>NC_082638.1:23035000-33035000 GCF_002263795.3 Bos taurus
TGTGTGTGTGTGTGTGCTGTTCTCAGGCTTGTGCCCTGGCAACTGTGAAACCGGTTTTTTTGTTTGTGTGTGTGTGTATGTGTGTGTGTGTGAGTGCTGTGTGTATGTGTGTGTGTGAGTGCTGTTCTCAACCCTGGGCACTGGCGATTATGCAAAAGGTTATGTGTATGTGTGTACTTGTGAGTTTGTATGTGTGTGTGTCAGCGCCATTCTCAGCCCTGTACCCTGGCCACTGTGCAACCAGTTTGTGTTAATGTGTGTGTTTATGTGTGTGTGTGTGTGTGTGTGTGTGTGTGGTCCTCAGCCCTGGCCCTTGGCGGCTTTGCAACTAGTTTGTGTGTGTATGCTGTTCTCAGCCCTGTGCACGGGCGACTGTGCAACCAGTTTATGTGTATGAGTGTATTTGTTTGTGTGTGTGTGTGTGCCATTCTCAGCCCTGGGCCCTTGCAACTGTGCAACCAGTTGGTGTGTGTGTCTGTGTGTGTGTGTGTGTTCTGTTCTCAGCCCTGTACCCTGGTGACTGTGCAACCGGTTTGTGTGTGTGCCGTTCTCAGGCCTGTGCCTTGGCGATTGTGCAACCGGGTTATGTGTATGTGTATGTGTGTGTGAATGTGTGTGTGTGCCATCTCAGGCTGCTGCCCTTGGGACTGTGAAACCAGTTTATATATATGTGTGTGCTATTCTCAGAGTTGTGCCCTGGGGACTCTGAAACTGGTTTTTTTTCATGTGTGTGTGTTTGTGTGTGCTGTTCTCAGGCTTGTGCCCTGGTGACTGTGAAACCCGTTTGCTTGTGTGTGTGTGTGTGTGTGTGTTTGTGTGCTGTACATAGCCCTGTGCCCTGGCAAATTCGAAGCAGTTTGTGTGTGTATGTGTGTGTGTGTGTGTGTGCTGTTGTCAGCCCTGTGCCCTGACAACTGTGCAACAGGTTTGTGTGTGAGTGTGTGTTGTTCTCAGCCCTCTGCCCTTGCGAATATGCAACAGGTTTGTGTGTGTGTGTGTGTGTGTGTTGCCATTCACAGCTCGGTGCCCTGGCGACTGTGCAACCAGTTTGTGTGTGTGTGTGTTTGTGTGCTGTTCTCAGCCCTGTACCCTGCAGATTCTGAAACAGGGGTGTGTGTGTGTGTGTGTGTGTTGCCATTCACAGCCTGGTGCCCTGGCGACTGTGCAACCAGTTTGTGTGTGTGTGTGTTTGTGTGCTGTCCTCAGCCCTGTATCCTGGAGATTCTGAAACAGGGGTGTGTGTGTGTGTGTGTGTGCCGTTCTCAACCCTGTGTCCTGGCAACTGTGCAACAGGTTTGTGTGGTGGTGTGTGTTTGTGTGTGCTGTTCTCAGTTCTGTGCCCTGGCTACTGTGCAACCAGTTGTGTATGTGTGTCTGTATATGTGTGTGTGCTGTTCTCAGCCCAGTACCCTTACAACTGTGCAACCGGTTTTTTGGTGTGTGTGTGTATGTGTGTGTGTGGTCTTCTATGTCCTGTGCCCTTGAGACTGTGCACCTGGTGTGTGTCTGTATGTTTTTGTGTGTGCTGTTCTCTGTCTGGTGCCCTGGCTACTGTGCAACCAGTTTGTGTGTGTGTGTCTATGTGTGTGTGTGTGCTGTTCTCAGCCCTGTGCCCTGACAACTGAGCAACACGTTGTGTGTGAGTGTGTGTTGTTCTCAGCCCTCTGCCCTTGCGAATATGCAACAGGTTTGTGTGTGTGTGTGTGTGTGTTAGAGTTGTTTTGAGCCCTGTGCCTGGTGAATATGCAACCAGTGTGTGTGTTTATGTTTATGTGTGTGTATGCTGTTATCAGCCCTGTGCACTCTCGACAGTGGATCCGGATTGTGCCTGTGTGTGTGTGTTTGTGTGTGCCATTCTCAGCTCTGTGCCTTCGTGACTGTGCAAAAGGTTTGTACGTGTGTGTGTGTGTGTGCTGTTCTCAGGCCTGTTCCCTGGCAACTCTGACATCAGTTTGTGTGTGTGTGTCTGTGTCTGTGTTTGTGTTTGTGTGTGTGTTCTGTGCTCAGTCATGTGCCCTGACAACTGTACAACCAGTTTGTTAGTGTGTGTGTGTGCTGTTCTCAGCCTTGTGCGCTGGCGACTGTGCAACCGGTTTGTGTGTATCTGCGGGACTGCTGATCTCAGGCCTGAGCCCTGGCTAGTGTGCATCCGGTTTATGTGTATCTGTGTGTGTTTTTGTGTGTCCCTTTCTTAGCCCTGTGCCTGGCGACTGTGCAACAGTTGTGTGTGTGTGTGTGTGTCTGTGTGCCAGTCTCAGCCATATTCCTTTGGGATTGCGCAACCAGTTTTTGTGTGTGTATGTGTGTGTGTGTTTGTGTGTGTGTGCCGTTCTCAGCCCTGTCCTTGGCAACTGTGCTGTCGGTTTATGTCTATGTGTGTGTGTGTGCCATTGTCAGACCTGTGCCCTGGCAACTGTGCAACCGGTTTTTGTGTGTGTATGTGTGTGTGTGTGTGTGTGTGTGTTAGAGCTGTTCTGAGCCCTGTGCCTTGGTGACTGTGCAACCATTTTATGTGTCTGTGTATGTGTGTGTGTGTGTGTGTGTGCTGTTCCCAGCCTTGTGCACTGGCGACTGTGCAACAGGTTTGTGTGTGTCTGTGTGTGTGTGAATTATCAGCCCTGTGCCCTGGAGACTGTACAACAGGTTTGTGTGTGTGTGTGTGTGTGTGAATTCTCAGCCCTGTGCCCTGGAGACTGTACAACAGGTTTGTGTGTGTGTGTGTGTATGTGTGTGAGAGCTGTTTTCAGCCCTATGGTCTGGCGAAGGTGAAACCAGTGTGTGTGTGTGTGTGTGTGTGTGTGTGTGTGTGTGTGTGTGTGTGTGTACCATTCTGAGCCCTTGGGCTGGCGACTGTGCAACTGGTTTGTGTGTTTGTGTGTAAGGGGATGTGTGCTGTTCTCAGCCCCGTGCCTGGCGACTGTGCAACCGGTGTGTGTGTGTGTGTGTGTGTGTGTGTGCTGTTCTCAGGCCTGTGCCCTGGCAATGTGCAAGCGGTTTGTGTGTGTGTGTGTGTGTGAATTCTCAGCCCTGGGCCCTGAAGACTATACAACTGGTTTGTGTCTGTGTGTGTAAGGGGATGTGTGCTGTTCTCAGCCCTGTGCGCTGGCGCCTGTGCAACGTGTTTGTGTGTGTGTGTATATGTATGTCTGGGAGTGCTGATCTCAGCCCTATGCTCTGGAGACAGTGAAACCGGTTTGTGTGTGTGTGTGTTGTTCTCAGCCCTTTGCCCTGGTGAATGTACAACAGGTTTGTGTGTGTGTGTCTGTGTGTGTGCCATTCTCAGCCCTATGCCCTGGCGACTGTGCAACCAGTTTGTTCGTGTGTGTGTGTGTGCGCGCGTGTGTGTGTGCCATTCTAAGTTCTGTGTCCTGGTGACTGTGCAACCCGTTCGTGTGTGTGTGTGTGAGTGTATGTGTTTGCCGTTCTCAGGCCTGTGCTTGGCGACTGTGCAACCCGTCTGTGTCTGTGTGTGTGTGTGCTGTTCTCAGCCCTGTGCCCTGGTGACTGTGCAACCGGTTTGTGTGTGTGTGTGTATGTGTGGGAGTGCTGATCTCATCCCTGTGCTCTGGCGACTGAGAAACCAGTTTGTGTGTGTGTGTGTTTGTGCTGTACATAGACCTGTGCCCTGGCAATTGTGCAACCAGTTTGTGTCTCTGTGTGTGTGTGTGTGCTGTTCTCAGCCCTGTGCCCTGGCGACTGTGCGACTAATTTGTGTGTGTGTGCGTGCTGTTCTCAGGCTTCTGCCGTGGGGACTGTGAAACCGTGTTATGTATGTTTGTGTGTGTGTTCTATTCTCAGCCCTGTGCCCTGGCGACTGTGCGACTAATTTCTGTGTGTGTGCGTGCTGTTCTCAGGCTTCTGCCGTGGGGACTGTGAAACCGTATTATGTATGTTTGTGTGTGTGTTCTAGTCTCAGCCCTGTACCCTGGCGACTCAGAAACCAGTTTGTTTTCATGTGTGTGTGTCTGTGTGTCTGTGTGTGTGCGTATGCTCTTCTAAGCCCTGTGCCCTTGCGACTGTGCAAGTGGTTTGTGTCTCTGTGTTTGTGTGTGTGCCATTCTCAGCTCTGTGCCCTGGCTACTGTGCAACCAGTTGTGTGTGGGTGTGTGTATGTATGTGTGCTGTCCACAGTGAGGACTTCCAACCCTGCCAACCTCTTTGGATATCAGTCCCACTCATGAGCCATTCCCATTCACCTTCCACGATATACCATAGAAGTAGAAGAGGACACTGACTTGATCAATTAGCGAGTGAAAACATCAACCGGGGCAAAAAAAAAAAAAAGAGCGGTGCTTACCAAAGTCCATTATCCTGGATCAGTAAACCAAAGTTCCGCATGTGTGCAAGTTGCTTTTCAGAATTGTTGGTGTGTGAGTGTGTGAGTGTGTGTATGAGTGTGTGTGTGCATGCACGCGCGTGCAAACACATGTGCGCTGGGCAAAATGTGTGTGTGAACTCTCTGAACTGGCCTGGCTGGGGGATGGAAGAATGCACACTGAAAACATGAAAGAGCTTGTGTAAAGTACGACGATCTTGGGGCGGCAGAAACACTGGTGAAAAGCCCTGGAGAAAAGCCCAGGGATCTCACCCACGGAGCAAGCTGTACATGTAAACAGGCATGTAAGTGTAAACACGGATCCCTGAGGAGAAAGGAGAGGCAGGCCAAAAGCACCTGAGGCAAGTCAGGGAGGATGGTAAGGAGCAGAGCCAGAGTGGGCCAGACTCCCCGGCACAGAAGAGGGGCTACGCACAGCCCTTAGGACACCCGGCCACAAAGGGTTTTCTGTCCTCAGGTGAAGGAGCATTCTTTCCCCGACATGACCAGCCATATGAACACAGCTTGCCCTTTTCTCTAAGGTTTGGGAACTGTAGCAGCACTTAGCGCTGCTACGTGCAGCCTTTGCCAGTTTGAAACATCACTCCTTAAAAGGGTGTCCTAGGTTGATCCTCTCACCTGTCCCAGTCCCACAGGCCTGGGCTGATGGGGTAGGCTGGCATGTGTTCTCACCTGGGGGCTGGATGAGAACAGAGCTACTTTGAAAGCGCCTCTGTACAATAAATGGGCAGACTTCAATTCCTCTGGGTGAGTCATGGCTCTTAGCGGGACACTGTTCTTAGCATCTCCGGATTGAGAGATGTTTCATCTCTAAATCTCTCTCTACACAGAGAAGTCCAGGTTTGTGTCACATTTGGACACGTGGGCAACAGTCTTTTACGTGAAGCGCGGAACTCGTTATTTCCCGAAAGAATACATGCATTAAGTTTTCTGCCAAGAAATGTGGCATTCTCTCTGTTTCACCTGTGAAAATCTCACCACAAACTTCCCAAAAGGGAAATGGAATTCTCTATATGTTATATGAATCATGGGTGCACGTGTTATTTGCCGGCATGAAATTTGGAATTCTGTGTATTTCCCGTATGAAAACCTGGGTGCTGACTTTTGCACATGAAATCTGGAATGTCGTGTATTAAACTTAGGAACATCAGGCCACTGATTTTAGCACACAAAATATGGAATTTTGATGACTTTACGTATGTAATCCGGGGCACTGATTTTTCCTCTGTTGAATACGGATTTCCTTACATGTCCTTATCTTTCCTCTGTAAGAAAATCGTGGCAGAGACTTAGTCCATGAGCTAATGAACTGTTTATATTTCATGTAGGAGAATCTGGGTCGTGATTTTCCTACATGAAACATGCAGTTCTCTGTATTTAATGAATGAACATCCAGGCACCGATTTTCCTGCCTTGAATATGGGTTTCTCTATGTCGGCATTTGAAACTCCAGGCACGGAGCTTTTCCCCGCGAAATATGAAATTCTGGTATTTCACGTTGAATTGGGCATAAACAAGGTAACACGAAATACGGAATTTTTCATCTTTCTCATTTGAAAATCTGTGTGCTGACTTGCGTTATGAGTTACAGAACACTGTATATGTAACAACTGAAAGAATTGGCCTCGATTTTCCTACACAAAATATGGAATTTTCTATTTCATACATAAAGTGATTTTCACGCTTGAGGTATGAAGTCACTGTCAATGAAAACACGAAGTCAATCCTTGTTCAAGATGATGAACAGGTAAGTCAAAAACCTTGAGCATGTGACCACACCTGAAAGGGGAACCCTGAATGTTCTGAAACTCTGAGACTGGATAAAACCTGGTCTTTTATGCAAAATGGGGGGACAGAAGTACTAACTAAGAGCCCTAACCCCAAGACCTGGATGTTTCCTCTTTAGCCACACTCACTCTTGAGCAGGGTTGCTTTAAAAAGCCACATGTAAGAACAATCAGTCTGGGGACAGCGGACAGCCGTGGTCAGCCGGCCTGGTGTGAATTCACATGCGAGCTCTAAGGCAGGTCAAGCGGGGATTCTAGATCCTGGCTGCTACCATTCAAATTGCCAATTAGACATTCACGGATTATGTGACCCCGGACAACCTGTTTGACCTGGCCAGATCTCAGTGTGCTCATCTGTAACATGGGTGTGAGGACGTCCCTGAAACCCCACTGGTTGAGACCTAGCCTTCCAATGTGGGGGGTACGGTTTTGATTCCCTACTCAGGGAGATAAGATTCCCCAAGCCTTGTAGTCAACGACACCAAAACGTTTTGAAAGAAGGAAAGTACAGCAATATTACAACAAATTCAATAAAGACCTTACAAATTATACACATTAAACAAAAGTGTTACTGATATGAAGCCCAATGAGACATTAGGCTTTCTCTCAAAAGACATTAGGTGTTCACTCAAAAACCCGCTTTCATTCTACAGCTGTCTAGCAACTCCTGTTCTAGGCCCCAGCAGGGAGCAGAAGGGACTCCCCAGAGAGCTGCAATTCTGGTGGTGATTTTCACTCCCCGGGTTCTCCAGACATGAACCTGCACATCACTCCAGAGCACCCTCATCCGACAGCAAGCTTTACTTGCCCGGATTAGACAGTGAGCATGAAAGCACTCGGCAAATTAAGAGAGAAGTAGAGAGGAGGGCTGGGGTGGTGGACGGGACGCTTTGGGAATCTGGGATTACCAGGTGCAAACTCTTATACGTAAAATAAACAACAAGGTCCTCCTGTGTAGCACAGGGAACGACAATCAATATCCTGTGGTAAGCCATAATGGAAAGGAATATGAAAAAGTATGCGTGTATATAACTGAATCATTTTCTTGTACCGTCGAAATTAATACACCCTTCTACATCACCTATACTTCAATAAAATAAGTTTTAAAAGACAGAAGACAGAACCTAAATGGAGAGTGTGCCCACAAGTGAACACAGAGCAGGCAAGCCTGGCCACCACATCCCTAACAAGGACCAGGCCAAGAGAACAGGCGAGTTGGGGAGGGATTCCACCACTTCCTGGTCCCCTTTAATTCCTGGAAAGACCCAAAGCTGGGCTTCCCCAATCCAACCACGGGCACTCACTCTGCTAGCGTACTCGGCGGTGCCTGCAGCGACATCAGCTGAAGCGGTGGCGATGGGCGGGCTGACCGAAGATGCAAGGGTGCTCGTGGGTCCTGAGCTGGGGACCAGGGGCGACGAATCCGTGTTGGTCACCAGGGTGATGGTGGAGGTTGATGGCTTCTGTGTGATCTCGTTCTGCTGGACACCTGAAAAAGCAAATGTGCTTGGTCTCCCCACCGCCTGGGGAAGGCTGTCCCAGCTCCAAGCGGCGGTGGGAGCAGGGCCCAATCCACATTCTTCGAGTTTCTCTGCTTTCAAGGGAAAACGACTCTCACCTTAGCCAAATTTGAGCAAGGCTCCACGGAGCCCTTTCTCAGTAAGGCCTGCACCTGGGTCTTTAAGTTTCCAACAGCTCAAGGCTGCATGCCTTGGATGACCCCCACCCCTTTAAAGTCCCCACCTACGAAAACTCAAGGCTGCCAATAGAAGTGACTATGTGCTCCACTCAACACTTAAGGATAGGGCCCGTTGCCCAGTCTCTACGGGAGGGCAGAAAGCCTGCCTTTAAGAGGTAACAGGGTTAGCAAACCCAGATATTCCGCATGGACCAACACCCCCTGCGCACGTTCTGTCAAACTGTCATTTTCTGACTCTATAGACTTCCCATGATTCCCCTTGCCTATTCCCAAATTCTCCCTTTAAAACCCCAGTTCCTTGTGTACACATTGGTGTTGGTGTCAGTTCATGCTGGACATTTGGCCCTCCTGCAATAGTAAATAGAGGACTAAAATGTATCCAAAGCAATCGATAGGGTCAGTGTAGTCCCTATAAAGCTACGAGCAGTATTTGTCAGAGCACTAGGACCAGTCATTTCACAATTGGTATGGAAATCCAAAACACCTGGAAGAGCCAAAGCAATCTTGACAAAGAAGAATGGAACTGCAGGAATCAGCCTGCCTAACTTCAAGCTATACTACAAAGCCACAGTCATCAATGCAGTATGGTACTGGCACAAAGACAGAAACATAAGTCAATGGAACAAAAGAGAAAGCCCAGAGATACATATCCGCACCTACGGACACCTTATCTTTGACAAAGCAGACGAGGATGTACAATGCAGAAAAGACAATCTCTTCAGCAAGGGGCGCTGGGAAAACTGGGCAACCACGCATAAAAGAATGAAACTACAACACTTGCTAACACCGTACACAAAATATAAACTCAAAATGGATCGAAGATCTAAACATGAGACCGCAAACGATTACACTCCTGGAGGAAAATATAGGCAAAACACTCTCTGGTGTAAAGCACAGTAGGATCCTCTCTGGCGAACCTCCCAGAATAATGGGAATAAAAGCAAAACTAAAACAAATGGGACCTACTTAAACTTAAAAGCTTATGCTCAATGAAGGAAACTACAAGCAAAGTGAAAAGACAGCATTCAGAATGGGGGAAAATAATAGCAAATGAAGCAACTCGTACAGAATTAATCTAAAAAATATACAAGCAACTCCTGCACTCAATTCCAGAAAAGTAGGCGACCCAGGCCAAAATAAAAAAATAATAATAATCATGGGCCAAAGAAGTAAACAGACATTTCTCCAAAAAAGAAATACAGATGGCTATCAAACACATGAAAAGATGCGCAACATCCCTTACTATCAGGGAAACGCAAATCGAAACCACAACGAGGTACCATCTCAGGCTGGTCAGAATGGCTGCTGTCCAAAATCTACAGACAATAAACGTTTGAGAGGGGGCAGAGAGAAAAAGAAACCCTCTCACACTGTCTGTGTGAATTTCAAACTAGCACAGCCACTATGGGAACAACGTACAGACTGCTCAAAAACCTGGAATTAGAACTGCCATACAATCCAGCAATCCTTCTGCTGGGCATACACACCGAAGAAACCAGAATTAAAAGACTCTCGTGCCCCAGTGTTCGTCGCGGCTCTCTTTACAACAGATAGGACGTGGAAGCAGCCTAGATGTCCATGGGCAGACGAACTGGAGACGAAAGCCGGGGTAGATATAGACAGTAGAATATTACTCAGCTCTTAAAAAGAATGCATTTGAATCAGTTTTAATGAGCTGGACGCAAGTGGAGCCTCTTATGCAGAGAAAAGTCAGTCAGAAGGAAAAATCCACGCATATATATGGAATTGAGACAGATGGAATTAACAGTGACCCTATATGCGAGACAGCAAAAGAGACACAGATGTAAAGAACAGATTTTGGGACTCTGTAGGAGAAGGCAAGGGTGCGATGGTTTGAGAGAATAGCATTGAAACATGTATATTATCACATACGAAATACATCGCCAGGCCAGGTTCGATGCACGAGACAGGGAGCTCAGGGCTGGTGCACTGGGATGACCCTGAGGGATGGGATGGGGAGTGAGAATCAGGACGGGGAATGCATGTACACGGCTGATTCGTGTGAACGTATGGCAAAAAGCACCACAGTAATGTCAAGTAACTCACCTCCAATTAAACTAAACTTTTTAAAAAACATACAGGATAACAAAGAGCGAGCAGAAAATACTTTAAACGAGTGAGAATAAAAACACAGCGTATCAGAATTCGTGAGATGCAGATCTAGACGTGCTTATAATTTTAAATGCTTGTATTAGAAAAGAATAAAAGCCTAAGCCAGTGGAAAGAGAAATGGCAAACTCCGTCAAGGCTTTCAGCAAAGGCCACATACAGGAAACGTGAGGGAGGGGTGTGATTAGCCGGTGCAAACTTCTTGCTGTCACATCTTGTATTCTTGAGGTGAGCTGGTGGCCAGCTAACTGTGTCCTGCAATCCTCAAGGGAAACAAGTATGATTCCCTATCCCCTGAAAGGAGATTCCCCAGATTGACTTTCACCCTCCAAGGTCCTGGTTGCGAGAAGGGGGTCCCCGTATAGCCTGGTAGTCCCAGCTGGAAGAGGCAGGTCTCAGTTCTCTGTGCCCTCCTCTTACCAAGGCCCCCACACACTGCGCGGCCACCTTCCATGAGGGAGCCAGGTACCCAGCACGCAGCTGACCCTCAGCCTCCTCCGTCTACCCAAATGGGGAGCTCGGTCCTGTAGACTATGACCCATGGACATTGCCACAACCATTCGGACATGGAGGTGGGCATGGGACACGGTGGCCGTTGCTTTGAAACCTGGGCCAGGCCGCTGAGTGGCTCCAGCAAGGCCTCCGGGACTCTGCAAGACACAGCCTGTCCTCACGCTTGTCCAAGCGCCACAGTTCATTACCCAGCCCAAGGCCCAAGGGCCTGGAAGGCCCTGTGGGAAGGCTTTGATATCTCTCTCAGTGCATTCAGCTGAGAGGCTTTCTGTTGGTGGTGTTGGGTTTGCGAACTTCCCTAATGGTCTTGGGCTGAGGCCTGCAGCTCCGTTTTCCATCCTGCCTCTTTTACAGTGTCTTCCTGGATGAGCTGAGTCAACCTGTGACTAAAAGATGGTAACGTGGACCATCGGGGCCCATTTCCACTGGCCCGATGACCACATCCTACTCTCTTTCTATAACGCAGGGCTTTCAACGTGACAATGTCGTGTGATGTAAAAGCCTTCATCTTCCTCGAACTCAAGTATTTAACTCAGCATACTCTCCTCAAGAACATGTACTGCAAACGGGGCTACCATTTATTTTTTCACTGCCGGAAGTATACTTGACATGTGATGTACTTCCAACCATTATTTTGGGGCCATAGTCATGTTACAGTGTTTCTTTGGTTTCTGCTGTGCGTGAATCAAGTTTTAGCTGTACGTGTATCCCGTCAATTTTGGATTTCCTTCCCATTTAGGCCACCACAGAGCAGTCGAGTCCCTTTCTTCTTTCACTTTTCTCAAAACATAGTACTTTTTTCTTTTTATTAAATTTAACTGGGGGTTAATTATGATACAATATTGTAATGGCTTCTGCCATGCATCAACATTAATAAGCCATAAGTACACAGGGGTCCCAGCTATCCTGGAGCCGCTCCCACATCCCTGCCTACGCTATTCTTCGGGATTGCTCCAGAGCACTTGCTCTGCATTCCCTGATTCATGCAGATGAAAACCAGAAAGATGATTTTTCTGCATAAAATATGCAATTGTCCTTCTTTCACATGTGAGAACATGGGTGCAGAGGTTTCTACCTGAAATAGGAAATCGGTATTTCATGTATGAAAATCGACTTGCATCATTTTCTTCATCATATGTGGAATCTTGTGTCTCCCAGACGTATATCTGTGCACACGTTTTCCTACATGAGTGGGGAATTCTATATATTTTACATGTGAAAAGTTGAGCCTACAATTCCCTTCTTGAATCCTGAAATTGTATACATTTCGTATATGAAGATCTCAATAAAATTTTACTGACATGAAGTGTGAAATTAAGATCTGGCAAACCAATATGGAATTGGAATTATCTCTATTTCATAAATGAAATTCTGGGCACCACTGTTTCTTCGTGAAATACTTAACTTCTTGTATTTCTCATGTATAAATCAAGGACTGTCCACCATGAAATAAGGAGTTCTCTATACTTCCTGTATCCAAATCTAGGCATGATTCTCCCTCATGGAAGATGGACTTCTCTATATTTCACATCTGAAGATCAGAATGAACATTTTCCCGTTAGAAATAAAGACATCTATGCATTTCATGCGATCCACTGGTTCTTCAGTCTCTGAAACACCTGTTGGCATTTGTGGCTCTGTGTGTTGCACGCATGTGTGTACTTGTGTCACGTGTTTGTGTGTGTTTGTAGGGGGGGGTGGGGTGTGGTGGGTCTGTGCGTGTGTCAGGACTAAGGGAGGTAGGTGCTCAGTGTGAAACAGCAGACATTCTAGGAGAAAGAGCGTGAGCAGTGGAAACTGTCCAGGCACTTAACCTGAGTGTGCCCACCTGAGCTAGGCGGCCCGGACGTAGGAGTAACTAATGGTCAGGAGGAGCACTTTGGTCCACTTGAAACACTTGCAGGAACAGCTGTGTGCCTCTGGCAAGTGCATCTGCAGGCGCACATCCTTAGCTACGTGGGCGCCTGCCCTAAGCCACGGGCCGGGGGAAAGGCCGAGGGCTGACAGACCGTAGGCCAGGGGCTCCAGGCTGGTTGGGCTTGGGGCTGCATCGTGGGGCTTGGACAGCTAGCCGAGGAAAGTGCTCTGCCTCTTCCTCAGAGGAGGGCTGCATTCCTGACAACTGCTCAAGCCTAAGGCACAAGTTTAGCCGTGACTCTGCAGCAGGTGCACATGGGTGAGGTCGGCGTAAGCCCGCCCCCACCCGGGCCCCCGCCCCGCTTCCCCATCCCCCTCCACCGCGCACTCCTCCCCCAAACCCCCCTACCCTGCCCGCCTCCCTCCTACTCCCCCCACCCCCACCCCGTGGCTTGCGGTTTGGATCAGAGGAGAGCAACTCTGTCCCTGAGGTACCCAGGAACCCTGTCTTCCTGAGTGGGTCCCTGAGCACACGGGCGCGCTGCCCCTGGGGCAACTTCAAGCTTGAGGACTGTTGCAGCTTCAGGTGGCCCTGGCTCTCCCAGTCGCTGCTCGGGCGCGGCTGCACTGCTAGGCAGGCAAAAGGCTTGCCAGGACACGCCCACTTTGCGCTGGGCCGACATTGGCCGCCTGTCACAGGCTGGGCAGAGGGCCCAGGATTCCAAGGGGCGTGTCCCAGGAGCGAACCGCTTTAGACTCCATTTGATTGGTTCTGGGATGAGGTCAGGAGGTCAGGGTGGAGAGTTCAGCCCCTTCCCGTCGCCATAGTAGGCGGGCCTGGTGGCAGAGGGTTCTGCGCATGCGTCTCTCCCTTTCGCCGTTCCCTGGCTCTTGCCCAGTAACCCGTCGGGAGTAGGACCACGTAGACTGCGGCCGGCGGGCGGTCCGTGAGGGCCGTCTGCCGTGCTCTAGCGTCCAGCTTGTTTGCAGCTCCGGGCTTCGGCGAGAATACCATGGAGAGTGAGACGGGGCCAGAGGAAGGCGGCAGCACTCCGGGATCCTGGATCTTAGTTGTGAGCCCGGGTCTTCATGAGGGAGGGGCCCTGGGGCCTACCAGCTCGGTGTGGGCGGCAGAGGCGATGCAGGCCGCAGGTGGTGCGCCAGGCGAGGAGGCCGCCCTCTTCTGGGTGGAGGCAGTGGAGGAAGGTGCAGCTGTGGAGGAGGGAGAGGTGGCGGGACTCGGGCAGGAGTTCCAGCTGCTGGTGTTGGACGTCATGGAGGAGGTGGAGGTGGTGGCATACGAGGAGCAGGAGCAGGTGTCCTCGGAGGAGCATGTCCACGACCATCCAAGGCCCGGAGCCCTGAGTGACCGGCCTGCACTGGAGGCTCTGGCGGCCCTGCAGCTGGAGCTGGAGCCCGTGAATAAGATAGCCCAAAGGGCGCATGCTCGCCTGAAACGTAAGAACAGTCAGCGGCGGAAGGTGCATCTAGAGCACAGAAGCGCCATCATCCAGGGCATCCGTGGCTTCTGGGTCGAAGTTGTATCCCTTGGTGTGGTGCTTGTGAGTTTTTTGTTTGTTTGTTTGTTTAAGCCGGGCTATGGCAGGAACAGTTTACAGATCTGGCAGTTCTGGTACCGTATTTACTTTTCTGGATGGTGGGTATTGGTTACCGTCCTGCATATCTGTTCCTGATCGTAGGTGTGATGTCCTTGCTGTTCTGGCTAGCCCAAATTGATAGTTGGTCTATACTTTCAGAGGTCGCAATCAGAATTGTCATTAGCACCAGGGTCTCTTCGGAGAGAAGGCTTGTCTGGAATGGGGGAGGGGTGGGGAAGTGTAAGTGGTCGTAGGGGATCTAGCTAGGAGTGCTTGTTTTCCCGAAGTAAGCTAACTTTCAAGGGGCTGAGATGAAGCTTATCCGGTTAGGAAGAGAACCTCCTCGTGGTAGGGCATTCATGGGCACAGCCTTGGACCTTGTGCTGCATTCATATAGCCCGCGTGAACCGAAATGTGACGAGTTAACCAGTAGCAAGTTGAAGTCAAACAGGGAGGGCCATTCTACTCTTTAGGCTAGCTTTGTTCTCCCAGCACTTTTACCTCTAGCATCTAGAGGCTCCTTGACCTAAAGCAGTTTATGAACCACCCCCAAATGTCAGTTTTGATGAGCAAGCAAGATGCAGACATGCTTCACTTCATGACCAACTTGGAGGTCAGGCAGGGGACACTGATGATTGTGGAGGGGAGGTGACTGGGGAGGGGAGAGGGCATGGTCTATCCCTAACACAGGAAAGGACAGCTGTTCTGTAAAGAGGTTTCACACCCACCCCACCCCGCACACTTTGTCCTGGCAGGTGGAGGAATTCAGGCATCCCACTCGTCACTGCAAGATCACATTGTCCTTTCGGAGGAATAGGTATTTCCAGAATGAAGTGATTGTCAAGGAGTACCTGATGAAGGTCACTGGTGAGAAGCTGCTCCCTGGATCTTGGGTGGGGGCGGGGGTGGGTAGGGGTGGCGGGCGGTGGCCCGGTGGTTGGGGGCAGAAAAGTCTAGGTTGAATCGAAAAGTGATTTAGGTCTTTCTCCCAAACTGCTTTTCCTGCAGGATACCACGCATCTCGTTCCACTCCAGTTCAGTGGCACCAGGGCTTTGAACGGAAGGCATACAGGCGCAGGCACCACGACAGCAGCGTTAACTTCTTCAACTGGTTCTTTGACCACAATTTCACAGGATCTGACTGGATTGCTGAGGTGGGGTCCCACGTGGCCACTGGGCCAGAACGGGTGACTTATGTCGGAGTTGTTGGCCGTGCACGGGAGGGCTCATGGTCTGGCCAGGCCTGTGCTGACCTTGCTCATTTCCCTGGCAGATCATCATAAGGGATCTGTGGCCCAATCCTTTGCAGTACTATGTGTGGAGGAAGGCTGCACCACGAAAGGTACCAGGAGGACGAGAGGTGAGGCGCCCAGGGGCCGAGCACTGGCATAAGTGTTGTCCAGAAACTTGGGTCATTTATTCCACTTGTGAAGACAGTGAGACTCCGTGGAGTACACAGTGACACCAGGGCATGAGGGAATCAGCAAGGGACAGCAAGGGTAGAGAACTGGGGTGAAGAACAGGTTCTAAGTAGAGAAGCTTGAGGTGGATGAAGTGGCCTGGACAGGCCAAAGCCACTGCAGTTTATATCTGAGGCAGCTGCACATGGCTGAACCGTCATTCCATGGCCAACAAGTCCAGCCTCAGGCTCCTCTTAAATTGGGACCCACCTGCTCTTCCTCATGAAGTCCCATTTCCAAAAAGGCCTGTGAGTCTCCTTTGTGCAAGGCGGTTCTCCCAGTGACCCATCATTTGATTCGATTCTGATCACCACACTCGTTTTGGTTTTTAATTTGCGTTTGCATCTTTTTCCTGCCACCCTCATTCTGAGCATACTGACCACTCTGCAGGATTATGGAGAATCCTCTTTTATTTATTTTAATTGGAGGATTATGACTTTACAATACCGTGACAGGTTTTGCTGTACATGGGCCAACATGAATCACCGATAGGGATACACATGTCCCCCCAAATGCTGAACCCACCACCCACCGACCTCCCCTGCTGGCTGTCTGGGTTGCCCCACAACATGACTTTGGTTGCCTTGCTGCACGCGTCAAACTCGCACTGGTCATCTGTTGTGCATAAGCTAATGTAAACGTTTTGGAGCTACTCTCTCACATTGACCCACCGTCACCACCTCCCACTGAGGCCAAAGTCTGTTCTTTATATGTCTGTTACTTCTTTGCTGCCCTGCATGTTGGATGTTCAGCACCACGTACAAGGTCCTCAACTCCATATATTTGTGTGAACGGACAGTGTTTGTCTTTCTCTTTCTGACTTACTTCACGCGGTATAGTAGGCTCCACGTTCATTCCATCTCATTAGAACTGACACGGACGCGTTCCATGTTAGTGCTGTGTAAGACGCCGCTGTGTATGTGTACTCCAACTTCCTTATCCCTTCATCTGCTGATGGACACGTAGGCTGCTTCCACGTCCTAGCTATTGTAAATAGTTCTACGCTGAAGACTGGAATACCTGTTTTTTACTCTGTGCTTCTAGGGCATGTAAACGTTCACAGACACACCCCCCTGGGAACTGACTTGAAAGAATCAAGCTGTCTTTAGTGTTTCCGGGGAGGGTAAGTGTACATATCTCTCTCTGTTTTGAAAGGAACCCGATCCCCCCAGCTTTTGAGACACTTAACGATGGCGTGCCCCCCTTCACCTAAAACAGAAAACCGAAGAAGCTGCTTCACGTGAAGACCAATGGCCAGCATAGTTCTCTTGGACGGGAAAGTAGTGAAGAGTGGTCTGGTGCTGAAGTGGATCAACAGTGAGACACCAGTAACCCTGAATTCATTGCAAAGGAAAAATAAAAAGCATCAGCTGCATGTGTGCGTGCATTGTTTGGGCAGGTCCTCAGGACAAACACTTCAGCTGCATGTACGAGTGTCAGTTCACCGCATGGGAATTACCAGTCTGTGGAGATTCATAGAGGGGGCTAAGTGGTATGTTGGGGTTGTGTCAGGGGGTGACGTTCTTCCTGTGGGGTGGGGGTTGGGGAGGACGGAGAAGGAAGATGAGGGGCCTATTGACTGTGGGTCTGGCAATTTTACAAGCGAAATGTGGCTGTTCGTGGAAAGGGTCTGGTGAACAAGGGCCAGAGATTGAAACAGTGGAACGCAATTCTGTTGGAAGGTGGTGGCCCAGGTATCTTCTCTGTTGCCTATCAACAGACACTTTAATAAGGGTACAGAACAAAGGAGAAGCCTTATCATTGAACTCTATATGAATCTCGAAGGCCACATGTGTATGAGTGTGTATATGAGTGCACGGTCAGCTTTGCTGAGAGTCTGCTTCCCAGAGCTAGGGTTCCAGGTAACATCTTAGGGCATTGTGTATAAGGTATATGGAGGGGGGCTGTGGCCTAGAGAGAAAGTGAGGGGTGGGAAGGCAGTGAGGATACTGGTTTCTGGCAAAAGTGACCAGGGGAAAAGAGAAATTGCAAGGAATCAGATAAAGGAAAACAGATCCCATCGTAGATGTTAGAGCTCATGTGAACTCTGTTATTTTTTCTAAGAACTCAGCTTCGGTATAGCGTGTCCAGGGGCAGAAGTGAGGGGAAAGAGGCTGTTAGGGTGAGCCTATGCAGCCATGTGGTCTGTGTCCCATGCTGCTGCTGCTGCTGCTGCTGCTGCTGCAGCAGCTCAGGGGTCAATATCCCTTTTTCCAGGAAGGCTTAAGGTCTTTGCCCAAGGCCCTCTGTCAGGCCAAGCTGTAGAAAAAGCATTTTTCTCACCAGACCTCTGGTGACAGTTTCTCTTCCTTGTGGGATGGCTCAGCACAGAATGTTTTCAACCTCAAAGGAGCTGTCCTTCATCTAGGGCTTTGCCACTACTGTGTGGGCCAAGGGCCAGTGGGAACAGCTGGAGCATATGGAGCTCACTGAGGGACTGGTCGGCACTTAGGGTGGTCCTTCTGAAGTAGATGACTGCTTTCTGGAATCGCGTCCACCTCTGGATTGAGCAAAAGACAGACTGGCACAAATGGAGTAGGCAGAGTTCAACGTCTGTCCCCCCACTGTTGTCCTCTCATCCCAGATAGAAGGGCTCCACCGTGGGCATGCCTGAGGGTGATGTCCCACATGAAGTTCTGTCTCGCATGAAGTTCTCACTCTACAACTTTTCTCCCTGAAGCAGCATCTCTTTTGAGGGCAAAGGGTAAAGTTCACAGGTTTTCCGGATGTCTTCTTCACGGTGCCCTGCATGAGATCTCCTGCCCAGGGCCAGCTTTTGCATTTGACCATGTACACACCAGCTTTGCCCCTTCTCCAGAGAGGCATCTACGGCGCTAGAAGGCAAGGCTTGGCCGTCTCTGGGTGCTTTCTGAACAAGCAGCCCAGGAGACACTGGAAACATGTCTTCTTACTTTCTGAATCTGTCAAGGTCCAAGAATCCGTGGGGCTCCGGCAGGCTGGTACCTGTCTTTCCCAGTCCTAGTTCAAAACAAAACAAAGCAGAAACTATGGTGTGATAACTCTACAGCGGGTGTGAGATGGCATACTGGGGCATGGTATTCGGGACCTTAGACTGGGCTCATTCTAGGGACTGCATGGCATTTACCCACATTCAGAAGTTTCCGTAAGGCATTGCAAAGAAGTTAAAGACAAGAAAAGTTTAGGACAGGGTCCCCCAGTGCCTAATATTTCCTGCCAGTGCTTCAGGACCAGGGTTGGCATTAGCTCTGACCTGTCCTCGAGTGGAGTGCAGAGATAGTCTTCGTTGACTGGATGGTCATCCTCTGGAGACTTGCCGTGACTTGTGTCCCAGGCTCTCTAGGGCTTTCACTTGGGCCCTAAAGGCTAGGTGCTCTTAGAGTTGACTGCACACTTGGATGTGTCGTGTAAGGTTTTCTTTCGCCGAATATCGATGCGTGTGAGACTCGCCGGTTTAGTGATGAATTCACGCGCATTCTGGCTCAACCAGCCTGAGCTGCATTTGCTTCCTGTGCCCTGGATGTGTTCATGTTTTCCTCTGTTTAGAATGAAGACTGGGTGTCTCCATTGTGTTTGCCCATGAATGTGAGTTGATGTTTCTTCCTGTGGGTCTGCCTATGCCTCCTGTCCTCTTTCATGTTGCACCCATGCTTGTGCCATCTTAGATAATTTAAAATAAATTTTTTCATTCATTTGTGTTTTTTAAAAAATATTCTCTCTATACATAATTGTATCTATTTCATTTCTCTTTGGCAAATTTAAAACTGCAAATTTCTCGTTGTATTTGTCATGCCTTATCTTGTATCCAGGAATGATGGATGCTGTTGGTAGATGGTAGAAGGCATGAGAGTGCATGTAGCAGAACCATAAAGGACTGGGAGTGTCGTTCCTACATGGATGGGTGAACCGCTGCTGTTTGGTAATGGTAGGTCAGACACTAAGGGCATTTAATAGCAGCACCATTTATGACGTTGTATGAATAAGCATACATCAATGTACATAGTAAGTGTCCAGTAAATATTTGTTGACTGAGTGAGCTTGTAGGAATAATTAGCAAGTAACAGATTTTGTATGTGTTTGTGGTAGTTGGTGCATATACACATATGTATGGTGCATTACCTGTCTCTCTAGCAAAATATTTCTGTTCTTCACATTAAATTTTTATTTACAGAACTTGAAAGTATTTCTTTGCTTGAAAGATCCTTGTGTGTTGAACACCTATATGCATTTAGTTTCTTTTTTAACCAAAACTACTGAAGGTATGGGTTTCTCTGGTGGCTTAGATGGTAAAGAATGTGCTTGCAATGTGGGAGATTGGGTTCAATCCCTGGTTTGGGAAGACCCTCTAGAGAAGGGGATGGCAACTCAGTTTAGTATTCTTGCCTGGAGACTATCATGGACAGAGGAGCCTGAGGTCTGGCAGGCTACAGTCCATGGGGTTGCAAAGAGTCAGACACAACTGAACAACTCACACACACACATACACACACACACATACACTGAATCAATGAATATATAGAATATGTATATTAAATTATATATGGAGAAGAATTTTGAAAAAATAATCAGTTAACATATATACAAATTATCTTTAAAGTAAAATGATCATAACATGCACTTTTCTAGAGACATTTAAATATTTTCATGCTTACTCTGGAGAGTGTTCAGAAACTCTTAAACTGGAGTGCAGCTTCCCTTCAAATTTCTCATACAGTAGGGAGATTATAGATCAACAGAACTGGAGGACAAGGGCATTTGAATTTCTGTTGAGTTTATGCTTTGGGGAAACAAGTATATCCTTACTTTTGGAGAATGACAATTTAATACCTAACATTTACTCATCACCTGATAGGTTTCAGGCACTGCGGACATCATTCCCTGCACTCTAGTGGGGCAGTAAGGAAACACGACTGAATAGTTCATGTGTTCTGATAGGTACCAGAAAGGCTGTTTCACCAAGGACTTATATATATTTCCCTAAACTCCCTGTTTAGCTGATATTTCTTGATCATGTTTTTTCTTTGCAAAGTTAGGAGTCGAGATGCCAAACTGAAATTCCATCATGGAAAAGGGAATAAGTCTTACCTGTGTACAGCAGTTCTTAGCCTATAAAATACATCTGAGAATTGCAATTTGTAACCTTACAGACACAGTGAAGGGCCCAAAGAACTGAGAGGATGCAGCCATGTCCAGTGGGGTCAGAAGAAGAAGGAGAATTCAGATCTCCAGTAGACAGTCCAGTGTTTTCTCAGTAAATTACACATCAAACTTGCCCTACAGATGGTTTACAGGTGACTGGTGCTAGGTATCTGAAGAGATGGAAAGCTTTATGGAGTAAACAAGAAAAAACTGAAACAAGTACTGGGACAAAGTGTCAAGGGCATACTCTACAGTCACAGTGATTGCATTATTTTGTTGTAAGTCAGACCACAATTCTCTGGTGATGAATGAGTATCATTCTTTGTTCCTCTGTAGGTAAGGCAGGCCCCAGGAAGCAGTTACTTGCTGAATGGATGTCTTCAGCCCTTCCAGCAATGTGACTGAATTTGTCCTCCTGGGACTCACACAGAATCCACAGGTGCAGAAAATACTCTTCATTGTTTTTCTGTTCATTTTCTTATTCACTGTTCTGTCCAACCTGCTCATTGTCATCACCATCTCCCTCAACCCTACACTTTCTGCTCCCATGTACTTCTTTCTCACCTACTTGGCTTAGATGCCTCCTTCACCTCAGTCACCACGCCTAAATTGATCATTGACCTGCTGTTCCAGAGGCGAACCATCTCCTGGCGAGGCTGCCTGACTCAGATCTTTTTGGAGCACTTCCTGGTAGCATCAGAGGTCATCGTCCTCACTGTCATGGCCTATGACTGCTATGTGGCCATCTGCAAGCCTCTGCATTACATGACCATCATGTGACAGGGGCTCTGCCAGGTCCTGGTGGTGGTGGCCTGGATAGGGGGCATCCTGCATGCCTCAGTGCAGATTCTCTTCACCACGGATTTGACCTTCTGTGGTCCCAATGTCATTGACCACTTCATGTGTGATTTCTTCTCACTGTTGGAACTCACCTGCAGCGACACCTACAGGCTGGGAATGGTGGTGGCAGCCAACAGTGGGGGCATGTGCTTGCTCATTTTTTCCATGCTGCTCGTTTCCTACATAGTCATCCTGAGCTCCCTGAGATCCCACAGCTCTGAAGGACGACGCAGAACCCTCTCTACATGCGGCGCCCACTTTACAGTAGTGGTGCTCTTTTTCGTGCGTTGTGTGTTCACCTACGTGCGTCCTGTGGCCACTTACCCTGTGGACAAGTGGGTGACTATGTTCTCTGCAATCCTCACTCCCATATTGAATCCTATCATTTACATAGTGAGAAACATGGAGGTGAAAAAAGCCACGAGGAATCTGTTGAAGAGAAGATTAGGTTGTTCAGAATGCCAATAAAGTGATGATTTATATACATAGGGATGATTAAGTGTGAATACTCAGTTGCTAAGTCATGTCAGACTCTTTGCGCCCTCATAGACTGTTACCAGCCAGACTTCCCTGTCCATGGTATTTCCAGGCAAGAATACTGGAGAGGGTTGCCAGTTCCTTCATCAGGAGATCTGTGCAACCCAGGGATTAAACTAGCATCTTCTGCACTGGCAGGCAGATTGTTTACCATTGAGCCACCAGGAAAGTCCATGTTGTTTTTGTTGTTCAGTCATTAAGTTGAGTCTGCTCTTTGCCATCTCATGGACGGTAGCATACCAGGCTCCTCTGTCCTCCACTATCTCCTGGATTTTCTCAGATTCATGTCCATTGAGTCAGTGATGCAATCTAACCATCTTATCTTCTGCTGCCTCTTTTCTCCTTTTGCCTTCAATCTTCCCTATCATCAGGGTCTTTTCCAATGAGTTGATCCTTTCTATCAGATTGCCAAAGTCCTGGAGCTTCAGCTACAGCATCAGTTCTTCCAGTTAATATTTAGGGTTGATTTCCTGTATGATTGATTTCATTGATCTCCATGCAGTCCAAGGGAGTCTCAAGAGTCTTCTCCAACACCACAGTTCCAAAGCACAGATTCTTCGGCACGCAGTCTTCTTTATGCTCACATCTGTGCATGAGTACTGGAAACACCACAGCTTTGGCCATATGGACATTTGTTTGCAAAGTGAAATCTCTGTTTTTTAATATGTTGTAGGTATATCATAGCTTTCCTTCTAGGGAGCAATTGTCTTTTAATTTCATGGCTGCAGTCAAATTCTACAATGAATCAATCTGATTGTGATATTGACCATATGGTGTTGTCCATATCTAGAGTCATCTCTTGGGTCATTTAAAAGGATGTTTGCTATTGCCAGTGTATTTTCTTGACAAAACTCTGCTAGCCTTTGCCCTTTTTAATTTTGTACTCCAAGACCAAACTTGCCTGTCATTTTGAATATCTTCTGACTTTATACCTTTGCATTCCAATCCCCTATGATAAAAAGGATATCTTTTTTTGGTATTAGACCTAGAAGGTCTTGTAGGTCTTCACAGAACCAATCAACTTCACCTTCTTCAGCTTCAGTAGTTGGGACATAAACTTGCAGTACACTAATGTTGAATGGTTTGCCTTGGAA
This sequence comes from Bos taurus, assembly GCF_002263795.3. NCBI lineage: Eukaryota > Metazoa > Chordata > Mammalia > Artiodactyla > Bovidae > Bos > Bos taurus. Next base: position 23,057,970 of record NC_082638.1, read on the forward strand.
GCAAACTAAGATGATTCTGTTTTAGAGATTGCCCAAATACTGCATTTCTTACTCTTTTTTCTAACTCTGAGGGCTACTCCATTTCTTCTAAGATTCTTGTCCACAGTAGTAGACACAATGGTCATCTCAATTAAATTCAAGTCCCTTTTAGTTCATTGATTCCTAAGATGTCTATGTTCAATCTTGCCATCTCCTGCTTGACCATATCCAATTAACCTTGAACCATGGACCTAACATTCCAGGTTTCTATGTGATATTTTTCCTTACAGCATCGGGCTTTACTTTAACCACCAGATGCGTCCACAATTGAGTGTCATTTCTGCTTTGGCCCAGCCGATTCACTCTTCCTGAAGCTATTAGTAATTGCCCTCCATGCTTCCCCAGTAGCATATTGGATACCTTCTGACCAGGGGGCTCATCTTCTAGTGTCATATCTTTTTGCCTTTTCATACCATTCATGGGGTTCCCCTTGGTAGGTTGCCATTTCTTCCTCCAGTGGACCACATTTTGTCAGAACACTTCACTATGATCCATCCGTCTTGGGTGGCCCTGCATGGCATGGCTTATAGCTCACTTATAGCTTCATTGAGTTGCGCAAACTGCTTTGTTAAGACAAGGCTGTGATCCACGAAGGGACTGAATAAGACTATAACTACTTTATTAAATTGTCACTATCTCTGTCATGAAATCTATTATATGAATATAATACTCATTCAAGAAGAAACTTTCATATGATATTACCCTGTTTTATTAATTACAGTGTCCTCAGTCATAGCATATTTTGTGTATATAGGTAATAGTACCCAATTTAATAATTGAATAAATATTTAAACACTATATCTGAATTGGTGGTAAATTTTTATATATAGACCAAATATGAAGGCAGAGTATATTGAGTACTAAATAAAAAAGGAGAAAAACTTAGAATGACAAGTAGAAACATACATGATAAATTCATCTTTGCTGAAGCAAAACAGCTAGTCTGGTACTTAGTTCTTAACTGTAAATAATCTGAACATAGTTATAAAATATTTTTTCTTCTATCACTGTCACATCTTCAGTTCAGTTCAGTCACTTAGTCATGTTCAACTCTTTGTGACCCCATGGACTGCAGCATGCCAGGCTTCCCTAATCAACACCAACACCCAGAGCCTGTTCAAAATCATATACACTGAGTTGGTGATGCCATCCAACCATCTCATTCATAACTTACAGACCTTAGTCAGTGATACGGTTTAGTAGTGTTTTTACACAGGTGGCTGTGACAACCGTTGCACTAAGTGCAGACAGCTGCAACGACAGGCACGCTAAGTGGGGCTGAGAGGAGCCACCTCACGTCCGAGGTCAGGGGCAGAAGCTGGGAGGACCCCATGCCTGAAGGGCAGTGGCCAAGAGGAGTTGCCCCACGTCCGAGGTCAGGGGCAGCGGCCGAGAGTACCAGACTACGACAGTGCAGGAACGGCTGAGAGGAGCTATCCCACGTCGGAGGTTGGGGGGGTGCGGCTGAGAGGAGATACCCAGCGTCTGAGGTCAGGGGTGGTGACAAGAGGAGTTACCCCACGTCTGAGGTCAGGGCCAGTGGCTGGAAGGAGCTACCCCATGCCCCTAAGCCCAAGGCCTGGGGCGGCGGCCAGGAGGATCAACCCCACATCCAAGGAGCCATGGCTGTGCGGGCACAGGACGGCCTAGAGGAGCTATCCCATGTTGAAGGTCAGGAAGGGCGGCGGTGAGGAGATACCCCTTGTCCAAGGTAAGGAGCAATGGTTGCGCTTTGCTGGAGTACCGTGAAGAGATATCCCACGCCCAAGGTAAGAGAAACCCACGATGGTAGGTGTTGCAAGAGGGCATCAGAGGGCCAACACACTGAAACCATACTCACAGAAAACTAGTCAATCTAATCACACTAGGACCACAGCCTAGTCAGTCTAACTCAATGAAACTAAGCCATGCCCGTGGGGCAATCCAATATGGGCGGGTCATGGTGGAGAGATCTGACAGAATGTGGTCCATGGAGAAGGGAATGGCAAACCACTTCAGTATTCTTGCCTTGAGAACCCCATGGACAGTATGAAAAGGCAAAATGATAGGATACTGAAAGGGGAACTCCCCAGGTCAGTAGGTGCCCAATATGCTACTGGAGATCAGTGGAGAAATAACTCCAAAAAAGAATGAAGGGATGGAGTCAAAGCAAAACGAATACCTAGCTGTGGATGTGACTGGTGATAGAAGCAAGGTCCAATGCTGTAAAGAGCAATATTGCATAGGAACCTGGAATGTCAGGTCCATGAATCAAGGCAAATTGGAAGTGCTCAAACAAGAGATGGCAAGAGTGAACATTGACATTCTAGGAATCAGTGAACTGAAATGGACTAGAATGGGTGAATTTAATTCAGATGACCATTATATCTACTACTGCAGGCAGGAATCCCTCAGAAGAAATGGAGTAGCCATCATGGTCAACAGAAGAGTCCAAAATGCCGTACTTGGATGTAATCTCAAAAACGACAGAATGATCTCTGTTCATTTCCAAGGAAAACCATTCAATATCACAGTAATCCAAGTCTATGCCCCAACCAGTAACGCTGAAGAAGCTGAAGTTGAACGGTTCTATGAAGACCTACAAGACCTTTTAGAACTAACACCCAAAAAAGATGTCCTTTTCATTATAGGGGACTGGAATGCAAAAGTAGGAAGTCAAGAAAACCTGGAATAACAGGCAAATTTGGCCTTGGAATACAGAATGAAGCAGGGCAAATACTAATAGAGTTTTGCCAAGAAAAGGCACTGGTCATAACAAACACCCTCTTCCAACAACACAAGAGAAGACTACACAAGGACATCACCAGATGGTCAACACCGAAATCAGATTGATTATATTCTTTGCAGCCAAAGATGGAGAAGCTCTATACAGTCAGCAAAAACAAGACCAGGAGCTGACTGTGGCTCAGACCATGAATTCCTTATTGCCAAATTCAGACTTAAATTGAAGAAAGTAGGGAAAACCACTAGACCATTCAGGTATGATCTAAATCAAATCCCTTATGATTATACAGTGGAAGTGAGAAATAGATTTAAGGGCCTAGATCTGATAGAGTGCCTGATGAACTATGGAATGAGGTTCTTGATATTGCACGGGAGACAGGGATCAAGACCATCCCCATGGAAAAGAAATGCAAAAAAGCAAAATTGCTGTCTGGGGAGGCCTTACAAGTAGCTGTGAAAAGAAGAAAAGCGAAAAGCAAAGGAGAAAAGGAAAGATTAAACATCTGAATGCAGAATTCCAAAGAATAGCAAGAAGAGATAAGAAAGCCTTCTTCAGCGATCAGTGCAAAGAAATAGAGGAAAACAACAGAATGAGAAAGACTAGAGAACTCTTCAAGAAAATCAGAGATACCAAAGGAACATTTCATGCAAAGATGGGCTTGATAAACGTCAGAAATGGTATGGACCTAACAGAAGCAGAAGATATTAAGAAGAGATGGCAAGAATACACAGAAGAACTGTACAAAAAAGATCTTCACGACCCAGATAATCATGATGGTGTGATCACTGACCTAGGGCCAGACATCCTGGAATGTGAAGTCAAGTGGGCCTTAGAAAGCATCACTATGATCAAAGTTAGTGGAGGTGATGGAATTTCAGATGAGCTATTCCAAATCCTGAAAGATGATGCTGTGAAAGTGCTGCACTCAATATGCCAGCAAATTTGGAAAACTCAGCAGTGGCCACAGGACTGGAAAATGTCACTTTTCATTCCAATCCCAAAGAAAGGCAATGCCGAAGAATGCTCAAACTACCACACAATTGCACTCATCTCACATGCTAGTAAAGTAATGCTCAAAAGTCTCCAAGCCAGGCTTCAACAATATGTGAACCATGAACTTCCTGATGTTCAAGCTGGTTTTAGAAAAATCAGAGGAACCAGAGATCAAATTGCCAACATCTTCTGGATCATGGAAAAAGCAAGAGAGTTCCAGAAAAGCATCTATTTCTGCTTTATTGACTATGCCAAAGCCTTTGACTGTGTGGATCACAATAAACTGGGAAATTCTTCAAGAGATGGGAATACCAGGCCACCTGACCTGCCTCTCGAGAAATTTGTATGCAGATCAGGAAGCAACAGTTAGAACTGGACATGGAACAACAGACTGATTCCAAATAGGAATAGGAGTACGTCAATGCTGTATATTGTCACCCTGCTTGTTTGACTTACATGCAGAGTACATCATGATAAACGCTGGACTGGAAGAAAGACAAGCTGGAATCAAGGTTTCTGGGAGAAATATCAATAACCTCAGATATGCAGATGACACCACCCTTATGGCAGAAAGTGAAGAGGAACTAAAGAGCCTCTTGATGAAAGTGAAAGTGGAGAGTGAAAGAGTTGGCTTAAAGCTCAACATTCAGAAAACGCAGATCATGGCCTCTGGTCCCATCACTTCATGGGAAATAGATGGGAAAACAGTGGAAGCAGTGTCAGACTTTATTTTTCCGGGCTCCAAAATCACTGCAGATGGTGACTGCAGCCATGAAATTAAAAGACGCTTACTTCTTGGAAGGAAAGTTATGACCAACCTGGATAGCATATTGAAAAGCAGAAACATTACTTTGCCAACAATGGTCCGTCTAGTCAAGGCTATGGTTTTTCCTGTGGTCTTGTATGGATGTGAGAGTTGGACTGTAAAGAAGGCTGAGCGCTGAAGAATTGATGCTTTTGAACTTAGTGTTGGAGATGACTCTTGAGAGTCCCTTGGACTGCAAAGAGATCCAACCAGTCCATTCTGAAGGAGATCAGCCCTGGGATTTCTTTGGAAGGAATGATGCTAAAGCTGAAACTCCAGAACTTTGGCCACCTCATGCGAAGAGTTGACTCATTGGAAAAGACTGATTGGGGGCAGGAGGAGAAGAAGACGACAGAGGCTGAGATGGTTAGATGGCATCACTGACTTGATGGATGTGAGTCTGAGTGAACTCTTGGAGTTGGTGATGGACAGGGAGGCCTGGCGTGCTGCAATTTATGGGGTCGAAGAGTCGGACACGACTGAGCTACTAATATGATCTGATCTTATCTTACACAGAGGATGAGATGGTTGTATTCCATCACGGACTCAATGGACATGAATCTGAGCAAGTTCTGGAGACAGTGAATGACAGGGAAGCCTGGCATGCTGCAGTCCATGAGATCACAAAGAGTTGGACACGACTGAGAGACTGAACTGGACTGAACTGAAGCTGGAGATTATGAGGGAGACATTGCATGCACAGGTCACAAAGAATCGAACACAACTGAGTGATTGAACAACAACATAATTTTTAAATTTAGTGGAAAAATCCCGGTGTACTTAATTGAGCAAAAATCAGTTTTGGACAGATTCCAGTTCTAAGATTTAATGATATATGTAGTTAGAAATGAATAAATGTACAGTGATCTTCATCTCTATTGGGGCAAAAAGATGATACCCTTTTAAGAAATGTTATAAAATTTGGGGGAGGTCCTTCATTAGCCTTAAAGCAATGCATAAAAGAAACAAAGTAAAACACAATAATGTCCCCCAAAATTTCAAGTCATCTAGTCTGGCCACACCAACATGACAGCATGAGAAAAACTAAGCAACTGAATGGTATTTTCTATTTTGGCGTTAGTAGGAAAAGCAGTTACTAAAATAAATTTCCCTGGGGAATAATATACAGTGTAAATAATAACAGTTTTCTGAATAATCAGAGACTCCATGGAGAAAATGGAGACATAGTTAAATGAAATAAAATATTTCTACAAATAATAATGCAGTCTGTCACATTATCTTGTCATCATGGATGAAAGATGAATTCAGAGTAACTTAAAAAGTCTTCAGTCACACAGACGCCTCCACATCACATCACATCAAGCCTCCAAATGGTGACAAAAACACCTGATATTGGGAATTGGGCTTTGCAACTGTGCAACCTTATTATGTAAAACATTAAATTATTTTTAAATAAATAAAGCTTTGATTCCAATTCTGGTTTTATCATTTAACATATGTGACTTTTGGGAAATTAATGAGATGGAGTAAGCCTCAGTAAAAGATGGAGGTTTCTGTCTTATTAGAGTAAATGTTGAAAGTGATACATTAAATTGTAGCACAGGAAAGTTACAATCAGAACAAAGATTGAAAGACAATCAATAGTTTTGGCTGCTTCAGGATAACAAACTGTTAGAAGCTGGAACAAAGGTAGACCTAACTCTCAGGAGGCTGCTGCAGAGGCCAGGATGGAGCTGGGGCAGGAATGATAAAATCAGGGATACATTCTGAAAGTAGAGACAACTCAATTTGCCAAAGGCATGAGTGAGTCATAGGAAATCAATGTGGGAGTGAAGAACACTGTGAGATTTATTGTCTGAGCAATGGCATTGAAGTGGGTACAACTTAACAAGACAGAGAACACTTTTACATGGTGGAAATTTTAATTATGTATCATATATACCAAATTGATATTCAAATGCAAATGTCCAAAATTGGAGATATGGCATGCAAAAATTTGAAAATAAGGGTAGATGTCAGAGCTAGAGACATGGCATTTGATAACATCAGCATTCATAGGTCAGGAAATGGGAACATCCAAGTAAAGAGCCACTGAAAGACATCTCAGTGATTTATTGTATGATCCAAGCCAATGATCTTCTGTTCACAGTTCTATCTATTCACGCTTGATGTGTCAATTCCTTTGTACTTCAATAATTTTGCCTTTGTGACTGCATAATGGTACATATTTCCATATAATTACCTTTCCATCTTTATTTGTTCTATCACTATTTCTTTAAATCTGAACTAAATTCTCTGATTTCTGTTTGATGGATATATTCCTACCTTACTATTACTTAGTAACTTACTTAATAGTACTTAGTAACCCTTAGTATTTTGCCAATATTTTTATAATAACTGTTTTTCCATTGGACTGGAATTTTTTGATGCATCTTTATATGTTATATCACTGGGGACAGGGAACTAGGCCTTTTTGAACTCGGTCATCACAATGTATGTGCCACATTGGACATAAACTGGTACGTTATAGTCATGGTTTGTGCTTTCCAGTTGGGGCTAGTGGTAAAGAGCCTACCCGCAAATGCAGGAGACAAGAGACACAAGTGTGATCCTTGGTGAGAAAAATTCCCTGGAGAACATAAAACCCACTCTAGTATTCTTGCTGGAGGATCCCAAGGACAGAGGAGCCTGGTAGCTACAGTCCATAGAGTCACAAAGACCTAGACATGACTAGAACGACTTAGCCCCCATACATTGTTTTAATTGATTGGATAAAGGAAAAGATTAACTAACAATGCGTTAAAAATTCCCTCCTCTTCTTTTGTAACTTATCTGGTTCTAATACATGACTTCAGCTCCTATACAGACAAGACAGAATCAAGGAACCGTGTAACTTATTTCATCCTATTGGGCTTCACACAAAATCCACAGGAGCAGAAAGTCTTTATTCAATTATCTGTCTAATATCAGAAACAAAGCTAATGTTCACATCTGCATTCTTCAAAATCCAAATTTGATACTCTTTCAACCATTTGAAAGATATCAGAGAAAAGATATTTCAGCAGAACCTCTTTCATATTACAGAAATTTAAAACTTATCTTTTCTAAATACATATTCATAAAAGTTGTTTTTATGTTTAAAAGTCTAAGAAGTTGTTTTTAAGACAGCTATATGACTTACTAGTATCAAGGGTGATGTGGACTGTTATATAGAAAGAAGCATATTACTATATAAGTGTTAGAATTTTGGCTTACATTTAGTTCCTTGAATTTGCAATCCTCTTTGAAAACTATTTTAGTACATTATTTACAAGGAATAATAAAAACCAGATAAAAATCAATACTCCACAGTTAATGAAAGAAAGCATTTCTCAGCTAACTTACATAACTTTGAAGGCTTTGTTGTGAATTAATTTTGGCTTTTTTAAAAAAATGAAATGTGCTTCTAAAATATGAATGTGTATATATGTCACAGAAGTGTGTATAATTCCATTTTTGACAGAAAGGCCCAGCCTCTGATTTCAAGGGTACCATATATTTATTTTTCACTTGGGGAGTTATTGCTTTACAATGTTGTGTTAATTTCTGCTCTACAACAGTAGAGTATACACACACACACACACACACACACACATATATATATGCATTCCCTCTCGAGCCTCCTTCCCACCTCCACTTCCCACCCCTCTAAATCATCCCAGAGCACTGAGCTGAGCTCCCTGTGTGCTACAGCTTTTCATTTTATTGTTGTTTAGTGGCTATGCTGTGCCCGAGTCTTTGCAATCCCATGGACTATAGCATGCCAGTCTCTTTTGCCCTCCACTGTCTCCAAGAGTTTGCTCAAATCTGTGCCCATTGAGTCGCAATGCTACCTAACCATTGCATCCTCTGTCACCCCCTTCTTCTTTTCCCTTCAGTCTTTCCCAGCTTCCCACTGGCTATCTGTTTTACACAGAATAGTATATTATTTAAGAAATTAATGGACTCCATGATAGAAAAATATTCAAAAAGTGTATTATTAGGAATACATGATGGAGAGCAACAAAAACACTTTTGGAAACAGGAGATGTGAGTTGTATTTTACAGTATGCAACATTATACTCTAGAGCCCTAAAGAGCTCTCCCTATTTCTGTAAGTAGTTTACTTAGGTAAACTGCAAGTTGTTTCCAAGTTCTGCCTTTCTACCCAAGCTAATATGTTTATTGTCATAAATATTGTTATTTTTGCTTCTACTTCAATTAGAAGCAACACTGGAAGGCTTATGATACCACAGCCTACCTCCCAGAACTTTTCATTCCTCCTAAACAGCATAGGTGATGTCCTTCTGGGATGAAAGTTCCTTCGGTGGACTAATACAACATGAGCTCCCTCTGGACTGCTTTGCTATCCTGAGAACATGTTTCTCCACCTCTTGAAGTTCATGAATCTGCTCATAAAAATGTTTTGATACATACCTGGGTTTTTTTGTGAAATTAGTCCCTAAAACTATCAAACATCAAAACAGACCTCAACTACTTTCTGATCAGCTGTGAAATGATCCATACATTTTTGTTTTTCTGCTTTCTTTCTGGTTTGCCTTTCAAGTGGAGAATCTATGTTACTGTCTCTCCAGGACTTATAAACCACCTTAGATTTGTATTCTAGAAAGAGACTGCCTGGCATAGCTCCAGAATTCTTCTTTGAAAAACACCAATACAGTATACTAATGCATATATATGGAATTCAGAAAGATGGTAATGATAACCCTGTATGCAGGACAGCAAAAGAGGCACAGACGTATAGAAGTCTTTTGGACTCTGTGGGAGAGGGCGAGGGTGGGATGATATGAGAGAATGGCATTGAAACATGTAAATTATCATATATGAAATGAATCATCAATCCAGATTCGATGCATGAGACAGAGTGCTCAGGGCTGGTGCACTGGATGATCCTAAGGGTTAGAATGGGGAGGGAGATGGGAGGGGGGTTCAGGATGGGGAACACATGTACACCTGTGGCGGGTTCATGACAATGTATGGCAAAACCAATGCAATATTGTAAAGTTAAAAAAAGAACAAGAAAATTATTTTCAGGGACAACCTTCACTGCTTTACATCTAAATCTTCTCTCTTTCCCTTTTATGCTTCTCTAAAGCCTTGGGGAACTGGATTAGAGAGATTGAGGGGTTCTCAAGCAATCTCTCTACCGTGCACTGTAGCTATTAAAGTCAAGGATGGAGGAACATTGAATGGGCCATGGTTGAATGGATTTCAGTCTTTCATGAAGCTGGGGGTGGTGACTTTGTCAGTACATGCTAATTCTGTGATTTGGCTTTCTTTCACTCCACTGTTGAAAAGAGCAAGTTCAAGACAATTCCATGATGATACTTTTGCAAAATTCATATCCCCCAGAGTTCTTTAGACAGGTTACAATCCTCATTGAAACTGTTTTGGCATCTGCTATCACAGATACTATTGCAGAGCTATAATTTTACAGTGTCCAGTCAGATTAGGTTTGGTCATGTGTTTTCAGTTTTCTTAAACTGTTTTCCTTCATGACACATTCTTCTCACAGTGATCACAATCACTAGAATCAGTCTAGAGTTGTCTACAATTTATTTTTCTTCTTATTAAAGACAGCATATTTGAATATCTTGAAGTAGCTGTGATTTCACATAAAAATATTTCTGAATTGAATTTATTTGCCAAATAATTTTTATATCAGTTTTATTTATTTTATTGATAACACCACCCTTATGGCAGAAAGTGAAGAAGAACTAAGAAGCCTCTTGATGAAAGTGAAAGAGGAGAGTGAAAACGTTGGCTTAAAGCTCAACATTCAGAAAACGAAGATCATGGCATCTGGTCCCATTACTTCATGGCAAATAGATGGGGAAACAATGGCTGACTTAATTTTTCTGGGCTCCAAAATCACTGCAGATGGTGACTGCAGCCATGAAATTAAAAGATGCTTACTCCTTGGAAGGAAAGTTATAACCAACCTACACAGCATATTGAAAAGCAGAGACATTACTTTGCCAACAAAGGTCCTTCTAGTCAAGGTTATGGTTTTTCCTGTAGTCATGTATCGATGTGAGAGTTGGACTCTAAAGAAAGCTGAGCGCCAAATAATTGATGCTTTTGAAGTGTGGTGTTGGAGAAGACTCTTGAGAGTCCCTTGGACTGCAAGGAGGTCCAATCAGTCCATCCTAAAGGAGATCAATCCTGGGTGTTCATTGGGAGGACTGATGTTGAAGCTGAAACTCCGATACTTTGGCCACCAGATGTGAAGTGCTGACTGATTTGAAAAGACCCTGATAGTGGGAAACATTGAGGGCAGGAGGAGAAGGGGACGACAGAGGATGAGATGGTTGGATGGCATCACGGACTCAATGGACATGGGTTTGAGTGGATTATGGAAGTTGGTGATAGACAGGGAGGCCTGGCATGCAACGTTTCATAGGGTTGCAGAGTCAGACATGACTGAGTGACTAACTGAACTGAACTAAGTAATTATAGTGGACTTCACAATTGGTGGCTGAATAAGAGTCTCATGACACTTTAGTCATAAAAAATGTAATTTAAAGAAAAGTGTCCTGCCCCAGGATTCAGTTGTATGGCTTCTTATTTTCCCTTGGAAAATGGTGTCTTTATTTCATTTCTTACATTTCTTATACAAATTGTGAGTATTATTTCCTATTTTTTATATTTTGTAGGTATGCTGCAGGATTAAATTTAAATGGCAAATGCATGCTACCATATTTGGATATATTTAAACAATGGAATAATTTTCATTGTTATCATGTTAGTCTAATTCCAGAACTGGAACAAGAAACAACAGTTTTGAAGACATACTATAAACCTTGTCTAGCATGAAGTGTTAATAATATAATAGGGTTCATAATAATCATTTAATGTACACCTGAAAGCAATATTTAGAAATGATGATTATCATGTCTGGTAGATCAGTAAAAATAAAATATTAGAATAAAATCTAAAAATCAGATAGCTACACACCAAAGTGTTTTATTTATATGGTATCAAAGATTCACACTCTGTTTTTAAGCTCATTTACTATCAAGTATCCAAGTTTGTAAGTGGTCATCTTGGTGCTTTTTTATTTTGTGATGATGTTTTGTTTTCACGTAGACTTAAGGATGAAGTTTAAAATTAAAGATGAATACTGTAAAAGCTGTTCTCTGATGTTCAGATGCCTTATTTGAAATAATTGGGTTATTGGCAAGAGCTGTTAATGATGGAGAAATACCCCTGAGGTCAATTAGCCACAGAGAAGAAGCTTCCTAGACATGCCCAAAAAGAGGATATGTGGTAGTGTTTTTAAGGCTTGTCCAAAGACATTTATAAATCAACAAAAACACTTATTGCATCTGAGCTAGTTGACATTTTTAATCTTATAACTTAACACTTCTTTCCTAGTGAACTAGCAGCTGCCTAGGGCTTGACCATGGAGCTATGTCAGATATATTCATAGGTGAAGTTATTTTTTGAAATTATATAATCTTAGATTCTCATATTTAAATGCATGTTACAGATCATATAATCACTGCTCATCCAAACTTACCTTAGATTTAAATCCTTCTTCGGTGTACAAAGGGATTCCCTTGTGGCTCAGACAGGAAAGCGTCGGCCTGGAATGCCAGAGACCCGGGTTCTATCCCTGGATCGGGAAAATCCCCTGGAGAAGGAAATGGCAACCCACTCCAGTATTCTTGCCTGGGAAATCCCATGGACAGAGGAACCTGGTGGGCTACAGTCTGTGGGATCGCAAAGAGTCGGACACGACTGAGCGACTTCACTTTTCACTTTCAGTGTACAAAACATCAAGTGAGGTATATTCAACCACAGTACTAACAATTTAGAGGTAAAAATATTTTGGGATGTTTTATTTTATAAATATATATTTAAATTCAGTAGAATAATAATATAATTATTCAATGAAATTACAATGAAATAACAGAGTAACTATACAATTCAAATATATATCCAAATTTTCCCCACTTAATATTACAACTTAAGAAATTTTCTATGATAATGTACAATTTTAAGTGCAGTTTTGTTAAAAACTACATATTATTCAAAGAAAGTGATTATATTTTAATTATTTTGTTCTTCACTTTTGAAAATTCCATACTGTTTCTAATTTTCCATATGTCTTAATAATTGTGTTGAACGTATTTATACATAGTGATGTTTCTCTTTTAAAAATGTCTTACATTAAGGCTTATTCCTTGAAAAAGTATTGTGGAGTCAAAAAAAGAAAAGTAATTTATATTTCTTCATAGTTACTATGTTTAATTCTTACTTTATTTACATTCTAGTCTTTTTTGATCTGTTGTGAGATCCTACCTCAGAATGGGGACTTGCAATGAAGCTGCTGCACTTTGATTTAAGGTTTGTATAAAGTTTTCATCTTAGATAATTAAAAATAATTTATTAATTTATCTTTGAAAGAGAAAGTTACATTTTGCCAGATACATTTCACTATATTTACTTCTCTGCTCCTTGACAAATTTACATCTCCAATTCTCTCGCTCTATTAGGAATGCAGTATCCTGTACCTGGATTTCCCAGGTGGCACTAGTGGTAAAGAACCTGACTGTCAGTGTGGGAGACACAGAGACAATGGGTCCAATCTCTGGGTTGGGAAGATGCCCTGGAGGAGGGCATGGCAGCCCACTCCAGTATTCTTGCCTGGAGCATCCCATGGACAGAGGAGCCTGGCAGGCTACCGTCCATGGGGTCTCAAAGTGTCAGACATGACTGAAACAACTTAGCACTCACTCATCCTGTAACTAGGAGTGACAGATACTGGATGCTATAGAAAGATGGGAGAAAGCATGAGAAGGAATGGGAAGGCCCTTCATATCACAGATTGGTGTGCTGCTGCTGTTTGGTGATAGAATTTCAGGCATTAATAACAGCTGATAATGACACATTTATGACATTTTGTGAACAACATACACAACAACAACATAATATATATAGTAAGTATCCAATAAATATTTCTTGAATGAATGAGCTTGTAGTAGGAACTAATAAAGGATTTTATATTATGAAGAAATCTGAGAACTGAAGAATTGATGTTTTTGAACTATGGTGTTGGAGAAGAGTCTTGAGAGTCCTTTGAACTGCAAGGAGATCCAACCAGTCCGTCTTAAAGGAAATCAGTCCTGAGTATTCATTGGAAGGACTGATGCTGAAGCTGAAACTCCAATACTTTGGCCACCTGAGGCAAAGAACTGACTCACTGGAAAAGACCCTGGTGCTGGGAAAGATTGAAGGCAAGAGGAGAAGGGGATGACAGCATGAGATGGTTGGATGGCATCACCGACACAATGGACATGAGTTTGAGCAAACTCCGGGAGTTGGTGATGGACAGGGAGGCTGGGTGTGCTGCAGTCCATGGGGTCACAAAGAGTTGGACACGACTGAGTGACTAAATTAACTAAATACTATTTGTTATCATTGGTATATATATAGTGTATTGATGAAATTTCTAGGCAACTATTTCTGTTCTCATTAATTTTTTTTCTTATTTTTAGAACTTTGAAAATAAGGATTTTCTTTACTTGACAGATCCTTGTGTATTGAACACCTATGCAAGAATTTTTTTTTTATCAAGTCTAGTGAAACGGGAAATTCACAGACTATGACTATGTTAAATTGAATGTAGAACAGGAAATTGTAGCCCATTTCATTATTCTTGCTTGGAAAATTCCATGGGTCTAGGAGCCTGGTGGGCTACAGTCCATGGGATTTTAAAGATTTGGACACAACTGAGTGTGCATGACCATGCACACACGTGCACACACACACACACACGTGGAACATAATAATGAAGGATATAAATTATAAATTAGCAAACTAACTCTCTTGAAAGTAAAATGACTCATAAAATGAACTTTCCAAGAGGCAATTAAATATTTCCATAATTACTCTAGAGAGTGTGTCAGTTCAGTTCAGTTCAGTCGCTCAATTGTGTCCGACTCTGCGACCCCATGGGATGCAGCACACCAGGCCTCCCTGTCCTTCACCAACTCCCAAAGTTTACCCAAACTCATGTACATTGTGTTGGTGATGCCATCCAACCATCTAATTCTCTGCTGTCCCCTTCTTCTCCCACCTTCAGTCTTTCCCAGCATCAGGGTCTTTTCAAATGAGTCAGCTCTTTGCATCAGGTGGCCAGAGTATTGGAGCTTCAAATTCAGCATCAGTCCTTCCAATAAATATTCAGGACTGATTTTGTTTAGGATGGACTGGTTGGGGTCTCCTTGTAGTCCAAGGGACACTCAAGAGTCTTCTCTAACACCACAGTGCAAAAGTATCAATTTATCAGTACTCAGCTTTCTTTATAATCCAACTCTCACATCTATACATACTACTGGAAAAACCATAGCTTTGACTCGACAGACCTTTGTTGTCAGAGTAATGTCTCTGCTTTTTGGTATGTTGTCTAGGTTGGCATAGCTTTTCTTCCAAGAAGCAAGCATCTTTTAATTTCATGGCTGCAGTCACCATCTTCATTGATTTTCGAGCCCCCCAAATTAAAGTCTGTCACTGTTTCCTCAACTATTTGCCATGAAGTGATGGGACCAAATGCCATCATCTTAATTTTCTGAATGTTGAGTTTTAAACCAACTTTTCACTCAGAAAGTATTAAATTGCAGTGCCACTTACTTTCAAATATCTATTTAATTTCCTTATAAAGAAGAGACATTATAGGTGAACAGAGCCAGAGGAGAAGGATATTTGAATTTCATCTGAGATTATGGTTTGGAGAAGGAGGCATATGCTGATCCTTGGAGAATGGCAATTCAGTGTCAAACACTCATCCCCTAATAGGTTTCAGACACTGTAGATATTATGCTAGCCACTATGGTAGGGACAGTGATGAAACACACCTGAATAGCTAACGTGTTCTGGCAGGTACCAGTGAGTTTTTGTCACCAAGGACTTATGTACATTTCCCTAAACTCCCTGTTTATAACAGACACTTGTTGATCATGCTTTTTCTTTCCACAGATGTGAGATTTCAAATGTAAATTTTCATGCAACAGGAAATAACTCTTACTTGTGTGTAGCACTTCTCAGCTTATAAGACACATCTGAAAATTACAGTTGGTAGCCTCTCAGACACAGAGGAATTCATGGAAGTATGGAGCACTAAGATGACTTTGTAGAGTCACGTAGAGTTGAAACCACTAGGAGAATCCAGATCTCATGGAGACAGTCCAGTGCTTCAGTAAATTATAACATCAAATGTTGTTACAGGTGACAAACTCTGAGTGTTTGAAGAAATGGAAAGCACCATGGAAAAAAGTAAGGAAGACTTGAAAGGAGAACTGGGGCAAATTACCAAGGATATGCTCAACAGTCACTGTGACTGCACTGTTTTTATTCTGAGCCAGTCAGATCACAATGACTAACAAGTATCATTCTTTATTCTTTGTGGGTAATATGGGCTCAGAAAGGTATTACTTGCTGAATGGATGTCCTCAGGCCTCCCCAAAATGTGACTGAATCTGTCCTCTTGGGACACACACAGAATCCACACCCGCAGAAAATACTCTTTGTTGTCTTTTTGTTCATCTTCCTGTTTACTGTGCTGGCCAATCTGCTCATTGCCATCACCATCTCCCTCAGTCCCACACTTTCTGCTTTTATGTACTTCTTTCTCACTTACTTGGCCTTGTTAGATGTCTCCTTCACCTCTGTGAGCACACCCAAAATGATAATCGACCTGCTGTACCAGAGAAGAACGATCTCCTGGGGTGGCTTCCAAACTCAGCTCTTCTTGGAGCACTTCCTGGGAGGATCAGAGATCATTGTCCTCATGGCCATGACCTATGACTGCTATGTGGCCATCTGCAAGCCTCTGCACTACATGACCATCATGTGACAGGGGCTCTGCCAGCTCCTAGTGGTGGTGGCATGGGCTCGGGGCATCCTGCATGGCACAGTCCAGATCCTTTTCTCAATGGACTTGACCTTCTGTGGTCCCAATGTCATTGACCACTTCATGTGTGATTTCTTCTCACTGTTGGAATTTGCCTGCAGCGACACCTACAGGCTGGGAATGGTGGTGGCAGCCAACAGTGGGGGCATGTGCTTGCTTCTTTTTTCATCCTAGTCATACATACCTCTCTTGAATTCCTTGAAATCCCATGGCTCTGAAGGATGGCAAAAAGCCCTCTCTACAGGTGGCGCCCGCTTTATAGTAGTGGTGCTCTCTTTTGGTCCTTGTATATTCACCCACACACATCCTGTGGCCATTTACCCTGTGGACAAGTGGGTGACTGTGTTCTTTGCAATCCTGTCCCATGTTAAATCCTATCATTTACACAGTGGGAAACACAGAAGTGAAAAAAGCTATGAGGAATCTGTTGAAGAGGAGACTCACTTAGGATATTCAGGGTGCCAAGAAAGTGATTATTTATGTACATAGCAAGGTTACACCTGTTTTAGATTGTGGGGAAAAAAAGTTAATAAATTTTTGCAGACCACTAATGAAAAAGAAAGACCTATAAAATAATATTTGTTGAATATTTACTAACAGATTGGTATTTATTTGGAATTTTGATAACTTCTAAATTGCCTTGTCAAGGTTTCATATTCACATTCATAGTTTCAGAATACTTAATTGAACCAACAACAATAAACTCCTAGTTCAATAATTGTAGAGTATATTAGTCTCCAGTGTTTTATTGCTGTTTCTCCAACTTCTCACATATGTTACATGTATAAAATTGATTTTTCCATAGGACGTTCATGTTAGAATCCATGTTATTTTCTTAGGCTATCATAAATCCACTAAATGAAAATTTTTGACAGATATAGGGGAAAAGGACAGAAGGGGAGTGAAAAACTCAATGCAGATTTTTTCTGTTAATTTATAAAATTCAACAAAAGAAACACCCACAAAAGGAGGAAACAATAATTCACAATCTAATTCTTTTATTAGCACAAAAACTAAGCCAGAATTTTGAAATTATTCTTCATTTGCTCTTAAATATCTTTATGGTTTACATATTTCTTGAAAATGAAGGAAATATTTTCTTTTTCTGTACCAAGGCTTGAGCCATTTGAAACTGGGGAGGCTGGGAGTGGTGGACAGTTCAGTTCAGTTCAGTTGCTCAGTTGTGTCCGACTCTTTGTGATCCCATGAACCACAGCATACAAGGCTTCCCTGTCGTCACCGACTCCTGGAGTTTACCAAAACTCGTCCATTGAGTCGGTGATGCCATCCAACCATCTCATCCCCTGTCATCCCTTCCCCTCCAGCCTTCAATCTTTCCCAGCATCAGAGTCTTTTAAAATGAGTCAGCTCTTCCCATCAGGTGGCCAAAGTATTAGAGTTTCAGCTTCAACATCAGTCCAATGAACACATAGGACTGACTTCCTTAGGATGGACTGGTTGGATCTCCTTGTAGTCCAAGGGACTCTCTAGAGTCTTCTCCAACATCACAGTTCAAAAGCATCAATTTTTCAGTGCTCAGCTTTCTTTATAGTCCAACTCTTACATCCATACATGACCTCTGGAAAAACCATAGCCTTGACTAGGGTGACCTTTGTTGGCAAAGTAATGTCTCTGCTTTTGAATACGCTAAGTTGGTCATAACTTTTCTCCCAAGGAGTCTTTTTTTTTTTTAAACTTTACATAATTGTATTAGTTTTGCCAAATATCAAAATGAATCCGCCACAGGTATACATGTGTTCCCCATCCTGAACCCTCCTCCCTCCTCCCTCCCCATACCATCCCTCTGGGTCGTCCCAGTGCACTAGCCCCAAGCATCCAGTATCGTGCATCGAACCTGGACTGGCATCTCGTTTCGTACATGATATTTTACATGTTTCAATGTCATTCTCCCAAATCTTCCCACCCTCTCCCTCTCCCACAGAGTCCATAAGACTGTTCTATACATCAGTGTCTCTTTTGCTGTCTCGTACACCGGGTTATTGTTACCATCTTTCTAAATTCCATATATATGTGTTAGTATACTGTATTGGTGTTTTTCCTTCTGGCTTACTTCACTCTGTATAATAGGCTCCAGTTTCATCCACCTCATTAGAACTGATTCAAATGTATTCTTTTTAATGGCTGAGTAATACTTCATTGTGTATATGTACCACAGCTTTCTTATCCATTCATCTGCTGATGGACATCTAGGTTGCTTCCATGTCCTGGCTATTATAAACAGTGCTGCGATGAACATTGGGGTACACGTGTCTCTTTCCCTTCTGGTTTCCTCAGTGTGTATGCCCAGCAGTGGGATTGCTGGATCATAAGGCAGTTCTATTTCCAGTTGTTTAAGGAATCTCCACACTGTTCTCCATAGTGGCTGTACTAGTTTGCATTCCCACCAACAGTGTAAGAGGGTTCCCTTTTCTCCACACCCTCTCCAACATTTATTATTTGTAGACTTTCGGATCGCAGCCATTCTGACTGGTGTGAAATGGTACCTCATAGGAATCTTTTTATTTCATGGCTGCAGTCATGATCTGCAGTGGTTTTGGAGCCCCCCAAAATAAAGTCTGCCACTGTTTCCAATGTTCCACTATTTGCCATGAAGTGATGGGACCAGATGCCATGATCTTAGTTTTCTGAATGTTGAGCTTTAAGCCAACTCTTTCACAATTTACTTTCATCAAGAGGCTCTTTAGCTCTTCTTCACTTTCTGCCATAAGGGTGGTGTCATCTGCATATCTGAGGTTGTTGATATTTCTCCCAGCAATCTTGATTCCAGCTTGTACTTCTTCCAGCCCAGCGTTTCTCATGATGTACTCTGCATATAAGTCAAACAAGCAGGGTGACAATATACAGCCTTGACGTACTCCTTTTCCTATTTGGAGCCAGTCTGTTGTTCAATGTCCAGTTCTAACTGTTGCTTCCTGACCTGCATACAGGTTTTTCAAGAGGCTGGTCCAGTGGTCTGTTATTTCCATCTCTTTCAGAATTTTCCACGGTTTATTGTGATCCACACAGTCAAAGGCTTTGGCATAGTCAATAAAACAGAAATAGATGTTTTCTGGAGCTCTCTTGCTTTTTTGATGATTCAGCAGATATTGGCAATTTGATCTCTTGTTCCTCTGCCTTTTCTAAACCAGCTTGAACATCTGGAAGTTCACAGTTCATGTATGCTGAAGCCTGGCTTGGAGAATTTTGAGCATTACTAGGGTGTGAGATGAGTGCAATTGTGTGGTAGTTTGAGCATTCTTTGGCATTGCCTTTCTTTGGGAATGGAATGAAAACTGGCCTTTTCCAGTCCTGTGGTCACTGCTGAGTTTCCCAAATTTGCTGGCATATTGAGTGTAACACTTTCACAGCATCATCTTTTCAATTTGAAATAGCTCAACTGGAAATCCATCACTTCCACTAGCTTTGTTTGTACTGCTTCTTCCTTAGGCCCACTTGACTTCACATTCCAGGGTGTCTGGCTCTATTTGAGCATTCACACTATCATGATTATCTGGTTTGTGAAGATTTTTATTTTTGGGGGGGAGGGGGTAAACACCTCTTTTTTTCCAGTGGTCATGTATGGATGTGAGAGTTGAACTGTGAAGAAAGCTAAGCACTGAAGAATTGATGCTTTTAAACTGTGGTGTTGGAGAAGACTCTTAAGAGTCTCTTGGACTGCAAGGAGATCAAACCAGTCCATTCTGAAAGAGATCAGCCCTGGGATTTCTTTGGAGGGAATGATGCTAAAGCTTAAACTCCAGTACTTTGGCCACTTCATGGGAAGAGTTGACTCATTGGAAAAGACTCTGATGCTGGGAGGGATTGGGGGCAGGAGGAGAAGGGGACAACAGAGGATGGGATGGCTGGATGGCATCACTGACTGGATGGACATGACTCTGAGTGAACTCCAGGAGATGGTGATGGACAGGGAGGCCTGGCGTGCTGCAATTCGTGGGGTCACAAAGAGTCAGATGAACTGAAACATCTTTTATTAAATTTCAACAAAAGGTATATGTTTAGGTTCTAAAGATACTGCTCTGTATGTCTGATAAGTGTATTTACATCACATGATCATATCATCCATCAGACACATTCACCTCAGTTGATTCATCCATGTCCTAAGCTGGTAGTTTCATTTTTATTATCCCCATTTTACAGAGAACAAGTTGAAGCCAAGACAGATTCACTTGCCTCACATCACATGTGTTTTCCTTGTTAGTGTGTCAGGAACTATTACACTGGAATCCAGCTTCCTTTCAAAAGTTTTAGCAATGAACTTCCAATTCAGGTCTTTCAAACTCAGTCTTACTTTTTTTCAAATGAAACATTGCTGTCTGTTGTATGTTTAGGTCTATAGATGAGGAAAATGTCTACAGTCTTAATGATTTACTTTGTTGCTTAGTCGTGTCTGACTCTTTATGACCCATGGATTGTCCATAGAATTCTCCAGGACAGAATACTGGATTGGGTAGCCTTTCCCATCTCCAGGGGATCTTCCCAACTCAGGGATCAAATCCAGGTCTCCTGCATTGCAGGTAGATTCTTTACCAGCTGAATCACAAGAAAAGTCCAAGAATACTGGAGTAGGTAGCCTATGCCTTCTCCAGGGGATCTTCCTGACCAGGAATTGAAGGGAGGTCTCCTGCATTGCAGACAGATTCTTTACCAACTGAGCTATACAGAAAGCCCATGTCCTTCAAGAATATAGTGCTAAATCTGCTGCAGCCTCTTCTCACATGTAGCAATACAGCTCAGCATTACAATTTTCTCTCTCTCTATTTTTTTCCACTTTGGCATAGTGAGCTATGCCAACTCACTTTTACAAAAGGCCAGTGGTAGTATGGTAACAGATTTGTTTCTTTCTCAGAAAAGAAAAAACCTATTTCTTTACATTAGTGAAATCAAGTATTAATGTTGGTCTTCAGTAACCCAAAGGACTGTAGCCTGCCAGGCTCCTCTGTCCTTGGGATTCACCAGGGAAGAATACTGGACTGGGTTGCCTTGCCCTCCTCCAGGGGATCTTCTCAACCCAGGGATCTAACCGGTCCACCTGGGAAGCTGCTTAAGCTGTTAAAATGATCAAGTTTACAATGAATAATGATAATTAAGAATTTCAAGAGTCTAGACTTAAACAATATGTGGTTCATTTTTTCTTGTGACTATTAGAAATTAGCTGAGCATAATTCATGGATAAGAATGGGGAAACTCCTGAATAAATATTGTTTCTACTCTAAGACTAAAGGGAGTATCAAAAGAGGAAAACTGAGGCCAATGGTTGGGTCTTAGGGGCTATAAAAGGGGCTTGCTGGAGGGGTGAGATATTTAATCACTTCTTAGGAAATAGTTGGGGAAACAGTGGAAAAAGTGTCAGACTTTATTTTGGGGGGCTCCAAAATCACTACAGATGGTGATTGCAGCCATGAAATTAAAAGACAAGCCTTGGAAGGAAAGTTATGACCAACCTAGATAGCATATTAAAAAGCAGAGACATTACTTTGCCAACAAAGGTTCATCTAGTCAAGGCTATGGCTTTTCCAGTGGTTATGTATGGATGTGAGAGTTGGACTGTGTAGAAGGCTGAGCGCCAAAGAATTGATGCTTTTGAAGTGTGGTGTTGGAGAAAACTCTTGAGAGTCCCTTGGACTGCAAGGAAATCCAACCAGTCCGTCCTAAAGGAGATCAGTCTTGGGTGTTCATTGGAAAGACTGATGTTGAAGCTGAAACTCCAGTACTTTGGCCACCTCATGAGAAGATTTGACTCACTGGAAAAGATTCTGATGCTGGAAGGGATTGGGGGCAAGAGGAGAAGGAGACGACAGGATGAGATGGCTGGATGGCATTACCGACTCGATGGATGTGAGTCTGAGTGAACTCTGGGAGTTGGTGATGGACAGGGAGGCCTGGTTTGCTGCTATTCATGGGGTCGCAAAGAGTTGGACATGACTGAGCGACTGAACTGACTCACTGATATTATAAATTGTGAACAGAGAACTTAGAAGGTTTCAGAGCTGAAGATGGGAATATAAGGCCATCTGGCATTCTCAGTTGGAGACTTGCTGGCTTGTGAGTAAGTTTAAGGTATATTAAGATGTCCCTTCATACTCATCATCAAGAATGTCTCTTGAAGACTAACAGCCACCTAATTATTTTCAATTTTTAAAAAAATTTAAATTTATTTATTTTAATTAGAGGTTAATTACTTTACAATATTGTATTGGTTTTGCCATACATCAACATGAATCTGCCACAGGTGTACATGTGTTCCCCATTCTGAACAGCCCTCCCACCTCCCTCCCCATACCATCCCTCTGGGTCATCCCAGTGCACCAGCCCCAAGCCTCCTGTATCATGCATCGAACCTGGACTGGTGATTCATTTCTTATATGATATTATACATGTTTCAAAGACATTCTCCCAAATCATCCCCCTCCTTCCTCTCCTACAGAGTCCAAAAGACTGTTTTATACATCTATGTCTCTTTTGCTGTCTTGAATAACATAAGCATGCAAGTGTGTGTCCTTAAAATTAATGAGATAAATGTATGGATCTTTATATATAAGAATACATTATTTTAATCTGGACTTTAGTGAAATTATTAGGCATTAATGAGAAAAGTGAGTTCTCTATTGTTGAAGGCCAGCTATAAGGTTTTTCGGTCCCTTCCCCTTCTGGTTTTCCTGATGAAACCAATCAAATATAGTGAAACTATCTATCTATATACAGTCTAGTGAAATGGTTTGATTTAGAGTTTGAAGCTTTCATACCAACATGCTAGGATATAAAAGTGAATATTTAAGTGAATATTTTTTTAATAACCAGTAACTGAAGAAGACTCTCCCTCTGCAGTGTGGTAACACTGAAGTACTTGCTGTATTAAATCTGAAGTCACGGCTGAGCTTTTAAAATTTGAATTAATTAACAGTAACAATTTTAATTTATATTTAAACATAAATTGACAGCTAACTTAAGATTTACCTTAATAATAAGACTAACTATTTTTGAGTAAAATTAATAAGCCCTGTACATGAAGACTAGCACCACTTACATAAGAGATGCAGGTTTGATCACTAGGTCAGGGATATCCCCTGGAGAAGGGAATGGCAACACATTCCAATATTCTTGCCTGGGAAATCCCATGGAAGTAGGAGGGTGGTGGGTTATAGTCCATGGGTTCACAGAGTCGGACACGACTGAGCAACTAACACAGCTACAAGACATACATTTTCATAGGTTCTTTAAATAATTTAAGCAACAAGTGTAATTAAGGAGGACTTTACTGCATTTCATACAAAAAGCTATGACTCAATGAAGGTAAGCCACACAAGTCTTTCAGACTTTTTTTCCTTCCTCTCTTTTCACCTGACAACAGAAGTCCTTTTTCTCATGATGTGAAAATATCAAGACACAGATATGATCATTTGCCACATTGTGGATACTGCCATTGAGACATTTTTCCCTTTTGGTGGGGCGGGGACACTGTCCTCTCTTAGCCCTCCCTTGACCTTCATTCCTCAGGTGAATTGCACTTTCTTGATTCCACTTTTGTTAGAGAGAAGCCACCTGCTGATCTCATCTTTGAAGGTGTATTACACTTCATGGGCATCATGAAAAGTGAAACATAATGGGCTCAAGAAATGGAATTCAACAATTGAATTTCAAAGAAAGTGGCACTTGGGTGAAAGATATTTGGAGGAAAAAAATAGCTTAATCGTTGACCAGACTGATACTGAGTTTGGGCATGAGGGCAGCACCTTGAAGAGCTAAATAGGTGTCTTTAGGGCTTTTCCCATTGTTATCCCACAATGTTACCATTTTTACTGGAAAATGGCTTCATGGTCAATTCAGTTTAGGAAAGTTAGACATTTAATTCATTCAAAAAATATTGTTCAGTGTCTACAGTGGGGAAAAAAAAGCTGTGGGATTTAGGTATATGATGTTGAATAATACAAATAGGGTTGTATTTGTGTGGAACTAATTCCAATGGTGAGTAGGTAAGTAATAAGCAAGTAAACAAATGAAAAATAAAGTTTTGTTAGTAATGGGTAATATGAAGAATATTTTATGAGAGGGTGATGTAGGACAGAAAAATTGGATATAGATTTGTGTAGTTGTTTGAAGCACAGCTAAAATTTCAGTTTACTCAGAGTTTAAATAACCATACTATCTTCCTTCTATTTTCAAAAATAAGCAAGTTATTTAAAAACATGCATTTGAAATGAGGGTAATGTATTTCCCAAGTAAGTAAAAATGGTTTCTTGGGGGATGAACATTTTTTACTGTTTTTATATATAATGCACAGACATACATACATCATATAAAAAAGGTAGCAAATTTGTGGCATTCCTAGTTCAGAAGAGGAAGCGATTAAGGAAATGAAACATCAAACAAAGTACCTTTTGGGGGGCAATATTGGAAAGGAGAATTGTGCTAAGCTCCCCTGTGCTGTGTGTTGTGCTTAGTCGCTCAGTCGCGTCCAACTCTTTGCAACCCCATGGGCTGTCGCCTGCCAGGCTCCTCTGTCCATGGGGATTCTCCAGGTGGGAATACTGGAGTGGGTTGTCATGCCATCCGCCAGGGGATCTTCCCAATCCAGGGATGGAACATGGGTCTCTTGCATTGCAGGCAGATTCTTTACCATCTGAGCCATCTGGGAAGTTCAAGTTGCCCTAACTCTTGTCTATATTGTTAAATGAGATCATGGAGTAACTTTAGAATGTTAGGAAAGTTAATCTAACACAGAGGTTGGCCCATCACCTGACCTTCAGTAAAACTGAGAGACTCTTGCTTCTCTGGAGACTTCTTAGAGTGTGGTCAAGTAAGTTTATTGGACTAGTTATAGTCTGTGAAGTGTGTTGCAAATGTAGGATACTGATTTTTTTTTATTATTATTATTAATAGTAGACAAAAAATAATGTTCCTAACCCCCAAATATTTTTAAATTTTAAACATGCTATTTGAGAATACCAATTTTTAAGGAATGTGAAAGAATTTAGCCTTTCTTTTTTCTTGCTGAGGAGCATTTTTAAATGCTTTATAAAGGCAGTTAGATGTTATACTATTTTAAGAGCAGTCTTAAAATATACAGAGAGAAAAACACCAATAAAGTATGCTAATGCATGTATATGGAATTTAGAAAGATGGTAAAGATGACCCTATATGTGAGACAGAAAAAGAGACACAGATGTATAGAACAGTCTTTTAGACTCTGTGGGAGAGGGCGAGGGGGAGACGATTAGAGAGAATAGCACTGAAACATGTATATTATCACATGTGAAACAGATCATCAGTCCAGGGTCAATGCATGAGACAGGGTGCTCAGGGCTGGTGCACTGGGATGACCCTGAGGGATGGGTTGGATAGGGAGGCAGAGGGAGGGTCAGGATGGGGAACACATGTACATCCATGGCTGAATCATGTCAATGTATGGCAAAACCCATACAATATTGTAATTAGCCTCCAATTAATATAAATAAATTAAAAAAAAAAAGATACAGAGACCTCCAGATCAGGTGATGGAAAAAGTCAGCCCTCGGGCTAGCGAGGTGATCAAGAATAAGTCCTACTGACTTTTCTTCATCTCTATCATCAGGCAGATGAATCATTGTGTGGTTATTCTTCTACTGAAGAAGATAACTTAGTTCAACAAATAACTCAATAGTTATCACCCACCATGATCTGGTTGTGTGTTTGTGGAGCATCAGTTTGGCCTAGCTCCAGTGAGGCTCCACTCCTGGGAAATGTGGATCATTGCAGGAGTGGGTGGGAATTCATTGGTATGGTGATTAGAGCCTCAGTCAGTGGAGACACAGCCTCAAAGGGGTGCAGTTGAATTGATGCAAGTCTACACTTCTTGAAATCCTGTGTCATTTGAAAATAACAGTCTGTCCTCTTTAACCCAAGTCTATTGCCCAAAGGAAAACGTCTTGGTAATAATGTTTTTTTTCTAAGATATGTATTGGAAACTGCTTGCAAATTAAACTCAAATATAGTTAAATGGCAGGCAGTTCCATGAATGATTTTGAAAACTGTTTATATCTGGCTGCCTTTTTTAGAAAACTTTCACATTGAAATTCTGCTCCTATCCACAGAGATTATTTCCTATATAAATCCTTGGACATTTAGATATGTTTTAAATGTGTTTTTCAAAATCATTAGAAACTCTGGTCCTATCAAAATTACCTCCCATTGATTGGATGATTTGCTTCCAGTGTGATCCTGATTTACTTCATTCCATACTTGAATTTTCTAAGTTGCAACTATAATGCATCATGATTTATAGACCTTTTGTAGAGAAAAGTTCATGTAAGTATATCCTGAATGGAGTAAGACTTTTGATTATTCTGACATGATCTTAGAAAATTACTCACATGCTCTCTACCTTCTAGTTACAGAGATCATCAGGTAATTAGAGAGATGACATTAAATTGAGTTTTGGAGATGATTTTAACAACTTTTTTGAGGATTAAACATGGTCTTATTAATTTGAATTACTGTTTTGAGGTCACTGAAATTACTGAATCACGTACATACACAATTTTATTTATTTATTTATTTTTAATTTAAAAATTTTTAATTTTATTTTATTTTTAAACTTTACTCAGTTGCTAACCTGTTTTGTCTGTATAAACAAATTTTAGCCTCAGGTTGAAAAGTCTTGAGTTATCAACAATTTTTAGCTTAATTTACTTTAAACTCTTTGGGCAAATTGCCAGAACTTAAGTGTCTACCTTTTGGTCTCTATCCAGATCATGAGATTAGCAAATAAATTGTGTGTTTATGTGTCAGCGGTTTGTCTTAGAAAAGGGAGGAATGGGAGTAGCTGGTATATATAGGATAGTTTTAGACATATTGTGCTTCCCTTCTTTCAAGCAACATTCTGTGTGTATATGTAGTATACAAACAACATATATGTGTGTATATGTAGATATATTTCTGTGTTCCTCTTGTACCAACTGCCTTTCTTTTTCTATTAGTCACCTTTGATGCAGGCCTTATTTAGTATTTTTCTTTCTGGTTTGATAAATTATTGCTTATAGTTATTCAATACATATATTAAATTTATATATATAAATAATTCATATTAAATTTGCATACATATATATATATATAAACACAGATGTTTATTTCTGAGGAGCTCTGCCTATAAGGGTGGTGTCAGCATTGGTCCTGAGGGTGAAGCAAATGGTCGTTCAGGTTTGAAGCCCCCTGCCTCTGGAGTCATTTCAAGAAAGCATTAATTTTTGTATCTACAATGATATACTAATTTCTATCCAAAATTATGCTGCTGTATATAATTACATGTCTATTCCTCTTTCAAGGAAAGCAAGTGAAGAAAGGAAGGCTTAGGGATAGAAACAATCCTTTTAATGTCCTTCATTAGAGACAGTCTGTTGATGATGCCTGTGCTCGGGCATGAGTTTTCTAAGAAACACAGGACACTGTTGCTCCTTAAAAATGATGACCCAGAGGCTCTCCCTAAATACCTTGCTATCACTTCCTGTTATCCAAGATTTTATTGAATAAATCATTAAGCTCCATGAGAAATTCAGACACAAGAAACACATATCAACATAGAGTTGGCTTCTTGGGTTCATATCCGGGCTTTCTTAATTACTGACTGTATACCCTTAAGCAAATTAATCATTTGGCTTTATCTCAGTCATACAATGTGTCTCCTCATAGTTAGATGTGAGGACTAAGTGAGAAAACATACATTAAGTAATAGCAAAATATCTGATATATAGAATATACTAAATAATTTATTATTAGCTTGATTAGGATATGTGTATAGATGATGGCTCAGTGGTAAAGAATCTGCCTGTAATGCAAGAGATGCAGGAGACACAGCTTCTATCCCTGCATCGGGAAGATCCCATGGAGGAGAGCATGGAAACCCACTCCAGTATTCTTGCCTAGAGGATCCCATGGACAGAAGAGCTGGCTGGCTACAGTCCATAGAGTCACAAAGAGTTGGACATGACTAAAGTGACTTAGCATGCATAGATCATATATCTCTATATAGATATTACATCGTTTTGATTTGGGCTTCTCTAGTGGCTCAAGGGTAGAGTCTGCTTGACAATACAGGAGACATGGTTTTGATCCCTGGGTTGGGACGATCCCTTGCAGGAGGAAATGGCAACCCACTACAGTATTCTTGCCTGGCAAATTCCATGGATAGAGGAGCCTGGTGGGCTATACAGTCTGTGGGGTCACAAAAGAGTTGAACATGAATGAATGAATTAGTTCACAGGCACACAGCACAGCTTAAACTCTGGGAACTAACATTTGTTGTTTATATCACCAATGAGATTCTAAGACTGAATGATTAAGCAAATTCAAATTAAAATGAGATGATTTTCTGCATCATTATTTTTAATATATTCAAGGTTCTTAATATGTAGTGATGGCAAAGCTGTGGGGAAAATTAGTTTTTAATACACTATTTTGGGGCAATAAAAGATACTTCAGGATTTTGAGAGCAATGTTACAGAATCTGTCAAATGTAAATATATGTGTATTTTTTGTTTTTATGATGACATAGATTTATCCAACAGAAATAAGTGAAGATGTCTGTAAGTGGTATTCATTGTGTATCTACATATAAGGTAAAGTATTAAAACTGAAATGAATTTCAAGCAAAAATGGACTAAAGGAATTATATTGTAACAATGAAATGGAATAATATGTAACAATTAAAATCAAGGAAAATTCATCTATATTGGCAGATAATGCTCACACAAGCTGTAATTAGTATTTCAAGTGAATTATTATATTTTATATATGTTTATATAGAGTAAAACGCATCAATGATGATATATATATACCAAATACAAATGCATATCTTAGGAGCATTTACTAAACTGTTAATAGAGGATCAAATGAGTGAGTGCTTATCGTTGGGAGAGGGTTTTTTACTTTAACCTTTCTTTCTATCTATCTATCTATTTAAGCTATCCCTCGTGGGGCATGTCTTGCTTTTACAATTTATGAAAATGAATTATTTAATTACAAATATTCTACTTTTGGCTAAAAGAGTGTTTTAGGAAACAAGTTGCTTTTGAAGGTTTCTTTTAAAGTCAGTTCAAAAACATATCTTATTAAGTGTTCAGGAGTAACTGATACCCTTTTAGTCAATTTAGTATTTAATAGATCCAGGTGGTGTTAGTTGTAAAGAATCAGCTTGCCAATGAAGGAGACCCAAGAGATGCAGCTTCGATCCCTGGGTTGGGAAGATCTCCTGGAGAAGGGAATGGCTACCCAATCCAGTATCCTGGCCTATATAATTCCATGGACTGTATAGTATATTTTCTTTTATTATGAATAAATTGATTTGGAAATTTTGATATTTCTTTAAAATTTATATTTTTAAAAATGTGATGGAACTGGTTAAATGTTTATTAAGAAATACCTTCAATTTTTGCTGCATCATTTTTTATTTATTTCATAAACATTAATCTTTTTTAAATTTAGCTAAATGAGATAAATGAATTATTTCTGATATGCAAGCTATACAGAAACATGTAACAAATATCCAGAATAACAGGTGAGGGAGATTTGGGAGATGATGTGAGTCTGAAAGATGAGTGTAAGAGATTAGTTTAACAAAAGACATGAACATGGGAAGGGGAGGCCAGGAGCTTATAGGAATGGAAGATAAACATAATGAATATTTGGATAGTGCTCTCCAAACATTCTCATGTCTCTTACTTCCTCTGAATTTCATGACAGTTTTGTGAGACAGGGTGTAAAATTTGTGGAAGGGCTGTGGTCAGTGAGCTGAGGTATCAACTTAATCACATAGGCATCAAGAGGCTTTGAGCTGGTTCACTGGGACGACCTAGGGGGATGGTACTGGGAGGAAGGAGAGAGGGGGGTTCAGGATGGGGAACATGTGTATACCTGGCAGATTCATATTGATATATGGCAAAACCAATACAATACTGTAAAGTAACTAACCTCCAATTAAAATAAATTTATATTAAAAAAAGAAGCTTTGAGCAAGTTATATACACTAATTCCAGTTGAACTATTTCAAATCCTAAAAGATGATGCTGTGAAAGTGATGCAATCAATATGTCAGCAAATTTGGAAAACTCAGCAGTGGCCACAGGACTGGACCAAAGGTCAGTTTTCATTCCAATCCCAAAGAAAGGCGATGCCAAAGAATGTTCAAACTACTGCACAGTTGCTCTCATCTCACATGCTAGTAAAGTAATGCTCACAACTCTCCAGGCCAGGCTTCAATAATATGTGAACTGTGAACTTCCAGATGTTCAAGCTGGATTTAGAAAAGGCAGAGGACCAGAAATCAAATTGCCAACATCCACTGGATCATCGAAAAAGCAAGAGAGTTCCAGAAAAACATCTACTTATTCTTTTGACCATACCAAACTCTTTGACTGCATGGGTCACAACAAACTGTGGAAAATTTTGAAAGAGATGGGAATGCCAGATCACCTAACCTTCCTCTGAGAAGTCTTTATGCAGGTCAAGAAGCAACAGTTAGAACTGGACATGGAACAATAGACTAGTTCCAAATAGGGAAAAGAGTATGTCAAGGCTGTATATTGTCACCCTACGTATTTAACTTATATACAAAGTACGTCATGAGAAATGCTCGGCTGGATGAAGCACAAGCTGGAATCAAGATTGCCAGAAAATATATCAATAACCTCAGATATGCAGATGAAATCACCCTTATAGCAGAAAGTGAAGAAGAATTAAAGAGCCTCTCAATGAAAGTGAAAGAGAAGAGTGAAAAAGTTGGCTTAAAGCTCAACATTCAGAAAACTAAGATCATGGCATCTAATCCCATCAGTTCATGGCAAATAGATGGGGAAACAGTGGAAACTGACAGACTTAATTTTGGGGGGCTCCAAAATCACTGCAAATGGTGATTGCAGCCATGAAATTAAAAGACGCTTGATCCTTGGAAGAAAAATTATGACCAACCTAGACAGCATATTAAAAAGCAGAGACATTACTTTGTCAACAAAGTTCCATCTAGTCCAAGCTATGGTTTTTCCAATAGTCATGTATGGATGTGAGAGTTGGACTCTAAAGAAAGCTGAGCACTGAATAGTTGATGCTTTTGAAGTGTCGTGTTGGAGAAGACGCTTGAGAGTCACTTGAACAGCAAGGAGATCCAACCAGTTCATCCTAAAGGAAATTAGTCCTGAATATTCATTGGAAGGACTGATTTTGAAGCTGAAACTCCAAAACTTTGGCCACCAGAGGCAAAGAACTGACTCATTTGAAAAGACCCTGATACTGGGAAAGATTGAGTGTGGTAGGAGAAGGGGATGACAGAGGATGAGATGGTTGGTTGGGTGGCATCACCGACTCAGTGGACATGAGTTTGAGTAAACTCCGGGAGTTGGTGATGGACAGGGAAGCCTGGGAATCTGTAGTCCATGGGGTCACAGAGAGTCGGACATGGCTGAGCAACTGAACTGAACTGAACTGAAACCTTATTCACTGCATTAGAAAATCAGGATAATGCTAGGACCTATTTCATATGGTTTTGTGGGAACTAAAAAAGAAAAGCATAAAGATTTTAGCACAGAACTCTCAAATAATAACTCCTTAACACTTATTGTTGGCAATTGCCAACATCCGCTGGATCATGGAAAAAGCAAGAGAGTCCCAGAAAAGCATCTATTTCTGCTTTATTGACTATGCCAAAGCCTTTGACTGTGTGGATCACAATAAACTGTGGAAAATTCTGAGAGATTGGAATACCAGACCACCTGATCTGCCTCTTGAGAAATTTGTGTGCAGGTCAGGAAGCAACAGTTAGAACTGGACATGGAACAACAGACTGGTTCCAAATAGGAAAAGGAGTATGTCAAGGCTATATATTGTCACCCTGTTTATTTAACTTATATGCAGAGTACATCATGATAAACGCTGGACTGGAAGAAACACAAGCTGGAATCAAGATTGCCGGGAGAAATATCAATAACCTCAGATATGCAGATGACACCACCCTTATGGCAGAAAGTGAAGAGGAACTAAAAAGCCTCTTGATCAAAGTGAAAGTGGAGAGTGCAAAGGTTGACTTAATGCTCAACATTCAGAAAACGCAGATCATGGCATCTGGTCCCATCACTTCATGGCAAATAGATGGGGAAATAGGGGAAACAGTGGCTGACTTTATTTTTCCGGGCTCCAAAATCACTGCAGATTGTGGCTGCAGCCATGAAATTAAAAGACGCTTACTCCTTGGAAGGAAAGTTATGACCAACCTAGATAGCATATTCAAAAGCAGACATTACTTTGCCAACAAAGGTTCATCTAGTCAAGGCTATGGTTTTCCCTGTGGTCAAGTATGGATGTGAGAGTTGGACTGTGAAGAAGGCTGAGCACCGAAGAATTGATGCTTTTGAACTGTGGTGTTGGAGAAGACTCTTGAGAGTCCCTTGGACTGCAGGGAGATTCAACCAGTCCATTCTGAAGGAGATCAGCCCCGGGATTTCTTTGGAAGGAATGATGCTAAAGCTGGAACTCCAGTACTTTGGCCACCTCATGTGAAGAGTTGATTCATTGGAAAAGACTCTGATGCTGGGAGGGATTGGGGGCAGGAGGAGAAGGGGATGACAGAGGATGAGATGGCTGGATGGCATCACTGGCTCGATGGACGTGAGTCTGGGTGAACTCCGGGAGTTGGTGATGGACAGGGAGGCCTGGCATGCTGTGATTCATGGGGTTGCAAAGAGTCGGACAGGACTGAGCGACTGATCTGATCTGAACACTTAATGACTTGAACTGTTGTTTCATTGTTTTATTTTTACAGGATTTATAGGTTGTGTAGTCAGTAAATGTCTGGACTGCAGTGGACAGTTGTGTTGTTCATTCTTGACCCCATGGATTTAATGCACTGTACAAAACACAATCAAATGTGTTCTGACAGTTAGGTATGGGCTTTATGGCAGTGAGAGGGAATTGTAGAAATAGATGAGGTTGACTACTTTGGTTGAGGGTCTTGAATTTCAAAATAGGAAGCTGATATGTGAACTAGTAGTCAATATATATTAAAATAGAAGGGCATTGTTATCTTAGTATAGTACACTTTGTTTTAGAATATTTGAAGCCATGGGATAGTTCAAAGGAAATATTACCTAGAAGTGTAAACATTTAATGTAGATAGGAGGTGAGCTGCTGTTTTGAAGGGAACAGAGTCTCTATGCTGGCTCCTCTGAACCCCAGTTCTCTAATAACCTGCCAGAGCTACCTCATTCTCTAGATGAGAAAACTGAGGCCCAGATAGTGAACAATGTAACAACATAACCTAGGAGTGAGAGGGACAACCTGGAATAAAACCCAGCTTTCCTGATTTCCAAGAACAGGTCCATTCTACTTCATTTGTGCTATTAAAATTTTTTGAAGCTCTTAGACTGGAGATGAGAGTGATTGAAGCTAATCTACACTGTATATTTGCAAAGATTGTCCTGAAAGTTATATAATTTTGTTTAGTAAGAGGGTAATCCTAAGAGTGGGTCTTAGGTGTTTACAGGAGTCTCAGAGACTTTGTAGTTTGCATCCCCATTTAAAGGAATCATCTCTAATAGAGGTCCCCCAAGACAGCCTCTGCTTAAGTATCCCTTGCAAAGAGACCTTGGCCAATGAAGCACTTGTCGTACCATCTCATCATTCAACTGTGGTAACAATTGCATTTAGTCAATGGAGGCCACTATTCATTTCTTTAGTGGTATAAGGCAAAGATTATGAATTTGTGTTTTAAAATGAGATGACACGGATTTGTAATTTCTGCTGTGTTTAACTGAGATGCTCAATGTGTCTAAAGCTCCATTTCCTCATCCTCAAGATTAGATCTGTGACAGTACCTTGTCCCAAGTGATACAAAAATAAATGTAATAATGCAAATAGCAGACAAAACACCTTACTGTCACATAGTGAGTGCAAAATAGATTAGTTACTTTGTTAGTATTTGTATTATTCTTTAGAATCTTTGGCTTTATTTGGGTGCACCCCTTCAGAAGAAAAAAAAAGAAGAAAGGATTTATGTTCACTCGGGCTTGTCTTCTGGGATTAGGCTGCTCAAGTTGAATCTGGGTCTTCCTGGAGCAAAGAAAGATTTAAGCTTTTGTTTTCTTTAATAAGCATTTTTGGAAAATAATTAGAATCTTGGGAAGTAAGTAAAGTTATAAATCATGGTTTCAGGATTATATTTATAATAAAAACATATTCTTCATTGTAGTCTCATCATTAATTAAGCATTGAATTTTATTGTAGAATTATTGAATAAGATAAGCACAGGAAGTATAAATTTGCCTCTCTGTATTGTCATAATGTGGAAATTATTGAATTTTCAGTATCTCTTTCATACTGAGCACTCAACATTATACTAAAAGGAGCAATATAGGTTGTTGTTGGTATTGATTTTGATGCAGGAAAACCTGGACTTGAACTTGGCTTCAATGTTTATTATCTTTGGGAACTTGCTGTAATTTTTTCATTTTGCCTCAGCATCTTATCTCTAAAATGAAGAAAATGCTTCATGGGATAGTCTAGTGCCTGATACACAAAAGAGATTTATCAAATAGTCATGGTATGCAATAATAATCCAATCTGATAGGAAGAAATGCAGATACAAAGAGTATAGTTCTTAATAAGTGGAGAGCCTTTGGGATATGACCTACCTGCTTTGCAGGCTCTTCAACTAGAACATTCTAGTAATCAATAAGCGTGTGAAACAAATGAGCTGAAATAGAATGTTCTGAGGTTACTAGGTATGTCCAGTGATACATTAAGGTCAGCTTCCTAGCTTGAGGTTCCTAAAAGGCAGCAGCTGAGAGGACTTGTGTGTTGGTAGTTCATTTTGGAAAAGAAAATGAAGGCAGTGAATGGGGGAGAGTGAAACAGGGAAGGAGCAAATCTGAATCTTAGATTGTGCTAGGCTGGTTACCATTTATCCACTGGCTTCTATCAACTGGTGATCTAGGATTTCCTAAAGGTATGTTAGTTCTCCATATCACCACATGGTTGATGTCCCAGGGTAATGAAGCAGGGTCTTCTAAGTGTCTCAAGCAGCAAGTGTCAGAAAAGCAAGAGATACACTGGTGAGAGGTGTTATACAGGGAATGACAGGGATCAAGGTGTTATCAGGATCCGATTGTTTGTAGCTAGTTGCTGTACTGATGGCTGAAGGAAAAGGTAAGTCAAGAGGGTGTAAGAGAGAGTCCAAAAAAAAAAAATTCCCAAATTCATAATAATTGCTAATTTGGAATCATATTCTTTTGTAGATTTTCCAGCTCAGAGAGATAAGCTTACATCAGCCCATAGTAAATGGGTAATCCCAACAATGTGACGGAATTCATTCTTTGGGGCATTGCAAAGAATCCAGAGCTGCGGAAAATACTCTCTGCAGTGTTTCTAATCATGTATGTGTCCACCATTTTGGGAAACCTCCTCATTGTGGTAACTGTGGTCACAAGTCAGAGTCTGAGATCACCCATGTATTTTTTCCTTATGTCCTTCTCTCTCACGGATGTCACCTACTCTTCTGTCATTGCCCCCAAGATGATTGTGGACTCCCTCTCTGAGAGCACTGCCATCTCCCTCAAAGCCTGCATGGCCCAGGTCTTCATTGACCACTTCTTCGGTGGAGTGGGCATCATCCTTCTCATCGTGATGGCCTATGACCGCTACGTGGCCATCTGTAAGCCCCTGCACTACATGACCATCATGAGGCCTTGGATGTGCTGCTTACTACTGGGACGGTCATGGGTGGGGGCATTTACCCATGCAACAGTACAGCTTCTCTTCATGTATCAAATTCCCTTCTGTGGCCCTAACATCATTGATCATTTTATGCGTGATTTGTTTCCATTGCTGAAACTGGCCTGCATGGATACCCGCATTCTGGGTCTCTTAGTTATCCTCAACAGTGGGGTGATGTGTATGGCCATCTTCTTCATCCTTGTCACCTCCCATGTGGTCATCCTCTGCTCCCTGAAATCCTGCAGCTCTGAAGGGCAGTGTAAAGCCCTCTCCACCTGTGGCTCCCACCTCATGGTGGTCTTCATGTTCTTTGTGCCTTGTATTTTCTTGTATGTGAGGCCTGTAGTCACCTATCCCATAGACAAGGCGATGGCTGTGTCGTTTACCATCGTTGCACCCATGTTAAATCCCCTGATCTACACCTTGAGGAACATGGAGGTGAAAAATGCCATGAGGAAACTGTGGATGAAACAAGGGGCCTTGTGTGGTCATTAGCTTACATGCTAAGGGCAATTCTTTCTTACAAGGACAATGTGCTTTTACCCTCCCATTCCTTCGGATCTATTGAGGATACAGTAGTCGCTGGCGTCATTTAATCATGCAAATTAGGCCAAGACTGTAATCCTGTTATTCCCCCTCCCTCGTGCAGTGTGTGCTCCATTCCTTTTCTCACAAGGCTCCGCCCACTTTCTCTTTCTCTCTCTACATTTTTCTCCTGCCTTTTGTATAATTCAAGCCTTTTCTAGTTTATGGCTTTTGCTTTTCTTACACTGCTTACTCTTGAAATTCTCTTTCCCAGAGTTCTTCTCTGGCACTTTTTTTTTTTCTTCTTCTTCTTCTTTCAGATGAACTGTCATCTCCTTAGATGTTTTCTCTGATGACTTTCTTCTAGGTAACTCTTTAACTCTTCATCTGATGATACCCTTAGTATCAATGTCAGAAACCAAACTTCAGCAATTATTTCTTATCTTTTGTTTTCTCTTTTCCCTCCAACAAATTTGTAATCCCTATAAGGTCAGAGATTGTATTTTTTACTTCATGCTGTGCTTAATAAATATTGTTGAGTGAATTTAAGTCTAAAAGTAACTTGTTTTGCCTTAATACAAATTAATACCAAAAAGTAAGGGTGTATATATATGTGTGTGTGTGTGTGTGTGTATATATATATATATATATATATATATATATATATATATATATATATAAGAAATATAGGAGTTAGAATTATCTGATTTCATGTTTCCAAGTGTCTTTTCCAGAGATGGTTGGAAGCAAGTACAATTTCAGATTCGTACTATACTTAGTAGTTTATTATTTAATAAGGACTACAGCACTGCCAAAATTCTGTGCTACTGTTATTTCTCCTTTAAAGAGGCAGAATAAGAATCACTTACACTGGGAGTCAACATCAGAATCTAGTGCCTGTAGCTATGTGCTTTATGAGAAAAAAGTAACTCTATGGAGACCTAATTTTTCTTTAACTATGGGGAAATTTTTCTTGCTGTTACATCATAGAGTTGAATTTGAAAATCCAAATGACATTTCTTTTCCTCCAGATTTTGCTTTGCCTGTCACTAGAGAGATACTGGGAGAAGGCAATGGCACCCCACTCCAGTACTCTTGCCTGGAAAATACCATGGGCGGAGGAGCCTGGTAGGCTGCAGTTCATCGGGTCGCTAGGAGTCAGACACGACTGAGTGACTTCACTCTTATTTTTCACTTTCATACATTGGAGAAGGAAATGGCAACCCACTCCAGTGTTCTTGCCTGGAGAATTCCAGGGATGGGGGAGTCTGCTGGGCTGCCATCTCTGGGGTTGCACAGAGTTGGACATGACTGAAGCGACTTAGCAGCAATAGCAGCAGCAGCAGAGAGATACTGATCCATTTTAAACTGCCTCCCTCACCTAGCATATGGGAAATCTAAACCTGTATGCAGGTCAGGAAGCAATGGTTAGAACTGGACATGGAACAGAAGACTGGTTCCAAATAGGAAAAGGAGTACGTCAAGGCTGTATATTGTCAGCCTGCTTATTTGACTTATATGCAGAGTACATCATGAGAAACACTGGGCTAGAGGAAGCACAAGCTGGAATCAAGATTGCTGGGAGAAATATCAATAACCTCAGATATGCAGATGACACCACTGTTATGGCAGAAAGTGAAGAAGAGCTAAGGAGCCTCTTGATGAAAGTGAAAGAGAGTGAAAAAGTTGACTTAAAGCTCAACAATCAGAAAACAAAGATCATGGCACCTAGGCCTATCACTTCATGGGAAATAGATAGGTAAACAGTGGCTGACTTTATTTTCTTGGGCTCCAAAATCACTGCAGATGGTGATTGTAGCCAAGAAATTAAAAGACGCTTACTTCTTGGAAGGAAAGCTATGACCACATTAGACAGCATATTAAAAACAGAGACATTACTTTGTCAACAAAGGTCTATCTAATCAAGGCTCTGGTTTTACTAGTACTCATGTATGGGTGTGAGAGTTGGACTGTAAACAAAGCTGAACACCAAAGAATTGACACTTTTGAAGTGTGGTGTTGGAGAAGACTCTTGAGAGTCCCTTGGACTGCAAGGCGATCCAACCAGTCCATCCTAAAATCAGTTCTGGGTGTTCATTGGAAAGGCTGATGTTGAATCTGAAACTCCAAAACTTTGGCCACCTGATATGAAGAGCTGACTCATTTGAAAAGACCCTGATGCTGGGAAAGATTGAGGGCAGGAGGAGAAGGGGACGATAGAGGATGAGATGTTTGGATGGCATCACCAATTCAATGGACATGAGTTTGAGTTAACTCCAGGAATTGGTGATGGACAGGGAGGCCTATCATGCTGTTGTTCATGGGGTTGCAAAGAGTTGGACACGACTTGGTGACTGAACTGAACTGAAGATAATCAGTTGACAGGAGGGAATGTGATGCAAGGTGACATGTGAAAATTAAACAGATTTCTTCTGATGAAGAAATCTGTTATTTTTTGACTTCTAAGTTCAAAAATAATTATCGGCATCAGAATAATTTTGATTAGAAGAATAATTAAAAATCAAATCCTTCATGTGTTTATGGATATTTCAGCAATTTGGCATCAAACATCTTTGCACACAGGCTTCCCAGATGGTGCTAGTGGTAAAAAACACACCTGCCAATGCAGAAGATATAAGAGACGCTAGTTCAAACCCTGGGTCGGGAAGATCCCCTGGTGGAAGGCGAGGCAACCTACTCCAATGTTCTTGCCTGGTGGGCTCCACAAGGTCGTAAAGACTAGGACATGACTGAAGCAACTTGGTATGCAGGCACACATCTTTGCACAGAGTGTCCATTTGATTTTTGCTAAAGTGAAAGTGGAGGGTGAAAACGTTGGCTTAAAGCTCAACATTCAGAAAACGAAGATCATGGCATCCAGTCCCATCACTTCATGGGAAATAGATGGGGAAACAGTGGAAACAGTGTCAGACTTTATTTTTCTGGGCTCCAAAATCACTGCAGATGGTGACTGCAGCCATGAAATTAAAAGACACTTACTCCTTAGAAGAAAAGTTATGACCAACCTAGATAGCATATTCAAAAGCAGAGACATTACTTTACCAACACAGGTTCATCTAGTCAAGGCTATGGTTTTTCCTGTGGTCATGTATGGATGTGAGAGTTGGACTGTGAAGAAAGCTGAGTGCTGAAGAATTGATGCTTTTGAACTGTGGTGTTGGAGAAGACTCTTGAGAGTCCCTTGGAGTGCCAGGAGATCCAACCAGTTTCAGCATCATTCCTTCCAAAGAAATTCCAGGGCTGATCTCCTTCAGAATGGACTGGTTGGATCTCCTTGCAGTCCAAGGGACTCTCAAGAGTCTTCTCCAACACCACAGTTCAAAAGCATCAATTCTTTGGCGCTCAGCCTTCTACACAGTCCAACTCTCACATCCATCCATAACCACTGGAAAAGCCATAGTCTTGACTAGACGAACCTTTGTTGGCAAATTAATGTGTCTAGACACTGCTAAATGGGGA
The DNA here is from genome assembly GCF_002263795.3 of Bos taurus. Taxonomy (NCBI): domain Eukaryota; kingdom Metazoa; phylum Chordata; class Mammalia; order Artiodactyla; family Bovidae; genus Bos; species Bos taurus. The sequence continues at coordinate 23,098,200 of NC_082638.1, forward strand.
CAAGATCACCCAGACTGTGGTCAAAAAGAGCTCCCCAAGGAGACTAAATGTAGCCAACAGGGACAGAGGATGGACAGGGGGGAAAAAAAGGAGCCAACACTGGTCACTCTATTCTTTTTACAGGCAAGATGGGGAGTTGGTGATAGAGAAACAGGTGATCAGGGGTTGCAGGTATAGACTGGCTTTTCATTAATTGTCTTTCTGTACTTTGACTTGGAGAAGGGGATGGCAATCCACTCCAGTAATCTTGCCTTAAGAAGTCCATGGACAGAAAAGCCTGGAGGGCTACAGACCATGGGATTGTATTTTGATTGATTGTTCCCATGTGCATTCATTACATATAAAAACATGTTTTTACTTAAATTATGTGATTCCACAAAAATCAGAACACACTAACTAACAGCAAATTCATCCCTGTGGTGTCCTGATAGAAGAGAACCTAAGCCTCCAGCCATAAGAGGAACAGTGGTTAAGACCATGCTTTCACTACAGGGAGCACAGGTTCCATCTCTGGCCAGGGAAATAAGATTCTGCATGCCATGAGTCATCCCCCACTTCCAAAAAAGTTTTAAAACAAAAATATAAGCATTCATTTTTAAGTTAAAAAAAAAAAAAGAACTCCTTTATTCAAAAAACATAGGCAGGCTATAAAAACTGGCCTTTCAGGAGGCACAAGATAAGGACTCCTTCAAAGGAATAATATCTTTAGACAAGACACCCTGGAACATGTTCTTATCAATCAGTAAAACAGAGATCTCTCTCTCTCCCTCACCTCATTCCCTCTTTAAGAAAAAAAATAAAAATCAAGACAACATCTGGAAAACCAGGGTGCCCGGCCCTGCATCAATGCCCTCAAAGAATACCTGGCTTCCACAGTCTTGCTTTCTGCAGAGGAAAGCAAGGAGTCTGGTGACATTGACAGTGGAAGAATAAACAAGAGGAAAGTTTTCAGGTCTGAGGATTTCTGTTTTTCTTGAAAATTCATGGTTGGACAGCACACGTTCAACAGATGGGAGATGCTTCCTTGGAAAAAAGCACTTTGTGCTTCATTCCACTGCCGTCCAAATCCTTACCTGACCCTTGACTCCTACAGCTGGGCCAGTGAACCCTACAGCACTAAGTGGTGAGAGCCCATGAAAGTGGAAAGATGCCCTGTCCTGCAGCATTGCAGTTCATTTGTCTTGGTTAAAAACACAAGCTACATGGCTGCTGCTGCTGCTGCTAAGTGGCTTCAATCGTGTCTGACTCTGTGCGACACCACAGACAGCAGCCCACCAGGCTCCCGCGTCCCTGGAATTCTACAGGCAAGAACCCTGGAGTGGGTTGCCATTTCCTTCTCCAACGCATGAAAGTTAAAAATGAAAGTGAAGTTGTTCAGTCATGTCCAACTTTTCGAGACCCCATGGACTGCAGCCTACCAGGCTCCTCCACCCATGGGATTTTCCAGGCAAGAGTACTGGAGTACTAGCGTGTGAGATGCGTACAATTGTGTGGTAGTTTGAATATTGTTTGGCATTGAGTTTCTTTGGGATTGGAATGAAAATGGACCTGTGATCACTGACGAGTTTTCTGGCCTATTGAGTGCAGCACTTTTACAGCATCATCTTTCAGGATTTGGAATAGCTGAACTGGAATTCCATCACCTCCATTAGCTTTGTTCATGGTGATGTTTTCTAAGGCCCACTTGACTTCACATTACAGGATGCCTGGCTCCAGATGAGTGATCACACCATCATGATTATCTTGGTTGTGAAGATTTTTTTGTACACTTCTTCTGTATATTCTTGCCACCTTGTCTTAATATCTTCTGTTTCTGTTAGGTCCATAAAATTTCTGTGAGCTCATCTTTGCATGAAATGTTCCTTTGGTATCTCTGATTTTCTTGAAGAGATCTCTAGTCTTTCCCATTCTGTTGTTTTCCTCTATTTCTTTGTATTGATCACTGAGGAAGGCTTTCTTATCTGTACTTGCTATTCTTTGGAACTCTGCATTCAGATCCTTATAAATTTCCTTTTCTCCTTTGCTTTTCACTTCTCTTCTTTTCACAGCTATATGTAAGACCTCCCCAAACAGCCATTTTGCTTTTTTGCATTTCTTTTCATTGGGGATGGTCTTGATCCCTGTCTCCTGTACAATGTCATGAACCTCCATCCATATTTCATCAAGCAATCTGTCTATCAGATCTAGACCCTTAAGTCTATTCCTCACTTCCACTGTATAATCATAAGGGATTCGATTTATGTCATACCTGAATGGTCTAGTGGTTTTCCCTACTTTCTTCAATTTCAGTCTGATTTTGGCAATAAGGAGTTCATGATCTGAGCCACAGTCACCTCCTGGTCATATTTTTGCTGACTGTATAGAGCTTCTCCATCTTTGGCTGCAAAGAATATAATCAATCTGATTTCAGTGTTGACCATCTGGTGATGTCCATGTGTAGAGTCCTGTCTTGTGTTGTTCGAAGAGGGTGACTGCTATGACAAGCGCGTTCTCTTGGGAAAACTCTATTAGCCTTTGCCCTTCTTCATTCCATATTCCAAGGCCAAATTTGCCTGTTACCCTAGGTATTTCTTGACTTCATATTTTTGCATTTCAGTCCCCTATAGTGAAGGACAACTTTTTTGGGTGTTAGTTCTAGAAGGTCTTGCAGGAGGAGGAGCTAAGATGGCAGAGGAGTAGGATGGGGAGAACGCTTTCTCACCCACAAATTCATCAAAAGAACATTTAAATGCGGAGTAAATTCCACAAAACAACTTCTGAAAGCCAGCAGAGGACATCAGGCACCCAGAAAAGCAACCCAAGTCTTCGAAAGGAGGTAGGGAAAAATATAAAGGACAAAAAAAAGGGACAAAAGAGGGAGGGACGGAGTTCCGTCCCGGGAAGGGAGTCTTAAAAAGAGAGAAGTTTCCAAACACCAGGAAACCTTCTCACTGCCGAATCTGTGCCAAGCCTTGGAAGCACAGAGGGCAACATAACAGGGAGGAAAAATAAATAATTAAAACCCGCACATTGCGAGCCCTACGGTAACTCCCCCAGCGGAGAAGCAGCGCAGACGCCTGCATATGCCATTAGCAAGCGGGAGCTGGGCAGGGAGGTGCGGCGCGGGCTGCATCGCAAGAATCTGGCCTGAATACCCCGAGCACTATCTGAGTGAAATAATTTGGGCTAGCAAACCAGACTGTGGGATATCTAACACGCAAAAAGCCAGCCCTAACCTATGACACCGCCAGGCCCGAGCATGGAATAAAGGACTGAACAGAGATAGCCGGCGGCAGACCATCCCCCTCCGGTGATAGGCAGCCAGAACCGGAAGGTGACAATCGCAGCCCCAGAGAGCCATTATCTATAAAACTGTAAGCAGGCTTCTTTGCTAACTAAAACTTCTTGGGGGTCTGGACGGTCAACATCTGCCTGAGAAGGTGTGCCGGTGCACAACTAGATAACCGAGCAGCGAGGAGGCGATAAGTCGCAGCAATCGCGCGCAAAACACCTCATCACCTGAGCTGCTCGGATCTGGGAAGGGCACAAAACGCAGGCCCAACTGAGAGTCTGCGCCTCTGAGGACTACCCGAGTGCCTGAACCTGAGTGGCTTGCACCTGGGAAGTACAGGCAGCCCAGGGTGGGCCGCGGATTGTTCGCGGCGGAGCAACCTAGAGCCTGAGCAGCGTGGGCAGAGAGGCTACATGCGCCATGAACTGGGGGCAGACCCAGTGTGGCTGAGGCACTGCGAGCACACGCCAGTGTTATTTGTTTGCAGCATCCCTCCCTACCTCCCCTCAGTGTGACTGAACAAGTGAGCCTATAAAAAAATTTTTTAAGTCCTCTATTATTCCTTTAATTTCCACTTTTATAACAGATTACTTTGCAAAAAAAAAAAAAAAAGACCCTATTTTTTTAAAGCAAACTTCATATATATATATTTTTAAATAATTTTTTGACCTTTTTTTTTTGCTTTTTCGTTTTCTTTAACATTGTATTTTTGAAATTCCAAACTCTACTCTAGATTTTTAATTTTAGCTTTTTAGTATTTGTTATCAATTTTGTACCTATAGTTTTTTTGTTTTTGTTTTTATATAATTTCTGTGACCCTTTTTTCTTTTTTTTTTTTCTTTTTCTTTTTCTCTGTTTCTTTCTCTTCTTCTTTTAAATAACATTGTATATTTAAAATTCCAAACTCTATTCTAGATTTTTAATTTATGCTTTTTGGTATATGTTATCAATTTTGTACCTGTATTTTTTTTTTTTTTTATAATTTATGCGGCCTTGTTTGTTCTTGTTTTTGTTTTTGTTTTTTCTCTCTCTTTCTTTTTCTTCTTCTTTTTTTAACATTGTATTTTTGAAATTCCAAACTCTGCTCTAGATTTTTAACTTTTGCTTTTTGGTATTAGTTATCAATTTTGTACCTATATTTTCTTTATAATTTTTGCGACCTTGTTTGTTTTTGTTTGTTCGTTTTTTCTCTCTTTCTTTTCCTTCTTCTTTTCTTTAACATCATATTTTTGAAATTCCAAACTCTACTCTAGATTTAAATTTTTTGCTTTTATGTATTTGTTACCAATTTTGTACCTTTAAGAACCCAATCTTCAGTACCCATTTTTCACTAGGGAGCGAGATTACTGGCTTAACTGCTCTCTCTCCCTTTGGACTCTCCTTTTTCTCCACTAGGTCGCCTGTGTCTCCTCCCTAACCCCTCTCTACTCTACCCAACTCTGTGAATTTCTGTGTGTTCCAGACAGTGGAGAACACTTAGGGAACTGATTACTGGCTGGATCTGTCTCCCTCCTTTTCATTCCCCCCATTTATCCTCCTGGCCACCTCTGCCACCTTCTTCCTTCATCTCTTCTCTGTATAACTCTGTGAACAACTCTGAGCGGTCCAGTTGTGGAGTGCACATAAGGAAGAGATTACTGAATAGCCCACTCTCTCCTCTATTGACTCCACCTCATCACATTCGGGTCACCTCTAACTCCCTCCTCACTCTTCTCTTCTCCATATAATGCTGTAAACCTCTCTGGGCGAAACAAGTTTCAGGGCAAGACATATCAAGCAAATTCTCCAGCAGCAAGGAACACAGCCCTGAGCTCCAAGATACAGGCAGCCCAAAGTCACCCCAAAACCACAGACATCCCATAACTCATTACTGGATATTTCATTGCACTCCAGAGAGAAGAAATACAGCTCCACTCATCAGAACACCGACACAAGCTTCCCTAACCAAGAAACCTTGACAAGCCACCTGTACAAACCCACACAAAGCGAGGAAATGCCACAATAAAGAGAACTCCACAAACTGCCAGAATACAGAAAGGACACCCCAAACTCAGCAATTTAAACAAGATGAAGAGACAGAGGAATACACAGCAGATAAAGGAACAGGATAAAAGCCCACCAAACCAAACAAAAGAGGAAGAGATAGGCAATCTACCTGATAAAGAATTCCGAATAATGATAGTGAAATTGATCCAAAATCTTGAAATCAAAATGGAATCACAGATAAATAGCTTGGAGACAAAGATTGAGAAGATGCAAGAAAGGTTTAACAAGGACCTAGAAGAAATAAAAGAGAGTCAATATAAAATTAATAATGCAATAAATGAAATTAAAAACACTCTGGAGGCAACAAATAGTAGAATAACAGATGTAGAAGATAGGATTAGTGAATTAGAAGATAGAATGGTAGAAATAAATGAATCAGAGAGAATAAAAGAAAAACGAATTAAAAGAAATGAGGACAATCTCAGAGACCTCCAGGACAATATTAAACGCTACAACATTCGAGTCATAGGGATCCCAGAAGAAGAAGACAAAAAGAAAGACCATGAGAAAATACTTGAGGAGATAATAGTTGAAAACTTCCCTAAACTGGGGAAGGAAATAATCACCGAAGTCCAAGAAACCCAGAGAGTCCCAAACAGGATAAACCCAAGGCAAAACACCCCAAGACACATATTAATCAAATTAACAAAGATCAAACACAAAGAACAAATATTAAAAGCAGCAAGGGGAAAAAAAAACAAATAACACACAAGGGAATTCCCATTAGGATAACAGCTGATCTTTCGATAGAAACTCTTCAAGCCAGGAGGGAATGACAAGACATACTTAAAGCGATGAAAGAAAATAACCTACAGCCCAGATTATTGTACCCAGCAAGGATCTCATTCAAATATGAAGGAGAAATCAAAAGCTTCTCAGACAAGCAAAAGCTGAGAGAGTTCAGTACCACCAAACCAGCTCTCCAACAAATACTAAAGGATATTCTCTAGACAGGAAACACAAAAACAGTGTATAAACTCGAACCCAAATCGATAAAGTAAATGGCAATGGGATCATACTTATCAGTAATTACCTTAAACGTAAATGGGTTGAATGCCCCAACCAAAAGACAAAGACTAGCTGAATGGATACAAAAACAAGACCCCTACATATGTTGTCTACAAGAGACCCACCTCAAAACAGGGGACACATACAGACTGAAAGTGAAGGGCTGGAAAAAGATTTTCCATGCAAATAGGGACCAAAAGAAAGCAGGAGTAGCAATACTTATATCAGATAAAATAGACCTTAAAACAAAGGCTGTGAAAAGAGACAAAGATGGTCACTACCTAATGATCAAAGGATCAATCAAAGAAGAAGATATAACAATTATAAATATATATGCACCCAACACTGGAGTGACGCAATTTGTAAGACAAATGCTAACAAGTATGAAAGGAGAAATTAACAATAACACAATAATAGTGAGAGACTTTAATACCCCACTCACACCTATGGATAGATCAACTAAACAGAAAATTAACAAGGAAACGCAAACATTAAACGATACAATAGACCAGTTAGACCTAATTGATATCTATAGGACATTTCATCCCAAAACAATGAATTTCACCTTTTTCTCAAGCGCACATGGAACCTTCTCCAGGATAGATCACATCCTGGGCCATAAATCTAGCCTTGGTAAATTCAAAAACATAGAAATCATTCCAAGCATCTTTTCTGACCACAATGCAGTAAGATTAGATCTCAATTACAGGAGAAAAACTATTAAAAATTCCAACATATGGAGGCTGAAAAACACGCTGATGAATAACCAACAAATCACAGAAGAAATCAAAAAAGAAATCAAAATTTGCATAGAAACTAATGAAAATGAAAACACAACAACTCAAAACCTGTGGGACACTTTAAAAGCAGTCCTAAGGGGAAAGTTCATAGCAATACAGGCATACCTAAAGAAACAAGAAAAAAGTCAAATAAATAACCTAACCCTACACCTAAAGCAACTAGAAAAGGAAGAAATGAAGAATCCCAGGGTTAGTAGAAGGAAAGAAATCTTAAAAATTAGGGCAGAAATAAATGCAAAAGAGACCATAGCAAAAATCAACAAAGCCAAAAGCTGGTTCTTTGAAAGGATAAATAAAACTGACAAACCATTAGCCAGACTCATCAAGAAACAAAGGGAGAAAAATCAAATCAATAAAATTAGAAATGAAAATGGAGAGATCACAACAGACAACACAGAAATACAAAGGATCATAAGAGACTACTATCAACAATTATATGCCAATAAAATGGACAACGTGGAAGAAAAGGACAAATTCTTAGAAAAGTACAACTTTCCAAAACTCGACCAGGAAGAAATAGAAAATCTTAACAGACCCATCACAAGCACGGAAATTGAAACTGTAATAAGAAATCTTCCAGCAAACAAAAGCCCAGGTCCAGACGGCTTCACAGCTGAATTCTACCAAAAATTTAGAGAAGAGCTAACATCTATCGTGCTCAAACTCTTCCAGAAAATTACAGAGGAAGGTAAACTTCCAAACTCATTCTATGAGGCCACCATCACCCTAATACCAAAACCTGACAAAGATCCCACAAAAAAAGAAAACTAGAGGCCAATATCACTGATGAATATAGATGCAAAAATCCTAAACAAAATTCTAGCAATCAGAATCCAACAACACATTAAAAAGATCATACACCATGACCAAGTGGGCTTTATCCCAGGGATGCAAGGATTCTTCAATATCCGCAAATCAATCAATGTTATACACCACATTAACAAATTGAAAAACAAAAACCATATGATTATCTCAATAAATGCAGAGAAAGCCTTTGACAAAATTCAACATCCATTTATGATAAGAACTCTCCAGAAAACAGGAATAGAAGGAACATACATCAACACAATAAAAGCTATATATGACAAACCCACAGCAAACATTATCCTCAATGGTGAAAAATTGAAAGCATTTCCTCTAAAGTCAGGAACAAGACAAGGGTGCCCACTTTCACCATTACTATTCAACATAGTCTTGGAAGTTTTGGCCACAGCAATCAGAGCAGAAAAAGAAATAACAGGAATCCAAATTGGAAAAGAAGAAGTAAAACTCTCACTATTTGCAGATGACATGATCCTTTACATAGAAAACCCTAAAGACTCCACCAGAAAATTACTAGAACTAATAAATGACTATAGTAAAGTTGCAGGATATAAAATCAACACACAGAAATCCCTTGCATTCCTATACACTAATAATGAGAAAATTGAAAGAGAAATTAAGGAAACAATTCCATTCACCATTGCAACAGAAAGAATAAAATACTTAGGAATATATCTACCTAAAGAAACTAAAGACCTATATATAGAAAACTATAAAACACTGGTGAAAGAAATCAAAGAGGACACTAATAGATGGAGAAATATACCATGTTCATGGATCGGAAGAATCAATATAGTGAAAATGAGTATACTACCCAAAGCAATTTATAGATTCAATGCAATCCCTATCAAGCTACCAACAGTATCCTTCACAGAGCTAGAACAAATAATTTCACAATTTGTATGGAAATACAAAAAACCTCGAATAGCCAAAGCTATCTTGAGAAAGAAGAATGGAACTGGAGGAATCAACCTACCTGACTTCAGGCTCCATTACAAAGCCACAGATATCAAGACAGTATGGTACTGGCACAAAGACAGAAATATTGATCAATGGAACAAAATAGAAAGCCCAGAGATAAATCCACGCACGTATGGACACCTTATCTTTGACAAAGGAGGCAACAATATACAATGGATTAAAGACAATCTCTTTAACAAGTGGTGCTGGGAAAACTGGTCAACCACTTGTAAAAGGATGAAACTAGAACACTTTCTAACACCTTACACAAAAATAAACTCAAAATGGATTAAAGATCTAAACGTAAGACCAGAAACTATAAAACTCCTAGAGGAGAACATAGGCAAAACACTCTCCGACATACATCACAGCAGGATCCTCTATGACCCACCTCCCAGAATATTGGAAATAAAAGCAAAAATAAACAAATGGGACCTAATTAAACTTAAAAGCTTCTGCACATCAAAGGAAACTATTAGCAAGGTGAAAAGACAGCCTTCAGAATGGGAGAAAATAATAGCAAATGAAGCAACGGACAAACAACTAATCTCAAAAATATACAAGCAACTCCTACAGCTCAACTCCAGAACAATAAATGACCCAATCAAAAAAATGGGCCAAAGAACTAAATAGACACATCTCCAAAGAAGACATACAGATGGCTAACAAACACATGAAAAGATGCTCAACATCACTCATTATCAGAGAAATGCAAATCAAAACCACTATGAGGTACCATTTCATGCCAGTCAGAATGGCTGCGATCCAAAAGTCTACAAGCAATAAATGCTGGAGAGGGTGTGGAGAAAAGGGAACCCTCTTCCACTGTTGGTGGGAATGCAAACTAGTACAGCCACTGTGGAGAACAGTGTGGAGATTCCTTAAAAAAAACTGGAAATAGAACTGCCTTATGATCCAGCAATCCCACTGCTCGGCATACCCACTGAGGAAACCAGAAGGGAAAGAGACACGTGTACCCCAATGTTCATCGCAGCACTGTTTATAATAGCCAGAACATGGAAGCAACCTAGATGCCCATCAGCAGATGAATGGATAAGAAAGCTGTGGTACATATACACAATGGAGTATTACTCAGCCATTAAAAAGAATACATTTGAATCAGTTCTAATGAGATGGATGAAACTGGAACCTATTATACAGAGTGAAGTAAGCCAGAAAGAAAAATACCAATACAGTATACTAACGCATATATATGGAATTTAGCAAGATGGTAACAATAACCCTGTGTACGAGACAGCAAAAGAGACACTGATGTACAGATCAGTCTTATGGACTCTGTGGGAGAGGGAGAGGGTGGGGAGATTTGGGAGAATAGCATTGAAACATGTGTAATATCATGTATGAAATGAGTCGCCAGTCCAGGTTCGATGCATGGTACTGGATGCTTGGGGCTGGTGCACTGGGACGACCCAGAGGGAGGGGAGGGGTGGGAGGAGGGAGGAGGGTTCAGGATGGGGAATGCGGGTATACCTGTGGCGGATTCATTTCGATATTTGGCAAAACTAATACAATATTGTAAAGTTTAAAAATAAAATAAAATTAAAAAAAATAAAAATAAAAGGTCTTGCAGGTCTTCATAGTGCCGTTCAACTTCAACTTCTTCAGCGTTACTGGTTGGGGCATAGACTTGGATTACTGTGATATTGAAAGGTTTGCCTTGGAAACAAAAAGAGATAATTCTGTCGTTTTTGAGATTGTATACAAGTATTTCATTTTGGACTCTTTTGTTGACCATGATGGCTATTCCATTTCTTCTAAGGGATTCCTGCCCACAGTAGTAGATATAATCATCATCTGAGTTAAATTCACCAGTTATATTTACATGCTAGTAAAATAATGCTCAACATTCTCCAAGCCAGGCTTCAGCAATATGTGAACTATGAACTTCCAGATGTTCAAGCTGGTTTTAGAAAAGGCAGAGGAACCAGAGATCAAATTGCCAACATCCACTGGATCATTGAAAAAGCAAAAGAGTTTCAGAAACACACCTATTTCTGCTTTATTGACTATGCCAAAGCTTTTGACTGCTTGGATCACAATAAACTATGGAAAAATTCTGAAAGAGAGGGGAATACAAGACTACTTGACCTGCCTCTTGAAAAACCTTTTTGGAGGTCAGGAAGCAATAGTTAGAACTGGACATGGAACAACAGACTGGTTCCAAATAGGAAAAGGAGTATGTCATGGCTGGATATTGTCACCCTGCTTATTTAACTCATATACAATGTACATCATGAGAAACGCTGAGCTGGATGAGGCACAAGCTGGAATTAAGATTGCCAGGAAATATATCAATGACCTCAGATATGCAGATGACACCACCCTTATGGCAGAAAGTGAAGCTGTAGTTTAACCAGGCAGGCTCTGTGTTTATGGAAAATATAAAAGGACATTGACAGCTCCCACAAAATAAAATGCACTAATTCTGATAGCTGTGAACATTGAAGGCAAGAACACATAGAAGTAGGACCAGATTAGAATCTGATCCATGCCCAAAGCAGATCCAGAGATCAGCACAGTTTTGGACGGCATCCTAGTGAGTTGAGGTGAAGTGTAACTGCCAGGGAAGGAAAGGACTCTGATGATAGTGACTCAAGAAGAACAACTATTAGTCCTGTGTTTTGACTTGCTACATATATTCTTTTGGATTTTTTTTCTTTTTCTTTTTTTCCATTCCCCCCACACTGCCCATTGCAGTTGTCAATGTTATTGGCACTATGAAATCTAATGAAGGTTTTGAGCTTTTTTGTTTCTCAGTCACATTTTTTTTTTTTTTTTATTGCTTACTTAAACCTCTGGCTCTACTTCAGCTTTTACAGTTCAGTGATGTTCCCCCCACCCCCAACTTTTATAAATTTTAATTTTTAAAACATATAATTTATTCTACATTTATTACTTTATTTTCCCTTCTGTTCTTTCCCCCTTGGAGTTAAACTTTAATGTATATAAACCTTCTTTCACTTCAGTTCAGTTCAGTTCACTTCAGTCACTCAGTCATGTCTGACTCTTTGCAAACCCATGAATAGCAGCATGTCAGGCCTCCCTGTCCATCACCAACTCCTGGAGTTCACTCAAATTCACATCTATCGAGTGGGTGATGCCATCCAGCCACTCATCCTCTGTCGTCCCCTTTTCCACCTGCACCCAATCCCCCCCAGCATCAAAGTCTTTTCCAATGAGTCAACTCTTCACATGAGGTGGCCTAAGTACTGGAATTTCAGCTTTAGCATCTTTCCTTCCAAAGGACACCCATAGGTGATCTCCCTTAGAATGGACTGGTTGGATCTCCTTTCAGTCCAAGGGACTCTCAAAAGTCTTCTCCAACACCACAGTTCAAGAGCATCAATTCTTTGGTGCTCAGCCTTGTTCACAGTCCAACTCTCACATCCATACATGACCACTGGAAAAACCGTAGTCTTGACTAGACAGACCTTTGTTGGAAAAGCAATGCCTCTGCTTTTGAATATGCTATCTATGTTGGACATAACTTTCCTTCCAAGGAGTAAGCGTCTTTTAATTTCATGGCTGCAGTCACCATGTACAGTGATTTTGGAGCCCAGAAAAATAAACTCTAACACTGTTTCCACATCTATTTCCTATGAAGTGATGGGACCAGGTGCCATAATCTTCATTTTCTGAATGTTACACTTTAGTCCAACTTTTCCCACTCTCGTCTTTCACCTTCATCAAGAAGCTTTTGGGTTCCTCTTCACTTTCTGTCATAAGGGTGGTGTCATCTGCATATCTGAGGTTATTGATATTTCTCCCGCCAATCTTGATTCCAGCTTGTATTTCTTCCAGCCCAGTGTTTCTCATGATGTACTCTGCATATAATTTAAATAAGCAGGGTGACAGTATACAGCCTTGACGTACTCCTTATCCTATTTGAAACCAGTCTGTTGTTCCATGTCCAGTTCTAACTGTTGCTTCCTGACCTGCATATAGGTTTCTCAAGAGGCAGGTCAGGTGGGGTCTGGTATTCCCATCTCTTTCAGAATTTTCCACAGTTTATTGTGATCCACACAGTCAAAGGCTTTGGCATATTCAATAAAGTTTTTCTGGAACTCTCTTGCTTTTTCGATGATCCAGCAGATTTTGGAAATTTGATCTCTTGTTTTTCTGCCTTTGCTAAAACCAGCGTGAACATCAGGAAGTTCATGGTTCACATATTGCTGAAGCCTGGCTTGGAGAATTTTGAGCATTACTTTATTAGCGTGTGAGATGAGTACAATTGTGCAGTAGTTTAAGTGTTCTTTGGCATTGCCTTCCTTTGGGATTGGAATGAAAACTGATCTTTTCCAGTCCTGTGGCCACTGATGAGTTTTCCAAATTTGTTGCAAAGGAAACCCCATACATTTAACAGCTGATCTTTCAGCAGAGACTGCAGGCCAGAATAGAATGGTAGGATATATTCAAAGTATTGAAAGGGAAAAATCTACAACCAAGATTACAGTACCTGGCAAGGATCTCATTCAAACTGATAGAGAAGTCAATAGATTTTCAGACAAGCAAAATGTCAGACAATTCAAAAGAAAAAAAAAAGAATTCAAAAGAACACAAAAGTAGCTTTACAACAAATGTTAAAGGGACTTCAATAGTCAATAAATACAAGAGAAGAAAAAAGATCTACAAAATCAATCCCAAACAATTACAAAAATGGCAATAGGAACATACGTATATCAATAATTACTTCAAATGTAAATGAGTTAAATGCTCCAACCAAGAGACACAGTCTGGATGGATACAAAAGAATACCCGGGAGACTGTCCCAAGACCCACATATTCATCAAAAGATCATTTGAATGCTGAGCAACTTCCTCAACACAATTTCTGAATACTGGCAGAGGACACCAGGAACCCAGAAAGGCAGCTCATTCTCTTTGAAATGAGAGCAAAGGATTGAGAGAATACCAAAGGTGAACCTGCCAGCTGCCTACAGGGCCTTCCCCTCTGCTCAAGGCAGAGAGGCAGGTGTGTGACAGCCAGAGCCAGAAAGCAAGAGGCAATCTCAGCTCCAGAGACTGGCATCCTCCACCAATCTGAGCAGGCTACCAGTTTCTAACCACGGCTTTCTGGGATCCTGGACTGTTGCCATCTGCCATGAGGGCTGCAGCCTGAGATCAACTCCTCAGAGGAGACATGATGGAGACGGTGGTCTTATGGTGCACTCTGGAAACTGAGTGGCCCATACTGGGGAGGTGATTAAGGTGCCCAGCCCACCTAGGACAGGGCACTCACCAAGCACCTGGTCACCTGAGCTGCCTTGACCTGGGAAATGCACAAAAAGCACACCCAAAAAAGTCTGTCCTCTTGCTGACTACCCCAAAATCTGAACCAGTGTAGCTTAGATCGGGGAAGTGCACGAAATGCAGGGCCCTCTCTGGACAGTACCCTGCAGAGCAACCTGAAGACTGAGAAATGTAGACCATGAAAGTACATGTCACTGTGATCTGGAGCAAACTCAGTGTGGTCCAAACACTGTGATCACTCCCCACATACACTCCAGCGATATTTGTTTGCAGTGTTCCTCCCTCCCCACAACACAACTGACAAAATGAGCCTAAATAAGTGACCACCTTCACCCCCTTGTGTCAAGGCATATATTAGACACTGAAGAGACTTGAAAATACAAGAAGCCAAAAGAAACAAAGAAGAGGGAACTACTCTGGGGCTGACAGGTGCAACAGATTAAAATCCTTTAGTTAACATTGACTAAGCATTGGAAGGGGCCTATAGAACTTGAGAAGTACAAGCTGGAACAAAGAACTATCTGACACTGAAATGACCCCACACTGCCCACAATAGCTCCAGAGAAATTCCCAGATGTATTTTTACCATTTTCAACTTTTTTTTTTTAATTTTTAAGTTCTTTATTACTCCCTTAATTTTCATTTTTATAACCAACTACTACATTTCAGAGACCCGATTTTTTAGAGCAAGTTATATATATATATATAAAATTTTTTGAATGATTTGCTTTGTATTTTTAATATTGTATTTTGGAGAGTCTAACCTCTACTCTAGACTTTAAAAAATTAATTAATTAATTTTATTTGGAGGCTAATTACTTTACAATATTGTAGTGGTTTTGGCCATATATTGATGTGAATCAGCCGTAGGTGTACATGTTTCCCTCATCCTAACCCCCCTCCACCTCTCTTCCCATCATATTTCTCAGGGTCATCCCAGTACACTGGGCCTGAATGCCCTAACTCTTGCATCAAACATGGACTGGAAGTCTGCTTCATATGTGGCAATATACATTTTTCAATGCTATTCTCTCAAATCATCCCACACTCGCCTTGTCCCAAAGTCCAATAGTCTCTTTATCTCTTTTGCTGTCTCTCATATAGGGTCATTGTTATCATCTCTCTAATTTCCATATACATGTGTTAATATACTCTATTGGCTTTTTTCTGACATACTCCACTCTATATAATAGGCTCCAGTTTCATCCACCTTATTAGAACTTATTCAAATGCGTTCTTTTTAATAGCCATTGTGTCATTCAGTAGATTTGTCTACCGATGGATATCTAGGTTACTTCCATACCCTAACTATTGTAAAGTGTGCTGGGATGAACAACGGGGTAAATGTGTCTTTTTCAATTCTGGTTTCCTCAGTGTGCATGCCCAGCAGTTGGTTTGCTGGGTCTTATGGCAGGTCTATTTCCAGTTTTTAAAGGAATCTCCACACTGCTCTCAATAATGGCTGTACTACTTTGCATTCCCACCAGTAGTGTTAGAGAGTTCCCCTTTCTTGGCAACTTCTGCAGCATTTATTGCTTTGTAGACTGCTGTCTCAGAGAAGGCAATGGCACCTCACTCCAGTACTCTTGCCTGGAAAATCCCATGGATGGAGGAGCCTGGTGGGCTGCAGTCCATGGGGTCGCTAAGAGTTGGACACGACTGAGCGACTTCACTTTCACTTCCAACTTTCATGCATTGGAGAGGGAAATGGAAACCCACTCCAGTGTTCTTGCCTGGAGAATCCCAGGGACAGGGGAGCCTGGTGGGGAGCACAGAGTCGGACATGACTGAAGCGACTTAGCAGCAGCAGCAGCAGCAGCAGCAGACTTATTTATAGCAGCTATTCTGACTGGCATGAGATGGTACTTCACTATGGTTTTGATTTGCATTTCTGTGATAATGAGTGATATTGAGCATCTTTTCATGTGTTTGTTAGCCACCTGTATATCCTCTTTGGAGAAATGTCTGTCTAGTTCTTTGGCACAGGTTTTTGATTGGGTCATTTCTTTTTCTGGTACTGAGCTGCATAAAATGTTTCTATATTTTTAAGATTAATTCTTTGTCAGTTGCTTCACTTGATATTATTTTTTCCCATTATGAAGGCTGTCTTTTTAGCTTGCTTATAGTTTCCTTCATTGTGCAGAAACTTTTAAGTTTTTAAGTTCAACTAGGCCCCTTTTGTTTATATTTACTTTTATTTCCATTACTCTGGGAGGTGGTTCATTGAGGATCCTGCTATGATTTATGTCAGAGAGTGTTTTCCATATGTTTTCTTCTAGGAGTTTTCGATTTTCTGGTTTACAAGTTGCTGACCAGTTTTCCCAGCACCACTTTTTAAATAGATTGTTTTCCCTCTATTTTGTACCCTTTCTTCCTTTGTCAAAGATAGTGTGTCCATAGGTGCATGGATTTATCTCTGGGTTTTCTATTATTTTCCATTTATCTGTATTTCTGTCTTTGTACCAGTACCATACTGTCTTGATTACTGTAGCTTTGTAGTATAGTCTGAAGTCAGACAGGTTGATTCCTTCAGTTTCTTCTTCTTTCTCAAGATTGTTTTGGGTATTTGAGATTTATTGCACTTCCATACAAACTCTGAAATCATTTGTTCTAGTTCTGTAAAAAAAATACCATTGGTAGCTTGACAATTACTTTAAATGTAAATAGAATAATGCTCCAACCAAAAGAAACAGATTGGATGAGTGGATATGAAAACAAGACCCATATATATGCTATCTACAAGAAACCAACTTCAGATGTAAAAACACATATATACTGAAGGTGAGAGATGGAAAAATATATTCTATGCAAATGGGAACCAAATGAAAGTTCAAACAGCAATCCTCAATCAGACAAATCAGACCTAAAAATAAGAATACATCAAGAGATAAGAAAGGATACCACATAATAATCAAGGGATTAATCCAAGAGGAAGACATAGCAACTGCAAATATCTATGCAATGAACACTTTCTTGCCAAATTCACACTTAAATTGAGGAAAGTAGGGAAAACCACTAGACCATTCAGGTAGGAACAATATCAATCCCTTTTGATTATACAGTGGAAGTTACAAATAGATTCAAGGGAATAGATCTGATAGAGTGGCTGAAGGAAAAAAAAAAAAATCGCCATGAACAAAGCTAGTGCACGTGCTGGAATTCCAGTTGAGCTATTTCAAATTCTAAAAGAATTTGCAGTGAAAGTGCTGCACTCAACATGCCAGCAAATTTGGAAAACTCGGCAGTGGCCACAGTACCCGAAAAGGTCATTTTTCATTCTAATCCCCAAAAAAGGCAATGCCAAAGAAAGTTCAAATTAACACACAATTGTACTCATCTCACACTCTAGCAAAACAATGCTCAAAATTCTCCAAGCCAGGCTTCAACAGTATATGAACTGTGAACTTCCAGATGTTCAAGGTGAATTTAGAAAAGACAGAGGAACCAGAGATCAAACTGCCAACATACACTGCATCGTTAAGAAAGCAAGAAAGTTCCAGAGAAACATCAATGTCTGTGTTATTGACTATGCTAAAGCCTTTGACTGTGTGGATCACAACAATCTGTGGAAAATTCTAAAAGAGATAGGGATACCAGACCACCTTACCTGCTTCCTGAGAAAGTTGTATACAGGTCAAGAATCAATAGTTAGAACTGTACATGGAACAACAGACTGGTTTCAAATTGGGAAAGGAGTGTGGCAAGGCTGTATTTTACCACCATGCTTATTGAACTTATAAGCAAAGGACATCATGTGAAATACTGGGCTGGAAAGAGCAGAAGTTAGAATCAAAATTGCTTGCAGAAATAGCAATAAAATCATATATGCAGATGATACAACCCTTATGGTAGAAAGTGAAGAAGAACTAAAGAGCCTCTTGGTGAAAGTGAAAGAGGAGAGTGAAAATGTTGGTTTAAAACTCATCATTCAGAAAACTAAGATCATGGCATCCGATCTCAGTACTTCATGACAAATAGATGGATGGGGAAAAAAAGTGGAAGCAGTTACAGACTTTATTTGGGGGTGGGCAAGATCACTGCTGATGGTAACTGCAGCCATGAAAGTAAAAGAATCCTGCTCCTTGGAAGAAAATCTTTGAAAATCAATGAAGACAGCATATTAAAAAGCAGGCCCATCACTTTGTCAGCAAAGGGTTGCCTAGTCAAAAGAATACTTTTTCCAGGAGTCATTTGTGGATATGAGTGTTGGACTATAAAGAAAGATGAGTGCCTAAGCATTGTTGCTTTAAACTGTGGTCTTGGAGAAGAGTCTTGAGAGTACCTGCGACTTCAAGGAAATCAAACCAATCAATCCCTAAAAGATCAGTCCTGAATATACTTTGAAAAGATTGACACTGAATCTGAAGCTCCAATACTTTGGCAACTGAGGTGAACAACTAATTCCTTTGAAAAGACCCTGATGCTGAGAGAGATTGAAGGCAAGAAGAGAAGGGGACAGCAGAAGATGAAATGGTTGGATGGCATCACCAACTCGATTCACATGAGTTTTAGCAAGCTCCAGGATTTGGTGATGGAGAAGGAAATGGCAACCCACTCCAGTACTCTTGTCTGGGAAAATCCCATGGATGGAGGAGCCTGGTAGGCTGCAGTGGATGGGGTAGCTAAGAGTCAGGCAGGACTGAGTGACTTCACTTTCACTTTTCACTTTCATGCATTGGAGAAGGCAATGGCAACCCACTCCAGTATTCTTGCCTGGAGAATCCCAGGGACAGAGGAGCCTAGTGGGCTGCTATCTAGGGGTCTCACAGAGTCAGACATGACTGAAGCGACTTAGCAGCAGCAGCAGGATTTGGTGATGCACAGGGAAGCCTCGCGTGGTGCAGTCCGTGGGATCATAAAAAGTAAGACATGATTGAGTGACTGAACTGACTATTCCATCATTTATTTGTATCAACTTCTTTATCAATTCATCTGTCGATGGACATCTACGTTGCTTCCATGTCTACCTATTGTAAACAGTGCTGCAATGAACAATGAGATACATGTATCTTTTTCAGTTTTGGTTTCCTCAGGGTATATGCCTAAGAGTGGGGTTGCTGGTTCATATGGTGGTTTTATTCCTAGTATTTAAGGAATCTCCATACAGTCTTCTATTGTGGCTGTATTAAATTACATTGTCACCACAGTGTTGGTGAGAGAGGGTTCCCTTTACTTCATAACCTCTCCAGAACTTATTGTTTGTAGACTTTTTGATGATGAGCATTCTTTCTTATGTGGGAAGATTTCCCACTGAAGTTTTGATATGCATTCTTTAATGAAGGATATTGAGCATTTTTTTCATGTGTTTGATAGCCATTGGCATGTGGTCTTTGGAGGTACATCTGTTTATGTCTTTTTCCCACGTTTTGATTTTCCCACATTTTGATGGGGTTGTTTCTTTTTCTGGTATTGAGTTGTATGAGCTGCTCATATCTTTTGGGAATTAATCCTTATTCAGATGTTTATTCAGTTGTTTCCTTATTAAATTGTTTATTTGCTTATTGTTTATTTGCCATCCTTATTCAGTTGTTTGATTTGCTATTATTTTCTCCCATTCTGAGGGTTGACTTTTCACCTTGCTTATAGTTTCACCTGTTGTGAAATAGGTTTTAAGCTTAATCAGGTCCCACTTGTTTATTTTTGTTTTTATTTCCATTACTCGGAGGTGGGTCATAGAGGATCTTGCTTTGATTTATGCCACTAAGTGTTGTGCCTAGGTTTTCTTCTTTTTATTGTTTTTGTTCTTACATCTAGGTCTTTAATCCATTTTAAGTTGATCTTTGTGTTTGGTGTTCTAATTTCTTTCCTTAACATCTAGCTGTCCAGTTTACCTGGAACCACTTATTGAAGAGGCTGCCATTGCCCCATTGTATATTCTTGCCTTCTTTGTAAAAATAAACTGCCCATAGGGGCATAGGTTTATTTCTGGGTTTTGTTCCATTGGTTTATATTTCTGTTTTTGTACAAGTACCATACTTTATGACTCTAGCTGTGTAATATATGCTAAAGTCAGAAAGGTTGATTCCTCCAGCTCCATTCTTCTTTCTCAAGACTGCTTTGGCTCTTTGGGATCTTACATGTTTCCATATGAATTCTTAAATTTTTTCTTCCACTGCTGTGAAAAAAAAAAAAAAAGCCATTGGTAATTTGATAGGGGTCACAATGAATCTGTAGATTGCGCTTAGTAGCACAGTCCTTTTCATAATATTGATTCTTCCTACCTAGGAACATGTGATATCTTTCCATCTGTTTATGTTGTCTTTGATTTCTTTCATCCATACTTGACTGCTGAAAAAGACCTACCGTTCACTAGATGGACCTTTGTCAGCAAAGTAATGTTTCTGCTTTTAATATGCAGTCTAAATTGGTCGTAGATTCTCTTTCAAGGAGCAAGAGTCTTTTAATTTCATGGCTGAAGCCACCCTCTGCAGTGATTTTGGAGCCCAATAATATAAAATCTGTCATTGTTTCCATTATTTCCCCACCTTTTGCCATGCAGTGATGGGACCAGGTGCCATGTTCTTAGTATTTTGAATGTTGAAGTTTAAGCAGCTTTTTCACTCTCTTTTGCTTTTACCAATAGGCTCTTTAGTTCCTCTTCACTTTCTTCCATAAGGATAGTGTCATCTGCTTATATCAGGTTACTGTTACTTCTCCTGACAATCTTGATCCAGCTTGTCCTTTATGCAGCC
Source organism: Bos taurus (assembly GCF_002263795.3). Lineage (NCBI taxonomy): Eukaryota > Metazoa > Chordata > Mammalia > Artiodactyla > Bovidae > Bos > Bos taurus. The sequence goes on from NC_082638.1 coordinate 23,119,069, forward strand.
TTGCATTTCACATGATGTACTCTGCATATATGTTAAATAAGCAGGGTGACAATACATACATGACCTAGCAATGTAATTCTTGGAGATATATATATATTTTAAAAAAACACACAATATATAAATTAAAAAGACACATGTACCTCAATGTTCCCTGAGGCATACAATTCACCAAGACATGGAAGCAACCTAAATGTCCATCAGAGTATAGATGAATGAATATAGATGTGGTATCACATCTTTATGTATATGTCAGAGAAACCATAGTAAGATAGTAAGCACTGAGAGAGGGCATCAGAGGGCAGACAGACTTAAACCACAATCATAGAAAACTAACCAATCTAATCACACGGACCGCAGCCTTGGCTAACTCAATGAAACTATGAGCCATGCCCTGTAAGGCCACCCAAGACGGACAGTTCTTGGTGGAGAGTATTGACAAAATGTGGTCCACTGCAGAAGGAAATGGCAAAGCACTTCAGTGCTGTTACCTTGACAACCTCATGAACAGTATGAAAAAGCAAAAAGTAGTACACTGAAAGATGAACTCCCTAGGTCGGTAGGTGTCCAGTAAGCTACTGGAGATCAGTGAACAAATAACTCCAGAAAGAATGGAGATGGAGCAGAAGCAAAAACAAAACCTAGCTGTGGATGTGACTGATGATGGAAGCAATGACCAATGCTGAAAAGAGTAATCTTGCATAGGAAGCTGGAATGTTAGGTCCATGAATCAAGGCAAATTGGAAGTGGTCAAATAGGAAATGGCAAGAGTGAAAGTTGACATTTTAGGTATCAGCAAACTAAAATGGTCTGGAATATGTGAATTGAACTCAGATGACTATTATATCTACAATTGTGGGCAAAAATCCCTTAGAAGGAATGGAGTAGCCATCATAGTAAAAAAAAAAAAAAAAGAGAGAGAGAGAGACAGAAATGCAGTACTGGGATGCAATCTCAAAAATGATAGAATGATCTCTATCCATTTCCAGTGCAAACCATTCAATATCACGGTAATCCAAGTCTATACCCCGTCATGTGAAGATGAAGAAGCTGAAGTTCAACAGTTCTATGAAGAATTACAAGACCTCCTAGAACTAGCACACAAAAAAGTATGTCCTTTTCATTATAAGGGACTGTAACATAAAAGTAGGAAGTCAAGAAACACCCAGAGTAACAGGCAAAGTTGGCCTTGGAATACAGAATGAGCAGGGCAAAAGCTAACAGAGTTTTGCCAAGAGAACACACTGGTCATAGAAAGCACCCTTTTCAAACAACACAAGAGAAAACGCTACACATAGACATAACCACAGATGGTCAAAACCAAAATCAGATTGATTATATTCTTTGCAGCAAAGTGGAGAAGATCCATACAGTCAGCAAAAACAAGACCAGGAGCTGCCTATGGCTCAGATTATGAACACCTTATTGCCAAATTCAGACTTAGATTGAAGAAAGTAGGAAAAATTACTAGACCACTCATCTATGACTTAAATCAAATCCTTTATTATTACACAGTGGAAGTGAGAAATAGATTTAAGGGACTAGATCTAATCGACAGAGTGCCTGATGAACTATGGATAGAAGTTTGTGACATTGTACAGGAGATAGGGAGCAAGACCATCCCCCCAAAAGAGAAAGGCAAAAAAGCAAAATGTCTGTCTTAGAAGGCCTTACAAATAGCAATGAAAAGAAGAGAAGGGAAAACAAAGGAGAAAAGGAAAGACAAACCCATTTGTATGCTATGCTATGCTATGCTAAGTCACTTCAGTCATGTCCGACTCCGTGTGACCCCATAGACCGCAGCCCACCAGGCTTCCCCGTCCCTGGGATTCTCCAGGCAAGAACACTGGAGTGGGTTGCCATTTCCTTCTCCAATACATGAAAGTGAAAAGAGAAAGTGAAGTCGCTCAGTCGTGTCCGACTCTTAGCGCCCCAAGGACTGCAGCCTACCAGGCTCCTCTGTCCATGGGATTCTCCAGACAAGAGTACTGGAGTGGGGTGCCATTGTATGCAGAGCCCAAAGAATAGCAAGAAGAGATAAGAAAGACTTCCTCAGTGATCAGTACAAAGAAATAGAGGAAAACAATAGAATGGGAAAGGTTAGAGATCTCAAGAAAATTAAAGATAACAAGGGAACATTTCTTGCACAGATGGGTTCAATAAAGGACAGAAATGATATGGACCTAATAGAAGCAGAAGATATTAAGAATACACAAAATACACAGAAGAAATGTACAAAAAATATTTTCACAACCCAGAAAGTCACAATAGTGTGATCACTCACTTAGAGCCAGACATCCAGGAACTTGGAGTCAAGTGAGTCTTAGGAAGCACCACTATGAACAAAGCTAGTGGAGGTGATAGAATTACAGTTGAGCTATTTCAAATTCTAAAAGATGATGCTGTGTGCCGGGGTCCAGCCCCGGCTGATCCAGGGTTTTCGAAGGGGAGACGGCGTCAGGGACTTAATTAAAATATTCGTCAAAGATATAAAGAGTAATAGAATGAGGATAGCTCAGCAGGAAAATTCAGTGGAGAAAAGAGGCTGAGTAGCTAGGTTTACATGGGAAACCAATAAAACTTCAAGACAAGAAGCTTGCACCACTTACATAGGCCACAAGCATCCTTCCATTCTCCCGAAGGAGAGGAGACACTGAGGCCTCCCCAGTCGGATCTTAGAAGCCCAGGCATAATTAGTAAGCATGGCAGGCTCCACACTCCAGATGGAGACTCAGTCAGAGTTTGAGAGAGAGAGAGACATGGGGAGACCAGTCTTTAGAGGAACTGATCCCAATTCTTTATTTTCCAGAGTCTGTTTTTATACACTGAGATGTTATACAAAAGTCATGTGGGGACAGCAGTCCTGACTTTTATTAAAGTCAGGTGCTTCATACAAATGTATATAGAGGTCTTAGGGGTGTTACATCATCTTCTGTCCAGGGGGGCCTACTGACAATTTATGACCCTCTTCTTGTGACAGCGGTCAGTCAACACTTATTTCTCCAGGGGTGATTATTCTTGAAACAGACTCCACCTTCCGAAGGTACCAGATAAAGTTACATTCTTATAGGGTGAGGGTGTAGTGGGTTTTAATTAAGGAAAGAATTTACTTAGCCTAAGGTCCAACGTGATTAATGTCAAAGGTTAATACTTCTATATATTCATTAATGTGTGTAAGGGTAGGGAATGTGGAGACTTAGCAACAAACATTGGCTCAACAAATGAAAAACCCTTCACCAATACAATTTCTAATCAGCCCGCTATACTTGTACTAATAGTTTTCTAAACCTGTTTTTAGAAGGTTTAAATCATCTTGTGCCTCTGATGGTTGGGGGGCTGTGAGCAATCACATGTGGCTGGACAAGCCTGTCAGGCAGGCTAGAGAACCTTCAGAGGACTTTGTAAGTTGAAACACTCCTGTCACACTGAGGAATTATTATTAACTGGAGCTCTAAGTTAACTCCTTCTCCAAAAGAGGTGGTGGGGGACAGCCCTCCCGTAAAGTCAGAGGTGTAGGTGAGAGCACAAAGTAGTAAAGTAGGCAGGCTCTGGTTATGGGGGTAGATGCTCAAGAATTTTCAGGGGGACTCCTGAGGCTCGATCCCGCCTTTGCGTACGTCGAGGCTCCTTCCTCATGACCTTTGCCACGGGTGGAGTGTCTCACCCCGGCCCCCAACAGTGAAAGTGCTGCACTCAATATGCTAGCAAATTTGGAAAACTCAGCACTGGCCACGGGACTGGAAAAGGTCTGTTTTTATTTCAATCCCAAAGAAAGGCAATGCTAAAGATAACTAAAAGTACTGCACAATTGCACTCATCTCACATACTATTAAAGTAATGCTCAAAATTCTCCAATCCAGGCTTTCCATTTATGCTTATTGCAAATTGCTGGCTTATTCCCCATGTAATACAATACATCCTTGAGCTCATTTTGTACCTAACACTTTGCCCCAACTCTGTATGGCCCCTTCTCCTTCCCCTCCCTGCTGGTAAACAGTAGATTGTTTATTTCCGTGAGCCTCCATTTTTGTTAAATTCTCTACTTCGTGGCATTTTTAGTTTCAATAAGTGATGTCATACAATATTTGTCTTTTTCTGAGTTAAGTTATTTTACTCAGTATTATACCTTCCATGTTGCTGCTAATGGCAATATTTCATTCTTTTTATGGCTGATTAATATTCCAAAATTCTTCTGGTGGTTCAGTGGCAAATAATCTGCCTGTCAGTCAGGAGATATGGGCTCAATCCCTAGGTAACAAAGATCCCTTGGAAAAGGAAATGGCAACCCACTGGAGTATTCTTGCCTGGATAATTCCATGGGCAGAAGAGCCTGGAGGGGTAGGGCCCATGGGGTCACAAAAAGGGGGACATGACTTAGTGACTGAACAATGAGTGTCCCATAGTATATATATGCCACATCTTTATCTATTCATCTATCATCTGATGGCCATTTAGGTTACTTCTATGTCTTGGTAAATGGTGTACTTCAGGGAACTTTGGGATACATGTATCTTTTTAATTAATGTTGTTTGTGTTTGTTTTAATATATATATAAAATAATGAAATTGTTAGGATATGTGTTTTTCCATTTTTATCTTTGTGAGAAATCTCCATACTGAGAAAAACCATTAGTTCACTCCTATGGAATACCTTTTAGACAGCAAGATTGAGTTTTTGAGGCTGTTAGTTGCTGACATTATATTTTTAGGTGTAATAAACATTACTATTAGGTTGGTGCCCTAAGGGCATCTACTTTGTATGCCTTTTTATCAAATGGCACAGCAACCCCACACCTGACACTGCTCCCCAGCTAAATTCTCACCTCTGCACTCACACACAGAAACACCAAGTCCTCTGCCTCTTCTGCCATGGGAAGTGTATCTTTGGGGCTCAGTCTGGACCCAGTTCCTCCCACTAATTTCTATATAACTCGAACTTCTAGTCTCGTCTTCAACTCCCCAGAACCCATCTGGTTCTCTTCACACACTTTCCCCTTCCCTGGCTTCTCCATCCCCCGCTATCTATCAGAGAGCTCAGACACACACATAATTCTACTTCATGTTGAATTTATTTAATTTTTATTATTAATGTATGCTGTTGGTGAAAGATTCAACGTCTATACTGTTGGCCATTTATTAGCAGCAAGACCCCTGAAGATTTCTCTAGCCATGTTCTGAAGTAACTGGCTTCCCACTGGTCCAGTGGAATGGCAGGGACCTCCCACGATCTCTATGACCTCCTCCAGTTCTTTCTGATTCAACTCTTCGTTCACTTTGAAACACTGGCTACAAAGCTTTGAACCTCTGATTTTCTTGTTGTCTGAGATGGGAGTTTTTTTGAGATTTCTTGGTCAGCTTTGGTTGAATTTGCTTATTCATCCTCATAGTTACCCTAGCCATCTGAAGAAAAAAAGAGAAGGAGAAAAGAACATCATTGGCTTGGGGAAAAGGTTGATGATGTTTGTAACTGAAGGCTTGAGAAGAAGGGGTGTGGGCAGAGAAGGGTTATGTGCCATGCAAGGACAAGGGGGTCTTATGGGGTGGCGTCAAAGTGCAAGAGTAGTTCGAATGGGTTCAGTTCACCTTGACACTTCTTTTGGACCTCAGGTGATAGCAGATCTTCATCTTTTCCTCCTGGGTATATGAAGTCAGCTGTTCCCAAACAGCTCTAGAACCTTGTGGCTTCCCAGTCATCATAGTCATTTTGAAGACTCCCAGTGATCTGCTCCAGAGCCCCTGAGGACCAGATGCTTTATGAGGTCATCAAGTCACTTCCACAGCCAATGGTGGCCATGGGCGAGCCTTCACATCACAAAGCCCAATTGTGACAACTCTAGGGGAGAATGGGGAGCAACTCAAGTGATTTGGTGGGAGAAATGAGGCATTTTTAACACTATACAAGCCCTCCAAACTCACCTGCCATCCTCAACTCTATAAGTTAACTCAGATGGGTCACATGGCAGTGAGAGTGTGTCTCCTTCAACCTTGCCTCACAGCCACACTATTCTGGGTATCATTCTGTTCTCTCCCACCATTCACAATTATGTAGTTTTTAATATCTTGCCTAAAATGTCTCCATGATAATTAGGCTGTGGAAATGCGAATCTTTTCACTTTCCTCCTACAAATGCTCTTAATGAACCTTGAAGACGATTTAATTCTGGACCACTTACCAGAAACCTTTTCCATCTCCCCTCATTTTCTCAGTGTTGATGTAGCTCTCCTCAGGTTTCTAGTTTCCATTCTAAAACTCATGCTTCAGGCTGTGAGACTGCACTGAATACACTTGCTCTTGCTCCACTTGGAATTCCAAGATCCTAGACTACCAGAGAACTGGCCTAGGAACTCTCAAATAGTGAGAACTCACACAAAGGTAACCACTTGAATACAAGACCCAGCAACACCCACCAACCAGTAGCACCCTGTGCAGAACATCTCATCCAAAAAAACAAACAAAACAAAAATAAAACCCAATCAGCAGCAGATAGGATTATCACCTCACTCACCCTAGCCAATCAGAGGAAAACAAACATAGAAACAAAACTCAGCACAAATATCACCATGCATGAACCATATAGAAAAAAGTGAACCAATCTTAGGAGAGCAGAAACCAAAAAGAAGAAAGAATTAAATCTCAAAGCTTCAAAGAACCAATCTTAGGAGGGCAGAAACCAAAAAGAAGAAAGAATTCAACCTCAAACCTCAACGTTTGATAGAGACCTCAAACATAATAAGTTTAAAAAAATTAAAAGGCAGAGAAATTCTATGAAGGAACAAGTTAGAAACACAGAAGTCCAAATAAATACAGAGGAAATAGGCAAACTATCTGAAAAATAAATCAGAATAATGATAGTAAAGATTTTCAAAAACCTTGAATGATAGTAAAGATGATAAAAACCTTGAAAATAGAATGGAGAAAATGCAGGAATCAATGAACAAAGACCTAGATGAATTAAAGAACAAACATACAGAGACAAACAACACAATTACTGTAATTAAAAATACTCTTAAAGGAACCAATAGCAGAATATCTTAAGCAGAAGAACGAATCAGTAAGCTGAAAGATAAAATGGTGGATGTAACTGCTGAAGAACAGGGTAGGGTAAAAAGAATGAAGGATAATCTGAGGGATTTCTAGGACAACATTAAATGCACCAATATTTGAAAATTAGGGGTTCCAGAAGAAGAGGAAATTAAAGGGAATGAGAAAATTTTTGAAGAGATTGTAGTTGAAAATGTCCCCAACCTGAAAAATAAAATAGTCAATCAAGTCCAACAGGCACACAAAGCCCCATACAGAGTAATCCAAAGGAGAAACATGGTATGATTCGAGGAGCGAGCTCCGCCCCTGGCAAAGGTCATGAGAAAGGAGGCTTGGCATACGCAAAGGCGGGATCAAGCCTCAGGAGTCTCCCTGGAAATTCTCGAGCAATCTACCCCCAAAACCAGAGTCTGCCTACTTTCTGCTTTCACCTACACCTCTGACTTTATGGGGGGCTGTCCCCCATTACCTCTCTCTGAAAAAAGAGTTAGCTTAGAGCTCCAGTTAATAATTCCTGGGTGTGACAGTGTTTCAACCTACAAACTCCTTTGGAAATCCTCTAGCCTGCCTGAATAGGTTTTTCCAGCCACATGTGATTGCTCAGAGCCTCCCAACTGTGAGAGGCATGAGATGTTCTAAACTGTCTAAACACAGATTCCTTTGAGCAGTTAAAAGATTGATTAGAAATTGTATTGGTGAAGGATTTTCACTTTTTGGGCCAATGCTTGCTGCTAAGTTTCCATATCCCTTACCTTCTGTGTCCCTGGCAATATATTGATTAATATAATTGGTGTAAATAGTAGCTTTAATGTTTGTAACCTGGGACCCTTGAGTTAATTCTTTTTCTTTTTATAGCCCACCACACCTTTGCTCTGTAGGAATGCAACTTTATCTAATGCTTTTTGAGGGTGGCGCTTGACTTATCACCTTTAGAGAAAAATAAGTTTTCTGAAGAAAGGGTCTTAAAATGTTAACAGGCCTCCGTGCCAGAAAATGATGCAAATCACCTAAGCTTTTGCATATGATAAGTTTGTAGGAAGAAAGCCTGGCTTGCTGCATGACTCTACCCCTTCCCCCATTATCCTCTATGCATAACTTAAGGTATAAAACTACTTTGGAAAATAAAGTGCGGGCCTTGTTCACTGAAACTTGGTCTCACCATGTCGTTCTTTCTCTTACCTTCTGGCTGAATTATTCAGCCTCTTTTCTCCACTGAATTTCCTCACTGAGCTATCCTTATTTCAGCCTCTTTTCTCCACTGAATTTCCTCACTGAGCTATCTTCATTCTATTACTCTTTATATCCTTAATTAACGTTTAATTAAGCAATTGTTTCCTGATCCTCGCCAACGCCGTCCCCGCTTCGAATTCCCTGGATCAGCCGGGGCTGGTCCCCGGCAGTAAGGTACATACTAATCAAACTAAAAAAGACTAAACACAAAGAAAGAATATTAAAAGCAGCAAGGGAGAAGCAACAAGTAATATACAAGGGAAACCCTATACCCTTAAAAGCTGTTCTTTCAGCAGAAATGCTTCAGGCCAGAAGGAAACAGCAGACTATTTTTAAAGTAATGAAAGGGAAGAATTTACAATCAAGATTACTGTACCCAGCAAGCATCCCATTTAAAATTGATGGAGAAACCAAATCTGCTTAGTCAAAAGTTAAGACAATTGAGTACCACCAAAGCAGCATTACAACAAATGTTAAAGGGACTTATATAGTCAAGAAATACAAAATAGGAAAAAAGATCTACAAAATCAACCCCAATCAATTAAGAAAATGATAGTAGGAACATATATGAATAATTAACTTAAATATAAATGGATTAAATGCTCTGGACAAAAGACAAAGACTGGCTGAATTGATACAAAAACAAGACCCATATATATGCTGTCTACAAGAAACCCACTTCAGACCTAAAGACACATATAGATTGAAAGTGAGATGATGGAAAAAATACATTACATGCAAATGTGAAGCAAAAGAAAGCTGGAATATCAATCCTCATGTCAGACGAAATAGACCTTAAAATAAGAGTACTACAAGGGAAAAGAAAGTACACTACATAATGATCAAGGGATCAATCCAGGACAAAGACATAACAATTGTAAATATATATGCACCTGACATAGGAGCAACTCAATACATAAGACAAACACTAACAGACATAAAAGGAGAAATTGACAGCAACACAATCATAGTAGGAGATTTTAACACCCCACTCACACCAATGGACAAATCATTAGAATAGAAAATTAATAAGAACACATGTCATAAATAATGCATAATATGAATGGACCTCATTGATATCTTCAGGACATGCCATTCAAATGCAGAATACACCTTCTTCTAAAGTGCACATGGAACATTCTAGGATAGACCACAGCTTGCTTGGCTCCAAACCAAACCTCAGAAAATTCAAGAAAATTGAAATCATATCAAGCATCTTTTCTGGCCACAATGTTATGAAACTAGAAATCAATTACAAGAAAAAACATTGTAAGAAACACAAACACATGGAGATTAAACAACACATTTCTAAATAACCCGCAGGGTACTGAAAAAATCAAAAGGGAAATCAAAGAATTCCTAGAAACAAATGACACTAAAATCACAACAACTCACAACCTATGGGATACAATAGCAGTTCTAAGAGAAGTTTATAGCAATACAATTCTGCCTCAAGAAATAAGAAAAACATTGAATAGACAACCTAACTTGACACCTAAAACAACTGGAAAAAGAAAAAAAGAAACAAAATTAATAGAAGGAAAAACATAAACATCGAAGCAGAAATAAAGAAAGAAACAATAGTAATGATTAATGAAACTAAAAGCTGTTTCTTTGCGAGGATAAGCAACATTGACAAACCTTTAGCTAGAGTCACCAAGCTAAAAAGAGGAGAATCAAACCAACTATCTTAGAACCGAAAAAGGACAGGTGAAAACAACCAATGCAGATATACTAAGGATTCTAAAAGACTATTATGAACAACTTTATGGCAATAAAATGGATAACCTGGGAGAAATGAACAGATTATTAGAAAGGCTCAATCTTCCAAAACTGAACCAGGAATAAATAAAAATATGGACAACCCAAACACAAGGTCTAAATCGAATCTGTTGAGAGGGTAACAGGTAAGAAGTCTAGGGATCTCCAATTAAAAGAAATAATCTTCAAGTGTCAGATTTTTTTTTTAAATCTCTCTCTGAATTGGCAGGAGGAAACAAACTACTCTTATATTTGTTCCCCTTCTCTATACAAATATAAAAAAGAGGTTTCTCTTAAAATTTTGTGTTGCCATAATGACTATGCCAAAACCTTTGACTGTGGATCACAATAAAATGTGGGAAATTCTGAAAGAGATGGGAATACCAGGCCACCTGACCTGCCTCTTGAGAAATATGTATCCAGGTCAGGAAGCAACAGTTAGAACTGGACATGGAACAACAGACTGGTTCCAAATAGGAAAAGGAGTACGTCAAGGCTATATATTGTCACTCTGCTTATTTAACTTATATGCAGAGTACATCATGAGAAATGCTGGACTGGAAGAAGCACAAACTGGAATCAAGATTGCTGGGAGAAATACCAATAATCTCAGATATGCAGATGACACCACCCTTATGGCAGAAAGTGAAGAGGAATAATAAGCCTCTTGATGAAAGTGAAAGAGGAGATTGAAAAAGTTGGCTTAAAGCTCAACATTCAGAAAACGATCATGTCATCCGGTCCCATCACATCATGGGAAATAAATGGGGAAACAGTGTCAGACTTTATTTTTTGGGGCTCCAAAATCACTGCAGATGGTGACTGCAGCCTTGAAATTAAAAGACGCTTACTCCTTGGAAGGAAAGTTATGTCCAACCTAGATAGCATATTCAAAAGCAGAGACATTACTTTTCCAACAAAGGTCCGTCTGGTTATGTACGGATGTAAGAGTTGGAATGTGAAGAAGGCTGAGCGCTGAAGAATTGATGCTTTTGAACTGTGGTGTTGGAGAAGACTCTTGAGAGTCCCTTGGCCTGTAAGGAGATCCAACCAGTCCATTCTGAAGGAGATCAGCCCTGGAATTTCTTTGGAAGGAATGATGCTGAAGCTGAAACTCCAGTACTTTGGCCACCTCATGCGAAGAGTTGACTCATTGGAAAAGACTCTGATGCTGGGAGGAATTGGGTGCAGGAGGAGAAGGGGATGACAGAGGATGAGATGGCTGGATAGCATCACTGACTCGATGGACATGAGTCTGAGTGAACTCCGGGTGTTGGTGATGGACAGGGAGGCCTGGTGTGCTGTGATTTATGGGGTCGCAAAGAGTGGGACAGAACTGAACGACTGAACTGAACTGAACTGAATGACTCCTGGTTTCACCTGAACTTAAGTTTTCTCAAACCTTGAGCTAACCAAGGAAAAGGAAATGGCAACCAATTCCAGTATTCTTGCCTGGAGAATCTTGTGGACAGAGGAGCCTGATGGGCTGCTGTCTATGGGGTTGCACAGAGTTGGACAGGACTGAAGCAACTTAGCATGCATGCATGCATGATCTAACCAATGCACTTTTCTTATGGAAATGTTTGTTTTAAGCTATGTTAATGTACTATATATTTACCCTAGACTCAGTCAGAACTGACTTTACAAGCCAGCATGTTATACTCATTCATTGTTCTACTAATCTATGTCAATAAAACTATATATTTGTATGGAAATCTGACTTTCTTCAAGATTCATGTCAATCGTTTTATGGCCCTGGATGACTCACCTGGTGCCATTCTCTGAATTTTGAGACATTTTCCTTTCTTTACTTCTCAGATTGCTAGTAGGTATATAACATCCAGCTAAAGACTATCAGAGGGTTACTCTTTCTGCCCGCTTCTGATGTCTATATCAGAAGCTTTCTCTCTCTTTTATACTTTAATAAAACTTTGTTACACAAAAGCTCTGAGACATCAAACCCTGGATTGAATTCTTCTCCTCCAGAGTTCAAGAATCCCGGTGTCTGTGGTGGTTCAGCAACAACCTTACATATTGGGGGCTCCTTTGGGATTCTTCAGGATAAGGTAAGGATGCTTGGAGCCCTAGTTCTTTGTTCTCCTAGCAAACACATTTTCTTCTGTACTTTACTAACTCTACAGTGGGCTTGTGAGAATGAATGACACATCCTGCATGCAGCAAGTGAGGAGCCATGCTCTGCGGTTCCACAGTGACCTCATATAGCTTATGGCAGAAACCTGTCGGGGGATTATACTGACCTGCCAGTGCCAAGAGGCATCCAGTGTCTCTTTCGGGGACCGACCAGAAATGGGCAAAGCATGTGTGCTGAACTCTCCTTTCTTGGTCAAATATTCCAGTCTCTTTGACCATGTCATAACCTCTTGGCAATTAGAACTACTGACCTAATCTGTCAGATTATCGACTTTCAAGGGACTTGTGATCTACACTGTTAAGCTGTGTACTGTTATTTATGTCTCAAATTTGGATTGGTAGTCAGGATATGCCTAGCCTCCCTTGAAGTCAAAAATTCAGAAGCTAGATGGAACTATAGATCCAAGAGCATCACTCAGGTGAAATGTTACTCAGGAAATACAGAAGACTTCTTCCTTTGGTAATGCTAGATCTTAGTGGACCAGAAGAGGCTCTCCAGTAGCTTTTGTCCTAACTACTTAGATATTCTTTCTGTGGAGTCTGTGGGAATTAACTGGAAGGACTGGCCCTAATAACTCGAGAACAAAATTACTTTTTCCTTCACTGGCCAGCCCTTCACCATCTCTTTTGCTATTGATTATACTGGTGTGGTGACGCTTGAAAGGAACATCTCAGTTTTATGTTCCTGTATTATTGTGGTCAGGAATATACTCAGAGTCATGCACAGGCACTCAGGTGATGAGTGTTTCCCCCAACAGTCTTAGCTAGGCAGTCATTTCGAAGGTTACTCTGATTCCATCCCGGGTATCATCAGAGGCAAGAAAGGTTTTAATTATGAGGAATTGGACATCAGTCTCAGATGCCACCAGATCCCCTGGTGCATCTCCACCTCACCTCACTGGTAGAACTAGGAGAGATGAGTACGGTGTCTGTATCGGTAAGGGTCAGACTGAGTCTGACCAGGAAAGGAAAGCTTTGGTGTAAAGTCTGTCTACACCCCCATCTAGAGCAGGGAGGGATACCTCCAGTAAAAAGATGGAGCTAGTCAATTTTTTCTCTCTTACAGTGGGAACTAACAATTCCAACTTCATTGCTTTGAACTCTATCCTGAAAAACTGGGATAGATTTGGTCCCCAGAGCTTAAAGAAGACATGCCTGATCTTCCTATGTAATAAGGCATGACCATGGTATCCGTTGGAGGATAGCAAACTGTGACTGGTTGGAGGGTCTCTTTATTATAGTACTGTTTTACAATTAGATTAGCTCTGTAGAAAACAAGGAAAATGGCTAGAAATAGCATATGTGCTGCCTTTTTTCTGTCTGTGATATATGCCAGACTCTGAGTATGAAATCTTCAGCTTCCTCTTCTCCTTATACTTTGCCCCTATTCCCAAGGCTCCAATCTGAGCAAACTGAAAGTAGGGGAAATCCCCGCCCCACTCCATGGAAGGGTTACCTTGGTCTCAGTAAAAACCCAAACTGTGATGCAAACTGTCCAAGTAGATGTCCAAAGAACCCCTGTCTCAGTACAACCTCAGACTACTCTGGTTTCAATAGAAGCTCAGACAACTGAAGTAAGAGAAGCTCAGATAGGAAAAACTAAGGAGGAAAAACCGGATGATATGGAGGAGAGGAAACAAAGAGATAAAGAGAAGTTGTTTTCTCCAATCTATCCCTGGGATCATATGAACAGAGCACCCAGAGAGCCTGAGGAACAGCCATACAAGCTGTTGCCTCTTCATGAAGCACTCTCTGGGAGAAATAATCAGTCTCTGAGAGTTAATAAGCCCGTTTCTTACCAAGATATACAAATAATCAAGGAGGATCTGGGAGACTATTTAGAGGACTCAGAAAAATATATTAGAGCTTTTAAAGGTGTATGACTTTACTTGGAAGGATATGATGTATGTCTTAGCACAAACATTGACTCCTGACTCAAAAACTCGAGTTTTGGGGAAAGCTGTTGCTTTTGGAGATGAATGGCTTGGTAATGAATCAGTAGGGAAGAGAAACGACAAAACAGCCACCCTCGCCACTGGGAATCAGGTGGTCCCAGTTATAGAACCAGATTGGGACTGTAACATGGCTAAATGAAGATAGGATCAGAGTATTCTTGAAGGACTCAGGCAAGGGAGTGCTAAGACTTTAAACTATGTCAGATTGGCAAACATGGAACAGCAAGGGAAGGAAGCACCTGGCAAATTCCTAGACAGAGAGAAGCCTTTCGCAGATTCACTGAGATTGATCCTGAAAGTGGAGAGGGAAGAGTGATCTTAAAAGATAGATTTCTCACTTAGTCAGTTCAAGATATCTGTGAGCTACTAAAACAGACATATGGACCAAATCAGCCTTTAGATAATCTGTTGTAACTGGCTGTAACAGTCTATCACAGTAGGGAACATGAAGAAAAGAAAGACAGAAAAAGACAAAGGAACAGGCGGAAGCCCTTGTAATGGCTGTCAGAACTGTTCTTAAATAGCCTGAGAAAATTGCCCAGAGGAAATCAGGTGAAAAGCGATGGGCTTGCTCTTACTGTGGAAAGGAGGGGCACCTCAAGCAGGATTGCCCTCAGGCATCTAAGCTGCCCCAAACTCCATGTCCAGTCTTCAAGGGAGCACACTGGAGGAGAGACTACCTGAAGAAGCATAGGTTTCAAGGGTCAGACTCTCAAGACAATTGGGACTGAATGTGCCCAGGGGTCCCCACACAAGTTCCCATTCTAATTACACCTGAGGTACCCTGGGTATTAATAACTGTGGGAGACCAATTTGTTGATTTCCTTTTAGACACTGGAGGCAACTTACTCTGTGCTTACTGAAGCCCCTGGCCCATTTTCCTCCCATTCTGCTTCTGTAGTGGGACTGTCTCTACAAGCCAAAAGGTATTACTTCAGTTGTTCTTTAATCTGTAACTGGGACTCTATGCTATTTTCACATGAGTTTCTGATCATGCCAGGGTCTTCCTCACCCCTTTGGGGGAGGCATATACTGAGCTAGGTCAATGCCTCTTTTTTAAATGAATACACAGCCTTTCCTTTCTCTCCATTTAATTGAACAAAATTGAAATTCTAGAGTGTGGGATTATGGAGAATCTGTGGTTGAGCACAATATGCTATTCCTGGAATTGTCAAGCTGAAAGACCGTCACTTATTTCCACATAAGAAACAATATCCACTGAAACTTGAGGTTAAGGAAGAGTTAAAAATCATCATTGAGAATTTAAAGGAGAAGGGGCTATTAATTCCCGGTAATAGTCAATGCAATACTCCTATTTTGGGTATAAAGAAATCAAATGGTGCATGGAGTCTAGTTTAAGATTTATGAATTATAAATGAGGCTGTAGTTCCTTTACACGCTGTGGTGCCTAATTCTTACACTCTATTGTCTCAAATTCCTGAAAGAATCAAGTATTTCTCAATAATTGATTTAAAGTCTTTGGCGAAGGAAAGTCAGTTTCTATTTGCCTTTGAAGACCCTAGCAGCCAGACTCTCAGTTAACCTAGAGAGTGTTGCCCCAGGGATTTCGTGACAGCCCTCACCTATTTGGGCTAAGTTTGTCATGTAATCTACAAAATGTTAATAGCTCAGAAGCAGGAGTACTACAATATGTATGTGAAATTCTCCTCTGTGCTGAGACAGAGGAAGCTTGTTTACAAACCTCAGAAGATTTCTTAAACTTTCTGGCATGCTGAGGTTACAAGTCATCAAGAGAAAAGGCTCAGCTTTATCATATCTGGAGGGACTAGGGCCATAGCCCCTGAGAGAATTAAACCTATACTAAATCATCACCTACCTATGACTTTAAAACAATTTAGAGGATTTCTAGGAATCACAGGATACTGTCACCTTTGGGTTTCTGGTTATGGGGAACCTGCCTGGCCTTTACTCTTGCCTGGAAAATCCCATGGATGGAAGAGCCTGGTAGACTGCCATCTATGGGGTCGCACAGAGTTGGACACGACTGAGCGACTTCACTTTCAATTTTCACTTTCATGCATTGGAGAAGTAAATGGCAACCCACTCCAGTGTTCTTGCCTGGAGAATCCCAGGGACGGGGGAGCCTGGTGGGCTGCCGTCTATGGGGTCTCACAGAGTCGGACACGACTGAAGTGACTTAGCAGCAGCAGCAGCCTGGCCTTTATATAAACTTATAACTGAGACTCAGCAGGCCCAAACTGACAAACTTGCTTGGTCTTCAGATACTCAAAAGGCTTTTAAGGTTCTTCAAATTGCTCTCCTTCAAGCTCCCGCTTTGAGCTTCCCCACAGGGTCAGAATTTAATTTGTTTTTCCCTGAAAGAAAAGGTATGGCCTTGGAAGTTTCAACCCAATGCCAAGGGCCTCACCAATCTATTGGTTGTTTAAGTAGAGAATGAGATATAGTTTCACGTGGGTGACCACACTGTCTAAGAGTAATTGGGGCAATGGCTTTATTAACATCTGAGGCCTTAAAGATAATTAATGGATGAAATCTTATTGTACTTACTTTTCATGATATGAGTAGAATCTTAAATTCTAAGGTTAATACTTGGATGGCAGAGAGTTGGCTTCTTAAATACCAGTCATTGTTGCAGAAGGACCAATAACTAAGCTTAAAGTTTGTGGAAATTTAAATCCTGCCTCTTTACTTCCCGAGAAGGAAAGTGAAACACTTAATCATGCTTCGTTCCAATTTCTAACTTTAAACTATGCAAATCGAGAAGATCTAATGGATACCCTGTTAGACAATCCTGAAATGGAAATATTTACAGATGGAAGTTCTATTGTTTGGGATGGGAACTGTAAAGTACGTTACATCACGTGACTGCTGAATAGGTTTTAGAAGCAAAATATGTCCCCCAGGAACCAGTGTTCAATTAGTGGCACTTGTAGCTCTGACCTGAGCTCTAGAGTTAAGCAAAGGCCACGGAGTAAATATCCACTCTGATTCTAATATGCTTATTTGTCTTTATATGCTCACTCGGCAATATGGGAAGAAAGGCAGTTTAAAATGAGAACAGGAGAATCTATTAAGCATTTCAGAGAGATCCAGAGACTTTTAACTGCTATGTATTGTCCTAAAGAAATAGCTGTTGTGCATCATAAAGGGCACAGTAGGGATGGGAGTAAAGTAGCTGAAGGTAATCAGCTGGCTGAATTTCAAGCCAGAAAAGCAGCACTTTAGGAAGCCCCTTCACTGCAGATGCCTTTGATCTGGACAGGTCCTGTGGAACAGGAAAAACCACAATATACTGAAGAAGAATTAGAAAGATATGAGAAAAGAAGAACAAAGATTACTAATAAAGGATGGTTACAGTCCTCGGACCAGAGTTTTCACTTAGGTATAGAGAGTACTTACCAGATGGTTTCTCATTTGTTTGAAGGTAAAAGTACAATGAAAACTTTAAGGAACATTATCAAAAGATGTGACATTTGTCAGAAAAATAACCCAAAGACCGAAAAGCTAGCAAAATCTGGATTACAACGAAGTGAAAATATCCTGGAAAGGACTGATAAATTGATTTTACTCATATGCCAAAAGTCAACGGATATTCTTGCTTACAAGGTTGGGTGGATACTTCTACTGGATGATTGAGGTTTTCCCTGTCATAGTGAACAGCCTAAGGAGGTTATAAAAATTTTAACCCATTAAATTATCCCCAGGTTTGGGCTGTCATGGAGTCTTCAGAGTGACAATGGCTCCACTTTTAAAGCTGCTGTAACTCAGGGGGTGTCTAAAACTCTAGGAAGAGAATATCACTTACACTGTTCCTGGAGACCCCGATCCTCAGGAAAGGTTGAAAAAGCTAATGACTTTATCAAAAGACATCTATACAAATTAATTCAAGAGATGCAGGACAATTGGGTTAAAGTTATAACCACAGCTTTAATGAGGGCTCAGACTGTCCCCCCAAAATAAAAGGGACTGTCCCCGTTTGAATGTATTTATGGAAGGCCTTTCTTATGCACAGACACTGGTATAGAGCCTAAAGCCTTAGAATTAACTAATTATGTAACTCAGCTCTTCAACAGAAATTAATGGAACTCCCAGAAGTGACTCTTGACCCAGCCTCTGAGTCAAGCAAGCCTCTATTTGAGTCAGGAACTGAAGACCTGATAAAAACATTGGGATCTGGGGGCAGTCCTTCAAACCCCTTTGGGAAGGCCCTTACGAGGTTATTCTTTCTTCTCCCACAGCTGTCAAAGTGCCAGGAATTGATTTGTGTGGCATCACAGTTGAGCCAACAGATGACACACTGACCAGAACTAAGTGACATCATTTTATGTCTTTACTTTCTATGATCTGATTTTGTACTTTTCAGATGGGCCTGATAATCTCTATGAGCCTACTTCAGCTGACTCCAAAAATCCTGAGTCTGCCATTTGATTATCAAGACAATGCCTTCCTGTCCTGGGCTCCCTCCTATGCTGCATTCTACAGTCAATCTAACTTCAGGGTCTGCAGAGCACTCCCCTCTTCATCAGTGGAAGACTTCCCATGGTGGACATCTCCACTTTAAGGAAAAGACTTTCTCCAAATCTGTTAAAGAAATTAAAAAACAAAACAAAACAAAACCAAAAAACACTTACTCCTTGGAAGGAAATTTATGACCAACCTAGACAGCATATTAAAAAGCAGAGACATCACTTTGTCAACAAAGGTCCATCTAGTCAAGGCTTTGTTTTTTCCAGTGGTAATATATGGATGTGAGATTTGGACTATAAAGAAAGCTGTGTGCAGAAGAATTGATGCTTTTGAACTGTGGTGATGGAGAAGACTCTTGAGAGTCCTTTGGACTGTAAGAAGATCCAACCAGTCCATCCTAGGAGATCAGTCCTGGGTGTTCATTGGAAGGACTGATGTTGAAGCTGAAACGCCAATACTTTGGCCACCTGATGCGAAGAACTGACTCATCTGAAAAAATCCTGATGCTGGGAAAGATTGAGGGCAGGAGGAGAAGAGGATGAGATGGTTAGATGGCATCACCGACTCGATGGACATGGATTTGGGTAGACTCCTGGAGTTGGTGATGGACAGGGAGGCCTGGAGTGCTGTGGTTCATGGGGTCACAGAGTCAGACACGACTGAGGACTGAACTGAACTGAATTCTGTGAAAACCTTCGACAACATTCATATGTGATGCCTCCTCTTAATCTGATGACATCTTACAATACTAAAATGGACTGGTGTAACACACTGTACTTTAACTGTGGACATAATGTAACTTTTAATTTTGATTATACATTGTCTATGTTTAATGACTATTTTGCTACATATAAGGTAAATGGGTCTAGATCTAGTGGTGTTTTACCTGATATTTATCAAATATGGGATGAGGTTATATGGCTAACTCCTGAAAAAGGTAGTCTAATATCTACTGCCTCTATATGCTCAGAACGAATAGAGTTATCCCCAGATGTTAGTAAACAACTTTGTAAGAATTGGAAACAATTGAAATTTTTGCCTCAGGAAATATGCAATGTAATCATTCCCATGTTTTCCAACCCCAGTTTAGATTCTCCCTTTGCTTGGTCAGGAACTGATTGGGACTGGATATCTGAGTCACACTGGCTTGCTCCAAAGAGGATCTATTGGATAAATGCCTCTTACCTACGGTCATGGCTTCCCCCTGGCTGGATAGGGAGATGCACTCTAGGTCTAGCTTTTACTCAAAGCTTCATATTTTCAGAGTTTGCACAAAAACCTACTAATTTACCATATCACAAAACTCGGTGGGGAAGGTCTGTATTTCACTGGTATGACTATTTGACTGCAGTGTTTGTTTCTTCTCTAGAACTACAGATGTTATGCTACAAGTGGATGCTTTGACTAATTTTACTCAGCAGGTTTTACAAGATTCTCAAAAAGCTATTTCAGATCTTTGTGCTGAACAAATACAAATTATAAAGGTGGTTTTACAAAACAAATTGGCCTTATATATTCTGACAGCTGCACAGGGAGGAACTTGTGCCATTATTCACATCCAGCACTGTACATATATACTTAATATGAGCACTAATGTTACTCATCTTACTAAACGCATGAACAGATGATTCAGGCTAATGGATACTCCTAAAGCCTCAACTGCCTTACTTTGGGAGATATTAACTAGTTCCTCATGGTGTAACAATATCTTAATTACAATAATTTTGATTGTTTTGTTTTTGCAGTTTGCTCCTTACATCTGCAACTGTGTAGCTAGATTTATTTCTAGTTGCATGAAAGATTTTAACTTACAAATAGTTGCTCAAACTCCTATGATTGCTACAGCTTCCTTCATCTACAACTTGGAGCCCCTGGATCAGAGACTCTCAATATGAGGATTAGGAAAAAGTGCTGCCTCACCAATTTAGGGACATTGACCCTTATCATCTTGGAAGCTGTTCTGGAATAAGAATGACAGCCCTTTCCCTAGGCAATATAGGGAATAATTCTCCTAAAAGAAAAATGGAGAATGAGAGGGTAACAAGTAGGAAGGACAGGGGTCTCCAAATGGAGGAAATAGGCTGCTAATGTCAGACATTTTTTTTTTATCTCTTTTAAGTGGCAGGTGAAACAAACTAGTGCTGTTCCACCCCCCACCCCCCCACCCGCTCCAACCTTCTCTATACGAATATAAAAAAGAGGTTTCTCTTAAAGTTTTGTGTTGCCATAATGACACATGTTTCCACCGGAACTTAACTTTTCTCAGACCTTGAGCTGACCAATGCATTTTTCTTAAGGAAGTGTTTGTCTTAAGCTATGTTAATGTCCTGTGCATTTACTGTAGACTCTGTCTTCAAGTTCGTTTGGCTAAAAGATCAGAACTGACTTGACAAACCAGTGTGTTATACTTGTATATTGTTCTCCTAATCTATGTTAATGAAACTATATTTGTATGGAAATCTGCCCTTTTTTTTTTTTTGGAAGATGCATGTCAATCATTTTATGGCCCCGGATGACTCACCTGGTGCCATTCTCTGAGTTTTGAGACGTTTCCTTTCTTTAGCAGACTGCCAATAGCTATATAACATCTGGCTAAAGACTAGCAGGAGGGTACTATTTCTGCCCCTGTCTGATGTCTATGTCAGAAGCTTTCTCTATCTCTTTTATATTTTAATAAAACTTTTTTTTTAACAGAAAAGCTTAAGCAATCAAGACTCATCTATGGCCCTGGATTGAATTCTTCTCCTCTGGAGGCCAAGAATTCTGGTGGTTTTCATGATTCAGCAACAACATTTCACTGTGATAAAAATCCCCCAAAATACAAGAGTCCAGGAGCAGATGATTCCATAGGTGGATTCTATCAAACATTTAGAGATAAGCTAATGCCTATCCTTCCAAAGCTTTTTCAGAAAACTGCAGGGGAACGAACACGTCCATACTCAATCTATTAGCCAACATCACCCTGCTACAAAAACTAGACAAAAACAACACAAAAAAAGAAAACTAGAGGGCAATATCACGGATGAATATAGATGCAAACATCCTCAACAAAATTTTAGCAAGCAGAATTCAATGACACACCAAAAAGCTTATACACCATGATCAAGTTTGGTTTATTCCATTGATGCAATGATTCTTCAATGTACACAAATCAATCAATGTGATATACCATATTAAACAATTTATGCATAAAAACCATATAATCATGTCAATAGATGCAGCAAAAGACTTTGACAGAATTCAGCATCCATTTATGATTCAAACTCTTAAAAAAAATGGGCATAGAAGGAACATGCCTCCATATAGTAAAGGCCATATATGATAAAGTTCACAGCGAACCTTATTCTCAATGGTGAGACATTGAAAGCATTCCCCCTAAGATCAGGAACAAGACAAGGATGGGAACTTTCACCACTATTATTCAACACATTTTTGGAAGTCCTAGCTATAGCAGTCAGAGAAGAGAAAGAAATCAGTGATAGACTGGAAAAGAAGAAGTAAAGCTCTCACTTTTTGTGCATGGCATGATACTGTACATAGAAAGCCCTAAAGATATTAATAGATAATTACTAAAGCTAGTCAGTGAGTTTAGCAAAGTTGCAGGATAGAAAATCAATAAACAGAAATCACTTGCATTCCTATATACTAAGAATGAAAAATCAGAAAGAGAAATCGGAGAATCAATCTCATTCACCGCTGCACCAAAAATAAAATATCTAGAAAAAACTTGAGACAAAAGAACGTATACAAAAAACCATAAGGCATTAATGAAAGAAGTCAATGATGATATAGACAGATGTAGAGATATTCCATGTTCCTGAGTAGGAAGAATCAACATTGTGAAAATGACTATACTATCAAATGCAATCTGCAGATTCAATATGACCCCTATCAGATTACCAATGACATTTTTCACAGTACTAAAACAAAACTTTAAAGACCCTGAATAGCCAAATAGACTCCTGACTTCAGGTTATACTACAAAGCTGCAGTCATAAAGAAACTATGGTACAGGGGAAAAAAAAAAAAAGAAAAGAAACAAAACAGAAATTTAGACCAATGGAGCAAGATAGAAAGTCCAGAAATAAACTCATGCCCCTATGGGTATCTTATTTTTGACACAGGAGGCAAGAATGTACAATAGAGCAAAGACAGTGGTGCCAGGAAAACTGGACAGTTACATGTAAAAGAATGAAGTTAGAACACTTCCTAACACCAAACACAAAGATCAACTCAAAATGATTTAAAGACCTAAATATAAGACCAGAATCTTTAAAACTCTTAGACGAAATCATAGACAGAACACTCGATGACATAAATCATAACAAGATATTCTACGATCCACTTCCTAACGTAATAGAAAGAAAAACAAAAGTAAACAAATGGGACCTGATTAAACTTAAAACTTGTTTCACAGCAAGGGAAACTATAAGAAAGGTGAAAAGACACCCCTCAGAATTGGGGAAAGTAATAGAAAATGTAACAACTGACAAAGGATTAACTTCAAAAATATACAAGCAGCTCATACAACTCAATATCAGAAAAAGAAACCACCCAATCAAAAAGCGAGAAAATTTAAAAAAAAAAAGGGGAAAAGACATAAACAGTCAGTTCTCCAAAGACATACACAATGCCAACAAACACTTGAAACAATCCTCAATATCACTCATTATTACAGAAATGCAAATCAAAACTGCAATGAGATTACACATCACAACAGTCAGAATGCTCATTATCAAAAAGTCTACAAACAATAAATGCTGGAGAGGGTGTGAAGTAAAGGGAACCCTCTCGAACTGTTGATGGTAATATAAATTGATACAGTCACTATGGAAGACGTTATGGAGATTCCTTAAAAAAACTAGGAATAAAATCACCATATGACCCAACAATCCCACTCCAAGGAAACCAAAATTGAAAAAGACACATGTATGCCAGAATCATTGCAGCAGTATTTACAATGGCAAGAACGTGGAAGCAATGTAGATGTCCATGGACAGATGAATGGATAAAGAAGTTGTGATACATATACACAGTGGAATATTCAGTTCAGTCACTTAGTCGTGTCTGACTCTTTGCAATCCCATGTACTGCCACACAGCAGTCTTCCCTGTCCCTGTACATCACCAACTTTTACAGCTTGCTAAAACAGATCTCCATTGAGTCAGTGATGCCATCCAACAGTCGTATCCTCTATCGTTCCCGTCTCCTCCTGCCTTCATTCTTTCCCAGCATCACCAGGGTCTTTAGCAATGAGTCAATTCTTCCCATCAGGTTGCCAAAGTATAGGAGTTTCAGCTTCAGCATCAGTCCTTTCAACATATGTTCAGGACTGATTTCCTTTAGGATTGGTTGGCTTCCTCTCCTTGCAGTTCAAGGTACTCTCAAGTGTCTTCTCCAACACCACTGTTCAAAAGCATCAATTATTCAGTCCTCAACTTTCTTTCTACTCCAACTCTCACATCTATACATGACTAATGGAAAAATCATTGCTTTGACAAGTTTACCATTTGTTGGCAAAGCAATGTCTCTGATTTTTAATTTGCTGTCTGGTGTGGTCATAGCTTTTCTTCCAAGGAGCATGCATCTTTTAATCTCATGGCTGTAATTACCATCTGCAGTGATCTTGGATCACCCAAAATAAAGTCTTTCACTGTTTCCATTGTTTCCCCATCAATTTGCCATGGCTTGATGGGACCAAATACCATAATATTAGTTTTCTGAATGTGGAGTTTAAGCCAACTTTTCATTCACTTTCATCAAGAGGCTCTTTAGTTTTTCCCTTTTTCTGACGTAAGGGTGGTGTCATCTGAACATTTGAGGTTATTGATATTTATCCAGCAATCTTGATTGCGCCTTGTGCTTCAACCGGCCTGGCATTTCACATGATGTACTTTGCATATAAGTTAAATAAGCAGGGTGACAATATACAGCCTTGATGTACTCCTTTCCCAATTTGAAACCAGTCTGTCATTCTATGTCCAGTTCTGTTTCTTTTGACCTGCATTCAGATTTCTCAGAAGGCAGGTCAGATGGTCTGGTATTCCCATCTCTTTCAGAATCTTCCACAGTTTATTGTGATCCACACAGTCAAAGGCTTTGGCATAGTCAATAAAGCAGAAATAGATGTTTTTCTGGAACTCTCTTGCTTTTTTGATGATCCAGTGGATGTTGGCAATTTGATCTCTGGTTCCTCTGCCTTTTCTAAGTCCAGCTTGAACATCTAGAAGTTCAAGGTTCATGTACTATTGAAGCCTGCCTTGGAGAATTTTGAGCATGAGTTTGCTAGAGTTTGAGATAAGTGCAATCGTGCAGTAAATAGAGCATTCTTTGGCATTGCCTTTTTTGGTATTGGAATAAAAACTGACCTTTTCCAGTCCTGTAGCCACTGCTGAGTTTTCCAAATTTGCTGGCACATAGACTGCACAACTTTCACAGCATCATCATTTAGGGTTTGAAGAAGCATAAATAGCTCAGTTCCATCACCTCCACTAGCTTTGTTCATTGTAATGCTCCCTAGTGAAGTGAAGTGAAGTCACTTAGTCCTGCCCAACTCATTGCAACCCCATGGATAGTAGTCTACACCAAGCTCCTCCATCCGTGGGATTTTCAAGGCAAGAGTATTGGAGTGGGTTGTCATTTCCTTCTCCAGGGAATCTGTCCAATCCAGGGATCAAACCCAGGGCTCTCACATTGTAGACAGATACTTTACCATCTGAGCCACCAGGGAAGTGCTAACTCCACATTCCAAGATATCTGGTTCTAATTGAGTGATCACACCATCGTGGTTATCTGGGTCATATTGATCTTTCTTTTATAGTTCTTCTGTGTATTCTTGCCACCTCTTCCTAATATCTTCTGCTTCTGTTAGGTCCATATATTTTCTGTCCTTTATTGTGCTCATCTTTGCATGAAATGTTCCCTTGGTATGTCTAATTTTCTTCAAGAGATCTATAGTCTTTCCCACTCTAGTGTTTTCCTCTATTTCTTTGCATGTATCACTGGTGAAGGATTTCTAATCTCTCTCTGCTATTTGCTGGAAATCTGCATTCAGATGGGAATATCTTTCCTTTTTCTCCTTTGCCTTTAGCTTCTCTTCTTTTCTCAGCTTTTCGTAAGTTCTCCTCAGAGAATCATTTTGCCTTTTTGCATTAATTTTACTTGGAGGTGATCTTAGTCATTGCCTCCTGTACAATCTCATGAATCTCATTAGTTATCAAGGCATTACTGTCTAAAATAGACAAACAGCTCATGTAGGCCAGTATAAAACAAAACAAAACAAAACAAAAACAAAACTCAATCAAAAAACAGGCAGATCTCAATAGACAGTTTTCCAAAGAAGACATGCAGATGGCCAAAAAGTAGGTTAAAAGAGGCTCAATATCACTAATTATTAAAGAAATGCACATAAAAACTACAATGAGGTATTACTTCACATCAGTCAGAGGAACCGGCATCAAAAATTCGACAAACAGTAATTTCTGGAGAGTGTGTGGGGAAAAGGGAACCCTCCTTCCCTGTCAGTGGGCATGCAAACTGGTAGAGCCACTATGGTGAACAGTAGGGCAGTTCCTTTATTTTTTTTATTTATTTTTTTTTTAGACTAAAATTTTTTAATCTTACGGAAGCAAAATGTAAACTTAGGTAAGAGTTGTTTGGGGAATTTTTTTTTAATTTAATTTTATTTTTAAACTTTACATAATTGTATTAGTTTTGCCAAATATCAAAATGAATCCACCACGTGTTCCCCATTCTGAACCCTCCTCCCCCCTCCCTCCCCATACCATCCCCCTGGGTCGTCCCAGTGTACCAGCCCCAAGCATCCAGCATCGTGCATCGAACCTGGACTGGCAGCTCATTTCCCACATGATATTTTACATGTTTCAATGTCATCCTCCCAAATCTTCCCACCCTCTCCCTCTCCCACAGAGTCCATAAGACTGTTCTATACATCAGTGTCTCTTTTGCTGTCTCGTACACCGGGTTATTGTTACCATCTTTCTAAATTCCATATATATGCGTTAGTATACTGTATTGGTGTTTTTCCTTCTGGCTTACTTCATTCTGTATAATAGGCTCCAGTTTCACCCACCTCATTAGAACTGATTCAAATGTATTCTTTTTAATGGTTGAGTAATACTCCATTGTGTATATGTACCACAGCTTTCTTATCCATTCATCTGCTGATGGACATCTAGGTTGCTTCCATGTCCTGGCTATTATAAACAGTGCTGCAATGAACATTGGGGTACACGTGTCTCTTTCCCTTTTGTTTTCTTCAGTGTATGCCCAGAAGTGGGATTGCTGGATCATAAGGCAGTTCTATTTCCAGTTTTTGCAGTTCCTTTAAAAACTAAAAAAAATAATTACAATGTGACCCAGC
This sequence comes from Bos taurus, assembly GCF_002263795.3. Classification (NCBI taxonomy): domain Eukaryota; kingdom Metazoa; phylum Chordata; class Mammalia; order Artiodactyla; family Bovidae; genus Bos; species Bos taurus. Next base: position 23,146,035 of record NC_082638.1, read on the forward strand.
ACCTCACTGATGAGTATATTTCTGGAGAAAACCTTAATTCCAAAAAAGGCATGCACTCCAATCTTCATTGCAGCACTCTTTACCGTAGTCAAGATACTCAGCATTTTTTAATCATGGCAAAAATGGAGAAAAAGAAAAACAAAATCTCTAATCAAATAGTCTTTAAGCAGGGGATCAAATCACTAAGTATCTGTGAAAGTAAATGCTTGAAGATAAACAACAAAACAAGAATCAAGTATAAAAACAAAGTTGTACGTTAGTTTTCAGAGAGCAGAAAAGGTGATTTTTATACTAAAGGAATAAGCACACCTTCATCTCCCCATCCCTGGAACTCAGAATTCTGAGCCAATGGTAAAGTGAGATAATAGGTGATTTTTTTCTTTCTTGTATTTTTCTGGAAACTTTACCTTTTCTGTTATGAGCATGTATTAATTTTTAATAAAGCTATCTTTTCCAACATGTATAGCATACATCTGGATTTTATAAATTGCATTCATAAGTATTCTTTATTTCTCCATGCTAGGGCAATAAAAGCATGGTAAATATTTACTCATACACATGTATACATATGAGAGAATACATCTGGATTTTATAAATTTCATTCATAAGCATCTTCTATTTCTCCATGAGAAAGAAGAATAAGTACAATATTTATTCTAACCCACATATACTCTGGAGAGTCCTTTGTACTGTAAGGAGCTCAAACAAGTCAATCCTAAAGGAAATCAGTCCAGAATATTCATTGGAAGGACTTACACTGAAGCTGAAAGTCCAGTACTTTGGCTACCTGATGTGAAGAACTACTCTTTGGAATACACTCTGATTCTGGGAAATACTAAAGGCAGGAGGAGAAGGGGACAACAGAGGATGAGGTGGTTGGATTGCATCACCCACTTGATGGACCTGAGTTTGAGCAAGCTACAGGAGTTGGTGATGGATATGGAAGTCTGGCATGCTACAATCCATTGGGTTCCAAAGAGACATGACTGAGCGACTAAACTGAACTGACTGATATACACATACAAAATCCTAATACAGCCTCAAAATGGATGTGCTGTACCAAGAACACACAGAAGAACTGTACAAAAAAGATCTTCATGAACCAGATAATCACGATGGTGTGATCACTGACCTAGAGCCAGATATCCTGGAATGTGAAGTCAAGTGGGCCTTAGAAAACAGCATTATGAACAAAGCTAGTGGAGGTGAAGGAATTCCAGTTGAGCTATTTCAAATCATGAAAGATGATGCTGTGAAAGTGCTGCACTCAATATGCCAGCAAATTTGGAAAACTCAGCAGTGGTCACCGGACTGGAAAACGTCAGTTTTCATTCCAATCCCAAAGAAAGGCAATGCCAAAGAATGCTCAAACTACCACACAATTGCACTCATCTCACACGCTAGTAAAGTAATGTTCAAAATTCTCCAAGCCAGGCTTCAGCAATATGTGAACCGTGAACTTCCTGAAGTTCAAGCTGGTTTTAGAAAAGACAGAGGAACCAGAGATCAAATTGCCAACATCCGCTGGATCATAGAAAAAGCAAGAGAATGTCAGAAAAACATCTATTTCTGCTTTATTGACTATGCCAAAGCCTTTGACTGTGTGGATCACAATAAACTGTGGAAAATTCTGAAAGAGATGGGAATACCAGACCACCTGATCTGCCTCTTGAGAAATTTGTATGCAGGTCAGGAAGCAACAGTTAGAACTGGACATGAAACAACAGACTGGTTCCAAGCAGAAAAAGGAGTTCGTCAAAGCTGTATATTGTCACCCTGTTAATTTAACTTATATGCAGAGTACATCATGATAAACGCTGGACTGGACGAAACACAAGCTGGAATCAAGATTGCTGGGAGAAACATCAATAACCTCAGATATGCAGATGACACCACCCTTATGGCAGAAAGTGAAGAGGAACTAAAAAGCCTCTTGATGAAAGTGAAAGAGGAGAGTGAAAAAGTTGGCTTAAAGCTCAACATTCAGAAAACTAAGATCATGGCATCCGGTCCCACCACTTCATGGGAAATAGATGGGGAAACAGTGGAAACAGTGTCAGACTTTATTTTTCTGGGCTCCAAAATCACTACAGATGGTGACTTCATCCATGAAATTGAAAGATGCTTACTCCTTGGAAGGAAAGTTATGACCAACCTAGATAGCATAAAAAGCAGAGACATTACTTCTCCAACCAAGTTCCATCTAGTTAAGGCTATGGTTTTTCCAGTGGTCATGCATGGATGTGAAAGTTGGACTGTGAAGAAAGCTGAGGGCCGAGGAATTGATGCATTTGAAATGTGGTGTTAGAGAAGACTCTTGAGAGTCCTTTAGACTTCAAGGAGATCCAACCAGTCCATTCTAAAGGAGATCATTCCCAGGTGTTCTTTGGAAGGACTGATGCTGAAGCTGAAACTCCAATACTTTTGCCACCTCATGCGAAGAGTTGACTCACTGGAAAAGACCCTGATTCTGGGAGGGATTAGGGGCAGGAGATGAAGGGGATGACAGAGGATGAGATGGTTGGATGGCATTACCGACTCGATGGACATGAGTTTGGGTGAACTCTGCTAGTTGGTTACGGACAGGGAGGCCTGGCATGCTGCAATTCATGGGGTCACAAAGAGTCGTACACAACTGAGTGACTGAACTGAACTGAATGCAGGTCAATTATCCTTAGTGTGGTTCTCCTTAGCTTAGCTCACCTTAGCCCTCCTTAGCTTAGCCTTCCTTAGCTCAGCTCTCCTCTGCTCAATTCTCCTTGGTTCACCTCCCCTCAGCTCAGTTCCCCATAGCTCTCCTTAATTCGCTCTCCTCACCTCAGTATTTCTTAACTTAGCTCTTAGCTTATCCCTACCTAGCTCTTCTTAGTCAGCTCTCCAAATCTCAACTCTCCTAGCTCACCCTAGCTCACCTCTGCTCAACTCAGCTCACCATAGCTCTCTTTATCTAAGCTTTCCTTAGCTCACCTCTCCATGGATCAGCTCTCCATAGCTCAGCTCTCCTTTACTATGCTTATCTCTCCTTAGCTCAGACCTCCTTAGCTCTCCATAACTCTCCTTATCTTAGTCCTCCTTAGCTCAGCTTTCCTCAGCTCAGTTCTCCATAGCTCTCCTGAGCTCTCTCTCAGTTCTCAATTAGCTCTCCTTAGCATAGCTCTCTTTAGCTAAGTTTGCCATAGCTCAGCCCTTCTTAGCTCAACTCTCCTTAGAGTAGCTCAGCTGTCCTTACTTCAGGTGCCCTTTTCTAAGCTCTCCTTAGACAAGCTCAGCATTCCTTATCGCTCCTTAGCTTACACCTCCTTAGCTTAGTTCTCTTTATCTTAGCTCTATTTGCTATCCTAGACAGCTATGGAGAGCTAAGGAAACCTGAGCTGGGGAAGGCTAAGCCAAGGAGAGCTGAGTTAAGGAGGGCTATGAAGGCTGAGCTTAGGGAAGCTGACCTAAGGTGAGCCACTTAAGGAGAAGTGGCTTACTTAAAGAGTAATAAAGTAATTACCTACTTAAGGAGTAATTAAGTACTTACTTACTTGAGGAGTAATTAGGTAAGTAACTACTTACTTAAGGAGAAGTAAATAAGGAGAACTAAGGAGGGCTGAGCTAAGGAGAGCTACAGCCAGCTTAGCTAAGGAAAGGTAAGCTAATGAAAGGAGAGCTGAGTTAAAGAGAGCCACGCTCAAGAGCAGACCCATGCTCAGGAGAAGAGCCACGGTAAGGAGATCTAGGAGGGCTGAGCTAAGACATAGGAGGGGAGCTGAGCTAAGGTGAGCTAAGCTAAGGAGAGCTGTGCTATAGAGAGCTACAGAGAGCTAAGCTAAGGAGAAGTAATTAAGGAAAGCTATCCTAAGGAGAGCTGAGCTAAGGAGAGCTACAGACAGCTAAGCTAATCATTAGCTTAGTTCTCTACCAAGCTAATGATAGCTAAGCTATGGAAACTTAAGGTAATTATATCTACCCTAAGCAGGCTGAGCTAAGAAAAGCTGTGGAGAACAAAGTTGACTATGGCTAAACGTTGGAGAGCTACAGAGAGCTAAGCTGCTGCTGCTAAGTCACTTCAGTCTAAGATAAGGAGAAGCAATTAAAGAGAGCTATCCTAAGGAGGGCTGAGCTAAGGAGAGCTAAGCTAAGGAGAAGTAATTAAGGAGAGCTAAGGAGAGCTCTCAAAGAAATAGAGGAAAACAATTGAATGAGAAAGACTAGAGATGTCTTCAAGAACATTTCATGCAAAGATGGGCATGGTAAAGGACAGAAATGGTATGGACCTAACAGAAGCAGATTATGAAGAAGAGATGGCAAGAATACACAGAAGAACTGTACAAAAGATATCTTCAACCCAGATAATCATGATGGTATGACCACTCACCTAGAGCTAGACGCCCTGGAATGTGAAGTCAAGCAGGCTTTAGGAAGCATCAGTATGAAAGAAGCTAACAGAGGTGACGCAATTCCAGTAGAACTATTTCAAATACTAAAATTTGATGCTGTGAAAGTGTTGCATTCAATATGCCAGCAAATTTGAAAACTCAACAGTGGCCATGGGATTGAAAATGTCAGTCTTCATTCCAATCCCAAAGAAAGGCAATGCCAAAGAATACTCAAACTACTGTATAATTACACTCATCTCACGTGATAGTAAAGCAATGCCCAAAACTCTTCAAGCCAGGCTTCAATAGTACATGAACAATGAAATTCCAGATGTTCAAGCTGGATTTACAAAAGACAGAGGGATCAAAGATCAAATTGAAAACATCCATTGGATCAACAAAAAAGCAAGCGAGTCCCAGAAAAATATACACTTCTGCTTTATTGACTATGCCAAGGCCTTTGACTTTGTGGATCCACAATAAACTGGAAAATTCTAAAAGAGATGGGAATACCAGATCACCTGATCTGCCTCTTGAGAAATCTATATGCAGGTCAGGAAGCAACAGTTAGAACTGGACATGGAATAACAGTCTGGTTCCAAATAGGGAAAGGAGTATGTTGGGGTTGTATGTAAGGCCTCCCCAGACAGCCATTTTGCTTTTTTGCATTTCTTTTCCATGGGGATGGTCTTGATCCCTGTCTCCTGTACAATGTCACGAACCTCCGTCCATAGTTCATCAAGCACTCTATCTATCAGATCTAGTCCCTTAAATCTCTTTCTCACTTCCATTTTATAATCATTAGGATACAACATATATCTTTTGTTTTCTGACTTACTTCACTTTGTATAATATGCTCTAGATTCATCCACCTCATTAGAAGTGACTCAAATGTGTCCTTTTTTTTTTTTTGATTGAGTAATATTCCATTGAAAACTGACCTTTTCCAGTCCAACGGTCAGTTTTCTTTACAATCCCAAAGAAGGGCAATGTCAAAGAACATTCAAACTACCTCACAATTGCACTTATCTAAATTACCAGCAAAATAATATTCAAAATTCTCCACGCGAGGCTTCAAGGGTACAGAACTAGAACTTCCAGATGTTAAAGCTGGATTTAGAAACAGCAGAGGAACCAGAGATCAAATTGTCCACATCCATTGGATCATAGAAGCAAGAGACTTCCAGGAAAACATTTACTTCTTCTTTAATAAGCACACCAATGCCTCTGACTGTGTTAAATTTATTTCAGTTCAGTCACTCAGTGGTGTCTGAGTGTCTTTTTGGTCTTTTTGGTGTCTTTTTGGTCCCATGGGCTGTAGCACATCAGGATCAGTGCAAATTGTGGAAAATTCTTCATAGGATGGGAATAGAAGTCCACTTTACCTGCCTTCTGAGAAATATGTATGCAGGTCAAGAAGCAAGTGTTAGAATCAGACATGGAACTACAGTCTGGCTCCAAATTGGGAAAGGAGTACATCAAGTCTGTATCAGAGAAGGCAATGGCAACCCATTCCAGTACTCTTGCCTGGAAAATCCCATGGACAGAGGAACCTGGTAGACTGCAGTCCATAGGGTCTCAAAGAGTCGGACAGGACTGAGTGAATTCACTTTCATTTTTCACTTTCATGCGTTGGAGAAGGAAATGGCAATCCACTCCATTGTTCTTTCCTGGAGAATCCCAGGGATGGCGAAGTCTGGTGGGCCACTGTCTATGGGGTTGAACAGAGTTGGATATGACTGAAGCAACTTAGCAGCAGCAGCAAGCCTGTATATTGTCACCCTGCCTATTTAACTTAACAGCATAGTACATCATGTGAAATCCTGTGCTGGATGAAGCAGAAGCTGGAATAAAGATTGTCAGAAGAAATATCAATAACCTCAGATACACAGATGACACCACCCTTAAAGAAGAAAGTGAAGAAAACTAAACAGCCTCCTGATGAAAGTGAAAGAGTGTGAAAAAGCTGCTTATACCTCAACATTCAAAAAACTAAGATTATGGTAACCAGTCCCATCATTTCATGGAAAATAGGTGGGGAAACAATGGAAACAGTGACAGACTTTATTTTCTTAGGCCCCCAAATCACTTCAAAAGGTGACTGCAGCCATGAAATTAAAAGACACTTGCTCCTGGAAATAAAAGTTACAATGAACCTAGACAGTGTATTAAAAAGCAGAAATGTTACTTTCCTGAACAAAGGTCCATTTAGTCAAATTGATGCTTTTTCCAGCAGTCAGGAATGGATGACAGAAATCAAATATCTATGAAATAAATCAAAGGTGACATAAACAGATGGAGAGGTATTCCATGTCCCTGGGTGTGAAAAATTAATATTGTGAAAATGACTGTGCTATCAAATGTAATCTACAGATTCATTGTGACCACTATTAAAGGACCAATGGCATTTTTCATAGCAGTAGAACAAATAAATTCACAAATCATATGGAAACATAAAGGACCCCAAATAGCCAAAGCACTGTTGAGAAATAAGAATGGAGCTGGAGGAAGCAACCTTCCTGAATTCATATTGTGCTACAAAGTTCCAGTCATCAAGAAAATACAGTACTGGAATGAAAACATAAATATAGACCAATGGAACAAGATAGAAAGCATAGAAATAAACCCATGCACCTATGGGTACCTTATTTTTGACAAAGAAGGCAAGAATATACAATGGGGCAAGGACAGTCTCTTCAATAAGTGGTGCCAGGAATGCTGGACAGGTACATGTAAAAGAATGAAATTAGAACACTTCTTAGCAACATAGACAAGACCAACTCAAAATGGATTAAAGACCTAAATATAAGACAAGACACTATATAAAACTCTTAGAGGAAAACATAGGCAGAACACTCAATGAAATAAATCAAAGCAAGAATCTCTATGACCCACCTCCTAGAATAATAAATACATAAAATCAAATGTAAAAAGGTGGGACCTGATTAAACTTAAAGCCTGTTTCACAGCAGGGGAAACTTTAAGCAAGGTGAAAAGACAGTGCTGAAAATGGAAGAGAATAGTAGCAAATGAAACAACTGACAAAGGATTGATTTCCAAAATAGTGAACAGCTCATACAACTCAACACCAGAAAAAGAAACAACCCTATCCAAAAGTGGGAAAATGAAAAAAGTGGGAAAAAATATCTGAACAGACATTTCTCCAAAGAAGACATACAGATGGCTAACAAACACATGAAAAGTTGCTCAATGTCTCTCATTATTAGAGAAATGCAAATCAAAACTACAATGAGTTCTCTTGTCACACCAATCTGAATGCTCATCATCAAAAATTCTACAAATAAATCCCCGAGAGGTTGTGAAGTAAAGTGAACCCTCTTGTGCTGTTCGAGGCAATGTAAATTGATACAGACTCTATGGAAGACGGAATGGAGATTCCTTTAAACACTAGAAAAAAAACAACCATATGACCCAGCAATCATACTCCTAGGCATGTATCCCTAGGAAACCAACATTGAAAAAGATACATATATTTCATTGATCATTGCAGCACTATTTACAATAAGTAGAACAGGGAAGCAAATTAGATGTCCATCGACAGATGAATGGATAAAAACGTTGTATATACGCAATGGAATATTCAGTTCAGTAGCGGCCAACTCTCCCCGATCCCATGGACTGCAGCATGCCAGACTTCCCTGTCCATCACCAACTACGGGAGCTTGCTAAAACTCATGTGCATCAAGTTGGTGATGCCATCCAACCACTTCATCTTCTGTCGTCCCCTTGTCTTCTTGCCTTCATTCTTTCCCAGCATCAGGGTCTCTAAATTAGTTAGTTATTTGCATAAGGAAGTCAAAATATTAGAGCTTCAATGCCCATCCTTTCAATGTATATTCAGGACTGATTTTTTTTGGATTGATTGGTTTGATATCTTTGCAGTCCAAGGGACTCTCAAGAGTATTCTCCAAAACCACATTTCAAAAGCATCAATTCTTTGGCACTCAGATTTCTTTGTAGTCCAAATCTTACATCCATAAATCACTACTGGAAAAACGATAGCATTGACTAGATGGACCTTTGATGGCAAAGTAATGTCTGTGCTCTTTAATATGCTGTCTAGGTTGGTCATAAGTTTTCTTCAAAGGAGCAAGCATCTTTTAATTTCATGGCTGCAGTCACCTCCTGTAGTTATTTTAGGGCCCACCCCCACTACCACCAAAATAAATTCTCTTATTGTTTCCCCAACTATTTGCCATGAAATGACGGGACTGGATGCCCATCCAGTTTTCTGAATGTTGAGCTTTAAGCCAACTTTTTCACTCTCGTCTTTCACTTTCATCAAGAGGCTCTTTAGTTCTACACTTTCTGCCGTAAGAGTGGTTGTCATCTGCATATCTGAGGTTAGTGATATATCTCTTCACAATCTTGATTCCAGCTTGTGCCTCATCCACCCCAGCATTTTGCATGATGTTCTTTTCATATAAGTTAAATTAACAGGATATTGAAATACAGCCTTGGTGTACTCCTTTCCTGAGTTGCAACCAGTCTGTTGTTCCACATCCAGTTCTAACTGTTGCTTCTTCACCCTGGATACGATTTCTCAGGAGGCAGGTGTTCTGGTATTCCCATCACTTGAATTTTCTATACTTTTCTGTTATCCACACATTCAAAACCTGTGGTATAGTCAATAAAGCAGAAGTAGATTTTTTTTGAAGGTCTCTTGCTTTTATGATGATCCAGTGGATGTTGGCAATTTGATCTCTGGTTCCTCTGGTTTTCTAAAATCAGCTTGAACAACTGGAAGTTCATGGATCACGTGCTACTGAAGTCTGGCTTGGATAACTTTGAGCATTGCTTTGCTAGGGAGTGAGATGAGAACAATTGTGCAGTAGTTTGAATATTGTTTGGCATTGCCTTTCTTTTCGATTGGAATGAAAATAGACCTTTTCCAGTCCTGTGGCCACTGCTGAGTTTTCCAAATTTGCTCACATATTAAGTGTGACACATTATATCTTAGTATTTAAAATAGCTTAAATGGAGTTCCATCACTTCCACTCACTTTGTTTGTAGTGATGCTTCCCAAGGCCTACTTGACTTCACATTCCAGTCAGTATGTTTGGTTCTAGGTAAGTGATCATACCATTATAGTTATCTAGGTCAGGAATTGGAGAAGGAAATGGCAACCCACTCCAGTATTCTTGCCTGGAGAATCCCAGGGACGGGGGAGCCTGGTGGGCTGCCATCTCTGGGGGTCACACAGAGTTGGACACGACTGAAGCGACTTAGCAGCAGGTCAGGAATATGGTTTTTATATAGTTTTTCTGTGTATTGTTGCCACCACTACTTAATATATTTTGCTTCTCTTAGGTCCATATGATTTATGTCCTTTATTGTGCCCATCTTTATACTCCCTCAGTATCTCTAATTTTCTTGAAGAGATCGTTTGTCTTTCCCATTCTATTGCTAAGGAAGGCTTTCTATCTTTCTTTTCTATTCGTGTGAACTCTGTCTTAAATGGGTATATCTTTCTTTTTCTCCTTTCCCTTTTACTTCTCTTTCTTCTCAGCTATTTTTAAGGCCATCTCAGAGAACCATTTTTCCTTTTCATATTTCTTTTTCTTGGAGAGTGTCCAGATAACTACCTCCTGTTCAAAGTCACGAACTTCTGTCCATTATTCTTCAGGCACTTCGTCTATTAGTTCTATTCTCTTGGATCTATTTGTCACTTCCACTGTATAATCGTCAGGAATTTTATTTAGTTCATATCTTAATGATCTAGTGGTTTTTCCTACTTTCTTCACTTTAAGTGTGAATTTGGCAATAAAGTGTTCAGTGCATATATATTTACGATTGTTATGACTGCCTCTTCAATTAATCCCTTGATCATTATGTAGTGTCCTTCCTTATATCTTGTAGTATTCTTATTTTAAGGTCCATTGTGTCTGATTATGAGGATTGCTGCTAAAATATTCTTTTGCTTTCCATTTGCATAGAATATGGTGGTTTTTTTTTTTTTCATTCTCTCACTTTCAGTCTGTATGTGCTTTATGTCTTAAGTGGGTTTCTGTAAGACAGCATATACATGGGTCTTGTTTTTGTATACATTCAGCAACTCTGTCTTTTGGTTGGAGCATTTAATCTGTTTACATTTAAAGTAGTTATCAATCTACCACCAGTATTTTTCACAGAACCAGAACATATAATTTCAGAAACGTAAGGAAATACAAAAAACTTGAATAGCCAGAGCAATCTGAAGAAAGAAGAATGAAACTGGAGGAATCAACCTGCCTGATGTCACACTATACTACAAACCTACAGTAATCAAGACAGTATGGTACTGGCACAAAGAGAGAAATATAGATAAATGGAACAACATAGAAAGCCCAGAGATAAACCCATGCACCTATGGACAGCTTATCTTTGACAAAAAAGACAAGAATATACCAAAAAACAAAACAAAACAAAAAACCTATGTGTTTAACAAGTGCTGCTGGGGAAACTGCTCAACTACTTTAAATGAATGAAACTAGAACTTTCTAACACCATACATAAAAATAAACTCAAAATGAATTAAAGATTCCAATATAAGACCAGAAAGTATAAAACTCCAAGAGGAAAACATAGGCAAAACACTTTCTGACATAAAATCACACCAGGATCCTCTTTGACCCACCTCCCAGAGTAATGGAAATAAAAGCAAAAATAAACAAATGGTACTTAATTAAACTTAAAAGCTTTTGCACAATGAAGGAAACTACAAACAAGGTGAAATGACAGCCTTCAAAATGGGATAAAATACTAGCAAATAAAGCAGCTGACAAAGAATTAATCTCAAAAATATAAAATCAGCTGATGCAGCTCAATAACAGAAAAATAAACGACTCAATAAAAAAATGGGCCAAAGAACTAAATAGACATTTCTTCAAAGAAGACACACAGATGACTAACAAACGCATGAAGAGATGTTCAATATCACTCATTATCAGAGAAATGCGAATCAAAACCATGAGAGACCATCTTATGCCGATCAGAATGGTTGCTATCAAAAAGTCTACAAACAATAAATGATGGAGAGGCTGCAGAGGAAAGGGAACCATCTTACACTGTTTTTGGGAATACAAGCTAGCACAATAACTATGAAGAAGAGTGTGGAGATTTCTTTAAAAACTGGAAATAGAACTGCCATATGAATCAGCAATGCCACTGCTTATCATACACACTGAGGAAACCAGAATCGGCAGACATATGTACGCCAATGTTCATCATACCACTCTTTACAATGGATAGGACATGTAAGCAACCTAGAGGTCCTTTGGCTGAGGACAAGAAAGTTGTGGTACATATACACAATGGAACATTACTCAGCTGTTAAAAAGAATTAATTTGAATCAGTTCAAATGAGGCGGAAGAAACTAGAACATACTATACAGACTGAGTAAGTCACAAATAACACCAATACAGTATAATAACACATATATGTGGAATTTAGAAAGATGGTAATGATGACCCTACATGCGAGATAGCAATAGAGACACAGAGACAAAAACAGGCTTTTGGGATCTGTGGGAAAAAGTGAGGCAGGATGATTTAAGAAAATGGCATTGAAACATGTATATTATCATAGTGAAATAGACCACCAGTCCAGGTTCGATGTATGAGACAAGGCTCTCATGCCCAGTGCACTGGGATGACCCTGAGAGATGAAATGCACAGGGAGTTACAAGGGGTTTTAAGATGAGAGACACATGTACACCCATGGCTAGAGGAGAAGATAGACTCTCCAAAATACAATATTAAAACTACAAAACAAAATCAATCACAAAAATTATATATATTTTAAAAATCTATGAAATTTGCTATAAAAATCAGTGTCCTTTTTTTAGCAGGGTTTTGAACTGTTGCATTAGAGAAGACTCTTGAGAGTCCCTTGGACTGCAAGGAGATCCAACCAGTCCATTATGAAGGAGATCAGCCCTGGAATTTCTTTGGAAAGAATGATGCTAAAGCTGAAACTCCAGTACTTTGGCCGCCTCATGTGAAGAGCTGACTCATTGGAAAAGACTCTGATGCTGGGAGGGATTGGGGGCAGGAGGAGAAGGGGACGACAGAGGATGAGATGGCTGGATGGCATCACTGACTTGATGGACGTGGGTCTGAGTGAACTCTGGGAGTTGGTGATGGACAGGGAGGCCTGGCGGTGCTGCGATTCATGGGGTTGCAAAGAGTCCGACACGACTGAGTGATTGATCTGATCTGATCTGATATAAAGGTTATAAAAATTAAAATTAAAGGACTAATAAAGACCTTATTTTTTTTTAAATAAGAAGTTGATAATAGTAAAAATATATCTAGGAATTTCTCTTGAGCTGTGGTGGGCAGTGTGGGGTCACTTCAGGTTCAAGTTCCTTGTTCCAGCTTGTACTCCTTCTCAAGTTCTATAGACCCCTGCCAATGCTTAATGTATGTTAACTACAGGGTTTTAATCTGTTGCACCTGTCATTCCCAAAGTGGTTCCCTCTTCTTTGTTTATTTTGACTTTCTTTGTTTGGAAATCTCTTCTGTGTCTATTTTCTGCCCTGACACATGGGGGAAAAAGTGGAAACTTATTTAGGCTCACTTGTTCAGTTATGTTTTGGGGTAAGAGGAACACTGCAAACAAATATTGCTGGTGTATGTGTGTGGGGTGTGCTTGCAGTGTATGGACCACACTGGGTTTGCTACAGCTCACAGAGGCATGTGCATTTTGGGTCTACACTACTCAGGCTTCAGGTTGCACTGCAGGGATACTGTCCAAAGGAGGTCCTGCATTTGGGGCATTTCCTAAGTCTAAGCTGCTCAGGCTCAGGTTTTCAGGTGCTCGACAAAGACACAGACTCAGTTGGTTATGAGATTTGTGCCCTTCCCAAGTCCAGGCAACTCAGATGACCAGGTGCTTGCTGAGAACATTGTCTCAGGTGGGCCATGCATCTTAATCACCTCCCTGGTCAGGGCCGCTCAGTTTACTAGGTGCACCATGAGAGCACCATCTCAGGTGTGTGTGCTATGTGTCACCTCTGGGGAGTTGATTTCAGGCTGTGACTCTCCTGGCAGATGTAAAACTACCAGGATACCAGGAAGACATGGTTAGCAACTGGAAGCCTGTTCAGTTTGGTAGAGGATGCCAGTATCTGGAGGCAAGATTGCCCCCCAGCTTCTGACTCAGGCTGCCACACACCTTCCTCTCTACCTTGGGTGCAGAGGGGCTGTAGGCAGCCAGGTATCTTTCCTTTGGTATCGATTTAATCTTTTTTCTCCTTTTGAAGAGAATGGGCTGGCTATCTGTGTTCTGGTTTCCACCTTCATTCAAAAATTGAGAAAGTCCCTCAGCATTCAAATGATGTTTTCATGAATTTATCAGGGAGAAAGTGCTCTCCCTATCCTATTTCTCTGCCATCTTGGGACCACCCCCACCAGGCCTTGTTTTTGTATCCATTCAGCCAGTCTGGGTCTTTTGGTTGGAGCATTTAACCCATTTACATTTAAAGTAATTATTGATTACATGTTCCTGTTGCCATTTTCTTAATTGTCTGGGGCTGATTTTGTAGGGGGTTCCCTGGCGGCTCAGATGGTCTGCCTACAATGCGGAATTTTTCTTCTCTTGTATTTCTTGACTACATAAGTCCCTTTAACATTTGTTGTAAATCTGGTTTTGTGGTAGTGAATTCTCTTATCTTTTGCTTGTCTGAAAAGCTTTTGAATTGTCCACCAATTTTGAAGGAGATCCTTGTCAGGTACAGTAAACTTGCTTGTAAATTTTTCCCTTTCAGTGCTTCAAATATATCCTGTCATTCCCTTCTGGCCTACAGTGCTTCTGTTGAAAGATCAGCTGTTAAACATATGAGGTTTCTGTTATACGTTACTTGTTGCTTTTCCCTTGCTATTCTTAATATTCTTCTTTCGTGTTTAATCTTTGTCAATTTGATTAGTACGTGTTTTTTTTGTGTTTCTCCATGGGTTTGTCCCCTATAGGACTATTTGCACCTCTTGGACTTGATTGACTATTTCCGTTTCCATGTTGGGGAATTTTTCAACTATAATCCCTTCAAAAATTTTCTCATTCCCTTTGTTTCTCTCTCTTTTTCTGGGGCCCCTAAAACTTGAATATCAGTGCATTTAATATTGTTTCAGAGGTGTCTGATATTATTCTCAATCCTTTTTGTTATTTTTACTTTATTTTTCAACTTCAGCAGTTGTTACCACAATTTTACCTTCCAACTCACTGATTTGTTCTTCTGCTTAAGATATTCTACTGTTGATTCCTTCAAGAGAATTTTTAATTTCAGTAAATTTGCTGTTTATCTCTGTATGTTTATTCTTTAATTCTTCCAGATCTTTCTTAATTGATTCTTGCATTTTCTCCATTCTGTTTTCAAGGTTTTTGGATCATCTTTACTATCATTATTCTGAATTCTTTTTCAGGCAGTTTTCCTTTTTCTCTTCATTTATTTGGACTTCAGTGTTTCTAGTTTGTTCCTTTATTTGTGCAGCATTTCTCTGCATTTTTATAATTTTGTAAAACTTATTGTGTTTAAGGTCTCCTTTTCCTAGGATACAAAGTCAAGTTCTTTCTTTCTTTTGGTTTCTGCCACCTAACATTCATCCAGTGGTTTGTGTAAGCTTTGTATTGGGTGAGATTTGTGCTGTTTATTATTATTATTATTTTGCTGTGAAGGGCTGAGTGAGGTGGTAATCCTGTCTGCTAATGATTGGGTTTGTATTTTTCTCTTGTCTGTTGTTTGTATGAGGTGTCCTACACTGTACAAATATGAATAGATATAAGGGACTAGATCTGATAGATAGAGTGCATGATGAACTATGGACAGAGGTTCGTGACATTGTACAGGAGACAGAGATCAAGATCATCTCCATGGAAAAGAAATGCAAAACAGCAAAATAGCTGTCTGGGGAGGCCTTACAAATAGCTGTGAAAAGAAGAAGAGAAAAGCAAAGGAGAAAAAGAAAGATATAAACATCTGGCATGCAGAGTTCCAAAGAAAGCAGAGTTCCAAAGCAAGGAGAAATAAGAAAGCTTTCCTCAATGATTAGTGCAAAGGAATATGCCGGGGTCCAGTCCCAGCAGGATCCAGGGATACCCTCAGGATGAATGGTGTTGGTGAGAGAGATGGAAGTAAAGAATGGAGAAAGAGACTGATACTCCTTGGTTTACACAGAAAGCCAATAAAGCCTCTGACACGGGACTTGCTCTGGTCACAGAGGCCTCAGGCGTTCTCTCGATGGGGTGAAGACACAGAGCACCTTCTCGAGAGAGTCTTAGAAGCCCGGGCAGGAAAGTGAACTCAGAGGGCCTCTGCACTCCAGGGAGCTCCAGCCTGGAAAATGAGAGACAAAGAAAGAAAGAATAACACGGGGAGACCAAGCTCTGATGAAGCGGGTCTGAAGCTTTATTTTCAAAAGGGGCTTTTATACCCTGAGTTACACATTTCCAGAAGTGAAAGATGCAGAGTCATGCAGAGTCAGCTCAACATTCCATCAGTTTTACCTTTATCGAAACCAGGACATTTTCTGCATACCTTTTCATAAATAAGGGTCTTATGTTATGTACATTATCTTCTGGCCCTGTGGCCTGCTAACATTTTTTGACTATTTTCTGATAAAGGTTGGTCAACCAGAAAACTTGTTTTCCCTTAAAATGTTTTTCTTTATTCATCCAATCTACTAAATAATGTTACATTCTTATGGAGCAAAGGTTCAATGGGTTACAACAGAGAAAAAACTTATTAACTCAAAGGTCTTATGTTGCTAATACCAAGGCTACTACTTGTTTTTCTGCATTCTAACTGTGTTAACTAATGCACTCCCAGGCAGACAATGGATATGGAGACTTGGCAGCAAGCACTGGCTCAACAATGCAGTATTATTCTAATAAAACTTTTTCACCCCTCAAAGGTCATAGTTGGGATGTTGTGAACAATCATGTGTGTTAGGTGCAAGAGTATGGATAAACCTGCCAAGCAAGCCAAAATGCCAACAGAGGGGTTTGAATGGAAATACTCCTTTCATGTCTAGGAGACTTATTAACTAGAGCCCTAAGTTGATCTTTTTCAGAGAGAGATGGTTGCGGATAGCCCCCTGTTAATGTCAGAAGAGTTGGGGAAAAGTGTAATATAGTAAACAGTAGATAGACAGAGTTCAGCTTCAGGGTAGATGCTCGAGCAGGTCCAGGGAGTCCCTCGAGTCCTGATCCACCTTGCCTGTCAGGTCTCCTCTGCATGACCTTGCCATGGTTGGGATCTCCTGTGCTGGCTCCCAGCAGAAATAGAGAAAACCAATAGAATGGGAAAGACAGAGATCTCTTCAAGAAAATTAGAGATACCAAGGGAACATTTCATGCAAAGATGGGCTCGATAAAGGACAGAAATGGTATGGACCTAACAGAAGCAGAAGATATTAAGAAGAGGTGGCAAGAATACACAGAAGAACTGTACAAAAAAGGATCTTCATGACCAAGATAATCACTATGGTATGATCACCCACCTAGAGCCAGACATCCTGGAATGTGAAGTCAAGTGGGCCTTAGAAAGCAGCACTATGAACAAAGCTAGTAGAGGTGATGGAATTCCAGTTGAGCTATTTCAAATCCTGAAAGATGATGCTGTGAAAGTGTTGCACTCAATATGCCAGCAAATTTGGAAAACACAGCAGTGGCCACAGGACTGGAAAAGGTCAGTTTTCTTTCCAATCCCAAAGAAAGGCAATACCAAAGAATGCTCAAACTAATGCACAATGCACTCATCTCACATGCTAGTAAAGTAATGCTCAAAATTCTCCAAGTCAGGTTTCAGCAATACATGAACTGTGAAATTCCAAATGTTCAAGCTGGTTTTAGAAAAGGCAGAGGAACCAGAGATCAAATTACCAACATCCCCCGGATCATCGAAAAAGCAAGAGAATCCAGAAAAACATCTATTTCTCTTTACTGACTATTCCAAAGCCTTTGACTGTGTGGATCACAATAAACTGTGGAAAATTCTGAAAGAGATGGGAATACCAGACGACCTGACCTGCCTCTTGAGAAACCTATATGCAGGTTAGGAAGCAACAGTTAGAACTGGACATTGAACAGATTGGTTCCAAATAGGAAAAGGAGTACGTCAAGGCTGTCTATTGTCACCCTGCTTATTTAACTTATATGCAGAGTACATCATGAGAAACCCTGGGGTGGAAGAAGCAGAAGCTGGAATCAAGATTGCCAGGAGAAAAATATCAATAACTTCAGATATGCAGATGACATCACCCTTATGGCAGAAAGTGAAGAGGAACTAAAAAACCTCTTAATGAAAGTGAAAGAGGAGAGTGAAAAAGTTGGCTTAAAGCTCAACATTCAGAAAACGAAGATCATGGCATCTGGTCCCATCACTTCATGGGAAATAGAGGGGAAACAGTGGAAACAGTGTCAGACTTTATTTTGGGAGGGCTCTAAAATCACTGCAGATGGTGACTGCAGCCATGAAATTAAAAGACGCTTACTCCTTGGAAGGAAAGTTATGACCAACCTAGATAGCACATTCAAAAGCAGAGACATTACTTTGCCAACAAAGGTCGGTCTAGTCAAGGCTATGGTTTTTCCTGTGGTCATGTATGGATGTGAGAGTTGGACTCTGAAGAAAGCTGAGCACCAAAGAATTGATGCTTTTGAGCTGTGGTGTTGGAGAAGACTCTTGAGAATCCCTCGATCTGCTAGGAGATCCAGCCAGTCCATTCTAAAGGAGATCAGCCCTGGGATTTCTTTGGAAGGAATGATGCCAAAGCTGAAACTCCAGTACTTTGGCCACCTCATGTAAAGAGTTGTCTCATTGGAAAACACTGGTGCTGGTAGGGATTGAGGGCAGGAGGAAGAGAGGACTACAAAGGATAAGATGGCTGGATGGCATCACTGCCTCGATGGATGCGAGTCTCAGTGAACTCCAGGAGATGGTGATGGACAGGGAGGCCTGGCGTGCTGCTATTCATGGGGTCACAAACAGTCAGACACCACTGAGCAACTGAACTGAACCCTGTATGAATGGTGGATGGGTGATGACTGGTCTCCTTTTTATGAGTTCTCACTACTTGATGCTGCCTAGGGTTAGGAGTTCTCTGGTTATCTAGGGCCTTGGAGTCAGTGCTCCCATCCCAAATGCTCAGGGCTGGATCTCTGGCCAGGAGCAGAGATACCACAGATACTTTGTTATAGCATTGTTAGATTAAAACAAATATGCCACTAAGAGGAATCAAAGATGAACCCCCGACAAATGGCAGTTACAATGTTAGGCAAATGATATTGAAAATAATTGAATATACACATATATTCCCATACATGGGATTATACACATACCTTCGGGGTCCAGTCCCGGTTGGATCCAGGGATTCCCTCAGGAGAATGGTGCTGGCGATTAGGGATAGATAAAAGGGAAGAGAAAGAGGCTTGATCTTCCTTGGTTTACACGGAACTTGCTCTGTTCAAGGAGGCCCCAGGCGCCCTCTAGGTGGGGTGAGGATGCAGGACGCCCTCTCCCCGACGAAGATGCAGGGCGCCTTCCTGATCAGGTCTTAGAAGCCCAGGCAAAAAAGTGAACTGAGAGCCCCTGTGCTGCAAGTAGTCATCCTGTAAGACGAACAGAGAGAGAAAAGGAGAGAGAGAGAGAAAAAAAAAAAAAAGAAGAATGATACAGGGATACCAAGCTCTGATGAAGCCGGGTCTGCAGCTTTATTTTCAAAGGGAGCTTTTATACCCTGAGTTACACATTTCCAGAAGTGAAAGATACAGAGTTATGCAGAGTTAGCTCAACATTACGTCAGTTTCACCTTTATCAAAACCAGGACATTTTCTTCATAGCTTTTCATAAACAAGTGTCTTATGTTGTGCACATCATCTTCCAGCTCTGTGGCCTGTTAACATTTTGTAACTCTTTCTTGATAAAGGTTGGCCACCCAGAAAACCTGCTTTCCATTTATCTTTCCAGTCTGCAGTCCCCTTCAGGAAACAGAGCTACATTCTTACGGAGCAAAGGTACAGTGGGTTACAACAAAGAAAGAATTTACTAACTCAAGGATTTTATGTTGCTAATTCCAAGGCTATTGCTTCTTTTTCTTGCATACCAACTATTTTTGCTAATGCACTCCCAGGAGCACATTGGGTAAAGGACAAGGAAACTCGGTAGCAAACAGTGGCTTAACAATGCAGTATTATTTTAATGAAGCTTTTTTATCACTCGAAGGTTATGCTTGCGGTGTTGTGATTAATCATGTGCGTTAGTTGCAAGAGTGTGGATAAACCTGCCAAGTAAGCTAAAATATTAACAGAGGGGTTAAATTAAAAATGTTCCTTTCAAGCCCAGGAGACTTAGTAACTAGAGCCCTAAGTTGATTTTCCTTAGACAAAGGTGGCCAGGGAGAGCACCCTGTAAATGTCAGAAGAGTTGGTGAAAGGCATAATATAATAAACAGTAGACAGACAGATTTGTCCTGTTCTGCCTTTGCCTGTCAGGTCCTGTCCGCATGACCTTTGTCATGGGTGGGATCTTCCGTGGTGGCTCCCGGCACACACCCAAATGCAAAATCAAGAGTACAACAAAAGTAGAATACAATAGATTGACCCAGCGAACAAAGGAAACCAAAAGTGAGGCCTACCAATTAAGAACAAAACTAACTAAAGGACAAATTGGAAAATAAATCTAAAGCAAAGTGCCAAGTGGGGATTAAGGCAATTCAAATAAAACTAACAAAATGTTGAGAAGAAAGTAAAGAAACAAAACAAAGAATAGATATGCAAAGTTAAATAGAGGTAAATAAAGAAGATTTATGTACATTAAAGATTAACTGCAAAGAAAATAGGGCAATGGAAAGCCAAGAAATGGAATAAATGTAGAAAAATATAATAGGTTTAAAATTTTTTAATTAAAACTATAAAAAAGAGAAAAGAATAAAAGGAAAACTCTACAGAACTGCAAAAGCCCAAAGTAGAGGCAGAGGTTTATAGAAGCAATAAAAATTGTGACTGAATATACACATATACATATATATACATTAGCAAAATCAAAACAGTCCATCAAAGTAAAATAAAATAGAGTGACCTGGTGAACAAAGGAAATGAAAAATTATATCTACTAGAAGAAAATTAACTGAAGCACAAACTGTAAAGCAAAACTAGAGCTAACTTTGAAATAGAGCAATGCAAATAAAACTAACAAAATGTTGAGAAGAAAGTAAAGAAATGAAAGAAGGAATAGATATTCAAAGTTAAATAGACGTAAATGAAGAAGATTTATATACATTAAGATTAACTTCAAGGGCAAAAGCACAGTGGGAAAAGTAAACAAATGAGTAAATTTATAAAAAATAATAATAGGTTTAAAACATTAAAAAATTAATATTAGGGTGAGGAGCCAAGATGGCGGAGGAGTAGGACGGGAGAACACTTTCTCCCCCACAAATTCATCAAAAGAGCATTTAAACGTCGAGTAAATTCCACAAAACAACTTCTGAATGCTGGCAGAGGACATCAGGCACCCAGAAAAGCAATCCAACTCTTCGAAAGGAGGTAGGAAAAAATATAAAAGACAAAAAAAGAGACAAAAGAGGGAGGGACAGAGTTCCGTCCCTGGAAGGGAGTCGTAAAAAGAGAGAAGTTTCCAAACACCAGGAAACCTTCTCACTGCCGAATCTGTGCTGAGCTTTGGAAGCACAGAGGGCAACATAACAGGAAGAAAAAATAAATAAACAATTAAAACTCGAAGATTGCGAGTTCTATGGTAACTCCCCCAGCGGAGAAGCAGCGCAGATGCCTGCACGCGCCATTAGCAAGCGGGGGCTGGGTAGGGAGGCGCAGCGCGGGCTGCATCGCTTAGAGTAAGAATCTGGCCTGAATACCCTGAGCACTATCTGAGCGAAATAATTTGGGCTAGCAAACCAGACTGTGGGGTATCTACCACGCGAAAAGCCAGCCCTAACCTAAGACCGCCAGGCCCGCGCACGGAGCAAAGAATTGAACAGAGATAGCCGGCTGCAGACCTTCCCCCTCCGGTGACAGGCAGCCAGAGCCGGAAGGGGGCAATCGCAGCCCCAGAGAGACATTATCTATAAAACTGTGAGCAGGCTTCTTTGCTAACTAAAACTTTTTGGGGGTCTGGACGGTTAACATCTGCCTGAGAAGGTGTGCCGGTTTTACACCCAGGTAACCGAGTGGCGGGGAGGCGATAAGTCGCAGCATTGGCGCTCGCCAAACACCTCATCACTTGAGCTGCTCGGACCTGGGAAGAGCACAAAACTCAGGCCCAACTGAGTCTGCGCCTCTGAGGACTACCCGAATGCCTGAACCTGAGCGGCTTGGACCTGGGAGGTACATGCAACCCAGGGCCAGCCTCGGATTGTTCCCGGCGGAACAACCTAGAGCCCGAGCAGTGTGGGCAGGGAGGCTACACGCGCCGTGAGCGGGGGCAGACCCAGTGTGGCTGAAGCACTGCGAGCGCACGCCAGTGTTATTTGTTTGTAGCATCCCTCCCTCCCTCCCCACAGCGTGACTGAACAAAGAGAAGAAATACAGCTCCACCCATCAGAACACCGACACAAGCTTCCCTAACCAGGAAACCTTGACAAGCCACCTGTACAAACCCACACACAGCGAGGAAAAGCCACAATAAAGAGAACTCCACAAACTGCCAGAATACAGAAAGGACACCCCAAACTCAGCAATTTAAACAAGATGAAGAGACAGAGGAATAGCCAGCAGATAAAGGAACAGGATAAATGCCCACCAAACCAAACCAAAGAGGAAGAGATAGGGAATCTACCTGATAAAGAATTCCGAATAATGATAGTGAAATTGATCCAAAATCTTGAAATCAAAATGGAATCACAGATAAATAGCTTGGAGACAAGGATTGAGAAGATGCAAGAAAGGTTTAACAAGGACCTAGAAGAAATAAAAAAGAGTCAATATATAATGAATAATGCAATAAATGAAATTAAAAACACTCTGGAGGCAACAAATAGTAGAATAACAGAGGCAGAAGATAGGATTAGTGAATTAGAAGATAGAATGGTAGAAATAAATGAATCAGAGAGAATAAAAGAAAAACGAATTAAAAGAAATGAGGACAATGTCAGAGACCTCCAGGACAATATTAAACGCTACAACATTCGAATCATAGGGGTTCCAGAAGAAGAAGACAAAAAGAAAGACCATGAGAAAATACTTGAGGAGATAATAGTTGAAAACTTCCCTAAACTGGGGAAGGAAATAATCACCCAAGTCCAAGAAACCCAGAGAATCCCAAACAGGATAAACCCAAGGCAAAACACCCCAAGACACATATTAATCAAATTAACAAAGATCAAACACAAAGAACAAATATTAAAAGCAGCAAGGGAAAAACAAAAAATAACACACAAGGGAATTCCCATTAGGATAACAGCTGATCTTTCAATAGAAACTCTTCAAGCCAGGAGGGAATGGCAAGACATACTTAAAATGATGAAAGAAAATAACCTACAGCCCAGATTATTGTACCCAGCAAGGATTTCATTCAAGTATGAAGGAGAAATGAAAAGCTTCTCAGACAAGCAAAAGCTGAGAGAATGCTGCACCACCAAACCAGCTCTCCAACAAATACTAAAGGATATTCTCTAGACAGGAAACACAAAAATGGTGTATAAATTCGAACCCCAAACAATAAAGTAAATGGCAACGGGATCATACTTATCAGTAATTACCTTAAACGTAAATGGGTTGAATGCCCCAACCAAAAGACAAAGACTGGCTGAATGGATACAAAAACAAGACCCCTACATATGTTGTCTACAGGAGACCCACCTCAAAACAGGGGACACATACAGACTGAAAGTGAAGGGCTGGAAAAAGATTTTCCATGCAAATAGGGACCAAAAGAAAGCAGGAGTAGCAATACTCATATCAGATAAAATAGACTTTAAAACAAAGGCTGTGAAAAGAGACAAAGAAGGTCACTACATAATGATCAAAGGATCAATCCAAGAAGAAGATATAACAATTATAAATATATATGCACCCAACACGGGAGCACCGCAGTATGTAAGACAAATGCTAACAAGTATGAAAGGAGAAATTAACAATAACACAATAATAGTGGGAGACTTTAATACCCCACTCACACCTATGGATATATCAACTAAACAGAAAATTAACAAGGAAACACAAACTTTAAATGATACAATAGACCAGTTAGACCTAATTGATATCTATAGGACATTTCATCCCAAAACAATGAATTTCACCTTTTTCTCAAGCGCACATGGAACCTTCTCCAGGATAGATCACATCCTGGGCCATAAATCTAGCCTTGGTAAATTCAAAAACATAGAAATCATTCCAAGCATCTTTTCTGACCACAATGCAGTAAGATTAGATCTCAATTACAGGAGAAAAACTATTAAAAATTCCAACATATGGAGGATGAACAACACCCTGCTGAATAACCAACAAATCACAGAAGAAATCAAAAAAGAAATCAAAATTTGCATAGAAACGAATGAAAATGAAAACACAACAACCCAAAACCTGTGGGACACAGTAAAAGCAGTCCTAAGGGGAAAGTTCATAGCAATACAGGCATACCTCAAGAAACAAGAAAAAAGTCAAATAAATAACCTAACTCTACACCTAAAGCAACTAGAAAAGGAAGAAATGAAGAACCCCAGGGTTAGTAGAAGGAAAGAAATCTTAAAAATTAGAGCAGAAATAAATGCAAAAGAAACAAAAGAGACCATAGCAAAAATCAACAAAGCCAAAAGCTGGTTCTTTGAAAGGATAAATAAAATTGATAAACCATTAGCCAGACTCATCAAGAAACAAAGGGAGAAAAATCAAATCAATAAAATTAGAAACGAAAATGGAGAGATCACAACAGACAACACAGAAATACAAAGAATCATAAGAGACTATTATCAACAATTATATGCCAATAAAACGGACAACGAGGAATAAATGGACAAATTCTTAGAAAAGTACAACTTTCCAAAACTAGACCAGGAAGAAATAGAAAACCTTAACAGACCCATCACACGCACGGAAATTGAAACTGTAATCAAAACGCTTCCAGCAAACAAAAGCCCAGGTCCAGACAGCTTCACAGCTGAATTCTACCAAAAATTTAGAGAAGAGATAACACCTATCCTGCTCAAACTCTTCCAGAAAATTGCAGAGGAAGGTAAACTTCCAAACTCATTCTATGAGGCCACCATCACCCTAATACCAAAACCTGACAAAGATCCCACAAAAAAAGAAAACTAGAGGCCAATATCACTGATGAATATAGATGCAAAAATCCTAAACAAAATTCTAGCAATCAGAATCCAACAACACATTAAAAAGATCATACACCATGACCAAGTGGGCTTTATCCCAGGGATGCAAGGATTCTTCAATATCCGCAAATCAATCAATGTAATACACCACATTAACAAATTGAAAAACAAAAACCATATGATTATATCAATAGATGCAGAGAAAGCCTTTGACAAAATTCAACATCCATTTATGATAAAAACTCTCCAGGAAGCAGGAATAGAAGGAACATACCTCAACACAATAAAAGCTATATATGACAAACCCACAGCAAACATTATCCTCAATGGTGAAAAATTGAAAGCATTTCCTCTAAAGTCAGGAACAAGACAAGGGTGCCCACTTTCACCATTACTATTCAACATAGTCTTGGAAGTTTTGGCCACAGCAATCAGAGCAGAAAAAGAAATAACAGGAATCCAAATTGGAAAAGAAGAAGTAAAACTCTCACTATTTGCAGATGACATGATCCTCTACATAGAAAACCCTAGAGACTCCACCAGAAAATTACTAGAACTAATAAATGACTATAGTAAAGTTGCAGGATATAAAATCAACACACAGAAATCCCTTGCATTCCTATACACTAATAATGAGAAAACAGAAAGAGAAATTAAGGAAACAATGCCATTCACCATTGCAACGGAAAGAATAAAATACTTAGTAATATATCTACCTAAAGAAACTAAAGACCTATATATAGAAAACTATAAAACACTGGTGAAAGAAATCAAAGAGGACACTAATAGATGGAGAAATATACCATGTTCATGGATTGGAAGAATCAATATAGTGAAAATGAGTATACTACCCAAAGCAATTTATAGATTCAATGCAATCCCTGTCAAGCTACCAACAGTATTATTCACAGAGCTAGAACAAATAATTTCACAATTTATATGGAAATACAAAAAACCTCGAATAGCCAAAGCGATCTTGAGAAAGAACAATGGAACTGGAGGAATCAACCTACCTGACTTCAGGCTCTACTACAAAGCCACAGTTATCAAGACAGTATGGTACTGGCACAAAACAGAAATATAGATCAATGGAACAAAATAGAAAGCCCAGAGATAAATCCACGCACATATGGACACCTTATCTTTGACAAAGGAGGCAACAATATACAATGGATTAAAGACAATCTCTTTAACAAGTGGTGCTGGGAAATCTGGTCAACCACTTGTAAAAGAATGAAACTAGAACACTTTCTAACACCATACACAAAAATAAACTCAAAATGTATTAAAGATCTCAATGTAAGACCAGAAACTATAAAACTCCTAGAGGAGAACATAGGCAAAACACTCTCCGACATACATCACAGCAGGATCCTCTATGACCCACCTCCCAGAATATTGGAAATAAAAGCAAAAATAAACAAATGGGACCTAATTAAACTTAAAAGCTTCTGCACATCAAAGGAAACTATTAGCAAGGTGAAAAGACAGCCTTCAGAATAGGAGAAAATAATAGCAAATGAAGCAACCGACAAACAACTAATCTCAAAAATATACAAGCAACTCCTACAGCTCAACTCCAGAACAATAAATGACCCAATCAAAAAATGGGCCAAAGAACTAAATAGACATTTCTCCAAAGAAGACATACAGATGGCTAACAAACACATGAAAAGATGCTCAACATCACTCATTATCAGAGAAATGCAAATCAAAACCACTATGAGATACCATTTCACACCAGTCAGAATGGCTGCGATCCAAAAGTCTACAAATAATAAATGCTGGAGAGGGTGTGGAGAAAAGGGAACCCTCTTACACTGTTGGTGGGAATGCAAACTAGTACAGCCACTATGGAGAACAGTGTGGAGATTCCTTAAACAACTGGAAATAGAACTGCCTTATGATCCAGCAATCCCACTGCTGGGCATACACACTGGGGAAACCAGAAGGGAAAGAGACACGTGTACCCCAATGTTCATCGCAGCACTGTTTATAATAGCCAGGACATGGAAGCAACCTAGATGCCCATCAGCAGATGAATGGATAAGAAAGCAGTGGTACATATACACAATGGAGTATTACTCAGCCATTAAAAAGAATACATTTGAATCAGTTCTAATGAGGTGGATGAAACTGGAGCCTATTATACAGAGTGAAGTAAGCCAGAAGGAAAAACACCAATACAGTATACTAACGCATATATATATGGAATTTAGAAAGATGGGAACGATAACCCTGTATACGAGACAGCGAAAGAGGCACTGATGTATAGAACAGGCTTATGGACTCTGTGGGAGAGTGAGAGGGTGGGAAGATTTGGGAGAATGGCATTGAAACATGTGAAATGTCATGTATGAAACGAGATGCCAGTCCAGGCTCAATGCACGATGCTGGATGCTTGGGGCTGGTGCACTGGGACGACCCAGAGGGATGGAATGGGGAGGGAGGAGGAAGGAGGGTTCAGGATGGGGAACACATGAGAAATAAAGGATTTTAATTAAAAATAAATAAATAAATAAAATATAGGCTTTCTTATAATAAATTTCTGATTGAAAAAAAATTAATATTAAAAAAAAGAAAAACAAAACAAAGGAAAACTCCACAGAAGTAAAAAAGTGGAAGCAGAGGGTTATAATATCAATAAGAAATATGACTAAAAAAAAACCCCAAAAAAACAAAAATTTCAAAGGCTTAATTATATTTCATAGTGCCAATAAAAATAACAACTATAAAAGAGAGGGACAAAAAAGAAAGAAAAAGAAAAAAATACAAATAATCTACAAAGCAAGTCAAAACAAGTATAATTCATGCTTTTCTTGAGTCAATGCTATCAGAGTCCTTTCCCTCGCTGGAAGTCACAGTCCACCTCACCTCCCTAGGATGCTCTCCAAAACTGTGCTGATCTCTGGAGCTGATGTGGGGGCAGCTCAGATTCTAATCTTGTCCTACTCCTATGTTTTCTTGCCTCCAATGTTCACAGGTATCAGAACTAGTGGCTTTTCTTTTACGGATGCTCTCAATGTCCTTTTATATATTCCATAGACACAGAGTCTGCATAGTTGATCCTGTGAATTTAATCTGCAGCTAGTACAGGTAGTAGGAAGGTTTTGTGTTTCCTTTAGCCACACTGGCCCTGGGTTTCAATTCTGATTTTATTTTCACCTCTGCCTTTGGATCATTCACTGGGCTTTGCTCCTGAGGCTGTTCTGGAAGACTTGTGTTTGCCCCTGTGAGGGCCAGAAATGGAGGTGCAGCTGCTTGGGTCCCAGGGGTTCTGGTAGCACCAGATACTCAGGCCAGTTGGTGACTAGGGCAAAGGAAATATAGCACTCTAGAAGGATATGGCAACCTGTATTGCCCAATGTGCTCCAGTATTCTTGCCTGGAGAAACCCCCTCCATGACAGAGAAGCCTGGCAGGCCACTGTCTAAAGGGTTGCAAAGATTCAGGCACTACCAAAGCGACCCTGCATACATAGATGAAAGACATTTTTTAAAATTTTTGCCTGTGGCAGATCTTCCCCAGTTCAGAGTTAAGAAGGTGTCACAGCTTCTTAGCTTGGGGGGACTCTGGTGGCGCCAAGCATGCAGAGACATACATTGCTTCTGCTACAGGAGTTATGGACCTATCAGAGTCTTTTTTCTAGGCTCTTGTAGCTGGCGATCAGGAGGACTCTTTGGCCAGCCTTCCTTCATAACTCCTCTCTTTCAGGCACTTAGAGCACTCAATTGATTGGGGTAGTTCTCTGTTGTTCAGTGCATCAGGCACATAGAGGGGCCCCCTAGCTGGGGTCCTGGTCTGTAGATCTGCATGTCAGGCACTTAAAGGGGAATGCTGGGTGGAATCTTACTCTGTAGTTGGGTGAGTCAGGCACATGATAGGCCAGCCTCTCTATTGTTCAGCTGCCAGTGCTGGTGGGTGAGTAGAGAGAGGCTATGGTCATGGCTCCAACCTGTATGATTGACTTAGCACTGTCACCTAGCTTCCATGGTGCCTGATATTCCTTCACAGGCATTTCCCAGCTGGTCTCCCCCCTCACATCCCATCATTTCATCTCTCCATAGTCAACAGCAGCCCTTGCCCTGGGATTGCTCCACAGTCCCCAAATCCAGATCCTAGCTGCTGTGCCTTCTAGGGGACCTGCATCCCTGTCAGGGATGTGTATTTATGCAGTGAGGATTGTCATATTCTCATTACATTTAGGCTGCTAAAGAACAGCTGTTTCAGTCTAAACCTTAAATGTTTCTCCTCTGATTCAGACAATTACCCCGATGTGGGGATAAGACACCTGCTTCAGTTTTTCCACCCACTGAGGGCAGGTCCACTGCTAACATTCCTAGTTTTTCCCCTAGTTCTTTCCTCCTACCAAGTTTTGTGGGTCTATATATTCTTTCCCACTGGTCAGATACTCCTGTCTGCTCTAAGCTGATGTTTTGCAATCAGTTATGTGTCTGAAGGTGTATGCCTGATGTTTCCCTGGAGACAGATGTACTCCATGACCACATACTATTCCACCATCTCATTCATCTCAACTTTTTGACTATTAGAAATAAGAATGCTGTGAACATTCATGTGCACGTCTTTGGATAAACATATATGTATATTTTACATTAATAGCTAAAAACCTAGGAATGGGATTGCTCAGTCATATGGTAACCCATCATTTAACAATCTTTTAAAATATAAATTTATTTATTTTAATTGAAGTATAATTACTTTACAATATTGTATTTGTTTTGCCATACATCAA
Source organism: Bos taurus (assembly GCF_002263795.3). NCBI lineage: Eukaryota > Metazoa > Chordata > Mammalia > Artiodactyla > Bovidae > Bos > Bos taurus. The sequence continues at coordinate 23,175,431 of NC_082638.1, forward strand.
CATGAATCCACCACGGGTGTACACTTTTTCCCCATCCTGAACCCCCCTCCCTCCTCCTTTCCCATACCATCCCTCTGGGTCATCCCAGTGCACCAGCCCCGAGTATCGTGTATCATGCATCAAACCTGGACTGGTGATTCGTTTCACATATAATATTATACATGTTTCAGTGCCATTCTCCCAAGTCATCCCAGCCTCACTCTCTCCCACAGAGTCCAAAAGACTGTTCTATACATCTTTGTCTCTTTTGCTGTCTCATATACAGGGTTATCATTAACATCTTTCTAAATTCCAAATATATGCATTAGTATACTGTATTGGTGTTTTTCATTCTGGCTTACTTCACTCTATATAATAGGCTCCAGTTTCATCCACCTCATTAGTACTGATTCAAATGTATTCTTTTTAATGACTGAGTAATACTCCATTGTGTATACGTATCACCGCCTTCTTTTTTTTTTTTTTTTTTTCCACAGCTTTCTTATCCATTCGTCTGCTGATGGACATCTACGTTGCTTCCATGTCCTGGCTATTATAAACAGTGCTGCAATGAACATTGGGGTACACGTGTCTCTTTCCCTTCTGGTTTCCTCAGTGTGTATGCCCAGAGTGGGATTGCTGGGTCATAAGGCAGTTCTATTTCCAGTTATGTAAGGAATCGCCACACTGTTCTCCATAGTGGCTGTACTAGTTTGCATTCCCACTGACTGACAGTGTAAGAGGGTTCCCTTTTCTCCACACCCTCTCTAGCACTTATTGCTTGTAGACTTTTGGATAGCAGCCATTCTGACTGGTGTGAAATGGTACCTCATTGTGGTTTTGATTTGCATTTCTCTGATAATGAGTGATGTTGAGCATCTTTCATGTATTTGGTAGCCATCTGTATGCCTTCTTTGAAGAAATATCTGTTTAGTTTTTTGGCCCATTTTTTGTTTGGTCATTTATTTTCCTGGAATTGAGCTGCAGGAGTTGTTTGTATATTTTTGAGGTTAGTTCTTTGTCAGTTGCTTCATTTCCTATTATTTTCTCCCATTCTGAAAGCTGTCTTTTCATCTTGCTTATGGTTTCCTTTGTTGTGCAGAAGCTTTTAATTTTAATTAGGTCCCATTTATTTATTTTCGATTTTATTTCCAATATTCTGAAAGGTGGGTCAAAGAGGATCCTGAAGTGATTTATGTCGGAGAGTGTTTTGCCTATATTCTTCTCTAGGAGTTTTATAGTTTCTGATCTTATGTTTAGATCTTTAATCCATTTTGAGTTTATTTTTGGTATGGTGTTAGAAAGTGTTCTATTGTCATTCTTTCACAAGTGGTTGACCAGTTTTCCCAGCACCACTTGTTAAGGAGATTGTCTTTTCTCCACTGTATATTCTTGCCTCCTTTGTCAAAAATAAGGTCTCCATAGGTGTGGATATTTATCTCTGGGCTTTCTATTTTGTTCCATTGACTTATGTTTCTGTCTTTGTTCCAGTACCATACTGTCTTGATGACTGTGGCTTTGTAGTAGAGCCTGAAGTCAGGTAGGTTGATTCCCCCAGTTCCATTCTTCTTTCTCAAGATTGCTCTGGCTACTAGAGGTTTTGCATTTCCATACAAATTGTGAAATTATTTCTTGTAGCTCTGTGAAAAATACCATTGGTAGCTTGATAGGGATTGCATTGAATCTATAAATTGTCTTGGGTAGTATACTCATTTTCACTATATTGATTCTTCCAATCCATGAATAAGGTATATTTCTCCATCTATTTGTGTGCACTTTGATTTCTTTTACCCGTGTTTTATAGTGATATATATATATATATAAATATATATATATAAAAAAATATATATATATTTTTTTTTTCTTTCTCCAACACCACAGTTCAAAAACATCAATTCTTTGGCACTCAGCCTTCTTCACAGTCCAACTCTCACATCCATACATGACCACAGGAAAAACCATAGCCTTGACTAGATGGACCTTTGTTGGCAAAGTAATGTCTCTGCTTTTGAATATACTGTCTAGGTTGGTCATAACTTTCCTTCCAAGGAGTGTCTTTTAATTTCATGGCTGCAATCACCATCAGCATTGATTTTGGAGCCCAAAAAATAAAGTCTGAGACAGTTTCCACTGTTTCCCCATCTATTTCCCATGGTGATGGGAACAGATGCCATGATCTTCGTTTTCTGAATGTTGAGATTTAAGCCAACTTTTTCACTCTCCACTTTCATTTTCATCAAGAGGTTTTTAGTTCCTCTTCACTTTCTGCCATAAGAGTGATGCCATCTGCATATCTGAGGTTATTGATATTTCTCCTGGCAATCTTGATTCCAGCTTGTGCCTCTTCCAGTCCAGCGTTTCTCATGTTAAATAAGCAGGGTGACAATAGACGGCCTTGACAAACTCCTTTTCCTATTTGGAGGCAGTCCCTTGTTCCATGTCCAGTTCTAACTGTTGCTTCCTGACCTGCATACAAATTTCTCAAGAGGCAGATCAGGTGATCTGGTATTCCCATCTCTTTCAGAATTTTCCTGCAGTTTATTGTGATCCACACAGTCAAATGCTTTGGTATAGTCAATAAAGCAGAAATAGATGTTTTTCTGGAATTCTCTTGCTTTTTCCATGATCCAGCGGATGTTGGCAATTTGATCTCTGGTTCCTCTGCCTTTTCTAAAACCAGCTTGAACATCTGGAAATTCATGGTTCATAAAGAATTGATGCTTTTGAACTGTGGTGTTGAGAGTCCCTTGGACTGCAAGGAGATCCAACCAGTCTATTCTAAAGGAGATCAGTCCTAGGTGTTCTTTGGAAGGAATGATGCTATAGTTGAAACTCCAGTATTTTGGCCACCTCATGCGAAGAGTTGACTCATTGGAAAAGACTGATGTTGGGAGGGATTGGGGACAGGAGGAGAAAGGGAAGACAGAGGATGAGATGGCTGGATGGCATCACTGACTCGATGGACGTGAGTCTGAGTGAATTCCGGGAGTTGGTGATGGACAAGGAGGCCTGGTGTGCTGCAATTCATGAGATCAGAAAGAGTCATTCATGACTGAGCGACTGAACTGAACTGAACTGAACTGATATATAGGTCTTTAGTTTCTTTAGATAGGTGTATTTCCAAGTATTTTATTCTTTTCGTTGCAATGGTGAATAGAATTGTTTCCTTAATTTATCTATTTTCTCATTATTAGTGTATAGGAATGCAAGGGATTTCTGTGTGTTGATTTTATATCCTGCAACTTTCCTATATTTATTGATTAGCTCTAGTAATTTTCTGGTGGAGTCTTTAGGGTTTTATATGTAGAGGATCATGTCATCTGCAAATAGTGAGAGTTTTACTTCTTTTTAATTTGGATTCCTTTTATTTCTTTCTCTGCTCTTGTTGCTGTGGCCAAAACCTTCCAAAACTTGTTGAATAGTAGTGGTGAAAGTGGGCACTCTTGTCTTGTTCCTGACTTTAGGGGAAATGCTTTCAATTTCTCACCATTGAGGATAATGTTTGCTCTGGGTTTCTCGTATATACTTTTATTATGTTGAGGTATGTTCCTTCTATTCCTGCTTTCTGGGAGTTTTTATCATAAATGGATGTTGAATTTTGTCAAAGGCTTTCTCTTCATCTATTGAGATGATCATATGGTTTTATTTTTCAATTTGTTAATGTATTGTATTACACTGATTGATTTGCAGATATTGAAGAATACTTGCATCCCTGGGATAAAGCCCACTTGGTCATGGTGTATGATCTTTTTAATGTGTTGTTGGATTCTGATTGCTAGAATTTTGTTAAGGGTTTTTGCATCTATGTTCATCAGTGATATTGGCCTGTAGTTTTATTTTTGTGGCATCTTTGTCAGATTTTGGTACTAGGGTGATGGTGGCCTCATAGAATGAGTTTGGAAGTTTACCTTCCTCTGCAATTATCTGAAAGAGTTTGAGTAGGATAGGTGTTAGCTCTTCTCTAAATTTTTAGTAGCATTCAGCTGTGAAGCCGTCTGGACCTGGGCTTTTGTTTGCTGGAAGTTTTCTTATTACAGTTTCAATTTCTGTGCTTGTGATCATTCTATTAAGATTTTCTATTTCTTCCTGGTTAAGTTTTGGGAAGTTGTACTTTTTTAAGAATTTGTCCATTTCTTCCAAATTGTCCATTTTATTGGCATATAATTGCTGATATGCAATTGTCTCTTATGATCCTTTGTATTTCTGTGTTGTCTGTTGTGATCTCTCCATTTTCATTTCTAATTTTATTGATTTGATTTGTCTCTCTTTGTTTATTGATGAATCTGGCTAATGGTTTGTCAATTTTATTTATCCTTTCAAAGAATCAGCTTTTTGCTTTGTTGATTTTTGCTATAGTCTCTTTTGTTACTTTTGCATTTATTTCTGCCCTAATTTTTAACATTTCTTTCCTTCTACTAACCCTGGGGTTCTTCATTCCTTCCTTTTCTAGTTGCTTTAGGTGTAGAGTTAGGTTATTTATTTGACTTTTTTCTTGTTTCTTGAGGTATGCCTGTATTGATATGAACCTTCCCCTTAGCACTGCTTTTACAGTGTATCACAGGTTTGGGATGTTGTGTTTTCATTTTCATTGGTTTCTATGTATATTTTGATTTCTTTTTTAATTTCTTCTGTAATTTGTTGGTTATTCAGCAGTGTGTTGTTCAGCCTCCATATGTTGGAAATTTTAATAGTTTTTCTCCTGGAATTGAGATCTAATCTTATTGCATTGTGGTCAGAAAAGATGCTTGGAATGATTTCTATTTTTTGAATTTACCAAGGCTATATATATGGCCCAGAATATGATCTATCCTGGAGAAGGTTCCGTGTGTGCTTGAGAAAAAGGTGAAATTCATTGCTTTGTGGTGAAATGTCCTATAGATATAAATTAGATGTAACTGGTCTACTGTATCATTTAAAGTTTATGTTTCCTTGTTAATTTTCTGTTTAGTTGATATATCCATAGGTTGAGTGGGCTATTAAAGTCTCCCACTATTATTGTGTTATTGTTCATTTCCCCTTTGATACTTGTTAACATTTGTCTTATATATTGTGGTGCTCCTATGTTGGGCACATATATATTTATAATTGTTATATCTTCTTCTTGGATTGAACCTTTGATCGTTGCGTAGTGTCTTTCTTTGTCTCTTTCCACAGCCTTTGTTTTAAAGTCTATTTTATATACTTTATATTATATTTTTATATTATATAGCAATACTCTGATATGAGTATTGCTACTCCTGCTTTCTTCTGGTCTCTGTGTGGAATATCTTTTTCCAGTCTTTCACTTTCGGTCTGTATGTGTCCCCTGTTTTGAGCTGGGCCTCTTGTAGACAACATATATAGGGGTCTTGATTTTGTATCTATTCAGCCAGTCTTTGTCTTTTGGTAGGGGCATTCAACCCATTTACATTTAAGGTAATATTACTAAGTATGATCCCATTGCCATTTACTTTATTGTTTTGGGTTCAAATTTATACACCCTTTTTGTGTTTCCTGTCTAGAGAAGATCCTTTAGCATTTGTTGGAAAGCTGGTTTGGTGGTGCTGAATTCTCTCAGCTTTTGCTTGTCTGAGAAGCTTTTCATTTCTCCTTCATATTTGAATGAGATCCTTGCTGGGTACAGTAATCTGGACTGCAGGTTGTTTTCTTTCATCACTTTAAGTATGTCCTGCCATTCCTTCCTGGCCTGAAGAGTTTCTATTGAAAGACCAACTGTTATCCTTATGGGAATCCCCTTGTGTGTTATTTGTTGTTTTTCCCATGCTGCTTTTAATATTTGTTCTTTGTGTTTGATCTTTTTTAATTTGGTTAATATGTGTCTTGGGGTATTTCACCTTGGGTTTATTCTGTTTGGGACCCTCTGGGTTTCTTGGACTTGGGTGATTATTTCCTTCCTATTTTAGGGAAGTTTCAAGTATTATCTCCTCAAGTATTTTCTCATGGTCTTTCTTTTTGTCTTCTTCTGGGACTCCTGACTGGAGTGTCGGGGAGTTTAACATTGTCCTGGATGTCTCTGAGATTGTCCTCATTTCTTTTAATTTGGTTTTGTTTTTTCCTCTCTGATTCATTTATTTCTACCATTCTGTCTTCTACTTCACTTATCCTATCTTCTGCCTCCGTTATTCTACTATTTGTTCCCTCCAGAGTGTTTTTTATCTCATTTATTGAATTTTTCATTATATATTGAATCTTTTTTATTTCTTCTAGGTCCTTGTTAAACCTTTCTTGCATCTTCTCAATCCTTGTCTCTAGGCTATTTATCTGTGATTCCATTTGGATTTCAAGATTTTGGATCATTTTCACTATCATTATTCGGAATTCTTTATCAGGTAGATTCCCTATCTCTTCCTCTTTGGTTTGGTTTGGTGGGCATTTATCCTGTTCCTTTGTCTGCTGGGTATTCCTCTGTCTCTTCATCTTATTTATATTGCTGAGTTTGGGGTGTCCTTTCTGTATTCTGGCAGTTTGTGGAATTCTCTTTATTGTGGAGTTTCCTCACTGTGGGTGGTGTTGTCTGGGTGGCTTGTCAAGGTTTCCTGGCTAGGGAAGCTTGTGTCGGTGTTCTGGTGTGTGGAGCTGGATTTCTTCTCTCTGGAGTGCAGTGAAGTGTCCAGTAATGAGTTATGAGATGTCAGTGAGTATGGACTGACTTTGGGCAGCCTGTATATTGAAGCTCAGGGCTGTGTTCCTGTGTTGCTGGAGAATTTGCATGGTATGTCTTGCTCTGAAACTTGTTGGCCCTTAGATGGTGTTTGGTTTCAGTGTAGGTATGGATGCGTTTGATGAACTCCTCTCGATTAATGTTCCCTGGAGTCAGGAGTTTTCTGGTGTTCTCAGGATTTGGACTTAAGCCTCCTGCTTCTGGTTTTCAGTCTTATTTTTATAGTACCCTCAAGACTTCTCCATATATACAGCACAGTTGATAAAACATCTAGGTTAAAGATAAAAAGTTTCTACACAGTGAGGGACACCTAAAGAGGTTCACAGAGTTACATGGAGGAGAGAAGATGGAGGAGGGAGTTAGAGGTCACCCGAATGAGATGAGGTGGACTCAAAAGAGGAGAAAGCAAGCTAGCCAGTAATCACTTCCTTATGTGCCCTCCACAGTCTGGACCGCTCAGAGATGTTCATGGAGTTATACAGAGAAGAGAAGACAGAGGAAGGAGACAGAGGTGGCCAGGAGGATAAAGGGGGCAATCAAAAGGAGGGAGACAGATCCAGCCAGTAATCAGTTCCCTAAGTTTTCTCCACCATCTGGAACACACAAAGAGAGTCACAGAGTTTGGTAGAGAAGAGAAGGGGGAGGGAGGCGATAGAGGTGACCTGGTGGAGAAAAAAGAGAGTCCAAAGGGGAGGGGGGGAGGGGGAAAGCAGTCAAGCCAGTAATCTCACTCACAAGTAAAAATGGGTAATGAAGATTGGGTTCTTAAGGGTACAAAATTGATAACAAATACCAAAAAAGCAAAGATTAAAAATCTATAGTAAACGTTGGATTTTCAAAAATACAATATTAAAGAAAAAAAAGAACAAAGTCACAAAAATTATAAAAAATATATATGAAGTTTGCTTTAAAAAATAGGATCTCTCTTTTATTTTTTTGAAAAGTAATGTTATAAAAACGAAAATTAAAGGAGTAATAGAGGACTTAAAATTTTCATTTTTTTTAAAAGAAAGAATGATAGTAAAATATATCTAGGACTTTCTCTGGTGTTCTTGTGGGCAGTGTGGGGTCAGTTCATTTTCAGGTAGTTCCTTGGTCTGCCTTATATTTCTCAAGATCTATAGGACCTTTCCTACGTAGTCGGTACTAACTACAGCATTTTAATCTATTGCACTTGCCACTTCCAAGGCGGTTCCCTCTGTTTTAGCTTCTTCTGTTTGCTGGTCTCTTCAGTGCCTGATTTTTGCCCTGACACAAGGGAGCGGTGGTGGACATGTTTTTAGGCTCACTTGTTCAGTCGCTCTGTGGGGAGGGAGGAAAGCTGCAAATAAATAACAATGGCATGTGCTCGCAGTGTCTCAGCCACACTGGGCCTGCCCCCGCTCATGGCGTGTGTGCCCTCCCTGCCCACACTGCTCAGGCTCTAGGTTTCTCTGCTGGGAACCATCCGAGGCCGGCCCTGGGCTGCATGCACCTCCCAGGTCTAAACCACTCAGGTTCAGGCACTTGGGTAGTCCTCAGAGGCGCAGACTTGGTTGGGCCTGTGTTTTGTGCCCTTCCCAGGTCTGAACAGCTCAAGTGATAAGGTGTTTGGTGAGTGTGGTCTCTGCGACTTACCGCCTTCACCATCCCTACCACTTGGTTTTCTGGGTGTACAACTGGCACACCTTCTCAGGTGAATGTTGACTGTCCAGAACCCCAAGAAGTCTTAGCAAAAAAGGCTGCTTGCAGTTTGGTAGATAATGTCTCTCTGGGGCTGTGATTGCCCCCTTCCAGCTCTGGCTGCCTGTCACAGGAGGTGGATGGTCGGCAGCCAGCTAGCTCTAGTCAGTCCTTTGTTCTGTGAGCAGGCCTGGCAGTGTCTTAGGTCAGGGTTTTTTGCGTGGTAGCTATCCCACAGTCTGGTTTGCTAGCCCAAGTTAATTCTCTCAGATTGCCCTCTGGGCATTCAGGCCTGGTCTTTAAGCAAAGCAGCCTCCACCTCCCTGCCCAACCCCTGCTTGCTAGTGGTGGGTGCAGGCATCTGCACTGCTTCTCTGCTGTGGGAGTTACCGTTGGGCAGGTAATCTGTGGGTTTTAATTATTTACTTATTTTTCCTCCCAGTTATGTTGCCCCCTGTGGTTCCAAGGCTCACCACAGACTTGACAGTGAGAATGTTTCCTGGTGTTTGGAAAATTCTCTCTTTTTAAGACTCCCTGCCTGGGATGGAGCTCCGTTCCTACCTCTTTTGTCTCTCTTTTTGTATTTTGTATTTTTTCCTACCTCCTTTCGAAGATAATTGGCTGCTTTTCTGGGTGCCTGATATCCTCTGCTAGCATCCAGTTGTTTTGCAGAATTTACCCAGCATTTAACTGTTCTTTTGATGAATTTGTAGGGGAGAAAGTGGCCTTCCCATTCTATTTCTCTGCCATCTTAGGACCATCCCCCAATGTTTAACTTTTTAAGGAATTTCCAAACTGTTTTCCACCATGGTTGTACCATTTTGTATTCCCAGAAGCAGTGCATGAACCTTCAAATATTTTCAAGTACTCATCACAGATGTTCTTATCTATTCTCTTATTTGAGCCATCATTTTGGTGTGCCCTGCATGCTGAGTTGCCACCTGTATATCTTTATTTAATGAATTTCATGTTCAAATCTTTTGTCCATTTTTTTTATTGGTGCCTTTCATGTATTATGTCAGATTCTTAAGTTTTTCATACTTCAATGTTACTGTTATTTATAATTTTCAATTGTCTTTCCTACTATATAGAAAATCAATTACATTTTGTATCTCATCTGTATATCTTGCAAGATTTCTTAAATTAATTCTTAATTTTAGCCATTCTGTTGTTGCTGTATACTTTATTGGATATTCTACATAGACGTCACCTACAAATAGAGAGAGTTTAATTCTGCTTTTCCATGTAATAACTTCTAAAACATTTTCTTTCTTTTTATTTTATTTTTAAACTTTACAATGTTGTATTAGTTTTGCCAAATATCAAAATGAATCTGCCACAGGTATACCTGTGTTCCTCATCCTGAACCCTCCTCCCTCCTCCCTCCCCATACCCTCCCTTTGGGTCGTCCCAGTGCACCAGCCCCAACCATCCAGTATCGTGCATCGAACGTGGACTGGCGACTCGTTTCATACATGATATTATACATGTTTCAATGCCATTCTCGCAAATCTCCGCCCCCCCTCTCCCTCTCCCACAGAGTCCACAAAACTGATCTATACATCAGTGTCTCTTTTGCTGTCTCGTACACAGGGTTATTGTTACCATCTTTTTAAATTCCATATATATGCGTTAGTATACTGTATTGGTGTTTTTCTTTCTGGCTTACTTCACTCTGTATAATAGGCTCCAGTTTCATCTACCTCACTAGAACTGATAATGTATTCTTTTTATTTATTCTTTTTATGTATTCTTTTTAATGGCTGAGTAATACTCCATTGTGTATATGTACCACAGCTTTCTTATCCATTCATCTGCTGATGGGCATCTAGGTTGCTTCCATGTCCTGGTTATTATAAACAGTGCTGCGATGAACACTGGGGTACATGAGTCTCTTTCCCTTCTGGTTTACTCAGTGTGTATGCCGAGCAGTGGGACTGCTGGATCATAAGACAGTTCTATTTCCAGGTTTTTAAGGAATCTCCACACTGTTCTCCATAGTGGCTGTACTAGTTTGCATTCCCACCAACAGTGTAAGAGGGTTCCCTTTTCTCCACACCCTCTCCAGGATTTATTATTTGTACACTTTTGGATCGCAGCCATTCTGACTGACGTGAAATGGTACCTCATAGTGGTTTTGATTTGCATTTCTCTGATAATGAGTGATGTTGAGCATCTTTTCATGTGTTTGTTAGCCATCTGTATGTCTTCTTTGGAGAAATGTCTATTTAGTTCTTTGGCCCATTTTTTGATTGGGTCATTTATTTTTCTGGATTTGAGCTGTAGGACTTGCTTGTATATTTTTGAGATTAATTGTTTGTCAGTTGCTTCATTTGCTATTATTTTCTCCCATTCTGAAGGCTGTCTTTTCACCTTGCTAATAGTTTCCTTTGTTGTGCAGAAGCTTTTAAGTTTAATTAAGTCCCATTTGTTTATTTTTGTTTTTATTTCCAATATTCTGGGAGGTGGGTCATAGAGGATCCTGCTGTGATGTATGTCGGAGAGTGTTTTGCCTATGTTGTCCTCTAGGAGTTTTATAGTTTCTGATCTTATGTTGAGATCTTTAAACCATTTTGAGTTTATTTTTGCATATGGTGTTAGAAAGTGTTCTAGTTTCATTCTTTTACAAGTGGTTGACCAGTTTTCCCAGCACCACTTGTTAAAGAGATTGTCTTTAATCCATTGTATATTCTTGCCTCCTTTGTCAAAGATAAGGTGTCCATATGTGCGTGGATTTATCTCTGGGCTTTCTATTTTGTTCCATTGATCAATGTTTCTGTCTTTGTGCCAGTACCATACTGTCTTGGTAACTGTGGCTTTGTAATAGAGCCTGAATCACGTAGGTTGTTCCTCCAGTTCCATTCTTCTTTCTCAAGATAGCTTTGGCTATTCAAGGTTTTTTGTATTTCCATACAAATTGTGAAATTATTTGTTCTAGCTCTGTGAAGAATACTGGTGGTAGCTTGATAGCGATTGCATTGAATCTATAAATTGCTTTGGGTAGTATACTCATTTTCACTATATTGATTCTTCCAATCCATGAACATGGTACATTTCTTCATCTATTAGTGTCCTCTTTGATTTCGTTCACCAGTGTTTTATAGTTTTCTATATATAGGTCTTCAGTTTCTTTAGGTAGATATATTCCTACATATTTTATTCTTTCCTTTGCAATGGTGAATGGAATTGTTTCCTTAATTTCTCTTTCTGTTTTCTCATTATTAGTGTATAGGAATGCAAGGGATTTCTGTGTGTTGATTTTATGTCCTGCAACTTTACTATAGTCATTTATTAGTTCTAGTAATTTTCTGGTGGAGTCTCTAGGGTTTTCTATGTAGAGGATCATGTCATCTGCAAATAGTGAGAGTTTTACTTCTTCTTTTCCAATTTGGATTCCTGTTATTTCTTTTTCTGCTCTGATTGCTGTGGCCAAAACTTCCAAGACTATGTTGAATAGTAATGGTGAAAGTGGGCACCCTTGTCTTGTTCCTGACTTTAGAGGAAATGCTTTCAATTTTTCACCATTGAGGATAATGTTTGCTGTGGGTTTGTCATATATAGCTTTTATTGTGTTGAGGTATGTTCCTTCTATTCCTGCTTTCTGTAGTGTTTTTATCATAAATGGGTGTTGAATTTTGTCAAAGGCTTTCTCTGCATCTATTGAGATAATCATATGGTTTTTATTTTTCAATTTGTTAATGTGGTGTATTACATTGATTTGCGGATATTGAAGAATCCTTGCATCCCTGGGATAAAGCCCACTTGGTCATGGTGTATGATCTTTTTAATGTGTTGTTGGATTCTGATTGCTAGAATTTTGTTAAGGATTTTTGCATCTATGTTCATCAGTGATATTGTAGTTTTCTTTTTTTGTGGGATCTTTGTCAGGTTTTGGTATTAGGGTGATGGTGGCCTCATAGAATGAGTTTGGAAGTTTACCTTCCTCTGCAATTTTCTGGAAGAGTTTGAGCAGGATAGGTGTTATCTCTTCTCTAAATTTTTGGTAGAATTCAGCTGTGAAGCTGTCTGGACCTGGGCTTTTGTTTGCTGGAAGATTTTTGATTACAGTTTCAATTTCCATGCTTGTGATGGGTCTGTTAAAATTTTCTGTTTCTTCCTGGTCCAGTTTTGGAAAGCTGTACTTTTCTAAGAATTTGTCCATTTCTTCCACGTTGTCCATTATATTGGCATATAATTATTGATAGTAGTCTCTTATGATATTTTGTATTTCTGTGTCGTCCGTTGTGATCTCTCCATTTTCATTTCTAATTTTATTGATTTGATATTTCTCCCTTTGTTTTTTGATGAGTCTGGCTAATGGTTTGTCAATTTTATTTATCCTTTCAAAGAACCAGCTTTTGGCTTTGTTGATTTTTGCTATGGTCTCTTTTGCATTTATTTCTGCCCTAATTTTTAAGATTTCTTTCCCTCTACTAACCCTGGGGTTCTTCATTTCTTCCTTTGCTAGTTGCTTTAGGTGTAGGGTTAGGTTATTTATTTGACTTTTTTCTTGTTTCTTGAGGTATGCCTGTATTGCTATGAACTTTACCCTTAGGACTGCTTTTAAAGTGTCCCATAGGTTTTGGGTTGTTGTGTTTTCATTTTCATTATTTTCTATGCAAATTTTGATTTCTTTTTTAATTTCTTCTGTGATTTGTTGGTTATTCAGCAGCGTGTTTTTCAGCCTACATATGTTGGAATTTTTGACAGTTTTTTCCTGGAATTGAGATCTAATCTTACTGCATTGTGGTCAGAAAAGATGCTTGGAATAATTTCTATTTTTTTGAATTTACCAAGGCTAGATTTATGGCCCAGGATGTGATCTATCCTGGAGAAGGTTCCATGTGCACTTGAGAAAAAGGTGAAATCATTGTTTTGGGATGAAATGTCCTATAGATATCAGTTAGGTCTAACTGGTCTATTGTATCATTTAAAGTTTGTGTTTCCTTGTTAATTTTCTGTTTAGTTGATATATCCATAGGTGTGAGTGGGGTATTAAAGTCTCCCACTATTATTGTGTTATTGTTAATTTCTCCTTTCATACTTGTTAGCATTTGTCTTACATATTGCCGCGCTCCCGTGTTGGGTGCATATATATTTATAATTGTTATATCTTCTTCTTGGACTGATCCTTTGATCATTATGTAGTGACCATCTTTGTCTCTTTTCACAGCCTTTGTTTTAAAGTCTATTTTATCTGATATAAGTATTGGTACTCCTGCTTTCTTTTGGTCCCTATTTGCATTTACGTTTAAGGTAATTACTGATAAGTATGATCCTGTTGCCATTTGCTTTATTGTTTTGGGTTCGAATTTATACATCCTTTTTGTGTTTCCTGTCTAGAGAATATCCTTTAGTATTTGTTGGAGAGCTGGTTTGGTGGTGCTGAATTCTCTCAGCTTTTGCTTGTCTGAAAAGCTTTTGATTTCTCCTTCAAATTTGAGTGAGATCCTTGCTGGGTACAATAATCTGGGCTGTAGGTTATTTTCTTTCATCACTTTAAGTATGTCTTGTCATTCCCTCCTGGCTTGAAGAGTTTCTATTGAAAGATCAGCTGTTATCCTAATGGGAATTCCCTTGTGTGTCATTTGTTGTTTTTCCCTTGCTGCTTTTAATATTTGTTCTTTGTGTTTGATCTTTGTTAATTTGATTAATATGTGTCTTGGGGTGTTTCGCCTTGGGTTTATCCTGTTTGGGACTCTCTGGGTTTCTTGGACTTGGGTGATTATTTCCTTCCCCATTTGAGGGAAGTTTTCAACCATTATCTATTCAAGTATTTTCTCATGGTCTTTCTTTTTGTCTTCTTCTTCTGGGACCTCTATGATTCGAATGTTGTAACATTTAATATTGTCCTGGAGGTCTCTGAGATTGTCCTCATTTCTTTTAATTCGTTTTTCTTTTATTCTCTCTGATTCATTTATTTCTACAATTCTATCTTCTAATTTACAAATCCTATCTTCTACATCTGTTATTCTACTATTTGTTGCCTCCAGAGTGTTTTTAATTTCATTTATTGCATTATTCATTATATATTGACTCTCTTTTATTTGTTCTAGGTCCTTGTTAAACCTTTCTTGCATCTTCTCAATCTTTGTCTCCAGGCTATTTATCTGTGATACCATTTTGATTTCAAGATTTTGGATCAATTTCACTATCATTATTCGGAATTCTTTATCAGGTAGATTCCCTATCTCTTCCTCTTTTGTTTGGTTTGGTGGGCATTTATCCTGTTCCTTTGTCTGCTGGGTATTCCTCTGTCTCTTCATCTTGTTTATATTGCTGAGTTTGGGGTGTCCTTTCTGTATTCTGGCAGTTTGTGGAGTTCTCTTTATTGTGGCATTTTCTCACTCTGTGTGGGTTTGTACAGGTGGCTTGTCAAGGTTTCTTGGTTAGGGAAGCTTGTGTCAGTGTTCTGGTGAGTGGAGCTGTATTTCTTCTCTCTGGAGTGCAATGAAATGTCCAGTAATGAGTTATGGGATGTCTATGGTTTTGGGGTGACTTTGGGCTGCCTGTATCTTGGAGCTCAGGGCTGTGTTCCTTGTTGCTGGAGAATTTGCTTGGTATGTCTTGCCCTGATACTTGTTAGCCCTTGTGTGGTGCTTGGTTTCAGTGAAGGTATGGAGGTGTTTGATGAGTCTTGTCAATTAATGTTCCTTGGAGTCAGGAGCTCCCTGGAGTCATGGATTGGACTTATGCCTTCTGCTTCCAGTTATCGGTCTTATTTTTACAGTAGTTTCAAAGCTTCTCCTTCTATACAGCACTATTGATAAAATATCTACGTTAAAGATAAAAGGTTTCTCTACCGTGAGGGTCACCTGGAGAGGTTCACAGAGTTACATGGAGAAGAGAAGAGGGAGGAGGGAGTTACAGGTGACCCTAATGAGATGAGGTGGAATCAATAGAGGAGAGAGTGGGCTAGCCACTAATCTCTTCCTTATGTGCACTCCACAACTGGACCGCTCAGAGTTGTTCACGGAGTTATACAGAGAAGAGAAGAAGGAGGAAGGTGACAGAGGTGGCCAGGAGGATAAAAGGGAGGAATGAAAAGAAGGGAGACAGATCCAGGCAGTAGTCAGTTCCTTAAGTGTTCTCCACCATCTGGAACACACAGAAATTCACAGAGTTGGGTAGAGTAGAGAGGGGTTAGGGAGGAGACACAGGCGACCTGGTGGAGGAGAGAGAGAGCAGTCAAGCCAGTAATCTCGCTCCCTAGTGAAAAATGGGTACTGAAAATTGAGTTATTAAAGGTACAAAATTGGTAATAATACATAAAAGCAAAAATTAAAAATCTAGAGTAGAGTTTGGAATTTCAAAAATATGATGTTAAAGAAAAGAAGAGCGAAAAGAAAGAGAGAAAAAACGAACAAACATAAACAAGGTCGCGAAAATTATAAAGAAAATATAGGTACAAAATTGATAACTAATAACAAAAAGCAAAAGTTAAAAATCTAGAGTAGAGTTTGGAATTTCAAAAATACAATGTTAAAAAAAGGAGAAAAAGAAAGAGAGAGAGAGAGAGAAAACAAACAAGAACAAAGTCGCATGAATTATAAAGAAAATACAGGTACAAAATTGATAACAAATACCAAAAAGCATAAAAAATCTACAGTAGAGTTTGGAATTTCAGATATACAATGTTATTTAAAAGAAGACGAGAAAGAAACAGAGAAAAAGAAAAAGAAAAAAGGGTCACAGAAATTATTAAAAAAAAAAAAAAAAACTATAGGTACAAAATTGATAACAAACACCAAAAAGCAAAAGTTAAAAATCTAGAGTAGAGTTTGGAATTTCAAAAATACAATGTTAAAAAAAGGAGAAAAAGAAAGAGAGAGAGAGAAAAAAAACAAACAAGAACAAAGTCACATGAATTATAAAGAAAATACAGGTACAAAATTGATAACAAATACCAAAAAGCATAAATTAAAAATCTACAGTAGAGTTTGGAATTTCAGATATACAATGTTATTTAAAAGAAGAAGAGAAAGAAACGGAGAAAAAGAAAAAGAAAAAAGGGTCACAGAAATTATATATATAAAAAAAAAACTATAGGTAGAAAATTGATAACAAACACGAAAAAGCTAAAATTAAAATCTAGAGTAGAGTTTGGAATTTCAAAAATACAATGTTAAAGAAAAGAAGGAAAACAAAACAAGACAAGGTCAAAAAAAGTATAAAAATTATATATGAAGTTTGCTTTAAAAAAAAATAGGGTCTTCTCTCTCTCTTTTTTTTTTTTTTTGCAATGTAATCGGTTATGAAAGTGAAAATTAGAGGAATAATAGAGGACTTAAATTTTTTTTAATTAAAAAAAATTTTTAAAAAAGAAAGAAAGAATGATCGTAAAAATAGTAAAAATATATCTAGGACTTTCTCCAGCTTTGTTGTGAGTATTGTGAGTTCAGTTCATTTTTGGCTAGTTCCTTGGTCCAACTTATATTTCTCAAGATCTATAGGCCCCTTCCTATGTAGTTGGTACTAACCACAGGGTTTTAATCTATTGCCTGTAGCTTCCAAGGCGGTGCCCTTTGTTATAGCTTCTTCTGTTTGCTGGTCTCTTCAGTGTCTGATTTCCACCCTGACACAAAGGCGATGGTGGAGGACACTTTTTTTAAAAAATTTTGCTCACTTGTTCAGTCGCGCTGTGGGGAGGTAGGGAGGGATGCTGCAAACAAATAACACTGGCGTGTGCTCGCAGTGCCTCAGCCACAATGGGTCTGCCCGCCCCCCCGTTCACGGCGCGTGTAGCCTCCCTGACCATGCTGCTTAGGCTCTAGGTTGCTCCGCCGGGAATCATCCGTGGCTGGCCCTGGGCTGCCTGCACTTCCCAGGTCCAAGCCGCTCAGGTTCAGGCACTCGGGTAGTCATCAGCGGCGCAGACTCTCGGTTGGACCTGCGTTTTGTGTCCTTCCCAGATCCGAGCAGCTCAGGTGATGAGGTGTTTGGCGTGTGCGATTGCTGTGACTTATGGCCTCCCCGCCGCTTGGTTATCTAGGTGAGCAACCGGCGCACCTTCTCTGGCAGATGTTGACCATCCAGACCCCCAAGAAGTTTTAGTTAGCAAAGAAGCCTGCTTACAGTTTTATAGATAAAGTCTCTTTGGGGCTGCAATTGTCCCCTTCCGGCTCTGGCTGCCTGTCACCGGAGGGGGATGGTCTGCCGCAGGCTATCTCTGTTCAGTCCTTTGTTCCGTGCGGGGGCCTGGCAGTGTCTTAGGTTAGGGCTGGCTTTTTGCATGGTAGATATCCTACAGTCTGGTTTGCTAGCCCAAATTATTTCGCTCAGATAGCGCTCGGGGTATTCAGGCCAGATCCTTGCGATGCAGCCGGCGCCACGCCTCTCTGCCCAGCCCCTGCTTGCTAATGGTGGATGCAGACCTCTGCGCTGCTTCTCCCCTGGGGGACTTACCGTAGGGCTTGCAATGTGCGGGTTTTAATTGTTTATTTATTTTCCCTCCCTGTAATGTTGCTCTCTGTGCTTCCAAGGCTCGGCACAGATTCTGCAGTGAGAAGGTTTCCTGGCGTTTGGAAACTTCTCTCTTTTTAAGACTCCCTTCCCGGGATGGAACTCCATCCCTCCCTCTTTTGTCTCTTGTTTTGTCTTTTATATTTTTTCCTACCTCCTTTCGAAGACTTGGGTTGCTTTTCTGGGTGCCTGATGTCCTCTGCCGGCATTCAGAAATTGTTTTGTGGAATTTATTCAGCATTTAAATGTTCTTTTGATGAATTTGTTGGGGAGAAAGTGTTCTCCCTGTCCTACTCCTCCGTCATCTTAGCTCCTCCTCCCAAACATTTTCTAATATGACTTCATGGACAGAAATTCAATACAATGAGTTGACAACTTTTTGTTGACTTTGATCTTATAAATAAAACACTATGTGTTTCAACTTAAAGTGTGATGTTAGTTATACAGTTTATTATCTTCATCAGGATGAGGAAGTTTTCTGTACCTAGTTTGTGTCAACTTTTTACATAGAATGTACTCAGTCACTCAGTTGTGTCCAGCTGTTTGTGACCCCATGGACTGTAAGTCCAGCAGGCTCCTGTTGCCTTGGGGATTCTCCAGGCAAGAATACTGCAGTGGGTTTCTATGTCTTCTCCCAGGGGATCTTTAAAACTCAGGGATGGAACCCATGTGTCCCTCATGCCAGGCAGATTCTTTAACAGCTGAGCCATCAGGGAAGCCTAAGAATACTGAACTGCTTAGTCTATCTCTTCTCCAGGGGATTTTCTTAACCCAAGGATTGATATTAGATTTTATAAAATTATTTTATCAAATTATTTCTGCCATAAGGATGGTATCATCTGCATATCTGAGGTTACTAATATTTCTCCTGGCAATCTTGGTTCCAGCTTGTTCTTCCCCCAGCCAGGCATTTCACAAGATGTACTATGCATAAGTTAAATAAGCAGGGTGACAATACACAGTCTTGATGTATACCTTTCCTGATTTTGAACCAGTCTGTTTGTCCATATCCAGTTCTAAATGTTGCTTCTTGACCTGCATACAGATTTATGAGGAGACAGTTCAGATGGTCTAGTATTCCCATCTCTTTAAGAATTTTCCACAGTTTGCTATGATCCACACAGTCAAAGGCTTTGGTGTAGTCAATAAAGCAAAAGTAGATTTTTGCTTTTTTCTGAAACTCTCTTGCTTTTTTGATGATCCACAGATATTGACAATTTGATATCTGGTTCATCTATCTTTTCTAAATCAAACTTCAACATCTAGAAGTTCATGATTCACGTACTGTTAAAACCTGGCTTGGAGACTTTTGAGCATTACTTTGCAAGCATGTGAGATGAGTACAATTGTGTGATAACTTGAGCATTCTTTTGCATTCCCTTTCTTTGGGATTGGAATGAAAACTGAGCTTTTCCAGTCCTGTGGCCACTGCTGAGATTAGCAGATTTGTTGGCATATTGAGTGCAGCACTTTCCCATTATCATCTTTTAGGATTTGAAATAGTACAGCTGAAATTCCAACACCTCCATTAGCTTTGTTCATAGTGATGCTTCCAAAGGCCCACTTGATTTCGCATTCCAGATTGTCTGGTTCTAGGTGAGTTATCACACCATCGTGGTTACCTGGGTCATGATGATCTTTCTTATATAGTTCTGTGTGTTCTTGCCACCTCTACTTAATATCTTTTGCTTCTATTAGGTCCATACCATTTCTGTCCTTTATTGTGCTCATCTTTTTGTGAAATGTTCTGTTTGTATCTCTAATTTTCTTGAATATATCTCCAGTCTTTCCAATCTATTTCCTCTCTATTTGCATTGATCACTGAGGAAGGCTTTCTTATCTCTCTGCTATTCCCTGGAACTCTGCATTCAAGTGGGTATGTCTTTCCTTTTCTCCTTTCCTTTCTCTTCTTTTCTCAATCATTTGTAAGGCCTAGTCAGACAACCATTTTGCTCTTTTGTATTTCTTTTTCTTGTGGATGGTCTCCATCACTGCCTCTTGTCCAAGGTCATAAACATCATTAGTTAATAAGGCCTTATTCTCCACAATATACAAACAGCTCATGTAGCCCAGGCTCAAAGGAAAAAGGAAAAAAAAAAAAAACTCAATAAAAAAACAGGCAGATATGGAGATTTCTCCAAAGAAGACATACAAATGGCCAAAAAACACATTAAAGATGTTCAATGTCACTAATTATTAGAGAAATTCACATCTGAATGGCCATAATTAGAATTCTACAAAAAATAATGTCTGGAGAGGGTTTGGAGAAAATGGAGCCCTATTGCACTTTTGATGAACATGTAAACTTGTACAGCTAGTTCATATGGTGAACAGTGTGACAGCTCCTTAAAACAACTAAAAATAGAATTACCATATGACACAGCAGTCCCACTCCTGGGCACATTCCTGGAGAAAACCTGAATTCCAAAAGATACATGAACTCCATTCGTCATTGCAACACTATTTACCAGAGGCAAGACATGCAGCATTTTTTAATCAAAGCATAAATTGCCAAAAAAAAAAAAAAGAAAGAAAGAAAGAAACATGAAGCCAATAGTCTGTAAACAGGGAATCAAATTACTAGGTAGTTATAAAAGTAAAGGCTTAAAGATAAGGAAACAAAGCAAGAATCAAGTATCAAAACCAAGTTCGATGTTAGCATACAAAGAGCAGAAATGATGATTTTTTACTAAAAGAAGTAGCACAGCCTAAACACCCCAAAGAACTCAGAATTCTGAGCCAATGGTAAAATGAAAACATGAGTGATTTTTTTTCTTTCTTTGTATTTTTCTGGCAACTTTACCTTATCTTTTATGAGCATGTATCATTTAATATAGCTATACAGTATCTTTTCCAACATGTGAAGAATATATCTGTTTTATAAAATGCATTCATAAGCTTTCTTCTATTTTTCCACAAGAGGGCAACAAAAGCACAGTTCAATTCAGTCACTCAGTCGTGTCTGACTCTTTGTGACCCCATGAATTGCAGCACGCCAGGCCTCCCTGTCCATCACCAACTCCCAGAGTTCACTCAGACTCGCGTCCATCAAGTCAGTGATGACATCCAGCCATCTCATCCTCTGTCGTCCCCTTCTCCTCCTTTCCCCAGTCCCTCCCAGCATCAGAGTCTTTTCCAATGAGTCAACTCTTCGCATGAGGTGGCCAAAGTATTGGAATTTCAGCTTCAGCATCAGTCCTTCCAATGAACACCCAGGACTGATCTCCTAGGATGGACTGGTTGGATCTCCTTGCAGTCCAAGGGACTCTCAAGAGTCTTCTCCAACACCACAGTTCAAAAGCATCTATTCTTCCGCGCTCAGCCTTCTTCACAGTCCAACTCTCACATCCATGCATGACCACTGGAAAAACCATAGCCTTGACTAGATGGACCTTTGTTGACAAAGTAATGTCTCTGTTTTTGAACATGCTATCTAGGTTGGTCATAACTTTCCTTCCAAAGAGTAAGCATCTTTTAATTTCATGGCTGAAGTCACCATCTGTAGTGATTTTGGAGCCCAGAAAAATAAAGTCTGACACTGTTTCCACTGTTTCCCCATCTATTTCCCATGAAGTGATGGGACCAGATGCCATGATCTTCGTTTTCTGAATGTTGAGCTTTAAGCCAACATTTTCACTCTCCACTTTCACCTTCATCAAGAGGCTTTTGAGTTCCTCTTCACTTTCTGCCATAAGGGTGGTGTCATCTGCATATCTGAGGTTATTGATATTTCTCCCGGCAATCTTGATTCCAGTTTGTGTTTCTTCCAGTCCAGCGTTCCTCATGATGTCCTCTGCATATAAGTTAAATAAGCAGGGTGACAATATACAGCCTTGACGAACTCCTTTTCCTATTTGGAACCAGTCTGTTGTTCCATGTCTAGTTCTAACTGTTGCTTCCTGACCTCCATACAGATTTCTCAAGAGGCTGATCAGGTGGTCTGGTATTCCCATCTCTTTCAGAATTTTCCACAGTTTGTTGTGATCCACACAGTCAAAGGCTTTGGCATAGTCAATAAAAAGAAATAGATGCTTTTCTGGAACTCTCTTGCTTTTTCCATGATCCAGCAGATGTTGGCAATTTGATCTCTGGTTCCTCTGACTTTTCTAAAACCAGCTTGAACATCAGGAAGTTCACGGTTCACATAAGCCTGGCTTGGAGAATTTTGAGCATTACTTTACTAGCATGTGAGATGAGTGCAATTGTGTGGTAGTCTGAGCATTCTTTAGCATTGCCTTTCTTTGGGATTGGAATGAAAACTGACCTTTTCCAGTCCTGTGTCCACTGCTGAGTTTTCCAAATTTGCTGGCATATTGAGTATATATGGGTTAAAATAAATATTTATTGTGCCTATGCTGCTCTCTCGCGGAGAAATAGAAAAATGCTTATGAATGTAATTAAAATCCAGATGTATTCTACACATGTTGGAAAAGATACTGTATAGCTTTATTAAAAACTGATACATGCTAATAACAGAAAATAAGTTGGCAGAAAAATACAAAGGAAGAAAAAAAAAATTACCCATGATCTCAATTTACTATTGACTCAGAATTCTGAGTTCTTGGGATGGGGAGATGAGGGTGTGCTACTTCTTTCAGTATAAAATCATCTTTTCTGCAATTTGAATACTAACCTGCAACTTGGTTTTGATATGTGACTCTTGCTTTTTTTGCTTATCTTTAAGCCTTTACTTTTATAAACACCTAGTAATTGGATCCCCTGTTTAGAAACTTTTTGCTTCAAGATTTTGTTTTTCTTTTTTTTTTCATTTTTTTCTATGATTAAAAATATTGAATATCTTGGCTATGTTAAATAGTGCTGCAACGAAGCTTGGAGTGCATGTATCTTTTGGAATTAAGGTTTTCTCCAGGAATATGCCAAGAGTGGGTTTACTGGGTCACTTGACAATTCTATTTTTACTTTTTTAAGTAGTTGTCCTACTGTTTACCATAGCAGCTCTACCAGTTTACTTGCCCAGTTTACAAGCAAGAGGCTTCCCTTTTCTCCACACACTCTCCAGAAATTGTTGCTTGTAGAATATTGATGATGGCTATTCTGACTGTTGTGAAGTAAATACCTCATTGTACTTCTGATGAGCATTTTTCTAATAGTGATGAAGAGCATCTCTTTATGTGTGTGTGTGTATGTGTGTGTGTGTGTGTGTGTGTTTTACCATCTGTATACCTGTATGTGTGTGTGTGTGTGTTTCCATCTGTATATCTTCTTTAGAAAAATATCTATTTAAATCTGTCCATTTTTTGATTGAGTTTGTTTTTTGATACTGGCCTACATGAGTTGTTTGTATATTTTGGAGAATAATGACTTGATTACTAATGAGGTCTCTGACATTATACAGGAGGCAGTGTTCGACTATCGCCAAGAAAAACAAATGCAAAAAGGCAAAATGGTTCTCTGAGAAGGCCTCACAAATAGCTAAGAAAAGAAGAGAAGCTAAACACAAAGAAGACAAGGAAAGAAATATGCATCCAAATGCAGATTTACAATGAATAGCAGGGAGAGACAAGAAACCCTTCCTCAGCAATCAATGCAAAGAAATAGATGAAAACACCAGAATGGGAAAGAAGAGAGATCTCTTCAAGAAAATTAGAGATACCAAAGGAATACTTCTTGCACAGATGAATATAATAAAGGACAGAAAAGTTATGGATCTAATAGAAGCAGAAGTAATTAAGAAGAGATGGCAAGAATAAACAGAACTATACAAGAAAGAGCTTCATGATCCAGATAACTATGATGGTGTGATAACTCGTCTAGATCCAGACACCCTGGAATGCAAAGCCAAGTGGTCCTTAGGAAGCATGACTACAAACAAAACTAGTGGTGGTGATGGAATTCCAGATGAGCTATTTCAAATCTAAAAAGTTGATGATGTGAAAATGCTGCAGTAAATACGCCAGCAATTCTGGAGATCTCAGCAGTGACCACAGGACTGGAAAAGCAGTTTTCATTCCAATCCCAAAGAAAGGCAATGCCAATGAATGTTCAGACTATCACACATTTGCATTCACCTCACAGGCTAGCAAAGTAATGCTCAAAATTCTCCAAGCCAGGCTTCAACAGTGTGTGAACCGTGAACTTCCAGATATTCAAGCTGGTTTTAGAAAAGGCAGAGAAAGAAATGATCAAATTATCAACATCTGCTGGATCATTGAAAAAGTATGAGAGTTCCAGGGAAACATCTGTTTTTACTTTATTGACTACACCAAATCCTTTGACTGTGTGGACCACAATAAACAGTGGAAAAATCTGAAAGAGATGAGCATACCAGAGCATCTGACCTGGATCCTGATTTCCTTTAAAGGATGGACTGGTTGGATCTCCTTACAGTCCAAGGGAATCTCAAGAGTCTTCTCCATCATCACAGTTCAAAAGCATCAGGTCTTCTGTGCTCAGCTTTGTAGAGTCCAATACTCACATCCATACATGACTACTGGGGAAAAAAAAAAGATGGACGTTTGCCAGAAGAAAAATCAATAACCTCAGATCTGCAGATGACACTGCCCTTATAGCAGAAAGGGAAGAAGAACTAAAGAGCTTCTTGATGACAGTTAAAGAGGAGAGTGAAAAAGTTGGCTTAAAACTCCACATTCAGAAAACTAAGGTCATGGCATCCAGTTCCATCACTTCATGGCAAATAGATGGGGAAACAAGGGGAAATGACAGACTTTATTTTGGGGCTGTAAAATCACTGCAGACGATGACTGCAGCCATGAAATTAAAAGACGCATGATTCTTGGAAGAAATATGTGCGCAACCTAGACAGCATATTGAAAATCAGAGACATTACTTTGTCAACAAACGTCCGTCTTTTTTTTTTTTTTCTTCTATTTTTTGAATGTTGGACTCTACAAAGCTGAGCACAGAAGACCTGATGCTTTTGAACTGTGATGATGGAGAGGAGACTCCTGAGATTCTCTTGGACTGCAAGGAGATTCAACCGGTCCATCCTAAAGGAAATCAGTTCTGAATATACATTAGAAGGACTGATGCTGAAGATAAAGTCCAATACTTTGGCCGACTGATGCGAAGAACTGACTCGTTTGAAAAGACCCTGATCCTGGGAAAGATTGAAGGTGGGAAGAGAAGGGGATGGCAGCTGATGAGATGTTTGGATGGCATCACCAATGCAATGGACATGAGTTTGAATAAGCTCTGGAAGCTGAAGATGGACAGGGAAGCCTGGCGTGCTGCAGTCAATGGGATCACAAAGAGCTGGTCACGACTTAAGGACTGACCTGAACTGAATCAATGAGAACCATCTGTATAGCACAGGGGACTGTCCTCAGTGCTCTGTGGTTACCTACTTGGGAAGGAAATTCAAAAATAGGGATACACACACACACAGGCATGCGCGTGCTTGCACAGGTGGTTTACTTTGCTGTACAGCAGAAAGTAAGACAATGTTGTAAAGCTATACATGAGTACCTAATATAGGCTCCATTTATAGGAAGTTCTAGATGGGGCAAAACTAATCTAGATTGATAGAACTGAGAACAGGCATCAAATGGGAGAAGGGCAGTGTGGGGAAGGGGAACAAAGAGATTTTCTAGGATGATGGGGAAAAAAAAAAATATTGCATTGAACATCACATATATAATCTTTGTGTAATTGCATAAATATTTCTACAGTGTAAATTCCAAACAGGGTCTTGCTATGTGGCTCCATGGGTTTATAAATTGACTAGATATTTTCAAGTTGTCATTCAGAAAGTACAATGCAGAAGCCCTCATTTTTTAAGCCCTCATCCTCAGTTTGGAGGGCGAATTTGGTATCTAAACTTTCTCATCAAACTTTTGGCAGTTTGCATGATGAGAGATCGTATTCCATTATTGTTTTGGTTTGCATTTCTTTTATTACCAATTAGGTTCAACATTTTCTCCTGTTTTTGTTAATTTTTCTTTTCTTTTTTTTTCCTGGGTAATTTGTATTTCTCTCATCCTTTGTTCACTTCATGTTTGTCTTTTATTAGATTTTTCACCTCTTACTTTACCTTTGGAATCTGCATAAATTAGGTAAATGAGCCCTTTGTGAGCTATCTTCTAAATATTTCTCCATTGTCATTTTATAATTCCTTGTTTAGTGTTTATTAGCAAAGCAGCAACTTTACTACAAAGAAAGTTATGTCAAATTTTCCCTTTTTAGCTTCTGGACAAAGATTATGTAAAATAAGACACTTAAATGAGGGACAAAAACTCTAGGACCCTAGAGGGTGAGGTTAAAATAAATCATAGGGCAGCGACTCTCTAATTTCATCTGGTGGCTTTCCACATGTACTTTTCAATAAGCTTTTTACTTTGTCCTCGAATACATACACACATATATTTATTTATTTATCATATATGTGTGTGTGTGTGATGATGTGAAGTCACTTAATTGTGTCTAACTCTTTGCGACCCCATGGAGGGCTACAGGCTCTTCCATCCATAGGATTTTCCAGGCAAGAGTACTGCAGAGGGTTGCCATTTCATATATATATATATATATATATATATATATATATATATAAAGTGGAGGCAGGTAGCACCATGATGGGCCAAGATGAAGCCAGGATGGGTGGGGCTGCACCTGGGACTCCAAACAGAGGAGTCAGCAATAGGATTGGTCAGTCCTGTGAAGTCAATGAGGACACATCTCTCGAGCTGTGATTGGAGGACTCTGGGAAGCCAGCAGGTGCTCAAAGCCAAGGGCATGAGAAGGAGAGCACAAGGAGGGTGATGCTGCTGCCCAGTAGGCCTGTCTCCCTTGGGCCAGAGGGAAGGTGATGCTACTTTGATTATGGAAAATATAGTCCGTAGATATTAGGAAAACAACTTGATCAGTGCACGGAGGTTGAAAAAGTAAGTGAAACAAAACCATGTTTACTTTCACCACAATTCATATTTTAGTCCATTCCCTCCTCATCATTTTTCAGCTCATTTTTAAAAATTGGATTTATACTTCATGTGCATTTGGTTTTCATTGTTTTTTTGTTCTGTACTTCAGGAATATTTTATTGTAAAAATTTCCAAACATCCAACAAGTTGAGATTTTTTCTAGCTAATACACGACCTAGAGCCAGACATCCTGGAATGTAAAGTCAACTGAGCCTTAGAAAGCATCACTACAAACAAAGCCAGTGGAGGTGATGGAATTCCAGTTGAGCTATTCCAAATCCTGAAAGATGATCTATGAAAGTGCTACACTCAATATGCCAGCAAATTTGGAAAACGCAGCAGTGGACACAGGACTGGAAAAGGTCAGTTTTCATTCCAATCCCAAAGAAAGGCAATGCTAAAGAATGCTCAGACTACCACACAATTGCACTCATCTCACATGCTAGTAAAGTAATGCTCAAAATTCTCCAAGCCAGGCTTCAGCAATATGTGAACTGTGAACTTCCTGATGTTCAAGCTAGTTTTAGAAAAGGCAGAGGAACCAGAGATCAAATTGCCAACATCTGCTGGATCATGGAAAAAGCAAGAGAGTTCCAGAAAAGCATCTATTTCTTCTTATTGACTATGCCAAAACCTTTGACTGTGTGGATCACAACAAACTGTGGAAAATTCTGAAAGAGATGGGAATACCAGACCACCTGATCAGCCTCTTGAGAAATTTGGATGCAGGTCAGGAAGCAACAGTTAGAACTGGACATGGAACAACAGACTGGTTCCAAATAGGAAAAGGAGTATGTCAAGGCTGTCTATTGTCACCCTGTTTATTTAACTTATATGCAGAGTACATCATGAGAAACGCTGGACT
Organism: Bos taurus; assembly: GCF_002263795.3. NCBI lineage: Eukaryota > Metazoa > Chordata > Mammalia > Artiodactyla > Bovidae > Bos > Bos taurus. The sequence goes on from NC_082638.1 coordinate 23,202,954, forward strand.
GGAAGAAACACAAGCTGGAATCAAGATGGCCAGGAGAAATATCAATAACCTCAGATATGCAGATGACACCACCCTTATGGCAGAAAGTGAAGAGGAACTCAAAATCCTCTTGATGAAAGTGAAAGTGGAAAGTGAAAAAGTTGGCTTAAAGCTCAACATTTAGAAAACAAAGATCATGGCATCCGGTCCCATCACTTCATGGGAAATAGATGGGGAAACAGTGGAAACAGTGTCAGACTTCATTTTGGGGGGCTCCAAAATCACTGCAGATGGTAACTGCAGCCATGAAATTAAAAGATGCTTACTCTTTGGAAGGAAAGTTATGACCTACCTAGATATCATATTGAAAAGCAGAGACATTATTTTGCCAACAAAGGTCCGTCTAGTCAAGGCTATGGTTTTTCTTGTGGTCATGTATGGATGTGAGAGTTGGACTGTGAAGAAGGCTTAGCGCCAAAGAATTTATGCTTTTGACCTGTGGTGTTGGAGAAGACTCTTGAGAGTCCCATGGACTGCAAGGAGATTCAACCAGTCCATTCTGAAGGAGATCAGCCCTGGGATTTCTTTGGAAGGACTGATGCTACAGCTGAAACTCCAGTACTTTGGCCACCTCATGCGAAGAGTTGACTCATTGGAAAAGACTCTGATGCTGGGAGGGATTGGGGGCACGAGGAAAGGGGGATGACAGAGGATGAGATGGCTGGATGGCATCACTGACTCAATGGACATGAGTCTGGGTGAACTCCGGGAGTTGGTGATGGACAGGGAGGCCTGGCGTGCTGCGATTCATAGGGTCACAAAGAGTTGGACATGATTGAGGGACTGAACTGAACTGATCTGAATGCTAATGTACTATGCATTTACCCCTAAACTCTGTCTTCAAGTCGGTTCCGCCTCTTGGCTCAGAACCTACTTGACAAACTACTCAGATATTGTTTCCCTAATCTATGTAAATGAAACTATTTGTATGGTGGTCTGCCCTTCTCGTGCCAAGATTACCCCAAAACGCATCTTATGGGTGAGGGGCCTGGTGACATTCTAATTTTAAGACATTCCTTTCTTTCATTAACCAACTGCTAGTAACTATATAACATCCAGGTGAAGAGTAGCAGGGGGATATTCTTCTGCCGGCTTCTGATGCCTATGTCAGAAGCTTTCTCTATCTCCTTTATACTTCAATAAAACTTTATTACACAAATGCTCTGAATGATGAAGCCTCGTCTCTGGCTCCAGATTGAATTCTTCTCCAGGGGTCAAGAATCCCGGTGTCTTTGTGTGATTCAACAACAACCTTTCACTATCTTGTTGCATTGATCTATATTTCAGGTTTTGTGCCAGTACTACAATTTCTTGATGACTGTAGCTTTGTAATATAATCTGAAGTTAGTAAGGTTGCTTCCTCCAGCTCCGTTCTTCTTTCTCAGGACTCTTTTGGCTATCCATTTTTTTTGAGTTTCCATATGGATTGGGGGTTACAATGAACTTACACATTGCATTTGATAGTATTGTCAGTTTCCTTCTCCAATGCATGAAAGTGAAAAGTGAAAGTGAAGTCGCTCAGTTGTGTCCAACTTCCAGTGACCCCATGAACTGTAGCCTACCAGGTTCTTCTGTCCATGGGATTTTCCAGGCAAGAGTACTGGAGTGGGTTGCCATTGCCTTCTCTGTTTTCCTACTCAGAAACATAGAATATCTCTCCATCTGTTTATTGGAGTTTGATTTCTTTCACTAGTGTTTTATAGTTTTCTGTATACAGTTCTTTTGCCTCCTTGGGTGAGTTTTTCCAAGATATTTTATCCTTGCAGTGGTGAATTGGATTGATTCTTTAATTTCTCTTTCTGATTATTAATTGTTAGTATAGAGGAATGCAAGCGATTTCTGTGTATTGATTTTGTATCCTGCCACTTTGCTAAATTCACTGATTAGCTGTGGTAATTCTCTGAAAATATCTTTAGGACTTTCTATGTACAGAATCATGTCATCCACAAACAGTGTGAACTTTTTCTTTTCTGATTTATCACTGGTTTTTTTTCTTCTCTGATTGCCATAGATAGGACTTCCAAAACTATGTTGAATATTGGTGAAATTGAACACCCTTATCTTAGTGGGGACGCTTTCAGTGTTTCACCATTGAGAATAATATCTGCTGTGTTCTTATCATATATGACCTTTACTATGTGGAGGTAGGTTCCTTCTATGTCCATTGTTTGAAGGATTTTAATCATAAATGAGTGCTAAATTCTATCAAAGGCTTTTTTCTTCATCTATTGAGATAAAAATATGGTTTTTATACTTTGATTTTTTAATATGGTGTATCACATTGATTGTGTATATTGAAGAATCCTTGTGTCCCTGAAATAAACCCAACTTGATCATGTTGTATAAGCTTGATATATTGTTGAATTCTGTTTGCTAAAATTTTGTTGAGGGTTTTTGCATCTATATTCATCATTGATATTTGTCTGTAGTTTTGTTTTTGGTTTTCTCGTTGTCTGGTTTTGGTATCAGGGTAATGGTGGCCTTGTAGAATGAGTTCAGAAGTGTTCCTTCCTAGGAAATTTTTTGAAAGAGTTTTGGAAGGATAGGCATTAGCTTGTCTCTAAATATTTGATAGAATTCACCTGTTAAGTCATCTGCTCCTGGGCTTTTGTCTTTGGGGAGACTTTTGATTAGAGCTTCAATTTTGAACTTGTAATTGGGTTGTTCCTAATTTCTATTTCTTCCTGGTTCAGTCTTGGAAGATTGAGCTTTTCTAGGAATCTGTCCATTTCTTCTAGGTTATCCATTTTATTGCCACAGATTCATGATAGTCTCTTATACGATTAGTCTCTTATAATCCTCTGTATTTCTGCATTGTCTGTTGTACCATCTCCTTTTTTGTTTCTAATTTTGTTGGTTTGATTCTTCTATTTATCTTGATAACTCAAGCTAAAGGTTTGTCCATTTTGTTTATCTTCTCAAAGAAAAAGCTTTTAGTTTTATTAATCTTTACTATATTTCTTTTATTTCTGCTCGGATATTTATGATTTCTTTCCTTCTACTAATTTTGGGTTTTTCTTTGTTTTGTTTGTTTTTCCAGTTGTTTTAGGTGTTGAGTTCGGTTGTCTATTAGATGTTTTTCTTGTTTCTTGAGGTAGGACTGTATTGCTGTAAGCTTCCCTCTTACTGTTTTGATGCATCCCATTGGTTTTGAGTTGTGTTTTCATTGTCATTTCTTTTTTTTTTTTTTTTTATTTTTAAACTTTACATAATTGTATTAGTTTTGCCAAATATCAAAATGAATCCGCCACAGGTCTTTCTAAGAATTTGTTTCTTCTTTTGATTTCTTCAGTAACCTGTTGGTTATTTAGAAATGTGTTGTTTAATCTCCACGTGTTTGTGCTTCTTACACTGTTTTTCCTGTAATTGTTATCTAGTTTCATAGCATTGTGGTTGGTGAAGATGCTTGATACGATAATTTTCTTAAATTTACTGAGGTTTAATTTGTGGCCAAGTTGTGGTCTATACTGCAGGATATTCCATGTGCACTTGAGAAGGAGATGTATTCTTCTGCATTTGGATATGTCCTGAAGATATCAATGAAATCCAGCTCATCTTATGTATCATTTAAGACACGTGTTACCTTATTAACTTTCTCTTGATGATCTGTCCATTGGTGTGAGTGGGGTGTTAAAATCTCCTACTATGATTGTATTTCTGTCAATTTCTCCTTTTATGTCTGTTAATGTTTGTCTTATGTATTGAGGTCCTCCTATGTTGGGTACATAGATATTTACAATTGTTTTGTCTTCCTCTTGGAGACATACCTTGATCATTACATAGTGTCCTTTGATATCTCTTGAAATCTTCTTAAGTTTCAAGTCTATTTTGTCTGATAAGAGGATTGTTACTCCATTTTTTTTTTTTTTTTGCTTCCCATTTTCATGGAATATACTTTTCCATCCTCTTTCAGTCTATATATGTCTTTAGGTGTAAAATGAGTTTCTGGTAAACAAAATACATATAGGTCTTGCTTTCATATTCATTCAGCCAGTATGTGTCTTTTGTTTAGAGAATTTAACCCATTTACATATAAGGTAATTATTGATATATATGTTCCTGTTGACATTTTAATTGAATGTGGTTGGTTTTGTAGATTTTTTTCTTTGCATTTCTTAACTATATTATTCCCCTTAACATTTGTTATAAAGCTAGCTTCGTGGTACTAAATTGTCTTAACTTTTGCTTGTCTGAACAGCTTTTGATTTCTCTTTCAATTTTATTTGAGATCGTTGTTGGGTATGGTAATCTTGGTTGTAGGTTTTTCGCTTTCAGTACTTTAAATATATTCTGCCATTGCCTGCTGGACTTCAGAGCTCCTGCTGAAAGAACAGCTCTTAAGGATATAGGGCTTCCCTTGTATATTACTTGTTGCTTCTCCCTTTCTGCTTTTAATATTCTTTCTTTTTGTTTAGTGTTCGCTATTTTAATTAGTATGTATTTTGTCATGTTTCTCTCTGGGATTATCCTGTATATGGCTCTTTGTGCCTCGTGTGGACTTGATTGACTCTTTCCTTTTCCTTTTTGGGGAAATTTTCAACGATAATTTCTTCAAAAATTTTCTCATATCCTTTCTCTCTCCTTTTCTGGGCCCACCATAATTCAAATATTGGTGCATTTAATATTGTCCCAGACATCTCTGAAACTATCCTACATTATTCTGATTCCTTTTATTTTACTCTGCTCTTCAGCAGTTATAGCCGCCATTTTATTTTCCAGCACACTGATTTGTTTTTCTGCTTCAGATATTCTGCTACTGATTCCTTTTCAGTTCAGTTCAGTTCAATTCAGCTCAGTTCAGTTCAGTCGCTCAGTCATGTCCGACTCTTTTTTTTGCGATTCATGGGGTCGCAAAGAGTCAGACATGACTGAGCGACTGAACTGAACTAGTCATATATAAGGTGTGTGTTTTTAATGTTAATATTTTACCACTTTTTTACTATGAAAATTTTAGAAGGCCAAATTTGAAACAAAATCATGAGAAATTGGGGTGACTTCCCCAAGATAGGGAAGTTAGTAGGCATTCCCATACTTGGTGACTGAGTAAGTCTTCAGGCCCTTGTATTTCCTTCCCCAGTTCAGAAAATATATTAGAACTTGTAATCAAATATTTATGGAGTCCTTTGGCTACCTCATGCGAAGAGTTGACTCATTGGAAAAGACTCCGATGCTGGGAGGGATTGGGGGTAGGAGGAGAAGGGGATGACAGAGGATGAGATGGCTGGATGGCATCATTGACTCAATGGACATGAGTCTGAGTGAACTCTGGGAGTTGGTGATGGACAGGGAGGCCTGGCGTGCTGCGATTCATGGGTCGCAAAGAGTCGGACACGACTGAGTGACTGATCTGATCTGATCTGTCATAAAGTACAAGTCCCTATTAGAACTGTCTATGCCAACCATGTGGACCTTGGCATAGAGATAAACCTTGCAAAAAGACCTCTGGAACTCCTGACCCACTAGCGGCATTGGTTTATTGACCTTCAAGCAATATGACCCTAAATTTTCTAAAATTGAATCTTTGTGTTTTTTTTTTTTTTTTGAATTCACTTGACTTCAGTTGCTCATTTGTGTCCAACTCTTTGCAACCCCTTGGAATGTAGCATGCCAGGCTTCCCTGTCCATCACCAACTCCCAGAGCTTGCTCAAACTCCTGTCCATCAAGTCAGTGATGCCATCCAACCATCTCATCCTCTGTTGTCTCCTTCTCCTCCAGCCTTCAATTTTCCCCAACATTAGGGTTTTTTCCAATAAGTCAGTACTTCATATCATGTGGCCAAAGTATTAAGAGTTTAGCTTCAGCATCAGTCCTTTCAATGAATATTCATGACTGATTTCCATTAGGATTGACTGGTTTGATCTCCTGGCAGTCCAAGGGACTCTCAGGATTCTTCTGCAACATCACAGTTCAAAATTATTAATTCTTTGGTGCTCAGCTATCTTTATAGTCCATCTCTCACATTCATACATGACTACTGAAAAAAGCATAGCTTTGCCTAGACAGACCTTTGTTGGCAAATAAATGTTTCTGCTTCTTAGTACACTGTCGAGGTTGGTCATAGTTTTTATTCCAAGGAGCAAGTGTCTTTCAATTTCATGGCTGCAATCACCATCTGCAGTGATTTGGAACCCAAATAAAGTCTCTCACTGTTTCCATTGTTTCCCCATCTTTTTGCCATTAAGTGATGGGACAGGACCTTTGTTGGCAAAACAATATCTCCACTTTCCAATATGTTGTCTAGGTCGGTCATAAGCTTCCTTCCAAGGAGTAAGCGTCTTTTAATTTCATGGCTGCAATCACCATCTACAGTTATTTTGGAGCCCAGAAAAAGTCAAGGCTATGGTGTTTCCAGTGGTCATGTATAGATGTGAAAGTTGGACTATAAAGAAAGCTGAGTGCTGAAGAATTGATGCTTTTGAACTGTGGTATTGGAGAAGACTCTTGTGAGTCCCTTGGACTACAGGAGATCCAACCAGTCCATCCTAAAGGAAATCCGTCCTGGGTGTTCACTGGAAGGACTGATGTTGAAGCTGAAACCTCAATACTTTGGCCACCTGATGTGAAGAACTGACTCATTTGAAAAGATCGTGATGCTGGGAAAGATTGAAGGCAGGAGGAGAAGGGCATGACAGAGGATGAGATGGTTGGATGGCATCACCAACTCGATGGACATGGGTTTGGGTGGATTTCGGGAGTTGGTGATGGATAGGGAGGCTTGGCTTGCTGAGGTTTGTGGGGTTGCAGAGAGTCAGACACGACTGAGTGACTGAACTGAATTGAACTGAACTGATGGGACAGGATGCCATGATCATAGTTTTCTGAATGTTGAGTTTTAAGCCAACTTTTTCACTCTTCTCTTTCATTAGGAGGCTCTTTAGTTCTTCGCTTTCTGGCATGTGGTATCATCTGCGTATCTGAGGTTATTGATTATTTCTCCCAGGAATCTTGATCCTAGCTTGTGCTCCATCCAGCCTGGCATTTTGCATGATATACTCTGCATATAAGTTAAATAAGCAGAGTAACAATATACAGCCTTGACGTACTCCTTTTCCTATTTGGAACCAGTCTGTTGTTCCATTTCCAGTTCTAACTATTGCTTCTTGACCTGCATACAGATTTCTCAGGAGGCAAGTAAAGTTGTCTGGTATATCCATCACTGGAAAGAATTTTCCAGTTTGCTGTGATCCATACAAAGGCTTTGGCTAGAAAGCCTGAACAATTTTACTCATCTCACATGCTAGCAAAGTAATGTTCAAAATTCTCCAAGTTGGGCTTCAACAGTATGTGAAACATGGACATCCAGATGTTCAAGCTCGTTTAGAAAAGGCAGAGGAGCCAGAGATCAAATTGTCATCATTCGTTGGGTTATTGAAAAAACGAGAGTTCCAGAACAACACCTACTTCTGCTTTACTATGTCAAAGCTTTTGTCTTGCATTATGATAGTTTTAAGGGACATATTTCCCAAATGCTTAGTATGTATAGAGTGCCTTAAGCCACGGTTCCCTTCTTGGCCATCTGTCTCCTGCCATCTAGGGATGTCCTAACTTGTTACTTGGAATTCCCTGTCTTAGGGTCTTGGAATTCCATCTTAGGCTCTTACTTGGAATTCCCTGTCTTAGGCTCTCAGAGCAACTAAGGAATAATAGGAGTTTGCTAGGATCCTGTCTTGAGCAGTCCCTGGTGGTTCAGATGGTAAAAACATCTGCCTACAATGCGGGAGACCCAGGTTCAATCCCTGGGGTGGGAAGATTCCCTGGAGAAGGAAATGGCAACCCACTCTAGAATTCTTGTCTGGAAAATCCCATGGATGGAGGATACAGTCCATGGGGTCACAGAGTCAGACAAGTCTGCGCGACTTCACTTAGCTTATCTTGGGCATAAGTGATTGAGGATGGGCTCCATGGGTAAGAGCTCTGCTCAATTACAAAGGGTCATATTCTAGGATGGTTGGAAGGGCCTCATCCCCTTATTTTTAATATTGGTAAATCAATAATTTCAACCTTAGAAATCACTCACCATCCACCCATGCATCCAGTTGTCTACCCACCCTCAGTCCAGTTCTGCACACAGAAAAGACATATTCCACACTGTGATAGTAACCAAAATTGCTATCCAGCCTGAGACAGTCATTTCCTTGAAGGTGAGAAAAGTGACACTGAATGTCTACCATTAGATAATTCCTATCCTATGTGCTTTATATAACACTATTTCAATAGTCTTCAATCCTCACCACAGTCTGAGAAGAGGTATATAATGTCACCAAGTTATAAATTAGGAAATACTTAGGTTAAATAAAATACATACAGCATTAAACCTGGAATGGGAACAGTTTATTCTCTTCATGGTCTAAGTGCCATAGATTCATTCACTGTAAAAATACATTATTTGAAAAAGCATGTCTAGAATTGTGGCAACATAAGAAGTTCTGTGCTTCCTATCTATCAGCAAAACAACCATAACTGGTTAAAAAAAAAAAAAAGCAAATATTTAATATATCTAGAAATTGCTCTAAAGACTACAGAAAATGGAGAAAGATGTTTTAAATCGTTTTATTTATTTATTTTTAAATTTTAGTTGCACCGGGTTCATTGCTGCCCTGGGGGTTTCTCTAGTTGCAGCAACCTGGAGCTACTCATTGTTGTGATGCTAGGGCTTCTCACTGTGGTGGTTTCTTTTCCTTTTGAGCATAGGTTCTTGGCCTGCAGGCTTCAATAGTTGCAGTACACAGGTTCTAGAGCAGGGGCTCAGTAGTTACAGTGCAGTGGTTTAGTTGCTTCGTGGCATGTGATATCTTCATAGACCAGGACCATTATTGAACCTGTGTCCCCTGCATTGTTAGGCAGATTCCTATTCAGGACACCATCAAGCAAGGCCCTAGGAAAACATTTATTCAAGAAAACCTAGTAAATCTTAGTAAGATCAGCTAAAGTCTTTGGCATTTGAACCATGGCCTATTCCCCACCTCCCACTTTTCCTAGCTCAGTGCAGCATGGGTATAAATAATTATATAGGACTTGCTCTATTCCAGATTTCATTGAAGACAATGATTTGCTTTCAGGAGGAGTGGATCCAGCACTCTTTATCCTCCCCAGTTCTATTGTAGAAGGTATTTCTAAGCAATAAAAGACTCCTTTATTTCCCCAGCTCACAATCATAGGACATAATGTCTACCCCATGCAAATTAAGCTGAGAATACTAGGCTTCAACAATTTGCACACCAGCTTCACTGTAGAGCACAGATTCCATAATGGAAGAGACAAACCAATAAGACCAGTGATGCCTCATCTCCTCCTGCCCCCTAGACTACAGTCTTACTTGTATGGGAATGACATTGTAAGAATAAAATTCCTGTCCCAACTCTGGAGCAGTAGCACAGAGATGCTGCAGAGGGTGACAGCCATAGCCTAAAGACTGAGCTGTACAGTACTCCCAGAAGAGACTAACTGTATTATGAAAAGAGACTGAGGAAATTCAAGTTTAAATGTGCTGTAAGAAGTACAAGTTTTTTCTGGAGAGCAAGGGTAACACAAAAAAGCAGAAGAGAGATCCAGCTGTGCAGGAATAACATTTCTTTCTTTCTTTCTTTTTTTTTAAATTTAATTTAATTTTTAAACTTTACAATATTGTATTAGTTTTGCCAAATATCGAAATGAATCCACCACAGGTATACCTGTGTTCCCCATCCTGAACCCCCCTACCTCCTCCCTCCTCCCTCCCCATACCCTCCCTCTGAGTCGTCCCAGTGCACCAGCCCCAACCATCCAGTATCGTGCATCAAACCTGGACTGGCAACTCGTTTCATACATGATATTATACATGTTTCACTGCTATTCTCCCAAATCTCCCCACCCTCTCCCTCTCCCACAGAGTCCATAGACTGAAACACACATCAGTGTCTCTTTTGCTGTCTCGTACACAGGGTTATTGTTACCATCTTTCTAAATTCCATATGTATGCATTAGTATACTGTATTGGTGTTTTTCTTTCTGGCTTCACTCTGTATAATAGGCTCCAGTTTCATCCACCTCATTAGAACTGATTCAAATGTATTCTTTTTAATGGCTGAGTAATACTCCATTGTGTATATGTACCACAGCTTTCTTATCCATTCATCTGCTGATGGGCATTTAGGTTGCTTCCATGTCCTGGCTATTATAAACAGTGCTGTGATGAACATTTCTATATCTCAATGTCACTGCTGTCGTTTGGCCAACCAGTCAGGTCTGATTCTTTGCAACTCCCTGGACTGCAACATGCCAGGATTTCTTGTCTCACACCATCTCCTGGAGTTTGCCCAAGTTCTTGTCCACTGCACCAGTGATGCCATCCAGCCTCTGATGGAGTCCCCTCATGCCCTCCTCTCCTTCTCCCCTCAATCTTTCCCAGCAACAGGGACATTTCCAATGAGTCAGCTGTTCCCATCAGATGACAAAAATACTGGAGCTTCAGCTTTAGCATCAGTCCTTCCACCGAGTATTCAGGGTTGATCCCCATTAACATTGACTGCTTTGATCTCCTTGCAGTCCAAGGGACTTTTAGGAGTCTTCTCCAGAACTAGACTTCAAGGCATCATTTCACTGGTGCTTTGGATATTTAAGGTCAAATTCTTGCAGCTTTATGTGACCACTAGGAATACCATAGCCTTGACCATAAGGACCCTTGTTGGCAGAGTAATATCTCTGCTTTTCAACACACTTTACAGATTTGTCATTGCTCTCCTTCCAAGAAGCAATCACCTTCTGGTTTTATGACTGCCGTCAACATCATCAGGGACACTAGAACCCAAGAAGAGAACATCTGTCACTACTTTCACCTTTCACCATCTATTTGCTGTGAAGTAATGGGGCCAGATGCCATAAGCTTGTTTAATTTTTAAGATACCCTTTCATCATTCACACTCATTAACAGGCTCTAAGTTTCTCTTTAGTTTCTGCCATTATAGTGTTTCATCTGTATATACGAGGTTGCTGAAGTTTCTTCTGCCTATCTTGATTACAGCTTGTAAATCAGCCAGCCTGGCATTTCTCATGATATGCTCAACATACAGGTTCAACGAGTAGGGTTACTGCAGATGGCCGTGTCGTACCCCCTTTTAATATTTGAAACGACCAGTTGTTCCTTACAGGGTACTTATTGTTGCTTCTTGAACCACATACAGGTGGTTTCTTGGGGGAACAGGTAAGATGGTCTGGTACTCCCACCTCCTGAAGACCTTTCTACAGTTTGTGATGATCCACATAGCCAAAGGATTTGATGCAGTTGATGAGACAGAGGTAGGTATTATTTTGGAATACCTTTGCTTTCTCTGTAATGCAGTAAAGGTGGTCAATTTGATCTCTGATGCCTCTTCCTTTTCTAAACCCAGCCTGGACATCTTGAAGTTCTTGGCTTGCATAATGCTAAAGCCTAACATGCAAGCTTTTTAGCATGACCTTACTAGCATGGGAGAAAGTGCAATAGTCTGATGGTTAGCAGATATATTTTACTGGACTTCTTCGAAATTGGGATGAAGACTGACCTGTGCCCTGTCCTGTGTCCAGTCCAGTCCTGTAGTCACTGCTGGGTGTTCCAGATTTGCTGACATACTGAATGCAATGATGGCATCATCTTCTAGGGTTTTGAATAGTTCTACTGCATCTATTGCATCCACTAGCTTTGTTAACAGCAGTGCTTCCTAAAGTGCTCTTTGCAGTCCAGAATGCCAGTCTCTAGGTGACTGACAACACCATCATAGTAATCTGGTTCACTTGAGCCTTTCATACAGTTGCTCATCTGGATCTTTTTGTACAGTTCTTCCATATATTCATTCAATCTCTTCTTCATCTCTTCAGGGTCTAGTAGGTCTCCACCATTTCTGTCCTTTATTGTGTCCTTTATCTTGAGTGAAATGTTCCCTTGATAGTTCCAGTTTTTCTGAAGAGGTCTCCACCTCCCCCCACCCCCATCCCCTTTTTTTTTCTTCTAGTCTTATGCACTGTTCATTGAAGACCTTCTTCAAGACCTTCAAGATCTTTTTTTTTTTTTTGGTCTCTGCATGCTCTTCTTCAGAACTCTGCATTTAGTTAGATGTACCTTTAACTTTCCTTTTGCTCTCTTCTTTCTTCAGCTATTTGTAAAGCTTCCCAATATAACCAGTTTGCCTTCTTTTTCTTTGGGATGGCTTTGTTCATTGCCTCTTGTATAAGAGTATGGACCTTTATCCATCGTTCATCAGGGACACTGTAAGCTAGATTCAATCACTGAAATCTATCTGTTACCTTGACTGTTACCTATATTCATCAGATCAGACCAGGTGCTCAGTCGTGTCAGACTCTTTGAGACCCCATGAATCGCAGCACGCCAGTCCTCCCTGTCTATCACCAACTCCCGGAGTTCACTGAGACTGACTTCCATCGAGTCAGTGATGCCATCCAGCCATCTCGTCCTCTTTCATCCCCTTCTCCTCCTGCCCCCAATCCCTCCCAGCATCAGAGTCTTTTCCAATGAGTCAACTCTTTGCATGAGGTGGCCAAAGTACTGGAGTTTCAGCTGTAGCATCATTCCTTCCAAAGAAATCCCAGGGCTGATCTCCTTCAGAATGGACTGGTTGGATCTCCTTGCAGTCCAAGGGACTCTCAAGAGTCTTCTCCAACACCACAGTTCAAAAGCATCTATTCTTCCGCGCTCAGCCTTCTTCACAGTCCAACTCTCACATCCATACATGACCACAGGAAAAACCATAGCCTTGACTAGACAAACCTTTGTTGGCAAAGTAATGTCTTTGCTTTTGAATATGCTATCTAGGTTGGTCATAACTTTCCTTCCAAGGAGTAAGCGCCCTTTAATTTCATGGCTGAAGTCACCATCTGTAGTGATTTTGGAGCCCAGAAAAATAAAGTCTGACACTGTTTCCACTGTTTCCCCATCTATTTCCCATGAAGTGATGGGACCGGATGCCATGATCTTCGTTTTCTGAATGTTGAGCTTTAAGCCAACTTTTTCACTCTCCTCTTTCACTTTCCTCAAGAAGCTTTTGAGTTCCTCTTCACTTTCTGCCATAAGGGTGGTGTCATCTGCATATCTGAGGTTATTGATATTTCTCCTGGCCATCTTGATTTTAGTTTGTGTTTCTTCCAGTCCAGCGTTTCTCATGATGTACTCTGCATAGAAGTTAAATAAACAGGGTGACAATATACAGCCTTGACGAACTCCTTTTCCTATTTGGAACCAGTCTGTTGTTCCATGTCCAGTTCTAACTGTTGCTTCCTGACCTGCATACAAATTTCTCAAAAGGCAGGTCAGGTGGTCTGGTATTCCCATCTCTTTCAGAATTTTCCACAGTTTATTGTGATCCACACAGTCAAAGGTTTTGGCATAGTCAATAAAGCAGAAATAGATGCTTTTCTGGAACTCTCTTGCTTTTTCCATGATCCAGCAGATGTTGGCAATTTGATCTCTGGTTTCTCTGCCTTTTCTTTTCTAAAACCAGCTTGAACATCAGGAAGTTCACGGTTAACATATTGCTGAAGCCTGGCTTGGAGAATTTTGAGCATTACTTTACTAGCGTGTGAGATGAATGCAATTGTGCGGTAGTTTGAGCATTCTTTGGCATTGCCTTTCCTTGGGATTGGAATGAAAACTGACCTTTTCCAGTCCTGTGGCCACTGCTGCGTTTTCCAAATTGCTGGCATATTGAGAGCAGCACTTTCACAGCATCATCTTTCAGGATTTTGAATAGCTCAACTGGAATTCCATCACCTACACTAGCTTTGATCATAGTGATGCTTTCTAAGGCCCACTTGACTTCACATTCCAGGATGTCTGGCTCTAGGTCAGTGATCACACCATCGTGATTATCTGGGTCGTGAAGATCTTTTTTGTACAGTTCTTCTGTGTATTCTTGCCATCTCTTCTTAATATCTTCTGCTTCTGTTAGGTCCATACCATTTCTGTCCTTTATCAAGTTCATCTTTGCATGAAATGTTCCTTTGGTATCTCTGATCCTCTTAAAGAGATCCCTAGTCTTACCCATTCTGTTGTTTTCCTCTATTTATTTGCATTGATCGCTGAAGAAGGCTTTCTTATCTCTTCTTGCTATTCTTTGGAACTCTGCATTCAGATGCTTATATCTTTCCTTTTCTCCTTTGTTTTTCGCTTCTCTTCATTTCACAGCTATTGGTAAGGCCTCCCCAGACAGCCGTTTTGCTTTTTTGCATTTCTTTCCTATGGGAATGGTCTTGATCCCTGTCCCCTGTAGAATGCCACGAACCTCATTCCATAGTTTTTCAGGCACTCTATCTATCAGATCTAGGCCCTTATATCTATTTCTCACTTCCACTCTATAATCATAAGGGATTTGATTTAGGTCATACCTGAATGGTCTAGTGGGTTTCCCTACTTTCTTCAATTTAAGTCTCAATTTGGCAATAAGGAGTTTGATTTCAGTGGTACCTGTTTGGCCTGTGGCTTTCCCCACTTTCTTTAGTTCAAGCCTGAAATTTCCCATGAAAATTGATGTTCTGACCGACAGTCAGCTCAGGATCTTATTTTTGCTGTGTATAGCTTTGTATACAACTTTGTTGTCTGTATACAACTGTATACAACTTTTATATTTGGCTACAAAGAATACAATCAACTTAATTTCATGATGTTAATTTGGTTATGTATAAAGTTGTCTACTGACCTGGTGAACAAAGGTATTTGCTATGACCAGTACATTCTCTTGGCAGAATTCACGTAAGCTTTGCCCTGCTTCATTTAGTTCTCCAAGGCCAAACTTGCCTATCACTCCACTTATCAACTGACTGTATAATTTTGTATACCAATACCCAATGGTGAATAGGACATCTGTTTTTAGTGTTAGTTCTAGGAGTCTTTTAGATCTTCATAGAATTGATCAGCTTCAGGTTCTTTGGTATTTGACAGAGGCATAGATTTGAATTACTGTGAGGCTGAATGGCTTGCCTTGGAAATGAACTGAGATCACTCTATTATTTTGGAAGCTTCACCCAAGTACTGCAGTTCAGAGTCTTTGTTGATTATGAGTGCTGCTCCACTTCTTCTATAAATTTTTTGCCTATAGTAGTCGATATAATCTCCACCTGCATTCACCAATTCACATCCATTTTAGCTCAGTGATTCCCAGGACCTTGCTGTTTATTCTCACTGTCATTAAATTTGTATAAAACTGAATTAGAGCTATATACACTGTATAGAGGTATACAGGTAGGTATAGAGGTATACAGGAAGTCCTACTAGAGTCACTAAGAAAATAAAAGCAAACTATACTTCAATAAAAATATTTTTTAAACAAAATAAATAAATAAAATAAAATATATCATGAAAGCAAAACAATTGCTACACTGAAATCCATCATTTATATATGAAGGCAATAAAAAGGGCAAAAACGTGAATTAAAAACAACAACAAAAAGGCCTAATTTTGATCATATTCACAATGATACAAAATATGAATGAATTGAGCAATCTAATCAAATAGCAGTCACTTGGAGACTAGATAAAAATTAAAAAAGCAATAATCTAACATTATGCTATTTGTGGGAGACAGAATTTAAGGTTCAAAGATGTAGACTTTGACTGAAATGATTAAAAATTATATATCATGCAAATATCAACCAATGAAAGAATTGGCTATATTATACTAATGTCAACCAAAAAAGATTTTTATTAACTTATGAATAAAGAAGGACATTTTATAATGATAAAAATGGGACTCTATTAGGAACAGTTATATACACACCTAACAAAACAACTCAAAATTGCATGGAGGAAAAAAATATCTGATAGAACTGCAAAGAGAAATAGACCATAAAATAATAATTGTTAGACTTTATAATCCAATTTCAATAAGGGATAGAAGACCAGGAAGAATATCACCTATCAAATAAAGAAGTGAATGATAATATAAGCCAGCTAGTCTGAACAGACATCTGTAGAGCAATCTATCCAATGCAGGATATACATTCTTCTCAAGAGTGCATGAAACATTCTCAGGATAACCTACATGCTGTACATAACACAAAACTAAATAAATGTGAAAGGACTAAAATCATATATATCCTCTGAATAAAATGAATTTAGGAAACAAAAAAAATTGAGAAACAAACCCATATTTGGAAATTAAGAACATATTCCTAAATAATTAAAGGGTGAAAGAAAGAATCATAAGAAACATAAGACAATACAGTTGACGCTTAAGCAATGTGGGGCTTAGAATATCAACAGTTTCTGAAGTCAACAATTTGTGTATAAATTACAGTGGGCACTCCATCTATGTGTTTCTTCCACATTCATGATTTCACCTCTGCTGATTCAACCAGCTGCAGATAATGTACTGCTCTACTATTAGTATAAAAGGAAAACACACACACACACACACACACACACACACACACACACACACACACACACAAAACAAAACACACCTTGGACCTCCAAAGTTCACATTCCTGTTGTTCAAAGGTCAAATGCACTTTGAGAATAATGAAGACAAAAACACAGCACACATAAATTAGTGTATATAGCAAAGTAACTCAAGTGAAGCAGACATACATAGGAAAGGATAAATATAGGGGCAAAATAAATAAAATAGAGAAAAGAAAAACAACAGAGACCAGTAAATCAAAAGCTGGTTATTTAGAAAGATCAATAAATCGACACAACATTAAACATTATAAATCAAAGGGAGGATTCAAATGACTAATATTAGGAATAAAATAGGAAAAATTACTGCCAACTTTGGGAAAATAAATATAATTTTAAGGAAATACCATGGCACAAATTACAAAAAATTAGCTGAAATGGATTAATTTCTAGAAATTCACAAATGACTGAAATTGAATGGAGAATAAAAATCTGAATAGTAAAGACATCAGATCAGATAAGATCAGTCACTCAGTTGTGTCCAACTCTTTGCGACCTCATGAATTGCAGCACGCCAGGCCTCCCTGTCCATCACCAACTCCCGGAGTTCACCCAGACTCATGTCCATCGAGTCAGTGATGCTATCCAGCCATCTCATCCTCTGTCGTCCCCTTCTCCTCTTGCCCACAATCCCTCCCAGCATCAGAGTCTTTTCCAATGAGTCAACTCTTCGCATGAGGTGGCCAAAGTACTGGAGTTTCAGCTTCAGCATCATTCCTTCCAAAGAAATCCCAGGGCTGATCTCCTTCAGAATGGAATGGTTGGATCTCTTTGCAGTCCATGGCACTCTCAAGAGTCTTCTCCAGCACCACAGTTTAAAAGCATCAAGTCTTCGGTGCTCAGCCTTCTTCACAGTCCAACTCTCACATCCATACATGACCATAGGAAAAGCCATAGCCTTGACTAGACAAACTTTGTTGGCAGGGTAAAATCTCTGCTTTTGAATATGCTATCTAGGTAGGTCATAACTTTCCTTACAAGGAGTAAGCGTCTTTTAATTTCATGGCTGCAGTCACCATCTGCAGTGATTTTGGAGCCCAGAAAAATAAAGCCTGACACTGTTTCCACTGTTTCCCCATCTATTTCCCATAAAGTGAGATGATGGCAATTGTGCGGTAGTTTGAGCATTCTTTGGCATTGCCTTTCTTTGGGATTGGAATGAAAACTGATCTTTTCCAGTCCTGTGACCACTGCTGAGTTTTCCAAATTTGCTGACATATTGAGCGCAGCACTTTCACAGCATCATCTTTCAGGATTTGAAATAGCTCAACTGGAATTCTATCACCTCCACTAGTTTTGTTCGTAGTGATGCTTTCTAAGGTTCACTTGACTTCACATTCCAGGATGTCTGGCTCTACGTTAGTGATCACACCATCATGATTATCTGGGTCGTGAAGTTCTTCTGTGTATTCTTGGCATCTCTTCTTAATATCTTCTGCTTCTGTTAGGTCCATACCATTTCTGTCCTTTATCAATGACATCTTGGCACGAAATGTTCCCTTGGTATCTCTAATTTTCTTGAAGAGATCTCTAGTCTTTCCCATTCTGCTGTTTTCCTCTATTTCTTTGCATTGATCGCTGAGGAAGGCTTTCTTATCTCTTCTTGCTATTCTTTGGAACTCTGCATTCAGACACTTATATCTTTCCTTTGCTCCTTTGCTTTTCACTTCTCTTCTTTTCACAGCTATTGGTAAGGCCTCCCCAGACAGCCATTTTGCTTTTTTGCATTTCTTTTCCACGGGGATGGTCTTGATCCCTGTCTCCTGTACAATGTCATGGACGTCATTCCATAGTTCATCAGGCACTCTATCAGATCTAGGCCCTTAAATCTATTTCTCACTCCCAGGGATATAATCATCAGGGATTTGATTTAGGTCATACCTGAATGGTCTAGTGGTTTTCCCTACTTTCTTCAATTTAAGTCTGAATTTGACTCATTGGTAAATTCTACCAAATATTTAAATCAAAAGTCATGACTGTTCTCCATAAACACATTCTAAATGAATCAACAGAAATGAAAAGGAACATTTCCCAACTCATTTTATGAAGCCAGTATTACTTGGATGCCAAAACTCAAGGCCAGTTATTTTGTAAAATTCTCTTCAATTCTGGCTTATCCAGATTTTTCTCATGATGAAATTCATATTTTGCATCTTTGACAGGAAAATGACAGAAATGGAACTGTCCTAATATCATCTCATTCTATGGAGCAAGAGAAACTAGAGTGGGTCCTGAGTGGGGTTGAGTGAAGTATGTAGTGGTACTGGGAAGCTGGCCAGAGTTCAGAGCAGATTCTGTCTGACTTTTTTGCCTTGTTTCAGAACTTTTTCAGAATTTGTTTCAGAACTTGTATCAGCATCGAGGTATGTTCCTTCTATGCCTACTTTCTGGAGAGTCTTTTTTTTTTTTTTTTTTAAACCATAAATGGATACTGAATATTGTCAAAGGCTTTCTAGCATCTTTTGAGATAATCACATGGTTTTTATCTTCCAATTTGTTAATCTGGTGTATCACACTGATTGATTTGTGAATACTGAAGAATCAGAAATATACCATGGATTGGAAGACTCAATATAGTGAAAATGAGTATACTACCCAAAGCAATCTATAGATTCAACACAATCTCTAGGAAGCTACCAATGATATTTTTCACAGAACGAGAACCAGTAATTTCACAATTTGTATGGAAATACAACCACAATAGAAAGTCAGTCTTGAGAAAGGGAACTGGAGCAATCAACTTGCCTGACTTTGGCCTACACTACAAAGCTACAGTCATCAAGACAGTATGGTACTGGCACAAATACAGAAATATCAATCAGTGGAACAGAATAGAAAGACCAGAGATAAACCCACACACCTATGTACACCTTATCTTTGACAAAAGAGGCAAAAATATACAATGGAAAAAAGGTAATCTCTAACAAGTGGTGCTGGGAAAACTGGTCAACCACCTGTAAAAGAATGAATCAAGAACACTTTTTAACGCTATACACAAAAATAAAATCAAAATGGAGTACAGATTTAAATGTAAGACAAGGAACTATAAAACTCTTGGAGGAGAACATAGTGTTCTTATGTAAGAACACTCCCCTATATAAGTCACAGAAGATACTTTATGATCCACCTCCCAGAGTAATAGAAACAAAAACAAAAATAAATAGATGGGACTTAGTTAAAGCTTTTGCACAATGAAGGAAACTATAAGCAAGGTGAAAGTGCAGCCTTCAGATTGGGAGAAAATAATAGCAAACGAAGCAACTGATGAAGAATTAATCTCAAAAAATATACAAGCAGCTCATGCAGCTCATACCAGAAAAGTAAACCACCCAATCAAAAAATGGGCCAAAGAGCTAAACAAACATTTCTCCAAAGAAGAAATACAAATGGCTAGCAAACACACGAAAAGATGCTCAACATCACTCATTATCAGAGAAATGCAAATCAAAACCACAACGAGGTACCATCCCACACTGGTCAGAATGCCTGCCATCAAAAAGTCTATAAACAATAAATGCTGGAGAGGGTGTGGAGAAAAGGGGACGCTCCTGCACTGATAGTGGGAATGCAAACTAGTACAGCCTCTATGGAGAACAGTGTGGAGATTCCTTAAAAAACTGGAAATACAACCGCCATACAACCCACCAATCCCACTTCTGGGTATACACACCAAGGAAGCCAGAATTGAAAGAGACACGTGTGTCCCAATGTTCACTGCAGTGTTGTTTACAATAGCTAGGACATGGAAGCAACCTAGATGTCCATCAACAGAAAGTGGAAAAGGGAATTGTGGTACCTATATACAATAGGATATTACTCTGCTATAAAAAAAAGAACACGAGTCAGTTTTAATGAGGTGGATGAAATTGTATAATTGTGAAATTATATTAAGTATATATGGAATTTAGAAAGATGGTAACAATGACCCTATATGCAAGACAGCATATAGGGTTCATAGAACCATTATCTCTTCGTATCTAGGAAAGCACTAAGCACTAAACCCCTTCACGGTGACATCGGCTACTGACTAGCAGAAAATCTTCGTAACATAAGCTCCTGATTGCATTGAACTCCCCCTTCACCAAAACCTTTATATTTGCCTTAACCCTGCCTCTCTGGGGCAGTCTTTCTGATAGATCTAAGGTGCTGTCGCCTGGGCTACAGTCCTCATTTTGTCCCAAATAAAACTTAACTCACAACTTTCAAGCTGTGCATCATTTTAGTCAACAGAGGTAACTGTCCTATTTTTAAATCAATTTTAATTCATAAAGCTTATCCTTTTCTCTAAGGCCAGTTTTATCATTTTCTGTAGATCAGTCTTATGGACTCTGTGTGAGAGGGAGAGGGTGGGGAGATTTGGGAGAATAGCATTGAAACATGTATAATATCATGTATGAAACGAGTTGCCAGTCCAGGTTCGATGCACGGTACTGGATGCTTGGGGCTGGTGCACTGGGACGACCCAGAGGGAGGGTAGGGGAGGGAGGAGGGAGGAGGGTTCAGAATGGGGAACGCGGGTGTACCTGTGGCAGATTCATTTCAATATTTGGCAAAACTAATACAATATTGTAAAGTTAAAAAAAAAAAAAAAACTTTTGATATTTTCAAAGATCAAAGAGGCTTCCACTCTGGTATTAATGTCCTACCAGTGATTTGTGGGCCATTTTTCCAAAAAACTTTTACTTTAGCAGGATACTGCATATCTCCCCTAGCCCAAGAATCTACCAGGGCCTGGCTCACAAGTCATTTGTTTCTTTTCATACTTTCTCACATCTTTCTACAGATTTGAATATTTGAGTATTTATTTACAAATCTGAATATTTAAGACTCACCTTCAACTTTATCATCAGGAAAAAGTGGATTATTTCCCTTTGGTTCTTTCCCCATTCTCATTTTCCTTATTTATAAATGTACATTGCATTTTCCTGAGATCTAATATTTATTTTTTTTATGGTACATAGCCCATAATTCTAGGTGTTTCATCAATTTTCTCTTTAGGGACTTTCTCTTTATTAAGAGCCATGGACATCTCCTTTCTAGATACTCTGTTACAACTTTTGTTCCATCCTCTGTCTTCCCTGCTTTCAAAACCCATTCTCTCAAATCTCCTAGTTGCTGGACTTTATGAACCATTTTTGCTGGACTTTATGAACCACTTCATTAATGGAAGTATTTTGTCTTATTTAACAAGAGTTAAGATTATATGCAGGTCAGGAAGCAACAGTTAGAACTGGACATGGAACAACATGCTGGTTCCAAATAGGAAAAGGAGTACGTCAAGGCTGTCTATTGTCATCCTGCTTATTTAACTTCTATGCAGAGTACATCATGAGAAACACTTGGCTGCAAGAAGCACAAACTGCAATCAAGATTGCTGGGAGAAATATCAATAACCTCAGATATGCAGATGACACCACCCTTATGGCAGAAAGTGAAGAGGAACTAAAAAACCTCTTGATGAAAGTGAAAGTGGAGAGTGAAAAAGTTGGCTTAAAGCTCAACATTCAGAAAACGAAGATCATGGCATCCAGTCCCATCACTTCATGGGAAATAGATGGAGAAACAGTGGAAACAGTGTCAGACTTTATTTTGGGGGGGCTCCAAAATCACTGCAGATGATGACTGCAGCCATGATTAAAAGACGCTTACTCCTTGGAAGAAAAGTTAGGACCAACCTAGATAGCATATCAAGAAGCAGAGACATTACTTTGCCAACAAAGGTCCGTCTAGTCAAGGCTATGGTTTTTCCGGTAGTTATGTGTGAATGTGAGAGTTGGACTGTGAAGAAGGCTGAGTGCCGAAGACTTGATGCTTTTGCACTGTGGTGTTGGAGAACATTCTTGAGAATCCCTTGGACTGCAAGGAGATCCAACCAGTCCATCCTAAAGGAGAGCAGCCCTGGGTATTCTTTGGAGGGAATGATGCTAAAGCTAAAACTCCAGTACTTTGGCCACCTCATGCGAAGAGCTGACTCAGTGGAAAAGACTCTGATGCGGGGGGTGGGGGGTGGGGGGGTGGATTGGGGGCAGAAGAAGGGGACAACAGAGGATGAGGTGACTGGATGGCATCACTGACTCGATGGACGTGAGTTTGAGTGAAGTCCTGGAGTTGGTGATAGACAGGGAGGCCTGGCATGCTGCGATTCATGGGGTCACCGAGTTGGATACAACTGAGTGACTGAACTGTAGATAACATGTTTCTAACTTGGAGGAGTCATTTTTTAAAGTCTTTTTATCTGTACTTTGTGAGGCATCTTTCAACATTTCATCTGTATGTCCCACAAAAATGGCACTTTCCATGGTCGACTCCTCCAACCTCTGAACAGTCTTCTAAAGTATACCAAGACCGAGCACTTTCAGGCCACGTGGATTCTAAAAGATATTCTTAAGTCATTCTTCACTCACCACTTTTGACAGATTTGAGGCTCCAGGACTCTGGCTTTTGTATCTGAAAGCCTGTTACACAAAAGAATCACTGCTCGAAGTGCCAAATTTCTTTGCATCCTCCTCACCTATGAGTATTCCAGTAGTTCCAGGGTTATATATGCACTGTACCCAGGAAATAAGGTGCTCTCCAGGCCTCTGAGTACATCTACTTAAAAATATAATTAATTTTAAATATAATTAATAATCTTCAAAAGTATCCTTCCTTATAGTATGCCTCCAGGCATCATTCCATTTTCCAATGCCATGCCAATTGAGCACAAAATTAAGAGGGTTTAGGTTTCTCCTTGGAGTAAGCAATGGCACCCCACTCCAGTACTCTTGCCTGGAAAAGCCCATGGACGGAGGAGCCGGGTGGGCTGCAATCTATGGGGTCGCTAAGAGTTGGACGTGACTGAGCGACTTCACTTTCACTGTTCATTTTTATGCACTGGAGAAGGAAATCAGTGTTCTTGCCTGGAGAATTCCAGGGACGGGGGAGCCTGGTGGGCTGCCGTCTATGAGGTCACACAGTCAGACACAACTGAAGTGACTCAGCAGCAGCAGCAGGTTTCTCCTTGGCATCCAGAGCTGCATCGTGCCTTCATTTTATAATTATATTCATTGTCTAGAAAATGGCCTTTGTACAAATGTTTTACATAAACCATTTACAATTTTGGCTGTTTCCATAAAGTGGTTGACTCTTGGCATTTTCCAACACCATTTGCATAATAGTTGTCTCTTGATTTCTATTGCTTAATCAAGTGACTTATCTGCACACTCAACAGAAATACTGGATTCCAGGCTGTTCAAACGAAAAATAAAAATTTGCTTTCTTATATAAAATTGGATAAACTTAACTTTTGATCTCAAAAATAAATTCTATTAATAGAAGTCTCTAAAACTCCATATACAGACATTCCTTACTAAGGTCATCTAAAACTAGAGAAATTCAGTGTTGGCAGATGTCACACTATAGACACCTTCTCAACATCTACTCTGCCGGGAGCTGGTGTGAGGAGCTCTGCCTGTGGCAAAGGTCATGAGGAAGGAGGCTTGGTATACGCAAAGCGGGGATCAAGCCTCAGGAGTCCCCCTGGATATTCTCGAGCATCTATCCCCAAAAACCAGCCTGCCTACTTTACTGTTTTGTGCTCTCACCTCTGACTTTACTAGGGGCTGTCCCCCACCACCATCTCACTCCCTCTGATAAAGAGTTAATCTACAGCTCCATTTAATAAAGTTCCTGGGCATTAGGAGTGTTTAAATCCAAACCCCTCAGATGGCACTCTAACTTGCCTGACAGGTTTATCCGGACTCGTACAGCTATTCATACGATTGTTTACAGTCTCCCAACCACGAGAGGCACAGGAAGCTTAAGATATTCAAATAGTTTAGAGCCTCTCAGAGAGTTAGAAACTGCCAAAATATAACTAGCAAAAGATTTCATTGATGAGCCAATGCTTGCTGCCAAGTTTCCACATCCCCTGCTTTGTACCCTTGAATGTGTATTAATATAGTTGGTATGCAGAAAAAATAAGTAGTGGCCTTGGTGTTAGCAACTTTAGACCCTTAAGATAATAAATTCTTTTCTTTGTTGTAAACCCACAGCACTTCTGCCCTATAGGAATACAACCTTATTGAACACCTTCGGAGGATGGCGCCAAACCTTTTTTTTTTTTTTAAACTTTACAATATTGTATTCGTTTTGCCAAATATCGAAATGAATCCGCCACAGGTATACCTGTGTTCCCCATCCTGAACCCTCTTCCCTCCCCTACCCTCCCTCTGGGTCGTCCCAGTGCACCAGCCCCAACCATCTAGTATCGTGCATCGAACCTGGACTGGCGACTCATTTCATACATGATATTATACATGTTACAATGTCATTCTCCCAAATCTTCCCACCCTCTCCCTCTCCCACAGAGTCCATAAAGCTGATCTATACATCAGTGTCTCTTTTGCTGTCTCGTACACAGGGTTATTGTTACCATCTTTCTAAATTCCACATATATGCGTTAGTATACTGTATTGGTGTTTTTCTTTCTGGCTTACTTCACTCTGTATAATAGGCTCCAGTTTCATCCACCTCATTAGAACTGATTCAAACGTATTCTTTTCAATGGCCAAGTAATACTCCATTGTGTATATGTACCACAGCTTTCTTATCCATTCATCTGCTGATGGGCATCTAGGTTGCTTCCATGTCCTGGCTATTATAAACAGTGTTGTGATGAACATTGGGGTACACGTGTCTGTTTCAATTCTGGTTTCCTCGATGTGTATGCCCAGTAGTGGGATTGCTAGTCATAAGGCAGTTCTATTTCCAGGTTTTTAAGGAATCTCCACACTGTTCTCCATAGTGGCTGTACTAGTTTGCATTCCCACCAACAGTGTAAGAGGGTTCCCTTTTATCCACACCCTCTCCAGCATTTATTGCTTGTAGACTTTTGGATCGCAGCCATTCTGACTGACGTGAAATGGTACCGCATAGTGGTTTTGATTTGCATTTCTCTGATAATGAGTGATGTTGAGCATCTTTTCAAGTGTCAAACCTTAAAATAATTACTCTTAGAGAAAATAAATCTTACAGTTGACAAATCTTTATCAGAGTCATAAAATGTTAATAAGCCTTCTGGCGAGAAGATGATGTAAATCACCTAAACCACATGTATACGATAAACTTGCAGGAAAGAAACCCTGGTTTCGATAAGGATCAAAGACGGCTGACTGCATGATTTCACATCCCCTATTATCCTCTATGTGCAACTTGGGAGTATAAAAGCCCCTGTTGAAAATAAAGCTACGGGCCTTGCTCACCAAAGCTTGGTCTCCCCATGTCATTCTTTCTTTCACATTCTGGCTGAGTCTCCATCCGGAGGGCGGAGGCCCTCTACAACCATTTATTTGCCTGGGCTTTTAAGACCCACTCGAGAAGGTGCCTAAGATGGGGGCACTTTCTGCTATTCGAGAGGGCGCCTGTGGCCTCCATGGTCAGAGCTAACTTGATGTCACAGGTTATAATGATTTTCCACGTAAACCAAGCTACTCAGCCTCTTTTCTCCACTGAATTTTCCTACTGAGCTATCCTCATTCTATTACTCTTTATATCTCTGATGAATATTTAAATAAAGCCAGTGTAATCGCCAATGCCATCTCCCCTTCAAACTCCTTGGATCAGCCGGGGCTGGACCTTGGCACTACTCTAAAGATGCTTTCCTTTCTTTGATGTTGACCACTTTTAAAGTTTTTACTGAATTTGTTACAATATTGTTTCACTAACCAGGGATTGAACTGCCACCAGCTGCACTGGAAGGCAAAGTCTTAACCACTGTAATACAAGGGAAGTCCCCTAAAACACAAACTTTTAAAAGGAAAGAAACTAAGGTGCTAACAGAAGTTGGCTAAATAAACTGAGTTCTGCTGGTCCATTAGGGAGTAGTCTCCTTCACCCCAACTTACCTAAATGATGCTGTAATTACCTATGTTTCCAAGGGCAGAAAAATCATTTTACAGTTACCTTTGCAGCTGATCACTGTCACATGAAGTGTAAAGAATACACAGAGACTGTTACATTAGTCATCACAGATTTACTCTACCTTTAACAGAGCAGGTAAAATTCACATTTGTGAAATATCTACAAAACACCTTCAAAAAGCAAAGTGACTGCCTCATTAATCTTCTATCCTCAGAAAAAAATGTATGTTATAAAAACAGAGAAATGTATTTAGCAGTTTGTTTTTAGTAATTTTCTATTTACAGCTTGAAAGAGGTAGATACTTCAGCAGCACCTGAGAAATGTAAGGTGACAGTCAAACAAAAATACTGGGCTCCTAACCACAAAATGTCATCCTACGCAACTAAAAATATAATAGTCAATTAAGTTATTCTACACCGTTTTTTGTATACCTTGGTATCCACTGCCACTATAGATTTTACACTCTAAAAGATCCCTTAAAATGGTAAAGCAAGCACAATTTAATTCTATTGCAAATTTTCATCAGCCAACTAAAGTATTTTCAAACAAGGGTTGACGAATCAAAGGTGGTACAGTGACAGAGGGAAAACTTTTAAGAGAAACCAAATAAATCCCACAGAATTTACCTCTTTTCAATATCTATATTATTTCACACAATACCTAATATGTCTAGTATCCCCAACGTGTCTTAAACCCCGTCAACCACACTGAATTCAGCCCAAATTTTACCTTCCACAGAAACAAGT
The DNA here is from genome assembly GCF_002263795.3 of Bos taurus. Classification (NCBI taxonomy): domain Eukaryota; kingdom Metazoa; phylum Chordata; class Mammalia; order Artiodactyla; family Bovidae; genus Bos; species Bos taurus. The sequence goes on from NC_082638.1 coordinate 23,230,062, forward strand.
GACACAAAGAAGTGTGGCCGGCAACACAACTACCTTAACCTTAAATGTCAATATCTTATGAGTAGCAGGGTGCTAGTGAAATACCGTCAGGCATATTACTTTTAAAATCTTAATTTCTAGCACAAATCTTTATTTTTTCTCATAGAAATGGGTCCAGTGTTTTCATTTAGTAACTAAAGTGGTACTCGTTCGGTTGTGTCCAGTTCTTTGAAATCCCATGGACTGTAAGCCACCAGGCGCCTCTGTCCACAGAATTCTCCAGGCAAGAATACTGGAGTCGGTTGCCATGCCCTTCCCCAGGGGATCTTTCTGAACCAGGGACTGAACCTGCATCTCTTGCATCTCCTGCACTGGGAGGCATGGTTTTTTGAATGTCTGAGTCACCAGGGATGCCCTGGAGAAGGAGAAGCCAAGGAGAAGCCCTTTAGTAACTAAAGGAAGTACTATAAAAAAATCTGTTAAACAACTATATTTGGTTTTGTTAATTTTTGCAGATTTAACTAGTCAACTTTCATATACATTCTTTGCTTCCCTGTCCATAACCTTGATTATCAAGGTCAATGATGGAAATTCATAACTATTTCACATTATGGGCTCTTTCCTATGAGACAATTCAATTTTTAAGCCCTTTTATATCACAATATGACAGAAACATACAAGTAAGGTTATTTAGCTTCTCTACATCAAACTAATGAAGTAAAGAACAAAATTCAAACTTCAGAAATTTTCCCATTGTAAATGCGAACACCTAAATACTAGTTTTTTTTCCCTTCAAGCATCTGTTCCAATATAAAACTAAAAGAAATATACAAATATTTTTAAGTCTCATAAACTTTCAGCCTTTGTCCAGTAACTTGCCTGAATATAACGCTTTCTAAACAAATGGTATTTCATACACATATTCTGCTACAATTTTGAAGGAGTGAAAATCTGCAGTTATCTCAGTTTGTCAAGTGATGAAAATATTATCAAAAACTAATCTGAATCAAATATGCTTTGCTTGTTTCATATCCCATACTGCACTTTTATTTTCACCTGGCTTTTAAATGAGTTATTGGTCAAAACTAATCATCTTTACTATTTTCTCTCTTTTATATTAATGAACCAGAGTTTAAATTAGTATTGATTTCTACACAGATGAACCATTATCAGAATAATTCTCACTTTAATTCTGATAATTATATTCAAGGGCAGGGGATAAGACAATGAACATATAAACATATGTAATTAAAAGAACAAGGCAATGAGCACATGCATTCCAATAAAGGAAAAATAAGGCAAATGTATACAATAACGGAGTAGAAAATGTATACATCAAAAAAATGCAGACAGCTAAGCAGTCTCCTGTATCATATAGTCCAATAGCTAAGAAAATACATATATGGTAGAAAAATTAAGAAAAATTTCATCACAAAAGGAATAGAACTACTACATAAGAGTTATACACAAAATATATCTCTCAATACAGTGATCATACTTCATCTCAGTCAACAGAATCAATGCCCAGAAGAGATCCCATAAAAAGGGTCATTTGAACTGCACTGGACTCAACACCCAGTTTGCCTCCTGGAGCTCTTTTAGAGTGGGTGATCACCTCTTTCTGAGAATCAAGAGCAGAGCAGGGCTGTATTATAGGTGTTGCTAAATCTGCGTCTGATGCTTATACAGAGCGCTTCTCTTTCAGGACTTGCACCTTTTCATTCAGCTCATTTCTTTCCATCTGAAGAGCTCTGTACAGCTTCTCTAGTCGTTCCAGCTTTATCTGAAAGACCCTGTACTCTTTATCATGGACAGTTTTCTGGGAAAGAAAAGAAAATTTATGAAACCTTTATATGAAACACAAATTAGGTTACTGTGCACAAAACTAAGTAATCTCAATCAATCTGTAAACTAATTTTTATCATGTCTTGAATGTCACTACATAGTATTTTAAATAGTTATATTTATTCTCAAGTATGCTATGGGACAAAGCAAAACTTAGATACTTTACAGATGTCTACAACACAAAGTTGAGTTAACTAGTTAAGGCAAAAAGTTGTCTCTGTAAGACAACCTAAATTACTGCAGGAAAGAGAATGTATAATCAAAACTGCCGTAACTTAGCAAACTTACACAAGTTTTAACCTGCCTCAATACTGAAACAAGTCAGCATTTGCTATTCACTCATGTAAACCTAACAGAAGGCGATGGAACCCCACTCCAGTACTTTTGCCTGGAAAATCCCATAGATGGAGGAGCCTAGTGGGGCTGCAGTCCATGGGGTCACAAAGAGTCCAACACAACTGAGCGACTTCACTTTCACTTTCCACTTTCATGCACTGGAGAAGGAAATGGCAACCCACTCCAGTGTTCTTGCCTGGAGAATCCCAGGGACGGGGAGCCTGGTGGGCTGCCGTCTATGGGGTCGCACAGAGTCAGACACGACTGAAGTGACTTAGCAGCAGCAGCAGCATGTAAACCTTCTCACCTCTTCAGCCATTTCCAGAAGTATTTTATTATTATTTTCCCATTTGGTACACCACATTATCACTTCTTTTTCAAGGTTTTTCATTTTCTTTGTCATCTGTGAACCAACACAATTGTAAATTTAAATTCTAAACTGCTAGAGTCACCACAAAACCATTTTATAATGTTCTTCACATCATGCAGCAGGTTACTTCCATCAAGTAGTTGATAGCTATTATATCTTTATAAAAGTGGCTGCGATAGTTTGTCGCCAGCAGAACTCCCCTTTGGTGGAGCAATAGGAAACAAAGTTGAGAGTTGCACATTATGAGAAAAAAGAAATTTCATTTTATCAGTTTCACAAAGCAGCAGAATATGGATCTTTCGATACAACACTCTCAGCTCTAAGTTAGGATTGGAGTGCAATTCATTCCTGTTGGGAGGCAGCAAGAGATCATCTTTCTCTTAAAGTTGTAAAGGACTCTTAGAAGAATAGAGATTCTTTTTTGTTGTTGTGGTTGAGCTGCTAAGCCATGTCTAATTCTTTGTGATCCCAATATTTAAATTATTGAATTCTTACTTTTAATCTCCTCACAAACTCACAGGACTAATTTATTTCAAATTTTGTTAAAGATACAATGCTTCAAAACCTAAGATCTGATACTACAAAATCTTAGTTTTCAGAAGTTCAGAGTAAGATTTAGATACGCTAGTCATTCACCTTTGTTTCTAATATTATTTCACTATATCAGCTCTGTTCTAGACAGAGATACTGAATCTGGCATTGTTGAGGGAAACAGGGGTAAGATAGAGCTAGTGCCCTTTGTCTTGTCATTTTAATTATCCACAAAACCAGAGAAAATCTATGTATATGGCTTGAATGCTGACCTCTACAGCCACTAGCAGATGAGGAATGTGTTCCAGTCCAGAGGATTCTCGAGGAGGTAACAAAATTACAGTCTCCGTCTTAAAATTGTCCTTCATGATGAGCACACATATGCTGGAGTCCACATAACAGAGCCTCAACTGAGAGGTATGTCAGGCACAATCATCTACTGCTCATTCAATTCTCCATATTACTCAGTTTAAAAACACCTCAAGGTGGTAAACAGGACTTAACATGGCCAAGCACTGTCTAAATACAACAGTCAAAAATTTTCATTTTTAAGAATAAAAGAATAAAAAGGCATAGAAAGGTTAAACAACTTTTCTATGGTCTACCATAAATGACGTAAGAGTTACTGATACAAGAAATATGACTGACAGGTATGTGCTCCAAACCACTATGCCTGTAAGATTTAGTAATACTCTTAGTAATAATAATCTTTAGTAATAATCATGACTAATATCTATCAAATGCTTACAAAATGTCATGCCCTACTGTTACATTTTCTCCATTAAAAAAAAAAAAAATCCCAATTTTAAGGGGAAGTGGAAGACAGCTTGCTCCAGTCAATTTATACCATGCAATTAACAGATCTCAGTAATTTGAGAAAAAGGTAGATATCTTATATACTTTAAAACTACCCTTTAGCCATATTTTGAACTAGAATGACCTAAAACTTCTTTGTATGACATTTTAATTATTTTCTAAATTTTGCAGAGATGTCCTTCTATATTATACATACAGAGATAAAATTTAAGACTAAAAACATTCTAGGCATTAGCTAGGTCCTCATAAATAATCTATTGCAATAATCTATTGCAAACATAAATAATCTGTTGCAAATTGTTCATATATTACTGCTTTCCTTGGCTTCGATTTAAAAAAAATAATTTACAAATGTTCTGTGAAAGAACTGGGTGTGCTCATCTGAAGCATCTTTTTTAAAAATTGACTTTTAAGAACAATTTGTTCTCAGGATAAAAATCTACTTTTAAGAGTATTTGAGGTAATTTCTAAGCAAAATTTCTAAGTCAGGAGAGAATCTAAAAAGATAAAATTAAAATCATAACCAGACCAATGTAAACTCTGTCCAAATAGTAATTGCTTAAAATAATCTCTTACAAATTCAGTAGTGATATTCTACTGAAAATAGGTAAATACCTTTTCCATTTCCTGCCTGAAGGTTGTAAAGAGTTCATTGCTTTTTTCCATGGTAGTCTGGAATTCTTCAAATTTATCCATATAAAGAGAAAGCTATAGAAAAAAGTATCAAATATTATGAGTTTCAGATATGTGATATAAAATCCCAAAGACTATCAAAATAATATAATGTGGCTAAATATTAGTTACTTGCTATAAGCAATAAAAAGTGAGGACATATGCATAATAAATCTTCAGGCAGATACAATGGCTAAAATTCTTGTAACTCACTAAAATGCGCTGAGAAGAAAATTTGTTCGTTTAATTTAACTGTACGTATTTAAAATGTACAAACGTGGTAGCTCCATTCCATCAGTTACAAAATAAGCTACAATGTTATCACTATATATTTCATGTGACTGTAACAGGTCATGCACTAGCCTTCTACTTGTTTTTTAAAAAGGCCCTTGGAAAAAGATGACCCTTTTATAGGACAACTTATATAAATGCTTGCTATCAAGGCTATGTCTTTCCTTATACTAGGCAGGAAGATAAAACAGAAGTCAAAGAATAGTCTGGATGAAACAAAAAATTTAATGTGAGTATGGCTGAGAAAAAGATAATCTAAAAGAGGTAGAGACATCAATTTCAAAACTCACCCTCAAATAATTAACATCTAGCTGAGAAAACAATGGCTAAAGCATGTGCTTAGTTATTTTATGTGAATGAAGAAAAAACACTTCAGAGACCATGTAAATGTATTATCTTCAGGAAGAGGAAACAGAGGTCCAGAAAATTTGAGTGTTCTGCTAAAGAAAAGTAGAAAATAATAATAGATTGAGCCTAAGAGATAGCATTAGTGATGCTTTTCAAATATATCAAATAGAACTGGAAGGAGTCATGCAATGACACTTGACAGAGATTATAAGTTATAGCAGTTTTAGCCATGGTCCATTATAAAAAATGGAACATCCCAGTACTTTGTCCTACTTGAGTTCAATGCTGGCCAACTGTAAGTAGTTAGCAACTGGTAATTATCACAGAGTTGAAATTATGTGCCTAGATTACAAAACAGTAAAGACAATGAAATTATCAATAAGGGCTGAAAACTGACATAGTAAGAGCACACAATGAGCCCAACATTTGGGAAACAAAGCCACACTTAGGAAGCAGGTGACAATAAACAAAACAAACTAATGATTAGATAAGACTAGCCAAAGGGACATTAAGTCTCAGATAATATAAACTGCACTGTTAACATTATACAAGAACCAGAGATGCCCTGTGAGGTTGGTAAACAGTTCCTCTTGGTGATTTAACCTGCAGAACTTATCAATGACATCCACATTAAAGATCATGTCCTAAAGTAAATATAAACTCTTCATACATTCTTTATATCTACTCCTCCATTTGTATGAACCACTTAGTATATATGGCTAATAAATAAGGTACTTAAATCTGACAGTGGGAAATTCAACAGACCTCTAACATTTTCACTTTTTCATAACACCATTATAAAATATCCCCAAAGACTGCCCATGAAAATGCATGCATGCCAGTCTTAATATATTAGCGTATTTTAAAACTGAGAGTGCTTAAACAGTATAAAATGAAGTCCTAACAGGTAATGCATTTTTTTCAACAGACTATAATCAGTTTAATTTAAAAGAAAGTAAGTCATGCATATATCAAATAAATACCTAATTGCACCTATCAAAACTAGAGAGGCATTGCTAAAACTTTCAGAGATGGAAGGCACAATATTTCCTGTGTCTTTCCTTTAAAGCAAAGATGCAGCATCTGCTCTCTTTATTCCATACAAAGCAACCAACTTAAAGACACCAGAGGACAATGAAAAACAAGAATCCCAATTCCTTTTTAAAAAGAATAAATGCACAACATCACCTGGATGTGAAATTAACTCTACATATTTTAAAAAAAATGTACACTCTGCCTGTGTTGATTTCCTCATAGAACAAACTAAAAAGATACTGGTGAAAAATCTAGATAGTAGAAGGAAGACAATGAAAACAGTCTGATCAGACATACCAATTTGCGTAAGTACAGGACTTACAGAGAAAAACTCTACTCAAAACATGATAAATTAGTCACGTTATGTGAAGAGAAAAATTTCAAGAGGACAAAAGATCTGTTTTTCAGTTCAGTTCTGGCTGTGGGTGGGAACCAGGAGACTCAAAAATTTTGCTAACCTCTATTGTCGTTACCTGCTGTTTTAATTGTATTTCTTGCTGTTTCATTTCCTCATATTTGTGCCTTGATTCTGTGGCTTCTTTTAACAACTAGAAAAGAGAAACATTCTAGCAAAATACTAACAGTAATTACACATAGGACTAAAAAAATGTCAGAAAACCAAATACTATATATATAGCCTTTCCTTTCATTATTCTAGTAAGAATCATAGGTCAATCAATGAAACATCCTGTTATATTGTCAATTACCTCTATCCCAGATCTGTTAAACCCTCAATAATACCAAGGAAAGAGAAATCATCTATAAACCTCTTAAGGACAAAAAGCACCTAAGAGGAACACAAAGGTTTATAAAACTCTGGGTTAAATTGTTCTGTTAAAGGTGAAAATAATTAAGATATCTACACCTTGAAGTAAGAAACAGAGTAAGGAATCTTGATCTTATCTATTATCTAGACTGTTCAGAAAGCTCACCTACAGCTTGACAGGTAAGAAGAGGCAAGTAGACAGGCTATGTAGTAAAGCAATGAAAACACGACTGGGTTTCTTATTACCTTTTTGAAAAGTAGAACAGAGGAGCACATAGTTAGTGAACTATTGTTTTTAAGAAAATCATACAGTAAATTTGCATACTGGGCAATGTGAAATTCAATCCTTGAATTTCTGAATTAATGTCACACAAAATGCAAATTAGCCTTAACAGAGCCTTAAACCAACCAGAGACTAGGTTCACGTATGTACACATGTTGTTTATGTGCATGAAGGCTCCTAATTTATACTCCAAAGTGGAAATAGCAACTGTTTCTTCAGCTGTATAATGGATATTGTTTATGGGTTTTATAAGGTCCATGGTGTAAAAAAATGCACCTCTGTAAACCCTAGACTCACATTAAATATGAATTGTTAACATAAGGAAGAACACACAGGAAATGTTCATATACATATGTCACACCATGCTTACTTTTAGGGCTCAGCCTACTTGAACATAGAGCTAGATGAAACAGTTCACATTATTATAATCACTTTTCACTTTATTAATTTAACTTATGTAGTAAGCATATGTAATTTAATTTATGTATGATAAATATGAGACCTTCACTATGTTCATAATTAATGACAAACAAAATAATCCAAACAGATTCAGGGAACAGTAGCTTATGATTAGGAAATAAAGAATTCTCTTAAATTTCATCAGAAAGTTATATCGAGAGTAATTAAACAAATATTTACCTATTTAGAAAAAATGGAACAAAATGTAGGAGACCGATTTTTGGTGTGAAATTTAATTGCTCCTAGCTCTCAGGCCCAAATTTGCTGATAACTTGTACAAATCTTGAACCTGCTTATCACTATCTAAAAATCAATATAATATTCTAGACAGAAAAATCAAACATGTGCAGGTCTACTCACTGAACTTGGTGTAACAATTCATTTTTTTTAATATGGAAATTTCATCAGGAATAAAAAACAAAGATGTATTCTAACATTTCTCAATATAAAGTGTTAAAAAAAACAAATTACTTGTCCCAGTATCAATGTAAAATGCTGAATGAGTTTAAGAGTTTTAAATGGCTTTGTTAACAGTTTTGAAGAGACAATTGTTTTAAGAAATACAACTTACAAACTCTCTTTCTCTTCGATGTTTTTTATCAGCTTCCTTTATAAGTTGTGCTGTTTGCTGAAGTTTGGCATCCACAAGGTGCTGTTGCAATTCTTTGTGTTTGAACACTTTACCAATATGCTACAGAGAAAACAGAATTTCTTCTATCACTTAAGGAAAGGGGACAAACTAGTGAGGATATGTTAACACAAGATATGGTAACCTGCCCCTCTATCGCTCCTACCAACACTATGATACACAGTAACACTGGGTCTTTCTGTGTATGCTTGAAGATACATCTATTTACATCTCCTTGCAAACCATCCTAAGCTTATAGGAAAGATCCCCTGTGACTATTTCTGTATCCTTATGCCCTTATTCAAGGTGAACTATTCAGTAGTTTGTAGAATTTGTATTTCTACTCTATATTGAAAACTGGCTCAAACTTATCAAGAAAAAGACTGAAAATCACAGATTCTTAAACATTTTTCTCATTAAATTTTCTCAAGTTTCACAGTGTAGGTATTAGTACGTAGTAGCATAGCATATGGAGAAAGCAATGGCACCCCACTCCAGTACTCTTGCCTGGAAAATCCCATGGACGGAACAGCCTGGTAGGCTGCAGTCCATGGGGTTGTGAAGACTGACTTCACTTTCACTTTTCACTTTCATGCACTGGAGAAGGAAATGGCAACCCACTCCAGTGTTCTTGCCTGGAGAATCCCAGGGATGGGGGAGCCTAGTGGGCTGCCATCTATGGTGTCGCATGGAGTCGGACATGACTGAAGCGACTTAGCAGCAGCAGCAGCATATCATAATGGTAGGAAGTCAAATGCTCAGTGGAACATCTTGGACAAATTTTTTCCATTGATGAATCAGTTTTCTTACCTAAAAAGGTTGGTAACCACATCTACCTTGCAGAATTGCTGTAAAAATCAATGTAATGGTTGAAGTGAAGGACTTGGTAACTGGCACATTAGTGGACACTGGTAAGAGGTCATTATCATTTTCAACCTAAATTGTTAAGTGGTATTTATGTACAATAATATAATCAGAACATCCTTCTCAGATAGAGAAATAGTTAACTATCTTCGTCACAAGATCCCAGAAAAGAAAAAAGCAGATTTATAAAATGTAATTAAAAAAACTTTTCCTAAAGTTAAAAAAAATTTGAGGACTGTACAAAATCTGTCTTGAGTGGTAAATAGCTTACTTATTAAACTGTATCCTTCTTTACACAAAAGAAGAGGAAATTCAGTGATATCTCAAATAAGACTTACAAGTGATATGACTTGAACACACATTTTTCAAATTTTCTACATTAATAGCTAGACAAACATTATTAAGAATGAAACTTAAAAAGACTCCTCTTAAAAATTTGACTTGATAAAAATACTAAAAAAAGATTTACTGCATATGCTTAAGAACTGCATCTCCAACAAACAGAATGACAAGAGGAAAAAAAAAAGAAGAAAACCTATTAATTATAAAGGCATGAGATATCACAATCAATGAAATGTAGAAACCTTATCTGGATCTGACTCAAACAATCTTATATAGTGGGAGATGGAAAAATGTGAAGCTTAATATTTCATTAAGTGCTTATAAAATATTTAGGTACGAAATGGCATTGCTTTCTGCTTCAAAAAAGGGCTTGCCATTTCAAGATATGTTTTTAAATAGTAGAGTGGAATAATATGACATCTTGAATTTGCTTCAAAGTAGATATTTAAAGTTATTAGATGCAAATGTGAATAACTGGTGACGTTACTTTTAATTTTCAAATTATGAGAGTAAGAAAACTGTTAAAAGAAATAAAAAATGGTTGAAAGATACTAAAAATCTTAAAAATGGTTTCAAGTTTTATACATAAAACTATAAATTGAGACGATCTGAAATTTGATTGAAAACCGGACAAATCTTTCTTTTTGGTAGTAAAATAAAATTACCATTTTAACTGGACATATTTGCTCTTAGTTACCAGTTTTTATCTTTGTATCTTTGATACAAAGATGAAGCTTTTATAAGTTCATAACACATAAAGAAACAGGATTTTACTAGCTTAAAGCATATTAAAGTCAGGGCGTGCAGCCTTTGGAAAACTCAAAGCCTCCCATGATGCACATCTAACCTGTGAAAGTAACATAAGCAGGTTGTTAACAATTTGCTCTTTAATCTAGACAACACCCCACTTCCAGACTAGTTTGTAATTAGAATGACCAGGTTCTGCAGATTATTCCTATGATTCCGAAGATCATTCATATGAAGTTTTTATTTCATTGGATGTGCCAACAGTGGGTGATAGTTCTATTTTCTTCTCCTAAATACAACATAGAAAGGGGAAAGCAATGATATTGTACATGGTACAGATGATGACACAAGTCTGAGATATTGGGCATTTGACTGCCAAATGTTTATATATATATAACACGTAAATGTTTACTTGTATATTTTGTATATACATGTAAATATAACCTATATTATTAGGTTAGATACAGGAAAAACCCCCTCTGTGATAAAATCACATTCTTCCAGTATCACAGAGAAACAATTACTACTTAATATCATCGCCTAGAAATTACTTCACATATCCAATCCATTGATTTCTGGTATATCAAGGGATAATACAGTTCACATGGTGCACAATCTTCTCCTAAGATATAACCCTGCCTTCCACTACAGATGTGCAGAAGTTTCAAAATTGTCCTATGACAGTTTTAGATTTATATGAAGTGGGCAAAAAGCTTTTGGTACTAACAAGATACCTAAACACAAGAAACACCTTTACCTCTTCCCTCAATGCATACTGTTCAATAAGCTTCTTAAGTTTCTCTCCCAGTTCAATGTTTTCCTGGCGGAGTTTGACACTGTGTACATCATGTTGTTTCAGTTGTGTCTGTATTTCATTCAAAGTAAACTGGAAATGTGCAGTTGCTTCTTTACGTCTTTCTTCTTCTTCTCTTGCCTGCTGCATATTTTCTTCCTTATTGTTCAAAATAATTTTTGTTAATAGTGTAAAACTATACCTAAATTGACAAAAATAAACAAACAAACAAAAATAAGCTGCTGCTATGGACCTTCATATTATGCCGCCCCAAGTGATGCTTATGAACTAAAATTTCTTCTCCCTTCTGGTCTATGGGGAGAAAGCTCTTTCTGCAAATCAATCAAATTTCCCAAAGCAGAGAGAGTAATCAGAGAGAGATTTTTCAAACCAGACAGAGTAATCAGAGACACACAAACTGCCCTATGGTGAATAAAGTGCTATCTGACCATCTAGATATTTATTATACTACTAAGGTACAAGGAAGTACCAGGGCTTCCCTCAAGATCAGTTGGTAAAGGATCTGCCTGCAATGAAGGATATCCTGGTTCAATTCCTGGGTTGGGAAGATCCCCTGGTAAAGCAAATGGCAATACATTCTAATATTCTTGCCTGGAAAATCCCATGAACAAAGGAGCTTGGCAGGCTACAGTCCACGGGGTTGCAAGAGTTGGACACAACTTAGCGACTAAACCACCACCAAAGTACAAGTTAGAGGCCTGTCCACACAGTCTACCTGTTTCATCAACTATGCTAAAGCCTTTGACTGTGTGAATCATATCAAACTTGGAATCTCTTAAAGAGATGGAAATACCATCTAACCTGGTTCCTAAGAAACCTGTTTGTGGATCAAGAAGTAAACATTAGAACCCTGTATGGAACAACTGACTGCTTCAGCACTGACAGAAGTATGACAGGGCTGTCTACTATAACCCTATTTATTTAACCTACATCTGAGCACAACCTGAGAAATGCTGGATGAGTTGCCCTGGAATCAAGGTAAGCAGGAGAAACTCAAGAACTTCAGGGATGCCGATGATATCACTGTAATGGCAGGAAGTGAAGAGGAACTAAAGAGCCTCTTGATAAAAGTGAAGGAGGAGAATGAAGAGCCGGCTTAAAACGAAATATTAAAAAAAAACCCTAAAAACTAAGATCATGGTATCCAGCCCCATTACTTCATGGCAAAAAGAAGGAGAAAAGATGGAAGTAGTGACAGAGTTCCTCTTCTTTGGCTCTACAATCACTGTGGATGGTGACTGCAGCCATGAAATCAGAAGACGACTGCTTCTTGGAACATAAGCTATGACAAACCCAGACACGTGATGAAAGTTCAGTTCAGTTCAGTCGCTCGGTAGTGTCTGACTCTTTGCGATCCCATGAATCATAGCATGCCAGGCCTCCCTTGCCCATCATAACTACCAGAGTTCACCCAAACTCATATGCCATCCAGCCATCTCATCCTCTGTCGTCCCCTTCTTCTCCTGCCCCCAGTCCCTCCCAGTATCAGGGTCTTTTCCAATGAGTCAACTCTTTGCATGAGGTGGTCAAAGTATTGGAGTTTCAGCCTCAGCATCAGTCCTTCCAATGAACACTCAGGACTGGTCTCCTTTAGGATGGACTGGTTAGATCTCCTTGCAGTCCAAAGGAATTGCAAGAATCTTCTCCAGCACCACAGTTCAAAAGCATCAATTCTTCGGCACTCAGCTTTCTTCACAGTCCAACTCTCACATCCATACATGACCACTGGAAAAAGCATAGCCTTGACTAGACAGACCTTTTTTGGCAAAGTAACGTCTCTGCTTTTGAATATGCTATCTAGGTTGGTCATAACTTTTCTTCAAAGGAGTAAGCATCTTTTAATTTCATGGCTGCAGTCAGCATTTGCAGTGATTTTGGAGCCCAAAAAAATAAAAGTCTGACACTGTTTCTCCATCTATTTCCCATGAAGTGATGGGACCAGATGCCATGATCTTAGTTTTCTGAATGTTGAGCTTTAAGCCACCTTTCCCCTCTCCTCTTTCACTTTCATCAAGAGGCTTTTTAGTTCCTTTTCATTTTCTACCATAAGGGTGTCATCTGCATATCTGAGGTTATTGATATTTCTCTGAGGATATTTGGTATTTCTCCCGGCAATCTTGATTCCAGCTTGTGTTTCTTCCAGCACACTGTTTCTAATGATGTACTCTGCATATAACTTCTGCCAACAAAGGTCCCTATAGTCATGGATATGGTCACCCCAGAAGTCACGTTTAGTTGTGAGAGCCATATGGACTGTGAAGAAGGCAGAAAGCCAAAGACTTGATGCTGTTGAACTGCAGTGCTGGAGAAGACTCCTGAGAATCCCTTGGACAGCAAGGAGATCAAATAAGTCAATCTCAAGGGAAATCAACCCTGATATTTGTTGAAAGGACTGACAATTAAGCTGAAGCTCCAGTATTCTGGTCATCTGATGCAAACAGCTGACTCACTGGAAAAGTCCCTGATGCTGGGTGAGATTGAGGGAAGAAGGAGAAGAGAGCATCAGAAGATGAGACTGCTGATAGCATAACCAATGCAATGCACGTGAACATGGGCAAACTTCAGGAGATGGTAAGGGACAGGGAAGCCCAGCGTGCTACAGTCCATAGGGTCACAGAATCAGACATGAATGGGCAATTAAACAACAGAACAAAAATTTTCATTTCATATTAAAAAAAAGGGGGGGGATTAAAAACACACACACCACTAGATGATGATCACTTCAAAAGTTGTCCTATATTCTTCTTCAGTTCAGTTCAGTTGCTCAGCCATGTCCAACTCTTTGCGAGTCCATGGACTGCAGCACGCCAGGCCTCCCTGTCAATCACCAACTCCCGGAGTTCACTCTAACTCATGTGCATTGAGTCAGTGATGCCATCCAAACATTTCCAAGTATTGGATTTCACCTTCAGCATCAGTCTGTCCAGTGAATATTCAGGATATTCCAATGAATTGGATTGAGTCAGTGATGAGTTCACTCTAACTCATGTGCATTGAGTCAGTGATGCCATCCAAACAAATCCAAGTATTGGATTTCACCTTCAGCATCAGTCCGTCCAGTGAATATTCAGGATATCCCAATGAATATCCAATGATGTTCTGAATATCTATATTCTAGATACTTGGAATTTTCAGAAACAGGGGTAATCATATGTCAAGCATGTGTGATCAAAACCATACTCCAACTCTTTAATGACATTCTTTACATTGGAAGGACTGATGCTGAAGCTGAAATTCCAATACTTTGGCCATCTCATGTGAAGAGGTGACTCATTGGAAAAGACCCTGATGCTGGGAGGGATTGGGGGCAGGAGGAGAAGGGGACGACAGAGGATGAGATGGCTGGATGGCATCACTGACTCGATGGACATGAGTTTGGGTAAACTCCTAGAGTTGGTGATGGACAGGGAGGCATGGCATGCTGCAATTCATGGGGTTGCAAAGAGTTGGACATGACTGAGTGACTAAACTGAACTGAAAGACAGACATGTTCCCATATAGAGACAGATTCTTTCTAGAGCTTCTCTACTCTTTGTCCTTCCCTACCGACAAAAATTTTGATAGCTAGTTCCTCTGCCTTTACAACTGTCCTTAAATCAGGTAAGGGATAAGCACTATTCTAAAGTATGTGGCAACTATTAAATAGTTGAAGATGTGCAAAGAATAGCAAAGGAGACTATCCAATTAGCATCCACAGTAGAGCTCTGCAACCTGCTTTGCCTTTAAACTCCTTTTGACCGGTTTATAATTTATTTCATCCAAGCCATTTCACTCGTTATCCAAGGAGGACACAGTAATCAAAACTACATTAATGATTAGAAGAATATATGGCAACCTTATATTTTTTAAGCAGGGCAGTTTTTGTCGTAAGTATCAGTACAGTCTAATTTCCCTGTGATCAATTATGAATTATTATTAAGGAGCTCTTCCTTGAATCTGTTGACTAGGAAAACAATGTTGACTAGGAAGAATGAATCTTTGATATACAATGACAACAAACACAGCATTACCCCCAAGCAAAATAAAAGGCAAGGCTAATTTGTCATTTTGAACTGGACATGAAACAACAGACTAGTTCAAAACTGGGAAAGTACATCAAGGCTGTATATTGTCACCCTGCTTATTAAATTTATATTCAGAGTACATCATGTAAAATGCTAGACTAGATGACTCACAAGCTGGAATCAAGATTGCCAGGAGAAATATCAACAGCCTCAGACATGCAGATGACACCACCCTTATGGCATAAAGCAAAGAGGAACTAAAAGAGCCTCTTAATTAAGAAGATGTAAGAGGAGAATGGAAAAGCTGGCTTTAAACTCAGCATTCAAAAAACTAAGATCATGGCATCCCATCCCATCACTTCGCAGAAAACAGACTGGGAAAAAATGCAAACAGTGGCAGACTATTTTCTTGGGCTCCGAAGTCACTGCTGATGGTGACTGCAGCCATAAAATTAAGATGCTTGCTTCTTGGGCAGAGACATTACTTTACCATCAGAGGTCCATTTAGTCAAAGATAAGGTTTTTCCAGTAGTCACATACAGATGCAAGAGTTGGACTACAAAGAAGGCTGAGTGCCAAAGAACTGAGGCTTTCAAATCATGGTGTTGGAGAAGACTCTTGAGAGTCCCTTGCATCCTAAAGGTCAAATCTGAATATTTATTGCAAAGACTGATGGTAAAACTGAAGCTCCAATACTTTGGCCACCTGATGTGAAGAGCTGACCCAAGAGAAAAGACATTCATGCTGGGAATGACTGAGGTAGAAGGAGAAGAGGGCAACAGAGGATGAGACGGCATCATCGACTCAATGAACATGAATTTGGACAAACTCCAGCAGATAGTGAAGACCGGGAACCCTGACATGCTGCAGTCTATGTTTTTTCAGAATCAGACACAACTGAGCAACTGAACAACTTGTCTTTGAGGACTGTATAGACTGCTCTGCTCAGGAACTTAATTTACCAGAGCAACTGAACCCAGAAGTTATCAAATAGCAGCCATAACTAACTCCCACTAAAGCAAATGATGCAAGGATTTACTTCAAACAGATATGCGGTGATTATAAAATCAATCTATCTAAAAAAAAACAAAAACAGAAAAAGGAACCAACTCACCTTTAATGTCTTATTGTGACGCTGGAGTTCCCTGCAAAGCGATTCAAGTTTGCTTCTTGCCAAGATAGCCTTGTTGTGCTCATGCTGCAAATTAACTTTCTCTTTCACAATCTGGGCTTGCTTCTTTTGCAAAATCTTCATTTGCTTTTGAACATTCCTGCTCTCTTCCAGCTAAAATTAATAAGCACTTTAGGTTTATAAAGCAGTCAGAATTTTTATATTACAACTGGAAAAATTCCAATTATAATCATGGAACTTTTTCTACTTCTCTTAATTAGCTGTCATAAGAAAGTACACAAGTCATTTAACACAAGAAGAAACCCAATTTCATTGCTTATTATTTTACTAAAAGAAAAATATATCTCTTGGGAAAACTTGTTACAAATCAACACCTGCCAGTTTTACTTTTCTATAAGAACATGCAAGGGATACTTTGTTGAAAAAAATAAGCAGCACTCAGGAGTCTTTGTGAGTAAAGAGGCAATTTTAGAGTTAGAGCAATTTCTTATATTTTATATTAACAGATAAAAAGGCAGCCTTGCTGACATTTCAGTAAAACTTAGTGTTCACCCATCAAGCATTCAAAGCGCAAAAATGATATATACAGGAAAAATATGAAGTGTCCTTACAAGTAAAATATTTACAGCTATTACAAAGAGCTTCATTCAAATTCCAGAGGGGGTAAAAAAAAGCTTTTACTTTTATATCTTACTTGCTTTTATATCTTAAGCAAGAAAGCTCCAGAAAAATATCTATTTCTGCTTTACTGACTATGCCAAAGCCTTTGACTGTGTGGATCACAATAAACTGTGGAAAATTCTGAAAGACATGGGAATACCAGACCACCTGACCTGCCTCTTGAGAAACCTGTATGCAGGTCAGGAAGCAACAGTTAGAACTGGACATGGAACAACAGACTGGTTCCAAATAGGAAAAGGATTAAGTCCTGGCTATCTACTGTCACCCTGCTTATTTAACTTATATGCAGAATACATCATGAAAAACACTGGGCTGGAAGAAGCACAAGCTGGAATCAAGATTGCCAGGAGAAATATCAGTAACCTCAGATATGCAGATGACACCACTCTTATGGCAGAAAGTGAAGAGGAACTAAAGAGCCTCTTGATTAAAGTGAAAGAGGAGAATGAAAAAGTTGGCTTAAAGCTCAACACTCAGAAAACTATACGATCATGGCATCTGGTGCCACCACTTTATGGGAAATAGATGGGGAAACAGTGGAAACAGTGTCAGACTTTATGTTTTTGGGCTCCAAAATCACTGCAGCTGGTGACTGCAGCCATGAAATTAAAAGACGCTTACTCCTTGGAAAAAAAGTTATGACCATACTAAAGAGAGCACACATAGAGAGCATACTAAAAAGCAGAGACATTATCTTGTCAAAAAAGGTCCATATAGTCAAGGCTATGGTTTTTCCAGTGGTCATGTGTGGATGTGAGAGTTGAACTATAAAGAAAGCTGAGCGCAGAAGAATTGATGCTTTTGAACTGTTGTGTTGGAGAAGACAATTGAGAGTCACTTGGACTGCAAGGAGATCCAACCAGTCCATCCTAAAGGAGATCAGTCCTGGGTTTTCACTGGAAGGACTGATGTTGAAGCTGAAACTCCAATACTTTGGCCACCTGATGGGAAGAGCTGACTCACTTGAAAAGACCCTGATGCTGGAAAAGACTGAAGGCAGGAGGAGAAGGGGATGACAGAGGATGAGATGGTTGGATAGAGTCACCCAATGCACATGGATTTGGGTGGACTCTGGGAGTTGGTGATGGACACAGAGGCCTGGTGTGCTGTGGTTCATGGGGTTGCAAATAGTCAGACACGACTCAGTGACTGTACTGAACTGGTGGACTATGAGAAGAGCTTTCTTAGTTATGTCCAACTCTTTGTGACCTCATGGACTATAGTCATCCAGGCTCCTCTGTCCATGGAACTCTCTAGCCAAGAATACTGGAGTGGGTTGCCACTCCCTTTTCCAGGGGATCTTCCAATCTCCTTGGCCTTCTGCATTGCAGGAAGATTCTTTACTGCTAAGAAACCAGAGAAGCCCAATGAGAAGAGCACACAAATTAGTATAGATTTCGCACAAGTTATCTGTAACTAAAACTCTTTCTCCAGTACTCCAAACTGCTCATACACCACCAGATGATGAATAAAATCCCAATAATGCAGATTTTAATTATAAATTCAATAGTAACAGTAATAACAAAAATAATGATACAGCAGATCAGAACACTGACATTCCACTAATGGAGATATATTTCACTAAACAGACTAGGTACTAGACATTGAAACAAACATTAATGTATGAGAGACTCCAGAAGAAAGACATAAATGCAGTTAATCTGACATATATGACATGGAGATGTCAAACTGATGGTTTCTATGTGCTCTAAGGAATAAAAGGCATAGTCTTACACTGCAGAGAGAGGTAGAGAAAAGTTGAGGGTTAATATTTAATAAAAAATTGGTATCTCACTGGTATTTTTATAACTGGATAGTGAATGTGGAGAAAAAGTATTAAAAAGATCACAGGATAACAAAGACTCAATTGCATTATCATCTGCCTAGTTATATTTTTAGGTAGGCAGGCAGAATGAATAAACAAGATAAGAAATATTTCCAAAGAGAGTGATTTTTATAATGTATGAAACTTAAGGGAAAAAACAAAGACAGTGGTATTGGCAAAGAGAAAGTAGAGAGTGAATGCAGAAGTGGCTGCAAGAGTCACAGAAAACAAAGGCAGTGAGAATTCTTCAAAAAGAGTGCTGAATCAATGGTGACAGTCTGAACAGAGTATCTGTACTTTTCACTTACAGTCCTCTGATACATGAGATGATCAAGAAGCTGAAATGTCATCATGGAAGATAGCACAGTGGATGGGTCTATCTCCATATCCAGATAACTGCACTGACACAAAGTGATACAATTATTTTGGAAATGTGAAGTTTATACAAAGGCCTACAATTTCCAAAGAAATAAATGGTCAGTAAACTGTGATTAAATTTGCCTCATTTAACCACTAGCAGTGTAGCAAGCTTTTTATTTTTCCATTCCACAGCTCCATTGCAGGTGGTCATATTAAAATTCCTGGAGTGGCTTACATGAGCCACAATAAGCTATAAAGACTTAGGCCTCCAAAATGTCGGAGGTCTGTATTCTGATTGTGGATTTATAACTAACACTTGATCATAACAAGGCAGACACAGACAAGGGTCACCACTATTGTAAACAGCTCCATGTGAACCACTGAAGGAAATAGGATCCATTTTATCATTTTCCCTTTCATTTATCCTTTTTATTTCCTTTGAAGAGCCAGATATTTAAGCACTAAAACATTCAAAACCAATTCCATTTGGGAAATTTAGAAAATCACCATGCAAGCTCAGGATCAAAGATTATATGAGAACACCTTAGATTAGATTTTCATCTCAGACTGATCTCTAGCAAAGAGACATTTTAAAACAAACAAAACAATAAAAACACAACAGACCTTGGTAAAGGGAATCTCATATCTAGAAATACTACACTGTAAGATTCAAATGTACAGTTAATAACAAAAATCATAAGGCATACAAAGAAATAAAGTATGGCCCATTCAAAGACACAAGACCAATCAACCAAACTGTCCAAGAGGAAGACTAGATAGTAGATTCACAAAAGACTTTAAAATAACTGTAGTTAAAATGCATAAGAGGTTAAGGAAGCAGACAAAGTGAAGAAACAATGCATGAGTAAAATGGAAAAAATCAACAGAAACCATAGAAAGGAACCAAAAGGGGGGAAAAAAAAATCTAGAAAAGAAAAGTACAATAATTAAAACAAGAAATTCACTAAAGGGATTAAAAATCTGATTAAAGATAACAAAGAATCAGTGTACTTGCAGAACAACAGAAATTACCAACTCCAGGGAAATGGAATTAATATAGACTGAGGAGCAATCTAAGAGCTAAGGAATCTGTGGGATACCATCAAGTGGACCAATACATTCAGTGTGGGATACCACACAGAGAAAACAGACAGAAGTGGGTAGAAAGGTTATTTGAAGAAATAATGATGAAAAATTTCCCAAATCTTATACCAAGATATGAATGTGCAAGCCCAACAAACTCCTAGAGTCACACTGAAACAGTCGTAAAACTGTCCAATGCCAAATTTACCACATACTAAAGATCCTTGTTAACATAATCAGAAAATTCCTCAGCATGAATCTCGGGAGGCCAGAAGTCAGCAGCTTTTAAAAATGCTGGAAGAGGAGACCCTCAACTGAGAACTCTATGTCTAGAAAAAGTCCTTCAAAAATGAAATATTAATATACTCCATAGGGCTTCCATGGTGGCTCAGTGCTAAGAATCCACCTGCTGATGCCGAAGACATGGGTTCAATCTCTGATCTGGGAATATCTAACATACCATGAAGCAACTAAGACAGAGTGCCACAACTAAGCCTGTGCTCTAGAGACCAAGAGTTGCAATTACTGAGTCCACGTGCCACAGATACTGAAGTCCTAGTGCACTAGAGATGGTATTCCACTGCTAGTGGAAAAGCCACTGCAATAAGAAGCCCACACACTACAACTACAGAGTAATCCCCACTTGCTACAACCGGAGAAAAGCTCACACAGCAACAAAGACCCAGGAAACCAAAAATAAAATAAATAAATAATAAATGAATTTTTTAAAGATAATAAAGAGATAAGACATCTTAAAAAATAATTAGGCTATATTAGGCACATAATGAATAAACAGTAAATTTCTGTGACATTAATAAGTGAAAGGTGCTAACAGAGCTGCATTTGAGAGCTTCTGTATACTTTTGAAATAAATGCTAAAGAGTGTTAGTAACTTGAGAATGTCACGTGCAATCCTCATTATAACCACCAAAAAGAGACTAAAAATGAATTAACTAAGGAACTTAAAATGATTTACTGCAAAAATTCAATTAACGATGAAAGAGCAGTGCAGAAAACAGAGTAAAATGGTAAAAGTTGATTTTTATGAATAATTTAAATGTACAAGAATGAAACTTCAATGAAAAGCAGAAATAGGCAGAATGGGTAAAAACATGATTCAGCTGCATCTCAAGTTAAAAGCTGGTGGAAAGCCTTCATCAGAATGCAGACTTTATGGATGATGGTGTCAGACTTCCGGTTCAATGTGAAGACAAAGAAGGATCCCACCCCCTCCTCCCAGTGACACAGTGAATCTACAACTACATACTGAAACCTTACATCAGGCACCTCAACTTTTAAGACCTGCACCTGAAAGACAAGATCTCAAAACATGTAGATGTGCAAATAAATGGGGCTTGGATCCTAGAAAAACTCACAAAGCTCTATGGAACTGAAAAACAGTTGTTATACACATATGGACTAACCAAGCCCTGGATCCAGCCAGCAGAGGGACAGCATACAGAAAGGCCCAGTATGTGTTTGAAAGAGGCTTGTTAAGATACTCATGGCTTTGGAGTGAGGGGCAGGCTTCTAGTTTGGCGCACATGTACAGACCCACTGAGGTGGCCTTGGGGAAGGGAAACATGCACAAGGAACCTCTACTGTGCAAAAGATCATCAGTATCTCTTCTCCCAAAAGAGAGTCTGTCTGGCTCTCCAATTTTTATGGCCATCACCCAGGGGATGCCCCTTAACTGCCTAGCTCTTGTGACCAATGGGGTTTGCACTTGTGGGTCCTATGGGTCTGTTATAAACCAAGAATACTTTCTTTTGGCTAACCTCAAACCTAAGCACAACAAAGACACAGACACCTAAGTGTAACCCATCTATATGTGAAACAAGATCTGGCCTGAAGGGGCAGATTTCTAAATACAATTAAGGGTCAAATATAATTGCCCTTAGAGACCATGGAGAACCACAGGCACTATTTTCATCATCTTCCTCTACTACAGCCCCTAAAGCTTGACTTCTCCGAAAGCCTGACTTCATGCCTGATGCACCAGCTTTTGTGGCTACCATGCTATCCTGATAGCACAGCCCTAGTGGCCAGCATAATGTGTTCATAGGATGGTAGTAAAAAATAAATAGTTCTGAGCTGGCTTTCATTAAGCACTCAGTGTTCAGAAAGCAACACCTGAGGTGGTCCTAAGATGGCGGAGGAATAGGACGGGGAGACCACTTTCTCCCCAACAAATTCATCAAAAAGAACATTTAAACGCTGAGTAAATTCCACAAAACAACTTCTGAATGCTGGCAGAGGAGATCAGGCACCCAGAAAAGCAGCCCATTGTCTTCGAAAGGAAATAGGAAAGAATATAAAAGACAAAAAGAGAGACACAGAGGTAGGGACAGAGCTCCATCCTGGACAGAAAGTCTTAAAAAGAGAGAAGTTTCCAAACACCAGGAAACACTCTCACTGCTGAGTCTGTGGTGAGCACTGGAACCACAGAGGGCAACATAACTGGGAGGAATAATAAATAAATAATTAATACCCACAGATCAGGTGCCCAACAGTAACTCTCCCAGCAGAGAAGCAGCTGCAGATGCCTGCACCCACCACTAGCAAGCAGGGGCTGGGCAGGGAGGCGCAGGCTGCATTGCTTAGAGTAAGGACCCCACTTGAATGCCCTGAGCGCTATCTGAGGGAACTAACTTGGGCTAGCAAACCAGACTGTGGGATAGCTACCATGCGAAAAGCCCTAACCTAAGACACCGTCAGGTACGCTCAAAGAACAAGGACTGAACCAGACGATGGCAACTGCAGCCCCAGGGAGGCATTATCTACTAAACTGCAAGCAGGCTTCTTTACTAACTAAGACTTCTTGGGGTTCTGGACAGTAAACATCCGCCTGAGGTGTGCTGGTTGTACACCCAGAAAACCGAGTGGCAGGGACGGGGAAGGCGATAAGTCGCAGCGACTGTGCTCGCCAAATATTTCATCACCTGAGCTGCTCAGACCTGGGAAGGGCAGAAAACGCAGGCCGAACAGAGTCTGCTCCTCTGAGGACTGCCTACCAGAGGGCCTGAACCTGAGCGGCTCAGACCTGGGAGGTGCATGCAGCCCAGGGCTGGCCTCAGAGAGTTCCCAGTGGAGCAACCTAGAGCCTGAGCAGTGTGGGCAGGGAGGGCACACACGCTGTGAGTGGGGCAGGCCCAGTGTGGCTGAGGAACTGTGAGCACACGCCAGTGTTATTTGTTTACAGCGTCACTCCCTCTTCACAGCGCGCCTGAACAAGTGAGCCTAAAAACGTGTCCACCACACCCCCTTGTGTCAGGGCGAAAATAGACACTGAAGAGACCAGCAAACAGAAGAAACTAAAACAGAGGGAACCGCCTTGGAAGTGACAGGTGCAAAAGATTAAAACCCTGTCATTAGTACCGACTACATAGGAAGGGGCCTACAGATCCTGAGAAATATAAGCTGGATCAAGGAACTATCTGAAAATGAAGTGACCCCACACTGCCCACAACAACACCAGAGGAAGTCCTAGATATATTCTTACTGTTTTTATTATCTCTTTTTTAAATTTTTTTAAAAATTTAAGTCCTCTATTACTCCATTAATATTCATTTTTATAACCTATTACTTTGAAAATAGAGACCCTATTTTTTTTCTTTTCTTTTAAAATTTTTATTATACTTTTTTTTTTTACTTTACAATATTGTATTGGTTTTGCCATACATCAACATGCATCCGCCAGGGGTGTACATGTGTTCCCCATCCTGAACCCCCATCCTACGTCCCTCCCCATACTATCCCTCTGGGTTATCCCAGTGCACAAGCCCCAAGCTTCCTGTATCCTGCATCGAACCTGGACTGTTGATTCATTTCTTATATGATATTATACATGTTTTAATGCCATTAAAGCAAACTTCATATATATATATATATTTTATAATTTTTGTGACTTTTTCTTTTTTTCTTTTCTTTAATATTGTAATTTTGAAAATCCAACCTCTACTCTGGATTTTTAATCTTTGCTTTTAGGTATTTATTATCTATTTTGTACTTTTAAGAACCCAATTTCAGTACTCATTTTCACTTGGGAGAGAGATTACTGTCTTGACTGCTCTCTCCCTCTGTGGACACTCCTTTTTGTCCACCAGGTCACCTTTATCTCCTCCCTCCCGCTTCTCTTCACTACCCAACTCTGTGAATCTCTAAGTGTGTTCCACATGGTGGAGAAAACTTAGGGAACTGATTACTGGCTGGATCTGTCTCTCTCCTTTTCATTCCCCCCTTTATCCTCCTGGCCACCTCTGTCTCCTTCTTCCCTCTTTTATTCTCTGTGTAACTCCGTGAACATCTGTGAGCGGTCCATACTGTGCAGCGCACATAAGGAAGTGATTACTGTCTAGCTTGCTCTCCCTTCTTTGGATTGCACCTCATCTCATTTGGGTCGCCTCTAACTTCCTTCTCCCTCTTCTCTTTTCCATGTAACTCTGTGAACGTCTCTGGGTGTCCCTCAATGTGGAGAAACTTTTGATCTTTAACCTAAATGTTTTATCAATGGTGCTGCATAGGTGGAGAAGTCTTGACTCTACTGTAAAAATAACTGAAAATCAGAAACAGGAGGCTTAAGTCCAAATCCTGAGAACACCAGAGAAATCCTGACTCCAGGGAACACTAATTGACAGGATCTCATCAAACACCTCCATAACTACACTAAAACCAAGCACCACCCAAGGGCCAACAAGTTCCAGAGCAAGACATATCACTCATATTCTCCAGCAACACAGGAACACAACACTGAGCTTCAATATACAGGCTGCCCAAGTCACTCCAAATGCACTGGTATCTCATAACTCATTATTGGACGCTTCATTGCACTCGAGAGAGAAGAAATCCAGCTCCACCCAGCAAAACACCTACACAGGCTTCCCTAGCCAGGAAACCTTGACAAGCCACCCATAAAACCCTACCCGCAGCAAGGCAACTCCACAATAAAGAGAACTCCACAAACTGCCAGAATACACGAAGGCCACCCCAAACATAGTAATATAATAAACAGGGTGAAGGGACAGAGGAACCCAGCAGCTAAAGGAACAGGATAAATGTGCTCCAAACCAAATAAAAGAGGAAGAGATAGGGAATCTATCTCTACAGAGAATTCCAAATACTGATAGTGAAAATGATCCAAAATCTTGAAATCAAAATGGAATCACAGATAAATAGCTTGGAGACAAGGATTGAGAAGATGTAAGAAAGGTTTGTGAAAAAGTTGGCTTAAAGCTCAACATTCAGAAAACGATGATCATGGCATCTGGTCCCATCATTTCATGGGAAATGGATGGGGAAACAGTGGAAAAAGTGTAAGACTTTATTTTGGGGGGGGCTCCAAAATCACTGCAGATGTTGACTGCAGCCATGAAATTAAAAGACGCTTAATCCTTGGAAGAAAAGTTATGATCAACCTAGATAGCATATTGAAAAACAGAGACATAGTTTGCCAACAAAAGTCCGTCAAATCAAGGCTATGGTTTTTCCAGTGGTCACGTATGGATGTTAGATTTGGACTGTGAAGAAAGCTGAGCACCAAAGAATTGATGCTTTTGAACTGTGGTGTTGGAGAAGACTCTTGAGAGTCCGTTGGACTGCAAGGAGATCCAACCATTCCATTCTAAAGGAGATCAGCCCTGGGTGTTCTTTGGAAGGAGTGATGCTAGAGCTGTAACTCCAGTACTTTGGCCACCTCATGCGAAGAGTTGACTCACTGGAAAAGACTCTGGTGCTGGGATGGATTGGGGGCAGGAGGAAAAGCGGATGGCAGAGGATGAGATGGCTGGATGGCATCACTGACTTGATGGACATTAGTTTGAGTGAACTCTGGGAGCTGGTGATGGACAGAGAAGCCTGGTGTACTGCCATTCACGGGGTCTCAAAGAGTCAGACACGACTGAGAGACTGAACTGAACTGAACTAGAATAAATAAAAAAGAATCAGTATATAATGAATAATGCAATAAATGACATCAAAAACACTCTGGAGGAACAAACAGTAGAATAAGGGAGGCAGAAGATAGGATTAGTGAAGTAGAGATAGAATAGTAGAAATAAATGAATCAGAGAGGAAAAAAGAAAAATGAATTAAAAGAAACAAGGACAATCTCAGAGACCTCCAGGATGATTTAAATGCCCTAATATTCGAATTACAGGAGTCCCAAAAGAAGAAGACAAAAAGAAAGACCATGAGAAAATACTTGAGGAGGTAATAGATGAAAACTTTTCTAAAATGGGGAAGGAAATAATCATCCAAGTTCAAGAAATCCAGAGAGTCCCAAACAGGATAAACCCAAGGCGAAACACCCCAAGACACATATTAATCAAATTAACAAAGATCAAACACAAAGAACAAATATTAAAAGCAGCAAGGGAAAAACAACAAATACCACACAAGGGGATTCCCATAAGGATAACAGCTGATCTTTCAACAGAAACTCTTCAGGCCAGGAGGGAATGGCAAGACATACTTTAAGTGATGAAAGAAAATACAAACAACAACAACAAGAAAATAACCAACAGCCCAGATTACTCTACCCAGCAAGGATCTCATTCAAATATGATGGAGATATCAAAAGCTTTACAGACAAGCAAAAGCTGAGAGAATTCAGCACCACCAAGCCAGCTCTCCAAGAAATACTAAAGGAACTTCTCTAGACAGTAAACACAAAAAGGGTGTATAAATTCGAACCCAAAACAATAAAGTAAATGGCAACAGGATCATACTTATTAATAATTACCTTAAACGTAAATGGGTTGAATGCCCCTACCAAAAGACAAAGACTGGCTAAATGGATACAAAAACAAGACCCCTATATGTGTTGTCTACAAGAGACCAACCTCAAAACAAGGGAAACAGACTGAACGGGAAGGGCTGGAAAAAGATATTCCACATAAACAGAGATCAAAATAAATCAGGAGTAGCAATATTCATATCAGATAAAATAGACTTTAAAACAAAGGCTGTGAAAAGAGACAATGAAGGAGACTACATAATGATCAAAAGATCAATCCAAGAAGAAGATATAACAATTATAAATATATATGCACCCTGACTTCAGGCTCTACTACAAAGCCACAGTCATCAAGACAGTATGGTACTGGCACAAAGACAGAAATATAGATCAATGGAACAAAACAGAAAGCCCAGAGATAAACCCACACACCTATGGACACCTTATCTTTGACAAAGGAGGCAAGAATATACAATGGAGAAAAGACAATCTCTTTAACAATGGTGCTGGGAAAATTGGTCAACCACTTGTAAAAGAATGAAACTAGAACACTTTCTAACACCATACACAAAAATAAATTCAAAATGGGTTAAAGATCTAAATGTTAAGACCAGAAGCTATAAAACTCCTAGAGGAGAACATGGGCAAAACACTCTCTGACATAAATCAAAGCAGGATCCTCTATGACCCACCTCCCAGAATATTAGAAATAAAAGCAAAAATAAACAAATGGGACCTAATTAAACTTATAAACTTCTGCACTAAAAGGAAACTATAAACAAGATGAAAAGACAGCTGTCACAGTGGGAGAAAATAATAGCCAATGAAGCAAGTGACAAAGAACTAATCTCAAAAATATATAAGCAACTCCTGCAGCTCAAATCCAGAAAAATAAACCATCCAATCAAAAAACGGGCCAAAGAACTAAACAGACATTTCTCCAAAGAAGACATACAGATGGCTAACAAACACATGAAAAGATGCTCAATATCACTCATTATCAGAGAAATGCAAATCAAAACCACTATGAGGTACCATTTCATGCCAGTCAGAATGGCTGCTCTCCAAAAGTCTACAAGCAATAAATGCTGGAGACAGTGTGGAGAAAAGGGAACCCTCTTACACTGTTGGTGGGAATGCAAACTAGTACAGCCACTATGGAAAACAGTGTGGAGTTTCCTTAAAAAACTGGAAATAGAACTGCCTTATGACTAGCAATCCCACTACTGGGCATACACATCGAGGAAACCAGAATTGAAAGAGACACGTGTACCCCAATGTTCATCACAACACTGTTTATAATAGCCAGGACATGGGAGCAGCCTAGATGTCCATTAGCAGATGAATGGATAAGAAAGCTGTGGTACATGTACATAATGGAGTATTACTCAGCCATTAAAAAGAATACATTTGAATCAGTTCTAATGAGGTGGATGAAACTGGAGCCTATTATACAGAGTGAAGTAAGCCACAATGAAAAACACCAATACAGTATAATAATGCATATATATGGAATTTAGAAAGATGGTAATGATAACCTTGTATATGAGACAGCAAAAAGGACATAGATGTATAGAACAGTCTTTTGGACTCTGTGGGAGAGGGAGAGGGTGGGATGATTTGGGAGAATGGCATTGAAACATGTATAATATCATATATGAAATGAATTGCCAGTCCAGGTTTGATGCATGATACAGCATGCTTGGGGCTGGTACGGGGAGGGAGGTAGGCGGGGCTTTCAGGATGGGGAACACATGTACACCCATGGCAGATTCATGCTGAAGAATGGCAAAACCAATACAATATTGTAATTAGCCTCCAATTAAAATAAATAAGTTTATATTAAAAAAAAAAGAAAGCAACACCTATATCTTATTCTTCCCATCAAAGAAGCATATTTGTATGTTTCCAAAGCTGCTGCCCGAAGTGCCTGGCTATCAATCATGCTGAATCTAGCTGTAAATGAAATCTGTCCTTTTCTGACGCTGACAGGTCTTGGTACACTTAAATGACTTGAGACCCACTAAGAAGAAAGTAGACTGCTTGAAATATAAGAATCATTTGTGAGACAAACAAGAGTTGAGGTAAAATTCAATCACAAGTTTTATCTCTGTGAAATGAAAAATCTCACCTGCCATATCAGTAAACAAAGGGTGTTGTAGCCATAAAACCATCAGCCACTGCAGTCACACTGCCATCACCCCTCAGGATGAACACTGAATAGATTCAGGATGGACAAAAGCAGGACACTAGCCTTATATAGCTAAGATGGATACCACAGGAATGATTTCAACCAACCCAGAGTCCTGCAACTTCCAATACAGAAAAAAGTACTACACTCATTAAAACTTGGTATACCTGATTTTTGCTAAATAACAGTAATCATTTGATTTCCAACTACCTGGTCTCTGTTGCAAAAATTCCTATATATCCTCTTCTTTGCCCTTACTTCTTAACAGCAGTCACACAGAGATATCCAAGATCTTTAGTTTTGTCCATAGAATAAAACATAATTCTCAACTTTTAGCCTATGCATTTGTTTGGCTAACATCTAGAACATGAAGTCACACCTTCCAAATGGGGAGAATGGGAGAGGAGGTTGTTTTATTAAAGAAACCAACACAGAGAGTCAAATAAAATAAACAGAGGAATATATTACAAGTAGAAGAAAAAGATAAAACTTCAAAAAAATAATTACTGAGAGATAAATAGTTTACATGATAAAAAGTTCAAAGTAACAACCCTAAGATTCTCACTGAGCTCTGAAGAATAGAAAATTGAAGTGAAAGTTTTTAACGGAAAATACAAGTTATACAAGTAACAAACAGAAACAACACAACTTAAGAATAAAATAACTAAACTGCAAAAACACAACAAAAAGATCAGCAACAGATTCATGTCAATGTATGGCAAAAACCACTACAATACTGTAAAGTAATTAGCCTCCAATTAAAATAAATTTTTTAAAAAAAGGAAAAAAAAATCAGCAACAAATTATATGAAGCATGAAAAGGGCTGCTGCTGCTGCTAAGTCGCTTCAGTTGTGCCCGACTCTGTGCGACCCCATAGTCGGCCTCATATCAGGCTCCCCCATCCCTGGGATTCTCCAGACAAGAACACTGGAATGGGTTGCCATTTCCTTCTTCAATGCATGAAAGTGAAGTCACTCAGTTGTGTCTGACTCTTAGCAACCCCATGGACTGCAGCCTACCAGGCTCCTCCGTCCATGGGATTTTCCAGGCAAGAGTACTGGAGTGGGGTGCCATTGCCTTCTCCATGAAAAGGGTTAGTGAACTCAAACATATGGCACTGGAATTCACCTAACTATAGCAAAAAAGGAATAAAAACAAGTAGACACTGATTATGGAGAAGGCAATGGCACCTCACTCCAGTACTCTTGCCTGGAGAATCCAAGGGATGGGAGAGCCTGGTGGGCTGTTGTCTATGGGGTCACACAGAGTCGGACACGACTGAAGCGACTTAGCAGCAGCAGCAGCAGAGACTGATTATAGGACTTTTGAGACAACATCAAGCACACCAACCTTCACATTATAAACAGGTCCAGAAGAAAAAAGGGTCAAAACCTATGGAAGGAAATAAGGGATGCAAATCCAGGAGGCCAAAACCAAGAATTAAAATGTCAAAAGTTAAAACATGAAGACAGAATCAAGAAGCTACAAGAGGAAAACAACTTGTTATTTATATATGAGGGAAACTCTACAAAATTATCAGGTTTTCAGTAGAAACTTTTTAGGCAGACAGGGAAAGACATAATACATTCAGTGATTAAAATAAAAAAAAATTGGGAACCATGAGTATTTAACCACTTGCCTTTCAGAACTGAAGACAAAGAATTTTCCAGAAAGGCAAAAACTAAAGGAGTTTATCACCACCAGACCGCTCTTTTTAAAGAAATGTTGAATGTGTTTCTTTAAGCTGAAATGCAAAGGTACCAAGTAATAGAAATACATGAAGTACAAATCTTACAGCTAAAAGTAAATACACAGTAAATTAAGGAAAAAAAAAGTTGCGATAAGAGCGAAATCAAAGCCCTCAATTTAGGTAACAACCTTTCATTTTCCCATTCTATCCTGTTTTAACAGCTGCAGCTCATCAATCAGCACTTTTGCCTCTATGATCTTGCTTGTCCCTTACATCCCTGGCAACTTGGGTGACCTGGGGAGGAGAGGGATCTGAGCTGTTTGAGCAGGAAGTTTACTGTGTATAAAAGATACTCAGAAAAAAGTCAGAGCACTCAGCCTTTGCAGGTGACTCTACTGGGCCAGCATTCATGCTAAATAAATCCTGCTGTTCTGCATCTTTGAGTGCCACTTGTCTTCTTCTGCCACAATAGTTTCTATAACATTTTCTGGTGTGTTGGCTGGAAAACCAACAACCAAGCTGGCCCCTTGTACCAGAGAAAGGATAGGCCCCTCCTGGCCATTTGCTGGATCGAGACTCTCACTTAAGCCAGGCTGGCCTCCCCCTATGCCACTTCCTGAACAGACTCAGAAGAGCAGAAGCAGGTTCCAGGGTCTGTTCCCTTGATGGTCTGTTAATTCTGGTGTGTGTGAGAGAGTGATCAAGTGAGAGCCCCATGCTCCACCATCTTCCAGCTATGGAGCCTGAGAGGGTCCTAACTCATGGTTCCCTTATGACCTCATATGGCTCGGGGCAGTGCCAGCCTTTGGAGGATTTAATCCCTTCCTGAGAGGCTGGTCCCTGTTGGGGGTTTATACTGACCTGCCAATGCTTGCTGCTGCTGCTGCTAAGTCGCTTCAGTCATGTCCGACTCTGTGCGACCCCATAGACGGCAGCCCGCCAGGCTCAGCCGTCCCTGGGATTCTCCAGGCAAAAATACCGGAGTGGGTTGCCATTTCCTTCTCCAATGCATGAAAGTGAAAGGTGAAAGTGAAGTCGCTCAGTCGTGTCTGATTCTTAGCAACCCCATGGACTGCAGCCTACCAAGCTCCCCCGTCCCTGGGATTCTCTAGGCAAGAACACTGGAGTGGGTTGCCATTTCCTTCTCCAAGTCAATGCTTAGACGAGTCTAAATCTTCATAAAGGGCAATGAAGGTGAGTGTGTTTCCCATTGTTTGTTGTGCAACACCGCCTCAGGGTGGGAACCCTTCACATAATGGGCAATTTTACTTCTCAACTGTGAATGGTTAAGAATGTTAAGAAAAGATTCTCTGGGGATTATGATGTAAAACTGAGTTCTGAAAAACTGCACACTCTTCTACCCTGGAGTGGCCCTCCCTCAGGGCTGGATGGCCTCCAGAAAGGACCTTACATGTGCCCACTGCCCAAGCAGTGCATAGCGTCATAACAGGGGATCCCAGCCACCCAGACCAATTCCCATGTATTGATCAATGGTTGAAACTGCCTAGTTAAGAACTCTAGATAGCATACTGAATAGCAGAGATATTAATGTGCCAACAAAGGTCCGTCTAGTCAAGGCTATGGTTTTTCCAGTGGTCATGAATGGATGTGAGACTTGGACTGTGAAGAAAGCTGAACGCTGAAGAATTGATGCTTTTGAACTGTGGTGTTGGAGAAGACTCTTGAGAGTCCCTTGGACTACAAGGAGATCCAACCAGTCCATCTGAAAGGAGATCAGCTCTGGGTGTTCTTTGGA
The DNA here is from genome assembly GCF_002263795.3 of Bos taurus. Lineage (NCBI taxonomy): Eukaryota > Metazoa > Chordata > Mammalia > Artiodactyla > Bovidae > Bos > Bos taurus. The sequence continues at coordinate 23,262,644 of NC_082638.1, forward strand.
AGGAATGATGCTAAAGCTGAAACTCCAGTACTTTGGCCACCTCATGCGATGAGTTGACTCATTGGAAAAGAATGAGTGCTGGGAGGGATTGGGGGCAGGAGGAAAAGGGGACGACAGAGGATGAGATGGCTAGATGGCATCACCAACTTGATGGACCTGAGTTTGACTGAACTCTGGGAGTTGGTGATGGACAGGGAGGCCTGGCGTGCTGCGATTCGTGGGGTTGCAAAGAGTCTGACTGAGCGACTGAAATGAACTGAACTGAAGGACCCTTGGGTTCGATTCTATGCCACAGGTCAGGGACAGTGTAAGATCCAAGTAACTCAATCAAAGAAAAGGACCTCATGCCAAGAGAAAAGAACCACTTCTCTACAGGGTGAGGTTGAAGAAATGCCTCCAGTGCCCCCATCTTACATCCCCAGAGCTCCCCACCAAGAGCAGCAGATCCCATTTGCCAGACAGTCCACTACTTTCCACTTCACCTCCTCCTCCTGATGCTCCTGAAGTTATTGCGCCCCCATGGCCAGCCATCACAGAACTGAAGGCTAGGCGATACATGTCAGCTCAGGGAGTAGCTGTCTCAGCATTACAAATGCCCTTATGAGAGACTCAAGGACCACAAGACTCTGCTGCCAATAGGCCCCTACAAGAGAGGGAACCCATTTTTTACCACCAGCCTTTTTCCATGACTGATCTCAACTGGAAATAGCATTCCTCTTTGTACTCTGAAAAGCACCAAAGGCTGGTTGTTCTCTTAGAATCCATCTTCCGGATCCATTGTCCCACCTGGCTAGACTGCCAGCAGCTTGTCATCACCCTAGTCAATACAGAAGAGCTCCAATAAGTCATGACTGAGGCCCCAAAATGGCTCTAGGCCAATGACACAGGGGTCAAATAGAAAGAATCGGGCTCTGGAGAACTTCTGGAGGAAAAGCTCCGCTGGAACCCCAATACCCAATACTGGGTTAAGAAAGAAACCAGCTGGAGATGTATCGACAGGCCATCCTATACAGGGGTAAAAGCCAGGGCAAAGAAGCCTGCTAACATGGCTAAGACCACTGAGATGCTACAAAAACCAGAAGAAAGCCTAGCCAATTTCTATGAAAGGTTCTGTGAGGCCTTTTGGGTCTACACTTTTTTTGATCCTGAAGACCTTGAAAATCAACAGATGATAAATGCAACCTTTGTGGGACAGGTCCAATAGGACATCCAAAAAAATTACAGAAGTTAGAAGGGGTTGCAGGTCAAAATGCCACAGAATTGCTAGAAAGAGCCAACAAAGTCTTTGTCAATTGTGACCAAACAGCATGCCAAGAAGTGGAAAAGATGATAAAGTAAAAAGATGATGAAGCTTTGGCAGTTGCCCTGTCAAAGCCCGCATCCCTGGCAGGACCACCCCAAAAGGCAAGAGGCCCAGATCCGAAAAGGAGAGTTCCCCTCAGCCACGATCAGTGTGCCTATTGAGAAGAAAAGGGACTCTGGAAAAATGAGTGCCCCAGTTGCTCTAAGAAAAAAACCAAGGCAGCAGGCCCACCAAGCCAATATCATCCGGAGCCACCCAGCACTAATCTGATCAGGCTGACTGCACTAGAAACCGACTAGAGTGGACCAGGCTCTCTCCAACTGGGCCCCTGAGAGTCTAAAGTCAGAATTCAAGTAGGGGACCACCAATGCACTTTATGGTGGATACAGGCAATAAGCATTTAATGGACACCCGGCAGATAGCCTTCTTTCTCAGGAAAAGAAACTACCATCATTGGAATCACAGATGCCCAGACCCACAGGCTGTTTTGCGGACCTTGACAAAGCTGACTGCGGGGCCATGAGGTAGTGTACGAATTCCTCTACCTGCCCAATTGCCCTGTTCCCCTGATGAGAAAAGACCTGCTTGCTAAGATGGGGCCCAGATTTCCTTTAATGCTGATGGATCAGCTCAGCTAAACGCCTTCCTCCTCCTTCATTATGACTCTTGCTGTAAGGAGACAAGAAGAATTGTGGCTGTATTCCTCCCCTACAGCAGAAAGGACCATTCCTCCTGAATTAAGAGACTAAGCACCCACTAGTTTGGGCTAAGAAAAATCCTCCAGGTCTGGCAAAACACCATGCTTCCATCCTGATGGTTTTGAAACCAGGGGCTCAAATTGTAAAACTGTGACAGTAACCAATTTCCCAGGAGACCTGATTGGGAAGCCATATTCATTTACACAGACTACTCCAACATGGACTTCTGATAAAATGCCAGTCAACTTCGAACACCCCACTAACACCCATGAAGAAGCCAGGACACATGACTACCATCGGATAAGGACTTAAGAGCTGTAAACGAAGCAACAAATACTCTGCACCTGGCGGTGGCTAATATGTACACTCTACTAGGACCGATCCCTTCCACAGTCAAATGGTTTACTTGCTTGAACTTGAAAGATGCCGCCTTCTGCCTCTTGGTTGCACCTGTCAACCAACTACTATTTGCCTTTGAATGAGAAAACCCACATACAGGAAACAAGGAACAGCTCACTTGGACAACATTTCCTTAGGGGTTCAAGAACTTCCTACTCTCTTTGGGGAGGTTTGGCCAGCGACTTGGCTAAATTTCCTGGACAGGAGTTAGACTGTGTCCTGCTGTAATATGTCAATGACCTTGTGCTGGCCAGCACAACAAAAGCTTGATGCTAGAAGACAAAGGCCCCCCTCCTTCCTTGTTAATGGAAGCTGGGTACCAGGTGTCAAAGAAAAAGGCATTAATCTATAGAACACAAGTCAAATATGTAAGTTTTAACATCATGCAGGGCCAGCTTAAAGGAAACAAGCAGTATGTATCATCCCTAACCGTACCACTTGCCAGAAGTTCCATGAATTCCTGGTAGCAGTAGGACTCTGCAGTATATGAATCCCTGGATTTTCAGACCCAGCCAGACCTCTAAATGAGGTTGTGAAAGGAGAAAAGGCTCCCTTTGGATGGGGACCAAGCCAAGGGGTGCTTTTCAAACAATTAAGACCAAACTGTCCAAGGCCCCAGACCTAGGAGCTCCCTATATAACCAGCGAGTTCAATCTTTGTCCATGAAAACAGTGGCATGGCTTTAGGAGTCTTGATCCAAGAATTCGGACTTTGACAGAGGCTAATGGCCTACTTGACTAAACAGAATGTCTGAGTTGTAGCCAGATGGCCATCCTGCCTCAGAGCACTAGCGACCACTACCATGCTGGTGAGAGAGGCTGCCAGACCCACTGACATCAGATCCAAAGCCAAAGTCCAATGGAGTGTACAATCAACTTCTAGCCTCACTGAAAGATAAGTTTAACACTTGGATAGATAAGATTCTGTCCACTACCAGAAATAATCTTTGTATCCACCTTATCAAGGAAGTAGCTCAGAAATTAAATGTCATTAGATGCTGGCCTTGTGGAGGGGCCCTGATTGAGTGAAACATGGCCCTGGAAGGGTATGAGATTGGATCCCTTCCTGCTATTCCAATGGTATCAAACAGTGAGTAGGTGGGCAGGTGTTCCTATCCAGCATTGGACTGTGTCCACGGACACAGTTAGCAAGAACGCCTAAGCCTGGAAGGGACAAATTATACCTCAGACAGACAAAACGCAGAAGACCCCTGGTCTATAATGATACCAGTAAGAGCCTTTCATGGTGGCCAGGGGCCCCAACCTGGTATTAGGCTCCCCAAAGAGGAGGGGATGGAAATCACATTTGCATTCCCTTCAAACTGTATGAACTTGATACTAATCCCTTTCTTGCAATCCCAGGCATCAGCCCATTTTGGAAATATCTTACCTCCACAACCCCAGACTTATGGCAGGCCCCACAGAAACTTCTTTGGATTTGTGGGAGAAGGGCTACTGACGACTCCCATCCAGATGGGGAGGAACATGCACCACAGGAATAACTCAGTCAGGTTTCTTCCTCTTACCCGACTCACAAAGGGACACAATGGGTGACCCAATCTATGACAACCTGAGACATAGAGAAAACAATCCCTCAAGCTGGGGGGGAAACAAAATTGGGGCAAAGATGAGTGGCCACCCAAAAGATAATCCAATATTATTGTCCGGCCACATGGGCACAGGACGGGAATTGGGGATATAGCACCCTCATTTACAAGCTCAACTGAATAACCTGATTGTAGGCAGTACCTGAGATTATAAATGATCAAATCACAACTGCATTGGAACTGCTGTCACAGTAACAATCCCAGACGATGACTGCCATCTATCAAAATCAAATAGCATTAGACTACCTCCTAGCCGAGGAAGGAAGAGCTTGCTGGAAATTCAACTAAACTGACTGGTGTATCCAAATAGATGACAATGGAAAAGTTGTAACAGACAGCTAAAAATATCAGGAAAATTTGTCATGTTCCAGTTTATACCTGGAAGGGATGGGATATAAATGGCCTCTTTGGAGGATGTGGCTCTCTTGGCTAGGACAGTTTGAAACAATGATGGAGATGGTCAAGGTCATACTCGCTGGATACCTGTTTGTTTTGCACCTCATAACCCTCTTAATCAGAACTGTAACAGGTTCACAGAGGCAGTTGTCCAACTGAGGGAGGGGAGTGAGATAGTGAAATCAAAGCCCCCAATTAAAGTAATAATCTTTTGCTTTCCCATTTGTTTTCCCTTTCATTATTTTAACAGCTGCAGCTCATAAATCACTGCTTTTGCCTCTATGATTCTGCTTGCTCCTTACATCCCTGATAACTTAGGCTACTGGGGAAGGAGAAGAATCTGAGCTGTTTGAGTGGGGAAAGATATAAGGTAAAAGATATAAAAGATATCAAGAACAAAGCCAGGGTGCTCAGCCTTTGGAGTTAATGTCACTGGATCAGCACCTGTGCTGAATAAACCCTGCTCTTATGTATCTTTGAGTACCGACTGTCTTCTTCTGCAGCCACGGGTTCTATAAGAGCCTAATATAAAATTGGTGGATCAATTACTTACACGGCTAATATAATAGCCAAAGAGGAGTACAAAAACAACTACAACTATAATAATTTATTAATGAAGACATAAGATAAAAAATGTAAATTCTGACATCAAAAAACAGAAGGTGAGGAAGAATGAAATGTAGTTTTAAAATGAGCTCAAATTTAGATTATTAACACTCTTTTCAATACGTGGTGCTGTGAAAACTGGAGAGCTACATGCAAAATAATAAAATTAGAACACTTGATAATGCCATACACAGAAACAAACTCAAAATGGATTAAAGATGTAAAGGTAAGCCCAGAAACTAAAACTCTTAAGAGGAAAACACAGGCATTACACTCCATGACATAAATCATAGTAAACCTCAGATACATAGATGACACCACCCTTATGGCAGAAAGTGAAAAGGAACTGAAGAGCCTATTGATGAAAGTGAAAGAGGAAAGTGAAAAAGTTGGCTTAAAGCTCAACTTTCAGAAAACTAAGATCATGGCATCTGGTCCCATCACTTCATGGCAAACAGATGGGGAAACAGTGGAAACAGTGTCAGACTTTATTTTCTGGGGCTCCAAAATCACTGCAGATGGTGATTGCAGCCATGAAATTAAAAGACACTCCTTGGAAGGGAAGTTATGACCAACCTAGATAGCATATTGAAAAGCAGAGACATTATTTTGCCAACAAAGGTCCATTTAGTCAAAGCCACATCATGTGAAGAGTTGACTCACTGGAAAAGACTCTGATGCTGGGAGTGATTGGGGGCAGGAGGAGAAGGGGACGACAGAGGATGAGATGGCTGGATGGCATCACCAACTTGATGGACATGAGTTTGAGTAAACTCCGGGAGTTGGTGATGGACAGGGAGGCCTGCCATGCTGTGATTCGTGGGGTTGCAAAGAGTCGGACACAACTGAGTGACTGAACTGAAGAACCTCTTAGGACCTACCTCCTAAAGTAATGAAAATAAAAGCAAAAATAAACAAATGAGGCCTAATTAAACACTGCAAGGCAGAGGAAACCATAAACAAGGAATCAACAACACCCAGGACAGGAGAAAATAACAGCAAATGGAACAACTGACAAAGGATTCAAGCAGCTCATAAAACCAATAGGAGAAAAACAAACACCCCAACCAAAAACGTGGGCAAAAGACCTAAACAGACATTTCTCCATGAAAAGAAGCTCAACATGGCTCATTATTAGAGAAATGCAAATCAAAACCACAATTGAGATATCACCTCACACCAATCAAAGTGGCTATCATTAAAAAATGAACAATAATAAATGCTGGAGAAAATATGGAGAAAAAGGAACCCTCTTACACTGTTGATGAGAATGCAAACTGATACAGCCACTATGGAAGAATGAATGGAAGTTTCTTACAAAACTAGGAATAAAGCTACAATAAAACAACAATCCCACTACTGGGCATATCCCCTGAGAAAATTGTAACTGAAAAAGACACATGTACCCCAGTGTTCAATGCAGCACTATTTACAATAGCTAGGACATGGAAGCAATCCAGATGTCCATCGACAGAAGGATGGATAAAAAGAGGCACATATGAATAATGGAATATTACTCAGCCACGAAAAGCAATGCATTTCAGTCAGTTCTAATGAGTTGGATGAGCCTAGAGCCTACTACTATGGAGAAGGCAATGGCACCCCACTCCAGTACTCTTGCCTGGAGAATCTCAGGGACAGGGAAGCCTGGTAGGCTGCCGTCTATGGGGTTGCAGAGTCGGACACGACTGAAGCGACTTAACAGCAGCAGCAGAGCGTACCATACACAGTGAAGTAAATCAGAAACAGAAAGATGAATATTTTATATTAATACATATACATGCAATCTAGAACGATGGTATTGGTAAACCTATTTGCACAGCTGAAATGGAGATGAAAACACAGAGAACAGACTTATGTACACAGTAGGGAAATAGAGGGTGGGATGATTTGAGAAAGTAGCATTAACACGTATACCTCACATATAAAATAAACAGCCAATGGGAATTTGCTCTATGACGCACGGAATCCAAAGCCAATGTGTTGTGACAACCTGTAAGGGATCAGATGGAGGAGGAGGTAGGAGAGAGGTTCAAGAGGGAAGGAACATATACATTTCTACAGCAGATACATGTTGATGCATGGCAGAAATAGCCACAATACTGTAATTATCCTCTAATTAAAATAAAAAAAAAACCAACAGACATTTCTCCAAAGAAGACATTACAGATGGCTAATAAACACATGAAAAAAATGCTTAACACCGCTCATTATTATAAAAATGCAAATCAAAACTACAATGTGGGAGAAAACAAGAATGTGGAGGAAAAGGTGTATATAGAGTACATCTCTCTCCTTGGATACATCAGTAATACACCTTCTAGATATACAGAAGACCTTGCAGAACACCAGCCGAGAGGGAGCAGGAATAGTTGATCACCAGGAAATAATATGTAGAACTACACAAAGCTCAGTATCAGGACCAGAGCATTTGCAGTAGGAGAGCTGCTAACTCCAAGGCCTTAAACTGCCAGAGAGGCCTTAAACTAACCACAGGGAGTATTAATTAGTGAGAACTCCCACAAAGATAGCCACCTGTATACAAGACCTGGCGTCACCCAACTGCCAGCAGGACCCTATGCAGGACACCTTATCCAAGCAACAAACAAGACAAAAAAAATACAAACCAAATCATCAGTAGACAGGACTACCACCTCACACAGCCCTGTCCATCACAGTGGAAAAAAAAAAAACTCACCTCCTCCCACCAGAACACAAGCACAAGTCACACCCTACACTGCACAAACCACTGGACCAACCTTCCCCAACAAGGGCAGAAACCAAAAGGAAGAAACAATCTTGAAGCTGGGTATGGGGAAATTAACAAGATGGCCTCAGGTTCTCTCGTCCCACAATCTCATGCCCTCTCACCCCATGTTCTGTAAACAATGAGTTTGCACAGGTATATAATAGCTGAGATCACTTACAGCACTGTACATCATGTTACAAGGTAATCATTTGGTCACAGGCTACTATGTGCGGTCCACCTGTATGAGAATCACCATGAAAGCCCTGTCTGCTGCTCCATCAGTGCTACACTGGAGCAACATGAGGGACATGTTGTGACTACTACTACGGCTACTTTGTCAGCCAGAAGAGAGGCTGTGTTATGGCTGCTGTGCCAGCTGGGAGACAAGAAACATGTGTGCAGTTCTTATGGCTCCTTAAGGTTCCTTCTAGGCTCTGAGCTCACACTTTCCCTACCCTACATCAGTGAACAGTGCAGACAGTGGGAAGAGCAAGACAACTGGTTCTGTTAGCAGAATCAGCAAGACACCTGGGAACAGAAGACCTTAAACACAGTGAGTTAATTTTTAAAAAAAATATGAGAAGGCAGAAAAATACTGCACAAATGAAGGAATAACCTAGAAACACACAGTCCAAATAAATGAAGAAGAAACAGGCAAACTACATGAAAAAGAATTCAGAGTAATGATTGTAAAGATGATCCAGAACCTCAAAAATAGAATGAAAAAAATGCAAGAATCAATTAGCACATTTAACAAAGACCTAAAAAAATAAAGAATAAAAAAAGACAACACAATTAATGAAATTAAAAATGCTCTACAAGAAATTAATAGCAGAATATCTAAGTCAGAAGAACAGGTAAGTGAGCTGGAAGTATAGTGGAAATAACTGCTGAAGAGCAGAATAAGTAAAAAAGAATGAAAAGAACAAAGGACAGTCTCAGATACATCTGAGACAATATTAAATGCATCAACATTCTACTTATAGGGATCCTAAAAGAAGCTTCCCTCATGGCTCTGAAGGTAAAGTATCTGCCTACAATGCAGGAGACCTGGGTTCGATCCCGGGGTTGGGAAGATCCTCTGGAGAAGGAAAAGGAAAACCAAGATCCTCTGGAGAAGGAAAAGGAAAACCATGCTAGTACCCTTGCCTGGAAAATCCCATGGAGAGAGGAGAGTGGTAGGCTACAGTCCATGGGGGCGCTAAGAGTCGGAGATGACTAAGCGACTTCACTTTCACATATTAAAAGCAGTGATGGAAAACAAGTAACATACAAAGGAAACTCCATAGTTTAACACCCAATTTTTCAGGAGAAACTCTGCAGGCTAGAAGGGAATGGCACAATATATTTCAAGTACTGAAACGGAAAAATCTACAACCAAGATTACTCTAGCAACAAGAATCTGATTCAAGATTGATGGGAGAAATCAAAAGTTTCACAGTGAAGAAAAACAGAATTGAGTACCACTAAACGCAGAGACATTACTTTGCCAACAAAGGTCTGTCTAGTCAAGGCTATGGTTTTGCAGTGGTCATGTATGGATGTGAGAGTTGGACTGTGAAGAAAGTTGAGCGCCGAAGAATTGATGCTTTTGAACTGTGGTGTTGGAGAAGACTCTTGAGAGTCCCTGGGACTGCAAGGAGTTCCAACTAGTCCATTCTGAAGGAGATCTGTCCTAGGATTTCTTTGGAGGAAATGATGCTAAAGCTGAAACTCCAGTACTTTGGTCACCTCATGCGAAGAGTTGACTCATTGGAAAAGACTCTGATGCTGGGAGGGACTGGGGGCAGGAGGAGAAGGGGATGACAGAGGATGAGATGGCTGGATGGCATCACTGACTGGATGGACATGAGTTTGAGTGAACCCCGGAGCTGGTGACGGACAGAGAAGCCTGGCGTGCTGCAATTCATGGGGTCGTGAAGAGTCAGACACGACTGAGGTGACTGAACTGAACTGAAATCAGCTTTACAACAAATGTTAAACAGGCTTATATGGACAACAAACACAAAACAAGAAAAATAACTATAAAAACAAACCCCCCAAAACTAAGAAAATGGCAATAGGAATTATCAATATATCAAATAATTACCTTAAATGTAAATGGATTAAATGATTCAACCAAAAGACACAGAATGACTGAATGGATACAAAAACAAACCCATACATATCCAGTCTTCAAGAAACCTACTTCAGACCTAAAGACATACAGACTGAAAGTGGGAGAATGCAATAGCAATCAAAAAATAATCTGGAGTAGCAATTTTCACGGCAGACAAATACACCTTAAAATAAAAATATTACAACAGATAAGCAAAGACACTATGTAATAATCATGGATCAATCCAAGATGAAAATGGAACAACTGTAAATACTTATGCACCCAACACAGCAACTCAATACATAAGATAAACACTAACAGACATAAAAGGATAAATTCACAGTAGTACAATGACAGTTCAGTTCAGTACAGTCGCTCAGTCGTGTCCAACTCTTTGTGACCCCATGAATCGCAGCACGCCAGGCCTCCCTGTCCATCACCAACTCCCGGAGTTCACTCACACTCACCTCCATCAAGTCAGTGATGCCATCCAGCCATCTCATCCTCTGTCGTCCCCTTCTCCTCCTGCCCCCAATCCCTCCCAGCATCAGAGTCTTTTCCAATGAATCAACTCTTCGCATAAGGTGTCCAAAGTACTGGAGTTTCAGCTTTAGCATCATTCCCTCCAAAGAAATCCCAGGGCTGATCTCCTTCAGAATGGACTGGTTGGATCTCCTTGCAGTCCAAGGGACTCTCAAGAGTCTTCTCCAACACCACAGTTCAAAAGCATCAATTCTTCAGTGCTCAGCCTTCTTCACAGTCCAACTCTCACAATCACAGTAGGGGACATTAATCGGAGAAGGCAATGGCACCCCACTCCAGTACTCTTGCCTGGAAAAATCTCATGGACGGAGCAACCTGGTAGGTGCAGTCCACGAGGTCACTGACAGTCGGACATGACTGCGCGACTTCACTTTCACTTTTCACTTTCATGCATTGGAGAAGGAAATGGCAACCTACTCCAGTGTTCTTGTCTGGAGAATCCCAGGAACAGCAAAACCTGGTGGGCTGCCATCTATGGGGTCGCATAGAGTTGGACACAACTGAAGTGACTTAGCAGCAGCAGCAGCAGCAGCAGAGGACATTAATACCCCACTTACACTAATGGACAGATGCTCAAAACAGAAAATTTAATAAGGAAACACAAGCCTTAAATAACACATTAGACCAGATTTATATCACTATATCCTCAGAATATTCCATGCAAGTGCAGAATGCATGTCCTTCTCCAGTGCACATGGAATACTCTCTTAAGACAGACCATATCTTGGGTCACAAATGAAACCTCAGTAAATTTAAGAAAACTAAAATATTTATCAATCATCTATTTGACCACAATGCTATGAGAATAGGTATCAATTACAGGGGAAAAAATGTAAAAAGCACAGAACTTACGGGAGATTATAAACAGTTCAATTCAGTTCAGTCACTCAGTCGTGTCCAACTCTGCAACCCCATGAATTGCAGCATGCCAGGCCTCCCTGTCCATCACCAACTCCAGATTAAACAACATGTTTCTAAATAACTAACAGCTTACTGAAGAAATCTAAAGGAAAAGGAAAATTCTCATAGAAACAAATGACAATGAAAACACAACTCAAAACCTACGGGATGTAGCAAAAGCAGTTATAAGAAGGAAGTATATAGCAATATAATACTTCCTCAAAAAATAAGAAAATCCAAGTAGACAGCCAGTTCAGTTGTTCAGTCGTGTCCAAATCTTTACAACCCCATGAAATGCAGCAAATGAGGCTTCCCTGTCTATCAGCAACTCCTGGAGCTTACACAAATTCACATTCATCGAGTTGGTGACATCTTCCAACCATCCCATCCTCCTGTCATCCCCTTCTCCTCCCACCTTCAATCTTGCCCAGCATCAAAGTCTTTTCCAATGAATCAGTTCTTTGAATCAGGTGGCCAAAGTATTTGTGTTTCAGCTTCAGCATCAGTCCTTCCAATGAATATTCAGGACTGATTTCCTTTAGCATGGAGAGGTTGCACCTCCTTGATGTCCAAGACCTCCAACACAACAGTTCAAAAGTATCAATTCTTCAGCTCTCAGTTTTCTTTATAGCTGAATTCCCATATCCATACAACAGTTCAGTTCAGTTGCTCAGTCGTGTTCAACTCTTTGCAACCCCATGAATCGCAGCACACCAGGCCTCCCTGTCCACCACCAACACCAACTCCCAGAGTTAAAAACTCATGTCCATCGACTCGGTGATACCGTCCAATCATCTCATCCTCTCTCGTCCCCTTCTCCTGCCCTTAATCCCTCCCAGCATCAGGGTCTTTTCCAATTAGTCAACTCTTCCCATGAGGTGGCCAAAGTATTGGAGTTTCAGCTTCAACATCAGTCCTTCCAATGAACAGCCAGGACTGATTTCCTTTAGAATGGACTGGTTGGATTCCCTTGCAGTCCAAGAGACTTTCAAGAGTCTTCTCCAACACCACAGTTCAAAAGCATCAATTCTTCGGCACTCAGCTTTCTTCACAGTCCAACTCTCACATCCATACATGACCACTGGAAAAACCACAGCCTTGACGAGATGGACCTTTGTTGACAAAATAGTACCTCTGCTTTTTAATATGCTATTTAGGTTGGTCATAACTTTCCTTCCAAGGAGTAAGCATCTTTAAATTTCTTGGCTTGCAATCACCATCTGCAGTGATTTTGGAGCTCCCCAAAATAAAGTTTCTCACTGATTTCATTGTTTCTCCATCTATTTGCCATGAAGTGATGGGACTGGATGCCATCCATGATCTTAAGCCTTTTGAATGTTGAGTTTTAAGTCAACTTTTTCACTCTCCTATTTACTTTTATCAAGAAGCTCTTTAGCTCTTGGCATTCTGCCATAAGGGAGGTATCATCTGCATGTCTGAGGTTATCGATATTTCTCCAGGAAATCAATTCTAGCTGTGCTATATCCAGCCCCTCATTTCTCATGATGTACTCTGCTGTTAATAAACAGGGCAACGATATACAACCTTGTTGTACTCCTTTTCCAATTGGGAACCAGTCTGCTGTTTCATGTGCAGTTATAACTGTTGCTTCTTGACCTGCAAACAGATTTCTCTGGAGGCAGGTCAAGTGGTCTGCTATTTCCATCTCTTAAAGAATTTCCCACAGTTTGTGGTAATCCACAAAGTCAAAGGCTTTGGCATAGTTAATAAAGTAGTAGTAGAGGTTTTTCTGGAATTCTCTTGCTTTTCCAATAAATCTACCCATGTTGGCAATTTGATCTCTAGTTCCTCTGCCTTTGCTAAATCCAGTTTGAGCACCTGAAAGTTCACTTTAACTTACTGTTAGAGCCTGGTTTGGAGATTTTTAGCATTACTTTGCTGAAAGCATTTGAGATGATTAGTAGTTTGAACATTCTTTGGCACTGCCTTTCTTTGGGACTGGAATGAAAACTGACCTTTTCCAGTTCTATGGCCACAGCTGAGTTTTCCAAATTTGCTGGCATATCAAGTCCAGCACTTTCCTTCACAGCATCATCTTTTAGGATTTGAAATAGTGCAACTGAAATTCTATCATCTCCACTAGTTTTATTCATACTGATGGTTTCTAAGGCCCACTAGACTTTGCATTTGAGGGTGTCTGGCTCTAGGTGAGTGACCAAACTCTCGTGGTTATGTGGGTCTTGAAAATCTTTTTTGTATAGTTCTTCTGTATATTCTTGCCACCTCTTCTTAATATCTTCTGATTCTGTTTACTAAGCATGGCCCAAAACATCAGAATAAGACCTAGTTTCCCCCTCAGCCAGTCTCTCCCATCAGGAAGCTTTCATAAGCCTATTCTCCTTATCAATCAGAGGGTACACAGAAAGAAAACCACATTCACAGAAAACTAACCAAACTGTTAGAGATGGACCACAGCCTTCTCTAACTCAATAAAACTATGACCTATGCTCAGATATGCAGATGACACCACCCTTATGGCAGAAAGTGAAGAGGAACTCAAAAGCCTCTTGATGAAGGTCAAAGTGGAGACTGAAAAAGTTGGCTTAAAGCTCAACATTCAGAAAACGAACATCGTGCCATCCGGTCCCATCACTTCATGGGAAATAGATGGGGAAACAGTGGGAACAGTGTCAGACTTTATTTTTCTGGGCTCCAAAATCACTGCAGATGGTGACTGCAGCCATGAAATTAAAAGACGCTTACTCCTTGGAGGGAAAGTTATGACCAACCTAGATAGCATGTTCAAAAACAGAGACATTACTTTGCCAACAAAGGTCTGTCTAGTCAAGGCTATGGTTTTCCCAGTGGTCATGTATAGATGTGAGAGTTGGACTGTGAAGAAGGCTGAGCACCAAAAAATTGATGCTTTTGAACTGTGGTGTTGGAGAAGACTCTTGAGAGTCCCTTGGACTGCAAGGAGATCCAACCAGTCCATTCTGAAGGAGATCAGCCCAGGGATTTCTTTGAAAGGAATGATGTTAAAGCTGAAACTCCAATACTTTGGCCACCTCATGCGAAGAGTTGGAAAAGACTGATGCCAGGAGGGATTGGGGGCAAGAGGAGAAGGGACAACAGAGGATGAGATTGCATCCAAGTACTGTACTGGATGATGATGCTAGATGGCATCACTGACTTGATGGACACGAGTCTGAGTGAACTCCAGAAGTTGGTGATGGACAGGGAGGCCTGGCATGCTGCAATTCATGGGGTCACAAAGAGTCAGACACGACTGAGCAACTGATCTGATCTGATGCTGTATTAGGGCCACCCAAGATGGACAGGTCATGGTGGAGAGTTCAAACAAAACATGGTCCACTGGAGAAGTGAATAGCAAACTACTTCAGTATTCTTGCCTTAAGAGCCCCATGAAAAGCGAAAAAGATAGGACAGTGAAATATGAACTCCCCAGGTCAGTAGGGGCCCAATACTCTACTGGAGATCAATTGAGAAATAATTCCAGAAAGAATGAAGAGACAGAGCCAAAGCAAAAACAACACCCAGCTGTGGAAGTAAAGCCCAAAGCTTTAAAGAGCAATATTGCATAGGAACCTGGAATGTTAGGTCCATGAATCATGGCAAATTGGAAGTGGTCAAACAGAAGATAGCAGGAGTGAACATCAACATGTTAGGAATCAGTGAACCAAAATGGACTGGAATGGGTGAGTTTACCTTAGATGACCATTATATCTGCTACTATGGGCAAGAATCCCTTAGAAGAAATGAGTAGCCATTATACTTAACAAAAGAGTCCAGAATACAGTACTTGGATGCAATCTCAAAAACGAGAGAATGATCTCTGTTTATTTCCAAGGCAAACCACTCAGTACCACGGTAATCCAAGTCTATGCCCTGACTAGTAATACCAAAGAAGCTGAAGTTGAATGGTTCTATGAAGACTTACAAGATCTTCTAGAACTAACACCCAAAAAAGATGCCCTTTCCATTATAGGAGACTGGAATGCTAAAGTAGGATGACAAGAGATACCTGAAGTAACAGGCAAACTTGGCCTTGACAGTACAAAATGAAGCAGGTCAAAGGCTAACAGAGTTTTGCCAAGAGAATGCACTGTTCATAGCAAACATCGTCTTCCAACAACACAAGAGAGAACTCTACACACAGACATCACCAGATGGTCAATACTGAAATCAGACTGATTATATTCTTTGCAGCCAAAGATGGAGAAGATCTATATACAGTCAGCAAAAACAAGACCAGGAGCTGACTGTGACTCAGATCATGAACTCCTTATTGCCAAATCTGGAGTTAAATTAAAAAAAGTGGGGAAAACCATTAGACCATTTGAACAGATAACTTATCTTTAGACTTAAAGCAGCTATTAAAAGAACAGTAACAACAAAAAATTAACAGAAGGAAAAGAAATCATAAAAGATTTGAGCAGAAATACATGAAAAAGAAATGAAACTAACAAGAGTAGAGATAATGAAACTAAAAACTGGTTCTTTGAGACGGTAAACAAAATCGACAAACCTTTGGCCAGACTCATTAAGAAAAACAGAAGAATCAGATTAACAAAATTAATAATGAAAAAGGAAAGGTTATAACAGATAATGAAGAAATACAAAGGATTACAAGAGACTACTATAAGTATCTGATAATAAAATAGACAATCTGGAAGAAATGGACAGATTTTTAGAAAAGTTCAATCTTCTAGGACTGAACCAAGAAGAAATACAAATACGGAACAATGCAATTACAAGCACTAAAGTTGAAAGTGTGATAAAAAAAAAGATCATACACATCATAATCAAGTGGGCTTTATTCCAGGGATACAAGGATTCTACAACATTTGCAAATCAATCATGTGATACAACATATTAACAAATTGAAAGACAAAAACCATATGATAATTTTAATATATAGAAAAACCTATATATATTAATATATCTATATATTTTAATATATAGAAAAACCTTTAATATAGAGATTTTGACAAAAACCTCTAACATTTATGATTGGAAAAAAAAAAAGAAAGAAAACACAACTTCCAAAAATGGGCACAGAAGGAATCTACTTTAACATAAGTGCCACGCATGATAAACCCACAGAAAACAATACTCTCAGCGGTAAAAAACTGAAAGCATTCCCTCTAAGATCAGGAACAAGACAAGGCTTCCCTCTCTTGCTGCTATTATTCAATAGTTTTGGAAGTCCTAGCTATGGCAATCAGAGAAGAAAAAGAATAAAAGGAATCCAGAAGATAAAAGAAGTAACTTGTGTATGAGACAGCAAAAGAGACACCGATGTATACATCAGTCTTATGGACTCTGTGGGAGAGGGAGAGGATGGGGAGATTTGGGAGAACAGCATTGAAACATGTATAATATCATGTATGAAACGAGTCGCCAGTCCAGGTTCGATGCACGGGTACTGGATGCTTGGGGCTGGTGCACTGGGACGACCCAGAGGGAGGGTAGGGGAGGGAGGAGGGAGGAGGGTTCAGGATGGGGAACGCGGGTATACCTGTGGTGGATTCATTTCGATATTTGGCAAAACTAATACAATATTGTAAAGTTTAAAAATAAAATAAAATTTAAAAAATAAATAAATAAAATTACAACTAAAAAAAAAAAAAGAAATGCAAAAGAAAGAAAAGAGATAGTAGCAAAAACCAACAAAGCCAAAAAAAAAAAAAAGAAGTAAAACTCTTCCTTGTCTGCAGATGACACAATAGTAGACATAGAAAATCCTAAAGATACTATTTTAAAGTTACTAGGCCTAATCAGTGATTTTATCAAGATATCAGATACAAAATCAACACCATATACACAGATAAAATCAAAATGGATTAAATATCCAAATGTACAACCAAAAATTAAAATACTTAAGGGGAAAACGCAAGCAGAACACTCTATGACATAAATCATAACAAGAACTTGCGTGATTCGCCTCGTAGAGTAATGGAAACAAAAACAAAAGTAAATGAGTGGGACCTAATCAAACTTAAAAATGCTTGCACACAAAGGAGACTATAAACAAGGTGAAAATACAACCCTCACAACCCTCAATGGGAAAAAATAATAGCAAATGAAAAAATCAACAAAGGATTAATTTCCACAATATACAAGCAGCTCATACAACTATCAGAATAACATTCAAAAAATGGGGGAAAAAAAAAAAAAAAACCTGACATTTCTCCAAAGAAGACATACAGATGGCTAACAAACACATGAAAAGATCCTCAACATCATTCATTATTCAGTTCAGTTCAATTCAATCGCTCAGTCATGTCCAACTCTTTGCGACCCCATGAAGCACAGCACACCAGGCTTCCCTGTCCATCACCAACTCCCAGAGTTCACTAAGAGTCACGTCTGTTGAGTTAGTGATGCTATCTAGCCATCTCATCCTCTGTCGTCCCCTTCTCTTCCTGCCCCCAATCCCTCCCAGCATCAGGGTCTTTTCCAATGAGTCAACTCTTCACATGAGGTGGCCAAAGTACTGGAGTTTCAGCTTTAGCACCACTCCTTCCAAAGAAAACCCAGGGCTGATCTCCTTTAGAATGGACTGGTTGGATCTCCTTGCAGTCCAAGTGACTCTCAAGAGTCTTCTCCAACACAATAGTTCAAAAGCATCAGTTCTTTGGTGCTCAGCTTTCTTCACAGTCCAACTCTCATACCCGTACATGACGACTGGAAAAACCATAGCCATCATCAAAAACTCTACAAAGAATAAATGCTGGAGAGGGTGTGGATAAAAGAGAATGCTCTTACACTGTTTCTGGGAATATAAACTGATACAGTCATTATGCATGACAGTATAAAATTCCTTAAAAAACTAGGAATAAAACCCCCATATGACCCAACAATCCCATTACTAGGCATATACAGAGCACACCAAAATTGAAAAAGACACAGGTACCTCAATGTTCACTGCAGCTATACTACTGTAATAGCTAGAACATGGAAGCTACTTAGAAGTCCATCACCAGATGAATGAATAAAGCAGCATATATAGAAGTGGAATATTATTCAGCCATGAAAAGGAACCCATGAATCAGTCGCAATGAGGTGAATGAACCCAGAGCCTATTACAGAGTGAAGTCAGTCAGAAAGAGAAAAATATTTTATATTAATGTGTATATGTGGAATCTAGAAAGATGGTACTGATTAAATTATTTGCCAGGCACCAATGGAGACATAAGACACAGACAACAGACTTAGAGACACCAGATTTGGGGATGGAAGGAGTGGGATGTATGAAGAGCATAAAAGAGAAACTTTTATTAACATATGTAATATGGATAGCCAATGGAAATTTGTTGCTTGACTCAGGGAACTCAAACCCGTTGTACTCTGCAACAGCCTAATAAGCTGGGAGGTAATAAGGTAATTAGGGAGGTAATTACCTCCCTAATAAGGAGGGAGGTAAAAGAGGGACAGGACATATGGATACCTATGGCTGACTCCTGCTGGTGTTTGACAGAAACCAACAGAATACTATAAAGTAATTATTCTTCAATTAAAAATTAATTAATTAAAAAAAACTGCAATGAGGTATTACCCCAGGAACAAATATATTTCTCGTTAGCAAAAGTGTGTTGATTTTTAATCGTTCCTATTTTTATTAATAAAGATATGTTGGAACCAAGTTATAAAGATTTAAATTCACAGTATTACATAGCAATTAAGCTTGCACCAACCTAATAAAACTGAGCACTTGAACAAATGCTTGTACAGTCATTTCATAGCAGCACTACTCAAAGCAGCCAAAAGATACAAATATTCCAAATATCCATCAAAAGATAAATGTGATATAAACAAAATGTGATATATTTACATTATTCAGATAGAAATGAATGAAATTCTGATACATGTTGGAACATGTATGAATTTTAAACACATTACACTAAGTAAACCAAATGAGGCAGAAAGGGATAAATACTGAATGACTCCACTTACATGGGATACCAAACTAAAATCAGAGCTGCAAAGTACAATGACAGTAACTAATGATGGTGAGTAGGATAATTTACTGTTTCATAAGTATAGTGTTTGGTTTAGGATGATGAAAATTTTGGAAAACCACAATGGTCAGTAGTTGTACAGCCTCTGTACTGAATGTTTTAAAATGGTTTAAAGGATAAATTTAACGTTATGGGTATTTCATCACAATTAAAATTCTTGTGACAGGAGAAGGGGGTAATTACCCAGCAAGTGTCAGTAACTATGTAGAGAATCTGAAGCCCTTATGATCTGCTGATGAGATTAAAAAACAATGATGGATCTATGGAGATGACAATTCCCTAAAAAATTAAATAGAAATTAGGAATACTTTTAAATGGTAATTTTATGTTATGTTTATGTAACCAACACAGGAAACAAACAAGAGGCCTGGGTCAGATTTTCATATGAACTGTGTAGAGTGAAGAAGCAACATAGTTGATCTGCTGTAAATTTTTATGACAATACCAGCTTGATTGATTACTATAATTTTGTAATTTAGTTTCAAATCACAGAGCAAGACAACTCCAGCTTGTTTTTCATTTGAACTTTCCTTGGACTATTCAGTCTTTTGTAGCTACTTAAAAATTCACTGTTCAAGGGGTTCTCAAGGTAAGAATACTGAAGTGGTTTGCCATTCCCTAGAAAAGGCAGAGGAATCAGAGATCAAATTGCCAACATCTGCTGGATTATCAAAAAAGCAAGAGAGTTCCAGAAAAAATCTATTTCTGCTTTACTGACTATGCCAAAGCCTTTGACTGTGGATCACGAGAAACTGTGGAACATTCTGAAACAGATGGGAATACCAGACCACCTGACCTTCCTCTTGAGAAATCTGTATGCAGGTCAGGAATCAATAGTCAGAACTGGACATGGAATAACAGACTGGTTCCAAATAGGAAAAGGAGTCCATCAAGGCTGTACATTGTCACCCTGCTTATTTAACTCATATGCAGAGTACATCCTGAGAAATGCTGGGCTGGATGAAGCACACGCTGGAATCAAGATTGCTGGGAGAAATATCAATAACCTCAGATATGCAGATGACACCACCCATACAGCAGAATGTGAAGAACTAAAGAGCCTCTTGATGAAAGTGAGATTGCAAAAGTTGGCTTAAAGCTCAACAATCAGAAAACTAAGATCATGGCATCCAGTCCCATCACTTCATGGCAAACAGATGGGGAAACAGTGAAAATAATGGCTTTATTCTGGGGGGCTCCAAAATCACTGCAGATGGTGATTGCAACCATGAAATTAAAAGATGCTTGCTCCTTGGAAGGAAAGTTATGACCAATCTAGATAGCATATTAAAAAGTAGAGACATTACTTTGGCAACAAAGGTCCATCTAGTCAAGGCTACAGTTTTCTCAGTAGTTGTGTACTGATGTGAGAGTTGGACTATAAAGAAAGCTCAGCGCTGAAGAACTGATGCTTTTGAACTGTGGAGTTGGAGAAGACTCTTGAGAGTCCTTTGGACTCCAAGGAAATCCAGTCACTCCATCTTAAGGGAGATCAATCCTGGTTGTTCACTGTGAAGACTGATATTGAAGCTAAAACTCCAATACTTTGACCACCTGATGCAAAGAGATGATTCATTTGAAAAGACTCTGATGCTGTGAAAGATTGAGGGCAGGTGAAGCGACAACAAGAGGATGAGATGGGTGGATGGTATCATCCACTCAATGGACATGAGTTGGGTGAACTCTCAGAGTTGGTGATGGACAGGGAAGCCTTGCATGCTGTGGTTCATGAGGTCGCAAAGAGTCGGACACGACTGAGCAACTGAACTGAACTGAACAAAAATTCAGGTGGTACGTTATATTTCTGTTTTAAAAAATGATATTGTTGGGCGGTCCCAAGATGGCGGAGGAATAGGACAAGGAGACCACTTTCTCCCCCCACAAATTCATCAAAAGTTCATTTGAATGTTGAACAACTTGCACAAAACAACTTCTGAATGCTGGTGGAGGACACCAGGCACCCAGAAAAGCACCCCATTCTCCTAGAAAGGATGTAGGACAAAATATAAAAGACAAAAAAGTAGAGACAAAAGATTTAGGGACCAAGACCCATTCTGGTGAGGAAGTTGTGAAAGAGAAGTTTCCACACATGAGGAACCCTCTCACGCGAGTCTGTGGGGAGTTTTGTAATCTCAGAGGGCACATAACTGGGAGAAAAAAAAAAAAACACAGAATATGCACCAAACCACAACTGCCCACAGAGAAGTAGCCCAGGTGCTTGCATCTGCCCCCATTAGATGGGAGCTGGGCAGGGAGGCAGGGACTGCCTCTTATGTCCCTAGGGTAAATACCAGAACTGAAAGCCCTAAGGACAATCTGAGGGAGCTAATGTAAGACAGTAACCCAAATATTTGAATTGTGAGAAGGACAAAAAAAAAAAAAAAAAAACCTTTCCTTTGAAAGGCTCCTACACAGCACAGTGACCCATGGTGCACTCAAAGAAAAAAAGCACTGAGTGAATACCAAAGGACAGCAAGCCAGCTGCCATACAGATCCCTCCCTGACTGGAGGCAGAGAGGCAGGCATTCAACAGACAGAGTCAGAAGGCAAGGGGCTAATGCAATCTCAGCCCCAGAGGTGGCATCTTTCAACAAACTGTGAACAGGCATCCAGTTGCTAACCACATCTTCCTGGGATCTTGGATGGTTTGACATCTGCCAGGAGTGTTTCAGCCTGAGATCACCTCCCCAGAAGAGATTCAGGCATCTGAGTCCGTGCTCTCACAGCATACCTGGAAATACTAGCAGTGGGGACCAGGGATGTGATTAAGATGCACGGCCCATCTGGAACAGAGCATTCACCAAGCAACCAGTTGCCTGAGCTGCTCAGACCTGGGAAGGCCACAAAACGCATAAATTCATCCAGGTGTGAGCCCCTACGGAGTATCCGAGAACATGAGTGGCTTAGACATGGGAAGAGCATAGGTCCCCGAGGACAATCTGAGGGAGCTAATGTGGGATAGCAATACAAACACTGGAATTGGAGAGAGCCAGAAAATGACCTTTTCCCCAAAAGGCTCTAACACAGTACAGTGACCCCTGGTGTGCTCACAGGAAAAAGGGCCCTAAGGCACACAGGGTCCAGTTGGGACAGTGCCCTTGCAGAGCACCCTAGAGTCTGAGCAGTAAAGAGCTGGGAAGCACACACTGCCTTGGGCAGTGGTAAACCCAGTGAGATCCATATACTCTGAGCACTCTTCACACATGCCCGTGGTATCTGTTTGCAGTGTCACCCTCCTGTCAACACAACTGAGTGAGCAAGTCTAAGAAAGTGGCCACTGTCACCCCCACTTGTGACAGGGTGGAAATTAGACACTGAAGACACAAATGGAGGAAGCCAAAATAAACAAGAGGGAACCACTCTGGAAGTGACCAGGGTAACAAATTAAAACCTTGGAAATAATACTGACTGTGCATTGGAGGGGGACCTATAGACCTTGAAAACAAGCACAGGCTGGAACAAGAAACCATGTGGACTGAACTGACCCCACAATGCCCACAACACTCCAGATAAATTCCTAGATATATTTTTACTATTATCAGTTTTTAATATTTTCTTTTAAAATTTAAGTTATTACTTCTTTAATTTTCATTTTTGAATCTAAAATAACCTTACCAAAAAACAGATCCTATTTTTAAAGCTAGTTTCCTATATACATTTATTTAACTTTTGTGATTGATTTTGTCTTTTTTGGATTTTTGACAGTCTAAACTCTAGGCTAGATTTTTAATCTTTGCTTTTTCCTATTTGTTTTATCTTTAAGAATTTAATCTTGGGGGCAGTCCTAAGATGGCAGAGGAATAGGACAGGGAGACCACTTTCTCCCCTACAAATTCATCAAAAGAACATTTGAACACCGAGCAAATTCCACAAAACAACTTCTAAATGCTGGTAGAGGACATCAGGCACCCAGAAAGATAAAAACAGATAAAACGAGAGACAAAAGACATAGGGACAGATATCCATCCAGGGAAGGGAGTCTTAAAAGCGGAGAACTTCCTAAACACCAGGAAACACTCTCACCTGCAGGTCTGTGGGGAATGTTGGAATCTCAGAGGGCAATATAACCGGGAACAAAAATATATAAATAATTAAAACCCACAGATTACGTGTCTAACGAAAACTCCCAGTGATCTGAGTGGCCACCAGCAAGTGGACGCTGAACAGGGAGGCTCTGGCTGCACTGCTTAGGGTAAGGACCCAGCCCAAATGCCCTGAGGGCAATCTGAGAGAACTGAAGTGAGATAACAACCCAAACTGTGGGATAGCCAGAAAGAGAGAGAGAGAGAAAAAAAGAGACAGAGAGACCTATCCCGAGAAAAGGCACTGCCAGGCCTGCTCACAGAACAAAGGACTGAGTGAATACCAGAGGACAGCTAGCAGTCTTCGGACTGGCCCATCCCCTGCTGGAGACAAGCAGGTAAGAGGAGCCAGAGCTGGAAAGGGTCAACTGAGGCCCCAGAGAGGCATCCTCTACAAAACTACAAGCAGGCTCCACTGATAACCAGGACTTGGGATTCTGGACGGTCAACATCCACCGGGAGGGTCGCAGCCAGAGATGAGCTCTCCGGAAGAGACACATGGCACTCCTGAGAAGGTGCACCCATTGTACACCCAGAAGACCGAGCAGCTGGGATGGGGGAGGCGATAAGACGCAATGCCCACCTGTGAGTGACTTCGCTCATCAAGCACCTGGTCACCTGAGCTGCTCAGACCTGGGAAGGGCATAAAAAGCAGGCCCAACTAAGTCTGTGCCTTTGTGGAGTACTTGAGAACCTGAACCTGAGCGGCTCAGACCTGGAATGTGCAAACAACCCAGGGCCTGCATCAGACAGTTCCCAGCAAGGCAACCTAGAGCTTAAGATGTGTTGACCATGAAAGCACACACACAGTGAGTGGGGGCAAACCTACTGCAGCTGAAACACTGCAAGCAGTCCGCACACATGCCAGTGATAATGTGTGCAGTGTTCCTCCCTCCCCACAGCACGACTCAACAAGTGAGCCTAAGTAAGTGACCACCTTCATCCTCTTGTGTGAGGGCAGAAATTAAACACTGAAGAGACCAGCTAACAGAGGAAGCCAAAATAAACAGAGGGAACTGCTTTGGAAGTGAAAGGTGTAACAGATTAAAACCCTGTAGTTAGCACTGACTACACTGGAAGGGGCCTACAGATCTTAAGAAGTGTAAGCCAGATCAAGGAACTATCTGTAACTGAACTGACCCTATACTGCCCACAACAGCTCCAGACAAATTCCTAGATATACTTTTACTATTATCATTTTGGAATTTTAAATTTTTTTTTTCAATTTTGTTAAAATTTATAAGTCCTCTGCTAAGTCGCTTCAGTCGTGTCTGACTCTATGCGACCCCATAGATAGCAGCCCACCAGGCTTCCCTGTCCCTGGGATTCTCCAGGCAAGAACACTGGAGTGGGTTGCCATTTCCTTTTCCAATGCACGTAAGTGAAAAGTGAAAGTGAAGTCTCTCAGTTGTGTCCGACTCTTCGAGATCCCATGGACTGCAGCCCACCAGGCTCCCCCATCCCTGGGATTCTCCAGGCAAGAATACTGGAGTGGGTTGCCATTTCCTTCTCCAATGCATGAAAGTGAAAAGTGGAAGTGAAGTTGCTCAGTCGTATTCGACTTGTAGGGACCCCATGGACTGCAGCCTACCAGGCTCCTCCGTCCAAGGGATTTTCCAGGCAGGAGTACTATCACCTTGCAAAACAAAAAAAAAGACCCTATTTTTAAAGCAAATATGTATATATTTTAAAATTTTTGTGACTTTGTTTTTTTAATATTGTATTTTTGAGACTCTAACCTCTACTCTAGATTTGTAATCTTTGTTTTTTTGGTATTTGTTATCAATTTTGTACTTTTAAGAACTCAATCTTCAGTACCCTAACTTGGAAGCAAGATCACTGGCCTGACTGTTCTCTCTACCTTTTGACTCTTCTTTTCTCCATCAGGTCACCTCTACCTCCCCGCTCCCCCTTTTCTTCTCTACCCAACTCTGTGAATCTCTGTATGTTCTGGGCTGTGGAGACCACTTAGGGAATTGATTACTGGCTGGATCTGTCTCTCTCCTTTCGATTCCCCCTTTTATCCTCCTGGCCACCTCTGTCTCCTTCCTCCCTCTTCTCTTCTCTGTGTAACTCCGTGAGCATCTGTGAGCAGTCCAGACTGTGGAGAGCACATACAGAAGTGATTACTGGCTAGCTTGCTCCATGTAACTTGTGAACCTCTCTGGGTGTCCCTCACTGTGGAGAAACTTTTCATCATTAACCTAGATGTTTTATCATCGGTGCTGTGTCTTGAGACTACTCTAAGAAAATGACTGAAATCCAGAGGCAGGAGGCTTAAGTTCAAAACATGAGAACAGCAGAGAACTCCTGACTCCAGGGAATACTTATCAATAAGAGCTCATCCAAAAGCCTCCATACCTACACTGAAACCAAGCACCAACCAAGAAGCCAACAAGTTCCAGAGTGAGACATACCATGCAAATCCTCCAGCAACACAGGAACAAAGCCCTGAGCTTCAATATATAGGCTGCCCAAAGTCACACCAAACTCACTGACATCTCAAAACCCACTACTGGACATTTCACTGCACTCGAGAGAGAAGAAATCCAGCTCCACCCACCAGAACACCAACACAAGCTTCCCTAACCAGGAAACCTTGACAAGCCACTAGTCCTACCCCACCATACAGAACAAAATAAAGAGAAAGCACAAACAGCCAGAATACGGAAAGGCCACCCCAAACACAGCAATCTAAACAAGATGAAAAGGCAGAGAAACACTCAGCAGGTACAGGAAAAGGATAAATGCCCACCAAAACAAACAAACAAAAAAAGAAAACAAGATAGGGAATCTACCTGATGTAGAATTCCAAATAATGATAGTGAAAATGATCCAAAATCTTGAAAACAAATTGGAGTTACAGATAAACAGCCTGGAGACAAGGATTGAGAAGATGCAAGAAATGTTTAACAAGGACCTAAAGGAAATTAAAAAGAGTCAACATATATTGAATAATGCAACAACCGAGATCAAAATCACTTTGGAGGGAACCAACAGTAGCATAACTGAGGAAGGAGATAGGATGAGGTGGAAGAGAGGTGGAAATAAATGAATCAGAGAGGAAAAAAGGAGAAAGAAGTAAAAGAAACAAGTACAACCTCAGAGACCTCTGGGACAATCTTAAAAGCCCCAACATACATCATGGGTGTCTCAGAAGAAGACCAAAAGAAAGGGCATGAGAAAAAACTTGAGGCGGTAATAGTCAAAAATTTGACTATCTTGGATTCCAAGAAACCCAGAAGTCCAAAACAGGATAAACCCAAGGCAAAACACCCCAAGATATAACATTAAATAAACTAAGAAAGATCAAACACAAAGAACATATATTAAGAACAGCAAGATAAAAAGCAACAAATAACACACAACTTTTTATGGGGAGCCCCATAAGGATAACAGCTGATCTTTCAATACAAACTCTTCAGGCCAGAAGGAAATGGCAGGACATACTTCAAGTGATAAAAGAGAAAAACCTACAACCCAGCTTACTATACCCACAGGATCTCACTCAAATACAAAGGAGAAATCAAAAGCTTTACAGACAAGAAAAAGCAGAGCAAATTCAGCACCACAAAACCCGATCATCAACAAATGTCTAATTTTACTCTCTAGATAGGAAACACAGAAAAGGTTTATAAAATCGAACCCAAAACAAGAAAGTAAATGGTAGTGGGTTCATACTTATCAATAATTATCTCAAAAGTAAATGACTTATATGCCCCAAGCAAAACACACAGAGAAGGCAATGGCATCCCACTCCAGTACTCTTGCCTGGAAAATCCCATGGATGGAGGAGCTTAGTAGGCTGCAGTCCATGGGGTCGCTAAGAGTCGGACATGACTGAGTGACTTCACTTTCACGTTTCACTTTCATACATTGGAGAAGGAAATGGCAACCCACTCCAGTGTTCTTGTCAGGAGACTCCCAGGGACGGGGGAGCCTGGTGGGCTGCTGTCTATGGGGTCGCACAGAGTCGGACATGACTGAAGTGACTTATCAGCAGAACACAAAGACTGGTCAAATGGATACAAAAACAAGATCGCTATATATGCAGACTTCAAGAGACTCACCTCAAACCAAGGGACGCATAGAGGCTAAAGTGAGGGACAGGAAAAAATATTCCATGCAAATGAAGACCAAAAGAAAGCATGGGTAGCAATACTCATACTGGATCAAACAGACTTGAAATAAAGACCATGAAAGGAGACAAAGACACAACATAATGATCAAAGGATCAATCCAAGATGAAGATAAAAGTTATACATGCATGCAACATAGAAGCACCTCAATAAGTAAGGCATATACTAACAAGTATGCAAGGGAAAATTAACAGAAATATAATAGTGGGAGAATATAATACCCCATTCACACCTATGGAAATATCAATCAGAAACGTAGCAAGGAAATACAAGTTTTAAATGAGACAATGAACCAGTTAAACTTAATTTATATCTATACGGCATTTTACACCCCCAAAATCAATTTCACCAATTCTCACATGCACACAGAATATTCCCCAGGACAGATCACATCCTGGGTCATAAATCTACACTTGGTAAATTCAAAAACGCTGAAAACATTTCAAGCATCCTTTCTCATCACAATGCACTAAGATCAGATGTCAGCTACAGAAAGAAAGAAAAAAAAAAAAAAAAAAACATATGGAGGCTAAACAACACGATTCTGAGTAACCAATAGATCATAGACAAATTAAAACGGATATCAAATTATGCATAGAAACAATGAAAACACACCCAAAACCTATCAGTTCATTTGCTCAGTCGTGTCCGACTCTGGAACCCCATGAAGCACAGCACGCCAGGGGGTGTGTCCATCACCAACTCACGCAGTCCACTCAAACCCATGAACATTGTGTAGGTGATGGCATCCAACCATCTCATCCCCTGTGGTCCTCTTCTCCTGCCCTCAATCTTTCTCAGCATCATGGTCTTTTCCAAATGAGTCAGCTCTCCGTATCAGGTTGCCAAAGTACTGGAGTTTCAGCTTCAACATCAGTCCCTTCAATGAACACCCAAGACTAATCTCCTTTAGGATGGACTGGTTGGATCTCCTTGCAGTCCAAGGGACTCTCAAGAGTCTTCTCCAACACCACAGTTCAAAAGCAGCAATTCTTCTACACTCAGCTTTCTTTATAGTCCAACTCTCACATTCATACATGACTACTGGAAAAACCATAGCCTTGACTAGATGGACTTTTGTTGGTAAAGCAATGTCTCTGCTTTTTAATATGCTGTCTACGTTGGTAACAACTTTCCTTCCAAGAAGCAAGCATCTTTTAATTTCATGGCTGCAATCACCATCCAAAGTGATTTTGGAGCCCAGAAAAATAAAGTCAGCCACTGTTTCCACTCTTTCCCCATCTATTTGCCATGAAGTGATGGGACCGGATGCCATGATCTTAGTTTTCTGAATGTTGAACTTTAACCCAACTTTTCCATTATCTTCTTTCACTTTCATCAAGAAGTTCTTTACTCCTTCCTCACTTAGACAGAGTGCCTGATGAACTATGGACAGAGATTCGTCACATTGTTCAGCAGATATGGAGCAAGACCATCCCCAAGAAAAAGAAATGCAAAAAAGCAAAATGCTGTCTGAGGAGGCCTTACGCATAGCTGTAAAAGAAAAGAAAGGAAAAGAAAATGAGAAAAAGAAAGATATACCCATTTGAATGCAGAGTTCCAAGGAGAGATAAGAAAGCCTTCCTCAGGGATCAATGCAAAGAAATACAGGAAAACAACAGAATGGGAAAAGATTAGAGATCTCGTCAAGAAAATTAGAGATACCAAGGGAACATTTCATGCAAAGATGGGCTCGATAAAGGACAGAAATGGTATGGATGTAACAGAAGCAGAAGATATTAAGAAGAGGTGGCAAGAAAACACAGAAAAACTGTACAAATTACGGAGGTGTGACCCCTCACACTCACCTAGAGTCAGATATCCTGGAATGTGAAGTCATGTGGGACTTAGGAAGCATCACTATGAATGAAGTTAGTGGAGGTAATGGAATTCTAGTTGAGCTATTTCAAATTCTAAAACATGATCCTGTGAAAGTGCTGTACTCAATATGTCAGTAAATTTGGAAAACTCAGCAGTGGCCACAGGACTGGAAAAAGTCAATTTTCATTCCAATCTCAAAGAAAGGCAAAGCCAAAGAATGCTCAAACTACCGCACAATTGCACTCACCTAACACGCTAGTAAAATAATGCCAAAATTTCTCCAAGCCAGGCTTCCGCAATATGTAAATCGTGAACATCCAGATGTTCAAGCTGGTTTTAGAAAAAAGCAGAGGAACCAGAGATCAAATTGCCCACATCCGCTGGATCACTGAAAAAGAAGAGTTTCAAAAAAACATCTATTTCTGCTTTACTGACTATGCCAAAGCCTTTGATTCTGTGGATTCCAATAAACTGTGGAAAATTCTTAAAGAGATGGGATTACCAGACCACCTGACCTGCCTCTTGAGAAACCTGTATGCAGGTCAGGAAGCAACAGTTAGAACAGGAGATGGAACAACAGACTGGCTCCAAATAGGAAAAGTAGTACATCTAGGTTGTATATTGTCCCCCTGCTTATTTAACTTATATGCAGAGTACATCCTGAGAAATGCTGGGCTGGAGGAAGCACAAGTTAGAATCAAGACCGCCATGAGAAATATCAATAACCTCAGATATGCAGATGACACCACCCAAAACCTATGAAATTCAGTAAAAGCAATTTGAAGGGAAAGGTTCATAACAATATAAGCATACTAAAAGAAAGAAAAGAAACATTATATAAATAACCAAACTCTTCACCTAAAGCAACTACAAAAAGAAAAACCGAATAACCCCAAAGTTAGAAGTAAAGAAATAATAAAAATCAGAGCAAAAGTATCTGAAATAAAAATGAAGACAACTACAGAAACATCAACAAAACTAAAAGCTGGATCTTTCAGAAGATAAACAAAATAGACAAACCATTAGACAGATTAAAGTGAGAAGAATCAAATCAATAGAATTAGAAATGAAAATAGTAAAATTCACAATAGACAACAGAGAAATACAAAGGAGCGTAAGAGACTATTGTCAGCAACTACATGCCAATAAAAAGGGTAACCAGGAAGAAATGGGACAAATTCTGACAGAAGTATGACCTTCCAAAACTGAACCAGGAAAAAACAGAAAACATAAAACAGACCCATTACAAGCATAGAAATAAAAATTTTTTCAACAAACAAAAGTCCAGGGCCAGATGGCTTCATAGATGAATTCTATGAAAACTGAAAGCAGAGCTAACACCAATCCTTCTCAAACTCTTCCAGAAATCTACAGAGGAACATAAACTGCCAAACTCATTCTGAGGCCACCACCACCCTAATACCAAAACCAGACTCAGTTCGGTTCACTCGCTCTGTCGTGTCCGAATCTCTGCGACCCCATGAATCGCAGCACACCAGGCCTCCCTGTCCATCACCATCTCCTGGAGTTCACTCAAACTCACGTCCATCAAGTTGGTGATGCCATCTAGCCATCTCATCCTCTGTCGTCCTCTTGTCCTCCTGCCCCCAATCCCTCCCAGCACTCATTCTTTTCCAATGAGTCAACCCTTCGCATGAGGTGGCCAAAGTACTGGAGTTTCAGCTTTCTCATCCTCTGTCGTCCTCTTGTCCTCCTGCCCCCAATCCCTCCCAGCACTCATTCTTTTCCAATGAGTCAACCCTTCACATGAGGTGGCCAAAGTACTGGAGTTTCAGCTTTAGCATCATTCCTTCTGAAGAACACCCAGGGCTGATCTCTTTTAGAATGGACTGCTTGGATCTCCTTGCAGCCCAAGGGACTCTCAAGAGTCTTCTCCAACACCACAGTTCAAAAGCATCAATTCTTTGGCACTCAGCTTTCTTCACAGTCCAACTCTCGCATCCATACATGACCACTGGAAAAACCATAGCCTTGACTAGACAGACCTTTGTTGGCAAAGTAATGTCTCTTCTTTTCAATATGCTATCTAGGCTGGTCATAACTTTTCTTTCAAGGAGTAAGTGTCTTTTAATTTCAGGGCTGCAGTCACCATCTGCAGTGATTTTGGAGCCCAAAAAAGATAAAATCTGACACTGTTTCCCCATCTATTTCTGATGACAACTAAGATGCCACAAAAAAGAAAACTACAGGCTAATATCAATGATGGACATAGATGCAAAAATACTCAACAAAATTCTAGCAAACAGAATCCAACAGCATATTATAAAAATCAAACATCATGATCAAGTGGGTTTTATTCCAGGGATGCAAGGATTCTTCAATATTCACAATCAATATGATACACCGTATTAAAAAATTGAAAAGTAAAAACCATATGATTATCTCAATAGATGCAGATTAGGCCTTTGATGATAAACTCTCCAGAAAGCAGGCAAAGAAGGAACATGACTCAACATAATAAAAGCTATCTAAGATAAACCCACTGCAAACATTGTCCTCAATGGCGAAAAATAGAAAGCATCTCCACTATAATCAGGAAGAAGACACGGGTACCCAGTCTCACCTCTACTATTGAACATAATTTTAGAAGTTGTAGCCACAGCAATCAGAATAGAAAAAGAAATAAAAGGAATCCAGATGGGAAAAGAAGTAAAACTCTCAATTTGCAGATAACATGACCCTCTACATAGCAAACCCTAAAGACATTACCAGAAAATTACTAGAGCTAATCAATGAACATAGTAAAGTTGCAGAATATAAAATCAATACACTGGAGGGACAGTCCTAAGATGGTAAAGGAACAGGAGAGTGAGACCATCTTCTCCCCCACAAATTCATCAAAAGATCATTTGAATGCTGAGCAACATCCACAAAACAACTTCTGAACACTAGTGGTGGACACCAGGCACCTAGAAAGGCAGACCATTGTCTTTGAAAGGATGTAGGACAAAAGGCAGACCATTGTCTTTGAAAGGATGTAGGAGAAAACAGACCAAAATCAAGACAAAAGAGTTAGGGACGGACACCCATCCTGGGGAGAGAGTCATAAAGGAGAACTTTCCAAACAGTAGGAAACCCTCTCACCAGTGGATCTGTGGGGGTTTTGGAATCTCAGAATGGAACACAACTTGGAGAAAAAGTTTAAAAAAGGCCCACAGAACACGTGCCTAACCCAGTGGAGCAACACCCAGTGGAGAAGTTGCCCAGATGCTGGAGTCAGCCACCAAGGAGTGGGGGGCTAGACAGGGAGGTGCTGGTTGCATGCTTAGGGTAAGGGCCGGGCCTGAATGTCCTGAGGACAACTGGAGGGAGCTTAAAATGTGATAGCAACCCGAACTGTGGGACACCCAGATAGAAAAAAAAAAAGAGAACTATCCCAAGAAAAATTCTAACCTAAGGCATTTAAGTTCTTTAATACTTTTCATTTTTATAACCTAGTATTACCTTGCAAAAACAAACAAACAAACCGCCTTACTTTTAAAGCAAATTTCATGTTTTCTATAGTTTTTCTTACTTTGTTTTCTATTTTAAATATTGTATTTCTGAGAGTCTAACCTCTACTCTAGATTTTTAATCTTTGCTTTTTTTTTTTTTTTAATCAATTTTGTATCCACAGCTTCAGGGGCAGTATGCCAGGTAATACATCATTAGAGATGTCTGAAGTTCAGATGCTTTTTGTAATAAAAGCAGAATATTGGAAACCCTGAGAACAAACAGTCTGATTGACATAATATATAATTTGAACCATAAAATCTTATCTTGCAGCACTATCAGTACTCTGCTGAATTTATTATGTATATTATTTCTAACATCCAGAACTAAATATTTGATTTTTATGTTTATTTATTTTATGATGTTACTGTTAAATTTTTATTATCAACCTGAAAAAAAAAAAAAAAGAATCTAATCTTCAGTATCCATTTTTCACTTATGGGTGTGATTACTGATTGGCTTGATTGCTCTCTCCCTTCTGACGTTCCCTTTTCTCCTCCAGATCACCTCTATCTCCTCCCTCCCCCTCCTCTGCTCTACTTAACTCAGTGAATCTCACTGGGTGTTCCAAGCTGTGGAGAAAACTTAGGAAACTGTTAACTGTCTAGATTCCTATTTCCCATTTTGACTTCCCCTCTTCTTCTCCTAGTACTTCTATCTCCTTCCTAAGTCTTCTCTGCTCTAGGTAACTCTGCAAACCTCTCTGAGTGTTCCACATCGTGGAGAGCACATTGGGAACTGATTACTGGCTAGATCGGTCTCTCACCTTTTGTTTCCCCCTATTCTCCTCCTTGACTTCCCTGGTGGCTCAGATGGTAAAGTGTCTGCCTACAATGCAAGAGACTCGGGTTCAATCCATGGGTGGGAAGATCCTCTGAAGAAGGAAATGGCAACCCACTCCAGTACTCTTGCCTGGAAAGTCCCATGGATGGAGGAGTGTGGTAGGCTACAGTCCATGGGGTCACAAAGAGTCGAACACGACTGAGAGATTTCACTTCTCCTCCTAGTCACCTCTATCTCCCTCCTCCCTCTTCTCTATGTAATTATGTGAACCTCTTTGGGTCTTCCAGATTGTAGAAAGCTCATAGGGAATTGATTACTGTCTAGATTGCTCTCTCCCCTTTAGAATGCCCCTCTTCTTCTGGTTACTCTATCTCCCTCTTCCCTCTTCTCTTCTCCGTGTAACTGTGAACCTCTCTGGGTATTCCTCACTGTGGAGAATCTTTTCACTATTAATCTAGATGTTTTATCATCAGTGCAGTATGGATGGAGAAGTTTTAAGGCTATTGTAAGAATAAGATGAAAGGTAGAGGCAGGAGGCTTAAATACAAAACTTCAGAACACCAGAATTCTCCTGACTGCAAGGAACATTAATCAACAAGAGCTCATCCAAAAGCCTCCAGACCTACACTAAAAGGAAGCTCTACACAAGAGCCAAGTTCCAGAGTAAGACATACCATGCTAATTCTCTAGTAATGCAGGAACATAGCTCTGACCATTAAAATACAGGTGGCCAAAAGTAACACCAAACCCATATGCTATGCTAAGTCACTTCAGTCATGTCTGACTCTGTGTGACCCCGTAGACGGTAGCCTACCAGGCTCCCCCGTCCCTTGGGCTCTCCAGGCAAGAACACTGGAGTGGGTTGCCATTTCCTTCTGCAATGCATGAAAGTGAAAAGGGAAAGTGAAGTCGCTCAGTCGTGTCCGACTCTTAGCGACCCCATGGACTGCAGCCTACCAGGCTCCTTGGTCCATGGGATTTTCCAGGCAAGAGTACTGGAGTGCGATGCCATTGCCTTTTCCGTAGACACCCCAAAACTCACTACTGTACACGTCACTGCACTCCAGAGAGAAGAGATTCAGCTCCACACACCAAAACAGACACAAGCTTCCCTAACCAGTAAACCTTGACAACACACTAGTTCAACCCCACCACATGGAGCAAACTCAGTAATAAAGAGGAAACACAAACTTCCAGCATACAGAAAGGACACCTCAAACACAGCAATCTAAACAAAATGAAAAGGCAAAGAAATATTGAGCAAGTAAGGAACACGATAAATGCCCACCAAACCAAACAACAGAGGAGGAGATAGAGAATCTACCTGGAAAAGAAATCAGAAGAATGATAGTAAAAAGATGATCCAATATCTTGAAAACAAAATGAGCTACAGATAGTCTGGAGACAAGGATTGAGAAGATGAAAGAAATGTTTAACAAGGACCTAGAAAAAATGAAACAGTCAATCAATAATGAATAATGCAATAACAAAGATCATAAGCCCTCTGGAGGGAACCAACAGTAGAATAACTGAGGAAGAAGATAGGATAAATGAGGTGGAAGACAGAATGGTGAAAATAAATGAAGTAGAGAGGAAACAGGGGAAAAGAATTAAAATAAATAATGACAACCCCAGAGACCTCTGGGACAATGTTAAACACCTCAACATTCGAATCACAGAAGTCCCAGAAGAAAAGAAGAAAGGGAATGAGAAAATACTTGGGAGATAATAGTTGAAAACTTTCCTAAAACGGGGAAGGAAACAGCCATTTCCAAGAAACCCAGAGTCCCAAACAGGATAAACCCAAGGCAAAACACCCAAAACACATATTAATCAAATTAATGAAGATCAAACACAAAGAGCAAATATTAAAACCAACAAATAACACACAGGGGAATTTCCATAAGGATAACAGCTGATGTTTCAACAGAAACTCTTCAGGCCAGAAGCAAAAGGCAGGACGTATTTAAAGTGATGAAAGAGAAAAACCTACAAACCAGATTTATATACCCACAGGATCTCAGGCATATATGACAGATCAGTCGATCAGTCGTGTCAGACTGTTGCGACCCCATGAATCCCAACACACCAGGCCTCCCTGTCCATCACTAACTCCCAGAGTTCACTCAGACTCACGTCCATCGAGTCAGTGATGCCATCCAGCCATCTCAACCTCTGTCGTCCCCACTCCTCATGCCCCCAATCCCTCCCAGCATCAGAGTCTTTTCCAATGAGTCAACTCTTCGCATGAGGTGGCCAAAGTACTGGAGTTTCAGCTTTAGCATCATTCCTTCCAAAGAAATCTCAGGGCTAGTCTCCTTCAGAATGGACTGGTTGGATCTCCTTGCAGTCCAAGGGACTCTCAAGAGTCTTCTCCAACACCACAATTCAAAAGCATCAATTGTTCGGTGCTCAGCCTTCTTCACAGTCCAACTCTCACATCCATACATGACCACAGGAAAAACCATAGCCTTGACTAGACGAACCTTTGTTGGCAAAGTAATGTCTCTGCTTTTCAATATGCTATCTAGGTTGGTCATAACTTTCCTTCCAAGGAGTAAGAGTCATTTAATTTCATGGCTACAGTCACCATCTGCAGTGATTTTGGAGCCCAGAAAAATAAAGTCTGACACTGTTTCCAATGTTTCCCCATCTATTTCTCATGAAGTGATGGGACCAGATGCCATGATCTTCGTTAAATGTTGAGCTTTAAGCCAACTTTTTCACTCTCTTCTTTCACTTTCATCAAGAGGCTCTTTAGTTCTTCTTCACTTTCTGCCATAAGGGTGGTGTCATCTGCATATCTGAGGTTATTGATATTTCTCCTGGAAATCGTGATTCCAGCTTGTGTTTCTTCCAGCCCAGCGTTTCTCATGATGTACTCTGCATATAAGTTAAATAAGCAAGGTGACAATAGCCTTGACGTACTCCTTTTCCTATTTGGAACCAGTCTGTTGTTCCATGTCCAGTTCTAACTGTTGCTTCCTGACCTGAATACAAATTTCTCAAGAGGCTGATCAAGTGGTCTGGTATTCCCATCTCTTGAAGAATTTTCCACAGTTTATTGTGATCCACACAGTCCAAGGCTTTGGCATAGTCAATAAAGCAGAAATACATGTTTTTCTGGAACTCTCTTGCTTTTTCCATGATCCAGCAGATGTTGGCAATTTGATCTCTGGTTCCTCTGCCTTTTCTAAAACCAGCTTGAACACAGAAGTTCACTGTTCGCATATTGTTGAAGCCTGGCTTGGAGAATTTTGAGCATTATTTTACTAGCGTGTGAGATGAGTGAAATTGTACAGTAGTTTGAGCATTTTTTGGCATTGCCTTTCTTTAGAAGGTAATGCCAATCTATTTCATTCCAATAGATTGGAATGAAAACTGACCTTTTCCAGTCCTGTGGCCACTGCTGAGTTTTCCAAAGGAGCAATGGCTGTGCTTTGCTGGAGCAGCCATGAAGAGATACCCCACGCCCAAGGTAAGAGAAACCCAAGTAAGACGGTAGGTGTTGCAAGAGGGCATCAGATGGCAGACACAATGAAACGATACCCACAGAAAACTAGTCAATCTAATCATTCTAGGATCACAGCCTTGTCTAACTCAATGAAACTAAGCCATGCCCATGGGGCAACCCAAGATGGGCAGGTCATGGTGGAGAGATCTGACAGAATGTGGTCCACTGGAGAAGGGAATGGCAAACCACTTCAGTATTCTTGCCTTGACAACCCCATGAAGAGTATGAAAAGTCAAAATGATAGGATACTGAAAGAGAAACTCTCCAGGTCAGTAGGTGCCCAATATGCTACTGGAAATCAGCAGAGAAATAACTCCAGAAAAAATGAAGGGATGGAGCCAAAGCAAAAACAACACCCAGCTGTGGATGTGTCTGGTGATAGAAGCAAGGTCCAATGCTGTAAAGAGCAATATTGCACAGGAACCTGGAATGTCAGGTCCATGAATCAAGGCAAATTGGAAGTGGTCAAACAAGAGATGGCAAAAGTGAATGTTGACATTCTAGGAATCAGCTAACTGAAATGGACTGGAATGGGAGAATTTAACTCAGATGACCATTATATCTACTACTGTGGGCAGGAATCCCTCAAAAGAAATGGAGTAGCCATCACTGTCAACAAGAGTCCGAAATGCAGTACTTGGATGCAAACTCAAAAACGACAGAATGATCTTTGTTCATTTCCAAGGGAAACCATTCAATATCACGGTAATCCAAGTCTATGCCCCAACCAGTAATGCTGAAGAAGCTGAAGTTGAATGGTTCTATGAAGACCTACAAGACCTTTTAGAACTAACACCCAAAAAAGATGTCCTTTCATTATAGGGGACTGGAATGCAAAAGCAGGAAGTCAAGAAACACCTGGAGTAACAAGCAAATTTGGCCTTGGAATACGGAATGAAGCAGGGCAAAGACTAATAGAGTTTCGCCAAGAAAATGCACTGGTCATAACAAACACCCTATTCCAACAACACAAGAGAAGACTCTACACATGGACATCACCAGATGGTCAACACTGAAATCAGATTGATTATATTCTTTACAGCCAAAGATGGAGAAGCTCTATACAGTCAGCAAAAAAAAGACCGGGAGCTGACTGTGGCTCAGACCATGAACTCAGCCAAAGATGGAGAAGCTCTATACAGTCAGCAAAAAAAAGACCGGGAGCTGACTGTGGCTCAGACCATGAACTCTTTATTGCCAAATTCAGACTTAAATTGAAGAAAGTAGGGAAAACCATTACACCATTCAGGTATGACCTAAATTAAATCCCTTATGATTATACAGTGGAAGTGAGAAACAGATTTAAGGGCCTAGATCTGATAGACAGAGTGCCTGATGACCTATGGAATGAGGTTTGTGACACTGTACAGGAGACAGGGATCAAGACCATCCCAATGGAAAAGAAATGCAAAAAAGCAAAATGGCTGTCTGGGGAGGCCTTACAAATAGCTGTGAAAAGAAGAGAAGTGAAAAGCAAAGGAGAAAAGGAAAGACATAAACATCTGAATGCAGAGTTCCAAAGAATAGCAAGAACAGATAAGAAAGCCTTCCTCAGCAATCAATGTTAACAAATAGAGGAAAACAACAGAATGGGAAAGACTAGACATCTCTTCAAGAAAATCAGAGATACCAAAGGAACATTTCATGCAAAGATGGGCTTGATAAAGGACAGAAATGGTATGGATCTAACAGAAGCAGAAGATATTAAGAAGAAATGGCAAGAATACACAGAAGAAAAAAAAAAAAAAGAAAAGAATACACAGAAGAACTGTACAAAAAAGATCTTCACGACCCAGATAATCACGATGGTGTGATCACTGACCTAGAGCCAGACATCCTGGAATGTGAAGTCAAGGGGGCCTCATTACGAACAAAGCTAGTGGAGGTGACAGAATTTCAGTTGAGCTATTCCAACTCCTGAAAGATGATGCTGTGAAAGTGCTGCATTCAATATGCCAGCAAATTTGGAAAACTCAGCAGGCAAATATGAAGGAGAAATCAAAAGCTTTAAAGACAAGCAAAACTGAGAATTCAGCACCACCAAACCAGCTCTTCAAAAAATGCTAAACAATCTTCTCTACACAGGAAACATAGAAAAGGGGTATAAACTAGAACCCGAAACAACAAAGTAAATGGGAACGGGACCATGCTTATTAATAATTACCCTAAATGTAAGTGGGTTGAATGTCCCAAACAAAAGACAAAGACTGGCTGAATGGATAAAAAAACAATATCCCTCTATATGCTATTTACAAGAGACCCACCCCAAACCAAGAGACCCATACAGGATGTAAGTGAAGGGCTGGAAAAAAGATATTTCATTAAAATAGAGACCAAAAGAACTCAGGAGTACCAATACTTGTATCAGAAAAAATAG
This sequence comes from Bos taurus, assembly GCF_002263795.3. Lineage (NCBI taxonomy): Eukaryota > Metazoa > Chordata > Mammalia > Artiodactyla > Bovidae > Bos > Bos taurus. Next base: position 23,302,177 of record NC_082638.1, read on the forward strand.
ATTTTGAAATAAATGCCCCTGAAAATAGATAAAGAAGGACACTACATAGTGATCAAAGGATCAACCCAACAAGAAAATATAACAAATAAAATATATATGCACCCAAATATATGTGCATTCAATATCATGGTAATCCAAGTCTATGCCCCAACCAGTAACACTGAAGAAGCTAAAGTTGAATAGTTCTGTGAAGACTGACAACACCTTCTAGAATTAACACCCCCAAAAGATGTCCTTTCCATTACAGAGGACTGCAATGCAAAAGAAGGAAGTCAAGAAATTCCCGAGTCAGGCAAATTTGGCCTTGGAATACAGAATGAGGCAGGGCAAAGGCTAATGAAGTTGTGCCAAGAGAATGCACTAGTCATAGAAACACCCTCTTCCAAAAACACAAAGGAAAATGGTACACATGGACATCACAAGATGCTCAACATGGAATCAGATTGATTATGCTCTTTGCAGCCAAAGATAGAGAAGCTCTATACAAGCTCTATGGAGAAGGCAATGGCACCCCTCTCCAGGACTCTTGCCTAGAAAACCCCATGGATGGAGGAGCCTGGTAGGCTGCAGTCATGCGGTGGTTAAGAGTCAGACACTACTAAGCAACTTCACTTTCACTTTCATGCATAGGAGAAGGAAATGGCAACCCACTTCAGTGTTCTTGCCTGGAGAATCCCAGGGATGGGGGAGCCTGGTGGGCTGCCATCTATGGGATCGCACAGAGTTGGACACGACTGAAGAGACTTAGCAGTAGCATACAAGCTCTATACAAGTTCAGCAAAAACAAGACCAGGAGCTGACTGTGGCTCAGATCATGAACTCCTTATTGCCAAAAACAGACTGAAATTGAAGACAGTGGGAAAACCACTAGACCATTCAGCTATGCCCTAAAATAAAACAAAGCCCTTATGACTATACAGAGGAAGTGAGAAATAGATTTAAGGGACTAGATCTGATAGACACAGCTCCTGATGAACTACGGATGGAGATTCATGACAATGTACAGCAGACAGGAATCAAGACCATCCCCAAGAAAAAGAAATGCAAAAAAGCAAAATAGCTGTCTGAGGAGGCCTTACAAAATGCCTGTGAAAAGAAGAGAAGCAAAAAGGAGAAAAGGAAAGGTATACCCATTTGAATGCAGAGTTCCAAAGAATATCAAGGAGAGATAAGAAAGCCTTCCTCCACAGTCAATGCAAAGAAATAGTGGAAAACAATAGAATGGGAAAGACTAGAGACCTCTTCAGAAAACTGGGGACACCAAAGGAACATTTCATGAAAATACGGGCTCAATAAAGGACAGAAATGGTATGGACCTAACAGAAGCAGGAGATATTAAGAAGAGGTGGCAAGAATAACAGAAGAACTGTACAAAAATGATCTTCACAACCCGGGTAATCATGAAGGTATGATCACTCACACTCACCTAGAGCCAAACATCTTGGAATGTGAAGTCAACTGGGCCTTGGGAAGCATTACTGCAAACAAAGCTAGTGGCGGTGATGAAATTCCAGTTGAGCTTTTTGAAATCCCAACAGGTGATGATGTGAAAGTGCTACACTCAAAATGTCAGCAAATTTGGAAAACTCAGCAGTGGCCAAAGGACTCGAAATGGTGTTTTCATTCCAATCCCACAGAAAGGAAATATCAAAGAATGTTTAAACTACCACAAAATTACACTCATCTCACACAGTAGTAAAGTAATGCTCAAAATTCTAAAAGCCAGGCTTAAGCAATATGTGACCATGAACTTCCAATGTTCAAGCTGATTTTAGAAAAGGCAGAACCAGAGACCAAATTGCCCACATCCGCTGGATCATCAAAAATGCAAGAAGAGTTTCAGAAAAACATCTATTTCTGCTTTACTGACTATGCCAAAAGCTGTGACTGTGTGGATCACAATAAACTGTGGAACATTCTGAAAGAGATGGGATTACCAGACCATCTGACCTGCCTCTTGAGAAGTCTGTATGCAGGTCAGGAATCAACAGTTAGAACTGGACATGGAACAACAGACTGGTTCCAAATAGGAAAAGGAGTATGTTAAGGCTGTATACTGTCACCCTGCTTATTTAACTTATATGCAGAGTACATCATGAGAAATGCTGGGCGGGAGGAAGCACAAGCTTGAATCAAGACTGCTGGGAGAAATATCAATAACCTTAGATATGCAGATGACACCACCCTTATATGGCAGAAAGTGAAGAAGAATTAAAGAGCCACTTGATGAAAATGAAAGAGGAGAGTGAAAAAGTTGACTTAAAGCTCAACATTCAGAAAACTAAGATCATGGCATACAGTCCCATCACTTCATGGGAAATAGATGGAGAAACAATGCAAAGAGCGGCTGACTTTATTTTTCTGAGCTCCAACATTGCTGCAGATGGTGACTGCAGCCATGAAATTAAAAGACACTACTCCTTGTTAGGAAAGTTATGACCAACCTAGATAGCATATTCAAAAGCACAGACATTACTTTGTCAACACAGGTCCATCTAGTTAAGGTTATGGTTTTTCCAGTGGTCATGTATGGATGTGAGAGTTGGACTACAAAGAAAGCTGAGCTCCAAAGAATGGATGCTTTTAAATTGTGGTGTTGGAGAAGACTTGAGAGTCCCTTGGACTCCAAGGAGATTCAACCAGTCTATCCTAAAGGAGATTAGTCCTGGGTGTTCATTGGACTGATGTTGAAATTGAGACTCCAATACTTTGGCCACCTGATGTGAAGAGCTGACTCACTGGAAAAGACCCTGATGTTGGGAAAGATTGAGGGCAAGAGGAGAAGGGGATGACAGAGGATGAGACAGTTGGATGGCATCACCAACCTAATGGACTTGGGTTTGGGTAGACTCCGGCAGTTGGTAATGGATAGGGAGGCTGGCATGCTGTGGTTCAGGGAGTCACAAAGAGTCAGACACGACTGAGTGACTGAACTGACTGATGCAACCAACATAGGAGGACTGCACTATGAAAGGCAAATGCTAACAAGTATGAAAGATGATATTAACAATAACACAATAATAGCAGGAGACTTTAACATCCTACTCACATCTGTGGATAGATCAACCAAAGAGAAAATCTGCAAGGAAACACAAACTTTAAATGATGCAATGGACCAGTCAGACCTATCCGATATCCATTGGACATTTTACCACAAAACAGTGAAGTTCACTTTTTCCTCAAGTGCACATGGAACATTCTCCAGAACCCCGATCATATCCTGGGCCATAAATCTCGCCTTGGTAAATTCAAAAAAAACTGAAATCATTTCAAGCATCTTTTCTGATCTCAAAGCTCTAAGAGTAGAAGTCAACTACAGGAAGAAAAAACCATTAAAAATACAAACATATGGAGGCTAAACAATACACTTCTGAATAACCAACACGTCACAGAAGAAATAAAAAAAGAAATGAAAATATGCATTGAAAGAAATGAAAATGAAAACATGACAAGCCAAATCTTCTGGGATTCAGTAAAAGTACTCTAAGGAGAAGGTTCATAGCAATACAAGCTTACCTCAAGAAACAAGAGAAAAATTTTAAAAATAACCTAACTTTACACCTAAAGCAACCTGAAAAAGAAGGAATGAAGAACTCCAGGGTAGGAAAGAAATCATAAAAATTAGCACAGAAATAAATGACAAAGAAACAGGGAAACTAGAGCAAAACTAAACACTGGTTTTTTTGAGATGATAAACAAAACAGACAAACCATTAGCCAGACTCATCAAGAAAAAAAGGGAGAAGACGCAAATCAACAGAATTAGGAATGAACATGGAGAAACAACTGTAACACTGTAAACAACACAGAAATACAAAGGATCGTAAGATACAACTATCAGCAACTATATAACAGTGAAATCAACAACTTGGAAGAAATGGACAAATTCTTAGAGAAGTATAACCTTCCAAATCTGAACCAGGTAAAAAAACAGGAAATCTTAACAGACCCATCACACGCAGAGAAAACGAAACTATAATCAAAAAAATTCCAACAAACAAAAGCCCAGGATAGAATGGCTTCACAAGTGAATTCTACCAAATATTGAGAGAACTAATCCCTACAGTACTCAAACTCTTACAGAAAATGGCAAAGGAAGGTAAACTCCCAAACTCCATTCCATGAGGCCACAATCACCCTAACAGCAAAACCAGACAAAGATGCCACAAAAAAAAAAGAAAAAAGAAAGAAAGAAAACTACAGGCCAATTATCACTGATGATCACAGATGCAAACAACAGAATTTTAGCAAACAGAATCCAACAACATATTAAAAAGATCATACATACATCATGACCAAGTGAGCTTTATCCCAGTGATGCAAGGATTCTTCAATATTTGCCCATCAATCAATGTGTTACACCATATTAACAAATTGAAAGGTAAAAACTATGATTATCTCAACAGATGCAGAGAAAGCCTTTGACAAACTTCAGTATCCATTTATGATAAAAGCTCTCCAGAAAGCAAGCATAGAAGAAATATACCTCAACATAATAAAAGCCATATATGATAATCCCACAAGCAAACATTATCCTCAATGGTGAAAAATTGAAAGCATTTCCCCTAAAGTAAGGAATAAGAAAAGGGTGCCCACTCTCACCACTACTATTCAACACAGTTTTGGAAATTTTAGCCACAGCAATCAGAAAACATAAAGAAATAAAGGAATCCAAACTGGAAAAAATGAAGTAAAGCTCTCACTATTTTAAGACGATATGATCCTCTAACATAGAAAACCCTAAAGAATCCACCAGAAAATTACTAGACCTAAAAGTTGCAAGATATAAAATTCACACACAGAAATCCCTTGCATTCCTATAAACATGAGAGGACAGAAAGAGAACTTAAGGAAACAATCCCATTCACCACTGTAATGTAAAGACTAAAATACTTAGGAATAAATCTATCTAAAGAAATAAAAGACCTATATGTAGAAAACTATAAAACACTGATGAAAGAAACCAAACTTTCCACAAATAGATGGAGAAATAAACCATGTGTGGAAGAACATGGATTCAATCGGAAAAATCAATATAGTGAAATTGAGTATATTAACCACAGCAATCTATAGATTCAATGCAATCTCTATCAAGCAACCAATGGTATTTCTCAGAGAACCAGAACAAATAATTTCACAATTTGTATGAAAATACAAAAATCCTCAAATAGCCAAAGCAATCCTGAGAAAGAAGAATGGAACTGTAGGATCAACATGACTGACTTCAGACTACACTACAAAGCAACAGTCATCAAGACAGCATAGTACTGGCACAAAGACAGAAATATAGATCAACAGAACAAAATAGAAAACCCAGAGATAAATCCACACACCCATGGACACCTTATCTTTGACAAAGAAGGCAAGAGTATAAAATGGAGAAAAGACAATCTTTAACAAGTGGTCCTGGGAAAACTGGTCAACCATTTGTAAAAAAATGAAACTAGAACACTTTCTAACACCACAGAAAAAAGTAAATCAAAATGGATTAAAGATGTCAATTTAAGACAAGAAACCATAAAATTCCTAGAGGAAAACACAGGCAAAACACTGTGACATAAATCACAGCAGGACCCTCTATGACCCCCCTTCCAGAGTAATCAAAATAAAAGCAAAAATAAACAAATGGGACCTAATTAAACTCAGCTTTTACACAATGAAGAAACTATAAGCAAGGTGAAAAGTCAGCCTTCAGAATGGGAGCAGCAAACAAAGCAAATGACAAAGAAATAATCACAAAAATATATAAGCAGCTCATGCAGCTCAATGCCAGAAAAATAAACGACCCCATCAAAAACTGGGCCAAAGAACTAAATAGACATTTATCCAAAGAAAACATACAGATGGCTAACAAACACATAAAAAAGATGCTCAACATCACTCATCATCAGAGAAATGCAATTCAAAACCACGGTGAGGTACCATCTCACACCAGTCAGAATAGCTGCGATCAAAAAGTCTACAAACAATAAATGCTGGAGAGGGTGTGGAGAAAAGGGAACCCTCTTACAATGTTGGTGGGAATGCAAACTAGTACAGCTACCATGGACAACAGTGTGGAGATTCCTTATAAAACTGGAACAAGAGCCAAATGACCCAGCAATTCCACTGCTGGGCAAACACACCAAGGAAACCAGAACTGAAAGAGACACATTACCCCAATATTCATCACAGCACCATTTACAATAGCGAGGACGTGAAAGCAACCTAGATGTCCACTGGCAGACAAATGGATAAGAAAGCTGTGGTACATATACACAATGGAATATTACCCAGCTATTAAAAAGAACACATTTGAATCAGCTCTAACAAGGTGGATGAAAATGGAACCTACTATACAGAGTGAAGCAAGTCAGAAAGAAAAACACCAATACAGTATACTAACACATATATATGGAATTTAGAAAGATGGTAACGACAACCCTGTATGTGAGACAGCAAAAGAGACACAGAGATAAAGAATAGCCTTCTGGACTCTGTGGGAGAAGACGAGGGTGGAATGATTTGAGAAAATTGCACTGAAACATGTATAATGTATGTGTATATGTGAATTAGATGACTAATCCAAGTTCAGCACATGAAGCACAGCAAAGTTAGAGTGCTTAGACAACCCAGAGGGATGAAATTGGGAGGGAGGTGGAAAGGGGGTTCAGGACAGGGGGACACATGTATACCCATGACTGATTCATGTCAGTGTATAGCAAAAACCACAATATTGTAGTTAGTCTGCAATTAAAATAACTAATTTTAAAAAATGTTATTGATACTTTCATAGAAATTTTCATGAGTCTATAGACTGTTTTGGGTAGTATCCCTATTTTGTTAATTCTTCCAATACAACAGCATGAAATAATTATTTACATTTATAAGCATTTTCTTGAATTTTTTTTTTTGGTCAGGTAACTTACAACTTCCAATGTACAAATTATAACTTCCTAGATTACATTAATTCCAAGAAATTTTATTTTTCTTAATGTAACTTTAAATGGGATTATTTTCTTAATAGCTTTTGCTAATGGTTTATCACTGTAAAGAAGTTCAGCTCATTCTCATAAGGTGACTTTTTAACCTAGTACCTTATTGAATTGTTCAGTTAGTTCTAAGAGGTTTCCTTTTTTGTTTTATGGTAGTGGATTTTAGTGTATTCTGTACAATCTAATTATAATGTCATTTGCAAATAGTGAGTTTTACCGGGGTTATTTTCCAATATTTCTGCATTCTGCTTCTCTTTCTTGCCTAATACCCCTGGCTAGGACTCTGAGTACTGTTCTGAGTAAGTGATGAGAATGTGCATCCTCATCTACTCCTACCGTATAGGAAAAGTTTCTAAATTTCCAACTTGTAGCTTTGTTTTTCTTGTGGTCTTGTGAGGTTTGGGCAACAAAGCAGTGCTGCTTGCTGTTCAGTCACCAAGTTGTGTCTGACTCTTTGCAAACCCATGGACTGCTACACAGCAGGCTTCTCTGACCTTCACCAGTTCCAGTAATTTGCTCTAACTTGTATCCACTGAGATGATGATGCCATTCAATCATCTCACCCTCTGGCACTCCCTACTCCTCCTGCATTCAATCTTTCCCAGCATCATGGTCTTTTCCAGTAGGTCGGCTCTTTACATCAGCTGGCCTAAGTACTGCAGCTTTAGTTTCAGCATCAGTGCTTTCCATGAATATTTAGGACTGATTACAATTGACTGGTTAGGTCTCTGTGCTGTCCAAGTGACTCTCAAGAGTCTTTTCCAACACCACAGCTCACAAACATCAATTCTTCACCCTTCTTTGTGGTCCAACTCTCACATCCATACCTAACTACTGTGCTGTCCAAGTGACTCTCAAGAGTCTTTTCCAACACCACAGCTCACAAACATCAATTCTTCACCCTTCTTTGTGGTCCAACTCTCACATCCATACCTAACTACTGGAAAAACCATAGCTTTGACTAGATGGACTTTTTTGGCAAAGTAATATGTCTGCTTTTTAATATGCTGTCTAGATTTGTCATAGCTTTTCTTCACAGAAGCAAGCATCTTTTAATTCCATGGCTGCAGTCTCCATCTGCAGTTATTTTGAAACCCAAGAAAATAAAGTCTATCACTGTGTCCACTTTTTCCCCATCATATTTGCCATAAAGTAATGGGACCAGATGCCACCAGCTTTGTGCTTCTGAATGCTGGGTTTTAACCAGCTTTTTCGCTGTCATCTTTCACCTTCATCAAGAGGCTCTTTAGTTCCTCTTCACTTTCTAATATTTGGGTGATGTCATCTGCATATCTGCACTCCAGCTTGGGATTCATCCAGCCTGGTATTTCATGATATACTCTGAATATAGTTAAGAAAATTAGTTATGAAGTGTTCCATCCTTGTGAAGTCCCTAGTGGTCTAGTTATTAAGAATCTACCTGCAGAGCAAACATGATCAATCCCTTGTCCAGGAGGAGTCCACATGCCTCGGGACAACTAAGCCCATCCTCCACAACAACAGCAGTGACCCCACATGTGGCACTACTATAGCTCTTCTGCCCCAGAGTCCCCATTCTGCAACACAGGGAGCCACTGCAATGAGAAGGCTGTGCAGGGCAACTAGAGAGTATGTGGAAGCTAGAGAAAATCCATATACAACAAGGAAGACTAAGTCAAAAATCAAATAAGCAAAACAATAAAAAATATACCAAAAAACATCAGTATCTACAGACCTGGCTTTAAAAAAAAAAGTTCCATCCTTTACAACTTTTTCTTGAAGAGTTTGAAAGACAAGCATTAAATCTTCTCTGGCTGGTAGAATTGACAAATAAAGCTGTTTTGTCATTGACTTTTGTTTGTAGGAAAGTATTCTGATTACTGATTTAATCTTCTTACTAGTTCTTGGTTGGAGAAGGCAATGGCAACCCAGTCCAGCGTTCTTGCCTGGAGAACCCCAAGGATGGAGGAGCCTGGTAGGCTGGCATCTACAGTCGCACTGAGTCAGACACAACTGAAGCGACTTAGCAGCAGCAGCAGCAGCAGTTCTTGGTATGTTCAATTTTCTGTTCCCTCATGATCCTATTCGTTTGCTGGTACGTTTCTAGGAATTTATCCATTTCCTCTAAACTACCCAATTTACTAACACATAACTGGTTATAATGGTATGGACTAAGAATGCTGCCAGCCTAATCAGTAAACAAAAGCCATCAAGTCATAAGCCACGACAGCCACCTCTGAAAATGAGCCCTGAGGTGACTGTGAAATAGACCACAGAATAGTGATCCTAGATAGCTAAGGTACCTAACAAAGGAATGATTTCAATCAGCCCAGGTTCGCGTCTATTCCCAAAGATAGAAAAGTGCTAAATTCATTCACTTGAGATGCATGATTTTCTCTAACGAACTGGAATCTTATTATGTTTTAACTACCTGGGTTTTTTAGGGGTTTTTTGCTATAAAACTCATAGCTATACATCCTGGTTCCACCCATACAGCTCTTAGAAGCAGTCCCTCAGCAGTACTTGAGAGACAATCCTGCAGGGTATTGTCCTCAGAAAGTCCGCAAAATTTAACATAGTTGTCAACTTTTAGTTTTAGCATTTTTGTTTTCAGAAGACAACAGCTCTTAAAATCCTTGGTATTTCTGTAATGTTAGTTACGTTGTCTCCATTATCACTTCTGATTTCAAGTCCTCTCCTTTTTTTGATGAGTCTAGCCAAAGATTTGACGACTTGCTCATCTTTTTTTTTCTTTTTTTTTTTTTAAATAAAAGCTTAATTTTATTCATGTCTTTTATGGTCTTCTGAGTCTGTTCAATTTGTTTTTGTTCCAATTTTTGTTACTTCTTTTCACAACTTTGGGTTTCATTAGTCTACTTTGTCTAGTTTCTTGGGGTGTAAAGTTAGATTATTTCTGGAGTTAGGCATTTTATTACCAAGAACCTACCTCTTAACTGCTTTTGCTGCACCCATAAATCTCTTAGGTTATGTTCTCATTTTCTCTTGGTTGTTCTTGTTTAGACTTCTCTTTTGACTTCTTCACTGATCCACTGACAGTTCACTATGTTTTGATTTCACACATCTGTGAACTTTCTAGGTTTTTTCTCATAATTGATTTCCTACTTTTATACCTGAAACCTGATTGATACATTTGAATTTTATATATTCATTAAGTCTTGTTTTGTGGCCTAAAAAAAAAAACCTCTCTTCTCCAGAATGTGCCATGCTTTCTTCAGAAGAATGTGTGATTCTGCTGTTTCTTTCATGGAATGTTCTATATAATTGTGATAAATCTATGCAGTTGGATATGTTGTTGAAGGCTGATGTTTTCTTATTGATTTCTGGTCTCAAATGCTTGAATAGAATTAATTTCATATGTATTCCTGTTTATAATAGTGCTCTTTCTTTTTAACCTAAAGAAATCCCTCTAACATTTCTATTAAGACTGGCTTAGTGGTACTGAGCTCCTGTAGAATTGTTTGCATGCAAAATTTTTTCTTTTTCTTTCTCTCAAATCCTTAACTACCAAATAGAGATTCCTTGATTGCAATTTTTTTTCTTTCAGCACTTTGACTATATTGCACCACTCTCTTCTTAGCTACAGTTTGTACTCAAACATCTGATTGCCTATGAGTTATTTTTCTCTTGCTTCCCTAAGTGTTTAACTTCTGCTGTCTTTAACTTTTGACATTTTAATTACACTGTGTCTTGCTGCGGGTTCCCTTGAATACATCTTATTTGGAATTCTGTGCGGTTTTTTGGAGTTGGATGCATTTCCTTTCTTAGGTTAAGAAAATTACAATCATTCTTTGCCAAAGTGTTCTGTATTTGGGACCCTGATAAGGAGACCATTAATCTACTTGATATTGTCCTACATATCCCTAAAGTTGCCTCCACTTTTTCCATTTTCTTTTTCTCCTTTGCTTCTCTGCTTGGGGGAATTCCACAGCCCTTGCTTAGAGTTCACTGGCCTTTCTTTCATACCAGCTACTGTGCCACTGAATTGCTTTAGTGTGTTCTCAGTGTTTTTAGGTTTTCAGTTATGTGATTCTGATCTCTCCAGTCTTTGCTGAAGTTCTCACTGTGTTCACACACCTGTCTCTGAGCTCAGTGGGCATCTCTCCTATGATTACTTTGAACCCTTACAGGAAGATTACCCGTCTCCATTCTCCATTATCACTGATTATGTTTTTCTCCAAGGTTTTATTTTACTGTTTCACAAACATTTCTTCTACTCATGTTGCTTAGAGTCTATGTTTGCTTATATACATACATACATGTGTACACGTGAACATACACACAAAACAGCCAATGCTCCCCACTTGGAGGAGTGGCCTCCTTTAGGAGATGAATCCTATCATTCAGGCTGGCCAAACTTTGATAATTGCTGTCCAAGAAGATTACTTTAAATTGTTTCCAGTCGTTGAGTGTGTTGCAAGACCAGTCACTGTCCCAAAAAGGGTAGGCAGAGATCTCACCATCACCGAAATTCAGGCTGATTCCAAGTCTGACCCCTGAAAGGCAGCAGCTTTCAAAGAAGGCAAACATGCACAGTCCTGTACACTGGTGAGCTATGCTGTGCCGGCCACTCAGACAGAACATCTGCCTGTGTCCCCTTGGTAACAGTTGTAAAACTCAGGCCTCCATAAGAGAGGATAAGCACCTTCCTGGAGATACTGGAAAGATGTAGAGAGGCACTGATAAGAGGGCAATGACAGCATTCTTCAGCCTGTTTTCCCAGGGAACAATTCTGTAGGTCTCTAGAGGTGGGCAAAACCAAAAGTCCACCCTTGGACCAAAGTTCTAAGACAAGCTAACAGCATCTTTCACAGAAAAAGGAACCTGTTTCAGTGTGCTGTTGCAGTACTGTGGGTGCAGCAGCCAGCTGCCTCTGACTCTTGGTGTCCCATGGGGCCCAGGTACACTAGCCTCCCTGGGAAAGAGCCAGGACTTCACGGGGGAGGTTCCACATGCAGTAGCCAAAAAAAAAGAAAAACAGTGTATCAGACACACGTAAGAACTCTATCCTCACAGAATCTAGCATTTTGGAGCATCAGAGGGAAAGCACAAAGAAAAGACACGCCTACCAAGGTCTCTGAAAGGTTTTAGTTAGCCTTTAATGTGTGTCTATTCAGATGTATGCCCTCAGGCCACAGCTATGAACAAAAGCTCATCAGCTTCTTTCACAGAAAGACCTAAACTCTGTTTCGTCACCTCTTGTTGTGCTCTGAGGCAGTAGTTGTTTAAAAACTTTTTGGTGATTACTACAGTCCTATGTGACCCACTGGCCACCAGTGTGGTCCCCAGAACCAAGCAATGTAGTTGCAACCTGTCAGAGGATAAAAATACTGAGGCACTAGATCTGGACCTTTGTGGAAGACAGCAGCATGCTGATGCAAAGCAGATGGAGTACGCAAAGTTCCTGTCTTCTTGTTTCTGCTCCCTGAGAACAACTACACAGGTACGCTACAATAGAAGCCTGGCCCTCAAGCTAAAAAAGCTCCTGGACAAGCAAAGACAAGACTTTCCAACAATTTCCTCTTTCTTGGAAAGATTAAGGGTTTGTTTCAGTCTGCTGTCTGTGCAGTGCCCTACAAGTGGTAGGCTGCTAGGAGCTGTCTTTCCAACTGTCAGTTACAGTCCTGCAAGACCCAGGAATGCAAGACTTTAGCCTTTAAGGCCAAGTGGTCAGACAGAATCCCCTGAGTGGCAGCTGCAAAACCAGTGCACCAGACATGTAAAACGTTTCCCTCGGTAGCGGGACGTACTACAGGTACTGGTACTGGTATAGGTATAGGTACTATAGGCACTGGTACTATAGAATGTGACAGAAGGAAAGCCTGAAAATAAATGCCTCCCACTGGCTTTAGGAAGATTTATAGAGTACAAAAATGGCACCCTCCCTTGAAGATAAGTGTCCAGAGATTAAAAAAATAACAAAAGTATCCATCAAAACCAGCCCATACTCTTCAGGCTCACCTTCTAAGATTAGCAAACGAATAGCTTTCACATAAAGTCAGGGTGCTTTCTAAACACCTACATCTGGCCTCAGCCATGGCAAGAGTGAGTCTGTGCAGGAGCCCTTTAAGAGACATTTCTCAGTTTACAACAGCCCTTTGGGTCACATGAGTGAAATACCCCTGTTGTTTTTCAAACTCTGATTTTGGGGTTATTCTCTCAGGTTTAAAAGCTAGGTACTGATGATGTTGGGTTCAAACCCTAGATCCAGCTTTTCTAGTTCCCCTTTGCTTGTAGCTCACCACTGTGGGGATAGAGTTTGACTCAGCCTCTCCTATCCCTCAATGGGACAATGATGTTATATTCCAAAGGTGGTTCAAGTACTTAGAAAATAAGTTTTTTAAGAAGCAGCTTTTGAACATATTTTTAAACCCAAAATATATTTACTTTTTATTATTCATAAGAACTACTGATCTCCACAAGTATAAAACAACATCATAGAGAAGATATTCCTTGGACAAGTCTCCAATGTGTCACTTCTGCAAATTAATGCAGTAACTCTTACTTGCCATATCCTTCCACCTCCAGAAAATATCTACATAAATAAATAACTTGATTGACCACCAACTGGGAACCTGTTAGAATGCAATCTATCTTAATGATCTTCTCCATCTCCACTTAAAATCTACCGTAAAATGTCTTTTACATCTATTAACTCAGCACTGAGAATTTGACAAGATACCTGGGTGACGTGTGTGACGTTAAGAAGGACTGGCCTAGCTCACTATGCTACTCAATTTGCTCTTTCGTCCCTAATCCTTTCATGGCTGGCTGCTGCTCTCACATCAGTAAGTCAACATAAACTATTCCTGCTGTTTTCTTTTTTTTCCCTTCGTCCCTGGCTTATTCTTCTACCATTTCTTTCTTGACTTCTATCATTCACTGTACCATAAGATTTTGATATCCAATGGAAACTTTCCTTCTGAGGCCAGCAATGCAACAACAGTGACTGCCAGAATCTTTGGTTTGGACAGCACTTCATATTCTTTGATTCCTGGACATTTCCACTTCTCACATTATCAGAGGGTGTCAGGCTGCTAAATCAAATACAGATGTGCCACTTAAATACACAGTAACAAGATTTGTTTCAGCTCTGTCCTTACTGACAAAACACAGGATGATACTGAATAGTTGGTTGTAATGACAGATTAAAATGCATAGTTTATCAGTGATAATTCACTAAGTGCTTCAAAAATGCAATAATTTTAGCATTTACATTAGAACCAACTATTTCAAAAATGTCTCACTACTATTCTTAAAAAGTTCTAGGCCTTTTTCATTCTTAAATTTTAAGAGGCTACCAAGGCTTCCATGTTGAGAGTGCTTCCATAATTCTAGGAAAGGAGTGCTAGTTGAAAAAACGTAATTAGAAGAAACACCCCATGAGTGAACTTCTTTGGAAGAAAGAAAAAGGAACACAACCTAGCGAACAGTAGATTCTCAGTAAATATTTCTTAAAATGTAGTAATGTCATGTAACTAAAAAATTCAATCAAAATGACAAAAGCCTTTATCTTTAACATTCCTTCTGTGTCTAGAATTCCTGAATTTAACCAAAAAAAACTAGTCTATTTCAACTGAGAGGCATTACACATACAAACAAAAAAAGCTAGTCTGGAAATGCCAAGGCTGACTGACTTTCAGGATACATCTCAAAAAGCATTATAATATTCTAAATTGTATATCATAATACAATCAGCATAACTCCCAAGAAATTTTATTCTTCCCCTCAATTCTATAATATAGTTTTAAACATAAAACCATATCAAAACTACATTTTCAAAGTTTATCAAGCAAATACATACATTTTGCTATGCTATATATGGGCCTCACTCCCTTAATACTCACAAGATCAGCATATTTCTTACACAGAGCTGCCAGCTTCTCCTCTGGAGTTGAAAGAGTGTTTAAGGCTTGCATCAATAACAACACTTCTTTTCCTAATGATTTATAAAAGAAAAAAGGTAGCAGAAGGATGACATTAATTCAGTCTGTAAATTCTACATAAAACTTATATTTATAACTTAAGGCTATAAATAGAGACAAAGATTCACCTACTAAAGATGCTATTTTCAAAATGAAGTATTAGCCTCACCATCATCCACATTTCTATACTTACCAACACTGCTACCTCTTAGATACTAATCACTTAAACAGCAAAAACGAGAATTCTTCAAAAGTGCCTTAACAACTTTAGCAGAGGAAACAGGTGACTAAGATAGGTGGAGCCAAATGATGCTTTAAAGTTAGAAATAATATTCTATTTCTTACCCTGAGGATAGAAAACTTTTTATTTTCTAAACTGTTCAGCCTTGTATGTAAAGCATTTCCTCAAAGAGAATGGCATTCATCTAATTCTTTAGTATTTAATCTAAAGTTGATATTTCATATACTTTACAGACTAGTATAGGGGTAGGAGAGAAGAAGAATAGATAACTTCAAAAAGCTGACTATCTTATTCAGGTAAGATTTTAGTACTGAAAGCTTTTTCCCTTCAGTTCAAGATAAAATTAAAAAAAAAAAGGAACTGTTTCAATGTGCACACATAACAGTAACGTATAATTCACATTTATGAATAATTTAAATTTTAAACTATTTAAATGATTTCTATCTGAAGTTGTATTTTATGCACAAGTGTTAGGATCATTGATTCTGCAGATATCTGTCTTGTTTTCAAGGAATTATAAATACTCTGCATATTCATATAAATTTTAAAGTCTTCAAAAATATTAGAAGGTGGATTAAGAAAGAGAATTTCAAATTATAATGTTACGCACAAATCATTAAAAGGTAAATATTAGGTACAACAGGAATGAAAAATTGAGGAGCAACCAGTAAGATGAAGTAAGGGCTTCACATTTCATTCATGAAATTTAACATATCACATTGTTAATCCTAACTGTCAAATTAAGCAGTTACAGGACAAACCCTAAAACTAGTAATGCACTTTCTAAGCTGCAAAATAACATATCATTTCCAAGTTTTAGTGGATATTCTCTAATAAGCTGACCAATATACAACTTTCATAGTAATTATTACATTACTTTGAATAATCAAGCAACAAGGCAAATCAAATACTACTTCTTTCAAACTGGCCACAAATATTTTTTCGGGAAAACAATCTTTAGAGAGAACGAACAAAGGCATCCAGAACTGTGCTTTCTACTCTGCTATTTTCACCTCCTGCATGTAATTGTCGGAGTGAAGCACACTGACCTGGCCAAAGAAACTAAGTGTATTAGCTAAACATCCATCTCAAAACTGGTCATGTTCCACCATTACTAGTGCTGCAGAAAATATAAGTTTAACAAGCACCATGTGAAAATGTTCAACTCCTGAGCAGAAATTATTACCTAAGATTTTTTCTTTGTTTCTGTGGCACTCTGAATCTTGTTGACCACCAGAGGGATCTGTTCCAGCTCCTGGCCCTGGAGGTTCCTCTCTTGACTCTTGTGTGCAGTACACTGGGCTCAGTAAATCCCTGCTCTTTGTTGTAATGTTACTGCTTTCATCCTCTTCCACTGAATGCTTGTTAGATGTGCTACCATAATTTGAGTCATTACACTGAGGAATATCATTTGATTGACAGTGATGCAACATATCTGGTTTTACTCCTACTCGGCAAATTCTAGATTCTTCCATTGTGATTCTCCATAAGCTAGAGGAAAAGAGCAGAAAAAAAAAAATATGGAGGAAGGAGTTAAACCAAATGTAATCAAGAGAGGAAAACAAGGCTGCACACCACTGTTTTCCACCCCACTTTGCTCATTTTCTTAAGAGTGGACTCAAACGTAGTTTTTTTTTTTTTTTTCAGCTGCACCAAGTGGTATGCTGTATCTTAGCTTCCCAATGCATCAAGGATCAAAGCCCCCTGCAGTGGAACTGTGCAATTTTAACTACTGGACGACCAGAGAATTCCCTGCTTTGCCCATGTTTAAATGTAGTTTTTACTTTGTGTACATGGTACAATCAATTGGCAGATGATCTTAACAGTTTTTTACCCCCTTTCACAGTGGTTTACAAAAAGACAGTGCTTGTTAGAACCAAAGGAGAAAAAGGGAGAAGGGACTACTGTAATCGCGGAACAGAAAAAAATCCTAAGCTCTGACCTTCTAAGTAATAAATATGCTGGCAGAATATATCAGAATCAACTTCTGCAGAACTCTGGAATCTCCTACAAGCCTACAGAAGAAAATTAAATTAACAACCCAAATGGAAGGCTTACTTATTAGTACATAAAAGTTGGCGATCACCATGTAATTTTAAAGTTCTCTCTGCCATTCTCCATATTCCTGGTCAGCAGTGACTATAAGAACAGAAGCCCATGCTCTCAGTGATGCTACCAGTGCCAGTGGGAACAATGCAGACATTATTTTCGTAGGATGTGGTCTCTTTCAACCTTTCAGGCAGTTCCCTAAGAAACCTGTATAGGTGTCTGCCTCTGTTTACCCCTTGGAAGCATAATCTCAATGTTAGGAGATGCACGCTGACTGAAATCACCCATCCTGGCCAGTCTCCCTAGTAACCATTTGCATGAGCTATTTTAGGACAGAAGGTCCTGGCAAAGAACACCTAACTAATAAGCCACCACCAACCAGAAGAGTCCAGAAAAGATCAAAAGAGAATACCACATGTCCGACCACTTCCCAGAATCCCTCTGGTTAGCATCCATCTTGGCTGGATGCGTGTGCTGCGCAATGCATGTGCCACCAGGAAGGACTCTGAGTCAGAATGATTGGCCAAAGACAACCCAGAAACTAATCCCATCACCATAAAACCTAAGACTGTGAGCCACAAGCCAAATGGCTCAACAGTTCTTCTAGGTTCTCTGCCCCAGTGCACTTTTCCAGGAGTCTCTTGCTTTGTCAGCACATGTGTCCTCAGACAATTCTTTCCCAAGTGTTTACACAAGAGCTCACTTTTGGGGCCCTACTTCTTAAAATATCAACACTAGGGAAGCTTTGGGGGACAGCAAGGCCCAAGTACTGACCTCAGCAGCCTGAGAATGAGACAAAGACCAGGAAAAAGCAACAAGACAGGAAAATCTGCACAGAGAAAAGCTGGGAAAGGAGACGAACATAGGTATTTCACAGGTCCCACGTTAGAGTTACCTTACTATCTCTGCTTGGCCTTCAGTCTGACCTTCAAGCAGAAGAAAAGGCTAAGGCCAAACTATAAAGACCCTGGCTGAGTACTCTAAGCTGCCCAAAAGTACAAGAGCAAACATGTCTTGTGTACTGATGTGAAACTATCTTTCTTCACATCCACTGATTTCTCCCTGGGTACCTGGGTGTCCCTTTCTTAAACGAAGCACAGTGACTGATACCACCCACCCTGGTCAGGCACCATAGAAACCATTTACACTAGTTATTTTATGACAGGACGTTCTGGTAACAAACAGGGAATAATAAGCCATCACTAACCAGAACAGTTCGAGAAAGATCAAAAAAAGATGTCACATTTCCTACCACCTCCCAGATTCTCTGCTGGCAGCCATTTTGGCTCAGCAATGTGTGCACCACCAGGAAGGATTCTGAGTCAGAATAACTGGCCAAAGACAAACTGGAAACTAACCCCATCACCATAAAACCTAAGACTGCGACCCACATGGTACTCCTGGGATCCCTTACCACATTGCTCTCCATCTGGGTGCCCCAAACCAATAAAGTCTCTTGCTTTGTCAGCAAGAGTTTCTCCTCAGACAATACATTTCTAAGTATCAGACAAGAGCCCACCCTCAGGCCCTAAGAACGGGTCTCTCTTTCTGCAATACTCTTGACTTTAGCTATCTTGCACAGAAAGGTGCCTAGGGTCAGGGACAAATTCTCTCCAACCCCTACATGAAACCCATCCAAGTAAGCTGGGGCACTATGGAGAAAAGAGCAACCCAACTCAAAATGTTATGGCTCTTTGGAAACAGCTACTCAAATCACTCACTGTCCCATCGAGTTCTGTAAGGATAAGAAGTTTCTGAATTCAACTGAAGAGGCTTGAGGCAGGGTTCACAGTCCATCAAGGAAGCTCGACCAATCAGCTTCAAGCTGACTAGATGTTGCTTATATATCTAAGACCAGTACAAATGCCTATACCTATATCCATTACAAATGAAGCAGGGGTCCATGGTCAGAAAAAAGCAAGAATGTCCAGACTGACAGGAAATCATACAGTTTAGATGGTAAGTGTCCCAATAGCAAAGAAAGGTTGGGAAATGGCAGGAATCTCCTGCATTCAAATGTAACATGTTGCTCATAATGCTTTCACTACAATAAAATCAGCCTTGCAGAAAAGAAGCACTCATCACACACCAACTCCATGACACTTCTGATATAAGCTAAATACAGACAACAATCCCTCCTCCCCCTCAGGAAACTGGAGCTGAGTTGAAAATCAGGGAATACAGACCCTCAAACTCCTCCTTCCCCTGTGAATATTCTGCACCTTCATTTGTATGCTCCTCATAGCTGACTTGCTGAAGAAACCCAGAGTAACACTTCCTCACCTATCTGCCTAGTCTCCCTCCAAGAGCATGCCTTCTATGCTGCTTCAGTCATATTCAACTCTTCGCAACACTATGGACTATAGCCCACCAGCCTCCTTCATCCCTGAGATTTTTTAGGCAAGAATACTGGAGTAGGTTGCCTCCAGGGATCTTCCCAACCCAGGGATCAAACCTGAATCTCTTAAGTCTCCTGCATTGCCAGGTGGTTTCTTTACCTGCTGAGTTAGTGGGAAAGTGCTCTGAGAGCATACTTCTGCTTAAATAAATTCTCATTTTACTTTTTTAACCTCCATGTCTTGTCTCCAAACTCTTTTTGCAATGAGCCAAGAACCTTAAATTCACTGGGAATACCTGCTGCTACTGCTGCTAAGTCGCTTCAGTCGTGTCCAACTCTGTGTGACCCCATAGACGGCGGCCCACCAGGCTTCCCTGTCCCTGGGATTCTCCAGGCAAGAACACTGGAGTGGGTTGCCATTTCCTTCTCCAAAGCATGAAAGTGAAAAGTGAAAGTGAAGTCACTCAGTCGTGTCCGACTCTTCACGACCCCATGGACTGCAGCCCACCAGGCCCCTCTGTCCATGGGATTTTTCTAGGCAAAAGTACTGCAGTGGGGTGCCACTGCCTTCTCTGGGGAATACCTGAACAGGCATATAAAAGAACTCCATTTTTGGTTACCACAAACTGGAGTAATAAATCACAGCTACTAAAAGAATCACGTGGATTACTCACATAGATGTTTATGCTGACTAAAACAAAACTACTGATCAAGACTGCACTGCCCAAATGGCTATGATTGCTGGCTGGCCTGTAGTCTGTACTGAGTGTGGCTATGTGCACCAAGTAAAGGATTTGTTCCTAATGCAAAGGCTCCCTCTGCCTGTTAGAATTGTGATACACACAAAAAGCTGACCCACTTGTCTCCAGACTGGGAAAGCCATGACACACAGGGCCTTGATTCCCTTTATTCTGAAATTCTTAAATGCATCCAACTTTTAAGGCTCCTTAGATCTATTGGTCATGGGTGACCCATAGTTCTTTTCGGGTCATGGGATTGATGTGCCACACCAATTACTTGACTTTGGTTACATCACTACAACCTTTAAAATGATCTGTCATGTGGTCCGCTCAGTCATGTCCAACTCTCCGACCCTAAGGACTGCCCGATGCCAGGCTTCCCTGTCCATCACCAACTCCCAAGCTTGCTCAAACTCATGCCCATCAAGTTGGTGATGCCATCCAACCATCTTATCCTCTGTCGTCCCCTTCTCCTCCTGCTATCTATCTTTCCCAGCATCATGTCTTTTCCAATCAGTCAGTTTTTTGCATCAGGTGGCCAAAGTACTGACAACCCCATGAACAGTTACTTGGTTAGACTCTTAGATAATCTGCAGTCTGACACTGTTAAGCACACCAACTGAAACCACCCACTCTGGCTAGGCACCAGAGTAATCATTTGCATGAGTTATTTTACAACAGACGGTCCTGATAAGGAACATGCAACTATAAGCCACCACCAATGGAAGAATTTGGGAAAAGGTCAAAAGGAGACCCCACATGTCTGACCACCTCCCAGAGTCCTTGTTTCTGGCATCTATTTTTGCTGAGCACCAGGACTCTGAGTCAGAATGACTGGCCAAAGACAACCCAAAAACTAATCCCATTACCATAAAATCAGACACTGCAAGCCACGTGGCAGAGCAGTTCTCCTGGGTTCCCTTACCCTACTGCTTTCTGCCCAGACTCCCCTTCCCAGTAAAATCTCTTGCTTTGTCAGAATGTGTGTCTCCTCAGACAATTCATTTCCAAGCATTAGACAAGAGCCCACTTGCAGGCTCTGGAAGGAGTCCCCATTCCTGCAACAAAACTGGTACACATTTTAGCACAAAAGCCACCAACATGGGGTGATATTCAAGGTACCTCTGCCATTTCATCCACACTCCCTGTCATCCATAGGCATCTGGAATTACAGGGCATTAGGCTTCCTTCTCAAAAATTGATGCAAATTCTGATGTTAACTCCCTAACATTTATCTTACACTGTGGAAAGCAAGCTGAGCCACTGATTGGGACAAAAGAGGTGCTAAGTTACATAAATCTGCTTTTAAAAAATCAGCACTGAGTGTGAAAGAAATTCAAAGAATCTTTGTTACTTTTAGGCTGCTGCTTCTTTCTTTCTCCCAACAGCATAATCATGTGAGCTCAAGTGGCATACTCTACCCAAACTGATTCATACTTGGTTGCAGCTACTAGACTGTCTTGCCAGACTAAAACGGTTGTGTACCTGTGAATCAAATGGATAATGACCACTATCAAGTACACTGCCTAAGGAATCTCCCTATGGTGACCTACGCAAGTCAAAGAGGAGGACATAATGGATCTCTGCAAGGTTTACAAAAGTCCCCTCCTCTAGTACCTAGCCTTTGTGGGAAAAGAAACTGTCATGAGTAGGTAAACAACTGGACAAAAACTGAAATGATAGCTACTGGGAATATAGACTTTATTAACAAATCTAACATTAACCATCCAATGCATTTAAAAACTGCCCCCAAAGTCTTCATCACAAAAAAAGATGTACTTTTGTGTAGCTCTCCTAAATTTTGGAATTAAGAGTGCTGACTCTCCCTTCCAGCCAGATTGCTCAGATGACAATCTATCACTCAAATGCAAAGAGCAGTGAAAATCCTAGATCCTGTATTTCCTAAACAAAATGCTTATCATCATCACCTTATATCTCCCTGACCCTCACTTCTCTAGACACTGCTAAGTCATTTCAAGGATAGACAAACACCATCCAGCTGGTGTCAGACATAGACAGGATAAGTTGGACTATGTGGCCTTAGGTAGGTCTTTAAAAAAGAAGGATGTGAATCAGTTAGTCACCTGCAAATCCTAGGGTTAACAGTTAGCTAGGGAGCCATACTGCAAATCACTTTAAATCTGTGCCCACTGGAAAACATGAATGTAAGTTTCACTTTAGGAACCTCGACAATCACAATCCATACTTTGTTCCCAAAGGTACCATGTGTGCCCATTCTCAGATGCAAGCCAGTAATGAACTTACATTCCTATAGAAAAACTCTTCCACGTTAGGAAACATCATAAGAGATTATCAACCGTTTCATCAGGAAGCCAAGGGACTATCAGAAAAATACAAAATGCTCTCCGAAATGATGTTACTTTGGTTTCCTGATGAAACTCACTGCAGGAGCAGTTGATTCCTGGCTTATGGCTACACTACAGGTAGTTATCACCCCAATGGGAGTCATTCACTAATAAAAGACAGAAGAAAATCTCTTCACAACATCAGCTGAAATGATCAACGGATGGCTTCAGACAGTCTCAACTGTCTGGCCACACTTATTAGTTGTGGTAAAACAACCCAGCAAAAGATGGCCAGAAGACATGAATATACAATTTCCTAAAGATGGCAAACAGATAACATGAAAAGATGCTCAGCACCACCGAAAAGGAAATGAAAATCAAAACCACAGTGAAATATTCCATTACACCTGCCAGAATGCTATCATCAGAAAGTTCACAAATAATGAATGTACAGAAAAGGAACCTCTCTTACATTGTTGGTGGGCATGTAAACGGGTGCAGCCACTGTACAAAATGGTTTGGATGTTTCTCGACAAACTATACGATTCATATAAATCAAGAATTCAAATCCTGAGTATATATTCGAAAAAACTAAAAACATGAATTCAAAAATATACATGCACCTCAATCTTCATAGCATTATGGACAGCTGCCAGGATACTGAAGCAACCCTAGTATCCATCAACAAATGAGTGGATAAAGAAGATGTGACACATACATACACAATGAAATACTGCTGCTGCTGCTAAGCCACTTCAGTTGTGTCCAACTCTGTGCGACCCCATAGACAGCAGCCCACCAGGCTCCCCCATCTCTGGCATTCTCCAGGCAAGAACACTGGAGTGGGTTTCCATTTCCTAACACTGGGGTGGGTTGCCATTTCCCTCCCCAACGCATGAAAGTGAAAAAATAAACTGAAGTCGCTCAGTCGTGTCCGACTCCTAGCGAACCCATGGACTGCAGCCCACCAGGCCCCTCCATCCATGGGATTTTCCAGGCAAGAGTACTGGAGTGGGTTGCCATTGCCTTCTCTGAATGAAATAATATTCAGACCTAAAAATGAATGAAATTTTGCCGTCTGCAATACTGATGAACTTATGCTAAGTGAAATGAATCAGAGAAAAACGTGTCATTTATATGCTGAATCTAGAATTAAAACTAGTGAATAAAACAAAGAAGAAGCAGACTCACAGATGCAGAGAACAAACTAGAGGTTACCTGTGGAGAGAGCAAAAAGGGAATAGGCAAGATACAGCAGGAGGATTAAGAGGTACAAACTACTTAGGTGTACAATAAATAAGCTACAAGAATAACCTTTTAAAAATTCTGAATCAATATGTCATAACCAGAAACTTACATTACATTGTACACTGATTATACCATAAGAAAAAAAAAATTTTTTTTTTTTTTAAGAAAATGGTGAGGGAAGGACCTCCAAACCACCACTTCTACACTACACAACGATTACACTGGCAAAAATTGTTCAAACTGTCTTGAAACTAGAAAACAAAACCAACAACGAGAAGAAAGCTTAACTAGGAGAGAAGGTGCTGTATTTTACTTAAGGAATATTGTAATTTTTTATTCTACATGCCTACAGTTCCCTAATCCCTACTCTGGAAATGGTTAGCATATCTGGTATGGAACACTGGAGGAACAGTGGGTAAGAGAACTTGTTCTTAAGAGTTCTGATAATTGGCTATATGACAGATATCCAAGAGGAGCTCAAGATTAAGCTTTTACATTGCCAGGATTGGTGTAACCGCTTGGTATTGAATGCTGAAACAGTCACAGCTATGTGGGCTAAGGAACAAATGACAAGGGAAGCAACAGACAAACTGATAAAGGAGGCTGGTAAAGAAGAAATATGGAAGAATAATGGATCTGGATTGCCCCCAGGTATACCACAGAATCTAAAAGGCCACATGCATGTCCAGGGCAGGATACCTATTCAGAAAAGACTTCAGAAGACCATATACTTTTTTAATCTGGCTGTGTGCAAGGAGGTACATGTTTAGGCTGAGTTTGCCTAAGAGTTAAACAAGTTTCCTAAACAAAGTCAATTTGCGAAAACTCAGACTGTACTTGTCATTATTTTTGTTGTTCATGCTTTTGAGGAAATCTCTTTCAAATTTCTGGCTGTCTTCTGAACTACCACAAAAAACTTTAAAGACAACACAGGAGAAACAATATGATCTTTATGAAACAGCTCACCATATGAACCAGGAAAAAAAAAAATTACTAAACAAACATTTACAACTCAGAAGAATCAACAACAAACTCTAGGAATATAGGAAGAATAAGATTTCCAGAATATAGGGTTCACATTTGCACATTTCTTATTCACTGGTTTGTCTAAACTGGAACTTCTGTCTCCAAGGGCAAGGTTTTTTCTTCCCACACCTCTAGATACTGGCTTATCCATGATTAAGACAGAAAAATGCAAAGTATGTCTATTAACAACTCATTCAAAGAATCTAAGAATCAGCTGAGACACAACTCTCATCAACCACGCCAATTATGCTCTCTGCTCACTCTCTTTTACTCTCCTTTACTTGTCTGATTTCACCTAAAGTTTCTATTAACCTACTTACCTTTCTCAATAAGTCACTGTCTGATTCTGAGACATTTTTGAATTTCTGAAATCAGTATCAAAATGTACCATTCCATACTGTACTCTCTATTAGTCTCTTTGAATAAGGCCTCTTGTTATCTAAATCAGGATTTATTTATTATTCAACAGTTACATTATAAACCTCAAAACATTCAGTTGAAGATGATAAAGTCACAAGTCAGGCAAAGAAAAACAGAACTATAAACAAGTCATAGAAATAAAAGAAATTAAGAATAAACAAAATAATAGCCATCAATAAACAAATAGAATATATTTCTAAATGAACCAAAAATTCAGAATTGAAAAGTATGACAACTGAATTCAGAAGGGAGAAAAACTGGCAATTTAGAAGACAGGTCAACTGAAAATATAATCTGAGAAACAGAAAGAAAAAGGAATAAATAAAAATGAACAGAAGTTAAGACACTTTTATGATACTAACATACATACAACATAAGTCATGGAAGAAGAGGAAAGAAGAGGACAACAACACTCGAAGAAATAACAGAAAACTCTTACTTGATGAAAACTATTTGTCTACACATCCCATGAGTTAAATAATGAATAAGCTTTTAAGTATAATAAACACAAAGACTATCTTTCAAAATAAGAGACTGCATTAAAACATTCCCAAATACACAAGAGCTAACAGAATACTATTAGACCTGCCCTGCAAAAAACACACAAAGTCCTTCTGAGAAAAATAAAAGGGCATTACAAGTCATCTCAAGCCATACAAAAAAAAAAAGATTAGTAAACATAATTACACAGTTAAATATAAAAAACAATAATTACTGCATTTTGCACTTGTAACTCCTTTTTTCTCCACATGATTCAAAACTTAAAACAGTTATGAGCTAATAAAGTAACACAATGTGCTAATTATCCATGACAATAAGGAAGACGGCAGAACTATAGGAACAGACTATACCACTGAAGATACACTGATAATAATATAAAATAGTTGTCATTTTTTTTATCCCCAGGGAACCAGTATGTAAAAAATTAAGTAGCATACATAAAAAGAAATGAGAATTTAAATGCTACACTAGCAAAAATTCAAACAAAAAAGCAGTAAAACAGAAGAAGGAAAAAAAAAAATACAGAAAACAAACAACAGAATGGCAAAAGCAAACCCCTCCCTATCAGAAATTACCTTAAACAGAATAAATTCTGCAATAAAAAGGCAAAAAATGACAAATTTTTAAAAACTATAATCCCAGGACATGCCATCTATGATTCACTTTCCTTTTCTCAAAACTTTCTAATTTATTTATTTAAGTATACAGGCATCTACTATAGTTGAAGAAATCATTGACTTCTCAGAATCATCCATGATTAAACGTATTAACACCCTCCCTTAGACTTCTGGTGACCCCATGGACTATTCTCCAGGCCAGAATACTGCAGTGGGTAGCCTTTCCCTTTTCCAGGATATTTTCCCAACCCAGGGATCAAACCAAGGTCTCCCACATTGCAGGCAGATTCTTTACCAGCTGAGCCATCAGGGAAGCCCAAGAATACTGGCACGGGTAGTCTATCCCTTTGCAGAGGATCTTCCTGACCCGGAATTAAAACAGGGTTTCTGCATTGCAGGTGCATTCTTTAGCAACTGAGCTATCAGGGAAGCCCTAAAATTGCCTACTCTATTTCAAGATGCCCATAAATTATTTACAAGCTACAAGCTCTCCTGAAGATGATCCTCAAACCTTTATTTTTAATTTGAAATCTATTTTTCATTACAATACCAATAAAATATTACATGAGTTTCACTGTAAATCTTGTATTTCAGCGTTTGTATACCCCACAGCATGTATGGGTGCTCAGTCCTTTCCAACTCTTTGCATCCCCATGGACTGCAAAGAGATCCAACCAGTCCATCCTAAAGAAAATCAGTCCTGAACAGTCAATGAAAGGACTGATGCTGAAGCTGAAGCTCCAATATTTTGGCCACCTGATGAGAAGACTAACTCATTTGAAAAAACTCTGATGCTAGGAAAGATTAAAGGTGAGAGGAGAAGGGGATAACAGAGGATGAGACGGTTGGATGGCATCACAGACCCAATAGATAGGAGTCTGTGTAAACTCCGGGAGTTGGTGATGGACAGGAAGGCCTGGAGTGCTGCAGTCCACGGGGTCACAAAGAGTCAGACATGACTGACTGACTGAATTGAACTGAACGGAATGTAACTGGCCAGGCTCTTCTGTCCCTGGGATTCTCCAAGCCATTCCCTTCTCCAGGGATAATACTGATCCAGATACTGAATCTGAGTCTTCTGCACTGGCAGGTAGATTCTTTACCACTGAGCCAGATGTCAAGTCCCATACTCTACACCATCCAAAATATGATTTCCATCCATTCCCATATAGTTGATAAACTTGACCCATTTTGCCCTCCCCTATAACCCCTTCCCCTTCCGCAATCCCTACTCTGTTAGGGGACTCAACTTAAATAACAAGTACGCAAACAGACAAAGTATAGAAATGGATATTCCTATGAACACTAGTAAAAGGAAATCTCATCAAAATGGAGCCCAGAGGCCCAGAGTTTTCAGCCAGCACCACTGCACTTATGGGAAAAATTATCAATTATAGATCCCAGCACTACAATCAATAGGGGGAAAAAAATCTTCCAACTACAAATGCTAAAAGGAAAACATAGACTCTGTAATCCCTAGAAGAAATGGACTATCTAACTCAGAGAGTGAGAAATTATTATCATGCTGAACTCCCACTTTTCTCCTAAAGACTTTCAGTCAAAAATTCTCCCCAACTTCTCCTTTTTCTATGTAAAATAATATTTATCTTCTTTGTTAGAATGTCATAAACTGCAGAGCTGCACCTTTTTTAAAAATCATATTTGTCTTTGGAGGAAGTACCCACTGTGAAATTTCAAATTCTTAAGAGTACTATGCATCCAGTTTTTTGTTTTTTTTACAATCCTTCAAGAACTGATTCTGTTTTTCAGAATACAAGGAGAGAGAGAAAAAAGCAAAGTGTGAAGTATTCACACCTTCATATAGAGACAAAATAATCTCAATTCAGACCCTGGTGCAATAAATTCTTCGCACTTTGTTCAAATGTAAAGTTCAGGAAACTTTGAAGTTCACAAAAGATACTACAAAAATATTATTTTATGGGTTCAAAGAGAGAAAAACACTTCAAGAAGTTTAAATGAACAGAAAAAGTGTTGCGCTATCCCAGGCTCTTTTCCTCCAATTCTCAACTCCAGGGCTCCGAAAACCATATAACTGTATGTAGCACATTCGTTGTGAAAAACTTTCTCAAACTCATCCCAGAAGGATTTTTCCATTCTAATAGAGACTGAGATTTTCCTTTCACCAGATAAACAATGTAATGCTCCACTATCACTTCTATACCAAGTCCTGAGCATAGTTTAGTCACTCAGTCGTGTCGACTTTTTGCAATCTATGGCTACTCTGTCCATGAGATTCTCCAGGTAAGACTATTGGAGTCATTTGCCATTTCCTCCTCCAGGAGATCTTCCAGACCCAAGGGTCTCCTGCTTTGCAGCCAAATTCTTTAGCTCTGAACCAGGAGGGAAGCCCTCCAAGCCGCGAGTGCCGTCCATATTACTGATGCCAACTGCCCAGATTGCGAAACCAAGCAACTCTAATAATTAGTTACGCCACCGATGCCTACCATCCGATCGGCGCCAGACAGCAACCGAGAACCGGAAAACACACACCACGCAACGCAGCCCCGACCTCGGCGCCATTATCTAAGTACGCAACAGCCTTGCCAACGCTGCGGCAACACAACCTGAAGAGCGACCCACTCACTAGCCGAAAGCTGAGAAGCAGTCCTTGTTCCCAGTCGACCGAGACTGGCGGCCAAGAAAAGGAATACAGGGAAATTAGTGGCTGGGAAAGAGGACATGACTCACGGGACTCAAAGGGCCCCGAGGCACCCGCCGCAGGCAGCTGTCACATGTGGCGAACCCGCGGCCCGCAGTGCTGCTGCTGCTAAGTCGCGTCAGTCGTGTCCAACTCTGTGAGACCCCATAGACAACAGCCCACCAGGCTCCTCTGTCCCTGGGATTCTCCAGGCAAGAATTCTGGAGTGGGTTGTCATTTCCTTCTCCAGTGCATGAAAGTGAAAAAAAGTGAAGTCGCTCGGTCGTGTCCGACTCTTCGCGACCTCATGGACTGTGGCCTACCAGGCTCTTCCATCCATGAGATTTCCCAGGCAAGAGTACTGGAGTGGGTTGACATTGCCTTCCCCGCGCCCCGCACTCTTTCCCCACAAACAAGACCGTTCCGAACCGCCCCTCTAACCGGCGCAAACCGCCGGAAGGCCCAGCGCTCCCTCTACCCCATTTATTCCAGTTGAACTTCCCCCGACTACCCCCACACATACATCCTCCTCCTAGCTTGAGCCTCTGAAGGAAAAGTTAACTAAAAGTAAAGTAACCAAAGATAGTGAACAGGAAAACGTGCAAAACATAAAATTCTCTGACACTCCACCCCCGTCACCCGATGGCAACCAGGACTGACCGGCTTCGGGCTTCTGGCTGCGCAGTCAACTGTCCGAAATGGCCTCAACCCTCTCAGCCACGGTGCCGACGCCTCTGCCTCGCGCTGCCTAGTCTACACACGTCGCGGAGAAATGACGCAACCATCTAAACCCGCACCTTTGACCCAAAGGACGGAAGCTCGCAGGACCTAGCTACTAGCTCCAAACCCTAGCAGCCAATCGCTGATCCGGCGCTCTCCACATGACAAGTGAATGGTTTGCTTCTACTGGATAAACGGCTAAACCCAGCTTCAGGGTTTGAAACCCTGCTTTGCAGCCAAATTCTTTAGCTCTCAAACCGAAAACAGAACGCCCCAGCGACTTTGCCTGGAAAAGGATAAACACTGAGGAAAGAACTGCTGGTGCTAGCAAACTGATATGCCAAGGTTTGCACGCCCTGGTTGGGTTTAGGGCGGAACTGGGAGCTCTAGAAGAAGGGAAGAGTATTCACTGTGCTGTGCGTGCAACTTACTGGAATTGTGGGTTTCTAGGGGCAATATCACAATAAAGTACTCTGGCAACTTTGAAAATATTCCGAAAAAGTTAATGGTCAGGTGAAAATAGTAATAACTCCTATTTTGTTCTTGTTACCTTATACTTGCTAGGGACTTCGGTGTTATCCTGAAATGATTGAGCTCGTCCGACACGACTGAGCGACTGAACTGAACTGAAGGGTCAGTACAGGCATACCTTGTTCATTGCATTTCACAGCTACTGCATCTTTTTTGCAGATTGAAGGGTTGTGGCAGTTCTCCGCTCTGCAAGTTCATTACTAACATCTTTGAACGTCATTTCATCACTTCTTGTCTCCTGTGCAAAAATTAAACAGAAACCTCAATTAAATAGGTTTGGGCAATCAGAAGGCACCTCACATCCTGAGACCATGGCACACCTCCAACAGGCAGAACAGCATCCTTTTATTTCCTAACAAGGACTCAGGATGAAACTGCAGGGACTCTTATGTACTACCGCCCTGGCAGCTGGTTTCTGCATTGCATAATTGCCTTCTCCTGCTTCTGCTTGTACATCTGGCTTAAACACAACTGCAGATTCTAAATTGCCAATTCTTTGCTAATGCTGAGTAAACTTATCTGTGCTGGAGAAGCAACTGGGAGTCTGTTTTATCTCAATACTCAAAACTATTTCAAAAATGTTCATGATTACATTTCTTATGGTGGTCTGTGTCCAGTGATCTTTGAAGTTACTATTTACTGAAGGCTCACTTGATGGTTGGAATTTTTTACCAATAAATAATTTTTAATTAAGGATTGTACATTGATTTTTAGATGTAGTGATATTGCACTTAATAAACTACAATAAATGGGAAATACAAATTTTATACATACTGGGAAATCAAAAATTAAAAATAAGTGTCTGACTTGCTCTATTGCAATATTCATTTTATTAAAGTGCCCCAGAACAAACTAAGTAGGATTTATGAGAATCTCTACTTCTACTTTGCCAAAAATAAGTGTGCATATCTTTCAGAATTTCACTTTTCTAGCCCCAACACTTGTCTAGAATCTGGCCCATTCACTGAAATTTTGACTGCTCTTTATCTGTTCTGAATTAATATGCAATGGGAGCTGCAATCTGTCTGAGCTGCATCCTTTACTGTAACTTTGCAGAGTTCATTTATAAGGCCATGTCTCTTCCTGATTTTTTAGTAGTTTGCATATGCAAGAGTAAGTCTTGAAACAATCTTACTTCTTCCCTTACCAATCTGAATGCATCTGGTTACTGTTTCTCCAGAGCTGGGTGCTCAATTATTGAGGAGTTTCAAGGGATACTTCAATCAAAATAACTGAGACATAACTTTGAGACAACCTATAAGGGTGAGATAGAGAGGGAGATGGAAGAGAGATTCAAGAGGGAGGAGACATATGGCTGATTCATGCTCGTGGATGGCAGAAACCAACACATTATAAA
This sequence comes from Bos taurus, assembly GCF_002263795.3. Classification (NCBI taxonomy): domain Eukaryota; kingdom Metazoa; phylum Chordata; class Mammalia; order Artiodactyla; family Bovidae; genus Bos; species Bos taurus. The sequence continues at coordinate 23,333,825 of NC_082638.1, forward strand.
GTATTTATCCCTGAAAAAAGAGTTAGCCAATTTAATAAGCTAGAGGAATTCATATTTAGCCCTTAGTTTGGTAAAGGTAAGTTTCAGAGCCTCTTGTTTGGTGAAGGAGATGTCAGGAAAGTCTTTAAAAGAACTCCTATCCATACCTTCACCAGGGCCCTGAACCCACAAGTCACCATCATACCTACCACCTATCTAGCTTTTCGCTGTCACTTTTGGCTAGATTACTGAAAACTTTCTTATCTTATTCTACCATTTCACTGACTCCACCGTTCCCACCCTAGGCAGTCAGACTGCATCTTTGCCAAGAATCTGAGGTAAAACTCCAGCTCTCTGTATAGGATAGGGATAGCTGGTTCTGAGGTGCTTACTCTTGCACTGCTTCCCTTTATACATGTACCCCATGCATGCTGTGTGCTACACCCAGGAACACCTATAAGAAAGACTTCAAAGTCCTCCTCCCAAGGTGCAGTGGGCACTGTCTCCCAGGGGCTGGCAGCTAGACCAAAACCAGGCCAGTCTATCCAAAAAGATGGTGGCAGTTTGTTCAGATTTATGTGCTGGGTGGCTACTGTCCCAGCATATCCTCAGGATAAGGAAAGATCTGAGTATTACAGTCTGCACCTGGATAGGGATTTCTAACAGTAAATCCCTATTTCTGAGATTGCCCTTTCTAACAGCTTGTCAGCACTTTGACATTTTCTACTATTCATACCTTGAGCTGAAAGCAGGTTACCAAGCCTAGGGGTGCTTGGTATTCAGTGAAAGGGCATCCTTTTCACCCATAAATCTCTGAAGTTTAATTCATAGTTTGTGAAGAGCTAGTCATCCTCTGCTGAGTGGAATTATACAGATTCAAAGCCTACCTTAGTGGTCTGAGGTCTGAGGTCTTCTGGTCTAATGATTTCCAAACCCAGAAAAGATGGATTTATGACCAGACAGGAGAAAGTCTAGCCAGTATTGGGCATTTAGAGTTCTGAACCTCAAGGTCCCTCAATGTAGAGCCCATGAGTTTCCACAGCCTGGAATTCTAGCACTGCTGTCTTCACCATTAAACATTTCTTTATGACTCTCTTCCTTGCTGAGACCCTTCATCCTACAAAATTAGAATAAACACATGTACAAAGACATGCAAAACTGGACTCTTCTTGTGAATACTGATCTCACAGGATTCTAAAACCGTCTCCTTGCACTGTTTGGTACTGACACCTAGGAGCACACAATTGAGTTTCCACCCAGCCTGGGAAAAATCTGTTACTGAGAAAGGGAAACATATTTTAACAAGACACCTATGTACCTGTCTATCAAAGGTATACTCTCACATACACACACTCTATGACAAATGCTGCTGTCTGTCCAGGGTTTAAGTGACTTACAGACTATAAACTTCTCGCAGCATGACAGATGGTCTGTTTGCTGGGTTGCTGTAAAATTATTCTCTCTGCATTAGGTGAATAAAGGCAGTTGAAAGAGACAGTTCCTGCTTTTCCAAGCTGTGAAACAAACTGCCTAAAAATGTGTGCTGCTGGGAGTTCTGCCCCAGAGTATACTATGAGTCTCACAGAGAACTCAGAAAAGGACACAGGGTTAACTGAGGACATTGGTCTTTATAGCAGGTGAGCACAGAGGAGATTAATTTACCTGGTTATCAATCAAGTTCCGTAAGTAATACTAGCTTCCTGAAACCTACTGGCAAATCTCCTTATATATGTAATATTTAACATGAGAATAGTTGTATCATCCTGCAGACTTCACATATGTATCTCTTTTTTTCCACTTTTTAAATTAATCCATTTATTTTAATCGGAGGATAATATTTTAAAATATTATGACAGCTTTGCTGTACATCAACATTAATGAGCCACAAGTATACGTGTCTTCCACACATTCTCAAGCCCCTCCCCTTGCCTTTTCCACCCCCAGTCCCTCTGGGTTGTCACAGAAAACCTCACTGTCCTTGCTTCATGCATCAAACTTGCACTGGTCATCTGTAGATGGTAATATACATGTTTCAAAGCTATTCTCTCAAAATATCCCACCCTCACCTTCTCCCACAGAGTCCAAAAGTCTGTTCTTTACATTTGCATTTCCTTTGCTGCCTTATATGTAAGATTGTCAATACCATTTTTCTAAATTCTTTCTAATATATATACATTAATATACACTATTTTTCTATTTCTGAATCACTTCACTCTGTATAATAGGCTTCAGTTTCATCCACCTCATTGGAACTGACTCAAATGTGTATTTTTTTATTGCTGAGTAACATTTCATGCAGAGTACATCATGAGAAATGCTGGGCTGGATGAAGCACAAGCTGGAATCAAGATTGCCGGGAGAAATATCAATAACCTCAGATATGCAGATGACACCACCCTTATGGCAGAAAGTGAGGAGGAACTCAAAAGCCTCTTGATGAAGGTGAAAGAGGAGAGTGAAAAAGTTGGCTTAAAACTCAGCATTCAGAAAACGATGATCATGGCATCTGGCCCCATCACTTCACGGGATATAGATTGGGAAACAGTGGAAACAGTGTCAGACTTTATTTTGGGGGGGCTCCAAAATCACTGCAGATGGTGACTGCAGCCATGAAATTAAAAGATGCTTACTCCTTGGAAGGAAAGTTATGACCAACCTAGATAGCATATTGAAAAGCAGAGACATTACTTTGCCAACAAAGGTTCGTCTAGTCAAGGCTATGGTTTTTCCTGTGGTCATGTATGGATGTGAGAGTTTGACTGTGAAGAAGGCTGAGTGCCGAAGAATTGATGCTTTTGAACTGTGGTGTTGGAGAAGACTCTTGAGAGTCCCTTGGACTGCAAGGAGATCCAACCATTCCATTCTGAAGGAGATCAGCCCTGGGATTTCTTTGGAGGGAATGATACTAAAGCTGAAACTCCAGTACTTTGGCCACCTCATGTGAATAGTTGACTCATTGGAAAAGACTCTGATGCTGGGAGGGATTGGGGGCAGGAGGAGAAGGGGATGAGGTAGCTGGATGGCATCACTGACTCGATGGATGTGAGTCTTAGTGAACTCCAGGAGTTGGTGATAGACAGGGTGGCCTGGTGTGCTGCAATTCATAGGGTCACAAAGAGTCGAACACGACTGAGCAACTGAACTGAACTGAATTGAACTGAAGATTTCATTGCATGTACGAACAAGTACTTCCTTATCCTCTCATCTGCTGATGGAAATCTTGGTTGCTTCCATGTCCTACCTATTGTAAACAGTGCTGCAATGAATAATGGATTAATGAGTCTCTTTCAATTCTGGTTTCCTTGGGGTTTATGCCCAGCAATGGGATTGCTGGGTCATATGGTAGTTCTATCCCCAGTAGTTTAAGGAATCTCCACACTGCTTGCCATACTGGCTGTACCACTGATGACAAGAAGATAGAATATGTGAAACCCACTTTGTAAATGTGGCCTAAACTCTTCACCTCACTCTGATCAATGTTTAGTCTTCATTATTCTGGAAAAAGCAGTCATTTCATGATTTAAAGAAAGGAAAATAAAAATAAATAACTCTTTTCAAATCCAGTACAAATATAAGAGACAGAGCAACCTAATATTTTGAGCCTCTTTCTGTTACACTACTGACAATTAAGTTTCTCAAGTAACAAGGGCATTGGTGATAAGCAAGAAGTCCCTGATGTCTTCAATGTAAAACTAAGCAATGTGTAAATTACACTCTTCTGGGTTATTAAATTATATTCTTTTATTGTCTTACAGTGATATAAAATGCTTCTAATTCATAGGATAAATGAATCTGTGAAGTAGTAGAATTTTCATACACTTTCCTGTGTATGTACTAGCCAAAACAACAACAACAAAAAAGGCCAATGATTACCAGCAAACCACTGAAACCTGGGAGAAAACCATGAAAAAGGTTATCCCTCAGAGGAAGCCCAAAGAATGAACCACTCCTATCAATCCACTCATTTTAGACTTCTAGCCTCCTGGGTTGTAGGAGAATAAATCTGCTGTTGTTTTAAAATTTATTTTGTGAGAACTTGTTATAAAAACCTTAGAAAAGCCATTTACATGATTTTAATGTTCCTATAGTTCATAGGAAAAAGGGGCTTGTTTGACTTCTGATGTATACTGTTTATATCATTTCACAGATCCTTATTTATAATATGCCAACAAAAGAGTCCAATATGCAGTACTTGGATGCAATCTCAAAAATGACAGAATGATCTCTGCTCATTTCAAAGGCAAACCATTCAATATCATAGCAATCCAAGTCTATGCCCCAACCAGTAATGCTGAATAAGCTGAGGTTGAATGGCTCTATGAAGATGTACAAGACCTTTTATAACTAATACCCAAAAGAGATGTCATTTTCATTATAGGGGACTGGAATGCAAAAGTAGGAAGTCAAGAAACACCTGGAGTAACAGGCAAATTTGGCCTTGGAGTACAGAATGAAGCAGGGCAAAGGCTAGTAGAGTTCTGCCAAGAAAATGCACTGGTCATAGAAACATCTTCTTCCAATAACACAACAGAAGTCTGTACACGTGGACATCACCAGATGGCCAACTCTGAAATCAGATTGATTATATTCTTTGCAGCCAAACATAAAGAAGCTCTATACAGTCACTGAAAACAAGACAGGGAGCTGACTGTGGCTCACATTGTGAAATCCTTATTGCCACATTCACATGTAAATTGATGAAAATTGAGAAAACCACTAAACAATTTAGTATTACCTAAGTCAGATCTCTTATGATTATACAGTGAAAGTAAGAAATAGATTTAAGGGACTAGATCTGACAGAGTACCTGATGAAATATAGACAGAGGTTCGTGACATTGTGCAGGTGACAGGAATCAAGACCATCCCCAAGAAAAAGAAATGCAAAAAAGAAAAATGGCTGTCTGAGGAGTACTTACAAATAGCTATGAAAAGAAGAGAAAATAAGGGAGAAAAGGAAAGACATTTGAATGCAGAGTTCCAAGGAAGAGCAAGGAAAAATAAGAAAGGCTTCCTCAGTGATGAATGCAAAGAATTAGAAGAAAATAAAAGAATGGGAAAGACTACAGATCTCTTTGAGAAAATCAGATATACCAAGGGAACATTTCATGCAAAGATGGGCTCGATAAAGGACAGAAATGCTATGGACCTAAAAGAAGCAGAAGATACTAAGAAAAGATGGCAAGAATACACAGAAAAACTGTACAAAAAAGATCTGCACGACCCAGATAATCATGATGGTGTGATCACTGACCTAGAACCAGACATCCTGGAATGTGAAGTCAAGTGGGCCTTAGAAAGCATCACTACGAACAAAGCTGGTGGAGGTGATGGAATTCCAGTTGAGCTATCCCAAATCCTGAAAGACGATGCTGTGAAAGTGCTGCCCTCAATATGCCAGCAAATTTGGAAAACTCAGCAGTGGCCACAGGATTGGAAAAGGTCAGTTTGTATTCCAATCCCAAAGAAAGGCAGTGCCAAAGAATGCTCAAACTACTGCACAATTGCACTCATCTCACATGCTAGTAAAGTAATGCTCTAAATTCTCCAAGCCAGGCTTCAGCAATATGTGAACCGTGAACTTCCTGATGTTCAAGCTGGTTTTAGAAAAGGCAGAGGAACCAGAGATCAAATTGCCAACATCTGCTGGATCATGGAAAAAGCAAGAGAGTTCCAGAAAAGCATCTATTTCTGCTTTATTGACTATGCCAAAGCCTTGGACTGTGTGGATCACAATAAACTGTGGAAAATTCTTCAAGAGATGGGAATACCAGACCACCTGATCTGCCTCTTGAGAAATTTGTATGCAGGTCAGGAAGCAACAGTTAGAACTGGACATGGAACAACAGACTGGTTCCAAATAGGAAAAGGAGTTCGTCAAGGCTATATATTGTCACCCTGTTTATTTAACTTATATGCAGAGTACATCATGAGGAACGCTGGGCTGGAAGAAACACAAGCTGGAATCAAAATTACCGGGAGAAATATCAATAACCTCAGATATGCAGGTGACACCACCCTTATGGCAGAAAGTGAAGAGAAACTAAAAAGCCTCTTGATGAAAGTGAAAGTGGAGAGTGAAAAAGTTGGCTTAAAGCTCAACATTCAGAAAACGAAGATCATGGCATCTGGTCCCATCACTTCATGGGAAATAGATGGGGAAACAGTGGAAACAGTGTCAGACTTTATTTTTCTGGGCTCCAAAATCACTACAGATGGTGACTGCAGCCATGAAATTAAAAGATGCTTACTCCTTGGAAGAAAAGTTACAACCAACCTAGATAGCATATAGAAAAGCAGAGACATTACTTTGCCAACAAAGGTTCATCTAGTCAAGGATATGGTTTTTCCTGTGGTCATGTATGGATGTGAGAGTTGGACTGTGAAGAAGGCTGAGTGCCAAAGAAGTGATCTTTTGAACTGTGGAGTTGGAGAAGACTCTTGAGAGTCCCTTGGACTGCAAGGAGATCCAACCATTCCATTCTGAAGGAGATCAGCCCTGGGATTTCTTCGGAAGGAATGATGCTAAACCTGAAACTCCAGTACTTTGGCCACCTCATGCGAAGAGTTGACTCATTGGAAAAGACTCTGATGCTGGGAGGGACTGGGGGAAGGAGGAGAAGGGGACGACAGAGGATGAGATGGCTGGATTGCATCACTGGCTCAGTGGACCTGAGTCTGGGTGAACTCCTGGAGTTGGTGATGGACAGGGAGGCCTGGTGTGCTGCTATTCATCGGGTCACAAAGAGTTGGACACGACTGAGCGACTGATCTGATCTAATCTGATCTGATACAAAAAAGATCTTCACGACCCAGATGACGATGATGGTGTGATCACTCACCTAGAGCCAGACAACTTGGAATGTGAAGTCAAGTGGGCCTTAGGAAGCAACACTGCAAACAAAACTAGTGGAGGTGATGGAATTCCAGCTGAGCTATTTCAAATCCTAAAAGATGATGCTGTGAAAGTGCTGTACTCAATATGATGGCAAGTTTGGAAAACTCAGCAGTGGTCACAGGACTGGAAATGATCAGTTTTTATTCCAGTCCCAAAGGAACAAAATGCCAAGGAATGCTCAGGCTACCACACAATTGCAGCCATCTCAAACACCAATAAAGTAATGCTCCAAATTTCCCACACCAGGCTCCAACATTACATGAACCATGAACTTCAGATGTTCAAGCTGGTTTTAGAAAAGACAGAGAAACCAGAGAGCAAATTGCCAACATCCTTTGAATCATTTAAAAAGCAAGACCATTCCAGAAAAACATCTATTTTTGCATTATTGACTATGTCAAGACATTTGACTGTGTGGATCACAACAAACTGTGGAAAACTGTGAAAGAGATGGGAATACCAGACCACCTGACCTGCCTCTTGAGAAATCTGTATGCAGGTCAGGAAGCAACAGTTAGAACTGGACATGGAACAACAATGTCAGAACTGGACATGGAACAACATCATTCCAAATAGGAAAAGGAGTCCATCACAGCTGTCTATTGTCACCCTGGTTACTTATATGCAATAATGCATCATGAGAAATCCTGGGCTGGATGAAGCACAAACTGGAATCAAGATTGCCAGGAGAAATAATCAATAACCTTAGATATGGAGATGACACCGCCCTATGGCAGAAAGTGAAGAAGAATTAAAGAGCCTCTTGATGAAAGTGAAAGAGGAGAATGAAAAAGTTGGGCTAAAGCTCAACATTCAGAAAACAAAGATCATGGCATCTGGTTCCATCACTTCATTGCAAAATAGATGGGCAAACAGTGGAAACAGTGGCAGACTTTATTTTTGGGGTTTCAAAATCACTGCAGATGGTGACTGCAGCCATCAAATAAAAGATGTTTGCTCCTTGGAAGAAAAGCTATGACTGACCTAGATAGCATATTAAAAACCAGAGACATTACTTTGCCAATAAAGGATGGGCTAGTAAAGGCTACAGTTTTTCCAGTAGTCATGTATAGATGTGAGATTTGGACTATAAACCAAGCTAAGCACTGAAGAATTGATGCTTTTGAACGGTCATGTTGGAGAAGACTCTTGAGTGTCCCTTGGACTGCAAGGAGATCCAACCAGTCCATCCTAAAGGAGATCAGTCTTGAGTGTCCATTGGAAGGACTGATGCTGAAGCTGAAACTCCAATAGTTTGGCCACCTGATGGGAAGAGCAGACTCATTTGAAAAGGCCCTGATGCTGGGAAAGATTGAGGGCAGGAGATGAAGGGGACTACAGAGGATGAGGTGGTTGTATAGCATCACAGACTCACTGGACAGGAGTTTGAGTAATTTCTGGGAGTTGGTGATGGACAGGGAGCCCTGGCGTGCTGCAGTCCATGAGGCCACAAAGAGTCAGACCTGAATGAGCAACTGAACTTAACTGAACTGAATATCCTTTGATTCTCAGTTGAGAATCCAGCAGCAATGTTGATATTTACCTGTTCCAAGCTTTTGCACAAGGATCAAAACTAGAAGGTTAAAAGGAAACCTTCAGAATGGGAGAAAACAGTAACAAACAAAACAATGGAAAGAATTATTCTTCAAAATGTACAAGCGGTAAATGCAGTTCAGTACTCGAAAAATAAACAATCAATCAAAAAGTGGGCCAGAAAATTAAACAAGCATTTCTCCAAAGAAGATAGAAAGATGGCTAACAAACACTTGAAAAGATGCTCAATATCACTCATTATCAGAGAAACACAAATCAAAACCGTAATGAGGTATCATCTGACGCCAGTCAGGATGGCTGCCATCAAACAATCTACAAACATAAATGCTGGAGAGTGTGTGGAGAAAAGGGAATCCTCTTACACTTTGTGGGAAAGTAAAGTAGTATAGCCACTATGGAGAACAGTATGGATATTCCTTAAAGAACAGTGGGAGATTCCCAAAAAACATATGACCCCTCAATCCCACTGCTGGGCATACACACAGAGGAAACCAGAACTGAAAGAAACATGTGTACCGCAATGTTCACTGCAGCACTGCTTACAATAGTTAGGACATGGAAGCAACCTAGATGTCCATTGGCAGAGAAATGTGTAAGGAAGTTGTGGTACATATATACAATATAATATTACTCAGCTATAAAAATGAACAAATTTGAGTCAGTTCTAATGAGGTGGCAGAAACTGCAGTCTATTATACAGAGTGAAGTAAGTCAGAAAGAGAATCACCCATACAGTTATTAATGCATTTATATGGAATTTAGAAAGATGGTAATGATGAAACTATAATGCAAGACAGCAAAAGAGACACATATGTAAAGAACAGACTTTGCATTATATGGGAGAAGGTTAGAGTGAGATGATGTGAGAGAATAGCATTGAAACATGTATATTACCAAAAGTAAAATAGATTACCCTTGCCAGCCCTATACATGAGGCAGGATACTCAAAGCTGCTGCTCTGGGACAACCCAGAGGAGGTAGTAGGGGGTTTCAGGATGGGGGGACACATATGCACCCATTGCTAATTTGTATCGATGTATGGCAAAAGCCACTACAATATTGTAAACTAATTAGCCTCCAATTAAAATAAATAAATTAATTATAAAAAAGGAATTCCTCCAAAACTTACAGATAATTTACAAAAAATCCCTCACCATTCTATATTCTGAAAAATTGTTAAACCATAAAGATCAATTATCATCATATGTCTTGGGTAAGACTCTTTGTCTTGTCTTTCTCATGACTTCAATAAAACGAAGAGCCTAAAGAAAAACACTTTCTGTTGGTTAACTCTCTAATTCATCCCATAAAAACAAAATCAGCTTCAGCTGTTGCTGTTCTATGGGTAAGGTATGTGTTCTCTTCCCTGTAAATGGAAATACCACCCTACTAACACTCTCTCATCTTTGGATCTGTGGTGCTTTATCCAGAAAACAAACAGTCCCTCTTGCTTCATTTTCTCTTATTCAAGTTTGGACTTGGACTCCAGGTATTGGAGGGCTGACTTAAACTACAGAAAATTCACTTGGACAGGCCAGGGTCCTCTGGCTCTTGGGAGGACCCTAGGTATTTGGCATAGAACATCGGTTAACTTTGGATGTAGTGGACACCTCATAAACATGCAATGAACAGCAGCAACTCAACTGGAATTCTCAATCAATAATATCTGAGCCACTTCAATGATGGTTCATGTTTATCTGTGTAGGGAGAGGCAGTAATAGATGAGGAATTCTCTGAGGGTTAGGATATGGACACAGCACTTGCACTTTCCATGATATCACTAATATGACTGATAACATAAGCATGTGGCAAAAGGAAAAATAAATAAATTGGACTTCATAAAAATTAAAAACTGCTGTGCATCAAAGGACACTATTAAGTAAGTGAAAATAAACTCCTAAAGTAGAATATATTTGCAAATAATATTCAGTTCAGTCGCTCAGTCATGTCCGACTCTTTGCGACCCCATGAATCGCAGCACGACAGGCCTCCCTCTCCATCACCAACTCCTGGAGTTCACTCAGACTCAAATTCATCGAGTCAGTGATGCCATCCAACCATCTCATCCTCTGTCGTCCCCCCTCCTCCTGCCCCCAATCCCTCCCAGCATCAGAGTCTTTTCCAATGAGTCAACTCTTCGCATGAGGTGACCAAAGTATTGGAGTTTCAGCTTTAGCATCATTCCTTCCAAAGAACACCCAGGACTGATCTCTTTCAGAATGGAATGGTTAGGTCTCTTGCAGTCCAAGGGACTCTCAAGAGTCTTCTCCAATACCACGGTTCAAAAGCATCAATTTTTCAGTGCTCAGCCTTCTTCACAGTCCAACTCTCACATCCATAAATGATTACTGGAAAAACCATAGCCTTAACTGGACAGACCTTTGTTGGCAAAGTAATGTCTCTGTTTTTCAATATGCTATCTAGGTTGGTCATAACTTTCCTTCCAAGGAGTAAGCGTCTTTTAATTTCATGGCTGCAGTCACCATCTGCAGTGATTTTGGAGCGCCAAAAAATAAAGTCTGACACTGTTTCCACTGTTTCTCCATCTATTTCTCATGAAGTGATGGGACTGGATTCAATCATATTCAATAAGGGATTCATATCCAAAGTACATTGAAAATGCCTATACGGATTTACTCACTGGTCCAGTGGCTAAGACTATGCTCCCAATGCAGGGGGCCTATGTTCAATCCCTGGTCAGGGAGCTAGATCCCATATGTTGCAAGTAAGAGTTAGCATGCCACAATTAAAGAACTCAGACACTATAACTAAAGATCCTATATGCCATACTGAAGATCAATGATCCTGTATGCAATTCTAAGGCCTGGTGCAATCAAATAAAAAGAATAATTATTCTTTAAAAAAGAAATGCCTGCACTTCAACCACAACAAAGCAAAGAATCTGCTTTGAAAATGGACAAAGTGTTTGAATAACTCTTTCTTTAAAAGATGTACATATAAAAGATGCTCCACTTGATTAGTCATTAAGAAAATACAATCAAAACCTCAATGAAACACTCACTCTGATGATAATTATCAACAACCCCCACACAAATAAGTCATAATGAAAAAATAACAAGTATTGACAAGAATATGGAGAAAATCCTACATTGTTGGTGGCAATGTAAAATGGTGCATTCAGCAAAAGAGACACAGATGTAAAAAACAGACTTTTGGACTCTGCGGAAGAAGGTGAGGGTGGGATGATTTGACAGAATAGCACTGAAACATGTATGTTATCATATGTGAAATACATCACCAGTCCAGGTTCGATGCATGAGACAGGGTGCTCAGGGCTGGTGCACTGGGATGACCCAGAGGGATGGGATGGGGAGGTAGGTGGGGTAGGGGTTCAGGATGGGGAACACATGTACACCCATGGCTGATTTATGTCAATGTATGAGAAAATCCACTATAATATTGTAAAGTAATTAGCCTCCAATTGAAATAAATAAAATAAATAAAAAATTAAAAAATAGAAGTTAAAAAATGGTGCATTCAGTAAAATATAAGTTATTTCCTCAAGTATCTATGTATCCAATAACAATATGATCCGGTAATTTCACTTCTGGGATTGAACTGACAGTAGAGACTCAAACAGATATTTGCATTCACATGTTCAGAGCAGCATATTCATATTAGCAAAGTGTAGAAACAAGTCAAAAGTTTTTCAGTGGTTGAATGAATAACCAAAATGTCATACAATATATGTGGGCATAGTCATCCATAAAATAACTTATAACAGTTCCATATATCTGTTAACATAGGTGAACCTTGAAAACAGACACAAAAAACCTTGAAGCCAGACACAAAAGACAAATACTATAGGATATCACTTATATGAGGTTCCTAAAATAATTAAACTCATGAAAACAAAAAGTTAAAGAGTGATAGCCTGGTGCTATGTGGAGTATGCAATTGAAAGTTATTCTTTAATGTATTCAGAGTTTCAGTTTGGGATGTGAAAATGTTGCAGACATGATTGTGGGTGATAGTTTATAACTATATAAATGTGTTAAGTCATCTAGCATTGAATTTTTTGTTTGTTGAAAGATTTTTCATTATGGATTCAGTCACCTTCAGTTTTCTAGTTCCACATGATTCAGTCTTGCAAGGTTGCACGGCTCTAGAAATTTATTCTTTTATTCCAGGTTGTCCATTTTTTGGATGTGTTATTGACCATAGTCGTCTCTTAGAATTTTTTGTATTCTATGGTGTAAGTTTTAATGCTTCCCCTTTCATTTATAATTTTATCTTATGAGTCTTCTTTTTCTCTTGATACATCTGACTAAAGTTTTGCCTTTTTTCTTTATCTTTAAAAAAACAACTCACAACTTTATTGATTATCAGTTTCCCTTTTTAGCCTCCGTTTCACTCATTTCTGCTCAGATATTTTTATCGCTTTTCTTCTATTAATTTGGGGCTCTATTTTTATTTTTCTAGTGCTTAGAGTGAAAATTAGGCTGTTTATTTGAAATTTTTGTTTCTTCATGTAGAGATTTATTATTATGAATGCCCATATTTGAGTCACTTTTCTACATCTCTAAGTTATAGTATGTTGCATTTTAATTTTCACTTGCTTCATGATATTTTTTGTTTTCACTTTTGAATTCATCTTTGACTAGTTTTTCTTTAGTAGCAATGTTGCTTAATTGCCACATATTTGAGATTTTTGCTTTTCTCTTATGACTGATTTCTAGTTTCAGACCACAATGGCTTAAAAATATGCTTAACTTTATTTGCATCATCATAAATTGGGCTTATTTAAAGACAACATATCAAGTATCCTGGTGGATATTCTAAGTATCCTTAAGAATCTGTACTTTCCTGATTTTGGAAAGAATGTTCTCTAAATATCCATCTTGTCTAACATGTCATTTAATGTTATTAAAATCCTGTGTTTCCTTAGATATGTAAATGGAGTCTTAATTCCCTACTATTATTATTATGTTTTTGTTCAGTCACTAAATCATGTCAAACTCTTTGTAACCCTGTGAAATTCAGCATGACAGACTTCCTTGTCCTTCACTATCTCCCTGAGTTTGCTAAAACTCACATCCATAGAGTCAGTGATACCATCCAACCATCTCATCCTCTGTCTCACCCTTCTCCTCTTCTCCTCAAGTTTTCCTAGCATCATGGTCTTTTCCAATGACTCAGCTCTTCTCATCAAGTGGCCAGAGTATTGGGACTTCAGCTTTAGCATCCGTCCTTGCCATGAATCTTCAGCATTGATTTCCTCTAGGGCTAACTGGTTTGAGCTCCTTGCTGTTGAAAGGATTCTCAAGCATCTTCTTCAACACCACAGTCTGAAAGCTTAATACTTTGGTGTTCAGCCTTCTTTATTATTCAACTCTCAGATCTATACATGACTATGGAAAAAAACCATAAATTTGACTATATAGACCTTTGTCAGCAAAGTGATGTCTCTGCTTTTTAATACATTGTCTAGGTTTGTCATAGCTATTCTTCCAAGGAACAAGAGTCTTTTAATTTCCTTTAATTTCCTTAATTTGCTACAGTCACCATCCACTTTGATTTTGGAGCCCAAGAAAATGAAATCTGATACTATTTCCGCATTTTCCCCATCTATTTGCTACTAAGTGAATGACAACCTACTTCAGTATTCTTGTCTGGAGAATCCCATGGACAGAAGAGCCTGGTAGACTGCAATTTATGGGGTTATAAAGAGTTGTACAGAACTGAACACACACACAATATCATCTAGCAAAGCACCATAGGACAGAGACAAATGCAACGGAAATTAACTCAAAGTCTATTTAACCAGGGTTTTCTTTGAATGTAAAGCTATAGAAAGTGAAGTGAAGTGAAAGTGAAGTCTCTCAGTTGTGTACGACTCTTTGCGACCCCATGGACTGTAGCCTACCAAGCTCCTCTGTCCATGGGATTTTCCAGGCAATAGCATTGGAGTGGATTGCCATTTCCTTCTCCAGTAGAAAGTGAGGACACTGACAAAACTCTAGAACTTCTTTGTATAACTGGATGAAGTATACAATTTCTGAAATTAAAAAAGTATACAATTTTCTTCACAAAAACTAAAGAACTTAATTGCACTTACAGAAATAAATTTAAGCTAGTGAAAACTGTCTCATATGACTTGAAAATTTTCCTGTGCAATTCTATAATACCAACATATAAAATAAACATATATTTCTAGCACCTCTCTTTATAATATGGAAGAACAAATCTTCATAATGTTTAAAGGGACATTCAGTATCTCAAAGAGAATTTTAGCTGTTAAATGATATTCTCAATTTCTTTCTATAGTTAGGATATCTTTAGAAGGCAAAAGTCAGAAAATATATGAGAAGTAATCTTTCCAAAATTATTGATATCTGATAATAAATACTTTTTGCCTATGTAATTCAGTTGGTATTAAAAAAATATTTTAAAAATAAACATAGAAGTAATATCACCGTAAATAAAACAAGCTGTTTTATAAGTGATGAAAATGTTTTCTCTGTATCTGTTTTTCCTAAATAATAAAAATAAATCAATCAACCTAAAGCACAATAATTATTCTGGTAAGTTGCAAATCTTTACAATGTAGGCAAATAACACAGAAAGTTAAGAAAATCCCTTCATGCTGTAGGCAAATACATTAATTAGTAAGACAAGAAAAGGAACCCCATGAAGACATAGCAAATATTGCCCCTGAAATTTAACACTTCTTTTCTCATTCAGGTAATAAAAACCAATGCAGGGAAAACTCACTTTCCAAATTGTTTGGAAATATACCTTTTTTTTTTTTTTTTTTTGTATCCTTGGGAAAATGGATATTTCCCAAAAATGTTTCTTGAACATGGAGTTGTTGGGTTTTTTTTTTTCCTCTCTCACTAGGTGTGCATGCTAAGTCGTATCAGTTGTGTCAACTCTTCATGACCCTATGGACTGTAGCCCACCAGACTCTTCTGCTTATGGGATTTTTCAGGCAAAAATACTGAAGTGGGTTGCCACTCCTCCTCCAAAGAATCTTCTGGACCCAAGCATTGAACCCACATTGCCTGTGTCCCCTGCAACAGCAGGCAGATTCTTTAGTGCTGAACTATCAATTGATACTGGAGTTCAAAATAATTTGTTTCAAGATGTTATTTACATAATATATTACATATGTTAGCCCACATAATGTGTTTATTTTTAAAATGAGTCAGAAGGGGCTTCTCTCACTGGCCAGTAGTTAAAAATGAAGTGGCAGGGGTAGAGGGATTGGAGCCCTGGTTAGGGAACTAAGGTTTCATATGCCCCATGGAGTGTAGCCAAAAAAATGGTAAAATGATGTGGCTAAAATAATAAAAATTTTAAAATTGAGTCAGCAATAAACTTACTATTTTTTATCCATAGTTTTATATCACATAAAGGAAAACATTTTTGTGTCTTCAGTAAAACTTCGGAGTGTAATGAGGTCTGGATACCACTAACAACAAAATAATAACAATAATAGACCTTTGAAAATATGAGTTACTTTTTGTAACAATGGAACAACTGTTTTGCCTTGAAAAGCACAAACATGTACAATTTACTTCTCTGTCACTATTGCTCTGAATATATAATCCCAACCATTCATATTAATTATAACTTTTGACTAATAAGTCTTCTATTTTTCAGAGGAATGCATGTCAACTATCACATACCAGGATTTTTTCAGAGGCCATTAAAAGAGAGAACACAGTTTTCTGCAGCTATACACATTTCTTTTACAGCTTCCCAAAGTGCCACGAAAAAGATCAATAACAGATCACATATATTACCTCTAAGTAGCATAGAATTTATAAAAATTAGAAGCGAAAGTGTATACTATTAAAATCATGCTAAGTAATTTGTGTATCCATATTCTATTTTACTTGAAAGTACCCACTCCAGTGTTCTTGCCTGGAGAATCCCAGGGATGGGGGAGCCTGGTGGGCTGCCATCTATGGGGTTGCACAGAGTCGGACACGACTGAAGTGACTTAGCAGCAATCTATTAATTCAAGAAATAATCATTAATCTACTCAAGTTGCCATCAATTCAATAGTTTAACATACTTAAATATCTTGGAAAGTAATAATCCAACTTACAAATTACAAAATATAATTACTGTTGAAATCAGTTTGTCAGAAAAATGTTTCAATTAAGTTAAAATTGAAGTAGGTTTATGTTCTCTGTAATCATAAATATTAAATGGAAATAACATTAGCTTATTTCTCTCTTTTAATGGCCTCTGAAAAAATCTTGGTATGTGATAGTTGACAATCACGCATTCCTCTGAAAAATAGAAGACTTATTAGTCAAAAGTTATAATTAATATGAATGGTTGGGATTATATATATCAGTGCAATAGTGACAGAGAAGTAAATTGTACATGTTTCTGCTTTTCGAGGCAAAACAGTTGTTCCATTGTTACAAAAAGTAACTCAGATTTTCAAAGTTTTATTATTGTTATTATTTTGTTGTTAGTGGTATCCAGACCTCATTACACTCCGAAGTTTTACTGAAGACACAAAAATGTTTTCCTTTATGTGATATAAAACTATGGATAAAAAATAGTAATTTTATTGCTGACTCAATTTTAAAATTTATTTATTGGAAAAAACATACCTAAGAAGGATAAAATGTAGGCTTGTCTTTTACTTACTCCTTGGAAGAAAAGTTATGACCAACCTAGATAGCATATTGAAAAGCAGAGACACTACTTTTCTGACAAAGGTCCATCTAGTCAAGGCTATAGTTTTTCCAGTGGTCATGTAAGGATGTGAGAGTTGGGCCATAAAGAAAGCTAAGTGCCAAAGAATTGATGCTTTTGAACTGTGGTGTTGGAGAAGACTCTTGAGAGTCACTTGGACTGCAAGGAGATCCAACTAGTCCATTCTAAAGGAGATCAGTCCTGGGTGTACTTTGGAAGGAATGATGCTAAAGCTGAAACTCCCATACTTAGGCCACCTCATGCAAAGAGTTGACTCATGGAAAAGACACTGATGCTGGGAGGGGTTGAAGGCAGGAGGAAAAGGGGATGACAGAAGATGAGATGGTTGGATGGCATCACCGACTAGATGCACGCGAGTTTGAGCGAACTCCGGGAGATGGTGATGGACAGAGAGGCCTGGCATGCTGCGATTCATGGGGTCTCAAAGAGTAGGACATGACTGAGTGACTGAACTGAATTGAACTGAACTGAATAAAGATAAAATATATGCTTGTCTTTTACTTAACAACAATCGGAGAAGATAAAATTGTCTTACTAAATCAAAATGGCTAGCCTCATTTGAAAAAAATTAACCTAAATGCATAAAGTTGGATTTTTGAAAATTTTCTGAGTTATTTCCTGCAAGAATAAGGTTTTGTTCCATGCACAGTTAAAACTTAAGGAACTTGTTTTTATTTTCTGGATATTTAGAAATAGTTAATTCAGATTCTTTTGTGTTCTACAAAATTACAAACAGAAAATGAGAGGTACCTTGAGGAATTACAGAGAAGCACTGGAAAAACTAAAGTTTGCATCTTCAACTAAATATTCCAAGTTAAAAAGAAAAAAAAAGCTAAACATAGGCAATAATAAGCAAAACCCTCATTATTCCAAATATCAAAGATCTGTTCTCTTAGTTCAGAGGGTGAAAAATTCTTAGTTGTTTGAACTAAAGTACAGACACACAGAGATTAACAAACTGGATTTTCTTTCATATAAACAAATGTCCACAAACTGATAAGCACTTTACAGAGACTAGCCTTTGATCAGAGGATACAATTAAATTCCCAGTCCTTACTACCCCAGTGAGAAATACTTTCATTATCTATAAATGAAATAAAATGCAATCCAAAAGGGAAAAATGAACTGAGAGCACACAGAATTAACATCTTCTTACAGTCTAAAATGTACCTCTGGAAGCTAATAAAAGATGTGTGTGGGGTTGAAATGTCCATCTATGATGCAACTGAGTTTATCTTCTAAGTATAAAGCCTTTGCACAATATCCAGGAAACCTCTAAAATAGTTTTGAAAACTTTTTTTGTGTGTCTATACTGTCTATACTGTGTCTTTACTGTTAAAGGATGGTGGAAATGTGACTTTCAGAAAGGTTTGGGAAGTAGATGATTGAAAGGTTGTTGTTGAATCACGCGAATACACCGGGATTCTTGGCCCCCGGAGGAGAAGAATTCAATCCGGGGCCAGAGACGAGGCTTGATCGCTCAGAGCTTTTGTGTAGTAAAGTTTTATTAAAGTATAAAGGAGATAGAGAAAGCTTCTGACATAGGCATCAGAAGGGGGCAGAAAGAGTACCCGCTTGCTAGTGTTAATAATGATATTATATAATCCAAAGAATGTCTGGAGGTTGTAAAGACCTCCTCCGACCTACTCCCATAATTTACATTTTAAGATAACACTGTCCTCAGGCAAGATACATCCTTGTAAAGACCAGGTATACTCCCATAATTAACATTTTAAAATAACAGAAGGTTGAATCCAAAGACTGTCCTTAGGCAGGATACATTATTGGTATATAATCCTAAGGAATGTGGAGAAAAAAAAACGTTTGTCCTTTCTTCCTCCTTGAGAATTCCAGACCCCTCTCTCTTTGGGGACCCCTAGACTCCCTATCAACCTGCCTAGGAACTGACTCTCTCATGATAACAGTCTAAAAATCAAAGGATGATGATAACTATCCACAAATCAACAATCAAAGGCAGGAATTGAGCCTCTTGTGTTTGAAGAAGCTGTGTCCACCACTAGAAGTCTTTTTGAGGACATTATATGAAATTAATGTTGTCTTGTGTAGCAAGCTTTAGAGTTATGCTGCACTTTATTGTCAGTGAGCTTTTTAGAACTGTACGCAGTGTAGAAAACTGAAATGGACCAACAGTACATTTCTGCTTTCCTTCCACTATTGTGTTTGCTGCCTATTTTCCTCTTCTGTTCCTGGAAGTGGTTTCCCAGTGAAACGTGAAGCTCTTTGTCTCTGACAGGTGGAAAACCTGAGAGTGGGTTAACGAATCAGTGACAGTAGGGATTGATTTGACATAGTAAAAGGAAGACTTTTGGTAAAGGGTAAATTATTCCATTTCAGCTTTACAGGGCCTGTTGACATGTTGCTATTCAGAAAAATAACGGAAACCTTGAATTTTCAGACACACAGCCCAGGGAAAGTAATATCTGCTCTTGGGTCTTCTGTGGCTGCAGCTCAGGGAGCCAGGCCTGTGTCCCCTACTACCTCCTGCCTGGAGAATGCGTTCCTCTTCCTTGATTACTCCCTACAGCCCTTACCAAGCCAGCATAGTGTGTTAGCAGCCTTTTGCTTGGGATTCTGGAGTCTTCAGCAGTTGGTAAAGGGCTTTTGCCTCGTTATACCAGGCGCTGTTCAGGCTGCCTCCTTCTGAAGTCCTTCATTTAACACTCCAGCACCCTGAATTTTCTCTTCGGAGTTTTCAGAGGGAGGAGGGAGGTTTACAGGAACTTGGAAACAAAGGAGAAAAGGGGCAAACCTCGGACTAGTTCTCAGCTTCAGAGGTGGACAGGAGCACCTTATGCAGGCTGTCACAGAGCATGGGTGTTCTCCCTTTCCTTACAGAAGCTGAGGGATGCCCTTCGGTGGACAACAGGGAACTGGAGAGCAAGGGCTCAAGGTCTGCTTTCACCAGACCCCTACTGGCTGATTCCTACTAGCTGTGGTAAGGGTGACTGGTTCTCTTGCAAAGGCTGAGCACCACCCAACATGAGAACTTACTTGATTCACTCCTAATCCCCCAAAGAGACCAAACAACTCTCAAATTTTAGACTGTCCGCCCACTCCCCACCACCCGCCTGCCTTGCAGCATAAGTAAGCACCTCGGACCTTTGCTTACTCCACGGTCCTCCGCTCCTGAAGGTTCAAAATGATTAAATGTTGTCCCCTAGAAAATGCAGTCTAAACACCCTTTGAAGAAACAAAAGCTTGCTTCATCATTAGTGTGAGAATAGATGACTGTCTCAACAGGTCCTTAAGTATCATGAGAAAGTAAATGGGCTTGGAGAGTACAAATTGCTTTATATTCTTGAAGCTTTGACCCTTAAATTAGCAATGGTTTTTCAACTGGGAGTAGGGGGTACTTCGTTCCTTGTTGTTTAATCTAATTGTGCAGTTCAGTTCAGATCGGTGGCCCAGTCCTGTCTGACTCTTTGTGACCCCATGGACCACAGCACTCCAGGCCTCCCTGTCCATCACCAATTCCCAGAGTTTACTCAAAATCATTCCATCCAGTCGGTGATACCATCCAACCATCTTATCCTCTATTCTCCCCTTCTCCTCCTGCCTTCAGTCTTTCCCAGCAGCAGGGTATTTTCAAATGAGTCCGCTTTTCCCATTAGGTGGCCAAAGTATTTGAGTTTCAGCTTCAGCATCAGTCCTTCCAATGAACACCCAGGACTGATCTTCTTTAGGATGGACTGGTTGGATCTCCTTACAGTCCAAGGGACTCTCAAGAGTCTTCTCCAACACCACATTTCAAAAACATAAATTCTTTGGTGCTCAGCTTTCTTTATAGTCCAACTCTCACATCCATACATGACTAATGGAGAAACTATAACCTTGACTAGATGGACTTTTGTTGGCAAAGTAATGTCTCTGCTTTTTAATATGCTGTCTAGGTTGATCACAAATTTTCTTCCAAGGAGTAAGCGTCTTTTAATTTCATGGCTGCAATCACCATCTGCAGTGATTTTCGAGCCCAAAAGAATAGTCAGTCACTGTTTCCACTGTTTGCCCATCTATTTGCCATGAAGTGATGAGACCAGATGCCATGATCTTAGTTTTCCGAATGTTGAGCTTTAAGCCAACTTTTTCACTCTCCTCCTTTACTTTCATCAAGAGGCTCTTTAATTCTTCTTCACTTTCTGCCATAAGGGTGGTGTCATATCTAAGGTTATTGATATTTCTCCCGGCAATCTTGATTCCAGCTTGTGCTTCCTCCAGCCCAGCGTTTCTCATGATGTACTCTGCATAGAAGTTAAATAAGCAGGGTGACAATAGACAGCCTTGACGTACTTCTTTTTCTATTTGGAACCAGTCTGTTGTTCCATGTCCATTTCTAACTGTTGCTTCCTGTCCTGCATAAGGATTTCTCAAGAGGCAGGTCAGGTGGTCTGGTATTCCCATCTTTTTCAGAATTTTCCACAGTTTCTTGTGTTCCACACAGTCAAAGGCTTTGGAATAGTCAATAATGCAGAAATATATGTTTTTTTGGAACGTTCTAGCTGTTTTGATGATTCAACAGATGTTGGCAATTTGATCTCTGGTTCCTCTGCCTTTTTTAAAACCAGCTTGAACATATGGAAATTCACATAATGTTGAAAGCTGGCTTGGAGAAGTTTGAGCATTACTTTACTAGCGTGTGAGATAAGCGCAATTGTGTGGTAGTTTGAGCATTCTTTGGCATTTCATTCCTTTGGGACTGGAATAAAAACTGATCTTTTCCAGTTTTTCCAGGCCACTGCTGAGTGTTCCAAATTTGCTGACATATTGAGTGCAGCACTTTCACAGCATTATCTTTTACGATTTGAAATCGCTCAACTGGACTTCTATCACTAGCTTTGTTCATTTTGTTAGGAAGCAATAAATATCTGAACATTCTATAGCATTGATAAGTACTAGAATTGAAGAATTTTCAGGGAGGACATTGAAGCACAATTAGAGGATATAAATTGTCTTCTAATGCTTCAACAGAATAACCCTTCATGACTTTGATGAATCAAATTTATTTAGCATTTTTTATCTTTAAGGACACTTTTCCAAAACAGTAAAGTATGTTGAAAACAATGAAATACTAAAACATGTAGCCATCCTCCAATTTTCAGCATTAAGTCTGGTTCTAGGCCATTCTTAAGGTGTCTGTGTCTCTGAGGAGAGTTGTGCAGAAAGCAGTACTCAGAGATTACTTTTGGCTTCCTCTGCAGTGCCTCATCACTCCTTCCAGGAGTGCAAACTTCCATCACTACTGGATACTCAGGAGAAATTGTGTGCTATAGGCTCCACTTGACTGGAAACACTCCTATTTAGAAGTTACCTGATACCTTCATGTTCTGTCAAGTTAGGTGTCCAGTTCAGATAATCTTACTACCTTCCCCTCCAACTTGTTGGTCTGTCTCAGGGTCTCCCTCAAAGCTTTCTTCCTACAAGACCTCCTCCATACCTTTACGTTACAGTCAATCACCTTTCCTGACATTGAAAATTTCTACTTTCCCCAAAGGATAACAGCCAAATGCTTCTCTTGTTTTTCCTGGGATGGTTTGGGCAGAGGGTTGGGAGAAACAAAAAGAAAAGAATGTTCAATAGGGAAGTGGGGAACATTAGCTCCGTCTCCACCCATTAACACCCCACACTGCAATTTAAAACTCATTCTTTTTCACAGGTGGTGCCAAGTTTGAATAAAGGAATCCTCAGAATGGCTGTTGTACCTCAGTTCTAGGTATTTCTTTATCTGCCTGGTATCCTCAATGTCATTCCCAGAATTCTCAAGTGCCAGTGTTTGCTTTTTTCCTAACTATTTAAGAAGCCACTGAGTGACCTGGGTTTGTAGTCAATGTCCTATGCCTTCAGGGCTGCCAGAAAGTTAAATTAAAGTGGCATGAGCAGCATGTAAATGCAGAAATGCTCCTCACAGAGGCCCAGCAAGGCAACAACAATGACCTTCCTTTTTATTTTTCAAGGGGAAAGATTATGGAAAGAGCATACTCAAAATTTACCCATATGTGTGTGGATTTAATAAATGCTGGAGAGGGTGTGGAGAAAAGGGAACTGTCTTACACTGTTGGTGGGAATGCAAACTAGTACAGCCACTATGGAGAACAGTGTGGAGATTCCTTAAAAAACTGGAAATAGAACTGCCTTATGATCCAGCAATCCCACTGCTGGGCATACACACTGAGGAAACCAGAAGGGAAAGAGACACGTACCCCAATGTTCATCGCAGCACTGTTTATAATAGCCAGGACATGGAAGCAACCTAGATGTACATCAGCAGATGAATGGATAAGAAAGCAGTGGTACATATACACAATGGAGTATTACGCAGCCATTAAAAAGAATACACTTGAATCAGTTCTAATGAGATGGATGAAACTGGAACCTATTATACAGAGTGAAGTAAGCCAAAAAGAAAAACACCAATACAGTATACTAACGCATATATGTGGAATTTAGAAAGATGGTAACAATTACCCTGTGTACGAGACAGCAAAAGAGACACTGATGTATAGATCAGTCTTACGGACTGTGTGGGAGAGGGAGCGGGTGGGGAGATTTGGGAGAATAGCATTGAAACATGTATAATATCATGTATGAAACGAGTCGCCAGTCCAGGTTTGATGCACAATACTGGATGGTTGGGGCTGGTGCACTGGGACGACCCAGAGGGAGGGTATGGGGAGGGAGGAGGGAGGAGGGTTCAGGATGGGGAACACAGGTATACCTGTGGCGGATTCATTTAGATATTTGGCAAAACTAATACAATATTGTAAAGTTTAAAAATAAAATAAAATTTAAAAAATTTACCCAAAAATATTAGGCCTGTTGCATGTTTAGTTTGTGTTTATGTGGGTGCACCACTACTGGCTACTGTCATGGTTCTCTGACAATAACAGTTCTGGAAGCACAAAGTTAAGTTCAGATTCCTTTATTTTTTTAAAGAAAGCTATGTGTTTGCTGGTTAAAGGAGGACAGATTAATGGAAGCTCCCTTCAACAAAATGTATTTAACCAATGTATTACCAAGTATATACCAAATAAAACCAGTGTTTCCAATTATATCCTGTTAATAGGTAGGAGAGAGTCTTACCAAACCTACATAATACCTACATTGCCATGAAAATAAGAATATGCAATAAGATATTTCAATTTCTAACCCTTCAGAAAGATTATGCAAGGAGAATAAAATATCCTTCATAAGGATTTCACTTGAGTTTACCAAATCAGAATGAATCTACTAAATTGCTTTGAATTAAAGCTTGGAAAGAAAGAAAAGGCCTTCTTTCATAAACAAAAGTAGAGCATCAAAACAATATCAACATTATCCCTATATCAGTTCATTTAGTCTTGTGGATTTAGTTCATGTTCTGCCAGATCCTGGTTTCATTGTATTATGAACAAGTTTCTCTACTAGGAAGAATTCTGGAAATCTTGATTCTGTTCATCAATATGGCTGTAATGTTGTCTAAACTTATTGCCAGGAGCCTGTAATCAACAATGTATTTGAAGTAGCAATAGTTTGAACAGTTTTGCAGTCTGAGACAATCCTTTTCTGTGGAAGATTAAGTAATCTGACCTACGTGATGTGCTGTGCTTAGTTGTTCAGTTTTGTCTGACACTTTGTGACTCCATGGACTGTCCATGAGGCTCTTATGTCCAGGAGGATTCTCCAGGCAAGAATTCTAGACTGTAATTCCCCCTTCTCCAGGGGATCAAACCAAGGTCCCCCACATTGCAGGCAGATTCTTTACCAACTGAGCCACCAGGGAAATCCAAAATACTAGAGTGGATAATCTATCCTCCCCAGGGAAACTTTCTGACCGAGGAATCTAACCAGGTCTTCTGCATTGCAGGCAGATTCTTTTCCAACTGGGCTACCAGGGAAGAACCAATCTGACTTATAGTTGATTGCAATTATGATATACCAAACATATGTTAAGATATAAAAAATGATATTCTGTATCAAGTTAAGAAAATCAGTAAGTCTGAAAAAGATCATAATCATCTGTAAATAAATAAAATTCAATAGGTAAATCTAACATGCATCCCAGTTGAAAACCACTGGCTTAAAGCATGGCGTATTCAATTAAAGAAGAAGAGTTGTGATCAAGATAACACTAAGAGTTCTAAAAATAACTGAATATGATTGCTAATATTGCACTGTTTTTTCTAATATTAGGCAAAGAACATGAACAAATCTCTTGGAACTTCATGTAAAGTATACAAGTTCTGAACCGTTAATATTATTAACATTTCCCTATTCAAATTTAACACAATGTTGGTTGTGTATCCCTTCTGACTTGATAACCTTGCCATCATTGTTGAGTTTGAACAAAAAACAAGGAAATGAGTCCATCAAACTTTACAAACTTTGCTAGGATAAAATCTCTGAACATTTCCTAGATTCTCAAATAAAATTTGCTTTCAAAATTTTTCTTTCATTGTTTAAAACTATCTGGAGCAAATCAACATTTTTGGGTACGTTATAGAAGATGTGCCTCTCATGCCAACTATTTCAGACATTTTGCTTACTTTGCTTTCATTGTGAATATGGGATATGGAGAAGAAAAGCATCTGTAGGAAGTCTCAGAGCTTAGCAGTGGCTCAAGGCTACTGGTAATGAAAGAACAGTCACAATATAACAATATCTGTAATATAATTATCTTCAGAGGTTATGGTGGGTACCAGAAAAGAAAAGTAGGTAAACCCCAGACAAAATGCCTAAACACTTACAGGCTGCTAGGTGTAAGAATAAGTCAGAAAGGTATCTGCAGCAGTCTGGGAGCATTAACTTTACTTGTTTGTGTTCAGAGAAAACTAACATGTTCTTTCTCTTTGATAGTTTTCTGACAGCTACTCGACAAAAAGTCACAAGTGTGTCATATGTTATTTCCCAATACTTCTTCCCTTTTACCTAATATTTAACATTTCTCACACTATTACCACATGTTTCTGACGTGATTTTTCAGTCTGTTATATTGGGGCAAAATTTCCAAGTCAACCTATACTGCTTTCAAGCTATGATAAAAGGATGGAGTGTATAAAATCAATCACATAATACTTTTTTAAAACATCCGGAATCCTCTGTTTCTCTTTGTTTTCTGCAATAACAACAACATATTAGTGTATCACGTGTGTTTATTCTTGTCTGGTTGTTGTTTGTGAGTAAATGAGAATCTTGCTTCTGTTTAAGAGGAAACAAAGTGGATTTTTATGTTTTTAATAGGAAGAAAGTAAATTGTATTTCTATGTAGTTATCTGCAAGTGCAATTATAATCTGTTCTCTGCAAACTAGCTTTGTCTCATGGATTTTCTTATGGTGGGAGTGCCTAACCATCAAAGTTTCTTCTTTATCTTGTATTATTTTCAGCTATCAGCATAACCTAGGAGAGCTTATGTAGTTTCCTAGTATCTTGGAAGAGAGATTGTGTGTGTGTGTGTGTGTGTGTGTGTGTGTGTGTGTGAGAATAATGTGTGTATGTGTTAGCTGTGGGTGTTTGGAACTTAAAAGGGAAAGCTTCAGGTTTCATCCCAGGCTTCACATCCTTCACAGACTCTGAGAAGGTACAGTTAGAAGGGGCTGATTGTGTCCATATGGGGAAAATCGTTGACAACTTGAGATTGGAGGATTCTTTGGCCATTTATTTGTATGGTTCATCCTTGAGCAGACCAGTGCAGTACAGGTCTCTTTCCACTCTCAAGGGGCCCACAAACAGAAATTGGAGGGTAGATGCCTTGAAGCGCAGAGTTAGGTAAGTTGTAAATCAAATCTAATGGGGAGGTGTGGCAGGTGGGGCGGTGAGGTGAGATCTTAACTCAAGCACTCTAGCAAGAGCTCAAGCCTAAAATAGCACTATGGTTTATCCTGGGCTCAGGGACCAGAAAGAGTAACAGCTGGATAGATTAGTGACTGCCATTTCTGGAGCAGATTGATGGGGAGCTGGTGTCCTGACCCTCCTGCACAGTAAACGGAGCAAGCTAGTCAGTCTCTGCAGCCAAGGCATCTAAGCTTTTGGGGCTGCTGCTTTTTCCATTTCCTCCTCTTAGCTTAAACTCGGCCTGGTTCTCTCCTTCGACGTTGTACTGTTGTCAGGCCCTGGCCTGCTTTACCAGAGTCTGATGTCGACCTACAGTGCTTTGGTTCTACTACTGTGTCTTCCATTTTACCCTTGCTTACTGTTAACAGCATGTGTGGCTTCCGTTCAGCACCGACTTCCTGCCAGGTAAGCTCATGGTGGCATCTCTCTATAGAGAATTCCGGAATCTGGTACACCACTGACCAGAAACCCAGTGGAACCTACTTACATGGGTAGGCGTGGTGGAGGTGCATGTAGTTAGGCTCACATGCACATAAAATCTCGGGGGTGGGGGAGATTCTCTAGTCTCTTAAATTTTGGGTAGAGGCCAGTCTGAGCCCTGGAAACACCAGCTAGACCGCTGGGTTCGCGAAAACACCCTTTCCAGCCTGCCAGTTTTTCTTTCCTCTCCTGTTGGGTGCACAGTCAGCTTTCATGACAGAATCATGGTCCAACTCTTTAAAGTAAACCACGCGAAGACAGAGAACATGATTGATGCGAGTGTCTGCCTGCGGAAGCTGGGAAGGCTTCTGTCGAGTTTCAACCAGTGATGACACTATCTGTCACTAGCTAGGCACGAAGGACCTGGGAAGGGTGACAGGGTTTGGGTGAGAACGATCCTGCTGCAGACAAGCACTGATAAACAGTACTGACAAAACCTAGAGGCCTCTACAGATGCCACACAATTCCCTGGGGGATCCAGAATCTGATGCCCTATTTCCGGGTTAATCTTTCAAGAGAAAGGGATTTCTAAACCCTGGCTGAATCTGAAAGTAGCTTTTAAAGGGTACAACAGAGAAGGCTGCAAGAACACATGAAGATTTAGGGTAGGACTCCCAATTCCAGTTAATGATAACTTTGAAGTGTGTGCCAAACCCAAGTGCGAGACTAGCACTGAGTAGGACAGATGTGACATTGCCATATTAGACAATGGATCCTCCCTGGAATTTTTTTTTTTTTTTTAAACTTGCCGGGCCCGCGCCGCCCCGCCGCCGCCGCCGCGCCCCCGGCCGCATCCTCCGGCGCCCCGCGGGCCGGGCTGCGCGGTCGGGCTGGGTGAGTAGCCCAATCCTAGGTCAGGATGATGCAGACTCTGCATAAACCTCTGGAGGAGCTGACAGGCTAGAACACAGGTTGGGGCTGCACTCCTAACCTTTCTGGTGTGCTTTTTGGGGGAGCAGCTAAAGTGTGGGTTCCAACTGCATTTTAAGTGTGCCATTATGTGCTCTCAGTGCTTGGATACTGACCCTTAGCAACTCTGCTCTGTAAGCTTTCCAGTGACTTGCATTCTCTCTTATTAGATCCAGCTGAGACTCACAAATCATGATAATTTATTTTGCAGACTAAATACTTAACTTCTGAATAAGAAATGATGGGAAATGTGAAGACAAGGAGCTTTAAATTACCATATATTTAGCAAGTAGGCCAAATCAGCTTTTCAGCTCTGTTGATATTTTCATTTGAAAAGCTCTGATGGCCACACTCTGATTGCTGTGGCTAGACTTTCTAAAACTATGTTGAATAGTACTGGTGAGACTTATCTTAGACTGGCATATCCTTATGTTGTTCCATATCTTAGAGGAGATGCTTTCAATTTTTCACCATTGATGTTCATGTTTGCTGTGGGCTTTTCATATATGGTCTTTACTAAGTTGAGGTAGGTTCCCTATAAGCCCATTTTCTGGAAAGGTTTTTATCATAAATGGGTATGAATATTGTCAAAAGATTTTTTATGCATCTATTGAGACTATCATATGGTTTTTATCTTTCTGTTAATATGGTATATCATGACTTATTTGCATATATTGAAGAATCCTTGCATCTATGGAATAAACTGATTATGATCAATTGAATATGGTGTATGATCCTTCTGATATATGTCCTTTGAGTTGGTGATGCCATCCAACCATTTTATCCTCTGTCATCCCCTTTTCCTCCTGCCTTCAGTCTTTCCCAGAATCAGGGTCTTTTATAAGGAGTCAGTTCTTTGTATCAGGTGGCCAAAGTACTGGAGCTTCAGCTTCAGCATCAGTCCTTCCAGTGAATATTCAGGACTGATTTCCTTTAGGATTGACTGGTTGTATCTCCTTGCAGTCCAAGGGACTCTCAAGAGTCCTCTCAAACACCTCAGTTCAAAATCATTGATTCTTTGGCACTCAGCTTTCTTTATGGCCCAATTTTCACATCATACATGACTACTGGAAAAACCATAGCTTTGACTAAATGGACCTTTGTCAGCAAAGTGATGCCTCAGCTTTTTAATATCCTGTCTGGGTTTGTCATAGCTTTTCCTGCAAGGAGCAAGTGTCTTTAATTTCATGGCTGCAGTCACCATCTGCAGTAACTGTTTGTTGTTGTTTTAGATCATTGTCAATTTCTTTCCTAGTCATATTATCTTGGACAAGGAAATGACAACCCACTCCAGTATTCTTGCCTGGAGAATCCTGTGGACAGAGAAGCCAGATGGGCTGCTGTCCATAGGGTCGCACAGAGTCAGACACGACTGAAGTGACTTAGCATGCATGTATGCATTGGAGAAGGAAATGGCAACCCACTGCAGTATTCTTGCCTGGAGAATCCCAGGGACAGAGGAGACTGGTGGGCTGCCGTCTATGGGGTGGACAGAGTCGGACACGACTGAAGTGACTTAGCAGCAGCAGCAGCTGCATATTATCTATTTCTTCTTGGTTCAGTCTTGTGAGACTGTATGCTGCTGCTGCTGCCGCTAAGTCGCTTCAGTCGTGTCCGACTCTGTGCGACCCCATAGACGGCAGCCCACCAGGCTCCCCCGTGCCTGGGATTCTCCAGGCAAGAACACTGGAGTGGGTTGCCATTTCCTTCTCCAACGCATGAAAGTGAAAAGTGAAAGTGAAGTCGCTCAGTCGTGTCTGACTCTTAGCGACCCCATGGACTGCGGCCCACCAGGGTCCTCCGTCCATGGGATTTTCCAGGCAAGAGTACTGGAGTTCGGTGCCATTGCCTTCTACAGTGAGACTGTGTAGTTCTAAGAATTTCTCCATTTCTTTTAGGTTTTCTGTTTTATTGGCAGAGAGTTGAGACTTTTATTTTACTGTTTGTTTATATGTCTGTTTTTATGCCAGTAACATACTGTCCGAATACTGTGGTTTTGCAGAAAGTTTCAAATTGGAAGCACAAGTTTTCAGGTTTTGTTATTCTTTTTCAATATTGTTTTGGCTCTTTGCAATCACTAGAGATTTCATATGAATGTTAAAATGAGTTCCCTGTTTCTGCAAAATCATCATGAGGATTTTAGAAGGGAGTGAATTGAATTTAAAAATTGCTTTGGGTATGTGTGTTCAGTTGCTGCAGTTGTGTACAACTCTTTGTGACATCATGGGCTGTATCCTGTTGATCTTCTGTTCAAGGGACTCTCCAGGCAAGAATACTGGAGTAGATTGCCATTTTACCCTCCTCCAAAGGATCTTCCCAACCCAGGGATCAAACTCACATTTCCTGCATCTCCTGCATTGCAGGTGGATTCTTTAGTGCTTAGTCATTGGGGGAAGTCCTCATTGGGCTTTATCATTGGGCTTTCAACATAAAATGAAAATTTTAACAATATCAAATCTTACAATTCAGAACACAGGGTGTGTTTTCATTTATTAACTTCTGCTTAAATTTCTCTTAGTAATATTTTGTTCTTTTCTTTCTACAAGTTTACACATCCTTGGTTAAATTTATTCTGAGGTACTTTATTTTTAAGATACTACTATAAATATAATGCTTTAGAAGTTTTTTTTTATATTGTTCATGTATAGAAATGCAATTGATTTTTACATCTTTGATTTTGTATCTTACTACTTTGTTGAGTTTCTTTTATTAGTCCTAATAATGTTTTATTGTGGAATCGTTATCTTTCTGTATATAAGATCAGAGATACATGATCAGAGAGAACTTTACTTCTTTCTTTCCAATTTGGATGAACAATATTTCTTTTTATGGAGATATAATTGACATACAACATATTAATTTCAGGTGTACATCATAATGGTTTTGAAAGGTTGTGGCTCTAAGCCATGAATGACTCCAGGATTCTTGGCCTCTGAAGGAGAGGAATTAGATTGGGGCCAGTGACAGGGTTTGATCATGCAGAACTTTGGTGTAATAAAGTTTTATTTAAGTATAAAAGAGGCAGAGAAAGCTTGACATAGACATCAGAAGGGAACAGAAAGAGTGCCCCATTTCTAGTTTAATAGCAAGAACTTATATATCTATTATAATATAGGTTATATATCTATTAGCAAGATGCAAATTAGAGAAAGGAAATGCTTCAAAACTGAGAGAGTTGTACCAGGCGCCTCACCTGCAACTTGCGTTTTGAGATAGTATTTGTACAAGTGAGTCTTCCTGGATCATCAAACAATTGACATGAATCTTGAGGAAAGGCAGGTTTCCAAGCAAATATATAGTTTCATTACCATAGCTTAAAAGAAATTTCCATGAGTAAAACATACTGGTTTCTTCAGCCATTATCGGTTCTGAGTCTTAGGTGGAACTAACTTGAAGAAAGACAAAATTTAAGGTAAATACATAGTTCATTAACATAGCTTAAGAAAAATGTTTCCATAAGAAAAATAGATCAGTGAGCTCAAGGTTTGAGAAAAGTTAAGTTCAGGTGGAATCAGGTATTGTTGTGATACCACAGAATTTTAAAAGAAACCTCCATTTAATTTCACATAGAGAAGGGGAAGAAAACACCTGACACTTGCAGTCTGTTTCCTCTGCTGGGGGATCCCCAGCCTTCTTGCCTGTAACCTCCTCAGTTTCATATATGTATTGTGAATGATCACAAGAAGTCTAGCTAACAAGCATTACTATATAATTATAAAATTTTTTTGATGAGAATTTTTAAGATTTACTCTCTCAGCAACTTTCAAATATACAATACAGTATAGTTGTACTATACTAACACTGACAGACTTTATTGTCTTGGACTCCAAAATCACTGTAGGTGGTGACTGCAGACATAAAATTGAAAGACACTAGCTCCTTGGAAGGAATACTATGACAAACCTAGACAGTTTATTAAAAAGCAGAGACATCACTTTGCTGACAAATATCTGTATGGTCAAAGCTCTGGTTTTTCCAGTAGTCATGCATGGATGTCAGGGTTGGGCCATAAAGAAAGCTGAGTGCCAAAGAATTGATGCTTTCAAACTGTGGTTTTGGAGAAGATGCTCGAGAGTCCCTTGGACTACAAAGAGATCAAACCAGTCAGCCCTAGAGGAAATCAATCCTAAAAATTCACTGGAAGCACTGATGCTGAGACTGAAGGGTCAATACTTTGAATACCTGATAAAAAGGACTAACCCACTGGAAAAGACCCTGATCCTAGGAAATATTGAAGGCAAGAGAAGGGGACAACAGAAGACAAGATGATTGGATGACATCACTGACTCAGTGCACATGAATTTGAGCAAACTCCAGGAGATAGGGAAGGACAGGGAAGCCTGGTGTGCTGCAGTCCATGGGGTTGCAAAGAGTTGGACACAACTGAGCAACTGAACAACTGAACAAAAACAACAAAATATATGGTCAGTGGCTAATTTTTCATTCCAGGATTTATTTTACAGTGAAAGTTTGGTACCTTTATATCATCTTCAGCCATTTCAGTCACTCCTCACCCCTAGCTCTGGTAACCACCAATCTGTTTTCATATATATAGTTGGATGGGGTTGTCTTTCTTTCTGTTTAGTGCTTGCTTGCTTTCTTTTATGGTTCCATGTTTAAGAGATATCATCCAGTATTTGTCTCTATGATTTATTTTACTTAATGCCCTAAAGGTCCATTCATGTTGTCAGAATCCATGTTGTACTTTTTTATGGCTAAATATTCCTCTATATTTATACACAAATATCACATTTTTCTTTATTGATTCACCCATCAGTGGGCACCCAGGTTGTTTTCATGACTGGGTTATTGTAAATGACACTGTAATTAGCATGGGCATGCAGCTATCTGTTCAAGTTTGTGAGTTTTGTTTTGAGAGACATCATTACTGCTCTCCAAAGTGGTTGCACCAATTTCATTAACAGTGAAGTATTCCCTTTTCTCCACATCCTTGTCAAAACTTGATTTTCGTCTAACAGGTATATGGCAATATTATATTATTGTTTTGACTTGCATTTTCCTGATGATCAGTGATATTGAAGGGGCTTCCTCAGTGGCTCAGCAGTAAAGAAACTGCCTGCCAATGCAGGAGACCTGGGTTTATTCCCAGGTTGATTCCCTGGATGAGGGCATGGCAACCCTCTCCATTAATCTTGCCTGGAGAATTCCATGGACAGAAGAGCCTGGTGGTCTACAGTACATAGAGTGCGAATAGTCAGAAATGACTGAAGCTACTGAATATGTACATACTCATTGATGTTGAATACTTTTACATGTGTCTTTTGGTCATAGGTATGACTTCTTTGGAAAAATGAGTACTCAGATTCTCTTCCTTTTTTTTTTTTTTTTAGTTCTAAGAACTGTTTAACACATTTTAAAATTTTATTTTTAATTGGAGGATAATTCTTTTATAATATTGTACTGGTTTCTGTCATACATCAACATGGTTCAGCCACAGGTATACATATGTCCCATCCCTCTTGAACCTCTCTCTCATCCCTCACATGCTACCCCTCTAGGTTGTCACAGAAAACCAGGTTGAACTTCATGCATCACACAGCAAATCCCCACTGGCTCTTTATTTTACACCTTGTAATACATATGTTTCAGTGTTACTCTGTCGATTCCTCTGCCCACTTTAAATCAGAATATTTCTTATTTTGCTATTGATTTGAACAAATTCCTAATGTATAATTTTTAATATTAACTTCTTATCAAGTGTGATAGTTTCAAACTATTTTCTCTCAATTCATAGGTTGTCTTTTAATCTCCTTCATGGCTTCCTTTCTGTGCAGAAATTTCTTTGTTTGTGGTCCCACTGTTTATTTTTGCTTTTTGCTATCTTTGCTTTTGATGTCAATTCTAAAAAAAAAGTCATCGTTTAGACCAATGTCAAATAGACTACCAACTATGTTTTCTTCAGGAGTCATATGGTTTTAGCTCTTTCATTAATTTTCAGTTGGATTTTGTAAATGGTAAAGATCACATTATTTCATTGTTTCACATGTACCTTTCCAATTTTCTCAACACCATTTATTGCAGAGATTTTCCCTATTTATATTCTTAGCTCCTTGGTTATAAATTAATTGGCCAAAGATGTGTGGGATTACTTCTATGGTCTCAATTCTGTCTTCTCCTTTCCCCCCGCACCGCCCCCCCCCCCCCCCCTTTCTGCATAGAATGCAGACTCTCAGTTCCATGATTAGGGATTGCAGCCCTGAAGTAGAAGCAAGTGGTCTTAATCACTGGGCCACCAGGGAAGTCCAAGCAGTTCTGTCCTTTTCATCTCTGTGTTTTTATATCTTTTTTGGTTTTTAATTGTTCTGCTTATAATTTCCAATACTATACTGAATTGAACTAGTGCAAGTAGACATCTTTGCCTTTTCCTGATAGAGGAAAGCTTTCAGTATTTCACTATGAATATGATATTCACTATGAATGGCTTTTATTGTATGCTGTACTACTACTACTATTACTAAGTCATTTCAGTTGTGTCCGACTCTGTGCGACCCCATAGACGGCAACCCACCAGGCTCCCCTGTCCCTGGGATTCTCCATGCAAGAACACTGGAGTAGGTTGCCATTTCCTTCTCCAATGCATGAAAGTGAAAAGTGAAAGGGAAGTCGTTCAGTCTTGTCTGACTCTTTGCGACCTCATGGACTGCAGCCTACCAGGTTCCTCCATCCATGGGATTTTCCAGGCAAGAGTACTGGAGTGGGGTGCCATTGTATGCTGTAGTTTTCTTTTATTCCTAGTTTCTTGATTTTTTTCTTATACTAAACAGAATTTAATCTTGTGAAATGCTTATCTGCATCAGTTGAGTGTGTGTGTTTGTCTCCTCATTCTGATAATGTGGTGTATTACATTGATTGGTTCCCTTACGCAGAACAATTCCTGCAATCCAAGAATAAACGTTTTTGATCAGGCTGTATAAGCCTTTTTCATATACTGCTGAATTTGGGTTTCTAGAATTTGTTGAAGACATTTGCATCAAGATTTATAAATGTCTTGATCTTTGTTTCCATCTGTGGTAGTGTCTTCATCTGGCTTTGGTATCAGGTCTCATTGAATCAATTAGGAAATGTTCCCCCACCCCCTTCAGTTGGAAAAATTTGAGAGGATTGGTATTAGTCCCTTTAAAAGTGTTTATGAAATTCACCAAATGGAGCCATCAGGACCAGAGTTTACCTCTGTTAAGTGATTTTTGATTACTGGTTCAGTTATCATTTGAGTAGTTATTTGTCATTGTTCAGTCACCAAGTCATGTCCAACTCTTTCTGACACAATGGACTGCAGCATGGCAGGCTTCTCTGTCCCTCACCATCTCCCAGAATTTGCCCAAGTTCACGTTCACTGACTTGGTGATGCCATCCAAAAATCTCATCCTCTGACACCCTTTTTTCCTTCTGCCTTCAATCTTTCCCAGCATTAGGGTCTTTTTCAATGAGTTGGCTCTTTGTATCAAGTGGCCAAAGTGCTGGCCAAAGTGTTTTCATCAGCTTCAGCATCAGTCCTTCCAATGATATTCAGTGTTGATTTCTTTTAAGATTGACTTTTTTGATTTTGGGAGGTACAAGGGACACTTAAGAGCCTTCTCCAGCACCACAGTTTAAAAGCATCTCTTCTTTGGTGTTCAGCCTCTTTTGTTGTCCAACTCTCAGATCCATACATGACTACTGTAGATTTGACTACACAGGTGTTTGTTGGCAAAGAAATATCTTTGTTTTTTCATATACTATTTAGGGTTTTCATACTTTTCCTTCCAAGGAGCAATTGTCTCCTAATTTCATGTTTGCAGTTGCTATCTGCAGTTATTTTTAGAGCCCAAGAAGAGGAATTCTGTCACTGCTTCCATATTTTCCCATCTTTGCCATGAAATTAGGGGACCAGTTGCCATTACTGTAGTTTCTTTGAGTTTTAAGCCAGTTTTTTGGCTCTCCTCTTTCATGCCTCATCAAGAGGCTCTTCAGTTTCTCTTCACTTTCTGACCTTAAAGTGGTATCATCTACATTTATGAGGTTGTTGATATTTCTCCTGGCAATCTTGATTCCAGCTTATAACCCATCAAGCCTGGGATTTTGCATGATGTACTCCACATGTGAGTTAAATAAGCAGCAAGACAATATACAGCCTTGACCTTCTCCTTTCACAATTTTCAGCCAGTCCATTGTTCCATGTCTGGTTCTAAATGTTGCTTCTTGATCTGTGTACAGGTTCCTAAGGAGACAGGTAAGGTGGTCTGGTATTCCCATCTCTTTAAGAGTTTTCCAGTTTGCTATGATCCACACAGTCAAAGGCTTTATTGTAGTCAATGAAAAGCAGCTGCTTTTCTGGAATTCTCTTGCTTTCCCTGTGATCCAGTGAATGTTGTAAGTTTGATCTGTTTCTTCTGCCATTTCTAAACCCAGTTCAGACATTTGAAAGTTCTCAATTCAAGTATTGCTGAAGCGTATCTTGAAGGACTTTGAGCATAACCTTAATAGCATGGGAAATGATGAAAATTTGGTCGTAGTTTGAACATTTTTTTAGTACTACCTTTTTTGGGAATTGGGATGAGGATTGACTTTTTCAAGTTCTGTGGCCACTGATGGGTTTTTCCAAAATTGCTGTTATATTGAGTCCAGCACTTTCACAGCATCATATTTTAGGATTTGAAATAGCTCAGCTGGAATGCCATCACTTCCATTAGCTTTGTTTGTAGTAGTACTTTCAAAGAACCACTTGACTTCACACTCCAGGATGTCTAGCTTCAGCTGTGTGATCACACCATTGTGATTTTCCAGGTCATTAAGATCTTTTTTGCATCGTTCTTCTGTGTAATCTTGCTATCTCTTCTTGATCTCTTCTGCTTCTACTAGGTCTTCATCAATTCTGTCCTTTATTGTGCCCATCAGTGCATGAGGTGTTCCCTTGTCATTTCCAGTTTCCTTGAAGAGATCTCTAGTGTTTTCCATTCTATGATTTTCTTCTATTTCTTCACATTATTCATTGAAGACAACCTTCTTGCCTCTCCTGGTTACTCCCTGTAACTCTGCATCCAATTTGGTATACATTTCTGTTTATTCCTTGTTTTCCACTTCTCTTCATTCCTCAGCTATTTGTAAAGGCTCCTCAGATGACCACTTTGCCCTCTTGCATTTATTTCTCTTTGGGATGGTTTTGGTTATCACCTCCTGTAGAATATTATGAACCTTTGTCCATTGTTCCTCAGGTATTCCGTTTAGCAGATTTAATCATTTGAATCTATTCATCACCTACACTGTATAAGAAGTGGCAAGAATGCATTTTCTAAATCAGATTTGTACATCTGGAAGTTTGCAGTTCACATGTTATTGAAGTGTAGCTTGAAGGATTTTGAACATTACCTTGCTAGCCTGTGAAATGAGTGCAACTGTGTAGTAGTGCTAGTGTGAACATTCTTTGGCATTGTTCTTTGGTACTGGAATGAAAACTGATCTTTTCCAGTCCTGACACTACCATGTGTAAAATAGATAGCTAATGAAAAGCTGCTTTATAGCACAGAGAGCTCAGCTTGAAGCTCTGATCTAAAGGAGTGGGATGAGAGACTGCAGGAAGGCTTAACAGGGAAGGGATATCTGTATACATATAGCTGATTCATGTTGTTTTATAGCAGGAATTAACACAACATTATAAAGCAATTACACTGAAATTTTAAAAAATTTAATTGTTACTTTATGCATAAATGATTTAATTCCTTTCCCCCTTTTATGTATGATGTACTGTTTTCTTTCTGGTTACTATGGAGATTATAGATGAGATGGCTGGATGGCATCTCTGACTCGATGGACGTGAGTCTGTGAACTCTGGGAGTAGCTGATGGACAGGGAGGCCTGGCATGCTGCAATTCATGGGGTCGCAAAGAGTCAGACACGACTGAGTGACTGAACTGAACTGATGGAGATTATATTTAACATCTGAAAATTGTAACACTCTAATTTTCTTCCTTTTGCTTAAAAGGTCCATATTCTATCTTCAAGTTCATTTATTCTTCTACCTTCTCAAACTTGTCTGTGAATCCCTTTAGTGATTTTTTCATTTTAGTTATTGTGCTTTTCAGTTCCAGAACTGTTTTGTTTGTTTCCTTTTAGGTTTCTCTCTCTTTGTTGATTTGCTATTTTGTTCATATACATTTTTATGATTTTCTGCACATTTTTCTTTAGAGTTCATTGGACTCTTTAAGATTGTTGCTTTTCAGTCTTTATTATATTTGCCACTAGATAACTTTCAAGAGTAGATTTGATTTTTTTTTTTTTTTAGAATTGGTCATATTTCCTTCATTGTGTACCTTGTGAAATTTTTTTGGTTTGATTTTGAAAACTGTACAGTTATATCTAATTAACTGCTAACTTTTGAAACTATATTCTTCCCTTCGCAAGTCTTGTTCTTCAGTCAACTATTGAACAATGCTAAAAAAAATAGTGTGAACTGCATGGGTCTGCTTATATAGAGATTTATATACAGAAATATACATACAGATTTTTATTTTATTTTTTAAAA
This sequence comes from Bos taurus, assembly GCF_002263795.3. Lineage (NCBI taxonomy): Eukaryota > Metazoa > Chordata > Mammalia > Artiodactyla > Bovidae > Bos > Bos taurus. Next base: position 23,372,689 of record NC_082638.1, read on the forward strand.
TTTTATTTTATTTTTAAACTTTACAATATTGTATTACAGATTTTTAAACAAACATGTACCACTGTACTACATACTCTGCACTTGGATGAATCTGTGGAAGCAGAACCATGGATATGGAGGCTGACTGTGAAGTTTCTAATACCTGTATACAAGTTGGTACTTCTAATACCTGATTATTCAAGGGTCAACTATATTTTCTTACTGCTTTTTGAGCACTATTGCTTATTGCTTTTTAGACAAAATTCTTATTCATTCCTTATTTTGTTTGTTTTACTATGTATATCTCTGTGCCCAGGGATCAACCTAAGATATAATTTTAGGGTCTTTTCTGAATCTTTCCCCGGGCATGTATGTTACTTTATAATTTTATTATTTGTGCAGTTGCTTTTTCATGTCATAGTTTTTAAAGTCTGGCTCCCAATAGTAGAAAATAGAATGAAAAGGAGATAAAAAGACACAGGCTTTTAAAGTCTTCTAAAAGTCTTTAGAGTCTTCTAAAGTCTTCTAAAAGTTTTTAGGTACAAAGACCATCCTCTGGGTCATCCCAGTGCACCAGCCCCAACCATGCTGTATCGAACCTGGACTTGTGATTCATTTCTTATTACCAATGGGAATAAGAGAAAAAACAATGGCTGCCAGCTTCTTTGTGCCTTTGGGATTAGAGGAACTAATTGACATCAACCAGAACACAGATTCCTATTATTCAGAGACATGGTCCTTTTTGCTTATCCTGCTCCTGCAAGTTGTATGCAACACAGGAAGCTTCTACCAGTGTGTGGACTGGGGATTGCTGTTATTCTAAGAAGAGAAACTGACAAAATTTAGCTGCACTTTATGGAACTAGTTTTCTGGAAGTTAAAAACATCAATTCGGTTTGCTGCTGCTGCTGCTAAGTGGCTTCGTCATGTCCGACTCTGTGTGACCCCATAGATGGCAGCCCACCAGGCTCCCCTGTCCCTGCAATTCTCCAGGCAAGAACACTGGAGTGGGTTGCCGTTTCCTTCTCCAATGCATGAAAGTGAAAACAGAAGTTGCTCAGTCGTGTCTGACTGCTAGCAACCCCATGGATTGCAGGCTACCAGGTTCTTCAATTCAGTTTAGAATTCCAAAATAGTTTTAACAGATCCTCTGCCAGTTCTCTAGTTGTCTATGTGGGGAGATTTCTGTTTTTTGTCTTCTGCAATTCCCAGAATTCTCTGGGGAAAGAAACTCTTTACTTTCATAATAGATTCTATATATTCTTACATTCTATGGCATCTGACACCTGCTGATCTCAGAAAGAATTGGACTTCTTTTGTGGTATTTACTACAGTTAGTAAGTTGCCAGGATGATATGAAAGTATGTAGTTGGAGAAATTACATAATGTCTAATCCCCCGAAGAGTTTAATTTTGGGGGGGAAGTAGAGGTACACTGGGATAAACAGTACACTCTACTGGAGACATCCTAGACTTGGAATCAAGTAGCATGCTGCAGGAGTTCTATATGTTTGGGGATTGGGGGTGGTGACCCAAAGACCTGTTTTTTTTTTTTTTTTTCATTATAAAAAGTCAGTAATAATATATTTCAAACATACTTTGGGGATTAAATGAGATAACAAGATAATTCCTAAAAATAATATGACACATAACAGTGAAGCCCTCATAATGATTAAGAAGACTTGTTTTGCTATCAAGTGAATTATACTGTTACTGTTAGAGGTACAATGACATAAATTAAAAGCATTCCCAATACCGTAAGGTCAACTGTGATCACAACTCACTCTTCTGGTCTCCTAAAGACACAAGCAAAGGACAGTTGCAGTCTTCTGCTCGCAAATAAGCACCCCATGCTAGGCATCAGGCAAAAAGGCTTTTATATATGGCTTCATCTTACTCTTGACTAGGGTGTCCTTCTCTCATCTCTTAGTCAAGATAGGATTCACAAGGCATCTCATATCCCCCTGGGTGTCCCCTGGGTATTCCCCAATAGGTAAAGTTTCCCCTAGCCTCAAACTTTCTGCTTTCTTTTTCTATTTGAGTCCTCACCAAAACTCCAAATCCTCTATCTGAAAGTTCAGGCACTCCCCTTTCCCTATACCATGTAATGGCAACTAATTTATTCTCTGAAATTCAATTCCTTCTCTATCTATTCATCAGCTATAGATAATATTTAAAACCATGGGCTTGGATGCAATGGTGGTGGAGAGAGTGGGAGGCCTGAGGCCCATGTGAATGGCTAGACTGCAGAGAAGAGTAAGAAAGAGACTGGGAAAGGTTCAGAAAGGGAATAGAACATTTAATCCTACTTTCAAATTTTGTAATAAGCTTACTTCTCTTGTCTCATGTCCACATTTATTATCTAGGATTATTATTCCAGTTATTGTCTGCTTCACCCTCTTCCAGGCCATACTCCACCAGGAAACTAGAAAGATCTTTTGAAAATGTGTCAAATGTCACTGTCCCACTCGTTCCCACTGCATTAGAAGCAAAATACAAAATCTTCAACAAAGCTTACAGTCCATGCCACTTCACTGTTTTCAACTCTTTACCTCACTCTTTGAGGACTAATCACCCAAGCCAGTTCCTTAATAGGTTCTTAGAGTTCCTTAATAGGTTCTGAGATAGGTCAGTATGGGTCAGTTCCTTAATAGGTTCTGAGAGTTCCTCCTCGGGCAGTCATCTCACCAATAAGACTATGTGCTTCTCTATCAGGCCAGGGCTCTGTCTGCTGAGGCTAGAAGAATCACGTAATTTATAGAAGTAGTAGTCATGCATACTAAGTGTTCCTAAAAGGCTAAATAAAGGCAAAGACAAACGCCTACCATTTTTTAGAATAAGGAAGTATATGGTGATCCTGAGTACCTTCTGCTGGATAGATTAGAAAGTTGGAGGAGTTGGTTTGATGTTGATGTATGTGTATCACTACAAAATTCTTTTATCATTGGCTAAGGTATGCTATAAGGTATCTCCACAAATTTCACAAAGGAAGTATAAAAGCAGTACCCATGTGTCATTTATGAATATAGGGGCCCAAACATGCCTTCAGGCTTGTACACTGATATGTACACTGATAATTGAGAGAAGGCTACAGGGAAACTGCTAAGAAATCAAACCTGCCTCCTATTCAAGCTGCAGGACCTTTCAAACCCAATTTCTTGCTTATTCCAATGAGATGTTTAAATGAGATTCTATACAGACTGTTCTGCTCTGACCTTTTTTCCCTTAATAAGAGTCCTTGGGATCATTGTCCTGGAGTCACTTTAAAGAAGAGCAAGGAAATGTTGTTTAGTCACTAAGTTGTGTCTGACTCTTTGCAACCCCATGGACAGAAAAGCCTGATGAGTTGAAGTCCATTCTCCAGGCAAGAATACTGGAGTGGATTGCCAGTTCCTTCTCCAGGGGATCTTCTCTATCCAGGGGTGGAACCTATGTCTCCTGCATCTTCCGCATTAACAAGCAGATTCTTTACCACTGGGCCACTGGGAAACTGTATTTAATCAGAGAAGAAAGACCTAGGCAATACTCCACTGTATAAATATATCATCAAAGTCATTACTGGACATGATTGTTGTTTCTGATTTTATGCACAGAAAATCTCCCTTAAATAAAAGTTATGGGAAAATCTTAGAAAAACTTTAATTTAGAAGTAGAGGAAGTAAAGTAGCCATCTCTCCTGGGACAGTAGACTGAAAAAGCAGCATCAGTTAGTTAATATTCAAGCAGCCCTGAGGCATGGTAGTAACTGACTTGCCAAGCATATTCAAGCAGCCTGAGTCATCAAAGTAACCAACTGGCCAAGCAAAGCAAGGAACATACTTGAAAAGCCCAGTGAAGAACACTTGTTCCTGGAGAGGACCTGATGCACCTGTCAACTAGCACTTTCCCTTACAAGGCCCTGTTTATGGACATGTGTTCAGCTCCAATCTAGAGTTGCGGGCATTGGTCTGGCTCCGATGACTTGGCTTTGACTGCAGCTCCCCTGTGAAGATCTTGCCTGGGATTAATAATTGATTTGCCAGCTTCAAGTGCCCGGCGCCATTGTAGCTATTTCTCTAAGCAGAGGAGTTGCTGGCCAGATGCAAAAAGGCCAGGAGGGCCTTGGGTTGCTTGGGGAAGGAAGCTATGATACAGATGAAAATGAGCTTGCCAGCTGCTAACTGTGGGTATGAACATGTGGGAGACCCAGACCAGGAGTCCTGTGAAGCATCACAGTGTTGGCAGCTGACAATTAGGCTATTTATGAGTTTTAGGATTTATGAGTCGCAATGCACCTCTCGATGGACCCTTGTTCCCTGTGGAGGACATTTCCAGTTCCCTGTAGCAGAGGTGGGGAGATGTGCTGGGATAGCTGTAGTTCTCTCATTTCTTGCCAGAAGCAATACAAACACTGAAGTCTTGCCAACAACCTAAAGCGCTCAACAGGAGGCATCAGTAAGGAGTTCTCTTTGAAATGTGCTAAACACTTGTTTTTTTTCTAAGCAGATGATGCCACCAAAAAGATCTCACAGGTGGGGAAGACAGATGAGGGGAGGTAGACAAACTGATGCCTCAGGTCTAAATGATGGGGATGGTAAGCAAACCCACACTCAGAGACCCTCTTTGCCTCTGGTGCAGCACAACAAAAACCAGTTAGCACAAGGGTTAGGGCTGTTGCACGATATCTCCCCATCAACACAGTCAAAATGGTGTGCCTCTTGCTGCCAGCAGAGGAGACAGTGAAGTTAAGCGACTTAAAACCAGAGTACCGAGACTATATGCCATGGCCAGGATCCATATTAGCAGAGGAAAAGGTACTTCTTGAATAGCATAACGTGTGTCAGAGAAGACCACCACCAGAGGAGTCTACATGTAATTCTGGGATAGGAGTTTTACATTTCCTAGATGGGGAGCCTTGCTGTCATTTCCCCCACTCTGCAGAGTCACCCCACCCCACCAACGTCCGCTGAATGTAATCCAGCCCTGAAAACAAGCTTTCAGCTTCTTCCTCCCCTAAGTCCTCTTTACCCTCTCTGGATACTACAAAGAAGGCAAGGGCAGTTGGAGATGAGGAATGCTAACAAAGCCTGAAAATCAGCTACCTGGAACTATTCCTTCTCCACTGGCAAATACAAAACTAGAGTGGCCAGTTACCCTGAATAGTCAGCATATCTTCAAAAATAACAAAGTTGGAGGTTTCGCACTTACTTTCACACTTACTGATTTCAACAGATACTGAAAACATACAGTAATCAAAGATTTCCTGACATAAAGACAGACACTAGATTATCAGAATATGAAATCTAGAATAAAACTCTCACAAATGTGGTTAAGGGTAGTAAAACCCACTTTATGAAGAATAGACAGTCCATTCAAGAAAGTGTGCTGTGGAAACTAGATATCTATGTGAAAAAGAATTACATTGGACCTTTACCTTATACTATGTGAAAAAATAACTCAAATGGCATCAAAGACCTAAATGTATAAGATGAAACCATAAAAATCCTAGGAAAAAGCAGGTGAAAACTTTTATGATACTGGTTTGCAAGGATTTTGATATATGACACCAAAAGCATTGTCAAAGCAAATAGACAAATGGTACTATATTACACTTAAAAACTTTTGTGCATTAAAAACCCACAATAAACATGTGAAAAGGAAAGTCATGAAACAGGCAAAAAAAAAATATATATATATATGCAAGTCATGAAATAGGCAAATATATATGTATATATATATATATTCATATATATGCACTAAGTCACTTTAGGCATGTCTGACTCTGTGCAACCCCATAGACGGCAGCCCACCAGGCTCCCCCATCCCTGGGATTCTCCCAAGAACACTGGAGTGGGCTGCCATTTCCTTCTCCAATGCATGAAAGTGAAAAGTGAAAGTGAAGTCGTTCAGTCGTGTCCAACTCTTAGCAACCCCATGGACTGCAGCCTAACAGGCTCCTCCGTCCATGGGATTTTCCAAGCAAGAGTACTGGAGTGGGGTGCCATTGCCTTCTCTGAGATATATATGTATATATACACACATGGAAATCATGTATCTGCTAAGTGGTTAATGTCCAGAATATATAAGAAGTTCTATTGTTCAACCACAGTAAACAACCATCACAACAAAGAATTATAAATATGTAAACACACATTTCCCAAATAACATGTAAAGAGTCTATGTATGAAAAGATAAGTGAAATGCAAGTCAAAAGTATAATGAGATATCACCTCACATTAGGATGGCTACCAAACAACAACAACAACAACAACAACAAGTGCTGGTGAGATTAGAGAAACTGGAACCCCTGTGCATTGTTGGTGAGAATGTAAATTGCTGCAGCTGCTACAGAAAACAGTATGAGAAATTCCCTGGTGGTCCAGGGGTTAGGACTCTGTGCTTCTACTCCAGGAGGCCTGGGTTTAATCTCCAGTTCAGACACTAAGTAGAAAACAATATGGCAGTTCATCAAAAAATTAAAAGTAGCATTATCATATGTTATTGGAATTCCACTTTTACGTACATATCTAAAATAATTGAAAGCAAGTTTCAGGGAGATATTTGTATAGCCATGTCCATTGCACTATTATTCATAATGGCCAAAATATGGAAGCCGCCTGGCACTCACGGAACAAAGAATGGATAAAAAAAAAGTGTGTTTTATACATACATACAAGGCAGTATTGTTCATCCTCAAAAATGAAAGGAAATTCTGCAATAAGCTGCAACATGGACATTGTCTGGAGCAATGAGGACATTCTGCTAAGTGAAACATCTCCATGATGCACATACACAACTCTATTACTCCTCTTGAAACTGATTAAATTTACTGATTAAATTAAAACCTTCAAGGCAGAAAGTAGAATAGGCCACTATCGGAGGGTGAAGAAGAGGGAAAATGAGGAGTTATGATTTGGTGGGTATGGAGTTTCTATTTTGAAAGATGGAAGAGTTCTGGAGTTGCATAGTGGTATGGTAGCTCATTATGAATGTATTTAACACTTCTTAACTGCTGATTTTAAATGTTATGTCTGTTTTTCCACAACTCATTTATGGATAAATAAATATGTATATAAACCACATGTGTATGTATACACATATAAGAGTTGAGATTTTAGGACATGATTCCAGGACATATTCTGAGTTTACTCCTTCTAGTGTTTCCAATTTGCTTTGATTGCACAAATGCTTTAGATAGTATATTTTATTATGCTTTAAAGAAAAAAGAACTAAAAGAAACACAGAGAAAATGTGTGGCAAAAATTGGTGGGTACCAGCTGCAAACACTGAAGACACTGAGTGCCCAAAACTGGATGCTGAGTGACAGAGGATCCAGTCACACTTCCTCAGAATTATTTTAGTGGGCCACTAAGACTTCTAGGGAAGAGAGGAAACGAGAGAGGAAGTGAGGGTAGGTTGATTGAAACAGGAATTGAAGGTAGATAGCAAGTAGGAGGACTGGTTAATGGTTTCCATTAGTTTCCCCAAGAAAACTTAGGTTTTAGCTGAGATCATGACAAATGCAGATGTTTTGTGCAGCGTATGAAACAGCAACAACAAAAAAAATAGTGCAAAGCTGTGGAAAAGTGCAAAGCACAGAGTTGAAATTGAAAAGCTCAGTTAGACTGGTAGCAGGGAGTTGCCACTGTTATCTAGCAGCATCTCACATGCCCAGAAATAGTCAGCTTTCATGCTGACTTCTGGAGAAGGAAATGGCAACCCACTCCTGTATTCTTGCCTGGAGAGTCCCGTGGATGGAGGAGCCTGGTGGGCTGCTGTCCACGGGGTCGCACAGAGTTGGACACGACTGAAGCGACTTAGCAGACTTAGCATTCATGCATGCATTGGAAAAGGAAATGGTAACCCGCTCCAGGATTCTTGCTTGGAGAATCCCAGGGACGGAGGAGCCTGGGGGGCTGCCGTCTATGGGGTTACACAGAGTCGGATATGACTGAAGTGACTTAGCAGCGGCAGCAGCATGTTGACTTCAGAGGCTTAGGTGGGTTGTGCTGCCCTTCAATGAGAGCTTCAGAGCCCAGTTTTTTCTTCCACATCTGTGCAATTTCTCCTGGCTCCGTGTCATCATAGGCATTGCTTAGGAGCTAATGTTCTAGGATGTAAATGCAGCAGCTCTGAAACACTCACCTCCTGGCCTTGGAGTGTAGTGGACTGGGTGCATGTTGGGGCATGGAAGGAGGGGTTGAGATACAGAAGATGTCTGGTCCACTAGCAGAGGGAATTTTCCCAGATTTGAGGGTTTAATGGGAATTGGGCTGTCACTTGAGGCCAAGAAGAAGGTGCTGTATGGCCAACTAAGGGCCAGCTCTTGGTGGCAAGAGGGCTTGTAGTTTTCTTAAGAGAGTTCCAGAGGCCTGGAATTTCTTGAGGTTACTGCAACTAGAGTCCTCTCTTGGCTGCACACACTGCACATCTCTTGGGGCATGTGGCAACGGAACTGACTGGCAGCACCTAGATCTGCTGATTAGGAGATTTAAAAAAAAAAAAAAAGACCCAAGGTGAAGGAGCTGTGGGGGTGGTCTCAGACAAGTCCTCAGCAGTGTGGGGGAAGTGGGACCTGAAGATCCTGCTGCATCTGTCCTGGTCTGCTCTCTTTATCACTGCTGCATTGCTACTGGGAGCCAGTCTTGATGTTTATCATCTTGGGCAAGCTGCTAGGCTAGCAGCCATTTATAGGCTACCTTGTAGGCCTTAAGCTCAAAATCTTCTTCAATAAATACAAGGTCTCTCAGCAATCTCTCTTGGAATTTCTTGTTTGGAGGAACATAACACTTTTGAGTTGGGGTCCCCTGGAATAGGGTGTGATGCCTTTTTCTGTATTGACAGGGGCCTAGAAAAGCCAGGAATTTCTAATTATTGTGGTATAAAACATCTCATGTGAACATAATTATTAGTTCCAAAACACAGTCTGATGGTAAAACAAAAATGCCAACTCTTAAGAGAAAGAAAACCCCTACTTACCATTGGGTGTAGAACAAATTCTCCTCAGGCACATCCCTGGTTTCATTCAGCCTAAGTAAACAACCATCTTATTCCAGCATCTCCCCCACCCCCATGAAGAACACCTGAAACCCAAAGGCCTATCATTGAAGTACCAGATGGATTTTTATTTCATTCCCTCTCCCCAAACATATCCTTTCTAAGCAAGGCTGGGAGACATGACCTGCTGTAAGACATAAAGATATAGGGAAGTGTCTGCAAACATTTTCATTAAATTTTTTGAAAGATGAATGCTCTTTTTAAAAAATTTAAATTTTATTTTGGTATATAGTTGATTTACAATGTCATGTTAGTTTCAGGTACACACGCAAGTTAGTTACAAATAGACATACAATGATTATTTTTCAGTTTTTTTTAAAAATATAGGTTATTATATTATGCAGGCCCCTCTACTATACGCAAGCACTTGTAAATGATGTTTCCCCTCCACAGTGGTAAATTTTAAACACCTGAGTAAAGTGGATTTCTTCCCACCAAGTTGTTTTTCTGTGTCACCGACAAGCCTCAAATGGCCAGACTTTCAGGTGCTGTGCATTTTGTTAGGCCAGAAATTCTTAGACAATATCATAGATACCATGTTGGGTCTGTTCTTTTGGTCTTCTTTGCTAAAATGCTCAATAGTCATTCAAAAATGATTAATAAAGGGAACAGCCATCTTCTCCCTAATACTCCCCTGATTCCAACAGTTTTACTCTCTGGGCCCCAGATCAAAGCTCTAGATGATGTTTCCCGTGAAAAGACTGATGTTAAATGTTTCCTAATATAGAAATTCCTGAGAAAGAGATAGACCCTCAGATACTATTTCATTTACCAGGAGAAGGAAGTGAAGAAAAGCTCACTTTCTTCTCTTCTATTCAATCCTATTTAAAATTTCTCTGAAATCATTCAAAGCTCTTTCAATTTTTGGATACAGTTGGGTTCCCCTAAAATGGTATTTTAAAAGTCAATGCAATTGGAAAATTAATTTCTAGAGATAAAAAGAAACCCTTTTATCTCCAGCAATCTGTGCAGAATACAATGGAGCCAAGATTACTTACTTTTAAAAAGGAGGATGGCTTAAAGAGTCAATTATCTCAAAGGTTAATTTTCTGGCTTGTCTGTGGCAACAATTTTTTCCCTATAGTCAGCCCTCCTCAAAGCGTTGTGCCCTTTATAATTCTCCCCTCCTATTCACTTTTTAACTCCAGGGCTTTGAAAGTTAAACAGACAGGCCTCTTTGTCAGCCCCAACCAAGAAGCCCCCAGACTCAGAGGAGCAGCAGGCTTTAGCTGTTGGTCAGTTATTGCTTCTTCCTGTGACTTGTACTTTTGGGGAAAATCTTTATTGAGGAGGAATTGAGGAAGCTAGGCTTCCCTGGTGACTCAGCAAAAATCCTAACCCTATTCTAGTACAAAGAGGCTGGCAAAATCTTTGCTCACCCAGGTCTGCACTCTCCTGGATCTCACTTAGGATGTCCTTAGCTGGAGATACCTTCAAAGGGTTTCTTCAGAAATTTCCAACTGGGTTATCTAATTATTTTAGACTTGTTCTGAATAAAAAGAGACACTTGCATATAAATATACGCAAATTACATACAATGGCCTTTTCTGTCTCTGTAACTCACTTGCATTGAGTCTAACAACTTTTGACATTTGCACACAAATGCCTTTTAAAAATTAACTCTTTTTGCTTGTTGTCAGGGGTTAAAAAAAAAAATGTAGATTAGCTTGCAGAGACATCTATCCTCTAAAAGGAAAGAAAAAAGTGTATATTTTGTTTTGCCTCCCAGATGAAACTATGCACAGTTGCCTGCACTGAAAGCACAGCCCAAGTTAGGTACCGGTCTGAAGCCAACGGCCCAACTGTACATTGTATCAGTAGTTATAAGCACCTTTGGACTGCGAAGGTTTAGTTGTGCCTTAAGCTTAGAGTTTCAGCAGATAGGTATGCTTCACTTCTGTTCTAAAATATTTGTTATTCCCCTGTACTGAGAAGTAAACAGTATGAATACAGTCGAACCTAAGCCCTGCTGGGTGGAGATGGTTTCAGTTTTAGCAAACAATTTGCTACTATTTTTAGTAGGAAGGACATTCCAGGATATTTTAACAGTTTCTTTCTGTGTGGATTTACAATTATTTCCGTTTGTGATTGAGTTCATTGATGCAGTTTAATTTTGTTCTTCAGGAGAAGAAATTTCCTAACCCAGTATGAAGACTTTCACAAAGAGATTACTGGGACACTCTTCCCAGCAATCTCCTGCTCCAAAATCTTTGTGGCTTATACTACAGTAGTCTTCCCCTATCCCTGCCTTTCAGTGTATATTCAGTAAGTCGGACCACTCCGGTGGAGAGTGAAACCATGCTTCTGGGTTTTTCCGCCTCCGGCTGTGGGTTCCCACCCCCACTCCACCCCTTGATCGCCAGAGGGCTCACTCAATATGGGATAACAGAATTGATCTGCAGATAATTCAGGTTACAGGCAGAAGTCAAAGAGAAACCAGCTCCACCACCCACGAGATGAAAACTATTACAGAACCATGGAAGCCAAAAATTGATCCCTGTCAAGAAAATAAAACCCTGAAGAGCAGGTCCCAAGGCCGGAGGAAAAAAAAACAGAAAAAATCCACCAACTATGCGAGGTCAGATCAGATGAGATCAGTCGCTCAGTCGTGTCCGACCCTTTGTGACCCCATGAATCACAGCAGGCCAGGCCTCTCTGTCCATCACCAACTCCCAGAGTTCACTCACACTCACGTCCATCAAGTCAGTGATGCCATCCAGCCATCTCATCCTCTGTCGTCCCCTTCTCCTCCTGCCCCCAATCTCTCCCAGCATCAGAGTCTTTTCTAATGTGTCAACTCTTCGCATGAGGTGGCCAAAGCACTGGAGTTTCAGCTTTAGCATCATTCCTTCCAAAGAAATCCCAGGGCTGATCTCCTTCAGAATGGACTGCTTGGATCTCCTTGCAGTCCAAGGGACTCTCAAGAGTCTTCTCCAACATCACAGTTTAAAAGCATCAATTCTTTGGTGCTCAGCCTTCCTCACAGTCCAACTCTCACATCCATACATGACCACTGGAAAAACCATAACCTTGACTAGACAGACCTTTGTTGGCAAAGTAATGTCTCTGCTTTTGAATATGCTATCTAGGTTGGTCATAACTTTCTTTCCAAGGAGTAAGTGTTTTTTAATTTCATGGCTGCAGTCACCATCTGCAGTGATTTTGGAGCCCCCCAAAAATAAAGTTTGACACTGTTTCCCCATCTATTTCCCATAAAGTGATGGGACCGAATACCATGATCTTCGTTTTCTGAATGTTGAGCTTTAAGCCCACTTTTTCACTCTCCACTTTCACCTTCATCAGGAGGCTTTTGAGTTCCTCTTCACTTTCTGCCATATGGATGGTGTCATCTGCATATCTGAGGTTATTGATATTTCCCCCGGCAATCTTGATTCCGGCTTGTGTTTCTTCCAGTCCAGCATTTCTCATGATGTACTCTGCATATAAGTTAAATAAGCAGGGTGACAATATACAGCCTTGATGTACTCCTTTTCCTATTTGGAGCCAGTCTGTTGTTCCATGTCCAGTTCTAACTGTTGCTTCCTGACTTGCATACAGATTTCTCAAGAGGCAGGTCAGGTGGTCTGGTATTCCCATCTCTTTCAGAATTTCAACAACAGCAAAGATAGAACAGAAGTATACTCACAGACATACAGAATGAACTAGTGGTTATCAATGGGGGAAGGGTAGGGGGAGCATCAGGATAGAGGTAGGGCAGTAAAGTACAAATGATAAAATAAATCCATTACAAGGATACATTATACAGCACAGGGGACATAGCCAATATTTTACAATAACTTTAAATGGAGTATGTGTGTGCTGTGCTTAGTCACTCAAGTTGTGTCTGACTGTTTGCAATCCCATGGATGGTAGCCTGCCAGGCTTCTCTGTTGATGGGGTTCTCCATGCCAGAATACTAAAAGAGATTGCCACGCCCTCCTCCAGGAGATCTTCCCAAGACAGGGATCAAACCCAGGTCTCATATCTTGCAGGTGGATTCTTTATCAGGAGAGCCACCAGGGAAGCCCAAGAACACTGGAGTGGGTAGACTATGCCTTCTCTATGGCAACTTCCCAACCCAGGAATTGAACCAGGGTTTCCTGCATTTCAAGAACACTGGAGTGGTTTGCCTGTCCCTTCCCTAGGGGATCTTCTGGACCAAGGAATCAAATCAGGGTCTGCTGCATTGCAAAGCAGATCTTTTCCAGTTGAGCTACCTGGGAAGCCCATTAAATGAAAATAGCATCTAGAAAACTTTGGAATCGCTTTGCTGCACAGCTGAAATGAAGACTACCGTAAATAAACTATACAGCAACATGAAGGAAAAGAGAGAAACGCACAGTGACAACAGGGCAGGGATGTCAGCAGTGTGGCAGAAAGCAAAAGCATCTCCCTGCCCCCCTCCCCACCCTGCCAAGGCAGAAAGTGCATCTATCTGTTGCTGTACTGCCCTGGCCAAGGGGGCCAGGTGCCCAGGCAGGGGAGCAGAGGTGCAGCTGGCTCAGACTGGCTATCAAAGAACTTGGTATAGGCCCAGAGTGTGACCTCCAGCTCAGCTCATACCTCCTGGGGGGGTGGGGTTCAAAAGGGATAACAACGACTCAGGGACTTCACACAGAGGACCACTTCATGCCAAGAAAGGACTGGACTGGAAGGTGGAAATCATTCTTGTGATTTCTGGCATCGCTGTTGGGTGCTTCCCATTAACATCTGGGCACCAGCACTCCTGGTACAGTTTTGTTACTAGAGATATGACCTGAGTGCAGAGTAACAACCACTGGCTGCCAGATGGGAACTAGCCCACAGGCTGCCAAAATGATTGTTCTGTTTTGTTTTTTCTTTTTTTGTAACATGTTCAAAATCATAGCAGATGGTGACTGCAGCCATGAAATTAAAAGTCACTTACTCCTTGGAAGAAAAGTTACAACCAACCTAGATAGCATATTCAAAAGCAGAGACATTACTTTGCCAACAAAGGTCCATCTAGTCAAGGTTATGGTTTTTCCAGTGGTCATGTATGGATGTGAGAGTTGGACTGTGAAGAAAGCTGAGCACCGAAGAATTGATGTTTTTGCACTGTGGTGTTGGAGAAGACTCTTGAGAGTCCCTTGGACTGCAAGGAGATCCAATAAGTCCATTCTGAGAGAGATCAGCCCTGGGATTTCTTTGGAAGGAATGACGCTAAAGCTGAAACTCCAGTACTTTGGCCACCTCATGCGAAGAGTTGACTCATTAGAAAAGACTCTGATGCTGGGAGGGTTTGGGGGCAGAGGAAAAGGGGACAACAGAGGATGAGATAGCTGGATGGCATTACCGACTCTATGGACATGAATTTGAGTGAACTCTGGGAGTTGGTGATGGACAGAGAGGCCTGGCCTGCTGTGATTCATGGGGTCACAAAGAGTTGGACACGACTGAGTGACTGAACTGAACTGAACAGAAAGTTTGTTTTCCCCCCACCACCACCCACAGCATGTGGGATACTGGTTTCCTGACCTGGGATCAAACCCATAGCCCTTGCACTAGAAGCTGGGTCATAACTACTAGATTCCAAGAAAGTCTTTCTAAGTAATAAGATAAAAATTTAGCCTTGGAGTATGGATTGAAGTAGGGTAAAGGCAAACAGAATTTTGCCAAAAGAATGCACTGGTCATAGCAAACACCCTATTCCAACAACACAAGAGAAGACTCTACACGTGGACATCACCAGATGGCCAACACCGAAACCAGATTGATTATATTCTTTGCAGCCAAAGATGGAGAAACTCTATACAGTCAGCAAAAACAAGACTGGGAGCTGACTGTGGCTCAGATCATGAACTCCTTATTGCCAAATTCAGACTTAAATTGAAGAAAGTAGATAAAAGCGCTAGACATGTATGACCTAAATCCAATCCCTTATGAGTATACAGTGGAAGTGAGAAATAGATTTAAGGAACTAGTCTGATAGAGAAAGTGCCTGATGAGCTATGGATGGAGGTTCGTGACATTGTATAGGAGACAGGGATCAAGATCATCCCCATGGAAAAGAAATGCAAAAAGGCAAAATGACTGTCTGAGGAGGCCTTACAAATAGCTGTGAAAAGAAAAGTGAAAAGCAAAGGAGAAAAGGAAAGATATTCCCATATGAATGCAGAGTTCCAAAGAAGAGCAAGAAGAGATAAAAAAGCCTTCCTTATTGATCAGTACAAAGAAATAGAGGAAAACAACAGAATGGGAAAGACTAGAGATCTCTTCAAGAAAATTAGAGATAACAAGGGAGCATTTCATGTAAAGATGGGCTTGATAAAGGACAGAAATTGTATGGACCTAACTGAAGCAGAAGATATTAAGAAAAGGTGGCAAAAATACATGGAAGAACTGTACAAAAAAAGATCTTCATGACACAGATAATCACGATGGTGTGATCACTCACCTAGAGCTAGAGATCCTGGAATGTGAAGTCAAGTGGACCTTAGAAAGCATCACTATGAACAAAGCTAGTGGGGGCGATAGAATTCCAGTTGAGGTATGTCAAATCCTGAAAGATGATGCTGTGAAAGTGCTGAACTCAATATGCCAGCAAATTTGGAAAACTCAGCAGTGGCCACAGGACTGGAAAAGTCCATTTTCATTCCAATCCAAAGAAAGGCAATGCCAAAGAATGCTCAAACTACTGCACAATTGCACTCATCTCACATGCTAGTAAAGTAATGCTCAAAATTCTCCAAGCTAAGCTTCAGCAATACTTGAACTGTGAAATTCCAGATGTTTAAGCTGGTTTTAGGAAAGGCAGAGGAACCAGAGATCAAATTTCCAACATCTGCTGGATCATGGAAAGAGCAAGAGAATTTAAGAAAAACATCTATTTCTGCTTTCTTGACTATGCTAAAGCCTCTGACTTGTGGATCACAATAAACTGTGGAAAATTCTGAAAGAGATGTGCATACCAGACCACCTGACCTGCCTCTTGAGAAACCTATATGCAGGTCAGGAAGCAACAGTTAGAACTGGACATGGAACAACAGACTGGTTCCAAATAGGAAAAGGAGTACGTCAAGGCTGTATATTGTCACCCTGCTTATTTAACTTATATGCAGTGTACCTCATGAAAAATGCTGGGCTGGAAGAAGCACAAGCTAGAATCAAGATTGCCAGAAGAAATATCAATAAACTCAGATATGCAGATGACACAACTCTTAAGGCAGAAAGTGAAGAGGAACTCAAGAGCTTCTTGATGAAAGTGAAAATTTTGGCATAAAGTTAAACATTCAGAAAACTAAGATCATGGCATCCAGTCCCATCACTTCATGCAGAATGGATAGGGGAACAGTGGAAACATTGTCAAGGTTTATTTTGGGGGGAGCTCCAAAATCACTGAAGATGGTGATTGAAGCCATAAAAATAAAAGATGCATACTCCTTGGAAGGAAACTTATGGCCAACCTAGATAGCATATTGAAAAGCAGAGACATTACTTTGCCAACAAAGGCCCATCTATTCAAGGCTATGGTTTTTCCAGTGGTCATATATGGATGTGAGAGTTGGACTGTTAAGAAAGAAGAATTGATGCTTTTGAACTGTGGTGTTGGAGAAGACTCTTGAGAGTCCCTTGGACTGCAAGGAGATCCAACCAGTCCATCCTAAAGGAGATCAGTCCGGGTGTTCTTTGGAAGGACTGATGCTGAAGCTGAAACTCCAATTCTTTGATCACCTCATGTGAAGAGTTGACTCATTGGAAAAGACCCTGATACTGGGAGTGACTGGGGCAGGAGAAGGGGATGACAGAGGATGAGATGGCTGGATGGGATCACCAACTCAATGGACATGAGTTTGGGTAATCTCCGGGAGTTGGTGATGGACAGGGAGGCCTGGCGTTCTGTGATTCTTGGGGTCATAAAGAGTCGGACACGACTGAGCAACTGAACTGAACTGAACGGAACCATCATCTGAGCCTTCAGAGTCCTAGCAGAAATATGAGTAAAATCAAAGATCACTTACCACAGATACCATAACAAATGTGATGGTGAAAAATTTTAAAGTACCATGAGAATTACCAAAATATGACCCATAAAGAGACAAAGTGAACAAGTACTGTTGGAAGAATGTCACTAATAGCCTAACTAATGGCACTAACAGCTTAAGAGGGCTGCCACAATTTTTAATTTGTAAAACAAACAAAACACCACGATCTGTGAAGCACAATTCAGCCAAGTATGTCTACACACAAGTTTCCCAGGTGGCTCAGTGATCAAGAGGCAACCTGCCAATGCAAGGAGGTGTAGGATGTGAGGGTTAGATCCCTGGGTCAGGAAGATCCCTTGGAGGAGGAAATGGCAACCCACTCACATATTCTTGCCTGGGAAATCCCATGAACAGAGGAGCCTTGTGGGCTAAAGTGCATGGGGTCACAAAGAGTCAAGCCCGACCTAGTGACTAAAGAATAAGGTCTACACAGAGATACATGTTTGTACTTTGAGAAGACACAGCCAACAGTACAGTACTTATTATGGCTTTTAAAAACAAATGAAAGCCTAGTGGAAAGGGTTGTTCCCACATGCTTTGAGGAACTGGGGTTACTGGGGACAGTGCAATTTTTCTAAAACATGTGTGCTCTTGTCAGATCTTCAGACATTTCTAGAGCATAGTAAATATATTTGGGAATCGAGGGATGTTCCCTGATAGCTCAGCTGGTAAAGAATCTGCCTGTAATTCAGGAGACCTCAGTTTGACCCCTGGGTTGGGAAGATGCCCTGGAGAAAGGAAAGGCTACCCACTCCAGTATTCTGGCATGGAGAATTTTCCATTGTCTGTATCATCCATAGGGTCACAAAGAGTTGGACACGACTGAGTGATTTTCACTTTTCAGGTAGTTTGTCAACCCCTCTGGTGGCTAAAACAGCAGGGT
Organism: Bos taurus; assembly: GCF_002263795.3. Taxonomy (NCBI): domain Eukaryota; kingdom Metazoa; phylum Chordata; class Mammalia; order Artiodactyla; family Bovidae; genus Bos; species Bos taurus. The sequence continues at coordinate 23,390,588 of NC_082638.1, forward strand.
TTTCTTCTTCTTTATAAAAATAATTTTTTAAAAATATTTATTTATTTGGTTGCATCGGATCTTAGTTGTGGCATGCCAGGACCTTTGTTGCATCTGGTGGCATCTTTCTTTGTGTCTAGTTGTGCCATTGAAGCTTACTTGCCGCACAACACATGGAATCTTGGTTCCGGACCAAAGGTCGAAAACAGATCCTTAACCACTGGACCACCGGGGAAGTGGCCCCTGGAGTTGTCTGGATGAGAGAGAGGAAGGCATTTGGCTGAGAGCTGGTCTCTGGCATCACAGTCATTGGGACCAGATTGGGCAGGAAAGTGCAGGGGACCAAACGCTCTGGCGCCACCTAGAGTTTCCAGGTGGAACAGAGAGGGGCAGATATAAGAAGCTCATCTCAGGAGCCTAGTGTTTCTTCCTACACCAGATAAACACTTGAGTGGCTTTCAACCACGGGGAGACTGCCAGCTTGGGGCCATGAGGGGTGCTCAGGCCACCAGTGAACCAGTGAAGTCGCTCAGTAGTGTTCAGCTCTTTGCGATCCCGTGGACTCCTCCGTCCATGGGATTTTCTCCAGGCGAGAGTACCAGAGTGGATTGGGATTTTCCTTCTGCGGGGGATCTTCCTGACCCTAGAGATCGAACCAGGTCTCCTGCATTGCAGGCAGACTCTTTGCCATCTGAGCCACCAGGCATGGGCCAGAGGATGTGCCAAAACAGGCAAACAAAATGCCCCAATGTGAAGGGGGCAAGGGCTACCTGCTCAGGGTTAACTGCCACATGTGTATAGATGGGGAAGACCAGAAGCTAAAGTGTCCTTGAGCCCTCAGGGACACAAAGGCCTCAGAAGACATCAAGCAGGAGTTGACCTGAGTGCTATGGAAGGAATGCCCCACCCCCACCCCCACGGGCCACAGTCGGATACAAGCCAGCTTGGCTGCAGGAGACTAGCGAGGACGCCCCTTTATGGGAGGGAGGAGGACAACATAGCTCAGCCCAGAGGTCCCCAAATTCATGTAGGCAGTGATGCTCTGGAAAAAAGAACCCAGATCTGGCCATGGCAGTGGATGCTGACGCCCCTGGTGCTGGGAGCTCTGAACTCCAGCAGCTCTGGAAACACAACGGGACTGAGTCCAAGCCATGCCCACTGGGAGACTAACGGTGTGACTGGTCACCGCAGCGAGTAGGAGAGACATCCTTTCTACTCCAGTGGCTACTGAAGCTTGGACATCTTAAAAAAAAAAAAAAAAGCTATTGTAGAAAACATGGCACATTTAAAAATTAGAAGGCCAGTAAGACAACAAAGGAGAGTAACCTGTAACCTAAAGATGACCGTAAATAACATCTCTCTGCATTCCTTTCCCCTGTTTCAGATAGTTCAAAGAGTCCTGCAGACTTGGTGGGTTCTTTCTCTCTACAGCCTGCCTGGTTGGGTGAGCATCCATGCTACTGTCACTCTTCTAAAATGTCTTTTTTTGGCCATATGGCATGTAGGATTCAGTTCCCTGACCTGGGATGAAACCTAGGCCCTCTGCCCTGGAAGCACAGAGTCTTAACCACTGGACCATCAGGAAAGTCCCTAAAGTGTCACTTTTAATATGGCCTAGTATTCCTTCCGGGAGAAGGCAATGGCAACCCACTCCAGTACTCTTGCCTGGCAAATCCCATGGATGGAGGAGCCTGGTGGGCTGCAGTCCATGGGGTTGCTAGGAGTTGGACATGACTGAGCGACTTCACTTTCACTTTTCACTTTCATGCATTGGAGAAGGAAATGGGAACCCACTCCAGTGTTCTTGCCTGGAGAATCCCAGAGACAGGGGAGCCTGGTGGGGCTGCCGTCTATGGGGTCACACAGAGTCAGACATGACTGAAATTACTTAGCAGCAGTAGAAGTATTCCTTCCACATAGATGCTGAAAAGCTATGGTGTTGACTAGTAAAACACTAGCTTGTCTAGTTTCCAAATCAAATATCTGTCCTAAGGTGGGTTCCCTGAAACCTTTTCCATAAAGTGCACATGGACATTAATCTCAGTTTGAAAAGAAACTGTGGCCCACCAGCCTTGTCTGTCCATGGGATTTTCCAGGCAAGAATACTGGAGTGGGTTGCCATTTCCTTCTCCAGGGGATCTTCCCAACCCAGGGCTTGAGTTCAGGTCTCCCACACTGTGGGCAGACTCTTAGCCCTCTGAGCCACAGTGGAATCCCAGTTTACTTCAATATTACATGGCAGGTAGTCTTTATTTTTTTTAAGGAAGAGGTTTAGATCACAAATATTAAACACGATAAGATACCACTAAAAATTAAGAATGGATCTAGATACTGAAAATTCATTTTTAAAAAAGGAATTATTAAAATAAGCATTTGAGTGAAATGTTAACAATCTCATAGAATTCTTCTCTCAAAATAAGTAAATAAAAATCACATGAATTCTGGGTTATTTTCCTAACCTTTCCAACTGCAACAAAACAGCCACAGCCTTAGAAAATAAACACAGCCTGCATGTGGTCCCCGCAAGCCCAGTGGGCCTGACAATATGGAGTCTGCAGGCTGGGAGGCCAGTGAGGAAGGCAGGGCCTGGCTGGATACCTCAACAGGAGAAACAGGTGTGTGGGCTGCAGATGACACTGGCCATGGGAAGACTTCTTGGGAAATAAAACTGACAGTGATGCTTGAAGGCATCTTAAAAGCAAGAGTTGGAGTGGATGGCAGTAGGGAGGGCCTTGCAGATAAAGAAGAATATCAGAAAATCCACCTTTTCTTAAGGTGCCTGGGGTAATTAGGTATTTAAGGGTTAAGGAAGTGCCTCTGCCATCTGGTCAACCTCCAACATTGGATTACTTGTATGTTGGTGGCTCACTCAATGAACTAACTGCAGAGTTCCTTTACCAAAAAAGACAGTATGTGATCTATTGTGTAGTTCTACATGGAATCTGGGTCTCCAGCATTGCATGTAGTCTCTTTACCTAACAGAGACACCAGGGAAGCCCCATGCATAAAACACTAGGAAATTGCTCTTCTCAGATGTACAAGTCAAATTAGTGATTGCCTAGGGATAGGGATAGATGAGAATGGTGAGATTAGACAAAGAATACCAGGTGGTGCAGTGGTAAAGAGGTAAAGAATCCACCTGCCAATGCAGGAGACTCAGGACACTTGGGTTCAATCTCTGGGTCGGGAAGATTTAGAGAAAGGAATGGCAACCCACTGAAGTATTCTTGCCTAGAGAATCCCATGGACAGCAGATACTAGAGGGCTACAGTCCATGGGGTTGCAAAGAGTCAGTCATGACTGAGTGGCCAACCAGAGAAGGACACATGTTATTGATTTAAGAACTCAATTTTAAAAGCATTTATAGGACTTCCTGGGTATTCCTGGTGGCTAAGGAATCCTAGTGGTTAAGACTCCATGCTCTTAATGTAGGGGGCCCAGATTCAATCCCTAGTCAGACGACTAGATCTCACACACTGAAACTAACACCTTGCACAGCCAAACAAATAAATAATTTAAAAATATAACTTAGTATGGTGTTTTAAAAGTCCTTACTATGTGCATCATCAGCATTTAAAGCATGAATTCACCATGTGCCAGGTGATGGTAACAGATCCTAATATTAACTAATTCCCTGGTTTGTAAAATTCACCAGTTTGTTAAATTTTATTGATATTTCTAAGCAAAAATCATTTCAGAGTTTTCTAATAGGCAAAATAATATCTCTATGTGTGCATGCTCTGTCACTCACTCCTGTCTGACTCTCTGTGATCCCATGGACTGTAGCCCACAAGGCTCCTTTGTCCATGAGATTCTCCAGGAGAGAATACTGGAATGGGTTGCTCTTTCCTCCTCTGGGGGATCTTCCAAACTCAGGGATTGAACCTCTGTCTTCTGCATTGGCAGGCAGATTCTTTACCACTGAGCCACCTGGGAAGCCCAAATAATACCTACACACAGTATTAAAATTTAATATAAAATTCGTTAAAGTGTTTTAAAAATATCTAAGCTTGTTATTTCAAGTGTGTGTTTTTTAAAAATGCATCTGAACCGATCACTTGTTTAGGTTTTATAATATGTTATACATGTTACTTAGATTCCTAAGCTCAGTCACTGAGTTGTCTCTGAGTGTTTGTGACCCAATGGACTGTGTAGCCCACAAGGCTCCTCTGTCTATAGGATTCTCCAGCCAAGAATACTGGAGTGGGTTGCCATTTCTTTCTCCATGTTACTTAGATTACTAAACCCTTCCAAACTAGATAATGATTCTGCACACCCATCACTTAAAGGGAACCCAAGTATGCAGAATGCAAAAGTGAGAGTCTACAGTAGGGACTCCCCTCCACCCTTCAGAGTCCAAATCTGACCATGTTCCCATGAGTTTTTAGATACCCTCTTGTCCCTGCCAGCAAGCAGGCCTCCAGGCCTCCTCTCACTCCTCCTGCCACCAGTTCTCATTGCTTGTGCTGTGAACAGAACTCAGATCATCTTGTTTTCAGACCCTTACATATGTTCCTCGAATTCAGAACAAGCTTTTGAACACATGGAAGGACATCCCACCTCACTCCCAAGGACAGAAATCCCTAAACAACAAAAGTATCTGTCACCTATCCCATTCACAAAGGCAGCAAAAAAAAAAAAAAAAAAAATCACAAGACGAGAAACCTCCCAGGCAAGGAATGGACCATGATGAGCTACACACACACACACACACACACACACACACACATGAACTTAGGTACAAAGGTATCACAGCACAGCAGTCTGCTACACAAATACTCTGGAAGCACCATAAAAACACCCCCACACAGAGATCTGTTACATATACAGTTGACCATCCAGACCACACAGCATCGTGGGGTCTCTAAGACAAGTCATGAGTCAGACCAGAGGGAGCTCAATGTTGAACAAACTCCACTTTCACTTGTAAACACACAAGCACCTATTTGTTTCTAAAAGGAAGCCTAACAGGATAGTACTGATACAGTCGCTCTCTGGAGAGACAAAATGAGGGGATGGAGGTGGGATGGGAGAAAGGTTGATGGATTTAAGCCAATTCCCTTTTGAAAGTGAATTTTCGGACTTGCCTGGTCCCAATTCACCTCCCTGGTCCAGTGGCTAAGAATCGGCGCTCTGACTGCAGGGTGCCCAGGGTTCCATCCCCTGTCAGGGAACTAGACCCCAGGTGCCACAACTAAGACCTGGAACAACCAAATAAATAAAAATAATAAATACTTAACAACGACGAGAAAAGTGAATATTTTCCTGTGTCATCCTCAGTAATGATAAATGCAGAATAAAAAGTCACATTTGGAGAAAACTGTAGGTGGTATTCCAGCAGCCACCCCATAAGAGTGGTTGTTTTGACCACTGTGCAGTGAGCAAATGCTTTGGGGGCACCACAGCTGACCACTTCTGGGGGACCAAACCTGCTGCTGACTCCTGTGAACACACCACACTGAACCTCCAAAGCTTCTCTTTAAAAGTGCATAAGTCGATAAGGTGACCCCAAAGAAATGATACACCATGACAGCATCTCTCATGTCCCCTCTACCCAAAAGGGCTCAGAAATGGCCATGCCAGGACACTAGTTTTCTGATGTAAGAGGACAGTTGCCTATTCTACGGAGCAATCAGGCTGTTCCATTAATGTGGCAAAGAATGAAACTTTTTCCTTTTTCCCTTTCTGAATCTCCTCCTCTGGTGCTATTTTGGTTAAAAAAAAAATCCTTTGCGATATGTCTTCAAGTCTACACTAAAAACTGAAGTGCATGGGAGATCAATTTACTTTTTTAAAATTTACAGCCAATCTTTGAAAACAATGGGCTAATTCTGCTAAAAATGGCAGGTCAACACTGTACTGTGAACCTGTGAAATACCAAGTCAAGGGTTATTTCTGTATATAAAAGCAGTCACAGGAACTTCTTGGCTGTGCCGTGGTCAAGACTCCAGTACCATCACTTTGGGGGGCTGAGTCTGATCTCTGGTTATAGAATTAATATCTTGCAAGAATTCCATGGAATTCTCCATTGCAGGAATACTGGAGTGGTGTCCCTTCTCCAGGCGATCTTCTGAACCCAGATATCAAACCCAGGTCTCCTACATTGCAAGTGGATTCTTTCCCAGCTTAGCCACAAGGGAAACCTAAAAATACTGCAGTGGGTAGCCTATCCCTTCTCCATCAGGTCTTCCCAACCCAAGAATCAGAACCAAGGTCTCCTGCATTGCAGGTGGATTTTTTACTGGCTGAGCCACAGGGAAGCCCAAGAATACTGAAGTGGGTAGCCTATCCCTTCTCCAGCAGATCTTCCTGACCCAGGAATTGAACTGAAATCTGCTACATTGTGGGAAGATTCTTCACCAGCTGAGCTACCAGGAAAGCCAGCAAGCTTTGTAGCTTGGACAAAAACTATCACCAACACTGGGTCTCCCAAATTGCATGTAGACGTTTTATTGTCTAAGCCACCAAACAAGCACAGGAAAAGTATGTAAAAAATAAGAGTGGATATATATATATATATATATATATATATATATATATATATATATATACACCTGATTCACTTTGCTGTATATCTGAAACTACCACAACATTAACTATTAACTATGTTGTTGTTGAGCCGACAAGTTGTGCCTGACTCTTTGTGACCCCATGGACTGCAGCATGCAGCATGCTTCCCCATCCTTCATCACCTCCCAGAGTTTTCTCAAACTCATGTACGTTGAGTCAGTGATACCATCCTCTGCTATCCCCTTCTCCTCCCACCTTTAGTTTTTCCCAGGATCAAGATTTTTTCCAATGAGTCAGCCATTTGCATCAGATGGCCAAAGTATTGGAGCTTTAACTAAGTTAACTATACTCCAACATTAAAGAAAAAAAAAAAAAAAAGCAATCTTTTAAATTTGTGATTCTTGACCAAGAGATGAATCATTTGTGTACTTCCTAAGTGTACATGCTTACACATGTATGCACACACACACACACACACACACACACATTGGGACTGCCATAGTTGACACAGGGCAGCCAGCAGACTCCATGCTTTGCTGGACTGCTCATCTCTGTCCATAAATAAGAATCCCAGGTCTTACCCTTTCACCACCAGGCAGAGACAGAGGCAGAGAGACAGAGAGACAGAGACAGAAAGCTACAGGGGCTTATGCGACCCCTTCACTATGCAGATGGCCTCCTGTCTAAACCTGGACAGACCGACATCATTGATGCCCATGATCACGTTTTCAGCCAGCAGTTTGTCCACAGCTGTGGTTTTGCTCCCTTTTTTGACCTGCAATGAAGAAAGAGGGTCCATGAGCCTCCCCTCTAGCCACATCAAATGAGTAAACCAGTCCCCAAGACTCAGACAGGAGAATGTGTTGGTGACAGCTCTGTGCCACCCACTGTTTTCAGAATGGCTTCAGGATGCCCCAGAAGTGAAGGGATTCACTTTGGGCTCCGATTCCCAGTGGTAGACCAGGGATAGACACCTTTCCTGGTCTGTACCCTTCATCCAGTCTGCATCTGCAAGGCCTACCAACTATGGAATGGAAAGAGTACACAAACACTCAAAAACAACCAGAAACAGGGGATCCAGATGGACCCCTTCACTTTCTGGATCTCCTTCCTCTAAAAAAAAAAAAAAAGGCGGGGTGGGGGGGTTAAAATTATTGACTAGTTGTTTTTCACCCATAAATCCTGCACCTAGAGCTTCCCTGGGGGTCCCATGGTTAAGAATCTGCCTTCCAAGGCAGCAGACATGGGTTAGATCCCGGGTCAGGGAAGAGTCCACGTGCTGCAGTGCAAGTAAGCCTGTTCAACACAAGCACTGAGCCTGGACTCCAGAGCCTGGGGGCTGCAACTACTGAAATGAGTCCACGTGCCACAACTACTGAAGCCTGTGTGCCCTAGAGCCCTTGCTGCATAACAAGAGAAGCCATTGCAATGAGAAGCCCACATGCTGCAAGTGGACAGGGGCTCTTGCTTGCCACAACTGAAGAAAGCCCACGTTCACCAACAAAGACACACCAGGGCCAAAAAAATAATTTTTTTTTAAAAAAGTCCTGCACCTAGGACTTTTTCTGTAACAGCTTTCTTTTAATGTTTTCTTTATTTTTTTAATTTCTGCAACAGCTTTATCTAGCTATAACTCAAATAAACACCAACCTCTCCCCCTATGTATATATGAATGAATGAATGGACTGTTTGTGAGTTGTACTCAGAGTAGTCCAACCTTCACCACCCACCCAGTTGAGAACAGGCTTCCTACACCCAGAAGAAACCCTTTGTCTGTCAGCAGTCACTCTCCAGCCCTCCAGGGCCCTGGAAACCATGTACATGTCTCAGATGTATCTACTGTGGACACGTGATATACACAGAGTCATACAACAGGTGGCCTTTTATGTCTGGCTTCTTTCACTCATCATGTGTTTTGCAGGCACATCCATGTTTCCCCCTGTGTGGGAACCCCATTCCTTTCTATCGCTGAGTGATATTCCATCATACCAACTGACCACATCTGATTTATCTGTTCATCAGAGATGGATATATTTACATTGTTTCTACTCTTTGGCTATTGAGGCCATTCAGTTCAGTCACTCAGTTGTGTTTGACTCTTTGCAATGCCATAGACTGTAGCATTGCAGCCTCCCTGTCCATCATCAACTCCCAGAGTTTACTCAAACTCATGCCCATTGAGTGATGCCATCCAACCATCTCATCCTCTGTCATCCCTTTCTCCTCCCACCTTTAGTCTTTCCCAGCACCATGATCTCTTCCAATGAGTCAGTTCTTTTCATAAGGTGGCCAAGTATTGGAGTTTCAGCTTCAACATCTGTCCTTCCAATGAGTATTCAGGACTGAGTTCCTTTAGGAGGGACTGGTTGGATTTTCTTGCAGTCCAAGGGACTCTCAAGAGTCTTCTCCAACACCACAGGTCAAAAGCATCAATTCTTCAGTGCTCAGCTTTCTTTAGAATCCAACTCTCACATCCATATATTTGGCTATCAGCACACCATGAACACTTGTATACACATGTTTGTGTGTGAATATGTGTCCTCAGTTCCCTTGGGTGTGCAACTAGGAATAGAATGGCAGGGTCATATGGCAACAAGAGTAAATATTTAGAGAACATGCTAGATTGCTCTTTTTTTAAAAAAAAATAATTATTTATCTGTTTTGCTGTGCTGAGTCTCAGTTGCAACACATGCCATTTTTAGTTTTCATCATGGCATGGGGGTCTCAGCTGTGGCACGTGGAATCTAATTCCTTGACCAGGGGATTGAACATGTGTATGTAAAACACTCCCTACTCAGAGTTACACACAGTATGTATACAAGTGTATTGACTGATTCCTTAAAAGGATTTTACAACTTTTCTGTTAAGAATTTTCAATCTGTAAATCCTTAAACCAGCTTTCTTAAACAGTAACAATCCAACTAAGCATCGAGTAAGCCATCAAACCAGTGTCCTGCAAACTATATTCTGTGCTTGGTCTCTCAATCATCTCTGACTCTTTGCGAACCCATGGACTACAGTCCACCAGGCTCCTCTGTCCATGGAGGTCCCCAGGCAAAAATACCGGAGTGGGTAGCCATTTCCTCCCTCCAGGAAATCTTCCCAACCCAGGAGTCGAACGAGGGTCTCCTGCACTGCAGGCAGATTCTTTATCAACTAAGCTACCAGGCAAGCCCTATAACCCATGAATCAAATCCAGCCAGCTAGGGCTTCCCTGGTTGTCCACTGATTAAGTCTCCATGCTCCCAATGTAGGGGGCCTGGCCCCATTCCTGGCCAAAGAAGATCCCGCATGCTAGGTTGTGTGTCCTACCTTCCCCCTGCAAAAAATCCAGCCATATGGCTTGGGAGTACTCACTCTTGCCTGGAAAATCCCATGGGCGGAGAAGCCTGGTGGGCTGCAATCCATGGATTGCGAAGAGTCAGACACAACTGAGCGACTTCACTTTCACTTTTCACTTTCATGCATTGGAGAAGGAAATGGTAGCCCACTCCAGTGTTCTTGCCTGGAGAATCCCAGGGATAGGGGAGCCTGGTGGGCTGCCGTCTATGGGGTTGCACAGAGTCAGACATGACTGAAGTGACTTAGCAGTAGCAGTAAATGAAATTTTACTGGGACACAACCACACCCATTTGTTTATGCACTGCTACAGGAGAGAATGTAATAGTCTGGGATCCATAAAGCCAAAAATATTTACTACTTGGCTTGTTACTAAAAAAACGCTGCCAACCCCTGTTTCTATACCAAAAAGCCATTCTTTTTACAAACTTCTAGGAAAACTAACCGAAAAGATTAATGTTTATGTGCATACCAAGGTACAGTTTTGGAAGTTCACTGTGCTCTCACTATGTGCCAGGGCTAATCTGAAAATCAGTTCCAAACCTCATGAGCCACTAAAGTAAGGAAATGTTCCTCTGCAAATTACAGAGCTGGAAACAAAGCCACTGACAGGCTCAAGGATGAAACCACAAAGTACTTGGACCCATCCCTCCACCTGGACCCAAGGACGATTCAATCCCTCCTTAGGGTAACAGAGGCAATTATTTATTGCAAGTTGACACCACAAACAAAATGACCACTCCTAATAGAACTATGAAGCAATTCATTTGGCTAACAACCAGTTTCAAATTCTACACAATTTTTATCCCAATAATGACCTATCCCAGTGTTAATAAGCTTCCACCCAGACAAGATTACACAGTCACCCAGAAACAGCCAAGGTGAAGGATATGTGGTAGAGAGCTTAGGTTTTGACATGCCCCAGCTGGGAGGCCCAAGGGCTATGTCAGAGGGTTGGTGGGCAGTTAGCTGGGGTGGGAGCCCCAGGGAAAAAGATGGAATGAACAGCAGAGGAAGAAGCTTAAAAGACTGGAGATGTGGTAATGGAGGCTGCCACACAGAAAACAGACCTATGAACAGTGGAGGACAGAACCCTTAGGATGCCTGGAAGAAGAGGATGAACAAGCAGGAGATGGAGGAGAAAGATAGTGTGGGTGTCCCAAAAGAGACAACAACCAGACATGCACAGAACTGGTTAATTTGAGCATCATGAGAGAGCCTATATGTGAAACCACAATGGTGGAGGAACCTGCCAGGTCTTTTGACAGGTTTTGAAGGTAGCACTTCCTACAGGTAAATCAGCACCTGTGATGACTCAGCCATGACCAGGTGGGCTTTTCTGTCTCATCCCTACAAACACTTGCATGCCAGACTCTCTCAAAGCGCTGTTATTAATGTCTGACTAAGGGACTCGCCTGGCAGTCCAGTGGCTAAGACTCTGTGCTCCCAAATGCAGGGTGCCTGGGGTTTGATCCCTGGTCAGGGAACTAGATCCCATGTGCCACAACTAAAGATTTCAAACGCTACGATGAAGATGGAAGATCTTCGATAGAAGGCCTTCAATGAAAATCTGGCTCAGCCAAATAAATAAAAATTTCTGAACAAAGGTCTGGCTTCACCCTGAAGCCCAGATCACATCATATAGCTTCTCTCCATCTACAAAGATTTTGCAGCTCCTCCTCCAGCCACAAGGACCACGTTCCAAGGTAGCCTGTCTGCCTCACCCAAACCACACACCAGCTACACTCCCAGCAAAAACAGGCCCAGTTTTGGAGACAGTGTAGCTGGGGATCTCTGCCCTCCTTGGTTTCCTCACCAAGACAAAGCATTTGTCCGACATTTTTCATGCTAATGGTGAAGAGAGTTGAAATGAGGCAGCTTTGAAGACCTCAGATCTGTACTTTTGACCCCATCAAACTTCTCCCATGAGGAAGATTTCATTAGGCTTGAACCTGGTGAAGCGAAGACCTGAAGCTAGCCCTAGGAACCCAGGAATAGGGCTCTGCCCACCAGCTGTGAATAGTGTATCATGCATTACACATGATGAGTTGTGCCTCGAATGCATCATGCATTCCAGACATGCATGCTCCTTTTATCACCATCCTCTGTTTAACAGTCAAGAGAGCACTGGTCATTGCCAGTCACAGAGGGCACCATCTGCTAGAGCCACAAACAGGGCAGTCCTGTCCTACAACCACCAGGAAAAGTTCTCAGCATCCATTGCTGTAGCTCAGGGGAAAAATAAAGAAAAGAAAAAACCCCTTTACAAAAAGACAAGCAGGCAAGGATGAAGGAATCCACGCCCACCCATGATGCCTGTCCACGTGCCCTGGTCAGAAGGAAAGCCCCAAGCTCACTTGCCAGGTCGATTATTCTGATTTGGATTACTCTCCAGAATTCTGTTTGCAAAACTCCTGTTGAGGGCCCCAGGAGTGTCCAAAAATGAGCAGATTGCTTTGTTGTCCTTATGGAAATGTTTGCTCTGGAAACAGCAAGAGGGAGGGAAGAAGAAAAAAAAAAAAGAAAGAAATAAAAACCAGTCCATGGAAGTCGTTTTGGAAGCAAGCCTTCATATTTCATCCAATAGATATTACAGATGATCAAAGATGACACCCACCAAGGCCAAGGGACCCCAATTCTTGTGGGAACTGGGACTCACTAGGAAAGGGACAGAATCAGGGCAGTGAGAATAAGAGGGTCAGGGCTCAGGGCTGGAGATGAAAGACCTTCCCCAAACAGCAACTTGAAAGAGCCAGCACAGATGGGGTGAACATTCCATAGAAGGGGGTTTGGACCCATGACCCATCTGAAGACTGTCAGCCTGGTGCATACAGCACCCTGGCAGGGGAGCCTTTAAAGATAAGGCCAGAAAGAGGAAGATGAGGAATTTGACCTTGAGTTTCAGAAGCCAGAAGGATATCCTAGAGGCAGCAGTGGGGTGGGGAGTGGGGGTGTCCTGGAAGGCTCGTCATGCAAGCAGGGGAAAGACCCTGTATCATGCTAGAAAATTTATCTAGTAGCTTCATCCTTTAGGTAGACAGGAAAAAGCATCTCTCCTGCCCAGAACACATCACAGATCAACAGTGGCACATGCTCAAACCAACACAGGACAGGGAACATGAACATAAGCAAGGACTTGGGCAACTGGAAAGGCAGGTCGAGGGACATATTTGTTAATGAACATCAAGGGCCACCACAGGAAAGAGGTGTGCACTAGAGCTCAGATGTGGAGCTTTGACAGATGTGGAAAATTGAAACCACCAGAGATCAGAACGGAAGGGGGAAGAATGTTTAGGTCCAGGATCAGAGGCCATAAATTTCAAGGCCATGAATCACGCCCGTGACTTATCAGCTATGACTAAGAAGCCATCCAGAGGAGAGCATAAGACAGCACTGGCTTCTGCAAGCCAGGACAATCACTGATGTCACCTCCTCTGTCCCACTTCGAGTTCCCTTGTATCTGAAGAGAGAGCTGAGTCATCCAGGAAAATGATCCAACTGCAAAGCAATCAAAGAGCATATCTCTGGTAACAGAAAAGCCCATTTGGGTGTGTGGGGTGGGGGATAAAAAACCTCCACTGAAATACATCCCGACTTGCACACTCATCACTGGTGTCTGTCTCCTTGCACAATCCCAGGGAGTATCTTATCAGTGATCTGTGGAAGTTAAGCTCCGCAGGAGCTCTCAGTTCAGTTGAGTCAGTCAGTCATGTCCAACTCTTTGCAATCCCATGAACTTCAGCACACCAGGCCTCCCTGTCCATCACCAACTCCCAGAGATTGCTCAAACTCATGTCCATTGAGTTGGTGATGCCATCCAACCATCTCATCCTCTGTCACCCCCTTATCCTCCTGCCTTCAATCTTTCCCAGTACTAGGGTCTTTTCCAATGAGTCCGTTCTTTGCATCAGGTGGCCAGAGTATTGGAGTTTCAACTTCAAAATCAGTCCTTCCAATGTATATTCAGGACTGAGTTCCTTTCGTATGAACTGGCTGTATCTCCTTGCAGTCCAAGGGACTCTCAAGAGTATTCTCCAAAGTCTCTGCTTTTTAATATGCTGTCTAGGTTTGACATAGCTTTTCTTCCAAGGACCAGTCACTCTAGAAATTTCTTTAAGAATGAATTCCGATTCTGAAGTGTACTCTTACTTATTTATATTTTTCTTAAAGAGGTGTAAGTCCCCACTGGTTATTTTTCAGTACAACCAGGAAAGAAGAGGGTAATAAATTTTCTATGGCTAACGTGGGCTTCTCAGGTGGCACTAGTTGTAAGGAACCTGGCTGCCAATGCAGGAGACATAAGAGACATTGGTTTGATCCCTGGGTCAGGAAGATGCCTGGAGGAGAGCAGAGCAACACACTGCAGTATTCTTGACTGAAGAATCCCATGGACAAAAGAGCCTATTGGGCTATGGTCAACAGGGTCCCACAGAGTCAGACACAACTGAAGGGACTTAGTACAGCACACATGAACTGAGTGTCAGCTGACTATTTCATAAGGGGAGGGGAGTAATTTTTTTTAACCCAACAACACATAACATACTCAATGGAAATTTGGTGTCACAATTCTGCATGAAATATGTCTTGAATAAATTGTGCATGAAATATGTCTTGAATATGCAAAATGACCTTGACTCCCAGGTGTTTTAGTAGAATCACTTCCCAAAGAAAAGCACTCCTTGATCTTAGCTTTTTCTTGTCCCTCATCATGCCATTCCAGCTTCCCATTATGTGCTATGAACATGCCATGAAAAAGTGCAAGTCAAGCTTGCATTGCTTATGATAGCAAACGATCAGTTAATGGGACCTGTGATGGCACTGCCTATCAATATTTGGTATCCCCTTAAGGAAAAGTAGCTTCCACATTTTAGGCTAGAAAAGTCACTGGAATATCTGCTTGGAAAGGAAACTATGTGGTTTTTTAGATCTTTAGTACATACATTAAGAAGGGTGTATAAACTGAACTTGGAGAAGGCAATGGCATCCCACTCCAGTACTCTTGCCTGGAAAATCTCAAGGATGGGGGAGCCTGGTGGGCTGCAGTCCATGGGGTCGCTAGGAGTAGGACATGACTGAGCAACTTCACTTTCACTTTTCACTTTCATGCATTGGAGAAGGAAATGGCAACTCACTCCAGTGTTCTTGCCTGGAGCATCCCAGGGATGGGGGAGCCTGGTGGGCTGCTGTCTATGGGGTCGCACAGAGTCGAACATGACTGAAGTGACTTAGCAGCAGCAGCACAAACTGAACTGTGTACAAATCCTCAAAACAACCAATAAAACTTCAGAGAGGAAAATTACTTTCCTCATGTTTGACAAAATGTATCTCAAGAAACAAGAAAAGCGGTAACCACTTACACACACACACACAAAAAAAAGCTTAAGAAGAAACCCCAAACCCACCTCATACATTTCAGATTCAGATGAGCAAGTTGGTATTTAGTCCTGCACATAAGAACATCAGAGTATACTCTGAAGATTGTAACACAGTCCCTCCACTCATCACCAAGGTGAGGGCTGCATCACACATGGCCCCAATATCAAGAAAGGCAAACATGGCCTGGACAAGCGATGGACAGAGCAGACCAATGAGATGTCTGAAAGACCAGGAGGCAGCATAGGCTCCAGTTAGAAATCAGAAGTCCAGAGAGAAACAGGAAAAAAGCTGACTGCTCAATGAGACCTTTTAAGAAAGAGTATGTTTGGGGGTGGGGGGGTCTTCCCTGGTCGTCTAGTGGATAGGAATTGTTTTCCAATGCAGGGGAGACAGGTTCGAGCCCTGCTCTGGGAATATCCCACAGACTGCAGAATAATTAGTCCCATGGGCCATGACTATTGCACCTGTGGTTTAGAGCCTGGAAGCCGTATTCACTGAGCCCATGTACTGAAAGTGTGGAAGCCCTAGAGCCCATGTTCTGCAACAAGAGAAGCTACCACAAAGAGAAGTCTGTGCACCACAACTGGAAAGTGACAGTGTTTGTTGCTCAGTCCTGTCTGACTCTTTGCAACACCATGGATTTTAGCCCACAAGGCTCCTCTGTCCATGGGATTCTCTAGGTAAGAATACTGGAGTGGGTTTCCATGCCCTCTTCGAGGGATTATTCAGACCCAGGGATCGAACCTTCCTCTCCTGCACTGGCAAGCAGACTCCTTACCACTGAGTCCCTAGGGAAGCCTGATACAGTACAAAGAAAGGATGCATGACATCACAGTCACTGTATCTATGACATTACATGCACTATGTTTATGATATCATATCCACTATATATGACATCATACCTACTGTGTTTATGACAACACAACCAGTATATCTGACATCACATCCACTCTATCTGTGACTTCAAAGACTCCATAACTATGATCACAATCACTATATTGATGACATCATGACCATAGTATTTGTGACATCACATTCTCTCTATATGACATCACACCCACTACAACGATGTGACATACACAATATATGATATCTTATCCACTATATATAACATGACAGCCAACATAACTATGATGTCACACCCTCTGTTTTTAATGACATCACACCTACTGTATTTATGACAAAACATCCACTATATATGATATCACATCCACTATACATGTGACATCACAGCCCACCCACTGTATCGACTTCACACTGTGTGTAGGACACCATACTCATTGTATTTATGATAGTACATGCACTATACATGACATCATATCCAATCTTCATGACATCAAACCACTGTATTTATGACAACACACCCACTGTATCTACTATCTTTAGAACATCATATTCACTATATATGACATTACACCCACTGTGTTTATGACAACATAATCACTGTATCTAATATCACACCCACTATATCGACTCATGTTCACTGTATCTGTGTCATCACACCCACTCTATTGATGATATCATACCCATGTATGATATCAAACCCAATGTATATATGACATCATATACACTATTTGTGACATCATACCCACTCTTTATGACATCACACCACTGTAGTTTTGATGTCACATCCATTGTATTCATGACATCACCCCCCTATGTATGACATCACTCCCCCATATATGACATCACCTCTACTGTAATGATATCACATAAACCATACTTGTTACATCATAGGTACTATATCTGTGACATCACACCCACTATGTTTCTGACATCATATCACTATATATATGGCATCACACCCACTGTGTATATGACACACACCCACTGTATCTGACATCACATCCACTGTGTCTATGACATATCACCCCTGTATTTGTGACATCACACCCACTACGTATGACATCATACACAACATATGATTTCTTACCACTACATATGACATCATGCCCAGTATAACTATGATACCACAACCACTGTATTATCATCACACACACTATATTTATGATATCACACTCACTGTATTTATGATAAAACTATGTATGATACCACATCCATTGTATATGACATCACATCCACAATACATGTGACATCCCAGCCACTGTATCTGTGTAATCACAGCCACTGTATCAATGACATCACACCCACTGTATGTATGGCATCACACTCACTGTTTGTATGACATCATATACACTATACATGACATCACATCCACTCTTTATGATGTCAAACCACTATATATAAAACATTACACCCACTGAGTTTATGACAATACAACCACTCTATCTGTAAACAGTGACATTACATCCACTGTATCTGTGTTATCACACCCAGATTATCAATGATATCATTCACACTATGTATGACATCAAACCTACTGTATGTATGACATTATATCCAGTCTTTATGACATCACACCACTGTAGTTATAACATCACATCCACTATATATGTGACCACATAGCCACTGTATCAAGATCCCATCCACTATGTTTATGACATCATATACACTATATATGATATCACATCTACCGAGTTTATGGCAATGTGATCACTATATCTGACATTACATTCACTGCATCAATGACATCATAGCCACTGAATGTATGGCAACAAACCCATTATATGTATGACATCATATGCACTCTTTATTGCATCACAGCCACTCTTGTTATGGCACCACATCCATGGTATTCATGACATCACACCCACCCTATCTATGACCCCACTCCCCCTGTATATGACATCACATACATTGTATCAATGATACCAGTTACACTGTATCTATGACATCACACCCCTATATTTGTGACATCACACCCACTACATATGACATTCTGTTCACTCCATATGACATCAGACACACAACATACGATATATTATCCATTATATATGACATCATGCCCAGTGTAACTATGATATCTCACCCACTTCATTTATGATATCATAAATACTGTTTTTACAACATTGCATTCACTATGACATCACTCCCACTGTATTTATGACAACACATCCACAATATATGACATCACATCCATTGTATATGACACCATCACTGTACATGTGATATCACAGCCACTGTATCTGTGTCCTCATACCAACTGTATGCAAGGCATCACACTCACTGTATTTATGACATCATATGCACTATACATGATATCACATCACTCTCTATGACATCAAACTACTGTATTTATGACATCACACACACTATATATGATATAACATCCATTGTATATGACATCAATTAAATTATACATGTGACATCAGCCTGTGTATCTATGACATCACACATACTATGTTTAGAATATTATATCCACTATATATGACATCACACCCACTCTGTTTATGACAATACAACCACTGTATCTGACATCACATCCACTCTGTGACTTCACACCCACCATATCTGTCATCACACCCCCTGTACTGATGACATCACAACCACATTATTTATGACATCACCCTAATTATATGTTCCACATACACTATATCTGTGACAACACACTCACCACATCTGTGATTAAACCCATTTCATCAATGACATCACATCAACTATATGTGACATAAAATCCATTGCATATGACATCACATTCTCTATATATGTGACATCACAAACACCATATCTATAATATCACAGCAACTATATCTATGGCATCACCCCCACTGTTTTAATGACATCACTATAGTGTTTTAATGACACTGACATCACATCCACTATATTTGTGACATCATATCCATCATAACTATGATCAAACCCACTGTATTTATGATATCACACCCACTATATCTGATATCATATCAATTATATCTTTGACATCACATACACCAGATCTATGATCACACCCACTGTATTTATGGCAGCACATCCACTATATGTCATCACATCCAATACATGTGACATCACACCCACTGTGTATGACTTTACACCCACCACATCTATGACATCACACTCCCTGTATTTATGACATCACACCCAGTATACAGACAACACACCCACTACACATGACATCACACCCACTGTATATAATATCACACCCATTATATCTATGATCCCACACCCACTGTATCTATGACATCATACCCACTTTGTTTATGACATCACACTCACTATTTCTAACATCACCTCCAATATATCTGTTGCATTACAATCACCGTATCTATGTTCACACTCACTCAATGACATCACTCCCACTGCACTGTATTTATGACATCACATCAACTATATATGACATTATATCCATATGAGGTCATACCTACTGAATTTATGATGTCACAGCCACTGTGTTTATGGCATCAAACTCACTTTGACATTACTTCCACTGAATACATATTATGCCTACTGTATTTATAAGAGCACACCCACAGTATCTATGATATCACACTCACTATATATGACACCATAGCCACTGTATATATGATGTCACATCCACTTCATCTAGGACATCAAACCCACTCTTTCTATGACCTCACACCCACTGTATCCATGGAACAAAACCCACTGTTTTTATGGCATCATATCCCTTATGTATTATGCCAAATCCTCTATATATGATGTCACATCCACTATATATCAAACTCAGTGTAACTATTACATCACACCTACTATATCTATGATATCACACCCATTGTATCCATCATACCATATGAGCAGGAGGTAACAAGTTCCTTTTGTGCCCTAGTAAGTTAAAGGCAGGGGCCCCGAGGTGGCTTAGTTGTGAATAACCTGCCTGCTAATATAGGAGATGTAAGAGATGCCAATTTGATCCCTGGGTTAGGAAGATCCCCTGGAGAAGGAAAAGGCAGCTCATTTCAATATTCTTGTCTGGAGAGTCCCATGGACAGAGGAGCCTGGCAAACGATAGTCCATGGTGTCACAAGAGTCAGACATGACTTAGCAACTAAACAATAACAACAAAGGTACAGGCATGGAGAAGGTCGGAGATTGATTCAACAAAGACCTTCCCACCTGCTGTACATAAAGTTTTACAGATCCAGGGGTTCAGGTCACGCCAGGAGATCTCTTGTAAGGCAAATGAAACTATAACTTTTGCAGCCTGGTTGAGGCTTCAATATCTGCAAAGGAGCTCAAAGGATTTGCCTCAGAATATTATCTATAGACCTTGAGGAGAAACTGATGGTCCTTGACTTTGTTTAATGACTAACCTATTATTATTAGGTTATTATTGTTTGATTGTTTTCCTCTGTTCTTGCATTGTCTCATCTTTGATTAAATTATTCTTTGAAACAAAGAAGACCTAGGCAGCAAAATTTTCTTCCAAACAAGAGGTAGATGGAAGGCATGGATGGGAAGGGTCTGTCCCAGGAACGTCCCATCGGGTCCTAACTACTTTACACAATAACTGTTCTTTCTTGACCAAACTACCCAAATGTAGCAGAAGCAAGCACTTTAGGAGACAATAAGATGCTTCAATAAGGAGCTTTTCAAAAACAACTAGGCAGGTATAACCTACCAAAGGAACAAGGATCTTCCTATAATCTTCAATAATTGCATACTTATAGAAAAACTGAAACATCCCATCACCCACTTGAATAGTAACAAATTTTCACAAGCACTCTCATCCTTTGAGGAGATTATAACTATGACTTATTTCAGATCTCATGACTGAAAGAAAATTGAGAGTGCTTTGAGCTCCTCAGACTTTGGATACATGAATTAGAGGTTCTGAATTTTTCATATGTATGAAATGATTCTTCAGAAAATATGCAAATTCTGCAGAAAATATGCTAATCTGTAATGAAAATTGCAAAACTATTTCCTAACCCCACTTCCTTTGATAACTTGGAGCATGTTAAACTTTGTAACTCAGCACATGTTCAATTATACCAAGAAATTAACCTTATCAGTTTGCTCCAAAAATGAAGCCATGAAGCCACGTTTAATGACATGATTGCGCTTTCTGGATACGCACAGAAAACATCCAGTTTCAAGCAAAGCAGCTACATGCAGTAACTGCACAGTTGTCAATGTCTCCTCAAAGAGTTTGAAATGTAAAGTCAATAGCCATTTCACATGAATGACATTTAAATGTATATATTATCAGATTTCCAAAATATCCTATAGTCAACAATGTGAGCTAAGAATTACTCAGTGCAATGGATATTGACTTGATGTCTCTTATTTTAGGCTACTTGTGCGTCAGCTGGTTTAGAATCTGCCTGCAATACAGGAAACTAGGTTGGATCCATGGATTGAGAAAATCCCCTGGAGAAGGGAACAACTATAAACTCCATTGTTCTTGGGCTTTCCTGGTGGCTCAGCTGGTAAAGAAACCACTTGCAATATGGGAGATCTGGGTTCAATCCCTGGGTTGGGAAGATCACTTGGAGAAGGAAAGGCTACCCACTGCAGTATTCTGGCCTGGAGAATCCCATGGACATGCGGTGACAAAACATTGGACATGACTGAGCAACTTTTACTTTCTTTCACTTTCACCAGGAATCAAGGATGTAAGGATAAACAACATGTTTTTCTTATGTTCATGGTTTTTACAGTGGAATAGGATATAAGACATAAGCGTTAACTGCATGCATAAATCTGAAAGGTGCTAGCAAACTGTAGATGGATGGGAGAAGGACTGGCAGTGGGATTCTGGGAGGATAATCTTCACAAAGATAATCATCAGCAAGATTTTGAAGGGAGACATCATCTAGCATTGATGAAAATGGGGGTCGGGTAGGATGTGTCTGATGGTGAAATTAAAGTCTGATGCTGTAAAACACAATAGCGCAGAGGAATCTGGAATGTTAGGTATTTGAATCAAGATAAATTGGACACCGGTCAAGTAGATGATGGCAAGATTGAAAGCTGAAGTTCCAAAATTTGGCCACCTGATGCAAATGGCCCACTCATTAGTAAAGACCCTGATGGTGGGAAAGATAGAGGGCAGGAGGAGAAGGGAATGACAGAGGATGAGATGGTTGAATAGCACCACCAACTCAATGAACATGAGTCTGAGAAGGCTCCAGGAGTTGTTGATGAATAGGGAAGTCTGGCATGCTGCCAGTCCATGGGGTCAAAAAGTGGGACATAATTTAACAACTGAATGACAGCAATACTAGAACCATTCACCAAGAAGAGTTAATGGTTGCCATTAACCCACTGTACAGTTTCCCCTGTGCTTTCAATCAGCAGTCCCCAGCCTTCATGGCACCAAAGACAGGTTTCATGGAGAATGATTTTTCCAGGGACCAGAGTGGAGGTGGTTTCAGGATGACTCTGCATTGCCCAATCACCAGTAGCATCCTATGCAGAACACCTAATCCAAAAAAGAAACAAAACAAAACATAAAAACCCAATCATCAACAGAAAGGATTACCCCCTACTCAGCCTTGCCCTTCAGAGGAAAAATAAGCAAACAAAAACTCAGCACAAATCACAAACCATACACAAACCACTGGACCAATCTTAGGAGGGAAGAAACCAAGAGGAAGAAAGACTTCAGACTTGAAGCCTGGAAAAAGGAGACCTGAAACAATAAGTAATAATAATAATAATAAAACACAGAGAAATACTACACAAATGAAGGAACAAACTAGAAACACAGAAGTCTAAATATATGAAAAGTAAATTGGCAAACTACCTGAAGAGTAAACTCTGGGAGTTTGTGATGGACAGGGAGGCCCAGTGCACTGCAGTTCAAGGGGTGGCAAGGAGTTGGGCAAGACTGAGCGACTGAACTGACTCGCTGAAGGACATCTGAGCTAATGATAGCCATCCTGAGGGCTGAGATAAGGAGGGCCAAGCTAAGGAGAGCTAGGATAAGGAGAGCTAAGATAAGGAGAGGAGAGCTGTGTTAAGGAAAGTTAAGCTAAGGAGAGTCGAGCTAATGATAGCCATACTAAGAAGGGCTGAGCTAAAGAGAGATGAGCTAAGGAAAGCTATGGAGAGCTGAGCTAATGATAGGTATCCTAAGGAGGGCTACACTAAGGAGGGCTACACTAAGGGCTGAACTTAGGGGATCTGAGCCAAGGGGAGCTACAGACAGCTGAGCTAAGGAGAGCTAAGCTAAGGAGAGCTACACTAGGACAGTTACACTAAGGAAAGCTCAGGAGGGCTCATTTAAGGAGAGTGAGGAGACACCAGGTTTCTCTGGTGTCTGGTGGCTTCTCTGGCTCATTCTACTCTAGTGTACAATCAAGCACGATAAAAACTCGAAGACAACAGTAGTTATTCTAAAAGAGGAGCGGGGGGAAAAAAACCTTTCTTTTTTTCTTATATAGAAAGCGTGGCAGCTTTTCTCTATAACCACAACCTTCAAACTATTGCCGATGGACATCTGATATTCACAAGGCTGCTGGACTCGACATAACACCTACCCTTCAATATGTCAGGGGTCACACATCAAAAAATAATAATAATGATGATAAAACAAACAAAAACCAAAACAAAATTGGGACACATTCAGGAAGTAAACATCACCAGGTTAATACAACTTAAAGTGCTTTCTAAAATAAAAAATCCTGAGAATAGTGCAAAAAGGCCATGAATAGTGCTCAACAGAGTTTCTTATCAAGGATATGTAATCTAAACTACCAAGAGACATCAACTCTGAGCATTGAAAAAGGCCATCATGGAAAATGGTTCAGATCACAAATGGTAGATTAATGTTAGCCAGGGGGATCCTTTTATTATAGTAGGGGCATATGTGTGGGAAGAGTCAGTATAAAAATCACTGTCCATGTGACTTTACAGAAACAAAAGAGATAGGAAGTATGACTAGGCCTTTCCACTCCTAGGATACTTTAGAAATACACAGCTTTTAAAAAGTACATGCAAGAGAGCATGCACTGCAACAGCATTCCCAATGCTCAGAGATGAAAGTAAAGAAAGTACACAGGAAGGAGAGATGAATGGATCAAGGAATGGAATATGGGTTCCCAATGGGATGTGACTCAGGCATTGAAACAAGGAAATAATGTCATTGTCAGAGGTACAGATAATTTGATGATAATCAGAGTCAGTGAAGAAGGGCAGATGAGAGCTATGTCACAGGATTTACCTTTCAAATGGGACAGAGAACATTATTGGCAGTGACTATCCCAACTCAGCTAAAATGGACACCATGGCTGGCAACTCCCTGATGCTTAGCAAAGGAGGTGGGTGAAAGGAAGGCTTATATTGGAAGGCTGAAATTCATAGATTCCCAAAAATACCTGTCAAATACATAATCTGCAGGGACCGACTTAGCAACAGTGATGTACTACAGACTTTCTGAGAGCAGGTCAGAAGAAATAACCATTGCTGAACGCCTCTGTTTATCGGTGTAAGGGAGAAAGAGTTGGTATAGCCAAAACAAAGGCAACTCTGTACATTACCTTCGTGAAGTAGGAAATATAAAGTACTAAAACCAAGAAAGAAGGAGACACAAGCTTAAGGATGCTTGTGGCTGACTTAAAAACTGACTTTAAAATGTGAGAATAAAAAATCCACAACCACACACAACATTGTGGGAAAATGTCACAAACACAACACTGAGACAGACACAAAGGAGGATAAACAGTGATTCTGGGCACTGCCCAGGGCAAACCCAAATATCAGTAACCTCAGACTTGCAGATGACACCACCTTTATGGCAGAAAGAGAAGAGGAAATAGCCTTTTGATGAAGGTGAAAGAGGAGAGTGAAAAAACTGACTTAAAACTCAGCATTCAAAAAATGAAGATCATGGCATCCACTCCCATCACTTCATGGCAAATAGATGGTGAAACAGTGGAAACAGTGACAGATTTTATTTTCTTGGGCTCCAAAATCACTGCAGATGGTGACTGCAGCCATGAAGCTTAAGGATGCTTGCTCCTTGGAAGGAAACCTATGAAAAACCTAGACAGCATATTAAAAAGCAGAAGTTTTGCTGACAAAGGTCCGTCTAGTCAAAGCTATGGTTTTTCCAGGAGTCATGTATGGATGTGAGAGTTGGACCACAAAGAAAGCTGAGTGCCAAAGACTTGATGCTTTTGAACTTTGGTGTTGGAGAAGACTTTCAAGAGTCTCTTGGACAGCAAGGAGATCAAATAAGTCAATCTTAAAGGAAATCAGTCCTGAATAGTCATTGGAAGGACTGATGCTGAAGCTGAAGCTCCAATATTTTGGCCACTTGATGTGAAGAGCTGACTCATTAGAAAAGAACATGAGTTTGGGAAAGATTGAAGGCAGGAGGAAAGGGATGACAGAGGATGAAATGACTGGATGGCATCACCGACTTGAAGGATGTGAGCTTGAGCAAGCCCTGAGAGATGGTGAAGGACAGGGAAGGCTGGTGTGTTGCAGACCATGGGGTTGCAGAGTCAGACATGACTGAGTGACTGAACAACAACAACAACAAAATCTATAATGTTAAGGGTCAGGACTGTGGCTACCCCAAGGGAGGGTAGTGACTGGAAGGGGACCTAATGGGGTTTCTAGATGCTGGTAATGTTTGAGTTCTTGCTGCTGTTTATATGGGTGTGTTCACTTTATGAAAATTAATTAAGCTGTGCACTTAAGATTCATGCATTTTCTATATGTATGTTGTTCACTTCAGTCACTCAGTCATGTCTGACTTTTTGCAACACCATGGACTGCAGCATGCCAGGCCTCCCTGTCCATCACCAACTCCTGGAGTTTACTCAAACTCATGTCCATTGAGTTGGTGATGCCATCCAACCATGTCACCTCTGTTGTCTCCTTCTCCTCCCACCTTCAATCTTTCCCAGCATCATGGTCTTATTCTGATGAAACAGCTCTTCACATCAGGTGGCCACAGTATTGGAGTTTCAGCTTCAGCATCAATCCTTCCAATGAATGATTTCCTTTAGGATGGACTGGTTGGATCTCCTTGCTGTCCAAGAGACTCTCAAGAGTCTTCTCCAACACCACAATTCAAAAGCATCAATTCTTCAGGGCTCAGCTTTGTTAATAGTCCAACATTCACATCCATACATGATTACTGGAAAAACCATTGCTTTGACTAGATGGACCTTTGTTGGCAAAGTGATGTCTCTGCTTTTTAATATACTGTCTAGGTTGGTCATAACTTTCCTTCCAAGGAGTAAGCGTCTTTTAATTTCATGGCTGCAGCCACCATCTGCAGTGATTTTGGAGCTCAGAAAAATACAATCTGCCACTGTTTCCACTGTTTCCCCATCTATTTGCCAAGAAGTGATGGGACCAGATACCATGATCTTAGTTTTCTAAATATTGAGCTTTAAGCCAACTTTTTCACTCTCCTCTTTCACTTTCATCAAGAGGCTCTTTAGTTCTTCTTCACTTTTTGCCATAAGGGTGGTGTCATCTGCATATCTGAGGTTATTGATATTTCTCCCAGAAATCTTGATTCCAGCTTATGCTTCATCCAGCCCAGCGTTTCTCATGATGTACACTGCATATAAGTTAAATAAGCAGGGTGACCATATACAGCCTTGACGTACTCCTTTTCCTATTTGGAACCAATCTGTTGGTCCATATGCAGGTCTAACTGTTGCTTCCTGACCTGCATACAGATGTCTCAAGACGCAGGTAAGGTGGTCTGGCATTCCCATCTCTTGAAGAATTTTCCACAGTTTATTGTGATCCACACAGTCAGAGGCTTTGGCCTAGTCAATAAAGCAGAAATAGACGTTTTTCTGGAACTCTCTTACTTTTTCGATGATCCAGCAGGTGTTGGTAATTTGATCTCTGGTTCCTCTGTCTTTTCTAAAACAAGCTTGAATATCTGGTAGTTCACAGTTCACATATTGTTGAAGCCTGGCTTGGAGAATCCTGAGCATTACTTTACTAGCATGTGAGGTGAGTGCCATTGTGTGGTAGTTTGAGCATTTTTTGGCATTGCCTTCCTTTAGGATTGAAATGAAAACTGACTTTTTCCTGTCCTGTGGCCACTGCTGAGTTTTCCAAATTTGCTGGCATATTGAGTGCAGCACTTTCAGAGCATCGTCTTTTAGGATTTGAAATAGCTCAACTGGAATTCCATCACCTGCACTAGCTTTGTTCTTAGTGATGCTTTCTAAGGCCCACTTGGCTTCACATTCCAGGATGTCTGGCTCTAGGTGAGTGGTCACACCATCATAATTATCTGGGTCGTGAAGATCTTTTTAGCACAGTTCTTCTGTGTATTCTTGCTACCTCTTCTTTATATCTTCTGCTTCTGTTAGGTCCATGCCATTTCTGTCCTTTATCAAGCCCATCTTTGCATGAAATGTTCCCTTGGTATCTATAATTTTCTTGAAAAGATCTCTAGTCTTTCCCATTCTATTGTTTTCCTCTATTTCTTTGCACTGATCACTGAGGAAGGCTTTCTTATCTCTCCTTGCTATTCTTTGGAATTCTGCATTCAAATGGGTATATCTTTCCTTTTCTCCTTTGCTTTTCACTTCTCGTCTTTTCACAGCTATTTGTAAGGCCTCCTCAGATAGCCATTTTGCTTTTTTGCATTTCTTTTTCTTGGGTATAGTCTTGATCATGCCTCCTGTACAATGTCATGAACCTCCATCCCTAGTTCATCAGGCACTCTGTCTATCAGATCTAGTCCCCTAAATCTATCTCTCACTTCTACTGTATAATTGTAAGGGATTCATTTTATGTCATACCTGAATGGTCTAGTGGTTTTCCCTACTTTCTTCAATTTAAGTCTGAATTTGGCAATAAGGAGTTCATGATCTGAGCCACAGTCAGCTCCTAGTCTTGTTTTTGCTGACTGTATACGTATGTTGTAGTTCAAAACAATTAATGCCCTGACCCCACCCCTGCACACACACACAAAACTTAGGTCCATGGAGAAAAACGTGGAAGTAGAGATCCAGACAGGAAGAACCTGCTGGAACACATAAGCACTCAATCTCAGAATGAGCTGAGGCTTTGGAAGAACATCACAGACCATGCTAGGGGCTTTGCAGGTGCACTTGGAGGAAGCAAGGAAGAATGATGAAGGGAACACAGAATTTTCTCATCTCCAGGCTTGTGACAGGGAAACACTGGACATTTTGGTGGAGAACGACCAGCAAAAAGAAATATCAGAACAAGCATGGTTAAGAGCGGATAGATGAATAGACTCTCAGAGGGCACCTAGATGCTTTCTATGAGCCAGGTCCAGATGAGGTAACTGTGAGGACCAGGCATGAAACTATAGATGGGAATCAGAGCATCTAAGGATCTTTGGGGGATGAAAGGAAGTTAGGGGTTAGTCAGTGGGGGACACAGCAGAGTTTTGACATTTCAAGAGACTAAAAGGGTGACCTCAGCAAAAGGGATTTGGGTGTTGACCTTCAGAAGAGTTTGAGAAGGACTGATTATACAAATGGTGTATGATCACACAGAGGAGAGGGGGTGGTCCCTAGGAATGGATGTGGGCTGACCAAAACCAAGCCCCAAAAGCCTAAATATATAATCACTTGTATTTGAAAAGTTACTAATCTGGCAAGTCAGAGAAATAAGGAGACCATAAACATCAGGATTTTAACAAAAATTCTAACAAGGTTCTCACAATATTTTGTAGTGCAAGATGGTGAAACATGGGCTGCAGAATTTGGAAATTGAGGGAGTTTTCAGTGGGTTTGGTTGCAAGGCTAGGTAAGCCAGATGGCCCCCAGTGTGGGTAGGATAGAGCACAAGCTCTGTCCTTATCATTCTCCTATTTACCATTTTGACCAATGCTTCAGGTTAAGGAAGAAAATCAGATTGTCCAACAGTGATGGCACTAACTGGGAGAAATGATGACTATGAAAGAGAACAGTTTTGTTTTGTTTTGTTTTGTTTTTAACCTATATTTTTGGCTGATCCCACATACATGTGGGATCTTAGTTTCCCTGACCAGGGATTGGACTTGCAGTGGAAGTGAGGCATCTTAACCACAGGACCACCAGGGAAGTCCTGAAAGAGAACAGTTCTAAGATGCAGAATACCCTCAATAGGATGGAACAGTGGGACATAATCATGCATGGAATGTTTCAAACCTGTTCATAAGTCCCTGAGTTAAACTGCTGATAAACAGGATCACAGAGATCCAGTTTTCTGTTCATTTGAAATAACATAACAACCCCAAAGAAAACCAACCTAGGGCTCTTGGGAAGCCACAAGCTTCCTGGAATCCAAGGGGGTAATATGGCCTTAGCCAAATAGAAGTGACTCTGGACTGTGAAGGCAGCAGGGACAGCAGTCCAGAGTCCTGAGCACAGAGGGATGGCCCTGAAATATATATTTTTTAAATTACTTATTTGGCTTAGTTGTGGCATGTGTGATCTATTTCCCTGACTAGCGATTGAAAACCTGGGCCTCCTGCATTGGGAGCCCAGGGTCTTAGACACTGGACCACCAGAGAATTCCCTCTAGATATCATTTTTGAAGAGAGCCATGGACAGATTGGTGGCCAGGGAAGACTGAGGAATCTGGGGACATTTCTGTTGGAAGACTTAATTTGGAAGGGAATGAGGAGGTACCAAAGTGAGATGTCTTTTGTCAGGGGCCACCATGGGTGAGAGGGAGCATCATGGACTGCAGCAGCAAGTTGGGACCCATAATGAATCCTGTGGGAATGCTATAGGTGGAGCCTAAGAAATAATGTACAAAAATCCCATCAATGAAATAATGGAGTGGGAGCCTCATGAGGCATTGTTCTTGCTATCTTCAACTAATTATTAGTTGCTTATTATTATTAGTTGTTTGCCTAATAAGTGACTAGTACTGTGCATCATCTTACTTAATGAGGGAGATAATTATATGTGAAGTTCCTGGAAGAGTCCCCTGCATATATGAGTACTCAATATATATTAGCTGTTTTTATTATTTAATCCTTACAACAACCTTGATGTGAAAGAGGAATAATTTATTCCCTCTTTAGAGGTGAGGAAACTGAAGCTCAGGAAGGTGAGTGACTTCCCAGAATTGTACCACTAATGATTGGTCAGCCCAACTCAAAAACTCACCATTACTCCTAAGGTTTGGTGAGTGGTTGGACCAGACCCTTGATAGGATGCTTCCCCGTCTAAGGCTCTGTTCCTAAACTCTGCCTCTTGTCCATCTCTAATCCTCTTTGTAAGGGATCTTAATGTTTTTGAAACCTCTAAATGGGAGGAGGTGTCCTTCTGGAGATCTCTCAGTCATGAGCTAAATTTCCTGCCTATCCATGCTTCAGACCTGTCCAGCCGACATGGAGCATGGCAACACCCCATCCTCCTACTGTCCTCAGACTGTACGAACAGCAGGCCCTGCTGGTCCCCCTCACCACCCCTTCCCCCTCTCCAGCCCCTGCCCCAGGTTTGGCACTGACTCCTGAAAGGTTTAGCCAGACTGTCTCCAGGCCAGACTCTCCCCCCTGATAAAGGAGAACCAGCTTCATCTCTCCTTCAGTGGGGGATCCTGGCTGAATCATCCTACCTCTTTCTCATGTTGACCATCAGTAGCATTCTTTACTTCTGAAAGACCTTTTCCTCCTATAAGTCCTATAAGGGCATCTCCAAGGAGAGGCATGTGGAGGAGAGGCAAATGTAGAAGTCTGGGGTCAGACAGATTGGGTCTGGGTCCTGTTGCTGCCTCTGCTGAGTATCATTAGGCATGTCATTTAATCCATCTGGACCACAGTCTCATAATTTGCAAAACTGGGATCCTAACACCTATTTTTCAGGCAGTCATGAAGATTAAGATGATGCATACCAAGGTGTCTGGCACAGAACAGGTAGGCTTTTAATAAATGGTAGCTATTATTATTACTTGAACTGTGTCACCAGACCACATTTGATGCCTGAAACCCAATTTTATGGTTTAAAAACCATGCTTTGTGAAAAAAGAAAAGCAACTTAGATTCATTCAGCTAATAGTATTTGGATCCATAATTCATAACTTATCCATTTAAAAAGATGGAAATGAAAATAAACAATGTACTTAAAAAAACAGCTGAGTTACTTGACTGAAAGAAACATTTCAATGTAAAGTAGACATGAGTAAGAAATACACATGGGAGATATTAGAAAGATTTTTTTGTTAGTTTGTTTTTAAAGAAAGCTTAAAAGAAGACCTTCCTGTTGTTGGGAGTTAGAACAGAGGCAGGCATGACTGACAGGGCAGACAGAACAGGGTGTTGGAAACTAGACCCACTTCCCAGGAGAAGGCAGCTGTGGGAATGGAGATGTGAGCAACTGGCACCAGAGTGGTGAGGGCTATCCAGCCCAATATGGAAGGAGGATAGACAGCAGGGGAGGCCTGGTTAGCCTCCCATTGTAAGGATCCTGCTCAAAGGGATACAGTGTCAGTGGACACCAATGGACTATGCACAGTCCCTTCAAGTCCCCAGAAAGGGAACTGGTATCCTCTTTCAAGCGGGCCTTAGGAAGTGTCACTACGAACAAAGCTAGTGGAGGTGATGGAATTCCAGTTGAGCTATTTCAAATCCTAAAAGATGATGCTATGAAAGTGCTGCACTCAATATGTCAGCAAATTTGGAAAACTCAGCAGTGGCCACAGGACGGGAAAAAGTCAGTTTTCATTTCAATCCTAAAGGAAGGCAATGCCAAAAAATGCTCAAACTACCACACAATGGCACTCACCTCACACGCTAGTAAAGTAATGCTCAAAATTCTCCAAGCCAGGCTTCAGCAATACATGAACCAGGAATTTCCAGGTGTTCAAGCTTGTTTTAGAAAAGACAGAGGAACCAGAGATCAAATTACCAACATCTGCTGGATCATCGAAAAAGCAAGAGAGTTCCAGAAAAACATCTATTTCTGCTTTATTGACTATGCCAAAGCCTTTGACTGTGTGGATCACAATAAACTGCGGAAAATTCTTCAAGAGATGGGACTACCAGGCCACCTGACCTGCCTCTTGAGACATCTGTATGCAGGTCAGGAAGCAACCGTTAGAACTGGACATGGAACAACAGACTGGTTCCCAAAAAGAAAAGGAGTACATCAAGGCTGTATATTGTCACCCTACTTATTTAACTTATATGCAGAGTACCTCATGAAAAATGCTGGGCTGGAGGAAGCACAAGCTGGAATCAAGATTGCCGGAAGAAGTATCAATAACCTCAGATATGCAGATGACACCACCCTTATGGCAGAAAGCAAAGAAAAACTAAAGAGCCTCTTGATGAAAGTGAAAGAGGCAAGTGAAAAAGTTGGCTTAAAGCTCAACGTTCAGAAAACGAAGATTATGGCATCCGGTCCCATCACTTCATGGCAAATAGATGGGGAAACAGTGGAAACAGTGGCAGGCTTTAGTTTTCTGGGCTCCAAAATCACTGCAGATGGTGATTGCAGCCATTAAATTAAAAGATGCTTACTCCTTGGAAGGAAAGTTGTGACCAACCTAGACAGTATATTAAAAAGCAGAGACATTACTTTGCCAACAAAGGTCCGTCTAGTCAAGGCTATGGTTTTTCCAGTAGTCATGTATGGATGTGAGAGTTGGACTATAAAGAAAGCTGAGTGCTGAAGAATTGATGCTTTTAAACTGTGGTGTTGGAGAAGAGTCTTGAGAGTCTCTTGGACAGCAAGGAGATCCAACCAGTCCATCCAAAAGGAAATCAGTCCTGGGTGTTCATTTGAAGGACTGATGTTGAAGCTGAAACTCGAATACTTTGGCCACCTGATGTGAAGAGATGACTCATTGGAAAAGACCCTGATGCTGGGCAAGATTGAAGGCAGGAAGAGAAGGGGACGGCAGAGGATGAGATGGTTGGATGGCATCCCTGACTCAATGTACATGGGTTTGGGTGGACTCTCGGAGTTGGTGATGGACATGGAGGCCTGGCGTGCTGTGATTCATGGGATTGGAAAGAGTGGGACACGACTGAGCGACTGAACTGAACTGATCCTCTTTCAACACCGCCCTAACCTCTAAACTCAAGTTTGGAGACTAGCTTGTGGTTCATTTGTGTAGGAAGAGGGTGTGCGAGAAAGGATTGCTTAAGGAGGCAGGATTTGGGGAGGAAAATGAGTATTTAAGCCATACAGACCTGGACTGACATTCATGTTTTATCACTTTCTAAGAATGTTACCCTAAGCATATTGCTTTCTAAAGTCTCTTCTGTGGTTTTGATTTGCATTTCTCTGATAATGAGTGATGTTGAGCATCTTTTCATGTGTTTGTTAGCCATCTGTATGTCTTCTTTGGAGAAATGTCTATTTAGTTCTTTGACCCATTTTTTGATTGGGCCATTTATTTTTCTGGAATTGAGCTGCAGGAGTTGCTTGTATATTTTTGAGATTAGTTGTTTGTCAGTTGCTTCATTTGCTATTATTTTCTCCCATATGGAGTATTACTCAGCCATTAAAAAGAATACATTTTAATCAGTTCTAATGAGGTGGATGAAACTGGAGCCTATTATACAGAGTGAAGTAAGCCAGAAAGAAAAACACCAATACAGTATACTAATGCATATATATGGAATTTAGAAAGATGGTAACGACAACCCTGTATGCAAGACAGCAAAAGAGACACAGATGTATAGAACAGTCTTTTGGACTCTGTGGGAGAGGGAGGGGGGGATGTTTTGGGAGAATGGCATTAAAACATATATAATATCATATAAGAAATGAATCACCAGTTCAGGTTTGATGCAGGATACAGGAAGCTTTGGGCTGGTGCACTGGGATGCCCCAGAGGGATGGTATGGGGTGGGAGGTGGGAGGGGGCTTCAGGATGGGGAACACATGTACACCCATGGCAGATGCCTGTTGATGTATGGCAAAACCAATACAATATTGTAAAGTAAAAATAATAATAATAATAATAAAATTAAAAAAAAATAAAGTCTCTACTGTGTTTCTTGTCATTTGTTCATCACAATCCTGGGACTTGGCATCTGCCAATGCATTTTATTCCCATTCACAATATGAATGATTATTAAACTTGCCACTTCTCACCAGTTCCTCTGCTTGTAGCCTGGTTCTTGCTACCATATATGGCTTATCGCCGTAACCTCCTCACTGGTCTCCCTGCCTCCTCTCTTCCCCCTACCAGCTTCTCTTCACTTGACAGATCAGATCACATTGCTGATGCACCAGTTCCTTCTGGTTGTTCCCCACTTCATCATGTGCAAATCAGAGTTCTCACAATGCTTAGGTGCTACCTGATCTCGATTGCCTTTGACCTTGGGTACTGTGCTTTTCCCCTTGTTTACTCCACTCCAGCTCCACTGGCTTCCTGACAGTTCCTTGAACATGCCAGGCACCCTTCTCTCTCGGAGCCTCTGCCCTTGTTCCACCTGGAACACTATTCGTATGTCTGTCTTATTTACCTCCATTATGTCTTTGCTGAAAAGTCATCTCAGCGTGTCCTTCCATGACCTCCCTATTTCTAATTGCAGCCCCACCCTGTCAGTTTCAAACCTCTTTCTCGATTCATTGTTGTCCATAGAACTTTTCATAAACTGGGATACTATAAAATCTTCTTCTTTCTGTTTATTGTCTCTCTTTCTCCTCTAGAATGTCAATTTTATGAAGGCAGGGATTTTATTTTATTTTTACTGGAGAATAATTGCTTTACAATGTTGTGTTAGCTTCTGCTATACAACAATGTGAATCAACTATAAATATACACACACCCATTCCCTCTTGAGCCTCCCTCCCACCCCCATCCCACCCCTCTAGAACATCACAGAGCACCAAACTGAGCTCCCTGTGTTGTATAGCAGCTTCCCACTAACTATCTGTTTTATACATGGTTGTGTATATATCCCCATTCTCCAGAGGCTCAGCATTAAAGAACCTGACTACAAATGCAGAAGATGCAGGAGATGCAAATTCAATCCCTGGGTTGGGAATGTCACCTGGAGGAGGAAATAGCAACTCAATCCAATAATGTTGCCTAGGAAATCCCATGGACAGAAAAGCCTGGTGGGCTACAGTCCATGGGGTTGCAGAGTCAGACACGAGTTAGTGAGTAAACAACAAAAACAACAACAGTGTGTATATGTCAGCGCTACTCTATCAATTCATTTCACTCTCTTCCCCCACTGTGTCCACAAGTCCATTGTCTATGTCTGTGAATCTATTCAAGTGCAGAGATTTTAGTTTGGCTTGTTTATTTCTGTATCCTCAGCTTCTAGGACACTGCCTAGCACATTGTAGACACTACAAAACATTGATTGAAGGAATGAATGATTATTATAAAGCAAGAGGGCTGAACTCAAGCTCTAGAAGAACATGGAGTTGAAACTGGTGACCAAGGTTGGAACTCAGATCCAAGGAAGCATGCCAATGATCCAGTTACCCAGTCTGGAACACAGGCCAGAGTAGGATCTGGGAACCAGAGAGATGCCCTGACATCAGAAGTGGGGTATGAGATCACAGCTTGGCCTGGAGCCAGACTGATGGAGAGTAAGACTGGAGTTCCTTGGGTCAGGGCTGATCCCTGGTGTCTAGAGGTCAGCTCACCTCATAAATGGAGAGAGAGGCAGAAAGGTAGTTGCCAGGCAGGGCCTTCAATCACTTAGTAAATGTCAAGCAAAGTTGTTCCAGCTTTCAACTTATTCCCAGATGTAGGTGTCAGCAGATACTCCATATTGGCATGGCTTACAAGGAAAAAATAAATGACTAAGGGAAAAAAATGAAAATGCTCGTTCAGAAGCCTGAGCTTAGAAGTTGAGGAATGGTAACTGCTGGAAGCCTATGACTAGGGGATGTCTGTGATGTCAAGATCACATCACAGATATCTTGAGGATTATATTGTCCTCTGGACCACCTTTTTTGGTGGAGATGCCCTAGTGAGCTCTGCCCGT
This sequence comes from Bos taurus, assembly GCF_002263795.3. Taxonomy (NCBI): domain Eukaryota; kingdom Metazoa; phylum Chordata; class Mammalia; order Artiodactyla; family Bovidae; genus Bos; species Bos taurus. The sequence continues at coordinate 23,426,508 of NC_082638.1, forward strand.
TTCAAACCCTCCAGCTGGGAAAGGCTAAGTGGAGTTTGGGAGGTCGTGTCTGCAGAAGCCTAGAAAGAGGAGTTGGATAGGAAGAATTTGGCCCGGTTTTCCCAGAGCTGTCCAAGTTACTCTCCAGGAGTTGGGCTCAGCCTCTCCTCTCCATCTTCATGATTCCTGGTAATAACAGCCTGTGATTCAAGGCTGTCCCTGCCTCACTCCAGAAGATCAAGTCTGTGGACAGTAGGTGGTCCAACTCCTTCGCCACATGCCCAAGGAAAGCAATGTCCAAAACAATTCAGTCAGGGCAGTTCCCTTCCCACAGGGGAACATGTTTCTGGTCCTGACTTCACTGCACTGTGTATAGAGCTCCTGCTGGCTCTGGGTTCCAGTGCTGTCGCAATAGGTTTTTGTACTTCAACACGCTGTGAAACCTCTCAGTGTATTGGTCTGTAAAGTGAGGATGATATAAAAGTTCTTGGTTCCTAGGGCTGTTGTGAGGGTTTCATAAATGTAGCAAGTGTTCTGCTGCTGCTGCTGCTAAGTCGCTTCGGTCGTGCCCGACTCTGTGCGACCCCATAGATGGCAGCCCAACCGGCTCCCCTGTCCCTGGGACTCTCCAGGCAGGAATACTGAAGTGGGTTGCCATTTCCTTCTCCAATGCTTGAAAGTGAAAAGTGAAAGTGAAGTCGTGAAGGTTAAATTCTCAACCTTGTTACAAGGTCGTCGGTATTACCCACAAATGGTTGGTTCAAGGTTTTCTGAAATGATGTTCCCCGCTATTGATCACCTCTTGGGATTTTATATTTTAATGACCATGATTCCTATTGTTCAAGCTTGGAGGGGTACACGGACCCGAGGCTCTAGGTCAGATTACAGGACTGCTAATTAAGGTTAGCCAGTGCAGCTGGCGCGTCGGACAGAGGGCCAGGTCAAGGGGAGCTTGGATCCACTGTGGCCTGAGGATAGTACTCCGACCTGGAGAGGCAAGGGCGGGGGGATGGAGTGGGGGAGAATTCTAGGGCGGAACCCACTTTGGGAATGGGGACACGGGGGAGGTCAAACGCCTGGAGGGGGCGATAGCACACGCAAGGTGAAGGCTCCAGGCTCCTGAGGTTGGCAAAGGAAGGCTCAGACTAGGGGGAAGAAGGGGGCTTTCAGCCACACTTTTAAAAGGCCAGAAACCTCAGCACTAAAGGTCATTCAACCGCCCCCGGCATTTTTGGCCGCCGCTTCAGGCTCAGTCATGGCCCCCCGGACACCAGCGTAGAGCAGGGGAGTGTAGGCTGCAGGTGCCTCTAGGACGCCTCGTGGCGCGCTCGCAGACCAGACCTTCCCAGCCAGACCTCCAAAAGGCAGTCCCAAATCATCGTGCAGGTGCTACAGGAAGAGCTCGGCGAAGCGACCGTGGCCACTGCGTGTGCCAGAACGCCGTCCTCATTCCTTCAGCCGCTGTTCCCCAGAGTTCAGGTTCAGGCGGTCGCGGGGCAGCCCGCGCGGCGGAGGGCCGGGGGAGCGGGTGTGCATGTTCTGGGAAGGCTGCTTTCCCCGCGGCCGCCGCAGCGCCAGCGCCTCCGCTCCCCCGGCGCGCACGGCCCGTCCCTGTACCCGGAGGCGGCCCGAGCCGCCGCGGAACAGCCTCGCCTTCGCGTCCCGCGTTTTCTGCCGCTCGCCCTCCCTCGGCCGGGCTCCAGGGGCTGCTGCCGAACGGCTCGCAGCGGTAGAGCAGCTCAGAGCGCGCACGGGGGCGGGCGGAGGCGGCCGGGTTCCGGGCGGCCAAGCGGGAGAGAGGCGCGCGCGGAGACGCCGGCCCCCCTCTTCGCGTTTGCTCGCTTGCTCCCCGCTTCCAACACTCTGCTCCCTCCCACCCCTTCCCGGAGTGATTGATCGGTCATGAACGCCGCCGCTGCCGCTGTCGCTGCCGCCGCGGCCGTTCTGTGCCTAGCCGGAGCTTGAGCCCGAGCCGGAGTGGGGATCCCCGCCATTGCACGGGCGCCGCGGGGAGATCTTGGCGCGGGGCGGCGGGGCGAATGAGCCGGCGCCCGCAGCCCGCGGCGCGGCATTGCTCCCCCGCCTAGCTCCGGGCAGCCCGGGCCGCCTCTGCCGCGGCCACCGCCGCCCGCGCGCCTGCTGCTGCTCCTGCTGCTGCCGCTGCTGCTGCCGCTCGCGCCCGGGGCCTGGTGATGGGCGCGGGGTGCCTCTCGGCCGCTGCCCAGCAGCCCGCCGCTCTCCATCATAGGCCTCATGCCGCTCACCAAGGAGGTGGCCAATGGCACTATCAGGCGTGGCGTGCTCCCCGTGGTGGAACTGGCCATCGAGCAGATCCGCAACGAGTCGCTCCTGCGCCCCTATTTCCTTGACCTGAAACTCTACGACACCGAAGTAAGTGTCCGGCCGGCCGCGCCGTCGGGACTGTGGGGGCAATGGGGGAGGGCGTGTTGGACAGAAGCAAGCTTCGGCCCTTGGTCAGAGCCCTCATTGAGCCTGCCGAGGACACCTCAGGCTGGGGCTCAGTGTTTACCCTCTGGGTCCCTCCGGGCTTGGCCCGCACAGCTGGTGCCAAGATTTGCTGAACATCTTTCCTCTCTGGGATTGTATATGTGTGTATGCTTGTGTGATGTGGGATAGAAAACTAGGGTCTCCTTTGCCCAGAGAAAGAGTGGGGAAGGTGGTAATTGAACCTCCCGAAAGGCCTGCAGTGGTCACCCCTGCCCAAGTCCCGCTGGTGGAGCTGTGGAGTGCTAGGTGGGAAGAACAGGCGCATTGACTATAAACTGGGCCATCAAGGGCTGGAGAGGCCACGGGCCTGCTCGCGGGCCTCAGAAAAGCCGAGCTGAGCTTTTGAGGTCCAGAGGGCTCGGCGACCCAGGGGCTGGAGCGCGCATCAGGGCCGGGCGCCTGGTGCGCGCCAGCAGCTCGGGACCCGCACCGGTCCGGCCGGTGTGGGGCCGCCGGCTCTGCAGCGCTGCTTGCTGACTGCAGGTGCCTGGCGCTGCCTATGTCCCGAGCTGTTTCCTGAGCAGACCCCTTCTGGTTAGTTACTCCGAGTGTCCCGAGCAGGTGTCGCCCCGGACTCGCGAGAGTGTGCGGCCGCTCCGCTGCTGGTGGCCGAGCGGCTGCCGGCGCAGTTTCCCGGTGCGCAGACTTGAAGCATGGACTTGGAGTGCAAGCAGTCGGCTTGCCTTCCCGGCCTCTTTCTCTGAGAGGAGCAGAAGAGCCGAGATACTTCCGTCCTAAGCCCCCTTCTTCCACCCTCAGCTTGAGTTCCAGCTGTAGCAACAGCGCACATCTCCGCCGGCCCGAGAACTAGGGTGCGCCGACGGCGCTTAGAGGAGCAATCGCTGGCCGCATGAGATCGGGTTTGCGAGTTTTTCCAAACTGAGGGAGCCCCTACGCTCTGGTCACAGCGGCTGAAACGCGTCCTGAAGAGAGCAGTGATTTCCTGTGCAGAACGGTCGGTTGGCGCCTCTTCCACCGCGCCAAGCTCGGCCAAGGCAATGGGCTTAATTGACTCGGCTTCCTGGGGCTCCCTGGGCACTTCTGCTTGAGTCCTGGTGCAGAAGGGGAGGGGAGGGGCGTCGTGCCACGGTTGTCGGGGACCCTAGGCTCCACTTCCTTCTTTGTGTGACCCCCACCCACTTCCCCGCTTTTGGGTCCCAGGAAAAAGCAGGAATCTGGATTGCATCTTATTTCCCGCCTCCCCCCTTCACTGATGAACCAGTCTGCTTTGCGATGTAAATAAAAGGTGAAGGAACGGATGGCAGTTGGTGGAGGTGCACGGAGGTTGCTATTAGCGGAGAGGCTTCCTTTGCCCTGGGAGGATGCAAGCTGGGAGCTGTGCAGAGCCAGCCCCTGTGGAATCATCTCTGAATGACATTCCTGTCTTCTCCAGAACATTTCAAGTTCTCTGGGGGTACTTCTCGGACACACATAAACAGAGAGGGCAATGCAGTTATACCAAGCCATGTCTTCTGGGCACTGTTTCTCTGTTGCTGGTCTTTTTTTTTTTTTTTTGAAAAGGACACAGGAGAGTGGGTTCTTTGGAGATGAAACCGTTTATGGACAGGGCAGCCCTGTTTGCATCATCACCAAATATTGTCAGCTGCATAATGTTTTCACCAATTTATTCCATTCAGAAAGCTTCCCTGAGATTTCATATTAGCTTGTTAGTGGCAGCAAAGGGAAGGGTGCTCAATTTCAGGATGTGGGTTGATGCTTTTATATTTTATTTTTCAAGTTTGTCTTGATGACTTTCTGAATGAGAGGGGGCCTAAAGTCAAGAGGATGAGGCAGTCAGAGGATACTTGAGCTCGAGGGAAGGAGGGCAGAGGGTAATCTCAGCCTCATGGGAGCAGAGGCATTACTAGCCATTTGAAGGGGGCACAGGGCATGGGCTTTGGGGTGGCTCTGACTTGAGTCTGGTCAGAAACCTAGTATCTTCCCCATGGGTGACCTTGAGCCAGGGATTTAATCTCTTTAAGCCTAGATTTCCACTTCTGAAAAACTGGGACTATTATATGTACTCCGTAGGATGGTATTGTGACGCTTAAGGGAGATAACTGGCCGGAATGGAAAATGCCTTGAGCTGGCAGCACAGCAGCCAGTCCTCTGTCTGGCATGCTGTAAGCACTCAACTGGCCAGTCCTCTGTCTGGCATGCTGTAAGCACTCAATAAATGTTTCCTGCCTTCCTTTCCTTTCCTGCTTTCCCTTTCCTCTGCCCTAGATTCACAAGTTAGACATTGTGACTTTAGATGTAGTAAAATGGTCGCCACTAAAATGTTAAGTTTGCTTACTTGTTTTTCCTCATCTCATGAAGAGTCAGTGAAGTTATCACCAGAAGAAAAGAATCTTGGCTTAGAATCAGATAAATATGTTATCTCCTGCCATGAGGTGTCACAGTTGGGAGAACACCCATGTGATAGAATACTTAATTTTTTCAAGTGGCCCATCTTTATAGAGTAGAGGGACTTTCTTTCTAAAGCCAAAGTAAAGGTTCAGGCTGGGTAATTACAATAAAACCTGAACGGTGTTTGGGTCTCGTCTTAGAGTGTTTGGACCCTATTTTATTCAGATAGGATGTCTTTATGGATTGAATGTACTCTTTAGTCACTTGTTGACAGTGTCACTTGATGTCTATAGACTTGAACACAGGATGGTTGTGGTGAGCAGATTGTGGCAGACTGCTATTGTTTGCTCTCAGTCAGTGGCCAGAAACTGTGGGAAGTCAGGATGGACCTCTGTCCACACAGCCTTCATAGAGATGGAGATTAGCAAGACATGAGTTAATTTGATCAGCGGGACCAGCCTGTCTCCATAAAGGAGCCTCCCACACACACTTATTCAGTTGCCCCTCTGCTGTAATTAGAATAGCAATAAAGGATCAAAGCCCCACTCAGTGCCATGTGTTTGTAAAAATGAAACATCCCAGCAGAATATCTGCTAGGCAGGACCTCTCTTCTTTGGTGTACCTCAAATCACTTCAGCAAATACTTCTTTATGTATTCCAAGGAACATTTGAATATATAAAAACACAAGCAAGACAACAGAAAATATAGATAAGAAGAAGCATCAGAAATCACATAGAAAAATGGGCGTTATTGAACCCAAAACCTGGGCTAAGATGACTATTGCATTTTTGTGAATCAAGTTTTAGCTCTGAGCTTCTTGGCAGTCAAGGTTAAAAAGTAAATATGGTGGATTAGATTACTTATATGTTTGTCTAAAAGACTCTGAGGGACAATGTCTTTTTTAAATAAAAGTTTTACAGGTTCACAAATATTCTTCATGTGGTTGTTTCTCATTCTTTGGTAGTAATATTAATAAAATCAAATAATAACCAAGGGATGAGTTACAAATATTATTGGCTTTTCTGATTTATTTAACGTAATATTCATTTTGGAAAAAAATTGTAGAGAAACATGAGAAAACTGCATATAATCCACCTACGCAAAGATAATTGCATCTAATAATTAGCATTATTCCCTTCCAGTTGCTGGTGTTTACTATTTTGTGTACTTGAGATCTCTATGCATCCTTTTATATCTTGTTTCATTCACTTAATATTATAGCATGGTTATTTCTCCATGTCCTCAAATCCTCTTTGCAAAGATGAATTTTAGTGGCTGTTTACTATTCTATTCTATTAAATATTAAGTGATTGCCCTATTGTTGGATTTGTATGTCTTCCCACTTGTTACTATTTTAAATTATTCTGTAATAAACTTGGGGAAAGTTCAGGGAGCCAAAGGAGCACGTTCCAGGTGTGCACCTCTCCGAAAGTCTACCCCATTGCAGGAATCCAGCTTAGAAAACCCAGTGATTGGTGAGTATGTCCTTTCCTTGAGTGGGTTGCCAAATATCTGTTGTCTCATTCTTTGTGCTTTAAAGTGGACCCAAACAACTGTGGGATGGAGGACAAGCTTTTCAAGGAGGTCTGAGTACAAATTAGTAGGCATTAATTGAGCACCTACTGCATTTATTGGTATTGCAGAAAGAAGGAGTAAATCCAGTCCTGGATTCAGGAGAGGAGCTGGTGGATAAGGAAGAACACAGCAACCACATGTTTGTCATTTTCAACGCAAGATAGAAAGTAATCCATCTTGATGTCTGCTCATTTCTGTGACTATACTGAAACCCATAGAACTACAGACATTAAAAGAATAAATGTTATGGCATATGAATTATATCTCAGTACAGCTGTTTTCAGAAATAAAGAGAAAATGAGGTCTTCTAGGATCAGACTCACATCTCTGTGGTTATACCCCACTGCCTGGCATGGTACCTGACCCTTAGTAGGTGTACTGCTTAGGAACCTCGTTACAGGTGACAGAAACCCAACTTTAATTGGCTCATGTGGCTGGAAAATCCTGGAGTTAGCTGTATTCAGGTATGGCTGAATCCAAGAACTAAAATATCTTAAAAATTGTCTCCCTCTTTGTCTCTTGGCTCTGATTTCCTTTGTATTTGGCTTCACCCTCAGTCAGGCTCTCCCCATTTGGCTGTACGGATGGCCCCTAGCAGCTGCAAGTTTACACCCTCCCAGTTTAGAAACTCCAGTAAGAAGGGTGTTTCTTTCTTGACATTGCAGCAAAAATCCTAAGCTCAGTTCTCATTCGCTTGAGTTGGGTCATGTGTCCATCCTCGAACAAATAACATGGTATTGGTGGGGCTGGGACATCCATCAGCCTTTCATGCAGGAACAGGGTGGTGAGGTCAGCCCCATCCAACCACACTGAATACAGAGTGGAGAAGAGGTGATTCCTCAAAGTACATCAGAGGCTGTTAAAGTGGGGTGGATGCCAGGTGGATCTGATCACAGATATCTACTTGGGAAATGCTAAGCTCAAGAAAGAAGCAATAGATGCCAGGAGCATCAAGAGAAAGGGAAGACCACATCTAGATCTCCTGGAAGAGAGGAGGTCAAGATGAGTCTGGAAGGGTGAATATAATGTTGACACAAAGAGGTGTGGGCTCAGGCAGATGGAGGTTGGATCCCAGAAACAATCACCAAGATTAAAGGACAGAGGACACAAAGTGTGAGGTGTGTTTGGGGAGCATTGACCGATTCTGTTTTCAGCTGAGTTGCAGGGTTTGTAGGTGGAAAGGCAGTCTGGTGATGGGTGTGGAAGGCCTTGATGCCATGTCGGAAAGGTTGGCCTTCATTTTGGAACAGTGAGGAGCCATGGGAGATTTTTGAACATGAATGTGACAAGATAAAGGACAGTAGGGATGTAGAGATGGGAAGGTAGACAGGAGAAGGAGGAGACAGAAAAGCCAGGAAGCTGCTGTAGCAACTGAATGGGTAAGTCCTGGGCCCTGACCAGAGATGGAGAGGGGATGGAGGTGCTCTGAGGCCTGATTGGGTGGGAGGGGCGGCAAAGGGGAGCTTGAGAGTGGGGGCGTCTGGCAGACCAAACAGTATCTGAAGTCAGTTGTACTGCAGGGGAATGATGAGAGAGAGTCCCTGAGGGCGTGAGGCTGGGCACAAAACCAGGCCCTTCAGCTCCCTTGGCTCCAAGCACCTGTTGGATGAGCACCTCATCATGTCAGGAGACCTGGGTCTATATCCGCATTGGGTACTGTGTACCTGCCTGGTGACCTTAGACAAGCCACTTTGCCTCTGTTTCTTTAGCCAGGACATGGAAGCAACCTCGATGTCCATCAGCAGATGAATGGATAAGAAAGCTGTGGTACATATACACAATGGAGTATTACTCAGCCATTAAAAAGAATACATTTGAATCAGTTCTAATGAGGTGGATGAAACTGGAGCCTATTATGCAGAGTGAAGTAAGCCAGAAAGAAAACCACCAATACAGTATACTAATGCATATGTATGGAATTTAGAAAGATGGTAACAATAACCCTGTGTACGAGACAGCAAAAGAGACACTGATGTATAGAACAGTGTTATGGACTCTGTGGGAGAGGGAGGGGGTGGGAAGATTTGGGAGGATGGCATTGAAACATGTAAAATATCATGTATGAAACGAGATGCCAGTCCAGGTTCGATGCACGATACTGGATGCTTGGGACTAGTGCACTGGGACGACCCAGAGGGATGGTATGGGGAGGGAGGAGGGAGGAGGGTTCAGGATGGGGAACACATGTATACCTGTGGCGGATTCATTTTGATATTTGGCAAAACTAATACAATTATGTAAAGTTTAAAAATAAAATAAAATAAAAAAAAATGGGGCTAATATACTAACTGCCTGATAGGATATGGAGATCAAAGAAGACTGTCTGGGTAAAGTAATACAATGCTTGATGTACTATGCTGCTGCTGCTGCTGATAAGTCGCTTTAGTCATGTCCAACTCTGTGCGACCCCATAGATGGCAGCCCACCAGGCTCCCCTGTCCCTGGGATTCTCAAGGCAAGAACACTGCAGTGGGTTGCCATTCCCTTCTCCAATGCATGAAAGTGAAAAGTGAAAGCGAAGTCACTCAGTAGTGTCCGACTCTTCGCGACCCATGGACTGCAGCCCACCAGGCTCCTCCGTCCGTGGTGCTCAGTAAATATTCATGCCTGTTTTGTCACCAGTCTTATTATTGCTATACCAAGTGTATATGATGATGTTGACCCACAGAGCTGAATTAGGAATAAATATAATGGATATGGAATCTCAAAACATGGTGTAAAGCCATGTTTCTCTGTCATCACTTTCCAGTGCCATGTTGCTGAAAAGGGTGTTGGATAAAGAGGATGTGAGCACAAAATCTTTATTCATGTGTATCTCCCAGTACATCTTCCATATTTGTCTCTTTCTCCCTTGCTGGACTGTAGCTCTGTGAGGGCAGAGCCAGTCTGATGCCCCAGTGTTTTACATACAGTGGGCACAAGAGAATGTTTGCTGAACTGAACTATAAGTGAATAAATTAGAATCTGCCTTCTTAGTTAGCTTCCCATAGTATGAATGATTTCTCTGGATCACTTCCTCAGAGAAGCTCCACCTCCTCATCACCAATGGACTCAGAAGACCCCATGTATCAGGATTAAGCTAAGCTGCCTCCTGCATGTTCCCACAAGCACCGACCCCCGAGCTTTCCTTGCATGAGGGAAATACCCTTGGTTATACCATGCCTACTCCCAACCAATTTCTCAGACCTAGCCAGGCACCCGGGAGAAGGTACATGGAATAATACACCTTTAGAACTAGATATTGGGCTAAGACTTTTTCTCACTACCTATATTTTTAAAGGGCTCTTCTTCATGTGTTTGGTCTCCCTTCTACGGAAGATCATCAACTTCTTTATGCAGAGATGTGATATCACAACAGGGAAATGAACAAGATCAAAGTGTAAGACAGGGGTGAAAATAGAAGTGTTAAATAAATTCATTGAGTTTCCCAGGTGGCGCTAGTGGTAAAGAATCTGCCTGCCAAAGCAGGAGACATAAGAGATGCGGATTCAATCCCTGTGTCAGGAAGATCCCTTGGAGAAGGGCACGGCAACCCACTCCAGTATTCTTGCCTGGAGAGTCCCATGGACAGAGGAGCCTGGTGGGCTGGTCATAGGGTTGCAAAGAGTTGGACATGACTGAAGCAACTTATCACACACACACACACACACACACACAGGATATATAACTTGTTAGTCAGGGTGGACTTGGCAGTGCTTCATCAACAAATCCTGAAATCTGTTTTGCTTGACACAGTCAAATTTATATACTGCTCAGACAAATGCAGTGTGGGTCAGAACCTCCTGGGAGGCCCTCCTCCAAGTGAGAATACAGGACTCCAGGCTGCTTTTGTGTTGTCACTCTCCCATCTTTGGCCTCAAGAAGATGGGGGCAGGAAGAAATCCTTAGGGGAAGGCACATGAGATTTTTGGCCATCTTTACTTGGAAGTGGCATGTATTATTTCTACTCATATTTCATTGATCAGAAATAGTTATTGACCAACCTAACTTAAAAGGAGGCTGGGTTATGTAAAGGAGCATGTGGATGTCACAGACGCTTGTTTGGGGTCCGTCAAGAGTTACAGGCCAAGATGAATGTACAGGTCCCAGAGATCTTAGGGGTAATACCCATGGAAAGTATAAGAGTGAAAGCCTCAGATCACAGTGCTGTTCTGACACCTGAACAGGGGAAGGAAGGAGAGCTGGGAGAAGAGTTTCAGAAAGTCTTGGCCAGCCCATTGGGGTGGGGTACTCCAGAGCAAAGACTGCCAGTTAGAGGGATCAGTGAAAGTAAAAGTTGCCCAGTTATGTCTGACTCTTTGTGACCCCACAGACGGTAGCCTGCCAGGCTCCTCTGTCCATGGGATTCTCCAGGCAAGAATACTGTAGTGATCAGTCTCTTCTCCTGGGGATCTTCCTGACTCAGGGATCAAAGCTACATCTCCTGCATTGCAGGCAGATTCTTCACCATCTGAGCCACCAGGGAAGCCTGAGGGATCACATATTGGAGACTAAAAGAACCAGGCTTTAGAATCCCTGCCCAGCTTGGTCACTGGCTGTAGGCTCCCTGGGAAGAATGTGTCCTTGTCTTAATTAAACACTACAACAGATCTTGAAGCCACAGCTGGAGGCTTAGCTGAGGGCATTTGTCCTGTAGATTCTCTCTTTAAAGGAGATCTGACTGGCCCACCTAGAGGGCTGCCACAGCTCCACCTATTTCTGCTCCATCATACTAATGCTACATGTTGTGATGGAGAGAGCTTTCTGCCAGGCCCTTTTCTAGGCTCTGGGGTACAGAGATGGATGTAACATGGATCCTGCCCTTGAGGGTCTCACAGCCTAACTGGCAGTCAAACAATGTGACCTGACCCTGGTCAGAAGTGGTCAGGGGAGGATGATGGGGAAGGCATACCCCTTCTTGAGGCACCTGTTTGGTCATTCCCCATGTTGTTTGGGGTGAAATGTAAGTGGCTTCTTATTGCTTACTCTTTGGGTTATTTATTTTGGTTCTAGGAAGGTGAGAAAATTAAATGGCATATTTTGCCCAATGAGCATCACATTCATCTGCTCCTTTTGTTTATTCTTATTCTCTCTGCTTACATAGCAGTTTGCAGTGAGACTGGTGAGATGCCTTTGTCTCTGTACCTTTACAGGAGCCAGCAGGTGTGCCAGGCTGAAACAACAGGAGTGTGAGCTCCAGTTGGGGTCAGTGGTCTGGGCTTTGGCACTAGGTTGGTTGCTAAGACTTTGATCGTCTAGATGCTGGTGTGAGGTTAGTTAATAAGTCTTTGCTCTTCTCTATGAATTTCAACACTGAGGATCTCTGCTCCACTGTAAGCACTGCAAGGGCAGGCACTGGGTGTGTCTGGCTCCCTTGTGTACACCCCCACCCCTCTAGGCAGTATCTCAGGGCCAGACACAGAGCAGGAGCTCAATAAATATTTATTGAACAAGCAAATAGACCTAAAAGCTTGGAACTCAGCTCTCTGATTCAAAGAGGATTAAAGGGTATAGTTTTAACAAATTGAGGAAGTGCTTTTTATGCCAAGCCATGTGGGGTGAGCTTTCTGCTTGCTTTTTATTCCTTCTTTGGTGCTTTGTGGGACCCAGGAGTTGTGCAGAGGGAAAAGGGTAATTGTCAGATGCTCCAATAGAGGATTTTGTGCAGAGCTAATGTCAGTCTCCTCTCCCCTGACAAAGACACACACCATCCTCCAAGGTCCTCCAACATCAAACCTGGGGAAGAAATACTTTCCAGCATCTAAGAAATATTATGGTTTTAGGACATTAGTTTATTGGAGCAGTACTCTATCTGGCAGTTGGCAGCTGTAGGAATCAGGTTCTGATACCCCATTCCCATCTCCAGGGAGTATCAGGCCACAGAGACTTGGCTGAGCTCTGGTCCCAGTAGACACTGTAGGAATGAAGCCAAGTCATCAGGCTTGGTGAGCCAGGTAGTCTAGTGGCAAGTCTGAATATAATGAATACAGAGGTGTTCTGGGGTCACCTGAACAGCAAGACATATTCCAGGTGCCTTGCTCCTGGGCTGGAAGTTTCTGCTCTTTATCCTTCTGTGGTCAGGACTGATTCAGGAACTGGGCAAGCTCAGTCTGGAGGTGACTATTTCTCTGATCTGGTTTTGCTCTGAACCCCAAATCAAATAGCTAAGTTTATTAGAATAATGTGCAAAGTATGAGTAAATTGGTTATGAGCTGATGTTCGAAGATTTGAGAATTTTTGCTTGAGTCAAAGGCCTGAACGTTGTGACATCTTTGGGGTCTGATTGGGGCTTTCTTTTCACCCCACTTTCTACATTTTCAGTCTTTTTTGAACAGTCTACATTGCTGGAAGGATGAAGTGTCATTGTCATCTAGAAAATTAGTGGTAGATCCAAAGTACTGAGTAAATGGACTCATCTGTCTTCATCTGCCCATGTTCCACAGCTGCTGGCTGAAGCAGACCCCTTCTCCTGCCTTTTGGCAAGGACATCATCAGTCACTGTTTGGATAAAATCTAGCCAAAGAAGGACTTTGTGGAGTGATGCATTATTGTTGTTCTCATGGTGCAGGGTCAGGAGGTGGCAGAGCAAAAATGATATTTTCACACTCTGCCCATGATCCACTTGACTTTGTTCAGAGGGAACTGATTTTGAAAGCAACAGCCATCCTAATAATAATCACTAAATCCAAATTGATTATGCAAATCGCTTTGTTTCTGAAACTGCCCATTCACTGAAGCTTGTCTGAGAATGCCCAGAATTGTTTCAGGGATTTAACTGGCAGACAGGGGCCTGGAAGCCCACCCCAGGTCATGATGATCAGAGTCCATGCAAATGCTTCCACCCAACGTGTCGATTTTGATAGACTTTTGGCTCACCCATCACTCCACAGAGTGTCCTCTCAGGGCCCGACTCACCCTTCTGACCCTCCTTGCTGGACTCTGAATTCTAGAAACATTGGGAAGTCTTTGGAGAACTTCTAATCTTATTGTCATTTAAAAAAGGAAAAGAAAACATTATTTGCAAGTAAGTGAGGAAAGAGAGACTACAACAACAGTTACTCACCTTTATCCTGTGCTTAGCATGTGACATGTGTCAGTCCTGTGTCAAGTAGTTATTTAATTCTCATGTCAATTTGATGCGGTAGGTGCTATTATTGTCTGCATTTTACAGATGAGGCTTAGAGAGGTTAAGTGACTTATTTAACATCACAACCAAGCAAGTGGTGAGCTGGGGATTTCAATCCGGATGGTCTGACTTTGATTGCTGCTGCTTAAACTCTAAAGTGAAATAACATCTTCACATGGGAGCTATCTGCCTCCCATGAAAGCAAGTGGCACGTTTTGTCAGTAGCTGCTGCTTCTCTTTTTTTGATGAATTTCACCCAGCTGCTTGCCTCTCCCTTTAATTTAGCCTCATCCTAACCCATTTCCCTGTCCGCCCACTCAGTCACACACAGCCAGCGCTGTACTATGTACTCACTTTAAGTGTGTCTGTCTACACACCTGGCTCACATGGATCTGCTCTCTGCTCCCCTTGCTCACCTCCTATGTTTTTATTTGGAGCATCAGTGTTTGTGTCTTTGTGTGTGTGTCTCTTTTTAGACTTAGATCATGTTGAGAGCAGCCATGATGCTTCCTTTATACGTGGAGCTCATACCTGCTAAGCACCTACTTGGTGCCAGGTGCAGTGCTGGTCATGGGGCATGTGGAGGTGAGTCTAAAACAGTGATGCTCTCAAAGGGAGGCCACCAGGGATTTGTTATGATGCAGCCTAAGAAGTGTGATGGTGCAGCCTGGGGCAGGTGCAGGGGCTGTCTCCTGGATACCCAGCACACTGGTCAGGTGGCCTCCCTGTTTAATACCCTGCAGGGGTTCAATGTTGTTCTGGGAATGGGAACAGAACTTCTCCCTGTGCCCTTGGAAGCCCTGCAGTCTGCCCCCATTCACTCCTAGCTTCATTCCTGAAAACTCTTCCCTCTGTCTCTGGGCCCAGACATGGGGTACTTTCAAGTTTATCTGGTGATAGTGCTCAGAGAGTGTGCACAGGCTGTTTTCACAGGCTGTTTCCACCGTCTGGAAGGGGCTTTTGCCATCTTTCTTCATCTTTTAAATACCAGCTCAAGTGTGCTTTCTCTGTCCTCGCTCACTGGGAGAAACCTCTACTGTGGTTTCTCTAAGAATCTTGAACCTTTGTAGTGCTTATCACAGATGCGATTTTAAATTGCCGGAATGTTTGATCAGTGTTGGTCTCCCCCATTGTGGCAGGGGACTGTGAACTCTGTCTGTTTTGGCTTGCCACAGTGCCCCACACAGTTTCTAGCACTTGGTGGTGGTTGTGTTAGTCGCTCAGTTGTGTCCAACTCTTTGTGACCCCACAAACTGTAGCCCACAAGGCTCCTCTGTCCATGGAATTCTCTAGGCAACAGTACTGGAGTGGGTTGCCATTTCCTTCTCCAGGGAATCTTCCCAACCCAGGGATCGAACCTGGGTCTCCTGCATTGTAGGCAGATTCTTCACTGTCTGAGCCACCAGGGAAGACCTCTGGTGTGAATATTTATTGAGCCCATGGTAGATGCTCATTAAATATTTGTGGAATGAATGGATGAGCATCAAAGGATTTATGAGGCCTCATCTGGTTGTTTATAATGGCATCTGTGTGTTTTCCCATATCCGTGTGAATGTGGGGAGGACAGCTGGGCACTGTGGAGAGACCATCACACATGGCATCAGAAACCTGGGTGTGTGTGCTGGTTCTGCTCACTCCTTGAGCCTTGGTGACCTCATCTGTGAAATGGGGATGGGTTATTTTGAAGGCTGTCATAGAACCTTCATGTAAAGCATTAAGCACAGGGGGCCACGTTGATAGGCAGCCACTGAATTTTATTACTGTCATTTTATTATAACACATATGAAAATGTGAAATGCTGTATAGTCACATAAATACCAGCTCTTGTTTCAGTGGAGAACTCTGTGTTTGAAGCTAGCAAAGTAGTGTGTGAGATCTGTGTTTGAGCATTGCTGAATGAGAGTCTAGGTGAAGTGGTTGTTCCCGAATCCCTGTCTATTTCCAGAAGGAGCTGAGCTACACTGAGAGCTCTGTGGTGAATCTCCTTGGACCCAGAGTGTGCTGTTGACCCCTGTAGATTCCTTATAGCTCGGTGTTGTCACTGCTGGCTATTGTCCACTACAAAGCCTGGCTGTAGCGGAGCCAGCATGTGAGGATAGGTGTGTCTTCTGTTTTGTATCTGCTGTGTCCCCAGACCCAGGGTGCAGCCTATAGGCCCTCGGCCATATCTGTGAGTGAATGACTGCCCATGCATCTGAGCACCTAGTATGGCCACTAGCATGTTTTAAGTGCTTAGCAAATGCTTTTTGCATGAGTGGCATAAACACAACGTGCAGCATAACCATTTTGGATAAAATCACAACCGTGCCTCTAAAGGAAACAGAGGGAGAAGACGTGATCAGGCATCTGTGAGGAATGGATTGCTCCACCTGCATACTGGGGCTGAAGGCAAGACAGAAAGATTCTTGGGTTACCATGTCAGGAGAATGTGTTTCCGTGTAGGTGCCAGAGATAGATCTTTTAGCTCAAGGGCCAGGTGGTTCAGTGGAAAGGGCTCTGCACTTGCCATGGGTGACCCATCTCTGGTTCTCACTAGGGTGACCTAGAAGTAGTTGTTTAACTTCTGTACACCTTAGTTTTATCATCTGTAAAATGGGAATAATAATAATGCTTGCCCTGCTTGTCCATGGAGTTATTGTAGTTATTATCTCCCCTCATTGAAGAGGGAGGCGGGGAGAGAGAGAGAGAAATAGATTAATGTGAAAAGGCTTTAAAAAGTCATAAAGAGTTACAGATATCAAATGTGTCTGAAACTAAGCACAAAAAGTAGTTAATTGTGGGTTGTTCTCCCAGGGCTTTTGCATATTTCCAATAACATCTTTATCAAAGACACAGAGATGTAGTTCACATAGGTGATCCATTCAACTTTCTATTAAGTAAGGAGAGCAGTGTGAGGTAACAAGACTATGGTAGCAGTTAGCCAGCTGAGGTTTTCTGACCGCAGCAGGCTGTCTTACAGAAAGAAGTATCTAGAACAAGAAGTGATTAACATGTCTTCCTGTCATCTGTCAGGTGTTTTCAGAATTCAGCCATTCATTGGCAGGTGTCAGATCCGAAACCATCTGCAAGCAAACTGTTGAACACGGGTCCCAGGCAGAAATTTGGTGGTGTGGGAGTTAGGGCAGTCTGCTATAAGCAGCAATTTGGGATCCAGTCAGGAAGGCATGGGGGAGTTGCTAGGTTTGGGGACTGGGACAAAGCCTGGCATATCTGATTGAAATGTGAAATGTCTGGACTGGGCCAGTTCATGCAGCCCAGGAGTGGGAGACTGAGATGAAAGTGAAAGTGTTAGTTGCTCAATTGTGTCCAACTCTTTGTGATCCCATGGACTGAGGCCTGTGGGGATCCCACGTCCATGGAATTCTCCAGGCAAGAATACTGGAGTGGGTAGGCAATAGTATTTATTTTCTCCAAAAAGAGCTTTGATTCTTGCCAACAGATGTGCAAGTATTTTGTTGAGACCTCAAGAGTTCTGGGCCAGGCAGTGTGGAGATGATGAGTTTGGTTTGAGGGATTTGGGGACCCCAGAAGCCCCTCAGCTATGACTTCCCCAGCTAAGCCCATCCTGCCTGCTGGACTCCTGTGGACAGTGGGTCTTGAGATGGTCTGATTGACTTTGTTTTGGCCACTCTAGATCCTCAGCAGGCTGTGGCCCTGATTCCAGCCTGGTGGCTCCACCATGGACAAAACAAAGTGACAGGCCCTTACTGAGCCCCTCCTATGCTCCAAGCACTTTTCCAGGTGCCTTCATGTGCACACCAGAGCAGGCAAGGTGCAGTAGAAAGAGCTTGGACTTCCAAGCCCTAGGGGCCCCGGTCTGGCTCACAGCCCTGCTGGGCAACCTTGTTGGGGGTCACTTGACTTGGGGCCTCCCTTCCCTGGTGTATAACATGGAAATTTGATATCAGATGATCAGCATTGTTTTGAAGACTAAATAAAATAAAAGCATAGGATCTAGTGCCCAGGGGGTGTTTGGCAGATGCCACAGGGTGGAGTATGCATTGGGGATATGACATACTTCTCTTTTGGTGTGAGGTGCAGGCAGGAAGTTGCAGAACTGGCCTTTAAGAATTGCTTTGGATTCTGGCTCCTGAGGATAGGGTCTTCTGTAGGTTTTAGTTTTATTCCCCTGGGTTACTTACTCCTGCACACATACAGAGCCAGGTGCTTCTGGTTTGGGAAATCAGAGAGGTGGGTATAACTAGAAGAAGGTCCTGTTCTGGTTTGACTCTGTATTCAGATGATTCTAGAAGCCCCTCCGTTATGTTAGGAAGCTTCAAGGTTGCTGGGGTCGGTGGCTTCATTGTCTAAAGAACAGTGTGGCCCCTGGGAAGGAGAGGAATGAGACTCTGATCCCTCTCTCTGGGGCTTGAAATTGTTAGGACATGTCTGAGAGGTGGCATAACTTTGAAAAGGGTATGCTGCAGGAAAGGGCAAAAAGAGCTCTGAGGTGAACTTTACTTAGTGTGGGGGCCCAGGGCATGGGGGTGTTGAGGGCAGGCAACTTGGAGATGGGAACTGATGCTGAAATTTCCCTCCTTCTCTAAGATATCCGGGTGAGGCCCTGGGGGTGGTAACTGCAGATACAATATAAACTGAAGTTGCTCAGTGTTGAGAACTGTCACCCTCAGTTTTCTTCTTGGCTCTGGCCAACCTGCCTCAGGGTTGACCCCTCAGGGCCCTGGTTTTAGTGCAGATCACAAGCTTCTGTGGCCAATATGGCAGCTGAATGAAACTGAGACTGGCAGCTGGACCTGGCTCAAGGTTTGGGGTCAGGGTGACCTCAAGGGGTGCAGATGAAGAAGACGCATCAACCTGTCAGCATAAACCACCTGTAGGGCCGGGGTGCACTGAGCAAGGTGCTCCCAGAATGCCTGAGCTGCCCTGTCCCTCTCATCTTTGAACATTCAAAGAAATGTTACCTTATTTCTACCCCAGTCTGGTATAGTGTGAAGTGCAGTTTGGTTTCTTATTTTGTTTTGATAATGACCTTATTTAGCCGATATTTCAACAATTAAATAAGAATTACAGATTGTGTGTAGTGCTAGAGTCTGTTATTTCTTCCAAATGCATCACCTAATAACAACCTGGTAAGAGGAATTCTCCATTAGCCCCATTTATCGATGGGGAAATAGAGGCTCAGAGTGATGAGCTCAGGGTGAGATGGTAAGCAGAGACTTACTAAGTCTGCCAGGCTCTAAGCCCAGTGTCATTTGCATACTCACAGCTGCCGGCCTAGGCAGATGGGCTATGTGGTTCTGTACTATACTCTGGGTTCACGGGGATCAAGTCATAGGCGTTCCTGAAGGCCCTTTAAGAGAGCTGTGTCTACAGATGCTGTTGGCTTCATGGATGATAAAGTGCTTCCACTACATCCTCTTAAGTGCCTTAGGAAGGAGTGCCAGAGGTGGCCATCCACAGTAGCGAGACAGATGTTCAGAGAGACTGGAGGTTTGGACTAGAATCCATATGCAGGCCAGTGTCAGCTGGTCATGGGGGAGAGGTGACCTTGTGTTGGACATTGAGCTCCATCTAAGAACAAGAATGATGCACCTGTGGCTGTGGGCATCTGAACATGACTTGAATATATGTGACAGTGTGGGCAACTCACATGTGAAAAAGTTACTCTAGTGGAGCACCTGACTCTGGAGCAGGACTCCTTCACCCTCACTTACCAACTGTGTTAATTTTGGTCAAGCCACTCCCCTTCCTGTGCTCCAGTGTTCTCATCTGTACAATGGGTGATAATAATAGTACCTATTTCAAAGAATAGTTATAAAAACTAAATTTGCTGAAGACATCATAAGGGCCATGAAGTTGTTGTCAAGTAAAACAAAACATTTGAGGCTGATTTCAATACACTCTTAGGGAGTGACAAGTAGAGGCTATAGGATCATGAAGGGAAGTGTGATGAATTCTCACTGGGTACAGCCTGGGAGGGCTTCTCAGCCTGGGAGGTGACTTTTGAGCTGGGCTTGCAGAGGTAGAGATGTGAGAAGTACCCTGTGGGAGGAGGGAACTACCCTAGCCAAGGTAGGGAGGTGGGACTTTGAGGGGTTAATGCTGAGCCATTCAGGTGTGGCAGGCACATAGGTGACTAGCTATAAAAGACATTGTGGAGAGAGTCAAGATCTGGAAAAACAACCATCTTTGGGCTTGCAGTGTCTGAAACTGCTGTTGCTGCTAAGTCGCTTCAGTCATGTCTGACTCCTAGCGACCCCATGGACTGCAGCCTACCAGACTCCTCCATCCATGGGATTTTCCAGGCAAGAGTACTGGAGTGCATTGCCATTGCCTTCTCTGAGTGTCTTAAAGGATAGTTTAAAATCAGTCAGTGCTTATCAAGGGCCTCCTGCAAGGTCCTGGTTTCTGGTACTTGCTGTCAGCACAGAGGCTTTCTGTGGCTGAAACTGAAGGACACACCCCCACGTCTCCCGGGAGCTGGAAAAGGTCACCTCCAGGGACATAGCAAAGATTAGGGTGCAGGGGAAAGAAGGCAGATCAGGCAGATTTAGTTATTCTTGGCTTTGTTACTTGCTGAGACGTGTCTTTGAGCAAGCCCCTATCCCACTGAACCTGTTCTTCCTTCTGTACAATTGGGATGTGGGTCCCTGCCTGATGGACTGGCTGGAAGTCAAGGATGAAAGGAAGTACCCTCTGAGAATGTTGAATGGGAGTAGGACCCAGCCATATTTGACACCGATTAGATTCAGGAGCAAGTCTGCCATGAGCCCATTCTAATTTTAACAACCGAAAAATGACTCAGGGTCTAAAGAGGGCCCCAGAGTGATTTCAGAGCTTACTCCAAGTTGGGTCTGTAGGTGGACATAATAGATGCAATCAGCTTTATGTCTCTCTTAATGGCTTTCTTGATGAAGGGAAGCAGAGAGTAGCAGGGAGGGATCCATGCCAAAATAACTGTGGGAACCTCGGCAGCCAGAAGCCAGGTTGGTAGGCCTGGCCCTGTGGTATGAGGGCAGAAGGCTGGTGCTATCATCCCCAAGGCTGACTGTCAGCCTGATGGGTAGCCGGTCTGGCTGCAGAGCTTTCCCTTTTTGACATGGGGTGAGCCACAGACTGCACTGGTCCTTGAGACCTGTCTTTGTTTGGATATTGAATGTAGGGCAAGGATTAGCACCCTGCCCCACCCCTAGCAGGACAGGCTCTGGGATTGGAGACAGAAGGTCTCCTTGGTGGCAGGGGCTGGCTGTCGTTTTGAGTCTAGTGACTGAGCAGATTGTCTTGAGAGGATGGGTTCTTGGGTTGCTCAGTTGCTCAGTCGTGTCTGACTCTTCAAGAATCCATGGACTGTCACCCATCAGGCTCCTCTGCTCGTGGAATTTTCCAGGCAAGAATACTGGAGTGGGTTGTTGTTCCCTGCTCCCCAGGATCTTCCCAACCCAAGGATCGAACCCGTGTCTCTTACATTTCCAGCATTGGCAGGTGGATTCTTTACCACTAGGGTCACCTGGGATTCCGAATGGCTTGATCTGTCAGGTTCCAGCCTTTTTCCTGCCTGCCACAGAACACTTGTTCACTGAGCAGCAACAGGCCATTCCTAAAACCTATTTGGATAGAAGAGATTCTGAACAGAGCAATAGAGTGGTTTTCTCAAAACCACTGATAAAAAAGTTGATGTATAAAGACTCAACTGGATTTTTACACAAATGATTCCCTTTGGATGTTTGGAGAAAGAAAGTTGTAATGCCTTAAGGGGAACTGAAGGGAGGAGGAGGGTTGTGTTCAGAATATAAGTATGGCTCTTGCAAGTCTAGACCTCATGGTCTTTCATGGGAGCTGGACTCTCTGAGCTTTGGTTTCTTTATCTGTTAAGTAGGTAGGGTACCCTTTTCAATTATCCTCCCAGGGTGATATTTTTCTTTCTCTTTTTTTTTCTCTTAAATCAGATTATGGCACTGGAGAGCCCTTGAGAAAAGTCAAGATAGGACTATCTGGGATTGTTAAGCATTTCTGTGAGAGAGCCCTACAGTGGCATTTGCCTGGATGCACGAAGGAAATCATGAAAGCTACAGAAAAAGGAGTATTGTGAAAATAATAGGAACTTTAGGTTTAAGGAAGAAATAGGGCAGTGGATGTAAAGACTGAGCTATCTATTCTTTTTTTTAAGTCAGAATTTATTTTTTAGTGCAGAAAATGGGCAATTGGGTTTGAGATGCAAACAATGAACACACTAAGTTCATGGCATCCACTGCCATCACATCATGGCAAATAGATAGCACAACAGTGCAAACAGTAGCTGACTTTATTATTCTGCACTCCAAAATCACTGCAAATTGTGACTGCAACCATGAAATTAAAAGACAATTACTCCTTGGAAGGAAAGTTACAACCAACCTAAACAGCATATTAAAAAGCTGAGACAGTACTTTGCCTACAAGGTTCATCTGATCAAGGCTATGTTTTTTCCCAGTAGTCAGGTATGGATGTGAAGTTTGGACTATAAAGAAAGCTTAGTGCCAAAGAATTGATGCTTTTGTACTGTGCTGTTGGAAAAAATTTTTGAGAGTCTCTTGGACTGAAGGGAGATCCATCCAATCTATTCTAAAGGAGATCAGTCCTGGGTGTTCATTGTAAGGACTGATGTTGAAACTGAAACTCCAATACTTTGGCCACCTCATGCAAAGAGTTGACTCACTGGGAAAGACACTGATCCTGGGAGGGATTGGGGGCAGGAGGAGAAGGGGACGACAGAGGATGAGATTGCTGGGTGGTATCACCAAATTGATGGACATGAGTTTGAGTGAACTTCAGGAGTTGGTGATGGATAGGGAGGCCTAGTGTTCTTTGATTCATGGGGTCACAGAGTCGGACATGACTGAGCGACTGAACTGAACTGAATTGAAAGAAACAAAAGACTTATATATAGAAAACTATAAAACACTGATGAACAAAATCAAAGAGGACACAAATAGGTGGAGAAATATACCATGTTAATGGATTGGAAGAATCAATATACTGAAAATGAGTATATTAACCAAAGCAATCAATGGATTCACACAATCCCTATCAAGCTACCAATGCTATTTTTAAGAGAATTGGAAAAATAATTTCACAATTTGTATGGAAATACAAAAATCCATAAATAGCCAAATAAATCTTGAGAAAGAAGAATAGAACTGGAGGAATCAACCCTGCTAACTTCAGACTATACCACAAAGCTACAGTCATCAAGACAGTATGCTACTGGCTAAGAAAAATATAGATCAATGGAACAAAATAGAAAGCCCAGAGATAAATCCATGCAATTTTGGACACCTTCTCTTTGACAAAGGAGGCAAGGATATACAGTCGAGGAAAGATGATCTCTTTAAGAAGTGGTGCTGTGAAAACTGGTCAACAATTTGCACAAGGATGAAACATGAAAACTTTTCAACACCATACTCAAAAACAAACTCAAAATGGATTAAAGACCTAAATTTAAGATCAGAAAATGCAAAACTTCTAGAGGAAAACATAGGCAAAACACACTCTGACATAAATCACAGCAGGATTATCTATGACCCACCTCCCAGAGTAATGGAAATAAAAGTAAAAATAAATAAAAGGGACCTAATTAAACTTAAAAGCTTTTGCACATCAAAGAAAACTATAAGCAAGGTGCAAAGACAGCTCTCAGAATGGGAGAAAATAATAGGAAATGAAGCAACTGACAAAGAACTAATCTCAAAAATATACAAGCAACTCCTGCAGCTCAATTCCAGAAAAATAAATGACCCAATCAATAAATGGGCTAAAGATTTAAATGGACATTTCTGCAAAGAAGACATAAATTGCTACCAAACATATTAAAAGATGCTCAATATCACTCATTACCAGAGAAATGCAAATTAAACCACAGTGAGGTACCATCTCACACCAGTTAGAATAACTGCTATCAAAAAGTCAACAAATAATAAATGCTGGAGATGGTACAGAGAAAAGGGAGCACTCTTACACTGTTGGGGTGAATGCAAACTAGTACACCCACTCTGGAGAACGGTGTGGAGATTCCTTAAACAACTGGAAATAGACCTGTCATATTGACCCAGCAATCCCACCGCTAAGCATACACAGTGAGGAAACCAAAATTGAAAGAGATTCGTGTTCCCCAATGTTCATTGCAGCACTGTTTACAATAGCTAAGACATGGAACCAACCTAGATGTCCATCAACAGATGAATGGATAAGAAATCATGGTACATATACATGGAATATTACACAGCTATTAAAAACAATGCATTTGAATATGGTCTAATGAGGTGGATGAAACCAGAGCCTATTATACAGAGTGAAGTATATCAGAAACAAAAACACCAATACAGTATAATAACACATATATATGGAATTAAGAAAGATAGTAATGAGGACCATATGTGTGAGACAGCAAAAGAGATGCAGATGTAAAGGACAGACTTTTGGATTCTGAGGGAGAAGGCCATGGTGGGATGATTTGAGAGGATAACATTGAAACACATATATTACCATATATGAAATAGATCACCAGTCCAGGTTTGATGCATGAGACAGGGTGCTCAGGGCCAGTGCACTGGGACAATGTCTGTGGGTGGGATAGGGAGGGTGGTGGGAGGGGGGTTCAGGATGGGGGACACATGTGCACCCATGGCTGATTCATGTGAATGAATGTCAATACCCTCTACAATATTGTAAAGTAATTAGCCTCCACTTAAAATAAATAAATTAATTAAAATTTTTAAAAATAGTATTTAATGGTAGACCAGAGAGGAACCCTTCTGACTGGTAGGCTTTACCAGGAAGAAGGGATGGAGAGAAGGGCCATGGTAATCACAAACTTAATGAGCAGCAGGAGACCATACACTTGCAGAACCAGGGGAGTCTTGATTCTGACAAAGGTGCTTAATCCACCCTGCCTTCATCAGGATCACCTAGGACTCTCATGCTGTAACTACAGTTGACTTGAGTGAAATTTGGACACATGAATTCCCCAAGCCACCCACCCAACTCAGACTGTCACCATGTACCTTCATGATCTGATTTCATACTCTGCACCCATCATGAAGGAGCCTAGCTTCCTGGTTGGGAAAGAAAAATGTCCTAGACTCTACAGGCTGTGACATCAGGGTCCACCTCCTGATCTCCTCAAAACCTGTGTTCCTGTCAGGCACTTCTTATGCCAGGGCCTTCCTCCCAGGGTTAGTACTGCTGGGAATCAATCCACAGGTCTTCAGAAATGAGCTGCTGGCAACATGAGGAAGGTCAGTGCATGCCTCATGAGGATCAAACCCTCCCATGTGTAGCCAAGACCTGCAACATCCATCTCCAATTCTTGGGTAGGGCCAGAGTGATACCAACCTCTACAATCCTAATCGATCCTGGGCAGTTGTGGTTTGACAACCTGTTAAGGAAGAGAAGGCTGCTGGTGTCCTGAGTGAGGTTGGGAGTTCCTCACCCATAATCCCAGAAGCAGTGGACTGGAGAGGAACGATGTGCCCTATACACTGAGAGAGGACAAGGGGACAGGGAAGGATCACACAGGAGGAACATCCACTCCCTCCATCACCCACCCACAGTGACTGGGAGCTACATCATACCAGTGATGTCATAGTAGTACTCCTTCACAATGACTGTATTCCAGAAGTAAGGGTTGTCACAAAAGGAAAATATCAGCTTGCAGTTGGACCAGGGATGGCCTACTTCCTACACCTGCCAGGAACAGGAGGAGGGGAAAGGTGCAAGTTTCTGGCGTCCTCAGTCTGCATGCCAGGCAGGCATCAACACCTTCTGCTTCTCTTCTCCAAACACTCACACTGCACATGCACAAATAATATGATACTCCCCCTCCCCTACCTTCCCTTTCCAGTTCTCCCATCCACCTGTCCTCATAATTCCTCACTCACCTCCAAATCAGTCCTGTACATAAGTAAGTCTTTTCTTGGTTACTTGTCATGAGACATATCTAGGGGTGGTTCACACTCTGCTTTAGATCAATAAGCCAGTACAAGTACAAGAACAAGTACACTGGAACAGACATCTTCAAGGGACGTGAGCATTCCTGCTTGACAGACCTCCGCACTGACATCCCAAACCCCTGCCATACCATCACACCTGCTCATAGCTCTGGGTCCCCCGTGGTCCTATAGGTCCCCTCTCTACATCCTCTAAGGTAAGCTCTGTTTCTCACACTTCTGATCTCTGTCTGATTGTGTGCACTGTGTAGTGGCAGATCACTGCTTAAAGTGTCAGGATCTGCAGTCCCTGTGGCATGTCTTGTATCCAGGCAAGTGTGTCTTGTGTGTTGGTGTGTGTGCGTGTGTGTGTGTGTGTGTGTGTGTGTGTGCGATTAGCAAGAGATCCCTGGGACTCTGACCTGCTCCCCGTCTTCACCATAGGGTATACAAATATGTCTGGAGTGGTCTGGCCCTGCTGCTACTACTGCTGCTAAGTCACTTCAGTCATGTCCGACTCTGTGTGACTCCATAGATGGCAGCCCACCAGGGTCCTCCATCCCTGGGATTCTCCAGGCAAGAATACTGGAGTGGGTTACCATTTCCTTCTCCAATGGATGAAAGTGAAAGTGAAGTCGCTCAGTTGTGTCTGACTCCTAGGGACCCCATGGACTGCAGCCTACCAGGCTCCTCCATACATGGAATTTTCCCGGCAAGAGTACTGGAGTGGGTTGCCATTGCCTTCTCCCTAACTGGGACATAAAGAGTGGCCCCTTCTGGCTACAGTTTACCTGAGTAGACAATGTCCTGCTTTTACACTGCACTAGTCTGAACAACTACAGGAGCTCTGGCTGACCTAGATAGGTTTTGGGACTCCCAATGTCTCTGCTGCTTTCTCAGATAATACACAATTACAGTAAATAAAAAGTCTTTGAGAATGCTGTTCTGACATACTGTCTTGGTCACACATATTTCCAGGCCCAAGGTACAACTTCTGTTCAGACACAGGCCAAAAGGAGTCACCCAGAGTCATGGCTCAGACACACACAAGTGGAGTCAGGCCCAGGCTTTGCTGGCACTGTACCTTTGGGAGCTTGCCACTACTCCCAGCCCTCACTTCCCTCAGACCCACTCAGCTTGCCTGTGCCCTCACACACACCCCTCTTCCTGCTCCTGCTCCTTCTCTCATCCTGGACAAATGACCCTAAGAAGTGGTAGTACAGATACAACTTTGCCCCAGAAGCCAGGAATGCCCTGGATGATAGTGCTTCTTGGAGACAAGTGACACTTTCTCTTCTAACGATTCTTCTGCCCGAGCCAAAAGTAGGCCCTGTGGTAATTTTCACTCCCACAGCTCAGCTCTACCTTCAGGATAGCCAATGCCTCCAGTGTCCAAAGTGGGGCAATGGGGGCCAATCACTCAGGCTTCTGGGCCTTGGGTGTCCCTGGTACTGCTTCTCTGGGTTCTCCTCCCGCTCTTGTGAGGACACCTGATTCTGCTCCTCCTCCACTGACACCAGCTCCACCACCTCTACTGCCAACACCTCCACCTCCTCAATATCTTCAACCAGCAGTTGGAGGTCTTGCCAGAACCCCTCCACCTCTCCTTCCTGCAGAGCTGTGCTTTCCTCCACTGCCTACATCCTGAAGAGAGTAAACTTCTCGCTTGGTCCCCTCCCCCTCCCCCTCCCCCACTGTCTGTAACATCCCTGATGGCTCCACCTTACCGGCAGGTCTCAGGGCCCCAGCGGCCTGAAATCGAGTTTCACAAGTAAGAAGATTCAGGTTTCCAGGAGTGCTCCAGCCTTCCTCTGGTCTCCCTTTCCTTGTGGCCCTGGCCATGGCCCAGGGTTTGAAGGAGGTGGACCTGAAAGCACAGCAGCTGGATGGTACAGGCTTCAGTCACTCTCCACCAATTGGTTACTTACCTACAGTCTACCAGAAGGGAAGGTGAGACATGCATGCGTATCCTTGTGTCATCACCTAGGTGTAGTATGTTGGTGGCAGTGGCCTGACTTCTACATGCTGACCTTCAGAACACATCAAGAACCAATCAAATGGAGTCTAAAGGCATTTCCTCAGGGGCACTCTGGCAGCAGTGAACGAGCTACCAATCTCGAATCAATACAAAGCATGCCCTCCATGGAAGCGATTTTCATGTGCAACTGTTCCAAAGTGCAAATAGGGAAGGCAGGTGTTTCAGTAGCTGAATAACCGGTGGTTGTTATGAAATATAGAGATCTCCATATTTCTTATGGGAAAATCTTCATTCTGATCTCCAAATGTGAAATATAGAGAAGCCCTACTTCCATGAAAGAAGATTAAGACCAAGATTTTGATACAGGAAATACAGATAATTCCATATTTCATGGTGGATTTAGTTGTCTTGATATATGTTTTAGAAGTACCAAGAAGTCTATATTTCTTGAAGAAAGAGGGGTGGCCAGATTTTCATTTGTAAAACAGAGATGATTGCAATATCATAATGATTCTCTGTATCTTAAGAAAACCAATACCAAGGTTTTCATATGTGAAATATAGAGAATTACATATTTCATCTAAGAAAATGACTACCCAGATTTTCATATATGATATATAGAGAATTCCACATTTTGGGTAAGAAAAATAGCATCCAGATTCTTATAAAGTGAAATACCAAAAAATTCAATGTATCATGGACTAAAATCAGCATCAAGATTTTCATATGTAACATATAGAGAGTTTGGTAATTAAATGACTAAAATAGTCACAATGATATTTTCAGATGTGAAATATACACAATCCCATATTTTATGTAGTAATATCACTGCAAATATTTTGATATCTGAAATATACAGAATCCCAGATTTCATGTGGGGACAGTTTTTAATATGTGATGTACATAAATTTCCATCGTTCATGTAGGAATTGTCAGCAGAGAATTTTGTATGTGATAAAGAGAGTATGTTAATTCTAATGTATATAATGTGCTTCCAGATTTCAAATGTGAAATATAGAGAATTCTATATTTCATGTGGGCATTTTCATATATGAAATGTAAAGAACGTTTTCCATGTTTTTTTTTTTTTTCAGTAATACCTGGGGCATGATTTCATGTATGAAATACATGAAAAATTTCATAGTTCATGCCAGATAATCAGTTCATACAGTTCTATGAGACATGGAGACTTTCATATTTCATTAGGAAAATCTATTTCCAAATTTCTATGTGAATTATAGAAAATTATATATTTATATAAGAAAAATTTAATACAGATTTTTGATATTGAAACATTCAGAATTTCATGTAGAAAAGTATGTGCTTTGAATTTTATATACAAAATTTAGATGATTCCAAAGTGCACATGAGAATATCTGCACCCATATTTTCATGAATGAATTACAGATATTCCATATTTCATGTGAGAAATATTTTGCTCAGATTCTCAAATGAGAAATAGGAATGCTTCCATATTTCTTGCAGGGAAAATTACATCCAAATTTTCATATGTGAAATATACAGATTTCCATATTCATGTATGAAATCCAAACCCTAGAAATCCAACTGTTACTACACCAATGTCCACGTTGTCATGTAGAAACATTGGCACCCAGACTTTCATGTGTGAAAAATAGTTTACTCCGTATTTCATGTTGGGAAATCTTCACTTGGACTTTCATAAATGAAATCTCAGATCAGATTAGATTAGATCAGTCGCTCAGTCGATTCTGACTCTTTGTGACCCCATGAATCACAGCATGTCAGGCTTCCGTGTTCATAACCAACTCCCGGAGTTTACTCAGACTCATGCCCATTGAGTCAGTGATGCCATCCAGCCATCTCATCCTCTGTCGTCCCCTTCTCCTCTTGCCCCCAATCCCTCCCAGCATCATAGTCTTTTCCAGTGAGTCAACTCTTTGCATGAGGTGGCCAAAGTACTGGAGTTTCAGCTTTAGTATCACTCCTTCCAAAGAAATCCCAGGGCTGATCTCCTTTAAAATGGACTGGTTGGATCTCCTTGCAGTCCAAGGAACTCTCAAGCGTCTTCTCCAACACCACAGTTCAAAAGCATCAATTCTTCAGTGCTCAGCCTTCTTCACAGTCCAACTCTCACATCCATACATGACCATAGGAAAAACCATAGCCTTGACTAACAACCCTTTGTTGGCAAAGTAATGTCTCTGCTTTTGAATATGCTATCTAGGTTGGTCATAACATTCCTTCCAAGGAGTAAGCGTCTTTTAATTTCATGGCTGCAGTCACCATCTGCAGTGATTTTGGAGCCCATAAAAATAAAGTCTGACATGTTTCCCCATATATTTCCCATGAGGTGATGGGACCGGATGCCATGATCTTCATTTTCTGAGTTTTGAGCTTTAAGCAAACTTTTTCACTCTCCACTTTGACCTTCATCAAAAGGCTTTTTAGTTCCTCTTCACTTTCTGCCATAAGGGTGGTGTCATCTGCATATCTGAGGTTATTGATATTTCTCCTGGCAATCTTGATTCCAGCTTGTGTTTTTCCAGCCCAGTGTTTCTCATGATGTACTCTGCATATAAGTTAAATAAACAGGGTGACAATGTACAGCCTTGACAAACTCCTTTTCCTATATGGAACCAATCTGTTGTTCCATGTCCAGTTCTAACTGTTGCTTCCTGACCTGCATACAAATTTCTCAAGAGGCAGATCAGGTGGTCTGGTAGTCCCATATCTTTCAGAATTTTCCACAGTTTACTGTGATCCACGCAGTCAAAGGCTTTGGCATATTCAATGAAGCAGAAATAGATGTTTTTCTGGAACTCTCTTGCTTTTTCCATGATCCAGCAGATGTTGGCAATTTGATCTCTCATTCCTCTGCCTTTTCTAAAACAAGCTTGAACATCAGGAAGTTCATGGTTCACATATTGCTGAAGCCTGGATTGGAGAATTTTAAGCATAACCTTACTAGCGTGTGAGATGAGTGCAACTGTGTGGTAGTTTGAGAATTCTTTGGCATTGCCTTTCTTTGGGATTGGAATGAAAACTGACCTTTTCCTGTCCTGTGGCCACTTCTTCTTTTTACAAATTTGCTGGCATATTGAGTTCAGCACTTTCACAGCATCATCTTTCAGGACCTGGAACAGCTCAACTGGAATTCCATCACCTCCACTAGCCTTGTTCATAGTGATGCTTTCTAAGGCACACTTGACTTCACATTCCAGGATGTCTGGCTCTAGGTCAGTGATCACACCATCGTGATTATCTGGGTTGTGAAGATCTTTTTTGATCAGTTTTTCTGTGTATTCTTGCCATCTCTTCTTAATATCTTCTGCTTCTGTTAGGTCCATATCTTTTCTGCCCTTTATTGAGCCCATCTTTGCATGAAATGTTCCTTTGGTATCTCTGATTTTCTTGAAGAGATCTCTAGTATTTCCCATTCTGTTGTTTTCCTCTATTTCTTTGCATTGATCGCTGAAGAAGGCTTTCTTATCTCTTCTTGCTATTCCTTTTTTTTAAATATATACTTTTCTTTTTTTTTTTAATTTATTTTATTTTTAAATCTTACATAATTGTATTAGTTTTGCCAAATATAAAAATGAATCCACCACAGGTATACATGTGTTCCCCGTCCTGAAACCTCCTCCCTCCTCCCTCCCCATACCATCCCTCTGGGTCGTCCCAGTGCACCAGCCCCAAGCATCCAGTATCGTGCATCGAACCTGGACTGGCATCTCATTTCATACATGATATTTTACATGTTTCAATGCGATTCTCCCAAATCTTCCCACCCACTCCCTCTCCCACAGAGTCCATAAGACTGTTCTATACATCATTGTTTCTTTTGCTGTCTCATACACAGGGTTATTGTTACCATTTTTCTAAATTCCATATATATGTGTTAGTATACTGTATTGCTGTTTTTCCTCCTGGCTTACTTCACTCTGTATAATAGGCTCCAGTTTCATCCACCTAATTAGAACTGATTCAAATGTATTCTTTTTAATGGCTGAGTAATACTCCATTGTGTATATGTACCATAGCTTTCTTATCCATTCATCTGCTGATGGACATCTAGGTTGCTTCCATGTCCTGGCTATTATAAACAGTGCTGCAATGAACATTGGGGTATACGTTTCTCTTTCCCTTCTGCTTTCCTCAGTGTTTATGCCCAGCAGTGGGATAGCTGGATCATAAGGCAGTTCTATTTCCAGTTTTTAAAGGAATTTCCACACTGTTCTCCATAGTGGCTGTACTAGTTTGCATTCCCACCAACAGTGTAAGAAGGTTCCCTTTTCTCCACACCCTCTCCAGCATTTATTATTTGTAGACTTTTGGATCACAGCCATTCTGACTGGTGTGAAATGGTACCTCATAGTGGTTTTGAATTTCATTTCTCTGATGATAAGTGACGTTGAGCATCTGTTCATGTGTTTGTTAGCCATCTGTATGTCTTCCTTGGAGAAATGTCTGTTTAGTTCTTTGGCCCATTTTTTGATTGGGTCGTTTATTTTTCTGGAGTTGAGCTGTAGGAGTTTCTTGTATATTTTTGAGATTAGTCGTTTGTCCATTGCTTCATTTGCTATTATTTTCTCCCATTCTGAAGGCTGTCTTTTCACCTTGCTAATAGTTTCCTTTTATGTGCAGAAGCTTTTAAGGTTAATTAGGTCCCGTTTGTTTATTGTTGCTTTTATTTCCAATATTCTGGGAGGTGGTTCATAGAGGATCCTGCTGTGATGTATGTCGGAGAGTGTTTTGCCTATGTTCTCCTCTAGGAGTTTTATAGTTTCTGGTTTTACGTTGAGATCTTTAATCCATTTTGAGTTTATTTTTGTGTATGGTGTTAGAAAGTGTTCTAGTTTCATTCTTTTACAAGTGGTTGACCAGATTTCCGAGCACCACTTGTTAAAGAGATTGTCTTTAATCCATTGTATATTCTTGCCTCCTTTGTCAAAGATAAGGTGTCCATATGTGGGTGGATTTATCTCTGGGCTTTCTATTTTTTTTCCATTGATCTATATTTCTGTCTTTGTGCCAGTACCATACTGTCTTGATAACTGTGGCTTTGTAATAGAGCCTGAAGTCAGGTAGGTTGATTCCTCCAGTCCCATTCTTCTTTCTCAATATCGCTTTGGCTATTCAAGGTTTTTTGTATTTCCATACAAATTGTGAAATTATTTGTTCTAGTTCTTTGAAGAATACTGTTGGAAGCTTAATAGGGATTGCATTGAATCTATAAATTGCTTTGGGTAGTATACTCATTTTCACTATATTGATTCTTCCAATCCATGAACATGGTATATTTCTCCATCTATTAGTGTCCTCTTTGATTTCTTTCACCAGTGTTTTATAGTTTTCTATATATAGGTCTTTAGTTTCTTTAGGTAAATATATTCCTAAGTATTTTATTTTTTCCTTTGCAATGGTGAATGGAATTGTTTCCTTAATTTCTCTTTCAGTTTTCTCATTATTAGTGTATAGGAATGCAAGGGATTTCTGTGTGTTGATTTTGTATCCTGCAACTTTACTATAGGCTTTGATTAGTTATAGTAATTTTCTGGTGGAGTCTTTAGGGTTTTCTATGTAGAGGATCATGTCATCTGCAAACAGTGAGAGTTTTACTTCTTCTTTTCCAATTTGGATTCCTTTTGTTTCTTTTTCTGCTCTGACTGCTGTGGCCAAAACTTCCAAAACTATGTTGAATAGTAATGGTGAAAGTGGGCACCCTTGTCTTGTTCCTGACTTTAGAGGAAATGCTTTCAAATTTTCACCATTGAGGATAATGTTTGCTGTGGGTTTGTCATATATAGCTTTTATTATGTTGAGGTATGTTCCTTCTATTCCTGCTTTCTGGAGAGTTTTTATCATAAATGGGTATTGAATTTTGTCAAAGGCTTTCTCTGCATCTATTGAGACAATCATATGGTTTTTATTTTTCAATTTGTTAATGTGGTGTATTACATCGATTGATTTGCAGATATTGAAGAATCCTTGCATCCCTGGGATAAAGCCCACTTGGTCATGGTGTATGATCTTTTAAATGTGTTGTTGGATTCTGATTGCTAGAATTTTGTTAAGGATTTTTGCATCTCTGTTCATCAGTGATATTGGCCTGTAGTTTTCTTTTTTGTGTGGGATCTTTGTCATGTTTTGGTATTAGGGTGATGGTGGCCTCATAGAATGAGTTTGGAAGTTTACCTTCCTCTGCAACTTTCTGGAAGAGTTTGAGCAGGATAGGTGTTAGCTCTTCTCTAAATTTTTGGTAGAATTCAGCTGTGAAGCCGTCTGCACCTGGGCTTTTGTTTGCTGGAAGATTTTTGATTACAGTTTCAATTTCCGTGCTTGTGATGGGTTTGTTAGGATTTTCTATTTCTTCCTGGTCGAGTTTTTGAAAGCTGTACTTTTCTAAGAATTTGTCCATTTCTTCCACGTTGTCCATTTTATTGGCATATAATTGTTGATAGTAGTCTCTTATGATCCTTTGTATTTGTGTGTTGTCTGTTGTGAGCTTTCCATTTTCATTTCTAATTTTATTGATTTGATTTTTCTCCCTTTGTTTCTTGATGAGTCTGGCTAATGGTTTGTCAATTTTATTTATCCTTTCAAAGAACCAGCTTTTGGTTTTGTTGATTTTTGCTATGATCTCTTTTGTTTCTTTTGCATTTATTTCTGCTTTAATTTTTAAGATTTCTGTCCTTCTACTAACCCTGGGGTTCTTCATTTCTTCCTTTTCTAGTTGCTTTAGGTGTAGAGTTAGGTTATTTATTTGATTTTTTTCTTGTTTTTTGAGGTGTGCCTGTATTGCTATGAACTTTCCCCTTAGGACTGCTTTTACCGTGTCCCACAGGTTTTGGGTTGTTGTGTTTTCATTTTCATTCGTTTCTATGCAAATTTTGATTTCTTTTTTTATTTCTTCTGTGATTTGTTGGTTATTCAGCAGCGTGTTGTTCAGCCTCCATATGTTGGAATTTTTAATAATTTTTCTCCTGTAATTGAGATCTAATCTTACTGCATTGTGGTCAGAAAAGATGCTTGGAATGATTTCTATTTTTTTTTTAAAATTTACCAAGGCTAGCTTTATGGTCCAGGATGTGATCTATCCTGGAGAAGGTTCCATGTGCACTTGAGAAAAATGTGAAATTCATTGTTTTGGGGTGAATTGTCCTATAGGTATCAATTAGGTCTAACCGATCTATTGTATCATTTAAAGTTTGTGTTTCCTTGTTAATTTTCTGTTTAGTTGATCTATCCATAGGTGTGAGTGGGGTCTTAAAGTCTCCCACTATTAGTGTTATTGTTAATTTCTCCTTTCATCCTTGTTAGCATTTGTCTTACATACTGCGGTGCTCCCGTGTTGGGTGCATATATATTTATAATTGTTATATCTTCTTCTTGGATTGATCCTTTGATCATTATGTAGTGACCTTCTTTGTGTCTTTTCACAGCCTTTGTTTTAAAGTCTATTTTATCTGATATGACTATTGCTACTCCTGCTTTCTTTTGGTCCCTATTTGCATGGAAAATCTTTTACAGCCCTTCACTTTCAATCTGTATGTGTCCCCTGTTTTGAAGTGGGTCTCTTGTAGACAACATATGTAGAGGTCTTGTTTTTTTATCCATTCAGCCAGTCTTTGTCTATTGGTTGGGGCATTCAACCCATTTATATTTAAGGTAATTACTGATAAGTATCATCCCGTTGCCATTTACTTTATTGTTTTGGGTTTGAATTTATACACCATTTTTTCTGTTTCTTGTCTAGAGAATATCCTTTAGTATTTGTTTGAGAGCTGGTTTCGTGGTGCAGAATTCTCTCAGCTTTTGCTTGTCTGAAAAGCTTTTGATTTCTCCTTCATACTTGAATGAAATCCTTGCTGGTTACAATAATCTGTGCTGTAGGTTATTTTCTTTCATCATTTTAAGTATGTCTTGCCATTCTCTCCTGGCTTGAAGAGTTTCTATTGAAAGATCAGCTGTTATCCTTATGGGAATTCCCTTGTGTGTTATTTGTTGTTTTTTCCCTTGCTGCTTTTAATATTTGTTCTTTGTGTTTGATCTTTGTTAATTTCATTAATATGTGTCTTGGGGTGTTCCACCTTGGGTTTATCCTGTTTGGGACTCTCTGGGTTTCTTGGACTTGGGTGATTATTTCCTTCCCAATTTTAAGGAAGTTTTCAACTATTATCTCCTCAAGTATTTTCTCATGGTCTTTCTTTTTGTCTTCTTCTTCTTCTGGTACCCCTATGATTTGAATGTTGTGGTG
Organism: Bos taurus; assembly: GCF_002263795.3. NCBI lineage: Eukaryota > Metazoa > Chordata > Mammalia > Artiodactyla > Bovidae > Bos > Bos taurus. Next base: position 23,462,166 of record NC_082638.1, read on the forward strand.
TTTAATATTTTCTTGGAAGTCTCTGAGATTGTCCTCATTTCTTTTAATTCATTTTTCTTTTATCCTCTCTGATTCATTTATTTCTACCATTCTATCTTCTAATTCACTAATCCTATCTTCTGCCTCTGTTATTCTACTATTTGTTGCCTCCAGAGTGTTTTTAATTTCATTTATTGCATTATTCATTATATATTGACTCTTTTTTATTTCTCTAGGTCCTTGTTAAACCTTTTTTACATGTTCTCAACCCTTGTGTCCAGGCTATTTATCTGTGATTCCATTTTGATTTCAAGATTTTGGATCAATTTCACTATCATTATTTGGAATTCTTTATCAGGTAGATTCCCTATCTCTTCCTCTTTGGTTTGGTGGGCATTTATCCTGTTCCTTTATCTGCTGGCTATTCCTCTGTCTCTTCATCTTGTTTAAATTGCTGAGTTTGGGGTGTCCTTTCTGTATTCTGGCAGTTTGTGGACTTCTCTTAATTGTGGCGTTTCCTCACTCTGTGTGGGTTTGTACAGGTGGCTTGTCAAGGTTTCCTGGTTAGGGAAGCTTGTGTCAGTGTTCTGATGGGTGGAGCTGTATTTCTTCTCTCTGGAGTGCAATGAAATGTCCAGTAATGAGTTATGAGATGTCTATGGTTTTGGGGTGACTTTGGGCAGCTTGTATCTTGAAGTTCAGGGCTGTGTTCCTTTGTTGCTGGAGAATTTGCTTGGTATGTCTTGTCCTGAAACTTGTTGGCCCTTGTGTGGTGCTTGGCTTCAGTGTCGGTATGGAGGTGTTTGATGAGCTCCTGTCAATTAACGTTCCTTGGAGTCAGGAGTTCCCTGGAGTCAGGGTTTGGACTTCAGCCTCCTGCTTCCAGTTATCGGTCTTATTTTTACTGTAGTTTCAAAACTTCTCCTTCTATGCAGCACCATTGATAAAACATCTACGTTAAAGAGGAAAAGTTCCTCTACTGTGAGGGTCACTCAAAGAGGTTCACAGTTACATGGAGAAGAGAAGAGGGAGGAGGGAGTTAGAGGTGACCCAAATGAGATGAGGTGGAATCAATAGTGGAGAGAGTGGGGTAGCCAGTAGTCACTTCCTTTTGTGCACTCCACAACTGGACCACTCAGAGGTGTTCACGGAGTTATACAGAGAAGAGAAGAAGGAGGAAGGAGACAGAGGTGGCCAGAAGAATAAAAGGGGGGAATGAAAAGGAGGGAGACTGATCCAGCCAGTAATCAGTTCCCTAAGTGTTCTCCACCGTCTGGAACACACAGAAACTCACAGAGTTGGGTAGAGTAGAGAGGGGTTAGGGAGGAGACACAGGCGACCTGGTGGAGAAAAAGGAGAGTCCAAAGGGAGAAAGAGCAGTCAAGCCAGTAATCTCGCTCCCTAGTGAAAAATGGGTCCTGAAGATTGGGTTCTTAAAGGTACAAGATTGGTAACAAATACATAAAAGCAAAAATTAAAAATCTAGAGTAGAGTTTGGAATTTCAAAAATACGATGCTAAAGAAAAGAAGAAGGAAAAGAAAGAGAGAAAAAACGAACAAAGAAAAGCAAACAAGGTCGCAAAAATTATAAAGAAAATACAAGTATAAAATTGATAACTAATACCAAAAAGCAAAAATTAAAAATCTAGAGTAGAGTTTGGAATTTCAAAAATACAATGTTAAAAAAAGGAAGAAGAAACCTAAAGAGAGAAAACAAACAAACAAACAAAAACAATGTCGCAAAAATTATAAAGAAAATAAAGGTACAAAATTGGTATCAAATACCAAAAAGCATAAATTAAAAATCTAGAGTAGAGTTTGGAATTTCAGATATACAATGTTATATAAAAGAAATGGAGAAAGAAACAGAAAAAAAAAAAGTCACAGAATTTATAAAAAAAAAACTATAGGTACAATATTGATAACATATACCAAAAAGCTAAAATTAAAAAACTAGAGTAGAGTTTGGAATTTCAAAAATACAATGTTAAAGAAAAGAAGGAAAAAAAAAAGGTCAAAAAATTATAAAATATATATATATGAAGTTTGCTGAGGAAGAAAAATATAGGATTTTTTTTTTTTTTTGGAAAGTAATAGGTTATAAAAGTGAAAATTAAAGGAACAATAGAAGACTTAAAAAATTTTTTTAATTAAAAGAAAGAAAGAAAGATCGTAAAAATAGTAAAAATATATCTAGGACTTTCTCTGGTTTTCTTGTGAGTATTGTGGGTTCAGTTCAGTTTTGGCTAGTTCCTTGGTCCGACTTATATTTCTCAAGATCTATAGGCCCCTTCCTATGTAGTTTGTAGTAACCACAGGGTTTTAATCTATTGCCTGTAGCTTCCAAGGCATTTTCCTCTGTTATAACTTCTTCTGTTCGCTGGTCTCTTCAGTGTCTGGTTTCCACCCTGACACAAAGGGGACGGTGGGGGAAACTTTTTTTTTTTTTAGGCTCAGTTGTTCAGTCGCACTTTGGGGAGGGAGGGAGTGATGCTGCAAACAAATAACACTGGCATGCACTAGCAGTGCCTCAGCCACACTGGGTCTGCCCCCGCTCACGGCGCGTGTAGCCTCCCTGCCCACACTGCTCGGGCTCTAGGTTGTTCCGCCGGGAACAATCCGAGGCCGGCCCTGGGCTGCATGCACCTCCCAGGTCCAAGCCGCTCAGGTTCAGGCACTCGGGTAGTCCTCAGAGGCGCAGACTCAGTTGGGCCTGCGTTTTGTGCTCTTCCCAGGTCCGGGCAGCTCAGGTGATGAGGAGTTAGGCAAGTGCCAATGCTGCGACTTATTGCCTCCCCGCCACTCAGTTATCTGGGTGTAAAACCGGCTCACCTTCTAAGGCAGATGTTGACCGTCCAGACCCCCAAGAAGTTTTAGTTAGCAAAGAAGCCTGCTTACAGTTTTATAGATAATGCCTCTCTGGGGCTGTGATTGCCCCCTTCCGGCTCTGGCTGCCTGTCACCAGAGGGGGAAGGTCTGCAGCTGGCTATCTCTATTCAGTCCTTTGTTCCGTGCGTGGGCCTGGCGGTGTCTTAGGTTGGGACTGGCTTTTTGCGTGGTAGATATCCCACAGTCTGGTTTGCTAGCCCAAATTATTTCGCTCAGATAGCGCTCAGGGTATTCAGGCCAGATTCTTACTCTAAGCGATGCAGCCCGCGCCGCGCCTCCCTGCCCAGCCCCTGCTTACTAATGGCGTGTGCAGGCATCTGCGCTGCTTCTCCACTGGGGGTTACCGTAGGACTCGCAATCTGTGAGTTTTAATTGTTTATTTATTTTTTCTCCCTGTTATGTTGCCCTCTGTGCTTCCAAGGCTCGGCACAGATTCGGCAGTGAGAAGGTTTCCTGGTGTTTGGAAACTTCTCTCTTTTTAAGACTCCCTTCCCGGGATGGAACTCCATCCCTCCCTCTTTTGTCTCATTTTTTTGTCTTTTATATTTTTTCCTACCTCCTTTCGAAGAGTTGGGTTGCTTTTCTGGGTGCCTGATGTCCTCTGCTGGCATTCAGAAGTTGTTTTGTGGAATTTACTCAATGTTTAAATGCTCTTTTGATGAATTTGTGGGGGAGAAAGTGTTCTCCACATCCTATTCCTCCGCCATCTTGGCTCCTCCCCCTTCTTGCTATTTTTTAGAACTCTGCATTCAGATGTTTATATCTTTCCTTTTCTCCTTTGCTTTTCACTACTCTTCTTTTCACATCTATTTGTAAGGCCTCCCCAGACAGCCATTTTGCTTTTTTGCATTTCTTTTCCATGCGGATGGTCTTGATCCCTGTCTCCTGGACAATGTCAACAACCTCATTACATAGCTCATCAGGCACTCTATCTATCAGATCTAGGCCCTTAAATCTATTTTTCACTTCCACTGTATAATCATAAGAGATTTGATTTAGGTCATACCTCAATGTTCTAGTGGTTTTCCCTACTTTTTTCAATTTAAGTCTGAATTTGGCAATAAGGAATTCATGGTCTAAGCCACAGTCAGCTCCTGGTCCTGTTTTTGTTGACTGTATAGAGCTTCTCCATCTTTGGCTGCAAAGAATATAATGAATCTGATTTCGGTGTTTACCATCTGGTGATGTCCATGTGTAGAGTCTTCTCTTGTGTTGTTTGAAGAGGGTGTTTGTTATGACCAGTATAGAGAATTCTAAATGTCAACAAGGAAATCAGTGATCAGAGAGTCATTTAAGAAATAAGTTGACTCTATTATGACTGCTCATTCCAGATCTTAGTTTCTGAATTGTTGATAATCCCTGCCGGGAGCTAGTGAGGCATTCCACTTGTGACAAAGGTCATGAGGAAGGAGGCTTGGCATACGCAAAGGCAGGATCGAGCCTCAGGAATCCCCCTGGAAATTCTCAAGCATCTACCTCCAAAAAAACCGGAGTCTGCCTACTTTATTGCTTTGTGCTCTCACCTCTGACTTTACTGGGGGCTGTCCCCCACCACCATCTCGCTGTCTCTGTCAAAGAGGTAACTAACAGCTTCAATTAATAAATTCCTGGGCAATTAGGAGTGTTTAAATCCAAACCCCTCAGATAGCTCTCTAACTCGCCTGACAAATTTGCCCAGACTCCTACAGCTATGCATATGATTGTTTACAGTCTCCCAGCCTTGAGAGGCACGGGAAGCTTAAGATATTCAAATAGCTTAGAGCCTCTCAGAGAGTTAGAAATTGTCAGAATAAAACTAGTAGAAGATTTCATTGATGAGCCAATGCTTGCTGCCAAGTTTTCACATCCCCTGTATTGTATCCTTGAATGTGTGTTAATTAATATAGTTGGTATGTAGAAAAAATAAGTAGTGGACTTGGTGTTAGCAACTTTAGACCCTTAAGGTAATAAATTCTTTCCTTTGTTGCAAACCCATTACACATCCGCCCTACAGGAATGCAATTTTATCTAACACCTTCGGAAGATGGCATCAAACCTTAAAATAATTACTCTTAGAGAAAATAAGTCTTACGGTTGACAAACCTTTGTCAAGAGTCATAAAATGTTAATAGGCCTTCTGGCCAGAAGATGATGTAAATCACCTAAACTATTTGTATATGATAAATTTGCAGTAAAGAAACCCTGGTTTTGATAAGGATCAAAGACTGCTGACTTTGCATCCCCTATTATCCTCTATGTGTAACTTGGTATATAAGCCCCTGTTGAATATAAAGCTACAGGCCTTGCTCACCAAAGCTTGGTCTCCCCATGTCATTTTTCTCCTTAACTTCCAGCTGAGTCTCCATCTGGAGTGCGGAGGTCCTCTGCGACCATTTATTTGCCTGGGTTTCTAAGACCCACTCAAGAAGGTGTCTAAGGTGGGGCACCTTCCGCTATTTGAGAGGGTGCCTGCGGCCTCCGTGGTCAGAACTAACCTGCTGTCACAGGTTATATTGATTTTCCACGTAAACCAAACTACTCAGCTTCTTTTCTCCACTGAATTTTCCTACTGAGCTATCCTCATTCTATTATTCTTTATATCTTTGATGAATAAATAAATAAATAGGTCACCGACGCAGTCTCCCCTTTGAATACCCTGGATCAGCCGGGGATGGACCCCGGCAAATCCCATATTTTATGTGTGAAAAATCTGACACAGGATTTCAAACGTGAATAATAGAGGCTTTGTAATTCATATGAGCAAATCTGTCCTCAGATTTTCAAATGTGAAATATACTGGATTCCACATTTCATTTTGGAAGATGTTTCAATGAAATATAGAGAATTTCATAGGTCTAGCATGAAAATTGTATTTTCTTATATGAAATAGAAGATTCCATATTTCTTGTAGCAAAATCGATGCCATTTTTCAAATGTGAAATACACAACATTCCATATTTCATTAAGGAAAGCCCCATACGATTTTCAAATGAGAAATATGAAAATTACATCACAGTTACATTATGTCATTACATTTAGATAATTGTTAAGCAAATATTTTTGTATTTCATGCAGAAACATTTGTGTCCATACTTTCATGTGATATACAGATATCCCCAGATTTTAATATGTGAATTATAGTTTCATGTTTCATGTCCTAAAATCTGCATCTAGAGTTTCATATGTGAAACTGAGAATTTCATCTTTCATATAGTACATTCTGGTGTTGGATTTCAATACATGAAACAAAAAATTTGATAGTGCATCCACAATCATATGTTATTTCACATAAGAAAAGATATCCCCAGATTTTCATATTTGAAATGTAAAATATTTCATGTCACTTTTCATATCCGTATTCCATGTCATTGTGTTTTTATTCAGATTTTGGTGCATGAAATATTGAAGCTGTCATTGTTTAAGCGGTAAATTCTACATGCAGAGGTTCATTAATTAAATAGAGAAAATTCCATATTTCAAGTAGGAATATCTAGTTTTTCTATGGACATATAGAAAATTCCATATTTCAAGCTTGAAAATCTAATCTCGATTTTGTATGTGGAATACATTTGTTGTTGGCTAGTTTCTTTCAGGATTGAAGGGGTTGATCTCCTTCCTGCACAAGTGTCTCTCACGAGTCATGTTCAGCACCACAGTTACAAAGCCTCAATTGTTTGGCATTCAGCCTTCTTTAGAGTGAAACTAGCACATCTGTACATTTCTCCTGGTAAAACCATAGCCCTTGACTATATGGACATTTGTTGGCAAAGAGATGTGTCTTCTTTTCAGTACATTGTATCTAGGCTTGTCATTGCTTTTCTTCCTAGCGGAAGGGATCTTTTAGATTCAGGGCTTTAATTACTGTCCCCAGTGATATTAGAGTCCTAGAAAATTATCTGTCACTATTTCCAATTTTACCCTTTCTATTTGCCAAAACATTACTATTGTTTGCCCCACCTTATTTCAAACACCAAGGCCCAACGTGCCTGTTACTCCAGAGACTGTCATTTTTCATGTGGGAAAATCTGCAGAGATGGTCATGTTCAAGAAAGAGAACTCCACATTCCTGAAGGAAAAATAACCATCCTAATTTTCAGCTGTGAAATACAGATAATTCTATATGTCATGGAAGAAAATCTTCACCAAATATTCATACATGAATTGTAGAGACTTAATATTTCAAATATGAATATTGGCATTGATTTGCCTATGTGAAATATAGGAATTCCATATTTCAAGTAGTAAATTTGGCATCTGGATAGGTGATGTGAAACAAAAGAATTTCATACTTCATGGATAAAAGCTCCTTGCCTAGAGTTTCAAGTATCAAAAATAAAGAAATCCATGTTTGATGTAGGAAAATCAGGGCCAGATTTTCATTTGTAAAATACAGGGAAGTGAAAATCATGACCCATCTTTTCCTAAATGGAATATAGGTAATTCATTTTTTTCATGGATTCACTCTGTGCCAAGAGTTTCATACATGAAATATAGAGAATTCCATATTTAAGAGAGGAAAATCAGTGCCCTGATTTACATATGTGGAATAATTTAAAATCCTTATTTGGGGTACTAAAATCAATGGCTAGCAATTCATAAAAGAAGCACACAAAATTCCAGATGATGTATAGGAAATTTAGCATTCAGTTATGCATATGTGATATACATTAAATTTGCATTTCCATGTAGAAAAAATATGCATACATATTCTCATATGAAATATAGAAATTTCCATTTTCATTCTGGAAATTGAGTTTTGAGGGTTTCACACGTGAAATATAGACAATTCCATATTTAATACAGGAAAACAACATGCATACATTCTTATGTGAAATACTGAGTTCTGTGTTTCATGCAGAAACATTTTGCCCATATGTCAATATGTGACATACAGAGGAATTGTCTCTATATAAAGAGATTTACAGATGAAGCATTTCTAAATAAGATATGCTATGGTCAGCATCCCCGTACAGGACCTGAATCATCAGTGCCATAAGAAGTGAAGTCCACTCATTTACTGTACAGAGGCCCTTTCAAAGTGGTTCCATTCTCATCCTGCCTCCAGGTGAAACCGCATGACAGCCTATCCCATCATCCCAGCCCTGTGGAGCTGCGAACAGCTAGAGGATCATCCTAAGCCATCTTTTGTAGAGTGCTGATAGTCAAACATTTTGCAAAGACTACACAGAGGGATGTTTCAAACCGGCAAACTCTGGAGATAGTACTGCTGCAATTGAGAAGGACAGAAAACTCTTTGTAGGGGCTGCACATACCCTATTTCTGTGCCTGGTAATCTGGCCCGTTCTGTTCTTGGCTCCTTTTCATCTCCCTGAATGGCCCTGGAAAGGTTTCTCCCTGCTGCTCCTTCCTGCCTAGGGATCCAGGGTGCAGCCACATGTCTCCACTTACAACATGCTCTCTCAATAACATCCGTGGTCTTGATTCCCTGGCATCCATGCCTTGGCTGCCCCATGGTTATTGTAGTTTACACAAGTTTGTTAATTTTTTCAGTATCCATTTTTCCTTCTCCCAGCCAAGCCAGTTCTGACAGCTCACATGCACATTTGTGCCAGTGGGCACGTGCACACACACACACACAACCCTAAAAGGAAATGTTCACACAGGCAGAACTATAGCTTTGCTTGTCCAGGATAATGGACTTTGGTAAGCACCTCTCATTTTCTCTGGTTGTTTTCTTTCAATCACTTATCAGTCAAGTTAGTGTTCTCCTCTATCTCTACTTTTTATCCTGGAAGATTACAAAATGTTGGGGTTTGCTCATGAGGAGGACTGACTTGGAAAGAGGTGGGTGGGCTGGAAGTGCTCATGATAGACAGCTGAATGGGTGCTCATGTCCTGTATTCTCTCATCACATGACTGGTTCACAGTGCCAGTCACATTGGCATGGTTTCATTCCATGTGCTTTCCTTCCAGGAACCACACCAGAGATAGCAAGTGGCTTTGAACTGCACTGACTTGGAGCACCCTATCTCGCCTACACCTCTAAAAACCTTTCCTTGTCAATGGACCTCCCTTATGGCAGGTCCAGTACCCACTTGGGCTCAAGACCTTCTGAGCAAGATGACCCTCCTCCTCCTAATTGTGTAATAGGCTGTTCATAACTGTTACCATTTCCCCCCCAAGTGTTGTCCCCCTGTAGCCAGAAAAGGCCAAATTGATGAATGGACCTCCAAAACACCAAAGAAAATGTGACAGGGCTGTGTCTGAAACAATATCATGAAGAAGGTGCATATGAATCCAAAGGGCCTCTGCTGAAACAAGGCACTGAAAGTGATCTCAAAAAGGTCTGATGGCCTCCCTTTTGGTCAGCACTACACTTTACTTCTACCCACACATATACAGAGACCCAACACAGGGGATCCTGCCTGCCCTGGGCCCATAGCTCATGCCTCCATTGTGCAGAAAGGAGCATTCCTCTCCAAGATGCTCCATGAGGGCTTTATTCCAGGCTAGGCCTCAATATCTTGCTAAATACCAAGTCTCTCTGCTTCCCTCATCAGGCTGTGGTAGATCTGTCTATAGCTCAGGATCTCTGCTAGCCTAAGGAGTTCATGTACCACAAATACAGCTTAAGTTTGGGCTAAGGGACATCCAAAAATCAAGGGTCTCATGGTGCATATCTCCTTAAGGTCTGCCATGATGAAATCAGAAATTCTACTCCAGGGAGACTGTCAGAACCATCCCTTATGTGCAGACCCACACCTTGCCCATTGTAATCCACAACCAAGGATAAGACACAGAGAAAGGAAGGAATTCATGTCAGGATTTTTGGCATGAGGGAAGGGACATCTTCAGCAGGGCTGCCATTTCCTGGTCCCTAAGCTTGAAAAGCCGCGGGCTCTGAACAGCTGCCATGGGCATCAATGGCTCCCACTGCCCCAGGGTCACTTCATGCAAACAGCCCACACAATTCAGTTCACTTCACTTCCGTCCCTCATTCATCCAACTCTTTGTGACTCCATGGATTACAGCATGCAAGGCTTCCCTGTTCATCAAAAACTCCAAGAGTTTGCTCAAAAACATGTCCATCAAGTGGTGATTCAATATCTCTCTTACTATTCTTTGGGAAATGATGAAGCCATCCAACCCTCTCATCCTCTGTCACGCAGTTCTCCTGTCTTCAGTCTTTCCAAGTATCGGGGTTTTTACACTGTCAGTTCTTTGCATCAGTTTAGTTCAGTTCAGTTCAATTTAGTCACTCAGTCCAGTCCGACTCTTTGCAATCCCATGAATCACAGCACGCCAGGCCTCTCTGTCCATCACCTACTCCTGGAGTTCACTCAGACTCACGTCCATCGAGTCGGTGATGCCATCCAGCTATCTCATCCTCTGTCGTCCCATTTTCCTCTTGCCCCCAATCCCTCCAAGCAATAGAGTCTTTTTCAATGAGTCAACTCTTCGCATGAGGTGCCCAAAGTACTGGAGTTTCAGCTTTAGCATCATTCCTTCTAAAGAACACTCAGGACTGATTTCCTTTAGAATGGACTGGTTGGATCTCCCTGCAGTCCAGGGGATTCTCAAGAGTCTTCTCCAACACCACAATTCAAAAGCATCAATTCTTCGGCACTCAGCTTTCTTCACAGTCCAACTCTTATATCCATACATGACCACTGGAAAAAGCATAGCCATGACTAGATGTACCTTTGTTGGCAAAGTAATGTCTCTGCTTTTCAATATGTTATCTAGGTTGGTCATAACTTTCCTTCTGAGGAGTGTCTTAATTTCATTAAGTGGCCAAAATATTGAAGTTTCAGCATCTGTCTTTGCAATGAATACTCATGACCAATTTGTTTAGGATTGATTGGTTTACTCTCCAAGCAGCACAGGACTCTTAAGAGTCTTCACCAATACCATAGTTCAAATGTATCAGTTCTTCAGTGCTCAGCTTTATGGTCCAAATCTCACATCCATACATGACTACTGGATGCATACATAATTTGACCAGATGGACCTTTATCAGCAAAGTAATTACTGTGCTTTTAAAATGCTTTCTATATTTGTCAGCTTTCCTACCAAGGAGCAGGTGTCTCTTAATTTCATGGCTGCAGTCACCATCTACAGTGATTTTGGAGACCAAGAAACCAAAGTCTGTCACTGTGTCCATTGTTTTCCCATCTATTTGCCATGAAGTGGTGGGACCAGATGCAATGATCTTCATTTGTTTGAATGTTCAGTTTTAAGCCAGCTTTTTCACTCCCTTCTTTCACTTTCATCAAGAGACTTTTTACTTTCTCTTCACTTTCTGCCATAAGGGTGGCGTCATCTGCATATCTCTGGTTATTGACATTTCTCCCAGCAAACTTCATTCCAGCTTGTGTTTCATCCAGCCTTGAGGTACTACTTTCCTCAACTCTTGGACCAGCCCATTGTTTCAAGTCCATGGTAATTGTTGTTTCTGACTTGCATACTGATTTCTCAGGAGGCAGGTTAGGCTGCCTGATATGCCCATCTCTTGAATAATTGTCCACAGATTTTCCTGTTCCACAAGTCAAAGACATTAACATAGTCAATAAAGCAAAAATAGATGTTTTTCTGGAACTCTTTCTTTTTCAATCACACAATGGGTTTTGGCAATTTGATCTCTGGTTGCTCTGCCTTTTCTAAATCCATCTTGAACCTCTGGAATTCATTCATTTGTGTGCTGTTGAAACCTTCCCTGGAGAATTTCAGGCAATACATTTTGCTCTGAGTAAGATGAGTGCAATTGTGCCTTAGCTCAAGCAGTCTTTGGCATTGCCTATTTTGGGGATTGAAATGGAAACCGATCCTTTCCAGTCCTGTGGCCACTGCTGAGTTTTCCAAATTTGCCTGCATATTGAGAGCAGCACATTCACAGCATCATCTGTTATCTCAACTGGATATTTACTACTTCCAACAATTTTGTTCTTACTGATGCTTCCTAAGACCTACTTGACATTGCATTCTAGGATGTCTGGATCTAATTGAGTGATTACATTATTGTGATTATCTAGGTCAGGGAGAGTTTCTTTGTATAGTTCTTCTCTGCATTCTTGATACCTTTAATATTTTCTGTTTCATCCCTAATATTTCCTTCATTTATTGTGCACTTCTTTGCATGAAATTTCCTATGGTATCTTTAATTTTCTTGAACTGATCTCTAGTCTATCTCATTCTATTATTAACCTTTATTTCTTGGCATTGATCTATTAGGAAGCTTTTCTTATCTGCCCTAGCTATTCTTCAAAATTCTACATTCAAACAGGTATATCTTTCCTGTTCTCATTTCACTTCCACTTCTCTCTCTCTCTCTTTTTTCTCCTCAGCTAGTTTAAGGCCTCTTCAGAAAACCATTTTGCCTTTGTGCATTTCTTTCATTTGGGGATAATCTTCATCAATGCTCCCATACAATGTCATGAACCTCTGTCCACAGTTCCCCCAGCACTCTATCAAATCCAGTTTATTGAATCTACTTGCCACTTCCAAATATAATCATAAGAAATTTTATTTAGGTCTTACCTGAATGGTCTAGGGATTTTTGCTACTTTCTTCAATATAAGGCTGAATGTTTCAGTATGAGTTGATGATCTGAGCCACAGTCAGCTCCTGGTTTTGTTTTGGCAGGCTGAATAGAGTTTCTCCATCTTCAGCTGTAAAGTATATAATCAGTTTGATTTTTTTTTTATTAAACATTTGCTCATGTGCGTGTGTAGAGTTGTGTTGTTTGGTAAAGGGTTTTCCTATGACAGTCCCTTGTCTTGGCACAACTCTGTTAGACTTTTACCTGGTTCATTTTGTACCACAAGGCCGAATGTGTCTGTTACTCTAGGTATCTCTTAATTTCCTACTGTTTCCTTCCAGTCCCCTGTGATGCAAAGGATATCTTTGTGTGTGTGTGTGTTATTCCTAGAAGAAGTTATAGGTAAACATAGAAGCACTCAACTTCAGCTTCCCACTGACCTTCACCTCAATTTCAACTTCAGCATTACTCATTAGGACATAGACTTGGATTTACTTTGCTATTGAATAGTTTCCCTTGGAAATAAGCAGAGATATTTCTACCATTCTTGAGATTGTACCAAGTACTGCATTTCACACTCTTTTTTTGAGTATGAGCACTACACCATTTCTTCCCTAGGGATTCTTGCCCACTGTAGTAGATAAAATGCATTTGCCCAATTCCATCAATTTTAATTCACTGATTCCTGAAATGTTGATGTTCATAGTTGACATCTCCTGTTTGACCAATTGCAATTTACCTTGAGTCATGGACCTAACATTCTAAGTTCCAATGCATATTGTTCTTTAGATCATCAGACTTTACTTCCATCACCAGTCACTGACACAACTGGTTGTTTTTTTGATTTGGCTCTATCTCTTCATTCTTTCTAGAGTTACATCTCCACTGATTTCCAGAAGCATATTAGGTCACCTAACAACCTGGGGAGTTCATTTTTCAGTGTCCTATCATTTTGTCTTTTCATACTGTTCATGGGTTTCAAGGCAGGAATATTGAAATTGTTCGCCATTCTCTTCTCCCACGGACACATTTAGTCAGAACCCTCTACCATGGCCCCATCCATCCTCTGTGGCCCTACATGGCATGGCTCATTGGTTCATTAAGGTATACAAGACTGTGATCCATTAGATCAGTTTGATTAATTCTCTGTGATTGTGGTTTTCATTCTCTCTGCCCTCTAATGTACAAGGAAAAGAGGCTTATTGAAGCTTTCTGATGGGAGAGACAGATTGTGGGTGAACCTGAGTCCTATTTTGATAGGTGGGACCATGCTCAGAAAATCTGTAATCCGATTTTCTGTTGATGGCTGTGGCTGTACTCATCCCCATTGTTTGAACTGAGGTCAAACTTTGGTATTGGTAATGAAAATAATCAGGACCTCCATCAAAAGAACTTGTGCAAGAACTGTTATATTCAGCACCCCTCACCCTGCTGCAGCCCACTCTCAGCAGATGCTTCTGCTGGAGACTCCTACACGCTGACTGGCAAGTCAGTCTCTTATGGGGACACTTCTCCTTACTCTTGGCTCCTGGTGCACATAAGGTTTTGTTTGTGCCTCCTGTGGAAGTTCTATAATCAAATCCCACTGGCCTCCAAAGTCAAATTCCCTGGGGGTTGTCAGTCCCTTTGGCAGCACCCTGTGTGGGGAAGTGTGTAGTTGTCCTAGAACTTCCTTAACAGTACAATTTCTTTGGATAATTATGTGGATGATTGCTAACCAGCTTTATGGTGGATTGAAAGGCAGTCTCCTCCAAGAGAGCTTATGTCACAAACTGCATGACCCAGGTCGGTAGCAGCCAGAGACCCTCTTCCCTGTCAGGCCTGTGCTGATTCCTGCCTCTGCAGGAGACACTCAATCAAAGGCAGGTCTGACTGTCTTCTGACAGTCTCTGTGTATTGGTGCACAAAATGTTTTGTTTGAGCCCTCTGAGTGTGGCTTGTAGGTATTGATTCTAAATGCAATTTCACCATTCATATAGTCTTCTTAGGAACTCTCCATTCCCCCTGAATATGGTGTATTTTTTTTTGGTGGGACACAACATTCTCCTGTCCACGGTTGTTCAGTAGCAAGCTACTATTTTGGAGCTCTCGCAGGAAAAAAATGACTGTATACCCTTCTACTTGGCCATCTTTGCTTCCTCACAGGCACACACTGGCAAGGGTGGAAAAGCATATATCCCACATCTGCACTTTCTTCACCTCTCTTCACTGACAGTTATGCAGGGAGTGCTTGAATGGATTGCATGCTCACACAGTATATCCTAGGATGCCTGTGGTTTCACAATGAAGGAGCCTACCTTATCATGTCATTTGTTTCACATGATGATATTGTTGGCCACATGCAGAGAGGGAGCGTCCTGCCTCATGGGCTGGTCTGAGGCAGCAATAGGCCAGGACCTTCCTCTAATTTGTAAAAATTCTCCAGTGTACTAGGTTATCTTTATGTTCCTCCCCCTTCCAGTCTCTGCTCATTTCTGAAGGACCTTGACCTCTTCACAATCTTGGATCCTGTTATAGTTGTGTCCATCGTTTCAACAGGCTACCCCAATTCCCATAGACTGAGGGGTCCAAAGGCTATTCTTTAAAAGCCCCACACCCCTAGATGAGTTCTCAAAGCTTCCCCATCCACTTCCTGGTACAAACACACATATCAACATGGTAGAAACTGTGAGCTTCTTTATATCTCTTAATGTAAACCCAGGTATGTGGGCCCACTGTCCTGAGTTGTCACTGGCCATCCTTTCCTCATTCCTGTTCTGAACAGGAGCACCTAAGAGATGCATGGGCCAATCTCCCCCAGCCTGTGGAAGCCTCATGCCTCCTTCTGGTTGCCCCATGTCTTGTGACCTGTCATCTTCATCTCTGCATCAGCTGTGCTTGGACACACATTCATGTACAGAAACACACAGAGACACAGACAACTCTACCCTCCTGTGTACACACAAATGTTCAAGGCACAGGGAAACATAGGCAAACAGGGAACATAGTGTTTCTGTAGCTGAAGAACCACTGCTTCATATAAAATGTGGAGATTTCTATATTTCTCATAGGAAAATCTCCATTCTGATCTCAAATACAAAATACAGAGAACTTCCAATACAGATAATTGGCATCTAAGTTTTGATACAGTAAGTACAGAGCATTTCACATTACATTGAAGCAATTCTTTGTTTTGATATATATTTGACAAATACAATAAACTATACTTAATGAAGAAACAGCAAGTCAAGAATTTTCATTTGTGCAAGAGACATAATTCTAATTCCATACTGGTTCTCATATCTTCAGAAAACCAGTACCATATGTGAAATATATAGAAATATACAGAATTCCATATTAATGACAGTAAACCACCATGCAGTTTTTCATACATGAGATATAGAGAATTCTACATTTCACATAAGAAAAATAGCCTCCAAATTTTCGTAAACTGAAATTAAAATTCAATATAACAGGAAAACCAGTATCACTATATTCGCATGTAAAAATATAGGTAATTCTCTACGAGTTCAGCTCAGTTTAGTCTCTCATTCCCAACTCTTTGTGACCCCATGTACTGGAAAACACCATGCTTCTCTGTCCAATACCAACTCCTGGAGCTTTCTCTCTTT
The DNA here is from genome assembly GCF_002263795.3 of Bos taurus. Classification (NCBI taxonomy): domain Eukaryota; kingdom Metazoa; phylum Chordata; class Mammalia; order Artiodactyla; family Bovidae; genus Bos; species Bos taurus. The sequence goes on from NC_082638.1 coordinate 23,478,123, forward strand.
CTCTCTCTCTCTCTTTTTTTTCCTTTTCTTTTATTATTATTATTTACTTTACAATATTGCATTGGTTTTACCATATATCAACATGCATCCGCCACGGGTGTACACGTGTTCCCCATCCTGAACCTCCCTCCCACCTCCCTCTCCATACCATCCCTCTGGGTCATCCCAGTGTACCAACGCCAAGCTTCCTGTATCCTGCATCGAACCTGGACTGGTGATTCTTTATTATATGATATTATATATGTTTTAATGCCATTCTCCCAAATCATCCCCTCCTTCCTCTCCCACAGAGTCCAAAAAAGTTCTATACATCTGTGTCTCTTTTGCTGTCTCGTATACAGGGTTGTCATTACCATCTTTCTAAATTCCATATATGTGTATTAGTATACTGTATTGGTGTTTTTCTTTCTGGCTTACTTCACTCTGTACAATAGGCTCCAGTTTCATCCACCTCATTAGAACTGATTCAAATGTATTGTTTTTAATGGCTGAGTAATACTCCATTGTGTATATGTACCACATATTTCTTATCCATTCATCTGTTGATGGACATCTAGGTTACTTCCATGTCCTGGCTATTATAAACAGTGCTTCAATGAACATTGGGGTACACGTGTCTCTTTCAATTCTGGTTTCCTAAGTGTGTATGTCCAAGAGTGGGATTGCTGGATGATAAGGCAGTTCTATTTCCAGTTTTTAAGGGAATCTCCACACTGTTCTCCATAGTGGCTGTACTAGTTTGCATTCCCACCAACAGTGGAAGAGGGTTCCCTTTTCTCCACACCCTCTCCAGCATTTATAGCTTGTAGACTTTTGAATCGCAGCCATTCTGACTGGTGTGAAATGGTACCTCACTGTGGTTTTGATTTGCATTTCTCTGATAATGAGTGATGTTGAGCATCATTTCATGTGTTTGTTAGCCATCTGTATGTCTTCTTTGGAGAAATGTCTATTTAGTTCTTTGACCCATTTTTTGATTGGGTCGTTTATTTTTCTGGAATTGAACTGCAGGGGTTACTTGTATACTTTTGAGATTAGTTGTTTGTCAGTTGCTTCTTTTGCTATTATTTTCTCCCATTCTGAAGGCTGTCTTTTCACCTTGTTTATAGTTTCCTTTGTTGTGCAGAAGCTTTTAATTTTAATTAGATACAATTTGTTTATTTTTTCCTTTTATTTCCAATATTCTGGGAGGTGGGTCATAGAGGATCCTGCTGTGATGTATGTTGGGGAGTGTTTTGCCTATGTTCTCCTCTAAGATTTTTATAGCTTCTGGTCGTACGTTTAGATCTTTAATCCATTTTGAGTTTATTTTTGTGTATGGTGTTAGAAAATGTTCTAGTTTCATTCTTTTACAAGTGCTTGATCAGTTTCCCAGTACCACTTGTTAAAGAGATTGTCTTTTCTCCACTGTATATTCTTGCCTCCTTTGTCAGAGATAAGATGTCCATAGGTGCATGGGTTTATCTCTGGGTTTTCTATTTTGTTCCATGGAGCTATAGTTCTGTCTTTGTGTCAGTACCATACTGTCTTGATGACTTGGCTTTGTAGTAGAGCCTGAAGTCAGGCAGGTTGATTCATCCAGTTCCATTGTTCTTTCTCAAGTTTGCTTTGGCTATTTGAGGTATTTTGTATTTCCATACAAATTGTGAAATTATTTGTTCTAGCTCTGTGAAAAATACAGTTGGTAGCTTGATAGGGATTGCATTGAATCTATAGATTTCTTTGGGTAGTATACTCATTTTCACTATATTGATTCCTCCGATCCATGAACATGGTATATTTCTTCATCTATTACTGTCCTCTTTGATGTCTTTCATCAGTGCTTTATAGTTATCTATATATAGGTCTTAGTTTCTTTAGGTAAATATATTCCTAAATATTTTAGTGTTTTCATTGCAATGGTGAATGTAATTGTTTCCTTAATTTCTCTTTCTATATTCTCATTATTAGTGTATAGGAATGCATGGAATTTCTGTGTGTTGATTTTATATCCTGCGACTTTACTATGTTCATTGATTAGCTCTAGTAATTTTTTGGTGTAGTTTTTAGGATTTTCTATGTAGAGGATCATGTCATCTGCAAACAGTGAGAGTTTTACTTCTTCTTTTCCAATTTGGATTAATTTTATTTCTTTTTCTGCTCTGATTGCCGTGGCCAAAACTTGCAAAACTATGTTGAATAGTAGTGGTGAGAGTGGGCACCCTTGTCTTGTTCTGGACTTTAGGGGAAAAGCTTTCAATTTTTCACCATTGAGGATAATGTTTGCTGTGGGTTTGTCATATATAGCTCTTATTATGTTGAGGTATGTTCCTTCTATTCCTGCTTTCTGGAGAGTTTTTATCATAAATGGATGTTGAATTTTATCAAAGGCTTTCTCTGCATCTATTGCGATAATCATATGGCTTTTATTTTTCAATTTGTTAATGTGGTGTATTACATTGATTTGTGGATATTGAAGAATCCCTGCCTCCCTGGGATAAAGCCTATTGATTATGGTGTATGATCTTTTTAATGTGTTGTTGGATTCTGATTGCTAGTTTTTAGTAAGGATTTTTGCATCTATATTTATCAGTGATATTTGCCTGTAGTTTTCTTTTTTGTGTGGCATCTTTGTCATGTTTTGGTATTAGGGTGATGGTGGCCTCAAAGAATGAGTTTGGGAGTTTATCTTCCTCTGCAATTTTCTGGAAGACTTTGAGTAGGATAGGTGTCAGCTCTTCTCTAAATTTTTTGTTGAATTCAGCTCTGAAGCCATCTGGACCTGGGCTTTGTTTGCTGGAAAATTTCGGGTTATGGTTTCAATTTCTGTGCTTGTGATGGGTCTGTTAAGATTTTCTGTTTCTTCCTGGTTCAGTTTTTTAAAGTACTTTTCTAAGAATTTGTCCATTTCTACCACGTTGTCCATTTTATTGGCATATAATTGCTGATAGTAGTCTATTATGATCCTTTGTATTTGTGTGTTGTCTGTGGTGATCTCTCCATTTTCATTTCTAATTTTATTGATTTGATTTTTCTCCCTTTGTTTCTTAATGAGTCTGGCTAATAGTTTGTCAATTTTATTTATCCTTTCAAAGAATCAGCTATTGGCTTGGTTGATTTTTGCTATGGTCTCCTTTGTTTCTTTTGCATTTATTTCTGCCCTAATTTTTAAGATTTTTTTTCCTCCTACTAACCCCGTGGTTCTTTATTTCTTCCTTTTCTAGTTGCTTTAGATGTAGAATTAGGTTATTTATTTGACTTGTTTCTTGAGGTATGCCTGTATTGCTAGGAACTTTCCCCTTAGCACTGCTTTTGCAATGTCCCATAGGTTTTGTGTTGTTGTGTTTTCACTTTCATTCATTTCTATGCATGTTTTGGTTCCTTTTTTAATTTTTCTGTGATTTGTTGGTTATTTAGTAGTGTGTTATTCAGCTTCCATATGTTTGAATTTTTAATATTTTTTCTCCTGTAATTGAGATCTAATCTTACTGCATTGTGGTCAGAAAAGATGTTTGGAATGATTTCAATTTTTTTGAATTTACCAAGGCTAGATTTATGGCCCAGGATGTGATCTATCCTGGAGAAGGTCCCATGTGCATTTGAGCAAAAGGTGAAATTCATTGTTTTGGTGTGAAATGTTCTATAGATATCAATTAGGTCTATCTGGTCTATTGTATAATTGACAGTTTGTGTTTCCTTGTTAATTTTCTGTTTAGTTGATCTATTCATAGGTGTGAGTGGGATATTAAAATCTCCTACTATTATTGTGTTATTGTTAATTTCTCCTTTCATACTTGTTAGCATTTGTCTTACATATTGTGGTGCTCTTATGTTGGGTGCATATATATTTATAATTGTTATATCTTCTTCTTGGATTGATCTTTTGATCATTATGTAGTGTCCTTCTTTGTCTCTTTTTATAGCCTTTGTTTTAAAGTCTATTTTATCTGATATGAGTATTGCTACTCCTTCTTTCTTTTGATATCTATTTGCATGGAATATCTTTTCCCAGCCCTTCACTTTCAGTCTGTATGTGTCCCCTGCAGCCCTTCACTTTCAGTCTGTGTGTGTCCCCTATTTTGAGGTGGGTCTCTTGTAGACAACATATATAGGGGTTTTGTTTTGAAATCCATTCATCCAGTCTTTGTCTTTTGCTTGAGGCATTCAACCCATTTTCATTTAAGGTAATTATTGATAAGTATGATCCCATTGCCATTTACTTTATTGTTTTGGATTCAAATTTATACACCGTTTTTCTGTCTCCTGACTAGAGAATATCCTTTAGCATTTGTTGGAGAGCTGGTCTGGTGCTGCTGAATTCTCTCAGGTTTTGCTTGTCTGTAAAGCTTTTGATTTCTCCTTCATATTTGAATGAGATCCTTGCTGGGTACAGTAATATGGGATGTAGGTTATTTTCTTTCATGACGTTAAGTATGTCTTGCCAGTCCCTCCTGGCCTGAAGAGTTTCTATGGAAAGATCGGCTGTTATCCTTATGGGAATCCCCTTGTGTGTTATTTGTTGTTTTCCCCTTGCTGCTTTTAATATTTGTTCTTTGTGATTGATCTTTGTTAATTTGATTAATATGTGTCTTGGGGTGTTTTGCCTTGGGCTTGTCCTGTTTTGGACTTCTCTGGGTTTCTTGGACTTGGGTGATTATTTCCTTCCTTTTTAAGGGAAGTTTTCAACTATTATCTCCTCATGTATTTTCTCATGGTCTTTCTTTTTTTCTTCTTCTTCTGAGACTCCTATGATTTGAATGTTGTGGTGTTTAATATTTTCTTGGAAGTCTCTGAGATTGTCCTCATTTAATTCATTTTTCTTTTTTCCTCTCTGATTCATTTATTTCTACCTTTCTATCTTCTACTTCACTAATCTTATCTTCTATCTCCATTATTCTACTATTTGTTGCCTCCAGAGTGTTTTTGATCTCATTTATTGCATTATTCATTATATATTGACTCTTTTTTATTTCTTCCAGGTCCTTGTTAAACCTTTCTTGCTTTTTCTCAATCCATGTCTCAAGGTTATTTATCTGTGATTCCATTTTGATTTCAAGATTTGGGACCATTTTCACTATCATTATTTGGAATTCTTTATCAGGTAGATTCTCTATCTCTTCCTCTTTATCCTGTTCCTTTACCTGGTGGATATTCCTCTGTCTCTTCATCTTGTTTGTATTGCTGAGTTTGGGGTGGACTTTCTGTATTCTGGAAGTTTGTGGAGTTCTCTTTATTATGGAGTTTCCTTGCTGTGGGTGGGGTTGTATTAGTGGCTTGTCAAGATTTCTTGGTTAGGGAAGCTGTGTCGGTGTTCTGGTGTGGGGACCTGGGCTTCTTCTCTCTGGAATGCAAAGAAGTGTCTAGTAATGAGTTATGAGATGTCATTGGATTTGGAGTAACTTTGGGCAGCCTATATATTGAAGCTCAGGGCTGTATTTCTGTGTTGCTGGAGAATTTCTGTGGTATGTCTTGCTCTGGAACTTGTTGGCCCTTGTGTTGTGCTTGGTTTCAGTGTAGGTATGGAGGCATTTGATGAGCTCCTATGGCTTAATGTTCCCTGTAGTCAGGTATTCTATGATGTTCTCCGGATTTGGATTTAAGCCTCCTGCTTCTGGTTTTCAGTCTTATTTTTACAGTAGTCTCAAGACTTCTCCTTCTATACAGCACCGTGATTAAACATCTAGGTTAAGAAAAGTTTCTCCACAGTGAGGGATTCCCAGAGAGGTTCACAGTTACATGGAGAAGAGAAGAGGGAAGAGGGAGTTAGAGGTGACCCAAAAGAGATGAGGTGGAATCAAAAGAGGAGAGAGCAAATTAGCCAGTAATCACTTCCTTATGTGTGCTCCACAGTCTGGGCTACTCAGAAATGTTCATGGAGTTATACAGAGAAGAGAAGAGGGAGGAAGGAGACAGAGGTGGCCAGGAGGATAAAAGGGGGGAATGAAAAGGGGAGAGACAGATACAGCCAGTAATCAGTTCCCCAGGTGTCCTCCACCATCTGGAATACACAGAGACTCAGACAGTTGGGTAGAGAAGGGGGAGGGAGGAGACAGAGGTGACCAAGTGGAGAGAAAGAAGAGTCCAAAGGGGGAGAGAGCAGTCAAGCCAGTAATCTCGCTCCCAGGTAAAAATAGATACTGAAGATTCAGTTCTTAAGGGTACAAAATTGACAATACCAAAAAGCAAATATTTTCATTCTAGACTAGAGATTGGATTTTCAAATATACAATATTAAAGAAAAGAAGAAGAAGAAGAAAACAAAGTCACAAAAGTTATTATATATATATTAAGTTTGCTTTAAAAAATGGTCTTTTTTTTTTTAAAGTAATAGTAGGTTGTAAAAATAAAATTAAAGCAGTAATAGGGACTTAAGAATTAAAAAATGTTAAAAAAGAAAAGAAAGAAAAAAGAAGAAGAAAGAAAAGAATGATTGTAAAAACAGTGAAAATATAACTAGGACTTTCTCTGGTGTTGTGGGCAGTGTGGTGTCAGTTCATTTTCAGATAGTTACTTGGTCCGGCTTATGTTTCTCAAGATCTATAGGCACTAACTACAGGGTTTTAATCTATTGCACCTGTAATCCCAAGGCAGTTCCCTCAGTTTTAGCTTCTGTTTGCTGGTCTCTTCAGTGTCTGATTTCCACCCTGACACAATGGGGGGGGGGGGACACATTTTTAGGCTCACTTGTTCAGTCACGCTGTGGGGAAGGAGGGACGCTGCAAACAAATAACTCTGGCATGTGTTCATACTGTCTAAGCCACACTGGCTGTGCCCCGACTCATGGTGTATGTACCCTCCCTGCCCACATAGCTCAGGCTCTAGGTTGCTACACCAGGAACTGTCTGAGGCTGGCCCTGGGCTGCATGCACCTCCCAGGTCTAAGCTGCTCAGGTTCAGGCACTTGGGTAGTCCTCAGAGATGCAGACTCCGTTGAGCCTGCTTTTTGTGCCCTCCCCAGCTCTGAGCAGCTCGGGTGATGAGGTTTTTGATGAGTGCCTTCACTGCAACTTATCGCCTCTCCCATCCCTGCTGCTCAGTTTTCTGGATGTACAACCAGTGCACCTTCTCAGGCGGATGACTGTCCAGAACCCCAAGAAGTCTTAGTAAGCAAAGAAGCCTGCATGCAGTTTGGTAGATAATGTCTCTCTGGGGCTGCGATTGCCCCCTTCCAGCTCTGGCTGCCTGTCACCGGAGGGGGGTGGTCTGTAGCTGGCTGGATCTGTTTCGCCCTTTGTTCTGTGCGTGGGCCTGGCGGTGTCTTAGGGTTTTTCACGTGGTAGCTATCCCACAGTCTTGTTTGCTAGCCCAAATTAGTTCGCTCTGTTTACCCTCTGGGGCACTCAGGCAGGATCCTTACTCTAAGCAATGCAGCCTGTGCCTTCCTGCCCAGCCCCCACTTGCTAGTGGTGGACGCAGGCATCTGCGCTGCTTCTCTGCTAAGTTAATGTTGGGCTCATAATCTGTGGGTTTTAATTATTTACTTAGTTTTCCTCCCTATTATGTTGCCCTCTGTGCTTCCAAGGCTTGGCACAGCCTCGGCAGTTAAAGTGTTTCCTGGTGTTTGAAAACTTATCTCTTTTTAAGACTCCTTTCCCCGGATGGAGCTCCATGCCTACCTTTTTTGTCTTTTATATTTTTTCTACCTCCTTTTAAAGACAATGGGCTGCTTTTCTGGGTGCCTGATGTCTTCTGCTGGCATTCAGAAGTTGTTTTGTGGATTTTACTTAGCGTTTAAATGTTATTTTGATCAATTTGTGGGGGAGAAAGTGGTCTCCCCATCCTATTTCTCCACCATCTTAGGACCGCCTCTCCTGGAGCTTTCTCAAATCCATGCTAATCGACTAGGTGATGCCATACAACCATCTTATCCTCTGTCATCCTCTTCTCCTCCTACTTTCAATGTTTCCCAGAGTATTTTCCAATGAGTCAATTCTTCACATTAGGTGGACAAAGTTGGAGTTTCAGCTTCAGAATCAGTCTTTCCAATGAATATTCAGTACTGATCTCCTATAGCTTCCTTGCTGTCCAAGAGACACTAAAGAGTCTTCACCAACAGTACAGTTTAAAATCATCTATTCTTCTTTGCTCAGCTAGTTTATAGTCCAAATCATACATCCCTACATGACTGTGAGAAAAACATAGCTTTTGTTAGCTAGACCTTTGTTGGCAAAGCAATGTCTCTGCTTTTCAATATGCTGACTAGGTAGGTCATAGCTTTTCGTAAAAGGAGCAAGTGTTTTTTAATTTCATGGCTGCAGTCAACATCTTCAGTAATTTTGGAGCCCCACAAAATTAAGTTTCTCTCTTTTCCCACTGTTTCTCCATAAGTTTCCTATGAGGAGATGGGACCAGGTATAATTATCTTAGTTTTCTGAATGTTGAGTTTTAAGTGAACTCTTTCAACTTCTTTTTCATTTTCATCAAGAGGCTCTTTAGTTCTTCACTTTTTGCCATAAATGCAGTGTCATCTATGTATCTGAGTTTATTGATATTACTCCCAGCAATCCTGATTCAAGCTTTGCTTCATCCAGCCTGGCATTTCACATGTTGTATACTGCCAAAAACTTAAATAAGCAGGGTGACAATATGCAGCCTTGGCATAATCTTTTCCTGATTTGGAAGCAGCCTGTTTTTCCATGTCCAGTTCTAACTGTTGCTACTTGATGTGGATATTGGTCTGGTATTCCGATCACTTTAAGAATTTTCCACAATTCATTGTGATCCACACAATGAAGCAGAAGTAGATGCTTTTTTTTCTGGAGCTCTGTTGGTATTTTGGTGATCCCACAGATGTTGGAAATTGACCTCTGGTTCTTCTGCCTTTTCTAAATCCAGCTTGAACATCTAGAATTTCATGGTTCATGTACTGTTAAAGCCTGGATACGATAATTTTTACCATTACTTTGCTACTGTTTGACTTGAGGGCAATTGTGTGGTATTGTGAACAGTCTTTGGCATTGCCTTTCTTAGGGAAAGGGCTTCCTTGGTGTCTCAGAGGTTAAAGCATCTGCCTCCGATGTGGAAGACCTGGGTTTGATCCCTGGGTCGGGAAGATCCCCTGGAGAAGGAAATGGTAACCCACTCAAGTATTCTTGCCTGGAGAGTCCCATGGATGGAGAAGCCTGATAGGCTACAGTCCACAGGGTCGCAGAGTCAGACACGACTGAGCAACTTCACTTTAACTTTCACTTTTCACTTTTCTTTGCTTTTCTTAGGGAATGGAATGAAAGCTGAACTTTTCCAATCCTGTGGCCATTGTTCAGTTTTCTAAATTCCTTGCATATTGAGTGAAGCACTTTCAGACTATCATTTTTTAGGCTATGAAATAGCTCAAGTGGATTTCTATCAGCTCCACTAGCTTTGTTCATACTGAAGTTTCATAAGGATGGCTTGACTTTATATTCCAACATGGCTGGCTCTAGGTGAGTGATCACATCATCGTGGTTATCTGGGTCATGAAGATCCTTTTTGTAGAGTTCTTCTCTGTAACCTTGCCACTTCTTAATATCTTCCACTTCAGTTAGGTCCATGCAATTTATGTCCTTTATTTTGAATATCTCTGCATGAAATGATACCTGGTATCTCTAATTTTCTTGAAAAGATCTCTAGTCTTTTCCATTCCATTATTTTCCTCTATTTTTTTCCATTGATCACTGAAGAAGGCTTTCTTAACACTGAAGGCTTTCTTAACACTCCTTCCTATTTTTTGAAGCTTTGCATTCAAATTGCTATATCTTTGTTTTTCTCCTTTGGTTTACCTTCTTTTCTTTTCCCAGATATTTGTAAGGCATCTTAAACAATAAGTTTTGCCTTTTTGAATTTCTTTTTCTCGAGGATGGTCTTGATCACTGCCTATTGTGCAATGTCACAAACCTCTGTCCATAGTTCAGCAGGCATTCTCTGTATCAGATCTAATCCCTTGAATCTGTTTGTCACTTTCCCTGTGTAATCACAAGGGATTTGATTTATGACATATCCGTATGGTCTAGTGGTTTTCCGTACTTCCTTCAATATAACTCTGAATTTGGCAATAAGGAGTTGATGATCTGAGCCACACTCAGCTCCTAGTCTTATTTTTTCTGACTCTATTAGAGCTTCTCTATCTTTGACTGTGAAGAAAACAATCAATCTGATTTCAGTTTGACCATCTGGTGATGTCCATGTGTGCTTGCTATGAGCACTGTGTCCTTTAGCAAATTAGTGTTAGCCTTTGGAAGACCTCGTTTTGTACTCCAAAGGCAAACTTACCTGTTACTGCAGGTATCTCTTGTCTTCCTAATTTGCATTCTGTTCCCCTATGATGGAAAGGTCATCTTTTGTATGTGTAAGTTCTAGAAGGTCTTGTAGATCTTCATAAAATTGTTCCATTTCAGCTACTTCAGTGACTGGTCAGGGCACAGATTAGATTACTATGTTATTGGATGGATTGCCATGGAAACAAATAGAGATCATTCTGTCGTTTTTCAGATTGCCACCAAATACTACATTTTGGACTATTTTGTTGACTATGATGGATACTCCATTTCTTCTGAGGGGTTCTTGCTCACAGTAGTAGACATAATGATCATCTGAGTTAAATTCATTCATTCCAGTCCGTTTTAGTTCACTGATTTCTAAAACGTCGATGTTCACTCTTGACACCTCCTGTTTGACCCCTTCTGACTTATCTTGATTCATAGACTTAACCTTTCAGGTTCCTATGCAGTCTTGCTCTTTACAGCATTAGGCTTTTCTCCCATCACTAGTCACATCCACAACTGGGTGCTGTTTTTGCTTTGGCTCCATCGATTCATTCTTTTTGGAGTTCCTTGTCCACTGATCTCCTGTAGCATATTGGGAATCTGCCAACCTTGGAATTCGTCTTTCAGTATGCTATATTTTGCCTTTACATGCTGCTTATGGAGTTCTCAACAGGAATACTGAAGAGGTTTTCCATTCCCTTCTCCAGGAACCACGTTTTGTCAGACTCTTCAACATGACCCGTCCATCTTAGTGGCCCTACCCAGCATGGATCATAGTTTCATTGAGTTAGACAAGGCTGTGTCCCATGTGAATAGTTTGGTAAGCTTTCTGAGATTATGGTTTTCATTCTGTCTGCCCTCTAATGGATAAGGATGAGGCTTGTGGAATCTTCCTGGTGGGACAGATTGAATGAAAGAGAAACTGGTTCTTGTTCTGATGGGTAAGGCCATGCTCGGTTCAGTTCAGTTCATTCCAGTGGCTCAGTCATGGCCAAATCTTTGTGACCCCATGGACTGCAGCATGCCAGGCCTCCCTATGCATCACCAACTCACCAAGGTATTCAAACTCATATGCATTGAGTCCATGATGCTATTCAACCATCTCATCTCCTGTCTTCTGTTATCCTTCTACGTTGAAACTTTGCCAGAATCAGGATCTTTTCCAATGAGTCAGTTTTTCACATCATGTTGCCCAAGTATTGGAGTTTCAGTTTCAGAATCAGTCCTTCCAATGAATATTCAGGACTGATTTTCTTTAGGATGGACTAGTTGGATCTTCATGCCATCCAAAAGACTTTCAAGACTCTTCTCCAACACCACAGTTCAAAAGCATCAATTCTGTGGAGCTCAGCTTTCTGTATAGTCCAAATCTCCCATCCATACGTGACTACTGGAAAAATCACAACTTTGACTATACAGACATTTTTTGAAAAATAATCTCTCTGATATTTGATATGCTGTCTAGTTTGGTCATAAGTGTTCTTCAAAGAGTAATCATCTTTTAAATTTATGGCTACATTCACAATCAGCTGTGATAATACATATCCCCTCTTCAAAAAAAAAAAAAAAGTCTCTCACTCTTTCCATTGTTTCCCTATTTGACATGAAGTGATGGGACCAGATGCCATGATCATTGTTTTCTGAATTTTCACTTTAATAAAGAGGCTCTTTAGTTTGTCTTCCCCTTCTGTCATAAATTTGTGGCCTTCTCCATATGAGAGATTATTGATATTTCACCTGGCAATCTTGATTTCAGCTTGTGCATATGCAAACAGGCATTTTACATGATGTAATCTGAGTATAATTTAAATAGTAGTGTGTCAGTATACAGCCTTGATGTAATCCTTTCCAGATTTGGAGCCAGCCTGTTGTCCCATGCCCAGTTTTAACTGTTGCTTCTTTACCTGGTTACAGATTTTTCAGGAGGCAGGTCAGGTGATCTAATATCAGCATCTCTTAAAGAATTTTCCATAGTTTGTTGTGACCCAGAGTCAAAGGCTTTGGTGTAGTCAATGATACAGAAGTAGATTTTTTATTCTGAAAGTCTTTTCTGCTGATCCAAAAGATATTGACAATGTGATCTCTGTTCCTCTGCCTTTTCAAAATCAAACTTGAACACCTGGAAGTTCACGGTTTACACACTGTTGAAGCCTGGCTTTGACAATTTTCACCATTATTTTGCTACTGTGTAAGATGACTGCATTTGTGTGGTAGTGTGAGCACTATTTGGCAGTGCCTTTATTTGGGATTGGAATGAAAACTGGCATTTTCCTTGTATAATTATGGGTCATTAACACAGGTATATAACAAAAAAACACTGCAATATTCTATTATGCTTATTGTACACTTAGTTTTTTAAATTAAATTATGAAAAAGGAATAAAGAAGATAAAAGAACTCTACTCGGTGCTCTCTGATGACCTAAATGTGAAGAAAATCTAAAAATGCAGGGACTTATGTACATACAAGTGAGATTTATTTTGATATACCACAAAAAACTAAGATAGCATTGTAAAAAAAAGTCTATAAACAAGTAAAATTGTTTAAAACAATATTACAAGCCAACAACACCTCAAGAAAGGAATAAATAAGTGGTTCCACCATTTGAAATATTTATTTTCTTAAGGACATGATGCTAGGTAAAATATTTCAGTAACAAGATGACAAAATCTTTTTTAAATTAATTAATTAATTGATTTTTCCTTGTGTTTTTTTTTTCAAATTTTATTTTTTAATTTAAATTTATTTATTTTAATTGGAGGCTAATTACAATATTCTATTGGTTTTGCCATACATTGACATGAATTCTCCATGGGTATAAATATGTTCCCCATCCTGAACCATCCTCCCACCTCCCTCCCCATGCCATCCCTCTGGGTCATCCCACTGTACCAGCCCTGAGCAAACTGTGTCATGCATAGAATGGTGATTCATTTCACATATGAAAATATACATGTTTCAAAGGCATTCTCCCAATTTATCCCACGCTTGCCCTTTCCCACAGAGTTCAAAAGACTGTTTTATACATCTGTGCTTCTTTTGCTGTCTCGTATACAGGGTTATTGTTACCATCTTTCTAAATTCCATAATGTGCATTAATATACTCTATTGGTGTTTTTCTTTCTGGCTTACTTCACTCTATATAATAGGCTCCAGTTTCATCCACTGCATTAGAATTGATTCAAATACATTCTTTTTAATGGCTGAGTAAGCACAGGAAATCAAGGAAAAGATTACCCAGGTTTTGCTACTAGGCTTCATGACTGTCTCCATCGGCCTTCCTTGCTCACCTGTGTGTCCTGGCAGCCCTCTCACAGAGTCCCTGTATACAGGTTTGCAGAGACCCCTGTCAGATAGGGTAGAACCAAGACTTTCTGATCCAGGTATCCTTTCAGAGAAAACTCAGCCACCTGCCAACTCTTCCTGTGCTGCTTTATTTGAGGTTGCAAGTACCTGGAAAAGAGAAGCAGATGTTTTTTCAAAAATGTTTATGAAACTTCTGTTTTTAAGGTGCACATTAACACTACCCAAACTCTCTTGCATTTGCAGCTCACTTCTTGAAATTATGTACATGTCCTCTAGTATTTGCCTGGGCAAGTCTTTATCCATGGGCATTGGAAACCCCTTGGTTTCTGCATTGAAGCCGTTCCGGTTTTGTCAATGGCACCTCACTCCAGTACTCCTGCCTGGAAAATCCCACAGACAGAGGAGTCTGGTAGGCTGCAGTCCATGGGGTCGCTAAGAGTTGGACACGACTGAGCGACTTCACTTTGACTTTTCACTTTCGTGCATTGGAGTACTCTTGCCTGGAGAATCCCGTGGACGCAGGAGCCTGGTGGGCTGCCATCTATGGGGTTGCAGAGTCGGACACGACTGGAGCTACTTAGCAGCAGCAATACTCTATTGAGTATATGTACCACAACTTTCTTATCCATTCATCTGTTGACGGACATCTAGATTGCTTCCATGTCCTGGCTATTGTAAACAGTGCTGTGATGAACATTGGGGTACATATGTCTCTTTCAATTCTGGTTTCCTTCGTGTTTATGCCCAGGAGTGGGACTGCTGTGTCATACGGCATTTCTATTTCCAGTTTTTAAAGGGATTTCCGTACTGTTCTCAAGAATGGCTGTACTAGTTTGCATTCCCAACAACAGTGTAAGAGGGTTCCCTTTTCTCCACACCCTCTCCACCATGTATCGTTTGTAGACTTTTGGATAGCAACCATTCTGATTGGTGTGAAACGGTACCTCATTGTGGTTTTGATTTACATTTCTCTGATAATTAGTGTTGTTGAGCATATTTTCATGTGTTTCTTAGCCATCTGTATGTCTTCTTTGCAGAGATGTCTGTTTAGTTATTTTGCCTATTTTTTGCTTTGGTCGTTTAGTTTTTCTGCAATGGAGCTGTAGGAGTTGCTTGTGTATTTTTGAGATAAATTTTTTTGACAGTTGCATCATTTGCTATTATTTTCTCCCATTCTGAAGGATGTCTTTTCACCTGCGTATAGTTTCCTTTGTTGTGCAAAAGCTTTTAAGTTTAATTAGATACCATTTGTTTATTTTTGCTTTTATTTCTGGGAGGCGGGTCATAGAGTGTCCTGCTGTGATTTATGTCGGAGATTGTTTTGCCTATGGTTTCCTCTAGGAATTTTATAGTTTCTAGCCTTACATTTAGATCTTTAATAAATTTTTTAGTTTATTTTTCTATGGTGTTATAAAGTGTTCTAGTTTCATTCTTTTACAAGTAGTTGACCAGTTTTCCCAGCACCACTTGTTAAAGAGATTGTTTTTTCTCCATTGTGTATTCTTGCCTACTTTATCAAAGATAAGGTGTTCATCAGTGTGTGGACTTATCTCTGGGCTTTTTATTTTGTTCCATTGATCTACATTCCTGTCTTTATGACAGTACTATACTTTCTTGATGACTGTGGCTTTGTAGTACAGCCTGAAGTCAGGAAAGTTGATTCCTCCAGTTCCATTATTCTTTCTCAATATTGCTTTGGCTATTCAAGGTTTTTTGTATTTCCATAAAATTGTGAAATTATTTGTTCTAGTTCTCTGAAAAACACTCTTGGTAGCTTTATAAGGATTGCATTGAATCTATAGATTGCTTTGGGTAGCATATTCATTTTCACTATATTGAATCTTCAGATCCATGAATATGGTTTTATTTCTCCATCTATTTGTGTCCTCTTTGATTTCTTTCACCAGTGTTGTATAGGTTTCTATATATAGGTGTTTTGTATCCTTAGGTAGATATATTCCTAAGTATTTTATTCTTTCGTTGCAATGGTGAATGGAATTGATTCTTAATTTCTCTTTCTATTTTCTCATTGTATAGGAATGCAAGGGATTTCTGTGTGTTGATTTTATATCCTGCCAATTTACTCTATTTATTGATTAGCTCTAGTAATTTTCTGGTGGAGTCTTTAGGATTTCCTATATAGAGGATCGTGTCATCTGCAAAGACTGAGTGTTTTGCTTCTTCTTTTCCTATCTGGACTCCTTTTATTTCTTTTTCTGTTCTGATTGCTGTGGGTAAGACTTCCAAAACTATTTTGAATACTAGTGGTGAGAGTGGGCACCCTTGTCTTGTTCCTGACTTTAGGGGACTTTTGGCTTTTCTCTTCTCTTCTTTTCACAGCTATTTATAAGGCCTCCCCAGATAGCCATTTTGCTTTTTGCATTTCTTTTCCCGGGGATGGTCTTGATCCCTGTCTTCTGTACAATGTGACAGACTTCATTCCATAGCTCATCAGGCACTCTGTCTATCAGATCTAGTCCATTAAATCTATTTCTCACTTCCACTGTATAATCATAAGGGATTTGCTTTAGGTCATACCTGAATGGTCTAGTGGTTTTCCCTACTTTCTTCAATTTAAGTCTGAATTTGGCAATAAGGAGTTCATGGTCTGAGCCACAGTCAGATCCTGGTCTTGTTTTTGTTGACTGTATAGAGCTTGTCCATCTTTGGCTGCAAAGAATATAATCAATTTGATTTCGGTGTTGATCATCTGGTGATGTCCATGTATAGAGTCTTCTCTTGTGTTGTTGGAAGAGGGTATTTGTTATGACCAGTGCATTTTCTTGGCAAAACTCTATTAGTCTTTCCCCTGCTTTGTTCTGTATTCCCAGGCCAAATTTGCCTGTCACTCCAAGTGTTTCTTGACTTCCTACTTTTTCATTCCAGTCCCCTATAATGAAAAGGACATCTTTTTTGGGTTTTAGTTCTAAAAGATCTTGTAGGTCTTCATAGAACCATTCAACTTCAGCTTCTTTAGCATTAGTGATTGAGGCATAGACTTGGATTACTGTGATATTGATTGGTTTGCCTTGGAAACAAACAGAGATCATTCTGTCATTTTTGAGATTGTATCCAAGTACTGCATTTTGGACTTTTTTGTTGGCCATGATGGCTACTCCATTTCTTCTGAGGGATTCCTGCCTGCAGTAGTAGATATAATGGTCATCTGAGTTAAATTCACTCATTCCAGTCCATTTCAGTTCGCTGATTCCTAGAATGTCAACATTCACTCTTGCCATCTCTTGTTTGACCACTTTCAATTTGCCTAGATTCATGGACCTGACATTCCCGGTTCCTATGCAATATTGCTCTTTACAGCATCGGACCTTGCTTCTATCACCAGTCACATCCACACCTGGGTATTCTTTTTGCTTTGGCTCCATCCCTTCATTCTTCCTGGAGTTATTTCTCCAGTGATCTCCAGTAGCATATTGGGCACCTACTGACCTGGGGAGTTTCTCTTTCAGTATCCTATCCTTTTGCTTTTCATACGGTTCATGGGGTTCTCAAGGCAAGAATACTGAAGTGATTTGCCATTCCCTTCTCCAGCGGACCACATTCTGTCAGATCTCTCCACCATGACCCGCCCATCTTGGGTTGCCCCATCAGCATGGCTTAGTTACATAAAGTTAGACAAGACTGTGGTCCTAGTGTGATTAGATTGCCTAGTTTTCTGTGAGTATAGTTTCAGTGTTTCTGCCCTCTGACGCCCTCTTGCAACACCTACCATCTTACTTGGGTTTCTATTACCTTGGGCGTGGGGTATCTCTTCATGACATAGATGAACACAATGGTGTCATCATTACCTAGACCCAGACATCCTGCAATGCAAAGTCAAGAAGGACCTAGGAAGCATTAGTGAGAACAAATTTGGTGGAAGTGATGAATATCGAGTTGAGTTATTTCAAATCCTAAAATGTGCTACATCAATATTCCAGCAAATTTGAAAAAATCAACAGTGAACACAGGACTGGAAAAGTTCATTACAATCCCATAGAAAGACAGTGCCAAAGAATGTTCACACAACCATACAATTGTCCTCATCTCAAAACAGAAGCAAAGTAATGTTCAAAATTCTCCAAGCCAGTCTTCAATGGTACATGAACCATGAAATTCCAGATGTTCAAGCTGGATTTAATAAAGGCAGAGGAACATGAAATCAAATAACCAACATGTATGGGATCATCAAGATGACAAGAGAGCTCCAGGAAAAAAAATATATATACTTCTTCATTTTTTATACCAAAGGTTTTGACTGTTTGGATTAAAACAAACCGTGGAAAATTCTTAAAGTGACAGAAATGCCAGATCACCTAACCTGCCTCCTAGGAAATCTGTATGCAGCTCAAGAAGCAACAGTTAGAACTGGATGTAAAACAACAGACTGCTTCCAAATAGGGAAAGGATTATGACAAAGCTGCATATTGTCACCCTTCTTATTTAAATTATATGTAATGTTCACTTCAGTTTCTCAGTCATGTCTGAAGCTTTGCAACCCCATGAACCACAGCACACCAGGCCTCCTTGTCCGTTGCCAACTCCTTGAATTTACCCAAACTCATTTCCATTGAGTTGGTGATGCTACCCAACCAGCTCAATCTGTCATCCCTTTCTCTTCCTGCCCTCAATCTTTTGCAGCATCAGGATATTTTCTATTATGTCACTTGTTCCCATCAGGTGGCCAAAGTATTTGAATTTCAGCTTCAACATCAGTCCTTACAATAAACACCTGGGACTGATCTCCTTTAGGATGTACTGATTGGATTTCCTTGCAGTCCAAGGCACTCTCAAGGTCTTCTCCAACACCACCATTCAAAAGCATAATTCTTGGTGCTCAGCTTTCTTTATACTCCAAATAACACATCCATACATGACTACTGGTAAAACCATAGCCTTGACTAGACAGACCTTTGTTGGCAAAGTAATGTTTCTGCTTTTTAATATGCTCTCTAGGTTGGTCATAACTTTCCTTCCAAGGTGTAAGCATTTTTAATTTCATGGCTGCAATCACCATCTGCAGTGATTTGGGAGCCCCCCCCCCCCCAAATAAATAAATAAATAAATAAATAAATAAATAAACTCAGCTGCTGTTTTCAATTTTTCCCCGTCTATTTGCCATGAAGTGATGGGAACGGAGGCCATGATCTTAGTTTTCTGAATGCTGGGCTTTAACCCAAAGTTTTCACTCTCCTCATCACTTTAATCAAGAAGCTCTTTAGTTGTTCTTCACTTTCTGCCATATGGGTGGTGTCATCTGCAAATCTGATGTTATTGATATATCTCCCAGGAATCTTGATTCAAGCTTGTGTTTCCTGCAACCCAGCATTTTTCATTTTAGAGAAATGCATCTCTGCATTTTAGTTAAATCAGCAGGGTGACAATATACAGCCTTGACATGCTCATTTTCCTATTTGGAACCAATCTGTTGTTCCATCACCAGCCCTAACTGCTGCTTCCTGACCTGCATATATTTTCTCAAGAGTCAGGTTAGGTGGTCTGGTATTCCCATCTCTTTCAGAATGTTCCACAGTTTATTGTGATCCACACAGTCAAATGCTTTGGCATAGTCAATAAAGCAAAATAGATTTTTTTTTTTCCTTTCTGGAACTCTCTTTCTTTTTTGATGATCCAACAAATGTTAGCAATTTGATCTCTGGTTCCCCTGGCTTTTCTAAAATCACCAAGAACACCTGGAAGTTCACAGTTCAAACATTATTGAACTGGCTTGGAGAAGTTTGAGCATTATTTACTACATGTGAGGTGAATGATGTTGTGTGGCAGTTGTAGCATTCTATGGCACTGCCTTTCTTTGGGATTGGAATAAAAGGTGACCATTCCAGTCCTGTGGCCACTGCTGAGTTTTCCAAATTTGCTGACATATTGAATGCAACACTTCCACAGCATCATCTTTTAGGATTTGAAATAGCTCCACTGGAATTCCATCACCTCCACTGGTTTTGTTCATATTGATATTTCCTACAACCCACTGACTTTCCATTCCAGGATGTCTGGCTATAGGTGAGGGTAAGTGATCATACCATTGTGATTATCTAGGTCATGAAGATCTTTTTTGTACAGTTCTGTGTATTCTTGCCACTGTATTTTGTATTTTCTGCTTCTGTTAGGTTCATACCATTTCTGTTCTTTATTGTGCCCATCTTGGTATGAAATGTTCCTTTGCTATCTCTAATTTTCTTGAAGAGATTCTATTCTTTCCCATTCTACTGTTCTCCTTTGTTTCTTTACATTGATTGCTGAGAGGGTTTCTTAACTCTCCTTGCTATTCTTTGGAAGTCTGCATTCAAATGGATAAATCTTTCCTTTTTTCCTTTGCTTTTGGCTTCTCTTCTTTGCACAGTTCTTTGTAAGGCCTTCTCAGACACCCATTTTGCTTTTTGGCTTTTATTTTTCTTAGGGATTGTCTTGCTTCCTGTCCCCTGTACAATGTCACAAACCTCCATCCATAGTTCATGTATAGTGTACAACCTGCTAAATGCCAGGCTTGAAGAAGCACAAGCATGAATCAAGATTGCTGGGAGAAATATAAACAGCCTCAGATACTTAGATGAAATCAATCTTGTAGTAAAAGGTGAAGAAGATGTAAAGAACTGCCAAGGTCCAGCCCCGGTTGGATCCAGGGATTCCCTCAGGATGACGGCATTGGCGATTAAAGGGATAGCACCAGCGGAGGGAATCAGAGGCCTAACTATAACTGGTTTACACGAGAAATCAATAAAACCCATGACAACAGGTTTGCACTGACCACAGAGGCCGCAGGCGCTCTCTCGAATTGCGGAAAGTGCTTCATCTTAGGCACTTTCTTGAGTGGGTCTTAGAAGCCCAGGCAAGTAAGTGGTCTCAGAGGACCCCCACACTCCAATTATTTTGGCCTGGAGGAAGAATAGAGAGAAAAGGAGAGAAAAGGAAGCGAGAAAGAATGACACGGGGAGACCAAGCTTAGTAAGCAGGGTCCATAGCTTTATTTTCAGCAGGGGCTTTTATATGCCAAGTTGTACATAGAAGATAATAGGGGATGCAAAGTCATGCAAGGTCAGCAGACCTTATCGAAACCAGGCTTTCCTTCTGCAAACTTGTCAGATACAAAGGCTTTGGGTGATTTACACAATCTTCTGGTCAGGAGTCCTACTAACATTTTTCTTCTGATAAGAGTTAGTCAACCAGAAAAACTTATTTTCCTCAGAGGTGGTTTTTCTTAGAGTTTAGTTCCACTCCCCAAAAGCACTAGACAGAATTGCATTCCTATAGGTCAAGAGTGTTGTGGGGATAATTAAGGGAGGAATTTATTAGCTCAAGGGTCTAAGGTTATTATTAACATTAAAGCTTCTACTTATATATCAACTATATTAATCAGTACACTCCCAGGGGCACAGTGGATGAGAAATATGGAAACTTGGCAGCAGACATTAGCTCAACAAAGAATTCCTCTATTAGTTCTATTTTACCCATTTCTAACTCCCTGAAGGGCTCTGCATTTTTAGGATAACTTAAGTCTCCTGTGCCTCACATGCTTGGGAGGCTGCAAACAATCACATGCGTAGCTGTTAAGAGTCCAGAAACCTGTTAGGCAGGTTATAAAGCTTTCTGAGAGAATCACAATTGGAACACACCTTATTATACCCTGGTAACTTAATAACTAGAGCTCTAAGTTGCTTTTCATACAGAGAAAGGTGGTCAAGGATAGCCTTTCCTGACTGTCAGAGGAGTTGGTGAGAGTCATGAAGCAGTAAAACAGACAGGCTCCGGTTTTGGAGTAGATGCTCAGGCAGGTCCAGAGGGGCACCCCTCGAGCTCTGGCTCACCTTACCCACCAGCACTCTCCCGCATGACCTTGTCATGGGTGGGGACTCCCGTGCTGGCTCCTGGCAAAGAACCTTTTGAAAATGAAAGAGAAGAGTGAAAAATTTGCGTTAAACCTCAACATTCAGAAAACTAAGATCATGATATTTGGTCCCATCACTGCTTAACAAGTGGATGGAGAAACAATGTAAACAGTGACACATTTTATATTGGGGGGCTCCAAAATTATTGCAGATTGTGGCTGCAATAATGAAATTAAAAGGCACTTATTGCTTGTATGAAATGCTGTGAACTATCTAGACAACATATTCAAAAGTAGAGACATTGCTTTGCCAGAAAAGCTCCACCTGGCTAAAACTATGGTTTTTCCAGCAGTCATGTACAGATGTGAGATTTGGACTGTAAAGACAGCTGAGCAGGGAAGAATTGATGCTTTTAAAATGTGGTGTTGGTGAAGACTCTTGAGAGTCTCTTGTACTGTAAGGAGGCTGAAGGAAATCAGTCCTGAATATCTATTGGAAGCAATGATGCTGAAACTCCTATAATCTGGACACCTGATGCGAAAAACTGATTCACTGGAAAAGCCCCTGATGCTGGGAAACATTGAAGGCAATAAGAGAAGAGGATTACAGAGGATGAAATGGTTAGATTGCATCACTGACTTGATGGACAAGAGTTTGAGCAGGCTCTGAAAGTTGGTGATAGACAGGGATACATGACATGCTGCAGTACATGGGGTTGGAAAAGTTGAACACGACTGAGAGACTGAACTGAATTAAACTGGTATTTTAATTGAACAAGTATTTTAATGAAATTCTGAAAATTTAGAGACAAAAAACAACATTAAATGCAGCAAGAGGGAAGACATAAATCTCATATAGTTGGATCCCCATAAAGATTTCAGCTGATCTTTCAATAGAAACTCCTCAGGCCAGTAGAGCATGGTAGAACATTCTCAAAATTATGAATGAGCCAAACCTACACCTACAAAGATCTCATTCACCTATGAAGGAAAAATCAAATGGTTTAAGCAAAACCTTTAAGGAGTCATTAACATGAAAGTGCTAGACTCTTAATGAGGCTAATAACCTGGAACACTGAGTTCATATGTGTCATATTTGGGAAACTCATCAGTGGCCATGAGATTGGAAAAGGTCAGTTTTCATTAACACCAAAGTAGGGTAATGCCAAAGAATGTTCAAACAAGCTTGCGCTGTTGCTCCTTTCACATGGTATCTGGGTAAAACTCAAAATTCTTCAGCAGTACATAAACCAGAACGTCCAGATGTGAAAGCTAGATCTGAAAACAATAGACGAACCAGAGAACAATTTGGAAACATTCATTGGATCCTAGAGGAAACAAAGGAATTTCAGAAAACCACTTACTTTTGCTTCAGTGACTCCACTAAATACATTGGCTCTGTGTATCACAGTAAACTGTGAACAGTTTGAAAGAGACAAGAGTCGCAGTCCTTAACTGTCACCTAAGAAATGTGTATGCAGGTCAAGATGCAAGAGTTGTAACAAGGCCAGTTGAAACATGGGAAAGGCGAGTGACAAGACTACACATGATCACTCTGCTTATGTGAAATATATGAAGACTATACTATTCAAAATGCCAGCCTGGATGAATAATAAACTGAAATCAAGTTTTCTGGGATAAACTTCAACAACCTTAGATGTGCATATGGGAACAATGTAAAAAGAGAAAGTGAAGAGGAATTAAAGGGGGTCTTGATGAGGATAGATGAGGAGAGTAGAAACATTTCTGAGAACTCAACATTCAAAAGACCAACACAGGGAGTCTGGTCCCATCACTACTTGGTTAATTGAAGGGGAAAACATGGAATCAGTGACAGATTTAAATTTCTTGGGCTCCAAAATCACTGAGAATAATGACTAGAGACATGAAATTAATAGACACTTGCTTCTTGGAGGAAGAGCTAGGACAAACCTAGACCTTATATTAAAAAGAAGAGACATGAGCTTATTAACAAAGGTCTCTGTAGTCACAAAGCCCTAAGGTTTATCCAGTAGTCATGTATAGATGTGAGAATTGGAATCTAAAGAAGGCTGAGAACCGAAGAACTGATGTCTTCAAAACTGTGATGCTGGAAAAAGTTCTGAGTGGTCCCTTGGACTACAAGGAGATCAAACCAATCAATCCTCAAGGAAACCAAGCCTGAATATACCTTTGAAGCACTAATGCTGAAGCTAAAACTTGCTGGGGTCCAGCCCCAGTGGACAGCGTCGGTGAACTGGATACAATAGCTTTAATTAAATATTAATTAGAGGTATAAAGAGTAATAGAATAAGGATAGCTCAGCATGAAAATTCAGTGGAGAAAAGAGGCTGAATGTCTTGGTTTATGTGGAAAGCCAATAAAATTTCAAGACAAGAAATTTGCATCACCCACGTAGGCTGCAGGCTCCCGTTCTCCCAAAGGAGAGGAGACACTAAGGCCTCCCTGGTCAGATCTTAGAAGCTCAGGCATAATTAGTAGGCTTGACAAGCCTCCATGCTCCAGATGGGAATTCATCCAGAAAGTGAGAGAAAGAACGACATGGGGAGACCAGTCTTTCTAGGAACTGATCCCATTCTTTATTTTCCAAGGTCCACTTTTATACACAGAGATGTAATATAAAAGTCACGCGGGGTCAGCAGTTCTGACTTTTATCAAAATCAGGTGCTTCATACAAATGTATACAAAGGTCTTAGGGGTGTTACATCATGTTACGGCCAGGGGGCCTGCTGACAATTTATGACCCTCTCCTTGTGACAGCAGTCAGTCAACCAGAACGCTTATTTCTCCAGGGGTGATTATTCTTAAAACAGACACCACCTTCTGAAGGTACCAGATAAAGTTACATTCCTATAGGGTGAAGGTGGGTTTTAATTAAAGAAATAACTTGCTTAGCCTAAGGTCTAACATGATTAATATCAAAGGTTAATACTTATTTCTCCTATATATTCATTAATGTGTATAAGGGCAGGGGATGTGGAGGCTTGGCAGAAAACATTGGCTGAACAATGAAACCCACCACCAGTATAATTCCTAACTAGCCCACTAATACTATACTAATAATTTTCTAACTTCTCAAAAGAATCTGTTTTTAGAAGGTTTAAAGCATCTCGTGCCTCTCATGGTTGGGAGGCTGTGAACAATCACATGTGGCCGGACAAACCTGTCAGGCAGGCTAGAAAACCCTTAGAGGAGTTTGTAGGTTGAAACACTCCTGTCACTCCCAGGAATTATTATTAACTGGAGCTCTAAGTTAACCCTTTTTCAGAGAGAGGTGGTGGGGGACAGCCCCGTGTAAAGTCAGAGGTGTAGGTGAGAGCACAAAGCAGTAAAGTAGGCAGACTATGGTTTGGGGGGTAGATGCTCGAGAATTTCCAGGGGGACTTCTGAGGCTCGATCCCACCTTGGTGTATGTTGAGCTTCCTTTGTCATGACTTTTGCCACGGGCAGAGTTCCTCACACTGGCTCCCAGCAAAAACTCAAGGATTTTACCAACCTGTTCCAAAGAACCAACTATGGAAAACACCACAACACTGGGTAAAATTGAGGACAGGAGGAGAAGGGGGTAACAGAGGATGAGATGGTTGGATGGCATCACCAATTCAATGGACATGCGATTGAGCAAACAAGGGAAACACTGAAAGAAAGGGAGGCCTAGTTTTGCAGTTCAGGGAGTCACAGAAGAGTTGGACATGATGGAATGAATGAACAACAGCAATCAAAACATCTAGAACTACTTCTTAAAATCACACTAAAATCTATTTAGTAAAAGAAATAGCAACAACAACAAAAAACCAAACACATTAATGTGATATACTAAAGATGGGATAATGGATTTTTAAAAATATGGCAACTCTATAGTTTGTCAGCTGACTGTGCCTCAGATCATGAACTCCTTCTTGCCAAATTCAGACTTAAATTGAAGAAAGTGGGGAAAATAACAAGACTATTCAGGTATGATCTAAATCATATCCCTTGTGATTATACAGTGGAAGTGAGAAATAGATTTAAGGGACTAGACCTGACACACATAGTGCCTGATGAACTATGGACAGAGGTTTGTAACATTGTACAGGAGACAGGAATCAAGTCCATCCACCTGGAAAAGCAATGCAAAAAAGCAAAATGGCTTGTGGGTGTATGGAATCCCCTTTGAGATATTTCAAATCCTGAAAGATGATGCTGTAAAGGTGCTGCACTCAATATGTCAGCATTTTTCAGAAACTCAATAGAGGCCACAGGGCTGGAAAAGGTCAGGTTTCATTCCAATCTCAAAGAAAGGCAATGCCAAGAATGCTCAAACTACCGCACAATTGCACTCATCTCACATGCTAGTAAAATAATGCTCAAAATTCTCCAAGTCAGGCTTCAGCAATACATGAACCATGAATTTCCAGATGTTCAAACTGGTTTTAGAAAAAGCAGAGGAATCAGAGATCAAATTGCCAACATCCTTTGGATCATCAAAAAAGAAAGAGAGTTCCAGAAAAACATCTATTTCTGCTTTTTTGACTATGCCAAAGTCTTTGACTGTGTGGATCACAATAAACTGTGGAAAATTCTGAAAGAGATGGGAATACCAGACCACCTGACCTGCATCTTGAGAAATCTGTATGCAGGTCAGGAAACAACAGTTAGAACTGGACAAGGAAAAACAGACTAGTTCCAAATAGGAAAAGGAGTATGTCAAGGCTGTATATTGTCACCCTGCTTATTTAACTTATATGCAGAGTACATCATGAGAAACTCTGGGCTGGAAGAAGCACAGCTGGAATCAATATTGTCCGGAGAAATATCAACAACTTCAGATATGCAGATGACACCACCCTTATGGCAGAAACTGAAGAACTAAAGAGCCTCTTGATGAAAGTGAAGTGAGAAAGTGAAAAAGTTGAAAGTGAAAAAGTTTGCCTAAAGCTCAACATTCAGAAAATGAAGATCAAGGCATCTGGTCCCATCACTTCATGGCAAATAGATGGGGAGACAGTGCAAAGAGTGTAAGACGATTTTTTGAGCTCCAAAATCACTGGAGATCATGATTGCAGTCATGAAATTAAAAGATGCTTACTCCTTGGAGGGAAAGTTATGGCCAACCTAGATAGCATATTAACAAGCAGAGACATTACTTTGCCAACAAAGGTTCATCTAGTCAAGACTATGGTTTTTCCTGTGGTCATGTATGGATGAGAAAGTTGGACTATGAAGAATGTTTAGCGCTGAAGAATTGATGATTTTGAACTGTGGTGTTGGAGAAATTTCTTGAGAGTCCCTTGGACTGAAAGGAGGTCCAACAAGTCCATCCTGGAGAAATTTCTTGAGAGTCCCTTGGACTGAAAGGAGGTCCAACAAGTCCATCCTAAAGGAGATTAGTCCTGGCTGTCCATTGGAAGGAGTGATTCTAAAGCTGAATCTCCAATACTGTGGTCACCTCACGCAGAGTTGACTCATTGGAAAAGACTCTAGGAGGGATTAGGGACAGGAAGAGAAGGTGACGAGAGTGGATGAGATGGCTGGATGGCATCACTAACTCGATGGACATGAGTTTGAGGGAACTCTCGGAGTTGGTGATGGACAGGGAGGCTTGGTGTGTGGTGATACATCGGGTCGCAAAGAGTCATACATGACTGTTCGACTGAAGTGAAGTGAGTAAGTGAACAGATTTTTTGCTGAGTATGTCTTTTTTAATATATGAAAGGAACACGTGTGTATATATAAGAACCTGTTCAAGTGATATTTCATGTTTTTTTTAAATTTTATTTTCTTTTTAAACTTTACATAATTGCATTAGTTTTGCGAAATATCAAAATGAATCCATCACAGGTATACATGTGCTCCCCATCCTGAACCCTCCTCCCTCCTCCCTCCCCATACCATCCCTCTGGGCCGTCCCAGTGCACTAGCCCCAAGTATCCAGTATCGTGCATTGAACCTGGACTGGCATCTCGTTTCATACATGATATTTTACATGTTTCAGTGCCATTCTCCCAAATCTTCCCACCCTCTCCCTCTCCCACAGAGTCCATAAGACTGTTCCATACATCAGTGTCTCTTTTGCTGTCTCGTACACAGGGTTATTGTTATCATCTTTCTAAATACCATATATATGTGTTAGTATACTGTATTGGTGTTTTTCCTTCTGGCTTACTTCACTCTGTATAATAGGCTCCAATTTCATCCACCTCATTAGAACTGATTCAAATGAATTTTTTTTAATGGCCGAGTAATACTCCATTCTGTATATGTACCAAAGCGTTCTTATCCATTCATCTGCTGATGGACATCTAGGTTGCTTCCATGTCCTGGCTATTATAAACAGTGCTGCAATGAACATTGGGGTACACGTGTCTCTTTCCCTTCTGGTTTCCTCAGTGTGTATGCCCAGTAGTGGGATTGCTGGATCATAAGGCAATTCTATTTCCAGTTTTTTAAGGAATCCACACTGCTGTCCACAGTGGCTGTACTAGTTTGCATTCCCACCAACAATGTAAGAGGGTTCCCTTTTCTCCACACCCTCTCCAGCATTTATTGCGTGTAGGTGTTTGGATCGCAGCCATTCTGACTGGTGTGAAATGGTACCTCATAGTGGTCTTGATTTGCATTTCTCTGATAATGAGTGATGTTGAACATCTTTTCATGTGTTTGTTAGCCATCTGTATGTCTTCTTTGGAGAAATGTCTATCTAGTTCTTTGGCCCATTTTTTGATTGGGTCATTTATTTTTCTGGAATTAGCTGTAGGAGTTGCTTGTATATTTTTGAGATTAGTTGTTTGTCAGTTGCTTCATTTGCTATTATTTTCTCCCATTCTGAAGGCTGTCTTTTCACCTTGCTGATAGTTTCCTTTGATGTGCAGAAGCTTTTAAGGTTAATTAGGTCCCGTTTGTTTATTTTTGCTTTTATTTCCAATATTCTGGGAGGTGGGTCATAGAGGATCATGCTGTGATGTATGTCAGAGAGTGTTTTGCCTATGTTCTCCTCTAGGAGTTTTATAGTTTCTGGTCTTATGTTTAGATCTTTAATCCATTTTGAGTTTATTTTTGTGTATGGTGTTAGAAAGTGTTCTAGTTTCATTCTTTTACAAGTGGTTGACCAGTTTTCCCAGCACCACTTGTTAAAGAGATTGTCTTTAATCCATTGTATATTCTTGCCTCCTTTGTCAAAGATAAGGTGTCCATATGGGCGTGGATTTATCTCTGGGCTTTCTATTTTGTTCCATTGATCTATATTTCTGTCTTTGTGCCAGTACCATACTGTCTTGATAACTGTGGCTTTGTAGTAGAGCCTGAAGTCAGGTAGGTTGATTCCTCCAGTTCCATTGTTCTTTCTCAAGATCGCTTTGGCTATTCAAGGTTTTTTGTATTTCCATACAAATTGTGAAATTATTTGTTCTAGCTCTGTGAAGAATACTGTTGGTAGCTTGATAGGGATTGCATTGAATCTATAAATTGCTTTGGGTAGTATACTCATTTTCACTATATTGATTCTTCCAATCTATGAACATGGTATATTTCTCCCTCTATTAGTGTCCTCTTTGATTTCCTTCACCAGTGTTTCATAGTTTTCTATATATAGGTCTTTAGTTTCTTTAGGTAAATATATTCCTATTTTATTCTTTCCGTTGCAATGGTGAATGGAATTGTTTCCTTAATTTCTCTTTCAGTTTTCTCATTATTAGTGTATAGGAATGCAAGGGATTTCTGTGTGTTGATTTTATATCCTGCAACTTTACTATAGTCATTGATTAGTTCTAGTAATTTTCTGGTAGAGTCTTTAGGGTTTTCTATGTAGAGGATCATGTCATCTGCAAATAGTGAGAGTTTTACTTCTTTTCCAATTTGGATTCCTTTTATTTCTTTTTCTGCTCTGACTGCTGTGGCCAAAACTTCCAAAACTATGTTGAATAGTAATGGTGAAAGTGGGCACCCTTGTCTTGTTCCTGACTTTAGAGGAAATGCTTTCAAATTTTCACCATTGAGGATAATGTTTGCTGTGGGTTTGTCATATATAGCTTTTATTATGTTGAGGTATGTTCCTTCTATTCCTGCTTTCTGGAGAGTTTTTATCATAAATGGGTGTTGAATTTTGTCAAAGGCTTTCTCTGCATCTATTGAGATAATCATATGGTTTTTATTTTTCAATTTGTTAATGTGGTGTATTACATTGATTGATTTGCGGATATTGAAGAATCCTTGCATCCCTGGGATAAAGCCCACTTGGTCATGGTGTATGATCTTTTTAATGTGTTGTTGGATTCTGATTGCTAGAATTTTATTAAGGATTTTTGCATCTCTGTTCATCAATGATATTGGCCTGTAGTTTTCTTTTTTTGTGGGATCTTTGTCATGTTTTGGTATTAGGGTGATGGTGGCCTCATAGAATGAGTTTGGAAGTTTACCTTCCTCTGCAACTTTCTGGAAGAGTTTGAGCAGGATAGGTGTTAGCTCTGTTCTAAATTTTTGGTAGAAATCAGCTGTGAAGCCATCTGGACCTGGGCTTGTGTTTGCTGGAAGATTTTTGATTACAGTTTCAATTTCCATGCTTGTGATGGGTCTGTTAGGATTTTCTGTTTCTTCCAGGTCGAGTTTTGGAAAGTTGTACTTTTCTAAGAATTTGTCCATTTCTTCCACGTTGTCCATTTTATTGGCATATAATTGTTGATAGTAGTCTCTTATGATCCTTTGTATTTGTGTGTTGTCTGTTGTGAGCTCTCCATTTTCATTTCTAATTTTATTGATTTGATTTTTCTCCCTTTGTTTCTTGATGAGTCTGGCTAATGGTTTGTCAATTTTATTTATCCTTTCAAAGAACCAGCTTTTGGTTTTGTTGATTTTTGCTATGGTCTCTTGTTTCTTTTGCATTTATTTCTGCCATAATTTTTAAGATTTCTTTCCTTCTACTAACCCTGGGGTTCTTCATTTCTTCCTTTTCTAGTTGCTTTAGGTGTAGAGTTAGGTTATTTATTTGACTTTTTTCTTGTTTCTTGAGGCGTGCCGGTATTGCTATGAACTTTCCCCTTAGGACTGCTTTTACCGTGTCCCACAGGTTTTGGGTTGTTGTGTTTTCATTTTCATTCGTTTCTATGCAAATTTTGATTTCTTTTTTTATTTCTTCTGTGATTTGTTGGTTATTCAGCAGCGTGTTGTTCAGCCTCCATATGTTGGAATTTTTAATAATTTTTCTCCTGTAATTGAGATCTAATCTTACTGCATTGTGGTCAGAAAAGATGCTTGGAATGATTTCTATTTTTTTTAATTTACCAAGGCTAGCTTTATGGCCCAGGATGTGATCTATCCTGGAGAAGGTTCCACGTGCGCTTGAGAAAAATGTGAAATTCATTGTTTTGGGATGATATTTCATGTTTTAAGTCACTACATTCCTGTGTGACACTCTGTATCACACAGACTGTCACTGTCGCATATTCTTAATCCATGAAATTCTCAAGGCGAAGAAATAGAAATGGGTTACCATGCTTAGTTCTAGGTAATTTTCCCAATCAGTGGATCAAACCTGCATCTCTTATAATATCTGTCTTAGAAGGCAGGTTCCTTAGTATTAGTGCTACTGGGCAATGATTAGTTTATATATATAGCTACACATATACATGCATATATATGTTGAAATTTTAGGTATATAATTTTGCTGTCTATAGGTAACAGTACATATTTTGCAGGAGGTATATAACTACAGTTATGTATTTTGCAGGATCTGATGATTTGCTATAAGTGCTGTCACTTACATTCACCTCAGAGAATTACCTAACTTCCCTTGTGGCTTACACTTTGAAATATTGGATCTTTAGGAATGTCTTGTTTAATTTTCCACATATTGACATTTTTGCAATTATGTATCCAATTTTAACTTTTAGCTCCACTTCTTGGTTTTCAGAGAACATACTTGGTATGATTTAAAATACTAAGACTTGATTTATGCCTTAATGTAAAGCCTATTTTTGAGAATATTCCAGAGAAATTTCAGATACATATGGAATGTGTGTGTGTGTGTGTGTGTGTGTGTGTGTGTGTGTGTGTACCTAGAGATAGATATATACACAGTATATGTATATATGCCTATTTGAACATACCAGTGTAGTTACATAATTGTAAATACACATTACATATATTTTACCCTTCAATACTTCAAACACTTGATCTTGAAGTGTTTCAGGTCATGTTCTTCAAATTTATATTTTGCCCTCACTCTCCTGTCTCTTTGGGATTTGTACTAAATCTGTATTAGGTATTTTCACATTACTTTAGGTCCTCTGTATGTCCTGTTGAGGTAGATGCCAACAGTCACCTTCTGTGAGAGTATACACATCTTTTTATGGATAGTAACTTTTTCTGAGACTGTAGAGAATAGAGCACACTGTAAACCAAAAAATTTGCCAGCAATATCAGTAAACAAAGGATGCTGCAGTCATAAGCCATTGCATTCATCCATAAATGTGAAACCTGGGGGAACTCCTGATGAAATCAGGATGCCCACTATCAAGTCTTTAGTTACTACAGCTGCCTCCAGTGTTGCCCAAAGAACTAACTGACTTGAGACAGAAAGAACAGCTACTAGTCCTAGTTAAGCTTATCAAAGGAATTATTTCAAGGAATCCAGATTCTTGCATCTTCCCATAGGTAAAAAATATCTCAATACATTCACTTGAGGTGTCCAGTTTTTCTTTCATTAACCATAATATTTGGACATTCTCCATACCTGTTCATTATACCAAAATTTCTGTAAAACCTGGATCCTCCTATCTTCTTCAGAGCAGGCTTTTCGCAATACTTGAGAAGTTGCTCCTCATCATTAAATCCTTCTTAGGATAAAAGTCCTGATGAAGAAAATATAATTCTCCACTTTTGGGCCATTTTTTCCCAGTCAGAGGCACACATTCTAGAATTGCAATATAAAGAATTCTTGTGCAGCACCTCAGTTTTAACCTGTTTACTCATTCCTATATAGCATAGTTCTGAAAGTCAAAGGTCTGCTATTACTTATTAAAATATGAGGAGATTCATGTTTCCAATCATACTTTACTTTTAGGAACCCCTTCTTTACTCTTAGAAAAATTGCCAAATTAGTGAAGTGAAGGGACACAAGTGTAGTGTCTGAATTTATTCTCGTTAGCTCTGCATTTAAAAGTTTTCTTTCTTTCTTTTTTTTTTTTTTCCTGCTTTTTCTATACATATTAAGCAGTCTGGGTACACATTTTACTTGACATGCACTGTAATGCTTTAACTGTCACTTGCACAAGGTAGCCAAGGACTGATTTTGTTTCTTCACTTGAAACAAAATGATTAAAATTTGGAGTATAATTAACTTACAATGTTGTGTTAGCTTCTGCTGCCCACCAAAATAAATCAGTTAGTAAATATAGCTGAGCCTCCATTTTGAGCAATCCTCCCATCTCCCTCTTGGGCCTCCTCTCCTACCTCACAACCCACTCCGCTAGAGCATTCCATGTCCATAGCACTAGCTATCTACTACATACTTGGTGTTTTACATACGTCAGTGCAATTTGTTCAATTCATTCCATTATCTCCACACTATGTCCACAAGTCTGTTTCCATTACTGCATCTCTTCCTACCCTAAAAATGGGTTCTTCATGACCTAGTTTCTAGATTCACTTATATGCATTAATATGCAATATTGGTCTTTCTGTTTTTTAAATTACTTCACTGTTTAATATGCTCTAGATTTATCTGCACCTCTACAAAGAATACAACTTTGTTCCTTTTAATAGGTGAATAATTTTCCATCCTATATATGTGCCATTGCTTCTTTTTCCATTCTTTGTTCAATGGACACTGAGGTTGCTTCCCTTTGTTGGCTCCTCTAAATGGTGTTGCAATGGTTACTGGCGTACAAATCTGTTTTTCATTAAGGTTTCCTTTGAGTATATGCCAAAAATAGTGGGATTGTTGGGTTAAATGGTAGTTTTATTCCTGGTTATCTAAAGAACTTCCATACTGTTTGGGGTAATAGTGCATGAGGGCAGGAGGATTCTCTTTTCTCCACAGCATCTCCTTCATATATTATTATGCAATCATATAAATATATTTACTTCTTAATTTGGTTGCCACAAACCTCAATTGCTGCGTTGTGGAATCTATTCCATGACCAGGGGTCAAACCTGGGATGCCTGCATTGGGATCATGGTGTCTTAGCCCCTGGCACAGCAGGGCAGTCCCCTGTTGTAGTTTTTTTTTGTGTGTGTGTGGATATTTGGAATGGTGCAAGGTGATACGTCATTGTAGTTTGAATTTGTGTGCCTTTGTTAAGATGAGATAGTTTTTGCTATGCTCAGTTTTTGGAGAATTATATCACAAACACTTGTTGAATTATATCAAAAATTTTTCAGCATCTATTGAGGTGATCATATGGTTTTAATCCTTCTCTATACATTGATATACAGCTACTGAAGAATGTTTCCATATCTAGGATAAACCCCCACTAAATAACGGCATTCGATCCTTTTAAGGTATTGGTGGATTTTTCTGCTTATATTTGTTACAGATGTTTGCTTCTGTTCATCTATGTGATATTGGTCTCAAACTTTCCTTTTCTGTGTAATCTCGGTGTTGGTATCAGGGTGATGGTGAACTTGTAGGATGAGTTTGTGAGTTTTCCTTCCACTCTAGAATTTTGGAAGTTTCAGAAGTGCATGTGTTAGCAGTTCTCTGACTGGTTCATAAAGTTTCCATGTGAAAACATCCGGCTTTAATTTCGTCAGTTGGAAATTTTTCATCACAGTTTCAATATCAGTGCTTGTAATTTCTCTGTTCATAGTTTATGTTTCTTCTTAGTTCAATTTCTGAGCATTTGTCCATGGATTTCTGATTCTACATTTTAATGACATAGTGGTTTGCTACACACATTTATGATTCTTTCCTATTTCTGTGGTATCATTTACAAAGTCATCCTTTTTCATGTCAAATTTTGTTGATTTAAGTGTTTGTCCTTTTCTTTCTTGGTAAGTCTGGACTATGATTTATCTATTTTGTTTATCCTCTCCAAGAGACCCCTTTTACTGATTTTGGCTATTTTTAAAAAATCATTTCTGTTTTCTTTAATTTCTGCTATGACTTTTCCCCCTTCTATTCACTTTTGGGGATTTTTGTCTGCTTTTCCTTCTTTCTCTAAATGCTTTAGATTTAAGATTTAGTTGATTACTTGAGATGTGTAGTATTTATCAACTTCACTATATTACTGCTTCAGCATGCTCCATAACTTTTGGATAGTCATGTTTTTTAATATTATTTGCTTCTAAAATTTTTCTTTCATTTTCTCTCTGACTAACCTACATGGATTAGTGTTTTTCACAATCCCCATCCCCAAAGCCTGGTATGTAAATCACAGCATTGTGTTTTTTTAAAAAATAAGATGGATACAATTACCATTATCTTAAATTCACAAAGGCTTGATTTGAGATCCAGTTTGTGATTTATCTTGTAGATATTTCATTTTCACTTTAGAAAAATGTATATTCCGCTGTTTGTGTGAAATGTCCCATAAATATCAATTAACTTTGTCAAGTCTTTTGTGCCATTGAACACTTATGTTTCTTTTTAAACTTCATTTTTAAATTGGAGGATAATTTATTTCCAAAGTTGTGTTGCCTTCAGCAGTACAACAGTGTGTATTAGCCTTTAATAGACCAATGTCCTGTTTTGTGTTGTTAATTATTTATTGTTCAGTTCAGTTGAGTTCATTTCAGTCACTCAGTCATGTCCAACTCTTTGCAACGCCAGTCCTCCCTGTCCATCACCATCTCCCGGAGTTCACTCAAACTCATGTCCATCAAGTCAGTGATGGCATCCAGCCATCTCATCCTCTGTTGTCCCCTTCTCCTCCTGTTCACAATCCCTCCCAGCATCAGAGTCTTTTCCAATGAGTCAATTCTTCGCCTGAGGTGGCCAAAGTACTGGCCATCATTCCTTCCAAAGAACACCCAGGATTGATCTCCTTTAGAATAGACTGGTTGGATCTCCTTGCAGTTCAAGGGACTCTCAAGAGTCTTCTCCAACACCAGAGTTCAAAAGCATCAATTCTTTGGTGCTCAGCTTTCTTCACAGTCCAACTCTCATATCCATACATGACCACTGGAAAAACCATAGCCTTGACTTTTGTTAGCAAAGTAATGTCTCTGCTTTTCCATATGCTCACTAGGTTGGTCATAACTTTTCTTCCAAGGAGTAAGCATCTTCTAATTTCATGGCTGTAGTCACCATCTACATATTGGAGCCCCAAAAGATAAAGTCTGACACTCTTTTCACTGTTTCCCCATGTATTTACCATGAAGTGTTTTATTTTTACTTATTCATTTTTCTAGGCCCTTTGGAAATATTTCTTGTCTTTTCTCCATTCCATCTCTCACATATTTTATTACCTTTACTATCATAACTTTCAAGTATTTTTCAGAGAGCCTGCACATTTTTTCTTTCATTGTGTTTTGAGTTTTTACCGCATTCCTTTGCCCACAATATATTTCTCTGTCTGTACATTTCCCTACTTACTTTGTTAATTGTCATTTCCCCCCAGACTTCTGGATTATAGTTATTGCTTCTAGTCTCCATTCCAAATCAATAAAGTTGGTTTAGTGGGTATTGTGGGCTTTGGAGTGGGAAAGCCTGACAACTACTTCTTGATTCTGCAGCTGAGTCTTTCCTCTCAAATGGTGAGACCATTTCTGTTCATGTCATTTGCCGGTGTCTATGACATTAGTCTGGCATTAGGCAATCTATCTGCTGATGATTTGATTTGTGTTTCTGTCTTGCTTGTTGTGTGGTGTGGTGACATCAACCCTGGGTTGTGCAGGCAGTTGGGTGGAGTGAATTTTAGATTAAGAAGAAGGACTTCACGGAGACTGTCATCAGTTAATATTCACTGTAGACAGGAATTCTCTGGTGTCCCATGATCCTTGTCTCAGTGAAAAAGGTTGTTGCTGAATGAAAAGACGCTGGGATTCTTGGCCTCCGGAGGATAAGTATTCAATCCAGGGCCAGAGACAAGTCTTGATCGCTCAGAGCTTGTGTAATAAAGTTTTATTAAAGTATAAAGGAGATAGAGAAAGCCTCTGACATAGCCATCACAAGGGGCAGAAATAGTACAGTCTTCAGCTGGATGTTGTATAGTCACAAGCAGTCTGTTAATGAAAGAAAGGAAAGGCTTAAAACTTAGAATGGCACCAGGTCTCTCACACATAAAATACATTTTGGGATAATCTTGGCACCAGATGATTCATTCCTGGCCATAAAATGATTAACTTGAATCTTGTAGAAGGACAGATTACCATACAAATTGTTTTGTGCCTGAGTCCAACTCCAGCAACCAGGGATTCAACCTGAAGAGGTGAATGGTCTTGGCAATAAGACAGCCTCTCATTTTTCTATGGACTGCCTGCCTATTCCAAGTTTAAGATTCTATTTATACTTTTACAAAAACATTAGGCCAGAGGTTTGACATTTTCAGTTCCCCCTCTCCCAGATTTATTATCTCCATAAATCATTGTTGCTCTTCAAACAGAGGTCCTGCTTCAGTGATTCCCTCGGAATCGGCCTTATCATCTATTATCTACCTCCTCTATTGTGTCCTATAGTTAACTTGTGATTACATTGTAGCAGATGCTACGTTTCTCAGTTTACTACTTATCTTCCTAAATCCTGTTTGCCTCTAACATTCTGAGCTCTCTATCTCTTAAAAAGGCTTCTAGCTATGGTGTCTCTAAAAATTCCAAACTTCAATAAGCTATAGTAAAATATGCTAACTTCACAACATTCCTTAAATCTTTATCTTCTATTTTAATTATTTCTAAGCCTTAAATTCAGTAAACTTTTTTTGCCATAAACATTTCCCTCACAAATAAGCTTCAGATAGTAATCCCTCCCATGGCCTCAAGCTATGGCCTATGTGCTCATCCTGGAACACTCTTTTGTAAAAGTCCTTGAACAAATGTCAATGATTAACTTTATGAATTATTTTCTGACCACAACTGCAGAAGGCTTTGTGTCTTCTCATGTTCCTCTCAGGAACAATAAGCACCTTAATATTCCTTATCAGTCAACTCAGCTGAGGAGAGGAAAAGACAAGTCAGAATGATAAGGCCTAACTCCCTCATCCTGCAGAATGAGGAGAGGGGGCTGGAGACAGTGGGACAAAATGGGAACTCCATTTTGTCAGTAATGCCTAACACGGCTCCCAACAGTTTTGTTTACATAGATTAGGGAAACAATATCTGAGATAACATATTGTTTTGTCAAGTAGTTTCTGAGCCACAACGTGGAACCGACTTGAAGACAGAGTTTGGGGTAAATGCATAGGACATTAACATAGCTTAAGATAAACATTTCCATAACAAAAATGCATTGATTATCTCAAGGCTTGAGAATAGTTAACTTTAGGTGAAACCAGGTATCATTATGGCAACACAGTATTTTAAGAGAAACCTCCTTTTAAATTTGATAATATAATACCGGTAGTTTGTTTCCTCCTGCCACTTAAGATAGATAAAAATGTCCGACACTTGCTGGCTATTTCCTCTATTTGAAGACTGCTGGCCTTCCTGCCTGTTACCCTCTCATTCCTCACTTTTCTTTTAGAAGAATTATGTTTCCTAGGGAAAAGGAGCATTATTCTCTTTCCATAACTGCTTCCGAGCTGACAAGGGGCATTGTCCCTAAATTGGTGAGGTAACATATTCTCCTAATTCTCATATTTAGTGTATCTGATCTAGGGGCCCCAAAGAGTAGTTGAAAGAAGCTGCAGCACTAGTAGGAGTTTGAGCAACTATTTGTAACTTGAAAGCTTTCGTGTGACTAGAAACAGTTACAGATGCAGGTCAAACAGTCATTAAAACAAATTAAAATCAAAATTAAAAGTCTCATTATGTCCATAGTTAAAATGCAACGTGTTGCACCCGTCCAATTTATGGTTGTTAGGTGTCATCAGATGAAGAGGCATCCTAAATGATTGTTGTCGAAGATATTCACAGACTTGGAGAAAGTCTTTTCCTTGAAGTGGAGATGTCCACCACAGGAAGCCTTCCACTGATGAAGAGGGGAATGCTTAGCAGACCCAGCAGTTAGACCAATTGTGAAATGCAGCTTAGGAGTGAGCCCAGGACAGGAAGGCATTGTCTTGTGGAACAAACAGCAGACTCAGGATTTTTTGAGTTAGCAGAAGGAGGCTCACATAGATTATCAGTCCCATATGAAAACTACAAAGTCAGAGCATAGACAGTAAAGACATTAAATGAAGTCAGTAAAGACATTAAATGAAGTCATTTAGTTCTGGTTAGGGTGCCATCTCTTACCTCGACTGTGATGTACCCACAAATCAATTCCTGGCACTTTGACAGCTGTGGGAGAAGAAAGAGAAACCTGGTAAGGGCCTTCCCAGAGGAGTTCGAGGGATGGGCCCTCAGATCCCAATGTTTTATGAGAACCTCAATTCCTGGCTCAAATAGAGGCTTGCCTGACTCAGAGCCTGGGTCAGAATTCGTCTCCTGGATTTCTGCTAATGCCTGTTGAAAAGCTGACAGCTGAGTAACACAAGTAGTTAATTCCAAGGCTTTGGGGTCTATAACAATGGGCATAAGAAAAGCTTTACATAAATACATTCAAAGGGGGACAGTCCCTCCTTTTTTGGAGCAGTTCGAGCCCTCATTAAAGCTATGGGTAGGACTTAAATCAAATTGTCCTGTGTCTGTTTAGATCATTTGAGCAGATGTCTGTTGATAATATCATTAGCTTTTTCAACCTTTCCTGAGGATTGGGGGTCTCCAGGAACAGTGTAAGTGATATGCTATTCCTAGAGTTTTAGATACTCCCTGAGTTACAGCAGCTTTAAAGGCGGATCCGTTGTCACTCTGAAGGCTCTGTGGCAGCCCAAACTTGGTGAGAATTTCATGGATTAAAATCATTATAACCTCCTTACCCTGTTCACTACAACAGGGAAAAGCCTCATCCATCCAGTAAAAGTATCTACCCAAACTTGTAAGCAAGAATATCCATTAGCTTTTGGCATATGAGTAAAATCAATTTCCCATTCCTCTTCAGTATAATACACACTGCGTTGTATTCCATATTTTGCTAACTTTTCAGTCTTTGGGTTATTTTTCTGATAAACCTCACATCTTTTGATAATATTTTTGATAAAGTTTTCATTATATTTTTTCCTTCATACAAATGATAAGCTATTTGGTAAGTACTCTCTGCACCCAAATGAAAACTCTGATGTTAACCCTTAAGAATTTTCCACTAAGCATTTTCAGAAATTATTAATTATCTATCTTTGTACTGTAACTATCCTTTATCAGTAATCTTTGCTCCTCTTTTTTCATATATTTCTAATTCTTCCTCAGTATATTGTGTTTTTTTCCTGTTCCACAGGACCTGTCCAGATCAAAGGCATCTGTAGTGAAGGGGATTATGAACATGCCGCTTTTCTGGCTTTACAGTCAGCCAACTGATTACCTTCAGCTACTTTATTCCCACCCCTGCTGTGCCCTTTGCAATGCGTAACAGCTACTTCTTTAGGACAATATATAGCAGTTAAAAGGATCTCAATCTCTCTGAAATGCTTAATAGGTTCTCCTGTTGCTGTTTCATGGAGAAGGAAATGGCAACCCACTCCAGTGTTCTTGCCTAGAGAATCCCAGGGATGGGGGAGCCAGGTGGGCTGCCGTCTATGGGGTTGCAAAAAGTCAGACACGACTGAAGCGACTTAGCAGCAGTTGCTGTTTTAAACTTTCTTTCTATATTGCAGCATGAGAATGTAAAGTCAAATAAGCATACTTAGTGGCAACCCACTCCAGTGTTCTTGCCTGGAGAATCCCAGGGACAGGGGAGCCTGGTGGGCTACCGTCTCTGGGGTCGCACAGAGTCGGACACGACTGAAGTGACTTAGCAGTAGCAGCAGCAGTGTAGATATTTACTTGCTGTCCCTTGCTTAACTCTAGAGCTCAGGTCAGAGCCACAAGCTCCACTAACTGAGCACTGGTTCCCTGGGGGAGAGATTTTGCTTCCAAAACCTGTTTAGCAGTCACTATGGCGTAACTTGCTTTCCACTTTCCATCAGACTTAATCTGTCCTTTACCAACGCAGGTGCTGTACTCGTCCCTCCTGGTTCTACCACTGAGATGGGGTGGAGATGTACCAGGGGTAGATCTGACGGCATCCCTACCTGACATCCAGCTCTTCACCGTTAATACCTTGCTTGCCTCTGATGCCACCCAGGGTCCAATCAGAGTAATCTTCCAGAATGCCTCCCAAGGTAAGACAAAGGCTAGGCTCTTTCCTGACTACCAAGCCAAGTTTGGGACATAAGCCACAGTACAAAGTAACGGTATAGATCACAAGTGCCTTGAAAGTCTAGGATCCTATAGATTAGCTTAATACTTCTAATTCCCAAAGAATTATGACATGGTCAGAGACCAAAATGTCTGACCAAGAAAGGAAAGTGGTCCACATGCTATGCCCTTTTCTGGTTGGTTGTCAAAGGAGATATTGGGTGCCTCTTGGCATTGGAAGGTCGGTATAAACCACTGACAGATTGCCACCATAAGCCATGTGAGATCACTGTAGCCCCTCACTTGCTTCGGGCAAGGCATTTCATTCATTCACAGAAGCACACTGTAGAATTAGTAAAGTACAGCAGAAAACGTGTTTGCTAGGAGATCAAGATCTAAAGCTCCAAGCATCCTTACCTTGTCCTGAAGG
Organism: Bos taurus; assembly: GCF_002263795.3. Taxonomy (NCBI): domain Eukaryota; kingdom Metazoa; phylum Chordata; class Mammalia; order Artiodactyla; family Bovidae; genus Bos; species Bos taurus. The sequence continues at coordinate 23,519,199 of NC_082638.1, forward strand.
ATCCCAGATGAGCTCCAAAGATGAAAGATTGTTGCTGAATGAAAAGATGGCCAGGATTTTTGGTCTCCAGAGGAGAACAATTAAGTCTTGGGCCAGAGACAAGGCTTGATCACTCAGAGCTTTGTGTAATAAAGTTCTATTAAAGTTTAAAGGATATAGAGAAAGCTACTGACATAGGCAGAGAAGACAATGGCAACCCAGTCCAGTATTCCTGCCTGGAAAATCCCATGGATGGAGGAGCCTGGTAGGCTGCAGTCCATGGCGTCGTGAAGAATCAGACACGACTGAGCGACTTCACTTTTACTTTTCACTTTCATGCATTGGAGAAGGAAATGGCAACCCACTCCAGTGTTTTTGCCTAGAGAATCCCAGGGACAGCAGAGGCTGATGCCATCTATGGGATCGCACAGAGTCAGACACCACTGAAGTGACTTAGCAGCAGCAGCAACTGACATACTCATCTGAAAGAGATAGAAAGAGTAACCCACTGGTCGTCTATAGCTGGATGTTATATAGTCACTAGCAGTCTGTTAATGAAAAAAAGGAAAGTCTTAAAACTCAGAATGGTACCAGGCCCCTCATCCATAAGATGCATTTTGGGATAATCTTGACACTGGACGATTCATCCTGGGCCATAAAATGTTTAACTTGAATATTGTAGAAGGAAAGATTACCATACAAATAGATACCTTTACATAGATTAGGGAAACTGGTTTGTCAACTAGGTTCTGAGCCTTTTGGCAGAACAGACTTGAGGACAGAGTTTGAGGTTCAGTTCAGTTCAATTAAGTCACTCAGTTGTGTCCAACTCCCAGTGTCTAGGCCTCCCTGTCCATTCACCAAATCCCAGAGTTCACGCAGACTCAGTCCATTGAGTCAGTGATGTCACCTAGCCATATCATCCTCTGTCGTCCCCTTCTCCTACCCTCAAGCCCTCCCAGCATCAGAATCTTTTCCAATGAGTCAACTCTTCTCACGAGGTGGCCAAAGTACTGGAGTTTCAACGTTAGCATCAGTCCTTCCAAAGGAATCCCAGGGCTGATTTCCTTCAGAATGGACTGATTGGATCTCCTTGCAGTCCAAGGGACTCTCAAGAGCCTTCTCCAACACCACAGTTCAAAAGCATCAATTCTTCAGTGCTCAGCTTTCTTAACAGTCCAACTCTTACATCCATACATGACCACTGGAAAAACCATAGCCTTGACTAGACGGACCTTTGTTGGCAAAGTAATGTCTCTGTTTTTCAATATGCTATATCTAGGTTGGTCATAAGTTTTCTTCCAATGAATAAATTAATTTTAAATTTCTTTTAATTTCATGGCTGCAGTCACCATCTGCAGTGATTTTTGAGCCCAAAAAATTATAGTCTGACACTGTTTCCGCATCTATTTCCCATGAAGTGATTGTACCCCATGCCTTGATCTTCATTTCTGAATGTTGAACTTTAAGCCAACTTTTTCACTCTGCTTTTTCACTTTCATTGGGAGGCTTTTTAGTTCCTCTTCACTTTCTGCCATAAGGATGGTGTCATCTGCATATCTGAGGTTATTGATATTTCTCCCGACCATCTTGATTCCAGCTTGTGCTTCTTCCAGTCCTGCGTTTCTCATGATGTACTCTACATATAAGTTAAATAAACAGGGTGACAATATACAGCTTTGATGTACTCCTTTTCCTATTTGGAACCAGTCTGTTTTCCATCTTCAGTGTTAACCGTTGCTTCCTGACCTGCATATATGTTTCTCAAGAGGCAGGTCAGGTGGTCTGGTATTCCAATCTCTTTCAGAATTTTCCACAGTTTGATTGTGTAGATCACAACAAAACGTGGGGAAAAAATCTCTAAAACATTGGACTAGAGCATGTTACATGCTCAAGGAAATCTCTATGCAGGTCAAGAAGCAACAGTCAGAAGAGGACATGTAACAACAGATTGGTTTCAAGATGGGAAAGTAGTATGTCAAGGCTGTATATTGTCACCTTCTTTATTTAACTTACATGTAGAATTAATCATACAAAATGCCACACTGGATGAAACAGGGTTTGGAATCAAGATTGCTGGGAGAAATATATATAACCTCAGATATGGAGATGTCATAATTCATATAGCAGAACATGAAAAGAACTACAGAGACTCTTGAGGAAAATGAGAGGACAGTGAAAGAGTGGACTTAAAATTCAACATTCAAAGTGAGAATCATGGCATCTGCTCCCATCACTTCATGGTATAAAATTGAGGAAACAATGAAAACAGTGTGAAACTTTACTTGGGGGCGAGGGGGAGGGGGGCAGGGGTTTCCAAAATCACTGCAGGTGGTGACTCTGGTCATGAAATTAAAAAAAAAAAAAAACGCTTTCTCCTTAGAAGAAATGTTATGACCAGGCTAGACGAAGGTTAGTCTAGTCAAAGCTGTGTACAGAGGTGAGAAATGCACTATAAAGTTGACCTCCAAAGAAGTGATGCTATTGAAATATGGGGTTGAAGAAAATACTTGAGAGTTCCTTGGACTGCAAGGATATCAAAGGGGTCAATTCTGAAGGAAATCAGTCCTAAATATTGATTGGAAGGGCTGATGCTGAAACTGGAACTTGAATATTTTGGCTACCTGATGTGAAAGACTGACTTATTGGAAAAGACCTTGGTTGCCAGGATCCGGTGTGAGGAGCTCCAACCGTGGTAAAGGTCATGAGGAAGGAGGCTCGGCGTACACAAAGGTGAAATTGAGCCTCAGGAGTCCCCCTGGATATTCTCAAGCATCTACCCCCCAAAACCAGAGTTTGCCTACTTTACTGCTTTGTGCTCTGACTTTACTGGGGGTTGTCCCTCACCACCATCTTGCTTTCTCTGATAAAGAGTTAACTTACAGCTCCAGTTAATAAGTTCCTGGGCATTGCTAAGTCACTTCAGTCATGTCCGACTCTGTGCGACCCCATGGATTGCAGCTTAACAGGCAGCCCACCAGGCTCCGCCTCTCTGGGATTCTCCAGGCAAGAACACCGGAGTGGGCCACCATTTCCTTCTCCAATGCATGAAAGTGAAAAGTGAAAGTGAAGTCGCTCAGTTGTGTCCGACTCTTAGCGACCCCATGGATTGCAGCCTAACAGGCTCCTCCGTCCATGGGATGGTGCCCTTGCCTTCTCTTGGACATTAGGAGTGTTTAAATCCAAACCCCTCAGATAGCTCTCTAACTGGCCTGACAAGTTTACCCGGACTCCTAGAGCTATGCATATGATTGTTTACAGTCTCTCAGCCTCGAGAGGCATGGGAAGCTTAAGATATTCAAATAGCTTAGAGCCTCTCAAAGAGTTAGAAACTGTCAGAATAAAACTAGTAAAATATGTCACTGATGAGCCAATGCTTGCTGCCAAGTTTCCGCATCCCCTATATTGTATCCTTGAATGTGTATTAATTAATATAGTTGGTATGTAGAAAAAAATAAGTAACAACCTTGGTGTTAGCAACTTTAGACCCTTAAGGTAATAAATTCTTTCCTTTGTTGTAAACCCACTGCACCTCTGCCCTATAGGAATGCAACTTTATCTAACACCTTCGGAGGATGGCACCAAACCTTGAAATAATTACTCTTGGAGAAAATAAGTCTTATGGTTGACAAACCTTTGTCAAGAGTCATAAAATGTTATTAGGCCTTCTGGCCAGAAGATGATGTAAATCACCTAAACCATTTGTATAAAATAAATTTGCAGGAAAGAAACCCTGGTTTCAATAAGGATCAAAGACTGCTGACTTTGCATGATTTCACGCCTCCTATTATCCTCTATGTACAACTTACGGTATAAAAGCCCCTGTTGAAAATAAAGGCATGGGCCTTGCTCACCAAAGCTTGATCTCCCCATGTCATTCTTTCTTTTCACATTCTGGCTGACTGTCCATTTGGAGTGTGGAGGTCCTCTGTGACCATTTATTTGCCTGGGCTTCTAAGACCTACTCAAGAAGATGCCTAAGGTGGGGCACCTTCCGCTATTTGAGAGGGCACCTGCGGCCTCCGTGGTCAGAGCTAACCTGATGTCACAGGTTATATTGATTTTCTGCGTAAACCAAGCTAGTCAGCCTCTTTTCTCTGCTGAATTTTCCTGCTGAGCTATCCTCATTCTATTACTCTTTATATCTTTTATAAATATTTAAATAAAGCTATTGTATCCAGTGAAATCGCCGAAGCCATCTCCACTACGAACTCCCTGGATCAGCCGGGGCTGGGCCTCAGCACTTGATGATGAGAAAGATTAAAGGCTGGAGGACAGAGTGAAGACAGAAGGTGAAATGCTTGAATGGCATCACTGACTTGATGGACATGGGTTTGAGCAGGTTCTATGAGTTGGTAATGGACAAGGAAGCCTGACATGCTGCAATCCCTCAGGTCAGAAAATGTTGGACAGGACTGCTGTGTATTCTCTTGCTACCTCTTTTCTTAAATTCTATTGTTTCTGTTAGGTCCATACCATTTCTGTTATTTATGAGCCCATCTTGGCATGTAATGTTCACTTGGCATCTCTAATTTTCTTGCAGAGACTCTAGTCTTTCCCACTCTATTTTTCTCCTCTATTTTGCATTGATCACTGAGGAGAGCTCTCTTAACTCCCCTTGCTATTCTTTGGAACTCTGCATTCAAATGGATAAATCCTTCCTTTTCTCCTTTGCTTTTGGCTTCTCTTCTTTTCACAGCTTTTTGTAAGGCCTTCTCTGAAAGCTGTTTTGCTTTTCTTTTTCTTGGGGATGGTCTTACTTCCTGTGCTGTGCACAATATCACAAACCTCTGTCCATAGTTCATATGTAATGTACAACATGCTAAATTTCAGGCTTGATGAAGCACAAGCATGCATCGCGATTGCCGGGAGAATTACCAACAGCCTCAGATAATTGGATGATATCAGTCTTGTGGCAAAAAGTGAAGAAAATGTAAAGAACCTCTTGATGAAAATGAAATAGGAGAATGAAAACTTTCGATTAAAACTCAACATTCAGAAAACTAAGATCATGGTATCCGGTCCCATCACTGCTTAGCAAATGGATGGAGAAACAATGGAAAGTCCCACACACTTTATTTGGGGGAGGGGGGGGAATGGGGGAAAAATTATTGCAGAAAGCAACTGCAGCCATGAAATTAAAAAGCACTTACTGCTTGGATGAAAAGCTGTAAACTACCTAGACAGCATATTCAAAAGCAGAGACATTGCTTTCCCAGCAAAACTCCACCTGGTCAAAGCTGTGGTTTTCCCAGCAGTCATGTATGGGTGTGAGAATTGGACTTAAAGTCAGCTGAGCATGGAAGAATTTATGCTTTTAAAAGTGGTGTGGTGAAGACTCTTGAGAGTCTCTTGGACTGCAAGGAGGCTAAAAGAAATCAGTCCTGAGTATACATTGGAAGCACTGATACTGAAGCTGAACCTCCAGTAATCTGGAACCCTGATGCGAAGAAGTGACTCATTGGAAAAGACCTTGATGCTGGGAAATATGAAAAGAGGATGACAGATGATGAAATGGTTACATGACATCACCAAGTCTATAGACATGAGTTTGAGTATCCTCTGGGAGTTGGTGATGGACAGGGATGCATGACATGCTGCAGTACGTGGAGCTACAAAATTTGAACATGACTGAGAGACTTAACTGAATTGAACTCAAATGTAAAATTACCTACATTTTTACATGCAAATATAGTGATGCTTGTTTTCCTCCATGATATACTGAACTTTTTATTTCACTTTATGAAAATCTGGAAGGTGTTTTTCTTATGTGTAATGTGGACTTCTCTATACCTTATATATGAATCTGAATGGTAGTTCTCTACCATTAAATATGAAGTTCTGGATATTTCACATAGGAAAATCTTGGCACTGCTTTTTGAAAATATGGAAAACTCATATGAAAATGGAATTATCTCTATTGCACGAATGAAATCTGGGCACCCCTGTTTCTTCATGAAGTAAGGAGTTTGTTGTGTTTCTAATAATATACATCAAAAAAAAAAAAAAGATTGATTCCATGTTGTCAGAAATGGTTTGTACCTACCCTATCAAAACCTAGGTGCTAAGTCTCCATTATGGAATTTGAACTTCTCTATACTTCATATTTGAGTTAAGAATGGAGATTTTCCTACAAGAAATATGTATATTTCATATGAAGCACTGGTGCTACAGAACCACCTATGTTCCCTGTTTGCCTATGTTTCCACGTGCCTTGAAATTTGTGTGTGTCTACCCACGTGAGGTTCTTGCCCTGGTTTCTGTGTTTTTCTGTGTGGATATGCGTCCAACCACAGCTGACACAGAGATGAATGTTACAGACCGTGAGACATGGAGCAAGCTGAAGGAGGCACCAGGCATCCACAGACTAGGTGAAACTGGTTCACACATCTCTGAGGTGGTACTGTTCAAGACAGGAATGAGGATAGGATGACCAGTGACAACTAGGGACAGTGTGTTCCCAAATTTGGCTTTACATCAAGAGACATTATGAAGCTCACATTTTCTGCTGTGTTGATGTGTTTGTGTGTGTGTGCCAGGAAAAGGAGGTGGAAGGGTTGAGGACTCATCCAGTGTAAATCCAGTGGTGTGGGGCTTTTAAAGCATAGCCTGTGGACCCCTCAGTCTATGAGAATTGGGCTGACCTGTGGAAATGGTGGAAATGGCTATAACTGGATCCAAGTCTGTGAAGAGGTGAAGGTCCTTCAGAAAAGAGTAGAGACTGGAAGGAGGAGGAAGAGAAAGATAAGCTAATGCACTGGAGAAGTTTTCCAAATAAGAGGAGGCTCTGGGATAGTGCTGCCTCGGATCAGCCCATCACTGTCTTTTTATGTGTGAGACAACAGGTGGTGACCTTGATCTGTTCAGGGGCTTCCAGGCTATCTGACAGTTCAGAAAGGTGAAGAAAGTGCAGAGGTGGTATGTAGGCATTTTCTCTTTGCTGGTTTGTGCATGTGAGGAAGAGAAGATGGCAAAGTAGAAGGATGTGAACTCATCTTTTCTTGTGAGAAAGCCAAAATTACAGCTTGTTGATGAATGACCAATGACAGAAAAATGTTGAGTCCCACCAAGACAACAACAACAACACATGTCCACTTTCAAAGGAAAATCCCAAAAGAATGTAGGAGGGTTGAATTTGCATTTAGAATCAATACCTACCAGCGATGCTGCAAGTGCTCAATAAAATATTTTGTGCACCTATACCAAGAGACTGAAAAAAGAGTGAGACTTGCCTTTGAGTTATTGAGTGTCTCCTGCAGAGGCACGGATCAGCAATGGCCTGACAGGGAAGAGAGGCTTTGGCTGCTACAAACCTGGATCATGCAGTTTGTGATATAAGCCCTCTCAGAGGCGGTCACCTTTCAACCCACCATAAAGCCACCTAGCACACAATCCACAAATTACAGGACAATTATTCCAAAGAAATTCATGTACAGTTAAGGACCACTACAGATTTCTTAACCTGGGGATCTGGCAAAGGAACTGAGAACCCCTAGGGAATTTGACTTTGGAGGCCAGTGGGATTTGATTACAGAACTTCCACAGGACTTTGGAGGGGACAAACAAAACCTTGTGTGCACCAGGAGCCAAGAGTAAGGAGCAGCATCCGCACAAGAGACTGAACCAGAGTTCCTTGTGAGTGTCCAGGAGTCTCCAGCAGAGGCATGGTCCAAGAGGGGAATGCAGCGGGGTGACAGGCACTGAATACAGGAGTGTTTGGCCAAATTCTTTAGGAGGACCCAATTACTTTTATTACCCATACCATTGTTTTTTCTCATTTCAAACAACAGGGCTTGAACACAGCCACACCCATCAAGAGTGAATTGGATTAAAGATTTACTGAATATGGCCCCATATATTAGAATAGGACCCAGGTCCACTCACAGTCTGTCTCTCCCATCAGGAAGTTTACATAAGCCTCTTATCCTTATCCATCAGATGGCAGACAGAATGAAAACCAAAATCACAGAAACTAACCAAACTGATCAAATGGATCACAATCCTGTCTACCTCAATTAAACTATGAGATATGTCGTGTAGGGCCACTCAGGATGGATTGGACATCATGGAGAATTCTTGCAAATAAGGTCCACTGGAGAAGGGAAATGGAAAACCACTTCAGTATTCTTGCTTTGAAAACCCCATGAACAATACAAAAAACCAAAAATATAGGACACTGAAAGATGAACTCTCCAGGTTGGGTGGTGCCCTATATGCTTCTGGAAATCAGTGAAGAAGTAACTCCAGAAAAAAGAAAGAGATGGAGCCAAAGGAAAAACAACACTGAACTGTGGATATGACTGGTGATAAAAGTAAAGTTGGATGCTGTAAGAACGATATTTCATAGGAACCTAGAATGAATGAATGGAGGTTGGAAGAGATCACACAGAAGATGACAAGTGTGAACATCAAACTTTTGGGATAATTCACTGGAATGGAAGAATTTAATTCAGATGACCATTCAGAAAGCCCAAGAGTTTATATAAAAGCATAATGAAATCGTCAGGCATTGAGATGAAGCCTCATTTCCTCTTATTTCAGAAGAGAAAGTGAAACTATGGAGGTGAACATGTAAATTTATTATTGAAATAAGAGAAATGTAGGAATTTGTTGGCATCACCAACATAAATTTTAATCTCCATTATCCTGCCTGATCAGGCTCCTATTTGGTAGATCAGTTGTAATTAGTATGATTTTCATATAATGAAGATGGCTGATGAGTTGACATTTAAAGAGAGGTAGCAGATGCATCAGCGATTGTTGGCATTGGGAACCATGCCTGGCATTTGTAGTTTAGGAAAAGTATCCTCATGGACTGACATATCACTCTATCTAACTGTAAAGATTCAAGGCTGACCATCAGTCAAAATCAGGTATCTGCAATGGAGATACAATGTGGTACTGACAATTAGAAATAGTTGTCGTACGAAAATTCTCACTGTGACCATTTGCTTGATTGTAGCTGCTCTGTGAGTGCTGATGTAAAAAGATCAACAGATTTTAAGCATCAATTTGACCTATCACAATTTGCTCTTTCGATCTAAATGACTTTGATGATGAAAAAAATCACTTTGAGTTGGGGCATTTGTAATTAGCAACTATGTGGCTATTAGAAGGCCTTCATATGAAAGACAAACTTAAACTTGTGGAGACTGAAAATACACACTCTCCTCTAGTTTCAGGAAGAATTCAAGACATATAATCATCCACATTACTCCTTCCTTTAGTATGCTTCATCTTGTAATCACAAACTAATGAAGGTACTGGAGAGACATTTTTAGTGCCAACTCTTCTTTTCATTCGTACTAAAAGTTGGGGATAGCATTGCTTAACATTTGGAGTATGATAGAACTTCAACTAAAACAAAGGAAGAATATTGTTAGTTACTTTTGAAATCAAGGTAAAATAGAGTAACAAAGCCAAACTCTAAATATTGGTTCTTTTAAGCATACAAAGAAAATAGCCTCAAATAATACACCTCCATTAATGGTTTTAAATACTAACTTATTTGAATTTATTTTGCTCCTCATGTAACAATATAGTGTATATCTATACCAAATACCCCTTCAAGTGGCTTCAGGATTTCTCTCTGATTCCAGGTTGCTAGGGTATGGGAACGTAAAATTTAAATTTGTTACACTTAAAATGTCTTAATATCCAGCTGTTCTCAACTTGAAGATAACAGAAAAATATTTCAGCAGAATGTTATCTCAATTTTAATATCAATTTTAGCTACCTATGTTAACATAGTTAATGGTTCACTATATTAAATCATATATATATATATATATATATATATATAAATATCCTATAACAATTGAAATTTTACTAAACCCTTAAAGATGAAGCTAGTGAACTAAACTTTTTATACTATTAGTTTTAAAAAATACTGATGGGCCCTTTTGTCCCAAGACTTTTTTCTTGAAGAGTTCTTCAATAATAACTGTAAAAGTGCCAGTTTCATTCAAGCAAATAGATTTAAACTGATCACTTACAACTATATTCCCACGTTTCTGAGGAAATGTGAGTGTAAGAAAATCATTCAATTCATCTTGTTTAGAGAAAGAAAACGTGCAACATAATCTTTTGATCATAGATTTTGTAGACACAGCCTGATAAGCATCATCTTGAAACACAGGTCTCAAGACCAAGTCCCTAGTTATTGTATAATCACACAAAATAAATTTTATGGAGATTTATGAACTGGTTGATTCATCTTTAGGAGACATATCTTGAATTTCTGAAGAAATAGGAAATAATAAATTTCAAATAAATCTTTTTTCAGCGACTTTTCTCATTTGTTGGATTTTACACTGAGACTTCAAATGCTGATTGGCTGGCCTACACAGATCAACTGTGTAGACCATTACAGGGGTTCTCAAATTAAGTAGCTGTGGCATCACAAAATCACAGGTCTCCTAGCAATTAAAGGATAACATTCAGCCATTGTTTATTTCTCTATGAAGTAAGCTGCATCAAGTTAAAATATAGGCTTCTCACATAAATAATATCCAAAGACATGAAACCTAGAAAATCTCATTCCTAAAGAATATTTCACACACACTAATCCCATCCATAAATCTACTTGATTACTGAAATAAAAGTCATTGATCTCCCTTATGTACACACACTCTTAGTTGTCAGTACTGTTACCAAACCAAACTTGGTTCTGCACGCTTGAGTGCAGTAAAGTCAATCAAATGAATTTGGATTGCCGTGAAGGAATATGTAGCATTTATTGGAGAGGGCAGAAAGGAATCCAAGCTTAGCCAGTGCTTAGAAGACCCACATTCCAAAAAGACTTTCAGAGAAAGGCTTTTAAAGGCAGAGTGTGGGTGGGCGATGGGGCGTGTGTGATCAGTTTTAGGACGTTCTTCTAACGTACTGTTACTGGGGAAATTGAGACACAACGTAATCACCCGTCTGGTTCCAATGATGCTGGCGTCTGTGGACTTCAGTTTTTCAACATGGCTAAGGCTTCATGGGAAATAGATGGGGAAACAGTGAAAACAGTGTCAGACTTTATTTTTCTGGGCTCCAAAATCACTACAGATGGTGACTGCAGCCATGAAATTAAAAGACGCTTACTCCTTGGAAGGAAAGTTATGACCAACCTAGATAGCATATTCAAAAGCAGAGACATTACTTTGCCAACAAAGGTTCGTCTAGTCAAGGCTATGGTTTTTTCTGTGGTCATGTATGGATGTGAGAGTTGGGCTGTGAAGAAGGCTGAGCACCAAAGAATTGATGCTTTTGAACTGTGGTGTTGGAGAAGACTCTTGAGAGTCCCTTGGACTGCAAGGAGATCCAACCAGTCCATTTTGAAGGAGATCAGCCCTGGGATTTCTTTGGAAGGAATGATGTTAAAGCTGAAACTTCAGTACTTTGGCCACCTCATGCGAAGAGATGACTCATTGGAAAAGACTCTGATGCTGGGAGGGGTTGGGGGCAGGAGGAGAAGGGGACGACAGAGGATGAGATGGCTGAATGGCATCACTGACTCAAAGGACGTGAGTCTGAGTGAACTCCGGGAGTTGGTGATGGACAGGGAGGCCTGGCGAGCTGCGATTAATGGGGTCACAAAGAGTCAGACACGACTGAGCGACTGACCTGATCTGATCTGAAGGCTTCAGTATCTATAAGACTGCTTACAGGATATGGCTAAGAATATTATCCATAGCCTTTGTAGAGGAAATTAAGATTCTTGACTTTTCATAATGGCTAAATCATTATTAGTTTGTGTTGCTTGACTATTTTCTTTGTTTCTTTTTCCCTTCTCTGATTAGAGCTAGTCTTGGAACTCAGTGAAGGCTGATATTCCCTCTCTCCCAATTTTTCATATTTTTCATTTTTTTTCTTTTTTTAAAATTTTATTTTATTTTTAAACTTTACAATATTGTATTAGTTTTGCCAAATATCGAAATGAACCCACCACAGGTATACATGTGTTCCCCAACCTGAACCTTCCTCCCTCCTCCCTCCCCATACCATCCCTCTGGGTCGTCCCAGTGCACCAGTCCCAAGCATCCAGTATCGTGCATCGAACCAAGACTAATGACTCATTTCATGCATTATATTATACATGTTTCAATGCCATTCTCCCATATCTTCCAAACCTCTCCCTCTTCCACAGAGTCCATAAGACTTCTATACATCATTGTCTCTTTTGCTGTCTTGTACACAGGGTTATTGTTACCATCTTTTCTAAATTCCATATATATGTGTTAGTGTACTGTATTGGTGTTTTTCTTTCTGGCTTACTTCACTCTGTATAATAGGCTCCAGTTTCATCCACCTCATTAGAACTGATTCAAATGTATTCTTTTTAATGGCTGAGTAACACTCCATTGTGTATATGTACCAAAGCTTTCTTATCCATTCATCTGCTGATGGACATCTAGATTGCTTCCGTGTCCTGGCTATTATAAACAGTGATGCGATGAAAATTGGGGTACACATGTCTCTTTCCCTTCTTGTTTCCTCAGTGTGTATGCCCAGCAATGGGATTGCTGGATGATAAGGCAGTTCTATTTCCAGTTTTTTAAGGAATCTCCACACTGTTCTCCATAGTGGCTGTACTAGTTTGCATTCCCACCAACAGTGGAAGAGGGTTCCCTTTTCTCCACACCCTCTCCAGTATTTATTGCTTGTCGACTTTTGGATCAGAGCCATTCTGACTGGCATGAAATGGTACTTCATAGTGGTTTGGATTTGCATTTCTCTGATAATGAGTGATGTTGAGCATCTTTTCATGTGTTTGTTAGCCATCTGTATGTCTTCTTTGGAGAAATGTCTGTTTAGTTCTTTGGCCCATTTTTTGATTGGTCATTTATTTTTCTGGGATTGGGCTGTAGGAGTTGCTTGTATATTTTTGAGATTAGTTGTCAGTTGCTTCATTTGCTATTATTTTCCCCCATTCTGAAGGCTGTCTTTTCATCTTGCTAATAGTTTCCTTTGTTGTGCAGAAGCTTTTAAGTTTAATTAGGTCCCATTTGTTTATTTTTGCTTTTATTTCCAATATTCTGGGAGGTGGGTCATAGAAGATCCTGCTGTGATGTATGTCAGAGAGTGTTTTGCCTATATTCACCTCTAGGAGTTTTATTGTTTCTGGTCTTACGTTTAGATCTTTAATCCATTTTGAGTTTATTTTTGTGTATGGTGTTAGCGATAGATACAGCTTAAAATGAAAAAATGAATATAGTTTTGGAATGAGAAACTGACTATAAATGTAGCATAAAATCTCATTTTCAGGTTCAGTTTAGTTTCACATATCCCCAAGTCTTAGAGGGACAGACTCAACAACTGTGGCTATTTCCTGTTGAAATTTATCAGAATTGGAAATAATCCTGAGATCTAAGCTTGGCATGAATATTTTGTGTTGGCAAAACATTATAGATCTATTTTTTTTTCATAAAACCTTGAAAAGAATTTGAAAATTAGTAGACATTTATAAAAAGGAAAGCAAAGAGTGATGCAATATAGTCCTCATATTTTAGATACAACCAAGAAAATAAATGTTCTAGTATTTCCTCTTTGAAGTGAAGTAGCTCAGTCGTGTCTGACTCTTTGCAACCCAGTGGACTGTAGCCTACCAAGCTCTTCCCTCCATGGGATTCTCCAGGCAAGAGTACTGGAGTGGGTTGCCATTTCCTTCTCCAGATTTACTCTTTACATGTACTCAAAAACCAAGTAGGCTTTTCAAACATTCCATCAGATCAGATCAGATCAGTCACTCAGTCATGTCCGACGCTTTGCGACCCCATGAATCGCAGCACGCCAGGCCTCCCTGTCCATCACCAACTCCCGGAGTTCACTCAGACTTACGTCCATTGAGTCAGTGATGCCATTCAGCCATCTCATCCTCTGTCGTCCCCTTCTCCTCCTGCCCCCAACCCCTCCCAGCATCAGAGTCTTTTCCAATGAGTCATCTCTTCGCATGAGGTGGCCAAAGTACTGGAGTTTCAGCTTTAACATCATTCCTTCCAAAGAAATCCCAGGGCTGATCTCCTTCAAAATGGACTGGTTGGATCTCCTTGCAGTCCAAGGGACTCTCAAGAGTCTTCTCCAACACCACAGTTCAAAAGCATCAATTCTTTGGTGCTCAGCCTTCTTCACAGCCCAACTCTCACATCCATACATGACCACAGGAAAAACCATAGCCTTGACTAGACGAAACTTTGTTGGCAAAGTAATGTCTCTGCTTTTGAATATGCTATCTAGGTTGGTCATAACTTTCCTTCCAAGGAGTAGGCATCTTAATTTTTTTTTCATTGTTGTTGCACAAAACAGGAATTATAAGCCAGTATATGTATCTCAGAATTCTCATCTCACATGTTAGTAAAATAATGCTTAAAATTCTCCAAGCCAGGCTTCAGCAATACATAATCATAAAATTCCAGATGTTTAAGTTAGTTCTTGAAAAGGCTAAGGAATAAGAGAGTAAATTACCAACATCTGCCTAATATTTAAAATGCAAGAGAGTTCCAGAAGAATCATCTATTTCTGCTTTATTGACTAAGCCAAAGCCTTTGACTGTGTGGATCATAATAAACTTTTGATAATTCTGAAAGAGCTAGGAATACCAGAACACCTGAACCTCCTCTTGAGAAACCTATATGCAGGTCAGGAAGCAACATTTAGAACCGGACATGGAACAATAGATTGCTTCCAAATAAGAAAATGAATACATCAAGGCTCTATATTGTCACTCTGCTTATTTAACTTATATGCAAGAAACACTGAGATGGAGGTAACACAACCTGGAATCAATATTGCCTGGAAAACTATCAATAACCACATATATTCAGATGACACCAACCTTATGGCAGAAAATGAAGAACTAAAGAACCTCTAGAAGAAAGTGAAAGAGGAGAGTAAAAAAAATTGACTTAAAGCCCAACATTCAGGAAACTAAGATCATGGTTTCCGTTCAGTTCAGCCGCTCAGTCGTGTCCGACTTCTTGCCACCCTAAGAATTACTGTACGCCAGGCCTCCCTGTCCATCACCAACTCCCGGAGTTCACTCAGACTCATGTTCATCGAGTCAGTGATGCCATCCAGCCATCTCATTCTCTGTCGTCCCCTTCTCCTCCTGCTCCCAATCCCTCCCAGCATCAGAGTCTTTTCCAATGAATCAACTCTTCACATGAGGTGGCCTAAGTACTGGAGTTTCAACTTTAGCATCATTCCTTCCAAAGAATACCAAGGTCTGATATCCTTTAGAATGGACTGGTTGTATATCCTTGAGGCGAAGGGACTCTCAAGAGTCTTCTCCAACACCACAGTTCAAAAGCATCAATTCGGAGCTCAGTTTTCTTCACAGTCCAAATCTCACATCCTTATATGACCACTGGAAACACCTAGCCTTGACTAGACGGACCTTTGTTGGCAACTTAATGTTTCTGCTTTTGAGTATGCTATCTAGGTTGGTCATAACTTTCCTTCTTTTAATGGCTGCAGTCACCATCTGCAGTGATTTTGGAGCCCCCCAAAATAAAATCTGACACTGTTTCCACTGTTTCCCCATCTATTACCCATGAAGTGATGGGACTGGATGCCATGATCTTCGTTTTCTGAATGTTGAGCTTGAAGCCAACTTTTTGACTCACCTCTTTCACTTTCTGCCATAGGGTGGTGTCATGTGCATATCTGAAGTTATTGATATTTCTCCTGGCAATCTTGATTCCAGCTTGTGCTTCTTCCATCCCAGCGTTTCTCACGATATACTCTGCATGTAAGTTAAATAAGCAGGGTGACAATATACAGCCTTGACCTACTGTTTTTCCTATTTGGAACCAGTTTGTTGTTCCATACACACACACACACACACACACACACACACACACACACACACACACACACACACACATTTACTTCTTTTTCTGGTTCCACCAGGCCTAAATTGCTGCGGGTGGAATCTAGTTCTCTGACCAGGGATCAAACATGGAACCTCTGATTCGGGATCATGGTGTCTTAGCCACTCTACCACTAAGGAAGTCCCCTGTTGTTGATTTTTATTATGATCACAGTGCAGAATGATGTGAAATTATAGTTCATGGTAGTTTTGAATTTTTTACCTTTACTGTATTGAGGTAATTTTTACTATACTCAGTTTCTGGAGGATTATTATTATTATTTTAATCACAAATGCTTGTTGAATTTTATCAACATGTTTTTTTTGGCATTTATTGAAATGATCATATGGTTTTAATCATTGAATTTTTTATGGTGTATCTGATGGATTGATATGACTGGAGAATGTTTGCACATCTGGGGCAAGCCTCACTTAATAATGCTGTTCAATACTTTTAATGTGTTGTTGGATGCTTCTTGGGAGTATTTTTTGAGGATGTTTCCATCTATGTTCATCTATGTGATATTGGCCTATAATTTTCCTTTCTGTGTTTTATTTGGCTTTGCTGTCAGGGTGATGCTGTAGTCGTAGAGTGAGTTTGAAGGTTTTCCTACCACTGTAGTATCTCGGATGAGTTTCAGAAGTGCATGTGTTAACAATTATCTTAATGCTTCATAAAATACCTATGACATCATCTGGATTCGAATGTTGTTAACTGGAAAGCAGGAAAACAAATTACACAATATGTACCTACAAAAATAAACATATGATTTAAACAATATTTAAAAACCAAATAAGCAAAAATAATAAGAAAGCCTACAAGTGAGAAAAAGAATGAATAACCACACGACATAGCAAAACATCATAAGTATAATGAATGTTACCTAGGGTCCCTGCTGTCAATGTTCTGGTCCTGAACATGAGCCATAGCACAGCTCAACCTCTCAGGAAAGCTTAGCCAAATGTGGGCAGAACTGAACTCTGAATCTTCAGTAGGGACAGGTCAGAGTCTAATCTGGGATAATTCCTATTTGTTCTTAGAGCTGCAAGAGCCTGGGTATTTTCATTCTTTGGAAATATATATATATATATAGTATTCCATAGAGAAAGCATATTCCAGTTGATTGTGTGTATTTAATCTACAGATTGCTTAGCTGGTGGGGAAGTTTTCAAACCTTTTCAATATTGCCCTGACTCTGAGTCTCAGATGTAATTTTTGACAACCTCTCTACATGGTCACCACTCTTGTGGAGCATTTGGGCCTACCTTGGTGAGCACAGGAGGAACTGGTTGGACTGTAGAAACCCTGGTGGTCAGTTTTGATGAGATGTCAGCAAACAGTGTCAGAAAATGTATGGCCCTAATGGGAAGCACGAGTGGTAGTTCTGGCTAGCCTTTTTTTTATTGCCTGATAGTAGGTCTTAGCATGTGGCAAGAGGGGGGAATTCATGCTGTCACCTCCTCTGTGTGACTGTGCCCTAAGGTCCTGCTTCTTTATCAGCTTGGGATTTTTTTGAAAGGCATTCCTTTCTATACACTTGTCATCCCAGATTCATCATTCCATCTCCACATAGTCAAAAGCAGTTTCCTCCCAGGTTGGCTTTCTAATGTCATGTTTCATCTTCCAGGCCCTAGGCACACTAGTTGACCTCCTTTGCAGTTTGGGGGATGTAGGACCACACAACACATTCTCTGTTTGATTCTCACTCTAAACAAACTAGATGTCATCAGCTTTTTCACCTTGCTTCCTTTCAGTCAAAAGAAATTTAAGTTTAGTGAGGTGACTTGCCTGAATCCTCGATCTATTTTCTGCTTCTCCATCTCCCACCCCAGGACACAGGCCTGGTTCTATTCCTCTCATTCTACTTCTCCCACCTTCCCTCCATTCTTTCCAGTTTTGTCTCATTTCCATATAGTCTTCTCTGTTGAGTAAGGTCTTCTGATGCTCTGGAAGAACTGTTACCTTTAAAGAAGGATTATTAGTGATGCACCCATCAAGAGAGTTGCACACAAAGCCCTCTTTTATTTTCTGCAAAGTAGGAACTTCTGATTTTCTTTCTAGGCAAACTTGGTAATTCCTTTAGGCATGCTGGTGAAACAACAAAATTTAGTTGATATGAATTAATCTCTTTGATGGAAGGATACTTACATACACACATAATTGGTGCATCACTGACTTTGAACATTCAAATAAGCACATTTATTTTTCCAGAAATTTCTGCTAATGAGGAATTATCATCAGTTGAGGAAACATATTTCTTTTCCAGTTAAGAGATGATACAGGAATTGGGCTCAAGGTCAGTTCGTGAAAATATCTAGCTATTTTTCAAGAGCCCAGATTCCTTATTTCTGCCCTGGAAACTTAACTGTTTTAAGTGGGTGTCTAAGATCAAAGACTGGAATGGGCATAAATGAATTCTTGCATAAGAAGATGGAAAATGCCCAGGAATATAACTGTACATAGATTATAGCTTGAAAGAGAGAGACAGAGAAAAAAATACACACACACACACACAAAATAAGCAGGTATAATTAGTCAGCGTTGTTTAGTCTTAATAGGTAAAACTTAATTGGAGTTTACATCATAGAAAAAGCAAGGAGGTTTCATGAAGTCATCTACATCTA
Source organism: Bos taurus (assembly GCF_002263795.3). NCBI lineage: Eukaryota > Metazoa > Chordata > Mammalia > Artiodactyla > Bovidae > Bos > Bos taurus. Next base: position 23,537,656 of record NC_082638.1, read on the forward strand.
CTTTATTGTCTCTGTTACTGGTTTAGACTGCGTGTGAAAATGAGATCACTTTGTCATGTCTGACTCTTTATGACCCCATAGACTGTAGCCTACCATTTCCTTTTCCTAGGGATCTTCCAGGCCTGTGGATCCAAACTGGGTCTGCCCCATTGCAGGCAGATGCTTTACTATCTGAGCCACCAGGGAAGCCCTTAGACTGTGTGGGTGACAACAAATTGTGGAAAATTCTTAAAGAGATAAGAATACCAGACAACATACCTGTTTCCTGGGAAGTGTGCATGCAGGGCAAGATGCAACAGTTGGAACTGGACAAGGAACAATGAACTGGTACAAAATAGGGAAGGAAATATATCAAGCCTATATATTGTCACTCAGCTTATTTGACTTCTGTGCAGAGTACATCATGGAAAGTAAAGAATCTGAAACTGGAAACAAAATACTGAGAGAAGTATGAATAACCTATTTATAAGATGACAACACTCAAATGGCTGAAAAACACTGGGAACTAAATAGCTTTCTGATGAAGGTGAAAGGGGAGAGTGAAAAATCTGGCTTAAAACTCAATACAAAAACCTTTGACAAAGGAGGCAAATATAAAAAATGGAAAAAAGACCAAAAAAAAAAATCTTTGATTTGTAAGTTTTCTTCATTGTTGTTGAGTGTGCAGCCTCCCATAGGAAGGTAGTATCCTATTATAGGAAGGCCTGGTTGAAACTTCGGGCATCTACTTAGCCTTATCTGGTACTGCCATATTAGTGGATGGGAGTTTTGTTATTGCCAGACGTAATAGACAACTAAGGTTCCACTCAACTTTTGCTGGGCTGATTGGGAAAATACCACAGTTTGCAAATATGTTTGGGGGAGTAGCTTGGTTATTATCGAAATGCTTTCAACCTCTGAAACTCACCCATTTGTCTTGCACTTTGAAAAACGAAAGCAGACTTTTGAATGTGCATTTTAATTTGTGCCTCTTTATATTTTTGAATTAGCCATTTCTTCAGCAGAAATCTCTCACATAAAAGTCCAAAAGAGAACCCAGACATACACTCACAAACACATTCTTAATCTGATGCACAGACTCACACAAGAATAGTCACAATCTTATATGCTCAAAACACAATTATGAAAGGAAAAGAAAACCCAAGGACTCACTGGAGGAAATCAATGAATTGCATAGAGTTCTCTGTTACTTGTTTCTAGGCTTAATGTTAGAAGTTATTTTGTAGTTGAATGGTTTCACTCTAGTGACATTTTAAATCAGAATGTTTTAAAATGCATAACTTTTTTCTGCATACCATGGGATCTTAGAAAATTTTGAATTTAAGACTATTCTGTGATTTGCTAAAATGAAAATAAAGCAGGATAGCAATATGGAAGTCATATTGACCTCTTTAGGCCCTGGCATTACACATTTGCTTGTTATATTTTAAGCATCCGATTTCATCCTCTGACCTTCTCCCATCAATTTTTCTATGTTTTGTCCCAATCTTCTATATTTTCCTCACTTAAATTTGTGTTTTCATTTTTACAATCTTCAGTTCAGTCACTCAGTTGTGTCCGACTCCTTGTGACCCCATGAATTGCAGCACACCAGGCCTCCCTGTCCATCACCAACTCCCGGTGCTCACTCAAACTCACGTCCATCGAGTCAATGATGCCATCCAGCCATCTCATCCTCTGTCGGCCCCTTCTCCTCCTGACCCCAGTACCTCCCAGCATCAGAGTCTTTTCCAATGAGTTAACTCTTCTCATGAGGTGCCCAAAGTACTGGAGTTTCAGCTTTAGCACTATTTCTTCCAAAGAAATCCCAGGGCTGATCTCCTTAAGAATGGACTGGTTGGATCTCCTTAGGCACTAATTATAAAGTAAATACACAAAGGATAGAAAATTGAATCTATGTACAATGTTTCCCTAATGTATTGAGCTCTTTTCTCGATAAGCTTTTCATAATTAAACATACCGATATGTTGAAGTCATCTGGGAATTGATCACCAAGGTAAAGGATCATGCAACTAGGCTTCCCTTCATAGGACAATTGGCGTACAGTTTAATAACATGCTTTCAGGTCACGCTGGTTCATTTCAAGCTATACTAAAAAGCTGTAATCATCAAGACAGTATGGTACTGGCACAAAGACAGAAATATAGATCAATGGAACAAAATAGAAAGCTTAGAGATAAAGCCACACACCCATGGACAACCTTTGACAAAGGAGGCAAATATAAAAAATGGAAAAAAGACCAAAAAAAAAAAAAAATCTCTTTAACAAGTGGTGCTGGGAAAACTGGTCAACCATGTGTAAAAGAATGAAACCAAGAATGAGGTACCATCTTCATGCATGTTAGAATGGATACTATCAAAAGTCTATAAAAATTAAATTCTGGAGATGGTGTGGGGGAAAGGGAACCCTCTCACACTGTTGGTGGGACTGCAAATTAGGACAGGCACTATGGAGAACAGGGTGCAGATTAGTTAAAAAACTGGAAACAGATCTGCTATATGACCTAGCAATCCCATTGCTGGGCATACATGCCAAGGAAACCAGAATTGGAAAAAAATCATGTACCCCAATGTTCATCACAGCACTCTTTATAATAGCCAGGACATGTAAACAACCAAAATGTCCATTGGCAGATAAATGGATAAGAAATCGTTGGTATATATACACAATGGAATATTGCTCAGCCACTAAAAAGCTTCATTTGAATCAGTTCTAATGAGGTGGATTAAACTGGAGCCTATTATAAAGACTGAAAAAAGTCATAATGAAAAACACCAATACAGTATATTAATGCACATATATGGAATTTACAAAGATGGTGACAATGACCCTATATGTGAGACAGCAAGATAGACACAAATGTACAGAACAGTCTTGTGGACTCTGTGGGAGAAGGCGAGGGTGGGATGATTTGAGAGGATAGCATTGTAACATGTATATTATCATATGTGAAATAGATCGCCAGTTCAGGTTCGATACATGAGACAAGGTGCTCAGGGCTAGTGCACTGGGATGACCCTGAGGGATGGGACGTGGAGGGAGGTGGAAGGAATGTTCAGCATCAGGAACACATGTAAACCCATGTCTGATTCATGTCAATGTGTGGAAAATCCACTACAATGTTGTGAAATAATTTGCCTTCAGTGCAAGGAATATGTGTTTGGACCTTGGCCTGAGGAGATTGCACATGCTACCAAAGCAGATAACCCTGTTTGCTCCAACTACCTAACCTGGGCAGCCTAGGGCTTCTGCTTTGCAAGAGAAGGCACTGCCATGAGAAACTGGCTCACTGTAAAGAAGAGTACTCACCACTTACTGAAACTTGAGAAACTTTGTGCAGAGCAATGAAGACTCAGTGCAGCCATAAATAAATTCTAAAAATTTTAAATAAACTCTAGATACGTGAAATTCTTCCATGTAACATGAAATTCCTGCATTTCATTGAATATCCAGATGTTGAATTTACTACTTGAAATATAGAATCCCTATATTTCAAATGCAAAACTCAAGGACACTATTCCTAAATTAAATATAAATTCTCTATATTTCACATATAAGTATCTTGGTGTAGATTTTCCTATATGATTCTCTAAATTTCACATAGGAAAATCTAGGTGTCAAATTTATTTGATAGTTGGAATTCTCTATAAGTCACATTTGAAATTCAGGATGGTTATGCTTCCTACTGCAAATGTGGAATTCCCTAATTTTTTATGAAAATCTGGGTGTTGACTTTCATAGATGAAGAATGCAAATTTCTGTATTTCAATTATTTGCCATTGAAGCTACCTGGTAACATTAATAGTTTTAGGAAAAACCTCCAAAATCTTCTAAAATTAACATCCCAAAGAGATGTCCTTTTCATCATAGCTGACTGTGATGTAAAAACAGGAAATCAAGACATATGTGGAGTAACAAGGAGTAACAGTTTGGGCTTGGGGTACAAAGTGATGCAGAACAAAGACTAAACACAGAATTTAGCAAATACAAAGGTAAAAAATGGAAACAGCGACAGTGTTCTTGGGCTCCAAAATCTCTGGGGACAGTTAATACAGCCATGAAAATGAAAGACTCTCGCTCCCAGGGAGAAAATCTATAACACACCTAGACACAAGGTACTGAGAAGGAGAGACATCACTTTGTTGACAAAGGTCCGTTAGACAAAGCTAGTTTCTCCCCTACCCCACCCCAGGTGATATGTATGGATGTCCATCTTGTGTGACCCTACACAGTATGGCTTAGTTTCACTGAGTTAGAAAGGCAGTGGTCCATGTGATGTATTGGTTAGGTTTCTGTGATTGTGGTTTCACTGTTTCTGCCCTTTAATGCTCTTTCTCAGTACCTACTATCTTACTGGGATTTCTTTTACTTTAGATGTGGAGTATCTCTTCACTGCTGCTACAGCAAAGCACAGCTGCTGCTCCTTATCTTGGACGTGGGATATCTCCTCTTGAATGCTGGCTGCTCCAGTGCCACAGAGCAACAGCTCCAGCAAATTTGGAAAACTCAGCAATGCTCACAAGAATGGAAAATGTCAGTTTTCATTCCAATCCCAAAGAGAGACAATGCCAAAAAATAGTCAAACAACTACACAATTGCCTTCATCTCATGTACGAGTAAAGTAATACTCAAAATTCTCCAAGGAAGGCTTCAACAAAATGCGAAGCATGAACTTCCAGATGTTCAAGCTGGTTTTGGAAAAGGCAGAAGAACCAGAGATCAAATTGCAAACATCTCCTGGATCTCGGAAAAACCAAGAGAGTTACAGAAAAATATATATTTCTGTTTTACTTTGACTCTATGGATCACAATAAACTGGAATATTCTTCAAGAGATGGAAATATCAGACCACCTGACCTGTCTCTTGAGAAATCTGGATGCAATTCAGAAAGCCACAGTTAGAACAAGGCAAGGAAGAACAGACTGATTCCAAATAGGAATTAGAGTATGTCAAGGCTGTATTCTCACCCTGATTATTTAACTTATATGCAGAATACATCATGAGAAACACTGGATTGTATGAAGTATATGCTCGAATCAAGGTTGCACGGAGAAATATCAATAACTGCAAATATGCAGATGACACCATCCTTATGGCAGAAAAAGGAAGATCTAAAAGCCTCTTGATGAAAATGAAAGAAGAGGGTGAAAAAATGGCTTAAAATTCAACATTAAGAAAACTAAGACCATGGTATCTAGTCCCACCATTTCATGGCAAATAGGGAAATAAGAAATCTACTTCTGCTTCATTCTTTATATCGAAGCCTTTGACTATGGGGATAACAACAAATTGTTAAATTTTTTTAAATTGGTGAGAAATCCAGACTACCTGACCTGACTCCTGAGAAATACTTATCCAGGTCAAGAAGCAATAGGCTATAGACAACAGGCTGCTTCCAATACAGAAAGTATTATACCAAGACTGCATATTTAACTTCTTATGCTTATTTACTTCTATGCAGTGTACAACATGTGATATGCCAGGTTGGATGAAGCACAAGCTTGAATTAATACTGCTGGGAGCTGCTGCTAAGTCTCTGCAGTCACGTCCAACAATATGCGACCCCATAGATGTCAGCCCACCAGGCTCCCCCATCCCTGGGATTCTCCGGGCAAGAACACTGGAGCAGGTCACCATTTCCTTCTCCAATGCATGAAAGTGAAAACTGAAAGTGAAGTTGCTCAGTCATGTCCAACTCCTAGTGACTCCATTGACTGCAACCTACCAAGCTCCTCCATCCAAAATATCAATAAACTCAGAAAAGTAGATTACATCATCCTTATGGCAGAAAGTAAAAAGAACTAAAGAGCCTCTTGATGAAAATGAAAGAGAAGAGTGAAAAATTTGGCTTTAAACTCAACATTCCAAGAACTAAGATCATGACATCCAATCCAATCAATGCTTAGCAAAGGGATGCAGAAAAAATGGAAAAAGCAAAAGACATTATTTTGGGTGTTCCAAAATTACTGCAGATTTTGATATGACCAAAGTATACAACATATTTAAAAGCAGAGACATTGCTTTGCCAGCAAATTTCCACGTAGTCAAAGGTATGGTTTTTCTAACAGTCATGTATGGATGAGAGATTTGGACTCTAAAGATAGCTGAGTATGGAATAATTGATGATTTTAAACTGTGCTGTTGGTGAAGACTCTTAAGCGTCCCATGGCCTTAAGGAGGCTAAAGGGAATAAATCCTGAATATTAACTGGAAGGACTGATTCTGAATGTGAAACTCCAATAATTTGGCCACCTAATGCGAAGAACTGACTCATTTGAAAAGACCCTGATGCTTGGAAACATTGAAGGCAGGAGGAGAATAGGACAACAGAGGATGAGATGGTTGGATGGAATCAGCGACTCGATGGACATGGGTTTGAGTATGCTCTGGGAGATGGTGATGGACAGCGAAGTGTGGCATGCTGCAGTTCATGGGGTTGCAAAGAGTTGGACACAATCCAGAGACTGAACTGAATTAAACTCAAATGTAGAATCACCTACATTTTTACATGCCAATATAGTGATGCTGTATTTACTACATGATATGTTGCATTTTTATGTCACTTCATGAAAATATGGAACCTGTTTTTCTTCCATGAAAAGTGGAATTCTCTACACCTCATCTATGAAAATCTGGGTGGTGGTTCTCTACCACTAAATGTGGAAATATGTATATTTCTCATATGAAAACCTTGGCACTGGCTTTCTGAAGATAAGGAGAACCAGTGGGAAATTTCAAATTTCTCTATTGCACAAACGAAAATCTGGACACCACTGTTTCTTCATACAATAGATAGTGTTTGCATTTCTCAAACATATATCAAAACAAAAAGTTTGTTCTATGAAATATGTAATGTTCTGTATTTGCTGTATCATCATCTAGGTGCTCATTTTTCATCTAGGATGTTGGACTTCTCCATACTTCGTATTTGAGATCAAAATGGAGATTTTCCTATAAAAACATGGAAATCTCTATATTTCATATGAAGCACTGGTTCTTCAGCTACAGAAACACCTATGTTCCCTGTTTGCCTGTTTCTCTCTGCATTGAACATGTGTTTCTGTCTACATGTGTGAGATTGTTGCCTGTGTTTTGTGTTTTTTTTTCTGTGTGGATGTGTGTCCTTCCACAGCTGATACAGGTGACAGATCATAAGACGTGTAGCGAGCAGAAGCATCTCTGTCCTTCTCCAAGACAAACCATTTAATAGCACAGTAATTGAAGACTGTGTTGGCTAGTTACGCTGAAGTAGCCGAAAGTGGAACAGTTGTACAAAGACTTACAAGGCTATCTAAAACTAACATCCAAAAAAAGAAGTACTTTTCATCATAGAGGAATGGAATGCAAACATAGAAAGTCAAGAGATATCGGGAGTAACAGACAAATTTGTCATTGGAGTACAAAAGGAACCCAGTTAAAGGTTAACAGAGTTCTGCCAAGAGAACACACAGCTTACAGCAAGCACCCTGATTCAGCAACACAAGAGAAGACACAACACATGGAATCACTAGATGTTCAATACTGTCATCACATTGATTCTTTTCTTTGCAGCCAAAATGGAGAAGCTATATACAGTCAGCAAAAACAGCTATATAGAGTCAGAGAGCTGACTGTGGCGATCATGAACTCCTTATTTTCAAATTCAGACTTAAATTTTAAAAGTATGGAAAACCACAGACTATTCAGTTCAGTTCAGTTCAGTCCCTTAGTCGTGTCCAACTCTTTGCGACCCCATGAATAGCAGCACGAAAGGCCTTTCTGTACATCACCAACTCCCAGAGTTCACTCAGACTCATGTCCATCGAGTCAGTGATGCCATCCAGCCATCTCATTCTCTGTCATCCCCTTCTCCTGCTGCCAATCCCTCTAAACATCAGAGTCTTTTCCAATGAGTCAAATCTTCACATGGGGTGGCCAAAGTACTGGAGTTTCAGCTTTAGCATCATTCCTTCCAAAGAAATCCCAGGGCTGATCTCCTGTAGAATGCACTGGTTGGATCTTCTTGCAGTCCAAGGGACTCTCAAGAGTCTTCTCCAACACCACAGTTCAAAAGCATCAATGCTCAGCTTTCCTCACAGTCCAACTCTCACATCAATATATGACCACTGGAAAAATCATAGCCTTGACTAGACGGACCTCTGTTGGCAAAGTAATGTCTCTGCTTTTCAATATGCTATCTAGGTTGGTCATAACTTTTCTTCCAAGGAGTAAGCATCTTAATTTCATGGTATGACTTAAATCAAATTCCTATTGAAACATGTATAATATCATGTATGAAATGAGTCGCCAGTCCAGGTTCGATGCACGGTACTGGATGCTTGGGGCTGGTGCACTGGAACGACCCAGAGGGAGGGGAGTGGAGGGAGGAGGGTGGAGGGTTCAAGATGGGGAACGCGGGTATACCTGTGGCGGATTCATTTCGATATTTGGCAAAACTAATACAATATTGTAAAGTTTAAAAATAAAATAAAATAAAAAAAGATTACACAGTGAAAGTGACAAATAGATTCAGGGATTAGATCTGATAGAAAGAATGACTGAGGAACTACAGACCGAGGTTTGTGACATTTTACAAGAAACAGTGATCAAGACCATCCTCAAGAAAAATAAATGCAAAAATGCAACATGGTTTTCTAAAGATGCCTTCAAATAGATGAGAAAAGAATAGAAGCTGAAAGCGAAGGAGAAAGGGAAAATTATTCCCATTTTAAGTCAGAGTTCCAAAGTATAGGAAGGAGAGTTAAGAAAGGCTTCCTCAGTGATCAATTCAAACAAATAGAGGAAAAAAATAGAATGGGAAAGACTATAGATCTTTTCAAGAAAATTAGAGATAACCAGGGAATATTTCATGCAATCATGGTCAAAATAAAGGACAGAAATATCATGGACCTAATGGAAGCAGAAGCTATTAAGAAGAGGGTTAGACACAGAAGAACTGCACAAAAAGCATATTCATGAACAAGATTACCACGATTTTGTAATCACTCACCTAGAGCCAGACACCTTAGAGTGTGAACTCAAGGAGTCCTTATGAAGCAACCGTATAAACAAAGCTTGTGGAATTGATGGAATTCTACTTGAGTTATGTCATAGCTATGGAGTGTTTCACTAAATATTCCAGCAATTTTGGAAAATTCAACAGTGGGCACAGGACTGGAAAAATTCATTCCAATCCCATAGAAAGGCAATGCCAATGACTGTTCACACAACCAAACAATTGCCCTCAATTCAAATGGAAATAAAGTAATGTTCAAAATTCTCAAAGCCAGGCTTCAACAGTACACAGACCATGAAATTCCAGATGTACAAGCTGGATTTAATGAAGGCAGAAGAAACATAAATCAAATATCCAACATATGTGGGATCATCAACATAACAAGAGCACCAGAAAAATTTTTTTTTTACTTTTTCTTCATTGTTTATATCAAAAGTTTTGACTGTGTGGATCAAAACAAACTGTGGAAAATTTTTAAAGTGATAGGAATACCAGATCACCTGACGTATCTCCTAAAAAATTTGTATGCAGCTCAAGAAGCAACAGTTAGAACTGGATGTAAAACAACAGACTGCTTCAAAATAAGGAAAGGATTATGACAAAGCTGCATATTGTCACCCCATTTATTTAAATTATATGTAATGTTCACTTCAGTCGCTCAGTCATGTCTGACTCTTTGCGGCCCCATAAACCATAGCACACAAGGCCTCCTTGTCTGTTACCAGCTCCTTGAGATTACACAAACTCATGCCCTTTGAGTTGGTGATATTACCAACCATCTCATCCTCTATCATCCCTTTATCTTCCTGCCCTCTATCTTTTGCAGCATCAGGATCTTTTCCATTAAATCACTTGTTCGCATCAGGTGTCCAAAGTATTTGAGTTTTGCTGCAACATCAGTCCTTCCAATGAACACTCAGGACTGATCTCCTTTAGGATTGACTGGTTGGATCTCCTTGCAGTCCAAGGCACTCTCAGGAATCTTCTCCAACACCAGAGTTCAAAAGCATCAATTCTTGGTGCTCAGATTTCTTTAAAGTCCAAACAACGCATCCATACACAACTACTGGAAAAAGCATAGCCTTGATTAAACAGACCTTTGTTGGCAAAGTAATGTTTCTGCTTTTTAAAATGCTCTCTAGGTAGGTCTTTACTTTTAAGGAGGAAGCATTTTTAATTTCATGGCTGCAGTCACCATCTGCAGTGACTTGGACCCCACCCACCCACAAAAATATATATAAAAATAATGTCAACCACTGTTTCCACTGTTTCTCCATGTATTTTCCATGAAGTGAAGGGACTGGAGGCCATTATCTTAGTTTTCTGAATGTGGGGCTTTAAGCCAAAATTTTCACTTTTTATTTTCATCTTTTTTTCACTTTTTTTATTCATCATTTTAATCAAGAAGCTCTTTTGTTGTTCTTCACTTTCTACCATATCGGTGGTGTCATCTGAATATCTGAGATTATTGATATTTCTCCCAGCAATCTTGATTCCATGTTCTGTTTCGTTCAGCCCGGAGTTTCCCATGATGTACTCTGCATTTAAATTAAATAAGCAGGGTGACAATATACAGCCTTGACATACTCCTTTTCTTATTTGGAACCAAACTGCTGTTTCATGTCCAGCTCTAACTGTTGCTTCCTGACCTGTATACAAGTTACTAAGTGTCAGGTCAGGTGGTCTGGTATTCCCATCTATTTCAGAATTTGCTACAGATTATCGTGATCCACCCAGTCAAAGGCTTTGGTCTAGTCAATAAAGGATAAATAAATATTTTTCTGGAACTTTCTTGCTTTTTTGATGTTCAGGGGATGTTGGCAATTTGATCTCTGGTTCCTCTTCCTATTCTAGAACCACAACGAACATCTGGAAGTTCATGGTTCACACATTGTTGAAGCTGGGCTTGGAGAATTTTGAGCATCATTTAATAGTGTATAAGATGAGTTCAATTGTGGTAGTCTGAGCATTCTTTGGCATTACCTTTCTTTTGGATTGGAATGCAAGCTGACCATTTCCAGTCCTGTGGCCACTGCTAAGTTTTCCAAATTTACTGACATGTTGAGTGCAACATTTTCACAGCATCATCCTTTAGGACTGAAATAGCTTAACTGGAATTCCATCATCTCCACTGGCTTTGTTCATAGTGATGGTTCCTATGGCCCACTTGACTTCCTATTCCAGAACGTCTGGCTCTAGGTGAGGGTAAGTGATCACAACATTGAAATTATCTAGGTTGTGAAGATCTTTTTTGTACAGTTATTCTTTGTATTCTTGCCACCTGTTCTTAATTTCTTCTACTTCTGTTAGTTCTATACCATTTCTGTTCTTTATTAAGCCCATCTTGGCATTAAATGTTCCCTTGGTACCTGTAAATTTCTTGAAGAGACTCTAGTCTTTCCCATTCTATTGTTCTCATCTATTTCTTTGCATTGATAGCTGGGAAAGGCATTCTTAACTTTCCTTGCTATTCTTTGGAACTCTGCGTTCAAATGGACAAATATCTCATTTTCTCCTTTGCTTTTGGCTTCTCTTCTTTCACAGCTTTTTGTAAGGCCTTCTCAGATAGCCATTTTGCTTTCTTGCTTTTCTTTTTCTTGGGGATTGTCTTGCTTCCTGTTCCCTGTACAAACCTCTGCCCATAGTTCATGTGTAGTGTACAACCTTCTAAATGCCAGGCTGGAATAAACACAAGCATCAATCAAGATTGCTGTGCGAAATATCAACAGTCTCAGATACTTAAGGCAAAAAATATAGAAGATGTAAAGGACCTCTTGAAAGAAATGAAAGAGGAGAATGAAAAATTTGGGTTAAAGCTCAACATTCAGAAACTAGGATCATGATATCCGGTCCCATCACTGCTGAGCAAATGGATAAAGAAAAAATGGAAATATCGACACACTTATTTTGGGGGGCTCTAAAATTATTGAAGATTGTGATTGCAGCCATGAAATTAAAAGGCACTTACTGCTTGGATGAAATGCTGTGAACTACCTAGAGAGCATATTCAAAGGTGCACCTGGTCAAAGCTATGGTTTTTCCAGCCGTCATATATGGATGTGACATTTGGACTGTAAAGACAGCTGAGCACAGAAGAATTGATGTGTTTAAAATGTGGTGTTGGTGAAGACTCTGGAGAGTCTCTTGGACTGCAAGGAGGGTAAAGTGAATCTGTCCTGAATATACACTGGAAGCACTGATGCTGAAGCTGAAACATCAATAATCTGGACTCCTCTCACAAAGAACTGACTCTGGAAAAGAGCCTGATGATGGAAAACATTGAAGGCATGAGAAGAGGGTGACAGAGGATGAGATAGTTAGATGGCATCATCAACTCGATGGACATGAGTTAGAGTAGGCTCTGGGAGTTGGTGATGGACAGGGACGCATGACATGCTGCAGTACATGGGTCACAAAAGTTGAACATGACTGAGAGACTGAACTGAATTGAACTTAAATGTAGAATTAACTACATTTTTTAATTTGAATTTATTTTAATTGGAGGCTAGTTACAAAATTGTATTGGTTTTGCCATACATCAACATGTATATGCCACAGATGTACACGTTTCCCATCGTGAACCCACCTCCCAATTCCCTCCCTGTACGATCCCTCTGGGTCATCCTGTATCCTGCTTCAATCCTGGACTGGTGATTCATTTCATATATGATATTACGCCATTCTCCAAAATCATCCCACCCTGCCTCTCCCACAGAGTCCAAAAGACTGTTCTAAACATCTGTGTCTCTTTTGCTGTCTCACATAAAGGGTTATCATTACCACCTTTCTAAATTCTAGATACATGTGTTAGTATACTGTGTTGGTGTTTTTCTTTCTGGCTTACTTCACTCTGTGTAATAGGCTCCAGTTTCATCCACCTCATTAGAAATGATTCAAATATATTCTTTTTAATGGCTGAGTAATACTCCATTGTGCATATATATACTACAGCTTTCTTATCCATTCATCTGAAAGTGGACATCTAGGTGGTTTCCATGTCCTGGCTATTATAAACAGTGCTGCAATGAACATTGGAGTACACGTTTCTCTTTCAATTCTGGTTTCCTTGGTGTGTATGCCCAGCAGTGGGATTGCTAGGTCATAAGCAGTTCTATTTCCAGTTTTTTAAGGAATCTCCACACTGCTGTCCACAGTGGCTGTACTAGTTTGCATTCCCACCAACAGTGTAAGAAGGTTCCCTTTTCTCTGCACCCTTTCCGGCATTTATTGCTTGTAGACTTTTGGATCGCACCCATTCTGACTGGCGTGAAATGGTACCTCATTGTGGTTTTGACTTGAATTTCTCTGACAATGAGTGATGTTGAGCATCTTTTCATGTATTTGTTAGCCATCTGTATGTCATCTTTGGAGAAATACTTGTTTAGTTCTTTGACCTATTTTTTTATTGTGTCATTCATTTTTCTGGAATTAAGGTGCAGTAGTTGCTTGCATATTTTTGAGATTAGTTCTTTGTCAGTTCTTTGACCTATTTTTTTATTGTGTCATTCATTTTTCTGGAATTAAGGTGCAGTAGTTGCTTGCATATTTTTGAGATTAGTTCTTTGTCAGTTGCTTCACTTGATATTATTTTCCCCCATTTTGAAGGCTGTTTTTTACCTTGCTTATAGTTTCCTTTGTTCTTCAGAAGCTTTTAATTTTAATTAGATCCCATTTGTTTATTTTTGCTTTTATTTCCAATATTCGGGGAGGTGGGGTCATAGAGGATCCTGCTGAGATATTTGTTGGAGAGTATTTAGTCTATGATCTCCTTTAGGAGATTTATAGTTTCTAGTCTTATGTTTAGCCTTTAATTCATTTTGAGTTTATTTCTGTGTATGGTGTTAGAAAGTGTTTTAGTTTCATTCTTTTACAAGTGATTGATCAGTTTTCCCAGCCCCACTTGTTAAAGAGATTGCCTTTTCTCCGTTGTATATTCTTGCCTCCTTTGTCAAAATAAGGTGTTTATAGGTGCGTGGATTTATCTCTGGGTTTTCTATTTTGTTCCATTGATCTATATATCTGTCTTTGTGCCAGTACCATACTGTCTTGATGACTGTGGCTTTATAGTAGAGGCTGAATTCAGGCAAGTTGATTCCTCCAGTTCCATTCTTCTTTCTCAAGATTGCTTTGGCTATGCTGCTACTGCTGAGTCACTTCAGTCATGTCCGACTCTGTGCAACCCCAGAGATGGCAGCCCACCAGGCGCCCCCATCCATGGGATTGATTCTCCAGGCAAGAGTACTGGAGTCGGTTGCCATTGCATTCTAGAATTAGCTATATTTTTACATACAAATATAGTGATTTTTTTTTCTCCATGATGTATTGCATTTTTTTTATTTCACTTTATGAAAATCAGGAAGCTGTTTTCCTTATGTGAAATGGGAACTTCTCTATATCTCATATATGAATCTGTGTCATGGTTCTCTACCATTAAATGTGAAGTTCTGGGTATTTCACGTAGGAAAATCATGGCACTGCTTTTTTAATATATGGAAAACCCATATGAAAATGGAATTATCTCTATTGCACAAATGAAAACCTTGGCAGCTCTGTTTCTTCACAAAGTAAAGAATTTGTTGTATTTCTAATAATATATACCAAAACAAAGGATTGATTCCATGAAGTGGGAAATGGTTTGTATTTACTGTTTCAAAACCTAGATTCTAAATCTCCATCATGGAATTTAGATTTCTCTATACTTCATGTTTGAGTTCAGAATGGAGATTTTCCTATAAGAAATATGGAAATCTCTATATTTCATATGAAAGACTAGTTAGTTCTTCAGCTAGGGAAACACCTATGTTCCCTGTTTGCCTATTTTTCCACGTGCCTTGAACATCTGTGTGTGTCTACCTATGTGAGCTTGTTACCCGTGATTTTCCTTGTGGATGTGTGTCCAACCCCAGCTGACACAGCTGTTACTGACCGTGAGATATGTTTCAAGCAGAAGGAGAGATCAGTCATCCACAGACTGTGGAAGATGGTCCATGCATCTCTGAGATGGCCCTGTTCAAGAAAGGAATGAGTAAACGATGCCCAGTGACAACTCAGAAAAGTATGTTCACAAATTTGGGTTTACATCAGGAGACATAAACTAACGCATATATATGGAATTTAGAAAGATGGTAACAATAACCTGGTGTACGAGACAGCAAAGGAGACACTGAAGTATAGAACAGTCTTATGGACTCTGTGGGAGAGGGAGAGGGTGGGAAGATTTGGGAGAATGGCATTGAAACATGTAAAATGTCATGTAAGAGATGAGTTGCCAGTACAGGTTCGATGCACGATGCTGGATGCTTGGGGCTAGAGCACTGGGACGACCCAGAGGGGTGGTATGGGGAGGGAGGAGGGAGGAGGGTTCAGGATGGGGAACACATGTATACCTGTGGCGGATTCATTTTGATGTTTGGCAAAACTAATACAATTATGTAAAGTTTAAAAATAAAATAAAATTAGAAAAAAAAAAAAAAAAGGAGAAGAAGCTCACAGTTTCTGCTGTGTTGATGTATGTGTGTGTACCAGGGAAAGGATGTGGAAGGCTTGAAGACTCATCCAATGTAAATTTAGTGGTGTGGTATTTTTAAAACATAGTATGTGGACCCCTCAGTCTATGAGAATTTGTCTGGCCTGTGGAAATGCTGGGCATGGTTATAACTGAATCCAAGTCTGTGAAGACGTGAAGGTACATCAGAAAACAGTAGAATCTGGAAGGGGGAGGAACAGAAAAATAAGCTACTGCACTGGAGAAGTTTTCCAAATTAGAGGAAGGCCCTAGATAGATAGTGATGCCTCGGCTCAGCCCATCAAGAAGCACACTCTCTCTTTAGGTGTGACCAAACAATGGCATGATGTGAGGTAAATTACATAATAAGGTAAGATCCTTCATTGTGAAAGCACAGGCATCCTAGAAAACAGGCCCTGACCTTGGCTTTTTTCATGGGTTTCCATCCTACCTAACAGTTAAGAAAGGTGAAGAAAGTGCAGGGGAGGGATGTAGGCATTTTCCCCTTTTCTGGTTTGTGCCTGTGAGGAAGCTAAGATGGCAAATTAGAAGGCTGTGAGCTCACCTTTTCCTGTTTTAGCTCCAAAATTACAGCTTGTTGCTGAATGACCATTGACAGGAGAATGTTGGGTCCCCCCAAAATAAATAAATAAATAATAAGTAAAAATAAACAACACATGTCCAAGGGCAAAGGAAAAGCCCCAACAAGACTGTAGGAGCAGTGAATTTGCATTTAGAAATTTAGAATCAATACTTATTAGCCACTCTGTAAGTGCTCAATAAAACATTTTGTGCACCTATACCCAGAGACCGCAAAGAGACTGTCAGACTTGCCTTTGAGTAATTGTCTCCTGCAGAAGCATGGGTCAGCAATGGCCTGACAGGGAAGAGAGGCTCTGGCTGCTACCAACCTGGGTCATGCAGTTTGTGACATAAACCCTCTCAGAGGAGGTCACCTTTCAACCCACCATAAAGCAGCCTAGAATGCAATCCACAAATTGCTTGATAATTATTCCTAAGAAATTTTTGTACATTTAAGGAAGTTCTAGGACCACGACAGATTTCTCAACCTGGGATCCAGCAAAGGGACTGAGAATCCCCAGAAAATTTGACTTTGGAGGCCAGTGGGATTTGATTATAGAACTTCGACAGGCCTGAAACAGACTGTTGGAGGGCACAAACAAAACCTTGTGTGCACCAGAAGCCAAGAGGAAGGAACAGTGTCCCCACAAGAGACAGAGCCACAAGAGACTATCTAAAAGCTTTAGATAGTCCAGGACTCTCAGGCAGAGGCGTGGTCCAAGAGTGGGATGTAGTGAGGTGATTGGCACTGAATACAAGAGTGCTTGCTCAAGTCATTTTGATAGCGGTCCCAATTACTTTCATTACCCTTACCATAGTTTGGCCTCAGTTTAAACAACAGGGCCTGAACACAGCCACACTGATCAAGAGAAAATTGGATTAAAGATTTACTGAATATGGTCCCATATATCATAACATGACCCAGGTTCACTCACAGTCTGTCTCTCCCATCAAGAAGTTTCCAAACTCCTCTTATCCTTATCCATCAGAGGGCAGACAGAATGAAAACCACAATGACATAAAATTAACCAAACTGATCAAATGGATCACAGCCTGTCTACCTCAATGAAACTATGAGACATGCCATGTAGGGCCACCAAGGATGGATTGGATATGGTGGAGAATTCTGACAAAATGTGGTCCATTGGAGAAGGGAAATGGAAAGCCACTTCAGTATTCTTTCTTTGAAAACTCCATGAACAATGTTGAAAAGCAAAAACAGGACACCGAAAGATGAACACTGCAAGTTGTTAGGTGCCCTATATATGTTTGAAAATCAGTGAAGAAGTAACTTCAGAAAACAGGACAAGATAGAGCCAAAGGAAGAACAATACCCAACTGTGGATATAACTGGTGATAAAAGTAAAGTTGATGCTGTAAAGAACGATATTTCACAGGAACCTAGAATGTTAGGTTCACGAATGAAAGTAAATTGGAAGTGATCAAACAGAAGATGACAAGTGTGAACATCAAACTTTCAGGAATGTGAATTACAATTCACTGGAAGGGACAAATTTAATTCAGATGACTATTCAGAAAGCCCAAGAGTTTATATGAAAACACAATGAAATAGTCAACCATTTGATCGCTCAACCAGGGATCAAACCTGGGCCCCTGGCAGTGAGAGTACCGAGTTCCAACCACTGGATCACTGGGGTATTCCCCTCCTGAAACAGGACAAAGGATCCTATGGTCCTTGTGCCCCATTTCTTCTGCCTGAGTTTGTCTGTGGAAAATTTTTAGCCAAAGATGAAGTTTAATGAGAGAAAAGAGAACATGCAGAAATAAAGGAAAATAGTCAGAGGAGATCAAATCACAATAGTTTAGTAATTTTCTTCTTAATTATTTCAGAATAGAAAGTGAAATGTAAGACAAATATAGGAATTTGTTGGCATCACCAATGTAAATTTTAATCCTCATTACCCTGCATGATCAGGCTCCTATTTGGTAGATCAGTTGTAATTAGTATGACTTTCATATAATGAAGATGGCTGATGAGTTGACCTTGAAAGAGAGGTAGTAGATGCATCAGTGATTGTTGGCATTTGGAACCATGCCTGTCAGTTGCAGTTTAGGAAGAGTATCCTCATGGGCTGACATATTGCTCTATCTAACTGTAAAGGTAAAAGTTCGCTCATCAGTCAAAATCATTTGTCTGTAATGGATATACAATGTGGTACTGAGAAGTAGAAATAGTCATAGTAGCAAAATTTTCACTGTGACCATGTGCTTCTTTGGAGCTGCTCAGTGAATGCTGGTATAGAAAAGATCAACCGATTTTAAAAGTTTGTTTGATCTATCACAATTTATTCTTTCAGTCTATTGACATTGATGATGAAGAATAATGTCAATTTGAGTTGGGGCACTTGTATTAGCAACTATGTGGCTGGTAGAAGGCTTTCATGTGAAAGACACACTTAAATTTGTGGAGGCTGAAAATACACAATCTCCTCTAATTTCAGGGAAAATCCAAGATATACGATCATCCACATAACTCCTTCCTTAAGTATGCTTCATCTTGTAATCTCGAACGCATGAAAGTACTGGAGAGACATTTTTAATGCCAACTTTTCTTTTCAATCTTACTAAAACTTGGGGATAGCATTTCTTAACATTTGGATAATGGTAGAATTTCAACGAAAACCAAAGAAGAAAATTATTAGTGTCTTTTGAAACCGAGGTAAAAATAGAGTAACAAAGCCAAACTCTAAAAACTGATGATTTTAATTATACAAATATAATAGCCTCAAATAATATACCCCCATTAATAGTTTTAAATACTTATTCATTCAAATTTATTTTGCTCCTCGTGTAAAAATATTTTGTATAACTAAACCAGATACCCCTTTAAGTGGCTTCAGGATTTCTGTCGGATTCCAAGTTGCTAGGGGAACTTAAAATTTAAATTTGTTACACTTAAAATGTCTTAATACCAGCTGTTCTCAAATTGAAAAGAAGAGATATATATTTCAACAGCATGTTATCTGAATTTTAAAGTCAGTATTAGAAAGGCAATGCCAAAGACTGCTCAAACTACCACAATGCCAATTAATGCTCAAACTATTGCATAAATGCACTCATCCCACACGCTAGTAAAGTAATGCTTACAAAATTCCCCAAGCCAGGCTTCAGCAATACATGAACCGTGAACTTCCAGATGTTCAAGCTGGTTTTAGAATAAGTAGAAAAACCAGAGATCAAATTACAAACATCCACTGGATCATCGAGAAAGCAAGAGACTTCCAGAAAAACATCTATTTCTCTTTTATTGACTGCATGTATGGATCACAATAAACTGGGGAAAATTCTGAAAGAGATGGGAATACCAGACCACCTGACCTGCCTCTTGAGGAACCTATATGCAGGTCAGGAAGCAACAGTTAGAACTACACATGAAAAAACTGGTTCCAAATAGGAAAAGGAGGATTTCAAGGCTGTATATTGTCACCCTGTTCATGTAACTTATATGCAGATTACATCATGAGAAACGCTGGCTGTGCTGGAAGAAGCACAAGCTGGAATCAAGATTTCTGGGAGAAACATCAATAACCTCAGATATGCAGATGACACCACCCTTATGGAAGAAAGTGAAGAGGAACTAAAAAGCCTCTTCATGAAAGTGAAAGTGGAGACTGAAAAAGTTGGCTTAAACTCAACATTCTGAAAACAAAGATCATGGCATCTGGTCCCATCACTTCATGGGGAAGTGGAATAGGTGGGGAAACAGTGGAAACAGTGTCAGATTTTATTTTTGGGGGGCTCCAAAATCACTGCAGATAGTGACTGCAGCCATGAAATTAAAAGATGCTTATTCCTTGGAAGGAAAGTTATGACCAACTTATATAGCATATTCAAAAGCAGAGACATTACTTTGCCAACAAAGGTTCGTCTAGTCAAGGCTATGGTTTTTTTTTTTTTTTTAATTTTTATTTTTTTTTTATTTTATTTTTAAACTTTACATAATTGTATTAGTTTTGCCAAATATCAAGGCTATGGTTTTTTTAGTGGTCATGTACAGATGTGAGTGTTGGACTGTGAAGAAAGCTAAGCACCAAAGAACTGATGCTTTTGAACTGTGGTTTTGGAGATAACTCTTGAGAGTCCCTTGAACTGCAAGGAGATCCAACCAGTGCATTCTGAAGGAGATCAGCCCTGGGATTTCCTTGGAAGGAATGATGCTAAAGCTGAAACTCCAGTACTTTGGCCACCTCATGTGAAGAGTTGACTCATTGGAAAAGACTCTGATGCTGGAAGCGATTGGGGGCAGGAGGAAAATGGACGACAGAGGATGAGATGGCTGGATGGCATCACAGAGTCAATGGACGTGAGTCTGTGCATTTCATGACCATTTTATCCCATGGTGCTGAGAACGTCCATTCTCAGGTTTGCCAAAGATTTTGTTGACAGGTCACTCAAAGTGCTGTTACTGGACTAGGCCATAAAACAGTATCCAAAATTCTCTGTACCACCTCTTACTGGCCTCTTGGTCAAGGAAAATATTCTATCTTGTTGCTTCTTCCCATACCTAAAGTTACACTGTTCCCATCATCAATTTCATATAGGACTATATACTATTCTATTAGAGGCCTCACACACACATTTGATGATGTAAGAAACAGTAATTTTGTAAAACATGTGAAATACAAATAACATAGTCAGCAGTATTAGTAAAGTCACAAGTAAGACTTAAGAGCTTCCATTCGATGTAGCCCATTATATCTCAGGTAATGTGACTAAGTCTGTTCTGTAGAATCTTTCTTTTTTAATATAAATTTATTTTAATTGGAATCTAATTAATTTACAATATTGTATTAGTTTTGCCATACATCAACATGAATCCACCACAGGTGTACACTTGTCCCCCATTCTGAAGCGCCGTCCCACCTCCCTCACTGTACAATCCCTCTGGGTCATCCCAGTGCACCAGTCCCAAGCATCCTGTATCCTGCATCAAACCTGGACTGGGGATTCATTTCATGTATGATATTATACATGTTTCAATGCCGTTTTCCAAAATCATCCAATCATCTCCCTCTCCCACAAAGTCCAAAAGACTGTTCTACACATCTGTGTCTCTTTTGCTGTCTCACATAAAGGGTTATTGTTACCATCTTTCTAAATTCCATACAGTATATTGTATTGGTGTTTTTCTTTCTGTCTTACTTCACTCTGTGTAATAGGTTCCAGTTTCATCCACCTCATTAGAACAGATTCAAATGTATTCTTTTTAGTAGCTGAGTAATACTCCATTGTGTATATGTACCACACCTTTCTTATCCATTCGTCTGCTGATGGACATCTAGGTTGCTTCTATGTCTTGGCTATTATGAACAGTGCTACGATGAACATTGGGGTACACATGTCTCCTTCAATTCTGGTTTCCTCAGTGTCTATGCCTAGTAGTGGGATTGCTGGGTCATAAGGCAGTTAGTTCTATTTCCAGTTTTTTTTTTTTTTTTTTTTAAGAATCTCCACACTTTTCTCCATAGTGGCTGTACTAGTTTGCATTCACACCAACAGTGTAAGAGGGTTCCCTTTTCTTATACTGATCACTTTCAACTATATTCCTAAGTTTCTGAGGAAAAGTGAATGATATAACATCATTCAATTCACCTTGTTGAGAGAAAGAAAATGTGGAACATAGTCTTTTGATCACAGATTCTGTAGATACAGTCTGAAAAGCATCTTCTTGATGCACAAATCTCAAGACCAAGTCCCCAGTTAAGTGTGTAATCACACAAAGGAGATATTATGGAGATTTCTGAAATGGTTGATTCATTTTTAGGAGACACACCTTCAATTTTTGAAGAAATAGGAAATAAATAAATCTCAAACAAATCTTTCTTCAGCCAGTTTTCTCATTTGTCGGATTTTACACTGTGACTTCAAATGCGGCTTGGCTGGCCTACACAGATAAACTGTGTAGACCATCACAGTGGTCCTCAAATTGAATAGCTGTGACATCACAGAATCACGGATCTCCTAGAAAAAAGGATAACATTCAGCCATTGTTTATTTCTCTATGAAATAAGTTGCATCATTAAAATATAGGCTACTCACATAAATAGTATCTAAAGACATGAAACCTGGAAAATTCCATTTCTAAAAAATATTTTGCACACACAAATCCCATCTGTAAATTTACTTGATTCCTGAAATAAAAGTCATTGACCTCCCTTATGTACACAAACTCTTAGTTGTCAGTACTGTTACCAAACCAAACTTGGTTCTGCATGCTTGTGTGCAGTAAAGTCAGTCAACTGAATTTGGCTTGCCCTGAAGGCAAGTGTAGTGTTTATTGCAGAGAACAGAAAGGAATCCATGCTTAACCAGTGCTTAGAAGGCCCACATTCCACAAAAGTTTTCAGGGAATGGCATTTAAAGACAAAATGGGGGGTGGGCCATGGGGTGTGTGTGATCAGTTTTAGGACATCCTTCTAATGTGCTATTACTGGGGAAATTGAGACACAACATAATCACCCATCTGGTTCTAATGATGCTGGTGTCTGTGTACTTCGGCTTTTCAGCATGGTAAGGGCTTCAGCATTTATAAGACTGCTCACAAGATATGGCTCAGAATATTATCCATAGTCCTTGTGGAGGAACAAAAATGTCCTTGAATTTTTGTAATGGCTAAATCATTATTTTGTGTTGCTTGACCATTTTCCTTTGTTTCTATCTTTTTTCCCCTCTCTGATTAGAGCCACTCTTGGAACTAGGTGAAGTCTGAAATCCCCTACCTCTTTCCTACTTTTTTTCATACTTTTTTTCTTAAGTAGGTACAGCTTAAATTGAGAAAAATGAATATAGTTTTGGAATGGGAGATTGACTATAAATGTAGCATAAAATGTCAGTTGCAGGCTCAATTTGTTTTCACATATCCCCAAGTCTTAGAGGGAGAGAGTCAAAAACAACTTTGGCTATTTTCTGTTGAAATGTAGCCCGGAGTTGGAAATAATCCTGAGATCTCAGCTTGACATCAGTATTTTGTGTTGGGCAAACATTATAGATCTCTTTTTTTGCCCCATAAAACCGTGAAAAGCATTTGAAAATTAGTAGACATTTTTAAGGAGAAGGCAATGGCACCCCACTCCAGTACTCTTGCATGGAAAATCCCATGGGCAGAGGAGCCATGGGGTCGCTAAGAGTAAGATATGACTGAGCAAGTTCACTTTCTCTCTTCACCTTCATGCATTGGGGAAGGAAATGGCAACCCACTCCAGTGTTCTTGCCTGGAGAATCCAAGGGGTGGGGGAGCCTAGTGGGCTGCCATCCAAGGGGTCACACAGAGTTGGACATGACTGAAGCGACTTAGAAGCAGCAGCAGCAGACATTTGTCAAAGAAAAGCAGAGTGATGCAAAATAGTCCTCGTATTTAGATTCAACCAAGAAAATAAATGTTCAAGTATTTCCTCTTACATGTACTAAAAAACCAAGTAGGAAACATTCTATACCTGCATCTTAATGTTTTTTCCACTGCTGTTACACAAAACAGGATTATAAGCCAGTTTATATCTCAGTATATTCATCTCACACGCTAGTAAAGTAATGTTCAAAATTCTCCAAGCCAGGCTTCAACAATACATGAATCGTGAAATTCCAGGTGTTAAAGCTGCTTTTTTAAGGGCAGAGGAAAATGAGATCAAATTGCCAACATCTGCTACTTCATCAAAAAATCAAGAGTTCCATAAAAATCGTCTATTTCTGTTTTATTGACTAAGCCAAAGCCTTTGACTGTGCAGATCACAACAAACTGCAGAAAATTCTGAAAGATTTGGAGATACGAGACCACCTGACTCTCCTCTTGAGAAATCTGAATGCAGGTCAGGAAGCAACAGTTTAGAACTGGACTTGGAAAAATTAGACTGGTTCCAAATAAACAGAATAGATCAAGGCTCTGTATTTTCATCCTGATTATTTAACTTATATGCAGGGTACATCATGAGAAACCATGGGATGGAGGAAACACAACCTGGAATCAAGATTGCCAGGAGGACTATCAATAACCTCAGATATGCAGAGGACATAAAGAAGAAGAACTAAAGAGCTTCTTGATGAAAGTGAAAGAGCAGAGTCAAAAAGTTGGCTTAAAGCTCAACATTCAGGAAACAAAGTTCATGCCATTACACACACACACACACACACACACACACACACACACACACACACACACTTCTTTATTTGGTTCTACCAGGCCTTAACTGCTGCATGTGGAATCTAGTTCTCCAACTAGGGATCAAACATGGAACCTCTGATTTGAGATCATGGTGTCTTAGCCACTGTATCACTAAGGATGGCACCTGTTGTCGAATTTTATTATGATCACCATGCAGATGGTGTGAAATGATACTTCATTGTAGTTTTGGTTTATGGGCTTTACAATGTTGAGGTAATTTTTGCTATACTCAATTTCTGTTCAGGTTTTTCTGTTTTTTTTTTTTTTTTTTCCTTAATCAAATGCCTTTGTTGAATTTTATCAAAGCATTTTTCGGCATTTATTAAAGTAATCCTATGGCTTTAATCCTTAAATTTGTTATGGTGTATCTGATTGATTGATATACAGCTATTGGGGAATGTTTGCATATCTGGAGCAAATCTTACTTAATCATGCTGTTTAATACTTTTATGTGTTGTTGGATTCTTCTTGGGAGTATTTTGTTGAGGATGTGTGCATCTATGTTCATCTATGTGATATTAGTCTACAATTTTCCTTTTCTGCATTATCTTTGGTTTTGCTATCAGGCTGATGCTGCACTTGTTAGATTTTCCTACCACTTTAGTTTTTTGGAAGAGTTTCAGAAGTGCATGTGTTAATGTTTATATTCAGTTCAGTTCAGTTCAGTTCAGTCGCTCAGTCATATCCGACTCTTTGCAACCCCATGAATTGCAGCATGCCAGGCCTCCCTGTTCGTCACCAACTCTGGAGTTCACTCAAACTCAAGTTCATTGAGTTGGTCATGCCATCCAGCCATCTCATCCTCTGTCGTCCCCTTGTCCTCCTGCCTCCAATCCCTCCTAGCGTCAGAGTCTCTTCTAATGAGTCAACTCTTCACATGAGGTGGCCAAAGTACTGGAGTTTCACCTTTAGCATTATTCCTTCCAAAGAACATCATTCCTTCCGAAGAAGGATAGGTCTCCTTCAGATTGGACTGTTTGGAAATCCTTGCAGCCCAAGGGACTCTCAAGAGTTTTCTCCAACACTGCATTTCAAAAGCATCAATTCTTAGGCGCTCAACTTTCTTCACAGTCCAACTCTCACATCCATACATGACCATTGGAAAAACCATAGGCTAGACTAGATGGACCTTTGTTGGCAAAGTAATGTCTCTGCTTTTGAATATGCTATCTAGGTTGGTCATAACTTTCCTTTCAAGGAGTAAGCGTCTTTTAATTTCATGGCTGTAATCACCATCTGCAGTGATTTTGGAGCCCCCCAAAACTAAAATCTGACACTGTTTCATTTCTGCATCTATTTCCCATGAAGTGATGGGACCAGATGCCATAATCTTCATTTTCTGAATGTTGAGCTTTAAGCCAACTTTTTCAGTCTCCACTTTCACTTTCATCAAGAGGCTTTTTTGTTCCTCTTCACTTTCTTCCTTAAGGGTGGTGTCATCTGCATATCTGAGGTTATTGATATTTCTCTTGACAATCTTGATTCCGTCTTGTTGATATTTCCCCTGGCAATCTTGATTCTAGCTTGTTCTTCTTCCAGCCCAGCCAGCGTTTTTCATGATGTGATCTGCATATAAGTTAAATAACAAGGGTGATAATATACAGCCTTGATGTACTCCTTTTCGTATTTGGAACCAGTCTGTTGTTCCTTGTCCAGTTCAAACTGTTGCTTCCTGCCCTGCATATAGATTTCTCAAGAGGCAGGTCAGGTGGTCTGGTATTCCCATCTCTTTCAGAATTTTCCACAGTATATTGTGATACACACAGTCAAAGTCTTTGCCTTAGTCAATAAAGCAGAAATAGATGTTTTTCTGGAAGTCTCTTGCTTTTTTGATGATTGAGCAGATGTTGGCAATTTGATTTCTGGTTCCTTGCCTTTTCTAAAACAAGCTTGAACATGTGGAAGTTCACGGTTCACGTATTGTTGAAGCCTGGCTTGGAGAATTTTAAGCATTACTTTTCTGGTGTGTGAGATGAGTACAAATGTGCGGTAGTTTGAACATTCTTTGGCATTGCCTGTCTTTGGGATTGGAATGAAAACTGACCTTTTCCAGTCCTGTGGCCACTGCTATGTTTTCCAAATTTAGTGGCATATTGAGTGCAGCACTTTCACAGCATCATCTTTCAGGATTTGAAATAGCTCAACTGGAATTCCATCACATCTACTAGCTTTGATCATAATGATGCTGTCTAAAACCCACTTGACTTCACATTCCAGAATGTGGCTCTAGGTGAGTGATCACACCATCGTGATTATCTTGGTCTTGAAGGTCTTTTTTGTTCACTTGTTCTGTGTTCTTGCCACCTCTTCTTAATATCTTCTTCTTCTGTTAGGTCCATATTATTTCTGTCCTTTATCGAGTCCATCTTTACATGAAATGTTCCCTTGGTATCTATAATTTTCTTGAAGAAATCTCTAGTCTCTCCCATTCTGTTGTTTTCCTCTAGTCCTTTGCATTGATCACTGAGGAAGGCTTTCTTATCTCTTACTGCTATTCTCTGGAATTCTCCATTCAGACGCTTATATCTTTCCTTTTCTCCTTTTCTTTTTACATCTCTTCTTTCATAGCTATTGTGCTTTTTTTGCATTTCTTTTCTATGGGGATGTTCTTGATCTCTGTCTCCTGTACAATATCAGGAACCTCTGTCCGTAGCCCATCAGGCACTCTATCAGATCTAGTCACTTACATCTATTTGCTACATCTGTATAATCATAAGGGATAGTATTTTAGGTCATGCATGAATGGTCTAGTGGTTTTCCCTACTTTCTTCAATTTATGTCTGAATTTAGCAATAAGGGGTCATGATCTGAGCCACAGTCTGCTCCCCGTCTTGTTTTTGCTGACTGTATACAGCTTCTCCATCTTTGGCTGCAAAGAATATAATCAATCTGCTTTCGGTGTCGACCATCTGGTGATGTCCAAGTGTAGAGTATTCTGTTGTGTTGTTGGATGATGATGTTTCCTATGACCAGTGTGTTCTCTTGGCAAAACTCTGTTAGCCTTTGCCCTGCTTCATTCCATATTCCAAGGCCAAATCTGCCTGTTAATCCAGGTGTTTCTTGACTACCTACTTATGCACTCCAGGCCCTATACTGAAAAGGACATCTTTTGGGGTGTTAGTTCTCAAAGGTCTTGTGGTTCTTCATAGAAAAGTTCAAGTTCAGCTTCTTCAGCATTACTGGTTGGAGCATAGGCTTGGATTACTGTGTTATTGAATGGTTTGCCTTGGAAACGAACAGAGATCATTCTTTAGTTTTTGAGATTGCATCCAAGTACTGCATTTTGCACCCTTTTGTTGACCATGATGGCTACCTCATTTCTTCTAAGGGATGCCTGCCCACAGTAGTAGATATAATGGTCATCTGAGTTAAATTTACCAATTCCAGTCCGTTTTAGTTTGCTGATTCCTAAAATGTCGACGTTCACTCTTGCCATCTCCTGTTTCACTGCTTCCAATTTGCCTTGAATTATGGACCTAACATTCCAGGTTCCTATGCAATATTGCTCTTTACAGCGTCGGACGTTGCTTCTCTATCACCAGTCACATCCACAACTGGGTATTGTTTTTGCTTTGGATCCATCCCTTCATTCTTTCTGGAGTTATTTCTCCACTGATCTCAGTAGCATATTGGGCACCTACAGACCTGGGGAATTCCACTTCAGTATCCTATTATTTTGCCTTTTCATACTGTTCAATACTGAAGTGGTTTGCTGTTCCCTTCTCCAGTGAACCACATTTGTCAGACCTGTCCACCATGGCCCACCCATCTTGGTGGTCCCACAGGGCATTGCTTAGTTTCATGGAGTTAGACAAGGCTGTGGTCCATGTGATTAGATTGACTAGTTTTCTGTGATTATGGTTTCAGTGTGTCTGCCCTCTGATGGCCTCTTGCAAAAATCTTACTTGGTTTTCTTTAACCTTGTACTTGGGGTATCTCTTCACGGCTGCTCCAGCAAAGCACAGCCACTGCTCCTTATCTTGGATAAGTGTTATCTTTTCACCACTGCTCCTCCTGACTTTGAACGAGGAATAGCTCCTCTCGATCCTCCAGCACCCACGCACCCACCGCTCCTTGGACATGGGGTTGCTCTTCTTGGCCGCCGCCCCTGACATTGGTCATGGGGTAGCACCTTCTGGCTGCCATCCCTGGCTTTGGACATCAAGTAGCTTCTCGCAGCCACTGCCCGTGGCCTCCAAAATCTAAATATTTGATTCAAACAATCTTAAAAGGCCAAATAAGCAAGAATAATAAGAAAGCCTACAAATGAGAAAAAAAAAAAAGTGAACCACCACACGGCATAGCCATTGTAAGTATAATGAATGTTACCTAGGATCCCTGCTTTCAATGTTTTGGTCTTAAACATGAGCCACAGCACAGCTCTACCTCTCAGGAAAGCCCGTCTAAATGTGGGCAGAACTGAACTCTGAATCTTCAGTAGGGACAGATCACACTCTAATTTTGGATAATTCCTATTTGTTCGTAGAGTGTCCAGAGCCTGGGTATTTTCATTCTTTGGAAATCTATTGTCCTTTTTGTGTCCCATAGAGAAAGCATCTGCACAGTTGATTGTATGTATCTAATCTTCAGCTTTCTCCTCTGGTGAGAAAGTTTTCAATCCTTTTCCTTATTGCCGTGATCCTGAGTCTCAGATGTTGTTTCATGACAACATTTCCATGTGGTCACCAGAGGAAGCTACCTTAAGACCCTTGTGGAGCACTTGGGCCTGCCTTGGTCAGCAGAGAAGGAAGTGGTACAGCTGCTTGGACTGTTTGAACCCTGGTGGTGTTAGTTTTGCTGACAAGCCAGCAACCACAGGCAAAAAAGTTACAACTCTAATGGGATCATCTTCTAGCCTGCGATGTCAGAAGCATGAGTGGTAGTTCTGGCTAGTCTTTTTCTATTGTCTGATAGTAGGTCTTAGCATGTGGCAAGAGGGAGGAATTCATGCTGTCACCACCTCTTCTGTATGACTGAGCCCTAAGGTCCTGCTTCTTTGTCAGCTTGGGATTTTTCAAAAGACATTCCTTTCTACACACTTTGTCATCCCAGATCCATCATTCCATCTCCACATAGTCAAAAGCAGTCCCCTCCCAGGTTGGCTTTCTAATGTCATGTTTCATATTCCAGAGCCTATGCACAATAGTTGACCTGCATTGCAGTTTGGGGGATTCAGGACCACACCACACGTTCTCTGTTTGATTCTCACACTAGACAAACTAAATGGAATCAGATTCTTCACCTTGCTTCCTTTCAGTCAAAAGAAATTTAAGTTTAGTGAGGTGACTTGCCTTAATTCTCAAGGTATTCCCTGCTTCTCCATCTCCCACCCCAGGACACAGGCTTGGTTCTATTCCTCTCATCCTCCTTCTCTCATCTTCCCTCCATTTTCCCCAGCTATGTCTAGTTTCCATGTAGTCTTCTCTGTTGAGCCAGGTCTTCTGGTAATATTCATTTGACCCTCTAGAGGAACTGTTGCCGTTATAGAAGAATTATTTGTGATGCATTCATGGATAGAGTTGCACTCAATGTCCCTTTATTTTCTGCCAGGTTGGAACTTCTGATTTTCAATGATTCTACAATTGCTGCAAAATGCTTACCTCTCTAAAGCATAGTATTCTCACATTTAATGAAACGTTTCAATGAATGAAAAAGAGTGTGTTTCTTGGACCACTCCCTTATCTACACAGATATTCTGCAGATTTCACTGTCCATTAGCTGCAAGAATGAGAACGGTGAAGTTAACTTGGTATTGTCTTACGTGGGTTACCATACCAAAACAGGGACATGACTTTATGTTGCCAGCACCATCTGAAGGAATGACTACAAATTTGAGATTGCCAAAATTTCTAGGCAGTGTCCTTGACAGTCTGGATAGTCCAACAAGCAGGCATTCTGCTTAGAGGATTTTGATGTGAAATATATTTAGGATCAACCATTGATTTTGATCCCTCTTACACCATGACTTTTCTAGATTATAAAATAAATGAGTCCCTTTTTTTTGATACATGTCTCTATACTACTGGATTTTTGGGAACTGGGGCCTGAAACAACATGCTTAGAATGGGTTCTTGTAGACTGTAAACTTTATAAGAGCAGCAATCATTTTATAATTTGAATTTCCACATTTAACATTCATGTAAATATAATAAATATTTATCAACTTGGAAACATTTCTCAGTAAATAGCAAAGGCAAATTATGATAACAGTGCAAGTTATAGGATATTGTTGAGTAATGTGTAGAGCATTTGATTTGTTATTACATTTTTTTGTTGATAATTCAGTAAGTACTTAAAATGTGTGATTTGAAGGCTGTAAGTTTCAGCTGATGTGAAAGATATATAAGGAAAAGAGGGTAGACCCAAAACACATTGAAGACCTGATATCTTTGCTCACTTTTGTAGCAGGACAAATAGAAGTTCATTCCAAACTCAAGAAAGAGTTGAGGCAAAGTTGTGAGAAGGGGCCTAGCATGACTGAAAATAGTTTGTGTGTTGCAGATCCAGAAGCACAGAATAAGAGAAAAATAATGAAATTACTAAGGCAAACAGATATGTCTTCAAAGAACTTGTTAACCATGCTGACATGCTGCAATCACCACCAGGAATTTATTCTGTCTCTATGGGACAGATAAGCAACATCTAAACATGTATTAGGAAATATAGAGTGTAATCTTGGAGTCAGGAAATAAAGGTGTGTCTTTAAGGACAGCAGAGCAAAAATGACCCTATAGAATACCACTTGTAAACTACATATCTTGTGATGACCATGGGCCAGTAACTCATTATATCATGTTATCTTTGATATCACAGTGGTGGTATAATGGTGATCATGATTTTGGACGTACTACAATACCTATATTTTCAAGGATGAAATGAATTTCTATAATGAAGACAATATGCTGTCTAACCTTTTAAGACTCTATCAGTAACTAATAGAATATAATGTAACTGTGAATGCACTAAGGTACATACCGTGTATTTCCAATTTTGATTTTATTTGTATCTCTTCCTTCACCCATACCATCTTAATTTAGAAATCCATTCATTTCAGCAGGGATGACTTCAGAAATCACTTTACATCCATTACCTTCTTTCCCTTTGTTCTCATTTTCTTGCTTACAAACATTAGATCACATGTCATTTACCTGGGATGCATAATGAGTGTTTTGTTGAACTGCAGAGTTTATAAAACCATGCAGTAAAATAGCCAGCCTTCAGCAATATGTGAACCATAAACTTCCTGATGTTCAAGCTGGTTTTAGAAAAAGCAGAGGAACCAGAGATCAAACTGCCAACATCCACTGGATCGTGGAAAAAGCAAGAGTTCCAGAAAAACATCTATTTCTGCTTTATTGACTATGCCAAAGCCTTTGACTGTGTGGATCACAATAAACCGTGGAAAATTCTGAAAGAGATAGGAATACCAGACCACCTGACCTGCCTCTTAAGAAATTTGTATGCAGGTCAGGAAGCAACAGACTGGTTCCAAATAGGAAAAGGAGTACCTCAAGGCTGTACATTGTCACCCTGTTTATTTAACTTGTATGCAGATTACATCATGAGAAATGCTGGGCTGGAAGAAACACAAGCTGGAATCAAGATTGCCGGGAGAAATATCAATAACTTCAGATATGCAGATGACACCACCCTTATGGCAGAAAGTGAAGAGAAACGAAAAAGCCTCTTGATGAAAGTGAAAGTGGAGACTGAAAAAGTTGGCTTAAAGCTCAACATTCAGAAAACGAAGATCATGGCATCTGGTCCCATCACTTCATGGGAAATAGATGGGGAAACAGTGGAAACAGTGTCAGACTTTATTTTTGGGGGCTCCACAATCACTGCAGATGGTGACTGCAGCCATGATATTAAAAGACGCTTACTCCTTGGAAGGAAAGTTATGACCAACCTAGATAGCATATTCAAAAGCAGAGACATTACTTTGCCAACAAAGGTCCGTCTAGTCAAGGCTATGGTTTTTCCTGTGGTCATGTATGGATGTGAGAGTTGGACTGTGAAGAAGGCTTAGCACCAAAGAATTGATGCTTTTGAACTGTGGTGTTGGAGAAGACTCTTGAGAGTCCCTTGGACTGCAAGGAGATCCAACCAGTCCATTCTGAAGGAGATCAGCCCTGGGATTTCTTTGGAAGGAATGATACTAAAGCTGAAACTTCAGTACTTTGGCCACCTCATGCGAAGAGTTAACTCATTGGAAAAGACTCTGATGTTGAGAGGGATTGAGGACAGGAGGAGAAGGGGATGACAGAGGATTAGATGGCTGGATGGCATCATTGACTCAATGGACGTAAGTCTGGGTGAACTCCAAGAGTTGGTGATGGACATGGAGGCCTGGTATGCTGTGATTCATGGGGTCGCAAAGAGTTGGACATGACTGAGTGACTGAACTGAACTGAGCATTGTTTGAAAATAGAAAATGAAACTAAGAAATGAACATGTAAATTCATTGTTCAAATACAAGAATTGTAGGTATTTGTTGACATCTCCCAATGTAAATTTCAATCTTCATTAGGCTCCATAATCTGACACTTATTTGATAGGTCAGTTTTAATTAGCATGGTTTTCATGTAATGATGATTGTTGATGAGTTAACTTGGAAGAGAGGAGGCAGATGTATAAGCGATCGTTGGTACTGAAGACCATGAGTTGCCTCTGTATTGCAGGTTAGGAAAAGGACTGTTATGGGCTGACATATTGCTATATCTAACTCGAAATTTAGAGGGCTCCACCATCAGTCCAGAACAACTCCTCTGTAATGGAGATACGATGTGGTTCTGAGAAGAAGATGTAATTGTAGTAGCAAAGTCCTCAACATGGCCATTACTTGAGTGTAGATACTATGTGCATGCCAATTAAAAATGCTCAACTTTTTTAAAACAGCAGGCTGATCTACCACAATTTGGTCTGTTTGTCTAACTGATATTGATGATGGAGAAGGTAAGTCACATGGAAATAGGGCACTTGCATTAATGACTATTTGGCTGATATGAGGCTTTTGTATGAAAGGCACACTTAAACTTGTGGAGGCTGAAAATGCACTATCTCCTTTCATTTCTGGAAGAAAATCAGTTACAATCATCTTTGTTGACTCTTGCTTTAACATGTTTCTTGTTATCTCGAACTAATGAAGATATTGGAGACACATTGTTAATCTCAACTCTTCTTTGCATTCTTACTAAAATTTGGGGATGACCTCTTTTGAAATTTGGATTATAGTAGGTCTGTAATTAAAATCAAAGAATAAAGTTATTTAGTCATTTTATAAACCAAGGTAAAACTGACAAAGCTAAGCTATAAAAAATTTATTCCCTTATGATACCAATTAAATAGGATCAAATAAAACACCTCCATTAGTAGTTTTAACAGGTAACATGTTAGAAACAATTATGGTCCTCAACTGAAAGAATGTTGTATACCTACAGTACATACTACTTTAAGTAGCTTCAGGACTTGTATCTGGTTTCACATTGCTAGGGAAGTTTTTTAAGCATCCAATATTTTAACCTCCAGCTATTCTCAGCTTCAAAAAATAAAACTTTTCAATGATTTGTTAGCTTAAGTTTAAATTCTGTTTTATCTACATATGTGAACATGCTTTCTAGGTCACTTGATTTAATCTTACATATTGCCAATAAGTGAAAATTTTGGAATACCTTGCTCAAAAGAGAGTTTTTCTTCTTCCAGAAAGTCAGGTAATGAAGCAGATCTTTGAAAAGTTTGTCACTTTTTGCTAAATCCATAAAGGTTAAACTGTCAAACTAAATTTTTCATATTCTTGATTTCAAATATTCTGAAAGACAACTTTCCAAGACTTCTTTCTTAAAGAGTTTGTCATTGATCACTATACAAGTGCGACTCTCATCCCACCAAATATGTTCAAACTGATCACTTTCAACTATTAAAAAAAAAAGTTTTTGTGGCAATGTGAGTGAAAGAAAATCATTAAGCTCATCTGTTTCAGAGACAAAAGATGTGTAGCATGGCCTTTTTATCACAACTTCCTCAGACAAATCCTGAAAACCATATTCTTCATAGATCTCAAAACTGAGTCCCCAGAACAAAAGAAGATCCAGTGGAGGTTTCTGAACCAGTTGATTCATCTTTAGGAGGCCCATCTTGAATTTCTAAAGAAATATGTGTCATCTCAGAAAAATCTTTCTTCAGATAGTTTTCTCATTTGTCTGATTTTACACACTGCAACTTCAAATGCCGCTTGGCTGGCCTACTGAGAGAAATTCTCTAGATCATCACAGTGGTTCTCAAAGAGAAAAATCAATTGAAGGGTAGCTTTGACATCACAAAGCCACTGGTCTCCTAGCAATTGAAGGGTAATGTTCAACCAGTGTTTACTTCAGCATCAACTTAAAATACAGACTGCTTACAGAAACAGTAACCAAAACCATGAAGCCTGCAAAACCTCATCCCTAAAGAATTTTACACAGAAAACTCACGTCAATAAATCTGCTTGGTTTCTGAAATAAAAGTGATTTGTCACCCTTCTGTACACACATTCTTAATATTCAGTACTGTTACCCACGCAAATTTGGGTCTACTTGTTTCTGTGCAATAAAATCAATCAACTGACTGTGGGTTTCAGTGAAAGCACATGTTTATTGTACGACCCAACAAGGTGTACTACTAGATGGTGCTTCAAATCCCCAAATACTTTCAGGGGAAGGATTTTAATGACAGAGTGAGGGTGGGCCATGTGGTGTGTGATCAGTTTTGGGACATGCTACTAGTGGCCTGTTACTGAGGATATTGGGAGTCAACAACATCGACCACCTGGTTCCAATTACTCTGTGGTCTATGTACTTAAATTTCAGCCTGGTTGGGGCTTTAGCATCTCTAAAACTGTCCACAGGATATTGCCCAGAATGTTATCTATGGCCCTTGAGGAGGAACTAAAGACCCTTGAATTTGCTTATTGGCTAAGTCATTACTATTCTCTATCGCTTGATTATTTTGCTTTGTTTCTGGCTTTTCAAGACTCTCTGATTAAAATTATTCTTGGAACATGAAGAGGTCTACAATCTCCTACCTCTCTCAGTTTTCATACTTTTCAATTATAAGAAAGGAAATAAAGTGTTGGACTTAGAGCTCGATCATAAATATGACTGAAAATCTCATTTGCAGGTTCGATTTATTTTTCAGGTTTCCCAGCTCTTGGAGTGTTTGAGTCAGCAACAACTTTGGTTATTTCCTGTTGAGAGGGAGCATGGAGTTGGAAATAATACTGAGATCTCAGCTTGGTATCCATATTTTCTGTTATACAAACATATCTGTCTATTTTATATAGCTATTATTCATCTGTATCTATATACATAAATATCTATGTGTGTGTGTGTGTGTGTGTGTGTGTGTGTGTATGTATATCTTTGTCATTAAACCTGGACAAACATTTGAAAATTGGTAGATATTTATTAAAAGGGGAGAGATATAAGAGTGCTCATATTTTACATGCAGCCAAGAAAACATATTTTGAAGTATTTCCACTATATATAGTCAATAACCGAGTAGACATTTGAATCATTCTACATTTTGCTTTTATTTTTTTCCATTGATGTTATACCTAAGAGGAATTAAAATCCATTGTACTTTTGTTTATACACACACACACACACACATGTACATAGGTACATTTGTCAACATATAATTTTAGGCAACTTTATTTAGGTAGCCAAACTCTTTGCTTGCTCCCAAGATCGTAAATGAACAGTTTGGGAAGCCAAACATTACTTAACTTTATTCAGACCTTGTTACTGAAAGCCTCTCCTTTAATCTAGCTTGTCTTCCACTGTTTTATCTTTAATAAGTGATAGCATTCATACTTATGAGGACATCTTGAGCCCATAAAATTGCAACTCTCATTTGCTTAGAGATATTGTTTGAAGACAGCTGTTACTGTACTCATGTTGGATACAGTTTTAAACATTCAAGTCTGTAGTGACATAGGAACATATCAGAACCACATGCACAATGGGCACCTGTTTTAGTATGTCTCTTCTGGCTAGCTGAACATTGAAATTATATGATGCGTACATCAAAATCTATAATTCAGTATTGAAAATTTTCTTCCATCACTTTAAACTTCTGGCATCAAATATTTCAAAGGAAATAATTGATGATCAAAATTTCTCTCTCTTCATGCCACAGGGGTTCAGTTTCCTGCCCCGTCCACATCCTGTCTTTTGTTTCTTGTCCTGTTTTG
The DNA here is from genome assembly GCF_002263795.3 of Bos taurus. NCBI lineage: Eukaryota > Metazoa > Chordata > Mammalia > Artiodactyla > Bovidae > Bos > Bos taurus. Next base: position 23,574,145 of record NC_082638.1, read on the forward strand.
TATTATTGTAGCTGCCACATTAGAGAAAATCTAAATAGATAACATGAACAGGCTCAATATATTATGTTAATGGAGAAATATATTATAGGCTGTATATTTTGTCAACATTTTACCCAGTTTTCACAGAAGCATAGCACAAATGCTCCAGCAGAAAACTTAAAACCAACAGTATTATATATAATGAGTAACTATCATCTTAGAATACTCCCAGAAAATAATTTCTTATCCAAAACTTTGAGCGAAAACAAAGGCACAAGAATACAATAATTCTCAATGTTGATAGGACAGCATAGGGTAAGCAGTACTTTGATTTCTCAATATTATACAAAGTAAGATCATGGCATCTGATCCCAGAACTTCATGGGAAAAAGAAGTGGAAAGGGCAGAACCAGTGACAGATTTTCCCTTTTGTGGCTCTAAGTCCACTATAGACAGCTATAAAATTAGAAGACAACTACTTCCTGGAAGAAAAACTCTCACAAATTTAGAATGCATGTTTAAAAATGAAGTATGACTTGACCAATGCAGGCACGTAAAGTCACATCTGTGGTCTTTCCAGCAGATATGTACAGATGTGAGAATACCAAACTGATCCATGGGGGATGACTTGTGAATGTGGATGGCAAGGAGATCAAGCCAGTAAAACATAAAGGAAATCAACTCTGAAGAGGCATTAGAATCACTGATGCTGAAGCTGAGTCCCCAAAGCTTTGACCACCTGAGCAAAGGACTCAATAGAAAATACCCTGCTTTATAGGAAACAATGAAATCAGGATGTGACACGGGTTAGAGAGGAGGAGAAGGTTGTATAGCTTCACGCACTCAATTGATATGATCTCAGGCAGATCCTGGGTGATGATGACGGACAGACAGGCCTTGCGTGCTGCAGGCCAAGAGGTCACAAAGAGTCAGACATGGCTTTGTGACTGAACAACAACAACATTTCAGTTAAATTAAGTTTTTAAAAAAAGTTAAAAGTTCAGTAAAATGGGTCTCCCAGGGTCATGGTGGGGGTCTTATAATGTTAGAAGCATAGGAGGCACAATCCACTTTCTCCGATATAAAATCCATCAAAGGGTCACTTGCACATGGAACATGTTCCAGAAATCAATTTGTGAATGATGTTGATGGGCCCAAGAAACTGAGAAAGGAAAACCAGTCTCTTAAAAAGAAGGTAGGACAATATAAGAGATGTAATGGAAGAAAACTTTTTAGGGATCAAGACCCACCTTGGAAAGGAAGTCATAAAGGAGGAGAAATTTATACAAAATAGTTGTCAGTGGGGGAAGAAACAGAACCAGCAGAAAAAAGAACAAAAGCACAGATTATGCCAATAAATGCAATTACTAGCTCAGATGCCCACTGTCATGGATGAGGCTTGGGAGGGAGTCCTGTGATGTATCAAACATGCTATGGTTAGAACCAGGCTTTAGTCCCCTGAGGACAATCTGACCGATCTAAGGTGAAATAGAAACATAAACCATGGGAACACTAGAGGCAGAAATTTTAGAAAGGACCTTTCCTGCGAGAAGGCTCTAAGGCCACATAGTGAACCATGATACACTCACAGAACAGAAGACTGCACTAGAAAATACCAAAGGAGACTCAGCCAGCTTTCATTTAAGACCCTTTCTTCCATGGAGGGAGACAGGAATGTGTATGACTGCCAGAGGCTGAAAGAAATAGGTTACTGGTATCTTGGTCCTAGAGACATCCCTTACTCTAAGTTGGTTGACAGTTGCTAATGATGAATTCCTTGGTTCATGAATTTCACAGTTCACATAGGCCAGAATTATGACAGCATGGGGTCAGCTACCCTGAAGAGACATAGGCACTCCTGAGACTGTGCACTCTGACACAGGCAGCAAACTGAGTGGCTGAAACCAGAGAGCTGCATAAGAGTCATGGCCCACCTGAAACTGTGCCTTGCCCTCCAACCAGTCACCTGAGATTTTGGATTTGTGAAGAGCACAAACCACATAGCCAATCATGGTCAGTGCCCTTGCCAAGCATCTAAGTGCCTGATTGGCTGGGAAGTGCATGAAACACAGGACCAACTTGGGACAGTGCCCTCATATATCAACCGGGAGGCTAAGCAGGGTGGACTGATAAATGACATGTTACATTTGTCAGTGACAAGCCCAATGTGATGAATCCACCTCAAGCACCCCCACATATCCTAGTAGTATTTGTTTTCAGTGTCCCAGCTTACCACCAAAACACTGAACATTTGAGGTTGAATAAAAGTGTACTGCACCTTCATTTAATGTTGAAACCCAGATATGGAGAGGCTTTCAAATAATAGAAGAAATATAAACAAAGAAGCATAAGCCAACCCAGAAGTGACAGGTTCAACAGAATAAGTTTGCAGTTAATGTTGAGACTGTTCAATACGGGACAACAGTAGCCTTTGACGACAAATACAAGTTTCAACAAGGGACTTTCTGGCACTGTACTGAAACCAAAAAACCACATAACTTCTTTGAAATTCTGAGATCTATTTCTATATGATTTCTTCAGCTTTTAACAATGTTAGTCCTTTATTTTACCCTAAACTTTTATTCTATTTTTATTACCTTTCAAATAAAAACACATATATTTTTTAAAAAACTTCTTATATATATATGAGAATGAATTTGACCTCTGCTTTCTTTTTTAATACTATTTAAACGAGTCTATATTTTATTCTTGGTTCTTAACTTTTGCTTTCCAAAAATTGTTATCACTGTTGTAACTTTAGGAACAAAATCTTTAGGATCTGATTTCACTTATGATTTTGTTTCCTGAGTTGATTGCTCTCTCCCCTTTAACCCTCCCTTATCTCCTCCTAGGCACCAATTTCTCCATTGTCCCTTTCCTCTGCTGTATTGGACTCTGTGAATCCCTTTTATTCTTTCTGGATGAGGAGAATTGTGTCACCACTAACCTGGGTTTTATCTTCTGTATTGTGCATACATGGCTTTTTAATGCTAATGTAACCTGGGGACAGAAACCCAGAGTCCAGGATATCGATTCCAGAACTTTAGATAAACATTGAACTTCTTACCACAAGGACAAGCACACACCCCAGAGTTTCCATGTCTACATGGAAAGCAATATCCACACTGGAGCCAGCAAGTTCAGTACAACAGAACCCACAGATATTCTCAGGCAAAACAGAAACACAACAGTGCATATTATAAAAGGGGACACATGAAGCCATACCAAACCCACAAACACCCCAAAATCACAATGCATGGACAATTCATTGCACTTCAGAAAGAAGATATACAGATCCACCTGCCACTGCACAGACACAAATTCCCTGAAGCATTAAACATTGACAAGTCACTGGTCCCATCCCAGCCCCAAAAGGGCAATTTACACAACACAGTGGAGCAATAACCCTCCAGGCTGCAGAAAGGGGACCCAAACCAGAGCTATCAAGACAAAATGAAATGGGAGAGAAATATGTAGCTGGTAAAGCTAAATGATAAAAATCCACCAAAACAAACAAAAGAAGCAAAGATAGAAATTTACTCTGAAAAATAATTCAGAATAATGAGAGTAAAGATGAACAAAGTCTTGAAAACGAAGTAGAGTTGCCAGTAAATATACCGGAGGCCTGAAATGAGAAGAAATAAACATGTATACCATGGATCTAGAAGAAATAAAGAAGAGGCAAGCAGTAATAATCAATGCAATAACTGAGATTAACAACACCCTGGAAAGAAACAACAGTAGAATAACTGAGACAGAGAAAGAACTAAGTCCAAGGAGCAGTGGCTGTGTGGCCAGTGGCCAGGAGGAGCTACTACAGGTTCAATATCAGGAGGGGCGTCTGTGAGGAGATATTCTTAGTCCAAGGTAAGGAGCAATAGCTGCACTTTACTGGAGCAGCCATGAAGTGATATCCCACCTCCAAGAAATACCCCACGTCTCTTGGGTAAGATAAATTCAAGTAAGACTGTAATGTTGTGAGAAGGTATCAGAGGACAGACACACTGAAACCATAATCACAGAAAACTAGCCAATCTAATCACATGGAACACAGACTTGTCTAACTCAATGAAACTAAGCCATGCCCTATGGGGCCACCATGACGGGCGGGTCACAGTGGAGAGTTCTGGCAGAATGTGGTCCATGGAGAAGGGAATGGCAAACTACTTCGTATTCTTGTCTTGAGAACCCAATGAACAGTATGAAAAGGCAAAATGATAGGATACTGAAAGTGGAACTCCCCGGGTTGTTTGGAGCCCAATGTGCTACTGGAGATCAGTGGAGAACAAACTCCAGAAATAAAGAAGGGAAGAAAACAAAACAAGAACAATACCCAGTTGTGGATGTTACATGATAGAAGCAAGGTCCGATGCTGTAAAGAGCAACATTGTATAGGAACCTGGAGTGTCAGGTCCATGAATCAAAGCAAATTGAATGTGGCCAAACAGGAGATGGCAAGAGTGACCGTCGACATTCTAGGAATTAGCGAACTACAATGGACTGGAATAGGTGAATTTACCACATGTGACCATTATATCTACTAGTGTGGGCAGAAATCCCTTAGAATAAATGGAGTAACCATCATGGTCAACAGGAGAGTCCGAAATTAAGTACTTGGATGCAATCTTAAACCGACAGAATGATTTCTGTTCATTTCCAAGGCAAACCATTCAATATCCTGAAATGTTGAATAAGCTGAAGTTGAAGCTTCTATGCAGACCTACAAGACCTTTTAAAACTAACACCCAAAAAAAGATTTCCTTTTCATCTTAGGGGACTGAAATACAAAAGTAGGAAGTCAAGAAACACCTGGGGTAACAGGCAAATTTGGCCTTTAATACGGAATGAAGCAGGGCAAAGTCTAATAGAGTTTCATCAAGAGAATGCACTGGTTATAGCAAACACCCTCTTCCAACAATACAAGAGAAGACTCTACACATAGACATAACCAGATGGTCAACACCAAAATCAGATTGATTCTATTCTTTGCAGCCAAAGTTGGAGAAGCTCTATACAGTCAGCAAAAACAAGACCAGGAGCTGACTATGGCTCAGATTGCCAAATTCAGACTTAAATTGAAGAAAGTGGGGTAAACCACGATGCTATTCAGGTATGACCTAAATCAAATCACTTTTTATTATACAGTGATAGTGAGAAATAGATTTAAGAGACTAGATCTGATAGATGGACTTCCTGAGGAACTATGGGCAGAGGTTCGTTACATTGCACAGGAGAGAGGGATCAAGACCATCCCCATGGAAAAGAAATGCAAAGTAGTACAATGGCTGTCTGAAGAGGCCTTACAAATTGCTGTTAAAAGAAGAGGAAGCAAAGGAGAAATGGGAAGATATAAGCATCTGAATGCAGAATTCCAAAGAATAGCAAGAAGAGATAAGAAAGTCTTCCTCAGCAATCAATGCAAAGAAATAGAGAAAAACAACAGAATGGGAAAAAACAGAGATCTTTTCACGAAAATCAGAGATACTAAGGGAATGTTTCATGCAATCATGGGCTCAATAGAGGACAGAAATGGTACATACCAAACAGAAGCAGAAGATATTAAAAAGAGGTCACAAGAATATACACAGAGATGTACAAAAAAAGATCTTCATGACACAGATAATCAGGATGGTGTGATCACTCACCTAGAGCCAGACATCTTGGAATGTGAAGCCAAGTGAGCCTTAGAAAGCAACACTATGTGAAAGTACTGCACTCAATATGCCAGGAAATTTTGAAAACTCAGCAATGACTACAGGACTGGAAAAGGTCAGCCTTTATTCCAATACCAAAGAAAGCCAATGTCAAAGAATATTCAAACTACCACACAGTTGCACTCATCTCACATGCTAGTAGAGTAATGCTAAAAATTCTGTATGTCAGACTTCACCAACACATGAACCATAATGTTCCCAATGCTCAAGCTGGTTTTAGAAAAGGCAGAGGAACCAGAGATCAAATTGCCAACATCTGCTGGATCATATAAAAAGCAAGAGAGCCCCGGAAAAGCAACTATTTCTACTTTATTGACTATGCCAAAGCCTTTGATTGTGTGGATCACAATAAGCTGGAAAATTCTGAAAGAGATGGGAATACCAGACTACCTTACCTGCCTCTTGAGAAACCTATATGCAGGTCAGGAAGCAACAGTTAGAACTGGACATGGAACAATACACTGGTTACAAATAGGAAAAGAGGACTTCAAGGCTGTATATTGTCACCCTGCTTATTTAAATTTTATGCAGAGTACATCATGAGAAATGCTGTGCTGGAAGAAGCACAAGCCGGAATCAAGATTGCCCAGAGAAATATCAATAACCTCAGATAGGCAGATGACATCACCCTTACAGCAGATAGTGAAGAGGAACTAAAAAGCCTCTTGATGAACGTGAGAGAGGAGAGTGAAAAGGTTAGCTTAAAGCTCAACATTCAGAAAACGAAGATCATGGCATCTGGTTCCATCATTTAATGGGAAATAGATGGGGAAATAGTGGAAACAGTGTCAGACTTTATTTTGGGGGCTCCAAAATCATTGCAAATGGTGATTGCAGCCATGAAATTAAAATACATTTACTTGTTGGAATTAAAGTTATGACCAACCTAGATAGCATTACTTTACCAACAATGGCCCATCTAGTTAAGGCTATGGTTTTTCCAGTGCTCATAGATCGATGTGAGAGTTGGACTGTGAAGAAAGCTAAAGCTGAAGAATTGATGCTTTGGACCTGTGGTTTGGAGAAGCCTCTTGAGAGTCCCTTAGTCCATCATAAAGGAGATCAGTCCTGGGTTTTCACTGGAAGGACTGATGCTAAAGCTGAAACTCCAGTACTTTGGCAACTTCATGTGAAGAGTGGACTTATTGGAAAAGACCCTGATGATGGGAGGGATAGGGGGCAGGAGGAGAAGGGGACGGCAGAGGATGAGATAGCTGAATGGCATCACGGACTCAATGGACATGAGTTTGAGTGAACTCCGTGAGTTGGTCAACAGGGAGATCTGGCATGCTGTGTGTGCTTCATGGGGTTGCAAAGAGTCGGACATGACGGAGCAGCTGAACTCAACTTTACTGCACTGAGAAAGGAGGAAATAAATGCAACAGTGTGATGCACAAAAATAAATAAATAATAATAAATAAAACCCGAAATGTTCTGATTGGTGGCGATGATAAATGTCCCATGATGAGAAACATATGTGACCTGATGGAGAACATCAAAACAAAAAGGAGTGGGGTACATGGAAAATTCTTGAAGAAGTAAAAGTTGAAACCACACTTAAATGAGTCAAGATGCAAGAATTGTGACCAGACATGGAACAATTGACCACTTCCAAACTGTGAAAGAAGAGTGACAAAACTCTATATTGTCACTTGCTTATGTGAATCGTATGCAGTACACTTAAAATACCAGGTGAGTAGATCACAAGCTGGCATCAAGGTTGTTGGGAGAAACATCAAAAAGCTCAGATATATAAGTGGTAACATGGAAACAAATAGAAAATGAAGAGAAAATAAAGAGCCTTTTTTATGAGTTTGAATGAGAAGAGTGAAAAACTGTGCTGAAAACTCGACATTCATAACAACACAGATAAGGGCATCTTGTCGCATCATTATCGACAAATAGAAGGGTAAACGTGTGTAAACAGTGACAAGCTTAATTTTCTCTGGCTCCAAAATTGTCAAGAATGGTGACTTCAGTTATCAAATTAAATGTCACTTGCTTTTGGATGTAAAACTATACAAACCTAGACATTGCATTATAAAGAAGACACACCATCTTACTAAAATCTAAGTAGATAAGAAAGGTCAATTATGGTAAGAGTGGAGGCTATGGGATGTTGCTGAGTAATGTATATAGCTTTGGGTTGCTAATTTATTTAGCATATTTTTATTGTTAATTCATTAAGTACTTAAAATACATCGTTTGGCAGTCACTATGTTTTAGCTGATGTGTAAGTTACATAGGGAAACTTGGGTAGACATGAAACATATAGAAGAACTGGATATCTCTGGTTAATTTGGTAGGAAAAAAGACAGGTTCTTTCCAATCCTAAGCAAGTGCTTAAGAAAAGTTGTGAAATGTGGCTTATTATGACTGAAAATACTTTGCCTGATTGTAGGTCTAGAAGTTCAGTGAAACAGACAGATAATGAAGCTACAAAGGGAAAGAGATGTCATGTTTTCCAAGAACTGATTACCATGCTGACATGCTGTATTCACCACAAGGATTTAAGTCTGTGTTTCAGGAACAGGAAAACAACATCAAAATATCCATTAGGAAATATAGGGTGGTGTCTTGGTGAGAATAAATAAAAGCATGACATAAGGAGAGCAGAGCAAGAAGGACCTTTTATAATACCACTTGTAATGCTGACTGTGGTGCAATCATTCAATATGCCATGTTATCATTGGTATCCCAGTCATGCTATGATAGTGATCATGATTACTGAATTAGCTACATCTATATTTTCAAGTATGTAACAGATATATTTTTTAATGAAGACAAACTGCTGTCTAACCTCTTAACTTTCTTCCCAATAATGGACATGATATAATAAAACTGAGAAAGCACTAAAGTATATACTGTTCATTTGTTTTTTCTAAATTTTATTTGTATCTGTTCCTTCTCACATACCATCCTAACTTACATACCCAGTCAGTTCAGCCTGAATGATTTCAGAAGTCAATTTATTTACATTTTGCCTTTTAACTGTGTTTGCATTTTTTTTCTTCAAATAATTCATTAGGTGTAACTTACCTAGGATGCATATTGAATGTTTCTTTGAACAGAAGAGTTTATATTAAAACAGAGTAAAATATCCAGAAACTGAAATACTCATTTTACTTTTAATTATTTCAAATAGAAATTGACACTGTGAGAATGAACATGTAACTTTATTCTTCAAATAAAAGAATTGTAGGAATTTGTTGACATCTCCCAACATTAATTTTAATCTTCCTTATCCTGCATAATCTGACACCTATTTGGTACACCAGATGTATTAGGATGATTTTCAAATAATGAAGATGGTTGATGTGTTGACTTAGAAAGAGAGGGAGAAATGTATCAAGTATCTTTGGCACTGGGAAACATGAATTGCCTGCCTGTTGTAGTTTAGGAAAAGTATCATCATGGGCTGACATATTACCATAAAAACCTGGAAAGGTAGAATGTTCCACTCTCAGTCCAAAGTAACTGTTGTGTAATGGACATAAAATGTGGTACTGAGAAATAGAAGTAGACATAGCTGCAAAATTTTCATTGGAGCCATTTGATTTATTGCAGCTTCTAGCTGAAACCCTTTGAAAAATGCTCAACCTAGATTGTGTGATGGGGAGGGAAATGGGATGGTGTTCCAAAGGTGAGGGAATATAGATATATCTATGGCTGATTTATTTTGAGTTCTGACAGAATACAGCAAAATTTTGTAAAGCAATTACCCTTAGAATAAAACAACAACAACAACAGCTATAGGAGGTTGATGTATCACAATATGCTCTGGTGGTCTAACTGATATTGATGATAGAGAAGAGAAGTAATTCCAAGATGGGGCACTTGTATAAGCAACAATCTGGATGGTAGAACACTTTCATATGAATGCACACTCAAAGTTCTGAAGGCTAAAAATACTTTCTCTTCTCTAGTTTCAGAATGGAAGTCAAAGTTACAATCATCTACATTACCCCTTGCTTTAACATCCTTCTTCTTATAATCTCAGACTAATGAAGATTCTGTAGTGATATTTTTATTCCCAACTCTTCTTTTGATTCTTTTAAATTTGGGGATAATCTAATTCAAACTACAGTTATGATAGAACTGCAACTAGAACCAAAGGAAAAAAAAAATTAGTAACATTTTCAACCAAGATAAATCAGGAAAACAAAGAAAACTTGATTATTTTAATCATGAAAAGTTAAAAGAATAAAATAATCCCCCTCCTTAGTAGTTTTAAAAACTTACATAGTAATAGAAATTATACCCCTCAAGTAAAATATGTTATATATCTACAGTAAATACCATTTAAATGGCTTCAGTATTTTCATCCTTTTCCAATATTTTCTCTGTGTCAAATATAATTTAAGGCGTATTTATTAAGCTGGACAAACAAATGGCACTCCCAAGAAAGGACATTACTAGATGGTCATCACTGAAATCAGATTATATGCTTTGCAGCCAAAGATGTAGAACTCTATACAGTCACCAAAAACAAGACCAGGAGCTGACTGCAGCTCAGATCATGAACTCCTTATTGCCAAATTCAGGGTGAAATTGAAGAAAGTGGAGAAAACCATGATACCATTAAGATATTGCATAAGTCAAATCCCTTATGACTATACAGTGGAAATGACAAATTGATTTAAGGGAATAGATCTGACAGAGTGTGCCTGATGAAACAGGGAGGAAAGAGGAATCAAGACCATCCCCAAGGAAAAGAAATGTAAAAAAGCACAATGGCTGTCTGAGGAGGCTTGGAAGTGAAAAGCAAAGGAGAAAAGGAAAGATATACCCATTTGAATGTAGAGTTCCAAAGAATAACAAGGAGAGATAAAAAGGTCTTCTTCAGTGACCAATTCAAAGAAATAGAGGAAAACAATAGAATGGGAAAGACTAGAGATCTCTTCAGGATAATTAGAGATACCAAGGAAATATTTCATGCAAAGATGGGCTCAATAAAGGACAAAAATGGTAGGGACCAAATAGAAGCAGAAGATATTGTGCGTAGGCAAGAAGAACTGTACAAAAAAAAGAGCCTCATGACCCAGATAATCACAAAGATGTGATCACTCTCCCAGAGGCAGACATCCTGGAATGTGAAGTCAGGTGGGCCTTAGAAAGCATCACTATGAACATAGCTAGTGGAGGTGATGAAATTACAATTGAGCTATTTCAAATCCTGGGAGATGATCCTCTGAAAGTGCTGTGTTCAATATGTCAGCAAATCTGGAAAACTCAGCAGTGGCCACAGGACTGGAAAAAGTCAGTTTTCTTTCCAATCCCTAAGAAAGACAATACCAAAGAATGCTCAAACTACAGCACATTTGCACTCATCTCACATGCTAGTAAAGTGATGGTAGAAAGAGTTTTTAAAAACTAAGATGTGACTTGGCCAACAGAGGTCCATAGAGTCACATCTATGGTCTTACCAAAAACATGTACAGATGTGAGAACACCAAGAAATTATTGACTTTTAACTGTTCTGCTGGGGAGGACTTGTGAGAGTACCCTGGAATGCAGGAATATCAGACAAATTCATCGTAAACAAAATCAACATTGAAAAATCATTGGAAGCACTGATGGTGAAAATAAAGCTCCGAAGCTTTGTCCATCTGACATAAAAAGCTGACTCAGAAAAGACCCTGATTTTTAGAAAATGTTGAAAGCAGGAGAAGTATTAAGTGAGAGAGGATGAGATGTTTGGATAGCATAAAAAATTCAAAGGACATGATCTTGGGGAGTCTATAGGAGATGGTAAGGGACAGAGAGGCCAGATATGCTACAGTCCATGGGGGCACAAAGAGTCAAACATGGCTTAGTGGCTGAAGAACAACAGCATTTCCATTAATAAAATGGGTCTTGGAGGTTGACTGTTGGTCCCAAAATATCAGAGGAATAGGAGGAAAAGAACACTCTCTTCCCAGCAAATTCACCTAGGATTGACTGCACATGGAAGAACTTCTAGAAGACAAACTGTGAAAACTGTTGACTGGCCCAAGATACCCAGAAAGTCAAACATGTATTTTCAAAAGGAGGTAGGACAAAATAAAAGACACATAAATAATGATAATTAAAATTTGATTAATATGTATCCTGGGTGTTTTGCCTTGGGATTTTCCTGTTTGGGACTCTCTGGGTTTCTTGGACTTGGGTGATTATTTCTTTCCCTATTTTAGGGAACTTTTCAACTATTAACTCCTCAAGTATTTTCTCATGGTCTTTCTTTTTGTCTTCTTCTTCTGGGACTCATGGTCCGAATGTTGTAGTGTTTAATATTGTCCTGGAGGTCTCTGAGATTGTCCTCATTTCTTTTAATTCGCTTTTCTTTTTTCCTCTCTGGTTCATTTATTTCTACCATTATATCTTCTAATTCACTAATCCTATCTTCTGCCTCTGTTATTCTACTATTTGTTGCCTCCAGAGAGTTTTTGATCTCATTTATTGCATTATTCATTATATATTGACTCTTTTTTATTTCTTCTAGGTCCTTGTTAAACCTTTCTTGCATCTTCTCAATCCTTGTCTCCAGGCTATTTATCTGTGATTCCATTTTGATTTCAAGATTGTCGATCAATTTCACTATCATTATTCGGAATTCTTTATCAGGTAGATTCCCTATCTCTTCCTCTTTTGTTTGTTTTGGTGGGCATTTATCCTGTTCCTTTACCTGCTGGGTATTCCTCTGTCTCTTCATCTTGTTATATTGCTGAGTTTGGGGTGTCCTTTCTGTATTCTGGCAGTTTGTGAAGCTCTCTTTATTGTGGAGTTTCCTCACTGTGTGTGGTTTGTACAGGTGGCTTGTCAAGGTTTCATGGTTAAGGAAGCTTATGTCGGTGTTCTGGTGGGTGGAGCTGGATTTCTTCTCTCTTGAGTGTAAGTAAGTGTCCAGTAATGAGTTATGAGATGTCTATAGTTTTTTAGTAACTTTGGGCAACCTGTATATTGGAGCTCCGGGCCATGTTCCTGTGTTGCTGGAGAATGTGTATGGTATGTCTTGCTCTGGAACTTGTTGGCCATTGTGTGGTGCTTGGTTTCAGTGTAGGTATGGAGGCATTTGATGAGCTCCTATGGCTTAATGTTCCCTGGAGTCAGGAGTTCCCTGGAGCCGGGGTTTGGACTTAAGCCTTCTGCTTCCAGTTTTCAGTCTTATTTTTACAGGAATCTCAAAACTTTTCCTTCTATACAGCACCATTGTAAAACATCTAGGTTAAAGATTAAGCATTTTCTACACAGTGAGGGACACCCAGAGTGGTTCACAGAGTTACATGGAGAAGAGAAGAGGGAGGATGGTGTTAGAGGTGACCCGAATGAGATGAGGTGGAATCAATAGAGGAGAGAGCAGGCTAGCCAGTAATCACTTCCTTATGTGCACTCCACAACTGGACCGCTTAGAGATGTTCACAGAGTTATACAGAGAAGAAAAGAGGGAGGAAGGAGACAGAGGTGGCTGTGAGGATAAAAGAGGGGAATGAAAAGGAAAGAGACAGATCCAGCCAGTAATCAGTTCCCTAAGTGTTCTCCACTATCTGGAACACACAGAAATTCACAGAGTTGGGTAGAGCAGAGAGGGCTTAGGGAGGAGACACAGGAGACCTGGTGGAGAAAAAGCAGACTCCAAAGCGGGAGAGAGCAGTCAAGCCAGTAATCTCACTCCCAAGTAAAAATGGGTACTGAAGATTGGGTTCTTAAAGGTACAAAATTGATAACAAATACCAAAAAGCAAAAATTGAAAATCTAGAGTAGAGTTTGGAATTTCAGAAATACTATGAAAAAGAAAAGAAGAAAAGGAGAAAAACAAGTCACAAAAATTATGGAAAAAAAATAGGTAGAAAATTGATAACAAATACCAAAAAGCAAAAATTAAAAATCTCAAGTAGAGTTTGGAATTTCAAAAATACAATGTTGAAGAAAAGAAGAAAAAAAAAAAAAAGAAAGAGAAAAACAAAACAAAGTAACAAAATTTATAATATATATATATATATATATATATATATATATATATGAAGTTTGTTTTTAAAAAATAGGGTCTTTTTTTGCAAAGTAATAGGTTATAAAAGTGAAAATTAAAGGAGTAATAGAGGACTTAAATTTTTTTAAAAAAATAAAGAATAAAGAATGATCATAAAAATAGTAAAACACCAGACTTTCTTTGGTGTTGTTGTGGGTATTGTGGGGTCAGTTCATTGTCAGCTAGTTCTTTGGTCCGGCTTATATTTCTCAAGATCTATAGGCCCCTTCCTATGTAGTCGGTACTAACGACAGGGTTTTGATCTATTGCACCTGTCGTTTCCAAGGCGGTTCCCTCTGTTTTAGCTTCTTCTGTTTCCTGGTCTCTTCAGTGTCTGATTTCCACCCTGACACAAAGGGTGTGGTGGTGGACTTTTTTTTTTTTTTTTTTAGACTCACTTGTTCAATTGCGCTGTGGGGAGGGAGGGACACTGCAAACAAATAACATTGGCGTGTGCTCGCAGTGCCTCAGCCACACTGGGCCTGCCCCCACTCACGGTGTGTGTACCCTCCCTGCTTAGGCTCTAAGTTGCTCCTCTGGGCACCATCCAAGGCCAGCCCTGGGCTGCATGTACTTCCCAAGTCTAAGATGCTCAGGTTCAGGCACTTAGGTAGTCCTCAGAGGCACAGACTCAGTTAGGTTCATGTTTTGTGCCCTTCCCAAGTCCGAGCAGCTCAGGTGATGAAGTGTTTGGCAAGCATGGTCGCTGCAACTTATTGCCTCCCCGCTGCTCGGTTTTCTGGGTGTACAACCAGCACACCTTCTCGGGCGGATGTTGACCGTCCAGAACCCCAAGAAGTCTTAGTTAGCAAAGAAGCCTGCTTACAGTTTTGTAGATAATGTCTCTGGGGCTGCTATTGCCCACTTCCGGCTTTGGCTGCATGTCACCAGAGGGGGATGGTCTGCAGCTGGCTATCTCTGTTCAGTCCTTTGTTCTGTGCGTGGGCCTGGTGGTGTCTTAGGTTATAAGGCTGGCTTTTCGCGTGGTAGTTATCCCACAGTCTGGTTTGCGAGCCCAAGTTAGTTCACTCAGATGTCGCTCGGGGCATTCAGGCCAGATCCTTACTCTAAGTGATGCAGCCCGTGCATCCCTGCCCAGCCCCTGCTTGCTAGTGGCGGGTGCAGGCGTTTGTGCTTCTTCTTCGCTGGGGGAATTACCACTGGGATCATAATCTGTGGGCATTAATTATTTTTCCTCCCTGTTATGTTCTCTGTGCTTCCAGGGCTCCGCACAGACTCGGCAGTGAGAGTGTTTCCTGGTGTTTGGAAACTTCTTTTTAAGACTCTTCCTGGGACGGAGCTCTGTCCCTACCTTTTTTTTTTTTTTTTTTTGGTCTCTTTTTTTGTCTTTTATATTTTTTCCTACCTCCTTTTGAAGACAATGGGCTGCTTTTCTGGGTGCCTGATGTCCTCTGCCGGCATTCAGAAGTTGTTTTGTGGAATTTATTCGGCATTTAAATCTTCTTTTGATGAATTTGTGGGGGAGAAAGTGGTCTCCCCATCCTATTCCTCCGCCATCTTAGCTCCTGTCCCTCAATATTTGCTTTTTGAAACTTTTTATTAATCAATGTTTGTACCTTTAGGAATTCTATCTTTAGAAAGTATTTTCACTTACAGACTTAATTCCTGAGTTGATTGTACTCTTGCATTTTTACTCACCCTTTTCTCCTAGAAACCTCAGTTTCCCTCCTCACTTTGCTCTGCTCCATATAACTCTGTTAATCCCTCTGACTGTTTTTGGCTATGAAGAATTGCTTCACCATCAACCTTGGGTTTTATCTTCTGTTCTGACAATGCAGCATTCTTGATGCTACTGTAACCCAGGGACCAAAACCCAGAGGCCATGAGGTCGTTTTCAGAACCTTAGATCATTGTTCAACTCCTGACACCAAGGAACATTAAAAGAGAAGCATATTCAAGTTTCCATGCCTACATGGAAATCAAGCACCAAGCTGAAGCCAGCAATTTCAGTGCAAGACAACACACACCTATCCACCAGCCAAGCGGAGACATAAAAAAGAATATTATAAAAGGTGCTGCCTGAAGCCAAACCAAACCCACAGACACCACAAAGCACAATATAGGCTAACTCATTGCACTTCATAGAGAAATGATCCGGCTCCACCTGACAGACTACAGGGACAAGATATCCCAAGCATTAAACCTTGAAAATTCAACAGTCCCATCCAACAGACAAAGATCAGGTTCCACAGCAAATTGTATCAAAAACCCTCCAGCTGCAGAAAGGGGACCCAAACCACAGCAATCTAAACAAAATGAAAAAGGATAGAAAAATGTAGCTGGGGAAGGCACATGATAAAAAACCACCAAAACAAACAAAAGAAGAGGATATTGGAAGTTTTCCTGAAAAAGAATTCAGAATAATGAGAGTAAAGATGGCTCAAATCTTAAAAGCTAAATAGAGTTGCTAGTAAATACACTCAAGGCCTGGACTGGGAAGAAATAAGCATGTTTATTGCTTATGCATATAGAATAAATAAAGAAAAATCTAGCAGTAATAATCAATAAAATAATGGAGATTAGCAAATACCCTGGAAGGAACCAACAGTAAAATAACTGAGACAGAGAAAGAACTAATTAGGTTAAAGTAGAAAGGAGGAAATAAACAAAATACAGTGAAGGGTGTAAAAAAAAGAAGAAAAACATGGACAATTCTGAGAATTCTGGGACAATATCAATTATCCTGTCATGAGAATATCCACACAGAAAAGACCAAAAGAAAAAATGAAAAAGAAAAAAAAAATGTTGGGGGTCATTAGAAAATTCTTGAAGAGATGAAAGTTGAGAATCTCCATTAAATGGGGGAAGGAAATAGCTCCCTGAATCCCAACACACCATGATGTTCCAAACAGGATGAAGCCAATGAAACACCCCACAACAAATATTTTAGTAAAATACCAAAAATTTAAACACACACACACACAAAAAAACAAACAGTAAGTGCAGCAAGAGGAAAGACATAAATAGCACACAGTTGGATCCCCATAAAGATAGCAGCTGATATTTCAAGGGAAACTCTTCAGGCCAGTAGAGCATGGTAGAATATTCTCAAAATGATGAATGAGCCAAAGCTAATACCAACAATGATCTCATTCAGATATGAAGGAGAAATCAAATTGTTTAAACAAAACCTTTGAGCAAGTCATTAACAAGAAACTGCTAAAATCTTAGTGATGCTGTTAAACTAGAACACTGAATTCATATGTCATCTTATTTGGAAAACTCGTCAGTGGCCATGAGATTGGAAAAGGTCTGTTTTCATTAACACCAAAGAGGAGTAATGCCAAAAAATCTACAAACAAACGTGCACTGTTGCTTCTTTCACATGTTAGCTGAGAAAAACTCAAAATTCTTCAGCAGTACATAAATCAAGCACTTCCAGATGTGGAAAGCTAGTCTTGGAAATAAAGGACGAATCAGAGAACAATTTGGAAACATTCATTGGATCCTATAGGAAGCAAGGGAATTTCAGGAAAGTATTTACTTCTGCTTCAGTGACTCCAATAAAGACATTGGCTGTGTGTATCACAGTAAACTGCAAACAGTTTAAAAGTGACAGGAGTCACAGATCTTACCTGTCACCTGAGAAATGTGTATGCAGGTCAAGATGCAAAAGTTGGAACAAAACATGGAAAAATTGACCAGTTAAAACCTGGGAAAGGCAAGTGACAAAACTGCACATTATCACTCTGCTTATGTGAAATATATGCAGAATATAGTATTCAAAATGCCAGACTGGATGAATAATAAACTGAAATCAAGGTTTCTGGGATAAACTTCAACAACCTTAGATACGCAGATGGGAACACTGTAAAAAGAAAAAGTGAAGAGGAACCAAAGAGGGTCTTGTTGAGGATGAATGAGGAGAGTAGAAATTTTGCTGAGAACTCAACATTCAAAAGACCAACACAGGGTATCAGGTCCCATCACTACTTGGCAAATAGAAGGAGAAAATGTGGGATCAGTGACAGACTTAATTTTCCTGGGCTCCAAAATCATTGTGAATGGTGACTGCAGGCATGAAATTGACAGGCACTTGCTTCTTGGAGGAAAAACTATGAGAAACCTAGCCCTTGTGTTGAAAAGAAGAGACATGAACTTATGAACAAAGATCTCCTCAGTCACAAACACCTATGGTTTATCGAGTAGTCATGTATAGATGTGAGAATTGAAATCTAAAGAAGCCTGAGAGCTGAAGAACTGATGCCTTCAAACTGTAATGCTGGGTAAAGTCTGAGGGGTCCCTTGTACTGCAAGGAGATCAAACCAATAAATCTTCAAGGAAACCAACACTGAATATACTTTGAAGCACTAATGCTGAAGCTGAAACTCGAGGATTTTGTCAACCTGATGTAAAGTGCCAACTCTGGAAAATACCATGACACTGGGAAAGATTGAAGACAAAAGGAGAAGAGGGTGACAGAGGAAGAGAAGTTGGACAGCATCACCAATTCAATGGACATGTGTTCGAACAAACTATGGGAAACAATGAAAGAGAGAGAGGCCTGGTGTGCTGCAGTCCAGGGAATCACAAAAGAGTTGGATATTACTGAATGAATGAACAACAGCAATCAAAATATCTATAAATACTTCTTAAAAATCACTCTAAAATTTATTTAGTAAAAGAAATAGCAACAACAACAACAAAACCCCAACACATTAACGGGGTATACTAGAAGATGGGACAAGGGATTTTTTAATATGGAAACTATAGACTGTCAAATAAACAAATCTTATAATTGAAAAAATTTCCAACATTACATTGTAAGGAACATTTTATGCAAGAAATAAGCAATAGAGTACCATTGTTACTATACTAATAGTAGACAAAACAGACTTTAAATAAAAAGTGATATGAAACAAATGGCATTAAATATATTCAGTTTAGTCAAACAGTCATATCTGATTCTTTGCCACCCCAGGGATTGCAGCATTCTAGCACCCTTGTCCAAAACCAACTCCCAGTGTTTTCTCAAACTCCTGTCCATTAGGTTGGTAATGCATCTTTCCCAGCAACAGAGTCTTCCAAAATGAGTCAGTTCTTCACATGATGTGGCCAAATATGGGAGTTGCAGCTTCAGTCATTCCAATGATTATGTTAATTATATATGTTTCATATTATCTGGATATTAATGATATATGGGTATTTCTCTCTCTCTCTCTCTCTCTCTCTCTCTCTCTCTCTCTCATACACACACACACACACACATAAGTTCACATCATCAAATATTTACAATTACCTAATACTTTAATGTTTCTCTGCCTTTAGGGTAATATGAAGTATAAAACACTAAAACACAAGCAAGAATTATAGTTCAAGAATAAATATTCAGCTTAAGTATTCAAATAATTCAAGAAGAAGATAAGACCAGAGGGAAGAGAAAACTTAAATGACAACACAAACCAGTGGAGCAAACACAGATGTGTAGAACATTCCACTCAAAATGAACAGAAGAATACACATTTTCCAGTGGTCATGTATGGATGTGAGAGTTGGACTGTGAAGAAAGCTAAGTGCCGAAGAATTGATGCCTTTGAACTGTAGTGTTGGAGAAGACTCTTGAGAATCCCTTGGATTGCAAGGACATCCAACAGTCCATTCTAAAGGAGATCAGCCCTGGTGTTCTTTGGAAGGAATGATGCTAAAGCTGAAACTACAGTACTTTGGCCACCCCATGCAAAGAATTGACTCATTGGAAAAGACTCTGAGGCTGGGAGGGATTGGGGGCATGAGGAGAAGGGGACTACAGAGGATGAGATGACAGGATGGCATCACCGACTCGATGCACATGAGATTGAACTCTGGGAGTTGGTGATGAACAGGGAGGCCTGGCATGCTGCGATTCATGGGGTCACAAAGAGTCGGATATGACTGAGCGACTGGAATGAACTGAACTCTCCAGTTAATAAGAAAACTCTCCAGTCCTGGAAAGAAGCTAATGTCTTCTTCTGAAGCTGAAAAAAAAAAATCTAAATTCACAACAAGGAGAAAGAGGAAATCAACCAATATTAGTATGAATATAAGATAATATAAATAGTAAAAATAGAGAAAATTGAACAAGAAACAAAATTAGTAAAAAGAATATTAGGTAAACTAAACAAATGAAAAGGGAAGATTTAGTTACTAAAATGAGAATGAAAAGATGCCACTGCTACTAAACATACTAAATAGAGAGGAATTTTAGGTATTTAGGACAGTTATTTCTGTCAACAAAAGTCTCAAGCTATGTGAAGCAGTAAAAATGCTAGAAGATATTGACTAAAACAGTTTTCAAAAATGGAAAAAAAAAAAAAAAAAAAGAACAGATTCATTAAAAAGAGGTTGAATTGATTATCCTATTGTTTGCAAATAAGCCCATACAATGGCATTTTTTTTCATGCTGTATTATACAAGTCGATGTCCAAGGACCAGTGTCTGTGTAGGCGCAGGAGGGCTGAGAGGAGCTACTCCATGTTTAAGATCAGGAGGGGTTGCAGTAAGGAGATACCCACCATGCAAGGTAAAGAGCAGCAGCTGCGTTTTGCTGGAGCAATCGTGAAGAAATATCCCACGTCCAAGGTAAGAGAAATCCAACTAAGAAGGTAGGTGTTGCAACAGGGCATCAGAGGGCAGACATACTAAAATCATAATCACAGAAACCCAGTCAATCTAATCACATGGTCCACACCTTGTAGGGCCACCCAAGACGGGTGGGTCATGGTGGAGAGGTCTGTAACAATGTGGTCCACTGGAGACAGTAATGGCAAATCACTTTAGTATTCTTGCCTTGAGAACCCCATGAACAGTATGAAAAGGCAAAATGATAGGACACTGAAAGAGGAACTCCCCAGGTTGGTACGTGCCCAATATGCTACTGGAGATCAGTGGAGAAATAACTCCAGAAAGAACGAAGGGATGGAGCCAAACCAAAAAACAAAACAAAACAAACAAACAAACAAAAAACCAGTTCTGCATGTGACTGGTGATAGAAGCAAGGTCCGACGCTGTAAAGAGCAATATTGCATAGGAACCTGGAATGTTAGGTCCATGAATCAAGACAAATTGGAAGTGGTCAAACAGGAGATGTCAAGAGTGAACATTGACATTCTAGGAATCAGTGAACTAAAATGGACTAGAATGGGTGAATTTAACTCATGTGACCATTATATCTATTACTACAGGCAGATTTTCTTGGAAAAAATGAAGTCACCATTATGGTCAACAAAAGAGTCCAAAATGGAGTACTTGGATGCAATCTCAAAAACGACAGAAGGATCTCTGTTTGCTTCCAAGGCAAACCATTCAATATCACAGTAATCCAAGTCTATGCCCCAACTAGTAATGCTGAGAAGCTGAAGTTGAATGGTTCTATGAAAACCTAAAAGACCTTTTGGAACTAACTCCCCAAAAAGATGTCCTTTTCATTATAGTGGAATGAAATGCAAAAGTAGGAGGTCAAGAAACACCTGGGGTACGAGGCAAATTTGGCCATGGAATATGGAAAGAAGCAGGGCAAAGGCCAATAGAGTTTTGCCAAGAGAACGCCCTGGTCATAGTAAACACCCTCTTCCAACAGCACAAGAGAAGACTAACACATGGACATCACCAGATGGTCAACACTGAAATCAGATTGATTATATTCTTTGCAGCCAAAGATGGAGAAGCTCTATACAGTCAACAAAAACAAGACCAGGAGCTGACTATGGCTCAGATCATGAACTCCTTATTACCAAAATTCAGACTTAAATTGAAGAAAGTAGGGAAAACCACTAGATCTTTCAGGTTGACCTAAATAAAACCCTTATGATTATACAGTGGAAGTGAGGGATTTAAGGGACTAAGTTTGACAGAGTGTGTGATGAACAATGGATGGAAGTTAGTGACATTGTACAGGAGACAGGAATGAAGACAATCCCCATAGAAAAGAAATAAAGAAGCACAATGGCTGTCTGGGGAGACCTTACAAATAGCTGTGAAAAGAAGAGAAGCAAAAATCAAAGGAGAAAATGAAATATATAAGCATCTGAATGCAGAGTTCCAAAGAATAGCAAGAAAAGATAAGAAATCCTTCCTTGGCAATCAATGCAAAGAAATAGATGAAACCAACAGAATGGGAAAGACTAGAGATCTCTTCAAGAAAATTAGAGATAACAAGGGAATATTTCACACAAAATGGGCTCAATAAAGGACAGAAATGATATGGACCTAATAGAAGCAGAAGATATTAAGAAGAGGTGGCAAGAATACACAGGATAACTGTACAAAAAAAAATTCTTCATGACCAAGATAATCACGATGGTGTGATCATTTACCTAGAGCCAGATGCTTAAGCTGGTTTTAGAAAAGGCAGAGGAACCAGAGCATCAAATTGTCAAAATCTGCTGGATCATTGAAAAAGGAGGAGTGTTCCAGAGAAACATCTATTTCTGCTTTATTGACCATGGCAAAGCCTTTGACTGTATGGATCACAATAAACTGGAAAATTTGAAAAAGATGGGAATACCAGACCACCTGATCTGCCTCTTGAGAAACCTATATGCAGGTAAGGAAGCAAGTTAGAACTGGACATGGAACAGACTGGTTCCAATAGGAGAAGGAGGACATCAAGGCTGTATATTGTCACCCTGGTTATTTAACTTATATACAGAGTACATCACGATAAATGCTGGGCTGGAAGAAGCACAAACTGAAATCAAGATTGCTGGGGAAAATATCAATAACCTCAGATATGCACATGACACCAGCGTTATGGCGGAATGCAAAGAGGAACTACAAAGCCTCTTGATGTAAGTGAAAGAGGAGAGTGAAAAAGTTGGCCTAAAGCTCAACATTCAGAAAACGAAGATGATGGCATCTTGTCCCATCACTTCATGGGAAATAGATTGGGAAACAGTGGAAAAAGTGTCAAACTTTATGATTTTGGGTTCAAAAATCACTGCAGATGGTGATTGTGCCATGAAATTAAAATATACTTACACCTTGGAAGAAAAGTTATGCCCAACCTAGATAGCATATTAGAAAGAAGAGACATTACTTTGCCAACCAGTGGTCATGTATGGATGTGAGAGTTGGACTGTGAAGAAAGCTGAGTGCCGAATAATTGTTGCTTTTGAACTGTGGTGTTGTGGAAGACTCTTGAGAGTCCCTTGGAATGCAAGGATATCCAACCAATCCATTCTAAAGGAGATTATCCCTGGGTTTTCATTGAAAAGACTGATGCTAAAGCTGAAACTCCAATATTTTGTCTACCTCTTGTGAAGATTTGATTCATTGGAAAAGACTCTGATGCTGGGAGGCATTTGGGGCAGGAGAAGGGGACGACAGAGGATGCAATGAATAAATGGCATCATCGACTCAGTTTGAGTGAACTCTGAGAGGGTGATGGACAGGGAGGCCTGGCATGCTGCAATTCACGGGTCGCAAAGAGTCGAACAGTGCGACTTCACGAAGTGAGGTGAGTGAGTGAACGGATCTTTTGCTGAGTATTCGTTTGTAATACATGAAAGGAACACGTGTACAATATATATAGTTGAACCAGTTAAAGTGATATTTCATGTGTTAAATCACTACACTCCTGTCTGACGCTATGTATCACACAGACTGTCACCATTGTGTATTCTCAATCCATGGGATTCTCAGGGTGGAGACATAGGAATGGGTTGCCATGAGTAGTTCTAGAAATCTTCCTGACCATGGATTGAACCTGCATCTCTTTTGACTTCTGCCTTTGAAGGCAGGTTCCTTTGTATGTGTGCTCCCGGGGCAACCATACACATATATATGTATATATATATACATATATATATGTATATATATGTATATATATATATACATGTAGCTACACTTATACATGCATATGAATATGTTGAAAGTTTAGGTATATAATTTTACTGTCTATTAGTTCAGTTCAGTTCAGTCGCTCAGTCTTATCTGACTCGTTGCGACCCCATGAATTGCAGAACGCCAGGCCTCCCTATTCATCACCAACTCCCGGAGTTCATGCAGACTCATGCCCATCAAGTCAGTGATGCCATCCAGCCATCTCATCCTCTGTCGGCCCCTTCTCCTCCTGCCCCCAATCCCTCCCAGCATCAGAGTCTTTTCCAATGAGTCAACTCTTTGCATGAGGTGGCCAAAGTATTGGAGTTTCAGCTTTAGCATCATTCCTTCCAAAGAAATCCCAGGGCTGATCTCCTTCAGAATGGACTGGTTGGATCTCCTTGCAGTCCAAGGGACTCTCAAGAGTCTTCTCCAACACCACAGTTCAAAAGCATCAATTCTTAGGCGCTCAGCCTTCACAGTCCAACTCTCACATCCATACATGACCACTGGAAAAACCATAGCCTTGACTAGATGGACCTTTGTTGGCAAAGTAATGTCTCTGTTTTTGAATATGTTATCTAGGCTGGTCTAACTGTCTTTCAGGTAGCAATATATATTTTTCAGGAGATATATAACTGCAGGTATGTACTTTTGCAGGATCTGATGATTTGCAACTTTCACTTACATTCACCTCAGAGAATTATCTAAGTTCCCTTGTGACTTACACTTTACAATATTGGTTCTTTAGGAATGTCTAGTTTAATTTTCCACACACTGAGAAATTTGCAAATAGTATCCCATTATTTAGAGAAGGCAATGGCACCCCACTCTAGTACTCTTGCCTGGAGAATCCCAGGGACAGCGGAGCCTGGTGGGCTGCCATCTATGGGGTCGCACAGAGTCGGACACGACTGAAGTGACTTACCTTACCTTACCTATCCCATTATTAACTTTTAGCTCCACTTGTTGGTTTTCAAAGAACATATTGGCATGATTTAAAATACTAAGACGTGCTTAATGCCTTAATTGTAAAGCCTATTTTTGAGTATTCCAGAGAGTGATCAGATACATAGGGAAATACGTGTGTGTGTGTTTATGAGTAGAGAAAATATATACACAGTATATGTATATATGCCTCATTGAACATATCAGTGTAGGTACATAATTGTAAATATACATATATACATGTATTTTACCCCTTCCTTTATCCTGAAGAATTTTGGGTCGTGTTCTCAAATTTATATTTTGCTTTCAGTCTCCTTTCTCTTTGGGATTTTTACTAAACCTGTATTAGGTATTTTCACATGCTTTAGGTCCTCTGTATGTCCTGTTGAGGTAGAAGCTCAAGTCACCTTCTGTAAGTATAAGAATCTTTCTACAAATAGTAACTTTTCCTGAGGTTGTAGAAAAATAGAACACACTGTGAACAAGAAAATTGCCAGCCATATCAGTTAACAAAGAATGCTGCAATCATCAACTCATAAGCCATTGCCTCCATCTGTAAATGTAAAACCTTGGGGAAATCTTGATGAAATCAGTTTGCCCACTATAAGTCCTTAGTTACTGCAGCTGCAACCAGTGTTGCCTGAAGAACTGACTTGAGACAGAAAGAAGAGATATTAGCTCTGATTAAGGCACTTATCCAAGGAATTATTTCAAGGAGCCCAGATTCTTCTATCTTCCCATAGGTAGAAATATCTAAATTCTTTCACTTGAGGTGTCCATTTATTCTTTCCTTAATCATAATATTTGGACATTCTCCATACCTGATCATTGTACCAAACTTTCAGTAAAACCTGGATCCTCCCATCCTTCTTCAGAGTAGGCTTTTCACAATACTTGAGAAGTTACCCCTCATGATTAAATCCTTCTTAGGATGAAAGTCCTGATGAAGAAAACACAATTTTCCACTTTTGGGCTTTGCATTTTTCCCAGTCAGTAGCACACATTCTAGAATTGCAATATAAGGGATTCTTGTGCAGCATCTCAGTTTTAACCTATGTTTTCTAATCCCTACTTAGCATAGTTCTGAAAGTCAAATGTCTGCTATTACTTATTAAAACTTGAGGGGATTCATGGTTTCATAAATTGGTGACATCGATTTATGAAAACATATAACCATATATGTTTACTTTACTTTTAGATACCACTTCTTTACTTTTAGAAACAATGACAAATTAGTGAATTGAAGGGACACAAGTTTAGAGTCTGAATTTATTCTGGCTACCTAAATTCTGCATTTAAGTTTTGTTTTTGTTTTTATACCCAGGGCTTTCCTGGTGGCTCAGAGGTTAAAAGCGTCTGCCTGCAATCCGGGAGACCTGGTTCAATCCATGGGTATGGAAGATCTCCTGGAGAAGGAAATGGTAACCCACTCCAGTATTCCAGCCTGAAGAATCCCAGGGATGGAGGAGCCTGGTGGGCTACAGTCCACAGGGTTGCAAAGAGTCGGACACAACTAAGCAACTTCACTCATACATACCAAAGCAGTCCTGGGTACACATTTAACTTGACACACATTGTGATGCTTTACTAGTCACTTGCACATGTTAGCCAAGGACTGATTTTCTTTCTTAACTGGAAACAAAATGATTAAAATTTGAGTATAATTAACTTACAATGTTGTGTGTTTCTGCTGCCCAGCAAAATAAATCGGTTATTAGTAAATATAACTGAGCCTCCCTTTTGAACAGTCCTCCCATCTCCTTCTTGGGCCTCCTCTCATACCCTACTACCCACTACACTAGAGCACTCCATAGCACTAGCTATCTACCACATACTTGGCATTTTACATATGTCAGTGCAATTTGTTCAATTCATTCCATTCTCTTCTTCCCACACTCTGTCCACAAGTCTGACTTCTATGACTGCATCTCTTCCTACCCTCTAAATGGGTTCTTCAGTACCTGTTTTCTAGATACCACTTATATGCATTAATATGCAATATTGGTCTTTCTGTTTTTTAATTACTTCACTGTGTAATTCATCTACACCTCTACAAATAATTCAACTTTGTTCCTTTTTATGGGTGAGTAATTTTCCATCCTATATGTGTACCATAGCTTCTTTATCCATTCTTCGTTCGATGGACACTGAGGTTACTTCCCTTTATTGGCTCCTCTAAATGATGCTGCAATGGTTACTGGCATACATTTCTATTTTTCACTAAAGTTTTCTTTCAGTATATCACAAATAGTGGGATTATTGGGTTAAATTGTAGATTTATTCCTGTTTAAAGAATCTCCATACTGTTTGGCATCATGGCAGTATTCATTCATATTCATAACAATAGTGCAAGACGACAGGAGGATTATCTTTTCTCCACACCATTTCCTTCATATATTATTATGCAATCATATGTGTGTGTGTATACATATACACAAAGACACATATATTTACATCTTAATTTGGTTGCCACAAATCTCAATCACTGCATGTGGAATCTAATTCCATGACCAGCGATCAAACCTGGGACCCCTGCATTGTGATCATGGTGTCTTTGCCACTGGACCAGTAGGGCAGTTTTAGTGTCTCATCTGTCAGTGCTCTAGTCTACAACAGGAACCAGAGGACAACTACACCTCTTTGGAAAGCTCTTCAAAGATGGACAGAACTGGACT
Organism: Bos taurus; assembly: GCF_002263795.3. Classification (NCBI taxonomy): domain Eukaryota; kingdom Metazoa; phylum Chordata; class Mammalia; order Artiodactyla; family Bovidae; genus Bos; species Bos taurus. Next base: position 23,601,286 of record NC_082638.1, read on the forward strand.
CTGGATTTCTCTAAGGCAGCTCAGGCTCAAAACTGCTATAATTCCAGTGCCTTCTTACAGTATCCTGAGTCTGGGCATTTTCTTTCGTCTGACCTCTTCTCATCTTCTGATGTATTCCATAGATACAATGTCTGTGTGACTAATCGTGTGTATTTAATCTGCAGCATGTACAACTGGTTGGAAGATTTCCAATCCTCTTCCTTAAAGGCTCTGTCCCTGGGTCTCAGGTGTAATTTTCATCCTTCCTCACATGTGGTCACCAAAGGGGTCTGCCCCGAGACACTTGTGGATCACTGGGGTCTGCCTTGGTAAGCACAGGAGATGGTACAGCTGCTTGGAGTGCTGGAACCCTGGTGATGCCAATTATGAATAGGAGCCATGGGCAGAAGAGATTTGGCCTTTATGGGATCCTTTTCTAGCCTGTGTTTGCAGGAGCATGAGTGGTACTTCTAGCTGGTCTTTCTCTATTGCCTTGTAGTAGGTGCTAACAAGTGGGAAGAGGAGGGGCTACAAATGTCTCTACCTCCTGAGTGTGACATAGCAGTAAGGTTTTGCCTCTTTGGCAGTTAATCACCTGCAGTCTTCTCCCTCTAAATCTCGTGTTCCAGCTTCCAGACCCCATGCACACATGATCCAAGTAAGGAGCAGTGGCTGTCTTTGCTGTAGCAGCAATGAAGTGATACTCCACGTCCAAAGTAAGAGAGATCCCACTAAGAAGGTAAGTGCTGAGAGAGGGCATTAGAGGTCAGAAACACTGAAACCATAATGACAGAACCCTAACCAATCCATCACATGGAGCACCGCCTTTTCTAACTCAGTGAATCTAAGCCATGCTGTGTAGGCTTAGGTTCACTGATCGACACAAGATTGACATCCATACATACCCCTTGGCGGGAGGGGGGGTGGGGGGCGGTGGTGGGCGTGGTGGAGGGGGGTGGAATCTAGCTTTGTCTACACAGACATTTGTTGACAAAGTGGTGTCTCTGCTTCTCAGTATATTGTGTCTAGGTTTGTCATAGCTTTTCTTCCTGGGAGTGAGAGGTTTTATTTTCATGGCTGTAACCACTGTCCCCAGTGATTTTGGAGCCAAGAACACTGTATGTCACTGCTTCCATTTTTAACCTTTGTATTTACCACAAGTCCAAACTTGCCTGTTACTCCAAGTATCTCTTGACTTCCTGTTTTTATATCATAGTCAGCTATGATGAAAAAGAAATCTCTTTGGGGTGTTAATTTTAGAAAATCTTGGAGGTTTTACTAAAACAGTTAAAGTTTCCTGGTAGCTTCAATGGTAAATAATTGAAATACAGAAATTTGCATTGTTCATCTACGAAAATCTACAGCCAGATTTTGATACAAAATTAGGGAATTCCACGTTTTCAGTAGGAAGCATAACCATCCTGAATTTTCAAATGTGAGTTATACAGAATTCCAACTTTCAAATAGAATTGACACATTGATTTTCATATGTGAAATTTAGAGAATCACATGGGAAAATCTACACCAAGATACTTATATGTGAAATATAGATAATTTATATTTCATTTAGAAATAGTTCCCTTGAGTTTTGTATTTGAAATATAGGAATTTCATGTTTCAAGCAGTAAATTCAATATCTGGCTATTCAATGAAATGCTAGAATTTCATATTACATGAAAGAAATTTGCATATCTAGAGTTTCTTGCCTGGAGAATCCCAGGGACGGGGGAGCCTGATGGGCTGCCGTCAATGGGGTTGCACAGAGTCAGATACGACTGAAGCGATTTAGGAGCAGTAGCAGCAGCAGAATTTATTTATTTATTTATGGCTTCCCTGAGTCTTCATTGCTGTATGCAAGGCTTCTCAAGTTGCAGTAAGTGGGGACTACTCTTCATTGCTTGAGCTAGCTTCTCATAGCAGTGCCTTCTCTTGCAAATCTGAAGCTCTAGGGAGCTCAAGTTAGGTAGTTGGAGCAACAGGGTTATCTACTTTGGTAGCATGTGTGATCTCCTCAGACCAAGGATCAAACTCATGGGCCCTGCATTGACAGGCAAAATCTTAAGCCACTGGATCACTGGGGATGCCCAGGATGCTTTTCTTTTATTTTAAGTACATAGTGTTTTTTTTTTATTATTATTAATTTTAATTGGGGGTTAATTACTTTACAATATTACAATGGTTTTGCATTACATCAACATGAATCTAACATGGGTGTACACGTGTTCCCCATTCTGAATGTCCATTCCAACTCCCTCCCCATACCATCCCTCTGGGTCATCCCAGTGCACACACATGTTCCCTATCCTGAATGCCCCTTCCAACTCCCTCCCCATACCATCCCTCTAGGTCATCCCAGTGCACCAGCTCCAAGCATCTTGTATCATACATTGAACCTGGACTGGCGATTCCTTTCACATACGATAATATACATTTTTCAATGCCATTCTCCCAATGCATCCCACCCTCCCCTTCTCCCACAGAGTCCAAAAGACTGTTCTATATATCTTTGTCTCTTTTGCTGTCTGTCATACAGGGTTATCATTACCATCTTTCTAAATTTCACATATATGCGTAAGTATACTGTATTGGTGTTTTTCATTCTGACCACTTAACTCTGTATAATAGGCTCCAGTTTGTTCCACTTCATTAGTACTGATTCAAATGTCCTCTTTTTAATGGCTGAGTAATACTCCACCATGTACAGGTACCACTGCTTTCTTATCCATTTGTCTGCTGATGGACATCTAGGTTGTTTCCATGTCCTGGCTATTATAAACAGTGCTGCAAAGAACATCGGGGTACACGTGTCTCTTTCAATTGTGGTTTCCTCAGTGTGTATGCCCAGCAGTGGAATTGCTGGGTTTTATGGGAGGTCTTTTTTCCAGTTTTTTAAGGAATCTCCACACTGTTCTCCATAGTGGTGTACTAGTTTGCATTCCCACCAACAGTGTAAGGGGGTTCCCTTTCCTCCACACCCAGTCCCTTATTTATTGCTTGTAGACTTTTGGATAAGAGCCATTCTTATTGGTGTGAAATGGTACCCCATTGTCCTTTAGATTTGCATTTCTCTGATAATGAGTGATGTTGAGCTTCTTTTCATGTGTTTGCTAGCCATCTGTATGTGTTCTTTGGAGAAATGTCTGGTTAGATCTTTGGCCCATTTTTTTTTTTTTTTAATTGGGTCATTTATTTTTCTGGAATTGAGTTGCAGGAGTTGCTTATACATTTTTTTAGATTAATTCTTTGTCAGTTGCTCCATTTGCTATTAATTTCTCCCATTCTGAAGGCTGTCTTTTCACCTTGCTTATAGCTTCCTTTGTGGTGCAGAAGCTTTTAATTTTAATTAGGTCCCATTTGTGTATTTTTGCTTTTATTTCCAATATTCTGGGAAGTGAGTCATAGAGGATCCTACTGTGATTTATGTGGAAAGTGTTTTGCCTATGTTCTCCTCTAGGAGTTTTATAGTTTCTGGTCTTACTTCTAGATCTTTAATCCATTTTGAGTTTATTTTTGTGTATGGTGTTAGAAAGTGTTCTAGTTTCATTCTTTTACAAGTGGTTGACCAGTTTTCCCAGCACCACTTGTTAAAGAGATAGTCTTTTCTCCTTTGTATATTCTTGCCTCCTTTGTCAAAGATAAGGTGTCCATAGTTGCATGGATTTATTGCTGGGCTTTCTATTTTGTTCCATTTATCTATATTCCTGTCTTTGTGCCAGAAACATACTGTCTTGATGACTGTGGCTCAAGTTGATTCCTCCAATTTCATTCTTCTCTCAAGATTGCTTTGGCTATTCGAGGTTTTTTGTATTTCCATACAAATTGTGAAATTATTTGTTCTAGCTCTGTGAAAAATACCATTGGTATCTTGATAGGGATTGCATTCAATCTATAGATTGCTTTCGGTAGTATACTTATTTTCATTATATTGATTCTTCTGATCCATGAACACAGTATATTTCTCCATCTATTAGTGTCCTCTTTGATTTCTTTGAACGGTGTTTTATAATTTTCTGTATATAGGTCTTGCTTCTTTAGGTAGATATATTTCTAAGTATTTTGTTCTTTTCGTTGCAATGGTGAATGGAATTGTTTCTGTAATTTCTCTTTCTATTTTCTCATTATTAATGCATAGGAATGCAAGGGATTTCTGTGTGTTGATTTTATATCCTGCCATGTTACTATATTCATTGATTAGTTCTACTAATTTTCTGGTGGAGTCTTTAGGGTTTTTTTGAGGACCCTGTCATATGCAAATAGTGTTTTACTTCTTCTTTTCCATTTTGGATTCCTTTTATTTCTTTTTCTGCTCTGATTGCTATGGCCAAAACTTCCAAAACTATATTGAATTGTAGTGGTGGAAGTGGGCACCCTTGTCTTGTTCCTGACTTTAGGGGAAGTGCTTTCAATTTTTAACTATTGAGGATGTTTGCTGTGGGTTTGTCGTATATAGTTTTCATTATGTTGAGATATGTTTCTTCTATTCCTGCTTTGTGGAGAGTTTTTATCATTAATGGATGTTGAATTTCGCCAAAGTCTTCCTCTGCATCCATTGAGATAATCACATGACTTTTATTTTTCAATTTGTTAATGTGGTGTATTACATTGATTGATTTGTGGACATTGATGAACCTTTGCATCCGTGGAATAAAGCCCACTTGGTCGTGATGTATAGTCTTTTTAATGTGTTGTAGAATTTTGTTAAGGATTTTTTCATCTATGTTCTTCAGTGATATTGGCCTGTAGTTTTCTTTTTTTGTGGCATCTTTGTCACGTTTCGGTATTAGGGTGATGGTGGCCTCCTAGAATGAGTTTGGAAGTTTACCTTCCTCTGCAATTTTCTGGAAGAGTTTGAGTAGGATAGGTGTTAGCTCTTCTCTAAATTTTTGGTAGAATTCAGCTGTGAAGCCTTCTGGACCTGGGCTTTTGTTTGCTGGAAGATTTCTGATTCCAGTTTCAATTTCTATGCTTGTGAGGGGTCTGTTTTTTCTTCCTGGTCCAGTTTTGGAAAGTTATATTTTTCTAAGAATCTGTCCATTTCTTCCACGTTGTCCATTTTATTGGCATATAATTTGTGATAGTAGTCTCTAATGATCCTTTTTATTTCTGTGCTGTCTGTTGTGATCTCTCCATTTTCATTTCTAATTTTATTGATTTGATTTTTCTCCCTTTATTTCTTGAAGAGTCTGGTTAATGGTTTGTCAATGTTATTTATCCTTTCAAAGAACCAGCTTTTGGCTTTGTTGATTTTTGCTATGGTCTCTTTTGTTTCTTTTGCATTTATTTCTACCCTAATATTTAAATTTCTTTCCTTCTACTAATCCTGCAGTTCTTCATTTCTTTCTTTGCTGGTTGCTTTATTTATTTGACTTTTTTCTTGTTTCTTGAGGTATGCCTGTATTGCTATAAACCTTCCCCTATGCACTCTTTTACAGTGTCCCACAGGTCTTGGGTTGTTGTGTTTTCTTTTCCATTCGTTTCTATGCATATTTTGATTTATTTATTTATTTTTAAATTTCTTCTGTGCTTTGCTGGTTATTCAGCAGCATATTGTTCAACCTCCATACGTTGGAATTTTTAATAGTTTTTCTCCCGTAATTGAGGTCTAGTGTTACTGCACTGTGGACAGAAAAGATGCTTGGAGTGTTTTCAATTTTTTTGAATTTATCAAGGCTAGATTTATGGCCCACGATGTGATCTATCCTGGAAAAGGTTCCGTGTGTACTTGAGGAAAAGGTGGAATTCATTGTTTTGGGATGAAATGTCCTATAGATATCAATTAGGTCTAACTGGTCTATTGTTATCATTTAAAGTTTGTGTTTTCTTGTTCATTTTCTGTTTAGTTGATCTATTCATAGGTGTAAGTGGGGAATTTAAGTCTCCCACCATTATTGTGTTGTTGTTAATTTCCCATTTCATACTTGCTAGCATTTGTCTTACATACTGTGTTGCTCCTATGTTGGGTTGTGTATATATATATATATTTCTTATATCTTCTTCTTGGATTGATCCTTTCATCATTATGTAGTGTCCTTCTTTGTCTCTTATCACAGCCTTTGTTTTAAAGTCTATTTTATCTGATATGAGTGTTGCTACTCCTGCTTTCACTTTCTTTTGGTCTCAATTTGCGTGGAATATATTTTTCCAGCCCTTCACTTTCAGTCTGTATGTATCCACTATTCTGAGGTGGGTCTCTTGTGGACAACATATATCAAGGTTTTTGTATCCATTCAGCCAGTCTTTGTCTTTTGGTTGGAGCATTCAACCCATTTACATTTAAGGTATGCTCAAAATTCTCCAAGCCAGGCTTCAGAAATATGTGAACCGTGAACTTTCTGATGTTCAAGCTGGTTTTAGAAAAGGCAGAGGAACCACAGATCAAATTGCCAACATCCACTGGATCATAGAAAAGGCAAGAGAGTTCCAGAAAAATATCTATTTCAGCTTTATTGACTATGCCAAAACCTTTGACTGTGTGGATCACAATAAACTGTGGAAAATTCTGAAAGAGATGGGAATACCAGACCACCTGCGAAGGGTTGACTCAATGGAAAAGACTCTGATGCTGGGAGGGATTGGGGGCAAGAGGAGAAGGAGATGACAGAGGATGAGATGGCTGGATGGCATCGCTGACTAGATGGACGTGAGTCTCAGTGAACTCCGGGAGTTGGTGATGGACAGCGAGGCCTGGCATGCTGCAATTCATGGGGTCGCAAAGAGTCAGACACAACTGAGTGATTGATCTGATCTGATGATCCCGTTGCCATTTACTTTATTGTTTTGGGTTCGAGTTTATACACCCTTTCTGTGTTTCCTGTCTAGAGAAGATCCTTTAGCATTTGTTGGAGAGCTGGTTTGGTGGTATTGATTTCTCTCAGCTTTTGCTTGCCTTGTAAAGCTTTTGATTTATCTTTTATATTTGATTGAGATCATTGCTAGGTACAGTATTCTGGGCTGTAGGTTATTTTCTTTCATCATTTAAAGTATGTTCTGCCATTCCGTCCTGGCCTGAAAAGTTTCTATTGAAAGATCAGCTATTATCCTTATGGGAATCCCCTTGTGTTAGTTTTTGTTTTTCCCTTGATGTTTTTAATATTTGTTCTTTGTGTTTGACTTTTGCTAATTTGATTAATATGTGTCTTGGGGTGTTTCACCTTTGGTTTATCCTGTTTTGGACTCTCTGAGTTTCTTGGACTTGGGTGATTATTTCCTTCCCCATTTTAGGGAAGTTTTCAACTATTATCTCCTCAAGTATTTTCTCATGGTCTTTCTTTTAGTCTTCTTCTGGGACTCCTATGATTCGAATGATGGGATGTTTAACATTGTCCCAGAGGTCTCTGAGTTTGTCCTCTTTTCTTTTGCTTCATTTTTCTTTTTTCCTCTCTGATTCATTTACTTTTACCATTCTATCTTCTACCTTACTAATCCTATCATCTGCCTCCATTATTCTACTGTTGCCTCCCTCCAGAGTGTTCTTAATATCATTTATTGCATTATTCATTATATATTGACTCTTTTTTTTATTTCTTCTAGGCCCTTGTTAAACCTTTCTTGCATCTTCTCAATCCTTGTCTCCAGGCTGTTTGTCTGCAATTCCATTTTGTTTTCCAGATTTTGGATCATTTTCACTATCATTATTCAGAGTTCTTTATCAGGTAGATTCCCTATCTCTCCCTCTTTTGTTTGTTTTGGTGGGCATTTATCCTGTTTCTTTACCTTCTGGGTATTTATCTGTCTCTTCATCTTGTTATATTGCTGAGTTTGGGGTGTCCTTTCTGTATTCTGGCAGTGTGTGGAGCTCCTTATTGTGGAGTTTCCTCACTGTTGGTGGGATTCTACAGATGGTTTGTCAAGGTTTCCTCGTTAGGGAAGCTTGTGTTGGTGTTCTGGTGGGTGGAGCTGGATTTCTTCTCTGGAGTGCAATAAAGTGTCCAGTAATGAGTTATGAGATGTCAGTGGGTTTGGAGTGACTTTGGACAGCCTGTATTATTGAAGCTCAGGGCTATGTTCCTGTGTTGCTGGAGAATTTGTGTGATATGTCTTGCTCTAGAACTTGTTAACCCTTGGGTGGTGCTTGGTTTCAGTGTAAATATGGAGGTGTTTGATGAGCTCCTGTCGATTAATGTTTCCTGGAGTCAGGAGTTCTCTGGTGTTCTCAGGATTTGGACTTAAGCCTCCTGCTTCTGGTTTTCAGTCATATATTTACAGTAGCCTCGAGACTTCTCCACCTTTACAACACCAACAACAAAACATCTAGGTTAATGATGAAAAGTTTCTCCACAGTGAAGGACACCTGGAGAGGTACACAGAGTTACATGGAGAAGAGGGAGGAGGAAGATAGAGATGATCAGGATGAGACCAGGTGGAATCAAAAGAGGAGAGAGCAAGCTAGCAAGTAATCACTTCCCAATGTGCCTCCACAATCTGGTTCCCTCAGAGATGTTCACAGAGTTACACAGAGAAGAGAAGATGGAGGAAGGAGACAGAGGTGGCCAAGAGGATAAAAGGGGGGAATAAAAAAGAGAGACACAGATACAGTCAATAATAAGTTCCCTAAGTCTTCTCCACAGTCCAGAACATACAAAGAGTTGGGTAGAGAAGAGAAGGGGGAGGGAGGAGATACAGGCGACCTGATGGAGAAAAAGGAGAGACCAAATGGGGAGAGAGCAATCAGGCCAGTGATCTCACTCCCAAGTAAAAATGGGTAATGAAGATTGGGTTCTTAAAGGTACAAAATTGATAACAAATAACAAAAAACAAAGACTAAAAATCTAGAATAGAGGTTGGATTTTCAAAAATACAACAAAGTGACAAGAATTATAAGTAATTGTAGGTTATAAAAATGAAAAAGGAGTAATAGAGGACTTAATTTTTTTAAAAAAATAAAGAATTATAGTAAAAATAGTAAAAATATATCTAGGACTTCCTCTAGTGTTGTTGTGGGCAGTGTGTTGTCAGTTGATTTTTGGATAGTTCCTTGACCCGACTAATATTTCTCAAGAGCTATAGGCCCTTTCCTATGTAGTTGGTACTAACTACAGGGTCTTAATCTATTGCACCTGTCACTTCCAAGGAGGTTCCCTCTGTTTTAGCTTCTTTTGTTTGCTGGTGTCTTCCATGTCTAATTTCCACCCTGACACAAGGGGGCGGTGGTGGACCCTTTTTAAAGCTCAGTTGTGCCATGGGGAGGGAGGCACTCTGCAAAGAAATAACACTGGCATGAGCTTGCAGTGTCTCAGCCACAATGGGTTTACCCCCGCTCACGGCGTGTATGCTTTCCCTGTCTACACTGCTTAGACTCTAGGTTGCTCTGCCAGGGACTATCTGAGGCTGGCCCTGGGTTGTATGCACTTCCCAGGTCTAAGCTGCTCAGCTTCAGGTACTCGGGTAGTCCTCAGAGGTGCAGACTAGGTTGGGCCTGCATTTTGTGCCCTTCCCAGGTCCGAGCAGCTCTGATGACCAAGTGTTTGGTGAGCGCAGTCACTATGACTTATCACTCTCCCCACCCCCCAATCCCTGCCGCTTGGTTTTCTAGGTGTAAAACCAGTACACCTTCTCAGGCAGATGTTGACTGTCCAGAATTTCAAGAAGTGTTGGTTTACAACAAATCTAACTTGTAGTTTGGTAGATAATGCCTCTACAGGGCCGCAATTGCCCCCTTCCAGCTCTGGCTGCCCTCGCCTGCCTGTCACCAGGCAGGGGGATGGGCCAGGCTAGCTCTGCTCAGTCCTCAGTTCTGTAGCGGGCCTGACAGTGTCTTAGGTTAGGGCTTTAAGTGTGGTAGCTATCCCACAGTCTGGTTTGCTACCCCAAGTTAAATTCCCTCAGATTGCCTTAGGGGCATTCAGGCCTAGTCCTTATTTTAAGCAATGCAGCCCATGCCTTCCTGCTCAACCACTGCTTGCTAGTGGCAGATGCAGGTGTATGTGCTGTTTTTCCGCTGGGGGAGTTACCGTTGGGCACATAATCTGTGGATTTTAATTATTTACTTATTTTTCCTCTTTGTTATGTTGCCCTCTGTGGTTCCAAGGCTTGCCAGCCTTGGCAGTGGCAGTGCTTCCTGGTGTTTGGAAACTTCTCTTTTTTTTTTTAAGACTCCCTTCCATCCCTACCTCTTTTGTCTCTCTTTTTATCTTTTAATTTTATTCCTACCTACTTTTGAAGACAATGGGCTGCTTTTCTGGGTTCCTGATGTCATCTGCTGGCATTCAGTAGTTGTTTTATGGAATTTACTCAGCGTCTAAATGTTCTTTTGATGAATCTGTTGGGGAGAAAGGGGTCTCCCTGTCCTACTCCTCTGCCATCTTAAGGCCACCCTTCCTTTATTTTTTTTATTTAATTAATTTTTTATTGAAGGATAATTGCTTTACAGAATTTTTCTGTTTTCTGTCAAACCTCAACATGAGGAATGCAAACTAGTACAGTAACTATGGAGATTCCTTCAAAAACTGGAAATAGAACTGCCATACGACCCAGGAATCCCACTGCTGGGCAAACACATCAAGGAATCCAGAATTGAAAGTGACACATGTACCCCAATGTTCATCACAGCACTGTTTGTAATAGCCAGGGCATGAAAGTAACCTAGATGTCCATCAGCAGATGAACCTATAAGAAAGCTATGGTACATATATACACAATGGAATATTATTCAGCTATTAAAAATAATACATTTGAATCCGTTCTAGTGAGATGGATGAGTGAAGCCAAGTTAAGTTAGAGGGAAAGACAACAATGCAATATACTAGTGCATATATATAGAATTTAGAAAGATGGTAATAATGACCCTATATGCAAGACAGCAAAAGAGACACTGATGTATAGAACACTCGTTTGGACTCTGTGGGAGAGGCCGAGAGTGTGATGATCTGAGAAAATAGCATTGAAACTTGTATATTATCGTATGTGAAACAGATCACCAGTCCAGGTTCAATGTATGAGACACGGTTATTGGGGCTGGTGCACTGAGATGACCCAGAGGGATGGATGGGGACTGATGTGGGAGGGAGGGTTCAGGATGGGGAACACATGCACACCCACGGATGATTCATGTCACTGTATGGCGAAAACCATCACAATATTGTAAAGTAATTAACCTCCAATTAAAATAAGTCAATTATATACATAACCCTCAACATGAATCAGCTATAGGTAATATATATCCCCACCCTTCTGAACCTCCCTCCCATCTCCCTCCCTATCCCACCCCTCCAGGTTGATATAGAGCCCCTCTATCAAATACTACAAAATACAACAACATCAAGTACAACAGAAACCAGTTTTCATGATCATATTCTGGTTAACAGATCAGCAATCAAAGGGTGTTAGTTGCTCAGTGCTTTCCGAGCACATAACATTTCACAAATTGACAATTATTCAGCCCCAAATCACCATGGCAGGAGAGCAGACCACTCTGGGAGCAGACTGACATCTGCCATGACAGCCGAGGTTGGAGATCTCTTGCCAAGCCTCCCAAAACAATGCCACTGGCTCTGAGAATATGACAGGTGAGGTGGCCACTCCCATGAGAACAAGGCTGTAGGCAAGCAGACACTGTGGGCTCTGCTGCCTCAGACCCAGGATCATCTCAACTCAAGCACCACCTGTCTTCCTAGGAACCCCAGCCAGAAGGCAGCTCAGCCTCCTCAGTGGTGCAGTAGGTATAAAGAATCCACCTGCAATACAGGACATGTGGGTTTGATCCTTGGGGTTGGGCAGATTCCCCCAGAAGAGGGCATGGCAACCTACTCCAGTAGTCTTGGCTGAAGAATCCCATAGACAGAGGAGCCTGGTAGTCTAACAGCCTATGGATCGCAAAGAGACACACCCACTCTCAATTTGGAGAGTTGTGGGGAGAATGGATACATGTATATGTAGGGCTGGGTCCCTTCACTATCCACATGAAACTATCACATCATTAATTGGCTATAGTGAAAGTGAAGTCTTTCCAGGAAAGAGTACTGGAGTGGGTTGCCATTTCCTTCTCCAGGGGATCTTCCCCACCCTGGGATCGAACCTGCATCTCCCACATTGCAGATAGGTGCTTTACTATCTGAGCCACCAGGGAAGCCTAATTGGCTTCCAATATATATTTTTATAAAGTATTTCAAAATATTCTCAATTTGATTCACATTGGATAATTATCTTGATACTCTTCTGGCACCCTACTAAATACAACAAAAATCAGTTTTCATTATCATGTTCTGGTTAACAGATCAGCAATTAGAGGGTATCAGTTCTCAATCCTATCCAATTCTCTTCAACCCCGTGTACCATAGTCCACCAGGCTGCTCTGTCCATAGGACTTCCAGGCAAGAATACTGGAGCAGGTTGCTACATTATTCTCCAGGGGATCTTCCCAACCCAGGGATCAAACAGAGGATTTGATCAAACAGATCAAATGCATCTTCTTCATTGGCAGGTGGATTCTTTTCCACCTGCATCACCAGGGCAAAGCTCAGGGAAGGTGAGAGCACTGCATCTACCTTTTCACATTTCAAAGAGTAGCTTTCCCGAGGGAGGCTAAAAGGCTCAAGTCCTACTCACTGGATGTTTTTTCTTCAATGCTGCAGTACATTTCTGCAGACAACACCCACAGACTGGGCAGAAGTATGCAGTATGCAGAAGTATCCTGGATAGAAAACTGCAGCCCACAAAGCTAAGGATGGCTTTTAGATTTTCTAGTGGGGGAGAGGGCACAATTCAAAGAGAACCTCATGATCCATAAAAATGATCGGAAATTCAAATTTCAGTGCTCATAAATATTGGCCTTGAGGGGAACATGGTCATTCTATGTGTCAGCTCCAAACACAGAGCTGAGCAGCTGCCAAAGACACCTGCACACCACCTAGAAAGTGTATCTGGCCCCTTGCAAAATGAGTTTGAAAGCCTCTATTTTAGTGCACAAAACAATTCATGCTATGGACTGCTAGCACAAGGAAAGTCATAAAAAAAGAAAGATTTTCAACTTAAAAAGGCAAATTCAGAGATAAGATTATATTTGCAGACCCAAATATTAAATTACAGGCATTCCTCATTTTACTGATAGTGCCTCCCTAATTAAAGGTTTTTGGTAATTATGTGTCCATCAAGCCTACAGGTTCCATTTTCCTCAATTCTGTTCACTCTGCCACATTTTTAAAATTATTGCAGTATATCAAATTTTTTCATTATTATTTCTCATGGTGATCTGTGATCTTTCATGTTACTGTTGCAAAAAGATTGCCACTCACTGAAAGCTCAAATGGTGATTAGCATTTTTTTTAGTATTTTAAGACTAAGTTATGCACTTCTTTCTTTCTTTTCTTTTCTTTTTTTGTTTGGACAATATTGCATACTTTTAGCTCTCAGCGGTGAAACTCTTTATCCAGACATGTAAAGTGCTTTTATTAAAGCTCAACAAGGCTGGAACATTCATGCATCAAAGTGGGAGCCGGGGGACTGCATCTCCTTGAGGTTTGAGGGGGAGCAAGATGAGAAGGAAAAACGTGTGATCTAGGAAAAGACACAAGAATGTGAGCTGGCCAAGTCACTTGAGGTGGGCAATGAACACTGGGATCCACACTGTGTTCTTGGATCACAGATTAGGTTCTGTCCCAGAAATGGAGCCCATTTCTGTCCATTCTGTCTCCCACATTCCTAAGTGGATTTTTCTGGGAGATTCTAAGTCCAAGAATATAGAAATAAACCTCAGTGTGGTTTCCACAGGGCACATGGTTTCTTATGTCAAAAACAGACAAGTGGGCATCATGGAGATCCTATTACGTGAAGTCAGTATGTTACCACTGGGATGATAATCTGTGTTTTTCAAAAGTACCCTGGGCTCCAAATACTATAATATCTTATGGCTGCCAATAAGTAATATTGTACTTATTTATTTAGCTGGGCCATGTTTTAGTGGTGGCCCATGGGCTCCTTAGCTGTGCCATGCTAAGACTTAGTTGTGGCATGTGGGAATATCTTTCCCTGACCAGGAATTAAATCTGCTAACCTTGGAGCTTGGAACCCTAGACACTGGACCATTAAGGATGTCTGAGGAATATTCTACTTAAGATGCATTTTCCTTGACAGCAGACATTTATTAATAGTCAAAAATTGACTTTGAGATAGTTATGTTAGCTCTGAGTACACACACAAACACACACAGTCATGCATATCATGCATGTGCACACACGTGCACACACACTCACATACAAACTTGTGCACACACCCCACAGGCACAATTCTGGCTGTTACCATTATCCTTCTAATAGACTAGTGAGGACACTGGCCACTAACCCCAGATGGCTCGTTAGCTCCCTGTGGCCAGCAGAAGCATCTCCAAGCCAACACCCCCATGGTGCTCTCTGGGGGTGGCATTTGCCCTTCTGACCCTGAAACGTGGGCTCTAGGTAAGCCAGGGTGACGAGCCCTCCCCCTTCTACCAATTCACATTTCTCAGATCCCCTATCTCAGAGTCACCAAGAAACCACCAGGCCCCCAAGGCTTGTCCCAAGCCTGGCACATGGGCTGTGAAGGCTCCTCGTTTCCCCTGTACCTCCAGAAATCAACTTGGGGGAGAGGGTGCTGATGTAGGACAGAATTTTCTGGGGAGCTGTGGCAAAATACACATGTTCGACACATAAGTGACTACTGCCTTCTAAAAGCACATAAAAATATCTAAAGAATGGTGGTGATGTGCACAGCCATCCCACTCAGCTGCTCAAAGGGAGCTGAACAAAACTGATTTATCAATTAGACAACATAAATGAGAAAACACTGTTGCCCATTCTTTCTGCTGGTGTTTTATTTATTTTTTCAGTATTATGTTTCAGTACTATCCATCTGCCTACTCAGTGAAAAACATTACAATCATGCTAGTAATGATGCATCCATATATTTTTCTCATTAGAAAAGGAATATCATTCTGAAGTCAAGAAAGGCACCATATAAAATATAACAATCCACAATCTACAGGATGCAGAAAAAGCAGTTCTAAGAGGGAAGTTTACAGCAATGCAAGTTTATCTTAGGAAACAAACAAACAAACAAAAAAACTCAAATATTCTAACACTATATCTAAAGGGACTAGAGAAAAGAACACATAAGTTCCAAAGATGTTACAGGAAAATAAATCATGAAGACTTGAGCAGAAATAAATGAAATATAGACTAAAAAAAAAAAAAGCTCAAACGAAAAACCCGATTTTTGAAAAGATGAAGAACATTGATAAACCTTTAGCCAGACTCATCAAGAAACAAGAGGACCCCAAAATCCGTAAAGTCAGAAATGAAAGAAGTTATAACTGATACCACAGAAACACAAAGGATCTTATAAGTATGTGAACTACATGCCAATAAAATGGACAATCTAGAAGAAATGGAAAATTTTCAAGAAATGTACAATTCCCCAAGATCAAATCAGAAAGTGGAAAATATGAACAAACTAATTAGCAGCAACAATCTCAATGTTATTTAAAAATAATAATAATAATTAAAAAAAAAAACCTTCCATCAAGCAAAAGTCCAGGACCAGAAGACTTCAAAGGTGAACTCTTCCAAACTTTCAAAGAAGAGTTAACACCTTTTCATTTCAAACAATTGCAAAAATTGCAAAGGAAGGACTGCTTCTGTACTCATTCTACATGGCCAGCATCACCATCATACGAAAACCAGAAAGAGATATCACACACACAAAATAAAATTATAGGCTAGTATCACTGATGGACATGGATGAAAAGTCCTCAATAAAATATTAGCTGAATTTTAAAAATGCATTAAAATTTTAAAAAACTGAATTTTAAAAATGCATTAAAAGGATCATACACCATCATCAAGGGGAATTTATCCCAGAATATACCAAGGATATTTCAATATCTGCAAATTAACCAATGTGATACCCAACTTTAACAAACTGAAGAGTAAAAACCATACAATCATCTCAAGAGATGCTTAAGAAGCTTTTGATAAAATTCAGCATCCATTTTGATAAAAACTCAACCATGTGGACATAGAGGGCACATATATCAAATTAATAAAGGCCACATATGCAAAAGCCACATCAAAGATTATACTCGAGTGAAAAGCTGAAAGAGTTTCAGGAACAAGGCAAGGATGCCCACTCTCCTCACTTTCATTCAACAAAGTTTTGGAACTCCTAGCCACAGCAATCAAAGAGAAAGAAATAAAGTGAATTCAAGCCTGAAAGGATAAAGTAAAACTGTCTTTGTTTGCAGATGGCATGATATTATACATAGAAAATCCTAAAGATGTCACAAAAAAACTCATACAACACATCAATGAATTTGGTCAAGTTGCAGGGTATGTGAAATGCGTTGCATACTAACAGTGAAATATCAGACAGAAGAACTGAGGAAAGAACCCCATTTACAGCTGCATTACAAATAATTAAGTTTGGGGACTTCCCTGGTGGTCTAGACCTTAAGAGTCGTGGCTTTCACTGCATGAGGTGGGGGTTTGAACCCTGGCTGGGAAAACAATATCTCATGTGACTCCCAGTGTGGACAAAAATAACAAAAATAATACATATAAACATACATACCTAGGACAAAAAAAAAAAAAAAAATCTAAGGAGGTAAAAGACCTATAGTTAGAAAACTGTAAGACACTGATGAAAAGAACTGAAAATGCCACATATAGAATGGAAATTTATACCGTGGACTGAAATAATATTGTTTCTGAATTGACTGAAATGACCATACTGCTCCAAGCAATCTACAGATTCAAATCTATCCCTATCAAAATACTAATGGCATTTTCCACAAAACTAGAACAAATCATGTCTAAAATTTGCATAGTAACATCAATGACCATGAAGAGCCAAAACAATATTGGAAAAGAAGAACAGAGATGGAGGTATCTAACTACAGTACAAAACTATAGTCATTAAACAGTATGGTAGTGGCACAAAAACAGATACATCAGGAAACAGAAGAGAGCCCTGAAATAAATCCACACACTTATTGTCAACTAGTCTATGACAAAGGAGGCAAGGATATATACAGTGGAGAAAAGACAGACACTTCAATAAGTCAAGCTGGGAAAACTGGATAGCTACATGCAAAAGAATGGAACTAGAACATTCTCTAACATGGTATTAAAAATATATCAAAATGGATTAAAGGCTTAAATTTAAGAGCAGATACAATAAAACTCCCAGAGGAAAACATAGGTAGAACACCCCTGACATAAATTGTAGCAGTGTTTTGGGGGATCTGCCTCCTCAGGTACACTAAAGAAATTTAAAAATATACAAATGGGCCCTAATTAAAATGAAAGCTTTTTCTTCAGAGGAAAGGAAACCATCAAAAAATGAAAAGATGGCTAACCAACTGAATGAGAGAAAATATATTGTCAAAATATTTGACGCAGCCAATGAGAGGTTAATATGTAAAATATAAACAGCCATCCAACTCTATCTGAAAAATAATATCTGACTAAAAAATGGGAAGAAGGGGCTTCCCTGGCATTCCAGTGGTTAAGACTCTGCCCTTCTCCTGCAGGGGTGGAGAGTTTGATCCCCAGTTGAGGAACTAAGATCCCACATGAGGCACGACCAAAGATACATTAAAAAAATAGGGTTTACAAGACCTGAATAGACATTTTCCCAAAGTAGATATATAGACAACACATGAAAAGATACTCAGCATTGATAATCAGAGAAATGCAAATCAAAACCACAGCGAAGTATATATACCCTTACATCTGTCAGAAGGTCTGTCATCAAGACAAGAAATAAAAGCTGGAGAGGATATGGAGCAAAGGGAACCCTAGTTCACTATTGAAGAGAAAGTAAACCGGTGCAGTCACTGTGGAAAACAGCATGCAAGTTCATAGAAAGCTAAAAGCAGAACTACCATAGGATACAGTAATTTCACTCCTTGGTATATAGTTTCGCCCCCTCCCCCCCAAAAAATGAGAACACTAATTCAAAAATATAGCATGCACCCCAATGTTCATAGCAGCATTATTTACAGTGCTCAAGATATGGAGTCCATCAACAGAGGTCCATCAACAGAGGAATATATTAAAGACATGTATTATACACACAAACACATACAATGGAATACTACTCAGCCATAAAAAGAATGAAATTTTGCAATTTGTATCAACAAGGATGGGTCTGGAGGGAATTATGTTTAATGAACTACAAAAGGAAAAAAGAAATACAGCAAATGTTACTTATATATGGAATCAAACAAAAACAAAAAACAGAAGCAGACTAACAGATATACAGTGTCATGGTCTTCATAGACCAGGACCTGGGGACTATAGTCAATGAGAAGGACTCAGGGGACCCAAGTCTCAAGTGAAACAAGGGTACTTTATTTGCAGAAATGCATGCTTATATATCTTCAATAAAATGATTCAGTTCAGTTCAGTCACTCAGTCGTGTCTGACTCTTTGTGACCCCATGAATTGCAGCATGCCAGGCCTCCCTGTCCATCACCAAATCTCAGAGTCCACACAAACTCATGTGCATCGAGTCAGTGATACCATCCAGCCATCTCATCCTCTGTCATCCCCTTCTCCTCCTGCCCTTAATCCCTCCTAGCATCCGGGTCTTTATGAACTGACTCTTCTCATGAGGTGGTCAAAGTATTAGAGTTTCAGCCTCAGCATTAGTCCTTCCAGTGAACATCCAGGACTGGTCTCCTTTAGGATGGACTGGTTGGATCTCCTTACAATCAAAGGGACTCCTAAGAGTCCTTTCCAGTACCACAGTTCAAAAGCATCAATTCTTTGGTGTTCAGCTTTCTTCACAGTCAGCCATTAAAAAATGAAATTCCCAATGTTCATCGCAGCACTGTTTATAATAGCCAAGACATGGAAGCAACCTAGATGTCCATCAGCAGATGAATGGATAAGAAAGCTGTGGTACATATACACAATGGAGTATTACTCAGCCATTAAAAAGAATACATTTGAATCAGTTCTAATGAGGTGGATGAAACTGGAGCCTATTATACAGAGTGAAGTAAGCCAGAAGGAAAAACATAAATACAGTATACTAACGCATATATATGGAATTTAGAAAGATGGTAACAATAACCCGGTGTACGAGACAGCAAAAGAGACACTGATGTATAGAACAGTCTTATGGACTCTGTGGGAGAGGGAGAGGGTGGGAAGATTTGGGAGAATGGCAATGAAACATGTAAAATATCATGTAGGAAACGAGTTGCCACTCCAGGTTCGATGCATGATGCTGGATGCTTGGGGCTGGTGCACTGGGACGGCCCAGAGGGATGGTATGGGGAGGGAGGAGGGAGGAGGGTTCGGGATGGGGAACACATGTATACCTGTGGCAGATTCATTTTGATATTTGGCAAAACTAATACAATTATGTAAAGTTTAAAAATAAAATAAAATTGGAAGAATAAAAAAAAAAATTTTAAAAAAATATAAAAAAAAAGAAAAAAGAAAAAAAAAATGAAATTCCACCACTTACAACAAAATGGATAATCCTATAAGTAAAAGATCACTCAAGAGAGTCACCAAAGGGAATTCAAGCAGGTACTCTTTCCCATGATCTCAATTCTGAGAAATGTGTGCAGCTCTGCTCATTCCTGTTTTCCAGGAACTGATAAGGAACAAAGAGTCCTTGAGAAATGGCACACTAAGGAAGAAAATATATTGGATCCCTAAAAGCTGGACATCCCCTGACAGAAAGAAGTAGTGGTTACCAGTGGAGTGGAGGGAGGGTAGGGGGAAGAGGGAGGATAGAGGTAGGGCAGTTAAGCACAAATAATATAATAAATATGCTACAAGGATATATTTTACGGCACAGGGAATATAGCCAATATTTTACAATAACTTTAAATGGAGTATGTATATGCTGTGTTTAGTCACTCAAGTTGTGTCCCACTCTGCAACCCCATGGACAGTAGCCTGCCAGGCTTACCTGTCCGTGTGGATTCTCCAGACCAGAATAATAGAGAGGGTTGCTATGCCCTTCTCCAGAGGATCTTCCCAAGCCAGGGATCGAACCCAGGACTCCCATCTTACAGGTGGATTTTTTTACCAGCTGAGCCACCAGGGAAGACCAAGAACACTGGAGTGGGTAGCCTGTCCCTTCCCCAGAGGACCTTCCCAACCCAGTAATTGAACTGGGGTCTCCTGCATTCCAAGAACACTGAAGTGGGTATCCTGTCCCTTCCCGAAGGGGATCTTTTGGATCCAAGCATCAAACTGGGGTCTCATGCATTGCAAGACATATATTTTCCCAGCTGAGCTACCCTGAAGGACATTAAATAGGAGTAGCATCTAGAAAAAAATTGGAATCACTATGCTGCACAGCTGAAATGAAGACTACCATAAATGAACTACACTACAAAATGAAGGAAAAGAAAGAAATGCATGGCGATGACAGGGCAGGACTGTCAGCGGTGTGGCAGAAAGTGAAAGCAGCTCCCTGGCTCCTCAGGGGTGGAGGAAGACAGAAGATGTGCCTACCTGGCCTGGTACTGGCCCAGCAGAGAGGGGCAGGTGCCCGGGCAGAGGAACAGAGGTGTCCCTGGCTCGGACTAGCTATAGGAGAACTTAGTGGCATGCCAGGAGTGTGGCTTCCAACTCAGCTCATTCCTCCTGGAAAACAAAAAGATGAAGGTGACTCAGGGACTTCACACCAAGGACCATTTCCTGCCAAGAAAGGACTGAGAGGCAGAAATCATTTGTGTGATTCATGGCATCGCTGTCAGGTGCTTCCTGTTAACATCCAGGCAGCAGCACTCCTGGTACAGGTTCCTTACTGGAGAACTGACTTGAGTACAGAGTGACAATCACTGGATCCCTGGTGCAAACCAGCCCTGAGGCTGCCAAAATGGTAGTTTTGGTTTAATTATGTTTTAAAGTTGTTTTTTTATTTTTTTCAGCACATGGAATCCTGGTTTCCTGACTGGGGATCAAGCCCACAGCCCTTGCACTGGAAGCTGGGTTGTAACCACTAGACTGCCAGGGAATTCCGCCAAATTTCTTCTAGGTAAGAAGATATATACATCTTGCCTTCTCTTTCCTGTTTTCCCAACAAAAATCACAGCAGCATATTTTGTCTTTCCCATGTCAGTGCAAATTTGCAGACACCCTTGGCCTCCTTGAATAGAGGGTGTGGGGTGCAGACATCTGAGCTGTGTGTCAGTGTTGGGTGCATTTATTTATCCACTCACTTAAATGAACATGGCTGTCCTGTAGTCAACAGGGTGTGTGTGTGTGTGTGTGTGTGTGTGTGTGTGTGTGTATCTGTGTTAGTCACTCAGCTGTATCTGACTCTTTGCAACCCCATGGACGGTAGCCCTCCAGGATCCTCTGTCCATGGGATTCTCCAGGCAAGAATACAGAAGTGGGTTGCCATTCTCTTCTCTAGAGGATCTTTCTGACCCAGAGCTCAAATCCCATATCTTGCCTTACAGGCAGATTCTTTGCCATCTGAGCCACCAGAAAAGACCTAACTGGGACCACTGGACATGTATTGCTCTGAGCCAGTCAGAGTTCAGTGGGGACTCTGTGTGTGTGTTCATCATTCAGTCATATCCAAATCTTTGCAAACCCTGGCTCCTCTATCTATCGGGAGCTGCATTAGGCATTACCGATAAAATGGAAGCATGGTCCCCAGCCCTCTCTCCTCATTCCTCAGGCATGGATCCCGGAATGAAGGAGTTAGGCCTTGTGATTCTGACTTGCCTTTTCCTCTCCTCAGCTGAGTTGACTGAAAAGGAATATTAAGGTGCTTATTGTTCTTGAGAGGAGCGTGAGAAGGCACAAAGCCTTCTGCAGTTGTGACCAGAAAATAATTCATAAAGTTAATCATTGACATTTGTTCAAGGACTTTACAAAAGAGTGTTCCAGGATGAACACATAGGCCGTAGCTTGAGGCCATGGGAGGGATTGTATCTGAAGCCTATTTGTGAGGAGAATGTTTATGGCAAAGGAGTTTGCTGAATTTAGGGCTTAGAAATAATTGAAATAGTTGGAAGTTAAAGATTTAAGGAATGTTGTAAAGTTAGCATATTTTACTATAGCTTATAGGAGTTAGGAATTTTTAGAGACACTATAGCTAGAAGCCTTTTCAAGAGACAGTGAGCTCAGGATGTTAGGGGCAAACAGGATTTAAGAAGACAAGTAGTAAACTGAGGAATATAGCATGAGTTACAAGTTAACTATAGGACACATTAGAGGAGGCAGATAATAGATGATAAGGTTGATTCCCAGAGAATCACTGAAGCAGGTATTCTATTTGAAGAGCAACAATGCTGTATAGAGATGATAAATCTGGGAGAGGGGGAACTGAAAATGTCAAAGCTCTGGCCTAATGTTTTTGTAAAAGTATAAAAGAGAATCTTAAACTTGGAATAAACAGGCAGATCGTAAACAAATGAGAGGCTGTCTCATCGCTGACACCATTTACCTCTTCAGGTTGAATCCCTGATTGCTGGAGTTAGACTCCGCCAAGTGGCACCCAGAAAAGGAGACACTGAAGAGTAAGTAATCTGGGAATGTAACGCAGGATGGTTAGGATTGTACCTGTGGGTGGCCGGCACCCCTCTACAGTTTAGGCAGGGTGAGGAGGGTACAGAATCAATAAGAACATTCTCTAGAAGGATGGGTTTCTCTGCATCTAAGATCAGACAAATGTTAAGATCAGACAAATGTTTATTGAAATATTACTTCATATGTTAGCCCATAGAGGCGTTAAAGTAAGCACAGGAAGGCTGTCTAAATTTCTACGTTTGTTTTATACTTTGCATGGGCCAGAAAATGTTCCTGTAGATGCCTTTGCCCTGTGGAATATGATTAGAAATGTCCTGGATCCCCGTCATGAGGCTGTTAGATAGCCTACAGGGGAGGCTATAGCGGTGGATGGTGGTGGGTCTCCACCTTCTGCACAGATCATGTTTTCTGCCATTGATGAAGAAAAGGAGGGAGACTGTGCTCCACCTCCTGAGGAAGGAGAGGGCTTACAGGACGCTGCAGCTGGGAGCTCTGATGAGGCCCCTCCCCCTCTACACAAACCTTTAATAATTTATCCACCACTTTCTGATTTAAGGCGACCACCGCCACCTCCGCTTGTGCCTCCCAGGACCCAGGAGTTCCCCACTTTGCCTCCAAAGCCTCCCAGAGTATTGCCTAAGGCTGAGAAAGATAAAGAGCTTTTTGGAAACAAAGGAGCTTTTAAAGCAGAGGCGTGTACAATATACAGAGCTTGCTTCTTGGAGAAAACCCCCTCAGGGGGCCTCATCCAGGCTAAAAAAAAAGAAAGAAAAGAAAAAAATATTAATCCTAATGGAAATGATTCTACAAATAAAAAATGTTTCTCTTGTGTCCAAATGGGGCATTTTTGCCAGCAATGTCCTGCCAAGCAGGGACAACAAGCTGTGCCAATACAGACTAATACCAACTCCCCAAAGGGACTTTGCTCCAGATGCCAGAAAGGGTATCATTGGACAAAAGACTCTATATCTAAATTTCATAAGGATGGGACTACGCTCACTCCCTAAGTACAGGTAAGTAATTTTTCCCAGTTTCAGGGATACAGGCAGCAGGGGCAGCCTCGGCCCCAGATAACAATAGGGGCAGCAACAATATTAACCCCTGACGTACCGGTTATTCCGATTCCAACAGGAGTGACTGGTCCCCTGCCTGAGGGCATTGTAGGATTTGTGCTGGGGCATAGCTCGCTTTCCCTTCAAGGAATTTTGTTGGTGCCTGGTGTAGTAGATTCTGATTATTTACTTGGGAAATTAAAGTTTTGATCTCACCACCTACTAAAACTGTGCAAATTAATAAAGGTCAAAGAATAGCACAGCTTTTGCTTTTATCTTATTATCAGACAGGAAAAACCTTGATTTCTCAAGCTAGGGTATTCCAGAGTATTTGGATCTAGTGATCTAGCTTTTTGGGTGCAGGAAATTACAGCTTCTAGGCCTTTGAAAGATCTTTTAATTCAAGGAAATAAAATGTCAGGGCTGTTAGATACTGGAGCAGATGTCTCTTTCATTGCTGGAAGAGATTGGCCCTCTCCTGGCCGACATGCTTGACCAGTGCTGGCCTGGTAGGAATAGGGTCAGTGCCTTTGGTTGCTAAGAGCTCACAAATTTTGACACGGTCAGATGAGAAGGGGGCACAAGGCACTTTTTGTCCATATGTGGTTTGTTCACTACCTTTTTCTTTATGGGGGAGAGATATATTATCTCAGATGGGAATGCTTTTATATAGCCTAGATGTAAAGATTACTAATCAAATGATGCAAATGAGGTATAATCCTGATAAGGGGCTTGGTAAAGATCAGCATAAAATTATTTCTCCAGTACAGGCAGTTCCTAACATAAATACAGAAGGTCTGGGATTTCAAATTTATCCTGAGGCTGTTGCTCTTGCTGCTGACTCTATTACCTGGACATCTGATGATCCAGTATGGGTGGAGCAATGGCCTTTAACAGCTGAAAAGTTACAGGCAGCTGAGGATTTAGTTATGGAACAATTGGCTGCTGGCCATATACGGCCTTTTAATAGCCCCTGGAATACTCCTATTTTTGTTATTAAGAAAAAATCAGGAAAATGGAGATTGTTACAAGATTTGAGAGCTATAAACGCAACTATGGAAGACATGGGGACCCTCCAGCTGGGCCTCCCTTCCCCAGTGGCTGTGCATTTTCAGTATAATGTGGTAGTTATAGATCTACAGGATTGTTTCTTCACCATTCCCCTGGCCTACCAAGATTGTAAGCAGTTTGCTTTCAGTCTCCCTTCAGCTATTTTTAAACAGCCCTATTGAAGGTTTCTGGAGAAGGCAACGGCACCCTACTCCAGTATTCTTGCCTGGAAAATCCCATGGATGGAGAAGACTGGTGGGGCTGCCGTCTATGGGGTCGCACAGAGTCAGACACTACTGAAGCGACTTAGCAGCATAGAAGGTTTCAATGGAAGGTTTAGCCTCAGGGAATGAAAAATAGTCCGACCTTGGGTCAGAAATTTGTAGACCAAGCTGTACACAATGTTAGAGGAAAAGATAAAGATCTATATTTGATACATTATATGGATGATATTTTGGCATCTCCTAAGGACATAACCACGTTACAACAAATTTATCTAAATTTATTTAGGCCTTGAAAAACTGAGGTTTAAAGATAGCTCCAGATAAGATACAAGTAAATCCTCTTTTTCTTATTTAGGGAGGGTATTAAATACCCATACTGTGAGTCATGACTCTTTGTAGCTGTGGAGAGATCGTTTACTAACTTTAAATGATTTCCAGAAATTATTAGGGGAACAGCAAGAAAAGATAAGAAAGCCTTCTTCAGTGATCAATGCAAAAAAATAGAGGAAAACAACAAAATAGGAAAGACCAGGGATCTCTTCAAGAAAATCAGAGATACCAAAAGAACATTTCATGCAAAGATGGGCACAATAAAGGACAGAAATGGTATGGACCTAACAGAAGCAGAAGATATTAAAAAGAGATGGCAAGAATACACAGGAGAACTGTACAAAAAAGATCTTCATGACCCAGATAATCACGATGGTGTGATCACTGACCTAGAGGCAGACATCCTGGACTGTGAAGTCAAGTGGGCCTTAGAAAGCATCATTATGAATAAAGCTAGTGGAGGTGATGGAATTCCAGTTGAGCTATTTCAAATCCTGAAAGATGATGCTGTGAAAGTTCTGCACTCAATATGCCAGCAAATTTGGAAAACTCAGCAGTGGCCACAGGACTGGAAAAAGTCAGTTTTCATTCCAATCCCAAAGAAAGGCAATGCCAAAGAATGCTCAAACTACCGTACAATTGCACTCATCTCACGCTAGGAAAGTAATGCTCAAAATTCTCCAAACCAGGCTTCAGCAATATGTGAACCGTGAACTTCCTGATGTTCAAGCTGGTTTTAGAAAGGCAGAGGAACCAGAGATAAAACTGCCAACATCTGCTGGATCATGGAAAAAGCAAGAGAGTTCGAGAAAAACATCTATTTCTGCTTTATTGACTATGCCAAAGCCTTTGACTGTGTGGATCACAATAAACTGTGGAAAATTCTAAAAGGGATGGGAATACCAGACCACCTGATCTGCCTCTTGAGAAATATGTATGCAGGTCAGGAACAACAGTTAGAACTGGACATGGAACAACAGACTGGTTCCAAATAGGAAAAGGAGTTCGTCAAGGCTGTATATTGTCACCCTGTTTACTTAACTTATATGCAGAGTACATCATAAGAAACGCTGGACTGGAAGAAACACAAGCTGGAATCAAGATTGCTGGGAGAAATATAAAAAACCTCAGATATGCAGATGACACCACCTTTATGGCAGAAAGTGAAGAGGAACTAAAAAGCCTCTTGATGAAAGTGAAAGTGGAGAATGAAAAAGTTGGCTTAAAGCTCAACATTCAGAAAATGAAGATCATGGCATCTGGTCCCATCACTTCATGGGTAGTAGATGGGGAAACAGTGTCAGGCTTTATTTTGGGGGGGCTCCAAACTCACTTCAAATCGTGACTGCAGCCATGAAATTAAAAGACGCTTACTCCTTGGAAGGAACTTTATGACCAACCTAGATAGCATATTCAAAAGCGGAGACATTGCTTTGCTTACAAAATTCCGTCTAGTCAAGGCTATGGTTTTTCCTGTGGTCATGTATGGATGTGAGAGTTGGACTGAGAAGAAGACTGAGCACTGAAGAATTGATTCTTTTGAACTGTGGTGTTGGAGAAGACTCTTGAGAGTCCCTTGGACTGCAAGGAGATTCAACCAGTCCATTCTGAAGGAGATCAGCCCTGGGATTTCTTTGGAAGGAATGATGTTGAACCTGAAACTCCAGTATTTTGGCCACTTCATGCGAAGTGTGGACTCATTGGAAAAGACTCTGATGCTGGGAGGGATTTGGGGGCAGAAGGAGAAGGGGACAACAGAGGATGAGATGGCTGGATGGCATCACAGACTCGATGGAAGTGAGTCTGAGTGAACTCCAGGAGTTGGTGATGGACAGGGAGGCCTGGCGTGCCCCACGACTTAGCGACTAAACTGAACTGAACTGAATTGGATATGCCCACATTTAAAACTGACCACTGCAGATTTAAAGCCTCTGTTTAATTGCTTAAAAGGCGATCCTTATCCTAGTTCTAAGAGAGAATTGACTAGTGAGGCCGAATCAGCTTTTGTTAAAGTGGATGAGGCTTTAAATGATCAGTTAATTAGGATTAATATTACCAGAGGATGGGATTTAATTATTCTTGCCACAGAGCATACACCTACAGGATGCTTGTGGTAAGAAGGCTCATTGGAGTCACCTTCAGGATGCTTGTGGCAAGAAGGCTCATTGGAATGGCTCCATCTACCAGTGACCCCAAGAAAAATATTTTTATCTTATCCCAGCTTGGTAGAACAATTAATTATAAAAGGTAAAAAAAAAAAAAAAAAAAAGAAGTGTGGAACTTTTTGGAAAAGAAGTAGCAAATATAGTGATTCCATTCAATAAAGATCAACTGCAATCTCTTTTACAAAATAGTGATGATTAGCAAGTTGCCCTGATAGATTTCAGGGGTCAAATTTTGTTTCATTTGCCCTCAAGGCCCCTATTGCATTTTTTGAAAACACATCCAGTAATTTTTCTGAAGAAATTTTCTATTCAACCTTTGTAAGGGGCAATTTTAGTTTTCACAGATGGCTCCTCTATTGGTAAAGCAGTCACAATTATTAATGGAAAATCCCATGTTCAGGTAACTGAACTCGGCCCAGAGAGCTGAGTAGAGGGTGGTTATTTGGGCTCTTAAACATTTAAGAGACCACAGTTTCAATCTTCTGACTGACTCCCAATATATTGTAGGGTTATTTCCTCATATCGAGACTGCTAATATTCCAGAAAATAAGACTACCATTTTCTCCTTGTTATTTGATTTACAGAAGGAGATTAAGCAAAAAGATAAGAAATATTTTGTGGGACATATTACAGTCCTTTGCATGAAGGAAATGCTTTGGCAGATGCATTAACTAAAGTAATTGCTTTAAACTTACATGAAAAGAATGACAAGGCCAAAAATTCTCACAAAATTCATCATCAAAATGCAGCTGGTTTAAGTTATGAATTTCATATCTCTAGGGAAGCAGCTAGACAAATAGTTATGTCTAAATTGCCCAACATTTAATCCATCTCCACCATTAGGAGTAAATCCCCGAGGCCTTAGGCCTAATGCTCTCTGGCAAATGGACGTAACTCATATCCTGGCCTTTGGAAAACTGTCCTTTGTACATGTTACTGTGGATACCTTTTCTCATGTTATTATAGCCTCTACTAGATCAGGTGAAGCAACTAGAGATGTAATTCAGCACTTGTTTCAATTCTTTTCCCAAATAGGATTCCCCAAACAGATCAAAACAGATAATGCCCCAGCTTATACTTCTGCTGCTTTTAAGAGATTTTGTCAACAATTTTCCATAGTACATTCAACAGGAATACCTTATAATCCCCAAGGCCAAGCCATAGTGGAAAGGGCGCATCAGACTTTAAAAAGTCAGATAGCTAAATTAAGACAGGGAGAATTTAAATATTCCTCTCCACATCATGTTTTACACCATGCTTTGTTTGTAATTAATCATTTTAATGTGGACACACAGGGGCAGACTGCAATGATGAGACACTGGACTCCTGAAGGAGCTGGACTCAGCCTTGGTTAAGTGGAAAGATGTCCTTACAGGAGAGTGGAAAGGGCCAGACATACTGCTAACTTGTGGGAGAGGGTATGCCTGTGTGTTTCCACAGGATTCCACTTCTCCTGTTTGGACCCCCTGAGGTTACTAAAATCCCTTAAGTCCTGGAGTCCAGGACCGAAAAAATGGAGACACCAGAAGCTCGTTGAGTCCAGACCTGAGGGAGCCAAGAAAACGCCAAAGGGCGAGTGACCCTTCACCTGAGGCTTCATGGCTAGTACATCGCTTCAGGCACTTGGCACTTCAGGAGAGACATGCTGATTGAGTTCAACCATATTCTGCCCCACCTCATCGCTGTCATCGTTCTTAAACAACCACCAACTTGGGGCCAGCTAAAACATCTCACTCAGTGGGCTGAAAAATTAATAGAAAGGGGGAGATATGAGGCCACTCTTACGGTAATGTTTATGGCTATGCTTGCTGTGTTGGCTTGTCAGCCAAGGCCCTCCAGTGTAGAAAAATTTCATTGGGCTTATTTGCCTAATCCACCTTCTTTCAAGCCTGTTGATTGGACGAATGAGCCCATTTGTGTTTTTGTTAATGATACTCTTCTTTTGGGCAGGGCATTCATTTATCCTAATAATGTTAAAACAGTGGTCAGCATTTCCTTCAATTTTTCTGGTGTGTCCATTTATCCACCTATTTGCTTTGCCATACCTTCCTCTCTACAAGAAGCAGCTCCAGTTTTGAATGGATGTGTTAACACTTCCTTGAAAGGCATACTTACTGATTATCTAAGAAGCGATTGGCGAGAGAGACTTTTGGTCTTTATAGCTGCTGATGCCAGGGGGGCAAGAAAGACTATTTGATGCCTTAAAAAAGGCAGCCCTTCATTTAAAGGACTATCCGAGCTGTGCACTCCCCATTTCAGACTCTGATGAACAAGGACTACAGGTCTGGAAAAGCATAAGCAGTATTTCTGGCTTTCCTCATTGGAAATAATGCATGTACCCCATAAAGTTATCTATTCCCATTGCTGCCACCAGACATTTTCTGACTGAATGGGGGTGCCTCTATCTTTTGAATCAATGATGGGGCTTGATTTATGTATAACCTTGTAGGTCCATATGGAATAATTCATTTTTCCATATGCCTTTAGTAATTACTAGGTGTCATGTTAATGGGTGGGTTCCTCCTTTAGTGAGCTTCGATGGAACGGGTGCCATGCAGCCTGAGTTATGGAAATCATTGGCTGATATGGCACCTGTGATTTTACATAGACCTTTAAATTAACAAAGATATATTGTACGGGCCTGTATGCATTCTCCCTATACCTTTTTGCTGGCCAGAAATCAGTGATTTGGAAGTTTCTGAAGGAGAAACTGTTTACAATGTCATATGTGTGAATTGTTTTATATCAAATTGTGTTGATGGGAATGATTGTAATAATTATAAGGCTGTGATGATTGTAAAGCAACCACCATATGTGATGGTTCCTATAAAATTAGAAGGACAATGGTTTGATGATTATGCATTGAAAGTTTTGTATGAACTTAATGGCTTAATTTCTCGACCTAAGAGATTCATTGCAGCTCTGGTTGTGTAAATAACTGCCTTGATTGCCATAATTGCATCAGTTATGGTTTCTGCTGTTGCCCTGTCAAAAGAAGTGCATACAGCCTCGTTTATCAATCAGTTGTCTAAAAATGTCTCCGTAGCTCTTACTATCCAGGAAATTATAGATAAGAAAATAGAAAATAAGGTCAATGGTTTAGAAGAAACAGTTCTGCTTATGGGGCAAGAAATTACAAATTTAAAAATTAAATAGTCTTTAAGGTGCCATGCTGATTTTAAATGGATGTGCATCACCCCTCTAGAATGAGTGATTCCATGCACTCTTGGGAACGTATTAGGAACCATATTTTAGGCATCTGGAATCATTCAGGTTTTAGTATTGATATTTCTAAGTTACATCAGGATATTCAGAATATGAAGCAGGTGGAGTCTGACTTTTCCTCTCAATGGCTTTCTAATTCCCTCTTTGAAAATCTGGAGGGGTATCTTTCCCATGGATCCTTTTCTACAATAATGATTAATGCAGCCATATGCTTATGCCTGTTAGTTCTGATTTGTGTAATAGCCCCGTGCCTTTTCAGGATACTCAGCCAAAGTTTCTCTGCTCTATATACTGAGTTTCATACCTATGTTCTAAAAAATAAAAAAAAGGGGGAGATGTCGGGAGCCACGTTAGGCATTACTGATAAAATGGAGGCACGGTCCCCAGGCCCCTCTCCTCATTCCTCAGGCATGGATCCCGGAATGAAGGAGTTAGGCCGTGTAATTCTGATTTGTCTTTTCCTCTCCTCGGCTGAGTTGACTGAAAAGGAATATTAAGGTGCTTATTGTTCTTGAGAGGAGCGTGAGAAGGCACAAAGCCTTCTGCAGTTGTGACCAGAAAATAATTCATAAAGTTAATCATTGACATTTGTTCAAGGACTTTACAAAAGAGTGTTCCAGGATGAACACATAGGCCGTAGCTTGAGGCCATGGGAGGGATTGTATCTGAAGCCTATTTGTGAGGAGAATGTTTATGGCAAAGGAGTTTGCTGAATTTAGGGCTTAGAAATAATTGAAATAGTTGGAAGTTAAAGATTTAAGGAATGTTGTAAAGTTAGCATATTTTACTATAGCTTATTGAAGTTAGGAATTTTTAGAGACACTATAGCTAGAAGCCTTTTCAAGAGACAGTGAGCTCAGGATGTTGGGGGCAAACAGGATTAAGGAAGATAAGAAGTAAACTGAGGAATGTAGCATGAGTTACAATGTAATCAAAAGTTAACTATAGGACACATTAGAGGGGGCAGATAATAGATGATAAGGCTGATTCCCAGAGAATCACTGAAGCAGGAATTCTGTTTGAAGAGCAACAGTGCTTTATGGAGATATCTGGGAGAGGGGCAACTGAAAATGCCAAACCTCTGGCCTAATGTAAAAGTATAAAAGAGCATCTTAAACTTGGAATAAACAGGCAGTTCATAGACAAATGAGAGGCTGTCTCATCGCCAACACTGTTCACCTTTTCAGGTTGAATCCCTGGTTGCTGGAGTTGGACTCTGGCATCTGCCCATGGGACTGGTGTGTGTGTGTGTGTGTGTGTGTGTGTGTGTGTGTGTGTGCGTGAGTCACTCAGTCCTAGCTCACTCTTTGCAACCCCTTGGATTGTATCCAACCAGGCTCCTCTCTGTCCATGGGATTCTCCAGGCAAGGATTCTGGACTGGGTTGCCATTCCCTTCTCCAGGAGATCTTCCCAACCCAGGGATTGAACCGTGGTCTCTTATATTGCAGGCAGATTATTTGCCATCTGAGCCACCAGGGAAGTCCTAGTGGGGACCAGTGAACACGTATTTCCCTGAGCCTGTCAGAGTGTCTGAAGTCATCTAAGGGCCCCCATTGTGGGAATCACCATCCCCTAGACCAGCAGGCTCCAGTCCATTCCTACCAAGGCTTCTGAATGTGGCAGGAGCCTTCCCTGCCCCCACCATGGTCACCACAATCCATGACGGCTTATTACGGTTTGACCACACCTGCCCAGGTGTTTAAAATCTTTACAGCTGCCATTATGAATGTCACAGAGCCTCCGGTATAAGCTGTTGAGTGAGGAGATGGTGCACACATGCCTCTCCTCTTCCTGCAATTTAGGATGGATCTAGCCTCCCCATGGGCAACTGCAGATCAGAAGTAAAGGGCACAACTGAGCCTCTAAATACCTGATGCATGTCAAACATTCTTCCAACAGGAAAGAACAGTAAAGATTCTTATGCAATAGTGAATATTAATGAAAACCTAGAAAGTATTTATAACACAAAATTTCTGATTATGCAGGTAATTAGTGAAGAAAAAATCCATGGGTGGTACAAATCTGGAAGGTGTTGACTTGACTGCCCATTTATTGAAGCAGAAAATGGATGAACCCATTGAACCTCTGGAGTAAAGCGATTGTAAAATCAAGACTGTATCTCATAGAGTTTCTCAAAACCCTCATAAGGAAGCTTCTGGCAATGTGAATTTCATTTTCAGAAGGCTTTTTCTGTGCTATAATATCCAGAATGTCTTTCATCTTCCTTCACAGGTAATCAGTGAAGGGAGAAAACTAGACAGACTGCAGTCAAATGAAAGAGTGGCTCAGAAAAGCAAAGGTCTCACACTGCAGCAACTTATTGCAACTCTGTAATGGGAAAGAGTGGAAACCCAGCTGGTTTACTGGGGGAGTCTCTACAGTGAGAGGAATGAATGTTTCTCATCCTATTTTAAAAAGGTAATATAAGCAGACCTCAGAGATATTCTAAGTTGGGTTCCAGACCTTCACAATGAAGGAAATATTGTAATAAAGCTAGACATATGAATGATTTGGTTTCCCAGTGTATATAAACGTTATGTTTACACTACACTGGAATATACCAAGTGTGCAATAATATGTCTAAGAAAACAATGTACAGATCTTATTTTAAATTAAAAAGTGCTAACCATCATATGAACCGTCTGAGTCCTAGTAGTAATATGAGTAAAATCAAGGATCACTGACCACAGAATAACAAATGTGATGGTAGAAAAGTTTGAAATACTGTGAGAATTACCAAAATGTGAGACACAAAGAGACAAAGTGAGCAAGAACTGTTGGAAAATGTCACTAACAGACTAATGGCACTAACAGATTCAGAGCTGCCACAATTCTTAATTTGTTAAAAACAATACAAAACACCAGGATCTGTGAAGCACAATCCAGCCAAGTATGTCTACACACGTGTTTCACAGGTGGCTCAGTCATCAAGAGGAAACCTGCTAATGAAAGGAGACTCAGGAGATGCAGGTTCAATCCCTAGGTGGGGAAGATCCCTTGGAGGAAGAAATGGCAACCCACTCCAGTATTCTTGCCTGGGAAATCACATGGACAGAAGAGCCTGGTGGGTTGGGATGTGTGGGATCACAAACAGTCAAACCCGACCTAGTGACTAAACAACAAGATCTATACATAGATATTTGTTTCTACTTTGAGAAGACACAGCCAGTGTTCACAGTACTAATTATGGCTTTTAAAAACAAATGAAATCACAGTGGCAGGGGTTGTACCCACAAGCTCTGAGGAACTGGGGCTACTGGGGTCAGTGAAATTTTCCTAAAACGTGTGTACTCTTGTCAGATCTTCAGATTTTCCTTGAATATAGTAAACATATTTGGGAATTAAGGGAGGTTCCCTGATAGATAAGCTGGTAAAGAATCACCTGAAATGCAGGAGATCCTGGTTCAATTTCACGGGTCAAGAAGATTCCCTGAGAAGAGATTAGCTATCCATCCACTCCAGTATTCTTGGATTTCTCTTGTGGCACAGCTGGTAAAGAATGTGCCTGCAATTCAGGAGACCTGCCTTCTATCCCTGGATTGGGAAGATGCCCTGGAGAAGAGAAGGGCTACCCATTCTAGTATTCTGGCCTGGATAATTTTCCTTGGACTGTCCATAGAGTCGCAAAGAGTCGGACACGACCCAGAAATTTTCACTTTTCAGGTAGTTTGTCAGCCCCACTGGTGGCTAAAACAGCAGCGTGGTTTTTTCTTCTTCTTTTAAAAATAATGTATTTTTTATATTTATTTGGCTGCATCAGATCTTAGTTGTGGCATGCCAGAATCTTTGTTGCATCCCATGGCATCTTTCCTTGTATCTACTTGTAGTGTTCAGGCTTACTTGCTGCACAAAATGTAGGATCCTGTTTCCGCTACCAGGGATCATACAGGCATCTCCTGAGTTGCAAGGCAGATCCTTATCCACCGGACAACTGGATAAATGGCACCTGGAGCTGTCTGGATGAGAGACGGGGAACATTTGACTGAGAGCTGGTCTCTGGGATCACAGTCATTGGGACCAGATTGGGCAGGAAAGCGCAAGGGACAAAACTCTCTGGCGCCACCTAGAGTTCTCAGGTGGAACAGACACAGGAGGGGCGATATAAGACCATCCTCTCAGACACAATATAAACATTTGGTGCTGGTGGTGGTTTAGTCGCTAAGTCGTGTCCGACTTTTGTGATTCCATGAACAAAGGAGTCTGGAAGGCAGGCTACAGTCCATGAGATTCTCTAGGCAAGAATATTGGACTCAGTTTCTATTTCCTTCTCCAATAAATACTTGAGTGTCTTTCAAGCGCCAGGAGCCTACCAGCATGGAGCCATGAGGGGTGCACAGGCCACAAGTGAACTAGTGAAGTTGCTCAGTCATGTGTGGCTGTTTGTGATCCCATGGACTGTAAGCCTATCATGCTCCTCTGTTCATGGGATTTTCTCCAGGCAAGAGTGCTGCAGTTGGTTGCCATTTCCCTTCTCGGGGGATCTTCCCAATCCCAGGGATCGAACCCAGGTCTCCCTCATTGCATGCAGATGCTTTGCCAATGAGCAACCAGCCATGGGCCACAGGATGTGCCAAATCAGGCGAGGAAGATGCCCCAATATGAGTGGACAAGGGATACCTGCTCGGGGTTAACCGCCTCATGGGAAGACCCACACCAAAGCTAAAGTGCCCTTGAGGCCTTGGGGACGAAGAGCCCCCAGAAGACATTAGACAGGAGTGTACCTGAGTGCTATGGAAGGAACACCATGTGCCACAAAGACCAGCAAAGATGTCTGCCCCTTTCTGGGAGGGAGGAGGATGTGTCTCAGCCTAGAGAGACACAAACTATGCAAGCAGGATGCTTGGAGAAAAGAGCACAGATCTGGCCACTGAAGGGGGTTGCTGACGCCCCTGATGTGGGGAGCTCTGAACTCCAGCAGCCCCACAAATGAAACAGGGCTGAGTCCAAGCCATGCCCACTGGGAGACTAACAGTGTGATCAGTCACCCCAGAAACCAGGAGAGACATCCTTTCTTCTCCAATGTCTGCTGCACCTTACAAAAAATATACATATTGTAGGAAATGTGGCACATTTAAAAATTGGAAGGCAGGTAAGACAACAAAGGAGAGTAACCCATAACCTAAAGATGACCATGAGTAACATCTCTCTGCGTTTCTTTCCCCCTGTTTAAGATAGTTCAAAAAGTCCTGAAGATTTGTTGAGGTCTTTCTCTCTTCAGCCTTCTGGGTTGGGTGAGCATTTCTCATGCCACTGTCACTCTTATAAAAGGTCTTCTTTTTGGTCATGTGGCATGTAGGATCCTAGTTCCTGACCTGGGATCAAACCTAGGCCTTCTGCATTGGAAGCACAAAGTCTTAACAACTGGACCACCAGGAAAGTACCTGAAGTGTCCCTTTTAATATGGCCTAGTATTACTTCCACATAAATGCTGGAAAGCTATGGTGTTGACTAGTAAAACACTAGCCTTTCTACTTTCCAAATAAAATTATCTGTCCTAAGGAGGGTTCCCTGAAACCTTTTCCACAAAGTGCACACCAAAATTAATCTCACTTTGAAAAAGAAACTGTATCCCACTAGGCTCTTCTGTCAATGGGATTTCCAGGAAAGAATATTGGAGTTGGTTACCATTTCCTTCTCCAGGGGATCTTCCCAACCCAGGGATTGAACTCAGGTCTCCTGCACTGTTAGCAGACTCTCTGCCCTTTGAGCCACAAGGGAATCCCAGTATACTTCATTATTAAAAGTAATTTTACGTATAAGGTAGTGTATTTTTTTTTTAAGGAAGAGGTTTAGATCACAAATATTAAAAATGCTAGGATACCACTGAAAATACCATTAACAATGGATCTAGATATTGAAAATTTGTTTTTAAAAAAGAATTCTTAAAATAAGCACTTGATTGAAATGTTCACAATCTCACAGATTTCCTCTCTCAAAAATAAATAAATATCATGTGAATGCTGGGTAACTTTGCAAATGCGGCAAAACAGCTGCTGTCTCAGAAAATAAGCACAGCCTTCATGTGGTCCTGCAAGCATAGTGGTCCTGACAATATTGGGTCTGCAGGCTGGGAGGCCAGTGAGGAGGGTAAGGCCTGGCTGGATACTATAACAGGGGAACCACAGGGTCTGTGGGCTGCAGGTGACACTGTCCATGGGAAGACTTCTTGGGAGATAAAATTGACAGTGGTGCTTGAGGGTATCTTAAAAGCAAGAGTTGGAGTGGATGGCAGTGGGGAGGGCCTTGCAGATAAAAGGAGAGCCTGGAAAGTCCTGCAAATGCTTTGCCCTGAGTACTGGAAACAGAGAGGTCTGAGCACTGAGTATTACTGAGATGAGCTCCAGGCAGGAAGCCCCTAGAGCTTCAAGAGGCAGTGTGACTGAGGTCTGCGTGAAGCTGACAGTTTGCTCAGGCTGGAGGAGAGAAAAAAATGCAAACACCCTTTTTATTAAGTTTTTTGAAGTCAACACATGCAAAAGCACCACCTTACAGACACTAGGAAAAGACTCTAGAGAGTCTCTGAAACTGCAAGGAGATCCAGACAGCCCATCCTAAAGGAGATCAACCCTGAATCAGAAGAACTAATGTTGAAGCTGAAGCTCCAATACTCTGGCCACCTGATGTGAATTGACTCATTGGAAAAGACCCTGATGCTGGGAAAGATTGAAAGTGGGAGGAGAAGGGGTTGACAGAGGATGAGATGGTTGGATGGCATCAGCAACTCAACAGACATGAGTTTAAGCAAAGTCCATGAGATGGTGATAAACAGGGAGGCCTGATGTGCTACAGTCCATGGGGTCCCCAGGAGTCAGAAACAACTGAGCCATTGAACAACAACAGACACTGAATGAAGCTTTTCCCTTCATTCAGGAAGAGCTGCAGCTGCCTTCCTGCCCTGGT
This sequence comes from Bos taurus, assembly GCF_002263795.3. Lineage (NCBI taxonomy): Eukaryota > Metazoa > Chordata > Mammalia > Artiodactyla > Bovidae > Bos > Bos taurus. Next base: position 23,638,693 of record NC_082638.1, read on the forward strand.
CAAGCCTCTCTGTCTCCACAGCTGTCTCTGCCTCCCACCCCACCAAGGTTCCTACAACTCAGCTCTGCAGATCAAGCCCTCGCTTTGCAACCCTTGGCTGCTCCCAGTGTCCAGGCAATGACACACAGGCCCCTATGGAGCTGTCCTGTGCTCCCTGGGTGGGCTGCCTGCACTGGCATAAGGCCTCTGGGCCATCAGAGGCAAGCTTGGGTCTGAGACACACTGCTCTACCCCCATCCTAACCCATACCCCACTGAGCATCCCCTCTTCTGGCCACTTTAGGAGGCCCTGGAATCACTGACAAAGCTCCATATCTGTGTCTCCAACCTGGCTCAGCCTTCAGAGGACAGCTCAACGTGGAGGTCAGCTTCCAGATCTCTTTCTTTCTGATGGAAGCATCAGGGCCACCACTTATCAGGGCTTTTCTGGTCCCTGCCCATCACCCCTTCAGCTGTCAGTGCTCCAAGGGTAGGAACCAAGGGTATGATGTTGGTCACCTGGCTGGAGAGCTTCTGATGTACATGAATGAATAAAAAACACACATCAGAGACATCTGTCTATTGGTGGAATTTTCCCCGCTCCCTCCCTGCATGCAGTGATCTGACAACACATCATTTTTGATGAAAGGTGATAAGAGGCCAGTAGTTCTTGCCTTTATACACAAGGAGAAAGAGGCACAGATAAAAATTCCCCAGTGACCTCAATAACTGAAACTGACACCAGACATCAAAGCAGCATTTTAGGCAAATGCCATGGCCGAGTAGCAGCATTTTGCATGATAGCAAAGCTTCAGGGTTCCACTCCATGAATCTGGGACACACCTTATTTGTCCCCTAGTGAGGATAAGCTCATATTTGTCTCGGACACTCATGTTCCCCAGGTGTATTCACAGGAAAGACCACATAGACATATCACACAATGAACACAGGCAGAAAGGGAAGAGACACAAATGACTGGGCTGTTTTTCTGTTAACTTATGAAAGGGGTGGTGGGGGGCAATTATCTCATCCAGCACCCTTGCTGTTGCTGTTTAGTGGGTTAGTCATGTCCAACTCTTTTGCCACCCCAAGGACTGTAGCCTTCTATCCATGGGACTCTACAGGCAAGAATAATGGAGTGGATTGCACTTCTAGCTCCAGGGAAACTTCCTGATTCAGAGATGGAACCCTGGATTATCCACTGACCAGCGAAGCCCAACCCAGCATCAGCAACACTAAAAATGCTTTGTCCAAACCACCAGAAATCATGGTGCATATACCCAATTGTTGAACACATGGTTTTGTTCAACTAGATGTTTTTATAAAGGTACCAACCCAACTTTCTGGCTACATTTCAACCCTACAATGAATATTTTGGTAAAGATACCACAAACACTCAAAGAAGCAACCATTAACATGACTAAATATAAATATAAATGAACATAAGTAAATATAAGCTACTGAGTCAGTGAGTCTTAAGGATGTACAAACAAAAATATGTGCAACATTCTTTGCGTGCCTTAATATAATAGAAACCATCACCTTTTCCACACCACATTTCATCAACATCACTTGCATGTCTTTCAATGCAAAACAAATCTTAAATGTTTGCCATTCTCTTCTTTGCTCAGAGTAGGAAACATCTCACATAATACACTTGATTCACTTGTTTAAATCATACACTAAATATACATCTGAAAAGAAGCACCCTTTCCCCAAATAAAGCAATTACATTCCCTGTGGGTTCCCCCCCCCTTCTGATTTTATTTAATAAAAACAAGTCTGACCTATGTGGTGTTTCTTTTTCCCCTCCCGATTTTATGTAATAGAAACAATGACAGAAAACAGCCCAAGCAAGTCAACATGTGTCCAATGTAAACCCATGGGTTTATATTTTAACAAGAAAATAAGTATAGTAGCTAGCAGCCATAAGCCCCCAAATGCTCAAAACAACATTTCTCCTGAAATGTGAATGAGGGGTCTCAGACCACTCTGCAGAAGCATCCCCAGTAAGACAGACAACCCAGAACATGCTGAGTTTCTGCCTGAGGAAGAGCTCTCCAGGAGGGGAAGGGGAGAAGAGGGGAGTGGTAGAAGGGAGGGGAGGATGAGAAAGGGAGGGGGAAGGGAGAGGGGGGGAAATGGGAGGGGGAGAGAGAGAAGTCGAGGGGGAAGGGGAGAAGGGAGAGTGAAAGAATGAAGAGGAGAAGAAGGGTGAGATGGACAGGAGAGGGGAGGAAGAATGGGGGGGTTGGAAGTGGGATAGAGAGAAGGGAAGGGGAGAGAGAGAAGTGGAGGGGAGAAGGGGGAGCAGGAGGGAAGCAGCTCCAGCAGGACACACATCCCCCTGAATGCAGAGTTGTTGTCCCAGGAAGAGCTTTGGAGGAGGGGAGGGGGATCTGAAGAAGGGAGGGCAGGGGGAGAAGGGGGAGGAGAGAAGTGGGAGGGGGAGAAAGAGAAGGGAGAGGAATGGGAGAGGGATGAAGGGGAGGAGAGAAGGGGGAAATGGAGTAGGGTGAGGAGAGGGGAGATGGGAGAGGGGAAGGAGGAAAAGGTGGGTTAGAAGGGAGAAGAATGGGAGAAGGAAGAGGAGTGGAGAAGGGAGAGGAATGAGAGAAGGGGGAGAGGGAGAGATAGGGAAGGGAGATGGTAGAAGGGGAGGGGGAGGGGAGAAGGTGAGGGTGAGAAGGACGGAGGAGGAGAAGAAGGGATGGAAAGAAGGAGGTAGGGGAAAAGGGGGAGGGAGAGAAGGAGGGCAAAGCATACAGGGAGAAGGGAGGGGAGGGATAGATGGGGGGAGAAAGGAGGGGGAGGGAGAAGTGCAGGGGAGGGGAAAAGGGAAGGGAGTAGAGAGGGAAGAGGGGGGAGGGGAAGAAGGGAGGGCAGGGGGAGAGAGAAGAGGAGCAGAGGGGAGAAATGGGGAGGGGGAGTGAAACATCCCCAGTAACATAGACATCCTTGAACACACACAGTTTTTGTCCCAGGAAGAGCTCTCAAGGAGGGGAGGGGGCTGGAAAGAAGGGAGGGGAGGGGAAGAAGGAAGGGGAGAAGGGGCAAAAGGGAGACACAACCTGCCAGGTCCTAGCCACTCCTCTACTCTTGCAGCTTCAGGAACATCTGCACTCATCCCTGTTGGAGCCATGCACAGAGCTGCCTCCTCAAGGACAGCTCCAAAGAGCCAGTGGCAGAGGGGAGGCTGGAAACAATGCTGGCTTGGTGCAGGACTCACTACAGTTCAGGGACATGGAGAAACCCACATATGTGGCAGGAAACCTGCTCTGAGCAGGTGTGTGCTGTCACTGGAGCAGACACCTGCCTTCTTTAAAAGTGTCACCATGCCACCATGTCTGGCTAACCCTCACTGCCTCCAGCAAAAACCTGCCTCCCTAGGTGTTAATCTGCTCCTGAATGTGAGCTTAGTGGATGGAATCAGAGTCATGGAAGGCTTTAATGCTTCAAGCAAAGAGGCAGAAAGTAACAAAGAATCCACACCTTATGTCCACAAGTTATGGACAGTGTGGTCCTGGCAAAATGGCTCACCACTTGAGAGTGAGATGAAGGATAAAGTGGCAGGTGAGGTTCACTGTAAAAAAACCTCATATTTATCAGATAAATGTGACAGAAGGACCAAAAGAGCCATTCCAAGCCATTCACAGTATAGTTTATGGCATGATACTCAGAAGAAATTTTCTGAACAGTGATTTAAATTCCATGCACTCCTAAAAGGGAGCTGAGGATGGTGGATGAGTCTCCAGTACTATGCATGCAGGGGTTTTTAGTGCACGTTTGACAGCACCCAGCAGACAAAGCTTGAACCCAGCACTGGAAAGAACTCTCCCTTCCTCTATGCATCTCCAACAATGATGGGCTTACAAACAACCCCGTTAATCAGGAAAATGCTGCAAGTGACCCAATTTGGGGTCTTAGTCTTTTCCAAGCACATTGGGTTAAGCTAATGGCCTGACTGTGATGGCCCTCAGGGAAATACTGGTGGCCCTCAGCAAAATACTAGAGGCCCTCAGGGAAATAGCAGTGGCCCTCAGAGAAGTACTGGTGCCCATATCCCTCCCACACCTGCCCATCAGGATCTCCGGGGTGGGGAAGATAGTTCAGGTGACCTGTGTACCAGAGACAGACCCAGAGAAAAGGTTCCCACATTCGCCTGAAGTCTGTGTGCAGCAGTTCCCTGGTCAACAAAGAGAGATCAACAAGGGGCCCAGGAGGCAGCCCAGTGGCTCCGCCTGCTCCATGGGTCCTCTGACTCCCCAGAAGATGCCAGGATAAGCCTGGGCATCTCGGAGGAGGACATATGTGCACCCATGGGGCTCCTGTGACCCTTCTTTGTTCCCAGACAACACAACCCTGGGAGAGGCAGTGCCAGCTCTCATCTTTCTGGGAAACCAGCTTGGCTGAGAACAGACAGTGAGTGGGGCTCCTGGCCCCCAAGGCATCACCATTTGGCCCCAGCTTCCAAATGATGACAAGATACATTGGGCCTGGGCCCAAGAAACCAGACACCCCCACTTTGTGAAGCTGGCCCACGGCCATCCTCTCCTGGCCCCTGGGAGCTCTGCTCTCAGCAAGGATGAGGAGGACAAACACAGCAGATGTCACCAGAGGAAGGGAAGTATGTCAACCACAGTCCCACTTTGGGACTGCACTGGTGGTCCAGTGGTGAAGAATCTGCCTGCCAAGGCAGGGAATGTGGGTTTGACCCCTGGTCTGGGAATAAACCCCAGGCGACTAAGCCCATGTGTGATCACTACTGAGCCCATACTCAGAAACAAGAGAAACCGTTGCAATGAGAAGCCCACGCACCACAAATAGAGTAGAGCACACCTCACCAGCTCACAGCAATGAGAGACAAGCCTGTGAGAAAACAAAGATCTGGCATAGCCCTCTCCCCTCAAAAGAAAACAAAAAGACCAAAAAGACCAAATCAACCAACCAGAAAAAAAATGCCCACATTGTTCACAAAGCCTGTTTTACCTTGAGGTGCACACATGCCTTTCCATAGAACCTCCCAGAACCCGCACTGGCCACTCTAACCATCAGGACCTTAAGCTCTTCTCAGTCTTTATCAGAAAAGCTACCTTTTCTTAGGGTGCCTGAGATGGTTAGGTACTTAAGGGTTAAAAGAAGCACCTCTGCCATCTGGTCAACGTTGGATTACTTCTGTGTTGGTGGTTCAGTCAATGAATTAACTGCAGAGTGCCTTTATAAACTAATCACTTAAAAAAAAAAAAAAAAGAGTATGTGATCTGTTGTGGAGTTCTACATAGAATCTGAATCTCCTGCATTGCAGGTGGTCTCTTTACCTGATTGAGGCACCAGAGAAGCCCCAAACATAAAACAGTAGAGCATTGTTCTTCTCAGAGATACAAATCAGATTAGTTATTACCTTACTCCTTGGAAGGAAAGTTATGAACAAATTAGACAGTATATTAAAAAACAGAGATATTACTTTATCAACAAAGGTCTTTCTAGTCAAGGCTATGGTTTTTCCAGTAGTCATGTATGGATATGAGAGTTGGACTATAAAGAAAGCTGAGCACTGAAGAATTAATGCTTTTGAACTGTGGTGCTGGAGAAGACTCTTGTGAGTTTCTTGGAGTGCAAGGAGATCCAAACAGTCCATCCTAAAGGAGTTCAGTCCTGGGTATTTGTTGGAAGGACTGATGTTGATCCTGAAACCAATATTTTGTCCACCTGATGCAAACTGCTGACTCATTTGAAAAGACCCTGGTGTTGGGGAAGATTGAAGGCAGGAGAAGAAGGGGATGACAGAGGATGAGATGGCTAGATGGCATCACTGACTCAATGGACATGAGTTTGGGTAAACTCTGGGAGTTGGTGGACAGGGAGGCCTGGTGTGCTGTAGTTCATGGGGTCTCAAAGAGTCAGACAAGACTGAGTGACTGAATTGAAATGAGGGTTGGAGACAGATGAGAATGGTGAGATTAGAGAAGAATGTGGGCTCCCTGGGTGGTGCAGTGGCAAAGAATCCACCAGCCAATGCAGGAGACACAGGACCTCTGGGTTACAGGTTCAATCACACAGTTTCAATCTCTGGGTCTGGAAGATCCCCGGGAGAAAGGAAAAGCAACCACTGCATTATTAATTCCTAGTGAATCTCGTGGACAGAGGAGCCTGATGGGCTACAGTTCATGGGGTTGCAAAGAGTCAGACATGACTGAGTGACCAAGCATAGAAGGATACATGTTATTGATTTAAGAACACAATTTTAAAAGCACTCACAGGACTTCCTGGGCATTCCCAGTGGTTAAGGAATCTTAGTGGCTAAGACACCATGCTCCCTATGCAGGGGCCCCAGGTTCAATCCCTAGTCAGGGGACTAAATCCCATATGCTAAAACTAACACCTGGCACAGCCAAACAAATAAATATTTTTTAAATAAAAAATACAACAGTATGGACTTTTAAAAGTCCTTACTATGTGCATCACCAGGATTTAAAGCAGGAATTTACCATATGTCAGGTGATAGCAACGATCCTCAGTTCAGTTCAGTCACTCATTCGTGTACAACTCTTTGCCCCCATGAATTGCAGCACGCCAGGCCTCCCTTTCCATCACCAACTCCCAGAGTTCACCCAGACTTACCTCCATCGAGTCGGTGATGCCATCCAGCCATCTCATCCTCTCTCATCCCCTTCTCCTCTTGCCCCCAATCCCTCCCAGAATCAGAGTCTTTTCCAATGAGTCAAATCTTCTCATGAGGTGGCCAAAGTACTGGAGTTTCAGCTTTAGCATCAGTCCTTCCATAGTAATCCTAGGGCTGATCTCCTTCAGAATGAACTGGTTGGATCTCCTTGCAGTCCAAGGGACTCTCAAGAGTCTTCTCCAACACCACAGTTCAAAAGCATCAATTCTTTGGTGCTCAGCCTTCTTGACAGTCCAACTCTCACATCCATACATGACCACAGGAAAAACCTTAGCCTTGACTAGACGGACCTTTGTTGGCAAAGTAATGTCTCTGCTTTTGAATATACAATTCAGGTTAGTCATAATTTTCCTCCCAAAGAGTAAGTGTCTTTTAATTTCTGGTGACTTGTGGCTACAGTCACCATCTGCAGTGATTTTGGAGCCCCCCAAAATAAAGTCTAACACTGTTTCCACTGTTTTCCCATCTATTTCCCATGAAGTGATGGGACCAGATGCCATGATCTTCGTTTTCTGAATGTTGAGCTTTAAGCCAACTTTTTCACTCTCCTCTTTCCCTTTCATCAAGAGGCTTTTTCGTTCCTATTCACTTTCTGCCATAAGGGTGGTGTCATCTACATATCTGAGGTTATTGATATTTCTCCTAGAAATCTTAATTCCAGCTTGGGTTTCTTCCAGTCCAGCGTTTCTCATGATGTACTCTGCATATTAATCCTAATATTAACTAATTCTCTGCTTTGTAAAATCCACAATTTTATAAAATTGCATCATGTTTCTAAGCAAAAACCATTTCAGAGTTTTCTAATTGGCAAAATAATACCTCCCTGTATGACATTCTCTGTCACCCACTCCTGTCCAACTCTCTGCGACCCCATGGTCTGTAGCTTGCCAAGCTCCTCTGTCCATGGGATTCTCCAGGCAAGAATACTGGAGTGGGTTGCCATTTCCTCCTCCAGGGAATCTTCCCGACTTAGGGATTGAACCTGTGTCTACTGCACTGGCAGGCAGATTCTTTACCACTGAGCCACGTGGAAAGCCCAAATAATGCCTACATACAGTATTAAAATTTAATATAAAATTAGTTAAAATTAAAAAAAAATCTAAGTTTGTTATTCAAAGGGTGTGTGTGTGTGTGTGTGTGTGTGTGTGTGTGTGTGTGTGTGTGTGTTAAGCATATGAACAAACCACTTGTTTGGGTTTTCTGATGTGTGGTACATGTTACTTAGATTCCTAAGCTCGGTCACTAAGTTGTCTCTGAGTCTTTGCGACCCCATGGATTGTGTAGCTCACCAGGCTTCTCTGTCCATGGGATTTTCCAGGCAGGAATACTAGAGTGGTTTGCCATTTCTTTCTCCATGTTACTTAGATTACTAAGCCCTTCCAAACTAGATAATTATTCTGTACACCTGTCACTTAAAAGGAACCCAGGTATGCAGAATGCAAAAGTGAGAGTCTACACTGGGGGTTCCCCTCCAACCTTCAGTGTCCAAATCTTACCAGATACCTGCTTGTCCCCACCAGCAAGCAGGCCCCTAGGCCTCATCTCCCTTCCTCCACCACCAGTTTTCATGGCTTGTGCTCTGAACAGAACTCAGAATGTCTTGTTTTCTGACCCTTACATATGTTCTTCGAATTCAGAACAAACTTCTGAAGACATGGCAGGATGTCCTACCTCACTCCTACAGACAGAAATGCCTATTTCAAACAACAAAAGCATCTGTCACCTATCCCACCCACAAAGTTAGCAAAAATAAACTTCATGAGGCACATAGTTTCTGACTCAAAACCTCCCAGTCAAGGAATAGATCATGAGGAGCTACACACACACACACACACACACACACACACACACACACACACACGAACTTGGGTACAAATGTGTCACGGTGCAGCACTGTCTACTACACGAATACTCTGGAAGCACCATAAAAACATTCATGCACAGAGGATCTGTTACACACCCAGTAGGCCATCCAGACCATGAAGTATGGTGTAGTCATTAAGACAAGTCATGGGTCAGACCTCAGGGTGCTTAACTTGGAACAAACTCCACTTTCATATTTAAACACACAAGCGCCTATCTGTTTCTAAAAGGAAACCTAAGTGCATAGTACTAACACAGCCAAGTGAGGAGATGCAGATAGAGTGGGACAAAGATTGATGGATTTCAAGCAATTCCCTTTGGAAAATGAATATTGGGACTTGTCTGGTGGTTCAGTGGCTAAGAATCTGTGCTCTGAATGCAGGGCACCTGGGGATCCATCCTCGGTTAGGGAACTAGATTCCCAGGTGTCACAATTAAGACCCAGCACACCCAAATAAATAAAAAAAAATAATAAATACTTAACAACGACAAGAAAATTGAATGTTTTCCCATATCCACATGTCACTCTCAGTACTAACAAATGTAGAATAAAAAGTCACATTTGGAGAAAACTGTAGGTGGTATTCCAGCAACCACCCCATAAGAGTGGTTGTTTTGATCACTGTGCAGTAAGCAAACCCTTTGGGGGCACTGCGTAGAACACTTTGGGGTTCAAACTTGCTGCTGACTCCTGTGAACACACCACACCAAACTCCAAAAGGTTGTCCACTTTAAAAGTGCAGAGGTTGATAAGATGATCCCAAGGAAATGAGACACCACGAAAGCATCTCTTAGGTCCCCGTAACCCTAAAGGGCTTAGAAATGGCCATGCTAGGACACTAGTTTTCTCATTTATGAGGACAATCACCTATTTCATGTAACAATGAGACTGTTCCATTAATATGACAAAGAATGAAACTTTTTCCTTCTTCCTGTTATGAATCTCCTTCTTGAATGCTATTTTGGTTCCAAAAATGCTATTTGGTTCCAAAGGATATATATATATATATATATATATATATATATATATATATATATATATATATATATCCTTTGGGGTATATCTTCAAGTCCATACTAAAAACTGGAATGCATGAAGTCAATTTACTTTTTAAAATTTACAGCGAATCTTGGAAAAGACTGGACTCAGATCATATCAGATCAGATCAGTCGCTCAGTCGTGTCTGACTCTTTGTGACCCCATCAATCACACACCAGGCCTCCCTGTCCATCACCGACTCCCGGAGCTCACTGAGACTCACGTCCATCGAGTCACTGATGCCATCAAGCTATCTCATCCTCTGTCATCCTCTCCTCCTCTTGCCCCTAATCCCTGCCAGCATCAGAGTCTTTTCCAATGAGTCAACTCTTCACATGAGATGGCCAACGTACTGGAGTCTCAGCTTTAGCATCATTCCTTCCAAAGAGATCCCAGGGCTGATCGCCTTCAGAAGGGACTGGTTGGATCTTCTTGCAGTCCAAGGGACTTTCAAGAGTCTTCTCCAACACCACAGTTCAAAAGCATCAATTCTTTGGTGCTCAGCCTTCTTCACAGTCCAACTCTCACATCCATACATGACCACAGGAAAAACCATAGCCTTGACTAGACGGAACTTTGTTGGCAAAGTAAAGTTTCTGCTTGTCAATATGCTATCTAGGTTGGTCATAACTTTCCTTCCAAGGAGTGAGCTTCTTTTAATTTCATGGCTGCAGTCACCATCTGTAGTGATTTTGGAACCCAGAAAAATAAAGTCAGATAGTTTCCAAAGTTTCCCCATCTATTTCCCATGAGGTGATGGGACCAGATGCCATGATCTTTGTTTTCTGAATGTTGAGCTTTAAGCCAACTTTTTCACTCTCCACTTTCCGAAAGAGAGGAGACATTGAGGCCTCCCTGGTCGGATCTTAGAAGCCCAGGCAAAGTTAGTAAGCTTGGCGGGCTCTGAGCTCCAGATGGAGATTCAGCCAGAGTTTGAAAGAGAGAGAGACATGGGGAGACCAGTATTTCAAGGAACTGATCCCAATTCTTTATTTTCCAGAGTCTGTTTTTATACACTAAGATGTTATGCAAAAGTCATGCGGGGTCAGCAGTCCTGACTTTTATTAACGTCAGGTGCTTCATACAAATGTATACAGAGGTCTTAGGGGTGTTACATTATCTTCTGGCCAGGGGCATGCTGACAATTTATGACCCTCTCCTTGTTACAACAGTCAGTCAACACTTATTTCTCCAGGGGTGATTATTCTTAAAACAGATGCCACCCAAATAAAGTTACATTCCTATAGGGTGAGGGTGTACTGGGTGCACTCAGGTACACTCCTGTCTAATGTCTTCTGGGGGCTCTTCGTCCCCAAGGCCTCAAGGGCACTTTAGCTTTGGTGTGGGTCTTCCCATGAGGCGGTTAACCCCGAGCAGGTATCCCTTGTCCACTCATATTGGGGCATCTTCCTCGCCTGATTTGGCACATCCTGTGGCCCATGGCTGGTTGCTCATTGGCAAAGCATCTGCATGCAATGAGGGAGACCTGGGTTCGATCCCTGGGATTGGGAAGATCCCCCGAGAAGGGAAATGGCAACCAACTGCAGCACTCTTGCCTGGAGAAAATCCCATGAACAGAGGAGCATGATAGGCTTACAGTCCATGGGATCACAAACAGCCACACATGACTGAGCAACTTCACTAGTTCACTTGTGGCCTGTGCACCCCTCATGGCTCCATGCTGGTAGGCTCCTGGCGCTTGAAAGACACTCAAGTATTTATTGGAGAAGGAAATAGAAACTGAGTCCAATATTCTTGCCTAGAGAATCTCATGGACTGTAGCCTGCCTTCCAGACTCCTTTGTTCATGGAATCACAAAAGTCGGACACGACTTAGCGACTAAACCACCACCAGCACCAAATGTTTATATTGTGTCTGAGAGGATGGTCTTATATCGCCCCTCCTGTGTCTGTTCCACCTGAGAACTCTAGGTGGCGCCAGAGAGTTTTGTCCCTTGCGCTTTCCTGCCCAATCTGGTCCCAATGACTGTGATCCCAGAGACCAGCTCTCAGTCAAATGTTCCCCGTCTCTCATCCAGACAGCTCCAGGTGCCATTTATCCAGTTGTCCGGTGGATAAGGATCTGCCTTGCAACTCAGGAGATGCCTGTATGATCCCTGGTAGCGGAAACAGGATCCTACATTTTGTGCAGCAAGTAAGCCTGAACACTACAAGTAGATACAAGGAAAGATGCCATGGGATGCAACAAAGATTCTGGCATGCCACAACTAAGATCTGATGCAGCCAAATAAATATAAAAAATACATTATTTTTAAAAGAAGAAGAAAAAACCACGCTGCTGTTTTAGCCACCAGTGGGGCTGACAAACTACCTGAAAAGTGAAAATTTCTGGGTCGTGTCCGACTCTTTGCGACTCTATGGACAGTCCAAGGAAAATTATCCAGGCCAGAATACTAGAATGGGTAGCCCTTCTCTTCTCCAGGGCATCTTCCCAATCCAGGGATAGAAGGCAGGTCTCCTGAATTGCAGGCACATTCTTTACCAGCTGTGCCACAAGAGAAATCCAAGAATACTGGAGTGGATGGATAGCTAATCTCTTCTCAGGGAATCTTCTTGACCCGTGAAATTGAACCAGGATCTCCTGCATTTCAGGTGATTCTTTACCAGCTTATCTAACAGGGAACCTCCCTTAATTCCCAAATATGTTTACTATATTCAAGGAAAATCTGAAGATCTGACAAGAGTACACACGTTTTAGGAAAATTTCACTGACCCCAGTAGCCCCAGTTCCTCAGAGCTTGTGGGTACAACCCCTGCCACTGTGATTTCATTTGTTTTTAAAAGCCATAATTAGTACTGTGAACACTGGCTGTGTCTTCTCAAAGTAGAAACAAATATCTATGTATAGATCTTGTTGTTTAGTCACTAGGTCGGGTTTGACTGTTTGTGATCCCACACATCCCAACCCACCAGGCTCTTCTGTCCATGTGATTTCCCAGGCAAGAATACTGGAGTGGGTTGCCATTTCTTCCTCCAAGGGATCTTCCCCACCTAGGGATTGAACCTGCATCTCCTGAGTCTCCTTTCATTAGCAGGTTTCCTCTTGATGACTGAGCCACCTGTGAAACACGTGTGTAGACATACTTGGCTGGATTGTGCTTCACAGATCCTGGTGTTTTGTATTGTTTTTAACAAATTAAGAATTGTGGCAGCTCTGAATCTGTTAGTGCCATTAGTCTGTTAGTGACATTTTCCAACAGTTCTTGCTCACTTTGTCTCTTTGTGTCTCACATTTTGGTAATTCTCACAGTATTTCAAACTTTTCTACCATCACATTTGTTATTCTGTGGTCAGTGATCCTTGATTTTACTCATATTACTACTAGGACTCAGACGGTTCATATGATGGTTAGCACTTTTTAATTTAAAATAAGATCTGTACATTGTTTTCTTAGACATATTATTGCACACTTGGTATATTCCAGTGTAGTGTAAACATAACGTTTATATACACTGGGAAACCAAATCATTCATATGTCTAGCTTTATTACAATATTTCCTTCATTGTGAAGGTCTGGAACCCAACTTAGAATATCTCTGAGGTCTGCTTATATTACCTTTTTAAAATAGGATGAGAAACATTCATTCCTCTCACTGTAGAGACTCCCCCAGTAAACCAGCTGGGTTTCCACTCTTTCCCATTACAGAGTTGCAATAAGTTGCTGCAGTGTGAGACCTTTGCTTTTCTGAGCCACTCTTTCATTTGACTGCAGTCTGTCTAGTTTTCTCCCTTCACTGATTACCTGTGAAGGAAGATGAAAGACATTCTGGATATTATAGCACAGAAAAAGCCTTCTGAAAATGAAATTCACATTGCCAGAAGCTTCCTTATGAGGGTTTTGAGAAACTCTATGAGATACAGTCTTGATTTTACAATCGCTTTACTCCAGAGGTTCAATGGGTTCATCCATTTTCTGCTTCAATAAATGGGCAGTCAAGTCAACACCTTCCAGATTTGTACCACCCATGGATTTTTTCTTCACTAATTACCTGCATAATCAGAAATTTTGTGTTATAAATACTTTCTAGGTTTTCATTAATATTCACTATTGCATAAGAATCTTTACTGTTCTTTCCTGTTGGAAGAATGTTTGACATGCATCAGGTATTTAGAGGCTCAGTTGTGCCCTTTACTTCTGATCTGCAGTTGCCCATGGGGAGGCTAGATCCATCCTAAATTGCAGGAAGAGGAGAGGCATGTGTGCACCATCTCCTCACTCAACAGCTTATACCGGAGGCTCTGTGACATTCATAATGGCAGCTGTAAAGATTTTAAACACCTGGGCAGGTGTGGTCAAACCGTAATAAGCCGTCATGGATTGTGGTGACCATGGTGGGGGCAGGGAAGGCTCCTGCCACATTCAGAAGCCTTGGTAGGAATGGACTGGAGCCTGCTGGTCTAGGGGATGGTGATTCCCACAATGGGGGCCCTTAGATGACTTCAGACACTCTGACAGGCTCAGGGAAATACGTGTTCACTGGTCCCCACTAGGACTTCCCTGGTGGCTCAGATGGCAAATAATCTGCCTGCAATATAAGAGACCACGGTTCAATCCCTGGGTTGGGAAGATCTCCTGGAGAAGGGAATGGCAACCCAGTCCAGAATCCTTGCCTGGAGAATCCCATGGACAGAGAGGAGCCTGGTTGGATACAATCCAAGGGGTTGCAAAGAGTGAGCTAGGACTGAGTGACTCACACACACACACACACACACACACACACACACACACACACACACACACACACACACACACACACACACACACACACACCAGTCCCATGGGCAGATGCCAGAGTCCAACTCCAGCAACCAGGGATTCAACCTGAAAAGGTGAACAGTGTTGGCGATGAGACAGCCTCTCATTTGTCTATGAACTGCCTGTTTATTCCAAGTTTAAGATGCTCTTTTATACTTTTACATTAGGCCAGAGGTTTGGCATTTTCAGTTGCCCCTCTCCCAGATATCTCCATAAAGCACTGTTGCTCTTCAAACAGAATTCCTGCTTCAGTGATTCTCTGGGAATCAGCCTTATCATCTATTATCTGCCCCCTCTAATGTGTCCTATAGTTAACTTTTGATTACATTGTAACTCATGCTACATTCCTCAGTTTACTTCTTATCTTCCTTAATCCTGTTTGCCCCCAACATCCTGAGCTCACTGTCTCTTGAAAAGGCTTCTAGCTATAGTGTCTCTAAAAATTCCTAACTTCAATAAGCTATAGTAAAATATGCTAACTTTACAACATTCCTTAAATCTTTAACTTCCAACTATTTCAATTATTTCTAAGCCCTAAATTCAGCAAACTCCTTTGCCATAAACATTCTCCTCACAAATAGGCTTCAGATACAATCCCTCCCATGGCCTCAAGCTACGGCCTATGTGTTCATCCTGGAACACTCTTTTGTAAAGTCCTTGAACAAATGTCAATGATTAACTTTATGAATTATTTTCTGGTCACAACTGCAGAAGGCTTTGTGCCTTCTCACGCTCCTCTCAAGAACAATAAGCACCTTAATATTCCTTTTCAGTCAACTCAGCCGAGGAGAGGAAAAGACAAATCAGAATTACACGGCCTAACTCCTTCATTCCGGGATCCATGCCTGAGGAATGAGGAGAGGGGCCTGGGGACCGTGCCTCCATTTTATCAGTAATGCCTAACGTGGCTCCCGACATCTCCCCCTTTTTTTTATTTTTTAGAACATAGGTATGAAACTCAGTATATAGAGCAGAGAAACTTTGGCTGAGTATCCTGAAAAGGCACGGGGCTATTACACAAATCAGAACTAACAGGCATAAGCATATGGCTGCATTAATCATTATTGTAGAAAAGGATCCATGGGAAAGATACCCCTCCAGATTTTCAAAGAGGGAATTAGAAAGCCATTGAGAGGAAAAGTCAGACTCCACCTGCTTCATATTCTGAATATCCTGATGTAACTTAGAAATATCAATACTAAAATCTGAATGATTCCAGATGCCTAAAATATGGTTCCTAATACGTTCCCAAGAGTGCATGGAATCACTCATTCTAGAGGGGTGATGCACATCCATTTAAAATCAGCATGGCACCTTAAAGACTATTTAATTTTTAAATTTGTAATTTCTTGCCCCATAAGCAGAACTGTTTCTTCTAAACCATTGACCTTATTTTCTATTTTCTTATCTATAATTTCCTGGATAGTAAGAGCTACGGAGACATTTTTAGACAACTGATTGATAAACGAGGCTGTATGCACTTCTTTTGACAGGGCAACAGCAGAAACCATAACTGATGCAATTATGGCAATCAAGGCAGTTATTTACACAACCAGAGCTGCAATGAATCTCTTAGGTCGAGAAATTAAGCCATTAAGTTCATACAAAACTTTCAATGCATAATCATCAAACCATTGTCCTTCTAATTTTATAGGAACCATCACATATGGTGGTTGCTTTACAATCATCACAGCCTTATAATTATTACAATCATTCCCATCAACACAATTTGATATAAAACAATTCACACATATGACATTGTAAACAGTTTCTCCTTCAGAAACTTCCAAATCACTGATTTCTGGCCAGCAAAAAGGTATAGGGAGAATGCATACAGGCCCGTACAATATATCTTTGTTAATTTAAAGGTCTATGTAAAATCACAGGTGCCATATCAGCCAATGATTTCCATAACTCAGGCTGCATGGCACCCGTTCCATCGAAGCTCACTAAAGGAGGAACCCACCCATTAACATGACACCTAGTAATTACTAAAGGCATATGGAAAAATGAATTATTCCATATGGACCTACAAGGTTATACATAAATCAAGCCCCATCATTGATTCAAAAGATAGAGGCACCCCCATTCAGTCAGAAAATGTCTGGTGGCAGCAATGGGAATAGATAACTTTATGGGGTACATGCATTATTTCCAATGAGGAAAGCCAGAAATACTGCTTATGCTTTTCCAGACCTGTAGTCCTTGTTCATCAGAGTCTGAAATGGGGAGTGCACAGCTCGGATAGTCCTTTAAATGAAGGGCTGCCTTTTTTAAGGCATCAAATAGTCTTTCTTGCCCCCCTGGCATCAGCAGCTATAAAGACCAAAAGTCTCTCTCGCCAATCGCTTCTTAGATAATCAGTAAGTATGCCTTTCAAGGAAGTGTTAACACATCCATTCAAAACTGGAGCTGCTTCTTGTAGAGAGGAAGGTATGGCAAAGCAAATAGGTGGATAAATGGACACACCAGAAAAATTGAAGGAAATGCTGACCACTGTTTTAACATTATTAGGATAAATGAATGCCCTGCCCAAAAGAAGAGTATCATTAACAAAAACACAAATGGGCTCATTCGTCCAATCAACAGGCTTGAAAGAAGGTGGATTAGGCAAATAAGCCCAATGAAATTTTTCTACACTGGAGGGCCTTGGCTGACAAGCCAACACAGCAAGCATAGCCATAAACATTACCGTAAGAGTGGCCTCATATCTCCCCCTTTCTATTAATTTTTCAGCCCACTGAGTGAGATGTTTTAGCTGGCCCCAAGTTGGTGGTTGTTTAAGAACGATGACAGCGATGAGGTGGGGCAGAATATGGTTGAACTCAATCAGCATGTCTCTCCTGAAGTGCCAAGTGCCTGAAGCGATGTACTAGCCATGAAGCCTCAGGTGAAGGGTCACTCGCCCTTTGGCGTTTTCTTGGCTCCCTCAGGTCTGGACTCAACGAGCTTCTGGTGTCTCCATTTTTTCGGTCCTGGACTCCAGGACTTAAGGGATTTTAGTAACCTCAGGGGGTCCAAACAGGAGAAGTGGAATCCTGTGGAAACACACAGGCATACCCTCTCCCACAAGTTAGCAGTATGTCTGGCCCTTTCCACTCTCCTGTAAGGACATCTTTCCACTTAACCAAGGCTGAGTCCAGCTCCTTCAGGAGTCCAGTGTCTCATCATTGCAGTCTGCCCCTGTGTGTCCACATTAAAATGATTAATTACAAACAAAGCATGGTGTAAAACATGATGTGGAGAGGAATATTTAAATTCTCCCTGTCTTAATTTAGCTATCTGACTTTTTAAAGTCTGATGCGCCCTTTCCACTATGGCTTGGCCTTGGGGATTATAAGGTATTCCTGTTGAATGTACTATGGAAAATTGTTGACAAAATCTCTTAAAAGCAGCAGAAGTATAAGCTGGGGCATTATCTGTTTTGATCTGTTTGGGGAATCCTATTTGGGAAAAGAATTGAAACAAGTGCTGAATTACATCTCTAGTTGCTTCACCTGATCTAGTAGAGGCTATAATAACATGAGAAAAGGTATCCACAGTAACATGTACAAAGGACAGTTTTCCAAAGGCCAGGATATGAGTTACGTCCATTTGCCAGAGAGCATTAGGCCTAAGGCCTCGGGGATTTACTCCTAATGGTGGAGATGGATTAAATGTTGGGCAATTTAGACATAACTATTTGTCTAGCTGCTTCCCTAGAGATATGAAATTCATAACTTAAACCAGCTGCATTTTGATGATGAATTTTGTGAGAATTTTTGGCCTTGTCATTCTTTTCATGTAAGTTTAAAGCAATTACTTTAGTTAATGCATCTGCCAAAGCATTTCCTTCATGCAAAGGACTGTAATATGTCCCACAAAATATTTCTTATCTTTTTGCTTAATCTCCTTCTGTAAATCAAATAACAAGGAGAAAATGGTAGTCTTATTTTCTGGAATATTAGCAGTCTCGATATGAGGAAATAACCCTACAATATATTGGGAGTCAGTCAGAAGATTGAAACTGTGGTCTCTTAAATGTTTAAGAGCCCAAATAACCACCCTCTACTCAGCTCTCTGGGCCGAGTTCAGTTACCTGAACATGGGATTTTCCATTAATAATTGTGACTGCTTTACCAATAGAGGAGCCATCTGTGAAAACTAAAATTGCCCCTTACAAAGGTTGAATAGAAAATTTCTTCAGAAAAATTACTGGATGTGTTTTCAAAAAATGCAATAGGGGCCTTGAGGGCAAATGAAACAAAATTTGACCCCTGAAATCTATCAGGGCAACTTGCTAATCATCACTATTTTGTAAAAGAGATTGCAGTTGATCTTTATTGAATGGAATCACTATATTTGCTACTTCTTTTCCAAAAAGTTCCACACTTCTTTTTTTTTTTTTTTTTTTTACCTTTTATAATTAATTGTTCTACCAAGCTGGGATAAGATAAAAATATTTTTCTTGGGGTCACTGGTAGATGGAGCCATTCCAATGAGCCTTCTTGCCACAAGCATCCTGAAGGTGACTCCAATGAGCCTTCTTACCACAAGCATCCTGTAGGTGTATGCTCTGTGGCAAGAATAATTAAATCCCATCCTCTGGTAATATTAATCCTAATTAACTGATCATTTAAAGCCTCATCCACTTTAACAAAAGCTGATTCGGCCTCACTAGTCAATTCTCTCTTAGAACTAGGATCAGGATCGCCTTTTAAGCAATTAAACAGAGGCTTTAAATCTGCAGTGGTCAGTTTTAAATGTGGGCATATCCAATTCAGTTCAGTTCAGTTTAGTCGCTAAGTCGTGGGGCACGCCAGGCCTCCCTGTCCATCACCAACTCCTGGAGTTCACTCAGACTCACTTCCATCGAGTCTGTGATGCCATCCAGCCATCTCATCCTCTGTTGTCCCCTTCTCCTTCTGCCCCCAAATCCCTCCCAGCATCAGAGTCTTTTCCAATGAGTCCACACTTCGCATGAAGTGGCCAAAATACTGGAGTTTCAGGTTCAACATCATTCCTTCCAAAGAAATCCCAGGGCTGATCTCCTTCAGAATGGACTGGTTGAATCTCCTTGCAGTCCAAGGGACTCTCAAGAGTCTTCTCCAACACCACAGTTCAAAAGAATCAATTCTTCAGTGCTCAGTCTTCTTCTCAGTCCAACTCTCACATCCATACATGACCACAGGAAAAACCATAGCCTTGACTAGACGGAATTTTGTAAGCAAAGCAATGTCTCCGCTTTTGAATATGCTATCTAGGTTGGTCATAAAGTTCCTTCCAAGGAGTAAGCGTCTTTTAATTTCATGGCTGCAGTCACGATTTGAAGTGAGTTTGGAGCCCCCCCAAAATAAAGCCTGACACTGTTTCCCCATCTACTACCCATGAAGTGATGGGACCAGATGCCATGATCTTCATTTTCTGAATGTTGAGCTTTAAGCCAACTTTTTCATTCTCCACTTTCACTTTCATCAAGAGGCTTTTTAGTTCCTCTTCACTTTCTGCCATAAAGGTGGTGTCATCTGCATATCTGAGGTTTTTTATATTTCTCCCAGCAATCTTGATTCCAGCTTGTGTTTCTTCCAGTCCAGCGTTTCTTATGATGTACTCTGCATATAAGTTAAGTAAACAGGGTGACAATATACAGCCTTGACGAACTCCTTTTCCTATTTGGAACCAGTCTGTTGTTCCATGTCCAGTTCTAACTGTTGTTCCTGACCTGCATACATATTTCTCAAGAGGCAGATCAGGTGGTCTGGTATTCCCATCCCTTTTAGAATTTTCCACAGTTTATTGTGATCCACACAGTCAAAGGCTTTGGCATAGTCAATAAAGCAGAAATAGATGTTTTTCTCGAACTCTCTTGCTTTTTCCATGATCCAGCAGATGTTGGCAGTTTTATCTCTGGTTCCTCTGCCTTTCTAAAACCAGCTTGAACATCAGGAAGTTCACGGTTCACATATTGCTGAAGCCTGGTTTGGAGAATTTTGAGCATTACTTTCCTAGCGTGAGATGAGTGCAATTGTACGGTAGTTTGAGCATTCTTTGGCATTGCCTTTCTTTGGGATTGGAATGAAAACTGACTTTTTCCAGTCCTGTGGCCACTGCTGAGTTTTCCAAATTTGCTGGCATATTGAGTGCAGAACTTTCACAGCATCATCTTTCAGGATTTGAAATAGCTCAACTGGAATTCCATCACCTCCACTAGCTTTGTTATAGTGATGCTTTCTAAGGCCCACTTGACTTTACATTCCAGGATGTCTGCCTCTAGGTCAGTGATCACACCATCGTGATTATCTGGGTCGTGAAGATCTTTTTTGTACAGTTCTTCTGTGTATTCTTGCCATCTCTTCTTAATATCTTCTGCTTCTGTTAGGTCCATACCATTTCTGTCCTTTATTGTGCCCATCTTTGCATGAAATGTTCTTTTGGTATCTTTGATTTTCTTGAAGAGATCCCTAGTCTTTCCCATTCTGTTGTTTTCCTCTATTTCTTTGCATTGATCCATTCAGGTATGACCTAAATCATATCCCTTATGATTATACAGTGGAAGTGATAAATATATTTAAGGGCCTAGATCTGATAGAGAGAGTGCCTGATAAACTACGGAATGAGGTTCGTGACATTGTACAGGAGACAGGGATCAAGACCATCCCCATGAAAAAGAAATGCCAAAAAGCAAAATGGCTGTCTAGGGAGGCCTTACAAATAGCTGTGAAACGAAGAGATTTGAAAAGCAAAGGAGAAAAGGAAAGATACAAACATCTGAATGCAGAGTTCCCAAGAATAGCAAGAAGAGATAAGAAAGCCTTCTTCAGAGATCAATGCAAAAAAATAGAGGAAAGACTGGACTAATTCTGCTTAAAAGGGTAGGTCAACACTGCACTGTGAATGAGCCACCTCTGAAACACCAAGTTGAGGATTATTTCTGTATATAAAAGCAGTCACGAGTATTTCTTGGCTGTGTGGTGCCTAAGACTTTGGCGGCATCACTTTGAGGCCTTGAGTTTGATTTCTGGTAAAGGAACTAAGATCTTGAAAAAAAAATTCCATGAAATGCTCCAGGAAGAATACTGGATTGGGTTCCCTTTGCCAGGGTATCTTCCCAACCCAGGAATTGAATCCAGGTCTCCTGCATTGCAGGTGGATTCTTTACCAGGTGAGTCACAATGGAAGCCCAAGAATAGTGGAGTGGATAGTCTATTCCTTCTCCAGCAGATCTTCCCAACCCAGGAATAGAACCGGGGTCTGCTGTATTGTGGGCAGATTCATTATCAGCTGAACTACCGAAGAAGCCAGCAAACTGTGTAGCCAGCATGGCCAAAAACAATCACCAACACCTCCAACCTGCTCTGTAGTACTGTTCTGGTTCCTGTGTGTAAAAACATCATGTCCCCAATTTCCCTCTCTGACCTCCTCAAATTACCCCAACTCCTATTTACAACTTGCTTTTGAATCAAGTATGCTTGCCCACCCCAGAGCCTGGACATGGATGTCCATGTACATCACTCTGTATTAGCATAAGACCTGAAAATCCAAGGTGGTAGCCTGCCACCTTGATTAAAAATGGCCTACGATATTTTGCTTCATTCAGAGCATCAGCTATTGCCAGGGACAAGATTTAAGGAATCAAAATCACTTCATAAATCAAAAATTAACACTCAACAGCAATGAAAGAAGGAATCTTTTCTCAAAACTGACCTTACAGCACCAGGAACTCCACTCATACTCTGTGACAAGCCAGAAAAAGTGAGGTAACTCAGTCATGTCCAACTCTTTGCGACGCCATGGAATGAAGCCTACCAGGCTCTTCCATCCATGGAATTTTCAGGCAAGAATACTACAGTGGGTTCCCATTTCCTTCTCCAGGGAATCTTCATGATCCAGAGATTGAACCCAGGTCTCCTACATTGCAGGCAGGTGCTTTATCATCTGAGGCACTGAACAAGCACAGGAAAAGAATTAAAAAAAAAAAAAAAAAAAGAGAGAGAGAGAGAGAGAGTGGATAGCTGATTCATTTTGCTGTATATCTGAAATCAACACAACATTAACTATTAAGTTAACTATGTTATTGTTCAGCTGACAAGCTGTGTCTGACCCTTTGTGATCCCATGGACTGTAGCACACCAGGCTTTCTGGTCCTTCTCCACCTGCCAGAGATTGCTCAAACTCATGTCCATTGAGTTGTTGATGCCATGCAAATATCTCATCTGCTGTTTTCTCCCTCTCCTCCCACCTTCAGTCTTTCCCAGCATCAGGGTCTTTTCCAGAGTCAGCCTTTTGCATCAGGTGGCCAAAGATTGGAGCTTTAACTAAGTTAACTATACTTCAACATAAAACTAATGAAAAACAAAGGTAATCTTTTAAATTTGTGGTGTTGGGTTCATCCTTAACCAAGAGATGAATCACTCTTGTACTTCCTAAGTGTACACGCTCACATACATATGCACAGACATAAACATGTTGACATTGGGACTGCCACAGTTGACACAGGGCAGCCAACAGACTGCACGCACATCTCTGTCTGTAAACAAGGCTTGACTCCCAGGTCTTACCTTTTCACCACCAACTTCAGGGTCTTATGCAACCCCCTCACCAGGCAGGTGGCCTTCTTTCTAAAGCCAAACAGACTGATGTTGTTGAGGCCCACAATCTCATCTCTGGCCAGCAGTTTGTCCATGGCCACAGCTTTGCTCCCTTCTTTGACCTGCAACACAGAAAGAGGGTCCATGAGCCTCCCCTCACGCCAAAAGAGCAAACCAGTCCCCAGGACACAGACAGGAGGGTGTTTTGGTAACAGCTCTGTGCCACCCACTGGTTCTCATACTGGCTTAAGCATGGCCCGGAAGTGAAGGTATCCAGCTTGG
Organism: Bos taurus; assembly: GCF_002263795.3. NCBI lineage: Eukaryota > Metazoa > Chordata > Mammalia > Artiodactyla > Bovidae > Bos > Bos taurus. The sequence goes on from NC_082638.1 coordinate 23,661,880, forward strand.
GCCCCAATTTCCTGTGAGAGACCAGGGATGCAACCCTCTCCTGGTCTGTACCCCTCATCTGGTCCATATCTGCAAGGCCTACCATTTATGGAAGGGGCAGTAGAATACACAATCATTCAAAAATACACCAGAAACAGGGGATCCAGACAGGCCCCTTTGCTTTCTGAATCTCCTTCCTCGCCTCCCCACCCCGTCACCCCCAAGCCAAAAAAAAGAAGAAAAAACGGGTGTTTTAAAATTATTGACTAGTTATTTTTCACCTATCAGTCCTCCACCTAGAGCTTTCCTGTTGGTACCATGGTTAAAAATCTGCCTGCCAACACGACAGACATGGGTTAGATCCCTGGTCAGGGAAGGGTCCACATGCCACAGTTCAAGACACTGTGCACTGTTGTGCACGACAACCACTGAGCCTGGGCTCCAGAGTCCAGGTGCTGCAACTACTAAGCCGACATGCCACAACTACTGAAGCCTGTGTGCCCTAGACCCCTCATGCTGCACAACGAGAGAAGCCATCGCAATGAGAAGCCCACATGACGCAAATGGACAGGAGCTCTTGTTCTCCACACTTGGAGACAGCCCACATGCACCAACAAAGACCCACCAGAACAAAAATAAATATTTTTTTAAAGTCCTGAACCTAGAAGTTTTTCTGTAACAGCTTTCTTTTAATGTTTTATTTATTTATTTATTTTTATAATTTCGGTAACAGTTTTACTTAGCTATAACTCAAATAAACACCAATCCCCCCATGTATATATGAATGAATGAACAGACTGTTAGTTGTACTCAGAGTGCTCCAACCTTCACCACCCACCCAGTTGAGAACAGGCTTCCTAAGCCCAGAAGAAACCTCATGCCTGTCAGCAGTCATTCTCCAGCCCTTCCAGGCTCTGGAAACCATGTGTGTGTCTTGGATGTAAGTACTGTGGACACTTGATACACACAGAGTCATACAACAGGTGGCCTTTTGTGTCTGGTTTTCTTTCACTCATAATGTGTTTTTCAGGTGCATCCATGTTGACCCCTGGGTGGGAACTCCATTCCTTTTTATGGCTGAGTGATATTCTATTATGCCACTCAATCACATTTGATTTATCTGTTCATCAGGGATGATGGATATATTTACATTGTTTCTATTCTTTGGCTATTGAACCAGTTCAGTTCAGTCACTCAATCATGTCTGACTCTTTACAACCCATGGAGTGCAGCATGCCAGGCCTTCCTGTCCATCATCAATGCAAACAGCTTACTCAAATCCATGCCCATGGAGTCAGTGATGCCATCCAATCATCTCATCCTCTGGCATCCCCTCTCCTCCCACCTTTAGTCTTTCCCAGCATCAGGGCCTCTTCCAGTGAGTCAGTTCTTTGCATCAGGTGGTCAAAGTATTGGAGTTTCAGCTTCAACATCAGTCTTTCCAATGAATATTCAGGACAGAGTTACTTTAGGATGGACTGGTTGGATTTCCTTGCAGTCCAAGGGACCCTTAAGAGCTTTCTCCAACACAAAATATTTGCAGGTCAAAAGCATCCATTCTTCAGTGCTCAGCTTTCTTTAGAGTCCAACTCTCATATCCATACATTTGACGATCAGCGCCCTTGAACACTTGTATACACAAGTTTGTGAATATGTGTCCTCATTTCCCTGTGTGTAAAACTAGGAGTAGAATGGTGGGGTCATATGTTAACTAGAGTAAACATTTTCAGATTTGCTAGACTGATTTTCTTTAAAAAAAAATTATTTCACTGTGCTGGGTCTCAGCTGCAGCATGTGCCATCTTCAGTCTTCATCATGACATAGAGTTTTAGCTCTGGAAAATGGGATCTAGTTCCCTGACCAGGGGATTGATTCCATGTATGTAAAACACTCCCTACCCAGAGTTATACACAGTATGTATGCAAGTGTATTGACTGATTCCTTAAAAGGATTTTAAGACTTTTATGCTGAGAATTTTCAATCTGTATGTCCTTAACCCAGCTTTTCTTATATAGTAATAATCCAACTAAGTATTCAGTAAGCCATCAATTAACCAGCCTACTTTCTGTACCAGTGTCCTCCAAACTGTGTGCTGTGCTTAGTCTCTCAGTCATCACTGACTCTTTGTGACCCAATGGACAGCAGTCTGCCAGGCTCCTCTATCCATGGAGGTTTCCAGGCAAAATACTGGAGCAGGTAGCCATTTTCTCCCTCTGGGGGATCTTCCAAACCCAGGGATTTAACCCAGGCCCCCTGCATTGCAGGCAGTTTCTTTACACTCTGAGCCACCAGGGAACTCCAAGAATACTGGAGTGGGTAGTGTAGCCCTTCTCCAGCAAATCTTCCCAACCCAGGAATCAAACCAGGGTCTCCTGCATTGTAGGTGGATTCTTTACCAGCTAAATTATCAGAGAAGCCCTGTGAGCCATGAATCAAATCCAGCCAGCTAGGACTTCCTGGTGGTCCAGTGATTAAGACTCCATGCTCCCAATGTAGGGGGCCGGGGTCCCATCCCTGACCAGGAAAGATCCCACATGATAGATGGGTGTCCTACCCTCCCCCTGCAAAAAATCCAGCCAGCTGTCTTTCTTTTGGGGGCTGGGGTAAATAAAATTTTACTGGAATACAACTACACCCATTTGTTTATACACTGCTACTGGAGAGATTGGAGTTTGGGGCCCAAAAAGCCAAACATATTTACTCCTTGGCTTGTTACTGAAAAAAAAAAAAAAATTGCCAGCCACTGTTCTACACCAAAAAGTCATTCTTTTTTTACAAACTACTAGGAAAACTAGCAAAAAGGATGAATGTTTATGTACAGTTTTGGAAATTTGTTGTGCTCCAGTTATATATCAGGGCTGATCTGAAAACCAATTCCAAACTTTACCAGGCACTAAAGCAAGGAAACATTCCTTCTCTAGGAATTACAGAGCTGGAAATGAAGCCACTGACAGGCTCATGGATGAAACCACAGGATACTTGGCCATGTTTCTCTGCCTGGACCTGAGAACAACTCCTTAAGATAACAGAGGCAATATTTATTGTGAGTTGACCCCACAAACTAAATGACTACTCCTAACAGAACTATGAAGCAATTCATTTGGCTAACAACCAGTTTCAAATTCTAGATAATTTTCATCCCAACACAATGACAGATCCCAACATCAATATGCTTCCACCTGGACAAGATTACACACTCACTGAAACAGCCAAGGTGATGGATATGTGGTGGAGAGTTTAGATTTTGACATGACCCAGCTAGGAGATCCATGGGATGTTTCCAATCAGAGGGTTGTTGGGCAGTTATCTGGGGTGGTGGGAGGTGTAAGTCTGGGAGAAAAAAAATGAAGTGAACAGCAGGGGTAGGAACTTAAAGACTGGAGAGGCAGTGATGGAGGCTGCCCACACAGAAAACAGACCCATGAACAGCAGAGGACAGAAGCCTTGGGCTTCCTGGAAAAAGAGGATGAAGGAGCAGGTTCAGTTCAGTCACTCAGTCATGTCTGACTCTTTGCGAACCCATGAGTCTCAGCACACCAGGCCTCCCTGTCCATCACCAACTCCCAGAGTTCACTCACACTCATGTCCACTGAGTCAGTGATGCCATCCAGCCATCTCATCCTCCTGCCCTCAATCTTTACCAGCATCAGTTCAGTTCAGTTCAGTCACTCAGTCGTGTCCGACTCTTTGCAACCCCATGAATTGCAGCACTCCAGGCCTCCTTGTCCATCACAAACTCCCAGAGATCACTCACACTCACATCCATCGAGTCAGTGATGCCATCCGGCCATTTCATCCTCTGTCGTCCTCTTCTCCTCCTTCCCCCAATCCCTCCCAGCATCAGAGTATTTTCCAATGAGTCAACTCTTCGCATGAGGTGGCCAGAGTACAAGAGTTTCAGCTTTAGCATCATTCCCTCCAAAGAAATCACAGGGCTGATCTCCTTCAGAATGGACTGGTTGGATTTCCTTGCAGTCCAAGGGACTCTCAAGAGTCTTCTCCAACATCACAGATCAAAAGCATCAATTTTTTGGTGCTCAGCCTTCTTCACAGTCTAACTCTCACATCCATACATGACCACAGGAAAAACCATAGCCTTGACTAGACTGACCTTTGTTGGCAAAGCAATGTCTCTGCTTTTGAATATGCTATCTAGGTTACCAGCATCAGGGTCTTTTCAAATGAGCCAGCTCTCCATATCAGGTGACCAAAGTATTGGAATTTCAGCTTCAACATCACGGAGGAGAAAGGAGTGGATATCCCAAAAGAGACAACAAGTAGACACGCACAGAGCAGTTAAACCTGAGCATCACAAGAAAGCCTTTAGGTGAAAACACGCTGATGGAGGAACCTGCAGGGTCTTAGTTCTGAAGGTAGCACTTCCTACAGCAACCCATCACCTATAATGACTTGGCCATGACCTGCGTGGGTTTTTATGTCTCATCCCCACAAACCCTTGCACGCAAGATTCTCAAAGTAGTGTTGTTAACGTTTGTCTAAGGGACTCGCCTAGCTCCAGTGGCTAAGACTTTGTGCTCCCTAATGTAGTTTGTGGGGTTTAATCCCTGGTCAGGGAACTAGATCCCATGTACCACAGCTAAAGATTCTAAATGCTACAATGAAGACAGAAGATCTTCAATGAAGATATTGCTTGGACAAATTAAAATTTTTTGAACAAAGATCTGGCTTCACCCTGAAGCCCAGAGCATTTCATAATGCTTCCATTAATCTGCAAAGACTACCCAGCTCCTCCAGCCACAAAGACTGCATTCCAAGGCATCCCATCTGCCTCACCCAAACCACATTCCACCTACACTCCCAGAAAAAATGGCTCCAGGTTTGAGAGACAGGGTAGCTGGGGATCTCTGCCCTCCTTGGCTTCTTCACCAAAACAAAGCATTTATCCAACATTTTTCTCACTCATGCTGAAGAGAGTTGCAAATGAGGCAGCTTTGAAGACCTCTGGTCTGTACTCTTCACCCCATCAAATTTATCCCATGAGAAAGACTTCATTAGGCTTGAAACCTGGTAAAGCACAGACCTGAAGCTGGACCTAGGGACCCAGGAATATGGCGCTGCCTGCCAGCTGTTTATAGTGTATCATATGTTATATGTGATGAGTCGTGCCTTGAATGTATCATGCATGCCAGACACAAACACTCCGTTTATCACCATCCTCTGTTTGACAGTCAAGAGAGTGCTGGGCATTGCCAGCTGCAGAGGGCACTGTCTCCAGGAGCCACAAATGAAGCAATCCTGTCTTACAACTTCCGGCAAAGTTCTCGGCATCACTTGCTGTACCTCAGGAAAAAAAAAAAAAAAAAAACTCCCTGTACAAAAAGGCAAGCATGAAAGGATAAAGGAATCCACACACATCCACAATGCCTGTCCATGTGCACCAGTCAGAAGTAAAGCCCCAAACACTCACCAGGTTGAATATTCCTGTTTGGATTATTCACTGGAATTCTGCTTGCAAAACTCCTCTTGAGGTCCCCAGGAGTGTCCAAAAATGAGCAGACTGCCGCGCTGTCCTTATGGAAACATTTATTCTGGAAACAGCAAGAGAGAGGGAAGAGGGGGGGAAAAGTCATTGGGAATTTTTTGGAAGCAAGCTTTCTTATTTCATCCAATGGATGTTACAGATGATGAAAGATGTTTACCACCAAGGCCAGGGGACCCCCAATTCTCATGGGAATCAGGGCCTACTTGAGAAGGGACTGATTCAGGGCAGTGGGGGTTAGAGGGGCAAAGCTTGGGGCTTAAGGTGAAAGATCTTCCCTGGACAGCAACTTGAAAGTCCTGGAACAAATAGGGATGGACATTCCATGGGAGAGGGTCTGGTGCCAGGCCCCATCTGAAGAATGTCAGCCTGGTGAGTGCAGTGCCCTGGCAGGGGAGCTGTTAAAGATAAGCCCAGAAAGAGGAAGATGAGGAATTTGACCTTGAGTTTCAGAAACCTGAAGGATAGCTTGGAGGCAGTGGTGGGATGAAGGGGGTGGGCAGTCCCAGAAGGCCCGACATGAAAACAGGGGACTGACCCTGTAGCATGTGAGCAAATACATCTAGCAGCTTCATCCTTTAGGTAGTCAGGAAAAAGATCCCTCCCATCCGGAACAGATCACAGATTGGCAGTGGCTCAAACCAAAACAGGGCAGGGAATACGAATGTAAGCAAGGACTCAGTCAGCTGGGAAGGCAGGTCAAGGGACATACTCGATGGACATCAAGGGGTCACCACAGGAAAGTGGTGTGCAGTAGAGCTCAGATGTGGAGTTTTGACTGATGTGGAAAATTGCAACCACCAGAGAAAAACAGAAGGAGGAGGAACATTTATGTGCAGAATCAGATTTCAAAGGCCATGAATCACACTCATGACTTATCAGCTATGACTAGGAAGCCATCCAGAGGAGAGGATAAGATAGCACTGGCTTTTTCAAGCCAGGACATTCATAGATGTCATCTCTCCGGTCACTCTTCTGAGTTCCTTTGTCTCTGAAGAGAGAGCTGAGTTATCCAGGAAAAGGATGCAATTGCAAAGCAATTGGAGAGAACATCTCTGAGAAGCCTGTCGAAAAAATAAAAATTAAAAAAAAAAAACCTCCACCAAAATGTGTCCAGACTTGCAAGTACTCTCATCATTGATCTCTGTCCCCTTGTACAATCTGGGGGAGTATCTTATTACCAATCTGTGGAATTCAAGCTTCCCAGGAGCTCTCAGTTCAGTTCAGTCAGTTGTGTCCAACTCTTTGCAATCACATGGACTTCAGCATGCCAGGCCTCCTTGTTCATCACCAATTCCCAGAGATTGCTCAAACTCATGTCCATTGAGTCAGTGATGCCAACCAACCATCTCATCCTCTGTCGCCCTCTTCTCCTCATGACTTCAATCTTTCCCAACATTCAGGTCTTTTCCAAAAAGTCATTTCTTGGCGTCAAGTGGCCAAAGTATTTGAGTTTCAGCTTCAGCATTGGTCCTTCCAATGAATATTCAGGACTGATCTCTTGTAGGATGGACTGGTTGGACCTCCTTGCAGTTCAAGGGACACTCTCAAGAGTGTTCTCCAAGACCACAGTTCAAATGTATCCATTCTTACGGGCTCAGCCTTCTTTATGGTCCAATTCTCACATCCACACATGACTACAGGAAAAACCATAGCTCTTACTAGATGGACTTTTGTTGGCAAAGTAACATCTCTGCTTTTTAGTATGCTGTCTAGGTTTGCCATAGCTTTTCTTCCAAGGACAAGTAGTTCTAGAAACATCTTTAAGAAGGAAGTCCCACGTTATTCCAATTTTGAAGTGTACTCTTTTTTATTTTAGTTTAGTTTAATTTTCTTAAAGAGATGGAACTGTCCACTGATTATTTTTCAGTACAACCAGGAAAGAAGAGGGTAATTAATTTGCTATGGCTGACCCGGGTTTCTCAGGTGGGCACTAATGGTAAGGAACCTGCCTGCAAATGCAGGAGACATAAGGACATGGGTTTAATCCCTGAGTTGGGAAGATCCCCTGGATGAGGGAACGGCAACCCATTCCAGTGTTCCTGACTGGAGAATCCAATGGATGGTCCACGGGGTCATACAGAGTCGTACACGACTGAAGCAGCTTAGCACAGCACACATGTCCTGAGTGTCAGCTAACTATTTCATGGTGGGGGTGGGGGGGTGTACTTTTTTTAACCCAACAACACAAAAAATATTCAATGGCAATTTGAGTCACAACTATGCATGAAATATGTCTTGAACATTCAAAATGACCTCGACTCCCAGGTGTTTTAGTAGAATCACTTTCCAAAGAAAAGCACTCCTTGATATTGGCTCTTTTTTGTCCCTCATCATAACATTCCAGTTTCCCATAATGTGCCTTGAACATGCCATGAAAAAAAGTGAAAATCAAGCATACAGTGCTCATGATATTAAACAATGAGTTAATGGGATCTATGATTGCTGCAGCTGCTGCTGCTAAGTCGCTTCAGTCATGTCCGACTCTGTGCGACCCCGTAGACGGCAGCCCGCCAGGCTCCCCTGTCCCTGGGATTCTCCAGGCAAGAACACTGGAGTGGGTTGCCATTTCCTCCTCCAATGCATGAAAGTGAAAAGTGAAAGTGAAGTCACTCAGTCGTGTCCGACCCTCAGCGACCCCATGGACGCAGCCCATCAGGCTCCTCTGTCCACGGGATTTTCCAGGCAAGAGTACTGGAGTGGGGTGCCATTGCCTTCTCTGTCTATGATGGCACAGCCTATCAATATTTGGTATCCCCTTAAGGAAAAGTAGCTTCTGCATTTTAGCCTTGAAAAGTCATTGTAATATGTGTTTAGAAAGGAAATTATGTAGTTTTTTAGATCTTTAGTTCATACATTAAGAAGGTTGAACAAACTCAACTGTGTACACATCCTCAGAATAACGAATAAAACTTCAATTAGAGAGAAAATTTACTTTCCTTGTGCTTGACAAAATGTATCTTGAGAAACAAGAAATGTGGTAACCACCTCCACATGTTAAAAAAAAAAAAAAAAAAAGCTAAAGAAGAAACCCCCAAACCCACCGCATCAGATGAGCAAGTAAGTATTTAGTCCTGCACATAAGAACATAAAGGTGTGCTCTGAAGACTCTTAACACCCTCCCTCCACTCATCACCAAGGTGAGGATTACATCACATTTGGCTCCAAGACCAAGAAAGGCAAGGGTGGCCTGGAAAAGGAGCCAGAGCCAGGCTGATGAACAGAACAGGCCAATGAGATGTCTGAAAGACCTGGAGGTACCGGAGGCTTCAGTTAGCAACAAGAAGTCCACAGGGAAACAGGAAAGAAGCTGACTCCTCAAGGAGATCTTATAAGAAACAGAGTGTGTTGTCTTCCCTGGTAGTCTAGTGGATAGAAATTGCTTGCCAATGCCTGGGAGACAGGTTCAAGCCCTGATCTGGCAGGATCCCACATGCCGCAGAGTAATTAGTCCCATGGGCCACAACTATTGCACCTGTGGTCTAGAGCCTGGGAGCCACAACCACTGAGCCTATGTCTTGAAAGTATGGAAGCCATAATGCCCTAGAGCCCATGTTCTGCAACAACAGAAGCTACAACAGAGAGATGCCTGTGCACCACAACTGGAGAGTGACAGTGTTAGTCACAAACAAAGGAATAAATGTAGAAATACATAATAGGTTGAAAAATTTTAAATTAAGATTATAAAAAAGGGGAAAAAGTGGGGGAAAAAAATACCTCCACACAATGTAGAGGCAGAGGTTTAAAGTAACAATACAAAGTGTGACTGAATACACACATATACATATACATCCACAAGGAAAATCAAAAGAGTCCAACAAAAATAGGGTACAATAGATTGACTTGTCAAACACTGAAAGTCAAAAAGTATATCTATCAGATGAATAGTGCCTAAAGCACAAACAGGAAAACAAAACTAGGGAATGATGACAATTGAGGAATAAAGGAATGAAAATAAACCTAACAAAACGTTGATAGGAAAGGAAATAAAGAAAACAAAGAATAGATATGCAAAGGTAAAAGAGGTAGATGAAGATTTATTTACATTAAAGATTAACCACAAGGGGAAAAGAAGAGCAGGAAAGCCAAAGAAAGGAATAAATGTAGAGCAAACATTATAGGTTTAAAAATTAAAAAAAAAAAATAAATGAAAGTATAAAAGGGGGGGAATGGAAGAAGGCAATAAAAAAGAAAAACAAAACTCTGCAGAGCAGCAAAAGACCAAAATAGAGGCAGAAGTTTATAACAAAAATAAAAAGTGTGGCTGAATATACACATATACATATACACCCATAAAGAACATCGAAACAGTCCAAGAAAAATAAAGTACATTAAATTGACCCAGCGAACAAAGGAAACCAATAGTTTACCTATAAGAACAAAACTAACTAAAGCACAAACTGGAAAACAAAACTAGAGCAATGCTCTAGTTGGATAATAAAGAAATTAAAACTAACAAATATGTTGAGAGGAAAGAAAGGAAAGACAGAAAGAATAGATATGCAAACTTAGAGGTAGATAAAGATGATTTATATACATTAAAGATTAATGTCAAGGTGAAAAGAACAATAGGAAAAGCAAACAAAGTATTTGGCAAAACTAATACAATTATGTAAAGTTTAAAAATAAAATAAAATTAATTAAAAAAAATTAAAATTAGCAAAAGACCAAAGAAAAGCAAAAAGGAATATTCTACAGAACTGCAAAAGCCCAACCTAGAAGCAGAGGTTTATAACAGGGATAAAAATGTGACTGATTAAAAAAAAAAAAAAAAAAAAGCTCAAAAGCGTCATTTGTTTTCATAGTGCCAATAAAGTCAACAACTACAACTACAGGGTGGGGTGCAGGAAGAAAGAAAGAAAAAATCCAAAAGAATCTACAGAGCAAGTCAAAACAGAAGAACAATATTATGTATAACTTGAGTCACAGCTATGTCCTTTCCCTCACTTGAAATCACAGTCCACCTCACCTCCCTAGGATACCCTCCATCTTGTACTGCTATCTGGACCTACTGTGGGGGCAAGCTCACATTCTAATCTGGTCCCATTCCTATGTGTTGTAGCTCCAAAGTCCACAGCTGTCAGAACTACCGCGGTTTTGTTTGTTTGTATTTGTGGGAGCTCTCAATGACATTTTATATATTTCATAGACACAGAGTCTGCCTAGTTGATAGTATGGATTTAATCTGCAGCTTGTACAGCTGGTAGGAAGTTTCTGGGTCTTCTTCATTAGCCACACTGCCACTGGGTTTCAATTGTGGTTTTATTTCCATCTTTGTATGTGGTTTGTACACTAGGGTTTGCTACTGAGGTTGCCCTGGAGGCCTTGGGTTTGCCCTATGAGGGCCAGGTGTGGCGGTGGTGCAGCTGCTTGGGTCACAGGGGTTCTGGTAGCACCAGGCACTCAGAGATTTGGCAATTAGGGCAGCAGATAATATAGTGCTCTAGAAGGGTATGACAATCAGTATTGGCCAATATGTTCCAGTATTCTTGCATGGAGAATCTCCTCCCTGATAGAGAATCCTGGCAAGCCACAGTCTATAGGGTAGAAAAGAGTCTGACACTACTGAAGCGACCCTGAGAGCAAAGACATGAGAGTCTTTTTGTGGAAGTTCTGAGTGAGAGTTGAGCATGAAGGTGACACAGCTGCTTGGCTTGTGGGGACCCTGACAGTGACAAGTATGCAGGTGTTATGGCCCTATCAGTATCTTTCTTTGAGCCTCTTGTAGCTGGCAATCTGAAGGCCTCTTTGGCTAGTATTTCTCCGTAGTTCCGTGCATTCATGGACTTTGAAGGCTGGCTTGTCTGGGGTCCTTCTCTGTTGTTCAGCATGTCAGGCACAATGAGGGGCCCCCCAGGCTACTACTACTACTACTAGTATTACTAGTACTCTATAGTTCAGAGCATCAGGCACTTAAAAGCGCATCCTGGGTGGAGTCTTACTCTGTTCTTCAGTGACTCAATTGCTTGATGGGCAAGCATCTCTATTGTTCAGCAGTGATGCAGACATGTGGGGAGAGAGAGGCTATGGTGATGGCTCCATCCACTATACATGACTCAAAAGTGTCACCTTCCTTCCATGGCTGCCTGGCTTACTGCCACAGGCATTTCCCACACAATCTCCTCATTCGCACATTCCATCAATTTGTCTCTAACCAGTAGACAGCAGACCACAGCCAGGGATTTCTCCACAATCTCTGTGAACCATCAGCTACCTGCTGCACCTTCTATGGAACCTGTGTCCCTCTCTAGGGTGTGTATGGCTATGGAAAGAACTGTCTGATTCTCATTCCATTTAGGCTGCCATAGATCAGCTGTTTCACTCTCAGCCATAAATGTTTCTCCTTTGATGCAAACAGTTGCTCTCATGTGGAGATCGGACATCTACTTCAGGTCTTCCACCTCCCAAGGGCAGGTCCAGTCCTACTAACACTCATGTTTCCCCCTGTAGTTCCTTCATCCTACCTATTTTTTGGGTTCCATATATTATTGTCCTGTGTTCAGGCAGTCTTGTCTGCTCTCAGCTGACGTTCTGCAAGCACTTGTGTCTGAAGGTGTATTCCTGATGTATCCTTGGAGAGAGATGTACTCCCTGTTCACCTCCACCTTACCGTCTTGCTCTTCTCAACTTTTTGACTATTAGAAATAAGACTTCTATGAACAGTCATGTGAGTAAGCAACCAGTTGACACCAGGAAGAGAGCATGTCATGGAAACCACAGGAAATCCCAGTAAGCCAAAAAAGAATGTCCCCCAGTGGTACATCTCAGGCTCCTGACCCTGCTAGTCAATTAGGAAGACAAGGACTGTGGTGAAGCACACAACTCATTCCCTTATCTTCTAGAACCAACACACTCAATGAGAGACCTTGGGAACTAAATGGGTAGGCATGATTACTCAGTGTTTCCTGCAAGAAGCTGGAAGTTTGTGGTAGCTATTCATGGAAATGAATTCCACCACGGTCTTGACTGTGAGGTAATACCCAAAGTAGGTTTTGGCAGGAAAACAGGATGAGAAGATATTTTTGAGGGCACATGTTGAGAAGACCTTTGCACATGAGGCTTACACACAACTGGGCAAGCTCCACCCCTTCCTGGGAATACTAATCACTTACAGGTGGCCATTTCCTTCTTGGGGTCATCCAGCACAACCTGAAGCATGTATTTATCTGCCTCATCCCCATGATTATGTTAAAACTGAAGCCTTGGTATTACAAATAGGGAGGTGATCATTAGTTCTAGATTTGAAACAAGACAACTCCAAGTGGAGCAAGAGCAAGTGTATTCAGTGCATTCTCACAACGTGAAGACAGGGGTTTCAGACTGGAAACTAGAAGACTGAGGAGAGTTACATGAATACTGAGAAAAGGACGTGGGGTGGAAAAGATTTATCATAAGTGGCCCAGAATTTAATGGTCTTCAAGGTGTATTAAGACCACTTGTAGGAGGAAAGTGAAATCTCATTTCCACAGCCTAATTATCATTGAGGGATTTAAGGCAAGATAATAAACAGTAGATAATTATGTAACATAAGAGAGAATAGAATGAAAGGCTGAAAACTGTATCTGTGAGGCAAGGTTTGGAGGAGACACACTTTCCCTGCCATGTGACCCATGTGTGTTGACTTAGAGAGATGAAGATGTCAGGTGAGATTGGTGGGCTTTTTAGGAGCATTAAAAATACTTCGTGTCTCCCACCAAATCATCTGAGTTGCTCCCCATCCACCCTTAGAGGTGTTAGGATGAGGCTTTTTTATGTCAAGCCTCATGGAGGGTCTCCATTGGCTAGGGAAGTGACTTACTGACCTCCTAATCATAAGGGTGTGGTCCCCTATATATAGGAGTGCTCAGGGGCTCTGGAGCAGACCACTGGGAGTTTTCAAAATGACTATGGTGATTGGGAAGCCAAAAGGCTGTAGTGTAATTAGGGAACAGCCAATTGCTTATCCAGGACAAAAAGATGAAGACTTCCTATCAACTGAAGTCCAAAAGAAGTGTCAAGGTGAGTGAACCAACCCAAGCTGAACTCACCCAAGAATGAGTGAACTCATCATTGACACCACTCCATAAGACACGTTCCCCTTTCCTTGTCTTGCACATGCCTCCACTTGGTCACACTCCTCCTGAGGCCATCAATACCCTTTTCCCCAAACCAATGCCATTCTTTGCTCCCTCTCTTGTTTTCTCCAGGTTGCCAGGGTAACCATAAAGGTGAATAAGTACATTCAAACAAAGATGAACAACAAAGCTTCTCAAAATGCTCCCACCTCAGAGAATCTTAAGAAAATCAGAGGCTCAAAGCTCTGTAGCTAGTGTTCCAAGGTGAATGAAGAGTTGAATCAGAACAAATAGGAAGAGGCCCCAGAGATTATGGAGAGCACTGTCATTCCAGATGGACAAATGGGTAGCCAGTGAATTCAGAACTTGGCTACAGATCTCAGATTTATTTGGGGGTCTCACCTCTGAAAAATGGCAAACATTACAGACATTGAATCTCCTAGCACAGCATACATTACTAATGAAACTTAAAATCAACCTGATGTTAAATTACGTGTGTCTCTGAGCTCTCTGATAGATAGTGTGGGGCAGAAAGGTCAGAGAAAGGATAACAGTGTGAAGAGGGAGGGAGATGGTTCCTGTGCAGATGGGACTAACAGGTCCAGTTATCTAGAAAGTATGGGGCAGAACTCTGCCCAGACTGAGTCCCGAAGATACACTTCCCATAGGAGAAGAGGAAGAGGACATGGTGTTTCTGTGTGTGAGTGCAGGGGTTGGAAGTTAGCTGGAGAGCCATGTCATGTGGCAGGGGTGGGGTGGAATGCCATTTGCTAAAAAGCATCAAAGTAGTTGCCCCTAGGGCATCTACCTCATAGTAGTGTTTATTACACCTCAAGATATGATGTCAGCAAATAACAGCCTCAAAAACTCAAACTTCCTTACTAAAATATAGCTCATAGGAATGAAATAATGGTGGGTTTTAGTATAGAGATTTCTCAAAAAGCTAAGACGGAACAACACATGACCTAACAGTTTCATTATTGAATATATATTAAAAAACATACCCACAACTTTAATCAAAAAGGCACATGTATCCAAATGTCCCCCAAAGCACACCATTCACAAAGACATGGAGACAACTTAAATGTCCATTAGATGATAGACAGATGAATGGGTAAAGATGTGGTATATGTGTACAAAGGGACACTTATTTTTGTTCAGTCCCTAAGGCATTTCCCACTCTTGGGGATCCGATGGACTCTACCCCCTCGAAACTCCTCTGCACATGGTATTTTCCAGGCAAAAACACCCCAGTTTGTTGCCATTTCCTTTTCCAAATGATCTTCCTTACCTAGGTTTTGAACTCACATCTCTTCCTTTACAGGGAGATTGTTCCTCATTGAGCCACCAAGGAAGACCTTGGAATGTTATTCAGCCATAAAAACAATGAAATTAATGCCATTTGCAGCAACATGAAAGGTATAATGTATTAAAATAATAAAGACAAATACTGTATGGTATCACTTACAGAATCTTAAAATATCACAAAGTAGAGAATGTAACAAAAATAGAGGCTCACAGATATATAGAACCTTGAGTGGTTACCAGCGGATAGCAGGGAGGGGAAGGAGCAAAACAGAGGTGGTAGAGTGAAAGGCACAAAGTTAGGTGTAAGATGAGCTCAAGGATATATTTTACAACATGCGGATTGTTGCCAGCATTTTGTAATAACTATAAATGGAAAGCAAATTTTATCACGTGTATAATAAGAAAGAAAAGGAAAGAAAAGGGGGAGGTAGGAGGGAAGAAAGGAAGGAAATAATGGCAGTTTCTGGAGGTCACAAAGACAATATTGACTAGGCCCTTTTTAGATAAGGACTTTAGAATGGAGCACTGGCCTTCCACAGATGGGTCAGGCGGAGCGGCCCACATCCAGTGCAGGCAATACTGGAGGGTATTGTCCATGAGGAGTTTTATTACAAGAACAAAACCAAGTAAAATCTGTTTCTGTTTTTATTAGCATTTCCATACTCCAGTATTCTAAAATAATGCCAGTAATTAAATGTTTCCTCTGCAAATTCAAATTTTGTTGGCTTAAGTCTTAAAAGCTTATTGTCATTTATGTCAGATGTTAATATTTTATTTATTATTCACAAGGAACAAAATTTTAGTATATATATATATATATATACATATAAATGCATACACATACACACATATGTGTATATATGTGTGTGTGTATATATATATATATTTAATTATATATATATATTTAATTATATATATATAACTTTATGTGACCACAGATTTAGTACTTATCTTTAAAACTTCATTGTCTTCTTTGAGGGAGTTAACTAAGAGAAGACCCTGTTAAACAGTTGTCACCAGTACAAGCTGCCATGATTACCACTGCTCCATTCTACAGAGCATCCTTAATGGTTTGGAAAGCCTTGAGACCACTTTCTGCCCAGCCTGCAGCCCCTGAGGGAATGTACTATTACACACTCCACCTTCAAACCATTGATTCAAAATCCACAGTGATACCACAAAGATTGTCAAGGTAAACATACACAGTATGCTTTTATTTACCTCTGAATTATGAAACAAAGTATTCTCTACTGGGTATAAACTTTTTAGCTTGAAAAGTACAAAGTCTTATATTGGAACATTAAATAATCTGTTGAATTTGAAAAATATGTTTTAAAGTGAAATCCATTTTTAATTGTCAGTTACTTTCAGACTATGAGAAAAAAGGCAAAAACAAAATAAAGTTATGTTCATTACAGTTACTGCTTAAACTGTATATTTTGCAGATTTTTAAAAATTACTCTACAAATTTGCAACCATAATTAGATATAAAATGATCAATAGACTTTAAACTATGTTTATTTTCTGGACATTTTTATTTCTTTAGTTTATGAATGTAACTAGAAAGATTTTCTATTAAGTGAGCATTAAAAATCACTCCTCTCCCTTGTATGGAGCACACTGTTTACACTACTGTTGGGAGACATCTTATTGCCTAAAATCTTTTCTAATTCAGCTCTAGTGTCTACTATTTTATAATTCAGCTCTACTATCTAGGCTTTTTGTTTTGCTTTGTTTAGCCTGAGAAGTTTCTCATGCATTTCTAGTATCTTCAGAGTTTCTGTCAGGAATGTGTTTCTGTTGTTTAGTTGCTCAGTCATGTCCATCTCTTTGCCACCCCATGGACCATAAGCACACCAGTCTCCTCTGGCCTTGGGAATTCTCCAGGTAAGAATACTGAAATTGCTTGCTGTACTCTCCTCCTGGGGATATTCTTGACCCAAAGATAGAATTTGTGTCTGCTATGGCTCCTGTATTGCAGGCAGATTCTTTACCACTATACAAGCCACAATTTTTCTTATATACACAAAACACACTTTAATTATGAAGATTCACAATCAGTGAAAAATAAAGATGGAGAAGACCAAACATTTATATTTTACCAACTAATAATGTTAAAAGTACTTCATTTAAATTTGCCTTTAAAAAAAAAATTTTCATTGAAGGATAATTGCTTTCCAGAATTTTGTTGTTGTTGTTGTTGTTGTTTTTAACTTTTCATTTTTTTTAAATTTTTTTTCCTTTTTATTTTTTATTTTTTTTTTCTAATTTTATTTTATTTTTAAACTTTACATAATTGTATTAGTTTTGCCAAATATCAAAATGAATCCGCCACAGGTATACATGTGTTCCCCATCCTGAACCCTCCTCCCTCCTCCCTCCCCATACCATCCCTCTGGGTCATCCCAGTGCACTAGCCCCAAGCATCCAGTATCGTGCATCGAACCTGGACTGGCAACTCGTTTCTTACATGATATTTTACATGTTTCAATGCCATTCTCCCAAATCTTCCCACCCTCTCCCTCTCCCACAGAGTCCATAAGACTGTTCTATACATCAGTGTCTCTTTTGCTGTCTTGTACACAGGGTTATTGTTACCATCTTTCTAAATTCCATATATATGCGTTAGTATACTGTATTTATGTTTTTCCTTCTGGCTTACTTCACTCTGTATAATAGGCTCCAGTTTCATCCACCTCATTAGAACTGATTCAAATGTATTCTTTTTAATGGCTGAGTAATACTCCACTGTGTAATTTTGTTGTTTTGTGGCAAACTTCAACATGACAGTCTTTCTTAACTCACAGTTTGTCTTCAAT
Source organism: Bos taurus (assembly GCF_002263795.3). Classification (NCBI taxonomy): domain Eukaryota; kingdom Metazoa; phylum Chordata; class Mammalia; order Artiodactyla; family Bovidae; genus Bos; species Bos taurus. The sequence goes on from NC_082638.1 coordinate 23,679,540, forward strand.
ATCATCTAATCCTATGTAAATAACTCATTTTATCCTTTCTAACAGATCAGATATCTGGTCAAAGTAAATTCCCTAATTTTTTATTCATATGAGAATATCTACTTCTCTATTTTTGAAGGATAATATTCTTGGACATAGCAGTTAAGTTCAGTAGTTTAAAAAACAAATCAAAACATTCTATTTATTGACATGGTGTTCATATACTGTGAAATTTTCCAGCTAAACTGTATAAATATTTGATTTGTAATGTCTTCATAGGTTGCATAACCATAACCACTGCCTCATTCTGGAATATTTTCGTCACTCCAGTGGAAAACACTGCCCAGTTGGCAGACATTTTCCCTGGCATCCACTCCTCTATTTTCTGTCTTTAGAGAACGACCTAATCTGAGACATATTCATTCACATGAACGGAATTATGCAGTATGCAGGATTTTGTTCCTGGCTTCTTTCAAGCGGCATAATCATTTCAGAACTATAGCATGTTATAACATGTGTAAGAACTCCATTCATTTGATGGCTGAATAATATTTTTTGCATGATTTATTTATTGGATCTCCTGTTGATGGACGTTTGAGTCATTCCAACTTTTTTCCATTTTTTAAATTTCCTTTTAAATTTCCTTCATTTTTAATATAATAATTTTGCATTTTTTAATTTAATATCTTTTTCTCCATCTATTTAGGTTATCCTATGACTTTTACCTTTCATTTGGTAAATATGGTCTGTCACATTGATTGATTTGCATATATTGAATAATGCTAGCATCCCTGGAATAAACCCAACATAATCATGGTGTATGTGTTTTTGATGTATTGTTCAGTTCTGTTTGCTAAAATTTTGTTGAGAATATTTTTCATCTATGTTCCTCAGTGATATGGGCCTGTAGCTCTCTTCTTTGGTGTTGTCTTTGTCTGATTTTGGCGTCAAAGTGATGGTGGCCCTGGAGAATTAGTTTGGAAGTGTTCTTTTCTCTGCAATTTCTTGAAAGAGTTTCAGACAGATTAGCATTATATCATCTCTAAATATTTGATAGAATTCACCTGCAGTGAAGTCATCTGCTCCTGGGCTTTTGACTTTGGGAGATTTTTCATCACAGCTGTGATTTAGAGCTTGTAATTGGATCTCCCTAACTTCTATTTCTCCCTGGTTCAGTCGGAAGATTGAGCTTTCCTAACAATCTGTCCATTTCTTCTAGGTTATCCATTTTATTGCCCTAGAGTTGTTCATAATTAGATCAGATCGGTTGCTCAGTCGTGTCTGACCCTTTTCGACCCCATGAATGGCAGCACGCCAGGCCTCCCTGTCCATCACCAACCCGCGGAGTTCACTCAGACTCACGTCCATCGAGTCACTGATGCCATCCAGCCATCTCATCCTCTGTCGTCCCCTTTTCCTCTTGCCCCCAAACCCTCCCAGCATCAGAGTCTTTTCCAATGAGTCAGTTCTTCTCATGAGGTGGCCAAAATACTGGAGTCTCAGCTTTAGCATCATTCCTTCCAAAGAAATCCTTCAGAATGGACTGGTTGGATCTCTTTGCAGTCCAAGGGACTCTCAAGAGTCTTCTCCAACACCACAGTTCAAAAGCATCAATTCTTCAGCACTCAGCCTTCTTCATAGTCCAACTCTCACATCCATACATGACCACAAGAAAAACCATAGCCTTGACTAGATGGACCTTTGTTGGCAAAGTAATGTCTCTGCTTTTCAATATGCTATCTAGGTTGGTCATAACTTTCCTTCCAAGAGTAAGCATCTTTTAATTTCATGGCTGCAGTCACCATCTGTAGTGATTTTGGAGCCCAGAAAAATAAAGTATGACACTGTTTCCACTGTTTCCCCATCTATTTCCCATGAAGTGATGGGACTGGATGCCATGATCTTCGTTTTCTGAATGTTGAGCTTTAAGCCAACTTTTTCACTCTCCACTTTCACCTTCATCAGGAGGCTTTTTAGTTCCTCTTCACTTTCTGCCATAGGGTGGTGTCATCTGCATATCTGAGGTTATTGATATTTCTCCCGGCAATCTTAATTCCAGTTTGTGTTTCTTCCAGTCCAGTTCTCATGATGTACTCTGCATATAAGTTAAATAAACAGGGTGACAATATACAGCCTTGATGAACTCCTTTTCCTATTTGGAACCAGTCTGTTGTTCCATGTCCAGTTCTAACTGTTGCTTCCTGACCTGCATACAAATTTCTCAAGAGGCAGATCAGGTGGTCTGGTATTCCCATCTCTTTCAGAATTTTCCACAGTTTGTTGTGATCCACATAGTCAAAGGCTTTGGAATAGTAAATAAAGCAGAAATAGATGTTTTTCTTGAACTCTCTTGCTTTTTCCGTGATCCAGCGGATGTTAGCTATTTGATCTCTGGTTCCTCTGCCTTTTCTAAAACCAGCTTGAACATCAGGAAGTTCACGGTTCACATATTGCTGAAGCTTGGCTTGGAGAATTTTGAGCATTACTTTACTAGTGTGTGAGACAAGTGCAATAGTGCAGTAGTATGAGCATTCTTTGGCATTGTCTTTCTTTGGGATTGGAATGAAAACTTATAATCCTTTGTATTTCTGCATTGTCAGTCATAACTTCTTTGTCATTTCTAATTTTGCTGATTTTATTCTTCTATTTTTTGATCTTGGTGACTCTAGTTAAAGGTTTGTAAAGTTCGTTTATCTTCTCAAAAAAACCAACTTCTGGTTTTCTTAGTCTTTACTATTGTTTCTTTTTATTTTTTTTTCTTTTATTTCTGCCCACATCTTTATAATTTCTTTCCTTCTACTAATTTAGTTTTTTCTTTTTTGTTGTTGTTCTTTTCCCAGTTGTTTTAGGTGTCAAGTTAGGTTCTCTATTTGATGTTTCTTCTTCTTTCTTGAAGTAGGTTTGTTTTGCTGTAAACCTCCCTCTTAAAACTGCTTCTGGAGAAGGCAATGGCACCCCACTCCAGTACTCCTGCCTGGAAAATCCCATGGACAGAGGAGCCTGGTAGGCTGCAGTCCATGGGGTCGCTGAGGTTCGGACAGGACTAAGCAACTTCGCTTTCACTTTTCACTTTCATGCATTGGAGAAGGAAATGGCATTGTTCTTGCCTGGAGAATCCCAGGGACCAGAGAGCCTGGTGGCCTGCTGTCTATGGGGTCACACAGAGTCGGACACGACTGAAGTGACTTAGAAGTAGCAGCAGTAAAACGGCTTCTGATGGATCCCATATGTTTTGAATTGTGTTTTCATTGTCTTTTGTTTCAAGGAATTTTAAAATTTCCCTTTTGATTTCTTCAGTAACCTGTTGGTTATTCATAAACATTTTTTTTTTATCTCCATGTGTTTTTGTTCCCTACAATGTTTTTCTTGCAATTGATATCTAGTTTCATAGTATTGTGGTTTGAGAAAATGCTTGATGTGATTTCAATTTTCTTAAATTTACTGAGGTTTGATTCATGGCCAAGGTGTGGTCTACCCTGGAGGATGTTCCATGTGCACTTGAGAAGAAGGTGTATTCTTCTGCATTTGGATAGAATGTCCTGAAGATATCAATGACATACATCTCATCTAATATATCATTTTAGACATGTGTTTCTGTCACAGTCTTTGTAGACTGAAATCTATGGACTGGACTCTATGAAAGAGGGACTCAGGGGACCCAAGTCTCAATTGAAATAAGGGTGCTTTATTTGCAGAAACGCATGTTTAATGTTTTCATATAAGGCAGCTTTAGGCAGTAAAAAAAGAAAAAAAAAAAAAAACTGGCCAAAAACAAAGCCAAGCAAATAACAATATTCAAAGGGCCAGAAAGCATTGCATATCCAGACTAAGAGGGGCACAACTGAATAGATTACATTTAAGTAAAGGTCACAGAAGGGAGTCACTGAAAGGAATCCAAGCAGGTGACCCTTCTCATGATCTCAGGCCTGAGAACTGCATTCAGTTCTGCTCATTCCTGTTTTCCAGGAATTGATAAGGGAGTCACTGAAAGGAATCCAAGCAGGTGACCCTTCTCATGATCTCAGGCCTGAGAACTGCGTTCAGCTCTGCTCATTCCTGTTTTCCAGGAATTGATAAGGAATAAAGAATCCTTCAGAAATGGCATACAAAAGAAAAGAATAACATATAGGATCCCTTAAGGCTGAATGTCCCCTGACAATTCCCCCTTTTTAAAAATGTTTTCACAATTGGTGATGAATGTAGATAGTTTTATGAAGAAGACCCTGACCAACTGAGTCTGTTTAGTTTGAACAATTTTAGTTGAAAGGCATCTGCTGATGCTGCTAAGTTGCTTCAGTCGTGTCTGACTCTGTGCGACTCCATAAATGGCAGCCCACCAGGCTCCCCCATCCCTGGGATTCTCCAGGCAAGAACACTGGAGTGGGTTGCCATTTCCTTCTCCAATGCATGTAAGTGAAAAGTGAAAGTGAAGTCGCTCAGTCATGTCTGACTCTTAGCGACCCCATGGACTGCAGCCCACCAGGCTCCTCCATCAATGGGATTTTCCAGGCAAGAGTACTGGAGTGTTGGCCATTGCCTTCTCCGTCAAAGGCATCAGTATACTACAAATATAATCACCAGGACAGTTATCAGCATTATAGTTTCAGATCCAATACTGTGTTTAATGCTTTGAAATCATCCTCGAGGGTCCAGCCCAGATCATTGATCAGTTAGCTGTTCAGCTAAAGTTTCCAAATAGACGGAAGAGGGTAGACTCTTAGAGAAGCTTTCAAAAATTTCCTTTTGCAACAATTGTACATTTAAGGAAGTGTTATTATGTATATTTGGCTGATGAAATTTATTTGTTGCCAATTGTAAGCACTATGCTGAATCAAACAAGAGTGATACAAAATTGAATAGAATTCCAATCACAGTTTAATAATATTTGTTTTTGTAAATCTATTAATTGATCTTCAACCCATTAGATGGCTGTTTTTAATTCCTGAATTTTATCCGAGGAACTTCTTCATCTATCTGAGCCTAAGTGGCCCACATAGTATGAGCATCTTTAGTCCAATTTTGAAGAAAGTTTTGTGTTTGAATTGAAGTCTGTAAAGCAATGCCTGCAACAGCACCAGTGATGCAAATGGCTATTAATCCAAAAATGCCAAGAATTAACCATCCAATGAATCACTTAGATAGTTGGAGTAATTTAGTGTGTAACTGGGAAGCAAGTCCTGCCATGGGACCATCTTCCCAGTGTTGTTGGAGATCTACTGGTAACCATAGACTACATCGAGATTGAAGGACCAAAAGGGATTCATTTTTTAGAGAAGTAGAAGAATTAAGACAAATATGCAGTATGCAATCTATACAGCTCACAGAATATAAAGTCTATTAAATTATAAGTTTCTTATGACTATAACAAAAGGAAGGGGAACACAAGCTTGTATAAAATATATGATTATGATGGCAGGAATAATTACCATGAGTATGAATGGTCTCTGTGAAATATCTAGTCCAAGTTCCAAGTTTTTCAGCCTTGCAGCAAGTTTTCAGATGTCCCATTGTTCAGGCCCAATTCATTTATTGAGGATGATTTGAGAGTGAGAAGGTGCTATTTCTCCGTCAAGCCAGCCAAGGAGTCCTTTGTCATGGAAGTTATTCATGGAATTCTTTGTAATCTTCTATGCTACTTGAGTAACATAATCACATATAGTATTATTAATATCTGAGCAGTTAGATAGCCATATACCATGGAGTCCCCAATCAACAATGGTGTAATTGGCCATAAACATTAATTTCCCTGATTTAGCTTGACCTCTATCCCAATGAATAGGAGTATATATAAATAAGTCTCTTACATTCCAACTTTTGTCCTTTTCCTAGAGTTTTGGTAGTATTGACATGGTTTTCATAAAAGACAGTAAACAGTCCAAGCAATATGTGGAAGTCCTTTTTTGGAGGCAGGACAAAAGCCCAATTTTTCAACTAACATTAATACATAATTCTGCTGGGCCCATCCATAAAGGAAGGACTTCATAACCTAGAGAAATGTTAATTTGTCTTCCTTCTTCCTCCGGATGAGCGGTCCCTTCCAAACTCCAAGGAGGGGGCATATGTGCTATATCATTAGTGGGTATGACCAGTCCTATATCTGTACATTCTACAGCCTGCAATAAAGGGGGGTTAGTTACATAAGCCCAATAAGTATGATTAATCAAGTAAGCCTCAGTGGGGGAAGCAAAAGCAAGCAAAGCAAGCATAGTGACAAAAATATTCTCAGGGTTCTGAAGCATTCCCTGTTGAAAAACCAGATTTTCCACTTGATAAGTAAAGGTTTTATCTGTCACCAATTAGGGAGATCATAAATTTGATGATATCGAGTGTGGCATTTCTTGGAAATTTGTAAAGCCGCCATGGCTTGTATTGGAAATTCTTCCTTCTGAGGATTTCGCCATTTCTTCTCTATCTTGAATGTCAGTGGCTCCCCTGGGGTGGATCTTCCAAAGAGGGAGACAATTGATTTCGTTGGATCCATCTGGAGATATACAAGCATATCCTTTTTTCCTGTAATATTAATTTTCCAGATTTCCATTGTTTAGTCAACAATACCAAGTGGGCAGAGGAAGGGAGATGTCCTCAATACCTCAAAATGCTTTTCTGCTTTTGTCAAAATATCTCCTTGCAGTAATTAAAAAAAAAAACAAATAAAGGTATATTAACAGTAGTTATAGGCTTAAACAATATATTGCATTGGAATCTAGTAAAGTCTGCTCTGGATAAGGAAGATAGAAGTTTTCCTGTGTATTCCCCCTTTTAATTTTTTTTTTTTTTTTTTGTAGTTTCAGTTTGTGATATGCTTGTTTAACAATGTCTTGTGTTTGTAGTCTGTTTAACAGAGAATGAATGTAAAAAGTGCTTGAATTGCCTAGAAATATATGCAAGACTACTGTCTGTTTTTATAGAATTAGGTGTTCCCATTATTGCAAAGCAAGCTAACAGATGGGTTATAACATGTCGTGTAGCTTCACCTCAGAGAGGTGTGGCCCATATAAAAGAAGAATTTGTATTGATTGAGGTATATAAGAAGGAAGAGGAAGAAAATTCAGGGAAATGAGTCACATCCATTTGCCATAGTTCATTGTGGGGTTGTAATCTTTGAGGATTGATATCTTTTGTAATCAGCCAAAGATGTAGGGGCCTACAAATAGAGCAATTATTAATGATTTTTTTTCTAGAATGTTGGTATGGAATTTTACAAATTTGATGTAACGAGCCAACATTATTGTATAATAGGGAATGTTGTTCTTTATGAATAACAAAAGAGACAAGTTTATCAGCTTGTTCATTGCCTTGCCATGGGCCATAGGGCCAGGAAGACAAGAATGTGCTCGAATATGGGTAATATAAGTGGGGGAAGTGCAGTTCCTAATATTAGATTGTAGATCAAGAAAAAGTTGTTGGATAATAGATTGATTATAATTTATGGTAGAAGTTTATTTCTTAATACAAAACTGAATATAATGAGTCAGAAACTATATTAATAGGATAAGAATGTAGGTGAATAACCAGAATGAGAGCCTATAATATTTCTTGCTGAGCAGAGTGAAATTTAGTTTAAAAGACTTCATATTCTTTGAGAGAGTAGAATGAGGCTTTGGCGTTTTTAGTCCTATCTATATAGAAAATACCAGCTTGAGGTATATAGGTTGTAATGTGACGATGCGAGAGGTAATAAATTCAATATTTTTGAAGTAATTCCAGACTCTGTTAGGAGGATAATGAAATGAAATCTTTAAAATATTCTAGAAACGCTATTTGGAAATTGATAGAAATTTGTAATGTGTTCCCAAATTGAGATTTATTAATAGGCATTACAATTTTATGAGGATCAGAGCCAATTAGAGTCTTAGCTCTATTTCTTCCATTGATAATGATTAGTGCAATCAAATCAAGATAGGATGTAATCTATCTTGTAGCTCTTGTCTCTCTAACATGGGTATAGGTCCATTCTATATTCTTAAATGGGTATGCTTGTTGGGTAAGTAGTCCTGTGGGAGAATGGAGAGAGGGGAGTATAAATAACTCTGCTGCTGCTAAGTCTCCTCAGTTGTGTCCGACTCTGTGCACCCATAGATGGCAACCCACTAGGCTCCTCTGTCCCTGGGATTCTCTAGGCAAGAATACTGGAGTGGGTTGCCATTTCCTTCTCAAATGCATAAAAGTGAGTAAATAAATTGTAATATGAGTAAGAAACTGCTTTTGCAATTTAATTTGCATTAGAGTTCTTCTTGTGTCTCTTGTGAAAGTGAACGAGGGCTATTTAAATTGAGATCTCCTTTTAAAGTGTTAAATAAATTACTCAGTTGATAATTTACAATGTATAAAGAGGGTCTAATCCAAATTATATCGCTTAAAAGTTTTTGAAAATCATTTAAGGTTGATAATTTATCAACACGAATTTGTGTTAATTGGGGAGTAATACGTTGTCTGCTGCTGTTGCTGCTGCTGCTTAGTCGGTTAGTCGTGTCCGACTCTGTGCGACCCCATAGACGGCAACCCATCAGGCTCCGACGTCCCTGGGATTCTCCAGGCAAGAACACTGGAGTGGGCTGCCATTTAGGCCCTTGTAATATTTGTGTGTAGTTATCTTTCGGTTTTCTTTGAGGACTAATTTGATCCCATGCTTCAAGTGCAATTTCTTTCAATGTAACAAAGGAGGGCATTGCATCTGAGCTTCCATTGAATTAAATTGCTCCATATCGGTTAATATTTTTAAAGTAATTTAGTTTTGGGGAGTCCCAGTTCGAGCGTTAGAATTGACATGATCTCAGGCCATATCATGAAACCATATTATCTATTGAAGATATTCTCTTGGTTTAAGAAGAGCTTTATCAAAATCTGCGAATCATAAGGATTAAAATTTTTAATAGAAGATATCATCATGTTTAGAAGTTCTTTAGTGAAAGGTGAATGAGGAGCATACATGTTTATAGCCTTTTTTATTTCTTGTATATGAGAAAAATCAATGTCTCCATATTGAGGTATTAGTTGTCTTTGAGCATTAACATTTTTTAACACAGGGAAGGCACAAAGATCATTGGCCTCAGAGACTTGAGATTGCAAAGCCAGTAAATCAGAAAGCTTTTGTCATGAAGGAGAATGAGTGGATCGTTCATATGGATAAATACGAGGGTGTTAGGAGCTTATCACTGTCATAAAAAAAAAAAAAAAAAGTATTGTTGGCTTTAGTGTCAAAGAGAGCATCAGAAGAATCATCATCAGAGAAATATCGTCATCATCTTGTCCTCGAATCAGGGGGACCTTTGTTTTCTTGCCCATTACGAGAGGAGGAGGAGCGCTTGGGATAGCTGCAGCAGGGATGGTGGGAAAGTTTTGAATATTTTATGTTGCTCTAATTGGACTTTTTCTAAAGTCTTATCATTTATTTTTGTATAATGAGCGTTCTGCTTGTTGAAGGATATCAGGGGGGCTAGAATTGCCTAGAAATGGAAAGATCAGGGATTTAAGGAGGGCCTACAAGGGCCAGTACTCTTGCCTGGAAAATCCATGGATGGAGGGGCCTAGTAGGCTGCAGTCCATGGGGTAGCTAAGAGTGGGACACGACGGAGCGAATTCACTTTCACTTTTCACTTTCATGCATTGGAGAAGGAAATGGCAATGCACTCCAGTATTCTTGCCTGGAGAATCCCAGGGACAGGTGAGTCTAATTGGCTGCCATCTGTGGGGTTGCACAGAGTCAGACACGACTGAAGCGACTTAGTAGCAGTAGCAGTACAAGGGCCAGAAATCTATTGGAATATTTTTTCCCCATCTTGTGGCTCGTTTAATATATTATTATTATTTTTTTTTAAACCCGATTCCAAAATTTTAAATTGAAACTGTCTTCATTAGGAACCAGGGATTATATTCAACCACTGTTTAGAGACAAGCCCTTATCAGTTGACAGGAAACTGAAAGTCCTTGAACATTCAATAAATGATAACGTAAAGTGAAAAGTGGTGGGACTTTCTAGCCGTTTGTCCCATAACCCCGCCCTTACTGATCTCTGTAGGTCCTAACAGTCACTCGGTCCGCTTGCCAAGGGCTTCCAAAAGGTCCCCGTTTCGGGCACCACTTGTCATGGTCTTTGTAGACTGGGACCTGGGGACTGGAGTTGATGAGAAGAGGGACCCAGGGGACCCAAGTCTCCAGTGAAACAAGGGTACTGTATTTGAAGAAATGCATGTTTATAAATCTTCATACAAGGTAGCTTTAGGCAGTAAAAAAAAAAAAAAAGCAAATAACAATCTTCAAAGGGTCAGAAAGCATTTCATATCCTGACTAAGAGGGGCATAACTGAATAGATTACATTTAAGTAAAGTCACTGAAGCTAGTCACTGAAAGGAATCCAAGCAGGTGCCCCTTATGATCTCAGTCCTGAGAACTGCGTGCAGCCCTGCTCATTTCTGTTTTCCAGGAACTGAGAAGAATAGAGAATCCTTGAGAAACGACACACAAAAGAAAAGAATAACATATTGGATCCCTTAAAGTTGAATGTTCCCTGACATGTTTCTTTATTAAATTTTCAGTTTTGATGATCTCTCCATTCATCTGAGTAGGGGTTTAAAGTCTCCTACTATGATTGTGTTAGTATCAGTTCCTCCTTTTATGTCTGTTAGTGTTTGTCTTATGTATTGAGGTGGTCCTATGTTAGGTGCATAATTATTTACGATTGTTACATCTTAGTCTTGGATTGACCCCTTGATCATCATGTAGTGTCCTTCCTTATTTCTTGTAATCTTCTTTAGCTTCAGGTCTATTTTGCCTGATATAACGATTACTACTCCAGTTTTCTTTTGCTTCCCATTTGAATGGAATATTCTTTTCCATCCTCTCACTTTCAGTCTATATGTCTTCATGTCTGAAGTGGGTTTCTTGTAGACAATATTTATATGGATTTTGTTTTTGTATCCATTCATCCAGTCTGTGTGTTTTGGTCAGAGCATTTAATCAATTTACATTTAAGGTAATTATTGATGTATTGTTCCAACTACCATTTTCCTAATGGGTTGATTTTGTAGACTTTTTTTCTTCGCTTTTATTTCTTGACTATATGAATTCCTTTAACATTTTTTGTAAAGCTGCTTTGGTGGTACTGAATTGTCTTAACTATAGCTTGTCTGAACAGCTTTAGATTTCTCCATCAATTTTGAATGAGATCCTTGTTGGGTACAGTAATCTTGGTGGTATATTTTCCCTTTCAGTACTTTATACATATTCTGCCAATCCCCTCGGGCCTGCAGAGTTTCTGCTAAAAGAAGAGCTGTTAAGAATATGGGTTTTCCCTTGTGAGTTACTTGTTGCTTCTTCCTTGCTGTTTTAAAATATTCTTTCCTGGTGTTTCAGTTCAGTTCACTTGCTTAGTGGTGTCCGACTCTTTGCAACCCCATGAATCGCAGCATGCCAGGCCTCCCTGTCCTTCACCAACTCCCAGAGTTCACTCACTCATGTCCATCGAGTCCGTGATGCCATCCAGCCATCTCATCTCTGTCGTCCTCTTCTCCTCTTGTCCCCAATCCCTCCCAGCATCAGAGTCTTTTCCAATGAGTCAACTCTTCACATGAGGTGGCCAAAGTATTGGAGTTTCAGCTTTAGCATCATTCCTCCCAAAGAAATCTTACGGATGATCTCCTTTAGAATGGACTAGTTGGATCTCCTTGCAGACTTTAGTCTTTGTCAATTTGATTAGTATGTGTCTTGCCGCATTTCTCCTGAAGTTATTATGTAAGGGACTCTTTGTGCCTCTTGGACTTGATTTACTATTTACTTTTCCTTTTAAGGGTAATTTTCAACTATAATCTCTTCAAAGAATTTCTCATATTATTTCTTTTTCTCTTCTTCTTCTGGGACCCCTATAATTTGATTGTTAGTGCATTTGATTTTGTCCCTGAGGTCTCTGAGACTATCCTGCATTCTTTTCATTCTTTTTACTTTATTCTGCTCTTCAGCAGTTATTGCCACCATTTTATCTTCCAGCTCACAAATTTGTTCTTCTGCTTCCAATATTCTGTTATTGATTCCTTTTAGAATATTTTTAATTTCAGTAATTATGTTGTTTGTCTCTGTATTTTTATTATTTCATTCGTCTAGGTTTTGTTCATTGATTCTTGCATTTTCTCCTTTTTTTAATTCATAGTTCTTGATCATGCTTAGATGGTTTTCCTATTTCCTCTTCATTTCTTTGGAATTCTGTGTTTCTAGTTTGTTCCTTCATTTGTGTAGTATTTCTCTGCATTTTCATTATTATTGTTGTTATTATTTTTTACTTACGGTGTGAGGTCTCTTTTTCTCAGGCTTCAAGGTTGAATTGTTTCTTCTTTTTGGTTTCTGCCCTTCTAAGGTTGGTCCAGTGATTTGTGTATGGTTTCCATAGGGTGAGATTTGTGGTTAGTTTTTGTTTGTTTTTCCTTTGATGGCCAATGCTGAGGGACGTGGTAATCCTGTCTGCTGATGATTGGGTTTTTATTTTTGTTTTGTTTGTTTTTCTGATGAGGTGTCCAACACAGGGTGCTTCTGGGGGCTGGGTGATGCCAGCAGTTGTGTTCAAAGGTTTCCTTTGTGTGAGTTCTCACTATTTGATATTCTCTAGGGTTAGTTGGGGTCGCAAAGAGTCGGACACGACTGAGCGACTGATCTGATCTGATCTGAGGGTTAGTTCTCTGGCAGTCTGGGATCTTGGAGTCAGTGTTCTCACTCCAAAGGCTCAGGGCTTGGTCTCTGGTTAGGAACGAAGATTTGATGACTGGTTTGTTATGGTATTAATTGAGATGATAGGAAATATCCAAACATGAGAAACCAAAGATAAACTCCAGACAAAAGGCAGTTGCCAAATCAGGCTAATAATAATGAAAATAATGGAATATATACATATACATGTACACCCATGAGCAAAGTGAAAACAGTCCAACAAAAATAAAGTACAGTAGACTGAGCCAGCAAAGACTGTAAATCAAAACTTTTATTTACAAGCTAAGTACAAAACTGTAACACAAACTGGAAAACAAAACTAAAGCAATGTACCAAGTGGGAAATAAAGGAATGAAAACAAAATTACAAATATGAGGAGAGGAATCCAAAGAAAGAAAAGAAAAGAAAGAATACATAGAGGTATATGAAGAAGACTTATATACATCAAAGATAAACTACAAGGGGAAAAGAAGAGTAGGAAAGGCAAGCGAAGTGAAGTGAAGTTGCTCAGTCATGTCTGACTCTTAATGACCCCATGGACTGCAGCCTACCAGGCTCCTCCATCCATGGGATTGTCCAGGCAAGAGTACTGGAGTGGGTTGCCATTGCCTTTTCCAACAAAGGGATAAATGAAGAAAAACAAAATAGATTGAAAAAAATTAATTAAAATTATAAAGAAGAGAAAAGAATAATGGAAGTCAAAAAGAAAGAGGAAAAAAGAAAAGAAAACACCACAGAACTGCAAAAGCCCAACAAAGAGGCTGAGGTTTACAGCAACAGTAAAAGTGTGACTGAATATACATATATACCTGTCCACTCATAAGCAAAATTTAAACAGTTGAAGAAAAATAGGATCTAATAGATCAATCTGTCAAAAATAGCTGAAAATTATATATACCAAAAGAAAACTAACTAAAGCACAAACTGGAAAGCAAAACTGGAGCAAGGTCCCAATTGGAGAATACAGCTATGAAAATAAAACTATCAAAATGTTGAGCAAAATGGAAATAAAGAAAAGAAAGAAAGAATAGATATGCAAAATAAATCTATTTTGGTAGATGAAGATGAAGGAAGATGAAGAAAATTTATATACAATAAACATCAACCACAAAGGGAAAGGAAGGGTCAGAGTCAGAATCAGATCAGTCGCTCAGTCGTGTCCTACTCTTTGCGACCCCATGAATCGCAGCACGCCAGGCCTCCCTGTCCATCACCAACTCCCGGAGTTCTCGCAGACCCACGTCCATCGAGTCAGGGAGGCCATCCAGCCATCTCATCCTCTGTCGTCCTGTTCTCCTCTTGCTCCCAATCCCTCCCAGCATCAGAGTCTTTTCCAATGAGTTAGCTCTTCACATGAGGTGGCCAAAGTACTGGAGTTTCAGCTTTAGCATCATTCCTTCCAAAGAAATCCCAGGGCTGATCTCCTTCAGGATGGACTGGTTGGATCTCCTTGCAGTCCAAGGGCTCTCAAGAGTCTTCTCCAACACCTCAGTTCAAAAGCATCAAGTCTTCGTTGTTCAGCCTTCATCACAGTCCAACTTTCACATCCATACGTGACCACAGGAAAAACCATAGCCTTGACTAGACGAACCTTTGTTGGCAAAGTAATGTCTTTGTTTTTGAAAATGCTATCTAGATTGGTCATAACTTTCCTTCCATGGAGTAGCTATCTAGGTTGGTCATAACTTTACTTCCAAGGAGTAAGCGTCTTTTAATTTCATGGCTGCAGTCACCATCTGCAGTGATTTTGGAGCCCAGAAAAATAAAGTCTGACACTGTTTCCACTGTTTCCCCGTCTATTTCCCACGAAGAGATGGGACCAGATGTCATGATCTTCATTTTCTGAATGTTGAGCTGTAAGCCAACTTTTTCACTCTCCACTTTCACTTTCATCAAAAGGCTTTTTGGTTCCTCTTTACTTTCTGCCATAAAGATGGTGTCATCTGCATGTCTGAGGTTATGATATTTCTCCTGGCAATCTTGATTCCAGCTTGTGTTTATTCCAGTCCAGCATTTCTCATGATGTACTTAAGATTTCATCAGATCAGTCACTCAGTCGTGTCCGACTCTTTGCGACCCCATGAATCGCAGCACGCCAGACCTCCCTGTCCATCGTCAACCTCTGGAGTTCACTGAGACTCACGCCCATAGAGTCAGTGATGCCATCCAGCCATCTCATCCTCTGTCGTCCCCTTCTCCTCTTGCCCCCAATCCCTCCCAGCATCAGAGTCTTTTCCAATGAGTCAACTCTTCGCATGAGGTGGCCAAAGTACTGGAGTTTCAGCTTTAGCATCATTCCTTCCAAAGAAATCCCAGGGCTGATCTCCTTCAGAATGCACTGGTTGGATCTCATAGTGCAAATCAAATTGACAACTAAAACAGTGGCGGGCGGCGGCGGGGGGTGGGGGGGAAGAAAAAAAAATCTGAAACAACCTACAGAACAAATCAAAAGATAAGAATAATACATGTTTATCTGGAATCACTGCTGTCAGAGTCCTTTCCCTTGCTTGGAATCACAGTCCACCTCACCTCCTTCGGATATCTTTCATCATTGTGCTGATCTCTGGACCTGCTGTGGGGGAAACTCACATTCTAATCTGGTCCTACTCCTATGTGTTCTTGCCGCCAATGCCCACAGCTCTCAGAACGAGTATGTTTTCATTTGTGGGAGCCTCAATTGGTTTTGAGTTCTTCCTTTCAGTTTCTGCCTTCCTAAGGTTGGTCCAGTTGTTTGTGTAAGCTTTGCATTGGGTGAGATTTGTGGTGAGGGTTTTTTGTTTGTTTGTTTCTTTTCTGATGTGCAGGACTGAGTGAGGTGGGAATTGTGTCTGCTGATGATTGGGTTTGTATTTTTGTTGTTATAGCTTTTAAAGAGCTCTTATATATTCCATAGACACAGAGTCTGCATAGTTGATCATGTGGATTTAATCTACAACTTGTAGAGCTGGTAGGAACATTTGGGTCCAACGTTCTTTCTTAGCCACACCATCCCTGGGTTTCAACTGTAGATTTATTTTGATCTCTGCATGTGGTTTGTCCACAAATGTTTCCTCCTGAGGCTGTCCTGGAGGATTTAGGTTTGCCCCCATGAGAGCCAGTTGTGGAGGTGGTGCTGCTGCTTGGGTCACAACGGTTCTGGTCGCACCAGGTACTCAGGTGTTTGGCAACCAGGGAAGAAGTAAATATAGTGCCCTAGAAGGGTATAACAACAAGTATAGGCCAATACCCTACAGCATTCTTGCCTAGAGAATCCCTCTGCCTATCAGAGAATCCTGGAAGGCAAGTCTACAGGGTAGAAGAAAGTCAGACTACTGAAGTGACCATGTGCACATAGACACAAAAGTCTTTTTACCTGTGGCATCTCTGCCAGACTGAGAGTTGAGCATGAAGGTAGGGCTGCTGTTTGGCTTATGGGGACCGTGGCAGTGCCAAGTGTGCCGGCACTCAGACTGCCTCCAAAGCAGGAGTTATGGACCTATTGGAATCTTTTCTCTGACTTTTGAATATTTTCTTTAAACTTATTGTGTTTGAGGTCTCCTTTTCCCAGGCTTCAAAGTCAAGTTCTTCCTTTTGGTTTGTGCCCTTCTAAGGTTGGTATAGTTGTTTGTGTAAACTTTGCATTCTGTGAGATTTGT
Organism: Bos taurus; assembly: GCF_002263795.3. Taxonomy (NCBI): domain Eukaryota; kingdom Metazoa; phylum Chordata; class Mammalia; order Artiodactyla; family Bovidae; genus Bos; species Bos taurus. Next base: position 23,695,847 of record NC_082638.1, read on the forward strand.
GGTGAGGTTTTTTTTTTTTTCCCCTGATGTGCAGGGCTGAGTGGGTTGGGAATCCTGTCTACCGATGATTGGGTTTGTATTTTTGTTTTGTTTGCTTTTTTGGATGAGGTGTCCTACACTGGGTGCGACTCGTGGCTGGGTGATGCAGAGTCGTGTATCCAAGTTCTTTCCTTTGTGTAAGTTCTCACTGTTTGATACAGCCTAGGTGTAGGGGTTCTCTTGTTGCCTAGGGTCTTGGCATCAGTTACAAATGCTCAGGGCTGGACCTGTGGGTAGGAACAGAGATACCACAGGTGCTTTGTTATGGTATTGTTAGATTTTAAAAGAAAATATCCAAAAAAGAGAAAACAAAGACAAACCCCAGGCAAATGGCAGTTACACTGTCAGGCAAATAATATTTAGAATAACAGAATATACACATATATTCCCTTAATGAGAACATACACATACACACCCATAAGCGAAATCAAAACAGTCCCCCAAAAAGGAAGTGCAATAAATATACCCAGTGAACAAAGGAAACCGAAAATGGTATCTACTAGTTAAGAACACAAGTAACCAAAGCACAAACTGGAAAACAAAACTAAAGCAAAGTGCCAAGTGGGGATTAAGGTAATAGAAATAAAACCAACATAATGCTGAGAAGAAAGGAAAGGAAGAAAATAAATCAAGGATAGTTGTGCAGATTTAAATAGAGCTAAACGAAGAAGATTTATATACATTAAAGATTAACTCCTCTCACTTGGCTTGATGAAGCACAAGCTGGAATAAGATTGCCAGGAAAAATATCAATAACTTCTTATATGCAGTTGACACCACCCTTATGGCAGAAAATGAAGAAGAAGAACTAAAGAGCCTCTTGCTGAAAGTGAAAGAGAAGCATGAAAAAGTTGGCTTAAAGCTCAACATTCAGAAAACTAAGGTCATGGCATCTGGTCCCATCACTTCATGACAAATACATGGAGAACCAGTGGAAATAATGGCTGACTTTATTTTTCTGGGCTCCAAAATCACTGTGGATGGTGACTGTAGCTATGAGATGAAAAGATGCTTACTCCTTGGAAGGGAAATTATGACCAACCTACACAGCATATTCAAAAGCAGAGACATTACTTTGCCAACAAAGGTCCGTCTAGTCAAGGCTATGGTTTTTCCAGTGGTCATGTATAGATGTGAGTGTTTAAGAATTGATGTTTGTGAATTTTGGTGTTGGAGAATCCCTTGGATTGCAAGGAGATCCAACCAATCCATCCTAAGGAAAATCGGTCCTGGGTGTTCATTGGAAGGACTGATTAAAGCTGAAACCAGTATTTTGGCCACCTGATGCACATGAATTTGGGTGAACTCTGGGAGTTGGTGATGGACAGGGAAGCCTGGCGTGCTACAATACATGGGGTTGCAAAGATTCGGACATGACTGAGTGAATGAACTGACTGAACTGACTTGATTTTATAACATACAAAACACAGTTATTCCCAGTAATTTAATGTCTTTTCAGTTTCTAAAATCTATGCCACTGCGGAATCAGTTTGATTTCTCTAGAGATTTTTAATATGATTTTCTTACCTTAGTGATATTAAATATATTTTTAACGTGTTTAGAATCTAGTTCCATAGATTTATTTGCAGTTGGCTGCTCATGTCTTCATAAAGTGAATGACTTGTGCTACATTTTTCTTATAAATTGTTGCTTCATGTCTTTTTCACATTTTTATATCATGTTTTATGTTCTTCTAAAATTTTTAAGAGTCATATTTTGGGTTTGTCTATGGTGTGATTTGTTCTATCTCTTAAAATTTAAGCAGTATAATACATCATGGGTGAATAAGCAACCAGTGGACACCAGGAAGTGAGCACTTCACAGGAAAGCCAGGAAGTACCACTATGTCAAAAAACTGTGACCCCAGGGGAACAAGTCAGGTGGAACACAAGAACTGTGGTGAAGCCCAAAATTCATTCACTCTTCCTCTAGAGAAATCTACCTCAATGATTAACATTGAGAACTAGATAAGTAGGGCAGGGTTATTCAGTGTTTCCTGCAAGAAGCTGGAAGCTTGTAATAGCTACTCATGGAAATGAATTCCACCATGGTCTCAACAGTGAGGTAAGCTCCGATGGAGATGCCAGCAGGAAAGCAAGATGAGAAAAGAGATTTGTGAGGGAACATGTTGCAAAGGCTTTTGCACACAAGGCTCACACACCACTGGGCAAACTCCACTCCTTCATGGAAATACTTATCATTCTCAGGTCATCATTTCCTTCTTGGGATCATCCAGCACAACCTGAAGCATGCATTTACCTACCTCGCCCTCATCACCCTGTTAAAACCCGAGTTTGGGTAGTACACATAGTGAGCTGCCCATGAGTCCTAGATGTGAAACAAGACAGCTACAAATGGAGCAAGGGTAAGTGTATTAAGTGCATTCTCACAGCATGAAGACAGGGGGTTCAGACTGGTAACTAGAAAATTGAGGAGAACTATGTGAACACTGAGAACGTGAGGTGTGGTGGAAAAGGTTTCTTGTAGGTGGCCCAGAATTAAATGGTCTTCAAGGTGCTTTAAGACCACATTTTAGGGAAAAATTGGAATGATTTTCATTTCAGCAGATACTTCATTACAGCCTAATTATCAAGGAGGGATTTTAGGCAAGCTGTTAAAAACTACACAATGGAGAAACATGAGAGAGAATAGAATGTAATGCCAAATAGTGTGACTTGTGCAAGTTTTGGAGGAGACACACTCTCCCTGCCATGTGACTCATCTGAGTTGACTTAGATAGATGAGGATGGCAAATGCATTTGGAGAGCTTTTTAGAGGCACAAAATTGCTCCCCATCCTCCCGTAGAGGGATCAAGGTGGAGCTTTGTGATGTCAAGGCTCACCCAGAGACACCATTGTCTGGGGAAGTGACTTGCAGACCTCGGAGAGCACAAGGATGTGCCCCCTGAGGAGGGGTATATATATCGATCTCAGGGGTTCTGAATCAGACCACTCAGTGTCTTCAAAATGACGAAGGTGGCTGGGAAACCACAAGGCTCTACAGCAGTTATGGAACAGCTGACTTCATATACCCAGAAGGAAAATATGAAGACTTCCTGACAACTGTGGTCCAAAGGAAGTGTCAAGGTGAGCTGAATCCACCTATGCTCCTATGTCTCTCTTTGTTTGACTTAGTATTATCATCTCTTGGTTCAACCATGTTGAAAAAGTAGCACTGTTTTATTCTTTCTTATAGCTAATATTCCATTGTATGCATAATAACAATGTTTTTATTCATTAACTTATCTATGGGCATTTAAGGTTGTTTCCCGGAGAAGGCAATTGCATCCCACTCCAGTACTCTTTGCGTGGCAAATCCCATGGACGGAGGAGCCTGGTAGGCTGCAGTCCATGGGGTCGCTAGGAGTCAGACATGACTGAGCGACTTCACTCACTTTTCACTTTCATGCACTGGAGAAGGAAATGGCAACCCACTCCAGTGTTCTTGCCTGGAGAATCCCAGGGACAGGGGAGCCTGGTGGACTGCCGTCTCTGGGGTCGCACAGAGTCGGACACGACTGAAGCGACTTAGCAGCAGTAGCAGCATGCCACAGCCTAAAGGAGATCAGTCCTGGGTGTTCATTGGAAGGACTGATGTTGAAGCTGAAACTCCAATACTTCGGCCATCTCATGTGAAGACTTGGCTCATTGGAAAAGACTCTGATGCTGGGAGAGATTGGGGGCATGAGGACAAGGAGGGATGACAGAGGATGAAATGGCTGAATGGAATCACCAACTCGATGGACGTGAGTTTGGGTAAACTCTGGGTGTTGGTGATGCACAGGGAGGCCCGGCATGCTTGGATTCATGATGTAGCAAAGAGTTGACCACGACTGAACTGAATGTCCCAACCAGCAATACTGAAGAAGCTGAAGCTGTACAGTTCTATGAAGACCTGCAAGGCCTTTTAGAACTAACATCCAAATAAGTTGTCCTTTCCGTTATAGGGGACTGAAATGCAAAAGCAGGAAGTCAAGAAATAACTGGAACAACAGGCACATTTGGCCTCGGAGTACAGAATGAAGAAGGGCAAAGTGTAACAGAATTTTTCCAAGAGAATGAATGAGTCATAGAAAACACCCTTTTCCAACACAAGAGAAGACTCTACCAGATGGTCAATACCTAAATGAGATTGATTATATTAATTGCAGCAAAAGATGGATAAGCTTTATCAGTTCAGTTCAGTTCAGTAACTCAGTCATGTCCGAATCCTTCTGACCCCATGAACTGCAGCACACCAAGCCTCCCTGTCCATCACCAACTGCCAGAGTCCACCCAAACCCATGTCTATTGAGTCTAAGGTGCCATTGAACCACCTCATCCTATGTCATCTCCTTCTCCTCCTGCCTTCAATCTTTCCCAGCGTCAGGATCTTTTCAAGTGAGTCAGCTCTTTTTATCAGGTGGCCAAAGTATTGGAGTTTCAGCTTCAACATCAGTACTTCCAATGAACACCCAGGACTGATTTCCTTTAGGATGGAATGGCTGGATCTCCTTCCAGTACAATGGACTCTCAAGAGTCTTCTCCAACACCACAGTTCAAAAGCATCAGTTCTTCAGCGCTCAGCCCCCTTTACAGTCCAACTTTCCCATCCATATATGACCACTGGCAAAATCATATCCTTCACTAGACAGACTTTTGTTGACAAAGTAATGTCTTTGTTTTTAATATGCTGTCTAGGTTGGCCATAACTTTGCTTCCAAGGAGTAAGTGTCTTTGCATTTCATGGCTGCAGTCACCATCTGCAGTGATTTTGGAGACCCACCTCTCCCCCCCCAAAAAATGAAGTCACCCACAGTTTCCACTGTTTCCCATCTATTTGCCATGACGTGATGGGACCAGATGCCATGATCTTAGTTTTCTGAATGTTAAGCTTTAAGCAAACCTTTTCACACTCCTCTTTCACTTTCATCAAGAGGCTGTTTAGTTCTTCTTCACTTTCTGCCATAATGGTCGTGTCGTCTGCATATCTGAGTTACTGATATTTCTCCTGGCAATCTTGATTCCAGGTTGTGCTGCATCTAGCTCAGCAGGTTATTGATATTTCTCCTGGCAATCTTGACTCAGGCTGTGCTTCATCCAGCTCAGCATTTCTCATGATGTACTCTGCATATAAGTTAAATAAGCAAGGTGACAATATACAGCCTTGGACTATTCCTTTTCCTATTTGGCACCAGTCTGTTGTTTCATGTCCAGTTCTAACTGTATTTTCCTGACCTGCATACCGGTTTCTCCAGAGGCAGGTCAGGTATTCCCTGGATGATATTCCCATCTCTTTTAGAATTTCCCACAGTTTATTGTGATCCACACAGTCAAAGGCTTTGGCATTGTCAACAAAACAGAAATAGATGTTTTTCTGGAACTCTCTTGCTTTTTAGATGAGCCAGAAGATGTTGGCAATTTGATCTCTGGTTCTTCTGCCTTTTCTAAAGCCAGCTTGAACATCTGGAACTTCATGGTTCACATATTGTTGAAGCCTGGCTTGGGGAATTTTGAGCATTACTTTACTAGTGTGTGAGATGAGTGCAATTGTGCGGTAGTTTAAGCATTCTTTGGCGTTGCCTTTCTTTGGGATTGGAATGAAAACTGACCTTTTTCAGTCCTGTGGCCACTGTTGAGTTTTCCAAATTTCCAGGCTATTGAGTGCAGCACTTTCCCAGCATTATCTTTCAGGGTTTGAATTAGCTCCACTGGCATTCCATCGCCGCTCCTAGCTTTGTTTGTAGTGTTGCTTCCTAAAGTCCACTTGACTTCACATTCCAGGATGTCTGGCTCTAGCTGAGCGTGAGTGATCACACCATCATGGTTATTTGGGTTGAAGATCTTTTTGTACCGTTCTTCTGTGTATTCTTGACACCTCTTCTTAATATCTTCTGCTTCTGTTAGGTCCATACCATTTCTGTCCTTTATGGATCCCGTCTTTGCATGAAATATTCCCTTGGTATCTTTAATTTTCTTGAAGAGGTCTCTAGGCTTTCCCATTTCATTGTTTTCCTCTATTTCTTGCACTGATCGCTGAGGAAGTCTTTCTTATCTCTCCTTGCTATTCTTTGGAACTCTGTATTCAGATGGGTATATATTTCCTTTTCTCCTTTGCTTTTCACTTCTCTTCTTTTCAGAGCTATTGGTAAGGCCTTCTCAGACAGCCATTTGGCTTCTTCTGCATTTCTTTTTCTTGGGGATGGTCTTGATCCTTGTATCCTGTTCAATGTCATGAACCTCCTTCCATAGTTCATCAGACACTGTCTATCAAATCTAGTCCCTTAAATCTATTTCTCAGCTCCACTGTATAGTCATAAGCGATTTGAGTAGGTCATACCTGAATGGTCTAATGGTTTTCCCCATTTTCTCCAATTTCAGTCTGAATTTGGCAATAAGAAATTCATGATCTGAGCCACAGTCAACTTCCAGTCTTATTTTTGCTGACTGTATAGGGCTTCTCCATCTTCGGCTGCAAAGAACGTAATCAATCTGATTTTGGTTTGGCCATCTGGTGATGTCCATGTCTATAGTCTTCTCTTGTATTGTTGGAAGAGGGTTTTTGTTATGACCAGTGTGTTCTCATGGCAAAACTCTATTAGCCCTTGCCCTGCTTCTTTCTGTACTACAAGGCCAAATTTGCCTGTTACTCCAGCTGTTTCTTGACTTCCTACTCTTGCATTCGAGTCCCCTATAATGAAAAGGACTTCTTTTTGGGGTGTTGGTTCTAGAAGTTTTTGTAGGTCTTATAGAATGATTCAGCTTCTTCAGCACTTCTGGTTAGGGTATAGACTTGGATTATCATGATATTGAATGGTTTACCTTGGAAGTGAACAGAGACCATTCTGTCGTTTATGTGATTGCGTCCAAGAACTGCATTTCAGACTCTTTTGTTGACTATGATGGCTACTCCATTTCTTCTAAGGGATTCCTGCCCACAGTAGCAGATATAGTGGTCATCTGAGTTAAATTCACCCACTCCAGTCCATCTTAGTTTGCTGATTCATAGAATGTCGATGTTCTCTCTTGCCATCTCCTGTTGACTTTTTCCAATTTGCCTTGATTCACGGACCTAACATTCCAGGTTCCTATACAATATTGCTCTTCACAGCATCGAACCTTGCTTGTATCACCAGTCCCATCAATTGGGTGTTGTTTTGCTTTGGCTCCATGCCTTCATTCTTTTTGGAGTTATTTCTCCACTCATCTCCAGTAGCATATTGGGCACTTACGGACCTGGAGAGTTCATCTTTCATTTTCCTATCTTTTTGCCTTTCATACAGTTCTATGCAATGAGCAAAAACAAGACTGAGGGTTAGCTGTGGCTCAGATCATGAACTCATTATTGCCAAATTCAGACTTGATTTGAATAGAGTAGGGAAAATCACTAGACGATTCAGGTATGACCTAAATTAAATCCTTACGACTGTACAAGGGAAGTGAGAAATAGATTCAAGGGATTATATTTGATAGACAGAGTGCCTGAAGAACTATGGACAGAGTTTCATGACATTGTATGGGAGGCAGGGATCAAGACCTCTCCCACAAAAAAAGAAATGCAAAATGGCAAAATGGATGTCTGAGGAGGCCTTATAAAAAGCTCTGAAAGGAAGTGCAGTGAAAGGAAAGATATACACATTTGAATGCTGCTTCTGCTGAGTCGTTTCAGTCGTGTCTGACTCTGTGCGACACCATAGACGGCAGCCCATCAGGCTCCACCGTCCCTGGGATTCTCCAGGCAAGAACACTGGAGCGAGTTGCCATTTCCTTCTCCAATGCATGAAAGTGAAAAGTGAAAGTGAAGTCGCTCAGTCGTGAATGACTCTTAGCCACCCCATGGACTGCAGCCTACCAGGCTCCTCCGTCCATGGGATTTTCCAGGCAAGGGTACTGGAGTGGGGTGCCATTGCCTTCTCCACACATTTGAATACAGAATTCTAAAGAATATCAAGGAGAGAGAAAGCCTTCCTTAGTGATCAATGCAAAGAAATAGAAGAAAACAATAGAATGGGTAAGACTAGAAATGTCTTCAAGAAAATGACAGATACCAAGGGAACATTTCATGCAAAGAGAGGCGCAATAAAGGACAGAAATGGTATGGACCTAACAGAAGCAGAAGATATTACCAGTGGCCTTCTTTGATTTCTCATTTGTGATATCGCATTGCAGTGTAATTTTTCTTGTCACTGATAATAGAGCAAATAAGGCATATTTCCTGAGGCATCTTCCTTCTTTGAATTGCATTTACCTGTGGAAGTTTCTCTCCTGAGTGTGTGGTTTGTTCTTGTTTCTGTTTCTGTGTGCAAAAACTGGCCATTTTGTAAGTGTAGGTGTCATTTGAGCCTGGCTGTCTTGTGAGTAGTCAGTGTGAGAGGGAGCCCCCTGAAAGCTTGTGTCTCTGTCCTTATCAGTTTTATTGTAGTTCATATTTCTTGTTTGACAAAGCTGATGTACAGAGTTGCCTTTGTTGCAGCCTTACCCATGCTTGCTCCCTTATGTGGATACACAGAGGCATTCAGCAGGGTTATTTCCCCCGACCTGCTCTCAGAAAAGGTGTAGTACATCACTCTTTCTAAGTCTGTCCTTGTGGATTATGTATTTGACAGGTATTTGTGGAAATCTGTGAATTTCAGGCTTCTGATATAAGCCTTCCTGTCACCCATTTCCTTTGCTAAGCAATAGTGTATTCCCAGCACTGGGTGTCCATTTCACTTTGATTAAAGATAAATCCAGAGATCATCACACGGAGTGAAAGAGGGGCAGTTCCCAAACATCATGGCATGAAACGGACAGGTTGGATAAAAAAAAATGCACTGCGGTGAGCAGCCACACGAAGGTGACATGGACATCAACCTGGCAACAAACTTATGGGTAGCGAAGTTAGCTAACCCTAACCCTACCTGGTGAATGGAAGGGGTGCAGCTGGAGTTTGGCATTAATTTCTCTCCACAGATACATATAAAATACAGAATCCACATGCACTTACTTCAGCAAGAGTGGTAGACGAAAGCTGTTCTACTAACATGCAGGTGAAAACAAGCACAACTGAATACATCTAGTATCTCTGTGCCACAGAACAAGAGATGTGAAATCTTAACTCCCATGAGACATCAAGTCTGAGCACTGCAAAAGACCGCCATGGAAAATGATCCACACAAGAAATGGTAGATTACCATTAGTCAGGGGGATGCTTTTATAGAAATGGGGGCATATAAGTGGGAAGAGCCAGCATAAGAATCACTGTCCAGGTGCCTTTATTGGAGAGAGAGAGAGAGAGAGAGAGAGAGAGAGAGAGAGAGAGTATGACATGGCCTGTTCACTCCTAGAACACTTCAGAAATACACAGATTTTGAAACTCACACACCCCAGAGCATGCTCTGTGGCAGCATTCCCAATGCCCAGAGATGAAAGTAAAGAAAGAAAAGAAAGGATACAGGGAAAGAAAAATGAATAGATCGAGGAATGGGATACGGGTTCACAATGGAATATGATTCAGGCATTGAAACGAGGAAATAATGCCATTGCCAGATGTAGATAACTGTGGTGATAATCAGAATCAGTGAAGACGGGCAGATTAAAGACAGGTCATATGGTTTACCATTCAAATGGGACACAATGTTGCTGGCAGTGAGTGCCCCGACTGTGGTAAATTGGACACCCAGGGCTGGGAAGTCACTGATGCTTAGCAACGGGGATTGGTGAGTGGCAGGCTTACACTGCTGCTGCTGCTGCTGCTAAGTCGCTGCAGTCGTGTCCGACTCTGTGCGACCCCATAGACAGCAGCCTACCAGGCTCCGCTGTCTCTGGGATTCTCCAGGCAAGAACACTGGAGTGGGTTGCCATTTCCTTCTCCAAAGCGTGAAAGTGAAGTCGCTCAGTCATGTCTGATTCCTAGCGACCCCATGGACTGCAACCCACCAGGCTCCTCCGTCCATGGGATTTTCCAGACAAGAGTACTGGAGTGGGTTGCCATTGCTTTCTCTGAGGCTTACCCTGGAAGGCTGAAATTCACAGATTTACACAAATACCTTTGAAATATATAATCCACGGGGCTGACTTAGCAAGAGTGATGTTCCATACCCTTTCTGAACTCAGGTCAGAGGAAATAACCTCAGGTCAGAGAAATACGCGGAAAGCTTCTGTGTATTGGTGTAAGGGAGCAAGAATTCGTTTGGCCACAACAAAGACAACTCCGTACATCAACTTCGTCAAACAAAAGACATGAACTGCAATAAAATCGAGACGGAATGAGACACAAGCTTTCGGGGGGGCTTCCTCTATCTCATTCTACGTTCATTTACAAGCAGAAATTGCGCACACCTCTAAAGATGCAGTTACCATAGTAACAAGAGAGCCTGAAGAAATCCTGCCACCTTGTGGCCGCTTTCGGGAAGAGCAACCTTCAAACGGGCTGATGGATACTGACTACTCACAAGGCAGCTGGGCTCTGAATGACACCTACCCGTACCAAAATGGTCAGGGGTGGCACGCCAAAATGAAAAGAAGAACAAACCACACGATCAAGAAGGAAGGAAACATCAAAAGGTAAGTGCAAGTCAATGCTTAGAAAGAAGCCTCTGAAAATGGGCTCCATTTGCTCGATTATCAGTGATAAGAAAAGTTAAACGGCAACATGATATCACTAGTGAGAAACCAGAAAGGCCACTATCCAAAACTATACAGACAAGAAAGAGCAGAGCAATGTTTGTAAAGGGGACCCTTATATACCAGCGGTTGGGGGTAAGAGGTTGGAGCCTTTATGAGCATGACTGTCAAAGGGCCTTGGAAACACAATATGAGACAGATGATGTCATGTGGTGGTTCCACTCCCAGAGGATTTGAGAAACCAACAGATCGTGGAAAACACGCCCACACCCCCACCCCCACAAATATGCACTGAAGCAGCATTCACAATGACCAAGAGAGAAAAGGAAAGAGAATCGTTGGTTGCAAATGAAAAGAGAAACAGAGACAGACAATGAAATGTGACTCTTGAGATTAGGAAAAATGCAAAATTTGCTATTTTCAAGGCTACGCAGAAATATAGAGTAAATCAGAGGAAGTAAAGGAGGGCAGATTAAAGAGATGTCACATCATATACCTTCCTGAAAGGCTTAAAGAAAACATTCATAGTGATGAGTACTGATACAAAAGTGAAATGGGCTGACACTCCTGGTAAGAAAATTATGGTTAGCAAAGGGTATCAGTGGGTAAGAGGCCAAAAGGTGAAGGCTGGAGTAAACGTATAGCCACAAATACCTATGCAATTCATAAGCACCTGGATCTCTTGCATCAAGAGACGTGTGCTCAACAGATTCAAAAAACGTAACTGTGACAGTAACCACAGCTGAATACCTCCCATCATCTGTGGAACACAACCAGAAACTGTTTCCCTGCAAAAACTGCACAGGTGTCTATGATCTTACATAAAAAATAGTTTCATTTAAAGAAAAACCTCACAGCCTAAGGAGACAAAAGCTTTTGGTGACTTTCTGTGACACATTTTACTCTCCTTACAGCCAGGCCTGGGAGAACAGCAGAGGCTGCTGTTATAGAGAATACTGAACATAGCTCCCTGCATTCTGTAGTAGGACCTTGTTGTTTATCTATTCTAAATGTAGTAGTTTGTATCTACCAATCCCATACTGCCAGTCCATCCTTCCACCCTCCCCAATGGCAACCACAGGTCTGTTCTCTATGCATCTTGTATGTTTTACAGATAGGTTCATTTGTGCCATATTCTGGCTTCCACCCCAGATATGCAGATGGCATGATTCTTATGGCAGAAAGCGAAGAGGAACTAAAGAGCCTCTGGATGAAAGTGAAAGAGGAGAGTGAAAAAGGTGGCTTAAAACTCACCATTCAAAAAACTAAGACCGTAGCCTCCAGTCCCATCACTTCATGGCAAAGAGTTGGGGAAACAATGGAAACACTGGGAGACTTTATTTTCTTGGCCTCCAAAATCACTGCAGATGGTGACTGCAGTCAGAAAATCTAGAGACTTTCTCCTTGAAAGAAAAGCTATGGCCAACCTAGACATCATATTAAAAAGCAGAGAGATGTTACTCTACCAACAAATGTCTGTCTAGTCAAAGCTATGGTTCTTCCAGTAGTCATGTCTGGAGGTGAGAGTTGGGATATAAAGAAAGTAGAGCGATGAAGAATTGATGGTTTTGAACTATGGTGTTAGCGAACTCTTGAAAGTTCCTTGGATTGGAAGGAGATCAAATGATCACTGACTCAATGAACATTAGTTTGAGCAAGCTTCGGGAGTCGGTGATGGACTGGGAAGCCTAGCTTGCTGCAGTCCGTGGGGTCACAAAGAGTTGGACATGACTAGCAACTGAACTGAACTGGCTTCCACATATAAGTGATAGTGTATGGTTTTTGTCTTTTCTATCTGACTTCTTTCACTTACTATGATAGTCTCTTTGTTGCATAGTCACTGAGTCATGTCCAACCCTTTTGCAGCCCCATGCCCTGTAACCACTGGGCTTCTTTGTGCATGGGCTTTTCCAGGCAAGAATCCTGGAGTAGGGAGCCATTTCTTTCTCCAGGAGATCTTCCCAACCCAGGGATCAAACCTGGGTCTCCTGCTTTGCAGGTGGACCTTTACCACTGAGCTACCTGGGAAGCCCATGATAATCTCTAGGTCCGTCCACATTGCTGCCTTGTTTCATTCTTTTTTATGGCTGGGTAGTATTCCATTAAATAGACACCACGTCATCTTTGTGCATTCATCTTTCTCTGGACTTTAGGTTGTTTCCATGTCTTGGCTACTGTGTGTAGTGCTGCTGTGAACATAGGGGTGCATGCATATTTTTGAATTACAGTTTTGTCTGGGTATATTCCCAGGAGTGGGATGCTAGATCATATAGTAATTCTGTCTTTAGTTGTTTTGAGAAACCTATTTATTGTTCTCCATAGTCGCTGTACAAATTTACATTTCACAAACAGGGTTGGAGGATACCCTTTTCTCCACATCCTTTCCAGCATTTTTAACTATGTATTTTTGAAATCAGCTTTTTATTTAGCAGTACTAAGAAGTTTATCCTTCTTTGTTTTTCATAAAGTGGAATTGTGTTATGTCCCATTGTAAGGATAAAAAATAGTTCACTGTACATATTCTCTGCCTGGGTTTTCTTCTCCCTATTTGTCTATAAGTTCAGTTATAAATCTCACTGGGTATGTGTGTTTCACTGACATGTTTGTGCTTTCTCTGCTCATTTCCTTGGCATAAATTTGTTACAGAAATGTTGTGCACAGAGGATTCCAGTGGAGTTTTGGCTTCTGTGTAAAATGTAGTCCTCACTGCTGGCTCATTGACATGATGTCTCATTTCTTACAGAAGTCCCATCCAAAGCTCTCTTAGCAGCTACCTTATCTAGTCTGTACCTCTATACTCCCAGGTACCATCTGTGATCCAAGACTCAAAAGGAAGGGGGAGGTTTCCAATTAACTATGTTTCCTAATGTATTTCTTGCTGTTGGTCTGTTTCAACTCAGTCTCCTCCATGTGGGCACTGCTGCTGCTAACACCTGCATGTATAGGTTGCTACCGCTTTAAAAAAAAATGTCATAAACTCCAGATGAGATGGATTAGGTACCCTGTCTGGGGGACAAGAGAAAGTGATGAGGGGACATGCCTGAAGCAGTCCCACAGATCTTAAAAGTGGACTCTTAGGCTCCTTGGAGTAAGCATACTCCCCTCTGGCATAGGGCAGGAAGACACAGAGGAGACCAGGTGAAGAGGGCATGCCACCGTCAGCAACAGAGATGCCACCATGGCATCTATGACCTAGCAACTGAGAATGCTGGAGGTGCACACAATGGATATGGAATGCAGTGACTGCAAGTCTAAGGAGAGGACCTTGGACTCCCAGGGAAGCCCCACTGACTATGACATTAAAAGCACCCCTCTCCCTCCCTGAAGAAAGGAGCCTGCCACTCTGAGAAGACAGAGAAGAAGACAGAGAAGACAGAGCCTGCCACTCTGAGAAGTCCCTCTGTGAAGAGGGACTCTTTGTCTGTTGGCAGTTCTGTGCCTCTGAACTCACTGTCCTTGATTCCAGATGCTTCTTCTGGTAGAGTCCAGCTAGTAAACACTCGGGCTTCTGTGTTGTGTGTGTCTTGTGGTTAAATAGACATGGGTTATAGTGTCCCTGTTTTTAAGCATACAGTCCAGTAGTATTAAGGATATTCACAGTGTTGGGCAACTATTACCACCATCCCTCTCCTCAGACTTCAACTTTTGTCACTGTTGAACACTACCTACCCCTTCCTGCCTCCCTCAGCCCCTGGTAACTGCTCTTTTATTTTCTGTGTCTGTGAATTGGACTAGTCTGGGTCCTATGAAAAGTGAAATTATACAGTATTTGTCTCTCTCTACCTGGCTTATTTCCCTCAGCATATTTAGTCTCTGAGGTTCATCCTTTTTGTAATGTGTGTCCGAATTTCCTTCCATCTGAAGGCTGAGGAATGCCCTGTTATATGGATCAACCACATTTTGTCTCCATGTTTGTTCTTCCATGAATGGAGAATTGGGCCACTCCCACATCTTAGCTATTGTGAATAATGCTGTTACAAACATGAGCATACCGGTGTCTGTTTAAATCCCTGCTTTTTCTTGGGGTGTGTATCTACCGAGAAGAGGAAGCCCTGTATCACAGGGTAAGTCTTTGTTTGTTTTGAAGAATCATGGTACTATTTCTCACAGCACCCATACAGTTCATAGTCAAGCCAGCAGAACATAAACGTTCTGGTTTCTCCACATCCTGGACAATACTTGTTATTTTCAGTGTTTTTTTTTTGTTTTGTTTTGTTTTTTTAGTAAGAACCATCCTATTGAATGTGAAGCAGTATTTCATCAAGTGTGAGATGTTTTGAGCCAGGTCAAGTGAAAAGGAAACAGAAGATTCTAACACAGGAATTGAAGATAGAAAGATATCTGCTGTAGATAACAACATAACTAGAACTAAACTTGTAAAACACTGTCCTTTGTTTCCCTCGTACTTAAATTTCCATTCTACAAATACTGATTAGGCAGCTTCAGCTTGGATTTTCAGATCATTTCCTCTCTGCATCCTTTGCACATTTGGTTCTAGAAGATGAAGGGTACTCAAAACCAGGCCTCCCCAACCTCTGGAACCTAATGGCTGATGATCTGAGGTGGCGCTGATATAATAATAATAGAAATAATTCTGCACAATAAGTGTAATGCATCTGAATCATCGCCCCCATGAAATCATGCCTGGTGTCACAAAGGTTGGGGACCACTGTTCTAAACATTTTCTTTAGGTGGAATGTTTTTTTCTTGTGACTAAATACTCTTATACTTTCACAGCTGTGGAGGCCCATGGTAAATGAATCGTTTTACTGCCCACTGTGTATAAGTGTGTTTTTCTGCCAGAATCAATCCTCCATTGTTTCAGGTATGTTAATGAAGTCTTTTTTTTTTTCTTTCAACAAATCAGGTTTATCTCTGTTGAACATCCAGACATCATTAAAAGAAACAAACTGAGGTCATAAACACAGTGAAAGAAGCCTATCACACAGAAGTGCCTACTGCATGATTTCTCTCTTGAAAATCAGGCAGAATGTTTGGGGCGATGCATTCTGAGATGAACAAATATAAAGACAGATGGAATGTCTTCATATTTGTATTCAAATACAAATGGATAGATACATGAGAAAGGAAGTATTATAAAATAGTTACAGTAGAATCTAGGTGGGAAGTCCTTGGGTATTAGTTAGAATGCATGTTCAACCAGTTGAATGTTTGGAAGTTTTTATAATAAAGTGTTGGGGAATTTATTCTAATTTATTCATTGTTGAGCAAAGAACAATGAAATCCAAAAAGCACAAGAAGTGTACTTTCAACTTTAAAAATGTGAGCTGAAAACAGATGCAAAGATATAGACCAAAACATTGTGTGCTCAATCCCTCAGTCGTGTCTGATTCTTTTGCAACCCAATAGACTGTAGGCCACCAGTCTCCTCTGTCAGTGGGGGATATTCCAGGCATGAATACTGGAGTGGGTAACCAATCCCTTCTCCAGAGGATCTTCCCAACACAGGGATATAACTCCTGACTCCTGCATTGGCAGGCAGGTTCTTTACCACTGAGCCACCAGGAAGTCATAAAATATGCACTGTAGTGAAATTAAACGTTTTTTATTTACTCCTTCACACCTTTGCACTGATCAAGTTTTTTCCTAATATCCACAGAATACATTTTTGATAATAAAAGTAGCATCACCTTGTCTCTGGCCCAAGGGAGAGAGGCCTATTGGGCAATATCATCAACTTACTTGTGCTCCACTCGTGGTGATCTTGGCTTTGAGCACCTGCTGGGGCTCCCAGAGTCCTCCAATCTCAGCTCTGGAGACGTGTCCCCATTGGCTTCACAGTGCTGACCAATCCTATGGCTGACTCCTCTCTTTGGAGTCCCAAGTACAGCCCCTCCCATCCTGACTTCATCTTGGCCTATCATGGAGCTACCCGCCTGATACAGAGGAGCCTGGTGGGTTGCAGTCCATGGGGTCGCTAAGACTCAGACACAACTGAAGCAACTTAGCAATATATATATATATATATATATATATATATATATATATATATATATACACACATATACACATATCAGGGTAAAGTAAATAGTTTATTTCTCACCCTCCCCGCAATCTTTCAACCTAGACACTCTAGCTCCCTGCAGATTTTCTCTGTTATTTAAATTTATTAATTTAAGTGATCTTTGTCCAGTTTCTAAAAAGGAGAAATGAACACTTTGTAGAAAAACTCCTGCATGGGTAAATAAACAATAAGGAATTATAAAAAGACAATTGAGAAATATTTGGAAGGTAGCTGACAAAGGGCACATTTATCTAATTTCTTTAGCGCTCAAAGGTGAAAAGAAGATAAAAACCCAATAGGAAACAAATATAGAATAAACAAAAGGAACAAAGAAATACAAATTTACTCAGAAGAAAAGTAAGAAAAATCACCAAAAAAAAAAAAAAAAAGGGCAGGAAACACTGAACCTAACTGGTAATAAAAGAACTGCAAACCAAAACAATAATGGAATATGATTTCTCACCATGCAAATTGCCTTCAGTGAAAGCGTTGAGTGAAACAAAATGTTTCCTCCAAATTGAGGAAGAGAGATCGGAAAATGAGGTTTCATGCACTGTTGTGAAAGCGTAAAGTGATGTACCTTTCTGAAGGACAATTTAACAGTATCTAATAAATTTATAAATGCATGGAGCCAATTGCCAAGACCGTGTTTGGAATTTGCATTGATGAAGTATTTATGCAATTTCACCAAGATTATATATATGTATATGGTGTTTACTGCAGTATTTTCTTCCCATCATCCTAGAAAATCTCTTGGGCCCCTTCCCAACACTAAACTTCTCCTGCACAACCCCTGTTCTCAGTTCTATCAGCATAGATTAGTACTGCCCCACCTAGAACTTTCTATAAATGGAGCCTAGTATATGTACACATGTTGTTGCTTTACTATGTTGTGTTACTTCCTATTGGATAGAAATACACACACATTTACTTTGCTGATTGATGACTGGATAAAGGGATAGACAATGGAGAGACAGGTGACAAATGAAGTATCATAATATGGTTACAAAACCAGAACACTGTATATGCTGTCTATAAGAGACCCACCTCAAACCAAGGGTCACATGCAGAGTGAAAGTAAAGTGTTGGAAAGGGTATTTTATGCAAATGGGAAACAAAAGAAAGCAGGAATAGCAATACTCATATCAGATAAAATAGATACTGAAATAAAGGATGTGGAATGAGACAAAGGATGGCACTGCATAATGATCAAAGGATCAATTCAAGAACATTATATAACAATTATATACATATAGAAGCACCTCAATATGTAAGGCAAATGCTAACAAGTAGGAAAGGGGGAATTAACAGTAACACATAAATAGTAGGAGACTTTAATATCTACTCACATCTATGGATAGATCAATCAAACAGAAAATTAGCAAGGAAACACAAATTTTAAATGATACAACAGACCAGTTAGACCTAATTGATATCTATAGAACGTTTCACCACCCAGAATTGGCTTTTGCCTTTTTCTCAACAGCACATGGAATATTCTACAGGATAGACCACTACCACATATCCTGGGTAATAAATCATGCCTTGGTAAACTGGAAAAAAATCTAAATAATTTCCTCCATCATCTTTTCTGATCACAATATGGTAAGATTAAATGTTAACTACAGGGGGAAAAAAAACATTAAAATACAAGCATATGGAGGCTAAACAACATGCTTCTCAATAACCAACAAATAGTAGAAGAAATATGCATAGAAAAAATGAAGATGAAGGCATCACGACTCAAAACCTATGGGATTTGGTAAAATCAGTGGTAAGGGGAAGGTTCATAGCAATAAAAGCTTGTCTCAAGAAACAAGAGAAAAATCAAATAAATGACCTAAAGCAGCTAGATGAAGAAGTGAAGAGCCCTGGGGTTAGTAGAATGAAAGAAATCATAAAAATTAGATCAGAAATAAGTGAAAAAGAAACGAAGGACACAATAACAAAAATCAGCAAAACTAAAATCTGGTTCTTTGAAAAGATAAATAAAATAGGCAAACCATTAGCCAGACTCATCAAGAACAAAAGGGAGAAGAACTAAATCAACAATATTAGAAATGAGAATGGATAAATCGCAGCAGACAACACAGAAATACAAAGGATCATAAGAGACTACTATCAGCAATTATATGATGATAAAATCGACAACTTGGATGAAATGGATGAATTCTTAGAAAAATATAAGCTTCCAAAGCTGAACCAGAAAGAAATAGAAAATCTTAACAGACCCACCACAAGCATGCAAATAGAAACTGTAATAAAAATGTTCCAACAAACAAAAGCCCAGGACCAGATGGCTACAAAGGTGAACTCTACCAAAAATAGAGAGAAGAGCTAACACCTATCCTACTCAAATCCTTCCAGAAATTTGCAGAGGAGCGTAAGCTCCTAAACTCATTCTATGGGGCCTTCATCACCCTAAAACCAAAACCAGACAAACATGCCACAGAAAAAGAAAACTAGAGGCCAATCTTACTGATGAACATAGATGAAGAATCCTCAACAAAATTCTAGCAAACAGAATCCAACAACATATTAAAAAGGTCAGACATCATGACCAACTGGGCTTTATCCCAGGGAAGCTAGGATTCTTCAGTACTTGCAAATCAATCAATGTAAAACACACATAAACAAACTGAAAAATAAAAACCATGTGATTATCTCCATAGATGCAGAGAAAGCCTTTGATGAAATTCAATGTCCATTTATTAAAAAAAAAAAAAAAAGCCTCCAGAAAGTAGGCATAGAAGGAACACATCTCAACATAATAAAAGCCATATATGACAAACCCACAGCAAACATTATCCTCAATGGTGAAAATATGAAAGCATTTCCCCTAAAGTCAGGAACAAGACGTGGGTGCCCACTGTCACCACTTCTATACAGCATACGTTTGGAAGTCTTAGCCACATCAATCAGAGACAAAAAAGAAATTAAAGTGAACACAGATTGAAAAAGCAGAATAAAAGTCTCACTGTTTGCAGATGACATGATCCTCTACTTAGAAAACCCTAAAGACACCAGCAGAATATTACTAGAGCTAATCAATGAATATAGTAAACTTGCAGCATATAAAATTAATACACATAAATCCCTTGCATCCCTACACACTAACAATGAGAAAGCAGAAAGAGAAATCAAGGAAACAGCCACTTTCACCATTGTGACAAAAAGAATAAAACACTTAGGAATAAATCCACCTACAGAAACAAGAGCTATATATAGAAAACCATAAAACACTGATGAGAGAAATCAAAGATGACACAGATGGCAAAATATACCATATTCATGAATCGGAAGAATCAATAGAGTGAAAATGAGTATACTACCCCAAACAATCTATAGATTCAATGCAATCCCTATCAAGCTACAACGGAATTTTTCACAAAACCAGAACAAATAATTTCACAATGTGTATGCAAACAAAAAAAATTAAAGAAGAAAAGAAAAACAAAACAAAACAAACAAACAAACAAAAAAACCTCGTAGAACCCAATCTGGAGAAAGAAGAATGGAATTGGAGAAATCAGCCTGCCTGACTTCAAACTATACTACAAAGCTACAGTCATCAAGAGTGTATGGTACTGGCACAAAGACAGACATATACATCAGTGGAACAAAACAGAAAGCCCAGAGATATATCCACTCCCCTCTGGACACCTTATCGTTAACAAAGGATGCACTAATATACAATGGAGAAAAGACAGTATCTTTCACAAGTGGTGCTGAGAAAACTAGTCAACCACTTGTAAAAGAATGAAACTAGAACACTTTCAAACACCATACACAGAAATAAACTCAAAGTGGATTAGGGATACAAATATAAGACAAGAAACTAAAACATTCCTAGAAGAAAACATAGGCAAAACACTCTCTGACATAAATCACAGCAGAATCCTCCAGGACCCACCTCCCAGAGTAATGGCAATAAAAGACAAAAATAAATAAATGTGACCTCGCTAAGTTTAAAAGCTTTTTCACAACAAAGGAAACCATAAACAAGGTGAAAAGACAGCCTTCTGAATGGGAGAAAATAATAGAAAATGAAGCACTGACAAAGAATTAATTTCAAAATTAATTACAAGCAGCTCAAACCAGAAAAATGAATGATCCAGCCAAAAAATGGGCCAAAGAACCAAATAGACATTTCTCCACAGAAGACACACAGATGGCTAACAAACACATGAACAGGTGCTAATCATCACTCATAATCAGAGAAATGCAAATCAAAACCACAATGAGGTACCATCTCATGCTGCTCAGAATGGCTGCTATCAAAAAGTCTACAAACAGTAAAGAAAGAAATTTAAAAGAGAAAACAAAAAGCAGTTGAAATGACTCAAATGTGCACCAACTAGTGATCGAATAAATAAAACATGCAATGCAATATTTTTTTGGCTATGAAATGGAGTACTTTTAGATGCTATAACACGCTATACATCTGAAAATATCACGGTAAGTAAAAAAAGCCAGGAGCAAAAGAATACATATTGTATTATTCTATTCATATGAAAGTGTATGTCCCAGATTAGGTAATTTTCTAAAGACGGAAAAAAAGAGGAGTCTATACCAGGGCCCAGATGAAAGGGAAATGTCTGCCAATTGGACAGTGTTTCACATTGGAGTGATGAAAATATTCTAGAATTAGGCAGTGGTTATGGCTATGGAACCTATGAATAAATTATAAATCAATGAATTATACAGTTTATCTGGTTAATTCATGGAACATGAACAACATGTCAATTTTTTTTTTTTTTAATTACTGGACTTCACTTCTATACCCAGGAACATTATCCTTCAAAAATACAGGAGCAGTAGATATTCTGATATATATATTATATATATATATATATATATATATAATTATATAATTATATATACTATACATATATATAATTATATATATTATAATATAATATATATAATTATAAATATATATATATAATTAACCATATATATATATATATATGGGAAATTATTCTCAGCAGATATCTTGTCTGTAAAAAAAAGTTGAAAGATGTCATCTACATAGAAAAAGATGATACTGAAGAGAAACTATGAGTGAAGAAAGAGTGTCATGTTGAAATTTGATAGAAAACAACAAAATTCTGGAAAGCAATTACCCTTCAATGAAAAAATAAATAAAAAAAAAAAAATAAACAAAGGGAAACTGACATGAAGGTTTTTTCCTCATTTTTAATCCATAAAAGATAAATGCTTGCTTGGGCTTCTTCATCACTACTTTTCGCTGATTATGAATCTTCATAATTAAAGTGGGTTTCATGTATACAAGATACAACTTGGCTCAGAGGGAAAGAATTCACCTGAAATTCAGGAGACGTAGAAGACACAAATTATTTCCTGGGTATCGAAGATCCCCTGCAGGAGAGCATAGCAACTCACTTCACTGTTCTTGCCTGAAGAATCCCCTTGGATAGAAGAGACTGGTGGGCTTACAGTCCATGGGGTGGCAAAGAGTTGGACATGACTGAGCTCATGTATGGATGTGAGAGTTGGACTGTGAAGAAGGCTGAGAGTTGAAAATTTGATGCTTTTGAACTTTGGTGTTGGAGAAGACTCTTGAGAGAGTCCCTTGGACTGCAAGGAGATCCAACCAGTCCATTCTAAAGGAGATCAGTCCTGGGTGTTCTTTGGAAGGAATGATGCTAAAGCTGAAACTCCAGTACTTTGGCCACCTCATGCGAAGAGTTGACTCATTGGAACAGACTCTGATGCTGGGAAGGATTGGGGGCAAGAGGAAAAGGGGACGACAGAGGATGAGATGGCTAGATGGCATCACCGACTCGATGGACATGAGTTTGAGTGAACTCTGGAAGTTGGTGATGGACAGGGAGGCCTGGCGTGCTGCGATTCATGGGGTCGCAAAGAGTCGGACATGACTGAGTGACTGAACTGAACTGAGCAACTAAACAACAACAGACACAAAGATACTAGAAATAGATGAGAAAATTCTCAGCATAAACAAAGCGAAAGAAAAAGCCTATATAGTAGAACTGAATAACGGAAACAAAACAAAGCAAAACAAAACTAGACACTAGAACTGAATTATAAAAGATTTTAGGCAATAAAATGTGTCCCAACTGTAGTGTAAACAGGGTGTTTCACAAAAGAAGGAGGGGAAATACTTGATACTCACTCAATAGGAAAAACTTTCTAGATCCATTAATAAATTAAAGGAAATAAAAATGTCCAGAAAATAAGCATAGTATAAAATCTATTGATCATTTTATAAATAATTAAGACTGTAAAACTGTAAGGGGATTTTAAAGAAAAACATCTGCAAAAGGTAGTTTTATCAGCCCCCATGAACATATTTCATTTTCTTTTTTCCATAGTCTAAAAATAACTGACAGTTAAGAATGAATTTCACTTGAAAACATTTTTTTTTTCAAATTCAGCAGTTTATTTTAGGTTCCAATATAAGATTTTGTACTTCTCAAGCTAAAAAAGTGTGTACCTTGCAGTGAATACTTTGTTTCACTAATTTAGACATAAATAAAAGCACATTGTGTGTGTTTACCTTGACAATCTCTGTGGTATCACTGTGTATTTACAGTCAACTGTTTGAACATGCGCTGTGTATTACTGTGTTCTCTCAGGGACTGAAGGCTATTCAGGAAGTTGTCTCAAGGCCTTCCAAACCATTAAGGATGTTGCAAGGAATGGAGCAGTGGTAACCATGGCAGCCCATGTTGGTGACAACTATTTAACAGGGTCTTCTCTTAAATAACTCCCCCATAGAAGACAATGAATTTTTAAAGATAAGTACTAAAACTGTGGCCCTATAATATATATGTATATATATTATACACATACATATATTTGATATACACACATATATATGATATACATATATACACATATGTGATCTACTAATGTTTTCTATCTTTTGAATAATAAATAAAATAGTAAAACCTGGCATAAAACACAACAAGCTTTTAAAACTTAAACCAACAAAATTTGGAATTGCAGGGGAAACTATTGACATTATTTTAGAATACTGAAATGGGGAACTGGTAATAAAAACAGAACCAGCTTTTACTTGGTTTTATTCTTGTAATAAAACTCTTCATGGGCAATGACCCCCAGTATTGCCTGCGCTGGATGTCAGCCACCCTCTCTGTCCTGCCTGTGGGAGGCCACTTTTCCATTCTAAATTACTTAAAAAGGTGCTGATCAATATTGAATTTGTGACCTCTGAAAATGCCATTGTTTTCCTTTCTTTCTTCCCACTTTCCTCCCCTTTCTTTCTTTCCTTTTCTTTCTTCTTATACAATTGTTAAAATTTGCTTTCTACTTACAGTCATTACAAAATTCTGGTTCTATTTCCCACGTTCTACAACACATCCTTGAGTTCGTCTTATTAATGCATGCTGTTGGTATAAGATTCAATGTCTGTACTGTTGGCCATTTCTCAGTGGTGAGACCCCTGAAGGTTTCTGAGACCTCTAGCTGTGCTTTGAAGTCACTGGCTGCCCACTAGTCTACCTGGAAAATCAGGGGTTTCCACAATGCCCAGGACCTCCTCTGGCTCATTCTGATTCAGGTTTTCATTCACCTTGGAACACTTGGAACACTTGGAACACAGAGCTTTGAGCCTCTGATTTTCTTCAGCCTTTTGGAGGTGGGAATTTTTTGAGAAGCTTCCTTGGTCAGCTTTGCGTGAATGTGCTTATTCACCCTCACGGTAACCCTGGCCACCTGGAGAAAACAAAAGAGGGAGAACAGAACGGCACTGGTTTGGGAAGAGGGTGAAGATGGATGGGAACAATGGCTTCAGGAGAAGGGGTGTGGGCAGAGAAGGGGTATATGCCAGGAAAGGACAGGGGAGCGGTCTTATGGGATGGTATCACCAGGCAAGAGGAGCTTAGGTGGGTTCAGCTCACCTTAACATTTCTTTTGGACCTCATTGACAGGAGGTCTTCATCTTTTCCTCCTCAGTATCTGGAGTCAGCTGTTCCATAACTGCCCTTGAGACTTGTGGCTTCCCAATCACCTAAGTCTTTTTGAAGACTCCCAGTGGTCTACTCCAGAGCCTGTGAGCACAGTGGGATATCATTGATACAGTGTCTGTGATCATAAATATGGTGGGTGTGATGTCATATGTAGTGGGTGTGTTGTCATAAAAGGAATGGGTGTGAAGCCCCATATAATTGGTCTGCTGTCAAACATAGTGGATATGATGTCATAAATATAGGGGTTATGATATCACCTATGCAGTGGGTGTGATCATAGATATGTTCATTATGATGTCACAGATAGTGTATGTGGTGTCAGAGTGAGTATCATATCATAGATATAGTGGGCGTGATGTCATAAACACAGTGGGTGTGATATCATAACTACATTGGATGTGATGATGGATATGGTGTGTGTGAAGTCACAGATAGAGTGGATTGTGATGCCAGATAGAGTGGTTGTATTGTTATAAACACAGTCGGTGTGATATCACATATAGTGGATATGATGTTATAGTGGGTGTGATGTCATAGATACAGTAGGTGTGCTGATAAATATGGTGGGTGCAAAGTCACAAATACTGGGTGTGATGTCATAAAAAACTGTTCATGTGACATCATAAATACAGTGGGTGGGATATCATAGTTGTACTGGGCATGATGTCATATGTACTGGATAAGATATTATACGTTGTGTGTGTGTGATGTCATATGTAATGGGTGTGGTGTCAAATATGGTGGGTGTGATGTCATAAACACATCAGCAAGATGTCATAAACAGTGGAAGTGATATCATAGATATAGTGCATGTGCTGTCATATAAAGTGGTGTGATGTCATCATTACAGTGGGAGTGAATTCACAGATATAGTGGGTGTGATGTCATACA
Organism: Bos taurus; assembly: GCF_002263795.3. Taxonomy (NCBI): domain Eukaryota; kingdom Metazoa; phylum Chordata; class Mammalia; order Artiodactyla; family Bovidae; genus Bos; species Bos taurus. The sequence goes on from NC_082638.1 coordinate 23,721,365, forward strand.
CAGTGGGTGTGGTGTCATAAATACAGAGGGTGTGATGTCATAGATACAGTGATTGTGATCACAGTAATGGGGGAAATGTCACAAATATACTGGGTGTGACGTCATAAAAACAGTGGGTATGATGCCATAGATATATTGGTTATGATGTCATGGATACAGTGGGTGTGAAGTCACATATATAGAGGATATGATGTCATATACAGTTGATGTGATGGCACTGATACAATGGGTTTGACCATAGATATGGTGCATGCGATGTCACAGATATAATGGGTGTGAAACATACTGGGGGTGATGTCATAAATAAATGGGTGTGATGCCATATATAGTGCATGTGATGTCATAAACACTGAGGTTGCGATGTCATCAATACAGTGGGTGTGGCCATAGATGTGCTGGGTGTTAATACAGAGATAGAGTGGTTCTGTTGTCATGTGATGTCATAAATAGTCGATATGATGGCATAAACATAGTGGGCGTCATGTCACATATGGTGCATATGATGTCATAAATATATTGGATGTGATGTCATAGATACAGTGCCTGTGATGCCACATGTACATGGAGGTGAGGTCATGTACAATGGATGTGATGTCATGTACACTGGGTGTGACATCGTAAATACAATGCAAGTTATGTCATAAATACAGTGGTTTAATGTCATAAAGAGTAGATGTTATGTATACTGCGTAGGATATTATACATATAGTGAGTGTGACATCATACATTCAGTGGGTGTGATGCCATTGACACAGTGGGTGCGATGACGCAGATATAGTGGCCGTGATGTCACATATATTGTGGATATGATGTCATATACAATGGATGCGATGTCATACTTAGTGGATATTTTGTCATAAATACACTTGGCACGATGTCATAAATATAATGGGTGTGGTGTCATAAAAAGAGTGGGTGTGATATCATAGTTATACTGGGCGTGATGTCATATGTAGTGGATAAGATATTATATGGTGTGCGGGTGATGTCATATAGAGTGTGTGATGTCATATGTAGTGGGTGTGATGTCAAATAGAGTAGGTGTGATGTCATAAATACAGGGGTGTGATGCCACAGATACGGTTGAAGTGACATCATAGATACAGTGGATGTGGTGTCATATACAGTGTGTGTGATGTCACAGATAAAATGGATGTGTTGGCAGATATAGTGGGTGTGATGTCATAAACATGGATGGTGTGACTTCATATACAGTGGGTGTTATATCATATATAGTGGATGTGATGTCGTAAAGAGTGGGTGTGATGTCGTAGATACAGCGGGTGTGATCATAGTTATAGTGAGTCCACTATAACAAATATACTGGGTGCGATGCCATAGGTATGGAGAAAATGTAAGAATCAATGAACAAAGACATAGAATGCTGGAGAGGGTGTGGAGAAAAGGGAACCCTCTTACACTGTTGGTGGGAATGCAAACTAGTACAGCCACTATGGAGAACAGTGTGGAGATTCCTTAAAAAACTGAAAATAGAACTGCCTTATGATCCAGCAATCCCACTGCTGGGCATACACACTGAGGAAACCAGAAGGGAAAGAGACACGTGTACCCCAATGTTCATCGCAGCACTGTTTATAATAGCCAGGACATGGAAGCAACCTAGATGTCCATCAGCAGATGAATGGATAAGAAAGCTTTGGTACATATACACAATGGAGTATTACTCAGCCATTAAAAAGAATACATTTGAATCAGTTCTAATGAGGTGGATGAAACTGGAGCCTATTATACAGAGTGAAGTAAGCCAGAAGGAAAAACACCAATACAGTATACTAACGCATATATATGGAATTTAGAAAGATGGTAACGATAACCCTGTATACGAGACAGCAAAAGAGACACTGATGTATAGAACAGGCTTATGGACTCTGTGGGAGAGGGAGAGGGTGGGAAGATTTGGGAGAATGGCACTGAAACATGTGAAATGTCATGTATGAAACGAGATGCCAGTCCAGGTTCAATGTATGATGCTGGATGCTTGGGGCTGGTGCACTGGGACGACCCAGAGGGATGGTATGGGGAGGGAGGAGGGAGGAAGGTTCAGGATGGGCAACACATGAGAAATAAAGGAATAAAGAAAAAAAAAAAGAAAGAAATAAACATACAAAGACAAACAACACAGTTATTCAAATGTACAATACTGTAAAAGGAATAAATAGCAGAATATCTGAAGCAGAACAATTCAGTGAGTTGAAAGAGAGAATGGTGGAAGTAAATGCTGAAGAGCAGAGTAATGTAAAAACAATGAAAAGAACTGAGGATAATCTCTGAAGCTTCTGGTAAAATATCAAAAGCACCAACATTTGAATTATGGGGAAGGGGGGAATCCCAGAAAAAGAAGAAGAAAGGATATGAGAAAATTTTTGAAGAGATTATAGTTGAAATTTCCCCAACATGGAATAGGAAATAGTCAATCAAGTCCAAGAGGTGCAAAGAGTCCCATTCAGGATAAACTCAAGGAGAAACATGCCAAGATACATACTAATCAAACTAACAAAGATGAAAGACAGAAAAGGAAATATTAAAAGGAGCAAGGGAGAAGCAACAAGTAACACTCACGGGAAACCCCATACACTTAACAGCTGATCTTTCAGCAGAAACTCTGCAGCCCAGAAGGGAATGGCAGGATATATTTAAAGTATTGAAAGGGGAAAATCTACAACCAAGATTCCAGTACCTGGCAAGGATCTCCCTCAAAATTGTTGGAGAAATAAAAAACTTTTCAGACAAGCATAATGTCAGAGAATTCACCAACACAAAACCAGCTTTACAACAAATGCTGCTGTTGCTGCTGCTGCTAAGTCGCTTCAGTCGTGTCCAACTCTGTGCGACCCCACAGACGGCAGCCCGCCAGGCTCCCCTCTCCCTGGGATTCTCCAGGCAAGAACACTGGAGTGGATTGCCATTTCCTTCTCAATGCATGAAAGTGAAAAGTGAAAGTGAAGTCGCTCAGTCGTGTCCAACCCTCAGTGACCCCATGGACTGCAGCCTGCCCGGCTCCTCCGTCCATGGGATTTCCAGCCAAGAGTACTGGAGAGGGGTGCCATTGTCTTAAGGGACTTACATAGTCAAGAAATACAAGAGAAGAATAAAGACCTACAAAATCAAGGCCAAACAATTTAAAAAATAGCAGTTCAGTTCAGTTCAGTCACTCAGTCGTGTCTGACTCTTTGCGACCCCGTGAATCACAGCACACCAGGCCTCCCTGTCCATCACCAATGCCCAGAGTTCACTCAGACTCACGTTAATCAACTCAGTGATACCATCCAGCCATCTCATCCTCTGTTGTCCCCTTCTCCTCCTGCCCCCAATGCCTCCCAGCATCAGAGTCTTTTCCAATGAGTCAGCTCTTTGCATGAGGTGGCCAAAAGTACTGGAGTTTCAGCTTTAGCATCATTCCTTCCAAAGAAATCCCAGGGCTGATTTCCTTCAGAATGGACTGGTTGGATCTCCTTGCAGTCCAAGGGACTCTCAAGAGTCTTCTCCAACACCATAGTTCAAAAGCATCGATTCTTCGGCACTCGGCTTTCTTCACAGTCCAACTCTCGCATCCATACATGACCACGGGAAAAACCATAGGCTTGACTAGATGGACCTTTGTTGGCAAAGTAATGTCTCTGTTTTTCAATATGCTATCTAGGTTGGTCATAACTTTTCTTCCAAGGAGTAAGCGTCTTTTAATCATAGCTGCAGTCATCATCTGCAGTGATCTTGGAGCACCCCCCCCCCCCCCAAAATAAAGTCTGACACTGTTTCCCCATCTATTTCCCATGAAGTGATGGGACCAGATGCCATGATCTTCGTTTTCTAAATGTTGAGCTTTAAGCCAACTTTTTCACTCTCCTCTTTCCCTTTCATCAAGAGGCTTTTTCGTTCCTCTTCACTTTCTGCCATAAGGGTGGTGTCATCTGCATATCTGAGGTTATTGATATTTCTCCCAGCAATCTTGATTCCAGCTTGTGCTTCTTCCAGCCCAGAGTTTCTCATGATGTAATCCGCATATAAGTTAACTAAGCAGGGTGACAATATACAGCCTTGACGTACTCCTTTTCCTATTTAGGAACATGTATATATCATTAATTACTTTAAATGTAAATGCTCCAATCAAAAGACGCAGTCTGGCTGAAAGGATACAAAAAGAAGACCTGGGGGATGGTCCCAAAATGGCAGAGGAATAGGACTGGAAGACCACTTTCTCCCCCTACAAATTCCTCAAAAGTTCATCTGAATGCTGAGCCACTTCCTCAACACAATTTCTGAATGCTAGCGGAGGACGCCAGTAACCCAGAAAGGCAGCCCATTGTCCTTGAAAGGAGAAGAAAGGATTGAATGAATTCCAAAGGAGAGCTAGCTGGCTGCCTACAGGCCCCTTCACCCTGACTGAGGCAGAGAGGCAGGTGTGCGACAGTCAGAGCCAGAATGCAAGGGGCAATCTTGGCCCCAGGGACTGGCATCCTCCAACAAACTGTGACCAGGCTACCAGTTTCTAATGACGTCTTTCTGGGATCCTGGACAGTTGATATCTGCCAGGAGGGTTGCAGCCTGAGATCAACTCCCCAGAGAAGACACAACTGAGACAGTGCTCTTATGGCATACCCTAGAAACTGAGCGGCCTGGACCAGGGAGATGATTAAGATGCATGGCCCACACAGCTCAAAAGCATCAATCCTTCGGCGCTCAGCTTTCTTCACAGTCCAACTCTCACATCCATACATGACTACTGGAAAAACTTATTACTCCTTTAGACCCTATTTTTTTTTTTAAGCAAATTTCACACATACATATATAATTTAAAATTTTTGTGACTGATTTTGCCTTGTATGTTTAATATTGTATTTTGGACAGTCTAACCTCTACTCTAGACTTTTTAAAATTAATTAATTTATTTTATTTGGAGGCTAATTACTTTACAATATTGTGCTGGTGTTTTGTTTTTTTTTTTTTTTGCCATATATTGATGTGAATCAGCCATGGGTATACATGTGTCCCTCATCCTGAACCCACCCCCCCCCCACCTCCTTCCCCATCCCATCCCTCAGGGTCATCTCAGTGGTGACCTTGAGAGTGATCTTGACCATCTCAAGTGACCTTGAGAGCCCTGACTCATGCATCAAACCTGGACTGGTGATCTATTTCATATGTGGTAATATATGTGTTTCAATGCTATTCTCTCAAATCATCCACTCTAGCCTTCTCCCACAGAGTCCAAATGTCTGTTCTTTCTCTCTCTGTTTCTTTTTCTGCCTTGCATATAGGGTCATCATTGCCATTGTTTAAATTCCGTATATATGCATTACTATTCTCCATTGGTGTTTTTATTTCTGACATACTTCACTCCGTATAACAGGCTCCAGTTTCATCCACCTCATTAGAATGGATTCAAGTGAATTCTTTTTAATAGCTGAGTAATATTTCATTCTGTATATGTATCACAGTGATTGTAAAGATTTGTCTGCCAATGAACATCTAGGTTGCTTCCATACCTTACTATTGTAAAGAGTGTTGGGTTGAACACTGGGATACATGTATCTCTTTTGATTCTGGTTTCCTCTGTGTGCATGCCCAGAAGTGGGTTTTCTGGGTCAAATGGCAGTTCTATTTCTAGGTTTTTAAGGAATCTCCACACTGCTCTCCATAGTGGCTATACTTGTTTGCATTCCCACCAAGGGTTGCAAGAGGGTTTCCTTTTCTCAGCAACCTCTTCAGCATTTAATGTGTTGTAAACGTGTTGATAGCATATTCAAAAGCATAGACATTACTTTGCCAACAAAGGCACACCTAGTCAAGATTATGGTTCTTCCTGTGGTCATGCATGGATGTGAGAGTTGGACTGTGAAGAAAGCTGAGCACCGAAGAATTGATGCTTTTTAACTGTGGTGTTGGAGAAGACTCTTGAGAGTCCTTGGACTGCAAGGAGATCCAACCAGTCTATCCTGAAGGAGATCAGCCCTGGGATTTCTTTGGAAGGAATGATGCTAAAGCTGAAACTCCAGTACTTTGGCCACCTCATGTGAAGATCTGACTCATTGGAAAAGACTCTGATGCTGGGAGGGATTGGGGGCAGGAGGAGAAGGGGACGACAGAGGATGAGATGGCTGGATGGCATCACTGACTCGATGGACATGAGTGTGAGTGAACTCCGGGAGTTGGTGATGGACAGGGAGGCCTGGCGTGCTGCGATTCATGGGGTCGCAAGGAGTCGGACACGACTGAGCGACTGATCTGATCTGAGACGTGTTGATAGCAGCCATTCTAACTAGCATGAGATGGTACCTTATTGTGGCTTTGATTTGTATTTCTCTGATAATGAGTGATGGTGAACATCTTTTCATGTGGTTGTTAGCCATCTGTATGTCCTCTTTAGACAAATGTCTGTTTAGTTCTTTGGCCCGTTGTTTTTGATTGGGTCGTTTAATTCTCTGTTATTGTGTGGCCTAAACTGCTTAAATATTTTTTGAGATTAATTCATTTGCCATTATTTTCTCCCATCCTGAAGGCTTTATTTTCAGCTTTCTTATAGTTTCTTTCGTGATGTAGAAACTTTCAAGTTCAATTAGCTCTCTTTTGCTTATATTTACTTTTATTTCATTACTCTTCATTCATTCATAGAAGATCCTGCTGTGGTTTATGTCAGAGAGTCTTTTCCCTATATTTTCCCCTAGGAGTTTTCTATTTTTTGGCTCACAAGTGGTTGCCCAGTTTTCCCAGCACCACTTGTGAAATAGACTGCCTTTTCCCCATTATATATTCTTGCCTGCTTTGTCAAATATAATGTATCCATGGATGTGTGGCTTTATCTTGGGGTTTCTATTATGTTCCATTTATCTATATTTCTGTCTTTGTGCCAGTACCATACGGACTTGATGATTTTAGCTTTCTAGGTTAGTCTGAAGTCAGGCAGGTTGATTCCTCCAGTTTCATTCTTTCTTTTTTTTTTTTTTCAAGATTATTTTGGCTATTTGAGTTTTTTTTGCACTTTGATACAAACTGTGAAGTTATTTGTACTTGTTCTGTAAAAAATAACTGTCAGTAGCTTCATAACTACTTTAAATGTAAGCAGAATAAATGCTCCAACCAAAAGACACAGACTACCTGAGTGGATACAAAAACAAGACCCATATATGTGCTGTCTACAAGAAACTAAGTTTAGATGTAAATACATGTAGACTGAAGGTGAGAGGAAAGAAAAATATATTCTATGCAAATGCAAAGCCAAAGGAAGCTGGAACAGCAGTCCTCATATCAGACAGAACAGACCTAAAAGTACTACTTCAATAGATAAGGAAGGGCACTACATAATGATCAAGGGATCAATCCAAGAGGAAGACATAACGATTGTAAACATGTATGAAAAGACCCTGATGCTGGGAAAGATTGAGGTCAGGAAGAGAAGGGGATGACAGAGGATGAGATAGTTGGATGGCATCACCACTCAATGTACATAAGTTTGGGTAAACTCCTGGAGTTGGTGATGGACAAGGAGTCCTGGCGAGCTGCAACTCATGGGTTTACAAAGAGTCAGACTAAGCGACTGAACTGAACTGATGCACTGAACACCTTATTGCCAAATTCACACTTAAATTGAGGAAAGTAGGGAAAACCACTCGACCATTCAGGTAGGAACTAAATTGAATCCCTTTTGATTATGCAGTGAAAGTGACAAATAGATTCAAGGGAAGAGATCTGATCAGATCAGATCAGTCGCTCAGTCGTGTCCGACTCTTTGTGATCCCATGAATCATAGTACACCAGGCCTCCCTGTCCATCACCAACTCCCGGAGTTCACTGAGACTCACGTCCATCGAGTCAGCGGGTGCCTGAAAAACAATGGGTGGAGGTGTGATCACTTACCTAGGGCAAGAGATCCTGGAATGCAAAGACAAGAGGGCTTTAAAAAAACATCGCTATGAACAAAGATGGTGGATGTGATGAAATTCCAGTTGAGCTATTTCACATCCTAAAAGAGGATGTTGTGAAAGTGCTGCACTCAATATGCCAGGAAATTTAGAAAACTCAGCAGTGGCCACAGGAATGGAAAAGATCAATTTTCATTCCAATCCCCAAATAAGGTAATGCCAAAGAATGTTCAAATTAATGCAAAATTGTACTCATCTCACATGCTAGCATAGTGATGCTCAAAATTCTCCAAGCCAAGCTTCAACAGTATGTGAACTGTGAACTTCCAGATATTCAAGCTGGATTTAGAAAACCCAGAGGAACCAGAGATCAAATTGCCAACATCCACTGCATCATCAAGAAAGCAAGAAAGTTCCAGAGCGGTGGGGTGGGGTGGGGGGGGGGGTGGGGGGGTGGGGGTGGGGTAGACATAGATGTCTGCATTATTAACTATGCCTAAAAAGGAGTACATGAAGGCTGTATATTGTCACCCTGCTTATTTAACTTATACGCAGAGTACATCATGAGAAACACTGGGCTGGAAGAAGCACAAGCTGGAATCAAGATTGCTGGGAGAAATATCAATAACCTCAGATATGCAGATGACACCACCCTTATGGCAGAAAGTGAAGAGGAACGAAAAAGCCTCTTGATGAAAGGGAAAGAGGAGAGTGAAAAAGTTGGCTTAAAGCTCAACGTTCAGAAAACGAAGACCATGGCATCTGGTCCCATTACTTCATGGGAAATAGATGGGGAAACAGTGTCAGACTTTATTTGGGGGGGGGGGGCTCCAAGATCACTGCAGATGGTGACTGCAGCTATGATTAAAAGACGCTTACTCCTTGGAAGAAAAGTTATGACCAACCTAGATAGCATATTGAAAAACAGAGACATTACTTTGCCAACAAAGGTCCATCTAGTCAAGCCTATGGTTTTTCCCGTGGTCATGTATGGATGCGAGAGTTGGACTGTGAAGAAAGCCGAGTGCCGAAGAATCGATGCTTTTGAACTGTGGTGTTGGAGAAGACTCTTGAGAGTCCCTTGGACTGCAAGGAGATCCAAACCGTCCATTCTGAAGGAGATCAGCCCTGGGATTTCTTTGGAAGGACTGATGCTAAAGCTGAAACTGCAGTACTTTGGCCACCTCCTGCAAAGAGCTGACTCATTGGAAAAGACTCTGATGTTGGCAGGGATTGGGGGCAGGAGGAAAAGGGGATGACAGAGGATGAGATGGCTGGATGGCATCACCGACTCCATGGACGTGAGTTTGAGTGAACTCCGGGAGATGGTGACAGACAGGCAGGCCTGGTGTGCTGTGATTCATGGGGTCACAGAGTCAGACATGACTGGACGACTCAACTGAACTGAACTGAATCCTTTGACTGTTGGATCACCAGCCACTGTGGAAAATTCTTAAAGAGATGGAAATATCAGACCATCTGACCTACCTTCCAAGAAAGCTGTATGCAGGTCAAGATGCAATAGTTAGAACTGGGCATGGAACAACAGACTGGGTGCAGATTGGGAAAGGAGTAGGACAAGGCTGTATTTCATCACCGTGCTTATTGAACGTATAAGCAAAGGAGATTGTGTGAAATGCTGGGCTGGATAGATCACAACTTAGAATAAATATATCTGGGAGAAATATCAATAGCCTCAGATATGCAGATGACATCACTCTTATGGCAGAAAGTGAAGAAGAACTAAAGAGCCTCTTGGTGAAAGAGGAGAGTGAAAATATTGGTTTAAAACACTTATAAAACTAAGATAATAGCTTCTGGTCCCATCACTTCTTGGCAAATAGATGGATGGGGAAACAGTGGAAACAGTTACAGACTTTATTGGCAGGGGCAGGGGCAAGATCACTGCAGATGGTGACTGCAGCCATGAAATTAAAAGGTGCTTGCTCCTTGGAAGAAAAGCTTTGGCCAAGTCAGACAGCATGTTAAAGAGCAGACACATCACACTACCAACAAAGGGACCCCTAGTCAAAATAGTACTTTTTCCAGGAGTCATGTATGGGTGTGAGAGTGGACTATAAAGAAAGCTGAGTGCCTAAGAATTGATGCTTTTGAACTATGGTGTTGGAGAAGAGTCTTGAGAGTTCCTTGGACTTCAAGGAGATCAAAGCTGTCAATCCCCCGAAAGTCAGTTCTGAATATTCATTGGAAGGACGGATGCTGAAGCTCTGATACTTTGGCCAGCTGATGTGAAGAACTAACTCATTTGAAAAGACCCTGATTCTGGGAAAGATTGAAGGCAAGAAGAGAAGGGAATGACAGAGGATGAGATGGTTGGATGGCATCACCAACTGGAAGCACATGAGTTTTAGGAAGCTCCGGGAGTTGGTGTTGGACAGGGAAGCCTAGCATGCTACAGTCCATGGGATCATAGAGTCAGACACAACTGAGAGACTGAACTGAATATTCCATCATGTACCACAAATACTATATCCATTCCTCTGTCGATGGACATCTACATTGCTTCCATGTCTACCTATTGTAAATAGTGCTGCATTGAACAATGTCTTTTTCAATTTTGGTTTTCTCAGGGTGGTGGTGGTTTTGATTTCCATATGGTGGTTTTATTCCTAGTGTCTCAAGGAATCTCCATACCATCTGTCATAGTGGCTGTATCAATTTACATCGTCACCAACAGTTCAAGAGGGTTCCCTTTACTTCACAGCCTCTCTAGCATTTATTGTTTGTATACTTTTTGATAATGAGCGTTCTAACTCATGTGGGATGATAGATATCTCATTGTAGTTTTGATATGCATTTCTACAGTAATGAGTGATATTGAACATCTTTTCATGTGTTTGCCAGGCATCCATATGTCTTCTTCAGAGAAATGTCTGTTTATGCCTTTTTCTCACTTTTTTGTTTTCCCACTTTTTGATTGGGTTGTTTCTTTTTCTGGCGTTGAGTTGTATGAGCTGCTCATATATTTTTGAAATTAATCCTTATTCAGTTGTTTCACTTGCTATTTTTTTCCCCCATTCTGAGGGTTGTCTTTTCACCTTGCTTATAGGTTCCCTTGCTGTGAAAAGATTTTAAGTTTAATCAGGTCCCACTTGTTTACTTCTGGTTTTATTTCCATTACTCTAGGAGATGGATCTTAGAGGATCTTGAGAATCATAGAGGATCTTGCTTTGGTTTATGTCATCGAGTGCCCCACCTAGGTTTTTGTCTAAGAGTTTTATGGTTTCTGGTGTTACATTTAGGTCTTTAATCCATTTTGAGTTGATCTTTGTGGTTGGTGTTAGAAAGTGTTCTGATTTCATCCCTTTACCATGTAGCTGTCCGGTTTTTCCTGGCACCACTTATTAAAGAGGCTGTCTTTGCCCCATTGTATATTCTTGCCTCCTTTATCAAAAATAAGGTACCCATAGGTGCATGGGTTTATTTCTGGGCTTGCTATCTTCTTCCAGCGGTTTACATTTCTATTTTTGTGCAAGTACCATACTTTCTTTATGGCTGGAGCTTTGTAGTATAATCTGAAGTCAGAAAGGTTGATTCGTCCAGCTCCATTGTTCTTTCTCAAGACTGCTTTGGCTATTTGGGGGGTCTTTTGAGTTTCCATATGAATTGAGAAATTTTTTTTGTTCTACTGCTGTGAAAAAAATGCCATTGGTAATTTGATAGGGGTCGCAATGAATCTGTAGATTGCATTTGCTAACATAGTCATTTTCACAATAATGATTCTTCATACCTAGGAACATGAAATATCTATCCATCTGTTTATGTTGTCTTTAATATCTTTCATCCATACTTGATTTCTTTCATCCATACTTGACTGCTGGAAAAGACACGCCTTTCACTAGATGGGCCTTTGTCAGCAAAGTAATGTCTCTGCCTTTTGATATGCTGTCTAACTTAGTCATAGATTTTCTTCCTAGGAACAAGTGTCTTTTAATTTCATGGTTGCAGTCACCATCTGCAGTGATTTTGAAGACCAAGAAAATAAAGTCTGTGACTGTTTCCATTGTTTCCCCACTTATTTGCCATGATGTGATCGGACTGGATGCCATGTTCTTAGTTTTTTTTGTTGTTGCTGTTGTTAATGTTGAGGTTTATGTAGTTTTTTCCCTCTTTCACTTTCATCAAGAGGCTCTTTAGTTCCTCTTCATTTTCTCCCATTAGGGTGGTATCATCTGCTTACCTCAGTTGTTGTTATTTCTCCTGACAATTTTTATTCCAGCTTGTCCTTTATTCAGCCTGGAATTTCAAGTGATATTCTCTGTGAATATGTTAAATAAGCAGGTGACTATACACACATGACCTAGCAATGCAATTCTTGGATATATATTTTTAAAAATGCACCCCAATGTTCCTTGAAGCACACAATTCACCAAAACATGGAAGGAACCTAAATATCCATCAGACAATAGATGAATGGATACCACACCTTGGTCTATATGTCTGAGAAACCCAAGTAAGACTTTAGGCACTGAGAGAGGGTGTCAGAGAGCAGGCAGACTGAAGTGACAATCACAGAAAACTAACCAACCTAATCACATGGGCAGCAGCCTTGTCTAACTCAATGAAATTATGAGACATGCCATGTAGGGCCACCCATGTCAGACGGTTCATGGTGGAGTGTTCTGACAAAATGTGGCCCTTTGGAGAATGGCATGGGAAAGCACTTCAGTATTGTTGCCTTGAAAACCTCAAGAACTGTATGAAAAACTAAAAGATAGGACACTGAAAGACGAACTCCCCAGGTCGGTAGATGCCCAGTATGCTACTGGAGATCAGTGGAGAAGTAGCTCCAGAAAGTATAAAGAGATGCAGCCAAAGCAAAAACAACATCCAGCTGAGAATGTGACTGGTGATAGAAGCAAGATCTGATGCTGTAAAGAGCAATACTGCATAGAAACTTTAAATAGTAGGTCCATGAATCAAGGCAAATTGGAGGTGGTCAAACAGGAGATGGCAAGAGTGAACGTTGACATTTTAGGAATCAGCAAAATAAAATGGTCTGGAATGAGTGAATTAAACTCAGATGATCACTATATCTACTACGGTGGGCAAGAATCCCTTAGAAGAAATGGAGTAGCCATCAGAGACAACAAAAGAGACTGAAATGCAGTACTTGGATGCAACCTCAAAAACGACAGAATGATCTGTTCCTTTCCAAGGCAAACCGTTCATTATCACGGTAATCCAATCTATGCCCTGACAAGTAATGCTGAAGAAGCTGAAGTTGAACGGTTCTATTAAAACTTACAAGACTTTCTAGAACTAACACCCCCCAAAAGATGTCCTTTTCATTATAAGGGGCCGGAATGCAATAGTAGGATGTCAAGAAACACCTGAAATAACAGGGGAATTGGGCCTTGGAGTACAGAATGAAGCAGAGCAAAGACTAATAGGGTTTTTCCAAGAGAACGTACTGGTCATAGCAAGCCCCCTTTTACAACAATACAAGAGAAGACTCTACAAATGGGCATCACCATATAGATAGTCAACACTGAAATCAGATCGATTATATTCTTTGCAGCAAAAGAAGGAGACGGTCCATACAGTCAGCAAAAAGAAGACCAGGATCTGACTGTGGCTCAGATCATGAACTCCTTTTTTTTGCCAAATTCAGACTTAAATTGAAGAAAGTAGGACAAACCACTAGACCACTCAGGTATGACCTAATTCAAATCCCTTATGATTATACATTGGAAGTGAGAAATAGATTTAAGGGACTAAATCTGATAGAGTGCCTGATGAACTATGGAGGGAGGTTTAGGACACTGTACAGGAGACAGGGATCAAGACCACCCCCAAGAAAAAGAAAGGCAACTAAGCAAAATGGCTGTCTGAGGAGACTTATAGATCTCTCTGAAAAGAAGAGAAGTGAAAAGCAAAGGAGAAAAGGAAAGACATACCAATTTGAATGCAGGGTTCCAAAGAATAGCCAGGAGAGATAAGTAAACATTCCTCAGTGATCAGTGCAAAGAAATAGAGGAAAACAATAGAATGGGAAAGACTAGAGAACTCTTCAAGAAAAATTAAAGTTACCAATGGAAAATTTCATGTGAAGATGGGCTCAATAAAGGACAGAAATGTTATGGATCTAACAGAAGCAGAAGAGACTAAGAAGAGGTGGTAAGAATACACAGAAGAACTGTTCAAAAAAAGATCTTCACGACCCTGATAATCACGTTGCTGTGATCACTCACCTAGAGCCAGGCATCCAGGAATCTGAAGTCAAGTGGGCCTTAGAAAGCATCACTATGAACAAAGCTAGTGGAGGTGATGGAATTCCAGCTGAGCTATTTCAAATCCTAAACAATGATGCTGTGAAAGTGCAGTGTTCAATATGCCAGCAAAACTTGGAAAACTCAGCAATGGCCACAGAACTGTGAAAGTTATATTTTTGATCCAATCTCAAAGATAGCAATGCCAAAGAATGCTCAAACTACTGCACAGTTGCACTCATCTCACACACTAGTAAAGTAATCCTCAAAATACTCCAAGCCAGGCTTTCCATTTATGCTTATTACAAATTGCTGGCTCTATCCTCCATATTGCACAATACATCTTTGAGCTCATCTTACACCTAATACTTTGTGTCTCCCAGTCCCCCACCTCTGTATTGCCCCTTCCCCTCCCCCTCCCCGCTGGTAACCAGTAGATTGTTCTCTATTTCTGTGAGCCTCCATTTTGTTAAATTCTCTACTTTGTGGTATTTTTAGATTCAATAAGTGATATCATCTCAATAAGACAGATATCATTTCTATCTGAGCCATTTTACTTAGCCTTATATCTTCCATGTTTTTGCAAATGGCAATATTTCCTTCTTTTTATGGCTGTGTAGTATTCCAAAAGTCTTCTGGTGGCTCAGTGGAAAATAACCTGTCTGGCAATTAGGAGATGTGGGTTCAATCCCTAGGTAAGGAAGATCCCTTGGAAAAGGAAATGGTAACCCACTGGAGTATTCTTGCCTGGATAATTCCATGGGCAGAGGAGCCTGGAGGGTAGAGTGCATGGTGTTGCAAGGAGGGGTACACGACTTAGTGACTGAACAACAACGACTGTCCTATATAGTACACACATGCCCCATCTTTATCATCCATCTGACTATCATCTGGCGGCCCTTTAGGTTGCTTCCAACCTAAAGGGTTCCAATTGTGTGAATTAAGGAACTTAGGGGGTATATGTGTCTTTTAATTTAATGTTGTGTGTATTTGTTTGACTATATATCCAATAATGAAATTGTTAGGTCATGTGCTATTCCATTTTTAGCTTTTTGAGAAATCTCCATAGGGAAAACAACCATTATTTCACTCCTAAGGACTACCTTTTAGAAAGGAAGATTGAGTTTTTGAGGCTGTTAGTTGCTGACATCATATTTTGAGGTGTACTAAACACTTCTATGAGGTAGGTGGCCTAGGGGCAACTACTAAGTATGCCTTTTTAGTAAGTGGCACTTCAATCCCACTCATGAAATGGCTCTCCAGCTAAGTTTCCACCTCTGCACTCAGACAGAAACCTCAAGTACTCTTCCTCTTCACCTATGTAAATGTATCTTTGGGGTTCAATCTGGACCCAGTTCTTCCCATTACTTTCTGGCTAACTGGACCTTCTGGTCTCATCTTCAACTCCCCAGGACCTATCTGGCTCCCTCTTCACACACTTATCCCTTCCCTGCCCTCTCCATCCCCCACTATCAGAGAGCTCAGAGATGCACATAATTCCACTTCAGGTTGAATTTATTTACTGTTCATTATTAATGTATGCTGTTGGTATGAGAGTCAACGACTGTACTGTTGGCAAATTCTTATCGGCGAGACCCCCCGAAGATTTCTGAGCTCTCTAGCCATGTTCTGAAGTGACTGGCTGCCCACTGGTCCAGCTGCAATGGCAGGGTTCTCCACTATCTCTGGGGCCTCCTCCAGTTTGTTCTGATTCAGCTCTTCATTTACCTTTGAACCCTGGCCACAGAGCTTTGAGCCTCTGATTTTCTTAAGTTTCTCTGAGGTAGGAGTTTTTGGAGAAGATTTCTTGGTCAGCTTTGGTTGAATTTGCTTAGTCATCCTCACAGTTACACTGGTCACCTGGAGAAAACAAGAGGAGGAGCAAGGAATGGCATTGGTTTGGGGAAGAGGGTGATAATGTTTTGAATTGAAGGCTTGAGGAGAAGGGGTGTGGGTAGAGAAGGGGTATGTGACAGGCAAGGAGAGAGGTGGGGGAATCTTAAGGGGCAGTGCCAAAAAACAAGAGAAGTTTGGATGGGTTCATCTCACCTTGACACTTTTTTTTGGACCTCAATTGATAGCAGGTCTTCATATTTTCCTCCTGGATATCTGGAGTCGACTGTTCCCAAACATTTGTAGAGCCTTGTGGCTTCTCAGTCATCTTATTCATTTAGAAGACTCCCAGTTGTCTGCTCCAGAGGGCCTGAGCACCCCTATATACACCCCTCCATAGGGGGCCAGACCCTTATGCTTTATGAGGTCAGCAAATCATTCCCCAGCCAATGGGGGCCCTGGGTGAGCCTTGACCTCACAAAACCCCATTCTGATACTTCTAGGGGAGGTTGCAGAGCAACTCAGATGATTTGGTGGAAGAAATGAGACATTTTTAAAACCCCTACAGAGCTCTCCAAACTCACCTGCCATCCTCATCTCTCTACGTTAACTCAGATGGGTCACATGGGACACATCTGGGAGATGTGTCTCCTTCAACCTTGCCTCACAGCCACACTATTCCAGGTTTCATTCTGTTGCCTCTCACCTTTCACAATTCTGTAGTTTTTTATTTCTTGCCTAAAATCCCTCCACGATACTTAGGCGGTGTAAATGAGAATCCATTCACTTTCCTCCTACATGTTCGCTTGATGCACCTTGAAGATGACTTATTTCTGGGCAACTTACCAGAAAACTTTTCCATTCCCCCCTCCTTTTCTCAGCATTCATGTAGCTCTCCTTGGGTTTCTAGTTTCCAGTCTGAAAACCCTGCTTCAGGCTGTGAGACTGCACTGAATACACTTGCTCTTACTCCACTTGGAACTCCAAATCCTAGACTACCTGAGAACTGACCCTAGAGACTCAAATAGTGAGGAGTCACACAAAGGGTACACTTGAATACAAGACCCAGCATCACCCAACAAACAGTAGATCCCTGTGCAGGATATCTCATCCAAGAAACAAACAAAACGAACATAAAAACTAGTCATCAGCAGACAGGATTGCCACTTGCCTCACCCTTGCCAATCAGAGGGAAAAGAAACAGAAAGAAAACTCAGCACAAATGTCACCCTGTGCGAACCATACACAAAGCCCTGAACCAAGTTTCAGAAGGCAGAAGCAAAAAGGAAGAAAGAATTCAACCTTGAAGCCTGGGAGACAGAGACGTTAAACATAAAAAATCTAAAAAAAAGAAAAGGCAGAGAAATACTACACGAATGATGGGACAAGATACAAGCACCGAAGTCCACATTAATACAGGGGAAATAGGCAAACTATCTGAAAAAGAACTCAGAATGATGATAGTAAAGATGATCAAAACCCTTGAAAACAAAATGGAGGAAAATGCAAGAATCAACTAGCAAAGACCTAGATGAATTAAAGGACAAACACACAGAGACAACAAAATTACTGAAATTAAATATACTCTAAAAAGAACCAATAGCAGACTATCTGAAGCAGAAGAAAGAATCAGTGGGTTTGAAGATAAAATAGTGGATATAACTGTTGAAGAACAGAGTAAAGAACAAGGAATGAAAAGAATGGATAGTCTCAGAGACCCCTGGGACAAGCTAACATATACCAATATTCTTCCCAGAAGAAGAGAGAAAAGGAAAGGGTTTGAGGAAATTTTTGAAGAGATTGCAGCTGAAAATTTCCCCAACACGGAAAAGGAAATACTCAATCAAATCAAACAGGCACAAAGAGCCCCATACAGGATAATCCAAAGCTGAAACATGGAAAGACACATAATAATAAAACTAACAAAGAATAAACACAACGAAAGAATATTAAAAGCAGCAAGGGAGAAGTAACAAGTAACATACAAGGGGAAACCTATACCCTTAAGAGCTGTTCTTTCAGCAGAAACTCTGCAGGCCAGGGGAGAATGGCAGAATATATTTAAAGTATAGAAAAGAAAGAGAAAGATCAAGATTACTGTACCCAGCAAGCATCTCATTCAACACTGATGGAGAAATCAAACTCTGTTCAAAGAAGCAGAAGTTACGACAATTCACTTCGACCAAAGCAGCTTTACAACAAAGGTTAAAGGTACCTATATAGTCAAGAAATACAAAAGAAGAAAGAAGATCTACAAAATCAACCCGAATCAATTAAGAAAATGATAATAGAAACATGTATATCAATAATTACCTTAAGTGTAAATGGATTAAATGTTCCAACGAGAAGACACAACTTGGCTCAGTTCAGTTCAGTTCAGTCCAGTCGCTCAGTCGTGTTCGACTCTTTGCGACCCCATGAATCGCAGCACGCCAGGCCTCCCTGTCCATCACCAACTCCCGGAGTTCACTCACACTCATGTCCATCGAGTCAGTGATGCCATCCAGCCATCTCATCCTCTGTCGTCCCCTTCTCCTCCTGCCCTCAATCCCTGCCAGCGTCAGAGTCTTTTCCAATGAGTCAACTCTTCGCATGAGGTGGCCAAAGTACTGGAGTTTCAGCTTTAGCATCATTCCTTCCAAAGAAATCCCAGGGCTGATCTCCTTCAGAAGGGACTGGTTGCATCTCCTTGCAGTCCAAGGGACTCTCAAGAGTCTTCTCCAACACCACAGTTCAAAAGCATCAATTCTTTGGTGCTCAGCCTTCTTCACAGTCCAACTCTCACATCCATACATGACCACAGGAAAAACCATAGCCTTGACTAGACGGACCTTTGTTGGCAAAACAAACAAACAAACAAAAACAGCTTGGCTGAATGGATACAAAAACATGTATCCATTTTGTTGTCTACAAGAAACACACTTCAGACCTAAAGACACATGTAGACTGAAAGTGAGAGGATGGAAAATATATATTCCACGCAAATGGGAAGCAAAAGAAAGCTGGAGTGGCAGTCCTCATGTCAGAAAATATAGACCTTAAAACAAGAGTACTACCAACCACAAGGAAGAACACTACATAATGATCAAGGGATCAATTCAAGATGAAGACATAACAATTGCCAATATATATGCACCCAACATAATAAGCACCTCAATACAAAAGACAAACACCTTTTCAAAAAATTAGATACACCAAGGGAACATTTCATGCAACGATGGGCTCAATAAAGGACAGAAATGGTATGGACCTAACAGGAGCAAAAGTTATTAAGAATAGGTAGCAAGAATACACAGAAGAACTGTACAAAAAAGATCTTCAGGACCCAGATAATCACGAAGGTGTGATCACTCCCACTCACGTAGAGCCGGACATCCTGGAATGTGTCAGGTGGGCCTTAGGAAACGTCACTATCAACTAAGCTAGTGGAGGCGATGCAATACCAGTTGAGCTATTTCAAATCCTGAAAGATGATGCTGTGAAAATGCTGCACTCAATACGTCAGCAAATTTGGAACACTCAGCAGTAGCCACAGGACTGGAAAAGGTCAGTTTTCCTTCCAATCCCAAAGAAAGGCTATGCCAAAGAAGGCTCAAACTACCGCACAGTTGCACTCATCTCACACGCTAGTAAAGTAATGCTCAAAAATTCCCCAAGCCAGGCTTCAGCAATATGTGAACCATGAAAATCCAGATGTTCAAGCTGGTTTTAGAAAAGGCAGAAGAACCAGAGATCAAATTGCCAACATCCACTGGATCATGGAAAACGCAAGAGAGTTCCAGGAAAACATCTATTTCTGCTTTATTGACTATGTCAAAGCCTTTGACTGTGTGGATCACAATAAACGGTGGAGAATTCTGAAAGGCATGGGAATATCAGACCACCTGGCCTGCCTCTTGAGAAACTTGCATACAGGTAAGGAATCAACAGTAAGAGCTGGACGTGGAACAACAGACTGGTTCCAAATAGGAAAAGGAGTACGATAAGGCTGTATACTGTCACCCAGCTTACTTAACTTATATGCGGATTACATCATGAGCAATGCTGGGATGGAGGAAGCACAAGCTGGAATCAAGACTGCCGGGAAAAATATCAATAACCTCAGATATGCAGACAACACCACCCTTATGGCAGAAAGTGAAGAAGAACTAAAGATCCTCTTGATGAAGTGGAAGAGGAGAGGGAAAAGGTTGGCTTAAAGCTGAACATTCAGAAAACTAAGATCATGGCACCTGGCCCCATCATTTCATGGCAAATAGATTGGGAAACACTGGAAACAGTGCCTGACTTTATTTTTCTGGGCTCCAAAATCACTGCAGATGGTGACTGCAGCCATGAAATTAAAAGACACTTGCTCCTTGGGAGGAAAGTTGTGACCAACCTAGACAGCATATTTAAAAGCATAGACATTACTTGGCCAACAAAGGTCCATCTAGTCAAGGCTATGGTTTTTCCAAGAATCATGTATGGATGTGAGAGTTGGACTATAAAGAATGCTGAGCACCAAAGAATTGATGCTTTTGAACTGTGGTATTGGAGAAGACTCTTGAGAGTCCCTTGCACTGCAAGGAGATGCAACTATTTCATCCTAAAGGAGATCAGTCCTGGGTATTCATTGGAAGGACTGATGTTGAAGCTGAAACTCCATTAATTTGGCCACCTGATGCAGAGAGCTGACTCATCTGAAAAGATCCTGATGCTGGGAAAGATTGAAGGAAGGAGGAGAAGGGGATTACAGAGGATGAGATGGTTGGATGGTATCACCGACACAATGGACATGGGTTTGGGTGGACTCAGGGAGTTGCTGATGGACAGGGAGGTCTGGTGTACTGCGGTTCATGGGGACTCAAAGAGTCAGATGCGACTGAACTGAACTGAACTGAACAGACTTAAAGGAGATATTGACAGCAACACAATCACAGTAGGAGACTTTAACACCCCACTCACACCAATGGACAGATCATCAAAACAGAAAATTAATAAGGAAATATGTATTAAATAATACATGAGATGAGAGGCATCTCATTGATATCTTTAGGGCATGCCATTCAATGCAGAAGAATACACTTTCATCTCAAGTGTACACAGAATATTCTCCAGGATAGACCACACCTTGGCTACAAACCAAACTTACAGAAAATTTAAGAAAATTAAAATCATATCACGCATGTTCTTCGACCACAAGTTATGAAACTGGATAAAAATTAGAGGAGGAACACTGTAAGAAACACAAACACATGGAGGTTAAACAACACATTTTTAATTAATCAACAGGTTACTGAAGAAATCAAAAGGGAAATCAAAAAATTCCTAGAAACAAATGACAATGAAAACAAAACAACTCACAACCTATGGGGTGCAGCAAAAGCAGTTTCAAAGAGGTCAGTTTATAGCAATACATATCTACCTCGAGAAACAAGAAAAACATCGAATGGACAATCTAACTTGGCACCTAAGACAACTGGAACTAGAACAATAAAAACAAAACAAAACAAAAATAGTAGAAGGAAAAAATCATATACATCCAAGCAGAAATAAAATAAAAAGAAACGAAACAATAGTAATGATTAATAAAACTCAAAGCTGGTTCTTTGTGAGGAAAAGCAATTGACAAACTTATCTAGAGGCAACAAGATAAAAACAGAAGAATCCAACCAACAAACCTAGAAATGAAAAAGGAGAGGTTACAACAGCCAATGCAGAAATACGAAGGATTCTAAGAGACTATTAAGAACAACTCTATGGCAATAAAATGGATAACCTGGAAGAAATGGACCCAGCTGAAGACTAGCAGGGGAGTACTCTTTCTTCCCTCTTCTGTCTGCATCAGAAGCTTTCTCTATCTCTTTTATACTTCCAGTTCTGTTCAGTTCAATCACTCAGTCGTGTCCGACTCTTTGCGACCCCATGAATCGCAGCACGCCAGGCCTCCCTGTCCATCACCAACTCCCGGAGTTCACTCAAACTCATGTCCATCGAGTTGGTGACGCCATCCAGCCATCCCATCCTCTGTCGTCCCCTTCTCCTTCTGCCCCCAATCCCTCCGAGCATCAGGGTCTTTTATACTTTAATAAAACTTTTTTTTTTTTTTTTTTAACACAAAAGCGCTAAGCAATCAAGCCCCAGACTGAATTATTCTCCTCTGGAGACCAAGGATCCCAGTGTCTGTTTTGGTTCAGCAACAAACTTTCATCTTGCAGGCTCATTTGGGATTCTTCAGGACACGATAAGGATGCTTGAAGTTCTAGTTCTTTGTTCTTCTACCTAACACGTTTTCTGCTCTGCCTTACTAACTCTATGGTGTGCTTGTGTGAATGAATGACACACCCTGCATGAACCAAGTGAAGAGCCCTGCTCTGTGGTTCGACAGTGATCTCATATGGCTTATGGCAGAAACCTGTCATGGGATTATACTACCTGCCAGTGCCAAGAGGCACCCAATGTCTCCTCTGGGAACCGATCAGAAATGGGCAAAGCAAGTGAACTGAACTCTCCTTTCTTGGTCAAACATTTCGGTCTCTTTGACCGTTTCATAATCTCTTGGGAATTAGAACTACTAACCTAATCTGTTGGATCATAGACTTTCAAGGGACTTGAGATCTAAGCTGTTAATGGGTACTGTTACTTAAGTCTCAAACTTGAGTTGGTAGTCAGGAAGTGCCTAGCCAACCTAGGAGTCAAAAGTTCAGAAGCTAGATGGAGCTCTATATCTGAGAGCATCACTCAGGTGAAAGGTTACTCAGGAAGTACAGTTGACTTCTTCCTTTAATAATGCTAGCTCTTAGTGGGCCAGAGGAGGTTCTCCAGAGGTTTTTGTCCTAACTCCTTAGATATTCTTTCTGTGGAATCTGTGGGAATGAACTGGAAGGACTGGCCCTAATAACTCAAGAACAAAAACACTTTTTCCCTCACTGGCCAGCCTGTCACCAGCTCTTTTGCTATTGCTTATACTAGTGTGGTGATGCTTGGAAGGAACGTCTCAGTTTTATGTTCATACCAGTCTTATTGTGGTCAGAAATATACTCAGGGTTGCACACAGCACTCAGGTGATGAATGTTTCCCCCAACAGTCTCAGCTTGGGAGGCGTACCAGAAGGTTACTCTGCACCCTGGGTGGCATCAGAAGCAAGAATGCTTTTAATGGTGAGGAACTGGACATCAGTATGGGATGTCATCAGATCTACACCTGGTGCTTCTCTACCCCACCTCAGTGGTAGAACTAGGAGGGATGAGTACGGGGCCTGCATCAGTAAGGGGCAGACTGAGTCCAACCACAGAAGGAAAGCTTCTGTGTAAAGTCTGTCTACACCCCCATCTAGAGCAGGGGATGACATCTCCAGTAGAAAGATGGTGCTAGTCGATTTTTTCTCTCTTGCAGATGGGAGCTAACAATTCCAGACTCATTCCTTTGAAGTGTATCCTGAAAAACTGGGATCGATTTGATCCCCAGAGCTTAAAGAAGACATGCCTGATCTTCTATGCGAACACTATGTGATACTGCATGGCCACGGTATCCATTGGAGGATGGCAAACCATGGCTGGTTGGAGGATCTCTTAATTATAATACTGTTTTACAATTAGATAGGTTCTGTGGAAAACAAGGGCTATGGGTAGAAGGAGCATATGTATTGCTTTTTTTTGTTGTTGTTCTCTCTCTGCAATATACGTCAGATGTATGCCCTAAGGGTATAGATTTGGGTATGATACCTTCAGCTCCCTCCTGTCCTCCTATTTTGCCCCCATACGTGGGGCTCCAAACTGAGGAGACTGAAAGTCAAAGAATCCTCCCCCCTTGCCCCCGCACTTCTTGATCTCAGTTAAACCCAAAACTGAGATTCAAACTGCCCAGGTAGATGTCCAAAGAACCCCTGTCTCAGTACTACCTCAGACTACTCTGGTTTCAACAGAAGCTCAGACAATTGACGTAAGAGAAGTTCAGATAGCAAAAACTAAGGGTGAAATACAGGATGAGATGGAGGACTGGAGACAAAGAGATAAAGAAAATCATGTTTCTCCAACCTATTCCTGGGATCATATGCACAGAACTGCCAGAGAGGCTGAGGAACAGCCACACAAGCTGTTTCCTCTTTAGGAAGCACCCACTGGGAAAAGTAATCAGTCTCTGAGAGTTAATACGTGCTTTCCTTACCAATAAATACAAATAATCAAGGAGTAACTGGGAGACTATTTAGAGGACCCCCCAAAAATATATTAGAGGTTTTAAAGGTGTTACTCTGCCTTATTGCCTTACTTCGAAGGATGTGATGTATATCTTGGGACAAACACTGACTCCCAACTTAAAAACTTGAGTTTTGGGGAAACCTATTACTTTTGGTGATGAATGGCTTGGTAATGAATCAGTAGCGAAAAGAGAGGATGAGACAGTCACCCTACCCACTGGGAATCAGACAGTCCCAATTATAGAACCAGACTGGGACTATAACATGGCCAAAGGATGATGAGATTTGAGTCGTTTTGTCAGATGTATTCTTAACGGACTCAGGCAAGAGCATGCAAAGACTTCAAACTATGACAAATTGGCCAACATAGAACAGGAGGAGAAGGAAGCACCTGGTAAATTCCTAGATAAACTGAGAGAAGCCCTTCTCAGATACACTGAGTTTGATCCTGAAAGTTAAGAGGGAGGAGTGATCTTAAAAGATAGATTACTCACTCAGTCAGTTCTAGATATCCATCGTAAGCTATTAAAACAAGCATGGGCCAAATCGGTTTTTAGATAATCTGCTGAAACTGGCTCGGTCTATTATGGCAGGGAATATGAGGGAAAGAAAGAAAGACAGACAAAGACAAAGGAACAGAGAGAAGCATTTGTAATGCCTGTCAGAACCGTTCTTTTTCTTTTTTTTTTTTCCGTTTCTTTTTATTATTATTATTTTACTTTACAATATTGTATTGGTTTTGCCATACATCAACATGCATCCAATGTTCATCGCAGAACCGTTCTTAAACAACCTGAGAAAAATTTCCCGAGAGGTAAAAAGGGATGAGCTTGCTATTACTGTGAAAAGGATGGGCACCCTAAGCAGGATTGCCCTCAGACATCTATGCTGCCGCCAGCTCCGTATACAGTCCGCAAGGGAGAGAGACTTCAGTCTGCACTGGAGGAGAGACTGCCCCCAGAAGTGTAGGTTTCAGGGGTCAGACTCTCAAGACAAATCAGGACTCAAGGTGCCTGGAGGTCCCCGGACAAGCTCCCGTCCTAATTACCCCCGAGATACCCTGGGTATAAGTAACCGCGTGGGGCCAATCTGTTGATTTCCTTTTAGACAGTGGGGCAGTTTACTCTGGAGAAGGCAATGGCACCCCACTCCAGTACTCTTGCCTGGAAAATCCCATGAACGGAGGAGCCTGGAGGGCTGCAGTCCATGGGGTCGCTAAGAGTCAGACACGACTGAGCGACTTCACTTTCAATTTTCACTTTCATGCATTGAAGAAGGAAATGGCAACCCACTCCAGTGTTCTTGCCCTGGGAATCCCAGGGACCGGGGGGCCTGGTGGGCTGCATAGAGTCGGACACGACTGAAGTGACACAGCAGCAGCAGCAGCAGCAGCAGCAGCAGCAGCAGCAGCAGCAGCAGCAGCAGCAGCAGCTTACTCTGTGCTTACTGAAGCACCTGACCCACTTTCTTCCCGACCTGCTTCTGTAGTGGGATTGTAAAACCAAAAGGTTTTACTTCAGTTGTTCTTTATGCTGTAACTGAGACTCTGTGCTATTTTCACACGAGTTTCTAATCATGCCAGAGTCTCCCTCTCTCCTTTTGGGGAGGGATGTACTGAGCAAGGATGTACTCTGTTTCCATGAATATGAAGCCCTGCTTTCTTCTCCATTTAATTGAACAAAATAGAAATCTTAGAGGATGGGCTGATGGAAATTCTGTGGGTTGAGCACAATATGCTCTTCCTGTAGTTGTCAAGCTCAAAGACCCTCCCTTATTTCCACATGAGGAGCAGTATCCACTGAAACCTGAGTTTAAGGAAGAGTTAAGCACTGAAGAATTGATGCTTTTGAACTGTGGTGTTGGACAAGACTCTTGAGAGCCCCTTGGGCTACAAGGAGATCCAACCAATCCATTGGAAAGGAGGTCAGCCTTGGGTGTTCTTTGGAAGGAATGATGCTAAAGCTGAAACTCCAGTACTTTGGCCACCTCATGCGAAGAGTTGACTCATTGGGAAAGACTCTGATGCTGGCAGGGATTGGGGGCAGGAGGAGAAGGGGACGACAGAGGATGAGATGGCTGGATGGCATCACCGACTCAATGGACGTGAGTGTGAGTGAACTCCGGGAGTTGGTGATGGACAGGGAGGCCTGGGGTGCTGCGATTCATGAGGTTGCAAAGAGTCGGACACGACTGAGCGACTGAACTGAGCTGAACTGAACCGAAAACTCATCCTTGAGAATTTAAAGGAACAGGGGATATTAATTCCCTGAAACAGTCCCTGAAACACTCCTATTTGGGGTATAAAGAAATCAAATGGTGAATGGAGACTAGTTCAAGATTTACAAATAATAAGTGAGCCTGTAGTTCCTGTACACCACACCATGTGGTACCTAATGCTTATACTCTGTTGTCTGAAATTCCTGAGGGAGCCACGTATTTCTCAGTAATTTATTTATTTATTATTTTTTTTCTAATTTTATTTTATTTTTAAACTTTACATAATTGTATTAGTTTTGCCAAATATCAAAATGAATCCGCCACAGGTATACATGTGTTCCCCATCCTGAACCCTCCTCCCTCCTCCCTCCCCATACCATCCCTCTGGGTCATCCCAGTGCACTAGCCCCAAGCATCCAGTATCGTGCATCGAACCTGGACTGGCAACTCGTTTCTTACATGATATTTTACATGTTTCAATGCCATTCTCCCAAATCTTCCCACCCTCTCCCTCTCCCACAGAGTCCATAAGACTGTTCTATACATCAGTGTCTCTTTTGCTGTCTTGTACACCGGGTTATTGTTACCATCTTTCTGAATTCCATATATATGCGTTAGTATACTGTATTGGTGTTTTTCCTTCTGGCTTACTTCACTCTGTATAATAGGCTCCAGTTTCATCCACCTCATTAGAACTGATTCAAATGTATTCTTTTTAATGGCTGAGTAATACTCCAGTAATTTATTTTAAAGATGCCTTTTAGTTAGTGCCTTTGGCAGAAGAAAGTCAATTTCTATTTGCCTTTGAAGACTCTATGCAGCCAGCTTCTCAGATAACCTGGAAAGTGTTGCCCCAGGGATTTCGGCCAGCCCTCACCTATTTGGGCAAAGTTTGTCACAGATTCTACAAAACTTGAATAGCTCCAAAACAGTGGTACTACAATATGTAAATGATATTTTGCTCTGTGCTGAGATAGAGGAAGCTTGCTCACAAGCCTCAAAAGATTTCTTAAACTTCTGACAGGCTGCAGTTACAAGGCATCAAGAGAAAAAGGCTCAGCGTTGTCAACAAT
This sequence comes from Bos taurus, assembly GCF_002263795.3. Lineage (NCBI taxonomy): Eukaryota > Metazoa > Chordata > Mammalia > Artiodactyla > Bovidae > Bos > Bos taurus. The sequence goes on from NC_082638.1 coordinate 23,748,777, forward strand.
CTGTTAGATATCTGGACCTAATAATGTTAGAAGGGACCAGAGCCATAGGCCCCGAGAGAACTAAACCTATATTAAATCTTCACCTACCTATGACTTAAATACAATTGAGGATATTTTAGGAATCACAGGTTACTGGTGTCTTTTGATTCTGCATTATGGGGAACTTGCATGGCCTTTAAATAAACTTATAACTGAGACCCAGCAGCCCCAAACTGGCAAACTGTTTTGGTCTCCAGATACTCAAAAGGTTTTTAAGGCTCTTCAGACTACTCTCCTGCAATATCCCACTTTGAGCTTGCCCACAGGGTCAGAATTTAATTTGCTTGTCCCTGAAAGAAAAGGCATGGCCTTGGGAGTTTTGACACAACCATGTGGGCCTCACCAGCAACCTATTGGCTGTTTAAGTAGAGAATTAGACCCGATTTCATGTGGGTGGCCACACTGTCTAAGAGTAATTGGGGCAATGGCTTTATTAACACCTGAGGCCTTAAAAATAAATAATGGATGAAATGTTACTGTACTGACTTCTCATGACGTGAGTGCAATCTTACAATCTAAGGTTAATACTTGGATGACAGTGTTGGCTTCTTGAATATCAGTCATTGCTGTTAGAGGACCAGTAAGTGAGCTTAAAATTTGTGGCAATTTAAATTCTGCCACTTTCCTTCGTGAGAAGGAAAATGAAACTCCTGATCATGATTGTTTCCAATTTCTAACTTTAAATTATACAGCTCTCGAAGATCGAATGGATACCCCATTAGACAATCCTGACGTGGAAATATTTACAGATGGCATTTTGTTGTTGTTCGCAATGGGAAGCATTAAGCAGGTTACTCCGTGGTGACATCTGAATAGGTTTTAGAAGGAAAATTTCTCCCCCAGGGAACCAGTGATCAGTTAGTGGAGCTTGTGGCCCTGACCTGAGCTCTAGAGTTAAGCAAAGGCCACCGAGTAAATATTCGCACTGATTTTAGTATGCTTATTTGACTTTACATGCTCATGTTGCAATATGGAAAGAAAGGCAGTTTAAAATGGTAACAGGAGAACTTATTAAGCTTTCCAGAGAGACCAAGAGACTTTTAGCTGGTATATATTGTCCTAAAGAAGTAGCTGTTATGCATTAAAAAAGGGCACAGTAGGGTAGGGATGTGGAACAGGAACAATCACAATATACTGAGGAAGAATTAGAAAGATATGAGAAAAGAGGAGCTAAGATTACTGATAAAGGTTGGTTACAGTCCCAGGACATATAATTAATTTCTGAAAATGCTTAATGGAAAATTCCTAAGGGTTTATACCAGAGTTTTCATTTAGGTGCAGAGAGTACTTACCAGATGACTTCTCACTTGTTTCAAGTAATGGAAAATGTAATGAAAACTATAAAGAACATTATAAAAAGATGTGATGTTTGTTTAAAAAAAAAAAGAAAAGAAAAACCCTAAAACTGAAAGCTAGCAAAATCTGGATTATAATAAAGGGGAAAATATCCTGGAAAGGACCAGCAAATTGATTTTACTCATAGACCAAAATTTAATGTATATTCTTGCTTACAAGTTTAGGTGGATTTAATTTTACTGGATGGATTGAGGCTTTTCCCTGTTGCAGTCAACAGGCTAAGGAAGTTATAAGAATTTTAATCCATGAAAGTATCCCCAGGTTTGGGCTACCACAGAGCCTTCAGAGTGACAATGGCTCCGCCTTTAAAGGTACTGTAACTCAGTGGGTGTCTAAAGCTCTAGGAATGCAATATCACTTACACTGTTCCTGGAGACCCCAATCCTCAGGAATGGTTGAAATAGCTAATGACATTATCAAAAGGTATTTCCACAAATTAACTCAAAAGATGCAGGACAATTAGATTTAAGTTCTACCCATAGCTTTAATGAGGGCGCGGACCACCCCATAAAAGGAGGGATTGTCCCCCTTTGAATGTTTTTATGAAAAGTCTTTCTTATGCACAGACATTGGTATAGACCATAAAGCATTAGGATTAACTAATCATGTAACTCAACAGGAATTAATGAAACCCTGAGAAGTGACTCCTGACACAGCCTCTATTTGAACCAAAACCATGGTCCTGATAAACAACGTTGGGATCTTGGGGCCAATTCCTCAGACCTCTCTGGGAAGGCCCTTACGAGGTTATTCTTCTTCCACAGCTGTCAAAGTGGCAGGAACTTGATTCATAGGTGCATCACACTCCAGTTGAGAGATGGTGCCTGACCAGAATTAAATGACATCATTTTATGTCGTTACTTTCTATGCCCTGACTTTGGACTTTTCAGATGGGCCTGATAATCTAAGTCAGCCTACTTCTGCTGACTCCAAAAATCCTGAATCTGCCATTTGATCCTCAAGGCAATGCCTTCCTGTCCTGGGCTCCCGCCAATGCTGCATGCCACAATCGGTCTAACCGCTGGGTGTGCAGAGTGCTCCCGACTCCCTTAGTGGAAGGCTTCCCATGGTGGGCATCTCCACTTCAAGGAAAAAACTTTCTCCAAGTCTGTGAATACCTTCAACAACAATGATATACAATGGCTCTTCCTAGTCTGATGACATTTAACAACCTTAAGATGGACTGGTGCAACACTTTGTACTTTTAACTGTGGACATAATGTGACTTTTAATTTTTGTCCTTTTACCTGATACTTATCAAATATGAGATGAGGTTATATGGCTAACTCCTGAAAAAGGAAGTCATATCTACTGCCCCTACCAGCTGGGAACAAACACAGACATCCCCAGAAGTTAGCCAACAGCTTAATTATAATGACTGAAATTTTGCCTCAAAAAACATGCAACGTAATCATTCCCCTGATTTCCAACCCCAGTTCAGGTCCTCCCTTTGCCTGGCCAGGAATTGATTGTAGCTGGATATCTCAGTCACGCTGGCTTGCTCCAAATGGGATCTATTGGATATGTGGCATTGTTTCCCTCTGGCTGGATAGGGAGATGTACCCTAGGTCTAGCTTTAACTCATGGCTTCTTATTTTCAGAGCTTCCAGAAAAGCCTGCTAATTTATCACATCATAAAACTCGGTGGGCAAGGTTTGTATTTCACTGGCATGATTATTTGGCTGGAGCGTTTGTTCCCTCTCTGGGAACTACAGATGTTATGCTACAAGTGGATGTTTTGATTAATTTTACTCAATGGGCTTTACAAGATTCTGAAAAAGCGATTTCAGCTCTTAATGATGAACAAACGCAAATTAGAAAGGTGGTTTTACAAAACAGATTAGCCTTAGATATTCTGACAGCTGCACAAGGAGGAACTTGTGTCATTATTACTACCCAGTGCTCTCCATATATACCTGATATGACCACTAATGTTACTCACTTTACTAAACACATGAGCAAGATGATCCTGGCTATGGATACTCCCGAAGCCTCAACTGCCTCACTTTGGAGGAAGTTAACTAGTTCCCTACAATGGAAAACTATCTTAATTACAGTAACTCTGATTGTTCTGTTTTGCTGTTTACTCCCTGCATCTGTAACTGTGTAGCTGGATTTATTTCTAGTCGCATGAATGCTTTTTAGTTACAAATGGTTGCTCAAACTCCCATAAGAGCTACAGTTTCCTCCATTTACTACTTGGGGTCCCTGGATCAGAGACCCTCAATATGAGGTTTAGGGGAATCTGTTGCCTCACCAATTTAGGAACAATGCCCCTTATCAGCTCGGAAGATGTTATGAAACAAGAATGATGCCCCTTTCCCTAAGCAACATAATTGTCCTAAGAGAAAAGGTTGGGGGAGGGGGTGGGGGTGGGTGGCGGATCAGAGTGTAACAGGCAGGAAGGGCATTTGCCATTCTGTCATGTCTACTTTTATGTCACAAGCAAGAGAAATTTTAGATTCCATTGTATTCAACAATTTATTTCCACAGCAAGAATGTGAATGTCCCACATATTCATTTCTCCAAGCTACTACACCTTGCCCAACCAAGAATGGATCAGGAAGGCTGAGACTCACTTTTCTGAAGCAGTTCTTGGATATTAGCTGTCAGGGGACATTCAACTTTATGGGATCCAATATGTTTTCTTCTTTTGTGTGCCATTTCTCAAGGACTCTGTTCTTTATCCGTTCCCAGAAAACAGGAATGAGCAGAGCTGCACGCAGTTATCAGGACTGAGATCATGGGAAAGAGTACCATGGATTCCCTTCAGTGACTCCCTTCAGTGACCCTCTTCAGTGACCTTTTACTTAAAGGATTTTCCATTTTGTTGCAACTGGTGGAATTTCATTCTTTTTAAGGGCTGAGTAATCATTTTATTGACAATATATAAGCATGCATTTCTGCAAATAAAGTACCCTTGTTTCACTCGAGACTTGGGTCCCCTGCGTCCTTCTGCTCGTCAACTCCGGTCCCCAGGCCCAAGTCTACAAAGACCGTGACAAGTGGTGCCCGAAAAGGCACCTAGTGAATGCCTTTGGCAAGCGAACAGAGTGACTGTTAGGACCTACAGAGGTCGGTAATTGCGGGGTTATGGGACAAAGGGCTGGAAAGCCCCACCGCTTTTCTACTTTACTTCATCATTTATTTAAGGTTCAAGGACTTTTGGTTTCACCTCAACGGAAAGAGGCTTGCCTCCAAACACTGGTTGAATATAATCCCTGGTTCCCTGAAGAAGACAGTTTCAATTTAGAAATTTGGAACCGGGTTAAAAAAAAAAAAAAAAAAAGTTAAACGAGCCACAAGATGGAGAGAAAATATTCCAATAGGTTTCTGGCCCTTGTTCGGTTCAGTTCAGTCGCTCAGTTGTGTCCGACTCTTTGCGACCCCATGAATCGCAGCACACCAGGCCTCCCTGTCCATCACAAACTCCTGGAGTTCACTCACACTCATGTAATGCCATCCAGCCATCTCATCCTCTGTCGTCCCCTTCTCCTCCTGCCCCCAATCCCTCCCAGCATCAGAGTCTTTTCCAATGAGTCAACTCTTCGCAGGAGGTGGCCAAAGTGCTGGAGTTTCAGCTTCAGCCTCATTCTTTCCAAAGAAATCCCAGGGCTGATCTCCTTCAGAATGGACTGGTTGGATCTCCTTGCAGTCCAAGGGACTCTCAAGAGTCTTGTCCAACACCACAGTTCAAAAGCATCAATTCTTTGGCGCTCAGCTTTCTTCACAGTCCAACTCTCACTTCCATACATGACCACTGGAAAAACCATAGCCTTGACTAGATGCACCTTTGTTGGCAAAGTATGTCTCTGCTTTTCAATACACTATCTAGGTTGGTCATAACTTCCCTTCCAAGGAGTAAGCGTCTTTTAATTTTATGGCTGCAGTCACCATTTGCAGTGATGTTGGAGCCCCACCCCCACCCCACCCCGCCAAATAAGGTCTGACACTGTTTCCCCATCTATTTCCCATGAAGTGATGGGAACAGATGCCATGTAGGCCCTCATAAAAGCTGTGATCTTGCCATTTCAAGGCAGTTCTAGCCCGCCTTATATTCGTCAACAAGTGGAACGCTCATTATACAAATATAAATTAGATGATAAGACTTTGCAAAAGGCCCAATTAAAACAACATAAAGTGTTTCAAAACTTTCCCACTATCCCTGCTCTGGCTGTCCTAAGTGCTCCTTCTCCTCTTGTAATGGACATGAAACCAAAGGTCCCCTCGATTCAAGGACAAAATAAATCTGATGATGATTCTTCTGATGTTCTCTTTGACACTAAAGCCAACAATACTTTTTCTGATGACAATGATAAGCCCCTAGCATACATTCATGTTTATAAAAACAGACAATACACTCATTCTCCTTCACGACAAAGGAGAAGGATTTACTGGCTTTACAATCTTGAGTCTCTGAGGCTGATGATCTTTTTGCCTTCCCTGTGTTAAAAAATATTAATGCTCAAGGACAACTAATACCTCAATATGAAGACCTTGATTTTTCTCACATACAACAAATGAAAAAGACTTTAACTCTGTACTTCCCTCATTCACCTTTTACTAAACAACTGTTAAACACTATGACATCTTCTATTGAAAACTTTATTCCTGTGATTTACAAATTTTGATAAAAGCTCTTCTTAAAACAAGAAAATATGTTCAACAGATAATGTGGTTTCGTGATGTGGCCCGAGAACGTGCCAATTCTAATGCTTGAGCTGGCACTCCCCAAAACCAAATTCCTTTAAAAACATTAACTGGTATGGGACAGTTTGATTCAATGGAAGTTCAGATACACTGCCCTCTTTGTTACATGAGCAATTGAAAGAAATTGCCCTTGAAGCATGGGATGGAATTACTCCTCAAGGAAAATCTAGAGATAGCTACACAAAGATATTAACAAGGGCCTAATCACAATAAACTGTGGAAATTTCTGAAAGGGATGGGAACACCAGACCACCTGACCTGCCTTTTGAGAAACCTATATGCAGGCCAGGAAGCAACAGTTGGAAATGGATATGGAACAACAGACTGGTTCCCTATAAGAAAAGGAGTACGTCAAGGCTGTATATTGTCACCCTGCTTAGTTAACTTATATGCAGAGTACATCATGAGAAACGCTGGGCTGCAAGAAGCACAAGCTGGAATCAAGATTGCCTGGAAATATATCAATAACCTCAGATATGCAGATGACACCACCCTCATGGCAGAAAGTGAAGAGGAACTCAAAAGCCCCTTGATGAAAGTGAAAGTAGAGAGGGAAAAAGTTGGCTTAAAGCTCAACATTTAGAAAACGAAGATCATGGCATCTGGCCCCATCACTTCATGGGAAATAGATGGGGAAACAGTGGAAACAGAGTCAGAATTTATTTTGGGGGCCTCCAAAACCACTGCAGATGGTGACTGCAGCCATGAAATTAAAAGATGCTTACTCCTTGGAAGGAAAGTTATGACCAACCTAGATAGTGTATTGAAAAGCAGAGACATTACTTTGCCAACAAAGGTCCGTCTAGTCAAGCCTATGGTTTTTCCAGTGGTCATGTATGGATGTGAGAGTTGGACTGTGAAGAAAGCTGAGTGCCAAAGAATTGATGCTTTTGAACTGTGGTGTTGGACAAGACTCTTGAGAGTCCCTTGGACTGCAAGGAGATCCAACCAGTCCATTCTGAAGGAGATCAGCCCTGGGATTTCTTTGGAAGGACTGATGATAAAGCTGAAACTCCAGTACTTTGGCCACCTCCTGCGAAGAGCTGACTCATTGGAAAAGACTCTGATGCTGGGAGGGATTGGGGGCAGGAGGAGAAGGGGACGACAGAGGGTGAGATGGCTGGATGGCATCACCGACTCGATGGACGTGAGTGTGAGTGATCTCTGGGAGTTTGTGATGGACAGGGAGGCCTGGCATGCTGCGATTCATGGGGTCGCAAAGAGTCGGACATGACTGAGCAACTGAACAGAACTGACCGAATGAAACCTATGCTGATTTTTTAGCTAGACTGGGAGTCTAGACTCCCGTTGTGTTGTCAGAGAGGAGGCTAAGATACAATGAGAAAAACTGCTTACATATAAAAATGCGAATCAGAAATGTCAAAAAGCCATCACTCCACTTCATGAGACGAAATTTTATCCATTATTTAATGGCTTGTTGCAACATAGGATCAAAAACTTAAAAAATGCAAATGTTAGCTAAAGCAATGGCTGCTAAAGCTAAAGCAATGGCTGCTAACTTTAAAAAGAAAAATGAAAGGTGTTTTGTTTGTAGGGAGATGAGCCATTTAAAAAAGGATTGTCTAATTACTTCTTTTACCTTACATTTCTATTAATTCCTCTAATGATATACAGAGAGATAAATTTGGTAATACTGATCAGAAACAATCCTTATGGACATCAATAGTATCTAAATGTGCATGATCAATTATAAATATCAAAATTAATGACAAAAGCTTTTCTGGTCTTCTTGATACACGATCTGGTATTACCATGATTTCTAAACATTTATGGCCCAAATCTTGGCCTATACAGAGAAGTTCTTACCAAATTGCAAGAGTATCTCAAACCAAAGTACAAGAGGTTTATCAAAGTGTCCAAATATATCCATGTGAGAGACCAAAAGCCCAGCCTGCAACATTACAACCTTATGTGATAGATGCACCCCTTAATTTAATGAAAAGATATTTACTTACACAATGACAAACTCAAATATATATTCCACATTTTTCCTAGGGGTCACTGCTCATTTAATAAACAATACAATTATTAAAATAACTTGAAAAAATGATGAGCCTATTTAGACAGAGCAGTGGCCTCTTACAAAGAGAACTTAGAGGCTACTAAAAAGCTTATAAATACACAATTGAAATTAAAACATATGAGAAATCTTGCTCCCTTTGGAATTCCCCAATTTTTATAATAATAAAAAAAAATCTAACAAATGGCATCTTTTAACAGACCATCATAAGGTTAATGTATCTATGAAACCTATAGATAGATTACAACCAAAAATTCTATCACCTACCACTATTCCTCAAAACTGACATATTATTATTATAGATTTACAAGATTGCCCCCACTCCAAGGTTTTTTTTTTTTTTTTTTTTACTATGCCATTACACCCTGTAGACCGAGAGTAGTTTGCTTTCTCTCTTCCTTATCCTAATTATATTGGGCCTCGTAAACAGTATCAATGGACTATGTTACCTCAAAAAACGATGAATTCTCCCACCATGTGTCAATATTATGTAACCAAAGCCTTTGAACCTATGAGACAATTTCCCAACTTTCTTGTTATTCATTATATAGATGATATATTGTTTTCAACTCCATCTGTTTTAAAAATTCAACAGATGTTTGACATAACTCAATGCTTAAAAGCTTCTAGATTAATCATTGCCCCTAAAAAATTTCAAACATCTACACTTGACTATTACTGAAGATTTGTTGTTAATAGACAATATATTCATAGAAGGCAATGGCACCCCACTCCAGTACTCTTGCCTGGCAAATCCCATGGATGGAGGAGCCTGGTAGGCTGCAGTCCATGGGGTCGCTAAGAGTGACTTCACTTTCACTTTTCACTTTCACACATTGGAGGAGGAAATGGCAACCCACTCCAGTATTCTTGCCTGGAGAATCCTAGGGAGAGGGGAGCCTGGGAGGCTGCCGTCTATGGCGTCACACAGAGCCGGACACGACTGAAGCAACTTAGCAGCAGACAATATATTACTCCCTTACTCCCAACATATTATCAACCTTAAGTGATTTTCAAAAACTTTTAGGTGATGTAAATTAGATTAGACCCTCTAATCTAATTTGTAAACATTACAAATTTGTAAACATTACAAATTATCAACTAATTTATTTAACACTTTAAAAAGAGATACCGATTTAAAAAGCTTTCGTTCACTTTCACAAGAAACACAAGAAGAACTCTGTTTAATATAAAATAAATTGCAAAAACAGTTTCTTACTTGTATTAGGCTTGATTTATGCCTGGAGAATCCCAGGGACGGGGGAGGCTGGTGGGCTGCTGTCTGTAGGGTCGCACAGAGTCGGACACGACTGAAGCGACTTAGGAGCAGTAGCAGAGTTATTTATACTCCCCTCTCTCCATTCTCCCACAACACTTCTTACCCAACAAAAATACCAGATAGAATAAATCTATACCCATTTTAGAGAGATAAGGGTCCACCGACTCCATGGACGTGAGTGTGAGTGAACTCCGGGAGTTGGTGATGGACGGGGAGGCCTGGCGTGCTGTGATTCATGGGGTCGCAAAGAGTTAGACACGACTGAGCGACTGAGCTGAACTGAATAATTGTCAATGAAAAAAATAAAACCAGAGCTCTAATTGGCCACAATCCTCATAAAATTGTAGTATCTTTTAGTAAATCTCAATTTTAAAATGCTTTACAAACAACTACCAATTCCCAAATAACCTTTCTGAAATATTTTGGGGAAATTTCGTTTCATTATCCTTTCAAAAATCTTTGAAATTTCTTCAAGAATACTAAATCTCTTATCTCTCACATTGTCATATCACAACCTATACCTTAAGCTGATGTTTTCTATATAGATGGGACTAAAAACACCAAAGCCCTCCTTCTAGTCTTCGAAAAATATAAAGTCTTTTCTACTAAATTTCTCTCTGCTCAACAAAACAAATTATATACTCTCATTCACATTATTCACCTACATTCTTATTCTGTTAATATAGTTTCTGACTCCTTATATTTGGTTTTTGTATTAAAAAATATAAAAACACTTCTACCATAAATTCTGATATTTTATTTGTTTAATTTAAATTTATTTATTTTAATTGGAGGCTAATTACTTACAATATTGTATTGGTTCTGCCAACATCAACATGAACCATAATTCTAATCAATCTATTATCCAACAACTTTTCCTTGAACCACAATCTATCGTTAAGAACCACACTTCCCCATTTATATTACCCATATTCAAACACATTTCTGTCTTCCTGGCCCTATAGCTCATGACAGTGAACGAGCTGATAAACTTGTCTCTTTTACTACTCCTGAAGAGCAACATGCTCTATTACACAATAATGCTGGCTCATTACCTCAAATGTAGAAATTTTTATACCAACATGCTAAAATAATCATTAATAATTGCTTTACTTGTAGGCCCCTACATCTTCGACCTATTACACAAAATATCAGTCCTCAAAGATTACAACCCAATGAACTATGACAAATGGATATAACTCATTGCCCTGAATGCTCTCCCTCTTCCTTCTCACATGTCTCAATCGATACAAATTCTTTCATATGGGCCACACCTCTCCGAGGTTAAACTAAACAACATGTTATAACCCGCCTATTAACTTGCTTTGCAATGATAGCAATACCTAGTTTGATAAAAACAGACAATGGCCCTGCCTATATTTCTAGACAATTCAAACAATTGTTACATTCATTCTCTATTAAACATATTACAAACATTCCTTATAACCCACAAACACAGGACATAGTTAAATGAACACATCACACACAGAAACTACAAATAAAACAAATGTAAAAAGGGGAATACACAGGAACACTTCCATCTCCCTTCTCCAGAGCAGGCTTTACTAGATTCCAACACAATATATTCTTTAATCCTGTAACTCTTGTTAATACAACTTTATTTGTTTTATATTTTTTAAACCTACCCAAGGAGATATTTTGACAAAAGCAGAAAAACGTTTCAAGACATTGAAGGATACCTCCCTCCCTCTGCCCGTTTGGTATCAAGATGGGTTGACTAAAGAATGGAAATCTGGAAAATCAATACCACGGGGAAAGGGGTATACTTGTATTTCTCCAGATGGATCCAATGGAATCAGTTGGCTCCCTCTTCAGATCAGTCCCAGGAAAGCCACCGGGGTTCAAGATAGAGACTGCTACTGCTAAGTCACTCAGTCGTGTCCGACTCTGTGTGACCCCATAGACGGCAGCCCACCAGGCTCCACCGTCCCTGGGATTCTCCAGGCAAGAACATCGGAGTGGGTTGCCATTTCCTTCTCCAATGCAGGAAAGTGAAAAGTGAAAGGGAAGTCGTTCAGTCGTGTCCGACTCTTTGCGAGCCCGTGAACTGCAGCCCACCAGGCTCCTCCGTCCATGGGATTTTCCAGGCAAGAGTGGTGGAGTAGGGTGCCATTGCCTTCTCCACAAGATAGAGAAGAAACAGCAAAATCCCCAGGAGGAGTAAATTCCAGTACAAGTCATGGCGGCTTTAAAAATTTCCAAGAAATGCCACACTCGACGTCACCGACCTTTGATCTCCCTATTTGGGGGCAGATAAAAACCCTTACTAATCAAGCTGAAAATCTGGGTTTCTCAACAGGGAGTGCCTTGGAATCCTGAAAATATTTTTGTCGCTATGGTTGCTTTGCTTGCTTTTGCTTCCCCCGCTCAGGCTGACTTGATTAAGCACGCATATTGGGCTTATATACCTAACTCCCCTTTATTTCAGGTTAGAATGGACAGACATAGGACCAATCATATCCACTAATGACTCAATACATATGCCTCCTCCTTGGAGCTTGGAGGGGCCCTCTCATCCTGAAGAAGAAGGAAGACTAATTAACATTTCTCTAGGCTATGAAGTCCTTTCTTTATGCATGGGACCAACAGAATTATGCATTAATGTTAGTCGACAAACATGGGCTTTCGTCCTGCCTCCAAAAAAAAAAAAAAAGAAAGAAAGAAAAAAGAACTTCCACACGTTTCTTGGACTGTTTGCTGCCCTGTCCTTTTATGAAAACCATGTCAATACTACCAAAGCTGCAAGAAAAGGACAAAAATTGGAATATAACGGGTTTACTGATAAGGACTTTAAATATACTCCTGTTTATTGGGATAGATGTCAAGCTAAATCAGGAAAATTAATGTTTGCGGCCAATTACACCATTGTTGATTGGGAACCCCATAGTATAAGGCTATCTAACTGCTCAGATGATATTAATAGTACTATGTGTGATTATATTATTCAAGTAACATAGAAGATTACCAACAGTTCAATGGAACACTTCCATGCAAAAGGACTCCTTGGCTGGCTCGATGGTGAAATGGCACCTCCTGGCCCTCAAATCATCCTCAATAAACAGATTGGGCCTGAACAAGGAGACATCTGGAAACTTGCTGCAAGTACTGAAACACTTGGAACTTGGACTGGATATTTCACAGGGACCAGTCATAGTCATAGTAACTATTCCTTCCATTATAATCATTCATATTTTATACAAGCTTGCATTCCCCTTCCTTTTGTTATAGCCATAGGAAACATAATTTAATAAGACTTTAGGTTCTATGACTTGTAAGATTGCAAATTGTATTCTTGTCTTAATTCCTCCATTTCTCTACAAAACAAATCCCTTTTGATTCTTCAATCTTGATGTAGTCTGTGGTTGCCAGTAGATCTCCAGCAACCCTGGGAAGAGGGTCCCCTGGTAGGACTTGCCTCCTGGTTACTCACTAAATTACTATGACGATCTAAGCTATTCAGTGGATGGTTAATTCTTGGCATTTTGGGGTTAATAGTCATTTGTCCCACTGCTGCTGTCACAGGCATTGCTTTACAAACCTCAATTCAAACACAAAACTTTATTCAAAATTGGACTAAAGATGCTCATACTATACGAGTCACTCAGGTTCAGATAGATGAAAAAGCTCAGGATAAAATTCAGGAATTAAAAACAGCCATCCAATGGGTTGGAGATCAATTAATAGATTTAAAAAAACAAGTATTATTAAATTGTGATTGGACTTCTACTCAATTTTGTATCACTCCTGTTTGGTTCAACCATAGTGCTTACAATTGGAAACAAATCAAATTTCATTTACAAGATATACATAATAACACTTCCTTAAATGTACAACTGTTGCAAAAGGAAATCTTTGAAACCTCTCCAAGAGTCTACCATCTTCCAACAATTTGGAAACCTCAGCTGAACAGCAAGCTGATCAATTATCTGGACTAGACCCTCGATCAGATCAGATCAGATCAGTCACTCAGTCATGTCCGACTCCTTGCGCCCCCATGAATCGAAGCACGCCAGGCCTCCCTGTCCCTCACCAACTCCTGGAGTTCACACAGACTCATGTCCATTGAGTCAATAGGCCATCTCATCCTCTGTCGTCCCCTTCTCCTCTTGCCCCCAGTCCCTCCCAGCATCAGAGTCTTTTCCAATGAGTCAACTCTTCGCATGAGGTGGCCAAAGTACTGGAGTTTCAGCTTCAGCCTCATTCTTTCCAAAGAAATCCCAGGGCTGATCTCCAACATACAAGCAATTTTCTGTAGAGTAGAAACTGACAAAACCAAGAGTAGAAACTGACAAAACCTTGTGAAGCAATTGTACCTCAATAAAATTAACTTTTGAAGATATGTTTTATGTTTAAGAAAACAGCTTAACTATGTGATTCTCACATCAATTAGCAAGTCAAAAGAGGAATGCTCAATGTGAATACCTTAATGACAAATTCAATATAAAGCCCTGAATACTGTACAACACACTTGTGAAGAAAATAGTAAGAATGAAACTAAATGCCAACGTACATGTACCAGTGTATATGTGTGTGTCAAAAGACTGAAAGTTTTCCCCCAAAATAAAAATGAGTTTAAAAAAGGTGGCAAGATCTAAACGTAAGACCAGAAACTATAAAACTCCTAGAGGAGAACATAGGCAAAACACTCTCCGACATACATCACAGCAGGATCCTCTATGACTCACCTCCCAGAATATTGGAAATAAAAGCAAAAATAAACAAATGGGACCTAATTAACCTTAAAAGCTTCTGCACATCAAAGGAAACTATTAGCAAGGTGAAAAGACAGCCTTCAGAATGGGAGAAAATAATAGCAAATGAAGCAACCGACAAACAACTAATCTCAAAAATATACAAGCAACTCCTACAGCTCAACTCCAGAAAAATAAACGACCCAATCAAAAAATGGGCCAAAGAACTAAATAGACATTTCTCCAAAAAAGACATACAGATGGCTAACAAACACATGAAAAGATGCTCAACATCACTCATTATCAGAGAAATGCAAATCAAAACCACTATGAGGTACCATTTCACACCAGTCAGAATGGCTGCGATCCAAAAGTCTACAAATAATAAATGCTGGAGAGGGTGTGGAGAAAAGGGAACCCTCTTACACTGTTGGTGGGAATGCAAACTAGTACAGCCACTATGGAGAACAGTGTGGAGATTCCTTAAAAAACTGGAAATAGAACTGCCTTATGATCCAGCAATCCCACTGCTGGGCATACACACTGAGGAAACCAGAAGGGAAAGAGACACGTGTACCCCAATGTTCATCACAGCACTGTTTATAATAGCCAAGACATGGAAGCAACCTAGATGTCCATCAGCAGATGAATGGATAAGAAAGCTATGGTACATATACACAATGGAGTATTACTCAGCCATTAAAAAGAATACATTTGAATCAGTTCTAATGAGGTGGATGAAACTGGAGCCTATTATACAGAGTGAAGTAAGCCAGAAGGAAAAACATAAATACAGTATACTAACGCATATATATGGAATTTAGAAAGATGGTAACAATAACCTGGTGTACGAGACAGCTAAAGAGACACTGATGTATAGAACAGTCTTATGGACTCTGTGGGAGAGGGAGAGGGTGGGAGGATTTGGGAGAATGGCAATGAAACATATAAAATATCATGTAGGAAACGAGTTGCCAGTCCAGGTTCGATGCATGATGCTGGATGCTTGGGGCTGGTGCACTGGGACGGCCCAGAGGGATGGTATGGGGAGGGAGGAGGGAGGAGGGTTCGGGATGGGGAACACATGTATACCTGTGGCGGATTCATTTTGATATTTGGCAAAACTAATACAATTATGTAAAGTTTAAAAATAAAATAAAATTGGAAGAAAAAAAATAAAAAAATAAAAAAGGTGGCAACAGAACCATCATCAGTCAGCTGGGTTTAGTTGACACGTTATGTTTGTGTATTTGCTATATGATAGTGTTTTAAATTTTTATGTATTTAATTCTGTTCAATTGCTTCTTTATTTGTCACACAAAGGCTTTTACTAACCTATTATGGATGACTGTTAATCAATGTGGTCTTTTAAACCTCGTTCACTCATTCATTTAAATACTAGTTCTTCATTCCAAGAAATTTATCTTTCCACAAGTTTTAACCAGTTATATCTATACGTTAAATTATCTTCCCACGATTGCTATAGGTACTTGAAAATCATATGTGTGTGTGTGTGTATATGTGTGTGTGTGTGTGTGTGTGTGTGTGTGTGTGTATACACTTAGGGATACACTTCAAAGGTCTCCGGAAATCAACTATACAACTTGGTAAAAAGCCATGTCACCTCACCCTTGAAATGCCTGTTTTAGACATTCCTGGCTGACTCAGATAAGTAACATCTTGAATGACCCTGCTCTTTCCTCTCCTCACTTTAGTTCCTGCTTTTATTTTTAAATATTTCTACATAGGCATCAGAATGTGAACCATCATGAGCAGAGGCACCCACCTCAGGTCACAGTAAATGCAGAACTCCAGGTCCATGTTGTTTCTTTTCCTTCAATTTTTGCCTGTGGTCCTAGATGTGCTGTGATGCTCTTCAGGACCTGTGAGTAAGAAAGCCTGTTTGTCCAGAGTTCTCTGGTGTTTGTTTCAATGTATGCCCTGCAAACATTATAAGAATTACAAGAGCTGGCCCACTGTCTCTGGTTGGGGTCTGTGGAAACTTAGGGCAAGGAGTAGAAGCCCAGGTAAATGTCTCAGGGTTCGAGCCAGTAGTACCACTATGGATGGGCAATGACTGATCCAAAACAACTGATATAGTCAGGAAGACTACACTGCCCTTGCAATTAACCCAGGAGAATGTCCTTAAGTGCAATTGGCTTACTAGCTAGCAAACACAGGTGAGTAACACTGTCTAGGAAGGGAGCACTGCTTCTAGAGGTCTGGTGTCACTGCTATGGGTGCCTCAAGGACAGTAACAATTCAATGTTTTCCACAGAGTAGCAGGATCAAGGCCATATGGTCTGGTGAGATGATTGCATAACTAATTATAAAGGCCTTAATTGGCTATCTGGAGAAGGCAATGGCAACCCACTCCAGTGTTGTTGCCTGGAGAATCCCAGGGACGGCAGAGCCTGGTGGGCTGCCGTCTATGGAGTGGCACAGAGTTGGAGACGACTGAAGTGACTTAGCAGCAGCAGGAGGAGGTTAATTGACTATCAGTGTGTGTGATGTCCCTCTACCCCTCGAGGCCATGGAGACATAAAGAGGGTGGACCAGGTCCCAAGGCTATCGTCACTGCCTACGGAAAGGCTATCAGCTAAAAGTATGAGGAGAAGATATCCCTGTGGTGAGGAAGACAGAGACCTCTACTGGTAACCATAGACTCAACGTGTAGTACCAAGACTATCCTTCTTAAACTAAAAACAAGTGAAATATCATTGCCATACGAGTTCAATGGCTCCATGAAAAGGGAAAGGCAGCAGAGGCATTCTGTTTGTTTTTCTTTTTTACCCAGACATCAAGCCCCTAACCAGCCCACACCCAGTACTACTCTCTGTACATAGTTCCTACAATGTCAAGTCTTAGAGATGCCTACCAGGAACAGCTCAGCACAAATGGAATACCTTGTTGATAAAATGGAAATGGTAGCTTTAGCAGAAGCCTAACCTGATGTTTTGGGCAAACTCCAGGAGATACTGAAGGACAGGGATGTCTAGCGTCCCATCCATGGGGTCACAAAGAGTCAGGACTAGGACATGACTTGACAACTGAACCACAAAAACCACCCGACATTAAAAGTCTTTCTGAATTTCAGGAGGATGTGCTTCCCCCCAGGCTCAGACCCTTGCATGAGAGCCTTCAGGCAGGGACACCAGTACTCTCACTTCCCCCTCTTCTGGAGATTTGTGGAGCCATATGGGACCAATAGTTTTAGAATAAGTATCAGTGTCATTTACCAGTCACAGCACCATCATTATAAGCAAGGGAGTCTCCCTGGAGGTTTATGGCATTCTATCTGGCCTAAGGCATCGCTCTACTTAAGGGCAGCACTCCAGGCTCAATGTATAGCTGTCCACCTAGTCCTTAAGGAGGCCACCAATACGGGTCTTCCAAACAGTTGCACTTTCACAGATTGCTAGGCTGTTGCTAACAGTCCCCTCTGTAGATTGATTTCACCTACCCACTGCTCCCTTCTGCTGAGGCTTCCAGCTCTGCTGCCATAATCATTGACTTTTACATAAGATTCCTCTTTAAGACAGGTAATCTCTTTCCTTACTAAAATTATTCTTGTTTCCTTGGGATCAATAGATATTTATGACTCTGATCAGTGAAACCACTTTAACTGTCAGAAAACTCAACAGTGGACTCTTCCACAGAATATTCTTTGGCACTTTCAACCCCCAAAAGCTGGCTCACTTGAGTGTCATAACAGCCTTCTTACAGAGACACTCTTTAAAGTGCTTCCAGGCAAGGAGTCCCCCAAATGGATGGGAAACTAGCTCCATGCCTTCATCTTGCTTAACTCTTACCCACTGAATCTTCATCCTCATATAGAAATTATCGTACGCTCCCCAAATTTCTCTTTGGCAGTCCCCAAACTTTTACACTCTAAGACAATGTTCTTCCTATTTTCTCCTATGGCTCTAGTTCCCCTGCCTGCTATAATTGTAGAATCATTTCACTATCTACTCCACCTGCTGACCTGAGCAAGGAATGATGGTCCAATACGATCCCCTCTTTAAGCCATTTGGTGAGGCATCCCCACAGAATGCCCTTCCCCACCCCTCCCCCCACCCCCAGAATCCCCTGACCTGAAACATCACAAGTTAGTGTGAGATCACCCTTTGGAAACCCTGAGAAACTGAGGCATTATAAATGGAGCAGCCTCCACAGTGGCTGCTCTTCCTGAAAGTAATCATTAGAAGTGCTGGCTGAAACAACCAAATTCTTGGGAAAGCAGAAGGTAGTTAGATAGGAGAATACCCAAACCATCTCAGTAAAAGTACATGTACCTATGGAGCAACTCCCTGAAAATGAATAGGAGGCTGGAAGAAAGACTCCATGTAACCAATGGTGTGATGAAGACGTGCATACAGTCAGGTAGGAAGGGAGGGGAGGCAATTGGAATGGGACGTGGGCCACAAGGAAAGGTCACAGAAGAGAAGAATATCATGGGTTCAGAGATCCTCCAGGGTGTGATGGATTCAGACTGTGTAATGGGGCCCTATCCCTGGGATCTGACACCAGGAAGATGATTCTGCTCAGCTGGTTTGAAAGCCAGGGTAATTAACAGGAAGGATGTAAGAAATTTGAACTCCAAGAGTGAAGAGGATTGGAGAAGGCAATGGCACCCCACTCCAGTACTCTTGCCTGGAAAATCCCATGGACGGAGGAGCCTGGTGCGCTGCAGTCCGTGGGGTTGCTGGGAGTCCGACACGACTGAGCGACTTCACTTTCGCTTTTCGCTTTCATGCATTGGAGAAGGAAATGGCAACCCACTCCAGTGTTCTTGCCTGGAGAATCCCAGGGATGGGGGAGCCTGGTGGGTTGCCGTCTATGGGGTCGCACAGGGTCCGACACGACTGATGCGACTTAGCAGCAGCAGCAGCAGTGAAGAGGATGCACACATTTGTTTAGTTCTGAACAAGGCAGAATAATTGGACTGCATCTGCCCTGAATGCTGGCCAGGTTTCCAGGACCACCATAGTGTCCACCAACACATGGTGAGTACCTACTCGTAATTCCTCTCACTCTACTGCTGCTCTCCTGGCCTGCAGTAAAGTTCCTTTCCTGAGACAGGGGAGAGCATGCATTCAAGAGAAACAGAATCAGTTTAGACCCAACCCTCAGGAATTCTGTTCCGAAAACCTGGGACTAAATCCCAAAGACAAGCGGTGTTTTTGGCCACTGTGCGGATCAAAAGCCACATACTTGTCAGTGGCATTAACACCTCCATCTCCAGCCTCACTTCTAACAATGTCAGCACTCCTAGCACACAGTGGGATGTCACATGACTGACACTCACCTCAGGTCCAGCTCTCCAACCAAAGCCACCGGGCAAATGTAGACTGCACAGGAGTGTTCCCTCATAAGGACTGCCCCTTTAACCAGGATAGTCATTGTTTCACCTTATGTCACAGACACTGAGCAAAATGAGCAATTAAAGTGTTTTAGTTTCAGATGAAAGAGTAAGGAAAAAAACATGAACAAGCAACAGATGAAATAGAGAAATAATTTAACAGCGTTTGAAACATGAATAACTAGAATACAAAAGCAGTGAGGGATAGCGGTGGCACTGCATTTGGTCTAGTCTAGTACACCGAGGCATTAAGATTGTAAGGTTGTAAAAGGTCATTGAGGCCAGTGACCGCATTTCTTTATTAAATTTGGAAATATGTGTCCCCGTCCCCCCGCCACACCCCAGGCATGCAGGCAGGTCTGGAGAAGTTCCTGCCAGATCCTAGCTCTGAAACCTCCCCATCAACCTCCTTTGCAGCTCTCTCCATCTTATCACCAACCTGTAGCATTTGCTGTCCCTGTCCTGGGAAAAATTCTCTGCTCTTGCAGTCTTCATCATCTTTTACGAGTGCCTGTCCATTGTCCATATCTTGAGCTGCCTGCTGATTGAATGGAAACATTTGAGGAATGGAAATTAGAGGCTACAGGCAGGCCTAGACTGAAACTTCTTGATTAAATTCCATAGAGGCAACCTGCACTGCCTTTTAGCTAAACTGAATGTTATCAGTGATTTGAATCCTATTGAACTGATCATCTGAGAGATGATCATTTTCTCTATGAAACTGGCACTAAAAGGCTTTTATATGGCTTCATTTTGGGTGTATGTCATCTCCAAGGCACCCTGTACCTGTACTGTTACCTTGAAATATTCTCAGTTGAGCATGCCTTGGGCCTGATGTGCTGCACTACAGTCTGTCTTTCAGGCTTGGCTAAGGTGGAAGGTAGAGAGGTCTTGTTGACCCTGTCTCGAGTTGGTAGAGGACTCAAAGTCCACCCTCTTAATCAGTACTGGCCACATGTCCCTGGTATGGATGCAGGTGTTAATGGTGAGGTTGCCTGGAGCTGTGGTTTTGCTCCTCATCACAGACCTTGTTGGGATTGAGGACCACGTACATCTCCATGGGTTATCGCCCTTTAGTTTGGACTGTATTGCAGTCTTTTTTTTTTTTTTTCCAGATATGTAGATTGCAAGGTAGAAGGGTGACCTCTTGGAAGGTGGGGTGGGTCTCAGGAGTCCAGAGGACTGGGGAGAAGAGTGGTGGCCACAGACAACAAACTCTGCCATGGAGAAGGTGACAGCAACACACCTGGTTACCTGTGTGGGTGGACAGGCCCAGGCAGCTCCAACAGTTTGGGAGGCCTTGTGATCCTTTCAGTTGCCCTGTGGCTTCTGCAGCCTAGTGTCTTGGTGAGGGCAGGTTTAGGGAGGCATGGTTAGCATGACACCACAGCTTTGTGATTCCACTAAAGCAATAGGCAGTGATGCCTTGGTCACTACTCTTTGCCTCCTATGGATTTATAAAGAGATGTATGCGAAGGGTAAAAGGAGAGGACTGTATGATTTTCATGAGGTCAGGCTGCCTTCCTTATGTGCCTGTTTTCTTCTACTACTTCTTGTGAATTATGCTCATTCTAATATTTCCTAGGTCAACTTGACCCAGGAAATGGGGATAAGTTCTAGCCTAGCTGAGTCTCTAAAGAGACCGTGAAAGCTCTTAGGGAGCATTAGGAAACTGTGAGGATAATCAGTTGATGGGAAAGAGAGTTTTTTGCAAGCTTCCATTCACTGAAAACCTATGTAAGTAAAGGAGGCCTCTTTTGGAATTGACAGCTTCTTCTCAAGAGGAAGTGTGTGTATTGGTTTGCCAGGGTTGTCATAACAAAGTGCCACATACCAGGTAGTTTCAATAAATTATTTCTCAAACTTCTGGGGAACAAGCCAGCACTCAGAGGGTCAGCAGATTTGGTCTTCAGATGCCTCTTTTGGATTGTGACTGGCCATTGTCTGGCTTTGTCTTCACACAGTAACATCTCTATGTTGTCTGTGACTGATCTCCTTTTCTTATAAACTGCCAGTTGTATTAACACAAGTACCTATATATAGGCCCTATTTCCAAACAGGGTCAGAAAGAAATTATAGTTTATGCACAGTTTGACTACATATAAAGTGCAGAGAGTTCGAGCTTCAACATACCCATTTTGAGAGAATATGGTTTATTCCATAATATTGATATTCTTCTTTCCACTTGGTGCTGCTGTATATTTATCTGTCTCCCAGAATTCACCCCATGAAGTGGGCCTCCGCAACACAGAAAGCAACTGGTTAAGAATAAAGGGTTGTCCAGGGGTAATACAGATGAAAACACCATTCAGAATTTCTTACCAATCTAGAAAACCTCTCCAGAAAGACCTAAGAGAAGAAAGACATTTCTATTTTTGAGTAAGTATTAAACCATAATGGGAGGCACATGATAAGCAAACTACTAAAAGATTGATGCCAGCCCACCAGGCTCCCCCATCCCTGGGATTCTCCAGGCAAGAACACTGGAGTGGGTTGCCCTTTCCTTCTCCAATGCATAAAGGTGAAAAGTGAAAATGAAGTCACTCAGTCCTGTCCAACTCTTCGCGACCCCATGGACTGTAGTCTACCAGGCTCCTCTGTCCATGGGATTGTCCAGGCAAGAGTACTGGAGTGGGTTACCATTTCCTTCTCCAATGCTCTCTATGTGTATCCTAGCAAATCAGTTCATTACAAACATTTTCAAAATAGTAAGTAGTCATCAAGTAGACTTAATGACAACCTTTGTCACACTTTGTCTTAAATTCACATGGTAATTGGGGGAGCTCTCAGTGTGTGCTAATTTGCTTTATATAGAAGAAGGATAAACAGCTCATATGTGGTTTTGGAATGAGGCATTCTCTCAAAGTGTCTGTTACTCTCCATAGACTTGAGAGATAAGGTGCTGCTTTTACCGGATACCCGTCTACCCAACAACATTAGGCCAAGCAATATGGACACAGGGGAGTTTGGGCCATACAAGGAGATGTGGTTTATGCCTTTAAAAATTGCAAGCTCCTCCAAAGCTCTCTGCAAAGCCACTTACAGGAAAGGTGAAGGAGGAGTGTCCTTAGCTATTGCAAACTTCCTGCTGTCAGATCCTGTGTTCTTGAGGTAAGGTCATGGTCAGGTAACAGTGTTCCTGTAATCCTCGAGGGAAACAAATAGTATTCTGTATTCTGAAAGGAAAGGTCCCAAGCTGGACTTTCACCCTCCAAGTTCCTGGTAAGGAGGAGGGGGTCTCTGTGCAGGCTGGCTATCCTGTCATTCATCTAGCACCGAGTCTTGGTCCTCCCACCAGTGCCCAGTCCCAGCTGGAAGAGGCAGCTCTCAGTTTTCAGTGCCCCCTCCCAGGCCCCCATATCCTTCTCAGCCATCTTCAATGAGGGAGCCAGGTGCCCAGCATGCAACTGGCCCTCAACCTCCTCAGTCTACCCAAATGGGAGGCTGGGTCCCATAGACTGTGACCCACACAGCTTCAGGTTGGGATGGGACATGTTGGTCACTGCTTGGAAACCTGGGCCAGGCCAGTGAGTGGCTCAAGCAAAGGCTCTGGGACTCTGTAAGCCATAGCTTGTCCCCAAGCTCCTCAGTTCATTACCCAGCCCAACACCAAGGGACTGGAGGGCCCTGGGGGAAAGCTGTAAGAGGTCTTTCACTACACTCTGCTGAGAGGCTTTCTGTTGGTGGAGTTGGTCTTCTAACTTCACTAATCATCTTGAGCTAAGGCCTGCAGCCCCATTGTCCACCCATGCCTCTATTACAGCATCTGTCCTGATGAGTTTATTCAACCTATGACTAAAAGTTGGTAACTCGGACCATCATGGGCCATTTGCGCTAGCCCAACGACCACGGTCTACTCTGTTTCTGTATCGCAGGGATTTCAACTTCACAACATCATGTGATGAAAAAAAAAAAATTTGTCGTCCTGTAACTGAAATATTTTACTTAGCATAATGTCTTCAAGAACATATATACTGCAAATGGGGGAACCATTTATTTATTCACTGTTGGAGGTATACTTGACATGTAATATATTTCAAACGATTATCACTGGACTATAGTCTCTTTATAATGTTTGTTTTTGTTTCTGTTGCATGTACATCAAAGTGAATCAATTTCATGTGTGCATATATCCCATCATTTCTGGATTTCTTTCCCATTTAGGTCACCACAGAGCTCCGAGTAGAGTCCCTTGTTCTTTTATTGTTCTCAGAATGTAAACATTTTTAAAACTTTAACTGGTGGATAATTACTAAGTATACAACATTGTGATGGTTTCTGCCATACATCAGCACTAATGAGCCATAGGTGGACATGGGCCCCACCCATCCTCAAGCCCCTCCACCTCCCTTCCTTCCTCCCTCCCTTTCTCCCTACATTTTCTGGGTTGTTCCAGAGCACTGGCTTTGGAAGCCCTGCTGCATGCATATGAATACCTGAAAGGTGATTTTCCTACATGAAATACATAATTTTCTGTGTTTCACATGTGGGTGCAGATTTTTCTGCATGAAATAGGAAATGTGCATTTCATACTTGTAAATCTACTTGTATAATTTTCTTCATCAAATACAGAATCTTGTCTGCCTAACATATGGATACCTGTGCACACTTTTTCCTACATGAATGGGGAAGTCTATATATTTCACCTATGAAAAGTTGAGCATACATTTTCCTGCTTGAATTGTGAAATTGTATGCATTTCCTATATGAAATCTCAATGAAGTTTTGCTGACATGAAGTACATAATTAAGATATGGGGAACCAATATGGAATTTGAATTACCTCTATTTCACAAATGGAATTCTGGGCACTGTTTCTTCATAAACTATCATATTTTGTGTGTGTGTGTGTGTGTGTGTGTGTGAGTGTGTGAGTGTGTGTGTGTGTATACACATACATACATACTCATATATATGAGAATGACTGTTAACCATGAAATATGGAATTCTCTGTATTACCTGTATCAAACTCTAGGTATTAATTATCCTTTGTGAAATTTGGACTTCTCTATATTTCACATCTGAAGATCAGAATGGAGTTTTCCTATAAGAAATTAGGAAATCTCTGCATTTCATATGAACCAGTGGTTCTTCAGCCTCTGAAACATCTGTGTTCCCTGTTTGCATTTGTGTCCCTCTGCCTTGCATGTGTGTGTGTGTGTGTGTGTGTGTACAGGTGTGTGCTATGTTTGTGTGTGTTTCTGTGTGTGTGTGTTCTCTCAGTGTGAAACCCCAGGAATCCCAGGAGACATAGTGTGAGCAAGGCATCTCTTTGTGCACTTAACATGAGTGTGTCCATGTTAGCTATATCGCCAGGAGGTAGATAGTAACTAACACCCAGAGAAACACTGGGCTGGAAGAAGCACAAGCTGGAATCAAGATTGCTGGGAGAAATATCAATAACCTCAGATACGCAGATGACACCACCTTTATGGCAGAAAGTGAAGAGGAACGAAAAAGCCTCTTGATGAAAGTGAAAGAGGAGAGTGAAAAAGTTGGCTTAAAGCGCAACATTCAGAAAACGAAGATCATGGCATCTGGTCCCATCACTTCATGGGAAATAGATGGGGAAACAGTGGAAACAGTGTCAAGCTTTATTTTGGGGGGCTCCAAATCACTGCAGATGGTGACTGCAGCCATGAAATTAAAAGATGCCTACTCCTTGGAAGGAATGTTATGACCAACCTAGAGAGCATACTCAAAAGCAGAGACATTACTTTGCCAACAAAGGTCCATCTAGTCAAGGCTATGGTTTTTCCAGTGGTCATGTATGGATGTGAGAGTTGGACAATGAAGAAAGCTGAGCGCCGAGAAATTGATGCTTTTGAAGTGTGGTGTTGGAGAAGACTCTTGAGAGTCCCTTGGATGGCAAGGAGATCCAACCAGTCCATTTTAAAGGAGATCAGCCTTGGGTGTTCTTTAGAAGGAGTGACGCTAAAGCTGAAACTCTAGTACTTTGGCCACCTCATGAGAAGAGTTGACTCATTGGAAAAGACTCTGATGCTGGCAGGGACTGGGGGCAGGAGGAGAAGGGGACGACAGAGGATGAGATGGCTGGATGGCATCACTGACTCGATGGACATGAGTGTGAGTGAACTCCGGGAGTTGGTGATGGACAGGGAGGCCTGGCGTGCTGCGATTCATGGGGTCGCAAAGAGTCAGACAGGACTGAACGGAAGAATTGAACTGAACTGAACTGAACTGAACTGAACGCCCAGGAGGGGCACTTTTGTCCCCCTGAAACACTTGGCTGAGGAGCTCTCCCTCTCTGGGAAGTGCATCTGTGCGCCTGGTGCATATCCTTAGGCACCCTTGTCCCTGCTCTAAGCCACAGGCCGAGGTGGTGGGGGAGGCAGGGCGGGGGTGGGGGAGGCGTGTCGGGGGTAGGGTGTGGGGGGCGGAGGCCGAGAGCTGACAGAACTTGGGCTAGGGTCTTCCAGAGTGGTTTGCCTTGGGGCTGCTGCCTGGGGCCCAGACAGCAAGCAGAGGGAAGTGGTGTGCTCCTTTCTCAGAGCATGGCTGCATTCCTGACACTGCTCTAGCCTAAGGCACAAGTTTAGGGATGGACTCTGCATCAGTTGAGCCACGGTGAGGTCAGTGTATGCCCCCACATCCACCCCCACGCTCTCTCACGGCTTGCAGTTTGGATCCAAGGTGAGCAACTACGTCCCTGATGTATCCAGGAACCCTGTCTCACCTGTGTGGATCCCTGAACACACAGTAGTTGTTCGCTTCCCCAGCGGCAATTTCAACCTTGAGGATGGTTGCAGCCTCAAGTTCAGGTTCCTTTCCTTTGCCTCCCTACTGGCCTAACTCTCCCAGTCTCTCTTCAGGCACTTCTGCACTGCTGGGCAGGCAAATGGCTTGCGTGGATGGCAGCATTGAGCACAATTTGGCCGCAGGGTCACCCACTGCCAGAGTGCCCAGAATTCCAAGGGGCGTGCCCCATGATCCAATACCTTTAGAATCCATTTGATTGGCTCGTGATGAGGTCTGGGGGGGTCAGGACGTACAGTTCCGCTGCTTCCGGCCAACATATCATGTGTGTGCCTAGCGTCACAAAGCTCTGTGCATACGTATTTCTCCTTCCCTGCCAGTACTGTTGCGAGCAAGCAGTTGCTGGCGCAGAGTAGATTGTAGCGGGTGGGCGGGCTGTGCAGGCCACTTGCTGTGCTCTTGTATCCAGCTTCTTAGCAGATCGGGGTCATGGCCAGGACCACATGGAGCGTGAGGTTGGGCCAGACGAAGGCGGGAGCTCCCCTGGATCCTGGATTTTAGTTGTGAGCCCGGGTCTTTACGGGGCAGGGTCCCTGGGCCCTGCCTTCCGGGTGGGGGAGGCAGAGCAGATGCCGGTCCCACGTGGCACACCAGGCAAAGAGGCCGCCCTTTTCAGGGTGGAAGCGGTAGAGAAAGGAGCGGCCCGGAGGAGGGAGAGGTGGTGGGGATCGGGCAGCAGTTCCAGCAGCTGGTGGAAGACATGGAGGACGTGGAGGTGGTGGTGAAGGAGGAGCCAGAGCCGGTGGCCTCAGAGGAGCGGGAGGGAAAGCCGGGGAAATGTCCAAGGCCCGGAGCCCTGAGTGACCGGCCCCCAGTGGAGGCGCTGGCAGCCCTGCAGGTGGCTGGATCCTGTGAATAAGAAAGCCCAAAGGACCCACACTCGGCTGAAAGACAAGAACTGTCAGAGGCGGAAGCTGCATCTAGAACACAGAAGCGCTATCATCCAGGGAATCCGTGGCTTCTGGGTCAAAGTTGTATCCTTGATGTGGTGCTTGTGGAATTTGTTTTACCTGGGCTGTTGCGAATGCAGTTTACAGATCTGGCAGTTTTGGTACAAAATGTATGTAATGGGTGATGGGTAATCAGACGGGTGATGTCCTTGCTGTTTTGGTTAGCAGGAATAATTGATACGTGGGCTTTACTTGCAGAAGTCCCAATAAGAATTGTCATTAGTACCAGGGACTCTTCAGAGAAAAGGCTTGTCTGGAATACAGGTCTCCAAAACCTGAATGAATTTGGGGGTGATGTTGCAGTGTGTAAGTGTTCATGCTAGTTGCAACTAGGAATGCTTGTTTTCCAGAAATAAACTAACTTTTAGGAGTCTGAGATGGAGCTTAGACCTTTCTGTTAGGAACAGAACGTCTTTGCATTGATAGGTGTAGCCTGGGGGCTTGTTGGGCCTTCACACAGTCTGTGTGTACTAACTCCACACAGATGTGAAGAGTTAACTAGGAGCAAGTTGAAGTCAGACAATGCCAGGCTACTCTCTAGGCTACCTTTCTTCTTCCAGCGCATCTACAGGCTCCTTGACCTAAGGCAGTTTATGAACCACCCCCAAATGTCAGTCATGGTGAGTGAACAAGATAAAGACACACTTAACTACATGACCAACTTAAAGGTCAGGCAGGGGACACTGATAATTGTGGCAGGGGGATGCATGGGGAGGGGAGGGGAAACGATATATCCCTGAAAACAGTTAAGGACAGCTCTTCTATAAAGAGGTTTCACACCCACCCCACCCCCACCCCACCCCCACACTTTGTCCTGGCAGGTGGAGGATCTCCAGCATCCCACTCTTCGCTGCAAGATCACACTGTCTTTTCAGAAGAACAAGTATTTCCAGAATGAAGTGATTCGTTAAGGAATATCTCATTAACATCACTGGTAAGAGGCAGCTCACTGGATTTGGGGTGTGGGGGGAGAAAGGCCCTTAGGTTGAACTTGAAAACTGATTTAGGTCTTTCTCCCATAGTCCTTTTCTTGCAGGATACTGAGCATCTCATTTCACTCTAATTCAGTGGCACCAGGGATTTGAACGCAAGGCATACAGCCACAGGCACTGCAAGCAGCATTAACTTCTTCAACTGGTTCTTTGACCATAACTTTGCAGGATCCAGCAGGATTGCTGAGGTGGTGTCCCACTGGACCACTGGGCCAGTATAGGTGGTTGATGTTGGAGTTCTTGGTGGCACACTGGAGGGCCTGGGGTCTGGCCAGCTTGTTTCCCTGGCAGATCATCATTAAGGATCTGTGGCCCAGTCAGTTGCAGTACTACATGAGAGGGAAGGCTCCACCACAGGGATGCACTGGGAGGATTGAGGAGACCAGGGGCTGGGCACTGACATAAGTGTTTTCCAGGAGCCTTGGTCACTTGTTTCTCTTGTGGAGAAATTAAGACTCCATGGAATACAGAGTGAAACCAGGGCATGAGGGCATCAGCATGAGACAGCAAGTGTGAAAACCAGGTTCTAACTAGGGAAGCTTGAGGTAGATGAAGCAGCCAGGTCAGTCCAAAGTCACTCTGATTTAAATTTGACTCAGCTGCACATCTCTGAACTGTCGTTCCATGGACAACAATTCTGCCCTCTTAAATTGGGTCCCACCTACTATTCCTCATGAAGTCCCCTTTCCACAAAGATCTGTGAGTCTTCTTTGTGCAAGGCTGTACCCCCACTGACCATCATTTGCTCCCATTTTGATCATCACATTTGTTTGCTAATTTTCATTTGCATCTTTTTTGCCTGCCACAATCATTCTGAAAATACTGGCCATCGTGCAGGATCATGGAGATTACTATTTTAATTGGACGATAGTTACAATATTGTGACGGTTTTTGCCATCCGTCGGCCAACATGAATCAGCCATAGGTGTACACGTGTTCCCCCAGTTCCTGAACCCCCCACCCACCCACCTCCCTCCCCACCCCATCTCTCTGGGTTGCCCCACAGCCCGACTTTGGGTGCCTTGCTTCGTGCATCAAATTCACACTGATCATCTGTGTTACACTGGTAATTTATGTGTTTGGGGGCTATTTACTTCAATCATCCCACCCTCACATTCTCCCACTGAACCGAAAAGTCTGTTCTCTATGTCTATGTCTTATCTGCTGCCCTGCATGTTGGATGATCATTACCACCCACGTGGTCCTAAACTCTATATATTTGTGTTAACATGTAGTATTTGTTTTCCTCTTTCTGACTTACTTCACACGTGTAATAGGCTCCATGTTCATTCCACTTCACTAGAACTGACTTTGATGTGTTCCTCTTTAGAACTGAATAGCATGCCATTGTGTATATGTACCACGATTTCCTTATTCCTTCTTCTGCTGATGGAAATTTAGGTTGCTTCCATGTCCTAGATATTGTAAATAGTTCTACAGTGAAGATTGGGGTACATGTTTTTTAGTATTTGCTTCTAGGAAATGTGAAAGATCACAAGACTCTTTCCTGGGAACTGACTTGAAAGAGTAAAGCTGTCTTTAGGATTGTTCAGAGAGGATACGTTTATATATCTGTGTCTGTTTGGAAAGGAACCCCTCGATTTTGAGAAACTTATGATGGAGTGTCCCTCTTTACCTAAAATTAAAAACCTAAGAAGCTGCTTCACATGGAGATCAATGGCCAGCATAGTTCTCATGCACAGGAAAGTAACAAAGAGTGGTCTGGTGGGGAACCGGATGGAGAGGGAGACACCAGTAAACCTGAAATAATTCTGAAAGATAAATAAACAGCCTCGACTGTATGTGTCTATGTATTGTTTGGGCATGTCCTCAGGACAGATACTTCAGCTCCATGCAGGCATCTCAGTTTACTGTGTGGGAATTATCAGTCCATGGAGAGTTGCAGAGGAGGTTAAGTCATACTTTGGGTGTGTGTCAGAGGACACAGTTCTTTCTGTGGGGTGGGGTTTGGGGGTGAAGGAGAAAGAAGACGAGGAGCCATTAACTGTGGGTCTGGCCACTTTGCACATTCACGGAAAAGGTGTGGTGAACAAGGGCCAGAGATTGAAATAGTGGAACTCAATTTTGTTGGATGGTGGTGCCCCAAGTATCCTCTCCGTTGGATATCATCAGACAGTTTAAGAGTACAGAACGAGGAAAAGCCCTTAACATTCAACTCACTGTGAACCAGATAGCCTCCTTGTGTATATGAGCATGTGGTCTTTTGCTGAGATAGTCACCTTCCCAGAGCTAGGGTTCCAGGCAACATGTTAGGGAATGGGAGTATAACGTATATGGAGGGGCTGTGGCCTAGGGAGAGAGAGAGATGGGTGGGAAGGCAGTGAGGATTACCAGGTGAAAAGGTAAAATCTGCCAGGAAACAGATAAGCAAACAAAAACAGATCCATAATATATGTTTGAGCTCATGTGAACTCCCTTTTCCAGGAACTCAGATTAGGTACAAAGTGTACAGGGGCAGAAGAGAGGGGAATGGGCATGAGAAACAGGCAAGGCCTCCCTAGCCTGGTGCTCTGTGTTCCATGATGACTCATTGGTTAATATCTCAATTTCCAGATAGGTGTAAGCTCTTTGCCCAAGGCCCTCTATCAAGCTAAGGTGCAGAAATATCAACATTTGTCTCACAAACCCTCTGGTGACTGTGTCTCATCCTTACTGAATGGCTCGGCACAGACTGTTTTCAACCACAAGGGACCTGTACTACTTCTGGGCTTCTGTCACTACTCCGTGGGCCAAGGGCCAATGGGAGCACCTGGGGCATATGGAACTCACCCAGGGACTGGTGAGGGTGAGCTTAGGGTGGTCCTTGCCAAGTAGGTGACTGCTTCCTGGAAACACGTCCACTTCTGGATGGGGCAAAGGACGGACGGGCACAAATGTTGTATGGGGAGTTCAGCATTTGCCCCACCGTGTACTCCTCTCATCCCGGATACAATGGCTCCAACATGGGCATGCCTGAGGGTGATATTTCTGTCCCACATGGAGTTCTCACTCCACATATTGCTAAAGCAACATCCCTTTCCAGGGCAAAGGGTCAGGGTTGAACATCAAAGTTCATGGGTTTATGGATGTCCCTTTCATGGGGCACTGAATTAGACCTCCTGCTTAGTGCAAGCTTTTGCATTTGAATATCTGTAGCCTAGCTTTGCCCCTTCTACAGAGGAGCATCTAAAGCTCTAGAAGTCAAGGCTTGGCCTTCTCTGGGTGCTGTCCGAACAACCAGCCCAGGAAACACTTCTTACTTTCTTAATCTGTAAACTTCAAAGAACCCTTGGGACTCCCACAGGCTCGTACCTATCTTTCTCAGTGCTAGTTAAAAACAAAATGGAACACAAACTATGCTCTAATAACTCTGCAGTCGGTGTGAGATGGCATAACAATCCATGGTTTGTGGGACCTTAGACTGGACTTATTCTAGGGACTCACGATGTTTACCCACATTCAGAAGTTTTAGTAAGGTTTTGTAAAGAACTTAAAAAGGACCTGAAATGTATGGGACAGGTTCCCCAGTGCCTAATATTTTCTGCCAGTGCTTCAGTACCAGGGGTGGCTTTAGCTCTAACCTGTCCTGGGATGAAGTATGCAAAGTTGGTTCATGGATCAGTTAGTAAAACTTAAACATGTGTAGTTGACTTGATTGTCATTCTCTGGAAACTTGCCATGACTTGTGTCCCAGTCTCTTTAGGGTTTTCAGTTGGGCTCTAAAGTCTACGTGCTGTTAGAGTTGACTGCACACTTGGCCGTGCTGTGTAAGGTTTTCTTCCACTGAATATCAATGCGTGTGAAACTCTTAAGATTACTGATCAATTCATGAGCATCTGGCTCAATCACTCCAAGCTGCATTTATTTCCTGGTCTCTGGATGTGTTCATATTTTCCTTTGTTTAAAATGAAAATTGGATGTCTCCATTGTGTTTCCTCATCAACTGGCACTCTCTGAATGGGAGGTGATGTTTCTTCCTATGGGTCGGCCTATGCCTTCATCTCTTTGATGTTGCAACCATGCCTGTGCCAATATGCAGAGCTCTGTTGCCATAGTTGTCTCAGTATTTACATATTCCTGTTCAACATACATGCCCTGTGTTGTTTGTATTCACTCATTCCCACCCCCACCATCCCCGCGTTTTTTAAGTTTGTGTATCTTTGTTAGATTTCCTGTGAATTTTACCCTTTCATTCTGGGATCAAATACTTCCATTATCTTGAACTGTGACTTTTTAAATGAGCTCCATTTTCTTTGTGCACAGCAAGAAATGCTTTATTGCAGATATAGTTAACAGTGACACAAGTTTGGAAACAAGAATACCCGCACACTTAGAGAAATGTCCAAGGAGCAAGAAGATCAATGGTTAAATTGAGAATAGTAATTAGGACCACAGAGGGCAAAGATGTGGGAATGCATCTGTCAGGAAAGATTTGGGGTTGACTTGTTAAGTGTTCTTTAAACACTACTGCAAAAATGAAGGAAACTGAGTTTTACCTCTCCCCATGAATTCTTGCATTGGTCATTAAATTGACATTCAGTTCAGTCCCATGCAGAATTTCTTCATGAATTTAAGTAAACATCACTCACAGTAGGGCTTGCCTTTCTGTGAAGAAAAAGTTGTTAAAGAACTCTTGGCCTCAGCGTCCTTCTATAGACCAATGAAAGGGGGTGCATGGTCAATTAATAATAGCATGCCGCTGCTGCTGCTAAGTTGCTTTAGTCATGTCCAACTCTGTGCGACCCCATAGATGGCAGCCCACAAAGCTACCCCATCCTTGGGGTTCTCGAGACAAGAACATTGGAGTGGGTTGCCATTGCTTTCTCCAATGTATGAAAGTGAAAAGTGAAAGTGAAGTCACTCAGTCGGGTCCAACACTTCGCGACTCTGTGGACTGCAGCCTAGCAGGCTCCTCTGTCCATGGGATTTCCCAAGCAAGAGTACTGGAGTGGGGTGCCATTGCCTTCTCCTAATAATAGCATCAGATCAGATCAGATCAGATCAGTTGCTCAGTCATGTCCGATTCTTTGCGACCCCATGAATCGCAGCACGCCACGCCTCCCTGTCCATCACCAAGTGTATACCAAATCACCCGCCAGGCCCTTACCCAGAGGATTAAGTCAGATGATAGTCCCTCTGTCATGTCTTGACTCTGAGATACCATGGACTGTAGCCTGTTGGGCTCCTCTATCCATGGGGTTTCCCTGGGAAGAAAAGTGGAGTGGGTTGCCAATTCCTCCTCCAGGGGACCTTCCTGAACTAGGGATCAAACTCAGGTTACCTGCATGGAAAGGCAGAATCTTCACTATCCAAGCCACCAAGTGATATTGACTAGGTGGTGTTGAAGGAACACAAGGGCTTCAGGAAGGGAGAAGCATGACCGCAGGTTAAGCTGATGTGTAGATTCACATGCTTTGCCATTTTTGAAGGTTTTAAGGGGCATGCTTTCCAGAAATACTTATTCTTCCCCACTCTATCTCTCCTCTTCACTTGGGACTGCCAATGTGTATGCCCTGGGGCCTTGAGTTCCTCCTGGGGGCGGGGGGAGCTATATATTTCACATTTCAGTGGCTAATCCTGTAGTCTTTGTTACATTTATTATTTTTTTTAAATTTTCTTCTTGCTTTTTACACAGGATGAGTTCAGTTAGTGCTCAGTCACTCAGTTGTGTCAGACTCTTTGCAACCCCATGGACAATAGCCCACCAGACTCCTCTGTCCTTGGGATTTTTCAAGCAGGACTACTGCACTGGATTGCCCCTCCTGAAAAGGATCTTCCTGACCCAGGAATTGAACGTGCATCTCCCGTGTCTCCAGCATTACAGGCGGATTCTTTACCCACTGAGCCATGGAGGAAACCACTGATTTCAAAGAAAAGTGAATGTGAGAGTCACGCAGTCATGTCTGACTTTTTGTGACCCAACTGGACTGGATAGCCTCTCCCTTCTCCAGGGGATTTTTGCACCCAGGGATCAAACGCAGGTCTCCCTCATTGCAGGCATATTCCTTAGCAGGTGAGCCACCAGGAAAGCCCAAGAATATTGGAGTGGGTAGCCTATCCCTTCTCCAGTGGATATTCCTGCGGCAGGAATTGAACCAGGGTCTGCAGTTCAATATTTCGTTCCAGTATAGACCAAATTCTCTGTTTCATGCAAGAAAAACTGTGCCTTGAGTTTCAAATGTGAAATATGGAGAAATCTATCTCATTATATATTTAATGTAGAAATAATATTAAAACTACCCGTATTTTCATATGTGAAATATGAAGAACTCAATGTTTCACAAAATAATCTCATGCTCATATTTTGATAAGGGAAATACAGAAATATCCATATTTCATGTAGGAAAATCTATACCTGGCAATTCATATGTGACATGTAGTAAATTGCACACATTAAGAGAAAACTCAATGTCCAGATGTTATACATTAAATGTAAGCATTCTGTGTTTCATATGCAAATATCTGAAGTAAGATTTCCATATTTGAAATACTGAAAATTTCTTGTAAAATGTAAATGTAAAAAATGAAAACTATAAAGAACATTATCAAAAGATGTGATTAAAAAAAAAAAAGAGCTAGCAAAATCTGGATTATAACAAAGGGGAAAATATACTGGAAAGGACCAGTAAATTGATTTTACTCATATACCAATATTTAATGTATATTCTTGCTTATATGTTTAGGTGGATAGTTTTACTTGGATGGATTGAGGCTTTTTCCTGTTGTAGTCAACAGGCTAAGGAGGTTATAAGAATTTTAATCCATGAAGTTATCCCCAGGTTTAGGCTACCATGGAGGCTTCAGATTGACAATGGCTCTGCCTTTAAAGGTACTGTAACTCAGTGGGTGTCTAAAGCTCTAGGAATACAATATCAGTTACACTGTTCTTAGAAACCCCAATCCTCAGGAATGGTTGAAAAAGCTAATGTCATTATCAAAAGATACCTGTGCAAATTAACTCAAAAGATGCAGAGCAATTAGATTAAGGTTCTACCCATAGCTTTAATGAGGGCTTGGACTGCCCTTCCCCCCAAAGGAGAGAGTGTCCCCTTTTTAATGTATTTATGACAAGGATTTCTTATGCACAGATATTGGCATAGACCATAAAGCTTTGGAATTAACTAATTATGTATCTCAGCTTTTCAACAGGATTTAATGAAACTCTGAGAAGTGACTCCTGATACAACCTTTGAGTCAAGCAAGCCTCTATTTGAACCAGAACCAAGGTCCTGATAAACAACGTTGGGATCTAGGGGCCAATTCCTCAGACCCCTTTGGGAGGCCCTTATGAGGTTATTCTTTCTTCTCCCACAGCTGTCAAAGTGGCAGGGAATGATTCGTGGGTGCATCACACTCCAGTTAAGAGATGGTGCACTGGCCAGAATTAAGTGACATCATTTTATGTCGTTACATTCTATGCCCTGACTTTGGACTTTTCAGATGGGCCTGATAATCTAAGTCAGCCTACTTCTGCTGCTCCAAAAATCCTGAGTCTGACGTTTGATCCTCAAGGCAATGCCTTCCTGTCCTAGGCTCCTGCCTATGCTGCATGCCACAATCGGTCTAACTGCTGGGTGTGCAGAGAAGGCAAAGGCACCCCACTCCAGCACTCTTGCCTGGAAAATCCCATGGACAGAGAAGCCTGGTGGGCTGCAGTCCATGGGGTTGTGAAGAGTCGGACACAACTGAGCGACTTCCCTTTCTCTTTTCACTTTCCTGCATTGGAGAAGGAAATGGCAACCCACTCCAGTGTTCTTGCCTGGAGAATCCCAGGGACGGGGGAGCCTGGTGGGCTGCCATCTATGGGGTTGCAGAGTAGGACACTACTAAAGTGACTTAGCAGCAGCAGCAGCAGCACCTGGGTGTGCAGAGTGCTCCCGACTTCCTCAGTGGAAGGCTTCCCATGTTGGGCATCTCCACTTCAAGGAAAAAACTTTCTCCAAGTCTGTGAATACCTTCAACAACAATGATATACAATGGCTCTTCCTAGTCTGATGACATTTAACAACCCTAAGATGGACTGGTTGCCACACTTTGTATTTTAACTGTGGACATAATGTGACTTTTAATTTTTGGCCTTTTATCTGATATTTATCAAATATGAGGTGAGGTTATATGGCTAACTTCTGAAAAAGGAAGTCTAATATCTACTGCCCTTACCAGCTGGGAACAAATACAGACATCTCCAGAAGTTAGCCAACAACTTATTTATAATGACTGAAAACAACTGGAATTTTTGCCTCAAAAAATATGCAACGTAATCATTCCCCTGATTTCCAACCCCAGTTCAGGTCCTCCCTTGGCCTGGCCAGGAATTGATTGGAACTGGATATCTCAGTCTCGCTGGCTTGCTCCAGATGAGATCTATTGGATATGTGGCATTGTTTCCCTCTGGCTGGATAGGGAGATGCACCCTACATCTAGCTTTTATTCATCTTCCTATTTTCAGAGCTTCCAGAAAAGCCTGCTATTTTATCATTTCTTAAAACTCGGTGGGCAAGGTTTGTATTTCACTGGTATGATTATTGGGGTCTTCCCTCGTGGCTCAGGTGGTAAAGCATCTGCCTGCAATGTGGGAGACCCGGGTTCGATCCCTGGGTCAGGAGGATCCCCTGGAGAAGGCAATGGCAATCCACTCTAGCACTTTTGCCTTGAAAATCCCATGGACAGCTAAGCCAATAGGGTACAGTCCATGGGGTCGCAAAGAGTCGAACACAGCTGAGCGACTTGTTCCCTCTCTGGGAACTACAGATGTGCTACAAGTGGAAATGCAAATTATAAAGGTGGTTTACAAAACAGATTAGCCTCAGATATTCTGAAAGCTGCACAAGGAGGAACTTGTGTCATTATCACTACCCAGTGCTGTACATATATACCTAATATGAGCACTAATGTTACCCACTGAACACATGAACAAGATTATTCTGGCTCTGGATACTCCTGAAGCCTCAAATGCCTCATTTTGGGGGACAGTAACTAGTTCCCTATGGTGGAAAACTATCGTAATTACAATAATTCTGATTTTTCTGTTTTGCTGTTTACTCCCTGAATCTGTAACTTTGTACCTGGATTTATTTCTAGTCACATGAATGCTTTTTAGTTACAAATGGCTGCTCGAACTCCTGTAAGAGATACAGTTTCCTCCATCTACTACTAGGGGTCCCTGGATCAGAGACCCTCAATATAAGGTTTAGGAGAATCTGTTGTCTCACCAATGTAGGGACAACGCCCCTTATCAGCTCAGAAGCTGTTATAAAACAAGAACAATGCCCCTTTCTCTAGGCAACATAATTCTCCAAAAAGAAAAGGGGGTATCAGAGTGTAAAAGATAGGAAGGACAGGGGTCTCCAAAAGGAGGAAATAGGCTGCAGGCATCAGACTTTTTTTTTTTTTTTATCTCTTTCTTAATTGTCAGGTTGAAACAAACTAATTTATATTATTTCCCCTTCTCTACACAAATATACAAAAAAAGAGGTTTCTGTTAAAATTTTGTGTTGCCATAATGACACCTGGTTCCACCTGAACATAAGTTTTCTCAAACCTTGAGCTAACCAATGTATTTTTCTTATAGAAATGTTTATCTTAAGCTTTGTTAATGTACTATGCATTTACTGTAGATTCTGTCTTCAAGTCGGTTCTCCTAAAGGCTCAGAACTGGCTTGACAAACCTGTATATTATATTCGTACATTGTTCTCCTACTCTCTGTTAATGAAACAATATATTTGTATGGAAATCTGCCTTTCTTCAAGATTTATGTTCATCATTTTATTGCCTGGGATGACTCACCTGGTGCCATTCTCTGAGTTTTGTGACATTTCCTTTCCTTAATTAGCAGACTGCTAGTAGCTATATAACATCAGGCTAAAGGCTGCCATCTATGGCATCACACAGAGTCAGACACGACTGAAGTGACTTAGCAGCAGCAAAGACTAGCTGGGGGCAACTCTTTCTGTCCCCTTCAAATGCCTTTGTCAGAAGCTTTCTCTATCTCTTTTATACTTTAAAAAATGTTCTGAGTGATTAACCCTCCTCTCTGTCCCCAGATTGAATTATTCTCCTCCAGAGGCCAAGAATTCCAGTGTCTTTCATTGTTCAGCAACATTTCACTGTGATCAAAAATCCCCCAAAAGACAAAAGCACAGGAGCAGATGACTTCACAGGTGAATTCTATCAAACATTTAGAGATGAGCTAACACCTATCCTTCCAAAACTCTTTCAAAATATTTTTTAATTAATTTTATTTTATTTTTAAACTTTACATAATTGTATTAGTTTTGCCAAATATCAAAATGAATCCATAACAGGCATACATGTGTTCCCCATCCTGAACCCTCCACCCTCCTCCCTCCCCATACCATCCCTCTGGGTCGTCCCAGTGCACCAGCCCCAAGCATCCAGTATCGTGCATTGAACCTGGACTGGCATCTCGTTTCATACATGATATTTTACATGTTTCAATGTCATTCTCCCAAATCTTCCCACCCTCTCCCTCTCCCACAGAGTCCATAAGACTGTTCTATACATCAGTGTCTCTTTTGCTGTCTCGTATACAGGGTTATCGTTATCATCTTTCTGAATTCCATATATATGCGTTAGTATACTGTATTGGTGTTTTTCCTTCTGGCTTACTTCACTCTGTATAATAGGCTCCAGTTTAAGGAAGGAACACTTCTAAACTTATTCTATGAGGCCACCATCACACTGATATCAAAACCAGACAAAGACAACACAAAAAAATAAAACTACAGGCCAACACCACTGGTGAACATAGATGCAAATGTCCTCAAAATTTTAGTGAACAGAATTAAATGCCACATCAAGAAAATACATACATCATGATTAAGTTGGGTTTATTCCATAGACACGAGGATTCTTCAATATACACAAATCAATCAATGTGAAGCACCATATTAACCAATTTAAATATAAAACAATATAATAATGTCAATAGATGCATTAAAGAATCTTTGACAGAATTCAGCACCCATTTATGATTAAAATTCTTCAAAAAGATGGGCACAGAAGGAACCTGACTCCACATATTTAAAGGTAATATATGATAAGCCCATGGCAAACATTATTCTCAGTGGTGAAACACTGAAAGCATTCCCCCTAAGATCAGGAAGAAGACAAGGGTGACATCTTTCACCACTATTATTCAACACACTTTCAGAAATCCTTGCTATAGCAAACAGAAAAGAAAAAGAAATCAGTGATATATTGGAAAAGAAGAAGTAAAGCTCTCACTGTTTGTGCATGACATAATACTGTACATAGAAGGCCCTAAAGATGTTAACAGAGAATTACTAAAGCTAATCCGTGAATTTGGCAAAGTCACTGGATACAAAATCAACACACAGAAATCACTTGCATTCCTATATACTAACAATGAAGAATCAGAAAGAGAACTTAAAGATTTAATCCCATTCACCACAAGAAAAAGAATAAAATATCTAGGAAAAACTTAAGAATACAAAGAACTACATACAAAAAACTATAAGATACTGATGAAAGAAATCAAAGTTAATATAGACAGATGGAGAGATATTCCATGTTCCCGAGTAGGAAGAATAAATATTGTTAAAATGACTATACTACCAAATGCAATCTACAAATTCACTGTGATCCCTATGAAATTACCAGTGGCATTTTTTCACAGCACTGCAAGAAAAAATTTCACAATTCATATGGAAACTCAAAAGACCCCGAATAGCCAAAACAGTCTTGAGAAAGAAGAATATAACTGGAAGAATCAATCCTACTGATTTCAGATTATATTACAAACCTGTAGTCATAAAGAAATTATGGTACTGGCACAAAACCAGAAATCTAGAACAACAGAACAGGTAAGAAAGCCCAGAAATAAACCCATGCACCTATGGGTACCTTATTTTTGAAAAAGGAGGCAAGAATATGAAATGGGGCAAAGATAGCCCCTTCAGTAAGTGGTGCCAGGAAATCTGGTCAGCTACTTGTAAAAGAATGAGAACACTTCCTAACACCATTCACAAAGATCAATTCAAAATGGATTAAATACCTAAATGTAAGACTAGAACATTTAAAACTCTTACAGGAAATCATAGGCAGAACACTCGATGACATAAATCAATAGAAAATCCCCTATGACACACCTCCTAGAGTAATGGAAATAAAAACAAAAGTAAACAAATGTGACCTGGCTAACCTTAAAGCCTGTTTCACAGCAAGGGAAACTATAAGCAGAGTGAAAAGAAACCCCTCAGAATGGGGAAAAATAATAGCAAGTGAAACAAATGATAAAGGATTAACTTCCAAAATATATGAGCAGCTCATACAACTCAATACCAGAAAATGAAATAACCCAATCAAAAAGTGGAAAAATAAAAAAAAAATTAAAAAAGGAAAATGACATAAACAGTCATTTCTTCCAAGAAGATATGCAGAGTGCTAACACATACTTGAAAACATGCTCAATATCCCTTATTATTACAGAAATGCAAATCAAAACTACAATGAGATGTCACATCACATGTCAGAAAGATCATCATCAAAAAGTCTACAAACAATAAATGCTGGATAGGGTGTGAAGTAAAGGGATCCCAATTACATTACAGGGGACTGGAAAGAAAAAGCAGGAAGTGAAGAAACACCTGGAGTAACAGGCAAATTTGGCCTTGGAGTACAGAATGAAGCAGGACAAAGGCTCAGAGATCTCTGCCAGGAGAACACCGTCTTCCAACAATAAAAGAGGACTCTACACATGGACATCACCAGAAGGTCAAAACCGGAATCTTATTAATTATATTATTTGCAGCCAAAGACGGAGAAGCTCTATACAGTCAGCAAAAAGTTGACCGGGAGCTGACTGTGGCTCAGATCATGAAATCCTTATTGCCAAATTCAGACTGAAATTGAAGAAAGTGGAGAAAACCACTAGGCCGTTCAGGTACGACCTAAATCACATCCCTTATGACTATACAGTGGAAGTGAGAAATAGTATTAAGGGAGTAGATCTGATAGAATGCCTGATGAACTATGGAAGGAGGTATGTGACATTGTATAAGAGACAGGAATCAAGACCATCCCCAAGAAAAAGAAATACAAAGAAGCAAAATGGCTGTCTGAGGAGGCCTTACAAATAGCTGTGAAAAGAAGAGAAGCAAAAAACAAAGGAGAAAAGGAAAGATATACCCACTTGAAAGCAGAGTTCCAAAGAATAGCAAGGAGAGGTAAGAAAGCCTTCTTCAGTGTACAATGTAAAGAAATAGAGGTGAGGGGGGTGTGGAAATAGAATGGGAAAGTCTAGAGATCCCTTCAAGAAAATTAGAAACATTTCCTGCAAAGATGGGCTCAATAACGGACAGAAATGGTGTGGACCTAATGGAAGCAGAAGATTTTAAGAAAAGGCTTCAAGAATACACAGAAGAACTATACAAAAAATATCTTCACAACCCAGATAATCACGATGGTGTGATCACTCACCTAGAGCCAGACATCCTTGAATGTGAAGTCAAGTGGGCCTTAGGAAGCATCACTATGAACAAAGCTAGTGGAGGTGATGGAATTCCAGTTGAGCTACTTCAAATCCTGAAAGATGATGCTGTGAAAGTGCTGCATTCAATAATGGAACACTCAGCAGTAGCCACAGGACTACAAAAAGTCTTTTTTTTCCCCTCCAATACCAAAGAAAAGCAATGCCAAAGAATGCTCAAACTATCGCACAATTGCACTCATCTCACACACTAGTAATGCTCAAAATTCTCCAAGTAAGGCTTCTGCAATACGTGAACCATGACCTTCCAGAGGTTTAAGCTGGTTTTAGTAAAGGCTGAGGAATCAGAGCTCACATTGCCAACATCCCCTGGATCATCATCGAAAAAGCAAGAGAGTTCCAGAAAAACATCTATTTCTATTTTATTGACCAAGACAAAGCCTTTAACTGTGTGGATCACAATAAACTGGAAAATCCTGAAAGAGATGGGAATATGAGACCACCTGACCTGCCTCTTGAGAAACCTATATGCAGGTCAGGAAGCAACAGTTAGAACAGGACATGAAACAACAGACTGGTTTCAAATAGGGAAAGGAGTAAGTCAAGGCTGTATATTGTCACCCTACGTATTTAACTTATATACAGAGTACATCATGAGAAACACTGAGCTGAAGGAAAAACAGCTGGAATCAAGATTTCCAAGAGAAATATCAATAACCT
Source organism: Bos taurus (assembly GCF_002263795.3). NCBI lineage: Eukaryota > Metazoa > Chordata > Mammalia > Artiodactyla > Bovidae > Bos > Bos taurus. The sequence continues at coordinate 23,791,186 of NC_082638.1, forward strand.
CAGATATGCAGATGACACCACCCTTATGGCAGAAAGTGAAGAAGAACTAAAGATCCTCTTGATGAGAGTGAAAGAAGAGAGTGAAAATGTTGGCTTAAAGCTCAACATTCAGAAAACTAAGATCATAGCATCCGGTCACCTCACATCATAGCAAATAGATGGGGAAACAGTGGAAACAATGGCTGACTTTATTTTTCTGGGCTCAAAATTCACTGCAGATGGTGATTGCAGGCATACAATTCAACAATGTTTACTTCTTGGAAGGAAAATTATGACCAACCTAGACAGCATATTAAAAAGAGAGACATTACTTTGCCAACAAAGGTTCATCTAGTCAAGTCTGTCTAGTCTGGCTATGGTTTTTCCACTGGTCATATATGTATGTGAGCATTGGACTATAAAGAACATTGAGCGCAGAAGAATTGATGCTTTGAACTGTGGTGTTGGGGAAGACCCTTGAGAGCCCCTTGGACTGCAAGGAGATCCAACTAGTCCATCCTAAAGGACATCAGTCCTGGGTGTTCATTGGAAGGACTGATGATGAAGCTGAAATTCCAATACTTTGGCCACCTGATGCAAAGAACTGACTCGTTGGAAAAGATCCTGATGCTGCAGAAGATTGAGGGCAGGAGGAGAAGGGGATGATAGAGGATGATATGGTTGGATGGCATCACCAACTCGATGGACATGGGTTTGGGTGAACTCTGGGAGTTGGTGATGGAAAGGGAGGCCTGGCATGCTGCGGTTCATGGGGTCACAAAGAGTCAGACATGACTGAGCGACTGAACTGGACTAACTTGAACTCTTGGTGTCAATATACATTGATACAGCCACTATGGAAGATGTTATGGAAATTCTGAAAAAATCTAGGAATAAAACCACCATATGACCCAGCAATCCCACTACCAGTCATATACGCTGAGTAAATCAAAATTCAGAAAAAAAAAAAACCATGTATGTCATTCTTCATTGCAGCACTGTATACAGTATCATGAACATGGAAGTAATCTAGATGTTTATTGACATATGAATGGATAAAGAATTTGTGGTACATATACACAATGGAATATTCAGTCCACTTGCTCAGTTGTTTCTCTTTGCAATCCCATGGACAGGCTTCCCTGTCCTTGTCCATCACCAACTTCCTCAGGTTGCTAAAACTCATTTCCATTGAGTTGATGATGCTATCCAAACATATTATCTATTCTCTGTCATCCCCTTCTCCTCCTGCCTTCAACATTTCCAAGGATCATTGTCAGCGTTTTAACTAATGCGTCAGTTCTTCCCATCAGGTAGCCAGAGTATTGGAGCTTCAGCTTCAGCATCAGTCCTTTCAACATATATTCAGGACTGATTTCCTTTAGGATGGACTGATCTGCTCTCCTTGTCATCCAAGGGACTCTTCTCCAACACCACTGTTCAAAAGCATCAATTATTTGGTCCTCAACATTCTTTTTTTATTTTTAAACTTTACAATATTGTATTAGTTTTACCAAATATCGAAATGAATCTGCCACAGGTATACCCGCATTCCCCATCCTGAACCGTCCTCCCTCCTCCCTCCCCTACCCTCCCTCTGGGTCGTCCCAGTGCACCAGCCCCAAACATCCAGTACCGTGCATCGAACCTGGACTGGTGACACGTTTCATACATGATATTATACATGTTTCAATGCTATTCTCCCAAATCTCTCCACCCTCTCCCTCTCCCACAGAGTCCATAAGACTGATCTATACATCAGTGTCTCTTTTGCTGTCTCGTACACAGGGTTATTGTTACCATCTTTCTAAATTCCATATATATGTGTTAGTATACTGTATTGGTGTTTTTCTTTCTGGCTTCACTCTGTATAATAGGTTCCAGTTTTATCCACCTCATTAGAACTGATTCAAATGTATTCTTTTTAATGGCTGAGTAATACTCCATTGTGTATATGTACCATAGCTTTCTTATCCATTCATCTGCTGATGGGCATCTAGGTTGCTTCCATGTCCTGGCTATTATAAACAGTGCTGCGATGAACATTGGGGTACACGTGTCTCTTTCAATTCTGGTTTCCTCAGTGTGTATGCCCAGCAGTGGGATTGCTGGATCATAAGGCAGTTCTATTTCCAGTTTTTTTAAGGAATCTCCACACTGTTCTCCGTAGTGGCTGTACTAGTTTGCATTCCCACCAACAGTGTAAGAGAGTTCCCTTTTCTCCACACCCTCTCCAGCATTTATTGCTTGTAGACTTTTGGATCGCAGCCATTCTGACTGGCGTGAAATGCTATCTCATAGTGGTTTTGATTTGCATTTCTCTGATAATGAGTGATGTTGAGCATCTTTTCATGTGTTTGTTAGCCATCTGTATGTCTTCTTTGGAGAAATGTCTATTTAGTTCTTTGGCCCATTTTTTGATTGGGTCATTTATTGTTCCGAAGTTGAGCTGGACAAGGGTGCCCACTTTCACCATTACTATTCAACATAGTTTTGGAAGTTTTGGCCACAGCAATCAGAGCAGAAAAAGAAATAAAAGGAATCCAAATTGGAAAAGAAGAAGTAAAACTCTCACTATTTGCAGATGACATGATCCTTTACATAGAAAACCCTAAAGACTCCACCAAAAAATTACTAGAACTAATCAATGATTATAGTAAAGTTGCAGGATATAAAATCAACACACAGAAATCCCTTGCATTTCTATACACTAATAATGAGAAAACAGAAAGAGAAATTAAGGAAACAATTCCAATCACCATTGCAATGGAAAGAATAAAATACTTAGGAATATATCTACCTAAAGAAACTAAAGACCTATATAAAGAAAACTATAAAACACTGGTGAAAGAAATCAAAGAGGACACTAATAGATGGAGAAATATACCATGTTCATGGATTGGAAGAATCAATATAGTGAAAATGAGTATACTACCCAAAGCAATTTATAGATTCAATGCAATCCCTATCAAGCTACCAATGGTATTCTTCACAGAGCTAGAACAAATAATTTCACAATTTGTATGGAAATACAAAAAAACTCGAATAGCCAAAGCTATCTTGAGAAAGAAGAATGGAACTGGAGGAATCAACCTACCTGACTTCAGACTCTATTACAAAGCCACAGTTATCAAGACAGTATGGTACTGGCACAAAGACAGAAATATTGATCAATGGAACAAAACAGAAAGCCCAGAGATAAATCCACGCACATATGGACACCTTATCTTTGACAAAGGAGGCAAGAATATACAATGGATTAAAGATAATCTCTTTAACAAGTGGTGCTGGGAAAACTGGTCAACCACTTGTAAAAGAATGAAACTAGAACACTTTCTAACACCTTACACAAAAACAAACTCAAAATGGATTAAAGATCTAAATGTAAGACCAGAAACTATAAAACTCCTAGAGGAGAACATAGGCAAAACACCTTCAACATTCTTTATACTCCACCTCTCACATTCATACTTGACTGCTGGAGAAACAATACCTTTGATTACACGAACATTTGTTGACAAAGTAATGACTCTGCTGTTTAATATGCAGTCTAAGTTGGTCACAACTTTTCTTCCAAGAAGCAAATATCGTTTAATTTCATGGCTGTAGTCACCATCTGCATCAATTTTGGAGCACCCCAAAGTAAAATCTGTCACTGTTTCTATTGTTTCCCCATCTTTTTCCATAAAATGATAGGACTAGATGCCATGATCTGATTTTTTTAAATGTAGAGTTTTAAGCCAGATTTCCACTCTCTTTCACTTTCATCAAGAGGCTTTTTAGTGCCTCTTCACTTACTTGGAAGGGTGGTGTCCTCTGAGTATCTCAGCTTATTGATATTTCTCTTAATTATCTTGATTCCAGCTTGTGCTTCATCCAATCTTGCATTTCGCATAATGTATTCTGCCTATAAGTTAAATAACCAGGGTGACAAGATACAGCCTTGACATACTCCTTTCCCAGACTATTTTTCTATGTCTGGTAATAACAGCTGCTTCTTGACCTGCATACAGATTTATCAGAATACAGGTAAGTTTGCATGGTATTTCCATCAATTGAAGAATTTCCCACAGTTTGCAGTGGTCTACACAGTCAAAGGCATTGGTGGAATAAATATAGCAAAAGTATATGTATTCCTGGAATTACCTTGCTTTTTTCTATGATCCAACAGATGTTGGCAATTTGATGTCTACTCCCTCAGCTTTTTATAAATCCAGCTTAGACATCTAGAAATTCCCAGTTCAGATGCTGTTAAAGCCTCACTTGCAGAATTTTGAACATTACTTTGCTAGTGTATGAGATGAGTGCAATCATTCTTTGGCATTTCCCTTCTTTGAGATTGGAATAAAAATTGACCACAGGACTGGAAATGGTCAGTTTTCAATGGAATATTATTCAGTCATAAAAAGGAATACTTTTGAGTCAGTTCTAATGAGGTGGATAAATCTAGAGCCTATTATACAGAGTGAAGTAAGTCAGAACGTAAAAGACAAATATTGTGTACTAATGCATATATGTGGAATCTAGAGAGATGGTATCAAAGAATTTATTTACAGGGCTTCAAATGAGAAACAGATGTAGAGAACAGAATAATGGACATGGGGAGAGGGAAGGAGAGGGTGAGATGCATGGAGAGAGTAACATAGAAACTTACACTACCATATGTAAAACAGATAGCCAGCTGTAATTTGCTGTATGTTTCAGGAAACAAACAGCGGCTCTGTATCTACCTAGAAGGGTGGGTTGAGTGCGAGATGCAAAGGATTTTTAAGGGGGAGGGTATATATTTATACCTATGGCTAATTCATATTGAAGTTTGAGAGAAAACAACAAAATTCTGCAAAACCATTATATTAAAATTTTATACAAATTTTAATTAAAAGCCATTAAATTAAAAAGTGTAAAACTATGAAGTTAAAAATAAAGTTTCAAAATTAAAAAAAATAATAAAAACAGTTGAAATGACTCAAATGTCCATCAACTGGGGATAAAATAAATAAAACAATAATGCAACATTATTCTGCCTTCAAATGAATGGAGTTCTGATACATGGTGTAACATGTTATACATCTGAAATGACTATGTTAATTAAAAGAAGCCAGGCACAAACAGCTGCATATTGCATTATTCCATTCATATGAAGGAATATGTCCCTGATTAGGTAAGTCTTTAAGATAAAAAATAGAGGAGTGGATGTCAGGGCCCAGATGAAGGGAGAAATGGAAAATGTCTGACAATTGGGCAGTATTTCCTTTTAAAGTGATGAAAATGTTTTAGAAAGTTAGTCGTTGTTATTATGCAACCTGTTAAGAAATTACAAATCAATGAATGATACAGGAACAAGATGTCAATAAATACAAACTTACTTAAAAAAAAAAAAAGTGCTGAACTTAGCTTCTAGGTCCAGGAAAATCATCCTTCAAAAATAAGGGAGAAGTAGGTATTCCATATGAACATAAAATTAGATAGTTTATTCTCAGCAGATATCTGGTCTGTAAGAAATGTTAAAAGTAGTTATTTACACAGAGTAAGATGACAAAGAGAAGCTATGAGTTAAGGAAGAAAAGGTATCATAAAAATAAATGAAGGTAAAAGAAAATGAAGGTTTTTTAAATAAATGAAGGCAAAAGAAAATGAAGGTTTTTTCATATTATCAGTTGGTAAGAAAATTCTGATTTTAGCTTCTCCATCTTTATTTTTCACTGATTATGAATCTTCATAATTAACGTGGGGTTCTTGTGCACAACATATATTTTGGCTTGGTGGTAAATAATTCATCTACAATGCAGCAGCTGTAGCAGACACTAGTTCCACCTCTGGGTCAGGAAGGTCCCCTGGAGGAAAACTTGGCAACCGACTCTAGTATTCTTGCCTGGAGAATCCCCATGGACTAAGGAGCCTGGTGGGCTTACAGTCCATGGGGTGGCAAAGAGTTGGACAAGACTGAGCAATTAAACAATAGACACACATTCCCAACAGCAACTCTTAAGGTACAAGAAATAGATGAGAAAATTATCAGCCTAAACAAAGCAAACAAACAAGGAAAATAAAACAATAACAACACAACAAACAAATATTAGACAGTAGGGCTGAATTATAAAAGGTTTTAGGCAATAAAAGTCTCCCAAAAGTAGTGTAAACAGTGTGTTCTACACAATATAGAGGAGTCTTTTTAAATACCCATTCAATAGAACAACTTTCTAGTTACATTCATGAACTAAAGGAAATAATAATGACTGTAAAAGTGTAAGAAAAAAACATCTGCAAAAGATACAGTTTACGCAGCCCCAAGTAATGTAATTTTAATTTATTTGGTCTATAGTCTCAAAATAACTGAAAATTAAGATATTTTATGTTCCAATATAAGAAGATTTTGTACTTTTCAAACTAAAAAAGTTTGTACCTGACAGTGAATGCTTTGTTTCACTGATTTAGACATAAATAAAAGCACACTGTGTGTCTTTACCTTGATAACGACCTGTACTTAGGAAATCATAATGGAAAAAGCAAGGAAGGCACAAACAGATGGAATGATATACCATATTCTTGGATGGGAAGAATCGATATCATGGAAATTACTATACAACCCCAAACAATCCAAAGATTCAATACAATCTTTGTCAAAATACGAATAGTATTTTTCACAAAATGAGAACAATTTGTAAGAAACACAAAATTAAATTGGGGTCTTTTTATTAAGAAATAAAAACAGAGCTGGAGGAATCAGGCTCCCTGACGTCAGACTATACTACAACGCTGCAGTATTTAACACAGTTATGATATTGGCACAAAAACACAAATACAGTTCAATGGTAAAACAAAAAAGCCCAGAGATAAATCTATACCTATGGTAACCTAATTTAAAACAAAGAAGGATAGAACATACAATGTAGAAAAGACAGTGTCTTCAATAAGTAGTGCCAGGAAAACTGGGCAGTTCCATGCCAAAGAATGAAATTTAAACACTACCTGACATCATACACAAGAACAAACTCAAAGTGGATCAAAGATCTAATATAAGACGAGACAGCATAAAATTCTTAGAGGAAAACCACTCTGACATAAATCATAGATCTTTTTTGAGCCAACTCATAGAGTAATGAAAATAAAAACAAACAAATTGAATATAATTAAACTTCAATGCTTTTGCATTAAAAAGGAAACTATAAACAAAATTAAAAGACAACTCTAAGAATGAGATAAATTATTTGCAAACAAAGTAACAAAGGATTTACCTTCAAAATACACAAAGATCTCACATAGCTCAATATTAAACAGAAAAAAAAAAAAAAAAGAAAGAAAGAAAGAAAGAAAACAACCCAATCAAATAATGGGCAAGGACAACCCCAGTGGTCCAGTGGTTAAGAATCCCACTGGCAAGGCAGGGGACTTGGGCTTGATCCCTGCTCTGTGAAGATTCCGTCTGACAAGGGGCAACTAAGCCCGTGAACCACAAGTACTGAGACCACACACTGCAACAACTCAGACCTGCAAGCCCTAGAGCCCTTGCTCTGCAACAAGAGAAGCCACTCAATGAGAACTCCTCATACTGCAACTAGAGAGTAGCCCACACTTAACTGAAACTAGAGAAAAGCCCATGCACAGCAAGGAAGATTAAAATAGTGCAGCCAAAAATAAAGAAATAAAATATAAAAAAATAAATGGGCAGAAGGCCTAAATAGACATTTCTTCCAAGAAGAAATACAGATGGTCTAGATTACATGAAAAGATGCTTGATATCCCTAATTGTTGCTGCTGCTAAGTCACTTCAGTCGTGTCCGACTGTGCGACCCCATAGACGGCAGCCCAACAGGCCCCCCCGTCCCTGGGATTCTCCAGGCAAGAATACTGGAGTGGTTTGCCATTTCCTTCTCCAATGCATGAAAGTGAAAAAATGCAAATGAAAACTACAGTGAGGTATCATCTCACATGAGTCCTAATGGTCACCATCAAAAAATCTACAAATAACAAATTCTGGAAAGGATATGGAAAAAAGAGAACACTCCTACACTGTTGGTGGGAATGTATGTCGGTGCAGCCACATGGAAAACAGTATGGAGTTTCCTCAGAAAAGTAAAACTAGAATTATCATGATCCAGAAATTCCATTCCTGGACATAAACCCAGATAAAACTGTAATCTCAAGAGATACATGCGGCTGCGCGGGACTCTTTTCTTTCAGACTGACCGCGGGGCTGCTGGGGAGCATGTTGACCCCGGCCGGGAGGATATTCTTAAAAAAAAAAAAAGAGATACATGCACTCTGATGTTCATAGCAGCACTACTCACAATAGCCAAAACATAATAGCATTCTAAATGTCCACTGAAAAATGAATGGATAAAGAAAAAGTGGTACATATACAAAAGGGAATCGTACTCAGCCAAGAAAAGTGACATGATGCCATTTGCAGCAACATGGATGGACTGAAAGATTATCATACAAAGTGAAATAAACCAAGTGGAATCTAAGTATGACACAAATGAACATATCTATGAAAGAGAAAAAGACTCATAGAAACAGAGAACAGACCTATGGTTTCCAAGAAGGAGGGGGTTGGGGAGGGAGAAACAGGAGGTTGGGGTTAACAGATGTAAACTATTCTATATAGAATGTATAAACAACAAGGTCTTTCTGTAGGGCACAGAGAACTTTATTAAGCATCATTTGATAAACTATATTGGAAAAGAATATAAAAAAGAATATAATTTTGTTTTATTTTTAAACTTTACATAATTGTATTAGTTTTGCCAAATATCAAAATGAATCCGCCACAGGTATACATGTGTTCCCCATCCTGAACCCTCCTCCCTCCTCCTTCCCCATACCATCCCTCTGGGTCGTCCCAGTGCACTAGCCCCAAGCATCCAGTATTGTGCATCGAACCTGGACTGGCAACTCGTTTCTTACATGATATTTTACATGTTTCAATGTCATTCTCCCAAATCTTCCCACCCTCTCCCTCTCCCACAGAGTCCATAAGACTGTTCTATACATCAGTGTCACTTTTGCTGTCTCGCACACCAGGTTATTGTTACCATCTTTCTGAATTCCATATATATGCGTTAGTATACTGTATTGGTGTTTTCCTTCTGGCTTACTTCACTCTGTATAATAGCCTCCAGTTTAAAAAAAAAGAAAAGAAACAGAGAGATAAGAATGAAACAAGGAGAGTAAAGTGGCCTGATGGGTCTAGTAAGATAAGCATAGAGAAGTTATTTGATTTGGTGACATGGAGGCTATTCCTGACTCTGACAAGAATCTTTATGGTAGAATTACTAGAAATTAAAAGGCAACTCAGTGCCTTTCTGGGTGATCCAGTGGCTAAGACTTCCTGTTCCTATTGAAGTGAGCCCATGTTCCACCCCTGGTCAAGAAACTAGATCCCACATGCCACAACTAGAGACCTTGCATGCCATAGCTAAGACCAGGAGCAACCAAATAAATAAATATTAAAATAATAAAACTAGAAAATATTATTTAAAAAGGCAACTGGAAATGAGTTAAAAATTAGGTGGTAGTGTAGAAATGGAGAAGGTTTATACTGAAGGGGAAGGGTGAAAGAAAGATCATAATAAAGAGAGATTCCATTAAAAAAAAAAAAAAAGAATAAATATGGGATTTCCCTGGTGGTCCAGTAAGACTCTGTCTTACCACTGTCACTGAAGGAGGTTTATGTCCCATGTCATGGAATTAATCCCGATACACTGAAGCATATTATATATATATCATATATATATATGATATATATATAATATATAATATAATAATATATTATATATAATGATATATAAATATATATTATTATAATAATATAAGCTTATTATATATATATAGATTAAAACTATATATTTTAATATATATACACATATATACATATAAATATGGGTATTATTTACACATGGACATCACCAGATGGTGAATATCAAAATCAGGTTGATTATATTCTTTGCAGCCAAAGATGGAGAAGCTCTATACAGTCAGCAAAAACAAGACTGGGAGCATGAAATCCTTATTGCCAAATTCAGACTTTAATTGAAGAAGGTAGGGAAAGCCACTAGACCATACAGGTATGACATAAATAAAATGCCTTGTGATTATACAGTGGAAGTGAGAAATAGATTTAAGGGCCTAGATCTGACAGAGAGTGTCTGATGAACTATGGGATGAGGTTCATGACATTGTACAGGAGACAGGGATCAAGACCAACCCCATGGAAAAGAAATTCAAAAAAGCAAAATGGCTGTCTTGGGAGGCCTTACAAATAGCTGTGAAAAGAAGAGAAGCGAAAAGGAAAGGAGAAAAGGAAAGATATAAGCATCTGAATGCAGAGTTCCAAAGAATAGCAAGAAGAGATAAGAAAGCCTTCCTCAGTGATCAATGCAAAGAAATAGACGAAAACAACAGAATGGGGAAGAGTAGAAATCTCTTCAAGAAAATTAGAGATACCAAAGGAACATTTCATGCAAAGATGGGTTCGATAAAGGAAAGAAATGGTATGGACCTAACAGAAGCAGAAGATATTAGGAAGAGGTGGCAACAATACACAGAACTGTGCAAAAAAGATCTTCATGACCCAGATAATCATGATGGTGTGATCACTCACCTAGAGCCAGACATCCTGGAATGTGAAATCAAGTGGGCCTTAGAAAGCATCACTATGAACAAAGCTAGTGGAGGTGATGGAATTCCGGTGGAACTATTTCAAATTCTGAAAGATGATGCTGTTAAAGTGCTGCACTCAATATGCCAGCACATTTTGAAAACAGCAGTAGCCACAGAACTGGAAAAGGTCATTTTTCATTCCTATCCCAAAGAAAGGCAATGCCAAAGAATGTTCAAACTACTGCACAATTGCACTCATCTCACACGCTAGTAAAGTAATGCTCAAAATTCTCCAAGACAGGCTTCAGCAATATTGAACTGTGAGCTTCCAGATGTTCAAGCTGGCTTTAGAAAAGGCAGAGGAACCAGAGATCAAATTGCCAACATCCACTGGATCATTGAAAAAGCAAGAGAGTTCCAGAAAAACATCTATTTCTGCTTTATTGATTATGCCAGAGCCTTTGGCTGTGTGGATCACAATAAACTGTGGAAAATTCTGAAGGAGATGGGAATACGAGACCTCATTACCTGCCTCTGAGAAACCTATATGCAGGTCAGGAAGCAACAGTTAGAGCTGGACATGGAAAAACAGGCTTGTTCCACATAGGAAAAGGAATACATCAAGGCTGTATATTATCACCCTGCTTATATGTACAGTACATCATGAGAAACGCTGGGCTGCAAGAAGCACACACTGGAATCAAGATTGCTGGGAGAAATATCAACAACCTCAGATATGCTAATGACACCACTCTTATGGCAGAAAGTGAAGAGCAATGAAAAAGCCTCTTGATGAAAGTGAAAAAGTAGAGTGAAAAAGTTGACTTAAAGCTGAATATTCAGAAAACTAAGATCATGACATCTGGTCCCATCACTTCATGGGAAATAGATGGGGAAACAGTGGAAACAGTGTCAGACTTTATTTTGGGGGGGCTCCAAAATCACCGCAGATTGTGGCTGCAGCCATGAAATTAAAAGATGCTTACTCCTTGGAAGGAAAGTTATGACCAACCTAGATAGCATATTCAAAAGCAGAGACACTGCTTTGCCAACAAAGGTCCGTCTAGTCAAGCCTATGGTTTTTCCAGTGGTCATGTATGGATGTGAGAGTTGGACTGTGAAGAAAGCTGAGCACCGAAGAATTGATGCTTTTGAAGTGTGGTATTGGAGAAGACTCTTGAGAGTCCCATGGACTGCAAGGAGATCCAACCAGTCCATTCTAAAGGAGATCAGTCCTGGGTGTTCTTTGGAAGGAGTGATGCTAAAGCTGAAACTCCAGTACTTTGGCCAACTCATGCGAAGAGTTGACTCATTGGAAAAGACTCTGATGCTGGGAGCGATTGGGGGTAGGAGGAAAAGGGGACAACAGAGGATGAGATGGCTGGATGGCCTCACTGACTCGATGGACATGAGTGTGAGAGAACTCTGGGGATTGGTGATGGACAGGGAGGCCTGGCAGGCTGAGATTCATGGGATTGCAAAGAGTGGGTCATGACTGAGTGACTGAACTGAACTGAACCAATACATATAAATACACACATATATACATATATATACACACACATAAATACATACATTCATATATATATACACATACACAATGTGTATGCATACATATATATGTATAACTGAATCACTTTGCTCTGAAGCAGAAATTAACAGAATATTGTATACTTCAATTTTTAAAAATTAACGTAAATGGGAAAAATTGGTATATTACTTTGAAGGCAATATCCAAAGAATAGCCAAAGAATACTGTTTAAATAAATACAGCTCATCAATTCATGGCAGGTTTGCTGAAATACTTACAAAGGTGCATACTGATGGCTGTAATTTATCACAAAATGCACCAAGGAATAAGATGGATTGATGGATGGATAGTGTGATGGACAAATGGATAGACACATGAGAAAGGAGGTATTGTAAAATAGTTACAATAGAATCTAGGTGGGATATCTTTGTATATTAGCTAGAAAAAGTGTTTAACCTCGTTGAATGTTTGGATATTTTTATAATGTAATGCTGGGTTTAGGTATCAGGACTTTGTAAAGGGTGCTTTAGGTTGATGCTCTTGCCTCTCCTAGCCCTGCAGACCTGGGGAGATGGGGTGGATTGGGGTGTGTGTTCTCACCTGGAGGCAGGATGAGAACAGAACCACTTTGAAAGGGCCTCTGTACAATAAATGCTATGCTATGCTATGCTAAGTCACTTCAGTCGTGTCCGTCTTTCTGCGACCCCATAGACGGCAGCCCACCAGGCTCCCCCGTCCCTGGGATTCTCCAGGCAAGAACACTGGAGTGGGTTGCCATTTCCTTCTCCAGTGCATGAAAGTGAAAAGAGAAAGTGAAGTCGCTCAGTCGTGTCCGACTCCTAGTGACACCATGGACTGCAGCCCACCAGGCTCCTCTGTCCGTAGGATTTTCCAAGCTAGAGTACTGGAGTGGGGTGCCATTGCCTTCTCCGTACAATAAATGGGCCGACTTCAATTCGTCTGGCACTGGAGAGTCATGGCCCTTAGCCATGGATACTTAGGGATACTGCCCTTAGCATCTCTATATTTAGAGATATTTCACCTCTAAATCTCTCTCTATAGAGATAATTTCATGTCTGTGTCATATTTTGACTTGTGGGCAAAAGTTTTCTATGAGAAGCATGGAACTCGGTATTTCACATATGAATATATACATGTCATTTTCCTGTATGAAATATGGAATTCTCTGTATTTCACCTGTGGAGATCTCAGCACAAACATTCCAAAACAAAAATGGAAATCTATATATATCATATGAACATCTGTGCACACATTTTCCTACATGAAATTCGGAATTCTACATATTTCACACATGAAGACCTGGGTGCTGATTTTCCCACATGAAATCTGGAATTTTGTATATTTCACTTATGAACATCTGGGCATTGATGTTAGTACACAAAAAGTGGAATTTTGATGATTTTATATATGTAAATTGGGGCACTGATTTTCCTCTCTTGAGTTGGATTTTCCTATATTTCACATAAGAAAATCTTGGCAGAAATTGAATCCATGAAATAATGAATTTTCTATATTACATTTAGGAAAATCCGGGTCGAGATTGTCCGACATGAAATATTCAATTCTCTATATTTCGCAAATGAAAATCTAAGCATCGGTTTTTCTACCCAATATATGGATTTCTCTACTTTGGCATTTGAAAAGCTAGGCAGAGTTTTTTTTCCATGAAATATGAAATTCTTGTATCTCACATTGAATTGGAAATAAACATGGTCACATTTTGTAAAATGAAATAAATATGAAATTTTTCATATTTCTCATTGGAAAATCTGTGCACCAACTTTCCTTCAAGAAGTATGGAATGCTGTATATTTAACATTAGAAAAACTTAGCATCAATTTTCCCACAAGAAATATGGAATTTTCCATTTCATATATGAAAGTGATTTTCACACTTGAGGTATGAAAGTCTCCATATTTCACCCAAGAAAATGTGCATGAAGCTGTCCCAATAAGAAGTATGGAATCCTGTATATTTCACATTTGAAAACCTGGGGACAGTTTTTTCTCATATGAAATATGAAGTCTCAAGTATTCACATATAAACATTTGTGTCAGATTTTCACACATAAAATATGGAATTTTCCATGATTCAGAAATTAAGATCTGTGCCAAGCAGTCAAATATAGAGTCAACTATATTTCGTGTATGAAACTTTGGTCACAGATTTCCCTATGTGGGATTCTCTGGATTTTAGCTATGAAAGTCTGGGTAAAGGTTGCCCCACATGATATATGGAATAATCTATATTTCACACATGAAAATCTGAGTGCCAATATTTCTACAGGAAATGCATAAATCTCTAGAATAACATTATTTCTAGGTTTTGATTTTTGCACATGAAACATGTTTCACACATGAAAATGCCGGATGCCGTTTTTTTTTCCTGCAGAAATACGGAATTCTCTGTGTGCAGGTTTTACTACATGAAGTCTTGAAATTCTGTATATTTATCACCAAAAAATCTGGGCATCCGTTTTCCTACATTAACTATGAAATTATCAAAATCTCCAAGATTTACATCAGAACACAGGTTTTATCACATAAAATACAGATCTGAAAACCATGATGCAGATTTTCCTGAATGAATTATAGCATTATTTCTATTTCTCATTTGAAAATCTGGGCACCATTTCTCCCACATGAAATATGTAATCTCTGTGATTCCTTCACAAAAGTGTGGGTGGTGATATTCTTTACATGAATTTTGGATTCCTTTGTATTTCCCACATAAGAATCAAGGCACATATTTTCTTGCATGAAATATGCTATTCTTTATATGTCATATTTCACCACCTGGGTATAGATATTTCTAACTGAAATATAGAAACCTTTGTATTTCACATATTTAAGTCTGCATGCAACGTGGAATGCTCTATATTTCGTATATGAAAACCTGATGAGGCATTTTTGACATGGAAATATGCATTTTGTTCACTTGACATAGGAAAATCAGGGTACAGATTTTCTTAGAAGACATATGAACTGCATATATTTCAGATATGAAATGTTGAGTGCAGCTGTTATACAAGAAACATGGACTTTTCAATATTTCAAATATGGAAATCTTACTTCAGATATTTGTATATGAAATACAGAATCCTTAGATTTAATGTAGAAAGTCTGAACACTGAGTTTTCTCTTAATGTGTGCAATTTACTACATGTCACATATGAATTGCCAGGTATAGATTTTCCTACATGAAATATGGATTTTCTGTATTTCCCTTATCAAAATATGAGCACGAAATTATTTTGTGAAGCATGGAGTTCTTCATATTTCACATTTGAAAATATAGGTGCTTTTAATATTATTTCTACATTAAATATGATATAAGATGGATTTCTGTATATTTCACATTTGAAACTCCAAGCACAGATTTTCTTGCATGAAATAGGGAATTTGGTCTATACTGGAATGAAATATTGAACTGCAGACCCTGGTTAGATTCCTGACTTGGGAATATCTGCTGGAGAAGAGAGAGGCTACCCACTCCATATTCTTGAGCTTTCCTGGTGGCTCACTTGCTAAAGAATCTGACTGCTATGCGGGAGACCTGCATTTGATCCCTGGGTGCAAAAATCCCTGGAGAAGGGAGAGGCTACCCAATCCAGTGGGGTCGAAAAGAGTCAGACATGACTGAGTGACTCTCACATTCACTTTTCTTTGAAACTAGGTGTTTCCTCCATGGGTCAGTGGGTAACGAATCCGCCTGCAATGTTGGAGATACAGGAGATGCATGATAGATTCCTGGGTCAGGAAGATTCCGGTCAGGAGGTGCAACCCACTGCAGTGTCCTGCCTGAAAAATCCCAAGGACAGAGGAGCTTGGTGGGCTACTGCCCACGGGGTTGAAAAGAGTCTGACACAACTGAACGACTGAGAACTAATTGAAACCATCCTGCATAAGGAGCAAGAAGAAAATGAAAAAAATAAAATAAAATAAAAAATAAAAAGTAACAAAGACTACAGGCTTAGCCAGCAAAATGTGAAATATATAGCTCCCCCCGCCCCCGGGAGGAACTCAAGACCTCAGGGCATACACGTTGGCAGTCCCAAGTGAAGAGGAGAGAAAGAATGGGAAAGAATAAGTACTTTTGAAAGCATGTCCCTCAGAGCCTTCAAATATGGCAAAAGATGCAAATCTACATATCAACTTAAACTGTGGTCACACTTCTCCCTTCCTGAAGTCCTTGTTTTCCTTTAACACCACCTAGTCAACAATATCACTTGGTGACTCAGATAGTAAAGATTCTGCCTTTCCATGCAGGCAACTTGAGTTTGATCCCTAGGTCAGGAAGATCCCCTGAAGGAGGAACTGTCAATCCATTCCACTTTTCTTCCCTGGGAAATGCCATGGATAGAGGAACCCAACAGGCTATAGTCCATGGGTTCTCAAAGAGTCAAGACATGACAGAGAGACTATCATGAGACTTATTTAATCCCCTGGGTAAGGGCCTGGCCCATGATTTGGTATGCAGTATGCTATTATTAGAAGAAGGCAATGGCACCCCACTCCAGTACTCTTGCCTGGAAAATTCCATGGATGGAGGAGCCTCGTAGGCTGCAGTCCATGGGGTCATGAAGAGTTGGACACGACTGAGCAACTTTGCTTTCACTTTTCACTTTCATGCATTGGAGAAGGAAATGGCAAACCTTTCCAGTATTCTTGCCTGGAGAACCCCAGGAATGGGTGCGGGGAGCCGGCATGAGGACCTCCACCCATAGCAAAGGTCATGAGGAAGGAGGCTCGACATACGCAAAGGTGGGATCGAGCCTCAGGAATCCCCCTGGAAATCCTCGAGCATCTACACCCATAACCAGAGCCTGCCTACTTTACTACTTTGTGCTCTCACCTACACCTCTGACTTTACAGGGGGCTGTCCCCCACCAGCTCTTTTGGAGAAGGAGTTAACTTAGAGCTCCAGTTAATAAAAACCCCTGGGCGTGACAAGAGTGTTTTAACCTACAAACTCCTCTGAAGGTTCTCTAGCCTGCCTGACAGGCTTGTCTGGCCAAATGTGATTGCTCACAGCCTCCCAACCATGAGAGGCACGATATGCTTTAAACCTTGTAAAACAGGTTCCTTAGAAAAGTTAGAAAACCATTAGTATAAATATAGTGGGCTGATTAGAAATTGTATTGGTGAAGGGTTTTTCTTTTATTGAGCCATTGTTTGTTGCTAAGTCTCCACATCTCCTGCCCTTACACACATTAATGAATATATAGAAGAAATAAGTATTAACCTTTGATATTAATTTCGTTAGACCTTAGGCTAAGTAAATTCTTTCCTTAATTAAAACCCACTACACCCTCACCCTATAGGAATGTAACTTTATCTGGTACCTTCAGAAGGTGGAGTCTCTTTCAAGAATAATCACCCCTGCAGAAATAAGTGTCCTGGTTGACTGACCACTGTCACAGCAGTTGAAGACTGCTGTCATAAACTGTCAGCAGGCTCCCTGGCCAGAAGATGATGTAACAACCTTAAGATCTCTGTATACATTTGTATGAAAAGTCAGGACTGCTGACCCCGCATGACTTTTGCATAACATCTCAGTGTATAAAAGTAGACCATGGAAAATAAAATATTGGGATCAGTTCCTTGAAAGACTGGTCTCCCCATGTTGTTGTCTCTCTCAAACTCTGGCTGAGCTTTGATCTGGAGCACAGAGCCCACCATGCTTACTAATTATGCCTGGGCTTCTAAGATCCAACCAGGGAGGCCCCAGTGTCTCTTCTCTGGGATCTTCTCTCCTTTGGGAGAACAGAAGGATGCCTGTGGCCTATGTAAGAGGTGCAAACTTCTTGTCTTGAAGTTTAATTGGTCTCCCGCGTAAACCAAGCTACTCAGCCTCTTTTCTCCACTGAATTTTCCTACTGAGCTATCCTCATTATATTACTCTTTACATCTCTAATTAATATCTAATTGAAGCTATTGTATCCTGATCCTTGCTGACGCTGTCCCCGCTTTGAACTCCCTGGATCAGCTGGGGCTGGACCCTGGCAGATGGGGGAGCTTGGTGGGCTCCTGTCTATGGGGTCACACAGAGTTGGACACAACTGAAGCAACTTAGCAGCAGCAGCATGCTATTATTAACTGATTATGCACCCCTTTAACTGGGCTATAGAAGGACTCTGAGGACAAGAATTCTTTAACAACTTTCTCTTCACAGAAAGGCAAACCCTTCTGTGAGTGATGCTTTACTTAAATTCATGAAGAACTTATCCTGTATATTGGGTAACGTCAGTTTAATGACCAATGCAAGAACTCATGGGGAGAGGTAAAACTCAATTTCCTTCATTCCTGAAGTAGTGTTTAAAGAACATTTAGCAAGTTAACCCCAAATCTTTCCTCACAGATGAAAATTTTCCTGACAGATACATTCTCACAACATCTTTGCCCTCTGTGGTCCTAATTAATATTCTCAATTTAACCATTGATCTTCTTGCTCCTTGGATGTTTCTCTAAGTGTGTGGGTATTCTTGTTTCCAAATGTGTATCACTGTTAACTATATCTGCATTAAAGCATTTCTTGTGCTGCACACAAAAAAAAATGGAACTCATGTAAAAGGTCACAGTTCAAGATAGTGGAAGTATCTGATCCAGGAATGAAAGGGTAAAATTCACAGGAAATCTAACAAAGATACACAAACTTAAAAAAAAAAAAGAATAAATACAAGCAACACGAGGCATGTATGTTGAACAGGAATATGTAAATACTGAGACAACTATGGCAACAGAGCTCTGCATATTGGCACAGGCATGGTTGCAACATCAAAGAGATGAAGGCATAGGCCGACCCATAGGAAGAAACATCACCTCCCATTCAGAGAGTGCCAGTTGATGAGGAAACACAATGGAGACATCCAATTTTCATTTTAAACAAAGGAAAATATGAACACATCCAGAGACCAGGAAATAAATGCAGCTTGGAGTGATTGAGCCAGATGCTCATGAATTGATCAGTAATCTTAAGAGTTTCACACGCATTGATATTCAGTGGAAGAAAACCTTACACAGCACGGCCAAGTGTGCAGTCAACTCTAACAGCACGTAGACTTTAGAGCCCAACTGAAAACCCTAAAGAGACTGGGACACAAGTCATGGCAAGTTTCCAGAGAATGACAATCAAGTCAACTACACATGTTTAAGTTTTACTAACTGATCCATGAACCAACTTTGCATACTTCATCCCAGGACAGGTTAGAGCTAAAGCCACCCCTGGTACTGAAGCACTGGCAGAAAATATTAGGCACTGGGGAACCTGTCCCATACATTTCAGGTCCTTTTTAAGTTCTTTACAAAACCTTACTAAAACTTCTGAATGTGGGTAAACATCGTGAGTCCCTAGAATAAGTCCAGTCTAAGGTCCCACAAACCATGGATTGTTATGCCATCTCACACCGACTGCAGAGTTATTAGAGCATAGTTTGTGTTCCATTTTGTTTTTAACTAGCACTGAGAAAGATAGGTACGAGCCTGTGGGAGTCTCAAGGGTTCTTTGAAGTTTACAGATTAAGAAAGTAAGAAGTGTTTCCTGGGCTGGTTGTTCGGACAGCACCCAGAGAAGGCCAAGCCTTGACTTCTAGAGCTTTAGATGCTCCTCTGTAGAAGGGGCAAAGCTAGGCTACAGATATTCAAATGCAAAAGCTTGCACTAAGCAGGAGGTCTAATTCAGTGCCCCATGAAAGGGACATCCATAAACCCATGAACTTTGATGTTCAACCCTGACCCTTTGCCCTGGAAAGGGATGTTGCTTTAGCAATATGTGGAGTGAGAACTCCATGTGGGACAGAAATATCACCCTCAGGCATGCCCATGTTGGAGCCATTGTATCCGGGATGAGAGGAGTACACGGTGGGGCAAATGCTGAACTCCCCATACAACATTTGTGCCCGTCCGTCCTTTGCCCCATCCAGAAGTGGACGTGTTTCCAGGAAGCAGTCACCTACTTGGCAAGGACCACCCTAAGCTCACCCTCACCAGTCCCTGGGTGAGTTCCATATGCCCCAGGTGCTCCCATTGGCCCTTGGCCCACGGAGTAGTGACAGAAGCCCAGAAGTAGTACAGGTCCCTTGTGGTTGAAAACAGTCTGTGCCGAGCCATTCAGTAAGGATGAGACACAGTCACCAGAGGGTTTGTGAGACAAATGTTGATATTTCTGCACCTTAGCTTGATAGAGGGCCTTGGGCAAAGAGCTTACACCTATCTGGAAATTGAGATATTAACCAATGAGTCATCATGGAACACAGAGCACCAGGCTAGGGAGGCCTTGCCTGTTTCTCATGCCCATTCCCCTCTCTTCTGCCCCTGTACACTTTGTACCTAATCTGAGTTCCTGGAAAAGGGAGTTCACATGAGCTCAAACATATATTATGGATCTGTTTTTGTTTGCTTATCTGTTTCCTGGCAGATTTTACCTTTTCACCTGGTAATCCTCACTGCCTTCCCACCCATCTCTCTCTCTCCCTAGGCCACAGCCCCTCCATATACGTTATACTCCCATTCCCTAACATGTTGCCTGGAACCCTAGCTCTGGGAAGGTGACTATCTCAGCAAAAGACCACATGCTCATATACACAAGGAGGCTATCTGGTTCACAGTGAGTTGAATGTTAAGGGCTTTTCCTCGTTCTGTACTCTTAAACTGTCTGATGATATCCAACGGAGAGGATACTTGGGGCACCACCATCCAACAAAATTGAGTTCCACTATTTCAATCTCTGGCCCTTGTTCACCACACCTTTTCCGTGAATGTGCAAAGTGGCCAGACCCACAGTTAATGGCTCCTCGTCTTCTTTCTCCTTCACCCCCAAACCCCACCCCACAGAAAGAACTGTGTCCTCTGACACACACCCAAAGTATGACTTAACCTCCTCTGCAACTCTCCATGGACTGATAATTCCCACACAGTAAACTGAGATGCCTGCATGGAGCTGAAGTATCTGTCCTGAGGACATGCCCAAACAATACATAGACACATACAGTCGAGGCTGTTTATTTATCTTTCAGAATTATTTCAGGTTTACTGGTGTCTCCCTCTCCATCCGGTTCCCCACCAGACCACTCTTTGTTACTTTCCTGTGCATGAGAACTATGCTGGCCATTGATCTCCATGTGAAGCAGCTTCTTAGGTTTTTAATTTTAGGTAAAGAGGGACACTCCATCATAAGTTTCTCAAAATCGAGGGGTTCCTTTCCAAACAGACACAGATATATAAACGTATCCTCTCTGAACAATCCTAAAGACAGCTTTACTCTTTCAAGTCAGTTCCCAGGAAAGAGTCTTGTGATCTTTCACATTTCCTAGAAGCAAATACTAAAAAACATGTACCCCAATCTTCACTGTAGAACTATTTACAATATCTAGGACATGGAAGCAACCTAAATTTCCATCAGCAGAAGAAGGAATAAGGAAATCGTGGTACATATACACAATGGCATGCTATTCAGTTCTAAAGAGGAACACATCAAAGTCAGTTCTAGTGAAGTGGAATGAACATGGAGCCTATTACACGTGTGAAGTAAGTCAGAAAGAGGAAAACAAATACTACATGTTAACACAAATATATAGAGTTTAGGACCACGTGGGTGGTAATGATCATCCAACATGCAGGGCAGCAGATAAGACATAGACATAGAGAACAGACTTTTCGGTTCAGTGGGAGAATGTGAGGGTGGGATGATTGAAGTAAATAGCCCCCAAACACATAAATTACCAGTGTAACACAGATGATCAGTGTGAATTTGATGCACGAAGCAAGGCACCCAAAGTCGGGCTGTGGGGCAACCCAGAGAGATGGGGTGGGGAGGGAGGTGGGTGGGTGGGGGGTTCAGGAACTGGGGGAACACGTGTACACCTATGGCTGATTCATGTTGGCCGACGGATGGCAAAAACCGTCACAATATTGTAACTATCGTCCAATTAAAATAGTAATCTCCATGATCCTGCACGATGGCCAGTATTTTCAGAATGATTGTGGCAGGCAAAAAAGATGCAAATGAAAATTAGCAAACAAATGTGATGATCAAAATGGGAGCAAATGATGGTCAGTGGGGGTACAGCCTTGCACAAAGAAGACTCACAGATCTTTGTGGAAAGGGGACTTCATGAGGAATAGTAGGTGGGACCCAATTTAAGAGGGCAGAATTGTTGTCCATGGAACGACAGTTCAGAGATGTGCAGCTGAGTCAAATTTAAATCAGAGTGACTTTGGACTGACCTGGCTGCTTCATCTACCTCAAGCTTCCCTAGTTAGAACCTGGTTTTCACACTTGCTGTCTCATGCTGATGCCCTCATGCCCTGGTTTCACTCTGTATTCCATGGAGTCTTAATTTCTCCACAAGAGAAACAAGTGACCAAGGCTCCTGGAAAACACTTATGTCAGTGCCCAGCCCCTGGTCTCCTCAATCCTCCCAGTGCATCCCTGTGGTGGAGCCTTCCCTCTCATGTAGTACTGCAACTGACTGGGCCACAGATCCTTAATGATGATCTGCCAGGGAAACAAGCTGGCCAGACCCCAGGCCCTCCAGTGTGCCACCAAGAACTCCAACATCAACCACCTATACTGGCCCAGTGGTCCAGTGGGACACCACCTCAGCAATCCTGCTGGATCCTGCAAAGTTATGGTCAAAGAACCAGTTGAAGAAGTTAATGCTGCTTGCAGTGCCTGTGGCTGTATGCCTTGCGTTCAAATCCCTGGTGCCACTGAATTAGAGTGAAATGAGATGCTCAGTATCCTGCAAGAAAAGGACTATGGGAGAAAGACCTAAATCAGTTTTCAAGTTCAACCTAAGGGCCTTTCTCCCCCCACACCCCAAATCCAGTGAGCTGCCTCTTACCAGTGATGTTAATGAGATATTCCTTAACGAATCACTTCATTCTGGAAATACTTGTTCTTCTGAAAAGACAGTGTGATCTTGCAGCGAAGAGTGGGATGCTGGAGATCCTCCACCTGCCAGGACAAAGTGTGGGGGTGGGGTGGGGGTGGGGTGGGTGTGAAACCTCTTTATAGAAGAGCTGTCCTTAACTGTTTTCAGGGATATATCGTTTCCCCTCCCCTCCCCATGCATCCCCCTGCCACAATTATCAGTGTCCCCTGCCTGACCTTTAAGTTGGTCATGTAGTTAAGTGTGTCTTTATCTTGTTCACTCACCATGACTGACATTTGGGGGTGGTTCATAAACTGCCTTAGGTCAAGGAGCCTGTAGATGCGCTGGAAGAAGAAAGGTAGCCTAGAGAGTAGCCTGGCATTGTCTGACTTCAACTTGCTCCTAGTTAACTCTTCACATCTGTGTGGAGTTAGTACACACAGACTGTGTGAAGGCCCAACAAGCCCCCAGGCTACACCTATCAATGCAAAGACGTTCTGTTCCTAACAGAAAGGTCTAAGCTCCATCTCAGACTCCTAAAAGTTAGTTTATTTCTGGAAAACAAGCATTCCTAGTTGCAACTAGCATGAACACTTACACACTGCAACATCACCCCCAAATTCATTCAGGTTTTGGAGACCTGTATTCCAGACAAGCCTTTTCTCTGAAGAGTCCCTGGTACTAATGACAATTCTTATTGGGACTTCTGCAAGTAAAGCCCACGTATCAATTATTCCTGCTAACCAAAACAGCAAGGACATCACCCGTCTGATTACCCATCACCCATTACATACATTTTGTACCAAAACTGCCAGATCTGTAAACTGCATTCGCAACAGCCCAGGTAAAACAAATTCCACAAGCACCACATCAAGGATACAACTTTGACCCAGAAGCCACGGATTCCCTGGATGATAGCGCTTCTGTGTTCTAGATGCAGCTTCCGCCTCTGACAGTTCTTGTCTTTCAGCCGAGTGTGGGTCCTTTGGGCTTTCTTATTCACAGGATCCAGCCACCTGCAGGGCTGCCAGCGCCTCCACTGGGGGCCGGTCACTCAGGGCTCCGGGCCTTGGACATTTCCCCGGCTTTCCCTCCCGCTCCTCTGAGGCCACCGGCTCTGGCTCCTCCTTCACCACCACCTCCACGTCCTCCATGTCTTCCACCAGCTGCTGGAACTGCTGCCCGATCCCCACCACCTCTCCCTCCTCCGGGCCGCTCCTTTCTCTACCGCTTCCACCCTGAAAAGGGCGGCCTCTTTGCCTGGTGTGCCACGTGGGACCGGCATCTGCTCTGCCTCCCCCACCCGGAAGGCAGGGCCCAGGGACCCTGCCCCGTAAAGACCCGGGCTCACAACTAAAATCCAGGATCCAGGGGAGCTCCCGCCTTCGTCTGGCCCAACCTCACGCTCCATGTGGTCCTGGCCATGACCCCGATCTGCTAAGAAGCTGGATACAAGAGCACAGCAAGTGGCCTGCACAGCCCGCCCACCCGCTACAATCTACTCTGCGCCAGCAACTGCTTGCTCGCAACAGTACTGGCAGGGAAGGAGAAATACGTATGCACAGAGCTTTGTGACGCTAGGCACACACATGATATGTTGGCCGGAAGCAGCGGAACTGTACGTCCTGACCCCCCCAGACCTCATCACGAGCCAATCAAATGGATTCTAAAGGTATTGGATCATGGGGCACGCCCCTTGGAATTCTGGGCACTCTGGCAGTGGGTGACCCTGCGGCCAAATTGTGCTCAATGCTGCCATCCACGCAAGCCATTTGCCTGCCCAGCAGTGCAGAAGTGCCTGAAGAGAGACTGGGAGAGTTAGGCCAGTAGGGAGGCAAAGGAAAGGAACCTGAACTTGAGGCTGCAACCATCCTCAAGGTTGAAATTGCCGCTGGGGAAGCGAACAACTACTGTGTGTTCAGGGATCCACACAGGTGAGACAGGGTTCCTGGATACATCAGGGACGTAGTTGCTCACCTTGGATCCAAACTGCAAGCCGTGAGAGAGCGTGGGGGTGGATGTGGGGGCATACACTGACCTCACCGTGGCTCAACTGATGCAGAGTCCATCCCTAAACTTGTGCCTTAGGCTAGAGCAGTGTCAGGAATGCAGCCATGCTCTGAGAAAGGAGCACACCACTTCCCTCTGCTTGCTGTCTGGGCCCCAGGCAGCAGCCCCAAGGCAAACCACTCTGGAAGACCCTAGCCCAAGTTCTGTCAGCTCTCGGCCTCCGCCCCCCACACCCTACCCCCGACACGCCTCCCCCACCCCCGCCCTGCCTCCCCCACCACCTCGGCCTGTGGCTTAGAGCAGGGACAAGGGTGCCTAAGGATATGCACCAGGCGCACAGATGCACTTCCCAGAGAGGGAGAGCTCCTCAGCCAAGTGTTTCAGGGGGACAAAAGTGCCCCTCCTGGGCGTTCAGTTCAGTTCAGTTCAGTTCAGTTCAATTCTTCCGTTCAGTCCTGTCTGACTCTTTGCGACCCCATGAATCGCAGCACGCCAGGCCTCCCTGTCCATCACCAACTCCCGGAGTTCACTCACACTCATGTCCATCGAGTCAGTGATGCCATCCAGCCATCTCATCCTCTGTCGTCCCCTTCTCCTCCTGCCCCCAGTCCCTGCCAGCATCAGAGTCTTTTCCAATGAGTCAACTCTTCTCATGAGGTGGCCAAAGTACTAGAGTTTCAGCTTTAGCGTCACTCCTTCTAAAGAACACCCAAGGCTGATCTCCTTTAAAATGGACTGGTTGGATCTCCTTGCCATCCAAGGGACTCTCAAGAGTCTTCTCCAACACCACACTTCAAAAGCATCAATTTCTCGGCGCTCAGCTTTCTTCATTGTCCAACTCTCACATCCATACATGACCACTGGAAAAACCATAGCCTTGACTAGATGGACCTTTGTTGGCAAAGTAATGTCTCTGCTTTTGAGTATGCTCTCTAGGTTGGTCATAACATTCCTTCCAAGGAGTAGGCATCTTTTAATTTCATGGCTGCAGTCACCATCTGCAGTGATTTGGAGCCCCCCAAAATAAAGCTTGACACTGTTTCCACTGTTTCCCCATCTATTTCCCATGAAGTGATGGGACCAGATGCCATGATCTTCGTTTTCTGAATGTTGCGCTTTAAGCCAACTTTTTCACTCTCCTCTTTCACTTTCATCAAGAGGCTTTTTCGTTCCTCTTCACTTTCTGCCATAAAGGTGGTGTCATCTGCGTATCTGAGGTTATTGATATTTCTCCCAGCAATCTTGATTCCAGCTTGTGCTTCTTCCAGCCCAGTGTTTCTCTGGGTGTTAGTTACTATCTACCTCCTGGCGATATAGCTAACATGGACACACTCATGTTAAGTGCACAAAGAGATGCCTTGCTCACACTATGTCTCCTGGGATTCCTGGGGTTTCACACTGAGAGAACACACACACACAGAAACACACACAAACATAGCACACACCTGTACACACACACACACACACACACACATGCAAGGCAGAGGGACACAAATGCAAACAGGGAACACAGATGTTTCAGAGGCTGAAGAACCACTGGTTCATATGAAATGCAGAGATTTCCTAATTTCTTATAGGAAAACTCCATTCTGATCTTCAGATGTGAAATATAGAGAAGTCCAAATTTCACAAAGGATAATTAATACCTAGAGTTTGATACAGGTAATACAGAGAATTCCATATTTCATGGTTAACAGTCATTCTCATATATATGAGTATGTATGTATGTGTATACACACACACACACTCACACACTCACACACACACACACACACACACACACAAAATATGATAGTTTATGAAGAAACAGTGCCCAGAATTCCATTTGTGAAATAGAGGTAATTCAAATTCCATATTGGTTCCCCATATCTTAATTATGTACTTCATGTCAGCAAAACTTCATTGAGATTTCATATAGGAAATGCATACAATTTCACAATTCAAGCAGGAAAATGTATGCTCAACTTTTCATAGGTGAAATATATAGACTTCCCCATTCATGTAGGAAAAAGTGTGCACAGGTATCCATATGTTAGGCAGACAAGATTCTGTATTTGATGAAGAAAATTATACAAGTAGATTTACAAGTATGAAATGCACATTTCCTATTTCATGCAGAAAAATCTGCACCCACATGTGAAACACAGAAAATTATGTATTTCATGTAGGAAAATCACCTTTCAGGTATTCATATGCATGCAGCAGGGCTTCCAAAGCCAGTGCTCTGGAACAACCCAGAAAATGTAGGGAGAAAGGGAGGGAGGAAGGAAGGGAGGTGGAGGGGCTTGAGGATGGGTGGGGCCCATGTCCACCTATGGCTCATTAGTGCTGATGTATGGCAGAAACCATCACAATGTTGTATACTTAGTAATTATCCACCAGTTAAAGTTTTAAAAATGTTTACATTCTGAGAACAATAAAAGAACAAGGGACTCTACTCGGAGCTCTGTGGTGACCTAAATGGGAAAGAAATCCAGAAATGATGGGATATATGCACACATGAAATTGATTCACTTTGATGTACATGCAACAGAAACAAAAACAAACATTATAAAGAGACTATAGTCCAGTGATAATCGTTTGAAATATATTACATGTCAAGTATACCTCCAACAGTGAATAAATAAATGGTTCCCCCATTTGCAGTATATATGTTCTTGAAGACATTATGCTAAGTAAAATATTTCAGTTACAGGACGACAAATTTTTTTTTTTTCATCACATGATGTTGTGAAGTTGAAATCCCTGCGATACAGAAACAGAGTAGACCGTGGTCGTTGGGCTAGCGCAAATGGCCCATGATGGTCCGAGTTACCAACTTTTAGTCATAGGTTGAATAAACTCATCAGGACAGATGCTGTAATAGAGGCATGGGTGGACAATGGGGCTGCAGGCCTTAGCTCAAGATGATTAGTGAAGTTAGAAGACCAACTCCACCAACAGAAAGCCTCTCAGCAGAGTGTAGTGAAAGACCTCTTACAGCTTTCCCCCAGGGCCCTCCAGTCCCTTGGTGTTGGGCTGGGTAATGAACTGAGGAGCTTGGGGACAAGCTATGGCTTACAGAGTCCCAGAGCCTTTGCTTGAGCCACTCACTGGCCTGGCCCAGGTTTCCAAGCAGTGACCAACATGTCCCATCCCAACCTGAAGCTGTGTGGGTCACAGTCTATGGGACCCAGCCTCCCATTTGGGTAGACTGAGGAGGTTGAGGGCCAGTTGCATGCTGGGCACCTGGCTCCCTCATTGAAGATGGCTGAGAAGGATATGGGGGCCTGGGAGGGGGCACTGAAAACTGAGAGCTGCCTCTTCCAGCTGGGACTGGGCACTGGTGGGAGGACCAAGACTCGGTGCTAGATGAATGACAGGATAGCCAGCCTGCACAGAGACCCCCTCCTCCTTACCAGGAACTTGGAGGGTGAAAGTCCAGCTTGGGACCTTTCCTTTCAGAATACAGAATACTATTTGTTTCCCTCGAGGATTACAGGAACACTGTTACCTGACCATGACCTTACCTCAAGAACACAGGATCTGACAGCAGGAAGTTTGCAATAGCTAAGGACACTCCTCCTTCACCTTTCCTGTAAGTGGCTTTGCAGAGAGCTTTGGAGGAGCTTGCAATTTTTAAAGGCATAAACCACATCTCCTTGTATGGCCCAAACTCCCCTGTGTCCATATTGCTTGGCCTAATGTTGTTGGGTAGACGGGTATCCGGTAAAAGCAGCACCTTATCTCTCAAGTCTATGGAGAGTAACAGACACTTTGAGAGAATGCCTCATTCCAAAACCACATATGAGCTGTTTATCCTTCTTCTATATAAAGCAAATTAGCACACACTGAGAGCTCCCCCAATTACCATGTGAATTTAAGACAAAGTGTGACAAAGGTTGTCATTAAGTCTACTTGATGACTACTTACTATTTTGAAAATGTTTGTAATGAACTGATTTGCTAGGATACACATAGAGAGCATTGGAGAAGGAAATGGTAACCCACTCCAGTACTCTTGCCTGGACAATCCCATGGACAGAGGAGCCTGGTAGACTACAGTCCATGGGGTCGCGAAGAGTTGGACAGGACTGAGTGACTTCATTTTCACTTTTCACCTTTATGCATTGGAGAAGGAAAGGGCAACCCACTCCAGTGTTCTTGCCTGGAGAATCCCAGGGATGGGGGAGCCTGGTGGGCTGGCATCAATCTTTTAGTAGTTTGCTTATCATGTGCCTCCCATTATGGTTTAATACTTACTCAAAAATAGAAATGTCTTTCTTCTCTTAGGTCTTTCTGGAGAGGTTTTCTAGATTGGTAAGAAATTCTGAATGGTGTTTTCATCTGTATTACCCCTGGACAACCCTTTATTCTTAACCAGTTGCTTTCTGTGTTGCGGAGGCCCACTTCATGGGGTGAATTCTGGGAGACAGATAAATATACAGCAGCACCAAGTGGAAAGAAGAATATCAATATTATGGAATAAACCATATTCTCTCAAAATGGGTATGTTGAAGCTCGAACTCTCTGCACTTTATATGTAGTCAAACTGTGCATAAACTATAATTTCTTTCTGACCCTGTTTGGAAATAGGGCCTATATATAGGTACTTGTGTTAATACAACTGGCAGTTTATAAGAAAAGGAGATCAGTCACAGACAACATAGAGATGTTACTGTGTGAAGACAAAGCCAGACAATGGCCAGTCACAATCCAAAAGAGGCATCTGAAGACCAAATCTGCTGACCCTCTGAGTGCTGGCTTGTTCCCCAGAAGTTTGAGAAATAATTTATTGAAACTACCTGGTATGTGGCACTTTGTTATGACAACCCTGGCAAACCAATACACACACTTCCTCTTGAGAAGAAGCTGTCAATTCCAAAAGAGGCCTCCTTTACTTACATAGGTTTTCAGTGAATGGAAGCTTGCAAAAAACTCTCTTTCCCATCAACTGATTATCCTCACAGTTTCCTAATGCTCCCTAAGAGCTTTCACGGTCTCTTTAGAGACTCAGCTAGGCTAGAACTTATCCCCATTTCCTGGGTCAAGTTGACCTAGGAAATATTAGAATGAGCATAATTCACAAGAAGTAGTAGAAGAAAACAGGCACATAAGGAAGGCAGCCTGACCTCATGAAAATCATACAGTCCTCTCCTTTTACCCTTCGCATACATCTCTTTATAAATCCATAGGAGGCAAAGAGTAGTGACCAAGGCATCACTGCCTATTGCTTTAGTGGAATCACAAAGCTGTGGTGTCATGCTAACCATGCCTCCCTAAACCTGCCCTCACCAAGACACTAGGCTGCAGAAGCCACAGGGCAACTGAAAGGATCACAAGGCCTCCCAAACTGTTGGAGCTGCCTGGGCCTGTCCACCCACACAGGTAACCAGGTGTGTTGCTGTCACCTTCTCCATGGCAGAGTTTGTTGTCTGTGGCCACCACTCTTCTCCCCAGTCCTCTGGACTCCTGAGACCCACCCCACCTTCCAAGAGGTCACCCTTCTACCTTGCAATCTACATATCTGGAAAAAAAAAAAAAAAGACTGCAATACAGTCCAAACTAAAGGGCGATAACCCATGGAGATGTACGTGGTCCTCAATCCCAACAAGGTCTGTGATGAGGAGCAAAACCACAGCTCCAGGCAACCTCACCATTAACACCTGCATCCATACCAGGGACATGTGGCCAGTACTGATTAAGAGGGCGGACTTTGAGTCCTCTACCAACTCGAGACAGGGTCAACAAGACCTCTCTACCTTCCACCTTAGCCAAGCCTGAAAGACAGACTGTAGTGCAGCACATCAGGCCCAAGGCATGCTCAACTGAGAATATTTCAAGGTAACAGTACAGGTACAGGGTGCCTTGGAGATGACATACACCCAAAATGAAGCCATATAAAAGCCTTTTAGTGCCAGTTTCATAGAGAAAATGATCATCTCTCAGATGATCAGTTCAATAGGATTCAAATCACTGATAACATTCAGTTTAGCTAAAAGGCAGTGCAGGTTGCCTCTATGGAATTTAATCAAGAAGTTTCAGTCTAGGCCTGCCTGTAGCCTCTAATTTCCATTCCTCAAATGTTTCCATTCAATCAGCAGGCAGCTCAAGATATGGACAATGGACAGGCACTCGTAAAAGATGATGAAGACTGCAAGAGCAGAGAATTTTTCCCAGGACAGGGACAGCAAATGCTACAGGTTGGTGATAAGATGGAGAGAGCTGCAAAGGAGGTTGATGGGGAGGTTTCAGAGCTAGGATCTGGCAGGAACTTCTCCAGACCTGCCTGCATGCCTGGGGTGCGGCGGGGGGACGGGGACACATATTTCCAAATTTAATAAAGAAATGCGGTCACTGGCCTCAATGACCTTTTACAACCTTACAATCTTAATGCCTCGGTGTACTAGACTAGACCAAATGCAGTGCCACCGCTATCCCTCACTGCTTTTGTATTCTAGTTATTCATGTTTCAAACGCTGTTAAATTATTTCTCTATTTCATCTGTTGCTTGTTCATGTTTTTTTCCTTACTCTTTCATCTGAAACTAAAACACTTTAATTGCTCATTTTGCTCAGTGTCTGTGACGTAAGGTGAAACAATGACTATCCTGGTTAAAGGGGCAGTCCTTATGAGGGAACACTCCTGTGCAGTCTACATTTGCCCGGTGGCTTTGGTTGGAGAGCTGGACCTGAGGTGAGTGTCAGTCATGTGACATCCCACTGTGTGCTAGGAGTGCTGACATTGTTAGAAGTGAGGCTGGAGATGGAGGTGTTAATGCCACTGACAAGTATGTGGCTTTTGATCCGCACAGTGGCCAAAAACACCGCTTGTCTTTGGGATTTAGTCCCAGGTTTTCGGAACAGAATTCCTGAGGGTTGGGTCTAAACTGATTCTGTTTCTCTTGAATGCATGCTCTCCCCTGTCTCAGGAAAGGAACTTTACTGCAGGCCAGGAGAGCAGCAGTAGAGTGAGAGGAATTACGAGTAGGTACTCACCATGTGTTGGTGGACACTATGGTGGTCCTGGAAACCTGGCCAGCATTCAGGGCAGATGCAGTCCAATTATTCTGCCTTGTTCAGAACTAAACAAATGTGTGCATCCTCTTCACTGCTGCTGCTGCTGCTAAGTCGCATCAGTCGTGTCGGACCCTGTGCGACCCCATAGACGGCAACCCACCAGGCTCCCCCATCCCTGGGATTCTCCAGGCAAGAACACTGGAGTGGGTTGCCATTTCCTTCTCCAATGCATGAAAGCGAAAAGCGAAAGTGAAGTCGCTCAGTCGTGTCGGACTCCCAGCAACCCCACGGACTGCAGCGCACCAGGCTCCTCCGTCCATGGGATTTTCCAGGCAAGAGTACTGGAGTGGGGTGCCATTGCCTTCTCCAATCCTCTTCACTCTTGGAGTTCAAATTTCTTACATCCTTCCTGTTAATTACCCTGGCTTTCAAACCAGCTGAGCAGAATCATCTTCCTGGTGTCAGATCCCAGGGATAGGGCCCCATTACACAGTCTGAATCCATCACACCCTGGAGGATCTCTGAACCCATGATATTCTTCTCTTCTGTGACCTTTCCTTGTGGCCCACGTCCCATCCCAATTGCCTCCCCTCCCTTCCTACCTGACTGTATGCACGTCTTCATCACACCATTGGTTACATGGAGTCTTTCTTCCAGCCTCCTATTCATTTTCAGGGAGTTGCTCCATAGGTACATGTACTTTTACTGAGATGGTTTGGGTATTCTCCTATCTAACTACCTTCTGCTTTCCCAAGAATTTGGTTGTTTCAGCCAGCACTTCTAATGATTACTTTCAGGAAGAGCAGCCACTGTGGAGGCTGCTCCATTTATAATGCCTCAGTTTCTCAGGGTTTCCAAAGGGTGATCTCACACTAACTTGTGATGTTTCAGGTCAGGGGATTCTGGGGGTGGGGGGAGGGGTGGGGAAGGGCATTCTGTGGGGATGCCTCACCAAATGGCTTAAAGAGGGGATCGTATTGGACCATCATTCCTTGCTCAGGTCAGCAGGTGGAGTAGATAGTGAAATGATTCTACAATTATAGCAGGCAGGGGAACTAGAGCCATAGGAGAAAATAGGAAGAACATTGTCTTAGAGTGTAAAAGTTTGGGGACTGCCAAAGAGAAATTTGGGGAGCGTACGATAATTTCTATATGAGGATGAAGATTCAGTGGGTAAGAGTTAAGCAAGATGAAGGCATGGAGCTAGTTTCCCATCCATTTGGGGGACTCCTTGCCTGGAAGCACTTTAAAGAGTGTCTCTGTAAGAAGGCTGTTATGACACTCAAGTGAGCCAGCTTTTGGGGGTTGAAAGTGCCAAAGAATATTCTGTGGAAGAGTCCACTGTTGAGTTTTCTGACAGTTAAAGTGGTTTCACTGATCAGAGTCATAAATATCTATTGATCCCAAGGAAACAAGAATAATTTTAGTAAGGAAAGAGA
The DNA here is from genome assembly GCF_002263795.3 of Bos taurus. Lineage (NCBI taxonomy): Eukaryota > Metazoa > Chordata > Mammalia > Artiodactyla > Bovidae > Bos > Bos taurus. Next base: position 23,824,638 of record NC_082638.1, read on the forward strand.
TTACCTGTCTTAAAGAGGAATCTTATGTAAAAGTCAATGATTATGGCAGCAGAGCTGGAAGCCTCAGCAGAAGGGAGCAGTGGGTAGGTGAAATCAATCTACAGAGGGGACTGTTAGCAACAGCCTAGCAATCTGTGAAAGTGCAACTGTTTGGAAGACCCGTATTGGTGGCCTCCTTAAGGACTAGGTGGACAGCTATACATTGAGCCTGGAGTGCTGCCCTTAAGTAGAGCGATGCCTTAGGCCAGATAGAATGCCATAAACCTCCAGGGAGACTCCCTTGCTTATAATGATGGTGCTGTGACTGGTAAATGACACTGATACTTATTCTAAAACTATTGGTCCCATATGGCTCCACAAATCTCCAGAAGAGGGGGAAGTGAGAGTACTGGTGTCCCTGCCTGAAGGCTCTCATGCAAGGGTCTGAGCCTGGGGGGAAGCACATCCTCCTGAAATTCAGAAAGACTTTTAATGTCGGGTGGTTTTTGTGGTTCAGTTGTCAAGTCATGTCCTAGTCCTGACTCTTTGTGACCCCATGGATGGGACGCTAGACATCCCTGTCCTTCAGTATCTCCTGGAGTTTGCCCAAAACATCAGGTTAGGCTTCTGCTAAAGCTACCATTTCCATTTTATCAACAAGGTATTCCATTTGTGCTGAGCTGTTCCTGGTAGGCATCTCTAAGACTTGACATTGTAGGAACTATGTACAGAGAGTAGTACTGGGTGTGGGCTGGTTAGGGGCTTGATGTCTGGGTAAAAAAGAAAAACAAACAGAATGCCTCTGCTGCCTTTCCCTTTTCATGGAGCCATTGAACTCGTATGGCAATGATATTTCACTTGTTTTTAGTTTAAGAAGGATAGTCTTGGTACTACACGTTGAGTCTATGGTTACCAGTAGAGGTCTCTGTCTTCCTCACCACAGGGATATCTTCTCCTCATACTTTTAGCTGATAGCCTTTCCGTAGGCAGTGACGATAGCCTTGGGACCCGGTCCACCCTCTTTATGTCTCCATGGCCTCGAGGGGTAGAGGGACATCACACACACTGATAGTCAATTAACCTCCTCCTGCTGCTGCTAAGTCACTTCAGTCGTCTCCAACTCTGTGCCACTCCATAGACGGCAGCCCACCAGGCTCTGCCGTCCCTGGGATTCTCCAGGCAACAACACTGGAGTGGGTTGCCATTGCCTTCTCCAGATAGCCAATTAAGGCCTTTATAATTAGTTATGCAATCATCTCACCAGACCATATGGCCTTGATCCTGCTACTCTGTGGAAAACATTGAATTGTTACTGTCCTTGAGGCACCCATAGCAGTGACACCAGACCTCTAGAAGCAGTGCTCCCTTCCTAGACAGTGTTACTCACCTGTGTTTGCTAGCTAGTAAGCCAATTGCACTTAAGGATATTCTCCTGGGTTAATTGCAAGGGCAGTGTAGTCTTCCTGACTATATCAGTTGTTTTGGATCAGTCATTGCCCATCCATAGTGGTACTACTGGCTCGAACCCTGAGACATTTACCTGGGCTTCTACTCCTTGCCCTAAGTTTCCACAGACCCCAACCAGAGACAGTGGGCCAGCTCTTGTAATTCTTATAATGTTTGCAGGGCATACATTGAAACAAACACCAGAGAACTCTGGACAAACAGGCTTTCTTACTCACAGGTCCTGAAGAGCATCACAGCACATCTAGGACCACAGGCAAAAATTGAAGGAAAAGAAACAACATGGACCTGGAGTTCTGCATTTACTGTGACCTGAGGTGGGTGCCTCTGCTCATGATGGTTCACATTCTGATGCCTATGTAGAAATATTTAAAAATAAAAGCAGGAACTAAAGTGAGGAGAGGAAAGAGCAGGGTCATTCAAGATGTTACTTATCTGAGTCAGCCAGGAATGTCTAAAACAGGCATTTCAAGGGTGAGGTGACATGGCTTTTTACCAAGTTGTATAGTTGATTTCCGGAGACCTTTGAAGTGTATCCCTAAGTGTATACACACACACACACACACACACACACACACACACATATACACACACACACACATATGATTTTCAAGTACCTATAGCAATCGTGGGAAGATAATTTAACGTATAGATATAACTGGTTAAAACTTGTGGAAAGATAAATTTCTTGGAATGAAGAACTAGTATTTAAATGAATGAGTGAACGAGGTTTAAAAGACCACATTGATTAACAGTCATCCATAATAGGTTAGTAAAAGCCTTTGTGTGACAAATAAAGAAGCAATTGAACAGAATTAAATACATAAAAATTTAAAACACTATCATATAGCAAATACACAAACATAACGTGTCAACTAAACCCAGCTGACTGATGATGGTTCTGTTGCCACCTTTTTTATTTTTTTATTTTTTTTCTTCCAATTTTATTTTATTTTTAAACTTTACATAATTGTATTAGTTTTGCCAAATATCAAAATGAATCCGCCACAGGTATACATGTGTTCCCCATCCCGAACCCTCCTCCCTCCTCCCTCCCCATACCATCCCTCTGGGCCGTCCCAGTGCACCAGCCCCAAGCATCCAGCATCATGCATCGAACCTGGACTGGCAACTCGTTTCCTACATGATATTTTATATGTTTCATTGCCATTCTCCCAAATCCTCCCACCCTCTCCCTCTCCCACAGAGTCCATAAGACTGTTCTATACATCAGTGTCTCTTTAGCTGTCTCGTACACCAGGTTATTGTTACCATCTTTCTAAATTCCATATATATGCGTTAGTATACTGTATTTATGTTTTTCCTTCTGGCTTACTTCACTCTGTATAATAGGCTCCAGTTTCATCCACCTCATTAGAACTGATTCAAATGTATTCTTTTTAATGGCTGAGTAATACTCCATTGTGTATATGTACCATAGCTTTCTTATCCATTCATCTGCTGATGGACATCTAGGTTGCTTCCATGTCTTGGCTATTATAAACAGTGCTGTGATGAACATTGGGGTACACGTGTCTCTTTCCCTTCTGGTTTCCTCAGTGTGTATGCCCAGCAGTGGGATTGCTGGATCATAAGGCAGTTCTATTTCCAGTTTTTTAAGGAATCTCCACACTGTTCTCCATAGTGGCTGTACTAGTTTGCATTCCCACCAACAGTGTAAGAGGGTTCCCTTTTCTCCACACCCTCTCCAGCATTTATTATTTGTAGACTTTTGGATCGCAGCCATTCTGACTGGTGTGAAATGGTACCTCATAGTGGTTTTGATTTGCATTTCTCTGATAATGAGTGATGTTGAGCATCTTTTCATGTGTTTGTTAGCCATCTGTATGTCTTTTTTGGAGAAATGTCTATTTAGTTCTTTGGCCCATTTTTTGATTGGGTCGTTTATTTTTCTGGAGTTGAGCTGTAGGAGTTGCTTGTATATTTTTGAGATTAGTTGTTTGTCGGTTGCTTCATTTGCTATTATTTTCTCCCATTCTGAAGGCTGTCTTTTCACCTTGCTAATAGTTTCCTTTGATGTGCAGAAGCTTTTAAGGTTAATTAGGTCCCATTTGTTTATTTTTGCTTTTATTTCCAATATTCTGGGAGGTGAGTCATAGAGGATCCTGCTGTGATGTATGTCGGAGAGTGTTTTGCCTATGTTCTCCTCTAGGAGTTTTATAGTTTCTGGTCTTACGTTTAGATCTTGCCACCTTTTTTAAACTCATTTTTATTTTGGGGGAAAACTTTCAGTCTTTTGACACACACATATACACTGGTACATGTACGTTGGCATTTAGTTTCATTCTTACTATTTTCTTCACAAGTGTGTTGTACAGTATTCAGGGCTTTATATTGAATTTGTCATTAAGGTATTCACATTGAGCATTCCTCTTTTGACTTGCTAATTGATGTGAGAATCACATAGTTAAGCTGTTTTCTTAAACATAAAACATATCTTCAAAAGTTAATTTTATTGAGGTACAATTGCTTCACAAGGTTTTGTCAGTTTCTACTCTTGGTTTTGTCAGTTTCTACTCTACAGAAAATTGCTTGTATGTTGGAGATCAGCCCTGGGATTTCTTTGGAAAGAATGAGGCTGAAGCTGAAACTCCAGTACTTTGGCCACCTCATGCGAAGAGTTGACTCATTGGAAAAGACTCTGATGCTGGGAGGGACTGGGGGCAAGAGGAGAAGGGGACGACAGAGGATGAGATGGCCTATTGACTCAATGGACATGAGTCTGTGTGAACTCCAGGAGTTGGTGAGGGACAGGGAGGCCTGGCGTGCTTCGATTCATGGGGGCGCAAGGAGTCGGACATGACTGAGTGACTGATCTGATCTGATCTGATCGAGGGTCTAGTCCAGATAATTGATCAGCTTGCTGTTCAGCTGAGGTTTCCAAATTGTTGGAAGATGGTAGACTCTTGGAGAGGTTTCAAAGATTTCCTTTTGCAACAGTTGTACATTTAAGGAAGTGTTATTATGTATATCTTGTAAATGAAATTTGATTTGTTTCCAATTGTAAGCACTATGGTTGAACCAAACAGGAGTGATACAAAATTGAGTAGAAGTCCAATCACAATTTAATAATACTTGTTTTTTTAAATCTATTAATTGATCTCCAACCCATTGGATGGCTGTTTTTAATTCCTGAATTTTATCCTGAGCTTTTTCATCTATCTGAACCTGAGTGACTCGTATAGTATGAGCATCTTTAGTCCAATTTTGAATAAAGTTTTGTGTTTGAATTGAGGTTTGTAAAGCAATGCCTGTGACAGCAGCAGTGGGACAAATGACTATTAACCCCAAAATGCCAAGAATTAACCATCCACTGAATAGCTTAGATCGTCATAGTAATTTAGTGAGTAACCAGGAGGCAAGTCCTACCAGGGGACCCTCTTCCCAGGGTTGCTGGAGATCTACTGGCAACCACAGACTACATCAAGATTGAAGAATCAAAAGGGATTTGTTTTGTAGAGAAATGGAGGAATTAAGACAAGAATACAATTTGCAATCTTACAAGTCATAGAACCTAAAGTCTTATTAAATTATGTTTCCTATGGCTATAACAAAAGGAAGGGGAATGCAAGCTTGTATAAAATATGAATGATTATAATGGAAGGAATAGTTACTATGACTATGACTGGTCCCTGTGAAATATCCAGTCCAAGTTCCAAGTGTTTCAGTACTTGCAGCAAGTTTCCAGATGTCTCCTTGTTCAGGCCCAATCTGTTTATTGAGGATGATTTGAGGGCCAGGAGGTGCCATTTCACCATCGAGCCAGCCAAGGAGTCCTTTTGCATGGAAGTGTTCCATTGAACTGTTGGTAATCTTCTATGTTACTTGAATAATATAATCACACATAGTACTATTAATATCATCTGAGCAGTTAGATAGCCTTATACTATGGGGTTCCCAATCAACAATGGTGTAATTGGCCGCAAACATTAATTTTCCTGATTTAGCTTGACATCTATCCCAATAAACAGGAGTATATTTAAAGTCCTTATCAGTAAACCCGTTATATTCCAATTTTTGTCCTTTTCTTGCAGCTTTGGTAGTATTGACATGGTTTTCATAAAAGGACAGGGCAGCAAACAGTCCAAGAAACGTGTGGAAGTTCTTTTTTCTTTCTTTCTTTTTTTTTTTTTTGGAGGCAGGACGAAAGCCCATGTTTGTCGACTAACATTAATGCATAATTCTGTTGGTCCCATGCATAAAGAAAGGACTTCATAGCCTAGAGAAATGTTAATTAGTCTTCCTTCTTCTTCAGGATGAGAGGGCCCCTCCAAGCTCCAAGGAGGAGGCATATGTATTGAGTCATTAGTGGATATGATTGGTCCTATGTCTGTCCATTCTAACCTGAAATAAAGGGGAGTTAGGTATATAAGCCCAATATGCGTGCTTAATCAAGTCAGCCTGAGCGGGGGAAGCAAAAGCAAGCAAAGCAACCATAGCGACAAAAATATTTTCAGGATTCCAAGGCACTCCCTGTTGAGAAACCCAGATTTTCAGCTTGATTAGTAAGGGTTTTTATCTGCCCCCAAATAGGGAGATCAAAGGTCGGTGACGTCGAGTGTGGCATTTCTTGGAAATTTTTAAAGCCGCCATGACTTGTACTGGAATTTACTCCTCCTGGGGATTTTGCTGTTTCTTCTCTATCTTGTGGAGAAGGCAATGGCACCCTACTCCACCACTCTTGCCTGGAAAATCCCATGGACGGAGGAGCCTGGTGGGCTGCAGTTCACGGGCTCGCAAAGAGTCGGACACGACTGAACGACTTCCCTTTCACTTTTCACTTTCCTGCATTGGAGAAGGAAATGGCAACCCACTCCGATGTTCTTGCCTGGAGAATCCCAGGGACGGTGGAGCCTGGTGGGCTGCCGTCTATGGGGTCACACAGAGTCGGACACGACTGAGTGACTTAGCAGTAGCAGTCTCTATCTTGAACCCCGGTGGCTTTCCTGGGACTGATCTGAAGAGGGAGCCAACTGATTCCATTGGATCCATCTGGAGAAATACAAGTATACCCCTTTCCCCGTGGTATTGATTTTCCAGATTTCCATTCTTTAGTCAACCCATCTTGATACCAAACGGGCAGAGGGAGGGAGGTATCCTTCAATGTCTTGAAACGTTTTTCTGCTTTTGTCAAAATATCTCCTTGGGTAGGTTTAAAAAATATAAAACAAATAAAGTTGTATTAACAAGAGTTACAGGATTAAAGAATATATTGTGTTGGAATCTAGTAAAGCCTGCTCTGGAGAAGGGAGATGGAAGTGTTCCTGTGTATTCCCCTTTTTACATTTGTTTTATTTGTAGTTTCTGTGTGTGATGTGTTCATTTAACTATGTCCTGTGTTTGTGGGTTATAAGGAATGTTTGTAATATGTTTAATAGAGAATGAATGTAACAATTGTTTGAATTGTCTAGAAATATAGGCAGGGCCATTGTCTGTTTTTATCAAACTAGGTATTGCTATCATTGCAAAGCAAGTTAATAGGCGGGTTATAACATGTTGTTTAGTTTAACCTCGGAGAGGTGTGGCCCATATGAAAGAATTTGTATCGATTGAGACATGTGAGAAGGAAGAGGGAGAGCATTCAGGGCAATGAGTTATATCCATTTGTCATAGTTCATTGGGTTGTAATCTTTGAGGACTGATATTTTGTGTAATAGGTCGAAGATGTAGGGGCCTACAAGTAAAGCAATTATTAATGATTATTTTAGCATGTTGGTATAAAAATTTCTACATTTGAGGTAATGAGCCAGCATTATTGTGTAATAGAGCATGTTGCTCTTCAGGAGTAGTAAAAGAGACAAGTTTATCAGCTCGTTCACTGTCATGAGCTATAGGGCCAGGAAGACAGAAATGTGTTTGAATATGGGTAATATAAATGGGGAAGTGTGGTTCTTAACGATAGATTGTGGTTCAAGGAAAAGTTGTTGGATAATAGATTGATTAGAATTATGGTTCATGTTGATGTTGGCAGAACCAATACAATATTGTAAGTAATTAGCCTCCAATTAAAATAAATAAATTTAAATTAAACAAATAAAATATCAGAATTTATGGTAGAAGTGTTTTTATATTTTTTAATACAAAAACCAAATATAAGGAGTCAGAAACTATATTAACAGAATAAGAATGTAGGTGAATAATGTGAATGAGAGTATATAATTTGTTTTGTTGAGCAGAGAGAAATTTAGTAGAAAAGACTTTATATTTTTCGAAGACTAGAAGGAGGGCTTTGGTGTTTTTAGTCCCATCTATATAGAAAACATCAGCTTAAGGTATAGGTTGTGATATGACAATGTGAGAGATAAGAGATTTAGTATTCTTGAAGAAATTTCAAAGATTTTTGAAAGGATAATGAAACGAAATTTCCCCAAAATATTTCAGAAAGGTTATTTGGGAATTGGTAGTTGTTTGTAAAGCATTTTAAAATTGAGATTTACTAAAAGATACTACAATTTTATGAGGATTGTGGCCAATTAGAGCTCTGGTTTTATTTTTTTCATTGACAATTATTCAGTTCAGCTCAGTCGCTCAGTCGTGTCTAACTCTTTGCGACCCCATGAATCACAGCACGCCAGGCCTCCCCGTCCATCACCAACTCCCGGAGTTCACTCACACTCACGTCCATGGAGTCGGTGGACCCTTATCTCTCTAAAATGGGTATAGATTTATTCTATCTGGTATTTTTGTTGGGTAAGAAGTGTTGTGGGAGAATGGAGAGAGGGGAGTATAAATAACTCTGCTACTGCTCCTAAGTCGCTTCAGTCGTGTCCGACTCTGTGCGACCCTACAGACAGCAGCCCACCAGCCTCCCCCGTCCCTGGGATTCTCCAGGCATAAATCAAGCCTAATACAAGTAAGAAACTGTTTTTGCAATTTATTTTATATTAAACAGAGTTCTTCTTGTGTTTCTTGTGAAAGTGAACGAAAGCTTTTTAAATCGGTATCTCTTTTTAAAGTGTTAAATAAATTAGTTGATAATTTGTAATGTTTACAAATTTGTAATGTTTACAAATTAGATTAGAGGGTCTAATCTAATTTACATCACCTAAAAGTTTTTGAAAATCACTTAAGGTTGATAATATGTTGGGAGTAAGGGAGTAATATATTGTCTGCTGCTAAGTTGCTTCAGTCGTGTCCGGCTCTGTGTGACGCCATAGACGGCAGCCTCCCAGGCTCCCCTCTCCCTAGGATTCTCCAGGCAAGAATACTGGAGTGGGTTGCCATTTCCTCCTCCAATGTGTGAAAGTGAAAAGTGAAAGTGAAGTCACTCTTAGCGACCCCATGGACTGCAGCCTACCAGGCTCCTCCATCCATGGGATTTGCCAGGCAAGAGTACTGGAGTGGGGTGCCATTGCCTTCTATGAATATATTGTCTATTAACAACAAATCTTCAGTAATAGTCAAGTGTAGATGTTTGAAATTTTTTAGGGGCAATGATTAATCTAGAAGCTTTTAAGCATTGAGTTATGTCAAACATCTGTTGAATTTTTAAAACAGATGGAGTTGAAAACAATATATCATCTATATAATGAATAACAAGAAAGTTGGGAAATTGTCTCATAGGTTCAAAGGCTTTGGTTACATAATATTGACACATGGTGGGAGAATTCATCGTTTTTTGAGGTAACATAGTCCATTGATACTGTTTACGAGGCCCAATATAATTAGGATAAGGAAGAGAGAAAGCAAACTACTCTCGGTCTACAGGGTGTAATGGCATAGTAAAAAAAAAAAAAAAAAAAAACCTTGGAGTGGGGGCAATCTTGTAAATCTATAATAATAATATGTCAGTTTTGAGGAATAGTGGTAGGTGATAGAATTTTTGGTTGTAATCTATCTATAGGTTTCATAGATACATTAACCTTATGATGGTCTGTTAAAAGATGCCATTTGTTAGATTTTTTTTTATTATTATAAAAATTGGGGAATTCCAAAGGGAGCAAGATTTCTCATATGTTTTAATTTCAATTGTGTATTTATAAGCTTTTTAGTAGCCTCTAAGTTCTCTTTGTAAGAGGCCACTGCTCTGTCTAAATAGGCTCATCATTTTTTCAAGTTATTTTAATAATTGTATTGTTTATTAAATGAGCAGTGACCCCTAGGAAAAATGTGGAATATATATTTGAGTTTGTCATTGTGTAAGTAAATATCTTTTCATTAAATTAAGGGGTGCATCTATCACATAAGGTTGTAATGTTGCAGGCTGGGCTTTTGGTCTCTCACATGGATATATTTGGACACTTTGATAAACCTCTTGTACTTTGGTTTGAGATACTCTTGCAATTTGGTAAGAACTTCTCTGTATAGGCCAAGATTTGGGCCATAAATGTTTAGAAATCATGGTAATACCAGATCGTGTATCAAGAAGACCAGAAAAGCTTTTGTCATTAATTTTGATATTTATAATTGATCATGCACATTTAGATACTATTGATGTCCATAAGGATTGTTTCTGATCAGTATTACCAAATTTATCTCTCTGTATATCATTAGAGGAATTAATAGAAATGTAAGGTAAAAGAAGTAATTAGACAATCCTTTTTTAAATGGCTCATCTCCCTACAAACAAAACACCTTTCATTTTTCTTTTTAAAGTTAGCAGCCATTGCTTTAGCTTTAGCAGCCATTGCTTTAGCTAACATTTGCATTTTTTAAGTTTTTGATCCTATGTTGCAACAAGCCATTAAATAATGGATAAAATTTCGTCTCATGAAGTGGAGTGATGGCTTTTTGACATTTCTGATTCGCATTTTTATATGTAAGCAGTTTTTCTCATTGTATCTTAGCCTCCTCTCTGACAACACAACGGGAGTCTAGACTCCCAGTCTAGCTAAAAAATCAGCATAGGTTTCATTCGGTCAGTTCTGTTCAGTTGCTCAGTCATGTCCGACTCTTTGCGACCCCATGAATCGCAGCATGCCAGGCCTCCCTGTCCATCACAAACTCCCAGAGATCACTCACACTCACGTCCATCGAGTCGGTGATGCCATCCAGCCATCTCACCCTCTGTCGTCCCCTTCTCCTCCTGCCCCCAATCCCTCCCAGCATCAGAGTCTTTTCCAATGAGTCAGCTCTTCGCAGGAGGTGGCCAAAGTACTGGAGTTTCAGCTTTATCATCAGTCCTTCCAAAGAAATCCCAGGGCTGATCTCCTTCAGAATGGACTGGTTGGATCTCCTTGCAGTCCAAGGGACTCTCAAGAGTCTTGTCCAACACCACAGTTCAAAAGCATCAATTCTTTGGCACTCAGCTTTCTTCACAGTCCAACTCTCACATCCATACATGACCACTGGAAAAACCATAGGCTTGACTAGACGGACCTTTGTTGGCAAAGTAATGTCTCTGCTTTTCAATACACTATCTAGGTTGGTCATAACTTTCCTTCCAAGGAGTAAGCATCTTTTAATTTCATGGCTGCAGTCACCATCTGCAGTGGTTTTGGAGGCCCCCAAAATAAATTCTGACTCTGTTTCCACTGTTTCCCCATCTATTTCCCATGAAGTGATGGGGCCAGATGCCATGATCTTCGTTTTCTAAATGTTGAGCTTTAAGCCAACTTTTTCCCTCTCTACTTTCACTTTCATCAAGGGGCTTTTGAGTTCCTCTTCACTTTCTGCCATGAGGGTGGTGTCATCTGCATATCTGAGGTTATTGATATATTTCCAGGCAATCTTGATTCCAGCTTGTGCTTCTTGCAGCCCAGCGTTTCTCATGATGTACTCTGCATATAAGTTAACTAAGCAGGGTGACAATATACAGCCTTGACGTACTCCTTTTCTTATAGGGAACCAGTCTGTTGTTCCATATCCATTTCCAACTGTTGCTTCCTGGCCTGCATATAGGTTTCTCAAAAGGCAGGTCAGGTGGTCTGGTGTTCCCATCCCTTTCAGAAATTTCCACAGTTTATTGTGATTAGGCCCTTGTTAATATCTTTGTGTAGCTATCTCTAGATTTTCCTTGAGGAGTAATTCCATCCCATGCTTCAAGGGCAATTTCTTTCAATTGCTCATGTAACAAAGAGGGCAGTGTATCTGAACTTCCATTGAATCAAACTGTCCCATACCAGTTAATGTTTTTAAAGGAATTTGGTTTTGGGGAGTGCCAGCTCAAGCATTAGAATTGGCACGTTCTCGGGCCACATCACGAAACCACATTATCTGTTGAACATATTTTCTTGTTTTAAGAAGAGCTTTTATCAAAATTTGTAAATCACAGGAATAAAGTTTTCAATAGAAGATGTCATAGTGTTTAACAGTTGTTTAGTAAAAGGTGAATGAGGGAAGTACAGAGTTAAAGTCTTTTTCATTTGTTGTATGTGAGAAAAATCAAGGTCTTCATATTGAGGTATTAGTTGTCCTTGAGCATTAATATTTTTTAACACAGGGAAGGCAAAAAGATCATCAGCCTCAGAGACTCAAGATTGTAAAGCCAGTAAATCCTTCTCCTTTGTCGTGAAGGAGAATGAGTGTATTGTCTGTTTTTATAAACATGAATGTATGCTAGGGGCTTATCATTGTCATCAGAAAAAGTATTGTTGGCTTTAGTGTCAAAGAGAACATCAGAAGAATCATCATCAGATTTATTTTGTCCTTGAATCGAGGGGACCTTTGGTTTCATGTCCATTACAAGAGGAGAAGGAGCACTTAGGACAGCCAGAGCAGGGATAGTGGGAAAGTTTTGAAACACTTTATGTTGTTTTAATTGGGCCTTTTGCAAAGTCTTATCATCTAATTTATATTTGTATAATGAGCGTTCCACTTGTTGACGAATATAAGGCGGGCTAGAACTGCCTTGAAATGGCAAGATCACAGCTTTTATGAGGGCCTACATGGCATCTGTTCCCATCACTTCATGGGAAATAGATGGGGAAACAGTGTCAGACCTTATTTGGCGGGGTGGGGTGGGGGTGGGGCTCCAACATCACTGCAAATGGTGACTGCAGCCATAAAATTAAAAGACGCTTACTCCTTGGAAGGGAAGTTATGACCAACCTAGATAGTGTATTGAAAAGCAGAGACATACTTTGCCAACAAAGGTGCATCTAGTCAAGGCTATGGTTTTTCCAGTGGTCATGTATGGAAGTGAGAGTTGGACTGTGAAGAAAGCTGAGCGCCAAAGAATTGATGCTTTTGAACTGTGGTGTTGGACAAGACTCTTGAGAGTCCCTTGGACTGCAAGGAGATCCAACCAGTCCATTCTGAAGGAGATCAGCCCTGGGATTTCTTTGGAAAGAATGAGGCTGAAGCTGAAACTCCAGCACTTTGGCCACCTCCTGCGAAGAGTTGACTCATTGGAAAAGACTCTGATGCTGGGAGGGATTGGGGGCAGGAGGAGAAGGGGACGACAGAGGATGAGATGGCTGGATGGCATTACATGAGTGTGAGTGAACTCCAGGAGTTTGTGATGGACAGGGAGGCCTGGTGTGCTGCGATTCATGGGGTCGCAAAGAGTCGGACACAACTGAGCGACTGAACTGAACCGAACAAGGGCCAGAAACCTATTGGAATATTTTCTCTCCATCTTGTGGCTCGTTTAACTTTTTTTTTTTTTTTTTAACCCGGTTCCAAATTTCTAAATTGAAACTGTCTTCTTCAGGGAACCAGGGATTATATTCAACCAGTGTTTGGAGGCAAGCCTCTTTCCGTTGAGGTGAAACCAAAAGTCCTTGAACCTTAAATAAATGATGAAGTAAAGTAGAAAAGCGGTGGGGCTTTCCAGCCCTTTGTCCCATAACCCCGCAATTACCGACCTCTGTAGGTCCTAACAGTCACTCTGTTCGCTTGCCAAAGGCATTCACTAGGTGCCTTTTCGGGCACCACTTGTCACGGTCTTTGTAGACTTGGGCCTGGGGACCGGAGTTGACGAGCAGAAGGACGCAGGGGACCCAAGTCTCGAGTGAAACAAGGGTACTTTATTTGCAGAAATGCATGCTTATATATTGTCAATAAAATGATTACTCAGCCCTTAAAAAGAATGAAATTCCACCAGTTGCAACAAAATGGAAAATCCTTTAAGTAAAAGGTCACTGAAGAGGGTCACTGAAGGGAGTCACTGAAGGGAATCCATGGTACTCTTTCCCATGATCTCAGTCCTGATAACTGCGTGCAGCTCTGCTCATTCCTGTTTTCTGGGAACGGATAAAGAACAGAGTCCTTGAGAAATGGCACACAAAAGAAGAAAACATATTGGATCCCATAAAGTTGAATGTCCCCTGACAGCTAATATCCAAGAACTGCTTCAGAAAAGTGAGTCTCAGCCTTCCTGATCCATTCTTGGTTGGGCAAGGTGTAGTAGCTTGGAGAAATGAATATGTGGGACATTCACATTCTTGCTGTGGAAATAAATTGTTGAATACAATGGAATCTAAAATTTCTCTTGCTTGTGACATAAAAGTAGACATGACAGAATGGCAAATGCCCTTCCTGCCTGTTACACTCTGATCCGCCACCCACCCCCACCCCCTCCCCCAACCTTTTCTTTTAGGACAATTATGTTGCTTAGGGAAAGGGGCATCATTCTTGTTTCATAACATCTTCCGAGCTGATAAGGGGCATTGTTCCTAAATTGGTGAGGCAACAGATTCCCCTAAACCTCATATTGAGGGTCTCTGATCCAGGGACCCCAAGTAGTAAATGGAGGAAACTGTAGCTCTTATGGGAGTTTGAGCAACCATTTGTAACTAAAAAGCATTCATGCGACTAGAAATAAATCCAGCTACACAGTTACAGATGCAGGGAGTAAACAGCAAAACAGAACAATCAGAGTTACTGTAATTAAGATAGTTTTCCATTGTAGGGAACTAGTTAACTTCCTCCAAAGTGAGGCAGTTGAGGCTTCGGGAGTATCCATAGCCAGGATCATCTTGCTCATGTGTTTAGTAAAGTGAGTAACATTAGTGGTCATATCAGGTATATATGGAGAGCACTGGGTAGTAATAATGACACAAGTTCCTCCTTGTGCAGCTGTCAGAATATCTAAGGCTAATCTGTTTTGTAAAACCACCTTTCTAATTTGCGTTTGTTCATCATTAAGAGCTGAAATCGCTTTTTCAGAATCTTGTAAAGCCCATTGAGTAAAATTAATCAAAACATCCACTTGTAGCATAACATCTGTAGTTCCCAGAGAGGGAACAAACGCTCCAGCCAAATAATCATGCCAGTGAAATACAAACCTTGCCCACCGAGTTTTATGATGTGATAAATTAGCAGGCTTTTCTGGAAGCTCTGAAAATAAGAAGCCATGAGTTAAAGCTAGACCTAGGGTACATCTCCCTATCCAGCCAGAGGGAAACAATGCCACATATCCAATAGATCCCATTTGGAGCAAGCCAGCGTGACTGAGATATCCAGCTACAATCAATTCCTGGCCAGGCAAAGGGAGGACCTGAACTGGGGTTGGAAATCAGGGGAATGATTACGTTGCATGTTTTTTGAGGCAAAATTTCAGTCATTATAATTAAGCTGTTGGCTAACTTCTGGGGATGTCTGTGTTTGTTCCCAGCTGGTAGGGGCAGTAGATATGACTTCCTTTTTCAGGAGTTAGCCATATAACCTCATCTCATATTTGATAAGTATCAGGTAAAAGGACAAAAATTAAAAGTCACATTATGTCCACAGTTAAAAGTACAAAGTGTTGCACCAGTCCATCTTAAGGTTGTTAAATGTCATCAGACTAGGAAGAGCCATTGTATATCATTGTTGTTGAAGGTATTCACAGACTTGGAGAAAGTTTTTTCCTTGAAGTGGAGATGCCCACCATGGGAAGCCTTCCACTAAGGGAGTCGGGAGCACTCTGCACACCCAGCGGTTAGACCGATTGTGGCATGCAGCATTGGCGGGAGCCCAGGACAGGAAGGCATTGCCTTGAGGATCAAATGGCAGATTCAGGATTTTTGGAGTCAGCAGAAGTAGGCTGACTTAGATTATCAGGCCCATCTGAAAAGTCCAAAGTCAGGGCATAGAAAGTAACGACATAAAATGATGTCATTTAATTCTGGTCAGGCACCATCTCTCAACTGGAGTGTGATGCACCTATGAATCAAGTTCCTGCCACTTTGACAGCTGTGGAAGAAGAATAACCTCGTAAGGGCCTTCCCAGAGAGGTCTGAGGAATTGGCCCCAAGATCCCAACGTTGTTTATCAGGACCATGGTTTTGGTTCAAATAGAGGCTGTGTCAGGAGTCACTTCTCAGGGTTTCATTAATTCCTGTTGAGTTACATGATTAGTTAATCCTAATGCTTTATGGTCTATACCAATGTCTGTGCATAAGAAAGACTTTTCATAAAAACATTCAAAGGGGGACAATCCCTCCTTTTATGGGGTGGTCCGCGCCCTCATTAAAGCTATGGGTAGAACTTAAATCTAATTGTCCTGCATCTTTTGAGTTAATTTGTGGAAATACCTTTTGATAATGTCATTAGCTATTTCAACCATTCCTGAGGATTGGGGTCTCCAGGAACAGTGTAAGTGATATTGCATTCCTAGAGCTTTAGACACCCACTGAGTTACAGTACCTTTAAAGGCGGAGCCATTGTCACTCTGAAGGCTCTGTGGTAGCCCAAACCTGGGGATACTTTCATGGATTAAAATTCTTATAACTTCCTTAGCCTGTTGACTGCAACAGGGAAAAGCCTCAATCCATCCAGTAAAATTAAATCCACCTAAACTTGTAAGCAAGAATATACATTAAATTTTGGTCTATGAGTAAAATCAATTTGCTGGTCCTTTCCAGGATATTTTCCCCTTTATTATAATCCAGATTTTGCTAGCTTTCAGTTTTAGGGTTTTTCTTTTCTTTTTTTTTTTAAACAAACATCACATCTTTTTATAATGTTCTTTATAGTTTTCATTACATTTTCCATTACTTGAAACAAGTGAGAAGTCATCTGGTAAGTACTCTCTGCACCTAAATGAAAACTCTGGTATAAACCCTTAGGAATTTTCCATTAAGCATTTTCAGAAATTAATTATATGTCCTGGGACTGTAACCAACCTTTATCAGTAATCTTAGCTCCTCTTTTCTCATATCTTTCTAATTCTTCCTCAGTATATTGTGATTGTTCCTGTTCCACATCCCTACCCTACTGTGCCCTTTTTTAATGCATAACAGCTACTTCTTTAGGACAATATATACCAGCTAAAAGTCTCTTGGTCTCTCTGGAAAGCTTAATAAGTTCTCCTGTTACCATTTTAAACTGCCTTTCTTTCCATATTGCAACATGAGCATGTAAAGTCAAATAAGCATACTAAAATCAGTGCGAATATTTACTCGGTGGCCTTTGCTTAACTCTAGAGCTCAGGTCAGGGCCACAAGCTCCACTAACTGATCACTGGTTCCCTGGGGGAGAAATTTTCCTTCTAAAACCTATTCAGATGTCACCACGGAGTAACCTGCTTAATGCTTCCCATTGCGAACAACAACAAAATGCCATCTGTAAATATTTCCACGTCAGGATTGTCTAATGGGGTATCCATTCGATCTTCGAGAGCTGTATAATTTAAAGTTAGAAATTGGAAACAATCATGATCAGGAGTTTCATTTTCCTTCTCACGAAGGAAAGTGGCAGAATTTAAATTGCCACAAATTTTAAGCTCACTTACTGGTCCTCTAACAGCAATGACTGATATTCAAGAAGCCAACACTGTCATCCAAGTATTAACCTTAGATTGTAAGATTGCACTCACGTCATGAGAAGTCAGTACAGTAACATTTCATCCATTATTTATTTTTAAGGCCTCAGGTGTTAATAAAGCCATTGCCCCAATTACTCTTAGACAGTGTGGCCACCCACATGAAATCGGGTCTAATTCTCTACTTAAACAGCCAATAGGTTGCTGGTGAGGCCCACATGGTTGTGTCAAAACTCCCAAGGCCATGCCTTTTCTTTCAGGGACAAGCAAATTAAATTCTGACCCTGTGGGCAAGCTCAAAGTGGGATATTGCAGGAGAGTAGTCTGAAGAGCCTTAAAAACCTTTTGAGTATCTGGAGACCAAAACAGTTTGCCAGTTTGGGGCTGCTGGGTCTCAGTTATAAGTTTATTTAAAGGCCATGCAAGTTCCCCATAATGCAGAATCAAAAGACACCAGTAACCTGTGATTCCTAAAATATCCTCAATTGTATTTAAGTCATAGGTAGGTGAAGATTTAATATAGGTTTAGTTCTCTCGGGGCCTATGGCTCTGGTCCCTTCTAACATTATTAGGTCCAGATATCTAACAGATTGTTGACAACGCTGAGCCTTTTTCTCTTGATGCCTTGTAACTGCAGCCTGTCAGAAGTTTAAGAAATCTTTTGAGGCTTGTGAGCAAGCTTCCTCTATCTAGCACAGAGCAAAATATCATTTACATATTGTAGTACCACTGTTTTGGAGCTATTCAAGTTTTGTAGAATCTGTGACAAACTTTGCCCAAATAGGTGAGGGCTGGCCGAAATCCCTGGGGCAACACTTTCCAGGTTATCTGAGAAGCTGGCTGCATAGAGTCTTCAAAGGCAAATAGAAATTGACTTTCTTCTGCCAAAGGCACTAACTAAAAGGCATCTTTAAAATAAATTACTGGAGTATTACTCAGCCATTAAAAAGAATACATTTGAATCAGTTCTAATGAGGTGGATGAAACTGGAGCCTATTATACAGAGTGAAGTAAGCCAGAAGGAAAAACACCAATACAGTATACTAACGCATATATATGGAATTCAGAAAGATGGTAACAATAACCCGGTGTACAAGACAGCAAAAGAGACACTGATGTATAGAACAGTCTTATGGACTCTGTGGGAGAGGGAGAGGGTGGGAAGATTTGGGAGAATGGCATTGAAACATGTAAAATATCATGTAAGAAACGAGTTGCCAGTCCAGGTTCGATGCACGATACTGGATGCTTGGGGCTAGTGCACTGGGATGACCCAGAGGGATGGTATGGGGAGGGAGGAGGGAGGAGGGTTCAGGATGGGGAACACATGTATACCTGTGGCGGATTCATTTTGATATTTGGCAAAACTAATACAATTATGTAAAGTTTAAAAATAAAATAAAATTAGAAAAAAAATAATAAATAAATAAATTACTGAGAAATACGTGGCTCCCTCAGGAATTTCAGACAACAGAGTATAAGCATTAGGTACCACATGGTGTGGTGTACAGGAACTACAGGCTCACTTATTATTTGTAAATCTTGAACTAGTCTCCATTCACCATTTGATTTCTTTATACCCCAAATAGGAGTGTTTCAGGGACTGTTTCAGGGAATTAATATCCCCTGTTCCTTTAAATTCTCAAGGATGAGTTTTCGGTTCAGTTCAGCTCAGTTCAGTCGCTCAGTCGTGTCCGACTCTTTGCAACCTCATGAATCGCAGCACCCCAGGCCTCCCTGTCCATCACCAACTCCCGGAGTTCACTCACACTCACGTCCATTGAGTCGGTGATGCCATCCAGCCATCTCATCCTCTGTCGTCCCCTTCTCCTCCTGCCCCCAATCCCTGCCAGCATCAGAGTCTTTCCCAATGAGTCAACTCTTCGCATGAGGTGGCCAAAGTACTGGAGTTTCAGCTTTAGCATCATTCCTTCCAAAGAACACCCAAGGCTGACCTCCTTTCCAATGGATTGGTTGGATCTCCTTGTAGCCCAAGGGGCTCTCAAGAGTCTTGTCCAACACCACAGTTCAAAAGCATCAATTCTTCAGTGCTTAACTCTTCCTTAAACTCAGGTTTCAGTGGATACTGCTCCTCATGTGGAAATAAGGGAGGGTCTTTGAGCTTGACAACTACAGGAAGAGCATATTGTGCTCAACCCACAGAATTTCCATCAGCCCATCCTCTAAGATTTCTATTTTGTTCAATTAAATGGAGAAGAAAGCAGGGCTTCATATTCATGGAAACAGAGTACATCCTTGCTCAGTACATCCCTCCCCAA
Source organism: Bos taurus (assembly GCF_002263795.3). Taxonomy (NCBI): domain Eukaryota; kingdom Metazoa; phylum Chordata; class Mammalia; order Artiodactyla; family Bovidae; genus Bos; species Bos taurus. Next base: position 23,844,009 of record NC_082638.1, read on the forward strand.
AAGGAGAGAGGGAGACTCTGGCATGATTAGAAACTCGTGTGAAAATAGCACAGAGTCTCAGTTACAGCATAAAGAACAACTGAAGTAAAACCTTTTGGTTTTACAATCCCACTACAGAAGCAGGTCGGGAAGAAAGTGGGTCAGGTGCTTCAGTAAGCACAGAGTAAGCTGCTGCTGCTGCTGCTGCTGCTGCTGCTGCTGCTGCTGTGTCACTTCAGTCGTGTCCGACTCTATGCAGCCCACCAGGCCCCCCGGTCCCTGGGATTCCCAGGGCAAGAACACTGGAGTGGGTTGCCATTTCCTTCTTCAATGCATGAAAGTGAAAATTGAAAGTGAAGTCGCTCAGTCGTGTCTGACTCTTAGCGACCCCATGGACTGCAGCCCTCCAGGCTCCTCCGTTCATGGGATTTTCCAGGCAAGAGTACTGGAGTGGGGTGCCATTGCCTTCTCCAGAGTAAACTGCCCCACTGTCTAAAAGGAAATCAACAGATTGGCCCCACGCGGTTACTTATACCCAGGGTATCTCGGGGGTAATTAGGACGGGAGCTTGTCCGGGGACCTCCAGGCACCTTGAGTCCTGATTTGTCTTGAGAGTCTGACCCCTGAAACCTACACTTCTGGGGGCAGTCTCTCCTCCAGTGCAGACTGAAGTCTCTCTCCCTTGCGGACTGTATACGGAGCTGGCGGCAGCATAGATGTCTGAGGGCAATCCTGCTTAGGGTGCCCATCCTTTTCACAGTAATAGCAAGCTCATCCCTTTTTACCTCTCGGGAAATTTTTCTCAGGTTGTTTAAGAACGGTTCTGCGATGAACATTGGATGCATGTTGATGTATGGCAAAACCAATACAATATTGTAAAGTAAAATAATAATAATAAAAAGAAACGGAAAAAAAAAAAAAAGAAAAAGAACGGTTCTGACAGGCATTACAAATGCTTCTCTCTGTTCCTTTGTCTTTGTCTGTCTTTCTTTCTTTCCCTCATATTCCCTGCCATAATAGACCGAGCCAGTTTCAGCAGATTATCTAAAAACCGATTTGGCCCATGCTTGTTTTAATAGCTTACGATGGATATCTAGAACTGACTGAGTGAGTAATCTATCTTTTAAGATCACTCCTCCCTCTTAACTTTCAGGATCAAACTCAGTGTATCTGAGAAGGGCTTCTCTCAGTTTATCTAGGAATTTACCAGGTGCTTCCTTCTCCTCCTGTTCTATGTTGGCCAATTTGTCATAGTTTGAAGTCTTTGCATGCTCTTGCCTGAGTCCGTTAAGAATACATCTGACAAAACGACTCAAATCTCATCATCCTTTGGCCATGTTATAGTCCCAGTCTGGTTCTATAATTGGGACTGTCTGATTCCCAGTGGGTAGGGTGACTGTCTCATCCTCTCTTTTCGCTACTGATTCATTACCAAGCCATTCATCACCAAAAGTAATAGGTTTCCCCAAAACTCAAGTTTTTAAGTTGGGAGTCAGTGTTTGTCCCAAGATATACATCACATCCTTCGAAGTAAGGCAATAAGGCAGAGTAACACCTTTAAAACCTCTAATATATTTTTGGGGGGTCCTCTAAATAGTCTCCCAGTTACTCCTTGATTATTTGTATTTATTGGTAAGGAAAGCACGTATTAACTCTCAGAGACTGATTACTTTTCCCAGTGGGTGCTTCCTAAAGAGGAAACAGCTTGTGTGGCTGTTCCTCAGCCTCTCTGGCAGTTCTGTGCATATGATCCCAGGAATAGGTTGGAGAAACATGATTTTCTTTATCTCTTTGTCTCCAGTCCTCCATCTCATCCTGTATTTCACCCTTAGTTTTTGCTATCTGAACTTCTCTTACGTCAATTGTCTGAGCTTCTGTTGAAACCAGAGTAGTCTGAGGTAGTACTGAGACAGGGGTTCTTTGGACATCTACCTGGGCAGTTTGAATCTCAGTTTTGGGTTTAACTGAGATCAAGAAGTGCGGGGGCAAGGGGGGAGGATTCTTTGACTTTCAGTCTCCTCAGTTTGGAGCCCCACGTATGGGGGCAAAATAGGAGGACAGGAGGGAGCTGAAGGTATCATACCCAAATCTATACCCTTAGGGCATACATCTGACGTATATTGCAGAGAGAGAACAACAACAAAAAAAAGCAATACATATGCTCCTTCTACCCATAGCCCTTGTTTTCCACAGAACCTATCTAATTGTAAAACAGTATTATAATTAAGAGATCCTCCAACCAGCCATGGTTTGCCATCCTCCAATGGATACCGTGGCCATGCAGTATCACATAGTGTTCGCATAGAAGATCAGGCATGTCTTCTTTAAGCTCTGGGGATCAAATCGATCCCAGTTTTTCAGGATACACTTCAAAGGAATGAGTCTGGAATTGTTAGCTCCCATCTGCAAGAGAGAAAAAATCGACTAGCACCATCTTTCTACTGGAGATGTCATCCCCTGCTCTAGATGGGGGTGTAGACAGACTTTACACAGAAGCTTTCCTTCTGTGGTTGGACTCAGTCTGCCCCTTACTGATGCAGGCCCCGTACTCATCCCTCCTAGTTCTACCACTGAGGTGGGGTAGAGAAGCACCAGGTGTAGATCTGATGACATCCCATACTGATGTCCAGTTCCTCACCATTAAAAGCATTCTTGCTTCTGATGCCACCCAGGGTGCAGAGTAACCTTCTGGTACGCCTCCCAAGCTGAGACTGTTGGGGGAAACATTCATCACCTGAGTGCTGTGTGCAACCCTGAGTATATTTCTGACCACAATAAGACTGGTATGAACATAAAACTGAGACGTTCCTTCCAAGCATCACCACACTAGTATAAGCAATAGCAAAAGAGCTGGTGACAGGCTGGCCAGTGAGGGAAAAAGTGTTTTTGTTCTTGAGTTATTAGGGCCAGTCCTTCCAGTTCATTCCCACAGATTCCACAGAAAGAATATCTAAGGAGTTAGGACAAAAACCTCTGGAGAACCTCCTCTGGCCCACTAAGAGCTAGCATTATTAAAGGAAGAAGTCAACTGTACTTCCTGAGTAACCTTTCACCTGAGTGATGCTCTCAGATATAGAGCTCCATCTAGCTTCTGAACTTTTGACTCCTAGGTTGGCTAGGCACTTCCTGACTACCAACTCAAGTTTGAGACTTAAGTAACAGTACCCATTAACAGCTTAGATCTCAAGTCCCTTGAAAGTCTATGATCCAACAGATTAGGTTAGTAGTTCTAATTCCCAAGAGATTATGAAACGGTCAAAGAGACCGAAATGTTTGACCAAGAAAGGAGAGTTCAGTTCACTTGCTTTGCCCATTTCTGATCGGTTCCCAGAGGAGACATTGGGTGCCTCTTGGCACTGGCAGGTAGTATAATCCCATGACAGGTTTCTGCCATAAGCCATATGAGATCACTGTCGAACCACAGAGCAGGGCTCTTCACTTGGTTCATGCAGGGTGTGTCATTCATTCACACAAGCACACCATAGAGTTAGTAAGGCAGAGCAGAAAACGTGTTAGGTAGAAGAACAAAGAACTAGAACTTCAAGCATCCTTATCGTGTCCTGAAGAATCCCAAATGAGCCTGCAAGATGAAAGTTTGTTGCTGAACCAAAACAGACACTGGGATCCTTGGTCTCCAGAGGAGAATAATTCAGTCTGGGGCTTGATTGCTTAGCGCTTTTGTGTTAAAAAAAAAAAAAAAAAGTTTTATTAAAGTATAAAAGACCCTGATGCTCGGAGGGATTGGGGGCAGAAGGAGAAGGGGACGACAGAGGATGGGATGGCTGGATGGCGTCACCAACTCGATGGACATGAGTTTGAGTGAACTCCGGGAGTTGGTGATGGACAGGGAGGCCTGGCGTGCTGCGATTCATGGGGTCGCAAAGAGTCGGACACGACTGAGTGATTGAACTGAACAGAACTGGAAGTATAAAAGAGATAGAGAAAGCTTCTGATGCAGACAGAAGAGGGAAGAAAGAGTACTCCCCTGCTAGTCTTCAGCTGGGTCCATTTCTTCCAGGTTATCCATTTTATTGCCATAGAGTTGTTCTTAATAGTCTCTTAGAATCCTTCGTATTTCTGCATTGGCTGTTGTAACCTCTCCTTTTTCATTTCTAGGTTTGTTGGTTGGATTCTTCTGTTTTTATCTTGTTGCCTCTAGATAAGTTTGTCAATTGCTTTTCCTCACAAAGAACCAGCTTTGAGTTTTATTAATCATTACTATTGTTTCGTTTCTTTTTATTTTATTTCTGCTTGGATGTATATGATTTTTTCCTTCTACTATTTTTGTTTTGTTTTGTTTTTATTGTTCTAGTTCCAGTTGTCTTAGGTGCCAAGTTAGATTGTCCATTCGATGTTTTTCTTGTTTCTCGAGGTAGATATGTATTGCTATAAACTGACCTCTTTGAAACTGCTTTTGCTGCACCCCATAGGTTGTGAGTTGTTTTGTTTTCATTGTCATTTGTTTCTAGGAATTTTTTGATTTCCCTTTTGATTTCTTCAGTAACCTGTTGATTAATTAAAAATGTGTTGTTTAACCTCCATGTGTTTGTGTTTCTTACAGTGTTCCTCCTCTAATTTTTATCCAGTTTCATAACTTGTGGTCGAAGAACATGCGTGATATGATTTTAATTTTCTTAAATTTTCTGTAAGTTTGGTTTGTAGCCAAGGTGTGGTCTATCCTGGAGAATATTCTGTGTACACTTGAGATGAAAGTGTATTCTTCTGCATTGAATGGCATGCCCTAAAGATATCAATGAGATGCCTCTCATCTCATGTATTATTTAATACATATTTCCTTATTAATTTTCTGTTTTGATGATCTGTCCATTGGTGTGAGTGGGGTGTTAAAGTCTCCTACTGTGATTGTGTTGCTGTCAATATCTCCTTTAAGTCTGTTCAGTTCAGTTCAGTTCAGTCGCATCTGACTCTTTGAGTCCCCATGAACCGCAGTACACCAGACCTCCCTGTCCATCAGCAACTCCCTGAGTCCACCCAAACCCATGTCCATTGTGTCGGTGATACCATCCAACCATCTCATCCTCTGTAATCCCCTTCTCCTCCTTCCTTCAATCTTTCCCAGCATCAGGATCTTTTCAGATGAGTCAGCTCTCTGCATCAGGTGGCCAAATTAATGGAGTTTCAGCTTCAACATCAGTCCTTCCAATGAATACCCAGGACTGATCTCCTTTAGGATGAAATAGTTGCATCTCCTTGCAGTGCAAGGGACTCTCAAGAGTCTTCTCCAATACCACAGTTCAAAAGCATCAATTCTTTGGTGCTCAGCATTCTTTATAGTCCAACTCTCACATCCATACATGATTCTTGGAAAAACCATAGCCTTGACTAGATGGACCTTTGTTGGCCAAGTAATGTCTATGCTTTTAAATATGCTGTCTAGGTTGGTCACAACTTTCCTCCCAAGGAGCAAGTGTCTTTTAATTTCATGGCTGCAGTCACCATCTGCAGTGATTTTGGAGCCCAGAAAAATAAAGTCAGGCACTGTTTCCAGTGTTTCCCAATCTATTTGCCATGAAATGATGGGGCCAGGTGCCATGATCTTAGTTTTCTGAATGTTCAGCTTTAAGCCAACCTTTTCCCTCTCCTCTTCCACTTCATCAAGAGGATCTTTAGTTCTTCTTCACTTTCTGCCATAAGGGTGGTGTTGTCTGCATATCTGAGGTTATTGATATTTTTCCCGGCAGTCTTGATTCCAGCTTGTGCTTCCTCCATCCCAGCATTGCTCATGATGTAATCCGCATATAAGTTAAGTAAGCTGGGTGACAGTATACAGCCTTATCGTACTCCTTTTCCTATTTGGAACCAGTCTGTTGTTCCACGTCCAGCTCTTACTGTTGATTCCTTACCTGTATGCAAGTTTCTCAAGAGGCAGGCCAGGTGGTCTGATATTCCCATGCCTTTCAGAATTCTCCACCGTTTATTGTGATCCACACAGTCAAAGGCTTTGACATAGTCAATAAAGCAGAAATAGATGTTTTCCTGGAACTCTCTTGCGTTTTCCATGATCCAGTGGATGTTGGCAATTTGATCTCTGGTTCTTCTGCCTTTTCTAAAACCAGCTTGAACATCTGGATTTTCATGGTTCACATATTGCTGAAGCCTGGCTTGGGGAATTTTTGAGCATTACTTTACTAGCGTGTGAGATGAGTGCAACTGTGCGGTAGTTTGAGCCTTCTTTGGCATAGCCTTTCTTTGGGATTGGAAGGAAAACTGACCTTTTCCAGTCCTGTGGCTACTGCTGAGTGTTCCAAATTTGCTGACGTATTGAGTGCAGCATTTTCACAGCATCATCTTTCAGGATTTGAAATAGCTCAACTGGTATTGCATCGCCTCCACTAGCTTAGTTGATAGTGACGTTTCCTAAGGCCCACCTGACACATTCCAGGATGTCCGGCTCTACGTGAGTGGGAGTGATCACACCTTCGTGATTATCTGGGTCCTGAAGATCTTTTTTGTACAGTTCTTCTGTGTATTCTTGCTACCTATTCTTAATAACTTTTGCTCCTGTTAGGTCCATACCATTTCTGTCCTTTATTGAGCCCATCGTTGCATGAAATGTTCCCTTGGTGTATCTAATTTTTTGAAAAGGTGTTTGTCTTTTGTATTGAGGTGCTTATTATGTTGGGTGCATATATATTGGCAATTGTTATGTCTTCGTCTTGAATTGATCCCTTGATCATTATGTAGTGTTCTTCCTTGTGGTTGGTAGTACTCTTGTTTTAAGGTCTATATTTTCTGACATGAGGACTGCCACTCCAGCTTTCTTTTGCTTCCCATTTGCGTGGAATATATATTTTCCATCCTCTCACTTTCAGTCTACATGTGTCTTTAGGTCTGAAGTGTGTTTCTTGTAGACAACAAAATGGATACATGTTTTTGTATCCATTCAGCCAAGCTGTTTTTGTTTGTTTGTTTGTTTTGCCAACAAAGGTCCGTCTAGTCAAGGCTATGGTTTTTCCTGTGGTCATGTATGGATGTGAGAGTTGGACTGTGAAGAAGGCTGAGCACCAAAGAATTGATGCTTTTGAACTGTGGTGTTGGAGAAGACTCTTGAGAGTCCCTTGGACTGCAAGGAGATGCAACCAGTCCCTTCTGAAGGAGATCAGCCCTGGGATTTCTTTGGAAGGAATGATGCTAAAGCTGAAACTCCAGTACTTTGGCCACCTCATGCGAAGAGTTGACTCATTGGAAAAGACTCTGACGCTGGCAGGGATTGAGGGCAGGAGGAGAAGGGGACGACAGAGGATGAGATGGCTGGATGGCATCACTGACTCGATGGACATGAGTGTGAGTGAACTCCGGGAGTTGGTGATGGACAGGGAGGCCTGGCGTGCTGCGATTCATGGGGTCGCAAAGAGTCGAACACGACTGAGCGACTGGACTGAACTGAACTGAACTGAGCCAAGTTGTGTCTTCTCGTTGGAACATTTAATCCATTTACACTTAAGGTAATTATTGATATACATGTTTCTATTATCATTTTCTTAATTGATTCGGGTTGATTTTGTAGATCTTCTTTCTTCTTTTGTATTTCTTGACTATATAGGTACCTTTAACCTTTGTTGTAAAGCTGCTTTGGTCGAAGTGAATTGTCGTAACTTCTGCTTCTTTGAACAGAGTTTGATTTCTCCATCAGTGTTGAATGAGATGCTTGCTGGGTACAGTAATCTTGATCTTTCTCTTTCTTTTCTATACTTTAAATATATTCTGCCATTCTCCCCTGGCCTGCAGAGTTTCTGCTGAAAGAACAGCTCTTAAGGGTATAGGTTTCCCCTTGTATGTTACTTGTTACTTCTCCCTTGCTGCTTTTAATATTCTTTCGTTGTGTTTATTCTTTGTTAGTTTTATTATTATGTGTCTTTCCATGTTTCAGCTTTGGATTATCCTGTATGGGGCTCTTTGTGCCTGTTTGATTTGATTGAGTATTTCCTTTTCCGTGTTGGGGAAATTTTCAGCTGCAATCTCTTCAAAAATTTCCTCAAACCCTTTCCTTTTCTCTCTTCTTCTGGGAAGAATATTGGTATATGTTAGCTTGTCCCAGGGGTCTCTGAGACTATCCATTCTTTTCATTCCTTGTTCTTTACTCTGTTCTTCAACAGTTATATCCACTATTTTATCTTCAAACCCACTGATTCTTTCTTCTGCTTCAGATAGTCTGCTATTGGTTCTTTTTAGAGTATATTTAATTTCAGTAATTTTGTTGTCTCTGTGTGTTTGTCCTTTAATTCATCTAGGTCTTTGCTAGTTGATTCTTGCATTTTCCTCCATTTTGTTTTCAAGGGTTTTGATCATCTTTACTATCATCATTCTGAGTTCTTTTTCAGATAGTTTGCCTATTTCCCCTGTATTAATGTGGACTTCGGTGCTTGTATCTTGTCCCATCATTCGTGTAGTATTTCTCTGCCTTTTCTTTTTTTTAGATTTTTTATGTTTAACGTCTCTGTCTCCCAGGCTTCAAGGTTGAATTCTTTCTTCCTTTTTGCTTCTGCCTTCTGAAACTTGGTTCAGGGCTTTGTGTATGGTTCGCACAGGGTGACATTTGTGCTGAGTTTTCTTTCTGTTTCTTTTCCCTCTGATTGGCAAGGGTGAGGCAAGTGGCAATCCTGTCTGCTGATGACTAGTTTTTATGTTCGTTTTGTTTGTTTCTTGGATGAGATATCCTGCACAGGGATCTACTGTTTGTTGGGTGATGCTGGGTCTTGTATTCAAGTGTACCCTTTGTGTGACTCCTCACTATTTGAGTCTCTAGGGTCAGTTCTCAGGTAGTCTAGGATTTGGAGTTCCAAGTGGAGTAAGAGCAAGTGTATTCAGTGCAGTCTCACAGCCTGAAGCAGGGTTTTCAGACTGGAAACTAGAAACCCAAGGAGAGCTACATGAATGCTGAGAAAAGGAGGGGGGAATGGAAAAGTTTTCTGGTAAGTTGCCCAGAAATAAGTCATCTTCAAGGTGCATCAAGCGAACATGTAGGAGGAAAGTGAATGGATTCTCATTTACACCGCCTAAGTATCGTGGAGGGATTTTAGGCAAGAAATAAAAAACTACAGAATTGTGAAAGGTGAGAGGCAACAGAATGAAACCTGGAATAGTGTGGCTGTGAGGCAAGGTTGAAGGAGACACATCTCCCAGATGTGTCCCATGTGACCCATCTGAGTTAACGTAGAGAGATGAGGATGGCAGGTGAGTTTGGAGAGCTCTGTAGGGGTTTTAAAAATGTCTCATTTCTTCCACCAAATCATCTGAGTTGCTCTGCAACCTCCCCTAGAAGTATCAGAATGGGGTTTTGTGAGGTCAAGGCTCACCCAGGGCCCCCATTGGCTGGGGAATGATTTGCTGACCTCATAAAGCATAAGGGTCTGGCCCCCTATGGAGGGGTGTATATAGGGGTGCTCAGGCCCTCTGGAGCAGACAACTGGGAGTCTTCTAAATGAATAAGATGACTGAGAAGCCACAAGGCTCTACAAATGTTTGGGAACAGTCGACTCCAGATATCCAGGAGGAAAATATGAAGACCTGCTATCAATTGAGGTCCAAAAAAAAGTGTCAAGGTGAGATGAACCCATCCAAACTTCTCTTGTTTTTTGGCACTGCCCCTTAAGATTCCCCCACCTCTCTCCTTGCCTGTCACATACCCCTTCTCTACCCACACCCCTTCTCCTCAAGCCTTCAATTCAAAACATTATCACCCTCTTCCCCAAACCAATGCCATTCCTTGCTCCTCCTCTTGTTTTCTCCAGGTGACCAGTGTAACTGTGAGGATGACTAAGCAAATTCAACCAAAGCTGACCAAGAAATCTTCTCCAAAAACTCCTACCTCAGAGAAACTTAAGAAAATCAGAGGCTCAAAGCTCTGTGGCCAGGGTTCAAAGGTAAATGAAGAGCTGAATCAGAACAAACTGGAGGAGGCCCCAGAGATAGTGGAGAACCCTGCCATTGCAGCTGGACCAGTGGGCAGCCAGTCACTTCAGAACATGGCTAGAGAGCTCAGAAATCTTCGGGGGGTCTCGCCGATAAGAATTTGCCAACAGTACAGTCGTTGACTCTCATACCAACAGCATACATTAATAATGAACAGTAAATAAATTCAACCTGAAGTGGAATTATGTGCATCTCTGAGCTCTCTGATAGTGGGGGATGGAGAGGGCAGGGAAGGGATAAGTGTGTGAAGAGGGAGCCAGATAGGTCCTGGGGAGTTGAAGATGAGACCAGAAGGTCCAGTTAGCCAGAAAGTAATGGGAAGAACTGGGTCCAGATTGAACCCCAAAGATACATTTACATAGGTGAAGAGGAAGAGTACTTGAGGTTTCTGTCTGAGTGCAGAGGTGGAAACTTAGCTGGAGAGCCATTTCATGAGTGGGATTGAAGTGCCACTTACTAAAAAGGCATACGTAGTAGTTGCCCCTAGGCCACCTACCTCATAGAAGTGTTTAGTACACCTCAAAATATGATGTCAGCAACTAACAGCCTCAAAAACTCAATCTTCCTTTCTAAAAGGTAGTCCTTAGGAGTGAAATAATGGTTGTTTTCCCTATGGAGATTTCTCAAAAAGCTAAAAATGGAATAGCACATGACCTAACAATTTCATTATTGGATATATAGTCAAACAAATACACACAACATTAAATTAAAAGACACATATACCCCCTAAGTTCCTTAATTCACACAATTGGAACCCTTTAGGTTGGAAGCAACCTAAAGGGCCGCCAGATGATAGTCAGATGGATGATAAAGATGGGGCATGTGTGTACTATATAGGACAGTCGTTGTTGTTCAGTCACTAAGTCGTGTACCCCTCCTTGCAACACCATGCACTCTACCCTCCAGGCTCCTCTGCCCATGGAATTATCCAGGCAAGAATACTCCAGTGGGTTACCATTTCCTTTTCCAAGGGATCTTCCTTACCTAGGGATTGAACCCACATCTCCTAATTGCCAGACAGGTTATTTTCCACTGAGCCACCAGAAGACTTTTGGAATACTACACAGCCATAAAAAGAAGGAAATATTGCCATTTGCAAAAACATGGAAGATATAAGGCTAAGTAAAATGGCTCAGATAGAAATGATATCTGTCTTATTGAGATGATATCACTTATTGAATCTAAAAATACCACAAAGTAGAGAATTTAACAAAATGGAGGCTCACAGAAATAGAGAACAATCTACTGGTTACCAGCGGGGAGGGGGAGGGGAAGGGGCAATACAGAGGTGGGGGACTGGGAGACACAAAGTATTAGGTGTAAGATGAGCTCAAAGATGTATTGTGCAATATGGAGGATAGAGCCAGCAATTTGTAATAAGCATAAATGGAAAGCCTGGCTTGGAGTATTTTGAGGATTACTTTACTAGTGTGTGAGATGAGTGCAACTGTGCAGTAGTTTGAGCATTCTTTGGCATTGCTATCTTTGAGATTGGATCAAAAATATAACTTTCACAGTTCTGTGGCCATTGCTGAGTTTTCCAAGTTTTGCTGGCATATTGAACACTGCACTTTCACAGCATCATTGTTTAGGATTTGAAATAGCTCAGCTGGAATTCCATCACCTCCACTAGCTTTGTTCATAGTGATGCTTTCTAAGGCCCACTTGACTTCAGATTCCTGGATGCCTGGCTCTAGGTGAGTGATCACAGCAACGTGATTATCAGGGTCGTGAAGATCTTTTTTTGAACAGTTCTTCTGTGTATTCTTACCACCTCTTCTTAGTCTCTTCTGCTTCTGTTAGATCCATAACATTTCTGTCCTTTATTGAGCCCATCTTCACATGAAATTTTCCATTGGTAACTTTAATTTTTCTTGAAGAGTTCTCTAGTCTTTCCCATTCTATTGTTTTCCTCTATTTCTTTGCACTGATCACTGAGGAATGTTTACTTATCTCTCCTGGCTATTCTTTGGAACCCTGCATTCAAATTGGTATGTCTTTCCTTTTCTCCTTTGCTTTTCACTTCTCTTCTTTTCAGAGAGATCTATAAGTCTCCTCAGACAGCCATTTTGCTTAGTTGCCTTTCTTTTTCTTGGGGGTGGTCTTGATCCCTGTCTCCTGTACAGTGTCCTAAACCTCCCTCCATAGTTCATCAGGCACTCTATCAGATTTAGTCCCTTAAATCTATTTCTCACTTCCAATGTATAATCATAAGGGATTTGAATTAGGTCATACCTGAGTGGTCTAGTGGTTTGTCCTACTTTCTTCAATTTAAGTCTGAATTTGGCAAAAAAAAGGAGTTCATGATCTGAGCCACAGTCAGATCCTGGTCTTCTTTTTGCTGACTGTATGGACCGTCTCCTTCTTTTGCTGCAAAGAATATAATCGATCTGATTTCAGTGTTGACTATCTATATGGTGATGCCCATTTGTAGAGTCTTCTCTTGTATTGTTGTAAAAGGGGGCTTGCTATGACCAGTACGTTCTCTTGGAAAAACCCTATTAGTCTTTGCTCTGCTTCATTCTGTACTCCAAGGCCCAATTCCCCTGTTATTTCAGGTGTTTCTTGACATCCTACTATTGCATTCCGGCCCCTTATAATGAAAAGGACATCTTTTGGGGGGTGTTAGTTCTAGAAAGTCTTGTAAGTTTTAATAGAACCGTTCAACTTCAGCTTCTTCAGCATTACTTGTCAGGGCATAGATTGGATTACCGTGATAATGAACGGTTTGCCTTGGAAAGGAACAGATCATTCTGTCGTTTTTGAGGTTGCATCCAAGTACTGCATTTCGGTCTCTTTTGTTGTCTCTGATGGCTACTCCATTTCTTCTAAGGGATTCTTGCCCACCGTAGTAGATATAGTGATCATCTGAGTTTAATTCACTCATTCCAGACCATTTTATTTTGCTGATTCCTAAAATGTCAACGTTCACTCTTGCCATCTCCTGTTTGACCACCTCCAATTTGCCTTGATTCATGGACCTACTATTTAAAGTTTCTATGCAGTATTGCTCTTTACAGCATCAGATCTTGCTTCTATCACCAGTCACATTCTCAGCTGGATGTTGTTTTTGCTTTGGCTGCATCTCTTTATACTTTCTGGAGCTACTTCTCCACTGATCTCCAGTAGCATACTGGGCATCTACCGACCTGGGGAGTTCGTCTTTCAGTGTCCTATCTTTTAGTTTTTCATACAGTTCTTGAGGTTTTCAAGGCAACAATACTGAAGTGCTTTCCCATGCCATTCTCCAAAGGGCCACGTTTTGTCAGAACACTCCACCATGAACCGTCTGACATGGGTGGCCCTACATGGCATGTCTCATAATTTCATTGAGTTAGACAAGGCTGCTGCCCATGTGATTAGGTTGGTTAGTTTTCTGTGATTGTCACTTCAGTCTGCCTGCTCTCTGACACCCTCTCTCAGTGCCTAAAGTCTTACTTGGGTTTCTCAGACATATAGACCAAGGTGTGGTATCCATTCATCTATTGTCTGATGGATATTTAGGTTCCTTCCATGTTTTGGTGAATTGTGTGCTTCAAGGAACATTGGGGTGCATTTTTAAAAATATATATCCAAGAATTGCATTGCTAGGTCATGTGTGTATAGTCACCTGCTTATTTAACATATTCACAGAGAATATCACTTGAAATTCCAGGCTGAATAAAGGACAAGCTGGAATAAAAATTGTCAGGAGAAATAACAACAACTGAGGTAAGCAGATGATACCACCCTAATGGGAGAAAATGAAGAGGAACTAAAGAGCCTCTTGATGAAAGTGAAAGAGGGAAAAAACTACATAAACCTCAACATTAACAACAGCAACAACAAAAAAAACTAAGAACATGGCATCCAGTCCGATCACATCATGGCAAATAAGTGGGGAAACAATGGAAACAGTCACAGACTTTATTTTCTTGGTCTTCAAAATCACTGCAGATGGTGACTGCAACCATGAAATTAAAAGACACTTGTTCCTAGGAAGAAAATCTATGACTAAGTTAGACAGCATATCAAAAGGCAGAGACATTACTTTGCTGACAAAGGCCCATCTAGTGAAAGGCGTGTCTTTTCCAGCAGTCAAGTATGGATGAAAGAAATCAAGTATGGATGAAAAATATTAAAGACAACATAAACAGATGGATAGATATTTCATGTTCCTAGGTATGAAGAATCATTATTGTGAAAATGACTATGTTAGCAAATGCAATCTACAGATTCATTGCGACCCCTATCAAATTACCAATGGCATTTTTTTCACAGCAGTAGAACAAAAAAAATTTCTCAATTCATATGGAAACTCAAAAGACCCCCCAAATAGCCAAAGCAGTCTTGAGAAAGAACAATGGAGCTGGACGAATCAACCTTTCTGACTTCAGATTATACTACAAAGCTCCAGCCATAAAGAAAGTATGGTACTTGCACAAAAATAGAAATGTAAACCGCTGGAAGAAGATAGCAAGCCCAGAAATAAACCCATGCACCTATGGGTACCTTATTTTTGATAAAGGAGGCAAGAATATACAATGGGGCAAAGACAGCCTCTTTAATAAGTGGTGCCAGGAAAAACCGGACAGCTACATGGTAAAGGGATGAAATCAGAACACTTTCTAACACCAACCACAAAGATCAACTCAAAATGGATTAAAGACCTAAATGTAACACCAGAAACCATAAAACTCTTAGACAAAAACCTAGGTGGGGCACTCGATGACATAAACCAAAGCAAGATCCTCTATGATTCTCAAGATCCTCTAAGATCCATCTCCTAGAGTAATGGAAATAAAACCAGAAGTAAACAAGTGGGACCTGATTAAACTTAAAATCTTTTCACAGCAAGGGAACCTATAAGCAAGGTGAAAAGACAACCCTCAGAATGGGGGAAAAAAATAGCAAGTGAAACAACTGAATAAGGATTAATTTCAAAAATATATGAGCAGCTCATACAACTCAACGCCAGAAAAAGAAACAACCCAATCAAAAAGTGGGAAAACAAAAAAGTGAGAAAAAGGCATAAACAGACATTTCTCTGAAGAAGACATATGGATGCCTGGCAAACACATGAAAAGATGTTCAATATCACTCATTACTGTAGAAATGCATATCAAAACTACAATGAGATATCTATCATCCCACATGAGTTAGAACGCTCATTATCAAAAAGTATACAAACAATAAATGCTAGAGAGGCTGTGAAGTAAAGGGAACCCTCTTGAACTGTTGGTGACGATGTAAATTGATACAGCCACTATGACAGATGGTATGGAGATTCCTTGAGACACTAGGAATAAAACCACCATATGGAAATCAAAACCACCACCACCCTGAGAAAACCAAAATTGAAAAAGACATTGTTCAATGCAGCACTATTTACAATAGGTAGACATGGAAGCAATGTAGATGTCCATCGACAGAGGAATGGATATAGTATTTGTGGTACATGATGGAATATTCAGTTCAGTCTCTCAGTTGTGTCTGACTCTATGATCCCATGGACTGTAGCATGCTAGGCTTCCCTGTCCAACACCAACTCCCGGAGCTTCCTAAAACTCATGTGCTTCCAGTTGGTGATGCCATCCAACCATCTCATCCTCTGTCATTCCCTTCTCTTCTTGCCTTCAATCTTTCCCAGAATCAGGGTCTTTTCAAATGAGTTAGTTCTTCACATCAGCTGGCCAAAGTATCAGAGCTTCAGCATCCGTCCTTCCAATGAATATTCAGAACTGACTTTCGGGGGATTGACAGCTTTGATCTCCTTGAAGTCCAAGGAACTCTCAAGACTCTTCTCCAACACCATAGTTCAAAAGCATCAATTCTTAGGCACTCAGCTTTCTTTATAGTCCACTCTCACACCCATACATGACTCCTGGGAAAAGTACTATTTTGACTAGGGGTCCCTTTGTTGGTAGTGTGATGTGTCTGCTCTTTAACATGCTGTCTGACTTGGCCAAAGCTTTTCTTCCAAGGAGCAAGCACCTTTTAATTTCATGGCTGCAGTCACCATCTGCAGTGATCTTGCCCCTGCCCCTGCCAATAAAGTCTGTAACTGTTTCCACTGTTTCCCCATCCATCTATTTGCCAAGAAGTGATGGGACCAGAAGCTATTATCTTAGTTTTATAAGTGTTTTAAACCAATATTTTCACTCTCCTCTTTCACCAAGAGGCTCTTTAGTTCTTCTTCACTTTCTGCCATAAGAGTGATGTCATCTGCATATCTGAGGCTATTGATATTTCTCCCAGATATATTTATTCTAAGTTGTGATCTATCCAGCCCAGCATTTCACACAATCTCCTTTGCTTATACGTTCAATAAGCACGGTGATGAAATACAGCCTTGTCCTACTCCTTTCCCAATCTGCACCCAGTCTGTTGTTCCATGCCCAGTTCTAACTATTGCATCTTGACCTGCATACAGCTTTCTTGGAAGGTAGGTCAGATGGTCTGATATTTCCATCTCTTTAAGAATTTTCCACAGTGGCTGGTGATCCAACAGTCAAAGGATTCAGTTCAGTTCAGTTGAGTCGTCCAGTCATGTCTGACTCTGTGACCCCATGAATCACAGCACACCAGGCCTGCCTGTCTGTCACCATCTCCCGGAGTTCACTCAAACTCACGTCCATGGAGTCGGTGATGCCATCCAGCCATCTCATCCTCTGTCATCCCCTTTTCCTCCTGCCCCCAATCCCTGCCAACATCAGAGTCTTTTCCAATGAGTCAGCTCTTTGCAGGAGGTGGCCAAAGTACTGCAGTTTCAGCTTTAGCATCAGTCCTTCCAAAGAAATCCCAGGGCTGATCTCCTTCAGAATGGACGGTTTGGATCTCCTTGCAGTCCAAGGGACTCTCAAGAGTCTTCTCCAACACCACAGTTCAAAAGCATCGATTCTTCGGCACTCGGCTTTCTTCACAGTCCAACTCTCGCATCCATACATGACCACGGGAAAAACCATAGGCTTGACTAGATGGACCTTTGTTGGCAAAGTAATGTCTCTGTTTTTCAATATGCTATCTAGGTTGGTCATAACTTTTCTTCCAAGGAGTAAGCGTCTTTTAATCATAGCTGCAGTCACCATCTGCAGTGATCTTGGAGCCCCCCCCCCCAAATAAAGTCTGACACTGTTTCCCCATCTATTTCCCATGAAGTAATGGGACCAGATGCCATGGTCTTCGTTTTCTGAACGTTGAGCTTTAAGCCAACTTTTTCACTCTCCTCTTTCCCTTTCATCAAGAGGCTTTTTCGTTCCTCTTCACTTTCTGCCATAAGGGTGGTGTCATCTGCATATCTGAGGTTATTGATATTTCTCCCAGCAATCTTGATTCCAGCTTGTGCTTCTTCCAGCCCAGTGTTTCTCATGATGTACTCTGCGTATAAGTTAAATAAGCAGGGTGACAATATACAGCCTTCATGTACTCCTTTTTAGGCATAGTTAATAATGCAGACATCTATGTCTACCCCACCCCCACCCCCCCCCCCCCACCCCACCCCACCGCTCTGGAACTTTCTTGCTTTCTTGATGATGCAGTGGATGTTGGCAATTTGATCTCTGGTTCCTCTGGGTTTTCTAAATCCAGCTTGAATATCTGGAAGTTCACAGTTCACATACTGTTGAAGCTTGGCTTGGAGAATTTTGAGCATCACTATGCTAGCATGTGAGATGAGTACAATTTTGCATTAATTTGAACATTCTTTGGCATTACCTTATTTGGGGATTGGAATGAAAATTGATCTTTTCCATTCCTGTGGCCACTGCTGAGTTTTCTAAATTTCCTGGCATATTGAGTGCAGCACTTTCACAACATCCTCTTTTAGGATGTGAAATAGCTCAACTGGAATTTCATCACATCCACCATCTTTGTTCATAGCGATGTTTTTTTAAAGCCCTCTTGTCTTTGCATTCCAGGATCTCTTGCCCTAGGTAAGTGATCACACCTCCACCCATTGTTTTTCAGGCACCCGCTGACTCGATGGACGTGAGTCTCAGTGAACTCCGGGAGTTGGTGATGGACAGGGAGGCCTGGTGTACTATGATTCATGGGATCACAAAGAGTCGGACACGACTGAGCGACTGATCTGATCTGATCAGATCTCTTCCCTTGAATCTATTTGTCACTTTCACTGCATAATCAAAAGGGATTCAATTTAGTTCCTACCTGAATGGTCGAGTGGTTTTCCCTACTTTCCTCAATTTAAGTGTGAATTTGGCAATAAGGTGTTCAGTGCATCAGTTCAGTTCAGTCGCTTAGTCTGACTCTTTGTAAACCCATGAGTTGCAGCTCGCCAGGACTCCTTGTCCATCACCAACTCCAGGAGTTTACCCAAACTTATGTACATTGAGTGGTGATGCCATCCAACTATCTCATCCTCTGTCATCCCCTTCTCTTCCTGACCTCAATCTTTCCCAGCATCAGGGTCTTTTCATACATGTTTACAATCGTTATGTCTTCCTCTTGGATTGATCCCTTGATCATTATGTAGTGCCCTTCCTTATCTATTGAAGTAGTACTTTTAGGTCTGTTCTGTCTGATATGAGGACTGCTGTTCCAGCTTCCTTTGGCTTTGCATTTGCATAGAATATATTTTTCTTTCCTCTCACCTTCAGTCTACATGTATTTACATCTAAACTTAGTTTCTTGTAGACAGCACATATATGGGTCTTGTTTTTGTATCCACTCAGGTAGTCTGTGTCTTTTGGTTGGAGCATTTATTCTGCTTACATTTAAAGTAGTTATGAAGCTACTGACAGTTATTTTTTACAGAACAAGTACAAATAACTTCACAGTTTGTATCAAAGTGCAAAAAAAACTCAAATAGCCAAAATAATCTTGAAAAAAAAAAAAAAGAAAGAATGAAACTGGAGGAATCAACCTGCCTGACTTCAGACTAACCTAGAAAGCTAAAATCATCAAGTCCGTATGGTACTGGCACAAAGACAGAAATATAGATAAATGGAACATAATAGAAACCCCAAGATAAAGCCACACATCCATGGATACATTATATTTGACAAAGCAGGCAAGAATATATAATGGGGAAAAGGCAGTCTATTTCACAAGTGGTGCTGGGAAAACTGGGCAACCACTTGTGAGCCAAAAAATAGAAAACTCCTAGGGGAAAATATAGGGAAAAGACTCTCTGACATAAACCACAGCAGGATCTTCTATGAATGAATGAAGAGTAATGAAATAAAAGTAAATATAAGCAAAAGAGAGCTAATTGAACTTGAAAGTTTCTACATCACGAAAGAAACTATAAGAAAGCTGAAAATAAAGCCTTCAGGATGGGAGAAAATAATGGCAAATGAATTAATCTCAAAAAATATTTAAGCAGTTTAGGCCACACAATAACAGAGAATTAAACGACCCAATCAAAAACAACGGGCCAAAGAACTAAACAGACATTTGTCTAAAGAGGACATACAGATGGCTAACAACCACATGAAAAGATGTTCACCATCACTCATTATCAGAGAAATACAAATCAAAGCCACAATAAGGTACCATCTCATGCTAGTTAGAATGGCTGCTATCAACACGTCTCAGATCAGATCAGTCGCTCAGTCGTGTCCGACTCCTTGCGACCCCATGAATCGCAGCACGCCAGGCCTCCCTGTCCATCACCAACTCCCGGAGTTCACTCACACTCATGTCCATCGAGTCAGTGATGCCATCCAGCCATCTCATCCTCTGTCGTCCCCTTCTCCTCCTGCCCCCAATCCCTCCCAGCATCAGAGTCTTTTCCAATGAGTCAGATCTTCACATGAGGTGGCCAAAGTACTGGAGTTTCAGCTTTAGCATCATTCCTTCCAAAGAAATCCCAGGGCTGATCTCCTTCAGGATAGACTGGTTGGATCTCCTTGCAGTCCAAGGACTCTCAAGAGTCTTCTCCAACACCACAGTTAAAAAGCATCAATTCTTCGGTGCTCAGCTTTCTTCACAGTCCAACTCTCACATCCATGCATGACCACAGGAAGAACCATAATCTTGACTAGGTGTGCCTTTGTTGGCAAAGTAATGTCTATGCTTTTGAATATGCTATCAACACGTTTACAACACATTAAATGCTGAAGAGGTTGCTGAGAAAAGGAAACCCTCTTGCAACCCTTGGTGGGAATGCAAACAAGTATAGCCACTATGGAGAGCAGTGTGGAGATTCCTTAAAAACCTAGAAATAGAACTGCCATTTGACCCAGAAAACCCACTTCTGGGCATGCACACAGAGGAAACCAGAATCAAAAGAGATACATGTATCCCAGTGTTCAACCCAACACTCTTTACAATAGTAAGGTATGGAAGCAACCTAGATGTTCATTGGCAGACAAATCTTTACAATCACTGTGATACATATACAGAATGAAATATTACTCAGCTATTAAAAAGAATTCACTTGAATCCATTCTAATGAGGTGGATGAAACTGGAGCCTGTTATACGGAGTGAAGTATGTCAGAAATAAAAACACCAATGGAGAATAGTAATGCATATATACGGAATTTAAACAATGGCAATGATGACCCTATATGCAAGGCAGAAAAAGAAACAGAGAGAGAAAGAACAGACATTTGGACTCTGTGGGAGAAGGCTAGAGTGGATGATTTGAGAGAATAGCATTGAAACACATATATTACCACATATGAAATAGATCACCAGTCCAGGTTTGATGCATGAGTCAGGGCTCTCAAGGTCACTTGAGATGGTCAAGATCACTCTCAAGGTCACCACTGAGATGACCCTGAGGGATGGGATGGGGAAGGAGGTGGGGGGGGGGTGGGTTCAGGATGAGGGACACATGTATACCCATGGCTGATTCACATCAATATATGGCAAAAAAAAAAAAAAAACAAAACACCAGCACAATATTGTAAAGTAATTAGCCTCCAAATAAAATAAATTAATTAATTTTAAAAAGTCTAGAGTAGAGGTTAGACTGTCCAAAATACAATATTAAACATACAAGGCAAAATCAGTCACAAAAATTTTAAATTATATATGTATGTGTGAAATTTGCTTAAAAAAAAAAATAGGGTCTAAAGGAGTAATAAGTTTTTCCAGTAGTCATGTATGGATGTGAGAGTTGGACTGTGAAGAAAGCTGAGCGCCGAAGGATTGATGCTTTTGAGCTGTGTGGGCCATGCATCTTAATCATCTCCCTGGTCCAGGCCGCTCAGTTTCTAGGGTATGCCATAAGAGCACTGTCTCAGTTGTGTCTTCTCTGGGGAGTTGATCTCAGGCTGCAACCCTCCTGGCAGATATCAACTGTCCAGGATCCCAGAAAGACGTCATTAGAAACTGGTAGCCTGGTCACAGTTTGTTGGAGGATGCCAGTCCCTGGGGCCAAGATTGCCCCTTGCATTCTGGCTCTGACTGTCGCACACCTGCCTCTCTGCCTCAGTCAGGGTGAAGGGGCCTGTAGGCAGCCAGCTAGCTCTCCTTTGGAATTCATTCAATCCTTTCTTCTCCTTTCAAGGACAATGGGCTGCCTTTCTGGGTTACTGGCGTCCTCCGCTAGCATTCAGAAATTGTGTTGAGGAAGTGGCTCAGCATTCAGATGAACTTTTGAGGAATTTGTAGGGGGAGAAAGTGGTCTTCCAGTCCTATTCCTCTGCCATTTTGGGACCATCCCCCAGGTCTTCTTTTTGTATCCTTTCAGCCAGACTGCGTCTTTTGATTGGAGCATTTACATTTAAAGTAATTAATGATATATACATGTTCCTAAATAGGAAAAGGAGTACGTCAAGGCTGTATATTGTCACCCTGCTTAGTTAACTTATATGCGGATTACATCATGAGAAACTCTGGGCTGGAAGAAGCACAAGCTGGAATCAAGATTGCTGGGAGAAATATCAATAACCTCAGATATGCAGATGACACCACCCTTATGGCAGAAAGTGAAGAGGAACGAAAAAGCCTCTTGATGAAAGGGAAAGAGGAGAGTGAAAAAGTTGGCTTAAAGCTCAACATTTAGAAAACGAAGATCATGGCATCTGGTCCCATCACTTCATGGGAAATAGATGGGGAAACAGTGTCAGACTTTTTTTTGGGGGGGGGGGGTGCTCCAAGATCACTGCAGATGATGACTGCAGCTATGATTAAAAGACGCTTACTCCTTGGAAGAAAAGTTATGACCAACCTAGATAGCATATTGAAAAACAGAGACATTACTTTGCCAACAAAGGTCCATCTAGTCAAGCCTATGGTTTTTCCCGTGGTCATGTATGGATGCGAGAGTTGGACTGTGAAGAAAGCCGAGTGCCGAAGAATCGATGCTTTTGAACTATGGTGTTGGAGAAGACTCTTGAGAGTCCCTTGGACTGCAAGGAGATCCAACCAGTCCATTCTGAAGGAAATCAGCCCTGGGATTTCTTTGGAAGGAATGATGCTAAAGCTGAAACTCCAGTACTTTTGGCCACCTCATGCAAAGAGCTGACTCATTGGAAAAGACTCTGATGCTGGGAGGCATTGGGGGCAGGAGGAGAAGGGGACAACAGAGGATGAGATGGCTGGATGGTATCACTGAGTTGATTAACGTGAGTCTGAGTGAACTCTGGGCATTGGTGATGGACAGGGAGGCCTGGTGTGCTGTGATTCACGGGGTCGCAAAGAGTCAGACACGACTGAGTGACTGAACTGAACTGAACTGCTATTTTTTAAATTGTTTGGCCTTGATTTTGTAGGTCTTTATTCTTCTCTTGTATTTCTTGACTATGTAAGTCCCTTAAGACAATGGCACCCCTCTCCAGTACTCTTGGCTGGAAATCCCATGGACGGAGGAGCCGGGCAGGCTGCAGTCCATGGGGTCACTGAGGGTTGGACACGACTGAGCGACTTCACTTTCACTTTTCACTTTCATGCATTGAGAAGGAAATGGCAATCCACTCCAGTGTTCTTGCCTGGAGAATCCCAGGGAGAGGGGAGCCTGGCGGGCTGCCGTCTGTGGGGTCGCACAGAGTTGGACACGACTGAAGCGACTTAGCAGCAGCAGCAACAGCAGCATTTGTTGTAAAGCTGGTTTTGTGTTGGTGAATTCTCTGACATTATGCTTGTCTGAAAAGTTTTTTATTTCTCCAACAATTTTGAGGGAGATCCTTGCCAGGTACTGGAATCTTGGTTGTAGATTTTCCCCTTTCAATACTTTAAATATATCCTGCCATTCCCTTCTGGGCTGCAGAGTTTCTGCTGAAAGATCAGCTGTTAAGTGTATGGGGTTTCCCGTGAGTGTTACTTGTTGCTTCTCCCTTGCTCCTTTTAATATTTCCTTTTCTGTCTTTCATCTTTGTTAGTTTGATTAGTATGTATCTTGGCATGTTTCTCCTTGAGTTTATCCTGAATGGGACTCTTTGCACCTCTTGGACTTGATTGACTATTTCCTATTCCATGTTGGGGAAATTTCAACTATAATCTCTTCAAAAATTTTCTCATATCCTTTCTTCTTCTTTTTCTGGGATTCCCCCCTTCCCCATAATTCAAATGTTGGTGCTTTTGATATTTTACCAGAAGCTTCAGAGATTATCCTCAGTTCTTTTCATTGTTTTTACATTACTCTGCTCTTCAGCATTTACTTCCACCATTCTCTCTTTCAACTCACTGAATTGTTCTGCTTCAGATATTCTGCTATTTATTCCTTTTACAGTATTGTACATTTGAATAACTGTGTTGTTTGTCTTTGTATGTTTATTTCTTTCTTTTTTTTTTTCTTTATTCCTTTATTTCTCATGTGTTGCCCATCCTGAACCTTCCTCCCTCCTCCCTCCCCATACCATCCCTCTGGGTCGTCCCAGTGCACCAGCCCCAAGCATCCAGCATCATACATTGAACCTGGACTGGCATCTCGTTTCATACATGACATTTCACATGTTTCAGTGCCATTCTCCCAAATCTTCCCACCCTCTCCCTCTCCCACAGAGTCCATAAGCCTGTTCTATACATCAGTGTCTCTTTTGCTGTCTCGTATACAGGGTTATCGTTACCATCTTTCTAAATTCCATATATATGCGTTAGTATACTGTATTGGTGTTTTTCCTTCTGGCTTACTTCACTCTGTATAATAGGCTCCAGTTTCATCCACCTCATTAGAACTGATTCAAATGTATTCTTTTTAATGGCTGAGTAATACTCCATTGTGTATATGTACCAAAGCTTTCTTATCCATTCATCTGCTGATGGACATCTAGGTTGCTTCCATGTCCTGGCTATTATAAACAGTGCTGCGATGAACATTGGGGTACACGTGTCTCTTTCCCTTCTGGTTTCCTCAGTGTGTATGCCCAGCAGTGGGATTGCTGGATCATAAGGCAGTTCTATTTTCAGTTTTTTAAGGAATCTCCACACTGTTCTCCATAGTGGCTGTACTAGTTTGCATTCCCACCAACAGTGTAAGAGGGTTCCCTTTTCTCCACACCCTCTCCAGCATTCTATGTCTTTGTTCATTGATTCTTACATTTTCTCCATACCTATGGCATCGCACCCAGTATATTTGTTATAGTGGACTCACTATAACTATGATCACACCCGCTGTATCTACGACATCACACCCACTCTTTACGACATCACATCCACTATATATGATATAACACCCACTGTATATGAAGTCACACCATCCATGTTTATGACATCACACCCACTATATCTGCCAACACATCCATTTTATCTGTGACATCACACACACTGTATATGACACCACATCCACTGTATCTATGATGTCACTTCAACCGTATCTGTGGCATCACACCCCTGTATTTATGACATCACACCTACTCTATTTGACATCACACCCACTACATATGACATCACACACTCTATATGACATCACCCGCACACCATATAATATCTTATCCACTACATATGACATCACGCCCAGTATAACTATGATATCACACCCACTCTTTTTATGACACCACACCCATTATATTTATGACATCGTGCCAAGTGTATTTATGACAAAATATCCACTAAGTATGACATCGCATCCATTGTATATGACATCATATCCACAATATATGTGACATCACGGCCACTATATCTGCGTCATCGCACCCACTGTGTCAATGGCATCACACCCACTGAATGTATGATGTCACACTCACTATATGTATAATATCCTACGCAGTATACATAACATCTACTCTTTATGACATTAAACCACTGTATTTATGACATAACTTGCATTGTATTTACGATGTCACACCCAGTGTACATGACATCACATCCATTGTACATGACCTCACCTCCATGTACATGTGGCATCACAGGCACTGTATCTATGACATCACATCCAATATATTTATGACATCATATGCACCATATGTGACATGACGCCCACTATGTTTATGCCATCATATCGACTATTTATGACATCACATGACAACAGAACCACTCTATCTCTGTATTAACACCCAGCACATCTATGGCCACACCCACTGTATTGATGACATCGCAACCTCAGTGTTTATGACATCACATGCACTATATATGGCATCACACCCATTTATTTATGACATCACCCCCAGTATGTTTCACACCCATTATATCTGTGACATCGCATGCACCATATCTATGGTCAAACCCATTGTATCAGTGCCATCACATCAACTGTATATGACATCATATCCTCTATATATGTGACTTCACACCCACTGTATCCATGACATCATAACCAATATATCTATGGCATCATACCCACTGTTTTTATGACGTCACACCCAGTATATTTGTGACATTTCCCCCATTACTGTGATCACAATCACTGTATCTATGACATCACACCCTCTGTATTTATGACACCACACCCACTGTGTATGACATCACACCCACTATATCTGTGAATTCACTCCCACTGTAATGATGACATCACACCACTTTATATGACAGCACATGCACTATATCTATGATATCACTTCCACTGTTTATGACATCTTGCTGATGTGTTTATGACATCACACCCACCATATTTGACACCACACCCATTACATATGACATCACACACACACAACGTATAATATCTTATCCAGTACATATGACATCATGCCCAGTACAACTATGATATCCCACCCACTGTATTTATGATGTCACATGAACAGTTTTTTATGACATCACACCCAGTATTTGTGACTTTGCACCCACCATATTTATCAGCACACCTACTGTATCTATGACATCACACCCACTATAACATCATATCCACTATATGTGATATCACACCGACTGTGTTTATAACAATACAACCACTCTATCTGGCATCACAATCCACTCTATCTGTGACTTCACACACACCATATCCATCATCACATCCAATGTAGTTATGATATCACACCCACTGTGTTTATGACATCACGCCCACTATATCTATGATATGATACTCACTCTGACACCACATACACTATCTGTGACATCATAATGAACATATCTATGATCACACCCACTGCATAGGTGATATCATAACCCCTATATTTATGACATCATATCCACTATGTTTGACAGCAGACCAATTATATGGGGCTTCACACCCATTCCTTTTATGACAACACACCCACTACATATGACATCACACCCACCATATTTATGATCACAGACACTGTATCAATGATATCCCACTGTGCTCACAGGCTCTGGAGTAGACCACTGGGAGTCTTCAAAAAGACTTAGGTGATTGGGAAGCCACAAGTCTCAAGGGCAGTTATGGAACAGCTGACTCCAGATACTGAGGAGGAAAAGATGAAGACCTCCTGTCAATGAGGTCCAAAAGAAATGTTAAGGTGAGCTGAACCCACCTAAGCTCCTCTTGCCTGGTGATACCATCCCATAAGACCGCTCCCCTGTCCTTTCCTGGCATATACCCCTTCTCTGCCCACACCCCTTCTCCTGAAGCCATTGTTCCCATCCATCTTCACCCTCTTCCCAAACCAGTGCCGTTCTGTTCTCCCTCTTTTGTTTTCTCCAGGTGGCCAGGGTTACCGTGAGGGTGAATAAGCACATTCACGCAAAGCTGACCAAGGAAGCTTCTCAAAAAATTCCCACCTCCAAAAGGCTGAAGAAAATCAGAGGCTCAAAGCTCTGTGTTCCAAGTGTTCCAAGTGTTCCAAGGTGAATGAAAACCTGAATCAGAATGAGCCAGAGGAGGTCCTGGGCATTGTGGAAACCCCTGATTTTCCAGGTAGACTAGTGGGCAGCCAGTGACTTCAAAGCACAGCTAGAGGTCTCAGAAACCTTCAGGGGTCTCACCACTGAGAAATGGCCAACAGTACAGACATTGAATCTTATACCAACAGCATGCATTAATAAGACGAACTCAAGGATGTGTTGTAGAACGTGGGAAATAGAACCAGAATTTTGTAATGACTGTAAGTAGAAAGCAAATTTTAACAATTGTATAAGAAGAAAGAAAAGGAAAGAAAGAAAGGGGAGGAAAGTGGGAAGAAAGAAAGGAAAACAATGGCATTTTCAGAGGTCACAAATTCAATATTGATCAGCACCTTTTTAAGTAATTTAGAATGGAAAAGTGGCCTCCCACAGGCAGGACAGAGAGGGTGGCTGACATCCAGCGCAGGCAATACTGGGGGTCATTGCCCATGAAGAGTTTTATTACAAGAATAAAACCAAGTAAAAGCTGGTTCTGTTTTTATTACCAGTTCCCCATTTCAGTATTCTAAAATAATGTCAATAGTTTCCCCTGCAATTCCAAATTTTGTTGGTTTAAGTTTTAAAAGCTTGTTGTGTTTTATGCCAGGTTTTACTATTTTATTTATTATTCAAAAGATAGAAAACATTAGTAGATCACATATGTGTATATATGTATATCATATATATGTGTGTATATCAAATATATGTATGTGTATAATATATATACATATATATTATAGGGCCACAGTTTTAGTACTTATCTTTAAAAATTCATTGTCTTCTATGGGGGAGTTATTTAAGAGAAGACCCTGTTAAATAGTTGTCACCAACATGGGCTGCCATGGTTACCACTGCTCCATTCCTTGCAACATCCTTAATGGTTTGGAAGGCCTTGAGACAACTTCCTGAATAGCCTTCAGTCCCTGAGAGAACACAGTAATACACAGCGCATGTTCAAACAGTTGACTGTAAATACACAGTGATACCACAGAGATTGTCAAGGTAAACACACACAATGTGCTTTTATTTATGTCTAAATTAGTGAAACAAAGTATTCACTGCAAGGTACACACTTTTTTAGCTTGAGAAGTACAAAATCTTATATTGGAACCTAAAATAAACTGCTGAATTTGAAAAAAAAAATGTTTTCAAGTGAAATTCATTCTTAACTGTCAGTTATTTTTAGACTATGGAAAAAAGAAAATGAAATATGTTCATGGGGGCTGATAAAACTACCTTTTGCAGATGTTTTTCTTTAAAATCCCCTTACAGTTTTACAGTCTTAATTATTTATAAAATGATCAATAGATTTTATACTATGCTTATTTTCTGGACATTTTTATTTCCTTTAATTTATTAATGGATCTAGAAAGTTTTTCCTATTGAGTGAGTATCAAGTATTTCCCCTCCTTCTTTTGTGAAACACCCTGTTTACACTACAGCTGGGACACATTTTATTGCCTAAAATCTTTTATAATTCAGTTCTAGTGTCTAGTTTTGTTTTGCTTTGTTTTGTTTCCGTTATTCAGTTCTACTATCTAGGCTTTTTCTTTCGCTTTGTTTATGCTGAGAATTTTCTCATCTATTTCTAGTATCTTTGGAGTTTCTGTTAGGAGTGTGTGTCTGTTGTTGTTTAGTTGCTCAGTTCAGTTCAGTCACTCAGTCATGTCCGACTCTTTGCGACCCCATGAATCGCAGCACGCCAGGCCTCCCTGTCCATCACCAACTTCCAGAGTTCACTCAAACTCATGTCCATCGAGTCGGTGATGCCATCTAGCCATCTCATCCTCTGTCGTCCCCTTTTCCTCTTGCCCCCAATCCTTCCCAGCATCAGAGTCTGTTCCAATGAGTCAACTCTTCGCATGAGGTGGCCAAAGTACTGGAGTTTCAGCTTTAGCATCATTCCTTCCAAAGAACACCCAGGACTGATCTCCTTTAGAATGGACTGGTTGGATCTCCTTGCAGTCCAAGGGACTCTCTCAAGAGTCTTCTCCAACACCAAAGTTCAAAAGCATCAAATTTTCAACTCTCAGCCTTCTTCACAGTCCAACTCTCACATCCATACATGAGCTCAGTCATGTCCAACTCTTTGCCACCCCATGGACTGTAAGCCCACCAGTCTCTTCTATCCAAGGGGATTCTTCAGGCAAGAACAGTGAAGTGAGTTGCTATGCTCTCCTGCAGGGGATCTTCGATACCCAGGAAATAATTTGTGTCTTCTACGTCTCCTGAATTTCAGGTGAATTCTTTCCCTCTGAGCCAAGTTGTATCTTGTATACATGAAACCCACTTTAATTATGAAGATTCATAATCAGCGAAAAGTAGTGATGAAGAAGCCCAAGCAAGCATTTATCTTTTATGGATTAAAAATGAGGAAAAAACCTTCATGTCAGTTTCCCTTTGTTTATTTTTTTTTTTTATTTATTTTTTCATTGAAGGGTAATTGCTTTCCAGAATTTTGTTGTTTTCTATCAAATTTCAACATGACACTCTTTCTTCACTCATAGTTTCTCTTCAGTATCATCTTTTTCTATGTAGATGACATCTTTCAACTTTTTTTTACAGACAAGATATCTGCTGAGAATAATTTCCCATATATATATATATATATATGGTTAATTATATATATATATTTATAATTATATATATTATATTATAATATATATAATTATATATATGTATAGTATATATAATTATATAATTATATATATATATATATATATATATATAATATATATATCAGAATATCTACTGCTCCTGTATTTTTGAAGGATAATGTTCCTGGGTATAGAAGTGAAGTCCAGTAATTAAAAAAAAAAAAAATTGACATGTTGTTCATGTTCCATGAATTAACCAGATAAACTGTATAATTCATTGATTTATAATTTATTCATAGGTTCCATAGCCATAACCACTGCCTAATTCTAGAATATTTTCATCACTCCAATGTGAAACACTGTCCAATTGGCAGACATTTCCCTTTCATCTGGGCCCTGGTATACACTCCTCTTTTTTTCCGTCTTTAGAAAATTACCTAATCTGGGACATACACTTTCATATGAATAGAATAATACAATATGTATTCTTTTGCTCCTGGCTTTTTTTACTTACCGTGATATTTTCAGATGTATAGCGTGTTATAGCATCTAAAAGTACTCCATTTCATAGCCAAAAAAATATTGCATTGCATGTTTTATTTATTCGATCACTAGTTGGTGCACATTTGAGTCATTTCAACTGCTTTTTGTTTTCTCTTTTAAATTTCTTTCTTTACTGTTTGTAGACTTTTTGATAGCAGCCATTCTGAGCAGCA
This sequence comes from Bos taurus, assembly GCF_002263795.3. Classification (NCBI taxonomy): domain Eukaryota; kingdom Metazoa; phylum Chordata; class Mammalia; order Artiodactyla; family Bovidae; genus Bos; species Bos taurus. Next base: position 23,874,339 of record NC_082638.1, read on the forward strand.
TGAGATGGTACCTCATTGTGGTTTTGATTTGCATTTCTCTGATTATGAGTGATGATTAGCACCTGTTCATGTGTTTGTTAGCCATCTGTGTGTCTTCTGTGGAGAAATGTCTATTTGGTTCTTTGGCCCATTTTTTGGCTGGATCATTCATTTTTCTGGTTTGAGCTGCTTGTAATTAATTTTGAAATTAATTCTTTGTCAGTGCTTCATTTTCTATTATTTTCTCCCATTCAGAAGGCTGTCTTTTCACCTTGTTTATGGTTTCCTTTGTTGTGAAAAAGCTTTTAAACTTAGCGAGGTCACATTTATTTATTTTTGTCTTTTATTGCCATTACTCTGGGAGGTGGGTCCTGGAGGATTCTGCTGTGATTTATGTCAGAGAGTGTTTTGCCTATGTTTTCTTCTAGGAATGTTTTAGTTTCTTGTCTTATATTTGTATCCCTAATCCACTTTGAGTTTATTTCTGTGTATGGTGTTTGAAAGTGTTCTAGTTTCATTCTTTTACAAGTGGTTGACTAGTTTTCTCAGCACCACTTGTGAAAGATACTGTCTTTTCTCCATTGTATATTAGTGCATCCTTTGTTAACGATAAGGTGTCCAGAGGGGAGTGGATATATCTCTGGGCTTTCTGTTTTGTTCCACTGATGTATATGTCTGTCTTTGTGCCAGTACCATACACTCTTGATGACTGTAGCTTTGTAGTATAGTTTGAAGTCAGGCAGGCTGATTTCTCCAATTCCATTCTTCTTTCTCCAGATTGGGTTCTACGAGGTTTTTTTTTTTGTTTGTTTGTTTTGTTTTGTTTTTCTTTTCTTCTTTAATTTTTTTTGTTTGCATACACATTGTGAAATTATTTGTTCTGGTTTTGTGAAAAATTCCGTTGTAGCTTGATAGGGATTGCATTGAATCTATAGATTGTTTGGGGTAGTATACTCATTTTCACTCTATTGATTCTTCCGATTCATGAATATGGTATATTTTGCCATCTGTGTCATCTTTGATTTCTCTCATCAGTGTTTTATGGTTTTCTATATATAGCTCTTGTTTCTGTAGGTGGATTTATTCCTAAGTGTTTTATTCTTTTTGTCACAATGGTGAAAGTGGCTGTTTCCTTGATTTCTCTTTCTGCTTTCTCATTGTTAGTGTGTAGGGATGCAAGGGATTTATGTGTATTAATTTTATATGCTGCAAGTTTACTATATTCATTGATTAGCTCTAGTAATATTCTGCTGGTGTCTTTAGGGTTTTCTAAGTAGAGGATCATGTCATCTGCAAACAGTGAGACTTTTATTCTGCTTTTTCAATCTGTGTTCACTTTAATTTCTTTTTTGTCTCTGATTGATGTGGCTAAGACTTCCAAACGTATGCTGTATAGAAGTGGTGACAGTGGGCACCCACGTCTTGTTCCTGACTTTAGGGGAAATGCTTTCATATTTTCACCATTGAGGATAATGTTTGCTGTGGGTTTGTCATATATGGCTTTTATTATGTTGAGATGTGTTCCTTCTATGCCTACTTTCTGGAGGCTTTTTTTTTTTTTTTTAATAAATGGACATTGAATTTCATCAAAGGCTTTCTCTGCATCTATGGAGATAATCACATGGTTTTTATTTTTCAGTTTGTTTATGTGTGTTTTACATTGATTGATTTGCAAGTACTGAAGAATCCTAGCTTCCCTGGGATAAAGCCCAGTTGGTCATGATGTCTGACCTTTTTAATATGTTGTTGGATTCTGTTTGCTAGAATTTTGTTGAGGATTCTTCATCTATGTTCATCAGTAAGATTGGCCTCTAGTTTTCTTTTTCTGTGGCATGTTTGTCTGGTTTTGGTTTTAGGGTGATGAAGGCCCCATAGAATGAGTTTAGGAGCTTACGCTCCTCTGCAAATTTCTGGAAGGATTTGAGTAGGATAGGTGTTAGCTCTTCTCTCTATTTTTGGTAGAGTTCACCTTTGTAGCCATCTGGTCCTGGGCTTTTGTTTGTTGGAACATTTTTATTACAGTTTCTATTTGCATGCTTGTGGTGGGTCTGTTAAGATTTTCTATTTCTTTCTGGTTCAGCTTTGGAAGCTTATATTTTTCTAAGAATTCATCCATTTCATCCAAGTTGTCGATTTTATCATCATATAATTGCTGATAGTAGTCTCTTATGATCCTTTGTATTTCTGTGTTGTCTGCTGCGATTTATCCATTCTCATTTCTAATATTGTTGATTTAGTTCTTCTCCCTTTTGTTCTTGATGAGTCTGGCTAATGGTTTGCCTATTTTATTTATCTTTTCAAAGAACCAGATTTTAGTTTTGCTGATTTTTGTTATTGTGTCCTTCGTTTCTTTTTCACTTATTTCTGATCTAATTTTTATGATTTCTTTCATTCTACTAACCCCAGGGCTCTTCACTTCTTCATCTAGCTGCTTTAGGTCATTTATTTGATTTTTCTCTTGTTTCTTGAGACAAGCTTTTATTGCTATGAACCTTCCCCTTACCACTGATTTTACCAAATCCCATAGGTTTTGAGTCGTGATGCCTTCATCTTCATTTTTTCTATGCATATTTCTTCTACTATTTGTTGGTTATTGAGAAGCATGTTGTTTAGCCTCCATATGCTTGTATTTTAATGTTTTTTTTCCCCCTGTAGTTAACATTTAATCTTACCATATTGTGATCAGAAAAGATGATGGAGGAAATTATTTAGATTTTTTTCCAGTTTACCAAGGCATGATTTATTACCCAGGATATGTGGTAGTGGTCTATCCTGTAGAATATTCCATGTGCTGTTGAGAAAAAGGCAAAAGCCAATTCTGGGTGGTGAAACGTTCTATAGATATCAATTAGGTCTAACTGGTCTGTTGTATCATTTAAAATTTGTGTTTCCTTGCTAATTTTCTGTTTGATTGATCTATCCATAGATGTGAGTAGATATTAAAGTCTCCTACTATTTATGTGTTACTGTTAATTCCCCCTTTCCTACTTGTTAGCATTTGCCTTACATATTGAGGTGCTTCTATATGTATATAATTGTTATATAATGTTCTTGAATTGATCCTTTGATCATTATGCAGTGCCATCCTTTGTCTCATTCCACATCCTTTATTTCAGTATCTATTTTATCTGATATGAGTATTGCTATTCCTGCTTTCTTTTGTTTCCCATTTGCATAAAATACCCTTTCCAACACTTTACTTTCACTCTGCATGTGACCCTTGGTTTGAGGTGGGTCTCTTATAGACAGCATATACAGTGTTCTGGTTTTGTAACCATATTATGATACTTCATTTGTCACCTGTCTCTCCATTGTCTATCCCTTTATCCAGTCATCAATCAGCAAAGTAAATGTGTGTGTATTTCTATCCAATAGGAAGTAACACAACATAGTAAAGCAACAACATGTGTACATATACTAGGCTCCATTTATAGAAAGTTCTAGGTGGGGCAGTACTAATCTATGCTGATAGAACTGAGAACAGGGGTTGTGCAGGAGAAGTTTAGTGTTGGGAAGGGGCCCAAGAGATTTTCTAGGATGATGGGAAGAAAATACTGCAGTAAACACCATATACATATATATAATCTTGGTGAAATTGCATAAATACTTCATCAATGCAAATTCCAAACACGGTCTTGGCAATTGGCTCCATGCATTTATAAATTTATTAGATACTGTTAAATTGTCCTTCAGAAAGGTACATCACTTTACGCTTTCACAACAGTGCATGAAACCTCATTTTCCGATCTCTCTTCCTCAATTTGGAGGAAACATTTTGTTTCACTCAACGCTTTCACTGAAGGCAATTTGCATGGTGAGAAATCATATTCCATTATTGTTTTGGTTTGCAGTTCTTTTATTACCAGTTAGGTTCAGTGTTTCCTGCCCTTTTTTTTTTTTTTTTTGGTGATTTTTCTTACTTTTCTTCTGAGTAAATTTGTATTTCTTTGTTCCTTTTGTTTATTCTATATTTGTTTCCTATTGGGTTTTTATCTTCTTTTCACCTTTGAGCGCTAAAGAAATTAGATAAATGTGCCCTTTGTCAGCTACCTTCCAAATATTTCTCAATTGTCTTTTTATAATTCCTTATTGTTTATTTACCCATGCAGGAGTTTTTCTACAAAGTGTTCATTTCTCCTTTTTAGAAACTGGACAAAGATCACTTAAATTAATAAATTTAAATAACAGAGAAAATCTGCAGGGAGCTAGAGTGTCTAGGTTGAAAGATTGCGGGGAGGGTGAGAAATAAACTATTTACTTTACCCTGATATGTGTATATGTGTGTATATATATATATATATATATATATATATATATATATATATATATATATATATTGCTAAGTTGCTTCAGTTGTGTCTGAGTCTTAGCGACCCCATGGACTGCAACCCACCAGGCTCCTCTGTATCAGGCGGGTAGCTCCATGATAGGCCAAGATGAAGTCAGGATGGGAGGGGCTGTACTTGGGACTCCAAAGAGAGGAGTCAGCCATAGGATTGGTCAGCACTGTGAAGCCAATGGGGACACGTCTCCAGAGCTGAGATTGGAGGACTCTGGGAGCCCCAGCAGGTGCTCAAAGCCAAGATCACCACGAGTGGAGCACAAGTAAGTTGATGATATTGCCCAATAGGCCTCTCTCCCTTGGGCCAGAGACAAGGTGATGCTACTTTTATTATCAAAAATGTATTCTGTGGATATTAGGAAAAAACTTGATCAGTGCAAAGGTGTGAAGGAGTAAATAAAAAACGTTTAATTTCACTACAGTGCATATTTTATGACTTCCTGGTGGCTCAGTGGTAAAGAACCTGCCTGCCAATGCAGGAGTCAGGAGTTATATCCCTGTGTTGGGAAGATCCTCTGGAGAAGGGATTGGTTACCCACTCCAGTATTCATGCCTGGAATATCCCCCACTGACAGAGGAGACTGGTGGCCTACAGTCTATTGGGTTGCAAAAGAATCAGACACGACTGAGGGATTGAGCACACAATGTTTTGGTCTATATCTTTGCATCTGTTTTCAGCTCACATTTTTAAAGTTGAAAGTACACTTCTTGTGCTTTTTGGATTTCATTGTTCTTTGCTCAACAATGAATAAATTAGAATAAATTCCCCAACACTTTATTATAAAAACTTCCAAACATTCAACTGGTTGAACATGCATTCTAACTAATACCCAAGGACTTCCCACCTAGATTCTACTGTAACTATTTTATAATACTTCCTTTCTCATGTATCTATCCATTTGTATTTGAATACAAATATGAAGACATTCCATCTGTCTTTATATTTGTTCATCTCAGAATGCATCGCCCCAAACATTCTGCCTGATTTTCAAGAGAGAAATCATGCAGTAGGCACTTCTGTGTGATAGGCTTCTTTCACTGTGTTTATGACCTCAGTTTGTTTCTTTTAATGATGTCTGGATGTTCAACAGAGATAAACCTGATTTGTTGAAAGAAAAAAAAAAAGACTTCATTAACATACCTGAAACAATGGAGGATTGATTCTGGCAGAAAAACACACTTATACACAGTGGGCAGTAAAACGATTCATTTACCATGGGCCTCCACAGCTGTGAAAGTATAAGAGTATTTAGTCACAAGAAAAAAACATTCCACCTAAAGAAAATGTTTAGAACAGTGGTCCCCAACCTTTGTGACACCAGGCATGATTTCATGGGGGCGATGATTCAGATGCATTACACTTATTGTGCAGAATTATTTCTATTATTATTATATCAGCGCCACCTCAGATCATCAGCCATTAGGTTCCAGAGGTTGGGGAGGCCTGGTTTTGAGTACCCTTCATCTTCTAGAACCAAATGTGCAAAGGATGCAGAGAGGAAATGATCTGAAAATCCAAGCTGAAGCTGCCTAATCAGTATTTGTAGAATGGAAATTTAAGTACGAGGGAAACAAAGGACAGTGTTTTACAAGTTTAGTTCTAGTTATGTTGTTATCTACAGCAGATATCTTTCTATCTTCAATTCCTGTGTTAGAATCTTCTGTTTCCTTTTCACTTGACCTGGCTCAAAACATCTCACACTTGATGAAATACTGCTTCACATTCAATAGGATGGTTCTTACTAAAAAAACAAAACAAAACAAAAAAAAAACACTGAAAATAACAAGTATTGTCCAGGATGTGGAGAAACCAGAACGTTTATGTTCTGCTGGCTTGACTATGAACTGTATGGGTGCTGTGAGAAATAGTACCATGATTCTTCAAAACAAACAAAGACTTACCCTGTGATACAGGGCTTCCTCTTCTCGGTAGATACACACCCCAAGAAAAAGCAGGGATTTAAACAGACACCGGTATGCTCATGTTTGTAACAGCATTATTCACAATAGCTAAGATGTGGGAGTGGCCCAATTCTCCATTCATGGAAGAACAAACATGGAGACAAAATGTGGTTGATCCATATAACAGGGCATTCCTCAGCCTTCAGATGGAAGGAAATTCGGACACACATTACAAAAAGGATGAACCTCAGAGACTAAATATGCTGAGGGAAATAAGCCAGGTAGAGAGAGACAAATACTGTATAATTTCACTTTTCATAGGACCCAGACTAGTCCAATTCACAGACACAGAAAATAAAAGAGCAGTTACCAGGGGCTGAGGGAGGCAGGAAGGGGTAGGTAGTGTTCAACAGTGACAAAAGTTGAAGTCTGAGGAGAGGGATGGTGGTAATAGTTGCCCAACACTGTGAATATCCTTAATACTACTGGACTGTATGCTTAAAAACAGGGACACTATAACCCATGTCTATTTAACCACAAGACACACACAACACAGAAGCCCGAGTGTTTACTAGCTGGACTCTACCAGAAGAAGCATCTGGAATCAAGGACAGTGAGTTCAGAGGCACAGAACTGCCAACAGACAAAGAGTCCCTCTTCACAGAGGGACTTCTCAGAGTGGCAGGCTCTGTCTTCTCTGTCTTCTTCTCTGTCTTCTCAGAGTGGCAGGCTCCTTTCTTCAGGGAGGGAGAGGGGTGCTTTTAATGTCATAGTCAGTGGGGCTTCCCTGGGAGTCCAAGGTCCTCTCCTTAGACTTGCAGTCACTGCATTCCATATCCATTGTGTGCACCTCCAGCATTCTCAGTTGCTAGGTCATAGATGCCATGGTGGCATCTCTGTTGCTGACGGTGGCATGCCCTCTTCACCTGGTCTCCTCTGTGTCTTCCTGCCCTATGCCAGAGGGGAGTATGCTTACTCCAAGGAGCCTAAGAGTCCACTTTTAAGATCTGTGGGACTGCTTCAGGCATGTCCCCTCATCACTTTCTCTTGTCCCCCAGACAGGGTACCTAATCCATCTCATCTGGAGTTTATGACATTTTTTTTTAAAGCGGTAGCAACCTATACATGCAGGTGTTAGCAGCAGCAGTGCCCACATGGAGGAGACTGAGTTGAAACAGACCAACAGCAAGAAATACATTAGGAAACATAGTTAATTGGAAACCTCCCCCTTCCTTTTGAGTCTTGGATCACAGATGGTACCTGGGAGTATAGAGGTACAGACTAGATAAGGTAGCTGCTAAGAGAGCTTTGGATGGGACTTCTGTAAGAAATGAGACATCATGTCAATGAGCCAGCAGTGAGGACTACATTTTACACAGAAGCCAAAACTCCACTGGAATCCTCTGTGCACAACATTTCTGTAACAAATTTATGCCAAGGAAATGAGCAGAGAAAGCACAAACATGTCAGTGAAACACACATACCCAGTGAGATTTATAACTGAACTTATAGACAAATAGGGAGAAGAAAACCCAGGCAGAGAATATGTACAGTGAACTATTTTTTATCCTTACAATGGGACATAACACAATTCCACTTTATGAAAAACAAAGAAGGATAAACTTCTTAGTACTGCTAAATAAAAAGCTGATTTCAAAAATACATAGTTAAAAATGCTGGAAAGGATGTGGAGAAAAGGGTATCCTCCAACCCTGTTTGTGAAATGTAAATTTGTACAGCGACTATGGAGAACAATAAATAGGTTTCTCAAAACAACTAAAGACAGAATTACTATATGATCTAGCATCCCACTCCTGGGAATATACCCAGACAAAACTGTAATTCAAAAATATGCATGCACCCCTATGTTCACAGCAGCACTACACACAGTAGCCAAGACATGGAAACAACCTAAAGTCCAGAGAAAGATGAATGCACAAAGATGACGTGGTGTCTATTTAATGGAATACTACCCAGCCATAAAAAAGAATGAAACAAGGCAGCAATGTGGACGGACCTAGAGATTATCATGGGCTTCCCAGGTAGCTCAGTGGTAAAGGTCCACCTGCAAAGCAGGAGACCCAGGTTTGATCCCTGGGTTGGGAAGATCTCCTGGAGAAAGAAATGGCTCCCTACTCCAGGATTCTTGCCTGGAAAAGCCCATGCACAAAGAAGCCCAGTGGTTACAGGGCATGGGGCTGCAAAAGGGTTGGACATGACTCAGTGACTATGCAACAAAGAGACTATCATAGTAAGTGAAAGAAGTCAGATAGAAAAGACAAAAACCATACACTATCACTTATATGTGGAAGCCAGTTCAGTTCAGTTGCTAGTCATGTCCAACTCTTTGTGACCCCACGGACTGCAGCAAGCTAGGCTTCCCAGTCCATCACCGACTCCCGAAGCTTGCTCAAACTAATGTTCATTGAGTCAGTGATCATTTGATCTCCTTCCAATCCAAGGAACTTTCAAGAGTTCGCTAACACCATAGTTCAAAACCATCAATTCTTCATCGCTCTACTTTCTTTATATCCCAACTCTCACCTCCAGACATGACTACTGGAAGAACCATAGCTTTGACTAGACAGACATTTGTTGGTAGAGTAACATCTCTCTGCTTTTTAATATGATGTCTAGGTTGGCCATAGCTTTTCTTTCAAGGAGAAAGTCTCTAGATTTTCTGACTGCAGTCACCATCTGCAGTGATTTTGGAGGCCAAGAAAATAAAGTCTCCCAGTGTTTCCATTGTTTCCCCAACTCTTTGCCATGAAGTGATGGGACTGGAGGCTACGGTCTTAGTTTTTTGAATGGTGAGTTTTAAGCCACCTTTTTCACTCTCCTCTTTCACTTTCATCCAGAGGCTCTTTAGTTCCTCTTCGCTTTCTGCCATAAGAATCATGCCATCTGCATATCTGGGGTGGAAGCCAGAATATGGCACAAATGAACCTATCTGTAAAACATACAAGATGCATAGAGAACAGACCTGTGGTTGCCATTGGGGAGGGTGGAAGGATGGACTGGCAGTATGGGATTGGTAGATACAAACTACTACATTTAGAATAGATAAACAACAAGGTCCTACTACAGAATGCAGGGAGCTATGTTCAGTATTCTCTATAACAGCAGCCTCTGCTGTTCTCCCAGGCCTGGCTGTAAGGAGAGTAAAATGTGTCACAGAAAGTCACCAAAAGCTTTTGTCTCCTTAGGCTGTGAGGTTTTTCTTTAAATGAAACTATTTTTTATGTAAGATCATAGACACCTGTGCAGTTTTTGCAGGGAAACAGTTTCTGGTTGTGTTCCACAGATGATGGGAGGTATTCAGCTGTGGTTACTGTCACAGTTACGTTTTTTGAATCTGTTGAGCACACGTCTCTTGATGCAAGAGATCCAGGTGCTTATGAATTGCATAGGTATTTGTGGCTATACGTTTACTCCAGCCTTCACCTTTTGGCCTCTTACCCACTGATACCCTTTGCTAACCATAATTTTCTTACCAGGAGTGTCAGCCCATTTCACTTTTGTATCAGTACTCATCACTATGAATGTTTTCTTTAAGCCTTTCAGGAAGGTATATGATGTGACATCTCTTTAATCTGCCCTCCTTTACTTCCTCTGATTTACTCTATATTTCTGCGTAGCCTTGAAAATAGCAAATTTTGCATTTTTCCTAATCTCAAGAGTCACATTTCATTGTCTGTCTCTGTTTCTCTTTTCATTTGCAACCAACGATTCTCTTTCCTTTTCTCTCTTGGTCATTGTGAATGCTGCTTCAGTGCATATTTGTGGGGGTGGGGGTGTGGGCGTGTTTTCCACGATCTGTTGGTTTCTCAAATCCTCTGGGAGTGGAACCACCACATGACATCATCTGTCTCATATTGTGTTTCCAAGGCCCTTTGACAGTCATGCTCATAAAGGCTCCAACCTCTTACCCCCAACCGCTGGTATATAAGGGTCCCCTTTACAAACATTGCTCTGCTCTTTCTTGTCTGTATAGTTTTGGATAGTGGCCTTTCTGGTTTCTCACTAGTGATATCATGTTGCCGTTTAACTTTTCTTATCACTGATAATCGAGCAAATGGAGCCCATTTTCAGAGGCTTCTTTCTAAGCATTGACTTGCACTTACCTTTTGATGTTTCCTTCCTTCTTGATCGTGTGGTTTGTTCTTCTTTTCATTTTGGCGTGCCACCCCTGACCATTTTGGTACGGGTAGGTGTCATTCAGAGCCCAGCTGCCTTGTGAGTAGTCAGTATCCATCAGCCCGTTTGAAGGTTGCTCTTCCCGAAAGCGGCCACAAGGTGGCAGGATTTCTTCAGGCTCTCTTGTTACTATGGTAACTGCATCTTTAGAGGTGTGCGCAATTTCTGCTTGTAAATGAACGTAGAATGAGATAGAGGAAGCCCCCCCGAAAGCTTGTGTCTCATTCCGTCTCGATTTTATTGCAGTTCATGTCTTTTGTTTGACGAAGTTGATGTACGGAGTTGTCTTTGTTGTGGCCAAACGAATTCTTGCTCCCTTACACCAATACACAGAAGCTTTCCGCGTATTTCTCTGACCTGAGGTTATTTCCTCTGACCTGAGTTCAGAAAGGGTATGGAACATCACTCTTGCTAAGTCAGCCCCGTGGATTATATATTTCAAAGGTATTTGTGTAAATCTGTGAATTTCAGCCTTCCAGGGTAAGCCTCAGAGAAAGCAATGGCAACCCACTCCAGTACTCTTGTCTGGAAAATCCCATGGACGGAGGAGCCTGGTGGGTTGCAGTCCATGGGGTCGCTAGGAATCAGACATGACTGAGCGACTTCACTTTCACGCTTTGGAGAAGGAAATGGCAACCCACTCCAGTGTTCTTGCCTGGAGAATCCCAGAGACAGCGGAGCCTGGTAGGCTGCTGTCTATGGGGTCGCACAGAGTCGGACACGACTGCAGCGACTTAGCAGCAGCAGCAGCAGCAGTGTAAGCCTGCCACTCACCAATCCCCGTTGCTAAGCATCAGTGACTTCCCAGCCCTGGGTGTCCAATTTACCACAGTCGGGGCACTCACTGCCAGCAACATTGTGTCCCATTTGAATGGTAAACCATATGACCTGTCTTTAATCTGCCCGTCTTCACTGATTCTGATTATCACCACAGTTATCTACATCTGGCAATGGCATTATTTCCTCGTTTCAATGCCTGAATCATATTCCATTGTGAACCCGTATCCCATTCCTCGATCTATTCATTTTTCTTTCCCTGTATCCTTTCTTTTCTTTCTTTACTTTCATCTCTGGGCATTGGGAATGCTGCCACAGAGCATGCTCTGGGGTGTGTGAGTTTCAAAATCTGTGTATTTCTGAAGTGTTCTAGGAGTGAACAGGCCATGTCATACTCTCTCTCTCTCTCTCTCTCTCTCTCTCTCTCTCTCTCCAATAAAGGCACCTGGACAGTGATTCTTATGCTGGCTCTTCCCACTTATATGCCCCCATTTCTATAAAAGCATCCCCCTGACTAATGGTAATCTACCATTTCTTGTGTGGATCATTTTCCATGGCGGTCTTTTGCAGTGCTCAGACTTGATGTCTCATGGGAGTTAAGATTTCACATCTCTTGTTCTGTGGCACAGAGATACTAGATGTATTCAGTTGTGCTTGTTTTCACCTGCATGTTAGTAGAACAGCTTTCGTCTACCACTCTTGCTGAAGTAAGTGCATGTGGATTCTGTATTTTATATGTATCTGTGGAGAGAAATTAATGCCAAACTCCAGCTGCACCCCTTCCATTCACCAGGTAGGGTTAGGGTTAGCTAACTTCGCTACCCATAAGTTTGTTGCCAGGTTGATGTCCATGTCACCTTCGTGTGGCTGCTCACCGCAGTGCATTTTTTTTTATCCAACCTGTCCGTTTCATGCCATGATGTTTGGGAACTGCCCCTCTTTCACTCCGTGTGATGATCTCTGGATTTATCTTTAATCAAAGTGAAATGGACACCCAGTGCTGGGAATACACTATTGCTTAGCAAAGGAAATGGGTGACAGGAAGGCTTATATCAGAAGCCTGAAATTCACAGATTTCCACAAATACCTGTCAAATACATAATCCACAAGGACAGACTTAGAAAGAGTGATGTACTACACCTTTTCTGAGAGCAGGTCGGGGGAAATAACCCTGCTGAATGCCTCTGTGTATCCACATAAGGGAGCAAGCATGGGTAAGGCTGCAACAAAGGCAACTCTGTACATCAGCTTTGTCAAACAAGAAATATGAACTACAATAAAACTGATAAGGACAGAGACACAAGCTTTCAGGGGGCTCCCTCTCACACTGACTACTCACAAGACAGCCAGGCTCAAATGACACCTACACTTACAAAATGGCCAGTTTTTGCACACAGAAACAGAAACAAGAACAAACCACACACTCAGGAGAGAAACTTCCACAGGTAAATGCAATTCAAAGAAGGAAGATGCCTCAGGAAATATGCCTTATTTGCTCTATTATCAGTGACAAGAAAAATTACACTGCAATGAGATATCACAAATGAGAAATCAAAGAAGGCCACTGGTAATATCTTCTGCTTCTGTTAGGTCCATACCATTTCTGTCCTTTATTGCGCCTCTCTTTGCATGAAATGTTCCCTTGGTATCTGTCATTTTCTTGAAGACATTTCTAGTCTTACCCATTCTATTGTTTTCTTCTATTTCTTTGCATTGATCACTAAGGAAGGCTTTCTCTCTCCTTGATATTCTTTAGAATTCTGTATTCAAATGTGTGGAGAAGGCAATGGCACCCCACTCCAGTACCCTTGCCTGGAAAATCCCATGGACGGAGGAGCCTGGTAGGCTGCAGTCCATGGGGTGGCTAAGAGTCATTCACGACTGAGCGACTTCACTTTCACTTTTCACTTTCATGCATTGGAGAAGGAAATGGCAACTCGCTCCAGTGTTCTTGCCTGGAGAATCCCAGGGACGGTGGAGCCTGATGGGCTGCCGTCTATGGTGTCGCACAGAGTCAGACACGACTGAAACGACTCAGCAGAAGCAGCATTCAAATGTGTATATCTTTCCTTTCACTGCACTTCCTTTCAGAGCTTTTTATAAGGCCTCCTCAGACATCCATTTTGCCATTTTGCATTTCTTTTTTTGTGGGAGAGGTCTTGATCCCTGCCTCCCATACAATGTCATGAAACTCTGTCCATAGTTCTTCAGGCACTCTGTCTATCAAATATAATCCCTTGAATCTATTTCTCACTTCCCTTGTACAGTCGTAAGGATTTAATTTAGGTCATACCTGAATCGTCTAGTGATTTTCCCTACTCTATTCAAATCAAGTCTGAATTTGGCAATAATGAGTTCATGATCTGAGCCACAGCTAACCCTCAGTCTTGTTTTTGCTCATTGCATAGAACTGTATGAAAGGCAAAAAGATAGGAAAATGAAAGATGAACTCTCCAGGTCCGTAAGTGCCCAATATGCTACTGGAGATGAGTGGAGAAATAACTCCAAAAAGAATGAAGGCATGGAGCCAAAGCAAAACAACACCCAATTGATGGGACTGGTGATACAAGCAAGGTTCGATGCTGTGAAGAGCAATATTGTATAGGAACCTGGAATGTTAGGTCCGTGAATCAAGGCAAATTGGAAAAAGTCAACAGGAGATGGCAAGAGAGAACATCGACATTCTATGAATCAGCAAACTAAGATGGACTGGAGTGGGTGAATTTAACTCAGATGACCACTATATCTGCTACTGTGGGCAGGAATCCCTTAGAAGAAATGGAGTAGCCATCATAGTCAACAAAAGAGTCTGAAATGCAGTTCTTGGACGCAATCACATAAACGACAGAATGGTCTCTGTTCACTTCCAAGGTAAACCATTCAATATCATGATAATCCAAGTCTATACCCTAACCAGAAGTGCTGAAGAAGCTGAATCATTCTATAAGACCTACAAAAACTTCTAGAACCAACACCCCAAAAAGAAGTCCTTTTCATTATAGGGGACTCGAATGCAAGAGTAGGAAGTCAAGAAACAGCTGGAGTAACAGGCAAATTTGGCCTTGTAGTACAGAAAGAAGCAGGGCAAGGGCTAATAGAGTTTTGCCATGAGAACACACTGGTCATAACAAAAACCCTCTTCCAACAATACAAGAGAAGACTATAGACATGGACATCACCAGATGGCCAAACCAAAATCAGATTGATTACGTTCTTTGCAGCCGAAGATGGAGAAGCCCTATACAGTCAGCAAAAATAAGACTGGAAGTTGACTGTGGCTCAGATCATGAATTTCTTATTGCCAAATTCAGACTGAAATTGGAGAAAATGGGGAAAACCATTAGACCATTCAGGTATGACCTACTCAAATCGCTTATGACTATACAGTGGAGCTGAGAAATAGATTTAAGGGACTAGATTTGATAGACAGTGTCTGATGAACTATGGAAGGAGGTTCATGACATTGAACAGGATACAAGGATCAAGACCATCCCCAAGAAAAAGAAATGCAGAAGAAGCCAAATGGCTGTCTGAGAAGGCCTTACCAATAGCTCTGAAAAGAAGAGAAGTGAAAAGCAAAGGAGAAAAGGAAATATATACCCATCTGAATACAGAGTTCCAAAGAATAGCAAGGAGAGATAAGAAAGACTTCCTCAGCGATCAGTGCAAGAAATAGAGGAAAACAATGAAATGGGAAAGCCTAGAGACCTCTTCAAGAAAATTAAAGATACCAAGGGAATATTTCATGCAAAGACGGGATCCATAAAGGACAGAAATGGTATGGACCTAACAGAAGCAGAAGATATTAAGAAGAGGTGTCAAGAATACACAGAAGAACGGTACAAAAAGATCTTCAACCCAAATAACCATGATGGTGTGATCACTCACGCTCAGCTAGAGCCAGACATCCTGGAATGTGAAGTCAAGTGGACTTTAGGAAGCAACACTACAAACAAAGCTAGGAGCGGCGATGGAATGCCAGTGGAGCTAATTCAAACCCTGAAAGATAATGCTGGGAAAGTGCTGCACTCAATAGCCTGGAAATTTGGAAAACTCAACAGTGGCCACAGGACTGAAAAAGGTCAGTTTTCATTCCAATCCCAAAGAAAGGCAACGCCAAAGAATGCTTAAACTACCGCACAATTGCACTCATCTCACACACTAGTAAAGTAATGCTCAAAATTCCCCAAGCCAGGCTTCAACAATATGTGAACCATGAAGTTCCAGATGTTCAAGCTGGCTTTAGAAAAGGCAGAAGAACCAGAGATCAAATTGCCAACATCTTCTGGCTCATCTAAAAAGCAAGAGAGTTCCAGAAAAACATCTATTTCTGTTTTGTTGACAATGCCAAAGCCTTTGACTGTGTGGATCACAATAAACTGTGGGAAATTCTAAAAGAGATGGGAATATCATCCAGGGAATACCTGACCTGCCTCTGGAGAAACCGGTATGCAGGTCAGGAAAATACAGTTAGAACTGGACATGAAACAACAGACTGGTGCCAAATAGGAAAAGGAATAGTCCAAGGCTGTATATTGTCACCTTGCTTATTTAACTTATATGCAGAGTACATCATGAGAAATGCTGAGCTGGATGAAGCACAGCCTGAATCAAGATTGCCAGGAGAAATATCAATAACCTGCTGAGCTAGATGCAGCACAACCTGGAATCAAGATTGCCAGGAGAAATATCAGTAACTCAGATATGCAGACGACACGACCATTATGGCAGAAAGTGAAGAAGAACTAAACAGCCTCTTGATGAAAGTGAAAGAGGAGTGTGAAAAGGTTTGCTTAAAGCTTAACATTCAGAAAACTAAGATCATGGCATCTGGTCCCATCACGTCATGGCAAATAGATGGGAAACAGTGGAAACTGTGGGTGACTTCATTTTTGGGGGGGGGGAGGGGTGGGTCTCCAAAATCACTGCAGATGGTGACTGCAGCCATGAAATGCAAAGACACTTACTCCTTGGAAGCAAAGTTATGACCAACCTAGACAGCATATTAAAAACAAAGACATTACTTTGTCAACAAAAGTCTGTCTAGTGAAGGATATGATTTTGCCAGTGGTCATATATGGATGGGAAAGTTGGACTGTAAAGGGGGCTGAGCGCTGAAGAACTGATGCTTTTGAACTGTGGTGTTGGAGAAGACTCTTGAGAGTCCATTGTACTGGAAGGAGATCCAGCCATTCCATCCTAAAGGAAATCAGTCCTGGGTGTTCATTGGAAGTACTGATGTTGAAGCTGAAACTCCAATACTTTGGCCACCTGATAAAAAGAGCTGACTCACTTGAAAAGATCCTGACGCTGGGAAAGATTGAAGGCAGGAGGAGAAGGAGATGACATAGGATGAGGTGGTTCAATGGCACCTTAGACTCAATAGACATGGGTTTGGGTGGACTCTGGCAGTTGGTGATGGACAGGGAGGCTTGGTGTGCTGCAGTTCATGGGGTCAGAAGGATTCGGACATGACTGAGTTACTGAACTGAACTGAACTGATAAAGCTTATCCATCTTTTGCTGCAATTAATATAATCAATCTCATTTAGGTATTGACCATCTGGTAGAGTCTTCTCTTGTGTTGGAAAAGGGTGTTTTCTATGACTCATTCATTCTCTTGGAAAAATTCTGTTACACTTTGCCCTTCTTCATTCTGTACTCCGAGGCCAAATGTGCCTGTTGTTCCAGTTATTTCTTGACTTCCTGCTTTTGCATTTCAGTCCCCTATAACGGAAAGGACAACTTATTTGGATGTTAGTTCTAAAAGGCCTTGCAGGTCTTCATAGAACTGTACAGCTTCAGCTTCTTCAGTATTGCTGGTTGGGACATTCAGTTCAGTCGTGGTCAACTCTTTGCTACATCATGAATCCAAGCATGCCGGGCCTCCCTGTGCATCACCAACACCCAGAGTTTACCCAAACTCACGTCCATCGAGTTGGTGATTCCATTCAGCCATTTCATCCTCTGTCATCCCTCCTTGTCCTCATGCCCCCAATCTCTCCCAGCATCAGAGTCTTTTCCAATGAGCCAAGTCTTCACATGAGATGGCCGAAGTATTGGAGTTTCAGCTTCAACATCAGTCCTTCCAATGAACACCCAGGACTGATCTCCTTTAGGCTGTGGCATGCTGCTACTGCTGCTAAGTCGCTTCAGTCGTGTCCGACTCTGTGCGACCCCAGAGACGGCAGTCCACCAGGCTCCCCTGTCCCTGGGATTCTCCAGGCAAGAACACTGGAGTGGGTTGCCATTTCCTTCTCCAGTGCATGAAAGTGAAAAGTGAGTGAAGTCGCTCAGTCATGTCTGACTCCTAGCGACCCCATGGACTGCAGCCTACCAGGCTCCTCCGTCCATGGGATTTGCCACGCAAAGAGTACTGGAGTGGGATGCAATTGCCTTCTCCGGGAAACAACCTTAAATGCCCATAGATAAGTTAATGAATAAAAACATTGTTATTATGCATACAATGGAATATTAGCTATAAGAAAGAATAAAGCAGTGCTACTTTTTCAACATGGTTGAACCAAGAGATGATAATACTAAGTCAAACAAAGAGAGACATAGGAGCATAGGTGGATTCAGCTCACCTTGACACTTCCTTTGGACCACAGTTGTCAGGAAGTCTTCATATTTTCCTTCTGGGTATATGAAGTCAGCTGTTCCATAACTGCTGTAGAGCCTTGTGGTTTCCCAGCCACCTTCGTCATTTTGAAGACACTGAGTGGTCTGATTCAGAACCCCTGAGATCGATATATATACCCCTCCTCAGGGGGCACATCCTTGTGCTCTCCGAGGTCTGCAAGTCACTTCCCCAGACAATGGTGTCTCTGGGTGAGCCTTGACATCACAAAGCTCCACCTTGATCCCTCTACGGGAGGATGGGGAGCAATTCAGATGATTTTGTGGGAGAAATGAGATATTTTTAATGCCTCTAAAAAGCTCTCCAAATGCATTTGCCATCCTCATCTATCTAAGTCAACTCAGATGAGTCACATGGCAGGGAGAGTGTGTCTCCTCCAAAACTTGCACAAGTCACACTATTTGGCATTACATTCTATTCTCTCTCATGTTTCTCCATTGTGTAGTTTTTAACAGCTTGCCTAAAATCCCTCCTTGATAATTAGGCTGTAATGAAGTATCTGCTGAAATGAAAATCATTCCAATTTTTCCCTAAAATGTGGTCTTAAAGCACCTTGAAGACCATTTAATTCTGGGCCACCTACAAGAAACCTTTTCCACCACACCTCACGTTCTCAGTGTTCACATAGTTCTCCTCAATTTTCTAGTTACCAGTCTGAACCCCCTGTCTTCATGCTGTGAGAATGCACTTAATACACTTACCCTTGCTCCATTTGTAGCTGTCTTGTTTCACATCTAGGACTCATGGGCAGCTCACTATGTGTACTACCCAAACTCGGGTTTTAACAGGGTGATGAGGGCGAGGTAGGTAAATGCATGCTTCAGGTTGTGCTGGATGATCCCAAGAAGGAAATGATGACCTGAGAATGATAAGTATTTCCATGAAGGAGTGGAGTTTGCCCAGTGGTGTGTGAGCCTTGTGTGCAAAAGCCTTTGCAACATGTTCCCTCACAAATCTCTTTTCTCATCTTGCTTTCCTGCTGGCATCTCCATCGGAGCTTACCTCACTGTTGAGACCATGGTGGAATTCATTTCCATGAGTAGCTATTACAAGCTTCCAGCTTCTTGCAGGAAACACTGAATAATCCTGCCCTACTTATCTAGTTCTCAATGTTAATCATTGAGGTAGATTTCTCTAGAGGAAGAGTGAATGAATTTTGGGCTTCACCACAGTTCTTGTGTTCCCCTGGGGTCACAGTTTTTTGACATAGTGGTACTTCCTGGCTTTCCTGTGAAGTGCTCACTTCCTGGTGTCCACTGGTTGCTTATTCACCCATGATGTATTATACTGCTTAAATTTTAAGAGATAGAACAAATCACACCATAGACAAACCCAAAATATGACTCTTAAAAATTTTAGAAGAACATAAAACATGATATAAAAATGTGAAAAAGACATGAAGCAACAATTTATAAGAAAAATGTAGCACAAGTCATTCACTTTATGAAGACATGAGCAGCCAACTGCAAATAAATCTATGGAACTAGATTCTAAACACGTTAAAATATATTTAATATCACTAAGGTAAGAAAATCATATTAAAAATCTCTAGAGAAATCAAACTGATTCCGCAGTGGCATAGATTTTAGAAACTGAAAAGACATTAAATTACTGGGAATAACTGTGTTTTGTATGTTATAAAATCAAGTCAGTTCAGTCAGTTCATTCACTCAGTCATGTCCGAATCTTTGCAACCCCATGTATTGTAGCACGCCAGGCTTCCCTGTCCATCACCAACTCCCAGAGTTCACCCAAATTCATGTGCATCAGGTGGCCAAAATACTGGTTTCAGCTTTAATCAGTCCTTCCAATGAACACCCAGGACCGATTTTCCTTAGGATGGATTGGTTGGATCTCCTTGCAATCCAAGGGATTCTCCAACACCAAAATTCACAAACATCAATTCTTAAACACTCACATCTATACATGACCACTGGAAAAACCATAGCCTTGACTAGACGGACCTTTGTTGGCAAAGTAATGTCTCTGCTTTTGAATATGCTGTGTAGGTTGGTCATAATTTCCCTTCCAAGGAGTAAGCATCTTTTCATCTCATAGCTACAGTCACCATCCACAGTGATTTTGGAGCCCAGAAAAATAAAGTCAGCCATTATTTCCACTGGTTCTCCATGTATTTGTCATGAAGTGATGGGACCAGATGCCATGACCTTAGTTTTCTGAATGTTGAGCTTTAAGCCAACTTTTTCATGCTTCTCTTTCACTTTCAGCAAGAGGCTCTTTAGTTCTTCTTCTTCATTTTCTGCCATAAGGGTGGTGTCAACTGCATATAAGAAGTTATTGATATTTTTCCTGGCAATCTTATTCCAGCTTGTGCTTCATCAAGCCAAGTGAGAGGAGTTAATCTTTAATGTATATAAATCTTCTTCGTTTAGCTCTATTTAAATCTGCACAACTATCCTTGATTTATTTTCTTCCTTTCCTTTCTTCTCAGCATTATGTTGGTTTTATTTCTATTACCTTAATCCCCACTTGGCACTTTGCTTTAGTTTTGTTTTCCAGTTTGTGCTTTGGTTACTTGTGTTCTTAACTAGTAGATACCATTTTCGGTTTCCTTTGTTCACTGGGTATATTTATTGCACTTCCTTTTTGGGGGACTGTTTTGATTTCGCTTATGGGTGTGTATGTGTATGTTCTCATTAAGGGAATATATGTGTATATTCTGTTATTCTAAATATTATTTGCCTGACAGTGTAACTGCCATTTGCCTGGGGTTTGTCTTTGTTTTCTCTTTTTTGGATATTTTCTTTTAAAATCTAACAATACCATAACAAAGCACCTGTGGTATCTCTGTTCCTACCCACAGGTCCAGCCCTGAGCATTTGTAACTGATGCCAAGACCCTAGGCAACAAGAGAACTCCTACACCTAGGCTGTATCAAACAGTGAGAACTTACACAAAGGAAAGAACTTGGATACACGACTCTGCATCACCCAGCCACGAGTCGCACCCAGTGTAGGACACCTCATCCAAAAAAGCAAACAAAACAAAAATACAAACCCAATCATCAGTAGACAGGATTCCCAACCCACTCAGCCCTGCACATCAGGGGAAAAAAAAAAAAACCTCACCACAAATCTCACAGAATGCAAAGTTTACACAAACAACTATACCAACCTTAGAAGGGCACAAACCAAAAGGAAGAACTTGACTTTGAAGCCTGGGAAAAGGAGACCTCAAACACAATAAGTTTAAAGAAAATATTCAAAAGTCAGAGAAAAGATTCCAATAGGTCCATAACTCCTGCTTTGGAGGCAGTCTGAGTGCCGGCACACTTGGCACTGCCACGGTCCCCATAAGCCAAACAGCAGCCCTACCTTCATGCTCAACTCTCAGTCTGGCAGAGATGCCACAGGTAAAAAGACTTTTGTGTCTATGTGCACATGGTCACTTCAGTAGTCTGACTTTCTTCTACCCTGTAGACTTGCCTTCCAGGATTCTCTGATAGGCAGAGGGATTCTCTAGGTAAGAATGCTGTAGGGTATTGGCCTATACTTGTTGTTATACCCTTCTAGGGCACTATATTTACTTCTTCCCTGGTTGCCAAACACCTGAGTACCTGGTGCGACCAGAACCCTTGTGACCCAAGCAGCAGCACCACCTCCACAACTGGCTCTCATGGGGGCAAACCTAAATCCTCCAGGACAGCCTCAGGAGGAAACCTTTGTGGACAAACCACATGCAGAGATCAAAATAAATCTACAGTTGAAACCCAGGGATGGTGTGGCTAAGAAAGAACGTTGGACCCAAATGTTCCTACCAGCTCTACAAGTTGTAGATTAAATCCACATGATCAACTATGCAGACTCTGTGTCTATGGAATATATAAGAGCTCTTTAAAAGCTATAACAACAAAAATACAAACCCAATCATCAGCAGACACAATTCCCACCTCACTCAGCCCTGCACATCAGAAAAGAAACAAACAAACAAACAAACAAAAAACCCTCACCACAAATCTCACCCAATGCAAAGCTTACACAAACAACTGGACCAACCTTAGGAAGGCAGAAACTGAAAGGAAGAACTCAAAACCAATTGAGGCTCCCACAAATGAAAACATACTCGTTCTGAGAGCTGTGGGCATTGGCGGCAAGAACACATAGGAGTAGGACCAGATTAGAATGTGAGTTTCCCCCACAGCAGGTCCAGAGATCAGCACAATGATGAAAGATATCCGAAGGAGGTGAAGTGGACTGTGATTCCAAGCAAGGGAAAGGACTCTGACAGCAGTGATTCCAGATAAACATGTATTATTCTTATCTTTTGATTTGTTCTGTAGGTTGTTTCAGATTTTTTTTTCTTCCCCCCCACCCCCCGCCGCTGCCTGCCACTGTTTTAGTTGTCAATTTGATTTGCACTATGAGATCCAACCAGTGCATTCTGAAGGAGATCAGCCCTGGGATTTCTTTGGAAGGAATGATGCTAAAGCTGAAACTCCAGTACTTTGGCCACCTCATGCGAAGAGTTGACTCATTGGAAAAGACTCTGATGCTGGGAGGGATTGGGGGCAAGAGGAGAAGGGGACGACAGAGGATGAGATGGCTGGATGGCATCACTGACTCTATGGGCGTGAGTCTCAGTGAACTCCAGGAGTTGACGATGGACAGGGAGGTCTGGCGTGCTGCGATTCATGGGGTCGCAAAGAGTCGGACACGACTGAGTGACTGATCTGATGAAATCTTAAGTACATCATGAGAAATGCTGGACTGGAATAAACACAAGCTGGAATCAAGATTGCCAGGAGAAATATCATAACCTCAGACATGTAGATGACACCATCTTTATGGCAGAAAGTAAAGAGGAACCAAAAAGCCTTTTGATGAAAGTGAAAGTGGAGAGTGAAAAAGTTGGCTTACAGCTCAACATTCAGAAAATGAAGATCATGACATCTGGTCCCATCTCTTCGTGGGAAATAGACGGGGAAACAGTGGAAACAGTGTCAGACTTTATTTTTCTGGGCTCCAAAATCACTGCAGATGGTGACTGCAGCCATGAAATTAAAAGACGCTTACTCCTTGGAAGTAAAGTTATGACCAACCTAGATAGCTACTCCATGGAAGGAAAGTTATGACCAACCTAGATAGCATTTTCAAAAACAAAGACATTACTTTGCCAACAAAGGTTCGTCTAGTCAAGGCTATGGTTTTTCCTGTGGTCACGTATGGCTGTGAAAGTTGGACTGTGATGAAGGCTGAACAACGAAGACTTGATGCTTTTGAACTGAGGTGTTGGAGAAGACTCTTGAGAGCCCTTGGACTGCAAGGAGATCCAACCAGTCCATCCTGAAGGAGATCAGCCCTGGGATTTCTTTGGAAGGAATGATGCTAAAGCTGAAACTCCAGTACTTTGGCCACCTCATGTGAAGAGCTAACTCATTGGAAAAGACTCTGATGCTGGGAGGGATTGGGAGCAAGAGGAGAACAGGACGACAGAGGATGAGATGGCTGGATGGCCTCCCTGACTCGATGGACGTGGGTCTGCGAGAACTCCGGGAGTTGGTGATGGACAGGGAGGCCTGGCGTGCTGCGATTCATGGGGTCGCAAAGAGTAGGACACGACTGAGTGACTGATCTGATTCTGACTCTGACCCTTCCTTTCCCTTTGTGGTTGATGTTTATTGTATATAAATTTTCTTCATCTTCCTTCATCTTCATCTACCAAAATAGATTTATTTTGCATATCTATTCTTTCTTTCTTTTCTTTATTTCCATTTTGCTCAACATTTTGATAGTTTTATTTTCATAGCTGTATTCTCCAATTGGGACCTTGCTCCAGTTTTGCTTTCCAGTTTGTGCTTTAGTTAGTTTTCTTTTGGTATATATAATTTTCAGCTATTTTTGACAGATTGATCTATTAGATCCTATTTTTCTTCAACTGTTTAAATTTTGCTTATGAGTGGACAGGTATATATGTATATTCAGTCACACTTTTACTGTTGCTGTAAACCTCAGCCTCTTTGTTGGGCTTTTGCAGTTCTGTGGCGTTTTCTTTTCTTTTTTCCTCTTTCTTTTTGACTTCCATTATTCTTTTCTCTTCTTTATAATTTTAATTAATTTTTTTCAATCTATTTTGTTTTTCTTCATTTATCCCTTTGTTGGAAAAGGCAATGGCAACCCACTCCAGTACTCTTGCCTGGACAATCCCATGGATGGAGGAGCCTGGTAGGCTGCAGTCCATGGGGTCATTAAGAGTCAGACATGACTGAGCAACTTCACTTCACTTCGCTTGCCTTTCCTACTCTTCTTTTCCCCTTGTAGTTTATCTTTGATGTATATAAGTCTTCTTCATATACCTCTATGTATTCTTTCTTTTCTTTTCTTTCTTTGGATTCCTCTCCTCATATTTGTAATTTTGTTTTCATTCCTTTATTTCCCACTTGGTACATTGCTTTAGTTTTGTTTTCCAGTTTGTGTTACAGTTTTGTACTTAGCTTGTAAATAAAAGTTTTGATTTACAGTCTTTGCTGGCTCAGTCTACTGTACTTTATTTTTGTTGGACTGTTATCACTTTGCTCATGGGTGTACATGTATATGTATATATTCCATTATTTTCATTATTATTAGCCTGATTTGGCAACTGCCTTTTGTCTGGAGTTTATCTTTGGTTTCTCATGTTTGGATATTTCCTATCATCTCAATTAATACCATAACAAACCAGTCATCAAATCTTCGTTCCTAACCAGAGACCAAGCCCTGAGCCTTTGGAGTGAGAACACTGACTCCAAGATCCCAGACTGCCAGAGAACTAACCCTCAGATCAGATCAGATCAGTCGCTCAGTCGTGTCCGACTCTTTGCGACCCCAACTAACCCTAGAGAATATCAAATAGTGAGAACTCACACAAAGGAAACCTTTGAACACAACTGCTGGCATCACCCAGCCCCCAGAAGCACCCTGTGTTGGACACCTCATCCAAAAAACAAACAAAACAAAAATAAAAACCCAATCATCAGCAGACAGGATTACCACGTCCCTCAGCATTGGCCATCAAAGGAAAAACAAACAAAAACTAACCACAAATCTCACCCTATGGAAACCATACACAAATCACTGGACCAACCTTAGAAGGGCAGAAACCAAAAAGAAGAAACAATTCAACCTTGAAGCCTGAGAAAAAGAGACCTCACACCGTAAGTAAAAAATAATAACAAAATTAATAATGAAAATGCAGAGAAATACTACACAAATGAAGGAACAAACTAGAAACACAGAATTCCAAAGAAATGAAGAGGAAATAGGAAAACCATCTAAGCATGATCAAGAACTACGAATTAAAAAAAGGAGAAAATGCAAGAATCAATGAACAAAACCTAGACGAATGAAATAATAAAAATACAGAGACAAACAACATAATTACTGAAATTAAAAATATTCTAAAAGGAATCAATAACAGAATATTGGAAGCAGAAGAACAAATTTGTGAGCTGGAAGATAAAATGGTGGCAATAACTGCTGAAGAGCAGAATAAAGTAAAAAGAATGAAAAGAATGCAGGATAGTCTCAGAGACCTCAGGGACAAAATCAAATGCACTAACAATCAAATTATAGGGGTCCCAGAAGAAGAAGAGAAAAAGAAATAATATGAGAAATTCTTTGAAGAGATTATAGTTGAAAATTACCCTTAAAAGGAAAAGTAAATAGTAAATCAAGTCCAAGAGGCACAAAGAGTCCCTTACATAATAACTTCAGGAGAAATGCGGCAAGACACATACTAATCAAATTGACAAAGACTAAAGTCTGCAAGGAGATCCAACTAGTCCATTCTAAAGGAGATCATCCGTAAGATTTCTTTGGGAGGAATGATGCTAAAGCTGAAACTCCAATACTTTGGCCACCTCATGTGAAGAGTTGACTCATTGGAAAAGACTCTGATGCTGGGAGGGATTGGGGACAAGAGGAGAAGAGGACGACAGAGATGAGATGGCTGGATGGCATCACAGACTCGATGGACATGAGTGAGTGAACTCTGGGAGTTGGTGATGGACAGGGAGGCCTGGCATGCTGCGATTCATGGGGTTGCAAAGAGTCGGACACCACTAAGCAAGTGAACTGAACTGAAACACCAGGAAAGAATATTTTAAAACAGCAAGGAAGAAGCAACAAGTAACTCACAAGGGAAAACCCATATTCTTAACAGCTCTTCTTTTAGCAGAAACTCTGCAGGCCCGAGGGGATTGGCAGAATATGTATAAAGTACTGAAAGGGAAAATATACCACCAAGATTACTGTACCCAACAAGGATCTCATTCAAAATTGATGGAGAAATCTAAAGCTGTTCAGACAAGCTATAGTTAAGACAATTCAGTACCACCAAAGCAGCTTTACAAAAAATGTTAAAGGAATTCATATAGTCAAGAAATAAAAGCGAAGAAAAAAAGTCTACAAAATCAACCCATTAGGAAAATGGTAGTTGGAACAATACATCAATAATTACCTTAAATGTAAATTGATTAAATGCTCTGACCAAAACACACAGACTGGATGAATGGATACAAAAACAAAATCCATATAAATATTGTCTACAAGAAACCCACTTCAGACATGAAGACATATAGACTGAAAGTGAGAGGATGGAAAAGAATATTCCATTCAAATGGGAAGCAAAAGAAAACTGGAGTAGTAATCGTTATATCAGGCAAAATAGACCTGAAGCTAAAGAAGATTACAAGAGATAAGGAAGGACACTACATAATGATCAAGGGGTCAATCCAAGACTAAGATGTAACAATCGTAAATAATTATGCACCTAACATAGGACCACCTCAATACATAAGACAAACACTAACAGACATAAAAGGAGGAACTGATACTAACACAATCATAGTAGGAGACTTTAAACCCCTACTCAGATGAATGGAGAGATCATCAAAACTGAAAATTTAATAAAGAAACATGTCAGGGAACATTCAACTTTAAGGGATCCAATATGTTATTCTTTTCTTTTGTGTGTCGTTTCTCAAGGATTCTCTATTCTTCTCAGTTCCTGGAAAACAGAAATGAGCAGGGCTGCACGCAGTTCTCAGGACTGAGATCATAAGGGGCACCTGCTTGGATTCCTTTCAGTGACTAGCTTCAGTGACTTTACTTAAATGTAATCTATTCAGTTATGCCCCTCTTAGTCAGGATATGAAATGCTTTCTGACCCTTTGAAGATTGTTATTTGCTTTTTTTTTTTTTTTTTACTGCCTAAAGCTACCTTGTATGAAGATTTATAAACATGCATTTCTTCAAATACAGTACCCTTGTTTCACTGGAGACTTGGGTCCCCTGGGTCCCTCTTCTCATCAACTCCAGTCCCCAGGTCCCAGTCTACAAAGACCATGACAAGTGGCGCCTGAAACGGGGACCTTTTGGAAGCCCTTGGCAAGCGGACCGAGTGACTGTTAGGACCTAACAGAGATCAGTAAGGGCGGGGTTATGGGACAAATGGCTAGAAAGTCCCACCACTTTTCACTTTACGTTATCATTTATTGAATGTTCAAGGACTTTCAGTTTCCTGTCAACTGATAAGGGCTTGTCTCTAAACAGTGGTTGAATATAATCCCTGGTTCCTAATGAAGGCAGTTTCAATTTAAAATTTTGGAATCGGGTTTAAAAAAAAATAATAATAATATATTAAATGAGCCACAAGATTCTTGGGAAAAAATATTCCAATAGATTTCTGGCCCTTGTACTGCTACTGCTACTAAGTCGCTTCAGTCGTGTCCGACTCTGTGCAACCCCACAGATGGCAGCCAATTAGACTCACCTGTCCCTGGGATTCTCCAGGCAAGAATACTGGAGTGCATTGCCATTTCCTTCTCCAATGCATGAAAGTGAAAAGTGAAAGTGAATTCGCTCAGTCGTGTCCCACTCTTAGCTACCCCATGGACTGCAGCCTACTAGGCCCCTCCATCCATGGATTTTCCAGGCAAGAGTACTGGCCCTTGTAGGCCCTCCTTAAATCCCTGATCTTTCCATTTCTAGGCAATTCTAGCCCCCCTGATATCCTTCAACAAGCAGAACGCTCATTATACAAAAATAAATGATAAGACTTTACAAAAAGTCCAATTAGAGCAACATAAAATATTTCAAAACTTTCCCACCATCCCTGCTGCAGCTATCCCAAGCGCTCCTCCTCCTCTCGTAATGGGCAAGAAAACAAAGGTCCCCCTGATTCGAGGACAAGATGATGACGATATTTCTCTGATGATGATTCTTCTGATGCTCTCTTTGACACTAAAGCCAACAATACTTTTTTTTTTTTTTTTTTTTTTATGACAGTGATAAGCTCCTAACACCCTCGTATTTATCCATACGAACGATCCACTCATTCTCCTTCATGACAAAAGCTTTCTGATTTACTGGCTTTGCAATCTCAAGTCTCTGAGGCCAATGATCTTTGTGCCTTCCCTGTGTTAAAAAATGTTAATGCTCAAAGACAACTAATACCTCAATATGGAGACATTGATTTTTCTCATATACAAGAAATAAAAAAGGCTATAAACATGTATGCTCCTCATTCACCTTTCACTAAAGAACTTCTAAACATGATGATATCTTCTATTAAAAATTTTAATCCTTATGATTCGCAGATTTTGATAAAGCTCTTCTTAAACCAAGAGAATATCTTCAATAGATAATATGGTTTCATGATATGGCCTGAGATCATGTCAATTCTAACGCTCGAACTGGGACTCCCCAAAACTAAATTACTTTAAAAATGTTAACCGATATGGAGCAATTTAATTCAATGGAAGCTCAGATGCAATGCCCTCCTTTGTTACATTGAAAGAAATTGCACTTGAAGCATGGGATCAAATTAGTCCTCAAAGAAAACCGAAAGATAACTACACACAAATATTACAAGGGCCTAAATGGCAGCCCACTCCAGTGTTCTTGCCTGGAGAATCCCAGGGACGTCGGAGCCTGATGGG
The DNA here is from genome assembly GCF_002263795.3 of Bos taurus. Lineage (NCBI taxonomy): Eukaryota > Metazoa > Chordata > Mammalia > Artiodactyla > Bovidae > Bos > Bos taurus. Next base: position 23,903,111 of record NC_082638.1, read on the forward strand.
TTGCCGTCTATGGGGTCGCACAGAGTCGGACACGACTAACCGACTAAGCAGCAGCAGCAACAGCAGCAGACAACGTATTACTCCCCAATTAACACAAATTCGTGTTGATAAATTATCAACCTTAAATGATTTTCAAAAACTTTTAAGCGATATAATTTGGATTAGACCCTCTTTATACATTGTAAATTATCAACTGAGTAATTTATTTAACACTTTAAAAGGAGATCTCAATTTAAATAGCCCTCGTTCACTTTCACAAGAGACACAAGAAGAACTCTAATGCAAATTAAATTGCAAAAGCAGTTTCTTACTCATATTACAATTTATTTACTCACTTTTATGCATTTGAGAAGGAAATGGCAACCCACTCCAGTATTCTTGCCTAGAGAATCCCAGGGACAGAGGAGCCTAGTGGGTTGCCATCTATGGGTGCACAGAGTCGGACACAACTGAGGAGACTTAGCAGCAGCAGAGTTATTTATACTCCCCTCTCTCCATTCTCCCACAGGACTACTTACCCAACAAGCATACCCATTTAAGAATATAGAATGGACCTATACCCATGTTAGAGAGACAAGAGCTACAAGATAGATTACATCCTATCTTGATTTGATTGCACTAATCATTATCAATGGAAGAAATAGAGCTAAGACTCTAATTGGCTCTGATCCTCATAAAATTGTAATGCCTATTAATAAATCTCAATTTGGGAACACATTACAAATTTCTATCAATTTCCAAATAGCGTTTCTAGAATATTTTAAAGATTTCATTTCATTATCCTCCTAACAGAGTCTGGAATTACTTCAAAAATATTGAATTTATTACCTCTCGCATTGTCACATTACAACCTATATACCTCAAGCTGATATTTTCTATATAGATAGGACTAAAAACGCCAAAGCCTCATTCTACTCTCTCAAAGAATATGAAGTCTTTTATACTAAATTTCACTCTGCTCAGCAAGAAATATTATAGGCTCTCATTCTGGTTATTCACCTACATTCTTATCCTATTAATATAGTTTCTGACTCATTATATTCAGTTTTGTATTAAGAAATAAACTTCTACCATAAATTATAATCAATCTATTATCCAACAACTTTTTCTTGATCTACAATCTAATATTAGGAACTGCACTTCCCCCACATATATTACCCATATTCGAGCACATTCTTGTCTTCCTGGCCCTATGGCCCATGGCAAGGCAATGAACAAGCTGATAAACTTGTCTCTTTTGTTATTCATAAAGAACAACATTCCCTATTATACAATAATGTTGGCTCGTTACATCAAATTTGTAAAATTCCATACCAACATTCTAGAAAAAAAATCATTAATAATTGCTCTATTTGTAGGCCCCTACATCTTTGGCTGATTACAAAAGATATCAATCCTCAAAGATTACAACCCCACAATGAACTATGGCAAATGGATGTGACTCATTTCCCTGAATTTTCTTCCTCTTCCTTCTTATATACCTCAATCAATACAAATTCTTCTTTTATATGGGCCACACCTCTCTGAGGTGAAGCTACACGACATGTTATATCCCATCTGTTAGCTTGCTTTGCAATAATGGGAACACCTAATTCTATAAAAACAGACAGTAGTCTTGCCTATATTTCTAGGCAATTCAAGCACTTTTTACATTCATTCTCTGTTAAACAGACTACAAACACAAGACATTGTTAAACAAGCATATCACAAACTGAAACTACAAAAAAAAAAAAAAAATTAAAAGGGGGAATACACAGGAAAACTTCTATCTTCCTTATCCAGAGCAGACTTTACTAGATTCCAATGCAATATATTGTTTAAGCCTATAACTACTGTTAATATACCTTTATTTGTTTTATTTTTTTTTAATTACTGCAAGGAGATATTTTGACAAAAGCAGAAAAGCATTTTGAGGTATTGAGGACATCTCCCTTCCTCTGCCCACTTGGTATTGTTGACTAAACAATGGAAATCTGGAAAATTAATATTACAGGAAAAAAGGATATGCTTGTATATCTCCAGATGGATCCAATGAAATCAATTGTCTCCCTCTTTGGAAGATCCACCCCAGGGGAGCCACTGACATTCAAGATAGAGAAGAAATGGTGAAATCCTCAGAAGGAAGAATTTCCAATACAAGCCATGGCGGCTTTACAAATTTCCAAGAAATGCCACACTCGATATCATCAAATTTATGATCTCCCTAATTGGTGACAGATAAAACCTTTACTTATCAAGTGGAAAATCTGGTTTTTCAACAGGGAATGCTTCAGAACCCTGAGAATATTTTTGTCACTATGCTTGCTTTGCTTGCTTTTGCTTCCCCCACTGAGGCTTACTTGATTAATCATACTTATTGGGCTTATGTAACTAACCCCCCTTTATTGCAGGTTGTAGAATGTACAGATATAGGACTGGTCATACCCACTAATGACATAGCACATATGCCCCCTCCTTGGAGTTTGGAAGGGACCGCTCATCCGGAGGAAGAAGGAAGACAAATTAACATTTCTCTAGGTTATGAAGTCCTTCCTTTATGGATGGGCCCAGCAGAATTATGTATTAATGTTAGTTGAAAAATTGGGCTTTTGTCCTGCCTCCAAAAAAGGACTTCCACATATTGCTTGGACTGTTTACTGTCTTTTATGAAAACCATGTCAATACTACCAAAACTCTAGGAAAAGGACAAAAGTTGGAATGTAAGAGACTTATTTATATATACTCCTATTCATTGGGATAGAGGTCAAGCTAAATCAGGGAAATTAATGTTTATGGCCAATTACACCATTGTTGATTGGGGACTCCATGGTATATGGCTATCTAACTGCTCAGATATTAATAATACTATATGTGATTATGTTACTCAAGTAGCATAGAAGATTACAAAGAATTCCATGAATAACTTCCATGACAAAGGACTCCTTGGCTGGCTTGACGGAGAAATAGCACCTTCTCACTCTCAAATCATCCTCAATAAATGAATTGGGCCTGAACAATGGGACATCTGAAAACTTGCTGCAAGGCTGAAAAACTTGGAACTTGGACTAGATATTTCACAGAGACCATTCGTACTCATGGTAATTATTCCTGCCATCATAATCATATATTTTATACAAGCTTGTGTTCCCCTTCCTTTTGTTATAGTCATAAGAAACTTATAATTTAATAGACTTTATATTCTGTGAGCTGTATAGATTGCATACTGCATATTTGTCTTAATTCTTCTACTTCTCTAAAAAATGAATCCCTTTTGGTCCTTCAATCTCGATGTAGTCTATGGTTACCAGTAGATCTCCAACAACACTGGGAAGATGGTCCCATGGCAGGACTTGCTTCCCAGTTACACACTAAATTACTCCAACTATCTAAGTGATTCATTGGATGGTTAATTCTTGGCATTTTTGGATTAATAGCCATTTGCATCACTGGTGCTGTTGCAGGCATTGCTTTACAGACTTCAATTCAAACACAAAACTTTCTTCAAAATTGGACTAAAGATGCTCATACTATGTGGGCCACTTAGGCTCAGATAGATGAAGAAGTTCCTCGGATAAAATTCAGGAATTAAAAACAGCCGTCTAATGGGTTGGAGATCAATTAATAGGTTTACAAAAACAAATATTATTAAACTGTGATTGGAATTCTATTCAATTTTGTATCACTCTTGTTTGATTCAGCATAGTGCTTACAATTGGCAACAAATAAATTTCATCAGCCAAATATACATAATAACACTTCCTTAAATGTACAATTGTTGCAAAAGGAAATTTTTGAAAGCTTCTCTAAGAGTCTACCTTCTTCCGTCTATTTGGAAACTTTAGCTGAACAGCTAACTGATCAATGATCTGGGCTGGACCCTCGAGGATGATTTCAAAGCATTAAACTTTGGATCTGAAACTATAATGCTGATAACTGTCCTGGTGATTATATTTGTAGTATACTGATGCCTTTGAGGGAGAAGGCAATGGCAACACTCCAGTACTCTTGCCTGGAAAATCCCATTGATGGAGGAGCCTGGTGGGCTGCAGTCCATGGGGTCGCTAAGAGTCAGACACGACTGAGCGACTTCACTTTCACTTTTCACTTACATGCATTGGAGAAGGAAATGGCAACCCACTCCAGTGTTCTTGCCTGGAGAATCCCAGGGATGGGGGAGCCTGGTGGGCTGCCATTTATGGAGTCGCACAGAGTCCGACACGACTGAAGCAACTTAGCAGCAGCAGCAGATGCCTTTCAACTAAAATTGTTCAAACTAAACAGACTCAGTTGGTCAGGGTCTTCTTCATAAAACTATCTACATTTATCACCAATTGTGAAAACATTTTTAAAAAGGGGGAATTGTCAGGGGACATTCAGCCTTAAGGGATCCTATATGTTATTCTTTTCTTTTGTATGCCATTTCTGAAGGATTCTTTATTCCTTATCGATTCCTGGAAAACAGGAATGAGCAGAGCTGAACGCAGTTCTCAGGCCTGAGATCATGAGAAGGGGCACCTGCTTGGATTCCTTTCAGTGACTCCCTTCTGTGACCTTTACTTAAATATAATCTATTCAGTTGTGCCCCTCTTAGTCTGGATATGCAATGCTTTCTGGCCCTTTGAATATTGTTATTTGCTTGGCTTTGTTTTTGGCCAGTTTTTTTTTTTTCTTTTTTTACTGCCTAAAGCTGCCTTATATGAAAACATTAAACATGCGTTTCTGCAAATAAAGCACCCTTATTTCAATCGAGACTTGGGTCCCCTGAGTCCCTCTTTCATAGAGTCCAGTCCATAGATTTCAGTCTACAAAGACTGTGACAGAAACACATGTCTAAAATGATATATTAGATGAGATGTATGTCATTGATATCTTCAGGACATTCTATCCAAATGCAGAAGAATACACCTTCTTCTCAAGTGCACATGGAACATCCTCCAGGATAGACCACACCTTGGCCACGAATCAAACCTCAGTAAATTTAAGAAAATTGAAATCACATCAAGCATTTTCTCAGACCACAATACTATGAAACTAGATATCAATTGCAAGAAAAACATTGTAGGGAACAAAAACACATGGAGATAAAAAAAAAATGTTTATGAATAACCAACAGGTTACTGAAGAAATCAAAAGGGAAATTTTAAAATTCCTTGAAACAAAAGACAATGAAAACACAATTCAAAACATATGGGATCCATCAGAAGCTGTTTTACTGCTGCTACTTCTAAGTCACTTCAGTCGTGTCCGACTCTGTGTGACCCCATAGACAGCAGGCCACCAGGCTCTCTGGTCCCTGGGATTCTCCAGGCAAGAACAATGCCATTTCCTTCTCCAATGCATGAAAGTGAAAAGTGAAAGCGAAGTTGCTTAGTCCTGTCCGAACCTCAGCGACCCCATGGACTGCAGCCTACCAGGCTCCTCTGTCCATGGGATTTTCCAGGCAGGAGTACTGGAGTGGGGTGCCATTGCCTTCTCCAGAAGCAGTTTTAAGAGGGAAGTTTATAGCAAAACAAACCTACTTCAAGAAAGAAGAAAAAACATCAAATAGAGAACTTAACTTGACACCTAAAACAACTGGGAAAAGAACAACAAAAAAGAAAAAACTAAATTAGTAGAAGGAAAGAAATTATGAAGATGTGGGCAGAAATAAAAGAAAAAAAAAAATAAAAAGAAACAATAGTAAAGACTAAGAAAACCAGAAGTTGGTTTTTTTGAGAAGATAAACGAACTTTACAAACCTTTAACTAGAGTCACCAAGATCAAAAAATAGAAGAATAAAATCAGCAAAATTAGAAACGACAAAGAAGTTATGACTGACAATGCAGAAATACAAAAGATTATAAGTTTTCATTCCAATCCCAAAGAAAGGCAATGCCAAAGAATGCTCATACTACTGCACTATTGCACTTATCTCACACACTAGTAAAGTAATGCTCAAAATTCTCCAAGCCAAGCTTCAGCAATATGTGAACCGTGAACTTCCTGATGTTCAAGCTGGTTTTAGAAAAGGCAGAGGAACCAGAGATCAAATAGCTAACATCCGCTGGATCACGGAAAAAGCAAGAGAGTTCAAGAAAAACATCTATTTCTGCTTTATTTACTATTCCAAAGCCTTTGACTATGTGGATCACAACAAACTGTGGAAAATTCTGAAAGAGATGGGAATACCAGACCACCTGATCTGCCTCTTGAGAAATTTGTATGCAGGTCAGGAAGCAACAGTTAGAACTGGACATGGAACAACAGACTGGTTCCAAATAGGAAAAGGAGTTCATCAAGGCTGTATATTGTCACCCTGTTTATTTAACTTATATGCAGAGTACATCATGAGAAACGCTGGACTGGAAGAAACACAAACTGGAATCAAGATTGCCGGGAGAAATATCAATAACCTCAGATATGCAGATGACACCACCCTATGGCAGAAGTGAAGAGGAACTAAAAAGCCTCCTGATGAAGGTGAAAGTGGAGAGTGAAAAAGTTGGCTTAAAGCTCAACATTCAGAAAACGATATCATGGCATCCAGTCCCATCACTTCATGGGAAATAGATGGGGAAAACAGTGGAAACAGTGTCATACTTTATTTTTCTGGGCTCCAAAATCACTACAGATGGTGACTGCAGCCATGAAATTAAAAGATGCTTACTCTTGGAAGGAAAGTTATGACCAACCTAGATAGCATATTGAAAAGCAGAGACATTACTTTGCCAACAAAGGTCCATCTAGTCAAGGCAATGGTTTTTCTTGTGGTCATGTATGGATGTGAGAGTTGGACTGTGAAGAAGGCTGAGTGCTGAAGAATTGATGCTTTTGAACTGTGGTGTTGGAGAAGACTCTTGAGAGTCCCTTGGACTGCAAAGAGATCCAACCAGTCCATTCTGATGGATTTCTTTGGAAGGAATGATGCTAAAGCTGAGACTCCAGTATTTTGGCCACCTCATGAGAAGAATTGACTCATTGGAAAAGACTCTGATGCTGGGAGGGATTGGGGGCAAGAGGAGAAGGGGACGACAGAGGATGAGATGGCTGGATGGCATCACTCACTCGATGGACGTGAGTCTGAGTGAACTCCGTGGGTTGGTGATGGACAGGGAGGCCTGGCGTGCTGCCATTCATGGGGTCGAAAAGGGTCAGACACGACTGAGCAACTGATCTGATCTAATTAAGAACAACTCTAGGGCAATAAAATGGATAACCTAGAAGAAATGGACACATTGTTAGGAAAGCTCAATCTTCCGACTGAACCAGCGAGAAATAGAAGTTAGGGAGATCCAATTACAAGCTCTAAATCACAGCTGTGATGAAAAATCTCCCCAAAGTCAAAAGCCCAGGAGCAGATGACTTCACTGCCGGTGAATTCTATCAAATATTTAGAGATGATATAATGCTAATCTGTCTGAAACTCTTTCAAGAAATTGCAGAGAAAAGAACACTTCCAAACTAATTCTCCAGGGCCACCATCACTTTGACGCCAAAATCAGACAAAGACAACACCAAAGAAGAGAGCTACAGGCCTATATTACTGATGAACATAGATGAAAAATATTCTCAACAAAATTTTAGCAAACAGAACTCAACAACACATCAAAAACACATACACCATGATCATGTTGGGTTTACTCCAGGGATGCTAGCATTATTCAATATATGCAAATCAATCAATGTGACAGACCATATTTACCAAATGAAAGGTAAAAGTCATAGGATAACCTAAATAGATGGAGAAAAAGATATTAAATTAAAAAATGCAAATAACTGGAAAAACTGGAAATAGAACTGCCTTATGATCCAGCAATCCCACTGCTGGGCATACACACTGAGGAAACCAGAAGGGAAAGAGACACGTGTACCCCAATGTTCATCGCAGCACTGTTTATAATAGCCAGGACATGGAAGCAACCTAGATGTCCATCAGCAGATGAATGGATAAGAAAGCTGTGGTACATATACACAATGGAGTATTACTCAGCCATTAAAAAGAATACATTTGAATCAGTTCTAATGAGGTGGATGAAACTGGAGCCTATTATACAGAGTGAAGTAAGCCAGAAGGAAAAACACCAATACAGTATACTAACGCATATATATGGAATTTAGAAAGATGGTAACGATAACCCTGTATACGAGACAGCAAAAGAGACACTGATGTATAGAACAGTCTTATGGACTCTGTGGGAGAGGGAGAGGGTGGGAAGATTTGGGAGAATGGCAGAAAAAAAAAGAAAAAAAATGCAAAATTATTATATTAAAAATGAAGGAAATTTAAAAGGAAATTTAAAAAATGGAAAAAAGTTGGAATGACTCAAACGTCCATCAACAGGAGATCCAATAAATCAATCATGCAAAAAATATTATTCAGCCATCAAATGAATGGAGTTCTTACACATGTTATAACATGCTATAGTTCTGAAATGATTATGCCGCTTGAAAGAAGCCAGGAACAAAATCCTGCATACTGCATAATTCCGTTCATGTGAATGAATATGTCTCAGATTAGGTCGTTCTCTAAAGACAGAAAATAGAGGAGTGGATGCCAGGGAAAATGTCTGCCAACTGGGCAGTGTTTTCCACCGGAGTGACGAAAATATTCCAGAATGAGGCAGTGGTTATGGTTATGCAACCTATGAAGACATTACAAATCAAATATTTATACAGTTTAGCTGGAAAATTTCACAGTATATGAACACCATGTCAATAAATAGAATGTTTTGTTTTGTTTTTTAAACTACTGAACTTAACTGCTATGTCCAAGAATATTATCCTTCAAAAATAGAGAAGTAGATATTCTCATATGAATAAAAAATTAGGGAATTTACTTTGACCAGATATCTGATCTGTTAGAAAGGATAAAATGAGTTATTTACATAGGATTAGATGATATTGAAGACAAACTGTGAGTTAAGAAAGACTGTCATGTTGAAGTTTGCCACAGAACAACAAAATTACACAGTGGAGTATTACTCAGCCATTAAAAAGAATACATTTGAATCAGTTCTAATGAGGTGGATGAAACTGGAGCCTATTATACAGAGTGAAGTAAGCCAGAAGGAAAAACATAAATACAGTATACTAAGGCATATATATGGAATTTAGAAAGATGGTAACAATAATCCTGTGTACGAGACAGCAAAAGAGACACTGATGTATAGAACAGTCTTATGGACTCTGTGGGAGAGGGAGAGGGTGGGAAGATTTGGGAGAATGGCATTGAAACGTGTAAAATATCATGTAAGAAACGAGTTGCCAGTCCAGGTTCGATGCACGATACTGGATGCTTGGGGCTAGTGCACTGGGACGACCCAGAGGGATGGTATGGGGAGGGAGTAGGGAGGAGGGTTCAGGATGGGGAACACATGTATACCTGTGGTAGATTCATTTTGATATTTGGCAAAACTAATACAATTATGTAAAGTTTAAAAATAAAATAAAATTAGGAAAAAAAATAAAAAATAAAAAAAGGAAAAAAAAATTTAAAAAAATGAAAAGTTAAAAACAACAACAACAACAACAAAATTCTGGAAAGCAATTATCCTTCAATGAATTTTTTTTTTTAAGGCAAATTTAAATGAAGGATTTTTAACATTATTAGTTGGTAAAATATAAATGGTCTTCTCCATCTTTATTTTTCACTGATTGTGAATCTTCATAATTGAAGTGTGTTTTGTGTATACAAGAAAAATTGTGGCTTGTATAGTGGTAAAGAATCTGCCTGCAATACAGGAGCCATAGCAGACACAAATTCTATCTTTGGGTCAAGAAGATCCCCAGGAGGAGAGTACAGCAAGCAATTTCAGTATTCTTGCCTGGAGAATTCCCAAGGCCAGAGGAGACTGGTGTGCTTATGGTCCATGGGGTGGCAAGAGATGGACATGACTGAGCAACTAAACAACAGAAACACATTCCTGACAGAAACTCTGAAGATACTAGAAATGCATGAGAAACTTCTCAGGCTAAACAAAGCAAAACAAAAAGCCTAGATAGTAGAGCTGAATTATAAAATAGTAGACACTAGAGCTGAATTAGAAAAGATTTTAGGCAATAAGATGTCTCCCAACAGTAGTGTAAACAGTGTGCTCCACACAAGGGAGAGGAGTGATTTTTAATACTCACTTAATAGAAAATCTTTCTAGTTACATTCATAAACTAAAGAACTAAAAATGTCCAGAAAATAAACATAGTGTAAAGTCTATTGATCATTTTATATCTAATTAAGATTGCAAATTTGTAGAGGAATTTTTAAAAATCTGCAAAATATACAGTTTAAGCAGTAACTGTAATGAACATAACTTTATTTTGTTTTTGCCTTTTTTCTCATAGTCTGAAAGTAACTGACAATTAAAAATGGATTTCACTTTAAAACATATTTTTCAAATTCAACAGATTATTTAATGTTCCAATATAAGACTTTGTACTTTTCAAGCTAAAAAGTTTATACGCAGTAGAGAATACTTTGTTTCATAATTCAGAGGTAAATAAAAGCATACTGTGTATGTTTACCTTGACAATCTTTGTGGTATCACTGTGGATTTTGAATCAATGGTTTGAAGGTGGAGTGTGTGATAGTACGTTCCCTCAGGGGCTGCAGGCTGTGCAGAAAGTGGTCTCAAGGCTTTCCAAACCATTAAGGATGCTCTGTAGAATGGAGCAGTGGTAATCATGGCAGCTTGTACTGGTGACAACTGTTCAACAGGGTCTTCTCTTAGTTAACTCCCTCAAAGAAGACAATGAAGTTTTAAAGATAAGTACTAAATCTGTGGTCACATAAAGTTATATATATATATAATTTTATATATATATATATAATTAAATATATATATACACACACACACACATATATACACATATGTGTGTATGTGTATGCATTTATATGTATATATATATATATATATATATATATATACTAAAATTTTGTTCCTTGTGAATAATAAATAAAACATTAAAATCTGACATAAATGACAACAAGCTTTTAAGACTTAAGCCAACAAAATTTGAATTTGCAGAGGAAACATTTAATTACGGGCATTATTTTAGAATACTGGAATATCAGATTAGATCAGATCAATCGCTCAGTTGTGTCCGACTCTTTATGACCCCATGAATCGCAGCACACCAGGCCTCCCTGTCCATCAGCAACTCCCGGGGTTCACTGAGACTCACATCCATCGAGCCAGTGATGCCACCCAGCCATCTCATCCTCTGTCATCCCCTTCTCCTCTTGCCCCAATCCCTCCCAGCATCAGAGTCTTTTCCAATGAGTCAACTCTTCACATGGAGATGCTAATAAAAACAGAAACAGCTTTTACTTGGTTTTATTCTTGTAATAAAACTCCTCATGGACAATGCCCTCCAGTGTTGCCTGCACTGGATGTGGGCCGCTCCCCCAACCCATCTGTGGAAGGCCACTGCTCCATTCTAAAATTCTTAGCTAAAAAGGGCCTAGTCAATATTTCCTTTGTGACCTCCAAAAACTGCCATTATTTCCTTCCTTCCTTCCCTCCTACCTCCCCCTTTTCTTTCCTTTTCTTTCTTATTATACACTTTATAAAATTTGCTTTCCATTTATAGTTATTATAAAATGCTGGCAAAAATCCCCATGCTGTAAAATATATCCTTGAGCTCATCTTACACCAAATTTTGTGCCTTCCACTCCACCACCTCTGTATTGCTCCTTCCCCTCCCTGCTATCTGCTGGTAACCACTCAATGTTCTATATATCTGTGAGCCTCTATTTTTGTTACATTCTCCACTTTGTGGTATTTTAAGATTCTGTAAGTGATACCATACAGTATTTGTCTTTATTATTTTAATACTATTATACCTTTCATGTTGCTGCAAATGGCATTAATTTCATTGTTTTTATGGCTGAGTAACATTCCAAGGTCTTCCTTGGTGGCTCAATAAGGAAAAATCTCCCTGTAAAGGAGGAGATGTGAGTTCAAAACCTAGGTAAGAAAGATCACTTGGAAAAGGAAATGGCAACCAACTGGGGTGTTCTTGCCTGGAAAATTACATGCACAGAGGAGTATTGAGGGGTTAGAATCCATCAGGTCCCCAAGAGTGGGAAATGCCTTAGTGACTGAACAAAAATAAATGTCCTTTTGTACACATATACCACATCTTTATCCATTCATCTGTCTATCATCTAATGGACATTTAAGTTGTCTCCATGTCTTTGTGAATGGTGTGCTTTGGGGGACATTGGGATTCATGTGACTTTTTGATTAAAGTTGTGGGTATGTTTTTTAATATATATCCAATAATGAAACTGTTAGGTCATGTGTTGTTCCGTCTTAGCTTTTTGAGAAATCTCTATACTAAAACCCATTATTTCATTCCTATGGGCTATATTTTAGTAAGGAAGTTTGAGTTTTTGAGGCTGTTATTTGATGACATCATATCTTGAGGTGTAATAAACACTACTATGAGGTAGATATCCTAGGGGCAACTACTTTGATGATTTTTAGCAAATGACATTCCCCCCAACCCCCGCCACATGACATGGCTCTCCAGCTAACTTCCAACCCCTGCACTCACACACAGAAACACCATGTCCTCTTCCTCTTCTCCCATGGAAAGTGTATCTTCGGGACTCAGTCTGGGCAGAGTTCTGCCTCATACTTTCTAGCTAACTGGACCTTCTAGTCCCATCTCCAGCTGCACAGGAACCATCTCCCTCCCTCTTCACACATTTATCCTTTCTCTGACATTTCTGCCCCACACTATCTATCAGAGAGCTCAGAGAAACACAAAATTTCACATCAGGTTGATTTTATTTACATTTCATTATTAATGTATGCTGTTGGTAGGATATTCAATGTCTGTAATGTTGGCCATTTTTCAGAGGCGAGACCCCCAAAGAAATCAGAGGTCTATAGCCAAGTTCTGAAATGACTGGCTACCCATTTGTCCAGCTGGGATGGCAGGGGTCTCCATGATCTCTGGGGCCTCTTCCCATTTGTTCTGATTCAGCTCTTCATTCACCTTGGAACACTGGCTACAGAGCAAGAGAGGAGGGAGCAAAGAATGGCAATATTTTGGGGAAGAGGTTATTGATGGTTGATATTGATGGCTTCAGGAGAAGGAATGTGGCCAAAGGAGGCATGTACAAGACAAGGAAAGGGGAGGGTGTCTTGTGGGGCAGTGTCAATGAGCAAGGGTGAGTTCACTCACTCTTGGGTAAGTTCAGCTTGGGTGGGTTCACTCATCTTGACACTTCTTTTAGACCTCAGTTGATAGGAGGTCTTCATCTTTTTGTCTTGGATAGGAGTCGGCTGTTCCCTAATTGCTCTAGACCTTTTGGCTTCCTGATCACCTTAGTCATTTTGAAAACTCTCAGTAGTCTGCTGTAGAGCCCCTGAACACTGCTATATATAGGGGACCACACCCTAATGATTATGAGGTCAGTAAGTTACTTTCCTCGGAGAAGGCAATGGCACCCCACTCCAGTATTCTTGCTTGGAAAATCCCATGGACGGAGGAGCCTGGTAGACTGCAGTCCATGGGGTCGCTAAGAGTCAGACATGACTGAGCAACTTCACTTTCACCTTTCACTTTCATGCATTGGAGAAGGAAATGGCAACCCACTCTGGTGCTCTTGCCTGTAGAATCCCAGGGATGGCCGAGCCTGGAGGGCTGCCATCTATGGGGTTGCACAGAGTCGGACATGACTGAAGCAACTTAGCAGCAGTAGCAGCAGCTAGTTACCTCCCTAGCCAATGGCGGCCCTCCATGAGCCTTGTCATCAAAAAGCCTCAACCTGACACCTCTAAGGGTGGATGGGGAGCAACTCAGATGATTTGGTGGGAGTATTAGGCATTTTTAATGCTTCTAAGGAGCCCGCCAGTCTCACCTGCCATCCTCATCTCTCTAAGTCAACACACATGGATTACATGGCAGGGAGAATGTGTCTCTTCCAAACTTTGCCTCACAGACACAGTTTTAAGCCTTTCAATCTATTCTCTCTCATGTTACATCATTATTTACTGTTTATTATCTTGCCTCAAATCCCTCCATGATAATTAGGCTGTGGAAATAAGATTTCACTTTCCTCCTACAAGTGGTCTTAATGCACCTTGAAGACCATTAAATTCTGAGCCACTTATGAGAAATCTTTTCCATCCCACCTCCTTTTCTCAGTATTCATGTAACAGTCTGAAACCCCTGTCTTCACGCTGTGAGAATGCACTGAATACACTTGCTCTTGCTCCATTTGGAACTGTCTTGTTTCAAATCTAGGACTAATGGTCACCTCCCTAGTTGTAATACCCAGGCTTCGGGGGTTTTTTTGTTTGTTTGTTTTTTTAATTTTATTTTATTTTTAAACTTTACATAATTGTATTAGTTTTGCCAAATATCAAAATGAATCTACCACAGGTATACATGTGTTCCCCATCCTGAACCCTCCTCCCTACTCCCTCCCCATACCATCCCTCTGGGTCGTCCCAGTGCACTAGCCCCAAGCATCCAGTATCGTGCATCGAACCTGGACTGGCAACTCGTTTCTTACATGATATTTTACATGTTTCAATGTCATTCTCCCAAATCTTCCCACCCTCTCCCTCTCCCACAGAGTCCATAAGATTGTTCCATACATCAGTGTCTCTTTTGCTGTCTCGTACACCGGGTTATTGTTACCATCTTTCTAAATTCCATATATATGCGTTAGTATACTGTATTGGTGTTTTTCCTTCTGGCTTACTTCACTCTGTATAATAGGCTCCAGTTTCATCCACCTCATTAGAACTGATTCAAATGTATTCTTTTTAATGGCTGAGTAATACTCCATTGTGTATATGTACCATAGCTTTCTTATCCATTCATCTGCTGATGGACATCTAGGCTGCTTCCGTGTCCTGGCTATTATAAACAGTGCTGCGATGAACATTGGGGTACACGTGTCTCTTTCCCTTCTGGTTTCCTCAGTGTGTATGCCCAGCAGTGGGATTGCTGGATCATAAGGCAGTTCTATTTCCAGTTTTTTAAGGAATCTCCACACTGTTCTCCATAGTGGCTGTACTAGTTTGCATTCCCACCAACAGTGTAAGAGGGTTCCCTTTTCTCCACACCCTCTCCAGCATTTATTATTTGTAGACTTTTGGAGAGCAGCCATTCTGACTGGTGTGAAATGGTACCTCATAGTGGTTTTGATTTGCATTTCTCTGATAATGAGTGATGTTGAGCATCTTTTCATGTGTTTGTTAGCCATCTGTATGTCTTCTTTGGAGAAATGTCTATTTAGTTCTTTGGCCCACTTTTTGATTGGGTCGTTCATTTTTCTGGCAGGCTTCGGTTTTAACATAATGATGGGGATGAGGCAGATAAATGCATGCTTCAGGTTGTGCTGGATGACCCCAAGAAGGAAATGGCCATCTGTGACTGATTAGTATTCCCAGGAAGGGGTGGAGCTTGCCCAGTTGTGTGTGAGCCTCATGTGCAAAGGTCTTCTCAATATGTGCCCTCACAAATTTCTTCTCATCCTGTTTTCATGCCAGAACCTCCTTTGGGTGTTACCTCACAGTCAAGACCATGGTGGAATTCATTTCCATCAATAGCTACCACAAGCTTCCAGCTTCTTTCAGGAAACACTGAGTAATCATGCCTACCCATCTAGTTCTCAAGGTCTCTCACTGAGGTTGTTGGCTCTGGAAGATAGGGGAATGAGTTGTGTGCTTCACCACAGTCCTTGTGTTCCTAATTGACTAGCAGGGTCAGCCAGACTGAGATGTACCCCTGAGGGACATTCTTTGTTGGCTTAGTGGGATTTCCTGTGGTTTCTGTGAAGTGCTCTCTTCCCGGTGTCCACTTTTGCTTACTCACTTAGGACACACATGACTGTTCATAGCAGTCTTATTTCTGATAGTCAAAAAGTTGAGAACAAGACAGTGGAGGTGGAGGTGGACAGGGAGTACATCTCTCTCCAAGGATACATCAGGAATACACCTTCAGACACAAATGCTTGCAGAACATCAGCTGAGAGCACACAGGACTGCCTGAACAGAGGAAAAGAATATATGGAACCACAAAAAAAATCGGTAGGATGAAGGAACTGGGAGAGCGGGGTGGTGTGGGAAACATGAGTGTTAGTAGGACTGGAGCTGCAGTTAGCGGGTGGGAGATCTGAACTAGGTTTCCGATCACCACATGGGAGCAACTGTCTGGCTGAGAGTTAAACAGCTGATCTGTGGAAGCCTAAATGGAATGAGAATCAGACAGTCTTTTCCACAGCCATACACACCCCAGAGAGGGATGCAGGTCCCATAGAAGGTGCAGCAGGTAGCAGATGGTTCATAGAGATTGTGGAGAAATCCCTGGCTGTGGCCTGTTGTCTACTGATTAGAGACAAATAGATGGAATGTGCGAATGAGGTGATTGTGTGGAAAATGCCTGTGGAGGTAAGCTAGGAAGCCATGGAAGGAAGGTGACTCTGCTGAGTCCTGTATAGGGGGTGGAGCCATCACCATAGCCTCTCTTTCCCCACACACCTGCATCACAGCTGAACAATAGAGATGCTTGCCCATCAAGCAATTGAATCACTGAACTACAGAGTAAGACACCACCCAGGGTGCTCTTTTAAGTGCCCGATGCTCCAAACTACAGAGTAGGATCCCAGCCTAGGGGGCCCCTCTATGTGCCTGACATGCTGAACAACAGAGAAGGACCCCAGACAAGGGAGCCCTTGAAGTCCCTGAATGCACGGGACTACAGGGAAATACTAGCCAAAGAAGCCTTAAGGTTGCCAGCTACAAGAGGCTCAAAAAAAGACACTGATAGGGCCATAACTCCTGCGGTGGAGGCAGTCCAAGTGCCTGTACACTTGGCACTGCCAGGGTCCCCACAAGCCAAGCAGCTGTGTTACCTTCATGTTCAACTCTCACTCAGACAGAGCTGTCACAGGTAAAGACTCTCATGTCTTTGCTCTCAGGGTCGCTTCAGTAGTGTCAGACTCTTTTCTACCCTGTATACTGTGGCCTGTCAGGATTCTCTATCAGGGAGGGGCTTATCCATGCAAGACTACTGGGGCATATTGGCCAATACTGATTGCCATACCCTTCTAGAGCACTATATTACCTGCTGCCCTAAATCACCAGATCGCTGAGTACCCGGTGTTGCCAGAACCCCTGTGACCCAAGCAGCTGCACCACCTCCACACCTGGCCCTCACAGGCCCAAAGCCTCAAGGGAAACCTCAGGAGCAAACCCCAGTGGACAAACCACATGCAGAGATGGATATAAAACCACAACTGAAACCCAGCAGCAATATGACTAAGGAAGAAGACCCAGAAACTTCCTACCAGCTGTACAAGCTGCAGGTTAAATCCATACTATCAACTAGGCAGACTCTGTGTCTATGGAATATATAAAATGTCATTGAGAGCTCCCACAAATACAAACAAACAAAACCACAGTAATTCTGATAGCTATGGACATTGGAGGCTAGAACACATAGGAATGGAACCATATTAGAATGTAAGCTGCCCCCACAGCAGGTCCAGAGATCAGTAAAATGATGAAGGGTATCCTAGGGAGGTGAGGTAGACTGTAATTCCAAGTGAAGGAGAGGACTCTTTCAGCAGTGACTCAAGATAAACATATATTGTTCTTCTGTTTTGACTTGCTCTGTAGATTCTTTTGAATTTTTTCTTTCTTTCTCCCCCACCACCACCCTCTGTTGTAGCTGTTGATTTTATTGGCACTATGAAAACAAATGAAGCTTTCAAGCTTTTTTTTTTTTTTTTTTTCATTTCCTCAGTCACATTTTTTTCCAATTATAAACCTCTGCTTCTACATTGGGCTTTTGCAGTTCTCTAGAATTTTCCTTTTTTTTTTTTTTTTTAGTCTTTTTCTATCTTTAATTTTTAAGCCTCTATTTTTTTCTACATTTATTACTTTGTTTGCTGTTCCTATTGTTCTTTTCACCTTTCAGTTAATCCTTAATGTATATAAATCATTTTTTTCTACCTCTAAGTTTGCATATCTATTCTTTCTTTCCTCTCAAAATATTTGTTAGTTTTATTTTAATTGCTTTATTCCCCAACTAGAACCTTGCTCTAGTTTTGTTTTCCAGTTTGTGTTTCAGTTAGTTTTGTTCTTGTAGATAAACTTTTGGTTTCCTTGCTCGCTGGGTCAACTTAATGTACTTTTTTTTTTTTTTTTTTTTGGACTGTTTCTATGTTCCTTATAGATGTATATGTATATGTGCATATTCAGTCACACTTTTTATTTTTGTTATAAACCTCTGTTTTTACATTGGCCTCTTGCTGCTCTGTGGAGTTTTGTTTTGTTTTTCCTTTTTATTGTCTTCTTCCATTTCCCCTCTTTTTATTTTTATTTTTTTTAATTTTTAGACCTATCATATTTTTTCTACGTTTATTCTTTTCTTTGCCTTTCCTACTTGTCTTTTCCCCTTTTGGTTAATCTTTAATGTATATACATCTTCTTCATCTACCTCTTTTACCTTTGCATATCTATTCTTTGTTTTCTTTATTTCCTTTCCTATCAACGTTTTGTTAGGTTTATTTTCATTCCTTTATTACTCAATTGGCAACATGCTTTAGTTTTGTTTTCCCATTTGTGCTTTAGTCATTATTCTTTTGGTAGATATAATTTTTGGCTTTCTGTGTTTGACAGGTTGATCTATTGTACCCTATTTTTGTTGGACTCTTTTGATTTTCCTTGTGGGTGTATATGTATATGTGTGTATTCAGTAACACTTTTTATTGTTGCTATAAACCTCTGAATCTACACTGGATAGAAGTTTTTTTTTCTTCCACTTTTTTCCATTTTTTATAATGTTAATTTAAATTTTTTCAACCTATTATATATTTCTACATTTATTCCTTTGTTTGCCTTTCCTACTGTTCTTTTCCTCTTGCAGTTAATCTCTAACATGTAAAAGTTTTCAATTCCCTCTATTTAACTCTGTATATCTATACTTTCTTTCTCTTCTTTCCTTTCCTATCAACATATTTGTTAGTTTTGTTTTCATTGTTTTAATCCCCACTTGGACCATGCTTTAGGTTGTTGTTGTTTTGTTTTTTGTTTGTTTGTTTGTTTTTCATTTTTGCTATAGTTTTGTTCTTAACAGGTAAATATAATTCTGGATTTGCTTTATTTGCTGGCTGGATTACTGTATGTTATTTTTGCTGGACTCCTTTCACTTTGCTCATGGGTATATATGTATATGTGTATGTTACATTATTTTCATTATTATTAGCCTGATTTGGCAACTGCCATTTGTCTGTGGTTCATGTTTGTTTTCTCATTTTTGAACATTTCTCATTATCTCACATAATGCCACAACAAACCTCTTGTGGAATTTCCATTCCTGACCAGAGATCAATCCCTCAGCACTTGGAATGAGAGCACTCACTCCAAAATCCAAGACTACCAGAGAACTAACCCTAGGGAGTATCAAATAGTGTGAAGACACACAATGGAAACCACTTGAATACAAGACCCAGCATCACCCAATCACGAGTGGCACCGTGTGCAGTATACCTCATTCAAAACAAACAAAAATAAAATAAAATCCCAATCATCAGTAGACAGGATTGTTACCTTACTCAGCCTCTCTCATCAGAGGGAAAACAAACAAACAAAAACTCACCACAAATGTCAGCTATACAAACCATACACAAAACACTGGACAAGGCTTAGGAGGGCAGAAACCAAAAGGAAGAAAGAATTAAACCTTGAAGCCTGGGTAAAGGAAATCTAAAGCAACATAAGTTAAAAAAAAAAAAGTCATAAAAATTCTACATAAATGAAGGAACAAACTAGAAACACAGAACTCCAAAGAAATGAAGAGGAAATAGGCAAGCTACCTGAAGAATTCAGAAAAATGATAGTGAAGATTATCAATGACCTTGAAAACAAAATGGAGAAAGTACAAGAATCAATGAAGAAACCCCCGGATGAATTAAAGAACAAACTTACAGAAACAAACAACACTATTACTGAAATAAAAAACACTCTAAAATGAATCAATAGCAGAATATCTGAAGTAGAAGAATG
This sequence comes from Bos taurus, assembly GCF_002263795.3. NCBI lineage: Eukaryota > Metazoa > Chordata > Mammalia > Artiodactyla > Bovidae > Bos > Bos taurus. The sequence continues at coordinate 23,923,102 of NC_082638.1, forward strand.
AATCAGTGAGCTGGAAGGTGAAATGGTGGAAATAACTGCTAATGATCAGAATAAACTAAAAAAATGCAAAGAATGGAGGATACTCTCAGAGCCATCTGGGAAAATATTAAATGCATCAGTGTTCCAATTATAGGGGTCCCAGAAGAAGATGAGAGGAAGAAAGGGTATGGGAAATTTTTGAAGAGACTAGAGTTGTAATTGTACTCAATAAGGTAAAGGAAATAGTCCAACAAGTCCAAGAGGCACAATGAGCTCCATATAGGATAAACCTATGGAGAAATATGGCAAGACACATACTAATCAAACTAGCAAAGGTTAAACAAAAAGAAAATTTTAAAAGCAATAAGGGAGAAGCAACATGACACATACAAGTGAAACCCCATTACCCTTAAGAGCTGTTCTTTCAGCAGAAACTGCAGGCCAGAGGGAATGGCAAAATATATTTAAAGGACTGAAAATGAAAAATATACCACAAAGATTACTGTACTTAAGTATCTCTTTCAAAATTGATGGAGAAATCAAAAGCTGTTCAGACAGGCAAAAATTTAAGACAGCTCAGTACCACAAAAACAGCTTTAGAAAAAATGTTAAATGAACTTAAATAGTCAAGAAATACAAAACAAGAAAAAAAGATCTACATAACCAACCCCAATCAATTAACAAAATGACAATTCTGTTCAGTTCAGTCAGCACGAGGGTCACAGTTCGGTCTCTCAGTCATGTCACTCTTTGCGACCACATGAACTGCAGCACGACAGGTCTCCTTGTCCATCACCAACTCCCAGAGTTTACCCAAACTCATGTCCATTGAGTCGGTGATGCCATCCAACCATCTCATCCTCTGGCGTCCCCTTCTCCTCCTGCCCTCAATCTTTCCCAGCATCAGGAACTTTTTCAATAAGCTCTTCACATCAGGTGACCAAAGTATTGGACTTTCAGCTTCAACATCAATCCTTCCAGTGGACACCCAGGACTCATCTCCTTTAGGATGGATGACTGGTTGGATATCTATGCAATCCAAGGGACTCACAAGAGTCTTTTTCAACACCACAGTTCAAAAGCATTAATCCTTCAGTGCTCAGATTTCTTTATACTTCAACTATCAGATGCATACATGACTACTGGAAAAATCATAGCCTTGACTAGATGAACTTTTGTTGGCAAAGTAATGTCTCTGCTTTTGAATATGCTGTCTAGGTTGGTCATAACTTTCCTTCAAAGGACTAAGCATCTTTGAATTCATGGCTGCAATCACCATCTGCAGTAATTTTGGACCCCCCAAAATAAAGCCAGTCACTGTTTCCACTGTTTCTTTATCTTTTTGCCATGAAATGACTGGGCCAGATGCCATGTTCTTAGTTTTCTTAATGTTGAGCTTTAAGCCAACTTTTTCACTCTCCACTTTCACTTTCATCAAGAGGCTCTTTAGTTCTTCACTGTCTGCCATAGGGTGATATCATCTGTATATATGAGGTTATTTATATTTCTCCCGGCAATCTTGATTCCAGCTTATGCTTCATCCAGTCCATATTTCTCATGATGTACTCTGCATATAAGTTAAATAACCAGGGTGACAACATACAATCCTGACGTACTCCTTGTCCTATTTGGAACCAGTTTGTTGTTCCATGTCCAGTTCTAACTGTTGCTTCCTGACCTGCATACAGGTTTCTCAAGAGGTAGGTAAGGTAATCTGGTATTTTCATCTCTTTCAGAACTTTTCAAAGCTTATTGTGACCTACACTGTCAAAGGCTTTTGCATTGTAAACAAAGCAGAAATATATGTTTTTTCTGGAACTTTCTTGCTTTTTTGATGTTCCAGTGATGTTGGCAATTTGATCTCTGATTCCTCTGCCTTTTCTAATACTAGCTTGAACATCTGGAAGTTCACAGTTTATGTACTTTTGAAACCTGACTTTGAGAATTTTGAGCATTAGTTTGCTAGCATTTGAGATGAGTGCACCTGTGTGGTAGTTTAAGCATTCTTTGGCATTGCTTTTGCCTGGGATTGGAATGAAACCTGACCTTTTCCAGTCTTGTGGCCACTGCTGAGTTTTCCAAATTTGCTAGCCTATTTAGTGCAACACTTTCACAGCATCATCTTTTAGGATTTAAATATCTTAACTGGAATCCCATCACCTCCACTAGCTTTGTTCATAGTGATGCTTCCTAAAGCACACTTGAGTTCACATTACAGAATGTCTGGCTCTAGGTGAGTGATCACACCATCATGACTATCTGGGTTGTGAAGATCTTTTTTGAACATTTCTTCTGTGTATTCTTGCCACTTCTTTGTAATATCTTCTGATTCTTTTAGGTCCGTGTGATTTGTGTCCTTTATTGTGCCCATCTTTGCATGAAATATTTCCTTGGCATCTCTAATTGTCTTGAAGAGATCTCTACTGCTGCTGCTGCTGCTTCTAAGTTGCTTCAGTCGTGTCCAACTCTGTGCGACCCCATAGCTGGCAGCCCACCAGGCTCCACCGTCCCTGGGATTTTCCAGGCAAGAACATTGGAGTGGGTTGCCATTTCCTTCTCCAATGCATGAAAGTGAAAAGTGAAAGTGAAGTCGCTCAGTCATGTCTGACTCTTAGCGACCCCATGGACTGTAGCCTACCAGGCTCCTCTGTCCATGAGATTTTCCAGGCAAGAATATTGGAGTAGGGTGCTATTGCCTTCTCCAGAAGAGATCTCTAGTCTTTCCCATTCTATTGGGTTTCTCTATTTCTTTGCATTGTTCGCTGAGGAAGGCCTTCTTATCTCTCCTTGCTAGTCTTTGGAACTTTGCATTCAAATGGGTATATCTTTCCTTTTCTCCTTTCCTGTTCATTCTCTTCTTTTTAGATCAATTTGTAAGGCCTCCTCAGACAGCCGTTTTTATTTTTTCTATTTATTTTTCTTTGAGATGGTCTTGTTCCCTGTCTCCTATACAATGTCATGAACCTCCGTCCATAGTTCATCAGGCACTCTGTCTATCAGATCTAGTCCCTTAAATCTATTCCGCACTTCACTGTATAATTATAAGGAATTTGATTAGGTCATACCTGAATGGTCTAGTGGTTTTCCCTACTTTCTTAAATTTCAATATGAATTTGGCAATAAAGAGTTCATGATCTGAGCCACAGTCAGCTCCCAGTCTTGTTTTTCCTTACTGTATAGAGCATCTCCATCTTTGGCTGCAAAGAAGATAATCAATCTGATTTTGGTTTGCCCATCTGGTGATGTTCGTGTGTAGAGTATTCTCCTGTGTTGTTGAAAGAAGGTGTTTGCTATGACCAGTGCGTTCTCTTGTCAAAACTCTATTAGCCTTTGCCTGGCTTCATTCTGTACTCCAAGGCCAAATTTTCCTGTTACTCTAGGTGGATCTTGACTACCTACTTTTGCATTCGAGTCCCCTATAATGAAAAGGACATCTTTTTGGGGTGTTAGTTCTAGAAGGTCTTGTAGGTCTTCATAGAACCATTCAACTTCAGCTTCTTCAGCATTTCTGATTGGGGTATAGACTTGGATTACCGTGATATTGAATGGTTTGCCTTGGAAATGAACAGAGATCATTCTGTCATTTTTGAGACTGTATCCAAGTACTGAATTTCAGTCCACTTGTCCAGCCCCTGTTCTCCACTTAGCTGGTGACTGGTGGTTTGTACTTAAGACACACTGCATTGCTAACTGGCATGGCAGTGGAATTGATATTCTCTGCACACCTTTTTCCTGGATTCCAACTTCCCTTCGCCAGACAGGGGTGTTCAGAAAATGCCCCCTGAGCATTGCACTCCAGACAGCATCCCCTCTACAGATTTCTCTGTGCTATCCAGAGTACTGTCTGTCCCTGAGGATCAGGACTCTGCAAAGCCCTGTACCCCTGGACATTCACCCCTCGTGGAGAGCAGGCATGTACCTTGGGCTTTATCTTCCACTGAGGATTCCATGGGCTCTGGGCTCAGACTTGAACAGTCCTGTCAGGGGTCCCTGTCAAGTATTGCTTGGGTTCTGATTTGCTACCACTGTCCCCCTGATGCAAATGTCCTTCCCTTTTCATTTCTTTTTAAAAAACTGTACTATTTTATTTATGTATTTGATGTTTTTGAACTGTGCTATTGAAGAAGGCTCTTAACAGTCCCTTGGACTGCAAGGAGGTCAAACAAGTCCATCCTTAAGGAAATAAACCCTGAATGTTCATTGGAAGGACTGATGCTGAAGCTGAATCTCTAATACTTTGGCTACCTGGTGGGAAGAACTGACTCTTTGGAAAAGACCCTGCTGCTGAGAAAGATTGAAAGCAGAAGGAAAATGGGGTGACAGAGGATGAGATGGTTGGATGCCATTACTAATGTAATGGATATGAGTTTGAGCAAACTTCGGGAGTTGGTGAAGGACAGAAAAGCATGGTATGCTGCAGTCTATGGGGGCTACAAAGAGTTGGACACGATTTAGTGACTGAAAAACAATTAATGTATTTGTTTTTGGCTGTGCTGGGTCTTCCTTGTTGCACAAGGGCTTTCTCTAGTCACAGCAAATACTGGCTACCCAGTAGTTGTGATGGACTTCCCTGCTGGCTCAAACAGTAAAAAATCTGCCTGCAATTCAGGAGATCCGAGTCCCATCCCTGGGTTGGGAAGATTCCCTGGAGGAGGTTATGGCAATCCATTCCAGTATTCTTGCCCAGAGAATCCCAATGGACAGAGGAGCCAGGTGAGCTATAATCCACGGGTTCACAAAGAGTCAGACATGGTGAGTGACTAACATTGTCATTTACCAGTTGTGGTGCACAGGCTTCTCATTCTTGTAGCTTCTGTTGTCACAAAGCATAGGCTCTAGGGCATTAGGACTTCCATACTTTCAGCACATAGGCTCAGTGGTTGTGGCTCCCAGGCTCTACACCACAGGTGCAATTGTTGTGGCCCATGGGACTAATTACTCTGCAGCATGTGGGATCCTCCCAGATCAGGGCTTGAACCTGTCTCCCATGCATTGGCAAGCAATTCCTATCCACTAGACTAAAAGGGAAGACCACACATTCTGTTTCTTAAAAGATTTCCTTGAGCAGTCAGCTTCTTTTCTGTTTCTCTGTGGACTTCAGTTGCTAACTGCAGCCTCTGGTACCTCCAGGTCTTTCAGACATCTCTGTTCATCAGCCTGGCTCTGTCCCCTTGTCCGGTCCATGTCTGCCTTTCTTGATCTTGGAGCCACATGTGATGTAGTCCTCACCTTGGCAATGAGTGGAGGGAGGGTGCTAGATTCTTCAGAGCACACCCTTATGTTCTTATGTGCAGGACTAAATACTTACTTGCTCATCTGATGCGGTGGGTTTGGGGGTTTCTTCTTTGGCTTTTTATTTTTTTTAAAACATGTGGAGGTGGTTACCACATTTCTTGTTTCACAAGATACATTTTGTCAAGCACAAGGAAAGTAAATTTCCTCTCTAATTGAAGTTTTATTGGTTGTTTTGAGGATTTGTACACAGTTGAGTTTGTTCAACCTGCTTAATGTATGTACTAAAGATCTAAAAAAAACACATAGTTTCCTTTCTAAACAGATATTCCAGTGACTTTTCAGGGTAAAATGTGGAAGCTATTTTTCCTTAAGTGAAAGTGAAGTTGCTCAGTCGTGTCCGACTCTTTGCAACCTGGTGGACTGTAGCCCACCAGGCTCCTCCGTCCATGGGATTCTCCAGGCAAGAACACTGGAGTGGGTTGCCATTTCCTTCTCCAGGGCATCTTCCCAACCCAGGGATCGAACCCCATGACTCCTGCATTGCAGGCAGGTGTTTTAACCTCTGAACCACCAGGGAAGCCCATTTTTCCTTAAGGGGATACCAAATATTGACAGGCTGTGCCATCATGCTGCTGCTGCTAAGTTGCTTCAGTCCTGTCCACTCTGTGTGACCCCATGGACTGCAGCCTACCAGGCTTCTCCGTCCATGGGATTTTCCAGGCAACAGTACTGGACTGGGGTGCCATTGCCCTCTCCCTGTGCCATCATAGGTCCCATTAACTCATTGTTTAATATCTTAAGCACTGCATGCTTGATTTTCACTTCTTCATGGCATGTTCAAAGCACATTATGGGAAACTGGAATGTCATGATGAGGGAAAGGAAAGAGCCAAGATCAAGGAGTATTTTTATTTGGAAAATGATTCTACTAAAACACCTGGGAGTTGAGATCATTTTAAATGTTCAAGATATATTTCATGCACAGTTGTGACTCAAATTGCTATTGAATATGTTTTGTGTTGTTGGGTTAAAAAATGACCCCCCCCCCCCATAGAATAGTCATCTGGCACTCAGGACATGTGTTCTGTGCTAAGGTACTTCAGTCATGTATGACTGTGTGACCCTGTGGACCATAGCCCACTAGGCTCTTCTGTCCATGGGATTCTCCAGTCAAGAATACTGGAATTGGTTGCTGTGCCCTCATCCAGGGCATCTTCCCAACTCAGGGATCAAACCCATGTCTTTTATGTCTCCTGCATTGGCAGGCAGGTTCCTTACCTCTAGTGCCCACATGGGAAGCCCAGGTCAGCCATAGAAAATTCATTACCTTCTTCTTTCCTGGTTGTACTGAAAAATAATCAGTGGACAATTCCATCTCTTTAAGAAAATTTTTTAAAAATTTAAAAAGAGTACATTTCATAATTGGAATAACATGGGACTTCATTCTTAAAGATGTTTCTAGAATTACTCGCCCTTGGAAGAAAAGCTATGACAAATCTAGAGAGTGTACTAAAAAGCAGAGATGTTACTTTACCCACAAACGTCCATCTAGTAAAAGCTATGGTTTTTCCTGTAGTCATGTGTGAATATGAGAGTTGAACCATAAAGAAGGCTGAGCCCCTAAGAATGGATGCATTTGAACTGTGGTGCTGGAGAAGACTCTTGAGAGTGTCCCTTGGACTGCAAGGAGATCCATCCAGTCCAATCTACAAGAGATCAGCCCTGAGCATTCATTGGAAGGACCAATGCTGAAGCTGAAACTCAAATACTTTGGCCACATGATGTGAAGAACTGACTCACTGGAAAAGACCTGGGTGTTGGGAAAGATTGAAGCCGTGAGGAGAAGGGGGTGACAGAGGATGAGATGGTTGGATGGCATCACTGACTCAATGGACATGAATTTGAGCAATTCCTGGGAATTGGTGATGGACAGGGAGGCCTGGCATGCTGCAGTCCATGGGGTTGCAAAGATTTGGACACACTGACTAAGTGAACTGAACTGAGAGCTCCTGGCAAGCTTGAATTCCACAGATCACTGATAAGACTACTCCCCAGGATTGTGCAAGGAGACAGAGACCAATGATAAAAGTACATGCAAGTCTGGACACATTTTGGTGGAAGTGTTTTTTTTTGTTTGTTTGTTTGTTTTTGATAGGCTTCTCTGTTACCAGAGATGTGCTCTCCAATTGCTTTGCAATTGCATCCTTTTCCTGGATGACTCAGCTCTCCCTTCGGAGACAAGGGAACTCAGAAGGGTGACCAGGGATATGACATCAATGAATGTCCTGGTTTGCAGAAGCCAGTGCTATCATGCTGTCCTCTGGATGGCTTCCTAGTCATAGCTGATAAGTCATGAGTGTGATTCATGGCCTTTGAAATCTGATTCTGCACAAAAATGTTCCTCCTCCTTCTGTTCTGATCTCTGGTGGTTGCAATTTTCCACATCAATCAAAGCTCCACATCTGAGTTCTACTGCACACTCCTTTCCTGTGGTGACCCCTTGATGTCCATCGAGTATGTACCTTGACCTGCCTTCTCAGCTAACTGAGTCCTTGCTTACATTCATATTCCCTGCCCTATGTTGGTTTGAGCCACTGCCTATCTGTGATCTGTTCTGGGTGGGAGAGATGCTTTTTCCTGTCTACCTAAAGGATGAAGTTACTACATGTCTTTATTTGCTCACATGATACAGGGTCATTGCCCTGCTTCCATGTCAGGCCTTCTGGGACCCCTCCCCAACCTTCACCCCACTTCTGCCTCCAGGGTATCCTTCAAGCTTCTGAAACTCATGATCAAATTCCTCATCTTCCTATTTATGGACTTATCTTTCACAGCTCCCCTGCTGGGGCACTGCACTCACCAGGCTGTCATTCTTCAGATGAGGCCTGTGTCCAGACCCCCTCCCATGGAATATCCACCCCTATTTGTTTCAGGCCTTTCAAGTTCCTGTCCAGGGAAGGTCTTTCATTTCCAGCCCCAAGCCTTACCCCTCTCACCTCCACTGCCCTCACTCAGTCCCTTCCCGAGTAGGTCCTGACTCCCAAGAGAATTGGGTATCCCCTGGCCTTGGTGAGTGAACATCTTTCATTATCTGTAGCATCCACTGGATGAAATATGAAAGCTTGCTTCCAAAAAGATTTTCAATGACTTTTCCCCCTCTTCCCTCCCTTTTGCTGTTTCCAGAATAATGTTTCCATTAGGGCAGCAAGGGAGTCTGCTAATTTTTGGACACTCCTGGGGACCTCAAAAGGAGTTTTGCAAGCAGCATTACAGTGAATAATCCAAACCGGAATATTCAACCTGGGAAGTTAGCTTGGGGCTTTCCTTCTGATTGGTGCACATGGACAGGCATCGTGGATGGGTGTGGATTTCTTTATCCTTGCCTGCTTGCCTTTTTGTACAGGGAGGTTTTTGGTTTTTTTTTGTTTTGTTTTTTTCTGAGCTACAGCAAGGGATGCCGAGAACTTTGCCTGGGGTTGTAGGACAGGATGGCTCCATTTGTGGCTCCTGTAGACAGTGCCCTCTGCAACTGGCAATGCCCAGCACTCTCTTCACTGTCAAACAGAGGATTGCAATAAAAGGAGTGTACATGTCTGGAACGCACGATGCATTCAAAGCACGACTCATCACATGTAACATATGATACACTATACACACTTGGCAGGTACAGCCTAGGTCCCTAGGTCCATCTTCAGGACTGTGTTTTACCAGGTTCAAGCCTAATGAAGTCTTCCTCATGGGAGAAGTCTGATGGAGTCAAGAGTACAGACCAGAGGTCTGCAAAGCTGCCTCATTTGCAACTCTCTTTACCATGAGTGAGAAAAATGTTGGATAAATGCTTTGTTATGGTGAAGAAGCCAAGGAGGACAGAGATCCCCAGCTACTCTGCCTTTCAAACCTGGAGCCATTTTTGCTGGGAGTGTTGGTGGAGTGTGGTTTGGGTGAGGCAGATGGGCTGCCTTGGAATGCAGTCTTTGTGACTGGAGGAGGAGCTGGGACATCTTTGCAGATGAAGGGAAGCAACATCATATGCTCTGAGCTTCAGGGTGAAGCCAGTCCTTTGTTCATTTTTTTTTTTTTTAATTTATTTGGCCGAGCAAGATCTTCATTGAAGATTTTCTGTCTTCATCGTAGCATTTAGAATCTTTAGCTGTGGCATGTGGGACCTAGTTCTCTCACCAGGGATTAAACCACACAAACTGCATTAGGGAGCACAGAGTCTCAGCCACTGGACCACCAGGCAAGTCCTTTAGACAAACTTTAATGACAGCACTTTGAGAGTCTTGCGTGCAAGTGTTTTTCGGGGTGAGACTGAAAAACGCACCAGGTCATGGCCGAGTCATTATAGGTGATGGGTTGCTGTAGGAAGTACTACTTTCAGAACTTGTCCTGAGACCCTGAAGCTTCCTCCATCATTGTGGTTTCAACTAAAGGCTTTCTTGTGATGCTCAGATTCAATAGCTCTGCATGTGTCTGCTTGTCTCTTTTGGGACACCCACCCCTTCCTTCTCCTCCGTGATGTTTCAGCTCTGAAACTCCAATACTTTGGCCACCTGATATGGAGAGTTGACTTATTTGAAAATACCCTGATGCTGGGAAATATTGAGGGCAGGAGGAGAAGGGGACGACAGAGGATGAGATGGTTGCATGGCATCACCAACACAATGGACATGCGTTTGGGTGGACTCTGGGAGTTGGTGATGGACAAGGAAGCCTGGCATGCTGCAGTTCATGGCTCACAGAGTTAGACACGACTGAGCGACTGAAATAAACCTGCTTTTTCATCCTCTTTTTCCAGGCAGCCCAAGGGTTCTGTCCTCTACTGTTCATGGGTCTGTTATCTGTATGGGCAGCCTCCATCACTGCCTCTCCAGTCTTTAAGTTCCTTCCCTTGCTGTTCACTCCATTTTTTTTCTCCGGGGCTTCCACCTCCCACCCATCCCAGATAACTGCCCAACAACCCTCCAATTGGAAACAGCCCCTGGGCCTCCTAGCTGGGTCATGTCAAAATCTAAACTCTCCACCACATATCCATCACCTTGGCTGTTTCTGGGTTAGTGTGTAATCTTGGCCAGGTGGAAGCATATTAATGTTGGGATCTGTCATTATGTTGGGGTGAAAATTGTCTAGAATTTGAAACTGGTTTTAGCCAAACAAATTGCTTCATAGTTCTGTTAGGTGTAGTCATTTTGTTTGTGGTGTCAACTTACAATAAATAATTGGCTCTGTTACCTTAAGGAGTTGTTCTCAGGTCCAGGCAGAGAAACAAGTCCAAGTACTGTGTGGTTTCATCCATGAGCCTTTCAATGGCTTCATTTCTAGCTCTGTAACTCCCAGAGGAGGAATGTTTACTTGCTTTAGTGCCTGGTAAGGCTTGGAATTGATTTTCAGGTCAGCCCTGGCATATAGGGGGAGCACAGCAAACTTCCAAAACTGTAAATATCCATCTTTTTTGCTAGTTTTCCTAGCAGTTTGTAAAAAGAATGGCTTTTTGATGTAGAACAGGGGTTGGCAATTTTTTTTTTTTAACAAGCCAAGTAGTAAATATTTTTGGCTTTTTGAGCCCCAAACTATTCCATTCTCTCCAGTAGCAGTGTATAAACAAATGGGTTTAGTTGTATTCCAGTAAAGTTTTATTTACCCCACCCCCCAGAAAAAAGACACCTGGCTGGATTTTTTTGCAGGGGGAGGGTAGGACACACCATCTAGCATGTGGGATTTTTCCTGGCCAGGGATGGGACCCAGGACCCCTACATTGGGAGCATAGAGTCTTAATCACTGGACCACCAGGAAGTCCTAGTTGGCTGGATTTGATTTATGGCCCATAGGGCTTCTCTGATAGTTTAGCTGGTAAAGAATTCACCTGCAGTGCAGGAGACCCTGGTCCGATTCCTGTGTTGGGAAGATCTTCTGGAGAAGGGCTAGGCTACCCACTCCAGTATTCTTAGAGTTCCCTGGTGGCTCAGAGTGTAAACAAACTGCCTGCAATGTGGGGTGGGGGGGGGGGGCTGGGTTAAATCCCTGGAAGATCCCCTGAAAGAAAATGGCTACCCACTCCATTATATTTGCCTGGAGAACTCCATGGATAGGGGAGCCTGGCAGACTGCAGTCCATCAGGTCACAAAGAGTCAGAGATGACTGAGAGACTAAGCACAGCACACAGTTTGTAGGACACTGATACAGAAAGTAGTTTGGTTAATTGATGGCTTACTGAATGCTTAGTTGGATTATTACTATATAAGAAAAGCTGGGTTAAGGACTTACAGATTGAAAATTCTCAGCATAAAAGTCATAAAATCCTTTTAAGGAGTCAGTCAACACACTTGTATACATACTGTGTATGACTCTGAGTAGGGAGTGTTTTACATACACTGGTTCAATCCCCTGGTCAGGGAACTAGATCCCAATTTCCAGAGCTAAAACTCTATACCATGATGAAGACTGAAGATGGAACATGCTGCAACTGAGACCCAGTACAGTGAAATAAATATTTTTTAAAAAGAAAAGCAGTCTAGCAGGTCTTGAAAATGTTTACTCTAGTTACCATATGACCCCACCATTCTACACTTAGTTTTACACCCAAGGGAAATGAGGACACATATTCACACACAAACTTGTGTATACAAGTGTTCATGGGTGCTGATAGCCAAATGAACGGATGTGAGAGTTGGACTCTAAAGAAAGCTGAGCACTAAAGAATTTATGCTTTTGACCTGCAAATATTTTGTGTTGGAGAAGTTGTTGGAGAAGGCTCTTAAGAGTCCTTTGGACTGCAAGGAGATCCAACCAGTCCATCCTAAAGGAACTCAGTCCTGAGTATTCATTGTAAAGACTGATGTTGAAGCTGAAACTCCAATACTTTGACCACCTGATGCAAAGAACTGATTCACTGGAAAAGGCCCTGATGCTGGGAAAGAGTGAAGGTGGGAGGAAAAGGGGATGCAAGAGGATGAGATGATTGGATGGCATCACTGACTCAATGGACATCAGTTTGAGTAAGCTCTGGGCATTGATGATGGACAGAGAGGCCTGGCATGCTGCAGTCCATGGGTTGCAAAGAGTCAGACATGACTGAGTGAGTGAAACTGGCTCAATAGCCAAAGAGTAGAAACAATGTAAATATATCCATCCATCCCTGATGACCAGATAAATTAAATGTGGTCAATTGGTATAATGGAATATCACTCAGCCATAAAAAGGAATGGAGTTCCCACACAGGGGTGAACAGGGATGCACCTGGAAAACACATCATGAGTGAAAGAAGCCAGACACAAAAGGCCACCTGTTGTATGACTCTGTGTATATTAAGTGTCCACAGTAAGTACACCCAAGACATACACATGGTTTCCAAAGCCTGGGAGGGCTGGAGATTGACTGCTCACAGGCATCAGGTTTCTTCTGGGCTTAGGAAACCTGTTCTTAACTGGGGGGGGTGGTGAAGGTTGGACCACTCTGAGTACAACTAACAGTCCATTCATTCATTCACATCTACATGGCGGGGGGGATTGGTGTTTATTTGAGTTATAGCTAAATAAAACTGTTACAGAAATTTAAAAAAAAAATTAAAAGAAAGCTGTTACAGAAAAAATTCTAGGTGCAGGACTTCTTAAAAATGTTTACTTTTTTGGCTCTGGTGGGTCTTTTTTGGTGCATGTGGGCTTTCTCCAAGTGTGGCAAACAAGGGCGCCTGTCCACCTGCATCATGTGGGCTTCTAATTGTGTTGGCCTTTCTCCTTGTGGAGCATGAGGGGTCTAGGGCGCACAGGCTTCAGTAGTTGTGGCACGTGGGCTCAGTAGTTGCAGAACCTGGACTCTGGAGCCCAGGCTCAGTGGTTGTCATGCACAGGCTTACTTGCACTGTGGCATGTGGACTCTTCCCTGACCAGGGATCTAACCCATGTCTGTTGTGTTGGCAGGCAGATTTTTAACCATGGAACCCCCTGGAAAGCTCTAGGTGCAGGACTGATGGGTGAGAACTAACTAGTCAATAATTTTAAAACACCCATATTTTTTTTTTTTCTTTTTTTAGAGGGGAAGAGATCCAGAAAGTGAAGGGATCTGTCTGGATCCCCTGTTTCTGGTGTATTTTTGAGTATTCATGTATTCTGCTGCTCCTTCCACAAATGGTAGGCCTTGCAGATACAGACAGGATGAGGGGTACAGACCAGGAGAGGGGTGAATCCCTGGTCTCCCACAGGGAATGGGGGCCCAAGCTGGATACCTTCACTTATGGGTTGTCCTGAAGCCAGTCTCAGAACTGGTGGGTGGCACACAGCTGTCACCAATACATTCTGCTGTTTGTGTCCTGGGGACTTGTTTGTTCTTTTAGGGTTGGGGGAGGCTCATGGACACTCTTTCAAAGTTGCAGGTCAAAGTCAGGAGCAAAGCCATGGCCATGGACAAACTGCTGGCTGGAGATGAGATTGTGGGCTTCAACAACATCAGTCTGTCCGGGTTTAGAAAGTAAGCCATCTGCCTGATGAAGGGGTCACATAAGACCCTGAAGCTGGTGGTGAAAATGTAAGACCTGGGTGTCAAGCCTTGTTTACATACAGAGATGAGAAGGCCAGCAAAGTGTGCAGTCTGTTGGCTGCCCTGTGTCAACTGTGGCAGTCCCAATGCCAACATGTGTGTGTCTGTGCATATGTGTATGAGTGTGTACATTTAGGAAGTACAAAAGTGATTCATCTCTTGCTTAAGGATGAATTCAACATCACAAATTTAAAATATTATTTTTCTTTTTTTATTAGTTTTATGTTGAAGTATAGTTAACTTAGTTAGAGCTCCAATCCTTTGTCCACCCGATGCAAATGGCTGACTCATTGGAAAATACCCTGATGCTGCAAAAGACTGAAGGTGGGAGGAGAAGTGGTCAATGGCGGATGAGATAGTTGCATGGCATCACCAACTCAATGGACATGAGTTTGAGCAGACTCTGGTAGGTGGTGAAGGACCAGGAAGCCTGGTGTGCTACAGTCCATGGGATCGCAAAGAGTCAGACACAACTTGTCAGCTGAACAACAACATAGTTAATAGTTAATGTTGTGTTGGTTTCAGGTGTACAGCATATACACTCTTTTTTTTTTTTTTTTTTTAACATTCTTTTCCTGTGCTTGTTTGGTGGCTCAGACAATAAAGCATCTGCCTGAGATGCAGGAGACCCGGGTTCAATCCCTGGATCACGAAGATCCCCTGGAGAAGGAAATAGCAACCCAATCCAGTATTCTTGCCTGAAAAATTCAATGGGTGGAGGAGCCTGGTAGGCTTTGGTCCAAGGGGTCACAAAGAGTTGGACATGACTAAGTGACTTCATTCTTTCCTAGCTTGTCACAGAGTATGAGTGGAGTTTCTGGTGCTGTAAGGTCAGTTTTGAAAAAGATTCCTTCTTTCATTGCTCCTGATGGTTAATTTTTGATTTATGAAGTGATTTTAATTCCTTAAATCTTATCCCTGGCAATAGCTGATGCTCTGAATGAAGCAAAATATCATGGGCCATTTTTAACACAAGGTGGCAGGCTACCGGATTTTCAGGTCTTATGTTAATGCAGAGTGGTGTACATGGACAGGCTTTGGGGCATGCAAATGTACTTGATTCAAAATCAAATTGTAAATAGGAGTTGGAGTAATTTGAGGGAGTCAGAGAGAGAAATTTGAGATGTGATGCTTTTACACACAAGAACTAGAACAGTACTACTAGGCAGCTTGGAGGTGTTGGTGATTGTTTTTGGCCATGCTGGCTACACAACTTGCTGGCTTCATTGGTAGCTCAGCTGGTAAAGAATCTGCCTGCAATACAGCAGACCCTGGTTCTATTCCTGGCTTGGAAGATCTGCTGGGGAAGGGATAGCCTACTCACTGCAGTATTCTTGTGGCTTAGCTGGGAAATAATCCACCTGCAATATGGGAGACCTGGGTTCAATCACTGGGTTGGGAAGATCCCCTGGAGAAGGGAACCCACTCCAGTGTTCTTGCCTGGAGCATTCCATTGAATTCTTTCAAGATCTTAGTTCCCTGACCAGAGAGCAAACTCAAGGCCCCAAAGTGATGGCGTCAGAGTCTTAAGCACCACATAGCCAAGAAATACCTGTGACTGCTTTTATATACAGAAATAATCCTTGACTTGGTATTTCAGAGGTGGCTCATTCACAGTGCAGTGTTGACCTGCCCTTTTTAACAGAATTAGTCCAGTCTTTTCCAAGATTTGCTGTAAATTTAAAAAGTAAATTGACCCCATGCACTCCAGTTTTTAGTACAGACTTGAAGACATACCCCAAAGGATATATATGTTTTGGAACCGAAATAGCATCCAAGACAGAGGTTCAGAACAGGAAGAAGGAAAACGTTTCACTCTTTATCACATTAATGGAGCAGTCTCATTGCCCCATGAAATAGGTGATCATCCTCATAAATGAGAAAACTAGTGTCCCAGCATGGCCATTTCTGAGCCCTCTAGGGTGGAGAGGACCTGAGAGATGCTTTCATGGTGTCTCATTTCTTTGGGGTCACCTTATCAACCTTTGCACTTTTAAAGAGGAGAAGATTTTGGCGTTTGGTGTGGTGTGTTCACAGGAATCAGCAGCAGGTTTGAACCCCAAAGGGTTCTACACAGTGCTCCCAAAGGGTTTGCTTACTGCACAGTGGTCAAAACAACCACTCTTAAGGGGTGGCTGCTGGAATGCCAGCTAGTTTTCTCCAAGTGTGACTTTTTATTCTACATTTGTCAGTAATGAGAATGACATGTGGACAAGGGAAAACATTCACTTTTCTTGTCGTTGTTAAGTATTTATTATTTTTATTTATTTGGGTGCGTGAGTCTTAGTTGAGGCACCTGGGAATCTAGTTCCCTGACTGGGGATGGATCCCCAGGTGCCCTGCATTCAGAGCACATATTCTTAGCCACTGAACCACCAGGCAAGTCCCAATATTCATTTTCCAAAGGGAATTCCATAAAATCCATCGATCTTTCTCCCACCCTATCTGCATCCCTCATTTGGCTGTGTCAGTACTACCGTCTTAGGTTTCCTTTTAGAAACAGATAGGTGCTTGTGTGTTTAAATATGAAAGTGGAGTTTGTTCCACATTGAGTGCACTGAGGTCTGACTCATGACTTGTCTTAGCGACCCCACGATGCTTCATGGTCTGGATGGTCTACTGGGTGTGCAACAGCTCCTCTGTGCATGGATGTTTTTATGGTGCTTCCAGAGTATTTGTGTAGAGACAGTGCTGCACCGTGACACATTTGTACCCAAGTTCACATGTATGTGTGTGTGTATGTAGCTCATCATGATCCATTCCTTACCTGGGAGGTTTTGAATCAGAAAGTACTGCCTCATGAAGTTTTTTTTTTTTTTTTTTTTGCTGCCTTTGTGGATGGGATAGGTGACAGATGCTTTTGTTGTTTGAAATAGACATTTCTGTCTGTGGGAGTAAGGTGGGACATCCTGCCATGTTTTCAGAAGCTTGTTCTGAATTCAAGCAACATATAAAAGGGTCAGAAAACAAGACAATCTGAGTTCTGTTCAGAACACAAGCCATGAAAGCTGGTGGTGGGAGAAGCGAGATGAGGCCTGTGGGGCTGCTTGCTGGTGGAAACAAGCAGTTATCTGGTCAGATTTGGACATTGAAGGGTGGAGGGGAGCCCCCATTGTAGACTCTCACTTTTGCATTCTGCATACCTGGGTTCCTTTTAAGTGATAGGTGTGCAGAATGATTATCTAGTTTGGAAGGGCTTAGTAATCTAAGTAACATGGAGAAAAAAATGACAACCCACTCTAGTATTCCTGCCTGGAAAATCCCATGGATAGAGGAGCCTGGTGAACTACACAATCCATAGGGTCACAAAGACTCAGACACAACTTAATGATTGAGCTTAGGGATCTAAGTAACATGTATCACACATTAGAAAATCCAAACAAGCGGTTGGTTCAGATGCTTTAAACACACACACACACACACACAGACACACACACACTTTGAATAACAAACTTAGATTTTTTTTTAACTTTAACTAATTTTATATTAAATTTTAATACTGTGTGTAGGTATTATTTGGGCTTTCCAGGTGGCTCAATGGTAAAGAATCTGCCTGCCAGTGCAGCAGACACAGGTTCGATCCCTGAGTTAGGAAGATCCCCTGGAGGAGGAAATGGCAACCCACTCCAGTATTCTTGCCTGGAGAATCCCATGGACAGAGAAGCCTGGCAAGCTACAGATCATGGGGTCACAGAGAGTCGGACAGGACTGAGTGACAGAGCATGCACACTAGGAGGTATTATTTTGCCAATTAGAAAACTGAAATAGTTTTTGCTTAGAAATATGATGCAACTTTATAAAGTGGTGAATTTAACAAAGCAGGGAATTAGTTAATATCAAGATCATTGCTATCACCTGACACAGGGTAAATTCCTGCTTTGAATCCTGGTGATGCACACAGTAAGGACTTTTAAAACTCCATACTAAGTTATATTTGTTTTATTAAAAAATATTTATTTGTTTGGCTGCACCAGGTGTTAGTTTCAGCATGTGGGATCTAGTCCCCTGACCAGGGATTGAACCTGGACCCCCTGCAAAGGGAGCATGGAGTCTTAGCCACTAGGATTCCTTAACCACTGGGAATGCCCAGGAGGTCCTCTGAGTGCTTTTAAAATTGTGTTCTTAAATCAATAACATGTATCCTTCTCTTCTTGGTCACTCAGTCATGTCTGACTCTTTGCAACCCCATGGACTGTAGCCCACCAGGCTCCTCTGTCCATGGGATTCTCTAAGGAAAGAATACTGCAGTGGGTTGCTATTCCTTTCTCCAGGGGATCTTCTCCACCCAGAGATTGAACCTGTGACCCAGAGGTCCTGTGTCTCCTCCATTGGTAGGTGGATTCTTTACCACTGCACCACCTGGGGAGCCCATATTCTTCTCTGTCAAATCTCATCATTCTTAACTGTCTCCATCCCTCTGTTCAGTTCATTCACTCAGTCTTCTTTGACTTTTTGAAACCCCATGAACCACAGCACACCAGGCCTCCCTCTCCACCAACTCCCAGAGTTTATCCAAATTCGGCCATTGAGTCAGTGATGCCATCTAACCATCTCATCCTCTGTCATCCCCTTCTCCTCCTGCCTTCAATCTTTCCCAACACCAGGGTCTTTTCAAACGAGTCAGCTCTTTGCATCAGGTGGCCAAAATATTGGAGTTTCAGCTTCAACATCAGTCCTTCCAATGAACACCCAGGGCTGATCTTCCTTAGGATGGACTGGCTGAATCACCTTGCAGTCCAAGAGACTCCCAAGTCTTCTCCAACACCACAGTTCAAAAGCATCAATTCTTCAGTGCTCAGCTTTCTTTATAGTCCAACTCTCATATCCATACATGACTACTGGAAAAAAATCATAGCCACCCACTAAGCTCACATTCAGGAGCAGATTAACACCCAGGGAGGCAGGTTCTTGCTAGAGGAAGTGAGGGTTAGCCAGACATGGTGGCATGGTGACACTTTTAAAGAAGGCAGGTGTCTGCTCCAGGGACCATACACATGCCTGCTCAGAGGAGGTTTCCTGCCACATATGCGGGTTTCTCCATGGCCCTGAGCTGCAGTGAGTCCTGCACCTAGCCAGCATTGTTTCCGGCCTCCCCTCTGCCACTGGCTCTTTGGAGCTGTCATTGAGCAGGCAGCTCTGTGTGTGGCCCCAGCAGTGATGAATGCCAGTGCTCCTGAAGCTGCAAGAGAAGAGGGGTGGCTAGGACCAGGCAGGTTGTGTCTCTCCCTTGCCCCTTTTCCCCTCCCCCTCTCCCCCTTCTCCCCTCCCTTCCTCCCCTCCCCTTCCTTCTTTCCAGCCCACTCCCCTCTGTGAGAGCTCTTCCTGGGAGAGAAACTCTGTGTGTTCAAGAATGTCTGTGTTACTGGAGATGCTTCACTCCCCCTCCCCACTTCTCCCCTGCTCCCCTTCTCTCTCTCTCCCTCTCCTCTCCCTTCTTCCCCTCCCCTCCCTTCCCTCTCTTCTTCTCTCCCTTTTCCCCTCCCCTCCGCTTCTCTCTCCCCCTCCCATCCCCTCTTCTATCCCTACCCTCCCTTCTCCCTTTCCCCTTTACCCTCCTTCTCCCCCTCCCCTTCTTCCCCTCCCTCCTTGTCCCCATCCCTCCTTCTCCCTCTGTTTCCTTCTCCCCCTAAATTCACCCCTTCCCCTCCCCTTGTCCCATCTCCCTTCCCCTTCTTCTCTCCCTCTCCCCCTTCTCCAATTCCTCTCCCTTCTCCCCCTCCTTTCCCTTCTCCAACTTCTCTTCCTTCTAACCCACCTCTCCCTTCTTCCCCTCCTCCATCTCCCCTCACCTCACCCTACTCCCTTTCCCTCTTCTCCCTTCCCCCTTCCCCTTCTCTCATTCCTCTCCTTTCTCTTTCTCCCCATCCCCTTCTCTCCTATCCATTCTCCCTCTCCCCTCCCTTTTCCCATTCCCATCCCCTCCTCTGAGCTCTTCCAGGGGCAGAAACTGTGTTCAGGGGGATGTGTGTCCTTCTGGAGCTGCTTCACTCCCCCTCCCCCTTCTCCCCTCCCCTTCTCTCTCTCTCTCCTTCCCTTCTCTCTCTCCCCCTTCCATCTTCCCCATTCTTCCTCCCCCCTCCCACCTGTCTCACCTTCCCTCTCCTCTTCATTCCTTCCCTCCCCCTTCTCCCCTTCCCCCTCAACTTCTCTCTATCCCCCTCCCATTTCCCCCCTTCTCCCTTCCCTCTCCCTTTCTCCCCCTCCCCTCCCTTCTACCCTCCCCTCTTCTCCCCTTCCCCTTCTGGAGAGCTCTGTCAGGCAGAAACTCTGCATTTCCAGGTTGTCTGTCTTACTAGGGATGCTTCTGCAGAGTGGTTTGAGACCTCTCATTCACATTTAAGGGGAAATGTTGCTGTTTTGAGCATTTGGGGGCTTATGGCTGCTGGCTACTATGCTTATTTTCTTGTTAAAATATAAACCCACGGGTTTATATTGGACACATGTTGAGTTGCTTGGGCTGTTCTCTGTCCTTGTTTTTATTACATAAAATCGGGAGGGGGAAAAGAAACACCACATAGATCAGACTTGTTTTTATTAAATAAATCAGAAGAGGGGGAAAAAACCCACAGGAAACATAACTGCTTCATTTGGAGAAAGGGTGATTCTTTTCAGATGTTTATTTAGTGTATGGTTTAAGCAAGTGAATCAGGTGAATTATCTGAGGTGTTTCCTATTCTGAGCCAAGAAGAGAATGATAAACAGATTTGTTTTCCGTTGAAAGGCATGCAAGTGATGTTGATGAAATGTGGTGTGGAAAGGGAGATGATTTCTATGTATTAAGGCACTCAGAGAATGTTACACATATTTTTGTTTGTACACCTTTAAGACTCACTGACTCTGTAGCTTATATTTAGTTATGTTATATTTAGTTAAGTTCATTTATATTTATATTTAGTTATGTTAATGGTTGCACCTTTTTTTTTAAACTTATATTTAGTCATGTTAGTTGGTTGCTCCTTTGAGTGTCTGTGGTATCTTTACCAAAGTATTCATTGTAGAATTGAAATGTAGCCAGGAAGTTGGGTTGGTACCTTTATAAAAACATCCAGTTGAATGAAACCATGTGTTCAACAATTGGGTATATGAGCCATGATTGATGGTGGTTTGGTCAAAGCATTTTTAGTATTGCTGATGCTGGGTTGGGCTTTGCTGGTGGCTCAATGGGTAAAGAATCCACCTGCCAATCCAAGTTTCCATCCCTGAATCAGGAAGATTCCCTGGAGATAGAAGTGCAATCCACTCCATTATTCTTGCCTGGAGAGTCCCATGGACAGAGGAGCCTTGTGGGCTACAGCCCCTGGGATCGCAAAGGAGTTGAACATGACTAACCCACCAAACAGCAACAGCAATAGTGCTGGATGGGGTGCTGGCCCCCACCATCCCTTTAAGTTAGCAGAAAAACAGCCCAGCCATGTGTCTCTTCCCCTTTTGCCTGTGTTCATTGAGTGACATGTCTATGTAGTCTTGAGCCCTGAAACTTTGATCTCATGCAAATGCTGCTACTTGGCTGTGGTATTTGCCTAAAATGCTGCTTTGATGTCTGGTGTCAGTTTCAGCCACTGAGGTGATTGAGGAATTTTTATCTGTGCCTCTTTCTCCTTGTGTATAAAGGCAGGAACTACTGGCCTCTTATCACCTTTCATCAAGAATGATGTGTTATGAGATCACTGCATGCAGGGAAGGAGCTGGGAACACTCCACCACTAAACAGATGGTTCTGATGTGTGTTTTTTTATTCATTTACATACGTCGGAAGTGTTCCAGTCAGGTGACCAATGTTATATCCTTGGTTTCTGCCCTTGGAGAACTGCCAGCTGAAGGGGTGGTGGGCAGGGACCAGGAAAGCTCTGATAAGTGGTGGCCATGATGGAAGGAAAGAGGGCTGGAAGCTGACCTCCACATCAAGCTGTCCTTTGAAGGCTGAGGCCAGGTGGGAGACACATATAGAGCTATGTCAGTGATGCCAGGGCCTCCTAAAGAGGCCAGGAGAGGGGATGCTTGGTTGGGTAGGGGTTAGTCCGGGGCTAGAGCTGTGGGTCTCAGACCCCAGCTTACCTCTGAATGGCCAGAAGGTCTTATGCCAGTGCAGGCAGCCCACCCAGGGAGCACAGGACAGCTCCACAGGGGCCTGTGTGTCACTGCCTGGACACTGGGAACAGCCGAGGGTTGCAAAGTGAAGGCTTGATCTGCAGAGCTGAGTTGTAGGAACCTTGGTGGGGTGGGAGGCAGAGACAGCAGTGGAGACAGAGAGGCTTGACCAGGGCAGGAAGGCAGCTGCAGCTCTTCCTGAATGAAGGGAAAAGCTTCATTCAGTGTCTGTTGTTGTTCAATGGCTCAGTTGTTTCTGACTCCTGGGGACCCCATGGACTGCAGCACATCAGGCCTCCCTGTTCATCACCATCTCATGGAGTTTGCTCAAACTCATGTCCATCCAGTTGCTGATGCCATCCAATTATCTCATCCTCTGTCACCCTCTTCTCCTCCCACCTTCAATATTTTCCAGCATTAGGGTCTTTTCCAATGAGTCAGTTCACATCAGGTGCCCAGAGTATTGGAGCTTCAGCTTCAGCATCAGTTCTTCCAATTCAGGGTTGATTTCCTTTAGGATGGGCTGGTTGGATCTCCTTGATCCTGATCTTGATCCTTGAAAGTCCTGGTTGGACTCTCAAGAGTCTTCTCCTAGTGTCTGTAGGGTGGTGCTTTTGCATGTGTCAATTTCAAAAAACTTAATAAAAAGGGTGTTTGCAGTTTTTGCTTTCCTCCAGCCTGGGTACACTGTAAGAATCACACAGACCTAGTAACCCTGCCTCCTGAAGCTCTAGGGGCTCCCTGCCTGGAGCTCATCTCGGCAGTACTCAGTACTCAGACCTCTCTGTCTCCAGTACTCAGTGGGAAGCATTTGCAGGACTTTCCAGGCTCTCCTTTTATCTGCAAGGCCCTCCCCACTGCCATCCACTCTGACTCTTGATTCTAAGATGCCCTCAAGTGTCACTGTCAATTTTATTTCCCAAGAAGTCTTCCCATGGCCAGTGTCACCTGCAGCCCACACACCCTGTGGTTCCCGGGTCATGGTGTCCAGCCAGGCCCTGCCTTCCTCACTGGCCTCCCAGCCAGCAGACCCAATATTGTCAGGCCCACCATGCTTGTGAGGACCACATGTAGGCTGTGCTTATTTTCTGAGGCAGTGGCTGTTTTGCTGCATTTGGAAAGGTTAGGAAAATAACCCAGCACTCATGTGATTTTTATTTATTTATTTTTGAGAGAATAATTCTGTGAAACTGTAAATATTTCACTCAAGTGCTTATTTTAATAATTCCTTTTTAAAAAATGAATTTTCAATATCTAGATCCATTCTTAATTTTCAGTGGTATCCTAGCATTTTTAATATTTATGATCTAAACCTCTTCTTTAAAAAAATACACTACCTTCTATGTAAAATTACTTTTAATTATGAAGTATACTGGGATTCCCTTGTGGCTCAGAGGGCAGAGAGTCTCCTCAGTGCAGGAGACCTGAATTCAACCCCTGGGTTGGGAAGATCCCCTGGAGGAGGAAATGGCAGCCCACTCCAGTATTCTTGCTTGCAATGGAAATCCCATTGACAGAGGAGCCCAGTGGGCTACAGTTTCTTTTTCAAACTGAGATTAATTTTAGTGTGCACTTTGTGGAAAAGGTTTCAGGGAACCCTTCTTAGGATGGATAATTTGATTTGAAAACTAGACAAGCTAGTGTTTTACTAGTCAACACCATAGCTTTTCAGCATTTATGTGCAAGGAATACTAGGCCATATTAAAAGTGACACTTCAGGTACTTTCCTCGTGGTCCAGTGGTTAAGACTCTGTGCTTTTGATGCATAGGGCCTAGGTTTGATCCCAGGTCAGGAACTAGGATCCTGCATGCCACAAGACCAAAAAGAAGACCTTTTAGAAGAGTGACAGTGGCATGAGAAATGCTCACCCAATCCAGCAGGCTGCAGAGAAAAAGACCCCCATCAAGCCTTCAGGACTTTCTGAACTATCTGAAACAGGGGGAAATAAATGCAGAGAGATGTTTCTCATGGTCATCTTTAGGTTATAGGTTACTCTACTTTTTTGTCTTACCTGCCTTCTAATTTTTAAATGGGCCACATTTTCTACAATATGTATATTTTTCATAAGATGTCCAAGCTGCAGTAGACGTTGGAGTAGAAAGGATGTCTCTCCTATTTCCTGGGGTGACCGGTCACACTCTTAGTCTCCCAGTGGGCATGGCTTGGACTGAGCCCCGTTCCGTCTGCAGAGCTGCTGGAGTTCAGAGCTCCACGCCCCAGGAGCATCAGCACCCCACTGCAATAGCCAGATTTGTGCTCTTTTCTCCCCAGCATCACTGCCTGCATGGCTTTGAGTATCTCTGGGCTGAGTTATGCCATCCTCCTCCCTCCCAGAAAGGGGCAGACGTCTTTGCTGGTCTCTCGAAGCCAAGCTGGGTAGTTCGGACGACTGTGGCCCGTGGTGGGGGAGGGGGCTTCCTCCCATAGCACTCAGGTCCACTCCTGTCTAATGTCTTCTGGGTGCTCTTCGTCCACGAGGGCTCAAGGGCACTTTAGCTTTGGTGTGGGTCTTCCCTACCTATACACATGAGGTGGTTAACCCAGAGCAGGTATCCCTTGTCCACTCACACTGGGGAGTCTTACACGCCTGATTTGGCACATCCTTTGGCCCATGGCTGGTTGCTCAATGGCAAAGCATCTGGCTGCAATGCGGGAGACCTAGGTTCAATCCCTGGGATTGGGAAAATCCCCTGGAAAAGGGAAATGGCAACCGACTCCAGCACTCTTGCCTGGAGAATATCCCATTCATGGAGGAGCTTACATGATAGGCTTACAGTCCACAGGATCACAAAGAGCTGGACATGACTGAGTGACTTCACTAGTTCAATTGTGGCCTGGGCACCCCTCATGGCTTCACGCTGGCGGGCTTCTGGTGGTTGAAAGCCACTCAAGTATTTATTGGAGAAGGAAATAGAAACTGACTCCAGTATTCTTGCCTAGAGAATCTCATGGACTGTAGCCTGCCTGCCAGGCTCCTTTGTCCATGGAATTCCAAAAGTTGAACATGATTTAGCGACTAAACCACCACCAGCACCTAGGGTTTATATTGTGTAGGAAGAAACCCAAGTCTGAAATGAGTATCTTATATCGCCCCTCCTGAGTCTGTTCCACCTGAGAACTCTAGAGTTCTCCAGAGAGTTTGGTCCCCTTCGCTTTCCTGCCCAATCTGATCCCGATGACTGTGATGCCAGAGACCAGCTCTCAGCCAAACGGCCTCCTCTCTCTCATCCAGGGGCAACTTCTCCAGTTGTCCAGTGGTTAAGGATCTGCCTTGCAACTCAAGAGATGCTGGTATGACCCCTGGTCGCGGAAACAGGATCCCACATTTTGTGCAGCATGTAAGCCTGAACACCACAAGTAGATGCAAGGAAAGACGCCACGGGATGAAACAAAGATCCTGGCATGCCACAAATAAGATCTGATGCAGCCAAATAAATAAATATAAAAAATAAATAAATTATTAAAAAAAAAAAAAAAACTCTGCTGTTTTAGCCACCAGCGGGGCTGACAAACTACCTGAAAAGTGAAAATCGCTGGGTCATGTCTGACTCTTTGCGACCCTATGAAAAGTGCAAGGAAAATTCTCCAGGCCAGAATACTGTAACGGGTAGCCTTTCCCTTCTCCAGGGCATCTTCCCAACTCAGGGATTGACGTCAGGTCTCCTGAATTGCAGGCGGATTCTTTACCAGCTGAGCCACAAGAGAAGCCCAAGAATACTGGAGTGGATGGGTAGCTAATCCCTTCTCCAGGGAATCTTCCTGACCCAGGATATTGAACCAGCATCCCCTGTATTTCAGGTGGATTCTTTATCAGCTTATCTATCCGGGAACCTCCCTTGATTCCCAAATATGTTTGCTATACTCAAGAAAAGTCTGAAGATCTGACAAGAGCACACATGTTTTAGGAAAATTTCACCGTCCTCAGTAGCCCCATTTCCTAACTTAGAGCTTGTGAGTTCAACACTTTCCACTGTGTTTTAATTTGTTTTTAAAAGCCATAATTAGTACTGTGAACATTGGCTGCGTCTTCTCAAAGTAGAAACAAGTATCTGTGTATAGAGCTCGTTGTTTAGTCACTGGTCCAGTTTGACTCTCTGTGATCGCATACACCCCAACCCACCAGGGTCCTATGTCCATGTGATTTCTCAGGCTGCCAAACTGGCAAGAATACTGGAGTGGGTTGACATTTCCTCCTCCAAGGGATCATCCCCACCTAGGGACCGAACCTGTATCTCCTGAGTCTCCTTTCATTGGCAGATTGCTTCTTGACCACTGAGCCACCTGTGAAACCTGTATGTAGACATACCTGGCTGAATTGTACTTCACAGATCCTGGTGTTTTGTTTTTAACAAATTAAAAATTCTGGCAGCCCTGTCAAACTGTTAGTGTCATTAGTTAATCTGTTAGTGACATTCTTCCAACAGTACTTGCTCACTTTGTCTCTTTGTGTCTCACATTTTGGTAATTCTCACAGTATTTGTTATGCTGTGGTCAGTGATCCTTTATTTTATTCATATTACTACTAGGACTCACATGGCTCATATGATGGTTAGCATTTATTAATTTAAAATAAGATCTGTACATTGTTTTCTTAGACATATTATTGCACACTCAGTGTATTCCAGTGTAGTGTAAACACAACATTTATATGCACTGGGAAACCAAAGCATTCATATGTCTAGCTTTATTACAATATTTCCTTCATTGTGAGGGTCTGGAACCCAACTTAGAATATCTCTGAGGTCTGCTTATATTATCTTTTAAAATAGGATGAGAAACATTCACTTCTCTCATTGTGGAGACTCCCCCAGTAAACCAGCTAGGTTTCCACTCTTTCTTATTACAGAGTTGCAATAAGTTGCCACACAGTGTGAGACCTTTGCTTTTCTGAGCCTGTCTTTCCTTTGCCTGAAGTCTGTCTAGTTTTCTCCCTTCATTGATTACCTGTGAAGGAAGATGAAAGGCTTTCTGGATATTATAGCACAGAAAAAGCCTTCTGGAAATTAAATTCACATGGCCAGAAGCTTCCTTATGAGGATTTTGAGAAACTCCATGAGGTACAGTCTTGGTTTTATAATTGCTTTACTCCCAAGGTGCAATGGATTCATGCATTTTCTGCTTCAGTTCATGGGCAGTCAAGACAACACTTTCCACATTTGTGCCACCCATGGATTTTTTTCTTCATTAATTATCTGCATAATCAGAAGGTCTGTGTTATAAATACTTTCTAGGTTTTCATTAATATTCATTATTGCATAAGAATCTTTACTGTTCTTGCCTGTTGGAAGAATGTTTGACATGCATCAGGTACTTAGAGGCTCAGATGTGCCCTTTAGCTCCAATCTGCTGTTGCCCATGGGGAGGCTAGATCTGTCCTAAATTGCAGGAGGAGGAGAGGCATATGTGCACCATCTCCTTACCCAGCAGCTTGCACTGGAGGCTCTGTGACATTCATAATGGCAGCTGCAAAGATTTGCAACACCTGGGCAGGTGTGGTCAAACTATAATAAGCCATCATGGATGGTGGTGACCATGGTGGGGGCAAGGAAGGCTCTTGCCACATTCAGAAGCCCTGATAGAAAAGGACTGGAGCCCGCTGGTCTAGGGCATGATGATGCCCACCATGGGGACCCTTAGATGACTTTAGACAGTCTGACAGGCTCAGGGCAATACATGTTCACTGGTCCCCATTAAGGCTTCCCTGGTGGCTCAGATGGCAAAGAATCTGCCTGCAATGCAAGAGACCAGGATTCAATTTCTGGGTTGTGAAGATCTCCTGGAGAAGGAAATGGCAACTCACTCCAGTATCCTTGCCTGGAGAATCCCATGGACAGAGAGGAGCCTGGCGGGCTAGAGTCCAAGGAGTTGCAAAGAGTGAGCTAGGACTGAGTGACTAACACACACACACATACACACACACACACACCAATTCCATGGACAGAGGAGCCTGGATTTGCAAAGATTTGGATATGACTGAATGACAAACACACACACACACACACACACACACACACACACACACACACACACACACAGTCCCCATTGAACTCTGATAGGCTCAGAGCAATACATGTCCAGTGGTCCCAGTTAGTGCTTCCCTGGTGGTTCAGATGGTAAAGAATCTGCCTACAATGCAAAATCTGGATTCAAGGTCTGGTCAGAAAGATTCCCTAGAGAAGGGAAAGGCAACCCACTCCAGTATTCTTGCCTGGAGAATCCCATGGACAGAGGAGCCTGGAGGGCTACAGTCCATGAGGTTGCAAAGAGTCAGATACAGCTGAGTGACTAACCCAGACACACACATACACCAATTCCAAGGACAGAGGAGCCTGGCAGACTACAGCCCATGCATGGGTTTGCAGTATTACTGAGTGACTAACACATATACACACCCACACACACACACAGGACTGAGTGATGAGCACAGACACACACACACACACTCCCTGTTGACTACAGGACAGCCATGTTCAATTAAGTTAAATGAGTGGATAAATAAATGCACCCAACACTGTGACACACAGCTCAGCTTTCTACAGCCCACGCCCTCTCTTCAAGGAGGCCAAGGGTGTCTGCAAAGTTGCACTGACATGGGGAAGACAAAAGATGCTGCTATGATTTTTTATCAGGAGACAAGAAAAGGAAGGCAATATGTATGTATCTTCTTACCTAGAAGAAATTTGGCAGAACTCCCTGTCAGTCCAGTGGTTACAACCCAGCTTCCAGTGCAAGGGCTGTGGGCTTGATCTCCAGTCAGGAAACCAGGATTCCATGTGCTGAAAAAAATAAAAAACAACTTTAAAACATATAAAAAACAATAATTTTGGCAGCATCACAGCTGGTTTGCACCTGGGAGCCAGTGATTGTCACTCTGCGCTCAGGTCAGTTCTCCAGTAAGGAACCTGTACCGGGAGTGCTGGTACCCAGATGTTAACAGGAAGCCCCTGACAGTGATGCCATGAATCACACGAATGATTTCTGCATCTCAGTCCTTTCTTGGCAGGAAATGATCCTTGGTATGAAGCCCCTGAATCACCTGCATCTTTTTTTTCCTCCCAGGAGGAATGAGCTGAGCTGGAAGCCACAATCCTGGCAAACCACTGAGTTCTCTAATAGCCAGTCTGAGCCAGCTGCACCTCTGTTCCCCTGCCTGGGCACCTGCCCCTCTCTGCTGGGCCACTACCAGGCCAGGTAGGCGCACCTTCTGCCTTCTTCCACCCCTGGGGAACCACAGAGCTTCTTTCACTTTCTGCCACACTGCTGACTGCCCTGCCCTGTCGTCACCATGCATTTCTTTCTTTTCCTTCATTTTGCAGTGTAGTTCATTTATGGTAGTCTTCATTTCAGTTGTGCAGCATAGAGATTCTCAGTTTTTCTAGATGCTACTCCCATTTAATGGCCTTCAAGGAGGCTCAGCTGGGAAAATATCTGTTTTGCAATGCAGGAGACCCTGGTTTGATTCGTGGGTCCAGAAGATCTCTTGGGGAAGGGACAGGCTGCCCACTCCAGTGTTCCTGGTCTTTCCTTGTGGCTCAGCTGGTAAAGAATCCACCTTCAAGGTGGGAGTCCTGGGTTCGATCCCTGCCTTGGGAAGATCCCCTGGAGGAGGGCATGACAACCCCTCTATTATTCTGGTCTGGAGAATCCCCACAGACAGAGAAGGCTGGTAGGCTACTGTCCATGGAGTTGCAGAGTGGGACACAACTTGGTGACTATACACAGCACATACATACTCTATTTAAAGTTATTGTAAAATATTGGCTATGTCCCCTCTGCCGTATAATATATCCTTGTAGTGCATTTATTTTATCATTTGTGCTTTACTGCCCTACCTCTCGGAGAAGGCAATGGCACCCCACTCCAGTACTCTTGCCTGGAAAATCCCGTGGATGGAGGAGCCTGGAAAGCTTCAGTCCATGGGGTCACTGAGGGTCAGATATGAATGAGCGACTTCACTTTTACTTTCATGCATTGGAATAGGAAATGGCAACCCACTCCAGTGTTCTTGCCTGGAGAATCCCAGGGATGGGGGAGACTGGTGGGCTGCTGTCTCTGGGGTCGCACAGAGTCGGACACAACTGAAGCAACTTAGTAGCAGCAGCAACCCTAACTCTATCCTGCCTCTCCACCCTAACCTCCCCCACCTAGTAACCACACTTCTTTCTGTATTGTCAGGGGACATCCAACTTTAAGGAACCCAATATGTTTTCTTCCTTTGTGTGCCATTTCTCAAGGACTCTCTATTCCTTATCAGTTCCTGGAAAATAAGAACAAGCAGAGCTGCACTCAGTTATCAGGACTGAGATCATGGGAAAGAATACCTGCTTGGATTCCCTTCAGTGACTCTCTTCAGTGATCTTTTACTTAAAGGATTATCCATTTTGTTGCAACTGGTGGAATTTTATTCTTTTTAATGGCTGAGTAATGCCAAGGAGCAGTGGCTGCACAGGCGCAGGAGGGCCTAGAGGAGCTATCCCATGTTAAAGGTCAGGAAGGACGGCGGTGAGGAGATACCCCTTGCCCAAGGTAAGAAGCAGCAGCTGCGCTTTGCTGGAGTAGCCGTGAAGAGATACCCCACACCCAAGGTAAGAGAAACCCAAGTAATACAGTAGGTGTTGCAAGAGGGCATCAGAGGGCAGACACGCTGAAACCATAATCACAGAAAATTAGTCAATCTAATCACACTAGGACCACAGCCTTGTCTAACTCACTGAAACTAAGCCATGCCCATGGGGCAACCCAAGATGGGCGGGTCATGGTGGAGAGATCTGACAGAATGTGGTCCACTGGAGAAGGGAATGGCAAACCACTTCAGTATTCTTGCCTTGAGAACCTCATGAACAGTGTGAAAAGGCAAAATGATAGGGTACTGAAAGAGGAACTCCCCAGGTCAGTAGGTGCCCAATATGCTACTGGAAATCAGTGGAGAAATAACTCCAGAAAGAATGAAGGGATGGAGCCAAAGCAAAAACAGTACCCAGCTGTGTATGTGACTGGTGATAGAAGCAAGGTCTGATGCTGTAAAGAGCAATATTGCATAGGAACCTGGAATGTCAGGTCCATGAATCAAGGCAAATTGGAAGTGGTCAAACAGGAGATGGCAAGAGTGAACACTGACATTCTAGGAATCAGCGAACTAAAATGGACTGGAATTGGGGAATTTAACTCAGATGACCATTATATATACTACTGCGGGCAGAAATCCCTCAGAAGAAATGGAGTAGCCATCACGGACAACAAAAGAGTCCGAAATGCAGTATTTGGATGAAACCTCAAAAAACGACAGAATGATCTCTGTTCGTTTCCAAGGCAAACCATTCAATATCACAGTAATCCAAGCCTATGCCCCAACCAGTAACACTGATGAAGCTGAAGTTGAACGGCTCTATGAAGACCTACAAGACCTTTTAGAACTAACACCCCAAAAAGATGTCCTTTTCATTATAGGGGACTGGAATGCAAAAGTATGAAGTCAAGAAACACCTGGAGTAACAGGCAAATTTGGCCTTGGAATACAAAATGAAGCAGGGCAAAGGCTAATAGAGTTTTACCAAGAAAATGCACTGGTCATAACAAACACCCTCTTCCAACAACACAAGAGAAGACTCTATACATGGACATCACCAGATGGTCAACACCAAAATCAGATTGATTATATCCTTTGCAGCCAAAGATGGAGAAGCTGTATACAGTCAGCAAAAACAAGACCAGCAGCTGACTGTGGCTCAGATCATGAACTCCTTATTGCCAAATTCATACTTAAATGGAAGAAAGTAGGGAAAACCACTAGACCATAAAGATATGACCTAAATCATATCCCTTATGTTTATACAGTGGAAGTGAGAAATAGATTTAAGGGCCTAGATCTGATAGATAGAGTGTCTGATGAACTATGGGATGAGGTTCATGACATTGTACAGGAGACAGACATCAAGACCATCCCCGTGGAAAAGAAATGCAAAAAAGGAAAAGGGCTGTCTTAGGAGGCCTTACAAATAGCTGTGAAAAGAAGAGAAGTGTAAAGCAAAGGAGAATAGGAAAGATATAAGCATCTGAATCCAGAGTTCCAAATAGCAAGAAGAGATAAGAAAGGCTTCTTCAGCCATCAATGCAAAGAAATAGAGGAAAACAACAGAATGGGAAAGACTAGGGATTTCTTCAAGAAAATCAGAGATACCAAAGGAACATTTCATGCAAAGATGGGCACAATAAAGGACAGAAATGTTATGGACCTAACAGAAGCAGAAGATATTAAGAAGAAATGGCAAGAATACACAGAAGAACTGTACAAAAAAGATCTTCATGACCCAGATAATCACAATGGTGTGGTCACTGACCTAGAGCCAGACATCCTGGAATGTGAAATCCAGTGGGCCTTAGAAAGCATCACTACAAACAAAGCTAGTGGAGGAGATAGAATACCAGTTGAGCTATTCCAAATCCTGAAAGATGATGCTGTGAAAGTGCTGCATTCAATATGCCAGCAAATTTGGAAAACTCAGAGGTGGCCACAGGACTAGAAAAGGTCAGTTTTCATTCCAATCCCAAATAAAGGCAATGCCAAAGAATGCCCAAACTACCATACAATTGCACTCATCTCACACGCTAGTGAAGTAATGCTCAAAATTCTCCAAGCCAGGCTTCAGCAGTATGTGAACTGTGAACTTCCTGATGTTCAAGCTTGTTTTAGAAAAGGCAGAGGAACAAGAGATCAAATTGCCAACATCTGCTGGATCATGGAAAAAGAGAGTTCCAGAAAAACATCTATTTCTGCTTTATTGACTATGCCAAAGCCTTTGAGTCTGTGGATCACAATAAACTGTGGAAAATTCTGAAAGAGAAGGAAATACCAGACCACCTGACCTGCCTCTTGAGAAATCTGTATGCAGGTCAGGAAGCAACAGTTAGAACTGGACATGGAACAACAGACTGGTTCCAAAGAGGAAAAGGAGTACATCCAGGCTGTATATTGTCACCATGCTTATTTAACCCATATGCAGAGTACATCATAAGAAACACTGGACTGGAAGAAGCACAAGCTGGAATCAAGATTGCTGGGAGAAATATCAATAACCTCAGATATGCAGATGACACCACCCTTATGGCAGAAAGTGAAGAGGAACTAAAAGCCTCTTGATGAAAGTGAAAGTGGAGAGTAAAAATGTTGGCTTAAAGCTCAACATTCAGACAATGAAGATCATGATATCTGGTCCAATCACTTCATGGGAAATAGATGGGGCAACAGTGGAAACAGTGTCAGACTTTATTTTTCTGGGCTCCAAAATCACTGCAGATGGTGACTGCAGCCATGAAATTAAAAGATGCTTACTCCTTGGAAGGAAAGTTATGACCAACCTAGATAGCATATTCAAAAGCAGAGACATTCCTTTGCCAACAAAGGTTCTTCTAGTCAAGGCTATGGTTTTTCCTGTGGTCATGTATGGATGTGATAGTTGGACTGTGAAAAAGGCTGAGCACCGAAGAATTGATGCTTTTGAACTGTGGTGTTGGAAAAGACTCTTGAGAGTCCCTTGGACTTCAAGGAGATCCAACATGTCCATTCTGAAGGAGATCAGCCCTGGAATTTCTTTGGAAGAACTGATGCTAAAGCTGAAACTCCAGTACTTTGGCCACCTCATGTGAAGAGTTGACTCATTGGAAAGGACTCTGATGCTGGGAGGGATTGGGGGCAGGAGGAGAAGGGGATGACAGGATGAGATGGCTGGATGGCATCACTGACTCAATGCACATGAATTAGGGTGAACTCCCGGAGTTGTTGATGGCCAGGGAGGCCTGGCATGCTAAGATTCATGGGGTCATGAAGGATTGGACAGGACTGAGCGGCTGAACCGAACTGAACTGAACTGATTCATTTTATTGAAGGTATATAAGCATGCGTTTCTGCAAATAAAGTACCCTTGTTTCACTCTAGACTTGGGCTTCCTTCATCCTTCTTATCGACTCCAGTCCCCAGGTCCTGGTCTATGAAGACTGTGACACTCTATATCTGTGAGTCTGCTTCTGTTCTACCTTTGTTGTTGTTGTTTGAGTCCACATATAAGTAACATTTGCTGTATTTGTTTTTCTCCATCTTAGTTCATTAAACATGATGCCCTCCAGGCCCATGGCAAAATTTCATTATTTTTATGGCTGAGTTGTATTCCATTGTATGTGTTTGTGTGTATATACACTTCTTTAATATATTCCTCTGTTGATGGACTTTTAGGTTACTTCCATATCTTGAGCACTGTAAATAATGCTGCTAAGAACATTGGGGTACATGTTATCTTTTTGAATTAGTGTTCTCATTTTGGGGGGATATAACCAAGGGGTGAAATTACTGTATCTTATGGTAGTTCTCTTTTTAGCTTTCTAGGAACTTGCATGCTGTTTTCCACAGTGATTGCACCAGTTTACCTTCTCTCTAATAATGAACTGGGGTTCCCTTTTCTCCATATTCTCTCCAGCTTTTGTTATTTGTTGTCTTGTTGATGACAGACCTTCTGACACTTGTAAGGATATATAGTTCACTGTGATTTTGATTTGCATTTCTCTGATTACCGATGCTGAGCATCTTTTCATGTGTCATCTATATGTCTCCTTTGGGAAAATGTCTATTCAGGTCTTCTAACCACTATTTTTTAATGTATCTTTGGTCTTGCGGCATGTGGGGTCTTAGTTCCTCACCTGGGGATCAAACTCTCCACCCCTGCAAGAGAAGGGCAGAGTCTTAACCACTGGACTTCCAGGGAAGTCCCTTCTTTCCATTTTTTAGTTAGGTATTATTTTTCAGTTAGAGTTGGATGGCTGTTTATATTTTATATATTAACTCCTCAAAGGTCGTGTCAAATATTTTGACTATATTTTCTCATTCAGTTGGTTAACCATCTTTTCATTTTTTTGATGGTTTCCTTTCCTCTGGAAAAAAAAAAAAAAAAAACTTTTCATTTTAATTAGGGCTCGTTTGTGTGTTTTTAAATTTCTTTACTGTGACTTAGGAGGCAGATCCCCCAAAACACTGCTACAATTTATGTCAAGGGTGTTCTGCCTATGTTTTCCTCTTGGAGTTTTATGGTTTCTAGCCTTAAACTTAAGTCTTGAATCCATTTTGATATATTTTTTAATACCATGTTTGAGAATGTTGTAGTTCCATTCTTTTGCATGTAGCTATCAGTTTTCCCAGCACGACTTATTGAAGAGTCTGTTTTCCTCCATTGTATATTCTTGCCTCCTTTGTCATTGACTAGTTGACAATAAGCATGTGGGTTTATTTCAGGGCTCTATATTCTGTTTCCTGACGTATGTGTCTATTTTTATGCCAATACCATACTATTTTGATGACCATAGATTTGTAGTGCAGTCAGATGCCTCCATCTCTGTTTTTCTTTTCCAAGATTGTTTTGGCTCTTCATGGTCATTGATGTTACTATGCAAATTTTAGAATTGATTTGTTCTAGTTTTGTAGAAAATACCATTGGTATTTTTTTTAAATTTTATTTTATTTTTAAACTTTACAATATTGTATTAGTTTTGCCAGATATCAAAATGACTCCACCACAGGTATACATGTGTTCCCCATCCTGAACCCTCCTCCCTCCTGCCTCCCCTTACCATCCCTCTGAGTCGTCTCAGTGCACCAGCCCCAAGCATCCAGTATCGTGCATCAAACCTGGACTGGTGACTCTTTTCATACATGATATTATACATGTTTCAATGCCATTGTCCCAAATCTTCCCACCCTCTCTCTCTCCCACAAAGTCCATAAGACTGTTCCCTTGGTATTTTAATAGGGATAGCTTTGAATCTGTAGATTGCTTTGAGCAGTATGGTCATTTCAGTCAATTCAGAAACAATATTATTTCAGTCCATGGTATAAATTTGCATTCTGTGTATGACATTTTCAGTTTCTTTCATCAGTGTCTTACAGTTTCCTGACTATAGGTCTTTTACCTCCTTGGTTAGATTTTTTATCCTAGGTATTTACGTATATATGTATTATTTTTGTTATTTTTGTCCACACTGGTAGGCACATGAGATATTGGTTTCCCAACCAGGGTTCAAACTCCCACCCCCTGCAGTGAAAGCCAGGACTCTTTAGCTCTAGACCACCAGGGAAGTCCCCGAGCTTAATTCTTTGTAATGCAGTTGTAAATGGGATTGCTTCCCCAGTTCCTCTGTCTGATGGTTCACTGTTAGTATGCAACACATTTGGCATATCCTGAAACTTGGCCAAATTCATTGATGCGTTGTAGGAGTTTTCTGGTGACATCTTTAGGATCTTCTATATATAATATCATGTCATCTGCAAACAGAGACAGTTTTACTTCTTCCTTTCCAGCTTGAATTCCTTATATTTCTTTCTCTTTGATTGCTGTGGCTAGGAGTTCCAAAACTTTGTTGAATGAAAGTCATGAGAGTGGGCATCCTTGCCTTGTTCCTGGAATTCTTTCTGCTTTTCACTGTTGAGTATAATCTTTGCTGTGGCTTTTGCATATATGGCCTTCATTAATTTGAGGTATCTCCCCTCTATGTCCACATGGTTGAATTTTTATCAAAATGGATGCTGAATTTTATCAAAAGTTTGTTATGCATCCCTTGAAATGATCATATTGTTTTTACTCTTCAGTTTGTTAATGTTATGTATCACATTGGTTAATTTGCAGATATTGAATCATCCTTGCTATGTCTTGGGATAATTTCCTCTTGATCATGGTGTATGATCCATTTAATGTATTTTTATTCAGTTTGCTAATATTTTATTGAGGACTTTTCATGTATGTCCATCAGTGATACTAGCCTATAATTTTATTTTTTGTGTGTGATATCTCTTTCTGGTTTTAGTATCATGGTGATGCTGAGAGAGTCAGTTCCTAGGCAGGTTGATAAGGAGTCTAGGGGTCCCCAAGGAGAGAGGAGTCTGGAATTCTCAAGGAGGAAGAAAGGACAAACTTTTTTTCTTTCTCCACATTCCTTAGGATTATATAACAATAATGTATCCTGCCTAAGAACAGTCTTTGGATTCAACCTTCTGTTATCTTGAAATGTTAATTATGGGAGTAGACCTGGTCTTTACAAGGATGTATCTTGCCTGAGGACAGTGTTATCTTAAAATGTAAATTATGGGAGTAGGTCTGATGAGGTCTTTACAACCTCCAGATATTCTTTAGATTATATAACTTCATTGTTAACACTAGCAAGCGGGTACTCTTTCTGCCCCCTTCTGATGTCTATGTCAGAAGCTTTCTCTATCTCCTTTATACTTTAATAAAACTTTATTACACAAAAGCTTTGAGCGATCAAGCCTTGTCTCTGGCCCCAGATTGAATTCTTCTCCTCCGGGGGCCAAGAATCCAGGTGTCTTCACGTGATTCAACTACAACCTTTCATCTTGGGGGCTCGTCCAGGATTCTTCAGGACAAGGTAAGGATGCTTGGAGCTTTAGTTCTTTGTTCTCTTAGTGAACACGTTTTCTGCTGTGCTTTACTAACTCTACCATGTGCTTGTGTGAATGAATGGCATGCCCTGCGTGAAGCAAGTAAGGAGCCCTGCTCTGCGGTTCCACGGTGGTCTCATACGGCTTATGGCAGAAACCTGTCAGGGCGTTACACCGACCTGCCAATGCCAAGAGGCACCCAATGTCTCCTTCAGGAACCGACCAGAAATGGGCAAAGCGTGTGGACCGAACTCTCCTTTCTTGGTCAAACTTTTTAGTCTATTTGACCATTTCATAACTCCTTGGGAATTAGAAGTACTAACCTAATCTATTGGATCATAGACTTTCAAGGGATTTGTGATCTATACTGTTATTGTGTACTGTGGCTTAGGTCCAAAACTTGGATTGGTAGTCAAGAAAGCGCCTAGCCTCGCTAGGAATTGAAAGTTCAGAAGCTAGATGGAGCTCTAGCTCCCAGAACATCTCTGAGGTTAAAGGTTACTCAGATTGGGACTGCAATGGGTTTTTTTTTTTTTTTTTTCTTCTTTGGTAACGCCAGCTCTTAGTGGATCAGAGGAGGCTGTTATACTGGTGTGGTGATGCTTGAAAAGAACATCTCAGTTTTATGTTTACGTCTGTCTTATTGTAGTCAGGAAATACTCTGTGTCGTGCACAGGCACTCAGGTGACGAATGTTTCCCACAGCAGTCTTAGCTTGGGAGGCATTCCAGAAGGTTACTCTGACTCACCCTGGGTGACATCAGAGGTAAGCAAGGTTAAGGGTGAAGAGCTGGACATCAAGTAGGGATGCTATCAAGTCTACCCCTGGTACATCCCCACCCCATGTCAGTGGTAGAACCGGGAGGGACGAGTATGGCGCCTGTGTCGGTAAGGGACAGACTAAGTCTGACCAGGAAGGAAAAGCTTTTGGTGTAACGTCTGTCTACACCCCCATCTAGAGCAGGAAGGGATGCCTCCAGTAGAAACATGGCCTTGGTCGCTTTTTTTTTCTCTTACAGATGGGAGCTAACAATTCCAGCCTCACTTCTTTGAACTGTATCCTGAAAAACTGGGATAGATTTGATCCCCAGGGCTTAAAGAAGACGCACCTGGTCTTCCTGTGTGATACTGCATGGCCACGGTATCCATTGGAGGACGGTGAACGGTGGCCAGTTGGAGGGTTTCAAAAGTATATTACTGTTCTACAATTAGAACGGTTCTGTAAGGAACAAGGGAAATTGGTAGAAGTAGCATATGTGTTGCCCTTTTTCTCTCTGCTAAATATGCCAGACTTATGTCCTAAGGGTATAGATTTGGGTGTGAAACCTTCAGCTCCCTCCTGTCCTGTCCCTCCAAACTGGGATTCAAACTGCTCACATGGAGGTCCAAACAACTCCTGTCTCAGTACAACTACTCTGATTTCAGTAGAAACTCAGACCATCGAAGATGGGGGACAGGAGACAAAGAGAAGAGGAAAGACAGGTTTCTCCAATCTATCCCTGGGATCATATGCGCAGAGCAGCCTGAGAGACTGAGGAACAGCCACACAAGCTGTTGCCTCTTTATGAAACACCCACCGGGAAAAATAATCAGTCTGTGAGAGTTAATAAGCCTTTCTCTTATCAAGAAATACAAAGAATCAAGGCGGATCTGGGAGACTATTTAGAGGACCCAGAAAAATATATGAGAGCTTTTAAAGGTGTTACTCTGCTTTATGACCTCACTTGGAAGGATGTGATGTATATCTTGGGACAAACGCTGACTCCCAAGTCAAAGACCAACCGCTTGGGAAAAGCGGTTGCTTATGTAGATGAATGGCTTGGTAATTAATCAGTAGGGAAGAGGGAGAACGAGATAGCGGCCCTCCCCACTGGGAATCAGGTGGTCCCAACTATAGAACCAGACTGGGACTACAACACAGCTAAAGGAAGATGGGATCAGAGTCATTTTGTTAGATGTATTCTTGAAGGACTTAGGCAGGCGCGTTCTAAGCCTTTAAACTACGGCAAGATGGCAAACATAGAACAGGAGGAAAAGGAAGCTTCTGGTAAATTCCTAGATAGACTGAGAAAAGGCCTTCGCAGATTCACTGAGATTGATCCTGAAAGTGAAGAGGGAAAGTGACCTTAAAGGATAGATTTCTCACTCAGTCAGCTTCGGATATCTGCCCTAAGCTATTAAAACAGGGATATCGATCAAATCAGTCTTTAGATACTATGTTACAACTGGCTCAGAGAGTCTATTATGGTAGGGAATATGAGGGAAAAAAACAAAGGCAAAAAAAAAAAAAAAGACAAAGGAAAAGGCAGAAGCCTTTGCCATGGCTATGAAAAACGTTCTTAAACAGCCTGAGAAAAATGCCCAGAGGGGCCCAGGTGAAAAGGGATGGGCTTGCTATTACTGTGGAAAGGAGGGGCACCTCAAGCGAGATTGCCCTCAGGCATCTAAGCTGCCCCTGGCTCCATGTCCGGTCTGCAAAGGACCACACTGGAAGAGAGACTGCCCCCAGAGGCGTAGGTCTCCTGGGTTGCACTCTCAAGACAATCAGGACTGAAGGTGCCCGGGGGTCACCACACAAGCTCCCGTCCTAATGCCTGAGGAACCCCGGGTATTAATAATTGTGGGGGGGGCCAATCCATCAATTTCCTTTTAGATACTGGGGCAACTTATTCTGTGCTTACTGAAACCCCTGGCCCACTTTCTTCCCAATTCCCTTCCATAATGGGACTGTCTGGACGAACCAAAAGGTATAATTTCAGTTATTCTTTATCTTGCAACTGAGATTCTGTGCTGTTTTCACACGAGTTTCTGATTGTGCCAGAATCTCCGTCACCACTTTTGGGAAGGGATATACCGAGCAAGGTCCATGCCTCTGTTTTCATGAATATGGAGCCCTTCCTTTCTCTCTCTTTAGCTGAACAAAATGTAAATCCTAGAGTATGGGTGGATGGAAAATCTGTGGGTCGAG
Organism: Bos taurus; assembly: GCF_002263795.3. Lineage (NCBI taxonomy): Eukaryota > Metazoa > Chordata > Mammalia > Artiodactyla > Bovidae > Bos > Bos taurus. The sequence goes on from NC_082638.1 coordinate 23,963,335, forward strand.
CACAAAATGCTATTCCTGTAGTTGTTAAGCTCAAAGACCCGCACATATTTCCACATAAGCAGTATCCACTGAAACCTGAAGTTGAGGAAGGGTTAAAACCCATCATTGAAAATTTAAAGGAGCAGGGACTATTAATTCCCTGTAATAGTCCTTGCAACACTCCTATTTTGGGTATAAAGAAATCAAATGGGTGAGCTGTAACCGGTTGGGCCGCACTTAGCGTGGGACGAAGCTTCGGCTACTGTTCGAGTACCTGCGGCCTCCCAAAGAAAAAAAAGAAAAAGAAATCAAATGGTAAATGGAGACTAGTTCAAGATTTATGAATAATAAGTGAGGCTGTAGTTCCTTTACACCCTGTGGTGCCTAATCCTTATACTCTATTGTCTGAAATTCCTGAAGGGGCCAAATATTTTTCAGTAATTGATTTAAAAGATGCTTTCTATTCAGTGCCTTTGGTGGAAGAAAGTCAATTTCTATTTGCCTTTGAAGACCCTACGCAGCCAGCTTCTCAGTTAACCTGGACAGTTTTGCCCCAGGGATTTCGTGACAGTCCTCACTTATTCGTACAAAGTTTGTCACGGGATCTACAAAACTTTAATAGCTCTGAAGCAGTGGTGTTACAATATGTAGATGATATTTTGCTCTGTGCTGAGATAGAGGAAGCTTGTTCACGAGCCTCAGAAGATTTCTTAAACTTTCTGGCAGACTGTGGTTACAAGGCATCAAGAGAAAAGGCTCAGATTTGTCAACAATCGGTTAGATATCTGGGCCTAATCATATCAGAAGGGTCTAGGGCCATAGGCCCTGAGAGAATTAAACCTATACTAAATCACCCCCTACCTATGTCTTTAAGACAATTGAGAGGATTTTTGGGAATCACAGGTTACTGTCACATTTGGATTCCAGGTTACGGGGAACTTGCACAGCCTTTATATAAACTTATAGCTGAAACTCAGCAGGCCCAAACCGACAAATTGGTTTGGTCTCCAGAAACTCAAAAGGCTTTTCAGGTTCTTCAGACTGTTCTCCTGCAAGCTTCAGCTCTGAGCTTGCCCATAGGGTCAGAATTTAATTTGTTTGTCACTGAAAGAAAAGGTGTGCCATTGGGAGTTTTTACACAACCCCGAGGGCCTCACCAGCAACCTATTGCTTATCTAAGCAGAGAATTAGATGAAGTTTCACGTGGTTGGCCCCACTGCCTAAGAGTAATTGGGGCAGCGGCTTTATTAGCACCTGAAGCTTTAAAAATAATTAATGGATGAAACCTTACTGTACTGACTTCTCATGATATAAGTGGAATATTAAATTCTAAGGTTAATATTTGGATGACAGACAGTAGGCTTCTTAAGTATCAGTCATTGTTGTTAGAAGGACCAGTAACTAAGCATAAAGTTTGTGGAAATTTAAATCCTGCCACTTTCCTTCCTGAGAAGGAAAATGAAACACCTGATCACGATTGTTCTCAATTCCTAACTTTAAACCATGCAGCTTGGTAGGATCTAAAGGATACACCATTAGACAATCCTGACATGGAAATATTTACAGATGGCAGCTCTTTTGTTCAGGGATGGAAAACGTAAAGCAGGTTACGCCCTGGTGACTGCTGAACAGGTTTTGGAAGCAAAATCTCTCCCCCAGGAACCAGTGCTCTGTTGGCGGAGCTTGTGGCCCTGACCCGAGCTCTAGAGTTAAGCAAAGGGCAGAGGATGGGCCTGATAATCTATGTGAGCTTACTTCTGCTGACTCCAAATATCCTGAGTCTGCTATTGGATCCCCAAGACAATGTCTTCCTGTCCTGGGCTCACTCCTATACTGCATTCCACAATCGGTCTAACTTCTGGGTCTGCGGAGCGCTCCCCTCTTCATCAGTGGAAGGCTTCCCTTGGTGGACATCCCCACCTCAAGGAAAAGACTTTCTCCAAGTCTGTGAATACCTTACAACAATCACATGTGATGCCTCTTCTTCATCTGATGACATCTACCAACCCTAAAATGGACTGGTGCAACACTTTGTACTCTAACTATGGACATAATGTGACTTTTAATTTTGATTATACATTGTCTTGGTTCAATAACTATTTTGCTACATATAAGGTAAATAGGTCTAGATCTAATGGTTTTTTACCTGACGTTTATCAAATATGGGATGAGGTTACACGGCTAACTCCTAAAAAAGGACATTTAATATCTAGTGCCTCTATATGCTGGGAACAAACAGAGCTGTCCCCAAAAGTTAGCCAACAACTTAATTACAGTGATTGGAAACAATTGGGATATTTGTCTCAGGAAACATGCAATGTAATCATTCCCATGTTTTCCAATCCCAGTTCAGGTTCTCCCTTTGTCTGGCCAGGCACGAATTGGGACTGGATATCTCAGTCATGCTGGCTTGCTCCAAACGGGACTTATTGGGTATGTGGCTCTTACCTATGAGCATGGCTTCCTCCTGGTTGGATAGAGAGATTTACCCTGGGTCTAGTCTTTACTCATGGCTTTATATTTTCAGAGCTTCCAGAAAAGCCTGCTAATTTACCCCACCTTAAAACTCGGTGGGCAAGGTCTGTATTTCATTGGTATGATTATTTGGCTGCAGCGTTTGTTCTCTCTTTGGGAACTACAGATGTTATGTTATGACTAGATGCTTTGATTAATTTACTCAACAGGCATTACAAGATTCTCCAAAGGCTATTTCAGCTCTTAATGCTGAACAAGCACAAATTAGAAAGGTGGTTTACAAAACAGATTGACTCTAGATATCCTGACAGCTGCACAAGGAGGAACTTGTGCCATTGTTCATACCCAATGCTGTATATATATACCTGATATGAGCACGAATGTTACCCATTTTACTAACCACATGAATAGGATGATTAGGGCCATGGATACTCCTGAAGCCTCAATTGCCTCACTTTGGGAAACATTAACTAGTTCTCCATGGTGGACAACTATCTTAATTACAATAATTCTGGTTGTTTTGTTCTTGCTGTTTGCTCCCTGCATCTGTAATTGTATAACTGGATTTGTTTCTAGCAGCATGAAAGCTTTTAAGTTACAAATGGTTGCTCAAACTCCTGCTACTGCTGTAGCTACCTCCAGCTACTATTTGGGGCCCCTGGACCAGATATCCTCAATATGAGTATTAGGAGAATATGTTGCCTCACCAATTTAGGGACAACACCCCTTGTCAGCTTGGAAGTAGTTATGGAATGAGAACAACGCCCCTTTTCACTAGGCAACATAATTATCCTAAAAGAAAAGGGGGAAATGAGAGAGTCAGTTCCTAGGCAGGTTGATAAGGAGTCTAGGGGTCCCCAAGGAGAGAGGAGTCTGGAATTCTCAAGGAGGAAGAAAGGACAAACTTTTTTTCTTTCTCCACATTCCTTAGGATTATATAACAATAATGTATCCTGCCTAAGAACAGTCTTTGGATTCAACCTTCTGTTATCTTGAAATGTTAATTATGGGAGTAGACCTGGTCTTTACAAGGATGTATCTTGCCTGAGGACAGTGTTATCTTAAAATGTAAATTATGGGAGTAGGTCTGATGAGGTCTTTACAACCTCCAGATATTCTTTAGATTATATAACTTCATTGTTAACACTAGCAAGCGGGTACTCTTTCTGCCCCCTTCTGATGTCTATGTCAGAAGCTTTCTCTATCTCCTTTATACTTTAATAAAACTTTATTACACAAAAGCTTTGAGCGATCAAGCCTTGTCTCTGGCCCCGGATTGAATTCTTCTCCTCCGGGGGCCAAGAATCCCAGTGTCTTCGCGTGATTCAACTACAACCTTTCAATGCTGGCCATGTAGAATGAGTTCAGAAGCATTCCTTCCTTTGCAATTTTTGCAATAGTTTGATATATAAAAGTGTTAACTCTTTTCTAAAAGTTTGGAAGAGTTCACTTTGAAGCCTTCTGATGAGAGTTTTGTTTGTTTGTTTTTTAGATTGAGCTTGTTGAGGCTAATTAGTTCATATTTTCTACTTTCTGATTTGATCTTGGGAAATTGTACATTTCTTGAAAATTTTTCATTTCTTCTAGATTGTCCATTTTATTGGAATGTAGTTTATTTCATTATCTCATAAGGTCCTTTGTGTTTCTGTGGTTTCGGTTATAATTTCTTTCATTTCTGACTTTACTGATTTTTGACTCCTCTTGTTTCTTGATGAGTCTGGCTAAAGATTTATCAATTTTCTTCATCTTTTCAAAAATCAGGTTTTTAGTTTGAGCTTTCTTAGTTTTTTCAGTCTATATTTCATGTATTTCTGCTCTAGTCTTCATGATTTCTTTATACTATCTTTGGAATTTGTGTATTCTTTTCTCTAGTCCCTTTAGATATAGGGTTAGAATATTTGAGTGTTTTGTTTGCTTCCTAAGAAATAAACTTGCATTGCTGTAAACTTCCCTCTTAGAACTGCTTTTTATGCATCCTGTAGATTGTGGATTGTTATGTTTTATATGCTGCCTTTCTTGACTTCAGAATGATGTTCTTTTTCTAATGATAAAAATTAATAGAAATTAGAAATCATATTGGAATGATTCTAATGTTTTTCACTGAGTAGGCAGATACATAATACTGAAAAAATGAATAAATAAAACACCAGCACAAAGAATGGGCAAGAGTGTTTTCTCATTTATGTTGCCTAATTGATAAATCAATTTTGTTCAGAGCCCTTTGAGCAGCTGAGTGGGATGGCTGTGCACATCACCACCATTCTTTAGAGATTTTTATGTGCAGATTAGAAGGCAGTAGTCACTTATGTGTTGAGCAGGTGTATTTTTGCCAAAGCTCCCCAGGAAATTCTGTCCTACACCAGCACCCTCTCTCCCAAGTTGCTTTGTGGAGGTACAGGGGGAACCAGGGGCCTTCACAGCCCATGTGCCAAGCTTGGGACAAGTCTTGGGGGCTTGGTGGTTTCTTGGTGACTTGGTGGTTTCTAGGTGACTGTGAGACAGAGGGTCTGAGAATTGTGAGTTAGTAGAAGGGGGAAGGCTGGTCAACCTGGCTTACCTGGAGCCCACATTTCAGGGTCAGAAGGGCAAATGCCACCTGCAGACAGCACCATGGGAGTGTTGGCTTGGGGATGCTTCTTCTGGCCACAGGGCGCTGACCAGTCACCTGGGATTAGTGGCCAGTGTCCTAACTAGTCTATTAGAAGGATAATTTAACAGACATAGTTGTGTCTGTGGGGTGTGTGCACAAGTGCTTGTGTGAGTGTTTATGTGTATTTGTTTGTATATGTATGTGAGTGTGTGTGCACATGTGTGCATATGCATGATATGCATGACTGTGTGTGTCTGTGTGTGTATTCAGAGCTAATATAACTATGTCAAAGTCAATTTTTTACTACTAATAAATGTCTGCTGTAAAATGCATCTTAAGTAGAATATTCCTGGCACGTCCCTGGTAGTCCAGTGGCTACGGTTCCAAGTTCCAAGGTCAGCAGGTTTAATTCCTGGTCAGGGAAAGAGATCCCACATGTCACAACTAAGTCTTGGCATGGCACAGCTAAGGAGCCCATGGACCACCACTAAGACATGGCCCAGCTAAATAAATAAGTACAATATTACTTATTTACAGCCATAAGAGATTATAGTATTTGGAGCCCAGGGTACTTTTGGAAAACCCATGTTATCATCCCAGTGGTAACACTTAAGTAAAAAGTGGGCCTTGGAGTGCATTATGACAGTGACTTCATGTAATAGGATCTACATGAAGCCCACTTGGCTGTTTTTGACATAAGAAACCCATGTGCCCTGTGTGAACCATGCTGAGCTTTATGTCTATATGCTTGGACTTAGAATCTCCCAAAAAAATTCCAATCAGGAATGTGGGAGACTGGATGGAGAGAAACGTGCTCCATTTCTGGGAGGGAACCTGATCTGTCCTCCAAGAACACAGTTTGAAGCCTAGTGTTCATTGCCCCTCTCACGTGACTTATCCAGCTCACATTCTTGTGTCTTTTCCCAGATCACATATTTTTCTTTCTCATCTTGCTCCCTCTCAAACCTCAAGGAGATACAGTCCCCCTGCCCCCACCTTGATGCATGAATGTTCCAGCCTTGTTGAGTTTTAATGAAAGCACTTTACATGCCGGGTAAACAGTTTTGCCCCTGACCGCTTTAAGCTTGCAATATTGCCGTATCAAAGAAGAAGAAGAAGTGAAAAACTTAGTCTTCAAATACTAAAAAATGCTAATCCCTGTCTGAGCTTTCAGTGAGTGGCAACCCTTTTGCAAGAGTAACATGAAAGATCACAAATCACCAAGAGAAATAATAATGAAAAAATTTGATATACTGCAATAATTTTATTTTATTTTTTTAATTTTATTTTATTTTTAAACTTTACATAATTGTATTAGTTTTGCCAAATATCAAAATGAATCTACCACAGGTATACATGTGCTCCCCATCCTGAACCCTCCTCCCTCCCCATACCATCCCTCTGGGTCGTCCCAGTGCACTAGCCCCAAGCATCCAGTATCGTGCGTTGAACCTGGACTGGCATCTCGTTTCATACATGATATTTTACATGTTTCAATGCCATTCTCCCAAATCTTCCCACCCTCTCCCTCTCCCACAGAGTCCATAAGACTGTTCCATACATCAGCGGCACTTTTGCAATAATTTTAAAAAGGTGGCACAGTGAACAGAGTTGAGGAAAACGGAACCTGTAGGTTTGATAGATGCAGAATTACCAAAAACCTTCAATTAGGGGGTCAGGTAGGAAGCACTATCAGTAAAATGAGGAATGCCTGTAATTTAATATTTGTGTCTGCAAATATAATATCATCTCTGAATTTGCCTTTTTAAGTTTAAAATCTTTCTTTTTTGATGACTTTCCTTGTGCTAGCAGTCCATAGCATGAATTATTTTGTGCACTAAAATAGAGGCTTTCAAACTCGTTCTGCAAGGGGCCAGATACACTTTCTAGGTGGTGTGCAGGTGTACTTGGCAGCTGCTTAGCTCTGTGTTTGGAGCTGACACACAGCCATGACCACGTTCCCCTCAAGGTCAATATTTATAAGCACTGAAATTTGAGTTTCTGATCATTTTTATGGATCATGAGGTTCTCTTTGAATTGTGCCCTCTCCCCCGACTAGAAAATCTAAAAGCCATCCTTAGCTTTGTGGGCTGCAGTTTTCTATCCAGGATACTTCTGCACACTGCAGACTTCTGCCCAGCTTGTGGGTGTTGCCTGCAGAAATGTACTGCAGCATTGAAGAAAAAGCATCCAGTGAGTAGGACTTGAGCCTTTTAGCCTGCCTTGGAAAAGCTACTCTTTGAAATGTGAAAAGGTAGATGCAGTGCTGTCACCTTCCCTGAGCTTTGCCCTAGTGATGCAAATAGTAAAGAATCCACCTGCCAATGAAGGAGACGCAGGTTTGATCCCTGGGTTGGGAAGATCCCCTGGAGAAGAACATGATTACCTGTTCCAGTATTCTTGCCTGGACAGTCCCATGGACAGAGCAGCCTGGTGGACTATGGTACATGGGGTTGAAGAGAGTTGGACAGGACTGAGAACTGATACTCTCTAATTGCTGATCTGTTAACCAGAACATGATAATGAAAACTGGGTTTTGTTGTATTTAGTAGGGTGCCAGAAGAGTATCAAGATAATTATCCAATGTAAATCAAATTGAGAACATTTTGAAACACTTTATAAAAAATATATTGGAGTATAGCCAATTGGGCTTCCCTGGTGGCTCAGATGGTAAAGCGCCTGTCTGCAATGCGGGAGATACAGGTTCAATCCCAGGGTGGGGAAGATCCCCTGGGTATGTAAATGGCAACCCACTCCAGTACTCTTGATTGGAAAGACTTCACTTTCACTATAGCCAATTAACAATGTGATAGTTTCATGTGGATAGCGAAGGGACTCAGCCCTACATATACATGTACCCATTCTCCCCACAACTGTCCAAATTGAGAGTGTGTGTGACTCTTTGCGACCAATGGGCTGTTAGATCCCCAGGCTCCTCTGTCCATGGGATTCTCCAGGCCAGACTACTGGAGTAGGTTGCCATGCCCTCCTCTGGGGGAATCTTCCCAACCCCAAGGATCAAAACCACATCTCCTGTATCGCAGGTGGATTCTTTATACCACTGCGCCACTGAGGAGGCTGAGCTGCCTTCTGGCTGGGATTCCTAGGAAGACAGGTGGTGCTTGAGGTGAAATGACCCTGGGTCTGAGGCAGCAGAACTCACAGTGTCTGCTTGCTTCCAGCCTAGTTCTCATGGGAGTGGCCACCTCACCTGTCATGTTCTCAGAGCCAGCAGCATTGTTTTGGGAAGTTTGGCAAGGGATTTCCAACCTCGGCTGTCATGGCAGATGGCAGTCTGCTCCCAGCTTGGTCTGCCTGCCGTGGTAATCTGGGGACCTTGACCACTGGGTGCAGCAATTTGCTGGACTGCTGTAACAAACTGCCTTTGACCTGGCAGCACCGGCAAGACACTTTCTCTAGAGGCCTGAGTCGATGCTGCACATGATGACAGGCTTGGATCTCCCTCCATGACTTGCGGGAACCCACCTCCCTGTGTCCACAGCTGGGTGTCTGTGCATGTCTCTGTGCTAATCTCAAGAGGGACTCCAGTCAGGTTGGATGAGGGTCCACACTGTGACCTCAGTTCACGTGAATCACCTCTCTAAAAGAGCCTCATTGCATTACCCTCTGAGGTCCTTGTTGCAGGCAGGAGGGCTTGTTGTGAGGGCTTGTTGAAGCCCTTGTTGTGAGGACTTCAGTATCTGTAGCAGGGAGCAGAGTTAGCTCATCACCCTAGAAGACATGTCTCTGCTTCTCCCTAAAGTTTAGTTTGACTACTGTGTGCATGCTCTCAGGAAGGAAGTGTCCTTTCATCATTCACCTTCCCAGTTTACATCTGATGTTCTAGCAGTTAAAATAAATTAGGATACATGTGTCTCTTTCACGTTTTGTTTCCTCAGGATATATGCCTATGAGTGGGATTGCTGGGGTATATGGTAGTTTTATTCTTAGGTTTTTTTTTTTTTTTTTTTTTCCAGGAATCTCCATCCTGTCTTCCATATTATACAGAGGGAAGTAAATCAGAAAGAGAAAGATAAATATTGTATTCTAACACATGTGTACAGAATCTAGAAAAATAATACTGAAGAATTTATTTACAGGGCAGCAATGGAGAAACAGGCATAGGGAATAGACTTGTGGACATGGAAAGTGTGGAGAAGAGGGTGAGATATATGGAGAGAGTAATGTGGAAACTTACTATACAATATGTCAAATAGATAGCCAATGGGAATTTGCTGTATGTCTCAGGAAACTCAAGTAGGACAGAGGTTCCAGCCCCAAAGGACCTCCCAGCATAGGAGGGAAGGAAAGACACCCATGCTCACAACTGGGACAATGACACATAATTGTCAATTTGTGAAATGTTATGTGCTTGGAAAAGACTGAGCAAATAACACCCTCTGATTGCTGATCTGTTAACCAGAACATGATTATGAAAACTGGTTTCTGTTGTATTTGATGTTGTTGTATTTTGTTCTATTTGATACAGGGGCTCTGTATCAACCTAGAGTGCTGGGATGAGGAAGGAGATGGGAGGGAGGTTCAAAAGGGCTGCTGCTGCTGCTAAGTCACTTCAGTCGTGTCCGACTCTGTGCGACCCCATAGACGGCAGCTCACCAGGCTCCCCCATCCCTGGGATTCTCCAGGCAAGAACACTGGAGCGGGTTGCCATTTCCTTCTCCAATGCATGAAAGTGAAAAGTGAAAGTGAAGTCGCTCAGTCGTGTCCGACCCTCAGCGACCCCATGGAGTGCAGCCTTCCAGGCTCCTCTGTTCATGGGATTTTTCAGGCAAGAGTACTGGAGTGGGGTGCCATTGCCTTCTCCGATATATACATATATATATAATTGATTTATTTTAATTGGGGGCTAATTACTTTACAATGTTGTGGTTGTTTTTGCCATACATTGACATGAATTATCCATGGGTGTACATGTATTCCCCATCCTGAACCCCCCACCCACCTCCCTCCCCATCCAATCCCTCTGGGTCATCCCAGTGCACCAGTCCCAAGCACCTTGTCTCATGCATTGAACCTGGACTGGTAGTCTGTTTCACATATGATACTATACATGTTTCAATGCTATTCTCTTGGATCATCCCACCCTCACCTTCTCCCACAGAGTCCAAAAGACTGTTCTATACATCTATGTCTCTTTTGCTGTCTGGTATATAGGGTCATTGTTACAATCTTTCTAAATTCCATATATATGCACTATATACTGTATTGATGCTTTTCTTTTGACTTACTTCACTCTGTATAATAGGCTCCAGTTTCATCCATCTCATTAGAACTGACTCAAATGTATTAATTTTAATAACTGAGTAATATTCCATTGCATGTATATGTACCACAGCTTTCTTATCCATTTGTCTGCTGATGGACATCTAGGTTACTTCCATGTCCTGGCAATTGTAAACAGTGCTGTGATGAACATTGGGGTACACAAGTCACTTTCAATTCTGGATCACTTGAGGTGTATGCCCAGTAGTGGGATTGCTGGGTCACATGGCAGTTCTATTTCCAGTTTTTGAAGGAATCTCCACACTGTTCTCCATAGTGGCTAAGTAGTTTGCATTCCTCATGTTGAGGTTTGACAGAAAACAGCAAAATTCTGTAAAGCAATTATGCTTCAATAAAAAATTAATTAATTAAAAAAAAATAAAGGAAGAACTTCCCTAGTGGTTCAGTGGTTAAAAGTGCCTCTGCCAGCCCTGGGGACATGGGTTTGATTCCTAGTCCAGGAAGATCCCACCTGCCTCAGGGTAATGAAGCCCATTGCACAACAACTACTGAGCCAGGCTTAATCACTAGTGAAGCCCACACAGCCTAGAGCCCATGTTCCACCATGACAGAAGCCACCACAGTGAAAATCCTGTGGGCTGCAATTAGAGAGCAGCCCCTGCTCACCACAATTTAGAGAAAGCCAACACACAGCAGTGAGGACACAGTGCAACCAAAAATAAAATAATTTTGTAAAATTAAGGAGCTGCCATCTTAGTGAGCAGCTGGTGAAGAGGGAAACCAGGGAAGCCTCTTGCTTCTGAGGGCTCTTGCCCACGTGGAGTTGCACACCCCTCTAGGGGAGGGGAGGGGAGTCATTTTCTAAAAGCAACTGAGGAATAGATGCCCACCTGTGTGGCACCAGACACACCAAGTGGGGAGAAAGTGGGGAGCAGAGAACCCCTCTGCTAATCTTCTCAGGCCTGCTGCCTCCCTGGCAGTGCACCTGCGCTGAGTGGAGGTGGAACTCTGAGCTCCTTCTGGATCATGGCAAAAAATGATTCTCTGCTGGGATGACCCCTCTGCTGAACTTGTATTGACAATTTTACTTTACCTGGAAGTACATGAAGCAGCAGGCTCTCCTTGCTTTTTGGAGTTAAGACATCAGCATGTCAAATTTGGTACCACGAACTTGGTGGCCACTAAGAAAGTCACTCAGTCGTGTCTAACTCTTTGTAAACCCATGGACTATAGCCTTTAAGTTGGCTTAAAGCTCAACATTCAGAAAACTAAGAAAGGCATCTGGTCCCATCACTTCATAGCAAACATATGGGGAATCAGTGACAGTCTTTATTTTGGTGGGGGCGGGGCTCCAAAATCACTGCAGATGGTGATTTATGCCATGAAATTAAGACGCTTACTCCTTGGAAGAAACCTTATGACCAACCTAGAGAGCATACTAAAAAGCAGAGACATTACTTTGCCAACAATGATCCATCTAGTCAAGGCTATAATTTTTCCACTGGTCATGTGTGGACCTGAGAGTTGGACTATAAAGAAAGCTGAGTACAGAATTGATGCTTTTGAACTATGGTGTTGGAGAAGACTCTTGAGAGTCCCTTGGACTGCAAGAAGATCCAACCAGTCCAGCTTAAAGGAAATCAGTCCGGAATATTCATTGGAAAGACTAATACTAAAGTTGAAACTCCAATCTTTGGCCACCTGATGAGAAGAACTGAGTCATTTGAAAAGACCCTGATGATGGGAAGGATTGAAGGTGGGAGGAGAAGCGGACGACTCAGGATGAGATGGCTGGATAGCATCGTCGAGTCAATGGATGTGAGTTTGAGTAAACTCTGGGAGTTGGTGATGGACAGGGAGGCCTGTATTGCTTCAGTCCATGGGATCGCAAAGACTTCAACATGACTGAGCAACTGAAGTGAACTGGACTGTACCCTGCAAGACTCTGTCCCTGGAATTTTCCAGGCAAGAATCCTGGATTGGGCTGCCATTTCCTTCTCCAGAGAATCTTAATGACCTAAGGCACTGAAGGAAGACTCTTTGTCTGAGCTACAAGGGAAGTTGGTCAGTATCATGTGTTAAACAAACTCTTGTGAGATAGCTAAGCTTTAACCATGTCACATTCTTGCTCCTCACATGAGAGCCTTGTAGAGCAGAGGTTCTCCAACCCCTGGAATGAAGACCCAGTAGGAACCTCCTACCCACCTCCCTTGGCCACACAACAGGAAGTGAACCAGGAGAGGGGAGGGAACAAGCAAAACTTTATCTGTTATTTATAACCCCTGCTCATCATCTGCATTACTGCCTGAGATAGCAAATAATGGAAGCCCTGAAAGTATGTTTGAGACAACTTCAAATGTCTGTATATACTGGATTCAAGTCAAGGTGGAATATCCTGAGATTGCCACAAAAGGACTGAAAAGCCTGTATCCATTTCCAACATCCTGGTCTTTGTGAAGTAGGGTTTTCTGCAGTGTGTTGTGTGTGCTCAGTCATGTCCAACTCTTTGTGACCCCATGGATTGTACCCCACCAGGTTCCCTCTGTCCATGGGATTCTCCAGGCAAAAATACAAAGGGGGTTGCCATGACCTCCTCCAGGGGATCTTCCTGACCCTGAAATTGAACTGATGTGTCTCCTGAATTGGTAGGTAGATTTTTTATCACTGAATCACAAATTGCAACAAAGCAACATTATGGAGTGTGTGAGTGAAAGTCATTCAGTCATATCTGACACTTTTTGACTCAATGGACTATACAGCCCATGGGATTCTCCAGGAAAGAACACTGGAGTGGGTAGCCCTTCCCTTCTCCAGGGTATCTTCCCAACCCAGGAATCAAACCAGGGTCTCCTGCATTGCACACAGATTCTTTACCAGCTGAGCCACCAGGGAAGCCCAGTTATGGAGTAGACTGGATACAAGCAGTATCCTTCAGGTGTCAATGTCTCCCATAGTTCCCCCAGATCGGACCATCTAGTTTCAGAGAGACAAGCTCATGGCTCCCACTGATTGTACATTATGGTGAGTGGTACAAATACTTCCTTATTTATCACAAGGAAATTTTGTGGTACAAATATTTCCTTCATTTCTCACATGGGATAATTACAGAAATAAAGTGCACCATATATGCTGTGTGTTTGAATCATCCAGAAACCATCCCCACACCCACTCCTACCCGTACCTCTTGATACATTGAAAAATTGTAGAGGACTATGTTCTGGGAGGTTCTGCGAAGTATTCCTGTGGGGTGGAACCTGGCATTGTGACCTCTGGCAGGTTCTGACTCCCAGCCTCCTCCTGGCCACCTCTTCCCCTGCCTGTAGGAGTTACTGCCAGAGGTCACTCTGACCTGCAAGATTATGTTTTGTTGGGACACATGGGAGAAGAAGGGGGGTCATGATGGAGCCTTAAGAATGGATCCTTAATTCCAGTAACAGTCAGAAGGTGAAATCTGTTTGAAATCATGCTGTTTAGGGAACAATGTGTTTTCATAGTAAATCCATGAACACACTTAAGTCCAGCTGAGGGTCACCTCCCTGTACAACTTCCTCTGAGAGGTGGCTTGGTGTTCAGAGCCTGATGTCCAGTCTTCTTTTTTTTATTAATTAATTTTTACTGGGGTATAGTTTCTTTACAATGTTATGTTAGTTTCTGCTGTACAGCAAAGTGAATCAGCTATGTATACAGATGCAGATGGATATATATACTGTCTTTGAAATTTTTTCTTCTCATTTAGTTCACCACAGAGCATTTAGTTCCCTATGCTATACAGTAGGTTCTTAAGAGTTATATATTTTATACATAGTATCAATAGTGTGGCTTCTCTTGTGGCTTAGCTGGTAAAGAATCTGCCTGCAATGCAGGAGACCTGGGTTGGGAAGATCTCCTGGTTGGGAGAAGGGAAAGGCTACCCACTTCAGTATTCTGGCCTGAGAATTTCATGGATTGTCCATGCTTGTAAAGAGTTGGCAATGACTGAGTGACTTTCACTTTTCCATCAATAGTGTATGGGCTTCCCTGGTGGATCAGATGGTAAAGAATCTGCCTGCAACTTGGGAGACATGGGTTCAATCCCTAGGCCACGAAAATACCCTGGAGAAGGGAATGAGTACCCACTCTAGTATTCTTTCCTGGAGAATCCCATGGAACGAGGAGCCTGGCAAGCTACAGTCCATGGGGTCGCAATAAGATGCAACTGAGCAACTAATGCTTTCACTATTTTTCCCCACTTTCTTCATCAATAGTATATATGTGTCAATCACAATCTCCCAGTTCCCACCAGCCACCTTGTTCCCCTTGGTGTTCATACATTTGTTACATGCACAGGCGTGACCTTGCATGCACTCACAGGCTGCTCATCAGAAGGTTTCATAATAGGATAGTGTTCCACCCTCATGTGCTGATTGCTTTTCTGGCCTGAATTCAGTGAGCTAAGGGGGAAGTTGAAGCTGTCCCTTCTGACTGCCATGCCAGGTAATTAGGAAGTCACACTGGGATGATCACAAGGTGAAGGCCCAGCTTGAAATTTCCAGGGTGGAGTCTAGGTGGTGCAGTGTCTCCTGTGCATGGAACCTTGCCAATGGATCTCTGTGCTCCTAGAGATGAGGAGAAGCAGCCATGAGAAAGTCCTGGGCTCAATATGTGGTGCTGTTTATAACGTCTTCATTTTTAACTACATTTTCTCCTCATGTTTATAGCCATGTGACTTCCAGAAATGAAGAGCCAGGCTGAGGGATGGATAGGTTTGCTTACTGGCTGGTTTTGTCTTATGACTTCCTGTTATTCAGAAGGGAGCATTGTAACAGCAGTGGTTGGAGGGTTCTGGGGCTTACTTCATCATTCGTCACCACTCTCCAGCTCCAGAACTTTCTCACCACCCCAAAAGGCCTTCTTCATCCATCACCACTGTCCAATTCCAGAATCTTCTCATCACCCTGAAGGAATTAATTCATCCATCACCATCATCCACTTTCAGAACATTCTCATCAACACAGAGGGCCTAGTTCTTCCATCAACACCATCTACTTCTCGAACATTCTCATCAGCCCAAAGAGAAAGCTTTTACCCATTAAGAAATCATCAAATTCTTATCAGGATGTTCTGGATGTTCACGTGTTGTGTGTTCTGGGGTCACATTGTTGGAGGTGATGAGCTGGATGTCCCCATCAGGGACAAAATGTTGAGTTCAAGCTCACATGAGAACCCAGCTGTCTCCACATACAGGAAGTGAGCCCTCAGGGTGCCTTGCCAGCAGAGCTGTAGCTCCTATCCTTGCAAAGAGTAGCAGTGAGTTCTTATGTGACATGCGGGAACCCACGGTAACTGCACCTACAAGAAGTGGTGTGTCTGGGGCCATGAGAATAAAATTTCATTCCCAGTAAAGCTGTTAAATAAACGTTGGCTAAATGTTTCTGCTCTCATGTCACTTGCATATCTGTTTTATGTTTTATGGCTTCTCTGGTGGCTTAGATAGTATAGATTCTGGCTGCAGTGCAGGAGACACAGGTTTGATCCCTGGGTTGGGAAGATCCCACGGAGAAAGGAATGGCAACCCACTCCAATATCCTTGTCTGGACACTCCCATGGACACAAGATCCTGGTGGTCAACAGTCTATAGGGTTACAGAGAGTGAGACACGATTGAGTGACTAAAACTTAGTGTTTTATGTCTAACAATTGTAAAAATAAGGGAACTAGACATATTTAACAATATCGTAAAAAGCATCTTGTTGCGTAATTCTATGCGTAGATACTGCCCAGAACAGGCAGATCCCTGAAGACACAGTGAAGGTGGGTGAAGGTTGGGAGGATGGCAGTCTTTCCCAGGGGTGTGGAGCTCTTTTGTGGGTGACGCAAATGTTGTGGAATGAGATAGTGGTGCTGTGAATTTACTAAAAGCTGCTAAACCAGACACTGCCAGAGGGTGAATTTTGGGTATATGAGCTTCACCTCAGTTTTTCAAATCACATCAATGCTGGAAATGCGCAAAATAATGTTTTGTTTTGTTTTTAATTTAAAATGAGGCTATGTGGGAGCAGATTTGTGGTTACAAAGGGGGGCTGGTGGGGGGGAAGGAAAACATTAGAGATTTGTGGTTAGCAGATGTAAGCTATTCTATACAGGATGAATAATCAAGGTCCTATAGTAGAACACATAAAGAAAGTTGAGCACTGAAGAACTGATGCTTTTGAACTGTGGTGTTTGAGAAGACTCAGAGAGTCCCTTGGACTGCAAGCAGGTCCAACCAGTCTATCCTAAAGGAAATCAATCCTGAATATTAATTGAAAGGACTGATACTGAAGCTGAAGCTCCAATCCTTTGGACACCTGATGTGAAGAATAGACTCATTGGAAAAGACCCTGGTGCTGGGAAAGATTGAAGGCAAGAGGAGAAGGGGATGACAGAGGATGAGATGGTTGAATGGCATCACCGATTCGATGGACATGAGTTTGAGGAAGCTCCAGGAGTTGGGGGTAGACAGGGAAGCCTGGTGTCTTGCAGTCCATGGGGTCTCAAAGAGTTGGACACAGCTGAGCTACTGAACTGAGCTCACTGTAGAGCATAGAGAGGTATATTCAATATTCTGTGGTAAGCCATCATGGAAAAGAACATGAAGGAATGTATATATACAAATCAACTTGCTGTACAGCAGAAATTAACACAACATTGAAAATCAGCTGTCCTTGAATACAGTTTTTTAAAGAAAGACTGCAATAAAATTGCTGCTTTTATTCATTAAATTGTCACACATCTAACTCAGCTAACACCATGTGTTCTGTGTAGATCAATAGAATTTCTATACATTGTGAGAATGTAAATTAGTTACACCCACTTTGGTATAAAATTTCTGTTGGGAGGTTGGAAACAAATTTAAAAGAAAGAAAGAAAGAAAGAAGCATGATCATGTGTGACTCCAGGCTGAGACTCCTCGGCTCTACCTCAGAGGTCAACAAACTTTGCGAAGGATCAGACTGTAAACATTTTGGCCCTTGGGGAACTCAGTGTTCCCGTCATACTGACAGCTCTGCCATTGTGGTCTGGGAGCAGGTCCCTGAAGGTCCCTGGATGGTCCCTGAAGGGCTGGATGTGGCTATGCTCCTATAAAACCCAGACAGAGAGAGTTTTCCAGCCCTGGGACTTGTCCAGGTTTCTAAAGGATGGGATTCACTGAGGGTGCTTCCTGGATTGGAGGTGGGGTCTGCATGGTCTTCTGCCCAGATGTTTCTGATGTTGTTCTCTGCAATGTTGATAGCCATGTTTCTTGTCATTTTCATCTCACTGTTCTCTGGCTCTGATAACATGACTGTGGCCCATTCACAGCATGGACATGTAAGACAGCAAAAGATGCTGTGAGCAGAGCCTCCTTTCTGAGATTCACAGACCATAATGTCTTTGTTCATGTGAAGTGACTTGGATACCGGTTGAGGCTTCACCAAGCTTGTCTGAGAGAGTAAGATAAGAGGAACAGTTTTTTGAAACATGCATTCCAGGGTGCTGATCGTGTTCTGTTCCCTTCTTATTTGTGGACTTTTTCAATGGCGCAAATGTCTTTTCAGATAAAAGCAGGTGTGTGTTCCATATATTATGGTTATTTAAAATGTTGAATTTTAATGGCATTAGCGAAGCACGAAGTCTGAGCATCTTATATGCCTGATAAGTTGGCTTCATTGTAGGAAACATGGATGTAGGAAAACCCAATGATAAACCTTAATTCTGCTCAGTTCAGTTCAGTTGCTCAGTCGTGTCTGACTTGTTGTGACCCATGGACAGCAGCATGCCAGGCCTCCCTGACCATCACCAACTCCCAGAGTTTACCCAAACTCATGTCCATTGAGTTGGTGATGCCATCCAACCATCTCATCCTTTGTTGTCCCCTTCTCCTCCTGCCCTCAATCTTTCCCAACATCAGGGTCTTTTCAAATGAGTCAGCTCTTCTCATCAGGTGCCCTAAGTATTGGAGTTTCTGCTTAAGCTCAGTTCTTCCAATGAATATTCAGAACTGATTTGCTTTAGAATGGACTGGTTGGATCTCCTTGCAGTCCAAGGGATTCCCAAGAGTCTTCTCCAACAACACAATTCAAAAGCATTGAATTTTGGTGCTCAGCTTTCTTTATAGTCCAACTTTCACATGCATACAAGACTACTGGAAAAACCATAGCCTTGGCTAGATGGACAAGTAAAAGTAGAGTAAAGTTGGCAAAGTAATGCCTCTGCTATTTAATATGCTGTCTAGGTTGGTCATAAGTTTTCTTTCAAGGAGTAAGCATCTTTTACTCTTTCAAGGAGTAAGCAGTCAGCATATGCAATGATTGTGGAGTCCCCACACACAAAAAAAGCCTGCCACTGTTTCCCTGTTTATCC
Organism: Bos taurus; assembly: GCF_002263795.3. Taxonomy (NCBI): domain Eukaryota; kingdom Metazoa; phylum Chordata; class Mammalia; order Artiodactyla; family Bovidae; genus Bos; species Bos taurus. Next base: position 23,981,983 of record NC_082638.1, read on the forward strand.
ATCTATTGGCCATGAAGTGATGGGACCATAATCTTTGTTTTCTGAATGTTGAGCTTTAAACCAACTTTTTCACTCTCGTCTTTCACTTCCATCAAGTGGCTCTTAAAGTCTTCACTTTCTGCCATAAGGGTGGTGTCATCTGCATATCTGAGGTAATTGATATTTCTCCCAGCAATCTTGATTCCGGCTTGTGCTTCATCGAGCCCAATGTTTCTCATGATGTAATCTGCACATAAAAATAAGCAGGGTGACAATATACAGCCTTGATGTACTCCTTTTTCTATTTGGAACCAGTCTTTTGTTCCATGTCCAGTTCTAACTACTGCTTCCTGACCTGCATCGAGATTTCTAAAAAGGTGGGTCAGGTGGTCTGATATTCCCATCTCTTTCAGAATTTTCCACAGTTTATCATGATCCACACAGTCAAAGGCTTTGGCATAGTCTATAAAGCAGAATAGATGTTTTTCTGGAACCCTCTTGCTTTTTCAATGATCCAGAGGATGCCAGCAATTTGATCTCTGGCAAATGTGATCAATTTGGCCTTGGTTCATCTGCCTTTTCTAAAACCAGCTTGAACATCTGGAAGCTCATGGTTCATATATAGGTGAAGCCCTGCTTGGAGAATTTTGAGCATTATTTCAGTAGCATGTGAGATGAGTGCAATTGTGTGGTTGTTTCAGCTTTCTTTGGCATTACCTTTCTTAGGGATTGGAATGAAAACTGACATTTTCCAATCCTGTGGCCACTGTTGAGTTGTCCAAATTTGCTGGCATATTGAATGCAGCACTTTCACAGCATTATCTTTTAGGATTTGAAATAACTCAACTGGAATTCCATCACCTCCAATAGTTGTGTTCATAGTCATGCTTCCTAAGGCCCACTTGACTTCACATTCCAGGATGTCTGGCTCTGGGTGACTGATCACACTATCTTGATTATCTGGGTAATGCAGATCTTTTCCTGTACAGTTCTTCTGTGTATTCTTGTCACTTCTTCTTAATATCTTCTGCTTCTGTTAGGTCCATAATATTTCTGTCCTTCATTGAGACCATGTTTGCATGAAATGTTCTCTCTGTATCTCAATTTTCTTGAAGAGATCTCTAGTCTTTCCCATTCTATTATTTTCCTCTATTTCTTTTCACTGATCAGTGTGGAAGGCTTTCTTCTCTTTGGAGTTCTCTTTGGAACTCTGCATTCAAATGGGTATATCTTTCCTTTTCTCCTTTGCTTTTTGGTTTTCTTCTTTTCAGAGCTATTTGTACAGCATCCTCAGAGAGTCATTTGCTTTTTTTGCATTTCTTTTTCTTGGGGATATTCTTGATCCCATCTCCTGTATAATGTCATGAACCTCCATCCATAGTTCATCAGTCTAGTCCCTTAAATCTATTTTTCACTTCCACTGAACAATCATAGGGCTTTATTTTTAAAATACTTCCTGTTTAGAAATCATTCATTGAGGGTCTCTCTTAAAAATACATTTCCTATTGCAGAAGCATCTACCAGATTCTGGTTTCTAATATGCAAGTGAAAGTGATAGTCGCTCAGTCATGTCCAACTCTTTGCAGCCTCATGGACTGCATCAAATACAAGGCTTACCTGTCCTTCACCATCCCCTAGAGTTTGCTCAAATTCATGTCCATTGAGTCAGTGATGCCATCCAGCCATCTCACCCTCTGTCATCCCCTTCTCCTCCCACTTTCAATCTTTCCCGGCATTAGGATCTTTTCAAGTGAGTCAGTTCTTTGCACCAGGTGGTCAAAGTATTGGAGTTTCACCATCAGTCCTTCCAATGCATTTTCAGGACCAATTTCCTTTAGGATGGATTGATTGGATGTCCTTGCAATCCAAGGGACTCTCAAGAGTCTTCTCCAGTACCACAGTTCAAAAGTTAATGACCATGAAATAAAACCTGTTGCTCATTTTCACCCTGTAGGGCTAGCAGCTAGCACCCTGGACACTGCAGAGTATGGCTGCTTTCATTGTCATGGAAAATTCTGTTGCATCTCCCCACTGTAGATTTACCCCGAAGCCAGCATATTGTGGCCATTAACTGATAGCATCCTGAGTTACCCTAGACATGGAACAGCAAGTGTAGCTTCATCTAGAGATCCTTTCTGTTGGGCACACTGAGGAGCTCTGAAAAGGAGGAGAAGCAATGCAATGGTTTGAGTGGAGGGTGGAGTGTGTGGCATTGTTAGTAAATGAGCTGACATGGTCCTCTTGGTTTTCGGTCCTTGGTTTGGGGCATAGTGGGCTCCTCTGAGGAATGTGGCTGAGTGTTTGCTCAGTTCTCCTGACCTCTGTTGAGGTGGGGGGTGTGGTTTTCATTTTTTTTTTCTTGTCATGAGAATATGTGAGTTTTCTTACTCAGTCTTTTCCAAGATTCTGAGAGGAGTTTCCACAAGCAGCAGCAAAACTTGTTGACCATACCTAGTGGGGGTGTCTTGATCCATCCACTGTGCTCCCGTCCAGTATGTCATTTGAGGGGCCCACAGAGGTTTTCGTGAACCAGTGGCCTTTGCTGTATTGGCCATCATAGAAGGCCGGGTTCTGGCCATAGGAGCACAGTCATGCGGCAAGTATCCATGCCACTCAGGAGTTTTCTTCCAAGAAAGGTGGCTAACCATGTACTGAACTCAGTGTCCCCATCCCTAAGGCCAATGTTACAGGTTGGTAGCAGCCTGAGAGAGTGGAATGCCTTTGACATCCACCGTGGACTTTGAGCCAGGGTTCACGATTGGAGACCTGCTCCATGCCCATCATCAACTACCAACCAAACAGTGAGTGAAACACATTGGACAGGTCCTCTGGGCTGCCTGGTGTTTGTGCACAGCTCAGAGACACTCGGGGCTTCCCTGATGGCTAAGATGATAAAGAATCCGCCTGCAGTGCAGGAGATGTGGGTTCAATCCCTTAATCTGTAAGATTCACCTGGAGAAGGATATGTAACCCATTTCAGTGTTCTTTCCTGGAGAATGTAATGGACAGAGGAAGCTGGCAGGCTACAATGGGGTCACAGAGTCAGACACAACTGAATGACTAATAGACACAGAAGCTTTTACTGTCTGTGTGCCTGATGCCTGATTGCCTGAGCATTGCCTCACCTCCCTCAGTATCCTGTGTCTCCCCCCTTCCAGTTACCTCTGCTTGGGGAGCCAACAGGGGCACAGAGCAGGGCCTGAGACATAGTTTTTGAATTCAACAGGCAAGTCCTGTGGTCTCATTGCATGCCAGTCCAAGGCAGGGATGCAGAGAGGACGAAAATGCAGTGTTTCCACAATGTGGGGGACTTTTACAGAGTAGTCACTCACTTCAAATAAAAATGCATCTACTCCCGTTCAGAAAGCAGGAAGCTTCCTTTGAAACCTTGGACATTCTGAGGTTGGTTTCTGTGTTTGTTACAAGGTGGGCACCATTCCCAGCAGTAGACACAAGCTTGAGGTTTTATGGTTCACAAAAGCATTGGCAGGAGCTTTCCTGGAGCCTGCTTCTGGGTTTAGAGTGCGTGTCTGTGAGGAAAGAGCCAGGAGGGCTGCTTGAGGGTCATTCAGTCCCATCAGGCATCTCGGGCTATAAGAATCTGCTCATTTTGTAGTGTGGTTTATCAGACCTAGGGTAGCACACCAAGGATTTTCCTCATAGTTCAGTCAGTAAAGAGTCTGCCTGCAATGTAGGAGACCTGGGTTCAATTCCTGAGTCAGAAAGATCCCCTGAAGGATGGCATGGCAACCCACTCCAGTATTCTTGCCTGGAGAACCCCATGGACAGATGAGCCTGGTGGGCTTATAGTCCATGGGGTCACAAGAGTCAGACATGGCTTAACAACTAAAGAGAGAGAGACAGTAGCTTGTTAACTGAGGGATCCCTTGGGATTAGGTGCTGCTGGGGACTGGGCCCTCTGGAAAGACCTGTCCAGACTCACCTAGATGGAGCCTGGAGAGGGACCCAGGCCCAGCCCACACCTCATCCTCCACTGCTCCAGGTCCTGCTTCCCAGCAGGAATGGATGTGACCAGGAGGTGATAAGGTCTTGTCCACTGTGTGGTTTGTCCTCATGCAGAGGGAGCAGTTTGTCAAACATTCTGAATATGGAAGTCTGCATGGATTTCAAGAGGAGAGGAAGTTGTGCTCAGGAATCACCTGAAGACCTTCTTTTTCAGAATGGATATCACAAGCTGTAGAGGATTTGTTTCTATTGCTTTGTTTGTTTGTTTTTTCCAATCAAGTTTCCCCCAAAGTGAGGATTTGGATAAAGATGTAAATACACGCTGAGTAGGGCTTCACTTGAGGCTCACTTGGTAAAGAATCCACATACAATTCGGGAGACCAGGGTTAGATCCCTTGGTAGGGAAGATCAGCTGGAGAAGGGAAAGGCTATCCACCCCAGTGTTGTTGGGTTTCCCTTATGGCTTAGCTGGTAATGAATCTGCCTGTAATGTGGGAGATCTGGGTTTGATCTCTGGTTTGGGAAGATACCTTGGAGAAGAGAAAGGGTATACACTTTGGAACGCTGGCCTGGAGAATTCCATGGACTCTGTAGTCCATGGGATAGCAAAGAATCGGACATGGCTGAATGTCCAGTGTACTTTCACTTTCATTCACTCCAGTATTCTTGGGCTTTCCTTGTGGCTCAGCTGGTAAAGAATCCACTTACAATTTGGGAGACCTGGGTACAATCCCTGGGTTGTGAAGATCCCCTGAAGAAGGGAAAGGTTACCCTCTCCAGTATTCTGGCCTATAGTCCACGGGGTCACAGAGGGTTGGAAACTACTGAGCAACTTTCACTTAACTTCAAGTTACTAGTAAGTGGGGAGGGTTTATACATGTGGAGATAAAGGAATGCAATGAAGAGGGGTGTTCCCTGTGTTTTTCTGCTTGGGTGAAATGCTGGAATTTTCCCTCTGAATTTAAGCACCTTGAGGCAGAGTAGGGTCAACCTACTCTGTTGGACTCAGAGTAGGGTCAAGTTGAGTGGCTGTGGGCAGGAACTCCTAGAATTCATCCTCCCAATCCTGGAATGTGTGACCTGGATAGGCCCATCTTTGAGTTGGGCTCCCCTGTCTGGAAGGCTCCACCCTAGGACCAGCCGGTTCACTCATGTGAGTTCTGATCCTTGAGCTATGCCTGGAACACAGCATGTCTCCAATGGACACCTCTTGTTTTGGCAGAATCGAGTGGGTGATGGACAACACCAAGATGAAGATGGTGCCCATCAAAATAGTGCACTTGGAGAGCCAGCCTTGAGAAGGAAAGCTGTCAGTCACTGGCCCGCATCCCAGAGCCACCCACATTGCCCCACGGCCTCCAGTGGGATCAAATCAAGATGCTCAGCAGGTCGGAGCAGTCCTACTCACACTTCTGCCCCTACAGCCTCCAGGGTGCCAAGCCCCAGCCCCCTGGAGACCCTGGGCCTCCCGCCAAGGACGGTCGGGCCTCCCCTCCCACGCTCAGGTACATGAAGGCCAAAGATAGGGCCGATGATGACCTCAAGTCAGAGGAGCTGGCCCGCAAAAGCTCAGGCAGGGATAAGTCACTGGCAGATATCCTGGACCCCGATGTGAGGATGAGAACCACCATGGATCTATGGAAGGCATCTTCCCTAAAGATGAGCACCTCCTGAAAGGACTGCAGCAATGGAGGAAGCTGCTGTCCAAGGTGCTCTCGCCCAGGATGGCAGAGAAGTGAGTAAACCACCCCACCCCATCTCTGCCCCTCACTTTCCCTGTGTGTGGTTCTAACCTTTTGTGCTTCCACCTTGAGGGGCCTGAGATGTATCTCTTTATCCATTCACGTGCATGCTCTCTGATGACAGATTTCTCCATAGGTGTTTGGCACTTCGGGGATTATTTTTTTGACACCCACCTCAAATTAAATGTCCATCTGGGCAGTGACGTCAGTTGGGTAAAGATGTGAAAAGACACATTTCTAGGGATGCCCATGGGTGCTTTTCTCATAAGGTAGCGGTTCTCTGCTGTCTGCCCTTGGAGCACTTGGCAATGTTGGGAGACACTTCTCATTGTCTCCTTTGGGACAGTGGAGGCCAGGGATGGTGCTCATCAAAGTTCAGGGACACAGGACAGTGCCCCCCCCCAAAAAAAGAACAATCAAATGCCAAAGGTCACTAGTATTGAGGAGCAGAAACTTGTTACAGAGGTGTGAAAATTGAGGCTACGGAGGATATGTGCTTACAAAAAAAAAAAGAACTTCTGTTTTTACATATTTAGCTGAGGGGGTAAATTTGCTGTAACTCATTCTGTATAGAGAACTGGATGGGAAGCTTCCCTGGTGACTCAGATGGTTAAAGAATCCACTTGCAACAGGAGAGACCTTGGTTAAGTCCCTGGGTTGGCAAGATCACCTGTAGAAGGGAATGGCTACCCACTCCAGTATTCTGGCCTTGAGAATCACGAAGACAGAGAAACCTGGTGGGCTACACTCCCCAGGGGTTACCAAGACTGGGACATGACAGAGTGACTAAGAGCATCACATTTTATTATCTAAAGGACCCTCTCTAGCCTCTTGCATTCAGTCGCCTACCCTCCAAGATGCATCTGCTTACATCTGTCATACCCGTGCATGTGGTCTTGGTAAATATCACTGATTGACAGTAGATGGGAGCATGAATGTGCAGCAGACAGGGGCTCAGAGGCTGCAAATGTGGCTGCTGGTGGAAGGATGCCTGGTGAACTTGGGGTCTGTGGCTGCACTCTCAATGGCAAAAGACAGCTCTCCATAGACCTCAGGCTCCCCAAGAAAACTACCTTTACCCTCCTCCCCCACAAGCAGGGCTTCAGGTACTATTTGGCAGGGGTTTCTAGTTCTGGCTGGAGTCCCTGGTGGATCAGATAGTAAAGGGTCTACCTGCAATGTAGGAGTCCCCAATTCGATCCCTGGGTTGGGAAGATCCCCTGGAGAAGGGAATGGCAACCCACTCCAGTATTCTTGCCTGGAAAATCCAAGCAACAGTGGAGTCTGGGGGGGCTACAGTTCATTGGGTCTCAGAGTCAAATGTGACTGAGCAACTTCACTTTCCAGTTCTGGCCTCAGGACCTGCCATTTCCACACTTCTTTTTGTTTGCTTGCTTTATTGATTTTTTTTTTTTTTTTTGCATACTCCCTAGAATGTGTGATCTTCTCTTCCTAACTAAGCGATCAAACTCTTATCCCCTGCATTGGAAGGCAGAATCATAGCCACTGTACCGCCAGGGAACCCTACTCTGTTCATGCTTCTGCTGGCTCCTTTCTCTGGCTGGTGTCCTTTCATCAGCCCTGTGATTTGCAGATCCCAGCCCAGGTTTCAGGTGTACCTGCAGGCACATTTTGTTTCCCAGGAGGGAGGAGACCAGCCTACTGGAGACCACACCCTTGGCCACCAACTACATGTACTACAGCAAATAGGCCCCCAAGGCAGAGCTGCTGATAAAGATGAAGGACCTGAAGGAGCAGCAGGACCCAGAAGAGGACTCGGGGAGTGACTTGGATCATGACCTGTCAGTGGAAAAGTTAGGGAGGCTGAAATTCAGATGATAATGTGCTGGCTGGTGGCCCTCAAGTCCACCCTCAGCCTGCCCCTGAACCATGTGCCATTTGTGTTGGGCAGGATGTTGACATTTGGGCCTTCATGTGAAGCCTTTTATGGGAGAGTCTTCTGTCCTAAAATTGGGCCTCTCCGCAGGACCTCCTTGCTATCTCTCTGTCATGAGATTCAGTGTCAAAAGAACTTTGTGGCCACCAGTCTCTTTCATTTTAAGATCAATGGATAATGTCTCTTCTATTCCAGTTGAAACCCAAGGGACTTAATTATATGACCTTTAGAGGGTCCATACCATTTTTGAGTGCCAATTTAAAATTCTTATAATCAGGTAATAAATCCAACAGCAGATTGTAAAGCCTGTGCTAACCAAAAAGCAGTCACTGTTCAACTCCAAAAACTAACCCACGCCCTTAGGGATACAGCAGCAACATGCAAAATAGTCATTCATTCCCTGAAGGCACTGTGTATTCACAGCACAAAAACAAACACACAATACAGGGCCTGCAGGCCACACATGGCCCCCACTCTGCTATTGTCAATTATGTTTTATTTAAAGACAACTAATTCATTATTTTACACATGGCCTCTGGTGGACTTTAATACTGTAAGCCATGTTGAGTAGTGGCTGTGTGGCTTCTAAAGTCTAAAATATTTACTCTCTGGTTCTTTACAGAAAACATTTTCAAACATAATGTAGTTGGTCAGAAAAGTAAAACTGGGTGAAGGCATACAGAGATAAAGCAGTGTGATAGTAGAGAAGGCTCTGATGAGCTCATAATGAAGAAAATCCTGGAGTGACATTAGGGACTGGGGGGATGTGGGGGCAACAAGTACTAAGGCCCTGGTGTAGGAGATATGTGACATGTTGGGCAGGCAGCAAACACCACTGGTGGGAGCACTGTGGACAGAAGGAGGGAGGATTGTAGATGTAGGTCAGGGATCAGAGGGTGGACCAGAAGGAAGGAGAGTGGGAGATGAGTTCAGGGTGCAGTGGCTGAAGCTGTGTGCACAAGGAGGCTAGGAGGGGAGGTCAGGGGCCAGTGTCTATAACTGGAAAAAGAGGAGGGAGGACCAAAGAGGAGATCAGAGACCAGTGTTTGGAGTGGTGTGGACAAGGACTGGTATGATTGGAGAGGAGGGCACGTACCAGTGGGTGAAGTTGTGTGGACAAGGAGGAGGGAAGATTAAACAGGAAGTCAGGGCCTTGTGGTAGGAGCTCCATGGAAATTTAAGAGGCGAATTGGAGATCAAACTCTGGTAACTGTGGCCGGAGCTGAGTGGACAAGGATGGGAAAGAATGCACTTGAGGTCACACAGACCCATGGCTGCAGCTGTGTGGACAGGGAGGAAGATGATGATCAGAGAGGATGTCAGGGACCAGTGATTGGAGACATGTGGATAAAGAAGAACAAGACTGGAGAAACAGTCAAGGTGCTTGAGCTGCAGCTGTGTAGACGAGGAGGGACGATTGGATATAACATCATAAGACAAGTGGCTGGACCTGTGTGAACAAGGATGAAGAGGTTTGGAGATGAAGTCAGAGACCAGTTGGCTGGAGATGTATGGACATGTAGCTGGAGAATTGGAAAGGAAGTCAAGGACCAGTTTCTGGAACTCTCTGTACAAAGAAGAAGAGGATTGTAGATAACTGTCAGGGACAGGGGGGCCAAAGCCATGTGAACAAGGGTGAGGAAGATTGCAGTTCAGGTCAGTGACCACTAGAAGCTGTGTAGACAAACAGAAAGGGGAATGAGAGACAAAGTGAGGGACCAGTTGCTAGAGCTGTGTGGACAAGGAGGAAGATTGGAAGTGTGGCTAGACCAGTGGCTGAAGCTTTGTGGAAAAGGAGGAGGAGGACCAGAGAAGAGGTTAGGGACATGTCTTCTGGAGATGTTTCAACAAGCAAGTGAAGGATTTGTGATAACAGTCAAGGCAACCAGTGGCTGGTGCTGTATAAAGAAGGATGAGGTAGATTGGAGATAAAGTCAGGACAAGTGGCTGGAACTGAGTATGCAAGGAGGAGAAAGACTGGAGATAAAGTCAGCAGCAAAATGGTCAGACCTGTGTGAATAAAGATTAGGTTTGGTGGTTTGGAGATTTTAAGTCAGGGATCAGTGGCTGGAGCTGTGTGACAAAAAGGAGGCAGAATGGAGAGGCAGTCAGGGACCAGTAGCTGGAGCTGTGAGAACTGGAAAGAGGAAGATTTGACTGGAGGTTAGGGACCAGGACCTGGAACTTTGTGGACAAGGAGGAGGAAATTTGGAGAGGTGATCAGGAACCAGTGACTGGAGCTGTGTTTATAAGGAAGAGCAGGATTGGAGAGAGGGTCAGAGCCCTGTAGCTGTTGCTGTGTAGACGAGGAGGGAAGATTGGATATAAAATCAGAGACAGGATATAAATTGGATATAAAATCAGTACCTGTGTGAGGAAGGATGAGGGGATTTGTAGATCAAATTGGGGACCCGTGGGAGGGACTGTGGGGACACGGATGAGGAGGATAGCAGTTCAGGCCAGTGATCACTTTAGATGGAACAGTGTTGACAGAATGGAAGACCTTTGAGAGACAAGGTGAGGAATCCAGTTGCTATAGCTACATAGACAAGGAAGAGGACGCTTATAGAGAAAGTCAAGGGACAAGTGTCTGGAGTTGTGTTGACATGCAAAGAGAGGATAAGAAGAAATACAGGGACCAATGATTAGAGCCCTCAGCACACGCCCAATAAGGATTAAAGAGGAAGTCAGGGGCCAGTGGTTGGAACTTTTGGGACAGAGGAGATCTGGAGATGAACTCAGGTGTCCCTGGCTAGTGCTGTTTGGTCAAGGAGAAAGCCTTGCCATGAGCATGAGCAACCTTTGCCTTTTTTGTGAGGTTTCAGAGATGGACCTTCACTGCAGAATAAGCACCTTCTACCTGTAGAGTCTTCCAGTTTGAAACATCACTCTTTGTACTCTGCAGAATGCATATATCAGGCATCAGGACTATAGGATGGATGGCTTAGCTTGATCTTCCTGCTGCTCCCGGACCCACAGGCTTGGGAGAATGGGCAGGCTGGGATGTGTTCTCACATGGAGAACAGAAACACTTTGATAGGGCCTCAATAGAGTAAATGGGCAGACGTGCATGTCCCCGGCACCAGTGAGTCGTGGAACTTAACTGGGAGCTGTCCTTAGCGTCTCACAGGCAGACATTCGAACAAGGTTTAGGGAATTTCCTCATGCCAGGAGAGCATGCCCCATTTCTCCCTCTGTGCAAAGTGTGGCCAAGCTGCTGCAGGCTTGAGCAGCATTCATGTCTGTCCAGCAAGGGAGGGAGGGTACCACATCCCCTTCTGTGGTTCAGCAGTAACCACCTACTGTTGGCTTTCAAGTTTGAGAAAGCACTCTCCAAACGTGTGGACTAAAACAGTCTGATCTCCCACTGGTGCAACTCACTCAGGAGGAGAAGGGCTTGCCTTCATGCCAAGGATAAGCTTCTCTTCTAAGCGATGGTGTCCAGAGAGAGGCAAACGGCAAGAGCACCACTTAGAGAGACAGAGACACACGGACACCAGCCCTTGGTACACATACAGAAGGATTGCCCAAAGCAGTGCTATGGCCAGAAGTAGAGATAAAGAGACACAGAGAGAGCTCTGTACCCTAAGTCTCTGGTTTCCCTGAACAGTGGATATCAATTGTAGCAAACAGTAAGCTTTTCCCCTACTTCTCTAGAATCCGGACAGCAACAGGCTGTCTGTCCCATGGAGAAAATATCCAGCCACTTGGTGCCTTTGCATATCCTTTGGATATTCAGTGAGAGCACCCAGTTATTGACTTTCCCTTGGGACACAGGAGTGCACTGTTCAAATTGCAGAACAGGAACCCTGGGTAGGAACTTCCAGAGCCAGGTCAATGACAGTGCCTGGCGTAGTGGCAGATGAAAAACCCTCTCCCTCCCTGGAGCAGAATCTGGCCACGCTGGGGTGCTGGAGCCCAGGAACCATGAAAGATGCCCTCTGGTCTAGAGGCATGTCCATAAGGGTACTGCCCACTACCCTCTTGGCCACTGGTCTAGATTTGGGCCAGCAACCTGTGCGTGGCTCACAGCCTAGGGCCCCGCCTGTTTGGTTGATATCCCAGGGCCGGTTCACCCTGTCCTGGGCTGTCTGCCACTCCTTTCTTCAGCCTCCAGCCAACCCACACACACACCAGCCCCTGCCTCCCAACCACCACCATCTCTCCCCACCCTCAAAGAGCTAGTGGGCCCCACAGGTTTACTGCAGCCTGGGCCACCATTGCGCACCACTTGCTGTGCTATTATGTTCTGTCCCTTCACATCTGCACCAGCTTGGGGTCATGGCCAGGGCCAAGGGGAGCATTGAGAGGTGGTCAGAGGAAGGCAGGTGTGTCCCAGGATCCCGGACCTTCTTAGTTGTGAGCCTGGTTGCTCAGGGGGCAGGGGCTCCATGGCCTGCCATCCCGATGTTGTGCACAGCTGGGACCTTGCACACCAGTTGTCATGCCAGGTGAAGAGGCCACCCTCTTCAAGGTGGAGGTGGTGGAGGACAGCAAGGGCCTGGTGGACACAGACGTGATGGGGATCGGGCTGATGTTTCAGCGTCTGGCAGAAGACATCATGGAGGAGGTGGAGGTTGTAGCGGATGAGGAGCAGGAACAGGGGTCCTCCTAGGAGCTAAAGGAGAAGACGGTGGAGGAGCAGGGCCAGGAGAGGCCTGGAGGCCCGAGTGAGCTGCCAGCGCTAGATGTACTGCAGGCACTGGCTGCCCTGCAGGTGGAACTGAGCTCTGAGCATGAGAAAAACCACAGGGCCTATGTTCGTTTCATGCACAAGAGCATCAGAGGAGGAAGCGTGACTTGGCTCAAAGGAGCACCATCATCCAGGGCATCCCTGGCTTCTGGGCCAAAACTGTATCCTTTCTGCTGCTCCTTGGGGTCCGCTGCTCAGGAGGAGGAGGAGGAGGGGCAGGAGTAGGAGCAGGAGGAGGGGTTGGGGTGAGGGCACAGGAAGGGTGCTGGAGGCCCCTGAAGGAAGTGTTGTCCTGGGCAATTGGCAAGCTCCAAAGGCACAGGCGAGTAGAGTCTGGGTAGGCCCACACCTGTAAGTGTCACAGCCATGACTTTGAGTGTCTCTTTCAGGCCTGCATCTGAGGAGGAGCAGGACCCGAGGCCTCTAAGTCAGGAATGACCAGAGACAGTACACCAGAGCAGCCTCGGCAGACACTTATTATTGTAAATGTGGAGGTTCCCGGGAAATAGCTGAGACATGGGACACACACACACGCACGCACGCGCGCGCGCACACACACACACACACACACACACACACTTTGCTTTCAGAAATGGTTTGTCAAAATGACTGCAAGTCTGAACATGTAAGCAGTGACATGCCACCTCCCAGCATACACAGTTCTGGAGAAGAGTAGCGGTCAGAAACAGCCCCTGCATAGGGAATGCAGACCACCTCAGATGTAGAACACCACAAGAAACCCAGAGCCATGAGCGTATCTGATGGTATGAGAGGGCCTGACGACATCAGTAGAGAAGGCAATGGAACCCCACTCCAGTACTCTTGCCTGGAAAATCCCATGGACGGAGGAGTCTGCTAGGCTGCAGTCCACGGGGTCGTGAAGAGTCGGACCCAACTGAGCAACTTCACTTTCACATTTCACTTTCATGATTTGGAGAAGGAAATGGCAACCCACTCCATTGTTCTTGCCTGGAGAATCAGAGGGAAGGGGGAGCCTGGTGGGCTGCCATCTATGGGGTCGCACAGAGTTGGACACGACTGAAGCAACTTTGCAGCAGCAGACGACATCAGTGGTGGCTGGGCAAGCGGAAGTGCCCAGCATCCTTGCAGATGCCTGTTCGGGTGTCTTTCCTCCACCCCAGACTAGGGCTGATGCTTCTGGCTCTTCTTGGCCTGGCATGTGGCCTGAATGACTCCTTGACCTAAAGCAGGTTGTGAACCACCTTCAAGTTTCCGTCATAATCAGCGACCAAGATAAAGACTTTCTCAGCAACATGATCAACTTGAAAGTCAGTGAGGGCGACTGAGGACGGTTGGGTATGGGACCTGGCAGGGAATGGGAGGATCATGTTATTAATGTTCCTGCACTGTGAGACTTTGGAGAGGCATCGTGGAAGCTGTTAATGCCTGCCTTGGAGGCAAGTTAAGGCCCGTAGAAGCTTGCACCTTTTCCCTCCTCCCTGTCCTGGTAGGTGCAGGTGCAGAGCCATCTACGATCCTGCTGCAAGCTGATCTTTACCTATCAGGACAACCCCTACTTCTTGAACATGCTGATCATTAAGAAGTATTATCTTGACATTACTGGTAAAACGTGGCTCCGGGGGTGATGAGTGTGGGTGTGCAAGGGTGTGGATGATCCACCTGTGGGATCCACCCCAGTTTCCCCTGTCTTTCTGCAGGGTGTAGGGCACGTTGTTCCACTCCAGTCCACTGGTTCTGGGACTTTGAACTTGGAGAACCCAGCTGCAGGCTGGACACCAGGATCCTTAACTTTCTCAACTGGTTGTCAGGCCATAACTGCTCAGAATTGGACAGTATTGCTGAGGTGAGGTTGCTTTGGGCCTGCACACAGTTGGCAATTGATGGAGTTCTTGGCTGCTCAAGGGAGGGTTCTGGTCAGCTCTAGGCTGACCTTGCTCATGTTGCCAGCAGGTCATCAGCAAAGACGTTTGGGACGTTCCCCTGAAGTAGTACTCCAGGGAGTAATGTTCTTCCATGAGAGGTAAATGACAGAAACACATGTGGTGAGGAGGTCTGGAGGTGGGCTGAGAAGGGACAGCCATGTAGTAGCTGTGACACTGTCCTTTCCCAAATGGGAATGCTCAGGCTCATGCAAGCTGGCTGTGGAGCCTGAATTTGGGCCATGCATGTAGCAGGTGCCCTGCTGAGACTGGGGGCTTGGGGACTCGGTGTGTCCATGAGTGAAGCAAGTCTCCCTCAAATCTGCTGCGGTTGCAGTGTGAGAGTCCTACGTGATACTATTAGAGGCAGGGTGAATTACGTATCTTTGTCAGAATCATCCGTCTGTGGGTCCTGTCATCCCCCAGCCTCCTGCTGCTCACTGAGTTTGAGATTGCCTGGGCTTCTCACTCCTGCCCCTTACCCTGGGAATTGAAAAGGCATCCTCTCTGGGGTCGCAGTGCACCTGTGTGCTGACTTTGGAATCATCTGTAAATTTCCAAATCCACAACTCAGCATCTCACCACCACCTGACATGCTGCACTGGAAGCAGCTTCAGGCTGCCTTGGGAAAATACAGAAGAGCTCGGGGAGGAGGTGGACAGGGAGACCTAAGGGCAGGACATGGTGCCTACTGATGCCGTCTCTGACATTACTGGACACGGGCATCTTCAGCTCCTGAAATATCTGTGTTCCCCGTTTGCATTTGTGTCCCCATGCAGAGCATGTGTGTATATACACGTGTGTGCTTGTGTCGTCTGTGTGTGTGTGTGTGTGTGTTTCTGGCCAAGGCAAGATGCAGAGATGAAAGTGACAGGAGAGGAGGTGCCAAACAACCAGACAAGGTGGCAGGAGGCGTCACCAGTCTCAGGGTGGTTGGTTGCCCTATTTCCACAGTGACCCAGTCATAGAGGGGAACGAAGAAAGGATGGCCAGTCATAACTCGGGACCGTGGCTCCAGAAATCTGTTATTAGACCAAATAGAAAACACGCTCACCAT
The DNA here is from genome assembly GCF_002263795.3 of Bos taurus. Classification (NCBI taxonomy): domain Eukaryota; kingdom Metazoa; phylum Chordata; class Mammalia; order Artiodactyla; family Bovidae; genus Bos; species Bos taurus. The sequence continues at coordinate 23,997,218 of NC_082638.1, forward strand.
TTATACCTTGTTGTGTGTGTTTGGACTGGGAAGATGGGGTGCATGGTCTGAGGATTCACCCATAGCAAATCAGGTGGCGTGGGGCTTTGAAACCACTGCCTGTGGACCCCTCAGTCTGTGGGGACGAGGGCTGGCCTGTGGAAATGGTAGACGTGGCTATGGCAGGACCTGGGCTGGTGAGGAGGCTAAGGTCCTGTGAAGATGGGCAGAGACCCAAAGGAGAAAGAGGCACAGATTGCTTGCTGCACTGGAGACTTGTTCCACACACGTGAGAAAGAGACCTGGGAATGTCCTTGAACAGTGCAGCCCATCAGCCAGCACACTCCCTCCCCAAAAGTGGCACACACTGGCACGATGTGACACAAAACGCTAGATGTGCTCAAGTAAGCTGTACGTGCAAAATTTCAGGCATCCTAGGAGAGACAGGGTATGAGAGTGGCATGCCTCCAGGCACTTCCAGCCTCCCTGGCAGTGTAGAAGGGCGAAGAAACCACAGGTGTGGGTGTAGGTGCGTGCCTCTCTGCCGGGGTGTGCCTGTGAGGGAGGAAACAGGGAGGAAGCAAGGATAGTGGGTTAATTGCATGCCCCAAAGAACCTCGGGAAAGTGGGAGACAGGGAAGCCCCTGGGGCAGTTTGGAGCCTGATGGTTTTCAGGGTCCAGGGGCTAGGCAATAGTGGTCCTGCCAAAGATAATACCTCATGGCTTGTGCTGAAAGTCCTGACGTGAATTCCTTCTTTCCTCTGGGGTCTTGCCCCTGCCTTTGGGGTCCTGAGGGGCATAGGTGTGCGTCTTCACCTGAGGGAGGATTCTGGCAGTCTCGCTGGTGCAGAATCTCTGATTTTGTTATAGGGGATCTGCACCAGGTGACGCTCAGAGGGACCTTACCTTCTACGTAACCGTCTTGGATGCCCCTGGGCCCAACCAGGGACTGGCTTCCTTGGCACATGGGCTATGTAGGCAAGCAGGGATGCCTGACTGTATGGAGTCCTACCTGGGCCTAACGAGAGCAACTGAAAGAGAGTCTTGGCATTTAGTAAATCAGTGAGGCCTGGGTGATTCAAGCCCTCTTGGTGCATTTGAAATAGAAAAGCTGCTTTCTGCCCAAGGGAGGCATGAGCTGTGAGCCCAGAAAGGGCAGGTTTCTCAGGGCATCATCTGTTTGGGGACTCTGTGTGTCTGGGTAGTGTTAAATAGAAGGGACAACGTGTAGGGATGCCACCTTACCTTTATGGCCTCATGGAACAAGGCAGGTTCCATGCCTTGTACCGGAAGAGACCATGTATCCATGTGCATCTTCTTCACAACATTGGATTAGACCCAGACCTATCACAGTCTCCTGGGGCTCTTGGAGGCTTGAGTGTCTCTTTGGCCTTTTTCTGCTACTTGGAGATAGCACTTGGGGGAACAGATAGACAGGTGCACACAGAAAGCTACACAGCAGGAAGAACAGGGGGACTCTTTCAGAATGTTGTTGGCCCTAAGGAGTGGTAGGCTAGCAACAGGGGCACAACATTCACAAGGAATGACCTAGATAGGTGCACACTGAGAAAGCAGTTCTCCAAGTCAGCTGAGCCCAGAGGTCCTTGTTTTCTGGTCCCCTGAAGGAATGCACAGGGAATGGATCAGGCCAATGTGACTGGTACTGTGAAGCTGTCCAAGGTGATGGGAGAATGCAGAATGCAGGCGCATGTCACTCAGCTGTCCAGGGAGAGCACTTCCAATCCTGCTCGCTGCTCTGCAGGATAGTCCCTGTCACGAGCAAATGCCAAGATTTTGTAACCTTTGAGGATAAGTCAGAATTAAAAGTGTAACCTGACATGATAAATGAGCAAGTGAAAGAAAACAACCAGGACAAAGAAAGTCGGGTGCTTACCAAAATTCATGTTCCTGGAGAAGAAAGCTTGTACTTCTGCATATGTGCAAGTTTACTCTCAAGAATGTTAGTGTGTCAGGTACATGTGTGTTCACATGTGCACGCAGAAGTGCCTGCCAGTACACTTCTGAGTGTCAGAACTAACCTAGCCAGGTGATAGAAGTTGGATAGCAAAAACATGAAGGTCTTAGGGAAAGGTACATAGTCTCTGGCCAGCAGAAGCACTGAAGCCAGGGAATCGATCCCCATTATCTCACTAAGCAAACATGTTCTAAGTGGAATCACAGTGGTGCACCCAGGACCCTGGCAGAAAGGAGAGGCAGGAGGAAAGAGCCTGTGGAGTGTGCAGAGGGAAGTCCACTACACCTACAGTTTATGAAAAGTAGAAATGTACCTAATGAGCTGGAAGAGAAACTGTACCTAATTAACTATCTAGCTAAGGAGATTTCCAGCCAAACAGCCAAAAGTGCTGCCTGGTTTCTTTTTGCTACATATAGCAAAATATGAAGGGAAATTTAAAGGGGGGGGGACTTTAAGAGAAAGATATTAAAAAAGGAGAAAGAACTTGCTGATTTGGAAATTTTCCAGTCTTAAGATGACAGAAGATGCTAAAATTAATGGCTCTCAAACAAAGATCACATTCAGGGCATTGAGGTAAGGTGGTCTAAATATAACATTGTACATCACCTATATGTCAGTTCTTAAAAAAAAATTTTTTTTTTAAATAAAGGTGGTCTAAAGATGAGTGTGACTGTAAAATTCTTTGTTAAGCCTCAGAAAGCTGGCATTATTTAGTCAGACCAATGCCCTCCAAAGAGTTTAGCGGTGTCACTCAGAGATCATTTCAGTCACACAATACGACTTTTACCAAGTTTCAGGGTGTTGTCCCTCAGCTATCTCAGCAGAAAACCAAGACAGAGTAGGCCTTATTATGAAGACATGTGTGATGGTGGCTTTGGAGTGGGGTGCTTTGGCATGAACACCAGTAAGATTATCAGGAGATACACCAAGTTTTTAAGAGAGCATATTTAAGTTCAGCTTGGACTGAAAAGACCAGCTATAGTACAAAATAAGACAGCTCTGGACTTCTACCTTCAACAAGCAGGAAGCAGGCTAGGCAGACTGTTCCACTGTAACCATATACTACCCACCTTTCATGCAATGGAATCATGTCAGAGGGCAGAATTAAAAATTCAGAGACCAAAGCCTAGGAAGTTTCCAGGCATTGAATACAAATCAAAGTACTGCCAACAAGAACTCATGGGATTTCAGAACTGCTATTATTAAACTCCCATCTCCCCTCCCCTTTCTGGAACAGGAGTGTCTATGAAGGTTATCTATGCATGACCCACCACTGTATGTTAGCTGTGAAAGTGAGCAGATTAACTCATCTCTTTTGTTCACAGATCCTCAGGAACTGTCTAGAGGAACTACACTTATATAATTTGAATCGTTGTGTTGGAGAAGACTCAAGAGTCTCTTGGACTGCAAAGAGATCAAACCAGTCAATACTAAAGTAAATCAGTCCTGCATATTCATTGGAAGGACTGATACTGAAGCTGCAGCTCCAATACTTTGGCTACCTGATGTGAAGAACTGACCCATTGGAAAAGACCCTGATGCGGGAAAGATTGAAGGCAGGAGGAGAAAGGGACAACAGAGGGTGAGATGGTTGGATGGCATCACCACCTCAATGGACTTGAGTTTGAGCAAACTCCTGGAGTTGATGATGGACAGGGAAGCTTGGCATGCTGCAGTCCATGGGGTCGCAAAGAGTAGGACACAACTGAGTGACTGAAAACTTGAGATACTGCACAACTGGACCCTGTTCCATATCTGGACCTGACTTAGATGCCAAGGTCCAGAACTTCAAGCTAATGCTATAATGGATAAAATCTTTGAAAGCATCGGCAGGAAAATGCATTTGGGACATACAAGTATGTAAACAATTTGTGGCCATGTGTGTACCACGTCGTTTTAAATTATGTCCACAAATCCTTTGCTTCAAGGGTGGACCTTATACTCCCCTTCACATGTGTGCTGGACTTATGGCTCACTTGCAACGTTAGAATATTGTAGAAATGAAAATGAAGTGTCTGAGACTAGGTCAGAAAAGGCACTGGAGCCTATTTGCTCATCCTCTTGATCACTCAGCTTAGTCATATCTTGAGAACACTCAGGTAGCCCAGTACAGAGGCCCACGTGAAAGAACTGAGGCTTTCTCCCAACAGCCAGCAAGGAAACTGGTTTCAACAGCTATGTGAGTAAGCCATCTTGGAAGGAAATCCACCAGCCCATGTCAAGGCTTCAAATGACGGCAATCTCATGAAACCCCGAGCCAGAACACTCAGCTGAATTACTCCTGGATTCCCAACTTTCAGCAGCAGTATGAGATAATATTCTTTTAAGCGGTTAGTTTGGGGTAATTTGATATGCAGCAGTAGTTCATTAATGCACTGCCAACTTTGGGCAATGTCTTTATCCAGCGGTGCCTGTCCATTTATTCCAATCTAAGCCATAATCTGCTACTTCAGTTTAGAAAAAAATACCCCACCCTTGATCTGACCACCCTCAGTATCAGATCACATTCCTTATCACTCACCTCAATATCTTATCAGCCTTGCCTAGCCTCAGCAATGATCCTCTCAGTTTAGCCAGAATTCACCCTCACCCTTGAAGTGAAGTGAAGTCGCTCAGTCATGTCCAACTCTTTGCGACCCTGTAGACTGTAGCCCACCAGGCTCCTCCATCCATGGGATTCTCCAGGCAAGAATACTGGAGTAGGTTGCCATTTCCTTCTCCAGGAGAATCTTTCTGGTTTTTTTTTTTTTCTTTTTTTAATTTTTTTATTTTTAAACTTTACATAATTGTATTAGTTTTGCCAAATATCAAAATGAATCCGCCACAGGCATACATGTGTTCCCCATCCTGAACCCTCCTCCCTCCTCCCTCCCCACACCATCCCTCTGGGTCGTCCCAGTGCACCAGCCCCAAGCATCCAGTATCGCGCATCGAACCTGGACTGGCAACTCGTTTCTTACATGATATTCTACATGTTTCATTGCCACTCTCTCAAATCTTCCCACCCTCTCCCTCTCCCACAGAGTCCATAAGACTGTTCTATACATCAGTGTCTCTTTTGCTGTCTCGTACACCAGGTTATTGTTACCATCTTTCTAAATTCCATATATATGCGTTAGTATACTGTATTGGTGTTTTTCCTTCTGGCTTACTTCACTCTGTAAAATAGGCTCCAGTTTCATCCACCTCATTAGAACTGATTCAAATGTATTCTTTTTAATGGCTGAGTAATACTCCATTGTGTATATGTACCACAGCTTTCTTATCCATTCGTCTGCTGATGGACATCTAGGTTGCTTCCATGTCCTGGCTATTATAAACAGTGCTGCGATGAACATTGGGGTACACGTGACTCTTTCCCTTCTGGTTTCCTCAGTGTGTATGCCCAGCAGTGGGATTGCTGGAGGGATCGAACCCAGGTCTCCCACATTGCAGGCAGATGCTTTAACCTCTAAGCCACCAGGGAAGTCTTATGCTCCTCTTAATAAGTTTCCATCCACTGACACCCACCCTGTTGTTCATTGCTTTTCAGCCTCCCAGTCTCTCTCTGCAACCCCATGGACCCACCCTTCTCCTTAGATATAAATCACAGCTGTGTCCCTGCTGGAGTCAGACTTAAGCTCAATATCGTTCCCCTATTATAAGACCCAGCTGTTGTACTCTTATCTTGAATAAGGTTTTGTTACCACCCTTAGTTATGAATAATTTTTTAACATTTCCAAGTTCTGTTACTAGGAATTACTCCTTACTTTTTATACAGAATTCATTTTGAGGAACAGATTTCTAGAATCAAAACATTTCATATTTTTACCATACAAACAGAAAATATCTCTTAAAATATATTTATATATCTTAAAAAAACAAATGTAGTAATCTGAAAAGGATGTGTATATAGACATTTCCGTGTATTTTCACACATACTCTCAGACCTGCAAGGAAAACTTAATTCTCAGTGAAAGTGAAGTTGCTCAGTCATGTCCGACCCTTTGTGACCCCCTGGACTGTAGCCTATCAGGCTCCTCCATCCATGGGATTTTCCAGGCAACAGTGCTGGAGTGGATTGCCATTTTCTTCTCCAGGGGATCTTCCCAACCCAGGAATTGAACCCGGGTCTCCTGAATTGCAGGCAGCTGCTTTACTGTCTGAGCCACCAGGGAAGCCAGTAAACTATAAATTAAAACATTCAGCCTGCAAATAGTGAAATCTTTGGAATTAACTTGCCAAAAATCATAAAGAATGAAATTTTAATTTAAAAATTATACATGCAAATATACAATAAAAAATAAAAATTATACATAAAATATTTGGGATTCAGACAAAATTGCTATTTAAATAAAAGTAGATAAAGCCCTAAACCCTTTATAAAAAAAAGACTCAGTATCATGTAATAATCTATAATAGAAAAGAACCTAAAAAAGAATAGATATGTATCTGCATAACTAAATCACTCTGATGGTTTTTCCTGTGGTCATGTATGGATGTGAGAGCTGGACTGTGAAGAAGGCTGAGCACCGAAGAATTGATGCTTTTGAACTGTGGTGTTGCATAAGACTCTTGAGAGTCCCTTGGACTGCAAGGAGATCCAACCAATCCATTTTGAAGGAGATTAGTCTTGAGATTTCTTTGGAAGGAATGATGCTAAAGCTGAAACCCCAGTACTTTGGCCACCTCATGCCAAGAGCAGACTCACTGGAAAAGACTCTGATGCTGGGAGGGATTGGGAGCAGGAGGAGAAGGGGACGACAGGGGATGAGATGGCTGGATGGCATCACTGACTCGATGGACGTGAGTCTCAGTGAACTCCGGGAGTGCAGGTTAGGAAGCAACAGTTAGAACTGGACATGGAACAACAGACTGGTTCCAATTAGGAAAAGGAGTACATCAAGTCTGTATATTGTCACCCTGATTATTTAACTTATATGCAGAGTACATCATGAGAAACGCTGTGCTGGAAGAAACACAAGCTGGAATCAAGATTGCCAGGAGAAATACCAATAACCTCAGATATGCATATGACACCACACTTATGGAAGAAAGTGAAGAGGAACTAAAAAGCCTCTTGATGAAGGTGAAAGAGGAGAGTGAAAAAGTTGGCTTAAGACTCAACATTCATTGATTAGCTCTAGTAATTTTCTGGTGGAGTCTTTAGGGTTTTCTATGTAGTGAATTATGTCATCTACAAACAGTGAGAGTTTTACTTCTTTTCCAATTTGTATTCCTTTTATTGCTTTTTCTGCTCTGATTGCTGTGGCCAAAACTTCCAAAACTATATTGACTAGTAATGGTGAAAGTGGGCACTCTTGTGTTCTTCCTGACTTTAGGGGAAATGCTTTCAATTTTTCCCTATTGAGGATAATGTTTGTGGTGGGTTTGTCATATATAGCTTTTATTATGTTGAGGTATGTTCCTTCTATTCCTGCTTTCTGGAGAGTTTTTTATCATAAATGGATGTTGAATTTTGTCAAAGGTTTCTCTGCATCTATTGAGATAATCATATGGCTTTTATTTTACAATTTGTTAATGTGGTGTATTACATTGATTTGTGGATATTGAAGAATCCTTGCATCCCTGGGATAAAGCACACTTGGCCATGGTGAATGATCTTTTTAATGTGTTGTTGGATTCTGATTGCTAGAATTTTGTTAAGTATTTTTGCATTTATGTTCATCAGTGATATTGGCCTGTAGTTTTCTTTTTTTGTGGCATCTTTGTCAGATTTTGGTATTAGGGTGATGGTGGCCTCTTAGAATGAGTTTGGAAGTTTACCTTCCTCTGCAATTTTCTGGAAGAGTTTGAGTAGGATAGGTTTAGATCTTCTCTAAATTTTTGGTAGAATTCAGATGTGAAGCCGTCTGGACCTGGGGTTTTGTCTGCTGGAAGATTTCTGATTACAGTTTCAATTTCTGTGCTTGTGATGGGTCTGTTAAGATTTTCTATTTCTTCCTGGTTCACTTTTGGAAAGTTGTACTTTTCTAAGAATTTGTCCATTTCTCCCATGTTGTCCATTTTATTGGCATATAATTGTTGATAGTAGTCTCTTATGATCCTTTGTATTTCTGTTGTCTGTTGTGATCTCTCCATTTTCATTTCTAATTTTATTGATTTGATTTTTCTCCCTTTGTTTCTTGATGAATCTGGCTAATGGTTTGTCAATTTTATTTATCTTTTCAAAGAACCAGCTTTTGGCTTTGTTGACTTTTGCTATTGTCTTGTTTCTTTTGCATTTATTTCTGCCCTAATTTTTAAGATTCCTTTCCTTCTAGTAACCCTGGGGTTCTTCATTTCTTCCTTTTCTAGTTCCTTTAGGTGTAGGGTTAGGTTATTTATTTGACTTTTTTCTTGTTTCTTGAGGTATGCCTGTATTGCTATGAACTTTCCCCTTAGCACTGTTTTTATGTATCCCACAGGTTTGGGGCTGTTGTGTTTTAATTTTCATTCGTTTATATGCATACTTGATTTTTTTTTAAATTTCTTTTGTGATTTGTAGGTTATTCAGCTGTGTGTTTTTCAGCCTCCATGTGTTGCTATTTTTAATAGTTTTTGTCCTGTAATTGAGATCTAATCTTACTGCATTGCGGTCAGAAAAGGTGCTTGCAATAATTTCAATTTTTTTGAATTTACCCAGGCTAGATTTATGGCCCGGGATGTGATCTATCCTGGAGAAGGTTCCATGTGTGCTTGAGAAAAAGGTGAAATTCATTGTTTTGGGGTGAAATGTCCTATAGATATCAGTTAGGTCTAGCTGGTCTATTGTATCATTTAAAGTTTCCTTGGTAACTTTCTGTTTAGTTGATCTATCCATAGGCGTGAGTGGGGTATAAAAGCCTCCTACTCTTATTGTGTTATTGTTAATTTTCTCCTTCATACTTGTTAGCATTTGTCTTACATATTGTGGTGCTCCTATGTTGGGTGCATATATAATTGTTATATCTTCTTCTTGGATTGACCCTTCTATCATTATGTAGTGTCCTTCTTTGTCTCTAAAAAACCTCGAATAGCCAAAGCAATCTTGAGAAAGAAGAATGGAACAGGAGGAATCAACCTGCCTGACTTCAGGCTCTACTAAAAAGCCACAGTCATCAAGACAGTATGGTACTGGCACAGAGACAGAAATATAGATCAATGGAACAAACTAGAAAGCCCAGAGAGAAGTCCATGCACCTATGGACACCATATCTTTGACAAAGGAGGCAAGAATATACAATGGATTAAAGACAATCTCTTTAACAAGTGCTGCTGGGAAAACTGGTCAACAACTTTTATAAAAGAAAGAAACTAGAACACTTTCTAACACCATACACAAAAAGAAAGTCAGAATGGATTAAAGATCTAAACATAAGACCAGAACTATAAAACTCTTAGAGGAGAACATAGGCAAAATACTCTCCGACATAAATCATAGCAGGATCTTCTATGACTCACCTCCCAGAATATTGGAAATAAAAGCAAAAATAAACAAATGGGACCTAATTAAAATTAAAAGCTTCTGCACAACAAAGGAAACTATAAGCAAGGTGAAAAGACAGCCTTCAGAATGAGGGAAAATAATAGCAAATGAAGCAACTGACAAACAATTAATCTCAAAAATATACAGGCAACTCCTGCAGCTCAATTCCAGAAAAATAAATGACTCAGTCAAAAAATGGCCAATGAATCGACAGTCCAGTCTTCGATGCAAGATACAGGAAGCTTGGGGCTGGTGCACTGGGATGACCCAGAGGGATGGTATGGGGAGGGAGGTGGGACGGCGGTTCAGGATGGGAACATGTGTACACCTGTGGCAGATTCATGCTGATGTAAGGCAAAACCAATATAATATTGTAAAGTAAAAAAAAAAAATCATAAATAAAATGTATTTAAACTCAAAGAAAATAAATAAACATTAAGAAAAAAAATGGGCCAAAGAACAAAACAGACATTTCTCCAAAGAAGAAATACAGATGTCTAACAAACAATGAAAAGATGCTTAACATCACTTACTATCAGAGAAATACAAATCAAAACCACAATGAGGTACCATTTTACACCAGTCAGAATGGCTGCTCTCCAAAAGTCTACAAGCAATACATGCTGGAGAGGGTGTGGAGAAAAGGGAATGCTCTCACACTGCTGGTGGGAATGCAAACTAGTAGAGCCACTATGGAGAACAGTGTAGAGATTCCTTAAAAAACTGGAAATAGAACTGCCTTATGACCCAGCAATCCCAGTGCTGGGCATACACACCGAGGAAACCAGAATTGAAAGAGACACGTGTACCCCAATGTTTATCACAGCAGTGTTTAGAATAGCCAGGACATGGAAGCAACCTAGGTGTCCATCAGCAAATGAATGGATATGAAAGCTGTGGTACATATACACAATGGAGTACTACTCAGCCATTAAAAAGAATACATTTGAATCAGTTCTAATGAGGTGGATGAAACTGGAGCCTATTATACAGAGTGAAGTAAGCCAGAAAGGAAAACACCAATACAGTATACTAATGCTTATATATGAAATTTAGAAAAATGGTAATGATAACTCTGTATGTGAGACATCAAAAGAGACACAGATGTATAGAACAGTCTTCTGAACTCTGTGGGAGAGGGAGAGGGTAGGATGATTTGGGGGAATGTCATGGAAACATGTATAATATCATATAAGAAATGAATTGCCAGTCCAGGTTTGATACAGGATCCTTGGGGCTGGTGCACTTGGATGACCTGGAGGGATGGCATGGGGAGGGAGATAGGAGGGGATTCAGGATGGGGAACAGGTGTATGCCCATGGCAGATTCATGTTGATGTGTGGCAGAACCAATACAATATTGTAAAGTAATTAGCCTCCAATTAAAACAAATTGAAAAAATAAAATGCAAGGTTATAAAAAAAAGTCCTAAAGAATGTAGAAGGTATATATTAATTGAAACAAAAATAGAAAACAACAAAAATAAAACATGTTGGGACAATAAAACAAGAGCTGGCTCTTGAAAAAAGTAAATCAGAAACATTGATACAACTGTGGCAAATCTGATAAGGGGGAAAGGGAAGTTAATCCCAATACTAAAAATGAGAAATGGAATGAGATTCTGAGAGGGTAATATTCAACCCTGAGTGGAATTACTTTTGTTTCAGGAAAGATCCAGTCAAGCAAAAACCTGGGGAAAGGAAGGGACAAAGGAAGAAAAAAAGAGGAAGAGAGACAGGGGAAGAAAGTAAGAAAAAGAAGGGAAGGGAGAAAGAAAGAAACGTAAATGTCTCAACAGATGTAAACTATCTAATAACACAATTCTCTTTAAATTCTAAAAACAGAAATAGAAATTTATTAAGCCATATACTCATTGCCTTTTTTTTGGTACTAAGAACAAGAAAACCCATTTACAAATCACTATTTAGAAGTTCTGGACAACACAATAAGATTATTTTTTAAAAACTAAAAATATGCCATGTTATTTGTAAACAGACAGACAGCAGAAATAATTTTTTTAAAAAACATTTTATTTCTAAAAATAATAATTTTACTTACAATTTTTTGGCAACTAGTAATAAATTTATCAGAAAGAACAAGCAAAATAGACAAGGAAATTCACAAAGGGCAATAACAAAATAGTTATCTTGACAGATATACAATATATTTTTAAACAAAACAAAATGACATTGCCTTAAAAATTATAGAAGTATCAATAGAAAAACAGAGAAAGCTCCTGAAAGAATTCAACTCACTATTAACTATCTTTTATCTGCAGGCACAGACCTGACTCAAGTTAATTCTAAGAAGCAAAGCCTTGATGTTATTATCTCTTGTGTGTGTGTGTGTGTGTGTGTGTGTGTGTGTGTGTGTGTGTGAAAACCTAGGAAATTTAGGCCGGAGAGGGAAGAGAGGGTAGAGACTTAAAGTGCCTTTAAGGAGGAGGAGGAAAGGGAAGGGGTTGGCGATTTCACTGTGTGATCTGAACAGCACTGGTGAAGCTCAAACAAAGGAGGTAGCAAGCCATGCAGGCCTAGGGGAAGAGCATTTCCAGAAGAACAACAGTTGCAAAGTCTTTGGATCGGGAAGAAATGGAATTTGCTTGAGGAAAAGCAAGGCCAGTGCTGTCAAAAACAGGGCACCAGTGGGAAAAATAGTAGAGTAGAATGACAGAGAATGGAAGAGAGGAAGTAGTCAGGGACCATATCACTGGAACCTTTTTATTTGGCAATAAATACAACTTGTACTCCTTAGGAGCATACTCCAGAGCAAACAACAGTAACTGTGTTCAAAATACTAAGCAACAATAAAAACATAAATAAAACATTTCATATTTTTACTATAGAAATGGAATAAAGGAGATGAGAATGCAATAGGCTGCACATTTATTTACACATAGAGTTTTCACCTGAGACCAGAACACACACACACTCATACACACACACACACTTTATACACCTAAAAGTGGTTTAAGCTGACACTTTGCAAAGTGCTTTGGCCCAAGCAAACTAACTGGAAAGGCCTACTAATATACTCAAAGTGCAAATCAATCAATCAAGCATTGAATAAATAAATACAATCTACTTGTATTTGAATTTACACTCAGGAAATTACCTAAAATGGAGACAATAGACTTACTACAGCTTAGTCATCTGTAGTCCTTCCTCTTCAGTTCTGAGACGGATGCTAACACCTTGGTGATTACCACTTTCCAGCATTTTGTGAAAGCTTAGAGCATTTAAATAAATTGTGGAGGTAGGCGGTGGGGAGGGGGCGTGGAGAGTGAAGAGAGACAAAGAGGAGGAGAAAGGAAGAGGAAACGGAGAGATTTCTCCTGGCATAGGTATACAGCCAGGATCCCAGGTTCCTTGAATGATGCACAGAGATTGCTAGGTATCTGTGCCAGAAGTGGAGAAGGTATGGTGTTCAACTCCAGGAGGAGACTCAACTCCAGGAACCCACAGTGGAAGCCAAGTGTGCTGATGTTCAGGAACCAATACCTAGAGGGTACCCCGCAGGTCTGTGAAAGAGCCCATGGAGACTGCAAGAAAAAAGGTTTCCACAAGTATAATCACAGACTAGATAGCTGGATAGAGTAGAGGAAGGATAATAACTCTATGACCTGATAATTACTGAAATAAACGAGACAATTCCTGCACATCAGACTGTGTCAAGTAAGGCTGAAAATCAGTATTAGTTTGATAAAATGGGAAATTACACACACAAAGAATTAGCTGTTAACTGCAATACATGTCCAAGACAAGATAAGATACAAAACTGAAATCTCACATGTTCTACTAGAGTAAGATACTTGTAACTGGAAAAGATAAGGAAAAGTTCTATACAGGGTTTAATCACCCTGGACCCTTTGTATCCACTACATTTACTATTCTCAGTCAACTCCATTGTAGCTTAAGGGTAAGAGAACTAAATTTAGCCCAATTCATAAACTGAACAGATTCCTTGTGTTTGATCCTTTTCAGTTAAAACTATGGGTCCAGTACAAATCAAACTGGATGTCAAGGCTTTTTTCCTTGGGAATCTTAACTTGCTTTACTACTGTGACTGAGACAGATATGGCTACTTCACTGTGACTAAAGGCTAGCCAAATGGGAAAGGGGATGGAATGAATCAAATTCCCCTTTTGATCACTCAACAGGAGGTCCACAGGCACCAGCCCTCATTCTATTAACTATCTCTGCTTCTCCAACTGCAGTCAATGATAACACAGGGCCTGCTTGATGCTTGCAGGGGCCTCTCACCAAACACAGGCATTTTGATGGTTGGCTTCCTTGAGATGTCCCTGGTCTAGGTAAAGACACTCTGAGACAGTGTTCCTTCTGCCTTGGCTCCATGCCTGGAGTGAATGCATACCTCTTCCTCAACTGGGACAAGAAGCCACAGCTCTCCACTGACTAAATCCTGTGTCTGGTCCAAACTCACATCATAGCTTCTCCATCAACTTCTCCACACCAGGCTTTTGGAGCCAGGTTATCTTAGATCAGCATAACAGAGGCACTTCGGAGAGTTCAGCAGCACAAGGGACCATACTGTAACAAAGCCATTCCAATCTGGCTATATAGTTAATACTGAGATCTTCAAGGCATGAAAACAGTTGAAAATTACATTGCTAAACCACTCTACAGATTATATGTATAGTTGAGCTTTCAAACTTACAAATAACATGAAATACCAAAATAGGTTGTTACTTTTCCTTTCTCCACCTCTCTCATTCTCTCTCTCTCTCACACACACACACACATACTTTTTAGTGTTAAGACAATTGTATGAAAAACAGGAATATATTTTTAAATAACATCTCAATATTCAAACAAAACTGTATTTCATGTATTTAAAACAAAAACACATAAATTACACATTGGTTTCTCTATATATGATATTATTGAATAATGCTATAATTGAATTTTTCGTTTTTAATGGAGTTTATAACTTTGAAATACTTGCTTCAGACTTACTTAAAGTAAAATTAACCGGGTTTTTTGACCTCCTACTTTTAGATTTGGGGGTTGATGGTTTAGAATCAGATGTGTTCACAGTAATGGATGCTACTTCCACCAATCCTGGTTGAAGGGGTTCCAGTGATACCTGAATAACAACTTTTGTTTCAGGAGGTAATCCTTCTAGCTGCTTAGGCTTCTTAAACATTTGATGACACTGGGTCTTGTGCTCCCTTTTCTCTTTACAAGTTTAAAACTGTAGCACACATTGGAACTCTGGTGAAAACTCTTTACCCAGTGCCATCTATAACGAATATGTATTGTGTTGCAGTTTTAAAAATTTGGAGACAAAGGGGGCAAAGTAAATTCTTAATGTTACCATGGTATGCTCTGAAATGTGCATCCACATCTGCAAATAATGATGATCTGTAACTGCAAACCTGGCATACATAGGGCATTTCACCAGGCTTATGATTATCTTTCATGTGCTGTAAGAGAATCTGATCTGCCTCAAAGGACAATTCACAGATTTTACAGACTGTGCAGGGCTCCTGGGACGTGTGGACACTTTCAGTGTGACACTGCAGCTGGAAGGGAGTAGGAAACTGGCGGTGGCAGTGCTGGCAGGTGGTGTGGTATTTCCAGCTGTCACCTCTCAGCCTCTCAAGTTCCAAATGGTGCTTCATGTGATTCATAAACTTAACATTTTTTAGAACTTTCAAGCAGCTGCAGCATTTAAAGGCTGTGTGAGTTTTCGGTTCTGGCTGCCCATCTCCTATATGCTGTCCATACTAGAAGTCATGAAATAACACAATCAGATTGCCTTCTGTGGGATCAGCAATCTTGTTTTGACTTGATATACTTGGAAAGTCAGTTTTTGTCAGTCCATTTTCCCCTAAAGGACTTACATGCTTGCAATGAACACTGTCCTTTGGAAAAGCTGTTGGACAAGGTTCTCCACTCTGAACATGGCTTAATGAGGTATGAACACTGTCTGGTGTGCTTTGCTGAGTAGTCACTGTATGAAAAATACCTGAAAGAGACAAAGCTAAAGGATGTTCTCCTATAATTTCATCACTGAGTTTAGGCCTTTGGGGACTTGTGCTATTTGTTTCAGAAGTGGAAAGCCGCTGTGATACATGAGGACTTTTATTCATATCTCCTGCAGAAACTGCTGTTTCTATTGGATGCTGCAATGAACTTGTGAAGGTAATCAAAGGAGAACATAATTCTAAAAAGCTATTAGGCACTATTTATGGTGAAATAGTTTTATAATCCACTTTGGACAAAGGCTGAATTATAATAGAATTATCTGTTGATCTTGATTCAGAGACAGAAACTGGCAAGACAGTCTTTGCTTCTGATGCAGGAGTCACATGACTAACAGGCTGTAATTTCTGAGCATTGTCTTTCCTGAAGTGACCATACCTATTTCTCCTTGAACAAGAACCTGGGGTAACTCTGTTCAGTATGTTTGAAACGACTGGTTTTGAATTTGAGGTCATCCCAACAAAGATCATATCCTCATCTTCATTTACATGTTCCACTCCAACCAAGATCAGTTCAGCATCTTCGTCATCTACTTGTTTGGTTTCTCCCTTGCTTTTCTGTGGTTCTGGCTCTTGTTCTTCTTCACATGACATACATGGTGGTTCCATATTTTAAATACTCTTTTGTTCTTGGAGGGTGTGGCCATAAGTCCCAGTGCTTCCTTTAAATAAACTGCCACCTAGGTATAAATATACTACATATTAGTTAAGTACAGAAAAATGTGCTATTTGGTTATCTCCAAAATTCTAGGGTAGTTATAAGCACACTTATCTTACAGATACAGATACTGAGCATCAAAGAGATTAAATGACAGCTGAAAAACCTTTGACTACAAGTCTACATGACTCAAGAATCATAGCTTTGTTCCATGTTGATTTTAATCTCTTCTAACTAAAAAAAGAAGGAAAGAAAAAAAAAACAAACAAACCACCACTGATCATTAGGAGAAATCACATGTAAAGGACGAGTATTTTTACAAAAGCACTATTGTACAGTGTTTAGAAACATGGACTTTGGAGTCAAAGAAGATTAAGCTGGAATTCTAAGTTAATCACACACCAGCTGCATCTTTTTGGGCAAATTTATAATTTTTAAATGTGTTTCCACACCTTAAAGACAAACATGCTTATTTCTTAGACTTAAGGTTAAGCTCTTTTAAAAAAGTGTCAGCTATTTAATGGCATCTTGTTTTGTAGTAAAATTGGAAAAAAGAAAAAAACATCTTAAATGTACATTACAACTGATTCATACCTACTAATTTCATAAATGTTAATACAGAAAATAGGTAGCAAATTCAAATATAAAGTATCTATACATAGTTAACAAATAGCATAATTCAATGTCAAGCACTTAACACAGGCCTAGCAAATTGAGAATGTACTTTCTTGATAATCTCACCCCCAAATCCACACTGATATATCCTAAATTTCTCACTCTAATCCTGACTAAACTTAAATCCAACAATGCTTCATCCTTCATTCCACGTCTCTTGCCCACATAGCAGGCAAAGTCATGCCAGTATTTCTCTAATACCAATATCAGACACAGACATCACACACACACATACAATGGATATCCCGTATGAATACAGATGCAAGAGTCCTCAACAAAATACTGGCAAACAAAACCTAACATATAAAAAAGATTATATACCATGATCACGTGGGGTTTATGGAGGTATGCAAAGTTGGTTCATTATATGAAAGTCAATCAACATTATGCCATTTTAATACAATAAAGGACAAAAAACACATCTGCCTGCAGAAAAAGCATTTTCTTGAATCTAGCACCTTTTCATAATAGGGGTTAAAGTAAAATACCTAATAACTAAGAACAATAGAGAACATTCTCAAAGGGTACCTGTAAAAGACCCACAGCTAACATCATACTTAATAATGAAACACTGAAAGATTTCCCTATAAGATTGGGAACAACACAAGGAAGTCTATTCCACACTTTGGTTCAATATTATACTGGCAGTTCTATAACCAGAGCAATCAAGTAAGAAAAAGGAATTGTTGTTGTTGCTCAAAAAAAAAACCAAAAACCAACCAACAAACAAACAAACAAAAAAAAACAGCCTTCAGAATGGAAAGGAAAAAGTCAAAGTATATTGGAGATACCATACTTTTATATATAGAAAATTCCAAAGAAACCACAGGTATTAGAATTAATAAAAAGCTTGAAGAATACAAGATAAATATTTTAAAAATCAATCACATTTCTATACAGTAGCAACAAATGTTCTGAAAATGAAGTCAAGTAAACACGTGACTCTACATTAACATTAAAAAGAACACTTAGGATGTCAGAAAGAGAAAGACAAATATCATATGGTATCACTTACATGTGGACTCTAAAATATGACACAAATGAACTTATCTATGAAACAGAAACAGACTCACAGACATAGAAGACTATGTGATTACCAAGAGAGGACGGGTCGGGGAGGCATAGATTGGGAGCTGGTGATTAGCAGATGCAAACTATAATGTTAATATATAGAATAGATAAAAAAGATCCTACTGTATAGCACAAGGAACTATATTCATAATTTGTGATAAACAGTAATGGGAAAGGATATGAAAAAAATGTTCATGCATGTGTGCATGTTTACATATGAAGGAAAGGAAAGGTAAAAGGAAGGAAAGGAAAGGACTACTCTTGGCAAGTATGTACAGAAACTGGATCCTTGTGTGTTATGGATAGATTTTAAAATGGTGCAACTGCTACAGAAAACAGTATAAAGCCTCCTCAAAAAATTAAAAATAGAACTACGACATGACTCAGCAATTCCACTTCTGAATATAAATTCAAAAGAAGTTAACATGGGGTCTTGAGATATTTGCACAGCCATGCTCAAAGCAGCACTAATCACAACACCTAAGAGGTGGAAGCATCTAAACTTCCATCAAATGTGATATATACATATAATGGAACATTATTAAGCCATATAAATGAAATTTTGCCACATGCTACAACATTCGTGATCCCTTAAGACATAAAGCCAAAGGAAATAAGCCAGTCATAAAAAAGACAAATACTGTATGTTTCCACTTATATGAAATATCTAATATAGTCAAGCAATAGAAAGGAACAAAGTAGAATGATGGAGTCCAGGGTCTAGGGAAACAGGGAAGAAAAGCGGAGTTGTTGTTTAATGGGACAGGTGATGGGTACAGAGTTTCAATTTTGCAAGATGAAAAGGTGTAGAGATCTGTTTCATAGCAATGTGATAAGGAATTCCATGGTAGTTCAGAGGCTAGAACTCCAAACTTTCCTATCAGGGGCCTGGGTATGATTCTCAATGAGGAAACTGTCATTCAAGCTGCATAGAACAGCTAAAACGATGACAACAACAACAAAACAACACTGTGACTCTGTGTGTGTGTGTGTGTGTGTGTGTGTGTGTGTGTGTGTGTGTGTGTGTGAGTTGCTCAGTTGTGTATGACTCTTTGCATCCCCATGGACTGTAGCCCACCAGACTCCTTTGTCTATGGGATTCTTCAGGCAAGAATACTGGAGTGGGTTGCCATTTCTTTCTCCAAAAAGGCTGATGAAATTGTGTGAAATACTTAGCATGTAAAAATGGTTAAAATGGTAAAAATTTTAAGTTCGATGTTTTTTTTATGACAATTAAAAATCTAACAACCAGGAAAAGAATTTGAATAGACTTTTCATGAAATATGATATACAAATGGCCAACAATCACAAAAAATACTGCTTAACATGATTGAAAGTGAAAGAAAGTGAAGTCACTCAGTCATGTCCAACTCTTTGCGACCCCATGGACTGTAGCCTATCAGGCTCCTCCATCCATGGGATTTTCCAGGCAAGAATGCTGGAATAGATTGTCATTTCCTTCTCCAGAGGATCTTCCCAACCCAGGAATCGAACCCAGGTCTCCTGCATTGCAGGCAGACACATTACGTTCTGAGCCACCAAGGAGGCCCGTAATAAAATGTAAATCAATCTCAGTGAGATACTACTTCACACCTATTAGGTTGCTGCTGCTGCTGCTGCTAAGTCATTTCTGTCCTGTCTGACTCTGTGCGACCCCATAGACGGCAGCCCAACTCACTCGCCCTTCCCTGGGATTCTCCAGGTAAGAACACTAGAGTGGGTTGCCATTTCCTTCTCCATTGCATGAAAGTGAAAAGTGAAAGTGAAGTCGCTCAGCCATGTCCGACTCTCAGCGACCCCACGGACTGTAGCCCACCAGGCTACTCCATCCATGGGATTTTCCAGGCAAAAGTACTGCAGTGGGGTGCCATTGCCTTCTCCTACCCATTAGGTTGACTGTAATCAAAAAGAGGAATAATAACAAGTGCTGCAGAGGATGTGGAGAAAAGGAATCTTCATATATTGTTGATGTAATTGCTGTAAAATTGTACAAGTTTGCCAGTACCTCAAAAATTAATATAGAGTAGCCACATGATCCAGAAATTTCACTCTTTTGTATATATCCATAAAAATGAAAATGTTAAGTCCATGCAAAAACAGTGTTCACAGCAATATTACTCACAATAACCACAAAGAATACACTATCCAAATATTATCCATTAATTGATGAATGGATAAATAAATTGTGGTATATGCTCACAATGGACTACAGGTAAGCCACATACCATATTGATATAGCATATTCAGCCATAAAAAAAAAAATGCACTGCTATACAGCCATGAAATGGATGAATCTTGAAAATACACAAACTAGTGACTTCCCTGGAGATCCAGTGTTTAAGACTCTGCACAGGTTCCGTCCCTGGGCTGGTAACTAAGATCCCACATGCTACATAGCTAAATAAATATAAATATTTGAAAAGAAAATATGACATCTGAATAAAGCCAGATACAAAGTTCACACATTGTATCCGGGAGAACTGTAGATAGAAGAGAAGCAGGAAAGAGAAGCAGTCTGTAATCCAAATGAAACATTTTTTTCAGGGAGGAGGAAATGAACTGCTCTAATAAAGGCTGCCAATAAATTAAATAAAATAACAACCTCAGGCTCTACTACAAAGCCACAGTCATCAAGACAGTATGCTACTCGCACAGAGACAGAAATATAGATCAATGGAAAAAAACAGAAAACCCAGAGATAAACCCACACACCTATGGACACTTTATCTTTGACAAAGGAGGCAAGAATATACAATGGAGAAAAGACAATCTCTTTAACAAGTGGTGCTGGAAAACTTGTCAACCACTTGTAAAAGAATGAAACCATAACACATTTTGGAGAAGGCAATGGCATGCAACTCCAGTACTCTTGCCTGGAAAATCCCATGGGGAGAGGAGCCTGGAAGGCTGCAGTCAATGGGGTGGCTAAGGGTCAGGCATGACTGAGTGTCTTCACTTTCACTTTTCACTTTCAGGCATTGGAGAAGAAAATGGCAACCCACTCCAGTGTTCTTGCCTGGAGAATCCCAGGGACTGTGGAGCTTGGTGGGCTGCCGTCTATGGGGTCGCACAGAGTCGGACATGACTGAAGTGACTTAGCAGCAGTAGCAGAACAGTTTTTAACACGATACACAAAAATAAACTCAAAATGGATTAAAGATCTAAACATAAGATCAGAAACTATAAAACTCTTAGAGGAGAACATAAGCAAAACACTCTCCGACATACATCACAACAAGATCCTCTATGATTCACCTCCCAGAATATTGGAAATAAAAGCAAAAATAAACAAATGGGATATAATTAAAAATAAAAGCTTCTGCACCACAAAGGAACTATTAGCAAGGTGAAAAGACAGCCTTCAGAATGGGAGAAAATAATAGCAAATGAAGCAACTGAAAAACAACTAACCTCAAAAATATACAAGCAACTCCTGCAGCTCAATTCCAGAAAAATAAACGACCCAATCAAAAAATGGGCCTAAGAACTAAATATACATTTCTCCAAAGAAGACATACAGATGGCTAACAAACACATGAAAAGATGCTCAACATCACTCATTATCAGAGAAATGCAAATCAAAACCACAATGAGGTACCATGTCACGCCAGTCAGAATGGCTGAAATCCAAAAGTCTACAAGCAATACATGCTGGAGAGGGTGTGGAGAAAAGGGAACCCTCTTACACTATTGGTGGGAATGCAAATTAGTACAGCCACTATGGAGACCAGTGTGGAGATTCCTTAAAAAAAAAAAAACAAACCTGGAAATAGAACTGCCATAAGACCCAGCGATCCCACTGCTGGGCATACACACTGAGGAGACCAGAATTGAAAGAGACATGTGTACCCCAATGTTCATTGAAGCACTGTTTCTAATAGGCAGGACATGGAAGCAACCTAGATGCCCATCAGCAGACAAATGGATAAGAAAGCTGTGGTACATATACACAATGGAGTATTACTCAGCCATTTAAAAGAATACATTTGAATCAGTTCTAATGAGGTGGATTAAACCGGAGCCTATTATACAGACTGAAGTAAGCCGAAAGAAAAACACCAATACAGTATACTAACACATATATATGGAATTTAGAAATATGGTAATGACAACACTGTATGCAAGACAGCAAAAGAGACACAGACGTATAGAGCAGTCTTTTGGACTCTGTGAGAGAGGGAGGGGGGGATGATTTGGGAGAATGGCATTAAAACATGTATAATATCATATTCAAAACGAATTGCCAGTCCAGGTTGGATGTAAGATACAGGAGGCTTGGGGCTGCTGCACTGGGATGACCCAGAGGGATGATATGGGGTGGGAGGTGGGAGGGGGGTTCAGGATGGGGAAAACGTGTACACCTGTGGCGGGTTCATGTTGATACGGCAAAACCAATACAATATTGCAAATTTAGAAAAATTATAATAATAATAAAATTTTTTAAAAATAAAAAAAAAGAAGATGGCGGAGGAGTAGGACGGGGAGAACACTTTCTCCCCCACAAATTCATCAAAAGAGCATTTAAACGTCAAGTAAATTCCACAAAACAACTTCTGAATGCCGGCAGAGGACATCAGGCACCCAGAAAAGCAATCCAACTCTTCGAAAGGAGGTAGGAAAAAATATAAAAGACAAAAAAAGAGACAAAAGAGGGAGGGACGGAGTTCCGTGCCGGGAAGGGAGTCTTAAAAAGAGAGAAGTTTCCAAACACCAGGAAACCTTCTCACTGCCGAATCTGTGCCGAGCTTTGGAAGCACAGAGGGCAACATAACAGGAAGTAAAAATAAATAAACAATTAAAACTCGAAGATTGCGAGTCCTACGGTAACTCCCCCAGCGGAGAAGCAGCGCAGACGCCTGCACGCGCCATTAGCAAGTGGGGGCTGGGCAGGGAGGCGCAGCGCGGGCTGCATCGCTTAGAGTAAGAATCTGGCCTGAATACCCTGAGCACTATCTGAGCGAAATAATTTGGGCTAGCAAACCAGACTGTGGGATATCTACCACGCGAAAAGCCAGCCCTAACCTAAGACACCGCCAGGCCTGTACACGGAACAAAGAATTGAACAGAGATAGCCGGCTGCAGACCTTCCTCCTCCGGTGACAGGCAGCCAGAGCCGGAAGCGGGCAATTGCAGCCCCAGAGAGACATTATCTATAAAACTGTAAGCAGGCTTCTTTGCTAACTAAAACTTCTTGGGGGTCTGGGCGGTTAACATCTGCCTGAGAAGGTGCGCCGGTTTTACGCCCAGATAACCGAGTGGCGGGGAGGCGATAAGTCGCAGCATTGGCGCTCACCAAACACCTCATCACTTGAGCTGCTCGGACCTGGGAAGAGCACAAAACTCAGGCCCAACTGAGTCTGCGCCTCTAAGGACTACCCGAGTGCCTGAACCTGAGCGGCTTGGACCTGGGAGGTACATGCAACCCAGGGCCAGCCTCGGATTGTTCCTGGCGGAACAACCTAGAGCCCAAGCAGTGTGGGCAGGGAGGCTACACGCACCGTGAGTGGGGGCAGACCCAGTGTGGCTGAGGCACTGCGAGCGCACGCCAGTGTTATTTGTTTGCAGCATACCTCCCTCCCTCCCCACAGCGCGACTGAACAAAGAGAAGAAATACAACACCACCCATCAGAACACCGACACAAGCTTCCCTAACCAGGAAACCTTGACAAGCCACCTGTACAAACCCACACACAGCGAGGAAAAGCCACAATAAAGAGAACTCCACAAACTGCCAGAATACAGAAAGGACACCCCAAACTCAGCAATTTAAACAAGATGAAGAGACAGAGGAATAGCCAGCAGATAAAGGAACAAGATAAATGCCCACCAAACCAAACAAAAGAGGAAGAGATAGGGAATCTACCTGATAAAGAATTCCGAATAATGATAGTGAAATTGATCCAAAATCTTGAAATCAAAATGGAATCACAGATAAATAGCTTGGAGACAAGGATTGAGAAGATGCAAGAAAGGTTTAACAAGGACCTAGAAGAAATAAAAAAGAGTTAATATATAATGAATAATGCAATAAATGAAATTAAAAACACTCTGGAGGCAACAAATAGTAGAATAACAGAGGCAGAAGATAGGATTAGTGAATTAGAAGATAGAATGGTAGAAATAAATGAATCAGAGAGAATAAAAGAAAAACGAATTAAAAGAAATGAGGACAATCTCAGAGACCTCCAGGACAATATTAAATGCTACAACATTCGAATCATAGGGGTTCCAGAAGAAGAAGACAAAAAGAAAGACCATGAGAAAATACTTGAGGAGATAATAGTTGAAAACTTCCCATAATGGGGAAGGAAATAGTCACCCAAGTCCAAGAAACCCAGAGAATCCCAAACAGGATAAACCAAGGCGAAACACCCCAAGACACATATTAATCAAATTAACAAAGATCAAACACAAAGAACAAATATTAAAAGCAGCAAGGGAAAAACAACAAATAACACACAAGGGAATTCCCATAAGGATAACAGCTGATCTTTCAATAGAAACTCTTCAAGCCAGGAGGGAATGGCAAGACATACTTAAAATGATGAAAGAAAATAACCTACAGCCCAGATTATTGTACCCAGCAAGGATTTCATTCAAGTATGAAGGAGAAATCAAAAGCTTCTCAGACAAGCAAAAGCTGAGAGAATTCTGCACCACCAAACCAGCTCTCCAACAAATACTAAAGGATATTCTCTAGACAGGAAACACAAAAATGGTGTATAAATTCAAACCCCAAACAATAAAGTAAATGGCAACGGGATCATACTTATCAGTAATTACCTTAAACGTAAATGGGTTGAATGCCCCAACCAAAAGACAAAGACTGGCTGAATGGATACAAAAACAAGACCCCTATATATGTTGTCTACAGGAGACCCACCTCAAAACAGGGGACACATACAGACTGAAAGTGAAGGGCTGGAAAAAGATTTTCCATGCAAATAGGGACCAAAAGAAAGCAGGAGTAGCAATACTCATATCAGATAAAATAGACTTTAAAACAAAGGCTGTGAAAAGAGACAAAGAAGGTCACTACATAATGATCAAAGGATCAATCCAAGAAGAAGATATAACAATTATAAATATATATGCACCCAACACGGGAGCACCGCAGTATGTAAGACAAATGCTAACAAGTATGAAAGGAGAAATTAACAATAACACAATAATAGTGGGAGACTTTAATACCCCACTCACACCTATGGATAGATCAACTAAACAGAAAATTAACAAGGAAACACAAACTTTAAATGATACAATAGACCAGTTAGACCTAACTGATATCTATAGGACATTTCATCCCAAAACAATGAATTACACCTTTTTCTCAAGCGCACATGGAACCTTCTCCAGGATAGATCACATCCTGGGCCATAAAGCTAGCCTTGGTAAATTCAAAAAAATAGAAATCATTCCAAGCATCTTTTCTGACCACAATGCAGTAAGATTAGATCTCAATTACAGGAGAAAAACTATTAAAAATTCCAACATATGGAGGCTGAACAACACACTCCTGAATAACCAACAAATCACAGAAGAAATCAAAAAAGAAATCAAAATTTGCATAGAAACGAATGAAAATGAAAACACAACAACCCAAAACCTGTGGGACACAGTAAAAGCAGTCCTAAGGGGAAAGTTCATAGCAATACAGGCACACCTCAAGAAACAAGAAAAAAGTCAAATAAATAACCTAACTTTACACCTAAAGCAACTAGAAAAGGAAGAAATGAAGAACCCCAGGGTTAGTAGAAGGAAAGAAATCTTAAAAATTAGAGCAGAAATAAATGCAAAAGAAACAAAAGAGACCATAGCAAAAATCAACAAAGCCAAAAGCTGGTTCTTTGAAAGGATAAATAAAATTGACAAACCATTAGCCAGACTCATCAAGAAACAAAGGGAGAAAAATCAAATCAATAAAATTAGAAATGAAAATGGAGAGATCACAACAGACAACACAGAAATACAAAGGATCATAAGAGACTATTATCAGCAATTATATGCCAATAAAATGGACAACATGGGAGAAATGGACAAATTCTTAGAAAAGTACAACTTTCCAAAAGTGAACCAGGAAGAAATAGAAAATCTTAACAGACCCATCACAAGCACGGAAATTGAAACTGTAATCAAAAATCTTCCAGCAAACAAAAGCCCAGGTCCAGACGGCTTCACAGCTGAATTCTACCAAAAATTTAGAGAAGAGCTAACACCTATCCTGCTCAAACTCTTCCAGAAAATTGCAGAGGAAGGTAAACTTCCAAACTCATTCTATGAGGCCACCATCACCCTAATACCAAAACCTGACAAAGATCCCATAAAAAAAGAAAACTACAGGCCAATATCACTGATGAACATAGATGCAAAAATCCTTAACAAAATTCTAGCAATCAGAATCCAAGAACACATTAAAAAGATCATACACCATGACCAAGTGGGATTTATCCCAGGGATGCAAGGATTCTTCAATATCCGCAAATCAATCAATGTAATACACCACATTAACAAATTGAAAAACAAAAACCATATGATTATCTCAATAGATGCAGAGAAAGCCTTTGACAAAATTCAACACCCATTTATGATAAAAACTCTCCAGAAAGCAGGAATAGAAGGAACATACCTCAACATAATAAAAGCTATATATGACAAACCCACAGCAAACATTATCCTCAATGGTGAAAAATTGAAAGCATTTCCTCTAAAGTCAGGAACAAGACAAGGGTGCCCACTTTCACCATTACTATTCAACATAGTTTTGGAAGTTTTGGCCACAGCAATCAGAGCAGAAAAAGAAATAAAAGGAATCCAAATTGGAAAAGAAGAAGTAAAACTCTCACTATTTGCAGATGACATGATCCTCTACATAGAAAACCCTAAAGACTCCACCAGAAAATTACTAGAACTAATCAATGATTATAGTAAAGTTGCAGGATATAAAATCAACAAACAGAAATCCCTTGCATTCCTATACACTAATAATGAGAAAACAGAAAGAGAAATTAAGGAAACAATTCCATTCACCATTGCAACGAAAAGAATAAAATACTTAGGAATATATCTACCTAAAGAAACTAAAGACCTATATATAAAAAACTATAAAACACTGGTGAAAGAAATCAAAGAGGACACTAATAGATGGAGAAATATACCATGTTCATGGACTGGAAGAATCAATATAGTGAAAATGAGTATACTACCCAAAGCAATTTATAGATTCAATGCAATCCCTATCAAGCTACCAACAGTATTCTTCACAGAGCTAGAACAAATAATTTCACAATTTGTATGGAAATACAAAAAACCTCGAATAGCCAAAGCGATCTTGAGAAAGAAAAATGGAACTGGAGGAATCAACCTACCTGACTTCAGGCTTTACTACAAAGCCACAGTTATCAAGACAGTATGGTACTGGCACAAAGACAGAAATATAGATCAATGGAACAAAATAGAAAGCCCAGAGATAAATCCACGCACATATGGACACCTTATCTTTGACAAAGGAGGCAAGAATATACAATGGATTAAAGACAATCTCTTTAACAAGTGGTGCTGGGAAATCTGGTCAACCACTTGTAAAAGAATGAAACTAGAACACTTTCTAACACCATATACAAAAATAAACTCAAAATGGATTAAAGATCTAAACGTAAGACCAGAAACTATAAAACTCCTAGAGGAGAACATAGGCAAAACACTCTCTGACATACATCACAGCAGGATCCTCTATGACCCACCTCCCAGAATATTGGAAATAAAAGCAAAAATAAACAAATGGGACCTAATTAAACTTAAAAGCTTCTGCACATCAAAGGAAACTATTAGTAAGGTGAAAAGACAGCCTTCAGAATGGGAGAAAATAATAGCAAATGAAGCAACCGACAAACAACTAATCTCAAAAATATACAAGCAACTCCTACAGCTCAATTCCAGAAAAATAAGTGACCCAATCAAAAAGTGGGCCAAAGATCTAAATAGATATTTCTCCAAAGAAGACATACAGATGGCTAACAAACACATGAAAAGATGCTCAACATCACTCATTATCAGAGAAATGCAAATCAAAACCACTATGAGATACCATTTCACACCAGTCAGAATGGCTGCTCTCCAAAAGTCTACAAATAATAAATGCTGGAGAGGGTGTGGAGAAAAGGGAACCCTCTTACACTGTTGGTGGGAATGCAAACTAGTACAGCCACTATGGAGAACTGTGTGGAGATGCCTTAAAAACTGGAAATAGAACTGCCCTATGATCCAGCAATCCCACTGCTGGGCATACACACTGAGGAAACCAGAAGGGAAAGAGACACGTGTACCCCAATGTTCATCGCAGCACTGTTTATAATAGCCAGGACATGGAAGCAACCTAGATGTCCATCAGCAGACGAATGGATAAGAAAGCTGTGGTACATATACACAATGGAGTATTACTCAGCCATTAAAAAGAATACATTTGAATCAGTTCTAATGAGGTGGATGAAACTGGAGCCTATTATACAGAGTGAAGTAAGCCAGAAGGAAAAACGCCAATACAGTATACTAACGCATATATATGGAATTTAGAAAGATGGTAACGATAACCCTGTATACGAGACAGCAAAAGAGACACTGATGTATAGAACAGTCTTATGGACTCTGTGGGAGAGGGAGAGGGTGGGAAGATTTGGGAGAATGGCATTGAAACATGTGAAATGTCATGTATGAAACGAGATGCCAGTCCAGGTTCAATGCACGATGCTGGATGCTTGGGGCTGGTGCACTGGGACGACCCAGAGGGATGGTATGGGGAGGGAGGAGGGAGGAGGGTTCAGGATGGGGAACACATGTATACCTGTGGTGGATTCATTTTGATATTTGGCAAAACTAATACAATTATGTAAGGTTTAAAAATAAAATAAAATTAATTAAAAAAATAAAAAGATAAAAAATAAAAATAAAAAAAAATAAAAATTGACCACTGAGTTTAACATTTGGAATTCACTGGTGACCTTGACAAGAGTGGATTTAAAGGAAAATGAGAGAAAAAGAGATAAAAAATTCTACAAACAACTCTGCAGAAGCCTATAATAAGCAAATATGAAATTAAAAAAAGCAGAAGCAGGATGTGTTACAAAAGACAGATTTTTAACGAGAGGTGACATTATAGTCAGTCTGTTTGCTGATGGGAACTGTCCAGAGAAACAGAAAACTTAATCCAGGACAAAGAAGAGACTTGCTAGAATATCAATGAATAAACAAGAATTGAGTAGCAAATGGCAACCCACACCAGTACTCTTGCCTGGAAAATCCCATGGACGGAGGAGCCTGGTAGGCCGCAGTCCATGAGTTTTCGAAGAGTCGAACAGGAATAAGAGACTTCACTTTCACTTTTCACTCTCAGGAATTGGAGAAGGAAATGCCAACCCACTCTAGTGTTCTTGCCTGGAGAATCCCAGGGATGGCGGACCCTGGTGGGCTGCTGTCTATGGGATGGCACAGAGTCAGACATGACTGAAGTGACTTAGCAGCAGAAGCAGCAGTGCACAAGAAGTGTACACAAGCCAAATAATTCGCTCACAGTAACAGAACTGAGATCATATGAAGAAAGGCTGGCATGGTGGATTAATGGGTATGGTCGCCAGCCTTCAAGATGACCCCGTGAATCACATCTCCTGATATTCCCACCCCTATGTAGTTCTCTCTCAAACTATCACAGGGTTGACCTGTGAGACTAAGCAAATACAGAAATGAAGATGTGTAACGCCTGAAAAAAGACTCTGCACTTTATCGTGGGTGCAAGTTCTTTCCTGAATCACTCATTCTGGGAAAGACAGCAGCCTCCACACGAGCAGCCCTTGGAGAGGCCCATAGAAGGAGGAACTGAGGCCTCATGAGTACAGCCAAGTGAAAGAACTTAGATTCAATAAGTCTTCAGAGGTTGCCAAACCAGATAAAAGCTTGACTACCACCTCAAGAGGGACCCTGAGGCTAAACTACCCAACTGGATTCTAGACCAATAGATATCAAATGTAAGTTCTTTCAAACTATTCAATTTTAGATAATATGTACAACACAAACAGTTTGAGTTATAATATCATTCACATCATACTTACACACATAAGAGTTCTGCTATAAATATGGCAAAACGTAAAAAACACAAAACAAACCAAAACACCTAAAAACAGGAGTTGCCTGGCAGTCCAGTGGTTTAGTTAGGACTCAGCTCTCTCACTGCCAGGATCCTGTGTTCCATCCCTTGTTGGGGAACTAATATCCTATGAAGCCACATGTTGTGAACAAAACAAAACATGCTGTCAAGTCCAAAGCTGTACCAGCAATAGATAACTATGCAACAGGACTGTAGGCACAAGTTGCTGGGCATAGAGCTACCTATAATCTTGTTTACTGGCATGAAATGAACTCAGATGCCCCCGCCCCCATCCAGTGGAGTTCAATTATTTAATGAAATAAAGCTCTTAAGGGTGCAATAATGAGCAAGTAATCCCATGAAAACATGTTAAATCACAACACATTTTCTCTGAATGAAACACTTTATTCATTTGGCCATGCTGCTTGGCTTGTGGGGTCCCAGTTCCCTGACCAGAGATTAAATCCAGACCACTGCAGTGAAAGCCAAGAATCCTAATCACCAGGCCACCAGGGAACTCCCATACCTTCATTACTTTGCTTTTGTAGCTAAAACCTTAGGATACGTGCATTGCCCCATTTTAGCCTCACCAAGTGGTAGGAGTCAGCTCTACACAGCTTAAAACCCATGGTGCTCTTACTTTTTTTTCTTTCAAGAATGCAGGAGAAAGCAAGCCAGTAGCCTCCCTGCCTGCTTTTAATGTTGCAACTCAGAGACCTTCAGAGTGACCTGAAACCATGATTGCCCTGAAGTCATCACCCGCAATCAGGGTCAGCTAATCCCCAGGAGAACTCTCTCCAGAGCAATATGTCAGCCCAAGAATGAAAGGAGAAAAACGGAAGGCAAGAAAGACACAACTTTGTTCCTTATTGTAAAGATGTCTGTCACCTTACCTCAGGGGCACACTGAAAACCTGAGTGCCTGAGACTTCCCAGGCAGGAGAAGTTACATCCTGGGGGTGGGCAAAGCGAAAGGTCAGGGTGAGCCACCTCTTTCGGAAACGTTCTATCCCCTAGGCCCTACCTGGTCCTACCCTACGTATTCTGACCAGGTGTCTCACACTCGACCAGGACAAGTGATTGAACTCCTCTTCCCTGAGCTTCTTCCTCCCACCTCCCTTCTCTCAGTACAAACAAACAAACAAATACCTCATCTGCCAAATTCCCAAACCAAAGGCCTGAATCTCGGGGCCCCCAGGGACTGGGGCAGCCCTGGAGTCCGAGGAGAGGCAGAGCAAACAGGAAAACGACCAAAGCGCCGCGGCAGTGGAGAGGCCACTAGATCGATTTTTTTTTTTTTTTTTTTTTTGCTGTGCCCGCCTGACTGTGCTGGAGAGCAGCTCCCGCCCAGAATAGAGAGGGGAGAGGGCAAAAGGGACCTGGGGCCTGTAGGCCCGGCCTCACGCTCCCTCCTGAGGACCGGTGGGCCCTCACAGGCCGCCCCGCTGAGCAAGGCCCCGCGCGACTGGGGACCTGAGAAACCCTTCCCTGGGCACTACGGTACCGCTTTGGCCGCACCAGGCCCCAGTCCTTACCGGTCCCCGTTGGCCGCGGTGCCAGAACTGCCGGCAGCTCACCTGCACCTAGGCGGTCCCTGGGTTAAGCCTGAGGAGGCGAGCCCGAGGGGACTACGCCGCCTCGACTGCTTGCGTGCCCGCTGCCAACGATGATTGGTTGCCAGGTGCTGGCGCCTGCAATCGCATGGAGGCAACCGCCAGGGGCGTGGTCAGGCTGAACCTGATTCGGAAGTGTCTTGGGTCTGTCAAGATTGCTCAGCTCACCAAAGGGGAAAAAAGAAAAAAATACATTGCACAGTCGCCAGGGCACAGGGCTGAGAACGACCTCCGAGTCTACCAGGGGAGTTCAATGATGGTGTCTAGCACTCGCAGCCCTCAGGGGTGACCTGCCCCTTGCTTAAGGAACTTGACTATACACCTGGATCTTGAAGCCCCTCCTCTTGGAATTCCATTTCGATCAATGCAGGGCAGCCTGCCCCCGTTTTTGCACAGCTAGAGTGAGCTGAGCGGAGAAGGCAACGGCAACCCACTCCAGTACTCTTGCCTGGAAAATCCCCTGGACGGAGGAGCCTGGTAGGCTGCAGTGCATGGGGTCGCTAAGAGTTGGGCATGACTGAGTGATTTCACTTTCACTTTTCACTTTCATGCATTGGAGAAGGAAATGGCAACTCACTCCAGTATTCTTGCCTGGAGAATCCCAGGGACAGAGGAGCCTAGTGGGCTGCTGTCTATGGGGTCAAACAGAGTCAGACGGGACTGAAACGACTTAGCAGCAGCCTAGTGAGCTGAGAATGAGCTTTACTTCTTTTTCTTTCTTTTTTTTTTTTAATTTTAGAGCCTTACACTTTTTAATGGCTGAGGAAAACCGAAAAGAATATTATTTTCTGACGTGAAAATTGTGTGAAATCCAATTTTTGGTGTCCTTAAAGTTGAAACAGGGACTTGCCTGTTCCTTTGGTTATTGTCTATGGCTGAAAACTTGATCAATCGCCAAAGATCATATTTGCAAAGCCTAAAATAGTTATTTTTGGGCCCTTCGCAGAATCTTTTTAAAATGCTTCTTTCTGCTGGAAGTCTCCTAGTAGTCATATGGGGGAATAAAGTCTTGGTTTTGTTACAATATTTTCTTCTCTATTATATTCACTTTTCATTCTTTATTAGTTCCATTCCTTCTTATCACTATGTTTGTTCTGTTGTTCATCTTTACAACTTTTTGAGATAGTTATTTGTAACTCTCATTTCTCTTATATGTAATGCTATAAGTTTACCTTACTTTGCTGTTGTTGTTCAGTCCGTCAATCATGTAGGACTCTTTGCAACCCCATGCACTGCACGAAGCACACCAGGCTTTGCTGTCCTTCACTATCTCCTGGAGTTTGGGCAAACTCATGTTCATTGAGTTGGTGATACTATCCAACCATCTCATCCTTTTCTGCCCACTTCTTCCTGCCCTCAGTCTTTCCCAGCATCAAGGTCTTTTCCAATGAGTTGGCTTTTCACATCAGGTGGCCAAACTATTGGATCTTCAGTTTCAGCATCAGTCCTTCCAGTGAATATTCAGAGTTGATTTCCTTTATAATTGACTGCTGGATCTTGCTGTCCAAGGAACTCTCAAGAGTCTTCTCCAACACCACAGTTCAAGAGCATCAATTCTTTGGCACTCAGCATTCTTTATGATCCAACTGTCACATCCATACATGACTGCTGGAAAAACCATAGCTGTGACTAGATGGACTTTGTCAGCAAAGAGAATGTCTCTGTGTTTTAATATGCTGTCTAGGTTTGTCATAGCTTTTCTTCCAAGGGGCAAATATCTTTTAATTCCATGGCTGCAGTCACCACCCACAATCATTTTGGACCCCAGGAAAATAAAGTCTGTCACTCTTTCCATCGTTTCTCTGTGCAACTTTAACTGTGTCCCACAATTTTTGCTGCATAGTTTGTTCATTATCATTCACTTCCAAGTATATCCTAATATTCTCTTCTTAAGACAAAGATTATATATTGTATAGGCTTCCCTGGTAGCTCAACTGGTAAAGAACTTTCCAGCCAATGCAGGAGACACAAGAGGCCTGGGTTCAATCCTGGGTCAGGAAGATCCCCTGGAGAAAATAATGGCAATCTGCTCCAGTAGTCTTGCCTGAAAATTCCATGGAGATATATATTATGGATTAATGGAGTTAGTGATATTTTCCAAATGAATGGCATTTTAAAAGATGTTTCTTTGTCAATTTCTCATGATTGCATTATGGTCAGATCACACAGTATAAATATTATTGATCCTTTGTATTTGAAGATTTCAATTTAGTTAAGTGTACCATACTTTAGATTTCCATTCCAGTGAAGTCAAAATGAAGAGGGTGTGATGTAGAGAAAATACTTGCAATGTCTAAAATATATATCTGTGAAATGACCTCCTTTAAGCCTCACAATTATTCCAGCATCTTTTAGTAGGATACCTTTAACTAAGTTTCAGGTTTTATGCAAATTTTACCAGTTTTTCCAAAAATGTTCTTTTCCAGTTTCATATTCCCATATAGGATAAAGAATTGCATGAGGATATATAGCAAAAAGCTACAGATACCTCCCTTAGCTTACTCTGGTCTATAGCAGTTTCCTAAACTTTCCTTGCTTTACATGACTTTTGACAATTTTCAGGAGTCCTTCAGGGACAGGCATTTTGCACAATGACTCTCAATATGGGTTTGATATGTTTCTCCTGGTTGCGCTGGGGTTTATATATTTTTAGAACTATACCTCCAAGGCAAAATATCTTTCTTATCACTTCCCATCAAGGATTCATACTATCAATATGACTTACCACTAGTTCCTCTGCTATAAAGTTATCTCCTTCCCTCTGACATATTCTGTTCTTTAGAAACAAGTCACTAAACCCAGCCTACACTTGGGGAGGGGCATGGACTCTCATCTTGAGGAAAATATCTGAGAGAAACACAAATTACTGAGTATACAAATTAATTGAAACTCATTTATAAGGAAGATCTGGTTCTTCTAGCCATATCTTTTAATTTTAAATTAATTAAATTAAATTAAAGTAAAGATTTAAGAGTTTTTCCAGGTGGTGCAAGTGGTAATGAACTTGCCTCCCAATGCAGGAGATGTAAAAGACACCCAGGTTCAATCCCTGGGTCATGAAGATCCCCTGGAAAGGGAAATGGCAACCCACTCCCATATTATTGCCTGGATAATCCCATGGACAGAGGAGCCTGGCAGGCTACACTGATGAGGTCACAAAGAGTTAGACAGGACTGAAGCTGCTGAACACACACAAAGATTTAATATCTCAGTTACACTAGCTACATTTTAACATCTCCAAAGTGGCATATTAGACAAGGACATAGAAAACATTTTCATTGAGAATTCCTGGTTATCTGGTTGTTAGGGCTTTGTGCTTCCACTGCAGGGGGCAGAGATTTGATCCCTGGTTGAAGATCTAAGATCCCTTAATCCTCACAGCAAAGCCAAAAAAAAAAAAAATCCTACCAGATGAACACTCCATCTGAAAATTCAGATAAAGGATATAAACAGGTAACCTCACAGAAGAGAAACATACACATTTATATATGTGAAAAGCTGGTCATCCTTATTAGGGCATACATGTAACAATTATTTAAATTTTTTCTACTGCTGCAGAAACTTCTGGGAACAGCACTGACTTAGATAATTGTTTTGCCAAGCTTTCTTTTTTTCAAATGTAATGCACATTAACACATGAAACTGCTTTATCTCTGTCTCAAAAATTTTCTGTTTTCAATATCATTCAGCTTAAATATTTTATTTTTCCCATAACAATTTATCTTAGGAGCAGTAAGTTATTCAGGTTCAGAAGCAGGAGTAGGAGGAGCCTAGAACACAACATTAAAGAAGCTTGTGAGTCACAGATGGAGAAGGTAATGGCACCCCACTCCAGTACTCTTGCCTGGAAAACCCCATGTACAGTGGAGCCTGGTAGGCTGCAGTCCATGGGATCCCTAAGAATCTGACATGACTGAGTGACTTCACTTTCACTTTTCTCTTTCATGCATTGGAGAAGGAAATGGCAACCCACTCCAGTGTTCCCAGGGATGGGGGAGCCTGGTGGGCTGTGCGACCTATGGGGTTGCACAGAGTCAGACACGACTGAAGTGACTTAGCAGCAGCAGTGAATTACAGAGGGGCCACTTTTGCACTTTGGGTTCCTGGCAATCCTTAATCTATCCTCAGCCTGGGTGCAGTTATATTCCTTCATGGTTTTTGTTTGGCCATGCCACGGAACCTGTGGGATCTTAGTTCCACAACCAGGGTGTTGAACCCTGGCCATTGGCAATGAAAGCAAGTCCTAACCGCTGAACCACCAGGGAATTCTCATATCTTTTTCTTTCTTTCTTTCAAATATTATTCATTTACTTGGCTGTGCTTGGTCTTAGTTCCAGCATAAGGGCTCTTCAATCTTCACTGTAGCATGTGGGAGGCAGTATTTTAAATTGTCATGTGCGGTATTTTTAGTTGCAGTATGTGGGATCTAATACCTTGACTGGGGAATGAACTTGGACTCCCTAATTGGGGAGCACCGAGTCTTACTACTGGACTACTGGGATGTCCTTCCTATGGTCAAACCCAGGTCTCCCACATTACAAGTGAATTCCTTACTCTCTGAGACACTGTAGCTTTGACTATAAGAACTTTAGTCAGCAGAGTGATGCCTTTGCTTTTTCTTTTTTTTGTAATGCTGTCTATGTTTGTCATAGCTTTTCTTCCAAGGAGCTAGCTACTTTTAATTTTGTGGTTACATTCACCAACCACAGTGATTTTGGAGGTCAAGAAAATAAAGTCTGCTGTTATTTTCACTTTTTCTCCATTTGTTTGCCATGAAGTGATGGGACCAGATGTCGCAATGTTCATTTTTTGAATGTTAAGTTTTAAGCCAGCCTTCTCACTCTCCTCTTCGCCATCATCAAGAGGCTCTTCATTTTCTGCCATTAGGCTGGCAGCATCTGCATATCTGAGGTTGTCGCTATTTCTCCCAGAAATCTTGATTCCAGATTGTGCTTCATCCAGCTCAGCATTTTTAATGATGTACTCTGCATATAAGTTAAATAAGTAGGGTGACAGTATACAATCTTGACATACTCCTCTCTCTATTCAGAACCAGTCTCTTGTTCCATGTCCAGTTCTAACTGTTGCTTCTTGACCTGCATACAGATTTCTCAAGAGGCATGTCAGATGGTCTGGTATTCCCATCTCTTTAAGAATTTTCCAGAGTTTGTTGTGGTCCACACAGTCAAAGGTCTCATCACTTCATGGCAAATAGACGAGGAAACAAAGAATCAGTGACAGACTTTATTTTCTTGAGCTCCAAAATCACTGCAGATGGTGACTGCAGCCACAAAATTAAAAGATGCTTGCTCCTTGGAAGAAAAGCTGTGACAAGCCTAGATGGCATATTCAAAAGCAGAGACAATACTCTGCCAACAAATGTCAGTGGAGTCAAGACTATGGTTCTTCCACTAGTCATGTATGGATGTGAGAGTTGGACCATAAAGAAGGCTGAACACAAAAGACTGGACGCTTTTGAACTGTGATGTTGGACAAGACTCTTAAGAGTCCCTTGGACTGCAATGAGATCAAGCCAGTCACTCCTACAGGAAATTAACACTGAATATTCACTGGAAGGACTGATGGTGAAAGTGAAGCTCCAATACTTTGGCCACCTTATGGGAAGAGCCGACTCATTAGAATACACCCTAATGCTGGAAAACATTGAAGGTAGGAGGAGAAGGGGATGACAGAGAATGAGATGGTTGGATGGCATCACAGACTCAATGGACTTGAGCTTGAGCAAGCTTCAGGAGATGGTGAAGGACAGAGAAGCCTGGTGTGATGCAGTCCATGGGGTCGAAAAGAGTGAACACGACTGCCCAACAACAAATTATTGTTTGTCTTGCTTGACTTTTTTCTTGTTTCTGCAGTTTTTCACTTCTAATTAAATTTGTTCTAGGAAACTCAGGGAAGGTCTAGGACCTAAAGTTTTTCTACAAATAAGAGACAGGATACATTGGTGGGAGGTGGGCGGGGGGTGGTCTGTCCCTAGGAAAGCCCTGCAGGGTCCTGCTCAGTTATATGATGAAACAGACTGACAGTGTCAAGTGTTCAGTAGAATTGGAAATGCCAATACTGTTAATGGAAATACACATTGCTTCAATCGGTTTGAAAAAGCACTTGACTGTACCTGCATATTAAAATGGGTCAGTCAGTAACAAATCTGCCTGCAACGCAGGAGACACAGGTTTGAACCCTGGGTCAGGATAATCCTCTGGAGAAAGCAATTCCAACCCATTGTGTTATTCTTGCCTGGGAAGTCCTATGGGCTGTGGAGCCTGGGGGGCTAGAGTCTATGGGGTTGCAATAGTTCAATACCACTTAGAAACGAAACCACTACCACATGCATTATCAGAAAAGCTCATGTCTAGACATACAGATATAGCTATCCTAGAGAAATTACTATGAAAGACACACACAGGTTCATAGGCAGCTTATTCAAAAAGGCAAAATAAGAGCCTCAAATTTCAGGCACAGTAAAATGGACATATAAGACTATGCCCATTCATCCAAAGGAATTCTACCCAGAAATACAAAAGAATGTTCCACAGCTACATACAATAAGAATGCATCTCACTAATTTAAAAGAAAACCAAGACCAGGGGGACAGAAACTCTATTGTGTGATTCCATTTATTTAAAATTTGAAACAAAGAAAAATGAATCCCTGGTGCTAGAGGTCAGAGAAATGGTTACTTTGGTAGAAGAGAGTGGCCAGGAAGGCACATGGAGATTTCAAAGCTACTTGATGGTAGAGAGATGAAGCAAGTACAATCTCAGCTACAGTAAAGGCAGACTTTATTTTCTTTGTTCCAAAATAACTGTGGATGCTTACAGAGCCCATTAAATTAAAAGGTGCTCACTCTTTGGAAGAAAGGCTATGACAAACCTAGACAGTGTATTAAAAGACAGACGCATTTACTTTGTCAACAAATGTCCATAAAGTCAAAGCTATGGTTTTCCCAGTAGTTAGATACAGATGGAAGAGCTGAACCATAAAGAAGGCGGAGTGCCGAACAATTGATCTTTTTTTAACTGTGGTGCTGGAGAAGACTC
This sequence comes from Bos taurus, assembly GCF_002263795.3. Taxonomy (NCBI): domain Eukaryota; kingdom Metazoa; phylum Chordata; class Mammalia; order Artiodactyla; family Bovidae; genus Bos; species Bos taurus. The sequence continues at coordinate 24,035,833 of NC_082638.1, forward strand.
TTGAGAGTCCCATGGACTGCAAGGAGATCCAACCAGTCAATCCTAAGAGAAATCAACCCTGAATATTCAGTGGAAGAACTGATGCTGAAAGTCCAATACTTTGGCCTCCTGATGGGAAGAGTCAATTCATTGCGGAGCGGGGGGAGGGGGGGGACCTGATACTGGGAAATACTGAAGGCAGGAGCAGAAGGCGTGACAGAGGAGAGGATGGTTGGACGGCATCAGCAACCCAATGGAATGAGTTTGAGCAAGCTTCAGGAAATGGTGATGGATAGGGAAGCCTGGCATACTGAAGTTCATAGGGTCACAGGGAGTCAGACATGACTGAGAAACTGAACAACAGAAGCCAGGCAGGGTCTTTATGTACAGCTGGCTAAACCTCAAAAGGGCTTTTTTGAATTTCTGCAGGTGGGTAGAACATAATTTTTTAGCCAGATCCCTTGCTGCAACACGTCTGGAATATTTTGTGTTTGTACTCAATCTTTTTTGTAGTTTTTCTGGGTAGCATTTGGGAGTCAGTGTTCCTCACAATGACGGATGCTGTCTCTCTCAGTCTCAGCTAAACTGAAGTTTGGATCATGACCTCTGTTTCAGGAGGCAACCCTCACAATTGCTCTGGCTTTTTGAATGACTGATGATTCTTTGTTTGGTGCTCTGTCTTTTCCTTCAGGTTCAAACACTGTAGCCAGCACTTGGAACATGGAAAGACCCTCTTGTTTCAGTGCCTCCAAGCGTGATTTATGAAGGATGTCACCAGTTTGAAAACTTTGAGGCAAAACAGTCAAAGCAAATTGTTCATGTTTCCATGCCACATTCTAAAATGTGCCTCTACATCAGCCAAGGCTGACAATCTGTAATTGCAAACACGGCACACATAGGGCATTTTGCCAGGTTTGTGACTGTCCTTCATGTGCTGTAAGAGAACCTGATCTGTTTTGAAGGACAATTCATAGATATTACAGACTGTGGAGGGCTCCCGGGAAGCGTGGACATGTTCAATGTGACACTGCAGCTGGAACAGAGTAGGAAACTGGTGGTGGCAGTGCTGGCAAGTAGTATGGATTTCCCAGCTGTCACCCTTCTGCCTCTCCAGGTCCAGATGTTTCCTCACGTGGGTCATAAACTTGACATTTTTTAGAACTCTCAAGCAACTGAGGCATTTAAAGGCTGTGTGAGTCTTCTGTTCTGGCTGCCCATCTCTTGTATGCTGTCCATAGTAAAAGCCATCAAGTAACATGATCAGATTTCCTTTCATAGGATCAACAGTCTTGCTCTGACTTGCAAGAGTCAAAAAGTCCGTTTTCTCCAGCCCCTCCAAACTACATGTTCTGTCTGGATCCGTAAGACTGAAGCATGCCTGGTCAGTTGCGTGAGTCTGAAAATGATGCCCCGCTGTGAACATGGCTCGCTGAGGTTGGGAGATCTTCCAAGATCATAATCGTGTCCTTTGAAGGAGAGATACCTAGAGGGGCCATGGTGGAGGCAGGTCCCCCTGGGATTCCATCACTGAGTTTGGGTCTTTTGGGATTCCCACTGTTACATTTTACATCTGAAGTGGGACATTGCTTTGAATTAAGAGAACTTTCATCCTTGCCTCCTAATGAGAGACCAGCTCCAGATAGACAATGAGGCCCTGGAGAAAGCAATTCTGGATTGTGAAGCACAGCTTCCAGAGAGCTCATTTAATAATCAGGTTTAGATGAAGGCTCAAAAATAATAGGACTGTCTCTTCCTCCCCATTCAGACTTAGAAGCTGGTGATACGGCCACTGGCCCTGATGCTGGGGTCCTGAGATTTGCAGGTTGCAACGTGCAGGAGGGATGTGGACTCACGTGGCCCTTCTTTCTTCTTGAAGATGCGTCCCTGGTTACTCTGTTCAAAATATTAGAAATGATTGGCTTTGAACTTGAAATGACTCTGACAAAAAGGTTTTGGCATCCTCATTGACGTGCTGCACTCCAACAAAGATGACCTCAGCATCCTCATTGTCCTCATCTCTGGGTTTGGACCCTGCAGTTTTTTTCTCGGGTCGTGGTGGTGCTTGTGCTTCCTCACAAAGGAAGAGATGGGCCATTTTACAATCACTTTTGGCTTCAAGTGGCCCTTTCTAGTGTTTTTTTTTTTCCACCTAAAGGCAACCACAGGACAAGGTCATCCCCTCTGATCTCAGGTGTCACTCTCTGTGGTTTCAGTTAACCCTCAGTTGTTCACCAAAAACATTAAATGGAAAACTCCAGAAATATATAACTCATAAGTTTTAAATTGCATGTCATTCTGAGGAGTGTGATTGGAATCTCACACCATCCTGCTTCCTCCTGCCCAGAATGTGAATCGTACTTAGTCCTGCACATCTCATGCGTTTGTCACTCAGTTACCACAAAGACTGTTGAGGTGTCACAGGGCTTGTGACCAAGTCACCCTTATTGTACTCAATAATGGCCCCAAACCATAAGCAGAGTGATGCTGGTCGTTTAGATATGCCAGAGAGAATCCATTAAGTGCTACCTTTAAGTGAAAAGATCAAAGTTCTCAATTTGATATAAAAAGAAAAAAAAATGTATGCTGAGGTTGCTAATATCTGTGGTGAATGTGAAAAAGAGAAAAGACATCTGGGTAAGTTTTGCTGTCAAACTTCAAACTGCAAAAGGTATAGCCACAGAGCATAGTGCTTAGTTAGGGTGAAAAAAAAATCACTAAATTAGTACAGTGATATATTTTACATAGAGACTACATTCACAAAACTGTTATAAAAATACATTGTTATAATTGTTCTATGTCATTATTACACCTTCCCTGGTGGCTCAGATGGTAAAGTGTCTGCCTACAATTCGGGAGACCTGATTTCGATCCCTGGAGAAGGAAATGGCAACCCACTCCAGAATTCTTGCCTGGGAAATCCCATCAACGGAGGAGCATAGTAAGCTGCAGTCCATCAGGTCACAAAGAGTTGGACACGACTGAGCGACTTCACTTTCACTTTCCTGTTATTATTAAGCAGTTGCCAATCTCTTACTGTTCTTTTATAAAATAAACTGCATCACAGGTATGTTTGTATAGAAAAACCATTGTGTATATAGGGTTTGATACTATGTGAGGTTACAGATGTCCACTGGGGGTCTTGGAACTTATTCTCTGCAGATAAGTGGTGATGATTATATTTCTTTCAAAAGACAAAATTTGTACCTGATTTAATCCTCAGCTGAAACATTGAGATAACTATTAACACCCTTAGACATAAAGAAACATCTCAAACTCAGTTAAGTGACGTGACCATTTTAAACTTCCTTCTCCAGCCCCTACTTTTGCCTTGTCTCCCCATAGTGGCCCCAGTGCTCCTGTTAAACTCTACAGGAGAGCTGGTAGGCACCATTTTGCTTATAGATCTCCAATCTCACTCAGAAATGCTGACCAACATAAAATGTCCAAAAGAGCCCCCAGCTGTCCCTTGGGGGTGCCCCTCACTCCCTCCACTCTCTGAGTCCAGAAGGCACCAGACTCTATACATGGATCAAAAATAGTTTTTTTTTTAAAAAATTACAGAAAGTTCTAATAGCAAAACTTGAACCTGCCTCATGCTGGCAACTATGTATACATATACATACATACATACATACAAAAAATATATATATATATGCATATATACACATATATGTATATGTATATACATATATGTGTATATATATAGCATTTACATTGTACTTGAAACTATTTACACAGCATCGACATTGTATTAGGTATTACAAGGAATGTGGAGATGATTTAAAGCATGTGGGAGCATCCCCTTCAGTTACATGCAAAGATTACACCATTTTATATAAGGAACTTGAGCATCCATGGATTTTGGTATGTGTGGGTGCAGGGTTCCCAGACCCAATCTCGCAAGGGAACCGAGGAGAGAGGACAGGGCCTTCTCAGGACTTCTGCTACTCCCCCTGCCTTGGACACTGTCTCAAGTACCATCACCCAGCTCCTGACCTGCTTCAGTCCACAGTTTCTCTGCCAGGCTTCCTTGACCCTGATGTCAGAAATCACAGCCTCCTCCAACTCACATGCCATATTCAACTCCAGAGCTATTGGGTTGCTGTATTTTTGTTTCTAGAACAAGTTCTGCTGTCTGTCAGTGCTATATGTCTGCTGCATAAATAAACAGTAGCTGTTATGAATACAATCTTTTATCTGTACCACAGGCTTACCCACTAATTCCTGGCTCCCCAGGTTCTTACACTTGATATTAGCAAAGAAGCTGAGAAGCAATTTCTCCAAGTATTTAAAGAATTCCAAATCTTAATGAATTAAAAGTATCATGCAAGGGAGAAAGTCAGCCAGTATGTAATTGGATGCTGACAGGGGCAGTAGTGGTCATTGAAATAAAAGGTTTGTAACACAATTTCTCTCCATATAATACATTTGTTGATAGCTTCCATGCTGTTAACACATTTCATTGACATTAAGGGACATTCTACAGTTTACATTTGACCATTTCTGATACCAGATGACATTTCATCAGCAGCATATTATAGTTTGTTTGGTTGTGTATAAATGATAGCCCTAGCGGTAAAGGTCTCTCATGCCAATGCAGAAGATGTAAGAGATGCAGGTTCCATCTCTGGGTCAGGACGACCCCCTGGAGGAGGGCATGGCAACCCAGTGCAGTATTCCTGCCTGAAGAATCCTATGGACAGAGAAGCCTGGTGGGCTACAGTCCATAGTGTTGCTGCTGCTGCTGCTACTAAGTGGCTTCAGTTGTATCCGACTCTGTGGGACCCCAGAGACAGCAGCCCACCAGGCTCCACCATCCCTGGGATTCTCCAGGCAAGAACACTGGAGTGGGTTGCCGTTTCCTTCTCCAATGCATGAAAGTGAAAAGTGAAAATGAGGTCGCTCAGTCCTGCCCGACTCCCAGCGACCCCATGGACTGCAGCCCACCAGGGTCCTCTGTCTATGGGATTTTCCAGGCAAGAGTACTGGAGTAGGGTGCCATTGCCTTCTCCAAGTCCATAGTGTTGCAAGGAGTCAAACATTACTGAAGCAACTGAACACACACACATACATATGTATATACATATATATTTTATAGTGGTATGAAAAATAATGCTGTGGGACTTCCCTGGTGATCCAGTATTTAAGACTCCTCACTTCCAGGCCAGGGTCATGGCTTAAATCCCTCTCAGGGACCTATGATCCCACATGCCACTGGGTGTGGCAGAAAAAAAAAAAAAAGAATAATGCTGTATCTTACAGCTGATGTCATTTTAGATTTAATGGAAATTTCTGTTTTTCATAAGCAGAATCCAGCCTATTAAATTCATGTCACAAGTCACTAATGGGATGCTAGCTGCATTATATAGGCAAATGGTTTAAAAAGGAATTTACAAATTGGCTTGCTTCCTGTTTGCTTTTTCTCCCAACCAGCAAGCTAAGAATGATTTTTATGTTTTAGTTTATTTGTTTTCTTTTAACTTTTAAAAATATGTTTAATATTTTTTTTTAATTTGGGGGCAAACATAGGAATATTTTGTGACATGTGAAAATTTTATGATATCTAAATTTCAGTGTCACAAATAAAGTTTTATTGGAACACAGCCATGATCATTTGCTGCTGCTGCTGCTAAGTCACTTCAGTCGTGTCCAACTCTGTGTGACCCCATAGACGGCAGCCCACTATGCTCCCCCATCCCTGGGATTCTCCAGGCAAGATCACTGGAGTGGGTTCCAGAGGCTATTTCACACTGCTAATGGCAGAAACTGCATTGGCCCTTAATTCCCGGTTACTCTCCAGCCCTTTACAGAGAAATTTTGCAAAATCATGGCTGTAGAGAACAAAATGAAGCATTCCAAACCCCATGGCTCACCAGCTGCTGAAGTCCAATTGACTCAGTGCATCTAAACACTCCCTATTCTGAGTCCCAGTGGAGGGTGAAGCTGGAGTGTCTCTGTCTCCACACCCCAGAAAGATTTCTCTGGAAATACCAGCACAGCTTCCTGTGTCCAGTGTCCGTGAAACTCCTACCTGGCCCTCCAAAAGCCTTTTCTCAGTGAGGCTGGATCAGGAGATTCCAAGCCTTTGAAAACCCATTCTAATCCAATCCAAAGTATCCAAACGGGGCTCCAATCAGGTTTCTGAACCAGTTTTTCCCCATGGGATCTTACAGCTAGAAACCTGTCTACCAAATTGTTAGAGAGAGGAAAGAATGTGGGTGGGGCTTCAGGGCCCCGCCCAGGGGCTGTTTTCCAGGTCTCAGTGTGGTGAGTGTCCCCACTTCCCTCGCTGGCATCCAGAGGCCCACCACCTTATCTCCAGTTTATCTGCATCTTTATTTATTTGGGGTTCAATAGCTTAAGGGCAGAGGAAAGTGGTCCACACAGGTATTCCAACAGAGCTCGGGCTGATGTCAGGAATGTAAAAGGGCAGGGGTTCTCTTCCAATACCAGGAAATTCTCCATCTGCAAACAGCAAACCCCTGTCCTCTTCAGGGAGCAAGAGTGGTGGATTGGGGGCGGGTGGGCATAGTGAGGAGAGCAGAAAGCAAGCTTACTCCTAAATGATCTGCACTTGAAGACTCAGCACCTGCTGGATTTCAGGGGTCCTCACTGTGGATCTTCATGCTGAACCCCAGGAGTTTTTTCTAGGCAGGGGCTCATGCTTACTTAAACCACGTCAGGGGTGTCAGGTCACACCCTGGTCCCCATCCTTCTGCCTTCCTCCCTCATTCCCCCTCTTCTCTCTCCTTCCCCTTTGCACCACCGAGATTATATCTCAAGCTTTCCCTCCCACTGCCTTTACAGCCCTGTGCACACAGATACTTAGAGGAGGAGGGTTTCAGAGAAGAAATATGTGTATTTCCATTCCTTATAAGGTAACAGAGTCACTGAATTAGAACAAAAATGAAGTTCACTGATGAACGTGATCTCAAGTGTTTAACCAGATATAACATCAAAAACACTGTTCTTATCAAATCAACATGTGTTCACCTTAAATTTACACAATATGTGTCCATTACATCTCAATGAAGCAGGGAAAAAAAAAAAAAAAAAACAGAACTGACCATTAGAAAGAGCTCGTTTTATACTCTTTTAAGACGGTTGATAGTGAATGCTAAACTGAGCCTAGTTGCTCAGTTGTGTCTGACTTTTTGCGACCCCATAGACTGTAGCCAGCCAGGCTCCTCTATCCATGGACTTCTCCAGGCAAAAATGCTGGATTGGCTTGCCATGTCCTTCTGCAATATTGGTGAGTATCAAAACCCAAGGCTAGGGACTTCCCTCGTGGTCCATTGGTTGAGAATCTGCCTTCCAATGCAGGGAATGTGTGTTTAATACATGGTAGTTAAGATCCCACATGCCAGAGGGCAGTAGAAAGGACAAAGGATCCTGCATGCCACAACTAAGACTCGAGGCAGCCAAGTAAATGAATAAAAATATATATTTTTTGAGCTCTATGCTCTTTACATTCTTCTGGATAGATTTGCAAGCAAGATATTAACAGTTTTATTTATTTATGGACACACCATGAGACTTCCTGAAGGATCTTAGTTTGCTGACCAGGGACTGAACCCAGATCACCAGACTGACAGCATTGAGCACTAAACGCTGGTTTGCCAGGGAATTCCTAGTTTAATTTACTTAAAGGGTTTATTTTTATTGTATGCCCAAAGGTACATCCTTTGCTGTGTTTACACTTACAATAAAAACATTTTGGATGTCAATTTTAAAATGCTTGCAAAAACTTAGGGGAAAGGAAGGAAAATGTTGACTATGTATTTATGCTTCTGGGCTTCCCTGATGGCTCATACAGTAAAAAGTCTGCCTGCAGTAGAGCAGACCGGAGTTTGATCCCTGGTTCAGTAAGATCTCCTGGAGAAGGGAATGGCTATCCACTTCAGTATGCTTTCCTCGAGAATTCCATGGACAGAGGAGCCTGGGGAACTACTATCCATGGGTTTGCAAAGAGTCAAACACAACTGGATGGCTAACACTTTCATTTTCATATGTTTCTAAAGATTGTTCAAATCTCAGAATCACCTGGGACATTATTAAACATAGAGATTCCAGGGCTGCATGTCATACCTAAGAAACTAAAATTGCCCTAGGAGGGGGCCTGGGAATCTGAAAGTTCAGTGTTTCCCTCACTTGATTCTAATGTGAAGTGAGTCCCAGGGTGTAAAATCATCCAATACTTTGGGAAAGATTGATCTGTGGTGGTTCAGCAGTTAAGAATCCACCTGTTAATGAGGAGACCTGGTTTCAATCAAAGGGTTAGAAAGATCTCCTGGAGGAAGAAATGGCAACCCACTCCAGTATTCTTGAATGGGAAATACCATGGGCAGAGGAGCCTGGCAGGCTACAGTCTATGGGGTCACAAGACTCAGACACAACTTAGCAACTAAATCACAACAGTGAAAGTGAAAGTCCCTCAGTCGTGTCCGACCCTCCCTGACCGCATGGACTATATACAGTCCATGGAATCCTCCAGGCTAGACTACTGGAGTGGGTAGCCTTTCCTGTCTCCAGGAGGTCTTCCCAACCCAGGGATCAAACCCAGGTCTCCCACATTGCAGGCAGATTCTTTACCAGCTGAGGCACAAGGGGAACCCAAACAACAATAAAAACATGCTTAAAATATCCAAGAATCTATTCCTTCAGGAGACCCTGAGGGTTGAGGATCAGGAATTCATTTTTTCTTCATGTGACACACTGAGCACCTGCCTTGGGAGGAGCAGGTTATTGGTAATTCAATAAACCAATCAGATGTTGTAGCTTGAGCTGGGAGCTTCATCCTTCCCACCACCCTTCAGAGATTCTAGGATCTCCACACCCTGTCTTGGGGCTTCTGGATGTCCTTCGTACTAAACTAAGTTAGGATATAAGCAAAGCTCAGAGATCTGGATCCAAACTTCTCAGTTTGGGCCACACTTGCAAATTTCCTGGGCTGTGCTTCATAACCCTCAGTGAACCTAAGGAATTCCCTATGTGTCTTGTGCAAAAACACATTCTTGTCGAATAGTTGTGAGTGGGGCCTGAGAGTCTTGAGTTTCTCACAAACTCCAGGTGTTGCCCAGGCTGCTTAAGGTGTCCATATTAAACAGTGAGTACTAGAGAGCTTTTGAAAAGTACTGATTGATTTTGAAAAGTTCTGGTTGATTTTGCCGATCTTACTCCATACCCACAGACTAAGTATGTCTAGCAATACTTATAAGTAATAAGGAATGGGACCAGGGAGTCAGTGTTACTCAGGGTCTCAGATATTTCTAAGGAGCAGGTAGGGTGCAACGTGAAGCTACACCACAATGTGCAGCCAGGCACATCACCCTACAATCAACCCTGTTTTGGGCTTCATTGTGTCCTACAAAATCCATATGTTGAGGGGACTTTCTCAATGATCCAGTGGATAAAACTCTCCACTCCCAGTGCAGGGGGCTGGGATTCTGTCCCTTGTCAGGGAACTAGATCCCACGTGCTGCCAGGAAGTCCAAAGACCCCACATGCCACAACTAACAATTGGTGCCATCAAATAAATTAATTCATTTAAAAAATTATGTGTAGAAGTCCTAACCGCCAACACTGTGGAATGTAACTATATTTGTAGATTATATTTTTAACAACGTGGTTAAATTCAACAAAGTCACTAGGATAGGGCCTAGTCCAATCTGATGGTTCTCTATATAAAAAGAGAGAGTGGAATTCCCTGCAAGGCCAGTGGTTAGGGCTCAGAACTTTCACTGCCAAGGGCCCAATTTCAATCCCTGGCCTGGAAACTAAGACCCAGAAGCGAAGCAGCATGGCCAGAAAAAGAAAAGAAATTATGACACACAAGACATCAAGGATCCATAGACATAAAGGGACAGGAGGACATGAGAATGCAGCTCTCTGTGCATCAAGGAAAGAGATCTCCAGATACACCACACTGTTAACACCTTGATCCTGGACTTCTAGCCTCCAGAACTGGGAGAAAACAATTTCCTGTTGTTTAGGTCTCTTGTATAACTTGTGGCCATCTTAGTACATTAACACGTTCTTTAGATCAGGAGTCCCTAGAGAGGGCTCACCTCAAGGACAGGTAGGGAGTATGCAGGTGATGCCTGAGCTCCCAGGTGACTCCTAAACATCAACAAATGCCCACCCACTCAGATTTTCCAGGACACAGCCTGCTCCTGTGGACCCCTTCTTGCAGACCACTGCTGCTAAAAGTCCCCACCCAACTCTCATTCTGGCCCCAACTTTCTTTACTTCTCTCCTAGACTGTAAGGGACAGAACCTTGAGAACAGAGCGAGGCCTGTACTTAAACCATCCTGGTTGTGAAGGGGAGTATGTGTTTTAATGAAAAAAAAGAAAGAAAGAAAACCCATAGCTGTCTAGCAGAAGCTTATCACTGGATGTACAGAAAAGCCTTCACATGTTAGGTTAGGAAGAAGCAGAAGACACGATTTCAACCTTTTCATCAGGCAAGGTTTCCAGGAAGGAGGACAGCATGCTTTCTGTAGATGGGTTGAGAGCAGATGAATTTATTGGAAGGCCTTTGGGTCTGTAGCCAGGAAAGGAATATGAGTGGGGAGGGGGTATGTCGTCCTTCAGTTCTTTCTACCTCCAGAAGTTTCTATGATATGGGCCATGGTCACAGGCTCCCAGAGATCAGGGAGAGAGGGATGTTTTGTGACTTCATCCAAGCCTGACCCATATAAGGCTGCCTCTCAGCAGCCAACATTAGACTTCTGGGCCGTCTGCCAGGCTCAAGAAATGACCTACTGGGAACTCTCTGGTAGTCCTGGAGTGGTTAGGACTCTGCACTTTCACTGCTGAGGGCATGGATTCTATCCATAGTTGGGGAACTAAGATCCTGCAAGCTGCACTGGCTGGCCAACAATAGAAACAAACAAAAGAAAAACAGACATGACCTTTCCCACCTTTCCTTCCATGGACAACCCCAAGGCCGGGTCCAGTTCAGGTCCATTGCTGTGGTCAAGGAGGAAGCTCCCTTGGGCTTGTGGCTGTGGAGTGACATGTGGTCAGCCTGAGTGTCCACCAACAGGGCTGGCATCTCACACCAACTGAGAACCTGGTACCCAGGAGGAGGTCAGGCCCTCGGGACACAGGCTGGTGCCTGCTGACCTACAGATCAGGGCTGTGTGAGAAGTGGACTCTACAAGGTGGCCAGAAGGCACACCTTTTAAGAGAGCACTAATCTAGGTGTCCAGACTCTACCCGCTTCCTCCATCTCTAGGGGAGAACTTGGCTCTTCCATTGTTCTCACAAACATTTTCCTCTTCTACTCTCCCTGGAACAGCTTCATCTCAAGAGATTGTTGTTGTTCATTTGCCCAGTTGTATCTGCAACCCCATGGACTACAGTGTGCCAGACCTCCCTGTCCCTCACCATTACCTGAAGTTTGCCCAAGTTCATGTCCATTGCATTGGTGATGCCATCCAACCATCTCATTCTCTGTCACCCTTTCTCCTTCTGCTCTCAATCTTGCCCAGCATCAGGGACTTTTACAGTGAGTCAGCTGCTCACATCACATAACCAATACAGTGGACCTTCAGCTTCAGCATCAATCCTTCTAATGAGCATTCAGGGTTGATCTCCCTTAAGATTTACTGGTTTGATCTCCTTGCTGTCCAAGGGACTTTCAGGAGTCTTCACCAGCACCACAACTTGAAGGCAACAATTCTTTGGTGCTCTGCCGTCTTTGTGGTCCAGCTCTCACAACTGTACTTGACCACTTGGAAGATCATAGCCTTGATTATATAGACCTTTGTCAGCAGAGTAATGTCTCTGTTTCTCAACACACTGTCTAGGTTTGTCATAGCTTTCCTGCCAAGAAGCAACAGTCTTTTGATTTCATGGTTGCAATCAACATTGCAGTGATTGCACATCCCAAGAAGAGGAAATCTGTCAGTACTTCCACCCTTTCCCCTTCTATTTGCCATAGAGTAATGGGGCCACATGCCACAATCTTAGTGTTTTTAACACGTAGTTTTAAGCCAGCTCTTTTACTCTCCTCCTTCATTCTCACCTAATCAGTGTAGAGCTTCTGGCTTCTTGCTGCTACTGCTCTCAGTTCTAATTCCCTAGGTAAGAAATCATAAAAGGATGGTTTTGCAGCTTAAATTAAGGGTGGGGCAGAGAGGGGCCAAAACATAAGGGACCATGACACATTGAAAAAGTCAATCAATGACGACTTGCACCACCTGCTTACCCACAGGATTAAAGGTGAAATGAAAGTGTCAGTACTGTCTGATTCTTCGTGACTCCATGTATGGTAACCCAACAGGCTCCTCTATGGAATTCTCCAGGAAAGAATACTGGAGTGGGTAGCCAGTAACTTCTGCAGGGGATCTTCTCCATTCAGGGACTAAGACTGAGTCTCTTGCATTGCAGGTGAATTCCTTACCACCTGAGCCACCAGGAAAGCTCAAATCAAGGTGATGCTAATATCCAGGACATACCTAGATCAAAAATTTGATACTCCATGCAGATCCCAGCTCCTTCGGTCACAAAAAGTAGTATAGTTGGAGCCCTCTGAAGGGGTGCTATTATTTTGTTTAGTTCCTAAATCTTCTCTGTCTCTTAGAGGACTTGGTCTCAGCAAAGAGCTCTGATGGGCAAAGAGAATTAGTTAAAAGACATAGTGTGGCCAGGTTGGCAGAGAACCAGGATTTGGAGGAAATTTGATCTTTACCCTGTGGCTTAAAGTAAAAACTTAAGGATTAAGGTTTTATAAAAAAAAAAAAAAAAGTTACAGATGAATCACACCAAGGAGAAAAATGCCAAGTTACCCTCAACACTGAAATACTGAACTCGGAAGTGACATTTTTTGATGATTGGGAAAGGATTTCCTTCAGCCTTCAAATAAATAATTGTGTGTGAAAGTTTTTATTAATGTAAAAACAAAATAAAACTTGTGGGGATATTAGTGCCATAAAAGCACATTTAGACAATGGATTTAGGTATGTTGGGTTGTCTCTTAGAAACGGGAGGCTTCCCTGGCTGCTCAGATGGTAAAGAATCTGCCTGCAATGCAGGAGACCCAAGTTCAATCCCTGGGTTAGGAAGATCTCCTGGAAAAGAGAACGGCTACCCACTGCAGTATTCTCACTTGTAGAATTTCATGGACAGAGAAGCCTGGCAGGCCACAGTCCATGGGGTCCCAAAGAGTCAAATACGGCTGAGCAGTGGGAAAGTGGGCATGGGCTAGTGGGTCCCAGAGGCTCCAGATGGTCTGCGGGCGAATATCCCCCAGGACTCCGGGCCTGAATTTGCACAGTGAATCCATCTTGGCACTGCCCAGGGTCCGAGATGGAGGCTTGGCATCTGCTGAATCCACTGGGGAAAATTCTCCAGTCCATGGTCTGGGTGGGGTTAACAGTGAGGGTACCTTGAAAGAAGGTTCCCTCCAGTGGTGCTCACTCCTGGACACTTAATTCGTTCCAGACCCCGAGGACACCCCTTGTATATGATGACAGATTGAATGGCCTCAGAAATAAGTGAAGATGCCCTGGAAATGAGAACCACGGGGAGTGGATAAATGGTGCCCTGAACTCCTGTAGCCGATCCTTGCCTATCAGAGAGCATCTAGGCCCCACTCACACTCAGGCCCTTATATTTAACCACTAACAGGAGAGTCATGTGTTTAAAGGGGAGAATCATCATCACAGATCACAGAGGGCACCAAATGATTGACACTGCAGTTCCCTTTATTTCTTTGGAACAATCCAACACAGGGGTAATGACACCATCAACCTCCCAAGCCCAAAAATCCCCCTCCAAAATTCAGATTCACATTTCTAATTTTGTAAGAACACATCTCTCCAAAAATCCCACCAACTGCTCCCCCCAGCCTACTGTAAATCACCTTTTCTTTTCCCGCATGCACTGAACAATTTTCTGAAACTGTGATTTGTGTTCCTTCTAGATGCACTGAGGTCTGGGTGACAGTGTCCCAGTGCCGGGGACAAAGCCTGCAACCCATGAGTTGGGCTAGGCAGGCATGTAGCAGGGGCACAGGATGGACTCAGTGTCATAGAAGATCTGGTCACCGCAGTGTGGACAGGGGTTGGTGCTGAACCAGACCATGCTGAGACGCCCAGACTCCCACAGCAGCTGCTTGACCAGCATGCAGCTGAGCCAGGAGGCCAAAGTTCAGGGTGCTGCACACGTCCTCATAGCTCTCCAGGGCTGCAGGGTACAGCATGTGGCTCAGCTTGCTCAGCCCCATGGTGTGGTGCAATAGGCTCTCCAGCATGGCCATGGAGAAGGGGTTGCCACAGAAGCTGAAGGTGGTGAGCTGGGAGCAGCAGCTCAGGGAGGGCAGGAGGGCGCTGAACTGGGTGTCCATGATGCTGCACTCATCCAGGTCCAGGTCCTGCAGGGTGGCCGAGGTCCTCTTGATCGAGACCTGCAGGGGCTCTGAGCTGAGGCTGGTCAGGTTGACACCACTGAGGCCCAGGTCCTTCAGCAGGCCGATGCTTGGGCACTGCGACAGGTATGTCAGGTCTCACTCTGAAATCAGGCAGTTGGTGATTGACAGGGTCTCCAGAGGGGTCTTCTGGAACCTGGGGTGAAAGAGGGCAGTCAGTACCAGGGGCAGAGGTGGCAGGTGGCAGGATGTGGGAAGGAGAGGTCTGTTTCACTGGAACACAAGGTATCTCACTGGCTTGGAGCTGGCCTCTCACATTCTTGACGGGAAGGCAGGGGGTCTTCTGGCCACAAGCTCATGCTCATATGGGTATGACCTCCCCTGCACAAAATGATAAAATATTTTCAATGTGGGAAACAAACAGTAAACAAATGTTATTTGCCTATTTCAGCTTACTAGTATTTGGTTAACAGGAATTAAGATGTTTTTACAGGACAAGATTAGTTGAATTCAATGGCAGGATGGATGCAGTGGACATGGGCTGATGGGTCCCAGAAGTTACAGATGATCCTTGGGTGAATATCCCCCAGATATTCGGGGGCCACAAACCGTCCACCACCACCTTCAATTCTTTCTTTCTTCTTCCTTTTCTTTCTTTCTTCTGTTTTCTCAATGAACATATTGATTCATAATGTTTGGAGTTTGCAGCTGCCAAAAAGGGAATCAATGCAACTTATTCATACAGACAGACTAGGCTGCATCATCTCAGCTTTTATCACTGTGTTCAAGGCAGAGCAATAACCTGTTACTGAGTATTTCCTATGTATTCAGAAGTCTTAGAGGAAAATAATAATTGTAATTTGGGCTTAGAGAGATTGCAGCCACTTTAACAATGATGCTCATTTGACTTTTTCTCTTCTCTGGACTGCTTAGGAGCCTCAGTTTCCCCTCCTGATCCCTCCTTGTCATCTCCAGAATCACCCACTTCCCACAGCTCACCTGGAGCCTAAAACAGCTCAGGACAGAAGCGGCAGGTGGGAGGGAGAGACAGAGCTTCAGACTGCAAAAAACACGCCTGATGATGTCCTCCTCACTTAGTTATCTGTCATCACCTCAGCTAAGACATCACTGTCTCGGAAAGAATTCCCAAAGGCATCACACCTGACCCGCACTAGACGGACTCCCAGCAAGAAGTCCCCTTTCACAGCATCTAACCTAGGCCACACCTCTGACCCTAATCAGAGAGGTGACCCGACAAGACGCCCAGGGACAGAGCGGCGGCATCGTGAGGACTTCCGAGTGGCTCAGGCCCCCTGGCAATGCCCCCAGGGGGCACAGAGTAGACGCCCCGATGGTAACAGAATGAGAGAGGCCCGTGCTGGTCTGCGGTGCTGGCGCCATGCCTAACCCAAGCACTTGGTGCAGGCGGTCATTGAGGAAGGAGATGGATACAGGTAGAGCTCCTGCAAGTGGGGCAAGTTCAGGAACTAGGCCGTGAGCTGGCCCACGCAGTACTCCTCCTGGTCGGGGTCAGTGTGGGGCAACATGTGGATGTGCCAGAGCAGCAGCCAGCACAGGTTGCCCATCCAGCCCAGGTGCGGCAGGAACCTGCCCAGCGTGGCTAGCTTCCAGGTACAGTTCACCTCCAGGTCCTGGACAGAGTCCAGCTGCACCACCTTCAGGATCCCCCTGATGTTCTGCATGGGCATGACGATGATCCTCAGCTTCGTGCAGCAGGCTCCTCCTCTGTTTGGCCTTCTTCAGCAGGTAGCAGAGGGCCTGGTCCAGGGTATCCTCCCTGAGGCACAGCTTGACCCGCACCTGCACAGGGGCCCGTGCCGGCTTCAGCCCCATCTGTGCCTCTGCTCTGTGCCTCTTCTGCATGGGCTGGGCTGGCTTGGGCTCCAGCAGCGAGCAAATGCTGGCCACGTAGTCCAGAAGTCCGGGTGGGAGTTCTGGCACAAGTCCAGCACCTGAAGCTTCTAGTGCCTTCAGGGCTGCGGGGGACATGTCGAGCTGTGCAGAGGCATACAGGCACCAGGACCCCGCGAGGGCTCTTCACTCCACACACCACAGCTCCTCTGGCTTCAGGAACCCCCTTGTTCCCCACTTTAAAGGACACTGGAGGGGGCATGTGACTTTTGTCCCGTCTGGCCCTCAATCAATCCTGTACACCTGAACGCCTGTTCCCTGGTGACCCCTCATCCTCCTTCCCTGGCTGCATCTTGCTCACACCCCCAGGCCCCACCAGTCTGCCAGGTTGACCTCACCTGTGTCGGACCTCCTGTGCAAGTGGACGTCCAGGTCGTCGAGTGCAGCCTGAAAGGTCTCCAGATGAGGCTGGTGGTTGTTCATCAGGGTCTCCAGCGGGAGGCAGGGGAAGGGCAAGACCTACACCATCGAATTCAAGGCCTGGATGTTCCTCCTGGCAAAGGCCACCATAAAGAGAGGCGGGAAGAACTCTATGGGCAGCTCCTTCAGGGCCTTATGGCCAAGGCCTCATTCCACAGCAGGCTCTGGTCAGCCAGCTCCAGCAGTCGAGTTTGGGCTTGGACACCCATCCTGCAGAACCTAATCTGGAATGTGTCCTGGGGGGATGTCAGAGTGCAAGGGAAGGGGTGGGGGTTCTTCTCTGGCCAAGAAACCTGGGAGACCCTGCTATCCGTCCAACCTTGGGGAACCCAAGGCAGGGTCAGAGACATCCTCTGGCTACAAATTCACAGCTTTGGCCCCACTGGTACAAGGACAAGCATCTCTCCAGGAAGCAACAAAGTGACAAGGTGACATCTTGCCCCATCCCGTATCTACTGGCTGCTGCATTTAATCCCAATCCCTGATGGCTGGTAGATATCTAGGAGTCTTACAGCTGACCCCACTCTCTTCAGATAAAGCTTCTGATTATTACTCAAGGGCTGAAAACAGGAATGAGGAGTTTAGCCCAACACAACCTGTCTTTAAACTCCAACCAATAACTCATGCAACGGGTGCTGTTATGTCACTTAATAAAAAAGATGTACCTTTCACTGTGTGTCTCTTCTACAAATGTTCTTACCATTTGGTTCAATGGAGCAAAGCGCTCATATTCAGAACAAAGCCACCACTATTTAAACTATTCTACAGATTTTTTTTTTTTATTCCATGGAATTAAAAAACAGTTTTTAGCTTTTAAAACAAAAAGAAACCCCAAGAATACTATAAGCTAGTAAAATCACAGAAGTATAAAATGATATGAACTATAATCACTGGTAACAAACTAAAATGTAAAATGTCACCCAAAAATTCATCCTAATTGAATGTCTTTCATTAAATCAGTTCCAGGAACTTCCCTGGCAGTTCAGTGAAGAGGACTTTGAGCGTTCACTGAAGAGGCACAAGGTATATCCCCATCAGGGAACTATGATCCCAGATGCTGTTCGGTGTGACCCATCCCCTCACTCTCACCCCATCCTACGGATCCACCCTCCACGGCCTGCTCGCCACCACCCCCCCATCCCCACCAAATTCTATTTGGTTAAGAAATATTGTAACAGTCTGTACAAGTGGTGAAAATCAGGGAAGAAACCAAACTGTCTGGGATAAAGGTAAAACTTCATGTAGAAGCAAAAGCAAAGTGTGCAATTGCCAACGTGATGGAAAGGTAAAGAAATTTCTTCACAGGATCGTTGCCTGTGTGGCCTGTCCCATGAAGACCCCGGCAGGTACAGCTGACAGAGCCCAAGGCGCCAGCATGGAGCAATGTGCTCAGGCCTGAGTCCTTCTTTTCCTTCAAGGACACACCTTTCAGATTCTGGCTGAAATTTCCATTTCTGGCTAAAGTACTATCTTACTACTAGATCTCCATCCATCTAAGGCTGAGTGGACATTTTTACTTTCTCACTACATACAACTGATGGATGCATCAGAGCAGCAGCCAGCACAGGTTGTCCATCCAGCCTAAGCGCAGCATAAACCTGCCCAGCATGGCCAGCTTCCAGGTGCAGTTCACCTCCAGGTCCTGGACGGAGTCCAGCTTCACCACCTTCAGGATCCCCCTGATGCTCTGCATGGGCATGGTGATGATCCTCAGCTTCTGGCAGCACAGGTGCAGCAGGCTCCTCCTCTGTTTGGCCTTCTTCAGCAGGTAGCAGAGGGTCTGCTCCAGGGTATCCTCTTTGAGGCACAGGTCGACCAGCACCTGCACAGGGGCCCACACCAGCTTCAGCCTTGCCTGTGCCTCTGCCCTGCACCTCTTCTGCATGGGCTGGGCTGGCTCGGGCTCCAGCAGCGAGCAAACGCTGGCTGTGATGCCGGACCACGTGGTCCAGAAGTCCTGGTGGGAGTTCCGGTGCAAGTCCAGCACCTGAAGCTTCCACCACCTGCAGGACCTCGGGGGACATGCAGAGCTGTGCAGAGGCCTACGGGCACCAGGACCCCACGAGGGCTCTTCACTGCACACACCACAGCTCCTCCGGCTTCACAAGCCTCCTTGTTCCCCACTTTAAGGGACACTGGAGGGGCACATGCCTTTTGTCCCCTTGGCCCCTCAATCAGTCCTGTATACCTGAACGCCTGTTCCCAGGTGACCCCTCATCCTCCTGCCCTGGCTGCATCTTGCTCACACCCCCAGACCCCACCAGTCTGCCAGGTCGACATCACCTGGGGTGGACATCCAGAGCAAGTAGGACCTCCAAGCCATCGAGTGCAGCGCTGAAAGGGTCACACACACACACTGAAAGATAGAAACACACACACAGCATCACAAACAGACAGAGTGAGATACACACATACACTGAGAGACACACACACTGATAGATACACAAACTTTGAGAGAGACACACACACATGCACACTGGGAGAGATGCACACAAGGAGAGAGGGACCCTCACACTCTGATAGACACACACACATACTCAGACACACACAGACACACACTGAGAGAGACAGACATACACACTGAGAGAGAGACCATACACATACAGACACACAGACACACAAACAGTGGGAGAGAGACACACACAAACCATGAGAGACATACACACACAGATGCACACAATGGGAGAGAGGAACACACAACGAGAAGCCAGACTAGCACCCTGAGAGAGCCACACACACTGAGAGAGCCACACACACACTGAATTGGATGGAAACACTGAGAGAGTGACACACACCCTGAGAGAGAGACCCACACAGGGAGAGAGACACACACTGAGAGAAACAAGCACCCACCCTGAAAGATAAACATACCCACTGAGGGAAACACACACAATGAGACACACACACACATTGAGAAAAATGCACAGAGAGAAAACACACAGACTGAGAGAGAGGCACACACACACTGAGACTGAGACACAAACACTGAGACAGACACATATTCTGAGACACATAGAGACACACACACTGAGAGAAAGACACACACACACAAAGAGAGAGAAACACACACTGAGAGAGAGACACACAAAATGAAAGTGAGACACACACTGAGAAAGAGAAACACACACTGAGAGAAATTCACACACTGAGAGAGATACACCAGCACTGTGACATTGATGCACAGACTGTAACAGAGACACACATACCGAGAGGCACACACACACACACTGAGATGCACATACACACACTGAGATACACAAACACATAATGTGAGAGAGACACACACACTGAGAGACATACAATGTGAGAGACACTCATACTGAGAGACACACACTGAGAGAGAGGAACTGAGAGATAAACATGCACACTGAGAGAAATGCACACTGAGAGAGACACACATTCTGAGATACAAACAGAAGCAAACACTGAGAAAGAGGCACACACACTGAGAGAAAGACACACACACTGAGAGAAAGGCGCACACACTGAGAGAAAGACACACACAATGAAAGAAAGACAAACACAATGAGAAAGACACATACAAACTCAGAGAAACACACACACTGAGAAAAATTCACACTGAGAGAGACACCAACACTGTGACAGTGACACACACACCATCACAGAGACACACACACTCTGAGAGAGTCAAACGTACAGTGAGACAGACGCACACACACTGAGAGACATCCCCCACACAGAGAGACACACAAAGACACACACATTGAGAGACAGACATTCACAGACTGAGAGATAAACATAAAACTGAAACACACCCAGACTGAGAGACACACACACATAGAGAGAGAAACACATACACACACTGAGACACACACAAACACACACAGTGTGAGAGAGACACACACACTGAGAGAGACACACACTGAGAGATAAACATACATGCTGAAAGAAAAGCACACAATGAGATACACACACAGAAAATGAGAGGCACACACACACAATGAGACACACACACAGACAGAGACACCAATAAACACACAGAGACACACAGAGAAAGACATATTCAGAAAGTCACACGCACATGGAGACACACATTCTGAGATACAAGCAGACACAAACCTTGAGAATGAGACACATAGAGCCACATGAGAGACACATAGACAGATGCACAAAGAAACACACATACTGAGAGAAAGACACCCACACACAAAGAGAGAGAAACATACATTGAGAGAGGGACACACACATACAGAGAGAGACACAACACACACTGAGAGAGACACACACACAATGATATATTCAAACACACACTGTGAGAGAGATACACACACTGAGAGACACACATATTGCACTTATCTCACACGCAAGTAAAATACTGCTCAAAATTTTCCAAGCCAGGCTTCAAGAGTATGTGAACCATGACCTTCCAGATGTTCAGGCTGGATTTAGAAAAGGCAGAGGAACCAGAGATCAAAATGCCACCATCCGTTTGATCATCAAAAAGCAAGAGAATTCCAGAAAAAAAATCTAATTCTGCTTTATTGACTGTGCCAAAGACTTTGTGTGGATCACAACTAACTGTGGAAAATTCTTTGAGATGGGAATACCAGACCAACTGACCTGCCTCTTGAGAAATATACATGCAGGTCAGCAATCAAGAGGTAGAACTAGACATGGAATACACTGATACCAAAGAGGGAAAGGACTACATCAAGGCTGTATATTTTCACTCTGTTATTTAATTTATATGCAGAGTACATCATGAGAAATGCAGGGCTGGAGGAAGCACAAGCTGGAATCAAGATTGCTGGGAGAAATATCAATAACCTCAGATATGCAGATGACACCACCCTTATGGCAGGAAGTGAAGAGGAACTAAAAAGCCTCTTGAAAGTGAAAATGGAGAGTGAAAAAGTTGGCTTAAGGCTCTACATTCAGAAAACTAAGATCATGGCATCTGGTGCCATCATTTCGTGGCAAATAGAGGGGGAAACGGTGGAAACAGTGACAGATTTTATTTTGGGGGCTCCAAAATCATTGCAGATGGTGACTGAAGCCATGAAATGAAGAGATGCTTACTGCTTGCAGAAAAGGTATGACCAATATATATTAAAATGCTAGACAGCACATTAAAAAGAAGAGACATTACTTTGCCAACAAAGATCCGTGTAGTCAAAGCTATGGTTTTTCCAGTAGTCATGTATGGATGTGATAGTTGGACTACAAAGAAAGCTGAGTGCTGAAGAATTGATGCTTTTGAACTGTGGTGTTGGAGAAGACTCTTGAGAGTCCCTCGGACTGCATGGAGATCCAACCATTCCATCCTAAAGGAAATCAATTCTGAATATTCTTTGGAAGGACAGATGCTGAAGCTGAAACTCTAATATTTTAGCCACCTGATGTGAAGAACTGACTCATTTCAATAGACCCTGATGCTGGGAAAGATTGAAAGCAGGAGGAGAAGCGGACAACAGAGGATGAGATGGTGGGATGGCATTACCAACTCAATCAACAGGAATTTGAGTAGACTCTGGGAGTTGGCGATGGACAGGAAGGCCAAGTGTGCTGCAGTCCATGGGGTCACAAAAACCTGGACAAGACTGAATGACTGAAATAACTGACTGAGGAGAGCTGAGCTAATGATAGCTATCCTAAGGAGGAGATAGCTATCCTATCCTATCCTAAGGATAGCTCTCCTAAGGAGGAGAGTTGAACTATGGAGAACTAAGATAAGGAGAGCTAAGCTAATGAAAGGAGAGCTGTGTTAACGAAATTTAAGCTAAGGAGAGCTGAGCTAATGAGAGCTAGTCTAAGGAGGGCTCTGCTAAGGACAGCTTGGAGGGCTGAGCTTAGGAGAGCTAAACTAAGGAGAGCTAAGCTAAGCAGAACTACAGACAGCTGAGCTACGGACAGCTAAGCTAAAGGGAATTAAGCTAAGGAAGGCTGAGCTAAGGAGAGTGAGGAGACACCAGGTTTGGTAGCTTCTCTGGCTCATTCTACTCTAATGTACAACCAAGCATGACAAAAACCACTAAGGCAACAGTAGCCACCCTAAAAGAGGAGGGAATATACCTTGCAGCATGGAGGCTTTTCTCTGTAACTACAGCCTTCAAACTATTGCTGATGTTCATCTGATATTCACAAGGCCGCTGGACTCAACATGATATCTACCTTTCAACAAGTCAGGAGTCACACATCAAGAAGAAGAATAATACTATTAAAAACAAACAAAAACCAAAACAAAATGGGGACACACTCAGGAAGTAAACATCACCAGGTAAATACAACTCCAAGTGCTTCCAAAAACCAAAAACCCTATGAATTGTGTAAAAATCCCATGAATATTACTCAACAGGGATTCTTATCAGAGATACAAAATCTAAACTGCCACAAGACGTCAAATCTGGGCACTGGAAAAGGCCACCATGGAAAATGGTCCAGACCAGAAATGGTAGATTAACATTAGTGAGGGGGATCCTTTTATACTCGTGAGGGCATATCACTGGGAAGAGCCAGTATAAAAACCACTGTCCGTGTGACTTTATAGAAATGAAAGAGACAGTATGACTAGGCCTCTCCACTCCTAGGATACTTCAGAAATACACAGATTTTGAAAACCACATGCAAGAGAGCATGCACTGCAGCAGCATTCACAATGCCCAGAGATTAACGTAAAGTACACAGGATGCAGAGATGATATGGATCAAGGAATGGAATTTGGGTTCATGATGGAATATGACTCCGGCATTGAAACAAAGAAATAATGTCATTGTCAGAGGTACAGAAAAGTATGGTGATAATCAGATTCAGTGAAGAAGGGCAGATGAGAGCTGTGTCACAGCATTTACCTTTCAAACGGGACAGACAATATTGCTGCCAGTGAGTACACAGATGAGGTAAAATGGGTTCCCATCAATGCTGGGAACACCCTGATGCTTAGCAAAGGAGATGGGTGAGAGGAAGGCTTACATTGGTAGGCTGAAATTCATGGATTCCCAAAAATAGCTGTCACATACATAATCTTCAGGGACTGACTTAGCAAGAGTGGTGTACTATACGATTTCTGAGAGCAGGTCAGAAGAAATAACCACTGCTGAATGCCTCTGTGTACTGGTGTAAGGGAGCAAGACTTGATACAGCCACAACAAAAGCAAATCAAACAAGAAATTTGAACAACAAGTTTGCTGTTCAAGAAACAACAAACTCAAACAAGAAATATGAACGACAATAAAACCTAGAATGAAGTAGACACAAGCTTTAGGGGTGGGTGGGGCGAGCTTCCTCTAGCTCATTCTACTTTCATTTACAAGCAGAAATTGCTCATAGCTCTAAAGATGCAGTTACCATACTAACAAGAAGAGAGCCCCCAGAAATGCTGCCGTCTGGTGGCCCATTTCTGGAGCAGCAACCACAAACCTTACGCTGATAGACGCTGGTTATTCACAAGGCGACCAGGCTCTAGATGACACCTACCCTTACAAAATGGCCAGGGGTAGCATGCTGAAATAAAAACAAGAACAAACCATACAATCAGAAAGGAAACTTAAGCAGCTAAATACCAGTCAATGCTTAGAAAGAAGCCTCTGGAAATGCACCTCATTTGCTTTATTATCAGTGATATGAAAAATTAAACTGCAATGCAATATCACTAGTGAGAAATGAAACAGGCCATTATCCAAAACTCTATAGACAAGAAAGGGTAGAGCAGTATTATTAGTAAAGGGGTACCTTATATGCCACTGGTGGTAGATAAGCAATCAGAACATTCATGGGCAAGACTGTCAAAGTGCCTTGGACTCAAAAAATGGGACAGATGATGTCATGTGGCACTTCCAATCCCAGAGAATTTGAGAAACCAACAGACCATGGAAAACACATGCCCACACCCCCACCCCACAAACAGGCACTGCAGCAACATTCACAATGCCCAAGAGATGAAAGGAAAGAGAATCGTTGGCTGCAAATGAGAAGAGAAAGATATTGGACACAGAGACACAACAAAATATGACTCTGACATTATGAAAATGCAAAAAAATGCCATTTTCAGGGATATGCAGAAATCTAGAGCGAATCACAGTAAGTAAAGAAGGGCGGATTAAAGACAAATCACAACATATGCCTTCCAGAGGGTATTAAAAAAACATACTGATAGTGATGAATACCCAAACAAAAGTGAAATGGACTTACATTCCTGGTAAGAATATTACAGTTCGCAAAGGGTGAGAGGCCAAAAGGTGAAGCCTGGAATAAAGTTATACCCACAACTATCTATGTAATTCATAATCCACATAGACCTCCTGTATCAAGAGACATGTACTCAGCAGATTCTAAAAGATAGCTCTGACAATAACGACAGTGAATACCTCCAGTTATCTGTTGAAAAGAAGGAGAAACTGTTTCCCTGCAACAACTACACTGGTGTAAATGGTCTCAAATAAGAAATAAAGTTAGACTTAAATCTCAAAGGCTAAAGAGACAAAAACTTTTGATGGCATCCTGTGCCTCATTTTACTCTCATTTACAACCAGGCCGGGGAGTTGGTGATGGAAAGGGAGACCTGGCGTGCTGAGATTCATGGGGGCGCAGAGAGTCGGACAGGACTGAGCCACTGACTGAACTGAACTGGGATAACCTCCCAGGCTGCTGTTACCATAGTAACAAGAGGCGGGAATGAAAAATGCTGCCACCTTGTGGACATTTTCTTTAACAGCAACCTAAACTGCTTGCTGCTGCTGCTGCTGCTGCTGCTGCTGCTATTAAGTCGCTTCAGTCGTGTCCGACTCTGTGCGACCCCATAGACGGCAGCCCACCAGGCTCCCCTGTCCCTGGGATTCTCCAGGCAAGAATACTGGAGTGGGTTGCCATTCCCTTCTCCAATGCATGAAGGTGAAAAATGAAGGTGAAGTTTCTCAGTCCTGTACGACTCTGAGCAACCCCACGGACTGCAGCCTACCAGGCTCCTCCGTCCATGGGATTTTCCAGGCAAGAGTACTGGAGTAGGGTGCCATCATGACTGCATTATTCACAAGAGTGCTGAGCTCCAAAAGATACCCACCCTTAACAAATTTCCAGGAGTCCCAGAGGGGAAAATTAATAAAGTAAACACAGGAGAAGTTAACAGGAAGAGGATATGAACAGGTAAACACAGTTCTGTGTTTCTTTAAAAAAGTTCATGATAATTTGCACATAGGGTGAATTCTAAGAGTTACAGACATCTACGATGTGAGGACATTATCACCTCTGCCTGAGCATGGAAAAAGGCAACTGTCAAATGCTGAATATGGCATCAATGGTAGAGTAACATTAGTACAGTGGATGCTTTAGGGTACTGGTGGGATGGATCTGGTAAGAGCCACTGTGAGCATGACTAGAAGAGTCCTCTCCCATGAGAGAAAAATAAATAAATAAATGAAGAGGTAGTGACAGTATGATTAATTAGATCCTCTCCTGCACTACTTCAGAAATGAATAGGTTTTGGACATCACACACACCAAACAGGGTCCTGGGGCACCATTCAAAACATAGAACAGATGAAAGTAAAGATAGCATACCTGGAAAGAGCAATGGATAAAGAAACATGATATAGGTATAGAATTAATTTTGAATCAAGGATTGAAATATAAACATAGGCCATCTTAACAGATAGAGGTAAATCCAGAGATCATCACACTGAGTGAAGGAAGGTCGATGCAAGAATCATCATGGGATTAAACGGAGAGGTGTGATACAAAAATTCAGAACAGTGAGAACCCACACAAAGGTGACATGGACATCCAACCTGGAAAGAAGCTTAGGGTGAGTGAAGGACCCTGCTTGATGCAAGGGATACATCTGGCACTTGGTATTAACTTCTTGCACAGATACATATAAAATGCAGAATCCACATAAATCTACTTCAGCAAGTTTGTCAGCAAGACAAAACCCAT
The DNA here is from genome assembly GCF_002263795.3 of Bos taurus. Lineage (NCBI taxonomy): Eukaryota > Metazoa > Chordata > Mammalia > Artiodactyla > Bovidae > Bos > Bos taurus. The sequence goes on from NC_082638.1 coordinate 24,062,426, forward strand.
TCTAATAACATGTAGGTGAAAACAAGCACATCTGAACATCTAGTATTCTCAGTGTCGTGGAACACTGATCTGTTCATGTAAAACAAATGCATCCTTGTCAATCAACTTGAATAGAATAGGAATTTTACTTAAAATCCAAGAGTGAGGAGACATCAGATTTGGTGGCATCCTCTGGCTCATGCTACTCGAATGTATAGTCAGGCCTGACTAAAACTCTCAGGCATCAGAGGCCATCCTTATAGAGGACAGAATAAAGAAGCTTTGCAGCATGGAGGCTGCTCTCTGTAACCACAGCCTGAAAACTATCACTGATGGACATCTGATTCACAAGGCCGCTGGACTCAACATGATACCTACCCTTAAACACATGAGGAGTCACACACCCAAAATTAAATAAATAAATAAACACACACACACACAAATGAGACACTCTCAGGAAGAAAACGTAAACAGGTAAACACAACTCAAGTGCTTTCAAATAGCAGAAAGCCCATGAGCAGTACTCCAGTATACCTCGGCCCCCTACTATACCTCATAGTATAACATGGCCTCCCCACTCCTAGTTCAGTTAAGTTCAGTCACTCGGTCGTGTCCAGCTCTTTATGTCCCCATGAACCACAGCATGCCAGGCCTCCCTGTCCATCACAATCTGCCGGAGTTCACCCAAACTCATGTCCGTCAAGTCAGTGATGCCATCCAACCATCTCATCCTCTATCATCCCATTCTCCTCCTGCCCTCACTCTTTCCCAGCATCAGGGTCTTTTCAAATGAGTCTGCTCTTTGCATCAGGTGGCCAAAGTATTGGAGTTTCAGCTTCAACATGAGTCCCTCCAGTGAACATACAGGACTAATCTCCTTTAGGATGGACTGGTTGGATCTCTTTGCAGTCAAAGGGACTCGCAAGATTCTTCTCCAACACCACAGTTCAAAGGCATCAGTTCTTCTGCACTCAGCCCTCTTTATAGTCCAACTCTCACATCCATACATGACTACTGGAAAAACTATAGCCTTGACTAGATGGATCTTTGTTGGCAAAGTAATGTCTCTGCTTTATAATATGCTGTCTGGGTTGGTCATAACTTTCCTTCCAAGGAGCAAGTATCTTTTAATTTCATGGCTGCAATCACCATCTGCGGTGATTTTGGAGCCCAGAAATATACTCAGGTACTGTTTCCACTGTTTCCCCATCTATTTGCCATGATGTGATGGTACCGGATGCCATGATCTTAGTTTTCTGAATGCTGAGCTTTAAGCCAACTGTTTTCACTCTCTTCTTTCATTTTCATCAAGAGGCTTTTTAATTCCTCTTCATTTTCTTCCATAAGGGTGGTGTCATCTACATATCTGAAGTTATTGATATTTCTCCCAGCAATCTTGATTCCGGATTGTGCTTCCTCCAGCCCAGCGTTTCTCATGATGTATTTTGCATATAAGTTAAGTAAGCAGGGTGACAATATACAGCCTTGACGTACTCCTTTCCTATTTGGAACCAGTTTGTTGTTTCATGTCCAGTTCTAACTGTTGCTTCCTGACCTGCATACAGATTTCTCAAGAGGCAGGTCAGGTGGTCTGGTATTCCACTCCCAGGATACTTCAAAAGACACAGGTTTTGAAAACCACACGCAACAGAGCATGCACTGCAGCAGCATTCCCAATGTCCAGAGATGAAAGTAAACAAAGTACACAGTGAGGAAGAGATGAATGGTTCAAGGAATGGGATTCGGATTCATGAAGGAATATGACTCACACTTTGAAACAAGGAAATAATGTCATCAGAGGTACAGATAAGTGATAACCAGAATCAGTGAAGAAGGGAAGATGAGAGCTGTGTTATAGGATTTACCTTTCAAATGGGACAGACAAGATTGCTGGCAGTGAGTACTCTGACCAACATAAAATGGACACCCAGTGATGGGAACTTCCTGATGCTTAGCAAAGGGGATACGTGAGAGAGGTCTTATGTTGGTAGGTTGAAATTCATGGATTCCCACAAATACCTGTAAACTATATAATCCACAGGGACTGATTTGGCAAGAGTGATATACTACACACTTTCTGAGAGCAGGTCAGAGGAAATAACCATTGTTGAATGTCTGTGTATTGGTGTAAGGGAGCAGGAATCTGAATAATTGTACAGCCACAACAAAGGCAACAATGTTCATCACCTTCCTCAAAACAGAAATATGAACTACAATAAAACCGAGTAGGAAGGAGACACAAGCATTCAGGGGCTTCCTCTATCTCATACTACTATCATTTACAAGTGGAAATGCCACATACTTCTAAAGATGCAGTTACCATGGTAACAAGAGGAGAACCAGAAGAAATGCTGATGCCTTGTTGCCACACTCAGGAACAGCAACCTTAAACCCTGGGCTGATGGACACTGACTATAAACAAGACGCCCAGGCTTTAATGACAACTACCCTTAGAAAATGGCCAGGGGTGGCACACCAAAAAAAAAAAAAAAACGGGCGCAAATCACAGGATCAGGACGGAAACATCAACAAGTAAATACTTAGTCAATGCTTAGAAAGAAGCCTCTGGAAATGTGCCTCATTTACTCTATTATCAGTGAATTGAAAAGTTAAAGTGCAAGGTAATATCACTAATGAGAAACCAAAAAGACCATTATCCAAAACTCTAGAGACAAGAAAGAGTAAAGCAATGTTAGTAAAGAGGACCCCTGTATGCCACTGGTGGGAGGTAAGTGGTCAGAGACTTATAAGCGTAACTGTCAAAGTGCCTTGGAATCACAAAATGACACAGATGATGTCATATGGCAGTTCCACTCCCAGAGTATTTGAGCAATCAACAGATCATGGAAAACACACAACAACACCCCCACCTCCACAAACATGCCCGGCAGCAGCATTCACAATGCCCAAGAGATGAAAGGAAAGAATCACTGGCTGCAAACAAAAAGAGAAACATATGGGACATAGAGACCCAAAAACTATGACTCTGACATTATGAAAGTGCCAAAAAAAAAAAAAAAAGCCATTTATGGGGATATACAGAAATCTAGAGCGAATCACAGAAAGTAAAGAAGGGTGGATAAAGGAGATATTACAACCCAGGCTTTCCAGAGGGGATTAAAGAACATAGTGATGGAACGAGTACCCAAAGAAAAGTGAAATGGACTTACACTCCTGGTAAGAAAATTACAGTTAGCAAAGGATATGGGTGGGTGAGAGGCCAAAAGGTGAAGTCTGGAATAAAGATATACCCACAAATACCTATGCAATTCATAACCCACATGGACCTCCTGTATCAAGAGGCATGTACTCAACAGATTCCAAAAAGATACCTCTGACAATAAACATAGTTGAATTCCTCCAAGTATCTGTGGAAAGGGAGGTGAAACTGTTTCCATGAAACAACTACAACGGTGTTGATAGTCTTAAAAAAATAAAGTTTCACCTAAAAAAAAAGATCAAAGAGTAAACAACCAATACTTTTGGTGACTACCTGTGTCTCATTTTGCTCTCATTTACAACCAGACTTGGGAATAACACAGAGGCTGATGTTACCATGGGAATAAGAGGAGAGACTGAAGAAATGCTGTCGCCTTCTGGACATTTTCTCTAACAGCAACCTTAAAATGTTTGCTGATGGCCGCACTATTCACAAGAGTGCTGAGCTCCAACTGATACCCACGCTTAACACATTTTCAGGGCTCACAGAGGGGAAAATAAGTAAAGTGAACTTGGGAGAAGCTAACAGGAAGAGAATATGAACAGGTAAATGCAATTCCGTGTTTCTTTAAAAAAGCACATGACACATAGGGTGAATTCTAAGAGATACAGACATCTAAGCTCTGAGGACATTATCACCTCTGCCTGAGCATAGAAAAGGGCCACTGTCAAGTCCTGGACATGGCATCGATGGCAGAATAGGATTAGTACAGTGGATGCTTTAAGGTACTGGTGGAATGGACCTGGTAAGAGCCACTATGAGCATGACTAGAAAAGTGCACTCCCATGAGAGAAAAATAAATAAATAAAGAGGTAGAGACAGTATGATAAATCAGATCCTCTCCTGGAGTGTTTCAGACATGAACAGAGTTCCAACACCACTCACCGCAAACTAGGTCCTGCCACATCATTCAGAACAACAAAGAAATGAAAGTTAAGATAGTGTACTTGGATAGAGGAATGGATAAAGAAGTGTGATGTAGGTCTGGAATGAAGTTTGAATCAAGGATTGAAATTTGAAAGTAGGTCCTCTTCCCTGATAAAGATAAATCCAGAGGTCATCACAATGAATGAAGGAACATTTCAAGAAACACCATAGGATACAATGGAGTGGTGGGATACAGAAATCCACTGCAGTGAGCACCGACACAAATGTGACATAGACATCCAACTGGCAAGAAACTTAAGGGTAGCCGAGGACCTTGGTGGATGGAAGGGATACATCTGGAACTTGGTATTAATTTCTTCCCACAGATACATATTAAATACAAAATCCATATAAACCTATTACAGCAAGAGTGGTAGACAAAACAATTTCTAATAATATGTAGGAAAAGCAAGCACAGCTGAATACATAAAGTAGCCTCAGTATCTCAGAACAAGAATCTGTACACATAAAACCAACTCATCATTGTCTTCAACTTAAAGAGAATAGGAACACTTACTTCAGAGATCCAAGAGTGAGGAGACATCAGGTTTGGTGGCATCCTCTGGCTCATTCTACTCTAATGTACTTCCAAGCCCGACAAAAACTCTCAGACATCACAGACCATTCTAAAAGAGGAGCAAATAATAAAGTCTTGCAGCATGGAGGGTTTTCTCTGTAACAGCAGCCTTAAAAGTATCATTGATGGACATCTGATATACACAAGGTCTTATTGCTGGACTTCACTCATCAAAAAAAAAAAAAAAAAGTGAAAAAGAAATCCAGGACACTCTCAGGAAGAAAACATCAACAGTTAAATACAGCTTAAAAAAAAAAAAAAAAACCAGAATCACTAAATATTCCTAAGGCTGCTGGGCTTTAAATGATATCTGTCTTTCAAAAACTGCTAACTGTCTCATGTGAATGAAAAATGTCAAATAGCACAGCATATCTGGAAGAAAATACCAACAGGTAAATACAGTTCTCAGTATTTCTTTAAAAGCACATGAAATACACTCATTATACTGAATTACTGAGAATTCTTTTGGGTTCACCTCTTTGTGATCCCAGGAACCATAGCCCACCAAGTTCCTCTGTCCATGGAATTTTCCAGGCAAGAATTCTGGAGTGACTTGCCATTTCCTCCTCCAGGGGATCTTCCCAAATCACATCTCCTTTGACTCCTGTCTTTGCAGGCAGATTCTTAACGACAGTGCCACCTGAGAAGCCCAGTGTATTATTATAGATACACAAACTATACTAATGAGGTATTACCTCTGAGTAGTGAAAAAGTATCAAATATTATACAGAGAAGACATGGTAGAGAAACATTATTGAACGGGACTCTTTATGGTACTAGTGAGATATATTTGGCAGGAGCCATTATAAATGTCACTACAAACTGCCTTTTAAAGAATACAAGAGACTGACCATATGACCTGGGAGCTCCACTCCTAAGAATGCATATTAAAAAAAAACAAAAGAAGAAGAAGAAAAATATATATTTGGGAGAAAAATGTAAGTCAACCATATACTGCAGGAAGATTAACAACATCCTATAATGGTCGATACTCTTGCCTGGAAAATCCCATGGACAGAGGAACCTTGTAGGCTGCTGTCCATGGGGTCGCAGAGTTGGACAGGACTGAGTGACTTCCTTTTCACTTTTTACCTTCATGCATTGGAGAAAGAAATGGCAACCCACTCTAGTGTTCTTGCCTGGAGAATCCCAGGGATGAGGGAGCCTGGTGGGCTCCCGTCTTGTGAGGTCGCACAGAGTCAGACACAACTAAAGCGACTTAGCAGCAGCAGCAGCATACATGAAAAACAGAGCTTCCCTTGTGGCTCAGCCGGTAAATAATGCGCCTGCAATGCTGGAGACCTGGTTTCGATCCCTGGGTGAGGAAGATCCCCTGGAGAAGGAAAAGGCTATTCACTCCAGTATTCTGGCCTGGAGAATTCCATAGGCTGTATAATCTATGGGGTTGCAAAGAGTCGGACATGACTGAGTGACTTTCACTACCACTACTATACATGAAAATCAAGAAACTGATGCAGCCACTATTGAAAACAGTAAACAGTTCTTTTATAATAATTATAATAATTTTTATTATTATTATTTTTTACTGAAGGGTAATTGCTTTACAGAATTTTGTTGTTTTCTTTGAAACCTCAGCATGAATCAGCCATATGATACCTATATCTCCTCCATTTGAACCTTCTGCCCATCATCTCCTTCCCCGGTATAGACTTTTGTAAAACTCTAAAAATACAGTTACTATATGAGCCAACAATAACACTACTGGTCATATATCCAGTAAGATGAAAACTCCCATCAGAAAAGTGATATGCACAAGTGTTTATAGTAGCACAATGTACAGTAGCAAAGACATGGAAACAACCTTAAATGCCCATAGATAGCTGAATGGATAAAGACAGATATATTATGCATGCAATGGAATATTAGCCATAAGAAAGAATGATATAATGCTATTTTTTTTCAACATACTAAATAATTGAGAGAAAGACATGAGGAGCTTAGGTGGGTTCAGCTCACCTTGACACATCCTTTGGACCTCAGTTCATGGGAGGTCTTCATCTTTTCCTCCTGGGTATCTAGAGTTAGCTGTTCTATAACAGCTCTAGAGCCTTGTGGCTTCCAAGTCACCTTAGTCATTTTGAAGACTCGCAGTGGTCTACTCCAGAGCCCCTCAGATCAGATCAGATCAGTCACTCAGTCGTGTCTGACTCTTTGCGACCCCATGAGTCGAAACACGCCAGGCCTCCCTGTCCCTCACCAACTCCCAGAGTTCACTGAGACTCATGTCCATCGAGTCAGTGATGCCATCCAGCCATCTCATCCTCTGTCGTCCCCTTCTCTTCCTGCCCCCAATCTCTCCCAGCATCCCAGTCTTTTCCAATGAGTCAACTCTTCGCATGAGGTGGCCAAAGTACTGGAGTTTCAGCTTTAGCATCAGTCCTTCCAAAGAAATCCCAGGGCTGATCTCCTTCAGAATGGATTGGTTGGATCTCCTTGCAGTCCAAGGGACTCTCAAGAGTCTTCTCCAGCACCACAGTTCAAAAGCATCAATTCTTCGGCGCTCAGCCTTCTTCACAGTCCAGCTCTCACATCCATACATGACCACAGGTAAAACCATAGCCTTGACTAGATGAACCTTTGTTGGCAAAGTAACGTCTCTGCTTTTGAATATGCTATCTAGGTTGGTCATAACTTTCCTTCCAAGGAGTAAGCGTCTTTTAATTTTATGTCTGCAGTCACCATCTGTAGTGATTTTGGAGCCCAGAAAAATAAAGTCTGACACTGTTTCCACTGTTTCCCCATCTATTTCCCATGAAGTGGTGGGACCTGATGCTATGATCTTCATTTTCTGCATATTGAGCTTTAAGCCAACTTTTTCACTCTCCTCTTTCACTTTCATGAAGAGGCTTTTGAGTTCCTCTTCACTTTCTGCCATAAGGGTGGTGTCATCTGCATATCTGAGGTTATTGATATTTCTCCCAGCAATCTTGATTCCAGCTTGTGTTTCTTCCAGTCCACCGTTTCTCATGAGGTACTCTGCATATAAGTTAAATGAACAGGGCGACAATATACAGCCTTGATGAACTCCTTTTCCTATTTGGAACCAGTCTGTTGTTCCATGTCCAGTTCTAACTGTTGCTTCCTGACCTGCATACAAATTTCTCAAGAGGCAGATCAGGTGGTCTGGTATTCCCATCTCTTTCAGAATTTTCCACACTGAGCACCCCTATATATACCATTCCCCAGGTGGCCACACCCTTGCACTTTATGAGATCAGCAAGTAACTTCCACAGCCAATAGTGGCGCTGAGTGAACCTTGACATCACAAAGTCTCATCCTGACACGTCTAGGGGAGGATGGGGAGCAACTCAGAGAAAGGTGACCCCTCCCAATTCTTTTAACCACACCCTCTAGCTTCCTAGAGTTTTGGGCCACTTTTAAAATTTCTTATTTTACATGCCCTTTGTCCAGAAGCTTAAAAGGGAAAATTTACATAACTTTCTTTGTAGTAAACCTCCTGCATGGCTGAATAGACAATAAACACGGAATTATAAAATGACAATTGATAAATATTTGGAAGATAGCTGACAAGTGATTCATTTACGTCATTTATGCAGAGTCCAAAGTTAAAATAAGAAAAGAAGATGAACAACACAACAGAAGAGAATTGTGAAGTAAACAAGAATACAACGAAATACAAATTACCCAGAAAAATAGAGGAAAATTATCAAAAATCAGGAAGAAATGTCAAACCTACTTGGTAATATAAGAAATGCAAACAAAAACAATAATGGAATGCGATTTCTCACTATGCAAATTGCAAATTGCCAAAGTTCAATGAGAAAGTTAATATATACCAAATTTTTCCTCCAAATGGAGGATGACGAATTGGAAAAGGAGTGTTTCAGCAGTGTTGTGAAAGCATAGTGTGATGCAACCTTTTGAAGGACAATATGATATTATCTAGTAAGTTTATAAATACATAGAGCCACTTAGCAAGACCCTGTTTGGAATTTACATTTCAGAAATATATCTGCAATTTCACCTAGATTATATATCTAATGCTCACTGCAAAAAAAAAAAAAAATTCCCCATCATCCCAGAGAATTTCTTTGGTACCCTTACCCACACTGTCCTTCCCCATGCAACCCCTGTTCTCAGTTCTATTAGTGCAGGTTACTTCTGCTTCATTTAGAACTTCCTTTAAATGCAGCCTAGAGTATGTACACATGTAGTTGCTTAACAATGTTGTGTTGCTTTCTGCTGTACAGCAAATCAAATTAGGTGTGCAATGTATAAACATAACCTCTTTCATTTAATTCCCTTCTAAATTTAGGTCATCACAGAGCACGGAGGACAGTTCCCTGTGCTGCACAGATAGTTCCCATTAGTTATCAAGGCATTATTTTCCAAAATATACAAACAGCTATGTAGCCCATTATTAAAACAAACAAACAAACAAACAAAAAAACCTCTGTATAAAAACAGGCAGATCTAAATAGACATTTCCCCAAAGAAGTCATACAGATGATGAAAAAACACTTGAAAAGAGGCTAAGTTCAGGTTAGTCACTCAATCGTGTTCGACTCTTTGCGACCCCATGGACTTCAGCACGCCAGGCCTCGCTGTCCATCACCAACTCCCGGAGTCCACCCAAACTTATGTCCATTGAGTCAGTGATACCATCCAACCATCTCATCCACTGTCGTTCCCTTCTCTGTCTGCCCTCAATCTTTCCCAGCATCAGGGTCTTTTCAAGTGGGCCAGCTCTTCACATCAGGTGGCCAAAATATTGGAGTTTCAGCTTAAACATCAGTCCTTCCAATGAACACCAGGACTGACCTCCTTTACGATGGACTGATTGGATCTCCTTGGAGCCCATTGGACTCTCAAGAGTCTTCTGCAACACCACAGTTCAAAATCATCACTTCTTTCAGCACTCAGCTTTCTTTACAGTCCAACTCTCACATCCATACACGACTACTGGAAAAACCATAGCGTTGACTAAATGGACCTTGGTTGGCAAACTAATGTCTTTGCTTTTTAATATGTTGTCTAGGTTGGTCATAACTTTCCTTGCAAGGAGTAAGTGCCTTTTAATTTCATGGTTGCAGTCACCATCTGCAGTGATTTTGGAGCCCCCAAAAATAAAGTCAGCCACTGTTTCCACCATTTCCCCATCTATTTGCCATAAAGTGATGAGACCATGATCTTGGTTTTCCGAATGTTGAGCTTTAAGCCAACTTTTCCACTCTCCTCTTTCACTTTCATCAAGAGGCTCTTTAGTTCTTCTTCACTTTCTGCCTGCAGAAAGGGTGGTGTGGTCTGCATATCTGAGGTTATTGATATTTCTTCCAGCAATCTTGATTCCAGCTTGTGCTTCCTCCAGTCCAGGGTTTCTCATGATGTACTCTGCATATGAGTTAAATAAGCATGGTGACAATATGCAGCCTTGATGTACTCCTTTCCCTCTTTGGAACCAGTCTGCTGTCCCATGTCCAGTTCTAACTGTAGCTTCCTGACCTACATACAGATTTGTCAAGAAGCCAGTCAAGTTGTCTGGTATTTCCATCTCTTTCAGAATTTCCCACAGTTTATTGTTATTCATACACTCAAAGGTTATGGTATAGTCAATAAAGAAAAAATAGATGTTTTCTGCAACTCTCTTGCATTTTCATGATCCAGCACATGTTGGCAATTTGATCTCTGGTTCCTCTGCCTTTGCTAAAACCTCCCTGAACATCTGGAAGTTCATGGTTCACGTACTGCTGAAGCCTGGCTTGGAGAATTTTGAGCATTAGTTTACTAGCCTGTGAGATGAGTGTAATTGTTCTGTAGTTAGAGCATTCTTTGCCATTGCCTTTCTTTGGGATTGGAAGGAAAACTAATGTTTTCCAGTCCTGTGGCCACTGCTGAGCTTTCCAGATTTACTGGTATACTGAGTGCAGAACTTTCACAGCATCATCCTTGAGAATTTGAAATAGCTCAACTGGAATTCCATCATCTCCACTAGCTTTGTTCGTAGTGTTGCTTCCGAAGGCCCACTTGACTTCACATTCCAGGATGTCTGTCTCTAGGTGAGTGATCACACCGTTCTGATTATCCGGGTCCTGAAGATATTTTTGGTAGAGTTCTCCTATGTATTCTTGCCACCTCTTCTTAATATCTTCTGTTTCTGTTATGTCCATACCATTTCTGTCATTTACTGAGCCCATCTTTGCATGAAATGTTCCCTTGGTATCTCTAATTTTCTTGAAGAGATCTCTAGTCTTTTCCATTCTTTATTTTCCTCTATTTCTTTGCACTGATCACTGAGGAAGGCTGTCTTATCTCTACTTGCTATTCTTTGGAGCTCTGCATTCAAATGGATATATCTTTCCTTTTCTCCTTTGCTTTTGGCGTCTCTTCTTTTCATAGCTATTTGTAAGGCCTCCTCAGACAGCCATTTTGCTTTTTTGCATTTCTTTTTCTTGGGGATGGTCTTACTCCCTGTCTCCTGTACAGTGTCATGAACCTCCACCCATAGTTCACCATCACTAATTATTAGAGAAATGCAAATCAAAACTACAATGTGGTATTCCTTCACGCCAGTCCGAATAGATATCAACAAAAATTCTACAAGTAATAATTCCTGGAGAGAATGTGAAGAAAAGGGAACACTCTTGAACTTTCAGTGGGCATGTAAATTGGTACGGCCACTATGGTGAACAGTATGGCAGCTCCTTAAAAAACTAAAAATTTAACCACCATATGACCTACTCCTGGGCATTTTTCTGGAAAAAACCTTAATACCCAAAGATGCGTGCACCCCAATGTTCACTACAGCATTATTTACTGGAGTCACGACATGCAACATTTTTTTATTATAGCAAAAACAGAAGAAATAAAAAGAATAAAAACAGTGTAAAACAAGCAGTCTCTAAAGATGCAGCCAAAGTACACGGTATTTGTAAAAATAAAAGCTTCAATATAAGTAAACAAAGCAGGGACCACATATCAGAACCAAGTTATATGTTAAAATTCAAATAACAGAAGATATTTTATAGTAAAAGAAGGAGTACACCCCGATATTTTATCTCCTGGCCCAGGAACTCAGAATTCTGAGCCAATGGTAAATGAGATCATGGGCGATTTTTTCTTTGTTTGTATGTTTTTGTCTAGCAAATTTACATTTTCTGTTACGTACATGTATTATTTTTTAAATAAACTTATACAGTATTTTTTTAAACATGTGAAGAATGCATCTGGATTGTATAAATTACATTCATAAGAATTCTTCTATTTCTCCATGAGATGGCAGCATAACCACAGTAAATATTTCTTTATACACACATATACATATGAGTGAATACATTCGGATTTTATAAATTACATTCATTAAGCATTTTTCTGTTTCTGCTTGAGAGGGCATCATATGCATCCGTTCAGTTCAGTTCAATCGCTCAGTGGTGTCCGACTCTTTGGAACCCACGAATCGCAGCATGGCAGGCTTCCCTGTCCATCACAAACTCCCGGAGTTGACTCAGACTCACGTCCATCGAGTCAGTGATGCCAACCAGCCATCTCATCCTCTGTCGTCCCCTTCTCTTCCTGCCCCCAATCCCTCCCAGCATCCCAGTCTTTTCCAATGAGTCAACTCTTCGCATGAGGTGGCCAAAGTACTGGAGTTTCAGCTTTAGCATCAGTCCTTCCAAAGAAATCCCAGGGCTGATCTCCTTCAGAATGTACTGGATGGAACTCCTTGCAGTCCAAGGGACTCTCAGGAGTCTTCTCCAACACCACAGTTCAAAAGCATCAATTCTTTGGCACTCAGCTTTCTTCACAGACCAATTCTCACATCCATACATGACCACTGGAAAAACCATAGCCTTGACTAGATGGACCTTTGTTGGTGGAGAAATGTCTCTGCTTTTGAATATGCTACCTAGGTTGGTCACAACTTTTCTTCCAAGGAGTAAGCGTCCTTTAATTTCTTGGCTACTGTCACCAACTGCAGTGATTTTAGAGCCCCCCAAAATAAAGTCTGACGCTGTTTCCAGCTTCCCCATCTATTTGCCATGAAGTGATGGGACCAGATGCCATGATATTCATTTTCTGAATGTTGAGTTCTAAGCCAACTTTTTCACTCTCCTATTTCACCTTCATCAAGAGCAGAGTAAATATTTATTCATACCCACATACACATATGAGAGAATACATCGACATTTTATGAATTGCATTTAAATATTCTTCTATTTCTCCAAAAGATGAAGCATAAGCACAATAAATATTTATTCACACCACATATACTCTGGAGAGTCTCTTGGATTGTAAGGAAACCAAACCAGTCAATCCTTAAGAATGTTACCCTTGGATATCCACTGGAAGGACTGATGCCGAAGCTGAAACTTCAATTCTTTGGCTACCTTATGTGAAGAACGGACTAATTGGAGACACCCCTGATGCTGGGAAAGATTGAAGGCAGGAGGAGAAGCGGACAACAGAGGATGAGATGGTGGGGTGGCATCACCCACTCGGTGGGTCTGAGTTTAAGCAGGCTCAGGTAGTACGTAATTGGACAGGGAAGCCTGGCAGGCCACAGACCACGGGGTCACAAAGAGTTGGACACGAGTGAGCAACTGAAGTGAACTGATGGACATATATAAATAAAATCCTAATACAGACTCAAAATGGACATACTACACCAAGAGTGCTTTGTAAACTCCTTTTAATAATATGTTTTGGATAATAACCATAGATGAATACCTCTATGTATGGTTAAAATGATACAAGGTACAACAATAAGACCATTTGAGTCAACATGCATGGTCAGAGAGATGATCATACCAAGTGAAGTGAGGCACACAGGGAAATATACATGCCAAATAATATCATTCAAACGTGGAATCTAAGATATGACACAAAGGAACATACATATGAAACAGAAAGACACTCCTAGATATAGAGAATAGACTTATGGCTTCAAGGCAGAGAGAATTGGGGGAGAAATGGAGTAAGAGACTGGGGTAAAGAGATATAAAACAGAGTATATGGGAGGGATTGTCATGGGACTTCCCTGGCAGTCTAGAGGTTAAGACACCAGACTTCCACTGCAGGGGATGCAGGTTCAAGCCCTGATCAGGGAACTAATCCCACTTGCTGCACACTGTAGCCAAAAAAAAAAAGATTAAATAAAATATAAAATATACACACACAATGTGTGTATATATATATATATATATATACACACATTTATATGTATATATACATATAAATATATATGTATATATATACATTTATATGTATATATATACATTCATGTACATATATGTCTATACAGAATCATTTGCTGTAAAGCAGAAATTATCACAACATTATAAATCAACTATACTTCAGTTAAAATGTAGCAAGACTGAGGAAAGAAAAGATTGCTATATTTCATTGTGTGTAAAGTTAATATCCAAAGAAAATTGCTGTAAACAAACATGACTCACTACTTAATGGCAGGCTTGCTGAGATACTTAAGGAGACTCATTACTGAAATGCACCAAAGGAAAAGATTGATTGTTGATTGGATAGAGAGATGGACAAATGGATAGATAGGTGACAAAAAAGTATTATAAATAAGTTACAAAACCAGACCTCTATATATGCTGTGTAAGAAACCCGCCTGAAACCAAGGGGCACATACAGAGTGAAAGTGAAGGGCTGGGAAATGGTATTTCATGCAAAATGTGAGCAACAGAAATTAGGAATAGCAATATTCATATCAGATTAAGTAGACTTTAAAATAAAGGGCATGAAAAGAGACAAAGAAGGCCACTACATAATAATCAAAAGATCAACCCAAGAATAAGATATAACAATTATAAATATATATGCACCCAACATAGCAGCACCTCAATACATAAGGCAAATGCTAACAAGTATGAAAGGGGAAATTAACAATAACACAATAATAGTGGGAGACTTTAAGACCCTACTCACACCTATGGCTAGATCAACCAAACAGAAAATTAGCAAGGAAACACAAACTTCAAGTGATACAATGGATCAGTTAGACCTAATTGGTATCAAAAGAGCATTTCATGCCAAAGCAATGGATTTCAACTTTTTCTCAAATGCACACTGAACATTCTTCAGGATAGATCACATACTGGGCCATAAATCTAGCCTTTGTAAATTGAAAACAGCAACAACAAAAAAATCAAAATCATTTCAAGCATCTCTTCTGATTACAATGCAGTAAGATTAGATGTCAACTACAGGGAGAAAGAAACTATTACAAATACAAACATATGGAGGGTAAACAACATGCTTCTGAATTACCAAACTATAACAGAAAAAAATCAGAAAATAAACGAAAATATGCATAGAAACAAACGAAAACAAAAACACGACAACCTCAAAACTTCGGGATTCAGTAAAAGCAGTGCTAAGGGGAAGGTACAAGCTTACCTCAAGAAACAAGAGAATCATCAAATAAATGACCTAACTTTACACCTAAAGCAACTAAAAAAAGAAGAAGTGAAGAACCGCAGGATTAGAAGAAGGAAAAAAATAATAATAAAAATTAGGGCAGAAATAAATGAAAAAAAAAAAAAGGCAATGTAAACGATAGCAAAAATCAGCAAAAGTAAAAGCTGGTTCTTTGAAAAGATAAATAAAATAGACAAACCATTAGCAAGACTCATCAAGAAAGAAAGGGGGAACAATCAAATCAACAAAATTAGAAATGAAAATGGATAAATCACATCAGACAACACAGAAATCAAAGGATCATAAGAGACTACTATCAGCAGCTATAGGAAAATAAAATGGACAACTTGGAAGAAATGAACA
The DNA here is from genome assembly GCF_002263795.3 of Bos taurus. NCBI lineage: Eukaryota > Metazoa > Chordata > Mammalia > Artiodactyla > Bovidae > Bos > Bos taurus. The sequence goes on from NC_082638.1 coordinate 24,077,911, forward strand.
AATTCTTAGAAAAGTATAACCTTCCAAAACTGAACCAGGAAGAAATAGATAATCTCAACATACCCATCCAAAGCATGGAAAGTAAAACTGTAATAAAAAAAAAAATCTTCCATTGAACAAAACCAAAACTCAGGACCAGATGGCTTATTCACCCTCATGGTTACCCTGGACACCTGAAGAGAACAAGAGAGAGAGCACAGAATGGCATTTGTTTGGGGAAGAGGGTGAAGATGGACGGGAAAGATGGTTTCAGGAGGAGTGTGAGCAGAGAAGGGCTATGTGCCAGGCAAGTAGAGGGAAGGGGCTCTAATGGGGTGGTGTCAATGGGCAAGAGGAGCTTGGGGAGGTTCAACTCACCTTGACACTTTTGTGGACCTCAGTTAACAGGAAGTCTTCATCTTTTCCTCCTGGTTATCTGCAGTCGGCTCTTCCATAAGTGCTCTAGAGCCTTGTGGCTTCTGAGTCACTTTAGTCATTTTGAAGTCTCCAAGTGGTCTGCTCCAGATCCCCTGAGCACCGCTCTATATACCCCTCCCCAGGGGTCCACAGCGTTATGCTTCATGAGATCAGCAACTCACTTCCCCAACCAATGGTGGCCCTGGCTGAGAATTGACATCAGAAAACGCAATCCTGACACCTCTAGAGCAGAATGGGGGGCAACTCAGATGATTTGATAGGGAAAATGAAGCATTTTTAATGGCCCTTAGGAGCTCTCCAAACTCACCTTCCATCCTCATCTCTCTAAGTCAACTCTGTTGAGTCACAAGGCAGGGAGCATGTGTCTCCTCCAAACCTTGCCCCACAGCCACAGTATTGAGGCTTTGCTTCTGTTCTCTCTCATATTTCACCATTATCTAGATTTTAATACCTTGCCTAAAATACCTCCATGATAAGTGTCTGTGGAAATGAGAATCATTCCACCCTCCTCCTACAGTTCAGTTTAGTCTCTGAGTCATGTCCGACTCTTTGAGCAGTGGTCTTAAAGCACTTTGAAGACCATTCAATTCTGGGCCACCTACCAGAAGAAGCTTTTTCCATCCCACCTCCTTTTTTCTAGTTTCCATTCAGACACTGCTGTCTTCAGGCTGTGAGACTGCACTGAATACACTTGCCCTTTCTCCACTTGGAGCTGTCTTCCTTCAAGTCTAGGACTCATGGTCACCTCACTTGTGCAAAAAGAAAAAATGTTTCCCCAAAGATGTGCACATGAATGTTTACAGCAGTCTTATTTCTAATAGTCAAAAAGTTGAGATGAACAAGATGGCAGAGTGGTAGGTGCAGGTGGAGTACATCTCTCTCCTTGGACACATCAGAAATACACCTTCAGACACAGAAGTGCTTGCAGTTCACCAGCTGAGAGGTGACAGGAGTACCTGACCAGTGGAAAAGAATATAGAACCACAAAACTCGGTAGGATGAAGGAACTAGGGGTAAAAAACAGGAGTGCTAATAGGCCTGGACCTGCCCTTGGTGGGTGGGAGAACTGAAGTAGGTTTCCAGTTCCCACATTGGAGTAATTCTCTGTATCAGAGGAGAAATATTTAAGGCTGAGAGTGAAACAGCTGATCTGTGGCAGCCTACCCCAATATATACAAAGTACAACATAGCATAATCCATTGGTTTTTGTCCCCCTATGAGTGTAGCATTCATTAAACATTTGAAAATCTATCAGTATAAAGCAACTTACTAAAGAACTGAAAATGAAACACAGTAGGGTCATCTCGATAAATGCTGAAAAATAATTTTATAAAATCTATTATCTATTCCTGGGTTAGGAAGATTCCCTGGAGAAGAGACAGGCTACCCACTTCCACTCTTACCATAATTGACATTTTTTATTTACTGACAATTTAGTAAGGTGGTGTTTCTTCTTTATAATACAATGTCTAGGTTTGTCATAGTTTTTACATCCAAAAGCAAGTGACATTTAATTTGATAACTGCAGTCATCTAGTAATTTTGAAGTCAGAGAAAATTAAGCTTGTCACTGTTTCCACATGTTTACCCCTTCTATTTGCCAAGTAGTGATGGGACCAGATGCCCGTATCATTGTTTTTATGAATGTAGAGTTTTCAGCACAATTTTTCACTCTTCTCATTCACCCTCGTGAAAAGGTTCTTTATTTCCTCTTCACTTTCTATTTGTTTCTGTGTTACCATCTATATATCTGAGGGTTTTGATGTTTCTCCCAGCAACCTTGATGCCAGTTTGTGATTCACTCATCTGGTATTTTAATAGTATATTCTGCACATGATTCACATAAGCAAGTGACAATAAAGAACTTTGTCACTCTTCTTTCACTTTTGAAGTGGTCACTTGGTCCATTCACGATCCAATTCTTGCATCTTGACTCATTTAAGGGTGGTTTCAACTTTTACTTCCTCAAGATTTTCCATGTACCCCACCCCTTTTAGTTTCCATGTTCTTCATCTAGACACCTATGTTTCTCATCATGGGGGCATTTATCATTGCCACATCAGACCTTTTCCTGGGTTCCTTCTTCCCCGCCCCCACACCACACTCTGTTTCATTTATTTCTTCTTGCTCAGTTAAGTTCAGTTAAGTTCAGTTGGTCATTCATCACCAACTCTTTGCAACCCCATGAATCGCAGCACACCAGGGCTACCTGTCCACCAAGAATTCACTCGTGTCTATCGATTTGGTGATGCCATCCAGCCTTCCATCCTCTGTAGTCCCATTCTCGTCCTGACCCCATTCCCTCCCAGCATCTGGGTCTTTCTCAATGAATCAACAATTCGCACGAGCTTCAGGTTTAGCATCAGTCTTTCCATTGAACACCCAGGACTGATCTTTAGGATGGACGGGTTGGACTTCCTTGCAGTCCATGGGACTCTCAAGAGTCTTATCCATCACCGCAGTTCAAATGCATCAATTCTTCAACACTGAGCTTTCTTCAAGTCCAATTCTCACATTCACACATGATCCCTGGAAAAACCAGATCCTTGACTAGACAGACTTTGTTGGCAATGTAATGCCGCTGATTTTTAATATGCTGTCTAGGTTGAGCATAACTTTCCTTCCTAGGGGTAAGCGTGTTTTAATTTCAGCGCTGCAATTACCATCTGCAGTGGTTTTGGAGCTGCAAAAAAGTAAAGTCTGACAATCTTCTTACTATTTCCCCATCTATTTCCCATGAAGTAATGGGACCAGATGTCATGGTCTTCATTTTCGGAATGTTGAGCTTTAAGCCAACTTTTCCACTCTCCACTTCCACTTTCGCCAAGAGGCTTTTTAGTTTCCGTTCACTTTCTGCAATAAGGGTGATGTGTATCTGCATATCTGAGGTTATTGATATTTCTCCTGGTAATCTGAATTCCAGCTTGTGCTTCTTTCAACCCAGCGATTCTCATGATGTACTCTGCCTACAAGTTAAATAAGCAGAGTGATAATACAAAGCCTTGATGTCCTGCTTTTAATGTTTGAAACCAGTCTGTTGTTTCATGGCCAGGTCTAACTGTTGCTTCCTGAGCTGAATAAAGGTTTATCCAAGACAGCTCAGTTGGTCTGGTATACCCATCTGTTTCAGAATCTTCCACTGTTTATTGTGATCCACACAGTCAAAGGCTCTGGCATAGTCAATAAAGCAGAAATAGGTGTTTATCTGGAACACTCTTGCTCTTTTGATGATCCATCGAATGTTGGCAATGCGATCTCTGGTTCCACTGTCTTTCCTAAAACCAGCTTGAACATCTGGAAGTTCACGGTTCGTGTATTGCTGAAGCCTGGCTTGGAGAATTTTGAGCATTTCTTTAATAGCGTATGAGATAAGTGCAATTGTGTGGTAGTTTGATCATTCATTGTCATTGCCTTTCTTTGGGATTGGAGTGAAAACTGAACATTTCCAGTCCTGTGGCCACTGCTGAGTTTTCCAAATTTGCTGGCACATTGAGTGCAGCACTTTCACAACATTATCTTTCAACATTTGAGATAGTTCAACTGGAATTCTATCACCTCCACTAGCTTTGTTCATAGTGATGCTTTCTAAGGCCCTCTTGATTTCACATTCCAGGATGTTTGGCTCTAGGTGAGTGATCACACCATTGTGATTATCTGGATCTTGAAACTCATTTTTGTACAATTGTCCTGTGTGTTCTTGCCACCTCTTCATAGTATCTTCTGCTTCTGCTTGTTCTATACCATTTCTTCCCTTTATTGAATCCATCTTTGCATGAAATATTCCCTTTGTATCTCTAATTTTCTTGAAGAGAACTCTAGTCTTTCCCATTCTGTTGTTTTCTTCTATTTCTTTGAATTGATCAATGAGGACAGTTTTCTTATCTCTGTTTGCTATTCTTTTGGATCTCTGCATTCAGATACATATATCTTTTCTTTTTTTTCCTTATTTGCTTCTCTTTTTTTTTCACAGCTATTTGTAAGGCCTCCTCAGACAGCCATTTTGCTTTTATGCATTTCGTTTCTATGGGGATAGTCTTAGTTCCTGTCTCCTGTACAATGTCATGATTCTTCATCCATTGGTTTTCAGGCACTTTATCTATCAGATCTAGTCCCTTAACCCTATCAGATCTAGCCCCTTAAATCTATATTTCATTGTATAATGATAAGGGATTTGACTTAGGTCATACCTGAATGGTCTAGTTGCTTTCCCTACTTTCTTCAATTTAAGTCTGACTTTTGTAAAAAAGGAGTTCATGATCTGAGCCACAGTCAGCTCCCAGTTTTGTTTTCGCTGACTGTATAGAGTTTCTCCATCTTTGGCTGCAAAAATGGAATTAATCTGATTTTGCTCTTGGCCATCTTCTCTTGTGTTGTTGGAAGAGGGTGTTGCTATCACCAGTGTTTTCTCTTGGCAAAACTCTATTAGCCTTTGCCCTGCTTCATTCAGTATTCCATGGCCAAATTTGTCTGTTACTCCAAGTGTTTCTTGACTTCCTACTTTTGCATTCCAGTCCCCTATAAACATGGACATCACCAGATGGTCAACACCAAAATCAGATTGATTATATTCTTTGCAGACAAAGATAGAGAAGCTCTATACAGTCAACAAAACAAAGATCAGGAGCTGACTGTGGCTCAGACCATAAACCTGTCAATCCCTCCCATATACTCTGTTTTATATCTCTTTACCCCAGTCTCTTACTCCATTTCTCCCCCAATTCTCTCTGCCTTGAAGCCATAAGTCTATTCTCTATATCTAGGAGTGTCTTTCTGTTTCATATGTATGTTCCTTTGTGTCATATCTTAGATTCCACGTTTGAATGATATTATTTGGCATGTATATTTCCCTGTGTGCCTCACTTCACTTGGTATGATCATCTCTCTGACCATGCATGTTGACTCAAATGGTCTTATTGTTGTACCTTGTATCATTTTAACCATACATAGAGGTATTCATCTATGGTTATTATCCAAAACATATTATTAAAAGGAGTTTACAAAGCACTCTTGGTGTAGTATGTCCATTTTGAGTCTGTATTAGGATTTTATTTATATATGTCCATCAGTTCACTTCAGTTGCTCACTCGTGTCCAACTCTTTGTGACCCCGTGGTCTGTGGCCTGCCAGGCTTCCCTGTCCAATTACGTACTACCTGAGCCTGCTTAAACTCAGACCCACCGAGTGGGTGATGCCACCCCACCATCTCATCCTCTGTTGTCCGCTTCTCCTCCTGCCTTCAATCTTTCCCAGCATCAGGGGTGTCTCCAATTAGTCCGTTCTTCACATAAGGTAGCCAAAGAATTGAAGTTTCAGCTTCGGCATCAGTCCTTCCAGTGGATATCCAAGGGTAACATTCTTAAGGATTGACTGGTTTGGTTTCCTTACAATCCAAGAGACTCTCCAGAGTATATGTGGTGTGAATAAATATTTATTGTGCTTATGCTTCATCTTTTGGAGAAATAGAAGAATATTTAAATGCAATTCATAAAATGTCGATGTATTCTCTCATATGTGTATGTGGGTATGAATAAATATTTACTCTGCTCTTGATGAAGGTGAAATAGGAGAGTGAAAAAGTTGGCTTAGAACTCAACATTCAGAAAATGAATATCATGGCATCTGGTCCCATCACTTCATGGCAAATAGATGGGGAAGCTGGAAACAGCGTCAGACTTTATTTTGGGGGGCTCTAAAATCACTGCAGTTGGTGACAGTAGCCAAGAAATTAAAGGACGCTTACTCCTTGGAAGAAAAGTTGTGACCAACCTAGGTAGCATATTCAAAAGCAGAGACATTTCTCCACCAACAAAGGTCCATCTAGTCAAGGCTATGGTTTTTCCAGTGGTCATGTATGGATGTGAGAATTGGTCTGTGAAGAAAGCTGAGTGCCAAAGAATTGATGCTTTTGAACTGTGGTGTTGGAGAAGACTCCTGAGAGTCCCTTGGACTGCAAGGAGTTCCATCCAGTACATTCTGAAGGAGATCAGCCCTGGGATTTCTTTGGAAGGACTGATGCTAAAGCTGAAACTCCAGTACTTTGGCCACCTCATGCGAAGAGTTGACTCATTGGAAAAGACTGGGATGCTGGGAGGGATTGGGGGCAGGAAGAGAAGGGGACGACAGAGGATGAGATGGCTGGTTGGCATCACTGACTCGATGGACGTGAGTCTGAGTCAACTCCGGGAGTTTGTGATGGACAGGGAAGCCTGCCATGCTGCGATTCGTGGGTTCCAAAGAGTCGGACACCACTGAGCGATTGAACTGAACTGAACGGATGCATATGATGCCCTCTCAAGCAGAAACAGAAAAATGCTTAATGAATGTAATTTATAAAATCCGAATGTATTCACTCATATGTATATGTGTGTATAAAGAAATATTTACTGTGGTTATGCTGCCATCTCATGGAGAAATAGAAGAATTCTTATGAATGTAATTTATACAATCCAGATGCATTCTTCACATGTTTAAAAAAATACTGTATAAGTTTATTTAAAAAATAATACATGTACGTAACAGAAAATGTAAATTTGCTAGACAAAAACATACAAACAAAGAAAAAATCGCCCATGATCTCATTTACCATTGGCTCAGAATTCTGAGTTCCTGGGCCAGGAGATAAAATATCGGGGTGTACTCCTTCTTTTACTATAAAATATCTTCTGTTATTTGAATTTTAACATATAACTTGGTTCTGATATGTGGTCCCTGCTTTGTTTACTTATATTGAAGCTTTTATTTTTACAAATACCGTGTACTTTGGCTGCATCTTTAGAGACTGCTTGTTTTACACTGTTTTTATTCTTTTTATTTCTTCTGTTTTTGCTATAATAAAAAAATGTTGCATGTCGTGACTCCAGTAAATAATGCTGTAGTGAACATTGGGGTGCACGCATCTTTGGGTATTAAGGTTTTTTCCAGAAAAATGCCCAGGAGTAGGTCATATGGTGGTTAAATTTTTAGTTTTTTAAGGAGCTGCCATACTGTTCACCATAGTGGCCGTACCAATTTACATGCCCACTGAAAGTTCAAGAGTGTTCCCTTTTCTTCACATTCTCTCCAGGAATTATTACTTGTAGAATTTTTGTTGATATCTATTCGGACTGGCGTGAAGGAATACCACATTGTAGTTTTGATTTGCATTTCTCTAATAATTAGTGATGGTGAACTATGGGTGGAGGTTCATGACACTGTACAGGAGACAGGGAGTAAGACCATCCCCAAGAAAAAGAAATGCAAAAAAGCAAAATGGCTGTCTGAGGAGGCCTTACAAATAGCTATGAAAAGAAGAGACGCCAAAAGCAAAGGAGAAAAGGAAAGATATATCCATTTGAATGCAGAGCTCCAAAGAATAGCAAGTAGAGATAAGACAGCCTTCCTCAGTGATCAGTGCAAAGAAATAGAGGAAAATAAAGAATGGAAAAGACTAGAGATCTCTTCAAGAAAATTAGAGATACCAAGGGAACATTTCATGCAAAGATGGGCTCAGTAAATGACAGAAATGGTATGGACATAACAGAAACAGAAGATATTAAGAAGAGGTGGCAAGAATACATAGGAGAACTCTACCAAAAATATCTTCAGGACCCGGATAATCAGAACGGTGTGATCACTCACCTAGAGACAGACATCCTGGAATGTGAAGTCAAGTGGGCCTTCGGAAGCAACACTACGAACAAAGCTAGTGGAGATGATGGAATTCCAGTTGAGCTATTTCAAATTCTCAAGGATGATGCTGTGAAAGTTCTGCACTCAGTATACCAGTAAATCTGGAAAGCTCAGCAGTGGCCACAGGACTGGAAAACATTAGTTTTCCTTCCAATCCCAAAGAAAGGCAATGGCAAAGAATGCTCTAACTACAGAACAATTACACTCATCTCACAGGCTAGTAAACTAATGCTCAAAATTCTCCAAGCCAGGCTTCAGCAGTACGTGAACCATGAACTTCCAGATGTTCAGGGAGGTTTTAGCAAAGGCAGAGGAACCAGAGATCAAATTGCCAACATGTGCTGGATCATGAAAATGCAAGAGAGTTGCAGAAAACATCTATTTTTTCTTTATTGACTATACCATAACCTTTGAGTGTATGAATAACAATAAACTGTGGGAAATTCTGAAAGAGATGGAAATACCAGACAACTTGACTGGCTTCTTGACAAATCTGTATGTAGGTCAGGAAGCTACAGTTAGAACTGGACATGGGACAGCAGACTGGTTCCAAAGAGGGAAAGGAGTACATCAAGGCTGCATATTGTCACCATGCTTATTTAACTCATATGCAGAGTACATCATGAGAAACCCTGGACTGGAGGAAGCACAAGCTGGAATCAAGATTGCTGGAAGAAATATCAATAACCTCAGATATGCAGACCACACCACCCTTTCTGCAGGCAGAAAGTGAAGAAGAACTAAAGAGCCTCTTGATGAAAGTGAAAGAGGAGAGTGGAAAAGTTGGCTTAAAGCTCAACATTCGGAAAACCAAGATCATGGTCTCATCACTTTATGGCAAATAGATGGGGAAATGGTGGAAACAGTGGCTGACTTTATTTTTGGGGGCTCCAAAATCACTGCAGATGGTGACTGCAACCATGAAATTAAAAGGCACTTACTCCTTGCAAGGAAAGTTATGACCAACCTAGACAACATATTAAAAAGCAAAGACATTAGTTTGCCAACCAAGGTCCATTTAGTCAACGCTATGGTTTTTCCAGTAGTCGTGTATGGATGTGAGAGTTGGACTGTAAAGAAAGCTGAGTGCTGAAAGAAGTGATGATTTTGAACTGTGGTGTTGCAGAAGACTCTTGAGAGTCCAATGGGCTCCAAGGAGATCCAATCAGTCCATCGTAAAGGAGGTCAGTCCTGGTGTTCATTGGAAGGACTGATGTTTAAGCTGAAACTCCAATATTTTGGCCACCTGATGTGAAGAGCTGGCCCACTTGAAAAGACCCTGATGCTGGGAAAGATTGAGGGCAGACAGAGAAGGGAACGACAGTGGATGAGATGGTTGGATGGTATCACTGACTCAATGGACATAAGTTTGGGTGGACTCCGGGAGTTGGTGATGGACAGCGAGGCCTGGCGTGCTGAAGTCCATGGGGTCGCAAAGAGTCGAACACGATTGAGTGACTAACCTGAACTTAGCCTCTTTTCAAGTGTTTTTTCATCATCTGTATGACTTCTTTGGGGAAATGTCTATTTAGATCTGCCTGTTTTTATACAGAGGTTTTTTTGTTTGTTTGTTTGTTTGTTTTAATAATGGGCTACATAGCTGTTTGTATATTTTGGAAAATAATGCCTTGATAACTAATGGGAACTATCTGTGCAGCACAGGGAACTGTCCTCCGTGCTCTGTGATGACCTAAATTTAGAAGGGAATTAAATGAAAGAGGTTATGTTTATACATTGCACACCTAATTTGATTTGCTGTACAGCAGAAAGCAACACAACATTGTTAAGCAACTACATGTGTACATACTCTAGGCTGCATTTAAAGGAAGTTCTAAATGAAGCAGAAGTAACCTGCACTAATAGAACTGAGAACAGGGGTTGCATGGGGAAGGACAGTGTGGGTAAGGGTACCAAAGAAATTCTCTGGGATGATGGGGAATTTTTTTTTTTTTTTGCAGTGAGCATTAGATATATAATCTAGGTGAAATTGCAGATATATTTCTGAAATGTAAATTCCAAACAGGGTCTTGCTAAGTGGCTCTATGTATTTATAAACTTACTAGATAATATCATATTGTCCTTCAAAAGGTTGCATCACACTATGCTTTCACAACACTGCTGAAACACTCCTTTTCCAATTCGTCATCCTCCATTTGGAGGAAAAATTTGGTATATATTAACTTTCTCATTGAACTTTGGCAATTTGCAATTTGCATAGTGAGAAATCGCATTCCATTATTGTTTTTGTTTGCATTTCTTATATTACCAAGTAGGTTTGACATTTCTTCCTGATTTTTGATAATTTTCCTCTATTTTTCTGGGTAATTTGTATTTCGTTGTATTCTTGTTTACTTCACAATTCTCTTCTGTTGTGTTGTTCATCTTCTTTTCTTATTTTAACTTTGGACTCTGCATAAATGACGTAAATGAATCACTTGTCAGCTATCTTCCAAATATTTATCAATTGTCATTTTATAATTCCGTGTTTATTGTCTATTCAGCCATGCAGGAGGTTTACTACAAAGAAAGTTATGTAAATTTTCCCTTTTAAGCTTCTGGACAAAGGGCATGTAAAATAAGAAATTTTAAAAGTGGCCCAAAACTCTAGGAAGCTAGAGGGTGTGGTTAAAAGAATTGGGAGGGGTCACCTTTCTCTGAGTTGCTCCCCATCCTCCCCTAGACGTGTCAGGATGAGACTTTGTGATGTCAAGGTTCACTCAGCGCCACTATTGGCTGTGGAAGTTACTTGCTGATCTCATAAAGTGCAAGGGTGTGGCCACCTGGGGAATGGTATATATAGGGGTGCTCAGTGTGGAAAATTCTGAAAGAGATGGGAATACCAGACCACCTGATCTGCCTCTTGAGAAATTTGTATGCAGGTCAGGAAGCAACAGTTAGAACTGGACATGGAACAACAGACTGGTTCCAAATAGGAAAAGGAGTTCATCAAGGCTGTATATTGTCGCCCTGTTCATTTAACTTATATGCAGAGTACCTCATGAGAAACGGTGGACTGGAAGAAACACAAGCTGGAATCAAGATTGCTGGGAGAAATATCAATAACCTCAGATATGCAGATGACACCACCCTTATGGCAGAAAGTGAAGAGGAACTCAAAAGCCTCTTCATGAAAGTGAAAGAGGAGAGTGAAAAAGTTGGCTTAAAGCTCAATATGCAGAAAATGAAGATCATAGCATCAGGTCCCACCACTTCATGGGAAATAGATGGGGAAACAGTGGAAACAGTGTCAGACTTTATTTTTCTGGGCTCCAAAATCACTACAGATGGTGACTGCAGACATAAAATTAAAAGACGCTTACTCCTTGGAAGGAAAGTTATGACCAACCTAGATAGCATATTCAAAAGCAGAGACGTTACTTTGCCAACAAAGGTTCATCTAGTCAAGGCTATGGTTTTACCTGTGGTCATGTATGGATGTGAGAGCTGGACTGTGAAGAAGGCTGAGCGCCGAAGAATTGATGCTTTTGAACTGTGGTGCTGGAGAAGACTCTTGAGAGTCCCTTGGACTGCAAGGAGATCCAACCAATCCATTCTGAAGGAGATCAGCCCTGGGATTTCTTTGGAAGGACTGATGCTAAAGCTGAAACTCCAGTACTTTGGCCACCTCATGCGAAGAGTTGACTCATTGGAAAAGACTGGGATGCTGGGAGAGATTGGGGGCAGGAAGAGAAGGGGACGACAGAGGATGAGATGGCTGGATGGCATCACTGACTCGATGGACATGAGTCTCAGTGAACTCTGGGAGTTGGTGAGGGACAGGGAGGCCTGGCGTGTTTCGACTCATGGGGTCGCAAAGAGTCAGACACGACTGAGTGACTGATCTGATCTGATCTGAGGGGCTCTGGAGTAGACCACTGCGAGTCTTCAAAATGACTAAGGTGACTTGGAAGCCACAAGGCTCTAGAGCTGTTATAGAACAGCTAACTCTAGATACCCAGGAGGAAAAGATGAAGACCTCCCATGAACTGAGGTCCAAAGGATGTGTCAAGGTGAGCTGAACCCACCTAAGCTCCTCATGTCTTTCTCTCAATTATTTAGTATGTTGAAAAAAAATAGCATTATATCATTCTTTCTTATGGCTAATATTCCATTGCATGCATAATATATCTGTCTTTATCCATTCAGCTATCTATGGGCATTTAAGGTTGTTTCCATGTCTTTGCTACTGTACATTGTGCTACTATAAACACTTGTGCATATCACTTTTCTGATGGGAGTTTTCATCTTACTGGATATATGACCAGTAGTGTTATTGTTGGCTCATATAGTAACTGTATTTTTAGAGTTTTACAAAAGTCTATACCGGGGAAGGAGATGATGGGCAGAAGGTTCAAATGGAGGAGATATAGGTATCATATGGCTGATTCATGCTGAGGTTTCAAAGAAAACAACAAAATTCTGTAAAGCAATTACCCTTCAGTAAAAAATAATAATAATAAAAATTATTATAATTATTATAAAAGAACTGTTTACTGTTTTCAATAGTGGCTGCATCAGTTTCTTGATTTTCATGTATAGTAGTGGTAGTGAAAGTCACTCAGTCATGTCCGACTCTTTGCAACCCCATAGATTATACAGCCTATGGAATTCTCCAGGCCAGAATACTGGAGTGAATAGCCTTTTCCTTCTCCAGGGGATCTTCCTCACCCAGGGATCGAAACCAGGTCTCCAGCATTGCAGGCGCATTATTTACCGGCTGAGCCACAAGGGAAGCTCTGTTTTTCATGTATGCTGCTGCTGCTGCTAAGTCGCTTTAGTTGTGTCTGACTCTGTGCGACCTCACAAGACGGGAGCCCACCAGGCTCCCTCATCCCTGGGATTCTCCAGGCAAGAACACTAGAGTGGGTTGCCATTTCTTTCTCCAATGCATGAAGGTAAAAAGTGAAAAGGAAGTCACTCAGTCCTGTCCAACTCTGCGACCCCATGGACAGCAGCCTACAAGGTTCCTCTGTCCATGGGATTTTCCAGGCAAGAGTATCGACCATTATAGGATGTTGTTAATCTTCCTGCAGTATATGGTTGACTTACATTTTTCTCCCAAATATATATTTTTCTTCTTCTTCTTTTGTTTTTTTTTAATATGCATTCTTAGGAGTGGAGCTCCCAGGTCATATGGTCAGTCTCTTGTATTCTTTAAAAGGCAGTTTGTAGTGACATTTATAATGGCTCCTGCCAAATATATCTCACTAGTACCATAAAGAGTCCCGTTCAATAATGTTTCTCTACCATGTCTTCTCTGTATAATATTTGATACTTTTTCACTACTCAGAGGTAATACCTCATTAGTATAGTTTGTGTATCTATAATAATACACTGGGCTTCTCAGGTGGCACTGTCGTTAAGAATCTGCCTGCAAAGACAGGAGTCAAAGGAGATGTGATTTGGGAAGATCCCCTGGAGGAGGAAATGGCAAGTCACTCCAGAATTCTTGCCTGGAAAATTCCATGGACAGAGGAACTTGGTGGGCTATGGTTCCTGGGATCACAAAGAGGTGAACCCAAAAGAATTCTCAGTAATTCAGTATAATGAGTGTATTTCATGTGCTTTTAAAGAAATACTGAGAACTGTATTTACCTGTTGGTATTTTCTTCCAGATATGCTGTGCTATTTGACATTTTTCATTCACATGAGACAGTTAGCAGTTTTTGAAAGACAGATATCATTTAAAGCCCAGCAGCCTTAGGAATATTTAGTGATTCTGGTTTTTTTTTTTTTTTTTTAAGCTGTATTTAACTGTTGATGTTTTCTTCCTGAGAGTGTCCTGGATTTCTTTTTCACTTTTTTTTTTTTTTTTGATGAGTGAAGTCCAGCAATAAGACCTTGTGTATATCAGATGTCCATCAATGATACTTTTAAGGCTGCTGTTACAGAGAAAACCCTCCATGCTGCAAGACTTTATTATTTGCTCCTCTTTTAGAATGGTCTGTGATGTCTGAGAGTTTTTGTCGGGCTTGGAAGTACATTAGAGTAGAATGAGCCAGAGGATGCCACCAAACCTGATGTCTCCTCACTCTTGGATCTCTGAAGTAAGTGTTCCTATTCTCTTTAAGTTGAAGACAATGATGAGTTGGTTTTATGTGTACAGATTCTTGTTCTGAGATACTGAGGCTACTTTATGTATTCAGCTGTGCTTGCTTTTCCTACATATTATTAGAAATTGTTTTGTCTACCACTCTTGCTGTAATAGGTTTATATGGATTTTGTATTTAATATGTATCTGTGGGAAGAAATTAATACCAAGTTCCAGATGTATCCCTTCCATCCACCAAGGTCCTCGGCTACCCTTAAGTTTCTTGCCAGTTGGATGTCTATGTCACATTTGTGTCGGTGCTCACTGCAGTGGATTTCTGTATCCCACCACTCCATTGTATCCTATGGTGTTTCTTGAAATGTTCCTTCATTCATTGTGATGACCTCTGGATTTATCTTTATCAGGGAAGAGGACCTACTTTCAAATTTCAATCCTTGATTCAAACTTCATTCCAGACCTACATCACACTTCTTTATCCATTCCTCTATCCAAGTACACTATCTTAACTTTCATTTCTTTGTTGTTCTGAATGATGTGGCAGGACCTAGTTTGCGGTGAGTGGTGTTGGAACTCTGTTCATGTCTGAAACACTCCAGGAGAGGATCTGATTTATCATACTGTCTCTACCTCTTTATTTATTTATTTTTCTCTCATGGGAGTGCACTTTTCTAGTCATGCTCATAGTGGCTCTTACCAGGTCCATTCCACCAGTACCTTAAAGCATCCACTGTACTAATCCTATTCTGCCATCGATGCCATGTCCAGGACTTGACAGTGGCCCTTTTCTATGCTCAGGCAGAGGTGATAATGTCCTCAGAGCTTAGATGTCTGTATCTCTTAGAATTCACCCTATGTGTCATGTGCTTTTTTAAAGAAACACGGAATTGCATTTACCTGTTCATATTCTCTTCCTGTTAGCTTCTCCCAAGTTCACTTTACTTATTTTCCCCTCTGTGAGCCCTGAAAATGTGTTAAGCGTGGGTATCAGTTGGAGCTCAGCACTCTTGTGAATAGTGCGGCCATCAGCAAACATTTTAAGGTTGCTGTTAGAGAAAATGTCCAGAAGGCGACAGCATTTCTTCAGTCTCTCCTCTTATTCCCATGGTAACATCAGCCTCTGTGTTATTCCCAAGTCTGGTTGTAAATGAGAGCAAAATGAGACACAGGTAGTCACCAAAAGTATTGGTTGTTTACTCTTTGATCTTTTTTTTTAGGTGAAACTTTATTTTTTTAAGACTATCAACACCGTTGTAGTTGTTTCATGGAAACAGTTTCACCTCCCTTTCCACAGATACTTGGAGGAATTCAACTATGTTTATTGTCAGAGGTATCTTTTTGGAATCTGTTGAGTACATGCCTCTTGATACAGGAGGTCCATGTGGGTTATGAATTGCATAGGTATTTGTGGGTATATCTTTATTCCAGACTTCACCTTTTGGCCTCTCACCCACCCATATCCTTTGCTAACTGTAATTTTCTTACCAGGAGTGTAAGTCCATTTCACTTTTCTTTGGGTACTCGTTCCATCACTATGTTCTTTAATCCCCTCTGGAAAGCCTGGGTTGTAATATCTCCTTTATCCACCCTTCTTTACTTTCTGTGATTCGCTCTAGATTTCTGTATATCCCCATAAATGGCTTTTTTTTTTTTTTTTTTGGCACTTTCATAATGTCAGAGTCATAGTTTTTGGGTCTCTATGTCCCATATGTTTCTCTTTTTGTTTGCAGCCAGTGATTCTTTCCTTTCATCTCTTGGGCATTGTGAATGCTGCTGCCGGGCATGTTTGTGGAGGTGGGGGTGTTGTTGTGTGTTTTCCATGATCTGTTGATTGCTCAAATACTCTGGGAGTGGAACTGCCATATGACATCATCTGTGTCATTTTGTGATTCCAAGGCACTTTGACAGTTACGCTTATAAGTCTCTGACCACTTACCTCCCACCAGTGGCATACAGGGGTCCTCTTTACTAACATTGCTTTACTCTTTCTTGTCTCTAGAGTTTTGGATAATGGTCTTTTTGGTTTCTCATTAGTGATATTACCTTGCACTTTAACTTTTCAATTCACTGATAATAGAGTAAATGAGGCACATTTCCAGAGGCTTCTTTCTAAGCATTGACTAAGTATTTACTTGTTGATGTTTCCGTCCTGATCCTGTGATTTGCGCCCGTTTTTTTTTTTTTTTTTGGTGTGCCACCCCTGGCCATTTTCTAAGGGTAGTTGTCATTAAAGCCTGGGCGTCTTGTTTATAGTCAGTGTCCATCAGCCCAGGGTTTAAGGTTGCTGTTCCTGAGTGTGGCAACAAGGCATCAGCATTTCTTCTGGTTCTCCTCTTGTTACCATGGTAACTGCATCTTTAGAAGTATGTGGCATTTCCACTTGTAAATGATAGTAGTATGAGATAGAGGAAGCCCCTGAATGCTTGTGTCTCCTTCCTACTCGGTTTTATTGTAGTTCATATTTCTGTTTTGAGGAAGGTGATGAACATTGTTGCCTTTGTTGTGGCTGTACAATTATTCAGATTCCTGCTCCCTTACACCAATACACAGACATTCAACAATGGTTATTTCCTCTGACCTGCTCTCAGAAAGTGTGTAGTATATCACTCTTGCCAAATCAGTCCCTGTGGATTATATAGTTTACAGGTATTTGTGGGAATCCATGAATTTCAACCTACCAACATAAGACCTCTCTCACGTATCCCCTTTGCTAAGCATCAGGAAGTTCCCATCACTGGGTGTCCATTTTATGTTGGTCAGAGTACTCACTGCCAGCAATCTTGTCTGTCCCATTTGAAAGGTAAATCCTATAACACAGCTCTCATCTTCCCTTCTTCACTGATTCTGGTTATCACTTATCTGTACCTCTGATGACATTATTTCCTTGTTTCAAAGTGTGAGTCATATTCCTTCATGAATCCGAATCCCATTCCTTGAACCATTCATCTCTTCCTCACTGTGTACTTTGTTTACTTTCATCTCTGGACATTGGGAATGCTGCTGCAGTGCATGCTCTGTTGCGTGTGGTTTTCAAAACCTGTGTCTTTTGAAGTATCCTGGGAGTGGAATACCAGACCACCTGACCTGCCTCTTGAGAAATCTGTATGCAGGTCAGGAAGCAACAGTTAGAACTGGACATGAAACAACAAACTGGTTCCAAATAGGAAAGGAGTACGTCAAGGCTGTATATTGTCACCCTGCTTACTTAACTTATATGCAAAATACATCATGAGAAACGCTGGGCTGGAGGAAGCACAATCCGGAATCAAGATTGCTGGGAGAAATATCAATAACTTCAGATATGTAGATGACACCACCCTTATGGAAGAAAATGAAGAGGAATTAAAAAGCCTCTTGATGAAAATGAAAGAAGAGAGTGAAAACAGTTGGCTTAAAGCTCAGCATTCAGAAAACTAAGATCATGGCATCCGGTACCATCACATCATGGCAAATAGATGGGGAAACAGTGGAAACAGTACCTGAGTATATTTCTGGGCTCCAAAATCACCGCAGATGGTGATTGCAGCCATGAAATTAAAAGATACTTGCTCCTTGGAAGGAAAGTTATGACCAACCCAGACAGCATATTATAAAGCAGAGACATTACTTTGCCAACAAAGATCCATCTAGTCAAGGCTATAGTTTTTCCAGTAGTCATGTATGGATGTGAGAGTTGGACTATAAAGAGGGCTGAGTGCAGAAGAACTGATGCCTTTGAACTGTGGTGTTGGAGAAGAATCTTGCGAGTCCCTTTGACTGCAAAGAGATCCAACCAGTCCATCCTAAAGGAGATTAGTCCTGTATGTTCACTGGAGGGACTCATGTTGAAGCTGAAACTCCAATACTTTGGCCACCTGATGCAAAGAGCAGACTCATTTGAAAAGACCCTGATGCTGGGAAAGAGTGAGGGCAGGAGGAGAATGGGATGATAGAGGATGAGATGGTTGGATGGCATCACTGACTTGACGGACATGAGTTTGGGTGAACTCCGGCAGATTGTGATGGACAGGGAGGCCTGGCATGCTGTGGTTCATGGGGACATAAAGAGCTGGACACGACCGAGTGACTGAACTTAACTGAACTAGGAGTGGGGAGGCCATGTTATACTATGAGGTATAGTAGGGGGCCGAGGTATACTGGAGTACTGCTCATGGGCTTTCTGCTATTTGAAAGCACTTGAGTTGTGTTTACCTGTTTACGTTTTCTTCCTGAGAGTGTCTCATTTGTGTGTGTGTGTGTTTATTTATTTATTTAATTTTGGGTGTGTGACTCCTCATGTGTTTAAGGGTAGGTATCATGTTGAGTCCAGCGGCCTTGTGAATCAGATGTCCATCAGTGATAGTTTTCAGGCTGTGGTTACAGAGAGCAGCCTCCATGCTGCAAAGCTTCTTTATTCTGTCCTCTATAAGGATGGCCTCTGATGCCTGAGAGTTTTAGTCAGGCCTGACTATACATTCGAGTAGCATGAGCCAGAGGATGCCACCAAATCTGATGTCTCCTCACTCTTGGATTTTAAGTAAAATTCCTATTCTATTCAAGTTGATTGACAAGGATGCATTTGTTTTACATGAACAGATCAGTGTTCCACGACACTGAGAATACTAGATGTTCAGATGTGCTTGTTTTCACCTACATGTTATTAGAATGGGTTTTGTCTTGCTGACAAACTTGCTGAAGTAGATTTATGTGGATTCTGCATTTTATATGTATCTGTGCAAGAAATTAATACCAAGTGCCAGATGTATCCCTTGCATCAAGCAGGGTCCTTCACTCACCCTAAGCTTCTTTCCAGGTTGGATGTCCATGTCACCTTTGTGTGGGTTCTCACTGTTCTGAATTTTTGTATCACACCTCTCCGTTTAATCCCATGATGATTCTTGCATCGACCTTCCTTCACTCAGTGTGATGATCTCTGGATTTACCTCTATCTGTTAAGATGGCCTATGTTTATATTTCAATCCTTGATTCAAAATTAATTCTATACCTATATCATGTTTCTTTATCCATTGCTCTTTCCAGGTATGCTATCTTTACTTTCATCTGTTCTATGTTTTGAATGGTGCCCCAGGACCCTGTTTGGTGTGTGTGATGTCCAAAACCTATTCATTTCTGAAGTAGTGCAGGAGAGGATCTAATTAATCATACTGTCACTACCTCTTCATTTATTTATTTATTTTTCTCTCATGGGAGAGGACTCTTCTAGTCATGCTCACAGTGGCTCTTACCAGATCCATCCCACCAGTACCCTAAAGCATCCACTGTACTAATGTTACTCTACCATTGATGCCATATTCAGCATTTGACAGTTGCCTTTTTCCATGCTCAGGCAGAGGTGATAATGTCCTCACATCGTAGATGTCTGTAACTCTTAGAATTCACCCTATGTGCAAATTATCATGAACTTTTTTAAAGAAACACAGAACTGTGTTTACCTGTTCATATCCTCTTCCTGTTAACTTCTCCTGTGTTTACTTTATTAATTTTCCCCTCTGGGACTCCTGGAAATTTGTTAAGGGTGGGTATCTTTTGGAGCTCAGCACTCTTGTGAATAATGCAGTCATGATGGCACCCTACTCCAGTACTCTTGCCTGGAAAATCCCATGGACGGAGGAGCCTGGTAGGCTGCAGTCCGTGGGGTTGCTCAGAGTCGTACAGGACTGAGAAACTTCACCTTCATTTTTCACCTTCATGCATTGGAGAAGGGAATGGCAACCCACTCCAGTATTCTTGCCTGGAGAATCCCAGGGACAGGGGAGCCTGGTGGGCTGCCGTCTATGGGGTCGCACAGAGTCGGACACGACTGAAGCGACTTAATAGCAGCAGCAGCAGCAGCAGCAGCAGCAGCAAGCAGTTTAGGTTGCTGTTAAAGAAAATGTCCACAAGGTGGCAGCATTTTTCATTCCCGCCTCTTGTTACTATGGTAACAGCAGCCTGGGAGGTTATCCCAGTTCAGTTCAGTCAGTGGCTCAGTCCTGTCCGACTCTCTGCGCCCCCATGAATCTCAGCACGCCAGGTCTCCCTTTCCATCACCAACTCCCCGGCCTGGTTGTAAATGAGAGTAAAATGAGGCACAGGATGCCATCAAAAGTTTTTGTCTCTTTAGCCTTTGAGATTTAAGTCTAACTTTATTTCTTATTTGAGACCATTTACACCAGTGTAGTTGTTGCAGGGAAACAGTTTCTCCTTCTTTTCAACAGATAACTGGAGGTATTCACTGTCGTTATTGTCAGAGCTATCTTTTAGAATCTGCTGAGTACATGTCTCTTGATACAGGAGGTCTATGTGGATTATGAATTACATAGATAGTTGTGGGTATAACTTTATTCCAGGCTTCACCTTTTGGCCTCTCACCCTTTGCGAACTGTAATATTCTTACCAGGAATGTAAGTCCATTTCACTTTTGTTTGGGTATTCATCACTATCAGTATGTTTTTTTAATACCCTCTGGAAGGCATATGTTGTGATTTGTCTTTAATCCGCCCTTCTTTACTTACTGTGATTCGCTCTAGATTTCTGCATATCCCTGAAAATGGCATTTTTTTGCATTTTCATAATGTCAGAGTCATATTTTGTTGTGTCTCTGTGTCCAATATCTTTCTCTTCTCATTTGCAGCCAACGATTCTCTTTCCTTTCATCTCTTGGGCATTGTGAATGTTGCTGCAGTGCCTGTTTGTGGGGTGGGGGTGTGGGCATGTGTTTTCCATGGTCTGTTGGTTTCTCAAATTCTCTGGGATTGGAAGTGCCACATGACATCATCTGTCCCATTTTTTGAGTCCAAGGCACTTTGACAGTCTTGCCCATGAATGTTCTGATTGCTTATCTACCACCAGTGGCATATAAGGTACCCCTTTACTAATAATACTGCTCTACCCTTTCTTGTCTATAGAGTTTTGGATAATGGCCTGTTTCATTTCTCACTAGTGATATTGCATTGCAGTTTAATTTTTCATATCACTGATAATAAAGCAAATGAGGTGCATTTCCAGAGGCTTCTTTCTAAGCATTGACTGGTATTTAGCTGCTTAAGTTTCCTTTCTGATTGTATGGTTTGTTCTTGTTTTTATTTCAGCATGCTACCCCTGGCCATTTTGTAAGGGTAGGTGTCATCTAGAGCCTGGTCGCCTTGTGAATAACCAGCGTCTATCAGCGTAAGGTTTGTGGTTGCTGCTCCAGAAATGGGCCACCAGACGGCAGCATTTCTGGGGGCTCTCTTCTTGTTAGTATGGTAACTGCATCTTTAGAGCTATGAGCAATTTCTGCTTGTAAATGAAAGTAGAATGAGCTAGAGGAAGCTCGCCCCACCCACCCCTAAAGCTTGTGTCTACTTCATTCTAGGTTTTATTGTCGTTCATATTTCTTGTTTGAGTTTGTTGTTTCTTGAACAGCAAACTTGTTGTTCAAATTTCTTGTTTGATTTGCTTTTGTTGTGGCTGTATCAAGTCTTGCTCCCTTACACCAGTACACAGAGGCATTCAGCAGTGGTTATTTCTTCTGACCTGCTCTCAGAAATCGTATAGTACACCACTCTTGCTAAGTCAGTCCCTGAAGATTATGTATGTGACAGCTATTTTTGGGAATCCATGAATTTCAGTCTACCAATGTAAGCCTTCCTCTCACCCATCTCCTTTGCTAAGCATCAGGGTGTTCCCAGCATTGATGGGAACCCATTTTACCTCATCTGTGTACTCACTGGCAGCAATATTGTCTGTCCCGTTTGAAAGGTAAATGCTGTGACACAGCTCTCATCTGCCCTTCTTCACTGAATCTGATTATCACCATACTTTTCTGTACCTCTGACAATGACATTATTTCTTTGTTTCAATGCCGGAGTCATATTCCATCATGAACCCAAATTCCATTCCTTGATCCATATCATCTCTGCATCCTGTGTACTTTACGTTAATCTCTGGGCATTGTGAATGCTGCTGCAGTGCATGCTCTCTTGCATGTGGTTTTCAAAATCTGTGTATTTCTGAAGTATCCTAGGAGTGGAGAGGCCTAGTCATACTGTCTCTTTCATTTCTATAAAGTCACACGGACAGTGGTTTTTATACTGGCTCTTCCCAGTGATATGCCCTCACGAGTATAAAAGGATCCCCCTCACTAATGTTAATCTACCATTTCTGGTCTGGACCATTTTCCATGGTGGCCTTTTCCAGTGCCCAGATTTGACGTCTTGTGGCAGTTTAGATTTTGTATCTCTGATAAGAATCCCTGTTGAGTAATATTCATGGGATTTTTACACAATTCATAGGGTTTTTGGTTTTTGGAAGCACTTGGAGTTGTATTTACCTGGTGATGTTTACTTCCTGAGTGTGTCCCCATTTTGTTTTGGTTTTTGTTTGTTTTTAATAGTATTATTCTTCTTCTTGATGTGTGACTCCTGACTTGTTGAAAGGTAGATATCATGTTGAGTCCAGCGGCCTTGTGAATATCAGATGAACATCAGCAATAGTTTGAAGGCTGTAGTTACAGAGAAAAGCCTCCATGCTGCAAGGTATATTCCCTCCTCTTTTAGGGTGGCTACTGTTGCCTTAGTGGTTTTTGTCATGCTTGGTTGTACATTAGAGTAGAATGAGCCAGAGAAGCTACCAAACCTGGTGTCTCCTCACTCTCCTTAGCTCAGCCTTCCTTAGCTTAATTCCCTTTAGCTTAGCTGTCCGTAGCTCAGCTGTCTGTAGTTCTGCTTAGCTTAGCTCTCCTTAGTTTAGCTCTCCTAAGCTCAGCCCTCCAAGCTGTCCTTAGCAGAGCCCTCCTTAGACTAGCTCTCATTAGCTCAGCTCTCCTTAGCTTAAATTTCGTTAACACAGCTCTCCTTTCATTAGCTTAGCTCTCCTTATCTTAGTTCTCCATAGTTCAACTCTCCTCCTTAGGAGAGCTATCCTTAGGATAGGATAGGATAGCTATCTCCTCCTTAGGATAGCTATCATTAGCTCAGCTCTCCTCAGTCAGTTATTTCAGTCATTCAGTCTTGTCCAGGTTTTTGTGACCCCATGGACTGCAGCACACTTGGCCTTCCTGTCCATCGCCAACTCCCAGAGTCTACTCAAATTCCTGTTGATTGAGTTGGTAATGCCATCCCACCATCTCATCCTCTGTTGTCCGCTTCTCCTCCTGCTTTCAATCTTTCCCAGCATCAGGGTCTATTGAAATGAGTCAGTTCTTCACATCAGGTGGCTAAAATATTAGAGTTTCAGCTTCAGCATCTGTCCTTCCAAAGAATATTCAGAATTGATTTCCTTTAGGATGGAATGGTTGGATCTCCATGCAGTCCGAGGGACTCTCAAGAGTCTTCTCCAACACCACAGTTCAAAAGCATCAATTCTTCAGCACTCAGCTTTCTTTGTAGTCCAACTATCACATCCATACATGACTACTGGAAAAACCATAGCTTTGACTACACGGATCTTTGTTGGCAAAGTAATGTCTCTTCTTTTTAATGTGCTGTCTAGCATTTTAATATATATTGGTCATACCTTTTCTGCAAGCAGTAAGCATCTCTTCATTTCATGGCTTCAGTCACCATCTGCAATGATTTTGGAGCCCCCAAAATAAAATCTGTCACTGTTTCCACCGTTTCCCCCTCTATTTGCCACGAAATGATGGCACCAGATGCCATGATCTTAGTTTTCTGAATGTAGAGCCTTAAGCCAACTTTTTCACTCTCCATTTTCACTTTCAAGAGGCTTTTTAGTTCCTCTTCACTTCCTGCCATAAGGGTGGTGTCATCTGCATATCTGAGGTTATTGATATTTCTCCCAGCAATCTTGATTCCAGCTTGTGCTTCCTCCAGCCCTGCATTTCTCATGATGTACTCTGCATATAAATTAAATAACAGAGTGAAAATATACAGCCTTGATGTAGTCCTTTCCCTCTTTGGAATCAGTGTATTCCATGTCTAGTTCTACCTCTTGATTGCTGACCTGCATGTATATTTCTCAAGAGGCAGGTCAGTTGGTCTGGTATTCCCATCTCAAAGAATTTTCCAGTTAGTTGTGATCCACACAAAGTCTTTGGCACAGTCAATAAAGCAGAATTGTTTTTTGTTTTTTTTTTCTGGAATTCTCTTGCTTTTTGATGATCAAACAGATGTTGGTATTTTGATCTCTGGTTCCTCTGCCTTTTCTAAATCCAGCCTGAACATCTGGAAGGTTATGATTCACCTTCTCTTGAAGCCCGACTTGGAAAATTTTGAGCCCTATTTTACTTGCGTGTGAGATAAGTGCAATATGTGTGTCTCTCAGTGTGTGTGTCTCTCTCACAGTGTGTGTTCGAATATATCACTGTGTGTGTGTCTCTCTCAGTGTATGATTCTCTCTCTTCATGTGTGGGTGTCTTTCTCTCAGTGTGTGTGTTTCTTTGTGGGTCTGTCTATGTGTGTCTCATGTGCCTCTACGTGTCTCATTCTCAGGGTTTGTGTCTGCTTGTAGGTCAGAGTGTGTGTCTCCATGTGTGTGTGATTTTCTGAATATGTCGTTCTCTGTGTGTCTCTGTGTGTTCATTGCTGTCTCTGTCTGTGTGTGTGTCTCATTGTGTGCTTTCCTTTCAGCATGTATGTTTATCTCTCTCACACTATGTGTGTGTGTGTCTCAGTGTGTGTATGTATTTCTCTCTCTATGTGTGTGTGTCTCTCAGTCTGGGTGTATTTTAGTTTTATGTTTATCTCTCAGTCTGTGAATGTCTTTCAATGTGTGTGTCTTTGTGTGTCTCTCTGTGTGGGGGATGTCTCTCAGTATGTATGTGTCTGTCTCACTGTACGTTTGACTCTCTCAGACTGTGTGTGTCTCTGTGATGGTGTGTGTGTCACTGTCACAGTGTTGGTGTCTCTCTCTTAGTGTGTGAATTTTTCTCAGTGTGTGTGTTTCTCTCTCTGAGTTTGTATGTGTCTTTCTCAGTATGTGTGTCTCTTTCTCAGTGTGTGTTTGTCTCACTTTCAGTTTGTGTGTGTCTCTCTCAGTGTGTGTCTCTCATGTGTGTGCCTCTCTCTCAATGTGTGTTTATCTCTCTTCGTGTGTGTGTGTCTTTCTCTTAGTGTGTGTGTCTCTATGTGTCTCAGAATGTGTGTCTCTCTCAGTGTGTGAGTGTCTATCTCTCAATGTGTGTGTCTGTCAGTGTGTGTGTCACTGTCATTGTGTGAATTTCTCTCACTGTTTGTGTGTCTCACTCAGTGTGTGTTTCTCTCAGTGTGTGTGTCTCTCAGAGTGTGTGTGTCTCTCAGAGTGTATGTGTGTGTCTCTCTCGGTGTATATGTTTTTCTCTCTCAGTGTGTCTGTGCATCTTTCTCAATGTGTGTCTCTGTGTGTGGGTGTGGGTGTCTCTCAGTGTGTGTGTGTCTTTCTCAGTGTGTGTGTCTCTCACTGTGTGTGCTTCTCTCTCTCAGTATGTTTGTTTGCGTTTCTCAGTATGTCTGTGTGTGTCTCTCAATGTGTGTGTGTCTCTCTCAATGCTTTTAGTGTCTCTCTCATTGTGTGTGTGTTGTCTCTCTTAGTGTGTGTGTCTCTCATTGTGTGTGTATCTCTCATCATGTGTGTTTCTCTCTGTGTGCATGTTTATCTCTCAGTGTGTGTTCCTCTGTCTCAGTTTGTGTCTCTCAGTGTGAGTGTCTCTCACATTGTATGTCTCTCAGTGTGTGTGTCTCTCTCACATTATGTGTTTGTGTATCTCAGTGTGTGTGTGTGCATTTCAGTGTGTGTGTGTGTGTGCCTCTCAGTGTGTGTGTCTCTGTTATTGTCTGTGCATCCATGTCACAGTGCTGATGTCTCTCTCTCAGTGTGTGAATTTCTCTCAGTGTGTGTGTTTCTCTGTCTAAGTTTGTATGGGTCTTTCTCAGTGTGTGTGTGTCTCTTTCTCAGTGTGTGTTTGTCTCACTTTCAGTTTGTGTGTGTCTCTCTCAGTGTGTGTCTCTCATGTGTGTGCCTCTCTCTCAATGTGTGTTTATCTCTCTTCGTGTGTGTGTGTCTTTCTCTTAGTGTGTGTGTCTCTATGTGTCTCAGAATGTGTGTCTCTCTCAGTGTGTGTGTGTCTCAGTGTTAGTATCTCACTCTCAGTGTTTGTGTCTCACTCTCAGTGTGTGTGTGCCTCTCTCTCAGTCTGTGTGTGTTTTCTCTCTGTGTGTTTTTTTCAATGTGTGTGTGTGTGTCATTGTGTGTGTTTCCCACAGTGGGTATGTTTATCTCTCAGGGTGGGTGCTTGTTTCTCTCAGTGTGTGTGTCTCTCTCCCTGTGTGGGTCTCTCTCTCAGGGTGTGTGTCACTCTCTGAGTGTTTCCATCCCATTTAGTGTGTGTTTATGTCTCTG
Organism: Bos taurus; assembly: GCF_002263795.3. Lineage (NCBI taxonomy): Eukaryota > Metazoa > Chordata > Mammalia > Artiodactyla > Bovidae > Bos > Bos taurus. The sequence continues at coordinate 24,104,341 of NC_082638.1, forward strand.
TATATGTGTCTTTCATTGTTTCTGTATCTCTGTGTGTGTGACTCCTTCAGTGTGTGTGTGTTAGTCTCAGTATGTGTGTCTCACTCTCAGTGTGTGAATCTCTCTCAGTTTGTGTCACTGTGTATTCTTCTCTCAGTTTGTGTCTCTCAGTGTGCATGTCTCTCTTACATTGTGTGTTTTTGTATCTCAGTGTGTTGTGACTCTCTCTGTATGTGTGTATCTGTGTGTGTCTTTCTCAGTGTGTGGGTCTCTCTCTCAGACTGTGTCACTCTCTCAGTGTTTCCATCCAATTCAGTGTGTGTGGCTCTCTCAGTGTGTGTGGCTCTCTCAGGGTGCTAGTCTGGCTTCTCATTGTGTGTTCCTCTCTCCCATTGTGTGCATCTGTGTGTGTATGTCTCTCATGGTTTGTGTGTGTCTCTCTCCCACTGTTTGTGTGTCTGTGTGTGTGTATGGTCTCTCTCTCAGTGTGTATGTCTGTCTCTCTCAGTGTGTGTGTGTGTTCTCTCAGTGTGTGTCTGTGTGTGTCTGAGTATGTGTGTGTGTTTATCAGAGTGTGAGGGTCCCTCTCTCCTTGTATGCATCTCTCTCAGTGTGCATGTGTGTGTGTCTCTCTCAAAGTTTGTGTATCTATCAGTGTGTGTGTCTCTCTCAGTGTGTATGTGTATCTCATTCTGTCCGTTTGTGTTGCTATGTGTGTGTTTCTATCTTTCAGTGTGTGTGTGTGTGTGTGTGTGTGTGTGTGTGTGTGTGTGTGTGTGACTCTTTCAGTGCTGCACTCGATGGCCTGGAGGTCCTACTTGCTCTGGATGTCCACCCCAGGTGATGTTGACCTGGTAGACTGGTGGGGCCTGGGAATGTGGGCAAGATGCAGCCAGGGCAGGAGGATGAGGGGTCACCTGGGAACAGGCGTTCAGGTGTACAGGACTGGGTGAGGGGCAGAGGGGACAAAAGGCATGTGCCCCTCCCAGTGTCCCCTAAAGTGGGGAACAAGGGGGCTCCTGAAGCTGGAGGAGCTGTGGTGTGTAGAGTGAAGAGTTCTCGTGGGGTCCCGGTGCCTGTAGGCCTCTGCACAGCTCTGCATGTCCCCCGCAGTCCTGCAGGCGGTGGAAGCTTCAGGTGCTGGACTTGCACCGGAACTCCCACCAGGACTTCTGGACCACCTGGTCCAGCATCACGGCCAGCGTTTGCTCGCTGCTGGAGCCCGAGCCAGCCCAGCCCATGCAGAAGAGGTGCAGGGCAGAGGCGCAGGCAGGGCTGAAGCTGGCGTGGGCCCCTGTGCAGGTGCTGGTCGACCTGTGCCTCAAGGAGGATACCCTGGACCAGACCCTCTGCTACCTGCTGAAGAAGGCCAAATAGAGGAGGAGCCTGCTACACCTGTGCTGCCAGAAGCTGAGAATCTTTGCCATGCCCATGCAGAGCATCAGGGGGATCCTGAAGTTGGTGCAGCTGGACTCCATCCAGGACCTGGAGGTGAACTGCACCTGGAAGCTGGCCATGCTGGGCAGGTTTATGCTGCGCCTGGGCCAGATGGGCAACCTGTGCTCGCTGCTGCTCTGGCACATCCATCAGTTGTATGTAGTCAGAAAGTAAAAATGCCCACTCAGCCTTAGATGGATGGAGATCTAGTAGTAAGATAGTACTTCAGCCAGAAATGGAAATTTCAGCCAGGATCTGAAAGCTGTGTCCTTGAAGGAAAAGAGGGACTCAGGCCTGAGCACACTGCTCCATGCCGGAGCCTCAGGCTCTGTCAGCTGTACCTGCCGGGGTCTTCATGGGACAGGCCACACAGGCAACAATTCTATCGAGAAATTTCTTTGCCTTTCCATCACGTTGGCAATTGCACACTTTGCTTTTGATTCTACGTGAAGTTTTACCTTTATCCCAGACAGTTTGGTTTCTTCTCTGATTTTCGCCACTTGTACAGACTGTTACAATATTTCTTAACCAAATAGAATTTGATGGGGCGGGGAGGGGGCACAGAGGGTGGATCGGTAGGGTAGGGTGACAGTGAGTGGATGGGTTACACCTAACAGCATCTGGGATCATAGTTCCCTGATGGGGATATACCTCGTGCCCCTTCAGTGAATGCTCAGAGTCCTCCTCACTGAACTGCCAGGGAAGTTCCTGGAACTGATTTAATGAAAGACATCCAATTAGGATGAATTTTGGGGTGACATTTTACATTTTAGTTTGTTACCAGTGATTATAGTTCATATCATTTTATACTTTTGTGATTTTACTAGCTTAAAGTGTTTTTGGGGTTTCTTTTTGTTTTAAAAGCTAAAAACTGTTTTTTAATTCAATGGAATAAAAGAAACAAAATCTGTAGAATAGTTTAAATAGTGGTGGCTTTGTTGTGAATATGAGCTCTTTGCTCTATTGAACCAAATGGTAAGAACGTTTGTAGAAGAGACACACAGTGAAACGTACATCTTTTTACTAAGTGACATAACAGCACCCATTGCATGAGTTACTGGTTGGAGTTTAGAGACAGGTTGTGTTGGGCTAAACTCCTCATTCCTGTTTTCAGCCCTTGAGTAATAATCAGAAGCATTCTCTGAAGAGAGTGGGGTCAGCTGTCAGACTCCTAGATATCTACCAGCCATCAGGGATTGGGATTAAATGCAGCAGCCAGTAGATACGGGATGGGGCAAGATGTCACCTTGTCACTTTGTTGCTTCCTGGAGAGATGCTTGTCCTTGTACCAGTGGGGCCAAAGCTGTGACTTTGTAGCCAGAGGATGTCTCTGACCCTGACTTGGGTTCCCCTAGGGTGGAGGGATAGCAGGGTCTCCCAGGTTTCTTGGCCAGAGAAGAACCCCCACCCCTTCCCTTGCACTCTGACATCCCCCCAGGACACATTCCAGATTAGGTTCTGCAGGATGGGCGTCCAAGCCCAAACCCGACTGCTGGAGCTGGCTGACCAGAGCCTGCTGTGGAATGAAGCCTTGGACATGCGGCCCTGGAGGATCTACCCATAGAGCTCTTCCCGCCTCTTTTTATTGTGGCCTTTGCCAGGAGGAACATCCAGGCCCTGAATTCGATGGTGCAGGTCTTGCCCTTCCCCTGCCTCCCACTGGGGACCCTGATGAACGACCACCAGCCTCATCTGGAGACCTTCCAGGCTGCACTCGATGGCCTGGACGTCCACTTGCTCAGAAGGTCCAACACAGGTGAGGTCGACCTGGCAGACTGGTGGGGGCTGGGGATGTGAGCAAGATGCAGCCAGGGCAGGAGGATGAGGGGTTACCTGGGAACAGGCATTCAGGTGTACAGGACTGATTGAGGGGCAGAGGGGACAAAAGGCACATGCCCCCTCCAGTGTCCCTTAAAGTGGGGAACAAGGGGACTCTTGAAGCCGGAGGAGCTGTGGTGTGTGGACTGAAGAGCCCTCGCGGGGTCCTGGTGCCCGTAGGCCCCTGCACAGCTCAACATGTCCCCCACGGCCCTGCAGGCAGTGGAAGCTTCAGGTGCTGGACTTGCCCCAGAACTCCCACCAGGATTTCTGGACCACGTGGTCTGGCATCACAGCCAGCGTTTGCTCACTCCTGAAGCCTGAGCCAGCCCAGCCCATGCAGAAGAGGCTCAGGGCAGAGGCGCAGGCAGGGCTGAAGCCAGCACGGGTCCCTGTACAGGTGCTGGTCAACCTGTGCCTCAAGGAGGATACCCTTGACCAGGCCCTCTGCTACCTGCTGAAGAAGGCCAAACAGAGAAGGAGCCTGCTGCACCTGTGCTGCCAGAAGCTGAGGATCATCGCCATGGCATGCAGAGCATCAGGGGGATCCTGAAGTTGGTGCAGCTGGACTCTGTCCAGGACCTGGAGGTGAACTGCACCTGGAAGCTGGCCATACTGGGCAGGTTCCTGCCGCACCTGGGCCGGATGGGCAACCTGTGCTGGCTGCTGCTCTGGCACATCCACATGTTGCCACACACTGACCCCCACCAGGAGGAGTACTGTGTGGGCCAGTTCATGGCCTAGTTCCTGAACTTACCCCACTTGCAGGAGCTGTACCTGGACTCCATCTCCTTCCTCGATGGCCGCCTGCACCAGGTGCTCAGGTAAGGCATGGCGCCAGCACCGCAGACCAGAACGGGCCCCTCTCATTTTGTTACCACAGGGCTGTCTACTCTGTGCCCCCTGGGGTCATTGCCAGGGGGCCCGAGCCACTCGGAAGTCCTTCACGATGCCACCACTCTGTCCCTGGGCATCTTGTTGGGTCACCTCACTGGTTAGGATCAGAGGCATGGCCTAGGTTAGATGCTGTGAAAGGGGACTTCTTGCTGGGAGTCTGCCTAGTGGGGGTCAGGTGTGAAGCCTTTGGGAATTCTCTCCAAGAGAGTGATGTCTTAGCTGAGGTGATGACAGATAACTAAGCGAGGAGGACATTGGTCCATCAGGCATGAGTTTTGAAGTCTGAAGCTCTGTGCCTCCCTCCCACCTGCTGCTTCTGTCCTGAGCTGTTTTAGGCACCAGGTGAGCTGTGGGAAGTGGATGATTCTGGAGATGACAAGGAGGGATCAGGAGGGGAAACTGAGGCTTCTAATCAGTCCAGAGAAGAGAAAAGGTCAAATGAGCATCATTGTTGAAGTGGCTGCAATCTCTCTAAGCCCAAATTACAATTATTATTTTCCTCTAAGACTTCTGAATACATGGGAAATCCTCAGTAACAGGTTATCGCTCTGCCTTGAACACAGTGATAAAAGCTGAGATGATGCAGCCTAATCTGTCTGTATGAATAAGTTGCATTGATTCCCTTTTTGGCAGCTGCAAACTCCAAACATTATGAATCAATATGTTCACTGAGAAAACAGAAGACAGAAAGAAAAAGAAGAAAGAAACAATTGTAGGTGGTGATGGACGGTTTGTGGCCCCCAAATACCTGGGGAATATTCACCCAAGAATCGTCTGTAACTGCTGGGACCCAGCAGCACATGTCCACTGCATCCATCCTGCCATTGAATTCAACTAGTCATGTCCTGTAAAAACATCTTAATTCCTGCTAACCAAATACTGGTAAGCTGAAATAGGCAAATAATATTTGTTTACTGTTTGTTTCCCACATTGAAAATATTTTATCATTTTGTGCAGGGGAGGTCATACCCATATGAGCATGAGCTTGTGGCCAGAAGACCCCCTGCCTTCCCATCAAGAAGGTGAGAGGCCAGCTCCAAGCCAGTGAGATACCTTGTGTTCCAGTGAAACAGACCTCTCCTTCCCACATCCCGCCAGCTGCCACCTCTGCCCCTGGTACTGACTGCCCTCTTTCTCCCCAGGCTCCTGAAGACCCCTCTGGAGACCCTGTCAATCACCAACTGCCTGATTTCAGAGTGAGACCTGACATACCTGTCGCAGTGCCCAAGCGTCAGCCTGCTGAAGGACCTGGGCCTCGGTGGTGTCAACCTGACCAGCCTCAGCTTGGAGCCCCTGCAGGTCCCGATCGAGAGGATCTCGTCCACCCTGCAGGACCTGGACCTAGATGAGTGCAGCATCATGGACACCCAGTTCAGCGCCCTCCTGCCCTCCCTGAGCTGCTGCTCCCAGCTCACCACCTTCAGCTTCTGCGGCAACCCCATCTCCATGGCCTACTGCACCACACCATGGGGCTGAGCAAGCTGAGCCACGTGCTGTACCCTGCAGCCCTGGAGAGCTATGAGGACGTGTGCAGCACCCTGAACTTTGGCCTCTTGGCTCAGCTGCATGCTGAGGTCAAGCAGCTGCTGTGCGAGTCTGGGCGGCTCAGCATGGTCTGGTTCAGCACCAACCCCTGTCCACACTGTGGTGACCAGATCTTCTATGACACTGAGCCCATCCTGTGCCTCTGCTACATGCCTGCCTAGCCCAGCTCATGAGTTGCAGGCTTTGTCCCTGGCAATGGGACAATGCCACCCAGACCTCAGTGCATCTAGAAGGAACACAAATCACAGTTTCAGAAAATTGTTCAGTGCATGCGGGAAAAGGAAAGGTGATTTACAGTAGGCTGGGGGGAGCAGTTGGTGGGATTTTTGGAGAGATGTGTTCTTACAAAGTTAGAAATGTGAATCTGAATTTTGGAGGGGGATTTTTGGGCTTGGGAGGTTGATGGTGTCATTACACCTGTATTGGATTGTTCCAAAGAAATAAAGGGAACTGCAGTGTCAATCATTTGGTGCCCTCTGTGATCTGTGATGATGATTCTCCCCTTTAAACACATGACTCTCCTGTTAGTGGTTAAATAAAAGGGCCTGAGTGTGAGTGGGGCCTAGATGCTCTCTGATAGGCAAGGATCGGCTACAGGAGTTCAGGGCACCATTTATCCACTCCCCGTGGTTCTCATTTCCAGGGCATCTTCACTTATTTCTGAGGCCATTCAATCTGTCATCATATACAAGGGGTGTCCTCGGGGTCTGGAACGAATTAAGTGTCCAGGAGTGAGCACCACTGGAGGGAACCTTCTTTCAAGGTACCCTCACTGTTAACCCCACCCAGACCATGGACTGGAGAATTTTCCCCAGTGGATTCAGCAGATGCCAAGCCTCCATCTCGGACCCTGGGCAGTGCCAAGACGGATTCACTGTGCAAATTCAGGCCCAGAGTCCTGGGGGATATTCACCTGCAGACCATCTGGAGCCTCTGGGACCCACCAGCCCATGCCCACTTTCCCACTGCTCAGCCATATTTGACTCTGGGACCCCATGGACTGTAGCTGCCAGGCTTCTCTGTCTATGGAATTCTACAGTTGATAATACTGCAGTGGGTAGCCTTTCTCTTTTCCAGGAGATCTTCCTAACCCAGGCATTGAACTTGGGTCTCCTGCATTGCAGGCAGATTCTTTACCATCTGAGCAGCCAGGGAAGCCTCCCGTTTCTAAGAGACAACCCAACATTCCTAAATCCATTGTCTAAGTGTGCTTTTATACTACTAATATCCCTATAAGTTTTATTTTGTTTTTACATTAGTAAAAACTTTCACACACAATTATTTATTCAAAGGCTGAAGGAAATCCATTGCCAATCATCAAAAAATGTCACTTCTGAGTTCAGTATTTCAGTGTTGAGGGTAACTTGGCATTTTTCTCTTTGGTGTGATTCATCTGTAACTTTTTTTTTTTTTAATAAAATCTTAATCCTTAAGTTTTTATTTTAAGCCACAGGGTAAAGATCAAATTTCCTCCAAATCCTGGTTCTCTGCCAACCTGGCTGCACTATGGCTTTAAACTAATTCTCTTTGCCCATCAGAGCTCTTTGCTGAGACCAAGTCCTTTAAGAGTCAGAGAAGATTTACCAACTAAACAAAATAACAGCATCCCTTCATAGTGGAAGGCTCCAACTATACCACATTTTGTGACCAAAGGAGCTGGGACCTGCATGGACCACCAAAATTTTGATCTAGGTATGTCCTGAATATTAGCATCACCTTGATTTGAGCTTTCCTGGTGGCTCAGATGGTAAGGAATCGACCTGCAATGCAGTAGACTCAATCTTATTCCCTGAATGGGTAAGATCCCCTGCAGAAGTTACTGGCTACCCACTCAAGTATTCTTTCCTGGAGAATTCCATAGAGGAGCCTCTTGGGTTACAGTACATGGAGTCACAAAGAATCAGACAGTACTGACACTTTCACGTCACCTTTAATCCTGTGGGTAAGCAGGTGGTGCAAGTCGTCATTGATTGACTTTTTCAATGTGTCATGGTCCCTTATGTTTTGGCCCCTCTCTGCCACACCCTTAAATTAAGCTGCAAAACCATCCTTTTATGATTTCTTACCTAGGGAATTAGAACTGAGAGCAGAAGCAGCAAGAAGCCAGAAGCTCTGCACTGATTAGGTGAGAATGAAGGAGGAGAGTGAAAGAGCTGGCTTAAAACTAAGTGTTAAAAATACTTAAATCATGACATCTGGCCCCATTACTCCATGGCAAATAGAAGGGGAAAGGGTGCAAGTACTGACAGATTTCCTCTTCTTGGGATGTGCAATCACTGCAATATTGATTGCAACCATGAAATCAAAAGAAGGTTGCTTTTTGGCAAGAAAGCTATGACAAACCTAGACAGTGTGTTGCAAAGCAGAGATGTTACTCTGCTGACAAAGGTCTACATAGTCAAGGCTATGGTCTTCCACGTGGTCATGTACGGTTGTGAGTGCTGGACCACAAAGAAGGCAGAGCGCCAAAGAATTGTTGCCTTCAAGTTGTGGTGCTGGTGAAGACTCCTGAAAGTCCTTTGGACAGCAAAGAGATCAAATAAGTCAATCTTAAGGGAGATCAACCCTGAATACTTGTTAGAAGGATTGATGCTGAATGTGAGCAGCTGACTCACTGGAAAATTCCTGATGTTGGGCAAGATTGAGGGCAGAAGGAGAAAGGGTGACAGAGAATGAGATGGCTGGATGGCATCACCAATGCAATGGACATGAACTTGGGCAAACTTCAGGAAATGGTGAGGAACAGAGAGGTCTGTCACACTGTGGTCCATGGGCAAATGAACAACAATCTCTTGAGATAAAGCTTTTCCAGGGAGAGTAGAAGAGGAAAACGTTTGTGAGAACAATGGAAGCGCCAAGGTCTCCCCTAGAGATGGAGGAAGTGGGTAGAATCTGGCCGCCTGGAATAGTGCTCTCCTGAAAGCTGTGCCTTCTGGCCACTTTGTAGAGTCCACTTCTCACACAGCCCTGATCTGTAGGTCAGCAGGCACCAGCCTGTGTCCCGAGGGCCTGACCTCCTCCTGGGTACCAGGTTCTCAGTTGGTGTGAGATGCCCAGCCCTGTTGGTGGACACTCAGGCTGACCACATGTCACTCCACGGCCACAAGCCCAAGGGAGCTTCCTCCTTGACCACAGCAATGGATCTGAACTGGACTCGGCCTTGGGGTTGTCCATGGAAGGAAAGGTGGGAAAGGTCATGTTGTCTTTCTTTTGTTTGTTTGTTTGTTTCTATTGTTGGCCAGCCAGTACAGCTTGCAGGATCTTAGTTCCCCAACTATGCCCTCAGCAGTGAAAGTGAAGAATCCTAACCACTCCAGGACTACCAGAGAGTTCCCAGTAGGTCATTTCTTGAGCCTGGCAGACGGCCCAGATGTCTGACGTTGGCTGCTGAGAGGCAGCCTTCTATGGGTCAGGCTTGGATGGAGTCACAAAACATCCCTCTCTCCCTGATCTCTGGGAGCCCTGTGACCATGGCCCATATCATAGAAACTTTTGGAGGTAGAGAGAACTGAAGGACGACATACCCCCTCCCGATTCGTATTCCTTTCCTGGCTACAGACCCAAAGGCCTTCCAATAAATTCACCTGCTCTCAACCAATCTACAGAAAGCATGCTGTCCTCCTTCCTGGAAACCTTCCCTGAAGAAAAGGTTGAAATCATGTCCTCTGCTTCTTCCTAACCTAACATGTGAAGGATTTTCTGTACGTCCAGTGATACGCTTCTGCCAGACAGCTATGGGTTTTCTTCCTTTTTTTTTTTTTCATTAAAACACATACTCCCCTTCACAACCAGGATGGTTTGAGCACAGGCCTCGCTCTGTTCTCAAGGTTGTGTCCCTCACAGTCTAGGAGAGAAGTAAAGAAAGTTGGGGCCAGAATGAGAGTTGGGTGGGGACTTTTAGCAGGAGTGGTCTGCAAGAAGGGGTCCACAGGAGCAGGCTGCGTCCTGAAAATCTGGGTGGGTGGGCATTTGTTGATGTTTAGGAGTCACCTGGGAGTTCATTCTCACCTGCATATTCCCTACCTGTCCTTGAGGTGAGTCCTCTTTAGGGACTCCTGGTCTAAAGAATGCATTAATGTACTAAGTTGGCCACAAGATATACCAGAGACCTAAACAACAGGAAATTGTTTTCTCCCAGTTCTGGAGGCTATAAGGCCAGGATCAAGGTGTTGACAGTGTGGTGTCTCGAGATTTCTTTCCCTGATGTACAGACAGCTGCATTCTCATGTCCTCGTGTCCCTTTATGTCCATGCATCATTGATGTCTTGTGTGTCCTAATTTCTTTCTTTCTGTTTTTTTTTTTTTTTTTCCTGGCCATGCTGCTTCGCTTCTGGGTCTTAGTTTATAGACAAGGGACTGAAATTGGGCCCTTGGCAGTGAAAGTTCTGAGCCCTAACCACTGGCCTTGCAGGGAATTCCTCTCTCTCTTTTTATATAGAGAATCATCAGATTGGACTAGGGCCTACCCTAGTGACTTCGTTGAATTTAACTACCTTGTTAAGAATATAATCTACAAATATAGTTACATCCCAAAGTGTTGGGGGTTAGGAGTTCTACAGATAATTTTTTAAATGAGTTAATTTATTTGATGGCACCAATTGTTAGTTGTGGCATGTGGGGTCTTTGGACTTCCTGGCAGCACGTGGGATCTAGTTCCCTGACCAGGGACTGAAGCCCAGCCCCTGCACTAGGAGTGAAGAGTTTTAGCCACTGGATCATTGGGAAAGTCCCCTCAACATATGGATTTTGTAGGACACAATGAAGCCCAAAACAGGGTTGATGGTAGGGTGATGTGCCTAGCTACACATTGTGGTGTAGCTTCACGTTGCACCCTGCCTGCTCCTTAGAAATATCTGAGACCCTTAGTAACGTTGGCTTCCTGGTCCCATTCCTGGAGATACTTATTCTGTGGGTATGGAGTAAGATCAGCAGAATCAAACAGAACTTTTCAAAATCAATCAGTACTTTTCAAAAGCTTTCTAGTATGTACTGTTTAATATGGACACCTTAAGCAGCCTGGGCAACACCTGGAGTTTGTGAGAAACTCAAGACTCTCAGGCCCCACTCACAACTGTTGGACGAGAATGTGTTTTTGCACAAGACATGTACGGAATTCCTTAGATTCACTGAGGGTTATGAAGCATAGCCCAGGAGATTTGCAAGTGTGGCCCAAACTGAGAAGTTTGGATCCAGATCTCTGAGCTTTGCTTATACCCTAACTTCCTTTAGTACGAAGAACATCCAGAAGCCCCAAGACAGGGTGTGGAGGTCCTAGAATCTCCGAAGAGTGGTGAGGAGGATGAAGCTCCCAGCTCAAGCTACAACATCTGATTGGTTTATTGAATTACCAATAACCCGCTCCTCCCAAGGCAGGTGCTCAGTGTGTCACATGAAGAAAAAATGAATTCCTGACCTTCAAGCCTCAGCCTACTTCTGAAGGAGTAGATTCCTGGATATTTTAAGCATGTTTTTTACTGTTGTTTGGGCTCCCCTTGTATCTCAGCTGGTAAAGAATCTGCCTGCAATGTGGGAGTCCTGGATTTGATCCCTGGGTTGGGAAGATCCCCTGGAGACAGGAAAGGCTACCCACTCCAGTATTCTGGCCTGGAGGATTCCATGGACAGTATATAGTTCATGGGGTAAGGAAGGGTCGGACACGACTGAGGGACTTTCACTGTTGTGGTTTAGTTGCTAAGTTGTGTTTGAGTCTTTTGCGACCCCATAGACTGTAGCCTGCCAGGCTCCTCTGTCCATATTTCCCAGGCAAGAATACTGGAGTGGGTTGCCATTTCTTCCTCCAGGAGATCTTTCTAACCCTTTGATTGAAACCAGGTCTCCTGCATTAACAGGTGGATTCTTAACTGCTGAACCACCAGAGATCAATCTTTCCCAAAGTATTGGATGATTTTACATCCTGGGACTCACGTCACGTCAGAATCAAGTGAGGGAAACATTGAACTTTCAGATTCCCAGGACCCCTCCTCAGGCAATTTTATTTTCTTAGGTATGACATGCAGCCCTGGAATCTCTGTATTTAATAATGTCCCAGGTGATTCTGAGATTTCAGCAATCTTTAGAAGCATATGAGAGTGAAAGTGTTAGCCATCTAGTTGTGTTTGACTCTTTGCAAACCCATGGATAGTAGTTCCCCAGGCTCCTCTATCCATGGAATTCTTGAGGCAAGCATACTGAAGTAGATAGCCATTCCCTTCTTCAGGAGATCTTCCTGAACCAGGGATCAAACTCTGGTCTGTTCTACTGCAGGCAGACTTTTTACTGTTTGAGCCATCAGGGAAGCCTAGAAGCATAAATACGTGGTCAACATTTTCCTTCCTTTCCCCTAAGTTTTTGCAAACATTTTAAAATTGACATCCAAAATGTTTTTATTGTAAGTGTAAACACAATAAAGGATGTACATTTTGGCATACGATAAAAATAAACCCTTTAAGTAAATCAAACTAGGAATTCCCTGGCAAACCAGCATTTAGTGCTCAATGCTGTCAGTCTGGTGATCTGGGTTCAGTCCCTGGTCAGCAAACTAAGATCCTTCAGGAAGTCTCATGGTGTGTCCATAAAAAAATAAAACTATTAATATCTTGCTTGCAAATCTATCCAGAAGAATGTAAAGAGCATAGAGTTTAAAAATATATTTTTTTTTTATTCATTTATTTGGCTGCCTTGAGTCTTAGTTGTGGCATGCAGGATCCTTTGTCTTTTCTACTGCCCTCTGGCATGTGGGATCTTAACCACCATGTATTAAACGCACATTCCCTGCATTGGAAGGCAGATTCTCAAACAATAGACCTCGAGGGAAGTCCCTAGCCTTGGGTTTTGATACTCACCAATATTGCAGAAGGACATGGCAAGCCAATCCAGCATTTTTGCCTGGAGAAGTCCATGGATAGAGGAGCCTGGCTGGCTACAGTCTATGGGGTCGCAAAAAGTCAGACACAACTGAGCAACTAGGCACAGCACTCACTATCAACCGTCTTAAAAGAGTCTAAAATGAGCTCTTTCTAATGGTCAGTTCTGTTTGTTTGTTTGTTTGTTTTTTCCTGCTTCATTGAGATGTAATGGACACATATTGTGTAAATTTAAGGTGAACACATGTTGATTTGATAAGAACAGTGTTTTTGATGTTATATCTGGTTACAACACTTGAGATCATGTTCATCAGTGAACTTCATTTTTATTCTACTTCAGTGACTCTATTACCTTATAAGGAATGGGAATACAAGTATTTCTTCTCTGAAACCCTTCCTCCCCCTAAGTATCTGTGTGCACAGGGCTGTAAAGGCAGTGGGAGGGAAAGCTTGAGATATAATCTCGGTGGTGCAAAGGTGAAGGAGAGAGAAGAGGGGGAGTGAGGGAGGAAGGCAGAAGGATGGGGACCAGGGTGTGACCTGACACCCCTGACATGGTTTAAGTAAGCATGAGCCCCTGCCTAGAGAAGGCTCCTGGAGTTCAGCATGAAGATCCACAGTGAGGACCCCTGAAATCCAGCAGGTGCTGAGTCTTCAAGTGCAGATCATTTGGAAGTAAGCTTGCTTTCTCCTCTCCTCACCATGCCCACCCGCCCCCAATCCACCACTCTTGCTCCCAGAAGAGGACAGGGGTTTTCTGTTTGCAGATGGAAGAGAACCCCTGCCTTTTTACATTCCTGACATCAACCCGAGCTCTGTTGGGATAGCTGTGTGGACCACCTTCCCCTGCCCTTAAGCTATGAACCCCAAATAAATAAAGATGCAGATAAACTGGAGATAAGGTGGTGGGCCTTTGGGTATTAGAGAGGGAAATAGGGACTGTCACCACACTGAGACCTGGAAAACAGCCCCTGGGTGGGGCCCTGAAGCCCTACCCACATTCTTTCCTCTCTCTAACAATTTGGCAGAAAGGTTTCTAGTTGAAAGATCCCATGGGGAAAAAGTGGTTCAGAAACCTGATTGGAGCCCCGTTTGGATACTATGGATTGGATTAGAATGGGCTTTCAAAGGCTTGGAATCTCCTGATCCAGCCTCACTGAGAAAAGGCTTTTGGAGAGCCAGGTAGGAGTTTCAAGGACACTGGACACAGGAAGCGGTGCTGGTATTTCCAGAGAAATCTTTCTGGGGCGTGGAGACAGAGACACTCCAGCTTCACCCTCCAGTGGGACTCAGAATAGGAAGTGTTCAGCTGTACTGAGTCCACTAGACTTCAAGAGTTGGTGAGCCATGGGGTTTGGAATGCTTCATCTTGTTCTCTACAGCTATGAGTTTGCAAAATTTCTCTGTAAAAGGCTAGAGTGTAACTGGGCATTTAGGGCAAATGTGGTCTTTGCCATTAGCACTGTGTAATAGCCTCGGGTACCCACTCCAGTGTTCTTGCCTGGAGAATCCCAGGAATGGGGGAGCCTGGTGGGCTGCCATCTATGGGGTCACACAGAGTCGGACACGACTGAAGTGACTGAGCAGCAGCAGCAGCAGCAAATGATAATGGCTGTGTTCCAATAAAACTTTATTTGTGACACTGAAATTTAGATATCATATAATTTTCACATGTCACAATATATTCCTTTGTTTACCCCCAAGTTAAAAAAAAAATATTAAACATATTTTTTAAAGTTAAAAAAAAAAAAAACCTAAAACATAAAAATCATTCTTAGCTTGCCGGTTGGGAGAAAAAGCAAACAGGAAGCAAGCCAATTTGTAAATTCCTTTTTAAACCATTTGCCTATATAATGCAGCTAGCATCCCATTAGTGACTTGTGACATGAATTTAGTAGACTGGATTCTGCTTATGAAAAACAGAAATTTCCATTAAATCTAAGATGACATCAGCTGTAAGATACAGCATTATTCTTTTTTTTTTTTTTTCTGCCACACCAGTGGCATGTGGGATCATAGGTCCCTGACAGGCATTGAAGCCATGACCCTGGCCTGGAAGTGAGGAGTCTTAAATACTGGATCACCAGGGAAGTCCCACAGCATTATTTTTCATACCACTATAAAATACATATGTATATACATATGTATGTGTGTATGTTCAGTTGCTTCTGTAACATTTGACTCCTTGCAACACTATGGACTTGGAGATGGCAATGGCACCGCACTCCAGTACTCTCGCCTGGAAAATCCCATGGACAGAGGACCCTGGTGGTCTGCAGTGCATGGGGTCGCTGGGAGATGGGCACGACTGAGCGACTTCACTTTCACTTTTCACTTTCATGCATTGGAGAAGGAAATGGCAACCCACTCCAGTGTTCTTGCCTGGAGAATCCCAGGGACGGTGGAGCCTGGTGGGCTGCTGTCTCTGTGGTCTCACAGAGTCGGATGCAGCTGAAGCTGCTTAGTAGTAGCAACAGCAGCAACACTATGGACTGTAGCCCACCAGGCTCCTCTGTCCATAGGATTCTTCTGGCAGGAATACTGCAGTGGGTTGCCATGCCCTCCTCCAGGGGGTCATCCTGACCCAGAGATGGAACCTGCATCTCTTACATCTTCTGCATTGGCAGGAGAGACCTTTACTGCTAGGCCTATCATTTACACACAACCAAACAAACTATAATATGCTACTGATGAAATGTAATCTGGTATCAGAAATGGTCAAATGTAAACTGTAGAATGTCCCTTAATGTCAATGAAACATGTTAACGGCATGAAAGCTATCAACAAATGTATTATATGGAGAGAAATTGTGTTACAAACCTTTTATTTCAATGACCACTACTGCCCCTGTCAGCAACCAACTACATACTGGCTGACTTTCTCCCTTGCATGATACTTTTAATTCATTAAGATTTGGAATTCATTAAATGCTTGGAGAAATTGCTTCTCAGCTTTTTTGCTAATATCAAGTGTAAGAACCTGGGGAGCCAGGTTTAGTGGGTCAAGCCTGTGGTACAGATAAACGATTGTATTCATAACAGTTACTGTTTATTTATGCAGCAGACATGTAGCATTGACAGACACCACAACTCGTTCTAGAAACAAAAATACAGCAACCTAATAGCTCTGGATTTGAATATGGCATGTGAGTTGGAGGAGGCTGTGATTTCTGACATCAGGGTCAGGGAAGCCTGGCAGAGAAACTGTGGACTGAAGCAGGTCAGGAGTTGGGCGACAGTACTTGAGACAGTGTCCAAGGCAGGGGGAGTAGCAGAAGTCCTGAGAAGGCCCTGTCCTCTCTCCTCAGTACCCTTGGGAGATTGGGTCTGGGAACCCTGCACCCACAGATACCAAAATCCATGGATGCTCAAGTTCCTTGTATAAAATGGTGTAGTCTTTGGATGTAACTGAAGGGGATGCTCCCACATGCTTTAAATCATCTCCACATTCCTTGTAATACCTAATACAATGTCAATGCTGTGTAAATAGTTTCAAGTACAAAGTAAATGCTATATATATACACATATGTGTATATATGCATATGTATGTATTTTTGTATGTATGTATATATAGTTGTAAGCATGAGGCAGGTTCAAGTTTTGCTATTAGAACTTTCTGGAATTAAAATATATATATTTTTTTGATCATGTATAGAGTCTGGTGCCTTCTGGACTCAGACAGTGGAGGTACTGAGGGCCACCCCCAAGGGACAGCTTGGGGCTCTTTTGGACATTTTATGTTGGTCAGCATTTCTGAGTGAGATTGGAGATCTATAACAAAATGGTGCCTACCAGGTCTCCTGTAGAGTTTAACAGGAGCAGTGGGTCCACTATGGGGAGACAAGGCAAAAGTAGGGGCTGGAGAAGGAAGTTTAAAATGGTCTTGTCACTTAACTGAGTTTGAGATGTTTCTTTATGTCTAAGGGTGTTAATAGTTATCTCAATGTTTAAGCTGAGGATTAAATCAGGTACTAATTTTGTCTTTTGAAAGAAATATAATCATCACCACTTATCTGCAGAGAATAAGTTCCAAGACCCCCAGTGGACATCTGTAACCTCACATAGTATCAAACCCTATATACACAATGGTTTTTTTATACAAACATACCTGTGATGCAGTTTATTTTATAAAAGAACAGTAAGAGATTGGCAACTGCTTAATAATAACAGGAAAGTGAAAGTGAAGTTGCTCCATTGTGTCCAACTCTTTGCGACCCGATGGACTGCAGCTTACTATGCTCCTATGTTGATGGGATTTCCCAGGCAAGAATTCTGGAGTGGGTTGCCATTTCCTTCTCCAGGGATCAAAGCCAGGTCTCCCGAATTGTAGGCAGACACTTTACCATCTGAACCACCAGGGAAGGTGTAATAATAACATAGAACAATTATAATAATATATATTTATAACAGTTTTGTGAATGTAGTCCCTATGTAAAATATATTACTGTACTAATTTAGTGATTTTTTTTTCACCCTAACTAAGCACTATGCTCTGTGGCCATACCTTTTGCAGTTTGAAGTTTGACAGCAAAACTTACCCAGATGTCTTTTCTCTGCTTCACATTCACCCACAGATATTAGCAACCTCAGCATACATTTTTTTTTCTATTTATATCAAATTGAGAACTTTGATCTTCTCACTTGAAGGTAGCACTTAATGGATTCTCTCTGGCATATCTAAATGACCAGCATCATTCCACTTATGGTTTGGGGCCATTATTGAGTAAAATAAGGGTGACTTGGTCACAAGCCCTGTGACATCTCAACAGTCTTTGTGGTAACTGAGTGACAAATGGGTGAGATGTGCAGGACTAAGTTCAATTCACATTCTGGGCAGGAGGAAGCAGGATGGTGTGAGATTCCAATCACACTCCTCAGAATGACGTGCAATTTAAAACTTATGAGTTATATATTTCTGGAGTTTTCCATTTAATATTTTTGGTGAACAACTGAGGGTTAACTGAAACCACAGAGAGTGACACCTGAGGTCAGAGGGGATGACCTTGTCCTGTGGTTGCCTTTAGGTGGAAAAAACACTAGAAGGGAACACTTGAAGCCAAATGTGATTGTAAAATGGCCCATCTTTTCCTGTGTGAAGAAGCACAAGCATGACCACAACCCAAGAAAAAGACCGCAGGGTCCAAACCCAGAGATGAGGACAATAAGGATGCTGAGGTCGTCTTTGTTGGAGTGCAGCACGTCAATGAGGATGCTGAAACCCTCTTTGTCAGAGTGATTTCAAGTTCAAAGCCAATCATTTCTAACATTTTGAACAGAGTGCCCAGGGACGCATCTTCAAGAAGAAAGAAGGGCCACGTGAGTCCAGATCCCTCCTGCACGTTGCAACCTGCAAATCTAAGGACCTCAGCATCAGAGCCAGTGGCCGTATCACCAGCTTCTCAGTCTAACTGGGGAGGAAGAGACAGTCCTATTATTTTTGAGCCTTCGTCTAAACCTGATTATAAAACAAGCTCTCTGGAAGCTGTGCTTCACAATTCAGAATTGCTCTCTCTGTGGCCTCATTGTCTATCTGGAACTGGTCTCTCAGTAGGAGGCAAGGATGAAAGTCCTCTTAATGCAAAGCAATGTCCCACTTCAGATGTAAAATGTAACAGTGGGAATCCCCAAAGACCCAAACTCAGTGATGGAATCCCAGGGGGACCTGCCTCCACCATGGCCCCCCTAGGTATCTCCCCTACAAAGGACACGATTATGACCTTGGAAGATCTCCCAACCTCAGCGAGCCATGTTCATGGCAGGGCATCATTTTCACAGACTCATGCAAATGACAAGGCATGCTTCAGTCTTACGGATCCAGACAGAACATGTAGTTTGGAAGGGCTGGAGAAAATGAATTTTTTGACTCTTGCAAGTCAGAGCAAGACTGTTGATCCCATGAAAGGAAATCTGATCATGTTACTTGACTTGTACTATGGACAGCATACAAGAGATGGGCAGCCAGAACAGAAGACTCACACAGCCTTTAAATGCCTCAGTTGCTTAAGAGTTCTAAAAAATGT
The DNA here is from genome assembly GCF_002263795.3 of Bos taurus. Classification (NCBI taxonomy): domain Eukaryota; kingdom Metazoa; phylum Chordata; class Mammalia; order Artiodactyla; family Bovidae; genus Bos; species Bos taurus. Next base: position 24,122,899 of record NC_082638.1, read on the forward strand.
CAAGTTTATGACCCACGTGAGGAAACATCTGGACCTTGAGAGGCAGAAGGGTGACAGCTGGGAAGTCCACACTACTTGCCAGCACTGCCACCACCAGTTTCCCACCCGTTCCACCTGCTGTGTCACATTGAAAGTGTCCACGCTTCCCGTGAGCCCTTCATGTTCTGTAATATCTGTGATTTGTCCTTCAAAACAGATCAGGTTCTCTTACAGCATATGAAGGACAGTCACAAACCTGGCAAAATGCCCTATGTGTGCCGTGTTTGCAATTACAGATTGTCAGCCTTGGCCGATGTAGAGGCACATTTTAGAATGTGGCATGGAAACATGAACAATTTGATTTGTCTGTTTTGCCTCGAAATTTTCAAACTGGTGGCATCCTTCGTGAATCACGCTTGGAAGCACTGAAACAAAAGGGTCTTTCCATGTTCCAAGTGCTGGCTACAGTGTTTGAACCTGAAGGAATAGACAGAGCACCAAACAAAGAATCATCAGTTATTCAAAAAGCCAGAGCAATTGTGAGGGTTGCCTCCTGAAACAAAGGTCATGATCAAAACTTCAGTTCAGCTGAGACTGAGAGAGAGACAGCATGCATCATTGTGAGGAAAACTGACTCCCAAGTGCCACCCAGAAAAACTACAAAGAAGATTGACTACAAACACACAGTATTTCAGACGTGTTGCAGCAAGGGATCTGGCTAAAAAATTATGTTCTATCCACCTGCAGAAATTCAGAAAAGCCCTATTGAGGTTTAGCCAGCTGTACATAAAGATCCTGCCTGGCTTTTGTTGTTCAGTTTCTCAGTCGTGTCTAACTCCCTGTGACCCTATGAACTTCAGTATGCTAGGCTTCCCTGTCCATCACGATTTCCCGAAGCTTGCTCAAACTCGTTTTATTGGGTTGCTGATGCCACCCAACCATCGTGTCCTCTGTCAAGCCTTCTTCTCCTGCCTTCAATATTTCCCAGTATCAGGTTGTTTTTTTTTTCCCAATGAGTTGACTCTTCGCATCAGGAGGCCAAAGTATTGGACTTTCAGCATCAGTTCTTCCACTGAATATTCAGGGTTGATTTCCCTTAGGATTGACTGGTTGGATCTCCTTGCAGTCCAAGGGACTCTCAAGAGTCTTCTCCAGCACCACAGTTCAAAAAGATCAATTCTTCAGCATTCAGCCTTCTTTATGGTTCTCTCTTCCATCTGTATCTAACTATTGGGAAAACCATAGCTTTGACTTTATGGACATTTGTTGACAAAGTAAATGCCTCTGTCTTTTAATACACTGTCCAGGTTTGTCACAGCTTTTCTTCCAAAGAGTGAGCATCTTTTAAATTCACGGTCTCTGTAACCATCCTCAGTTATTTTGGAACAAAGACAATAAAGTCTGCCTTTACTGTAGCTGAGATTGTACTTGCTTCATCTCTCTACCATCAAGTAGCTTTGAAATCTCCATGTGCCTTCCGGGCCACTCTCTTCTACCAAAGTAACCACTTCTCTGACCTCTAGCACCAGGGATTCATTTTTCTTTGTTTCAAATTTTAAATAAATTGAATCACACAATAGAGTTTCTGTTCCCCTGGTCTTGGTTTTCTTTTAAATTAGTGAGATGCATTCTTATTGTATGTAGCTGTGGAACATTCTTTTTTATTTATTGGTAGAATTCTCTTGGAAGAATGAGCATAGTCTTATATGTCCATTTTACTTTGCCTGAAGTTTGAGGCTCTTATTTTGCCTTTTTGAATAAGCTGCCTATGAACCTGTGTGTGTCTTTCATAGTAATTTCTCTAGGATAGCTATATCTGTATGTCTAGGCATGAGATTTTTCTGATAATGCATGTGGTAGTGGTTTCATTTCTAAGTGGTATTGAACTCTTGTAACCCCATAGACTCTAGCCCCCCAGGGAGGTATCTGTAGCTTTTTGCTATATATCCTCATGCAGTTAGGTATCCTATATGGGAATATGAAACTGAAAAAGAACATTTTTGGAAAAACTGGTAAAATTTGCATAAAACCTGGAACTTAGTTAAAGGTACCCTACTGAAAGATGCTGGAATAATTGTGAGGCTTAAAAGAGGTCATTTCACAGATATGTATTTTAGACATTGCAATTATTTTCTCTACATCACACCCTCTTCATTTTGACTTCACTGGAATGGAAATCTAAAGTATGATTTCCAAACCTAAAGTATGGTACACTTAACTGAATTGAAATCTTCAAATACAAAGGATCAATAATATTTATACTGTGTGATCTGACCATAATGCAATCATGAAAAATTGACAAAGAAACATCTTTTAAAATGCCATTCATTTGGAAAATATCATTAACTACATTAATCCATAATATATATCTCCATGGAATTTCCAGGCAAGACTACTGGAGCAGATTGCCATTATTTTCTCCAGGGGATCTTCCTGAACCAGGATCGAACCTGGGCCTCTTATGTCTCTGCATTGGCTGGAAAGTTCTTTATCAGTTGAGCTACCAGGGAAACCCATACAATATATAATCTTTGTGTTAAGAAGATAATATTAGGATATACTTGGAAGTGAATGATAATGAACAAATTATGCAGCAAAAATTGTGGGATACAGTTAAAGTTGTACGGAGAAACGATGGAAACAGTGACAGACTTTATTTTCCTGGGGTCCAAAATGATTGTGGGTGGTGACTGCAGCCATGGAATTAAAACATATTTGCCCCTTGGAAGAAAAGCTATGACAAACCTAGACAGCATATTAAAACGCAGAGACATTATTTTGCTGACAAAGTCCACCTAGTCACAGCTATGGTTTTTCCCAGCAGTCATGTATGGATGTGACAGTTGGATCATAAAGAAGGCTGAGTGCCAAAGAATTGATGCTCTTGAACTGTGGTGTTGGAGAAGACTCTTGAGAGTCCTTTGGACAGCAAGATCCAGCAGTCGACTGTAAAGGAAATCAACTCTGAATATTCACTGGAAGGACTGATGCTGAAGCTGAAGATCCAATAGTTTGGCCACCTGATGTGAAAAGCCAACTCAGTGGAAAAGACCTTGATGCTGGGAAAGACTGAGGGCAGGAAGAAATGTGCAGCAAAGGATGAGACGGTTGGATAGTATCACCAACTCAATCGACATGAGTTTGAGCAAACTCCAGGAGATAGTGAAGGACAGCGAAGCCTGGTGTGCTGCGTGCAGTGTATGGGGTTGCAAAGAGTCCTACATGATTGACAGACTGAACAACAACAACAAATTAAGGTAAACTTATAGCATTACATATAAGAGAAATGAGAGTTACAAATAACTATCTCAAAAAGTTGTAAAGATGCGCAACAGAACAAACTGATAGCAATAAGAAGGAATGAAATTAATAAAGAATGAGAAATGAATATAATAGAGAAGAAAATATTGTAACAAAACCAAGACTTTATTCCCCCATATGACTACGAGGCGACTTCCAGCAGAACAGAGCATTTTAAAAAGATTCTGTAGGAGGAGAAGCCAAGATGGCGGAGGAGTAGGATGGGGAGAACACTTTCTCCCCCACAAATTCATCAAAAGAGCATTTAAACGTCGAGTAAATTCCACAAAACAACTTCTGAATGCCAGCAGAGGACATCAGGCACCCAGAAAAGCAACCCAACTCTTCGAAAGGAGGTAGGAAAAATATAAAAGACAAAAAAAAAAAAAAAGAGAGAGAGAGAGACAAAAGAGGGAGGGACGGAGTTCCGTCCCGGGAAGGGAGTCTTAAAAAGAGAGAAGTTTCCAAACACCAGGAAACCTTCTCACTGCCGAATCTGTGCCGAGCTTTGGAAGCACAGAGGGCAACATAACAGGGAGAAAAAATAAACAATTAAAACTCTCAGACTGTGAGCCCTACGGTAACTCCCCCAGCGGATAAGCATCGCAGACGCCTGCACACGCCATTAGCAAGCGGGGTCTGGGCAGGGAGGCGCGGCGCGGGCTGCATCGCTCAGAGTAAGAATCTGGCCTGAATACCCTGAGCGCTATCTGAGCGAAATAATTTGGGCTAGCAAACCAGACTGTGGGATATCTACCACGCGAAAAGCCAGACCCAACCTAAGACACCGCCAGGCCCACGAACGGAACAAAGCACTGAACAGAGATAGTTGGCTGCAGACCTTCCGCCTCCGGTAACAGGCAGCCAGAGCCGGAAGGGGACAATCGCAGCCCCAGAGAGACATTATCTATAAAACTGTAAGCAGGCTTCTTTGCTAGCTAAAACTGCTTGGGGGTCTGGACGGTCAACATCTGCCTGAGAAGGTGCGCCGGTTTTACACCCAGATAACTGAGTGGCGGGGAGGCGATAAGTCGCAGCATTGGCATTCGCCAAACACCTCATCACCTGAGCTGCTTGGACCTGGGAAGAGCACAAAATGCAGGCCCAACAGAGTCTGCGCCTCTGAGGATTACCCGAGTGCCTGAACCTGAGCGGCTTGGACCTGGGAGGTACATGCAGCCCAGGGCTGGCCTCGGATTGTTCTCGGCGGAACAACATAGAGCCCGAGCAGTGTGGGCAAGGAGGCTACACGTGCTGTGAGTGGGGGCAGACCCAGTGTGGCTGAGGCACTGCGAGCGCACGCCAGTGTTATTTGTTTGCAGCATCCCTCCATCCCTCCCCACAGTGCGACTGAACAAGTGAGCCTAAAAAAAAAAAAAAAAGTTTCCCCCACCGTCCCCTTTGTGTCAGGGCGGAAGCCAGACACTGAGGAGACCAGCAAACAGAAGAAGTTATAACAGAGGGAAACGCCTTGGAAGCTACAGGCAATAGATTAAAACCCCGTGGTTACTACGGACTACATAGGAAGGGGCCTATAGATCTTGAGAAATATAAGTCGGACCAAAGAACTAGCCAAAAATGAACTGAACCCACCATACAACAAAACCAGACAAAGTCCTAGATATATTTTTACTATTTTTACGATCATTCTTTCTTTCTTTTTTAATTAAAAAAATTTTTTTAAGTCCTCTATTGTTCCTTTAATTTTCACTTTTATAACCTATTACTTTGCAAAAAAAAAAAAAAAAGACCCTATTTTTTTCTTCTTCAGCAAACTTCATATATATATATATATATTTTATAACTTTTTGACCTTGTTTTTTTTTCTTCTTCTTCTTTTCTTTAACATTGTATTTTTGAAATTCCAAACTCTACTCTAGTTTTTTTAATTTTAGCTTTTTGGTATATGTTATCAATTTTGTACCTACAGTTTTTTTTTATGATTTCTGTGACTTTTTTTTTTCTGTTTCATTCTCTTCTTCTTTTATATAACATTGTATATCTGAAATTCCAAACTCTACTCTAGATTTTTAATTTATGCTTTTTGGTATTTGATATCAAATTTGTACCTGTATTTTCTTTATAATTTTCGCGACCTTGTTTGTTTTTCTTTGTTCGTTTTTTCTCTCTTTCTTTTCCTTCTTCTTTTCTTTAGCATCGTATTTTTGAAATTCCAAACTCTACTCTAGATTTTTAATTTTTGCTTTTATGTATTTGTTACCAATTTTGTACCTTTAAGAACCCAATGTTCAGGACCCATTTTTCACTGCAGAGCAAGATTACTGGCTTGACTGCTCTCTCTCCCTTTGGACTCTCCTTTTTCTCCACCAAGTCGCCTGTGTCTCCTCCCTAACCCCGCTCTACTCTACCCAACTCTGTGAGTTTATGTGTGTTCCAGATGGTGGAGAACACTTAGGGAACTGATTACTGGTTGGATCTGTCTCCCTCCTTTTCATTCCCCCCTTTTATCCCTCTGGCCACCTCTGTCTCCTTCCTCCTTCTTCTCTTCTCTGTGTAACTCAGTGAACATCTCTGAGTGGTCCAGTTGTGGAGTGCACGTAAGGAAGTGACTACTGGCTACCCCATTCTCTCCACTATTGATTCCACCTCATCTCATTTGGGTCACCTCTAACTCCCTCCTCCCTCTTCTCTTCTCCATGTAACGCTGTGAACCTCTCTGAGTGACCCTCACAGTAGAGAAACTTTTCATCTTTAACGTAGATGTTTTATCAATGGTGCTGTATAGAAGGAGAAGTTTTGAAACTACTGTAAAAATAAGACCGATAACTGGAAGCAGGAGGCTTAAGTCCAAACCCTGACTCCAGGGAACTCCTGACTCCAAGGAACATTAATTGACAGGAGCTCATCAAACGCCTCCAAACTGACACTGAAACCAAGCACCACACAAGGGCCAACAAGTTCCAGGGCACGACATACCAAGCAAATTCCCCAGCAACAAAGGAGCACAGCCCAGAGCTTCAAGATACAAGCTGCCCAAAGTCACCCCAAAACCATAGACATCTCATAACTCATTACTGGACACCCACCAGAACACCGACACAAGCTTCCCTAACCAGGAAACCTTGACAAGCCACCTGTACAAACCCACACACAGTGAGGAAACACCACAATAAAGAGAACTCCACAAACTGCCAGAATATAGAAAGGACACCCCAAACTCAGCAATTTAAACAAGACGAAGAGACAGAGGAATACCCACCAGATAAAGGAACAGGATAAAAGCCCACCAAACCAAACAAAAGAGGAAGAGATAGGGAATCTACCTGATAAAGAATTCCGAATAATGATAGTGAAATTGATCAAAAATCTTGAAATCAAAATGGAATCACAGATAAATAGCTTGGAGATTAAGATTGAGAAGATGCAAGAAAGGTTTAACAAGGACCTAGAAGAAATAAAAGAGAGTCAATATAAAATGAATAATGCAATAAATGAAGTTAAAAACACTCTGGAGGCAACAAATAGTAGAATAACAGAGGCAGAAGATAGGATTAGTGAATTAGAAGATAGAATGGTAGAAATAAATGAATCAGAGAGGATAAAAGAAAAACGAATTAAAAGAAATGAGGACAATCTCAGAGACCTCCAGGACAATATTAAACGCTACAACATTCGAATCATAGGGGTTCCAGAAGAAGAAGACAAAAAGAAAGACCATGAGAAAATACTTGAGGAGATAATAGTTGAAAACTTCCCTAAAATGGGGAAGGAAATAATCACCCAAGTCCAAGAAACCCAGAGAGTCCCAAACAGGATAAACCCATGGCGAAACACCCCAAGACACATATTAATCAAATTAACAAAGATCAAACACAAAGAACAAATATTAAAAGCAGCAAGGGAAAAACAACAAATAACACACAAGGGAATTTCCATAAGGATAACAGCTGATCTTTCAATAGAAACTCTTCAAGCCAAGAGGGAATGGCAAGACATACTTAAAATGATGAAAGAAAATAACCTACAGCCCAGATTATTGTACCCAGCAAGGATTTCATTCAAGTATGAAGGAGAAATCAAAAGCTTCTCAGACAAGCAAAAGCTGAGAGAATTCTGCACCACCAAACCAGGTCTCCAACAAATACTAAAGGATATTCTCTAGACAGGAAACACAAAAACGGTGTATAAGTTCGAACCCAAAACAATAAAGTAAATGGCAACGGTATCATACTTATCAGTAATTACCTTAAACGTAAATGGGTTGAATGCCCCAACCAAAAGACAAAGACTGGCTGAATGGATACAAAAACAAGACCCCTACATAAGTTGTCTACAAGAGACCCACCTCAAAACAGGGGACACATACAGACTGAAAGTGAAGGGCTGGAAAAAGATTTTCCATGCAAATAGGGACCAAAAGAAAGCAGGAGTAGCAATACTCATATCAGATAAAATAGACTTTAAAACAAAGGCTGTGAAAAGAGACAAAGAAGGTCACTACATAATGATCAAAGGATCAATCCAAGAAGAAGATATAACAATTATAAATATATATGCACCCAACACGGGAGCACCGCAGTATGTAAGACAAATGCTAACAAGTATGAAAGGAGAAATTAACAATAACACAATAATAGTGGGAGACTTTAATACGCCACTCACACCTATGGATAGATCAACTAAACAGAAAATTAACAAGGAAACACAAACTTTAAACGATACAATAGACCAGTTAAACCTAATTGATATCTATAGGACATTTCATCCCAAAACAATGAATTTCACCTTTTTCTCAAGCGCACATGGAACCTTTTCCAGGATAGATCACATCCTGGGCCATAAAGCTAGCCTTGGTAAATTCAAAAAAATAGAAATCATTCCAAGCATCTTTTCTGACCACAATGCAGTAAGATTAGATCTCAATTACAGGAGAAAAACTATTAAAAATTCCAACATATGGAGGCTGAACAACACGCTGCTGAATAACCAACAAATCACAGAAGAAATCAAAAAAGAAATCAAAATTTGCATAGAAACGAATGAAAATGAAAACACAACAACCCAAAACCTGTGGGACACGGTAAAAGCAGTCCTAAGGGGAAAGTTCATAGCAATACAGGCACACCTCAAGAAACAAGAAAAAAGTCAAATAAATAACCTAACTCTACACCTAAAGCAACTAGAAAAGGAAGAAATGAAGAACCCCAGGGTTAGTAGAAGGAAAGAAATCTTAAAAATTAGAGCAGAAATAAATGCAAAAGAAACAAAAGAGACCATAGCAAAAATCAACAAAACCAAAAGCTGGTTCTTTGAAAGGATAAATAAAATTGACAAACCATTAGCCAGACTCATCAAGAAACAAAGGGAGAAAAATCAAATCAATAAAATTAGAAATGAAAATGGAGAGATCACAACAGACAACACAGAAATACAAAGGATCATAAGAGACTACTATCAACAATTATATGCCAATAAAATGGAAAACGTGGAAGAAATGGACAAATTCTTAGAGAAGTACAACTTTCCAAAACTCGACCAGGAAGAAATAGAAAATCTTAACAGACCCATCACAAGCATGGAAATTGAAACTGTAATCAAAAATCTTCCAGCAAGCAAAAGCCCCGGTCCAGACGGCTTCACAGCTGAATTCTACCAAAAATTTAGAGAAGAGCTAACACCTATCCTGCTCAAACTCTTCCAGAAAATTGCAGAGGAAGGTAAACTTCCAAACTCATTCTATGAGGCCACCATCACCCTAATACCAAAACCTGACAAAGATCCCACAAAAAAAGAAAACTACAGGCCAAAATCACTGATGAACATAGATGCAAAAATCCTTAACAAAATTCTAGCAACCAGAATCCAGCACCACATTAAAAAGATCATACACCATGACCAAGTGGGCTTTATCCCAGGGATGAAAGCATTCTTCAATATCCGCAAATCAATCAATGTAATACACCACATTAACAAATTGAAAAATAAAAACCATATGATTATCTCAATAGATGCAGAGAAAGCCTTTGACAAAATTCAACACCCATTTATGATAAAAGCTCTCCAGAAAGCAGGAATAGAAGGGACATACCTCAACATAATAAAAGCTATATATGATAAACCCACAGCAAACATTATCCTCAATGGTGAAAAATTGAAAGCATTTCCTCTAAAGTCAGGAACAAGACAAGGGTGCCCACTTTCACCATTACTATTCAACATAGTTTTGGAAGTTTGGGCCACAGCAATCAGAGCAGAAAAAGAAATAAAAGTAATCCAAATTGGAAAAGAAGAAGTAAAACTCTCACTATTTGCAGATGACATGATCCTCTACATAGAAAACCCTCAAGACTCCGCCAGAAAATTACTAGATCTAATCAATGACTATAGTAAAGTTGCAGGATATAAAATCAACACACAGAAATCCCTTGCACTCCTATACACTAATAATGAGAAAACAGAGAAATTAAGGAAACAATTCCATTCACCATTGCAACGGAAAGAATAAATACTTAGGAATATATCTACCTAAAGAAACTAAAGACCTATATATATATAAAACTATAAAACACTGGTGAAAGAAATCAAAGAGGACACTAATAGATGGAGAAATATACCATGTTCATGGACTGGAAGAATCAATATAGTGAAAATGAGTATACTACCCAAAGCAATTTATAGATTCAATGCAATCCCTATCAAGCTACCAACAGTATTCTTCACAGAGCTAGAACAAATAATTTCACAATTTGTATGGAAATACAAAAAACCTCGAATAGCCAAAGCGATCTTTAGAAAGAAGAATGAAACTGGAGGAATCAACCTACCTGACTTCAGGCTCTACTACAAAGCCACAGTTATCAAGACAGTATGGTACTGGCACAAAGACAGAAATATTGATCAATGGAACAAAATAGAAAGCCCAGAGATAAATCCACGCACATATGGACACCTTATCTTTGACAAAGGAGGCAAGAATATACAATGGATTAAAGACAATCTCTTTAATAAGTGGTGCTGGGAAAACTGGTCAACCACTTGTAAAAGAATGCAACTAGAACACTTTCTAACACCATACACAAAAATAAACTCAAAATGGATTAAAGATCTAAACATAAGACCAGAAACTATAAATCTCCTAGAGGAGAACATAGGCAAAACACACTCTGACATACATCACAGCAGGATCCTCTATGACCCACCTCCCAGAATATCGGAAATAAAAGCAAAAATAAACAAATGGGACCTAATTAAAATTAAAAGCTTCTGCACAACAAAGGAAACTATCAGCAAGGTGAAAAGACAGCCATCAGAATGGGAGAAAATAATAGCAAATGAAGCAACTGACAAACAACTAATCTCAAAAATATACAAGCAACTCCTCCAGCTCAACTCCAGAAAAATAAATGACCCAATCAAAAAATGGGCCAAAGTACTAAATAGACATTTCTCCAAAGAAGACATACAAATGGCTAACAAACACATGAAAAGATGCTCAACATCACTCATTATCAGAGAAATGCAAATCAAGACCACTATGAGGTACCATTTCACACCAGTCAGAATGGCTGCAATCCAAAGTCTACAAATAATAAATGTTGGAGAGGCTGTGGAGGAAAGGGAACCCTCTTACACTGTTGGTGGAAATGCAAACTAGTACAGCCACTATGGAGAACAGTGTGGAGATTCCTTAAAAAACTGGAAATAGAACTGCCTTATGATCCAGCAATCCCACTGCTGGGCATACACACTGAGGAAACCAGAAGGGAAAGAGACATGTGTACCCCAATGTTCATCGCAGCACTGTTTATAATAGCCAGGACATGGAAACAACCTAGAAGTCCATCAGCAGATGAATGGATAAGAAAGCTGTGGTACATATACACAATGGAGTATTACTCAGCCATTAAAAAGAATACATTTGAATCAGTTCTAATGAGGTGAATGAAACTGGAGCCTATTATACAGAGTGAAGTAAGCCAGAAGGAAAAACACCAATACAGTATACTAACGCATATATATGGAATTTAGAAAGATGATAACAATAACCCTGTGTACGAGACAGCAAAAGTGACGCTGATGTATGGAACAGTCTTATGGACTCTGTGGGTGAGGGAGAGGGTGGGAAGATTTGGGAGAATGGCATTGAAACATGTAAAATATCATGTATGAAACGAGATGCCAGTCCAGGTTCAATGTACGATACTGGATGCTTGGGGCTAGTGCACTGGGACGACCCAGAGGGATGGTATGGGGAGGGAGGTGGGAGGAGGGTTCAGGATGGGGAGCACATGTATACCTGTGATGGATTCATTTTGATATTTGGCAAAACTAATACAATTATGTAAAGCTTAAAAATAAAATAAAATAAAAAAAAAAAAATAAAATAAAAAGATTCTGTAAAGGGCCCCAAAAGAACTATTTAGGCTTTGTGAATATGATCTTTGGTTATTGATCAAGTTTTTAGCCATAGACAATAACCAAAAGAACTGGCAAGTCCCTGTTTCAACTTTAAGGACACCAAAAATTGAATTTCACACAATTTTTGCGTCAGAAAATAATATTCTTTTCGGTTTTCCTCAGCCATTAAAAAGTGTAAGGCTCTATGTACCTCACAGGGGTTTTGATTTGCATTTCTCTGATAATGAGTGATGTTGAGCATCTTTTCATGTGTTTGTTAGCCATCTGTATGTCTTCTTTGGAGAAATGTCTATTTAATTCTTTGGCCCATTTTTTGATTGGGTCATTTATTTTTCTGGAGTTGAGCTGGAGGAGTTGCTTGTATATTTTTGAGATTAGTTGTTTGTCAGTTGCTTCATTTGCTATTGTTTTCTCCCAATCTGAAGGCTGCCTTTTCACCTTGCTAATAGTTTCCTTTGTTGTGCAGAAGCTTTTAATTTTAATTAGGTCCCATTTGTTTATTTTTGCTTTTATTCCCAATATTCTGGGAGGTGGGTCATAGAGGATCCTGCTGTGATGTATGTCAGAGTGTGTTTTGCCTATGTTCTCCTCTAGGAGATTTATAGTTTCTGGTCTTATGTTTAGATCTTTAATCCATTTTGAGTTTATTTTTGTGTATGGTGTTAGAAAGTGTTCTAGTTGCATTCTTTTACAAGTGGTTGACCAGTTTTCCCAGCACCACTTATTAAAGAGATTGTCTTTAATCCATTGTATATTCTTGCCTCCTTTGTCAAAGATAAGGTGTCCATATGTGCGTGGATTTATCTCTGGGCTTTCTATTTTGTTCCATTGATCAATATTTCTGTCTTTGTGCCAGTACCGTACTGTCTTGATAACTGTGGCTTTGTAATAGAGCCTGAAGTCAGGTAGGTTGATTCCTCCAGTTCCATTCTTCTTTCTCAAGATAGCTTTGGCTATTTGAGATTTTTTGTATTTCCATACAAATTGTGAAATTATTTGTTCTAGCTCTGTGAAGAATACTGTTGGTAGTTTGATAGGGATTGCACTGAATCTATAAATTGCTTTGGGTAGTATACTCATTTTCACTATATTGATTCTTCCAATCCATTTTATGCCAGTCAGAATGGCTGTAATCCAAAAGTCTACAAGCAATAAATCCTGGAGAGGGTGTGGAGAAAAGGTAACTATCTTACACTGTTGGTGGGAATGCAAACTAGTACAGCCACTATGGAGAACAGTGTGGAGATTCCTTAAAAAACTGGAAATAGAACTGCCTTATGATCCAGCAATCCCACTGCTGGGCATACACACTGAGGAAACCAGAAGGGAAAGAGACATGTGTACCCCAATGTTCATCGCAGCACTGTTTATAATAGCCAGGCCATGGAAGCAACCTAGAAGTCCATCAGCAGATGAATGGATAAGAAAGCTGTGATACATATGCCCAATGGAGTATTACTCAGCCATTAAAAAGAATACATTTGAATCGGTTCTGTTGAGATGGATGAAACCGGAACCTATTATACAGAGTGAAGTAAGCCAGAAAGAAAAACACCAATACAATATACCAACACATATATATGGAATTTAGAAAGATGGTAACAATAACCTTGTATTAAAGGATAAGAGACACTGATGTATAGATCAATCTTATGGACTCTGTGGGAGAGGGAGAGGGTGAGGAGATACGGGAGAATGGCATTGAAATATGTATAATATCATGTATGAAATGAGTCGCCAGTCCAGGTTTGATGCACGATACTGGATGCTTGGGGCTGGTGCACTGGGACGACCCAGAGGGAGGGTATGGGGAGGGAGGGGGGAGGAGGGTTCAGGATGGGGAACACAGGTATACCTGTGGCGGATTCATTTCGATATTTGGCAAAACTAATAGAGTATTGTAAAGTTTAAAAATAAAATAAAATTAAAAAAAAAAAATAAAAGCACACACACACACAAAATAAAAGAAGAAGAAGAAGAAGAAGAAATAAAGCTCATTCTCAGCTCACTAGGCTGCTGCTAAGTCGCTTCAGTCCCATCTGACTCTGTGCGACCCCATAGACAGCAGCCCACTAGGCTCCTCTGTCCCTGGGATTCTCCAGGCAAGAATACTGGAGTGGGTTGCCATTTCCTTCTCCAATACATGAAACTGAAAAGTGAAACTGAAATCGCTCAGTCGTGCCCGACTCTTAGCGACCCCATGCACTGCAGCCTACCAAGCTCCTCTGTCCACAGGATTTTCCAGGCAAGGGTACTGGAGTGGGTTGCTGTTGCCTTCTCCGTTCAGCTCACTCTAGCTGTGCAAAAACGGGGACGGGCTGCCCTGCATTGATCGAAATGGAATTCCAAGAAGAGGGGCTTCAAGATTCAGGTGTATGGTCAAGTTCCTTAAGCAAGGGGCAGGTTACCCCTGAGGGCTGTGAGTGCTAGACACCATCATTGAACTCCCCTGGTAGACTCGGAGGTCATTCTCAGCCCTGTGCCCTGGCGACTGTGCAATCTATTTTTTTCTTTTTTCCCCCTTAGTGAGCTGTGCAATCTTGACAGACCCAAAACACTTCAGATTCAGGTTCAGCCTGACCACACCCCCGGCGGTTGACTCCAGAGGGACCACCTCGCGCGCATGAGCCCAACTCGGTCTCGCGGCCAATCCGATTGCAGGCGCCAACACCTGGCAACCAATCATCGTTGGCAGCGGGCACTCAGGCAGTTAAGGCGGCGTCCCAGGCCTGAGGAGGCTCCGGCTTAACCCAGGGACCGCCTAGGTGCGGGTAAGCTGCCGGCAATTCTGGCACCGCCGCCAACGGGGACCGGTAAGGACTCGGGCCTGGTGCGGCCAAAGCGGTGCTGGAGTGCCCAGGGAAGGGTTTCTCAGGTCCCCAATCTCGCGGGGCCTTGCTCGGTGGGTCACCCTGTGAGGGCCCACAGGCTCTCAGGAGGGAGCGTGAGGCAGGCCCCAGGCCCCGTTTGCCCTCTCCCCTCTCTAGTCTGGGCGGGAGCTGCTCTCCAGCAGCCTTCCTGTCCCAGGGGTGGGACGACCAGCTTGCGGAAAGGGCCTGTCAGGCTCCCAGGCCCGGCCTGTCCCAGGTCTCCTGTGGAACTTAATATATTTAAACGCACGCACGCACGCACGCACGCACGCACGCACGCACGCACGCACGCACGCACGCACGCACGCACGCACGCACGCACGCACGCACTCACGCACGCACGCACTCACGCACTCACGCACGCACGCACTCACGCACTCACGCACTCACTCACGCACTCACGCACTCACGCACTCACTCACCCACCTTCACAGCGGGTTTGTGACTCGGGCCCAACCCGGTTCTGCAACTAGGTACAGTCAGGCAGACACAGCCAAAAAAAAAATCGATCTAGTTGCCTCTCCACTGCCACGGCACTTTGGTCATTTTCCAGTTTACTCTACATTTCCTCGGACTCCAGGGCTGCCCCTGTCCCTGGGGGCCCCAAGATTCAGGCCTTTGGTTCGGGAAGTTGGCAAATGAGGTATTTGTTTGTTTGTTACTGAGAGAAGGGAGGTGGGAGGAAGAAGCTCAGGGAAGAGGAGTTCAATCACTTGCTCTGGTTGAGTGTCAGACACCTGGTCAGCATCCGTAGGGTAGGACCAGGTAGGGCCTGGGGGATAGAATGTTTCCGAAACAGGTGACTCACCCTGACCTTTCCCTCTGCCCACCCCCAGGATGTGACCTTCTCCTGCCTGGGAAGTCTCAAGCACTCAGGTTTTCAGTGTGCCCCTGAGGTAAAGTGACAGACATCTTTACAGTAAGGAATAAAATTATGTCTTTCTTGCCTTCCATTTTTGTCCTTTCATTCATGGGCTGACATGTTGCTGTGGAGAGAGAGTTCTCCTGGGGATTAGCTGACTTGATTGCGGGTGGTGACTTCAGGGCAATCATGGTTTCAGGTCACTCTGAAGGTCTCTGAGTTGCAACATTAAAAGCAGGCAGGGAGGCTACTGGCTTGCTTTCTCCTGCATTCTTGAAAGAAAAAAAGTAAGAGCACCGTGGGTTTTAAGCTGTGTAGAACTGACTCCTACCACTTGGTGAGGCTAAAATGGGGCAATGCACATATCCTAAGGTTTTAGCTACAAAAGCAAAATAATGAAGGTATGGGAGTTCCCTGGTGGCCTGGTGATTAGGATTCTTGGCTTTGACTGCAGTGGTCTGGATTTAATCTCTGGTCAGGGAACTGGGACCCCACAAGCCAAGCAGCATGGCCAAATGAGTAAAGTGTTTCATTCAGAGAAAATGTGTTGTGATTTAACATGTTTTCATGGGATTACTTGCTCACTTTTGCACCCTTAAGAGCTTTATTTCATTAAATAATTGAACTCCACTGGATGGGGGCAGGGGAGCATCTGAGTTCATTTCATGCCAGTAAACAAGATGATAGGTAGCTCTATGCCCAGCAACTTGTGCCTACAGCTCTGTTGCATAGTTATTTATTGCCGGTACAGCTTTGAACTTGACAGCATGTTTTGTTTTGGTCACAGCATGTGGCTTCATAGGATAATAGTTCCCCAACCAGGGATGGAACACAGGATCCTGGCAGTGAGAGGGCTGAGTCCTAACCAAACCATTGGACTGCCAGGCAACTCCTGTTTTTAGGTGTTTTGGTTTGTTTTGTGTTTTTTTAAGTTTTGCCATATTTATAGGAGAACTCTTGTGTGTGTAAGTATGATGTGAATGATATTATAACTCAAACTGTTTGTGTTGTACATATTATCTAAAATTGAATAGTTTGAAAGAACTTACACTTGATATCTATTGGTCTAGAATCCAGTTGGGTAGTTTAGCCTCAGCGTCCCTCCTGAGATGGTAGTTAAGCTTTTATCTGGTTTGGCAACCTCTGAAGACTTGGCTTATTGAATCTAAGTTCTCTCACTTGGCTGTACTCATGAGGCCTCAGTTCCTCTTTCTGTGGGCCTCTCCAAGGGGCTGCTCATGTGGAGGCTGCTTTCTTTTCCAGAATGAGTGATTCAGGAAAGAACTTGCATCCACGATAAAGTGCAGAGTCTTTTTTCAGACGTTACACATTTTCACTTCTGTATTTGCTTAGTCTCACAGATCAACCCTGTGATAGTTTGAGCGAGAACTATATAGGGGTGGGAATGTCAGATGTGATTCACGAGGTCATCTTGAAGGCTGGCGACCATACCCATTAATCCACCATGCCAGCCTTTCTTCATATGATTTCAGTTCTGTTACTGTGAGCGCATTATTTGGTTTGTGTACACTTCTTGTATGCTGCTGCTTCTGCTGCTAAGTCACTTCAGTCTTGTCTGGCTCTGTGCAGTCCCAGAAACAGCAGCCCACCAGGGTCCCCCATCCCTGGGATACTCCAGGCAAGAACACTGGAGTGGGTTGGCATTTCCTTCTCCATTGCATGAGAGTGAAAAGTCAAAGTGAAGTCTCTTAGTCCTGTCCTCCATCCATGGGATTTTCCAGGCAAGAGTACTGGTGTGGGTTGTCATTTTCTACTCAATTCTTGTTTATTCAGTGATATTCTAGCAAGGCTCTTCTTTGTCCTGGATTAAGTTTTCTGTTTCTCTGGACGGTTCCCATCAGCAAACAGACTGACTATAATGTCACCTCTCGTTAAAAATCTGTCTTTTGTGACACATCCTGCTTCTTTTTATTTCATGTTTGCTTATTATAGGCTTCTGCAGAGTTATTTGTAGAATTTTTTTGTCTCCATTTCTCTCATTTTCCTTTAAATCCACTCTTATCAAGGTCACCAGTGAATTCCAAATATTTAACTCAGTGGTCAATTTTTATTTATTTTTTATTAAAAAAAAATTATTATTATTATTTAAATTTACAAGATTGTATTGGTTTTGCCATTTCAACATGAACCTGCCACGGGTGTACACGTGTTCCCCATCCTGAACCCCTCTCCCACCTCCCACCCCATACCATCCCTCTGGGTCATCCCAGTGCACCAGCCCCAAGACTCCTGTATTCTTCATCCAACCTGGACTGGCGATTCATTTCAAATATGATATTATACATGTTTTAATGCCATTCTCCCAAATCATTCCCCTCTCCCTCTCCCACAGAGTCCAAAAGACTGCTCTATACATCTGTGTCTCTTTTGCTGTCTTGCATACAGTGTTGTCGTTACCATCTTTCTAAATTCCATATATATGTGTTAGTATACTGTATTGGTGTTTTTCTTTCGGCTTACTTCAGTCTGTATAATAGGCTCCGGTTTAATCCACCTCATTAGAACTGACTCAAATGTATTCTTTTAAATGGCTGAGTAATACTCCATTGTTTGTATGTACCACAGCTTTCTTATCCATTCATCTGCTGATGGTCATCTAGGTTGCTTCCACGTCCTGGCTATTAGAAACAGTGCTGCGATGAACGTTGGGGTACACATGTCTCTTTCAATTCTGGTTTCCTTGGTGTTTATGCCCAGCAGTGGGATCACTGGGTTGTATGGCAGTTCTATTTCCAGTTTTTTTTTTTTTTAAAGGAATCTCCACACTGGTCTCCATAGTGGCTGTACTAATTTGCATCCCTTTTCTCCACACCCTCTCCAGCTTGTATTGCTTGTAGACTTTTGGATTGCAGCCATTCTGACTGGCATGACATGGTACCTCATTGTGGCTTTGATTTGCATTTCTCTGATAATGAGTGATGTTGAGCATCTTTTCATGTGTTTGTTAGCCATCTGTATGTCTTCTTTGGAGAAATGTATATTTAGTTCTTTGGCCCATTTTTTGATTGGGTCGTTTATTTTTCTGGAATTGAGCTGCAGGAGTTGCTTGTATATTTTTGAGATTAGTTGTTTGTCAGTTGCTTCATTTTCTATTATTTTCTCCCATTCTGAAGGCTATCTTTTCACCTTGCTAATAGTTATTTGGGGTGCAGAAGCTTTTAATTTTAATTATATCCCATTTGTTTATTTTTTGCTCTTATTTCCAATATTCTGGGAGGTGGATCATAGAGAATCTTACTGTGATGTATGTCGGAGAGTGTTTTGCCTATGTTCTCCTCTAAGAGTTTTATAGTTTCTAGTTTTATGTTTATATATTTAATCCATTTTGAGTTTATTTTTGTGTATCATGTTAAAAACTGTTCTGCTACTGCTGCTAAGTCACTTCATTCGTGTCCGACTCTGTGCGACCCCGTAGACGGCAGCCCACCAAGCTCCACAGTCCCTGGGATTCTCCAGGCAAGAACACTGGAGTGGGTTGCCATTTCCTTCTCCAATGCATGAAAGTGAAAAGTGAAAGTGAAGTCATTCAGTCATGCCTGATCCTTAGCGACCCCATTGACTGCAGCCTTCCAGGCTCCTCTGTCCATGGGATTTTCCAGGCAAGAGTACTGGAGTCGCATGCCATTGCCTTCTCCAAAAAGTGTTGTGGTTTCATTCTTTTACAAGTGGTTGACAAGTCTTCCAGTACCACTTGTTAAAGAGATTGTCTTTTCTCCATTGTATATTCTTGCCTCCTTTTTCAAAAATAAGGTGTCCATAGGTGTGTGGGTTTATCTCTGGGCTTTCTGTTTTTTTCCATTGATCTATATTTCTGTCTCTGTGCCAGTAGCATACTGTCTTGATGACTGTGGCTTTGTAGTAGAGGCTGAGGTTGTTATTTTATTTAATTTATTGGCAGTCTTTATTAGAACAGTTCATTTCCTCCTCCCTGAAAAAAAATGTTTCATTTGGATTCCAGAATGCTTCTCTTTCCTGCTTCTCTTCTAACTACAGTTCTCCCAGATACAATGTATGACCTTTGTGTCTGGCTTTATTCAGATGTCATATTTTCTTTTCAAATATTTATTTATTTAGCTGTGTGGCATGCGGGATCTTAGTTCCTAGCCCAGGGATGGAACCTATGCAGAGTCTTAAACACTGGATCTCCAGGGAAGTCCCCTAGTTTGTGTATTTTCAAGATTCATCCATTTCATGGCTGTATAGCAGTGCATGTTTTTTTAATTTTATTTTATGGCTGAATATGGTATATCAATATGGTATGTGGCTTACCTGTAGTCCATTGTGAGCATATGCCACCATTTATTTATCCATTCATCAATTAATGGATAATATTTGGATGGTGTATTCTTTATGGCTATTGTGAGTAATGTTGCTGTGAACACTGTTTTTGCATGGACTTAACATTTTCAGTTTTTGTGGATATATACAAAAGAGTGAAATTTCTGGATCATATGGCTACTTTATATTAATTTTTGAGGTACTGACAAACCGATTTTCCAAAGTGGTTATACCATTTTACAGCAATTACATCAACAGTCTCTGAAGATTCCTTTTCTCCACATCCTCTGCAGCACTTGTTATTGTTCCTCTTTTTGATTACAGCCAACCTAATGGGTTGGAGAAGGCAATGGTACCCCACTCCAGTACTCTTGCGTGGAAAATCCCATGGATGGAGTAGCCTGGTGGGCTACAGTCCATGGGATCGCTAAGAGTTGGACACGGCTCAGCGACTTCACTTTCACTTTTCACTTTCATGCATTGGAGAAGAAAATGGCAACCCACTCCAGTGTTCTTGCCTGGAGAATCCCAGGGATGGGGGAGCCTGGTGGGCTGCCATCTATGGGGTCGCACAGAGTCAGACACGACTGAAGCGACTTAGCAGCAGCAGCAACCTAATCGGTGTGAAGTAGTATCTCATTGACACTGATTTACATTTTGTTAAGGGCTTCCTTGGTGGCTCAGAAGGTAAGGTGTCTGCCTGCAATGCAGGAGACCTGGGTTTGATTCCTGGGTTGGGAAGATCCTCTGGAGAAGTAAATGACAATCCACTCCAGCACTCTTGCCTGGAAAACCCCATGGATGGAGGAGCCTGATAGGCTACAATCCATGGGGTTGCAAAGAGTCGGACACGACTGAGTTACTTCACTTTCTTTCACTTTCAATCATGTTAAGCAGTATTTTTTGTGATTTTTGGCCATTTGTAAATCATATTTGGTGAAAAGTCTATTCAAATTCTTTTCCTGGTTGTTAGATTTTTTCTTTTTAATTGTTGTAAAAAAAAACATCTAACTTAAATTTTTACCATATTAACCATTTTTACATGCTAAGTATTTCACACAATTTCATCAGCCTTTTGGGGGAAAGAAATGGCAACCCACTCCAGTATTCTTGCCTGAAGAATCCCATAGACAAAGGAGCCTTGTGGGCTACAGTCCATGGGGATGCAGAGTCGTACACGACTGAGCAACTCACACACACACACACACACACACACACACACACACATACATACACATACTCACAGTCACAGTGTTGTTTTGTTGTTGTTGTCATTGTTTTAGCTGTACTATGCAGCTTGAATGACAGTTTCCTGGTTGAGAATCATACCCAGGCCCCTGATAGGCAAGTTTGGGGTCCTAAACTCTGAAATACCATGGAATTCCTTATCACATTGCTATGAAACAGATCTCTACACCTTTTCATTTTGCAAAAGTGAAACTCTGTACCCATCACCTGTCCCATTAAACAACAACTCCTCTTTTCTTCCTTGTTTCCCTAGACCTTGGACTCCATCATTCTTTGTTTCCTTTCTATTGCTTGACTATATTAGATATTTCATATAAGTGGAAACATACAGTATTTGTCTTTTTTATGACTGGCTTATTTCCTTTGGCTTGATGTGTTAAGGGATCATGAATGTTGTAGCATGTGGCAGAATTTCCTTTATATGGCTTAATAATTTTCCATTATATGTATATATCACATTTGGTGGATGTTTAGATGCTTCCACCTCTTAGTTGTTGTGATTAGTGCTGCTTTGAGCATGACTGTGCAAATATCTCAAGACCCCATGTTGACTTCTTTTGAATTTACATCCAGAAGTGGAATTGATGAATCATGTAGTAGTTCTATTTTTAATTTTTTAGGAGGTTTTATACTGTTTTCTGTAGCAGTTGCACCATTTTAAAATCTATCCATAACACACAAGGATCCAGTTTCTGTACACACTTGCCAAGAGTTGTCTTTTCCTTTCCTTCCTTTTACCTTTCCTTTCCTTCATATGTAAACACACACACATGCACAAACAATTTTTTTCATATCCTTTCCCATTACTATTTATCACAAATTATGAATATAGTTCCTTGTGCTATACAGTAGGATTTTTTAAATCTATTTTATATATTAATATTATAGTTTGCATCTGCTAATCACCAGCTCCCAGTCTATGCCTCCCCTACCCTTCCCCTCTTGGTAATCACACAATCTGCTTGCTATGTCTGAGTCTGTTTCTGTTTCATAGATAAGTTCATTTGTGTCATATTTTAGAGTCCACATGTAAGTGATACCATATGCTATTTATCTTTCTCTTTCTGACATCCTAAGTATTCTTTTTAATGCTAATGTAGAGTCAAGTGGTTACTTAACTTCATTTTCAGAACATTTGCCAGTATTTTGTTGAGGACTCTTGCATCTGTGTTCGTACGGGATATCCATTGTGTGTGTGTGTGTGATGTCTCTGTCTGATATTGGTATTAGAGAAATACTGGCATGACTTTGCCGGCTATGTGGGGAAGAGAAATGTGGAATGAAGGATGAAGCATTGTTGGATTTAAGTTTAATCAGGATGAGAGGGAGAAATTTAGGATATATCAGTGTGGATTTGGGGGTGAGATTATCAAGAGAGTTCATTATCAATTTCCTAGGCCTGTGTTAAGTGCTTGACATTATGCTGTTTATTAACTATGTATAGATACTTTATATTTGAATTTGCTACCTATTTTCTATATTAACATTTATGAAATGTTAATGAAATTAATAATGTTAATGAGTTAAATGAAACTCGTCTTTTATATGTGATTTCTCCTAATGATCAGTCGTGTTTTTTTTTTTATTTCTTTTTTTAATTAGAAGAAATTAAAATCAACATGGAACAAAGCTATGATTCTTGAGGCATGTAGACTTGTAGTCATATGTTTTTCAGCTGTCATTTAGTCTCTTTGATGCTCAGTATCTTTATCTGTAAGCTAAGGGTGTTTATAACTACCCTAGAGTTTTGGAGATAACCAAAAAGCACATTTTTTCTGTACTTAACTAATATGTAATATATTTATACCTAGGAGACAGTTTATTTAAAGGAAGCACTGGGACTTGTGGCCACACCCTCCAAGAACAAAAAAGTATTTAAAATATGGAACCACCATGTATGTCATGTGAAGAAGAACAAGAGCCAGAACCACAGAAAAGCGAGAGAGAAACCAAACAAGTAGATGATGAAGATGCTGAACTGATGTTGGCTGGAGTGGAACAAGTAAATGAAGATGAAGATGTGATCTTTGTTGGGATGACCTCAAATTCAAAACCAGTCACTTCAAACATACTGAACAGAGTTACCCCAGGTTCTTGTTCAAGGAGAAATAGGTATGATTACTTCAGGAAAGACAATGCTCAGAAATTACAGCCTGTTAGTCATGTGACTCCTGCATCAGAAGCAAAGACTGTCTTGCCAGTTTCTGTCTCTGAATCAAGATCAACAGATAATTCTATTATAATTCAGCCTTTGTCCAAAGTGGATTATAAAAATATTTCACCATAAATAGTGCCTAATAGCTTTTGAGAATTATGTTCTCCTTTCATTACCTTCACAGGTTCATTGCAGCATCCAGTAGAAACAGCAGTTTTTGCAGGAGCTATGGATAAAAGTCCACATGTATCAAAGTGCCTTTCCACTTCTGAAACAAATAGCACAGTCCCAAAAGGCCTAAACTCAGTGATGGAATTATAAGAGAACATTCTTTAGCTTTGTCCCTTTCAGGTATTTTTCATACAGTGACTACTCAGCAAAGCACACCAGACAGTGTTCATACCTCATTAAGCCATGTTCAGAGTGGAGAACCTTGTCCAACAGCTTTTCCAAAGGCCAATGTTCATTGCAAGCCTGTAAGTCCTTTAGGGGAAAGTGGACTGACAAAAACGGACTTTCCAAGTGTATCAAGTCAAAACAAGATGGTTGATCCCTCAGAAGGCAATCTGATTGTGTTACTTCGTGACTTCTACTATGGACAGCATATAGGAGATGGGCAGCCAGAACCGAAAACTCACACAGCCTTTAAATGCCATGGCTGCTTGAAAGTTCTAAAAAATGTTAAGTTTATGAATAACAAGAAGCACCATTTGGAACTTGAGAGGCTGAGAGGTGACAGCTGGAAATACCACACCACCTGCCAGCACTGCCACCGCCAGTTTCCTACTCCCTTCCAGCTGCAGTGTCACATTGAAAGTGTCCACAGTTCCCAGGAGGCCTGCACAGTCTGTAAAATCTGTGAATTGTCCTTTGAGGCAGATAAGGTTCCCTTACAGCACATGAAAGACAAACATAAGCCTGGCCAAATGCCCTATGTATACCAGGTTTGCAGTTACAGATCATCATTCTTTGCAGATGTGGATGCACATTTCAGAGCATACCGTGGTAAAACTCAGAATTTACTTTGCCCCTTTTGTCTCAAAATTTTTAAAACTGCAACACCATACATATATCATTATAGATGGCACTGGAAAAAGAGTTTTCACCAGTGTTCCAAATGTCAGCTACAGTTTTAAACTTGTAAAGAGAAAAGGGAGCACAAGACCCAGTGTCATCAAATGCTTAAGAAGCCTAAGCAGCTAGAAGGATGACCTCTGGAAACAAGTTGTTATTCAGGTTTCACTGGTACCTCTTCAACCAGGATTGGTGGAAGTAGCATCCATTACTGTGAACGCATCTGATTCTGAACCATCACCCCCCCCGCCAAGTCTAAAAGTAGGAGGTCAAAAAAAACCGGTTAATTCTTCTTTAAGTAAGTCTGAAGCAAGGATTTCAAAGATATAAACTCCATTAAAAACAAAAAATTCAATTATAGCATTATTCAATAATATAAAATATAGAGAAACCAATGCGTAATTTATGTGTTTCTGTTTTAAATATATGAAATACAGTTTTGTTTGAATATTGAGATGTTATTTAAAAATATATTGCCTGTTTTTCATACAATTGTCTTAACACTAAAAAGTATGTGTGTGTGTGTGTGTGAAAGAGAGAGAGAGAGAATAAGAGAGGTGGAGAAAGAAAAAGTAACAACCTATTTTGGTATTTCATGTTATTTGTAATTTCAAAAGCTCTACTATACATATAATCTGTAGAGTGTTTTAGCAATGAATTTTCAACTGTTTTCATGCCTTGAAGATCTGAGTATTAACTATATAGCCAGATTGGAATGGCTTTGTTACAGTATGGTCCCTTTTGCTGCTGAACTCTCCGAAGTGCCTCTGTTATGCTGATCTAAGATAACCTGGCTCCAAAAGCCTGGTGTGGAGAAGTTGATGGAGAAGCTATGATGTGAGTTTGGACCAGACACGGGATTTAGTCAGTGGAGAGCTGTGGCTTCTTTTCCCTTTGGAGGAAGAGGTATGCATTCACTCCAGGCATGGAGCCAAGGCAGAAGGAACACTATCTCAGAGTGTCTTTACCTAGCCCAGGGACATCTCAAGGAAGTTAACTGTTAAAATGCCTGTGATTGGTGAGAGGCCCCTGCAAGCATGAAGCAGGCCCTGTGTTATCATTGACTGCAGTTGGAGAAGCAGAGATAGTTAATAAAATGAGGCCTGGTGCTTGTGGACCTCCTGTTGAGTGATCAAAAGGGGAATTTAATTCATTCCATCCCCTTTCCCATTTGGCTAGCCTTTAATCACAGTGAAGTAGCCATATCTGTCTCAGTCACAGTAGTAAAGCAAGTTAAGATTCACAAGGAAAAAAGCCTTGACATCCAGTTTGATTTGTACTGGACCCATAGTTTTATCTGAAAAGGATCAAACAAAGGGAATCTGTTCAGTTTATGAATTGGGCTAAATTTAGTTATCTTATCCTTAAGCTACAATGGAGTTGTCTGAGAATAGTAAATGTAGTGGATACAAAAGGGTCCAGGGTGATTAAATCCTCTGTAGAACTTTTCTTTACCTTTTCCAGTTACATGTATCTTACCCTAGTTGAACATGTGAGATTTCAGTTTTGTATCTTATCTTGCCTTGGACACAAATGTATTGCAGTTGACAGCTACTTCTTTGTGTGTGTAATTTCCCATTTTATCAAACTAATATTGATTTTCAGTCTTACTTGACACCGTCTGATGTGCAGGAATTGTCTCGTTTATTTCAGTAATTATCAGGTCATAGAGTTATTATCCTTCCTCTACTCTATCCAGCTATCTAGTCTGTGATTATACTTGTGGAAACCTTTTTTCTTGCGGTCTCCAAGGGCTCTTTCACAGACCTGCGGGGTACCCTCTAGGTATTGGTTCCTGAACATCAGCACACTTGTCTTCCTCTGTGGGTTCCTGGAGTTGAGTCTCCTCCTGGAGTTGAATGCCATACCTTCTCCACTTCTGGCACAGATACCTAGAATCTCTGTGCACCATTCAAGGAACCTGGGATCCTGGCTGTATACCTATGCCAGGGGAAATCTCTCCATTTTCTTTTCCTTTCTCCTTCTCTTTGTCTCTCCTCACTCTTTTTTATCCCCCCCCCCACCCCCGCCTCCACAATTTATTTAAATGCTCTAAGCTTTCACAAAATGCTGAAAAGTGGTAATCACCAAGGTGTTAGCATCCATCTCAGAACTGAAGAGGAAGGACTACAGATGACTAAGCTGTAGTTAAGTCTATTGTCTCCATTTTTGGTAATTTCCTGAGTGTAAATTCAAATACAAGTAGATTGTATTTCTTTATTCAATGCTTGATTGATTGATTTGCACTTTGAATATTTTATTAGGCCTTTCCAGTTAATTTGCTTGGGCCAAAGCAAGGTGTCAGCTTAAACCACTTTTAGGTGTATAAAGTGTGTGTGTGTGTGTGTGTGTGTGTGTGTGTTCTGGTCTCAGGTGAAAACTCTATGTATAAATAAATGTGCAGCCTATTGCATTCTTATCTCTATTCTATTTCTATAGTAAAAATATGAAATGTTTTATTTATATGTTTTTATTGTTGCTTAGTATTTTGAACAGTTACTGTTGTTTGCTCTGAAGTATGCTCCTAAGGAGTACAAGTTGTATTTATTGCCAAATAAAAAGGTTCCAGTGATGTGGTCCCTGACTACTTCCTCTCTTCCATTCTCTGCATTCTACTCTACTATTTTCCCCACTGATGCCCTGTTTTTGACAACACTGGCCTTGCTTTTCCTCAAGCAAATTCCATTTCTTCCCTATCCAAAGACTGCAACTGTTGTTCTTCTGGAAATGCTCTTCCCCTAGGTCTGCATGGCTTGCTACCTCCCTTGTTTGAGCTTGACCAGTGCTGTTCAAATCACACAATGAAATCCTCAACCCCCTCCCTTTCCTCCTCCTCCTTAAAGGCACTTTAAGTCTCTACCCTCTTCTTCCCTCTCCAGCCTAAATTTCCTACTTTTCACACACACACACACACACACACACACACACACACACACACACACACATATACAAACTGAGAAGAGATAATAACATTAGGGCTTTGCTTCTTAGAATTAACTTAAGTCCGTTTCTGTGCCTGCAAATAAAATATAGTTAAGAGTGAGTTGAGTTCTTTCAGGAGTTTCCTCTGTTTCCTCTGTTTTTCTCTTGATACCTCTATATTTTTTTCAGGCAATGACACTTTGTTTCGTTTACAAATATATTGAATATCTGTCAAGACCACTATTTTGTTATTGCCCTTTGTGAATTTCCTTTTCTATTTTGCTTGTTCTTTCAGGTAAAATTTTTTGTTTTATTAATGTTGCCAGAACATTCTAAGTAAAATTACTATTTATAGAAATAAAATGTTTTTTTTTTTTAATTTTATTTTTAAACTTTACAATATTGTTAGTTTTGCCAAATATCAGAATGATTCCACCACAGGTATACATGTGTTCCCCATCCTGAACCCTTCTCCCTCCTCCCTTCCCATACCATCCCTCTGGGTCATCCCAGTGCACCCATTTACACATCACTGTTTAGAATTTCTGGCCAACACAATATGATTATTAGAAATAAATAAATAAATAAATCAAAATATGCCATGTTATTTGTAAAACTATGGACAGCAGAAATATTTTTTAAAATAAAATTTTTTAAAATAATTATTTTTCAAATAATATTTTTTAAAATAAAAATTTTTTAAATAATTATTTTTCAAATAATATTTTTTAAAATATTTCTGCTGTCCATAGTTTTACAAATAACATGGCATATTTCGATTTATTTATTTATTTATTTCTAATAATCGTATTGTGTTGGCCAGAAATTCTAAACAGTGATGTGTAAATGGGTTTTCTTGTTCTTAGTACCATCAAAGGCAATGAGGATATGGCTTAATGAATTTCTATTTCTTTTTTTAGATTTTAAAGAGAATTGTTTTATTGGATAGTTTACAACATCTGTTGAGACATTTCCTTTTCTTCCTTTCTTCCCCTGACTCTCTTCCTCTTTCTTTCCTTCCCTTTCTTTCCCCACGTTTTTGCTTGACTGGATCTTAACTGAAACAAAAGTAATTCCACTCAGAGTTGAACATTATCCTTTGAGAACTGCATTCCATTTCTCATTTCTAGTGTTGGAATTAACCTCCTCTTCCCCTTATTAGATTTGCCACAGTTGTATCAGTGTTTCTGATTTTCTTTTTCCAAGAAGCAGCTCTTGTTTTATTATCCCAACAAGCTTTACTTTGTTGCTTTTTATTTTTGTTTCAATTCATATATACCTTCTACTTTCTTTACGATTTTTTCTTTATAACCTTGTATTTTAAAAGCTTTCTTTACATATTTTTATGGAAATATATTTGATTTACAATGTTGTGTTTCAGATGTATATCACAGTCATTTAATTATACAGATACATATCTATTCTTTTTTAGGTTCTTTTTCAATATAGGTTATTACATGATACAGAGGCTTTCTTTCTTTCTTTCTTTTTTAAATAGATGGTTTAGGGCTTGACCTAACTTTATTTAAATAGAAAATTTTGTCTAAATCCCAAATATTTTTATGTATACATTTTTAAACTAATATTTCATTCTCTATGATTTTTTGGCAAGTTAATTCCAAAGATTTCACTATTTGCAGGCTGAATGTTTTAATTTATAGTTTACTGAGAATTAAGTTTTCCTTGGAGCTCTGAGGGTATATGTGTATATACACTGACATGTCTATATACACATCCTTTTCAGATTACTACATTGTTTTATTTTTTTTAGGACATATAAATATATTTTAAAAGATATTTTCTGTTTGTATGATAAAAACATGAAATGTTTTAATTCTAAAAATTTGTTCCCCCAAATGAATATAGTATAAAAAGTAAAGGTATAAAACTATCCCTTTGAGAATAATCCCTACTAACAGAACTTAGAAATGTTAAAAACTTATTCATAACACTTACTAAAAGTGGTAAGAAATACTTTATTCAAAGTAAGAGTACTACAGCTGGGTCTTATAATACGGAAGAGGGATTGAGCTTAAGTCTGACTCCAGTAGGGACACAACTGATTTATAGCTAAGGAACAGGGTGGAGCCATGGGATTGCAAAGAGAGACTGGGAGACTGCAATGAAAAACAACAGAGTGGGTGTCAGTGAATGGAAACTTATTAAGAGGGCCATAAGGGTGAGGGTGGATTCTGGCTCAACTGAGAGGATCATTGCTGAGGCTAGTCAAGGCTGATAAGATATTGAGGTGAGTGATAAGGAATTTGATCTGATACTGAGGGTGGTCAGATCAAGGGTGAGGTATGTTTTCTAAACTGAAGTAGCAGATTCTGGCTTAGATTGGACAAATGGACAGGTGCCCCGGGATAAAGACATGGTCCAAAGTTGGCAGTGCATTAATGAACTACTGCTGCATAACAAATTACCCCAAAGCAACAGCTTAAAACAATATTATCTCATACTGCTGCTGAAAGTTGGGAATCCAGGAGTAATTCAGTTGAGTGTTCTGGCTCAGGGTTTCATGAGATTGTCATCATCTGAAGCCTTGACACGGGCTGGTGTATTTCCTTCCAAGATGGCTTACTCACATAACTATTGAAACCAGTTTCCTTGCTGGCTGTTGGGAGAAAGCCTCAGTTCTTTCACATGGGCCTCTCTACTGGGATACATGTGTGTTCTCAAGATACGACTAAGCTGGCTTCTAGAGTGAGTGATCCAAGAGGATGAGCAAGGAGGCTGCAGTGCCTTTTATGACCTAGTCTCAGACACTTCATTTTCATTTCTACAATATTCTAACATTAGAAGTGAGCCACTAAGTCCAGCCCACATGTGAAGGGAAGTATAAGGTCCACCCTTGAAAGAAAGGACTTGTGGACATACTTTAAAACCACGTGGTACACACATGGCCATAAAATTGTTTACATACTTGTATGTCCAAAATGCATTTTCCTGCCAATGCTTTCAAGTAATTTATCCATTATAGCATTAACTTGAAATTCAGGACCTTGTCCTCTAAGTCAGTTTCAGATATGGATCAGGGTCCACTTCTGCAATATATCAAGTGTTCAGTCACTCAGTTGTGTTCAACTTTTTGTGACCCGATGGACTGCAGCATGCCAGGCTTCCCTGTGCACCATCAACTCCAGGAACTTGCTCAAACTCAAGTCCATTGAGTTGGTGATGCCATCCAACCATCTCATCCTTTGCCGTCCCCTTCTTCTGCCTTCAATATTTCCCCCATTAGGGTATTTTCCAATGGGTCAGTTCTTCGCATCAGGTAGCCAAAGTATTGGAACTGCAGTTTCAGCATCAGTCCTTCCAATGAATATGCAGAACTGATTTTCTTTGGGATTGCCTGGTTTGATTTCCTTGTAGTCCACTAGACTCTCAAGTCTTCTGCAACACATCAGTTCAAATTATACAAGTGTAGTTCCTCTAGACCTGATGATCTGTGAACAAAAGGGATTAGTTAATCTGCTCACTTTCACAGCCAACATACAGTGCTGGGTCAGGCATAGATAACCTTTATAGACACTCCTGTACCAGAAAGGGGAGGGGAGATGGGAGTCAATAGCAGCAGTTCTGAAATCCCACGGGTTCTTGATTGCAGTCCTTTGATTAGGATTTAAGGCCTGGAAACTTCCTAGTCTCTGAATTTTTAATTCTGCAATCTGACATGATTCCATTGCATGAAAGGTGGGTAGTATATGGTTACAGTGAAACAGTCTCCCTAGCCTGCTTCCTGCTTGTTGAAGGTAGAAGTCCAGAGCTCTCTTATTTTGTACTATTTCTGGCCCTTTCAGTCCAAGCTGAACTTAAGTTCTCTTAAAAACTTGGTGTGTCTCCTGATAATCTTACTGGTGTTCATGGCAAAGCACCCCACTCCAAAGCCACAATCACACATGTTTTCATAAAAAGTCCTCCTCTGTCTTGGTTTTCTTCTGAGATAGCTGAGGGATAACACCCTGGAACTTGGTAGAAATCTTATTGTGTGACTGAAATGATCTCTGAGTGACACCCCTAAACTCTTTGGAGGGCATTGGCCTGCCTAAATAATGCCATGAAGCATCCCCTTCCAGCTTTCTGAGGCTTAACAAATAATTTTACAGTCACATTCATCTTTCGACAACCTTTATTAAAAAAAATAATAATAAGAATGACCTATAGGTGATGTAAAATGTTACATTTAGACCACCTTATCTCAATGCCCTGGATATGACCTTGCTTGAGAGCCATTAATTTTAGCATCTTCTGTCATCTTAAAAGACTGGAAAATTTCCAAATCAAGTTCTGCCTTCTTTTTAAATAATCTTTCTCTTATTTATTTATTTTTTTAATTTCCCTTCATATTTTACTATAGCAGCAAGAAGAAACCAGGAAGCACTTTTGGCTGTTTGGCTGGAAATCTCCTTGGCTAGATATCTCAATAAATAAGATACAGTTTCTCTTCCAGGTCATTAGGTACATTTTCTACTTTTCATAAACTACAGGTGTAAGGGCCTTTCCTCTGCACACTCCCCAGGCTCTTTCCCCCTGCCTCTCCTTTCTGCCAGGCATCCTGGGTGCACCACTGTGATTCCACTTAGAACGTGTTTGCTCAGTGAGGTAACGGGGATTGATTCCCTGGCTTCAGTGCTTCTGCTGGCCAGAGTCTATGTACCTTTCCCTAAGACCTTCATGTTTTCGCTATCCAACTTCCATCACCTGGCTAGGTCAGTTCCTACAGCTCATGCTCACAAGCGTACTGGCAGGGACTTCTATGCACACACATGCGTGTGTACACAGTAACATCCCTGAGAGGAAACTTGCACATATGCAGAACTACAACCTTTCTTCTCCAGTAACATGAATTTTGGTAAGCACCCAACTTTCTTTGTCCTCGTTTTCATTCACTTGCTCATTAATCATGTCACGTTGCACTTCTAACTCTGTGCTGCTACTGCTGCTAAGTCACTTCAGTCATGTCCAACTCTGTGTGACCCCATAGACGGCAGCCCACCAGGCTCCCCAGTTCCTGGGATTCTCCAGGCAAGAACACTGGAGTGGGTTGCCATGTCCTTCTCCAATGCATGAAAGTGAAAATTGAAAGAGAAGTTACCCAGTCGTGTCCGACTCTTCGCGACCCCAAGGATTGCAGCATAACAGGCTCCTCCGTCCATGGGAATTGCCAGGCAAGAGTACTGGAGTTGGGTGCCCTTGCCTTCTCCCTCTAACTCTGTGACTTATCCTCAAAGGTTACAAAATCTTGGCATTTGCTAGTGACAGGGATCGACCTGCAGCGCTCGCCATGAACAGCTGTATGACATGTGCCTGTGTTCTTCATTCTCCCATCACCTTGGACAGCTTCACAGTACCAGTCTCTAGGTTGGCCTGATCCATTGCCTGTGCATTCCTTCAGGGGACCAGAAAACAAGGAACTCTGGTCTCAGCTGACGTGGAGAACTGATTTCTCGGTGTGCATCTATCTAGGTCATTCCTTGTCAATGTTGTGGCCCTCTTGCTAGCTTACCATCCCTTATGGCCCACAACATTGTGAGTGAGGCCCTCTGTTCTTCCTATCTGTGTAGCTTTCTGTGTGCACCTGTATACCTGTGCCCCCAAGTGCTATCTCCATGTAGCAGGAAAAGGCCAAAGAGACGCTTGAGCCTCCAAGAGCCCCAAGAGACTGTGATAGACCTGGGTCAGATCCAATGTTGTGAAGAAGGTGCACATGGATACAGGGTCTCTTCCGGTACAAAGAATGGAACTTGAGGCTATAAAGGTAAGGTGGCATCGCTACACGTCATCCCTTCTGTTTAACACTCCATGCACATGGAGTCCCCAAATAGATGATGCCCTGGAAAACCTTCCCTTTCTGGGACCACAGCTAATGCTTCCCAAGGGATTGGGAAGAAATCAGCTTTTCTATCTCAAATGCACCAAGAGGGCTTGAACCACCCAAGCCACAGTGATTTGCTAAATGCCAAGACTCTCAGTTGTTCTTATTAGGCCCAGGTAGGACTCCCTACAGGCATGCATCTCTGCTTGCCTACACAGCCCACGTGCCAAGGAAGCCAGTCCCCAGTTGGGCCCAGGGGCATCCAAGATGGTCACCTTGAAGGCAGCTTCCTTCTGAGCGTCCACCTGGTGCAGATCCCCTACGACAAAATAAAACATTTTGCTCCAGGGAGACTGCCAGAGTCCTCTCTCAGATGCAGACACACACTATTGCCCCTCAAGCCCCCAAAGACAGGGGCAAGACCTCAGAGGAAAGAAGGGATTCATGTCAGGACTTATAGTACACACCATGTGGTATCTTTAGCAGGACAGCTATTGCCTAGACCTTGGACCCTGAAAACCAGCAGGCCTCTAACTACCCCAGGGTCTTCCCTGTGTCCCACTCTCCCGAGGTCCCTTGGGACATGCAATTAGCTCACCTTCCTTGCTCCCTCCCCGTTTCCTCCCTCACAGGTTCATCTGGGCAGAGGGTCAGACACATACACCCACCTGCGCTTTCCTCACCTTTCTGCACTGCCAGGGATGTAGGCTGGAAGTGCCTGTAGGCATGCCACACTCACACCCTGTCTCTCCTAGGATGCCTGTGCTTTTGCAGGTACAGCTTACTTTAGCATGTATCACGTTTTGTGTCGCAGTGTGTGCCACCCTCAGCACACACCCGCAGTGTGTGCTGGCTGATGGGCTGCTCCTGGGCAGCACTGGCCCAGGACCTTCCCAGTTCTCCTTCTCACGTGTGTGGGACAAGTCTCCGGTGCAGCAGGCAATCTAAGCCTCTTTCTCCTTAAAGTCTCTGCTCAACTCAGCAGGACTTTAGCCTCCTTAATATCCTGGGTCTTGCCATAGCCACGTCCACCATTTCAAGAGGCCGGCCATGGCCCCCCAGACTGAATGCCCCACAGGCAGTGGTTTCAAAGCCGTACCCCACCTGATTGGCCCTTTGTGTATCCTCAGACCATGCACCCCCTCTTCCTGGTCCAAACACACCCAACAACATGGTAGAAATGGTGTGTTTTGTAATTTGCCTAATTGCAGATATGTGGAGCCATGGTCGGGAGTTACCACTAGCCATCCTTTCCTCGTTCCCATCCTGGACAGGGTCACTGCAGAGATACGGCGACAAACCACCTTCAGACTGGGGATGCTCGTGCCTCCTCTTATGGTTGCTCAGCACCTCGTCTCCTATCTCCTTCATCTCTGCATCTGCCCTGGGCCAGACACACACACACACACACACACACACACACACACACACACGCACGCACGCACACACACACACAGCCGACACAAGCACATGCATGTATACACACATATGCTCAGCACGGGGACACAAACACAAACAAGGTACACAGGTGTTTCAGAAGTTTAACACGACCAAGTCCTCCAGTGTCGGAGATGGTGACGGTAGGCACCATGTCCTGCCCTTGGGGCTCCCTGTCCACCTTCCCCAAACTCTTCCGTATTTCCCCAAGGCCTCTTGAAGCTGCTTCCAGCGCAGCATGTGTGGTGGTGGTGAGACGCTGAGTGGTGAATGTGGAAATTCACAGAAGATCCAAAAGTCAGCACACAGGTGCACTGGGACCCTGAAGAGGACACCCTTTCAATGATCTGCCTTCCCAGGGTAAGGGGAAGGAGTGAAGTGCCCAAGAAATCTCAAACTCAGTGAGTAACAGGAGCCAGGGGATGGTAGGACCCATGGAAGGATGATTCTGAAAAAAGATACTTAATTCACCCTCCCTCTAATAGTATCACCTGGACTTTGGCACTGCAACCACAGCTGACTTGAGGTACACTTGCTTCACTCATGGACACACTGAATCCCCAGATCCACAGTCTCAGGAGGTCACCTGCACATGCACGACCCAAATTCAGGCTCCACAGCCAGCTTGCATGAGTCTGAGCATCCCATTTGGGAAAGGACAGTGTCCTAGATACTACACGACTGTCTCTCCAAGGCCCACCTCCACACCTCCTCTCCACATATGCTTCTGTCAGTTATGCTCATGGAAGAACCTTCCTCCCCAGGGTACTACTTCAGGGGTTCATCCCACACATCTTTTCTGATGATCTGCTGGCAAAACGAGCAAGGTGAGCCAGCAGCCAAGAATTCCATAATCAATCGTTAACTGTGCAGGTGTCAAACCACCACACTTCAGCCATCCTGTTAGATTCTGGGCAGTTTTGGCCTGACAACCAGCTGAGAAAGTTAAGGCTCCTGGTGTCCAGCCTGTGGCTGGGTGCTCTCCATTCGAAGCCCCAGAATCAGTCAACAGGAGAGGAATGGCATGCCCTATACTCTGCAGAGAGACAGGGGAGATGGGTGCGGATACCACAGATGGATCATCCACACCCTTGCACACCCACACTCATCACCCCGGAAGCCAGGTTTTACAAACGATGTTAAGGTAACTATACTTAGTGATCACCATGCTCAAGAAGTAGGGGTGGTCCTGAAAGGAGAAGATCACCTTGCAGTGGGACCATGGATGGCTCTGCAACTGCACCTGCCAGGGTAGGGAGGAGGGAAAAGGTTCCTGCGCCTCCTCCGCCTGCTGAGCAGCGGACTCCAAGGAGCAGCAGAAAGGATACAGCTATGGCCCAGAAGCAAGGGATGCCCTGGATGATGGCGCTCCTCCGAGTCAGGCTTCTTCCTCTGATGGTTCTTGCACATGAACTGAAAGTAGACCCTGCAGTTTTTCTCATGCTCAGACCTCAGTTCCACCTTCAGGGCGGCCAGTGCCTGCAGTGCATCTTGCCCTGGAAGCTCATTTGATCTCCCGGGCCTTTCCTGACCCTGCTCCTCCACTGTCTTCTCTTCAGCTCCTGGGAGGACCCCTATTGCTGCTTCTTATCTGCCACAACCTCCACCTCCTCCATGATGTCTTCTGCAGGCAGCTGGAACTCCCGCCCGATCCCCACCACATGTCCATCTACCAGGGGCTCACTGTCGTCAACTGCCTCCAACCTGAAGACGGTGGCCTCTTTGCCTGGGATTACAACTAGTGGCTTCAAGGTGCCAGCCTTGCAAAACATCAGGACGGCAGGCCGCGGTCCCCAGCACCCTTAGCACCAGGGCTTACAACTAAGAAGGTCTGGGGTCCCAGGGTGCTCCCACATTCCTCTGACCGCCTCTCATGCTCCTCTTGGCCTTGGTCACGACCCCAGGCTGGGGCAGATATGAAGGGATGGGTCATAATAGCACAAGTGGGTGCACAAATGCAGCTCAGGCTGCAGTAATCCTGTGGAACCCACTAGCTCTTTGGGGGCAGGGAGTGAGGGGGACGGTAGGGAGATGGGAGCTGGTGTGTGTAGGGTAGCCTGAGGCTGAAGAATGGGTTGGCGGACAGCGCAGGACATGGTGAGATGTCCAGCGCCCTGGGGAGATCAGCCAAATAGGTGGGGCCCTAGGCTGTGAGCCACACTTGGGCTGCTGGCCCAAATTTGTGCAAAGGCTGAGAGCGTGGTGGGCGGCACCCTTATGGACACGTTCCTAGACCAGATGGCAATCTTCGACGGTTCCTGGGCTCCAGCCCACCCATGTGGCATATTCTGCTCCAGGGAGATAGTGGGTTTTGGATCCACCACTAGCCCAGGCGCAGTCATTGACCAGGCTCTGGAAATTCCAACCAAAGATTCCTGCTCCACAGTCCAAACAGCACACTCCTGTGTCCCTCAGGCCTGTCAATAACTGGGAACTCTCCCTAAGTATCCAAAGGATAAGCAGGGGCGCCACGTGGCTGGATACTTTCCTCCATGGGATAGAGAACCTGTTTCTGTCCGGATGCTAGGAAAGTAGTGAAAAACCCCACTGTTTGCTACAGTTGATCTCCACTGTTCAGGGACACCAGAGCCTTAGGGTACAGAGCTCAATCTGTGTCTCTTTATCTCTGCTTCTGGCATAGCACTGTTTTGGGCATCTATGGTACACTATGTGTGTACCAAGGGCTGGTGTCTGTATGTCTCCGTCTCTCCAAGTGGTGCTGTTGTATCTGGCACTCTCTGGACACCAGCGCTCATATGAGAAGCTTATCCATAGCGTGAAGGCAAGCCCTTCTCCTCCTTAGTGAGTTGCACCAATGGGAGATCAGGGGTTTTTTTCAGTCCACGCGTTCAGATAGTGCTTCCTCAAACTTGAAAGCCAACAGTGGGTGGTCACTGCTGAACTCCAGAAGGGGCCTGGCGACCCTCCCTCCATTGCTGGACAGATGTGAATGCTGCACAGTCCTGAGGTGGCTTGGCTACACTTTGCACAGATGGAGAAATGGGGCATGCTCTCCTGGCATAAGGGAACTCCCTGAACATAACTCGAATACCTGCCAGGGAGACAGTAAGGACAGCTCCCCTTTAAGTTCCACGACCCACCGGTGCCAGAGACATGCACGGCTGCCCATTTACACTATCGAGGCCCTTTCAACGTGTGCCAGGGTCCAGCCCCAGCACCATCCAGGGATACCCTCAGGAAAAACGGCGTTGGCAAGAGAGAAAAGTAAAGTAGAGAAAAAGAGGGTGATATTCCCTGGTTTACACAGAAAGCCAATAAAGCCCCTGACATGGGACTTGCTCTGTTCATGGAGGCGACAGGCACCCTCTGAGTGGACCAAAGATGCAGAGCACCTTTTCAATTGGATTTTAGAAGCCTGGGCAAAAAAGTGAACTCAGAGAGCCTCTGTGCTCAAGGGATGCCTGAGAAAAAGAGAGAAAGAGAAAGAAAGAATGTCACGGGGAGACCCAGCTTAGGTGAAACGGGTCTGCAGCTTTATTTTCAAAAGGGTCTTTTATACCCCAAATTACACATTTCCAGTAGTGAAAGATACAAATTCATGCAGAATTGGCTCAATATTCCATCAGTTTTACCTTTAACGAAACCAGGACATTTTCTGCATAACTTTCCACAAACAAGGGTCTTATGTACATTATCTTCTTGCCCTGTGGCCTGTTAACATTTTGTGATTCTTTCTTGATAAAGGTTGGTCAACCTGAAAACCTGCTTTTCCTTTATCTTTCCAGTCTGCAGTCCCCCTCAGGAAAGAGAGTTACATTCTCATGGAGCAAAGGTGCAGTGGGTTACAACAAAGAACAAACTTATTAACTCAAGGGTCTTATGTTGCTAATACCAAGGCTACTGCTTGTTTTTCTTGCATACCAACTATACTAGCTAATGAACTCCCAGGTGCACATTGGGTAAAGGACAAGGAAACTCGGAAGGAAACATTGGGTCAGCAATGCAGTATAATTCTAATAAAGCTTTTTTTTTTTTTTTTAATCACTCGAAGGTTATGCTCGGGATGTTTTGAACAATCATGTGCGTTAGTTGCAAGAGTGTGGATAAACCTGCCAAGCAAGCTAAAATAGTAACAGAGGGGTTGGAATTAAAATGTTCCTTTCAAGCCCAGGAGACTTATTAACTAGAGCCTTAAGTTGATTTTCTTCAGAGAAAGGTGGTCGGGGAGAGCCCCCTGTTAATGTCAAAAGAATTGGTGAAAGGCATAATATAGTAAACAGTAGACAGACAGATTTTGGTTTTGAGGGCAGACGCTCGAGCAGGTCCAGGGAATCCCTTGAGTCCTGATCCGCCTTTGCCTGTCAGGTCTTCTCCACATGACCTTTGTCATGGGTGGGATCTCCTGTGGTGGCTCCTGGCATCTCTCCCTTTTTTTATTTTTTAAATGAGCCAGATGTAATTCAGTCATGAGCTTCTGAGTGCTCTGTCGAAGAGTTCTGACAATACAAGGAAGATTAATTATGAGAAGCCGAATTAGAGTGGCCACAGCAGGGTAGCTAAAAATGGTAGACAGAATGGTTTTTTCCTGAAATAAGGTTCAAAAATGTATGAAAAAAAAGTCATTTGCTGCTCCTGTGGCAGTAAAGTCCAATTGGGAATGTTCCATGGTCTTTATCTGATTGTGAAGTTTTCCTAAATCTAAACTAATGCTGGAGCTATTCCATACCCCTGAAATATGGTTTCTAATTTTCTCCCAGTTATAATCTGTCTCGTTTACTTTCAGGAGTGTTACACAAATCCACCGGTAGTCGGCATGACAGGACAGTGACAATTTTACTTTTAATGCCTGTAATTCAGTCCCAATATGCATTACTGCTTCCTCCAGGGCATCTTCCCTCCATTTCTAGTTTCATATCTATAACTTCCTGCCAAAGCTAAAGAGCCATTTATAGACATGATAGTGAACGTGAACATGAAGTAGCTCAGTCGTGTCCGACTCTTTGCGACCCCATGGACTGTAGCCTACCAGGCTCCTCTGTCCATGGGATTTTCCAGGCAATTTTAGACATAGTATTAACATATTGAGCAGTATGCACTTTTTGAATCAATTATATTGCCGCCACAGTGACAGAGGTAATTGCAGTTATTAAAGCTGATATTCTCAAGAAAAACAAGCCCACAAACCGTCATGATCACATCAAATCTTGTAATTGTTGCAACACAGCAAGACTGTAGTTATCATACCAATAAGTGATTACAGTCATAGACACCATAAGATAGGGTGGACTTTGCAACACTGCAAAGGAGCAAACGTTATATTGAGGGTTCAAACAAGATGAGAGCATACATTGTTCACAAGATACTATGTTAAGTCCACCTGAATAATTTATTTGTATATTAAGTCTTTTGGAGTGAAGAGAAAAAACATAGGGAGAGGCTAGGCAAGCTAAAATAAAATAAGTAGATTCATTTTTTGGTTGGAATAGAGTTAAGTCCATTTGCCAGAGAGCATTAGGCCTAAGGCCTCAGAGATTTACTAATGGTGGAGATGGATTAATTATTGGGCAATTTGGACGTAATTATTTGTCTAGCTGTTTCTTTTAGGGATATGAAATTCATACTTTAAACCAGCTGCATTTTGATGGTGCATTTTGTGAGAATTTTTGGCTTTGTCCATCTTTTTATGTAAGTTTAAAGCAATTACTTTAGTCAATGCATCTGCCAAAGCATTTCCTTCATGTAAGGGCCAGACAAGCCAGAATGGGCTCTAATATGTCCCACAAAATATTTCTTATCTCTGTGTTTAATCTCTTTCTGTAAATCATATAACAAGGAGAATATAGTAGTTTTATTTTTTTTTTAATATTAGCAGTCTCTATATGAGGAAACAACCCTACAATATATCGGGAGTCCGTCAAAACATTGAAGGTGTGGTCTCTTAAATGTTGAAGAGCCCAAATAACTGTTCATAACTCAGCCCTCTGGGCAGATGTCTCTTCAGTTGCCTAAACATGGGATATTTTATCAATAATTGTGACTGCTTTAATGTCAGAGGAATCATCTGTGAAAACTAAAATTGTCCCTTCTAAAGGTTGAAGTCCAGCAATGCAAGAGACGCCTGCTCCAGTATCTAACAGTCCTGACCTTTCATTTCCTTGAATTAAAAGATCTTTTAAAGGCCTACAAGCTGTAATGTTCTGCACCCAAAAAGGTAGATCACTACATCCAAATGCTCTGTGGCCCTTAGCTTGAGAAGTCATTTTTTTTTTTTTCCTTTCTCATAATAAGTTAAAAGCAAAAGCTGTGTTATTCTTTGACCTTTATTAATTTGCACAGTTTTGGTAAGTGGCAAGATCAAAACTTTAATTTCCCCAATATAATCAGTATATTATATTGATTGTATAATATAGGTGTATAATACTACACCAGGCACCAGCAAAATTCCTTGAAAAGAAAGTGAGCTACGCCCAATCACAAATCCTACAATACCCTCAGGTAGGGGGCCAGCCACTCCCGTTGGAATTGGAGTAACCGGCATGTCTGGGGTTAATATTGTTGTTAAATCCCCTTACCATTTCTCTTCTCTCCTAGCCTGGATGAGGCCCCCTGAGGGGTTTTCTCCAAGGAGCAGGCTCTGCATATTGTGTATGCATCTGCTTTAAAAGCTCTGTGTGCAAAAAACTTTTTATCTTCTTCAGCTTTAGACAACACCTTGGGAGGCTTTGGGGGCAAAGTAGGGAACTCCTGGGCCCTGGGAAGTGCAAACCGAGGCAGCAGTGATCACCTTAAATCAGAAAGTGGTGGATAAGTTTTTAAAGGTTTGTGCAGAGGGAGAGGGGGCTCACAAGGGTTCCTGACCATAGGGTCCTGTAAGCCCCCTCCTTCCTTGGGAGGTATAGCACAGTCTCTCTCCTTTTTGTTCATCAGTGGCAGAAAATATGATCTGCGCAAAAGTGGAGACCCACCACAGACCACTATAGCCTCCCCCATAGGCTGTCTAACAGCCTCATGCCAAGGGTCCAGGACATTTCTAATCATATTTCACAGAGCAAAAGCATCTACAGGAACATTTTCTGGCCCATGCAAAGTATAAAACAAATATAGAAATTTAGACAGTCTTCCTGTGCTTTTTGTAAAGTCTCTATGGGCTAACATGTGAAGTAATACTTCGATAAACATTTGTCTATTCTTAAATGCAGAGAAACCTATTTTTCTAGAGAATATTGTTATTCATTCTGTACCCTCTTCACCCTGCCGGCAGTTAGGCAGGTACAATCCTAACCATCCCTCATTACGGTCTCAAATTATTTACCCTTCAGATTTATGAGCAGGATCTAAAGTGCCCTTAATCATATTCCAAAGAGAAAGGGTGTCAGTGGTTACTTTTTCTGGGCAATGCAAAGTGTAATAAGTTTTTACCTGTTTCCTTACATTTTCCCAGGTATCTAGGTTACCAGTGCCCTCTTCTGGAAACCAAAGACATTGCTCTTGTACAAATGTAAAAAAGGATTGAATACTAGCCTTCTTAACTCTAATTCCTCTTTTATATAAGAATTGCAAGATTACTCCTATAAAGAGTTGTCGTTCTTTTGATTCGTTGTTACCCATGTCAGTGATTTCTGTCTTCAAGGAAAGATTAAACACTACTCAGTCTTCCTCACCCTACCTATCTTATGCAAGGGGGTTTGCAGCACCCTAAGTGGGGTCCTGCTGCTAAGTCACTTCGGTCGTGTCTGACTCTGTGAGACCCCATAGACAGCAGCCTAGCAGGCTTCTCTGTCCCTGGTATTCTCCAGGCAAGAATACTGGCGTGGGTTGACATTTCCTTTTCCAATGCATGAAAGTGCAAATGAAAGTGAAGTCGCTTAGTCATGTCCGAATCTTAGCAACCCCATGGACTGCAGCCTACTAGGCTCCTCCATCCATGGGATTTTCCAGGCAAGAGTACTGGAGTGGGATGCCATTGCCTTCTCCAAAGTGGGGTCCTAGCCATCCCCAAAACTGGGTAATGGGGAGACTTACCTCAAGGTTCATGTTCCGGGTGCCATTTGCTGGGGCCCAGCCCCAGCAGGATTCAGGGATACCCTCAGAATGAATGGCGTAGGCAAGAGAGAGAGAGAGAGAGACAGAGAGACAGAGAGAGACAGAGACAGAGAGAGACAGAGAGAGAGAGAGAGAGAGAGAGAGAGAGAGAGAGAGAGAGAGAGAGAGAATGACATGGGGAGACCCAGCTTAGGTGAAACGGGTCTGGAGCTCTTTTTTCAAAAGGGGCTTTTATACCCTGAGTTACACATTTCCAGAAGTGAAAGATACAAAGTCATGCAGAATCAGCTCAACATTCCATCAGTTTTACCTTTATTGAAACCAGGACATTTTCTGCATAACTTTCCATAAACAAGGGTCTTAAATTATGTACATTATTTCTGGCCCTGTGGCCTGTTAACATTTTGTGATTCTTTCTGACTAAAGGTTGGTCAACCTGAAAACCTGCTTTCCCTTTATCTTTCCAGTCTGTAGTCCCCCTCAGGAAACAGAGTTACATTCTCATGGGGCAAAAGTGTAGTGGGTTACAACAAAGAAAGAACTTATTAACTTAAGGGTCTTATGTTGCTAATACCAAAGCTACTGTTTGTTTTTCTTGCATACTAACTATATTAGCTAATGCACTCCTAGGCGCAAATTGGGTAAAGGACAAGGAAACTCGGAAGGAAACATTGGCTCAACAATGCAGTATTATTCTAATAATGCTTTTTTATCACTCTAAGGTTATGCTTGGGGTGTTGTGAACAGTCATGTGCATTAGTTACAAGAGTGTGGATAAAACTGCCAAGCAAGCTAAAATAGTAACAGAAGGGTTACAATTAAAATGTTCCTTTCAAGCCCAGGAGACTTATTAACTAGAGCCTTAAGTTGATTTTCTTCAGAGAATGATGGTCAGGGAGAGCACCCTGTTAATGTCAGAAGAATTGGTGAAAAGCATAATATAGTAAACAATAGACAGATAGATTTTGGTTTCGGGGCAGATGCTTGAGCAGGTCCAGGGAATCCCTTGACTCCTGATCCGCCTTTGACTGGTCTTCTCCACATGAATTTGTTATGTGTGGGATCTCCCATGGTGGCTCCCGACAATTGTGGTTCTGTTCTCCATGTGAGAACACATCCAAGCCTGCCTGGTCGCCCAAGCCTGTGGGGCTGGGAGCAGTAAGAGGATCAAGCTAAGCCATCCATCCTATAGTCCTGATACCCAATATATGTGTTCTGCAAAGAGTACAATTAGTGATGTTTCAAACTGGAAGACTCTGCAGGAAGCAGGTCCTTATGCTGCAGTTCTGGTCCATCACTGAAAGCGCACAAAAAAGGCAAACCTTGCTCATGCTCATGGCAAGGTCAGGGAAAGTATGCCTGGCACTTCAGAAGGACAGAAAGGCCCTTGTAGTCGGGTGGTCAAGGGGTTGTGTGGTCACCCACTTCGGCTTCTGTGTCTGGGGTTGCTGCCTGTTCTGTGTCTTGGAACCTCTGAACTCTCATTGGTTGCCCACAGGCACTTTCCTCCTGCCTCTCCTTTCTGCCAGGCATCCTTAGTGCACCATTCTGACTCCCCTTAGAACTTGCTCGCTCAGTGAGATAACAGGGATCGGTTCCCTGGCTTCAATGCTTCTGCTGGCTGGAGTCTAGGTGGGGTCTTTCCCTATGACTTTCATGCTTTGCTATTCAACTCCCATTACCTGGTTAGGTCACTTGCAACAGCTCATACTCATAAGTGTATTGTCAGGTGGTTCTGCATACGCATGTGCGTGTACACAGTAACATCCTTGAGAGGAAACTTGCACATATGCAGAAGTACACACTTTCTTCTCCAGGAACATGAACCTTGGTAAGCACCCAACTTTCTTTGTCCTGGTTAGTTTCTTTCACTTGCTCATCTCAGGTT
This sequence comes from Bos taurus, assembly GCF_002263795.3. Lineage (NCBI taxonomy): Eukaryota > Metazoa > Chordata > Mammalia > Artiodactyla > Bovidae > Bos > Bos taurus. Next base: position 24,167,134 of record NC_082638.1, read on the forward strand.
GCACTTCTGACTCTGTAACATAGCACCAAGAGTGTTTGAACCACCCAGACTTCACTGATTTACTAAATGCCAAGACTCCCTTTCAGTTCCCTCATTAGGCCCAGGTAGGTCTTCATACAATCATGTATATCTGCTTGCCTACACAGCCAAAGTGCCAATGAAGTCTGTCCCTGGTTGGGCCCAAAGACATCCAAGACAGTCACCTGGAAGGCAGGGTCCCTCTGAGTGTCACCTGGTGCAAATCCCCTATGACAGAATCAGAGAATCTGCTCCAGGGAGAGAGCCAGAATCCTCCCTCAGATGCAGACGCACACTTTTGCCCCTCTAGACCCCACAGCCAAGGGCATGACCCCAGAGGGAAGAAGGAATTCACATCAGGACTTTCAGCACACACCATGGGGTATCTTTGGTAGGACCGCTATTGCCTGGACCCTGGAGCCTGAAAACTAGCAGACTTCAAATTGCCCCCAGGGGCCTCCCCGTCTCCCACTCTCCCGAGTTCCCTAGGGACATGCAATAAGCCCACCATCCTTGCTGCCTCCCTGTTCCCTCCTCACAGGCACATCCTGGCAGAGGGCCACACAAGTACAGCCATCCCTGCACTTTCTTTGCCTACCTGCACTCCCAGGGAGGCTTGAAGTGCCTGGAGGCATGCCACACTCACACCCTGTCTCTCCTAGGGTGCCTGTCATTTTGCACAGACAGCCTACCTTAGCTTATCTTGCATTTTGTGTCACATCGTGCCAGTGTGTGCCACCCTCATGGAGAGAGTCTGCTGGCTTTTGGGCTGATCCTGGGCAGCACAGGCCCAGGACCTTTCTGGTTCTCCTTACGTGTGTGGAACAAGTCTCCAGTGCAGCAGGCAATCTGTGGCTCTTTCTCGTTTAGGTCTCTGCCCTTTTCTCCAGGACCTTCACCTCCTCACCATCCCAGTCCTGCCGTAGCCACATCCACCATCTCCAAAGGCCAGTCCATGTGACCTCAGACTGAGGGCTCCACAGCCAGTGGTTTCAAAGCCCTACCTCACCTGATTTGTCCTGGGTGAATCCTCAGACCATGCACCCCCTCTTCCCAGTCCAAACACAAACAACAACATGGTAGAAATGATGAGCTTGTTTTTGTATTTGATCTAATGGCAGATTTCTGGAGCCACGGTCTGGAGTTTTCACTGGCCATCCTTTCCCCGTTCCCATCCTGTACAGGGTACTGCAGAGATACGGCGACCAACCACCCTTAGACTGGGGACGCCTCGTGCCTCCTCTTTTGGTTGCTTGGCACCTCCTCTCCTGTCGCCTTCATCTCTGTGTCTGCCCTGGGCCAGACACACACACATAAACACAGCCGACACAAGCACACACATGTATACACACAAATGCTCGGCATGGGAACACAAATGCAAACAGGAAACACAGGTGTTCCAGAAGCCCATGTTCCCTGTTTGTGTTTGTGTCTCCGTGCCAAGCATGTGTGTGTATACATGCATGTGCTTATGTTGGCTGTGTTTGTGAGTGTGTGTGTGTGTGTTCGTGTGTGTGGCCCAGGGAAGACGCAGAGATGAAGGTGACAGGAGAGGAGGTGCCCAGTTACCATAAGTGGAGGCATGAGGCATCCCCAGTCTAAGGGTGGGTAGTCTCTGCAATGTCAGAGATGTAGTCGGTAGGCACCATGCCCTGTCTTTGTGGCTCTGTGTTCACCTTCTCCACGAGCTCTTCCCTGTTCACCTCCTCCATGAGCTCTTCCATATTTTCCCAAGGTAGCCTGAAGCCGCTTCCAGCACAGCATGTGTGGTGCTTGTGAGCCGCCAAGTGGTGCATGTGGAAATTCACAGAAGATCCCAAAGTCAGCACACAGGTGTACTGGGATCCCAGAGAGGATGCCCTTTCAATGATAGACCTTCCCTGGTTAAGGGGTGGGAATGAAGGGCCCAGGCAATCTCAAACTTTGTGAGCAACAGGAGGCCAGAGGATGGCAGGACCCAAGAAGGATGATTCTGAAAAAGATACTTAATTCACCCTGCCTCTAGTAGTATCACCTAGGAGTCTCATGCTGCAACCACAACTGATTTGAGGGAGACTTGTTTCACTCACGGACACACTGAATGCCCAGGCCCCAGTCTCAGCAGGCTATCTGCTACATGCATGGCCCAAATTCATGCTCCTCAGCCAGCTTGCATGAGCCTAAGCATCCCCATTTGGGAAAGGACAGTGTCACGGCTCCAACACGGCTGTCCCTTCACGGTCTACCTCCAGATCCTTTACCACATGTGTTTCTGTCAGTTACCACTCATGGAAGAATTTCCCTCCTGGGATAGTACTTCAGGGGATCGTCCCACTCGTCTTAGCTGATGATCTGGTGGCAACATGAGCAATGTCAGCTCTGTGCTGACCAGGACCCGAACCTTCCCATGAGCAGCCAAGAACTCCAACATCAATCATCAACTGCATGCAGGACCAAAACTAGTCCACCTCAACAATCCTGTTTGATTCTGGGCAGTTGTGGCCTGACAACCAGTTGAGAAAGTTCAGGCTCCTGGTGATCAGCCTGCGGCTGTGTCCTCCCTGTTCAAAGTCCCAGAACCAATGGACTGGTGTGGAATGATGTGCCCTTTACCCTGAAGAAAGACAGGGGAGACGGGTGCAGACCTCGCAGGTGGATCATGCACACCCTTGCACAGCCACACTCATCACTCCAGGAGCCACGTTTTACCAGTGATGTCAAGGTAATACTCCTTAATGATCACTGTGTTCAAGAAGTAGGGGTGGTCCCGAAAGGAAAAGATCAGCTTGCTGTGGGACCATGGATGGCTCACACCTGTACCTGCTAGGAAAGGGAGAAGAGAAAGGTGTAAGCTTCTAGGGACCTCAGCTTGCCTCCCATTAACAGCTTCCATGAAGCCTCTCCAAACTCTCGCAGTGTAGGAACATAGATAACATGATCCTCCCACTCCCCACCAAGTCGCATACCCACCCGTCTTCAGTCTCCCTCACTGACCTTCAAGTTGATCATGTAGCTGAGAAAGTCTTTATCTTGGTCGCTGATCATAACAGAAACTTGAGGGTGGTTCATAATCTGTTTTAGGTCAAGGAATCATATCGGCCACATGCTAGGCCAAGGAGAGCCAGGAACATCAGCCCTAGTCTGGGGTGGAAGTAGGACACTGGAACAAGCATTGTCAAGGATGCTGGGCACTTCCGCTTGCCCAGCCACCACTGATGTCCTCAGGCCCTGTCATACCATCAGACACACTCATGGCTCTGGGTTCCTTGTAGCGTTCTGTATCTGAGGTGGTCTGCCTTCCCCAAGAAGGGGCTGCTTCTGATCCCTACTCTTCTCCAGACCTGTGTATGCTGAGTAGTGGCATGTCATTGATTGCATGGTCAGACTCCCAGTCGTTGTAAGAAATGGTGCCTGAAAGCAAAGGAGTTGGTGTGTGTTTGTGTATGTGTACGTGTGTCTGTGTGTGTGTGTGTGTGACTCCCATGTCTCAGTTATTTTTGGGATCATCCACATTTACAACAATAACTGTCTGCCGAGGCTGCTCTGGTCATTCCTGACTTAGAGGCTTCGGAGCTTCTCCTCCTCAGATGCAGGCCTGAAGTAGACACACAAAGTCATGGCTGTGGCACTCACAGGTGTGGCCCTGCCTGGACTCTACTCAGCTATGCCTTTGGAGCCTGCCAATTGCCCAGTACCACACTTCCTTCAGGGTCCACCAGCACCCATCCTGTGCCCTCATGCCGACCCATCCTTCTGCTCCTGCCTCTGTACCTCCTCCTCCTCCTGAGCAGCAGACCCCAAGGAGCAGCAGAAAGGATACCACTTTGGCCCAGAAGCCAGGGATGCCCTGGATAATGGCACTCCTCTGAGCCAAGTCAAGCTTCCTCCTCTGATGGCTCTTGCACATGAACTAAACATAGGCCCTGCAGTTTTTCTCATGCTCAGAGCTCAGTTCCACTTGCAGGGTGGCCAGCGCCTGCAGTGCATCTAGTGCCAGAAGCTCATTCAGGCCTCCCGGCCGTTCCTGCCCCTGATCCTCTAACATCTTCTCCTCCAGGTTTTGGAAGGACCCCTGTTGCTGCTCCTCATCAGCCAAAACCTCCACCTCCTCCACGATGTCTTCCACAAGCAGCTGGAACACCCGCCTGATCCCCGCCACGTCTCTGTCCACCAGGGCCCCACCATCCCCTGCCACCTCCACCCGAAGAGGGTGGCATCTTTGCCTGGTGTGACAACTGGTGGCTGCAAGGTCGCAGCCATGCACAGCATCACGAGGGCAGGCTGCGGGGCCCCATCCCCCTGAGCATCCTGGGCTCACAACTAAGAAGGTCCAGTGTCTCAGGACGCTCCCGCATTTCTCTGACCACCTCTCATGCTCTTCTTGGCCCTCGCCATGACCTCAGGCTGGGTCAGATGTGAAATGATGGGACATAATAACATCAAAACAAGTGGTGTGCAATGGAGGCCCAGGCTGCAATAAACCTGTGGGGCCCACTTGCTTTCTCGGGGTGGGGAGTGGGAGGCATGGTCGGGAGGCAGTGGCTGGTGTATCTGGGGTGGCCTGAGGCTGAAGAAAGGGGTGGTGGTCAGCGCAGGACCGGGTGAACAGGCTCTGGGATATCAGCCAAACAGGTAGGGCCCTAGGCTGTGAGCCATGCACATGCTACTGGCCCAAATCTAGACCAATGCCTGAGAGGGTAGTAGTCGGCACCCTTATGGACACACCCCTAGACCAGAGGGCATCTTCCGCAGTTCCTGGGCTCCAACTCCACCACGTGGCCAGATTCTGCTCTAGGGAGCTATCAGGTTTTGCATCTGCCGCTAGCCCAGGCGCTGTCATTGACCTGGATCTGGAAATTCCAACCACGGGTTCCTACTCCACAATCTGAACAACACACTCCTGTGTCCCACAGGACCTTCAATAACTTGGAGCTCTCCCTGAGTATCCAAAGGATACACAGGGGCTCCAAGTGGCTGGATACTTTTCTCCATGGGGCAGAGTACCTGTTGCTGTCCAGATGCTAGGGGAGTAGGGAAAAAACCCACGGTTTGCAACAGTTGATCTCCATTGTTCAGGGACACCAGAGCCTTAGGGTACAGAGCTCGCTCTGTGTCTCTTTATCTCTGCTTCTGGCCTAGCACTGTTTTGGGCGATCCTTCTGTGTGTGTACCAGGGCTGATGTCTATGGGTCTCCATCTCTTTTAGTGGTTCTGTTCCCCTTTGCCACTGTCTGGACACCAGCGCTCATACAAGAAGCTTATCCTTGGCTTGAAGGCAAGCCCTTCTCCTCCTGAGTGATATGCAGTAACCTGAGATCAGACCTTTTTTTTTTTTTTTTTTTTTTACTTTAAATTTATTTATTTTAATTAGAGGTTAATTACTTTACAATATTGTATTGGTTTTGCCATACATCAACATGAATCCACCACAGGTGTACACTATCAGACTTTTTTAGTCCACACGTTCAGAGAGTGCTTTCTCAAACTTCAAAGCCAACAGTGGGCGGTCACTGCTAAGCCTCAGAAGGGGTTGGGTTACCCTCCCTCCCTTGCTGGATAGACGTAAACACTGCACAGGTCTTCAGCGTCTTGGCCACACTTTGCACAGAGGGAGAAATAGGGCATGCTCTGCTGGCATGAGGAAACTCTTTGAACCTTGTTTAAACACCTACCAGTGAGACGCTAAGGAAAACTCCCTGTTAAGTTTTATGACTCCCTGGTGACCAAAACATGCATGTCTGCCCATTTACCCTATCGAGACCCTTTCAAAGTGCTTCTGTTCTCCATGTGAGAACACGTACCAGCCTGCCCAGTTGCCCAATCCAATGGGGCCAGGAGCAGCAAGAGGATCAAGCTAATCCATCCATCCTATAGTCCTGACCCCTGATATATGCGTTCTTCAAAGAGTACAAAGAGTGATGTTTCAAACTGGAAGACTATGCAGGTAGCAGGTGCTTTTGCTGCAGTGGTGGCCCATTTATGAAACCTCAGAAAAAAGGCAAAGGAAGCTCATGCTCATGGCAAGGTCAGGGAAAGAAAGCCCAGAGTTTGATAAGGATTGAACAGCCCTTGTAGCTGCATGTCCAAGGGGCTGTGGAGTCACCCACCATGGCTTCTGTGTCTTGGGATTGCAGTCTGTTCTGTTTCTCGGATCCTCTGCACTCTCACTGGTCACCCCCAGGCACTTTCTTCCTGCCTCTCCTTTCTACCAGGCATCCTGGGTGCACCACTGTAATTCCACTTAGAATTGCTCACTCAGTGAGATAACAGGGATTGGTACCCTGGCTCCAGTGCTTCTGATGGCCAGAGTATGTACCTTTCCCTATGACCTTCATGGTTTCGCTATCCAACTTCCTTCACCTGGTTAGGTTGGTTTCTACACCTCATACTCACAAGTGTACTGTCAGGTGCTTTTCATGCACATATGCACACACATGCATGTATACACACCAACATCCCTGAGAGGAAACTTGCACATATGCAGAAGTACAAACTTTCTTGTCCAGGAACATCAATTTTGGTAAGCACCCTATTTTCTTTGTCCTGGTTATTTTCTTTCACTTTCTCATCGATCATGTGAGGTTGCACTTCTAACTCTGTGACTTAGCCTCAAAGGTTACAAAATTTGGCATTTGCTCCTGACAGGGACCGATCTGTAGAGTATCAGGCAGGGTTGTAAATGCTCTCCCTGGAGAGCTGAATGACATGTGCCTGTGTTCTGCATTCTCCCATCACCTTGGAGAGCTTCACAGTACCAGTCACGCTGGCCTGATCCATTGCCTGTGCATTCTTTCAGGAAACCAGAAAACAAGGACGTCTGGGCTCAGCTGACTTGAAGAACTGCTTTCTCAGTGTACTTCTATCTAGGTCATTCCTGGTCAATGTTGTGTCCCTATTGCTAGCCTACCACCCACAACATTCTGAGTGAGGCCCCCTGTTCTTTCTACCTGTGTAGCTTTCTGTGTTTACCTATCTATCTGTGCTTCCAAGAGCTATCTCACTTTAGCAGGAAAAGGCCAAAGAGATGCCCGAGTCTCCAAGGGCCCCCAGAGTCTGCGAGAGGCCTGGGTGTCCAATGTTGTGAAGAAGGTGTACATAGATAGAGGGTCTCTTCTGATACAAGGCATGAAACCCGAGACCATAATGGTAAGGTGGCATTCCTACAGGTAGTCCCTTCTGTTTATTCCTACCCAGACCCATGGAGTCCCCAGACAGATGATGGTCTGGAAAACCTGCCCTTTCTGGGCCCACAACTCATGCCTCCCTTGGGCAGAAAGCAGCTTTTCTCTCTCAAAAACACCAAGAGGGCTTGATTCCACCCAGGCCTCATTGATTTGCTAAATGCAAATACTCTCTTTCAGTTGGTTTCATTAAGCCCAGGTAGAAATCCCTACAGCCAGGCATCCCTGCTTACCTACATAGCCCAAGTGCCAAGTAAGCCAGTCCTTGGTTGGGCAAATGGGCATCCAAGATGGTCACCTGGAATGCAGTTTCCCTCTGAGTGTCACCTGGTGCAGATTGTCTACAAGAAAATCAGAGATTGTGATCTAGAGAGACTGCCAAAATCCTCCCCCAGGCGCAGACACTCACCTTTGCCCCTCAGGCCCCCAAAGCCAGGGGAAAGACCCAGAAGAAAGAGGGAATTTATGTCAGGGCTTTCAGCACGATCCATGGGGTATCTTTGGCAGGACTGCTATTGCCTTTCCCCTGGACCCTGAAAACCAGCAGGCCCCAAACTTCCCCCAGGGGCTTCCCTATCTCCCACTCTCTCAAATTCCCATGGGACATGCAATAAGCCCACCATCCTTGCTTCCTCCCTGTTCCCTCCCTCATAGGCACACCCCGGCAGAGGAGCACACACGTACACCAACACCTGCACTTTCTTCACCTTTCTGCACTGCCAGAGAGGCTGGAAGTGACTGGAGGTATGCCACACTCTCACCTTGTCTCTCCTAGGATGCCTGTGGTTTTGCACGGACAGGCTGCCTTAGCATGTCTCACATTTTGTGTCACATCATGCCAGTGTATGCCACCCTCATGGAGAGAGGGTGCTGGCTGATGGGCTGATCCTGGGAAGCACTGGCCCAGGACCTTCCTGGGTCTGCTTCTCACATGAGTGGAACAAGTCTCCAGTACAGCAATCTGTGCCTATTTCTCCTTTGGGTCTCTGTCCTTCTCAGCAAGACCTTAGCCTCCTCACCCATCCCAGTTCCTCTGTATCCACATCCACCATTTCCACAGGATGGCCCATGTCCCCACAAACTGTGGGCTCCACAGGCAGTGGTTTTAAAGCCCCACCCCACCTGATATGCCCTGGGTGAATCCACAGACAATGCACCCGCTCTTCCTGGTCCACATACAAGAACACAGAGAAATAGTGAGCTTGTTTTTGCATTTTGTCTCATTGCAGACTTCTGGAGCCAAGGTCCTGAGTTATCTCTGGCCATCCTTTCCTCATTCCCATCCTGCAGATGGTCACTGTGGAGATAGGGCGATTAACCCCCTCAGACTGGGGACGTCTTGTGCCTTCTGTTCTGATTGCTCGGCTTTTCCTCTCCTGTCGTGTTTATCTCTGTTTTTCCCCTGGGCTGGACACACACAAACACACACACACACACAGAGACACACATACAGGCCACACAAGCACACATGTGTATACACACACAGGCTCGATACGGGGACACAAACACAAACAGGGAACACAGGTGTTTCAGGAGCTGAAGATGCCCATGTCCAGCAATGTCTGAGATGGCATCAGTAGGCACCATGTCCTGCACTTAGAGCTCTCTGTCCACCTCCTCCCCAGCACTTCCCTATTTTCTGAAGGCAGCCTGAAGCCTCTTTCAGTGCAGCAAGTGTGCTCATGGTGAGACACTGATTGGTGGATGTGTAAAATCACAGAAGATCCCAAAGTCAGCACAGAGGTGCACTGGGATCCTGGAGAGGATGCCCTTTCAATGATAGCCCTTCCCAGGGTAAGGTGCAGGAGTGTAGGGCCCAGGCAATCTTAAACTCAGTGAGCAACAGGAGGCTGGGGGATGGGAGGACCCACTGAAAGATGATTCTGACAAATATACTTCATTCACTCTGCCTCTAGTAGTATCACCTAGGCCTCTTGCACTGCAACCACAGCTAAATTGAGGGAGACTTGCTTCACTCACGGACACACTGAGTCCCCAAGCCCCCAGTCTCAGCAGGTCATCTGCTACATGCATGACCCAGAATCTGGCTCCACAGACAGGTTGCATGTGCTTGAGATATCCCCATTTGGGAAAGGACAGTGTCCCGGCCACTACATGGCTGTCACTACAGGGCCCATCTCCAGACGCCTTCACCACATGTATTTCTGTCAGTTACCGCTCATGGCAGAACCTTCCTTCCTAGGGTAATACCTCACAGGATCGTCCCATGCGTCTTCGTCAATGATCTGCTAGAGGCACAAGCAAGATCAGCCCGGGGCGGACCAGGCACCCCAACCCACCCGTGAGCATCCAAGAACTCCAATATCAATCATCACCTGTATGCAAGCCCAAAGCAACCGCACCTCAGCAATCCTGTTTGATTCTGGGCAGTAGTGGCCTGATAACCAGTTGAGAAAGTTAAGTCTCCTGATGTCCAGCCTGTGGCTTGTGCTCCTCGTTCAAAGTCCCAGAACCAGTGGACTGGAATAGAATAATGTGCCCTATAACCTCCAGAAAGACAGGGAACACAGGGGCTGATTCTGCAGGTGGATCATCCACCTCCTTACACACCTACACTCACCACCCTAAAGCCACGTTTTACCAGTGATATCAAGGTAATACTCCTTAGTGATCATCATGTTCCAGAAGTCGGAGTTGTCCCAAAAGGAAAAGATCAGCTTGCAGTGAGACCTTGGATGGTTCTGCACCTGCACCTGCCAGGATAGGGATGAGGGTAAAGGTGCAAGCTTCGAGGTGCCTCAGCTTGCCTCCCAGGCAGGCATTAATGGCTTCCATGACTCCTCTGCAAAGTCTCACAACACAGGCATATGGCTAACACGATCCTCCCACTCCCCACCAGGTCCCATACCCACCCATCCTCAGGCCCCCTCACTGACCTTCAAGTCGATCTCTTAGCTAATAAAGTCTTTATCTTGGTTGCTGATCATGACAGAAACTTGAGGGTGGTTCATAATCTGCTTTAGGTCAAAGAGCCATTCAGGCCACATGCTGGGCCAGAAGATCCAATAGCAACAGTCCTAGTCTTGGGTGAAATAAGCACACTGGAACAGGAGTTTCCAACGATGCTGGGTACTTCCACTTGCCCAGCCACCACTGATGTTCTCAGGCCCTGAAATACCATCAGACACGCTCATGGCTCCATGTTCCCTGTGGTGTTTTGCATCTGAGGTGGTCTGCATCCCCCAACCAGGGGCTGTTTCTCATACCTACTGTCCTCCTCCTGACTTGTGTGTGCTGGGTAGTATCATGTCACTGCTTACCTGGTCAGGATTTGCAGTCCCTGTTTCACATTGTGTCTTCAAGCAAAGGGGTGGTGTGCCTGTGTATGTATGTGTGTGTGTGGGTGGGTGTGTCTTCAACAAGAAAGCCCTGGGTCTTTGACCTGCTTCCTGTCTTCACAACAGATGGTAGGCATGTGTCTGAATTCGTCTGGCACTCAGAGCAGATGAGAACAGCAGCCCCTTCCAGTTCCACCTTGCTTGTGGACCACCTTGTGCCTTTTCACTGCACTAGTGAGTGCAAATACAGGGGTTCTGACTGACGGGCATAGGTCTTGGGACTCCTGCTTTCTCAGATATTTCCCGGGATCATCCATATATACAACAATAACTGTCTGCCGAGGCTGCTCTGGTGTACTGTCTCTGGTCATTTCTGGCCTCGGGTGCTGCTCCTCCTCAGATGCAGGCCTGAGGGATACACCCAAAGTCATGGCTGCGACACTTACAGATATGGCCCTGCCAGACTCTTCTCAGCTGTGCCTTTGGAGCCTGCCTCTCCCCCGGACCATACTTCATTCAAGGGTCTCCCACACCTTCCCTGTTCCCCTGCCCTGTGGCCTCACCTGTTTTAGCAGGATCTTTAGCACAACCATCTTGAAGGTGTTTTTGCCATTCTTAATTTGGCTATAAAGCTCACAAATTTTAACAGTACAGTAACACAATTTTTCTAATGTGCACTGTTAAGAGTTTGGTGAACTCTTGGTGAGTTTCTTGGTTTCAGTTAGAAAGCCCTACATTACTCTCAGGGCTGTAGAGTCTTCTGAAACTGAGGGAAGACTACAAATATTCCAGACTAATTTGATTATGATACATTTTTCTAAAGACTTAAACAGTTTCTGCTTCCCCGCCGCCCAAAAAATTACCCCTAACTCCTGACGATCTTCATGATTTTATTGGGAATCTGGTAGAATTGAGATTCCTCAGTGCTTAGTAATTTCATCAGTAAGCTGTTCTGAGGTGAAAAACACATTGGAATTAGTTTTTAAATTAGTCCTAGACATAGCAATCAGGGGAAAAGGAAATATATGGAATACAGATTGGACACAAACAAACTATTACTGTTAGAAGATGGCATGTCCCTCCACACAGCAAACACTAAGGATGCCAGCAGAAAATTATTCGAGCTAATCAATGAATAGAGTTAGCTGCAGAATATAAAATTAATACTCAGGAATCACTTTCATTCTGATACACTAGCAATGAAAAATGACAAAGAGAACTTAAGGAAAGTATCTCATTCACCATCCAATGAAGAGACTCAAATATTTAGGAATATATTCCCCCAAAGAAAGCAAGGACCTGGTACAGAAAACTCTAAAACCATGTTGAAAGAAATCAAAGATGGCACAAATAGATGAAAAAGTATACCATGTTGTTGGATCAGAAGAATCAATATAGTGACCATGAGTATACAACTCAATGCACTCTATTGGTACATTCATTCACCATTGATATTCTTGGATTCAACTGTGGAATCCCTATAAAAACAACAAGGATGTTTTTCACTCAACTAGAACCAATAATTTCACAATTTGTGTGGAAACACAAGAGACCTCCAATGAGCAAATCACTCTTGAGAAACAATGGAAATGGAGGAATCAGACTTCCTGACTTCAGATTATACTAAAAGCTACAGTCATCAAGATAGTAAGATACTGGGCCAAAGACAGAAATACAGATCAACAGAAAAAAATAGGAAGTCCAGAAATGAAGCCACACACCCACGGCCACCTTGTCTTTGACAGAGGGGCCATAAATATGCAACAGACAAAAGACAATCTCTTGAACAAGCAGTTCTGGGAAAACAGGTCAACCACATTAAAATAATGAAATGTTTTCTAATGACACACACAAAAACAAATGCAAAATGGATAAAGACCTAACTGGAAGGCCAGAAACTATAAAGTTCTTAGAGAAAACATAGGCAGAACACTCTCTGACGTAAATCACAGCAGGATCTTCTCCTGTATGTCCCACCTCTCAGAGCAATGGAAATAAAAACAGAAGGAAACAAAAGTGACCGATCAAAACTTCTAAGCTTCTGCAGAGTGAAGGAAACTATAAGCAAGGTGAAAAGACAGCCTTCAGAACTGGAGCATATTACAACAAATCAAACAACTGCCCAAGAGTTAATCTCCCACATATACAAGCAGCTCATGCAACTCAATACCAGAAAAACAAACAACCCGAGCAAAAAGTGGGCAGAAGAACTAAATAGACATTTCTCCATAGAAGATATACAGATGGCTAATGAACACAGGACAGATGGTCAACATCACTGATTATCAGAGAGATGAGTCAATACCACAATGAGATGTCTTCTCACACTGGTCACAATGACCATCACCCAAAGCCTCAAACAAGAAACACTGGAGAGGGAGTGGTAAAGTAACCAGCTTACACCGTTGGTAGGAATGAAAACTGGTATAGCCACAATAAACCGTATGGTTTTTTAAAAACCTGGAAAGAGAACCACCATATGACCCAGAAATCCCAGTGCTTGCATACACCCCAAGGAAAGCAAAACTGAAAGAGACACGTGTACACCAATATTCATCCCACGACTATTTACAATAGGTAGGACATGGAAGCAATCTAGATAGCCACTGCAGATGAATGGGTAAGAAAGTGGTGGAATATATACACAATGGACTATTACTCAGCTGTGAAAAAGAATGCATTTTAGTCCATTCTAGAGAGGTGAGTGAAACAGGAGCCTATTCTACAGAATGAAGTAAAGTCAGAAAGAGAAATACAAATACTGTGTAGGAATGCATATGCATGCAATTTGGAGAGATGGTCATGATGATCCCATATGCAGGACAGCAAAAGAGGCAGAGATGGAAAGAATAGACTTTTGGACTCTGTGGAGAGGGCAATGGTGGGATGATTTGAGAGAATAGCATTGAAACATGTACATGACCATACGTAAACAGATAACTGGTGCAAGTTCAGTGCATGATGCAGGGCACCCAAAGCCAGTGCTCTGGAACAACAAAGAACAATAGTCTGGGGAGTGAGGTGGGAGGAAGGTTCTGGATGCGGGAACACGTATGTACCGGTGACTGACTCTTGTTGATGTAAGGCAAAAACTAACCCAATATTGTAAATTGAGTATCTTCCCATTAAAATAATTTAAAAAAATGAAACGGTTGCTTTCTGAAATTTCAGTGTTGGGAGTCCATGGTACAGCATATCTTCTGCATATCTTCTGAACGTATGTAACAATGTCTGATTTGAATGAGGGCAGTGTCAAATTTTGATGCCAAGGGCCGTGTTCCAATATTCTAACATCCTACGAAACAGAACTGCTAAGTTTCCTTTAAAATATTACTTTGTACTCTCCTCCAGGGCATCTTACAGAATGTTTCAAGTGACTGGAGAGGAAACAAAAGACATCACTCACTTTTTAGCACCAATTAAAGTGGGGCAATCAATTCTGAATAAAGTTTCTAGGCCTGACAAAAATGTACCTATACCATTTCTACATGACATGCATCAAAATAATTGTTCCATGGAAAATTGCACATAAGCAACTCAAGATGAAACACTATGCCTCACAGGTACTAAACAGTGAGAATAAAATGTGTTGTCACCAGTGTGTCACTTCATTCAAGTTCTTACGTCAAAATACTACAAACTGGCTTCTCAACAATGGAAAGTTTCACTTCCAGTTGTGGTAAGTCTAGGATCAGTGTGCTGGTAGGGTCAGGGTTCTGGTGTAGATCCTCCTCTGATTTGCAAACTGCTGGGTTCTTGCTGCCTGTGTTCATGGCGAGCCCTCTGAGGTCTCCTTCATACACGGAGAGATTCCTTTCCCAACAGTTCCTCTATGGTGGCAAAAGGACATCCCAGAGGGCCTGCTTCCCAATACTATCATCTTCTGGGGTTAGGGCATCAGTATACAATTTTTAGGAAGATACAAACAACAACAACAAAACAAGTGTACAACAGTCAGACCATGACAACTAACGAACACAATTTAAGTGTAGATTAAATCTTTGGACAAACCTGTATGTGTTTGTCCACAGAGAAAGTTTTTCACTTTGTCATGTGTGCAGATTCTGATATTTTTGGCAAAGGGTTGAAGAAAGATATGTAAAAAGACTAAATAACCAGGAAGTTTTGATTATCCATGAAGTCAACTTCTCAAATTTTTTCTTCAGCATACTAAAACTAATCCTCCATCTCAAATACATTCAGCATATAAGGGTTGAGGACCTCCACAGATTAAGTACCTCAGACCACATTGGTGAAGTTTTTCTTGAATTTATTTATGTATACACTCAGTTTATAAACTTGGGAAAGAAAACCCTAGCAAAGTGAAATGAAACCATCTGAGAGTTTACTCCCCCTTTTTTATTTTAGAGAAACCAGTTAAATGTGTATTCCCTATAAATTCTCAGAAGAAATGTGTTTCAGAAATTACTTGATGAATGGTCTCTCACTACAAACGAGTATAATTGTATTGAGTCTAATGAACTAGCCCTGAACTTTATTTCATCTTACCACAGAGGATATATTCAAAGCACATTGTTAAAGACCAAGGGTAGTATCCAAATTTGCAGGAAAATATGTACACACAAATACACACCAGTGACAAAGAGTAAGGACAAAATACACTGCGTGCAACACTTTCTCGAATTTTTCAGTGGCTCTTTCTTCCTTTCCCTTATCTCAGCTAAGGGATAAATTTATGAAAGTCTTAGTTTATACAATTTAGTTATGAAATTAGATTTTCACTCAAACAACATAATTATATGATTCATCAAATTCAGCACTATCTGGTTATAACACATATGACTTTTGAGAATGAAATGACATAAAATCTATTTTATCTGTAAAGGATCACCTAGTTATTTTATCCTTAATGGTTGTTGTACTTGAGAAATATTTAAAATGCTAAGTAACAACACTCTCAACAAACAGGTCAAAACTTTCAATGTTAAGAAAACTGAAGATTACTTAGTATAGAATGTCTGCAACTTCTAATCACATGAATTGAAAATTATGACTCCACTCTGTCTTCTGAAAGCTTCACTTTGGAAATGCCCTTCTTATGATAGTGGCAACACAAAATGATGAAAAGAATAGATGTTAATAAATGGTGTAAAACACTTGGGCAATGTCTGTAAGAAAATAGCCCCTTTTATTAACCTAAAATGCATATTTCTTCTTTCCTTAAATTCTATCAAAAATCTCAAGAAAATATCTAAATAAGTGGAATATATAGAAAGACTCCCAAACAGACGAGTTCATACTCGTCTTATGATGGTAAGACAATTTATTCAAAACATGTTAACTGGAGGCAAAACAGCAGATGAATCTTTTCACTTCTTTCTTTCTTCCCAGTGTATTCACAGCAGATATTTTGGTCTTTACACCTAAGTTCCATTATATTGAAAGAACCAAGAGTTAACATTTTCCTCAAAATAATTCGGCCTCATTAGTTTTTAAAAGAAATATGACACTTTAAAACAATGAAAATACACCGCCCTTAATTTAAGGCACTGCTGCTGCCAAGTCGCTTCAGTCGTGTCCGACTCTGTGCGACCCCATAGACGGCAGCCCACCAGGCTCCTCCATCCCTGGGATTCTCCAGGCAAGAACACTGGAGTGGGTTGCCATTTCCTTCTCCAATTTAAGGCACAGTGTGCTTTAAACTACATTCATACTGAAGTTTTACTCTTCTCAAAGGTGATGACCAAAATTCAAACTGTAGAACGATCTTCAGACAACTGAGTTCAATTCAAATGTGTACGTGACAAGAATATCTGATCTACAGAAAAATTAATTCTTGTAATAATACATAAGGTATCTTCTTTACACTACTTAGAAAATCAATCCTTTTGAACTAAAGTTAAGGACACCAACAAGATAGTTTTCTCAATACTAAATACTAAACTGCTAAATACTAAAACACTGAACTGTAGAAGAAACTGCTTGTAATCAATCTTTGGTTCAACAGCTTTATTCCAGAAAAATCTTCCTAACTACAAATATATCACAGAGAACAAACTCACAATGAAACTGCTAAAAGAAGTTCACTGCCAAGTAAGTATTTATCTGATTCCCATTTATCTTAGTATTTCTTAAAAGGCCTATATGTCATCAGAATCTTCACTCTTACTCAAAAACTTATGTATTAGTGTGTTAGTCAATCAGTCATGCCCAACTCTTTGAGACCTCATGGACTGCAGCCCACCAGGCTCCACTGCCAAGGGATTTTCCAGGCAAAGATACTGGAGTGAGTTGTCATTTCCTTCTCCAGGGGATCTTCCCAACCTAGGGATTGAACCCGGGTCTCCTGAACTGCAGGCAGATTCTTTACCAACTGAGTTACAAGGTAAGCCATCCCCACCCCCAAAACAAAAAAACAAAAAACAAAAAACATAACTTTATATAATAAAATGCACTGTAAAAGAATAAAAAATAATTGCTATCATGTTCAAAATGTGACTTTACTACACTTCCTCTTTGTTGTTAGTAGAAACTTATTTTAATTTTTCCAAGCTTACTAGAGGACGAATAAAATACTTTTGTCTCTAAGAAATAAAAGGGATTTAAAAACACTTCCACAAAGCTCCACGAGAAAACTGAATACTTTTTTCCAAAAAATCAATACCAGTACCATAAATGTTTTCCTTGATTAGCTGAAAACAGGTATCATCTCTTAAGAATTGTTTTTAAGAGTGTAAAAGAGGCATTCCTTTAACAATTATTATGTACAAGTCTAGGACTTGTGAGCTTTTTAATTCCCCACCAAAATAACATATATTAGGAAGAGAATCCATTATTATGTTGTTAATATTCTGAAGTATTTAATACATACTTAAAGCAAATTTAAGCATCTGTGAAAAAATACAGAAAAGAGAATTCAGAAACGACTGTTTCACCTAAATACTAAGTAGCAAATACTATGAGACGACAGGGAAATGTAATAACTTTGATATTAACCACCATATTCTGGAAGCTCTCCATAAGCCTTCAGACTTCTAGCTTCATCTGCATTGTACTTTAAAATTACATCAGCTTTGTGGTCCTTGGAGAAAAACAAGGAAGGATCAAAACTGGTTATGCAAAGAATCATCAGTTGCCTCATAAATTCCTTTCAAGTTAAACACACTTAAGATAAACCTCACTAGTCTCTCATCTTCCATGTGTCATCTGCACACACACACACACACACACACACACACACACAATCCTCATGATGAAGTTTGCATGCATGACCAAAGTATAGACTAGGAAAGTTATGTATACAATGCACTGAATCAAAGAAAGAAAAGGAAACACGTGGGGTGGCAATGCAGTCTTTTCCACACTCTAACACTGTAGTTCAAACTGAAAGTGGTATTATTACCCAAGAGAAACCTTTCTATAACCCATAGTTGTTAGAGTATCTTACCAATTTGAATTCTCTGTGGTGCTTTAAAAAAAGATACCGTTATCTTCCTAAAACCTGACAGACCTGAAGTGAAGTCTTTGTGTGTTTATGATGCAAATATGCCTGAGAATTACTGCCTTTTAGGGTGTTCACTTTTCTCCATTTTAAAGAACCTGAATCACTGACAGAGGAAAACATTATGAATGCTTACAACTAACCTAGAAAAGGCCTAAAGAAAGACAACTGAAAATATCAGTCATAGAACTGCAGTGGAATACAAACCAACACTTCTCAAACTATAATGTGCCCCAAAAAACATATACGTATTTTGTTAAAACTCTGAGTGTAACTCAGTAGTGAAGAGATAAGCTAATAACCTGCTCATACAATTCCATAGAGGAGTGATCCTGCTATTATCTTTAGATTATGATTTGAGTAGAAAGGGTTTGTAATTACCCACAACAGATTAAAAATCAGAAGAGCTATTTGTAGCTTAAGGGATTAATAAGATTGTGGTTACACTGCCCATCAATCAAAGAATTTAACTGGGAATTAACTATTATTTGATCCATTTGCAGGGTTCTATGTACTCTTGCCTGGAAAATCCCATGGATGGAGGAGCCTGGTGGGCTTCAGTGGAGTCGGACATGACTCAGTGACTTCACTTTCAGTTTTCACTTCATGCATTGGAGAAAGAAATGCAAACCCTCTCCAGTGTTCTTGCCTGGAGAATCCCAGGGATGGGGGAGCCTGGTGGGCTGCTGTCTATGGGGTCACACAGAGTCAGACATGACTGAAGCGACTTAGCAGCAGCAGCATGTAGTTAAACTAAAATAAATGGACATGAAAATAATACAGTTTTATGGACAGATTCTATGTTTTTAGTCATCAAATACAAAAATGGAAAGGTTATCAATGGATGTTCCAGATAACAAAACATAAAAACGCCAAAAAAAAAATATTGAGTAAAACATCAGGATATAAAATGAATATACTTACATCAGTTGTAATATTAATGCATCCATATTACCCAAAGTAATGTAAAGATTCCATGTAATAACTATAACAATCCAAGTAGCATTATTATTTCCCCAAAGTTATATGGAACCTCAAACAATGCAAACTGCCAAAGCAATCTTGAGAGCTAACAAACATATGAAAAGATGCTCAACATCACTCATTATCAGAGAAATGCAAATCAAAACCACTATGAGGTACCATTTCACGCCAGTCAGAATGGCTGCGGTCCAAAAGTCTACAAGCAATAAATGCTGAAGAGGATGTAGAGAAAAGGGAACCCTCTTACACTGTTGTTGGGAATGCAAACTAGTACAGCCACTACGGAGAACAGTGTGGAGATTCCTTAAAAACCTGGAAATAGAACTGCCTTATGACCCAGAAATCCCACTGCTGGGCATACACACCGAGGAAACCAGAATTGAAAGAGACATGTGTACCCCAATATTCATCACAGCACTGTTTCTAATAGCCAGGACATGGAAGCAACCTACATGTCCATCAGCAGATGAATGGATAAGAAAGCTGTGGTACATATACACAATGGAGTATTACTCAGCCATTAAAAACAATACATTTGAATCAGTTCTAAAGAGGTAGATGGAACTGGAGCCTATTATACAGAGTGAAGTAAGCCAGAAAGAAAACCACCAATACAGTATACTAATGCATATATCTAGAATTTAGAAAAATGGTAACAACAACCCTGAATGCGAGACAGCAAAAGAGACACAGATGTACAGAACAATCTTTTGAATCCTGTGGGAGAGGGAATGGGGATGATTTGGGATAATGGCATTAAAACATGTATAATATCCTATAAGAAATGAATTGTCAGTCCAGGTTTGATACAGGATACAGGAAGCTTGGGGCTGGTGCACTGGGATGACCCAGAGGTATGGTATGGGGTGGGAAGTGGTAGGGGGTTCAGGATGGGAAACATGTATACACCCGTGGTGGATGCATGTTGATGTATGGCAAAACCAATACAATATTGTAAAGTTAAAAAAAAATAATAACAATTATAATAAAATAAATAAATAAATAAAAAAGAATAAAGCTCGAGGACACACACTTCCTGCTTTTGAAACACAACTGTTCAAACAATATGGCACTGGCATTCCACCAGTAATGCAGATCTTGGAACAAAACTGAGCACTCAGAAATACAATTTTTCAAAACCACCGAACTAACACTTATGAAGGGAACCAAGATCACAGTGTAGAAAAGACATCCTCTCCAATAGACAGGACTGGAAAAAAAGTACTTAACATAAAAGCAGACCCCCTTTCTTACACTAGAATCTACCTAAAATTACCCTGAAATAGATCAGAGATTTAAACACAGAGCTGAACCTATAAAAGTACTGCAAGAAAACACATTATACAACTACCAAATGCCACTCTTGCTCTTTGCTTTTGGTATAGGACACCAAACCCATAAGCAACACAAGCAAAACCTAGTAAGTGAAACTATCACAGTAAATTGATTTTGCACAGAAAAGGACACTGTCAACAACAACAACAAAAGACAGTGTACTAGATTGGTAAAAATATTTGCAAATGATATGACTAATAAGGGGTTAACATCCAAGGCAGATAAATCCTGCCATTTGCAACTACATGGATTAACCTGGAGAGTAGTGTGCTAAGAGAAACACGTCACACAGAGAAAGCAAACACTGCAGGACTTCATTTATATGTGGAATCAGGACTGAATACAAACTCATCAAAGTTCAGGGATGCTCCTAATCTCTCAGCTTTGAGTGACCTGGATTTTCTGCACAAGCCTGAAATGAAGAGAAGGATTATCAGTTGCCTGGCTGAGTATATAATGTATGCCTCACCATGCACAGAGCCTAAAAACAGAGGTTGAGAGGGCTGCTGGTTTTTAATGAAACCTCAAATATGGGCTGTCTGCTAGGTTATAAACAAGCATTCAGTGGCCACACACAAGGAAAAATACATACCCTACAGAATCTGTTTCAGAAATCATCCAACAAATGATGACAAGAAAAAGCTCTGGGAGAAGAAATCTGATGTTCCCATTTCACCATGTTATATCTGCATTTTCTAGTTTTCAACAACAACAACAGAACAAGAGACACACAAAGAAATAGGAGAAGGTGTCTGGTCACATAAGGAAATAAGTAGGTAATACAAAGCATGGCTCAGAAAGCCTAGAGGCTGGACTTAATGGAGACTTTACATCAGGTAGTATAGACACAAAGAATACAAGAAACAAGGAGTATATATATATATATATATATATATATATATATATATATATATATATATATATAATTGTCAAGAATATTTCACTAGAGAATCAGGATATACAGATTATTTAAAAGAAAACCAGTGGACATGAAAAGTGGAGTTGCTGACTTCAAACTGTCACTGTACATCACTAATAGAACAATAACACCAAAAAACAAACAAACAAACAAACAAACCAAGGAAACAGAAGACTGAAACTTTACAAATCAGAAAGTCTTAGGTATTTAAAGAAAACATGACCTGATAACAGAATAGAGAGAAACAGCAATTATTTCACTCAAAATTTAATTAAGCACAAGTGATGGATTTGACCAAGAAATCAAAAGGATTTCTGTCTCACAAGTCATATTCCAAACATTGAAACCATATTGAGCAAGTATTTCTGTAAATATTCATCTCAGATTTATAACTTACACTTTAAAAAACCTAGTCTATGTCTTAGCTTTCTAATATGAGCCCAAAAAAACCATTTTTGGAGATAGAGGTTTTGCCTTATTTAATTGCATCATCTGCAGCAGTGGTTTCTCAAACTTGGATCTGAGACCTTTAAATTTAAAAATCATAACTGAGAACCCAATATAAACTTACTATTTTTTTTCTTTTGATGAAAGAGAATACTAATGAAAATCACTGTCATATGCTACTGTTCTTATTTCAGCAAAGGTCAATTTTCAAAAATATTTTAAAAAACAAAACTGGAGGGAGTCCTCTGGTGGTCCAAAGATTAGGACTCAGGGCTTTCACAGCAGTATTCTGGATTCAATCCCTGACTGGGGATCTAAGATCCCACAAGCTGCAGTAATGTCAAAAATTAAAGAAAAAATTGAATGAAAAATGAATACTCTAACTCTGTGAAATATATTTCATAAAATACAAAGATATCTTCATTTTACTACAGAAAACTGAAAAAGTCAACCTGCAGCATAAACCCTGAAAACCTAGCACAGATATTTAAATACACTTGGATTTTAAATGAGGACAGAATGCTGAGTTGTAGTATTTATCCAAAATTTTAAGATAATGTGTATTGCATATTGTATTAAAATAAGAAAAGAAACAACCAGTCTTCCCACAGAACACATATACCATAAGTCAGCCAGAATCCTATCATCTTAAACATAAGTGGATCGTAACAAATTTTGATAACAGAAGGATGAGAATCATAACTGGCTAGGAGAGGCCAAATGCATTTTATCACATCAGTAAAATAAGGATATTAATGATTCCTAAATTCAAGAACATTATAAATTTAAGTGTATTTGATACCTGATAGTCTCAAAGATGAACCAATATAATATCTGAAGTATTTATCCAAATCTATAAAATAAAACACAGTATATTATATTTAAAATACAAACAAACAATAGTATTTGATGTTAAGCCATACTTAACCCAATACAAAAAATACAGTTCACAAAGTGTGTGAAAACTATCTGCTAAAGATTAGGGGAAAACTACAGATGTGTGGTGTGTATGACGTGTGTGTGTGTTCATGACTATGAGACAAAATCTAGTTATAGATAGTTACAGTATATTAAGCAAAACTAAAGTTAGGCAGTTCAGTTTGGGTAAAATTTTCTAATTTAGTCTATTAAAATATACAGAAATTTTACTTCAACTAAAGTCTTTTAAAATTACAAAAGCATAGTTCTTTGTCACATAAATTACTTTTATTCACAAATCTCTCTGGGCATGTTTAGTTATTTTAAACAAATGAAAATAACCCATCTACACAAATATGGCCAACTAGTTACCAATCTACATCAATTCAGGCCCCAAATTACTAACTGGAAAAGAATGATTCAAGAGAACAAAACTGTTTTTTTAATCAAAAAAATTAGGGTTGAAAGAACTTTAAAACAATATGATCAATAAATGTGCCAAAGTTACTAAATAAGATGGTCTATCATGTTCCAATTTCAAATGCTCCTAATAACACCTACAGCTGTTCCCACAAATCAAAATCTTACGCAGGACCACACACTATCAGTTCAGTTCAGTTCAGTCGCTCAGTCATGTCCAACTCTTTGTGACCCCATGAATAGCAGCATGTCAGGCCTCCCTGTCCATCACTAACTCCCGGAGTTCACTCAGACTCATGTCCATCCAGCCATCTCCTCCTCTGTCATCCCTTTCTCCTCCTGACCCCAATACCTCCCAGCATCAGAATCTTTTCCAATGAGTCAACTCTTTGCATGAGGTGGCCAAAGTACTGGAGTTTCAGCTTTAGCATCATTCCTTCCAAAGAAAGCCCAGGGCTGATCTCCTTCAGAATGGACTGGTTGAATTTCCTGGCAGTCCAGGGGACTCTCAAGAGTCTTCTCCAACACCACAGTTCAAAAGCATTAATTCTTCGGCGCTCAGCCTTCTTCACAGTCCAACTCTCACATCTATACATGACCACAGGAAACACCATAGCCTTGACTAGACCGACCTTTATTGGCAAAGTAATGTCTCTGCTTTTTAGTATGCTGTCTAGGTTGTTCAAAACCTTCCTTCCAAGGAGTAAACCTCTTTTAATTTCATGACTGCAGTCACCATCTGCAGTGATTTTAGAGCCCCCAAAAATAATGTCTGACACTGTTTCCCCATCTATTTCCTATGAAACGATGGGACTGGATGCCATGATCTTCATTTTCTGAATGTTGAGCTTTAGGCCAACTTTTTCAGTCTCCTCTTTCACTTTATCAAGAGGCTTTTTAGTTCCTCTTCACTTTCTGCCATAAGGGTGGTGTCAACTGCATATCTGAGGTTATTGAAATTTTTTCAGGCAAGTTTCTTCCAGTTCAGCATTTCTCGTGATGTACTCTGCATAGAAGTTATATAAACAGGGTACTGCCTTGACGTACTCCTTTTCCTATTTGGAACCAGTCTGTTGTTCCATGTTCAGTTCTAACTGTTGCTTCCTGACCTGCATACCGATTTCTCAAGAGGCAGGTCAGGTGGTCTGGTATTCCTATCTCTTTCAGAATTTTCCACAGTTTATTGTGATCCACACAGTCAAAAGCTTTACATAGTCAATTAAGCATAAATAGATGTTTTTCTGGAACTTTCTTGCTTTTTCCATGATCTATCGGATTTTGGCTATTTGATCTCTGGTTCTTCTACCTTTTCTATATAGTTAATTAGCAATTAGACTCATTTTGTCTTAAAAATAATTTTCAGGATTTTTTCTTTCTTTTTTTTCTTTCATGGATTACTATTTTTGTTAAGAGTCTAGGACATTTGTTTCATACACAGAATTTGTCTGTTTCCTCAAGTGCAAACATATCTGGCATAAGTCCAGCCTAGGTATCACAAATCATTCTTTCTAAATATAAATCCTATTATGAAAGTTATCAAGGATTTTCTAATTTTATGGATTTATATTGCCACATAAATCACTATTTTTGAAGTCTCCACAGGTAAATGTTTTAAAGGTAAGTTTTGTATTAAAGTAAAATATATATCCACACTGACCTTTTGTCTCAAGCTTCCTTGGATAATAAATAGAGGCAAACCATAGAATGGAAAAGACTAGAGATCTCTTCAAGAAAATTAGAGATACTAAGGGAATATTTCATGCAAAGATGTGTACAATAAAGGATAGAAATGGTATGGACCTAACAGAAGCAGAAGATATTAAGAAGAGGTGGCAAGAATACATAGAAGAACTGTACAAAAAAGATCTTCATGACCCAAATAATCACGATATAATGTTCACTTACCTAGAGTCAGACATTTTGGAATGTGATGAACCTTAGGAAACATCACTATGAACAAAGATAGTGGAGGTGATGGAATTCCCCTAAAGCTATTTCAAAACCTAAAAGATGATGCTATGAATCACTCAATTTGCCAGCAAATTTGGAAAACTCAGCAGTGGCCAGGGGACTGGAAAAGGTCAGTTTTCATTCTAATCTCAAAGAAAGGCAATGCCAAAGAATGCTCAAAATACTGCATAAATGCACTCATCTCACACACTAGAAAGGTAATGCTCAAAGTTCTCCAAGCCAGGCTTCAGCAATATGTGAACCATGAACTTCCTGATGTTCAAGCTGGTTTTCAAGAAGGCAGAGGAACCAGAGATCAAGTTGCCAACATCTGCAGGACCATTGAAAAAGCAAGCAAGTTCCAGAAAAGCATCTACTTCCACTTTATTGACTATGCCAAAGCCTTTGTCTCTGTGGATCACAATAAACTGTGGGAAATTCTGAAAGACATGGGATTACCAGACCACTTGACCTGCCTCTTGAGAAATCTGTATGCAGGTCAGAAAGCAAGTTAGCACTGGAAATGGAACAGCAGACTGGTTCCAAATAGGAAAAGGAGTACCTCAAGGCTGTCTATTGTCACCCTGCTTATTTAACTTCTATGCAGAGTACGTCATGAGAAACGCTGGGCTGGATGAAGCCCAAGATGGAATTAAGATTGCTGGAAGAAATATCAATAACCTTAGATATGCAGATGACATCACCCTTATGGCAGAAAGTGAAGAAGAACTAAAGATCCTCTTGATGAAAGTGAAAGAGTTGGCTTAAAGCTCAACATTAAGAAAACTGAGATCATGGCATCTGGTCCCATAACTTTATGTGAAATAGATGGGGAAACAGTGGCTGACATTTTATTTTATGAGTGGCTCCAAAATCACTGCTGATGGTGATTGCAGCAATGAAATTAAAAGACATGTACTCCTTGGAATGAAAGTTATGACTTACCTAGACAGCATATTAAAAAGCAGAGACATTACTTTTCCAACAAAGTTCCTTCTAGTAAAGGCTATGGTTTTTCCAGTAGTCATGTATGGATGTGAGAGATGGACTGTAAAGAAAGCTGAGTGCCAAAAAAGTGATGCTTTCTTACTTAGTGTTGGAGAAGAGCCTTGAGAGTCCCTTGAACTTCAAGGCTATCCAATCAGTTCATCCTAAGGAGATCAGTCCTGGCTGTCCATTGGAAAGACTGATGTTGAAGCTGAAACTCCAATACATGGCTACCTGATGGCAAAAAAACTGACTCATTTGAAAAAACCCTGATGTTGGGAAAGATTTAGGGCAGGAGGAGGTGGGGATGATAGAGGATGAGATGGATGAATGGCATCACTGACTCAATGAACAAATGTTTGGATAAATTCCAGGCGTTGGTGATGGACAGGGAGGCCTGGCATTCTGCAGTCCATGGGGTCACAGAGTTGGACACAACTCAGTGACTGAACTGAACTGCTCCTTCGAAGAAAAGCTATGGCAACTCTATACAACATGTTAAAAGGCAGAGCTACCACTTTGCTGACAAAGGTCTGTATAGTCAAATATCTAGTTCTTCCAGTAGTCATGTATGGATGTATCAGTTGGGACCATAAAGAAGGCTGAACACTGAAGAGTTGAAGCTTTTCACTGGAAGTGCTGGAGAAGACTCTTGAGAGTCCACCGGATGGCAAGGAGATCAAAGAAGTCAATCCTAAAGGAGATCAACCCTGAACATTCACTGCAAGATCTGCTGCCAAAGCTCCAATACTTTGGCCACCTGATGCAAAGAGTGGACAGAAAGGAGAAGACCTTGATGCAGGGAAAGAAGGAGGGCAAGAGAAGAGGACAACAGAAGATGAGATGGTTGGATGGTATCACAGGATTCAAGGTATATGAGTCTGAGCAAACTCAGGGAGACAGTGAAGGATAGAGAATCCTAGTGTACTGCAGTTCATGGGGTCTCACAGAGTCATAGATATGACTTATCAACTGAATAACAACTCAACCAAAGAGCTCCAAGTCTAATCTGTAACTATCCTGAAAAGTAATGGGATTGACACGCTAGAGAGTTCCTTGGATAACAGGCCATGAACCCAGCTTAGTACTCAGGACTGATACACAAAAGAAAAAAATAAAGAAAAGAAGACAATTTAAAAATTGGCCATGAAAACACACTTCTAATGTAAGGAAAAAAATATGAAGATCAAGGACCAAATTATCTTTAGCCACACATCATGTTCCAAATAATTAATAAATTATTTGTGCTTGTGTGTGTATGTGAGTGTGTGTGTGTGTGTGTGTGTGTGTGTGTCCTGTGTGTGGGTTTAATGGCTTTCACTATGCAGGAATAACTGCAAGGCTTTGTTAGGAAGTGCTGTAAATTACTGAAACAAATGGACAAATGTGAACGGACTTTATATACCAGCTCTACAATGGAGAATAGAATTTTCAATTAAGAGAAAAGTATACATGTGAATTGAACAATATGTTAACTTCGATTCATTTCAATATACACATATGGCTAGTGGCTATACCAAAAAACAAACCAAAACAAACAAACAAACAAACAAAAAATAAAACAAAAAAAAAACAGGTTTCCCCAGTGGCTCGGCCATGAAGAATTCACCTGCAAATGCAAGAGACAAAGGAAACATGCATTTAACTTCTGGGCCAGGATGATCCCATGGAGGAGAAAAGGACAACACATTCCAATATTATTCCTGGATAATCCCATGGACACAGGAGCCAGGTGGGGCACAATTCACGATTTCAAAAAAGAATCAGACATGACTAAGTGCAAGCAACATTTCTAGAAAAGAGTACTTTAGTGCAATTCTGTTCAGTCGCTCAGTCATATCTGACTCTTTGCAATCCCATGAATCGTAGCCCACCATTCCTCCCTACCCATTGCCAACTCCCGGAGTTTACTCAATCTCATGTCCATCGAGTCAGTGATTCCATCCAACCATCTCATCCTCTGTCATCCCTTTTTCTTTCTGCCCCCACTCCCTCCCAGCATCAGGGTTGTCTTCAATGAGTCAAATCTTAACATAAGGTGGCCAAAGTATTGGAGTTTCAGCGTCAGCATCAGTCCTTTCAATGAATACCCAGGGCTGATCTCCCTTAAGGTGGACTGGTTAGATCTCCTTGCAGCCCAAGTGACTCTCGAGAATCTTCTCCAACACCACAGTTCAAAAGCATCAATTCTTCAGCACTCAGCTTTCTTCACAGTCCAATTCTCACTTCTGTACATGAGCACTGGAAAAACCATAGCCTTGACTAGATGAACCTTTGTTGGCAAAGTGATGTCTCTGCTTTTTAATATGCTATCTATGTCGTTCAAGAAGTGGTAATACCAGACCACCTGACCTGCCTCTTGAGAAACATATATGCAGGTCAGGAAGGAACAGTTATAACTGAACATGGAACATGGACTTCTTCCAAATAGGAAAAGGAGTACACCAAGGCTGTATATTGTTACCCTGCTTTTTTAACTTCTATGCAGAGTGCATCATGAGAAACGCCCTGGGCTGGAAGAAGCACAAGCTGGAATCAAGATTGCCCAAAGAAATATCAATAACCTCAGATAAGCATATTACACTACCCTTATGGCAGAAAGTGAAGAGGAACTAATCAGTCTCTTGATGAAAGTGAAATAGGAGAGTGAAAAACTTGGCTTAAAGCTCAACATTCAGAGAACTGACACCATGGCATCTGGTCCCATCACTTCATGGGAAATAGATGAGGAAACAGTGGAAACAGTGACAAACTTTATTTTGGGGGGGTTCCAAAATCACTTCAGATGGTGACTGCATCCATGAAATTAAAAGACACTTACTCCTCAGAAGGAATGTTATGACCAAACTAGACAGCATATTAAAAAGCAGAGACATTACTTTGCCAAGAAAGGTCTGTCTAGTCACGGTTATGGTTTACTAGGTGACAACAGAATCGTAAGGTTAAATTTCTTGTGACCATTCTCTTGGAGTTATATAGAGAAAGGCTTTGCTTTTAGGAGATGAAATATTTAGGGCTAAAGTCCATAACTATATAACTAGACCTGCCTACAACAAAGTTTAAAATGTTAGAAGGAAAATGTTCATGTATAGAAAGAAAGTACAAAAAGAGAACATTAAAGATTAGTGAGTCTAAGTGAAAAACATATGGGATTTGTGCTCACATTTCAACGTTTCTATGGGCTTAAATTTTCATTAAAAGGAAAAATGTAGGTGCTTCAGTCAATTCGTTTACTCTTAGTTTAGTCTGCACTTACTTAAATAAGAGTCAGTTATTTGGTTACTTCATTCAATATGATCATGCACTAGTGACATTGTAGTACTGATGGTCTGAGGTCTTGGCACGGATTTCTCACGGTCTATTGAAAAATATTATAATGGTAGGGAATTTTCAATGTTGGAAGACATCCTTACTCTGCTCTAAACCTTAAAATTCATTCTCAGTTATACCATGTTTTTCCATAGAATAAAACAGAACACTTTGTTTACAGACATGCCACATTAAGCGTCCATGAGAAACAGTGTAAAATGAATTATTTAATAAAGAAATTCTGGCAAAATGTATGGCACTGAAAATGGGGAAAAGATGGAGCTATCTGGGGCTTCTGTGGTGGCTCAGTTGTAGGGTATCCACCGGTCAATACAGCAGACACAAGTTTGATCCCTGGTCCAGGATGAATCCACATGCCTCAGAACAACTGAGCCCCTGTGCCACAGCTACTGAGCCTATGTTCTACAGCCTGGAAGCTGCAACTGTTGAGCCCACGTGCTGCAACTACTGAAGCCTGGTCTCCCTGGAGCCTATGCTCCACAAGCAGAGAGTGCACCCCAATGAGAATCCTGTGCACTGCAAATACAGAGCAGCCCCCATTCCCCACAACTAGAGAAAAGCCAATGCACACTAAAGAAAAGCCCATCCACACTAATGAAAAGCCCATCCACAGTAATGAAAGTCCAGCACAATATATATATACATATATATATGTTAATATAATGTATGGATGTTTTTCTTTCTGCCTTGCATCACTCTGTATCATAGGATCCAGTGTCATTCACCTCATTAGCACTGATTCAAATGCACTCTTTTAAATAGCTGAGTAATATTCCATTCTGTATATGTACCAAAGCTTTACTATCCATTCATCTGCTCATGGATATCTAGGTAGCTTCCATGTCCTAAACATGAAAACACTGCTGTGATGATGAACATTGGGGTAGACGTGTCTCTTTCAATTCTGGTTTCCTCAGTGTGTATGCCCACCAGTGGGTTTCCTGGGTCACATGACAGTACTAGTCCCAGCTTTTTAAGGAATCTACACAGCATCCCCCATACTGGCCGTACTAGTTTGCATTGCCTCCAACACTGTAAGAGGATTCCCTTTTTTCTGCAGTCTGTTCAGCATGTATTGTTTGTCGACGTTTTGGTAACAGCCATTCTGACAGGTGTGAGATGGTACAACACTGTGGCTTGATGTCCATTCCTGTGATAATGAGTGATGTTGAGCATCTTTTCATGTGTTTCTTAACCATCTGTATGTCTTCTTTGGAGAACTGTCTGTTCAGTTCTTCAGCCTAATTTTTGATTGGGCCATTAATTTTTTCTGGTATTGAGTTGCATGAGCTTCTTGTATATTTTTGAGTTTTACTTAGTCAATTGCTTCATTTACTATCATTTTCTCCCGTTCTGATGACTGTCTTTTCACCTTCCTTGTTTCCTTCATTGTTCAGGAGCTTTTAAATTTGATTAGTTCCGTTGGTTTATTTTTGCTTTTATTTACATTACTCTGGGAGGTGAGTCATAGAAGGTCCTGCTGTGATTTATGTCAGAGACTGTTCTGTCTATATTTTCCTCTAGAAGTTTCACAGTTTCTGGTCTTTCATTTAGATCTTTAATCCATATTTAGTTTATTTTTGTGTATCATTAGAAAGTATTCTAGAATCATTATTTTACAGGTGGTTGGCCAGTTTTTCCAGTGCCACTTGTTAAAGATATCGGTCTTTTCTCCATTGTATATTCCTGAGTCCTTTGTCAAAGATAAAGTGACCATAGGTGCGTGGGTTTATCTCTGGGCTTTCTATTTTGTTCCATTGATCTATATTTCTGTCTTGGTGTCAGTAACATACTGTCTTGATAACTGTAGCTTTGTACTATAGCCTGAAGTCATGCAGGTTGATTCCTTCAGTTCCATTCTTCTTTCTAAAGATTGCTTTGGCTATTCGAGGTTTTTTTGTTTTTTTTCCCCTTCATACAAACTGTGCAATGATTTGTTCTAGTTCTCTGAAAAACACTTTTGGTAGGTTGATAATTACTTTAAATGTAAACAGATTAAATGTTCCAACCAAAAGACACAGACTGATTGAATGGATACAAAAACATGACCCATATATATATGCTGTCAACCAGAAACCACCTTCAGATGCAAAGACACATATAGACTGAAATTGAGAGGGTGGAAAAATACATTCTATGCAAATGGGAAGCAAAAGAAAGCTGGAATATTAATCCTGATATCAGACAGGCCTTAAAATAAGAATACTATAAAAAATAAGGAAAGACACTACACTATGATAAAAGGATCAATCCAAGAGGGAGACATAACAGTTGTAAACATCTATGCACTGAACACTTTATTGCCGAATTTTACCTTAAATTGAAGAAACTAGCGAAAATGACTAGATGATTCAGGTATGAACTAAATCAAATCCCTTATGTTTATACAGTGGAAGTGACAAATAGATTCAAGACAGAATATTGAAGATTCAAGACAGAATCAAGATAGACAGAATGCCTGAAGAACTATCGATGGAGTTTTGTGACAGTGTACAGGAGGCAGTGATCAAGACCATACCCAAGAAACACAAATGCAAAAAGTCAAAATGGTTCTCTGAGGAGGCCGTCCAAATAGCTGAGAAACAAAAAGAAGCAAAAGACAAAGGAGAGAGGGAAATATATACCCATTTGAATGAAGAGTTCCAAAGAATTGCAAGTAGAGATAAGAAAGCCTTCCTCAGCAATCAACAAAAAGAACAGAGGAAAACAATAGAATGGGAAAGACTAGAGATCACGTCAAGGAAATTAGAGATACTAAGGGAGCATTTCATGTAAAGATGGGCACAATAATGGACAGAAATGGTATGGGCATAAGAGAAGCAAAAGATGTTAAGAATTGATGGCAACAATGCACAGAAGAATTATACAAAAAAGATCTTCATGATGCAGATAACCAGGATAGTGTGATCACTCACCTAGAGCCAGACATCCTGGAATGTGAAGCCAAGTGGATCTTAGGAAGCAAAGCTAGTGGAAGTTATGGAATTCCAGTTGAGCTATTTGAAATCCTAAAAGATGATGTTGTGAAAGTACCACGCAATACGCCGGCAAAGTTTCAAAGCTTGGCGGTGGCCACCGGACTGGAAAACGTCAGTTTTCATCCCAGTCTCAAAGGAAGGTAATGCCAAAGAATGCTCAAACAACCACACAGTTGCACTCATCTCACGTGCTAGTAGAGTAATGCTCAAAATTCTCCAAGCCAGGCTTCAACAGTATGTGAACTGTGAACTTCCAGATGTTAAAAGTGGACTTAGAATAGTCAGAGGAACCAGAGATCAAATTGCCAACATCCACTGGATCATTGAAAAAGCAAGAGTTCCAGGAAAAACATACATTTCTGCTTCATTCAATATGCCAAAACCTCTGAGTGTGTGGGTCAAAATAAACTGTGGAAAATTCTAAAAGAGATGGGAGTACCAGGCCACCTGACTTGCCTCCTGAGAAATCTGTGTGCAGGTCAAGAAGCATCAGTTAGAACTGGACATGAAACAACAGACTGGTTGCAAGTCGGGAAAGGAGTATATCAAGGCTGTATTTCATCACCCTGCTATTTAACTTATAAGCAAAGGACATCATGCTAAATGCCAGGCTGGATGAAGCACAAGCTGGAATCAAGATTGTCAAGAGAAATATCAGTAATCTCATATATGCAGATAACACCACCCTTATGGCAGAAAGTGAGGACCTAAAGAGCCTCTTGATGAAAGTGAAAGAGGAGAGTGAAAAAGTTGGCTTAAAACTCAACATTCAGAAAACTAATATCATAGCATCCAGGCACATCCCTTCATGGCAAATAGATCAGGAAACAATGGAAATAGTGCCAGACTGTTTTTCGCAGTTGGGGAGGCAAATCACTACAGATGTTGATTGCAGCCATGAAATTCAAGGGTGCTTGCTCCTTGGAAGTCACGCTATGACTTACTTAGAAAGCATTAAAAAGCAGAGACATTATTTTACCAACAATCAACCAATGTGTCAAAGCAATCCTTTTTCCAATAGTCATGTACTGATGCGAGAGTTGGAGGAGAAGGAAAGCTGAGTGCCTAAGAATTGATCCTTTGGAACTGTGGTGTTGGAGAAAACTCTTGAGGATATCAAAGCAGTCAATCCCAAGAAAATCAGTCCTGAACATACATTGAAATGACTGAAGCTCCAATACTTTGGCAACCTGATGCAAAGAAGTAACTCATTTGAAAAGGCCCTGATGCTGGAAAAGATCGAAGGCCAGAAGAGAAGGGGACGATAGAAGACGAGATAGTTGGATGGCATCCTCAATGCACATGAGTTTTAGCAAGCTCCGGAAGTTGGTGATGGACAGGAACAGGGAAGCCTGGTGCGATATTTTACCATAAAGTATGATGTTAGTTATACAGTTTATTACCATCATCAGGTTGAGGAAGTTTTCTATTTCTAGTTTGCTAAGAGTTTTTATACAGAATGTGTTCAGTCACTCAGATCTGTCCAGCTCTTTGCGACCCCATGGAGTTTAAACCCAAACGGTTCCTCTGGTTGAGGATTCTCCAGGCAAGAATACTGGAGTTGGTTGCCATGCCCTCCGCCAGGGCATCTTCCCAACCCTGGAATAGATATTAGACTTTATCCAATTATTTTTCAGCGTTTTTCGAGATGACCCTACTGTGTTTTATTTTTTGTCCTTTAGTACTTTGAATTACACTGATTGATTTTCAAATGTTTAACCAATCCTGCATTCTTAGGGGACAAAAATTAATAGATTATGCTGCGTTGTCTTTGTATATATTGGCATAGTCTGCGCTTCACTCTGAACACTTTCTGTTGCTACGTCTTCAAGTGCACAATTTCCTCCTGCTGTCCTGTCTAATCTGTCATTTATTCTATCGACTGTGTTTGCCATCTGACGCTACAGTTTTCCTATCTACAAGATGGAATTGGTCTACTTTATTATTTGCATGTCTCTACTTAATTTTACAAAATGCAAAACAAAATGCAAAACACAGTCATTCCAATATTTTAATGTCTCTGTCTGCAATGTCTTAAATCTATGCCGCTTCTGGGTCAGTTTGATTTCTCAAGGGAAATTTAATATGATTTTTTCTTACCTTAGTGAGATTAAATATCTTTTTAATGTGGTTAGTGTATAGTCCCATATCTTTCTTGTCAAATGGCTGCTCATGTCTTTTAAACATCTCTGAATAAAGTGAATGTCCAGTAGTACATCTTTCTTAGAAACTGTTGGCTCGTGTGTTTTTCACATTTTTCTATCATTCTTTAGGTTCTTTGTTGTAAAATTTTAACAGTCATCTTTTGGGTTTGTTTATGGTGCTTTTTTTTTTTTTTCCTACCTCTTAAAATTTTAAGCAGTGTCATGCATCCAGGGTGAATAAGGAACCAGTGAACACCTGGAAGTGAGCGCTTCACAGGAAACCCAGGAAGTCCCACTAAGACAAAAAACTGTGTACCCCAGGGCACACCTCAGGCTGGCTGACCCTGCTTGTCAATTAGGAACACAAGGACTGAGATGAAGCCGACACCTCATTCCCCTTTCCTCCAGAGGCAACCACCTCAATGAGAGACCTTGGGAACTAGGTGGGGATACATGATTACACAGTGTTTCTTCCAAGAAGCTGGAATCTTGTCGTAGCTCTTCATGGAAATGAATTCCAGCATGGTCTCAATGGTGACGTAAGCAGCAATGGAGGTACCAGCTGGAAAACAAGATGAGAAAAGAGATTTGTAAGGGCACATGTTGAGAAAGCCCTTTCCAGACAAGGCTCACACAACTCTGAGCAAGCACCGCCCCTTCGGGGGAATACTAATCACTCAAAGGTCATCATTTCTTTCTTGGGATGCCTCATCCCCATCACCCTGTATAAACCCAGACTTGGGTATTACACCTAATGAGGTGAGCATGAGTCCTAGGTTTGAAACTAGACAGCTCCAAGTGGACCAACAGCAAAAATATTCAGTGCATTCTCACAGCCTGAAGACAGGGGTTTCAGACTGGAAACTAGAAAAGTGAGGACAGCTATGTGCAAACTGAGCAAAGGAAGTGGGATGGAAAAGATTCCTGGTAGGTGGTCCAGAATTAAATGGTGCTCAAAGTGCTTTAAGACCACCTTATAGGAGGAAAGTAGAATGATTCTCTTTTCCACAGATACTTCGATAGAACCTAATTATCATGGAGGAATTTTAGGCAGGATATGAAAAACTAGATAATGGTGAAATGTGAGAGAGAAAAGAATGAAAGCCTGAATACTGTGGCTGTGGGCCAAGGTTTGGAGGAGACCCAGTCTCCCTGCCATGTGGCCCTTCATGTAGACTTAGAGAGATGAGGATGGCAGGTGAGTTTGGAGGGCTCCTAAGGCCATTAAAAATGCTACCTTTCCCCCACCAAATCATCTGAGCTGCTCTCCATCCTCCCCTAGAGTTGACAGGATCGGGCTTTGTGATGTGAAGGCCCACCCAGGGCCACCATTGGCTGGTGGCAGCAACTTTATGAGTTGCTGACCTCATAAAGCATAAGGCTGTGGCCCCCTGGGAGGGTATACATAGGGCTGCTCAGGGGCTCTGGAGCAGACCACTGTGAGTCTTCAAAATGACTAAGGTGACTGGGAAGCCACAAGGCTCTAGAGAAGTTGTGGGACAGCAGACTCTAGATACCCAGGAGGAAAAGATGAAAAGCTCCTGTCAACAGATGTCCAAAGAAGTGTCAAGGTGAGCTGAACCCATGCAAGGTCCTCTTGTCCATTGAGACCGCCCCATAAGACACCTCCCCTTGTCCTTGCCAGGCCCTTACCCCTTCTCTGCCCACACCCCTTCTCCTGAAGCCATTGTTCCCATCCATCTTCACCCTCTTCCCCAAACAAACCGCCACTCTGTACTCCCTTTTTTTGTTTTCTCCAGGTGGCCAGGGTAACCAGGAGGGTGAATAAGCCATCTGGTCCTGAGCTTAGTTTTTCTTGTGGTTGGAAGCTTTTTGATTGCAGCTTTGCCTTCTGTGTTCGTGATGGGTCTGTTGAGATTATCTATTTCTTCCTGGTTCAGTTTTGGAAGGTTATACTTTTCTGAGTATTTGTCCGTTTCTTCTAAGTTGTCCATTTTATTGTCATATAGCTGCTGATAGTAGTCTCAGGATCCTTTCTATTTCTGTGTCGTTTATTGTGATTTTTCCATTTTCATTTCTAATTTGTTGAATTGATTCTTCTCCCTTTCTTTCTTGATGAATCTGGCTAATGGCTTGTCTTCTTTTTTTTTTAATCTTCTTAAAGAACTGTCTTTTCCTTTCGCTGATTTTTGTAACAGTTTCCTTCCTTTTTCACTTATTTCTTTCCTAATTTTTATGATTTCTTTCCTTCTGCTAACCCCGGGGTTCTTCATTTCTTCTTTTTCTCATTGCTTTAGCTGGGACGTTAGGT
Source organism: Bos taurus (assembly GCF_002263795.3). Lineage (NCBI taxonomy): Eukaryota > Metazoa > Chordata > Mammalia > Artiodactyla > Bovidae > Bos > Bos taurus. Next base: position 24,203,757 of record NC_082638.1, read on the forward strand.
CATTTATTTGAGGTTTCTCTTGTTTCTTCAGATAAGCTTGTATTTTTATGAATCTTCCCCTTAGCGCTGCTTTCTGAATCCCATTGGTTTTCATTTCATTTTCATTCATATCGTGTTTTCATTTTTGTTTGTACCTATGCATATTTTCATTTCTTTTCTGATTTCTTCTGTTATATGTTGGTTATTCAGAAGTGTGTTGTTCAGCCTCCATATGTTTGTATTTTTAATAGTTTTATTTTTCCTGCTGTTGTAGGTTGTTTAGTCGCTCAGTCGTTTCCGACTCTTGTGGCCCCATGGACTGTAGCCTGCCAAACTCCTCTGTCCGTGGAACTCTCCAGGCCAGAATACTGGAGTTGGTTGCCATTTCCTTCTCCAGAGAATCTTCCCAACCCAGGAATCGAACCTGGGTCTCCTGCATTGCAGGCAGATTCTTTGCTGACTGAGCTACAACATCTAATCTTACTGCATTGTGATCAGAAATGATGCCTGAAATGATTTCATTTTTGTTTTCTTTTTCTAATTTACCAAGGCTAGATTTATGCAATCTATCCTGGAAATGTTCCATGTGCACTTGAGAAAAAGGTGAGATTCATTGTTTTGGGGTGAAGTGTCCTATAGATATCAATTAGGTCTAACCGGTCCATTGTATCACTTGAAGTTTGTGTTTCCTTGCTGATATTCTGCTCGGTTGATCTGTACATACATGTAAGTGGGATATTAAAGTCTCCGACTATTACTACATTACTTTTAATTTCCCCTTTCAAATTTGTTAGCATTTGCCTTACGTACTGCGGTACTCCTATGTTGGGTACGTAGATATTTATAGAAGAAAAGGAAAGAGATAAACATCTGAATGCAGAGTTCCAAAGAATAGCAAGAAGAGATAAGAAAGCCTTCTTCAGCGATCAATGCAAAGAAATAGAGGAAAACAACAGAATAGGAAAGACTAGGGAATCTCTTCAAGAAAATCAGAGATACGAAAGGAACATTTCATGCAAACATTGGCTTGATAAAGGACAGAAATGGTATGGACCTAACAGAAGCAGAAGATATTAAGAAGAGATGGCAAGAATACACAGAAGAACTGTACAAAAAAGATCTTCATGACCCAGTTAATCACGATGGTGTGTTCACTGACCTAGAGCCAGACATCCTGGAATGTGAAGTCAAGCGGGCCTTAGAAAGCATCACTACGAACAAAAATAGTGGAGGTGATGGAATTCCAGTTGAGCTATTCCAAATCCTGAAAGATGATGCTGTGAAAGTGCTGCACTCAATATGCCAGCAAATTTGGAAAACTCAGCACTGGCCACAGGACTGGAAAAGGTGAGTTTTCATTCCAATCCCAAAGAAAGGCAATGCCAAAGAATGCTCAAACTACCGCACATTTGCACTCATCTCACACACTAGTAAAGTAATGCTCAAAATTCTCCAAGCCAGGCTTCAGCAATATGGGAACCGTGAACTTCCTGATGTTCAAGCTGGTTTTAGAAAAGGCAGAGGAACCAGAGATCAGATTGCCAACATCCGCTGGATCATGGAAAAAGCAAGAGTGTTCCAGAAATGCATCTATTTCTGCTTTATTGACTATGCCAAAGCCTTTGCCTGTGTGGATCCCAATAAACTGTGGAAACTTCTGAAAGAGATGGGAATACCAGACCACCTGACCTGCCTCTTGAGAAATTTGTATGCAGGTCAGGAAGCAACAGTTAGAACTGGACATGGAACAACAGACTGGTTCCATATAGGAAAAGGAGTTCGTCAAGGCTGTATATTGTCAACCTGTTTATTTAACTTATATGCAGAGTACATCATGAGAAACACTAGGCTGGAAGAAATACAAGCTGGAATCACGATTGCTGGGAGAAATATCAATAACCTCAGATATGCAGATGATACCACCCTTATCACAGAAGGTGAAGAGGAACTAAAAAGCCTCTTGATGAAGGTGAAAGTGGAGAGTGAAAAAGTTGGCTTAAAGCTCAACATTCAGAAAACGAAGATCATGGCATCTGGTCCCATCACTTCATGGGAAATAGATGGGGTAACAGTGGAAACAGTGTCAGACTTTATTTTTCTGGGCTCCAAAATCACTGCAGATGGTGACTGCAGTCATGCAATTAAAAGACGCTTACTCCTTGGAAGGAAAGTTATGACTAACCTAGATAGCATATTCAAAAACAGAGACATTCCTTTACCAACAAAGGTCCATCTAGTCAAGGCTATGGTTTTTCCTATGGTCATATATGGATGTGAGAGTTGGACTGTGAAGAATGCTGAGCGCCTAAGGATTGATGCTTTTGAACTGTGGAGTTGGAGAAGACTCTTGAGAGTCCCTTGGACTGCAAGGAGATCCAACCAGTCCATTCTGAAGGAGATGAGCCCTGGGATTTCTTTGGAAGAATGATGTTAAAGCTGAAACTCCAGTACTTTGGCCACCTCTTCAGAAGGATTGACTCATTGAAAAAGACTCTGTTTCTGGAAGGGATTGGGGGCAAGAGGAGAAGGGGACGACACAGGATGAGATGGCTGGATGGCTTCACTGACTCGATGAACGTGAGTCTCAGTGAATTCCGGGAGTTGGTGATCTACAGGGAGGCCTGGCGTGCTGCGATTCCTGGGGTTGCGAAGAGTCAGAAACAACTGAGCGACTGATCTAATCTGACCTGATATCTTCTTCTTGTATTGATGCTTTGATCATTATGTAGTGGCCTTCACTTTCTCATTTCACAGACTTTATTTCAGTCTATTTTATCTGATATGAATATAGCTACTCCTGCATTCTTTCGGTCTCCATTTGCATGAAATACCTTTTCCCAGCACTCCACATTCAAGCTATATGTGTACCTTGGCTTCAGGTGGTTCTCTTGTAGAGAGCATATAAAGGAGTCTGGTTTGGTAACCATTTTACAATACTTCCTTTGTCACCTATCTATCCATTTGTCCATCCCTCTTTCCAATGCACAGTTGATCTTTTTCCTTGTTGCTTTTGTTTTAAATTGCAGACATCAGTATGTGTCTCCTTAGATATTTCAGCAAGCCTGCCATTAAGTAGTGAGCCGAATTTGTTTACAGCAATTTTCTTTGGATACTAATTTTAGATACAATGATATATAGCAATATTTTCTTTTCACCGTCACGTTACTTTTTAACTGAAGTATAGTTGATTTACAGCATTGTGTGAATGTCTGTTTTACAGAAAAGTGATTCAGTTATGCACACATATACGTGTAAATACATTGTGTGTACACACACACAGACACACACACACACACACACACACACATATATATACACATTCTTTTATTTAATCTTTATGTATGTATGCATTTATTTATTTAATTTTTTTACTACACTGTAGCGTGTGTGATTAGTTCTATAACCAGGATTTGAACATGTATCCACTGCAGTGCAAGTGTGGAATCTTTACTGCTGGACCGCCAGGGTTCCCCCATATATATTTGTTTTCATTATAAGTTATCATGGGATACTGAATATATTTCTCTGTGTTCTACAGTAGAAACTTGTCAATCCATTCCATGTACTCTAGTTTATATCTCCTCCCCCCAATCTCTTAGTCCATTGCTCCCCCAATTCTCTCTGCCTTGGAAGCCTCAAGTCTGTTATATATGTCCATGAGCTTGCATCTGTTGCATACACATGTTCATTTGTGTCATATCTTAGAATCTACATTTGAATGATATAATTTGGTATTTGTCTTTCTCTGTGTGCCTTACTTCATTTAGTATGTTTATCTCTCGGGCCATGCATGTTGACTCAAATGGCCTTATTTTTGTAGTTGTACATTTTCTTGTATCCTTTTAACTATACATAGAATTATTCATCTGCGATTAATTTCCTGTATATATTTTTTAAATGAGTGTAGTACACCACTCTTGGTATAGTACAGCCATTTTGAGTCTGTGTTAGGATTTTATATGGATATGTCAGTCACTTCAATTCAATTGCTCAGTTGTGTCCGATGGTTTGGAACCCCATGGACTGTAGCATGCCCCGCTTTCCCTGTCAATCACTAACTCCTGGAGCTTGTGTCTCCTTCCATCTCAGTTTTATTATAGTTCGTATTTCTTGTTTGACGAATCTGTACAGAGTTTCCTTTGTTGTGGCTGTACTGATTCTTGCTCCCTTACATCGATACACAGAGGCAGTCAGCAGTGTTTATTTTCTCTGACCTGCTCTCAGAAGTGTGTACGACATCACTCTTGCTAAGTCGGTCCCTGTAGATTATGTATGTGACAGGTATTTGTGGGAATCCATGAATTTCAGCCTACCAATATAAGCCTTCCAGGGAGTTCCATTTACCTCAGTTGGGGTACTCACTACCAGCAATATTGTCTGTCCTATGTGAAATGTAAATTCTGTAACACAACTCTCATCTGCCCTTCTTCAGTGACTCTGATTATCACAATTGTCTGTACCTCTGACAATGTCATTCTTTCCTTGTTTCAATGCCTGACGGAATGTCATATTCCGTCATGAACCCCTACCCCATTCCTTTATCTGTTCATCTCTCTGTCCCCGTGTATGTCCTTTAATTTCATCTCTGGGCATTGGGAATCCTGCTGCAGTGCATGCTCTTGGGCATGTGGTTTTCAAAGTCTGTGTATTTCTGAAGTATCATAGGAGTGGAGAAGCCCTGTCATATTTTCTATTTTTTTTTTTTATAAAGTCACGTGGACAGTGATTCTTATACTGGCTCCTCCCACTGATATACCCTCACTACTATAAAAGGATCCCGCTGACTAATGTTAATCTACCATTTCTGGCCTGGTCTGTTTTCCACGGTGGCCTTTTTCACTGGTCAGAGTTGATGTCTTGTGGCAGTTTGTATCTCTGATAAGAAACCTTGTGGAGTACTATTCATGGGCTTTTTGCTTTTAGAAAGCACTTTGAGTTGTATTTTCCTGTTGATATTTTCTTCCTGAGAGTGTTCCAGTTGTGTGTGTGTGTGTGTGTGTGTGTGTGTGTGTCTGTGTGTGTGTGTCTGTGTGTGTGTGTTTGTCTGTGTTTATTTATTTAATTTTGGGTGTGTGACCTTGACATGTTCAAGGGTGGGTGTCCTGTCAAGTCCAGAGGCCTTGTGAATATCAGATGTCCATCAGCGATAGTTTTGATGCTGCAGTTGCAGAGAAAATCTTCCATGCTGAAGGGTTTCTTTATTCTGTCCTATTTTAGGATGGTCTGTGCCGCCTGAGAGTTTTACTCAGGCCGGGTTGTATATTAAAGTAGAAAGAGCCAGAGGATGCCGGCAAACCTGGTGACTGCTCACACTTGGATTTTATTTTAAGTAAAAGTCAATCCTTGATTGACAAGGACACGTTTGTTTTACTTGTACAGATTCTTGTTCCATGGGACTGAGAATACTAGATATTCAGCTGTGCTTGTTTTCACCTACATATTATTAGAACGTGTCTCATCTACCACTCTTGCTGAACTAGGTTTGCATGGATTCTGTATTTTATATGTATCTCTGGGAAGAAATTAGTACCAATTTCCAGATGTATCCCTTCCATGTAACCAGGGTCCTCTGCTACCCATAAAGTTCATGCCAGGTTGGATGCTCACATCGCCTTTGTGCGGGTGCTCACTGCTCTGGATTTTTGTATAGCAATTGTCCGTTGCATCCCATAATGTTTCTTGAATCGACTCTCCTTCACTCAGTGTGATGATCTCTGGGTTGATCTCTCTCTCTGAAGATGGCCTACTTTCATATTTCAATGCTTGATTCAAAAATCATTCTAGACCTGTATCATGTTTGTTTATCCATTGCTCTCTCCAGGTATGCTAACTTTGCTTTCATCTCTTCAGTGTTCTGAATGGTGCCACGGGAGGTTTGGGGTGTGTTGTGTGCAAAATCTCTTCATTTCTGAAATATTCCAGGAGAGGATCTGATTAATCAAACTGTCTCTACCTCTTTGTTTATTTATTTATTTCTCTCTCATGGGAGTGCACTTTTCTAGTCATGCTCATATGACTCTTACCAGGTCTATCCCACCAGTACTCTATCTAAAGTGTCCACTGTAGTAATGTTACTCTACCATTGATACCATGTCCAGCTTTTGACAGGTCTTGTTCCATGCTCATGCAGAGGTGACAATGTCCTCACAACTTCGATGTTTATGTCTCTTAGAATTCAACCCAATGTGCAAATTACCATGTGCTTTCTTACATAAACATGGAATTGTGTTTACCTGTTCACATGCTCTTCCTGTTAGCTTCTCCTGTGTTTACGTTATTTTTCCCCTTAGGTGAGCTCTGGTAATTTGTCATGGGTGGGTATCAGTTGGAGCTCAGCACCCTTGTGAATAGTGTGTCCATCAGCAAGCATTTTAAGGTTACTGTTAGAAAAAAATGTCCACAAGACGCCAGCATTTCTTCATGCCCTGCTCTTGTTGCTCTGGTAACAGAAGCCTCTGTGGTTATCCCAGACCTGCTTGTAAATGAGAGTAAAATAAGAAAGAGGAAGCCACCCAAAGCTTTTGTCTCTTGAGCCTTTAAGATTTTTTACTATAAGTAAAGTTGTATTTCTTACTTAAGACTATTTACTCCATTGTAATTATTGCAGGTAAACAGTTTCTCCTTCCCTTCCACAGACAACTGGAGGTATTCTGCTGCAGTTTTGTCACCTATTTTTTTCAGAATCTGAAAAAATCAACAGAATCTGTTGAGGACATGTCTCTTGATACAGGAGGTCTGTGTGGATTATGAATTGCATAGGTATTCAGGGGAATAAGTCTATTGCAGCCTTCACCTTTCAGCTTCTTACACATTGACACCATTTGCTAACTATAAGTTTCTTACCAGGAGTGTAAGTACATTTCACTTTTGTTTGGATACTAATGTTAGCCTACATTTGTCAGGGGCTTGAACAAGAGAAGGACCCAGCCTGGTTCATGGCAGGGACAGAGATGCTGACTCAGGAGTATTTGTCGGGGGTTTGAACAAGGGCAGGACCCACCCTGGTTCAGTGCAGGGACAGAGATGCAGGCTCAGGAGTGTTTCTCGGGGCTTGAGCATTGGGAGCACCCATGCTGCTTTTGTGCAGGGATCCTTATGTGGGTTCAGGATTATGTGTTGGGAGACTAACGAGGGCAAAACCTAGATTCGTTCAGTGCAGTGACAGTGTGGTGGGATCAGGAGTATTTTCAGCAGCCCTGCTAAAAGGCAGAAACCTTCATAGTTCAGTGCAGGGACCGAGATGTTGGCTCAGATTATTATTCATGGTCTTGAACAAGGATAGGACCGAGGCTAGCTCAGCGCAGAGACCGAGATGCAGGCTCAGGAATGTTTGTTGGGGTTTTGAAAATGGAGGGCCCAGCCAATTTAGTGCAGAGACCGAGAGGCGGGCTCAGGATATTTGTTGGGTACTTGAACATGGGAAGGACCCAGCCTGCTTCAGGGCAGGGACCGAGATTTTGGCTCAGGAGTATGTGTTGGGGGATCTAACAAGGGCAGGACCTAGACTCGTTCAGTGCAATGACCGAGATATAGGTTCCAGAGCATTTGCCAGTGGCTTGATCACGTGCTTGACCCCGCCTAGTTCAGTGCAGGTAATAAGATGTGGGCTCAGGAGTGTTTCCCGCAGCTTGAACATGGGAAGGACACAGCCTTCTTCAAAGTGGGACCAAGACGTGGGCTCAGGAGTCTGTGTTGGGGGATATAACAAGGGCAGGACCTAGACTTGTTCAGTGCAGTGACCTAGAGGTGGGCTCAGGAGCATTTCGCAGAGGCTTGAGTAAATGCTGGACCCAGCTAGTTCAGTACAGGGAATGAGATGGACTCAGGAGTGTTTCCTGCGGCTTGAACATGGGAAGGACCCAGCCTTTTTCGAAACAGTGACCAAGATATGGGCTTATGAGTGTTTGTCGGGGTCTTCAACTAGGGCAGAGCCCAGCCAAATTCAGTGCAGGGACTGATATGTAGGCTCAGGAGTGTTTGTCGGGGCTTGAACAACAGCAGAAAGCATCTGCTTCAGGTCAGGGACTAACCTGTGGGTTCAGGATTATTTGTTGGGTGATCTAACAATGGCAGGACCTAGACTCATTCAGTGCAGTGACCAAGAGGTGGACTCAGGAGCATTTTCTGGGGGCTTGAGCAAATGCTGGACCCAGCTAGTTCAGTGCACATAACGAGATGGGGGCTCAGAAGTGTTTGTCCGGGCTTGAACAATGGCAGGGCCCAGTGTAGTTCAGTGCAGGGACCGAAATTTGGGCTCAGGAGTATGTGTCGTGGGTCGAACAAGGGCAGGACCTAGACTCATTCAGTGCAATGACCGAATCTTGGGCTCAGGTGCATTTGCCGGTGTCTTGAGCAAGTTCTTGACCCAGCCTAGTTCAGTACAGGGAATGAGATGTTGGCTCAGGGGTATGTGTTGGGGGATCTAACAAGGGCATGACCTAGACTCGTTCAGTGCAGGGAAGATGATCTGGGCTCAAGAGTGTATATAGGGTTCTTGAACAAGAGTAGTACCCTGCCTATTTTAGGGCAGTAATAGAGATGTGGGCTCAGGAGTGTTCTCACTGCTTGAACATGGGAAAGACCCAGCCTGCTTCAGTGCAGGGACAGAGATATGGGATCAGGAGTATGTGTTGGGGGATCTAACAAGGGCAGGACCTAGACTCGTTCAGTGCAGTGACTGGGAGGTGGACTCAGGAGCATTTGCCGGTGGCTTGATCAAGTGCTTGACCCAGCCTAGTTCAGTACACCGACCGAGATGTGGGCTCAGGAGTATGTTTTGATGGATCTAACAATGCATAACTTAGACTGGTTCAGTGCAGGGACTGAGATGTAGGTTCAGGAGTATTTCTAGGGGTGTTGATCAAGGGCAGGACCCAGCCTTGTTCGGTGTAGGCACCGAGATGTGGGCTCACGAGTGTTTCCCACAGCTTGAACATGGGAAGGACACTGCGTGTTTCAGTGCAGGGACCGAGATATGGGCTCAGGAACATTTGCCGGTGGGTTGATCAAGTGTTTGACCCAAACTAGTTCAGGGCAGGGAATGAGACGTTGGCTCAGGAGTGTTTGTCAGAGTGTTGAAAAAGTGTAGGATGCACCATGTTCATTGCAAGACCTGAGATGTGGGGTCAGGAGCATGTGTTGGGGGATCTAACAAGGGCAGGACTTAACTTGTTCAGTGCCATGACCGAGATTTCAGCTCTGGAGCATTTGCCGGTGGGTTGACCCAGCGTAATTCAGAACTGGGATGGAGATGTTGACACAGTAGTGTTTGTAAGGGTCTTGAACAAGGATAGGACACAGCCTAGTTCAGTGAAAGGACCAAGATGTTGGCTCAGGAGTATGTGTTCAGAGATTTAACAGGGACAGGACCTAGACTCGTTCAGTGCAGTGACCGAGATGTGGGCTCAGTTCCATTTGCCGGTGGCTTTATCAAATGCTTGGCCCAGCCTAATTCACTGCAGTCACAGATATGTGGTCTCAGGGGTCTATGTTGGGGAACCTAACAAGGGCATGATCTAGAGATGGCTCCTACCCTTGCTCAAGACCCTGACAAACACTCCTGAGCCAACATCTCATGCCCTACACTGAACCAGTATGGTTCCTGCCTTTGTTCAAGCCCTGGCAAACAATCCTGAGCCGACAAGCCGCTCCGTGCCCCTGACTAAGGTGTGTCCTTCCCTTGTTCAATTCCCCAGGAAACACTACTGTGCCCACATCTCACTCGCTACACTGATCCAGGCTGAGTCCTGCCGTTTTTCATACCCCCGACAAATACTCCTGAGCCCACATCTCTGTCCCGGCCGTGAACCAGGCTAGGTCCTTCTCTTGTTCAAGCCCCTGACAAATACTCCTGAACCCACATATTGGTGCCTGCACTGAACCAGGCTCATTCCTGCCCTTGTTCAAGCCCCCAGCAACAATCCTGAGCAGACGACTCGATTCCTGCCTCTGAGATAACGTCTGTCCTCCGCTTGTGCAATACCCGAGGAAACACTACTGAGACCGTATCTCACTCACTGCACTGAACCAGGCTGGGTCCTGCCCTTGTTCAAACCCTCGACAAATACTTCTGAACATACATCTCAGTCCCTGCCCTGAACCAGTGTCGGTCATGCCCTTGTTAGATCCCCCAATACATACTCCTGAGCCCACATCTTGGTCCCTTCACTGAACTAGGCTGTGCCCTGCCCTTGTTCAATCCCCCGACAAACATTCCTGAGCCTGCATCTCGGTCCCTGCACTGAACTAGGCTGGGTCCTGCCCTTATTCAGCCCCTGACAAATACTCCTGAGCCCACATCTCGGTGCCTGCACTGAACCAGGCTGGCTTCTTCCCTTGTTCAAGACCCTGACAAACAGTCCTGAGCCAACATCTCATTCCCTGCACTGAACTAGGCTGGGTCAAGCAGTTGCTTAAGCCACTGGCAAGTGTTCGTGAGCCCACATCTCGGTCACTGCACAGGACGAGTCTAGGTCCTGCCCTTGTTAGATGCCTGAACACATATTCCTGAGCCCACATCTCGTTCCTGGCACTGAACTAGTCTGGTCAAGCACTTGATCTACCCACCGGCAAATACTCCTGATTCCACATCTTGGTCATTGCATTGAACGAGTCTACGTCCTGCCCTTATTAGATCCCCCAAGACATACTCCTGAGCCCACATTTCGGTCCTTGCACTGAACTAGACTGCTCTTACACTTTCGTAACATGCTGACAAACACTCCTGATCCAACATCTTATTCCCTGCACTAAACTAGGCTTGGTCAAACACTTGATCAAGGCACCAGCAAAAACTCCTGAGCCCACATCTCACTCCCTGCAATGAACCCACCTGGGTCCTGACCTTGTTCCAGACACTGACAAACACTCCAGAACTGACATGTCTGTCCCTGCACTGAAGGAGGTGGGTCCTGCTCGTGTTCAAGACCCTTAGAAATACTCCTGTACCTACATGTTGGTCCCTGATTTGAACCGGTCTAGGTCATGCCCTTGTTAGATCCCCCAACATTAACTCCTCTTCCCACTTACTGGTTGCTACACTTAACTAGTCTGGGTTAAGCACTTGATCTAGCCACGACCAAATACTCCTGAGCCCACATCTCTATCACTACACTGAACAAGTCTAGGTCCTGCCTTTCTTAGATCCCAAAATACATACTCCTCAGCCCACAATTCGGTACTTGCACTGAAGCAGTCTGGGTCCTACCCATGCTCAAGCCCCGAGAAACACTCCTGAGCCTGCATCTCTGTCCCTGCACTGAACCAGGGTGGGTCCTGCCCTTGTTCAAACCCCCGACAAATACTCCTGAGTCAGCATCTCTGTCCCTGCCATGAACCAGGCTGGGTCCTTCTCTTGTTCAAGCCCCTGACAAATGTAGGCTAACATTAGTATCCAAACAAAAGTGAAATGTACTTACACTCCTGGTAAGAAACTTATAGTTAGCAAATGGTGTCAATGTGTAAGAAGCTGAAAGGTGAAGGCTGCAATAGACTTATTCCCCTGAATACCTATGCAATTCATAATCCACACAGACCTCCTGTATCAAGAGACATGTCCTCAACAGATTCTGTTGATTTTTTCAGATTCTGAAAAAAATAGGTGACAAAACTGCAGCAGAATACCTCCAGTTGTCTGTGGAAGGGAAGGAGAAACTGTTTACCTGCAATAATTACAATGGAGTAAATAGTCTTAAGTAAGAAATACAACTTTACTTATAGTAAAAAATCTTAAAGGCTCAAGAGACAAAAGCTTTGGGTGGCTTCCTCTTTCTTATTTTACTCTCATTTACAAGCAGGTCTGGGATAACCACAGAGGCTTCTGTTACCAGAGCAACAAGAGCAGGGCATGAAGAAATGCTGGCGTCTTGTGGACATTTTTTTCTAACAGTAACCTTAAAATGCTTGCTGATGGACACACTATTCACAAGGGTGCTGAGCTCCAACTGATACCCACCCATGACAAATTACCAGAGCTCACCTAAGGGGAAAAATAACGTAAACACAGGAGAAGCTAACAGGAAGAGCATGTGAACAGGTAAACACAATTCCATGTTTATGTAAGAAAGCACATGGTAATTTGCACATTGGGTTGAATTCTAAGAGACATAAACATCGAAGTTGTGAGGACATTGTCACCTCTGCATGAGCATGGAACAAGACCTGTCAAAAGCTGGACATGGTATCAATGGTAGAGTAACATTACTACAGTGGACACTTTAGATAGAGTACTGGTGGGATAGACCTGGTAAGAGTCATATGAGCATGACTAGAAAAGTGCACTCCCATGAGAGAGAAATAAATAAATAAACAAAGAGGTAGAGACAGTTTGATTAATCAGATCCTCTCCTGGAATATTTCAGAAATGAAGAGATTTTGCACACAACACACCCCAAACCTCCCGTGGCACCATTCAGAACACTGAAGAGATGAAAGCAAAGTTAGCATACCTGGAGAGAGCAATGGATAAACAAACATGATACAGGTCTAGAATGATTTTTGAATCAAGCATTGAAATATGAAAGTAGGCCATCTTCAGAGAGAGAGATCAACCCAGAGATCATCACACTGAGTGAAGGAGAGTCGATTCAAGAAACATTATGGGATGCAACGGACAATTGCTATACAAAAATCCAGAGCAGTGAGCACCCGCACAAAGGCGATGTGAGCATCCAACCTGGCATGAACTTTATGGGTAGCAGAGGACCCTGGTTACATGGAAGGGATACATCTGGAAATTGGTACTAATTTCTTCCCAGAGATACATATAAAATACAGAATCCATGCAAACCTAGTTCAGCAAGAGTGGTAGATGAGACACGTTCTAATAATATGTAGGTGAAAACAAGCACAGCTGAATATCTAGTATTCTCAGTCCCATGGAACAAGAATCTGTACAAGTAAAACAAACGTGTCCTTGTCAATCAAGGATTGACTTTTACTTAAAATAAAATCCAAGTGTGAGCAGTCACCAGGTTTGCCGGCATCCTCTGGCTCTTTCTACTTTAATATACAACCCGGCCTGAGTAAAACTCTCAGGCGGCACAGACCATCCTAAAATAGGACAGAATAAAGAAACCCTTCAGCATGGAAGATTTTCTCTGCAACTGCAGCATCAAAACTATCGCTGATGGACATCTGATATTCACAAGGCCTCTGGACTTGACAGGACACCCACCCTTGAACATGTCAAGGTCACACACCCAAAATTAAATAAATAAACACAGACAAACACACACACACAGACACACACACACAGACACACACACACACACACACACACACACAACTGGAACACTCTCAGGAAGAAAATATCAACAGGAAAATACAACTCAAAGTGCTTTCTAAAAGCAAAAAGCCCATGAATAGTACTCCACAAGGTTTCTTATCAGAGATACAAACTGCCACAAGACATCAACTCTGACCAGTGAAAAAGGCCACCGTGGAAAACAGACCAGGCCAGAAATGGTAGATTAACATTAGTCAGCGGGATCCTTTTATAGTAGTGAGGGTATATCAGTGGGAGGAGCCAGTATAAGAATCACTGTCCACGTGACTTTATAAAAAAAAAAAAAATAGAAAATATGACAGGGCTTCTCCACTCCTATGATACTTCAGAAATACACAGACTTTGAAAACCACATGCCCAAGAGCATGCACTGCAGCAGGATTCCCAATGCCCAGAGATGAAATTAAAGGACATACACGGGGACAGAGAGATGAACAGATAAAGGAATGGGGTAGGGGTTCATGACGGAATATGACATTCCGTCAGGCATTGAAACAAGGAAAGAATGACATTGTCAGAGGTACAGACAATTGTGATAATCAGAGTCACTGAAGAAGGGCAGATGAGAGTTGTGTTACAGAATTTACATTTCACATAGGACAGACAATATTGCTGGTAGTGAGTACCCCAACTGAGGTAAATGGAACTCCCTGGAAGGCTTATATTGGTAGGCTGAAATTCATGGATTCCCACAAATACCTGTCACATACATAATCTACAGGGACCGACTTAGCAAGAGTGATGTCGTACACACTTCTGAGAGCAGGTCAGAGAAAATAAACACTGCTGACTGCCTCTGTGTATCGATGTAAGGGAGCAAGAATCAGTACAGCCACAACAAAGGAAACTCTGTACAGATTCGTCAAACAAGAAATACGAACTATAATAAAACTGAGATGGAAGGAGACACAAGCTCCAGGAGTTAGTGATTGACAGGGAAAGCGGGGCATGCTACAGTCCATGGGGTTCCAAACCATCGGACACAACTGAGCAATTGAATTGAAGTGACTGACATATCCATATAAAATCCTAACACAGACTCAAAATGGCTGTACTATACCAAGAGTGGTGTACTACACTCATTTAAAAAATATATACAGGAAATTAATCGCAGATGAATAATTCTATGTATAGTTAAAAGGATACAAGAAAATGTACAACTACAAAAATAAGGCCATTTGAGTCAACATGCATGGCCCGAGAGATAAACATACTAAATGAAGTAAGGCACACAGAGAAAGACAAATACCAAATTATATCATTCAAATGTAGATTCTAAGATATGACACAAATGAACATGTGTATGCAACAGATGCAAGCTCATGGACATATATAACAGACTTGAGGCTTCCAAGGCAGAGAGAATTGGGGGAGCAATGGACTAAGAGATTGGGGGGAGGAGATATAAACTAGAGTACATGGAATGGATTGACAAGTTTCTACTGTAGAACACAGAGAAATATATTCAGTATCCCATGATAACTTATAATGAAAACAAATATATATGGGGGAACCCTGGCGGTCCAGCAGTAAAGATTCCACACTTGCACTGCAGTGGATACATGTTCAAATCCTGGTTATAGAACTAATCACACACGCTACAGTGTAGTAAAAAAATTAAATAAATAAATGCATACATACATAAAGATTAAATAAAAGAATGTGTATATATATGTGTGTGTGTGTGTGTGTGTGTGTGTCTGTGTGTGTGTACACACAATGTATTTACACGTATATGTGTGCATAACTGAATCACTTTTCTGTAAAACAGACATTCACACAATGCTGTAAATCAACTATACTTCAGTTAAAAAGTAACGTGACGGTGAAAAGAAAATATTGCTATATATCATTGTATCTAAAATTAGTATCCAAAGAAAATTGCTGTAAACAAATTCGGCTCACTACTTAATGGCAGGCTTGCTGAAATATCTAAGGAGACACATACTGATGTCTGCAATTTAAAACAAAAGCAACAAGGAAAAAGATCAACTGTGCATTGGAAAGAGGGATGGACAAATGGATAGATAGGTGACAAAGGAAGTATTGTAAAATGGTTACCAAACCAGACTCCTTTATATGCTCTCTACAAGAGAACCACCTGAAGCCAAGGTACACATATAGCTTGAATGTGGAGTGCTGGGAAAAGGTATTTCATGCAAATGGAGACCGAAAGAATGCAGGAGTAGCTATATTCATATCAGATAAAATAGACTGAAATAAAGTCTGTGAAATGAGAAAGTGAAGGCCACTACATAATGATCAAAGCATCAATACAAGAAGAAGATATCAGGTCAGATTAGATCAGTCGCTCAGTTGTTTCTGACTCTTCGCAACCCCAGGAATCGCAGCACGCCAGGCCTCCCTGTAGATCACCAACTCCCGGAATTCACTGAGACTCACGTTCATCGAGTCAGTGAAGCCATCCAGCCATCTCATCCTGTGTCGTCCCCTTCTCCTCTTGCCCCCAATCCCTTCCAGAAACAGAGTCTTTTTCAATGAGTCAATCCTTCTGAAGAGGTGGCCAAAGTACTGGAGTTTCAGCTTTAACATCATTCTTCCAAAGAAATCCCAGGGCTCATCTCCTTCAGAATGGACTGGTTGGATCTCCTTGCAGTCCAAGGGACTCTCAAGAGTCTTCTCCAACTCCACAGTTCAAAAGCATCAATCCTTAGGCGCTCAGCATTCTTCACAGTCCAACTCTCACATCCATATATGACCATAGGAAAAACCATAGCCTTGACTAGATGGACCTTTGTTGGTAAAGGAATGTCTCTGTTTTTGAATATGCTATCTAGGTTAGTCATAACTTTCCTTCCAAGGAGTAAGCGTCTTTTAATTGCATGACTGCAGTCACCATCTGCAGTGATTTTGGAGCCCAGAAAAATAAAGTCTGACACTGTTTCCACTGTTACCCCATCTATTTCCCATGAAGTGATGGGACCAGATGCCATGATCTTCGTTTTCTGAATGTTGAGCTTTAAGCCAACTTTTTCACTCTCCACTTTCACCTTCATCAAGAGGCTTTTTAGTTCCTCTTCACCTTCTGTGATAAGGGTGGTATCATCTGCATATCTGAGGTTATTGATATTTCTCCCAGCAATCGTGATTCCAGCTTGTATTTCTTCCAGCCTAGTGTTTCTCATGATGTACTCTGCATATAAGTTAAATAAACAGGTTGACAATATACAGCCTTGACGAACTCCTTTTCCTATATGGAACCAGTCTGTTGTTCCATGTCCAGTTCTAACTGTTGCTTCCTGACCTGCATACAAATTTCTCAAGAGGCAGGTCAGGTGGTCTGGTATTCCCATCTCTTTCAGAAGTTTCCACAGTTTATTGGGATCCACACAGGCAAAGGCTTTGGCATAGTCAATAAAGCAGAAATAGATGCATTTCTGGAACACTCTTGCTTTTTCCATGATCCAGCGGATGTTGGCAATCTGATCTCTGGTTCCTCTGCCTTTTCTAAAACCAGCTTGAACATCAGGAAGTTCACGGTTCCCATATTGCTGAAGCCTGGCTTGGAGAATTTTGAGCATTACTTTACTAGTGTGTGAGATGAGTGCAAATGTGCGGTAGTTTGAGCATTCTTTGGCATTGCCTTTCTTTGGGATTGGAATGAAAACTCACCTTTTCCAGTCCTGTGGCCAGTGCTGAGTTTTCCAAATTTGCTGGCATATTGAGTGCAGCACTTTCACAGCATCATCTTTCAGGATTTGGAATAGCTCAACTGGAATTCCATCACCTCCACTATTTTTGTTCGTAGTGATGCTTTCTAAGGCCCGCTTGACTTCACATTCCAGGATGTCTGGCTCTAGGTCAGTGAACACACCATCGTGATTAACTGGGTCATGAAGATCTTTTTTGTACAGTTCTTCTGTGTATTCTTGCCATCTCTTCTTAATATCTTCTGCTTCTGTTAGGTCCATACCATTTCTGTCCTTTATCAAGCCAATGTTTGCATGAAATGTTCCTTTCGTATCTCTGATTTTCTTGAAGAGATTCCCTAGTCTTTCCTATTCTGTTGTTTTCCTCTATTTCTTTGCATTGATCGCTGAAGAAGGCTTTCTTATCTCTTCTTGCTATTCTTTGGAACTCTGCATTCAGATGTTTATCTCTTTCCTTTTCTTCTATAAATATCTACGTACCCAACATAGGAGTACCGCAGTACGTAAGGCAAATGCTAACAAATTTGAAAGGGGAAATTAAAAGTAATGTAGTAATAGTCGGAGACTTTAATATCCCACTTACATGTATGTACAGATCAACCGAGCAGAATATCAGCAAGGAAACACAAACTTCAAGTGATACAATGGACCGGTTAGACCTAATTGATATCTATAGGACACTTCACCCCAAAACAATGAATCTCACCTTTTTCTCAAGTGCACATGGAACATTTCCAGGATAGATTGCATAAATCTAGCCTTGGTAAATTAGAAAAAGAAAACAAAAATGAAATCATTTCAGGCATCATTTCTGATCACAATGCAGTAAGATTAGATGTTGTAGCTCAGTCAGCAAAGAATCTGCCTGCAATGCAGGAGACCCAGGTTCGATTCCTGGGTTGGGAAGATTCTCTGGAGAAGGAAATGGCAACCAACTCCAGTATTCTGGCCTGGAGAGTTCCACGGACAGAGGAGTTTGGCAGGCTACAGTCCATGGGGCCACAAGAGTCGGAAACGACTGAGCGACTAAACAACCTACAACAGCAGGAAAAATAAAACTATTAAAAATACAAACATATGGAGGCTGAACAACACACTTCTGAATAACCAACATATAACAGAAGAAATCAGAAAAGAAATGAAAATATGCATAGGTACAAACAAAAATGAAAACACGATATGAATGAAAATGAAATGAAAACCAATGGGATTCAGAAAGCAGCGCTAAGGGGAAGATTCATAAAAATACAAGCTTATCTGAAGAAACAAGAGAAACCTCAAATAAATGACCTAACGTCCCAGCTAAAGCAATGAGAAAAAGAAGAAATGAAGAACCCCGGGGTTAGCAGAAGGAAAGAAATCATAAAAATTAGGAAAGAAATAAGTGAAAAAGGAAGGAAACTGTTACAAAAATCAGCGAAAGGAAAAGACAGTTCTTTAAGAAGATTAAAAAAAAAAGAAGACAAGCCATTAGCCAGATTCATCAAGAAAGAAAGGGAGAAGAATCAATTCAACAAATTAGAAATGAAAATGGAAAAATCACAATAAACGACACAGAAATAGAAAGGATCCTGAGACTACTATCAGCAGCTATATGACAATAAAATGGACAACTTAGAAGAAACGGACAAATACTCAGAAAAGTATAACCTTCCAAAACTGAACCAGGAAGAAATAGATAATCTCAACAGACCCATCACGAACACAGAAGGCAAAGCTGCAATCAAAAAGCTTCCAACCACAAGAAAAACTAAGCTCAGGACCAGATGGCTTATTCACCCTCCTGGTTACCCTGGCCACCTGGAGAAAACAAAAAAAGGGAGTACAGAGTGGCGGTTTGTTTGGGGAAGAGGGTGAAGATGGATGGGAACAATGGCTTCAGGAGAAGGGGTGTGGGCAGAGAAGGGGTAAGGGCCTGGCAAGGACAAGGGGAGGTGTCTTATGGGGCGGTCTCAATGGACAAGAGGACCTTGCATGGGTTCAGCTCACCTTGACACTTCTTTGGACATCTGTTGACAGGAGCTTTTCATCTTTTCCTCCTGGGTATCTAGAGTCTGCTGTCCCACAACTTCTCTAGAGCCTTGTGGCTTCCCAGTCACCTTAGTCATTTTGAAGACTCACAGTGGTCTGCTCCAGAGCCCCTGAGCAGCCCTATGTATACCCTCCCAGGGGGCCACAGCCTTATGCTTTATGAGGTCAGCAACTCATAAAGTTGCTGCCACCAGCCAATGGTGGCCCTGGGTGGGCCTTCACATCACAAAGCCCGATCCTGTCAACTCTAGGGGAGGATGGAGAGCAGCTCAGATGATTTGGTGGGGGAAAGGTAGCATTTTTAATGGCCTTAGGAGCCCTCCAAACTCACCTGCCATCCTCATCTCTCTAAGTCTACATGAAGGGCCACATGGCAGGGAGACTGGGTCTCCTCCAAACCTTGGCCCACAGCCACAGTATTCAGGCTTTCATTCTTTTCTCTCTCACATTTCACCATTATCTAGTTTTTCATATCCTGCCTAAAATTCCTCCATGATAATTAGGTTCTATCGAAGTATCTGTGGAAAAGAGAATCATTCTACTTTCCTCCTATAAGGTGGTCTTAAAGCACTTTGAGCACCATTTAATTCTGGACCACCTACCAGGAATCTTTTCCATCCCACTTCCTTTGCTCAGTTTGCACATAGCTGTCCTCACTTTTCTAGTTTCCAGTCTGAAACCCCTGTCTTCAGGCTGTGAGAATGCACTGAATATTTTTGCTGTTGGTCCACTTGGAGCTGTCTAGTTTCAAACCTAGGACTCATGCTCACCTCATTAGGTGTAATACCCAAGTCTGGGTTTATACAGGGTGATGGGGATGAGGCATCCCAAGAAAGAAATGATGACCTTTGAGTGATTAGTATTCCCCCGAAGGGGCGGTGCTTGCTCAGAGTTGTGTGAGCCTTGTCTGGAAAGGGCTTTCTCAACATGTGCCCTTACAAATCTCTTTTCTCATCTTGTTTTCCAGCTGGTACCTCCATTGCTGCTTACGTCACCATTGAGACCATGCTGGAATTCATTTCCATGAAGAGCTACGACAAGATTCCAGCTTCTTGGAAGAAACACTGTGTAATCATGTATCCCCACCTAGTTCCCAAGGTCTCTCATTGAGGTGGTTGCCTCTGGAGGAAAGGGGAATGAGGTGTCGGCTTCATCTCAGTCCTTGTGTTCCTAATTGACAAGCAGGGTCAGCCAGCCTGAGGTGTGCCCTGGGGTACACAGTTTTTTGTCTTAGTGGGACTTCCTGGGTTTCCTGTGAAGCGCTCACTTCCAGGTGTTCACTGGTTCCTTATTCACCCTGGATGCATGACACTGCTTAAAATTTTAAGAGGTAGGAAAAAAAAAAAAAGCACCATAAACAAACCCAAAAGATGACTGTTAAAATTTTACAACAAAGAACCTAAAGAATGATAGAAAAATGTGAAAAACACACGAGCCAACAGTTTCTAAGAAAGATGTACTACTGGACATTCACTTTATTCAGAGATGTTTAAAAGACATGAGCAGCCATTTGACAAGAAAGATATGGGACTATACACTAACCACATTAAAAAGATATTTAATCTCACTAAGGTAAGAAAAAATCATATTAAATTTCCCTTGAGAAATCAAACTGACCCAGAAGCGGCATAGATTTAAGACATTGCAGACAGAGACATTAAAATATTGGAATGACTGTGTTTTGCATTTTGTTTTGCATTTTGTAAAATTAAGTAGAGACATGCAAATAATAAAGTAGACCAATTCCATCTTGTAGATAGGAAAACTGTAGCGTCAGATGGCAAACACAGTCGATAGAATAAATGACAGATTAGACAGGACAGCAGGAGGAAATTGTGCACTTGAAGACGTAGCAACAGAAAGTGTTCAGAGTGAAGCGCAGACTATGCCAATATATACAAAGACAACGCAGCATAATCTATTAATTTTTGTCCCCTAAGAATGCAGGATTGGTTAAACATTTGAAAATCAATCAGTGTAATTCAAAGTACTAAAGGACAAAAAATAAAACACAGTAGGGTCATCTCGAAAAACGCTGAAAAATAATTGGATAAAGTCTAATATCTATTCCAGGGTTGGGAAGATGCCCTGGCGGAGGGCATGGCAACCAACTCCAGTATTCTTGCCTGGAGAATCCTCAACCAGAGGAACCGTTTGGGTTTAAACTCCATGGGGTCGCAAAGAGCTGGACAGATCTGAGTGACTGAACACATTCTGTATAAAAACTCTTAGCAAACTAGAAATAGAAAACTTCCTCAACCTGATGATGGTAATAAACTGTATAACTAACATCATACTTTATGGTAAAATATCGCACCAGGCTTCCCTGTTCCTGTCCATCACCAACTTCCGGAGCTTGCTAAAACTCATGTGCATTGAGGATGCCATCCAACTATCTCGTCTTCTATCGTCCCCTTCTCTTCTGGCCTTCGATCTTTTCCAGCATCAGGGCCTTTTCAAATGAGTTACTTCTTTGCATCAGGTTGCCAAAGTATTGGAGCTTCAGTCATTTCAATGTATGTTCAGGACTGATTTTCTTGGGATTGACTGCTTTGATATCCTCAAGAGTTTTCTCCAACACCACAGTTCCAAAGGATCAATTCTTAGGCACTCAGCTTTCCTTCTCCTCCAACTCTCGCATCAGTACATGACTATTGGAAAAAGGATTGCTTTGACACATTGGTTGATTGTTGGTAAAATAATGTCTCTGCTTTTTAATGCTTTCTAAGTAAGTCATAGCGTGACTTCCAAGGAGCAAGCACCCTTGAATTTCATGGCTGCAATCAACATCTGTAGTGATTTGCCTCCCCAACTGCGAAAAACAGTCTGGCACTATTTCCATTGTTTCCTGATCTATTTGCCATGAAGGGATGTGCCTGGATGCTATGATATTAGTTTTCTGAATGTTGAGTTTTAAGCCAACTTTTTCACTCTCCTCTTTCACTTTCATCAAGAGGCTCTTTAGGTCCTCACTTTCTGCCATAAGGGTGGTGTTATCTGCATATATGAGATTACTGATATTTCTCTTGACAATCTTGATTCCAGCTTGTGCTTCATCCAGCCTGGCATTTAGCATGATGTCCTTTGCTTATAAGTTAAATAGCAGGGTGATGAAATACAGCCTTGATATACTCCTTTCCCGACTTGCAACCAGTCTGTTGTTTCATGTCCAGTTCTAACTGATGCTTCTTGACCTGCACACAGATTTCTCAGGAGGCAAGTCAGGTGGCCTGGTACTCCCATCTCTTTTAGAATTTTCCACAGTTTATTTTGACCCACACACTCAGAGGTTTTGGCATATTGAATGAAGCAGAAATGTATGTTTTTCCTGGAACTCTTGCTTTTTCAATGATCCAGTGGATGTTGGCAATTTGATCTCTGGTTCCTCTGACTATTCTAAGTCCACTTTTAACATCTGGAAGTTCACAGTTCACATACTGTTGAAGCCTGGCTTGGAGAATTTTGAGCATTACTCTACTAGCACGTGAGATGAGTGCAACTGTGTGGTTGTTTGAGCATTCTTTGGCATTACCTTCCTTTGAGACTGGGATGAAAACTGACGTTTTCCAGTCCGGTGGCCACCGCCAAGCTTTGAAACTTTGCCGGCGTATTGCGTGGTACTTTCACAACATCATCTTTTAGGATTTCAAATAGCTCAACTGGAATTCCATAACTTCCACTAGCTTTGCTTCCTAAGATCCACTTGGCTTCACATTCCAGGATGTCTGGCTCTAGGTGAGTGATCACACTATCCTGGTTATCTGCATCATGAAGATCTTTTTTGTATAATTCTTCTGTGCATTGTTGCCATCAATTCTTAACATCTTTTGCTTCTCTTATGCCCATACCATTTCTGTCCATTATTGTGCCCATCTTTACATGAAATGCTCCCTTAGTATCTCTAATTTCCTTGACGTGATCTCTAGTCTTTCCCATTCTATTGTTTTCCTCTGTTCTTTTTGTTGATTGCTGAGGAAGGCTTTCTTATCTCTACTTGCAATTCTTTGGAACTCTTCATTCAAATGGGTATATATTTCCCTCTCTCTTTTGTCTTTTGCTTCTTTTCGTTTCTCAGCTATTTGGACGGCCTCCTCAGAGAACCATTTTGACTTTTTGCATTTGTGTTTCTTGGGTATGGTCTTGATCACTGCCTCCTGTACACTGTCACAAAACTCCATCGATAGTTCTTCAGGCATTCTGTCTATCTTGATTCTGTCTTGAATCTTCAATATTCTGTCTTGAATCTATTTGTCACTTCCACTGTATAAACATAAGGGATTTGATTTAGTTCATACCTGAATCATCTAGTCATTTTCGCTAGTTTCTTCAATTTAAGGTAAAATTCGGCAATAAAGTGTTCAGTGCATAGATGTTTACAACTGTTATGTCTCCCTCTTGGATTGATCCTTTTATCATAGTGTAGTGTCTTTCCTTATTTTTTATAGTATTCTTATTTTAAGGCCTGTCTGATATCAGGATTAATATTCCAGCTTTCTTTTGCTTCCCATTTGCATAGAATGTATTTTTCCACCCTCTCAATTTCAGTCTATATGTGTCTTTGCATCTGAAGGTGGTTTCTGGTTGACAGCATATATATATGGGTCATGTTTTTGTATCCATTCAATCAGTCTGTGTCTTTTGGTTGGAACATTTAATCTGTTTACATTTAAAGTAATTATCAACCTACCAAAAGTGTTTTTCAGAGAACTAGAACAAATCATTGCACAGTTTGTATGAAGGGGAAAAAAAACAAAAAAACCTCGAATAGCCAAAGCAATCTTTAGAAAGAAGAATGGAACTGAAGGAATCAACCTGCATGACTTCAGGCTATAGTACAAAGCTACAGTTATCAAGACAGTATGTTACTGACACCAAGACAGAAATATAGATCAATGGAACAAAATAGAAAGCCCAGAGATAAACCCACGCACCTATGGTCACTTTATCTTTGACAAAGGACTCAGGAATATACAATGGAGAAAAGACCGATATCTTTAACAAGTGGCACTGGAAAAACTGGCCAACCACCTGTAAAATAATGATTCTAGAATACTTTCTAATGATACACAAAAATAAACTAAATATGGATTAAAGATCTAAATGAAAGACCAGAAACTGTGAAACTTCTAGAGGAAAATATAGACAGAACAGTCTCTGACATAAATCACAGCAGGACCTTCTATGACTCACCTCCCAGAGTAATGTAAATAAAAGCAAAAATAAACCAACGGAACTAATCAAATTTAAAAGCTCCTGAACAATGAAGGAAACAAGGAAGGTGAAAAGACAGTCATCAGAACGGGAGAAAATGATAGTAAATGAAGCAATTGACTAAGTAAAACTCAAAAATATACAAGAAGCTCATGCAACTCAATACCAGAAAAAATTAATGGCCCAATCAAAAATTAGGCTGAAGAACTAAACAGACAGTTTTCCAAAGAAGACATACAGATGGTTAAGAAACACATGAAAAGATGCTCAACATCACTCATTATCACAGGAATGGACATCAAGCCACAGTGTTGTACCATCTCACACCTGTCAGAATGGCTGTTACCAAAACGTCGACAAACAATACATGCTGAACAGACTGCAGAAAAAAGGGAATCCTCTTACAGTGTTGGAGGCAATGCAAACTAGTATGGCCAGTATGGGGGACGCTGTGTAGATTCCTTAAAAAGCTGGAACTAGTACTGTCATGTGACCCAGGAAACCCACTGGTGGGCATACACACTGAGGAAACCAGAATTGAAAGAGACACGTCTACCCCAATGTTCATCATCACAGCAGTGTTTTCATGTTTAGGACATGGAAGCTACCTAGATATCCATGAGCAGATGAATGGATAGTAAAGCTTTGGTACATATACAGAATGGAATATTACTCAGCTATTTAAAAGAGTGCATTTGAATCAGTGCTAATGAGATGAATGAAACTGGATCCTATGATACAGAGTGATGCAAGGCAGAAAGAAAAACATCCATACACTATATTAACATATATATATATATATATATAATTTAGAAAGATAGTAATGAGGACCCTACATGTGAGAGAGCAAAAGAGGCACAGATATAAATAGCAGACTTTTGGATTCTATGGAAGAAGCTAGGGGCGGGATGATTTGGGAGAATAGAAGAGGAGCATGCATATTACCATATGTGAAATAGAAGGCCAGTCCAGGTTTGGTGCATGAGACAGGGTGCCAAGGGCCAGTGCACTGGGACAATCCTGAGGAATGAGATGGGGAGGGAGATGGGAGGGGGTTCAGGATTAGGCACCCATATACATCCATGGGTATACACCCATGGTACATATTAGCAGACCACGTAACCTGCCGCTTGAGAAACCTGTATGCAGGTCAGGAAGGAACAGTTACAACTGAACATGGAATAACAGACTGGTTCCAAATAGGAAAAGGAGTAGGTCAAGGCTGTAGATTGTCACCCTGCTTACTTAACTTATATGCAGAGTACATCATGAGAAACGCTGGGCTGGAGGAAGTACAATCTGGAATCAAGTTTGCCGGAAGAGATATCAATAACTCAGATATGCAGATGATACCACCTTTGGACAGAAAGCGAAGAAGAACTAAAGAGCCTCTTGATGAAAGAGAAAGAGCAGATTGAAAAGATTGGCTTAAAGCTCAACATTCACAAAGCTAAGATAATGGCATTCAGTCCCATCACTTCATGTCAAATAGATGGGGAAACAGTGGCTGATGTTATATTTTGAGAGGAGGAAGGGGGTCCAAAATCATTGCAGATGGTGATTGCAGCCATGAAATTATAAGACACTTACACCTTGGAAGGAAAGTTATGACCAACCTAGACAGTAAATTGAAATGCAGAGACATTACTTCGTCAACAAAGGTCCATCTAGTCAAGGTTATGGTTTTTCCCGTGGTCATGTATGGATATGAGAGTTCAACTATAAAGAAAGCAGAGCACCCGAGAATAAATGCTTTTAAACTGTGGCGTTGGAGAAGACTCTTGAGAGTCCCTTGGACTGCAATGAGACCCAACCAGTCCATCCCAAAGGAGATCAGTCCTGGGTGTTCATCTGAAGGACTGATTTTGAAGCTGAATCTTCAATATTTTGGCCACCTGATGTGAAGAGCTGATTCATTTGAAAAGACCCTGATTCAGGGAAAGACTGAGGGCAGAAGAGGACAGCAGAGGAGGAGATGTTTGCATGGCATCACCGACTCAATGGACATGGGTTTGGGTAGACTCCAGCAGTTGTTGATGGACTCAGAGGCCTGGCATGCTGCAGCGTGTGGGGTCGCAAATAGTCGGGCACAACTGAGCAACTGAACTGAACTGAACTGATACATCCATGGCTGATTCATGTCAATGTATGGCAACAACCACTACAATTTTGTAAAGTAATTAGCCTCCAATTAAAACAAGTAAATTAATTTAAGTAAAAAAAAAATCTAGAGTAGAGGGTAGACTCTCTGAAATACAATATTAAAAATACAAAACACAATCAATCACAAAATATGTTTAAAAATAGGGTCATATTTTGCAAGGTAATAGGCTGTAAAATTGAAAATTAAAGGAGTAATTATGACCCAGCAATCCCACTGCTGGGCATACACACCAAGGAAACCAGAATTGAAAGAGACACGTGTACCACAATGTTCATCACAGCACTGTTTCTAATAGCCAGGACATGGAAGCAACCTAGATGTCCATCAGCAGACGAATGGATAAGAAAGCTGTGGTACGTATACACAGTGGAGTATTACTCAGCCATTAAAAAGAATACATTTGAATCAGTTCTAATGAGGTGGATGAAACTGGAGCCTATTATATCGAGTGAAGTAAGCCAGAAAGAAAGAAAGAAAGAAAAAAAAAAAAAACCCACACCAATACAGTATACTAACACATGTCTATGGAATTTAGAAAGATGGTAACGATAACCCTGTATGTGAGACAGCAAAAGAGACACAGATGTATAGAACAGTCTTTTGGACTCTGTGGGAGAGGAAGAGGGTTGGATGATTTGGGAGAACGGCATTGAAACATGTATAATATCATATAAGAAATGAATTGCCAGTCCAGGTTTGATGCAGGTTACAGGATGCTTGGGGTTGGTGTACTGGGATGACTCAGAAGGATGGTACAGGGAGGGAGTGGGAGGGGGGTTCAGGATGGGGAACACGTGTACACCCATGACAGATTCATGTGGATGTATGGCAAAACAAATACAATATTGTAAAATTTAAAAAAAAAAAAAGTAAGAAGGAAAAAATAATAAATAATTTTTAAAAATTAGAAGGTTGATAATAGAAAAACTATATCTAGGAATTTTTCTGGAGCCGTTGTGGTCAGTGTGGGTTCAGTTGAGTTTCAGATAATTCCTTGTTCCAGCTTGCATTTCTTTACAAGATCTATAAGCCCCTTCCTATGCTTAGTCAATATTAACTACAGGGTTTTAATCTGTTGCACCTCTCACTCCCAGAGGGGTTCCCTTTTCTTTATTTATTTTGGCTTTCTCTCTTTGCAAGTCTCTTTAGTGTGTAATTTCTGCCCTGGCACAAGGGGGCAAAGGTGGTCACTTATTTCGGCTCACTTGTTCAGTTGAAGTGTGGGGAGGGAGGAACACTGCAAACAAATAATGTTGGTGTGTATTTTGGGAAAGTGCTTGCAGTGTATGGAACACACTGGGCTTTCCCAAGCTCACGGTGGTGTGTGCTTTCCACGTGTACACTGCTCAGGTTCCAGATTGCTCTTCAGGGGTACTGCCCAATGTGGGCCCTGCATTTCCTGCAATTCCCAGGTCTAAGCTGCTCAGGTTCAGGTTTTCAGGTACACCGCAAAGTCAGACTCAGATGCACGTGCGTTTTGTGCCCTTCCCAGGTCCCAGCAGCTCAGGCGACCAGGTGCTTGGCCAACGCACTGTCCCAAGTGGGCCATGCATCTTAATTACCTACTGGGTCCAGGCCGCTCAGTTTCCTGGGTGTGCCATGAGAACACTGCCTCATGTGTATCATGTATCTCCTCTGGGGAGCTGATCTCAAGCTGCAACTCTCCTGGCAGATGTCAACCGTCCAGGACTCCAGGAAGACATGGTTAGAAACTGGCAGCTTGCTCACAGTTTGGTGGAGAGTGCCGGTCTCTGAGGCTGAGGCCGCCCCTTGCCTTCTGGTTCTGGCTGCCACACACATGGCTGTCTGCCTCTTGTTGGGGGAGGGGCCTGGAGACAGCCGCCTAGTTCTGCTTTGGTATTTGCTCAATCCTTTGTTCTCCTTTCAAAGACAATGAGCAGCCTATATGGGTACCTGGTGTCCTCTGCCAGCATTCAGAAATTGTTTTGTGGAAGTTGCTCAGCGTTCAAATGACCATTTGATGAATGTGTTGGGGAGAATGGGGTCTCCCCATCTTATTCCTCTGCCATCTTAGGACCACGCCCCCACCCCGAGGTCTTGTTTATGTATCCATTTAGCCAGTCTGGGCTTTTTGGTTGGAACATTTAATCCATTTATATTTAAAATAATTATTGACATATGTGCTCCTATTCGGAGAAGGCAATGGCACCCCACTCCAGTACTCTTGCCTGGAAAATCCCATGGACGGAGGAGCCTGGTAGGCTGCAGTCCATGGGGTCACACAGAGTTCAACATGACAGAGCGACTTCCCTTTCACTTTTCACTTGCATGCATTGGAGAAGGAAATGGCAACCCCCTCCAGTGTTCTTGCCTGGAGAATCCCAGGGACCCAGGAGCCTGGTGGGCTGCCGTCTATGGGGTCGCACAGAGTCAGACAGGACTGAAGGGACTTAGCAGCAGCAGCAGCAGTGTTCCTATTGCCATTTTCTTAATTGTTTGGGGTCGATTTTGTCGATCTTTTTTCTTCTCTTGTATTTCTTGACTATATAAGTCCCTTTACCATTTGTTGTAAAGCTGGTTTTGTGGTAAAGAATTCTCTTACCTTTGGCTCATCTGAAAAGCTTTGATTTCTCCATCAATTTTGAAGGAGATCCTTGCCATGTACAGTAATCTTGGCTGTAGATTTTTCTCTTTCAGTGCTTTAAATATGCCATGCCATTCTCTTCTGGCCTGCAGAGTTTCTGTTGAAAGATCAGCTTGAAACATATGGGGTTTCCATTGGATGTTACTTCTTACTTTTAACTTGCTACTTTTAATATTCTTTCTTTGTGTTTCATCTTCCTTAGTTTGCTTAGTATATGTCTAGGGCTGTTTCTCCTTGGGTTTATCACAAATGGGACTCTTGGCACCTCTTGGACTTGATTGACTATTTCCTTTTCCATGTTGGGGGTTTTTCAAGTATAATCTCCTCTAAACTTTTCTCATACCCTTTATTTTTCTCTCTTCTTCTGGGACCCCTATAATTTGAATCTTGGTGCATTTAATATTGTCCAAGAGGTCTCTGAGACTATCCTCAGTTCTTTTCATTCTTTTGACTTTATTCTGCCCTTCCGCAGTTGTTTCCACCATTTTGTCTTTCAACACACTGATCCATTTTCTGGTTCAGATACCCTGCTCTTGATTCTTTCTAGAGTATTTTTAATTTCAGTAATTGTTGTTTGTCTCTCTATTTATTTTTCAATTTATTTTTTGCTTATTCTTCAATTCAACTAGGGGTTTGCTCATTGATTCTTGCATTGTCTCCATGTCATTTTCAAAGTTTTTGATCATCTTTACTATCATTATTCTGAATAGTTTTTCAGGCAGTTTGCCTATTTCCTCTTCATTTGTTTAAATTTCTGTGTGTCTAGTTTGTTCCTTTATTTGTGCAGCATTTCTTTGTCATTTCTTCCTTTTTAAAAAGATCTTATTGTGTTTGAGGTCTCCTTTTGCCAGCCTTCAAATTTGCATTCTTTATTCCTTTTAGTTTCTGCACTCCTAAATTTGGTCCAATGGTTTGTGTAAGCTTTGCATTGGGTGAGATTGGTGCTGAGTTTTTTTTTTTTTTTCTTTTCTTTTCTTTTTGTTTCCTTCTGATGTGCAGGGCTGATTGAGAAGGATAATCCTGTCTGCTGATGACTGGGTTTCTATTTTTGTCCTATTTGCTGTTTGGATGAGGTGTCCTACACTGGGTTGGGTTGTCCTGATTGGTGGTTGGGTGATTCTAGGTCTTGTATTCAAGTGGTTTACTTTGCATGAGTGAGTTCTCAGTAATTGATACTCCCTAAGGTTAGGAGTTCTCTGGTTGTATAGGGTCTTGGAGTCAGTGCTCCCACTCCAAATGCTCAGGGCTGGATCATTGGCCAGGAACACCATTACAACAGGTGGTTTGTTATGGTATTAAGTTAGATTAAAATAAATATCCAAAAAAAAAAAAAAAAGAGAAACCAAAGGTGAACCCCTGACAAATGGCAGTTACACTGTCACACAAATAATTAAAATAAAGGAATATACACATATATTCCCATATATGGGAATATACACATATACAACCATCAGCAAAATCAAAACAGTTCAACAAAAATAAACTACAATAGGCTGACCTAGCAAACATGGGAAACCAAAAATGATATCTACCAGTTAAGCACAAAACTAACGAGTGCACAAGCTGGAAAAGAAATCTAAAGCAAAGTCCCAAGTGGGGATGAAAGCACTGAAAATAAAACTAACAAAATGTTGAGAGGAAAGGAAGGAAAGAAAAGAAAGAAAGAATAGATATGCGAGGTTCAACAGAGGTAGATGAACAAGGTTTGTTTAAAGTTTAACTGCAAGGGGACAAGAACAGAGGAAAGGCAAACAATGGAATAAATATAATAGGTTTAAAAAATTAAAATTTAAAACAATAAAAATAGAAAATAATAAAAAAAATCAAAAATAAATGGGAAAACAAGGAATCCTCCAAAGAACTGTAAAAATCCAATGTAGAAGCAGAGGTTTATCACAAGAGTAAAAAGTATGACTGAATATACACATGTACATATACACCCACAAGCAAAATCAAAACATTCCAGCAAAATAAAGTACAATAGATTGATTGACCTGGTGAACAAAGGGAAAAAAAAATTATATATATATATATATATACCAGAATAGAACCACCTGAAGCACAAACTGGGAAACAAAACTACAGCAAGGTGCCAATTGGAGAATAAAAGAATGAAAATAAAACTAACAAATATATTGAGAGAAAAGGAAAGAAAGGAAAAAATACATATGCAGAGTTAAATAGAAGTACAGATGACTGTTGAGAGTCCCTTGGACTGCAAGTAAATCCAACCAGTCCATTCTAAGGGAGATCAGTCCTGGGTGTTCATTGGAAGGACTGATGTTGAAGCTGAAATTCCTATACTTTGGCCACCTGATGCGAAGAGCTGACTCATTGGAAAAGGCCCTGATGCTGGGAAAGATTGAGAGCAGGAGGAGAAGCGAACAACAGAGGATGAGATGGTTGGATGGCATCATCAACTCGATGGACATGGGTTTGGTTGGACTCCAGGGGTTGGTGATGGACAGGGAGGCCTGGCGTGCTGTGGTTCGTGGGGCCACAAGGAGTCGGGCACAACTGAGCCACTGAACTGAACTGAACTGAACTGAAAAGATTTATATACATTAAAGATTAACTGCAAGGGGAAAAGAACAGTAGGGAAAGTAAACAAATAATAAATGTAGAAAAAATAATAATAGGTTTAAAAAATGTTTCTTGAGGTGTGCCTGTATTGCTATGAACTAAAGAGAGAGAGAGAGAGAAAAGGAAACTCCACAGAATTTCAAAAGCTGTATATAGTGACAGAGATCTATAACAGCAATACAAATGTGACCGAAGAAAAATAAGGCTCAAAAGCTTCATTAGATTTCATAGTGCCAATGAAATTGGCAACTACAACGTGGGCGAGGGGAAGGAATTGAAACCAACCACACAAACAAAAATCCTAAAGAATCTACAGAGCAAGTCAAAACATGAGAATAATACAGGTTTTTCTTTAGTCATTGCTCTCAGAATCCCTTCGCCCGCTAAAATTGCAGTCCACCTCACCTCCCTAGGATGCCCTCCAAAACTGTGCTGAACTCTGAACCCGATTTGGGGGGAGCTCATTCTAATCCGGTCCTACTCCTATGTTTTTTGTCTCCAATGTTCACAACTATCAGAACCAGGACGTTTCCTTTTGTGGCAGTTATCAGTGTCTTTTTATATATTATTCAGTTCAGTTCAGTCGCTCAGTCGTGTCCGACTCTTCGCGACCCCATGAATCGCAGCACGCCAGGCCTCCAGTCCATCACCAGCTCCCGGAGTTCACTCAGACTCACGTCCATCGAGTCAGTGATGCCATCCAGCCATCTCATCCTCTGTCGTCCCCTTCTCCTGCCCCGAATCCCTCCCAGCATCAGAGTCTTTTCCAATGAGTCAACTCTTCGCATGAGGGGGCCAAAGTACTGGAGTTTCAGCTTTAGCATCATTCCTTCCAAAGAAATCCCAGGGCTGATCTCCTTCAGAATGGAGTGGTTGGATCTCCCTGGAGTCCATGGGACTCTCAAGAGTCTTCTCCAACACCACAGTTCAAAAGCATCAATTCTTCAGTGCTCAGCCTTCCTCACAGTCCAACTCTCACATCTATACATGACCACAGGAAAAACCATAGCTTTGACTAGACGGACCTTTGTTGGCAAAGTAATGTCTCTGCTTTTGAATATGCTATCTAGGTTGGTCATAATTTTCCTTCCAAGAAGTGAGCATCTTTTAATTTCATACCTGCAGTCATCATCTGCAGTGATTTTGGAGCCCTGCCCCACCAACACCGCCCCCGCCCCCCAAAAAAAAACACAAAAAAACTGACACTCTTTCCACTGTTTCCCCATCTATTTCCCATGAAGTATATGGGACCAGATACCATGATCTTCATTTTCACTCTCCACTTTCATTTCATCAAGAGACTTTTCAGTTCCTCTTCACTTTCTGCCATAAGGGTGGTGTCATCTGCATATATGAGGTTATTGACATTTCTCCCGGCAATCTTCTTTCCAACTTGTGTTTCTTCCAGTCCAGGGTTTCTCATGATGTACTATGCATAGAAGTTAAATCAGCAGGGTGAGAACATACAGCCTTGACGTACTCCTTTTCCTAATTGGAACCAGTCTGTTGTTCCACGTCCAGTTCTAACTGTGGCTTCCTGACCTGCATACAGGTTTCTCAAGAGGCAGGTCAGGTGGTCTGGTATTCCCATCTCTTTCAGAAGTTTCCACAGTTTATTGTGATCCACACAGGCAAAGGCTGTGGCATAGTCAATAAAGCAGAAATAGAGGTTTTTCTGGAACTCTCTTGCTTTTCCATGATCCAGCAGATGTTGGCAATTTGGTCTCTGGTTCCTCTGCCTTTTCTAAAACCAGCTTGAACATCAGGAAGTTCACAGTTCATGTATTGCTGAAGCCTGGCTTGGAGAATTTTGAGCATTACCTTACTAGTGTGTGAGATGTGTGCAATTCTGTGGTAGTTTGAGCATTCTTTGGCATTGCCTTTCTTTGGGATTGGAATGAAAACTCAGCTTTTCCAGTCCTGTGGCCACTGCTCAGTTTTCCAAATTTGCTGGCATATTGACTGCAGCACTTTCACAGCATCATCCTTTGAGATTTGAAATAGCTCAACTGGAATTCCATCACCTCCACTAGCTTTGTTCATAATGCTGCTTTCTAAGCCCCACTTGACTTTATATTCCACAATGTCTGGCTCTAGTTCAGTGATCACACCATGGTGATTATCTGGGTCGTGAATATCTTTTTTGTACAGTTCTTCTGTGTATTCTTGCCATCTCTTCTTAATATTTTCTGCTTCTGTTAGGTCCATTCCATTTCCGTCCTTTATCGAGCCCATCTTTGCATGAAATCTCCCCTTGGTATCTCTAATTTTCTTGAAGTGATCTCTAGTCTTTCCCATTCTGTTGTTTTCCTCTATTTCTTTGCATCGCTCCCTGAGGAAGGCTTTCTTATCTCTTCTTGCTCTTCCTTGGAACTCTGCATTCAGATGCTTATATCTTTCCTTTTCTCCTTTGCTTTTCACTTCTCTTCTTTTCACAGCTATGTGGATTTAATCTGCAGCTTGTACAGGTGGTAGGAAGGTTTTGGGTCTTCTTCCTTAACAACACTGCCCCTGGGTTCCAATTGTGGTTTTATTCCCACTTCTGAATGTGAATCATCCACTGGGGTTTGCTCTTGAGACTGTCCTGGAGGACTTGGGTTTGCCCCCGTGAGGGGGCCATATGTGGAGATGCAACTGCTTCAGTCATAGTGGCTCTGGCTGCATCAGGGACTCAGAGGAGTTGGTGGCTAGGGCAGCAGGACATATAGTGCTCTAGAAGGGTATGTCAACCAGTACTGGCCCATACGTACCAGTATTTTTGCATGTAGAAGCCCCTTCCCTGAGAAAGAAGCCTGGCAAGCCACAGTTACAATGTCACATGCAATTGGACACTAAGGGCGGTAGTGAGGAGATACCCCTCCTCCAAGGTGAGGAGCAGTGGCTGCACTTTGATGGAGCGGCTGTGAAGCGATACTCCACACCCAAGGTAAGAGAAACCCAAGTAAGATGGTATGTGTTGCAAGAGGGCATCAGAAGGCAGACACACTGAAACCATACTCACAAAAAAACTAGTCAATCTAATCACACTAGGACCACAGCCTTGTCTAACTCAATGAAACTAAGCCATGCCCTGGGGGCAACCCAAGACGGGCGGGTCATGGTGGAGAGATCTGACAGAAGGTGGTCCACTGGAGAAGGAATGGCAAACCGCTTCAGTATTCTTGCCTTGAGAACCCCATGAACAGTATCAAAAGGCAAAATGATAGGATACTGAAAGGGGAACTCCCCAGGACAGTAAGGACCCAATATGCTACTGGATATCAGTGGAGAAATAACTCCAGAAAGAATGAAGGGATGGAGCCAAAGCAAAAACAATACCCAGTTGCAGTTGTGACTGGTGACAGAAGCAAGGTCTGATGCTGTAAAGAGCAATATTGCATAGGAACCTGGAATGTCAGGTCCATGAATCAAGGCAAATTGGAAGTGGTCAAACAAGAGATGGCAAGAGTGAGTGTAGACATTCTAGGAATCAGCAAACTAAAATGGACTGGAATGGGTGAATTTATATATGAGCATTATATATACTACTGCGGGCAGGAATCCCTCAGAAGAAATGGAGTAGCCATCATGGTCAACAAAAGATTCCAAAATGCAGTACTTGGATGCAATCTCAAAAACGACAGAATGATCTCTGTTTGTTTCCAAGGCAAACCATTCAATGTCACAGTAATCCAAGTCTAGACCTCAACCAGTAATGCTGAAGAAGCTGAAGATGAAAGGTTCTATGAAGACCTACAAGTCCTTTTCGAACTATACCCAAAAAAGATGTCCTTTTCATTGTAGGGGACTGGAATGCAAAAATAGGAAGTCAAGAAACACCTGCAGTAACAGGCAAATTTGGCCTTGGAATACGGAATGCAGCAGGGCAAAGACTAATAGAGTTTTGCCAAGAAAATGCACTGGTCATAGCAAAGACCCTTTTCCAACAACACAAGAGAAGACTCTACACATGGACATCACCATATGGTCAACACCGAAATCAGATTGATTATATTCTTTGCAGCCAAAGATGGAGAAGCTCTATACAGTCAACAAGAACAAGACCAGGAGCTGACTGTGACTCAGATCATGAACTCCTTATTACCAAATTCAGACTGAAATTGAAGAAAGTAGGACAAACCACTAGACCATTCAGGTATGACCTAAATCAAATCCCTTATGATTATATAGTGAAAGTGAGAAACAGATTTATGAGCCTAGACCTGTTAGATAGAGTGCCTGAAGAACTATGGAATGAGGCTCATGACATTGTACAGGAGACAGGGATCAAGACAATCCCCGTGGACAAGAAATGCAAAAAAAGCAAAATGGCTGTCTGGGCACCCCTTACAAATAGCTGTGAAAAGAAGAGAAGCGAAAAGCAAAGGAGAAAAGGAAAGATATACGCATCTGAATGCAGAGTTCCAAAGAATAGCAGGAAGAGATAAGAAAGCCTTCCTCAGTGATCAATGCAAAGAAATAGAGGAAAACAACAGAATGGGAAAGACTAGAGATCTCTTCAAGAAAATTAGAGATACCAAGGGGACATTTCATGCAAAGATGGGCTCAATAAAGGACAGAAACGGCATGGACCTAACAGAAGCAGAAGATACTAAGAAGAGATGACAAGAATACACAGAAGAACTATACAATCAAGATCTTCATGATCCAGATAATCACGATGATGTGATCACCGACCTAGAGCCAGACATCCTGGAATGTGAAATCAAGTGGGCCTTAGAAAGCAGCACTATGAACAAAGCTAGAGGAAGTGATGGAATTCCAGTTGAGCTATGTCAGATCCTGAAAGATGATGCTGTGAAAGTATTGCACTCAATATGCCAGCAAATTTGGAAAACTCAGCTGTGTCCACAGTGTCCACAGGAACGGTCAGTTTTCATTCGAATCCCGAAGAAAGGCAATGCCAAAGAATACTCAAAGTACTGCACAGTTACACTCACCTCACATGCTAGTAAAGTAATGCTCAAAATTCTCCAGGCCAGGTTTCAGCAATACATGAACTGTGAACTTCCTGATATTCCAGCTGGTTTTAGAAAAGGCAGAGGAACCAGAGATCAAATTGCCAACATCTGCTGGATCATGGAAAAAGAAGAGAGTTCCCGAAAAACCTCTATTCCTGCTTTATTGACTATGCCAAAGCCTTTGCCTGTGTGGATCACAGTAAACTGTGGAAAATTCTGAGAGAGATGGAATACCAGACCACCCGACCTGCATCTTGAGAAACCTCTATGCAGGTCAGTAAGCAACAGTTAGAACTGGACGTGGAACAACAGACTGGTTCCAATTAGGAAAAGGAGTACGTCAAGGCTATATATTATCACCCTGCTTATGTAACTTCTATGCAGAGTACATCATGAGAAACCCTGGACTGGAAGAAACACAAGCTGGAATCAAGATTGCCGCGAGAAATATCAGTAACCTCAGATATGCAGATGACACCGCCCTATGGCAGAAAGTGAAGAGGAACTAAAAAGCCTCCTGATGAAGGTGAAAGTGGAGAGTGAAAAAATTGGCTTCAAGCTCAGCATTCAGAAAACGAAGATCATGGCATCCGGTCCCATCACCTCATGGGAAATAGATGAGTAAACAGTGGAAACAGTGTCAGACTTTATTTTGGGGGGCTCCAAAATCACTGCAGATGGTGACTGCAGCCATGAAATTAAAAGACACTTACTCCTTGGAAGGAAAGTTATGACCAACGTAGATAGCATATTCAAAAGCAAAGACATTACTTTGCCAACAAAGGTCCGTCTAGTTAAGGCTATGGTTTTTCCTGTGGTCATGTATGAATGTGAGAGTTGGACTGTGAAGAAGGCTGAGCACCTAAGGATTGATGCTTTTGAACTGTGGTGTTGGAGAAGACTCTTGAGAGTCCCTTGAACTGCAAGGAGATCCAACCAGTCCATTCTGAAGGAATTGAGCCCTGGGATTTCCTTGGGGGAATGATGCTGAAGCTGTAACTCCAGTACTTTGGTTACCTCTTGAGAAGAGTTGACTCATTGGAAAAGACTCTGATGTTGGGAGGAATTGGGGGCAGAAGGAGAAGGGGACAGCAGAGCATGAGATGGCTGGATGCCATCACTGACTCTATGGACGTGGATCTGGGTGAATTCCGGGAGGTGGTGATGGACAGGGAGTCCTGGCGTGCTGCGATTCATGGGGTCGCGAAGAGTGCGACAGGAATGAGCGACTGAACTGAACTGATCTGAACTGAACTGAACTGAAGTGACCAGGTATCCATAGACACAAGACTTTTTTGGCCTGTAGCAGCTCCGCCCCAGCGAGCATTGAGCATGAACTTGGCATAGCTTCTTGATTTCTGGGGACCGTGGTAGCGATAACTGTGCAGGGACAATGACCTCCTCTGCCGCAGAAGTTTTGACCCTATCAGAGTCTTTTCACCAGCCTCTTGTAGCTGGTGATAAGGAGGCCTCTTTTGCCACTCTTCCTCCATAGCTCCACTCTTTCAGGCACTTAGAGGGCTCCCTTGCCCTCTTCCAACGGGGTACTTCTCCGTTGTTTGAGCATCAGGTACATAGATGGGGCCCCTGGGTGGGGTCCTAGTCTGCAGATCAGTAAGTCAGGCACTTGATTGGCCAACCTCTCTATTGTTCAGCTGCCTATGCTGGTGTATGGGGAGAAAGAGACTATGGTGAGGGCTCCACCACCTATGATTGACCCAGTAGGATCCCCTTGCTTCCATGGGGCCTGGTGTTCCTCCACAAGCATTTCCCATCCCGATCTCCTTCCTCACATCCCATCAGTCCGTCTCTCTGCAGTCAATAGCAGCCCTTGCCCTGGGATTGCTCCACAATCCGAAAAATCCAGATCCCAACTGCTGTCCCTTCTATGGGACCTGTGTCCCTGTCTGGGGTGTGTATGACTGTGGCAAAGACTGTCTGATTCTCATTCCATTTAGGCTCCCACAGATCAACTGTTTCACTCTCAGCCTAAAATATTTCTCCTCTGATCCAGACAGTTGATCCAAGGTGGGGGGTCGGACAACAACTTATAGTTCTCCCACCCACCGAGGGCAGGTCCAGGCCTATTAACATTCCTGTTCCCCCCACCCCTAGTTCCTTCACCCTACCGAGTTTTGTGGTTCTATTTATTATTTTCCTCTGGTCAGGTACTCCTGTCAGCTCTCAGCTGGTGTTCTGCACACACTTCTGTGTCTGAAGGTGTATCCTTGATGTATCCGTGGAGTGAAATGTACTCCACTTCCAGCTACTGTTCTGCCATTTTGTTCATCTCAACTTTTGGACTACTAGAAATAAGACTGTTATGAACATTCATGTGCACGTCTGAGGGTTTTTTTTTTTTTTTTTCATACTTGCTGGTATAAACCTAAGAAAGGGATTGATGGGACATATGGTAACCCAATGTTTAACTTTTGAAGGAACTTCCAAACTGTTTTCCACCATGGTGTACTATTTTGTATTCCCATAAACAGTGCATGAAAGTTCAAATATTTCCACTTCCTCATCACACTTGTTCTTCTCTGTCTCTCATGAGAGCCATACTTTCAGTGTGCCCTGCATGCTTACTTGCCATCTGTATATCATTATCTAGTGTATTTCTTGTTCAAATCTTTTGTCCATTTTTGCATTGGTGTGTTTCATATATTCTGTCTGATTCTTAAGTTTTTCTTACTTCAATGTGACTGTTATTATTTTTTATTTTAATTTTAAATTGGCCTACTATATAGGAAAGCAATTAATTAAATTTTATATATCATCTGTATGTCTTGTGACATTGCTTAAATTAATTCTTAGTTTTAGGTATTCTGTTCCTGTAGATTTCATTGGATATTCTACATAGATGTCACCAACAGATAAAAACAGCTTTATTCTTCTTTTCCAAACTGGATAACTTTTCACTCATTTCCTAATATGACTTCACGGACAGAAATTCAATATAATGAGAGTGGACATCTTTCTGTCGATTGTGATTTTAGAAGTAAAACACTCAGTGTTCTACCATAAAGTGTGATGTTAGTGATAGTTTAGTACTTTCATAAGGTTGAGGAAGTCTTCTCTTTCTGCTGCTGCTAAGTCGCTTCAGTCCTGTCCGATTCTGTGCAACCCCATAGACGGCAGCCCACCAGGCTTCCCTTCCCTGGTTTTCTCCAGGCAAGAACACTGGAGTGGGTTGCCATTTCCTTCTCCAATGCATGAAACTGAAAAGTAAAAGTGAAGTCGCTCAGTCATGTCCGACTCTTAGCGACCTCATGGACTGCAGCCTACCAGGCTCCTCCATCCATGGGATTTTCTAGGCAAAAGTACTGGAGTGGGGTGTCATTGCCTTCTCCAATTCTATTTCTATTTCTTCTTCTATTTCTAGTTTGCTAAAATATTTTATACAGAATGTGCTCAGTCACAGAGTTGTGTCCAGCTTTTTGCAACCCCATGAAGTGTAGGCCAAACAGGCTCCTCTGGCCTTGGGGATTCTCCAGGCCAGAATACTGGAATGGATTGTCATGCTCTCCTCCAGGGGATCTTCCCAGCCCAAGGATGGACCCAGATCTCTGAGATGCCAGGCACTTTCTTTAATAGCTGAGCTGCCAGCGAAGCCTAAGAATACTGACGTGGGTAGCCAATCCCTACTTCAGGGAATCTTCCCAACCCAGGGATATTAGATTTTACCAAATTACTTTTCAGCATTTATGTAAATGACTCTACTGTGTCATCATTTTCAGTTCTTTAGTAAGTTGTTTATCCTGATGGATTTTCAAATGTTTAACGAATGCTACACTCTTAAGGGGACAAAAACCAGTGGATTATACTATGTCATACATTGTATGTATTGGTGTAGGCTGCCACAGATCAGCTGTTTCATTATCAGCCTTAAATGTTTCTCCTCTGATCCACACAATTACTCCAATGCGGGGAGTGGAAACCTACTTCAGTTCTCCCACCCACCAAGGGCAGGTCCAGACCTATTAACACTCCTGTTTTTCCCCCTAGTTCCTTCATCCTACCAAGTTTTGTGGTTCTATACATTCTTTTCCACTGGTCAGGTACTCCTGTCAGCTCTCAGCTGGAGTTCTGCAAGCATTTCTGTGTCTGAAGATGTATTCCTGATGTGTCCAAGAGAGAGGTGTATTCCTCCTGCAACTACCACTCTGCCATCTTGTTCATCTCAACTTTTTGACTATTAGAAATAAGACTGCTATGAACATTCATGTGCACGTCTTTGGGGAAACATTTTTTTTTACACATAGTGAGGTGACCATGATTCCAAGACTTGAAGCAAGACAGCTCCAAGTGGAGAAAGGACAAGTGTATTCAGTGCAGTCTCACAGCCTGAAGACAGCAGTGTCTGAATGGAAGCTAGAACAAAGGAGGTGGGATGGAAAAAGCTTCTGGGAGGTGGCCCAGAATTAAATGGTCTTGAAAGTGCTTTAAGACCACCTCTCAAAGAGTCAGACATGACTGAGAGACTGAACTGAACTGTAGGAGGAAAGTGGGATGATTCTCACATCCACAGACACTTCAATACAGCCTAATTATCGTGGAGGTTCTTTAGGCAAGATATTACAATCTAGATGATGGTGAAATGTGGGAGAGAACAGAATCAAAGCCTCGATACTGTGGCTGTGGGTCAAGGTTTGGAGGAGACACATGCTCCCTGCCTTGTGACACAACAGAGTTGACTTAGAGAGATGAGGATGACAGGTGAGTTTGGAGGGCTCCTAACGGCCATTAAAAATGATGCATTCCCCCCCCCCCCATCAAATCATCTGAGTTGCTCCCCATTCTGCCCTAGAGGTATCAGGATTGTGCTTTGTGATGTCAATTCTCAGCCAGGGCCACCATTGGCTGGGGAAGTGAGTTGCTGATCTCTTAAAGCATAATGCTGTGGACCCTAGGGAGGGGTATATAGAGGTGTGCTCAGGGGCTCTGGAGCAGACCACTAGGTGTCTTCAAAATGACTAAAAGACTCAGAAGCCACAAGGCTCTAGAGCACTTATGGAACAGCCGACTTCAGGTAACCAGGAGGAAAAGATGAAGACTTCCTGTCAACTGAGGTCCACAAAAGTGTCAAGGTGAGTTGAACCCATCCAAGCTCCTCTTGCCCATTGACACCGCCCCATGAGACCCCCCTGCCCTCTACTGGCCTGGCACATAGCCCTTCTCTGGTCACACTTTTCCTGAAACTATCGTTCCTATCCATCTTCACCCTCTTCCCCAAACAGGTGGCATTCTGTGCTCCCTCTCTTGTTCTCTCCAGGTGTCCAGGGTAACCAGGAGGGTGAATAAGTCATCTGGTCCTGAGCTTCGTTTTTGTTCAATGGAAGATTTTTGATTACAGTTTTGCTTTCCATGCTTGTGATGGGTATGTTGGGATTATCTATTTCTTCCTGGTTCAGTTTTGGATTGTTATACTTTTCTAGGAATTTGTTCATTTCTTCCAAGTTGTCCATTTTATTGTCCTATAGCTGCTGATAGTAGTCTTTTATGATCCTTTGTACTTCTGTGTTGTCTGCTGTGATTTATCCATTTTCCTTTCTAATTTTGTTGATTTGATTATCCCCCCTTTCTTTCTTGATGAGTTCTGCTAATGGTTTGCCTATTTTATTTATCTTCTCAAAGAACCAGCGTTTATTTTTGCTGAGTTTTGCTATAGGTTCCTTAGCTTTTTTTCATGTATTTCTGCCCTAATTGTTTTTTTTTTTTTTTTTAACTTTACAAATTGTATTAGTTTTGCCAAATATCAAAATGAATCCGCCACAGGTATACATGTGTTCCCCATGCTGAACCCTCCTCCCTCCTCCCTCCCCATACCATCCCTCTGGGTTGTCCCAGTGCACCAGACCCAAGCATCCAGTATCCTGCACCGAACCTGGACTACTAGGGACTCGTTTCATGCATGATATTATATATGTTTCAATGCCATTCTCCCAAATCTTCCCACCCTCTCTCTCTGAAACAGAGTCCATAAGACTGTTCTATACATCAGTGTCTCTTTTGCTGTCTCGTACACAGGGTTATTGTTAGCATCTTTCTAAATTCCATATATATGCTTAATATAATGTATTGGTGTTTTTCTTTCTGGCTTACTTCACTCTGTATAATAGGCTCCAGTTTCATCCACCTCATTAAAACTGATTCAAATTTATTCTTTTTAATGGCTGAGTAATACTCCATTGTGTATATGTACCACAGCTTTCTTATCCATTCGTCTGCTGATGGACATCTAGGTTGCTTCCATGTCCTGGCTATTATGAACAGTGCTGCGATGAACATTGGGGTACATGTGTCTCTTTCAATTCTGTTTTCCTCAGTGTGTATGGTGAGCAGTGGGATTGCTGGATCATAAGACAGTTCTATTTCCAGTTGTTTAAGGAATCTCCACACTGTTCTCCATAGTGGCTGTACTAGTTTGCATTCTCACCAACAGTATAAGAGGGTTCCCTTTTCTCAACACCCTCTCCAGCATTTATTGCTTGTAAACTTTTGGATCACAGCCATTGTGAGTCGTGTGCAATGGTACCTAATAGTGGTTTTGATTTGCATTTTTCTGATAATGAGTGATGTTGAGCATCTTTTCATGTGTTTGTTAGCCATCTGTATGTCTTCTTTGGAGAAATGTCTATTTAGTTCTTTGGCCCATTTTTTTGATTGGGTCATTTATTTTTCTGGAGTTGAACTGTAAGAGTTGCTTGTATATTTTTGAGATTAGTTGTTTGTCAGTTGCTTCATTTGCTATTATTTTCTCCCATTCTGAAGGCTGTCTTTTCACCTTGCTAATAGTTTCCTTTGATGTGCAGAAGCTTTTAAGTTTAATTAGGTCCCATTTGTTTATTTTTGCTTTTATTTCCAATATCCTGGGAGGTGGGTCATAGAAGATCCTGCTGTGATGTATGGCAGAGAGTGTTTTGCCTATGTTCTCCTCTAGAAGTTTTATAGTTTCTGGTGTTACATTTAGATCTTTAATCCATTTTGAGTTTTTTTTTTTTGTGTATGGTGTTAGAAAGTGTTCTAGTTTCATTCTTTTATAAGTGGTTGACCAGATTTCCCAGCACCATTTATTAAACAGATTTTCCTTAATCCGTTGTATATTCTTGCCTCCTTTGTCAAAGATAAGGTGTCCATATGTATGTGGAATTCTCTCTGGGCTTTCTATTTTGTTCCATTGATCTATATTTCTGTCTTTGTGCAGTACCATACTGTCTTGGTAACTGTGGCTTGGTAGTAGAACCTGAAGTCAGGTAGGTTGATTCCTCCAGTTCCATTCTTCTTTCACAAGATAGCTTTGCCTATTCTTGGTTTTTTGTATTTCCATACAAATTTTGAAATTATTTGTTCTAGCACTGTGAAGAATACCGTTGGTAGCTTGATAGGGGTTGCATTGAATCTATAAATTGCTTTGGGTAGTTGCAGAGGAAGGTAAACTTCCAAACTCATTCTATGAGGCCACCATCACCCTAATACCAAAACCTGACAAAGATCCCCAAAATAAAGAAAACTACAGGCCAATATCACTGATGAACTTAGATGCAAAAATCCTTAACAAAATCTAGCAATTAGAATCCAACAGCACATTAAAAAGATTATACACCACGACCAAGTGGGCTTTATCCCAGGGATGAAAGCATTCTTCAATATCCACGAATCAATCAATGTAATACACCACATTAACAAATTGAAAAAT
Organism: Bos taurus; assembly: GCF_002263795.3. Lineage (NCBI taxonomy): Eukaryota > Metazoa > Chordata > Mammalia > Artiodactyla > Bovidae > Bos > Bos taurus. Next base: position 24,247,943 of record NC_082638.1, read on the forward strand.
AAAAACCATATGATTATCTCAAAAGATGCAGAGAAAGCCTTTGACAAAATTCAACATCCATTTATGATAAAAAAAAAAAACTCTCCAGAAAGCAGGAATAGTAGGAACATACCTCAACATATTAAAAGCTATATATGACAAACCCACAGCAAACATTATCCTCAATGGTGAAAAAGTGAAAGCATTTCCTCTAAAGTCAGGAACAAGACAAGGGTGCCCACTTTCACCGTTACTATTCAACATAGTTTTGGAAGTTTGGCCACAGCAATCAGAGCAGAAAAAGAAATAAAAGGAATCCAAATTGGAAAAAAAGTAAAACTCTCACTATTTGCAGATGACATGATCCTCTACATAGGAAACCCTAAAGACTCCACCAGAAAATTACTAGAACTAATCAATGATTATAGTAAAGTTGCAGGATATAAAATCAACACACAGAAATCCCTTGCATTCCTATACACTAATAATGACAAAACAGAAAAAGAAATTAAGGAAACAATTCCATTCACCATTGCAACAGAAAGAATAAAATACTTAGGAATATATCTACCTAGAGAATCTAAAGACCTATACATAGAAAACTATAAAACACTAGTGAAAGAAATCAAAGAGAACACTAATAGATGGAGAAATATACCATGTTCATGGATTGGAAGAATCAATATAGTGAAAATGAGTATACTACCTAATTGTTATTATTACTTTTTCCTTCTTCTAACCCTGGGATTCTTCACTTCTTTTTCTAGTTGCTTTAGGTGTAAAGTTAGGTCATTTATTTGAGGTTTCTCTTGTTTCTTGAGGTAAGCTCGTATTTCTATGAACCTTCCCCTTCAGATCAGATCAGTCGCTCAGTCATGTCCAACTCTTTGCGACCCTATGAATCACAGCACGCCAGGCCTTCCTGTCCATCACCAAAACCTGGAGTCACTGAGACTCATGCCCATGGAGTCAGTGATGCCATCCAGCCATCTGATCCTATGTCTTCCCCTTCTCCTCCTGCCCCCAATCCCTCCCAGCATCAGAGACTTTTCCAATGAGTCAAGTCTTCGCATGAGGTGGCCAAATTACTTGAGCTTCAGCTTTAGGATCATTCCTTCCAAAGGAATCCCAGGGCTGATCTCTTTCAGAATGGACTGGTTGGTTTTCCTTGCAGTCCAAGGGACTCTCAAGAGTCTTCTCCAACACCACTGTTCAGAAGCATCAATTCTTCGGCACTCAGGCTTCCTCACAGTCCAACTCTCACATCCATACCTGACCACAGGAAAAACCATAGCCTTGACTAGACGAACCTTTTTTGGTAAAGGAATGTCTCTGCTTTTGAATCTGCTCTCTAGGTTGGTCATAACTTTCCTTTCAAGGAGTAAGTGTCTTTTAATTTGATGGCTGCAGTCACCTTCTGCAGTGATTTTGGAGCCCCCAAAAAAGAAAGTCTGACATTGTTTCCACTGTTTACCCATCTATTTCCCATGAAGTGGTGGGACTGGAGGTAATGATCTTCGTTTTCTGAATGTTGAGCTTTAAGCCAACTTTTTCACTCTTCACTTTCACTTTCATCAAGAGGCTTTTGAGTTCCTCTTCACTTTCTGCCATAAGGGTCGTATAATCTGCATATCTGAAGTTATTGATATTTCTCCCAGCAATCTTGATTCCAGCTTGTATTTCTTCCAGTCCAGCGTTTCTCATGATGTACTCTGCATAGAAGTTAAATAAACAGGGTGACAATATACAGCCTTGATGTACTCCTTTTCCTATTTGGAACCAGTCTGTTGTTCCATGTCCAGATCTAACTGTTGCTTTCTAACCTGCATACAAATTTCTCAAGAGGCAGGTCAGGTGGTCGGGTATTCCCATCTCTCTCAGAATTTTCCTCAGTTTATTGTAATCCACACAGACAAAGGCTTTGGCATAGTCAATAAAGCAGAAATAGAGGTTTTTCTGAAATTCTCTTGCTTTTTCCATGATCCAGCAGATGTTGGCAGTTTGGTCTCTGTTTCCTCTGCCTTTTCTAAAACCAGCTTGAACATCAGGAGGTTCATGGTTTCCATATTACTGAAGCCTGGCTTGGAGAATTTTGAGCATTACTGTACTAGCGTGAGATGAGTGCAATTTTGCGGTAGTTTGAGCATTCTTTGGCATTGTCTTTCTTTGAGATTGGAATGAAAACTCAGCTTTTCCAGTCCTGTGGCCACTGCTGAGTTTTCCAAATTTGCTGGCATATTGAGTGCAGCACTTTCACAGCATCATCTTTCAGAATTTGGAATAGCTTAACTGGAATTCCATCACCTCCACTCTCTTTGTTCATAGTGATGCTTTCTAAGGCCCACTTGACTTCACATTCCAGGATGTCTGGCTCTAGGTCAGTGATCACACCATCGTGATTATCTGGGTCATGAATATCTTTTTTGTACAGTTCTTCTGTGTATTCTTGTCATTTCTTCTTAATATCTTCTGCTTCTGTTATGTCCATACCATTTCTGTCCTTTATTGAACCCATCTTTGCATGAAATGTTCCTTTGGTATCTCTGATTTTCTTGAAGAAATCCCTAGTCTTTCCCATTCTGTTATTTTCCTCTATTTCTTTGCATTGATCGCTGAAGAAGGCTTTCTTTTCTCTTCTTGCTATTCTTTGGAACTCTGCATTCAGATGTTTATATCTTTCCTTTTCTCCTTTGTTTTTCGCTTCTCTTCTTTTCACAGCTATTTGTATGGGTTGTATTTTTATTTTCATTTGTTTCTATGCATATTTCCATTTCTTTTCTGATTTCTTCTGTTATATGTCGGTCATTCAGAAGCATGTTGTTTACCCTCCATATGTTTCTATTTGTCATGGTTTCTTTCCCCCTGTGGTTGACATCTAATCTTACTGCTTTGTGATCAGAAGAGATGCTTGAAATGATTTTGATTTTTGTTTTCAGTTTACCAAGGCTAGATTTATGGCCCAGTATATGATCTATCCTGGAGAATGTTCCATGTGCACTTGAGAAAAAGGTGAAATTCATTGCTTTGGCGTGAAATGTTCTTTTGAAATCAATTAGGTCTAACTGATCCATTGTATCACTTAAAGTTTGTGTTTCCTTGCTAAATTTTCTGTTTGGTTGATCTATCCATAGGTGTGTGTAGGGTCTTAAGATCTCCCACTATTATTGTGTTATTTTTAATTTCCCATTTCTTACTTGTTAGCATTTGCCTTACATATTGAGTGCTCCTATCTTGGGTGCATATATATTTATAATTTTTATATCTTCTCCTTGGGTTGATCATTTGACCATTATATAGTGACCTTTTTTGTCTCTTTTCACACCCTTTATTTCAAAGTCTATTTTATCTGATATGAGTATTGCTACTTCTAATTTCTGTTGCTCACATTTTGCATGAAATACCTTTTCCCAGCCCTTCACTTTCACTCTGTATGTGCTCCTTGGTTTCAGGTGGGTCTCTTTTACACAGCATACATAGAAGTCTGGTTTTGTAACCTATTTATAATACTTTCTTTGTCACCTATCTATCCATTTTTCCATCCCTCTATCCAATCAACAATCAATCTTTTTCCTTGGTGCATTTCAGTATGTGTCTCCTTAAGTATCTCAGCAAGCCTGCCGTTAAGTAGTCAGCCGTGTTTGTGTATAGCAATTTTCTTTGGATATTAACTTTACACACAATGAAATATAGCAATCTTTTCTTTCCTCAGTCATGCTATTTTTTAACTGAAGTATAGTTCATTTATAATTTTGTGTTAATTTCTGCTTTAGAGCAAAATGATTCAGTTATAGATATATATGTATATATGTATATGTTGTGTGTGGATATATATATATACACACATACACACATTCTTTTATTTAATCTCTCTTTTTTTTGGCTACACTGTGCTACACGTGGAATTAGTTCCCTGACCAGGGTTTGAACTTGCCTCCCCTGCATTGGAAATCTGCAGTCTTAACCTATGGACTGCCAGGGAAGTCCCTGATGCTGAGAAAGGTTGAAAGCAGGAGGAGAAGCAGAAAACAGAGGATGAGATCATTGGTTAACATCACCCACTCGGTGGATTTGGGTTTAAGCAGGCTCAGGTAGTAGGTAATTGAACAGGGAAGCATGGCATGCCACAGTTCATGGAGTCGCAAAGAGTTGGACATGACTGGGCAACTGAAGTGAAGTGACAGATACTTATAAAATCCTTATACAGACTCAAAATGGACATACTATACCAAGAGTGCTTTATAAACACCTTTTAATAATATATTTTAGAAAATAACCATAGATGAATAGCTCTATGTATGGTTAAAATGATACAGGAATATGTACAGTTACAACAATAAGGCCATTTGAGTCAACATGCATGGTCTGAGAGTTGATCATACTAAATGAAGTGAGGCACACAGGGAATCATATACACCGAATAATATCATAATATCCAAATGTGGAATCTAAGATATGACACAAATGAACATATGTGTGAATCAGAAAGACACACATAGACAGAGAGAATAGACCTACAGCTTCAAGGCAGAGAGAATTGGGGGAGAAATTGGATACTGAATGTAGTCCTCTGTGCTCTAGAGTAGGAACTTGTCAATCCATTCTATATAATGTGTTTTATATCTCTTAACCCCAGTCTCTTACTCCATTTCTCCCCCAATTCTCTCTGCCTTGAAGCTGTAGGTCTATTCTCTCTGTCTATATGTGTCTTTCTGATTCACACATATGTTCATTTGTGTCATATCTTAGATTCCACATTTGGATATTATGATATTATTTGGTATATATGTTTCTCTGTGTGCCTCACTTCATTTAGTATGATCAACTCTCAGACCATGCATGTTGACTCAAATGGCCTTATTGTTGTAACTGTACATATTCCTGTATCATTTTAACCATACATAGAGCTATTCATCTATGGTTATTTTCTAAAATATATTATTAAAAGGTGTTTATAAAGCACTCTTGGTATAGTATGTCCATTTTGAGTCTGTATAAGGATTTTATAAGTATCTGTCACTTCACTTCAGTTGCCCAGTCGTGTCCAACTCTTTGCGACTCCATGAACTGTGGCATGCCATGCTTCCCTGTTCAATTACCTACTACCTGAGCCTACTTAAACCCAGATCCACCGAGTGGGTGATGTTAACCAATGATCTCATCCTCTGTTTTCTGCTTCTCCTCCTGCTTTCAATCTTTCTCAGCATCAGGGGCCTTTCCAATGAGTCAGTTCTTCACATAAGGTAGCCAAAGAATTGACGTTTCAGCATCAGTCCTTCCAGTGAATATCCAAGAGTAATATCCTTAAGGATTGACTGGATTGATTTCCTTGCAATCCAAGAGAATCTCCAGAGTATATGTGGGTATGAACAAATATTTATTGTGCTTATGTTACGTCTTTTGGAGACATAGAATAATACTTATGAATGCAATTCATAAAATGTTGATGTATTCTCTCATATGTATATGTGGGTATGAATAAAAGTTTACTATGCTCTTGATGAAGGTGACAGAGGTGAGGGAAAAAGTTGGCTTAAAACTCAACATTCAGAAAACGAAGATCATGGCATTTGGTCCCATCACTTCATGGGAAATAGATGGGGAGACAGTGGAAACAGCGTCAGACTTTATTTTTTAGGCCTCCAAAATCACTGCAGATGATGACTGCAGCCATGAAATTAAAAGACGCTTACTCCTTGGAAGAAAAGTTATGACCAAACCTAGATAGCATATTGAAAAGCAGAAACATTACTTTGCCACCAAAGGTCCATCTAGTCAAGGCTATGGTTTTTCCAGTGGTCAAGTGGATGTGAGATTTGGACTGTGAAGAAAGCTGTGTGCCAAAGAATTGATGCTTTTGAACTGTGGTGTTGGAGAAGACTCTTGAGAGTCCCTTGGACTGCAAGGAGATCCAACCAGTCCATTCTGAAGGAGATGAGCCCTGGGATTTCTTTGGAAGAAATGATGCTAAAACTGAAACTCCAGTACTTTGGCCACCTCATGCGAAGAGTTGACTCATTGGAAAAGACTCTGATGCTGGGAGGGATTGGGGGCAGGAGAAGAAGGGAACGACAGAGGATGAGATGGCTGGATGGCATCACTGACTCAATGGACGTGGGTCTGAGCGAACTCCAGGAGTTGGTGATGCACAGGGAGGCCTGGCATGCTGCAATTCATGGGTTCAAAAAAGTCGGACACCACTGATCGACTGAACTGAACTGAACGGATGCATATGATGCCCTCTCAAGCAGAAATAGAAAAATGATAACAAATGAAAATATAAAATCCGAATGTATTCACTCATATGTATAAATGTGTATGAAGAAATATTTACTGTGGTTATACTGCCATCTCATGGAGAAATAGAAGAATGCTTATGAATGAAATTTTAAAAATCCAGATGCATTCTTCACATATTGAAAAAGATAGTGTATAACTTTATTAAAAAATTAATACAGGCTCTTAATAGAAAATGTAAATTTGCTCGAAAAAAAAAAAAAAAAGAAAAAATCGCCCATGATCTCATTTAACACTGGCTCAGAATTCTGAGTTCCTGAGCTGGAGAGATAAAATATCAGGGATGTTAGTTCTTTCACTATAAAATACTTTCTGTTATTTGAATTTTAACATATAACTTGGTTCTGATATGTGGTTCTTGTTTTGTTTACTTATACTGAAGATTTTCCTTTTACAAATACTGAGTAATTTGACCACATCTTTAGAGACTGCTTGCTTTATACGCTTTTTATTCTTTTTTTTTTTCTTTTTTCCGTTTTTGCTATAAATAAAAAATGTTGCATGTCGCGCCTCCAGGAAATAATGCTGTAATGAACATTAGTGTGCATCAATCTTTTGGTTTTAAGGTTTTTTCCAGAAAAAATGCCCAGGAGTAGGTCATAAGGTGACTATATTTTTTAGTTTTTAAAGGAGCTGCCATAGTCTTCATCATAGTGGCCGTACCAATTTACATGCCCACTAACAGTGCAAGATTGTTCCCTTTTTTCCCGCATTCTCCCTAGGAATTATTGCTTGTAGAATTTTTGTTGCTATCTATTTGGACTGGCGTGAAGGAATACCACATTGTAGTTTTGATTTGTATTTCTCTAATGAATAGTGATGATGAACTATGGATGGAGGTTCATGACACTGTACAGGAGACAGGAACCAAGACCATCCCCAAGAAAAAGAAATGCACAAAAGCAAAATGGCTGTCTGAGGAGGCCTTACAAATAGTTGTGAAAATAAGAGAAGCCAAAAGCTAGGAGAAAAGGAAAGATATATCCATTTGAATGCAGATTTCCAAAGAATAGCAAGTAGAGATAAGAAAGCCTTGCTCAGTGATCAGTGCAAAGAAATAGAAGGAAATAAAGAATGAAAAAGACTAGAGATCTCTTCAAGAAAATTAGAGATACCAAGGGAACACTTCATGCAAAGATGGGCTCAATAAATGACAGAAATGATATGGACCTAACAGAAGCAGAAGACATTAAGAGGAGAACTGTACCAAAAATATCTTCAAGACCCATTTAATCACAATGATCTGATCACTCACCTAGAGACAGACATCCTGGAATGTGAAGTCCAGTGGTCCTTCGGAAGCAACACTATGAACAAAGCTAGTGGAGGTGATGGAATTCCAGTTGAGCTATTTCAAATTATCAAAGATGCTGCTGTGAAAGTTCTGCACTCAATATGCCAGTAAATCTAGAAAACTCATAAGTGGCCACAGGGCTAGAAGACATTAGCTTTCCTTCCAATCCCAAAGAAAGGCAATGTCAAAGAATGCTCAAACTACAGAACAATTACACTCATCTCGCACACTAGTAAAGTAATGCTCAAAATTATCCAAGCCAGGCTTCAGCAGTACATGAACCATGAACTTCCAGATGTTCAAGGAGGTTTCAGCAAAGGCAGAGGAACAAGAGATCAAATTGCCAACATCTGTCAGATCATGAAAAGCAAGAGAATTCCAGAAAAACACCTATTTATTCTTTATTGACTATGCCAAAGCCTTTGAGTGTGTGAATAACAATAAACTGTAGGAAATTCTCAAAGAGATGGAAATACCAGACCACCTGATCTGCCTCTTGACAAATCTGTATGCAGGTCAGGAAGCAAGAGTTAAAACTGGACATGAAACAGCAAACTGGTTCCAAAGCGGGAAAGGAGTACATCAAGGCTGTATATTCTTGCCGTGCTTATTTAACTCATATGCAGAGTACATCATGAGAAACCCTGCACTGGAGGAAGCACAAGCCAGAATCAAGTTTGCTGGGAGAAATATCAATAAACTCAGATACGCAGGCGACACCACCATTTCTGCAGGCAGAAAGTGAAGAAGAACTAAAGAGCTTCTTGACAAAAGTGAAAGAGGAGAGAGAAAAAGTTGGCTTAAAGCTCAACACTCAGAAAATGAAGATCATGGTCTCATCACTTTATGGCAAATAGATGGGGAAATGGCAGAAACAGTGGCTGACTTTATTTTGGGGGGCTCGAAAATCACTGCAGGTGATGACTGCAACCATGAAATTAAAAGACATTACTCCTTGAAAGGAAAGTTATGATCAACCTAGGCAACTTATTAAAAAGCAGAGACATTACTTTGCCAATGAAGGTCCATCTAGTCAAGGCTATGTTTTTTCTAGTAGTCCTGTATGGATGTGAGAATTGGACTGTAAAGAAAACTGAGCACTGAAGAAGTGATGATTTTGAACTGTGGTGTTGGAGAAGACTCTTGAGAGTCCTGTGGGCTCCAGGGAGATCCAATTAGTCCATCGTAAAGGAGATCAGTCCTGGTGTTCATTGGAAGGACTGATGTTTAAGCTGAAACTCCAATATTTTGGCCACCTGATGTGAAGAGCTGACTCATTTGAAAAGACCCTGATGATGGGAAAGATGGAGGGCAGACAGAGAAGGGAACGATGGTGGATGAGATGGTTGGATGTCTTCACTGCCTCAATGAACATAAGTTGGAGGACTCCTGGAGTTGGTGATGGACAGCGAGGCCTGGCGTGCTGAAGTCCATGGGGTCACAAAGAGTCGGACACGACTGAGTGACTAACCTGAACTTAGCCTCTTTACAAGGGTTTTTTAATCATCTGTATAACTTCTTTTGGGAAATGTTTATTTAGATCTGCCTGTTTTTTTACTGAGGTGGTGTGTGTGTGTGTGTGTGTGTTTGATACTGGGCTACATAGCTGTTTGTATATTTTGGAAAATAATGCCTTGATAAATAATGGGAACTATCTGTGTAGCACAAGAAACTGTCCTCCATGCTCTGTGATGACCTAAATTTAGAAGAAAATTAAATGAAAGATGTTATGTTTATACACTTGTACACCTAGTGTGATTTGCGTACAGAAGAATGTAACACAACATTGTTAAGCAACTACATGTGTACATGTGTACATACTCTAGGCTCCATTTAAAGGAAGTTCTAAAAGAAGCAGAAGTAATCTACAACAACAGAACTGAGAACAGGGGTTGCATGGGGAAGGACAGTGTGGGGAAGTGTACCAAAGAAATTATCTAGGAAGATGTGGAAAAAAAATTGTTTTTCAGTGAGCATTAGGTATATAATCTAGGTGAAATTGCAAAAATATTTCTGAAATGGAAATTCCAAACAGGGTCTTGCCAAGTGGCTCTATGTATTTATAAATTTACTAGATAATGTCATATTGTCCTTCAGAAAGTTGCATCATATTGTGCGCTCACAACACTGCTGAAACACTCCTTTTCCAATTGTCATCCTCCATTTGGAGGAACAATTTGGTATATTTCAACTTTGTCATTGAACTTTGGCAATTTTCATGGTGAGAAATCATATTCCATTATTATTTTTGTTTGCATTTATTTTAATACCAAGTAGGTTTGATATTTTTTCCTGATTTTTGGTAATTTTCCTTTTTTTTCTGGTTAAATTGTGTGTTTTTTTTTTTTTTTTTTTGTATTCTTGTTTACTTCACAATTCTCTTCTATTGGGTTTTTCATCTTTTCTTGTTTTAACTTTGGACTCTGCATAAATGAGGTAAATGGGTCATTTGTCAGCTGTCTTCCAAATATTTCTCAATTGTCATTTTATAATTCCTTGTTTATTTTCTCTTCAGTCATGCAGGAGTTTTCCTACAAAAAACATTATGTAAACTTTCCCTTTTAAACTTCTGGACCAAGAACACGTAAAATAAGAAATTTTAAAGGTGGCCCAAAATTCTAGGAAGATAGAGGGTGTGGTTAAAAGAATCGGGAGAGGTCAACTCTCTCTGACTTGCTCCCCATACTCCCCTAGAGGTGTCAGGATGAGGCTGTGATGTCAAGGCTCACCAGGGCCACCGTTGGCTGTGGAAGTGGCTTGCTGACCTCATAAATTGTAAGGGTGTGGCCACCTGGGGAAGGATATATATAGGGGTGTTCAGGGACTCTGAAGTAGACGACTGCAAGTCTTCAAAATTACTAAGGTAACTGGGAAGGCTCTAGAGTGCTGGAGTTTCAGCTTTAGCATCATTCTTGGACAGCTGACTCTAGATACCCAGGAGGAAAAGATGAAGATCTCCCATCAACTGAGGTCCAAAGGATGTGTTAAGGTAAGCTGAACCCACCTAAGCTCCTCATGTCTTTCTCTGACTTATTTAGTATGATCATCTCTAGATCCACCCATGTTGGAAAGAATAACATTATTTCATTCGTTCTTATGGAAAATATTCCATTGTATGCATAATATATCTGTCTTTATCCACTGACATATTTAAGTGCCTTAAGGTCATTTGCATGTCTTTGCTACTGTACATTGTGCTACTATAAACACTGTTTTGCATATCACTTTTCTGATGGGAGTTTTCATCTTAATGGATATATGCCCAGTAGTGTTATTGTTGGATCATATGCTAACTGTATTTTTAGAGTATTAAAAAACTCTATACGAGGGAAGGAGATAATGGGCAGGTGGTTCAAAAGGAAGGAATATATGTATATATATGGCTGATTCATGTTGAGGTTTGAAAGACAGCAACAAAATTCTGAAAAGCAATTACCGTTAGGAGAAAAAAAATTATAAAAGACCTGCTTACTGTTTTCAATAGTGGCTGCATCAGTTTCTTGATTTTCATGTATAGTAGTGGTAGTGAAAGTCACTCAGACATGTCCGACTCTTTGCGACCACATGGATTATATAGCCCATGGCCAGAATACTGTAGTGGGTAGCCTTTTCCTTCTCCAGGGGATCTTCCCCATGCAGGGGTCGAAACCAGGTCTCCTGCATTTCAGGTGGATTCTTTACCAGCTGAGCCACAAGGGAAGCCGGATTTTTTATGTATGCTGCTGCTGCTGCTAAGCCGCTTCGTTGTGTCTGACTCTGTGAGGCGCCGTAGACAGCAGCCCACCAGGCTCCCCCATCCCTGGGATTCTCCAGGCAAGAACACTGGAGTGGGTTCCCATTTCCTCTCCAATGCATGAAAGTAGAAAGTGAAAAGGAAGCCGCTAAGTCCTGTTTGACTTTTTGCAACTCCATGCCCTGCAGCCTACCAGGCTCCTCCGTCCATGGGATTTTCCAGGCAAGAGTACCGGAGTGTGGTGCCATTATAGGATGTTGTTGATCTCCCTGCAGTACATGGCTGAGTTACATGTTTTTTTCAAAATCTGTTTTGTTTAGTTTTGTTTTAATACATACTCAGGAATGGAGCTGCCAGGTCATATGCTCAGTCTCTTGTATTCTTGAAAAGGCAAATTTTAGCAATCAGAATCCAACAACACATTAAAAAGATCATACACCACGACCAAGTAGGCTTTATCCCGGGGATGCAAGGATTCTTCAGTATCCACAAATCAATCAATGTAATACCCCACATTAACAAATTGAAAAATAAAACCCATATGATTATCTCAAAAGATGCAGAGAAAGCCTTTGACAAAATTCAACATCCATTTATGATAAAAAACTCTCCAGAAAGCAGGAATAGAAGGAACATACCTCAACATAATAAAAGCTATATAAGACAAACCCTTCAGCAAACATTATCCTCAATGATGAAAAATTGAAAGCATTTCCTCTAAAGTCAGGAACAAGACAAGTGTACCCACTTTCACCATTACTATTCAACATAGTTTTGGAAGTTTTGGCCACAGCAATCAGAGCAGAAAAAGAAATAAAAGGAATCCAAATTGGAAAAGAAGAAGTAAAACTCTCACTATTTGCAGATGACATGATCTTCTACATAGAAAACCCTAAAGACTCAACCAGAAAATTACTAGAACTAATCAATGATTATAGTAAAGTTGCAGGATATAAAATCAACACACAGAAATCCCTTGTATTCCTATACACTAATAATGAGAAAACATAAAGAGAAATTAAGGAAACAATTACATTCACCTTTGCAACAGAAAGAATAAAATACTTAGGAATATATCTACCTAAAGAAACTAAAGACCTATACATAGAAAACTATAAAACACTGGTGAAAGAAATCAAAGAGGACACTAATAGATGGGGGAATATACCATGTTCATGGATTGGAAGAATCAATATAGTGAAAATGAGTATACTACCCAAAGCAATTTATAGATTCAATGCAATCCCTATCAAGCTACCAATGGTACTCTTCACAGAGCTAGAACAAATAATTTCACAATTTGTATGGAAATGCAAAAAAAACCTCGAATAGCCAAAGCTATCTTGAGAAAGAAGAATGGAACTGGAGGAATAAATCTGCCTGACTTCAGGCTCTACTACAAAGCCACATACGTCAAGACTGTATGGTACTGGCACAAAGACAGAAATACAGATCAATGGAACAAAATAGAAATCCCAGAGATAAATCCACGCACATATGGACACCTTATCTTTGACAAAGGAGGCAAGAATATACAATGGATTAAAGACAATCTCTTTAACAAGTGCTGCTGGGAAAACTGGTCAACCACTTGTAAAAGAATGAAACTAGAACACTTTCTAACACCATACACAATAATAAACTCAAAATGGATTAAAGATCTAAATGTAACACCAGAAACTATAAAACTCCTAGAGGAGAACATAGGCAAAACACTCTCCGACATACATCACAGCAGGATCCTCTATGACCCACCCCCCAGAATATTGGAAATAAAAGCAAAAATAAACAAATGGGACCTAATTAAACTCTAAAGCTTCTGCACAACAAAGGAAACTATAAGCAAGGTGAAAAGACAGCCTTCAGAATGGAGAAAATAATAGCAAATGAAGCAACTGACAAACAACTAATCTCAAAAATATACAAGCAACCCTTACAGCTCAATTCCAGAAAAATAAATGGCCCGATCAAAAAATGGGCCAAAGAACTAAATAGACATTTCTCCAAAGAAGACATACAGATGGCTAACAAACACATGAAAAGATGCTCAACATCACTCATTATCAGAGAAATGCAAATCAAAACCACTATGAGATACCATTTCACACCAGTCAGAATGGCTGCGATCCAAACACCTACACGCAATAAATGCTGGAGAGGGTGTGGAGAAAAGGGAACCCTCTTATACTGTTGGTGGGAATGCAAACTAGTACAGCCACTATGGAGAACAGTGTGGAGATTCCTTAAACAACTGGAAATAGAACTGTCTTATGATCCGGCAATCCCACTTCTGTGCATACACACTGAGGAAACCAGAAGGGAAAGAGACATATGTACCCCAATGTTCATAGCAGCACTGTTTATAATAGCCAGAACATGGAAGTAACCTAGATGTCCATCAGCAGATGAATGGATAAGAAAGCTGTGGTACATATACACAATGGAGTATTACTCAGCCATTAAAAAGAATACATTTGCACCAGTTCTAATGAGGTGGATGAAACTGGAGCCTATTATACAGAGTCAAGTAAGCCAGAAAGAAAAACACCAATACAGTTTACTAATGCATATATATGGAGTTTAGAAAGATGGTAACAGTAACCCTGCATACGATACAGCAAAAGAGACACAGATGTATAGAACCGTCTTTTGGACTCTGTGGGAGAGGGAGTGGGTGGGATGATTTGCGAGAATGCATTGAAACATGTATAATATCATACATGAAACAAGTCGCCAGTCCAGGTTCAATGCACGATACTGGATGCTTGGGGCTGGTGCACTGGGACGACCCAGAGGGATGGTATGGGGAGGGAGGAGGGAGGAGGGTTCAGGATGGGGAACGCGGGTATACCTGTGGCGGATTCTTTCAATATTTGGCAAAACTAATACAGTATTGTAAAGTTTAAAAAGAAAATAAAATTAAAAAAATAAAATTAAAAAAAAAAATAAAGGGCACTTAGTATTGACATTTACAATGGCTCCTACCAAATATATCTCACTAGTGCCATAAAGATTCCCCTTTAGCAATGTTTCTCTACCATGTCTTCTCTGTATAGTATTTGATACTTTTTCACTACTCAGAGGTGATACTTCATTAGCATAGTTTGATTATTTATAATAATACACTGGGCTTCTCAGGTGGCACTGTTTTTAAGAATCTTCCAGCAAAGGCACGAGTCAAAGGAGATGTGACTTGGGAAAATGCCCTGGAGGAGGAAATGGAGACTCACTCCAGAATTCTTGCCTGGAAAATCCCAAGGACAGAGGAACTTGTTGGGCTATGGTCTCCGGGATCACAAAAAGGTGAACCTAAAAGACTTCTTGGTAATTCACTATAATGAGTGTATTTCATGTGCTGTTAAAGAAATACTGAGAAATGTATTTACCTGTTGGTATTTTCTTCCAGATACGGTGTGCTATTTGACATTTTTCATCCACACAAAAGAGTTAGAAATTTTTGTTGTTTGTTTTCATTTCTGTATTTCTGTATTTATTTATTTTATTCGTATTGTTTTTTACTTTACACTATTGTAGTGGTTCACCATACATCAACATGCATCCGCCACAGGTATACACGTTTTCCCCATCCTGAACCCCCTCCTACCTCCTTCCCTATACCATCCTTCTGGGTCATCCCAGTGCACCAGCTCCAAGCTTCCCGTATCCTGCATGGAACATGGACTGGCGATTCATTTCTAATATGATATTACACATGTTTTAATGCCATTCTCTCAAATCATCCTCTGCTCCCTCTCCCACAGAGTCCAAAAGACTGTTATATACATCTGTGTCTCTTCAGCTATCTCACATACAGTGTTGTCATTACCATCTTTCTAAATTCCATATATATGTGTTAGTATACTGTATTGGTGTTTTTCTTTCTGGCTTACTTCATTCTGCATAACAGGCTCCAGTTTCATTCACCTCATTAGAACTGATTCAAATGCATTTTTTTTAATGGCTGAGTAATACTCCATTGTGTATATGTACCACAGCTTTCTTATCCATTCATCTGCTGGTGGACATCTATGTTGCTTCCATGTCCTGGATATGAGAAACTGTGCTGCGATGAACATTGGAGTACACGTGTCTCTTTCCCTTCTGGTTTCCTCAGTGTGTATGCCCAGCAGTGGGATTGCTAGGTCGTATGGCAGTCCTATTTCTAGTTTTTTTTAAGGAATCTCCACAGTGTTCTCCATAGTGGCCATACAAATTTACATTCCCACCAACAGTGTACAGGGGTTCCCTTTTCTCCATATCCTCTCAAGCATTTACTGCTTGTAGACGTTTGGATCGCAGCCATTCTGACTGGTGTGAAGTGGTACCTCATTGTGGTTTTGATTTGCATTTATCCAATAATGAGTGATGCTGAGCATCTCTTCATGTGTTTCATAGCCATCTGTATGTCTTCTTTCAAGAAATACCTATTTAGTTCTTTGGCCCATTTTTTGATTGGGTCATTTATTTTTTTGGAATTGAGCTGTAGGAGTTGCTTGTATATTTTTGGGTTTAGTTTGTCAGTTGCTTCATTTGCTATTATTTTTTTTCCCATTCTGAAGGCTGTGTTTTCACCTGGCTTATAGTTCTTTTGTTGTACAGAAGCTTTAGAGTTTAATTAGGTCCAATTTGTTTATTTTTGCTTTTATTTCCAATATTCTGGGGGGTGGGTCATAGAGGATCCTGCTGTGATGTATGTCAGAGAGTATTTTGCCTATGTTCTCCTCTAAAGACAGATATATTTAAAGCTCAGAAGCCTTTGGAATATTAAGTGAGTCTGTTTTTTTTTTTTTTTCCAAGCAGTTTGAGCTGTATTTAAATGTTGATGTTTTCTTCTTAAGAGTGTCCTGGATTTCTTTTTCACTTATTATTATTATTATTATTATTATTTTTGATGAGTGACTACTGTCATGTTCAAGGGTAGGTGTCATACCAAGTCCAGCAATAGGACCTTGTGTGTATCAGATGTCCATCAGTGATAGGTTTAAGGCTGCTGTGACAGAGAAAACTCCATGCTGCAAGGCTTTGTTATTTGTTCCTTTTTAGGATGGCCTGTGATGTCTGGAAGTTTTTGTCAGGCCTGGGAGTACATTAGAGTAGAATGAGCCAAAGGATGCCACCAAATCTGATGTATCCTCACTTTTGGATCTTTGAAGTAAGTGTTCATATTCTCTTTAAGTTGAAGATAAGGATGGGTTGGTTTTACGTATACAGATTCTTGTTCTGAAACACTGAGATGACTTTATGTATTCAGTAGTGCTTGCTTTTCCCTACATATTATTAGAAATTGTTTTGTCTACCACTCTTGCTGCAATAGGTTTATACGGATTTTGTATTTAAGATGTATCTGTGGGAAGAAATTAATATCAAGTTCCAGATGTATCCCTTCCATCCACCAAGGTCCTTGGCTACCATAAGTTTCTTGCCAGTTTGGATGTCCACATCACATTTATGTGGGTGCACACTGCAGTGGATTTCTGTATCCCACCACTCCAATGTATCCCATGATGTTTCTTGAAATGTTCCTTCATTTAGTGTGATGATCTCTGGATTTCTCTCTATTGGTGAAGAGGGCCTACTTTCAAATTTCAATCCTGATTAAAGCTTCATTCCAGACCTATATCACACTTCTTTATCCATTCCTCTATCCAAGTACACTATCTTAACTTTCATTTCTTTGATGTTCTGAAAGATGCAGCAGGACCTAGTTTGGGGTGTGTGGTGTTTGAAATCTGTACATGTCTGAAATACTGCAGGAGAGGATTTGATTTATCATGCTGTCACGACCTCTTTATTTGTTTATTTTTCTCTCATGGGAGTGCACCTTTCTAGTCATGTCCATAGTGGCTCTTACCAGGTCCATTAAAGCATTACCTTAAAGCATCCACTGTACTACTCCTAGTCTGCCATTGATGCCATGTCCAGGATTTGACAGTGGCCCTTTCCATGCTCATGCGGAGGTGATAATGTCCTCGGAGGTTAGATGTCTGTATCTCTTAGAATTCACCCTATGTGTCATGTGCTTTTTTCAAGAAACACGGAACTATGTTTGGCTGTTCATATCCTCTTCCTGTTAGTTTCTCCCAAGTTTACTTTACTTATTGTCCCCTCTGTGAACCCTGAAAATTTGTTAAGGGTGGGTATCAATTAGAGCTCAGCACCCTTGCGAATATTGTGGCCATCAGCAAGCGTTTTAAGGTTGCTGTTAGAGAAAATGTCCACAAGGTGACAGCATTTCTTCATTCCCTCCTCTTTTCCCATGGTAACAGCAGCCTCTGTGTTATTCCCAAGTCTGGTTGTAAATGAGAGTAAAATGAGACACAGGTAGTCACCAAAAGTTTTGGTTGTTTACTCTTTGATCTTTTTTTTAAGCGAAACTATATATTTTTTAAGACTATTAACACTCTTGTAGTTGTTGCTTAGAAACATTTCCACCTTCCTTTCCACAGACACTTGGAGGAATTTAGCTCTAGTTATTGTCAGAGGTATCTTTTGGAATCTATTGAGTACATATCTCTTGATACAGGAGGTCCATGTGGATTATGAATTGCATAGGTATTTGTGGGTATAACTCTATTCCAGCCTTCACCTGTTGGCCTCTCACCCACCAATACCCTTTGCCAACTGTAATTTTCTTACCAGGAGTGTAAGTCCATTTCACTTTTCCTTGGGTACTCATCCCATCAATATGTTTTTTAATCCCTTCTGGAAGGCATATGTTATAATATCTTTTTAATCCGCCTTTCTTTACTTTCTGTGATTCGCCCTAGATTTCTGCATATTCCTGCAACTGGTTTTTTTTTTTTTTTGCATTTTCATAATGTCAGACTTATATTTATTGTGTCTCTATGTCCCATATGTTTCTCTTTTAATTTGCAGCCAGCGATTCTCTTTCCTTTCATCTCTTGGGCATTGTGACTGCTGCTCCAGGGTATGTTTGTGGAGGTGGTGGTGTTGTGTGTGTTTTTCACAATCTGTTGATTGCTCAAATACTCTGGGAGTCGAGCTGACATATGACATTCTCTATGTCATTTTGTGATTCCTAGGCACTTTGGCAGCCATGCTTATAAAGTCTCTGACCACTTTCCTCCCACCAATGGCATACAGGGTTCCCCTTTACTAACATTGATCTACTCTTTCTTGTCTGTAGACTTTTGGATAATGACATTTTTGGTTTCTTATTAGTGATATTGCCTTGCAGTTTAAGTTTTCAATTTACTGATAATAGAGCAAATGAGGCACATTTCCAGAGGCTTCTTTCTAAACATTGACTAAGTATTTACCTGTTGATGTTTCCTTCCTTACATGTGGTTTGCGCCCGTTTGTTTGTTTGTTTGTTTGTTTGTTGTTTGTTTGTTTGTTGGCATGCCACACCTGGCCATTTTCTAAGGGTCAATTCAATTCGATCGCTCAGTCGTGTCCAACTCCTTGTGACCCCATGAATAGCAGTACTCCAGGCCTCCCTGTCCATCACCAACTCCCGGAGTTTACTCAGACTCACGTTCATCGAGTCAGTGATGCCATCCAGCAATCTCATCCTCTGCCATCCCCTTCTCCTCCTGCCCCCAATCCCTACCAGCATCGGAGTCTTTTCCAATGAGTCAGCTCTGCATGAGGTGGCCAAAGTACTGGAGTTACAGCTTCAGCATCATTCCTTCCGAAGAAATCCCAGGACTCATCTTCAGAATGGACTGGTTGGATCTCCTTGCAGTCCAAGGGACTCTCAAGAGTCTTCTCCAACACCACAGTTCAAAAGCATCAATTCTTCATTGCTCAGCCTTCTTCACAGTCCAACTCCCACATCCATACACGACCACAGGAAAAACCATAGCCTTGACTAGATGAACCTTTGTTAGCAAAGTAATGTCTCTATATGCTATCTAGGTTGGACATAACTTTCCTTCCAAGGAGTAAGCGTCTTTTAATTTCATGGCTGCAGTCACCATCTGCAGTGCTTTTGGATCCCCCCAAAATAAAGTCTGACATTGTTTCCACTGTTTCCCCATCTATTTCCCATGAAGTACATGGGACTGGATGCCATCATCTTCATTTTCTGAATGTTGAGCTTTAAGCCAACTTTTTCACTCTCCACTTTCACTTGCATCAAGAGGCTTTTTAGCTCCTCTTCACTTTCTGCCATAAGGGTGGTATCATCTGCATATCTGAGGTTTTTGATAATTCTCCCTGCAATCTTGATTCCAGCTTTTGCTTCTTCCAGTCCAGAGTTTCTCATGATATACACTGCATAGAAGTTAAATAAGCAGGGTAACAATATACAGCCTTGACTTACTATTTTGCTATTTGGAACCAGTCTGTTGTTCCATGACGAGTTCTAACTGTTGCTTCCTGACCTGCATACAGTTGTCTCAAGAGGCAGGTCAGGTGGTCTGGTATTCCCATCGCTTTCAGAATTTTACAGTTTATTGTCATCCACACAGTCAAAGGCTTTGACATAGTCAGTAAAGTAGAAATAAATGTTTTTTTTCTGGAACTCTTTTGTTTTTTTTTCATGATCCAGTGTATGTTGCCAACTAGATCTCTGGCTCCTCTGCCTTTTCTAAAACCCGCTTGAACATCAGGAAGTTCACGGTTCACATATTACTGAACCCTGACTTGAAGAATTTTGAGCATTACTTTACTAGCATGTGAGATGAGTGTAATTGTGTGGTACTTTGAGCATTCATTAGCATTGCCTTTCTTTGGAATTGGAATGAAAACTGACCTTTTCCAGTCCTTTGGCCAACTGCTGAGTTTTCCAAACTTGCTGGCATATTGAGTGCAACCTTTCACAGCATCATCTTTCAGGATTTGAAATAGCTCAAATGGAATTCCATCACCTCCACTAGCTGTTCTCATAGTGATGCTTTCTACAGCCCACTTCATTTCACATTCCAGGATATCTGGCTCTTGGTCAGTGATCACACCATCCTTATTATCTGGGTCATGAAAATCTGTTTTTGTACAGTTCTTCTGTGTATTCTTGCCACCTCAATTCTTGTTTATTCAGTGATATTCTAGCAAGTCTCTTCTTTGTCCTGGATTAAGTTTTCTGTTTCTCTGGATCGTTCCCATCAGCAAACAGAATGACTATAATGTTACCTCTCATTAAAAATCTATCTTTTGGTGACATATCCTGCCTATGCTTTTTTTATTTCATATTTGCTTATGGTAGACTTCTGCAGAGTTGTTTGTAGAATTTGTTATCTCCAGGTCTCTCATTTTCCTTTAAATTCACTCTTGTCAAGATCAACAGTGAATTCCAAATGTTTAACTCAATGGTCAATTTTTAGTTGTTATTTTATTTAATTTATTGACAGCCTTTATCAGAGCAGTGCATTTCCTCCTCCCTAAAAAAAAAAAAAAAAAAAGTTTCATTTGCATTACAGAATGCTTCTCTTTCCTGCTTCTTTTCTACCTACATTCTCCCACATACAATGTGTGACCTCTGTGTCTGGCTTTATTCATACGTCATATTTTCTTTTGAAATATTTACTTATTTATCTATGTGGCATGTGGGATCTTAGTTCCCTGCCCAGGGATGGAACCTGTGCATAGTCTTAAACACTGGATTTCGAGGGAAGTCCCGTAGTTTGTGTATTTTCAAGATTCATCCACTTCTTGGCTGTATAGCAATGCTTTTTTTTTTATGGCTGGATATGGTATATCAATATGGTATACGGCTTACATGAATTCCATTGTGAACAAATACCACAGGTTTTTTATCCATTCATCAATTAATAGATAATATTTGGATGGTGTATTCTTTGTGGCTCTTGTGAGTAATGTTGTTGGGAACACTGTTTTTGAATGGACTTAATAGTTTCAGGGATTTTTTATTTTTTTGATATATACAAAAGAGTGAATTTCTGGATCATATGGCTACTATATATTTAATTTTTGAGGTACTGACAAACCAAAGTGGTTGTACAATTTTACAGCAATATATTTTCAACAATATATTTCAGCAGTATGTTTTCAACATTTTCAACAATATATGAAGATTCGTTTTCTCCACATCCTCTGCCACACTTGTTATTTTTCCTGGTTTTGATTATAGCCAAGCTAATTTGTGTGAAGTAGTATTTCAATGAAACTGATTTACATTTTGCTAAGGGCTTCCCTGGTGGCTCAGAAGGTAAAGTGTGTGCCTGCAATGCAGGAGACCTGGGTTCGATTCCTGGGCCAGGAAGATCCCCTGGAGAAGGAAATGACAATCCACCCCAGCACTCTTGCCTGGAAAATCCCATGGATGGAGGAGCCTGATAGGCGACAGTCCATGGGGTCACAAAGACTCAGACATGACTGAGCGACTTAATTTCTTTCACTTTCAATCATGTTAAGCAGTATTTTTGGTGAAATGTCTATTCAAATTCTTTTCCTGGTTGTTAAATGTTTTTAATTGTTGTAAAAAAAATCTAACTTAAATTTTTACCATTTTAACCATTTTTACATGCTAAGTATTTCACATACTTTCATTAGCCTTTTTGGAGACAGAAATGGCAACGCACTCCAGTATTCTTGCCTGGAGAACCCCATGGACAAAGGAGCCTGATGGGCTACAGTCCATGCGAAAGCAAAGACTCATACATGACTGAGCAACTAATACACACACACACACACACACACATACAGTCACAGTGTTGTTTTGTTGTTGTTGTCATTGTTTTCGCTGTGCTATGCAGCTTGAATGACAGTTTCCTGGTTGAGAACCATACCCAGGCCCCTGATAGGAAAGCGTGGAGTCCTAACTTCTGAACTACCATGGAATTCCTTATCATATTGTTATGAAACATATCTTTACACCTTTTCATCTTGCAAAATTGAAATGCTATACCCATCAGCTGTCCCATTAAACAACAACTCCTCTTTTCTTCCCTGTTTCCCTAGATCCTATACTCCATCATTCTACTTTGTTCCTTTCTATTGCTTGACTATGTTAGATATGTGGAAACGTATAGTATTTGTCTTTTTTTATGACTGGCTTAATTCCTTTGGCTGGATGTCTTTATTTACTTTTTAAATGAATTTATTTTTTATTTTATTTTTTAACTTAACAATAATGTATTGGTTTTGCCATATATCAAAATGAATCCGCCACAGGTATACATGTGTTCCCAATCCTGAACTCTCTTCCCTCCTCCTTCCCCATACCATCTCTCTGGGTCGTCCCAGTGCACCAGCCCCAGTATCCAGTATCATGCATCGAACCTGGACTGGCGACTCATTTCATATATGATATTATACATGTTTCAATGCCATTCTCCCAAATCATCCCACCCTCTTCCTCTCCCACAGAGTCCAAAAGACTGTTCTATACATCTTTGTCTCTTTTGCTGTCTCGTATACAGGGTTATGGTTACATGTTTTGAAATCCCATATATATGTGTTAGTATACTGTATTGGTGCTTTTTCTTTCTGGCTTACCTCACTCTGTATAATAGGCTCCAGTTTCATCCACCTCATTAGAACTGGTGCAAATGTATTCTTTTTAATGGCTGAATAATACTCCATTGTGTATATATACCACAGCTTTCTTATCCATTCATCTGCTGATGGACATTTAGGTTGCTTCCATGGCCTGGCTATTAGAAATACTGTTGCAATGAGCATTGGGGTACATTTGTCTCTTTCAATTCTGGTTTCCTCAGTGTGTATGCCCAGCAGTGAGATTGCTAGGCCATATGGCATTTCTTTTTCCAGTTTTTTAAGGTATCTCCCCACTCTTCTCCATAGTGGCTGTACTAGTTTGCATTCCCACCAACAGTGTAAGAGAGTTCCCTTTTCTCCACACCCTCTCCAGCATTTATTCCTTGTAGACTTGGATGACAGCCATTCTGACTTGTGTGAAAAGGTACCTCATAGTGGTTTTGATTTGCCTTTCTCTGATAATGAGTGATGTTGAGCATTTTTTCATGTGTTTGTTAGCCATCTGTATGTCTTCTTTGAAGAAATCTCTATTTAGTTCTTTGGCCCATTTTTTGATTGGGTCATTTATTTTTCTGGAGTTGAGCTGTAGGAGTTGCTTGTATATTTTTGAGATTAGTTATTTGTCAGTTGCTTCATCTGCTATTATTTTCTCCCATTCTGAAGGCTGTCTTTTCACCTTGCTTATAGTTTCCTTTGTTGTGCAGAAGCTTTTAAGTTTAATTAGGTCCCATTTGTTTATTTTTGCTTTGATTTCCAATATTCTGGGAGGTGGGTCATAGAGGATCCTGCTGTGATGTATGTCAGAGAGTGTTTTGCCTATGTTCTCCTCTAGGTGATGTCTTAAAGAATCATGCATGTTGTGGCATGTGGCAAAATTTCCTTTATATGGCTAAATAATATTCCATTGTATGTATATATCACATTTGATGGACGTTTAGATACTTCCAATCCTTAGATGTTGTGATTAGCACTGCTTTGAGCATGGCTGTGCAAATATCTCAAGACCCCATGTTAACTTCTTTTGAATTTACATCCAGAAGTGGAATTCCTGAATCATGTGGTAGTTCTATTTTTAGTTTACTGAGGAGCCTTTATACTGTTTTCTGTAGCAGTTGCACCATTTTAAAATCTATCCATAACACACAAGGATCCACTTTCTGTACCTGCTTGCCAAGAATTGTCCTTTCCTTTCTTTCCTTTTACCTTTCCTTTCATTCATACGTAAACATGCACACACAATATTTTCCATATCCTTTTCCGTTATTATTTATCACAAACTATGAATATATTTCCTTGTGCTATACAGTAGGATCTTGTTTATCTATTCTATATATTAACATTATAGTTTGCATCTGCTCATCACCAGCTCCCAATCTATGCCTCCCCCACCCTTCCTCTCTTGGTAATCACATAGTCTGCTCTCTATGTCTCTCAGTCTGTTTCTGTTTCATAGATAAGTTCATTTGTACCATATTTTGGAGTCCACATATAAGTGATACCATATGATATTTGTCTTTCTCTTTCTGATATCCTAAGTATTCTTTTTAATGCTAGTGTACAGTTAAGTGTTTACTTAATTTCATTTTCAAAACTTTTGTTGATATTGTATAGAAATCTGCTTGATTTTTAAAATATTTATCTTGTATTCTGCAAGCTTTTTATTACTTCTCGTACTTGTGGTTTCTTCAGGATTTTCTATATATAAAAGTATGTTATCTCCAATATACTTTGACTTTTTCCTTTCCATTCTGAAGGCTTTTTTTTTTTTAAACAACAAAAACAATAATTCCTTTTCTTACCTGATTGCTCTGGCTATAGAACTGCCAGTATAATATTGAGCCAAAGTGTGGGATAGACTTCCTTGTGTTGTTCCCATTCTTAGGGGGAAAGCTCTCAGTTTTTCATTATTAAGTATCATGTTAGCTGTGGGTCTTTTACAGGTACCCTTTGATTGAGAAAGTACTCTTCTGTTCTTAGTTATTATGTGTTTTTATCCCCTATTATGAAAAAGTGCTAGACTCAGGGAAATGCTTTTTCTGCAGGCAGATATGTTTTTTGTCCTTTATTGTATTAAAATGGCATAATGTCAATTGACTTTCATATAATGAACCAACTTTGCATACCTCCATAAATCCCACATGATCATGTCATATAACCTTTTTTATATGTTGTTAGGGTTTTTTTTGCCAGTATTTTGTTGAGGACTCTTGCATCTGTATTCATAAGGGACATTGGTTGTGTGTCTGTGTGTGATGTCTCTGTCTGATCTTGGTATTAGAGAAATACTGACCTCATTTTGCCTGCTATATGGGGAAGAGACATGTGGAGTGAAGGATAAAACATTGTTGGATTTAAGTTTAGTCAGGATTAGAGGGAGAAATTTAGGATGCATCAGTGTGGATTTGAGGTGAGATTATCAAGAGAGTTCATTCTCAATTTCCTAGGCCTGTGTTAAGTGCTTGACATCGAATTATGCTGTTTGTTAACTATGTAGAAATACTATATACTTTGAATTTGTGCCCTATTTTCTGTATTAATATTTATGAAATTAGTATTTGTGAATCAGTTGTAATGTGCATTTAAGATAAGTTTTTTTTTTTTTCAATTTTCCTACAAAACAAGATGCCATTGAATAGCTGATGCTTTTAAAAAAGAGCTGTTAACCTTAAGTCTTGGCAATAAGCTTGTTTGTCTTTAAGATACGGAAACACATTTAAAAATTATAAATTTGCCGAAAAAGATGCAGCTGGTGTGTGGTTAACTTAGAATTTCAGTTTAATCTTCTTTGACTCCAAAGTCCATGTTTCTAAACAGTGTAAAATAGTGCTTTTGTATAAAGATTTGTCCTTTACATGTGATTTGATCTAATGATCACTGGTGTTTTTTTTTTTTTTTTTTCTTTTTTTAAATAGAAAAGATTAAAATCAACATGGGACAAAGCTATGATTCTCGAGTCATGTAGACTTGTAGTCATAGGTTTTTCAGCTGCCATTTAGTCTCTTTGATGCTAAATGTCCTTATCTGTAAGATAAGGGTGTTTATAACTCCCCTAGAGTTTTGGAGATAAACAAATAGCACATTGTTCTGTACTTAGCTAATATGTAATATATTTATACTTAGGTGGCAGTTTATTTAAAGGAAGCACTGGGACTTGTGGCCACATCCTCCAAGAATAAAAGAAAAAAGTACTTAAAATATGGAACAACCATGTATGTTATGTGAAAAAGAACAAGAGCCAGAACCACAGAAAAGCGAGGGAGAAACCAAACAAGTAGATGATGAAGATGCTGAACTGATCTTGTTTGGAGTGGAACATGTAAATGAAGATGCTGATGTGATCTTTGTGGGGATGACCTCAAATACAAAACCAGTTGTTTCAAACATACTGAACAGAGTTACCCCAGGTTCTTGTTCAAGGAGAAAAAAGTATGTTCACTTCAAGAAAGATAATGCTCAGAAATTACAGCCTGTTAGTCATGTGACTCCTGCATCAGAAGCAAAGACTGTCTTGCCACTTTCTGTCTCTGAATCAAGATCAACAGATAGTCCTATTATTATTGAGCCTTTGTCCAAAGCGGACTATAAAAGTATTTCACCACAAATAGTGCCTAATAGCTTTTCAGAGTTATGTTCTCCTTTGATTACCTTCACAAGTTCATTGCAGCATCCAGTAGAAACAGCAGTTACTGCAGGAGCTATGGATAAAATTGGTCATATATCAAAGTGACTTTCCACTTCTGAAACAAATAGCAATAAATCCCAAAAGGCCTAAACTCAGTGATGGAATTATAGGAGAACATTCTTTAGCTTTGTCCCCTCCAGGTATTTTTCAAACAGTGACTACTCAGCAAAGCACACCAGACAGTGTTCATACCTCATTAAGCCATGTTCAGAATGGAGAATCTTGTCCAACACATTTTCCAAAGGGCAATGTCCATTGCAAGCCTATAAGTGTTTTAGGGTGAAATGGACTGACAAAAATTGACTTTCCAAGTGTAGCAAGTCAAAACAAGATTGTTGATCCCACAGAAGGCAATCTGATTGTGTTACTCTGTGACTTCTACTATGGACAGCATATAGGAGATGGGCAGCCAGAACCGCAAACTCACACAGCCTTTAAATGCCTCAGCTGCTTGAAAGTTCTAAAAAATGTCAAGTTTATTAATCACATGAAGCACCATTTGGAGCTTGAGAGGCAGACAGGTGACAGCTGGAAATACCACATCACCTTCCAGCACTGCAACTGCCAGTTTCCTACTCCGTTCCAGCTGCAGTGTCACATTGAAAGTGTCCATACTTCCCAGGAGCCCTCTGCAGTCTGTAAAATCTGTGAATTGTCCTTTGAGACAGATCGGGTTCTCTAACAGCACATGAAAGATAATCATAAGCCTGGAGACATGCCCTATGCATGCCAGGTTTGCAGTTACAGATCATCATTCTTGGCAGATGTGGATGCACATTTCAGAGCATACCATGGTAATATTAAGAATTTACTTTGCCCCTTTTGTCTCCAAATTTTTAAAACTGCAACCCCATACATATGTCATTATAGACAGCACTGGGAAAAGTTTTCATCAGTGTTCCAAATGTCGGCTACACTTTTTAACTTTTAAAGAGAAAAGACAGCACAAGACCCAGTGTCATCAAATATATAAGAAGCCTAAGCATCTAGAAGGATTGCCTCCTGAAATGAGAGTTTTTATTCAGGTATCACTGGAACCCCTTCCACAGGATTGTGGAAGTAGCATCCATTACTGTGAACACATCTGATTCTGAACCATCAGCCCCCAAATCTAAAAGTAGGAGGTCAAAAAAAAAAAAAACACATTAATTCTACTTTCAATAAGTCTGAAGCAAGTATTTCAGTCAAAGTTAAAAACCCCATTAAAAACAAAGAATTCAAATTATAGAATTATTCAATAATATCAAATATAGGGAAACCAATGTGTAATTTATGTGTTTTTATTTTAAATACATGCAGTACAGCTTTGTTTAAATATTGAGATGTTATTTAAAAATATAGTACCTGTTTTTCATATAAGTATTTTAACATGTAAAAATTATGTGTGCGTGTGTGTGTGTGTGTGTGTGTGTGTGTGTGTGTGTGTGAGAGAGAGAGAGAGAGAATGAGAGAGGTGGAGAAAGAAAAGTAACAATGTATTTTGTTATTTCATGTTATTTGCAAGTTCGAAAGCTCTGCTGCTGCTGCTACTGCTGCTGCTAAGTTGCTTCAGTCATGTTCGACTCTGTGCGACCCCATAGACAGCAGCCCACCAGGATACCCTGTCCCTGGGATTCTCCAGGCAAGAACACTGGAGCGGGTTGCCATTTCCTTTTCCAATGTATAAAAATGAAAAGTGAATGTGAAGTCACTCACTCGTGGCCGACTCTTAGCAACCCCATGGACTTCAGCCCACCAGGCTCCTCCATCCGTAGGATTTTTCCCGCAAGAGTACTGGAGTGGGGTGCCATTGCCTTCTTCACTATACATGTAATCTGTAGAGTGTTTAGCAATGAAATTTTCAACTCTTATCATGCCTTGAAGATCTCAGTATTAACTATATAGCCAGATTGGAATGGCTTTGTTATGGTATGGTCCTGTGTTCTGCTGAACTCTGTGAAGTGCCTCTGTTGTGCTGTTCTAAGATAAAATGCTTCCGAAAGCCTGATGTGGAGAAGTTAATGGAGAAACTATGATGTGAGTTTGGACCAGACATGGAATTTAGTTAGTGGAGAGCTGTGGCTTCTTGTCCCAGTTGAGGAAGAGGCATGCATGCACTCCAGGCATGGAGCCAAGGCAGAAGGAACACTGTCTGAGAGTGTCTTTACCTAGCCCAGATACATCTCAAGGAAGCCAACCATTAAAATGCCTGTTAGGTGAGAGGCACCTGCAAAGATCAAGCAGGACCTGTGTATCATTGACTGCAGTTGGAGAAGCAGAGACAGTTAATAGAATGAGGCCTGGTGCCTGTGGACCTCCTATTGAGTGATCAAAAGGGGAATTTGATTCATTCCATCTCCTTTCCCATTTGGCTGGCCTTTAGTCAAAGTGAAGTAGCCCTATCAGTCCCCATCACAATAGTAAAGCAAGTTAAGATTCCCAAAGAAAAAAGCCTTGACATCTAGTTTGATTTGTACTGGACCCATAGTTTTAACTGAAAAGGAACAATCACAGGGAACCTTTTCAGTTTATGAATTGAGCTAAATTTAGTTCTTTTTCCCTTAAGCTACAAAGGAGTTATCTGAGAAGAGTAAATGTAGTGGATACAAAGGTGATTAAAGCCTCTATAGAACTTTTCCTTACATTTTCCAGTTACATGTGTCTTACCCTAGTTTAACATGTGACGATTTCAGTTTTGTATCTTATCTTGCCTTGGGCACGAATGTATTAAAGTTAACAGCTAATTCTTTCTTTAATTTCCCATTTTATCAAACTAATACTAGGTTTCTGTCTTACTTGACACAGTCTGATGTGCAGGAATTTTCTCATTTATTTCAGTAATTAACAGGTCATAGAGTTATCATCCTTCCTCTACTATATCCAAATACCTAGTCTGTGATTATACTTGTGGAAACCTTTTTTCGTGTGATCTCCAAGGGCTCTTTCACAGACCTGTGGTGTACCCTCTAAGTAGTGGTTCCTGAATATCAGCACACTTGGCTTCCTCTGTGGGTTCCTGGAGTTGAGTCTCCTCCTGGAGTTGAATGCCATACCTTCTCCACTTCTGGCACAGATACCTAGAATCTCTGTGCACCATTCAAGGTACCTGGAATCTTGGCTGTAGACCTATGCCAGGAGAAATCTCTCCGTTTCCTCTTCCTTTCTTCTCCTCTTTGTCTCTCCCCACTCTTTCCCCACCTCCGACCCGCCTCCACAATTCATTTAAATCCTCTAAGCTTTCACAAAATGCTAGAAAGTGATAATCACCAAGGGGTTACCATCCCTCTCAGAACAAAAGAGGAAGGACTACAGATGACTAAGCTGTAGTGAGTCTCTTGTCTCCATTTTAGGTAATTTCCTGAGTGTAAATTCAAACACAATAAATTGTATTTGTTTAATCAATGCTTGATTGATTGGTTTGCACTTTGAATATTTTACTAGGCCTTTCCAGTTAGTTTGCTTGGGCCAAAGCACTTTGCTAAGTGTCAGCTTAAACCGCTTTTAGGTGTATAAAGAGTGTGTGTGTGTGTGTGTGTGTGTGTGTGTTCTGGTCTCAGGTGAAAACTATGTATAAATGTGCAGACTATTGCATTCTTATCTCCTTTATTCTATTTCTATTGTAAAAATATGAAATGTTTTATTTATATGTTTTTATTGTTGCTTCGGATTATCAACACTGTTACTGTTGTTTGCTCTGTAGTATGCTCCTAAGGAGTACAAGTTGCTTTATTGCCAAATGAAAAGTTTTCAGTGATATGGTCCCTGACTACTTCCTCTCTTCCATTCTCTGCCATTCTACTCTACTGTTTTCCCCACTGCTGCCCTGTTTTTGACAACACTGGCCTTGCTTTCCCTAAGCAAATTCCATTTCTTCCCAATCCAAAGACTTTGCAAATTCTCTTCTTCTGGAAATGCTCTTCCCCTAGGCCTGCATGGCTTGCTACATCCCTTGTTTGAGCTTCACCAATGCTGTTCTAATCACACAATGAAATCCTCATGCCCCTCCTTTTCCTTCTCCTCCTTAAAGGCACTTTAAGTCTCTACACTCTTCTTCCCTGTCCAGCCTAAAGTTCCTAGATTTTCACACACAGACACACACACACACAAAACCTGAAAAGAGATAATAACATCAGGGCTTTGCTTCGTAAAATTAACTTGAGTAAGTTTCTGTGCCTGCAGAACAAAGATAGTTAATACTGAGTTGAGTTCTTTCAGGGGCTTCCTCTCTTTTTCTATTGATACCTCTCTATTTTTTTCAGGCAATGACACTTTGTGTTTTTTTACAAATGTATTGAATATCTGTCAAGATGACTATTTTGTTATTGCCGTTGGTGAATTTCCTTGTCTACTTTGCTTGTTCTTTCAGGTAAAATTTATTGTTTTATTAATGTGGCCAAAACATTGTCAGTAAAATTACTATTTATAAAAATAAAATGTTTTTTGAAAAATTATTTCTGCTGTCCATCTTTTTACAAATAACATAGCATTTTTTGTTTGTTTCTTTTTTTTTTAAATAATCTTATTGTGTTGTCCAGAAATTCTAAACAGCAATGTGTAAATGGGTTTTCTGGTTCTTAGTACCATAAAAGGCAGTGAAGATATGGCTTAATGAATTTCTGTTTCTCTTTTTAGATTTTAAATAGAATTGTTTCATTGGATATTTACAACATCTGTTGAGACATTTACTTTTCTTTCTTTCTCCCTTACTTTCCTTTTCTTCCTTTCTTCCCATGGCCGTCTTCCTCTTTCTTTCCTTCCCTTTCTTTTCCCAGGTTTTGGCTTGACTTGACCTTTCCTGAAGCAAAAGTAATTCCACTCAGGGTTGAATATTACCGTCTCAGAATCCCATTCCATGTGTCATTTCTAGTATTGGAATTAACCTCCTCTTCCCCTTATTAGATTGGCTATAGGTGTATCAATGTTTCTGATTTTTTTTTTTTGAAGAAGCAGCTCTTGTTTTATTATCCCAACAAGTTTATTTTTGTTGTTTTCTATTTTTGTTTCAATTCATATATACCTTCTACTTTGTTTAGGATTTTTTCTTTATAATCATATATTTTAAAAGCTTTCTTTACAAATTTTATGGAAATATATTTGATTTACAATGTTGTGTTTCAGATGTATATCAGAGTGATTTAGTTATGCATAAATATATCTATTTTTTAGGTTATTTTTCATTATAGGTTATTACATGGGACTATTTCTTTTCTTTCTTTCTTTCTTTTTTTTTTTTAACTAGATGGTTTAGGGCTTGACCTAACTTTATTTAAATAACCTATTTTGTCTGAATCCCAAATGGTTTTATGTATACATTTTTTAAATTAAAATTTCATTCTCTATGATTTTTGGCACATTAATTACAAAGATTTCACTACCTGCAGGCTGAATGTTTTAATTTATAGTTTACTGAGAATTAAGTTTTCCTTGGAGGTCTGAGGGTATGTGTGTATATACACTGGCATGTCTATATACACATCCTTTTCAGATTACTACATTTTTTAAAGATATATAAATACATTTTAAAAGATATTTTCTGTTTGTACGGTAAAAACATGAAATGTTTTTATTCTAGAAATTTGCTCCCCAAAGGAATATAGTATAAAAAGTAAAATTATAAAACTATTCCTTTGAGAATAATCCCTACTAACAGAACCTGGAAATGTTAAACAAATGATGAATAACACTTCCTAAAGGTGGTAAGAAAAAAGTTATTCAAGGTAATAGTACTATAGCAGGGGTCTTATAATACGGGAGAGAGATTGAGCTTAAGTCTGACTCCAGCAGGGACACAGCTGGGATTTATAGCTAAGGAACAGGGTGGGTCCATGTGATAGCAAAGAGAGACTGGGAGACTGAAAAGCAATGAACAACAACAGAGTGGGTGTCAGTGGATGGAAACTTATTAAGACGACCATAAGGGTGCTGGTGGATTCTGGCTCAACTGAGAGGATCATTGCTGAGGCTAGGCAAGACTGATAAGATATTGAAGTGAGTGATAAAGAATTTGATCTGATCTGAGGGTGGTCAGATCAAGGGTGAAGTATGTTTTCTAAACTGAAGTAGCAGAATCTAGCTTAGATTAGACTAAATGGACAGGCACCCCGATATAAAGACATGAACCAAAGTTGGCAGTGCATTAATGAACTACTGCTGCATAACAAATTATCCCAAAGCAACAGCTTAAAACAATATTATCTCATACTGCTGCTGAAAGTTGGGAATCCAGGAGTAATTCAGTTGAGTGTTCTGGCTCAGGTTTTCATGAGATTTTTGTCATCTGAAGCCTTGACATGGGCTGGTGGATTTCCTTCCAAGATGGCTTACTCACATAGCTGTTGAAACCAGTTTCCTTGCTGGCTATTGGGAGAAAGCCTCAGTTCTTTCACATGGGCCCCTGGGCTACCTGAGTGTTCTCAAGATATGACTAAGCTGGCTTCTAGAGTGAGTGATCCAAGAGGATGAGCAAGGAGGCTGCAGTGCCTTTTATGACCTACAAAGGCATAGTCAGACACTTCATTTTCATTTCTACAATATTCTAACATTAGAAATGAGCCACTAAGTCCAGCCAACATGTAAAGGGGAGTATAAGGTCCACCCTTGAAGGAAAGGACTTGTGGACATACTTTAAAACCCATGGCCACAAATTGTTTACATATTTGTATGTCCAAAATGCATTTTCCTGCAAATGCTTTCAAATAATTTATCCATTATAGCATTAACTTGAAGTTCAGGACCTTGTCATCTAAGTCAGGTCCAGATATGGACCAGGGTGCATTTGGGCACTATCTCAAGTGTTCAGTCGCTCAGTTGTGTGCTACTCTTTGTGACCCGAAGGACTGCCGCACGCCAGGGTTTCCTGTCCACCATCAACTCCAGAGGCGTGCTCCAACTCAAGTCCATTGAGTTGGTGATGCCATCCAACCATCTCATCCTCTGCCGTCCCCTTCTCCGGCCTTCAATCTTTCCCACGTCAGGGATTTTCCAATGCGTCACTTCTTCGCATCAGGTAGCCAAAGTATTGGAGCTGCAGCTTCAGCATCAGTCCTTCCAATGAATATGCAGGACTGCTTTACTTTAGGATTGACTGGTCTGATCTCCTTGCAGTCCATGAGACTCTCAAGTCATCTCCAACACATCAGTTCAAATTATACAAGTGTAGTTCCTGTAGACCTGATGATCTGTGAGCAAAAGAGATGAGTTAATCTGCTCATTTCACAGCCAACATGCAGTGCTGGGTCAGGCATAGATAACCTTCATAGACACTCCTGTTCCAGAAAGGGGAGGGGAGATAGGAGTCAACAGTAGCAGTTCTGAAATCCCACAGGTTCTTGTTGGCAGTCCTTTGATTAGTATTTAAGGCCTGGAAACTTCCTAGGCTTCAGTCTCTGAATTTTTAATTCTGCCCTCTGACATGATTCCATTGCATGAAAGGTGGATAGTATATGGTTACAGTGAAACAGTCTCCTTAGCCTTCTTTCTGCTTGTCGAAGGTAGAAGCACACAGGTCTCTTATTTTGTACTATTGCTGGTCCTTTCAGTCCAATCTGAACTTAAATATGTTATTTTAAAAACTTGGTGTGTCTCCTGATAGTCTTACTGGTTTTCATGGCAAAGCACCCCACTCCAAAGCCACCATCACACATGTCTTCATAATAAGGCCTAGTCTGTCTTGGTTTTCTGCTGAGATAGCTGAGGGATAACACCCTGAAACCTGGTAGAAGTCTTATTGTGTGACTGAAATGATCTCTGAATGACACCCCTAAACTCTTTGGAGGGCATTGGCCTGCCTAAATAATGCCATGAAGCATCCCCTTCCAGCTTTCTGAGGCTTAACAAAGAATTTTACAGTCACACTCATCTTTAGACCACCTTTATTAAAAATAAATAAAGGAATAAGAATTGATGTATAGGTGCTATAAAATGTTATATTTAGACCACCTTATCTCAATGCCCTGGATAGAACCTTGCTTGAGAGCCATTAATTTTAGCATCCTCTGTCATGTTAAAAGACTAGAAAAGTTCCCATTCAGCAAGTTTTTTCTTATTTTTTTTTTATTTTTTTTTAAATCTTCCAATTTTATTTTATTTTTAAACTTTACATAATTGTATTAATTTTGCCAAATATCAAAATGAATCCGCCACAGGTATACATGTGTTAATAGTCTTTCTCTTAAATATATTTTTTTTAATTTCCCTTTATATTTTACTATAGGCAGCAAGAAGAAATCAGGAAGCACTTTTGGCTGTTTGGCTGGAAATCTCCTTAGCTAGATATCTCAATTAATTAAGTACAGTTTCTCCTTCCTGGTACATTTTCTACTTTTCATAAACTGCAGATGTAGTGGACTTTTCTCTGCACACTCCCCAGACTCTTTTTTCCTGCCACTACTTTCTGCCACACATCCTGGGTGCACCCCTGTGATCCCACTCAGAACGTGTTTGCTCAGTGAGATAAAGGGGATCGAATCCCTGGCTTCAGTGCTTCTGCTGGCCAGAGTTTATGTACCTTTCTCTAAGATCTTCATTTTTTTGCTATCCAACTTCCATCACCTGGCTAGGTCAATTCTGGAAGCTCATACTCACAAGCACACTGGCAGAGACTTCTATGCGCATGTGTGCACACACATGTATGTGTACACAGTAACATCCCTGAGAGGAAACTTGCACACGTGCAGAATTACAAGGTTTCTTCTCTAGGAATATGAATTTTGGTAAGCACATTTGTGCTTACAAACAAAAAGTAACTTTCTTTTCCTGGTTGTTTCCTTTCGCTTGTTAATTAATCATGTCACCTTGCACTTCTAACTCTGTGGTGCTACTGCTGCTAAGTCACTTCAGTCAAGTCTGAGTCTGTGTGACCCCATAGACGGCAGCCCACCAGGCTCCCCCGTCCGGGGGATTCTCCAGGCAAGAACACTGGAGTGGGTTGCCATTTCCTTCTCCAATGCATGAAAGTGAAAAGTGAGAGGGAAGTCGCTTAATCATGTCCGACTCTTCGCGACCCCTGCATAGGACTGCAGCCTCTCAGGCTCCTCTGTCCATGGGAATTGCCAGGCAAGAGTACTGGAGTGGGGTACCATTGCCTTCTCCATCTAACTCTGTGACTTATCCTCAAAGGTTACAAAATCTTGGCATTTGCTAGTGACACGGACTGACCTGCAGAGCAGCGAGCAGGGTTGGAAGCACTAGCCATGAACAGCTGTATGACATGTGCTTGCGTTCTGCATTCTCCCATCACCTTGGACAGCTTCACAGTACCAGTCACATTGGTCTGATCCATGTGGGGACAGAAAACAAGGACCTTTGGGCTCAGGTGACTCGGAGAAGCTCTCTCTCGGTGTGCACCTATCTAGGTCATTCCTTGTCAATGTTGTGTCCCTCTTGCTAGCCTACAACCCTTTATGGCCAACAATATTCTGAGTGAGGCCTTCTGTTCTTTCTCTCCGTGTAGCTTTCTGTGTGCTCCTGTCTACATGTGCCCCCAAGTGCTAACTCCATGTAGCAGGAAAAGGCCAAAGAGCCTCCAAGAGCCCCAAGAGACTGTGATAGGCCTGGGTCTTATCCAATGTTGTGAGAAAGGTGCACATGGATACAGAGTCTCTTCAGATACAAAGATTGGAACCTGAGACCATAAAGGTAAGGTGGCATCGCTACACGTCCTCCCTTCTGTTTAACAGTACCCATGAACACGGAGTCCCCGAACAGATGATGCCCTGCAAAACCTTCCCTTTCTGGGCCCACAGCTCATGCCTCCCTTGGGCAGAAAGCAGCTTTTCTAGCTCAAAGGTACCAAGAGGGCTTGAACCACCCAGGCCACAGTGATTTGCTAAATGTCAAGACTGTCTTTCAGTTGCTCTCATTAGGCCCAGGTAGGACTCCCTACAGTCACGCATCTCTGCTTGCCTACACAGCCCACGTGCCAAGGAAGCCAGCCACAAGTTGGGCCCAGGAGTGTCCAAGACGGTCACCTGGAATGCAGCTTCCCTCTGAGTGTCACCTGGTTTCAGATCCCCTATGACTAAATCAGAGATTTTGCTTCATCGAGACTGCTCAAATTCTCTCAAATGCAAATGCACAATTTTGCCCCTCAGGCCCCCAAAGCCAGTGGCAAGACCCCAGAGGAAAGAAGGAATTCTCGTCAGGACTTTCAGCACACACCATGGGGTATCTTTGGCAGGACTGCTATTGCCTAGACCCTGGACCCTGAAAACCAGCAGGCCCCGAACTGCCCCCAGGGGCTTCCCTGTGTCCCACTCTCCTGAGGTCCTTTGGGACATGCAATTACTCCTTACTCACTCCATTCCCTCCCTCACAGGCTCATCCGGGCAGAGGGTCAAACACGTACAACCACCTGTGCTTTCCTCGCCTTTCTGCACTGCCAGGGAGGCAGGCTGGAAGTGCCTGGAGGCATGCCACGCTCACATCCTGTCTCTCCTAGAATGCCTGTGGGTTTGCAGGTACAGCTTACTTTAGCATGTCTCACATTTTGTGTCACAGTGTGTGCCACACTCAGGGAGGGAATGTGCTGGCTGATGGGCTGCTCCTGGGCAGCACTGGCCCAGGACCTTTCCAGTTCTCCTTCTCACATGTGTGGAACAAGTCTCCAGTGCAGCAGGCAATCTTAGCCTCCTCACCATCCTGGGTCTTGCCATAGCCACATCCACCATTTCAACAGGCCAGCAGTGTTCCCCCAGACTCAGGGATCCATAG
Source organism: Bos taurus (assembly GCF_002263795.3). Taxonomy (NCBI): domain Eukaryota; kingdom Metazoa; phylum Chordata; class Mammalia; order Artiodactyla; family Bovidae; genus Bos; species Bos taurus. The sequence continues at coordinate 24,285,038 of NC_082638.1, forward strand.
GCAGTGGTTTCAAAGTCCCACCCCACCTGATTTGCCCTGAGTGAACCCTCAGACCATGAATCCCTTTTCCCAGTCCAAACACACACAACAACACAGTAGAAATGGTGAGCGTGTTTTGTGTTTGGTCTAATTGCAGATATCTGGAGCCATGGTCGGGAGTTATCACTGGCCATCCTTTCTTCATTCCCATCCTGGACAGGGTCAGTGCAGAGATACGGCAACAAACCACCTTCAGACTGGGAACTCCTCGTGCCTCCTCTTCTGGTTACTCAGCACCTCCTTTCCTGTCGCCTTCATCTCTGCATCTGCCCTGGGCTGGATACACAAAAGCACACACATAAACACAGCCAACACAAGCACATGTGTGTATACACACATGCTTGGCATGGGGACACAAATGCAAACAGGGAATGTGGGTGTTTCAGGAGCTGAAGACGCCCATGTCCAGCAATGTCGGAGATGGTGTCAGTAGGTACCATGTCCTGCCTTTGGGGCTCCCTGTCCACCTCTTCCCAAATTCATCCGATTTTCCCAAGGCAGCCTGAAGCCACTTCGAGTGCAGCATGTGTGGTGGTGGTGGTGAGATCCGAGTGGTGAATGTGGAAATTCACCCAAGATCCCAAAGTCAGCACACAGGTGCATTGGGACCACTGAGATGATGCCCTTTCAATGATAGGCCACTGCAGGGTAAGGGGCGGGAGTGAAGGGCCCAGTTAATCTCAAACTCAGTGAGCAGCAGGAGGCTGGAGGATGGCAGGACCCAGGGACGGATGATTCTGACACAGACCCTTAATTCACCCTGCCTCTAGGACTCTAGAGGAATAGGGTATCACCTAGGTATCACCTAGGACTCTCGCACTGCAACCATAGCTGACTTGAGGGAGACTTACTTCACTCACAGACACACCGAGTCCCCCATGCCTCCAGTCTCAGCAAGTCACCTGCTACATGCATAACCCAAATTCCGGCTCTGCAGCCAGCTTGCATGAGCCTGAGCATCCCATTTGGGAAAGGATAGTGTCCCGGCTACGATAAGGCTGTCCCTCAGGGCCTACCTCCAGACCCCCTCACCACATGTGTTTCTGTCAGTTATCTCTGATGGAAGAACCTTCCTCCCTGAGGTAGTACTTCAGGGGATCGTCCCACACGTCATTGCTGATGAGCTGCTGGCAACACAAGCAAGGTCAACCCAGGGCTGACCAGGCCCTGAACCTTCCCATGAGCAGCCAAGAACTCCAACATCAATCATCAACTTTGTGCAGGCCCAAAGCAACCCCACATCAGCAATCCTGTTCGATTCTGGGCCATTGTGGCCTGAAAGCCAGTTGAGAAAATTAAGGCTCCTGGTGTCTAGACTGTGGCTGGGGGATCCCCATTCAAAGTCCCAGAACCAGTGGACTGGAGTGGAATGACATGCTCTGTACCCTGCGGAAAGAGGGGAGACTGGGGTGGACTCCACAGGTGGAGCATCTACATGCTTGCACACCCACACTCATCACCCTGGGAGCCACGTTTTACCACTGATGTCAAGGTAATACTCCTTAATGATCATGGTGTTCAAGAAGTAGGAGTTGTCCTGAAAGGAAAAGACCAGCTTGCAGGGGGACTGCAGATGGTTCCGCACCTGCACCTGCCAGGATAGGGAGGAGGGAAAAGGTGCAAACTTCTAGGGGCCTCAGCTTGCCTCCCAGGCAGGCATTAACAGCTTCCACGACACCTCTCTAAAGTCTCACAGTGCAGCAACATGGCTATCAGGATCCTCCCACTCCCCGCCAGGTCCCATACCCACCCTTCCTCAGTCTCCCTCACTGACGTTCAAGTCTATCATGTAGCGGAGAAAGTCTTGATCTTGGTTGCTGATCATGACGGAAACTTGAGGGTGGCTAATATTCTGCTTTAGGTCAAGAAGCCATTCAGGGAGCTACATGCCAGGCCAAAAAGAGCCAGGAGCATCAGTCCTAGTCTGGGGTGAAACAAGGATACTGGACAAGGTATCTGCAAGGAGCTGGGTACTGCCTGTTACCTGGCCACCACTGATGTCATCAGGCTTTGCCATACCATCAGACACGCTCATGGCTCTGGGCCCCTTGTGGTGGTGTGCATCTGAGGTGGTCTGCATTCTCCAAGCAGGGGCTATTTCTGACCACTACTGTTCTCCTCCAAACCTGTGTATGCTGGGTAGTGGCATGTCACTGCTTACATGGTCAGATTTGCAGTCCTGTGACAATCCGTGTTTGAAAGCAAAGGGGTTGTTTGTGTGTGTGTGTGTACGTGTGTATGTATGTGTGTGTGTGTATATGAATGACTCACATGTCTCAGCTATATGCCAGGATCACACATTTACAGCAATAACTGTGTGCCGATGCTGCTCTGGTGTACCATCTCTGGTCATTCCTGACTTGGAGGCCTCAGATGCTGCTCCTCCTCAGATGCAGGCCTGAAGGAGACACTCAAAGGTATGGCTGCAACGTGTACATATGTAGCCCTGCCCAAATCCTACTCGGCTGGGCCTTTGGAGCTTGCCAATTGCCCAGGACCACATTTCTTTCAGGGGCCTCCAGTGCCCTTCCTGTGCCCTCGCCCATCCCTCTCCTCCTGCTCCTGCCCCATCTCCTCCTCCTCATGAGCAGCAGACCCAAAGGAGCAGCAGAAAGGATACAGTTTTGGCTCAGAAGCCAGGGATGCCCTGGATGATGGCACTCCTCCAAGCCAAGTGATGCTTCCTCCTCTGATGGTAGGCCCTGTGGTTTTGTTCACACACTCAGAGCTCAGTTCCACCTGCAGGGCGGCCAGTGCCTTCAGGACATCTAGCAGTTGGTGCTCACTTAGGCCTCCCGGCCTGTCCTGGCCTTGCTCCTCCACCGTCTTCTCCTCCAGCTCTTGGGAGGACCACTGTTCCCGCTGCTCATCTGCCACAGCCTCCACCTCTTCCATGATGTCTTCTGCAAGCAGCTGGAACTTCCACCCAATACCTGCCACATCTCCGTCCACCAGGGTCTCGCTGTCTTGCACTGCCTCCACCCTAGAGAGGATGGCTTCTTCACCTGGCGTGACAACTGGTGGTTGCAAGGTTCCAGCTGCACACAGCATCAGGACGGCAGATCCAGGGATGAGGGATGGGGGCTTCTTCCTGAGTACTGGGGCTCACAGCTAAGAAGGTCGGGGGTTCCAGGACGCTCCCGCCTTCCTTTGATTGCCTCTCACGCTCCTCTTGGCCCAAGCTGGGGCAGATGTGAAGGGACACGATATAACAGCACAGACAATGGTGCATAATGGCGGCCCAGGCTGCAGTAAACCTGTGGGACCCACTAGCTCTTTGGGGGTGGGGAGTGAGGGGGATCGTCGGGAGGCGGGGATTGGTGTGTTGGGGATGGCGTGAGGCCAAGGAAAGGGGTGCCGCACAGCCCAGGCCAGGGTGAACAGGCCCTGGGACATCAGCGGAAAACAGGCAGGAGCCTAGGCTGTGAGCCACGCACAGGCTTCTTGCCCAAATCTAGACCAAAGGCGGAGAGGGTAGTGGGCGGCACCCTTATGGACATGCCCCTAGACCGGAGGGCATCTTCCGCGGTTCCTGTGCTCCGGTGCCCCGACGTGGCCAGATTCTGCCCCAGGAATGTAGAGGGTTTTGCGTGTGGCTGGGGTAGCCCCAGGCGCTGTCATTGACCTGGCTCTGGAAATTCCAACCACGGGTTCCTGCTCCGCAATCCAAACAATACACTCCTGTGTCCCCCAGAACCGGCAATAACTGGGAGCTCTCCCTGACTATCCAAAGGATATGCAGGGGTGCCAAGTGGCTGGATAATTTTCTTCATGGGACAGGGAGCCTGTTGCTGTCCTGATGCTAGGGGAGTAGGGAAAAACCCCCAAATTTGCTACAGTTGATCTTCACTGTTCAGGGAGACCAGAGCCTTAGGGTGCAGAGCTCGCTCTTTGTCTCTCTATCTTTGCTTCCGGCATAGCACTGTTTTGGGCAATCCTTCTGTATGTGTACCAGGGGCTGATGTCTGTGTGTCTCTGTCTCTCTAAGTAGTGTGGTTGCCGTCTGCCACTCTCTGGACAGCAGCTCTCAGAAAAGACGCTTATCCTTTGCAAGCCCTTCGCGTCCTGAGTGAGTTGCAGCAATGGGAGATTAGACGGTTTTAGTCCACACGTTCGGAGAGTGCTTTCTCAACCTTGAGAGCCAACAGTGGGCGGTCACTGCTGAACTGCAGAATTGGATGTGCGACCCTCCCTCCCTCGCTGGACAGATGTGAACACTGCACAGGCCTGAGGTGGCTTGGCCACACTTTGCACAGAGGGAGAAATGGGGCCCGCTCTGCTGGCATGAGGGAACTCCCTGAACCTTGTTCGAACGCCTGCCAGGGAGACTCTAAAGACAGTTCTCCTTAAGTTCCATGACTCACCGGTGTCGGAGACATGCACGTCTGCCATTTACCCTACTGAGGCCCTTTCAAAGTGGTACTGTTCTCCATGTGAGAACACATCCCAGCCTGCCCTATCACACAAACCTGTGGGGCCTGGAGCAGCAAGAGGACCAAGCTAAGCCAGCCATCCTATAGTCCTGATATATGATATATGCATTCTACAAAGAGATTGAACATGGGCAGGACCCACCTGATTCAGTGCAAGGGCTGACATGTGGGCTCAAGAGTGTTTGTTGGGGGCTTGAACAAAGGCAGGACCCAGCCTGGTTCATTGGAGCGACTGAGATGTGGCCTCAGGAGTGTCTGTCTGGATGAACAAGGGGTGGATCCAGCCGCGATCAGTGCAGGGACCGAGATGTGGGCTCAGGAGTGTTTTTTGGGTGCTTGAACAAGGGTAGGACCCGGCCTGGTTCAGAGAAGGGACCCAGATATGGGCTCAGGAGTATTTCCCACGGATTTCAGCAAGTGCTGGACCTAGCCTAGTTCAGTGTAGGGAACGAGATCAGCCTGAGAGTCAAATGCACGCCAAGGAGTGTTTGTCAGGGTCTTGAACATGTTTAGGACCCAGCCTAGTTCAGTTCAGGGGCAAAAAATGGGGTCAGGAGTGTTTGTCTGGGCTTGAATATGGGCAGGACCCAGCCGCTATCAGTGCAGGAACCAAGATGTGGTCTTAGGAGTGTTTATCGTGGTTGATATGGGCAGGAACCAGCCTGGTTTGGTGCAGGAACCGGGATGTTGGCTCAGCAGTATTTGCCATGGCTTGAACTTTGGAGGGACCCACCCTGGTTCAGGGCAGCGAGTGAGATGCAGGCTCAGTAGTGTTTCCTGGGGGATTGAACAAGGGGAGCACACACCTTAATTCAGGGGCAGGGAGCAATTTGTGGGCTCAGGATTGCTTGCTGGGGGCTTAAATAAGACCAGAAACCAGGCTTTGAGTCAGATGCAGGCCCAGAACAGTTGGTCGGGGGCTTGAACATGTGTAGTTTCTGGCCTGGTTCAGTGCAGTTTCTGATGTGTGGGCTCAGGAGTGTTTGTCAGGGGTTTCAACAAGGGCAGGACCCAGCCTGCATCAGTGCAGGGACCAGGATGTGGGTTCAGGAGCATTTGCAGGGGACTTCTGCAAGTCCTGAACCCAGCCTATTTCAGTGCAGGGAACAAGATATTGGCACAGGAGTGTTTGTAAGGGTCTTGAACAAGTGTGTGGATCACAGTAAAGTGTGGAAAATTCTGAAAGAGATGGGAATACCAGACCACCTGATCTGCCTCTTGAGAAATTTGTATGCAGGTCAGAAAGCAAGAGTTAGAACTGGACATGGAACAACAGACTCATTTCAAATAGGAAAAGGAATACCCCAAAGCTGTATATTGTCACACTGTTTATTTAACTTACATGCAGAATACATCATGAGAAACGCTGGACTGGAAGAATCACAAGCTGGAATCAAGATTGCCGGGAGAAATATTAATAACCTCAGATATGCAGATGACACCACACTTATGGCAGAAAGTGAAGAGGAACTGAAAAGCCTCTTGATGAAAGTGAAAGTGGAGAGTGAAAAAATTGGCTTAAAGTTCAACATTCAGAAAATAAAGATCATGGCCTCCAATCCCATCACTTCATGGGAAATAGATGAAGAAACAGTGGAAAAAGAGGCAAACATTATTTTTCTGGGCTCCAAATCACTGCAGATGATGACTGCAGCCATGAAGTTAAAAGATGCTTACTCCTTGGAAGTAAAGTTATGACCAACCTAGATAGCATATTCAAAATCAGACACATTACATTGCCAACAAAAGTTCGTCTAGTCAAGGCTATGGTTTCTCCTGTAGTCATGTATAGTTGTTAGAGTTGGACTGTGAAGAAGCCTGAGCGCCAAAGAATTGATGCTTTTGAACTGTGGTGTTGGAGTAGACTCTTGAGAGTCCCTTGGACTGCAAGGAGATCCAACCAGTCCATTCTGAAGGAAATCAGCCCTGGGATTTCTTTGGAAGAATGATGCTAAAGCTGAAACTCCAGTCCTTTGGCCACCTCATGCGAAGAGTTGACTCATTGGAAAAGACTCTGATGCTTTGAGGGATTGGGGGCAGGAGGAGAAGGGGACCACAGAGGATGAGATGGCTGGATGGCATCATTGACTCGATGGACGTGAGTCTCAGTGAACTCCTGGAGTTGGTGTTCGACAGGGAGGCCTGGCGTGCTGAGATTCATGGGGTCGCAAAGAGCCGGACACGACTGAGCAACTGATCTAATCTTAACAAGTGTAGGACTCAGCCCAGTTCAGTGTAGGGAGCGAGATGTGGGCTCAGAAGTGTTTGTCAGGGCTTCAACAAGGGCAGGACCCACCTGCTTAAGTGCAGGGACCGAAATGTGGTTTCAGGAGCATTTATCAAAGTCTTGAACAAGGGCAGGAACCAGGCGGCTTCAAGGCAGGGAGTGAGATGCGGGTAGAGGAGTGTTTCCAGGGGGATTGAAAAAGGGGAGGACACACCTTAGTTCAGGGGCAGGCAGCGAGTTGTCAGCTCAGGATGGTTTTCTGGTTTTCTAGTTCAGTGCAGGGATGGAGATGTTGGCTCAGGAGTGTTTGTCAGGGATGAGGGCAGGGACCAGCGTACTTCAGTGCAGTGAATGAGATATGGGCTCGTAGTGTTTCCTGGGGTATTGGTCAAGGGGAGGACACACCTTATTTCAGTGGCAGGGAGAGAGTTTTCGGCTCAGGATTGTTTGCCGGGGCTTGAACAATGGCAGGAACCATCCTGGTTCAGTGCAGGAACCAAGATGTTGGCTCAGGAGTGTTTGTCAGGGTCTTGAACAAGTGCAGGACACAGCCTAGTTCAGTGCAGGGATGGTGATGGAGACTCAAGAGTGTTTGTCGGGGGGTTGAACACGGGCTTGACCCAGCCTATTTTAGTGCAGGTACTGAGATGTGGGCTTAGGAATTTTTGTCAGGGATTTCGACAAGGTCTGGACCCAGCCTGGTTCAGTGCAGTTCGTGAGATGAGGGCTTAGTAGTGTTTCTGGGGGTTTGAACAAGGGAAGGACTCACCTTAGTTCAGGGGCAAGGAGCGAGTCGTCGGCTCAGGATTGTTTGTCAGGGCTTGAACAGAGGCAGAAACCATCCTGATTCAGTGCAGGGATGGAGATGTTGGCTCAGGAGTTTTTGTCAGGGAGTTGAACATGGGCAGGACCCAGCCTAGTTCAGTGCATGGACCGAGATGCAGGCTCAGGAGTGTTTGTCGTGGGTTTGAACAAGGGCAGGACCCAGCCTAGTTCAGTGCTGAGACCGAGATGTGGGCTCAGGAGTATGTGTAGGGGGATCGAACAATGGCAGGACCTAGACTCGTTCAGTCGGAGAAGTCAATGGCACCCCACTCCAGTACTCTTTCCTGGAAAATCCCATGGATGGAGAAGCCTGGTGGGCTACAGTCCACAGGGTCACTAAGAGTTGGACACGACTGACCGACTTCACTTTCATTTTTCACTCTCATGCTTTGGAAAAGGAAATGTCAACCCACTCTAGTGTTCTTGTCTTGAGAATCTCAGGGATGGGGGAGCCTGGTGGGCTGCCATATATGGGGTCGCACAGAGTCGGACACAACTGAAGAGACTTAGCAGTGGTAGCAGCAGGCTCGTTCAGTACAGTGACCGAGATGTTGGCTCAGGAGTGTTTGTCAGGGTCTTGAACAAGTGTAGGACCCAGCCCATTCATTGTAGTGAGTGATATGTGGGCTCAGGAGTATTTGTCGTGGCTTGAACATGGGCAAGAACCCATCTGCTTCAGTACAGGGACTGACATGTGGGTTCCAGAGTATTTGTCAGGGTCTTGAACAAGGGTAGGACCCAGGTGGCTTCAGTGCAGGGAGTGAGATGTGGGGTCAGGGGTGTTTCCTGGGGGGCAGGGAGTTGAACAAGGGGAGGACACACCTTAGTTCAGGGGCAGGGAGCTAGGTGTCGGCTCAGGATTGTTTGCCAGGGGGCTTGAACATGGACAGTGCATGGACAGAGATGTTGGCTCTGGAATGTTTGTCGGGAGTTTGAACAGGGGCAGGACCCAGCCTAGTTCAGTGCAGGGACTGAGATGCAGGCTCAGGAGTGTTTGTCAGGGTCTTCAACAAGGGCAGGACCCAGACTGCTTTTGTGCAGGGACCGAGATGTGGGTTGAGGAGTATGTGTTGGGGGATCTAACAAGGGCATGATCTAGACTGGTTCAGTGCCGGGGATGTGATATGGACACAGGAGTGTTTGTTGGGGTCTTAAACAAGGGCAGGACCCAGGCTAGTTTAGTGCAGGGACTGAGATGTGCGCTCAGCAGTATGTGTTGGTGGATCTAACAAGGGCATGACCTAGACTGGTTCAGTGCACGAACTAAGACGTAGGTTCAGGAGTATTTATCGGGGTCTCAGAGCAGGGAGTGAGATGAGGGATCAGGAGTGTTTTCTGGGGGATTGAACAAGGGCAGGACAGACCTAATTTCAGGGGCAGGGAGCGAGTTGTGGGCTCACGGTTGTTTGCCGGAGGCTTGAACAAAAGGCAGGACTCAGCCTGCTTCAGTGCGGGGACTGAGATGTGGGCTCAGGTGTATGTGTTGGGGGATCTAACAAGGGCAAGACATAGACTGGATCTTGTGCAGGGCATGAGATTCAAGTGTAGGACCGAGCCTAGTTCAGTGCAGTGACCGAGAGGTTGGCTCAGGAGCATTTGTCGGGGCTTGAACATGGGAAGGACCAACCTGCTTCAAGGCAGGGCCCGAGATGTTGGTTCAGAGGTATGTGTCGGGGGACTAACTAAGGAAGAACCTAGACTGGTTCAGTGCAGTGACCGAGATGTGGACTCATGAGTATTTTCCAGGGGTTTGAGCAACTGCTGGACCCAGCCTAGTTCAGTGCAGTGACCGAGATGTGGGCTCAGGAGTGTTTCTCAGGGTTTAAACATGGGAAGGATACAGCCTGCTTTTGTGCAGGAACCAAGACTTGGGCTCAGGACTGCACTGGAAAAAGGTGATTCCATTACTAATGAGTGTAATGCCTATATATAACAATTAGGTGTAACTAGTCCATTGTGCCATTTAGGAGCACCTCAAGATGCAAGGCAAATGCAGGGAAGTAGGAAAGGGGGAATTAACAGTACCACAATTATAATGGGGGACTTTAATACCCCACTCACACCTATGGATACATCAACTGAAAAGAAAATTAGCAAAGAATCATGAGCTGTAAATGTACTTTTGTGTGTTATCTGCCTTTACACTTACTGTAGTGCCTCTAGTATGGCAGGGGGAGATACTATATAGTTGGCCATATTTAGTAGTGTCAGGAAGTTACCTAGAACAATTGGTAGAGTTGGGAAATTGATAGAAAAGTCCTAATACAAAGATGTACCTTCTAACTAGGGCTATCTTCCTTTTTCATAAGTGGAGAAGTACTCACCAAGAAAGTGAAATCCCAGATATCAGGTTATATGATCTCATAATTGGAATTTTCCTAAGATAGCAGTCTACATGCATATAAGTGAGTCCTGGCTCGAGCCCCGTTAATTATGCTAAATGTTAGAACATGTCTGATAGAACACATCTCCGACAAGTCTCACACACCCTCCCTAAATTAATACCTCTTGAATTTCTAAGCTATGACTCTCTACTTGGTATAGTATCATAGGCTGAGGCTTTAAGGTTGTAAAAGCTCATAAAGGACAGAGACCACATTAATTTATTACATTTGGAAATATCTCCTCAAGGCCTGCAGCCAGGTCTGGAGCACCTGCCATCACCCTAAATGTCCAGAAGCTAGATCTGAAATCTGCCCTTCATTTTCCTCTCCAACTTCCTCCATCTTATCACCAACCTGTGGTGTTGTCTGTCCCTTGCCCTGGAAAGATACTTTGTTCTTACAGTCTTCATCATCTTCCGTGGGTGCCTACCCATTGCCTATATTTCATACTGTCTGCTGATTGAATGAACACAATTTATGAATGGAAAGCAGAGGCTGAAGACAGGCCTGCACAGAAGCTTCTGAAGTTACCTAGTGGGAATATGCATTGACATGTGGCTACGTTGAGTGTTATTACTGACTTGAATCCTGTTCACTCGGGCATCTGGGAAATGCACATTTTCAGTCTGAAACTGGCACAAAAGGCTTTTTTTTATTATTTCATTTTTGTGTACACCTTCTCTATAGTGTCCTATACCTGGTACTGTTACCTCCAAATATTCCCAGTTGAATGTGCCTTGGGCCTGATATGCACATATTCTGTCTTTTAGGCTTGGCTAAGATGGGAGGTTCAGAGGTCTTGTTGACACAATTTCTCAAATTGGTAGAGGACTTACAATCTACAATCTTTATCCATTACCAGGACATGTCCTTTGAAGGGCTGCAGGTGTTAACAATGAACTTGTCTGGACCCGTGCTTTTGTGGCCCTAATGGCCCTTCATAGAACTGAGGACCATTTGGTTATCCTTAGGCACTTCAGTTTGGACTGGATTTTATCCTTTTGTTTGTTTTTTAAGCAGATATATACTTTGCAAGCTAGAATTGGTCTTGTGGGGTTCTCACAAATCCAGAGGACTGGCAGTAAGACTGGTGGCAATAGATGAGAATTTTTGCCATGGAAAAGGTGACCTCATCACACCTGCAAACCCTCTGTGGGAAAGGCCCAGGTGGCTCCAACCATTTACAGGAGACCTTGTGATCCTCTAAGCTCCCCAATGGCTAGTGCAGCCTATTGTCTTGGTTAGGGAAGGTTAACGGAGGCATGATTACCATAATGTGCTTGCTTTGTGTCATCACTAAAGTAATAGGCAGAAATTGTTTTAGATAACATCCCTTTGCAATGACCATTCCTCAGGATTGGTGAGGTCCCATCATCAGGATTCAATTGATGGGTGTTCTTTACCATTTTCATTTCGCTGAGAACCTAAGTAAGTACGGTGAGTATCATTAAGTACTTAGTCCAGTCCGACTTTTGACCCCATGGATTGCAGCATGCCAGGCTTCCCTGTCAATCACCAACTCATAGAGCCTGCTCAAACCCATAACCACTGATTCCGTGATGCCACCAAGCATTTCATCTTCTGTCGTCACCCTCTCCTCCAGACTTCAATCTTTCTCAGCATCAGGTTCTTTCCCAATGAGTCAGCCTTTCATTTCAGGTGGCTAAAACATCCAGGATCCAGTTTCAGCATCAGCCCTTCCAATCAATATTCTGAACTGATTTCCTTTAGAATTGACTCCTTTCATTTCCTTGCAGTCCAAGGGACTCTCAATTGTTTTCTCTAACACCACATATCAATAGCATCGATTCCTTGGAGGTCAAGATTCTTTAGGTCCAATTCTCATCTCTGTACATAGCTTTGACAAGACTGACCTTTGTCTGCTTTATAATGTGCCGTCTAGCCTGGTTGTAACTTTTCTTCTAAGCAGAAAGCATATTTTAATTTCCTGAACAGAGTCACCATCTTCAGTGATTTTGGAACCTGCTCCCCCCAAATAAAGTTTCTCACTGTTTCCGTTGGTTCCCCATCTTTATGCCATGAAGTGATGGGACTAGATGCCATGAATCTCATTTTGAATGTTGAGTTTTAAGTCACCTGAATCACTCTCCTCTTTTACTTTCCTCAAGATACTCTGTAGTTCTTTCCGTGTTCTGCTACATGAATCATGCCATCTGCATATCTGATGTTATTAATATTTCTCCCAGAAAACTTGATCCCAAACCCTGTTTCATTCAGTCTGGCAATTTGTGTGATGAACTCTTCATGTAAGTTCAATAAAGAGGTTGACAGTACAGCCTTGAAATATTCCTTTCCCAACTCAGAACCTGTCTGTTGTTCCATTTCCTTTTCTGACTGTTACTTCTTGAGCTGCATACAGATTTATCAGGAGGCATATAACATACTCTAGTAGTCCCATGTTTAGAAGAATTTAAAATGTTTTGTTGTGATCTACACAAACAAGACATTGGCATAGTCAAAAAGGAGTAGATGTTTTTCTGGTGTTCTCTTGCTTTTTTGATAACCCAACGTGTGTTGGTAATTTGATCTCAGGTTCTTCTGACCTTTCTAAATCCAGCTTGAACATCTGGAAGCTCATGGTTCACATTCTATTGAAGCCTGGCTTTGGGAATTTTGAGCAATACTTTGTGAATGTGTGAGATGAGTGCAGTTAAGCAGTAGTTTGCACATTCGATGGATTGCCTTTTTTTGTGGTTGGAATGAAAACTGAACTTCTCCAGTCGTCTGGCCACAGCTATGTCTTCCAAATCTGCTGGCATATGGAGGGCAGCACACTCACAACATCATCTTTTAGAATGTGAAAGAGCTCAACTGAATTCCATCACCTCCATGAGCTTTGTTTATAGTTATGCTTCTAAAGTCCGACTTGACTTTGCATTCCAGGACGTCTGGCTCTAGGTGAGTGATCACACCATTGTGCTTAACTGGGTCATGAAGATCTTTTGTGCATAGTTCATCTGTGTATTCTTCCCTCCTCTTCTTAATAGCTTCTGCTTCTGTTGTCTCCGTACCATTTCTGTCCTTTATTGTGCCCCTCTTTGCATGAAATTTGCCCTTGGTATCTCTGATTTTCTTGAAGAGATCTGTAGGCTTTCCCATTCTATTTATTTCCTCTATTAACTGGTTTTGATAACTGAGGAAGGTTTTCTCTCTCCTTGCTATTCTTTGGGACTCTGCATTCAAATGGGTATTGTTTTCATTTTCCCTTTTTTGTTTTGCATCTTTGGTCTTTTCAGATCTTTGCAAGGCCTCATCACTTTGTCATTTTGCATTTCTTTTATATGGGAATGGTCTTTATCCCTGATTACTGTACAATGTCACGCCTCCACCCATAGGTCTTCAGGCACTCTGTCTATCAGATAGAATCCCCTGAATCTATTTATCACTTCCACTGTATAATCATAAGTGTTTTGGTTTTGCATGTGTAAAATATGCTAATCCCCTATTTCATGCAGAGAAATCTTCACCCAGACTTTTTTCAAAGAAATACAGAGAACCCTTTCTGTTATTCAGGAAATACATGAAATATAGCTGTACCTATTTGATGTTTTAGCTCAGATATCAATTTCTGATTCATTGAAAATTCTCTATTTCATGTGTACAGTTCAGTTCCATTTAGTTCAGTCACTCAGTCGTGTCTGACTCTTTGCAACCCCATGAATTGCAGTATGCCAGGCCTCCCTGTCCATCACCATCTCCCGGAGTTTATTCTAACTCACTTCCATTGAGTCAGTGATGCTGTCCAACCATCTCATCCTCTGTCATCCCCTTTTCCTTCTGTCCCCAATCTCTCCCATCATCAGAGTCTTTTCCAATGAGTCAACTCTTCCTATGAGGTGGCCAAAGTACTGGAGTTTCAGCTGTAGCATCAGTCCTTCCAAAGAAATCCCAGGTCTGATCTCCTTCCAAAGGCACTGGTTGGATCTCCTTGCAGTCCAAGGGACTCTCAAGAGTCTTCTCCAACACCACAGATCAAAAGCATCAATTCTTCAGCGCTCAACAATCTTCACAGTCCAACTGTCACATCCATATGTGACCACTGGAAAAACCATAGCCTTGACTAGATGAACCTTTCTTGACAAAGTAATATCTCTGCTTTTGCATATGCTATCTAGGTTGATCATAACTTTTCTTCCAAGGAGTAAGTATCTTTTAATTTCATGGCTGCTCATTATCTGCAGTGATTTTGGAGCCCCCCAAAATAAAGTCTGACATTGTTTCCACTGTTTCACCATCTATTTCTCATGAAGTGATGGGACCAGATGCCATGATCTTTGTTTTCTGAATGTTGAGCTTTAAGCCAACTTTTTCACCCTCCTCTTTCACTTTCTTCTAGAGGCTTTTTTGTTCGTCTTCTCTTTCTGCCATAAGGGTGGTGTCATCTGCATATCTGAGGTTATTGATATTTCTCCCAGCAATCTTGATTCCAGCTTTCACTTCTTCCAGCCAAATGTTTCACGTGATGTACCCTGCATATAATTTAAATAAGCAGGGTGACTATATATAGGCTTGCGGTCCTCCTTTTCCTAATTGGAACCAGTCTGTTGTTCCATGTTCAGTTCTAACTGTTTCTTCCTGACCTGCATATAAGTTTCATGTGTACAAATCTAGAAAAAATTTCATAAGTGAATAATCAAGATTTCATATTTCATATGAGAACCTTTCTCCCCAGATTGTTATATGTGAAATACACAGAATTCCAAGTCTCATATCAGAAGACCTTCATTCAAGCTTTCTTGATGGAAATATAGAGAATTTCACAGCTCAAGCATGAAAATCTGTGGGAAAATTCCGCATTTCTTGTAGGAGAATGAATGCACATTTTTCAAATGTTAAATAGACAGTATTCAATATTTCATGAAGGAAAGACAGCACAAAGATTTTCAAATGAGAAATATGAAAAAATTCCATATTTCATGTGAGAAAAACCTGTGACTATATTTTGATATGTGAAATAGTCATTTTTGTATTTCCTGTCAAAGAATCTGCATCCCGATTTTCATATCTCTAACATGAAAAATTCCACATTTTATGCAGAAAATATTGTATCTATACTTTCATCTGAGATGTACAGAGAATTCCACATTTCTAGTTGGAAAAATTGTCCCCAGATTTGTATATGTGACTAATAGAGAAATTTATATTTCGCATTCTGGAATATGCATCTAGATTTTCATATGTGAAACTGAGAATTTCATCTTTTATGAAGGACTATGTCATTTCAGATGTCTGTACTTGAAACAGGTAATACCTTCATCAAGAGGTGCCTTAATTCCTATTATTCTTCTGTCATTTGGGTGTTGTCATCTGGATAACTAAGTTATCATATCGCCCACATAAATTTTGTGTCTAGCTTGAGATTCATCTAGGATTTTATTTTTTCATGATGTCCTCTGCACAGAAGTCAAATAACCAGGGCAACACTAGATAGCTTTGACTTATTCCTTTCCCGATTTTGAATCACTTCATTGTTCCGTGTCCAGGTCTAACTGTTGTAAATTTAATAGTGTACACGTTTCCCAGGAGACAGGTAAGGGATTCTAGTATTCTTTTCTCTAAGAATTTTCCAAAATTACTTTTCTTTTTTAATGGTTTGTGTGCGATTCACAGTGTCCAAGTCATTAGCAGAAACAATTAAGCAGATATAGATGATTATATAGTCCATACATCAATTCATGTGTACCTGTTATGACTGAATCCCTAACTACACATTTCTGTGTTTTTTTGTTTGTTTATTTTTTGGTCATTGTTGCTATTGTCATTTTCTCTGTTTATCAAGTAGTCAAGTACCAAGTAGTCAAGTCAAGTATGAACTTGCCAACTTCTTCTACAGGAATTAAATTATGCCCATGGCAGTCTCTGACCCTTGAGACTCACTGAAGGGAATTAAGCTTTGAGATTCAAAATCAGACATCGGTACTCTGGGAAAATGTCAGGAACATTCAAAATATAGCTAGATATATTCAAGTGCTGACTTTTTGAGCCCAGTTATGCTATTATATTTTATGTGGAAAGTTCTGCATTTCTTCATGCTGATGACAATTCATCATTAGGAGAAATTTTCTAGGGGGAAAACAACAACAACAACAAATGTGCTTGATTGCATGTTGGAAGTCAAAATAATACCAGTTACATGTGTACGTAAGCAATGTCCCATCAAACGGAGTAATTCATGTCCACTAATGTTTCATGTTTTGCTGTCAAGGAAAAAGAATAATAGAGCTTTCCAGGAAACACTGAGAAGTTCAAAGAAGGCAGAAATGTAGAAGGATATGAAATGCACCTCTCTCAATGTATAGATCAGAAATAATACTTCTACATGGTCAACAGTTTTCCCAGAGCATCAGATAAATACTAGCAGAAGACCCTAGTCCCCAGAGTGTCCCATGTGGGTTTCAGACATACCTGGGTGGGAATGAATTAGGATGGGAGAAGGAGTATAAGAGGAAGCAAAACAAAACCTGAGCCTTGTGGTGGGAGATGGAGAAGCAGGGAAGAGATTTCCAGAATGAGGCAAGCTCCTTCAGTAAAGGGTAAATTGCTTTGGACTAAAAGGAAGCAAGGTAGAACAGCTGATGAAATATTATTTATATAGAGCAAAAGTTACACAGATAATGTGTGTCGTGGCTCTATATGGCCCAAACTGCAATGCAGCTCAACCAGTGTGCATGGGGTCTGGAAGCTGGACACGGGATTTAGAGAGCCATCCTGGGAGAGGACTGTTGTTGGTTATGTGGAGATGGCCTGACGGAGCACGTATGAGTAGTTGTGTAGCAGAAAATGCCTTTTGAGAAATCACAAACTGCCAAAGAGGCAGGACCTTACTGCTGTGTCACACTCAGGAGGTAGAGTTACCTTTGTAGCCACTCCTCTTCCTGCCTGTTAACACCTACTACAAGGCAATAGAGAAAGACCAGTCAGAAGTACTACTCATGCTTCTGCAAAAACACGCTAGATAAGGATCCCATTAAGGCCAAATCTCTTCTGCCCATGGCTTCTGGCTCCTATTCATAACTGGCACCACCAGGGTTCCAGCACTCTAAGCAGCTGTACCACATCCTGTGCTCACCCAGGCAGACCCCGGTGTGCCACGAGTTTCTCAGGGCAGACTCCTTTGGTGACCACATGTGAGGAAGGACAAAAATTACACCAGAGACCCAGGGATAGAGCCATTAAGCAAGAGGATTGGAAACCTTCCAACCAGTTGTGCACACTGCAGATTAAATATACATGATTAATGACACAGACCCTGTATCTATGGAATACATCAAAAGATGAGAAGAGGCCAAAGGAAAGAAAATGCCCAGGATCAGGAGTATACTAACACATGTATATGGAATTTAGAAAGATGGTAACAATGACCCTATATGTGAGACAGCAATATAGACATAAATGTACAGAACGGTCTTTTGCACTCTGTAACCTAGATAGCATATTCAAAAGCAGAGACACTATTTTTCCAACAAAGGTTCATCTAGTCAAGGCTATGGCTTTTCCTGTGGTCATGTATGGATGTGATAGTTGGACTGTGAAGAAGGCTGAGCGCCAAAGAATTGATGCTTTTGAACTGTGGTGTTGGGGAAGACTCTTCAGAGTGCCTTGGACTGCAAGGAGATCCAACTAGTCCATTCTGAAGAAGATCAGCCCTGGGATTTCTTTGGAAGGAATGATGCTAAAGCTGAAACTCCAGTTCTTTGGCCACCTCATGTGAAGAATTGACTCATTGGAAAAGGCTTTGATGCTGGCAGGGATTGGGGGCAAGAGGAGAAGGGGACGACAGAGGATGTGATGACTGGATGGCATCACTGACTAGATGGACATGAGTCTGGGTGAACTCCTGGAGTTGGTGATGGACAGGGAGGCCTGGTGTGCTGCAATTCATGGGGTCACAAAGAGTCGGATATGACTGAGCAGCTGATCTGATCTGATCTGATCTGATCTGAAGAGAAGGCGAGGGTGGGATGATTTTAGAGGTTAGCATTGAAACATGTATATTATGATATGAGAAACAGATCTCCAGTTTGGATTTGATCTATGAGAAAAGGTCCTCAGGGCTGGTGCACTGGGATGATCCTGAGGGATGGGATGAGGAGGGATGTGGAAGGAATGTTCAGCATCAGGAACACATGTAAACACATGGCTGATTCATGCCAATGTATGGAAAACCAACTACAATATTTTAAAGTAATTAGGCCCCAATTAATATAAATGAAATTTAAATATATATATATATACTTTTAAAAAAGCCTGCTGGGTTTCTCCAGTGATCCTGTGGCTTTAGAATTTCCCTGCCAATGCAGGGGACATGGGTTTGATCCTTGGTCTGAAGATATGGCACATGCTACCAAAGTAGATAACCCTTTTTGCCCCAACTACCTAATCTGGGCGCCCTAGGGCTTCTGTTTGCAATAGAAGGGAGTACCATGAGACACTAGCTAACTGCAATGAAGAGTAGTCCCCAACTACTGTAACTTGAGAAACTTTGTGCACAGCAATGAAGAAAGTGCAGCCATAAATAAATAAATAATTTCTAAAAAATATAAATAAATTCTAGATTTTTAAATTTCTTCCATGTAATATGAATTTCCTGTATTTCATTGAATATCCAGTTGTTGAATTGACTGCTTGAAATATGGAATTCCTATCTTTCAAATATTAAAATCAAGGGCACTATTCCTAAATGAAATATAAATTCTCTATATTTCACATATAAGAATTTTGGTGTAGATTTTCCTATATGAGTCTCTAAATTTCACATAGGAAAACACAGGTGTCAATTCTATTTGAAAGTTGCTATTCTCTATAATTCACTTTTGAAATTCAAGATGATTATGCTTCCTACTGCACATGTGGAATTCCTTAATTTTGTATGAAAATTTGAATGTAGATTTTCATAGATGAACAATGCAAATTTCTGTATTTCAAATTTTTACCACTGAAGCTATCACGGAACTTTAATAGTTTAGGAAAACATCCAAGATTTTCTAAAATTACCACCCAAAAGAGATGCCCTTTTCATGATAGCTGACTGTGATGTAAAACAGGAAGTCAGGAGATACATGGGTAACAGGCAAGTTTGGACTTGGGTACAAAATGATGCAGAACAAAGGCTAAATGCAGTTTTTCAAATACAAAGGTTAAACATAGAAAGACAACAGTGTTCCTGGTCTCCAAAATCATTGGGGACAGTGATTACAGCCACGAAAATAGAACACTCTAGCTCCATGGAAGAAAACCTATGATAAACCTAGATACAATGTGCTGAGAACAGAGACATCATTTTGTTGACAAAGGTCCGTTTAGGCAAAGCTGGTTTTTCCTTCCCCCCACCCCCAGGCAAAGCTAGTTTTTCCTCCCCCCGCCCCCTCAGGGGATATGTATGGATGTCCATCTTGTGTGAGCCTACAAAGCATGGCTTAGTTCCACTGAGTTAGACAAGCCGGGGTTCATGTGATAGATTGGTTAAGTTTCTGCGATGGTGGTTTCAGTGTTTCTGCCCCCTAATGCCCTCTCTCAGCACCTACCATCTTACTGGGATTTCTCTTACCTTGGATGTGCAGTATCTCTTCACTCCTGCTACTGCAAAGTACAGCCGCTGCTCCTTACCTTGGACTGGGATATCTCCTCCTGACTGCTGGCTGTTCCAGTGCCACAGAGCCACAGCTCGCTGCTCTAGTGAATTAGGAAAACTCAGTAATGGCCACAGGAATGGAATGTCAGTTTGCATTCCAATCCCAAAGAGAGGTAATGCCAAAGAATACTCAAACTACAACACAATTGCCTTCATCTCATGCACTAGTAAAGTAATACTCCAAATTCTCCAAGGTAGGCTTCAACAATATGTGAACTGTGAACTTCCAGATGTTCAAGCTGGTTTTGGAAAAGACAGAGGAACTAGAGATCAAATTGCAAACATCTGCTGGATCTCTGAAAAAGCAAGAGAGTTTCAGAAAAACATCAATTTCTGCTTTATTGACTATGCCAAAGACTTTGACTCTATGGATCACAACAAACTGAAAAATTCTACAAGAAATGGGAGTATCAGACCACCTGGGCTGTCTCTTGATAAATCTGGATGCAGGTCAGTAAGAAACAGTTAGAACAAGGCATAGAAGAGCAGGCTGGTTCAAATAGGAAATGGAGTAGGTCAAGGCTGTATTGTCACCCTGCTTATTTAATTTATATGCATAATACATCATGAGAAACACTGGGTTGTATGAAGTACAAGCTGGAATCAAGCTTGCACCAAGAAATATCAATAAATATAAACATGCAGATGAGACCACCCTTATGACAGAAAAAACGGAAGATCTAAAAGTCTCTTGATGAAAGTGAAAAAGAGAGAAAAAAATGACTTAAAATTCAACATTCAGAAAACTAAGATCATGGTATCTGGTCCCATCACTTCATGCCAAATAGATAGGGAAACAATGTTAGACCTTATTTATTTTATTGGTGGATGGTGGGTCCAAATCACTGCAGATGGTGACTGTATCCATGAAATTAAAAGATGCTTCCTCTTTGAAAGAAAGTTTATGAGCAACCTACACTGTCTATTAAAAAGCAGAGACATTACTTTGCCAACAAATATCTGTCTAGTCAAGGCTACTGTTTCTCCAGTAGTCATATATGGATGTGACAGTTGGACTATATAGAAAGCTGAGAAGAATAAATGATGCTTTTGAACTGTGATTTTGGAGAAGACTCTTGAGAAACCCTTGGACTGCAGGAGATCCAATCATTCCATCTTAAGGAGTTCAGTCCCTGGATGTTCATTTGAAAAACTGCTGTTGAAGCTGAAATTCCAATACTTTGCCCAACTGATAAGAAGAGCTGACTCATGGGAAAAGACCCTGATGCTGGGAAAGATTGAGGGAAGGAGGACAAGGGGATGACAGAGGATGAAATGGTTGGATGGTATAGCAGACTCAATGGGCATGAGTTTGTGTAGACTCTGGGAGTTGGTGATGGACAGGGAGACCTGGACTCCTGTGGTCCATGTGGTCACAAAGAGTTGGATATGATTGCGAGAATGAACTGAACTGATCTGAGCCGATGTATGGATGTGAGAGTTCGACTATAAAGAAGCCTGAGTATCAAAACTGAGGTTTGAACCCTGTCCTGAAGGCAACTACTGAGAGTCCCTTGAACAGCAGGAGTTCAACCCAGTCAATCCTAAAAGAAACTAACTGTAAATGTTCATTGGAAGGTCTGATGCCGAAGCTCAAGCTCCAATATTTTGGCTAAAGGACTCATGAGAAAAGACTGCCACTCTAACTTGTCATGAAACATTATTGGCTCTAACGTGGGAAAGACTGAGTGAAGGAGAAGAAGGCAACAGAAGTTGAGTTGCTTGGACGTCCATCCTGGAATCTCTTGACTCAACAAAGGTGAGTCTGAGCAAAGTGTTGGAAACAGGGAAGGGTTGGGAAGGCTGCAGTGATGCTGTCCACGGTGTTACAGTGTTGGAACTGGCCAGTCAACTGAAAACCAGCAAAAACTCTGTCTCATATATGTCAATCAGGAGGAGATTTTTGTAACTGAAATATGGAATTTTCTATATCCCCTTAGGAAAATTAAATGCTTCTTTATGAATTATGGATATCTCTCCATTTCGTTTATGAAAGTCTGGGTGGATATTTCACTTCTTAATCTATGAGAGATTCAATTATTCAGGAACCAAATTTTAATACAATGATGTTTACATGTAATACGGAGTATTGTACATTTCAAATGTGAAAATGAGGGTATACATGTCCTTATGGGACATGCCATTAGAAAATCTGGGTGTCCATTTTTCTATATTAAAGATGAAATTCTCCGTATTTCCAGGACCAAAAACTGAGCACAGTTTTTGTTACATGAAATATGTAATTGTTTCTATTTCCCTTTTGAAAATATAGGTTTGAACTTTGCAGTATGATAGATGAAATCTGTGGAATTCGTGCACTAAAAGGTGGGTCCTTGATAATTTAACATGAATTATGGAATGCACGTTATTTCATGTATAAAAACCAAGGCACATATTTTCTTGCATGAAATATGGTATTCTCAACTGAATGTTAAAGTTTAATACCAAACAAAATTCTGTAAAATAATTGTCCATCAGTTAAAAATATATACTAACAAAGTTGCTTAAAACATAGTATTCCTTATGTTTTTTATTTCATCATCTAGATGTAGATGTTTCTAACTGAAATAGGAAATTCTCTATATCTCATGTATGTAAATCTGCAAGCAGGGTCTCCAATATGCGGTAGTGAATTCTCTATATTTGACGTAAGAAAAACTGCTGAGGAATCTTGGACATGGCAAAGTCGGATTTTTGTTCCTTTCATATGTGAAAACCAGGCCACAATTTGTCTTATAAGATATGAACTGTACATATTTCAGATATGAAAATTTGAATGAAGCAATTTCACATGAAATATACATTTAGTCAAAGCCTTTGTTTATCCAGAAGTCATGTATGGAGGTGAGAGATGAACTATAAAGTAAGGTGAGCAGGAAAATTAATGCTTTTGAACTGTGGTGTTGGAGAAGGCTCTTGAGAGTCTCTTGGATGGCTAGGAGAAATCCAACCAGTCCATCCTAAAGGACATCAATCCTGAATATTCTTTGCAAGGACTGGGGCTAAAGGTGAAACTCCAATACTTTGGTCACCCGATGTGAAGAACTGACACATTGGAAAGGATCATGATGCTGGGAAAGGTTCAAGGCAGGAGGAGGAGGGACAACACAGGATGAGAAGATTGGATGGAATCACTGAATCAATGGATATGAGACTGAGTAAACTTAGTGAGTTGGTGACCAACAGGGATTCCTGGAAAGCTCCAGTTTATGTGGAGCTTGTTCAAATCAACAAAGATTTGAACATGATTGAGCCACAAAACTGAACCAAACATGGCCCTGTCCATCAGAACAAGAATCAGATTCCCCCTCAGTTAGTCTTTCCCATAAGGAAGTTTCCACAAGCCTCTTATTCTTATTCATCAGAGGGTAAAGAGAATGAAAATCATAATCACAGAAAACTATCCAAACTGATCACATGGTCCATAGCCTAGTCTAACTCAATGAAACTATGAGTCGTGGGTGTAGGGCCACCCAAGATGGACGGGTCATGGTGAAGGGTTCTGACAAAACGAGGTCCTTGGAGAAGGAAATGGAAAACCTCTTGAGTATCCCTGCTTTGAGAAAGCCGTTAGCAGGATGCTATGGCAAAATATACCATACAGAAAGAAGAACTCCCAAGGGTGGCAGGTGCCTGATATGCTACAGGAGATCAGTTGAGAAGAAACTACAGAAAGAAAATTCTTGTTCCATGAAGGCATGGAACCAGAGAAAAAACAGCACCCAGTTGTAGATATGACTGGTGATGGAATGAAGTCCGATGCTATAAGGAGTAATGCTGCCATATAACCCAGCAATCCCACTGCTGTGCATACACACCGAGGAAACCAGAATTGAAAGAGACACGTGTACCCCAATGTTCATCACAGCACTGTTTCTAATAGCCAGGACATGGAAGCAACCTAGACGTCCATCAGCAGATGAATGGATAAGAAAGCTGTGGTACATATACACAATGGAGTATTACTCAGCCATTAAAAAGAATTCATTTGAATCAGTTCTAATGAGGTGGATGGAACTGGAGCCTATTATACAGAGTGACATAAGCCAGAAAGAAAAACTCCAATACAATATACTAATGCATATATATGGAACTTAGAAAGATGGTAATGATAACCCTGTATGTGAGAGAGCAAAAGAGACACAAATGTGTAGAACAGTCTTTTGGGCCCTGTGGGAGAGGGAGGGGGCGGTGATTTGGGAGAATGGCATTGAAACATATATAATATCATATAAGAGAAGAACTGCCAGTCAAGGTTCGATGCAGGATGCAGGATACATGAAGCTTGGGGCTGGAGTACTGGGATGACCCAGAAGAACGGTATGGGGAGGGAGGTGGGAGGGGGGTTCAGGATGGGGAACACGTGTACACCCGTGGCAGATTCATGTTGATGTATGGCAAAACCAGTACAATATTGTCAAGTAATTAGCCTCTAATTAAAATAAATATATTTAAATTTAAAAAAGAGTAATGTTGCATAGGAACCTGGAAGGTTATGTCCGTGAATTAAGGAGAATTGTAAGGGGTCAAACAGGGGATGCCAAGAGTGAGCATCAAACATTTTAGGAATCAGTGAATTAAAATGGACTGGAATGGGTGAATTTGACTCAAATGACCATTATGTCTACTACTGTGGGCATGAAGCTCTTAGAAAAAATGGAGTAGTGGCCATAGTCAACAAAGAGTCTGAAATGTAGTACTTGGAGGCAATCTCAAAAATGATAGAATGATCCCTGTTCATTTTCAAAACAAACAATATTACAGTCATCTAATTCTATGCCACTATAAGTAATAGTAATGTTGAAGGAAATGAAGTAATAGCTTTTTCTATGAAGACCTACAAGAACTTCTAGAACATACATGCATAAAATATGTCCTTTTCATCACAGGGGGATGGAATTCAAAATAGGAAGTCAAGAGACACCAGGAGTAACACGCAAATATGGCCCTGGAGGACAAAATGAAACCACTGAAAAGAAATAGAGTTTTGCCTAGGGAACACACGGCTCATACAAAGCACTCACTTCCAGGAACACCAGAGAAGACTCTACACAAGGACATTACCAGATGCTCATACTGAAATCAGATTGATTCTTTTATTTGTGGCCAAACATGGAGTAACTATATACACTCAGCAAAACAAGACTGGGATCTATTGTAGCTCAGATCATGACCTCCTTGTTGCCAATTTCAGGCTTAAATTGAAAAACAGTGGGGAAACCACTAGAATTTTCAGGTAGAACCTAAGTCATAACCCTTTTGATTACACAGTGAAAGTGACAAATAGATCCAAGAGATTAGATCTGATAGAAAGGGTTTCTGAGTAACTATGGACAGAGGTTTGTGAAAGTGTACAAAAGGCAGTGATCAAGACCATCCTCAAGAAAAAAAAAAAAAAAAACTGCAAAAAGCCAAAATGGGTGTCTGAATATACCTTACAAGTTACTGAGAACATAAGAGAAGCGAAAGCAAAGGAGAAAGACAAAGATATATCCATGTGAATGCAGAATTACATAGAAGAGGAAGGAGAGATAAGAAAGCTGACTTTAGTGAAGAATGCAAAGAAACAGAGGAAAATAATGTAATGGCAAAGACAAGATATGTTCAAGAAAATTAGAGATACCAAGGGAACATTCCATGCAAAGACGGTCGAAATAAAGAACAGAAGTGGTACTGACTTAACAGAAGCAGAATGTATCAAGAAGAGGTGTAAAGAATACACAGAAGAACTATACAAAAAGGATCTTCAATATCCAGATATCCACGATGATCGCTCACCTAGAGCCAGGCATCTTGGAATGTGAAATCAAGCCATCCTTATGAATCATCACTATGGAGAAAACTAGTGGAGCTGATGGAATTCCAGTAGAGCTATTTCACAGACTAACCGATGATTCTATGAAAGTGCTACATTCAATATGCCAGGACATTTGAAAAACTCACCAGTTGAAACAGGACTGGAAAATATCTGTTTTCAGTCCAATCCTAAAGAAAGGCATTACCAAAGAATGTCCACTATCACACATTTTTCCCCATGTCAAATGGGAGAGAAGTAATGCTCAAAATTCTCCAATCTGGGCTTCAGCAGTTCCTGAACAATGAACTTCCACATGTTCTAGCTGAATTTAGAAAAGTGTGAGGAACAAAAGATCAAATTGCCAACAACCATGGGCTCATCAAAAAAGTAAGATATATATTAAAAAAAAAAAAAAAGACCTGTTTCATTCTTTATACAGAAGCCTTTGACTGAGGGGATCAGAAAAAATTGTTAAATAAATTCAAAGTGCTGGGAAAACCAACCACCTGATCTGCCTCCTGAGAAATCTGTATCCAGGTCAAGAAGCAACAGGCTATGGAGCAACAGGGTGCTTTCAAATAAGGAAAGGATTATACCAAGGCTGTATATTGTCACCCTGCTTATTTAATTTCAATGCAATGTGCAACATGAGAAATGCCAGGCTGTATGAAGCACAGACTTTAAATAATACTGCTGGGAGAAATATCAATAAACTCAGAGAAGTAGATGACATCAGCCTTATGGCAGAAAATGAAGAAGAAGTAAAGAGCTTCTTGATGAAAATGAAAGAGAAGAGTGAAAAATCTGGCTTAAAATCTCAATATTCAAAGAACTAAGATCATGACTTCTGATACAATCACTGATTAGTAAAGGGATGGAGAAACAATGGAAAGAGCAAAAGACATTATTTTGGTGGGTCCAAAATTGCTTCAGATGTTGACTTCACCATGAAATTAAAACATCCTCCTTGGAAGAAAGCTATGACCAAACTAGACAGCATACTGAAAAGCAGAGACATTGCTTTGCCAACAAAGGCTCACATAGTCAAAGATATGGCTTTTCTAGCAATCATGTATGCATGTGAGATTTGGAGTCTAAAGATAGCTGAAGGTGGAAGAATCGATGCTTTTAATCTGTGCTTTTGGTGGAGACTCTTAAGTGTCTCTTGGCCTTAAGGTGGCTAAAGGAAATCGTTTCTGATTATTCATTGGAAGCACTGATTTTGAAGGTGAAACTCCAATAATTTGGCCACCTGATTCAAATAAATGACGCATTTGAAAAGACCCTGACGCTTGGAAAGATTGAAGGCAGGAGAAGAGGATGACAGAAGATGAGGTGGTTGGATGGAATCACCTACTCGATGGACACGAGTTTGGGTATGCTCAAGGAATTGTTGATGGACAGGGAAGCATGGGGTGCTGCAGTCCGTGGGGTCGCAAAGAGTTGGACAAGATCCAGAAACTGAACTGAACTAAACACAAATGTAGAATCACCTATATTTTTACATGCCAATATAACGATGCTGGATTTACCACATGATATATTGCATTTTTTTTTTCACTTCATGAAAATATGGAAGCTGTTTTTCTTACATGAAAGGTGGAATTCTCTCCACCTCATGCATGAAAATCTGGGCGGTGGTTCTCTACCATTAAATGTGGACATATGTATATTTCACATATGAAAATCATGGCACTGAAGATTTGAATCTTCGATCTGAAGATAAGAAGAACCCGTATGAAATTTCAATTCTATTTCACAAATGAAAATCTGGGCACCACTGTTTCTTCATAGAGAGTGTTTGCATTTCTCAAACATATATAAAAACAAAGAGTTTGTTTGATGAAATATGTAATGTTCTGTATCAGCTGTATCACAACTTAGGTGCAAATTTTCCATCTAGAATTTTGGACTTCTACGGGAGAAAGTCAAGTGGAACTCAAAAGCCTCTGGATGAAAGTGAAAGAGGAGAGTGAAAATGTTGCCTTAAAGCTCAACATTCAGAAAACTAAAACCATAGCATCTGCCCCATCAGTTCATGGGAAATAGATGGCGAAACAGTGGAAACAGTGTCAGACTTTATTTTGAGGGGCTCCAAAATCACTGTAGATGGTGATTTCAGCCATGAAATTAAAAGACGCTTACTCCTTGGAAGAAAAGTTATGACCAACCTAGATAGCATATTGAAAAGCAGAAACATTACTTTGTCAACAAAGTTCCATCTAGTCAAGGCTATGGTTTTTCCAGTAGTCATGTACGGATGTCAGAGTTGGACTGTGAAGAAAGCTGAGTCCTGAAGAATTGATGCTTTTGAACTGTGGTGTTGGAGAAGACTCTTGAGGGTGCCTTGGACTGCAAGGAGATCCAACCAGTCCATTCTAAAGGAGATCAGTCCTGTTTACTTTGGAAGGAACGATGCTAAAGCTGAAACTCCAGTGCTTTGCCCACCTCTTGTGAAGAGTTGGTTGACTCATTGGAAAAGACTCTTATGCTGGGAGGGATTGAGGGCTGGAGGATAAGGGGAAGACAGAGGATGAGATGGCTGGATGGCATCACCCACTCAATGGACTTGAGTTTGAGTGAACTCCAGGAGTTGGTGATGGACAGGGAGGCCTGGCGTGCTGCAATTCATGGGGTCGCAAAGAGTCAGACACAACTGAGCGACTGAACTGAACTGAACTGATATAGTATTTGAGATCAGAATGGAGATTTTACCATAAAAACCTGGATATCTCTATATTTCATACAAAGAATGGGTTCTGCAGCTACAGAAACACCTATGTTTCCTGTTTACCTGTTTCCTGTGTCTTGAATATTAATTTGTGTCTGTATATGTGAGATTGTTGACTCTTTTCTGTATATTTTTCTGCGTGGTTGTGTGTTCTTCCACAGTTGATGAAGAGATGAAGCTGACAGATCACAAGATGTGTAAGAAGAAGAAGGATCTCTCTTCATTTCCAAGATGAACCATTCAACAGCACAGTAAACCAAGTTTGTGTCCTGACCAGTTATGCTGAAGTAGCTGAAGTGGAACATTTGTATGAAGACTTGAAAGACCATCTAGAACTAACATCCAAAAAAAGACATCATTTTCCCCATAGAGGAATGGAATGCAAATGTAGAAAATCAAGAGATACCTGGAATAACAGACAAATTTGGCATTGGAGTGCAAAAGGAATCCAGTCAAAGTCTAACAGAGTTCTGCCAAGAGAACACACAACATATAGCACGCACCCTGGTCCACCAACACAAGAGAAGACTCTACTCATGGATTCACCGTAAGTTCAGGACTGACATCACATCGCAGCCAAAATGGAGAAGCAATATATAGTCAGCAAAAACAGGATGGTGACCTGACTATGGCTCAAATCATGAATTCCTTATTGCCAAATTCAGACTTAAAATTTTAAAGTAGAGAAAAACATTAGACTATTCAGGTATAACCTAAGTCAAATCTCTTAAGAAAGGCTTCCTCAGTGATCAATGCAAAGAAATAGAGAAAAATAATAGAATGGGTATGACTTGAAGTCTCTCTAAAAAATTAGAGATACTGAGGAAATATTTCATGCAAAGTTGGTCAAAATAAAAGACAGAAACTTCACGGACCTAATGGAAGCAGAAGATATTAAGAAGAGGTGGCAAGAATACACAGATCAGATCAGTCGCTCAGTCGTGTCCCCATGAATCACAGCACCCCATGCATGCCAGGCCTCCCTGTCCGCACCAAATCCTGGAGTTCACTCAGACTCACGTCCATTGAGTAAGTAACACCATCCAGCCATCTCATCCTCTGTCGTCCCCTTCTCCTCCTGCCCCCAATCCCTCCCAGCATCAGAGTCTTTTCCAATGAGTCAACTTTTCACATGAGGTGCCCAGAGTACTGGAGTTTCAGCTTTAGCATCATTCCTTCCAAAGAAATCCCAGGGCTGATCTTCAGAATGGACTGGTTGGATCTCCTTGCAGTCCAAGGGACTCTCAAGAGTCTTCTCCAACACCACAGTTCAAAAGCATCAATTCTTCAGCGCTCACAGAAGAACTGCACAAAGAAAGTACTCATGAACCAGATAGCCAAAATGACCACGCACCTAGAGCCAGACATCTTAGAATGTGAAGTCAAGGAGTCCTTATGAAGCATCCTTATGAACAACGCTTGTGGAATTGATGGAATTCTACTTGAGTTATTTCATAGCTATGGGAATGCTTCATTCAATATGCCAGCAAATTTGGAAAACTCAACAGTGGACACAGAACTAGGAAAGTCCATCCAATTCCATAGACAGGCAATTCCAAAAACTGTTCACACAACCATACAATTGTCCTCATCTCAAACGGAAGCAAAGTAATGTTCAAAATTCTCCAAGCCAGGCTTCAACAGTACATGAACCATGAAATCCCTGATGTTCAAGCTGGATTTAATAAAGGCAGAGGAACTAATAATCAAATATCCAACATGTGTGGGGTTATCAAAGTGACAAGAGAGCTCCAAAGGTGGGGAAAATCTATTTCTTCTTCATTGTTTATACCAAAGCTTTTGACTGTGTGGATCAAAACAAACTGGAAAATTCTTAAAGTGATAGGAATACCGGATCACCTTACCTGCCTCCAGGAAATCTGTTTCAGCTCAAGAAGCAACAGTTAGAACTGAATGTAAAACAACTGAATGCTTCCCAAAAGGAAAAGGGTATGACAAGGCTGCATACTGTCACCCTGCTTATTTAAATTGTATGTAATGTTCACTTCAATAGTTCAGTGGTGTCCAACTCTTTGCGACCCCATGAACCACAGCATGCCAGGCCTCCTTGTCCGTGACCAGCTCCCTGAGTTTACCCACTCATGTCAATTGTGTTGGAGATGCTATATAACCATCTCATCCTCTGCCATCCCTTTCTATTCCTGCCCTCAATATTTTGAAGTATCAGAAGGTTTTCCATGAGTCACTTGCTTGCATCAGGTGGCCAAAGTATTTCAGTTTCAGCTTCAACATCAATCCTTCCAATGAAAACCCAGGACTGATCTCCTTTAGGATGTACTCATTGGACCTCCTTGCAGTCCAAGGCACTTTCAAGACTCTCCTCTAACATCACATTTCAAAAGTATCAATTCTTGGTTCTCAACTTTCTTTATAGTCCAAATAACACATCCATACATGACTACAGGAAAAACCATAGCCTTGACTAGACAGACCTTTGTTGGCAAACTAATGTTTCTGCTTTTTAATATGTTGTCTAGGTTGGTGATAACTTTCCTTCCAAGGAGTAAGCATTTTTAATTTAATGGCTTCAATCATCATCTGAAGTGATTTGGAGATGCACCACCAAAAATAAATAAATAAATAAAAATTAAAATAATGCCAGGCACTCTTTCCACCATTTCCCATTCTATTTGCCATGAAGTGATGGGGCCAGAGTCCATGATCTTAGTTTTTGTAAATGCTGGGGTTTAAGCCAAATTTTTCACTCTCCTCATCACTTTAATCAAGAAGCTCTTTAGTTGTTTCTCACTTTCTGCCCTATGTGTGGTGTTGTCTTCATATGTGACATTATTGATATTCCTTCCAGCAATCTTGCTCCCAGCTTGTGTTTCTTTCAGCCTAGCTTTTCTCATGATGTACTCTACATTTAAGTTAAATAAGTAGGGTGACAATATACAGCCTTGGCATACTCCTTTTCCTATTTGGAACCAAAATGCTGTTCCATCTCCAGCTCCAGCTGTTGCTTCCAGACCTGCATACAAGTTTCTTAGGAGTCAGGTCAGGTGGTCTGGTATTCCCATCTCTTTCAGAATTTTCCATAGTTTATTGTGATCCACACAGTCAAAGGCTTTGGCATAGTCAAACAAGCAGAAATAGATATTTTTCTGGAACTCTCTTGCTTTTTTGATGATAGTAGCTGCCGCTGCTGCTGTTAAATCACTTCAGTCGTGTCTGACTCTGTGTGACCACATAGACGGCAGCCCACCAGGCTCCCCCATCGCTGGGATTCTCCAGGAAAGAACACTGGAGTGGTTTGCCATTTCCTTCTCCAATACCTGAAAGTGAAAATGAAGTCGCTCAGTCGTGTCTGACCCTCAGTGGCCCCATGGACTGCAGCCTTCCAGGCTCCTCCATCCATGGGATTTTCCAGGCAGGAATACTGAGGTGGGGGTGCCATTGCCTTGATGTTGGCAATTTGATGTCTGGTTTGTCTGCCTTTTCTAAAACCACTTTAAACATCTAGGACTTCATGGTCACACATATCGAACTCTGGCTTAGAGAATTTTGAGCATTATTTACTAGTGTGTGAGGTGAGCGCAATTGTGCGATAGTTTGAGCATTCTTTGGCATTGCCTTTCTTTGGGATTGGAATGAAAGCTGACTGTTTCCAGTCCTGTGACCACCGCTGAGTTTTCCAAATTTGCTAACATATTGAGTGCAAAACTTTCACAGCATCATCTTTTAGGATTTCTCATAGCTGAACTGGAATGCCATCACCTCCGCTGGCTTTGTTAATAGTGATGTTTCCTAAGGCCCACTTGACTTCTCATTCCAGGATGTCTGGCTCTAGGTGAGACTAAGTGATAACACCATTGTGATTATCTAGGTCGTGAAAATGTTTTTTGTATAGTTCTTCTGTGTATTCTTGAGACTTCTTAATATCTTCTGCTTCTGATAGGTCCATACCATTTCTGTTCTTTATTGAGCCCATTTTGGCAAGAAATGTTCCCTTGGTATGTCTAATTTTTTGAATAGACTCTAGTCTTTCCCATTCTATTGTTCTCCTCTATTTCTTTGCATTGATTGCTAAGGAAGACTTTCTAACACTCCATGATATTCTTTGGAACTCTGCATTGAAATAGATAAATCTTTCCTTTTCTCCTTTGCTTTTGTCTTGTCTTCTTTTCACAGTTCTTTGTAAGGCCTTCTCAGACAGCCGCTTTGCTTTATTTTTTTTTTTTCCCCTTTTTCTTTGTACTGGGGATGGTCTTGATTCCTCTTCCCTGTACAATGCCACAAACCTCCGTCCATAGTTCATATGTCGTGTACAACATGCTAAATGCCAGGCTTGAAGAAGCACAAGCATGAATCAAGAATGCTGGGAGAAATATCAACAGCCTCAGATACTTAGATGAAATCACTCTTATGGCAAAAAGTGAAAAAATGTAAAGAAGCTCTTGATGAAAATGAAAAAGAGTGAAAAATGTTAATACTTAACATTCAAAAAGTAAGATCATGATATCTGGTCTCATCATTGCTTCGCAAATGGAT
Organism: Bos taurus; assembly: GCF_002263795.3. Taxonomy (NCBI): domain Eukaryota; kingdom Metazoa; phylum Chordata; class Mammalia; order Artiodactyla; family Bovidae; genus Bos; species Bos taurus. The sequence continues at coordinate 24,317,638 of NC_082638.1, forward strand.
GGAGAAACAATGAAAATACCAAAAGACTTTATTTTGGGGGGCTCCAAAATTATTACAGATTGTGACTGCAGCCATGAAATTAAACGGTACTTACTGTTTGGATGAAAAGCTGGGAACTACCTAGACAACATATTCAAAAACAGAGACGTTGTTTGCCAGCAAAGGTCCACCTGGTCAAAGCTATGGTTTTTCCAGAGGTCATGACTGGAAAGACAGCTGAGCATGGGGGAATTGATGCTTTTATTTATTTATTTATTTATTTTTTCGGTGAACAAGGCCCACACTATTTTCCAAAGTAGTTTTTATACCTTAAGTTATGCATAGAGGATAATGGGGGAAGGGGTAGAGTCATACAGTAAGCCAGGCTTTCTTCCTGCAAACTTATCATATGCAAAAGTTTAGGTGATTTGCATCATTTTCTGGCCCAGAGGACTGTTAACATTTTAAGATCATTTCTTCAGAAAACTTATTTTTCTCTAAAGGTGATTACTCAGATGCCACCATCCAAAAGCACTAGATAAAGTTGCATTCCTATAGGGTAAAGGTGTGGTGGGCTACAACAAGAAAAATAATTAACTCAAGGGTCCAAGGTTACAAACATTAAAGCTACTACTTACACCAATTATATTAATAAATACACTGCCAGGGACACAGCAGGTAAGGGATATGGAAACTTAGCAACAAACATTGGCCTAACAAGTGAAAAACCCTTCACCAATACAATTTCTTTCTTTCTTTTTTTTTCCTTTAAAAAAATTTTATTTTTATTTTTTAAACTTTACATAATTGTATTAGTTTTGCCAAATATCAAAATGAATCTGCCACAGGTATACATGTGTTCCCCATCCTGAACCCTCCTCCCTCCCCATACCATCCCTCTGGGTCATCCCAGTGCACCAGCCCCAAGCATCCAGTATCGTGCATCGAAGCTGGACTGGCAACTCGTTTCATATGAAAGGAATTGATGCTTTTAAAATGTGGTGTTGGTGAAGACTCTTGAGAGTCGCTTCCACTGCAAGGATGTTAAAGGAAATCAGTCCTGAATATACATTGGAAGCACTAATCCTGAAGCTGAAACTCCAATAGTCTGGACCCTTGATGTGAAGAATGGACTCATTGGACAAGACCCTGATGCTGGGAATCATTGAAGGCAATAAGAGAAGAGGACGACAGAGGATTAGATGGTTATATGGCATCATCAACTTGATGGACATGAGTTTACAGAGGTTCTGGGTGTTGGTGATAGACACGGACACGTGACATGCTGCAGTACGTGGGGTCGTTAAAGTTGAACACGACTGAGAGACTGAACTGAACTGATCTCAAATGTAAAAGTACCTATATTTTTACATGCAAATATAGTGATGCTTGTTTTCCTCCATGATATATCACAGTTTTTATCTCACTTTATGAAAATCTTGAACCTCTTTTTCTTATGTGAAATTTGGACTTGTCCATCCATCATATCTATCTAGATGGTGGTTTTCTACCATTAAATGTGAAGTTCTGGATATTTCACATAGGACAATCTTGGCAGTGGTTTCTGAAGATATGGAAAACCCTTATGAAAATGGAATTATCTCTATTGTACAAATGAAAATCTGGGCACCCCTTTTTTAAAGTGAAGTAAGGAGTTTGCTGTATTTCTAATAATATATACCAAAATAAAGGATTGATTCCATGAAGTGGGGAATGGTTTGAATGTACTGCATGAAAACCTAGGTGCTAAGTCTCCATCATGGAACTTGGACTTCTCTATACTTCATATTTCAGCTTAGAATGGAGATTTTCCTATAAGAAAATGGAAATAGTTGTATTTCATATGAAGCACTGGAAACATCTATATTCACTGTTTGCTTATGTTTCCACGTGCCTTAAACATTTGTGTGCCTACCCACATGAGCTTGTTGCCCACGTTTGTGTGATTTTCTGTGTGGATTGTGTCCAACCACAGCTGACAGAAATGAATGTTACAGACCGTGAGATATGGAGCAAGCAGAAGGCTGCACCAGGCATCCACAGAGTGTGGGAGACTGGCCCATGCATCTCTGAGGTCGTCCTGTTCAAGACAGGAATGAGGAAAGAATGGCCAGTGACAACACAGAACAGTGTGTTCACAAATTTGGGTTTACATCAAGAGACATAAAGAAGCTCACAGTGTCTGCTGTGTTGATGTGTGTGTGTGTACATAAAATGTATGTGGAAGGCTTGAGTACTCATCCAGTGTAAATCCAGTGGTGTGGGGCTTTTAAAGCATAACCTGTGGACCTTTCAGTCTATGATAACTGGGCTGGCCTGTCGAAATGGTGGATATGGCTATAACTGGATCTAAGTCTGTGAAGAGGTGAAGGTCCTTCAGAAAAGAGTAGAGACTGGAAGGAGGAGGAACAGAAAGATAAGATACTGCACTGGAGAAGTTTTCAATATTAGAGGAAGGCTCTGGGATAGTGCTGCCTTGGGTCAGCCCATCAAAAAGCACATTCTCTCTTTACACGTCACAAATAATATCATCATGTGAGACAAATGACATGATAAGGTAGGATTCTTCATTGTGAAAAGACAGACATCCTAGAAGAGAGGAGGTGACCTTGGCTCTGTCCATGGGCTTCTAGCCTATCTGACAGTGCAGAAAGGTGAAGAAATTTCAGAGGTAGGATGTAGACATTTTGCCCTTTGCCGGTTTGTGCCCATGAGTAAGTGAGGATGGCAAAGTAGAAGGGTGTGAATTCATCTTTTCCTGTGAGAGATCCAAAATTACAGGTTTCTGCTGAATGATCATTGACAGGAGAATGTTGGGTCCCACCAAAAAGAAAAACAACAACAACAACAATAAAAAGACATGTCCATGGCAAAGGAAAAGACCCAACAAGATTGTAGAAGGGGTGAATTTCCATTTAAAATCAATACTTACCAGCCACACTGAGAGTGCTCAATAAAATATTTTGTGCACCTATACCCAAGGAACGCACAAAGACAGAGTCAGAACTGCTTTTGAGTGATTGAGTGTCTCTTGCAGAAGCATGGGTCAGCAATGGCCTAACATGGAAGAGAGGCTCTGTCTGCTACAGACCTTGTTCATGCAGTTTGTGATATAAGCCCTCTCAGAGGATGTAACCTTTCAACCCACCAAAAAGTGGCCTAGTGCACAATCCACAAATTGCAGGATAATTATTCTAAAGAATTTCTTGTACAGGTAAGGAAGTTTTAGGACCACTAGAGATTTCTCAACCTGCGGATCTGGCAAAGGGATTGAGAACCCTCAGGGAATTTGACTTTGGAGGCCAGTTGATTTAATTATAGAACTTCCACAGGACTGAAACAGACTGTTGGAGGGCACAAACAAAACCTTTCGTCCACCAGGAGCCAAGAGTAAGGGCAGGGTCCCCACAAAAGACTGAGTCAGACTTGCTTGTGAGTGTCTAGGAATCTCCAGCAGAGGCATGGTCCAAGAATGGGATGCAGCAGGGTGGTGGGCATTGAATACAAGAGTGCCTGCTCAAGTCCTTTTGAAGAAGGTCCCGATTACTTTCATTACTCATACCATAATTAGGCCTGAACAGGGCCTAGGTTCACTCACAGTCTGTCTCTCCCATCAGGAAGTTTCCACAATCCTTCTTATCCTTATCCATCAGAGGGCAGACAGAATGAAAACCACAATCACAGAAAACTAACCAAATTGATCAAATGGATCACAGCCTTGTCTACCTCAATGAAACTATGAGACATGCCATGTAGGGCCACCCAGGATGGATTGGACATGGTGGAGAATTCTGGCAAAATGTGGTTCATTGGAGAAGGGAAATGGAAAAGCACTTCAGTATTCTTGCTTTGAAAACCCCATGAACAATATGATAAGCCAAAAAGATAGGACACTGAAAGGTAAACTCTCCAGGTTTGTCGGTGTCCTCTATGCTTCTGGAAATCACTAAAAAAGAAGAGATGGAGCCAAAGGAAAAACAACACATAATTGTGGATATGACTATGGATAAAAGTACAGTTTGATGCTGTAATGAACGATATTTCATAGGAACCTAGAATGCTAGGTCTATGAAGGAAGGTAAATTGGAGTGGTCAAACAGAAGATGACATGTGTGAACATCAGACTTTCAGGATTCAATGAATTAAAATTCACTGCAATGGACGAATATAATTCAGAGGGCCATTCAAAAGCCCGACAGTTTATACAAATGCACATTTATATAAACACAGGCATTGAGATAAAGCCTCATATTCCTCTTAATTATTTCAGAGTAGAAAGTGAAACTATGAAGGTGAAGATGTAAATTTAATATTGAAATAAGAGAAATGTAGGAATTTGTTGGCATCACCCACATAAATTTTAATCTACAGTATCCTGCATGATCAGGTTCCTACTTGGGAGATCAGTTGTAAATAGTAATTATATGAAAGAAATTATATGTAATTATATGAAAGATGGCTGATGAGTTGACCTTGAAAGAGAAGTAGTAAATGCATCAGTATTGTTTGCACTGCGAACCATGCCTCCCAGTTGCAGTTTAGGGAAAATATCTTCATGGGCTGACATATTGCTGTATCTAACTGTAAAGGTACAAGGCTGATCATCAGTCAAAATCATGTATCTGCAAAAGAGATATGATGTGGTACTGAGAAACAGAAATTGTCATAGTAACAAAATTCTCCCTATGACCGTTTGCTTGATTGTAGTTGCTCTGTGAATGCTGATGTAAAAAGATCAACAGATTTTAAACATCAGTTTGATCTATCACATTTTGCTCTTTCAGTCTAACTGACATTGATGATGAAGAAAAAAATCACTTTGAGTTGGGACACTTGCACTAGCAACTATGTGGCTCGTAGAAGAATTTCATATGAAAGACACACTTAGAATTGTGGAGGCCGAAAATACACACTCTCCTCTAGTTTCAGGAAGAATCCAGGAGATATGATCATCCACATTACTCCTTCCTTTAGCATGCTTCATCTTGTAATCTCAAACTAATGAAGGTACTGGAGAGATATTTTTAGTGCCAACTCTTCTTTTCATTCTTAGTAAAACTTGGGGATAGTATCGCTTAACATTTGGATTATGAGATAACTTCAACTAAAACCAAAGAAGAACATTATTAGTGACCTTTCAAACCAAGGTAAAATAGAGAAACATAGCCAGACTCAAAATATCGTTCCTTTAAACATACAAAGATAATAGCCTCAAATAATACACCTCCACTAATAGTTTTAAATATTTAAATATTTGAATTATTTCCTCATGTAACAATATATTATATATCCACACCATATTCTCCTTTAAGTGCTTCAGGATTTCTCTCTGGTTCCAAGTTGCTAGGGGAACTTAAAACTTAAATTTGTTACACTTAAAATGTCTTAATATCCATCTCTTCTCAACTTGAGAAGAATAGAAAAATATTTCAGCAGCATATTATCTCAATTTTAAAGTCAGTTTTAGCTACCTATGTTAACACAGTTAAACTGTCACTATATTTTACAAATATATATTTCCTATAATAATTGAAATTTATGGAGTGCCTTACTCAAAACAGAGACTTCTTTTTCTCCTGCCAGACAGTCAGCTAGTGAAGCAGATCTTTGAAAAAGCCATCACATTTTACAGGTGCTTGGAGTTTTGGAACCCTGGTGGTGTCAGTTTTTCTGAGAAGCCAGCAATCACAGGCAGAAATGATATGGCGCTAATGGGATCATCTTCTAGCTTGTGGTGGCAGAAGCATGGGTGGTAGTTCTGGCTAGTCTTTTCTATCACCTGATAGTAGGTCTTAGTATGTGGCAAGAGGCGAAAATTCAATACTCTCACCACCTCGCTGGGTGACTTGAGCCCTAAGGTCCTGCTTCTTTGTCAGTTTGGGAATTTTCAAAAGCCATTCCTTTCTACACACCTTGTCATCACAGATCCAACATTCCATCTCCACATAGTCAAAAACCAACCCTCCCAGGTTGGCTTTCTAACCTCATGTTTCATCTTCCAGGCCCTATGCACACTACTTGACCTGCATTGCAGTTTGGGGGATGCAGGACCACACAACACATTCTCTATTTGATTCTCACTCTAGACAAACTAAATGTCATCATCTTCTTCACCTTGCTTCCCTTTCAGTCAAAAGAAATTTAAGTTTAGTGAGGTGACTTACCCGAATCCTCAATCTATTCCTTGCTTCTCCAAATCCTAACCCAGGACACATATTTGTTTCTACTTGTCTCGTCCTCCTTCTCCCATCTTCCCTCCATTCTTCCCAGTTATGTCTACTTTTCATATAGTCTCTCTTAAGCAAGATCGTCTGCTAATATTCATTTGATGCTCTGGAGGAACTGTTGCCTTTAGAGAAGGGTTATTTGTGATGCTTCCATGGAGAGAGTTGCACTCAATGTGCTCTTTTATTTTCTGTCAAATCAGAAGTTTTGATTTCCTTTCTAGGCAAACTAGGTAATTCTTTTAGACATGCTGGTGAAACAACAAATTTGCTTGACATAAATTAATCTGTCTGATGGGAGGCTACATACATACTCACATAATTGGTACTTCACTAACATGAACATTCCAATAAGCACATTTATTTTTCCTAAAATTTCTGCTAATGAGAAATTCTCATCAACATGAGGAAACAGTTCTTTTCCAGATAAGTGATGGTACAGGAATTTTGCTCAAAATCAGTCAGTTCCTGAAAATATCTAGCTATTTATCAAAATGTCCTGACGTTTTCCCAGAGCACAGATTCATTCTGTCCTGGAAACTTAATTGTTTTACTCATGTAATATTAATAGGTAAACCTTAAATTGAGTTTGTATCATAGAAAAAAGCAAGGGGGTTTCATAAAGTCATCTACATCTACTTTATTATGTCTTACTGGCTTAGACTGTGTGTGAAAATGAGGTCATTCAGTCGTGTCTGACTCTTTGTGACCCCATGGACTGTAGCCTACCATTTCCTTCTCCTGGGGATCTTCCAAACCCAGGTACCAAACTGGTTCCGCCCCATTGCAGGCAGATGCTTTATCATCTGATATACCAGGGAAGACCTTTGACTGTGAGGGTCACAACAAATTGTGGAAAATTCTTAAGGAGATAAGAATACCAGACTACTGTCCCTGTTTCCACGGAAGGCTGGAGGCAAGTAAAGACACAGGAGTTGGAATTGGACAAAGAACAATGAACTGGTACAAAATAGGGAAGGAAATGCTGTGCTATGCTAAGTCACTTCAGTCGTGTCCGACTCTGTGTGACCCCATAGATGGCAGCCCACCAGGCTTCCCCATCCCTGGGATTCTCCAGGCAAGAACACTGGAGTGGGTTGCCACTCCTTCTCCAGGAAATGGAGAAGGAAATACATCAAGGCTATATATTTTCGTCCAGCTTATTTGACTTATGTGCAGAGTACTTCATGGAAAGTAACTTGCTGAAAGAATCTGAAGCGGGAAACAAAATTACTGTGAGAAGTATGAATAACCTTAGTTTTAAGATGACAACATATAAATGGCTGAAAAACACTAGGAACTAAAGGTGAAAGGAGAAATTGAAAAAGCTGAATTAAAACTCAATACAAAAACAAACAAACAGACACAAAAAATAAGATCATGGAATTTGGCCCCATCATTTTGAGATATTTTAATGAGATACAGTTGAATTAGTGACAGGTTTCACTTTCTTGATCTCTGATATGACTGCGTGATGTGACTGAAGCCATGAAACAAAAAGGCACTTGCCAATTGGATGAAAAGCTATGACCAATCTCAAAACCATATTACAAAGCTGAGAGATTATTGAAAAAGGCCTGAATGGTCAAAGTTGATTTTCAGGAGTAATGTATGGAGGAGTGAGCAGGAACACAAGAACTGACTGCCTAAATATAGATGCTTTACAACAGGAGGGCTAGAGAAGACATGTTGAGAATGGAGTTCAAACTAATAAAGTGTGAAGGAAATGATTTCAGATTATTCTCAGAAGGACTGATGCTGCACATGAAAAGCCAATATATCAGCCTCTTGAGGCCAAGAGCAAAATCACTGGGAAGAAACTGATGCTGGGAAAGTTTGAGTGCAGGAGAAGAAGGGAATGACAGAGGATGAGATGGCTGAAAAGCATCGTTGACTCAAAGGTCATGGGTTTGAATAAAACTCTGGGAGATTTGAATGGCAGGTGAGCCCTGGGTTCTTGCTGTACATGGAGTCACAAGAGTCTGACAAGTCTGAGTGACTGAACAACATCAAAAAGTTAGAACTGGCAATGCCTGGGACATGGTTCAGATTGCATGTTAAGTCTGTCATTGTAATTGGAATGATAAGTGAGATTTGGTACATTTAGAAAGAACACAGCTCTTGTCAGTTTCCTTGTTTTCCTCCCTCATATTGTACTTCCCACAATGTCTTTTTAAAGCTTCCCAGAGAAGGAGAACACCGGCGGTGTCATATGATATCCTGAGATGGAAATCTTATCCCACCTGCCACTTGGATCTATAAGCTTGGCCTTAGGCAGAAGCAGACATTGTCTGTAAATACCTGGTAGAGCTGTCCATCTTCTGATGTGTTAACAGGAATGGTATGTGATCTTAAGGGTTATCTCTAAGTTAAGTACACTTATAGCTTCTCAATCAACCTCTCTTATCCTGGGAGAAGATTCTTTGAGTTGTTTATCCTAGTTGCCCTTAGGAATGCTTACAAGGGGTTCCATTACTGAGCATGGAACTATGTAGGAGACTGGATCCATTTTTGACTTTTACGCTTGGCTTCTGTGTAAATAGACCATTCCTCTTAATGTCAGTTTTTGACTTCAGATAAAGGTTGAGGATTGTGGAAATGTGTGAATGCGTGTGAATGTCCCATAAAACTGAGGACATGGAGTACACAGTTTTCCTCTTTGAATCAGATCTCAAGGCTTCTGGCTTAATAGATTTGTACTATCAGTGCATCTCAAATATTCATAAAATGTTTATATGATGACTGCCACACAGATTTGAAGCTGGAACTCCTGTATTGTCATCATCTTAGGAGTGTAGTTGGGCTTGGACATTTAAGGTATTATGTAAGAAGTATGTGGGCTATGTTATAGCTTCCTTCTATTTTAACTGTCTGTCAGATACTCTTGGGAAGGGGGAAATCAATGTCTACCATGTGGGAATAGAATTATAGGTTTCATCCTTAGGTTCTTTGATGCCTAAGAGTATTCTTTGTTATTGGTGAGTGTCCAGCCTCCTGTAGGAAGGTAGTATCCTATTGTAGGAAGGCCTGGTTGAAACTTCAGGCATCTACTGAGCCTTCTCTGGTACTGCCATATTAGCAGGTTTGTGTTTTGTTATTGCCAGACATAATAAACATCTAAGGTCCCATTAAATTTTTGCTAGGTGATTGGGAGAGTACCATAGTTTGTACAAAAGTTAGGATGGAGTAGCTTGGTTATTACTGAAATACTTTCAACTTCTGAAACTCAGCCAGTTGTCTTGAGCTTTTCGGCATTTATTATTATTATTATGTTTATTTTTTACTTTACAATATTGTATTGGTTTTGCCATACATCAACATGTGTCTGCCAAGGGTGTACATGTGTTCCCCATCCTGAACCCTCCTTCTAGTTCCCTCCCCATACCATCCCAGTGGTCATCCCAGTGCACCAGCCCCAAGCTTCCTGTATCATGCATCAAACCTGGACTGGCAATTCATTTCTTATATGATATTATACATGTTTCAATTTGAATACATTCTAATGAGGTGGATGAAACTGGAGCCTATTATACAGAGTGAATTAAGCCAGAAAGAAGGACACCAACATAGTATGCTTCTAAGTCACTTCAGTCATGTCCGACTCTGTGTGACCCCATAGACAGCAGCCCACCAGGCTCCGCCATCCCTGAGATTCTTCAGGCAAGAATACTGGAGTGGATTGCCATTTCCTTCTCCAATGCATGAAGGTGAAAAGTGAAAGTGAAGTCTCTCCATCGTGTCTAATTCTTAGTCATCCCATAGACTACAGCCTACCAGGCTCCTCCGTCCATGGGATTTTCCAGGCAAGAGTACTGGAGTGGGGTGCCATTGCCTTCTCCACAGTATACTAAGGCATATATATGGAATTTAGAAAGATGGTAATGACAACCCTGTATGTGAGACAGGAAAAGAGACACAAATGTATAGAACAGTCTTTGGACTCTGTGGGAGAGGGAGGGGAGGGATGATTTGAGTGGGCATTTTAATTTGTGCCTCTTTATATTTTTGAATTAGCCATTTCTTCAGCCGAAATCTCTAACATAAAAGTCCAAAGGAGAACCTAGACATACACTCACAAACACATTTTTAATCTGATGTGCACACACACACACACACACAAGCACAGTCTCAGTCTTATATACTCAAAACACAATTATGAAAGGAAAATAAAACCAAAGGACTCACAGAAGGAAACCTACGAACTGCACAGAGTCCTCTGATATTTGTTTTTAGGCTTAAGGTTGGAAGTTATTTTGTATTTGAATGATTTCAGTCTAGTGACATTTTAAGTCAGAATGCTTTGATATATATAACATTGTTCTGGATCCCATGGGATCTTAGAATATTTTGCATGTAAAACTATTCTGTGATTTGCTAAAATGAAAATAATGCAGGGTAACAATGTGGAAGTCATTTTGACCTCGTTAGGCCCTGCAGTTACAATTTTGCTTGTTATATTTTAAGCATCCAATTTCATCCTCTAACCTTCTCCATCCAATATTTCTACTTTTTGCCTCAATTTGCCGTATTTACCTCACTTACATTTTTGTTTTTACTTTTACAATTTTCAGTTCAGTTCAGTTCAGTTAAGTCTCTCAGTCATGTCCGATTCTGCAACCCCATAAATCGCAGCAGGCCAGGACCCCCTGTCCATCACCAACTTCCAGAACTCATTCAAACTCACATCCATCGAGTTGGTGATGCCATCCAGCCATCTCATTCTCTGTTGTTCCCTTTTCCTCCTGCCCCAAATCCCTCCCAGCATCAGAGTCTTTTCCAATGAGTCAACCCTTCCCATGAGGTGGCTAAAGTACTGGAGTTTCAGCATTAGCATCATTCCTTCCAAAGAACACACAGGGCTGATCTCTTTTAGGATGGACTGGTTGGATCTCCTTGCAGTCCAAGGGACTCTCAAGAGTCTTCTCCAACACCACAGTTCAAAAACACCAATTCTTTGGCTCTCAGCTTTCTTCACAGTCCAGCTCTCATTTCCATACATGGCCACTGGAAAAACCATAGCCTTGACTAGATGGACTTTTGTTGGCAAAGTAATGTCTCTATTTTTCAATATGCTATCTGGGTTGGTCCAAACTTTCCTTCCAAAGAGTAAGTGTCTTTTAATTTCATGACTGCAGTCACCATCTGCAGTGATTTTGGAGCCCCCCAAAATAAAGTCTGACACTGTTTCCACTGGAACCGTTTCCAATGTTTTACAATGAAAGTCTGAATCTGTTTCCATTGTTTTACAATTTTAGGCACCAATTATAAGGTAAATGCATAAAGGAAAGAAAATTTGAATTCATGTACAATGTTTCCCTAATGTATCGAGCTATTTTCTTTATTCTTTTGAGAATTAAAGGCACCAATATGTTGAAGCCATCTGGGAATTGATCATCAAGGTAAAGGATCATTTACCAGGCTTCCTTTGATCAGACAATAGAAGTACAGGTTACTAATATGCTCTCATGAAGGAACAAAAACAGCAGCTTTTCAACATGATATGTTGAATATCCTTATCCATGCCTCTTCCAAGTTATGACAGAGGATGACATGAATTAATCCTGTTCTTTTTGAGAAGGACCTGCCACTCAAAGCAGAGCATGAAAAGAAGATAAAAGGGACTGAGAAGGATTAGTCAGTACAAGGCAATGCAATGGAAGATGGAATTGCCTTTAAGGTGATATTGTACAAAGCATGCAAATTTGACTACATAGTAAGACACCTGAAATTTAAAACAAGGCTATTGGACTTTGGTCTTGAAATGATAACTAAGTACACCAATTTCAATAACTCTTACAATGGATCCAAAATGCTCACCTCTCTAAAGCATAGTATTCTCTCTTACATTTAGCAAAACATTTCAGTGAAAGAAAAAGAGTGTGATTTTTCTACCACTCCCTTAACTACACAGATATTCGACAGATTTCACTGTCCGTTAGCTGCAAGAATGAGAACGTTGAACTTAACTTGGTGTTGTCCTATGGGGGTTACCATACCAAAACAGGGACATGACTTGATGTTCCCACTGCCATCTGAAGGAATGACCACAAATTTAAGATTGCCAATATTTCTAGGTAGTCTTCATGACAGTGTGGATAGTCCAACAAGCAGGGACTCTGTTCAGAGTATTTCAAACTGAAATATATTTAGGATCCACCATTGATTTTGATCCTTGCTTACTCCATGACTTTTCTAGATTATTAAAGTAAATGATCCCTTTTCTTCTTCTCCTCCCACCCCTTTGGATACATGTCTCTGTAACTACTACTGCATTTTAGGGAACTGTGGCCTGAAACAACATGCTTAGAATGGGTTATTGTAGACTGTAAATTTCATAAAAGCAGCAATCATTTTATAAATTGAATTCCCACATTTAACATTCATGTAAATACAATAAATATGTATCAACTTGTAATAATTTCTCAGCAAATAGGAAAGGTGAATTATGATAAGTGCAGGTTATAGGATGCTGTTAAGTAATGTGTAGAGCACTGATTGGTTATTACATTTCTTTACTGATAATTTAGTAAGTGCTTAAAATGTGTCATTTGCAGGCTCTAAGTTTCACCTGATGTGAAAGATACATTAAAAAATGAGAGTAGACATAAAACACATTGAAGACATGATATCTGCGCTCACCTTGGTAGGAGGGCAAACAGAAATTCCTTCCAACCCCAAGAAAGAATTGAGGCAAAAATTTGAGAAGGGTCTTAGCATGACTGAAAATAGTTTGTGTGATTGTAGCTCCAGAAGAGAAAGATAATGAAATTACTAAGGAAAATATATCATGTCTTCAAAGAACTTGTTGACCATGCTGATGTGCTGCAAACACCATCAGGAATGTATCTGTCTCTGTGGGGATAGATAAGCAACATTGAAACATGTCTTAGGAAATATAGAGTGGATCTTGGTGTCAGGAAATAAAGGCATGCCTTAAGGACAGTAGAGCAGAAATAACCCTACAGCATACTACCTGTAAACTAAATATCTTGTGCTTACCATGGGACAATCACTGATTATGTCATATTATCTTTGGTACACAGTCATGGTATAATGGTGATCATGATTTTGGACATGCTACACTGTCTATATTTCAAGGATGAAATGACTTTCTATAATGAAGAAAATCTGCTGTCTAACCTTTTAAGACTCTACCAGTAACTAATAGAATATAAGGTAACTGTGAACACACTAAGGTACATCCTGTGTATTTCCATTTTTCTGATTTTATTTGCATCTCTTCCTTCACCCATGCCATCCTAATTGAGCCACCCATTCATTTCAGCAGGGATGATTTCAGAAATCACTTTACATCCATTATCTATTTTCCCTTGGTTCTCTCTCTCTCTCTCTTTTTTTTTTTTTTTTTTTTGCTTACAAACATTAGATCAGGTGTCATTTACCTAGGATGCATAACAAATTTTGTCTTGAACTGTAGAGTTTATAAAACCGTGCAGTAAAATAGCCAGCCATTTGAACTAAAGCGTAATTTTACTCTTCATTGTTTGAAAATAGAAAATGAAACTATGAAGATGAATATGTAAATTTATTGTTGAAATGCAAGAATTTTAGGTGTTTGTTGACATCTCCCAATATAAAGTTCAATCTTCTTTAGGCTCCATAATCTGACACTTATTTGATAGGTCAGTTTTAATTAGCATAGTTTTCATCTGATGATGATTGTTGATCAGTTGACTTGAAAGAGAGGAGGCAGATGTATAAGCGATCATTGGCATTGAGGACCATGAGTTGCCTGTCTCTTGCAGGATAGGAAAAGGGTTGTCATGGGCTGACATATTGCTATATGTGACTGGAAATTTAGAAGATTCCACCATCAGTCCGGAATAACTGCTTTGTAATGGAGATACAATGTGGTTCTGAGAAGTAGATGTAGTTGTAGTAGCGAAGTCCTCAACATGGCCATTTACCTGAGTGTAGCTGCTATGTGAGTGCCAATTAAAAATGCTCAGTGTTTTAAAAACAGCAGGTTGATCTACTACAATCTGGTCTGTTTGTCTAAGTGATATTGGTGATGGGGAAGGTAAGTCACATGGACTTACAGCGCTTGTATTAGCAAATATCTGGCTGCTATGAGGCTTTGGTATGAATGGCACATTTAAAGTTCTGGAGGCTGAAAATGCACTCTCTCCACTCGTTTCTCGAAGAAAGTCAGAGTTATGATCATCTTTGTTGACCCTTACTTTAACATACGTCTTGTTATCTTGAACTAATGAAGATATTAGAGACACATTGTTAATTCCAAGTCTTCTTTGCATTCTTACAAAAAGTTGGGGATGGCCTGTTTGGAATTTGATTTATAGTAGGTCTGTAACTAAAATCAAATAAAAACTTATTTAGTTTCTTTATAAACCAAGGTAAAACTGACAATCAAAGCTAAGCTATAAAAAATTATTCCTTTAATGACACCAATTAAATAGCATCAAATAAAACACCTCCATTAGTAGTTTTAACAGGTAATATGTTAAAAGCAAGTATGCTCAACTAAAAATATGTTGTATATATACAGTAAATACCACTTTAAGTAGCTTCAGGACTTGTATCTGGTTTCACATTGCTAGGAAAGTTTTTTAAACATCCAATATTTTAACCTGCAGCTGTTCTCAACTTCAAAACATAAAACTTTTTTTTTTTAAATTTACTATCTCAATTTCAAATTCGTTTTAGCTACATATGTGAACATGCTTTCTAGGTCACATGATTTAATCTTATGTATTGCTAATAAGTGAATTTTTTGGAATACCTTGCTCAAAAGAGATATGTTTTCTTCCAGAAAGTCCGCTTGTGAAGCAGATCTTTGAAAAGTTTGTTGCTTTTTATTAAACCCATAAAGGTTAAGCTGTCAAACTAAACTTTTCATACTGTTGGTTTCAAATATTCTGAAAGCCTCCTTTCTTTTCAAGACCTTTTTAAAAAGTTCTTCACTGATCACTATACATACACCACTCTCATCCCACCTAATAGATTCCAGCTGATAATTTGCAGCTATACTCCAAAGTTCTGTGGAAATGTGAAAGAAAATCATTCAGCTCATCTGTTTCAGAGACAGAATTTGTGTAGCATAGCCTTTTT
Organism: Bos taurus; assembly: GCF_002263795.3. Classification (NCBI taxonomy): domain Eukaryota; kingdom Metazoa; phylum Chordata; class Mammalia; order Artiodactyla; family Bovidae; genus Bos; species Bos taurus. Next base: position 24,332,931 of record NC_082638.1, read on the forward strand.
ATGACAAGATCCTCAGACAAAACCTGAAAAGCATATTCTTCAATCATAGATCTCAAAACTGAGTCCCTAGTAAGTGTATAATCATACAAAGAAGATCTAACGGAGGTTTCTGAACCAGTTGATTTATCCTTAGGAGTCCCATCTTGAATTTCTGAAGAAATATGTGCCATCTCAGAGAAAGTCTTTCTTCAGGTATTTTTCTCATTTGTCTGATTTTACACACTGCAACTTCAAATGCTGCTTGGCTGGCCTACAGACCTCTCTAGACCATCACAGAGGTCCTCAAAGTCACCTAGCAATTGAAGGGTAACTGTGACATCACAAAGTCACTGGTCTTTGAGCAATTGAAGGATAATGTTCAACCAGTGCTTACTTCAGCATCAACTTAAAATACACACTGCTTACAGAAATACTAACCAAAGCCATGAAGGCTGCAAAACCTCATTCCTAAAGAATTTTTACACAGAAAAATCATATCAATAAATCTACTTGAAATCTGAACTAAAAGTGATTTATCATCCTTCTAGACACACATTCTTAATATTCATTACTGTTACCCATGCAAACTTGGATCTACTCGCTACTGTGAAGTAAAATCAATCAACTGACTGAGTTACAGTGAAAGCATGTGTTTATTGTAGGACTGAGCAAGGTTTCCTAGCAGTCTTTGGTGCTTCAAAGACCCAAATTCACAAATACTTTCAGGGGAAGGATTTTAATGACTGATCACACACCTGTGATCAGTTTTGGGGCATTGTACTAATGGCCTGTTACTGAGGATATTGGGAGTCAACATCATCGACCATCTGTTTCCAACTACTCTGTGGTCTATGTATGTACATTTCAGCCTGGTTGGAGCTTTAACATCTCTAAAACTGTTCACAGTGTATTGCTCAGAATGTTATCTATGGCCTTTGAGGAGGAACTAAAGACCTTTCTGCTACGTCTGCTACATCACCTCAGTCGTGTCCGACTCTGTGTGACCCCATAGACGGCAGCCCACCAGGCTCCCCTGTCTCTGGGATTCTCCAGGGAAGAACACTGGAATGGGTTGCCATTTCCTTCTCCAATGCATGAAAGTTAAAAGTGAAAGTATCATTACTATCTTCTGTTGCTTGATTATTTTCCTTAATTTCTGGCTTTTCTAGCTTCTCTGATTAAAATTACTCTTGGAAAATGAGGAGGTCTACAGGCTTCCCAGCTCTTGAGCTGTTTGAGTCAGCAACAACTTTGGCTATTTCCTGTTGACCTGGAGCATGGAGTTGGAAAAAATTCTGAGATCTAAGGTTGGTATCAACATTTTCTGCAATGGAAACATATCTATTTTATATAGATATTTGTATATCTATATACATAAATATGCATATAAATAGGTATATCTGCTGTCACTTCAGACGTGTCCAACTCTGTGTGACCCCACAGATGGCAGCCCACCAGGCTCCTCTGTCCCAGGATTCTCCAGGCAAGAACATTCGAGTGGGTTGCTATGTCCTTCTCCAATGCATGAAAGTGAAAAGTGAAAGGGAAGTCACTCAGTTGTACCGATCTATTTGCGACCCCATGGACTGCAGCCTACCAGGCTCCTCCATCCATGGGATTGGCCAGGCAAGAGTAATGGAGTGGGGTGCCATCACCTTCTCATATATATATATAAATGTATATATATATAGTTTTCTATATCTGAGTATTTTTTCATTAAACCTGGGCAAACTTTTGAAAATTGGTAGGTATGTATTAAAAGGAGAGAGGGGAGTGATATAAAAGAGTCCTTATATGTTAGATGTAGCCAATAAAACACATTTTGAAGTATTTCCACTTACATATATTCAATAACTGAGTAGAGTCTTGAGTCATTCTGCATTTGGGTTTTAATTTTTCCATGTCGTTATACCTAATGGGAATTAAAAGTCAATGTAATTTTTTTATACACAAACTCATACACACATGGGTATGTATGTGGATATGTCAAAATAAAATTTTAGGCAACATTATTCAGGTGGCCAAACACTTTGCTTGCTCCCAAGATCTTAAATGAACTGTTTGGGAAGCCCAACATTGCTTAATAAATTACTGGCTGAATGCTCTAGATACTGTTGCTGAAAGGCTCTCCTTTAATCTAGTTCATCTTCCACTATTGTTTCTGTAATAAGAGATGGCGTTCTTACATATGAGGAAACCTTGAGGCCATACAATTGTAACTCTCATTTGCTTAGAGATATTGTTTGAAGAAAGCTGTTGTTCTCCCCACATTGGATACAATTTTAAACATTCAAGTCTGTAATAACATAGGAACATGTTGGAACCACATGCACAATGGTCAACTAGCTGGATTTAGGATAACAGCTACCCACTTAATGGCTAAAAGAGATGCCAAGGGCATTGTGCATAGATCATAGACAGACTCTTCTGACTAGCTGAACATTGAAATTATATGAGGTGTACATCAAAATTACTTCTCCATAATTCAGTATGTAAAGTTTTCTTTCATCACTTTCAACTTCTGGTAACAAATATTTCAATAGAAATCACTGATGATCAAAATTTATCTTGCTTCGTGCCACAGGGGTTCAGCTTCCTGCCCCCATCCACATCATTTATCTTGTTCCTTGTCCTCCTTTGTATTTTTGAGGTAGCCACATTAGAGAAAATCTAACTAGATAACAAAAACAGTCTCAATATATTATGTTAATGGAAAAATATATTATAGGCTGTGTATTTTGCAATATTTTACCCAGTTGTCACAGAAGTATGGCAGAAATGCTGTAACAGGAAACTTAAAACCAGCAGTATAATATATAATAAGTAGCTATCATAGAATATTCTCAGAAAACAATTCCTTATTCAAAACATTGAGGGAAAACAAAGGTACAAGAATACAGTAATTCTCAGTGTTCATAGGAAAACATAGGGTAAACAGTACATTTGAATTCTCTGCTGCTGCTGCTCAGTTGCTTCAGTTGTGTCCGACTCTGTGTGACCCCAGAGATGGCAACCGACCAGGCTCACCAATCCCTGAGATTATCCAGGCAAGAACACTGGAGTGGGTTGCCATTTCCTTCTCAGTATTACACAAAGTAAGATCATGACATCTGGTCCCACACTTTCATGGGAAATGGAAGTGGAAAAGACAGAAGCAGTGACAGATTACCTCTTTTGGCTCTAAATTCACTGCAGATGGTGATGGAAGCTATAAAATTAGAAGACAATTTCTTCCTGGAAGAAAAGCTCTCACAAATTTAGAAAGCATGTTAAAAAGTGAAGACATGACTTGATCAATGGAGGCACTTTGAGTCACATCTATGGTCTTTCCAGTAGACATGTACAGATGTGAGAACACCAAACTGCTCTGCTAGGAATGACTTGCGTGTATCCATTGAATTGCAAGGACATAAATCCAGTCAAACATAAAGGAAATCAACTCTGAAGAAGAATTAGAATCACTGATGCTGAAGATGAGTCTTCAAAGCTTTGACCACCTGAGCAAAGAAATGACTCACTGGAAAAAAAAAAAAAAAACTGATTCTTAGGAAACAATGAAATCAGGAGGAGACATGGGTGAGAACGAAGGAGAAGGTTGTATAGCTTCACCCATTCAATGGATATGATTTCAGGCAGACCCTGGGTGATGCAGAGGGCAGAAAGCCCTTGTGTGCAGTCCAAGGGGTCACAGAGAGTAAGACATGGCTTTGTGACTGAATAACAACAAGATTTCAGTTAATAAAATGGATCTTCCAGGGTCATGGTGGAGGTCTCATAATGTTAGAGGAATAGGAGGCACAGTCCACTTTCTCCTACACAAATCCATCAAAGGATCGACTGCACATGGACCACCTTCCAGAAATCAACTTGAACGATGTTGATGGTCCCTAGAAACCGAGAAATGAAAACCCATCTCTTGAAAAGGAGGTAGGACAAAATAAGAGATGGACATGCAGAAAAGGTTTTAGGGAACGAGACTCCCCTTGGAGAGAGAGTCGTAAAGGAGGAAAATTAAAACAAGATAGGAAACCCTCTCTCAAAAGTGTCAGTGGGAGGAAAAATAAAATAAAAAAAAACAGAACCAGGGGAAAAAGAACAAAAACACAGATTATGCCAATAAATGCAATTACTAGCCAAAAAGTCACTCAGATTCTTCTGTCCACAGTCATACATGAGGTCTGGGAGGAGACCTGTGATGTATCAAACACAGTACTGTTAGAACCAGGATTTAGTGCCCTGAGGACAATCTGATGGAGCTAATGTGACAAAGAACATAAACCATGGGAAAACTAGAGACAGCCATTTTAGAAAGGACTTTTCCTACAAGAAGGCTCTAAGTCCACATAGTGAACCATGGCACACTCACAGACCAGAAAACTAGAAAATACCAAAGAAGACCAAGCCAGCTTCCATTGAAGACCCTTTCCTCCATGGAGGTAGAGAGGAATGTATATGACTGCCAGAGGCAGAAACAAATAGGTTACTAGTAACTTGGTCCTACAGACATCCCCTACCAAACTCTAAGCTGGTTGAAATTTGCTAATGATGAATTCCTGAGTTCATGGACAGTTCACATAGGCCAGGATCATGACAGCCTGGGGTCAGCTACCCTGAAGAGACACATGGAACACCTGAGGCTGTGGGCTCTGGCACAGGTAGCAAACTGTGTGGTTGAGACCAGAGAGCTGCATAAGGCATGGGCCACCTAGGACTGTGTCTTGTCCTCCAACCAGCCACCTGAGATTTTTGACTTGTGAAGAGCAAAAAGCACCGAGCCAATCATGGTCATTGCCCTTGCTGAGCACCTAAGTGCCTGACTGGCTGGGAAGTGCATGAAACACACGGCCCACTTGGGACCATGCCCTCACGTATCAACAGGGAGGCTGAGTAGTGTGGACCCAGGAAGAACATGTCACATTTGTCAGTGGCAAGCCCAATGTGGTCAATCCACCTCAAGCACCCACATATCCCAGAGGTATTTGTTTTCAGTGTCCCACCTCACCGCCAAAACACCGAGCAAGTGAGGTCGAATAAGAGGCTACCACACCCTCGTTTCATGTTGAAAGCCAGATATGGAGAGGCTTTCAAATAAAAGAAAGAAATATAAACAAAGGAGCATAAACCAACCCAGAAGTGATAGGTTCAACAGCATAAATCTTCAATTAATGCCAATTAATTCAATTAATGTTCAACTGAGGTACAATAGTAGAATTTGACAACAAATACAAGCTTCAACTAGGGACTATCTGACACTGTACTGACACCAAAAAGCAAATTTTTTTTTTTTAATTCTGAGATCTATTTCTGTATGATTTCTTTAACTTTTAACAATGCTAGGCCTTTTTAATACCCTAAACTTTTATTTCTGTTAGCTATTATTACCTTTCAAATAAAAACACATACGTCTGTGTTTTAAACACTTGTTATATATATAAGAATGAATTCGACCTCCGTTTTCTTTTCTTGCACTATTTAAATGAGTTTAATTTTTATTCTTGGTTCTTAACTTTTGCTTTCCAAAAATGGTTATCAATGTTGTAACTTTAGGAATACAATTTTTAGGATCGGATTTCACTTATGAGGGCATCAGATTTCAGACATGCTGAAACCATAATCTCAAAAACCTAGCCAATCTTTTCACATGGACTGCAGCCTTGTCTAACTCAATGAAAGTAAGCCATGCCCTGTGGTGCCACCCAGGATGGGCGAGTAATGGTGGAGAGTTCTGACAGAATGTGGTCCATGGAGAAGGGAATGGCAAACTACATCAGTATTCTTGCCTTGAGAACACCATGAACAGTATGAAACACATGATAGGATAGTGAAAGAGGAAATCCCCGGGTCAGTTGGTAGGTATCCAATATGCTACTGGAGATCAGTGGAGACATAACTGCAGAAAGAAAGAAGGGATGAAGACAAAGCAAAACTAATGTCCAGATATGGATGTGACTGGTAATAGAGGCAAGGTCTGATGCTGTAAAGAGCAATATTACATAGGAAATTGGAATGTCAGTTCCATGAATCAAGGCAAACTGGAAGTGATCAAACCGGAGATGATAAAAGTGAACGTCAACATTCTAGGTATCAGCGAACTAAAAGGGACTGGAATGGGTGAATTTAACTCAGATGACCATTATATCTACTACTGTGAACGGGAATACCTTAGAAGAAATGGAGGAGCCAGCATGGTCAACAAAAGGGTCTTACATACAGTACTTAGATGCAATCTCAAAGATGAAAGAATGATCTCTGTTCGTTTCCAAGGCAAACCATTCAATATCACGGTAATCCAAGCCTTTGCCCCAATGAGAAATGCTGAAGAAGCTGAAGTTGAATGGTACTGTGAAGACCTGCAAGACCTTTTAGAACTAATATCCAAAAAAAGATGTCCTTTTCGTTAAAGGGGACTGGAATGTAAAGGTAGGAAGTCAAGAAATACTTGGAGTAACAGGCAAATTTGGCCTTGGAATACTGAATGAAGCAGGGCAAAGGCTAATAGAGTTTTTCCAAGAGAACACACTGGTCATAGCAAACACCCTCTTCCAACAACACAAGAGAAGATGGTCAACACCAAAATCACCAAAATCAGATTAATTCTACCTTTGCAGCCAAAGATGGAGAAACTCTATAAAGTCAGCAAAAACAAGACCGGGAGCTGACTGTAGCTCAGATCATGAACTCCTTTTTTGCCAAATTCAGACTTGAATTAAAGAAAGTAGGGAAAACCACTAGACCATTCAGGTATGACCTAAGTCAAATCCCTTATCATTATACAGTGAAATATAGATTTAAGGGACTAGATCTAATAGACAAAGTGCCTGATGACCAATGGACGGGTATTTATGACACTGTACAGGAGACAGGGACTAAGACCATCCGTGTAGACACGAAATGCAAAAATGCAAAATGGCTGCCTGAGGAGGCCTTACAAATAGCTGTGAAAACAAGAGAAGCAAAAAGCAAAGCAAAGAAAAGATATATGTATCTGAAGGCAGAGATCCAAAAGAATAGCAAACAGAGATAAGAAAGCCTTCCTCAGAGATCAATTCAAAGAAATAGAAGAAAACAACATAATGGGAAAGACTAGAGTTCTCTTCAAGAAAATTAGATACAAAGGGAATATTTCATGCAAAGATGGGTTCAATAAAGGGAAGAAATGGTAAGGATCAAACAGAAGCAGAAGATATTATGGAGAGGTGGCAAGAATACACAGGAAAATTGTACAAAAATGACTTTCAAGACCCAGATAATCACAATGGTGTGATCACTCACCTAGAGCCAAACATCCTGGAATGTGAAATCGAGAGGGCCTTAGAAACCCTCACTATGAACAAAGCTAGTGGAGGTGATAGAATTCCAGTTGAACTATCTCAAATGTTGAAAGATAATGCTGTGAAAGTGCTGCACTCAATATGCCAGCAAATTTGGAAAACTCAGCAGTGGCCACAGGACTGGAAAAGGTCAGTTTTCACTCCAATTCCAAAGAAAGGCAATGACAATGAATGCTCGAACTTCTTCACAGTTGCACTTATTTCACACGCTAGTAAAGCAATGCTCAAATTTCTCCAAGCCAGGCTTCAGCAATATGTGAACTGTGAACTTCCAGATGTACAAGCTGGTTTTAGGAAAGGCAGAGGAACCAGAGATCGCATTGCCAATATCCGATGGATCATCAAAAAAGCAAGAGAGTTCCAGATAAACACCTATTTCTGCTTTATTGACTATGCCAAATCCTTTGACTGTGTGAATCACAATAAACCGTGGACGATTCTGAAAGAGACGGGTATACCAGACCACCTGACCTGCCTTGGAGGAACCTATATGCAGGTCAGGAAGCAACAGTTAGACCTAGGCATGGAACAACAGACTGGTTTTGTATATGAAAAGGAGGACATCAGGCTTTGTATTATCACCTGCTTATTTAACTTGTAGGCAGAGTACATCATGAGAAACGCTGGGCTGAAAGAAGCACAAGCTGGAATTCAGATTACGGGGAGAAATATCAATAACCTGATTTGCAGATGACACCAACCTTATTGCAGAAAGTGAAGAGGAACTAAAAAGTCTCTTGATGAAAGTCAAAGAGAAGAGTGGAAAATTTGGCTTAAAGCTCAACATTCTGAAAACGAAGACCATGGCATCTGGTCCCATCATTTCATGGGAAATAGATGGGGAAACAGTGGAAAGATTGTCAGACTTTACTTTTTTGCGGCTCCAAAACCACTGCAGATGGTGATTGCAGCCTTGAAATTTAAACACGCTTACCCCTTGGAAGGAAAGTTATGCCCAACCTAGATAGCATATTAAAAATCAGTGGCATTACATTGCCAACAAAGTTTGTCTAGTCAAGGATCTGGTTTTTCTAGTGATCATGTATGAATGTGAGAGTTGGACTGTGAAGAAAGCTGAGTGCTGAAGAATTGATGCTTTTGAACTGCGGTGATGGATAAAATTTTTGAGAGTCCCTTGTACTGCAAGGAAATCCAGCCTGTCCATCCTAAAGGATATCAGTCCTGGGTGTTCATTGGAAGGACTGATGCTAAAGCTGAAATTCCAATACTTTGCTCACTCATGCAAAGTGTTGACTCATTGAGAAAGACCTAGATGCTCGGAGGGAATGGGGTCAAGATGAGAATGGGACTACAGAGGATGGAAGGCTGGATGGCATCACCGAATCAATAGACATGAGCGTGAGTGAACTCAGTGAACAGGTAGCCCTGGTGTGCTGCGATTCATGGGGTTGCAAAGAGTCGGTGATGAAGGACCATCTGAACTTAACTGAGAAAGGAGGATATAAATGAAACAGAGTGTGGTGCAGGGGAAAAAAAAAGAAAGAAAGAAGGAAGGAAACCAGGAAAAGGTCTGATGTAGCAATGATAGATGCCCCACAATGAGAAACGTAGGTGTCTAGATGGAGAACACCGAAACTAAAAGGGTTGGGGTACATGGAAAATCTTGAGGAAATAAAAGTTGGAACCACCCTTAAATGAGTCAAGACGCAAGAATTGGATCGGGCATGGACAAATTGACCACTTCAAAAGTGAAAGAAGAGTGACAAATCTCTTTACTGTCACTTACTTACGTGAATCATATGCAGAATATACTATTTAAATACCAGTTGAGTGAATCAAAAGCTGGCATCAAGGTGGCTGGGAGAAACAGCAAAACACTCACATATATAGATGTTAACGCAAAAACAAAGAGAAAGTGAAGAGGAAATAAAGAGCCTTTTCATGAGGGTGAATGATTAGAGTGAAAAACCGTGCTGAAAACTCTACATTCATAAAAACAAAGATAAGGACATCTGGTCCAATCACTACTTGCAAAATAGAAGGGGTAAACATGTGGAAACACTGACAAGCTTAATTTTCTTGGGCTTCAAAATTACTAGGAATGGTGACTGCAGTTATCAAATTAAATGTCACTTGCTTTTGGATGTAAAAGTTATGACAAACCTAAGCATTGCATTATAAAGAAAACACACCACTTTACTAAATTGTCAGTAAATAAAAAAATGTCAATTATGGTAAGAGTGGAGACACCCGGATGTTTTTGAGTAACTTATATGGCTTTTGATTGCTAATTTATTTAGCATCTTTTCATTGTTAAATCAGTAAGTACTTAAAATACATCATTTGGCAGGCACTATGTCTTAGCTGATGTGCAAGATACATAAGGAAACTTGTGTAGACATGAAACACATAGAAGAATTGAATATCTGTGATTAACTTGGTAGGAAGGAAGACAGTTTCTTTCCAATCCCAAACAATGCTTAGCAAAAATTGTGAAAAGTGGCTTATTATGACTGAAAATATTTTGCCTAATGTATCTCTAGAAATTCAATAAAAACATAGATAATGAAGCTACGAAGGGAAACACAACATATGTCTTCCAAGAACTAATTACCATGCTGAGATGCTGCATTCACCACAAGGATTTAAGTCTGTCTTTGGAGGAGCAGGAAAGCAACATCAAAATATCCACTAAGAAATATAGGTGGTGTCTTGGTGGGAGAAAATAAAGGCATAATATAAGGAGAGTAGAGCAAGAATGACCTTTTATAATACTACTTGTAAAATGCCTAACTTTTGCTGACTTTGGTGTAATCTTTGAATATATCAGTCATATTATGATAGTGATCGTGATTTCTGAGTAGGCTGCATCTATACTGTCAAGTATGAAACATATATTTATATATATTTTCAATGAATAAAACCTGCTGTTTAAACTCTTAGCTTTCTTCCCAATAATGGACATAAAATAATAAAACTGAAAAAGCACTGAAGTATATACTGTTCATTTGCTTTCTCTAAATGGGATTTGTATTGTTCCTTCTCCCATATCATCTTATCAGCCTTTGGCTGATCTCCACATTTCCTTGCCCCAGCCGTTTATGAGATAACTATTCCAAACAATCTCGGAGAGGAACAGGCCCACTTAAGACAGTGGCTTTCCAAATATATGCCTATATATATATTTACTCTTGTCTTGGGTTAGTGCAGCAGCTCACTAATCTGACTGCTGCCCTTTCTCACCTCATTAAAGGTGATCTGTTCCTGTAAAGTGCTGGTCTCATTCTTTTTCCGAACCTTGCCTTCTCTGACTCCCTTATGCTACAGACAAACTGAGTGGTTGACAGGTACATAAGATGCATGACCTACCCTGGAGGTGCCTTTCCTGCCATCCAGATGCCTGAGCAGTTTGGAACAGGGAAGGAAACAATGCACATAGCCAATTGAGTTCAGTGCCCTTGAAGATCACCTAGGAGCCTGAGTGGCTTAGACTTGGGATGTGCATGAAACACAGGGAACACTTTGGGCAGTGCAATCGCAGATTACCCAGGAACCTGAGCTGGGTGGACTGAGGAAGTACATGTCACCTATGACAGTGGCAAGCCCACTGTGCTCCATCCACCTTAAGCACCCTCACCCACATATTCTACAGGTGTTTTCTTTTTTTTTTTTTCAGTGTGCTCCTCCTCATCATTGTACCACTGATACAAATAAGGGCCTGCTGTCCCCTTGTGTTATGGTGCAAACTAGTCTTGTGTAAGCATGTCACAGAAGAGAATTGCAAAATGAGGAAGTAAAAATAAGCAAAGAAGGGTGAGCTAGCCCAGAAGTGACAGAAGCTACAGATTGAAACTCTGAAGCTAATGCAGAAACTGTGCAATTCAAGGACAGCAATAGTATTGGACAACAAGTAGAAGCAGGAAAAAGAGATTGTCTGACACTGATCTGGCACCACTAAACTCACAACAATTTCTCTAGAGAAATTGTTAGATTATTCTTTACTGTTTTCATGTTTTTTAATTAAACACTCTTTTGTTCCTTATCATTCCCTTTAATTTCATTTCTATATACCACAATATAAATGTTTGATAATTATTTTGACTTTTAAATTTTCTCCAGTAATCATAGGAGTTTAAATCCTATTCTAGGTTCTTAATCTTTGATTTTGAAACTTTTTATTAATAAATGTTTATCCTTTAGGAATTCTGTATTTAGAATCTATTTTCACTTATTAATTTAATTCCTAGTTGATTGCACTCTCGCCTTTTTACTCTCCCTTTACTCCTCCTAGAAACCTTTATCTCCCTCCTCAGTTTGCTCTGATCCATATAATTCTGTCAATTCCTTTAACTGTTTTTGATTATGGAAAATTGCTTCACCATCAACCTTGGGTTGTCTCCTCTGTTCTGAGGATGCAGAATTCTTAATGTGACTGTAACTCAGCACCAAAACGCAGAAGCCATGAAGTTAATCCAGAGCTTTAGATCATTGTTGAACTCCTGACTCCAATGAACTTTAAAAAAGAAGCAAAGTCAAAAGGTTCCATGCTTACAAGGAAATGAAGCCCCAAGCTGAAACCAGCAATTTCAGTGCAAGACAACTCACACCTATTCTCCAGCAAAGCAGCAACACAAAAATGAACATTATAAAAGGTACTACCTGAAGCCGTACCAAACCCACAGACACCACAATGCACATTACAGGACAATTCATTGCATTTCATAGAGAAGTGATCCAGCACCACCTGACAGACCACAGGCACACAATATCCCAAACATTAAAGCTTGAAAACTTACAGGTTCAGTCCCACCCACAAAGATCAGATTCCACCACAAACTGGATCCAAAATGCTGCGGCCTGCAGAAAGGGGACCCAAACCACTGCGATCTAAACCAAATGAAGCTTTTAAGTTTAATAAGGTCCCATTTGCTTATTTTTGCTTTTATTTCCAATATTCTGGGAGGTGGGTCATAGAGGATCCTGCTGTGATGTATGTCGGAGAATGTTTTGCCTATGTTCTCCGCTAGGAGTTTTATAGTTTCTGGTCTTACATTTAGATCTTTAATCCATTTTGAGGGGCCTAATTAAACTTAAAATATTCTGCACAACAAAGGAAACTATAAGCAAGGTGAAAAGACAGCCTTCAGAATGGGAGAAAATAATAGCAAATGAAGCAACTGACAAACAACTAATCTCAAAAATATACAAGCAACTCCTACAGCTAATTCCAGAAAAATACATGGCCCAATCAAAAAATGGGCCAAAGAACTAAATAGATATTTCTCCAAAGAAGATGTACAAATGGCTAACAAACACATGAAAAGATGCTCAACATCACTCATTATCTGAAAAATGCAAATCAAAACCATAATGAGGTACCATTTCATGCCAGTCAGAATGGCTGTGATCCAAAAGTCTACAAGCAATAAATGCTGGAGAGGGTGTAGAGAAAAGGGAACCCCCTTACACTGTTGATGGGAATGCAAACTAGTACAGCCACTGTGGAGAACAGTGTGGAGATTCCTTAAAAAGCTGGAAATAGAACTGCCTTATGATCCAACAATCCCGCTGCTAGGCATACACACCGAGGAAACCAGAATTGAAAGAGACACGTGTACCCCAATGTTCATAGCAACACTGTTTATAATAGCCAGGACACGGAAACAACCTAGATGCCCATCAGCAGATGAATGGATAAGAAAGCTGTGGTACATATACACAATGGAGTATTACTCAGCCATTAAAAAGTACATTTTTTTCCTCAGTTTTCTGAATGTTGAGCTTTATTTATTTTTTTTTAACTTTATAATATTGTATTAGTTTTGCCAAATATCAAAATGAATCCACCACAGGTATACCTGAGTCCCCCATCCTGAACCCTCCTCCCTCCTTCCTCCCCTACCCTCCCTCTGGGTCGTCCCAGTGCACCAGCCCCAAGCATCCAGTACCATGCATCGAACCTGGACTGGCGACTCGTTTCATACATGATATTATACAGGTTTCAATGCCATTCTCCCAAATCATCCCACCCACTCTCTCTCCCACAGAGTCCAAAAGACTGTTCTATACATCTGTGTCTCTTTTGCTGTCTCGTACACAGGGTTATTGTTACCATCTTTCTAAATTCCATATATATGCGTTAGTATACTGTATTGGTGTTTTTCTTTCTGGCTTACTTCACTCTGTATAATAGGTTCCAGTTTCATCCATAATCAGTTCTAATGAGATGGAAAATACATGGGGAAATAGTGGGGAAAGTGTCAGACTTTATTTTTTGGAGGGCTGCAAAATCAATACAGTTGGTGATTTGCAGCCATGAAATTAAAAGATGCTTACTCCTTGGAAGGAAAATTGTGCACCACCTAGATAACATATTCAAAAGCAGAGACATTACTTTGCCAACAAATGTCCGACTAGTCAAGACTATGGTTTTTAAAGTGGTCATGTATGGATGTGAGAGTTGGGCTGTGAACAAAGCTGAGCACCAAAAAATCGATGTTTTTGAACTGTGGTGTTCAAATGGCTCTTGAGACTCCCTTGGACTGCAATGAGATCCAACCAGTTCATTCTAAAGGAGATCAGTCTTGGGTGTTCATTGAAAAGACTGATGCTAAAGCTGAAATCCCAATACTTTGGCCACCTCGTGCAAAGAGTTGACTCATTGGAAAAGACTCTGATGCTGGGAGGGATTAGGGGCAGGAGGAGTAGGTGATAACAGAGGATGACATGGCTGGATGGCATCACTGACTCGATGGACATGAGTTTGAGTGAACTCCAGGAGTTGGTGATGGATAGGGAGGCCTGAAATGCTGTGATTCATGGGGTCAGACACAACTGACTGAACTGAACCGAACTGAGAAAGGAGGGAATAAAGAAAACACAGTGGCATGTGTAAATATATATTTTTTTAAAGAAGGAAAACATTAAAAGCTCTGATAATTCTTAGACAGTATTAAATGCCATACTGTGAGGATACCCACATGGAAAAGACCACAAAAAAAAAAAAAAAGAAGAAGAAGAAGAAGAAGAAAGAAAGAAAGAAAGGAAAGGAAAAAAGAAAAAAAAAGGTGTCGGGGTGCTTGAGAAAATTCTTCAAGAGATAAAAGTTGAAAACCTCCATTAAATGGGCAAGGAAATAGCTCCTTGAGTCCCAACTCAGCATGTCCCAACAAACAGGATGAACCCAAAGTGAAATATCCCACAACAATATTTTAACCAAACACTGAAGATTTAAACACAAAAAAACAAACATTAAGAGCAGCGAGAGTAAAGACATAAATATACTGTCGGATCCCCATAAAGATAGCAGCTGAACTTTCAATAGAAACTCTTCAGGCCAGTAGAGCATGGTAGAACATTCTCAAAATTATGAACAAGCCAAAACCAACACCAACACGGATCTTATTCAGATATGAAGGAGAAATCAAATGGTTTAAGCAAAAGTTTTAAGCAGTCATTAACATGAAACTGCTAAACTCTTAATGATGTGGTTAAACTGGGACACTGAGTTCATATGTCATCAGATTTGCAAAACTCATCAGTGGACATGAGTTTGGAAAAAGACAGTTTTCATTAACACCAAAGGTAGGTAAGGCCAAAGAATGTTCAAACAAGCATGCACGGTTGCTCCTTTCACATGTTAGCTGGGTAAAACTCAAAATTCTACAGCAGTACATAAACTAAGAACTTTCAAGGGGAAAGCTCGACTTGGAAACAATACATGAACCAGAGAACAATTTGGAAACATTCATTGGATCCTAGAGGGAACCAGGAATTTCAGAAAATCATTTACTTCTGCTTCAGTGACTCCACTAAAGATATTGACTGTGTATATCACAGTAAACTGTGAACAGTTTGAAAGAGACAGGAATCATGGACCTTCTAACCTGTCACATGAGAAATGTGTATGCCGTTCAAGATGTAAGAGTTGGAACAAGACATGGAAAAATTGATCAGTATAAACCTGGGAAAGGTGAGTGACAAGACTGCATATTATCAGTCTTCTTATGTGAAATATATGCAGACTATACTATTTAAAAGGCCAGGCTGGGTGGATAATAAACTAGAATCAATGTTTCTGGGATAAACTTCAACAACCTTAGATAGACAGATGGAAACACTGTAAAAAGAGAAAGTGAAGAGGAGCTAAAGAGGGTCTTGATAAGGATGAATGAGGAGTGTAGAAACCTCGCTGAGAACTCAATAGTCAAATGAACAACACAAGGTGTCTGGTCCCATCACGACTTGGCAAATAGAAGGGGAAAACATGGAATAAGTGATAAACTTAATTTTCTTGGGCTCCAAAATCACTGTGAATGGTGACTGCAGGCATGAAATGAAGAGACACTTTCTTCTTGGAGAAAAAACTATGGAAAAACCTTGACCTTGTATTAAAAAGAAGAAAGATGAGCTTATTAACAAAGGTCTCCTCAGTCACAAGCCCCTATCGTTTATCCATTAGTCATGTAAAGGTGTGAGATTTGGAATCTAAAGAAGGCTGAGAGCTCGAGAACTGATGCCTTCAAACAGTGATGCTGGAGAAAACTCTTAGGGGTCCCTTGAACTGCAAACAGATCCCGCCAATCAATCCACAAGGAAACCAACCCTGGATATACATCTGAAGCACTCATACTGAAGCTGAAAGTCGAGGATTTTGCTAAACTAATTCAAAGAACCAACTCTGGAAAACACCATGACACTGGGAAAGACTGAGGACAGGAGGAGAAGGTGCTGCTAGAGGATGAGATGTTTGGACGGCATCACCAGTTCAATGGACATGTGTTTGAGCAAACTATGGGAAACACTGAAAGAGAGGGAGGCCTGCTGTGCTACAGTCACAAAGGGTTGGACATGACTCAATGAATGAACAACAGCAATTAAAATATCTAGAACTACTTCTAGGCTAACAGAGTTTGGCCAGGAGAATGCACTGGTCATAGCAAATACCCTCTTTCAACAACACAAGTGAAGACTCTAACATGAACATCACCAGATGGTCAACACCAAAATCAAATTGATTCTATTCTTTCCAGTCAGAGATGGAGGAGCTCTATACAGTCAGCAAAAACAAGATCAGGAGCTGACTGTGGCTCAGATCATGAACTCCTTATTACCTAATTCAGACTTAAATTCAAGAAAGTAGGGAAAACCAAACTCTGATAGCCTTTTCCCTGCTTTATTCTGTATTAAAGGATAAATTTGCCTGTTATCACAGGTGTTTCTTGACTTCCTACTTTTGCATTCCAGTCCCCTATAATGAAAATAATTTCTTTTCGGTTGTTAGTTCTAAAAGGTCTTGTGGTTCTTCATAGAACCATTCAACTTCAGCTTCTTCAGCATTTCTGGCTGGTGCATAGGCTTGGGTTACTGTGATTTTGAATGGTTTGCCTTGGACAAACAGAAATCATTCTGTCGTTTTTGAGATTGCATCCAAGTACTGCATTTTGGACTCTTTTGTTGACCATGATGGCTACTCCATTTCTTCTAAGGGATTCCTGCCCACAGTAGTAGATATCATGGTCATCTGAGTTACATTCACCCATTCCAGTCCATTTTAATTTGCTGATTCCTAGAATGTCGATGATCACTCTTGCCATCTCCTGTTTAACAACTTCCAATTTGCCTTCATTCATGGACCCCATATTCCAGGTTTCTATGCAATATTGCTCTTTGATGCATCGGACCTTGCTTCTGTCACCAGTCACATGCACAACTGGGTATTGTTTTTGCATTGGCTCCATGTCTTCATTCTTTCTGGAGTTCTTTCTCCACTCATCTGCAATAGCATATTGGGCACCTACCGACCTGAATAGTACAGGTTTAAAAGAAACTGGTCCTAAGGGCTTATTTACAAACAATGGGATAACCAATTCAACTTCTTCTTTTTTTTATTAATCTGTTCGTTTTTTTTTCCCCCAGTATATAAGATTGTTTTAGTCACTCTGTTATTCTAGCAATTTGACTGCTTCACATAGTTTGAGACTTTTGTTGACAGATATTCCTGTTGTAAATACCCAAATTCCTCCTTTTTTAGTATGTTTAGTAGCAATGGCATCTTATTCATTCTCATTTCAATAACTAAATCTGCTCTTTTCGTTTTTTAGTTTACCTAATATTCTTTTTACTATCTTTGTTTCATGTTCAATTTTCTGTATTCTTTTTCTATTAACTTAAAACCATACTAATATTTGTTCATTTCCTCTTTCTTCTTTCTGTGAAATTAGATTTTTTTTTCAGCTTTTAAAGAAGGCATTACTTTCTCCCCAGAATTGAAGAGCTTTCTTTTTATGTAACCTTAAATATATATGGGTTCTTCTTCTGCTGTATCTGATGACTTTCTACATTGGGTTTTCATTTTAAATCACCTTAGAATATGTTCCCATTTCCCGTGTGAGTTATTCTTCGCCTCATTGAGCCCTTCAGAATGTGTTGTTTAATTTTCCATGCATTCAGTTCAGTCGCTCAGTCATGTCCGACTCTTTGTGACCCCATGGATTGCAGCACACCAGGCCTTCCTGTCCATCAAAAACTCCCGGAGTTCACTCAAACTCACATCCATTGAGTCAGTGATGCCATCCAGCCATCTCATCCTCTGTCGTCCCCTTTTCTTTGTGCCCCCAATTTATCTCATCATCAGTAGTTTCCAGAGTCAGCTCTCAAATGAGATGGCCAAATTACTGGAGTTTCAGCTTTAGCATCATTCCTTCCAAAGAACACCAAGGTCTGATCTCCTTTAGAATGGACTGATTGGACTCCTTGCAGTCTATGGGACTCTCAGGAGTCTTCTCCAATGCCACAGTTCAAAAGTATCAATTCTTTGGCGCTAAGCTTTCTTCACAGCACAGCTCTCACATCCATACATAACTACTGGAAAAACCACAGTCTTGACTAGACGGTCCTTTGTTGGCAAAGTAATGTTTCTGTTTTGAATATGCTATCGAGGATGGCCATAACTTTCCTTCCAAGGAGTAAGCGTCTTTTAATTTCATGGCTGCAATCACCATCTGCGGTGATTTTGCAGCACCCTCCCCCCCCCCCCCCAAATGAAGTATGACTCTGTTTCCACTGTTTTCCCATCTATTTCCCATGAAGTGATGGAAACAGATGCCATGATCTTAGTTTTCTGAATGTTGGCCTTTAAGTCAACTTTTTGAGGTATGACCTAAATCCAATCCTTTTTGATTATATAGTAGAAGTGAGAAATAAATTTAAGGGACTAGATCGGATAGAGTGCATGATGAACTATGGACAGAGGTTTGTGACATTGTACAGGAGACAGGTATCACGACTATCCTCATGGAAAAGAAATGCAAAACAGCAAAATAGGTGTCTGTGGAGGCCTTAAAAATAGCTGTGAAAAGAAGAGAAGTGAAAAAGAAAGGAGAAAAGGAGTGATATAAGCATCTGAATGCAGTGTTCTCAAGAGTAGCAAAGACAGATAAGAAAGCCTTCCTCAGCGATCAATGCAAAGAAATAGAGGAAAGCAAAAGAATGGGAAAGACCATCCCCTCAAGAAAATTAGCGATACTGAAGGAACATTTCATGCAAAGATGGGTTCTATAGAGGACAGAAATTTTACGGACCTAAAAGACTCAGAAAATATTAAGGAAAGTGGCAGGAATACAGACTAGAACTGTACAAATTAGATCTTCAAGACCCAGATATTCACGATGGTGTGATCGCTCACCTAGAGCCAGACATCCTGGAATGTGAAGTCAAATGGGCCATAGAAAGAATCACTCCGAATAAAGCTAGTGGAGGTTATGGAATTCTAGCTGAGCTATTACACATCCTGAAAGATGATGCTGTGAAAGTGCTGAACTCAATATGCCAGCAAATTGGAAAACATAGCAGTGGCCATGGGACTGAAAAAGATCGGTTTTCATTCCAACCCCAAAGAAACACAGTGCCCAATAATGCTCAGATTACCACACAATTACACTCATCTCACGTTCTAGTGAAGTAATGCTCAAAGTTCTCCAAGCCAGGTTTCATTAATACATGAACCGTGAACTTCCAGATGTTCAAACTAGTTTTAGAAAATGCAGAGGAACCAGAGATCCAAATGCCAACAATCTTGGATCATTGAAAAAGCAAGAAGGTTCCAGAAAATTAAAAACAAACAAACAAAAAAAACACACCTATTTCTGCTTTATTAACTATGCCAAAGCTTGGATTGTGTGGATCACTATAAACTGTGGAAGATTCTGAAAGAGATGGAAATACCAGACCACCTGACCTGCCTCTGGAGAAACCTATATGCAAGTCAGGAAGCAACAATTAGAAATGGACATGGAACAACAGATGGGTTCCAAATAGAAAGAGGAGGACGTCAAGGTTGTATATTGCCACCCTGCTTATTTGACATGAATGCAGAGTACATCATGAGAAACTCTAGGCGGGAAGAAGCAGAAGCTGGAGTCCAGATTGACAGGAGAAATGTCAATAACCTCAGATATGCAAATAACACCACACTTATGGCAGAAAATGAAGAGGAAGTGTCAAGCCTCTTGATGAAAGTGAAACAGGAAAGTGAAAAACTGGGCTTAAAGCACAACATTCTGCAACGAAGATCATGGCATCTGGTCCCATCACATCATGGGAAATAGATGGGGAAACAGTGGAAACTATGTCAGGCTTTATTTTTGGAGCTCCAGAATCACTGCAGATGGTGATTGTAGCCATGAAATTAAAAGACATTTACTCCTTGGAGGGAAAGTTATGTCCAACTTAGATCTCATTTTAAAAAGCAGAGACATTACTTTGCCAACGAAAGTCCATCTAGTCAAGGCTATGTTTTCTCCAGTGGTCATATATTGATATGAGAGTTGGACTGTGAAGAAAGCTGAGTACCAAAAAATTCATGCTTTTGAACTGTGGTGTTGGAGGAGACTCTTGAGAGTCCCTTGGACTGCAAGCAGATCCCACCAGTCCATCCTTAAGGAGACCAGTCTTGGGTGTTCTTTGGAAAGACTGATGCTAAAGCTGAAATTCCAGTATTTTGGCCACCTCACTCATAGAGTTGACACATAAAAATCTCTGATGATGGGAGGGATTTGGATCAGGAGGAGAAGGGAATGACAGAGGATGAGATGGCTGGATGGCATCATCGTCTCGATGAACATATGTTTGCCTGAACTCCAGGAGTTAATAATGAACAGGGAGGCCCGGTGTGGTGCGATTCATGGGGTGACAAAGATTCGGACACGGGCCTGTGACTGAAATGAAATGAGTAAATTAACTGTTTTGTTGTTGTTGTTGAGCATGTCATTGGTAATATATGAAAGGAACAAGTGTAATACATACATACATACCCGTTCAAGTGATATTTCATGTGTTACGTCACTACATTCCTGTCTGACACTCTGTATCACACAGACTGTCACCATAATGTATCCTCAATGCATGGGATTCTCAAGGTGAAAAAGTAGGAATGGGTTGCCATCCTTAGTTCCAGGAGATCTTCCCAACTCAGATCGAACCTGCATGTCTTATGACCTCTATGTTAGAAGACAGGTTCCTTAGTACTAATACTACCTGGGCAACCATTAGCTTATATATGGCTACACATATACATGCATATGTATATGTTGAAAGTTTGGGTATATAATTTTGCTGTCTACAGGTAGCAGTATATATTTTGCAGGAGGTATATAACTGCAGGTATGTCCTTTCGCAGGATCTAATGATTTGCTAAAAGTGGTTTCACTTACATTCATGTCAGAGAATTATATAATTTCCCTTGTGACTTACCCTTTGAAATATTGGTTCTTTAGGAATATCTTGTATAATTTTTCATACATTGACAAATTTGCAAACACATATCCCATTTTTAAATTTTAGCTTCACATCTTGGTTTTCAGAGAATATACTTGGTATTATGTAAAATACTAAGACTTGTTTTATGCCTTAATGTGAAGCATATTTTTGAGAATATTCCAAAGAAAGTTCAGGTACAATTGAAAATATGACATATATACACACATACACACACACATACACAGTATGTGTTTATATGCCTATTTGAACATATCAGTGTAGGTACATAATTTTAAATACATATACATATATATATATATATATATATATATATATATATATATATTTTTTTTTTTTTTTTTAACCCTTCTTTGATCTTGAAGTGTTTTGGGTCATGTTCCTCAGATTTATAGTTTGCTTTCAGTCTCCTGTCTTTTTGGGATTTATACTAAACCTGTATTAGGTATTTTCACATTACTTTAGGTCCTCTGACTCTGATGCTGGGAGTGATTGGAGGCAGGAGGAGAATGGGGTGACAGATGATAAGATGGCTGGATGGCATCACTGACTCGATGAACGTGAGAGATGGTGATGGACAGGGAGGCCTGGCGTGCTGCGATTCATGGGGTCGCAAAGAGTTGGACATGACTGAGCGACTGAATTGAACTGAACTGAACTGATGTCCTGTTCAGGCAGAAGCCCACAGTCAACTTCTTTGAGAGTGTAAGAATCTTTCTAGAGACAGTATCTTTCTGAGGTTGTAGAGAATAGAGCACACTGTGAACCAAGAAATTTGCCAGCCATATCAGTAAACAAATGATGCTGCAGGCATCAAGTCATAAGCCCTTGAATCTATCCATAAACGTAAAACCTGGGGGAACTCTTGATGAAATCAGTTTGCCCACTATCAAGTCCTTAGTTACTGCACTTGAAGCTAGTGTGGCCTGAAGAACTGATTTGAGACAGAAAGAATAGATACTAGCCCTAGTTAAGGTGATTATCAAAGGAATTATTTCAAGGAGCCCAGATTCTTGCATGTACCATAGGTAGAAAATATCTAAATCCATTCACTTGAGGTGTCCAGTTTTTCTTTCGTTAACCATAATATTCAGACATTCTCCATACCTGATCATTGTACCAAAATTTCTGTAAAACTTGGATCCTCCTATCCTTCGTTAGAGCAGTCTTTTTGCGATACTTGAGAAGTCGCTTCTAATGATTAAATCCTTCTTAGAATGAAAGGCTTGATGAAGAAAACATAATTCTCCACTTTTGAACTATGCATTTTTCCCATTAGGTAGCACACATTCTAGAACTGCAATATAAGGGATTCTTGTGCAGCACCTCACTGTTAACCTATGTTGACTAATTCCTACTTCCCAAAGTTTTGAAAGTCAAAGGTCAGCTATTACTTGAGGCTGGTGCACTGGGACGACCCAGAGGGATGGTATGGGGTGGGAGGTGGGAGGAGGGTTCAGGATGGGGAATACATGTATACCTGTGGCGGATTCATTTTGATATTTGGCAAAACCAATACAATATTGTAAAGTTAAAAAATAAAATTAAATTTAAAAAATAAAATTAAACTTGAGGGGATTCATGGTTTCATAAACCGGTGACATCAGTTTATGAAAATATATAACCATATATGTTTACTTTACTTTTAGAAAGCCATTCTTTACCTTTAGAAACAATGGAAAATTAGGGAAGTGAAGGGACACAAGTATAGAGTCTGAATTTATTCTGCCCAACATAGCTCTGCATTTGTCTTTTTTTTTTTTTTTGCTTTTTCTTTGCCTATACATACTAAAGCCATCCTGGGTACACATTTTAATTGACATGCAGTGATGCTTTACTTGTCACTAGCACAAATTAGACAAAGACTGATTTTCTTTCCTTACAATGTTGTGTTAGTGTCTGCTGCCCAGCAAAATAAATCAGTTATTAGTAAATACAGGTGAGCCTCCCTTTTGAGCAGTCCTCCGATCTCCCACTTGGGCCTCCTCTCCTACTCCAAAACCAATTCCACTAGAACACTGCATAGCAATAGCTATCTACTACATACTTGGTATGTCCTTCCTGCACTGTGTCCACAAGTCTGTTTTCCATGACTGCATCTCTTCCTACACTCCAAATGGTTTATTCAGCATCTGTTTTCTGGATTCCACTTAAATGCATTAATATGCACACACATATATTTATTACTTCTTTATTTGGTTGCCACAAACCTCAATCGCTCTGTGTGGAATTCAATTCCATGACCAGGGATCAAACCTGGGACCCCTGCATAGGGATCATGGTGTCTTAGCCACTGGACCAACAGGGCATTCCCCTGTTGTTGTTTTTTTTTTAAATGATGGCCATTTGGAATGGTGTGAGGTGATATGTTGTTGTACTTTTGATCTGTGTGCCTTTGTTAAGTTGAGGTCGTTTTTTCTATGTTCAGTTTTTGAAGAGCTTCTGTCACAAACACTTGTTGAATTATTTCAAAAACTTTCACCAACTATTGAGGTAATCATATGGTTTTAAACCTTGACTATATATTGATATGCAACTATTGAAGAATGTTTCCATATCTTGAATAAACCCCACACTTAATTATGGTGTCCAATCCTTTTACGGTATTGGTGGAATTTTTTGCTCATATTTTGGTAAGGATGTTTGCCTCTGTTCATCTATGAGATATTAGTCTCTAACTTTCTTTTTCTGTGTTATCTCGGGGTTGGTATCAGGGTGATGGTGAACTTGTAAGAAGACTTCCGGGTTTTCCTTCCACTCTAGAGTTTTGGAAGCGTTTCAGAAGTGCATGTGCCAGCAGTTCTCTGACTGGTTCATAAAATTTCCATGTGAAGCCATCTGGAGTTTAAGTTTGCCAACTGGAAATTTTTTCATCACAGTTTCAATCTTAGTGCTTGTAATTGCTCTGTTCATATTTTCTGGTTTTTTTTTTTTTAGCTGAATTTCTTAGTATTTGTCCATGGCTCAAATTCTAAATTTTATTGACTTATAGTTGTTTGCTGTAGTCCCTTATGACTCTTTGTTATTTCTGTTATATCAGTCATAATGTCATCCTTTATCATGTCAAATTGATTGATTTGTTGTCCTCTTTGTCTTGATAAGTCTGTATCATGATTTGTCTATTTTATTTCTCCTCTCCAAGAGACCCTTTTTAGTGATACTGATTTTGGCTATTTTTTTTTTATCATTTCTTTTTTTTTAATTTCTGCTTTGATTTTTATCATTTTTTCCCCTTCTATTCACTTTGGGGAATTTTGCCTGATTTTTCTTCTTTCTCTAAATGCTTTAGATTGTAGGTTAAGTGATTACTTGAGATGTGTAGAATTTATCAACTTCACTCTTTTACTGCTTTAGCATGCTCCATAACTTTTGGATAATCATGTTTTTAATATTATTTTCTTCTAAGAGTTTTCTTTCATTTTCTCTCACATTTCATGAGTGATCTCTTGGCCATGTACAGTTGTATTTATTCATCTACATGGATTCATGTTTCTCACAGTCCTCACCCGCAAATTCTGCTATGTAAATGATAACGTTGTGGTTAAAAAAAAAAGATTGATACCATTACCACTATCTCAAATTTATCAAGGCTTGATTTGAGATCCATTTTGTGATATATCTTGAAGATATTTTATTTTCACTTTAGAAAAAATGTGTATTCTGCTCTGCTTCAGTGAAATGTACTATACGTATCAATTAACTTTGTCTGGTCTCGTGTGCCTTTGAACACTTGTGTTTCATTTTAAACTTTATTTCTAAATTGGAGGATAGTTTCTTTCCAGTGTTGTGTTCGCTTCTGCTGTACAACAGTGTGTATTAGCATATAGGAGGCCAAAGTCTTTTTTTGTGTTGTTAATTGTCTGTTACTTATTCATTTTTCTAGTCCCTAAAGAAATGTTTATCGTCTTTTCCCCATTCCATTTCTAGAATGTTTTATCACCTTTACTACCACAACATCCAAGTTATTTTCAAGGAGCCTGCCTACTTTTTCTTTCATTATGTTTTGAGTTTTTACCACATTCCTTTGGCTACAACATATTTCTCTGACTTCACATTTCCCTACTGCGTTCCTCATCATTTCTTCCCAAACTTCTGCATAATAGTTATTGCTCCTCGTCTCCACTCCAAGTTGATAAAATTAGTTGAGTGTCTAGTGTGGGCTTTGCAGTTGGAGAGACTGACAACTATGTTCTTGAATCTGCAGTTGAGTCTTCCGTCTCTAATGGTGGTACCATATCTGTTCATGTCATTTGTAGATGTCTATAGAATTAGTCTGACATTAGGCAGTCTATTTGCTGAAGATTGGTTGCGTTTTTCTGTCTTGCTTGTTGTGTAGTGTGAGGCATCAGCCCTGGGTTGTGTAGGCAGTTGGGTGCAGTACATCTGAGATTAAGAAAGAGGCCTTCAACGAGACTGTCACCAGTGAATAATCAGTGTAGACAGGAATTCTCTAGTGTCCCATGATCCTGGTCTCAGTGTGAAAGGTTGTAATGGAATGCAAAGAGCTGGGATTCTTGGCCTCCAGAGGAGAGGAATTCAATCTGGGGCCAGAGATAAGGCTGGATCACTCAGAGCTTTGTATAATAAAATTTTATTAAAATATCAATGAGATAGAGAAAACTTCTCATATAGGCATCAGAATGGGGCAGAAAGAGTACCCTCCTGCTAGTCTTCAGCTGAATGTTATATAGTCACTACTAGTCTGTTAATGAAAGAAAGGAATGTTTTAAAACTCAGAGTGGTACCAGGCCCCCTCACACATAAGATGCATTTTGGGATAATCTTGGCATCAGATGATTCATCCCGGGCCATAAAATGATTGTCTTGAAGAGGGATAGATTACCATACAAATGATTCATTTACATAGATTAGGGAAATACTATCTGAGTATGACATACTGGTTTGTCAAGTAGGTTCTGAGCCATTAGGAGGAACTGACTTAAGAACAGAGTTTGGGGTAAAAGCATAGTACATTAGCATAGTTTAAGACAAACATTTCCATAAGAAAAATGCATTGGTTATCTCAAGGTTTGAGAATAGTTAACTTCAGATGAAACCAGGTGTCATTCTGGCAATATAACATTTTAAGAGAAACCTCCTTTTAAATTTGTATAAAGACAGAAAAAAAAAAAATATTGCTAGTTTGTTTCCTCCTGCTACTTAAGAGAGATAAAAATGTCTGATACTTTCAGGCCAAATCCTTCATTTGGAGACCCCGGGCTTCCTGCCTGTTACCCTCTCAGATGATGACAGCAGAAAATATCAGGCCCAACTTATGCCCAGAGAACTACAATACCATAGTGATAGGTTGAGGAGATTAAAAAAGTAACATAGATAAATGGTAAATAAATAAATAAAAGGTGCCACAAGCAATAAACACTACAGAGAAGACAACAGATTCATAATGAGAGCCAATCAAGTAAATCTCAAGGCAAAAAACACCACCAGAGAGAGTGCCAACTGAAAAATAAAGAAAGCAAATCTGACAAGAAGATCAGGACAGCCCCCACAGAATAACAGAAAACCACAGTTAATATAGAAATGCATACCCATGTTAAAGAATGAAGTGATGCAACAGCAACTAAAGGCACACAAAATAGGAAACCAAAGTAAAAGTAGAAATAGCTATACAAAAAATAAAAATATAGTTGAAATAATCTTCAAGATCAAATCAATGTGTAGTAACAAAGAAGCATACAACTGAGAAAAATAGTGCACAAACAACACAACAATTCAATGCATCAAAAGAATAATACATATTTCCTTGTGTCTCATCTGTGAGTGTCCTAGTGCTCAACATGGGCCAGAGGACAATTACACCTCTTTGGGAAGTTCTCCAAAGATGGAGAGAACTGGATTCTGGATATCTCTAAGGGCACCTCAGACTCAAAACCGCTATAATTCCTGTGCGTTCTTATAGCTGCCTGAGCCTGGGCTTTTTTTTTTTTTTTTTTTTTGACCTCTTCTCAGCTTTGGATGTAATCCGTAGACACAGGGTCTGCATCATTAATCCTGTGTATTTAATCTGCAGCATGCACAACTGGATGGAAGATTCATAATCCTCTTTCTTAATGGCTCTGTCCCTGGGCCTCAGGTGTAAATTTCATCCTTCCTCACATGTGGTCACCAAATGTGTCTGACTGGAGACACTTGTGGTGCACTGGGGTCTGCCATGATGAGCACAGAAGGTGGTACATCTGCTTGGAATTCTGGAAACATGGTGGTGCTAGTTATGAATAGGAGCCAGCAGCCATAGGCAGAAGAGGTTTTGCCTGAATGGGATCCTTTTCTAGCCTGTGTTTGCAGGAGCATGAGTGGTACTTCTGCTGGTCTTTCTCTATTGCCTTATAGTAGGTGTTAACAGGTGGGAAGGTGAGGCGCTACCAAGGTATCTCTGCCTCCTGAGTGTGACACAGTACAGTCGCTTTGGCAGTTTGGGAATTTTCAAAAGGTATTCCCTGCTACACAACGACTCGTACCTGCTCCGTCAGGCCATTTCCACATAGTCAACAGCAGTCCTCTCCCAGGATCCCTCTAAATCCCTTCTTAATTCCTTTTCACTCAGGTATGTCTGGAACCCACATGGGACACTCTGGTGAGCAGGGTCTTCTGCTATTTGATGCTGTGGGAGAACTATTGTCCTTGCAGAAGTATTATTTGTGATCCATTTATTGAGAGAGTTGCATTTCACATCTGCCTACATTTCTGCCTTCTTGGAACTTCTCAGTTTTTCCTGGAAAGCTCAATTATTATTTTTTCCTTGACAGAAAAACATGAAACATTAGTTGCCATGAATCAATCTGTTTGATGGGACATTGCTTACGTACACACGTAACTGGTACTACTTTGACTTTCAATATGCAATCAAGCATATTGTGTTGTCTTTTTTTCTTTCCCCCTTGGAAATTTCTCTTAATGAGGAATTGTCATCAGCATGAAGAAATGCAGAACTTTCCACATAAAATATAATAGCAAAATTGGGCTCAAAAAGGCAGCACTTGAATATCTCTAGCTATTTTTTGAACGTTCCTGACATTTTCCCAGTGTACAAATGTCTAACTTCAGATCTCAAAGCGCAATTCCATTCAGTAGATATCAAAGGTGAGACTTCCATGGGCATAATTTAATTATTGTATAATAAGATGGCAAGTTCATAGGAAATTACCAGTTGGTACTTGACTACTTGAAAAAAGAGAGAAAACGACAGCAATGACCAAAAAATAAAATTGAAAAAAAAAAAAAAACAGGAATGTGTAGTTAGTTATTTAATTATAAGAGGTACACATGAATTGATGTTTGTATCACAGAATAAGCAAGGAGATAGCATACAATCATCTATATCTGCTTAACTGTCTCTGCTAATGACTTGGACACTGTGGATCACACACAAACCAAAAAGAAAGAAAGAAACATAATTTTGTAAAATTCTTAGAGATAAGAATACAAGAATACCTTATATGTCTCCTGGGAATCGTGTATGCTAATAAAGGTGCAGCAGTTAGAATTGGACAGGGGACAATGAACTAATTCAAAATTGGGAAAGGAACAAGTCAAAGCTATATATTGTTGTCCTGATTATTTAACGTCTGTGCAGAGAACACCATGAAAAAATAAAAATCTAGATGAATCTCAAGTTAGAAACCGAATTTATGTGGGAGATATGAATAACCTTAGTTATCCCAGTGACAACACCAAAATGACAGAAGAAATATAATAATTAAGGCGCCTCTTGATGAAAGTATTATCTGTTTCAAATATA
Organism: Bos taurus; assembly: GCF_002263795.3. Taxonomy (NCBI): domain Eukaryota; kingdom Metazoa; phylum Chordata; class Mammalia; order Artiodactyla; family Bovidae; genus Bos; species Bos taurus. The sequence continues at coordinate 24,361,737 of NC_082638.1, forward strand.
GACATCTGAAATGAGATAGTCCTACATAAAAGATGAAATTCTCAGTTTCACATATGAAAATCTAGATAAAGATTTCAGGGTGTGAAACATGAAATTCTCCATTATTCACATATACAAATCTGGAGAAAGATTTTCCAACGTAAAGTACGAATTCTCTGTACATCATACATGAATGTACGGACACGAAATATTCTGCAGAAAATGTGGAATTTTTTTACATTAGAGTTATGAAAATATGGATGCAGATTCTTTGACAGGAAATACAAAAATGTCTGTTTCACATATCCACACATGGCCACATGAAACATGAATTTTTTTCATATTTGTCATTTGAAAATATTTGTGAGGTCTTTCCTTCATGAAATATTGAATACTGTCTATTTAACATTTGAAAAACCTGTGTTAATTTTCCTACAAGAAATATAGAATTTTCCCACAGATTTTCATGCTTGGGCTCTGAAATTCTCTATATTTTCATCAAGAATGTTTGGAAGGTATTCTGATATGAGATTCGGAATTCTGTGTATTTCCCATTTGACAATCTGGGGAGAAATGTTCTAATATGAAATATGAATTCTCAATTGTTCACATGTGAAACATTTTCCAGATTTGTACACATGAAAGAGAATTTCCCGTCATTCAGAAATTAAGATCTGAGCTAAACCGCAAACATCAAACAGCTATATTTCATGTATATCCTGAATACCATATAGAGTTTTCTGTATTTCTTTGATAAAAATCTGGGTGAAGATTTCCCTATAAGAAATAGGGAATAATATATTTTACACATGTAAAATCAAAACCCTTATGATTAGACAGTGGAATTGATAAATAGATGCAGGGGATTCTATCTGACAGACGAGTGCCTGAAGACCTATGGATGGAGGTTAGTGATATCGTATAGGAAAAAGTGATCAAGACCATCCACATGAAAAAGAAATGAAAAATGGTAAAGTTACGAGGCCTCACAAAGAGCTGAGAAGAGGAGCGAAGCTAAACAAAAAGGGGAAAAAGAAAACAATAACCCTGTATTAGATCAGATCAGATCAGTCACTCAGTCGTGTCCGACTCTTTGTGACCCCATGAATTGCAGCATGGCAGGCCTCTCTGTCCATCACCAATTCCCGGAGTTCACTGAGAGGAGACAGCAAAAGAGACACAGATGTATATAACTGTCTTTTGGACTCTGTGGGAGAGGGAGAGGGTGGGATGATTTGGGAGAATGGCATTGAAACATGTATAATATCATATATGAAATGAGTCACCAGTCCAGGTTCCATGCACAATACTGGATGCTTGGGGCTGGTGCACTGGGATGACCCAGAGGGATGGTATGGGGATGGAGGAGGGAGGAAGTTTCAGGATGGGGAACACATGTATACCTGTGGAAGATTCATTTTGATATATGGCAAAACTAATATGATATTGTAAAATTAAAAAATAAAATAAAATAAAGCAAACCTTAGAGGGAAAAATGAACATTCACAGTGTTGTGTAACTATTGACACTATTTCTGGAACGTTTTCATCATTCTTCCTGCCAGCCGTGTTAAAGGACAATTTTGCAACACCTATAAATGTTTTTATTTTATTTTAAAATGCAAAATATTTTGATTCATTGTTTTAATCAATTTGGAACATGTGTTACAATAGAAAATAAATGTTAACTGCTTCCTCTCAATCTGTATTTATATAATAATAAATCTGGATAGCACATAAAAAGAAAAGAAAAGAAAATTATACACATTTGGATGAAGATCCCCAAAGAATTGCAAGGAGAGGTAAAACCACCCTCAGTTATCAATGTCAATAAATAAAGCAAATCAATAGAATTGGAAAGTCTACTGATCTCTTCAAGAAAATCACAGATACCAAGGGAAAATGTCATGCAATCATGGGCACAATAAAGGACAGAAATGGTATGGATGTAGCCAAAACAGAAACTATTAAGAAGAGGTGGGAAGAATACATGGATGAAATGTGCACAAAAGATCCTCATGACCCAGTTAAGCACGATGGTGTGATCGTTCACCTGAGGACCCGATGTCCTGGAATGTGAAGTCTAGTGGGACTTAGGAAGCATAACTACAAACAAAGCTCGTGGAGGTGATGGAATTCAGTTGAGATATTTCAAATTCTAAAAGATGATGATATGAATGTGCTGCCCTCCATATGCCAGCAAATTTGGGAGACTCAGCAGTGGCCAGAGGACTGGAAATGGTCAATTTTCATTCCAACCACAAAGAAAGGCAATCCAAAGAATGTCCAAACTACCACTTAATTGCACACATCTGACACACTTGCCCAGAACTGCTCAGAATTCCCCAAGCCAGGCTTCAACAGAATGTGAACCATGAGCTCCCAGATGTTCAAGCTGGATTTATAAAGGGCAGAGGAACCCGAGATTCAATTGTCAACACCCGTTGGGTCCTCCAAAAGGCAAGAGAACTCCAGGAAAGCAGCTACTCTTATTTGACTATGCCAAAGACTTTGATTGACACAACAAAATGACACACACAAAAAGTCACATCAAAACGTGGAATATTCTTCCAAACATCGGAATACATGCCTCCTGAGAATTCTTACATTCATGTAAATAAAATAAATATTTATCAACTTGGAAAATTTTCTCAGTCAATAGGAAAGGTGAATTATGATAGTAGTGCAGGTTATAGAATGTTGTTGAGTAATGTGTAGAGCATTTGATCGGTTATTACATTTCTTTATTGATAATTCAGTAAGCACTTAAAATGTGTCATATTCAGGCTCTATGTTTCAGCTGTTGTGAAAGATACATAAAGAGGGTAGACCCAAAACACATTGAAGATATCTGTACTCTCCTTCGTAGGAGGGCAAACAGTAGTTCCTTCCAACCGCAAGAAATAGTTGAGACAAAGTTGTTAGAAGGGGCTTAGCATAAGGTAAGGTAAGGTTAGGTAAGTCACTTCAGTTGTGTTTGACTCTAGGCGAGCCCATAGACGGCAGCCCAACAGGCCCCCACATCCCTGGGATTCTCCAGGCAAGAACACTGGAGTGGGTTGCCATTTTCTTCTCCAATGCATGAAAGTGAAAAGTGAAAGTGAAGTCGCTGAGTCGTGTCCGACTCTTAATGACCCCATGGACTGCAGCCTACCTGGGTCCTCCGACCATAGGATTTTCCAGGCAAGAGTACTGGAGCGCGGTGTCATTGCCCTCTCCGAGGACTTAGCATGACTGAAAATAATTTGTGATTGTAGCTTCAGAAGAGAAAGATAATGAAATTACTAAGGAAAACAGATATCATGTCTTCCAAGAACTTTGTAACCATGCTGATGTGCTGCAGTAATGACCAGGAATTTATTCTGTCTCTATGGGGACAGATAAGCAACATCTAAACATGAATTTGGAATTATAGGGTGGAATCTTGGTGTCAGGAAATGAAGACGTACCTTAAGGACAGCAGCGCAAAAATGACCCTATAGAATACCACTTGTAAATTACATAACTTGTGCTGACCATGGGCCAGTCACTGATTATATCATGCTATCTTTTCTATCACAGTGATGGTATAATTGTGATAATGATTTTGGATGTACTACAATATCTATATTTTCAGGGATGAAATTAATTTCTATAATGAAAACAATCTGCTGTCTCATCTTTAAGACTCTACCAGTAACTAATAGAATATAATATGTGAATGCGCTGAAGTTCATACTGTGTATTTTTATTTATCTAATTTTATTTGCATCTCTTTCTTCACCCATACCATCCTAATTTAGACACCCCTTCATTTCAGCAGGGGTGATTTCAGAAATCACTTTACATCCATTACCTCTTTTCCCTTGCTTCTCATTTTCTTGCTTACAAATATTATATCAGGTGTCATTTACCTAGAATGCATAACGAATGCTTTCTTGAACTGATGAGTTTGGAATACCATGCAGTAAAATAGTAAACCAATGAACTAAAGCCTCATTTTCTCTTCTTTGTTTAAAAATTGAAAATGAAACTATGAAGATGAACATGTAAATTTATTATTCAAATACAGGAATGGTAGGTATTTGACATCTCCCAAAGTAACGTTCAATCTTCCTTAGGCTCCATAATCTGACACGTATTTGATAGGTCAGTTTTAATTAGCATGGTTTCCATATAATGATGATTGTTGATGAGTTGACTTGAAAGAGAGGAAGCAGATGTATAAGTGCTTGTTGGCACTGAGAACCACGAGTTGCCTGTCTCTTGCAGGTTAGGAAAAGGATTGTCATGGCCTGACATATCGCTATGCCTAACTAGAAATTTAGAAGGCTCCACCATCAGTCCAGAATAAGTGCTCTGTAATGGGGATACAATGTGGTTCTGAGAAGTAGATGTAGTTGTAGTAGCAAAGTCCTCAATGGGGCCATTTACTTGAGTGTAGCTGCTATGTGAATGCCAATTAAAAATGCTCAACTTTTTTAAAACAGCAGGTTGATCTACCAAAATCTGTTCTGTTTGTCTAACCGATATTGGTGATGGGTTAGGTAAGTCACACGGAGATAGGGCATTTGTATTAGTGACAATCTGGATGGTATGAGGCTTTTGTATGAAAGGCACACGTAAACTTGTGGAGGCTGAAAATGCACTCTCTCTACTAATTTCTGGAATAAATTCAGAGTTACGATCATCTTCGTTGACACTTGCTTTAACATGCTTCTTGTTATCTTGCACTAATGAAGATATTTGAGACACATTATTAATCCCAACTCTTCTTTGCACTCTTAATAAAAGTTGAGGATGACCTCTTTTGAAATTTGGATTACAGTAGGTCTGTAACTAAAATCAAAGGATTACATTATTTAGTTTCTTTATAAACCAAGGTAAAACTGACAAGCAAAGCTAAGTTATAAAAATGTATTCCTTTAATGAAACCAACTAAATAGCATCAAATAAAACACCTCCATTAGTAGTTTAACAGGTAACATGTTAGAAAGAATATGATCCTCAATGAAAAATATATTTTATATATACAGTAAATACCACTTTAAGTTGCTTCAGGACTTATATCTGGTTTCACAGTGCTAGGAAAGTTTGTCAAACATCCAATATTTTAACATATCCAGCTGTTCTCAACTTAAAAAAATAAAACTTTTTAACGATTTGTTAGCTCAAGTTTAAATTCGGTTTTAGCTACATATGTAAATGTGCTTTCTAGGTCACATGATTTCATCTTACATATTGCCAATAAGTGAAAATGTTGGAATACCTTACTCAAAAGAGAGATGTTGTTTTCTTCTTCCAGAAAGACAGGTAGTGAAGCAGATCTTTGAAAAGTTTGTCGCTTTTTGCTAAATCCATAAAGGTTAAGCTGTCGAATTAAACTTTTCATACTCTTGGTTTCAAATATTCTGAAAGGTGCCTTTCTTTCCAAGACTTCTTTCTTAAAGAGTTCTTCATTGATCACTATACATGTGCCTCTCTCATCCCACCAAATAGATTCAAACTGATCACTTTCAACTATATTCCAAAGTTTTTGTGGAAATGTGAGTGAAAGAAAATTAGTCACCTCATCTGTTTCAGATACAGAGTATTTGTAGCATGGCCTTTTTATCACAAGATCCTCAGACAAAGCCTGAAAAGCATATTCTTCAATCATAGATCTCAAAACTGAGTCCCTAGTAAGTGTATAATCATACAAAGATCTAATGGAGGTTTCTGAATCAGTTGATTCATCCTTAGGAGGCCCATCTTGAATTTCTGAAGGTATAGGTGCCATCTCAGAGAAATCTTTCTTCAGATCCTTTTCTCATTTGTCTGATTTTACTGACCACTACTTCAAAAATTGCTTGGCTGGCCAACAGAGAGAAACTCTCTAGACCATCACAGAGGTCCTCAAAGTCAAAAGGCTGTGACATCACAAAATCACTGGTCTCCTAGCAATCGAAGGGTAGCTGTGACATCACAAAATCACTGGTCTCCTAGCCATTGAAAGGTGATGTTCAGCTAGTGTTTACTTCAGCATCAACTTAAAAATACAGCCTGCTTACAGAAATAGTAACCAAAACCATGAAGCATGCAAAATCTCATTCCTAAAGAATTTTTACACAGAAAAATCACATCAATAAATCTACTTGGTTTCTGAAATAAAAGTGATTTATCACCCTTCTATACACACATTTTTCATATTCAGTACTGTTACCAAAGCAAATTGGTCTACTGGCCTCTGAAATAAAATCTTTTAACTGTCTGGTTTCAACTACTCTGTGGTCTCTGTACTTAACTTTCAGCCTGGCTGGGGCTTTGGCATCTCTAAAACTGTTCATAGGATAATGCTCAGGATGTTATTGATGGCCCTTGAGGAGGAACTAAAGACCCTTGAATTTGGCTAATGGCTAAATCATTATTATTCTCTATCACTTGATTATTATCCTTAGATTCTGTCTTTTCTAGCCTCACTGTTTAAAATTACTTTTTTTATTGTTTTGTGTGTATTTTATTTTATTATTTTTTATTTGATTTTTTAACTTTACAATATTGTCCTGGTTTTGCCATACATCAACATGAATCCGCCACAGGTATACATGTGTTCCCCATCCTGAACCCTCCTCCCTCCTCCCTCCCCATACCATCCCTCTGGGTCGTCCCAGCACACCAGCCCCAAACATCCAGTATCGTGCATCGAACGTGAACTGGTGACTCGTTCATATATGATATTATACATGCTTCAATGTCATTCGACCAAATCATCTCACCCTCTACCTCTCCCAAGAGTCCAAAAGACTGTTCTATACATCAGTGTCTCTTTTGCTGTCTCATATACAGAGTTATTGTTAACCATCTTTTAAATTCCATATATATGTGTTAGTATACTGTATTGGTGTTTTTCTTTCTGGCTTACTTCACTCTGTATAATAGGCTCCAGTTTCATCTACCTCATTAGAACTGATTGAAATTTATTCTTTTTAATGGCTGAGTAACACTCCATTGTATATATGCACCACAGCTTTCTCATTCATTCATCTGCTGATGGACATCTAAGTTGCTTCCATGTCCTGGCTATTAGAAACAGTGCTGCAATGAACATTGGGGTACACGTGTCTCTTTCAATTCTGGTTTCCTCAGTGTGTATGCCCAGCAGTGGGATTGCTGGATTATAAGGCAGTTCTATTTCCAGTTTTTTAAGGAATCTCCACACTGTTCTCCATAGTGGCTGTACTACTTTGCATTCCCACCAACAGTGTAAGAGGGTTCCCTTTTCTCCACATCCTCTCCAACATTTATTGCTTGTGGACTTTTGGATCGCACCCATTCTGACTGGTGTGAAATTGAACACCAGGAGGTCTACAATCTCCTACCTCTTTCTCTCGGTTTTCATACTTTTCAGTCTTAAGAAGGGACTGCTTAGAACACGAAAGGAAATAAAGTATTGGACTTAGAACTCAATCATAAATGTGACAGAAAATCTCAGTTGCAGGTTCGATTTCTTTTTCAGGTTTTCCAGCTCTTGGAGTGTTTCAATCAGCAACAACTTTGGCTATTTCCTGTTGAGATGGAGCCTGGAGTTGGAAATAATTCTGAAATCTAAGCTTGGCATCAATATTTTCTCTTATGAAAATATACCTCTATATATTATATATGATATATATGTATATATGTCTATATCTGTCTATTTTTGTCAAAACTGGACAAAAATTTGAAAATTGGTAGATCTTTATTAAAAGCAGAGAGGTGAGTGATATAAAAGAGTCCTCATATTTTACATTCAGCCAAGAAAACATATTTTGAAGTATTTCCACTTACATATATTCAACAACTGAGTCGACTTTTTAATCATTCTTCATTTGGGTTTTAATTTTTTTCCATTTCTATTGTATCTAACAGGAGTTAAAAGCCATTGCACCTTTTTTATACACACACTCATACACACAGGTGTATATATGTCAAAATATAATTTTATGCAACACTATTTAGGTGGCCAAACTCATTGCTTGCTCCCAAGATCTTAAATAAACTGTTTGGGAAGCCTTACATTACTTAATAATTTTCTGGCTGAACAATTCAGATCCTGTTGCTGAAAAGCTCTCCTTTAATCTCACTCATCTTCCACAATTCTTTCTGTAATAAGAGGTAGGGCTCATACTTATGGGGACACCTTGAACGCATAAAATCACAACTCTCATTTACTTAGATATATTGTTCAAAGAATGCTGTTGCTCTCCTCACATTGGACACAATTTTATTTTATTTATTTTCAATATAAATATATATGTATTTTAATTGGAGTCTAATTGCTTTACAATATTGTACTGGTTTTGCCATACATAAATATGAATCTGCCACAGGTATACATGTGTGCCACCTCCCTCCTCATATCATCCCTCCTGGTTATCCCAGTGCACCAGCCCCAAGCATCCTGTATCATGCATTGAACCTGGACTGCCAGTTTGGTGACCTATGTTTTTATACATGTGTCAGTGCCATTCTCCCAAATCATACCACCCTAGCCGTCTCCCAGGGCTCAAAAGACTGTTTTATACATCTGTGTCTTTTTTGCATTCTCGCATACATGGTTATCATTATCAGCTTTCTAAATTCCACATATATGTGTTAGTTTATTCTATTGGTGTTTTTCTTTCTGGCTAACTTCATTCTGTATAATAGGCTCCAGTTTCATCCACCCCATTAGAACTGACTGAAATCTATTCCTTTTAATGGCTGAGTAATACTCCATTATGTATATATCCCACAGCTTTCTTATCCATTCATCCACTAATGGACATCTAGGTTGCTTCCATGTCCTGGCTATTAGAAACAGTGCTCTGATGAACATCGGGGTACACATGTCTCTTTCAATTCTGGTTTCCTTGGTGTGTATGCACAGCAGTGGGATTGTTGGGTCTTATAGCAGTTCTGTTTGAAGGTTTGTTTGTTGTTTTTTTTTTTTTAAAGAATCTCCACACTGTTCTCCATAGTGGCTGTACTAGTTTGCATTCCCACCAGCAGTGTAAGAGGGTTCCTTTTTCTCCACACCTTATCCAGCATTTATTGCTTGTAGACTTTTGGAGCACAACCAATCTGACTGGCATGAAATGGTACCTCATTGTGGTTTTGATTTTCATTTCTCTGATAATGAGTGATGTTGAGCATCTTTTCATGTGTTTGTTAGCTATCTGTATGTCTTCTTTGGAGAAATGTCTGTTTAGTTCTTTGGCCAATTTTTTCATTGAGTCGTTTATTTTCCTGGAATTGAGCTTCAGGAGTTGCTTGTATATTTTTGACATTAATTCTTTGTCAGTTGCTTCAGTTCAGTTCAGTTCAGTTGTTCAGTCATGTCCGACTCTTTGCGACCCCAAGAATTGCAGCATGACAGGCCTCCCTATCCATCTCCAACTCCTGGAGTTCAACAAACTCACGTCCATTGACTCGGTGATGCCAACCACCATCTCATCCTCTCTCGTCCTCTTCTCCTCCTGACCTCAATCCCTCCCAGCATCAGAGTCTTTACCAGTGAGTCAAATCGTCACAGGAGGTGGTCAAAGTACTGGAGTTTCAGCTTTAGCATCATTCCTTCCAAGGAACACCCAGGACTAAACTCCTGTAGAATGGACTGGATGGATCTCTTACATCAAGAGTCTTTTCCAGCACTACAGTTCAAAAGCATCAATTCTTCCATGCTCAGCTTTCTTCACAGTCCTACTCTCACATCCATACATGACTACAGGAAAAACCATAGCCCTGACTAGATGGACCATTGTTGGCAAAGTAATGTCTCTGCTTTTGAATATGCTATCAAGGTGGGTCACAACGTTCCTTCCAAGGAGTAAGTGTCTTTTAATTTCATGGCTGCAGACACCAACTGCAGTGATTTTGGAGCCCCCAAAAATAAAGTTTGACACTGTTTCCCCATCTATGTCCCATGAAGTGATGGGACCAGTTGCCAAGATTTTCATTTTCTGAATGTTGAGCTTGAAGCCAACTTTTTCACTCTCCTCTTTCACTTTGATCAAGAGTCATTTTAGTTCCTCTTCACTTTCTGCCAGAAGGGTGGTATCATCTGCATATCTGAGGTTATTGATATTTCTCTTGGCAATCTTGATTCCACCTTGTGCTTCCTCCAGCCCTGTGTTTCTCATGACGTACTCTGCATATAAGTTAAACAAGCAGGGTGACAATATACAGCCTAGACATACTCCTTTTCCTATTTGGAACCAGTATGTGTTCCATGTACAGTTCTAACTGTTGCTTCCTGACCTGCATATAGGTTTCTCAAGAGTCAGGTCAGGTGGTCTGGTATTCCCATCTCTTTCAGAATTTTCCACAGTTTATTGTGATCCACACACTCAAAGGCTTCCACATAGACAATAAAGCAGAAACAGATGTATTTCTGGAACTCTCTTGCTTTTTCAGTGATCCAGCAGATGTTGGCAACTTGATCTCTGGTTCCTCTGCCTTTTGTAAAACCAGTTGAACATCTGGAAGTTCACAATTCACATATTGCTGAAGCCTGGCTTGGAGAATTTTGAGCATTTCTTTACTAGCATGGGAGATGAGTGCAATTGTATGGTGATGTGAGAATTCTTTGGCATTGCCTTTCTTTGGGATTGGAATGAAAACTGACCTTTTCGAGTCCTTTGGCCACTGCTGAGTTTTCCAAATTTGCTGCCATATTGAGTGCAGCACTTTCACAGCATCATTAATAGGGGCCAATAGCTCTAAATAGACATTTCTTTAAAGAAGACATATGGATGTCTAATAAACACATGAAATATGCTTAACATCATTCACTATTAGATAAATGAAAATTAAAATTGTAATGAGCAGTCATCTCACACTGTTCAGAGTGGCCATCACCAGAAATTCTACAAGCAAGAAATCCTGGAAAGGCTGTGGAGAAAAGTTAACCCTAATACACTGTTGCCCCTAACACAAACTGGTACAACCTGTATTCAGAACAGTTTGGAGATTCCTTGAGAAACTTGGACTAGACCTGTCATATGACCCAGAAACCCCACTTCTTTGCATATACCCAGAGGGAATTAGGATGGAACATAACACATGTACCCCAATGTTTATTGAAATTGCCTTTACAATAGCTATGACATGGAAGTAATCTAGAAGCACATCAGCAGATGAATATATAAGGAAGTTGTGGTATATATACAAACGAAATATTACTCAGCTACAGAAAGGCATATATTTGTGTCACTTTTAATGAGGCAGTTCAACCTACAGCCTATTATTCAGAGTGATAAAAGTTAGAGAGAGGCAAATATTGCTCATTAATGCATATAAATTGGATTTAGGAAGACAGTAACAATAACCCTACCCACGTGGAGGCTAGTAAAGAAGATCCACATATAAATAACAGACTCTTAGACTCAATGGGAGAGTTCAAGGGTGGGATGATTTGAGAACATAGCATTGAAACAGGTATATTACCATATATAAAAGAGATGATCAGTGCAAGTTCAACATATGAAAGATGCACCCAACTCTTGTGCTGTGGAAGAACCCAGAACCATGGGGTAATAAGGAAGGTTTGAGTTGTGTTCAGGATAGGGAGACACATATTTTCATGTGGCTGGTTCATGCTGATCTATGTGTCAAAAACCATCACAGTAATACATAGTAATTCTATTCCAATTAAATAAATCATTTTTGTAAAAAGAAATTAGAAGAAATTTTAAAAAATGCATTTAGAAATAGCATGGACATGATCCAGAATACAACCTCAACAGTTGTTTTATACCTACTCAAGAAAGTGTTGTGATGAACATTGGGGCAGCACTGTTTATAATAGCCAGGACATGGAAGCAACCTAGGTGTCCATCAGCAGATGAATGGATAAGAAAGCTGTAGTACATATACACAATGGAGTATTACTCAGCCATTAGAAAGAATAAATTTCAATCAGTTCTAATGAGGTGGATGAAACTGGAGCCTATTATACAGAGTGAAGTAAGCCAGAAGGAAAAACACCAATACAGTATACTAATGCATATATATGGAATTTAGAAAGATGATAACAATAACCCTGTGTACGAGACAGCAAAAGAGACACTGATGTATAGAAGAGTCTTATGGACTTTGTGGGAGAGGGAGAGGGTGGGAAGATTTGGGAGAATGGCATTGAAACATGTAAAATATCCTGTAAGAAATGAGATGCCAGTCCAGGTTCGATGCACGACACTGGATGCTTGGGGCTAGTGCACTGGGACGACCCAGAGGGATGGTATGGGGAGGGAGGAGAGAGGAGGGTTCAGGATGGGGAACACATGTATACCTGTAGTGGATTCATTTTGATATTTGGCAAAACTAATACAATTATGTAAAGTTTAAAAATAAAATAAAAAGAAAGTGGACTTAGGGCCCTTCCCCCCAGCCCATGACCCGCCTCAGGCCCCCGCCCTCCAAGTCCAACCTCCGATCTGTTTAATAAGAAGGCGCCTGTGTCTGGCAGAGCTGGTGTGAGACGAAGAGTCAATCCTTCCCAGCCGCCAGGATAATCAAGAGTTTGGCGGGACCTTCAAGCACACACCGAGATAGTGAGGAGCCAGATGAAAAGCACAGACTATGGCGCTGAAATGGATTAATAAGGAACTTAGTGATTTGGCCCGTGACCCTCCAGCACAATGTTCTGCAGGTCCAGTTGGGGATGATATGTTTCATTGGCAAGCCACAATTATGGGACCTAATGACAGCCCTTATCAAGGCGGTGTATTCTTTTTGACAATTCATTTTCCTACAGACTACCCCTTCAAACTACCTAAGGTTGCATTTACAACAAGAATTTATCATCCAAATATTAACAGTAATGGCAGCATTTGTCTCAATATTCTAAGATCACAGTGGTCTCCTGCTTTAACTATTTCTAAAGTTCTTTTATCCATTTGTTCACTGCTATGTGATCCAAACCCAGATGACCCCCTAGTGCCAGAGATTGCACAGATGTATAAAACAGACAGAGATAAGTACAACAGAATATCTCGGGAATGGCCTCAGAAGTATGCCATGTGATGCTTAAAGTCAGACTAACCTGCATTATAGCTGGAATAAACTTTAAATTACTGTTTTTTTAAATTTTATTTTCTTATCTGGCTGCTCCCCTATCAGACCTCATCTTTTTTAATTTTATTTTTTGTTTACCTCCCTCCATTCATTCACATGCTCATCTCAGAAGACTTAAGTTCTTCCAGCTTTGGACAATAACTGCTTTTAGAAACTGTAAAGTAGTTACAAGAGCCCAAGATTCAGAATTAAAAAAAAAAAATGCAGCATGTGTATTATGTGGCCAATGTCTTCACTCTAACTTGCTTATGAGACTAAAACCATTCCTCACTGCTCTAACATGCTGAAGAATCATCTGAGAGGGAGGGAGATGGATGCTGAGTTGTCACATCAAAGGAAGCAGCATTATTCTAACAGCATCCATTCTTGTTTAAGCCTTCCACTGTTAGAGATTTGAGGTTACATGATATACTTTATGCTCATAACTGATATGGCTGAAGAATTGGTATTGAATTTATAGCACCAGCAGAACAGAAAATGTGATGTATTTTATGCATGTCAATAAAGGAATGACCTGTTCTTGTTCTACAGAGAATGGAAATTGGAAGTCAAACACCCTTTGTATTCCAAAATAGGGTCTCAAAACATTTTGTAATTTTCATTTAAATTGTTAGGAGGCTTGGAGCTATTAGTTAATCTATCTTCCAATACACTGTTTAATATAGCACTGAATAAATGATGCAAGTTGTCAATGGATGAGTGACCAACTAATAGCTCTGCTAGTTATTGATTTATTTTTCTTCATTAAAGTTGCATAAACCAAAAAACAAAACAATAAAGAAAGAAAGAAAGTGGACATAGGAGGGGCAGACCATGTGTGCTGGTATAGAGGCTGAAAATCAAAGAAGATAAGCTTGAGATTGCAACTATGTTTTTGCAGCATGACCTCAGTATCATAGTCTAAGTAGTGGAAGATGCATGTGGCAGAATGCAAGCTTAGTAGATCGGCATGCCTACTCTGGAGCAGAGGTTCAGTAGGAGTTAAATGCATGCACTTGAGCATCGTTTCAGGAGTGACGGTATATGTGTTTCAGAGTGAAGATAAATAGGTGCAGCAAAAGTGCTCTAAAATGTTGGAAAATACTTGTAAGAAGGCAGGTTCAGAGTGGAAGCTCAGTATTTGTGTGACTAATGTTATAGACTTAGACTTAAATTGAAGAAAGTAGATGATTCAGTTCAGTTCAGTCGCTTAGTTGTGTCCGACTCTTTGTGACCCCATGAATCGCAGTACGCCAGGCCTTCCTGTCCATCACAAACTCCCGGAGTTCACTCAGACTTATGTCTATCGAGTCATTGATGCCATCCAGCCATCTCATCATCTGTCATCCCCTTCTCCTCCTGCCCCCAATCCCTCCCAGCATCAGAGTCTTTTCCAATGAGTCAGCTCTTCGCATGAGGTGGCCAAAGTACTGGAGTTTCAGCTTCAGCATCATTCCGTCCAAAGAAATCCCAGGGCTGATCTCACTCAGAATGGACTGGTTGGATCTCCTTGTAGTCCAAGGGATTTTCAAGAGTCTTCTCCAACACTAGAGTTCAAAAGCATCCATTCTTTGGTGCTCAGCCTTCTTCACAGTCCAAGTCTCACATCCATACATGACTACTGGAAAAAGCATAGCCTTGACTAGATGGACCTTTGTTGGCAAAGTAATGTCTCTGCTTTTGAATATGCTATCAAGTTTGGTCATAACTTTCCTTCCAAGGAGTAAGCGTCTTTTAATTTCATGGCTGCAATCACCCTCTGCAGTGATTTTGGAGCCCCCCCCCCCCAAAATAAAGTCTGACACTGTTTCCATTGTTTCCCCATCTGTTTCCCATGAAGTGATGGGACTGGAGGCCATGGTCTTTTTTTTTTTTTTTCTGAATGTTGAGCTTTAAGCCAACTTTTTCACTCTCTACTTATGATTCAGGTGTGACCTAAATCAGATCCCTTATGATTATACAGTGGACGTGACAAAATATTTAAGGGAATAGATTTGATAG
This sequence comes from Bos taurus, assembly GCF_002263795.3. Taxonomy (NCBI): domain Eukaryota; kingdom Metazoa; phylum Chordata; class Mammalia; order Artiodactyla; family Bovidae; genus Bos; species Bos taurus. The sequence continues at coordinate 24,376,745 of NC_082638.1, forward strand.
AGTGCCTGAAGAACTACAGATGGAGGTTCATGAAATTGTACAGGAGGCAGTGACCAAGAACATCCCCAAGAAAAGTAATGCCAAAAGGCGAAATGGTTGTCTGAGGAGGCCTTACAAATAGTTAAGTAAAGAAGAGAAGCAAAAGGCAAAGGAGAAAAGGGAAGATATACCCATATGACTGCAGATTACCAAAGAATAGCAAGGAGAGATTAAAAAAAGCCTTCCTTAGTGAACAATGCAAAGAAATAGAGGAAAACAATAGTTGGGAAAGACTAGTGATCTCTTCAAGGAAATTAGAGATACCAAGGGAATATTTCATACCAAGAAGGACACAATAAAGGACAGAAATTGTATGGACCTAAAAGAAGCAGAAGATATTAAGAAGAGGTAGCGAGAATCTATACAGAAAAGATTGAAGAACTATACAGAAAAAATCTTCATGATCCAGATAATCATGATGATGTGATCACTCACCTAGAGCCAGACATCCTGAAACATGAAGTCAAGTCAGCCTTAGGAAGCATCAATACAAACAAAGCTAGTGAAGATATGGAACCCCAGTTGAGCGATTTCAAATCCTAAAAGATAGTTCTGTTAAAGTGCTGAATTCAATGTGCCAGCAAATTTGGAAAATTCAGCAGTGGCAACAAGACTGGAAAAGGTCAGTTGTTCCAGTATATGTATTTTAGAGCTTGTTCTCTGTAGTGCTGAAATGTGTCCCACAAAGTGTTAGACAGGACTGAAGCAAACTAGTGCAAAATGTTGCAAGATTTTTTTTGTTTGTTTTGTTTTGTTTTCACCTGTGGCAGCTTTTCTCCAGTGAGAGTTAATTGTGAAAGTGGAGCAGGTGCTTGGCTTTCAGGGACCCTGGTGGTGCCAAGTGTACAGGGTTCAGGGACACAGAACTGACTAGACCACTGGAGTTATGACCCTATCAGAGTCTTTTTTTGAGCTTCTTGTAGCTGGCGATCAGAAGGCCTCTTTTGCCAGTCTTTCTCCCTAGTTCCACCCATTGAGGCACTTAGAAGTCTTCGTTGCCTGGAGTCCTTCCCTGTTGTTCAATGTGTCAGCACATAGAGATACCTCCCTGGCTGGGGTCTTATGCTGTAGATCAGTGCATCAGGCACTTAAAGAAGTATCGTGAGTAGGGTTCGACTCTAGTTTTGTGCATCAGGCACTTAAAGGAGTACCCTAGGTGGTGTCCTGCTCTGTATTTCAGTGTGTTCAGCATTTGATGGGTCAGCCTCACTATTGTAGTAACTGCTGATGCTATCATGTGGAGAGAGAGAGGCTATGGTGATTGCTCCACCCCCATACATGTGACTCAGTGATATCGCCTTGCTTCCTTGGCTGCCTGGCTTTCCTCCACAGGCGTATCCTAGTACAGTTTCCTCCCTCACAGCCCCTCTCTCCATCTCGCCACAGTAAACAGCAGCCTTCGCCCAGGAATCGCTCCAGAATCCCTCAATTCCAGCTCCCAGCCACTGTGCCTTTCAGGGGACACATATCCTTGGCTGGGGTATGTACAGCCGTAGCAAGGACTCACTGATTCTCATTACATCTAGTTATCCACAGATCAGTTGTTTCACTCTCAGCTTTAAATGTTTATTCTATGATTCAGACAAGCCCCCCAATATGGGATTAGACCCCTCCTTCACCCACTCAGGGCTGATTCAGTCCTAATAAGACTCATGATTTTCCCCCCAGTTCTTTCATCCTACTGAGTTTTGCGTGGTTCTATATATTCTTTTCCACTGGTCAGGCACTCCTGTCTGCTTTCAGCTGATTTGATTACTTGTCTGTGTCTGAAGGTGTATGCCTGATGTATCCACAGAGAGATGTATTCCACATCTACCTACAGCTCCACCATCTTGTTCTCTCATCTCAAGATAGTTTTAGAGCACAGAATCCACAGTGGCAGTAGGTGTGCTATAAAATGTGAGTTCAGACATACACCTGAGGGCAAGCTCAGTGATTTTAGCACAGCTGATCTAAAGCATTGATTTACTATTGGCCAGACACATGGTTCAAATATTACGAAAATTATTTATGGTGTGCCAATTCTAGAGCACAAGATCAGTCGTTGTGTAACATTTGCTGTAGAATGCAAGTTCAGTTGTGGAAAGAGGTATGCTCCACAATGCAACTGAGACGTTTTAGTCATCTTGTGGTAGAGTACATGCTCAGTAATGGTAGGAACTGTGCTCTAGTGTTCATTCAGTAGTGGCTGGAAGCATGTTGCCATTGCCAATGGGATAGCTTCAGACAGCCTGTTCTAAAATGCAAGCACACTAGTGGCAGAATGTATACTCCAGATTGCAAGCTAAGTAGTTTCAGTACTTCTATGCTAGAGCTCAGACACAGTAGTGATGTATGCAGGCTGCAAAGTGCCATCCTACTATTTGTGTCATGTCCGCTCTAGAATACAGTCTTAGTACTGGTGGGGAGAATCCTCAAAAGTACAATCTCAGGAGACAAAGAACAAGTTCTCTAAAGCAAAGATTCAGTATTCGAACCATACTTGCTCTAGATCATGGTTCTGTATTACCAGGGGTGTGTCTAAAGTGTGCTTCAATGTTGAGATGCATGCTGAAGAGCTAAGTTCAGCAGATGAAGCATGCCTGCATTACATGTGCTTCAGAGTGTTGTCTCAGGAGTTGCAGTACACTTGCTTAAGAGTGCACACTCAGTAAGTGAGGGACATGTTCTCTTGAACGCTGGGTTTTTATTTTTGGATGCATATCCAGAGATCAAACTGAGAAAATGTGATGCGCCTGTTCTGCCACACAAGCTCAGTAGTGGGAAGATAAGTCCTCAACAGTGCAAGCACATGGGTTGTGGCATATGTGTGTTGTGACACATGATCAATTGAGGCAGGAAATATGAAGTATACACCAAGTCTCTAGTTGTGGAAGATCATCCATAGATGTAGCTGTGGAACACAGGTACACTACTCACAACTTATACAGTCTAGCGTGCTGGATGGCTAGCAGCATAATGGCTGGTATAAAATGCCACTGGAGCGATGGTTGCACACACCTTCTAGAGCAATACTTCAGGGAAGTGACTTTAATGCTTCAGAATTCAAAGTCACTAGTGGTGACACAGTTGATCTAGAATGACGGTTCACTCGTGGGTAGGATATGTGTTTTATAATGCAACCTCCACTTTCCTGGAATAGGTCCTCCAGAGTGTAAATTCAGTAGTTGGGACACATGCTCTAGAGTACAGGAAGAAGAGTGGGGGGAAATATGCAACAGCGGGCAAGCCAAGTCATTGGCAAAGTTCAGCTGCAGAGTGTGGGATCACTACTTTAAGCTCACAGGCCATGGGGCAAGATTAGTAGTAGTGGAACTCATGGTCTATAAGGCAGGCTCAGCAGTGATTAAATAGTGTAACAGGGTGCAAAATCAGTAGCTGAACCGCTTACAAGTGGCAAGACACATGCTTCAGAGTGCAAAATTAGTATTGGCCACACACATGCTCTAGGCCACATGCTCACTAGCTGTGCCATGCCTGCTTAGTGTAAGGACTCAGAAGTGACAGGTGTGCTATAGTACTAGGATTGATACTGCCGGAATGCATGATTCAGTGTGCAGGTGTGTAGCTCAGGCATTTTCACTCTACAGCATAGTCTCTGTAGTGTCAGAACATTGGCTCTTGAAGGCACACACAGTCGTGATGGGAGATATGTTCCTGAGTAAACCGCAGTAGTGCAAAACCCATGATAAAATGTGTGCACTCCGTAGTCCTGAGAGCTGTACTCCCAATTGCGAGTTCAGTTACTGTGGAATGTGTGAAACTAGAGCATGTTCTCTGCAGAGCCCGGATGCCTGCCCTTGAACTCATGCTCAGTAGAGGTGTACCATGTCCTCCAGTGTTCAAACTCACTATGTCTATAGGAGTGCTGGCTCAGGTGTGTCCAGAAGTAAACAAACATCAGAGTGCAAGTTCAGTAATTGTTTAGGCACACCTGAACTACAGCGCAGGTTGAGTAGTGGCCTGACTTACCTATAAAGCAACAAGCTAATTATTGTGATTTTTATTGTTTAGAGTGAAAATTCAGCAGGCAATGAACTCTTGTTCTGGAAGGCAATTTCAGTAGTGCAGGGATGCAGAATCCAGAGTGTAATATACCAAAAGTGTATGTGTACTTACAACAGGCATGTTTTAGGGACAGGCTCAGTAGTGGCAGGCCATATTCTCAATAACCCAGGTTCAGGAGTGATGGGATGTATGCTCTACTGTGCAGTCTCAGTGACAGCAAGGCACTTGTTCTAAATTTTGTCAGTAATCTCAATAGTGGCAGAAAGGGTGATCTAGATTAGAAACTAAGTAGTTCTAGCGTGTGTCCTCTGATGGTGGTCTCAGTATTGACAAGCACGTATTCCAGAGTGCAAACGTCATGTTTGTAGCATGTGTGCTTTGAAATCGGAGAAGGAAATCGCAACCCAGTCCAATATTCTTGCCTGGAGAATTCCATGGACAGAGGAACCTGCTGGGCTGCTCTCCATAGGTTCGCACGGAGTCGGACAAGATTAAAGTGACTTAGCATGCACACATGCATTGGAGAAGGAAGTGGCAACCCCCTCCAGTATTCTCGTCTGGAGAATCCCAGGGATAGGGAAGCCTGGTGGGCTGCTGTCTATGTGGTCACACAGAGTCGGACACTACTGAAGTGACTTGGCAGCAGCAGCAGCAGTGGTTTGAAATCAGGGGTCAGTAGTTGTGAAAAGCTTCTTGCATTTTCAGTTGTTACAGCATCCCAGGTCCAGAGTGCAGGCACACTTGGTTGTGATACTTATGCTCTAGAGTTGTAATGTATGTTCCAGAGTGCAAGCTAATTAGTATACCTGTTCTAATTCAATTCTCAGTAAAAGCAGAATGCAAAGTCCTGATTTCAACCTCAGTAGTTGCTGCATGCATAATCAGAAGTAGTGCTTCATACACTCATGAGTGCCAGATCATGAGCTGCAGCATAATTGTCACAGAGTGGGGCACAAGTAGTTGCTGGATGCATACTACAGAGGGTGAGCTCAGTAGCTTCGTTACATGCATGTTTCACACTGTGAGCTCAATAGTACTCGATGGTACTACATTGAGAGTATTCCTACTTTAGAGTACTTGCTTAACAGGGGCAGAATGCATACCTTTGAATATAAACTCGGTAGACTCGTCCTAAGGTGGCAGTGACATATGAGAAGGAGTTCAATTTTTCCCCAGTAAATACCTCAACGGATTGTCAGGATATGGAGTAACTTTCACTAAACCATTTCTATATGCTGGCAGAGGACACCAGAAAGGCTAATCAATTTGCTCATAATGAGGGAGGAGAAGAGATAAACAAGAAAAGAGAGACAAAGGATTTAGGGATAGAGACTGATTCTAGAACCAGATATGCAACAATGGACTGGTTCTGAATTGTAACCCTGCTTATTTAAATTAGATGAAGAGCACATCATGTGAAATGCCAGACTGGATGAAGCACAAGCTGGAATCAAACTTGCTGGGAGAAATAGCAATAACCTGAGATACATAGATGACAAAACCCATATAGCAGAAAGTGAAGAGGGACTAAAGAGCCTCTTGATGAAAGTGAAACAGAAGAGTGCAAAAGCCAGCTTAAAACTCAACATTCAAAAACGAAGATCATGGCTTCTGGCCCCATGATTGAGAGACTTCACTTTCACCTTTCACTTTCCTGCATTGGAGACGGAAATGGCAACCTACTCCAGTGTTCTTGCCTGGAGAACCCCAGGGGCAGGGGAGCCTGGTGGGCTGACGTTTATGGGGTCACACAGAGTCGGACACGACTGAAGTGGCTTAGCAACAGTAGCAGCCGCAGATGGGGAAACAATGGAAACGCTAAGAGACTTTATTGTCCTGGCTTCAAAATCACTGTAGATGGTGGCTGCAGCATAAAATTAAAAGATACTTGCTTCTTGGAAGAAAAGCTATGACCAACCTAGGCAGGATATTTAAAAACAGAGATATGACTTTGCCAACAAAAGTCTTTCTAGTCCAAGCTATAATTTGTCCAGTAGTCATATATGGATGTGAGAGTTGGACTATACAGAAAGCTGAGCCCTGAAAAATTGATGCTTTTGAAGTATGGTGTTGGAGAAGATTCTTGAGAGTCCCTTGGACAGCAAGGGAATAAAATTAGTCAGTAAGACATTCAGTCCTGAATATTTATTGGAAGCACTGATGCTAAAGCTGAATTTGGCCACCTGATGCAAATAACTGACTCTTGCAAATGACCCCAGTGTTGAGAAAGATTGAAGGCAGGAGGAGAAGCAGAAGACAGGATGAGATTGAGTCCATCACTAACTCAATGGAGATGAGTTTGAGCAAGCTATGGAAGTTAGTGATGAACAGAGGAGTCTGGTGTGTCACAGTCCTTGGGGTTACAAATAGTTGGACACGACTGAGAAACTGAACTGAACTTGTGTTGGGGATAGAGAGTCAATTCCTATGCAGATTGATAAGAAGTCTGGCCTACCCAAAGAAGAGAAAAATATCTGGATTCTTGAGAAGGAGATAGGGTTCTGGAATTCTCAAGGAGGAGAATTGCTTGCTTGTTTGTTTTTCTCTATATTCATTAGTCTTAGTCACATAAAATGTTTTGTTTTGTTTTTTTCTTTAAACCTTGAAATGATGATTACACAGCAAACAATTCAGTTTAAACTCTGTAATTAGAATTATATAGCAACAGTGTATCATGCTTGAGGACAGTTTCTCCTCCCTGAAAACCTTCTGACGAATCCTTATATTTTAGAAGCTATATTATGGGAGTGGGTCTGGTAGGATCTTTCTATTGTTAAATTCTAATCCTGTTATCCTAAAATATAAATTGTGGGAGTAGGTCTGGTAAAATTTTCACAAATTTCAGACATGCTTTTGATGTATTATAATAACTAAATTAAAATGTATGTAACTCCCTGGCTAACACTAGCAAGGGGGGCATTCTCTGGCCCCCTTCTGATGTCCATGTCAGAAGCTTTCTCTGTTCCTTTTCTTACTTTAATAAAACTCTGATATACAAGAACTCTTGAGTGGTCAAGCCTGGTCCTTAGTCCTGAAGTTAAATCTTCTTCTCAGAGATCATGAATCCAGCACTATCCATCTTAAGCTTTTAGAGAAGGAGAAGTTTCCATACCACAGGAAACCCTCTCAGAGGTTGATTCAGTGGGCCTCTTTGGAATCTCAGAGGGTGGTATAGCCACCCCACACCACCCCAAATCCAGCACTATCCACCTTAAGCTTTTAGAGAAGGAAAAGTTTCCATACGACAGGAAACCCTCTCAGAGGTTGATTCAGTGGGCCTCTTTGGAATCTCAGAGGGTGGTATAACCACCCCACACCACCATCTCAGAATTCAAGCCAAAAAAGCAATTATTAGTGGGGAATTGCCTCACAGTCTCGTGTCCACCCACAGTGAGTGGGGGCTTTGTACAGGGGCGCCCTCTGCATCTTCAGTCCTTAGAATAAAGATGGGGTTTGAATGCTCTACAGACACTCTGAGAGAACTAATGTGATGTAGCAGGCTGAGGCACATAAGGCCAGAGAGAGAAAAATAAACAAAGAAAAGGAATGTTCCCATGGGAAGGCTCTAAGACCACACTGCAACCCCTGACCTGCTTACAGAACAGACTATGCCCTAGTATTTACTGAAGGAGAGCAAGCTAGCTTTCCTTATGGACCTCCCAGGAGGCAAAGATTCAGAATGTTGACAACCAGAGGCAGAAGGCCATAACCTTTTAGGCCCAGGAGACTGCATCTCCTGCCAAGCTGTGAGCAGACTCTATCCATGAGCAGCCACTAACCATGACTTCCTGAGATCTGGGACAGTTTATAGCTGCCAAGAGTGTCATAACCTGAGAGCAACTCCTCTGAGGAGATGCACAGCTCACCATGCATGGACTGTATCCTTGTGGAGTATCTGAGAAACTGACCAGAATGAACCTGAGCAGTGCACGAAAAACATGGTCCACCAGGAACTATGACATCACAGCTATCCTGAAAACCTGAGTGGCTCTCTGGAAGAGTGTACTCTGGAACATCCTGGAACCTGAGCAGCTTGGACCTGGAAAGTGCATTAGACAAAGGGCCCACCTGGGACTATGCTCTGGCAGAACACCAGGCCACTTTGGCCTGGGAAGAGCAGGAGATGCATGGCTCAACTGGGACTGGGCATTCATAGAACACCCAGAAATATGAGCAGCTTGGGCCTTGGAAGTGCAGGAGACAAAGAACCCACCTGGGACTGTGCCCCAAACAGAGAACTGGGGAGTCTGGACTGCTTGGGCCTGGGATGAGCAAGAGCTACATGGTTCAACTGGGGCTGGGCCTTCATACAACACCTGGGAATCTGAGCAGCTTGGACCCGGGAAGTGCAGGAGACACATGGCCAACCTGGGACTTCACGCCTAGCACAGGACGGACCCTAGGTAGCTTGGGCCTGGCAAGTGCGTGAGATCCATGGCCCTTCTGTAACTGTGCCCTCAAGGGACACCCAGGAGCTTGAGTGGCTGGATCTGAGAAGTGTACATCACCTTGGACTTTGGCAGACCCTGTGCTGTCTATTCACAACAAAGGCTACCCACAAATCCCAGTGGTATTTGTTTGCAGTGTTCCTGCCTCTCCACAGCAAAACAGAGCAAATGACCCTGAATAAGGGTCTATTGTCACCTCTTCCTATCAGGGCTTAGATTAGACATTGAAGAGACTTGCAAGCAGAGGAGGCCAGCCTAAGTAAAGATAAGACAGGGGAACTACTCAAGAAGTGGCAGGTGCAACAGATTAAAATTAAGCAGTAAAATTGCATTTAAGGACAATTGTGGACTTTGAGAAAGAGTGCAAGCTAGAACAAGGGATAACCTGACACTGAACTGACCCCAGAATATTTTTTCTAATTTTTGTGTTCAATTATGTCTCGGTTTATTTTATATTATACATTTGGGAGTTCAAATTCTAGTCTAGGTTTTTTAATTTTTGCTTTCTGGAATTTGTTATTCATTTTGTAGTATTAAGAGTCTATTTTTTAATATCCACTTTCACTCAGGGATTTGATTACAGGCTTAATTGCTCTCTTTCCTTTTGACTTTCTTTTCTCCTCCTGATCACCTCTATCTAGCTCTTCCCTCTTCTTTTCTATACATAATGCTGTGGATCTCTTTGACTGTCCAGGATGTGGAGTTATTTCACCACTAACATGGGGTTTTGTCTTCTGTGCAATGTTGAAAGTGTAGTCTTGAGGTTACTGCAAGAGGGGGACCAAAAACCAGAGGCAGGTAGCTCAGCTCCAGAACTTTGGATCATCATAGAACCCCTGGCCCCAGGGAAGAGTGATAGACAAGATCCCATCCAAAAGGATACATGCCTACACTGAAAGCAAGCTCCATCCAAGAGCAGCAAGCTCCAGTGCAAGACAACCCATGCTAATCTTCCAGCAAAACAAGAACACACTCAAGAAAATTACAAGGCACTCTTCTAAATTCAGTCACTCAGTTGTGTCTGACTCTGCAACCCCATGGACTGCAGCACACCAGGCCTCCCTGTCAATCACCAACTCCCAAAGTTTACTCAACTCATGTCCACTGAATCACTGATGCCATCCAACCATCTCATCCTCTGTCATACCTTTCTCCTCTGGACCTCAATCTCTCCCAGCATCAGGGTCATTTTAAATGAGTCAAGTCTTTGCATCTGGTGGCCAAATTATTGGAGTTTCAGCTTCAGCATTAGTTCTTCCAATGAATATTCAGGACTGATCTCCTTTAGGATGGACTTGTCGGATCTCCTTGAAGTACAAGGGCCTCTCAAGAGACTTCTCCAACAATACAGTTCAAAAGCATCAATTCTTTGATGCTCAACTTTTTTTTTTTTCAAATTTTATTTTATTTTTAAACGTTACATAATTGTATTAGTTTTGTCAAATATCAAAATGAATCCACCAGTAGTATACATATGTTCCCCATCCTGAACCCTCCTCCCTCCTCCCTCCCCATTCCATCCCTCTGGGTCATCCCAGTGCACTAGCTCCAAGCATCCAGTATAGTGCATCGAACCTGGACTGGCATCTCATTTCATAAATGATAGTCCAGCTCTCACATCCATACATGACTACTAGAAAATCCATACCTTTTAGACAGACCTTTATCGGCAAGATAATGTCTCTGGTTTTTAATATGCTGTCTAGGTTGGTCATAACTTTCCTTCCCAGAAGTAAGCATCTTTGAATTTCATGGCTTCAATCACCATCTACAGTGATTCTGGAGCCCTTCAAAAGAAAGTCAAACACTGATTGCCCTTCAATTTGCCATAAAGTGGTGGGATCAGATGCCATGATCTTAGTTTTCAGCTTTAAGCCAACGTTTCACTCTCCTCTTTTGATTTCATTAAATGACTCTTTAGTTCTTCCCTTTCTGCCATAAGGGTGGTGTCATCTGCATATCTAAGGTTATTTCTCCTGGAAAACTTGATTCCAGCTTGTGCTTCATCCAGCACAGTGTTTCTCATGAGGTACTCTGCATAGAAGTTAAATAAGCAGAGTGACAATATACAACTTTGACATATTCCTTATCCTATGTGCAGCTAGTCATTCCATGTCCCATTCAAACTGCTGTTTTCCGGCCTGCATAGAGGCTTCTCAAGAGGCAGGTCAGCTGCTCTGGTATTCCCATCTCTTTCAGAATTTCCCAACGTTTATTGTAATCCACACAGTCAAAGTCTTTAGAAAAGTCAATAAAGCAAAAGTAGATCTTTTTCTGGAACTCCCTTGCTTGATTGATGATCCAGTGGATGTTGGCCATTTGATCTCTGTTTCCTCTGACTTTTCAAAAACCAGCTTGAACATCTTGAAGTTTACGGTTCATGTATTGCTGAAGCATGGCTTGGAGAATTTTTAGCATTACTTTACTAGCATGTGAGATGAATGCAATTGTGCAGTAGTTTGAGCATTCTTTGGCATTGCCTTACTTTGGGATTGGAATGAAAACTGACCTTTTAAAGTCCCGAGCCACTGCTGAGTTTTTCAAATTTGCTGACATATCGAGTGCAGCACTTCCATAGCATAATCTTTTAGGATTTTAAATAGCTCAACTGCAATTCTATCACTTCCACTAACTTTGTTCATAGTGATGCTTCTTAAGGCCCACTTGACTTCACATTCCAAGATGTCTGGACCTAGGTGAGAGATCAGATCATCATGATTATTTGGATTGTGAAGATCTTTTATGGACAGTTCTTCTGTGTAATCTTTGCCAACTCTTCTTAATATCTTCTGCTTCTGTTGGGTCCATACCATTTCTGTCCTTATTGTGCCTATCTTTGCATGAAATATTCCCTTGGAACCTCAAATTTTCTTGACGTGATCTCTAGTCTTTCCCATGCTATTACTTTCCTCTATTTCTTTGCACTGATCACTAAGGAAGGCTTTCTTATCTCTCCTTGCTATTCTTTGCAACTCTATATTCAAATGGCTATATCTTTCCTTCTCTCCTTTGCCTTTCACTTCTCTTCATTTCACAGCTATTTTTAAGGCTTCCTCAGGCACCCATTTTGAGTTTTTGAATTTCTTTTTCTTGGGGATGATCTTGATACCTGTCTCCATCCATGGTTCATCAGGCACTCTATCAGACCTAGTCCCTTAAATTTATTTCTCACTTCCACTGTATAATCATAAGGGATTTGATATAGGTAATTCCTGAATGGTCTAATGGTTTTCCTTACTTTTTTCAACTTAAGTCAATATGTGGAAATAAGGATTTCCTGATCTGAGCCACAGTTAGCTCCTGGTCTTGTTTTATGCTCTCTAGGAGGAGTAAGCATCTTTTAATTTCATGGCTGTAGTCACTATCTGCAGTGATTTTGTAGCCCCCCACCTCCCCAAAATAAAGTCTGCCACCATTTCCTCTGTTTGTGCATATATTTTCCATGAAGTGATGGGGCAGGACGCCATGATTTCAGTTTCCATAATGTAGAGCTTTAAGCCTACTTCTTCACTTTCCTCTTTTATTTTCATCAAGAGATTGTTCAGTTTCTCTTCACTTTCTGCCATAAGGGTGGTTTCATCTGCATATCTGAAGTTATTGACATTTCTCCTGGCAATCTTGATTCCAGTTTTTGTTTCTTCCAGCCCAGCATTTCTCTGCATAGAAGGTAAATAAGCAGTGTGACAATATGTAGCCTTGAGGTACTCCTTTTCCTATTTGGAACCGGTCTGTTATTCAATGTCCAGTCCTAACTGTTGCTTCCTGACCTGCATACAGGCTCCTCAAGAGGCAGGTCCGGTGGTCTGGTATTCCCATCTCTTTCAGAATTTTCCAGTTCATTTTGATCCACACAGTCAAAGGCTTTTGCAGAAGTAGATGTTTTCCTGGAACTTGCTTGTTTTTTCAAAGATCCAGCAGATGTTGGGAATTTGATCTCTGGTTGCTCTGTATTTTCTAAAACAAGCTTGAACATCTGGAAGTTAACACTTGATGTATTGCTGAAGCCTGGCTTGGAGAATTTTGAGCATTACTTTGCTAGCATGTGAGATGACTGCAACTGTAGGGCAGTTTGAGCATTCTTTGGCATTCCCTTTCTTTGAGACTGGAATGAAAACTGACCTTTTCCAGTCCCGAGCCACTGCTGAGATTTTCAAATTTCCTGGCATATTGAGTGCATCACTTCCACAGCATCATCTTCTAGGATTTGAAATAGCTCAAGTGGAATCAAAGCCATAATAGAACCCCCTAATTCTCTCATGGACACTGCATTGCCTCTCAGAAAAAATGAGATCCACAGCCATCTTCTATAACAACCACAAAATAATTCCTTCAACTAGAAAACCTTCACAATCCACTGGTCCCACCACATTCACTGGGAGGAGTCTAACCAATTAACAGCAATGATGACCCTCCCATTTGCAGAAAATAGACCTCAAAGACAGCCATCTAAACAACATGAAAAGACAGAGACATATCCAGCAGGTGAAGGAACACAATAAAATTCAACAAATCAATGAAAGAGGAGGAGATAAGAAGTCTACAGGAAAAACAATTCAGCATAATAATAGTCAAAGTCTTGGAAATAAATGGAGCTACAGATAAATAGACTTTAGACATGTATTGAGAAGATCAAAGGGGTGTTTTAAAAAGATCTAGAAGAAGTAATGAATAGTCAATCAATAATGAACCATGCAATAACTGAGATAGAAATCACTCTGTACAACAAAAACAGTAGAGTAACTGAAGCAGAAGAAGGACTAAGTGAGCTGGAAGATAGAATGTTGAAAATAAATGAAGCAGAACAGGAAAAAAAAATAGAGAAATGAAGACAGCCTCAGAGACTTCTGGGACAATGTTAAATGCCCCACATTTAAATCATAGGTTTCTTGGAGAAAGAAGACAAAAGGAAAGGGCATGAGAAAATATTTGAGGAGAAAATAACTAAAAACTTCCCTGAAATAGGAAAGGGAATAGACATCTAAGATCAAAAACCCCAGAGTGTTCCACAGGGATAAATCCAAGACAAAACATATCAAAATACACATTAATCAAAATAAAAACAAACTAATAAATATACACAATGAACAAATATTCAAGGAAACAAAGGAATAACAACAAATAACATAGACAGGAATCCCCATAAGTATAACAGCTGATCTTACCCTAGAAACTCTTCAGCTTAGAAAGGAATGGCAAGATATACTTAAAGTGATGAAAGGCAAAAACCTACAGCCAAGATTACTCTATTCAACAAGGATAGCATTCTAATTCAAAAGAGGAGTCAAAAGCTTAACAGACAAACAAAAGCAATTAGAATTCAGAACCACCAAACCAGCACTTCAAGAAATGCTGAAGGATCTTATCTAGATTGGAAACAGAAAAGCTTTACAAAATAAATCCACAAAAATATGTAGTAAATGGTAACAAGATCACACTTAGCAACAACTACCTTAAACATAAATGGGCTAAAAGCTCCAATGAAAATACAAAGACTGGCTGAATGAATATAAGAATATACTGCCTGCAGGAAAACCACCTCATAATTAGGGACACGTACAGAGTGAAAGTGATAACCAGGAAAAAGCTATTTTGTGAAAATGGAGAGCAAAAGAAAGTGGGAGAAGCAATACTCATATCAGATAAATGGGCTTTAATCAAAGACCACTATAGGAGACAAAGAAGGTTGCATTACCTAATAATCAAGGTATCAATCCAAGAAGAAGCTATATGCACCCCATGTAGGAGCACCTCAATACAAGAGACAAATGCCAACAACTATTAGAGCAGAAATAGACACTAACCAATAGTGTTGGGTGATTTTAATACTTCACTCATAACATGGACAGATCATCCGGACAGAAAATCAATAAGGAAAACTCATGTTTTAGATGATACATTAGACCAGTTTGACCTAATTGATATCTACAGGGCATCCCACCCCAAAAGAACAGATTTCACCATTTTCTCCTTATTCTCAAGTGCAAATGGAACATTATCTTAAGACAGATCACATCCAAGGTCACGTCTAACCTTGGTAAACTTCAAAAAATTGTAATATTTTCAAACATATTTTCTGATCACAATGTTGTTAGATCAGATATCAACTACAGGAGAAAAACATAGAGGAAACACAAATAATTTGGAGGCTAAACAGCTGCTGCTGCTAAGTCACTTCAGTCGTGTCTGATTCTGTGCGACCCCATAGACGGCAGCCCACCAGGCTTCCCCATCCCTGGGATTCTCCAGGCAAGAACACTGGAGTGGGTTGCCATTTCCTTCTCCAATGCATGAAAGTGAGAAGTGAAAGTGAAGTCGCTCAGTCGTGTCCGACTCTTAGCAATGCCATGGACTGCAGCCTTCCAGGCTCCTCCGTCCATGGGATTTTCCAGGCAAGAGTACTGGAGTGGGGTGTCATTGCCTTCTCCAAAACAGAAGAAAATTCAAATTTGAATTCAATAAAATTCAGAGATTTTTATGAAAAAAAAAAAAAAAAACTCTGCCAAAGTAGTCATAGATGGAACATACCTCAACATAATGAAAGCCTAATATGACAAAACCACTTCAAACATTATTGTCAATAATCAAAAACTTAAAACATTTCCTTTAAAATCAGCATTAAGACAAGGGTACCCATACTCATCACTACTAGTTTTGGAAATTCTAGCCACACTTTTCAAAGAAGAAAAAGATATAAAAAGAATCCTGAATGGAAAAGAAGAGGTAAAACTCTCTATATTTGCACATGATATTATCCTTTACACAGAAAACCCAAGAGATGCCACCAGAAAATTACTGGAGTTAATCAATGAATAGAGTAAATGTGCAGGGTATAAAATTAATACACAGAAACCCTTATATTCCTATACACTAACAATGAAAATTCAGAAAGAGAAATTAAGGAATAATCCTGTTCATCTTTGCAATGAAAGGAATAAAATAACTAGAAATAAATTTGCATAAAAAGACAAAGGGCTTCCCTGATAGCTCAATTGGTAAAGAAGCTACCTTCAATGTAGGAGACTCCTGTTCAATTCCTGGGTCAGGAAGATCCCCTGAAGAAGGGATAGGCTACCCACTGTAGTATTCTTGGACTTCCCTTGTGGCCCAGCACGTGAAGAATCCTCCTGCAATGTGTGAGACCTGCACACAATGTGTTTGAGCCTTGGGTTGAGAAGATCCTCTGGAGAAGGGAAAGGCTATCCATTCCAGTATTCTGGCCTGAAGAATTACAAATTCCATACACTGTATGATCCATGGGATTGCAAAAAGTCAGACATGACTAAGAAATTTTCACTTACCCAGAGAGATACAAAATAAGCACTGATGAAAGAAAGCAAAACACATATAGATGGAGAAACATACCATGTTCTTAGATTGGATTAATTGATATAGTTAAAATGAGTATACCACCCAAAACAATCAATAGATTCAATGCAATACCTACAATATTTTTCATAAAACTAGAACAAATTATTTTATGATTTGCATAGAAACACATAAGACTTTGAAGAGACAAAGCAATTTTGAGAAAGAAGAATGGAACTAGAAGAGTCAAACTTTCTGATAAGACTACACCACAAAGATATCAAGAGAGTATGAAACTTGCACAAACATAGAAATACAGACCAATGGAACAAAATATAAAGTCCAAAGATAAATTCATGCACCCATCATCTTTGACAATGGAGGCAAAAATATGCAACCGAAAAATATAATTTCTTCAAAAAGTGTAACTGGGAAAACTGGACAGCTATGTGTAGAAACTAGAACAGTATCTAACATCATGTTCAAAATAAACTCAAAATGGATTACAGATGTAAATGTAAGACCAGAAAATATAAAACCCTTAGAGTAAAACATAGGTATAACCACTCTAAAATAAGACACAGCAAGATCCTCTATGACCCATTGCCTAGAGTAAAGGAAATAAAAACAAAATTTAAAAAAAGCAACCTAATTAAGCTCTATAGCTTGTGTACAACGAGGAAACTATAATTAAGGTGAATATGTAGCCTTCAGTTTTATGTGATTATGGTTTCAGTGTATCTGTCCTCTGATGCCCTCTTGCAACACCTACCTTCTTTTTTGGGTTTCTCTTACCTTGGTCATGGGGTATCTCTTCACGGCTGCTCCAGCAAAGCGCAGCCATTGCTCCTTACCTTGGATGAGGGGTATCTCCTCACGGCACCTATCCTGAAATTGAACGTGGAATAGCTCCTCTAGGCCCTCCTGAGCCCACGCAGCCACCGCTCCTTGGGCCTGGGGTTACTCATCTCAGCTGCTGCCCCAACTTTGGGTGTGGAGTAGCTGCTCTTGGCGGCTCTTGTGCTGTCGCAGCCTTGCACTGTCCGCCACAGCCCCTGACCTCTGACACGGTTTAGCTCCTCCCTGCTGCGCCCCTGACCTTTGACACGGGTAAGCTTCTCTCGGCTACAGCCCCTGACCTTGGACGTGGGGTAGCTCCTCCCAGCCATCGCCCCTGACCTCAGACGTGGGGTAGCTCCTATGGGCTGCTCCAGCGCTGTTGTAGCCTTGCTCTCTCAGCTGCTGGCCCTGACCTCGGACATGGGGTAGCTCCTCTCAGCTATCCCTGCACCTTCGCAACCTGGCACTCTCGGCTGCTGTCCCTGACCTCGGACGTGGGGTACCCTCTCCGCCATGCTCTGTGCGCCATTGCAACTGCCGGTGCTCTGTGCCACGCCCATGGGGCCACCCAAGATGGACGGGTCATGGTGGAGAGGTTTGACAGAATGTGGTCCACTGGAAAAGGGAAAGGCAAACCACTTCAGTATTCTTTCTTTGAGAAACCCATGAACAGTATGAAAGGCAAACTGATAGGATAATGAAAGAGAAACTCCCCAGGTCAGTAGGGGCCCAATATGCTACTGGAGAGATCAGTGAATTACTAACTCCAGAAAGAATGAAGGGATGGAGCCAAAGCAAAAAAAAACCCAGTTGTGGATGTGACTGGTGATAGAAGCAAGATACAATGCTGTAAAGAGCAATATTGTATAGGAACCTGGAATGTCAGGTCCATGAATCAAGGCAAATTGGAAGCAGTCAAACGAGATGGCAAGAGTGAACATCAACATTCTAGGAATCAGCGAACTAAAATGGATTGGAATGGGTGAATTTAACTCAGATGACCACTATATCTACTACTGTGGGCAGGAATCCTTTAGAGGAAATGGAGTAGCCATCATGGTCAACAAAAGAGTCAAAAATGCAGTACTTGGATGCAATCTCAAAAACGACAGAATGTTCTCTGTTCATTTCCAAGACAAACCATTCAATATCACAGTAATCCAAGTCTAGGCCCCAATCAGTAATGCTGAAGAAGCTGAGGTTGAACGGTTCTATGAAGACCTATGAGACCTTTTAGAACTAATAATCAAAAAAGATGTCCTTTTCATTATAGGGGACTGGAATGCAAAAGTTGGAAGTCAAGAAACACCTGGAGTAATAGGCAAATTTGGCCTTGGAATACAGAATGAAGCAGGGCAAAGACTAATAGAGTTTTGCCAAGAAAATGCACTGGTCA
Organism: Bos taurus; assembly: GCF_002263795.3. Classification (NCBI taxonomy): domain Eukaryota; kingdom Metazoa; phylum Chordata; class Mammalia; order Artiodactyla; family Bovidae; genus Bos; species Bos taurus. The sequence continues at coordinate 24,394,781 of NC_082638.1, forward strand.
TAGCAAACACCTTCTTCCATCAACACAAGAGAAGACTCTACACATGGACATCACCAAATGTTCAACACAGAAATCAGATTGATATTCTTTGTAGCCAAAGATGGAGAAGCTCTATACTGTCAACAAAAACAAGACCAGGAGCTGACTGTGGCTCAGATCATGAACTGCTTATTGCCAAATTCAGACTTAAATTGAAGAAAGTAGGGAAAACCACTAGATCATTCGGGTATGAACTAAATCAAAATTACTTATGATTATACAGTGGAAGTGAGAAATAGATTTAATGGAGTAGATCTGATAGATAGAGTGCCTGAAGAACTATGGACAGAGGTTCATGACATTGTACAGAAGACAGGGATCAAGACCATCCCCATAGAAAAGAACAGCAGAAAAGCAAAATGGCTGTCTGAGGAGGCCTTACAAATAGCTGTGAAAAGAAGAGAAGCAAAAAGCAGAGGAGAAAAGGAAAGATAGAAACATCTGAATGCAGAGTTCCAAAGAATAGCAAGAAGAGATAAGAAAGCTTTCCTCAGCGATCAATGCAAATAAATAAGGAAAACAAGAGAATGGGAAAGACTAGAGATCTCTTCAAGAAAATTAGATACCAAGGGAACATTTCATGCAAAGATGGGCTCGATAAAGGACAGAAATATTATGGACCTAACAGAAACAGTAGATATTAAGAAAAGGTGGCAGGAATACACAGAAGAACTGTAGAAAAAAAAAAGCTTCTGCACAACAAAGGAAACTATAAACAAGGTGAAAAGACAACCTTCAGAATGGGAAAAATAATAGCAAATGAAGCAACTGAAAAACAACTAATCTCAAAAATATAGAAGCAACTCCTATAGCGCAATTTCAGAAAAATAAATGACCTAATCAAATAATGGGCCAAAGAACTAAATAGACATTTCTCCAAAGAAGACATACAGATGGCTAACAAACACATGAAAAGATGCTCAACATCACACATTATCAGAGAAATGCAAATCAAAACGACAGTGAGGTACCATTTCATGCCAGTCAGAATGGTTGCGATCCAAAAGTCTGCAAGCAATACATACTGGAGACAGTGTGGAGAAAAGAGAACCCTCTTACACTGTTGGTGGGAATGCAAACTAGTATAGCCACTATGAAGAACAGTGTGGAGATTCCTTAAAAAACTGGAAATAGAACTTCCTTATGACCCAGCAATCCCACTGCTGGGCATACACACCAAGGAAACCAGACTTGAAAGAAACATGTGTTCCCAAATGTTCATCACTGCATTGTCTCTAATAGCCAGGGCATGGAAGCAACCTACATGACCATCAGCAGACAAATGGATAAGAAAGCTGTGGTACATATACACAATGGAGCATTACTCAGCCATTGAAAATAATACATTTGAATCAGTTCTAATGAGATGGATGGAACTGGAGCCTATTATACAGACTGAAGTAACCCAGAAACAAAAACACCAGTACAGTATGCTAATGCATATATATGGAATTTAGAAAGATGGTAATGATAACCCTGTACGTGAGACAGCAAAAGAGACGCATATGTATAGAACAGTCTTTTGGACTCTGTGGGAGAGGGAGAGGGTTGGATGATTTGGAAGAATGGCATTGAAACATGTATAGTATCATATATGAAACAAATCACCATTTCAAGTTCGATGCAGGATACTGGTTGCTTGGGACTGGTTGCACGATACTGGTACACGGGGACGACCCAGAGGGATGGTACATGGTGGGAGAAGGGAGGGGGGTACGGGATGGGAACACGCGTATACCCTTGGTGGATTCATGTTGATGTATAGCAAAACCAATACAATATTGTAAAGTAATTTAACTCCAATTAAAATAAATATATTTATACTAAAAATTAAAAGATCTTCATGACCAAGATAATGACTATGGTATGATCATTCACCTAGTGCCAGACATCCTGGAATGTGATGTCAAGTGGGCTTTAGAAAGCATCACTATGAATAAAGCTAGTAGAGGTGATGGAATTCCAGTTGAGCTACTTCAAATCCTGAAAGATGATGCTGTGAAAGTGCTGTAGTCAATATGCCAGCAAATTTGGAAAACTCAGCAGTGGCCACAGGACTGGAAAAGGTCAGTTTTCATTCCAATCCCAAAGGAAGGCAATGCCAAAAAATGAGCAAACTACCACACAATTGCACTCATCTCACACGCTAGTAAAGTAATGCTCAAAATTCTCCAAGCCAGGCTTCTGCAATATATGAACCATGAACTTCCATATGTTCAAGCTGGTTTTAGACAAGGCAGAGAAACCAGAGATCAAATTGCCAACATCCGCTGGATCATCAAAAAAGCAAGAGAGGTCCAGAAAAGCATCTAATTCTGTTTTATTGACTGTGCCAAAACCTTTGACTGGGTGGACCACAATAACCTGTGGAAAATTCTGAAAGAGATGGGATTACCAGAGCACCTGACCTGCCTTGGATAAACTTATATGCAGGTCAGGAAGCAACAGTTAGAAGTGGACATGGAACAACAGACTGTTTTTAAATAGGAAAAGGAGTACATCAAGGCTGTATATTGTCACCCTGCTTATTTAACTTGTAGGCAGAGTACATCATGAGAAATGCTGGGCTGAAAGAAGGACAAGCTAGAATCAAGATTGCCAAGAGAAATATCAATAACTTCAGATATGGAGATGACATCACCCTTATGGCAGAAAGTGCAGAGGAACAAAAAAGCCTCTCGATGAAAGTGATAGTGGAGAATGGAAAAAGTTGACATAAAGCTCAACATTCAGAAAACGAAGATCATGGCATCTGGTCCCATCACTTTATGGAAAATAGATAGGTAAACAGTGGAAACAGTGTCAGACTTTATTTTTTAGGGCTGCAGATGGTGACTGCAGCCATGAAATTAAAAGACACTTACTCCTTGGAAGAAAAATTATGACCAACCTAGATAGTATATTGAAAAGCAGAGACATTACTTTGCCAACAAAGGTCCGTCTAATCATGGCTATGGTTTTTCCAGTGGTCATGTATGTATGTGAGAGTTGGACTGTGAAGAAAGCTGAACGCTGAAGAACTGATGCTTTTGAACTGTGGTGTTGGAGAAGACTCTTGAGAGTCCTTTGGACTCCAAGGAGATCCAACCAGTGCATTGTGAAGGAGATCAACCCTGGGGTCACTTTGGAAGGACTGATGCTAAAGATGAAACTCCAGTACTTTGGCCACCTCATGTGAAAAGTTGACTCATTCGAAAAGACTCTGCTGCTGGGAGGGATTGGGGGCAGGTGAAGAAGGGGACAACAGAGGATGAGATGGCTGAATGGCATCACTGACTCGATGGACGTGAGTCTGAGTGAACTCCGGGAGTTGGTGATGGACAGGGAGGCCTGGTGTGCTGTGATTCATGGCGTTGCAAAGAGCCGGACACGTCTGAGTGACTGATCTAAACTGAACTGTCGCCTTCAGAATTGGGAGAAAATAATAGCAACTGGAAAACTAACAAAAAAAATTATTCTCCAAAATATGCAAGCTGCTCAAGTATCTCAATACTCAGCTACAAATACTACTCAGAAAAACAAACCAAAGAAGATATACAGATTACTAAGAGACACAGAAAAGCTGCTCAGCATCACTCATCATAAAAGAAGTGCAAATCAAAACCACATTGAGGTATCATTTCACACTGGTCAGACTGGCCATGATTAAAATGTCTACAATGTAATTGCTGTAGAGGCTGTGGAGTAGAGGGAACCTTTTTAAATTGTTGATGGGAATGCAAACTGGCACAACCATTATAGAGTACTTTGTGGAAACTCCTTAGAAAGTTGAAAATAGAAGTGCCATATGACCCAGCAATCCCACTCTTGGGCATGAACCTCAAGGAAACTAGAATTGAAAGAAACACAGTATTCTAGTGTTTACTGAAGCACTGTTTACAATAGCTAGGACATGGAAGTGACCAAGAGGTCCATCAGCAGATGAATGATTAAGGACATTTTGCTACATATGCATATGAAATATTACTCAATAATAAGAAGTCATGCATTCGAGTCAGTTCTAATGAGGTGGAAGAGTGTGAAACCTATTACACAAAGTGAAGGAACTAAGAAAGAGAAAGACAAAGCTGTATATTAATTCATATATGTGGAATTTATAAAGATGGCCTATACACAGGCCAGGAGAAGAGACAAATATCTAAAGAACAGACTTTTGGACTCAGTGAGAGAAGGTGAAGGTGAAGATTTGAGAAAATAGCATTTAAATGTGTACAGTGCTATATGTAAAAAATAGATGACCAGTGTGAGGTTTTATAACATGGGTGCTATATAATATCCATGTCACAACTTCTGAACTTGCAATCTAATACATGCATTAACCACCAATGAGCCCACATTCTAGTGCACATCATGCACGTTCTGAGCTTGCAGCCTGGAGCTCTCATTTTGCCCCTTCCAACCCCACGATCCGGGGTAGGCTCGTAGTAACTGCTGAATTTTCACTTTCGGGGAGGCATCACAAACTTATTAAACCCACATTCTAGTGCAAACATGCTGCATCTTGAACCTGAACTCTGGAGCAGGCATCTTGCCACTACTAATACTGTTTATCATCATCTACTCTTTCACTGTCATGACATGCTTCCGTTGCTTCTTCATCTCCTCTGGTCAACACACTGAGTCGTTTATCATCATCTAGTGTTTACTTCAGTCCTGTAACCTGTTTTGAGTGCTTGTTCAACCCACTCCAGGTCAAATATATTTAGTATTCAATGGTGCGACAGGTTATGTGTTTCTTCATCCTCCTCTGTTTAAACACACTGTAATTTACCACCCTTTGCGTTTCAGTTCTGTGACATGCTTCTATCCACTCCAGGTCTAACAGAGTCAGTAGATTATCATCATCCGATGATTTAACTGTGGAACATTCCACAAGTCTTCTTCATGCACCCCATGTCAAACATACCCAGTAGCTTATCACCATCCCGTGTTTCAGTGCAGTGACATGATGTAAGTGTTTCTTCATTTTCTCCAGGTAAAGCACACTCAATAGTTTGTCACCAATGTTTCACCTGTGACATGATTCTTCTTAATTTATTTAGTTGGCTGTGTTGGGTCATAGTTGTGTCACGTAAGATAGTCCTTGAGACAAGCCAACTCTCACCATGGCATGCAGTCTCTGGAGTGTGAGAACTTCAGTGTTTGCAGCTGTGCAGGTTTAGTTACTCTGTAGCATATGGGATGTTAGTTTCCCAGTCAGGGATTGAACCTTCATCCCCTACACTTCAAGGTGGATGCTTAACCACTGAACCACCAGGAAAGGCCCTGTGACATGCTTTAAGTGCTTGCTTTTACACCCTATATCAAAAAGACACATTGTTTGATGGGATTATATCACCATCCAGGGTTGCAAAGCATTTGGCATGCTTCAAGAACTTCTTCATCCACATTGGTCAAATACAACCAGGTGTTTATCACCATGCAGCACCATTCTGTGCAATGTGCTTCCTCATTGATTACTTGTCGAACACTTCCAATAGATTATCATGATCTACTGTTTCAGTGCAGTGACACCTCAAGTTATTCTTCACACACCCTGGGTCAAACACATCCAGTTGTATATCTCCATCCAGTGTTTCTTCATCCAGTGAAAGCTGTGACATGCTTTCAGTGTTTCTTTATCCACCCCAGGTCAAACGTACTCAGTAGCTTATCATTATCCACACTTTAAAGAGGTGATTCAGCCGCATCTTGGTCAACTTGACCTAAAATAGACTCATCAGCTTATCACTTTTTGTTTTTCACTGCTGTCACAAGTTCAAGTGCATCTTTATCAAACACACCAGTAGTTTATCACCATCCAGTATTTCCAAGCTCTGACACAACTGCTTTATCATCCAGACTATAAAAATACATCCAGTAGTTTATCAACATCAGTGTTTCAGTGCTGTGATGTGATTCAAGTGCCTGTTCATCCACACTCTGGAAGTACACACTCTGTAGTTTATTACCATACAGTGCTCAGTGCCTTGACATGTGACATGCTCCAAATGTTTCTTTGTCCACCTGGTGTCAAATACTCAATAGTTTACCAACATCTATATTTCAGCATATGCTTCTTTGTCAATCCTGGCCCATCACTTCTAGGAGTTTACCACCTTCAGGGTTTCGGTGCTGTGATATACTTCATGTGCTTCATCCTCTCCTGTAAAACATACTCATTTGTGTATCATCATCCCGTATTCAGTAGAGTGATATGCTTCAAATGCTCAATAGTCCATATCAGTCGAATGTTCCCAGCATTTTATCATTCGCCAAGGTTTCAGGGCTGTAACTTGTGGCATATATTAGGTGTTTGTTTGACTCCCAGAGGTCAAACTCAACAAGTGTCTTTTCACCATTCAGCCTATCAGTGCTGTGACATACACCAGTGATTCCTTATCTACTCTGGGTTAATACACACATCCATTCTTTCAGTGCTGATTAATTCACAAGGCTTCCTCATCTATCCTATTTCAAATACATACAGTCGTTTATCAACATCCAGTGTTTAAGTGCTGTGACACACTTCAGGTGCTTCTTTATTTACCCATGATTGATGTTTTTCAGTCACACAGCCATGTCCAGCTCTTTGCAACCCCATGAACCACAGCACACCAGGCTTCCCTGTCCTTCACTATCTCCTGGAATTTGCTCAAATTCATGCCCATGAGACAGTTATGCCAACATTCAACTATTTTATTCTCTGTCACACCCATCCCCACCTGATTACAATCTTACCCAGCATTAGTGTCTTTTCTAATGATTTGGCTCTTTGCATCAGGTGGCCAAAGTATTGCAACTTCAGCATCAGTCCTTCCAATTAGTAGTCAGTGTTGATTCTCTTTAGGACTGACTGGTTTGAACTCTTTGCGGTTCAAGGGACTCAAGAGTCTTCTCCAGCACCACAGTTCTAAAACATCAGTTATTTGGCATTCAACCTTCTTTATGGTTCAGATCTCACATCCATGCACGACTACTGGGTAAAACCATACCTTGATTATATGGACCTTTGCCAGAAAAGTGATGTCTCTGGTTGCATATGCTGTCTAGGTTTGTCATAGCTTTTCATCCAAGAAGCAAGTGTCTTTTAACTTCATGGCTTCAGTTACCATGCACAGTGATTTTGGAACTACAAAAATAAAAATCTGTCACAGTTTCCCTTGTGTCTTAATCTATTTGCTATCAAATACTTTGGCCATCTCACACGAAGAGTTGACTCATTGGAAAAGACTCTAATGCTGAGAGGGATTGGGAGCAGGAGGAGAAGGGTACGACAGAGGATGAGATGGCTGGATGGCATCGCTGACCCGATGGACATGAGTCTGAGTAAACTCCGGGAGCTGGTGATGGACAGAGAGGCCTGGCATGCTGCAATTCACGCCATCACAAAGAATTGGACATGACTGAGTGACTGAACTGAACTGGACTGATGGGACTGGATGACATGATCTTAGTTTATTGAATGTCGAGGTTTAAGCTAGCTTTTTTAATTCCCACTTTCATCTCAGCAAGGAGCTCTAATTCCTATTCTGCTTTCTGTCATCCGCATGTCTGAGTTTATTGATATTTCTCCCAGAAATTTTGATTCCAGCTTGTGCTTCTTCCAGTCTGACATTTTGCATGGTATACCTTGCATGTAAGTTCAAGACAGTCTTGATGTACTCCTTTACCAATTCTGAACAAGTCCTTTGTTCCTGCCTGATTCTGTTACTCCTTGACCTGCATACAGGTTTCACAGGAACCAGGTAATGTGGTCAAGTATATACATCTCTTTAAGAATTTTCCACATTTTCAGTGACCCTCATATGCAAAGTCTTTAGCATAGTGAATGAAGCAGAAGTAGATCATTTTCTGGAATTCCATGCTTTGTCTATGATCCAGTGAATGTTGGCAATTTGATCTCTGATTCCTCTGCGTTTCCTAACCCTATTTGTACATTTGAAAGTCCTCAGTTCACATATTGTTGAAAACTAGATTGAGGAATTTTGAGCATTACATTGCCAACGTATGAAATGAGCACGATTGTGCAGTAGTTTGAGCATTCCATCACAATTCTCCTCTTTGGGATCAGAGTGAAACTGACCTTTTCCTGTCCTGTGGTCACTGATGATTTTTCCAAATTTCCTGGCACATTGAGTGCAGCATTTTAACAGCATTATTGTTATTGTTTTAATTTGAAATAGATCAGATCAGTCGCTTAGTCGTGTCCAACTCTTTGCGACGCCATGAATCGCAGCACCCCAGGCCTCCTTGTCCGTCACCAACTTCCGGAGTTCACTGAGACTCTCGTCCATCAAGTCAGTGATGCCATCCAGCCATCTCATCCTCTGCTGTCCCCTTCTCCTCCTGCCCCCAATCCCTCCTAGCATCAAAGTCTTTTCCAATGAGTCAACTCTTCGCATGAGGTGGCCAAAGTACTGGAGTTTCAGCTTTAGCATCATTCCTTCCAAAGAAATCCCAGGGCTGATCTCCTTCAGAATGGACTGGTTGGATCTCCTTGCAGTCCAAGGGATTCTCAAGAGTCTTCTCCAACACCACAATTCAAAAGGATCAATTCTTCGGTGCTCAGCCTTCTTCACAATCCAACTCTCACATCCATACATGACCACAGGTAAAACCATAGCCTTGACTAGAGGAACCTTTGTTGGCATAGGTAAGCTTCAATTCTATCACCTCGACTAGCATTGTTTGTGGTAATTCTTCCTAAGATCCACTTGACTTCACACTCCAGTTTGTCTGCTCTATGTGAGTGATCACACCATTATGGTTATCTAGATGATTAAGTGGAGAAGGCAATGGCACCCAGCAGCAGGTGATTAAGACCTTTCTTTGATACAGTTCTCTTATACTCTTGCCAACACTTCATCACATTTTCTGCTTCTGCTAGGCTCATACCACTTCTGTCCTTGATTGTGCCCATGTTTGCAAGAAATATTCCCTTTGTGTCTCTAAGTTCCTTGGCAAGATTTCTAGTCTTTCCTATTCTATTGTTTCCTCTATTTTTACTGGCCTTATACACACACAATATCATATCCCCATTCAGTGTTTACGTTCAGATATGCTTCAAGTGTTTTTTAATCCACTCCAGAGGAATTTAGTGTGATAGTTTATCAACATCCATTTTTTCTGTATTGTGACATGTTTTGAGCCCCCTTCATTCCCTCCAGGTAAAACACACCCTATAAATTATCATCATTCATTGATGCTGTGCTATTACAGACTTGAAGTGTCCATTTGTCTGATTGAGTCAAACACTCCCTGTAGTTTACCACTATCCAGTGTTCCAGTACTGGGGCATGCCTCATGTACTTCGTTATCCTCTCCAAATAAAATATGGTCAGTAGCTTATCACAATTACTGTTTCGGTTCTATGATGAGTTTCAAGTCCTTCTTTAATTCATTCTAGATAAAACACATTCAGAAGTTTACCATGGTCCCATGTTTTACTCTGTGTCATGCTTCCAGTTTCTCTTCATTCAACATGTATCAAACACACTCAATAGTTTATCACCATCCAGTGTTTCCGTGCTGTTTACTGCTTCAACTGTTTTTTCATTCTCTGAAGAAAATACACAACCAATAATTTATCACAATCCAGTGTGTTAATTCTGGTATATGTTTCAAAAAATCCTTTGTCCACCCAAGGTTGACCACACTCTTAGTTTATCACCATCCCTTGATTCAGTGCTGTTACATACTTTCATCAATTTTTCAACTACCACAGGTCATCATACACAATGATTTTTCATGATCCAGTTTCAGAGTTGTGACATGCTTCATGTGCTTCTTTCCCTATACAAGATCAAAGAAAGACCGCCTAGTGTTTCAGTCATGAAACATACTTCAAGTGGTTCTTGATTCACTCCACGTCAAATGCAGCATATAGGTTATCGACATTCATTGTTTCAGTGCTATGACACATTTCACTGGCTGCTTCACTAACTCCCGGTCTAACACATTCAGCATTTTACCACTATCTAGGGTTTCAGATCTGTGACATGCTTCAAGTGCTCCTGAAACTACTCAAGGTCAAATGCGTTCAGTAGCTTTCTTGTTGCTGGTTGTTATTTGTTGTTCAGTCACTCAGTCATCTCCAGCTCTTCGTAATCCCATGGACTGCAGCATATCTCGCCTTTTTGTCCTTCACCATCTCCCGGAGCTTGTTCAAACTCAAATTCAATGGGTCAGTAATGCCATCCGACCATTTTGTCCTCTTCCATCTCCTTCTCCTGCTCCAATCTTTTCCAGCATCAGAGTGTTTTCCAATGAGTTGGCTCCTCACATTAGATAGCCATAATATTAGGGCTTCTGCCTCAGCATCAGCCCCTCCAGTGAATTTTCAGGATTGATTTCCTTTAGGGTTGACTGGATTCATTTCCTTGCAGCCCAAGGGACTCAAAGGAGTCTTCTCCAAGATTGCAGTTCAAAAGTATCAATTCCTTAATGTTCAGCCTCCTTTATGGTATGGCTTGCATTGGCACATGACTACTCAAAAATACAAAAACATAGCTCTGACTATATGGGTCCTTGTTGGCAAAGGAATGCCTCTGCTTTTTTACATGCAGCCTGGGTTTGTCACAGCTTTTACAAGAAATAAGTGTCATTTAATTTCATAGCTTCAGTCACCATCTGCCATGGTTTTGGAGTCCACAAAAACAGAAGTCTGTCACTGTTTCCATTGTTTTTCCATCTATTTGTATAAAGTGATAGCATTGGATGCCATGATCTAAGTATTTTGAATGTTGAGCTTTAAGCCAACTTATTCAGTCTCCCATTTTACTTTCATCAAAAGGCTCTTTAGTTCTTCTTAACTTTCTGCCATAAGGGTGGTGTCCTCTGCATATTTGAGGTTATTGATATTTCTCCATCAATCTTGATTCCACCTTGTGATTCCTCCAGCACAATGTTTCTCATTATGTATTCTATGTAGAAGTTAAATAAGCAGGGTGACAATTATACAGCCTTGAGGTACGCCTTTTCCTATTTGGAACCAGTCTGTAGTTCTATTTCCAGTTCTAACTGTTGCTTCCTGACCTGCATACAGGTTTCTTAAGAGGCAGGTCAGGTGGTCTGGTATTCCCATCTGTTTCAGAATTTTCCAACATTTATTGTCATCTACACAGTCAAAGTCTCAATAAAACATAAACAGATTTCTTCTGGAACTGTCCTGGTTTTTCAGTGATCTGGTGGTTGTTGGCAATTTGATCTTGGTTCCTCTGACTTTTCGAAAACCAACTTGTATATCTGGAAGTTCATGATTAATGTATCGCTGAAGCATGGCTTGGAGAATTTTGAGCATTAATTTAGTAGCGTGTGAGATGAGTGCAGTAGTTGGAGAATTCTTTGACATTGTCTTTTTTTGGGATTGGAGTGAAAACTGACATTTTTCTGTCCTATGGTCAGTGCTGAATTTTCCAAATTTGGTGGCATGTTGAGTGCAGAACTTTCATAGCATCATCTTTTGGGATTTGAAAGAGCTCAACTGGAATTCTATCACCTCCACTACCTTTCTTTGTAGTGACACTTCCTAAGGCCCACTTGAGTTCACATCCCAGGATGTCTGGCTCTAGGTGAATGATCACACCATTGTGATTATCTGGGTCATGAATATCTTTTTTGTACAGTTTTTTCTGTGTATTTTTGCCACCTCTTCTTAAAATCTTCTGCTTCTTTTAGGCCCATACCATTTCTGTCCTTTATTGAGCCCATTTTTGCATGAAATGTTTGCTTGGTATCTCTAATTTTTTTGAGGAGATCTCTAGTCTTTTCCATTCTATTGTTTTCCTATATTTCTTTGCTTCAATGGGTGTGGCACAATTCAAATGCTTCTCTTTCCACTCTGGTCAGTCATAGCCAATATTTTGTACGAACCAGTGTCCAGTGCTGTGACATATGACCGATTTCAATTCATCAGTGAAGTGAGTAAAAAAAAAAAAAAAAAAAAACCTCCAGGAGTTTATCAACACAGTGTTTCATGGCTGCCACTGGATTCGAGTACTTCTTCACCCACTCCAGGTTAACATAGTCATTTATCACCATCCATTGCTTCACTACACTGACATGTTTCAAATGCTTCTCCATTAATCCTGGTGCAAAATTTCTAGTAGTTATAAACAGCCAGTGTTTTAGTTTTGGAGCATGACCCAATGGCTTCTTCATTCTCACCCATAAACCAAAGTCTAGTGTTTACATACTGTGACATGCTTAAAGAGCTTCATCATCCACCCTAGATCTAGACAGTCAGCATTTTATCATCATACCAGCATTTTAGTGGTGTTACATGATTTTAAATTTTGTTTGCCCACACTGAGGCATACACAGCCAGTACTTCATCATCCTCCAGTGTTTCAGGCTTTGATAAAAATAAATGTGTTCTTGGTCCCACGGACATCAATATACTTACCATTGATTACCATCTGGTTTCACTGCTGTGACATAATGTCAACTGCTTCTTCATCCATTCCTGTGTCAAACAAACCCAGTAGTTTTTTCCCCATCTAGTGTTAGTGTTCAATACTATGAAATGATTTCTGGAGTCTCTGTGTCCATCCCACCTCAAACATAGTCAGTATTATCAATCAATGCTTCAGTGATGTCACATGCTTCAAGTGCTTTCTTCATTCATTCCATATCGAGTACTTTCAGTCATTTATAAGCATCCAATGTTTCAGTTGTGTGACATGCTTCAACTATTTCTCTAAACCACTTGAGCTGAAACATACCCAATATCTTATGACCATCCAGTGTTTCAGTGCTGTGACATGCTTCAAGTGCTTCTTCTACTCCATGTTAAACACAAGCAATAGTTTATCACCATCATTGTTTCAGTTCTGTAACATTCTTTAAGTCTTTTTTCATGTACCCTGCTTCAAATACACTGGGCAGTTGTTCACCATCAAGTATTTAGTTCTATGATATGTTTCAACGTTTTCTGTACCTACCAATTCATACACACTCATAAATTTATCACCATCCTGTGCTTTAGGGCTGTCATATGGTTAAATGAGTCCCCATCCTACCCCAGGTCAAACACACCCAGTATTAATCAACATACAGCCTTTCAGCTATGTGATACATTTCAAGTGTTCTATGATCCAATCTTGGAGGATACATCCAATAATTTATCGAATTCCAGTGTTTCAGTGCTCTGAAGTTTTTAAGTGTTTCTGCATCCAAATAGCTCAGGCATGATTAATAGATTATAACCATCACTGTTTCAGTTTTATGACATGACTTGAATACATCTTCATCTACTTTATACTCAATAATTACCACCATCCTGTAAATCAGAGGTAAAATATTCTTGGAATGCTTCTTTGTCTACTGTGGGTCAAACACACCTAGTAGTTTTTCACCAGTGTTTCAGTGCTGTGACGACTTCCACTGCTTCTTCGTGTACTACAGGTCATCGCACCAAGTATCTTGTAACTACGAGCTTGCACTCTAGAGAACATATCTCTCCACTACTGAGACTGAATTGTAGAGCATGCATCTCACAACTACTAAGACCCCATTCTAAGTGCACATGACACTTCTGCAGTGCCTAAACTCTGGAGGAAATGTGACGACAGTATTGTCACACAGTATTGATCCTGTATTCTAGAACACACATCTTACCAGAACACACTGAACCAGTGTTCTACAGCAGGCTTAGCACAACTACTTAGCTTCCATTCTGGATGTATCATCCTACCTTTACTGAGTCACTACTATATGGCATACGTGACCCAACTTCTGAGTTTGCACTATGGAATACACATTATGCCACCACTGAGCCAGCTCTAGTGTACACATGACAAAGTACTGATCCCCACGTCAAAGGGCAATGCTGAACATTATTCAAAGTACTGGACAATTGTGCTCATTTCACATACAAAGCAAGACAATGCTCAAAATTCTTTGAGCTAGGCTTCAAAGTATGTGATCCAATACACTGGATTTAGAAAAGGCAGAGGAATGAGGGCTTATACTGTCCAGCTCCATGGCCTACTAGAAAAAGTAGGAAGTCAAGAGATACCTGGAGTAACAGGCAAGTTTGACCTTGCAGTACACATGAAGCAGGGCAAAGGCTAACAGAGTTTCCTAAGAGAACTCACCTCTCATAGCAAACACCCTCTTCCAACAACACAAGAGATGAGTCTAGAGATGGTCAGTGCTGAAATCAGATATGTTCTTTGCAGCCGAAGATGGAGAAGCTCTATACATTCAGCCACAACAAGACTGAGCAGTGGCATGGCTCAGATCATGAACGCCTTTAAGCAAAGTTCAAACTTAAATTGAAGAAAGTATGAAAAACCACTAGACCATTTGGGTTTGACTGAAATCAAACCCTTATGATTACACAGTGGATGTGACAAATCAAATTGAAGGATTTGATCTTACAGACAGACTACAGGGAGAATTATGGACCAAGTGTCATGACATTCTGCACGAGACAGTGATCAAGAGCATACTTAAGAAAGATAAATTCAAAAAGGCGAAAGGGTTGTCTGAGGAGCCCTTACAAATAGCTTAGAAAAGAAGAGAAGCTAAAGGCATAGGAGAACAAAAAAGATAATCTATTTGAATCCAGTTTCCCAAAGAACACCGAGGAGAGACAAGAAAGCCTTCCTCGGCGGTCAGTGCAAAGAAATAGAGAAAAACAATAGGATGTCAAAGAACAGGTATCGCCTCAAGAATGTTACAGATACCAAGGGAACATTTCATGCAAAATTGGCACAATAAAGGAGAGAAACAATATGGACCTGACAGAAGCAGAATATATTAAGAAGTGGTGGCAAAAATACGCAGAACTGTACCAAAAAATAATAATAATAATAATAAGATCTTAATGACCCAGTTAGCTGTGATGGTGTCTTTACTCACCTAGAACCAGACATCCTGGAATGTGAAATCAAGTAGCCCTTAGTAAATCACTATGAACAAAGTTACTAGAGGTGATGGGTTTCCAGTCGTGCAGTTTCAAGTCCTATCAGATTATACCATTAAAATCCTGCACTCAATATGCCAGAAACTTTGGAAAACTCAGCATTGGCCACAGAACTGGAAAAGGTTAGTTTAAAGTCCAATCCCAAAGAAAGGCTATGCCAAAGAATGTTCAAACTACAACACAATTGCATGTATCTCACATGCAAGCAAAGTGATGCTCAAAGTTCTCCAAGCCAGGCTTCAACAGTACGTGAACTGAGAATTTCCAGATGTTAAGGGTGGATTTAGAAAAGTCAGAGGAACCAGAGATCAAATTGCCAACATCCATTGGATCAGAGAAAAAGCAAGGGAGTTCAAGATATACATCTACATCTGATTTGGACTATGCCAAAGGTTTTGACTGTGTGGATGACAACAAACTATGGAAAATTCTTGAAAAGGTGCAAATATCAGATCTCTTTAGCTGCCTCCTTAGAAATCTGTAGGCAGATTAAGAAACAAGAGTTAGAACTGGACATGGAACAATGCACTAGATTCAAATTGGGAAAGGAGTACATCAAGGCTGTATATTGCCATGTGGCTTATTTAACTTATATTCAGAGCACATCATGTGAAATGCCAGGCTGGATGAAGCCCAAACTAGAATCAGGATTGCCTGGAGAAATATCAATAACCTCAGATATGCACTTGACACCACATGTATGACTGAAAGTGAAGAATAACTAAGGAGCCTGCTGATGAAAAGAAAGAAGAGAGTGAAAAAGCTGGCTCGTAACTCAACATTGAAAAAATGAAGATCATGGCATCTGGTCCCATCACTTCATGTCAAATAGGGAAAACATGGAGAAAATGGAAACAGTGATAGACTTTATTTTCTCAGGCTCCAAAATCACTGCAGATGCTGACTGCAGCCATGAAATTAAAAGGTGCTAGATCCTTGGAAGAAAAGCTGTAACCATCTAAAGAGCATATTCAAAAGCAGAGGCATAACTTTGCAATTATGGGAGAGTTAAACTATACAGGAAACTGAGCATGGAATAATCAATGCTTTTGAACTGTGGTGTTGGAGAATACTCTTGTGAGTCCGTTGGACTGCAAGGAGATCAAAGCAGGCAATCCTGATAGAACTCAGCTCTGAATATTCATTGGAAGTACTTTTGCTGAAGCTGAAACTCTGATACTTTGGCCACCTGATGCAGACAAATGACTAGAGGAAAAGGCCCTGATGCTGGGAAATCTTTAGGGGAGAAGGAGAAGGGCCTAACAGAGGATGAGATGGTCAGATGGTACAACTAATTTGATGCACATTAGTTTGAGCAAACTCTGGGAGTTAGTGATAGATAGTAAGGCCTCGTTTGCTGCAATCCGTGGTGTTGCAGAGAGTTGCTATGACTGAGCAACTGAACAACAGGAGAATAATACATTTCAGTAAGAAGTGAAAACACAACTTTCAAGAAGATACTCAGAGAAAAATAGAGAAAAATTATCAACCCACTGCTTATACAGCCATTTTTACTGCTATTGAAACAAGTTTTTCCATATTTAAATGTGACTTTCCTGAAGCATGTGAATTCTGTTTTTGTTTTTTAATCTCAGAGAGGTGTATTGATGAAATCATGATGCACAGAGAAATGTCAGTTCTCACAGATTCCCTTAATAAAATCATGATGTACTTAAGGAGTTAGTGGGTTTTTTTTCCATGGGAATGAAATTTTTTGATGAGTAACTTTTTAATTCTTTAGAAAACATTAATTACTATGATCAAATTAGTTTGGAGTATTTGTAGTCTTTCCTTCAGTATCAGAAGATACTACAGCCCTAATAATAATGCAGGATTTTCCAACCGAAATCCTGAAACAGAATAGCTCACCACATTCTAAAAGCACTGCCACCCCTATAAAGCT
Organism: Bos taurus; assembly: GCF_002263795.3. Taxonomy (NCBI): domain Eukaryota; kingdom Metazoa; phylum Chordata; class Mammalia; order Artiodactyla; family Bovidae; genus Bos; species Bos taurus. The sequence continues at coordinate 24,411,634 of NC_082638.1, forward strand.
AACAACAGTATTTTTCACAGAGCTAGAACAAATAGTATTTCACAATTTATATGGAAATACAAAAAAACTGGAATAGTCAAAGCAATATTGAGAAAGAAGAATGGAACTGGAAGAATCAACCTGCCTGACTTCAGGCTCTACTACAAAGCCACAGTCATCAAGGCAGTATGGTACTGGCACAAAGACAGAAATATAGATCAATGGAACAAAATAGAAAGCCCAGAGATAAATCCACGCACATAGGGACACCTTATCTTTGACAAAGGAGGCAAGAATATAAAATGGATTAAAGGCAATCTCTTTAACAAGTGGTGCTGGGAAAACTGGTCAACCAACTACTTGTAAAAGAATGAAATTATAACACTTTCTAACACCCTACACACAAAAAGACACAAAATGGATTAAAGATCTAAATGTAAGATCAGAAACTATAAAACTTCTAGAGGAGAACATAGGCAAAACACTCTCCGACACAAATCACAGCAGGATCCTCTATGACCCACCTCCCAGAATATTGGAAATAAAAACAAAAATAAACAAATGGGACCTAATTAAACTTAAAACCTTCTGCAGAACAAAGGAAACTACTAGCAAGGTGAAAAGACAGCCTTGAATGGGAGAAAATAATAGCAAATGAAGCAACTGACAAACAACTAATCTCAAAAATATAGAAGCAACTCTTGCAGTGCAATTCCAGAAAAATAAATGACCCAATAAAAAAATGGGCAAAAAAACTAAATAGACATTTCTCCAAGAAGACATACAGATGGCTAACAAACACATGAAAAGATGCTCAACATCACTCATTATCAGAGAAGTGCAAATCAAAACCACAATGACGTACCATTTCACACCAGTCAGAATGGCTATGATCCAAACACCTACAAGCAATACATGCTGGAGAGGGTGTGGAGAAAAGGGAACCCTCTTACACTGTTCGTGGGAATGCAAACTAGTACAGCCACTATGGAGAACGGTGTGGAGATTCCTTAAAAAACTGGAAATAGAATGGCCATACGACCCAGGGATCCCACTGCTGGGCATACACACCGAGGAAACCAGAATTGAAAGAGACACGTGTACCCCAATGTTCATTGCAACACTATTTATAATAGACAGGACATGGAAGCAACCTGGATGACTGTCAGCAGATGAATGGATAAGAAAGCTGTGGTACATATACACAATGGAGTATTACTCGGCCATTAAAAATAATACATTTGAATCAGTTCTAATGAGGTGGATGAACTGGAGCCTATTATATAGAGTGAAGTAAGCCAGAAAGAAAAATACCAATACAGCATACACATGCATATATATCGAATTTAGAAAAATGGTAATGATAACCGTGTAAGCGAGACAGCAAAAGTGACACAGAAGTATAGGACAGTCTTTTGGACTCTGTGGGAGAGGGAGAGGGTGGTATGATTTGGGACAATGCCACTGAAACATGTTTAATATCACATATGAAATGAATCACCAGTCAAGGTTTCATGCATGATACTGAATGCTTGGGGCTGGTGCACTGGGACGACCCAGAAGGATGGATGACCCAGAAGGGTAGGGTGGAGGGGCGGATGGGTTCAGGATGGGAACACGTGTATACCTGTGGCGGATTCACATTGATGCATGGAAAAACCAATACAATATTGTAAAGTAATTAACCACAAATTAAAATAAATCAATTTATATAAAAAAATAAAAGCACAGTAGAAAACTGTTAATTTTCTATTAAAATCAGTGAGCATTATATCCAAATTAAAGAATGGCAAAAACAACTTGAAGAACATCACTAAAGCCTGCTGAAAGAGATACAGTACAGGGTTAATGGTATGCAAGTTTAGGGTACACAAAACTTGAACTATAGTAATGGAAAATATATTAAAAGTTTCCTAGTGTGTGGGCAGAATGAGAAGTCTCCTCAGAAACTAAAACAAAGAAAACAAATCTACACATTCTTTTAGAAAATCCAAATTGCTTCAGAAGGAAATATAAAGACACAGAAGAGACAGCTAACAGCATAAGTAGATCTATGTATGCTCGAATTATATAAGCAACATTATGTTTCATAGGCTTTTAGGCATTCATACCACAAATTTGAACTCTGATGGTTGGGATACCCTTACATCTCATCTTGGTGAACTATTGCATAGAATATTTTTATTTTGTGGTAAATTTGTTCTAATCAGTATTGTTCTATCATGTTTTGAAAAATAAGTATTTTTGTGCTTTCAACGTTCAAAGTACATTTGCTTGTTGCTGCATATATGTAACTACACTTCTATGTTAAACAAACTCACTTTTTTAAGGAACTTATTTATTTTATTATTTTTTAAATTTTATTTATTTTGGCGGGGCCAGGTATTCATGGATGTTCAAGGGCTTTTTCTAGCTGAGGCAAGTGGTATGGTGCACTTTGATATGGTGCATAGCCTTCCCATTGTGATGGTTTCTTTTGTTGCAGAACACTGGCTCTAGTTTTGGCACATGAGCTCATGAGTTGTGGCCCATGAGTTTAGTTACACTTCAGCATGTGGGATCCTCCCAGACAAGGATCACTAGGAAGCTGACTATTAACCAATGGATCACTAGGGTAGTTCTGAACAAACCCAGACTCTGCAGGCTAGAAGTTTGATACAATACATATGAAAGACAAGAACTACTTCTTAAGTAGATACTGTGTTGCTTTGGGGGATTCTCCTGGTGGCTCAGTGGTAAAGAATCCACCTCCCAATGTGGATGACCCAATGTTGAGAAATCCCTGAGTTGGAAAGAAAGATCTTCTGGAAGAGAGAATGGAAACCAACCTCAGTATTCTTGCCTGGGTAATCCCATGGGCAGAGAAGCCTGGTAGTCTATGGTCCATGGAGATGAAAAAGAGAAGGAAATAACTTAGCAACTAATCACGACCACCACCACTATATTGTTTTGGGAGATAAAGTAAATAATTTGTTTAAAAGACCTTTTCCTGGAATGTCTGAAAAGTAGTCAGTGTTTTTGATTATTCAAACTATGCATAACTAAAAGGCATTTATTTTTATTGTGTGTAAAAATCTTTTCAATATTGACCGTGATTTTTTATAATGTATTGCCAGAGAATTTAGCCAGTCATTATATACATTTATTTAGCTCTCTTTTGAAGCCATGTCTTACAACAGCAACTGATTTCAATTATGTTCTTGCTTTAATATTCATCTTGAATTAGATTTTTTTTTTCATTTTTGCAAGCAGCATTTCAGTAGATTTAAATCATTTATTTAATCATTTAATATTTTCACTACAACAACTATCCTCTAAAAAGGGAAATGACACTACATTTCTCCTGTGATTTTATAGGGACAAGAGAGTAGTAAAGTTCATTGCTTAATGTATTTTTTTCAGGGTTAAAATACTCTTTCTAAGGCAGACCTCCAAACTTCAAGCTTTTCAAGCATTTAAAAAAAATCTATTTTGGTTTCTGGTCTGCTTAGTCTCACAGTTATGTCTGACTTTTTGTGACCTCTGGACTATAGCCCATCAAGCTCCTCTGTCTATGGGGGTTTTCCAGGCAAGAATACTGGAGTGGGTTGTCAGGCCATTCTTCCAGCAGATCTCTTATAGCAGGTGAATTTTTTACTATCTGCACCTCCAAGGAAGCCTAAAGAATATGGGAGTGAGTGACCTGTTGCTTGTCCAGATAATCCTCTCAAACCAGAAATCAAACTGCATTGCAGCAGATTGTTAAGCAGGTGACCTACCAGGGAAGCCCTAGTTTCTGCTTAAAAGTTCCAATTGTCATTCCTTATTATGTGGACTCACTGATCATATGTCATGATTAAGTAAGAGACAACTTTCAGTACAACGTTTCATACTTGAAGTGAAACACATTTTTTTTCCTTTGAAGGAAATTATACCATATTGATGAAAATACCCAACAAATTATATACTAAAATTGGAAAAAATATTCAAACAAACTCAAGGGCCATAGCCTGGTAAATGGTCTTTCATACAGTTTTAAGAGGAGTGTTCTGAAGCTGTAGGGGCAGAGCCAGTATACACAGAAATTTCTTTAAAGTGGAAAATACATGAGTGAAACATATATCGTGGTAAAAAGGATCCTGTTAACCACAAAATACAAATATGGCAAGCAGTGATGTTAGTGTTTTCCTAGGCAAGAATCTGGAATCATTAAACTTCTTAATTATCTTAACTGACTAGGAACACACAACTCCAAAGCACAGAAATGCACAATCTCATTTTCGTATCCTGATTTTCCAGAGGGTACACTGATGACAGACAACTACAGTAGATTTTTACCTCCCCATTCAAGTGAATACCCAGTGACTATTCTCCATGGTTAAAGCAGATGTACAATATTTGTTTCACAGGTCAAAAATAGGGTGTCTAGCATAAAGTTCAAGCAAAATTATATCTAGCTAGAATGTTCACTAATGCTTAAATAGGTGAAAAGGTCTTCCATCACTATGAAAAACAATACTAAACATTTTATTTCTGAAGAGAAGGTATTTTTGTTTGTTTGTTTGTTTGCAGTAACTTTAAACTTTATTCCATCACTCCAACATTGTATACACAGACTAGGGGCTCTACTACCGCCACCACCAGTCCCTAGCTTACTGGACCTAAATATTTCAAAGAGAGGGATCTCTAATGAACCACAAGAGGTTCCTGTCTCCCAAACATAAGAACGTTTGTCCAGGTCCTCTGATAGATATATAACCTTTCTCTTTAATTCCTCCACCACTTGTATTAACGCTAAATTTCTAACAGAAGCATCCTGATGGAATTTGTTTCTCCAAGAAGGAAGACAACGGATACAATTTAAGTGAAGAAATGGTCAGGCAAGAGCACTTATTAACAGGTAGCAGAAGTCTGTTCAGTAGTATGAGTTAGCTCAAGCGGTTTCTAGTTAGGGAAATGCACGCAGTCTTCATTACATTGACACATCTCGTTTCAAGCTCAGCGCGGTGTTCTCCAAAAATACATCATTCTTTACTGGAATCGGACACAGCGTCCCTCACAGTGTTGAGTACCAGGAAGTCAGTTGGTTTGGACTACACGTGCTCCGTAGGGCAGAAGAGACTGTGCTTGGGGAATAGGCTGGTAGCGTCATGCGCGAGAAAAGTGACGTTTACACCGTAACACCAGCCGGGTTGCCATTTTGTTGCTGCTAAGAGTGGCCGCGTGCCAATCTCTCCCGAGTTCTCAATTCAGAGAGTGTAACTTAGTACCTTGGAAGCCTCGGAGGATTATCTGGCAGCGGAAGCAGCACAGGAAGCTGCTTGGAAACAGTGAGCCTGCTGCTACAGCTCTGCCCAAGAATAAAGGTAATGACTCAGTTTCCAGGAACCACTGATTGCTCAGCCACCATCAGTGGTATTTCCTCCTCCTTCTGGTTGGCTGATATCTTTGAGTGAACTGCATAGTCCGCATAGGAGCGAGAAGCTGCTCGTGCTTCCTCTCGCTCTGTTCACATAGCGGTATAATTTTCTCTCCCTTTTTGTCAATTTTACACCGAGGGTAAAATACTATTAGTTTGGGATTCATGCCAGTTTAACTGCAGGTGTTTTAGTAAACTGGCAGAAGCCTACTTTTGGTCAGTGGAGGCTTCGCCCCTCTGGCCTTCATCCCTTCCCAGGACTCTCCGTTAGCTGTTGTTTATGACACCCTGATTTTTTCTTTTGCAACTGTTAAGTATTTGTCTATACTTTACTTTGTGGACAGTTCACTACTGGTGAAAATAACTGCTTCTTTGTAAGTGATGTGAAGTGAAGTGAAGTTGCTCAGTCGTGTCCAACTCTACAACCCCATGGACTGTAGCCTACCAGGCTCCTCGGTCCATGGGAGTTTCCAGGCAAGAATACTGGTGTGGGTTGCCATTTCTTTCTCCAGGGAATCTTTCTGACCAAGGGATGGAACCCAGGTCTCTCACATTGTAGGCAGACGCTTTACCATCTGAGCTCCCAGGAAAGGGTAAATCCATGTTGCATGTTTAGGTTCATGTCTGCCGGTTTACTTTCCTCTACCTGTCACAAACATTAACCATTTTTTTAGAAGGCACACATATCCCAACGTGTTCAGCCTTCTTTTCTCGTAAAATCGATGCTGGCACTATGCATTTCTACTTATCTTTATTCTGAGGCAGACAGTTCACAAATAATCAGATTTGACAATAACTTTACTTGTAACTTCCAAAACGGTACTTCTAAGCTAATTGAAAGAGGGCAGTGGGACAGTTATTCCTTGAATTCTCCTTTTTACAGACCTGAGTTCTGCTTGGGTCATGGTTAATATCCTTGAAATGCCTCCTGGAAAACTGTAACTGCAAGGAATGAGAATACATCCTTCAGAATAGGACCATATTTCACATTCCACAACAAATCTCTCTTCATAATTCATTCCTTGCACTTCATTTTAGCTTTCAAGGCTTACTTAACCTTTGTCATATTCGGTCACACTTCTTTGCCTTTGACTTCAGTGCTTTCTAGAGTCCCCAGACCAACTGGTACAGCCTTTCTCTAGCAAATGTGTTGCTGCTAACTATTCAGGGAAACTCTAAGAATGTCTTTTTCAGAATGTGTTAGGTAAATTACAAACCACTTCCATTTTTTTCCCCTCTAATTTAATTAACTTTTAACTTACAAATGAGTATACATTTCCATACATTCCTTGTTTCCTCCTCTGTTTCTAGGAATGAAGTTTCAGGTGCCCATGTTGGCTTGTGTATTCTATAAGAGACTAGTAATTATTTTATGAAAGCAGAATTACCACAACTTGGTGCTTAGTAGATGTTCAACACATTTTTGTTAATGTTATCTTCCTCAGTTTCATTGCAGCTGTGGGTAACTCCCCTCTTCCATCTGAGGGAATTTTAAACCAGCTGCTTCCTCTCAGGCCAAACTGAAGACATTTTGACATATGATTTTTCAGTTTTCATTGCTTTATAAATATATGGACTATTTTGGTTTATTAATTTGCAAATGAATTGTAGAAGGGAATGTATAGAACCCGGGTTTAATTGGAAAACATGGATAATAAAAAATGCTACAGGTTATCTCTGGTAATGGGTTATGTGGTTGATCATGTATTTTATCTGCTAAGGGATTTAGAAGAAAGCCATCAGCAAATTTGTACGTGGCTAATTAGTAACAAATTAGGTTAAATTGTAAATCTCTTTTGAGGTCTGTTAATATTTTGCTGCTATTTAAATGATAATCTGTTTGTTTCCCTGTTTATATAAAGTTTAACAGCTTATGTTACCTTGTTTGATGAGTTTGTAAATTATTATACAGATAATTAGATCTCAATATTTATTCACATTTTAATCACTGAAGTAAAGGAGGCAGAAACAGGTGCAAGGTTAAGGGAGACAAATGTTAAAAAAAAGATACTTTGTATTTAAAGAAGATGGTCAAAACAAGAATTCTTTAGCTATTTATACCTTTTATAATAATGTGAATTTCAGAGTTTAATCTGAAACATACCTTAGTGAAAGTCCTGAGGAGTTGTCTCATAACTCACTCTTTTTTTTTTTTAATCTAAATGCTGTTATTTGCTCATATATATATATATATATATATATTATATATATAATATATATATATATATTTGCTTATATATATAATATATATATATATATATATATATTTTTTTTTTGCTGTACTGGGCTTTCATTACTGTGGATGGGCTTTTCATTATTGTGGATGGACTTTTCTCTAGTTGTGGGGAACAGGGGCTTCTCTAGTTGCAGTGCACAGGATTCTCATTGGGGTACACTCTCTGCTTGTGGAGCATAGGCTCTAGGGAGACCAGGCTTCAGTAGTTGCAGCACGTGAGCTCAACAATTGCAGCTTCCAGGCTGTAGAACACAGGCTCAGTAGCTGTGGCACAGGGGCTCAGTTGTTCTGAGGCATGTGGATTCATCCTGGAGCAGGGATCAAAGTGGTGTCTGCTGTATTGGCAGGTGGATTCCCTACCACTGAGCCACCACCAAAGCCCCACATAGCTCCATCTTTTCCCTATTTTCATTGTCATACATTTTACCAGAATTTCTTTATTAAATAATTCATTTTACACTGTTTCTCATGGATGCTTAATGGCATTTCTGTAAACAAAGTGTTCTGTTTTTATCTATGGAAAAAGATGGTATAACTGAGAATTAATTTTAAGGTTTAGAGCAGAGTAAGGATGTCTTCCAACATTGAAAATTCCCTACCATTGTAATATTTTTCAATAGACTATGAGAAATCCGTGCCAAGACCTCAGACCATCAGTGCTACAATGTCACTAGTGCATGATCATATTTAATAAAGTAACCAAATAACTGACTCTTATTTAGGTAAGTGCAGACTAAACTAAGAGTAAACTAATTGACTGAAGTACCTACATTTTTCCTTTTAGTGAAAACTTAAGCCTACAGAAACGTTGAAATGTGAGCACAAATCCCATATGTTTTTCACTTAGACTCACTAATCTTTAATGTTTTCTTTTTGTACTTTTTTTCTGTACATGAACATTTTCCTTCTAACATTTTAAACTTTGTTATAGGCAGGTCTAGATATTTAGTTATAGACTTTAGCCCTAAATATTTCATCTCCTAAGAGCGAAGCATTTCTTTATATAATTCCAGGAGGCTGGTTACAAGAAATTTAAACTTACAATTCTATTGTCACCTAGTAAACCATAACCTTGACTAGACAGACCTTTCTTGGCAAAGTAATGTCTCTGCTTTTTAATATGCTATCTAGTTTGGTCATAACATTCCTTCCAAGGAGTGTCTTTTCATTTCATGGATGCAGTCACCATCTGCAGTGATTTTGGAGCCACCCAAAATAAAGTTTGTCACTGTTTCCACCGTTTCCCCATCTATTTCCCATGAAGTGATGGGACCAAATGTCATAGTGTTAGTTCTCTGAATGTTGAGCTTTAAGCCAAGTTTTTCACTCTCCTATTTCACTTTCATCAAGAGGCTTTTTAGTTCCTCTTCACTTTCTGCCATAAGGATAGTGTCATATGCATATCTGAGGTTATTGATATTTCTTCAGGCAATCTTGATTCCAGCTTGTGCTTCTTCCAGCCCCGGGTGTTTCTCATGATGTACTCGCATAGAAGTTAAATAAGCAGGGTGACAATATACAGCCTTGGTGTACTCCTTTTCCTATTTGGAAGAAGTCCATGTTCCATGTTCAGTTCTAACTGTTCCTTCCTGACCTGCATATAGGTTTCTCAAGAGGCAGGTCAGATGGTCTGGTATTATCACTTCTTGACCAACATAGATAGCATATTAAAAAGCAGAGACATTACTTTGCCAACAAAGATTCGTCTAGTCAAGGCTATAGTTTTTCCAGTGGTCATGTATGGAAGTCAGAGATGGACTGTGAAGAAAGCTGAGCGCTGAAGAATTGATGCTTTTGAACTGTGATGTTGGAGAAGATTCTTGAGAGTCACTTGGGCTGCAAGGAGGTCTAACCAGTTCACCTTAAAGGAGATCAGTCCTGGGTATTCATTGAAAGAACTGATGCTGAAGCTGAAACTCCAATATGTTGGCCACCTTATGCGAAGATTTGCCTCATTGGAGAAGACCCTGATGCTGGGAGGGATTGGAGGCAGAAGGAAAAGGGGATTACAGAGGATGAGATGGTTGGATGGCATCACCGACTCGATGAACATGCGATTGGGTAAACTCCGGGAGTTGGCAATGGGTAGGGAGGACTGGTGTGCTGCTATGCATGGGGTCGCAAAGAGTCAGACATGACTGAGCAACTGAACAGAATTGCACGGAAGTACTTTTCTAGAAATGTTGCTTGTGCTTAGTCACGTCTGATTCTTTTTTGAAATCATGGATTGTGCCCCACCTGGCTCCTGTCTCCATGGGATTTGCAGGAATAATACTGGAATGTGTTGTCCTTTTATTCTCCATGGGATCATCCTGGCCCGGAAGTCAAATGCGTGTCTCCTTTGTCTCTTGCATTTGCAGGTGAATTCTTCATGGCCCAGCCACTGGGGAAACCTGTTTGTTTATTTGTTTGTTTGTTTGTTTGGTATAGCCACTAGCCATATGTGGATGTTGAAATGAATGGAAATTTAAATATTGTTCAATTCACATGTATACTTTTCTCTTAATTGAAAATTCTATTCTTCATTGTAGAGCTGGTATATAAACTCCATTCACATTTGTCCATTTGTTTCAGTAATTTACAGCACTTCTTAACAAAGCCTTGCAGTTATTCCTGCATACTGAAAGCCATTAAACCCACGCACAACACACACACACATACACACGCACTAACACACACACACAATTTATTATTTGGAACATGATGTGTGGCTAAAGATAATCCGGTCCTTGAACTTCATATTTTTCCTTACATTAGAAGTGTGTTTTCATGGCCAATTTTTAACTTATCATCTTCTTTTCTTTGCTATTTTCTTTTGTGTAGTAGTCCTGAGTACTAAGCTGGGTTCATGGCCTTTTATCCAAGGAACTCTCTAGCATGTGAATCCCATTACTTTTCAGGATAATTACAGATTAGACTAGGAGCTCTTTGGTCGAGTTGTTATTCAGTTGATAAGTCATATCTATGACTCTGTGGGACCCCATGAACTGCAGTACACTAGGATTCCCTGTCCTTCACTGTCTCCCTGAGTTTGGTCAGACTCATATACCTTGAATCCTGTGATACCATCCAACCATCTCATCTTCTGTTGTCCTCTTCTCTTGCCCTCCTGCTTTCCCTGCATCAAGGTCTTCTCCTTTCAGTCGACTCTTTGCATCAGGTGGCCAAAGTATTGGAGCTTTGGCAGCAGATCTTGCAGTGAATGTTCAGGGTTGATCTCCTTTAGGATTGACTTCTTTGATCTCCTTGCCATCCAATGGACTCTCAAGAGTCTTCTCCAGAACTTCCAGTGAAAAGCTTTAACTCTTCAGTGTCCAGCCTTCTTTATGTTCCCAACTGTCACATCCATACGTGACTACTGGAAGAACTAGATATTTGACTATACAGACCTTTGTCAGCAACGTGGTAGCTCTGCCTTTAACATGTTGTATAGAGTTGCCATAGCTTTTTTTCCAAAGAGCAGTTCAGTTCAGTCACTGAGTTGTGTCCGACTCTGTGATCCCGTGGACTGCAGAATGCCAGGCCTCCCCGTCCATCACCAACTCCTGGAGTTTACCCAAACACTTGTTCATTAAGTCGGTGATGCCATTCGTCCATCTCACCCTCTATCGTCCCCACCTCCTGCTGCCCTAAATCTTTCCCAACATCAGAGTCTTTTCAAATGAGTCAGTTTTTTTGGCATCAGGTGGCCATGTATTGAAGTTTCAGCTTCAACATCAGTCTTTCCAATGGACAGCCAGGACTGATCTCCTTTAGGATGAACTGATTGGATGGCCTTGAAGTTCAAGGGACTCTCAAGGCTCTTCTCCAACACTAGGTAAGAAAGCATCACTTTGTTGGCACTCAGCTTTCTTTAGAGTCCAAATCTCACATCCATACATGACTACTGGAAAAACCATAGCCTTTACTAGAAGGAACTTTGTTGGCAAAGTAATGTCTCTGTTTTTTAATATGCTGTCTAGGTAAGTCATAACTTTCATTCCAAGTAAGTGTCCTTTAATTTCATTGCTGCAATCACCATCAGCAGTGATTTTGGAGCCACCCATAAAATAAAATGTCAGCCACTGTTTTCCCATCTATTTCCCATGAAGTTATGGGACGAGATGCCATGATCTTAGTTTTCTGAATGTTGAGCTTTAAGCCAACTCTTTCACTCTCCTCTTTCACTTTCATGAAGAGAATCTTTAGTTCACTTTCTGCCATAAGGGTGATGTCATCTGCATACCTGAGGTTATTGACATTTCTTCCAGCAATCTTGATTCTATCTTGGGCTTCATCCAGCCCAGCATTTGTCATGATGTACTCTGCATAGAAGTTAAATAAGCAGGGTGAAAATAGACAGCCTTGAGGTACTCCTTTTTCTATTTGGAACCGGTCTGCTGTTCCATTTCCAGTGCTAACTTGCTTTCTGACCTGCATACAGATTTCTCAAGAGGCAGGTCAAGTGGGCTGGTAATCCCATGTCTTTCAGAATTTTCCACAGTTTATTGTGATCCACAGAGTCAAAGGCTTTGGCATAGTCAATAAAGCAAAAATAGATGCTTTTCTGGTACTTGCGTGCTTTTTCAATGGTCCTGTAGATGTTGTCAACTTGATCTCTGGTTTCTCTGCCTTCTTGAACACCAGCTTGAACATCAAGAAGTTCATGGTTCACATATTGCTGAAGCCTGACTTGGAGAATTTTGAGCATTACCTTTCTAGTGTGTGAGATGAATGCATTTGTGCGGTAGTTTGAGCATTCTTTGGCATTACCTTTCTTTGGGATTGGAATGAAAACTGACCTTTTCCAGTCCCCTGGCCACTGCTGAGTTTTCCAAATGTGCTGGCATATTGAGTGCAGCACTTTCACAGCATCATCTTTCAGGATTTGGGATAGCTCAACTGGAATTCCATCACATCCACTAGCTGTATTCGTAGTGATGCTTTCTAAGGCCCGCTTGACTTCACATTCCAGGATGTCTGGCTCTAGGTCAGTGATCACACCACCGTGGTTATCTGAGTCATGAAGATCTTTTTTGTACAGTTCTTCTCTGTATTCTTGCCATCTCTTCTTAATATCTTGTGCTTCTGTTAGGTCCATACCATTGCTGTCCTTTATCGACCTCATAACATGATAGACCATCTTATTTAGTAACTTTGGCACATTTATTGATCATATTGTTTTAAAGTTCTTTCAACCCTAATTTTTTGGATTAAAAAAAGTTTTTTCTCTTGAATCATTCTCTTCCAGTTAGTGATTTGGGTCCTGAATTGATGTAGATTGGTAACTAGATGGCTATATTTGTGTGGATGGATTATTTTCATTTGTTTAAAATAACTAAAAATTCCCAGAGTGATTTGTGAATACAAGTAATTTATGTGACAAAGAACTATGCTTTTGTAATTTTAAAAGACTTTAGTTGAAGTAAAATTACTGTATATTTTAATAGACTACATTAGAAAATTTGACCCAAACTTAACTGCCTAACTTTAGTTTTGCTTAATATACTCTAACTATCTATAACTAGACTTTGCCTCATGGACATGAACACACACACACATCATACACATATACCTGCACATACACACAAGACACACACACACACCACACGTCTGTAGTTTTCCCCCAATCCTTAGCAGATAGTTTTCACACGCTGTGTGAATTGTATTTTTTGTATCACGTTAAGTATGGCTTAACATCAAACACTATTGTTTGTTTGTATTTTAAATGTAATATACTGTGAGTTTTATTTTATAGATTTGGATAAATACTTCAGATATTATATTGATTGGTCTTTGAGACTATCAGGTAACAATTACATTTAAATTTATAATGTTCTTGAATTTAAAATCATTAATATCATTATTTCACTGATGTGATAAAATGCATTTGACCTGTCCTGGCCAGTTATGATTCTTATCCTTCTGGCATCAAAATTTGTTATGATCCACTTATGTTTAAGATGATAGGATTCTAGCTGACTTACGGTATATGTGTTCTACGGGAAGACTGGTTGTTTCTTTTCTTATTTTAATACAATATGCAATACATATTCTCTTATAATTTTGGATAAATACTACAGCTCATCACTCTGTCCTCATTTAAAGTCCAAGTGTATTTAAAGATCTGTGCTAGGTTTTCAGGGTTTATGCTGCAGGCTGACTTTTTCAGTTTTCTGTAGTAAAACGAAGATATCTTTGTATTTTATGAAATATATTTCACAGAGTTAGAGTATTCATTTTCCATTCAATTTTTTTTTAATTTAATTTTTGATGTTACTGCAGCTTGTGGGATCTTAGATCCCCAGTCAGGGATTGAATCCAGAATACTGCTGTGAAAGCCCTGAGTCCTAATCTTTGGACCACCAGAGGACTCCCTGCAGTTTTGTTTTTTAAATATTTTTTGAAATGAGACCTTTGCTGAAATAAGAACAGTAGCATATGACAGTGATATTCATTAGTATTCTCTTTCATCAAAAGAAAAAAAATAGTAAGTTTATATTGGGTTCTCAGTTATGATTTTTAAATTTAAAGATCTCAGATCCAAGTTTGAGAAACCACTGTTGTAGATGATGCAATTAAATAAGGCAAAACCTCTATCTCCAAAAAAGGTTTTTTTTTTGGCTCATATGACAAAGCTAAGACATAGACTAGGTCTTTTTAAGTGTAAGTTATAAATCTGAAATAAATATTTACAGAAATACTTGGTAGTTGCCCAATATGGTCTTAATGTTTGAAATATGACTTGTGAAACAGAAATCCTTTAGATTTCTGGGTCAAACCCATCACTTGTGCTTAATTAAATTTTGAGTGAAATAATTGCTGTTTCTCTCTATTCTGTTATCAGGTCATGTTTTCTGTAAATACCTAAGAGTTTCTCATTTGTAAAGTTTCAGTCTTTTGTTTCCTTGTTGATTTTTTGTTGTTGTTGTTGTTCTATTAGTGATTTACAGTGACAGTTTGAAGTCAACCACTCCACTTTTCATGTCCACTGGTTTTCTTTTAAATAATCTGTATATCCTGATTCTCTAGTGAAATATTCTTGACAATTAATTATATATATATATATATATATATATATATATATATATGTATATATTCATTGTTTCTTGTATTCTTTTTATCTATACTACCTGATGTAAAGTCTGCATTAAGTCCAGCCTCTGGGCTTTCTGAGCCATGCTTTGTATTACCTACTTATTTCCTTATGTGACCAGACACCTTCTCCTATTTCTTTGTGTGTCTCATGTTTTGTTGTTGTTGTTGTTGAAAACTAGAAAATGCAGATATAACATGGTGAAATGGGACATCAGATTTCTTGTCCCAGAGCTTTTACTTGTTGTCATTTGTTGGATGATTTCTGAAACAGATTCTGTATGGTATGTATTTTTTCCTTGTGTGTGGCCACTGAATGCTTGTTTATAACCTAGCAGACAGCCTATGTTTGAGGTTTCATTAAAAACCAGCAGCCCTCTCAACCTCTGTTTTTAGGCTCTGTGCAAGGTGGGGCGTACCTTTAATACTCAGCCAGGCAACTGATAGTTCTTCTTTTCATTTCAGGCTTGTGCAGAAAATCCAGGTCACTCAAAGCTGAGAGATTAGGAGCATCCCTGAACTTTGTTGAGTTTGTATTCAGTCCTGATTCCACATATAAATGAGGTCCTGCAGTGTTTGCTTTCTCTGTGTGACGTGTTTCTCTTAGCACACTACTCTCCAGGTTCATCCATGTTGTTGCAAATGGCAGGATTTATCTACCTTGGCTGTTAAACCCTTATTAGTCATATCACTTGCAAATATTTTCACCAGTCTGGTACACTGTCTTTTTTGTTGTTGTTGTTGACAGTGTCCTTTTCTGTGCAAAATCAATTTAGTATGATATAGTTTCACTTACTAGGTTTTGCTCCTGTTGCTTATGGGTTTGGTGGCCTATACCAAAATCAAAGAGCAAGAGTGGCATTTAGTAGTTGTACAATGTGTTTTCTTGCAGTAGTTTTATAGTTTCAGCTCTGTGTTTAAATCTCTGATCTATTTCAGGGTAATTTTAGGTAGATTCTAGTGTAAGAAAGGGGGGTCTACTTTTATGTTAAGTATTGTTTTTCCAGTCCTGTCTATTGGAGAGGATGTGTTTTCTACACTGTGATCTTGGTTCCCTTCATAAGTGTTAGTTGGGTGGTTTTGAAAAATTGTATTTCTGAGTGCTCTGTTTTGTTCCAGGACCTGCATTACTGGTGGAATCCCAGTGCCATATTGTTTGAACAGTTGTGTTTCAAAAGCAGGAAGTATGTGTCCTCGAGCTTTATTCTTTCTTTCTTTCTTTGTTTTATTATAATTGTTATTATTATTATTTATTTATTTATTTTACTTTACAATATTGTATTGGTTTTGCCATACATCAACATGCATCCGCCATGGGTGTACACATGTTTCCCATCCTGAATCCCCTCCCACCTGCCTCCCAATACCATCCCTCTGGGTCATCCCAGTGCACCAGCCCCAAGCTTCCTGTATCCTGCATCACCTGGACTGACGATTCGTTTCTTATAGGATATTATACATGTTTTAATGCCATTATTCCAAATCATCCCCTCTCCCTCTCCCACGGGATCCAAAAGATTGTTCTATACATATGTGTCTCTTTTGCTATCTTGCATACAGGGTTGTTGTTACCATCTTTCTAAACTCTATATATATGCATTAGTATACTGTATTGGTGGTTTTCTTTCTGGCTTATTTCACTCTGTATCATAGGCTCCAGTTCCATCTGCCTCTTTAGAACTGATTCAAATGTATTCTTTTTAATGGCTGAGTAATACTCCATTGTGTATATGTACCACAGCTTTCTTATCCATTCATCTGCTGATCCACATCTAGGTTGCTTCCATGTCCTGGCTATTAGAAACAGTGCTGCAATGAATATTGGGGTACACTTGTCTCTTTCTATTCTGGTTTCCTCAGTGTGTATGCCCAGCAGTGGGATTGCTGGGTCATAAGGCAGTTCTATTTCCAGTTTTTGAAGGAATCTCCACACTGTTCTCCATAGTGGCTGTACTACTTTGCATTCCCACCAACAGTGTAAGAGGGTTCCTTTTTCTCCACATCCTCTCCAGCATTTATTGCTTGTAGACTTTTGGATCACAGCCATTCTGACTGAAGTGAAATGGCACCTCATTGTGGTTTTGATTTGCATTTCTCTGATAATGAGTGATGTTCAGTATCTTTTCATATGTTTCTTAACTCTCAAGATTGCTTTGGCGGTTTGGATTGTTTGAGGTTCCATATAGCTTTGTCTGGGGAAAAATAATGCTACTTGAATTGTCATAGGAATTACATGGAATATGTACATTACTTTGGGTAATATGGATGCATTAATATTACAACAGATTTAAGTATATCCATTTTATATCCTGATGTTTTACTCTTTTTTTTTTTTTTTGTCATTTATATGTTTTGTTATCTGGAACATCCATTGATAACCTTTCCATTTTTGTATTTGATGACTAAAAACATAGAATCTGTCCATAAAACTGTATCATTTTCATGTCCATTTATTTTAGATTAACTACATAGAAACCTGTAAATGGATCAAATAATAGTTAATTCCCAGTTAAATTCTGTTTGATGGGCAGTGTAACCACAATTATATTAATCCCTTAAGCCACAAATAGCTCTTCTGATTTTTAATCTGTTGTGGGTAATTACAAACCCTTGCTACTCAAATCATAATCTAAAGATAATAGCAGCATCACTACTCTATGGAATTGTAGAAGCAGGTTATTAGCTTATCTCTTCACTACTGAGTTACACTCAGAGTTTTAACAAAATACGTATGTGTTTTTGGTGCACATTATAGTTTGAGAAGTGTTGGTTTGTATTCCACTGCAGTTTTATGACTGATATTTTCAGTTGTCTTTCTTTAGGCCTTTTCTAGGTTAGTTGTAAGCATTCATAATGTTTTCCTCTGTCAGTGACTCAGCTTCTTTAAAATGGAGAAAAGTGAACCCCCTAAAAGGCAGTAATTCTCAGGCATATTTACATCATAAACACACAAAGACTTCAATTCAGGCCTGTCAGGTTTTAGGAAGATAACGGTATCTTTTTTTAAAGCACCACAGAGAATTCAAATCCGTAAGATACTCTAACAACTATGGGTTATAGAAAGATATCTCTTGGGTAATAATACCACTTTCAGTTTGAACTACAGTGTTAGAGTGTGAACAAGACCACATTGCCACCCCACATGTTTCCTTTTCTTTCTTTGATTCAGTGCATTGTATTCATAACTTTCCTAGTCTATACTTTTTTTGGTCATGCATGCAAACTTCATCATGAGGATTGTGTGTGTGTGTGTGTGTGTGTGTGTGTGTGTGTGCAGATGACACAAGGAAGGTGAGAGAATAGTGAGGATTTTCTTAAGTGTGTTTAATTTGAAAGGAATTTATGAGACAACTGATGATTCTTTGCCTAACCAGTTTTGATCCTTCCTTGTTTTTCTCCAAGGACCACAAAGCTGATGTAATTTTAAAGTACAAAGCAGATGAAGCTAGAAATCTGAAGGCTTATGGAGAGCTTCTGGAATATGGTAGTTAATATCAAAGTTATTACATTTCCCTGTCTTCTCATAGTATTTGCTACTTAGTATTTAGGTGAAACAGTCGTTTCAGAATTCTCTCTTTTCTGTATTTTTTCATAGATGCTTAAATTTGCTTTAAGTAGGTATTAAATACTTCAGAATATTAACAACATAGTAATGGATTCTCTTCCTAATATATGTTCTTTTGGTGGGGAATTAAAAAGCTCACAAGTCCTAGACTTGTACATAATAATTGTTAAAGGAATGCCTCTTTTACACTCTTAAAAGTAATTCTTAAGAGATGATACCTGTTTTCAGCTAATCAAGGAAAACATTTATGATATTGGTATTGATGTTTCGGAAAAGAGTATTCAGTTTTCTCATGGAGCTTTGTGGACAGTGTTTCTGAATCCCTTTTATTTCTTAGAGACAAAAGTATTTTATTCGTCCTCTAGTAAGCTTGGAAAAATTAAAATAAGTTTCTACTAACAACAAAGAGGAAGTGTACTAAACTCACATTTTGAACATGATAGCAATTTTTAAAAATTCTTTTACAGTGTATTTTATTATATAAAGTTATGAGGTTTTTTGTTTTGTTTTGGGGGTGGGGCTTCCCTTGTAGCTCAGTTGGTAAAGAATCTGCCTGCAGTGCAGGAGACCTGGGTTCGATCCCTAGGTTGGGAAGATCCCCTGGAGAAGGAAATGACAACCCACTCCAGTATCTTTACCTGGAAAATCCCTTGGCAGAGGAGCCTGGTGAGCTGCAGTCCATGGGGTTGCAAAGAGTCGGGCATAACGGTGCAACTAACACACTAATACCTGAGTTTTTGAGTAAGAGTGAGGATTCTGATGACATATAGGCCTTTTAATAAATACTAAGATAATTGGGAATCAGATAAATACTTACTTGGCAGTGAACTTCTTTTAGCGGTTTCATTGTGAGTTTGTTCCCTGTGATATGTTTGTAGTTAGGAAGATTTTTCTGGAATAAAACTGTTGAACCAAAGATTGATTAAAAGCAGTTTCTTCTACAGTTCAGTGTTTTAGTATTTAGAACTTTAGTATTTAGTATTGAGAAAACTATCTGGTTGGTGTCCTTAACTTCAGTTCAAAAGGATTGATTTTCTAAGTAGTGTAAAGAAGATACCTTATGTATTATTACAAGAATTAATTTTTCTGTAGATCAGATGTTCTTGTCACTTACACATCTGAATTGAACTCAGTTGTCTGAAGATCGTTCTACAGTTTGAATTTTGGTCATCACCTTTTAGAAGAGTAAAAAACTACAGTATGAATATAGTTTAAAGCACACTGTGCCTTAATTAAACAACGGTGTATTTTCATTGTTTTAAAGTATCATATTTCTTTTAAAAACTAATGAGGCTGAATTATTTTGAGGAAAATGTTAACTCTTGGTTCTTTCAATAAAATGGAACTTAGGTGTAAAGACCAAAATATCTGCTGTGAATACACTGGGAAGAAAGAAAGAAGTGAAAAGATTCCTCTCCTGTTTTACCTCCAGTAAACAGATGTTTTGAATAAATTGTCTCACCATCATAAGACGAGTATGAACTCGTCTGTTTGGGAGTCCTTCTATATATTCCACTTATTTAGATATTTTCTTGAGATTTTTGATAGAATTTAAGGAAAGCAGAAATATGCATTTGAGGTTAATAAAAGGGGCTGTTTTCTTACAGACATTGCACAAGTGTTTTACACCATTTGCTAACATCTATTCTTTTCATCATTTTGTGTTGCCCCTACCATAAGAAGGGCATTTCCAGAGTGAAGCTTTCAGAAGACAGAGTGGAGTCATAATTTTCAATTCATGTGATTAGAAGTTGCAGACTTTCTATAGTAAGTAATCCTCAGTTTTCTTAACATTGAAAGTTTTGATCTGTTTGTTGAGAGTGTTTTTACTTAGCATTTTAAATATTTCTCAAGTACAACAACCATTAAGGATAAAATAACTAGATGATCCTTTACAGATAAAATAGATTTTATGTCATTTCATTCTCTAAAGTTATATGTGTTGTAACCAAATAGTGCTGAATTTGATAAATCATATAATTATGTTGTTTGAGTGAAAATCTAATTTCATAACTAAATTCTATAAACTAAGACCTTCATAAATGTATCCCTTAGCTGACATAAGGGAAAGGAAGGAAGAGCCACTGAAAAATTCGAGAAAGTGTTGCACGCAGTGTATTTTGTCCTTACTCTTTGTCACTGGTGCATATTTGTGTGTGTGTATTTTCCTGCAAATTTAGATACTACCCTTGCTTTTTAACAATGTGCTTTGAATATATCCTCTGTAGTAAGACGAAATGAAGTTCAGGGCTAGTTCATTAAAGTCAATACAATTATACTCGTTTGTAGTGAGAGACCATTCATCAAGTAATTTCTGAAACACATTTCTTCTGAGAATTTATACGGAATACACATTTAGCTGGTTTCTCTAAAATAAAAACAGGGGAGTAAACCCTCAGAGGGTTTCATTTCACTTTGCTAGAGTTTTCTTTCCCAAGTTTATAAGCTGAGTGTATACACAAATAAACCCAAGAAAAACTTCACCGATGTGGTCTGTGGTGTTTCATCTGTGGAGGTCCTCAACCCTTTTATGCTGAATGTATTTGAGATGGAGGATTAGTTTTAGTATGCTGAAGAAAAATCTTGAGAAGTTGACTTCATGGATAAACAAAACTTCCTGGATAGTTAATCTTTTGACATATCTTTCTTCAACCCTTTGCCAAAAATTTCAGAATCTGCACACATGACAACATGAAAAACTTTCTCTGTGGACAAACACATACAGGTTTGTCCAAAGATTTAATCTACACTTAAATTGTGTTCATTAGTTGTCATGGTCTGACTGTTGTACACTTGTTTTGTTGTTGTTGTTTGTATCTTCCTAAAAATTGTATACTGATGCCCTAACCCCAGAAGATGATAGTATTGGGAAGCAGGCCCTCTGGGATGTCCTTTTGCCACCATAGAGGAACTGTTGGGAAAGGAATCTCTCCGTGTATGAAGGAGACCTCAGAGGGCTCGCCATGAACACAGGCAGCAAGAACCCAGCAGTTTGCAAATCAGAGGAGGATCTACACCAGAACCCTAACCCTACCAGCACACTGATCCTAGACTTACCACAACTGGAAGTGAAACTTTCCATTGTTGAGAAGCCAGTTTGTAGTATTTTGACGTAAGAACTTGAATGAAGTGACACACTGGTGACAACACATTTTATTCTCACTGTTTAGTAACTGTGAGGCATAGTGTTTCATCTTGAGTTGCTTATGTGCAATTTTCCATGGAACAATTATTTTGATGCATGTCATGTAGAAATGGTATAGGTACATTTTTGTCAGGCCTAGAAACTTTATTCAGAATTGATTGCCCCACTTTAATTGGTGCTAAAAAGTGAGTGATGTCTTTTGTTTCCTCTCCAGTCACTTGAAACATTCTGTAAGATGCCCTGGAGGAGAGTACAAAGTAATATTTTAAAGGAAACTTAGCAGTTCTGTTTTGTAGGATTTTAGAATATTGGAACACAGCCCTCGGCATCAAAATTTGACACTGCCCTCGTTCAAATCAGACATTGTTACATAGGTTCAGAAGATATGCTGTACCATGGACTCCCAACACTGAAATTTCAGAAAGCAACCCTTTCATTTTTTTAAAATTATTTTAATGGGAAGATATTCAATTTACAATATTGGGTTAGTTTTTGCCTTACATCAACAAGAGTCAGTCACCGGTACATACGTGTTCCCGCATCCAGAACCTTCCTCCCACCTCACTCCCTAGACTATTGTTTTTGTTGTTTCAGAGCACTGGCTTTGGGTGCCCTGCATCATGCACTGAACTTGCACCAGTTATCTGTTTACGTATGGTCATGTACATGTTTCAATGCTATTCTCTCAAATCATCCCACCATTGCCCTCTCCACAGAGTCCAAAAGTCTGTTCTTTCCATCTCTGCCTCTTTTTCTGCCCTGCATGTAGGATCATCGTGACGATCTCTCCAAATTGCGTACATGTGCATTCCTACACAGTATTTGTATTTCTCTTTCTGACTTTACTTCATTCTGTAGAACAGGCTCCTGTTTCACTCACCTCTCTAGAATGGACTAAAATGCATTCTTTTTCACAGCTGAGTAATAGTCCATCGTGTATATATACCACCACTTTCTTATCCATTCATCTGCAGTGGATATCTAGATTTCTTCCATGTCTTAGCTACTGTAAATAGTTGTGGGACGAATATTGGTGTACACATATCTCTTTCAGTTCTGCTTTCCTTGGGGTGTATGCAAGCAGTGGGATTGCTGGATCATATGATGGTTCTATTTCCAGGTTTTTAAGAAATCATATGGTTTATTGTGGCTATACCAATTTTCATTCCTACCAACAGTGCAAGCTGGTCAGTTTACCACTCCCTCTCCAGTGTTTCTTGTTTGAAAGTTTGGGTGATGGTCATTGTGCCCAGTGTGAGATGACATCTCATTCTGGTATTGACTTTCATCTCTCTGATAATGAGAGATGTTGACCATCTGTCCTGTGTTCATTCAGATCAGATCAGATCAGTCGCTCAGTCGAGTCTGACTCTCTGCGACGCCATGAATCACAGCATGCCAGGCCTCCCCTGTCCATCACCAACTCCCGGAGTTCACTGAGACTCACGTCCATCAAGTCAGTGATGCCATCCAGCCATCTCATCCTCTGTCATCACCTTCTCCTCCTGCCCCCAATCCCTACCAGCATCAGAGTCTTTTCCAATGAGTCAACTCTTCGCATGAGGTGGCCAAAGTACTGGAGTTTCAGCTTTAGCATCATTCCTTCCAAAGAAATCCCAGGGCTGATCTTCTTCAGAATGGACTGGTTGGATCTCCTTGCAGTCCATGGGATTCTCAAGAGTCTTCTCCAACACCACAGTTCAAAAGCATCAATTCTTCGGCACTCAGCCTTGTTCACAGTCCAAATCTCACATCCATACATGACCACAGGAAAAACCATAGCCTTGACTAGATGAACCTTTGTTGGCAAAGTGATGTCTTCTCTTGAGAAATGTCTATTTAATTCTTCTGCCCACTTTTTGATCGGGTTGTTTGTTTTTCTGGTATTGAGTTGCATGAGTTGCTTGTATATGTGGGAGATTAACTCTTGGGCAGTTGTTTGATGTGTTGTAATATGCTCCAGTTCTGAAGCCTGTTTTTTCACCTTGCTTATAATTTCCTTCATTCTGCAGAAGCTTAGAAGTTTCAGTCAGTCGCTTTTATTTCCTTCTGTTTTTATTTCTATTACTCTTGGAGGTGGAACATAGAGGAGAAGATCTTGCTGTGATTTCTGTCAGAGAGTTTTCTGCCCATGTTTTTCTCTAAGAACTTTATAGTTTCTGGTCTTCCACTTAGGTGTTTAATCCATTTTGCATTTATTTTTGTGTGTGCCATTAAAAAAACATTTCATTCTTTTAATGTGGTTGACCTGTTTTCCCAGAACTGCTTGTTCACGAGGTTGTCTTTTGCCCATTGCATATTTATGGTCCCTCTGTCAAAGACAAGGTGGCCGTGGGTGTGTAGCTTCATCTCTGGACTTCCTATTTTGTTCTGTTGATCTGTATTTCTGTCTTTGGCCCAGTATCTTACTATTTTGATGACTGTAGATTTGTAGTATAGTCTGAAGTCAGGAAGTCTGATTCCTCCATTTCCATTGTTTCTCAAGAGTTATTAACTCATTGGAGGTATTTTGTGTTTCCACACAAATTGTGAAATTATTTGTTCTAATTTAGTGAAAAACACCATTGGTGTTTTTATAGGGATTCCATAGTTGAATCCAAGAATATCAATGGTGAATGAATGTACCAATAGATTGCATTGAGTTGTATACTGATGGTCACTATATTGATTCTTCTAATACAAGAACATGGTATACTTCTTCATCTACTTGTGCTATCTTTGATTTCTTTCAACACGGTTTTAGAGTTTTATGTACCAGGTCCTTGCTTTCTTTGGAGGAATATATTCCTAAATATTTGTGTCTCTTCATTGGATCGTGAATGAGATACTTTTCCTTAAGTTCTCTTTCTCCTTTTTCATTGCTGGTGTATCAGAATGAAAGCGATTCCTGAGTATATATTTTGTATTCTTCAGCTAACTCTATTCATTGATGAGATCGAGTAATTTTCTGCTGGCATCCTTAGTGTTCACTGTGTGGAGGGTCATGCCATCTTCTAACAGTAATAGTTTGTGTTCAATCTGTATTCCTTTTATTTGCTTTTCCCCTGATTGTTATGTCTAGGACTAATTTAAAAACTAATTCCAATGTGTTTTTCACCCCAGAAAAGCTTACTGATGAAATTACTAAGCACTGAGGAATCTCAATTCTACCAGATTCCCACAAGAGAATCATGAAGATCTTCAGGAGTTAGGGGTAATTTTTTGGGCAGCAGGGAAGCAGAAACTGTTTAAGTCTTTAGAAAAATGTATCATAATCAAATTAGTCGGAATATTTGTAGTCTTTCCTTCAGTTTCAGAAAACTCTACATCCCTAAGTGTAATGCAGGGCTTTCTAACTGAAACCAAGAAACTCACCAAGACCTCACCAAACTCTAACAGTGCAAATTAGAAAAATTGTGTTACTGTGCTGTTAAAATTTGTGAGCTTTATAGCCAAATTAAAAATTTAACCTTCAAGATGGTTGTGCTAAAGATCCTGCTAAAACAGGTGTGGCCGCAGGGCAAGGGAAGAGGGAAGGTATGGGTGACCCTTGAATGAAGTGTGGTCTGGGGGAGAGGCAGGCTCCAAAGACACAGCTGAGAAGAGTCTGGCAGGGCCACACCTGTAAGTGCCACAGCCATGACTTTGGGTGTGTCCCTCAGGCCTGCATCTGAGGAGGAGCAGCACCCGAGTCCAGAAATGACCAGAGACAGTACACCAGAGCAGCCTCGGCAGACAGTTATTGTTGTAAATGCGGATGATCCCGGGAAATATCTGAGAGAGCGGGAGTCCCACTACCCATGCCCGTCAGTCAGAATCCCTGTATTTGCACTCACTAGTGCAGTGAAAAGGCACAAGGTGGAACTGGAAGGGGCTGCTGTTCTCATCTGCTCAGAGTGCCAGACCAATTCAGACACACACCTACCATCCGTTGTGAAGACAGGACGCAGGTCAAACACTCAGGGCTTTCTTGTTGAAGACACACACACATACATACACACACACACACACAGAGGCACACTACCCCCTTGCTTGAGGACACAGTGTGCAACAGGGACTGCAAATCCTGACCAGGTAAGCAGTGACATGACACTACCCAGCACACACAAGTCAGGAGGAGGACAGTAGGTGTGAAAAACAGCCCCTGGTTGGGGGATGCAGACCACCTCAGATGCAAAACACCAGAGGGGACACGGAGCCATGAGTGTGTCTGATGGTATGACAGGGCCGGAGGCATGAGTGTTGGCTGGGCAAGTGGAAGAACCCAGCATCGTTGGAAACTCCTGTTCCAGTGTGCTTCTTCTACCCAAGACTAGGACTGTTGCTATTGGATCTTCTGGCCCAGCATGTGGCCTGAATGGCTCCTTGACCTAAAGCAGATTATGAACCACCCTCAAGTTTCTGTCATGATCAGCAACCAAGATAAAGACTTTCTTAGCTACAAGATTGAAGGTCAGTGAGGGGGACTGAGGATGGGTGGGTATGGGACCTGGTGGGGAGTAGGAGGATCGTGTTAGCCATGTTCCTGCACTGTGAGACTTTGCAGAGGCATCGTGGAAGCTGTTAATGCCTACCTGGGTGACAAGCTGAGGCACCTAGCAGCTTGCACCTTTACCCTCGTCCCTATCCTGGCAGGTGCAGATGCAGAACCATCCAAAATCCCGCTGCATGCTGATCTTTTCATTTTGGGACAACTCCTACTTCTGGAACACGATGATCGTTAAGGAGTATTACCTTGACATCATTGGTAAAACGTGGCTCCAGGGTGGTGAGTGTAGGTGTGTAAGGAGGTGAATGATCCACCTGCAGAATCCACCCTTGTGTTCGCTTTCTGGAGGTTATAGGGCACGATATTCCACTCCAGTCCACTGGTTCTGGGACTATGAATGAGGAGCACAAGCCACAGGCTAGAAATCAGGAGCCTTAAATTTCTCAGCTGGTTGTCAGGCGACTACTGCCCAGAATTGAACAGGATTGCTGAGGTGCGGTTGCTTTGGGCTTGCATACAGGTGACGATTGATGTTGGAGTTCTTGGATGCTCACGGGTGGGTTGCGGGCCTGGTCAGCCCTGGACTGATCTTGCATGTGCCTCCAGCAGATCATTGACAAAGACGTGTGGACGATCCTGTGAAGTATACAAGGAAGGAAGTTTCTGCCATGAGGAGTAACTGGCAGAAACACATGTGGTGAAGGGGTCTGGAAGTGGGCCCTGTAGTGACAGCCATGTAGTGGCCGGGACACTGTCCTTCCCCAAATGGGGATGACTCAGGCACATGCAAGCTGTCTGTGGAGCCAGATTCTGGGTCATGCATGTGGCAGATGACCTGCTGAGACTGGGGGCTTGGGGACTCGGTGTGTCCGTGAGTGAATCAAGTCTCCTTCAATTTTACTGTGGTTGCAGTGCAAGAGGCCTAGGTGATACTACTAGACGCAGGGTGAATTAAGTATATTTGTCAGAATCATCCTTCCGTGGGTGCTGCCATCCCCCAGCCTCCTGTTGCTCACCGAGTTTAAGATTGCCTGGGCCTACACTCAGGCACCTTACCCTGGGAAAGCCTGTCATTGCAAGGGCATCCTCTCCAGGGTCCCAGTGCACCTCTGTACTGACTTTGGGATCTTCTGTGATTTTGCACATCCACCAATCAGTGTCTCACCATGACCACACTTGCTGCACTGGAAGAGGCTTCAGGCTGCCTTCAGAAAATAGGGAAGTGTTCGGGGAGGAGGTGGACAGAGAGCTCCAAGTGCAGGACGTGGTGCCTACTGATGCCATCTCAGACATTGCTGGACATGGGCATCTTCAGCTCCTGAAACACCTATGTTCCCTGTTTGTGTTTGTGTCCCCATATCGAGCCTGCGTGTGTATACACATGTGTGCTTGTGTCGCCTGTGTGTGTGTGTGTGTGTGTGTGTGTGTGTGTGTTAGTGTGTCTCCAGCCCAGGGAAAAAACAGAGATAAACGCGACAGGAGAGGAAATGCCAAGTAATCAGAAGGGGAGGCACAAGGCGTCCCCAGTCAGGGTGATTTATCGCCCTATCTCCACAGGACCCTGTCCAGGATGGGAATGAGGAAAGGATGATCAGAGATAACTCAGGACCTTGGCTCCAGAAGTCTGCAATGAGAAAAAATGCAAAAACACGCTCACTATTTCTCCGTGTTCTTGTATGTGTTTGGACCAGGAAGAGTGGGTGCATGGTCTGTGGATTCACCCAGGGCATATCAGGTGGGGTGGGCCTTTAAAACCACCACCTGTGGAGCCCAGTTTGTGGGGACATAGGCCGTCCTGTGGAAATGGTGGATGTGGATACAGAGGACCTGGGATGTTGAGGAGGCTAAGGTCTTGCTGAAAAGGACAGAGACTCGAAGGAGAAAGAGGCACAGATTGATGTACTGGAGACTTGTTCCGCACATGTGAGAAGGAGACCCAGGAAGGTCCTGGGCGAGTGCTTGCCAGGATCAGCCCATCAGCCAGCACCCTCTCTCCATGAGGGTGGCACACACTGGCACAATGTAACACAAAATGCGAGACATGCTAAGGTAGGCTGTCCATGCAAAACCACAGGCATCCTAGGAGAGACAAGGAGAGAGCGTGGCATGCCTTCAGTCACTTCTAGCCTCCCTGGCTGTGCAGAACGGCGAAGAAAGTGCAGGTGTTGATGCACGTGTGTGCTCCTCTGCCGGGGTATGCAAATGAGGGGGGGGGAGAAGGGAGGAAGCAAGGATGGTGGGCTTATTGCATGTCTCATAGGAACTTGAGAGAGTGGGATACAGGGAAGCCCCTGGGGCAGTTCGGGGCCTGCTGGTTTTCAGGGTCCAGGGGAAAGGCAATAGCAGTCCTGCCAAAGATACCCCATGGCTCGTGCAGAAAGCCCTGACATAAATTCCCTCTTTCTTCTGGGTCTTTCCCTTGGCTTTGGACGCCTAAGGGGCAAAGGTGAGTGTCTGCACCTGGGGGACGATTTTGGCAGTCTCTCTGGATCACAATCTCTGATTTTGTTGTAGGCAATCTGCACCAGGTGACACTCAGAGGGAAGCTGCATTCCAGGTGACAGTCTTGGATGTCCGTGTGCCCAACCAAGGACTGGCTTCCTTGGCACGTGGGCTGTATAGGTAAGCAGGGATGCCTGGCTGTAGGGAGTCCAACCTGGGCTTAATGAACCCAATGAAAGAGAGTATTTGCATTTAGCAAATCAATGAGGCCTGGGTGGAATCAAGCCCTCTTGGTGTTTTTGAGATAGAAAAGCTGCTTTCTGCCCAAGGGAGGGATGAGCTGTGGGCCCAGAAAGGGCAGGATTCCCAGATCATCATCTGTTTGGGGACTCCATGGGTCTGGGTAGGAATGAACAGAAGGGACCACCTGTAGGAATGCCACCTTACCATTATGGCTCGGGTTTCATGCCTTGTATCAGAAGAGACCATCTATCTATGTGCACCTTCTTCACAACATTGGATCAAACCCAGGCATCTCACAGACTCTGGGGGCCCTTGGAGGCTCGGGCACCTCTTTGGCCTTTTCCTGCTAAAGGGAGGTAGCTCTTGGAGGCACAGTTAGACAGGTGAACACAGAAAGCTACACAGGTAGAAAGAACAGTGGGCCTCACTCAGACTGTTGGGGGTGGTAGGCTAGCAATAGGAACACAACATTGACCAGGAATGACCTAGATAGGAGCACACTGAGAAAGCAGTTCTCCAAGTCAGCTGAGCCCAGACGTCCTTGTTTTCTGGTCTCCTGAAAGAATGCACAGGCAATGGGTCAGGCCAGCGTGACTGGTACTGTGAAACTGTCCAAGGTGATGGGAGAATGCAGAATGCAGGCACAGCTCATTCAGCTCTCCAGGGCGAGCATTTCCAACCCTGCCTGATGCTTTGCAGATCGGTCCCTGTCAGGAGCAAATACCAAAATTTTGTAACCCTTGAGGCTAAGTCACAGAGCTGGAAGTGCAACCTCACATGATCAATGAGAAAGTGAAAGAACATAACCAGGACAAAGAAAATAGGGTGCTTACCAAAATTGATGCTCCTGGACAAGAAAGTTTGTACTTCTACATATGTGCAATTCCTCTCAGGGATGTTGGTGTGTACACAAGCATGTGTGTGCATATGTTCATGAAAAGCACCTGACGGTATGTTTGTGAGTATGAGGTGTAGAAACTGACCTAACCAGGTGATGGAAGTTGGATAGCAAAACCGTGAAGGTCATAGGGAAAGTACATACTCTGGCCATCAGAAGCACTGGAGCCAGGGTACCAATCCCTGTTATCTCACTGAGTGAGCAATTTCTAAGTGGAATTACAGTGGTGCACCCAGGATGCCTGGCAGAAAGGAGAGGCAGAAAGAAAGTGCCTGGGGGTGACCAGTGAGAGTGCCAAGGATCTGAGACACAGAACAGGCTGCAATCCCAAGACACAGAAGCCATGGTGGGTGATCCCACAGCCCCTTGGACATGCAGCAACAAGGGTCTTTCTATCCTTATCAAACTCTGGGATTTCTTTCCCTGACATTGCCATGAGACACATAGACACCAGCCCTGGTACATACACAAAAGGATTGCCCCAAACAGTGCTGTGCCAGAAGCAGAGATAAACAGACACAAAGTGAGCTCTGTATCCCAAGGCTCTGGTGTCCCTGAACAACAGAGATCAACTGCTGCAAACGGTGGGGTTTTTCCCTTCTCCCCTAGCATCTGGACAGCATCAGGTACTCTATCCCATGGAGAAAAGTATCCAGCCACTTGGAGCCCCTGTGTATCATTTGGATACTCATGGAGAGCTCCCAGTTATTGAAGGTCCTGTGGGACACAGGAGTGTGTTGTTCAGATTGCGGAGCAGGAACCCGTGGTTGAAATTTCCAAATGCAGGTCAATGACAGCGCCTGGGGTAGTGGCAGATGCAAAACCTGCCAGCTCCCTAGAGCAGAATTTGGCCATATGGTGGAGCTGGAGCCCAGGAACCGCCGAAGATGTCCTCCGGTCTAGGGGTGTGTCCATAAGGGTGCCGTCCAGTACCCTCTCAGCCATTGGTCTAGATTTGGGCCAGCAGCATGTGCGCGGCTCAAAGCCTAGGGCCGTGCCTGTTTGGTTGATGTACCAGAGCCTGTTCACCCGGTCCTGGGCTCACCACCACCCCTTTCTTCAGCCTCAGGCCACCCCAGACACACCAGCCACTGCCTCCCGGTCATGCCTCTCACTCCCCACCCCGAAAAAACAAGTGGGTCCCACAGGTTTATTGCAGCCTGGGCCGCCATTGCACACCACTTGCTTTGGTGCTCCTATGTCCCATCCTTTCACATCTGACCCAGTCTGGGGTCATGGCCAGGGCCAAGAAGAGCACGAGAGGTGGTCAGAGGAATGCGGGAGCATCTTGGGACCCCGGACCTACTTTGTTGTGAGCCCAGAAGCTCAGGGGGATGGGGCCCTGCAGCCTGCCCTTGTGATGCTGTGCACGGCTGCGACCCTACAGCCACAAGTTGCAACAGCAGGCGACAATGCGACCCACGTCAGCGTGGAGGTGGCAGGGGATGGCGGGGCCCTGGTGGACAGAGACGTGGCGGGGATCAGGCGGGTGTTCCAGCTGCTTGTGGAAGACATCATGGAGGAGGTGGAGGTTTTGGCTGATGAGGAGCAGCAACGGGGGTCCTCGCAAGACCTGAAGGAGAAGGTGTTAGAGGATCAGGGCAAGGAATTGCCGGGAGACACAAATGAACTTCTGGCACTAGATGCGCTGCAGGCGCTGTCCACCCTGCAAGTGGAACTGAGCTCTGACCATGAGAAAAACTGCAGGGGCTATGTTTCCTTCATGTGCAAGAGCCATTAGAGGAGGAAGCATGACTTGGCTCAGAGGAGTGCCATTATCCAGGGCATCTCTGGTTTCTGGGCCAAAGTGGTATCCTTTCTGCTGCTTCTTGGGGTCTGCTGCTCAGGAGGAGGAGGAGGTGCAGAAGCAGGAGCAGGAGGATGGGTGGGGACGAGGGCGCAGGATGGGTGCTGATGGACCCTGTAGGAAGTGTGGTACTGGGCAATTGGCAGGCTCCAAGGCACAGCTGAGTAGAGTCCAGGCAGGGCCACACCCCTGAGTGTCGCTGCCATGAATTTGTGTGTCTACTTCAGGCCTACATCTGAGGAGGAGCAGCTCCAAAGCCTCTAAGTCAGGAATGACCAGAGACAGTACACCAGAGCAGCCTCAGCAGACAGTTATTATAAATGTGGATGATCCCGAAAATAACTGAGACTTGGGAGTCACACACACGTACACACAGACACACATACACATACACAAACACACACTAACTCCTTTGCTTTTGGACACAATTTGTTTCAATGACTGCAAGTCTGACCATGTAAGCAATGACATGCCACTACTCAGCATACACAGGTCTGGAGAAGAGTAGGGATCAGAAACAGCCCCTTCTTGGGGAATGCAGACCACCTCAGATACAGAACACCACAAGGAACCCAGAGCCATGAGCATGCCTGATGGTATGGCAGGGCCTGAGGACATCAGTGGTGGCTGGGCAAGCAGAAGTGCCCAGAATCCTTGATGATGCCTGTTCCAGTGTCCTTCCACCCCAGACTAGGGCTGATGTTCCTGGCTCTTCTTGGCTTAGCATGTGGCCGATATGGCTCCTTGACCTAAAGCAGATTATGAACCACCCTTAAGTTTCTGTCATGATCAGCGACCAAGATAAAGACTTTCTCAGCTACATGATCGACTTGAAGTTCAGTGAGGGAGACTGAAGACGGGTGGGTATGGGACTTGGTGTGGAGTGAGAGGATCATGGTATCCATGTTCCTACAATGTGAGTGTTTGCAGAGGCTTCGTAGAAGCTGTTAATGGGAGGCAAGCTGAGGTCCCTAGAAGCTTGCACCTTTCTCTTCTCCCTATCCTAGCATGTACAGGTGCAAGCCATCCCCGGTCCCACAGCAAGCTGATCTTTTCCTTTCGGTACCAACCCTACTTCTTGAACACAGTGATCATTAAGGAGTATTACCTTGACATCACTGGTAAAACGTGGCTCCTGGGGTGATGAGTGTGGGTGTGCAAGGGTGTGCATGATTCACCTGTGGGGGTCCACACCTGTCTCCCCTGTCTTTCTTCAGGGTAAAGGGCACATCATTCCACACCAGTCCATTGGTTCTGGGACTTTGAACAGGGAGGACTCAGCCACAGGCTGGTCATCAGGAGCCTTAATTTTCTCAACTGGTTGTCAGGCCACAACTGCCCAGAATCAAACAGGATTGTTGAGGTAGACTAGTTTTGGTCCTGCATACAGTTGATGATTGATGTTGGAGTTCTTGGCTGCTCATGGGAAGGTTCGGGTCCTGGTCAGCCCAGAGGTGACATTCCTCGTGTTGCCACCAGATCATCAGCTAAGACGAGTGGGACAATCCCCTGAAGTACTACCCCAGCGGGAAGATTCTTCCATGAGTGGTAACTGACAGAGACACATGTGGTAAAGGGTCTGGAGGTGGGCCGTGAAGGGACAGCCATGTTGGAGCCGTGACACTTTCCTTTCCCAAATGTGGATGCTCAGGCTCATGCAAGCTGAATGAGGAGCATGGATTTGGGCCATGCATGTAGGAGGTGGCCTGCTGAGACTGGGGCCTGGGCACTCAGTGTGTCCGTGAGTGAAACAAGTCTCCCTCAAATCAGCTGTGGTTGCAGCATGAGACTCCTAGATGATATTACTAGAAGCAGGGTGAACTAAGTATCTTTTTCAGAATCATCCTGCTGTGGATCCTGCCAGCACCCGGCCTCCTGTTGCTCACTGAGTTTGACATTGCCTGGGCCCTTCATTCCCGCCCCTTAACCTGGGAAGATCTATCATTGAAAGGATATTCTCTCTGGGATCCCAGTGCACCTGCGTGCTGACTTTGGGATCTTCTGTGAATTTCCACATGCACCACTTGGTGTCTCACAAGCACCACACATGCTGCGCTGGAAGAGGCTTCAAGCTACCTTGGGAAAATATGAAAGAGCTCATGGAGGAGGTGAACAGGGAAGAGCTCGTGGAGGGAAGAGCTCGTGGAGGAGGTGAACGGGGAACCACAAGAGCAGGGCATGGTGCCTACCGACTACATATCTGACATTGCAGAGACCACCCACCCTTAGACTGGGGACGCCTCATTCCTCCACGTATGGTAACTCAGCACCTCCTCTCCTGTCACCTTTATCTGTGTGTCTTCCCTGGGCCACACACACAAACACATACACACACTCACAAACACAGCCGACGTAAGCACATGCGTGTATACACACACATGCTTGGCATGGAGACACAAACACAATCAGGAACACGGGCTTCTGAAACACCTGTGTTTCCTGATTGCATCTGTGTTCCTGTGCCGAGCATTTGTGTGTATACATGTATGTGCTTGTGTCGGCTGTGTTTGTGTGTGTGTGCGTGTGTGTGTGTGTGTGTGTCTGGCCCAGGGCAGACACAGAGATGAAGGCGACAGGAGAGGAGGTGCTGAGCAACCATAAGAGGAGGCACGAGGCGTCCCCAGTCTAAGGGTGGTTGGTCACCGTATCTCTGCAGTACCCTGTACAGGATGGGAACGAGGAAAGGATCGCCAGTGATAACGCCAAACCATGGCTCCAGAAATCTGCAATTAAACGAAACACAAAAACAAGCTCATCATTTCTACCATGTTGCTGTGTGTGTTTGGACCGGGAAGAGGGGGTGCATGGTCTGAGGATTCACCCAGGACAAGTCAGGTGGGGTAGGGCTTTGAAACCACTGGCTATAGAGCCCTCAGTCCGCGGTCACATGGGCAGGCCTTTGGAAATGGTGGATGTGGCTACGGCAGGACTGGGATGGTGAGGACGCTAAGGTCCTGCAGAAAAGGGCAGAGACCTGAAGGAGAAAGAGCCACAGATTGTCTGCTGCACTGGAGACTTGTTCCACACATGTAAGTAGAACCGAAAGGTCCTGGGCCTCTGCTGCCCAGGATCAGCCCAAAAGCCAGCACACTGTCTCCATGAGGGTGGCACACACTGACACGATGTGACACAAAACACAAGATACGCTAAGCTAGGCTATCCGTGCAAAACGACAGGCATCCTAGGAGAGACAGGGTGTGAGTGTGCCATGCCTCCAGGTACTTTCAGCCTCCCTGGCAGTGCAGGTAGGCAAAGAAAGTGCAGGGGTGAGTGTACGTGTGTGGCCCTCTGCCGGGATGTGCCTGTGAGGGAGGGAACAGGGAGGAAGCAAAGGTGGTGGGCTTATTGCATGTCCCAAGGGAACTCGGGGGAGTGGGAGACGGGGAAGCCCCTGGGGGCAATTTGAAGCCTGCTGGTTTTCAGGGTCCAGGGTCTAGGCAATAGCGGTCCTGCCAAAGATACCCCTTGGTGTGTGCTGAAAGTCCTGACGTGAATTCCTTCTTTCCTCTGGGGTCATGCCCCTGACTGTGGGGTTTAGAGGGGCAAAGGTGTACGTCTGCATCTGAGGGAGGATTCTGGCTCTCTCCCTGGAGCAGATTCTCTGATTTTGTCATAGGGGATTTGCACCAGGTGACACTCAGAGGGATCCTGCCTTCCAGGTGACTGTCTTGGATGTCTTTGGGCCCAACCAGGGACAGGCTTCATTGGCACTTCGGCTGTGTAGGCAAGCAGGTATACCTGATTGTATGAAGACCTACCTGGGCCTAATGAGAGCAACTGAAAGGGAGTCTTGGCATTTAGTCAATCAGTGAAGTCTAGGTGGTTCTAACACTTGGCGCTAAGGTACAGAGTCAGAAGTGCAACCTGAGATGAGCAAGTGAAAGAAAATAACCAGGACAAAGAAAGTTGGGTGCTTACCACAGTTCATGTTCCTGGAGAAGAGAGCGTGTACTTCTGCATATGTGCAAGTTTCCTCTCAGGGATGTTACTGTGTACATGCACATGCACACAAAGAACCACCTGCCAGTACGCTTATGAGTATGAGCTGTCGGAAGTGACCTAACCAGGTAATGGGAGTTGAATAGCAAAGCATGAACGTCATAGGGAAAGACTCCACCTAGACTCCAGCCAGCAGAAGCACTGAAGTCAGGGTACCAATCTCTGTTATCTCACCGAGCAAGCAAGTTCTAAGTGGAGTCAGAATGGTGCACCAAGGATGCCTGGCAGAAAGGAGAGGCAGGAGGAAAGTGCCTGTGGGCGACCAGTGAGAGTTCAAAGATTCCAAGACACAGAACAGACAGCAACCTCAGACACAGAAGCCAAAGTGGGTGACCACACAACCCCTTGACCACCCGGCTACAAGGGCCTTTCTGTCCTTCTGAAGTGCCAGGCATACTAGGCTTTCCTTTTTCCTGTGCTTTCAGTGATGGACCAGAAGTGCAGCATCAGGACCTGCTACCTGCAGAGTCTTCCAGTTTGAAACATTACTAATTGTACTCTTTGCAGAACACATATATTGGTATCAGGATTATAGGATGGTTGGTTTAGCTTGATCCTCTTACTGCTTCCGGCCCCACAGGCTTGGGCGACAAGGCAGGCTTTGGTGTGTTCGCACATGTAGAACAGAATCACATTTGCCAGGAGCCAATACGGGAGACCCCATGCATGACAAAGGTCATGCAAAGAATACCTGACAGGCAAAGGCGGATCAGGACTCGAGGGATTCCCTGGACCTGCTCAAGCATCCGCCCGAAACCAAAATCTGTCTCTCTGCTGTTTACTATATTATGCCTTTCATCAGTTCTTCTGACATTAACAGGGTGCTCTCCCAGACCATCATTCTCTGAAGAAAATCAACTTAAAGCTCTAGTTAATAAGTCTCCTGGGCTTGAAAGGAGCATTTTAATTCTAACCCCTCTGTTACTGTTTTAGCTTGCTTGGCAGTTTTATCCACACTCTTTTATCTAACGCACATGATTGTTCACAACACCCCAAGCATAACCTTTGAGTGATAAAACAGTGTTATTAGAATAATACTGCATTGTTGAGCCAATGTTTCCTTCCGAGTTTCCTTGTCCTTTACCCAATTTGCACCTGGGAGTGCATTAGCTAATATAGTTGGTATGTAAGAAAAACAAGCAGTAGCCTTGGTATTAGCAACATAAGACATGCATTGGAGAAGGAAATGGCAACCCACTCCAGTGTTCTTGCCTGGATAATTCCAGGAACTGAGGAGCCTGGTGGGCTGCCATCTATGGGGTCACACACAGTTGGACATGACTGAAGTGACTTAGCAACAGTAGCAGCACAGAGTTGGAAGTGCAACGTGACATGATTAATGAGCAAGTGAAAGAAAACAACCAGGACAAAGAAAGTTGGGTGCTTACCAAAATTCGTGTTCCTGGAGAAGAAAGCTTGTATTTCTGCATACGTGCAAGTTTCCTCTCAGGGATGTTACTGTGTTCACACGCATGTGTGCACATAGAAGTCCCTGCCAGTACGCTTGTGAGTATGAGCTCTCAGAAATGACATAGCCAGGTGATGGAAGTTGGATAATGAAAACATGAAGGTCTTAGGGAAAGGTACATAGACTCTGGCCAGCAGAAGGACTGAAGCCAGGGAATCGATTCCCATTATCTCACTGAGCAAACACATTCTAAATGGAATCACAGTGGTGCACCCTGGATGCCTGGCAGAAAGGAGAGGCAGGGGGAAAGAGCCTAGAGAGTGGGCCGAGGAAAGGCCACTACACCTGCAGTTTATGAAAAGTAGAAAATGTACCTAATGACCTGGAAGGAGAAACTGTATCTTATTTATTGAGATATCTAGCCAAGGAGAATTCCAGCCAAACAGCCAAAAGTGCTTCCTGGTTTCTTCTTGCTGCCTATAGTAAAATATGAAGGGAAATTAAAAAAATAAATAAATAAGAGAAGGACTATTTAAAAAATAAGACAGAACTTGCTGATTTGGAAATTTTCCAGTCTTTTAAGATGACAGAAGATGCTAAAATCAATGGCTCTCAAGCAAGGTCATATCCAGGGCACTGAGATAAGATGCTCTAAATATAACATTTTACATCACTTATAGGTCATTCTTATTATTTTTTTTAAATAAAGGTTGTCTAAAGATGAGTGTGACTGTAAAATTCTTTGTTAAGCCTCAGAAAGCTGGAAGGGGATGCTTCATGACATTATTTAGGCAGGCCAATGCCCTCCAAAGAGTTTAGGGGTGTCACTCAGAGATCATTTCAGTCACACAATAAGACTTCTACCAAGTTTCAGGGTGTTATCCCTCAGCTATCTCAGCAGAAAACCAAGACAGAGGAGGACTTTTTCTGAAAACGTATGATTGTGGCTTTAGAGTGGGGTGCTTTGCCATGAAAACCAGTAAGATTATCAGGAGACACACCAAGATTTTATATATATATATATATATAGGCCCAAACCTTCAGCTTGGACTGAAAGGACTAGAAATAGTACAAAATAAGAGAGCTCTGGACTTCTACCTTCGACAAGCAGGAAGCAGGCTAGGGAGACTGTTTCACTGTAACCATATAGTAGCCACCTTTCATGCAATGGAATCATGTCAGAGGGCAGAATTAAAAATTCAGAGACTGAAGCCTAGGAGGTTTCCAGGCCTTAAATCCTAATCAAAGGACTGCCAATAAGAACCCGTGGGATTTCAGAACTGCTACTATTGACTCCCACTCCCCTCCCCTTTCTGGAACAGGAGTGTCTATAAAGGTTATCTATGCCTGACCTAGCACTGTATGTTGGTTGTGAAAGTGAGCAGATTAACTCATCTCTTTTG
This sequence comes from Bos taurus, assembly GCF_002263795.3. NCBI lineage: Eukaryota > Metazoa > Chordata > Mammalia > Artiodactyla > Bovidae > Bos > Bos taurus. The sequence goes on from NC_082638.1 coordinate 24,449,699, forward strand.
TTCACAGATCATCAGATCTAGAGGAATTACACTTGTATAATTTGATCTGATATGTTGGAGAAGACTTGAGAGTCTAGTGGACTACAAGGAGATGAAACCAGGCAATCCTAAAGTAAATCAGTCCTGCATATTCATTGGAAGGACTGACGCTGAAGCTACAGTTCCAATACTTCGGCTACCTGATGCGAAGAACTGACCCATTGGAAAAGACCCTAATGGGGGAAATATTGAAGGCAGGAGAAGGGGACGGCAGAGGATGAAATGGTTGGATGGCATCACCTACTCAATGGACTTGAGTTTGAGCAAGCTCCTGGAGTTGATGGTGGACAAAGAAGCCTGGCGTGCTGCAGTCTATCGGGTCAAAAAGAGTAGAACAGTCTTATGGACTCTGTGGGAGAGGGAGAGGGTGGGAAGATTTGGGAGAATGGCAATGAAACATGTAAAATATCATGTAGGAAACGAGTTGCCAGTCCAGGTTCGATGCATGATGCTGGATGCTTGGGGCTGGTGCACTGGGACGGCCCAGAGGGATGTTATGGGGAGGGAGGAGGGAGGAGGGTTCGGGATGGGGAACACATGTATACCTGTGGCGGATTCATTTTGATATTTGGCAAAACTAATACAATTATGTAAAGTTTAAAAATAAAATAAAATTGGAAGATTTAAAAAAAAAAAAAAAGAGTAGAACACAACTGAGCGACTGAACACGTGAGATATTGCACAAGTAGACCCTGATCCATATCTGAAACTGACTTAGATGACAAGGTCCTGAACTACAAGTTAATGTTATAATGCATAAATTATTTGAAAGCATTGGCAGGAAAAAGCATTTTGGACATACAAGTATGTAAACAATTTTGTGGCCATGTGTGTACAACGTGGTTTTAAAGGATGTCCACAAGTCCTTTCTTTCAAGGGTGGATCTTTATACTCCCCTTCACATGTGGGCTGGACTTAGTGGCTCACTTCTAATGTTAGAATATTGTAGAAATGAAAATGAAGTGTCTGAGACTAGGTCATAAAAGACACTGCAGCCTCCTTGCTCATCCTCTTGGATCACTCTAGAAGTCAGTTTAGTAGTATCTTGACAACACTCATGTAACCCAGTAGAGAGGCCCATGTGAAAGAACTGAGGCTTTCTCCCAATAGCCAGCATGGAAACTGGTTTCAACAGCTATGTGAGGAAGCCATCTTGGAAGGAAATCCACCAGCCCATGTCAAGGCTTCAGATGACGACAATCTCATGAAACCCTGAGCCAGAACACTCAACTGAATTACTCCTGGATTCCTTTCAGCAGCAGTATGAGATAATATTGTTTTAAGCTGTTAGTTTGGGGTAATTTGTTATGTACCAGTAGTTCATTAATGCACTGCCAACCTTGGGCCATGTATTTATCCCGGGGTGCCTGCCCATTTAGTCCAATCTAAGTCAGAATCTGCTAGTTCAGTTTAGAAAACATACCTCACCCTTGACCTGACCACCCTCAGTATCAGATCAAATTCCTTATCACTCACCTCAATATCTTATCAGCCTTGCCTAGCCTCAGCAATGATCTTCTCAGTTGAGCCAGAATCCACCCTCACCCTTATGGCCCTCTTAATAAGTTTCCATTCACTGACACCCACTCTGTTGTTGTTGTTCATTGCAGTCTCCCAGTCTCTGTTTGCAATCCCATGGACCCACCCTGTTCCATAGCTATAAATCCTAGTTGTGTCCCTACTGGAGTCAGACTTAAGCTCAATCTCTCTCCCGTATTATAAGACCCAGCTGTAGTACTTTTACTTTGAATAAAGTTTTTCTTACCACTTTTAGTAAGTGTTATGCATAATTTTTTAACATTTCCAAGTTCTGTTAGTACGGATTATTCTCAAAGGAATACTTTTATACCTTTACTTTTTATACTATATTCATTTGGGAAACAAATTTTTAGAATTAAAGCATTTCATGTTTTTACCATACAAACAGAAAAGAGCTTTAAAATACATTTATATATCCTAAAAAAAATTTAGTAATCTGAAAAGGATGTGTATATAGACATGTCAGTGTATATACACATATACCCTCAGAGCTCCAAGGAAAACTTTATTCTCAGTAAACTATAAATTAAAACATTCAGCCTGCAAAGAGTGAAATCTTTGGAATTAACTTGCCAAAAAATCGTAGGGAATGAAATATTAGTTAAAAATGTATACATAAAAATATTTGGGATTTAGATAAAATTTGCTATTTAAATAAAGTTAGGTCAAGCCCTAAACCATCTATTTAAAAAGAAAGAAAGAAAGAAAGACTCTGCATCATGTAATAACCTACATTGGAAAAGAACCTAAAAAAGAATAGATATGTATCTGTATAATTAAATCACTGTGATATACATCTGAAACACAACATTGTAAATCAAATATATTTCCATGAAAATTTGTAAAGAAAGCTTTTAAAATACAAGGTTATAAGGAAAAAATCTAAAGAAAGTAGAAGGTATATATGAATTGAAACAAAAATAGAAAACAACAAAAATAAACCTTGTTTGGATAAGAAAACAAGAGCTGCTTTTTGGAAAAACAAAATCAGAAACACTGATACAACTGTGGCAATCTAATAAGGGGAAGAGGAGGTTAATTCCAATACTAGAAATGAGAAACGGAATGTGGTTCTGAAAGGATAATGTTCAAAGGATAATGTTCAAGTCTGAGTGGAATTACTTTTGTTTCAGGAAAGATCCAGTCAAGCAAAAACCTGGGGAAAGAAAGGGAAAGAAAGAAAGAGGAAGAGAGTCAGGGGAAGAAAGGAAGAAAAGGAAAGGAAGGGAAAAGAAAGAAAAGGAAATGTCTCAACAGATGTTGTAAACTCTCCAGTAAAACAATTCTCTTTAAAATCTAAAAACAGAAATAGAAATTCATTAGGCCATAGCCTCATTGCACTTGATGGTACTAAGAACAAGAAAACCCATTTACACATCACTGTTTAGAATTTCTGCCAAACACAATATGATTATTAAAAAAATAGAAATATGCCATGTTATTTGTAAAAATATGGACAGCAGAAATATTTTTGTAAAAAACATTTGATTTCTATAAATAGTAATTTTACTTAGAATGTTTTGGCAACATTAATAAAACAATAAATTTTACCTGAAAGAACAAGCAAAGTAGACAAGGAAATTCCCAAAAGCAATTACAAATTAGTGATCCTGACAGATATTCAAACATTTGTAAACAAAACAAAGTGTCATTGCCTGAAAAAAATACAGAGATATCAACAGAAAAACAGAGGAAGCTCCTGAAAGAACTCAACTCGCTATTAACCATATTTTATTTGCAGGCACAGAAACTGACTCAAGTTAATTCTAAGAAGCAGAGCCCTGATGTTATTATCTCTTCTCAGTTTGTGTGTGTGTGTGTGTGTGTGTGTGTGTGTGTGTGTGTGTGTGTGTGTAAAGTAGGAAATTTAGGCTGGAGAGGTAAGAAGAGGGTAGAGACTTAAAGTGCCTTTAAAGAGGAGGAGGAAATGGAGGGGGTTGAGGTTTTCATTGTGTGATTTGAACAGCACTGGTGAAGCTCAAACAAGGGAGGTAGCAAGCCATGCAGGCCTAGGGGAAGAGCATTTCCAGAAGAACAGCAGTTGCAAAGTTTTTGGATTGGGAAGAAATGTATTTGCTTAAGGAAAAGCAAGGCCAGTGTTGTCAAAAACAGGGCACCAGTGGGGAAAATAGTAGAGTAGAACGACAGAGAATGGAAGAGAGGAAGTAGTCAGGGACCATATCACTGGGACCTTTTTATTTGGCAATAAATACAACTTGTACTCCTGATGAGCATACTTCAGAGCAAACAACAGTAACTGTGTTCAAAATACTATGCAACAATAAAAACATATAAAAAAACATTTCATATTTTTACTATAGAAATAGAATAAAGGAGATAAGAATGCAATCGTCTGTACATTTATTTATACATAGAGTTTTCACCTGAGACCAGGACACAAACACACACACACACACACACTTTACACACCTAAAAGTGGTTTAAGCTGACATTTAGCAAAGTGCGTGGGCCCAAGCAAATTAACTGGAAAGGATTAGTAATATATTCAAAGTGCAAATCAATCAATGAAGCATTGAATAAATAAATACAATCTACTTGTATTTGAATTTACACTCAGGAAATTACCTAAAATGGAGACAATAGACTTACTACAGCTTAGTCATCTGTAGTCCATCCACTTCATTTCTGAGACGGATGCTAACACCTTGGTGATTACCACTTTCCAGCATTTTGTGAAAGCTTAGAGCATTTAAATAAATTGTGGAGGGGGAAAACAAAAGAGTGGGGAGAGACAAAGAGGAGGAGAAAGGAATAGGAAACGGAGAGATTTCTCCTGGCATAGATATACAGCCAGGATCCCAGGTTCCTTGAATGGTGCACAGAGATTGCTAGGTACCTGTGCCAAAAGTGGAGAAGGTATGGCATTCAACTCGAGGAGGAGACTCAACTCCAGGAACCCACAGAGGAAGCCAAGTGTGCTGATGTTCAGGAACCAATACTTAGAGGGTACACCACAGGTCTGTGAAAGAGCTCTTGGAGACTCCAAGAAAAAAGGTTTCCACAAGTATAATCACAGACTAGATAGTTGGATAGAGTAGAGGAAGGATAATAACTCTATGACCTGATAATTACTGAAATAAACGAGACAATTCCTGCACATCAGACGGTGTCAAGTAAGACTGAAAATCAGTATTAGTTTGATAAAATGGTAAATTACACACACAAAGAATTAACTGTTAACTGCAATACATTCGTATTCAAGGCAAGATAAGATACAAAACTGAAATCTTCACATGTTCAACTAGGGTAAGATACATGTAACTGGAAAAGGTAAGGAAAAGTTCTATAGAGGGTTTAATCACCCTGGACCCTTTGTATCCACTACATTTACTATTCTCAGAAAATTCCATTGTAGCCTAAGGGTAAGAGAACTAAATTTAGCCCAATTCATAAACTGAACAGATTCCCTGTGTTTGATCCTTTTCAGTTAAAACTATGGGTCCAGTGCAAATCAAACTGGATGTCAAGGCTTTTTTACTTGGGAGTCTTAACTTGCTTTATTACTGTGACTGAGACAGATATGGCTACTTCACTGTGGCTAAAGGCTAGCCAAATGGGAAAGGGGATGGAATGAATCAAATTCCCCTTTTGATCACTCAACAGGAGGTCCACAGGCACCAGGTCCCATTCTCTTAACTATCTCTGCTTCTCCAACTGCAGTCAATGATAACACAGGGCCTGCTTGATGCTTGCAGGGGCCTCTCACCAAACACAGGCACTTTAACGGTTGGCTTCCTTGAGATGTCCCTGGGCTAGGTAAAGACACTCTGAGACAGTGTTCCTTCTGCCTTGGCTCCATGCCTGGAGTGAATGCATACCTCTTCCTCCAAAGGGACAAGGAGCCACAGCTCTGCATTGACTAAATCCCATGTCTGGTCCAAACTCACATCATAGCTTCTCCATCAACTTCTCCACACCAGGCTTTTGGAGCCAGGGCCCTAGATCAGCACAACAGAGGCACTTCAGAGAGTTCAGCAGCACAAGGGACTGTACCATAACAAAGCCATTCTAATCTGGCTATACGAACTCTTCCGTATTTTCCCAAGGCAGGTTGAAGCTGCTTCCCGTGCAGCGTGTATGGTGGTGGTGAGATGCCGAGTGGTGAATGTGGAAATTCACAGAAGATCCCAAAGTCAGCACACAGGTGCACTGGGACCCTGGAGTGGACACCCTTTCAATGATATGCCTTCCCAGGGTAAGGGGAAGGAGTGAAGTGCCCAAGCAATCTCAAACTCAGTGAGTAACAGGAGCCAGGGGATGGCAGGACCCATGGAACAATGATTCTGAAAAAAGATACTTAATTCACCTTCCCTCTAATTGTATCACCTGGACTTTGGCACTGCAACCACAGCTAATTTGAGGTACACTTGCTTCACTCATGGACACACCGAACCCCCAAATCCACAGTTTCAGGAGGTCACCTGCACATGTCCGACCCAAATTCAGGCTCCACAGCCAGCTTACATGAGTCTGAGCATCCCCATTTGGGAAAGGACAGTGTCCTAGATACTACACGACTCTCCCTTCAGGGCCCACCTCCACACCTCCTCTCCACATATGTTTCTGTCACTTACGCTCATGGAAGAACCTTCCTCCCCAGGGTACTACTTCAGAGGATCATCCCACACATCTTTGCTGATGATCTGCTGGCACAAAGAGTAAGGTGAACCAGCAACCAAGAATTCCATAATCAATCATTAACTGTGCAGGTCTCAAACAACCACTCCTCAACAATCCTGTTCGATTCTGGGCAGTTTTGGCCTGACAATCAGCTGAGAAAGTTAAGGCTCCTAGTGTCCAACCTGTGGCTGGGTGCTCCCCGTTTGAAGCCCCAGAATCAGTCGACAGGAGTTGAATGACCTGCCGTATACCTTGCAGAAGACAGGGGAGATTGGTGCGGATCCCACAGGTGGATCATCTACACCCTTGCACACCCACACTCTTCACCTCAGGAGCCATGTTTTACAAACAATGTCAAGGTAACCATACTTAGTGATCACCGTGCTCAAGAAGTAGAGGTGGTCCTGAAAGGAGAAGATCACCTTGCAGCGGGACCATGGATGGCTCTGCAACTGCACCTGCCAGGGTAGGGAGGAGGGAAAAGGTTCCTGCTGCTCCTCCTCCTCCTCCTGAGCAGTGGACTCCAAGGAGCAGCAGAAAGGATACAGCTTTGGCCCAGAAGCAAGGGATGCCCTGCAAAATGGCGCTCCTCTGAGCCAAGTCAGGCTTCCTCCTCTGATGGTTCTTGCTCATGCACCGAAAGTAGGCCCCACAGTTTTTCTCATGCTCAGACCTCAGTTCCACCTTCAGGGTGGCCAGTGCCTGCAATGCATCTTGCCCCGGAAGCTCAGTCGATTTCCCAGGCCTTTCCTGGCCCTGCTCCTCCATCATCTTCTCTTCAGCTCCTGGGAGGACCCCTATTGCTGCTCTTCATCTGCCACAACCTCCACCTCCTCCATGATGTATTCTGCAGGCAGCTGGACTCCCCGCCCAATACCCGCTGCATCTCCATCCACCTGGGGCTCAGTGTCGTCCACCGCCTCCAACCTGAAGAGGGTGGCCTCTTTGCCTGGCATTACAACTGGTGGCTCCAAGGTCCCAGCCACGAAAAGCATCAGGAAGGCAGGCCATGGGCCCCAGCACCCTGAACACCAGGGCTTACAACTAAGATGGTCTGGGGCCCCAGGACACTCCTGCATTCCTCTGAACGCCTCTGATGCTCCTCTTGGCCCTGGTCGGGAACCCAGGCTGGGGCAGATACGAAGGGATGGGTCATAATAGCACAACAAGTGGTGCACAAATGCGGATCAGGCTGCAGTAATCCTGTGGGACCCACTAGCTCTTTGGGGGCACGGAGTGAGGGGGATGGTAGGTAGGTGGGGCTGGTGTGTGTAGGGTGGACTGAGGCTGAAGAATGGGTTGGCAGACAGCACAGGACATAGTGAAAGGGCCCTGGGGAGATCAGCCAAATAGGCGGGGCACAAGGCTATGAGCCATTCTCTGGCTGCTGGCCCAAATTAGTGCAAAGGCTGAGAGTGTGGTGGGCGGCACCCTTATGGACATGTTCCTAGACCAGACGGCATCTTCGACAGTCCCTGGGCTCCAGCCCACCGACGTGAAATATTCTGCTCCAGGGCGGTAGTGTGCTTTGCATCTGCCACTAGCCCAGGCGCAGTCATTGATCAGGCTCTGGAAATTCCAACCACAGGTTCCTGCTCCACAGTCCAAACAACACACTCCCGTGTCCCTCGGGCCCGTTAATAACTGGGAACTCTCCCTGAGTATCCAAAGGTTAAGCAGGGGCGCCACGTGCCTGGATACTTTTCTCCATGGGATAGAGAACCTGTTGCTGTCCGGATGCTAGGGAAGTAGGGAAAACCCCCACTGTTTGCTACAGTTGATTTTCACTGTTCAGGGACACCAGAGCCTTAGGGTACAGAGCTCAATCTGTGTCTCTTTATCTCTGCTTCTGGTACAGCACTGTTTTGGGCAATCCTTCTATGTGTGTACCAAGGGCTGGTGTCTGTGTGTCTCCGTCTCTCCATGTTGTGCTGTTGCTGTCTGGCACTCTCTGGACACCAGCGCTCATATGAGAAGCTAATCCATGGCGTGAAGGCAAGCTCTTCTCCTTCTTAGTGAGTTGCACCAATGGGAGATCCAATTTTTTTAGTCCACACGTTCATATAGTTCTTTCTCAAACTTGAAAGCCAACAGTCGGTGGTCAATGCTGAACTGCAGAAGGGGCTTGGCGACCTTCCTTCCGTTGCTGGACAGATGTGAATGCTGCACAGGCCTGAGGTGGCTTGGCCACACTTGGCACAGATTGAGAAATGGGGCATGCTCTCCTGGCATAAGGGAACTCCATGAACATCACTTGAAAACCTGCCAGGCAGATGGTAAGGACAGCTCCCCTTTAAGTTCCACGACCCACCGGTGCCAGAGACATGCATGGCTACCCATTTACCCTATCGAGGCCCTTTCAACATGTGCTGGTGTCCAGCCCCAGCACCATTCAGGGATACCCTCAGGAAAAATGGTGTCAGCAAGAGAGAAAAGTAAAGGAGAGAAAAAGAGGCTGATATTCCCTGGTTTACACAGAAAGCCAATAAAGCCCCTGACACAGGACTTGCTGTGTTCACAGAGGCCACAGGCGCGCTCTAAATGGAGCGAAGATGCAGAGCGCCTTCTCTATTGGGTTTTAGATGCCCAGGCAAAAAAGTGAACTCAGAGAGCCTCTGTGCTCACGGGAATCTGCCTGAGAAAAAGAGAGAAAGAGAAAGAAAGAATGTCTCGGGGAGACCCAGCTTAGGTGAAACGGGTCTGCAGCTTTATTTTCAAAAGCGGCTTTTATACCCCGAGTTACACATTTCCAGGAGTGAAAGATACAAAGTCATGCAGAATCAGCTCAACATTCCATCAGTTTTACCTTTAACTAAACCAGGACATTTTCTGCATAACTTTCCACAAACAAGGGTCTTATGTTATGTACATTATCTTCTGGCCCTGTGGCCTGTTAACATTTTGTGACTCTTTCTTGATAAAGGTTGGTCAACCAGAAAACCTGGTTTCCCTTTGTCTTTCCAGTTTGCAGTCCCCCTCAGGAAACAGAGTTACATTCTCATGAAGCAAAGGTGCAGTGGGTTACAACAAAGAAAGTACTTATTAACTCAAGGGTTTTATGTTGCTAATACCAAGGCTACTGCTTGTTTTTCTTGCATACCAACTATACTAGCTAATGCACTTCCAGCTGCACATTGGGTAAAGGACAAGGAAACTTGGTAACAAACATTGGCTCAACAATGCAGTATTATTCTAATAAAGCTTTATATATATATGTATATATATATATATATATATATATATATATATATATATATATATATATATATATATATATATATATATATATATATATATATATATATATATATAACTCGAAGGTTAGGCTTGGGGTGTAGTGAACAATCATGTAGGTTAGTTACAAGAGTGTGGATAAAACTGCCAAGCAAGTTTAAATAGTAACAGAGGGGTTAGAATTAAAATGTTCCTTTCAAGCCCAGGAGAACTATTAACTAGAGCCTTAAATTGATTTTCTTCAGAGAAAGGTGGTCGGGGAGAGCCCCCTGTTAACGTCAAAAGAATTGGTGAAAGCCATGATATAATAAACAGTAGACAGACAGATTTTGGTTTCGGGACAGATGGTTTAGCAGGTCCAGGGGATCCCTCGAGTCCTGATCTGCCTTTGCCTGTCAGGTCTTCTCCGCATGACCTTTGTCATGGGTGGTATCTCCCGTTGTGGCTCCTGACATCTCTCCTTTTTGTATTTTTTAAAACAGCCAGATGTAACTCAGTCGTGAGCTTCTGAGTACTCTGTCAAAGAGTTCTGACAATACAAGGAAGAATAATTATGAGAAGCAGAATTAGAGTGGCCACAGCGGTGTAGCTAAAAATAGTAGACAGAATGTTGTTTTCCTGAAATAAGGTTTGAAAATGTATGAAAAATGGTCATTTGCTACTCCTGTGGCAGTAAAATCCAATCGGGAATGTTCCATGGTCTTTATCTTAGTGTGAAGTTTTCCTAAATCTACACTAATGTTGGAGCTATTCCATACCCCCGAAATATGATTTCTAATTTTCTCCCAGTTATAATCTGTGTCGTTTACTTTCAGGGGTGTTACAAAAATCCACAGGTAGTTGGCATGATAGGACAATGACAATTTTTCTTTAATGCCTGTAATTCAGTCCCAATATGCATTACAACTTCCTCCAGGGCATCTACCTCCATTTCTAGTTTCCTTTCTATAACTTCCTGACAAAGCTAAAGAGCCATTTTTAGACATGAATGTGAATGTGAACGTGAAGTCGCTCAGTCGTGTCCGACTCTTTGTGACGCCATGGACTGTAGCCTACCAGGCTCCTCTGTCCATGGGATTTTTCCAGGCAATTTTAGACATAATATTAACATATTGAGCAGTATGCACTTTTTGAGTCAATGATATTGCCGCCACAGTGACAGAGGTAATTGCAGTTATTAAATCTGATATGCTCAAGAAAAGCAAGCTCACAAACCGTCACGATCACATCAAATCTTGTAATTGTTGCAACACAGCAAGACTGCAGTTATCATACCAATAAGCGATTACAGTCACCGGCACTATAAGATAGGGTGGACTTTGCAACACTGCAAAGGAGCAAACATTATATTGAGGGTTCACACAAGATGACAGCATACATTGTTCACAAGATACTATGTTAGGTCCACCTGAATAATTTGTTTGTATATTAAGTCCTTTGGAGTCATTAGTGAAGAGAAAAACATAGGGAGAGGGTAGGCAAGCTAAAATAAAATAAGTAGACTCATTTTTTGGTCGGGATAGGGTTATGTCAATTTGCCAGAGAACATTAGGCTTAAGGCCTCGGAGATTTACTCCTAACGGTGGATATGGATTAAATATTGGGCAATTCGGACATAACTTAACTCTTTGTCTAGCTGTTTCTTTTAGGGATATGAAATTCATACCTTAAACCAGCTGCATTTTGATGGTGACTTTTGTGAGAATTTTTGGCTTTGTCCATCTTTTTCTGTAAGTTTAAAGCAATTAATTTAGTCAATGCATCTGCCAAAGCATTTCCTTCATGTAAAGGGCCAGACAAGCCAGAATGGGCTCTAATATGTCCCACAAAATATTTGTTATCTCTGTGTTTAATCTTTTTCTGTAAATCAGATAACAAGGAGAATATAGTAGTTTTATTTTTTTGGAATATTAGCAGTCCGTATATGAGGAAACAACCCTACAATATATTGGGAATCAGTCAAAAAATTGAAGGTGTGGTCTCTTAAATGTTGAAGAGCCCAAATAACTGTTCATAACTCAGCTCTCTGGGCAGATGTCTCTTCAGTTACCTGAACATGGGATATTTTATCAATAAGTGTGTCTGCTTTAACGTTAGATGAATCATATGTGAAAACTAAAATTGTCCCTTCTAAAGGTTAAAGTCCAGCAATGCTAGAGACGTCTGCTCCAGTATCTAACAGCCCTATTTCATTTCCTTGAATTAAAAGGTCTTTTTAAGGCAGAGAAGCTGTAATTTCCTGAACCCAAAAAGCTAGATCACTAGATCCAAATACTCTGTGGCCCCTAGCTTGAGAAGTCAAGTTTTTTACCTTTCTGATAATAACTTAAAAGCAAAAGCTGTGTTATTCTTTGACCTTTATTAATTTGCACAGTTTTGGTAAGTGGCAAGATCAAAACTTAAATTTCCCCAATATAATCAGAATCTACTACAACAGGCACCAGTGAAATTCCTTGAAAAGAAAGCGAGCTACGCCCAAGCAAAAATCGTACAATACCCTCAGGTAGGGGTCCAGCCACTCCCATTGCAATTGGAGTAACCAACATGTCCGGGGTTAATATTGTTGTTAAAACCCCTTACCATTCCGCTTCTCTCCTAGCCTGGGTGAGGCCCCCCTGAGGGGTTTTCTCCAAGGAGTATGCTCTGCATATTGTGTATGTGTATGCTTTAATAGTTCTGTTGTGCAAAACACTTTTTATCTTCTTCAGCTTTAGGCAAGACCTTTGGAGGCTTTGGGAGGCGCAAACGGAGGTGGCGGCGATCACCTTAAATCAGAGTGGTAGATAAGTCTTTAAAGGTTTGTGCAGAGGGGGAGGGGGCTCACCAGGGCGCCTGACCGTAGGGTCCTGTAAGTCCCCTCCTGTTCATCAATGGCAGAAAATATGATCTGCGCAAAAGTGGAGACCCACCACCGACCGCTATAGCCTCCCACATAGGCTGTCTAACAGCCTCATGACAAAGGTCCAGGACACTTCTAATCATGTTTCACAGAGCAAACGCATCTAAAGGAATATTTTCTGGCCTATGCAAAGTATAAAACAAACATAGAAATTTAGACAGTCTTCCTGTGGCTTTTTTAATGCCACTATTGGCCAACATGTGAAGTAATACTTCAATAAACATTTGTCTATTCTTAGATGCAGAGAAACCTATTTTTCTAGATAATATTCTTATTCATTCTCTACCCTCTTCACCCTGCTGGCAGTTAGGCAGGTACAATCCTAACCGCCCCACATTATGGTCTCAAATTATTTACTCTTCAGATTTATGAGCAGGATCTAAAGCATCCTTAATCATATTCCAAAGAGAAAGGGTGTCAGTGGTTACTTTTTCTGGGCAATGCAAAGTGTAATAAAATTTTACCTGTTTCCCTACATTTTCCCAGGTATCTAGGTTATCAGTGCCCTCTTCTGGAAATCAAAGACATTGCTCTTGTACAAATGTAAAAAAGGATTGAATACTAGCCTTCTTAACTTTAATTCCTCTTTTATTTAACAATTGCAAGATTACTCCTATAAAGAGTTGTTGTTCTTTTGATTTGTTGTTACCCGTGTCAGTGATTTCTGTCTTCAAGGAAAGATTCAACACTACCCACTCTTCCTCACCCTACCTATCTTATGCAAAGTGGTTTGCAGCACCCTAAGTGGAGTCCTAGCCATCCCCAAAACTGGACAATGGGGAGACTTAACTTCAGGTTCCTGTTCTGGGCGCCACTTGCTGGGGTCCAGCCCCAGCAGGATTCAGGGATACCCTCAGCAAGAGAGAAAGTAAAGGAGAGAAAAAGAGGCTGATACTCCTTGGTTTACACAGAAAGGCAATAAAGCCCCTGACACAGCACTTACTGTGTTCATGGAGGTCACAGGCACCCTCTCGATGGAGCAAAGTTGCAGAGCACCTTCTCGATTGGGTGTTAGAAGCCCGGGCAAAAAGAGAGAAAGTAAAGGAGAGAAAAAGAGGCTGATACTCCTTGGTTTACACAGAAAGGCAATAAAGCCCTTGGCACAGCACTTGCTGTGTTCATGGAGGTCACAGGCACCCACTCGATGGAGCGAAGTTGCAGAGCACCTTCTCGATTGGGTGTTAGAAGCCTGGGCAAAAAAGTGAACTCAGAGAGCCTATGTGCTCTAGGGAATCTGGCTGAGAAAAAGAGAGAGAGAGAAAGAGAGAGAGAGAGGAGAGAGAGAATGACACAGGGGAGACCCAGCTTAGGTGAAAGGGGTCTTGCAGCTTTATTTTCAAAAGGGGCTTTTATACTCTGAGTTACACATTTCCAGAAGTGAAAGATACAAAGTCATGCAGAATCAGCTCAACATTCCATCAGTTTTACCTTTATCGAAACCAGGACATTTTTTGCAAAGCTTTCACCAACAAGGGTCTTATGTTATGTACATTATCTTCTGGCCCCGTGGCCTGTTAACATTTTGTGACTCTTTCTTGATAAATGTTGGTCAACTTGAAAACCTACTTTCCCTTTATCTTTCCAGTGTGTAGTCCCCCTCAGGAAACAGAGTTACATTCTTATGGAGCAAAGGTGCAGTGGGTTACAACAAAGAAAGTACTTATTAACTCAAGGGTCTTATGTTGCTAATACCAAGGCTACTGCTTGTTTTTCTTGCATACCAACTATATTAGCTAATATCCTCCAGGCGCAAATTGGGTAAAGGACAAGGAAATTCGGGAGGAAACATTGGCTCAACAATGCAGTATTATTCTAATAAAGTTTTTTTTTTTTTTTTTTTTTTTTTTTTACTCAAAGATTATGCTTGGGGTGTTGTGAACAATCATGTGCATTAGTTACAAGAGTGTAGATAAACCTGCCAAGGAAGCTAAAATAGTAACAGAGGGGTTAGAATTAAAATGTTCCTTTCAAGCCCAGTAGACTTATTAACTAGAGCCTTAAGTTGATTTTCTTCAGAGAAAGGTGGTCGGGGAGAGCCCCCTGTTAATGTCAAAAGAATTGGTGAAAGGCATAATATAGTAAACAGTAGAGACAGATTTTTGTTTCCGGCAGATGCTTGAGCAGGTCCAGGTAATCCCTCGAGTCCTGATCCACCTTTGCCTGTCAGGTCTTCTCTGCATGACCTTTGCATGCATGGGATCTCCTGAGGTGGTTCACAGCAAATGTGGTTCTGTTCTCCATGTGAGAACACACCCAAGCCTGCCTAGTTGCCCAAACCTGTGGGGCCGGGAGCAGTAAGAAGTTCAAGCTAAGCCATCCATCCTGTAGTCCTGATACCAATATATGTGTTCTGCAAAGAGTTCAATTAGTGATGTTTCAAACTGGAAGACTCTGCAGGTAGCAGGTCCTTATGCTGCACTTCTGGTCCATCACTGAAAGCACACAAAAAAGCAAACCTTACTCATGCTCATGGTAAGGTCAGGGAAAGTATGCCTGGCACTTCAGAAGGGCAGAAAGGCCCTTGTAGCCGGGTGGTCAAGGGGTTGTGTGGTCACCCACTTTGGCTTCTGTGTCTGAGGTTGCTGTCTGTTCTGTGTCTTGGAATCTTTGAACTCTCACTGGTCGCCCACAGGCACTTTCCTCCTGCCTCTCCTTTCTGCCAGGCATCCTTGGTGCACCATTCTGACTCCACTTAGAACTTGCTTGCTCGGTGAGATAACAGAGATTGGTACCCTGACTTCAGTGTTTTTGCTGGCTGGAGTCTAGGTGGAGTCTTTCCCTATGACGTTCATGCTTTGCTATTCAACTCCCATTACCTGGTTAGGTCACTTCCGACAGCTCATACTCATAAGCGTACTGGCAGGTGGTTCTTTGTGTGCATGTGCATGTACATAGTAACATCCCTGAGAGGAAACTTGCACATATGCAGAAGTACACACTTTCTTCTCCAGGAACATGAACTTTGGTAAGCATCCAACTTTCTTTGTCCTGGTTATTTTCTTTCACTTGCTCATCTCAGGTTGCACTTCTGACTCTGTAACTTAGCACCAACTGTGTTAGAACCACCCAGACATCACTGATTGACTAAATGCCAAGACTCCCTTTCAGTTGCTCTCATTAGGCCCAGAGTGGTCTTCATACAATCAGGTATATCTGCTTTCCTATACAGCCAAAGTGCCAAAGAAGCCTGTCCCTGGTTGGGCCCAAAGACATCCAAGACAGTCACCTGGAAGGCAGGGTCCCACTGAGTGTCACCTGGTGCAAATCCCCTATGACAAAATCAGGGAATCTGCTCCAGGGAGAGAGCCAGAATCCTCCCTCAGATGCAGACGCACACCTTTGCCCCTCTAAACCCCACAGTCAGGGGCATGACCCCAGAGGAAAGAAGGAGTTCACGTCAGGACTTTCAGCACACACCAAGGGGTATCTTTGGCAGTACCGCTATTGCCTAGACCCTGGACCCTGAAAACCAGCAGGCTTCAAATTACCCCCAGGGGCTTCCCCATCTCCTACTCCCCCGAGTTCCCTTGGGACATGCAATAAGCCCACCACCTTTGCTTCCTCCCTGTTCCCTCCCTCACAGGCACAACCCAGCGGAGGGCCACACACGTACACTCACCCCTGCACTTTCTTTGCCTACTTGCACTGCCAGGGAGGCTGGAAGTACCTGGAGGAATGCCACGCTCACATCCTGTCTCTCCTAGGAGGCCTGTCGTTTTGTACAGACAGCCTGCCTTAACTTATCTTCCGTTTTGTGTCACATCGTGTCAGTGTGTGCCACTCTCATGGACATAGCGTGCTGGCTTTGGGGCTGATCCTGGGCAGCACAGCCCAGGACCTTTCCAGTTCTCCTTACGTGTGTGGAACAAGTTTCCAGTGCAGCAGACAATCTGTGGCTCTTTCTCCTTCAGGTCTCTGCCCTTTTCTGCAGGACCTTAGCCTCCTCACCATCCCAGTCCTGCCATAGCCACATCCACCATTTCCAAAGGCAGGCCCATGTGACCACAGGCTGAGGGCTCCAAAGCTAGTGGTCTCAAAGCCCTACCCCACCTGATTTGTCCTGGGTGAATCCTCAGGCCATGCATCCCCTCTTCCCGGTCCAAACACACACAACAACATGGTAGAAATGGTGAGCTTGTCTTGTATTTGGTCTAATTGCAGATTTCTGGAGCCACGGTCTGGAGTTATCACTGGCCATCCTTTCCTCGTTCCCATCCTGTACAGGGTACTGCAGAGATAAGGCGACCAACATACCTTAAACTGGGGACGCCTCGTGCTTCCTCTTTTGGTTGCTTGGCACCTCCTCTCCTGTCTCCTTCATCTCTGTGTCTGCCCTGGGCCAGACACACACACACACACACACACACACACACACACACATGAACACAGCCGACACAAGCACACACATTTATACACACAAATGCTCGGCACAGGAACACAAATGCAAACAGGAAACTCACGTGTTTCAGAAGCCCGTGTTCCCTGATTGTGTTTGTGTCTCCGTGCCGAGCATGTGTGTGTATACACGCATGTGCTTATGTCGGCTGTGTTTGTGAGTGTGTGTGTTTGTGTGTGTAGCCCAGAGAAGACACAGAGATGAAGGTGACAGGAGAGGAGGAGCCTAGTTACCATAAGTGGAGGCATGAGGTGTCCCCAGTCTAAGGGTGGGTGGTCTCTGCAATATCAGGGATGTAGTCGGTGGGCACCATGCCCTGCCCTTGTGGCTCCCTGTTCATGTCCTCCACGAGCTCTTTCCTGTTCACCTCCTCCACGAGCTCTTTCATATTTTCCCAAGGTAGCCTGAAGCCGCTTCCAGTGCAGCATGTGTGGTGCTTGTGAGCCACCAACCGGTGCATGTGGAAATTCACAGAAGAACCCAAAGTCAGCACACAGCTGCACTGGGATCCCAGACAGGATGCCCTTTCAATGATAGACCTTCCCAGGTTAAGGGGCAGGAATGAAGGCCCCAGGCAATGTCAAACTCAGTGAGCAACAGGAGGCCAGAGGATGGGAGGACCCACAACAGGATGATTCTGAAAAAGATACTTACTTCACCCTGCCTCTAGTAGTATCACCTAGGAGTCTTATGCTGCAACCACAACTGATTTGAGGGAGACTTGTTTCACTCACGGACACACTGAATGCTCAGGCCCTAGCCTCAGCAGGCGACCTGCTATATGCATGGCCCAAATTCATGCTCCTCAGCCAGCTTGCATGAGCCTGAGCATCCACATTTGGGAAAGGAAAGTGTCACGACTCCAACATGGCTGTCCCTTCATGGCCCACCTCCAGACCCTTAACCACATGTGTCTCTGTCAGTTACCACTAACGGAAGAATCTTCCCTGCTGGGGTAGTACTTCAGGGGATCGCCCTACTCGTCTTAGCTGATTATCTAGTGGCAACACAAGCCAGGTCACCTCTGGGCTGACCAGGACCCGAACCTTCCCATGAGCAGCCAAAAACTCCAACATCAAGCATCAACTCTATGCAGGACCAAAACTAGTCTACCTCAACAATACTGTTTGATTCTGGGCAGTTGTGGCCTGACAACCAGTTGAGAAAATTAAGGTTCCTGGTGACCAGCCTGCAGCTGGGTCCTCCCTGTTCAAAGTCCCAGAACCAATGGACTGGTGTGGAATGATGTGCCCTTTACCCTGAAGAATGACAGGGGAGACAGGTGCGGATCCCGCAGGTGAATCATGCACACCCTTGCACACCCACACTCATCACCCCAGGAGCCATGTTTTATCAGTGACGTCAAGGTAATACTCCTTAATGATCACTGTGTTCAAAAAGTAGGGGTTATACCGAAAGGAAAAGATCAACTTGCTGTGGGACCAGGGATGGCTCGCACCTGTACCTGCTAGGATAGGGAGAAGAGAAAGGTGCAAGCTTCTAGGGACCTCAGCTTGCCTCCCATTAACAGCTTCTACGAAGCCTCTCCAAACGCTCACAGTGTAGGAACATGGATAACATGATCCTCCCACTCCCCACCAAGTCCCATACCCTCCCGTCTTCAGTCTCCCTCACTGACCTGCAAATTGATCAGGTAGCTGAGAAAGTCTTTATCTTGGTCGCTGATGATGACAGAAACTTGAGGGTGGTTCATAATCTGCTTTAGGTCAAGGAGAAATATTAGCCACGTACTAGGCCAAGAAGAGCCAGGAACATCAGCCCTAGCCTTGGGTGGAAGGACACTGGAACAGTCATCGTCACGGATGCTGGGCACTTCTGCTTGCCCAGCCACCACGGATGTCCTCAGGCCCTGACATACCATCAGGCACGCTCATGGCTCTGGGTTCCTTGTGGTGTTCTGTATCTGAGGTGGTCTGCATTCCCCAAGAAGGGGCTGTTTCTGATCCCTACTCTTCTCCAGACTTGTGTATGCTGAGTAGTGGCATGTCATTGCTTACGTGGTCAAACAACTTGCAGTCGTTGTAACAAATCATGTCTGAAAGCAAAGGAGTTGGTGTGTGTTTGTGTATGTTTATGTGTGTGTGTGTGTGTGTGTGACTCCCATGTCAGTTATTTTTAGGATCATCCACATTTATAATAACTGTCTGCTGAGGCTGCTCTGGTGTACTGACTCTGGTCATTCCTGACTTAGAGGCTTCGGAGCTGCTCCTCCTCAGATGCAGGCCTGAAGTAGACACACAAAGTCATGACTGCAACACTCACAGTTGAGGCCCTGCCTGAACTCTACTCAGCTGTGCCTTTGGAGCCTGCCAATTGCCCAGTACCACACTTCCTTCAGGGTCCACCAGCACGCATCCTGCGCCCTCGCCCCCAACAATCCTCCTGCTCCTGCCCCTGCACCTCCTCCTCCTCCTGAGCAGCAGACCCCAAGGAGCAGCAGAAAGGATACCACTTTGACCCAGAAGCCAGGGATGCCCTGGATAATGGCACTCCTCTGAGCCAAGTCACACTTCCTCCTCTGATGGCTCTTGCACATGAACTAAACTTAGGCCCTGCAGTTTTTCTCATGGTCAGAGCTCAGTTCCACTTGCAGGGTGGCCAGAGCCTGAAGCGCATCTAGCGCCAGAAGTTCATTCAGGCCTCCCGGCCATTGCTGGCCTTGATCCTCTAATATCTTCTCGTCCAGGTCTTGGGAGGACCCCTGTTGCTGCTTCTCATCAGCCAAAACCTCCACCTCCTCCATGATGTCTTCCACAAGCAGCTGGAACATCCGCCTGATCCGCACCATGTCTCTGTCCACCAGGGCAGAGGTCCTGTCCAGCAGGTCCCCTGCTGCCTCCACACTGAAGAGAGTGGCGTCTTCGCCTGGTGTGACAACTGGTGGCTGCAAGGTCGCAGCCATGCACAGCATCACAAGGGCAGGCTTCAGGGCCCCATCCCCATGAGCACCGGGGCTCACAATTAAGAAGGTCTGGGGTCCCAGGACACTCCGACATTCCTCTGACCACCTCTCATGCTCTTCTTGGCCCTGACCATGACCCCAGGCTGGGTCAGATATGAAAGGATGGAACATAAGAGCACCAAAGCAAGTGGTGTGCAATGGCGGCCCAGGCTACAATAAACCTGTGGGGCCAACTTGCTTTTTCGGGGTGGGGAGTGAGAGGCTTGGTCGGGAGGCAGTGGCTGGTGTGTCTGTGGTGGACTGAGGTTGAAGAAAGGGGTGGTGGTCAGCCCAGGACCGGGTGAACAGGCTCTGGTACATCAGCCAAACAGGCACGGCCCTAGGCTGTGAGCCACGCATATGCTGCTGGCCCAAATCTAGACCAATGGCTGAGAGGGTACTGGAGGGCACCCTTATGGACACGCCCCTAGACCGGAGGACATCTTCCGCGGTTCCTGGGCTCCAGCTCCACCACGTGGCCAGATTCTGCTTTAGGGAGCTAGCAGATTTTGCATCTGCCGCTACCCCAGGCGCTGTCATTGACCTGCATTTGGAAATTTCAACCACGGGTTCCTGCTCCGCAATCTGAACAACACACTCCTGTGTCCCACAGGACCTTCAATAACCGAGAGCTCTCCCTGAGTATTCAAATGATACACAGGGGCTCCAAGTGGCTGGATACTTTTCTCCATGGGACAGAGTACCTGTTGCTGTCCAGATGCTAGCGGAGTAGGGAAAACCCGACGGTTTGCAACAGTTGATCCCTATTGTTCAGGGACACCAGAGCCTTAGGGTACAGAGCTCACTCTGTGTCTCTTTATCTCTGCTTCTGGCATAGCACTGTTTTGGGCAATCCTTCTATGTATGTACCAGGGCTGGTGTCTATGGGTCTCTGTTTCTTTAAGTGGTGCTGTTCCCCTTTGCCACTGTCTGGACACCAGCACTCATACAAGAAGCTTATCCTTGGTGTGAAGGCAAGCCCTTCTCCTCCTGAGTGATTTGCACTAACCTGAGATCAGACTTTTTTTTTTATTTAAGTGTCTTTATTTTAATTAGAGGTTAATTACTTTACAATATGGTATTGGCTTTGCCATACATCAACATGAATCCGCCACAGGTGTACACGATCTGACTTTTTTAGTCCACACGTTTGGAGAGTGCTTTCTCAAACTTGAAAGCCAACAGTGGGCGGTCACTGCTAAACCTCAGAAGGGGTCGTGTTACCCTCCCTCCCTCGCTGGACAGACGTGAACATTGCAGAGGTCTGCAGCGTCTTGGCCACACTTTGCACAGAGGGAGAAATGGGGCATGCTCTGCTGGCATGAGGAAATTCTTTGAACCTTGTTCAAACATCTACCAATGAGACACGAAAGACAACTCCCTGTTAAGTTTCATGACTCCCTGGTGACCAAAACATGCATGTCTGCCCATTTACCCTATCGAGGCCCTTTCAAAGTGCTTCTGTTATCCATGTGAGAACACATAACAGCCTGCCCAGTTGCCCAGTCCTGTGGGGCCAGGAACAGCAAGAGGATCAAGCTAATCCATCCATCCTATAGTCCTTACCTCTGATATATGCATTCTTCAAAGAGTACAAACAGTGATGGTTCAAACTGATACAGGTAGCAGGTGCTCATGCTCCAGTGGTGGTCCATTTCTGAAACCTCAGAAAAAAGGCAAAGGATGCTCATGCTCATGGCAAGGTCAGGGAAAGAAAGCCCAGAGTTTGATAAGGATAAAAAGGCCCTTGTAGCTGCATGTCCAAGGGGCTATGGGGTCACCCACCATGGCTTCTGTGTCTTGGGAATGCAGCCTGTTCTGTGTCTCGGATCCTCTGCACTCTTACTGGTCACACCCAGGCACTTTCTTCCTGCCAGGCATCCTGGGTGCATCACTGTAATTCCACTTAGAAATTGCTCACCCAATGAGAGAACAGGGATTGGTACCCTGGCTCCAGTGCTTCTGATGGCCAGAGTATGTATCTTTCCCTATGATCTGCATGGTTTTGCTATCCAACTTTCATCACCTGGTTAGGTCAGTTTCTACACCTCATACTCACAAGCATACTGTTAGGTGCTTTTCATGCACATATGCACACACATGCTTGTGTACACACCAACATCCCTGAGAGGAATTGCACATATGCAAAAGTACAAACTTTCTTGTCCAGGAACATCAATTTTGGTAAGCACCCTATTTTCTTTGTCCTGGTTATTTTCTTTCACTTTCTCATTGATCATGTGAGGTTGCACTTCCAGCTCTGTGACTTAGCCTCAAAAGTTACAAATTTTGGCATTTGCTCCTGACAGGGACCGATCTGCAGAGCATTGCGCAGGGTTGGAAATGCTCGCCCTGGAGACCTGAAAGACATGTGCCTGCATTCTGCATTCTCCCATCACCTTGGACAGTTTCACAGTACCAGTCATGCTGGCCTGATCCATTGCCTGTGCATTCCTTCAGGAGACCAGAAAACAAGGACGTCTGGGCTCAGCTGACTTGGAGAACTGCTTTCTCAGTGTGTTCCTATCTAGGTCATTCCTGGTCAATGTTGTGTCCCGATTGCTAGCCTACTACCCCCAACATTCTGAGTGAGGCCCCCTGTTCTTTCTACCTGTGTAGCTTTCTATTTTCACCTGTCTACCTGTGCCACCAAGAGCTACCTCCCTTTAGCAGGAAAAGGCCAAAGAGATGCCCGAGCCTCCAAGGGCCCCCAGAGTCTGTGACAGGCCTGGGTGTGATCCAATGTTGTGAAGAAGGTGCACATAGATAGATGGTCTCTTCTGATACAAGGCATGAAACCCGAGCCATAATGGTAAGGTGGCATTCCTACAGGTGGTCCCTTCTGTTTATTCCTACCCAGACCCATGGAGTCCCCAAACAGATGATGATCTGGGAATCCTGCCCTTTCTGGGCCCACAGCTCATCCCTCCCTTGGGCAGAAAGCAGCTTTTCTATCTCAAAAACACCAAGAGGGCTTGATTCCACCCAGGCCTCATTGATTTGCTAAATGCAAATACTCTCTTTCATTGGGTTCATTAAGCCCCGGTAGGACTCCCTACAGCCAGGCATCTCTGCTTACCTACACAGACCAAGTGCCAAGGAAGCCAGTCCTTGGTTGTGTACACGGACATCCAAGACTGTCACCTGGAATGCAGCTTCCCTCTGAGTGTCACCTGGTGCAGATTGCCTACAACAAAATCAGAGATTGTGGTCCAGAGAGACTGACAAAATCCTCCCCTAGGTGCAGACACTCACCTTTGCCCCTCAGGCCCCCAAAGCCAAGGGAAAGACCCAGAAGAAAGAGGGAATTTATGTCAGGGCTTTCTGCACGAGCCATGGGGTATCTTTGGCAGGACTGCTATTGCCTTTCCCCTGGACCCTGAAAACCAGCAGGCCCCGAACTGCCCCAGGGGCTTCCCTGTCTCCCACTCTCCTGAGTTCCCATGGGACATGCAATAAGCCCACCATCCTTGCTTCCTCCCTGTTCCCTCCCTCATAGGCACACCCCAGCAGAGGAGCACACACGTACACCAACACCTGCACTTTCTTCACCTTTTTGCACTGCCAGGGAGGCTGGAAGTGCCCGGAGGCATGCCACGCTCACACCTTGTCTCTCCTAGGATGCCTGTGGTTTTGCATGGACAACCTACCTTAGCATGTCTCACATTTTGTGTCACATCGTGCCAGTGTTTGCCACCTTCATGGAGAGGATGCTGGCTGATGGGCTGATCCTAGCAAGCACTGGCCCAGGACCTTCCCGGGTCTCCTTCTCACGTGTGTAGGACAAGTCTCCAGGACAGCAGTCAATCTGTGCCTCTTTCTCCTTTGAGTCTCTGTCCTTCTCAGCAAGACCATAGCCTCCTCAACCATCCCAGGCCCTCGGTATCCACATCCACCACTTCCACAGGCCAGCCCATATCCACACAGACTGTGGGCTCCACAGGTGGGGGTTTTAAAGCCCCACCCCATCTGATTTGCCCTGGGTGAATCCGCAGACCATGCATCTGCTCTTCTCGTCCAAACACATACAAGAATATGGTAGAAATGGTGACCGTGTTTTTGTATTTCATCTCATTGCAGATTTTTGGAGCCAAGGTCCTGAGTTATCTCTGGCCATCCTTTCCTCATTCCCATCCTGGACAGGGTCACTGCGGAGATAGGGCGACCTACTACCCTCAGACTGGGGACACCTTGTGCTGCCTCTTCTGACTGCTTGGCTCTTCCTCTCTTGTCGTCTTTATCTCTGCTTTTTCCCTGGGCCGGACACACACACACACACACACACACACACACACACACGCAAACACAGGCGACACAAACACACACATGTATACATACACAGGCTTGATATGGGGACAAAAACGCAAACAGGGAACACAGGTGTTTCAGGAGCTGAAGACTCCCGTGTCCAGCAATGTCAGAGATGACATGAGTAGGCACCATGTTCTGCGCTTAGAGCTCTCTGTCCACCTCCTCCCCAAGCACTTCCATATTTTCTGAAGGCAGCCAGAAGCCTCTTCCAGTGCAGCAAGTGTGGTCATGGTGAGACGCTGATTGGTGAATGTGCAAAATCACAGAAGATCCCAAAGTCAGCACATAGGTCCGCTGGGACCCTTGAGAGGACGCCCTTTCAATGATAGGCCTTCCCATGGTAAGGTTAAACTCAGTGAGAAACAAGAGGCCGGGGGATGGCAGGACCCATGGAAGGATGATTCTGACAAAGACACTTAATTCACCCTGCCTCTAGTAGTATCACCTAGGACTCTCACACTGCAACCACAGCTAAATTGAGGGAGTCTTGCTTCCCTCATCGGCACACTGAGTCCCAAAGCCCCAGGTCTCAGCAGGTCATCTGCTACATGCATGACCCAAAATCTGGCTCCACAGATAGCTTGCATGTGCCTGAGCATCCTCACTTGGGAAAGGACAGTGGCCCAGCACTACACTACAGGGCACACCTCCAGACCCCTTTCATCACATGTGTTTCTGTCAGTTACCGCTCATAGCAGAACCTTCCTTCCTAGGATAATATTTCACATGATCGTCCCCCACATCTCCACCAATGATCTGCTGGCAGCACAAGCAAGATCAGCCCGGGGCTGACCAGGGCCCCAACCCTCCCGTGAGCATCCAAGAACTCCAACATCAATCGACACCTGTATGCAGGCCCAAAGCAAACCCACCTCAGCAATCCTGTTTGACTCTGGGCAGTAGCGGCCAGACAACCAGTTGAGAAAGTTAAGGCACCTGATGTCCAGCCTGCGGCTTGTGCTCCTCATTCAAAGTCCCAGAACCAGTGGACTGGAGTGGAATAACGTGCCCTATAACCTGCAGAAAGACAGGGGACACAGGGGAGGATTCCACAGGTGGATCATCCACCTCCTTACACACCTACACTCACCACCCTGGAGCCACATTTTACCAGTGATGCCAAGGTAATACTCCTTAATGATCATCGTATTCCAGAAGTAGGAGTTGTCCCAAAAGGAAAAGATTGGCTTGCAGCGGGACCTTCTCTGCACCTGCACCTGCCAGGATAGGGACAAGGGTAAAAGTGCAAGCTTCTAGGTGCCTCAGGTTGCCTCCCAGGCAAGCATTAAAAACTTCCATGACGCCTCTCCAAAGTCTCACAGCGCAGGAACATGGCTAACACGATCCTCCCACTCCCCACCAGGTCCCATACCCACCCATAATCAGTCTCCCTCAATGACCTTCAAGTCGATCTTGTAGCTAAGAAAGTCTTTATCTTGGTTGCTGATCATGATGGAATTGAGGGTGCTTTAGGTCAAGAAGCCATTCAGGCCACATGCTTGTCCAGAATATCCAATAGCAACAGCCTTAGTCTTGGTTGGAAGAAGCACACTGGAACTGAGTTTCCAAGGATGCTGGGTACTTCCACATGCCCAGCCAGCACTGATGTGCTCAGGTCTTGCCATACCATCAGACAAGCTCATGGCTCCATGTTCCCTGTGGTGTTCTGCATCTGAGGTGGTCTGTATCCCCTAACCAGGGGCTGTTTCTCGCAGCTACTGTACTCCTGACTTGTGTGTGCTGGCAATTGTCATGTCACTGCTTACCTGGTCAGGATTTAGCAGTCCCTGTTGCACACTGTGTCTTCAAGCAAGGGGGTGGTGTGCATGTGTATATGTGTGTGTGTGTGTCTGTGTCTGTGTGTGTCTTCAGCAAGAAAACCCTGGGTCTCTGACCTGCTCCCTGTCTTCACAACGGATGGCAGGCATGTGTCTGAATTCGTCTGGCACTCAGAGCAGATGAGAACAGCAGCCCCTTCCAGTTCCACCTTGCTTGTGGGCCACCTCGTGCCTTTGCACTGCTCTACTGAGTGCAACTACAGTGGGTCTGACTGATGGGTATGGGTCTTGGGACTCCTGCTCTCTCAGCTATTTCCTGGGATCATCCATATTTACAACCATAACTGTCTCTGGTAGCTGCTCTGGTGTACTGTCTCTGGTCATTCCTGACATAGAGGCTTTGGGTGCTGCTCCTTCTCAGATGCAAGCCTGAGGGAGACCCCCAAACTCATGGCTGTGACACTTACAGGTGTGGCCCTGCCAGATTCTTCTCAGCTGTGTCTTTGGAGCCTGCCTCTCCCCCGGACCACACTTCATTCAAGGGTCTCCCACACCTTCCCTCTTCCCTGGCCCTGTGGCCTCACCTGTTTTAGCAGGATCTTTAGCACAACCATCTTGAAGGTGTTTTTGCCATTCTTTAATTTGGCTATAAAGCTCACAAATTTTAACAGCACAGTAACACAGTTTTTCTAATGTGCTCTGTTACAGTTTGGTGAGCTCTCGATGAGTTTCTTGGTTTCAATTAAAAAGCCCTGCATTACACTTAGGGCTGTAGAATCTTCTGAAACTGAAGGAAAGACTACAAATATTCCAGGCTAAATTGATTATGATACATTTTTCTAAAGACTTAAACAGTTTCTGCTTCCCCACCTCCCAAAAAATTACCCCTAACTCCTTAAGAGCTTCATGATTTTATTGTGGGAATCTGGTAGAATTGAGATTTCTCAGTGCTTTGTAATTTCATCAGTAAGCTTTTCTGAGGTAAAAAACACATTGGAATTAGTTTTTAAATTAGTCCTAGACACAGCAATCAGGGGAAAAGGAAATAAAAGGAATACAGATTGGAAAAAAAAACAAAAAACAAAAAACAAACAACAACAACAAAAACTATTCCTGTTAAAAGATGGCATGACCCTTCACACAGCGAATACTAAGGATGCCAGCAGAAAATTACTCGAGCTAATCAATGAATAGAATATAGCTGCAGAATACAAAATTAATCCTCAGGAATTGCTTTCATTCTGATACACCAGCAATGAAAAATGAAAAAGAGAACTTAAGGAAAGTATCTCATTCACCATCCAATTAAGAGACTCAAATATTTAGGAATATATTCCCCCAAAGAAAGTAAGGACCTGGTACAGAAAACTATAAAACCATGTTGAAAGAAATCAAAGATGGCACCAATTGATGAAGAAGTATACCGTATTCTTGGATCTGAAGAATCAATATAGTGACCATCAGTACACAACCCAAGGCAAGCTATTGGTACATTCATTCACCATTGATATTCTTGGATTCAACTGTGGAATCCCCATAAAAAACACCAACGGGGATTTTCACTGAACTAGAGCAAATAATTTCACAATTTGTGTGGAAATGCAAAAGATCTCCAATGAGCAAATCACTCTTGAGAAACAATGGAAATGGAGGAATCAGCCTTCCTGATTTCAGACTATACTACAAAGCTACAGTCATCAAGATAGTACGGTACTGCGCCAAAGACAGAAATACAGATCAACGGAACAAAATAGGAAGTCCAGAGATGAAGCCACACACCCACGGCCATCTTGTCTTTGACAGAGGGGGCATAAATATGCAATGGAGAAAAGACAGCCTCTTGAACAAGCAGTTCTGGGAAAACAGGTCAACCACATCAAAAGAATGAAATGTTTTCTAATGGCATACACACAAATAAATGCAAAATGGATTAAAGACCTAAGTGGAAGACCAGAAACTATAAAGTTCTTAGAGAAAAACATAGGCAGAAAACTCTCTGACAGGAATCACAGCAAGATCTTCTCCTCTATGTCCCACCTTCTAGAGTAATGGAAATAAAAACAGAAGGAAACAAAAGCGACTGATTGAAACTTCTAAGCTTCTCCAGAGTGAAGGAAACTATAAGCAAGGTGAAAAGACAGCCTTCAGAACTGGAGCAAATTACAACAAATCAAACAACTGCCCAAGAGTTAATCTCCCACATATACAAGCAGCTCATGCAACTCAATACAAGAAAAACAAAGAACCTGATTAAAAAGTGGGCAGAAGAACTAAATAGACATTTCTCCAGAGAAGATATACAGATGGCTAATGAACACAGGACAAATGCTAAACATCACTCATTATCAGGGAGATGAAAGTCAATACCACAATGAGATGTCATCTCACACTGGTCACAATGACCATCACCCAAAGTCTCAAATAAGAAACTCTCGAGAGGGAGTGGAAAGGTAACCAGCTTACACTATTGGTAGGAATGAAAACTGGTATAGCCACAATAAATCGTATGATGTCTAAAAAACTTGGAAATAGAACCGTTGTATGACCCAGCAATCCCACCGCTTACATACACTCCAAGGAAAGCAGAACTGAAAGAGACGCATGTACACCAACATTCATCCCACGACTATTTACAATAGCTAGGACATGGAAGCAATCTAGATATTCACTGCAGATGAATGGACAAGAAAGTAGTGGTATATCTATGGATGGACTATTACTCAGCTGTGAAAAGGAATGCATTTGAGTCCATTCTAAAGAGGTGGGTGAAACAGGAGCCCGTTCTACAGAATGAAATAAAGTCAGAAAGAGAAATACAAATACTGTGTAGCAATGCATATGTGTGTAATTTGAAGAGATGGTCACAATGATCCTACATGCTGGGCAGCAAAAGAGACAGAAATGGAAAGAACAGACTTTGGGGCTCTGTGGAGAGGGCAATGGTGGGATGATTTGAGAGAATAGCACTGATACATGTACATGACCATACGTAAACAGATAACTGGTGCAAGTTCAGTGCATGATGCAGGGCACCCAAAGCCAGTGCTCTGGAACAATAGTCTAGGGAGTGAGGTGGGAGGAAGGTTCTGGATGCGGGAACACATGTGTACTGCTGACTGACTCTTGTTGATGTAAGGCAAAAACTAACCGGATATTGTAAATTTAATATCTTCCACTAAAATAATTTGAAAAAATGAAAAGGTTGCTTTCTGAGGTTTCAGTGTTGGGAGTACATGGTACAGCATATCTTCTGAACCTATGTAACAATGTCTGATTTGAATGAGGGAAGTATCAGATTTTGATGCCAAGGACTGTGTTCCAATACTCTCAAATCCTACAAAAGAGAACTGTTAGGTTTCCATTAAAATAATACTTTGTGCTCCCCTTCAGGACATCTTACAGAATGTTTCAAGTGACTGGAGAGGAAACAAAAGAGATTACTCACTTTTTAACACCAATTAATGTGGGACATTCAATTTGGAATAAAGTTTCTAGGCCTAACAAAAATGTACCTATATAATTTCTACATGACATGCATCAAAATAATTCTTCCATAGAAAATTACACATAAGCAACTCAAGAGGAACACTGCCTCATAGTTACTAGACAGTGAGAATGAAACATGTTGTCACCAGTGTGTCACTTCATTCAAGTTCTTACATCAAAATACTACAAACTGGCTCCTCAACGATGGAAAGTTTCATTTACAGTCATGGGAAGTCTAGGATCAGTGTGCTGGTAGGGTTAGGGTTCTGGTGTAGATCCTCCTCTGATTTGCAAACTGCTGAGTCCTTGCTGCCTCTGCTCATGGCGGGCCCTCTGAGGTCTCCTTCTTACGCGGAGAGATTCCTTTCCCAACAGTTCCTCTATGGTGGCATAAGGACATCCCAGAGGATCTGCTTCCCAATACTATCATCTTCTGGGGTTAGGGCATCAGTATACAATTTTTAGGAAGATAAAAACAAACAACAACAACAAAACAAGCATACAACAATCAGATTTCCAGTTCTAACTTTCTTCCTGGCTTGCATACAGATTTCTCAAGAGGCAGGTCAAGTGGTCTGGTAATCCCATCTCTTTGAGAATTTTCCACAGTTTATTGTGATACACAATACACAAGTCAAAGGCTTGGCCATAGTCAATAAAGCTGAAGTAGATGGTTTTCTGGAACTTGCTTGCTTTTTTGATCATGCTGCAGATGTTGGCAACTTGATCTCTTGTTTTTCTGTCTTCTTGAAAACCAGCTTGAACATCAGATAGTTCACAGTTGAAGTATTACTGAATCCTGACTTGGAGAATTTTGAGCATTACCTTTCTAGTGTGTGAGAAGAGTGCATGTGTGCGGTAGTATGAACATTCTTTGGCATTACCCTTCTTTGGGTTTGGAATGAAAACTGACGTTTTCCAGTCCCCTGGCCACTGCTGGCATAATGAGTGCAGCACTTTCATAGCATCATCTTTTAGGTTTTGAAATAGATTAAGGGGAATTCCATCACCTCCACTACCTTTGTTCATAGTCATGCTTCCTAAGGTTCATCACATTCCAGGATGTCTGGCTCTAGGTGAGTGGACATTCTATCATGATTATCTGTGTTATGAAGATCTTTTTTGTACAGTTCTTCTATGTATTATTGCCACCTCTTCTTAATATCTTCTGCCTCTCTTAGGTCCATACCATTTCTATCCTTTATTGTGCACATCTTTGCATGAAATGTTTCCTTAGTATCTCTAATTTTCTTGAAGTGATATCTAGTCTTTTCCATTCTATTGTTTTCCTCTATTTCTTATCTGAGGAAGCTTGAGACAAAAGGTCAATGTGGGTATATATTTTAGTTTAATACAAAACTTACCTTTGTGAATTCTTGAAGACTTCAAAAATAGTGATTTATGTGACAATATAAATCCATAAAATTAGAAAATCCTTGATAACTTTCATAATAGGATTTATATGTAGAAAGAATGATTTGTGACACCTAGGCTGGATTTATGCCAGATATGTTTGCACTTGAGGAAACAGACAAATTCTGTGTATGAAACAAATGTCCTAGACTCTTAACAAAAATATTAACCCATGAAAGAAAAAAAGAAAATTATTTTTAAGACAAAATGACTCGAATTGCTAATTAACTATATAGAAAAGGCAGAGGAACCAGAGATCAAATAGCCAACATCTGCTGGATCATGGACAAAGCAAGAGAGTTCCAGAAAAAAAAATTATTTCTGCTTTATTGACACTGCCAAGCCTTTGACTGTGTGGATCACAATAAACTGTGGAAAATTATGAAAGAGATAGGAATACCAGACCACCTGACCTGCCTCTTGAGAAATCTGTATGCAGGTCAGGAAGCAACAGTTAGAACTGGACATGGAACAACAGACTGGTTCCAAATAGGAAAAGGAGTACATCAAGGCTGTATGTTGTCACCCTGCTTATTGAACTTCTATGCAGAGTACATCATGAGAAACACTGGACTGGAAGAAACACAAGCTGAAATCAAGATTGCCAGGAGAAATATCAATAACCTCAGATATGCAGATGACACCACCCTTATGGCAGAAAGGAAAGATGAACCAAAAAACTTTTGAGGAAAGTTAAAGAGGAGACTGAAAATGTTGGCTTAAAGCTCAACATTCAGAAAATGAAATTCATGGCATCCAGTCCCATTGCTTCAGGGGAAATAGAAGGGGAAACAGTGGAAAGAGTGTCCGACTTTATTTTTTGGGCTCCAAAATCACTGCAGATGGTGACTGCAGCCATGAAGTTAAAAGATACTGACTCCTTCGAAGGAAAGTTATGACCAACCTAGACAGCATATTCCAAAGCAGAGACATTACTTTGCCAACAAAGGTCCGTCTAGTCTAGTCTATGGTTTTTCCGGTGGTCATGTATGGATGTGAGAGTTGGACTGTGAAGAAAGCTGAGTGCCAAATAATTAATGCTTTTGAACTGTGGTGTTTGAGAAGACTCTTGAGAGTCCCTTGGACTGCAAGGAGATCCATCTAGTCCATTCTGAAGGAGATCAGCCCTGGAAATTCTTTGGAAGGAATGATACTAAAGCTGAAACTCCAGTCCTTTGGCCACCTCATGCGAAGATTGACTCATTGGAAAAGACTCTGATGCTGGGAGGGATTGGGGGCAAGAGGAGAAGGGGACCAGGGAAGATGAGATGGCTGGATGGTATCACTGAATCGATGGACGTGAGTCCGAGTGAACTCCGGGAGTTGGTGATGGACAGGGAGGCCTGGTGTGCTGCGATTCATGGGGTCCCAAAGAGTCAGACATGACTGAGTGACTGAACTGAACTGAACTGAACTGATAGTGTATGGTCCAGCGTTAAGACTTGGATTTGTGACAACAGCTGTAGGTGCTGTTAGGAACATTTGAAATTGAAACATGATAGACCATCTTATTTAGTAACTTTGGCATATTTATTGATCACTTTGTTTAAAAATTCTTTCAACCCTAATTTTTTGGATTAAAAAATCCTTTTGTTCTCTTGAATCATTCTTCTCCAGTTAGTGATTTTGGGCCTGAACTGATGTAGATTGGTAATGGATGACTATATTTGTGTCAATGGGTTATTTTCATTTGTTTAAAATAACTAAAAATTCGCAGAGCGATTTGTGAAGAAAAGTAATTTATGTGACAAAGAACTATGCTTTTGTAATTTTAAAAGACTTTAGTTGAAGTAAAATTATTGTATTTATTAATAGACTAAATTAGAAAATTTGACCCAAACTGAGCTGCCTAACTTTAGTTTTTGCTTAATATATTGTCTCTATTTATAACTAGATTTTGTCTCATAGGCATGAACACACACACACATCATATACACATACCTGCACATGCACACAAGACACATACACACCCCACACATCTGTAGTTTTCCCCTAAATGTTAGCAGACAGTTTTCACACACTCTGTGAACTGTACTTTTTGTATCACGTTAAGTATGGCTTAACACCAAACACTATTTTTTGTTTGGATTTTAAATGTAATATACTGTGAGTTTTATTTTATAGATTTGGATAAATACTTCAGATATTATATTGATTGGTCTTTGAGCCTATCAGGTAACAACTACACTTAAATTTATATTGTTCCTGAATTTCGGAATCGTTAATATCATTATTTCTCTGATGTGATAAAATGCATTTGACCTGTCCTAGCCAGTTATGATTCTCATCCTTCTGGCATCAAAATTTGTTACGATTCACTTATGTTTAAGATGATAGGATTCTGGCTGACTTACAGTATATGTGTTCTGTGGGAAGACTGGTTGTTTCTTTTCTTATTTTAAATATAATATGCAATACATATTCTCTTATCATTTTGGATAAATACTACAGCTCATCATTCTGTATTCATTTAAAGTCCAAGTGTATTCAAAGCTTCGTGCTAGATTTTCAGGGTTTATGCTGCAGGCTGACTTTTTCAGGTTTCTGTAGTAAAATAAGAAGATATCATTGTATTTTATGAAATATATTTCACAGAGCTAGATTATTCATTTTCCTTTCAATTTTTTTTCTTTAATTTTTGACAGCACTGCAAGCTTGTGGGATCTTAGTTCCCCAGTCAGGGATTGAATCCAGAATACTGCTGTGAAAGCCCTGAGTCCTAATGTTTGGACCACCAGAGGACTCCCTCCAGTTTTACATTTTAAATATTTTTGAAAAATGACCTTTGCTGAAATAAGAACAGTAGCATATGACAGTGATTTTCATTAGTATTCTCATTCATCAAAAGAAAAAAATATTAGTAAGTTTATATTTGGTTCTCAGTTATGATTTTAAAATTTAAAGATCTCATTTCCAAGTTTGAGAAACCACTGCTGTAGATGATGCAATTAAATAAGGCAAAACCTCTATCTCCAAAAAAGGTTTTTGGGGGCTTATAGGAGAAAGGTAAGACATAGACTAGAGCTTTTAAAGTGTAAGTTATAAATCTGAGATGGATACTTAGAGAACTACTTGGTAGTTGCCCACTATTATCTCAATGTTTGAAATATGACTTGTGAGACAGAATCCTTCTGATTTCTGGGTCAAAACCATCACTTGTGCTTAAGTAAATTTTGAGTGAAATAATTACTGTTTCTCTCTATTTTGTTATCAGGTCATGTTTTCTGTAAATACCTAAGACTTTCTGGTTTGTAAAATTTCAGTCTTCTCTTTCCTTATTGATTTTTTGGTGTGGTTGTTCTATTAGTGATCTACAGAGACAGTTTGAAGTCAGCCACTCCACTTTTCATCTCCACAGGTTTTCTTTTAAAGAATCTGTATGTCCTGGTTCTCTAGTGAAATATTCTTGACAATTTAAATACACACACAAACACACACACACACATGCATATTGTTTCTTGTATTCTTTTTATCTATACTACCTGATGTAAAGTCTCCGTTAAGTCCAGCTTC
The DNA here is from genome assembly GCF_002263795.3 of Bos taurus. Lineage (NCBI taxonomy): Eukaryota > Metazoa > Chordata > Mammalia > Artiodactyla > Bovidae > Bos > Bos taurus. The sequence goes on from NC_082638.1 coordinate 24,483,910, forward strand.
TAGGCTTTCGGAGCCATGCTTTGTATTAAGTACTTATTTCCTTATATGTGACCAGACACCTTCTCCTATTTCTTTGTGCATCTCGTGTTTTGTTGTTGTTGAAAACTAGAAAATGCAGATATAACATGGTGAGATGGAACATCAGATTTCTTCTCCCTGAGCTTTTTCTTGTCATCATTTGTTGGATGATTTCTGAAACAGATTCTGTATGGTATGTATTTTTTCCTTGTGTGTGGCCACTGAATGCTTGTTTATAACCTAGCAGAAAGCCCATGTTTGAGGTTTCATTAAAAACCAGCAGACCTCTCAACCTCTGTTTTTAGGCTCTGTGCATGGTGAGGCATACCTTATATACTCAGCCAGGCAACTGATAATCCTTCTCTTCATTTCAGGTTTGTGCAGAAAATCCAGGTCACTCAAAGCTGAGCAATTAGGAGCATCCCTGAACTTTGATGAGTTTGTATTCAGTCCTGATTCCACATATAAATGAGGTCCTGCAGTGTTTGCTTTCTCTGTGTGACTTGTTTTTCTTAGCACACTACTTTCCAGGTTCATCCATGTTGTTGCAAATGGCAGGATTTATCTACCTTGGATGTTAATCCCTTATCGGTCATATCATTTGCAAATATTTTTACCGATCTAGTACACTGTCTTTTGTTGTTGTTGTTGACAGTGTCCTTTTCCGTGCAAAATCGATTTAGTGTGATATAGTTTCACTTACTAGGTTTTGCTTGTGTTGCTTATGGGTTTGGTGTCCTATACCAAAAGCAAAGAGCAGGGTGGAATTTGGTAGTTGTACACTGTGCTCTCTTGCAGTAGTTTTATGGGTTCAGCTCTGTGTTTAAATCTCTGATCTATTTCAGGGTAATTTTAGGTAGATTCTAGTGTAACAAAGGGGGTCTACTTTTATGTTAAGTATTGTTTTTCCAGTCCTGTCTCTTGGAGAGGATGTGTTTTCTACACTGTGATCTTGGTTCCTTTCATAAGTGTTAGTTGGGTGGTTTTGAAAAATTGTATTTCTGAGTGTTCAGTTTTGTTCCAGGATCTGCATTACTGCTGGAATGTCAGTGCCATATTGTTTGAACCATTGTGTTTCAAAAGCAGGAAGTGTGTGTCCTCGAGCTTTATTCTTTTTTATTTATTTTATTTTATTATTATTGTTATTATGTTTTTAATTTACAATATTGTATTGGTTTTGTCATACATCAACATGCATCTGCCACAGATAGACACGGGTTCCCCATCCTGAAACCCGCTCCCACTTCCCTCCCCATACCATCCCTCTGGGTCATCCCAGTGCACCAGCCCCAAGCTTCCTGTATCCTGCATCAAACCTGCACTGGCGATTAATTTCTTATATGATATTATACATGTTTTAATGCCATTCTCCCAAATCATACCCCCTCCATCTCCCACAGGGTCCAAAAGACTGTTCTATACATCTGTGTCTCTTTTGCTGTCTTGCAAACAGGGTTGTCATTACCATCTTTCTAAATTCCATATATATGTGTTACTATATTGTATTAGTGTTTTTCTTTCTGGCTTACTTCACTCTGTATAATAGGCTCCAGTTCCATCCACTCATTAGAACTGATTCAAATGTATTATTTTTAATGGCTGAGTAATATTGCATTTTGTATATGTACCACCACTTTCTTATCCATTCATCTTCTGATGGACATCTACGTTGCTTCCATGTCCTGGCTATTAAAAACAGTGCTGCGATGAACATTGGGGTACATGTGTCTCTTTGAATTCTGGTTTCCTTGGTGTGTATGTCCAGCAGTGGGATTGCTGGGTCGTATCGCAGTTCTAGTTTCAGTTTTTAAAGGAATCTCCACACTGTTCTCCATAGTGGCTGTACTAGTTTGCATTCCCAACAAGAGTGTAAGAGGGTTCCCTTTTCTCCACACCCTCTCTAGCACTGGTCAACGACTTATAAAAGAATGAATCTAGAACACTTTCTAACACCATACACAAAAATAAACTCAAAATGGATTAAAGATCTAAACCAGAAACTATAAAACTCCTAGAGGAGAGCATAGGCAAAACCTTTCCATTTTTTGTATTTGCTGACTAAAAACATAGAATCTGTCCATAAAACTGTATCATTTTCATGTCCATTTATTTTAGTTTAATTTCATATAACCCCACAAATGGATCAAATGATAGTTAATTCCCAGTTAAATCCTCTGTTTGATGGGTGGTGTAACCACAATTATATTAATCCCTTAAGGGATTAAAATATAACTGTAAAGTGATAGCCACAAATAGCTCTTCTGATTTTTAATCAGTTGTGGATAATTACAAACCCTTGGTACTCACATCATAATCTAAAGATAATAGCAGCATCACTACTCTATGGAATTGTATAAGCAGGTTATTAGCTTATCTCTTCACTACTGAGTTACACTCAGAGTTTTAACAACATACCTATGTGTTTTTTGTACACATTATAGTGTGAGAAGTGTTGGTTTGTATTACACTGCAGTTTTATGACTGATATTTTCAGTTGTCTTTCTTTAGGCCTTTTCTAGCTTAATTGTAAGCATTCAGAATGTTTTCCTCTGTCAGTGACTCAGCTTCTTTAAAATGGAGAACAGTGAACTCCCTAAAATGCAGTAATTCTCAAGCATATTTGCATCATAAACACACAAAGACTTCAATTCAGTCCTCTCAGGTTTTAGGAAGATATGGTATCTTTTTTAAAAGCACTACAGATAATTCAAATCGGTAAGATACTCTAAGAACTATGGGTTATAGAAAGATATCTCTTGGGTAATAATACCACTTTCAGTTTGAACTACAGTGTGGACAAGGACTGCATTGCTACCCCACCTGTTTTCTTTTCTTTCTTTGATTCAGTGCATTGTATACATAACTTTCCTAGTCTATACTTTATTTGGTCATGCATGCAAACTTCATCACGAGGATTGTGTGTGTGTGCAGATGACAGAGGAGGTCTAAGTGTGTTTAATTTGAAAGGAATTTATGAGACAAATGATGATTCTTTGCATAACCAGTTTTGATCCTTCCTTGTTTTTCTCCAAGGACCACAAAGCTGATGTAATTTTAAAGTACAATGCAGATGAAGCTAGAAATCTGAAGGCTTATGGAGAGCTTCTGGAATATGGTAGTTAATATCAAAGTTATTACATTTCCCTGTATTTTCATAGTATTTGCTACTTAGTATTTAGGTGAAACGGTCATTTCAGAATTCTCTTTTCTGTATTTTTGCATAGATGCTTAAATTTGCTTTAAGTATGTATTAAATACTTCAGAATATTAACAACTTAGTAATGGATTCTCTCCCTAATATATGTTCTTTTGGTAGGGAATTAAAAAGCTTACAAGTCCTAGACTTGTACATAATAATTGTTAAAGGAATGCCTCTTTTACACTCTTAAAAACAACTCTTAAGAGATCATACCTGTTTTCAGCTAATCAAGGACAACATTTATGGTACTGGTATTGATTTTTTTGGAAAAGAGTATTCAGTTTTTCTTAGTGTATAGAGTACTGTTGTGGAGCTTTGTGGACAGTGTTTTTAAATCCCTTTTATTTCTTAGAGACAAAAATATTTTATTCTTCCTCTAGTAAGCTTGGGAAAATTAAAATAAGTTTTTAGTAGAAAAAAAAGAGGAAGTGTACTAAACTCACATTTTGAACATGATAGCATTTTTTTATTCTGTTACAGTGCATTTTATTATATAAATTATGAGGTGTTTTGTTTGTTTTGTTTTGTTTTTGTTTTTTGCTTCCCTTGTAGCTCAGTTGGTAAAGACTCTGCCTGCAGTGCAGGAGACCAGGGTTCGATCCCTGGGTTAGGAAGATCCCCTGGAGATGAAAGTGACAACCCACTCCAGTATTCTTGCCTGGAAAATCTCATGGACAGAGAAGCCTGGTGGGCTGCAGTCCATGGGGTCGCAAAGCGTTGGGCACGACTGAGTGACTAACACATTAACATGAGTTTTTGAGTAAGAGTGAAGATTCTGATGATGTATAGGTCGTTTAAGAAATACTAAGATAATTGGGAATCAGATAAATACTTACTTGGCAGTGAACTTCTTTTAGTGGTTTCATTGTGAGTTTGTTCTCTGTGATATGTGTGTAGTTAGGAAGATTTTTCTGGAATAAAACTGTTGAACTGAAGATTTATTACAAGTAGTTTCTTGTACAGTTCAGTGTTTTAGTATTAATCCAGTATTATTTCCTTAAATAGACAATTAATCTAATAACATCTTGATTTTATATCTTTAAGAGTATGCTCTTACTCTTTTTAGCTGAACTTAATGAAACAGGCACCTTTGATCCTGAAGATGATGATGAAATCCAGTTTAAGGACCCCGAAGGTGAGGATGAAGACATTAACTCCAGGCTGGACCATGTGTATGTGTGCTTTTTACTGTTTTATATATGAAAGTAGTCAATTCTCTCACCGTCTTTGGTCTCAGAAGGTTGAACATTGAATTGAATATATATTGAGGATTATGTATCCATGATGGAGAAGGCAATGGCAACCCACTCCAGTACTATTGCCTGGAAAATCCCATGGACAGAGGAGCCTGGTAGACAGTAGTCAATGGGGTCGCTAAGAGTCAGACACGACTGAGCGACTTCACTTTCACTCTTCTCTTTCATGCATTGGAGAAGGAAATGGCAACCCACTCCAGTGTTCTTGCCTGGAGAATCCCAGGGACGGGGGCGCCTGGTGAGCCACCGTCTATGGGGTCACACATAGTCGTACACGACTGAGCAGCAGTAATAATCCATGAATTTGAATATTCATTAATATTCAGAAGCCAGCTTGGCAACCTTCCTAAATTTTCTAAAACTTTATAATTCTTTGGATCCTCTTTTTTTTTTTTAATCAATTAGGTCTGACACTGGGTACTCCATAATGACACTTTATTAGACAAGGGGGTCTACAGTGATAGTAGTAAGAAGTTTAACAGGCAGTTTTAAAATGTATCATCTCCCAAGGCTGGTATATTAAAAGAGGAAAAGCAAACTGCAGCCATCTTGCTGAAGTATTGGAATTCCAGTGTACTCCAAAGCATTCTTAAAATGAAGGCCTGTTTTGTTGCCCATGGATTTAGAGGTTACATTAATTGTCTGGTATCACTCTAGGACAAACGTTTGTTTTGGAATTTGTGGGAAATGGTTGTTTATCTTGGTAAGGAAATAGTGATGCTAGGAGTTTAAATGCCTCACTTTTCTGCTATGGACGTATTTAAGTAAACATTTTATTGATCTGTATCTCTTGATTAGACAGGCATATCAAGTAATTGGAATGACAGTATGGCTTATACTCTTGTAAGCCCTGTTAGACTTCTTCTTATTCTTTTGGTACTTCTGTAGTAAAAATGCACTGTAGAAACCAAGCACACAAAAGAATCAATGAGGGTTTGATTGAAAAAGCAGAAGTTTAGAATTCCAGGAGCAGATTTTACGAAGTCTAAATTGTATCACTGACCTAGAACACGGATTTCAAGATCTTTCAGTCACCAACATTCTTATGAAGAGCATTTTCAGACACTCAAAGTGAATTTTAATTTGAAGTGAGCAATCACATATTCACCAAGATTATACAGTTTACAATCTTCTACTCAGTGTGTCCCATCTATCCTGTTCATATCAGTCCATATTATTCATTGATGGATTTCCAAATCATTTAAGAAATAAAACCAAGACACTACCCTGGTGGTCTAGTGTTTTAAGATTCTCACTGCAGGGTTCATGAGTTCAATTCCTGGTTGGAAAAGAATGGTTCGCATCCTGAGGTGTCATGGTCACAAATAACAATGAAAACCCTAGTTGTTTCAGATTACTCACAACATGAATTAGAACAGCTGAATATGTATCTTTAATAGTGAAACTGTTACCAGAATTTTTTTAACCATATTTTACAGATTTTTAAAAATATCATAATATTCTACTGAAGTGAAAGTGAAGTTGCTCAGTCATGTCTGACTGCTTGTGACCCCGCAGACTGTAGCCTCCCAGGCTCCTCCGTCTGTAGGATTCTCCAGGCAGGAATACTGGAATGGGTTGCCATTTCCTTCTCCAGGAGATCTTCCTAACCCAGGAATGGAACTCGGGTCTGCATTGCAGGCAGACATTTTACCTTCTGAGCCACCAGGGAAGCCTAATACTCTACTGATGTTGTAATGCATTCTAAAGCACACGAGAACTATGAAATGAAAAAAGATTAAAAAAATATTGTTGAAATATCATCAAATGTTTTGAAAATTTCCCTGTTCCACTTTTGCTATCATTTATCAGAGGCTCTAAAAATTTAACATACCTTTTTATTTTATGAATTTATGATGTTTTTGTCATCATCTTTTATGTATTTGGAGTTATGAATTATGCAAATGTTAAAATGAACATCTTAAAGACGTCAGTTAAATCTTGGCTTTAAAAAAAAGGCACTTTTATTTGAAAAAGTGGACCCCAGGTTTTATGAATCAGTTGCAAATCAGAAAGTATAAAACGATTATATACAAAGAAAGAATCCAGTAATGAAATGTGTATTAAGATGTCTATTTAGTGATGACTTTGTAGTTTATAGGTCATTTGTAATACTGACAACGGATTTCATAGAAGTGCTCTCCTCTCTCTCTAACATTTTGTTCAGTTTTTCCAGAGATTCCTTGTGGCTAAGTTAATACTGTGGAGGTACAACTGACAGTTATTTTCTGTGGTAAGAATGTAAAATGCACCAGTGGCATAGTATGTTATTTGAGACCTGAAGGTTGTCACCACTGAGCTGGAGTTGAAAGCAAGGGATCTAACCAAAGGGAACACGTGAATACCAAGTCCCACAGAAGAAGGAAAAGAGAATAGCTTTCTGGAGCTGTGACTAAGCAGCTCAGTTGGGAAAAAGACTAAAGACAATAGTCATGAAAAAAGTCTGCGTTAGTTTGGAGATTTTGTTTATCTTTATAAGTTTTACGTCAGAAGCCCAGTTCTTGCCAAAGTCAGTTATCCCAGTGATTTAATAGAGTGCCACTCTTGTGATGAATTGAGTCAGAAGAATTTGATTGATTACCACCTTCTCTCTTTATGAGGAAATAAGATGCCAAACTCCAATTAAAATGAATGCTGTTGCTGCTGCTGCTTGTAAGACGATTCAGTAGTGTCTGACTCTGTGTGACCCCATAGATGGCAGCCCACGAGGCTCCTCTGTGCTTGGAATTCTCCTGGCAAGAATAATGGAGTGGGTTGCCATTTCCTTCTCCAGTGCATGCATGCATGCATCCTAAGTCGCTTCACTCGTGTCTGACTTTGTACAATCCTATGGAGAGCAGCTCTCCAGGCTCCTCTGATCACAGGGTTCTTCAGGCAAGAATACTGAAGTGGGTTACCATTTTCTTCTCCCATTAAAATGAATAAGTTTATTTAAAACATTTAAAAAAAAAAGAATAGCGTGTATAACATGTGATGTTCTCATGTCAATCATAGAGATTCGGTGAAAACAGGAATTGAGAAAACAATCTGGTTAGTGGCCTTAACTTTAGTTCAAAAGGACTGATTTTCTAAGTAGTGTAAAGAAGATCCCATATGTATTATTAAAAGAATTAATTTTTATGTAGATCAGGTGTTCTTGTCACTTACAGATCTGAATTGAACTCAGAGGTCTGAGCATCGTGCTACAGTTTGAATTTTGGTCATCACCTGTGAAAAAGAGTAAAACTTCAATATGAATGTTGTTTAAAGCACACTGTACCTTAAATAAACAACGGTGTGTTTTCATTGTTTTAAAGTATCATATTTCTTTTAAAAACGAATGAGGCTGAATTATTTTGAGGAAAATGTTAACTCTTGGTTCTTTCAATATAATGGAACTTAGGGGTAAAACCAAAATATCTGCTGTGAAAACACTGGGAAGAAAGAAAGAAGAGAAAAGATTTCTCTCCTGTTTTGCCTCCAGTCAGTCACCAGTACACATGTGTTCCCACATCCAGAACCTTCCTCCCACCTCACTCCCCAGACTATTGTTCTTTGTTGTTCCAGAGCACTGGCTTTGAGTGTCCTGCATCATGCACTGAACTTGCACCGGTCATCTGTTTACGTATGGTCATGTACATGTCTCAGTGCTATTCTCTCAAATCATCCCACCATTGCCCTCTCCACAGACTCCAAAAGTCTGTTCTTTTCATCTCTGTCTCTTTTGCTGCCCTGTATGTAGGATCATCGTGACCATCTCTCCAAATTGCATACATATGCATTCCTACACAGTATTTATATTACTCTTTCTGACTTTTCTTCATTCTGTAGAACAGGCTCCTGTTTCACTCATCTCTCTCGAATGGACCCAAATGCATTCTTTTTCACAGTTGAGTAATAGTCCATCGTGTTTATATACCACCACTTTCTTATCCATTCATCTGCAGTGGATATCTAGATTTCTTCCATGTCCTAGCTATTGTAAATAGTCGTGAGATGAATATTGGTGTACATGTGTCTCTTTCAGTTCTGCTTTCCTTGTGGTGTATGCAAGCAGTGTGATTGCTTTGTCATGCTGCTGCTGCTAAGTCGCTTCAGTCATATCCAACTCTGTGAGACCCCATGGACTGCAGCCTACTAGGCTTCTCTGTCCATGGGATTCTCCAGGCAAGAACACTGGAGTGGGTTGCCATTTCCTTCTCCAATGCATGAAAGTGGAAAGTGAAAGTGAAGTCGATCAGTCATGTCTGACTTTTAGGGACCCCATGGACTGCAGCCTACCAGGGTCTTCCATCCATGGAATTTTCCAGGCAACAGTACTGGAGTGAGGTGTCATTGCCTTCTCCCTGCTGCGTCATATGACAGTTCTATTTCCAGGTTTTTAAGAAATCATATGGTTTATTGTGGCTATACCAGTTTTCATTCCTACCAACAGTGTAAGCTGGTTACCTTTCCACTCCCTCTCCAGGGTTTCTTGTTTGAGACTTTGGGTGATGGTCCTTGTGACCAGTGTGAGATGACATCTCATTGTGGTATTGACTTTCATCTCTCTGATAATGAGTGATGTTGAGCATCTGTCCTGTGTTCATTAGCCATCTGTATATCTTCTCAGGAGAAATGTCCTATTTAGTTCTTTTGCCCACTTTTTGATCAGGTTGTTTGTTTTTCTGGTATTGAGTTGCATGACCTGCCTGTATATGTTGGCGATTAACTCTTGGGCAGTTGTTTGATTTGTTGTAATTTGCTCCAGTTCTGAAGGCTGTCTTTTCACCTTGCTAATAGTTTCCTTCACTCCATAGAAGCTTAGAAGTTTCAATCGGTCACTTTTGTTTCCTTCTGTTATTTCCATTACTCTTGGAGGTGGGACATGGAGGAGAAGGTCTTGCTGTGATTTCTGTCAGAGAGTGTTCTGCCTATGATTTTCTCTAAGAACTTTATAGTTTCTGGTCTTCCACTTACGTGTTTAATCCACTTTGCATTTATTTTTGTGTGTGCCATTAGAAAACATTTCATTCTTTTGATGTGGTTGACCTGTTTTCCCAGAACTGCTTGTTCAAGAGGTTGTCTTTTCTCCGTTGCATATTTATGCCCCCTCTGTCAAAAATGAGGTGGCCGTGGGTGTGTGGCTTCGTCTCTGGACTTCCTATTTTGTTCCGTTGATCTGTATTTCTTTGGCCCAGTACCTTACTATCTTGATGATTGTAGCTTTGTAGTATAGTCTGAAGTCAGGAAGGCTGATTCCTCCATTTCCATTGTTTCTCAAGATTGATTTGCTCTTTGAGGTCTTTTGCATTTCCACACAAATTGTGAAATTATTTGCTCTAGTTCAGTGAAAATCCCCGTTGGTGTTTTTTATGGGGATTCCACAGTTGAATCCAAGAATATCAATGGTGAATGAATGTACCAATAGATTGTCTTGGGTTGTATACTCATGGTCACTGTATTGATACTTCTGATCCAAGAATATGCTACACTTCTTGATCTATTTGTGTCATCTTTGATTTCTTTCAACATGGTTTTATAGGTTTCTGTACCACGTCCTTGCTTTCTTTGGGGGAACATATTCCTAAATCTTTGAGTCTCTTCATGGGATGGTGAATGAGATACTTTCCTTAAGTTCTATTTCTCATTTTTCATTGCTGGTGTATCAGAATGAAAGCGATTCCTGAGTATTAATTTTGTATTCTTCAGCTATACTCTATTCATTGATTAGCTCGAGTAATTTTCTGCTGGCATCCTTAGTGTTCACTGTGTGGAGGGTCATGCCATCTTCTAACAGTAATAGTTTGTTGCCAATCTGTATTCCTTTTATTTCCTTTTCCCCTGTTTGCTGTGTCTAGGACTAATTTAAAAACTAATTCCAATGTGTTTTTCACCTCAGAAAAGCTTACTGATGAAATTACAAAGCACTGAAAAAATCTCAATCCTACCAGATTCCCACAATAAAATCATGAAGATCATCAGGAGTTCGGGGTCATATTTTGGGTGGTGGGGAAGAAGAAACTGTTTAAGTCTTTAGAAAAATGTATCATACTCAAATTAGTCCAGAATATTTGTAGTCTTTCCTTCAGTTTCAGAAGATTCTACGGCCCTAAGAGTAATGCAGGGCTTTCTAACTGAAACCAAGAAACTCATCAAGAGCTCCCCAAACTCTAACAGTGCACATTAGAAAAATTGTGTTACTGTGTTGTTAATATTTGTGAGCTTTATAGCCAAATTAAAGAATGGCAAAAACACCTTCAAGAGGGTTGTGCTAAACACCCTGCTAAAACAGATGAGGCCAGGGCAAGGGAAAAGGGAAGGTGTGGGAGACCTTTGAATGAAGTGTGGTCCGGGGGAAAGGCAGGTTCCAAAGGCACAGCTGAGAGGGGTCTGGCAGGGCCACACCTGTAAGTGTCACAGCCATGACTTTGAGTGTCTCCCTCAGGCCTGCATTTGAGAAGAAGCAGCACCCGAGACCTCTAGGTCAAGAATGACCAGAGACAGTACACCAGAGCAGCCATCAGAGACAGTTATTGTTATAAATGTGGATAATCCTGGGAAATAGGTGAGAGTGGGGGTGTCCTAAGACCCATGACCGTCAATCAGAGCCCCTGTAGTTGCACTCATTATTGCAGTGCAAAGGCACCAGGTGGTCCACATGCAAGGTGGAACTGGAAGAGGCTGCTGTTCTCATCTGCTCTGAGTGCCAGACAAATTCAGACACATGCTTGCCATCCGCTGTGAAGACAGGGAGCAGGTCAAAGACCCAGGACTTTCTTGCTGAAGACACACACACATACACACATACATACCCATGCATACCACCCCCTTTTTGGAAGACACAGTGTGCAACAGGGACTGCAAATCCAGCACACACAAGTCAGGAGGAGTACAGTAGCTGTGAGAAACAGCCCCCGGTTGGGGAATGCAGAACACCACAGGGAACATGGAGCCATGAGCGTGTCTGATGATATGGCAGGGCCTGAGCACATAGTGCTGGGAGTTGAAGAACCCAGTCCTTGGAAACTCCTGTTCCAGTGTGCTTCTTCCACCCAAGACTAGGGCTGTTGCTATTGGATCTTCTGGCCCAGCATGTGGGCTGAATGGCTCCTTGACCTAAAGCAGATTATTAACCACTCTCAACTTTCCGTCATGATCAGCAACCAAGCTAAAGACTTTCTTAGCTACAAGATCAACTTAAATGTCAGTGAGGGAGATTGAGGATGGCTGGGTATGGGACCTGGTGGGGAGTGGGAGGATCATGTTAGCCATGTTCCTGCACTGTGAGACTTTGGAGAGGCATCATGGAAGCTGTTAATGCCTGACTCGGAGGCAATCTGAGGCACCTAGAAGCTTGCACCTTTACCCTTTTCCCTATCCTGGCAGGTGCAGGTGCAGAGATATCCAAGGTCCCGCTGCAAGCTGATCTTTTCCTTTTGGGACAACTCCTACTTCTGGAATACGATGATCATTAAGGGTATTACCTTGACATCACTGGTAAAACGTGGCTCCAGGGTGGTGAGTGTAGGTGTGTAAGGAGGTGGATGATCCACCTGTGGAATCCGCCCCTGTGTCCCCTGTCTTTCTGCATGTTATAAGGCAAGTTATTCCACTCCAGTCCACTGGCTCTGGGACTTTGAATGAGGAGCACAGGCCGCAGGCTGGACATCATGTGCCTTAACTTTCTCAACTGGTTGTCAGGCCACAGAATCGAACAGGATTGCTGAGGTGGTGTTGCTTTGGGGCTGCATACAGTTGGCAATTGATGTTGCAGTTCTTGGATGCTCACAGGAGGGTTGGGGGCCTGGTCAGTCCTGGGCTAATCTTTCTTGTGCTGCCAGCAGATCATTGGGAAAGATGTGGGGGACGATCCTATGAAGTAGTACCATAGGAAGGAAGGTCCTGCCATTAGCGATAACTGACAGAAACACATGTGGTGAAGGGATCTGGAGGTGGGGCCTGTAGGGACAGCCGTGTAGTGGCCGGGACACTGTCTTTTCTCAAATGAGGATGCTCAGTCGCATGCAAGCTGTCTCTGGAGCCAGATTTTGGGTCATGCATGTAGCAGATGATCTGCTGAGACCGGGGCTTAGGGACTCAGTGTGTCCTTGAGTGCAGCAAGTCTCCCTCAATTTAGCTGTGGTTGCAGTGCGAGAGTCCTAGATGATACTACTAAAGGCAGCGTGAATTAAGTATCTTTGTCAGAATCATCCTTTTGTGGGTCCTGCCATCCCCTGGCCTTCTTTTGCTCACTGAGTTTAAGATTGCCTGGGCCCTACACTCAGGCACCTTACCTTGGGAAGGCCTATCATTGAAAGGGCATCCTCTCCAGGGTCCCAGTGCACCTGTGTGCTGACTTTGGGATCTTCTGTGATTTTGCACATCCACCGATCAGCGTCTCACCATGACCACACTTGCTGCATTGGAAGAGGCTTCAGGCTGCCTTCGGAAAATACGGAAGTGCTCAGGGAGGAGGTGGACAGAGAGCTCCAAGTGCAGGACGTGGTGCCTACTGATGCCATCTCTGATACTGCTGGACACATGGGCGTCTTCAGCTCCTGAAACACCTGTGTTCCCTGTTTGTGTTTGTGTCCCTGTATCGAGCCTGTGTGTGTATACACGTGTGTGCTTGTGTCACCTGTGTTTGCGTGTGTGTGTGTGTGTGGCCCAGGGAAATATCAGAGAAAAAGGCTACAGGAGAGGAAATGCCAAGCAATCAGAAGAGGAGACACAAGGCACCCCCAGTTTGAGGGTGGTTGGTCGCCCTATCTCTGCAGTGACCCTGTCCAGGATGGGAATGAGGAAAGGATGGCCACTGATAACTCAGGACCTTGGCTTCAGAAATCTGCCATGAGATGAAATACAAAAACACACTCACCATTTCTACCGTGTTCTTGTATGTGTTTGGACCAGGAAGAGTGAGTGCATGGTCTGTGGATTCACCCAGGGCAAATCAGGTGGAGTGGGGCTTTAAAACCACCGCCTGTGGAGCCCACAGCCTGTGGGGACATGGGCTGGCAGGTGGAAATGGTGGATGTGGATACAGAGGACCTGGGATGGGTGAGGAGGCTAAGGTCTTGCTGAGAAGGACAGAGACCCGAAAGAGAAAGAGGCACAGATTGACTTGTGTACTGGAGACTTGCTCTACACATGTGAGAAGGAGACCTGGGAAGGTCCTGGGCCAGTGCTTCCCAGGATCAGCCCATCAGCCAGCACCCTCTCTCCATGAGGGTTTCACACACTGGAATGATGTGACACAAAATGCGAGACATGCTAAGGTAGGCTGTCGTGCAAAACCACAGGCATCCTAGGAGAGACAAGATGTGAGTGTGGCATGCCTTCAGGCACTTCCAGTCTCCCTGGCAGTGCAGAAAGGCATAGAAAGTGCAGGTGTTTTACGTGTGTGCTTTTCTGCCGAGGTGTGCCTATAAGGGAGGGAACAGGGAGGAAGCAAAGATTGTGGGCTTATTGCGTGTCCGAAGGACCTCATGAGAGTGGGAGACAGGGAAGCCCCTGGGTGCAGTGTAGGTCCTGCTGGTTTTCAGGGTCCAGGGGAAAGGCAATAACGCTCCTGCCAAAGATACCCCATGGCTTGTGCTGAAAGTCCTGATATAAATTCCTTCTTTCCTCTGGGTCTTTCCCCTGGCTTTGGGGACGTGAGAGCCAAGGTGTGTGTTTGCGCCTGGGGGAGGATTTTGGCAGTTTCTCTGGAGCATAATCTCTGATTTTGTCTTAGGAGATCTGCACCAGCTGACACTCAGAAGGAAGCTGCATTCCAGGTGACCGTCTTGGATGCCCCTGTGGCCAACCAAGGACTGGCTAACTTGGCACGTGGGCTGTGTAGGTAAGCAGGGATGCCTGACTCCAGGGAGTCCTACCTGGGCTTAATGAAACCAACTGAAAGAGAGTATTTGATTTAGCAAATCAATGAGACCTGGGTGGAATCAAGCCCTCTTGGTGTTTTTGAAATAGAAAAGCTGCTTTCTGCCCAAGGGAGGCATGAGCTGTGGGCCCAGAAAGGGCAGGTTTTCCCAGATCATCATCTGTTTGGGGACTCCTGGGTCTGGGTAGGAATAAACAGAACGGACTACCTGTAGGAATGCCACCTTACCATTATGGTCTCGGGTTTCATGCCTTGTTTCAGAAGAGACCCTCTATCTATGGGCACCTTCTTCACAACATTGGATCACACCCAGGTCTCTCACAGACTCTGGGGGCCCTTGGAGGCTCAGGCATCTCTTTGGCCTTTTCCTGCTAAAGGCAGATAGTGCTTGGAGGCACAGGTAGACAGGTGCACACAGAAAACTACACAGGTAGAAAGAACAGGGGACCTCACTCAGAATGTTGATGTGGTAGCCTAGCAATAGGGACACAGTTTTGACCAGGAATGACTTAGAAGGGGCACACTGAGAAAGCAGTTCTCCAAGTCAGCTGAGCCCAGACGTCCTTGTTTTCTGGTCCCCTGAAAGAATGCACAGGCAATGGATCAGGCCAGTGTGACTGGTACTGTGAAGCTGTCCAAGGTAATGGGAGAATGTAGAATGCAGGCAGAACTCATTCAGCTGTCCAGGGCGAGCATTTCCAACCCTGCCTGAAGCTCTGCAGATCGGTCCTTGTCAGGAGCAAATGCCAAAATTTTGTAACCTTTGAGGCTGTCAAAGGGTTAGAAGTGTAACCTGACAGGATCGATGAGAAAGTGAAAGAATATAATCATGACAAAGAAAGTCAGGTGCTTACCAAAATTGATGTTCCTGGAGAAGAAAGTTTGTATGTCTGTATATGTGCAAGTTTCCTCTCAGGGATGTTAATGTGTACACACACATGTGTGTGCATATATGCATGAAAAGCGCCTGACAGTATGCTTGTGAGTATGAGGTGTAGAAACTGACCTAACTAGGTGATAGAAGTTGAATAGGGAAAACATAAAAGCCATAGGGAAAGGTACATACTCTGGCCATCAGATGCACTGGAGCCAGGTTGCCAATCCCTGTTATCTCACTGAGTGAGCAACTTCTAAGTGGAATCACAGTGGTGCACCCAGGATGCCTGGCAGAAAGGAGAAGCAGGAAGAAAGTGCCTGGGGGTGACCAATGAGAGTGCAGAGGATCCGAGACACAGAACAGGCTGCAATTCCAATACACAGAGGTCATAGTGGGTGACCACGGCCCCTTGGACATGCAGCTACCAGGGCGTTCTATCCTTCTAGAACACTGGGCTTTCTTTCCCTGTCCTTGCCATGAGCATGAGCACCCCTTGCCTTTTTTTGAGGTTTCAGAAATGGACCAGCACTGCAGCATAAGCCCCTGCTACCTGCATAGTCTTCCAGTTTGAAAAATCACTCTTTGTACTCTTTGAAGAAGGCATATATTGGGAGTAAGGACTATAGGATGGATGGATTAGCTTGATCCTCTTGCTGCTCCTGGCCCCACAGGATTGGCCTATTGGGCAGGCTGGTACGTGTTCTTACATGGAGAACAGAACCACTTTGAAAGGACCTTGGTAGGGTAAATGGGCAGACGTGCATGTCTCGGGCACCAGGAAGTCCTGGAACTTAACAGGGAGTTGTCCTTAGCATATCACTGGTAGGCGTTTGAACAAGGTTCAGGGAGTTTCCTCATGCCAGCAGAGCATGCCCCATTTCTCCCTCTGTGCAAAGTGTGGCCAAGACACTGCAGACCTGTGCAGTGTTCACATCTGTCCAGTGAGGGAGGGAGGATAAACCGACCCCTTCTGAGGTTCAGCAGTGACCGCCCACTGTTGGCTTTCAAGTTTGAGAAAGCACTGTCTGAATGTGTGGACTAAAAATGTCTGATTGTGTACACCCGTGGTGGACTCATGTTGATGTATGGCAAAACCAATACAATATTGTAAAGTAATTAGCCTCTACTTAAAATAAATAAATTTAAATTAAAAAAGAGTCTGATCTCCCGTTAGTGAAACTCACTCAGGAGGAGAAGGGCTTGCCTTCACGCCAAGGATAAGCTTCTCGTATGAGTGCTGGTGTCCAGACAGTGGCAAAGGGTAACAGCATCACTTAAAGAGATGGAACTACATAGACACCAGCCCTGGTACACACACAGAAGGATAGCCCAAAACAGTGCTATGCCAGAAGCAGAGATAAAGAGACACAGAGCGAGCTCTGTACCCTAAGGTTCTGGTATCCCCGAACAATGCAGATCAACTGTTTCCTCTCAGGGATGTTAATGTGTACACATGCAAATGGTGGGGATTTTCCCTACTCCCGTAGCATCCGGACAGCAACAGGTACTCTGTCCCATGGAGAAAAGTATCCAGCCACTGGATCTTTTGGATACTCAGGGAGAACGCCCAGTAATTAAAGGTTATTAAAGGTCTTGTGGGACCCAGGAGTGTGTTTTTCGGATTGCGGAGCAGGAACCCGTGGTTGGAATTTCCAGATCCAGGTCAATGACAGCCCCGGGGAAGCGGCAGATGCAAAACCTGCTAGCTCCTTGGAGCAGAATCTGGCCACGTGGTGGAGCTGGAGCCCAGGAACCAGGGAAGATGCCCTCCAGTCTAGGGGCATGTCCATAAGGGTGCCGTCCACTACCCTTTCGGCCATTGGTCTAGATTGGGCCAGCAGCCTGTGCGTGGCTCACAACCTAGGGCCCTGCCTGTTTGGGTGATGTCCCAGGGCCCGTTCAGCCTGTCCTGGGATGGCCACTACCCCTTTCTTCAGCCTCAGGCCACCCCAGACACACCAGCCCCTGCCTCCCAACCATGCCTCTCACTCCCCACCCCGAAAAAGCAAGCGGGCCCACAGGTTTACTGCAGACTGGGCCTCCATTGCACACCACTTGCTTTGATGCTATTATGTCTCTCCTTTTGCTTCTGACAGCCAGGGGTCATGGCCAGGGCCAAGAGGAGCGTGAGAGGTGGTCATAGGAAGACGGGAGCGTCCTGGGACCCTGGACCTTCTTAGTTGTGAGCCCAGATGTTCAGGGGGATGGGGCCCCGCAGCCTGCCCTTGTGATGCTATGCACAGCTGGGACCTAGCAGCCACCAGTAGTCACACCAGGCGAAGATGCCACCCTCTTCAGGGTGGAGGTGGCAGAGGATGGCGGGGCCCTGGTGGATGGAGATGTGGTGGGGATCAGGCGGGTGTTCCAGCTGCTTGTGGAAGACATCATGGAGGAGGTAGAGGTTTCAGCTGATGAGGAGCAGCAACAGAGATCCTCCCAGGAGCTGGAGGAGAAGATGTTGGAGGAGCAGGGCCAGGAAAGGCCTGAATGAGCTTCTGGTGCTATATGTGCTACAGGCGCTGGCCTCCCTGCAAGTGGAACTGACGTCTTAGCATGAGAAAAACCGCAGGGCCTATGTTTGGTTCATGTGCAGAGCCATCAGAGGAGGACTTGGCTCAGAGGAGAGCCACCATCCAGGGCATCCCTGGCTTCTGGGACAAAGTGGTATCCTTTCTGCTGCTCCTTGGGGTCTACTTAGGAGGAGGAGAAGGAGGTGCAGAGGCAGGAGCAGGAGGAGGGGTGGGGGCGAGTGCTGGTGGACCCTGAAGGAAGTGTGGTACTGGGCAATTCGCAGGCTTCAAAGGCACAGCTGAATAGAGTCCTGGCAGGGCCACACCTGTGAGTGTCGAAACCATGACATTGTGTGTCTACTTCAGGCCTGCATCTGAGGAGGAACAGCTCCGAGGCCTCTAAGTCAGGAATGACCAGAGACAGTACACCAGAGCAGTCTCAGCAGACAGTTATTGTTGTAAATGTGGATGATCCCGAAAATAACTGAGACATGGGAGTCACACATACACACACACAGACACACATACACATACGCAAACACACACCAACACCTTTGCTTTCAGACACGATGTGTTACAACGACTGCATGTCTAACCATGTAAGCAGTGACATGCCACTACCCAGCATACACAGGTCTAGAGAAGAGTAACAATCAGAAACAGTCTCTGCTTGGGGAATGCAGACCACCTCAGATGCAGTACACCAAAAGGAACCCAGAGCCATGAGCGTGTCTGATGGTATGGCAGGGCCTGAGGACATCAGTAGTGGCTGGGCAAGCAGAAGTGCCCAGCATTCTTGACGATGCCTGTTCCAGTGTCCTTCTTCCACCCCAGACTAGGACTGTTGTTCCTGGATCTTCTTGGCCTAGTATGTGGCCTAAATGGCTCCTTGACCTAAAGCAGATTATGAACCACCTTCAAGTTTCTGTCATCATCAGCGACCAAGATAAAGACTTTCTCAGCTACATGATCGACTTGAAGGTCAATGAGGGAGACTGAGGACAGGTGGGTATGGGACTTGGTGGAGAGTGGGATGATCATGTTATCCATGTTCCTACACTGGGAGAGTTTGGAAAGGCTTCATGGAAGCTGTTAATGGGAGGCAAGCTGAGGCCCCTAGAAGCTTGCACCTTTTCCCTTCTCCCTATCCTAGCAGGTACAGGTGCGAGCCATCTCTGGTCCCATAGCAAGCTGATATTTCCTTTTTGGGACCACCCTTACTTCTTGAACAACAGTGATCATTAAAGAGTATTATCTTGACATCACTGGTAAAACGTGGCTCCTTGGGTGATGACTGTCAGTATGAAAGGGTGTGGATGATTCACCTGCGGGATTCGCACCCTTCTCCCCTATCTTTCTGCAGGGTAAAGGGCACATCGTTCCACACCAGTCCATTGGTTCTGGGACTTTGAACAGGGAGGAGCCAGCCACAGGCTGGTCACCAGGAGCCTAAACTTTCTCAACTGGTTGTCAGGCCACAACTGCCCAGAATCAACAGGATTGCTTAGGTGGAGTTGTTTTGGTCCTGCATACAGTTGATGATTGATGTTGGAGTTCTTGGCTGCTCATGGGAAGGTTCGGGTCCTGGTCAGCCCAGAGGTGACATTCCTCGTGTTGCCACCAGATCATCAGCTAAGACGAGTGGGACGATCTCCTGAAGTGCTACCCCAGGAGGGAAGATTCTTCCATGAGTGGTAACTGACAGAAACACATGTGGTAAAGGGTCTGGAGGTGGGCTGTGAAGGGACAACTGTGTTGGAGCCGTGACACTGTCCTTTTGCAAATGTGGATGATCAGGCTCATGCAAGCTGGCTGAGGAGCATGAATTTGGGCTATGCATGTAGCAGGTGGCCTGCTGAGAATTGGGTCTGGGCATTCAGTGTGTCCGTGAGTGAAACAAGTCTCCCTCAAATCAGCTGTGGTTGCAGCATGAGACTCCTAGGTGGTACTATGAGAGGCAGGGTGAATTAAATATATTTTTCGGAATAATCCTGCTGTGGGTCCTCCCATCTCCCGGCCTCCTGTTGCTCACTGAGTTTGACATTGCCTGGGGCCTTCATTCCTGCCCCTTAACTTGGGAAGGTCTATCATTGAAAGGGCATCCTCTCTGGGATCCCAGTGCACCTGTGTGCTGACTTTGGGATCTTCTGTGAATTTCCACATGCACCACTTGGTGGCTCACAAGCACCACACATGCTGCGCTGGAAGCGGCTTCAGGCTACCTTGGGAAAATATGCAAGAGCTCGTGGAGGAGGTGAACAGGGAAGAGCTCGTGGAGGAGGTGAACAGGGAAGAGCTCGTGGAGGAGGTAAACAGGGAAGAGCTCGTGGAGGAGGTGAACAGGGAGCCACAAGGGCAGGGCATGGTGCATACCGACTACATCTCTGATATTGCAGAGACCACCAACCGTTAGACTAGGGAAGCCTCATGCTTCCACTTATGGTAACTCGTCACCTCCTCTCCTGTCACCTTCATATCTGCGTCTTCCCTGGGCCACACACACAAACACATACACACACTCACAAACACAGCCGATGTAAGCACATGCGTGTATACACACACATGCTCGGCACAGAGACACAAACAAAATCAGGGAACACGGGCTTCTGAAACACCTGTGTTTCCTGATTGCATTTGTGTTCCTGTGCCGAGCATTTGTGTGTATACATGTGTGTGCTTGTGTCGGCTGTGTTTGTGTGTGTGTGTTTGTGTGAGTGTGTGTCTGGCCCAGGGCAGACACAGAGATGAAGGCGACAGGAGAGGAGGTACTGAGCAACCATAAGAGGAGGCACGAGGCGTCCCCAGTCTAAGGGCAGTTGGTCGCCATATCTCTGCAGTGACCCTGTACAGGATGGGAACGAGGAAAGGATGGCCAGTGATAACTCCAGACCGTGGCTCCAGAAATCTGCAATTAGACCAAATACAAAAACAAGCTCATCATTTCTAACGTGTTGTGTGTGTTTGGACTGGGAAGAGGGAGTGCATGGTCTGAGGATTCACCCAGGACAAATCAGGTGGGGTAGGGCTTTGAAACCACTGGCTGTAGAGCCCTCAGTCCACGGTCACATGGGCCGGCCTTTGGAAATGGTGGATGTGGCTATGGCAGGACTGGGATGGTGAGGAGGCTAAGGTCCTGCAGAAAAGGGCAGAGACCTGAAGGAGAAAGAGCCACAGATTGTCTGCTGCACTGGAAACTTGTTCCACACACGTAAGGAGAACTGGAAACGTCCTGGGCCTGTGCTGCCCAGGATCAGCCCAAAAGCCAGCATGCTGTCTCCATGAGGGTGGCACACACTGACATGATATGACAGAAAATGCAAGATAAGCTAAGGTAGGCTATCCGTGCAAAACGACAGGCATCCTAGGAGAGACAGGGTGTGAGCATGGCATGCCTCCAGGCACTTCCATCCTCCCTGGCAGTGCAGGTAGGCAAAGAAAGTGCAGGGGTGAGTGTATGTGTGTGGCCCTCTGCTGGGATGTGCCTGTGAGGGAGGGAACAGGGAGGAAGCAAGGATGGTGGGCTTATTGCATGTCCCAAGGGAACTCGGGAGAGTAGGAGACGGGGAAGCCCCTGGGGGCAATTTGAAGCCTGCTAGTTTTCAGGGTCCAGGGTCTAGGCAACAGCCGTCCTGCCAGAGATACCCCATGGTGTGTGCTGAAAGTCCTGACTTGAATTCCTTCTTTTCTCTGGGGTCATGCCGGTCGCTGTGGGGTTTAGAGTGGCAAAGGTGTGGGTCTGCATCTGAGGGAGGATTCTGGCTCTCTTCCTGGAGCAGATTCTCTGATTTTGTCATAGGGGATTTGCACCAGGTGGTACTCAGAGGGACCCTGCTTTCCAGATGACTATCTTGGATGTCTTTGGGCCCAACCAGGGACAGGCTTCATTGGCACTTCGGCTATGTAGGCAAGCAGGTATACCTGATTGTATGAAGACCTACCTGGGCCCAAGGAGAGCAACTGAAAGGGAGTCTTGGCATTTAGTAAATCAGTGAAGTCTGGGTGGTTCAAACACTCTTGGTGCTAAGTTACAGAGGCAGAAGTGCAACCTGAGATGAGCAAGTGAAAGAAAATAACCAGGACAAAGAAAGTTGGGTGCTTACCACAGTTCATGTTCCTGGAGAAGAAAGCGTGTACTTCTGCATATGTGCAAGTTTCCTCTCAGGGATGTTACTATGTACATGCACATGCACATGCAGGACCACCTGCCAGTACGCTTATGAGTATGAGCTGCCGCAAGTGACCTAACCAGGTAATGGGAGTTGAATAGCAAAGCATGAACGTCATAGGGAAAGACTCCACCTAGACTCCAGCCAGCAGTAGCACTGAAGTCAGGGTAACAGTCCCTGTTATCTCACTGAGAAAGCAAGTTCTAAGTGGAGTCAGAATGGTGCACCAAGGATGCCTGTCAGAAAGGAGAGGCAGGAGGAAAGTGCCTGTGGGCGACCAGTGAGAGTTCAGAGGTTCCAAGACACAGAACAGGCAGCAACCCCAGACACAGAAACCAAAGTGGGTGACCACACAACCCCTTGACCACCCGGCTACAAGGGTCTTTCTGTCCTTCTGAAGTGCCAGGCATACTTTCCCTGACCTTGCCATGAGCATGAGCAAGGTTTGCCTTTTTCCTGTGCTTTCAGTGATGGACCAGAACTGCAGCCTAAGGACCTGCTACATGCAGTGTCTTCCAGTTTGAAATATTACTAATTGTACTCTTTGTAGAACACATATATTGGGTATCAGGACTATAGGATGGATGGCTTAGCTTGATCCTCTTATTGCTTCCCTCCCCACAGCCTTGGGCGACAAGGCAGGCTTGGGTGTGTTCTCACATGGAGAGCAGAATCACATTTGCCAGGAGCCACCACGGGAGACCTCATGCATGACAAAGGTCATGCAGAGAATATCTGACAGGCAAAGGCGGATCAGGACTCGAGGGATTCCCTGGACCTGCTCAAGCATCTGCCCCAAAACCAAAATCTGTCTGTCTACTGTTTACTATAGTATGCCTTTCATCAGTTCTTCTGACATTAACAGGGTGCTCTCCCTGACAATCATTCTCTGAAGAAAATCAACTTAAGGCTCTAGTTAATAAGTCTCCTGGGCTTGAAAGGAGCATTTTAATTCTAACCCCTCTGTTACTATTTCAGCTTGCTTGGCAGGTTTATTCATACTCTTGTATTTAACGCACATGATTGTTCACAACACCCCAAGTATAACCTTCGAGTGAAAAAACAGCATTATTAGAATAATACTGCGTTGTTGAGCCAATGTTTCCTTCTGAGTTTCCTTGTCCTTTACCCAATTTGCACCTGGGAGTGCATTAGCTAATATATTGGAATGCAAGAAAAACAAGCAGTAGCCTTGGTATTAGCAACATAAGACCCTTGAGTTAAAAGTTTGTTCTTTCTTGTAACCCACTGCACCTTTGCTCCATAAGAATGTAACTCTGTTTCCTGAGGGGGACTGCAGACTGGAAAGATAAAGGGAAAGCAGGTTTTGAGGTTGACCAACATTTATCAAGAAAGAGTTGCAAAATGTTAACAGGCCACAGAGCCAGAAGATAATGTACATAACATAAGACCCTTGTTTGTGAAAAGCTTTGCAAAAAATGTCCTGGTTTCGATAAAGGTAAAACTGATGGAATGTTGAGCTTATTCTGCATGACTTTGTATCTTTCACTTCTGGAAATGTGTAACTCAGGGTATAAAAGCCCCTTTTGAAAATAAAGCTGCAAGACCCCTTTCACCTAAGCTGGGTCTCCCCGTGTCATTCTCTCTCTCTCTCTCTCTCTCTCTCTCTCTCTCTCTCTCTCTCTCTCTCTCTCTCTCTCTCTCTCTCTCTCTTTCTCTCTATCAGCCAGATTCCCTAGAGCACAGCGGCTGTCTGTGTTAACTTTTTTGCCCGGGCTTCTAAGACCCAATCTAGAAGGTGCTCTGCGTCTTCGCTCCATCGAGAGTGCGCCTGTGGCCTCCATGAACAGAGCGAGTGCTGTGTTAGGGGCTTTATTGGCTTCCTGTGTAAACTAAGGAATATCAGTCTCTTTTGCTCTCCTTTACTTTCTCTCTTGCCAACGCCGTTCATCCTGAGGGTATCCCTAAATCCTGCTGGGGCTGGACCCTGGCAAATGGCACCCAGAACAGGAACCTGAAGGTAAGTCTCCCCATTGTCCAGTTTTTGGAACGGCCAGGGTCCCACTTAGGGTGCTGCAAACCCCCTTGCATACGATAGGTAGTGTGAGGAAGAGTGGGTAGCGTTGAATCTTTCCTTGAAGACAGAAATCACTGACACGGGGAACAACGAATCAAAAGAACGACAACTCTTTATAGGAGTAATCTTGCAATTGTTGAATAAAAGAGGAATTAAAGTTAAGAAGGCTAGTATTCAATCCTTTTTTACATTTGTACAAGAGCAATGTGTTTGGTTTCCAGAAGAGGGCACTGATAACCTAGATACCTGGGAAAATGTAGGGAAACAGGTAAAATCTTATTACACTTTTGCATTGCCCAGAAAAAGTAACCACTGACACCCTTTCTCTTTGGAATATGATTAAGGATGCTTTACATCCTGCTCATAAATCTGAAAGGTAAATAATTTGAGACCGTAATGTGGGGCGGTTAGGATTGTACCTGCCTAACTGCCAGCAGGGTGAAGAGGGTAGAGAATGAATAAGAATATTCTCTAGAAAAATAGGTTTCTCTGCATCTAAGAATAGACAAATGTTTATTGAAGTACTACTTCACATGTTAGCCCATAGAGACATTAAAAAAAGCACAGGAAAACTGTCTAAATTTCTACATTGTTTTATACTTTGCATGGGCCAGAAAATGTTCCTGTAGATGCTTTGCTCTGTGAAATATGATTAGAAATGTCCTGGACCTTTGTCATGAGGCTGTTAGACAGCCTATGGGGGAGGCTATTGCAGTCGGTGGTGGGTCTCCACTTTTGCGCAGATCATATTTTCTGCCATTGAAGAACAAAAAGGAGAGAGACTGTGCTCTACCTCCCGAGGAAGGAGGGGGCTTACAGGATCCTATGGTCAGGCGCCCTGGTGAGCCCCCTCCCCCTCTGCACAAACCTTTAAAAACTTATCCACCACTTTCTGATTTAAGGTGACCGCCGCCACTTCCATTTGCCACTTCCATTTCCCAAAGCCTCACAAGGTGTTGCCTAAGGCTGAAGAAGATAAAAAGTTTTTTGCACAACAGAACTTTTAAAGCAGACACATACACAATATGCAGAGCATGCTCCTTGGAGAAAACCCTCAGGGGGGCTTCACCCAGGCTAGGAGAGAAGCGGAATGGAAAGGGGATTTAACCACGATATTAACTCCGGACATGCCTGTTACTCCAATTCCAATGGGAGTGGCTATCCCCCTACCTGAGTGTATTGTAGGATTAGTGTTTGGGCGTAGCTTGCTTTCTTTTCAAGGAATTTCACTGGTGCCTGTTGTAGTAGATTCTGATTATATTGGGGAAATTTAAGTTTTGATCTTGCCACTTACCAAAACTGTGCAAATTAATAAAGGTCAAAGAATAGCACAGCTTTTGCTTTTAACTTATTATCAGAAAGGAAAAACAAAACAAAACAAAACAAAACTAGACTTCTCAAGCTAGGGGCCACAGAGTATTTGGATCTAGTGATCTAGCTTTATGGGTTCAGGAAATTACAGCTTCTCAGCCTTCAAAAGACCTTTTAATTCAAGGAAATGAAATAGGGCTGTTAGATACTGGAGCAGACGTCTCTTGCATTGCTGGACTTCAACCTTTAGAAGGGACAATTTTAGTTTTCACAGATGATTCCTCTAATGTTAAAGCAGACACAATTATTGATAAAATATCCCATGTTCAGGTAACTGAAGTGACATCTGCCCAGAGAGCTGAGTTATGAACAGTTATTTGGGCTCTTCAACATTTAAGAGACCACACCTTCAATTTTTTGACTGGCTCCCGATATACTGTAGGGTTGATTCCTCATATAGAGACCGCTAATATCCCCCCAAAATAAAACTACTATATTCTCCTTGTTATCTGGTTTACAGAAAGAGATTAAACACAGAGATAAGAAATACTTTGTGGGACATATTAGAGCCCATTCTGGCTTGTCTGGCCCTTTACATGAAGGAAATGCTTTGGCAGATGCATTGACTAAATTAATTGCTTTAAACTTACAGAAAAAGATGGACAAAGCCAAAAATTCTCACAAAAGTCACCATCAAAATGCAACTGGTTTAAGGTATGAATTTCATATCCCTAAAAGAAACAGCTAGACAAATGGTAAAGTTATGTCCAAATTTCCCAATATTTAATCCATCTCCACCGTTAGGAGTAAATCTCTGAGGCCTTAGGCCTAATGCTCTCTGGCAAATTGACGTAACCCTATCCCAACCAAAAAATGAGTCTACTTATTTTATTTTAGCTTGCCTACCCTCTCCCTATGTTTTTCTCTTCACTAATGACTCCAAAGGACTTAATATACAAATAAATTATTCAGGTGGACCTAACATAGTATCTTGTGAACAATGTACGCTCTCATCTTGTGTGAACCCTCAATATAACGTTTGTTCCTTTGCAGTGTTGCGAAGTCCACCCTATCTTATGGTGCCTGTGACTGCACTCACTTATTGGTATGATAACTGTGGTCTTGCTGTGCTGCAACAATTACAAGATTTGATGTGATCATGACTGTTTGTGAGCTTGCTTTTCTTGAGAATATCAGCTTTAATAACTGCAATTACCTCTGTCACTGTGGCGGCAATATCATTGACTCAAAAAGTGCATACTGCTCAATATGTTAATACTATGTCTAAAATTGCCTGGAAAATCCCATGGACAGAGGAGCCCGGTAGGCTACAGTCCATGGGGTTGCAAAGAGTCGGACACGACTGCGTGACTTCACGTTCACGTTCTCGTTCACGTTCATGTCTAAAAATGGCTCTTTAGCTTTGGCAGGAAGTTATAGATAGGAAACTAGAAATGGAGGTAGATGCCCTGGAGGAAGCAGTAATGTATATTGGGACTGAATTACAGGCATTAAAAGTAAACCTGTCACTGTCCTGTCATGCCGACTACTGGTGGATTTGTGTAACACCCATGAAAGTAAACGAGACAGATTATAACTGGGAGAAAATTAGAAATCATATTTCGGGGGTATGGAATAGCTCCAGCATTAGTTTAGATTTAGGCAAACTTCACACTCAGATAAAGACCATGGAACATTCCCATTGGATTTTTCCGCCTCAGGAGCAGCAAATGACCTTTTTTCTTATATTTTTGAACCTTATTTCAGGAAGAAAACATTCTGTCTACTATTTTTAGCTATGCTGCCATGGCCACTCTAATTCTGCTTCTCATAATTATTCTTCCTTGTATTGTCAGAACCCTTGGACAGAGCACTCAGAAGCTCATGACTGAATTACATCTGGCTGTTTTAAAAAATAAAAAAAGGAGAGATGCCAGGAGCCAGGAGAAGACCTGACAGGCAAAGGCGGATCAGAAGTCAAGGGATTCCCTGGACCTGCTCGAGCATCTGCCCCAAAACCAAAATCTGTCTCTCTACTGTTTACTATATTATGCCTTTCATCAATTCTTTTGACATTAACAGGGGGTTCTCTCCAACCACCTTTCTCTGAAGAAAATCAACTTAAGGCTCTAGTTAATAAGTCTCCTGGGATTGAAAGGAACATTTTAAATCTAACCCCTCTGTTACTATTTTAGCTTGCTTGGCAGTTTTATCCACACTCTTGTAACTAATGCACATGATTGTTCACAACACCCCAAGCATAACCATCGAGTGATAAAAAAAAAAAAGCTTTATTAGAATAACACTGCATTGTTGAGGCAATGTTTGCTATCGAGTTTCCTTGTCCTTTACCCAATGTGCACCTGTAAGTGCATTAGCTAGTATAGTTGGTATGCAAGAAAAACAAGCAGTAGACTTGGTATTAGCAACATAAGACTCTTGAGTTAATAAGTACTTTCTTTGTTGTAATCCACTGCACCTTTGCTCCATGAGAATGTAACTCTGTCCTGAGGGGGACTGCAGACTGGAAAGATAAAGGGAAAGCAGGTTTTCAGGTTGACCAACATTTACCAAGAAAGAGTCACAAAATGTTAACAGGTCACAGGGCCAGAAGATAATGTACATAACATAAGACCCTTTTTTGGGGAAAGTTATGCAGAAAATGTCCTGGTTTCGATAAAGGTAAAACTGATGGAGTGTTGAGCTGATTCTGCATGACTTTGTATCTTTCACTCCTGGAAATGTGTAACTCAGGGTATAAAAGCCCCTTTTCAAAATAAAGCTACAGACCTGTTTCACCTAAGCTGGGTCTCCCGGTGACATTGTTTCTTTCTATTTCTCTCTTTTTCTCAGGCAGATTCACTTGAGCCCAGAGGCTCTCTGAGTTCACTTTTTTTGCCAGGGCTTCTAAAACCCAATCGAGAAGGCACTTTGCATATTCGCTCCATTCAGAGGGCACCTGTGGCCTCTGTGAACAGAGCAAGTCCCGTGTCAGGGGCTTCATTGGCTTTCTGTGTAAACCAGGGAATATCAGCCTCTTTTTCTCTCCTTTACTTTTCTCTTGCTGGCACCGTTTTTCCTGAGGGTATCCCTGGATGGTGCTGGGGCTGGACCCTGGCACACGTTGAAAGGGCCTCAATAGCGTACATGGGCAGACGTGCATGTCTCTGGCACCGGTGGGTCGTGGAAGTCATAGGGGAGCTGTCCTTACTGTCTCCCTGGCAGGTATTCGAGTAATGTTCAGGGAGTTCCCTTATGCCAGGAGAGCATGCCTCATTTCTCCATCTGTGCAAAGTGTGGCCAAGCCACCTCAGGCCTGTGCAGCATTCACATCTGTCCAGCAATGGAAGGAGGGTCGCCAGGCCCCTTCTGCAGTTCAGCAGTGACCACCCACTGTTAGCTTTCAAGTTTGAGAAAGAACTATCTGAACGCGTGGACTAAAAAAATCGGATCTCCCATTGGTGCAACTCACTAAGGAGGAGAAGGGCTTGCCTTCACGCCATGGATTAGCTTCTCATATGAGCGCTGGTATCCAGAGTGTGCCAGACAGCAATAGCGCCACGTGGAGAGATGGAGACACACAGACACCAGCCCTTGGTACACACATAGAAGGATTGCCCAAAATAGTGCTATGCCAGAAGCAGAGATAAAGAGACACAGACTAAGCTCTGTACCCTAAGGCTCTGGTGTCCCTGAACAGTGGAGATCAACTGTAGCAAACAGTGGGGTTTTTCCCTACTTCCCTAGCATCCGGACAGGAACAGGTTCTCTATCCCATGGATTAAAGTATCCAGCCACGTGGTGCCCCTGCTTATCCTTTGATACTCAGGGAGAGTTCCCAGTTATTGACGGGCCCGAGGGACACAGGAGTTTGCTGTTTGGACTGTGGAGCAGGAACCTGTGGTTGGAATTTCCAGAGCCTGGTCAATGACCGTGCCTGGGCTAGCAGCAGATGCAAAACCCACTACCTCCCTGGAGCAGAATATGCCACGTGGGTGGGCTGCAGACCAGGAACCGTCGAAGATGCCATCTGGTCTAGGGATGTGTCCATAAGGGTGCCACCCACCACGCTCTCAGGCTTTGCACTAATTTTTGGCCAGCAGCTCGAGAGTGGCTCACTGCCTAGGGCCCCGCCTATTTGGCTGATCTCCCCAGAGCCTGTCCGCCATGTCCTGTGCTGTCTTCCAACCCATTCTTCAGCCTAAGGCCACCCCACACACACGAGCTCCCATCTCCCTACCATCCCCCTCACTCCCTGCCCCCAAAGAGCTAGTGGGTCCCACAGGATTACTGCAGCCTGAGCCACATTTGTGCACCACTTGATGTGCTATTATGACCCATCCCTTCGTATCTGCCCCAGCCTGGGCTTGCGACCAGGGCCACGAGGAGTGTGGGAGGCGGTCAGAGGAATGCAGGAGTGTCCTGGGACCCCAGACCATCTTAGTTGTAAGCCCTGGTGTTCGGGTTGCTGGGGCCTGTGGCCTGCCATCCTGATGCTTTGCACGGCTGGGACCTTGGAGCCACTAGTTGTAATGCCAGGCAAAGAGACCACCCTCTTCAGGTTGGAGGCAGTGGACGACAGTGAGCCCCTGGTGGACGGAGATGCGGCAGGGATCGGGCGGGGGTTCCAGCTGCCTGCAGAAGACATCATGGAGGAGGTGGAGGTTGTGGCAGATGAAGAGCAGCAATAGGGGTCCTCCCAGGAGCTGAAGAGAAGATGATGGAGGAGCAGGGCCAGGAAAGGCCCAGGAGATCAACTGAGCTTCTGGGGCAAGATGCACTGCAGGCACTGGCCGCCGTGAAGGTGGAACTGAGGTCTGAGCATGAGAAAAACTGCAGGGCCTACTTTCGGTTCATGCGCAAGAACCATCAGAGGAGGAAGCCTGACTTGGCTCAGAGGAGCGCCATCATCCAGGGCATCCCTTGCTTGTGGGCCATAGCTGTATCCTTTCTGCTGCCCTTGGAGTCCGCTGCTCAGGAGGAGGAGGAGGTGCAGAAAACTTTTCCCTCCTCCCTACCCTGGCAGGTGCAGTTGCAGAGCTATCCATGTTCCCCCTGCAAGGTGATCTTCTCCTTTCAGGACCACCCCTACTTCTTGAGCACAGTGATCACTAAGTATAGTTACCTTGACATCGTTGGTAAAACATGGCTCCCAGGGTGAAGAGTGTGGGTATGCAAGGGTGTGGGATCCGCACCCATCTCCCCTGTCTTCTGCAGGGTGTAGGGCACATCATTCCACTCCTGTCGACTGATTCTGGGGCTTCGAGTGGGGAGCACCCAGCCACAGGCTGGACACCAGGAGCCTTAACTTTCTGAGCTGGTTGTCAGGCCAAAACTGCCTAGAATCGAACAGGATTGCTGAGGTGTGGTGGTTTGAGACCTGCACAGTTAACGATTGATTATGGAATTCTTGGTTGCTGGCTCACCTTACTCATTTTGCCAGCAGATCATCAGCAAAGATGTGTGGGATGATCCTCTGAAGTAGTACCCTGGGGAGGAAGGTTCTTCCATGAGCGTAAGTGACAGAAACATATGTGGAGAGGAGGTGTGGAGGTGGGCCCTGAAGGGACAGTTGTGTAGTATCTAGGACACTGTCCTTTCCCAAATGGGGATGCTCAGACTCATGCAAGCTGGCTTTGGAGCCTGAATTTGGGTGGTGCATGTGCAAGTGACCTCCTGAGACTGTGGGTTTGGGGATTCGGTGTGTCCGTGAGTGAAGCAAGTGTACCTCAAATCAGCTGTGGTTGCAGTGCCAAAGTCCAGGTGATACTATTAGAGGGAGGGTGAATTAGGTTTTATTTATTTATTTTTTTTCAGAATCATTCTTCCATGGGTCCTGCCATGCCCTGGCTCCTGTTACTGTTACTCCTGTTACTCCAGGGTCCCAGTGCACCTGTGTGCTGACTTTGGGATCTTCTGTGAATTTCCACATTCACCACTCGGCGTCTCACCACCACCACACATGCTGCGCTGGAAGCAGCTTCAAGCTGCCTTGGGAAAATACAGAAGAGTTCGGGGAAGGTGGACAGGGAGCTCCAAGGGCAGGACATGGTGCCTACTGTCACCATCTCCGACATTGCAGGACTCAGTTGTGTTAACCTTCTGAAACACCTGTGTACCTTGTTTGTGTTTGTGTCCCATGCTGAGCATGTGTGTGTACACATGCATGTGCTTGTGTCGGCTGTGTTTATATGTGTGTGTGTGTGTGTGTGTGTGTGTGTGTGTGTGTGTGTATGTGTGTGGCCCAGAGCAGATGCAGAGATGAAGGCTACAGGAGACAAGGTGCTGAGCAACCATAAGAGGAGGCAGGAGCGTCCCCCGTCTGAAGGTGGTTTGTCACTGGATCTCTGCAGTGACCCTGTCCAGGGTGGGAACAAGAAAAGGATGGCTAGTGATAACTCCAGACCATGGCTCCAGATATCTGCAATTAGGCCAATAACAAAACACACTCACCATTACTACTATGTTGTTGGGTGTGTTTGGACTAGGAAGAGGAGGTGCATGGTCTGAGGATTCACAAAGGGCCAATCAGGTGGGGTGGGGCTTTGAAACCCCTGCCTGTGGGGCCTTCAGTCTGGGGGCCCGTGGCCGGCCTGTTGAAATGGTGGACGTGGTTATGGCAAGACCCAGGATGGCGAGGAGGCTAAGGTCCTGCCGAGTTGAGCAGATACCTGAAGGAGAAAGGGTCATAGATTGCCTGCTGCACTGGAGACTTGTTCCACACATGTGAGAAGGAGAACTGGGAAAGTCCTGGACCGGTGCTGCCCAGGAGCAGCCCATCAGCCAGCACACTCCCTCCCTGAGAGTGGCACAAACTGCGACACAAAACGCGAGACATGCTAAAGTAAGCTGTACCTGCAAAACCACAGGCATCCTAGGAGAGACAGGGTGTGTGTGTGGCATGCCTACAGGCACTTCTAGCCTGCCTCCCTGGCAGTGCAGAAAGGCGAGGAAAGCGCAGGGGGGTGTACGTGTCTGACCCTCTGCCCGGATGAGCCTGTGAGGGAGGAAACGGGGAGGGAGCAAGGAAGGTGAGCTAATTGCATGTCCCAAGGGACCTCAGGAGAGTGGGATACAGGGAAGCCCCTGGGGGCAGTTAGAGGCCTGCTGGTTTTCAGGGTCCAGGGTCTAGGCAATAGCTGTCCTACCAAAGATACACCATGGTGTGTACTGTAAGTCCTGACGTGAATTCCTTCTTTCCTCTGGGGTCTTGTCTCTGACTCTGGGGGCCTGAGGGGCAATAGTGTGTGTCTGCATCTGAGAGAGGATTCTGGAAGTCTTGCTGGAGCAAAAGCTCTGATTTTGTCGTAGGGGATCTGCACCCGGTGACACTCAGAAGGAAGCTGCCTTCCAGGTGACCATCTGGGATGCCCCCGGGCCTAACTGGGGGCTGGCTTCCTTGGCACGTGGGCTGTGTAGGCAATCAGAGATGCGTGCCTGTAGGGAGTCCTACCTGGGCCTGAGAGCAACTGAGAGTTTTGGCATTTAGCAAATCACTGTGGCTTGGGTGTTTCAAGCCCTCTTGGTGCATTTGAGAAAGAAAGCTGCTTTCTTCCCAAGGGAGGCATTAGCTGTGGTCCCAGAAAGGGAAGGTTTTCCAGGGCATCATCTGTTCGGGGACTCCGTGTGCATGGGAAGTGTTAAACAGAGGGGAAGACGTGTAGCGAAGCCACCTTACCTTTATGGCCTCAGGTTCCATTCTTTGTATCGGAAGAGACCCTGTATCCATGAGCACCTTCTTCACAACATTGGCTCAGACCCAGGCCTATCACAGTCTCTTGGGGCTCTTGGAGGCTCAGGCGTCTCTTTGGCCTTTTTCTGCTATATGGACATAGCACTTGGGGGCACAGGTATATAGGTGCACATAGAAAGCTACACCGATAGGAAGAACAGACAGCCTCACTCACAATGTTGTGGGCCATAGCGGGTGGTAAGCTAGCAAGAGGGCCACAACATTGACAAGGAATGACCTAGGTAGGTGCACACCGAGAAAGCGGTTCTTCAAGTCAGCTGAGCCCAGAGGTCCTTGTTTTCTGGTCCCCTGAAGGAATGCACAGGCAATGGATCAGGCCAACGTAGAGACTGGTACTGTGAAGCTATCCAAGGTGATGGGAGAATGCAGAACACACACGCATGTCATACAGCTGTTCATGGCGAGCGCTGCAGGTCGATCCCTGTCACCAGCAAATGTCAAGATTTTGTAACCTTTGAGGATAAGTCACAGAGTTAGATGGAGAAGGCAATGGCACCCAACTCCAGTACTCTTGGCTGGGAATTCCCATGGACGGAGGAGCCTGTTAGGCTGAAGTCCTTGGGGTCGAGAAGAGTCGGACACGACTGAGCAACTTCTCTTTCAATCTTCATTTTCATGCATTGGAGAAGGAAATGGCAACCCACTCTAGTGTTCTTGCCTGGAGAATCCCAGGAACTGGGGAGCCTGGTGGGCTGCCGTCTATGGGGTCACACAGAGTTGGACATGACTGAAGTGACTTAGCAGCAGTAGCAGCACAGAGTTAGAAGTGCAATGTGACATGATTAATGAGCAAGTGAAAGAAAACAACCAGGACAAAGAAAGTTGGGTGCTTACCAAAATTCATGTTCCTGGAGAAGAAAGCTTGTATTTCTGCATATGTGCAAGTTTCCTCTCAGGGATGTTACTGTGTACACACACATGTGTGCACATAGAATTCCCTGCCAGTACATTTGTGAGTATGAGCTGTCGGAATTGATCTAGCCAGGTGATGGAAGTTGGATAGCGAAAACATGAAGGTCTTAGGGGAAGGTACATAGACTCTGGCCAGCAGAAGGAGTGAAGCCAGGGAATCAATCCCCGTTGTCTCACTGAGCAAACACATTCTAAATGGAATCACAGTGGTGCACCCTGGATGCCTGGCAGAAAAGAGAGGCAGGGGAAAGAGCCTGGAGAGTGGGCAGAGGAAAGGCCACTACACCTGCAGTTTATGAAAAGTAGAAAATGTACCTAATGACCTGGAAGGAGAAACTGTATCTTATTTATTGAGATATCTAGCCAAGGAGAATTCCAGCCAAACAGCCAAAAGTGCTTCCTGGTTTCTTGCTGCCTATAGTAAAATATGAAGGGAAATTAAATGAATAAATAAATAAATATGAGAAAGACTATTTAAAAATAAGACAGAACTTGCTGATTTGGAAATTTTCCAGTCTTTTAAGATGACAGAAGATGCTAAAATCAATGGCTCTCAAGCAAGGTCATATACAAGGCATTGATATAAGATGGTCTAAATATAACATTTACATCACGTATAGGTCATTCTTCTTCTTATTTTTTTTTTTTTAAATAAAGGTTGTCTAAAGATGAGTGTGACTGTAAAATTCTTTGTTAAGCCTCAGAAAGCTGGAAGGGAATGCTTCATGGCATTATTTAGGCAGGCCAATGCCCTCCAAAGAGTTTAGGGGTGTCACTCAGAGATCATTTCAGTCAAACAATAAGATTTCTACCAAGTTTCAGGGTGTTATCCCTCAGCTATCTCAGCAGAAAACCAAGACAGAGAAGGACTTTTTATGAAAACATGTGTGATTGTGGCTTTTGGGTGGAGTGCTTTACCATGAAAACCAGTAAGATTATCAGGAGACATACCAAGTTTTTAAGGTAACATATTTAAGTTCAGCTTGGACTGAAAGGACCAGCAATAGTACAAAATAAGAGAGCTCTGGACTTCTACCTTTGACAAGCAGGAAGCAGGCTAGGGAGACTGTTTCACTGTAACCATATACTACCCACCTTTCATGCAATGGAATCATGTCAGAGGGCAGAATTAAAAATTCAGAGACTGAAGCCTAGGAGGTTTCCAGGCCTTAAATGCTAATCAAAGGACTGCCAAAAATAACCCGTGGGATTTCAGAACTGCTACTATTGACTCCCACTCCCCTCCCCTTTCTGGAACAGGAGTGTCTATAAAGGTTATCTATGCCTGACCCAGCACTGTATGTTGGCTGTGAAAGTGAGCAGATTAACTCATCTCTTTTGTTTACAGATCATCAGGTCTAGAGGAACTACACTTGTATAATTTGATCTGATGTGTTGGAGAAGACTTGAGAGTCTAGTGGACTACAAGGAGATGAAACCAGGCAATCCTAAAGTAAATCAGTCCTGCATATTCATTGGAAGGACTGATGCTGAAGCCGCAGTTCCAATACTTTGGCTACCTGATGTGAAGAACTGACCCATTGGAAAAGAGCCTAATGGGGGGAATATTGAAGGCAGGAGAAGGGGACGGCAGAGGATGAGATGGTTGGATGGCATCACCTACTCAGTGGACTTGAGTTTGAGCAAGCTCCTGGAGTTGATGGTGGACAGGGAAGCCTGGCGTGCTGCAGTCCATCAGGTCACAAAGATTAGAAAACAACTGAGCGACTGAACACTTGAGATATTGCCCAAGTAGACCCTGATCCATATCTGAAACTTACTTAGATGACAAGGTCCTGAACTACAAGTTAATGCTATAATGGATAAATTATTTGAAAGCATTGGCAGGAAAATGCATTTTGGATATACAAGTATGTAAACAATTTTGTGGCCATGTGTGTACCACGTGGTTTTAAAGGATGTCCACAAGTCCTTTCTTTCAAGGGTGGATGTTTATACTCCCCTTCACATGTGGGCTGGACTTAGTGGCTCACTTCTAATGTTAGAATATTGTAGAAATGAAAATGAAGTGTCTGAGACTAGGTCATAAAATGCACTGCAGCCTCCTTGCTCATCCTCCTGGATCACTCTAGAAGCCAGCTTAGTAGTATCTTGACAAAACTCATGTAACCCATTAGAGGGGCCCATGGGAAAGAACTGAGGCTTCCTCCAAACAGCCAGCAAGGAAACTGGTTTCAACAGTTATGTGAGTAAGCCATCTTGGAAGGAAATCCACCAGCCCGTGTCAAGGCTTCAGATGACGACAATCTCATGAAACCCTGAACCAGAACACTCAACTGAATTAGTCCTGGATTCCTTTCAGCAGCAGTATGAGATAATATTGTTTTAAGCTGTTAGTTTGGGTAATTTGTCATGTACCAGTAGTTCATTAATGCACTGCCAACTTTGGGCCATGTATTTATCCCGGGGTGCCTGCCCATTTAGTCCAATCTAAGCCAGAATCTGCTAGTTCAGTTTAGAAAACATACCTCACCCTTGATCTGACCACCCTCAGTATCAGATCAAATTCCTTATCACTCGCCTCAATATCTTATCAGCCTTGCCTAGCCTCAGCAATGATCCTCTCAGTTGAGCCAGAATCCACTCTCACCCTTATGGCCCTCTTAATAAGTTTCCATTCACTGACACCCACTCTGTTGTTGTTGTTCATTGCAGTCTCCTAGTCTCTATTTGCAATCCCATGGACCCATCCTGTTCCATAGCTATAAATCCTAGTTGTGTCCCTATTGGAGTCAGACTTAAGCTCAATCTCTCCCGATTTATAAGACCCAGCTCTAGTACTCTTACTTTGAATAAAGTTTCTCTTACCACTTTTAGTAAGTGTTATGCATAATTTTTTAACATTTCCAAGTTCTGTTAGTAGGGATTATTCACAAAGGAATAGTTTTATACCTTTACTTTTTATACTATATTCATTTGGGGAAACAAATTTTTAGAATTAAAACATTTCATGTTTTTACCATACAAACAGAAAATAGCTTTAAAATACATTTATATATACTAAAAAAAAAATGTAGTAATCTGAAAAGGATGTGTATATAGACATGTCAGTGTATATACACACATACCCTCAGAGCTCCAAGGAAAACTTAATTCTCAGTAAACTATAAATTAAAACATTCAGCCTGCAAAGAGTGAAATCTTTGGAATTAACTTGCCAAAAAATCGTACAGAATGAAATATTAGTTAAAAAATGTATACATAAAAATATTTGGGATTTAGACAAAATTTGCTATTTAAATAAAGTTAGGTCAAGCCCTAAACAATCTATTTAAAAAAATAAAGAAAGAAAGACTCTGCATCATGTAATAACCTATATTGGAAAAGAACCTAAAAAAGAATAGATATGTATCTGTATAATTAAATCACGGTGGTATACATCTGAAATACAACATTGTAAATCAAATATATTTCCATGAAAATTTGTAAAGAAAGCTTTTAAAATACAAGGTTATAAGGAAAAAATCATAAAGAAAGTAGAAGGTATACATGAATTGAAACAAAAATAGAAACAACAAAATAAAACTTGTTGGGATAAGAAAACAAGAGCTGCTTCTTGGAAAAACAAAATCAGAAACACTGATACAACTGTGGCAATCTAATAAGGGGAAGAGGAGGTTAATTCCAGTACTAGAAATGAGAAATGGAATGTGGTTCTGAAACGATAATGTTCAAATCTGAGTGGAATTACTTTTCTT
The DNA here is from genome assembly GCF_002263795.3 of Bos taurus. NCBI lineage: Eukaryota > Metazoa > Chordata > Mammalia > Artiodactyla > Bovidae > Bos > Bos taurus. The sequence goes on from NC_082638.1 coordinate 24,521,513, forward strand.
TCAGGAAAGATCCAGTCAAGCAAAACCCTGGGAAAAGAAAGGGAAGGAAAGAAAGAGGAAGAGAGTCAGGGGAAGAAAGGAAGAAAAGGAAAGGAAGGGAGAAAGATAGAAAAGGAAATGTCTCAACAGATATTGTAAACTTTCCAATAAAACAATTCTCTTTAAAATCTAAAAACAGAAATAGAAATTCATTAAGCCGTAGCCTCATTGCCTTTGATGGTACTAAGAACAAGAAAACCCATTTACACATCAGTGTTTAGAATTTGGGGCAAACACAATAAGATTATGAAAAAAAAATAGAAATAGAAATATGCCATGTTATTTGTAAAAATATGGACAGCAGAAATATTTTTGTAAAAAACATTTTATTTCTATAAATAGTAATTTTATTTAGAATGTTTTGGCAACATTAATAAAACAATAAATTTTACCTGAAAGAACAAGCAAAGTAGACAAGGAATTCACAAAGGGCAATAACAAAACAGTGATCTTGACAGATATTCAATACATTTGTAAACAAAACAAAGTGTCATTGCCTGAAAAAAATACAGAGGTATCAACAGAAAAACAGAGGAAGCTCCTGAAAGAACTCAGCTCACTATTAACTATATTTTATTTGCAGGCACAGAAACTGACTCAAGCTAATTCTAAGAAGCAAAGCCCTGATGTTATTATCTCTTCTCAGTGTGTGTGTGTGTGTGTGTGTGTGTGTGTGTGTGTGTGTGTGTGTGTAAAGTAGGAAATTTAGGCTGGAGAGGTAAGAAGAGGGTAGAGACTTAAAATGCCTTTAAAGAGGAGGAGGAAATGGAGGGGGTTGAGGATTTCATTGTGTGATTTGAACAGCACTGGTGAAGCTCAAACAAGGGAGGTAGCAAGCCATGCAGGCCTAGGGGAAGAGCATTTCCAGAAGAACAGCAGTTGCAAAGTTTTTGGATTGGGAAGAAATGTATTTGCTTAAGGAAAAGCAAGGCCAGTGTTGTCAAAAACAGGGCACCAGTGGGGAAAATAGTAGAGTAGAACGACAGAGAATGGAAGAGAGGAAGTAGTCAGGGACCATATCACTGGGACCTTTTTATTTGGCAATAAATACAACTTGTACTCCTTAGGAGCATACTTCAGAGCAAACAACAGTAACTGTGTTCAAAATACTAAGCAACAATAAAAACATATAAATAAAACATTTCGTATTTTTACTACAGAAATAGAATAACGGAGATAAGAATGCAATAGTCTGTACATTTATTTATACATAGAGTTCTCACATAAGATCAGAACACACACACACACACACACACACACACACACACATACTTATACACCTAAAATGGTTTAAGCTGACACTTTGCAAAGTGCTTTGGCCCAAGAAAATTAACTGGAAAGGCCTAGTAATATATTCAAAGTGCAAACCAATCAATCAAGCATTGAATAAATAAATACAATCTACTTGTATTTGAATTTACACTCAAGAAATTACCTAAAATGGAGACAATAGGCTTACTCTAGCTTAGTCATCTGTAGTCCTTCCTCTTCCGTTCTGAGATGGATGCTAATACCTTGGTGATTACCACTTTCCAGGGTTTTGTGAAAGCTTAGAGCATTTAAATAAATTGTGGAGGGGGAAAAAATAGTGGGGAGAGACAAAGAGGAGGAGAAAGGAAGAGGAAACGGAGAGATTTCTCCTGGCATTGGTATACAGCCAGGATCCCAGGTTCCTTGAATGGTGCACAGAGATTGCTAGGTAACTGTGCCAGAAGTGGAGAAAGTATGGCATTCAACTCCAGGAGGAGACTCAACTCCAGGAACACACAGAGGAAGCCAAGTGTGCTGATGTTCAGGAACCAATATTCAGAGGGTACCCTGCAGGTCTGTGAAAGAGCTCTTGGAGACCCCAAGAAAAAAGGTTTCCACAAGTATAATCACAGACTAGATAGCTGGATAGAGTAGAGGAAGGATAATAATTCTATGACCTGATAATTACTGAAATAAATGAGAAAATTCCTGCACATCAGACGGTGTCAAGTAAGACTGAAAATCAGTATTAGTTTGATAAAATGGGAAATTACCCACACAAAGAATTAGCTGTTAACTGCAATACATTCATGTTCAAGGCAAGATAAGATACAAAACTGAAATCTTCACATGTTCAACTAGGGTAAGATACATGTAACTGGAAAAGGTAAGGAAAATTCTATAGAGGGTTTAATCACCCTGGACCCTTTGTATCTACTACATTTACTATTCTCACACAACTCCATTGTAGCTTAAGGGTAAGAGAACTAAATTTAGCCCAGTTCATAAACTGAACAGATTCCCTGTGTTTGATCCTTTTCAGTTAAAACTATGGGTCCAGTACAAATCAAACTGGATGTCAAGGCTTTTTTACTTGGGAATCTTAACTTGCTTTACTTTTGTGACTGAGACAGATATGGCTACTTCACTGTGACTAAAGGCTAGCCAAATGGGAAAGGGGATGGAATGAATCAAATTCCCCTTTTGATCACTCAACAGGAGGTCCACAGGAACCATGCCTCATTCTATTAACTATCTCTGCTTCCCCAACTGCAGTCAATGATAACACAGGGCCTGCTTGATGCTTGCAGGGGCCTCTCACCAAACACAGGCATTTAAATGGTTGGCTTCCTTGAGATGTCCCTGGGCTAGGTAAAGATACTCTGAGACAGTGTTCCTTCTGCCTTGGCTCCATGCCTGGAGGGAATGCATACCTCTTCCTCCAATGGGACAAGAAGCCACAGCTCTCCACTGACTAAACCCATGTCTGGTCCCAACTCACATCATAGCTTCTCCATCAACTTCTCCACACCAGGCTTTTGGAGCCAGGTTATCTTAGATCAGCACAACAGAGGCATTTCGGAGAGTTCAGCAGCACAAGGGAACATACAATAACAAAGCCATTCCAATCTGGCTATATAGTTAATATTGAGATAGTCAAGGCATGAAAACAGTTGAAAATTACGTTGCTAAAACACTCTACAGATTATACGTATAGCAGAGCTTTCGAACTTACAAATAACATGAGATACCAAAATAGGCTGTTACTTTTCCTTTCGCCACCTCTCTCGTTCTGCCTCTCTCTCACACACACACACGCACACATACTTTTTAGTGCTAAGACAACTGTATGAAAAACAGGTAATACATTTTTAAATAACATCTCAATATTCAAACAAAACTATACTTCATGTATTTAAAACAAAAACATAAATTACGCATTGGTTTCTCTGTATTTATTATTGAATAATGCTATGGTTGAATTTTTTGTTTTTAATGGAGTTTATAACTTTGAAATACTTGCTTCAGACTTACTTAAAGTAGAATTAACTGGGTTTTTTTGACCTCCTACTTTTAGATTTGGGGAGTGATGGTTCAGAATCAGATGCATTCACAGTAACGGATGCTACTTCCACCAATCCTGGTTGAAGGGGTTCCAGTGATACCTGAATAACAACTTTTGTTTCAGGAGGTAATCCTTCTAGCTGCTTAGGCTTCTTAAACATTTGATGACACTGGGTCTTGTGCTCCCTTTTCTCTTTACAAGTTAAAAATTGTAGCCGACATTTGGAACACTGGTGAAAACTCTTTGCCCAGTGCTGTCTATAATGACATATGTATAGTGCTTCAGTTTTAAAAATTTGGAGACAAAAGGGGCAAAGTAAATTCTCAGTGTTACCATGGTATGCTCTGAAATGTGCATCCACATCTGCAAAGAATGATGATCTGTAACTGGCATACATAGGGCATTTCACCAGGCTTATGATTATCTTTCATGTGCTGTAAGAGAATCTGATCTGCCTCAAAGGACAATTCACAGATTTTACAGACTGTGCAGGGCTCCTGGGAAGTGTGGACACTTTCAATGTGACACTGCAGCTGGAAGGGCGTAGGAAACTGGCGGTGGCAGTGCTGGCAGGTGGTGTGGTATTTCCAGCTGTCACCTCTCAGCCTCTCAAGTTCCAAATGGTGCTTCATGTGATTCATAAACTCAACATTTTTTAGAACCTTCAAGCAGCTGAGGCATTTAAAGGCTGTGTGAGTTTTTGGTTCTGGCTGCCCATCTCCTATATGCTGTCCATAGTAGAAGTCACGAAGTAACACAATCAGATTGCCTTCTGTGGGATCAGCAAACTTATTTTGACTTGATACACTTGGAAAGTCAGTTTTTGTCAATACATTTCCCCCTAAAGGACTTACAGGCTTGCAATGAACATTGTCCTTTGGAAAAGCTGTTGGACAAGGTTCTCCACTCTGAACATGGCTTAATGAGTTATGAACACTGTCTGGTGTGCTTTGCTGAGTAGTCACTGTATGAAAAGTACCTGAAAGGGACAAAGCTAAAGAATGTTCTCCTATAATTCCATCACTGAGTTTGGGTCTTTTGGGACTTGTGCTATTTGTTTCAGAAGTGGAAAGTCGCCTTGATACACGAGGACTTTTATCCATATCTCCTGCAGAAACTGCTGTTTCTACTGGATGCTGCAATGAACTTGTGAAGGTAATCAAAGGAGAACATAACTCTGAAAAGCTATTAGGCACTATTTGTGGTGAAATATTTTTAGAATCCGCTTTGCACAAAAGCTCAATAATAATAGGACTATCTGTTGATCTTGATTCAGAGACAGAAAGTGGCAAGACAGTCTTTGCTTCTGATGTAGGAGTCACATGACTAACAGGCTGTAATTTCTGAGCATTATCTTTCCTGAAGTGACCATACCTATTTCTCCTTGAACAAGAACCTGGGGTAACTCTGTTCAGTATGTTTGAAATGACTGGTTTTGAATTTGAGGTCATCCCAACAAAGATCACATCATCATCCTCATGTACATGTTCCACTCCAACCAAGATGAGTTCAGCATCTTCATCATTTACTAGTTTGGTTTCTCCCTCACTTTTCTGTGGTTCTGGCTCTTGTTCTTCTTCACATGACATCCATGGTGGTTCCATATTTTAAATACTTTTTTGTTCTTGGAGGGTGTGACCACAAGTCCCAGTGCTTCCTTTAAATAAACTGCCACCTAGGTATAAATATACTACATATTAGTTAAGTACAGAAAAATGTGCTATTTGGTTATCTCCAAAGATAACCCTTATCTTACAAATAAAGATACTGAGCATCAAACAGACTAAATGAAAGATGAATAACCTATGACTACAAGTCTACATGACTCAAGAATAATAGCTTTGTTCCATGTTGATTTTAATCTCTTCTAATTAAAAAAAAAAGAAAGAAAAAGAAAAAACAGAATACCACCACTGATCATTAGGAGAAATCACATGTAAAGCACGAGTATTTTTACAACTGCACTATTGTACAGTGTTTAGAAACATGGACTTTGGAGTCAAAGAAGATTAAGCTGGAATTCTAAGTTAATCACACACCAGCTGCATCTTTTTGGGCAAATTTATAACTTTTAAATGTGTTTCCGCACCTTAAAGACAAACATGCTTATTTCTTAGACTTAAGGTTAAGCTCTTTTTAAAAAGCGTCAGCTATTTAATGGCATCTTGTTTTGTAGTAAAATTGGAAAAAAAGTTATCTTAAATGCACATTACAATTGATTCACACATACTAATTTCATAAATGTTAATACAGAAAATAGGTAGCAAATTCAAATATAAAGTATCTATACACAGTTAACAAACAGCATAATTCAATGTCAAGCACTTAACACAGGCCTAGAAAATTGAGAATGAACTCTCTTGATAATCTCACCCCCAAAGCCACACTTATACATCCTAAATTTCTCCCTCTAATCCTGACTAAACTTAAATCCAACAATGCTTCATCCTTCATTCCACATTTCTCTTCCCCACGTATCAGGCAAAGTCATGACAGTATTTCTCTAATACCAATATCAGACAGAGACATCAAACACACACACACACACACAACGGATATTCTGTATGAATACAGATGCAAGAGTCCTCAACAAAATACTTGCAAACAAAACCTAACAACATATAAAAAAGATTATATACCATGATCACATGGGATTTATGGAGGTATGCAAAGTTGGTTCATTATATGAAAGTCAATCGACATTATGCCATTTTAACACAATAAAGGACAAAAAACACATCTGCCTGCAGAAAAAGCATTTCCCTGAATCTAGCACCTTTTCATAATAGGGGTTCAAGTAAACCACTTAATAACTAAGAACAGAAGAGAACTTTCTCAAAGGGTACCTGTAAACGACCCACAGCTAAATCATACTTAATAATGAAACACTGAAAGCTTTCCCTATAAGATTGGGAACAACATAAGGAAGTCTATTCCACACTTTGGTTCAATATTAAACTGGCAGTTCTATAACCAGAGCAATCAGGTAAGAAAAAGGAATTGTTGTTGTTGCTTAAAAAAACAAACAAACAAACAAACAAACAAAAAAACAGCCTTCAGAATGGAAAGGAAAATGTCAAAGTATATTGGAGATACCATACTTTTATATATATAGAAAATCCCAAAGAAACCACAGGTATTAGAATTAATAAAAAGCTTGAAGAATATAAGATAAATATTTTAAAAGTCAAACACATTTCTATACAGTAGCAACAAATGTTCTGAAAATGAAGTCAAGTAAACACTTGACTCTACATTAGCATTAAAAATAATACTTAGGATGTCAGAAAGAGAAAGACAAATATCATATGGTTTCACTTACATGTGGACTATAAACTATAACACAAATGAACTTATCTGTGAAACAGAAACAGACTCACAGACACAGTGAGCAGACTATGTGATTACCAAGAGAGGAAGGGTGGGGGAGGCATAGATTGGGAGCTGGTGACTAGCAGATGCAAACTATAATGTTAATATATAGAATAGATAAAAAAAGATCCTACTGTGTAGCACAAGGAACTATATTCATAATTTGTGATAAACAGTAATGGGAAAGGATATGAAAAAAATTGTTCGTGCATGTGTGTGTGTTTACATATGAAGGAAAGGAAAGGTAAAAGGAAGGAAAGGAAAGGTAAAAGGAAGGAAAGGAAAGGAAAACTCTTGGCAAGTATGTACAGAAACTGGACCTTGTGTGTTATGGATAGATTTTAAAATGGTGCAACTGCTACAGAAAACAGTCTAAAGCCTCCTGAAAAAATTAAAAATAGAACTACCACATGATTCATCAATTCCACTTCTGAATATAAATTCAAAAGAAGTTAACATGGGGTCTTGAGATATTTGCATAGCCATGCTCAAAGCAGCACTAATCACAACAACTAAGAGGTGGAAGCATCTAAACATCTATCAAATGTGATACATACATATAATGGAACATAATTAAGCCATATAAAGGAAATTCTGCCCCAAGCTACAACTTCATGATCACTTAAGACATCAAGCCAAAGGAAATAAGCCAGTCATAAAAAAGACAAAAGTGTATGTTTCCACTTATACAAAATGTCTAATATAGTCAAGCAATAGAAAGGAACAAAGTGGAATGATGGAGTCCAGGGTCCATGGAAACAGGGAAGAAAAGATGAGTTGTTGTTTAATGGGACAGGTGATGGGTACAGAGTTTCAATTTTGCAAGATGAAAAGGTGTAGAGATCTATTTCATAGCAATGTGATAAGGAATTCCATGATATTTCAGAGGTTAGGACTCCAAACTTTCCTATCAGGGGCCTGGGTATGATTCTCAACCAGGAAACTGTCATTTAAGCTGCATAGAACAGCTAAAAAAATGACAACAACAACAAAACAGCACTGTGACTGTGTGTGTGAGTGTGTGTGTGTGTGTGTGTGTGTGTGTGTGTGTACTTGTGTGAGTTGCTCAGTCGTGTATGACTCATTGTCTCCCCATGGACTGTAGCCCACCAGGCTCCTTTGTCGATGGGATTCTCCAGGCAAGAATACTGGAATGGGCTGCCATTTCTTTCTCCAAAAAGGCTGATGAAATTGTGTGAAATACTTAGCACGTAAAAATGGTTAAAATGGTAAAAATTTAAGTTAGATGTTTGTTTTTTTTACAACAATTAAAAAAAATCTAACAACCAGGAAAATAATTTGAATGGACTTTTCACCAAATATGATATGCAAATGGCCAACAATCACAAAAAATACTGCTTAACATGATTGAAAGTGAAAGAAAGTGAAGTCACTCAGTCATGTCTGACTCTTTGCGACCCCATGGATGGTAGCCTATAATGCTCCTCCATCCATGGGATTTTCCAGGCAAGAATGCTGGAGTGGATTGTCATTTCCTTCTCCAGAGGATCTTCCCAACCCAGGAATCGATCCCAGGTCTCCTGCATTGCAGGCAGACACCTTACCTTCTGAGCCACCAAGGAAGCCTGTAACAAAATGTAAATCAGTCTCAGTGAGATACTACTTCACACCTATTAGGTTGCTGCTGCTGCTAAGTCGCTTCAGTCCTGTCTGACTCTGTGCGACCCCATAGACGGCAGCCCACCAGGCTCCCCTGTCCCTGGGATTCTCCAGGTAAGAACACTTGAGTGGGTTGTCATTTCCTTCTCCAATGCATGAAAGTGAAAAGTGAAAGTGAAGTCGCTCAGCCGTGTCTGACTCCTAGTGACCCCATGGACTGTAGCCCACCAGGCTACTCCATCCATGGGATTTTCCAGGCAAGAGTACTGGAGTGGGGTGCCATTGCCTTCTCCTACCATTAGGTTGGCTGTAATCAAAAAGAGGAATAATAACAAGTGCTGCAGAGGATGTGGAGAAAAGGAATCTTCATATATTGTTGATGTAATTGCTGTAAAATAGTACAATCACTTTGGATAAGTGGTTTGTAAGTACCTCAAAAATTAATATAGAGTAGCCATATGATCCAGAGATTTCACTCTTTTGTATATATCCATAAAAAATGAAAATGTTGAGTCCATGCAAAAACAGTGTTCACAGCAACATTATTCACAATAGCCACAAAGAATACACCATCCAAATATTATCCATTAGTTGATGAATGGATAAATAAATGGTGGTATATGCTCACAATGGACTACAGGTAAGCCACATACCATACTGATATACCATATTCAGCCATAAAAAAAAAATGTGCTGCTATACAGCCAAGAAATGGATGAATCTTGAAAATACACAAACTAGGGGACTTTCCTGGAGATCCAGTGTTTAAGACTCTGCACAGGTTCCATCCCTGGGCTAGGAACTAAGATCCCACATGCCACATAGCTAGATAAATAAATATTTGAAAAGAAAACATGGCATCTGAATAAAGCCAGACACAAAGGTCACACATTGTATCTTGAAGAACTGTACATAGAAGAGAAGCAGGAAAGACAAGCATTCTATAATCCAAATGAAACATTTTTTTTCCAGGGAGGAGGAAATGAACTGCTCTAATAAAGGCTGCCAATAAATTAAATAAAATAACAACCTCAGGCTCTACTACAAAGCCACAATCATCAAGACAATATGGTACTGGCACAGAGACAGAAATATAGATCAATGGGGAAAAAAACCAGAAAGCCCAGAGGTAAACCCACACACCTATGGACACCTTATCTTTGACAAAGGAGGCAAGAATATACAATGGAGAAAAGACGATCTCTTTAACAAGTGGTGCTGGAAAACTTGTCAATCACTTGTAAAAGAATGAAAGCAGAACACTTTTTGGAGAAGGCAATGGCACCTGACTCCAGTACTCTTGCCTGGAAAATACCATGGACAGAGGAGCCTGGAAGGCTGCAGTTCATGGGGTCGCTAAGGTTCAGCCATGACTGAGTGATTTCACTTTCACTTTTCACTTTCATGCACTGGAGAAGAAAATGGCAACCAACTCCAGTGTTCTTGCCTGGAGAATCCCAGGGCCTGTGGAGCTTGGTGGGCTGCCGTCTATTGGGTCGCACAGAGTCGGACACGACTGAAGTGACTTAGCAGCAGTAGCAGAACACTTTTTAACACCATACACAAAAATAAACTCAGAATGGATTAAAGATCTAAACATAAGACCAGAAATTATAAAACTCCTAGAGGAGAACATAGGCAAAACACTCTCCGACATACATCAGAGCAGGATCCTCTATGACCCACCTCCCAGAGTACTGGAAATAACAGCAAAAATAAACAAATGGGACCTAATTAAACGTAAAAGCTTCTGCACCACAAAGGAACTATTAGGAAGGTGAAAAGACGGCTTCAGAATGGGAGAAAATAATAGCAAATGTAGCAACTGAAAAACAGCTAATCTCAAAAATATACAAGCAACTCCTGCAGCTCAATTCCAGAAAAATAAACAACCCAATCAAAAAATGGGCCAAAGAACTAAATATACATTTCTCCAAAGAAGACATACAGATGGCTAACAAACACATGAAAAAATGCTCAACATCACTCATTATCAGAGAAATGCAAATCAAAATCCACAATGAGGTACCATGTTACGCCAGTCAGAATGGCTGCAATTCAAAAGTCTACAAGCAATACATGCTGGAGAGGGTGTGGAGAAAAGGGAACCCTCCTACACTATTGATGGGAATGCAAATTAATACAGCCACTATGGAGAACAGTGTGGAGATTCCTTAAAAAAAAAATAATAAAAAAAAACCTGGAAATAGAACTGCCATACAACCCAGTGATCCCACTGCTGGGCACACACATTGAGGAAACCAGAATTGAAAGAGACATGTGTACCCCAATGTTCATCACAGCACTGTTTCTAATAGCCAGGACATGGAAGCAACCTAGATGACCATCCGCAGATGAATGGATCAGAAAGCTATGGTACGTATAAACAATGGAGTACTACTCAGCCATTTAAAAGAATACATTTGAATCAGTTCTAATGAGGTGAATTAAACTGGAGCCTATTATAAAGACTGAAGTAAGCCAGAAAGAAAAACACCAATACAGTATACTAACACATATATATGGAATTTAGAATGATGGTAACAACAACACTGTATGCAAGACAGCAAAAGAGACACAGATGTATAGAGTAGTGTTTTGGACTCTGTGGGAGAGGGAGGGGAGAATGATTTGGGAGAATGGCATTAAAACATGTATAATATCATATTCGAAATGAATCGCCAGTCCAGGTTGAATGCAGGATACAGGAGGCTTGGGGCTGGTGCACTGGGATGACCCAGAGGAATGGTATGGGGTGGGAGGAGGGAGGAGAGTTCAGGATTGGGAACATATGTATACCTGTGGCGGATTCATTTTGATATATGGCAAAACCAATACATTATTGTTGTTAAAAAATAAATAAAAAATAAATTCACTTAAAAAATAAAACATCCAGCCAAAGGAATTAAGCCAGTCATAAAAAAAAGACAAATACTGTAAGTTTCCACTTATATGAAATATCTAACATAGTCAAGCAATAGAAAGGAACAAAGTAGAATAATGGAGTCCAGGATCTAGGGAAACAGGGAAGAAAAGAGGAGTTGTTGTTAAATGGGACAGGTGATGGGTATAGTTTCAATTTTGCAAGATGAAAAGGTGTAAAGATATGTTTCTTAACAATATGATAAGGAATTCCATGATAGTTCAGAGGTTAGGACTCCACGCTTTCCTATCAGGGGCCTGGGTAGGGTTCTCAACCAGGAAACTGTCATTCAAGCTGCATAGCACAGCGAAAACTATGACAACAACAATAAAACAACACTGTAACTGTGTGTGTGTGTGTGTGTGTGTGTGTGTGTGTGTGTATTAGTTGCTCAGTCATGTATGAGTCTTTGCTTTCACATGGACTGTAGCCCATCAGGCTCCTTTGTCCATGGGGTTCTCCAGGCAAGAATACTGGAGTGGGTTGCCATTTCTTTCTCCAAAAAGGCTGATGAAAGTATGTGAAATACTTAGCATGTAAAAATGGTTAAAATGGTGAAAATTTAAGTTAGATTTTTTTTTACAACAAAAACTTTTAACAACCAGGAAAAGAATTTGAATAGACATTTCACCAAAAATACTGCTTAACATGATTGAAAGTGAAAGAAATTAAGTCGCTCAGTCCTGTCCGACTCTTTGCGACCCCATGGACTGTCGCCTATCAGGCTCCTCCATCCATGGGATTTTCCAGGCAAGAGTGCTGGGGTGGATTGTCATTTCCTTCTCCAGGGGATCTTCCTGACCCAGGAATCAAACCCAGGTCTCCTGCATTGCAGGCAGACACTTTACCTTCTGAGCCACCAGGGAAGCCCTTAGCAAAATGTAAATCAGTTTCATTGAAATACTACTTCACACACATTAGCTTGGCTATAATCAAAACCAGGAAAAATAACAAGTGCTGCAGAGGATGTGGAGAAAACGAATCTTCATATATTGTTGAAAATGTTGAAAATATACTGCTGAAATATATTGTTGAAAATATATTGCTGTAAAATGGTACAACCACTTTGGTTTGTCAGTACCTCAAAAATTGAATATATAGTAGCCATATGATCCAGAAATCTCACTCTTTTGTATATATATAAAAAAAAAAAATCCCTGAAACTATTAAGTCCATTCAAAAACAGTGTTCCCAACAGCATTACTCACAATAGCCACAAAGAATACACCATCCAAATATTATCTATTAATTGATGAATGGATAAAAAATCGTGGTAATTGTTCACAGTGGAGTTCATGTAAGTCATATACCGTATTGATGTACCATATACAGCCATTAAAAAAATGCATTGCTATACAGCCAAGAAGTGGATGAATCTTGAAAATACACAAACTAGGGGACTTCCCTGGAAATGTTTAAGTGTTTAAGACTATGCACAGTTTCCATCCCTGGGCAGGGAACTAAGATCCCACATGCCACATAGCTAAATAAATAAATATTTTAAAAGAAAATGTGACATCTGAATAAAGCCAGACACAGAGGTCACACATTGCATGTGGGAGAACTGTAAGTAGAAAAGAAGCAGGAAAGAGAAGCATTCTGTAACGCAAATGAAATATTTTTTTTCAGGGAGGAGGAAATGCACTGCTCTGATAAAGGCTGTCATAAATTAAATAAAATAACAACTAAAAATTGACCAATGAGTTAAACATTTGGAATTCACTGTTGACTTTGACAAGAGTGAATTTAAAGGAAAATGAGAGACCTGGAGATAACAGATTCTACAAACAACTCTGCAGAAGTCTAGCATAAGCAAATATGAAATAAAAAAAAGCATAGGCGATGTGTCACCAAAGGACAGATTTTTAATGAGAGGTAAGATTATAGTCATTCTGTTTGCTGATGGGAACCATCCAGAGAAACAGAAAACTTAACCCAGGACAAAGAAGAGACTTGCTAGAATATCACTGAATAAACAAGAATTGAGGTGGAAAGAATACACAGAAGAACTGTACAAAAACAGAGCTTCATGACCCAGATAATTAGGGTGGTGTGATCACTGACCAAGAGCCAGATATCCTGGAATGTGAAATGAAGTGGGCCGTAGAAAGCATCACTATGAGAACAGCTAATGGAGGTGACGGAATTCCATTTGAGCTATTTCAAATCCTGAAAGATGATGCTGTGAAAGGTTGCACTCAATATGCCAGCAAGTGTGGAAAACTCAGCAGTGGCCAAAGGACTGAAAAAGGTCAGTTTTCATTCCAATTTCAGAGAAAGGCAATGCTAAAGAATGCTCAAACTACTGCACAATTACACTCATCTCACATGCTAGTAAAGTAATGCTCAAAATTCTCCAAGTCAGGGTTCAGTAATATGTGAACCATGAACTTCCTGATGTTCAAGCTGGTTTTAGAAAAGGCAGAGGACCCAGAGATCTAGTTGGCAACATCCGCTAGATCATGAAAAAAACAAGAGTTCCAGAAAAATACATTTATTTCTACTTGACTGACTATGTCAAAGCCTTTGACTGTGTGGATCACAATAAAGTGTGGAAAATTCTGAAAGAGATGGGAATACCAGACCACCCGACCTGCCTCTTGAGAAATCTGTATGCAGGTCAGGAAGCAACAGTTAGAACTCATCATGGAACAACAGACTGGTTCCAAATAGCAAAAGAGTAAGTCAAGGCTGTATATTGTCACCATGCTTATTTAACTTCTATGCAGTGTGATCTCATGAGAAACTCTGGAGTGGAAGAAGCAAAAGCTGGAATCAAGATTGCAGGGAAAATTATCAATAACCTCAGATATGCAGATGATACCACCCTTATGGCAGAAAGTGAAGAGGAGCTAAAAAGCCTCTTGATGCAAGTGAAAGTGGAGAGAGAAAAAGTTGACTTAAAGCTCAACATTCAGAAAATGAAGATCATGCCATCCGGTCCCATGTACTTCATGGCAAATAGATGGGGAAACAGTGGAAGCAGTGTCAGATTTATTTTGGGGGGATGCAAAAGCACTGCAGATGGTGACTGCAGCCATGAAATTAAAAGACACTTACTCCTTGGAAGGAAAGTTATGTCCAACCTAGATAGCATATTCAAAAGCAGAGACATTACTTTGCCAACAAAGGTCCATCTAGTCAAGGCTATGGTTTTTCCTGTGGTCCTGTATGGATGTGAGAGTGGGACTGTGAAGAAGGCTGACCACTGAAGAATTGATGCTTTTGATCTGTGGTGTTGGAGAAGACTCTTGAGAGTCCCTTGGAAATAGATCCAACAAGTCCATTCTGTAGGAGATGAGTCCTGGGAATTCTTTGGAAGGAATGATGCTGAAGCTGAAACTCCAGTACTTTGGCCACCTCATCCAGAGTTGACTCATTGGAAAAGACTCTGATGCTGGGAGGGATTGGGGGCAGGAGGAAAAGGGGACGACAGAGGATGAGATTGCTGGATGGCGTTACTGACTCGATGAACCTGTCCGAGTAAACTCCGGGAGTTGGTGATGGACAGGGAGGCCTGGCGTACTGCTATTCATGGGGTCACAAAGAGTTGGACATGACTGAGCGACCGAGCTGAATTGACCCTTAGAAAATGGCCAGGTATGGCATGCCAACAAACAAACAAACAACAACAACAAAAACGGGTGCAAAACACATGTCAGGAAGGAAACATCAACAGGTAAATACTTAGTCAATGCTTAGAAAAAAGCCTCTGGAAATGTGCCTCATTTGCTCTATTATCAGTGAATTGAAAACTTAAACTGCAAGGCAATATCACTCATGGGAAACCAAAAAGGCCATTATCCAAAAGTCTACAGACAAGAAAGAGTAGAGCAATGTTAGTAAAGGGGAACCCTGTATGCCATTGGTGGGAGGTAAGGTAAGTGCTCAGAGACTTTATGAGCATGGCTGCCAAAGTACCTAGGAATCACAAAATGATGTAGATGATGTCATATGTCAGCTCCACTTCCAGAGTATTTGAGCAATCAACAGATCATGAAAAACACACACAACACCACCACTTCCACAAACATACCCTGGATCAGCTGTCACAATGCCCAAGAGATGAAAGGAAAGAGAATCGCTGGCTGCAAATTAAAAGAGAAACATATGGGACATAGAGACACAATAAATATGAGTCTGACATTATGAAAATGCAAAAAAAAAAAAAAAAGCCATTTGCAGGAATATGCAGAAACCTAGAGCGAATCACAGTAAGTAAAGAAAGGCAGATTAAAGAGATATTACAACATATGCCTTCCAGAAGGGATTAAAAAACATATTGATGGGATGAGTGCCCAAGGAAAAGTGAAATGGACTCACACTCCTGGTAAGAAAATTACAGTTGGCAAAGGGTTTTGGTGGCTGAGAGGCCAACAGGTGAAGCCTGGAATAGAGTTATACCCACAAATACCTATGCAATTCATAATCCACATGGACCTCCTGTATCAAGAGATATGTACTCAATAGATTCCAAAAGATACCTCTGACAATAACCAGAGCTAAATTCCTCCAAGTGTCTATGGAAAGGAAGGTGGAACTGTTTCTATGCAACAACTACAATGGTGTTAATAGTCTTAAAAAATATATAGTTTCGCTTAAAAAAAAAAAAAAAAAAAGAGCAAAGAGTAAACAACCAAAACTTTTGGTGACTACCTATGTCTCATTTTACTCTCATTAACAACCAGACTTGGGAATAACAAGAGGCTGCTGTTACCATGGGTACAAGAGGAGGGAATGAAGAAATGCTGTCACCTTGTGGACATTTTCTCTAACAGCAACCTTAAAATTCTTGCTGATGGCCACAATATTCACAAGGGTGCTGAGCTCTAACTGATATGCACCCTTAACAAATTTTCAGGGTTCACAGAGGGGAAAATAAGTAAAGTAAACTTGGGAGAAGCTAACAGGAAGAGGATATGAACAGCTAAACATAATTCCGTGTTTCTTTAAAAAAGCACATGACACATAGGGTGAATTCTAAGAGACACAGACATCTAAACTCTGAGGACATTATCACCTCCGCCTGAGCATGGGAAAGGGCCACGTCAAATCCTGGACATGGCATCAATGGCAGAGTAGGAGTAGTACAGTGGACGCTTTAAGGTAATGCTTTAATGGACCTGGTAAGAGCCACTATGGACATGACTAGAAAGGTGCACTCCCATGAAAGAAAAATAAATAAATAAAGAGGTCATGACAGCATGGTAAATCAGATCCTCTCCTGCAGTATTTCAGACATGAACAGATTTCAAACACCACACACCCCAAACTAGATCCTGCTGCATCATTCAGAACATCAAAGAAATGAAAGGTAAGATAGTGTACTTGGATAGAGGAATGGATAAAGGAGTGTGATATAGGTCTGGAATGAAGCTTTAATCAGGACTGAAATTTGAAAGTAGGCCCTCTTCACCAATAGAGAGAAATCCAGAGATCATCACACTAAATGAAGGAACATTTCAAGAAATATCATGGGATACATTGGAGTGGTGGGATACAGAAATCCACCGCAGTGTGTGCCCACACAAATGTGATGTGGACATCCAAACTGGCAAGAAACTTATGGTAGCCAAGGACCTTGGTGGATGGAAGGGATAAATCTGGAACTTGGTATCAATTTCTTCCCACAGATACATATTAAATACAAAATCCGTATAAACCTATTGCAGCAAGAGTGGTAGACAAAACAATTTCTAATAATATGTAGGGAAAAGCAAGCATCGCTGAATACTTAATGTCATCTCAGTGTTTCAGAACAAGAATCTGTACATGTAAAACCAACTCATCCTTGTCTTCAACTTAAAGAGAATATGAGCACTTACTTCAAAGATCCAAAAGTGAGGATATATCAGGTTTCATGGCATCCTTTGGCTCATTCTGCTCTAATGTACTCATAGGCCTGACAAAAACTCTCAGACATCACAGGCCATCCTAAAAAGGAGCAAATAATAAAGCTTTGCAGCATAGAGTTTTCTCTGTAACAGCAGCCTTAAAACTATCACTGATGGACATCTGATATACACAAGGTCCTATTGCTGGACTTGATACGACACCTACCCTTGAACATGACAGTAGTCACTCATCAAAAAAAAAAAAAAAAAAAAAGTGAAAAAGAAATACAGGACACTCTTAAGAAGAAAACATCAACATTTAAATACAGCTCAAACTGCTTGGGAAAAAAAAAAAAGACTCACTTAATTTTCCAAAGGCTTCTGAGCTTTAAATATATCTGTCTTTAGAGGAGAACATAGACAAAATACTCTCTGACATACATCACAGCAGGATCCTCCATGACCCACCCCGCAGAATATTGGAAATAAAAGCAAAAATAAACAAATGGGACCTAATTAAACTTAAAAGCTTCTGTACAACAAAAGAACTATAAGCCAGGTGAAAACACAGCCTTCAGAATGGGAAAAAAAATAATAACAAATGAAGCAACTGACAAACTAAACTCAAAAATATACAAGCAACTCCTACAGCTCAATTCCAAAAAAATAAATGACCCAATCAAAAAATGGGCCAAAGAACTAAATAGACATTTCTCCAAAGAAGACATACAGATGGCTATGAAACACATGAAAAGATGCTCAGCATCACTCATTATCGGATAAATGCAAATCAAAACCACAATGAGGTACCACTTCACACCAGTCAGAATGGCTGTGATCCAAACGTCTATAAGCAGTAAATGCTTGAGAGGATGTGGAGAAAAGGGAACCCTTTTACACTGTTGGTGGGAATGTAAACTAGTACGGCCACTATGGAGAACACTGTGGAGATTCCTTAAAAAAAACTAGAAATAGGACTGCCATACGACCTAGCAATCCCGCTGCTGGGCATACACACTGAGGAAACCAGAAGGGAAAGAGACACGTGTACTCCAATGTTCATCACAGCACAGTTTCTCATACCCAGGACATGGAAGCAACATAGATGTCCACCAGCAGATGAATGGATAAGAAAGCTGTGGCATATATACACAATGGAGTATTACTCAGCCATTAAAAAGAATACATTTGAAGCAGTTCTAATGAGGTGAATGAAACTGGAGCCTATTATGCAGAATGAAGTAAGCCAGAAAGAAAAACACCAATACAGTATACTAACACATATATATGGAATTTAGAAAGATGGTAATGACAACCCTGTATGCGAGATAGCTAAAGAGACACAGATGTATGGAACAATCTTTTGGACCCTGTGGGAGAGGGAGTGGGGAATGATTTGCGAGAATGGCATTAAAACATGTATAATATCATATTAGAAATGAATCGCCAGTCCAGGTTCCATGAAGGATAAGAGAAGCTTGGGGCTGGTGCACTGAGATGACCCAGAAGGATGGTATGGCTAAGGAGGTAGGAGGGGGTTCAGGATGGGGAAAATGTGTACACCTGTGGCGGATGCATGTTGATGTATGGCGAACCACTACAATAGTGTAAAGTAAAAAATAATAAGAATAAAATAAATAAATACAAAAATACAGAAATGAAAACAAAAAACAAAAATTGCTAACTCTTTTGTGTGGATGAAAAATGTCAAATAGCACACCATATCTGGAAGAAAATACCAACAGGTAAATACAGTTCTCAGTATTTATTTAAAAGCACATGAAAGACACTCATTATAGTGAATTACTAAGAACTCTTTTAGCTTCACCTTTTTGTGATCCCGGAGACCATAGCCCAACAAGTTCCTCTGTCCTTGGAATTTTCCAGGCAAGAATTCTGGAGTGAGTTGCCATTTCCTCCTCCAGGGGATCTTCCCAAATCACATCTCCTTTGACTCCTGCCTTTGCTGAAAGATTCTTAACAACAGTGCCGCCTGAGAAGCCCAGTGTATTACATAGATAATCAAACTATGCTAATGAGTTATCACCTCTGAGTAGTGAAAAAGTACCAAATACTATACAGAGAAGACATGGTAGAGAAACATTGTTAAAGGGGAATCTTTATGGTACTAGTGAGATATATTTGGTAGGAGTCATTATAAATGTCATTACTAAGTGCCCTTTATTTTTTTTAATTTAATTTTATTTTTCAACTTTACAATATTGTATTGGTTTTGCCAAATATTGAAATGAATTTGCCACAGGTATATATGTGTTCCCCATCCTGAACCCTCCACCCTCCTCCCTCCCCATACCACCCCTCTGGGTCGTCCCAGTGCACTAGCCCCAAGCATCCAGTATTGTGCATCAAACCTGGACTGGTAACTCGTTTCATACATGATATTTTACATGTTTCAATGCCAGTCTCCCAAATCTTCCCACCCTCTCCCTCTCCCACAGAGTCCAGAAGACTGTTCTATACATCTGTGTCTCTTTTGCTGTCTCCTATACAGGGTTACTGTTAACATCTTTCTAAATTCCTTATATATGCATTAGTAAACTGTATTGGTGTTTTTCTTTCTGACTTACTTCACTCTGTATAATAGGCTCCAGTTTCATCCACCTCATTAGAACTGATTCAAATGTATGATTTTTAATGGCTGAGTAATACTCCATTGTGTATATGTACCACAGCTTTCTTATCCATTCATCTGCTGGTGGGCATCTAGGTTGTTTCCATGTCCTGGCTATTATAAACACTGCTGCTATGAACATTGAGGTACACGTCCCTCTTTCCCTTCTGGTTTCCTCAGTGTGTATGGTGAGCAGTGGGATTGCTGGATCATAAGACAGTTCTATTTCCAGTTGTTTAAGGAATCTCCACACTGTTCTCCATAGTGGCTGTACTAGTTTGCATTCCCACCAACAGTATAAGAGGGTTCCCTTTTCTCCACACCCTCTCCAGCATTTATTGCTTGTAAACTTTTGGATCGCAGCCATTCTGACTGGTGTGAAATGGTACGTCATAGTGGTTTTGATTTGCATTTCTCTGATAATGAGTGATGTTGAGCATCTTTTCATGTGTTTGTGAGCCATCTGTATGTCTTCTTTGGAGAAATGTCTATTTAGTTCTTTGGCCCATTTTTTGATTGGGTCATTTATTTTTCTGGAATTGAGCTGTAGGAATTGCTTGTATATTTTTGAGATTAGTTGTTTGTCAGTTGCTTCATTTGCTATTATTTTCTCCCATTCTGAAGGCTGTCTTTTCACCTTGCTTATAGTTTCCTTTGTTGTGCAGAAGCTTTAGAATTTAATTAGGTCACATTTGTTTATTTTTGCTTTTATTTCCAATATTCAGGGAGGTGGGTCATAGAGGATCCTGCTGTGATGTATGTCGGAGAGTGTTTTGCCTATGTTCTCCTCTAGGAGTTTTATAGTTTCTGGTGTTACATTTAGATCTTTAATCCATTTTGAGTTTATTTTTGTGTATGGTGTTAGAAAGTGTTCTAGTTTCATTCTTTTACAAGTGGTTGACCAGTTTTCCTAGCAGCACTTGTTAAAGAGATTCTCCTTAATCCATTGCATATTCTTGCCTCCTTTGTCAAAGATAAGGTGTCCATATGTGCGTGGATTTATCTCTGGGCTTTCTATTTTGTTCCATTGATCTATAAATCTGTCTTTGTGCCAGTACCATACTGTCTTGATGAGTGTGGCTTTGTAGTAGAGCCTGAAGTCAGGTAGGTTGATTCCTCCAGTTCCATTCTCTTTCTCAAGATAGCTTTGGCTATTCGAGGTTTTTTTTTTGCATTTCCATACAAATTGTGAAATTGTTTGTTCTAGCTCTGTGCAGAATACGGTTGGTAGCTTGATAGGGATTGCATTGAATCTATAAATTGCTTTGGGTAGTATAGTCATTTTCACTATATTGATTCTTCCAATCCATGAACATGGTATATTCCCCCATCTATTAGTGTCCTCTTTGATTTCCTTCACCAATGTTTTATAGTTTTCTATATATAGGTCTTTAGTTTCTTTAGGTAGATATATTCCTAAGTATTTTATTCTTTCTGTTGCAATGGTAAATGGAATTATTTCCTTAATTTCTCTTTCTGTTTTCTCATTATTAGTGTATAGGAATGCAAGGGATTTCTGTGTGTTGATTTTATATCCTGCAACTTTACTATAATCATTGATTAGTTCTAGTAATTTTCTGGTGGAGTCTTTAGAGTTTTCTATGTAGAGGATCATGGCATCTGCAAATAGTGAGAGTTTTACCTCTTCTTTTCAATTTCGATTCCTTTTATTTCTTTTTCTCCTCTGATTGCTGTGGCCAAAACTTCCAAAACTCTGTTGATTATTAATGGTGAAAGTGGGCCCCCTTGTCTTGTTCCTGACTTTAGAGGAAATGCTTTCACTTTTTCACCATTGAGGATAATGTTTGCTGAAGGGTTTGTCTTATATAGCTTTTACTATGTTGAGGTATGTTCCTTCTATTCCTGCTTTCTGGAGAGTTTTTATCATAAATGGATGTTGGATTTTGTCAAAGGCTTTCTCTGCATCTTTTGAGATAATCATATGGTTTTTGTTTTTCAATTTGTTAATGTGGTGTATTACATTGATTGATTTGAGGATATTGAAGAATCCTTGCATCCCTGGGATAAAGCCCACTTGGTCATGGTGTATGATCTTTTTAATGTGTTGTTGGATTCTGATTGCTGGAATTTGTCTTTTCAAGAATACGAGAGACTAAGCATATGACCTGGCAGCTCCACTCCTAAGAGTATGTATTAAAACAAAACAAAACAGATTTTGAAAAAAACATGTAACTCAACCATGTACTGCAGGGAGATCAACAACATCCTATAATGGCACCACACTCCGGTACTCTTGCCTGGAAAATCCCATGGACGGAGGAGCCTGGTAGGCTGCAGGGCATGGAGTCGCGAAGAGTCAGACAGGACTGAGCGACTTCCTTTTCACTTTCTACTTTCATGCATTGGAGAGGAATTGGGAACCCACTCCAGCGTTCTTGCCTGGAGAATCCCAGGGATGGGGGAGCCCGGTGCGCTGCCGTCTTGGGGTCTCACAGAGTCGGACACAATGAAGCGGCTTAGCAGCAGCAGCAGCATACATGAAAAATCAGGGTTCCCTTGTGGCTCAGCTGGTAAAGAATCCACCTGCAAAGCAGGAGACATGGTTTCGACCCCTGGGTGGGGAAGATCCCCTGGAGAAGGAAAAGGCTACCTACTCCAGTATTCTGGCCATGGGCTGTATAATCCATGTGGTCGCAAAGAGTCGGGCATGACTGAGTGACTTTCACTACCACTACTATACATGAAAATCAAGAAACTGATGCAGCCACTATTGAAAACAGTAAGCAGGTCTTTTATAATAATTATTATTATTTTTTCTTAAGGGTAATTGCTTTTCAGAGTTTTGTTGCTTTCTTTCAAACCTCAACATGAATCAGCCATATGTATACATATATTCCTTCCTTTTGAACTACCTGCCCATTATCTCCTTCCTTGGTATAGAGTTTTTTAACACTCTAAAAATACAGTTACTATATGATCCAACAATAACACTACTGGGCATATATCCATTAAGATGAAAACTCCCATCAGAAAAGTGATATGCGCAACAGTGTTTATAGTAGCACAATGTACAGTAGCAAAGACATGCAAACGACCTTAAGGCACTTAAATATGTGAGTGGATAAAGACAGATATATTATGCATACAAGGGAATATTATCCATAAGAAAGAACGAAATAGTGCTATTTTTTCCAACATGGATGGACCTAGAGATGATCATACTAAATATGTCAGAGAAAGACATGAGGAGCTTAGGTGGGTTCAGCTCACCTTGACACATCCTTTGGACCTCAGTTGATGAGAGATCTTCATCTTTTCCTCCTGGGTATCTAGAGGCAGCTGTTCCAAGAATGATGCTAAAACTGAAACTCCAGTGCTCTAGAGCCTTCCCTGTCACCTTAGTAATTTTGAAGACTCGCAGTGGTCTACTTCAGAGCCCCTGAGTACCCCTATATATACCCTTCCCCAGGTGGCCACACCCTTACACTTTATGAGGTCAGCAAGCCACTTGCACAGCCAATGGAGGCCCTGGTGAGCCTTGACCTCACAAAGCCTCATCCTGACACCTCTAGGGGAGTATGGGGAGCAAGACAGAGAGCGTTGACCTCTCCCGA
Organism: Bos taurus; assembly: GCF_002263795.3. NCBI lineage: Eukaryota > Metazoa > Chordata > Mammalia > Artiodactyla > Bovidae > Bos > Bos taurus. Next base: position 24,544,824 of record NC_082638.1, read on the forward strand.
TTCTTTTAACCACACCCTCTAGCTTCCTAGAGTTTTGAGCCACCTTTAAAATTACTTATTTTACATGTTCTTTGTCCAGAAGCTTAAAAGGGAAAATTTAGATAACTTTTTTTGTAGTAAAACTCCTGCATGACTGAATAGAAAATAAACACGGAATTATAAAATGACAATTGAGAAATATTTGGAAGACAGCTGACAAATGACTCATTTACCTCATTTATGCAGAGTCCAAAGTTAAAATAAGAAAAGATGAAAAACCCAATAGAAGAGAATTGTGAAGTAAACAAGAATAATTAAAAAAAAAAAAAACATACAAATTACCCTCCCCCCCAAAAAAGGAAAATTACCAAAAATCAGGAAGAAATGTCATACCTACCTAGTAATAAAATAAATGCAAACAAAAACAATAATGGAATATGATTTCTCACCATGAAAAGTGCCAAAGTTCAATGACAAAGTTGAAATATACCAAATTTTTCCTCCAAATGGACGATGACAAATTGGAAAAGGAGTGTTTCAGCAGTGTTGTGAGCGCATAGTGTGATGCAACTTTCTGAAGGACAATATGACATTATCTAGTAAATTTATAAATACATAGAGCCACTTGGCAAGACCCTGTTTGGATTTTCCATTTCAGAAATATTTCTGCAATTTCACCTAGATTATATATCTAATGCTCATTGAAAAAAAATTTTTTTTTCCCCATCATCCTAGATAAATTCTTTGGTATACTTCCCCACACTGTCTTTCCCCATGCAACCCCTGTTCTCAGTTCTGTTATTGTAGATTACTTCTGCTTCTTTTAGAACATCCTTTAAATGGAGCCTAGAGTATGTACACATATACACATGTAGTTGCTTAACAATGTTGTGTTACATTCTGCTGTACACAAATCACACTAGGTGTACAAGTGTATAAACATAACCTCTTTCATTTAATTTTCTTCTAAATTTAGGTCATCACAGAGCATGGAGGGCAGTTCTCTGTGCTACACAGATAGTTCCCATTAGTTATCAAGGCATTATTTTCAAAAATATGCAAATGGCTACGTAGCCCAGTATCAAAAACAAACAAACAAACAAAAAACACCTTCGTAAAAAAACAGGCAGATCTAAATAGTCATTTCCCAAAAGAAATCATACAGATGATGAAAAAACACTTGAAAAGAGGCTACGTTCAGGTTAGTCACTCGGTCGGGTCCGACTCGTTGCGACCCTATGGACTTCAGCACGCCAGGCCTCGCTGTCCATCACCAACTCCCGGAGTCCTCCAAACTTATGTCCATTGAGGCAGTGAAGCCATCCAACTACCTCATCCACTGTCGTCCCCTTCTCTGTCTGCCCTCCATCTTTCCCAGCATCAGGGTCTTTTCAAATGAGTCAGCTCTTCACATCAGGTGGCCAAAATATTGGAGTTTCAGCTTAAACATCAATCCTTCCAATGAACACCAGGACTGATCTCCTTTATAATGGACTGATTGGAACTCCCTGGAGCCCATGGGACTCTCAAGAGTCTTCTCCAACACCACAGTTCAAAATCATCACTTCTTCAGTGCTCAGCTTTCTTTACAGTTCAACTCTCACATCCATACAGGACTACTAGAAAAAAACATAGCCTTGACTAGATGGACCATCGTTGGCATAGTAATGTCTCTGCTTTTTAATAAGTTGTCTAGGTTGATCATAACTTTCCTTTCAAGGAGTAAGTGTCTTTTAATTTCATGGTTGCAGTCATCACCTGCAGTGATTTTCGAGCCCCCCAAAATAAAGTCAGCCACTGTTTCTGCCATTTCCCCATCTATTTGCCATAAAGTGATGAGACCATGATCTTCATTTTCTGAATGTTGAGCTTTAAGCCAACTTTTTCTCTCTTCTTTCACTTTCATCAAGAAGCTCTTTAATTCTTCTTCACTTTCTGCCTGCAGAAAGGGTGGTGTCGCCTGCATATCTGAGGTTATTGATATTTCTCCCAGCAAACTTGATTCCAGCTTGTGCTTCCTCCAGCACAGGGTTTCTCATGATGTACTCCACATATGAGTTAAATAAACACGGCAACAATATACAGCCTTGATGTGCTCCTTTCCTGCTTTGGAACCAGTTTGCTGTTCCATGTCCAAGTTTTAACTCTTGCTTCTTGACCTGCATACAGATTTGTCAAGAGGCAGGTTAGGTGGTCTGGTATTTCCATCTCTTTGAGAATTTCCTACAGTGTATTGTTATTCACACACTCAAAGGCTTTGGCATAGTCAATAAAGAATAAATAGATGTTTTTCTGGAATTCTCTTGCTTTTTCACGATCTGACAGATGTTGGCAATTTGATCTCTTGTTCCTCTGCCTTTGCTGAAACCTCCTTGAACATCTGGAAGTTCATGGTTCACGTATAGCTGAAGCCTGGCTTGGAAAATTTTGAGCACTACTTTACTAGTGTGTGAGATGAGTGTAATTGTTCTGTAATTTGAGCATTCTTTGACATTGCCTTTCTTTAGGATTGGAAGGAAAACTAATGTTTTCCAGTCCTGTGGCCACTGATGAGTTTTCCAGATTTACTGGCATATTGAGTGCAGAACTTTCCAGCAGCATCTTTGAGAATTTGAAATAGCTCAACTGGAATTCCATCACCTCCACTAGCTTTGTTTGTAGTGTGGCTTCCAAAGGCCCACTGGACTTCATATTCCAGGATGTCTGTCTCTAGGTGAGTGATCAGACCATTGTGATTAAATGGGTCTGGAAGATATTTTTGGTACAGTTCTCCTCTTAGTGTTTTCTGCTTCTGTTAGGTCCATATCATTTCTGTCATTTATTGAGCCCATCTTTGCATGAAATGTTCCCTTGGTATCTCTAATTTTCTTGAAGAGATCTCTAGTCTTTTCCATTCTTTATTTCCTTCTATTTCTTTGCACTGATCACTGAGGAAGGCTTTCTTATCTCTACTTGCTATTCTTTGGAACTCTGCATTCAAATGGATATATCTTTCCCTTTCTCCTTTGCTTTTGGCTTCTCTTCTTTTCACAGCTATTTGTAAGGCCTCCTCAGACAGCCGTTTTGCTTTTGTGCATTTCTTTTTCTTGAGGATGGTCTTGGTTCCTGTCTCCTGTACAGTGTCATGAACCTCCATCCATAGTTCATCATCACTATTCATTAGAGAAATACAAATCAAAACTGCAATGTGGTATTCCTTCACGCCAGGCCAAATAGATAGCAACAAAAATTCTACAAGCAATAATTCCTGGAGAGAATGTGGGAAAAAAGGGAACAATCTTGCACTGTTAGTGGGCATGTAAATTGGTACTGCCACTATGGTGAAGAGTATTGCTGCTCCTTTAAAAACTAAAACAAATAATCACCTTATGACCTACTCCTGGGCATTTTTTCTGGAAAAAACCTTAAAACCAAAAGATTGATGCACCCTAATGTTCATTACAGTATTATTTCCTGGAGGCACGACATGCAACATTTTTTAATTATAGCAAAAACGGAAAAAAGAAAAAAAGAAGAATAAAAAAAAAGTATAAAGCAAGCAGTCTCTAAAGATGTGGTCAAATTACTCAGTATTTGTAAAAGGAAAATCTTCAGTATAAATAAACAAAGCAAGAACCACATATCAGAACCAAGTTATATGTTAAAATTCAAATAACAGAAAGTATTTTATAGTGAAAGAACTAACACACCCTGATATTTTATCTCTCCAGCTCAGGAACTCAGAATTACTTTTATTTTATTTTATTTTTAAAATAAATTTTATTTTATTTTACAATATTGTATTAGTTTTGCCAAATATCAAAATGAATCCGCCACAGGTATACCTGTGTTCCCCATCCTGAACCCTCCTCCCTCCCCATACCCTCCCTCTGGGTTGTCCCAGTGCACCAGACCCAAGCATCCAGTATCATGCACTGAACCTGGACTAGCGACTCATTTCATACATGATATTATACATGTTTCAATGCCATTCTCCCAAATCTTCCCACCCTCTCCCTCTCCCACAGAGTCCATAAGACTGATCTATACATCAGTGTCTCTTTTGCTGTCTCGTACACAGGGTTATTGTTACCATGTTTCTAAATTCCATATATGTGTGTTAGTATACTGTATTGGTGTTTTTCTTTCTGGCTTACTTCACTCTGTATAATAGGTTCCAGTTTCATCCATCTCATTAGAACTGATTCAAATGTATTCTTTTTAATGGCTCAGTAATACTCCATTGTGTATATGTACCAGAGCTTTCTTATCCATTCATCTGCTGATGGGCATATAGGTTGCTTCCATTTCCTGGCTATTATAAACAGTGCTGCGATGAACATTGGGGTACATGTGTCTCTTTCCCTTCTGGTTTCCTCAGTGTGTATGCCGAGCAGTGGGATTGCTGGATCATAAGGCAGTTCTATTTCCAGTTGTTTAAGGAATATCCACACTGTTTTCCATAGTGGCTGTACTAGTTTGCATTCCAACCAACAGTGTAAGAGAGTTCCCTTTTCTCCACACCCTCTCCAGCATTTATTGCTTGTAGACTTTTGGATCACAGCCATTCTGAGTGGTGTGAAATGGTACCTCAGAGTGGTTTTGATTTGCATTTCTCTGATAATGAGTGATGTTGAGCATCTTTTCATGTGTTTGTTAGCCATCTGTATGTATTCTTTGGAGAAATGTCTATTTAAGGAACTCAGAATTCTGAGCGAGTAGTAAAAGAGATCATGGGCGATTTTTTTCTTTCTTTTTTTTTCTAGGAAATTAACATTTTCTGTTATGATCATGTATTAATTTTTAATAAAGTTATACAGTATATTTTTCAATATGTGAATAATGCATCTGGATTTTATAAATTTCATTCATAAGCATTCTTCTATTTCTCCATGAGATGGCAGTATAACCACAGTAAATATTTCTTCATACACATTTATACATATGAGTGAATACATTCGGATTTTATAAATTACATTCATTATCATTTTCCTATTTCTGCTTGAGAGGGCATCATATGCATCCGTTCAGTTCAGTTCAGTCGTTCAGTGGTGTCCGACTCTTTGGAACCCATGAATCGCAGCACGCCAGTCCTCCCTGTCCATCACCAACTCCCAGAGTTCGCTCAGACCCACGTCCATTGAGTCAGTGATGCCATTCAACCATCTCATCCTCTGTTGTCCCCTTCTCCTCCTGCCTCCCATCCCTCCCAGCATCAGAGTCTTTTCCAATGAGTCAATTCTTGGCATGAGGTGGCCAAAGTACTGGAGTTTCAGTTTTAGCATCATTTCTTCCAAAGTAATCCCAGGGCTGGTCTCTTTCAGAATGGACTGTTTGGATCTCCTTGCAGTTCAAGGGACTCTCAAGAGTCTTCTCCAACACCAGAGTTCAAAAGCATCAATTCTTCGGCGCTCAGCTTTCTTCACAGTCCAACTCTCACATCTATACTTGACCATTGGAAAAACCATAGTCTTGACTAGATGGATTTTTGGTGGCAAAGTAATGTTTCTGCTTTTCAATATGCTATCTAGATTTGGTCATAACTTTTCTTCCAAGGAGTAAGCGTCTTTTAATTTCTTGGCTGCAGTCATCATTTGCAGTGATTTTGGAGCCCCCCAAAATAAAGTCTGACACTGTTTCCACTGTTTCCCCATCTATTTCCCATGAAGTGATGGGACCGAATGACATGATCTTCATTTTCTGAATGTTGAGTTTTAAGCCAACTTTTTCCCTCTCCTCTGTCACCTTCATCAAGAGCATAGTAAACATTTATTCATACGCACATATACATATGAGAGAATACATCAACATTTTATGAATTACATTCATAAGTATTATTCTATGTCTCCAAAAGACGAAACATAAGCACAATGAATACTTGTTCATACCCACATATACTCTGGAGAGTCTCTTGGATTGCAAGGAAATCAATTCAGTCAATCCTTAAGGGTATTACTGTTGGATATTCACTGGAAGGACTGATGCTGAAACGTCAATTCTTTGGCTACCTTATCTGAAGTACTGACTCATTGGAAAGGCCCCTGATGCTGAGAAAGATTGAAAGTAAGAGGAGAAGCAGACAACAGAGGACGAGACCATTGGTTCACATCACCCACTCGGTGCATCTGAGTTTAAGTAGGCTTGGGTAGTAGGTAATTGGACAGGGAAGCATGGCATGCCACAGTTCATGGAGATGCAAAGAGTTGGACTCGACTGGGCAAATTAAGTGAAGTGACAGATATATAAAATCCTTATACAGACTCAAAATGGACATACTATACCAAGAGTGATTTATAAACACTTTTTAATAATATATTTTAGAAAATAACCATAGATGAATAGCTCTATGTATGGTTAAAAAGATACAGGAATATGTACAGTTACAACAATAAGGCCATTTGAGTCAACATGCAAGGTCTGAGAGCTGATCATACTAAATGAAGTGAGGCACACAGGGAAACATATATACCAAATAATATCATAATATCCAAATGTGGAATCTAAGATATGACACAAATGAACATATGTATGAATCAGAAAGACACTCATAGACATAGAGAATAGACTTACAGCTTCAGGGCAGAGAGAATTGGGGGAGAAATGGAGTAAGAGACTGGGGTTAAGAGATAGAAAACAAATCATATGGAATGGATTGACAAATTCCTACTCTAGAGCACAGAGAACTACATTCAGTATCCAATTATAAATCATAATGAAATGTGATTTAAAAAGGCACATATATATATATATATATAAATCATATATATATATAAATTATATATATATGTCTTCCCTGGCAGTCCAGAGGTTAAGACTGCAGATTTCCACTGCAAGGGATGCAGGTTCAAGCCCTGGTCAGGGAACTAATTCCACTTGCTGCACAGTTTAGCCAAAAAAAAAAAAAAAAAACAAAAAACAAGAGAGAGAGATTAAATAAAAGAATGTGTGTGTGTGTGTGTGTGTGTGTGTGTATCCACACTCAACGTATACATATGTAAATATATGTCTATAACTGAATCATTTTGCTGTAAAGCAGAAATTAACACAAAATTATAAATGGACTATACTTCAGTTCAAAAGTAGCATGACTGAGGAAAGAAAAGATTGCTATATTTCATTGTGTGTAAAGTTAATATCCAAAGAAAATTGCTGTATACAAACACGGCTGACTACTTAATGGCAGGCTTGCTGAGATACTTAAGGAGACACATACTGAAATGCACCAAGGAAAAAGATTGATTGTTGATTGGAAAGAGGGATGGACAAATGGATAGATAGGTGACAAAGAAAGTATGATAAATCGGTTACAAAACCAGGCTTCTATGTATGCTGTGTAAAAGAGACGCACCTGAAACCAAGGGGCACATACAGAGTGAAAGTGAAGGGCTGAGAAAAGGTATTTCATGCAAAATGTGAGCAACAGGAATCAGGAGTAGCAATACTCATATCAGATAAAATAGACTTTGAAATAAAAGGTGTGGAAAGAGACAAAGAAGGCCACTACATAATGGTCAAAGGATCAATCCAAGAAGAAGATATAACAATTATAAATATATATGCACCCAACATAGGAGCACTCAATACGTAAGACAAATGCTAACAAGTATGAAAGGGGAAATTAAAAACAACACAATAATAGTGGGAGACCTTAAGACCCTACATACACCTATGGATAGATCAACCAAACAGAAAATTAGCAAGGAAACACAAACTTTAAGTGATACAATGGATCAGTTAGACCTAACTGATTTCAAAAGAACGTTTCACGCCAAAGCAAAGAATTTCACCTTTTTCTCAAGTGCACATGGAACATTCTCCAGGATAGATCACATACTGGGCCACAAATCTAGCCTTGGTAAACTGAAAACAAAAATCAAAATCATTTTAAGCATCTCTTCTGATCACAAAGCAGTAAGATTGGATGTCAACCACAAGGGGAAAGAAACCATGACAAATAGAAACATATGGAGGGTAAACAACGTGCTTCTGAATGACTGACATATAACAGAAGACATCAGAAAAGAAATGCAAATATGCATAGAAACAAATGAAAATGAAAACACAACACATACAAATAGCTGTGAAAAGAAGAGAAGCGAAAAGCAAAGGAGAAAAGGAAAGATATAAACATCTGAATGCAGAGTTCCAAAGAAAAGCAAGAAGAGAAAAGAAAGCCTTTTTTCAGCGATCAATGCAAAGAAATAGAGGAAAATAACAGAATGGGAAAGACTAAGGATTTCTTCAAGAAAATAAGAGATACCAAAGGAACATTTCATGCAAACATTGGCTCGAAAAAGGGCAGAAATGGTATGGACCTAACAGAAGCTGAAGATATTAAGAAGAGATGGCAAGAATACACAGAAGAACTGTACAAAAAAGATCTTCACGACCCAGATAATCACGATGGTATGATCACTGACCTAGAGCCAGACACCCTGGAATGTGAAGTCAAGTGGGCTTTAGAAAGCATCACTACGAACAAAGAGAGTGGAGGTGATGGAATTCCAGTTGAGCTATTCCAAATCCTGAAAGATGATGCTGTGAAAGTGCTGCACTCAATATGCCAGCAAATTGGAAAACTCAGCAGTGGCCACAGGACTGGAAAAGGTGTTTTCATTCCAATCTGAAAGAAAGGCAATGCCAAAGAATGCTCAAACTACGGCAAAATTGCTTTCATCTCACACGCTAGTAAAATAATGCTCAAAATTCTCCAAGCCAGGCTTCAGTAATATGGGAACCATGAACATCCGGATGTTCAAGCTGGTTTTAGAAAAGGCAGAGGAACCAGAGACCAAATTGCCAACATCCGCTGGATCATGGAAAAAGCAAGAGAGTTCCAGAAAAACCTCTATTTCTGCTTTATTGACTATGCCAAAGCCTTTGACTGTGTGGATCACAAAAAACTGTGGAAAATTCTGAGAGAGATGGGAATCCCAGACCACCTGATCTGCCTGTTGAGAAATTTGTATGCAGGTCAGGAAGCAACAGTTAGATCTGGACGTGGAACAACTGACTGATTCTAAATAGAAAAAGGAAAAAAAAAATAGAAAAAAGGAGAACGTCAAGGCTTTATATTGTCACCCTGTTTATTTAACTTCTATGCACAGTACATCATGAGAAACCCTGGACTGGAAGAAACACAAGCTGGAATCAAGATTGCCGGGAGAAATATCAATAACCTCAGATATGCAGATGACACCACCCTTACGGCAGAAAGTGAAGAGGAACTCAAAAGCCTCTTGATGAAAGTGAAAGTGGAGAGTGAAAAAGTTGGCTTAAAGCTCAACATTCAGAAAACGAAGATCATGGCATCCGGTCCCATCACGTCATGGGAAATAGATGGGGAAACAGTGGAAACTGTGTCAGACTTTATTTTTTGGGCTCCAAAATCACTGCAGATGGTTACTGCAGCCATCAAATTAAAAGACACTTACTCCTTGAAAGGAAAGTTATGACTAACCTAGAGAGCATATTCAAAAGCAGAGACATTCCTTTACCAAAAAAGATTCGTCTAGTCAAGGCTATGGTTTTTCCTGTGGTCATGTATGGATGTGAGAGTTGGACTGTGAAGAAGCCTGAGTGCCGAAGAATTGATGCTTTTGACTGTGGTGTTGGAGAAGCCTCTTGAGAGTCCCTTGGACTGCAAGGAAATCCAACCAGTGCATTCTGAAAGAGATCAGCCCTTGGATTTCTTTGGAAGGAATGATGCTAAAGCTGAAGCTCAAGTACTTTGGCCACCTCATGCGAAGACTTGACTCATTGGAAAAGTCTCTGATGCTGGGAGGGATTGGGGGCAGGAGGAGAAGGGGAAGACATAGGATGAGATGGCTGGATGGCATCACTGACTCCATGGGCGTGAGTCTCAGTGAAATCCAGGAGTTGGCGATGGACAGGAAGACCTGGCATGCTGCGATTCATAGGGTCGCAAAGAGTTGGACATGTCTCAGCGACTGATCTGATCTGATCTGATCTGAAGGGGAAGGTTCATAGAAATACAAACTTACCCTAAGAAACAAGAGAAACCTCAAATAAATGACCTAACTTTACACCCAAATCAACGAGAAAAAGAAGAAGTGAAGAATCCCAGGGTTAGAAGAAGGAAAATGTAATAATAACAATTAGGTAGTATACTCGTTTTCACTATATTGATTCTTCCAATCCATGAACATGTTATATTTCTCCGTCTATTAGTGTCCTATTTGATATCTTTCACCAGTGTTTTATAGTTTTCTATGTATAGGTCTTTAGTTTCTCTAGGTAGATATATTCCTAAGTATTTTATTCTTTCCATTGCAATGGTGAATGGAATTGTTTCCTTAATTTCTCTTTCTGTTTTCTCATTATTAGTGTATAGGAATGCAAGGGATTTCTGTGTGTTGATTTTATATCCTGCAACTTTACTGTAATCATTGATTAGTTCTAGTAATTTTCTGGTGGAGTCTTTAGGGTTTTCTATGTAGAGGATCATGTCATCTGTAAATAGTGAGAGTGTTACTTCTTCTTTTTAATTTGGATTCCTTTTATTTCTTTTTCTGCTGTGATTGCTGTGGCCAAAACTTCAAAAACTATGTTGAGTAGTAATGGTGAAAGTGGGCACCCTTGTCTTGTTCCTGACTTTAGAGGAAATGCTTTCAATTTTTCACCATTGAGGATAATGTTTGCTGTGGTTTTGTCATATATAGCTTTTATTATGTTGAGGTATGTTCCTTCTATTCCTGCTTTCTGGAGAGTTTTTTTTTTTTTTTTATCATAAATGGATGTTGAATTTTGTCAAAGGCTTTCTCTGCATCTTTTGAGATAATCATATGGTTTTTATTTTTCAATTTGTTAATGTGGTGTATTACATTGATTGATTTGAGGATATTGAAGAATCCTTGCATCCCTGGGATAAAGCCCACTTGGTCATGGTGTATGATCTTTTTAATGTGTTGTTGGATTCTGATTGCTAGAATTTTGTTAAGGATTTTTGCATCTATGTTCATCAGTGATATTGGCCTGTAGTTTTCTTTTTTTGTGGAATCTTTGTCAGGTTTTGGTATTAGGGTGATGGTGGCCTCATAGAATGAGTTTGGAAGTTTACCTCCCTCTACAACTACCCAAAGCAACTTATAGATTCAATGCAATCCCTATCAAGCTACCAACGGTATTCTTCACAGAGCTAGATAAATAATTAAACAATTTGTATGGAAATACAAAAAAAAAAAAAAACTCAAGTAGCCAAAGCTATCTTGAGGAAGAAGAATGGAACTGGAGGAATCAACCTACCTGACATCAGGCTCTACTACAAAGCCACAGTTATCAAGACAGTATGGTTCTGGCACAAAGACAGAAATATAGATCAATGGAACAAAATAGAAAGCCCAGAGATAAATCCATGCATATATGGACACCGTATCTTTGACAAAGGAGGCAATAATATATAATGCATTAAAGACAATCTCTTTAACAAGTGGTGCTGGGAAATCTGGTCAACCACTTGTAAAAGAATGAAACTAGAACACTTCTAACACCATGCACAAAAATAAACTCAAAATGGATTATAGATCTAAACATAAGACCAGAAACTATAAAACTTCTAGGGGAGAACGTAGGCAAAACACTCTCTGACATACATCACAGCAGGATCCTCTATGACCCACCTTCCAGAATATTGGAAATAAAAGCAAAAATAAACAAATGGGACCTAACTAAACTTAAAAGCTTCTGCACATCAAAGAAAACTATTAGCAAGGTGAAAAGGCAGCCTTCAGAATGGGAGAAAAAAATAGCAAATGAAGCAACTGACAAACAACTAATCTCAAAAATATACAAGCAACTCCTACACCTCAACTCCAGAAAAATAAATGACCCAACCAAAAAATGGGCCAAATAACTAAATAGACAGTTCTCCAAAGAAGACATACAGATGGCTCACAAACACATGAAAAGATGCTCAACATCACTCATTATCAGAGAAATGCAAAACAAAACCACTATGACGTACCATTTCACACGACTCACAATGGCTGTGATCCAAAAGTTTACAAGCAATAAATGCTGGAGACGGTGTGGAGAAAAGGGAACCCTCTTACGCTGTTGGTGGGAATGAAAACTAGTACAGCCACTATGGAGAACAGTGTGGAGATTCCTTAAACAACTGGAAATAGAACTGTCTTATGATCCAGCAATCCCACTGCTAGGCATACACACCGAGGAAACCAGAATTGAAAGAGACACATGTACCCCAATGTTCATAGCAACACTGTTTATAATAGCCAGGACATGGAAGCAACCTAGATGCCCATCAGCAGATGAATGGATAAGAAAGCTGTGGTACATATACACAATGGAGTATTACTCAGCCATTAAAAAGAATAAATTTGAATCAGTTTTAATGAGGTGGATGAAACTGGAGCCTATTATACAGAGTGAAGTAAGTCAGAAAGAAAAACATCAATACAGTATACTAAAGCATATATATGGAATTTAGAAAGATGCTAACAATAACCCTGTGTATGAGACAGCAAAAGAGACACTGATATATAGAACAGTCTTATGGACTCTGTTTCAGAGAGAGAGGGTGAGAAGATTTGGGAGAATGGCATTGAAACATGTATAATATCATGTATGAAATGAGTTGCCAGTCCAGGTTCGATGCACGATACTGGATGCTTGGGGCTAGTGCACTGGGATGACCCAGAGGGATGGTATGGGGATGGAGGAGGGAGGAGGGTTTAGGATGGGGAACACATGTATACCTGTGGCGGATTCATTTTGATATTTGGCAAAACTAATACAATTTGTAAAGTTTAAAATAAAATAAAATTTAAAAAAACAATTAGGGCAGAAATACACGAAAAAAAGCAAAGGAAACTATAGCAAAACTCAGCAAAATAAACGCTGGTTCTTTGAGAAGATAAATAAAATAGACAAACCATTAGCAAAACTCATCAAGAAAGAAAGGGGGGATAATCAAATCAACAAAATTAGAAAGGAAAATGGATAAATCACAGCAGACAACACAGAAGTACAAAGGATCATAAAAGACTACTATCAGCAGCTATAGGACAATAAAATGGACAACTTGGAAGAAATGAACAAATTCCTAGAAAAGTGTAACAATCCAAAACTGAACCAGGAAGAAATAGATAATCCCAACATACCCATCACAAGCATGGAAAGCAAAACTGTAATCAAAAATCTTCCATCGAACAAAAACGAAGCTCAGGACCAGATGACTTATTCACCCTCATGGTTACCCTGGACACCTGGAGAGAACAAGAGAGGGAGCACAGAATGCCACTTGTTTGGGGAAGAGGGTGAAGATGGATAGGAACGATAGTTTCAGGAAAAGTGTGACCAGAGAAGGGCTATGTGCCAGGCCAGTAGAGGGCAGGGGGTCTCATGGGGCGGTGTCAATGGGCAAGAGGAGCTTGGATGGGTTCAACTCACCTTGACACTTTTGTGGACCTCAGTTGACAGGAAGTCTTCATCTTTTCCTCCTGGTTGCCTGAAGTCGGCTGTTCCATAAGTGCTCTAGAGCCTTGTGGCTTCTGAGTCTCTTTAGTCATTTTGAAGACTCCCAGTGGTCTGCTCCAGAGCCCCTGAGCACACCTCTATATACCCCTCCCTAGGGTCCACAGCATTATGCTTTATGAGATCAGCAACTCACTTCCCCAGCCAATGGTGGCCCTGGCTGAGAATTGACATCACAAAGCGCAATCCTGATACCTCTAGGGCAGAATGGGGGGCAACTCAGATGATTTGATGGGGGGGGGGGGGGTAATGCATCATTTTTAATGGCCCTTAGGAGCCCTCCAAACTCACCTGTCATCCTCATCTCTCTAAGTCAACTCTGTTGTGTCACAAGGCAGGGAGCATGTGTCTCCTCCAAACCTTGACCCACAGCCACAGTATCGAGGCTTTGATTCTGTTCTATTCCCACATTTCACCATCATCTAGATTGTAATATCTTGCCTAAAGTACCTCCATGATAATTAGGCTGTATTGAAGTGTCTGTGGAAACGAGAGTCATCCCACTTTCCTCCTACAGTTCAGTTCAGTCTCTCAGTCGTGTCTGACTCTTTGAGAGGTGGTCTTAAAGCACTTTCAAGACCATTTAATTCTGGGCCACCTCCCAGAAGCTTTTTCCATCCCACCTCCTTTGTTCTAGATTCCATTCAGACACTGCTGTCTTCAGACTGTGAGACTGCACTGGATACACTTGCCCTTTCTCCACATGGAGCTGTCTTGCTTCAAGTCTTAGACTCATGGTCACCTCACTATGTGTAAAAAAAATGGTTCCCCAAAGACGTGCACATGAATGTTCATAGCAGTCTTATTTCTAATAGTCAAAAAGTTGAGATGAACAAGATGGCAGAGTGGTAGTTGCAGGAGGAATACACCTCTCTCCTTGGACACATCAGGAATACATCTTCAGACACAGAAGTGCTTGCAGAACACCAGCTGAGAGCTGACAGGAGTACCTGACCAGTGGAAAAGAATGTATAGAACCACAAAACTTGGTAGGATGAAGGAACTAGGGGGAAAAACAGGAGTGTTAATAGGTCTGAACCTGCCCTTGGTGGGTGGGAGAACTGAAGTAGGTTTCCACTCCCCACATTGGAGTAATTGTGTGGATCAGAGGAGAAACAGTTAAGGCTGAGAATGAATCAGCTGATCTGTGGCAGCCTACACCAATACATACAATGTATGACATAGCATAATCCATTGGTTTTTGTCCCCTTAAGAGTGTAGCATTCGTTAAACATTTGAAAATCCATCAGGATAAAGCAACTTACTAAAGAACTGAAAATGATGACACAGTAGGGTCATCTCGACAAATGCTGAAAAATAATTTGATAAAATCTAATATCCCTGGGTTGGGAAGATTCCCTGAAGTAGGGATTGGCTACCCACTTCAGTATTCTTAGGCTTCTCTGGCAGCTCAGCTATTAAAGAAAGTGCCTGGCATCTCAGAGATCTGGGTCCATCCTTGGGTTGGGAAGATCCCCTGGAGGAGAGCATGGCAACCCATTCCAGTATTCTGGCCTGGAGAATCCCCAAGGCCAGAGGAGCCTGTTCGGCCTACACTTCATGGGGTTGCAAAAAGCTGGACACAACTCTGTGACTGAGCACATTCTGTATAAAACATTTTAGCAAACTAGAAATAGAAGAAGAAATAGAAATAGAATTGGAGAAGGCAATGGCACCCCACTCCAGTACTTTTGCCTAGAAAATCCCATGGATGGAGGAGCCTGGTAGGCTGCAGTCCATGGGGTCGCTAAGAGTCGGACACGACTGAGTGACTTCACTTTCACTTTTCACTTTCATGCATTGGAGAAGGAAATGGCAACCCACTCCAGTGTTCTTTCCTGGAGAATCCCAGGGACCGGAAGCCTGGTGGGCTGCCGTCTATGGGGTCGCACAGAGTCGGACAGGACTGAAGCGACTTAGCGGCAGCAGAAATAGAAGACTTCCTCAACCTTATGAAAGTACTAAACTATCACTAACATCACACTTTATGCTAGAACACTGAGTGTTTTACTTCTAAAATCACAATCAACAGAAAGATGTCCACTCTCATTATATTGAATTTCTGTCCATGAAGTCATATTAGGAAATGATTGAAAAGCTATCCAGTTTGGAAAAGAAGAATAAAGCTGTTTTTATCTGTTGGTGACATCTATGTAGAATATCCAATGAAATCTACAGGAACAGAATACCTAAAACTAAGAATTAATTTAAGCAATGTCACAAGATATACAGATGATACATAAAATTTAATTAATTGCTTTTCTATATAGTAGGCCAATTTAAAATTAAAATAAAAATAATAACAGTCACATTGAAGTAAGAAAAACTTAAGAATCAGACAGAATATATGAAACACACCAACGCAAAAATGGACAAAAGATTTGAACAGGAAATTCACTAGATAATGATATACAGATGGCAAGTAAGCATGCAGGGCACACCGAAAGTATGGCTCTCATGAGAGACAGAGAAGAACAAGTGTGATGAGGAAGTGAAAATATTTGAACTTTCATGCACTGCTTATGGGAACACAAAATAGTACACCATGGTGGAAAACAGTTTGGAAGTTCCTTCAAAAGTTAAACATAGGGTTACCATAGGTCCCAGCAATCCCTTTCTTAGGTTTATACCAGCAAGTATGAAAAAAAAAAAATACCCAAAGAAGTGCACATGAATGTTCATAACAGTCTTATTTCTAGTAGTCCAAACGTTGAGATGAACAAAATGGCAGAACAGTAGCTGGAAGTGTAGTACATTTCACTCCACGGATACATCAAGGATACACCTTCAGACACAGAAGTGTGTGCAGAATATCAACTGAGAGCTGACAGGAGTACCTGACCAGAGGAAAATAATAAATAGTACCACAAAACTCGGTAGGGTGAAGGAACTAGGGGTGGGGGGAACAGGAATGGTAATAGGCCTGGACCTGCCCTAGGTGGGTGGGAGAACTATAAGTCGGTGTCCGACCCCCACCTGGGATCAACTGTCTGGATCAGAGGAGAAATATTTTAGGCTGAGAGTGAAACAGTTGATCTGTGGTAGCCTAAAGGGAATGAGAATCAGACAGTCCTTGCCACAGTCATACACACCCCAGACAGGGACACAGGTCCCATAGAAGGGACAGCAGTTGGGATCTGGATTTTGCAGATTGTGGAGCAATCCCAGGGCAAGGGCTGTTATTGACTGCAGAGAGACGGACTGATGGGATGTGAGGAAGGAGATCGGGTTGGAAATGCTTGTGGAGGAACACCAGGCCCCATGGAAGCAAGGGGATCCTACTGGGTCAATCATAGTGGGTGGAGCCATCACCATAGTCTCTTTCTCCCCATACACCAGCATAGGCAGCTGAACAATAGAGAGGCTGGCCAATCAAGTGCCTGACTTACTGATCTGCAGACTAGGACCCCACCCAGGGGCCCCATCTATGTGCCTGATGCTCCAAACAACAGAGAAGTACCCCAGGCAAGGGAGCCCTCTAAGTGCCTGAAAGAGTGGAGCTATGGAGGAAGAGTGGCAAAAGAGGCCTCCTTATCACCAGCTACAAGAGGCTGGTGAAAAGACTCTGATAGGGTCAAAACTTCTGCGGCAGAGGAGGTCATTGTCCCTGCACAGTTATCGCTACCACGGTCCCCAGAAATCAAGAAGCTATGCCAAGTTCATGCTCGATGCTCGCTGGGGCGGAGCTGCTACAGGCCAAAAAAGTCTTGTGTCTATGGATACCTGGTCACTTCAGTTCAGTTCAGTTCAGATCAGTTCAGTTCAGTCGCTCATTCCTGTCCCACTCTTCGCGACCCCATGAATTGCAGCACGCCAGGACTCCCTGCCCATCACCACCCGCCGGAGTTCACCCAGATCCACGTGCATAGAGTCAGTGACGGCATCCAGCCATCTCATGCTCTGCTGTCCCCTTCTCCTTCTGCCCCCAATTCCTCCCAGCATCAGAGTCTTTTCCAATGAGTCAACTCTTCTCAAGAGGTGGCCAAAGTACTGGAGTTACAGCTTCAGCATCATTCCCCCAAAGAAATCCCAGGGCTCAATTGCTTCAGAATGGACTGGTTGGATCTCCTTGCAGTCCAAGGGACTCTCAAGAGTCTTCTCCAACACCACAGTTCAAAACAATCAATCCTTAGGCGCTCAGCCTTCTTCACAGTCCAACTCTCACATCCATACATGACCACAGGAAAACCCATAGCCTTGACTAGACGGACCTTTGTTGGCAAAGTAATGTCTTTGCTTTTGAATATGCTATCTATGTTGGTCATAACTTTCCTTCCAAGGAGTAAGTGTCTTTTAATTTCATAGCTGCAGTCACCATCTGCAGTGATTTTGGAGCCCGCCAAAATAAAGTCTGACACTGTTTCCATTGTTTCCCCATCTATTTCCCATGAGGTGATGGGACCGGATGCCATGATCTTCGTTTTCTGAATGTTGAGCTTGAAGCCAACTTTTTCACTCTCCACTTTCACCTTCCTCAGGAGGCTTTTTAGTTCCTCTTCACTTTGTGCCATAGGGCGGTGTCATCTGCATATCTGAGGTTACTGATATTTCTCGCGGCAATCTTGATTCCAGCTTGTGTTTCTTCCAGTCCAGGGTTTCTCATGATGTACTGTGCATAGAAGTTACATAAGCAGGGTGATAATATACAGCCTTGACGTACTGCTTTTCCTAATTGGAACCAGTCTGTTGTTCCACGTCCAGTTCTAACTGTTGCTTACTGACCTGCATAGAGGTTTCTCAAGAGGCAGGTCAGGTGGTCTGGTATTCCCATCTCTTTCAGAATTTTCCACAGTTTATTGTGATCCACACAGTCAAAGGCTTTGGCATAGTCAATAAAGCAGGAATAGAGGTTTTTCGGGAACTCTCTTGCTTTTTCCATGATCCAGCAGATGTTGGCAATTTGATCTCTGGTTCCTCTGCCTTTTCTAAAACCAGCTGGAACATCAGGAAGTTCACAGTTCATGTATTGCTGAAGCCTGGCCTGGAGAATTTTGAGCATTACTTTACTAGCATGTGATGTGAGTGTAACTGTGCAGTACTTTGAGTATTCTTTGGCATTGCCTTTCTTTGGGATTGGAATGAAAACTGACCGTTCCAGTCCTGTGGACACAGCTGAGTTTTCCAAATTTGCTGGCATATTGAGTGCAATACTTTCACAGCATCATCTTTCAGGATATGACATAGCTCAACTGGAATTCCATCACTTCCTCTAGCTTTGTTCGTAGTGCTGCTTTCTAAGGCCCACTTGATTTCACATTCCAGGATGTCTGGATCTAGGTCGGTGATCACATCATCCTGATTATCTGGATCATGAAGATCTTGATTGTATAGTTCTTCTGTGTATTCTTGTCATCTCTTCTTAGTATCTTCTGCTTCTGTTAGGTCCATGCCATTTCTGTCCTTTATCGAGCCCATCTTTGCATGAAATGTCCCCTTGGTATCTCTAATCTTCTTGAAGAGATCTCTAGTCTTTCCCATTCTGTTGTTTTCCTCTATTTCTTTGCATTAATCACTGAGGAAGGCTTTCTTATCTCTTCCTGCTATTCTTTGGAACTCTGCATTCAGATGCTTATATCTTTCCTTTTCTCCTTTGCTTTTCGCTTCTCTTCTTTTCACAGCTATTTGTAAGGGGTCCCCAGACAGCCATTTTGCTTTTTTGCATTTCTTGTCCATGGGGATTGTCTTGATCCCTGTCTCCTGTACAATGGCATGAGCCTCATTCCATAGTTCATCAGGCACTCTATCTAACAGGTCTAGGCTCATAAATCTGTTTCTCACTTTCACTGTATAATCATAAGGGATTTGATTTAGGTCATACCTGAATGGTCTAGTGGTTTGTCCTACTTTCTTCAATTTCAGTCTGAATTTGGTAATAAGGAGTTCATGATCTGAGTCACAGTCAGCTCCTGGTCTTGTTCTTGTTGACTGTATAGAGCTTCTCCATCTTTGGCTGCAAAGAATATAATCAATCTGATTTCGGTGTGGACCATATGGTGATGTCCATGTGTAGAGTCTTCTCTTGTGTTGTTGGAAAAGGGTCTTTGCTATGACCAGTGCATTTCCTTGGCAAAACTCTATTAGTCTTTGCCTTACTTCATTCCGTATTCCAAGGCCAAATTTGCCTGTTACTGCAGGTGTTTCTTGACTTCCTATTTTTGCATTCCAGCCCCCTACAATGAAAAGGACATCTTTTTGGGGTATAGTTCCATAAGGACTTGTAGGTCTTCATAGAACCGTTCATCTTCAGCTTCTTCAGCATTACTGGTTGGGGTCTAGACTTGGATTACTGTGATATTGAATGGTTTGCCTTGGAAACGAACAGAGATCATTCTGTCGTTTTTGAGATTGCATCCAAGTACTGCATTTCGGAATCTTTTGTTGACCATGATGGCTACTTCATTTCTTCTGAGGGATTCCTGCCCGCAGTAGTAGATATAATGCTCATCTGAATTAAATTCACCCATTCCAGTCCATTTTAGTTCGCTGATTCCTAGAATGTCTACATTCACTCTTGCCATCTCTTGTTTGACCACTTCCAATTTGCCTTGATTCATGGACCTGACATTCCAGGTTCCTATGCAATATTGCTCTTTACAGCATCAGACCTTGCTTCTGTCACCAGTCACATCCGCAACTGGGTATTGTTTTTGCTTTGGCTCCATCCCTTCATTCTTTCTGGAGTTATTTCTCCACTGATATCCAGTAGCATATAGGGTCCCTACTGACCTGGGGAGTTCCCCTTTCAGTATCCTATCATTTTGCCTTTTGATACTGTTCATGGGGTTCTCAAGGCAAGAATACTGAAGCGGTTTGCCATTCCCTTCTCCAGTGGACCACCTTCTGTCAGATCTCTCCACCATGACCGGCCCGTCTTGGGTTGCCCCAGGGGCATGGCTTAGTTTCATTGAGTTAGACAAGGCTGTGGTCCTAGTGTGATTAGATTGACTAGTTTTTTGTGAGTATGGTTTCAGTGTGTCTGCCTTCTGATGCCCTCTTGCAACACATACCATCTTACTTGGGTTTCTCTTACCTTGGGTGTGGGGTATCCCTTCACGGCCACTCCATCAAAGCGCAGCTGCTGCTCCTTACCTTGGACGAGGGGTATCTCCTCCCTGCCACCCTTAGTGTCCAACTGCTTGTGACATTGTAGACTGTGTCTTGTAAGGCTTCTTTCTCAGGGAAGGGGTTTCTACATGCAAAAATACTGGTATGTATGGGCCAGTACTGGTTGACATACCCTCCTAGAGCACTATATGTCCTGCTGCCCTAGCCACCAACTCCCCTGAGTCCCTGGTGCAGCCAGAACCACTGTGACCCAAGCAGTTGCATCTCCACATCTGGCCCCCTCACAGGGGCAAACCCAAGTCCTCCAGGACAGTCTCAAGAGCAAACCCCAGTGGATGATTCACATTCAGAAGTGGGAATAAAACCACAATTGGAACCCAGGGGCAGCGTTGTTAAGGAAGAAGACCCAAAACCTTCCTACCACCTGTACAAGCTGCAGATTAAATCTGCATAGCTGTGAAAAGAAGAGAAGCGAAAAGCAAAGGAGAAAAGGAAAGATATAAGCGTCTGAATGCAGAGTTCCAAAGAAGAGCAAGAAGAGATAAGAAAGCCTTCCTCAGGGAGCAATGCAAAGAAAAGGAGGAAAACAACAGAATGGGAAAGACTAGAGATCACTTCAAGAAAATTAGAGACACCAAGGGGAGATTTCATGCAAAGATGGGCTCGATAAAGGACAGAAATGGTATGTACCTAACAGAAGCAGAAAATATTAAGAAGAGATGACAAGAATACACAGAAGAACTGTACAAAAAAGATATTCACGACCCAGATAATCACGATGGTGTGATCACTGAACTAGAGCCAGACATTGTGGAATATAAAGTCAAGTGGGGCTTAGAAAGCAGCATTACGAACAAAGCTAGTGGAGGTGATGGAATTCCAGTTGAGCTATTTCAAATCTCAAAGGATGATGCTGTGAAAGTGCTGCACTCAATATGCCAGCAAATTTGGAAAACTCAGTAGTGGCCACAGGACTGGAAAAGTTGAGTTTTCATTCCAATCCCAGAGAAAGGCAATGCCAAAGAATGGTCAAACTACCACAGAATTGCACACGTCTCACACACTAGTAAGGTAATGCTCAAAATTCTCCAAGCCAGGCTTCACCAATACATGAACTATGAACTTCCTGACGTTCAAGCTGGTTTTAGAAAAGGCAGAGGAACCAGAGACCAAATTGCCAACATCTGCTGGATCATGGAAAAGCAAGAGAGTTCCAGAAAAACCTCTATTTCTGCTTTATTGACTATGCCACAGCCTTTGCCTGTGTGGATCACAATAAACTGTGGAAACTTCTGAAAAAGATGGGAATACCAGACCACCTGACCTGCCTCTTGAGAAATCTGTATGCAGGTCAGGAAGCCACAGTTAAAACTGGATATGGAACAACAGATTGGTTCCAATTAGGAAAAGGAGTACGTCAAGGCTGTATGTTCTCACCCTGCTTATGTAACTTCTATGCAGAGTACATCATGAGAAACCCTGGACTGGAGGAAACACCAGTTGGAAAGAAGATTGCTGGGAGAAATGTCAGTAACCTCATATATGCAGATGACACCACCCTTATGGCAGAAAGTGAAGAGGAACTTAAAAGTCTCTTGATGAAATGAAAGTGGAGAGTGAAAATGAAGATCATGGCATCTGGTTCCATGTACTTCATGGGAAATAGACGGGGAAACAGTGGAAAGAGTGTCAGAATTTTTTTTTTTTTTGGGGGGAGTGGGTGGGTGGGGCAGGGCTCCAAGATCACTGCAGATGATGACTGCAGGTATGAAATTAAAAGACGCTTACTCTTTGGAAGGAAAATTATGACCAACCTAGATAGCATATTCAAAAGCAGAGACATTACTTTGCCAACAAAGGTCTGTCTAATCGAAGCTATGGTTTTTCCTGTGGTCATGTATAGATGTGAGAGTTGGACTGTGAGGAAGGCTGAGCACTGAAGAATTGATGCTTTTGAACTGTGGTGTTGGAGAAGACTCTTGAGAGTCCCATGGACTCCAAGGAGATCCAACCAGTCCATTCTGAAGGAGATCAGCCCTGGGATTTCTTTGGAAGGAATGATGCTAAAGCTGAAACTCCACTACTTTGGCCCCCTCATGCGAAGTGTTGACTCATTGGAAAAGACTCTGATGCTGGGAGGGATTCGGGGCAGGAGAAGGGGACGACAGAGGATGAGATGGCTGGATGGCATCACTGACTTGATGGACGTGAGTCTGAGTGAACTCCGGGAGTTGGTGATGGACTGGAGGCCTGGCGTGATGCGATTCATGGGGTCGCGAAGAGTCGGACACGACTAAGCGACTGAACTGAACTGAATAATACATAAAAAGACACTGATAACTGCCACAAAAGAAAACGTCCTAGTTCTGATAGTTGTGAACATTGGAGACAAAAAAACATATAGGAGTAGGACCGGATTAGAATGAGCTCCCCCCAAATCAGGTTCAGAGTTCAGCACAGTTTTGGAGGGCATCCTAGGGAGGTGAGGTGGACTGCAATTTTAGCGGGCGAAAGGACTCTGATAGCAATGACTAAAGAAAAACCTGTATTATTCTCATGTTTTGACTTGCTCTGTAGATTCTTTAGGATTTTTGTTTGTGTGGTTGGTTTCAATTCCTTCCCCTCGCCCACGTTGTAGTTGCCAATTTCATTGGCACTATGAAATCTAATGAAGCTTTTGAGCCTTATTTTTCTTCGGTCACATTTGTATTGCTGTTATAAATCTCTGTCTCTATATACAGCTTTTGAAATTCTGTGGAGTTTCCTTTTCTCTCTCTCTCTCTCTTTTTCATTTTTTAAATCTATCATTATTTTTTCTACATTTGTTATTTGTTTACTTTCCCTACTGTTCTTTTCCCCTTGCAGTTAATCTTTAATGTATATAAATCTTTTCAGTTCAGTTCAGTTCAGTTCAGTGGCTCAGTTGTGCCCGACTCCTTGTGACCCCATGAACCACAGCACGCCAGGCCTCCCTGTCCATCACCAACCCCCGGAGTCCAACCAAACCCATGTCCATCGAGCTGATGATGCCATCCAACCATCTCATCCTCTGTTGTTCGCTTCTCCTCCTGCTCTCAATCTTTCCCAGCATCAGGGCCTTTTCCAATGAGTCAGCTCTTCGCATCAGGTGGCCAAAGTATAGGAATTTCAGCTTCAACATCAGTCCTTCCAATGAACACCCAGGACTGATCTCCCTTAGAATGGACTGGTTGGATTTACTTGCAGTCCAAGGGACTCTCAAGAGTCATCTGTATCTCTATTTAACTCTGCATATGCATTTTTTCCCTTTCTTTCCTTTTCTCTCAATATATTTGTTAGTTTTATTTTCACTCTTTTATTCTCCAGTTGGCACCTTGCTCTAGTTTTGTTTCCCAGTTTGTGCTTCAGGTGGTTCTATTCTGGTATATATATATATATATATATATATATATATATATATATATAAAATTTTTTTCCCCTTTGTTCACCAGGTCAATCAATCTATTGTACTTTATTTTGCTGGAATGTTTTGATTTTGCTTGTGGGTGTATATGTACATGTGTCTATTCAGTCATACTTTTTACTCTTGTGATAAACCTCTGCTTCTACATTGGATTTTTACAGTTCTTTGGAGGTTTCCTTGTTTTCCCATTTATTTTTGATTTTTTAAATTATTTTCTATTTTTATTGTTTTAAATTTTAATTTTTAAACCTATTACATTTTTATACATTTATTCCATTGTTTGCCTTTCCTCTGTTCTTGTTCCCTTGCAGTTAAACTTTAAACAAACCTTGTTCATCTACCTCTATTGAACCTTGCATATCTATTCTTTCTTTTCTTTCCTTCCTTTCCTCTCAACATTTTGTTAGTTTTATTTTCAGTGCTTTCATCCCCACTTGGGACTTTGCTTTAGATTTCTTTTCCAGCTTGTGCACTCGTTAGTTTTGTGCTTAACTGGTGGATATCATTTTTGGTTTCCATTTTTTGCTAGGTCAGTCTATTGTAGTTTATTTTTGTTGAACTGTTTTGATTTTGCTGATGGTTGTATATGTGTATATTCCCATATATTGGAATATATGTGTATATTCCTTTATTTTATTTATTATTTGTGTGACAGTGTAACTGCCATTTGTCAGGGGTTCACCTTTGGTTTCTCTCTGTTTTTTTTTTTTTTTTTTGGATATTTATTTTAATCTAACTTAATACCATAACAAACCACCTGTTGTAGAAGACTCTTTTTTTTAAATTTAATTTTATTTTTAAACTTTACATAATTGTATTAGTTTTGCCAAATATCAAAATGAATCCGCCACAGGCATACATGTGTTCCCCATCCTGAACCCTCCTCCCTCCTCCCTCCCCACACCATCCCTGTGTTGTAACGGTGTTCCTGGCCAATGATCCAGCCCCGAGCATTTGGAGTGGGAGCACTGACTCCAAGACCCTATAAAACCGGAGAACTCCTAACCTTAGGGAGTATCAGTTACTGAGAACTCACTCACGCAAACTAAACCACTTGAATACAAGACCTAGAATCACCCAACCACCGATCAGGACAACCCACCCCAGTGTAGGACACCTCATTCAAACAGCAAATAGGACAAAAATAGAAACCCAGTCACCAGCAGACAGGATTACCCTTCTCAATCAGCCCTGCACCTCAGAAGGAAAAGAAAAACAAAACTCAGCACCAATCTCACCCAATGCAAAGCTTACACAAACCATTGGACCAAACTTAGGAGTGCAGAAACTAAAAGGAAGAAAGAATGCAAATTTGAAGGCTGGCAAAAGGAGACCTCAAACACAATAAGATCTTTTTAAAAATGAAGAAATGACAAAGAAATGCTGCACAAATAAAGGAACAAACTGGACACACAGAAATGTAAACAAATGAAGAGGAAATAGGCAAACTGCCTGAAAAACTATTCAGCATGATGATAGTAAAGATGATCAAAAACTTTGAAAATGACATGGAGACAATGCAAGAATCAATGAGCAAACCCCTAGTTGAATTGAAGAATAAACATAGAGAGACAAACAACAATTACTGAAATTAAAAATACTCTAGAAAGAATCAAGAGCAGGGTATCTGAACCAGAAAATGGATCAGTGTGTTGAAAGACAAAATGGTGGAAACAACTGCGGAAGGGCAGAATAAAGTCAAAAGAATGAAAAGAACTGAGGATAGTCTCAGAGACCTCTTGGACAATGTTAAATGCACCAAGATTCAAATTATAGGGGTCCCAGAAGAAGAGAGAAAAATAAAGGGTATGAGAAAAGTTTAGAAGAGATTATACTTGAAAAACCCCCAACATGGAAAAGGAAATAGTCAATCAAGTCCAAGAGGTGCCAAGAGTCCCATTTGTGATAAACCCAAGGAGAAACACCCCTAGACATATACTAAGCAAACTAAGGAAGATGAAACACAAAGAAAGAATATTAAAAGTAGCAAGTTAAAAGTAAGAAGTAACATGCAATGGAAACCCCATATGTTTCACAGCTGATCTTTCAACAGAAACTCTGCAGGCCAGAAGAGACTGGCATGGCATATTTAAAGCACTGAAAGAGAAAAATCTACAGCCAAGATTACTGTACTTGGCAAGGATCTCCTTCAAAATTGATGGAGAAATCAAAGCTTTTCAGATGAGCCAAAGGTAAGAGAATTCTTTACCACAAAACCAGCTTTACAACAAATGGTAATGGGACTTATATAGTCAAGAAATATAAGAGAAGAAAAAAGATCTACAAAACCGACCCCAAACAATTAAGAAAATGGCAATAGGAGCACTGCTGCCGCTGCTGCTAAGTCGCTTCAGTCCTGTCCGACTCTGTGCGACCCCATAGACGGCAGCCCACCAGGCTCCCCGGTCCCTGGGATTCTCCAGGCAAGAACACTGGAGGAGGTTGCCATTTCCTTCTCCAATGCATGCAAGTGAAAAGTGAAAGGGAAGTCGCTCTGTCATGTCGAACTCTGTGTGACCCCATGGACTGCAGCCTACCAGGCTCCTCCGTCCATGGGATTTTCCAGGCAAGAGTACTGGAGTGGGGTGCCATTGCCTTCTCCGAATAGGAGCACATATGTCAATAATTATTCTAAATATAAATGGATTAAATGTTCCAACCAAAAAGCCCAGACTGGCTAAATGGATACATAAACAAGACCTCGGGGTGGGGGCGTGGTCTTAAGATGGCAGAGGAATAAGATGGGGAGACCCCATTCTCCCCAACACATTCATCAAATGGTCATTTGAACGCTGAGCAACTTCCACAAAACAATTTCTGAATGCTGGCAGAGGACACCAGGTACCCAGATAGGCTGCTCATTGTCTTTGAAAGGAGAACAAAGGATTGAGCAAATACCAAAGCAGAACTAGCCGGCTGTCTCCAGGCCCCTCCCCCAACAAGAGGCAGACAGCCATGTGTGTGGCAGCCAGAACCAGAAGGCAAGGGGCGACCTCAGCCTCAGAGACCGGCATTCTCCACCAAACTGTGAGCAGGCTGCCAGTTTCTAACCATGTCTTCCTGGAGTCCTGGATGGTTGACATCTGCCAGGAGAGTTGCATCTTGAGATCAGCTCCCCAGAGGAGATACATGATACACCTGAGGCAGTGTTCTCATGGCACACCCAGGAAACTGAGCGGCCTGGACCCAGTAGGTAATTAAGATGCATGGCCCACTTGGGACAGTGCGTTGGCCAAGCACCTGGTCGCCTGAGCTGCTGGGACCTGGGAAGGGCACAAAACGCACGTGCATCTGAGTCTGTGACTTTGCGGTGTACCTGAAAACCTGAACCTGAGCAGCTTAGACCTGGGAATTGCAGGAAATGCAGGGCCCACATTGGGCAGAACCCCTGAAGAGCAATCTGGAACCTGAGCAGTGTACACGTGGAAAGCATACACCACCGTGAGCTTGGGAAAGCCCAGTGTGTTCCATACACTGCAAGCACTTTCCCAAAATACACACCAACATTATTTGTTTGCAGTGTTCCTCCCTCCCCACACCTCAACTGAACAAGTGAGCCGAAATAAGTGACCACCTTTGCCCCCTTGTGCCAGGGCAGAAATTACACACTAAAGAGACTTGCAAAGAGAGAAAGCCAAAATAAATAAAGAAAAGGGAACCCCTCTGGGAGTGAGAGGTGCAACAGATTACAACCCTGTAGTTAATATTGACTAAGCATAGGAAGGGGCTTATAGATCTTGTAAAGAAATGCAAGCTGGAACAAGGAATTATCTGAAACTCAACTGAACCCACACTGCCCACAACGGCTCCAGAGAAATTCCTAGATATAGTTTTCCTATTATCAACCTTCTAATTTTAAAAAATTATTTATTATGTTTTTCCTTCTTACTTTTTTTTTTTTTAATTTTACAATATTGTATTGATTTTGCCATACATCCACATGAATCTGTCATGGGTGTACACGTGTTCCCCATCCTGAACTCCCCTCCCACTCCCTCCCTGTACCATCCTTCTGGGTCATCCCAGTACACCAACCCCAAGCATCCTGTAACCTGCATCAAACCTGGACTGGCGATTCGTTTCTTATATGATATTATACATGTTTCAATGCCATTCTCCCAAATCATCCAACCCTCCTCCTCTCCCACAGAGTCCAAAAGACTGTTCTATACATCTGTGTCTCTTTTGCTGTCTCACATACAGGGTTATCGTATCTTTCTAAATTCCATATACATGTGTTAGTATACTGTATTGGTGTGGGTTTTTTTTTTTTTTTTTTTTTCCTTTCTTTCTTTCTGGCTTACTTCACTCGATATAATAGGCTCCAGTTTCATCCACCTCATTAGAACTGATTCAAATGTATTCTTTTTAATGGCTGAGTAATACTCCACTGTGTATACATACCACAGCTTTCTTATCCATTCATCTGCTGATGGACATCTAGGTTGCTTCCATGTCCTGGCTATTAGAAACAGTGCTGTGATGAACATTGTGGTACACGTGTCTCTTTCAATTCTGGTTTCCTTGGTGTGTATGCCCAGCAGTGGGATTGCTGGGTCATAATTAATCCTTTAATTTTCAATTTTACAACCTATTACCTTGCAAAATATGACCCTATTTTTAAAGCATATTTCATATTTTTAAATATATTTTGTGATTGATTGTGTTTTGTATTTTTAATATTGTATTTCAGAGAGTCTACCCTCTACTCTAGATTTTTTTTTACTTAAATTAATTTACTTGTTTTAATTGGAGGCTAATTACTTTACAAAATTGTAGTGGTTGTTGCCATACATTGACATGAATCAGCCATGGGTGTATCAGTTCAGTTCAGTTCAGTTGCTCAGTTGTGCCCGACTATTTGCGACCCCACGCGCTGCAGCATGCCAGGCCTCCCTGTACATCAACAACTGCTGGAGTCTACCCAAACCCATGTCCATTGAGTCGGTGATGCCATCCAAACATCTCCTCCTCTGCTGTCCTCTTCTGCCCTCAGTCTTTCCCTGGATCAGGGTCTTTTCAAATGAATCAGGTGGCCAAAATATTGAAGATTCAGCTTCAAAATCAGTCCTTCAAATGAACACCCAGGACTGATCTCCTTTGGGATGGACTGGTTGGGTCTCCTTGCAGTCCAAGGGACTCTCAAGAGTCTTCTCCAACGCCATGGTTTAAAATCATTTATTCTTGGGAGCTCTGCTTTCTTTATAGTTCAACTCTCATATCCATACATGACCACGGGAAAAGCCATAACCTTGACTAGATGGACCTTTGTTGACGAAGTAATGTCTCTGCGTTTCAATATACTGTCTAGGTTGGTCATAACTTTCCTTCCAAGGTGTAAGTGTCTTATAATTTCATGGCTGCAATCACCATCTGCAATGGTTTTGGACCCCTCCCTCCTCTCGAAATATAACGTCAGCCACTGTTTCCCCATCTATTTGCCATGAAGTGATGGGACTGAGTGCCATTATCTTAGCTTTGTGAATGTTGAGCTTTAAGCCAATCTTTTCAATCTGCTCATTCTCTTTCATCAAGAGGCTCTTTAGTTCTTCTTCACTTTCTGTCAAAAGGTGGTGTCATCTGCATATCTGAGTTATTGATATTTCTTCCGGCAAACTTGATTCCAGATTGTACTTCCTCCAGCCCAGCGTTTCTCATGATGTACTCTGCATATAAGTTAAGTAAGCAGGGTGACAATATACAGCCTTGACCTACTCCTTTTCCTATTTGGAACCAGTCTGTTATTCCATGTTCAGTTGTAACTGTTCCTTCCTGACCTGCATACAGGTTTCTCAAGCGGCAGGTTACGTGGTCTGCTAATATATACCATGGGTGTATACCCATGGATGTATATGCGTGCCTAATCCTGAACCCCCTCCCATCTCCCTCTCCATCTCATTCCTCAGGATTGTCCCAGTGCACTGGTCCTTGGCACCCTGTCTCATGCACCAAACCTGGACTGGTCTTCTATTTCACATATGGTAATATGCATGCTCCGCTTCTATTCTCCCAAATCATCCCGCCCCTAGCTTCTTCCATAGAATCCAAAAGTCTGCTATTTATATCCGTGCCTCTTTTGCTCTCTCACATGTAGGGTCCTCATTACTATCTTTCTAAATTTTATATATATATATATATATATATATATATATATATATATATATATGTTAATATAGTGTATGGATGTTTTTCTTTCTGACTTGCATCACTCTGTATCATAGGATCCAGTTTCATTCACCTCATTAGAACTGATTCAAATGCACTCTTTTAAATAGCTGAGTAATATTCCATTCTGTATATGTACCAAAGCTTTACTATCCATTCATCTGCTCATGGATATCTAGGTAGCTTCCATGTCCTAAACATGAAAACACTGTTGTGATGATGAACATTGGGGTAGACGTGTCTCTTTCAATTCTGGTTTCCTCAGTGTGTATGCCCAGCAGTGGGTTTCCTGGGTCACATGACAGTACTAGTTCCAGCTTTTTAAGGAATCTACACAGAGTCCCCCATACTGGCTGTACTAGTTTGCATTGCCTCCAACACTGTAAGAGGATCCCCTTTCTTCTGCAGTCTGTTCAGCATGCATTGTTTGTCGACGTTTTGATAACAGCCATTCTGACAGGTGTGAGATGGTACAACATTGTGGCTTGATTTCCATCTCTGTGATAATGAGTGATGTTGAGCATCTTTTCATGTGTTTCTTAACCATCTGTATGTCTTCTTTGGAGAACTGTCTGTTTAGTTCTTCAGCCTAATTTTTGATTGGGCCATTAATTTTTTCTGGTATTGAGTTGCATGAGCTTCCTGTATATTTTTGAGTTTCACTTAGTCAATTGCTTCATTTACTATCATTTTCTCCCGTTCTGATGACTGTCTTTTCACCTTCCTTGTTTCCTTCATTGTTCAGGAGCTTTTAAATTTGATTCGTTCCGTTGGTTTATTTTTGCTTTTATTTACATTACTCTGGGAGTTGAGTCATAGAAGGTCCTGCTGTGATTTATGTCAGAGAATGTTCTGTCTATATTTTCCTCTAGAAGTTTTACAGTTTCTGGTCTTTCATTTAGATCTTTAATCCATATTTAGTTTATTTTTGTGTATCATTAGAAAGTATTCTAGAATCATTATTTTACAGGTGGTTGGCCAGTTTTTCCAGTGCCACTTGTTAAAGATATCGGTCTTTTCTCCATTGTATATCCCTGAGTCCTTTGTCAAAGATAAAGTGACCATAGGTGCGTGGATTTATCTCTGGGCTTTCTATTTTGTTCCATTGGTCTATATTTCTGTCTTGGTGTCAGTAACATATTGTCTTGATAACTGTAGCTTTGTACTATAGCCTGCAGTCATGCAGGTTGATTCCTTCAGTTCCATTCTTCTTTCTCAAGATTGCTT
The DNA here is from genome assembly GCF_002263795.3 of Bos taurus. Lineage (NCBI taxonomy): Eukaryota > Metazoa > Chordata > Mammalia > Artiodactyla > Bovidae > Bos > Bos taurus. Next base: position 24,576,196 of record NC_082638.1, read on the forward strand.
TGGCTATTCGAGGTTTTTTTTATTTTTCCCCTTCATACAAACTGTGCAATGATTTGTCCTAGTTCTCTGGAAAACACTTTTGGTAGGTTGATAATTACTTTAAATGTAAACAGATTAAATGTTCCAACCAAAAGACACAGACTGATTGAATGGATACAAAAACATGACCCATATATATATGCTGTCAACCAGAAACCACCTTCAGATGCAAAGACACATATAGACTGAAATTGAGAGGATGGAAAAATACATTCTATGCAAATGGAAAGCAAAAGAAAGCTGGAATATTAATCCTGATATCAGACAGGACTTAAAATAAGAATACTATTAAAAGTAAGGAAAGACACTACACTATGATAAAAGGATCAATCCAAGAGGGAGACATAACAGTTGTAAACATCTATGCACTGAACACTTTATTGCCAAATTTTACCTTAAATTGAAGAAACTAGCGAAAATGACTAGATGATTCAGGTATGAACTAAATCAAATCCCTTATGTTTATACAGTGGAAGTGACAAATAGATTCAAGACAGAATATCGAAGATTCAAGACAGAATCAAGATAGACAGAATGCCTGAAGAACTATCGATGGAGTTTTGTGACAGTGTACAGGAGGCAGTGATCAAGACCATACCCAAGAAACACAAATGCAAAAAGTCAAAATGGTTCTCTGAGGAGGCCTTCCAAATAGCTGAGAAACGAAAAGAAGCAAAAGACAAAGGAGGGAGGGAAATATATACCCATTTGAATGAAGAGTTCCAAAGAATTGCAAGTAGAGATAAGAAAGCCTTCCTCAGCAATCAACAAAAAGAACAGAGGAAAACAATAGAATGGGAAAGACTAGAGATCACGTCAAGGAAATTAGAGATACTAAGGGAGCATTTCATGTAAAGATGGGCACAATAATGGACAGAAATGGTATGGACATAAGAGAAGCAAAAGATATTAAGAATTGATGGCAACAATGCACAGAAGAATTATACAAAAAAGATCTTCATGATGCAGATAACCAGGATAGTGTGATCACTCACCTAGAGCCAGACATCCTGGAATGTGAAGCCAAGTGGATTTTAGGAAGCAAAGCTAGTGGAAATTATGGAATTCCAGTTGAGCTATTTGAAATCCTAAAAGACGATGTTGTGAAAGTACCATGCAATATGCCGGCAAAGTTTCAAAGCTCGGCGGTGGCCACCGGACTGGAAAACGTCAGTTTTCATCCCAGTCTCAAAGGAAGGTAATGCCAAAGAATGCTCAAACAACCACACAGTTGCACTCATCTCACGTGCTAGTAGAGTAATGCTCAAAATTCTCCAAGCCAGGCTTCAACAGTATGTGAACTGTGAACTTCCAGATGTTGAAAGTGGACTTAGAATAGGCAGAGGAACCAGAGATCAAATTGCCAACATCCACTGGATCATTGAAAAAGCAAGAGTTCCAGGAAAAACATATATTTCTGCTTTATTCAATATGCCAAAACCTCTGAGTGTGTGGGTCAAAATAAACTGTGGAAAATTCTAAAAGAGATGGGAGTACCAGGCCACCTGACTTGCCTCCTGAGAAATCTGTGTGCAGGTCAAGAAGCATCAGTTAGAACTGGACATGAAACAACAGACTGGTTGCAAGTCGGGAAAGGAGTATATCAAGGCTGTATTTCATCACCCTGCTATTTAACTTACAAGCAAAGGACATCATGCTAAATGCCAGGCTGGATGAAGCACAAGCTGGAATCAAGATTGTCAAGAGAAATATCAGTAATCCCATATATGCAGATAACACCACCCTTATGGCAGAAAGTGAGGACCTAAAGAGCCTCTTGATGAAAGTGAAAGAGGAGAGTGAAAAAGTTGGCTTAAAACTCAACATTCAGAAAACTAATATCATGGCATCCAGGCACATCCCTTCATGGCAAGTAGATCAGGAAACAATGGAAATAGTGCCAGACTGTTTTTCGCAGTTGGGGAGGCAAATCACTACAGATGTTGATTGCAGCCATGAAATTCAAAGGTGCTTGCTCCTTGGAAGTCACGCTATGACTTACTTAGAAAGCATTAAAAAGCAGAGACATTATTTTACCAACAATCAACCAATGTGTCAAAGCAATCCTTTTTGCAATAGTCATGTACTGATGTGAGAGTTGGAGGAGAAGGAAAGCTGAGTGCCTAAGAATTGATCCTTTGGAACTGTGGTTTTGGAGAAAACTCTTGAGGATATCAAAGCAGTCAATCCCAAGAAAATCAGTCCTGAACATACACTGAGATGACTGAAGCTCCAATACTTTGGCAACCTGATGCAAAGAAGTAACTCATTTGAAAAGACCCTGATGCTGGAAAAGATCGAAGGCCAGAAGAGAAGGGGACGATAGAAGACGAGATAGTTGGATGGCATCCTCAATGCACATGAGTTTTAGCAAGCTCTGGAAGTTGGTGATGGACAGGGACAGGGAAGCCTGGTGTGATGTTTTTCCATAAAGTATGATGTTAGTTATACAGTTTATTACCATCATCAGGTTGAGGAAGTTTTCTATTTCTAGTTTGCTAAGAGTTTTTATACAGAATGTGTTCAGTCACTCAGATCTGTCCAGCTCTTTGCGACCCCATGGAGTTTAAACCCAAATGGTTCCTCTGGTTGAGGATTCTCCAGGCAAGAATATTGGAGTTGGTTGCCGTGCCCTCTGCCAGGGCATCGTCCCAACCATGGAATAGATATCAGACTTTATCAAATTATTTTTCAGCGTTTTTCGAGATGACCCTACTGTGTTTTATTTTTGTCCTTTAGTACTTTGAATTACACTGATTGATTTTCAAATGTTTAACCAATCCTGCGTTCTTAGGGGACAAAAATTAATAGATTATGCTGTGTTGTCTTTGTATATATTGGCATAGTCTGCGCTTCACTCTGAACACTTTCTGTTGCTACGTCTTCAAGTGCACAATTTTCTCCTGCTGTCCTGTCTAATCTGTCATTTATTCTATCGACTGTGTTTGCCATCTGACGTTACAGTTTTCCTATCTACAAGATGGAATTGGTCTACTTTATTATTTGCATGTCTCTACTTAATTTTACAAAATGCAAAAAACACAGTCATTCCAATATTTTAATGTCTCTGTCGGCAATGTCTTAAATCTATGCCGCTTCTGGGTCAGTTTCATTTCTCAAGGGAAATTTAATATGATTTTTTCTTACCTTAGTGAGATTAAATATCTTTTTAATGTGGTTAGTGTATAGTCCCATATCTTTCTTGTCAAATGGCTGCTCATGTCTTTTAAACATGAATAAAGTGAATAAAGTGAATGTCCAGTAGTACATCTTTCTTAGAAACTGTTGGCTCGTGTGTTTTTCACATTTTTCTATCATTCTTTAGGTTCTTTGTTATAAAATTTTAACAGTCATCTTTTGGGTTTGTTTATGGTGCTTTTTTTTTTTTTTTTCTACCTCTTAAAATTTTAAGCAGTGTCATGCATCCAGGGTGAATAAGGAACCAGTGAACACCAGGAAGTGAGCACTTCACAGGAAACCCAGGAAGTCCCACTAAGACAAAAAACTGTGTACCCCAGGGCACACCTCAGGCTGGCTGACCCTGCTTGTCAATTAGGAACACAAGGACTGAGATGAAGCCGACACCTCATTCCCCTTTCCTCCAGAGGCAAGCACCTCAGTGAGAGACCTTGGGAACCAGACGGGGATACATGATTACACAGTGTTCCTTGGAAGCTGGAATCTTGTCGTAGCTCTTCATGGAAATGAATTCCAGCATGGTCTCAATGGTGATGGAAGCAGCAATGGAGGTACCAGCTGGAAAACAAGATGAGAAAAGAGATTTGTAAGGGCACACGTTGAGAAAGCCCTTTCCAGACGAGGCTCACACAATCTGAGCAAGCACCGCCCCTTCAGGGGAATACTAATCACTCAAAGGTCGTCACTTCTTTCTTGGGATGCCTCATCCCCATCACCCTGTATAAACCCAAACTTGGGTATTACACCTAATGAGGTGAGCATGAGTCCTAGATTTGAAACTAGACAGCTCCAAGTGGACCAATAGCAAAAATATTCAGTGCATTCTCACAGCCTGAAGACAGGGGTTTCAGACTGGAAACTAGAAAAGTGAGGACAGCTATGTGCAAACTGAGCAAAGGAAGTGGGATGGAAAAGATTCCTGGTAGGTGGTCCAGAATTAAATGGTGCTCAAAGTGCTTTAAGACCACCTTATAGGAGGAAAGTAGAATGATTCTCTTTTCCACAGATACTTCGATAGAACCTAATTATCATGGAGGAATTTTAGGCAGGATATTAAAAACTAGATAATGGTGAAATGTGAGAGAGAAAAGAATGAAAGCCTGAATACTGTGGCTGTGGGCCAAGGTTTGGAGGAGACCCAGTCTCTCTGCCCTGTGGCCCTTCATGTAGACTTAGAGAGATGAGGATGGCAGGTGAGTTTGGAGGGCTCCTAAGGCCATTAAAAATGCTACATTTCCCCCACCAAATCATCTGAGTTGCTCTCCATCCTCCCCTAGAGTTGACAGGATAGGGCTTTGTGATGTGAAGGCCCACCCAGGGCCACCATTGGCTGGGGAAATGAGTTGCTGACCTCATAAAGCATAAGGCTGTGGCCCCCTGGGAGGGGTATACATAGGGCTGCTCAGGGGCTCTGGAGCAGACCACTGCGAGTCTTCAAAATGACTAAGGTGACTGGGAAGCCACAAGGCTCTAGAGAAGTTGTGGAACAGCAGACTCTAGATACCCAGGAGGAAAAGATGAAAAGCTCCTGTCAACAGATGTCCAAAGAAGTGTCAAGGTGAGCTGAACCCATGCAAGGTCCTTTTGCCCATTGAGACCGCCCCATAAGACCCCTCCCCTTGTCCTTGCCAGGCCCTTACCCCTTCTCCTCCCACACCCCTTCTCCTGAAGCCATTGTTCCCAACCATCTTCACCCTCTTCCCCAAACAAACCGCCACTCTGTACTCCCTTTTTTTGTTTTCTCCAGGTGGCCAGGGTAACCATGAGGGTGAATAAGCCATCTGGTCCTGAGCTTATTTTATCTTGTGGTTGGAAGCATTTTGATTGCAGTTTTGCCTTCTATGTTCGTGATGGGTCTGTTGAGATTATCTATTTCTTCCTGGTTCAGTTTTGGAAGGTTATACTTTTCTGAGTATTTGTCCATTTCTTCTAAGTTGTCCATTTTATTGTCATATAGCTGCTGATAGTAGTCTCAGGATCCTTTCTATTTCTGTGTTGTCTGTTGTGATTTTTCCATTTTCATTTTAATTTGTTGAATTGATTCTTCTCCCTTTCTTTCTTGATGAATCTGGCTAATGGCTTGTCTTTTTTTTTTTTTTTTCTTTTTTAATCTTCTTAAAGAACTGTCTTTTCCTTTCACTGATTTTTGTAACAGTTTCCTTTCTTTTTCACTTATTTCTTCCCTAATTTTTATGATTTCTTTCCTTCTGCTAACCCCGGGGTTCTTCATTTCTTCTTTTTCTCATTGCTTTAGCTGGGACGTTAGGTCATTTATTTGAGGTTTCTCTTGTTTCTTCAGATAAGCTTGTATTTTTATGAATCTTCCCCTTAGCACTGCTTTCTGAATCCCATTGGTTTTCATTTCATTTTCATTCATATCGTGTTTTCATTTTTGTTTGTATCTATGCATATTTTCATTTCTGTTCTGACTTCTTCTGTTATATGTTGGTTATTCAGAAGTGTGTTGTTCAGCCTCCATATGTTTGTATTTTTAATAGTTTTATTTTTCCTGCTGTTGTAGGTTGTTTAGTCGCTCAGTCGTTTCCGACTCTTGTGGCCCCGTGGACTGTAGCCTGCCAAACTCCTCTGTCCGTGGAACTCTCCAGGCCAGAATACTGGAGTTGGTTGCCATTTCCTTCTCCAGAGAATCTTCCCAGCCCAGGAATCGAACCTGGGTCTCCTGCATTGCAGGCAGATTCTTTGCTGACTGAGCTACAACATCTAATCTTACTGCATTGTGATCAGAAATGATGCTTGAAATGATTTCATTTTTGTTTTCTTTTTCTAATTTACCAGGGCTAGATTTATGCGATCTATCCTGGAAATGTTCCATGTGCACTTGAGAAAAAGGTGAGATTCATTGTTTTGGGGTGAAGTGTCCTATAGATATCAATTAGGTCTAACCGGTCCATTGTATCATTTGAAGTTTGTGTTTCCTTGCTGATTTTCTGCTCGGTTGATCTATACATACATGTAACTGGGATATGAAAGTCTCCGACTATTACTACATTTCTTTTAATTTCCCCTTTCAAATTTGTTAGCATTTGCCTTACGTACTGCGGTACTCCTATGTTGGGTACATAGATATTTATAGAAGAAAAGCAAAGAGATAAACATCTGAATGCAGAGTTCCAAAGAATAGCAAGAAGAGATAAGAAAGCCTTCTTCAGCGATCAATGCAAAGAAATAGAGGAAAACAACAGAATAGGAAAGACTAGGGAATCTCTTCAAGAAAATCAGAGATACCAAAGGAACCTTTCATGCAAACCTTGGCTCGATAAAGGACAGAAATGGTATGGACCTAACAGAAGCAGAAGATATTAAGAAGAGATGGCAAGAATACACAGAAGAACTGTACAATCAAGATCTTCATGACCCAGTTAATCATGATGGTGTGTTCACTTACCTAGAGCCAGACATCCTGGAACGTGAAGTCAAGTGGGCCTTAGAAAGCAGCACTACGAACAAAAATAGTGGAGGTGATGGAATTCCAGTTGAGCTATTCCAAATCCTGAAAGATGATGCTGTGAAAGTGCTGCACTCAATATGCCAGCAAATTTGGAAAACTCAGCAGTGGCCACAGGACTGGAAAAGGTGAGTTTTTATTCCAATCCCAAAGAAAGGCAATGCCAAAGAATGCTCAAACTACCACACATTTGCACTCATCTCACACACTAGTAAAGTAATGCTCAAAATTCTCCAAGCCAGGCTTCAGCAATATGGGAACCGTGAACTTCCTGATGTTCAAGCTGGTTTTAGAAAAGGCAGAGGAACCAGAGATCAGATTGCCAACATCCGCTGGATCATGGAAAAAGCAAGAGCGTTCCAGAAAAGCATCTATTTCTGCTTCATTGACTATGCCAAAGCCTTTGCCTGTGTGGATCCCAATAAACTGTGGAAACTCCTGAAAGAGATGGGAATACCAGACCATCTGATCTGCCTCTTGAGAAATTTGTATGCAGGTCGGGAAGCAACAGTTAGAACTGGACATGGAACAACAGACTGGTTCCATATAGGAAAAGGAGTCCGTCAAGGCTGTATATTGTCAACCTGTTTATTTAACTTACATGCAGAGTACATCATGAGAAACGCTAGGCTGGAAGAAATACAAGCTGGAATCAAGATTGCCGGGAGAAATATCAATAACCTCAGATATGCAGATGACACCACCCTTATCGCAGAAAGTGAAGAGGAGCTAAAAAGCCTCTTGATGAAGGTGAAAGTGGAGAGTGAAAAAGTTGGCTTAAAGCTCAACATTCAGAAATCGAAGATCATGGCATCTGGTCCCATCACTTCATGGGAAATAGATGGGGTAACAGTGGAAACAGTGTCAGACTTTATTTTTCTGGGCTCCAAAATCACTGCAGATGGTGACTGCAGTCATGCAATTAAAAGACACTTACTCCTTGGAAGGAAAGTTATGACTAACCTAGATAGCATATTCAAAAACGGAGACATTCCTTTATCAACGAAGGTCCATCTAGTCAAGGCTATGGTTTTTCCTATGGTCATATATGGATGTGAGAGTTGGACTGTGAAGAATGCTGAGCGCCTAAGGATTGATGCTTTTGAACTGTGGTGTTGGAGAAGACTCTTGAGAGTCCCTTGGACTGCAAGGAGATCGAAGCTGTCCATTCTGAAGGAGATGAGCCCTGGGATTTCTTTGGAAGAATGATGTTAAAGCTGAAACTCCAGTACTTTGGCCACCTCTTGAGAAGGATTGACTCATTGAAAAAGACTCTGTTTCTGGAAGGGATTGGGCACAAGAGGAGAAGGGGACGACACAGGATGAGATGGCTGGATGGCTTCACTGACTCGATGAACATGAGTCTCAGTGAATTCCGGGAGTTGGTGATCTACAGGGAGGCCTGGCGTGCTGCGATTCCTGGAGTTGTGAAGAGTCAGAAACAACTGAGCGACTGATCTGATCTGATCTGATATCTTCTTGTATTGATGCTTTGATCATTATGTAGTGGCCTTCACTTTCTCATTTCACAGGCTTTATTTCAGTCTATTTTATCTGATATGAATATAGCTACTCCTGCATTCTTTCGGTCTCCACTTGCATGAAATACCTTTCCCCAGCACTCCACATTCAAGCTATATGTGTACCTTGGCTTCAGGTGGTTCTCTTGTAGAGAGCATATAAAGGAGTCTGGTTTGGTAACCATTTTACAATACTTCCTTTGTCACCTATCTATCCATTTGTCCATCCCTCTTTCCAATGCACAGTCGATCTTTTTCCTTGTTGCTTTTGTTTTAAATTGCAGACATCAGTATGTGTCTCCTTAGATATTTCAGCAAGCCTGCCATTAAGTAGTGAGCCGAATTTGTTTACAGCAATTTTCTTTGGATACTAATTTTAGATACAATGATATATAGCAATATTTTCTTTTCACAGTCACGTTACTTTTTAACTGAAGTATAGTTGATTTACAACATTGTGTGAATGTCTGTTTTACAGAAAAGTGATTCAGTTATGCACATATATACGTGTAAATACATTTTGTGTACACACACACACACACACATATATATATATATACACATTCTTTTATTTAATCTTTATGTATGTATGCATTTATTTATTTATTTAATTTTTTTTACTACACTGTAGTGTGTGTGATTAGTTCTATAACCAGGATTTGAACATGTATCCACTGCAGTGCAAGTGTGGAATCTTTACTGCTGGACTGCCAGGGTTCCCCCATATATGTTTGTTTTCATTATAAGTTATCATGGGATACTGAATATATTTCTCTGTGTTCTACAGTAGAAACTTGTCAATCCATTCCATGTACTCTAGTTTATATCTCCTCCCCCCAATCTCTTAGTCCATTGCTCCCCCAATTCTCTCTGCCTTGGAAGCCTCAAGTCTGTTATATATGTCCATGAGCTTGCATCTGTTGCATACACATGTTCATTTGTGTCATATCTTAGATTCTACATTTGAATGATATAATTTGGTATTTGTCTTTCTCTGTGTGCCTTATTTCATTTAGTATGATTATCTCTCGGGCCATGCATGTTGACTCAAATGGCCTTATTTTTGTAGTTGTACATTTTCTTGTGTCCTTCTAAGTATACATAGAATTATTCATCTGCGATTAATTTCCTGTATATATTTTTTAAATGAGTGTAGTACACCACTCTTGGTATAGTACATCCATTTTGAGTCTGTATTAGGATTTTATATGGATATGTCAGTCACTTCAATTCAATTGCTCAGTTGTGTCCGATGGTTTGGAACCCCATGGACTGTAGCATTCCCTGTCAATCACTAACTCCTGGAGCTTGTGTCTCCTTCCTTCTCAGCTTTATTATAGTTTGTATTTCTTGTTTGACGAATCTGTACAGAGTTTCCTTTGTTGTGGCTGTACTGATTCTTGCTCCCTTACATCGATACACAGAGGCAGTCAGCAGTGTTTATTTTCTCTGACCTGCTCTCAGAAGTGTGTACTACATCACTCTTGCTAAGTCGGTCCCTGTAGATTATGCATGTGACAGGTATTTGTGGGAATCCATGAATTTCAGCCTACCAATATAAGCCTTCCAGGGAGTTCCATTTTACCTCGGTCGGGGTACTCACTACCAGCAATATTGTCTGTCCTATGTGAAACGTAAATTCTGTAACACAACTCTCATCTGCCCTTCTTCAGTGACTCTGATTATCACAATTGTCTGTACCTCTGACAAGGTCATTCTTTCCTTGTTTCAATGCCTGAGTCATATTCCGTCATGAACCCCTACCCCATTCCTTTATCTGTTCATCTCTCTGTCCCCGTGTACTTCCTTTAATTTCATCTCTGGGCATTGGGAATCCTGCTGCAGTGCATGCTCTTGGGCATGTGGTTTTCAAAGTCTGTGTATTTCTGAAATATCATAGGGGTGGAGAAGCCCTGTCATATTTTCTTTTTTTTTTTTTTATAAAGTCACGTGGACAGTGATTCTTATACTGGCTCCTCCCGCTGATATACCCTCACTACTATAAAAGGATCCCGCTGACTAATGTTAATCTACCATTTCTGGCCTGGTCTGTTTTCCACGGTGGCCTTTTTCACTGGTCAGAGTTGATGTCTTGTGGCAGTTTGTATCTCTGATAAGAAACCTTGTGGAGTACTATTCATGGGCTTTTTGCTTTTAGAAAGCACTTTGAGTTGTATTTTCCTGTTGATACTTTCTTCCTGAGAGTGTTCCAGTTGTGTGTGTGTGTGTGTCTGTGTGTGTGTGTGTGTGTCTGTGTTTATTTATTTAATTTCGGGTGTGTGACCTTGACATGTTCAAGGGTGGGTGTCCTGTCGAGTCCAGAGGCCTTGTGAGTATCAGATGTCCATCAGCGATAGTTTTGATGCTGCAGTTGCAGAGAAAATCTTCCATGCTGAAGGGTTTCTTTATTCTGTCCTATTTTAGGATGGTCTGTGCCGCCTGAGAGTTTTACTCAGGCCTGGTTGTATATTAAAATAGAAAGAGCCAGAGGATGCCGGCAAACCTGGTGACTGCTCACACTTGGTGACTGCTCACACTTGGATTTCATTTTAAGTAAAAGTCAATCCTTGATTGACAAGGACACGTTTCTTTTACTTGTACAGATTCTTGTTCCATGGGACTGAGAATACTAGATATTCAGCTGTGCTTGTTTTCACCTACATGTTATTAGAACATGTCTCATCTACCACTCTTGCTGAACTAGGTTTGCATGGATTCTGTATGTTATATGTATCTCTGGGAAGAAATTAGTACCAATTTCCAGATGTATCCCTTCCATGCAACCAGGGTCCTCTGCTACCCATAAATTTCATGCCAGGTTGGATGCTCACATCACCTTTGTGTGGGTGCTCACTGCTCTGGATTTTTGTATAGCAATTGTCCGTTGCACCCCATAATGTTTCTTGAGTCGACTCTCCTTCACTCAGTGTGATGATCTCTGGGTTGATCTCTCTCTCTGAAGACGGCCTATGTTCATATTTCAATGCTTGATTCAAAAATCATTCTAGACCTGTATCATGTTTGTTTATCCATTGCTCTCTCCAGGTATGCTAACTTTGCTTTCATCTCTTCAATGTTCTGAATGGTGCCACGGGAGGTTTGGGGTGTGTTGTGTGCAAAATCTCTTCATTTCTGAAATATTCCAGGAGAGGATCTGATTAATCAAACTGTCTCTACCTCTTTATTTATTTATTTATTTCTCTCTCATGGGAGTGCACTTTTCTAGTCATGCTCATATGACTCTTACCAGGTCTATCCCACCAGTACTCTAAAGTGTCCACTGTAGTAATGTTACTCTACCATTGATACCATGTCCAGCTTTTGACAGGTCTTGTTCCATGCTCATGCAGAGGTGATAATGTCCTCACAACTTCGATGTTTATGTCTCTTAGAATTCACCCAATGTGCAAATTGCCATGTGCTTTCTTAAATAAACATGGAATTGTGTTTACCTGTTCACATGCTCTTCCTGTTAGCTTCTCCTGTGTTTACGTTATTTTTCCCCTTAGGTGAGCTCTGGTAATTTGTCATGGGTGGGTATCAGTTGGAGCTCAGCACCCTTGTGAATAGTGTGTCCATCAGCAAGCATTTTAAGGTTACTGTTAGGAAAAAAAAAATGTCCACAAGACGCCAGCATTTCTTCATGCCCTGCTCTTGTTGCTCTGGTAACAGAAGCCTCTGTGGTTATCCCAGACCTGCTTGTAAATGAGAGTAAAATAAGAAAGAGGAAGCCACCCAAAGCTTTTGTCTCTTGAGCCTTTAAGATTTTTTTTACTATAAGTAAAGTTGTATTTCTTACTTAAGACTATTTACTCCATTGTAATTATTGCAGGTAAACAGTTTCTCCTTCCCTTCCACAGACAACTGGAGGTATTCTGCTGCAGTTATTGTCACCTATTTTTTTCAGAATCTGAAAAAATCAACAGAATCTGTTGAGGACATGTCTCTTGATACAGGAGGTCTGTGTGGATTATCAATTGCATAGGTATTCAGGGGAATAAGTCTATTGCAGCCTTCACCTTTCAGCTTCTTACGCATTGACACCATTTGCTAACTATAAGTTTCTTACCAGGAGTGTAAGTACATTTCACTTTTGTTTGGATACTAATGTTAACCTACATTTGTCAGGGGCTTGAACAAGAGAAGGACCCAGCATGGTTCATGGCAGGGACAGAGATGCTGACTCAGGAGTATTTGTTGGGGGTTTGAACAAGGTCAGGACTTATCCTGGTTCAGTGCAGGGAACTAAATTGAACTACACTGGGCCCTGCCCTTGTTCAAGCCCGGACAAACACTTCTGAGCCCACATCTCGTTATGTGCACTGAACTAGCTGGGTCCAGCATTTGCTCAAGCCCCCAGAAAATACTCCTGAGTCCACCTCTTGGTCACTGCACTGAATGAGTCTAGGTCCTGCCATTGTTATATCCCCCAACCAATAATCCTGAACCCACAGGTTAGTCCCTGACCTGAAGCAGATGCTTTCTGCTGTTGTTCAAGCCCCGACAAACACTCCTGAGCCTACATATCAGTCCCTGCACTGAACTTGGCTGGGTTTTGCCCTAGTTGAAGACCCCGACAAACACTCATGAGACCATATCTTGGTCACTGTTTGGAAAAAGGCTGGGTCCTTCCCATGTTCAAGCCGCGGGAAACACTCCTGAGTCCACATCTCATTCCCTGTACTGAACTAGCTGGGTCCAGCATTTACTCAAGCCTCCGCAAAATGCTCCTGAGCCCACCTCTAGGTCACTGCACTGAAGAAGTCTAGGTCCTGCCCTTGTTATATCCCCCAACACAGACTCCTGAGCCCACGTCTTGGTCCCTGCTTTGAAGAAGGCTGGGTCCTTCCCATATTCAAGCTGCGGGAAACACTCCTGAGCCCACATCTCATTACCTGCACTGAACTAGGCGGGGTCAAGCACGTGATCAAGCCACTGGCAAATGCTCCTGAACCTACATCTCAGTCATTGCACTGAACGAGTCTAGGTCCTGCCCTTGTTAGATCCCCCAACACATACTCCTCAGCTAAAATCTTGGTCCCTGCCCTGAGCAGGCTGGGTCCTTCCCATGTTCAAGTCCCCAACAAATATTCCTGAGCCCGCCTGTCTCTGCAATAAATTGGCTGGGCCCTCCATTTTCAAAACCCCAACAAACACTCCTGAGCCTGCATCTCGGTCTCTGCGCTGAGCTAGCCTCAGTCCTACCCTTGTTCAAGACCCTGACTAATAATCTGAGCCAATAGCTCGGTCCCTGCACTGAACTCCGATGGTTTCTGCCTTTTAGCAGGGCTGCTGAAAATACTCCTGATCACACCTCTCTGTCACTGCACTGAACGAATCTAGTTTCTGCCCTCGTTAGTCTCCCAACACATAATCCTGAACCCACATAAGGAACCCTGCACAAAAGCAGCCTGGGTGCTCCCAATGTTCAAGCCCCGAGAAACACTGCTGAGCCTGCAATTCGGTCCCTGCACTGAACCAGGGTGAGTTCTGCCTTTGTTCAAACCCCCAACAAATACTCCTGAGTCAGCATCTCTGTCCCTGCCATGAACCATGCTGGGTCCTTCTCTTGTTCAAGCCCCTGACAAATGTAGGTTAACATTAGTATCCAAACAAAAGTGAAATGTACTTACACTCCTGGTAAGAAACTTATAGTTAGCAAATGGTGTCAATGCGTAAGAAGCTGAAAGGTGAAGGCTGCAATAGACTTATTCCCCTGAATACCTATGCAATTGATAATCCACACAGACCTCCTGTATCAAGAGACATGTCCTCAACAGATTCTGTTGATTTTTTCAGATTCTGAAAAAAATAGGTGACAATAACTGCAGCAGAATACCTCCAGTTGTCTGTGGAAGGGAAGGAGAAACTGTTTACCTGCAATAATTACAATGGAGTAAATAGTCTTAAGTAAGAAATACAACTTTACTTATAGTAAAAAAAATCTTAAAGGCTCAAGAGACAAAAGCTTTGGGTGGCTTCCTCTTTCTTATTTTACTCTCATTTACAAGCAGGTCTGGGATAACCACAGAGGCTTCTGTTACCAGAGCAACAAGAGCAGGGCATGAAGAAATGCTGGCGTCTTGTGGACATTTTTTTTTTCCTAACAGTAACCTTAAAATGCTTGCTGATGGACACACTATTCACAAGGGTGCTGAGCTCCAACTGATACCCACCCATGACAAATTACCAGAGCTCACCTAAGGGGAAAAATAACGTAAACACAGGAGAAGCTAACAGGAAGAGCATGTGAACAGGTAAACACAATTCCATGTTTATTTAAGAAAGCACATGGCAATTTGCACATTGGGTGAATTCTAAGAGACATAAACATCGAAGTTGTGAGGACATTATCACCTCTGCATGAGCATGGAACAAGACCTGTCAAAAGCTGGACATGGTATCAATGGTAGAGTAACATTACTACAGTGGACACTTTAGAGTACTGGTGGGATAGACCTGGTAAGAGTCATATGAGCATGACTAGAAAAGTGCACTCCCATGAGAGAGAAATAAATAAATAAATAAAGAGGTAGAGACAGTTTGATTAATCAGATCCTCTCCTGGAATATTTCAGAAATGAAGAGATTTTGCACACAACACACCCCAAACCTCCCGTGGCACCATTCAGAACATTGAAGAGATGAAAGCAAAGTTAGCATACCTGGAGAGAGCAATGGATAAACAAACATGATACAGGTCTAGAATGATTTTTGAATCAAGCATTGAAATATGAACATAGGCCGTCTTCAGAGAGAGAGATCAACCCAGAGATCATCACACTGAGTGAAGGAGAGTCGACTCAAGAAACATTATGGGGTGCAACGGACAATTGCTATACAAAAATCCAGAGCAGTGAGCACCCACACAAAGGTGATGTGAGCATCCAACCTGGCATGAAATTTATGGGTAGCAGAGGACCCTGGTTGCATGGAAGGGATACATCTGGAAATTGGTACTAATTTCTTCCCAGAGATACATATAACATACAGAATCCATGCAAACCTAGTTCAGCAAGAGTGGTAGATGAGACATGTTCTAATAACATGTAGGTGAAAACAAGCACAGCTGAATATCTAGTATTCTCAGTCCCATGGAACAAGAATCTGTACAAGTAAAAGAAACGTGTCCTTGTCAATCAAGGATTGACTTTTACTTAAAATGAAATCCAAGTGTGAGCAGTCACCAAGTGTGAGCAGTCACCAGGTTTGCCGGCATCCTCTGGCTCTTTCTATTTTAATATACAACCAGGCCTGAGTAAAACTCTCAGGCGGCACAGACCATCCTAAAATAGGACAGAATAAAGAAACCCTTCAGCATGGAAGATTTTCTCTGCAACTGCAGCATCAAAACTATCGCTGATGGACATCTGATACTCACAAGGCCTCTGGACTCGACAGGACACCCACCCTTGAACATGTCAAGGTCACACACCCGAAATTAAATAAATAAACACAGACACACACACACACACACAGACACACACACACACACAACTGGAACACTCTCAGGAAGAAAGTATCAACAGGAAAATACAACTCAAAGTGCTTTCTAAAAGCAAAAAGCCCATGAATAGTACTCCACAAGGTTTCTTATCAGAGATACAAACTGCCACAAGACATCAACTCTGACCAGTGAAAAAGGCCACCGTGGAAAACAGACCAGGCCAGAAATGGTAGATTAACATTAGTCAGCGGGATCCTTTTATAGTAGTGAGGGTATATCAGCGGGAGGAGCCAGTATAAGAATCACTGTCCACGTGACTTTATAAAAAAAAAAAAAAAAGAAAATATGACAGGGCTTCTCCACCCCTATGATATTTCAGAAATACACAGACTTTGAAAACCACATGCCCAAGAGCATGCACTGCAGCAGGATTCCCAATGCCCAGAGATGAAATTAAAGGAAGTACACGGGGACAGAGAGATGAACAGATAAAGGAATGGGGTAGGGGTTCATGACGGAATATGACTCAGGCATTGAAACAAGGAAAGAATGACCTTGTCAGAGGTACAGACAATTGTGATAATCAGAGTCACTGAAGAAGGGCAGATGAGAGTTGTGTTACAGAATTTACGTTTCACATAGGACAGACAATATTGCTGGTAGTGAGTACCCCGACCGAGGTAAAATGGAACTCCCTGGAAGGCTTATATTGGTAGGCTGAAATTCATGGATTCCCACAAATACCTGTCACATGCATAATCTACAGGGACCGACTTAGCAAGAGTGATGTAGTACACACTTCTGAGAGCAGGTCAGAGAAAATAAACACTGCTGACTGCCTCTGTGTATCGATGTAAGGGAGCAAGAATCAGTACAGCCACAACAAAGGAAACTCTGTACAGATTCGTCAAACAAGAAATACAAACTATAATAAAGCTGAGAAGGAAGGAGACACAAGCTCCAGGAGTTAGTGATTGACAGGGAATGCTACAGTCCATGGGGTTCCAAACCATCGGACACAACTGAGCAATTGAATTGAAGTGACTGACATATCCATATAAAATCCTAATACAGACTCAAAATGGATGTACTATACCAAGAGTGGTGTACTACACTCATTTAAAAAATATATACAGGAAATTAATCGCAGATGAATAATTCTATGTATACTTAGAAGGACACAAGAAAATGTACAACTACAAAAATAAGGCCATTTGAGTCAACATGCATGGCCCGAGAGATAATCATACTAAATGAAATAAGGCACACAGAGAAAGACAAATACCAAATTATATCATTCAAATGTAGAATCTAAGATATGACACAAATGAACATGTGTATGCAACAGATGCAAGCTCATGGACATATATAACAGACTTGAGGCTTCCAAGGCAGAGAGAATTGGGGGAGCAATGGACTAAGAGATTGGGGGGAGGAGATATAAACTAGAGTACATGGAATGGATTGACAAGTTTCTACTGTAGAACACAGAGAAATATATTCAGTATCCCATGATAACTTATAATGAAAACAAACATATATGGGGGAACCCTGGCAGTCCAGCAGTAAAGATTCCACACTTGCACTGCAGTGGATACATGTTCAAATCCTGGTTATAGAACTAATCACACACACTACAGTGTAGTAAAAAAAATTAAATAAATAAATAAATGCATACATACATAAAGATTAAATAAAAGAATGTGTATATATATATATGTGTGTGTGTGTGTGTGTGTGTGTGTACACAATATGTATTTACACGTATATATGTGCATAACTGAATCACTTTTCTGTAAAACAGACATTCACACAATGTTGTAAATCAACTATACTTCAGTTAAAAAGTAACGTGACTGTGAAAAGAAAATATTGCTATATATCATTGTATCTAAAATTAGTATCCAAAGAAAATTGCTGTAAACAAATTCGGCTCACTACTTAATGGCAGGCTTGCTGAAATATCTAAGGAGACACATACTGATGTCTGCAATTTAAAACAAAAGCAACAAGGAAAAAGATCGACTGTGCATTGGAAAGAGGGATGGACAAATGGATAGATAGGTGACAAAGGAAGTATTGTAAAATGGTTACCAAACCAGACTCCTTTATATGCTCTCTACAAGAGAACCACCTGAAGCCAAGGTACACATATAGCTTGAATGTGGAGTGCTGGGGAAAGGTATTTCATGCAAGTGGAGACCGAAAGAATGCAGGAGTAGCTATATTCATATCAGATAAAATAGACTGAAATAAAGCCTGTGAAATGAGAAAGTGAAGGCCACTACATAATGATCAAAGCATCAATACAAGAAGATATCAGATCAGATCAGATCAGTCGCTCAGTTGTTTCTGACTCTTCACAACTCCAGGAATCGCAGCACGCCAGGCCTCCCTGTAGATCACCAACTCCCGGAATTCACTGAGACTCATGTTCATCGAGTCAGTGAAGCCATCCAGCCATCTCATCCTGTGTCGTCCCCTTCTCCTCTTGTGCCCAATCCCTTCCAGAAACAGAGTCTTTTTCAATGAGTCAATCCTTCTCAAGAGGTGGCCAAAGTACTGGAGTTTCAGCTTTAACATCATTCTTCCAAAGAAATCCCAGGGCTCATCTCCTTCAGAATGGACAGCTTCGATCTCCTTGCAGTCCAAGGGACTCTCAAGAGTCTTCTCCAACACCACAGTTCAAAAGCATCAATCCTTAGGCGCTCAGCATTCTTCACAGTCCAACTCTCACATCCATATATGACCATAGGAAAAACCATAGCCTTGACTAGATGGACCTTCGTTGATAAAGGAATGTCTCCGTTTTTGAATATGCTATCTAGGTTAGTCATAACTTTCCTTCCAAGGAGTAAGTGTCTTTTAATTGCATGACTGCAGTCACCATCTGCAGTGATTTTGGAGCCCAGAAAAATAAAGTCTGACACTGTTTCCACTGTTACCCCATCTATTTCCCATGAAGTGATGGGACCAGATGCCATGATCTTCGATTTCTGAATGTTGAGCTTTAAGCCAACTTTTTCACTCTCCACTTTCACCTTCATCAAGAGGCTTTTTAGCTCCTCTTCACTTTCTGCGATAAGGGTGGTGTCATCTGCATATCTGAGGTTATTGATATTTCTCCCGGCAATCTTGATTCCAGCTTGTATTTCTTCCAGCCTAGCGTTTCTCATGATGTACTCTGCATGTAAGTTAAATAAACAGGTTGACAATATACAGCCTTGACGGACTCCTTTTCCTATATGGAACCAGTCTGTTGTTCCATGTCCAGTTCTAACTGTTGCTTCCCGACCTGCATACAAATTTCTCAAGAGGCAGATCAGATGGTCTGGTATTCCCATCTCTTTCAGGAGTTTCCACAGTTTATTGGGATCCACACAGGCAAAGGCTTTGGCATAGTCAATGAAGCAGAAATAGATGCTTTTCTGGAACGCTCTTGCTTTTTCCATGATCCAGCGGATGTTGGCAATCTGATCTCTGGTTCCTCTGCCTTTTCTAAAACCAGCTTGAACATCAGGAAGTTCACGGTTCCCATATTGCTGAAGCCTGGCTTGGAGAATTTTGAGCATTACTTTACTAGTGTGTGAGATGAGTGCAAATGTGTGGTAGTTTGAGCATTCTTTGGCATTGCCTTTCTTTGGGATTGGAATAAAAACTCACCTTTTCCAGTCCTGTGGCCACTGCTGAGTTTTCCAAATTTGCTGGCATATTGAGTGCAGCACTTTCACAGCATCATCTTTCAGGATTTGGAATAGCTCAACTGGAATTCCATCACCTCCACTATTTTTGTTCGTAGTGCTGCTTTCTAAGGCCCACTTGACTTCACGTTCCAGGATGTCTGGCTCTAGGTAAGTGAACACACCATCATGATTAACTGGGTCATGAAGATCTTGATTGTACAGTTCTTCTGTGTATTCTTGCCATCTCTTCTTAATATCTTCTGCTTCTGTTAGGTCCATACCATTTCTGTCCTTTATCGAGCCAAGGTTTGCATGAAAGGTTCCTTTGGTATCTCTGATTTTCTTGAAGAGATTCCCTAGTCTTTCCTATTCTGTTGTTTTCCTCTATTTCTTTGCATTGATCGCTGAAGAAGGCTTTCTTATCTCTTCTTGCTATTCTTTGGAACTCTGCATTCAGATGTTTATCTCTTTGCTTTTCTTCTATAAATATCTATGTACCCAACATAGGAGTACCGCAGTACGTAAGGCAAATGCTAACAAATTTGAAAGGGGAAATTAAAAGAAATGTAGTAATAGTCGGAGACTTTCATATCCCAGTTACATGTATGTATAGATCAACCGAGCAGAAAATCAGCAAGGAAACACAAACTTCAAATGATACAATGGACCGGTTAGACCTAATTGATATCTATAGGACACTTCACCCCAAAACAATGAATCTCACCTTTTTCTCAAGTGCACATGGAACATTTCCAGGATAGATCGCATAAATCTAGCCCTGGTAAATTAGAAAAAGAAAACAAAAATGAAATCATTTCAAGCATCATTTCTGATCACAATGCAGTAAGATTAGATGTTGTAGCTCAGTCAGCAAAGAATCTGCCTGCAATGCAGGAGACCCAGGTTCGATTCCTGGGCTGGGAAGATTCTCTGGAGAAGGAAATGGCAACCAACTCCAGTATTCTGGCCTGGAGAGTTCCACGGACAGAGGAGTTTGGCAGGCTACAGTCCACGGGGCCACAAGAGTCGGAAACGACTGAGCGACTAAACAACCTACAACAGCAGGAAAAATAAAACTATTAAAAATACAAACATATGGAGGCTGAACAACACACTTCTGAATAACCAACATATAACAGAAGAAGTCAGAACAGAAATGAAAATATGCATAGATACAAACAAAAATGAAAACACGATATGAATGAAAATGAAATGAAAACCAATGGGATTCAGAAAGCAGTGCTAAGGGGAAGATTCATAAAAATACAAGCTTATCTGAAGAAACAAGAGAAACCTCAAATAAATGACCTAACGTCCCAGCTAAAGCAATGAGAAAAAGAAGAAATGAAGAACCCCGGGGTTAGCAGAAGGAAAGAAATCATAAAAATTAGGGAAGAAATAAGTGAAAAAGAAAGGAAACTGTTACAAAAATCAGTGAAAGGAAAAGACAGTTCTTTAAGAAGATTAAAAAAGAAAAAAAAAAAAAAAAAGACAAGCCATTAGCCAGATTCATCAAGAAAGAAAGGGAGAAGAATCAATTCAACAAATTAAAATGAAAATGGAAAAATCACAACAGACAACACAGAAATAGAAAGGATCCTGAGACTACTATCAGCAGCTATATGACAATAAAATGGACAACTTAGAAGAAATGGACAAATACTCAGAAAAGTATAACCTTCCAAAACTGAACCAGGAAGAAATAGATAATCTCAACAGACCCATCACGAACATAGAAGGCAAAACTGCAATCAAAATGCTTCCAACCACAAGATAAAATAAGCTCAGGACCAGATGGCTTATTCACCCTCATGGTTACCCTGGCCACCTGGAGAAAACAAAAAAAGGGAGTACAGAGTGGCGGTTTGTTTGGGGAAGAGGGTGAAGATGGTTGGGAACAATGGCTTCAGGAGAAGGGGTGTGGGAGGAGAAGGGGTAAGGGCCTGGCAAGGACAAGGGGAGGGGTCTTATGGGGCGGTCTCAATGGGCAAAAGGACCTTGCATGGGTTCAGCTCACCTTGACACTTCTTTGGACATCTGTTGACAGGAGCTTTTCATCTTTTCCTCCTGGGTATCTAGAGTCTGCTGTTCCACAACTTCTCTAGAGCCTTGTGGCTTCCCAGTCACCTTAGTCATTTTGAAGACTCGCAGTGGTCTGCTCCAGAGCCCCTGAGCAGCCCTATGTATACCCCTCCCAGGGGGCCACAGCCTTATGCTTTATGAGGTCAGCAACTCATTTCCCCAGCCAATGGTGGCCCTGGGTGGGCCTTCACATCACAAAGCCCTATCCTGTCAACTCTAGGGGAGGATGGAGAGCAACTCAGATGATTTGGTGGGGGAAATGTAGCATTTTTAATGGCCTTAGGAGCCCTCCAAACTCACCTGCCATCCTCATCTCTCTAAGTCTACATGAAGGGCCACAGGGCAGAGAGACTGGGTCTCCTCCAAACCTTGGCCCACAGCCACAGTATTCAGGCTTTCATTCTTTTCTCTCTCACATTTCACCATTATCTAGTTTTTAATATCCTGCCTAAAATTCCTCCATGATAATTAGGTTCTATCGAAGTATCTGTGGAAAAGAGAATCATTCTACTTTCCTCCTATAAGGTGGTCTTAAAGCACTTTGAGCACCATTTAATTCTGGACCACCTACCAGGAATCTTTTCCATCCCACTTCCTTTGCTCAGTTTGCACATAGCTGTCCTCACTTTTCTAGTTTCCAGTCTGAAACCCCTGTCTTCAGGCTGTGAGAATGCACTGAATATTTTTGCTATTGGTCCACTTGGAGCTGTCTAGTTTCAAATCTAGGACTCATGCTCACCTCATTAGGTGTAATACCCAAGTTTGGGTTTATACAGGGTGATGGGGATGAGGCATCCCAAGAAAGAAGTGACGACCTTTGAGTGATTAGTATTCCCCTGAAGGGGCGGTGCTTGCTCAGATTGTGTGAGCCTCGTCTGGAAAGGGCTTTCTCAACGTGTGCCCTTACAAATCTCTTTTCTCATCTTGTTTTCCAGCTGGTACCTCCATTGCTGCTTCCATCACCATTGAGACCATGCTGGAATTCATTTCCATGAAGAGCTACGACAAGATTCCAGCTTCCAAGGAACACTGTGTAATCATGTATCCCCGTCTGGTTCCCAAGGTCTCTCACTGAGGTGCTTGCCTCTGGAGGAAAGGGGAATGAGGTGTCGGCTTCATCTCAGTCCTTGTGTTCCTAATTGACAAGCAGGGTCAGCCAGCCTGAGGTGTGCCCTGGGGTACACAGTTTTTTGTCTTAGTGGGACTTCCTGGGTTTCCTGTGAAGTGCTCACTTCCTGGTGTTCACTGGTTCCTTATTCACCCTGGATGCATGACACTGCTTAAAATTTTAAGAGGTAGAAAAAAAAAAAAAAAAGCACCATAAACAAACCCAAAAGATGACTGTTAAAATTTTATAACAAAGAACCTAAAGAATGATAGAAAAATGTGAAAAACACACGAGCCAACAGTTTCTAAGAAAGATGTACTACTGGACATTCACTTTATTCACTTTATTCATGTTTAAAAGACATGAGCAGCCATTTGACAAGAAAGATATGGGACTATACACTAACCACATTAAAAAGATATTTAATCTCACTAAGGTAAGAAAAAATCATATTAAATTTCCCTTGAGAAATGAAACTGACCCAGAAGCGGCATAGATTTAAGACATTGCCGACAGAGACATTAAAATATTGGAATGACTGTGTTTTTTGCATTTTGTAAAATTAAGTAGAGACATGCAAATAATAAAGTAGACCAATTCCATCTTGTAGATAGGAAAACTGTAACGTCAGATGGCAAACACAGTCGATAGAATAAATGACAGATTAGACAGGACAGCAGGAGAAAATTGTGCACTTGAAGACGTAGCAACAGAAAGTGTTCAGAGTGAAGCGCAGACTATGCCAATATATACAAAGACAACACAGCATAATCTATTAATTTTTGTCCCCTAAGAACGCAGGATTGGTTAAACATTTGAAAATCAATCAGTGTAATTCAAAGTACTAAAGGACAAAAATAAAACACAGTAGGGTCATCTCGAAAAACGCTGAAAAATAATTTGATAAAGTCTGATATCTATTCCATGGTTGGGACGATGCCCTGGCAGAGGGCACGGCAACCAACTCCAATATTCTTGCCTGGAGAATCCTCAACCAGAGGAACCATTTGGGTTTAAACTCCATGGGGTCGCAAAGAGCTGGACAGATCTGAGTGACTGAACACATTCTGTATAAAAACTCTTAGCAAACTAGAAATAGAAAACTTCCTCAACCTGATGATGGTAATAAACTGTATAACTAACATCATACTTTATGGAAAAACATCACACCAGGCTTCCCTGTCCCTGTCCATCACCAACTTCCAGAGCTTGCTAAAACTCATGTGCATTGAGGATGCCATCCAACTATCTCGTCTTCTATCGTCCCCTTCTCTTCTGGCCTTCGATCTTTTCCAGCATCAGGGTCTTTTCAAATGAGTTACTTCTTTGCATCAGGTTGCCAAAGTATTGGAGCTTCAGTCATCTCAGTGTATGTTCAGGACTGATTTTCTTGGGATTGACTGCTTTGATATCCTCAAGAGTTTTCTCCAAAACCACAGTTCCAAAGGATCAATTCTTAGGCACTCAGCTTTCCTTCTCCTCCAACTCTCACATCAGTACATGACTATTGCAAAAAGGATTGCTTTGACACATTGGTTGATTGTTGGTAAAATAATGTCTCTGCTTTTTAATGCTTTCTAAGTAAGTCATAGCGTGACTTCCAAGGAGCAAGCACCTTTGAATTTCATGGCTGCAATCAACATCTGTAGTGATTTGCCTCCCCAACTGCGAAAAACAGTCTGGCACTATTTCCATTGTTTCCTGATCTACTTGCCATGAAGGGATGTGCCTGGATGCCATGATATTAGTTTTCTGAATGTTGAGTTTTAAGCCAACTTTTTCACTCTCCTCTTTCACTTTCATCAAGAGGCTCTTTAGGTCCTCACTTTCTGCCATAAGGGTGGTGTTATCTGCATATATGGGATTACTGATATTTCTCTTGACAATCTTGATTCCAGCTTGTGCTTCATCCAGCCTGGCATTTAGCATGATGTCCTTTGCTTGTAAGTTAAATAGCAGGGTGATGAAATACAGCCTTGATATACTCCTTTCCCGACTTGCAACCAGTCTGTTGTTTCATGTCCAGTTCTAACTGATGCTTCTTGACCTGCACACAGATTTCTCAGGAGGCAAGTCAGGTGGCCTGGTACTCCCATCTCTTTTAGAATTTTCCACAGTTTATTTTGACCCACACACTCAGAGGTTTTGGCATATTGAATAAAGCAGAAATATATGTTTTTCCTGGAACTCTTGCTTTTTCAATGATCCAGTGGATGTTGGCAATTTGATCTCTGGTTCCTCTGCCTATTCTAAGTCCACTTTCAACATCTGGAAGTTCACAGTTCACATACTGTTGAAGCCTGGCTTGGAGAATTTTGAGCATTACTCTACTAGCACGTGAGATGAGTGCAACTGTGTGGTTGTTTGAGCATTCTTTGGCATTACCTTCCTTTGAGACTGGGATGAAAACTGACGTTTTCCAGTCCGGTGGCCACCGCCGAGCTTTGAAACTTTGCCGGCATATTGCATGGTACTTTCACAACATCGTCTTTTAGGATTTCAAATAGCTCAACTGGAATTCCATAATTTCCACTAGCTTTGCTTCCTAAAATCCACTTGGCTTCACATTCCAGGATGTCTGGCTCTAGGTGAGTGATCACACTATCCTGGTTATCTGCATCATGAAGATCTTTTTTGTATAATTCTTCTGTGCATTGTTGCCATCAATTCTTAATATCTTTTGCTTCTCTTATGTCCATACCATTTCTGTCCATTATTGTGCCCATCTTTACATGAAATGCTCCCTTAGTATCTCTAATTTCCTTGACGTGATCTCTAGTCTTTCCCATTCTATTGTTTTCCTCTGTTCTTTTTGTTGATTGCTGAGGAAGGCTTTCTTATCTCTACTTGCAATTCTTTGGAACTCTTCATTCAAATGGGTATATATTTCCCTCCCTCCTTTGTCTTTTGCTTCTTTTCGTTTCTCAGCTATTTGGAAGGCCTCCTCAGAGAACCATTTTGACTTTTTGCATTTGTGTTTCTTGGGTATGGTCTTGATCACTGCCTCCTGTACACTGTCACAAAACTCCATCGATAGTTCTTCAGGCATTCTGTCTATCTTGATTCTGTCTTGAATCTTCGATATTCTGTCTTGAATCTATTTGTCACTTCCACTGTATAAACATAAGGGATTTGATTTAGTTCATACCTGAATCATCTAGTCATTTTCGCTAGTTTCTTCAATTTAAGGTAAAATTTGGCAATAAAGTGTTCAGTGCATAGATGTTTACAACTGTTATGTCTCCCTCTTGGATTGATCCTTTTATCATAGTGTAGTGTCTTTCCTTACTTTTAATAGTATTCTTATTTTAAGTCCTGTCTGATATCAGGATTAATATTCCAGCTTTCTTTTGCTTTCCATTTGCATAGAATGTATTTTTCCATCCTCTCAATTTCAGTCTATATGTGTCTTTGCATCTGAAGGTGGTTTCTGGTTGACAGCATATATATATGGGTCATGTTTTTGTATCCATTCAATCAGTCTGTGTCTTTTGGTTGGAACATTTAATCTGTTTACATTTAAAGTAATTATCAACCTACCAAAAGTGTTTTCCAGAGAACTAGGACAAATCATTGCACAGTTTGTATGAAGGGGAAAAATAAAAAAAACCTCGAATAGCCAAAGCAATCTTGAGAAAGAAGAATGGAACTGAAGGAATCAACCTGCATGACTGCAGGCTATAGTACAAAGCTACAGTTATCAAGACAATATGTTACTGACACCAAGACAGAAATATAGACCAATGGAACAAAATAGAAAGCCCAGAGATAAATCCACGCACCTATGGTCACTTTATCTTTGACAAAGGACTCAGGGATATACAATGGAGAAAAGACCGATATCTTTAACAAGTGGCACTGGAAAAACTGGCCAACCACCTGTAAAATAATGATTCTAGAATACTTTCTAATGATACACAAAAATAAACTAAATATGGATTAAAGATCTAAATGAAAGACCAGAAACTGTAAAACTTCTAGAGGAAAATATAGACAGAACATTCTCTGACATAAATCACAGCAGGACCTTCTATGACTCAACTCCCAGAGTAATGTAAATAAAAGCAAAAATAAACCAACGGAACGAATCAAATTTAAAAGCTCCTGAACAATGAAGGAAACAAGGAAGGTGAAAAGACAGTCATCAGAACGGGAGAAAATGATAGTAAATGAAGCAATTGACTAAGTGAAACTCAAAAATATACAGGAAGCTCATGCAACTCAATACCAGAAAAAATTAATGGCCCAATCAAAAATTAGGCTGAAGAACTAAACAGACAGTTCTCCAAAGAAGACATACAGATGGTTAAGAAACACATGAAAAGATGCTCAACATCACTCATTATCACAGAGATGGAAATCAAGCCACAATGTTGTACCATCTCACACCTGTCAGAATGGCTGTTATCAAAACGTCGACAAACAATGCATGCTGAACAGACTGCAGAAGAAAGGGGATCCTCTTACAGTGTTGGAGGCAATGCAAACTAGTACAGCCAGTATGGGGGACTCTGTGTAGATTCCTTAAAAAGCTGGAACTAGTACTGTCATGTGACCCAGGAAACCCACTGCTGGGCATACACACTGAGGAAACCAGAATTGAAAGAGACACGTCTACCCCAAAGTTCATCATCACAACAGTGTTTTCATGTTTAGGACATGGAAGCTACCTAGATATCCATGAGCAGATGAATGGATAGTAAAGCTTTGGTACATATACAGAATGGAATATTACTCAGCTATTTAAAAGAGTGCATTTGAATCAGTTCTAATGAGGTGAATGAAACTGGATCCTATGATACAGAGTGATGCAAGTCAGAAAGAAAAACATCCATACACTATATTAACATATATATATATATATATATATATATATATATATATATATATATATATAAAATTTAGAAAGATAGTAATGAGGACCCTACATGTGAGAGAGCAAAAGAGGCACGGATATAAATAGCAGACTTTTGGATTCTATGGAAGAAGCTAGGGGCGGGATGATTTGGGAGAATAGAAGCGGAGCATGCATATTACCATATGTGAAATAGAAGACCAGTCCAGGTTTGGTGCATGAGACAGGGTGCCAAGGACCAGTGCACTGGGACAATCCTGAGGAATGAGATGGAGAGGGAGATGGGAGGGGGTTCAGGATTAGGCACGCATATACATCCATGGGTATACACCCATGGTATATATTAGCAGACCACGTAACCTGCCGCTTGAGAAACCTGTATGCAGGTCAGGAAGGAACAGTTACAACTGAACATGGAATAACAGACTGGTTCCAAATAGGAAAAGGAGTAGGTCAAGGCTGTATATTGTCACCCTGCTTACTTAACTTATATGCAGAGTACATCATGAGAAACGCTGGGCTGGAGGAAGTACAATCTGGAATCAAGTTTGCCGGAAGAAATATCAATAACTCAGATATGCAGATGACACCACCTTTTGACAGAAAGTGAAGAAGAACTAAAGAGCCTCTTGATGAAAGAGAATGAGCAGATTGAAAAGATTGGCTTAAAGCTCAACATTCACAAAGCTAAGATAATGGCACTCAGTCCCATCACTTCATGGCAAATAGATGGGGAAACAGTGGCTGACGTTATATTTCGAGAGGAGGGAGGGGTCCAAAACCATTGCAGATGGTGATTGCAGCCATGAAATTATAAGACACTTACACCTTGGAAGGAAAGTTATGACCAACCTAGACAGTATATTGAAACGCAGAGACATTACTTCGTCAACAAAGGTCCATCTAGTCAAGGTTATGGCTTTTCCCGTGGTCATGTATGGATATGAGAGTTGAACTATAAAGAAAGCAGAGCTCCCAAGAATAAATGATTTTAAACCATGGCGTTGGAGAAGACTCTTGAGAGTCCCTTGGACTGCAAGGAGACCCAACCAGTCCATCCCAAAGGAGATCAGTCCTGGGTGTTCATTTGAAGGACTGATTTTGAAGCTGAATCTTCAATATTTTGGCCACCTGATTCATTTGAAAAGACCCTGATCCAGGGAAAGACTGAGGGCAGAAGAGGACAGCAGAGGAGGAGATGTTTGGATGGCATCACCGACTCAATGGACATGGGTTTGGGTAGACTCCAGCAGTTGTTGATGTACAGGGAGGCCTGGCATGCTGCAGCGCGTGGGGTCGCAAATAGTCGGGCACAACTGAGCAACTGAACTGAACTGAACTGATACACCCATGGCTGATTCATGTCAATGTATGGCAACAACCACTACAATTTTGTAAAGTAATTAGCCTCCAATTAAAACAAGTAAATTAATTTAAGTAAAAAAAAATCTAGAGTAGAGGGTAGACTCTCTGAAATACAATATTAAAAATACAAAACACAATCAATCACAAAATATATTTAAAAATATGAAATATGCTTTAAAAATAGGGTCATATTTTGCAAGGTAATAGGTTGTAAAATTGAAAATTAAAGGATTAATTATGACCCAGCAATCCCACTGCTGGGCATACACACCAAGGAAACCAGAATTGAAAGAGACACGTGTACCACAATGTTCATCACAGCACTGTTTCTAATAGCCAGGACATGGAAGCAACCTAGATGTCCATCAGCAGATGAATGGATAAGAAAGCTGTGGTATGTATACACAGTGGAGTATTACTCAGCCATTAAAAAGAATACATTTGAATCAGTTCTAATGAGGTGGATGAAACTGGAGCCTATTATATCGAGTGAAGTAAGCCAGAAAGAAAGAAAGGAAAAAAAAAAAAAAAAAAAAACCCACACCAATACAGTATACTAACACATGTATATGGAATTTAGAAAGATACGATAACCCTGTATGTGAGACAGCAAAAGAGACACAGATGTATAGAACAGTCTTTTGGACTCTGTGGGAGAGGAGGAGGGTTGGATGATTTGGGAGAATGGCATTGAAACATGTATAATATCATATAAGAAACGAATCGCCAGTCCAGGTTTGATGCAGGTTACAGGATGCTTGGGGTTGGTGTACTGGGATGACCCAGAAGGATGGTACAGGGAGGGAGTGGGAGGGGAGTTCAGGATGGGGAACACGTGTACACCCATGACAGATTCATGTGGATGTATGGCAAAATCAATACAATATTGTAAAATTAAAAAAAAAAAAAGTAAGAAGGAAAAACATAATAAATAATTTTTTAAAATTAGAAGGTTGATAATAGGAAAACTATATCTAGGAATTTCTCTGGAGCCGTTGTGGGCAGTGTGGGTTCAGTTGAGTTTCAGATAATTCCTTGTTCCAGCTTGCATTTCTTTACAAGATCTATAAGCCCCTTCCTATGCTTAGTCAATATTAACTACAGGGTTGTAATCTGTTGCACCTCTCACTCCCAGAGGGGTTCCCTTTTCTTTATTTATTTTGGCTTTCTCTCTTTGCAAGTCTCTTTAGTGTGTAATTTCTGCCCTGGCACAAGGGGGCAAAGGTGGTCACTTATTTCGGCTCACTTGTTCAGTTGAGGTGTGGGGAGGGAGGAACACTGCAAACAAATAATGTTGGTGTGTATTTTGGGAAAGTGCTTGCAGTGTATGGAACACACTGGGCTTTCCCAAGCTCACGGTGGTGTATGCTTTCCACGTGTACACTGCTCAGGTTCCAGATTGCTCTTCAGGGGTTCTGCCCAATGTGGGCCCTGCATTTCCTGCAATTCCCAGGTCTAAGCTGCTCAGGTTCAGGTTTTCAGGTACACCGCAAAGTCACAGACTCAGATGCACGTGCGTTTTGTGCCCTTCCCAGGTCCCAGCAGCTCAGGCGACCAGGTGCTTGGCCAACGCACTGTCCCAAGTGGGCCATGCATCTTAATTACCTACTGGGTCCAGGCCGCTCAGTTTCCTGGGTGTGCCATGAGAACACTGCCTCAGGTGTATCATGTATCTCCTCTGGGGAGCTGATCTCAAGATGCAACTCTCCTGGCAGATGTCAACCATCCAGGACTCCAGGAAGACATGGTTAGAAACTGGCAGCCTGCTCACAGTTTGGTGGAGAATGCCGGTCTCTGAGGCTGAGGTCGCCCCTTGCCTTCTGGTTCTGGCTGCCACACACATGGCTGTCTGCCTCTTGTTGGGGGAGGGGCCTGGAGACAGCCGGCTAGTTCTGCTTTGGTATTTGCTCAATCCTTTGTTCTCCTTTCAAAGACAATGAGCAGCCTATCTGGGTACCTGGTGTCCTCTGCCAGCATTCAGAAATTGTTTTGTGGAAGTTGCTCAGCGTTCAAATGACCATTTGATGAATGTGTTGGGGAGAATGGGGTCTCCCCATCTTATTCCTCTGCCATCTTAAGACCACGCCCCCACCCCGAGGTCTTGTTTATGTATCCATTTAGCCAGTCTGGGCTTTTTGGTTGGAACATTTAATCCATTTATATTTAGAATAATTATTGACATATGTGCTCCTATTCGGAGAAGGCAATGGCACCCCACTCCAGTACTCTTGCCTGGAAAATCCCATGGACGGAGGAGCCTGGTAGGCTGCAGTCCATGGGGTCACACAGAGTTCGACATGACAGAGCGACTTCCCTTTCACTTTTCACTTGCATGCATTGGAGAAGGAAATGGCAACCTCCTCCAGTGTTCTTGCCTGGAGAATCCCAGGGACCGGGGAGCCTGGTGGGCTGCCGTCTATGGGGTCGCACAGAGTCGGACAGGACTGAAGCGACTTAGCAGCAGCGGCAGCAGTGCTCCTATTGCCATTTTCTTAATTGTTTGGGGTCGGTTTTGTAGATCTTTTTTCTTCTCTTATATTTCTTGACTATATAAGTCCCATTACCATTTGTTGTAAAGCTGGTTTTGTGGTAAAGAATTCTCTTACCTTTGGCTCATCTGAAAAGCTTTGATTTCTCCATCAATTTTGAAGGAGATCCTTGCCAAGTACAGTAATCTTGGCTGTAGATTTTTCTCTTTCAGTGCTTTAAATATGCCATGCCAGTCTCTTCTGGCCTGCAGAGTTTCTGTTGAAAGATCAGCTGTGAAACATATGGGGTTTCCATTGCATGTTACTTCTTACTTTTAACTTGCTACTTTTAATATTCTTTCTTTGTGTTTCATCTTCCTTAGTTTGCTTAGTATATGTCTAGGGGTGTTTCTCCTTGGGTTTATCACAAATGGGACTCTTGGCACCTCTTGGACTTGATTGACTATTTCCTTTTCCATGTTGGGGGTTTTTCAAGTATAATCTCTTCTAAACTTTTCTCATACCCTTTATTTTTCTCTCTTCTTCTGGGACCCCTATAATTTGAATCTTGGTGCATTTAACATTGTCCAAGAGGTCTCTGAGACTATCCTCAGTTCTTTTCATTCTTTTGACTTTATTCTGCCCTTCCGCAGTTGTTTCCACCATTTTGTCTTTCAACACACTGATCCATTTTCTGGTTCAGATACCCTGCTCTTGATTCTTTCTAGAGTATTTTTAATTTCAGTAATTGTTGTTTGTCTCTCTATGTTTATTCTTCAATTCAACTAGGGGTTTGCTCATTGATTCTTGCATTGTCTCCATGTCATTTTCAAAGTTTTTGATCATCTTTACTATCATCATGCTGAATAGTTTTTCAGGCAGTTTGCCTATTTCCTCTTCATTTGTTTACATTTCTGTGTGTCCAGTTTGTTCCTTTATTTGTGCAGCATTTCTTTGTCATTTCTTCATTTTTAAAAAGATCTTATTGTGTTTGAGGTCTCCTTTTGCCAGCCTTCAAATTTGCATTCTTTCTTCCTTTTAGTTTCTGCACTCCTAAGTTTGGTCCAATGGTTTGTGTAAGCTTTGCATTGGGTGAGATTGGTGCTGAGTTTTGTTTTTCTTTTCCTTCTGAGGTGCAGGGCTGATTGAGAAGGGTAATCCTGTCTGCTGGTGACTGGGTTTCTATTTTTGTCCTATTTGCTGTTTGAATGAGGTGTCCTACACTGGGGTGGGTTGTCCTGATCGGTGGTTGGGTGATTCTAGGTCTTGTATTCAAGTGGTTTAGTTTGCGTGAGTGAGTTCTCAGTAACTGATACTCCCTAAGGTTAGGAGTTCTCCGGTTTTATAGGGTCTTGGAGTCAGTGCTCCCACTCCAAATGCTCGGGGCTGGATCATTGGCCAGGAACACCGTTACAACACAGGGATGGTGTGGGGAGGGAGGAGGGAGGAGGGTTCAGGATGGGGAACACATGTATGCCTGTGGCGGATTCATTTTGATATTTGGCAAAACTAATACAATTATGTAAAGTTTAAAAATAAAATTAAATTTAAAAAAAAGAGTCTTCTACAACAGGTGGTTTGTTATGGTATTAAGTTAGATTAAAATAAATATCCAAAAAAAAAAAAAAAAAAACAGAGAGAAACCAAAGGTGAACCCCTGACAAATGGCAGTTACACTGTCACACAAATAATAAATAAAATAAAGGAATATACACATATATTCCAATATATGGGAATATACACATATACAACCATCAGCAAAATCAAAACAGTTCAACAAAAATAAACTACAATAGACTGACCTAGCAAAAAATGGAAACCAAAAATGATATCCACCAGTTAAGCACAAAACTAACGAGTGCACAAGCTGGAAAAGAAATCTAAAGCAAAGTCCCAAGTGGGGATGAAAGCACTGAAAATAAAACTAACAAAATGTTGAGAGGAAAGGAAGGAAAGAAAAGAAAGAATAGATATGCAAGGTTCAATAGAGGTAGATGAACAAGGTTTGTTTAAAGTTTAACTGCAAGGGAACAAGAACAGAGGAAAGGCAAACAATGGAATAAATGTATAAAAATGTAATAGGTTTAAAAATTAAAATTTAAAACAATAAAAATAGAAAATAATTTAAAAAATCAAAAATAAATGGGAAAACAAGGAAACCTCCAAAGAACTGTAAAAATCCAATGTAGAAGCAGAGGTTTATCACAAGAGTAAAAAGTATGACTGAATAGACACATGTACATATACACCCACAAGCAAAATCAAAACATTCCAGCAAAATAAAGTACAATAGATTGATTGACCTGGTGAACAAAGGGGAAAAAAATTTTATATATATATATATATATATATATATATATATATATATATATATACCAGAATAGAACCACCTGAAGCACAAACTGGGAAACAAAACTAGAGCAAGGTGCCAACTGGAGAATAAAAGAGTGAAAATAAAACTAACAAATATATTGAGAGAAAAGGAAAGAAAGGGAAAAAATGCATATGCAGAGTTAAATAGAGATACAGATGACTCTTGAGAGTCCCTTGGACTGCAAGTAAATCCAACCAGTCCATTCTAAGGGAGATCAGTCCTGGGTGTTCATTGGAAGGACTGATGTTGAAGCTGAAATTCCTATACTTTGGCCACCTGATGCGAAGAGCTGACTCATTGGAAAAGGCCCTGATGCTGGGAAAGATTGAGAGCAGGAGGAGAAGCGAACAACAGAGGATGAGATGGTTGGATGGCATCATCAGCTCGATGGACATGGGTTTGGTTGGACTCCGGGGGTTGGTGATGGACAGGGAGGCCTGGCGTGCTGTGGTTCATGGGGTCACAAGGAGTCGGGCACAACTGAGCCACTGAACTGAACTGAACTGAACTGAAAAGATTTATATACATTAAAGATTAACTGCAAGGGGAAAAGAACAGTAGGGAAAGTAAACAAATAACAAATGTAGAAAAAATAATGATAGATTTAAAAAATGAAAAAGAGAGAGAGAGAGAGAAAAGGAAACTCCACAGAATTTCAAAAGCTGTATATAGAGACAGAGATTTATAACAGCAATACAAATGTGACCGAAGAAAAATAAGGCTCAAAAGCTTCATTAGATTTCATAGTGCCAATGAAATTGGCAACTACAACGTGGGCGAGGGGAAGGAATTGAAACCAACCACACAAACAAAAATCCTAAAGAATCTACAGAGCAAGTCAAAACATGAGAATAATACAGGTTTTTCTTTAGTCATTGCTATCAGAGTCCTTTCGCCCGCTAAAATTGCAGTCCACCTCACCTCCCTAGGATGCCCTCCAAAACTGTGCTGAACTCTGAACCTGATTTGGGGGGAGCTCATTCTAATCCGGTCCTACTCCTATATGTTTTTTTGTCTCCAATGTTCACAACTATCAGAACTAGGACGTTTTCTTTTGTGGCAGTTATCAGTGTCTTTTTATGTATTATTCAGTTCAGTTCAGTCGCTTAGTCGTGTCCGACTCTTCGCGACCCCATGAATCGCATCACGCCAGGCCTCCAGTCCATCACCAACTCCCGGAGTTCACTCAGACTCACGTCCATCAAGTCAGTGATGCCATCCAGCCATCTCATCCTCTGTCGTCCCCTTCTCCTGCCCCGAATCCCTCCCAGCATCAGAGTCTTTTCCAATGAGTCAACACTTCGCATGAGGGGGCCAAAGTAGTGGAGTTTCAGCTTTAGCATCATTCCTTCCAAAGAAATCCCAGGGCTGATCTCCTTCAGAATGGACTGGTTGGATCTCCTTGGAGTCCATGGGACTCTCAAGAGTCTTCTCCAACACCACAGTTCAAAAGCATCAATTCTTCAGTGCTCAGCCTTCCTCACAGTCCAACTCTCACATCTATACATGACCACAGGAAAAACCATAGCTTCGATTAGACAGACCTTTGTTGGCAAAGTAATGTCTCTGCTTTTGAATATGCTATCTAGGTTGGTCATAATTTTCCTTCCAAAGAGTAAGCGTCTTTTAATTTCATACCTGCAGTCATCATCTGCAGTGATCTTGGAGCCCTGCCCCACCCACCCACTCCCCCCAAAAAAAAAAAAAATTCTGACACTCTTTCCACTGTTTCCCCGTCTATTTCCCATGAAGTACATGGAACCAGATGCCATGATCTTCATTTTCACTCTCCACTTTCATTTCATCAAGAGACTTTTAAGTTCCTCTTCACTTTCTGCCATAAGGGTGGTGTCATCTGCATATATGAGGTTACTGACATTTCTCCCAGCAATCTTCTTTCCAACTGGTGTTTCCTCCAGTCCAGGGTTTCTCATGATGTACTCTGCATAGAAGTTACATAAGCAGGGTGAGAACATACAGCCTTGACGTACTCCTTTTCCTAATTGGAACCAATCTGTTGTTCCATATCCAGTTTTAACTGTGGCTTCCTGACCTGCATACAGATTTCTCAAGAGGCAGGTCAGGTGGTCTGGTATTCCCATCTTTTTCAGAAGTTTCCACAGTTTATTGTGATCCACACAGGCAAAGGCTGTGGCATAGTCAATAAAGCAGAAATAGAGGTTTTTCTGGAACTCTCTTGCTTTTCCATGATCCAGCAGATGTTGGCAATTTGGTCTCTGGTTCCTCTGCCTTTTCTAAAACCAGCTTGAACGTCAGGAAGTTCATAGTTCATGTATTGGTGAAGCCTGGCTTGGAGAATTTTGAGCATTACCTTACTAGTGTGTGAGACGTGTGCAATTCTGTGGTAGTTTGACCATTCTTTGGCATTGCCTTTCTCTGGGATTGGAATGAAAACTCAACTTTTCCAGTCCTGTGGCCACTACTGAGTTTTCCAAATTTGCTGGCATATTGAGTGCAGCACTTTCACAGCATCATCCTTTGAGATTTGAAATAGCTCAACTGGAATTCCATCACCTCCACTAGCTTTGTTCGTAATGCTGCTTTCTAAGCCCCACTTGACTTTATATTCCACAATGTCTGGCTCTAGTTCAGTGATCACACCATCGTGATTATCTGGGTCGTGAATATCTTTTTTGTACAGTTCTTCTGTGTATTCTTGTCATCTCTTCTTAATATTTTCTGCTTCTGTTAGGTACATACCATTTCTGTCCTTTATCGAGCCCATCTTTGCATGAAATCTCCCCTTGGTGTCTCTAATTTTCTTGAAGTGATCTCTAGTCTTTCCCATTCTGTTGTTTTCCTCCTTTTCTTTGCATTGCTCCCTGAGGAAGGCTTTCTTATCTCTTCTTGCTCTTCTTTGGAACTCTGCATTCAGACGCTTATATCTTTCCTTTTCTCCTTTGCTTTTCGCTTCTCTTCTTTTCACAGCTATGCAGATTTAATCTGCAGCTTGTACAGGTGGTAGGAAGGTTTTGGGTCTTCTTCCTTAACAACGCTGCCCCTGGGTTCCAATTGTGGTTTTATTCCCACTTCTGAATGTGAATCATCCACTGGGGTTTGCTCTTGAGACTGTCCTGGAGGACTTGGGTTTGCCCCTGTGAGGGGGCCAGATGTGGAGATGCAACTGCTTGGGTCACAGTGGTTCTGGCTGCACCAGGGACTCAGGGGAGTTGGTGGCTAGGGCAGCAGGACATATAGTGCTCTAGGAGGGTATGTCAACCAGTACTGGCCCATACATACCAGTATTTTTGCATGTAGAAACCCCTTCCCTGAGAAAGAAGCCTTACAAGACACAGTCTACAATGTCACAAGCAGTTGGACACTAAGGGTGGCAGGGAGGAGATACCCCTCGTCCAAGGTAAGGAGCAGCAGCTGCGCTTTGATGGAGTGGCCGTGAAGGGATACCCCACACCCAAGGTAAGAGAAACCCAAGTAAGATGGTATGTGTTGCAAGAGGGCATCAGAAGGCAGACACACTGAAACCATACTCACAAAAAACTAGTCAATCTAATCACACTAGGACCACAGCCTTGTCTAACTCAATGAAACTAAGCCATGCCCCTGGGGCAACCCAAGACGGGCCGGTCATGGTGGAGAGATCTGACAGAAGGTGGTCCACTGGAGAAGGGAATGGCAAACCGCTTCAGTATTCTTGCCTTGAGAACCCCATGAACAGTATCAAAAGGCAAAATGATAGGATACTGAAAGGGGAACTCCCCAGGTCAGTAGGGACCCTATATGCTACTGGATATCAGTGGAGAAATAACTCCAGAAAGAATGAAGGGATGGAGCCAAAGCAAAAACAATACCCAGTTGCGGATGTGACTGGTGACAGAAGCAAGGTCTGATGCTGTAAAGAGCAATATTGCATAGGAACCTGGAATGTCAGGTCCATGAATCAAGGCAAATTGGAAGTGGTCAAACAAGAGATGGCAAGAGTGAATGTAGACATTCTAGGAATCAGCGAACTAAAATGGACTGGAATGGGTGAATTTAATTCAGATGAGCATTATATCTACTACTGCGGGCAGGAATCCCTCAGAAGAAATGAAGTAGCCATCATGGTCAACAAAAGATTCCGAAATGCAGTACTTGGATGCAATCTCAAAAACGACAGAATGATCTCTGTTCGTTTCCAAGGCAAACCATTCAATATCACAGTAATCCAAGTCTAGACCCCAACCAGTAATGCTGAAGAAGCTGAAGATGAACGGTTCTATGAAGACCTACAAGTCCTTATGGAACTATACCCCAAAAAGATGTCCTTTTCATTGTAGGGGGCTGGAATGCAAAAATAGGAAGTCAAGAAACACCTGCAGTAACAGGCAAATTTGGCCTTGGAATACGGAATGAAGTAAGGCAAAGACTAATAGAGTTTTGCCAAGGAAATGCACTGGTCATAGCAAAGACCCTTTTCCAACAACACAAGAGAAGACTCTACACATGGACATCACCATATGGTCCACACCGAAATCAGATTGATTATATTCTTTGCAGCCAAAGATGGAGAAGCTCTATACAGTCAACAAGAACAAGACCAGGAGCTGACTGTGACTCAGATCATGAACTCCTTATTACCAAATTCAGACTGAAATTGAAGAAAGTAGGACAAACCACTAGACCATTCAGGTATGACCTAAATCAAATCCCTTATGATTATACAGTGAAAGTGAGAAACAGATTTATGAGCCTAGACCTGTTAGATAGAGTGCCTGATGAACTATGGAATGAGGCTCATGCCATTGTACAGGAGACAGGGATCAAGACAATCCCCATGGACAAGAAATGCAAAAAAGCAAAATGGCTGTCTGGGGACCCCTTACAAATAGCTGTGAAAAGAAGAGAAGCGAAAAGCAAAGGAGAAAAGGAAAGATATAAGCATCTGAATGCAGAGTTCCAAAGAATAGCAGGAAGAGATAAGAAAGCCTTCCTCAGTGATTAATGCAAAGAAATAGAGGAAAACAACAGAATGGGAAAGACTAGAGATCTCTTCAAGAAAATCAGAGATACCAAGGGGACATTTCATGCAAAGATGGGCTCGATAAAGGACAGAAATGGCATGGACCTAACAGAAGCAGAAGATACTAAGAAGAGATGACAAGAATACACAGAAGAACTATACAATCAAGATCTTCATGATCCAGATAATCAGGATGATGTGATCACCGACCTAGATCCAGACATCCTGGAATGTGAAATCAAGTGGGCCTTAGAAAGCAGCACTACGAACAAAGCTAGAGGAAGTGATGGAATTCCAGTTGAGCTATGTCATATCCTGAAAGATGATGCTGTGAAAGTATTGCACTCAATATGCCAGCAAATTTGGAAAACTCAGCTGTGTCCACAGGACTGGAACGGTCAGTTTTCATTCCAATCCCAAAGAAAGGCAATGCCAAAGAATACTCAAAGTACTGCACAGTTACACTCACATCACATGCTAGTAAAGTAATGCTCAAAATTCTCCAGGCCAGGCTTCAGCAATACATGAACTGTGAACTTCCTGATGTTCCAGCTGGTTTTAGAAAAGGCAGAGGAACCAGAGATCAAATTGCCAACATCTGCTGGATCATGGAAAAAGCAAGAGAGTTCCCGAAAAACCTCTATTCCTGCTTTATTGACTATGCCAAAGCCTTTGACTGTGTGGATCACAATAAACTGTGGAAAATTCTGAAAGAGATGGGAATACCAGACCACCTGACCTGCCTCTTGAGAAACCTCTATGCAGGTCAGTAAGCAACAGTTAGAACTGGACGTGGAACAACAGACTGGTTCCAATTAGGAAAAGCAGTACGTCAAGGCTGTATATTATCACCCTGCTTATGTAACTTCTATGCACAGTACATCATGAGAAACCCTGGACTGGAAGAAACACAAGCTGGAATCAAGATTGCCGCGAGAAATATCAGTAACCTCAGATATGCAGATGACACCGCCCTATGGCACAAAGTGAAGAGGAACTAAAAAGCCTCCTGAGGAAGGTGAAAGTGGAGAGTGAAAAAGTTGGCTTCAAGCTCAACATTCAGAAAACGAAGATCATGGCATCCGGTCCCATCACCTCATGGGAAATAGATGGGGAAACAATGGAAACAGTGTCAGACTTTATTTTGGCGGGCTCCAAAATCACTGCAGATGGTGACTGCAGCTATGAAATTAAAAGACACTTACTCCTTGGAAGGAAAGTTATGACCAACATAGATAGCATATTCAAAAGCAAAGACATAACTTTGCCAACAAAGGTCCGTCTAGTCAAGGCTATGGGTTTTCCTGTGGTCATGCATGGATGTGAGAGTTGGACTGTGAAGAAGGCTGAGCGCCTAAGGATTGATTGTTTTGAACTGTGGTGTTGGAGAAGACTCTTGAGAGTCCCTTGGACTGCAAGGAGATCCAACCAGTCCATTCTGAAGCAATTGAGCCCTGGGATTTCTTTGGGGGAATGATGCTGAAGCTGTAACTCCAGTACTTTGGCCACCTCTTGAGAAGAGTTGACTCATTGGAAAAGACTCTGATGCTGGGAGGAATTGGGGGCAGAAGGAGAAGGGGACAGCAGAGCATGAGATGGCTGGATGCCGTCACTGACTCTATGCACGTGGATCTGGGTGAACTCCGGCGGGTGGTGATGGGCAGGGAGTCCTGGCGTGCTGCAATTCATGGGGTCGCGAAGAGTGGGACAGGAATGAGCGACTGAACTGAACTGATCTGAACTGAACTGAACTGAAGTGACCAGGTATCCATAGACACAAGACTTTTTTGGCCTGTAGCAGCTCCGCCCCAGCGAGCATCGAGCATGAACTTGGCATAGCTTCTTGATTTCTGGGGACCGTGGTAGCGATAACTGTGCAGGGACAATGACCTCCTCTGCCGCAGAAGTTTTGACCCTATCAGAGTCTTTTCACCAGCCTCTTGTAGCTGGTGATAAGGAGGCCTCTTTTGCCACTCTTCCTCCATAGCTCCACTCTTTCAGGCACTTAGAGGGCTCCCTTGCCTGGGGTACTTCTCTGTTGTTTGGAGCATCAGGCACATAGATGGGGCCCCTGGGTGGGGTCCTAGTCTGCAGATCAGTAAGTCAGGCACTTGATTGGCCAGCCTCTCTATTGTTCAGCTGCCTATGCTGGTGTATGGGGAGAAAGAGACTATGGTGATGGCTCCACCCACTATGATTGACCCAGTAGGATCCCCTTGCTTCCATGGGGCCTGGTGTTCCTCCACAAGCATTTCCAACCCGATCTCCTTCCTCACATCCCATCAGTCCGTCTCTCTGCAGTCAATAACAGCCCTTGCCCTGGGATTGCTCCACAATCTGCAAAATCCAGATCCCAACTGCTGTCCCTTCTATGGGACCTGTGTCCCTGTCTGGGGTGTGTATGACTGTGGCAAGGACTGTCTGATTCTCATTCCCTTTAGGCTACCACAGATCAACTGTTTCACTCTCAGCCTAAAATATTTCTCCTCTGATCCAGACAGTTGATCCCAGGTGGGGGTCGGACACCGACTTATAGTTCTCCCACCCACCTAGGGCAGGTCCAGGCCTATTACCATTCCTGTTCCCCCCACCCCTAGTTCCTTCACCCTACCGAGTTTTGTGGTACTATTTATTATTTTCCTCTGGTCAGGTACTCCTGTCAGCTCTCAGTTGATGTTCTGCACACACTTCTGTGTCTGAAGGTGTATCCTTGATGTATCCGTGGAGTGAAATGTACTACACTTCCAGCTACTGTTCTGCCATTTTGTTCATCTCAACGTTTGGACTACTAGAAATAAGACTGTTATGAACATTCATGTGCACTTCTTTGGGTATTTTTTTTTTTTTCATACTTGCTGGTATAAACCTAAGAAAGGGATTGCTGGGACCTATGGTAACCCTATGTTTAACTTTTGAAGGAAC
This sequence comes from Bos taurus, assembly GCF_002263795.3. NCBI lineage: Eukaryota > Metazoa > Chordata > Mammalia > Artiodactyla > Bovidae > Bos > Bos taurus. Next base: position 24,617,703 of record NC_082638.1, read on the forward strand.
TTCCAAACTGTTTTCCACCATGGTGTACTATTTTGTGTTCCCATAAGCAGTGCATGAAAGTTCAAATATTTTCACTTCCTCATCACACTTGTTCTTCTCTGTCTCTCATGAGAGCCATACTTTCGGTGTGCCCTGCATGCTTACTTGCCATCTGTATATCATTATCTAGTGAATTTCCTGTTCAAATCTTTTGTCCATTTTTGCGTTGGTGTGTTTCATATATTCTGTCTGATTCTTAAGTTTTTCTTACTTCAATGTGACTGTTATTATTTTTATTTTAATTTTAAATTGGCCTACTATATAGAAAAGCAATTAATTAAATTTTATGTATCATCTGTATATCTTGTGACATTGCTTAAATTAATTCTTAGTTTTAGGTATTCTGTTCCTGTAGATTTCATTGGATATTCTACATAGATGTCACCAACAGATAAAAACAGCTTTATTCTTCTTTTCCAAACTGGATAGCTTTTCAATCATTTCCTAATATGACTTCATGGACAGAAATTCAATATAATGAGAGTGGACATCTTTCTGTTGATTGTGATTTTAGAAGTAAAACACTCAGTGTTCTAGCATAAAGTGTGATGTTAGTGATAGTTTAGTACTTTCATAAGGTTGAGGAAGTCTTCTATTTCTGCTGCCGCTAAGTCGCTTCAGTCCTGTCCGACTCTGTGCGACCCCATAGACGGCAGCCCACCAGGCTTCCGGTCCCTGGGATTCTCCAGGAAAGAACACTGGAGTGGGTTGCCATTTCCTTCTCCAATGCATGAAAGTGAAAAGTGAAAGTGAAGTCACTCAGTCGTGTCCGACTCTTAGCGACCCCATGGACTGCAGCCTACCAGGCTCCTCCATCCATGGGATTTTCTAGGCAAAAGTACTGGAGTGGGGTGCCATTGCCTTCTCCAATTCTATTTCTATTTCTTCTTCTATTTCTAGTTTGCTAAAATGTTTTATACAGAATGTGCTCAGTCACAGAGTTGTGTCCAGCTTTTTGCAACCCCATGAAGTGTAGGCCGAACAGGCTCCTCTGGCCTTGGGGATTCTCCAGGCCAGAATACTGGAATGGGTTGCCATGCTCTCCTCCAGGGGATCTTCCCAACCCAAGGATGGACCCAGATCTCTGAGATGCCAGGCACTTTCTTTAATAGCTGAGCTGCCAGAGAAGCCTAAGAATACTGAAGTGGGTAGCCAATCCCTACTTCAGGGAATCTTCCCAACCCAGGGATATTAGATTTTATCAAATTATTTTTCAGCATTTATCGAGATGACCCTACTGTGTCATCATTTTCAGTTCTTTAGTAAGTTGCTTTATCCTGATGGATTTTCAAATGTTTAACGAATGCTACACTCTTAAGGGGACAAAAACCAATGGATTATGCTATGTCATACATTGTATGTATTGGTGTAGGCTGCCACAGATCAGCTGATTCATTCTCAGCCTTAACTGTTTCTCCTCTGATCCACACAATTACTCCAATGTGGGGAGTGGAAACCTACTTCAGTTCTCCCACCCACCAAGGGCAGGTTCAGACCTATTAACACTCCTGTTTTTCCCCCTAGTTCCTTCATCCTACCAAGTTTTGTGGTTCTATACATTCTTTTCCACTGGTCAGGTACTCCTGTCAGCTCTCAGCTGGTGTTCTGCAAGCACTTCTGTGTCTGAAGATGTATTCCTGATGTGTCCAAGGAGAGAGGTGTATTCCTCCTGCAACTACCACTCTGCCATCTTGTTCATCTCAACTTTTTGACTATTAGAAATAAGACTGCTATGAACATTCATGTGCACGTCTTTGGGGAACCATTTTTTTTACACATAGTGAGGTGACCATGAGTCTAAGACTTGAAGCAAGACAGCTCCATGTGGAGAAAGGGCAAGTGTATCCAGTGCAGTCTCACAGTCTGAAGACAGCAGTGTCTGAATGGAATCTAGAACAAAGGAGGTGGGATGGAAAAAGCTTCTGGGAGGTGGCCCAGAATTAAATGGTCTTGAAAGTGCTTTAAGACCACCTCTCAAAGAGTCAGACACGACTGAGAGACTGAACTGAACTGTAGGAGGAAAGTGGGATGATTCTCGTTTCCACAGACACTTCAATACAGCCTAATTATCATGGAGGTACTTTAGGCAAGATATTACAATCTAGATGATGGTGAAATGTGGGAATAGAACAGAATCAAAGCCTCGATACTGTGGCTGTGGGTCAAGGTTTGGAGGAGACACATGCTCCCTGCCTTGTGACACAACAGAGTTGACTTAGAGAGATGAGGATGACAGGTGAGTTTGGAGGGCTCCTAAGGGCCATTAAAAATGATGCATTACCCCCCCCCCCATCAAATCATCTGAGTTGCCCCCCATTCTGCCCTAGAGGTATCAGGATTGCGCTTTGTGATGTCAATTCTCAGCCAGGGCCACCATTGGCTGGGGAAGTGAGTTGCTGATCTCATAAAGCATAATGCTGTGGACCCTAGGGAGGGGTATATAGAGGTGTGCTCAGGGGCTCTGGAGCAGACCACTGGGAGTCTTCAAAATGACTAAAGAGACTCAGAAGCCACAAGGCTCTAGAGCACTTATGGAACAGCCGACTTCAGGCAACCAGGAGGAAAAGATGAAGACTTCCTGTCAACTGAGGTCCACAAAAGTGTCAAGGTGAGTTGAACCCATCCAAGCTCCTCTTGCCCATTGACACCGCCCCATGAGACCCCCTGCCCTCTACTGGCCTGGCACATAGCCCTTCTCTGGTCACACTTTTCCTGAAACTATCGTTCCTATCCATCTTCACCCTCTTCCCCAAACAAGTGGCATTCTGTGCTCCCTCTCTTGTTCTCTCCAGGTGTCCAGGGTAACCATGAGGGTGAATAAGTCATCTGGTCCTGAGCTTCGTTTTTGTTCGATGGAAGATTTTTGATTACAGTTTTGCTTTCCATGCTTGTGATGGGTATGTTGGGATTATCTATTTCTTCCTGGTTCAGTTTTGGATTGTTACACTTTTCTAGGAATTTGTTCATTTCTTCCAAGTTGTCCATTTTATTGTCCTATAGCTGCTGATAGTAGTCTTTTATGATCCTTTGTACTTCTGTGTTGTCTGCTGTGATTTATCCATTTTCCTTTCTAATTTTGTTGATTTGATTATCCCCCCTTTCTTTCTTGATGAGTTTTGCTAATGGTTTGTCTATTTTATTTATCTTCTCAAAGAACCAGCGTTTATTTTGCTGAGTTTTGCTATAGTTTCCTTTGCTTTTTTTCGTGTATTTCTGCCCTAATTGTTTTTTTAAATTTTATTTTATTTTAAACTTTACAAATTGTATTAGTTTTGCCAAATATCAAAATGAATCCGCCACAGGTATACATGTGTTCCCCATCCTAAACCCTCCTCCCTCCTCCATCCCCATACCATCCCTCTGGGTCATCCCAGTGCACTAGCCCCAAGCATCCAGTATCGTGCATCGAACCTGGACTGGCAACTCATTTCATACATGATATTATACATGTTTCAATGCCATTCTCCCAAATCTTCTCACCCTCTCTCTCTGAAACAGAGTCCATAAGACTGTTCTATATATCAGTGTCTCTTTTGCTGTCTCATACACAGGGTTATTGTTAGCATCTTTCTAAATTCCATATATATGCTTTAGTATACTGTATTGGTGTTTTTCTTTCTGACTTACTTCACTCTGTATAATAGGCTCCAGTTTCATCCACCTCATTAAAACTGATTCAAATTTATTCTTTTTAATGGCTGAGTAATACTCCATTGTGTATATGTACCACAGCTTTCTTATCCATTCATCTGCTGATGGGCATCTAGGTTGCTTCCATGTCCTGGCTATTATAAACAGTGTTGCTATGAACATTGGGGTACATGTGTCTCTTTCAATTCTGGTTTCCTCGGTGTGTATGCCTAGCAGTGGGATTGCTGGATCATAAGACAGTTCTATTTCCAGTTGTTTAAGGAATCTCCACACTGTTCTCCATAGTGGCTGTACTAGTTTTCATTCCCACCAACAGCGTAAGAGGGTTCCCTTTTCTCCACACCGTCTCCAGCATTTATTGCTTGTAAACTTTTGGATCACAGCCATTGTGAGTCGTGTGAAATGGTACGTCATAGTGGTTTTGTTTTGCATTTCTCTGATAATGAGTGATGTTGAGCATCTTTTCATGTGTTTGTGAGCCATCTGTATGTCTTCTTTGGAGAACTGTCTATTTAGTTATTTGGCCCATTTTTTGGTTGGGTCATTTATTTTTCTGGAGTTGAGGTGTAGGAGTTGCTTGTATATTTTTGAGATTAGTTGTTTGTCAGTTGCTTCATTTGCTATTTTTTTCTCCCATTCTGAAGGCTGCCTTTTCACCTTGCTAATAGTTTTCTTTGATGTGCAGAAGCTTTTAAGTTTAGTTAGGTCCCATTTGTTTATTTTTGCTTTTATTTCCAATATTCTGGAAGGTGGGTCATAGAGGATCCTGCTGTGATGTATGTCAGAGAGTGTTTTGCCTACGTTCTCCCCTAGAAGTTTTATAGTTTCTGGTCTTATGTTTAGATCTATAATCCATTTTGAGTTTATTTTTGTGCATGGTGTTAGAAGTGTTCTAGTTTCATTCTTTTACAAGTGGTTGACCAGATTTCCCAGCACCACTTGTTAAAGAGATTGTCTTTAATGCATTATATATTATTGCCTCCTTTGTCAAAGATACGGTGTCCATATATGCATGGATTTATCTCTGGGCTTTATATTTTGTTCCATTGATCTATATTTCTGTCTTTGTGCCAGAACCATACTGTCTTGATAACTGTGGCTTTGTAGTAGAGCCTGATGTCAGGTAGGTTGATTCCTCCAGTTCCATTCTTCTTCCTCAAGATAGCTTTGGCTACTTGAGTTTTTTTTTTTTTTTTTGTATTTCCATACAAATTGTTTAATTATTTATCTAGCTCTGTGAAGAATACCGTTGGTAGCTTGATAGGGATTGCATTGAATCTATAAGTTGCTTTGGGTAGTTGTAGAGGGAGGTAAACTTCCAAACTCATTCTATGAGGCCACCATCACCCTAATACCAAAACCTGACAAAGATTCCACAAAAAAAGAAAACTACAGGCCAATATCACTGATGAACATAGATGCAAAAATCCTTAACAAAATTCTAGCAATCAGAATCCAACAACACATTAAAAAGATCATACACCATGACCAAGTGGGCTTTATCCCAGGGATGCAAGGATTCTTCAATATCCTCAAATCAATCAATGTAATACACCACATTAACAAATTGAAAAATAAAAACCATATGATTATCTCAAAAGATGCAGAGAAAGCCTTTGACAAAATTCAACATCCATTTATGATAAAAAAAAAAAAACTCTCCAGAAAGCAGGAATAGAAGGAACATACCTCAACATAATAAAAGCTATATATGACAAAACCACAGCAAACATTATCCTCAATGGTGAAAAATTGAAAGCATTTCCTCTAAAGTCAGGAACAAGACAAGGGTGCCCACTTTCACCATTACTACTCAACATAGTTTTTGAAGTTTTGGCCACAGCAATCACAGCAGAAAAAGAAATAAAAGGAATCCAAATTAAAAAGAAGAAGTAACACTCTCACTATTTACAGATGACATGATCCTCTACATAGAAAACCCTAAAGACTCCACCAGAAAATTACTAGAACTAATCAATGATTACAGTAAAGTTGCAGGATATAAAATCAACACACAGAAATCCCTTGCATTCCTATACACTAATAATGAGAAAACAGAAAGAGAAATTAAGGAAACAATTCCATTCACCATTGCAATGGAAAGAATAAAATACTTAGGAATATATCTACCTAGAGAAACTAAAGACCTATACATAGAAAACTATAAAACACTGGTGAAAGATATCAAATAGGACACTAATAGACGGAGAAATATAACATGTTCATGGATTGGAAGAATCAATATAGTGAAAACGAGTATACTACCTAATTGTTATTATTACATTTTCCTTCTTCTAACCCTGGGATTCTTCACTTCTTCTTTTTCTCGTTGATTTGGGTGTAAAGTTAGGTCATTTATTTGAGGTTTCTCTTGTTTCTTAGGGTAAGTTTGTATTTCTATGAACCTTCCCCTTCAGATCAGATCAGATCAGATCAGTCGCTGAGACATGTCCAACTCTTTGCGACCCTATGAATCGCAGCATGCCAGGTCTTCCTGTCCATCGCCAACTCCTGGATTTCACTGAGACTCACGCCCATGGAGTCAGTGATGCCATCCAGCCATCTCATCCTATGTCTTCCCCTTCTCCTCCTGCCCCCAATCCCTCCCAGCATCAGAGACTTTTCCAATGAGTCAAGTCTTCGCATGAGGTGGCCAAAGTACTTGAGCTTCAGCTTTAGCATCATTCCTTCCAAAGAAATCCAAGGGCTGATCTCTTTCAGAATGCACTGGTTGGATTTCCTTGCAGTCCAAGGGACTCTCAAGAGGCTTCTCCAACACCACAGTCAAAAGCATCAATTCTTCGGCACTCAGGCTTCTTCACAGTCCAACTCTCACATCCATACATGACCACAGGAAAAACCATAGCCTTGACTAGACGAATCTTTTTTGGTAAAGGAATGTCTCTGCTTTTGAATATGCTCTCTAGGTTAGTCATAACTTTCCTTTCAAGGAGTAAGTGTCTTTTAATTTGATGGCTGCAGTAACCATCTGCAGTGATTTTGGAGCCCAAAAAATAAAGTCTGACACAGTTTCCACTGTTTCCCCATCTATTTCCCATGACGTGATGGGACCGGATGCCATGATCTTCGTTTTCTGAATGTTGAGCTTTAAGCCAACTTTTTCACTCTCCACTTTCACTTTCATCAAGAGGCTTTTGAGTTCCTCTTCACTTTCTGCCGTAAGGGTGGTGTCATCTGCATATCTGAGGTTATTGATATTTCTCCCGGCAATCTTGATTCCAGCTTGTGTTTCTTCCAGTCCAGGGTTTCTCATGATGTACTGTGCATAGAAGTTAAATAAACAGGGTGACAATATAAAGCCTTGACGTTCTCCTTTTTTCTATTTTTTTTTTTCCTTTTTCTATTTAGAATCAGTCAGTTGTTCCACGTCCAGATCTAACTGTTGCTTCCTGACCTGCATACAAATTTCTCAACAGGCAGATCAGGTGGTCTGGGATTCCCATCTCTCTCAGAATTTTCCACAGTTTTTTGTGATCCACACAGTCAAAGGCTTTGGCATAGTCAATAAAGCAGAAATAGAGGTTTTTCTGGAACTCTCTTGCTTTTTCCATGATCCAGCGGATGTTGGCAATTTGGTCTCTGGTTCCTCTGCCTTTTCTAAAACCAGCTTGAACATCAGGATGTTCATGGTTCCCATATTACTGAAGCCTGGCTTGGAGAATTTTGAGCATTATTTTACTAGCGTGTGAGATGAAAGCAATTTTGCCGTAGTTTGAGCATTCTTTGGCATTGCCTTTCTTTCAGATTGGAATGAAAACACCTTTTCCAGTCCTGTGGCCACTGCTGAGTTTTCCAATTTGCTGGCATATTGAGTGCAGCACTTTCACAGCATCATCTTTCAGGATTTGGAATAGCTCAACTGGAATTCCATCACCTCCACTCTCTTTGTTCGTAGTGATGCTTTCTAAAGCCCACTTGACTTCACATTCCAGGGTGTCTGGCTCTAGGTCAGTGATCATACCATCGTGATTATCTGGGTCGTGAAGATCTTTTTTGTACAGTTCTTCTGTGTATTCTTGCCATCTCTTCTTAATATCTTCAGCTTCTGTTAGGTCCATACCATTTCTGCCCTTTTTCGAGCCAATGTTTGCATGAAATGTTCCTTTGGTATCTCTTATTTTCTTGAAGAAATCCTTAGTCTTTCCCATTCTGTTATTTTCCTCTATTTCTTTGCATTGATCGCTGAAAAAAGGCTTTCTTTTCTCTTCTTGCTTTTCTTTGGAACTCTGCATTCAGATGTTTATATCTTTCCTTTTCTCCTTTGCTTTTCGCTTCTCTTCTTTTCACAGCTATTTGTATGTGTTGTGTTTTCATTTTCATTTGTTTCTATGCATATTTGCATTTCTTTTCTGATGTCTTCTGTTATATGTCAGTCATTCAGAAGCACGTTGTTTACCCTCCATATGTTTCTATTTGTCATGGTTTCTTTCCCCCTGTGGTTGACATCCAATCTTACTGCTTTGTGATCAGAAGAGATGCTTAAAATGATTTTGATTTTTGTTTTCAGTTTACCAAGGCTAGATTTGTGGCCCAGTATGTGATCTATCCTGGAGAATGTTCCATGTGCACTTGAGAAAAAGGTGAAATTCTTTGCTTTGGCGTGAAACGTTCTTTTGAAATCAGTTAGGTCTAACTGATCCATTGTATCACTTAAAGTTTGTGTTTCCTTGCTAATTTTCTGTTTGGTTGATCTATCCATAGGTGTATGTAGGGTCTTAAGGTCTCCCACTATTATTGTGTTGTTTTTAATTTCCCCTTTCATACTTGTTAGCATTTGCCTTACGTATTGAGTGCTCCTATGTTGGGTGCATATATATTTATAATTGTTATATCTTCTTCTTGGATTGATCCTTTGACCATTATGTAGTGGCCTTCTTTGTCTCTTTCCACACCTTTTATTTCAAAGTCTATTTTATCTGATATGAGTATTGCTACTCCTGATTCCTGTTGCTCACATTTTGCATGAAATACCTTTTCTCAGCCCTTCACTTTCACTCTGTATGTGCCCCTTGGTTTCAGGTGCGTCTCTTTTACACAGCATACATAGAAGCCTGGTTTTGTAACCGATTTATCATACTTTCTTTGTCACCTATCTATCCATTTGTCCATCCCTCTTTCCAATCAACAATCAATCTTTTTCCTTGGTGCATTTCAGTATGTGTCTCCTTAAGTATCTCAGCAAGCCTGCCATTAAGTAGTCAGCCGTGTTTGTATACAGCAATTTTCTTTGGATATTAACTTTACACACAATGAAATATAGCAATCTTTTCTTTCCTCAGTCATGCTACTTTTGAACTGAAGTATAGTCCATTTATAATTTTGTGTTAATTTCTGCTTTACAGCAAAATGATTCAGTTATAGACATATATTTACATATGTATACGTTGAGTGTGGATACACACACACACACACACACACACACATTCTTTTATTTAATCTCTCTCTCTTGTTTTTTTTTTTTGTTTGTTTGTTTTTTTTTTTTTTGGCTAAACTGTGCAGCAAGTGGAATTAGTTCCCTGACCAGGGCTTGAACCTGCATCCCTTGCAGTGGAAATCTGCAGTCTTAACCTCTGGACTGCCAGGGAAGACATATATATATAATTTATATATATATATGATTTATATATATATATATATATATATATATATGTGTGCCTTTTTAAATCACATTTCATTATGATTTATAATTGGATACTGAATGTAGTTCTCTGTGCTCTAGAGTAGGAATTTGTCAATCCATTCCATATGATTTGTTTTCTATCTCTTAACCCCAGTCTCTTACTCCATTTCTCCCCCAATTCTCTCTGCCCTGAAGCTGTAAGTCTATTCTCTATGTCTATGAGTGTCTTTCTGATTCATACATATGTTCATTTGTGTCATATCTTAGATTCCACATTTGGATATTATGATATTATTTGGTATATATGTTTCCCTGTGTGCCTCACTTCATTTAGTATGATCAGCTCTCAGACCTTGCATGTTGACTCAAATGGCCTTATTGTTGTAACTGTACATATTCCTGTATCTTTTTAACCATACATAGAGCTATTCATCTATGGTTATTTTCTAAAATATATTATTAAAAAGTGTTTATAAATCACTCTTGGTATAGTATGTCCATTTTGAGTCTGTATAAGGATTTTATATATCTGTCACTTCACTTAATTTGCCCAGTCGAGTCCAACTCTTTGCGACTCCATGAACTGTGGCATGCCATGCTTCCCTGTCCAATTACCTACTACCCAAGCCTACTTAAACTCAGATGCACCGAGTGGGTGATGTGAACCAATGGTCTCGTCCTCTGTTGTCTGCTTCTCCTCTTACTTTCAATCTTTCTCAGCATCAGGGGCCTTTCCAATGAGTCAGTTCTTCAGATAAGGTAGCCAAAGAATTGACGTTTCAGCATCAGTCCTTCCAGTGAATATCCAACAGTAATACCCTTAAGGATTGACTGAATTGATTTCCTTGCAATCCAAGAGACTCTCCAGAGTATATGTGGGTATGAACAAGTATTCATTGTGCTTATGTTTCGTCTTTTGGAGACATAGAATAATACTTATGAATGTAATTCATAAAATGTTGATGTATTCTCTCATATGTATATGTGCGTATGAATAAATGTTTACTATGCTCTTGATGAAGGTGACAGAGGAGAGGGAAAAAGTTGGCTTAAAACTCAACATTCAGAAAATGAAGATCATGTCATTCGGTCCCATCACTTCATGGGAAATAGATGGGGAAACAGTGGAAACAGTGTCAGACTTTATTTTTGGGGGCTCCAAAATCACTGCAAATGATGACTGCAGCCAAGAAATTAAAAGACGCTTACTCCTTGGAAGAAAAGTTATGACCAAATCTAGATAGCATATTGAAAAGCAGAAACATTACTTTGCCACCAAAAATCCATCTAGTCAAGACTATGGTTTTTCCAATGGTCAAGTATGGATGTGAGAGTTGGACTGTGAAGAAAGCTGAGCGCCGAAGAATTGATGCTTTTGAACTCTGGTGTTGGAGAAGACTCTTGAGAGTCCCTTGAACTGCAAGGAGATCCAAACAGTCCATTCTGAAAGAGACCAGCCCTGGGATTACTTTGGAAGAAATGATGCTAAAACTGAAACTCCAGTACTTTGGCCACCTCATGCCAAGAATTGACTCATTGGAAAAGACTCTGATGCTGGGAGGGATGGGAGGCAGGAGGAGAAGGGGACAACAGAGGATGAGATGGTTGAATGGCATCACTGACTCAATGGACGTGGGTCTGAGCGAACTCTGGGAGTTGGTGATGGACAGGGAGGACTGGCGTGCTGCGATTCATGGGTTCCAAAGAGTCGGACACCACTGAACGACTGAACTGAACTGAACGGATGCATATGATGCCCTCTCAAGCAGAAATAGGAAAATGATAATGAATGTAATTTATAAAATCCGAATGTATTCACTCATATGTATAAATGTGTATGAAGAAATATTTACTGTGGTTATACTGCCATCTCATGGAGAAATAGAAGAATGCTTATGAATGAAATTTATAAAATCCAGATGCATTATTCACATATTGAAAAATATACTGTATAACTTTATTAAAAATTAATACATGATCATAACAGAAAATGTTAATTTCCTAGAAAAAAAAAGAAAGAAAAAAATCGCCCATGATCTCTTTTACTACTCGCTCAGAATTCTGAGTTCCTTAAATAGACATTTCTCCAAAGAATACATACAGATGGCTAACAAACACATGAAAAGATGCTCAACATCACTCATTATCAGAGAAATGCAAATCAAAACCACTCTGAGGTACCATTTCACACCACTCAGAATGGCTGTGATCCAAAAGTCTACAAGCAATAAATGCTGGAGAGGGTGTGGAGAAAAGGGAACTCTCTTACACTGTTGGTTGGAATGCAAACTAGTACAGCCACTATGGAAAACAGTGTGGATATTCCTTAAACAACTGGAAATAGAACTGCCTTATGATCCAGCAATCCCACTGCTCGGCATACACACTGAGGAAACCAGAAGGGAAAGAGACACATGTACCCCAATGTTCATCGCAGCACTGTTTATAATAGCCAGGAAATGGAAGCAACCTATATGCCCATCAGCAGATGAATGGATAAGAAAGCTCTGGTACATATACACAATGGAGTATTACTGAGCCATTAAAAAGAATACATTTGAATCAGTTCTAATGAGATGGATGAAACTGGAACCTATTATACAGAGTGAAGTAAGCCAGAAAGAAAAACACCAATACAGTATACTAACACACATATATGGAATTTAGAAACATGGTAACAATAACCCTGTGTACGAGACAGCAAAAGAGACACTGATGTATAGATCAGTCTTATGGACTCTGTGGGAGAGGGAGAGGGTGGGAAGATTTGGGAGAATGGCATTGAAACATGTATAATATCATGTATGAAATGAGTCGCTAGTCCAGGTTCAGTGCATGATACTGGATGCTTGGGTCTGGTGCACTGGGACAACCCAGAGGGAGGGTATGGGGAGGGAGGAGGGTTCAGGATGGGGAACACAGGTATACCTGTGGCGGATTCATTTTGATATTTGGCAAAACTAATACAATATTGTAAAATAAAATAAAATTTATTTTAAAAATAAAATAAAATAAAAGTAATTCTGAGTTCCTGAGCTGGAGAGATAAAATATCAGGGTGTGTTAGTTCTTTCACTATAAAATACTTTCTGTTATTTGAATTTTAACATATAACTTGGTTCTGATATGTGGTTCTTGCTTTGTTTATTTATACTGAAGATTTTCCTTTTACAAATACTGAGTAATTTGACCACATCTTTAGAGACTGCTTCCTTTATACTTTTTTTTTATTCTTCTTTTTTCTTTTTTCCGTTTTTGCTATAATTAAAAAATGTTGCATGTCGTGCCTCCAGGAAATAATACTGTAATGAACATTAGGGTGCATCAATCTTTTGGTTTTAAGGTTTTTTCCAGAAAAAATGCCCAGGAGTAGGTCATAAGGTGATTATTTGTTTTAGTTTTTAAAGGAGCAGCAATACTCTTCACCATAGTGGCAGTACCAATTTACATGCCCACTAACAGTGCAAGATTGTTCCCTTTTTTCCCACATTCTCTCCAGGAATTATTGCTTGTAGAATTTTTGTTGCTATCTATTTGGCCTGGCGTGAAGGAATACCACATTGCAGTTTTGATTTGTATTTCTCTAATGAATAGTGATGATGAACTATGGATGGAGGTTCATGACACTGTACAGGAGACAGGAACCAAGACCATCCTCAAGAAAAAGAAATGCACAAAAGCAAAACGGCTGTCTGAGGAGGCCTTACAAATAGCTGTGAAAAGAAGAGAAGCCAAAAGCAAAGGAGAAAGGGAAAGATATATCCATTTGAATGCAGAGTTCCAAAGAATAGCAAGTAGAGATAAGAAAGCCTTCCTCAGTGATCAGTGCAAAGAAATAGAAGGAAATAAAGAATGGAAAAGACTAGAGATCTCTTCAAGAAAATTAGAGATACCAAGGGAACATTTCATGCAAAGATGGGCTCAATAAATGACAGAAATGATATGGACCTAACAGAAGCAGAAAACACTAAGAGGAGAACTCTACCAAAAATATCTTCCAGACCCATTTAATCACAATGGTCTGATCACTCACCTAGAGACAGACATCCTGGAATATGAAGTCCAGTGGGCCTTTGGAAGCCACACTACAAACAAAGCTAGTGGAGGTGATGGAATTCCAGTTGAGCTATTTCAAATTCTCAAAGATGCTGCTGGAAAGTTCTGCACTCAATATGCCAGTAAATCTGGAAAACTCATCAGTGGCCACAGGACTGGAAAACATTAGTTTTCCTTCCAATCCTAAAGAAAGGCAATGTCAAAGAATGCTCAAATTACAGAACAATTACACTCATCTCACACACTAGTAAAGTAGTGCTCAAAATTTTCCAAGCCAGGCTTCAGCTATACGTGAACCATGAACTTCCAGATGTTCAAGGAGGTTTCAGCAAAGGCAGAGGAACAAGAGATCAAATTGCCAACATCTGTCAGATCGTGAAAAAGCAAGAGAATTCCAGAAAAACATCTATTTATTCTTTATTGACTATGCCAAAGCCTTTGAGTGTGTGAATAACAATACACTGTAGGAAATTCTCAAAGAGATGGAAATACCAGACCACCTAACCTGCCTCTTGACAAATCTGTATGCAGGTCAAGAAGCAAGAGTTAAAACTTGGACATGGAACAGCAAACTGGTTCCAAAGCAGGAAAGGAGCACATCAAGGCTGTATATTGTTGCCGTGTTTATTTAACTCATATGTGGAGTACATCATGAGAAACCCTGTGCTGGAGGAAGCACAAGCTGGAATCAAGTTTGCTGGGAGAAATATCAATAACCTCAGATATGCAGGCGACACCACCCTTTCTGCAGGCAGAAAGTGAAGAAGAATTAAAGAGCTTCTTGATGAAAGTGAAAGAAGAGAGAAAAAGTTGGCTTAAAGCTCAACATTCAGAAAATGAAGATCATGGTCTCATCACTTTATGGCAAATAGATGGGGAAATGGCAGAAACAGTGGCTGACTTTATTTTGGGGGGCTCGAAAATCACTGCAGGTGATGACTGCAACCATGAAATTAAAAGACACTTACTCCTTGAAAGGAAAGTTATGATCAACCTAGACAACTTATTAAAAAGCAGAGACATTACTATGCCAACGATGGTCCATCTAGTCAAGGCTATGTTTTTTTCTAGTAGTCCTGTATGGATGTGAGAGTTGAACTGTAAAGAAAGCTGAGCACTGAAGAAGTGATGATTTTGAACTGTGGTGTTGGAGAAGACTCTTGAGAGTCCCATGGGCTCCAGGGAGTTCCAATCAGTCCATTATAAAGGAGATCAGTCCTGGTGTTCATTGGAAGGATTGATGTTTAAGCTGAAACTCCAATATTTTGGCCACCTGATGTGAAGAGCTGACTCATTTGAAAAGACCCTGATGCTGGGAAAGATGGAGGGCAGACAGAGAAGGGGACGACAGTGGATGAGGTAGTTGGATGGCTTCACTGCCTCAATGGACATAAGTTTGGAGGACTCCGGGAGTTGGTGATGGACAGCGAGGCCTGGCGTGCTGAAGTCCATAGGGTCGCAACGAGTCGGACCCGACCGAGTGACTAACCTGAACGTAGCCTCTTTTCAAGTGTTTTTTCATCATCTGTATGATTTCTTTTGGGAAATGACTATTTAGATCTGCCTGTTTTTTTACGAAGGTGTTTTTTGTTTGTTTGTTTGTTTTTGATACTGGGCTACGTAGCCATTTGCATATTTTTGAAAATAATGCCTTGATAACTAATGGGAACTATCTGTGTAGCACAGAGAACTGCCCTCCATGCTCTGTGATGACCTAAATTTAGAAGAAAATTAAATGAAAGAGGTTATGTTTATACACTTGTACACCTAGTGTGATTTGTGTACAGCAGAATGTAACACAACATTGTTAAGCAACTACATGTGTATATGTGTACATACTCTAGGCTCCATTTAAAGGATGTTCTAAAAGAAGCAGAAGTAATCTACAATAACAGAACTGAGAACAGGGGTTGCATGGGGAAAGACAGTGTGGGGAAGTATACCAAAGAATTTATCTAGGATGATGGGGAAAAAAAAATTTTTTTTCAATGAGCATTAGATATATAATCTAGGTGAAATTGCAGAAATATTTCTGAAATGGAAAATCCAAACAGGGTCTTGCCAAGTGGCTCTATGTATTTATAAATTTACTAGATAATGTCATATTGTCCTTCAGAAAGTTGCATCACACTATGCGCTCACAACACTGCTGAAACACTCCTTTTCCAATTTGTCATCGTCCATTTGGAGGAAAAATTTGGTATATTTCAACTTTGTCATTGAACTTTGGCACTTTTCATGGTGAGAAATCATATTCCATTATTGTTTTTGTTTGCATTTATTTTATTACCAGGTAGGTATGACATTTCTTCCTGATTTTTGGTAATTTTCCTTTTTTGGGGGGGAGGGTAATTTGTATGTTTTTTTTTTTTTTTTTAATTATTCTTGTTTACTTCACAATTCTCTTCTATTGGGTTTTTCATCTTTTCTTATTTTAACTTTGGACTCTGCATAAATGAGGTAAATGAGTCATTTGTCAGCTGTCTTCCAAATATTTCTCAATTGTCATTTTATAATTCCGTGTTTATTTTCTATTCAGTCATGCAGGAGTTTTACTACAAAAAAAGTTATCTAAATTTTCCCTTTTAAGCTTCTGGACAAAGAACATGTAAAATAAGTAATTTTAAAGGTGGCTCAAAACTCTAGGAAGCTAGAGGGTGTGGTTAAAAGAATCGGGAGAGGTCAACGCTCTCTGTCTTGCTCCCCATACTCCCCTAGAGGTGTCAGGATGAGGCTTTGTGAGGTCAAGGCTCACCAGGGCCTCCATTGGCTGTGCAAGTGGCTTGCTGACCTCATAAAGTGTAAGGGTGTGGCCACCTGGGGAAGGGTATATATAGGGGTACTCAGGGGCTCTGAAGTAGACCACTGCGAGTCTTCAAAATTACTAAGGTGACAGGGAAGGCTCTAGAGCACTGGAGTTTCAGTTTTAGCATCATTCTTGGAACAGCTGCCTCTAGATACCCAGGAGGAAAAGATGAAGATCTCTCATCAACTGAGGTCCAAAGGATGTGTCAAGGTGAGCTGAACCCACCTAAGCTCCTCATGTCTTTCTCTGACATATTTAGTATGATCATCTCTAGGTCCATCCATGTTGGAAAAAATAGCACTATTTCGTTCTTTCTTATGGATAATATTCCCTTGTATGCATAATATATCTGTCTTTATCCACTCACATATTTAAGTGCCTTAAGGTCGTTTGCATGTCTTTGCTACTGTACATTGTGCTACTATAAACACTGTTGCGCATATCACTTTTCTGATGGGAGTTTTCATCTTAATGGATATATGCCCAGTAGTGTTATTGTTGGATCATATAGTAACTGTATTTTTAGAGTGTTAAAAAACTCTATACCAAGGAAGGAGATAATGGGCAGGTAGTTCAAAAGGAAGGAATATATGTATACATATGGCTGATTCATGTTGAGGTTTGAAAGAAAGCAACAAAACTCTGAAAAGCAATTACCCTTAAGAAAAAATAATAATAATTATTATAAAAGACCTGCTTACTGTTTTCAATAGTGGCTGCATCAGTTTCTTGATTTTCATGTATAGTAGTGGTAGTGAAAGTCACTCAGTCATGCCCGACTCTTTGCGACCACATGGATTATACAGCCCATGGCCAGAATACTGGAGTAGGTAGCCTTTTCCTTCTCCAGGGGATCTTCCCCACCCAGGGGTCGAAACCATGTCTCCTGCTTTGCAGGTGGATTCTTTACCAGCTGAGCCACAAGGGAACCCTGATTTTTCATGTATGCTGCTGCTGCTGCTAAGCCGCTTCATTGTGTCCGACTCTGTGAGACCCCAAGACGGCAGCGCACCGGGCTCCCCCATCCCTGGGATTCTCCAGGCAAGAACGCTGGAGTGGGTTCCCAATTCCTCTCCAATGCATGAAAGTAGAAAGTGAAAAGGAAGTCGCTCAGTCCTGTCTGACTCTTCGCGACTCCATGCCCTGCAGCCTACCAGGCTCCTCCGTCCATGGGATTTTCCAGGCAAGAGTACCGGAGTGTGGTGCCATTATAGGATGTTGTTGATCTCCCTGCAGTACATGGTTGAGTTACATGTTTTTTTCAAAATCTGTTTTGTTTTGTTTTAATACATACTCTTAGGAGTGGAGCTGCCAGGTCATATGCTTAGTCTCTCGTATTCTTGAAAAGACAAATTCCAGCAATCAGAATCCAACAACACATTAAAAAGATCATACACCATGACCAAGTGGGCTTTATCCCAGGGATGCAAGGATTCTTCAATATCCTCAAATCAATCAATGTAATACACCACATTAACAAATTGAAAAACAAAAACCATATGATTATCTCAAAAGATGCAGAGAAAGCCTTTGACAAAATCCAACATCCATTTATGATAAAAACTCTCCAGAAAGCAGGAATAGAAGGAACATACCTCAACATAGTAAAAGCTATATAAGACAAACCCTTCAGCAAACATTATCCTCAATGGTGAAAAAGTGAAAGCATTTCCTCTAAAGTCAGGAACAAGACAAGGGGGCCCACTTTCACCATTAATAATCAACAGAGTTTTGGAAGTTTTGGCCACAGCAATCAGAGGAGAAAAAGAAATAAAAGGAATCGAAATTGAAAAGAAGAGGTAAAACTCTCACTATTTGCAGATGCCATGATCCTCTACATAGAAAACTCTAAAGACTCCACCAGAAAATTACTAGAACTAATCAATGATTATAGTAAAGTTGCAGGATATAAAATCAACACACAGAAATCCCTTGCATTCCTATACACTAATAATGAGAAAACAGAAAGAGAAATTAAGGAAATAATTCCATTTACCATTGCAACAGAAAGAATAAAATACTTAGGAATATATCTACCTAAAGAAACTAAAGACCTATATATAGAAAACTATAAAACATTGGTGAAGGAAATCAAAGAGGACACTAATAGATGGGGGAATATACCATGTTCATGGATTGGAAGAATCAATATAGTGAAAATGACTATACTACCCAAAGCAATTTATAGATTCAATGCAATCCCTATCAAGCTACCAACCGTATTCTGCACAGAGCTAGAACAAACAATTTCACAATTTGTATGGAAATGCAAAAAAAAACCTCGAATAGCCAAAGCTATCTTGAGAAAGAGAATGGAACTGGAGGAATCAACCTACCTGACTTCAGGCTCTACTACAAAGCCACACTCATCAAGACAGTATGGTACTGGCACAAAGACAGATTTATAGATCAATGGAACAAAATAGAAAGCCCAGAGATAAATCCACGCACATATGGACACCTTATCTTTGACAAAGGAGGCAAGAATATGCAATGGATTAAGGAGAATCTCTTTAACAAGTGCTGCTAGGAAAACTGGTCAACCACTTGTAAAAGAATGAAACTAGAACACTTTCTAACACCATACACAAAAATAAACTCAAAATGGATTAAAGATCTAAATGTAACACCAGAAACTATAAAACTCCTAGAGGAGAACATAGGCAAAACACTCTCCGACATACATCACAGCAGGATCCTCTATGACCCACCTCCCTGAATATTGGAAATAAAAGCAAAAATAAACAAATGTGACCTAATTAAATTCTAAAGCTTCTGCACAACAAAGGAAACTATAAGCAAGGTGAAAAGACAGCCTTCAGAATGGGAGAAAATAATAGCAAATGAAGCAACTGACAAACAACTAATCTCAAAAATATACAAGCAATTCCTACAGCTCAATTCCAGAAAAATAAATGACCCAATCAAAAAATGGGCCAAAGAACTAAATAGACATTTCTCCAAAGAAGACATACAGATGGCTCACAAACACATGAAAAGATGCTCAACATCACTCATTATCAGAGAAATGCAAATCAAAACCACTATGACGTACCATTTCACACCAGTCAGAATGGCTGCGATCCAAAAGTTTACAAGCAATAAATGCTGGAGAGGGTGTGGAGAAAAGGGAACCCTCTTATACTGTTGGTGGGAATGCAAACTAGTACAGCCACTATGGAGAACAGTGTGGAGATTCCTTAAACAACTGGAAATAGAACTGTCTTATGATCCAGCAATCCCACTGCTCACCATACACACTGAGGAAACCAGAAGGGAAAGAGGGACGTGTACCTCAATGTTCATAGCAGCAGTGTTTATAATAGCCAGGACATGGAAACAACCTAGATGCCCACCAGCAGATGAATGGATAAGAAAGCTGTGGTACATATACACAATGGAGTATTACTCAGCCATTAAAAATCATACATTTGAATCAGTTCTAATGAGGTGGATGAAACTGGAGCCTATTATACAGAGTGAAGTAAGTCAGAAAGAAAAACACCAATACAGTTTACTAATGCATATATAAGGAATTTAGAAAGATGTTAACAGTAACCCTGTATAGGAGACAGCAAAAGAGACACAGATGTATAGAACAGTCTTCTGGACTCTGTGGGAGAGGGAGAGGGTGGGAAGATTTGGGAGACTGGCATTGAAACATGTAAAATATCATGTATGAAACGAGTTACCAGTCCAGGTTTGATGCACAATACTGGATGCTTGGGGCTAGTGCACTGGGACGACCCAGAGGGGTGGTATGGGGAGGGAGGAGGGTGGAGGGTTCAGGATGGGGAACACATATATACCTGTGGCAAATTCATTTCAATATTTGGCAAAACCAATACAATATTGTAAAGTTGAAAAATTAAATTAAATTAAAAAAAATAAAGGGCACTTAGTAATGACATTTATAATGACTCCTACCAAATATATCTCACTAGTACCATAAAGATTCCCCTTTAACAATGTTTCTCTACCATGTCTTCTCTGTATAGTATTTGGTACTTTTTCACTACTCAGAGGTGATAACTCATTAGCATAGTTTGATTATCTATGTAATACACTGGGCTTCTCAGGCGGCACTGTTGTTAAGAATCTTTCAGCAAAGGCAGGAGTCAAAGGAGATGTGATTTGGGAAGATCCCCTGGAGGAGGAAATGGCAACTCACTCCAGAATTCTTGCCTGGAAAATTCCAAGGACAGAGGAACTTGTTGGGCTATGGTCTCCGGGATCACAAAAAGGTGAAGCTAAAAGAGTTCTTAGTAATTCACTATAATGAGTGTCTTTCATGTGCTTTTAAATAAATACTGAGAACTGTATTTACCTGTTGGTATTTTCTTCCAGATATGGTGTGCTATTTGACATTTTTCATCCACACAAAAGAGTTAGCAATTTTTGTTTTTTGTTTTCATTTCTGTATTTCTGTATTTATTTATTTTATTCTTATTATTTTTTACTTTACACTATTGTAGTGGTTCGCCATACATCAACATGCATCCGCCACAGGTGTACACATTTTCCCCATCCTGAACCCCCTCCTACCTCCTTAGCCATACCATCCTTCTGGGTCATCTCAGTGCACCAGCCCCAAGCTTCTCTTATCCTGCATGGAACCTGGACTGGCGATTCATTTCTAATATGATATTATACATGTTTTAATGCCATTCTCGCAAATCATTCCCCACTCCCTCTCCCACAGGGTCCAAAAGATTGTTCCATACATCTGTGTCTCTTTAGCTATCTCGCATACAGGGTTGTCATTACCATCTTTCTAAATTCCATATATATGTGTTAGTATACTGTATTGGTGTTTTTCTTTCTGGCTTACTTCATTCTGCATAATAGGCTCCAGTTTTATTCACCTCATTAGAACTGCTTCAAATGTATTCTTTTTAATGGCTGAGTAATACTCCATTGTGTATATATGCCACAGCTTTCTTATCCATTCATCTGCTGGTGGACATCTATGTTGCTTCCATGTCCTGGGTATGAGAAACTGTGCTGTGATGAACATTGGAGTACACGTGTCTCTTTCCCTTCTGGTTTCCTCAGTGTGTATGCCCAGCAGCGGGATTGCTAGGTCGTATGGCAGTCCTATTTCTAGTTTTTTTTAAGGAATCTCCACAGTGTTCTCCATAGTGGCCGTACTAGTTTACATTCCCACCAACAGTGTAAAAGGGTTCCCTTTTCTCCACATCCTCTCAAGCATTTACTGCTTATAGACGTTTGGATCACAGCCATTCTGACTGGTGTGAAGTGGTACCTCATTGTGGTTTTGATTTGCATTTATCCGATAATGAGTGATGCTGAGCATCTTTTCATGTGTTTCATAGCCATCTGTATGTCTTCTTTGGAGAAATGTCTATTTAGTTCTTTGGCCCATTTTTTGATTGGGTCATTTATTTTTTTGGAATTGAGCTGTAGGAGTTGCTTGTATATTTTTGAGTTTAGTTTGTCAGTTGCTTCATTTGTTATTATTTTTTTTCCCATTCTGAAGGCTGTGTTTTCACCTGGCTTATAGTTCTTTTGTTGTACAGAAGCTTTTAAGTTTAATTAGGTCCCATTTGTTTATTTTTGCTTTTATTTCCAATATTCTGCGGGGTGGGTCATGGAGGATCCTGCTGTGATGTATGTCAGAGAGTATTTTGTCTATGTTCTCCTCTAAAGACAGATATATTTAAAGCTCAGAAGCCTTTGGAAAATTAAGTGAGTCTTTTTTTTTTTTCCCAAGCAGTTTGAGCTGTATTTAAATGTTGATGTTTTCTTCTTAAGAGTGTCCTGTATTTCTTTTTCACTTTTTTTTTTTTTTTTGATGAGTGACTACTGTCATGTTCAAGGGTAGGTGTCGTATCAAGTCCAGCAATAGGACCTTGTGTATATCAGATGTCCATCAGTGATAGTTTTAAGGCTGCTGTTACAGAGAAAACTCTATGCTGCAAGGCTTTATTATTTGCTCCTTTTTAGGATGGCCTGTGATGTCTGAGAGTTTTTGTCAGGCCTATGAGTACATTAGAGCAGAATGAGCCAAAGGATGCCATGAAACCTGATATATCCTCACTTTTGGATCTTTGAAGTAAGTGCTCATATTCTCTTTAAGTTGAAGACAAGGATGAGTTGGTTTTACATGTACAGATTCTTGTTCTGAAACACTGAGATGACATTAAGTATTCAGCGATGCTTGCTTTTCCCTACATATTATTAGAAATTGTTTTGTCTACCACTCTTGCTGCAATAGGTTTATACGGATTTTGTATTTAATATGTATCTGTGGGAAGAAATTGATACCAAGTTCCAGATTTATCCCTTCCATCCACCAAGGTCCTTGGCTACCATAAGTTTCTTGCCAGTTTGGATGTCCACATCACATTTGTGTGGGCACACACTGCGGTGGATTTCTGTATCCCACCACTCCAATGTATCCCATGATATTTCTTGAAATGTTCCTTCATTTAGTGTGATGATCTCTGGATTTCTCTCTATTGGTGAAGAGGGCCTACTTTCAAATTTCAGTCCTGATTAAAGCTTCATTCCAGACCTATATCACACTCCTTTATCCATTCCTCTATCCAAGTACACTATCTTACCTTTCATTTCTTTGATGTTCTGAATGATGCAGCAGGATCTAGTTTGGGGTGTGTGGTGTTTGAAATCTGTTCATGTCTGAAATACTGCAGGAGAGGATCTGATTTACCATGCTGTCATGACCTCTTTATTTATTTATTTTTCTTTCATGGGAGTGCACCTTTCTAGTCATGTCCATAGTGGCTCTTACCAGGTCCATTAAAGCATTACCTTAAAGCGTCCACTGTACTACTCCTACTCTGCCATTGATGCCATGTCCAGGATTTGACGTGGCCCTTTCCCATGCTCAGGCAGAGGTGATAATGTCCTCAGAGTTTAGATGTCTGTGTCTCTTAGAATTCACCCTATGTGTCATGTGCTTTTTTAAAGAAACACGGAATTATGTTTAGCTGTTCATATCCTCTTCCTGTTAGCTTCTCCCAAGTTTACTTTACTTATTTTCCCCTCTGTGAACCCTGAAAATTTGTTAAGGGTGCATATCAGTTAGAGCTCAGCACCCTTGTGAATATTGTGGCCATCAGCAAGAATTTTAAGGTTGCTGTTAGAGAAAATGTCCACAAGGTGACAGCATTTCTTCATTCCCTCCTCTTGTACCCATGGTAACAGCAGCCTCTTGTTATTCCCAAGTCTGGTTGTAAATGAGAGTAAAATGAGACATAGGTAGTCACCAAAAGTTTTGGTTGTTTACTCTTTGCTCTTTTTTTTTTTTAAGCGAAACTATATATTTTTTAAGACTATTAACACCATTGTAGTTGTTGCATAGAAACAGTTCCACCTTCCTTTCCATAGACACTTGGAGGAATTTAGCTCTGGTTATTGTCAGAGGTATCTTTTGGAATCTATTGAGTACATATCTCTTGATACAGGAGGTCCATGTGGATTATGAATTGCATAGGTATTTGTGGGTATAACTCTATTCCAGGCTTCACCTGTTGGCCTCTCAGCCACCAAAACCCTTTGCCAACTGTAATTTTCTTACCAGGAGTGTGAGTCCATTTCACTTTTCCTTGGGCACTCATCCCATCAATATGTTTTTTAATCCCTTCTGGAAGGCATATATTGTAATATCTCTTTAATCTGCCTTTCTTTACTTACTGTGATTCGCTCTAGGTTTCTGCATTTTCCTGCAAATGGCTTTTTTTTTTTTTTTTTGCATTTTCATAATGTCAGACTCATATTTATTGTGTCTCTATGTCCCATATGTTTCTCTTTTAATTTGCAGCCAGCGATTCTCTTTCCTTTCATCTCTTGGGCATTGTGACAGCTGATCCAGGGTATGTTTGTGGAAGTGGTGGTGTTGTGTGTGTTTTTCACGATCTGTTGATTGCTCAAATACTCTGGAAGTGGAGCTGACATATGACATCATCTACATCATTTTGTGATTCCTAGGTACTTTGGCAGCCATGCTTATAAAGTCTCTGAGCACTTTCCTTACCTCCCACCAATGGCATACAGGGTTCCCCTTTACTAACATTGCTCTACTCTTCTTGTCTGTAGACTTTTGGATAATGGACTTTTTGGTTTCCCATTAGTGATATTGCCTTGCAGTTTAAGTTTTCAATTCACTGATAATAGAGCAAATGAGGCACATTTCCAGAGGCTTTTTTCTAAGCATTGACTAAGTATTTACCTGTTGATGTTTCCTTCCTGACATGTGGTTTGCGCCCGTTTTTGTTGTTGTTGTTTGTTTGTTTGTTTGTTGGCATGCCATACCTGGCCATTTTCTAAGGGTCAATTCAGCTCGGTCGCTCAGTCATGTCCAACTCTTTGTGACCCCATGAATAGCAGTACGCCAGGCCTCCCTGTCCATCACCAACTCCCGGAGTTTACTCGGACAGGTTCATCGAGTCAGTAACACCATCCAGCAATCTCATCCTCTGTCGTCCCCTTTTCCTCCTGCCCCCAATCCCTCCCAGCATCAGAGTCTTTTCCAATGAGTCAACTCTGGATGAGGTGGCCAAAGTACTGGAGTTTCAGCTTCAGCATCATTCCTTCCAAAGAATTCCCAGGACTCATCTCCTACAGAATGGACTTGTTGGATCTATTTCCAAGGGACTCTCAAGAGTCTTCTCCAACACCACAGATCAAAAGCATCAATTCTTCAGTGGTCAGCCTTCTTCACAGTCCCACTCTCACATCCATACAGGACCACAGGAAAAACCATAGCCTTGACTAGATGGACCTTTGTTGGCAAAGTAATGTCTCTGCTTTTGAATATGCTATCTAGGTTGGACATAACTTTCCTTCCAAGGAGTAAGTGTCTTTTAATTTCATGGCTGCAGTCACCATCTGCAGTGCTTTTGCATCCCCCAAAAATAAATCTGACACTGCTTCCACTGTTTCCCCATCTATTTGCCATGAAGTACATGGGACCGGATGGCATGATCTTCATTTTCTGAATGTTGAGCTTTAAGTCAACTTTTTCTCTCTCCACTTTCACTTGCATCAAGAGGCTTTTTAGCTCCTCTTCACTTTCTGCCATAAGGGTGGTATCATCTGCATATCTGAGGTTATTGATAATTTTCCCTGCAATCTTGATTCCAGCTTTTGCTTCTTCCACTCCAGAGTTTCTCATGAGATCACACTGCATAGAAGTTAAATAAGCAGGGTGACAATATACAGCCTTGACTTACTCTTTTGCTATTTGGAACCAGTCTGTTGTTCCATGATGAGTTCTAACTGTTGCTTCCTGACCTGCATACAGATTTCTCAAGAGGCAGGTCGGGTGCTCTGGTATTCCCATCTCTTTCAGAATTTTCCACACTTTATTGTGATCCACACAGTCAAAGGCTTTGACATAGTCAGTCAAGTAGAAATAAATGTATTTTTCTGGAACTCTTGTTTTTTTCATGATCTAGCGGATGTTGCCAACTAGATCTCTGGGTCCTCTGCCTTTTCTAAAACCAGCTTGAACATCAGGAAGTTCACGGTTCACATATTACTGAACCCTGACTTGGAGAATTTTGAGCATTACTTTACTAGCATGTGAGATGAGTGTAATTGTGCAGTAGTTTGAGCATTCTTTAGCATTGCCTTTCTCTGAAATTGGAATGAAAACTGACCTTTTTCAGTCCTTTGGCCACTGCTGAGTTTTCCACACTTGCTGGCATATTGAGTGCAACCTTTCACAGCATCATCTTTCAGGATTTGAAATAGCTCAAATGGAATTCCATCACCTCCATTAGCTGTTCTCATAGTGATGCTTTCTACGGCCCACTTCATTTCACATTCCAGGATATCTGGCTCTTGGTCAGTGATCACACCACCCTAATTATCTGGGTCATGAAGCTCTGTTTTTGTACAGTTCTTCTGTGTATTCTTGCCACCTCAATTCTTGTTTATTCAGTGATATTCTAGCAAGTCTCTTCTTTGTCCTGGGTTAAGTTTTCTGTTTCTCTGGATGGTTCCCATCAGCAAACAGAATGACTATAATCTTACCTCTCATTAAAAATCTGTCCTTTGGTGACACATCGCCTATGCTTTTTTTTTATTTCATATTTGCTTATGCTAGACTTCTGCAGAGTTGTTTGTAGAATCTGTTATCTCCAGGTCTCTCATTTTCCTTTAAATTCACTCTTGTCAAAGTCAACAGTGAATTCCAAATGTTTAACTCAGTGGTCAATTTTTAGTTGTTATTTTATTTAATTTATGACAGCCTTTATCAGAGCAGTGCATTTCCTCCTCCCTGAAAAAAAATGTTTCATTTGTGTTACAGAATGCTTCTCTTTCCTGCTTCTTTTCTACCTACAGTTCTCCCACATGCAATGTGTGACCTCTGTGTCTGGCTTTATTCAGATGTCACATTTTCTTTTAAAATATTTATTTATTTAGCTATGTGGCATGTGGGATCTTAGTTCCCTGCCCAGGGATGGAAACTGTGCATAGTCTTAAACACTTAAACATTTCCAGGGAAGTCCCCTAGTTTGTGTATTTTCAAGATTCATCCACTTCTTGGCTGTATAGCAATGCATTTTTTTAATGGCTGTATATGGTACATCAATATGGTATATGGCTTACATGAACTCCATTGTGAACAATTACCACGATTTTTTATCCATTCATCAATTAATAGATAATATTTGGATGGTGTATTCTTTGTGGCTCTTGTGAGTAATGCTGTTGGGAACACTGTTTTTGAATGGACTTAATAGTTTCAGGGATTTTTTTTTTATATATATATACAAAAGAGTGAGATTTCTGGATCATATGGCTACCATATATTTAATTTTTGAGGTACTGACAAACCAAAGTGGTTGTACCATTTTAGAGCAATATATTTTCAACAATATATTTCAGCAGTATATTTTCAACATTTTTTCAACAATATATGAAGATTCGTTTTCTCCACATCCTCTGCAGCACTTGTTATTTTTCCTGGTTTTGATTATAGCCAAGCTAATGTGTGTGAAGTAGTATTTCAATGAAACTGATATACATTTTGCTAAGGGCTTCCCTGGTGGCTCAGAAGGTAAAGTGTCTGCCTGCAATGCAGGAGACCTGGGTTTGATTCCTGGGTCAGGAAGATCCCCTGGAGAAGGAAATGACAATCCACCCCAGCACTCTTGCCTGGAAAATCCCATGGATGGAGGAGCCTGATAGGCGACAGTCCATGGGGTCGCAAAGAGTCGGACAGGACTGAGCGACTTAATTTCTTTCACTTTCAATCATGTTAAGCAGTATTTTTGGTGAAATGTCTATTCAAATTCTTTTCCTGGTTGTTAAAAGTTTTTAATTGTTGTAAAAAAAAATCTAACTTAAATTTTCACCATTTTAACCATTTTTACATGCTAAGTATTTCACATACTTTCATCAGCCTTTTTGGAGAAAGAAATGGCAACCCACTCCAGTATTCTTGCCTGGAGAACCCCATGGACAAAGGAGCCTGATGGGCTACAGTCCATGTGAAAGCAAAGACTCATACATGACTGAGCAACTAATACACACACACACACACACACACACACACAGTTACAGTGTTGTTTTATTGTTGTTGTCATAGTTTTCGCTGTGCTATGCAGCTTGAGTGACAGTTTCCTGGTTGAGAACCCTACCCAGGCCCCTGATAGGAAAGCGTGGAGTCCTGACCTCTGAACTATCATGGAAATCCTTATCATATTGTTAAGAAACATATCTTTACACCTTTTCATCTTGCAAAATTGAAACTATACCCATCACCTGTCCCATTTAACAACAACTCCTCTTTTCTTCCCTGTTTCCCTAGATCCTGGACTCCATCATTCTACTTTGTTCCTTTCTATTGCTTGACTATGTTAGATACTTCATATAAGTGGAAACTTACAGTATTTGTCTTTTTTTATGACTGGCTTAATTCCTTTGGCTGGATGTTTTATTTTTTAAGTGAATTTATTTTTTATTTATTTTTTAACAACAATAATGTATTGGTTTTGCCATATATCAAAATGAATCCACCACAGGTATACATATGTTCCCAATCCTGAACTCTCCTCCCTCCTCCCTCCCCATACCATCCCTCTGGGTTGTCCCAGTGCACCAGCCCCAAGTATCCAGTATCATGCATCGAACCTGGACTGGCGACTCATTTCATATATGATATTATACATGTTTCAATGCCATTCTCCCAAATCATTCCACCCTCTTCCCCTCCCACAGAGTCCAAAAGACTGTTCTATACATCTTTGTCTCTTTTGCTGTCTCGTATACAGGGTTATGGTTACATCTTTTGAAATCCCATATATATGTGTTAGTATACTGTATTGGTGCTTTTACTTTCTGGCTTACTTCACTCTGTATAATAGGCTCCAGTTGCATCCACCTCATTAGAACTGGTGCAAATGTATTCTTTTTAATGGCTGAGTAATACTCCATTGGGTATATGTACCACAGCTTTCTTATTCATTCATCTGTTGATGGACATCTAGGTTGCTTCCATGTCCTGGCTATTATAAACACTGCTGCTATGTACACTGGGTACACGTGCCTCTTTCCCTTCTGGTTTCCTCAGTGTGTATGGTGAGCAGTGGGATTGCTGGATCATAAGGCAGTTCTATTTCCAGTTGTTTCAGGAATCTCCACACTGTTCTCCATAGTGGCTGTACTAGTTTGCATTCCCAGCAACAGTGTAAGAGGGTTCCCTTTTCTCCACACCCTCTCCAGCATTTATTGCTTGTAGACTTGGATGACAGCCATTCTGACTGGAGTGAAAATGTCCCTTATAGTGGTTTTGATTTGCATTTCTCTGATAATGAATGATGTTGAGTATCTTTTCATGTGTTTGTTAGCCATTTGTATGTCTTCTTTGGAGAAATGTCTATTTAGTTCTTTGGCCCATTTTTTGATTGAGTCATTTATTTTTCTGGAATTGAGCTGTAGGAGTTGCTTGTATATTTTTGAGATTAGTTGTTTGTCAGTTTCTCCATGTGCTATTATTTTCTCCCATTCTGAAGGCTGTCTTTTCACCTTGCTTATAGTTTCCTTTGTTGTGCTGAAGCTTTTAAGTTTAATTAGGTCCCATTTGTTTTTTTTTGCTTTGACTTCCAATATTCTGGGATGTGGGTCATACAGGATCCTGCTGTGATGTATGTCAGCGAGTGTTTGGCCTATGTTCTCCTATAGGTGATGTCTTAAAGGATCATGCATGTTGTAGCATGTGGCAAAATTTCCTTTATATGGCTAAACAATATTCCATTGTATGTATATATCACATTTGATGGACGTTTAGATGCTTCCAACTCTTAGATGTTGTGATTAGTGCTGCTTTGAGCATGGCTGTGCAAATATCTCAAGACCCCATGTTAACTTCTTTTGAATTTATATCCAGAAGTGGAATTGCTGAATCATGTGGTAGTTCTATTTTTAATTTACTGAGGAGCCTTTATACTGTTTTCTGTAGCAGTTGCACCGTTTTAAAATCTACCCATAACACACAAGGATCCACTTCCTGTACGTGCTTGCCAAGAGTTGTCCTTTCCTTTCTTTCCTTTTACCTTTCCTTTCCTTCATATGTAAATACGCACACATGCACACGCAATATTTTCCATATCCTTTTCCATTATTATTTATCACAAACTATGAATATATTTCCTTGTGCTATACAGTAGGATCTTGTTTATCTATTCTATATATCAACATTATAGTTTGCATCTGCTCATCACCAGCTCCCAATCTATGCCTCCCCCACCCTTCCCCTCTTGGTAATCACATAGTCTACTCTCTATGTCTCTCAGTCTGTTTCTGTTTCATAGATAAGTTCGTTTGTATCATATTTTGGAGTCCACATGTAAGTGATACCATATGATATTTGTCTTTCTCTTTCTGACATCCTAAGTATTCTTTTTAATGCTAGTGTACAGTCAAGTGTTTACTTAATTTCATTTTCAAAATATTTGTTGATATTGTATAGAAATCTGCTTGATTTTTAAAATATTTATCTTGTATTCTGCAAGCTTTTTATTACTTCTAATACTTGTGGTTTCTTCAGGATTTTCTATATATAAAAGTATGTTATCTCCAATATACTTTGACTTTTTCCTTTCCATTCTGAAGGCTTTTTTTTTTTTAAACAACCAAAACAATAATTCCTTTTTCTTACCTGATTGCTCTGGTTATAGAACTGCCAGTATAATATTGAGCCAAAGTGTGGGATAGACTTCCTCGTGTTGTTCCCAATCTTAGGGGGAAAGCTCTCAGTTTTTCATTATTAAGTATGATGTTAGCTGTGGGTCTTTTACAGGTACCCTTTGATTGAGAAAGTACTCTTCTGTTCTTAGTTATTAAGTGTTTTTAACCCCTATTATGTATAGGTGCTAGACTCAGGGAAATGCTTTTTCTGCAGGCAAATATGTTTTTTGTTCTTTATTGTATTAAAATGGCATAATGTCGATTGACTTTCATATAATGAACCAACTTTGCATACCTGCATAAATCCCACGTGATCATGGCATATAACCTTTTTTATATGTTGATAGGGTTTTTTTGCCAGTGTTTTGTTGAGAACTCTTGCATCTGTATTCATAAGGGACATTGGTTGTGTGTCTGTGTGTGATGTCTCTGTCTGATCTTGGTATGAGAGAAATACTGACCTCATTTTGCCTGCTATATGGGGAAGAGACATGTGGAGTGAAGGATAAAGCATTGTTGGATTTAAGTTTAGTCAGGATTAGAGGGAGAAATTTAGGATGTATCAGTGTGGATTTGGGGTGAGATTATCAAGAGAGTTCATTCTCAATTTCATAGGCCTGTGTTAAGTGCTTGACATCGAATTATGCTGTTTGTTAACTATGTGGAGATACTATATACTTTGAATTTGTGCTCTATTTTCTGTATTAATATTTATGAAATTAGTATTTGTGAATCAGTTGTAATGTGCATTTAAGATAAGGGTTTTTTTATTTTCAGTTTTCCTACAAAACAAGATGCCATTGAATAGCTGATGCTTTAAAAAAAGGAGTTGTTAACCTTAAGTCTAGGAAATAAACTTGTTTGTCTTTAAGATACGGAAACACATTTAAAAATCATACATTTGCTGAAAAAGATGCAGCTGGTGTGTGGTTAACTTAGAATTCCAGTTTAATCTTCTTTGACTCCAAAGTCCATATTTCTAAACACTGTAAAATAGTGCTTTTGTAAAAAAATTGTCCTTTACATGTGATTTCACCTAATGATCTGTGGTGTTTTTTTTTTTTTTCTTTCTTTCCTTATTTAAATAGAAAATATTAAAATCAACATGGGACAAAGCTACAATTCTCGAGTCATGTAGACTTGTAGTCATAGGTTTTTCAGCTGTCATTTAGTCTCTTTGATGCTAAATGTCTTTATCTGTAAGATAAGGGTGTTTATAACTACCTTAGAGTTTTGGAGACAAACAAATAGCACATTTTTCTGTACTTAAATAATATGTAGTATATTTATACTTAGGTGGCAGTTTATTTCAAGGAAGCACTGGGACTTGTGGCCACATCCTCCAAGAATAAAAAAAAAAAGAGTACTTAAAATATGGAACGACCATGTATGTTATGTGAAAAAGAACAAGAGCCAGAACCACAGAAAAACAAGGGAGAAACCAAATAAGTAGATGATGAACACGCTGAACTGATCTTTTTGGAGTGGAACATGTACATGAGGATGATGATGTGATCTTTGTGGGGATGACCTCAAATTCAAAACCAGTCATTTCAAACATACTGAACAGAGTTACCCCAGATTCTTGTTCAAGGAGAAAAAAGTATGGTCACTTCAGGAAAGATAATGCTCAGAAATTACAGCCTGTTAATCATGTGACTCCTGCATCAGAAGCAAAGACTGTCTTGCCACTTTCTGTCTCTGAATCAAGATCAACAGATAGTCCTATTATTATTGAGCCTTTGTCCAAAGCAGATTCTAAAAATATTTCACCACAAATAGTGCCTAATAGCTTTTCAGAGTTATGTTCTCCTTTGATTACCTTCACAAGTTCATTGCAATCCAGTAGAAACAGCAGTTATGCAGGAGCTATGGATAAAATTGGTCATATATCAAAGTGACTTTCCACTTCTGAAACAAATAGCAATAAATCCCAAAAGGCCTAAACTCAGTGATGGAATTATAGGAGAACATTCTTTAGCTTTGTCCCCTCCAGGTATTTTTCAAACAGTGACTACTCAGCAAAGCACACCAGACAGTGTTCATACCTCATTAAGCCATGTTCAGAATGGAGAATCTTGTCCAACACATTTTCCAAAGGACAATGTCCATTGCAAGCCTATAAGTGTTTTAGGGTGAAATGGACTGACAAAAATTGACTTTCCAAGTGTAGCAAGTCAAAACAAGATTGTTGATCCCACAGAAGGCAATCTGATTGTGTTACTCTGTGACTTCTACTATGGACAGCATATAGGAGATGGGCAGCCAGAACTGCAAACTCACACAGCCTTTAAATGCCTCAGCTGCTTGAAAGTTCTAAAAAATGTCAAGTTTATGAATCACATGAAGCACCATTTGGAGCTTGAGAGGCAGAGAGGTGACAGCTGGAAATACCACACCACCTGCCAGCACTGCAACTGCCAGTTTCCTACTCTCTTCCAGCTGCAGTGTCACATTGAAAGTGTCCATACTTCCCAGGAGCCCTCTGCAGTCTGTAAAATCTGTGAATTGTCCTTTGAGACAGATCAGGTTCTCTAACAGCACATGAAAGATAATCATAAGCCTGGTGAAATGCCCTATGTATGCCAGGTTTGCAGTTACAGATCATCATTCTTTGCAGATGTGGATGCACATTTCAGAGCATACCATGGTAACATTAAGAGTTTACTTTGCCTCTTTTGTCTCCAAATGTTTAAAACTGCAACACCATACATATGTCATTATAGACAGCACTGGGAAAAGTTTTCATCAGTGTTCCAAATGTCGGCTACAGTTTTTAACTTTTAAAGAGAAAAGACAGCACAAGACCCAGTGTCATCAAATGTTTAAGAAGCCTAAGCATCTAGAAGGATTACCTCCTGAAACAAGAGTTTTTTTTCAGGTATCACTGGAACCCCTTCAACAGGATTGGTGGAAGTAGCATCCATTACTGTGAACACATCTGATTCTGAACCATCATCTCCCAAATCTAAAAGTAGGAGGCCAAAAAAAAAAAAAACCCCGTTAATTCTACTTTCAGTAAGTCTGAAGCAAGTATTTCAGTCAAAGTTAAAAACCCCATTAAAAACAAAAAATTCAAATTTTAGAATTATTCAATAATATCAAATATAGGGCAACCAATGTGTAATTTATGTGTTTTTGTTTTAAATACATGAAGTACAGCTTTGTTTAAATATTGAGATGTTATTTAAAAATATAGTACCTGTTTTTCATATAAGTGTTTTAACATGTAAAAATTATGTGTGTGTGTGTGAGAGAGAGAGAGAGAGAGGTGGAGAAAGGAAAAGTAACAACGTATTTTGGTATTTCATGTTATTTGCAAGTTCAAAAGCTCTGCTGCTGCTGCTACTGCTGCTGCTAAGTTGCTTCAGTCATGTTCGACTCTGTGCGACCCCATAGACAGCAGCCCACCAGGATACCCTGTCCCTGGGATTCTCCAGGCAAGAACACTGGAGTGGGTTGCCATTTCCTTCTCGAATGTATGAAAATGAAAAGTGAATGTGAAGTCACTCCATCGTGCCCGACTCTTAGCAACCCCATGGACTTCAGCCCACCAGGCTCCTCCATCTGTAGGATTTTTCCCACAAGAGTACTGGAGTGGGGTGCCATTGCCTTCTCCACTATACATATAATCTGTAGAGTGTTTAGCAATGAAATTTTCAACTGTTTTCATGCTTTGAAGATCTCAGTATTAACTATATAGCCAGATTGGAATGGCTTTGTTATGGTATGGTCCTGTGTGCTGCTGAACTCTGTGAAGTGCCTCTGTTGTGCTGTTCTAAGATAAAATGGTTCCGAAAGCCTGATGTGGAGAAGTTGATGGAGAAACTATGATGTGAGTTTGGACCAGACACGGGATTTAGTTAGTGGAGAGCTGTGGCTTCTTGTCCCAGTTGAGGAAGAGGCATGCATGCACTCCAGGCATGGAGCCAAGGCAGAAGGAACACTGTCTCAGAGTGTCTTAACCTAGCCCAGGGACATGTCAAGGAAGCCAACCACTAAAATGCCTCTTAGGTGAGAGGCACCTGCAAGGATCAAGCAGGCCCTGTATATCATTGACTGCAGTTGGAGAAGCAGAGATAGTTAATAGAATGAGGCCTGGTGCCTGTGGACCTCCTGTTGAGTGATCAAAAGGGGAATTTGATTCATTCCATCTCCTTTCCCATTTGGCTGGCCTTTAGTCAAAGTGAAGTAGCCCTATCAGTCTCCATCACAATAGTAAAGCAAGTTAAGATTCCCAAAGAAAAAAGCCTTGACATCCAGTTTGATTTGTACTGGACCCATAGGTTTAACTGAAAAGGATCAAACACAGGGAATCTTTTCAGTTTATAAATTGAGCTAAGTTTAGTTCTCTTTCCCTTAAGCTACAAAGGAGTTGTCCGAGAAGAGTAAATGTAGTGGATACAAAGTGTCCAGGGTGATTAAACCCTCTATAGAACTTTTCCTTACCTTTTCCAGTTACATGTGTCTTACCCTAGTTTAACATGTGACGATTTCAGTTTTGTATCTTATCTTGCCTTGGGCACGAATGTATTAAAGTTAACAGCTAATTCTTTGTGTAATTTCTCATTTTATCAAACTAATACTGGGTTTCCATCTTACTTGACACAGTCTGATGTGCAGGAAGTGTCTCATTTATTTCAGTAATTATCAGGTCATAGAGTTATCATCCTTCCTCTACTGTATCCAACTACCTAGTCTGTGATTATAATTGTGGAAACCTTTTTTCGTGTGATCTCCAAGGGCTCTTTCACAGACCTGTTGTGTATCCTCTAAGTATTGGTTCCTGAACATCAGCACACTTGGCTTCCTCTGTGGGTTCCTGGAGTTGAGTCTCCTCCTGGAGTTGAATGCCATACCTTCTCCACTTCTGGCACAGATATCTAGAATCTCTGTGCACCATTCAAGGAACCTGGAATCTTGGCTGTAGACCTATGTCAAGAGAAATCTCTCCATTTCCTCTTCCTTTCTCCTCCTCTGTCTCTCCCCACTCTTTCTGCCCCTCCCCACAATTCATTTAAATCCTCTAAGCTTTCACAAAATGCTAGAAAGTGATAATCACCAAGGGGTTACCATCCCTCTCAGAACAAAAGAGGAAGGACTACAGATAACTAAGCTGTAGAGAGTATCTTGTCTCCATTTTAGGTAATTTCCTGAATGTAAATTCAAACACAAGTAAATTGTATTTATTTACTCAATGCTTGATTGATTGGTTTGCACTTTGAATATTTTACTAGGCCTTTCCAGTTAGTTCGCTTGGGCCAAAGCACTTTGCTAAGTGTCAGCTTAAACTGCTTTTAGTTGTATAACGAGTGTGTGTGTGTGTGTGTGTTTGTCTTCTGGTCTCAGGTGAAAACTCTATGTATAAATGTGCAGACTATTGCATTCTTATCTCCTTTATTCTATTTCTATAGTAAAAATATGAAATGTTTTATTTATATGTTTTTATTGTTGCTTAGGATTATCAATACTGTTACTGTTGTTTGCTCTGTAGTATGCTCCTAAAGAGTACAAGTTGTATTTATTGCCAAATGAAAAGTTTCCAGTGATATGGTCCCTGACTACTTCCTCTCTTCCATTCTCTGTCATTCTACTCTACTATTTTCCCCACTGCTGCCCTGTTTTTGACAACACTGGCCTTGCTTTCCCTAAGCAAATTCAATTTCTTCCCAATCCAAAGACTTTGCAAATGCTCTTCTTCTGGTAATGATCTTCCCAGAAGAAGAGCATTGTTACATCCCTTGTTTGAGCTTCCCCAATGCTGTTCAAATCACACAATGAAATCCTCACACCCCTCCTTTTCCTTCTCCTCCTTAAAGACACTTTAAGTCTCTGCACTCGTCTTCCCTGTCCAGCCTAAAGTTCCTAGATTTTCACACACACACACACACATACACAAAACCTGAAAAGAGATAATAACATCAGGGCTTTGCTTTGTAAAATTAACTTGAGTAAGTTTCTCTGCCTGCAGAACAAAGGTAGTTAATACTGAGTTGAGTTCTTTCAGGAGCTTCCTCTCTTTTTCTTTTGATATCTCTATATTTTTTCAGGCAATGGCACTTTGTTTTTTTTTTACAAATGTATTGAATATCTGTCAAGATGACTATTTTGTTACTGCCTTTGGTGAATTTCCTTGTCTACTTTGCTTGTTCTTTCAGGTAAAATTTATTGTTTTATTAATGTTGCCAAAACATTGTCAGTAAAATTACTATTTATAAAAATAAAATGTTTTTTAAAAAATTATTTCTGCTGTCCATCTTTTTACAAATAACATAGCATTTTTTTTGTTTGTTTCTTTTTTTTAAATAATCTTATTGTGTTGTCCAGAAATTCTAAACAGTGATGTGTAAATGGGTTTTCTGATTCTTAGTACCATCAAAGGCAATGAGGATATGGCTTAATAAATTTCTGTTTCTGTTTTTAGATTTTAAAGAGAATTATTTCATTGGATATTTACAACATCTGTTGAGACATTTACTTTTCTTTCTTTCTCCCTTACTTTCCTTTTCTTCCTTTCTTCCCATGACTGTCTTCCTCTTTCTTTCCTTCCCTTTCTTTTCCCAGGTTTTGGCTTGACTTGACCTTTCCTGAAACAAAAGTAATTCCACTCAGGGTTGAATATTACCATCTCAAAATCCCATTCCATGTGTCATTCATTTCTAGTATTGGAATTAACCTCCTCTTCCCCTTATTAGATTGGCTACAGTTGTATCAATGTTTCTGATTTTTTTTTTTTTCCGAAGAAGCAGCTCTTGTTTTATTATCCCAACAAATTTTATTTTTGTTCTTTTCTATTTTTGTTTCAATTCATATATACCTTCTACTTTCTTTAGGATTTTTTCTTTATAATCATACATTTTAAAAGCTTTCTTTACAAATTTTATGGAAATATATTTGATTTACAATGTTGTGTTTCAGATGTATATCAGAGTGATTTATTTATGCATATACATATCTATTTTTTTAGGTTATTTTTCATTATAGGTCATTACATGAGACTATTTCTTTTCTTTCTTTCTTTTTTTTTTTTTTTTTTTACTAGATGGTTTAGGGCTTGACCTATCTTTACTTAAATAACCTATTTTGTCTGAATCCCAAATGGTTTTATGTATACATTTTTTAAATTAAAATCTCATTCTCTATGATTTTTTGGCACGTTAATTCCAAAGATTTCACTACTTGCAGGTGAATGTTTTAATTTATAGTTTACTGAGAATTAAGTTTTCCTTGCAGGTCTGAGGGTATGTGTGTATATACACTGGCATGTCTATATACACATCCTTTTAAGATTACTACATTTTTTTAAGATATATAAATATATTTTAAAAGATATTTTCTGTTTGTATGGTAAAAACATGAAATGTTTTAATTCTAGAAATTTGTTCCCCTAAGGAATATAGTATAAAAAATAAAGGTATAGAACTATTCCTTTGAGAATAATCCCTACTAACAGAACCTGGAAGTGTTAAACAAATGATTCATAACACTTCCTAAAGGTGGTAAGAAAAATGTTATTCAAGGTAAGAGTACTACAGCGGGGGTCTTATAATACGGGAGAGAGAGTGAGCTTAAGTCTGACTCCAGCAGGGACACAGCTGGGATTTATAGCTAAGGAACAGGGTGGGTCCATGTGATAGCAAAGAGAGACTGGGAGACTGAAAAGCAATGAACAACAACAGAGTGGGTGTCAGTGGATGGAAACTTATTAAGACGACCAAAAGGGTGCCGGTGGATTCTGGCTCAACTGAGAGGATCGTTGCTGAGGCTAGGCAAGACTGATAAGATATTGAGGTGAGTGATAAAGAATTTGATCTGATCTGAGGGTGGTCAGATCAAGGGTGAAGTATGTTTTCTAAACTGAAGTAGCAGAATCTAGCTTAGATTGGACTAAATGGACAGGCGCCCCGGTATAAAGACATGAGCCAAAGTTGGCAGTGCATTAATGAACTACTGCTGCATAACAAATTATCCCAAAGCCACAGCTTAAAACAATATTATCTCATACTGCTGCTGAAAGTTGGGAATCCAGGAGTAATTCAGTTGAGTGTTCTGGCTCAGAGTTTCATGAGATTGTCGTCATCTGAAGCCTTGACATGGGCTGGTGGATTTCCTTCCAAGATGGCTTACTCACATAGCTGTTGAAACCAGTTTCCTTGCTGGCTGTTGGGAGAAAGCCTCAGTTCTTTCCCATGGGCCTCTCTACTGGGCTACCTGAGTGTTCTCAAGATACGACTAAGCTGGCTTCTAGAGTGAGTGATCCAAGAGGATGAGCAAGGAGGCTGCAGTGCCTTTTATGACCTAGTCTCAGACACTTCATTTTCATTTCTACAATATTCTAACATTAGAAGTGAGCCACTAAGTCCAGCCTACATGTAAAGGGGAGTATAAGGACCACCCTTGAAGGAAAGGATTTGTGGACATACTTTAAAACCACATGGTACACCCATGGCCACAAATTGTTTACATACTTGTATGTCCAAAATGCATTTTCCTGCAAATGCTTTCAAATAATTTATCCATTATAGCATTAACTTGAAGTTCAGGACCTTGTCATCGAAGTCAAGTCCAGATATGGACCAGGGTGCACTTGGTGCACTGAACACTCATTCAGTCACTCAGTTGTGTCCTACTCTTTGCGACCTGAGGGACTGCCGCATGCCAGGGTTTCCTGTCCACCATCAACTCCAGAGGCATGCTCAAACTCAAGTCCATTGAGCTGGTGATGCCATCCAACCATCTCATCCTCTGCTGTCCCCTTCCCTGGCCTTCAATCTTTCCTGCATCAGGGTCTTTTCTAATGCGTCAGTTCTTAGAATCAGGTTGCCAAAGTATTGGAGCTGCAGCTTCAGCATCAGTCCTTCCAATGAATATTCAGGACTGCTTTACTTTAGGATTGACTAGTTTGATCTCCTTGCAGTCCAGGAGACTCTCAAGTCATCTCCAACACATCAGTTCAAATTATACAAGTGTAGTTCCTCTAGACCTGATGATCTGTGAACAAAAGAGATGAGTTAATCTGCTCACTTTCACAGCCAACATACAGTGCTGGGTCAGGCATAGATAACCTTCATGGACACTCCTGTTCCAGAAAGAGGAGGGGAGATGGGAGTCAACAGTAGCAGTTCTGAAATCCCACGGGTTCTTGTTGGCAGTCCTTTGATTAGGATTTAAGGCCTGGAAACTTCCTAGGCTTCAGTCTCTGAATTTTTAATTCTGCCCTCTGACATGATTCCATTGCATGAAAGGTGGGTAGTATATGGTTACAGTGAAACAATCTCCCTAGCCTGCTTCCTGCTTGTCGAAGGTAGAAGTTCAGAGCTCTCTTATTTTGTACTATTGCTGGTCCTTTCAGTCCAAGCTGAACTTAAATATGTTATCTTAAAAACTTGGTGTGTCTCCTGATAATCTTACTGGTTTTCATGGTAAAGCACTCCACTCCAAAGCCACCATCACACATGTCTTCATAATAAGGCCTACTCTGTCTTGGTTTTCTGCTGAGATAGCTGAGGGATAACACCCTGAAACTTGGTACAAGTCTTATTGTGTGACTGAAATGTCTCTGAGTGACACCCCTGAACTCTTTGGAGGGCATTGGCCTGCCTAAATAATGCCATGAAGCATCCCCTTCCAGCTTTCTGAGGCTTAACAAAGAATTTTACAGTCACACTCATCTTTAGACCACCTTTATTAAAAATAAATAAAGGAATAAGAATTGATGTATAGGTGCTATAAAATGTTATATTTAGACCACCTTATCTCAATGCCCTGGATAGAACCTTGCTTGAGAGCCATTAATTTTAGCATCCTCTGTCATGTTAAAAGACTGGAAAATTTCCAATTCAGCAAGTTCTGTCTTATTTTTTAATAGTTTCTCTTAAATATATATTTTTTAATTTCCCTTTATATTTTACTATAGGCAGCAAGAAGAAACCAGGAAGCACTTTTGGCTGTTTGGCTGGAAATCTCCTTAGCTAGATATCTCAATTAATTAAGTACAGTTTCTCCTTCATGGTACATTTCTACTTTTCATAAACTGCAGATATAGTGGACTTTTCTCTGCACATTCCCCAGGCTCTTTTTTCCTGCCTCTAGTTTCTGCCAGACATCCTGGGTGCACCCCTGTGATCCCACTTAGAACGTGTTTGCTCAGTGAGATAACGGGGATCGAATCCCTGGCTTCAGTGCTTCTGCTGGCCAGAGCATATGTACCTTTCTCTAACACCTTCATGTTTTTGCTATCCAACTTCCATCACCTGGCTAGGTCAATTCCGGAAGCTCATACTCACAAGCACACTGGCAGGGACTTCTATGCCCATGTGTGCACACACATGTGTGTGTACACAGTAACATCCCTGAGAGGAAATGCACACGTGCAGAACTACAAGATTTCTTCTCTAGGAATATGAATTTTGGTAAGTACCTTTGTGCTCACAAACAAAAAGTAATTTTCTTTTCCTGGTTGTTTCCTTTCGCTTGTTAATTAATCATGTCACCTTGCACTTCTAACTCTGTGCTGCTACTGCTGCTGAGTCACTTCAGTCAAGTCTGAGTCTGTGTGACCCCATAGACAGCAGCCCACCAGGCTCCCCCGTCCTGGGATTCTCCAGGCAAGAACACTGGAGTGGGTTGCCATTTCCTTCTCCAATGCATGAAAGTGAAAAGTGAGAGGGAAGTCGCTTAGTCATGTCCGACTGAAAGTGAAAAGTGAGAGGGAAGTCGCTTAGTCATGTCCGACTGTTCTCGACCCCATGGACTGCAGCCTACCAGGCTCCTCTGTCCATGGGAATTGCCAGGCAAGAGTACTGGAGTGGGGTGCCATTGCCTTCTCCATCTAACTTTGTGACTTATCCTCAAAGGTTACAAAATCTTGGCATTTGCTAGTGACACGGACCTACCTGCAGAGCAGCAAGCAGGGTTGGAAGCACTTGCCATGAACAGCTGTATGACATGCGCCTGCGTTCTGCATTCTCCCATCACCTTGGACAGCTTCACAGTACCAGTCACATTGGCCTGATCCATGTGGGGACAGAAAACAAGGACCTTTGGGCTCAGCTGACTTGGAGAACCTCTCTCTCGGTGTGCAACTATCTAGGTCATTCCTTGTCAATGTTGTGCCCCTCTTGCTAGCCTACCACCCTTTATGGACAACAACATTCTGAGTGAGGCCTTCTGCTCTTCCTATCTGTGTAGCTTTATGTGTGCACCTGTCTACATGTGCCCCCAAGGGCTATCTCCATGTAGCAGGAAAAGGCCAAAGAAACGCCTGAGCCTCCAAGAGCCCCAAGAGACTGTGATAGGCCTGGGTCTTATCCAATGTTGTGAGAAAGGTGCACATGGATACAGGGTCTCTTCAGATACAAAGATTGGAACCTGAGGCCATAAAGGTAAGGTGGCATTCCTACACGTCCTCCCTTCTGTTTAACACTACCCATGCACATGGAGTCCCCAAACAGATGATACCCTGCAAAACCTTCCCTTTCTGGGCCCACAGCTCATGCCTCCCTTGGGCGGAAAGCAGCTTTTCTATCTCAAAGGCACCAAGACGGCTTGAACCACCCAGGCCACAGTGATTTGCTAGATGTCAAGACTCTCTTCCAGTTGCTCTCATTAGGCCCAGGTAGGACTCCCTACAGTCACACATCTCTGCTTGCCTACACAGCCCACATGCCAAGGAAGCCAGCCTCCATTTGGGCCCAGGAGCGTCCAAGACGGTCACCTGGAATGCAGCTTCCCTCTGAGCATCACCTGGTTTCAGATCCCCTATGACAAAATCAGAGATTTTGCTTCAGCGAGACTGCTCGAATTCTCTCAGATGCAGACGCACACTTTTGCCCCTCAGGCCCCCAAAGCCAGTGGCAAGACCCCAGAGGAAAGAAGAACTTCACGTCAGGACTTTCAGCACCCACCATGGCGTATCTTTGGCAGGACTGCTATTGCCTAGACCCTGGACCCTGAAAACCAGCAGGCCCCAAACTGCCCCCAGGGGCTTCCCTGTCTCCCACTCTCCTGAGGTCCTTTGGGACATGCAATTACTCCTTGCTCACTCCATTCCCTCCCTCACAGGCTCATCCCAGCAGAGGGTCAAACACGTACAACCACCTGTGCTTTCCTCGCCTTTCTGCACTGCCAGGGAGGCAGGCTGGAAGTGCCTGGAGGCATGCCATGCTCACATCCTGTCTCTCCTAGGATGCCTGTGGTTTTGCAGGTACAGCTTACTTTAGCATGTCTCGCGTTTTGTGTCACAGTGTGTGCCACCCTCAGGGAGGGAGTGTGCTGGCTGATGGGCTGCTCCTGGGCGGCACTGGCCCAGGACCTTCCCAGTTCTCCTCACATGTGTGGAACAAGTCTCCAGTGCAGCAGGCAATCTGTGCCTCTTTCTCCTTCACGTCTCTGCCCAACTCGGAAGGACCTTAGCCTCCTCACCATCGTGGGTCTTGCCACAGCCATGTCCACCATTTCAACAGGCCAGCCATGGCCCCCCGAGACTCAGGGCTCCACAGGCAGTGGTTTAAAAGCCCCACCCTACCTGATTTGCTCTGAGTGAACCCTCAGACCATGAATCCATTTTCCTGGTCCAAACACACACAACAACACAGTAGAAATGGTGAGCGTGTTTTGTGTTTTGTCTAATTGCAGATACTGGCCATCCTTTCTTCATTCCCATCCTGGACAGGGTCAGTGCACAGATATGGCGGCAACTCCTTCAGACTGGGAACGCCTCGTGCCTCCTCTTCTGGTTACTCAGCACCTCCTTTCCTGTCGCCTTCATCTCTGCATCTGCCCTGGGCTGGATACACACAAACACACACACAAACACAGCCAACACAAGCACATGCGTGTATACACACATACTTGGCATAGGGACACAAATGCAAACAGGGAACACAGGTATTTCAGGAGCTGAAGATGCCCATGTCCAGCAATGTTGGAGATGGTGTCAGTCGGCACCATGTCCTGCCTGTGGGGCTCCCTGTCCACCTCCTCCCCAGATTCATCCGGATTTTCCCAAGGCAGCCTGAAGCCACTTCGAGTGCAGCATGTGTGGTGGTGGTGGTGAGATCCGAGTGGTGAATGTGGAAATTCACCCAAGATCCCAAAGTCAGCACCCAGGTGCACTGGGACCACCGAGAGGATGTACTTTCAATGATAGGCCATCGCAGGGTAAGGGGCGGGAGTGAAGGGCCCAGTTAATCTCAAACTCAGTGAGCAGCAGGAGGCTGGAGGATGGCAGGACCCAGGGACAGATGATTCTGACACAGACACTTAATTCACCCTACCTCTAGGACTCTAGTGGAATAGGGTATCACCTAGGTATCACCTAGGACTCTTGTGCTGCAACCATAGCTGACTTGAGGGAGACTTACTTCACTCACGGACACACTGAGTCCCCCATGCCCCCAGTCTCAGCAAGTCACCTGCTACATGCATAACCCAAATTCTGGCTCTGCAGCCAGCTTGCATGAGCCTGAGCATCCCCATTTGGGAAAGGATAGTGTCCCAGCTACGATAAGGCTGTCCCTCAGGGCCTATCTCCTGACCGCCTCACCACATGTGTTTCTGTCAGTTATCTCTGATGGAAGAATCATCCTCCCCGAGGTAGTACTTCAGGGGATCGTCCCACATGTCATTGCTGAGGAGCTGCTGGCAACACGAGCAAGGTCAACCCAGGGCTGACCAGGCCCTGAACCCTCCCATGAGCAGCCAAGAACTCCAACATTAATCATCACCTGTGTGCAGGCCCAAAGCAACCCCACATCAGCAATCGTGTTCAATTCTGGGCCATTGTGGCCTGACAGCCAGTTGAGAAAATTAAGGCTCCTGGTGTCCAGTCTGTGGCTGGGGGATCCCCATTCAAAGTCCCAGAACCAGGGGACTGGAGTGGAATGACATGCCCTGTTCCCTGTGGAAAGACAGGGGAGACTGGGGTGGACTCCACAGGTGGATCATCTACATGCTTGCACACCCACACTCATCACCCTGGGAGCCACGTGTTACCAGTGATGTCAAGGTAATACTCCTTAATGATCATGGTGTTCAAGAAGTAGGGGTTGTCCTGAAAGGAAAAGATCAGCTTGCAGCGGGACTGCAGATGGCTCCGCACCTGCACCTGCCAGGATAGGGAGGAGGGAAAAGGTGCAAACTTCTAGGGGCCTCAGCTTGTCTCCCAGGCAGGCATTAACAGCTTCCACGACTCCTCTCCAAAGTCTCA
This sequence comes from Bos taurus, assembly GCF_002263795.3. Taxonomy (NCBI): domain Eukaryota; kingdom Metazoa; phylum Chordata; class Mammalia; order Artiodactyla; family Bovidae; genus Bos; species Bos taurus. The sequence continues at coordinate 24,662,288 of NC_082638.1, forward strand.
CAGTGCAGGAACATGGCTAACAGGATCTTCCCACTCCCTGCCAGGTCCCATACCCATCCTTCCTCAGTCTTCCTCACTGATCTTCAAGTCGATCATGTAGCCGAGAAAGTCTTGATCTTGGTCGCTGATCATGACGGAAACTTGAGGGTGGCTCATAATCTGATTTAGGTCAAGGAGCCATTCAGGGAGCTACATGCCAGGCCAAGAAGAGCCAGGAGCATCAGTCCTAGTCTGGGGTGGAACAAGGATATTGGAAAAGGCATCTGCAAGGAGCTGGGCACTGCCTGTTACCTGGCCACCCCTGATGTCATCAGGCTTTGCCATACCATCAGACACGCTCATGGCTCTGGGCCCCTTGTGGTGGTGTGCATCTGAGGTGGTCTGCATTCTCCAAGCAGGGACTGGTTTCTGACAGCTACTGTTCTCCTCCAGACCTGTGTATGCTGGGTAGTGGCATGTCACTGCTTACATGGGCAGATTTGCAGTCCTGTGACAATCCGTGTTTGAAAGCAAAGGGGTTTTGTGTGTGTATGTGTGTGTGTGTGTGTGTGTGCGTGTGTGTGTACATGTGTGTGTGTTGTGTGTGTATGTGAATGACTCCCATGTCTTAGCTATATGCCAGGATCACCCGCATTTACAGCAATAACTGTGTGTAGATGCTGCTCTTGTGTACCATCTCTGGTCATTCCTGAATTGGAGGCCTCAGGTGCTGCTCCTCCTCAGATGCAGGCCTGAAGGAGACACTCAAAGGCATGGCTGCAACATGTACATAGGTAGCCCTGCCCAGACCCTACTCTGCTGGGCCTTTGGAGCTTGCCAATTGCCCAGGACCACATTTTCTTCAGGGGCCTCCAGCGCCCTTCCTGTGCCCTCGCCCCCTCCCCCTCCTCCTGCTCCTGCCCCTTCTCCTCCTCCTCATGAGCAGTGGACCCAAAGGAGCAGCGGAAAGGATACAGTTTTGGCCCAGAAGCCAGGGATGCCCTGGATGATGGCACTCCCCCAAGCCAAGTGATGCTTCCTCCTCTGATGGTAGGCCCTGTGGTTTTGCTCACACTCAGAGCTCAGTTCCACCTGCAGGGCGGCCAGTGCCTTCAGGATGGCCAATGCCTTCAGGACATCTAGCGCCTGGTGCTCACTCAGACCTCCCGGCCTGTCCTGGCCCTGCTCCTCCACCGTCTTCTCCTCCAGCTCCTGGGAGGACCACTGTTTCTGCTCCTCATCTGCCACAACCTCCACCTCTTCCATGATGTCTTCTGCAAGCAGCCGGAACTCCCGCCCGATCCCTGCCACGTCTCCGTCCACCAGGGTCTGGCTGTCTTGCACTGCCTCCACCCTAAAGAAGATGGCCTCTTCACTTGGCGTGACACCTGGTGGTTGCAAGGTTCCAGCTGCACACAGCATCAGGATGGCAGGTCGCGGGATGAGGGGTGGGGGCTTCTCCCTGAGTACTGGGGCTCACAGCTAAGGGTCCCGGGACGCTCCCGCCTTCCTTTGATCGCCTCTCACGCTCCTCTTGGCCCAAGCTGGGGCAGATGTGAAGGGACACGATATAACAGCACAGACAATGGTGCATAATGGTGGCCCAGGCTGCAGTAAACCTGTGGGACCCACTAGCTCTTTGGGGGCGGGGAGTGAGGGGGATGGTCGGGAGGTGGGGAGTGGTGTGTTGGGGGTGGCGTGAGGCCGAGGAAAGGGGTGCCAGACAGCCCAGGCCAGGGTGAATGGGCCCTGGGACATCAGCGGAAAACAGGCAGGAGCCTAGGCTGTGAGCCAAGCACAGGCTCCTTGCCCAAATCTAGACCAAGGGCGGAGAGGGTAGTGGGTGGCACCCTTATGGACATGCCCCTAGACCGGAGGGCATCTTCCGCGGTTCCTGTGCTCCAGTGCCCCCACATGGCCAGATTCTGCACCAGGATTGTAGAGGGTTTTGCATGTGGCTGGGGTAGCCCCAGGCGCTGTCATTGACCTGGCCCTGGAAATTCTAACCACAGGTTCCTGCTCCACAATCCAAACAATACCCTCCTGTGTCCCCTGGGACCGGCAATAGCTGGGAGCTCTCCCTGACTATCCAAAGGATATGCAGGGGTGCCAAGTGGCTGGATACTTTTCTTCATGGGACAGAGAGCCTGTTGCTGTCCTGATACTAGGGGAGTAGGGAAAACCCCCAACATTTGCTACCGTTGATCTCCACTGTTCAGGGAGACCAGAGGTTTAGGGTGCAGTGCTCGCTCTTTGTCTCTCTATCTTTGCTTCCGGCATAGCACTGTTTTGGACAATCCTTCTGTGTGTGTACCAGGCGCTGATGTCTGTGTGTCTCTGTCTCTCTAAGTAGTGCTGTTGCCGTCTGCCACTCTCTGGACAGCAGCTCTCAGAAAAGACGCTTATCCTTTGCAAGCCCTTCTGGTCCTGACTGAGTTGCAGCAATGGGAGATTAGACGGTTTTAGTCCACACGTTCGGAGAGTGCTTTCTCAACCTTGAGAGCCAACAGTGGGCGGTCACTGCTGAACTGCAGAATTGGACGTGCGACCCTCCCTCCCTCGCTGGACAGATGTGAACACTGCACAGGCCTGAGGTGGCTTGGCCACACTTTGCACAGAGGGAGAAATGGGGCCCGCTCTGCTGGCATGAGGGAACTCCCTGAACCTTGTTTGAATGCCTGCCAGGGAGACTCTAAAGACAGTTCCCCTTAAGTTCCATGACTCACCGGTGTTGGAGACATGCACGTCTGCCATTTACCCTATTGAGGCCCTTTCAAAGTGGTACTGTTCTCCATGTGAGAACACATCCCAGCCTGCCCTATCACACAAGCCTGTGGGGCCTGAAGCAGCAAGAGGACCAAGCTAAGCCAGCCATCCTATAGTCCTGATATATGATATATGCATTCTACAAAGAGCTTGAACATGGGCAGGACCCACCTGATTCAGTGCAAGGACTGAGATGTGGGCTCAGGAGTGTTTGTTGGGGGCTTGAACAAAGGCAGGACCCAGCCTGGTTCATTGGAGCGACTGAGATGTGGCCTCAGGATTGTCTGTTGGGATGAACAAGGGGTGGATCCAGCCGCGATCAGTGCAGGGATCGAAATGTGGGCTCAGGGGTGTTTTTTGAGTGCTTGAACAAGGGCAGGACCTGGCCTGGTTCAGAGAAGGGACCCAGATATGGGCTCAGGAGTATTTTCCACGGGTTTCAGCAAGTGCTGGACCCAGCCTAGTTCAGTGTAGTGAAGGAGATCAGCCTGAGAGTCAGATGAAGGCCAAGGAGTGTTTGTCAGGGTCTTGAACATGTGTAGGACACAGCCTAGTTCAGTTCAGGGGCGAGAAATGGGGTCAGGAGTGTTTGTCTGGGCTTGAATATGGCCAGGATCTCAGCCGCCATCAGTGCAGGAACCAAGATGTGGTCTCAGGAGTGTTTGTCATGGTTGATATGGGCAGGAAGCAGCCTGGTTTGGTGCAGGGACTGGGATGTTGGCACAACAGTATTTGTCATGGCTTGAACTTTGGAGGGACCCACCCTTGTTCAGGGCAGTGAGTGAGATGCAGGCTCAGTAGTGTTTCCTGGGGGATTGAACAAGGGGAGCACACACCTTAGATCAGGGACAGGGAGCGATTTGTGGGCTCAGGATTGCTTGCTGCGGGCTTAAATAAGACCAGAAACCAGCCTTTGAGTCAGATGCAGGCCCAGAACAGTTGGTCGGGGGCTTGAACATGTGTAGTTTCTGGCCTGGTTCAGTGCAGTTTCTGATGTGTGGGCTCAGGAGTGTTTGTCAGGGGTTTCAAAAAGGGCAGGACCCCGTCTGCTTCAGTGCAGGGACCAGGATCTGGGCTCAGGAGTATTTGCAGGGGACTTTAGAAAGTGCTGAACCCAGCCTAGTTCAGTGCAGGGAACAAGATATTGGCACAGGAGTGTTTGTCAGGGTCTTGAACAACTGTGTGGATCGCAATAAACTGTGGAAAATTCTGAAAGAGATGGGAATACCAGACCACCTGATCTGCCTCTTGAGAAATGTGTATGCAGGTCAGGAAGCAACAGTTAGAACTGCACATGGAACAACAGACTGGTTCCAAATAGGAAAAGGAATATGCGAAGGCTGTATATTGTTACACTGTTTATTTAACTTACATGCAGAGTACATCATGAGAAACGCTGGACTGGAAGAAACACAAGCTGGAATCAAGATTGCCAGGAGAAATATTAATAACCTCAGATATGCAGGTGGCACCAGCCTTGTGGCAGAAAATGAAGAGAAACTGAAAAGACTTGATGAAAGTAAAAGTGGGGAGTGAAAAAGTTGGCTTAAAGCTCAACATTCAGAAAACGAGGATCATGGCCTCCAGCCCCATCACTTCATGGGAAATAGATGAAGAAACAGTGGAAACAGAGGCAAACGTTATTTTTCTGGGCTCCAAATCACTGCAGATGGTGACTGCAGCCACGATATTAAAAGACGCTTACTCCTTGGAAGGAAAGTTATGACCAACCTAAATAGCATATTCAAAAGCGGAGACATTATATTGCCAACAAAAGTTCGTCTAGTCAAGGCTATGGTTTTTCCTGTAGTCATGTATGGATGTGAGAGTTGGACTGTGAAGAACCCTGAGCACCAAAGAATTGATGCTTTTGAACTGTGGTGTTGGAGAAGACTCTTGAGAGTCCCTTGGACTGCAAGGAGATCCAACCAGTCCATTCTGAAGGAAATCAGCCCTGGAATTTCTTTGGAAGAATGATGCTAAAGCTGAAATTCCAGTCCTTTGGCCACCTCATGCGAAGAGTTGACTCATTGGAAAAGACTCTGATGCTTGGAGGGATTGGGAGCAGGAGGAGAAGGGGACCACAGAGGATGAGATGGCTGGATGGCATCACTGACTGGATGGACGTGAGTCTCAGTGAACTCCGGGTGTTGGTGTTCGACAGGGAGGCCTGGCATACTGAGATTCATGGGTTCGCAAAGAGCCGGACACGACTGAGCGACTGATCTAATCTGAACAAGTGTAGGACTCAGCCCAGTTCAGTGTAGAGAGCGAGATATGGGCTCAGAAGTGTTTGTTAGACTTTCAACGTGGGCAGGACCCACCTGCTTCAGTGCAGGGACCAAAATGTGGTTTCGGGAGCATTTATCAAAGTCTTGAACAAGGGCAGGAACCAGGCGGCTTCAAGGCAGGGCGTGAGATGCGGGTACAGGAGTGTTTCCAGGGGGATTGAAAAAGGGGAGGACACACCTTAGTTCAGGGGCAGGCAGCGAGTTGTCAGCTCAGGATGGTTTTCTGGGGGCTTGAACAAAGTAGAAACCATTCTAGTTCAGTGCAGGGATGGTGATGTTGGCTCAGGAGTGTTTGTCAGGGATTTGAATGAGGGCAGGGACCAGCGAACTTCAGTGCAGTGAGTGAGATATGGGATCGTAGTGTTGCCTGGGGTATTGGTCAAGGGGAGGACACACCTTACTTCAGTGGCAGGGAGAGAGTTGTCGGCTCAGGATTGTTTGCCGGGGCTTGAACAAATGCTGGAACTATCCTGGTTCAGTACAGGAACCAAGATGTTGGCTCAGGAGTGTTTGTCAGAGTCTTGAACAAGTGCAGGACACAGCCTAGTTCAGTGCAGGGACGGTGATGCAGGCTCAAGAGTGTTTGTCGGGGGTTTGAACAAGGGCTTGACCCAGCCTATTTTAGTGCAGGGACTGAGATGTGGGCTTAGGAGTTTTTGCCGGGGGTTTTGACAAGGTCTGGACCCAGCCTGGTTCAGTGCAGTGCGTGAGATGAGGGCTCAGTAGTGTTTCTGGGGGTTTGAACAAGGGGAGGACTCACCTTAGTTCAGGGGCAGGGAGCGAGTTGTTGGCTCAGGATTGTTTGTCAGGGCTTGAACAGAGGCAGAAACCATCCTGATTCAGTGCAGGGATGGAGATGTTGGCTCAGGAGTTTTTGTCGGGGATTTGAACATGGGCAGGATCCAGTGCATGGACCGCGATGCACGCTCAGGAGTGTTTGTTGGGGGTTTGAACAAGGTCAGGACCCAGCCTAGTTCAGTGCTGAGACCGAGATGTGGGTTCAGGAGTATGTGTTGGGGGATCGAACAATGGCAGGACCTAGACTCGTTCAGTCGGAGAAGTCAATGGCACCCCACTCCAGTACTCTTGCCTGGAAAATCCCATGGATGGAGGAGCCTGGTGGGCTACAGTCCACAGGGTCACTAAGAGTTGGACACGACTGACGGACTTCACTTTCATTTTTCACTCTCATGCATTGGAAAAGGAAATGACAACCCACTCTAGTGTTCTTGTCTTGAGAATCCCAGGGATGGGGGAGCCTGGTGGGCTGCCATGTATGGGGTCGCACAGAGTCGGACACAACTGAAGAGACTTAGCAGTGGTAGCAGCAGATTCGTTCAGTGCAGTGACCGAGATGTGGGCTCAGGAGTGTTTGTCAGGGTCTTGAACAAGTGTAGGACCCAGCCTAGTTCATTGTAGTGAGTGATATGTGGCTCAGGAGTATTTGTTGTGGCTTGAACATGGGCAAGGACTCATCTGCTTCAGTTCAGGGACTGACATGTGGGTTCCAGAGTATTTGTCAGGGTTTTGAACAAGGGTAGGACCCAGGTGGCTTCAGTGCAGGGAGTGAGATGTGGGATCAGGGGTGTTTCCTGGGGGGCAGGGAGTTGAACAAAGGGAGGACACACCTTAGTTCAGTGCAGGGACTGAGATGCAGGCTCAGGAGTGTTTGCCAGGGTCTTCAACAAGGGCAGGACCTAGACTGCTTTTGTGCAGGGACCGAGATGTGGGTTCAGGAGTATGTATTGGGGGATCTAACAAGGGCATGACCTAGACTGGTTCAGGGCCGGGGATGTGGTATGGATACAGGAGTGTTTGTTGGGCTCTTAAACAAGGGCAGGACCCAGCCTAGTTTAGTGCAGGGACTGAGATGTGCGCTCAGCAGTATGTGTTGGTGGATCTAACAAGGGCATGACCTAGACTGGTTCAGTGCATGAACCAAGATGTAGGTTCAGGAGTATTTGTCGGGGTCTTGAACAAGGGCAGGACCCTGGCGGGTTCGGGGCAGGGAGTGAGATGTGGGATCAGGAGTGTTTTCTGGGGGATTGAACAAGAGCAAGACAGACCTAATTTCAGGGGCAGGGAGCGAGTTGTGGGCTCACGGTTGTTTGCCGGAGGCTTGAACAAAGGCAGGACTCAGCCTGCTTCAGTGCGGGGACTGAGATGTGGGCTCAGGTGTATGTGTTGGGGGAATCTAACAAGGGCAAGACACAGACTGGATCATGTGCAGGGCAGGAGATTTGGGCGCAGCAGTGTTTGCCGGGGTCATGAACAAGTGTAGGACCGAGCCTAGTTCAGTGCAGTGACCAAGAGTTTGGCTCAGGAGCATTTGTCGGGGCTTGAACATGGGAAGGACCAACCTGCTTCAGGGCAGGGCCCGAGATGTTGGTTCAGAGGTATGTGTCAGGGGACTAACTAGGGCAGAACCTAGACTGGTTCAGTGCAGTGACAGAGATGTGGACTCATGAGTATTTTCCAGGGGTTTTGAGCAAGTGCTGGACCCAGCCTAGTTCAGTGCAGTGACAGAGATGTGGGCTCAGGAATGTTTCTCAGGGCTTGAACATGGGAAGGATACAGCCTGCTTTTGTGCAGGGACCAAGATGTGGGCTCAGGATTGCACTGGAAAAAAACATGATTCCATTACTAATGAGTGTAATGCCTATATATAACAATTAGGTGTAACTAGTCCATTGTGCCATTTAGGAGCACCTCAAGATGCAAGGCAAATGCAAGGAAGTAGGAAAGGGGGAATTAACAGTACCACAATTATAATGGGGGACTTTAATACCCCACTCACACCTATGGATACATCAACTGAAAAGAAAATTAGCAAAGAATCATGAGCTGTAAATGTACTTTTGTGTGTTATCTGTCTTTACACTTACTATAGTGCCTCTAGTATGGCAGGAGGAGATACTATATAGTTGTCCATATTTCCTACTGTCAGGAAGTTACCTAGAACAATTGGTAGAGTTGGGAAATTGCTAGAAAAGTCCTAATACAAAGATGTACCTTCTAAACTAGTGCTATCTTCCTTTTTCATAAGTGGAGAAGTACTCATCAAGAAAGTGAAATCCCAGGTATCAGGTTATATGATCTCATAATGGGAATTTTCCTAAGATAGCAGTCTACATGCATATAAGTAAGTCCTGGCTCAAGCCCAGTTAATTATGCTAAATGTTAGAACATGTCTGATAGAACACATCTCCTTCAAGTCTCACACACCCTTCCTAAATTAATATCTTGAATTTCTAAGCTATGACTCTATACTTGGTATAGTATCATAGGCTGAGGCTTTAAGGTTGTAAAAGCTCATAGAGGACAGAGACCACATTAATTTATTACATTTGGAAATATCTCCTTAAGGTCTGCAGCCAGGTCTGGGGCAGCTGCCATCACCCTAAATGTCCAGAAGCTAGATCTGAAATCTGCCCTCCATTCTCCTCTCCAACTTCCTCCATCTTATCACCAACCTGTGGTGTTGTCTGTCCCTTGCCCTGGAAAGATACTTTGTTCTTACAGTCTTCATCATCTTCCTTGAGTGCCTACCCATTGCCTATATTTCATACTGTCTGCTGATTGAATGAACACAATTTATGCATGGAAAGCAGAGGCTGAAGACAGGCCTGCACAGAAGCTTCTGAAGTTACCTAGTGGGAATCTGCATTGACATGTGGCTACGTTGACTGTTATTACTGACTTGAATCCTGTTAACTTGGTCATCTGGGAAATGCACATTTTCAGTCTGAAACTGGCACAAAAGGCTTTTTTTTTCTTATTTCATTTTTGTGTACACCTTCTCTATAGTGTCCTATATCTGGTACTGTTACCTCCAAATATTCCCAGTTGAATGTGCCTTGGGCCTGATATGCACATATTCCGTCTTTTAGGCTTGGCTAAGATGGGAGGTTCAGACGTCTTGTTGACACAATTTCTCAAATTGGTAGAGGACTTACAATCTACAATCTTTATCCATTACCAGGACATGTCCTTTGAAGGGCTGCAGGTGTTAACAATGAACTTGCCTAGACCCATGCTTTTGTGGCCCTAATGGCCCTTCATAGAGCTGAGGACCATTTGATTATCCTTAGACACTTCAGTTTGGACTGGATTTTATCCTTTTGTTTGTTTTTTAAGCAGATGTATACTTTGCAAGCTAGAATTGGTCTTGTGGGGTTCTCACAAATCCAGAGAACTGGCAGTAAGACTGGTGGCCATAGATGAGAATTTTTGCCATGGAAAAGGTGACCTCATCACACCTGCAAACCCTCTGTGGGAAAGGCCCAGGTGGCTCCAACCATTTACGGGAGACCTTGTGATCCTGTAAGCTCCCCAATGGCTAGTGCAGCCTATTGTCTTGGTTAGGGGAGGTTAACGGAGGCATGATTACCATAATGTGCCTGCTTTGTGTCATCACTAAAGTAATAGGCAGAAATTGTTCTAGATAACATCCCTTTGCAATGACCATTCCTCAGGATTGGTGAGGTCCTATCATCAGGTTTCAGAAGGAAATCAGTGTGAAGGATTAAAGGATCATACTATATGTTTTTGACAAGGTCATGCTGACTTGCTGATGTGTGTACTTTCTTCTACAACTTTCTGTAAATTATGCCCCTTCCATTATTTCCTAGGGGATATTTACCCATATAATGGAAAGAATGGACATCCTTGCTGAATCTCTGAAGAAACAGTTAAAAATCTTAGGGGGCATTAGGAATCTGTGAGGATTATCAATTGATGGGTAAGAGAGTTCTTTACCATTTTCATTTCGCTGAGAACCTAAGTAAGTTTGGTGAGTATCATTAAGTCCAACTCTTCCTGATCCCATGGATTGCAGCATGACAGGCTTCCCTGTCAATCATCAACTCATAGAGCCTGCTCAAACCCATAACCACTGATTCCCTGATGCCACCATGCATTTCATCTTCTGTCATCACCCTCTCCTCCAGCCTTCAATCTTTCTCAGCATCAGGTTCTTTCCCAATGAGTCAGCCTTTCATTTCAGGTGGCCAAAATATCCAGGATCCAGTTCCAGCATCAGCCCTTCCAATCAATATTCTGAACTGATTTCCTTTAGAATTGACTCCTTTCATTTCCTTGCAGTCCAAGGGACTCTCAATTGTTTTCTCTAACACCACATATCAATAGCATCGATTCCTTGGAGGTCAAGATTCTTTAGGTCCAATTCTCATCTCTTTACATAGCTTTGACTAGACTGACCTTTGTCTGCTTTATAATGTGCTGTCTAGCCTGGTTGTAACTTTTCTTCTAAGGAGAAAGCATATTTTAATTTCCTGAACAGAGTCACCATCTTCAGTGATTTTGGAACCTGCTCCCCCCAAATAGTTTCTCACTGTTTCCATTGGTTTCCCATCTTTATGTCAGGAAGTGATGGGACCAGATGCCATGAATCTCATTTTGAATGTTGAGTTTTAAGTCACCTTAATCACTCTCCTCTTTTACTTTCCTCAAGAGACTCCGTAGTTCTTTCCATGTTCTGCCACATGAATCGTGTCATCTGCATATCTGATGTTATTGATATTTCTCCCAGCAAAGTTGATTCCAAACCCTGTTTCATTCAGTCTGGCATTTTGTGTGATGAACTCTTCATGTAAGTTCAATAAAGAGGTTGACAGTACAGCCTTGAAATATTCCTTTCCCAACTCAGAACCTGTCTGTTGTTCCATTTCCTCTTCTGACTGTTGCTTCTTGAGCTGCATACAGATTTATCAGGAGGCATATAACATACTCTAGTAGTCCCATGTTTAGAAGAATTTAAAATGTTTTGTTGTGATCTACACAAAGAAGACTTTGGCATAGTCAAAAAGGAGTAGATGTTTTTCTGGTGTTCTCTGGCTTTTTTGATAACCCAATGGGTGTTGGTAATTTGATCTCAGGTTCTTCTAACCTTTCTAAATCCAGCTTGAACATGTGGAAGCTCATGGTTCACATTCTATTGAAGCCTGGCTTTGGGAATTTTGAGCAGTACTTTGCGAATGGGTGAGATGAGTGAAGTTAAGTAGTAGTTTGCACATTCGATGGATTGCCTTTTATTGCGGTTGGAATGAAAACTGAACTTTTCCAGTGGTCTGGCCACAGCTGTGTCTTCCAAATCTGCTGGCATATAGAGGGCAGCACACTCACAACATCATCTTTTAGAATTTGAAAGAGCTCAACTGAATTCCACCACCTCCACGAGCTTTGTTTGTAGTTATGCTTACAAAGTCTGACTTGACTTTGCATTCCAGGACGTCTGGCTCTAGGTGAGTGATCACACCATTGTGCTTAACTGGATCATGCAGATCTTTTGTGCATATTTCATCTGTGTATTCTTCCCCCCTCTTCTTAATAGCTTCTGCTTCTGTTACGTCCGTACCATTTCTGTCCTTTATTGTGCCCCTCTTTGCATGAAATTTGCCCTTGGTATCTCTGATTTTCTCGAAGAGATCTGTAGGATTTCCCCTTCTATTTATTTCCTCTATGAACTGGTATTGATAACTGAGGAAGGTTTTATCTCTCCTTGCTATTCTTTGGGCCTCTGCATTCAAATGGGTATTGTTTTCATTTTCTCGTTTTTGTTTAGCGTCTTTGGTCTTTTCAGATCTTTTTAAGGCCTCATCACTTTGTTATTTTGCATTTCTTTTATATGGGAATGGTCTTTATCCCTGATTACTGTACAATGTCACACCTCCACCCAGAGGTCTTCAGGCACTCTGTCTATCAGATAGAATCCCCTGAATCTATTTATCACTTCCACTGTATAATCATAAGCGTTTTGATTTTGCACCTGTAAAATATGCTAATCCCCTATTTCATGCAGAGAAATCTTCACCCAGACATTTTTCAAAGAAATACAGAGAACCCTTTCTGTTATTCAGGAAATACATGAAATATAGCTGTACCTATTTGATGTTTTAGCTCAGATATAAATTTCTGATTCATTGAAAATTCTCTATTTCATGTGTACAGTTCAGTTCAGTTTAGTTCAGTCACTCAGTCATGTCTGACTCTTTGCAACCCCATGAATTGCAGTATGCCAGGCCTCCCTATCCATCATCATCTCCCGGAGTTCATTCTAACTCACTTCCATCAAGTCAGTGATGCCGTCCAACCGTCTCATCCTCTGTCAACCCCTTTTCCTTCTATCCCCAATCTCTCCCATCATCAGAGTCTTTTCCAATGAGTCAACTCTTCCCATGAGGTGGCCAAAGTACTAGAGTTTCAGCTGTAGCATCAGTCCTTCCAAAGAAATCCCAGGGCTGATCTCCTTCCAAAGGCACTGGTTGGATCCCCTTGCAGTCCAAGGGACTCTCAAGAGTCTTCTCCAACACCACAGATCAAAAGCATCAATTCTTCAGTGCTCAGCAATCTTCACAGTCCAACTCTCACATCCATATATGAAGACTGGAGAAACCATAGCCTTGACTAGACGAAACTTTCTTGGCAAAGTAATGTCTCTGCTTTTGAATATGCTATCTAGCTTGGTCATAACTTTTCTTCCAAGGAGTAAACGTCTTTTAATTTCATGGCTGCAGTCATCATCTGCAGTGATTTTGCAGCCCCCAAAAATAAAATCTGACACCGTTTCCACTGTTTCACCATCTATTTCCCATGAAGTGATGGGACCAGATGCCATGATCTTCGTTTTCTTAATGCTGAGCTTTAAGCCAACTTTTTCACTCTCCTCTTTCACTTTCTTCTAGAGGCTTTTTAGTTCCTCTTCTCTGCCATAAGGGTGGTGTCATCTGTATATCTGAGGTTATTGATATTTCTCCCAGCAATCTTGATTCCAGCTTGCACTTCTTCCAGCCCACTGTTTCACATGATGTACTCTGCATGTAATTTAAATAAGCAGGGTGACAATATATAGGCTTGCGGTCCTCCTTTTCCTAATTGGAACCAGTCTGTTGTTCCATGTCCAGTTCTAACTGTTTTTTCCTAACCTGCATATAGGTTTCATGTGTACAAATCTAGAAAAAGTTTCATATGTGAATAGTCGAGATTTCATATTTCATATGAGAACATTTCTCCCCAGATTGTTAAATGTGAAATACACAGAATTCCAAGTCTCATATCAGAAGACCTTCATTCAAGCTTTCTTGATGGACATATACAGAATTTCAGAGCTCAAGCATGAAAATCTGTGGGAAAATTCTACATTTCTTGTAGGAGAATGAATGCACTTTTTTCAAATGTTGAATAGACAGCATTCAATATTTCATGAAGGAAAGACAGCACAAAGATTTTCAAATGAGAAATATGAAAAAATTCCATATCTCATGTGAGAAATCCTGTGACCATATTTTGATATGTGAAATAGACATTTTCATATTTCTTGTCAAAGAATCTGCATCCTGATTTTCATACCTCTAATGTGAAAAATTCCACATTTTATGCCAAAAATATTGTATTTATACTTTCATGTGAGATGTACAGAGAATTCCACATTTCAAGTTGGAAAAATTGTCCCCAGATTTGTATATGTGACTAATAGAGAATTTTATATTTCACATTCTGGAATATACATCTAGATTTTCAAATGTGAAACTGAGAATTTCATCTTTTATGAAGGACTATGTCATTTCAGATGTCTGTACTTGAAACTGATAATACCTTCATCAAGAGGCGCCTTAATTCCTATTATTCTTCTGTCATGTGGGTGTTGTCATCTGGATAACTAAGTTATCATATCGCCCACATAAATTTTGTGTCTAGCTTGAGATTCATCTAGGATTTTATTTTTTCATGAGGTCCTCCGCACAGGAGTCAAATAACCAGGGCAACACTAGATAGCTTTGACTTATTCCTTTCCCGATTTTGAATCACTTCATCGTCCCGTGTCCAGGTCTAACTGTTGCAAATTTAATAGCGTACACATTTCCCAGGAGACAGGTAAGGAATTCTGATGTTCTTTTCTCTAAGAATTTTCCAAAATTACTTTTCTTTTTCAATGGTATGTGTGTGATTCACAGTGTCCAAGTCATTAGCAGAAACAATTAAGCAGATATAGATGATTGTATAGTCTATACATCAATTTATGTGTACCTGTTATGACTGAATCACTAACTACACATTTCTGTGTTTTTTCGTTTGTTTATTTTTTGGTCATTGTTGTTATTGTTGTTTTCTCTCTTTATCAAGTAGTCAAGTACCAAGTAGTCAAGTCAAGTATGAACTTGCCAACTTATTCTACAGGAATTAAATTATGCCCATGGCAGTCTCTGACCCTTGAGACTCACTGAATGGAATTAAGCTTTGAGATTTGAAATCAGACATCGGTACTCTGGGAAAATGTCAGGAACATTCAAAATATAGCTAGATATATTCAAGTGCTGACTTTTTGAGCCCAGTTATGCTATTATATTTTATGTGGAATGTTCTGCATTTCTTCATGCTGATGACAATTTATCATTAAGAGAAATTTTCTAGGGGGAAAACAACAACAACAACAAATGTGCTTGATAGCATGTTGGAAGTCAAAGTAATACCAGTTACGTGTGTACGTAAGCAACGTCCCATCAAACAGAGTAATTCATGTCCACTAATGTTTCATGTTTTGCTGTCAAGGAAAAAGAATAATAGAGCTTTCCAGGAAACACTGAGAAGTTCAAAGAAGGCAGAAATGTAGAAGGATATGAAATGCCCCTCTCTCAATGTATAGATCAGAAGTAACACTTCTACATGGTCAATAGTTTTCCCAGAGCATCAGATAAATACTAGCAGAAGACCCTAGTCCCCAGAGTGTCCCATGTGGGTTTCAGATATACCTGGGTGGGAAGGAATTAAGATGGGAAAAGAAGTATAAGAGGAAGCAAAACAAAACCTGAGCCTTGTGGTGGGAGACGGAGAAGCAGGGAAGAGATTTCCAGAATGAGGCAAGCCCCTTCAGTAAAGGGTAAATTGCTTTGGACTGAAAGGAAGCAAGGTAAGACAGCTGATGAAATATTATTTATATAGAGCAAAAGTTACACAGATAATGTGTGTCGTGGCTCTATATGGCCCAAACTGCAATGCAGCTCAACCAGTGTGCATGGGGTCTGGAAGCTGGACACAGGATTTAGAGTGCCATCCTGGGAGAGGACTGTTGTTGGTTATGTGGAGATGGCCTGACGGAGAAAGGGTGACAGAGAATGAGATGGCTGGATTGCATCACCAATGCAATGGACACGAACTTGGGCAAACTTCAGGAAATGGTGAGGGACAGGGAGGTCTGGCACACTGTGGTCCATGGGGTTGCAGATACAACTGGGCAAATGAACAACAACAATTTCTTGAGATAAAGCTGTTCCAGGGAG
Source organism: Bos taurus (assembly GCF_002263795.3). Lineage (NCBI taxonomy): Eukaryota > Metazoa > Chordata > Mammalia > Artiodactyla > Bovidae > Bos > Bos taurus. The sequence continues at coordinate 24,677,619 of NC_082638.1, forward strand.
AGTAGAAGAGGAAAACGTTTGTGAGATCAATGGAAGCGCCAAGTTCTCCCCTAGAGATGGAGGAAGTGGGAAGAGTCTGGCCACCTGGATTAGTGCTCTCCTGAAAGGTGTGCCTTCTGGCCACCTTGTAGAGTCCACTTCTCACACAGCCCTGATCTGTAGTCAGCAGGCACCAGCATGTGTCCTGAGGGCCTGGCCTCCTACTGGGTACCAGGTTCTCGGTTGGTGTGAGATGCCCAGCCCTGTTGGTGGACGCTCAGGCTGACCACATGTCACTCCACAGCCACAAGCCCAAGGGAGCTTCCTCCTTGACCACAGCAATGGACCTGAACTGGACTCAGCCTTGGGGTTGTCTATGGAAGGAAAGGTGGGAAAGGTCATGTCTGTCTTTCTTTTGTTTGTTTTTTTCTATTGTTGGCCAGCCAGTGCAGCTTGCAGGATCTTAGTTCCCCAACTATGTATAGAATCCATGCCCTCAGCAGTGAAAGTGCAGAGTCCTAACCACTCCAGGACTACCAGAGAGTTCCTAGTAGGTCATTTCTTGAGCCTGGCAGATGGCCCAGAAGTCTGACGTTGGCTGCTGAGAGGCAGCCTTCTATGGGTCAGGCTTGGGTGAAGTCACAAAACATCCCTCTCTCCCTGACCTCTGGGAGCCCTATGACCATGGCCCATATCATAGAAACTTCTGGAGGTAGAGAGAACTGAAGGACGACATACCCCCTCCCCACTCATATTCCTTTCCTGGCTACAGACCCAAAGGCCTTCCAATAAATTCATCTGCTCTCAACCCATCTGCAGAAAGCATGCTGTCCTCCTTCCTGGAAACCTTCCCTGAAGAAAAGGTTGAAATCATGTCCTTTGCTTCTTCCTAACATAACATGTGAAGGCTTTTCTGTACATCCAGTGTTAAGCTTATGCTAGACAGCTATGGGTTTTCTTCCTTTTTTTTTTTTTTTTGTTAAAACACATACTCCCCTTCACAACCAGGATGGTTTGAGCACAGGCCTTGCTCTGTTCTCAAGGTTCTGTCCCTCACAGTCTAGGAGAGAAGTAAAGAAAGTTGGGGCCAGAACGAGAGTTGGGTGGGGACTTTTAGCAGCAGTGGTCTGCAAGAAGGGGTCCACAGGAGCAGGCTGTGTCCTGGAAAATCTGGGTGGGTGGGCATTTGTTGATGTTTAGAAGTCACCTGGGAGCTGAGTCATCACCTGCGTACTCCCCACCTGTCCTTGAGGTGAGCCCTCTCCAGGGACTCCTGATCTAAAGAACGCATTAATGTACTAAGGTGGCCACAAGATATACGAGAGACCTAAACAACAGGAAATTGTTTTCTCCCAGTTCTGGAGGCTAGAAGTCCAAGATCAAGGTGTTGACAGTGTGGTTTCTCGGGAGATCTCTTTCCCTGATGCACAAACAGCTGCATTCTTGTGTCCTCCTGTCCCTTTATGTCCATGCATCCTTGATGTCTTGTGTGTCCTAATTTCTTTCTTTTTTTTTTTCTGGCCATGCTGCTTCACTTCTGGGTCTTAGTTTCCAGTCCAGGGATTGAAATGGGGCCCTTGGCAGTGAAAATTCTGAGCCCTAACCACTGGCCTTGCAGGGAATTCTGCTCTCTCTTTTTATGTAGAGAACCATCAGATTGGACTAGGGCTTACCCTAGTGACTTCGTTGAGTTTAACTACCTTGTTAAGAATATAATCTACAAATATAGTCACATTCCAAAGTGTAGGGGGTTAGGACTTCTACAGATAATTTTTTAAGTGAATTAATTTATTTGATGGCACCAATTGTTAGTTGTGGCATGTGGGGTCTTTGGACTTCCTGGCAGCACATGGGATCTAGTTCCCTGACCAGGGACTGAAGTCCAGCCCCCTGCACTGGGAGTGGAGAGCTTTAGCCACTGGATCATTGGGAAAGTCCCCTCAACATATGGATTTTGTAGGACACAATGAAGCCCAAAACAGGGTTGATGGTAGGGTGATGTGCCTGGCTACACATTGTGGTGTAGCTTCACGTTGCACCCTACCTGCTCCTTAGAAATATCTGAGACGCTTAGTAACGATGACTCCCTGGTCCCATTCCTGGAGATACTTATTCTGTGGGTATGGAGTAAGATCGGCAAAATCAACCAGAACTTTTCAAAATCAATCAGTACTTTTCAAAACTCTCTAGTACTCACTGTTTAATATGGACACCTTAAGCAACCTGGGCAACACCTGGAGTTTGTGAGAAACTCAAGACTCTCAGGCCCCACTCACAACTGTTGGACGAGAATATGTTTTTACACAAGACACGTAGGGAAATCCTTAGATTCACTGAGGGTTACAAAGCACAGCCCAGGAGATTTGCAAGTGTGGCCCAAACTGAGAAGTTTGGATCCAGATCTCTGAGCTTTGCTTATACCCTAACTTCCTTTAGTACGAAGGACATCCAGAAGCCCCAGGACAGAGTGTGGAGGTCCTAGAATCTCTGAAGAGTGGTGGGGAGGATGAAGCTCCCCGCTCAAGCTACAACATCTGATTGGTTTATTGAATTACCAATAACACGCTTCTCCCAAGGCAGGTGCTCAGTGTGTCACATGAAGAAAAAATTAATTCCTGACCCTCAACCCTCAGGGTCTCCTGAAGGAGTAGATTCTTGGATATTTTAAGCATGTTTTTACTGTTGTTTGGGTTCCCCTTGTGCCTCGGCTGGTAAAGAATCTGCCTGCAATGTGGGAGACCTGGGTTTGATCCCTGGGTTGGGAAAATCCCCTGGAGACAGGAAAGGCTACCCAGTCCAGTATTCTAGCCTGGACGATCCCATGGACTGTATATAGTCCATGGGGTCAGGAAGGGTCAGACACGACTGAGGGACTTTCACTTTCACTGTTGTGGTTTAGTTGCTAAGTTGTGTCTGAGTCTTTTGTGACCCCATAGACTGTAGCCTGCCAGGCCCCTCTGTCCATGGTATTTCCCAGGCAAGAATACTGGACTGGGTTGCCATTTCTTCCTCCAGGAGATCTTTCCAACCCTTTCATTGAAACCAGGTCTCCTGCATTAACAGGTGGATTCTTAACTGCTGAACCACCAGAGATCAATCTTTCCCAAAGTATTGGATGATTTCACACCCTGGGACTCACGTCACATCAGAATCAAGTGAGGCAAACATTGAACTTTCAGATGCCCAGGCCCCCTCCTCAGGAAATTTTAGTTTCTTAGGTATGATATGCAGCCCTGGAATCTCTATGTTTAATAATGTCCCAGGTGATTCTGAGATTTGAACAATCTTTAGAAGCATATGAAAATGAAAGTGTTAGTCATCCAGTTGTGTTTGACTCTTTGCAAACCCATGGATAGTAGTTCCCCAGGCTCCTCTATCCATGGAATTCTCGAGGCAAGCATACTGAAGTGGATAGCCATTCCCTTCTCCAGGAGATCTTCCTGAACCAGGGATCAAACTCCGGTTTCCTGTACTGCAGGCAGACTTTTTACTGTCTGAGCCATTAGGGAAGCCTAGAAGCATAAATATGTAGTCAACATGTTCCTTCCTTTCCCCTGAGTTTTTGCAAACATTTTAAAATTGACATCCAAAATGTTTTTATTGTAAGTGTAAACACAGCAAAGGATGTACCTTTGGGCATACAATAAAAATAAACCCTTTAAGTAAATCAGACTAGGAATTCCCTGGCAAACCAGCGTTTACTGCTCAATGCTATCACTCTGGTGATCTGGGTTCAGTCCCCGGTCAGGAAACTAAGATCCTGCAGGAAGTCTCATGGTGTGTCCATAAATAAATAAAACTGTTAATATCATGCTTACAAATGCATCCAGAAGAATGTAAAGAGCATAGAGTTCAAAAATATATATATTTTTATTCATTTATTTGGCTGCCTCGAGTCTTAGTCATGGCATGCAGGATCCTTTGTCCTTTCTACTGCCCTCTGGCATGTGGGATCTTAACCACCATGTATTAAACGCACATTCCCTACATTGGAAGGCAGATTCTCAACCCATGGACCACGAGGGAAGTCCCTAGCCTTGGGTTTTGATACTCACCAACATTGCAGAAGGACATGGCAGGGCAATCCAGCATTTTTGCCTGGAGAAGTCCATGGATAGAAGAGCCTGGCTGGCTACAGTCTATGGGGTCTCAAGAAGTCAGACACAACTGAGCAACTAGGCACAGCACTCACCATCAACCGTCTTAAAAGAGTCTAAAACGAGCTCTTTCTAATGGTCAGTTCTGTATTTTTTTCCCTGTTTCATTGAGATGTAATGGACACATATTGTGTAAATTTAAGGTGAACACATGTTGATTTGATAAGAACAGTGTTTTTGATGTTTTATCTGGTTACAACACTTGAGATCACGTTCATCAGTGAACTTCATTTTTGTTCTAATTCAGTGACTCTGTTACCTTATAAGGAATGGAAATACACATATTTCTACTCTGAAACCCTCCCTCCCTCTATGTATCTGTGTGCACAGGGCTGTAAAGGCAGTGGGAAGGAAAGCTTGAGATATAATCTTGGTGGTGCAAAGGGGAAGGAGAGAGAAGACGGGGAGTGAGTGAGGAAGGCAGAAGGATGGGGACCAGGGTGTGACCTGACACCCCTGACCTGGTTTAAGAAAGCATGAGCCCCTGCCTAGAAAAAGCTCCTGGGGTTCAGCATGAAGATCCACAGTGAGGACCCCTGAAATCCAGCGGGTGCTGAGTCTTCAAGTGCAGATCATTTGGGAGTAAGCTTGCTTTCTGCTCTCCTCACCATGCTCACCTGCCCCCAACCCACCACCCTTGCTCCCAGAAGAGGACAGGGGTTTGCTGTTTGCAGCTGGAGAATTTTCTGGTATTGGAGGAGAACCCCTGCTTTTTTCCATTCCTGATATCAGCCCGAGCTCTGTTGGAGTAGCTGTGTGGACCACCTTCCCCTGCCCTTAAGCTATTGAATCCCAAAATAACTAAAGATGCAGATAAACTGGAGATAAGATGGTGGGCCTCTGGATGCCAGAGAGGGAAGTGGGGACTCTCACCACCCTGAGACCTGGAAAACAGCCCCTGGGTGGGGCCCTGCAGCTGTACCCACATTCTTTCCTCTCTTTAACAATTTGGTAGAAAGGTTTCTAGTTGAAAGATCCCATGGGGAAAAACTGGTTCAGAAACCTGATTGGAGCCCCATTTGGATACTATGGATTGGATTAGAATGGGCTTTCAAAGGCTTGGAATCTCCTGATCCAGCCTCACTGAGAAAAGGCTTTTGGAGAGCCAGGTAGGAGTTTCACAGACACTGGACACAGGAAGCGGTGCTGATATTTCCAGAGAAATCTTTCTGGGGCGTGGAGATAGATACTCCAGCTTCATCCTCCAGTGGGACTCAGAATAGGAAGTGTTTAGCTGCACTGAGTCAACTGGACTTCAAGAGCTGGTGAGCCATGGGGTTTGGAATGCTTCATTTTGTTCTCTACAGCCATGAGTGTGCAAAATTGCTCTGTAAAGGCCTAGAGAGTAAACGGGCATTAAGCGCCAATGCAGTCTCTGCCATTAGCAGAGTGAAATAGCCTCGGGTACCCACTCCAGTGTTCTTGCCTGGAGAATCCCAGGGACAGGGGAACCTGGTGGGCTGCTGTCTATGGGGCCACACAGAGTCGGACACGACTGAAGTGACTTAGCAGCAGCAGCAGCAGTAAATGATCACGGCTGTGTTCCAATAAAACTTTATTTGTGACACTGAAATTTAGATATCATATAATTTTCACATATCACAAAATATTCCTTTGTTTGCCCCCAAATTAAAAAAATGTAAAAATATTAAATATATTTTTAAAAGTTAAAAAAAAAAAAAAAAACTAAAACCTAAAAATCATTCTTAGCTTGCTGGTTGGGAGAAAAAGCAAACAGGAAGGAAGCCAATTTGTAAATTCCTGTTTAAACCATTTGCCTATATAATGCAGCTAGCATCCGATTAGTGACTTGTGACATGAATTTAGTAGGCTGGATTCTGCTTATGAAAAACAGAAATTTCCATTACATCTAAGATGACATCAGCTGTAAAATACAGCATTATTCCTTTTCTTTTTTTTTTTCTGCCACACCCAGTGGCATGTGGGATCATAGGTCTCTGACAGGGATTGAAGCCATGACCCTGGCCTGGAAGTGAGGAGTCTTAAATACTGGATCACCAGGGAAGTCCCACAGAATTATTTTTCATACCACTATAAAATATACATGTATATACATATGTATGTGTGTGTGTTCAGTTGCTTCAGTAACGTTTGACTCCTTGCAACACTATGGACTTGGAGAAGGCAATGGCACCCCACTCCAGTACTCTTGCCTGGAAAATCTCATGGACGGAGGACCCTGGTGGGCTGCAGTCCATGGGGTCACTGGGAGTCGGGCACGACTGAGCGACTTCACTTTGACTTTTCACTTTCATGCATTGGAGAAGGAAATGGCAACCCACTCGTGTTCTTGCCTGGAGAATCCCAGGGACAGTGGAGCCTGGTGGGCTGCCGTCTCTGGGGTCGCACAGAGTCGGACACGACTGAAGCCACTTAGTAGCAGCAGCAGCAGCAGCAACGCTATGGACTGTAGCCCACCCGGCTCCTCTGTCCATAGGATTCTTCAGGCAGGAATACTGCAGTGGGTTGCCATGCCCTCCTCCAGGGGGTCGTCCTGACCCAGAGATGGAACCTGCATCTCTTACATCTTTTGCATTGTCAGGAGAGACCTTTACCGCTAGGGCTATCATTTATACACAACCAAACAAACTATAATATGCTGCTGATGAAATGTGATATGGTATCAGAAATGGTCAAATGTAAACTGTAGAATGTCCCTTAATGTCAATGAAACGTGTTAACAGCATGGAAGCTATCAACAAATGTATTATATGGAGAGAAATTGTGTTACAAACCTTTTATTTCAATGACCACTACTGCCCCTGTCAGCATCCAACTACATACTGGCTGACTTTCTCCCTTGCATGATACTTTTAATTCATTAAGATTTGGAATTCATTAAATGCTTGGAGAAATTGCTTGTCAGCTTCTTTGCTAAGATCAAGTGTAAGAACCTGGGGAGCCAGGAATTAGTGGGTCAAGCCTGTGGTACAGATAAAAGATTGTATTCATAACAGCTACTGTTTATTTATGCAGCAGACATGTAGCACTGACAGACACCAGAACTTGTTCTAGAAACAACAATACAGCAACCCAATAGCTCTGGAGTTGAATATGGCATGTGAGTTGGGGGAGGCTGTGATTTCTGACATCAGGGTCAGGGAAGCCTGGCAGAGAAACTGTGGACTGAAGCAGGTCAGGAGTTGGGTGACAGTACTTGAGACAGTGTCCAAGGCAGGGGGAGTAGCAGAAGTCCTGAGAAGGCCCTGTCCTCTCTCCTTGGTACCCTTGGGAGATTGGGTCTGGGAACCCTGCACCCACAGATACCAGAATCCATGGATGCTCAAGTTCCTTATATAAAATGGTATAGTCTTTGCACGTAACTTAAGGGGATGCTCCCACATGCTTTAAATCATCTCCACATTCCTTGTAATACCTAATACAATGCCAATGCTGTGTAAATAGTTTCATTTACAATGTACATGCTATATATATACACATATATATGCATATACATATATGTGTATATATGCATATGTATGTATTTTTGTATGTATGTGTGTGTGTATGTATATGTATATATAGTTGCCAGCATGAGGCAGGTTCAAGTTTTGCTATGAGAACTTTCTGGAATTTTTTTTTTTTTATATTTTTGATCCATGTATAGAGTCTGGTGCCTTCTGGACTCAGAGAGTGGAGGGAGTGAGGGGCACCCCCAAGGGACAGCTGGGGGTTCTTTTGGACATTTTATGTTGGTCAGCATTTCTGAGTGAGATTGGAGATCTATAAGCAAAGTGGTACCTACCAGCTCTCCTGTAGAGTTTAACAGGAGCACTGGGGCCACTATGGGGAGACAAGGCAAAAGTAGGGTCTGGAGAAGGAAGTTTAAAATGATCATGTCACTTAACTGAGTTTGAGATGTTTCCTTATGTCTAAGGGTGTTAATAGTTATCTCAATGTTTCAGCTGATGATTAAATCAGGTACTAATTTTGTCTTTTGAAAGAAATATAATCATCACCACTTATCTGCAGAGAATAAGTTCCAAGACCCCCAGTGGACATCTGTAACCACACATAGTATCAAACCCTATATACACAATGGTTTTTCTATACAAACATACCTGTGATGCAGTTTATTTTATAAAAGAACAGTAAGAGATTGGCAACTTCCTAATAATAACAGGAAAGTGAAAGTGAAGTTGCTCAGTCGTGTCCAACTCTTTGCGACCTGATGGACTGCAGCTTACTATGCTCCTCTGTGATGGGATTTCCCAGGCAAGAATTCTGGATTGGGTTGCCATTTCCTTCTCCAGGGATGGAACCCAGGTCTCCTAAATTGTAGCAGACACTTTACCATCTGAGCCACCAGGGAAGGTGTAATAATAACATAGAACAATTATAACAACATATTTTTATAACAGTTTTGTGAATGTAGTCTCTATGTAAAATATATTACTGAACTAATTTAGTGATTTTTTTTTCACCCTAACTATGCACTATGCTCTGTGGCCATACCTTTTGCAGTTTGCAGTTTGACAGCAAAACTAACCCAGATTTCTTTTCTCTGCTTCACATTCACCACAGATATTAGCAACCTCAGCATACATTTTTTTTCTTTTTATATCAAATTGAGAACTTTGATCTTTTCACTTAAAGGTAGCACTTAAAGGATTCTCTCTGGCATATCTAAATAACCAACATCACTCCACTTATGGTTTGGGGCCATTATTGAGTAAAATAAGGGTGACTTGGTCACAAGCTCTGTGACATCTCAACAGTCATTGTGGTAACCGAGTGACAAATGGGTGAGATGTGCAGGACTAAGTTCGATTCACATTTCTGGGCAGGAGGAAGCAGGATGGTGTGAGATTCCAATCCTACTCCTCAGAATGACATGCAATTTAAAACTTATGAGTTATGTATTTCTGGAGTTTTCCATTTAATATTTTCAGTGAACAACTGAGGGTTAACTGAAACCACAGAAAGTGACACCTGAGATCAGAGGGGATGACCTTGTTCTGTGGTTGCCTTTAGGCAGAAAAAACACTGGAAGGGGCCACTTGAAGTCAAAAGTGATTGTAAAATGGCCCATCTCTTCCTGTGTGAGGAAGCACAAGCACGACCACAACCCGAGACAAAGACCGCAAGGTCCAATCCCAGAGATGAGGATAATGATGATGCTGAGGTCATCTTTGTTGGAGTGCAGCATGTCAATGAGGATGCTGAAACTCTCTTTGTCAGAGTGATTTCAAGTTCAAAGCCAGTCATTTCTAACATTTTGAACAGAGTGACCAGGGATGCATCTTCAAGAAGAAAGAAGGGCCACGTGAGTCCAGATCCCTCCTGCACATTGCAACCTGCAAATCTCAGGACCCCAGCATCAGAACCAGTGGCTGTATCATTCGCTTCTCAGTCTGAATGGGGAGGAAAAAACAGTCCTGTTATTTTCGAGCCTTCATCTAAACCTGATTATAAAACGAGCTCTCTGGAAGCTGTGCTTCACAATTCAGAATTGCTCTCTCCATGGCCTCATTGTCTATCTGGAGCTAGTCTCTCAATAGGAGGCAAGGATGAAAGTCCTCTTAATTCAAAGCAATGTCCCACTTCAGATGTAAAATGTAACAGTGGGAATCCCCAAAGACCCAAACTCAGCAATGGAATCCCAGGGGGACCTGCCTCCACCATGGCCCCTGTAGGTATCTCTCCTACAAAGGACACAATTATGACCTTGGAAGGTCTCCTGACCTCACCGAGCCATGATCACCGCGGGGCATCATTTTCACGGACTCACGCAAATGACCAGGCATGCTTCAGTCTTATGGATCCAGACAGAACATGTAGTTGGAGGGGCTGGAGAAAATGGACTTTTTGACTCTTGCAAGTCAGAGCAAGACTGTTGATCCCATGAAAGGAAATCTGATCATGTTACTTGATGACTTTTACTATGGACAGCATACAAGAGATGGGCAGTCAGAACAGAAGACTCACACAGTCTTTAAATGCCTCAGTTGCTTGAGAGTTCTAAAAAATGTCAAGTTTATGCCCCATGTGAGGAACCATCTGGACCTGGAGAGGCAGAAGGGTGACAGCTGGGAAATCCACACTACCTGCTAGCACTGCCACCACCAGTTTCCCACCCTGTTCCAGTTGCAGTGTCACATTGAAAGTGTCCATGCTTCCCGGGAGCCCTCCACGGTCTGTTATATCTGTGAATTGTCCTTCAAAACAGATCAGGTTCTCTTATAGCACATGAAGGACAGTCACAAACCTGGCAAAATGCCCTATGTGTGCCGTGTTTGCAATTACAGACTGTCAGCCTTGACCAATGTAGAGGTACGTTTTAGAATGTGGCATGGAAACATGAACAATTTGCTTTGTCTGTTTTGCTTCGAAATTTTCAAACTGGTGACATCCTTCATAAATCACACTTGGAGCCACTGAAATAAGAGGGTCTTTCCATATTCCAAGTGCTGGTTACAGTGTTTGAAAATGAAGGAAAAGACAGAGCACCAAACAAAGAATCATCAGTCTTTCAAAAAGCCAGACAATTGTGAGGGTTGCCTCCTGAAACAGAGGTCATGATCCAAACTTCAGTTCAGCTGGGACTGAGAGAGACAGCATCCATCATTGTGAGGAACACTGACTCCCAAGTGTCACCCAGAAAAACTACAAAGAAGATTGACTACAAACACAAAATATTCCAGACGTGTTGCAGCAAGGGATCTGGCTAAAAATTAAGTTCTACCCACCTCCAGAAATTCAAAAAAGCCCTATTGAGGTTCAGCCAGCTGTACATAGAGACCCTGCCTGGCTTTTGTTGTTCAGTTTCTCAGTCGTGTCTGACTCCCTGTGACCCTATGAACTTCAGTATGCCAGGCTTCCCTGTCCATCACCATTTCCCGAAGCTTGCTCAAACTCCTTCCATTGGGTTGCTGATGCCATCCAACCATCGTGTCCTCTGTCACACCTTCTGCTCTTGCCTTCAATAGTTCCCAGTATCAGGTTTTTTTTTTTTTTTTCCCAATGAGTTGACTCTTCCCATCAGGAGGCCAAAGTATTGGACTTTCAGCATCAGTTCTTCCACTGAATATTCAGGGTTGATTTCCCTTAGGATTGACTGGTTGGATCTCCTTGCAGTCCAAGGGACTCTCAAGAGTCTTGTCCAACATCACAGTTCAAAAGTGTCCAGTCTTTGGTGCTCAGGCTTCTTTATGGTCCAACTCTCACATCCATACATGACTAGTGGAAGAACCATAGCCTTGACTCCACTGACATTTGTTGGCAAAGTAATGTCTCTGCTTTTTAATATGCCATCTAGGTTTGTCACAGCTTTTATTCCAAGGAGCAAGCATCTTTTAAATTCGTGGCTGCAGTCACCATCTTCAGTGATTTTGGAGCTCAAGAAAATAAAGTCTGTCACTGATTCTTTGTTTCCTCGTCTATTTGCCATGAAGTGATGAGACCTTTGACTGTGTGGACCACAACAAACTCTGGAAAATTCTTAAAGAGATGGGAATACCAGACCATCTGACATGCCTCTTGAGAAATCTGTATGTAGGTCAAGAAGCAACAGTTAGAACTGGACATGGAACAAGAGACTGGTTCTGAATAGGGAAAGGAGTATGTCAAGATTGTATACTGTTGCCCTACTTATTTAACTTATATGCAGAGTACATCATTAAAAATGCTGGGCTGGATGAAGCACAATCTGGAATCAAGATTTCTGGGAGAAATAGCGACAACCTCAGACATGCAGATGCTGCCACACTAATAACAGAAAATGAAGATCCTCTTGATGACAGGGAAAGAGGAGAGTGAAAAGGCAGGCTTAAAACTCAATATTCAAAAAAATGAACATTGTGACATCTGGTCCCATCACTTCATGGCAAACAAATGGAGAAAAAGTGAAAATAACAGCAGATCTTATTTTCTTGAACTCCAAAATCACTGTGGATGGTGAATGTAACCACAAAATTAAAAGTCGCTAACTCCTTGGAAGAAAAGCTATGACAAACATAGATAGCATTAAAAAAAAAAAAAGCAAAGGCATCACTCTGCTGACCAAAGTTGTTATAGTCAAAGCTACAGTGGCTCAGACAGTAAGGAATTCACTTGTAATGTGGGAGACCTGGGTTTGACCATGGGAAGGACATCTCTGTAGTCCAGTAGTAAGACTCAGTGCTCCCCAATTAGCGAGTCCAAATTCATTCCCTGGTCAGGGCATTAGATCCCACATACTGCTACTAAAAATACTGCATGTGACAGTTAAAAATCCTGCCTCCCACATGCTACAGTGAAGACTGAAGAGTCCTTGTGCTGGAACTAAAACCAAGCACAGCCAAGTAAATGAATAAATATTTGAAAGAAAGAAAGAAAAAGATATGAGAATTCCCTGGTGGTTCAGTGGTTAGGACTTGATGCTTTCACTGCCAATGGCCAGGGTTCAACACCCTGGTTATGGAACTAAGATCCCACAGGTTCCATGGCATGGCCAAACAAAAACCTAGAAAGATAAATACGGAGGAAATAACTCACCCTCCTGGGTGAAGCAATATAACTTCACCCAGGCTGAGGATATATTAAGGATTGCCAGGAACCTGCAAAAGTGGCACCTCTGTAATTCACTACTGCTTCTAAGTCACTTCAGTCGTGTTTGACTCTGTGCAACCCCATAGGTCGCACAGCCCACCAGGTTCCCCCATCCCTGGGAACACTGGAGTGGGTTGCCATTTCCTTCTCCAATGCATGAAAGAGAAAAGTGAAAGTGAATTCGCTCAGTCATGTCAGATTCTTAGGGATCCCATGGACTGCAGCCTACCAGGCTCCTCTGTCCATGGGGTTTTCCAGGCAAGAGTACTGGAGTGGGGTGCCATTACCTTCTCCATCTGTAACTCACAAGCTTCTTTAATATTGTGGTTTAGGCTCCTCCTACTCCTGCTTCTGAACCTGAATAACTTACTGGTCCTGAGAAAAATTGTTATGGGAAAAATAAAATATTTAAGCTGAATGATATTGAAAACAGAAAATTTTTGAGATGGAGATAAAGCAGTTTCATGTGTTAATGTGCATTACATTTGAAAAGAAGAAAGGTAGGCAAAACAATGGTCTAAGTCAGTGCTATTCCCAGAAGTTTCTGCAGCAATAGAAAACTTTTAAATAATTGTTACATGTATGCCCTGATAAGGACAACCAGCTTTTCACATATATAAATGCATATGTTTCTCTTCTCTGAGGTTACCTGTTTATATCCTTTATCTGAATTTTCAGATGGAGTGTTCATCTGGTAGGATTTTTTTTTTTTGGCTTTGCTGTGAGGATTAAGGGATTTAGATCTTCAACCAGGGATGGAATCTCTGCCCCCTGCAGTGGAAGCACAAAGCCCTAACAACCAGATCACTAGGGAATTCTCAATGAAAATGTTTTCTATGTCCTTGTCTAATATGCCACTTTGGAGATGTTAAAATGTAGCTAGTGTGACTGAGGTATTAAATCTTTGTGTGTGTTCAGCAGCTTCAGTCCTGTCTGACTCTTTGTGACCTCATCAGCGTAGCCTGCCAGGCTCCTCTCTCCATGGGATTACCCAGGCAATAATATGGGCAGGGGTCGCCATTTCCCTTTCCAGGGGATCTTCCTGAACCTGGGTGTCTTTTACATCTCCTGCATTGGGAGGCCAGTTCTTTACCACTAGCACCACCTGGGAAACCTCTTAAATCTTTACTTTACTTTAATTAAATTAATTTAAAATGAAAAGATATGGCTAGAAGAACCAGATCTTCCTTATAAATGAGTTTCAATTAATTTGTATACTCAGTAACTTGTGTTTCTCTTAGATATTTTCCTCAAGATGAGAGTCCATGCCCCTCCCCAAGTGTAGGCTGGGTTTAGTGACTTGTTTCTAAAGAACAGAATATGTCAGAGGGAAGGAGATAACTTTATAGCAGAGGAACTAGTGGTAAGTCATATTGATAGTATGAATCCTTGATGGGAAGTGATAAAGATATTTTGCCTTGGAGGTATAGTTCTAAAAATATATAAACCCCAGTGCAACCAGGAGAAACATATCAAACCCATATTGAGAGTCATTGTGCAAAATGCCTGTCCCTGAAGGACTCCTGAAAATTGTCAAAAGTCATGTAAAGCAAGGAAAGTTTAGGAAACTGCTATAGACCAGAGTAAGCTAAGGGAGGTATCTGTAGCTTTTTGCTATATATCCTCATGCAGTTCAGTATCCTGTATGGGAATATGAAACTGGAAAAGAACATTTTTGGAAAAACTGGTAAAATTTGCATAAAACCTGGAACTTAGTTAAAGGTACCCTACTGAAAGATGCTGGAATAATTGTGAGGCTTAATGGAGGTCATTTCACAGATATATATTTTAGACATTGCAAGTACTTTGTCTACATCACACCCTCTTCATTTTGACTTCACTGGAACGGAAATCTAAAGTATGGTACACTTAACTGAATTGAAATCTTCAAATACAAAGGATCAATAATATTTATATTGTGTGATCTGACCATATGCAATCATGAGAAATTGACAAAGAAACATCTTTTAAAATGCCATTCATTTGGAAAATATCACTAACTACATTAATCCATAATATATATCTCCATGGAATTTTCAGGCAAGACTACTGGAGCAGATTGCCATTATTTTCTCCAGGGGAATCTTCCTGACCCAGGATCGAACCCAGGCCTCTTGTGTCTCCTGCATTGGCTTGAAAGTTCTTTACCAGTTGAGGTACCAGGGAAGCCCATACAATATATAATCTTTGTCTTAAGAAGAGAATATTAGGATATACTTGAAGTGAATGATAATGAACCAACTATGCAGCAAAAATTGTGAGACACAGTTAAAGTCGTATGGAGAAACGATGGAAACAGTGACAGACTTTATTTTCCTGGGGTCCAAAATGATTGTGGGTGGTGACTGCAGCCATGGAATTAAAAGATATTTGCCCCTTGAAAGAAAAGCTATGAGAAACCTGGACAGCATATTAAAACACAGAGACATTACTTTGCTGACAAAGCCCATCTGGTCACAGCTATGGTTTTTCAAGCAGTCATGTATGGATGTGACAGTTGGATCATAAAGAAGGCTGAGTTCCAAAGAATTGATGCTCTTGATCTGTGGTGTTGGAGCAGACTCTTGAGAGTCCCTTGGACAGCAAGATTCAGCAGTCAATCGTAAAGGAAATCAACTCTGAATATTCACTGGAAGGACTGATGCTGAAGCTGAAGATCCAATAGTTTGGCCACCTGATGTGAAAAGCCAACTCAGTGGAAAAGACCTTGATGCTGGGAAAGACTGAGGGCAGGAAGAAGTGGGCAGCAAAGGATGAGATGGTTGGATAGTATCACCAACTAAATGGACATGAGTCTGAGCAAACTCCAGGAGATAGTGAAGGACAGCGAAGCCTGGTGTGCTGCGTGCAGTGCATGGGGTTGCAAAGAGTCCTACATGACTGACGGACTGAACAACAACAACAAATTAAAGTACACTTATAGTATTACCTATAAGAGAAATGAGAGTTACAAATAACTATCTCAAAAAGTTGTAAAGATGCGCAACAGAACAAACTTATAGCGATAAGAAGGAATGCAATTAATAAAGAATGAAAAATGAATATAATAGAGAAGAAAATATTGTAACAAAACCAAGACTTTATTCCCCCATGTGACTACTAGGAGACTTCCAGCAGAACAGAGCATTTTAAAAAGACTCTGTAAAGGGCCCAAAAAGAACTATTTTAGCCTTTGCGAATATGATCTTTGACGATTGATCAAGTTTTCAGTCATAGACAATAACCAAAGGAACTGGCAAGTCCCTATTTCAACTTTAAAGACACCAAAAATTGAACTTCACACAATTTTCACGTCAGAAAATAATATCCTTTTCGGTTTTCCTCAGCCATTAAAAAGTGTAGGCTCTAAAATTAAAAAAAAAAAGAAAGAAAAGAAAAAGAAGTAAAGCTCATTCTCAGCTCACTAGGCTGCTGCTAAGTCGCTTCAGTCCCGTCTGACTCTGTGCGACCCCATAGACAGCAGCCCACTAGGCTCCTCTGTCCCTGGGATTCTCCAGGCAGGAATACTGGAGTGGGTTGCCCTTCCCTTCTCCAATGCATGAAAGTGAAAAGTGAAAGTGAAATCGCTCAGTCGTGCCCGACTCTTAGCGACCGCATGCGCTGCAGCCTACCAGGCTCCTCCGTCCATGGGATTTTCCAGGCAAGAGTACTGGAGTGGGTTGCCGTTGTCTTCTCGGCTCAGCTCATTCTAGCTGTGCAAAATCGGGGGCAGGCTGCCCTGCATTGAGCAAAATGGAATTCCAAGAGAAGGGGCTTCAAGATCCAGGTGTACGGTCAAGTTTCTTAAGCAAGCGGCAGGTGACCCCTGAGGGCTGTGAGTGCTAGACACCATCATTGAAGTCCCCTGGTAGACTCGGAGGTCGTTCTCAGCCCTGTGCCCTGGCGACTGTGCAATCTATTGTTTTTCTTTTTTCCCCTTTGGTGAGCTGCGCAGTCTTGACAGACCCAAGACACTTCAGATTCAGGTTCAGCCTGACTACGCCCCCAGCAGTTGCCTCCAGGGGGGCCACCGCGCACGCATGCGCGGAACTCGGCCTAGCGGCCAATCCGATTGCAGGCGTCAACACCTGGCAACCAATCATCCTTGGCAGCGGACACGCCGGCAGTTGAAGCGGCGTCCCAGGCCTGAGGAGGCGTTGTTCCCTCGGGCCTGCCTCCTCAGACTTAACCCAGGGACTGTTTAGGTGCAGGTGAGCTGCCGGCAGTTCTGGCATCGCCGCCCACGGGACCGGTAAGGACTGGGGCCTGGTGCGGCCAAAGCGGTGATGGAGTGCCCAGGGAAGGGTTTCTCAGATCACCAATCTGGCGGGGCCTTGCTCGGCGGGACGGCCTCAGGAGGGAGCTTGAGGCCGGGCCTACAGGCCCCAGGCCCCTTTCGCCCTCTCCCCTCTCTAGTCTGGGTGGGAGCAGCTCTCAAGCAGCCTTCCTGTCCTAGGGGTGGGACGAGCCAGCTCGCGGAAAGGGCCTGTCATGCCCCCAGCCCCCCGCCCCTCCCAGGTCTCCTGTGGAACTTAATATATTTAAACACACACACATACACAAATCTTCACGCGGGTTTATGACTCGGGCCCAACCCGGTTCTGCAACCAGACACAGTCAGGCGGGCACAGCAAAAAAAAAAAAAAAAAATCAATCTAGTGGCTTCTCCACTGCCACGGCGCTTTGGTCGTTTTCCTGTTTGCTCTGCCTCTCCTCGGACTCCAGGGCTGCCCCTGTCCCTGGGGGCCCCGAGATTCAGGCCTTTGGTTCGGAAAGGTGGCAGATGAGGTATTTGTTTGTTTGTTTGTTACTGAGAGAAGGGAGGTGGGAGGAAGAAGCTCAGGGAAGAGTTCAATCACTTGCTCTGGTTGAGTGTGAGACACCTGGTCAGCATCTGTAGGGTAGGACCAGGTAGGGCCTGGGGGATAGAATGTTTCAGGAAGAGGTGACTCACCCTGACCTTTCCCTCTGCCCGACCCCAGGATGTGACCTTCTCCTGCCTGGGAAGGGCACTCAGGTTTTCAATGTGCCCCTGAGGTAAGGTGACAGACATTTTTACAATAAGGAACAAAGTTGTGTCTTTCTTGCCTTCCGTTTTTCTCCTTTCATTCATGGGCTGACATGTTGCTGTGGAGAGAGAGTTCTCCTGGGGATTAGCTGACCCTGATTGCGGGTGGTGACTTCAGGGCAATCATGGTTTCAGGTCACTCTGAAGCTCTCTGAGTTGAAACATTAAAAGCAGGCAGGGAGGCTACTGGCTTGCTTTCTCCTGCATTCTTGAAAGAAAAAAAAAAGTAAGAACACCATGGGTTTTAAGCTGTGTAGAGCTGACTCCTACCACTTGGTGAGGCTAAAATGGGGCAATGCACATATCCTAAGGTTTTAGCTACAAAAGCAAAGTAATGAAGGTATGGGAATTCCCTTGTGGCCTGGAGATTAGGATTTTTGGCTTTCACTGCAGTGGTCTGGATTTAATTTCTGGTCAGGGAACTGGGACCCCACAAGCCAAGCAGCGTGGCCAAATGAATAAAGTGGTTCATTCAGAGAAAATGTGTTGTGATTTAACATGTTTACATGGGATTACTTGCTCATTTTTGCACCTGTAAGAGCTTTATTTCATTAAGTAATTGAACTCCACTGGATGGGGGTGGGGGAGCATCTGAGTTCATTTCATGCCAGTAAACAAGATGATAGGTAGCTTTATGCCCAGCAACTTGTGCCTACAGCTCTGTGGCATAGTTATCTATTGCTGGTACAGCTTTGAACTTGACAGCATGTTTTGTTTTGGTCACAACATGTGGCTTCATAGGATATTAGTTCCCCAACCAGGGATCGAATACAGGATCCTGGCAGTGAGAGGGCTGAGTCCTAATCAAACCACTGGACTGCCAGGCAACTCCTGTTTTTAGGTGTTTTGGTTTGTTTTGTGTTTTTTAAGTTTTACCATATTTATAGGAGAACTCTTCTGTGTGTAAGTATGATGTGAATGATATTATACCTCGAACTGTTTGTGTTGTACCTATTATCTCAAAATTGAATAGTTTGAAAAAACTTACACTTGATATCTATTGGTCTAGAATCCAGTTGGGTAGTTTAGCCTCAGGGTCCCTCCTGAGGTGGTAGTCAAGCTTTTATCTGGTTTGGCAACCTCTGAAAACTTGGCTTATTGAATGTAAGTTCTCTCACTTGGCTGTACTCATGAGGCCTCAGTTCCTCCTTCTGTGGGCCTCTCCAAGGGGCTGCTCATGTGGAGGCTGCTGTCTTTTCCCAGAATGAGTGATTCAGGAAAGAACTTGCACCCACGATAAAGTGCAGTCTTTTTCAGACGTTACACATCTTCACTTCTGTATTTGCTTAGTCTCACAGGTCAACCCTGTGATAGTTTGAGAGAGAACTACATAGGGGTGGGAATATCAGGAGATGTGATTCACAGGGTCATCTTGAAGGCTGGCGACCATACCCATTAATCCACCATGACAGCCTTTCTGCATATGATCTCAGTCTAGTTACTGTGAGCAAATTACTTGGCTTGTGTTCACTTCTTGTGTGCTGCTGCTTCTGCTGCTAAGTCACTTCAGTCATGTCTGACTCTGTGCAATCCTATAGACAGCAGCCCACCAGGGTCCCCGAGCCCTGGGGTTCTCCAGGCAAGAACACTGGAGTGGGTTGGCATTTCCTTCTCCAATTCCTGAGAGTGAAAAGTGAAAGTGAAGTCTCTTAGCCCTGTCTGACTCTTCGAAAACCCCAGGACTGTTGCCTACCAGGCTCCTCCGTCCATGGGATTTTCCAGGCAAGAGTACTGGTGTGGGTTGCCATTTTCTACTCAATTCTTGTTTATTCAGTGATATTCTAGCAAGTCTCTTCTTTGTCCTGGATTAAGTTTTCTGTTTCTCTGGACGGTTCCCATCAGCAAACAGACTGACTATAATGTCACCTCTCGTTAAAAATCTGTCTTTTGTGACACATCCTGCTTCTGCTTTTTTTATTTTATGTTTTCTTATTATGGACTTCTGCAGAGTTGTTTGTACAATTTTTTATCTCCATTTCTCTCATTTTCCTTTAAATCCACTCTTGTCAAGGTCACCAGTGAATTCCAAACGTTTAACTCAGTGGTCAATTTTTATTTTTTTTTATTTTTTAAAAATTTTATTATTATTATTATTATTATTTTAAAATTACAATATTGTATTGGTTTTGCCATATCAACATGAACCCTCCATGGGTGTACACGTATTCCCCGTCCTGAACCCTCCTCCCACCTCCCACCCCATACCATTCCTCTGGGTCATCCCAGTGCAGCAGCCCCAAGCCTCCTGTATCCTGCATTCACCCTGGACTGGCGATTCATTTCGAATATGATATTATACATGTTTTAATGCCATTCTCCCAAATCATTCTCCCCTCCCTCTCCCACAGAGTCCAAAACACTACTCTATACATCTGTGTCTCTTTTGCTGTCTTGCATACAGTGTTGTTGTTACCATCATTCTAAATTCCATATATATGTGTTAGTATACTGTATTGGTGTTTTTCTTTCTGGCTTACTTCAGTCTTTATAATAGGCTCCAGTTTAATTCACCTCATTAGAACTGATTCAAATGTATTCTTTTAAATGGCTGAGTAGTACTCCATTGTTTATACGTACCATAGCTTTCTGATCCATTCATCTGCGGATGGTCATCTAGGTTGCTTCCATGTCCTGGCTATTAGAAACAGTGCTGTGATGAACATTGGGGTACACATGTCTCTTTCAATTCTGGTTTCCTCAATGTGTGTGCCCAGCAGTGGGATCACTGGGTTGTATGGCAGTTCTATTTCCAGGTTTTTTTTTATTACTATTTTTTTAAGGAATCTCCACACTGTTCTCCATAGTGGCTGTATTAATTTGCATTCCCATCAGTAGTGTAAGAGGGTTCCCTTTTCTCCACACCCTCTCCAGCATGTATTGCTTGTAGACTTTTGAATTGCAGCCATTCTGACTGGCGTAACATGGTACCTCATTGTGGATTTTGATTTGCATTTCTCTGATAATGAGTGATGTTGAGCATTTTTTCATGTGTTTGTTAGCCATCTGTATGTCTTCTTTGGAGAAATGTATATTTAGTTCTTTGGCCCATTTTTTGATTGGGTTGTTTATTTTTCTAGAATTGAGCTGCTGGAGTTGCTTGTATATTTTTGAGATTAGCTGTTTTTCAGTTGCTACATTTGCTATTATTTTCTCCCATTCTGAAGCCTGTCTTTTCACCTTCCTAATAGTTCCTTTGTGGTGCAGAAGCTTTTACGTTTAATTAGGTCCCATTTGTTTATTTTTGCTGTTATTTCCAATACTCTGGGAGGTGGGTCATAGAGGATCCTGCTATGATGTATGTTGGAGAGTGTTTTGCCTATGTTCTCCTCTAGGAGTTTTATAATTTCTGGTCTTATGTTTAGATCTTTAATCCATTCTGAGTTTATTTTTGTGTATGGTGTTAAAAAGTGTTCTGCTACTGCTGCTAAGTCACTTCAGTCGTGTCCGACTCTGTGCGACCCCATAGACGGCAGCCCACCAAGCTCCACAGGCCCTGGGATTCTCCAGGCAAGAACACTGGAGTTGGTTGCCATTTTCTTCTCCAGTGCATGAAAGTGAAAAGTGAAAGTGAAATCACTCAGTCATGGCTGAACCTTAGCGACCCCATGAACTGCAGCCTTCCAGGCTCCTCTGTCCATGGTATTTTCCAGGCAGGAGTACTGGAGTCAGGTGCCATTGCCTTCTCCAAAAAGTGTTCTGCTTTCATTCTTTTACAAGTGATTGACAAGTTTTCCAGCACCACTTGTTAAAGAGATCGTCTTTTCTCCATTGTATATTCTTGCCTCCTTTGTCAAAGATAAGGTGTCCATAGGTGTGTGGGTTTACCTCTGGGCTTTCTGTTTTTTTTTTCCCATTGATCTATATTTCTGTCTCTGTGCCAGTACCATATTGTCTTGATGATTGTGGCTTTGTAGTAGAGCCTGAGGTTGTTATTTTATTTAATTTATTGGCAGCCTTTATTAGAGCAGTTCATTTCCTCCTCCCTGGAAAAAAAAAAATGTTTCATTTGGATTATAGAATGCTTGTCTTTCCTGCTTCTCTTCTATGTACAGTTCTTCAAGATACAATGTGTGACCTTTGTGTCTGGCTTTATTCAGATGCCATGTTTTCTTTTCAAATATTTATTTATCTAGCTATGTGGCATGTGGGATCTTAGTTCCTAGCCCAGGGATGGAACCTGTGCAGAGTCTTAAACACTGGATCTCCAAGAAAGTCCCCTAGTTTGTGTATTTTCAAGATTCATCCATTTCTTGGTTGTATAGCAGCACATTTTTTTTATGGCTGAATATGGTATATCAGTATGGTATGTGGCTTACCTGTAGTCCATTGTGAGCATATACCACCATTTATTTATCCATTCATCAACTAATGGATAATATTTGGATGGTGTATTCTTTGTAGCTATTGTGAATAATGTTGCTGTGAACACTGTTTTTGCATGGACTCAACATTTTCATTTTTTATGGATATATACAAAAGAGTGAAATTTCTGGATCATATGGCTACTCTATATTAATTTTTGAGGTACTTACAAACCACTTATCCAAAGTGATTGTACTATTTTACAGCAATTACATCAACAATATATGAAGATTCCTTTTCTCCACATCCTCTGCAGCACTTGTTATTATTCCTCTTTTTGATTACAGCCAACCTAATGGTAGGAGAAGGCAATGGCACCCCACTCCAGTACTCTTGCCTGGAAAATCCCATGGATGGAGTAGCCTGGTGGGCTACAGTCCATGGGGTCACTAGGAGTCAGACACGGCTGAGCGACTTCACTTTCACTTTTCACTTTTATGCATCGGAGAAGGAAATGACAACCCACTCAAGTGTTCTTACCTGGAGAATCCCAGGGACAGGGGAGCCTGGTGGGCTGCCGTCTATGGGGTCGCACAGAGTCAGACAGGACTGAAGCGACTTAGCAGCAGCAGCAACCTAATAGGTGTGAAGTAGTATCTCACTGAGACTGATTTACATTTTGTTACAGGCTTCCTTGGTGGCTCAGAAGGTAAGGTGTCTGCCTGCAATGCAGGAGACCTGGGATCGATTCCTGGGTTGGGAAGATCCTCTGGAGAAGGAAATGACAATCCACTCCAGCATTCTTGCCTGGAAAATCCCATGGATGGAGGAGCATTATAGGCTACCATCCATGGGGTCGCAAAGAGTCGGACATGACTGAGTGACTTCACTTTCTTTCACTTTCAATCATGTTAAGCAGTATTTTTTGTGATTGTTGGCCATTTGCATATCATATTTGGTGAAAAGTCCATTCAAATTATTTTCCTGGTTGTTAGATTTTTTTTAATTGTTGTAAAAAAAACAAACATCTAACTTAAATTTTTACCATTTTAACCATTTTTACGTGCTAAGTATTTCACACAATTTCATCAGCCTTTTTGGAGAAAGAAATGGCAGCCCATTCCAGTATTCTTGCCTGGAGAATCCCATCGACAAAGGAGCCTGGTGGGCTACAGTCCATGGGGAGACAATGAGTCATACACGACTGAGCAACTCACACAAGTACACACACACACACACACACACACACACACACACTCACACACACAGTCACAGTGCTGTTTTGTTGTTGTTGTCATTTTTTTAGCTGTTCTATGCAGCTTAAATGACAGTTTCCTGGTTGAGAATCATACCCAGGCCCCTGATAGGAAAGTTTGGAGTCCTAACCTCTGAAATATCATGGAATTCCTTATCACATTGCTATGAAATAGATCTCTACACCTTTTCATCTTGCAAAATTGAAACTCTGTACCCATCACCTGTCCCATTAAACAACAACTCATCTTTTCTTCCCTGTTTCCATGGACCCTGGACTCCATCATTCCACTTTGTTCCTTTCTATTGCTTGACTATATTAGACATTTTGTATAAGTGGAAACATACACTTTTGTCTTTTTTATGACTGGCTTATTTCCTTTGGCTTGATGTCTTAAGTGATCATGAAGTTGTAGCTTGGGGCAGAATTTCCTTTATATGGCTTAATTATGTTCCATTATATGTATGTATCACATTTGATAGATGTTTAGATGCTTCCACCTCTTAGTTGTTGTGATTAGTGCTGCTTTGAGCATGGCTATGCAAATATCTCAAGACCCCATGTTAACTTCTTTTGAATTTATATTCAGAAGTGGAATTGATGAATCATGTGGTAGTTCTATTTTTAATTTTTTCAGGAGGCTTTAGACTGTTTTCTGTAGCAGTTGCACCATTTTAAAATCTATCCATAACACACAAGGTCCAGTTTCTGTACATACTTGCCAAGAGTTTTCCTTTCCTTTCCTTCCTTTTACCTTTCCTTTCCTTCCTTTTACCTTTCCTTTCCTTCATATGTAAACACACACACATGCACGAACAATTTTTTTCATATCCTTTCCCATTACTGTTTATCACAAATTATGAATATAGTTCCTTGTGCTACACAATAGGATCTTTTTTTATCTATTCTATATATTAACATTATAGTTTGCATCTGCTAGTCACCAGCTCCCAATCTATGCCTCCCCCACCCTTCCTCTCTTGGTAATCACATAGTCTGCTCACTGTGTCTGTGAGTCTGTTTCTGTTTCACAGATAAGTTCATTTGTGTTATAGTTTATAGTCCACATGTAAGTGAAACCATATGATATTTGTCTTTCTCTTTCTGACATCCTAAGTATTATTTTTAATGCTAATGTAGAGTCAAGTGTTTACTTGACTTCATTTTCAGAACATTTGTTGCTACTGTATAGAAATGTGATTGACTTTTAAAATATTTATCTTATATTCTTCAAGCTTTTTATTAATTCTAATACCTGTGGTTTCTTTGGGATTTTCTATATATATAAAAGTATGGTATCTCCAATATACTTTGACTTTTTCCTTTCCATTCTGAAGGCTGTTTTTTTTGTTTGTTTGTTTGTTTGTTTGTTTAAGCAACAACAACAATTCCTTTTTCTTACCTGATTGCTCTGGTTATAGAACTGCCAGTTTAATATTGAACCAAAGTGTGGAATAGACTTCCTTATGTTGTTCCCAATCTTATAGGGAAAGCTTTCAGTGTTTCATTATTAAGTATGATTTAGCTGTGGGTCGTTTACAGGTACCCTTTGAGAAAGTTCTCTTCTGTTCTTAGTTATTAAGTGGTTTACTTGAACCCCTATTATGAAAAGGTGCTAGATTCAGGGAAATGCTTTTTCTGCAGGCAGATGTGTTTTTTGTCCTTTATTGTGTTAAAATGGCATAATGTCGATTGACTTTCATATAATGAACCAACTTTGCATACCTCCATAAATCCCATGTGATCATGGTATATAATCTTTTTTATATGTTGTTAGGTTTTGTTTGCAAGTATTTTGTTGAGGACTCTTGCATCTGTATTCATACAGAATATCCGTTGTGTGTGTGTGTGTGTGTTTGATGTCTCTGTCTGATATTGGTATTAGAGAAATACTGTCATGACTTTGCCTGATACGTGGGGAAGAGAAATGTGGAATGAAGGATGAAGCATTGTTGGATTTAAGTTTAGTCAGGATTAGAGGGAGAAATTTAGGATGTATAAGTGTGGCTTTGGGGGTGAGATTATCAAGAGAGTTCATTCTCAATTTTCTAGGCCTGTGTTAAGTGCTTGACATTGAATTATGCTGTTTGTTAACTGTGTATAGATACTTTATATTTGAATTTGCTACCTATTTTCTGTATTAACATTTATGAAATTAGTATGTGTGAATCAGTTGTAATGTGCATTTAAGATAACTTTTTTTCCAATTTTACTACAAAACAAGATGCCATTAAATAGCTGACGCTTTTTAAAAAGAGCTTAACCTTAAGTCTAAGAAATAAGCATGTTTGTCTTTAAGGTGCGGAAACACATTTAAAAGTTATAAATTTGCCCAAAAAGATGCAGCTGGTGTGTGATTAACTTAGAATTCCAGCTTAATCTTCTTTGACTCCAAAGTCCATGTTTCTAAACACTGTACAATAGTGCAGTTGTAAAAATACTCGTGCTTTACATGTGATTTCTCCTAATGATCAGTGGTGGTATTCTGTTTTTTCTTTTTCTTTCTTTTTTTTTTAATTAGAAGAGATTAAAATCAACATGGAACAAAGCTATTATTCTTGAGTCATGTAGACTTGTAGTCATAGGTTATTCATCTTTCATTTAGTCTGTTTGATGCTCAGTATCTTTATTTGTAAGATAAGGGTTATCTCCTCAAATTCAAAACCAGTCATTTCAAACATACTGAACAGAGTTACCCCAGGTTCTTGTTCAAGGAGAAATAGGTATGGTCACTTCAGGAAAGATAATGCTCAGAAATTACAGCCTGTTAGTCATGTGACTCCTACATCAGAAGCAAAGACTGTCTTGCCACTTTCTGTCTCTGAATCAAGATCAACAGATAGTCCTATTATTATTGAGCTTTTGTGCAAAGCGGATTCTAAAAATATTTCACCACAAATAGTGCCTAATAGCTTTTCAGAGTTATGTTCTCCTTTGATTACCTTCACAAGTTCATTGCAGCATCCAGTAGAAACAGCAGTTTCTGCAGGAGATATGGATAAAAGTCCTCGTGTATCAAGGCGACTTTCCACTTCTGAAACAAATAGCACAAGTCCCAAAAGACCCAAACTCAGTGATGAAATTATAGGAGAACATTCTTTAGCTTTGTCCCTTTCAGGTACTTTTCATACAGTGACTACTCAGCAAAGCACACCAGACAGTGTTCATAACTCATTAAGCCATGTTCAGAGTGGAGAACCTTGTCCAACAGCTTTTCCAAAGGACAATGTTCATTGCAAGCCTGTAAGTCCTTTAGGGGGAAATGTATTGACAAAAACTGACTTTCCAAGTGTATCAAGTCAAAATAAGTTTGCTGATCCCACAGGAGGCAATCTGATTGTGTTACTTCGTGACTTCTACTATGGACAGCATATAGGAGATGGGCAGCCAGAACCAAAAACTCACACAGCCTTTAAATGCCTCAGCTGCTTGAAGGTTCTAAAAAATGTTGAGTTTATGAATCACATGAAGCACCATTTGGAACTTGAGAGGCTGAGAGGTGACAGCTGGAAATACCACACCACCTGCCAGCACTGCCACCGCCAGTTTCCTACGCCCTTCCAGCTGCAGTGTCACATTGAAAGTGTCCACACTTCCCAGGAGCCCTGCACAGTCTGTAAAATCTGTGAATTGTCCTTTGAGGCAGATCAGATTCTCTTACAGCACATGAAAGATAATCATAAGCCTGGTGAAATGCCCTATGTATGCCAGTTACAGATCATCATTCTTTGCAGATGTGGATGCACATTTCAGAGCATACCATGGTAACACTAAGAATTTACTTTGCCCCTTTTGTCTCCAAATTTTTAAAACTGAAGCACTATACATATGTCATTATAGACAGCACTGGGCAAAGAGTTTTCACCAGTGTTCCAAATGTCGTCTACAATTTTTAACTTGTAAAGAGAAAAGGGAGCACAAGACCCAGTGTCATCAAATGTTTAAGAAGCCTAAGCAGCTAGAAGGATTACCTCCTGAAACAAAAGTTGTTATTCAGGTATCACTGGAACCCCTTCAACCAGGATTGGTGGAAGTAGCATCCATTACTGTGAACGCATCTGATTCTGAACCATCACTCCCCAAATCTAAAAGTAGGAGGTCAAAAAAACCCAGTTAATTCTACTTTAAGTAAGTCTGAAGCAAGTATTTCAAAGTTATAAACTCCATTAAAAACAAAAAATTCAACCATAGCATTATTCAATAATAAATACAGAGAAACCAATGCGTAATTTATGTTTTTGTTTTAAATACATGAGGTATAGTTTTGTTTGAATATTGAGATGTTATTTAAAAATATATTACCTGTTTTTCATACAGTTGTCTTAGCACTAAAAAGTATGTGTGCGTGTGTGTGTGTGAGAGAGAGGCAGAACGAGAGAGGTGGCGAAAGGAAAAGTAACAGCCTGTTTTGGTATCTCATGTTATTTGTAAGTTCGAAAGCTCTGCTATACGTATAATCTGTAGAGTGTTTTAGCAACGTAATTTTCAACTATTTTCATGCCTTGACTATCTCAATATTAACTATATAGCCAGATTGGAATGGCTTTGTTATTGTATGTTCCCTTGTGCTGCTGAACTCTCCGAAATGCCTCTGTTGTGCTGATCTAAGATAACCTGGCTCCAAAAGCCTGGTGTGGAGAAGTTGATGGAGAAGCTATGATGTGAGTTGGGACCAGACATGGGATTTAGTCAGTGGAGAGCTGTGGCTTCTTGTCCCATTGGAGGAAGAGGTATGCATTCCCTCCAGGCATGGAGCCAAGGCAGAAGGAACACTGTCTCAGAGTATCTTTACCTAGCCCAGGGACATCTCAAGGAAGCCAACCACTTAAATGCCTGTGTTTGGTGAGAGGCCCCTGCAAGCATCAAGCAGGCCCTGTGTTATCATTGACTGCAGTTGGGGAAGCAGAGATAGTTAATAGAATGAGGCATGGTTCCTGTGGACCTCCTGTTGAGTGATCAAAAGGGGAATTTGATTCATTCCATCCCCTTTCCCATTTGGCTAGCCTTTAGTCACAGTGAAGTAGCCATATCTGTCTCAGTCACAAAAGTAAAGCAAGTTAAGATTCCCAAGTAAAAAAGCCTTGACATCCAGTTTGATTTGTACTGGACCCATAGTTTTAACTGAAAAGGATCAAACACAGGGAATCTGTTCAGTTTATGAACTGGGCTAAATTTAGTTCTCTTACCCTTAAGCTACAATGGAGTTGTGTGAGAATAGTAAATGTAGTAGATACAAAGGGTCCAGGGTGATTAAACCCTCTATAGAATTTTCCTTACCTTTTCCAGTTACATGTATCTTACCCTAGTTGAACATGTGAAGATTTCAGTTTTGTATCTTATCTTGCCTTGAACATGAATGTATTGCAGTTAACAGCTAATTCTTTGTGTGGGTAATTTCCCATTTTATCAAACTAATACTGATTTTCAGTCTTACTTGACACCGTCTGATGTGCAGGAATTTTCTCATTTATTTCAGTAATTATCAGGTCATAGAATTATTATCCTTCCTCTACTCTATCCAGCTATCTAGTCTGTGATTATACTTGTGGAAACCTTTTTTCTTGGGGTCTCCAAGAGCTCTTTCACAGACCTGCAGGGTACCCTCTGAATATTGGTTCCTGAACATCAGCACACTTGGCTTCCTCTGTGTGTTCCTGGAGTTGAGTCTCCTCCTGGAGTTGAATGCCATACTTTCTCCACTTCTGGCACAGTTACCTAGCAATCTCTGTGCACCATTCAAGGAACCTGGGATCCTGGCTGTATACCTATGCCAGGAGAAATCTCTCCGTTTCCTCTTCCTTTCTCCTCCTCTTTGTCTCTCCCCACTATTTTTTCCCCCTCCACAATTTATTTAAATGCTCTAAGCTTTCACAAAACCCTGGAAAGTGGTAATCACCAAGGTATTAGCATCCATCTCAGAACGGAAGAGGAAGGACTACAGATGACTAAGCTAGAGTAAGCCTATTGTCTCCATTTTAGGTAATTTCTTGAGTGTAAATTCAAATACAAGTAGATTGTATTTATTTATTCAATGCTTGATTGATTGGTTTGCACTTTGAATATATTACTAGGCCTTTCCAGTTAATTTTCTTGGGCCAAAGCACTTTGCAAAGTGTCAGCTTAAACCACTTTTAGGTGTATAAAGTATGTGTGTGTGTGTGTGTGTGTGTGTGTGTGTGTGTGTGTTTGTGTGTTCTGATCTTATGTGAGAACTCTATGTATAAATAAATGTACAGACTATTGCATTCTTATCTCCGTTATTCTATTTCTGTAGTAAAAATACGAAATGTTTTATTTATATGTTTTTATTGTTGCTTAGTATTTTGAACACAGTTACTGTTGTTTGCTCTGAAGTATGCTCCTAAGGAGTACAAGTTGTATTTATTGCCAAATAAAAAGGTCCCAGTGATATGGTCCCTGACTACTTCCTCTCTTCCATTCTCTGTCGTTCTACTCTACTATTTTCCCCACTGGTGCCCTGTTTTTGACAACACTGGCCTTGCTTTTCCTTAAGCAAATACATTTCTTCCCAATCCAAAAACTTTGCAACTGCTGTTCTTCTGGAAATGCTCTTCCCCTAGGCCTGCATGGCTTGCTACCTCCCTTGTTTGAGCTTCACCAGTGCTGTTCAAATCACACAATGAAATCCTCAACCCCCTCCATTTCCTCCTCCTCTTTAAAGGCATTTTAAGTCTCTACCCTCTTCTTACCTCTCCAGCCTAAATTTCCTACTTTACACACACACACACACACACACACACACTGAGAAGAGATAATAACATCAGGGCTTTGCTTCTTAGAATTAGCTTGAGTCAGTTTCTGTGCCTGCAAATAAAATATAGTTAATAGTGAGCTGAGTTCTTTCAGGAGCTTCCTCTGTTTTTCTGTTGATACCTCTGTATTTTTTTCAGGCAATGACACTTTGTTTTGTTTACAAATGTATTGAATATCTGTCAAGATCACTGTTTTGTTATTGCCCTTTGTGAATTCCTTGTCTACTTTGCTTGTTCTTTCAGGTAAAATTTATTGTTTTATTAATGTTGCCAAAACATTCTAAATAAAATTACTATTTATAGAAATAAAATGTTTTTTACAAAAATATTTCTGCTGTCCATATTTTTACAAATAACATGGCATATTTCTATTTCTATTTTTTTTCATAATCTTATTGTGTTTGCCCCAAATTCTAAACACTGATGTGTAAATGGGTTTTCTTGTTCTTAGTACCATCAAAGGCAATGAGGCTACGGCTTAATGAATTTCTATTTCTGTTTTTAGATTTTAAAGAGAATTGTTTTATTGGAAAGTTTACAATATCTGTTGAGACATTTCCTTTTCTATCTTTCTCCCTTCCTTTCCTTTTCTTCCTTTCTTCCCCTGACTCTCTTCCTCTTTCTTTCCTTCCCTTTCTTTTCCCAGGGTTTTGCTTGACTGGATCTTTCCTGAAAAAAAAGTAATTCCACTCAGATTTGAACATTATCGTTTCAGAACCACATTCCATTTCTCATTTCTAGTACTGGAATTAACCTCCTCTTCCCCTTATTAGATTGCCACAGTTGTATCAGTGTTTCTGATTTTGTTTTTCCAAGAAGCAGCTCTTGTTTTCTTATCCCAACAAGTTTTATTTTTGTTGTTTCTATTTTTGTTTCAATTCATGTATACCTTCTACTTTCTTTATGATTTTTTCCTTATAACCTTGTATTTTAAAAGCTTTCTTTACAAATTTTCATGGAAATATATTTGATTTACAATGTTGTATTTCAGATGTATACCACCGTGATTTAATTATACAGATACATATCTATTCTTTTTTAGGTTCTTTTCCAATATAGATTATTACATGATGCAGAGTCTTTCTTTCTTTATTTTTTTAAATAGATTGTTTAGGGCTTGACCTAACTTTATTTAAATAGCAAATTTTGTCTAAATCCCAAATATTTTTATGTATACATTTTTTAACTAATATTTCATTCTGTACGATTTTTTGGCAAGTTAATTCCAAAGATTTCACTCTTTGCAGGCTGAATGTTTTAATTTATAGTTTACTGAGAATTAAGTTTTCCTTGGAGCTCTGAGGGTATGTGTGTATATACACTGACATGTCTATATACACATCCTTTTCAGATTACTACATTTTTTTTTTTTTTAGTATATATAAATGTATTTTAAAGCTATTTTCTGTTTGTATGGTAAAAACATGAAATGTTTTAATTCTAAAAATTTGTTTCCCCAAATGAATATAGTATAAAAAGTAAAGGTATAAAACTATTCCTTTGTGAATAATCCCTACTAACAGAACTTGGAAATGTTAAAAAATTATGCATAACACTTACTAAAAGTGGTAAGAGAAACTTTATTCAAAGTAAGAGTACTAGAGCTGGGTCTTATAAATCGGGAGAGATTGAGCTTAAGTCTGACTCCAATAGGGACACAACTAGGATTTATAGCTATGGAACAGGATGGGTCCATGGGATTGCAAATAGAGACTAGGAGACTGCAATGAACAACAACAACAGAGTGGGTGTCAGTGAATGGAAACTTATTAAGAGGGCCATAAGGGTGAGAGTGGATTCTGGCTCAACTGAGAGGATCATTGCTGAGGCTAGGCAAGGCTGATAAGATATTGAGGCGAGTGATAAGGAATTGGATCTGATACTGAGGGTGGTCAGATCAAGGGTGAGGTATGTTTTCTAAACTGAACTAGCAGATTCTGGCTTAGATTGGACTAAATGGGCAGGCGCCCCGGGATAAATACATGGCCCAAAGTTGGCAGTGCATTAATGAACTACTGCTGCATAACAAATTACCCCAAACTAACAGCTTAGTTTGCACTAAATGGGCAGGCGCCCCCGGATAAAGACATGGCACTAAGTTGGCAGTGCATTAATGAACTACTGGTACATGACAAATTACCCAAACTAACAGCTTAAAACAATATTATCTCATACTGCTGCTGAAAGGAATCCAGGACTAATTCAGTTGAGTGTTCTGGTTCAGGGTTTCATGAGATTGTCGTCATCTGAAGCCTTGACACGGGCTGGTGGATTTCCTTCCAAGATGGCTTACTCACATAACTGTTGAAACCAGTTTCCTTGCTGGCTGTTTGGAGGAAGCCTCAGTTCTTTCCCATGGGCCCCTCTACTGGGTTACATGAGTTTTGTCAAGATACTACTAAGCTGGCTTCTAGAGTGATCCAAGAGGATGAGCAAGGAGGCTGCAGTGCCTTTTATGACCTAGTCTCAGACACTTCATTTTCATTTCTACAATATTCTAACATTAGAAGTGAGCCACTAAGTCCAGCCCACATGTGAAGGGGAGTATAAACATCCACCCTTGAAAGAAAGGACTTGTGGACATCCTTTAAAACCACGTGGTACACACATGGCCACAAAATTGTTTACATACTTGTATATCCAAAATGCATTTTCCTGCCAATGCTTTCAAATAATTTATCCATTATAGCATTAACTTGTAGTTCAGGACCTTGTCATCTAAGTAAGTTTCAGATATGGATCAGGGTCTACTTGGGCAATATCTCAAGTGTTCAGTCGCTCAGTTGTTTTCTAATCTTTGTGACCCGATGGACTGCAGCACGCCAGGCTTCCCTGTCCACCATCAACTCCAGGAGCTTGCTCAAACTCAAGTCCACTGAGTAGGTGATGCCATCCAACCATCTCATCCTCTGCCGTCCCCTTCTCCTGCCTTCAATATTCCCCCCATTAGGCTCTTTTCCAATGGGTCAGTTCTTCACATCAGGTAGCCAAAGTATTGGAACTGCGGCTTCAGCATCAGTCCTTCCAATGAATATGCAAGACTGATTTACTTTAGGATTGCCTGGTTTCATCTCCTTGTAGTCCACTAGACTCTCAAGTCTTCTCCAACACATCAGATCAAATTATACAAGTGTAGTTCCTCTAGACCTGATGATCTGTAAACAAAAGAGATGAGTTAATCTGCTCACTTTCACAGCCAACATACAGTGCTGGGTCAGGCATAGATAACCTTTATAGACACTCCTGTTCCAGAAAGGGGAGGGGAGTGGGAGTCAATAGTAGCAGTTCTGAAATCCCACGGGTTATTTTTGGCAGTCCTTTGATTAGCATTTAAGGCCTGGAAACCTCCTAGGCTTCAGTCTCTGAATTTTTAATTCTGCCCTCTGACATGATTCCATTGCATGAAAGGTGGGTAGTATATGGTTACAGTGAAACAGTCTCCCTAGCCTGCTTCCTGCTTGTCAAAGGTAGAAGTCCAGAGCTCTCTTATTTTGTACTATTGCTGGTCCTTTCAGTCCAAGCTGAACTTAAATATGTTACCTTAAAAACTTGGTATGTCTCCTGATAATCTTACTGGTTTTCATGGTAAAGCACTCCACCCAAAAGCCACAATCACACATGTTTTCATAAAAAGTCCTTCTCTGTCTTGGTTTTCTGCTGAGATAGCTGAGGGATAACACCCTGAAACTTGGTAGAAATCTTATTGTTTGACTGAAATGATCTCTGAGTGACACCCCTAAACTCTTTGGAGGGCATTGGCCTGCCTAAATAATGCCATGAAGCATTCCCTTCCAGCTTTCTGAGGCTTAACAAAGAATTTTACAGTCACACTCATCTTTAGACAACCTTTATTTAAAAAAAAAAAAAAGAAGAAGAAGAAGAATGACCTATACGTGATGTAAATGTTATATTTAGACCATCTTATATCAATGCCTTGTATATGACCTTGCTTGAGAGCCATTGATTTTAGCATCTTCTGTCATCTTAAAAGACTGGAAAATTTCCAAATCAGCAAGTTCTGTCTTATTTTTAAATAGTCTTTCTCATATTTATTTATTTATTCATTTAATTTCCCTTCATATTTTACTATAGGCAGCAAGAAACCAGGAAGCACTTTTGGCTGTTTGGCTGGAATTCTCCTTGGCTAGATATCTCAATAAATAAGATACAGTTTCTCCTTCCAGGTCATTAGGTACATTTTCTACTTTTCATAAACTGCAGGTGTAGTGGCCTTTCCTCTGCCCACTCTCCAGGCTCTTTCCCCTGCCTCTCTTTTCTGCCAGGCATCCAGGGTGCACCACTGTGATTCCATTTAGAATGTGTTTGCTCAGTGAGACAACGGGGATTGATTCCCTGGCTTCACTCCTTCTGCTGGCCAGAGTCTATGTACCTTCCCCTAAGACCTTCATGTTTTCGCTATCCAACTTCCATCACCTGGCTAGATCAATTCCGACAGCTCATACTCACAAATGTACTGGCAGGGAATTCTATGTGCACACATGTGTGTGTACACAGTAACATCCCTGAGAGGAAACTTGCACATATGCAGAAATACAAGCTTTCTTCTCCAGGAACATGAATTTTGGTAAGCACCCAACTTTCTTTGTCCTCGTTGTTTTCTTTCACTTGCTCATTAATCATGTCACATTGCACTTCTAACTCTGTGCTGCTACTGCTGCTAAGTCACTTCAGTCATGTCCAACTCTGTGTGACCCCATAGACGGCAGCCCACCAGGCTCCCCAGTTCCTGGGATTCTCCAGGCAAGAACACTAGAGTGGGTTGCCATTTCCTTCTCCAATGCATGAAAATGAAAATTGAAAGAGAAGTTGCTCAGTCGTGTCCGACTCTTCTCGACCCCAAGGACTTCAGCCTAACAGGCTCCTCCGTCCATGGGAATTCCCAGCCAAGAGTACTGGAGTTGGGTGCCATTGCCTTCTCCATCTAACTCTGTGACTTATCCTCAAAGGTTACAAAATCTTGACATTTGCTGGTGACAGGGATCGACCTGCAGCGCTCGCCATGAACAGCTGTATGACATGCGTGTGTGTTCTGCATTCTCCCATCACCTTGGATAGCTTCACAGTACCAGTCTCTACGTTGGCCTGATCCATTGCCTGTGCATTCCTTCAGGGGACCAGAAAACAAGGACCTCTGGGCTCAGCTGACTTGGAGAACCGCTTTCTCGGTGTGCACCTACCTAGGTCATTCCTTGTCAATGTTGTGGCCCTCTTGCTAGCCTACCACCCGCTATGGCCCACAACATTGTGAGTGAGGCTCTCTGTTCTTCCTATCGGTGTAGCTTTCTATGTGCACCTATATACCTGTGCCCCCAAGTGCTATGTCCATATAGCAGAAAAAGGCCAAAGAGACGCCTGAGCCTCCAAGAGCCCCAAGAGACTGTGATAGGCCTGGGTCTGAGCCAATGTTGTGAAGAAGGTGCTCATGGATACAAGGTCTCTTCAGATACAAAGAATGGAACCTGAGGCCATAAAGGTAAGGTGGCTTCGCTACACGTCTTCCCCTCTGTTTAACACTTCCCATGCACACGGAGTCCCCGAACAGATGATGCCCTGGAAAACCTTCCCTTTCTGGGACCACAGCTAATGCCTCCCTTGGGAAGAAAGCAGCTTTCTTTCTCAAATGCACCAAGAGGGCTTGAAACACCCAAGCCACAGTGATTTGCTAAATGCCAAAACTCTCAGTTGCTCTCAGGCCCAGGTAGGACTCCCTACAGGCACGCATCTCTGATTGCCTACACAGCCCACGTGCCAAGGAAGCCAGCCCCCAGTTAGGCCCGGGGGCATCCCAGATGGTCACCTGGAAGGCAGCTTCCTTCTGAGTGTCACCGGGTGCAGATCCCCTACGACAAAATCAGAGCTTTTGCTCCAGCAAGAATTCCAGAATCCTCTCTCAGATGCAGACACACACTATTGCCCCTCAGGCCCCCAGAGTCAGAGACAAGACCCCAGAGGAAAGAAGGAATTCACGTCAGGACTTACAGTACACACCATGGTGTATCTTTGGTAGGACAGCTATTGCCTAGACCCTGGACCCTGAAAACCAGCAGGCCTCTAACTGCCCCCAGGGGCTTCCCTGTATCCCACTCTCCTGAGGTCCCTTGGGACATGCAATTAGCTCACCTTCCTTGCTCCCTCCCCGTTTCCTCCCTCACAGGCTCATCCGGGCAGAGGGTCAGACACGTACACCCCCCTGCGCTTTCCTCGCCTTTCTGCACTGCCAGGGAGGCAGGCTAGAAGTGCCTGTAGGCATGCCACACACACACCCTGTCTCTCCTAGGATGCCTGTGGTTTTGCAGGTACAGCTTACTTTAGCATGTCTCGCGTTTTGTGTCGCAGTTTGTGCCACTCTCAGGGAGGGAGTGTGCTGGCTGATGGGCTGCTCCTGGGCAGCACCGGCCCAGGACTTTCCCAGTTCTCCTTCTCACATGTGTGGAACAAGTCTCCAGTGCAGCAGGCAATCTATGACCCTTTCTCCTTCAGGTATCTGCTCAACTCGGCAGGACCTTAGCCTCCTCGCCATCCTGGGTCTTGCCATAACCACGTCCACCATTTCAACAGGCCGGCCACGGGCCCCCAGACTGAAGGCCCCACAGGCAGGGGTTTCAAAGCCCCACCCCACCTGATTGGCCCTTTGTGAATCCTCAGACCATGCACCTCCTCTTCCTAGTCCAAACACACCCAACAACATAGTAGTAATGGTGAGTGTGTTTTGTTATTGGCCTAATTGCAGATATCTGGAGCCATGGTCTGGAGTTATCACTAGCCATCCTTTTCTTGTTCCCACCCTGGACAGGGTCACTGCAGAGATCCAGTGACAAACCACCTTCAGACGGGGGACGCTCCTGCCTCCTCTTATGGTTGCTCAGCACCTTGTCTCCTGTAGCCTTCATCTCTGCATCTGCTCCGGGCCACACACATACACACACACACACACACACACACACACACACACACACACATATAAACACAGCCGACACAAGCACATGCATGTGTACACACACATGCTCAGCATGGGACACAAACACAAACAAGGTACACAGGTGTTTCAGAAGGTTAACACAACTGAGTCCTGCAATGTCGGAGATGGTGACAGTAGGCACCATGTCCTGCCCTTGGAGCTCCCTGTCCACCTTCCCCGAACTCTTCTGTATTTTCCCAAGGCAGCTTGAACCTGCTTCCAGCGCAGCATGTGTGGTGGTGGTGAGACGCCGAGTGGTGAATGTGGAAATTCACAGAAGATCCCAAAGTCAGCACACAGGTGCACTGGGACCCTGGAGTAACAGGAGTAACAGTAACAGGAGCCAGGGCATGGCAGGACCCATGGAAGAATGATTCTGAAAAAAAATAAATAAATAAAACCTAATTCACCCTCCCTCTAATAGTATCACCTGGACTTTGGCACTGCAACCACAGCTGATTTGAGGTACACTTGCTTCACTCACGGACACACCGAATCCCCAAACCCACAGTCTCAGGAGGTCACTTGCACATGCACCACCCAAATTCAGGCTCCAAAGCCAGCTTGCATGAGTCTGAGCATCCCCATTTGGGAAAGGACAGTGTCCTAGATACTACACAACTGTCCCTTCAGGGCCCACCTCCACACCTCCTCTCCACATATGTTTCTGTCACTTACGCTCATGGAAGAACCTTCCTCCCCAGGGTACTACTTCAGAGGATCATCCCACACATCTTTGCTGATGATCTGCTGGCAAAATGAGTAAGGTGAGCCAGCAACCAAGAATTCCATAATCAATCGTTAACTGTGCAGGTCTCAAACCACCACACCTCAGCAATCCTGTTCGATTCTAGGCAGTTTTGGCCTGACAACCAGCTCAGAAAGTTAAGGCTCCTGGTGTCCAGCCTGTGGCTGGGTGCTCCCCACTCGAAGCCCCAGAATCAGTCGACAGGAGTGGAATGATGTGCCCTACACCCTGCAGAAGACAGGGGAGATGGGTGCGGATCCCACACCCTTGCATACCCACACTCTTCACCCTGGGAGCCATGTTTTACCAACGATGTCAAGGTAACTATACTTAGTGATCACTGTGCTCAAGAAGTAGGGGTGGTCCTGAAAGGAGAAGATCACCTTGCAGGGGGAACATGGATAGCTCTGCAACTGCACCTGCCAGGGTAGGGAGGAGGGAAAAGTTTTCTGCACCTCCTCCTCCTCCTGAGCAGCGGACTCCAAGGGCAGCAGAAAGGATACAGCTATGGCCCACAAGCAAGGGATGCCCTGGATGATGGCGCTCCTCTGAGCCAAGTCAGGCTTCCTCCTCTGATGGTTCTTGCGCATGAACCGAAAGTAGGCCCTGCAGTTTTTCTCATGCTCAGACCTCAGTTCCACCTTCACGGCGGCCAGTGCCTGCAGTGCATCTTGCCCCAGAAGCTCAGTTGATCTCCTGGGCCTTTCCTGGCCCTGCTCCTCCATCATCTTCTCTTCAGCTCCTGGGAGGACCCCTATTGCTGCTCTTCATCTGCCACAACCTCCACCTCCTCCATGATGTCTTCTGCAGGCAGCTGGAACCCCCGCCCGATCCCTGCCGCATCTCCGTCCACCAGGGGCTCACTGTCGTCCACTGCCTCCAACCTGAAGAGGGTGGTCTCTTTGCCTGGCATTACAACTAGTGGCTCCAAGGTCCCAGCCGTGCAAAGCATCAGGATGGCAGGCCACAGGCCCCAGCAACCCGAACACCAGGGCTTACAACTAAGATGGTCTGGGGTCCCAGGACACTCCTGCATTCCTCTGACCGCCTCCCACACTCCTCGTGGCCCTGGTCGCAAGCCCAGGCTGGGGCAGATACGAAGGGATGGGTCATAATAGCACATCAAGTGGTGCACAAATGTGGCTCAGGCTGCAGTAATCCTGTGGGACCCACTAGCTCTTTGGGGGCAGGGAGTGAGGGGGATGGTAGGGAGATGGGAGCTCGTGTGTGTGGGGTGGCCTTAGGCTGAAGAATGGGTTGGAAGACAGCACAGGACATGGCGGACAGGCTCTGGGGAGATCAGCCAAATAGGCGGGGCCCTAGGCAGTGAGCCACTCTCGAGCTGCTGGCCAAAAATTAGTGCAAAGCCTGAGAGCGTGGTGGGTGGCACCCTTATGGACACATCCCTAGACCAGATGGCATCTTCGACGGTTCCTGGTCTGCAGCCCACCCACGTGGCATATTCTGCTCCAGGGAGGTAGTGGGTTTTGCATCTGCTGCTAGCCCAGGCACGGTCATTGACCAGGCTCTGGAAATTCCAACCACAGGTTCCTGCTCCACAGTCCAAACAGCAAACTCCTGTGTCCCTCGGGCCCGTCAATAACTGGGAACTCTCCCTGAGTATCAAAGGATAAGCAGGGGCACCACGTGGCTGGATACTTTAATCCATGGGATAGAGAACCTGTTCCTGTCCGGATGCTAGGGAAGTAGGGAAAAACCCCACTGTTTGCTACAGTTGATCTCCACTGTTCAGGGACACCAGAGCCTTAGGGTACAGAGCTTAGTCTGTGTCTCTTTATCTCTGCTTCTGGCATAGCACTATTTTGGGCAATCCTTCTATGTGTGTACCAAGGGCTGGTGTCTGTGTGTCTCCATCTCTCCACGTGGCGCTGTTGCTGTCTGGCACACTCTGGATACCAGCGCTCATATGAGAAGCTAATCCATGGCGTGAAGGCAAGCCCTTCTCCTCCTTAGTGAGTTGCACCAATGGGAGATCCGATTTTTTTAGTCCACGCGTTCAGATAGTTCTTTCTCAAACTTGAAAGCTAACAGTGGGTGGTCACTGCTGAACTGCAGAAGGGGCCTGGCGACCCTCCTTCCATTGCTGGACAGATGTGAATGCTGCACAGGCCTGAGGTGGCTTGGCCACACTTTGCACAGATGGAGAAATGAGGCATGCTCTCCTGGCATAAGGGAACTCCCTGAACATTACTCGAATACCTGCCAGGGAGACAGTAAGGACAGCTCCCCTATGACTTCCACGACCCACCGGTGCCAGAGACATGCACGTCTGCCCATGTACGCTATTGAGGCCCTTTCAACGTGTGCCAGGGTCCAGCCCCAGCACCATCCAGGGATACCCTCAGGAAAAACGGTGCCAGCAAGAGAAAAGTAAAGGAGAGAAAAAGAGGCTGATATTCCCTGGTTTACACAGAAAGCCAATGAAGCCCCTGACACGGGACTTGCTCTGTTCACAGAGGCCACAGGTGCCCTCTGAATGGAGCGAATATGCAAAGTGCCTTCTCGATTGGGTTTTAGAAGCCCTGGCAAAAAAAGTGAACTCAGAGAGCCTCTGGGCTCAAGTGAATCTGCCTGAGAAAAAGAGAGAAATAGAAAGAAACAATGTCACCGGGAGACCCAGCTTAGGTGAAACAGGTCTGTAGCTTTATTTTGAAAAGGGGCTTTTATACCCTGAGTTACACATTTCCAGGAGTGAAAGATACAAAGTCATGCAGAATCAGCTCAACACTCCATCAGTTTTACCTTTATCGAAACCAGGACATTTTCTGCATAACTTTCCCCAAAAAAGGGTCTTATGTTATGTACATTATCTTCTGGCCCTGTGACCTGTTAACATTTTGTGACTCTTTCTTGATAAATGTTGGTCAACCTGAAAACCTGCTTTCCCTTTATCTTTCCAGTCTGCAGTCCCCCTCAGGAAACAGAGTTACATTCTCATGGAGCAAAGGTGCAGTGGATTACAACAAAGAAAGTACTTATTAACTCAAGAGTCTTATGTTGCTAATACCAAGTCTACTGCTTGTTTTTCTTGCATACCAACTATACTAGCTAATGCACTTACAGGTGCACATTGTGTAAAGGACAAGGAAACTCGATAGCAAACATTGCCTCAACAATGCAGTGTTATTCTAATAAAGCTTTTTTTTTTTTTATCACTCGATGGTTATGCTTGGGGTGTTGTGAACAATCATGTGCATTAGTTACAAGAGTGTGGATAAAACTGCCAAGCAAGCTAAAATAGTAACAGAGGGGTTAGATTTAAAATGTTCCTTTCAATCCCAGGAGACTTATTAACTAGAGCCTTAAGTTGATTTTCTTCAGAGAAAGGTGGTTGGAGAGAACCCCCTGTTAATGTCAAAAGAATTGATGAAAGGCATAATATAGTAAACAGTAGAGAGACAGATTTTGGTTTTGGGGCAGATGCTCGAGCAGGTCCAGGGAAT
Organism: Bos taurus; assembly: GCF_002263795.3. Lineage (NCBI taxonomy): Eukaryota > Metazoa > Chordata > Mammalia > Artiodactyla > Bovidae > Bos > Bos taurus. The sequence goes on from NC_082638.1 coordinate 24,718,873, forward strand.
CCCTTGACTTCTGATCCGCCTTTGCCTGTCAGGTCTTCTCCTGGCTCCTGGCATCTCTCCTTTTTTTATTTTTTAAAACAGCCAGATGTAATTCAGTCATGAGCTTCTGAGTGCTCTGTCCAAGGGTTCTGACAATACAAGGAAGAATAATTATGAGAAGCAGAATTAGAGTGGCCATGGCAGCATAGCTAAAAATAGTAGACAGAATGTTTTCTTCCTGAAATAAGGTTCAAAAATATAAGAAAAAAGGTCATTTGCTGCTCCTGAGGCGGAAAAATCCAATGGGAATGTTCCATGGTCTTTATCTGAGTGTGAAGTTTGCCTAAATCTAAACTAATGCTGGAGCTATTCCATACCCCCGAAATATGATTTCTAATTTTCTCCCAGTTATAATCTGTCTCGTTTACTTTCATGGGTGTTACACAAATCCACCAGTAGTCGGCATGACAGGACAGTGACAGGTTTACTTTTAATGCCTGTAATTCAGTCCCAATATACATTACTGCTTCCTCCAGGGCATCTACCTCCATTTCTAGTTTCCTATCTATAACTTCCTGCCAAAGCTAAAGAGCCATTTTTAGACATGAACGTGAACGAGAACGTGAACGTGAAGTCACGCAGTCGTGTCCGACTCTTTGCAACCCCATGGACTGTAGCCTACCGGGCTCCTCTGTCCATGGGATTTTCCAGGCAATTTTAGACATAGTATTAACATATTGAGCAGTATGCACTTTTTGAGTCAATGATATTGCCGCCACAGTGACAGAGGTAATTGCAGTTATTAAAGCTGATATTCTCAAGAAAAGCAAGCTCACAAACAGTCATGATCACATCAAATCTTGTAATTGTTGCAGCACAGCAAGACCACAGTTATCATACCAATAAGTGAGTGCAGTCACAGGCACCATAAGATAGGGTGGACTTCGCAACACTGCAAAGGAACAAACGTTATATTGAGGGTTCACACAAGATGAGAGCGTACATTGTTCACAAGATACTATGTTAGGTCCACCTGAATAATTTATTTGTATATTAAGTCCTTTGGAGTCATTAGTGAAGAGAAAAACATAGGGAGAGGGTAGGCAAGCTAAAATAAAATAAGTAGACTCATTTTTTGGTTGGGATAGGGTTACGTCAATTTGCCAGAGAGCATTAGGCCTAAGGCCTCAGAGATTTACTCCTAACGGTGGAGATGGATTAAATATTGGGAAATTTGGACATAACTTTACCATTTGTCTAGCTGTTTCTTTTAGGGATATGAAATTCATACCTTAAACCAGTTGCATTTTGATGGTGACTTTTGTGAGAATTTTTGGCTTTGTCCATCTTTTTCTGTAAGTTTAAAGCAATTAATTTAGTCAATGCATCTGCCAAAGCATTTCCTTCATGTAAAGGGCCAGACAAGCCAGAATGGGCTCTAATATGTCCCACAAAGTATTTCTTATCTCTGTGTTTAATCTCTTTCTGTAAACCAGATAACAAGGAGAATATAGTAGTTTTATTTTGGGGGGATATTAGCGGTCTCTATATGAGGAATCAACCCTACAGTATATCGGGAGCCAGTCAAAAAATTGAAGGTGTGGTCTCTTAAATGTTGAAGAGCCCAAATAACTGTTCATAACTCAGCTCTCTGGGCAGATGTCACTTCAGTTACCTGAACATGGGATATTTTATCAATAATTGTGTCTGCTTTAACATTAGAGGAATCATCTGTGAAAACTAAAATTGTCCCTTCTAAAGGTTGAAGTCCAGCAATGCAAGAGACGTCTGCTCCAGTATCTAACAGCCCTATTTCATTTCCTTGAATTAAAAGGTCTTTTGAAGGCTGAGAAGCTGTAATTTCCTGAACCCATAAAGCTAGATCACTAGATCCAAATACTCTGTGGCCCCTAGCTTGAGAAGTCTAGTTTTGTTTTGTTTTGTTTTGTTTTTCCTTTCTGATAATAAGTTAAAAGCAAAAGCTGTGCTATTCTTTGACCTTTATTAATTTGCACAGTTTTGGTAAGTGGCAAGATCAAAACTTAAATTTCCCCAATATAATCAGAATCTACTACAACAGGCACCAGTGAAATTCCTTGAAAAGAAAGCAAGCTACGCCCAAACACTAATCCTACAATACACTCAGGTAGGGGGACAGCCACTCCCATTGGAATTGGAGTAACAGGCATGTCCGGAGTTAATATCGTGGTTAAATCCCCTTTCCATTCCGCTTCTCTCCTAGCCTGGGTGAAGCCCCCCTGAGGGTTTTCTCCAAGGAGCATGCTCTGCATATTGTGTATGTGTCTGCTTTAAAAGTTCTGTTGTGCAAAAAACTTTTTATCTTCTTCAGCCTTAGGCAACACCTTGTGAGGCTTTGGGAAATGGAAGTGGCAAATGGAAGTGGCGGCGGTCACCTTAAATCAGAAAGTGGTGGATAAGTTTTTAAAGGTTTGTGCAGAGGGGGAGGGGGCTCACCAGGGCGCCTGACCATAGGATCCTGTAAGCCCCCTCCTTCCTCGGGAGGTAGAGCACAGTCTCTCTCCTTTTTGTTCTTCAATGGCAGAAAATATGATCTGCGCAAAAGTGGAGACCCACCACCGACTGCAATAGCCTCCCCCATAGGCTGTCTAACAGCCTCATGACAAAGGTCCAGGACATTTCTAATCATATTTCACAGAGCAAAGCATCTACAGGAACATTTTCTGGCCCATGCAAAGTATAAAACAATGTAGAAATTTAGACAGTTTTCCTGTGCTTTTTTTAATGTCTCTATGGGCTAACATGTGAAGTAGTACTTCAATAAACATTTGTCTATTCTTAGATGCAGAGAAACCTATTTTTCTAGAGAATATTCTTATTCATTCTCTACCCTCTTCACCCTGCTGGCAGTTAGGCAGGTACAATCCTAACCGCCCCACATTACGGTCTCAAATTATTTACCCTTCAGATTTATGAGCAGGATCTAAAGCATCCTTAATCATATTCCAAAGAGAAAGGGTGTCAGTGGTTACTTTTTCTGGGCAATGCAAAAGTGTAATAAGATTTTACCTGTTTCCCTACATTTTCCCAGGTATCTAGGTTATCAGTGCCCTCTTCTGGAAACCAAACACATTGCTCTTGTACAAATGTAAAAAAGGATTGAATACTAGCCTTCTTAACTTTAATTCCTCTTTTATTTAACAATTGCAAGATTACTCCTATAAAGAGTTGTCGTTCTTTTGATTCGTTGTTCCCCGTGTCAGTGATTTCTGTCTTCAAGGAAAGATTCAATGCTACCCACTCTTCCTCACACTACCTATCGTATGCAAGGGGGTTTGCAGCACCCTAAGTGGGACCCTGGCCGTTCCAAAAACTGGACAATGGGGAGACTTACCTTCAGGTTCCTGTTCTGGGTGCCATTTGCCAGGGTCCAGCCCCAGCAGGATTTAGGGATACCCTCAGGATGAACGGCGTTGGCAAGAGAGAAAGTAAAGGAGAGCAAAAGAGACTGATATTCCTTAGTTTACACAGAAAGCCAATAAAGCCCCTAACACAGCACTCGCTCTGTTCATGGAGGCCACAGGCGCACTCTCGATGGAGCGAAGACACAGAGCACCTTCTAGATTGGGTCTTAGAAGCCCGGGCAAAAAAGTTAACACAGAGAGCCGCTGTGCTCTAGGGAATCTGGCTGATAGAGAGAAAGAGAGAGAGAGAGAGAGAGAGAGAGAGAGAGAATGACACGGGGAGACCCAGCTTAGGTGAAACTGGTCTGCAGCTTTATTTTCAAAAGGGGCTTTTATACCCTGAGTTACACATTTCCAGAAGTGAAAGATACAAAGTCATGCAGAATAAGCTCAACATTCCATCAGTTTTACCTTTATCGAAACCAGGACATTTTTTGCAAAGCTTTTCACAAACAAGGGTCTTATGTTATGTACATTATCTTCTGGCTCTGTGGCCTGTTAACATTTTGCAACTCTTTCTTGATAAATGTTGGTCAACCTCAAAACCTGCTTTCCCTTTATCTTTCCAGTCTGCAGTCCCCCTCGGGAATCAGAGTTACATTCTTATGGAGCAAAGGTGCAGTGGGTTACAAGAAAGAACAAACTTATTAACTCAAGGGTCTTATGTTGCTAATACCAAGGCTACCGCTTGTTTTTCTTGCATTCCAATATATTAGCTAATGCACTCCCAGGTGCAAATTGGGTAAAGGACAAGGAAACTCAGAAGGAAACATTGGCTCAACAACGCAGTATTATTCTAATAATGCTGTTTCATCACTCGAAGATTATACTTGGGGTGTTGTGAACAATCATGTGCGTTAAATACAAGAGTATGAATAAACCTGCCAAGCAAGCTAAAATAGTAACAGAGGGGTTAGAATTAAAATGCTCCTTTCAAGCCCAGGAGACTTATTAACTAGAGCCTTAAGTTGATTTTCTTCAGAGAATGATTGTCAGGGAGAGCACCCTGTTAATGTCAGAAGAACTGATGAAAGGCATACTATAGTAAACAGTAGACAGACAGATTTTGGTTTGGGGGCAGATGCTTGAGCAGGTCCAGGGAATCCCTCGAGTCCTGATCCACCTTTGCCTGTCAGATATTCTCTGCATGACCATTGTCATGCATGGGGTCTCCCGTGGTGGCTCCTGGCAAATGTGATTCTGTTCTCCATGTGAGAACACACCAAAGCCTGCTTTGTCGCCCAAGCCTGTGGGGAGGGAAGCAATAAGAGGATCAAGCTAAGCCATCCATCCTATAGTCCTGATACCCAATATATGTGTTCTACAAAGAGTACAATTAGTAATATTTCAAACTGGAAGACACTGCAGGTAGCAGGTCCTTATGCTGCAGTTCTGGTCCATCACTGAAAGCACAGGAAAAAGGCAAACCTTGCTCATTCTCATGGCAAGGTCAGGGAAAGTATGCCTGGCACTTCAGAAGGACAGAAATACCCTTGTAGCTGGGTGGTCAAGGGGTTGTGTGGTCACCCACTTTGGTTTCTGTGTCTGGGGTTGCTGCCTGTTCTGTGTTTTGGAACCTCTGAACTCTCACTGGTCACCCACAGGCACTTTCCTCCTGCCTCTCCTTTCTGACAGGCATCCTTGGTGCACCATTCTGACTCCACTTAGAACTTGCTTTCTCAGTGAGATAACAGGGACTGGTACCCTGACTTCAGTGCTACTGCTGGCTGGAGTCTAGGTGGAGTCTTTCCCTATGACGTTCATGCTTTGCTATTAAACTCCCATTACCTGGTTACGTCACTTGCGGCAGCTCATACTCATAAGCGTACTGGCAGGTGGTCCTGCATGTGCATGTGCATGTACACAGTAACATCCCTGAGAGGAAACTTGCACATATGCAGAAGTACATGCTTTCTTCTCCAGGAACATGAACTGTGGTAAGCACCCAACTTTCTTTGTCCTGGTTATTTTCTTTCACTTGCTCATCTCAGGTTGCACTTCTGCCTCTGTAACTTAGCACCAAGAGTGTTTGAACCACCCAGACTTCACTGATTGACTAAATGCCAAGACTCCCTTTCAGTTGCTCTCCTTAGGCCCAGAGCGGTCTTCATACAATCAGGTATACCTGCTTGCCTACACAGCCGAAGTGCCAATGAAGCCTGTCCCTGGTTGGGCCCAAAGACATCCAAGATAGTCACCTGGAAGGCAGGATCCCTCTGAGTGTCACCTGGTGCAAATCCCCTATGACAAAATCAGGGAATCTGCTCCAGGGAGAGAGCCAGAATCCTCCCTCAGATGCAGACGCACACCTTTTCCCCTCTAAACCCCACAGTCAGGGGCATGACCCCAGAGGAAAGAAGGAATTCACGTCAGGACTTTCAGCACACACCAAGGGGTATCTTTGGCAGGACCGCTATTGCCTAGACCCTGGACCCTGAAAACCAGCAGGCTTCAAATTGCCCCCAGGGGCTTCCCCGTCTCCCACTCCCCCGAGTTCCCTTGGGACATGCAATAAGCCCTCCATCCTTGCTTCCTCCCTGTTCCCTCCCTCACAGGCACATCCCGGCAGAGGGCCACACACGTACACTCACCCCTGCACTTTCTTTGCCTACCTGTACTGCCAGGGAGGCTGAAAGTACCTGGAGGCATGGCACACTCACACCCTGTCTCTCCTAGGATGCCTGTCGTTTTGCACGGATAGCCTAGCTTAGCGTATCTTGCGTTTTGTGTCATATCATGTCAGTGTGTGCCACCCTCATGGAGACAGTGTGCTGGCTTTTGGGCTGATCCTGGGCAGCAGAGGCCCAGGACCTTTTCGGTTCTACTTACATGTGTGGAACAAGTCTCCAGTGCAGCAGACAATCTGTGGCTCTTTCTCCTTCAGGTCTCTGCCCTTTTCTGCAGGACCTTAGCGTCCTCACCATCCCAGTCCTGCCGTAGCCACATCCACCATTTCCAAAGGCCTGCCCATGTGACCGCGGACTGAGGGCTCTATAGCCAGTGGTTTCACAGCCCTACCCCACCTGATTTTCCTGGGTGAATCCTCAGACCATGCACCCCCTCTTCCCGGTCCAAACACACACAGCAACATGGTAGAAATGATGAGCTTGTTTTTGTGTTTGGTTTAATTGCAGATTTCTGGAGCCATGGTCTGGCGTTATCATTGGCCATCCTTTCCTCGTTCCCATCCTGTACAGGGTCACTGCAGAGATACGGTGACCAACCACCCTTAGACTGGGGACGCCTCGTGCCTCCTCTTATGGTTGCTCAGCACCTCCTCTCCTGTCGCCTTCATCTCTGTGTCTGCCCTGGGCCAGACACACACACACACACACACACGCACACACACACAAACACAGCCGACACAAGCACATACATGTATACACACAAATGCTCGGCACAGGAACACAGATGCAATCAGGAAACACAGGTGTTTCAGAAGCCCGTGTTCCTGATTGTGTTTGTGTCTCCATGCCAAGCATGTGTGTGTATACACGCATGTGCTTACGTCGGCTGTGTTTGTGAGTGTGTGTATGTGTTTGTGTGTGTGGCCCAGGGAAGACACACAGATAAAGGTGACAGGAGAGGAGGTGCCGAGTTACCATACGTGGAGGAATGAGGCGTCCCCAGTCTAAGGGTGGGTGGTCTCTGCAATGTCAGAGATGTAGTCGGTAGGCACCATGCCCTGCTCTTGTGGTTCCCCGTTCACCTCCTCCACGAGCTCTTCCCTCCACGAGCTCTTCCCTGTTCACCTCCTCCATGAGCTCTTTCATATTTTCCCAAGGTAGCTTGAAGCCTCTTCCAGCGCAGCATGTGTGGTGCTTGTGAGACACCAAGTGGTGCATGTGGAAATTCACAGAAGATCCCAAAGTCAGCACGCAGGTGCACTGGGATCCCAGAGAGAATATCCTTTCAATGATAGATCTTCCCAGGTTAAGGGGCGGGAATGAAGGGCCCAGGCAATGTCAAACTCAGTGAGCAACAGGAGGCCGGGTGCTGGCAGGATCCACAGCAGGATGATTCTGAAAAAGATACTTAGTTCACCCTGCCTCTAGTAATATCATCTAGGAGTCTCATGCTGCAACCACAGCTGATTTGAGGGAGACTCGTTTCACTCACGGACACACTGAATGCCCAGGCCCCAGTCTCAGCAGGCCACCTCCTACATGCATGGCCCAAATCCATGCTCCTCAGTCAGCTTGCATGAGCCTGAGCATCCACATTTGGGAAAGGAAAGTGTCACGGCTCCAACATGGCTGTCCCTTCACGGCCCACCTCCAGACCCTTTACCACATGTGTCTCTGTCAGTTACCACTCATGGAAGAATCTTCCCGCTGGGGTAGTACTTCAGGGGATCGTCCCACTCGTCTTAGCTGATGATCTGGTGGCAACACGAGGAATGTCACCTCTGGGCTGACCAGGACCCGAACCTTCCCATGAGCAGCCAAGAACTCCAACATCAATCATCAACTGTATGCAGGACCAAAACTAGTCCACCTCAACAATCCTGTTTGATTCTGGGCAGTTGTGGCCTGACAACCAGTTGAGAAAATTAAGGCTCCTGATGACCAGCCTGTGGCTGAGTCCTCCCTGTTCAAAGTCCCAGAACCAATGGACTGGTGTGGAATGATGTGCCCTTTACCCTGAAGAAAGACAGGGGAGACGGGTGTGGACCCCCACAGGTGAATCATGCACACCCTTGCACACCCACACTCATCACCCCAGGAGCCACGTTTTACCAGTGATGTCAAGGTAATACTCCTTAATGATCACTGTGTTCAAGAAGTAGGGTTGGTACCGAAAGGAAAAGATCAGCTTGCTGTGGGACCGGGGATGGCTTGCACCTGTACATGCTAGGATAGGGAGAAGAGAAAGGTGCAAGCTTCTAGGGACCTCAGCTTGCCTCCCATTAACAGCTTCTACGAAGCCTCTGCAAACACTCACATTGTAGGAACATGGATACCATGATCCTCTCACTCCACACCAAGTCCCATACCCACCCGTCTTCAGTCTCCCTCACTGAACTTCAAGTCGATCATGTAGCTGAGAAAGTCTTTATCTTGGTCGCTGATCATGACAGAAACTTAAGGGTGGTTCATAATCTGCTTTAGGTCAAGGAGCCATATCGGCCACATGCTAAGCCAAGAAGAGCCAGGAACATCAGCCCTAGGGGTGGAAGGACACTGGAACAGGCATCATCAAGGATTCTGGGCACTTCTGCTTGCCCAGCCACCACTGATGTCCTCAGGCCCTGCCATACCATCAGGCATGCTCATGGCTCTGGGTTCCTTGTGGTGTTCTGTATCTGAGGTGGTCTGCATTCCCCAAGAAGGGGCTGTTTCTGATCCCTACTCTTCTCCAGACCTGTGTATGCTGAGTAGTGGCATGTCATTGCTTACATGGTCAGACTAGCAGTCATTGAAACAAATCGTGTCCAAAAGCAAAGGAGTTAGTGTGTGTTTGTGTATGTGTATGTGTGTCTGTGTGTACGTGTGTGTGACTCCCAAGTCTCAGTTATTTTCGGGATCATCCACATTTATAATAACTGTCTGCCAAGGCTGCTCTGGTGTACTGTCTCTGGTCATTCCTGACTTAGAGGCTTTGGAGCTGCTCCTCCTCAGATGCAGGCCTGAAGTAGACACACAAATTCATGGCAGCGACACTCAGGGGTGTGGCCCTGCCTGGACTCTACTCAGCTGTGCCTTGGAGCCTGCCAATTGCCCAGTACCACACTTCCTACAGGGTCCATCAGCACCCATCCTGCGCCCTCGTCCCCACCCATCCTCCTGCTCCTGCTTCTGCACCTCCTCCTCCTCCTGAGCAGCAGACCCCAAGAAGCAGCAGAAAGGATACCACTTTGGCCCAGAAACCAGAGATGCCCTGGATAATGGCACTCCTCTGAGCCAAGTCATGCTTCCTCCTCTGATGGCTCTTGCACATGAAGGAAACATAGCCCCTGCAGTTTTTCTCATGGTCAGAGCTCAGTTCCACTTGCAGGGTGGACAGCGCCTGCAGCGCATCTAGTGCCAGAAGTTCATTTGTGTCTCCCGGCAATTCCTTGCCCTGATCCTCTAACACCTTCTCCTTCAGGTCTTGCGAGGACCCCCGTTGCTGCTCCTCATCAGCCAAAACCTCCACCTCCTCCATGATGTCTTCCACAAGCAGCTGGAACACCCGCCTGATCCCCGCCACGTCTCTGTCCACCAGGGCCCCGCCATCCCCTGCCGCCTCCACGCTGACGTGGGTCGCATTGTCGCCTGCTGTTGCAACTTGTGGCTGCAGGGTCGCAGCCGTGCACAGCATCACAAGGGCAGGCTGCAGGGCCCCATCCCCCTGAGCATCTGGGCTCACAACAAAGTAGGTCCGGGGTCCCAAGATGCTCCTGCATTCCTCTGACCACCTCTCGTGCTCTTCTTGGCCCTGGCCATGACCCCAGACTGGGTCAGATGTGAAAGGATGGGACATAAGAGCACCAAAGCAAGTGGTGTGCAATGGCGGCCCAGGCTGCAATAAACCTGTGGGACCCACTTGTTTTTTCGGGGTGGGGAGTGAGAGGCATGACCGGGAGGCAGTGGCTGGTGTGTCTGGGGTGGCCTGAGGCTGAAGAAAGGGGTGGTGGTGAGCCCAGGACCGGGTGAACAGGCTCTGGTACATCAACCAAACAGGCACGGCCCTAGGCTTTGAGCCGCGCACATGCTGCTGGCCCAAATCTAGACCAATGGCTGAGAGGGTACTGGACGGCACCCTTATGGACACACCCCTAGACCGGAGGACATCTTCGGCGGTTCCTGGGCTCCAGCTCCACCATATGGCCAGATTCTGCTCTAGGGAGCTAGCAGGTTTTGCATCTGCCACTACCCCAGGCGCTGTCATTGACCTGGATCTGGAAATTCCAACCACGGGTTCCTGCTCCACAATCTGAACAACACACTCCTGTGTCCCACAGGACCTTCAATAACTGGGAGCTCTCCATGAGTATCCAAATGATACACAGGGGCTCCAAGTGGCTGGATACTTTTCTCCATGGGATAGAGTACCTGATGCTGTCCAGATGCTAGGGGAGAAGGGAAAAACCCCACCGTTTGCAGCAGTTGATCTCTGTTGTTCAGGGACACCAGAGCCTTGGGATACAGAGCTCACTTTGTGTCTGTTTATCTCTGCTTCTGGCACAGCACTGTTTGGGGCAATCCTTTTGTGTATGTACCAGGGCTGGTGTCTATGTGTCTCATGGCAATGTCAGGGAAAGAAATCCCAGAGTTTGATAAGGATAGAAAGACCCTTGTTGCTGCATGTCCAAGGGGCTGTGGGATCACCCACCATGGCTTCTGTGTCTTGGGATTGCAGCCTGTTCTGTGTCTCAGATCCTTGGCACTCTCACTGGTCACCCCCAGGCACTTTCTTTCTGCCTCTCCTTTCTGCCAGGCATCCTGGGTGCACCACTGTAATTCCACTTAGAAATTGCTCACTCAGTGAGATAACAGGGATTGGTACCCTGGCTCCAGTGCTTCTGATGGCCAGAGTATGTACTTTCCCTATGACCTTCACGGTTTTGCTATCCAACTTCCATCACCTGGTTAGGTCAGTTTCTACACCTCATACTCACAAACATACCGTCAGGTGCTTTTCATGAACATATGCACACACATGCTTGTGTACACACCAACATCCCTGAGAGGAATTGCACATATGTAGAAGTACAAACTTTCTTGTCCAGGAGCATCAATTTTGGTAAGCACCCTATTTTCTTTGTCCTGGTTATGTTCTTTCACTTTCTCATTGATCATGTGAGGTTGCACTTCCAGCTCTGTGACTTAGCCTCAAAGGTTACAAAATTTTGGTATTTGCTCCTGACAGGGACCGATCTGCAAAGCATCAGGCAGGGTTGGAAATGCTCGCCCTGGAGAGCTGAATGAGCTGTGCCTGCGTTCTGCATTCTCCCATCACCTTGGACAGCTTCACAGTACCAGTCACGCTGGCCTGACCCATTGCCTGTGCATTCTTTCAGGAGACCAGAAAACAAGGACGTCTGGGCTCAGCTGACTTGGAGAACTGCTTTCTCAGTGTGCTCCTATCTAGGTCATTCCTGGTCAATGTTGTGTTCCTATTGCTAGCCTACCACCCCCAACAGTCTGAGTGAGGCCCACTGTTCTTTCTACCTGTGTAGCTTTCTGTGTTCACCTGTCTAACTGTGCCTCCAAGAGCTACCTCCCTTTAGCAGGAAAAGGCCAAAGAGGTGCCCGAGCCTCCAAGGGCCCCCAGAGTCTGTGAGATGCCTGGGTTTGATCCAATGTTGTGAAGAAGGTGCACATAGATAGATGGTCTCTTCTGATACAAGGCATGAAACCCGAGCCATAATGGTAAGGTGGCATTCCTACAGGTGGTCCCTTCTGTTCATTCCTACCCAGACCCATGGAGTCCCCAAACAGATGATGATCTGGGAATCCTGCCCTTTCTGGGCCCACAGCTCATCCCTCCCTTGGGCAGAAAGCAGCTTTTCTATCTCAAAAACACCAAGAGGGCTTGATTCCACCCAGGCCTCATTGATTTGCTAAATGCAAATACTCTCTTTCATTGGGTTCATTAAGCCCAGGTTGGACTCCCTACAGCCAGGCATCCCTGCTTACCTATACAGCCCACGTGCCAAGGAAGCCAGTCCTTGGTTGGGCACACGGACATCCAAGACTGTCACCTGGAATGCAGCTTCCCTCTGAGTGTCACCTGGTGCAGATTGCCTACAACAAAATCAGAGATTGTGATCCAGAGAGACTGCCAAAATCGTCCCCCAGGTGCAGACACTCACCTTTGCCCCTTAGGCGTCCAAAGCCAAGGGAAAGACCCAGAAGAAAGAGGGAATTTATGTCAGGGCTTTCTGCACGAGCCATGGGGTATCTTTGGCAGGACTGCTATTGCCTTTCCCCTGGACCCTGAAAACCAGCAGGCCCCGAACTGCCCCAGGGGCTTCCCTGTATCCCACTCTCTCAAGTTCCTATGAGACATGCAATAAGCCCACCATCCTTGCTTCCTCCCTTTCCCCCCCCTCCCCCTCATTTGCATACCCCAGCAGAGGAGCACACACATGCATCAACACCTGCACTTTCTTTGCCGTTCTGCACAGCCAGGGAGGCTAGAAGTGACTGAAGGCATGCCACACTCTCTCCTTGTCTCTCCTAGGATGCCTGTGGTTTTGCATGGACAGCCTACCTTAGCATGTCTCGCATTTTGTGTTACATTGTGCCAGTGTGTGCCACCCTCATGGAGAGAGGGTGCTGGCTGATGGGCTGATCCTGGCAAGCACTCGCCCAGGACCTTCCTGGGTCTCCTTCTCACATGTGCGGAACAAGTCTCCAGTACATCAATCTGTGCCTCTTTCTCCTTCGAGTCTCTGTCCTTTTCAGCAAGACCTTAGCCTCCTCAACATCCCAGGTCCTCTGTATCCACATCCACCATTTCCACAGGACGGCCTATGTCCCCACAAACTGGGCTCCACAGGCGGTGGTTTTAAAGGCCCACCCCACCTGATATGCCCTGGGTGAATCCACAGACCATGCACCCGCTCTTCCTGGTCCAAACACATACAAGAACACGGAGAAATAGTGAGCGTGTTTTTGCATTTTTTCTCATTGCAGACTTCTGGAGCCAAGGTCCTGAGTTATCTCTGATCATCCTTTCCTCATTCCCATCCTGGACAGGGTCCTGTGGAGATAGGGCGATCAATCACCCTGACTGGGGACGCCTTGTGCCTCCTCTTCTGATTACTTGGCATTTCCTCTCCTGTCGCGTTTATCTCTGTTTTTTCCCTGGGCTGGAGACACACTAACACACACACACACACACACACACACAGGCGACACAAGCACACATGTGTATACACACACAGGCTCGATATGGGGACACAAACACAAACAGGGAACATAGGTGTTTCAGGAGCTGAAGATGCCCATGTCCAGCAATGTCTGAGATGGCATCAGTAGGCACCACGTCCTGCACTTGGAGCTCTCTGTCCACCTCCTCCCCGAACACTTCCCTATTTTCTGAAGGCAGCCTGAAGCCTCTTCCAGTGCAGCAAGTGTGGTCATGGTGAGACACTGATTGGTGGATGTGCAAAATCACAGAAGATCCCAAAGTCAGTACAGAGGTGCACTGGGACCCTGGAGAGGATGCCCTTGCAATGACAGGCTTTCCCAGGGTAAGGTGCCTGAGTGTAGGCCCAGGCAATCTTAAACTCGGTGAGCAACAGGAGGCTGGGGGATGGCAGCACCCACGGAAGGATGATTCTGACAAATATACTTAATTCACCCTGCGTCTAGTAGTATCACCTAGGCCTCTTGCACTGCAACCACAGTAAAATTGAAGGAGACTTGATTCACTCACGGACACACCGAGTCCCCAAGCCCCCAGTCTCAGCAGGTCATCTGCCACATGCATGACCCAGAATCTGGCTCCACAGACAGCTTGCATGTGCCTGAGTCATCCCCATTTGGGAAAGGACAGTGTCCCGGCCACTACATGGCTGTCACTACAGGGCCCACTTCCAGACCCCTTCACCACATGTGTTTCTGCCAGTTACTCCTCATGGCAGAAACTTCCTTCCTTGTATACTTCACAGGATCGTCCACACGTCTTTGTCAATGATCTGCTGGAGGCACATGCAAGATCAGTCCAGGGCTGACCAGGCCCGCAACCCACCCGTGAGCATCCAAGAACTCCAACATCAATCGTCACCTGTATGCAAGCCCAAAGCAACCGCACCTCAGCAATCCTGTTCAATTCTGGGCAGTAGTCGCCTGACAACCAGCTGAGAAATTTAAGGCTCCTGATTTCTAGCCTGTGGCTTGTGCTCCTCATTCATAGTCCCAGAACCAGTGGACTGGAGTGGAATATCGTGCCCTATAACCTCCAGAAAGCGAACACAAGGGTGGATTCTGCAGGTGGATCATTCACCTCCTTACACACCTACACTCACCACCCTGGAGCCACGTTTTACCAATGATGTCAAGGTAATACTCCTTAACGATCATCGTGTTCCAGAAGTAGGAGTTGTCCCAAAATGAAAAGATCAGCATGCAGCGGGATTTTGGATGGTTCTGCATCTGCACCTGCCAGGATAGGGACGAGGGTAAAGGTGCAAGCTGCTAGGTGCCTCAGCTTGTCACCCAGGTAGGCATTAACAGCTTCCACGATGCCTCTGCAAAGTCTCACAGTGCAGGAACATGGCTAACACGATCCTCCTACTCCCCACCAGGTCCCATACCCACCCATCCTCAGTCCCCCTCACTGACCTTCAATCTTGTAGCTAAGAAAGTCTTTATCTTGGTTGCTGATCATGACAGAAACTTGAGGGTGGTTCATAATCTGCTTTAGGTCAAGGAGCCATTCAGGCCACATGCTGGGCCAGAAGATCCAATAGCAACAGTCCTAGTCTTGGGTAGAAGAAGCACACTGGAACAGGAGTTTCCAACGATGCTGGGTTCTTCCACTTGCCCAGCCAACACTCATGCCTCCGGCCCTGTCATACCATCAGACACACTCATGGCTCCGTGTCCCCTCTGGTGTTTTGCATCTGAGGTGGTCTGCATCCCCCAACCAGGGGCTGTTTTTCACACCTACTGTCCTCCTCCTGACTTGTGTGTGCTGGGTAGTGTCATGTCACTGCTTACCTGGTCAGGATTTGCAGTCCCTGTTGCACACTGTGTCCTCAAGCAAGGGGGTAGTGTGCCTCTGTGTGTGTGTGTGTGTATGTATGTGTGTGTGTCTTCAACAAGAAAGCCCTGAGTGTTTGACCTGCGTCCTGTCTTCACAACGGATGGTAGGTGTGTGTCTGAATTGGTCTGGCACTCTGAGCAGATGAGAACAGCAGCCCCTTCCAGTTCCACCTTGTGCCTTTTCACTGCACTAGTGAGTGCAAATACAGGGATTCTGACTGACGGGCATGGGTAGTGGGACTCCCGCTCTCTCAGATATTTCCCGGGATCATCCGCATTTACAACAATAACTGTCTGCCGAGGCTGCTCTGGTGTACTGTCTCTGGTCATTTCTGGACTCGGGTGCTGCTCCTCCTCAGATGCAGGCCTGAGGGACACACCCAAAGTCATGGCTGTGGCACTTACAGGTGTGGCCCTGCCAGACTCTTCTCAGCTGTGTCTTTGGAGCCTGCCTCTCCCCCAGACCACACTTCATTCAAGGGTCACCCATACCTTCCCTCTTCCCTTGCCCTGCGGCCACACCTGTTTTAGCAGGATCTTTAGCACAACCATCTTGAAGGTTAAATTTTTAATTTGGCTATAAAGCTCACAAATTTTAACAGCACAGTAACACAATTTTTCTAATTTGCACTGTTAGAGTTTGGTGAGGTCTTGGTGAGTTTCTTGGTTTCAGTTAGAAAGCCCTGCATTACACTTAGGGATGTAGAGTTTTCTGAAACTGAAGGAAAGACTACAAATATTCCGACTAATTTGATTATGATACATTTTTCTAAAGACTTAAACAGTTTCTGCTTCCCTGCTGCCCAAAAAATTACCCCTAACTCCTGAAGATCTTCATGATTCTCTTGTGGGAATCTGGTAGAATTGAGATTCCTCAGTGCTTAGTAATTTCATCAGTAAGCTTTTCTGGGGTGAAAAACACATTGGAATTAGTTTTTAAATTAGTCCTAGACATAACAATCAGGGGAAAAGCAAATAAAAGGAATACAGATTGAACACAAACTATTACTGTTAGAAGATGGCATGACCCTCCACACAGTGAACACTAAGGATGCCAGCAGAAAATTACTCGATCTCATCAATGAATAGAGTTAGCTGAAGAATACAAAATATATACTCAGGAATCGCTTTCATTCTGATACACCAGCAATGAAAAAGGAGAAAGAGAACTTAAGGAAAAGTATCTCATTCACGATCCAATGAAGAGACACAAATATTTAGGAATATATTCCTCCAAAGAAAGCAAGGACCTGGTACATAAAACTCTAAAACCGTGTTGAAAGAAATCAAAGATAGCACAAGTAGATGAAGAAGTATACCATGTTCTTGTATTAGAAGAATCAATATAGTGACCATCAGTATACAACTCAATGCAATCTATTGGTACATTCATTCACCATTGATATTCTTGGATTCAACTATGGAATCCCTATAAAAACACCAATGGTGTTTTTCACTAAATTAGAACAAATAATTTCACAATTTGTGTGGAAACACAAAATACCTCCAATGAGTTAATAACTCTTGAGAAACAATGGAAATGGAGGAATCAGACTTCCTGACTTCAGACTATACTACAAATCTACAGTCATCAAAATAGTAAGATACTGGGCCAAAGACAGAAATACAGATCAACAGAACAAAATAGGAAGTCCAGAGATGAAGCTACACACCCACGGCCACCTTGTCTTTGACAGAGGGACCATAAATATGCAATGGGCAAAAGACAACCTCGTGAACAAGCAGTTCTGGGAAAACAGGTCAACCACATTAAAAGAATGAAATGTTTTTTAATGGCACACACAAAAATAAATGCAAAATGGATTAAAAACCTAAGTGGAAGACCAGAAACTATAAAGATCTTACAGAAAAACATGGGCAGAAAACTCTCTGACAGAAATCACAGCAAGATCTTCTCCTCTATGTTCCACCTCCAAGAGTAATAGAAATAAAAACAGAAGGAAATAAAAGCGACTGACTGAAACTTCAAAGCTTCTGCAGAATGAAGGAAATTATAAGCAAGGTGAAAAGACAGGCTTCAGAACTGGAGCATATTACAACACATCAAACAACTGCCCAAGAGTTAATCTCCCACATATGCAAGCAGCTCATGCAACTCAATACCAGAAAAACAAACAACCCGATCAAAAAGTGGGCAGAAGAATTAAATAGACATTTCTCAAGAGAAGACATCACTTTGCCAACAAAGGTTCGTCTAGTCAAGGCTATGGTTTTTCCTGTGGTCATGTATGGACGTGAGATTTGGACTGTGAACAAGGCTGAGTGCCGAAGAAGTGATGCTTTTGAACTGTGGTGTTGGAGAAGACTCTTGAGAGTCCCATGGACTGCAAGGAGATCCAACCAGTCCATTCTGAAGAAGATCAGCCCTGGGATTTCTTTGGAAGGAATGATGCTAAAGCTGAAACTCCAGTACTTTGGCCACCTCATGCGAAGAGTTGACTCATTGGAAAAGACTCTGATGCTGGTAGGGATTGGGGGCAGGAGGAGAAGGTGATGACAGAGGATGAGATGGCTGGATGGCATCACTGACTCGATGGACGTGAGTCTCAGTGAACTCCGGGAGTTGGTGATGGACAGGGGAGGCCTGGCATGCTGTGATTCATGGCGTCGCAGAGAGTCAGACTCGACTGAGCGACTGATCTGATCTGATCTGAATGAACACAGGACAGATGGTCAACATCTCTCATTATCAGAGAGATGAAAGTCAATACCACAATGAGATGTCATCTCACACTGGTCACAATGACCATCACCCAAACTTTCAAACAAGAAACACTGGAGAGGGAGTGGTAAACTGACCAGCTTGCATTGTTGGTAGGAATGAAAATTGGTATAGCCACAATAAACCGTATGATTTCTTAAAAACCTGGAAATAGAACCATCATATGACCCAGCAATCCCACTGCTTGCATACACCCCAAGGAAAGCAGAACTGAAAGAGATATGTGTACACCAATATTCGTCCCACAACTATTTACAGTAGCTAAGACATGGAAGCAATCTAGATATCCACTGCAGATGAATGGATAAGAAAGTGGTGGTATATATACACGATGGACTATTACTCAGCTGTGAAAAAGAATGCATTTTAGTCCATTCTAGAGAGGTGAGTGAAACAGGAGCCTGTTCTACAGAATGAAGTAAAGTCAGAAAGAGAGATACAAATACTGTGTAGGAATGCACATGTATGCAATTTGGAGAGATCGTCACGATGATCCTACATGCAGGGCAGAAAAAGAGGCAGAGATGGAAAGAACAGACTTTTGGACTCTGTGGAGAGGGCAATGGTGGGATGATTTGAGAGAATAGCATTGAAACATGTACATGACCATACGTAAACAGATAACTGGTGCAAGTTCAGTGCATGATGCAGGGCACCCAAAGCCAGTGCTCTGGAACAACAAAGAACAATAGTCTGGGGAGTGAGGTGGGAGGAAGGTTCTGGATGCGGGAACACGTATGTACCGGTGACTGACTCTTGTTGATGTAAGGCAAAAACTAACCCAATATTGTAAATTGAGTATCTTCCCATTAAAATAATTTAAAAAAATGAAAGGGTTGCTTTCTGAAATTTCAGTGTTGGGAGTCCATGGTACAGCATATCTTCTGAAGCTATGTAACAATGTCTGATTTGAATGAGGGCAGTGTCAAATTTTGATGCCAAGGGCTGTGTTCCAATATTCTAAAATCCTACAAAACAGAACTGCTAAGTTTCCTTTAAAATATTACTTTGTACTCTCCTCCAGGGCATCTTACAGAATGTTTCAAGTGACTGGAGAGGAAACAAAAGACATCACTCACTTTTTAGCACCAATTAAAGTGGGGCAATCAATTCTGAATAAAGTTTCTAGGCCTGACAAAAATGTACCTATACCATTTCTACATGACATGCATCAAAATAATTGTTCCATGGAAAATTGCACATAAGCAACTCAAGATGAAACGCTATGCCTCACAGGTACTAAACAGTGAGAATAAAATGTGTTGTCACCAGTGTGTCACTTCATTCAAGTTCTTACGTCAAAATACTACAAACTGGCTTCTCAACAATGGAAAGTTTCACTTCCAGTTGTGGTAAGTCTAGGATCAGTGTGCTGGTAGGGTTAGGGTTCTGGTGTAGATCCTCCTCTGATTTGCAAACTGCTGGGTTCTTGCTGCCTGTGTTCATGGCGAGCCCTCTGAGGTCTCCTTCATACACGGAGAGATTCCTTTCCCAACAGTTCCTCTATGGTGGCAAAAGGACATCCCAGAGGGCCTGCTTCCCAATACTATCATCTTCTGGGGTTAGGGCATCAGTGTACAATTTTTAGGAAGATACAAACAACAACAACAAAACAAGTGTACAACAGTCAGACCATGACAACTAACGAACACAATTTAAGTGTAGATTAAATCTTTGGACAAACCTGTATGTGTTTGTCCATAGAGAAAGTTTTTCATGTTGTCATGTGTGAAGATTCTGAAATTTTTGGCAAAGGGTTGAAGAAAGATATGCAAAAAGATTAACTATCCAGGAAGTTTTGTTTATCCATGAAGTCAACATCTCAAGTTTTTTCTTCAGCATACTAAAACTAATCCTCCATCTCAAATACATTCAGCATATAAGGGTTGAGGACCTACACAGATGAAACACCGCAGACCACATCGGTGAAGTTTTTCTTGGATTTATTTATGTATACACTCAGCTTATAAACTTGGGAAAGAAAACTCTAGCAAAGTGAAATGAAACCCTCTGAGGGTTTACTCCCCTGTTTTTATTTTAGAGAAACCAGCTAAATGTGTATTCTGTATAAATTCTCAGAAGAAATGTGTTTCAGAAATTACTTGATGAATGGTCTCTCACTACAAACGAGTATAATTGTATTGAGTTTAATGAACTAGCCCTGAACTTCATTTCATCTTACTACAGAGGATATATTCAAAGCACATTGTTAAAAAGCAAGGGTAGTATCTAAATTTGCAGGAAAATACACACACACAAATACACACCAGTGACAAAGAGTAAGGACAAAATACACTGCGTGCAACACTTTCTCGAATTTTTCAGTGGCTCTTCCTTCCTTTCCCTTATGTCAGCTAAGGGATACATTTATGAAGGTCTTAGTTTATAGAATTTAGTTATGAAATTAGATTTTCACTCAAACAACATAATTATATGATTTATCAAATTCAGCACTATTTGGTTACAACACATATAACTTTAGAGAATGAAATGACATAAAATCTATTTTATCTGTAAAGGATCATCTAGTTATTTTATCCTTAATGGTTGTTGTACTTGAGAAATATTTAAAATGCTAAGTAAAAACACTCTCAACAAACAGATCAAAACTTTCAATGTTAAGAAAACTGAGGATTACTTACTATAGAAAGTCTGCAACTTCTAATCACATGAATTGAAAATTATGACTCCACTCTGTCTTCTGAAAGCTTCATTCTGGAAATGTCCTTCTTATGGTAGGGGCAACACAAAATGATGAAAAGAATAGATGTTAGCAAATGGTGTAAAACACTTGTGCAATGTCTGTAAGAAAACAGCCCCTTTTATTAACCTCAAATGCATATTTCTGCTTTCCTTAAATTCTATCAAAAATCTCAAGAAAATATCTAAATAAGTGGAATATATAGAAGGACTCCCAAACAGACGAGTTCATACTCGTCTTATGATGGTGAGACAATTTATTCAAAACATCTGTTTACTGGAGGTAAAACAGGAGAGGAATCTTTTCACTTCTTTCTTTCTTCCCAGTGTATTCACAGCAGATATTTTGGTCTTTACACCTAAGTTCCATTTTATTGAAAGCACCAAGAGTTAACATTTTCCTCAAAATAATTCAGCCTCATTAGTTTTTAAAAGAAATATGATACTTTAAAACAATGAAAATACACCGTTGTTTAATTAAGGCACAGTGTGCTTTAAACTATATTCATACTGTAGTTTTTTACTCTTCTAAAAGGTGATGACCAAAATTCAAACTGTAGAATGATCTTCAGACAACTGAGTTCAATTCAGATGTGTAAGTGACAAGAACATCTGATCTACAGAAAAATTAATTCTTGTAATAATACATAAGGTATCTTCTTTACACTACTTAGAAAATCAATCCTTTTGAACTGAAGTTAAGGACACCAACCAGATAGTTTTCTCAATACTAAATACTAAAGTTCTAAATACTAAAACACTGAACTGTAGAAGAAACTGCTTTTAATCAATCTTTGGTTCAACAGTTTTATTCCAGAAAAATCTTCCTAACTACAAACATATCACAGGGAACAAACTCACAATGAAACCGCTAAAAGAAGTTCACTGCCAAGTAAGTATTTATCTGATTCCCAATTATCTTAGTATTTATTAAAAGGCCTATATGTCATCAGAATCTTCACTCTTACTCAAAAACTCAGGTATTAGTGTGTTAGTTGCACCGTTATGCCCGACTCTTTGCAACCCCATGGACTGCAGCTCACCAGGCTCCTCTGCCAAGGGATTTTCCAGGTAAAGATACTGGAGTGGGTTGTCATTTCCTTCTCCAGGGGATCTTCCCAACCTAGGGATCGAACCCAGGTCTCCTGCACTGCAGGCAGATTCTTTAACAACTGAGCTACAAGGGAAGCCCCACCCCCAAAACAAAACAAAAAACCTCATAACTTTATATAATAAAATACACTGTAAAAGAATTTTTAAAAATTGCTATCATGTTCAAAATGTGAGTTTAGTACACTTCCTCTTTGTTGTTAGTAGAAACTTATTTTAATTTTTCCAAGCTTACTAGAGGACGAATAAAATACTTTTGTCTCTAAGAAATAAAAGGGATTCAGAAACACTGTCCACAAAGCTCCATGAGAAAACTGAATACTCTTTTCCGAAACATCAATACCAATATCATAAATGTTTTCCTTGATTAGCTGAAAACAGGTATCATCTCTTAAGAATTACTTTTAAGAGTGTAAAAGAGGCATTCCTTTAACAATTATTATGTACAAGTCTAGGACTTGTGAGCTTTTTAATTCCCCACCAAAAGAACATATATTAGGAAGAGAATCCATTACTATGTTGTTAATATTCTGAAGTATTTAATACCTACTTAAAGCAAATTTAAGCATCTATGAAAAAATACAGAAAAGAGAGAATTCTGAAACGACTGTTTCACCTAAATACTAAGTAGCAAATACTATGAGAAGACAGGGAAATGTAATAACTTTGATATTAACTACCATATTCCAGAAGCTCTCCATAAGCCTTCAGATTTCTAGCTTCATCTGCTTTGTACTTTAAAATTACATCAGCTTTGTGGTCCTTGGAGAAAAACAAGGAAGGATCAAAACTGGTTAGGCAAAGAATCATCAGTTGTCTCATAAATTCCTTTCAAATTAAACACACTTAAGAAAATCCTCACTATTCTCTCACCTTCCTTGTGTCATCTGCACACACACACACACACACACACACACACAATCCTCATGATGAAGTTTGCATGCATGACCAAAAAAAGTATAGACTAGGAAAGTTATGAATACAATGCACTGAATCAAAGAAAGAAAAGGAAACATGTGGGGTGGCAATGTGGTCTTGTTCACACTCTAACACTGTAGTTCAAACTGAAAGTGGTATTATTACCCAAGAGAAACCTTTCTATAACCCATAGTTGTTAGAGTATCTTACCGATTTGAATTCTCTGTGGTGCTTTAAAAAAAGATACCGTTATCTTCCTAAAACCTGACAGGCCTGAATTGAAGTCTTTGTGTGTTTATGATGTAAATATGCCTGAGAATTACTGCCTTTTAGGGGGTTCACTTTTCTCCATTTTAAAGAAGCTGAGTCACTGACAGAGGAAAACATTATGAATGCTTACAACTAACCTAGAAAAGGCCTAAAGAAAGACAACTGAAAATATCAGTCATAAAACTGCAGTGGAATACAAACCAACACTTCTCAAACTATAATGTGCACCAAAAACACATACGTATTTTGTTAAAACTCTGAGTGTAACTCAGTAGTGAAGAGATAAGCTAATAACCTGCTTCTACAATTCCATAGAGTAGTGATGCTGCTATTATCTTTAGATTATGATTTGAGTAGCAAGGGTTTGTAATTACCCACAACAGATTAAAAATCAGAAGAGCTATTTGTGGCTTAAGGGATTAATATAATTGTGGTTACACAGCCCATCAAACAGAATTTAACTGGGAATTAACTATTATTTGATCCATTTACAGGTTTCTATGTAGTTAATCTAAAATAAATGGACATGAAAATGATACAGTTTTATGGACAGATTCTATGTTTTTAGTCATCAAATACAAAAATGGAAAGGTTATCAATGGATGTTCCAGATAACAAAACATATAAATGACAAAAAAAAAAAAAAATGAGTAAAACATCAGGATATAAAATGGATATACTTAAATCTGTTGTAATATTAATGCATCCATATTACCCAAAGTAATGTACATATTCCATGTAATTCCTATAACAATTCAAGTAGCATTATTTTTCCCCAGACAAAGTTATATGGAACCTCAAACAATCCAAACTGCCAAAGCAGTCTTGAGAGTTAACAAACATATGAAAAGATACTGAACATCACTCATTATCAGAGAAATGCAAATCAAAACCACAATGAGGTGCCATTTCACTTCAGTCAGAATGGCTGTGATCCAAAAGTCTACAAGCAATAAATGCTGGAGAGGATGTGGAGAAAAAGGAACCCTCTTACACTGTTGGTGGGAATGCAAAGTAGTACAGCCACTATGGAGAACAGTGTGGAGATTCCTTCAAAAACTGGAAATAGAACTGCCTTATGACCCAGCAATCCCACTGCTGGGCATACACACTGAGGAAACCAGAATAGAAAGAGACAAGTGTACCCCAATATTCATTGCAGCACTGTTTCTAATAGCCAGAACATGGAAGCAACCTAGATGTGGATCAGCAGATGAATGGATAAGAAAGCTGTGGTACATATACACAATGGAGTATTACTCAGCCATTAAAAAGAATACATTTGAATCAGTTCTAAAGAGGCAGATGGAACTGGAGCCTATGATACAGAGTGAAATAAGCCAGAAAGAAAACCACCAATACAGTATACTAATGCATATATATAGAGTTTAGAAAGATGGTAACAACAACCCTGTATGCAAGATAGCAAAAGAGACACATATGTATAGAACAATCTTTTGGATCCCGTGGGAGAGGGAGAGGGGATGATTTGGAATAATGGCATTAAAACATGTATAATATCCTATAAGAAACGAATCGTCAGTCCAGGTGATGCAGGATACAGGAAGCTTGGGGCTGGTGCACTGGGATGACCCAGAGGGATGGTATTGGGAGGCAGGTGGGAGGGGATTCAGGATGGGAAACATGTGTACACCCATGGCGGATGCATGTTGATGTATGGCAAAACCAATACAATATTGTAAAGTAAAATAAATAAATAAATAATAATAATAACAATTATAATAAAACAAAGAAAGAAAGAAAGAATAAAGCTCGAGGACACATACTTCCTGCTTTTGAAACACAACTGTTCAAACAATATGGCACTGGGATTCCACCAGTAATGCAGGTCCTGGAACAAAACAGAGCACTCAGAAATACAATTTTTCAAAACCACCCAACTAACACTTATGAAGGGAACCAAGATCACAGTGTAGAAAACACATCCTCTCCAATAGACAGGACTGGAAAAACAATACTTAACATAAAAGTAGACCCCCCTTTCTTACACTAGAATCTACCTAAAATTACCCTGAAATAGATCAGAGATTTAAACACAGAGCTGAAACTATAAAACTACTGCAAGAAAACACATTGTACAACTACTAAATGCCACTCTTGCTCTTTGATTTTGGTATAGGCCACCAAACCCATAAGCAACAGGAGCAAAACCTAGTAAGTGAAACTATATCACACTAAATTGATTTTGCACATAAAAGGACACTGTCAACAACAACAACAAAAAAGACAGTGTACTAGACTGGTGAAAATATTTGCAAGTGATATGACTAATAAGGGTTTAACAGCCAAGGTAGATAAATCCTGCCATTTGCAACAACATGGATGAACCTGGAGAGTAGTGTGCTAAGAGAAACACGTCACACAGAGAAAGCAAACACTGCAGGACCTCATTTATATGTGGAATCAGGACTGAATACAAACTCAACAAAGTTCAGGGATGCTCCTAATCTCTCAGCTTTGACTGACCTGGATTTTCTGCACAAGCCTGAAATGAAAAGAAGAACTATCAGTTGCCTGGCTGAGTATTAAAGATACGCCCCACCTTGCACAGAGCCTAAAAACAGAGGTTGAGAGGGCTGCTGGTTTTTAATGAAACCTCAAACATAGGCTGTCTGCTAGGTTATAAACAAGCATTCAGTGGCCACACACAAGGAAAAAATACATACCATACAGAATCTGTTTCAGAAATCATCCAACAAATGACAACAAGTAAAAGCTCTGGGACAAGAAATCTGATGTCCCATTTCACCATGTTATATCTGCATTTTCTAGTTTTCAACAACAACAACAACAAAACATGAGACACACAAAGAAATAGGAGAAGGTGTCTGGTCACATAAGGAAATAAGTAGGTAATACAAAGCATGGCTCAGAAAGCCCAGAGGCTGGACTTAATGGAGACTTTACATCAGGTAGTATAGATAAAAAGAATACAAGAAACAATGAATATATATATATATATATATATATATATATATATATATATATATATATATATATATATATATATAATTGTCAAGAATATTTCACTAGAGAATCAGGATATACAGATTATTTAAAAGAAAACCAGTGGACATGAAAAGTGGAGTGGTTGACTTCAAACTGTCACTGTAAATCACTAATAGAACAACAACAACAAAAAAAAATCAACAAGGAAACAAAAGACTGAAACTTTACAAATGAGAAAGTCTTAGGTATTTACAGAAAACATGACCTGATAACAGAATAGAGAGAAACAGCAATTATTTCACTCAAAATTTAATTAAGCACAAGTGATGGGTTTGACCCAGAAATCTAAAGGATTTCTGTTTCACAAGTCATATTTCAAACATTAAGACCATATTGGGCAACTACCAAGTATTTCTGTAAATATTTATTTCAGATTTATAACTTACACTTAAAAAGACCTAGTCTATGTCTTAGCTTTGTCATATGAGCCAAAAAAAACCTTTTTTGGAGATAGAGGTTTTGCCTTATTTAATTGCATCATCTACAACAGTGGTTTCTCAAACTTGGATCTGAGATCTTTAAATTTAAAAATCATAACTGAGAACCCAATATAAACTTACTATTTTTTTTCTTTTGATGAAAGAGAATACTAATGAATATCACTGTCATATGCTACTGTTCTTATTTCAGCAAAGGTCTCATTTCAAAAAATATTTAAAAAACAAAACTGCAGGGAGTCCTCTGGTGGTCCAAAGATTAGGACTCAGGGCTTTCACAGCAGTATTCTGGATTCAATCCCTGACTGGGGATCTAAGATCCCACAAGCTGCAGTAACATCAAAAATTAAATTAAAAAAAAATTGAATGGAAAATGAATACTCTAACTCTGTGAAATATATTTCATAAAATACAAAGATATCTTCGTTTTACTACAGAAAACTGAAAAAGTCAGCCTGCAGCATAAACCCTGAAAACCTAGCACAGATCTTTAAATACACTTGGACTTTAAATGAGGACAGAGTGATGAGCTGTAGTATTTATCCAAAATTATAAGAGAATATGTATTGCATATTGTATTAAAATAAGAAAAGAAACAACCAGTCTTCCCATAGAACACATATACCGTAAGTCAGCTAGAATCCTATCATCTTAAACATAAGTGGATCATAACAAATTTTGATGCCAGAAGGATAAGAATCATAACTGGCCAGGACAGGTCAAATGCATTTTATCACATCAGTGAAATAATGATATTAATGATTTTAAATTCAAGAACATTATAAATTTAAATGTAATTGTTACCTGATAGTCTCAAAGACCAATCAATATAATATCTGAAGTATTTATCCAAATCTATAAAATAAAACTCACAGTATATTACATTTAAAATACAAACAAACAATAGTGTTTGATGTTAAGCCATACTTAACGTGATACAAAAAATACAATTCACACAGCGTGTGAAAACTATCTGCTAAGGATTGGGGGAAAACTACAGATGTGTGGTGTGTGTGTGTGTGTCTTGTGTGTATGTGCAGGTATATGTGTATGATGTGTGTGTGTGTTCATGTCCATGAGGCAAAGTCTAGTTATAGATAGAGTATATTAAGCAAAACTAAAGTTAGGCAGTTCAGTTTGGGTCAAATTTTCTAATGTAGTCTATTAAAATATACAGTAATTTTACTTCAACTAAAGTCTTTTAAAATTACAAAAGCATAGTTCTTTGTCACATAAATTACTTGTATTCACAAATCACTCTGGGAATTTTTAGTTATTTTAAACAAATGAAAATAATCCATCCACACAAATATAGCCATCTAGTTACCAATCTACATCAATTCAGGACCCAAATCACTAACTGGAAGAGAATGATTCAAGAGAAAAAACTGTTTTTTTAATCCAAAAAATTAGGGTTGAAAGAACTTTAAAACAATATGATCAATAAATGTGCCAAAGTTACTAAATAAGATGGTCTATCATGTTATGAGGTCGATAAAGGACAGCAATGGTATGGACCTAACAGAAGCACAAGATATTAAGAAGAGATGGCAAGAATACAGAGAAGAACTGTACAAAAAAGATCTTCATGACTCAGATAACCACGGTGGTGTGATCACTGACCTAGAGCCAGACATCCTGGAATGTGAAGTCAAGTGGACCTTAGAAAGCATCACTACGAATACAGCTAGTGGATGTGATGGAATTCCAGTTGAGCTATCCCAAATCCTGAAAGATGATGCTGTGAAAGTGCTGCACTCAATATGCCAGCACATTTGGAAAACTCAGCAGTGGCCAGGGGACTGGAAAAGGTCAGTTTTCATTCCAATCCCAAAGAAAGGTAATGCCAAAGAATGCTCAAACTACCGCACAAATGCATTCATCTCACACACTAGAAAGGTAATGCTCAAAATTCTCCAAGTCAGGCTTCAGCAATATGTGAACCATGAACTTCTTGATGTTCAAGCTGGTGTTCAAGAAGGCAGAGAAACCAGAGATCAAGTTGACAACATCTACAGGACCATTGAAAAAGCAAGCAAGTACCAGAAAAGCATCTATTTTTGCTTTATTGACTATGCCAAAGCCTTTGACTCTGTGGATCACAATAAACTGTGGAAAATTCTGAAAGACATGGGATTACCAGCCCACTTGACCTGCCTCTTGAGAAATCTGTATGCAGGTCAGAAAGCAAGTTAGCACTGGAAATGGAACAGCAGACCGGTTCCAAATAGAAAAAGGAGTACCTCAAGGCTGTCTATTTTCACCCTGCTTATTTAACTTCTATGCAGAGTACATCATGACAAATGCTGGGCTGGATGAAGCCCAAGATAGAATCAAGATTGCTGGAAGAAATGTCAATAACCTCAGGTATGCAGATGACATCACCCTTATGGCAGAAAGTGAACTAAAGATTCTCTTCATGAAAGTGAAAGAGGAGAGTGAAAGAGTTGGCTTAAAGCTCAACATTCAGAAAACTAAGATCATGGCATCTCGTCCCATAACTTCATGGGAAATAGATGGGGAAACAGTGGCTGACATTTTATTTTATGGGTGGCTCCAAAATCACTGCTGATGGTGATTGCAGCAATGAAATTAAAGGACACTTACTTGGAATGAAAGTTATGACTTACCTAGACAGCATATTAAAAAACAGAGACATTACTTTGCCAACAAAGTTCCTTCTAGTAAAGGCTATGGTTTTTCCAGTAGTCATGTATGGATGTGAGATTTGGACTCTAAAGAAAGCTGAGTGCCAACAAAGTGATGCTTTCTTACCTAGTGTTGGAGAAGAGCCTTGAGAGTCCCTTGAACTTCAAGGCCATCCAATCAGTTCATCCTAAAGGAGATCAGTCCTGGCTGTCCATTGGAAAGACTGATGTTGAAGCTGAAACTTCAATACATGGCCACCTGATGCCAAAAAAACTGACTCATTTGAAAAGACTCTGATGTTGGGAAAGATTTAGGGCAGCAGGAGGTGGGGACGATAGAGGGTGAGATGGACGAATGGCATCACCGACTTAATGAACAAATGTTTGGGTAAACTCCAGGAGTTGGTGATGGATGGGGAGGCCTGGCATTCTGCAGTCCACGGGATCACAGAGTCAGACACAACTCAGTGACTGAACTGAACTGCTCTTTGGAAAAAAAGCTATGGCAACTCTATACAACATGTTAAAGGCAGAGCTACCACGTTGCTGACAAAGATCTGTATAGTCAAATATCTAGTTCTTCCAGTAGTCACGTATGGATGTGACAGTTGGGAACATAAAGAAGGCTGGACACTGAAGAGTTAAAGCTTTTCACTGGAAGTTCTGGAGAAGACTCTTGAGAGTCCATTGGATGGCAAGGAGATCAAAGAAGTCAATCCTAAAGGAGATCAACCCTGAACATTCACTGCAAGATCTGCTGCCAAAGCTCCAATACTTTGGCCACCTGATGCAAAGAGTCGACTGAAAGGAGAAGACCTTGATGCAGGGAAAGCAGGAGGGCAAGAGAAGAGGACAACAGAAGATGAGATGGTTGGATGGTATCACAGGATTCAAGGTATATGAGTCTGACCAAACTCAGGGAGACAGTGAAGGACAGGGAATCCTAGTGTACTGCAGTTCATGGGGTCCCACAGAGTCATAGATATGACTTATCAACTGAATAACAACTCGACCAAAGAGCTCCTAGTCTAATCTGTAATTATCCTGAAAAGTAATGGGATTCACATGCTAGAGAGTTCCTTGGATAAAAGGCCATGAACCCAGCTTAGTACTCAGGACTACTACACAAAAGAAAATAGCAAAGAAAAGAAGATGATAAGTTAAAAATTGGCCATGAAAACACACTTCTAATGTAAGGAAAAATATGAAGTTCAAGGACCGGATTATCTTTAGCCACACATCATGTTCCAAATAATAAATTGTGTGTGTGTGTTAGTGCGTGTGTATGTGTGTGTGTGTTGTGCGTGGGTTTAATGGCTTTCAGTATGCAGGAATAACTGCAAGGCTTTGTTAAGAAGTGCTATAAATTACTGAAACAAATGGACAAATGTGAATGGAGTTTATATACCAGCTCTACAATGAAGAATAGAATTTTCAATTAAGAGAAAAGCATACATGTGAATTGAACAATATTTAAATTTCCATTCATTTTAACATCCACATATGGCTAGTGGCTATACCAAACAAACAAACAAACAAATAAACAAACAGGTTTCCCCAGTGGCTGGGCCATGAAGAATTCACCTGCAAATGCAAGAGACAAAGGAGACACGCATTTGACTTCCGGGCCAGGATGATCCCATGGAGAATAAAAGGACAACACATTCCAGTATTATTCCTGCAAATCCCATGGAGACAGGAGCCAGGTGGGGCACAATCCATGATTTCAAAAAAGAATCAGACATGACTAAGCACAAGCAACATTTCTAGAAAAGTACTTCCGTGCAATTCTGTTCAGTTGCTCAGTCATGTCTGACTCTTTGCGACCCCATGCATAGCAGCACACCAGTCCTCCCTACCCATTGCCAACTCCCGGAGTTTACCCAATCTCATGTTCATCGAGTCGGTGATGCCATCCAACCATCTCATCCTCTGTAATCCCCTTTTCCTTCTGCCTCCAATCCCTCCCAGCATCAGGGTCTTCTCCAATGAGGCAAATCTTCGCATAAGGTGGCCAACATATTGGAGTTTCAGCTTCAGCATCAGTTCTTTCAATGAATACCCAGGACTGATCTCCTTTAAGGTGAACTGGTTAGACCTCCTTGCAGCCCAAGTGACTCTCAAGAATCTTCTCCAACATCACAGTTCAAAAGCATCAATTCTTCAGCGCTCAGCTTTCTTCACAGTCCATCTCTGACTTCCGTACATGACCACTGGAAAAACTATAGCCTTGACTAGACGAATCTTTGTTGGCAAAGTAATGTCTCTGCTTTTTAATATGCTATCTATGTTGGTCAAGAAGTGATAATACCAGACCATCTGACCTGCCTCTTGAGAAACCTATATGCAGGTCAGGAAGGAACAGTTAGAACTGAACATGGAACATGGACTTCTTCCAAATAGGAAAAGGAGTACACCAAGGCTGTATATTGTCACCCTGCTTATTTAACTTCTATGCGAGTACATCATGAGAAACACCCGGGGCTGGAAGAAGCACAAGCTGGAATCAAGATTGCCTGAAGAAATATCAATAACCTCAGATATGCATATGACACTATCCTTATGGCAGAAAGTGAAGAGGAACTAAAAAGCCTCTTGATGAAAGTGAAATAGGAGAGTGAAAAACTTGGCTTAAAGCTCAACATTCAGAGAACTAACACTATGACATTTGGTCCCATCACTTCATGGGAAATAGATGGGGAAACGGTGGAAACAGTGACAAACTTTATTTTGGGTGGCTCCAAAATCACTGCAGATGGTGACTGCATCCATGAAATGAAAAGACACTCCTTGGAAGGAATGTTATGACCAAACTAGATAGCATATTAAAAAGCAGAGACATTACTTTGCCAAGAAAGGTCTGTCTAGTCAAGGTTATGGTTTACTAGGTGACAATAGAATTGTAAGTTTAAATTTCTTGTAACCAGCCTCCTGGAATTATATAAAGAAATGCTTCGCTCTTAGGAGATGAAATATTTAGGGCTAAAGTCTATAACTAAATATCTAGACCTGCCTATAACAAAGTTTAAAATGTTAGAAGGAAAATGTTCATGTACAGAAAAAAAGTACAAAAAGAAAACATTAAAGATTAGTGAGTCTAAGTGAAAAACATATGGGATTTGTGCTCACATTTCAACGTTTCTGTAGGCTTAAGTTTTCACTAAAAGGAAAAATGTAGGTACTTCAGTCAATTAGTTTACTCTTAGTTTAGTCTGCACTTACCTAAATAAGAGTCAGTTATTTGGTTACTTTATTAAATATGATCATGCACTAGTGACATTGTAGCACTGATGGTCTGAGGTCTTGGCACGGATTTCTCATAGTCTATTGAAAAATATTACAATGGTAGGGAATTTTCAATGTTGGAAGACATCCTTACTCTGCTCTAAACCTTAAAATTAATTCTCAGTTATACCATCTTTTTCCATAGATAAAAACAGAACACTTTGTTTACAGAAATGCCATTAAGCATCCATGAGAAACAGTGTAAAATGAATTATTTAATAAAGAAATTCTGGTAAAATGTATGACAATGAAAATAGGGAAAAGATGGAGCTATGTGGGGCTTTGGTGGTGGCTCAGTGGTAGGGAATCCACCTGCCAATACAGCAGACACCACTTTGATCCCTGCTCCAGGATGAATCCACATGCCTCAGAACAACTGAGCCCCTGTGCCACAGCTACTGAGCCTGTGTTCTACAGCCTGGAAGCTGCAATTGTTGAGCTCACGTGCTGCAACTACTGAAGCCTGGTCTCCTTAGAGCCTATGCTCCACAAGCAGAGAGTGTACCCCAATGAGAATCCTGTGCACTGCAACTAGAGAAGGCCCTGTTCCCCACAACTAGAGAAAAGTCCATCCACAATAATGAAAAGCCCATCCACAGTAATGAAAGCCCAGTACAGCAAAAAAAAAAAAATATATATATATATATGAGCAAATAACAGCATTTAGATTAAAAAAAAAAAGAGTGAGATATGAGACAACTCCTCAGGACTTTCACTAAGGTATGTTTCAGATTAAACTCTGAAATTCACATTATTATAAAAGGTATAAATAGCTAAAGAATTCTTGTTTTGACCATCTTCTTTAAATACAAAGTATCTTTTTTTTAACATGTCTCCCTTAACCTTGCACCTGTTTCTGCCTCCTTTACTTCAGTGATTAAAATGTGAATAAATATTGAGATCTAATTATCTGTATAGTAATTTACAAACTCATCAAACAAGGTAACATAAGCTGTTAAACTTTATATAAACAGGGAAACAAACAGATTATCATTTAAATAGCAGCAAAATATTAACAGACCTCAAAAGAGATTTACAATTTAACCTAATTTGTTACTAATTAGCCACATACAAATTTGCTGATGGCTTTCTTCTAAATCCCTTAGCAGATAAAATACATGATCAACCACATAACCCATTACCAGAGATAACCTGTAGCATTTTTTATTATCCATGTTTTCCAATTAAACCCGGGTTCTATACATTCCCTTCTACAATTCATTTGCAAATTAATAAACCAAAATAGTCCATATATTTATAAAGCAATGAAAACTGAAAAATCATATGTCAAAATGTCTTCAGTTTGGCCTGAGAGGAAGCAGCTGGTTTAAAATTCCCTCAGATGGAAGAGGGGAGTTACCCACGGCTGCAATGAAACTGAGGAAGATAACATTAACAAAAATGTGTTGAACATCTACTAAGCACCAAGTTGTGGTAATTCTGCTTTCATAAAATAATTACTAGTCTCTTATAGAATACACAAGCCAACATGGGCACCTGAAACTTCATTCCTAGAAACAGAGGAGGAAACAAGGAATGTATGGAAATGTATACTCATTTGTAAGTTAAAAGTTAATTAAATTAGGGGGGAAAAAAGTGGAAGTGGTTTGTAATTTACCTAACACATTCTGAAAAAGACATTCTTAGAGTTTCCCTGAATAGTTAGCAGCAACACATTTGCTAGAGAAAGGCTGTACCAGTTGGTTTGGGGACTCTAGAAAGCACTGAAGTCAAAGGCAAAGAAGTGTGACCGAATATGACAAAGGTTAAGTAAGCCTTGAAAGCTAAAATGAAGTGCAAGGAATGAATTATGAAGAGAGATTTGTTGTGGAATGTGAAATATGGTCCTATTCTGAAGGATGTATTCTCATTCCTTGCAGTTACAGTTTTCCAGCAGGCATTTCAAGGATATTAACCATGACCCAAGCAGAACTCAGGTCTGTAAAAAGGAGAATTCAAGGAATAACTGTCCCACTGCCCTCTTTCAATTAGCTTAGAAGTACCGTTTTGGAAGTTACAAGTAAAGTTATTGTCAAATCTGATTATTTGTGAACTGTCTGCCTCAGAATAAAGATAAGTAGAAATGCATAGTGCCAGCATCGATTTTACGAGAAAAGAAGGCTGAACACGTTGGGATATGTGTGCCTTCTAAAAAAATGGTTAATGTTTGTGACAGGTAGAGGAAAGTAAACCGGCAGACATGAACCTAAACATGCAACATGGATTTACCCTTTCCTGGGAGCTCAGATGGTAAAGCGTCTGCCTACAATGTGAGAGACCTGGGTTCCATCCCTTGGTCAGAAAGATTCCCTGGAGAAAGAAATGGCAACCCACACCAGTATTCTTGCCTGGAAACTCCCATGGACCGAGGAGCCTGGTAGGCTACAGTCCATGGGGTTGTAGAGTTGGACACGACTGAGCAACTTCACTTCACTTCACTTCACTTACAAATAAGCAGTTATTTTCACCAGTAGTGAACTGTCCACAAAGTAAAGTATAGACAAATACTTAACAGTTGCAAAAGAAAAAATCAGGGTGTCATAAACAACAGCTAAGGGAGAGTCCTGGGAAGGGATGAAGGCCAGAGGGGCGAAGCCTCCACTGACCAAAAGTAGGCTTCTGCCAGTTTACTAAAACACCTGCAGTTAAACTGGCATGAATCCCAAACTAATAGTATTTTACCCTCGGTGTAAAATTGACAAAAAGGGAGAGAAAATTATACCGCTATGTGAACAGAGCGAGAGGAAGCACGAGCAGCTTCTCGCTCCTATGCGGACTGTGCAGTTCACTCAAAGATATCAGCCAACCAGAAGGAGGAGGAAATACCACTGATGGTGGCTGAGCAATCAGTGGTTCCTGGAAACTGAGTCATTACCTTTATTCTTGGGCAGAGCTGTAGCAGCAGGCTCACTGTTTCCAAGCAGCTTCCTGTGCTGCTTCCGCTGCCAGATAATCCTCCGAGGCTTCCAAGGTACTAAGTTACACTCTCTGAATTGAGAACTCGGGAGAGATTGGCACGCGGCCACTCTTAGCAGCAACAAAATGGCAACCCGGCTGGTGTTACGGTGTAAACGTCACTTTTCTCGCGCATGACGCTACCAGCCTATTCCCCAAGCACAGTCTCTTCTGCCCTACGGAGCACGTGTAGTCCAAACCAACTGACTTCCTGGTACTCAACACTGTGAGGGACGCTGTGTCCGATTCCAGTAAAGAATGATGTATTTTTGGAGAACACCGCGCTGAGCTTGAAACGAGATGTGTCAATGTAATGAAGACTGCGTGCATTTCCCTAACTAGAAACCGCTTGAGCTAACTCATACTACTGAACAGACTTCTGCTACCTGTTAATAAGTGCTCTTGCCTGACCATTTCTTCACTTAAATTGTATCCGTTGTCTTCCTTCTTGGAGAAACAAATTCCATCAGGATGCTTCTGTTAGAAATTTAGCGTTAATACAAGTGGTGGAGGAATTAAAGAGAAAGGTTATATATCTATCAGAGGACCTGGACAAACGTTCTTATGTTTGGGAGACAGGAACCTCTTGTGGTTCATTAGAGATCCCTCTCTTTGAAATATTTAGGTCCAGTAAGCTAGGGACTGGTGGTGGCGGTAGTAGAGCCCCTAGTCTGTGTATCCAATGTTGGAGTGATGGAATAAAGTTTAAAGTTACTGCAAACAAACAAACAAACAAAAATACCTTCTCTTCGGAAATAAAATGTTTAGTATTGTTTTTCATAGTGATGGAAGACCTTTTCACCTATTTAAGCATTAGTGAACATTCTAGCTAGATATAATTTTGCTTGAACTTTATGCTAGACACCCTATTTTTGACCTGTGAAACAAATATTGTACATCTGCTTTAACCATGGAGAATAGTCACTGGGTATTCACTTGAATGGGGAGGTAAAAATCTACTGTAGTTGTCTGTCATCAGTGTACCCTCTGGAAAATCAGGATACGAAAATGAGATTGTGCATTTCTGTGCTTTGGAGTTGTGTGTTCCTAGTCAGTTAAGATAATTAAGAAGTTTAATGATTCCAGATTCTTGCCTAGGAAAACACTAACATCACTGCTTGCCATATTTGTATTTTGTGGTTAACAGGATCCTTTTTACCACGATATATGTTTCACTCATGTATTTTCCACTTTAAAGAAATTTCTGTGTATACTGGCTCTGCCCCTACAGCTTCAGAACACTCCTCTTAAAACTGTATGAAAGACCATTTACCAGGCTATGGCCCTTGAGTTTGTTTGAATATTTTTTCCAATTTTAGTATATAATTTGTTGGGTATTTTCATCAATATGGTATAATTTCCTTCAAAGGAAAAAAAATGTGTTTCACTTCAAGTATGAAACGTTGTACTGAAAGTTATCTCTTACTTAATCATGACATATGATTAGTGAGTCCACATAATAAGGAATGACAATTGGAACTTTTAAGCAGAAACTAGGGCTTCCCTGGTAGGTCACCTGCTTAACAATCTGCTGCAATGCAGTTTGATTTCTGGTTTGAGAGGATTATCTGGACAAGCAACAGGTCACTCACTCCCATATTCTTTAGGCTTCCTTGGAGGTGCAGATAGTAAAAAATTCACCTGCTATAAGAGATCTGCTGGAAGAATGGCCTGACAACCCACTCCAGTATTCTTGCCTGGAAAACCCCCATAGACAGAGGAGCTTGATGGGCTATAGTCCAGAGGTCACAAAAAGTCAGACATAACTGTGAGACTAAGCAGACCAGAAACCAAAATAGATTTTTTTAAAATGCTTGAAAAGCTTGAAGTTTGGAGGTCTGCCTTAGAAAGAGTATTTTAACCCTGAAAAAAATACATTAAGCAATGAACTTTACTACTCTCTTGTCCCTATAAAATCACAGGAGAAATGTAGTGTCATTTCCCTTTTTAGAGGATAGTTGTTGTAGTGAAAATATTAAATGATTAAATAAATGATTTAAATCTACTGAAATGCTGCTTGCAAAAATGAAAAAAAAAATCTAATTCAAGATGAATATTAAAGCAAGAACATAATTGAAATCAGTTGCTGTTGTAAGACATGGCTTCAAAAGAGAGCTAAATAAATGTATATAATGACTGGCTAAATTCTCTGGCAATACATTATAAAAAATCACGGTCAATATTGAAAAGATTTTTACACACAATAAAAATAAATGCCTTTTAGTTATGCATAGTTTGAATAATCAAAAACACTGACTACTTTTCAGACATTCCAGGAA
Organism: Bos taurus; assembly: GCF_002263795.3. Taxonomy (NCBI): domain Eukaryota; kingdom Metazoa; phylum Chordata; class Mammalia; order Artiodactyla; family Bovidae; genus Bos; species Bos taurus. The sequence continues at coordinate 24,756,372 of NC_082638.1, forward strand.
AAGGTCTTTTAAACAAATTATTTACTTTATCTCCCAAAACAATATAGTGGTGGTGGTCGTGATTAGTTGCTAAGTTATTTCCTTCTCTTTTTCATCTCCATGGACCATAGACTACCAGGCTTCTCTGCCCGTGGGATTACCCAGGCAAGAATACTGAGGTTGGTTTCCATTCTCTCTTCCAGAAGATCTATCTTTCCAACTCAGGGATTTCTCAACATTGGGTCATCCACATTGGGAGGTGGATTCTTTACCACTGAGCCACCAGGAGAATCCCCCAAAGCAACACAGTATCTACTTAAGAAGTAGTTCTTGTCTTTCATATGTATTGTATCAAACTTCTAGCCTGCAGAGTCTGGGTTTGTTCAGAACTACCCTAGTGATCCATTGGTTAATAGTCAGCTTCCCAGTGATCCTTGTCTGGGAGGATCCCACATGCCGAAGTGTAACTAAACTCATGGGCCACAACTCATGAGCTCATGTGCCAAAACTAGAGCCAGTGTTCTGCAACAAAAGAAACCATCACAATGGGAAGGCTATGCACCATATCAAAGTGCACCATACCACTTGCCTCAGCTAGAAAAAGCCCTTGAACATCCATGAATACCTGGCCCAGCCAAAATAAATAAAATTTAAAAAATAATAAAATAAATAAGTTCCTTAAAAAAGTGAGTTTGTTTAACATAGAAGTGTAGTTACATATATGCAGCAACAAGCAAATGTACTTTGAACGTTGAAAGCACAAAAATACTTATTTTTCAAAACATGATAGAACAATACTGATTAGAACAAATTTACCACAAAATAAAAATATTCTATGCAATAGTTCACCAAGATGAGATGTAAGGGTATCCCAACCATCAGAGTTCAAATTTGTGGTATGAATGCCTAAAAGCCTATGAAACATAATGTTGCTTATATAATTCGAGCATACATAGATCTACTTATGCTGTTAGCTCTCTCTTCTATGTCTTTATATTTCCTTCTGAAGCAATTTGGATTTTCTAAAAGAATGTGTAGATTTGTTTTCTTTGTTTTAGTTTCTGAGGAGACTTCTCATTCTGCCCACACACTAGGAAACTTTTAATATATTTTCCATTACTATAGTTCAAGTTTTGTGTACCCTAAACTTGCATACCATTAACCCTGTACTGTATCTCTTTCAGCAGGCTTTAGTGATGTTCTTCAAGTTGTTTTTGCCATTCTTTAATTTGGATATAATGCTCACTGATTTTAATAGAAAATTAACAGTTTTCTACTGTGCTTTTATTTTTTTATATAAATTTATTTATTTTAATTGGTGGTTAATTACTTTACAATATTGTATTGGTTTTTCCATGCATCAATGTGAATCTGCCACAGGTATATACCTGTTCCCATCCTGAACCCATCCGCCCCTCCACCCTACCCTTCTGGGTCATCCATCCTTCTGGGTCGTCCCAGTGCACCAGCCCCAAGCATTCAGTATCATGCATGAAACCTTGACTGGTGATTCATTTCATATGTGATATTAAACATGTTTCAGTGGCATTGTCCCAAATCATACCACCCTCTCCCTCTCCCACAGAGTCCAAAAGACTGTCCTATACTTCTGTGTCACTTTTGCTGTCTCGCTTACACGGTTATCATTACCATTTTTCTAAATTCGATATATATGCATGTGTATGCTGTATTGGTATTTTTCTTTCTGGCTTACTTCACTCTATATAATAGGCTCCAGTTCATCCACCTCATTAGAACTGATTCAAATGTATTATTTTTAATGGCCGAGTAATACTCCATTGTGTATATGTACCACAGCTTTCTTATCCATTCGTCTGCTGACAGTCATCCAGGTTGCTTCCATGTCCTGGCTATTATAAATAGTGTTGCAATGAACATTGGGGTACACGTGTCTCTTTCAATTCTGGTTTCCTCGGTGTGTATGCCCAGCAGTGGGATCGCTGGGTCGTATGGCCATTCTATTTCCAGTTTTTTAAGGAATCTCCACACTGTTCTCCATAGTGGCTGTACTAGTTTGCATTCCCACGAACAGTGTAAGAGGGTTCCCTTTTCTCCACACCCTCTCCAGCATGTATTGCTTGTAGGTGTTTGGATCATAGCCATTCTGACTGGTGTGAAATGGTACGTCATTGTGGTTTTGATTTGCACTTCTCTGATAATGAGTGATGTTGAGCATCTTTTCATGTGTTTGTTAGCCATCTGTATGTCTTCTTGGAGAAATGTCTATTTAGTTTTTTTGCCCATTTTTTTATTGGGTCATTTATTTTTCTGGAATTGCACTGCAAGAGTTGCTTCTATATTTTTGAGATTAGTTGTTTGTCAGTTGCTTCATTTGCTATTATTTTCTCCCATTCAAGGCTGTCTTTTCACCTTGCTAGTAGTTTCCTTTGTTCTGCAGAAGGTTTTAAGTTTAATTAGGTCCCATTTGTTTATTTTTGTTTTTATTTCCAATATTCTGGGAGGTGGGTCATAGAGGATCCTGCTGTGATTTGTGTCGGAGAGTGTTTTGCCTATGTTCTCCTCTAGAAGTTTTATAGTTTCTGATCTTACATTTAGATCTTTAATCCATTTTGTGTCTTTTTGTGTGTAGGGTGTTAGAAAGTGTTATAATTTCATTCTTTTACAAGTACTTGGTTGACCAGTTTTCCCAGCAGCATTTGTTAAAGAGATTGCCTTTAATCCATTTTATATTCTTGCCTCCTTTGTCAAAGATAAGGTGTCCCTATGTGCGTGGATTTATCTCTGGGCTTTCTATTTTGTTCCATTGATCTATATTTCTGTCTTTGTGCCAGTACCATACTGCCTTGATGACTGTGGCTTTGTAGTAGAGCCTGAAGTCAGGCAGGTTGATTCTTCCAGTTCCATTCTTCTTTCTCAATATTGCTTTGACTATTCCAGTTTTTTTGTATTTCCATATAAATTGTGAAATACTATTTGTTCTAGCTCTGTGAAAAATACTGTTGTTAGCTTTATAGGGGTGGCAGTGCTTTTAGAATGTGGTGAGCTATTCTGTTTCAGGATTTCGGTTGGAAAATCCTGCATTATTATTAGGGCTGTAGTATCTTCTGATACTGAAGGAAAGACTACAAATATTCCAAACTAATTTGATCATAGTAATTAATGTTTTCTAAAGAATTAAAAAGTTACTCATCAAAAAATTTCATTCCCATGGAAAAAAAACCCGCTAACTCCTTAAGTACATCATGATTTTATTAAGGGAATCTGTGAGAACTGACATTTCTCTGTGCATCATGATTTCATCAATACACCTCTCTGAGATTAAAAAACAAAAACAGAATTCACATGCTTCAGGAAAGTCACATTTAAATATGGAAAAACTTGTTTCAATAGCAGTAAAAATGGCTGTATAAGCAGTGGATTGATAATTTTTCTCTATTTTTCTCTGAGTATCTTCTTGAAAGTTGTGTTTTCACTTCTTACTGAAATGTATTATTCTCCTGTTGTTCAGTTGCTCAGTCATAGCAACTCTCTGCAACACCACGGATTGCAGCAAACGAGGCCTTACTATCTATCACTAACTCCCAGAGTTTGCTCAAACTAATGTGCATCAAATTAGTTGTACCATCTGACCATCTCATCCTCTGTTAGGCCCTTCTCCTTCTCCCCTAAAGATTTCCCAGCATCAGGGCCTTTTCCTCTAGTCATTTGTCTGCATCAGGTGGCCAAAGTATCAGAGTTTCAGCTTCAGCAAAAGTACTTCCAATGAATATTCAGAGCTGAGTTCTATCAGGATTGCCTGCTTTGATCTCCTTGCAGTCCAACGGACTCACAAGAGTATTCTCCAACACCACAGTTCAAAAGCATTGATTATTCCATGCTCAGTTTCCTGTATAGTTTAACTCTCCCATAATTGCAAAGTTATGCCTCTGCTTTTGAATATGCTCTTTAGATGGTTACAGCTTTTCTTCCAAGGATCTAGCACCTTTTAATTTCATGGCTGCAGTCAGCATCTGCAGTGATTTTGGAGCCTGAGAAAATAAAGTCTATCACTGTTTCCATTTTCTCCATGTTTTCCCTATTTGACATGAAGTGATGGGACCAGATGCCATGATCTTCATTTTTTCAATGTTGAGTTACGAGCCAGCTTTTTCACTCTCTTCTTTCTTTTCATCAGCAGGCTCCTTAGTTATTCTTCACTTTCAGTCATACATGTGGTGTCAAGTGCATATCTGAGGTTATTGATATTTCTCCAGGCAATCCTGATTCTAGTTTGGGCTTCATCCAGCCTGGCATTTCACATGATGTGCTCTGAATATAAGTTAAATAAGCCACATGGCAATATACAGCCTTGATGTACTCCTTTCCCAATTTGAATCTAGTGCATTGTTCCATGTCCAGTTCTAACTCTTGTTTCTTAATCTGCCTACAGATTTCTAAGGAGGCAGCTAAAGAGATCTGATATTTGCACCTTTTCAAGAATTTTCCATAGTTTGTTGTCATCCACACAGTCAAAACCTTTGGCATAGTCCAAATCAGATGTAGATGTATATCTTGAACTCCCTTGCTTTTTCTCTGATCCAATGGATGTTGGCAATTTGATCTCTGGTTCCTCTGACTTTTCTAAATCCACCCTTAACATCTGGAAATTCTCAGTTCACGTACTGTTGAAGCCTGGCTTGGAGAACTTTGAGCATCACTTTGCTTGCATGTGAGATACATGCAATTGTGTTGTAGTTTGAACATTCTTTGGCATAGCCTTTCTTTGGGATTGGACTTTAAACTAACCTTTTCCAGTTCTGTGGCCAATGCTGAGTTTTCCAAAGTTTCTGGCATATTGAGTGCAGGATTTTAATGGTATAATCTGATAGGACTTGAAACTGCACGACTGGAAACCCATCACCTCTAGTAACTTTGTTCATAGTGATTTACTAAGGGCTACTTGATTTCACATTCCAGGATGTCTGGTTCTAGGTGAGTAAAGACACCATCACAGCTAACTGGGTCATTAAGATCTTATTATTATTATTATTATTTTTTGGTACAGTTCTGCGTATTTTTGCCACCACTTCTTAATATATTCTGCTTCTGTCAGGTCCATATTGTTTCTCTCCTTTATTGTGCCAATTTTGCATGAAATGTTCCCTTGGTATCTGTAACATTCTTGAGGCGATACCTGTTCTTTGACATCCTATTGTTTTTCTCTATTTCTTTGCACTGACCGCCGAGGAAGGCTTTCTTGTCTCTCCTCGGTGTTCTTTGGGAAACTGGATTCAAATAGATTATCTTTTTTGTTCTCCTATGCCTTTAGCTTCTCTTCTTTTCTAAGCTATTTGTAAGGGCTCCTCAGGCAACCCTTTTGCCTTTTTGAATTTATCTTTCTTAAGTATGCTCTTGATCACTGTCTCGTGCAGAATGTCATGACACTTGGTCCATAATTCTCCCTGTAGTCTGTCTGTAAGATCAAATCCTTCAATTTGATTTGTCACATCCACTGTGTAATCATAAGGGTTTGATTTCAGTCAAACCCAAATGGTCTAGTGGTTTTTCATACTTTCTTCAATTTAAGTTTGAACTTTGCTTAAAGGCGTTCATGATCTGAGCCATGTCACTGCTCAGTCTTGTTGTGGCTGAATGTATAGAGCTTCTCCATCTTCGGCTGCAAAGAACATAATCTGATTCCAGCACTGACCATCTCTAGACTCATCTCTTGTGTTGTTGGAAGAGGGTGTTTGCTATGAGAGGTGAGTTCTCTTAGGAAACTCTGTTAGCCTTTGCCCTGCTTCATGTGTACTGCAAGGTCAAACTTGCCTGTTACTCCAGGTATCTCTTGACTTCCTACTTTTTCTAGTAGGCCATGGAGCTGGACAGTATAAGCCCTCATTCCTCTGCCTTTTCTAAATCCAGTGTATTGGATCACATACTTTGAAGCCTAGCTCAAAGAATTTTGAGCATTGTCTTGCTTTGTATGTGAAATGAGCACAATTGTCCAGTACTTTGAATAATGTTTGGCATTGCCCTTTGACGTGGGGATCAGTACTTTGTCATGTGTACACTAGAGCTGGCTCAGTGGTGGCATAATGTGTATTCCATAGTGCAAACTCAGAAGTTGGGTCACGTATGCCATATAGTAGTGACTCAGTAGAGGTAGGATGATACATCCAGAATGGAAGCTAAGTAGTTGTGCTAAGCCTGCTGTAGAACACTGGTTCAGTGTGTTCTGGTAAGATGTGTGTTCTAGAATACAGGATCAATACTGTGTGACAATACTGTCGTCACATTTCCTCCAGAGTTTAGGCACTGCAGAAGTGTCATGTGCACTTAGAATGGGGTCTTAGTAGTTGTGAGATGCATGCTCTACAATTCAGTCTCAGTAGTGGAGAGATATGTTCTCTAGAGTGCAAGCTCGTAGTTACAAGATACTTGGTGCGATGACCTGTAGTACACGAAGAAGCAGTGGAAGTCGTCACAGCACTGAAACACTGGTGAAAAACTACTAGGTGTGTTTGACCCACAGTAGACAAAGAAGCATTCCAAGAATATTTTACCTCTGATTTACAGGATGGTGGTAATTATTGAGTATAAAGTAGATGAAGATGTACTCAAGTCATGTCATAAAACTGAAACAGTGATGGTTATAATCTATTAATCATGCCTGAGCTATTTGGATGCAGAAACACTTAAAAAATTCAGAGCACTGAAACACTGGAATTCGATAAATTATTGGATGTATCCTCCAAGATTGGATCATAGAACACTTGAAATGTATCACATAGCTGAAAGGCTGTATGTTGATCAATACTGGGTGTGTTTGACCTGGGGTAGGATGGGGACTCATTTAACCATATGACAGCCCTAAAACACAGGATGGTGATAAATTTATGAGTGTGTATGAATTGGTAGGTACAGAAAACGTTGAAACATATCATAGAACTAAATACTTGATGGTGAACAACTGCCCAGTGTATTTGAAGCAGGGTACATGAAAAAAGACTTAAAGAATGTTACAGAACTGAAACAATGATGGTGATAAACTATTGCTTGTGTTTAACATGGAGTAGAAGAAGCACTTGAAGCATGTCACAGCACTGAAACACTGGATGGTCATAAGATATTGGGTATGTTTCAGCTCAAGTGGTTTAGAGAAATAGTTGAAGCATGTCACACAACTGAAACATTGGATGCTTATAAATGACTGAAAGTACTCGATATGGAATGAATGAAGAAAGCACTTGAAGCATGTGACATCACTGAAGCATTGATTGATAATACTGACTATGTTTGAGGTGGGATGGACACAGAGACTCCAGAAATCATTTCATAGTATTGAACACTAACACTAGATGGGGAAAAAACTACTGGGTTTGTTTGACACAGGAATGGATGAAGAAGCAGTTGACATTATGTCACAGCAGTGAAACCAGATGGTAATCAATGGTAAGTATATTGATGTCAGTGGGACCAAGAACACATTTATTTTTATCAAAGCCTGAAACACTGGAGGATGATGAAGTACTGGCTGTGTATGCCTCAGTGTGGGCAAACAAAATTTAAAATCATGTAACACCACTAAAATGCTGGTATGATGATAAAATGCTGACTGTCTAGATCTAGGGTGGATGATGAAGCTCTTTAAGCATGTCACAGTGTGTAAACACTAGACTTTGGTTTATGGGTGAGAATGAAGAAGCCATTGGGTCATGCTCCAAAACTAAAACACTGGCTGTTTATAACTACTAGAAATTTTGCACCAGGATTAATGGAGAAGCATTTGAAACATGTCAGTGTAGTGAAGCAATGGATGGTGATAAATGACTATGTTAACCTGGAGTGGGTGAAGAAGTACTCGAATCCAGTGGCAGCCATGAAACACTGTGTTGATAAACTCCTGGAGGTTTTTTTTTTTTTTTTTTTTTACTCACTTCACTGATGAATTGAAATCGGTCATATGTCACAGCACTGGACACTGGTTGGTACAAAATATTGGCTATGACTGACCAGAGTGGAAAGAGAAGCATTTGAATTGTGCCACACCCATTGAAGCAAAGAAATATAGGAAAACAATAGAATGGAAAAGACTAGAGATCTCCTCAAAAAAATTAGAGATACCAAGCAAACATTTCATGCAAAAATGGGCTCAATAAAGGACAGAAATGGTATGGGCCTAAAAGAAGCAGAAGATTTTAAGAAGAGGTGGCAAAAATACACAGAAAAAACTGTACAAAAAAGATATTCATGACCCAGATAATCACAATGGTGTGATCATTCACCTAGAGCCAGACATCCTGGGATGTGAACTCAAGTGGGCCTTAGGAAGCGTCACTACAAAGAAAGGTAGTGGAGGTGATAGAATTCCAGTTGAGCTCTTTCAAATCCCAAAAGATGATGCTATGAAAGTTCTGCACTCAACATGCCACCAAATTTGGAAAATTTAGCACTGACCACAGGACAGAAAAATGTCAGTTTTCACTCCAATCCCAAAAAAAGACAATGTCAAAGAATTCTCCAACTACTGCACTCATCTCACACGCTACTAAATTAATGCTCAAAATTCTCCAAGCCATGCTTCAGCGATACATTAATCATGAACTTCCAGATATACAAGTTGGTTTTCGAAAAGTCAGAGGAACCAAGATCAAATTGCCAACAACCACCAGATCACTGAAAAACCAGGACAGTTCCAGAAGAAATCTGTTTATGTTTTATTGAGACTTTGACTGTGTAGATGACAATAAATGTTGGAAAATTCTGAAACAGATGGGAATACCAGACCACCTGACCTGCCTCTTAAGAAACCTGTATGCAGGTCAGGAAGCAACAGTTAGAACTGGAAATAGAACTACAGACTGGTTCCAAATAGGAAAAGGCGTACCTCAAGGCTGTATAATTGTCACCCTGCTTATTTAACTTCTACATAGAATACATAATGAGAAACATTGTGCTGGAGGAATCACAAGGTGGAATCAAGATTGATGGAGAAATATCAATAACTTCAAATATGCAGAGGACACCACCCTTATGGCAGAAAGTTAAGAAGAACTAAAGAGCCTCTTGATGAAAGTAAAATGGGAGACTGAATAAGTTGGCTTAAAGCTCAACATTCAAAATACTTAGATCATGGCATCCAATGCTATCACTTTATACAAATAGATGGAAAAACAATGGAAACAGTGACAGACTTCTGTTTTTGTGGACTCCAAAACCATGGCAGATGGTGACTGAAGCTATGAAATTAAATGACACTTATTTCTTGTAAAAGCTGTGACAAACCCAGGCTGCATGTAAAAAAGCAGAGGCATTCCTTTGCCAACAAGGACCCATATAGTCAGAGCTATGTTTTTGTATTTTTGAGTAGTCATGTGCCAATGCAAGCCATACCATAAAGGAGGCTGAACATTAAGGAATTGATACTTTTGAACTGCAATCTTGGAGAAGACTCCTTTGAGTCCCTTGGGCTGCAAGGAAATGAATCCAGTCAACCCTAAAGGAAATCAATCCTGAAAATTCACTGGAGGGGCTGATGCTGAGGCAGAAGCCCTAATATTATGGCTATCTAATGTGAGGAGCCAACTCATTGGGAAACACTCTGATGCTGGAAAAGATTGGAGCAGGAGAAGGAGATAGAAGAGGACAAAATGGTCGGATGGCATTACTGACCCATTGAATTTGAGTTTGAACAAGCTCCGGGAGATGGTGAAGGACAAAAAGGCGAGATATGCTGCAGTCCATGGGATTACGAAGAGCTGGAGATGACTGAGTGACTGAACAACAAATAACAACCAGCAACAAGAAAGCTACTGAATGCATTTGACCTTGAGTAGTTTCAGGAGCACTTGAAGCATGTCACAGATCTGAAACCCTAGATAGTGGTAAAATGCTGAATGTGTTAGACCGGGAGTTAGTGAAGCAGCCAGTGAAATGTGTCATAGCACTGAAACAATGAATGTCGATAACCTATATGCTGCATTTGACGTGGAGTGAATCAAGAACCACTTGAAGTATGTTTCATGACTGAAACACTAGGCGGTCTTTCTTTGATCTTGTATAGGGAAAGAAGCACATGAAGCATGTCACAACTCTGAAACTGGATCATGAAAAATCATTGTGTATGATGACCTGTGGTAGTTGAAAAATTGATGAAAGTATGTAACAGCACTGAATCAAGGGATGGTGATAAACTAAGAGTGTGGTCAACCTTGGGTGGACAAAGGATCTTTTGAAACATATACCAGAATTAACACACTGGATTGTGATAAATTATTGGTTGTGTATTTTCTTCAGAGAATGAAGAAACAGTTGAAGCAGTAAACAGCACGGAAACACTGGATGGTGATAAACTATTGAGTGTGTTTGATACATGTTGAATGAAGAGAAACTGGAAGCATGACACAGAGTAAAACATGGGACCATGGTAAACTTCTGAATGTGTTTTATCTAGAATGAATTAAAGAAGGACTTGAAACTCATCATAGAACCGAAACAGTAATTGTGATAAGCTACTGACCATATTTTATTTGGAGAGGATAACGAAGTACATGAGGCATGCCCCAGTACTGGAACACTGGATAGTGGTAAACTACAGGGAGTGTTTGACTCAATCAGACAAATGGACACTTCAAGTCTGTAATAGCACAGCATCAATGAATGATGATAATTTATAGGGTGTGTTTTACCTGGAGGGAATGAAGGGGGCTCAAAACATGTCACAATACAGAAAAAATGGATGTTGATAAACTATCACACTAAATTCCTCTGGAGTGGATTAAAAAACACTTGAAGCATATCTGAACGTAAACACTGAATGGGGATATGATATTGTGTGTGTATAAGGCCAGTAAAAATAGAGGAAACAATAGAATAGGAAAGACTAGAAATCTTGCCAAGGAACTTAGAGACACAAAGGGAATATTTCTTGCAAACATGGGCACAATCAAGGACAGAAGTGGTATGAGCCTAGCAGAAGCAGAAAATGTGATGAAGTGTTGGCAAGAGTATAAGAGAACTGTATCAAAGAAAGGTCTTAATCACCTGCTGCTGGGTGCCATTGCCTTCTCCACTTAATCATCTAGATAACCATAATGGTGTGATCACTCACATAGAGCAGACAACCTGGAGTGTGAAGTCAAGTGGATCTTAGGAAGAATTACCACAAACAATGCTAGTCGAGGTGATAGAATTGAAGCTTACCTATGCCAACAAAGGTTCCTCTAGTCAAGGCTATGGTTTTACCTGTGGTCATGTATGGATGTGAGAGTTGGATTGTGAAGAAGGCTGAGCACCGAAGAATTGATCCTTTTGAATTGTGGTGTTGGAGAAGACTCTTGAGAATCCCTTGGACTGCAAGGAGATCCAACCAGTCCATTCTGAAGGAGATCAGCCCTGGGATTTCTTTGGAAGGAATGATGCTAAAGCTGAAACTCCAGTACTTTGGCCACCTCATGCGAAGAGTTGACTCATTGGAAAAGACTTTGATGCTAGGAGGGATTGGGGGCAGGAGGAGAAGGGGACAGCAGAGGATGAGATGGCTGGATGGCATCACTGACTTGATGGACGAGAGTCTCAGTGAACTCCGGAAGTTGGTGACGGACAAGGAGGCCTGGGGTGCTGCGATTCATGGCGTCGCAAAGAGTTGGACACGACTAAGCGACTGATCTGATCTATTTCAAATTAAAACAATAACAATAATGCTGTTAAAATGCTGCACTCAATGTGCCAGGAAATTTGGAAAAATCATCAGTGACCACAGGACAGGAAAAGGTCAGTTTCACTCTGATCCCAAAGAGGAGAATTGTGATGGAATGCTCAAACTACTGCACAATCGTGCTCATTTCATATGCTGGCAATGTAATGCTCAAAATTCCTCAATCTAGTTTTCAACAATATGTGAACTGAGGACTTTCAAATGTACAAATAGGGTTAGGAAACGCAGAGGAATCAGAGATCAAATTGCCAACATTCACTGGATCATAGACAAAGCATGGAATTCCAGAAAATGATCTACTTCTGCTTCATTCACTATGCTAAAGACTTTGCATATGAGGGTCACTGAAAATGTGGAAAATTCTTAAAGAGATGTATATACTTGACCACATTACCTGGTTCCTGTGAAACCTGTATGCAGGTCAAGGAGTAACAGAATCAGGCAGGAACAAAGGACTTGTTCAGAATTGGTAAAGGAGTACATCAAGACTGTCTTGAACTTACATGCAAGGTATACCATGCAAAATGTCAGACTGGAAGAAGCACAAGCTGGAATCAAAATTTCTGGGAGAAATATCAATAAACTCAGACATGCGGATAACAGAAAGCAGAATAGGAATTAGAGCTCCTTGCTGAGATGAAAGTGGGAATTAAAAAAGCTAGCTTAAACCTCGACATTCAATAAACTAAGATCATGTCATCCAGTCCCATCAGTCCAGTTCAGTTCAGTCACTCAGTCATGTCCAATTCTTTGTGATGGCGTGAATTGCAGCATGCCAGGCCTCTCTGTCCATCACCAGCTCCCGGAGTTTACTCAGACTCATGTCCATCGGGTCAGCGATGCCATCCAGCCATCTCATCCTCTGTCGTACCCTTCTCCTCCTGCTCCCAATCCCTCTCAGCATTAGAGTCTTTTCCAATGAGTCAACTCTTCATGTGAGATGGCCAAAGTATTTGATAGCAAATAGATTAAGACACAAGGGAAACTGTGACAGATTTTTATTTTTGTAGTTCCAAAATCACTGTGCATGGTAACTGAAGCCATGAAGTTAAAAGACACTTGCTTCTTGGATGAAAAGCTATGACAAACCTAGACAGCATATGTAACCAGAGACATCACTTTTCTGGCAAAGGTCCATATAATCAAGGTATGGTTTTACCCAGTAGTCGTGCATGGATGTGAGATCTGAACCATAAAGAAGGTTGAATGCCAAATAACTGATGTTTTAGAACTGTGGTGCTGGAGAAGACTCTTGAGTCCCTTGAACCGCAAAGAGTTCAAACCAGTCAGTCCTAAAGAGAATCAACACTGACTACTAATTGGAAGGACTGATGCTGAAGTTGCAATACTTTGGCCACCTGATGCAAAGAGCCAAATCATTAGAAAAGACACTAATGCTGGGTAAGATTGTAATCAGGTGGGGATGGGTGTGACAGAGAATAAAATAGTTGAATGTTGGCATAACTGTCTCATGGGCATGAATTTGAGCAAATTCCAGGAGATAGTGAAGGACAGCGAAGCCTGGTGTGCTGTGGTTCATGGGGTTGCAAAGAGCTGGACATGGCTGTGTGACTGAAAAACATCAATCATGGGTAAATAAAGAAGCACCTGAAGTGTGTCACAGCACTTAAACACTGGATGTTGATAAACGACTGTATGTATTTGAAATAGGATAGATGAGGAAGCCTTGTGAATTAATCAGCACTGAAAGAATGGATGTGTGTATTAACCCAGAGTAGATAAGGAATCACTGGTGTATGTCACAGCACTGATAGGCTGAATGGTGAAAAGACACTTGTTGAGTTTGACCTCTGGGAGTCAAACAAACACCTAATATATGCCACAAGTTACAGCCCTGAAACCTTGGCGAATGATAAAATGCTGGGAACGTTCGACTGATATGGACTATTGAGCATTTGAAGCATATCACTCTACTGAATACGGGATGATGATACACAAATGAGTATGTTTTACAGGAGAGGATGAAGCACATGAAGTATATCACAGCACCGAAACCCTGAAGGTGGTAAACTCCTAGAAGTGATGGGCCAGGATTGACAAAGAAGCATATGCTGAAATATAGATGTTGGTAAACTATTGAGTATTTGACACCAGGTGGACAAAGAAACATTTGGAGCATGTCACATGTCAAGGCACTGAGCACTGTATGGTAATAAACTACAGAGTGTGTACTTCCAGAGTGTGGATGAACAGGCACTTGAATCACATCACAGCACTGAAACACTGATGTTGATAAACTACTGGATGTATTTTTATAGTCTGGATGATAAAGCAGTTGTGTCAGAGCTTGGAAATACTGGATGGTGATAAACTACTGGTGTGTTTGATAAAGATGCACTTGAACTTGTGACAGCAGTGAAAAACAAAAAGTGATAAGCTGATGAGTCTATTTTAGGTCAAGTTGACCAAGATGCGGCTGAATCACCTCTTTAAAGTGTGGATAATGATAAACTACTGAGTACGTTTGACCTGGGGTGGATAAAGAAACACTGAAAGCATGTCACAGCTTTCACTGGATGAAGAAACACTGGATGGAGATATACAACTGGATGTGTTTGACCCAGGGTGCGTGAAGAATAACTTGAGGTGTCACTGCACTGAAACAGTAGATCATGATAATCTATTGGAAGTGTTCGACAAGTAATCAATGAGGAAGCACATTGCACAGAATGGTGCTGCATGGTGATAAACACCTGGTTGTATTTGACCAATGTGGATGAAGAAGTTCTTGAAGCATGCCAAATGCTTTGCAACCCTGGATGGTGATATAATCCCATCAAACAATGTGTTTTTTTGATATAGGGTGTAAAAGCAAGCACTTAAAGCATGTCACAGGGCCTTTCCTGGTGGTTCAGTGGTTAAGCATCCACCTTGAAGTGTAGGGGATGAAGGTTCAATCCCTGACTGGGAAACTAACATCCCATATGCTACAGAGTAACTAAACCTGCACAGCTGCAAACACTGAAGTTCTCACACTCCAGAGACTGCATGCCATGGTGAGAGTTGGCTTGTCTCAAGGACTATCTTACGTGACACAACTATGACCCAACACAGCCAACTAAATAAATTAAGAAGAATCATGTCACAGGTGAAACATTGGTGACAAACTATTGAGTGTGCTTTACCTGGAGAAAATGAAGAAACACTTACATCATGTCACTGCACTGAAACACGGGATGGTGATAAGCTACTGGGTATGTTTGACATGGGGTGCATGAAGAAGACTTGTGGAATGTTCCACAGTTAAATCATCGGATGATGATAATCTACTGACTCTGTTAGACCTGGAGTGGATAGAAGCATGTCACAGAACTGAAACGCAAAGGGTGGTAAATTACAGTGTGTTTAAACAGAGGAGGATGAAGAAACACATAACCTGTCGCACCATTGAATACTAAATATATTTGACCTGGAGTGGGTTGAACAAGCACTCAAAACAGGTTACAGGACTGAAGTAAACACTAGATGATGATAAACGACTCAGTGTGTTGACCAGAGGAGATGAAGAAGCAACGGAAGCATGTCATGACAGTGAAAGAGTAGATGATGATAAACAGTATTAGTAGTGGCAAGATGCCTGCTCCAGAGTTCAGGTTCAAGATGCAGCATGTTTGCACTAGAATGTGGGTTTAATAAGTTTGTGATGCCTCCCCGAAAGTGAAAATTCAGCAGTTACTACGAGCCTACCCCGGATCGTGGGGTTGGAAGGGGCAAAATGAGAGCTCCAGGCTGCAAGCTCAGAACGTGCATGATGTGCACTAGAATGTGGGCTCATTGGTGGTTAATGCATGTATTAGATTGCAAGTTCAGAAGTTGTGACATGGATATTATATAGCACCCATGTTATAAAACCTCACACTGGTCATCTATTTTTTACATATAGCACTGTACACATTTAAATGCTATTTTCTCAAATCTTCACCTTCACCTTCTCTCACTGAGTCCAAAAGTCTGTTCTTTAGATATTTGTCTCTTCTCCTGGCCTGTGTATAGGCCATCTTTATAAATTCCACATATATGAATTAATATACAGCTTTGTCTTTCTCTTTCTTAGTTCCTTCACTTTGTGTAATAGGTTTCACACTCTTCCACCTCATTAGAACTGACTCGAATGCATGACTTCTTATTATTGAGTAATATTTCATATGCATATGTAGCAAAATGTCCTTAATCATTCATCTGCTGATGGACCTCTTGGTCACTTCCATGTCCTAGCTATTGTAAACAGTGCTTCAGTAAACACTAGAATACTGTGTTTCTTTCAATTCTAGTTTCCTTGAGGTTCATGCCCAAGAGTGGGATTGCTGGGTCATATGGCACTTCTATTTTCAACTTTCTAAGGAGTTTCCACAAAGTACTCTATAATGGTTGTGCCAGTTTGCATTCCCATCAACAATTTAAAAAGGTTCCCTCTACTCCACAGCCTCTACAGCAATTACATTGTAGACATTTTAATCATGGCCAGTCTGACCAGTGTGAAATGATACCTCAATGTGGTTTTGATTTGCACTTCTTTTATGATGAGTGATGCTGAGCAGCTTTTCTGTGTCTCTTAGTAATCTGTATATCTTCTTTGGTTTGTTTTTCTGAGTAGTATTTGTAGCTGAGTATTGAGATACTTGAGCAGCTTGCATATTTTGGAGATTAATTTTTTTTGTTAGTTTTCCAGTTGCTATTATTTTCTCCCAATTCTGAAGGCGACAGTTCAGTTTAGATCAGTCACTCAGACGTGTCCAGCTCTTTGCAACGCCATGAATCACAGCACACCAGGCCTCCCTGTCCATCACCAACTCCCGGAGTTCACTCAGACTCACGTCCATCGAGTCAGTGATGCCATTCAGCCATCTCATCCTCTGTTGTCCCCTTCTTCACCTGCCCCCAATCCCTCCCAGCAGCAGAGTCTTTTCGAATGAGTCAACTTTTCACATGAGGTGGCCAAAGTACTGGAGTTTCATCTTTAGCATCAGTCCTTCCAAAGTGACCCCAGGGTTGATCTCCTTCACAATGCACTGGTTGGATCTCCTTGGAGTCCAAAGGACTCTCAAGAGTCTTCTCCAACACCACAGTTCAAAAGCATCAGTTCTTCAGCGTTCAGCTTTCTTCACAGTCCAACTCTCACATACATACATGACCACTGGAAAAACCATAGCCATGATTAGACGGACCTTTGTTGGCAAAGTAATGTCTCTGCTTTTCAATATACTATCTAGGTTGGTCATAATTTTTCTTCCAAGGAGTAAGTGTCTTTTAATTTCATGGCTGCAGTCACCATCTGCAGCCCTAAAAAATAAAGTCTGACACTGTTTCCACTGTTTACCTATCTATTTTCCATAAAGTGATGGGACCAGATGCCATGATCTTCGTTTTCTGAATGTTGAGCTTTATGTCAACTTTTTCCATTCTCCACTATCACTTTCATCGAGAGGCTTTTTTGTTCCTCTGCACTTTCTGCCATAAGGGTGATGTCATCTCCATATCTGAAGTTATTGATATTTCTCTTGGCAATCTTGATTCTAGCTTGTCCTTCTTTCAGCCCAGCATTTCTCATGATGTACTCTGCCTACAAGTTAAATAAGCAGGGTGACAATATACAGCCTTGATGTACTCCTTTTCCTATTTAAAAACAGTCTGTTGTTCCATGTCCACTTCTAACTGTTGCTTCCTGACCTGCATATAAGTTTATCCAAGGCAGGTCAGGTGCTCTGGTAATCCCATCTCTTTCAGAATTTTCCACAGGTTATTGCGGTCCACCCAGTCAAAGGTTTTGGCACAGTCAATAAAACAGAATTAGATGCTTTTCTGGACCTCTCTTGCTTTTTTGATGATCCAGCGGATGTTGGCAATTTGATCTCTGGTTTCTCTGCCTTGTCTAAAACCAGCTTGAACATATGGAAGTTCATGGTTCATATATTGCAGAAGCCTGGCTTGGAGAATTTTGAGCATTACTTTACTAGCGTGTGAGATGAGTGCAATTGTGTGGTAGTTTGCTCATTTTTTGGCATTGCCTTCCTTTGGGATTGGAATGAAAACTGACCTTTTCCAGTCCTGTGGCCACTGCTGAGTTTTCCAAATTTGCTGGCATATTGACTACAGCACTTTCACAGCATCATCTTTCAGGATTTGAAGTAGCTCAACTGGAATTCCATCACCTCTACTAGCTTTATTCATAGTGATGCTTTCTAAAGCCCACTTGACATCACATTCCAGGAAGTCTGGCACTAGGTGAATGATCATACCATAGTCATTATCTTGGTCATGAAGATCTTTTAATTTTTAGTATAAATATATTTATTTTAATTGGAGTTAAATTACTTTACAATATTGTATTGGTTTTGCTATACATCAACATGAATCCACCAAGGGTATACGCGTGTTCCCATCCCGTACCCCCCTCCCTTCTCCCACCATGTACCATCCCTCTGGGTCGTCCCCGTGTACCAGTATCGTGCAACCAGTGCCAAGCAACCAGTATCCTGCATCGAACTTGAAATGGTGATTTGTTTCATATATGATACTATACATGTTTCAATGCCATTCTTCCAAATCATCCAACCCTCTCCCTCTCCCACAGAGTCCAAAAGACTGTTCTATACATATGCGTCTCTTTTGCTGTCTCACGTACAGGGTTATCATTACCATCTTTCTAAATTCCATATATATGCATTAGTATACTGTACTGGTGTTTTTGTTTCTGGGTTACTTCAGTCTGTATAATAGGCTCCAGTTCCATCCATCTCATTAGAACTGATTCAAATGTATTATTTTCAATGGCTGAGTAATGCTCCATTGTGTATATGTACCACAGCTTTCTTATCCATTTGTCTGCTGATGGTCATGTAGGTTGCTTCCATGCCCTGGCTATTAGAGACAATGCAGTGATGAACATTTGGGAACACATGTTTCTTTCAAGTCTGGTTTCCTTGGTGTGTATGCCCAGCAGTGGGATTGCTGGGTCATAAGGAAGTTCTATTTCCAGTTTTTTAAGGAATCTCCACACTGTTCTTCATAGTGGCTATACTAGTTTGCATTCCCACCAACAGTGTAAGAGGGTTCTCTTTTCTCCACACTGTCTCCAGTATGTATTGCTTGCAGACTTTTGGATCGCAACCATTCTGACTGGCATGAAATGGTACCTCACTGTCGTTTTGATTTGCATTTCTCTGATAATGTGTGATGTTGAGCATCTTTTCATGTGTTTGTTAGCCATCTGTATGTCTTCTTTGGAGAAATGTCTATTTAGTTCTTTGGCCCATTATTTGATTAGGTCATTTATTTTTCTGAAATTGCGCTATAGGAGTTGCTTCTATATTTTTGAGATTAGTTGTTTTTCAGTTGCTTCATTTGCTATTATTTTTCCCATTCTGAAGGTTGTCTTTTCACCTTGTTTATAGTTTCCTTTGTTGTGCAGAAGCTTTTTTTTTTCTACAGTTCTTCTGTGTATTCCTGCCACCTTTTCTTAATATCTACTGTTTCTGTTAGGTCCATAATATTTCTGTCCTTTATCGAGCCCATCTTTGCATGAAATGTTCCCTTGGTATCTAATTTTCTTGAAGAGATCTCTAGTCTTTCCCATTCTCTTGTTTTCCTTATTTATTTGCATTGATCGCTGAGGAAAGCTTTCTTATCTCTTCTTGCTATTCTTTGGAACTCTGCATTCAGATGTTTCTATCTTTCCTTTTCTCCTCTGCTTTTTGCTTCTCTTCTTTTCACAGCTATTTGTAAGGCCTCCTCAGACAGCCATTTTGCTTTTCTGCTGTTCTTTTCTATGGGGATGGTCTTGGTCCCTGTCTTCTGTACAATGTCATGAACCTCTGTCCATAGTTCTTCAGGCACTCTATCTATCAGATCTACTCCATTAAATCTATTTCTCACTTCCACTGTATAATCATAAGTAATTTTGATTTAGTTCATACCCGAATGATCTAGTGGTTTTCCCTACTTTCTTCAATTTAAGTCTGAATTTGGCAATAAGCAGTTCATGATCTGAGCCACAGTCAGCTCCTGGTCTTGTTTTTGTTGACAGTATAGAGCTTCTCCATCTTTGGCTACAAAGAATATCAATCTGATTTCTGTGTTGAACATTTGGTGATGTCCATGTGTAGAGTCTTCTCTTGTGTTGATGGAAGAAGGTGTTTGCTATGACCAGTGCATTTTCTTGGCAAAACTCTATTAGTCTTTGCCCTGCTTCATTCTGTATTCCAAGGCCAAATTTGCCTATTACTCCAGGTGTTTCTTGACTTCCAACTTTTGCATTCCAGTCCCCTATAATGAAAAGGACATCTTTTTTGATTATTAGTTCTAAAAGGTCTCATAGGTCTTCATAGAACCGTTCAACCTCAGCTTCTTCAGCATTACTGATTGGGGCCTAGACTTGGATTACTGTGATATTGAATGGTTTGTCTTGGAAATGAACAGAGAACATTCTGTCGTTTTTGAGATTGCATCCAAGTACTGCATTTTTGACTCTTTTGTTGACCATGATGGCTACTCCATTTCCTCTAAAGGATTCCTGCCCACAGTAGTAGATATAGTGGTCATCTGAGTTAAATTCACCCATTCCAATCCATTTTAGTTCGCTGATTCCTAGAATGTTGATGTTCACTCTTGCCATCTCGTTTGACTGCTTCCAATTTGCCTTGATTCATGGACCTGACATTCCAGGTTCCTATACAATATTGCTCTTTACAGCATTGTATCTTGCTTCTATCACCAGTCACATCCACAACTGGGTTTTTTTTTGCTTTGGCTCCATCCCTTCATTCTTTCTGGAGTTAGTAATCCACTGATCTCTCCAGTAGCATATTGGGCCCCTACTGACCTGGGGAGTTTCTCTTTCATTATCCTATCAGTTTGCCTTTCATACTGTTCATGGGTTTCTCAAAGAAAGAATACTGAAGTGGTTTGCCTTTCCCTTTTCCAGTGGACCACATTCTGTCAAACCTCTCCACCATGACCCGTCCATCTTGGGTGGCCCCATGGGCGTGGCACAGAGCACCGGCAGTTGCAATGGCGCACAGAGCATGGCGGAGAGGGTACCCCACGTCCGAGGTCAGGGACAGCAGCCGAGAGTGCCAGGTTGCGAAGGTGCAGGGATAGCTGAGAGGAGCTACCCCATGTCCAAGGTCAGGGACGGTGGCCAAGATTGCAAGGCTGCAACAGCACAGGAGCAGCCCAGAGGAGCTACCCCATGTCCGAGGTCAGGGCCAGCAGCTGAGAGAGCAAGGCTACAACAGCGCTGGAGCAGCCCATAGGAGCTACCCCACGTCTGAGGTCAGGGGCGATGGCTGGGAGGAGCTACCCCACGTCCAAGGTCAGGGGCTGTAGCCGAGAGAAGCTTACCCGTGTCAAAGGTCAGGGGCGCAGCAGGGAGGAGCTAAACCGTGTCAGAGGTCAGGGGCTGTGGCGGACAGTGCAAGGCTGCGACAGCACAAGAGCCGCCAAGAGCAGCTACTCCACACCCAAAGTTGGGGCAGCAGCTGAGATGAGTAACCCCAGGCCCAAGGAGCGGTGGCTGCGTGGGCTCAGGAGGGCCTAGAGGAGCTATTCCACGTTCAATTTCAGGATAGGTGCCGTGAGGAGATACCCCTCATCCAAGGTAAGGAGCAATGGCTGCGCTTTGCTGGAGCAGCCGTGAAGAGATACCCCATGACCAAGGTAAGAGAAACCCAAAAAAGATGGTAGGTGTTGCAAGAGGGCATCAGAGGACAGATACACTGAAACCATAATCACATAAAACTGAAGGCTACATATTCACCTTAATTATAGTTTCCTCGTTGTACACAAGCTATAGAGCTTAATTAGGTTGCTTTTTTTAAATTTTGTTTTTATTTCCTTTACTCTAGGCAATGGGTCATAGAGGATCTTGCTGTGTCTTATTTTAGAGTGGTTATACCTATGTTTTACTCTAAGGGTTTTATATTTTCTGGTCTTACATTTACATCTGTAATCCATTTTGAGTTTATTTTGAACATGATGTTAGATACTGTTCTAGTTTCTACACATAGCTGTCCAGTTTTCCCAGTTACACTTTTTGAAGAAATTATATTTTTCGGTTGCATATTTTTGCCTCCATTGTCAAAGATGATGGGTGCATGAATTTATCTTTGGACTTTATATTTTGTTCCATTGGTCTGTATTTCTATGTTTGTGCAAGTTTCATACTCTCTTGATATCTTTGTGGTGTAGTCTTATCAGAAAGTTTGACTCTTCTAGTTCCATTCTTCTTTCTCAAAATTGCTTTGTCTCTTCAAAGTCTTATGTGTTTCTATGCAAATCATAAAATAATTTGTTCTAGTTTTATGAAAAATATTGTAGGTATTGCATTGAATCTATTGATTGTTTTGGGTGGTATACTCATTTTAACTATATCAATTAATCCAATCTAAGAACATGGTATGTTTCTCCATCTATATGTGTTTTGCTTTCTTTCATCAGTGCTTATTTTGTATCTCTCTGGGTAAGTGAAAATTTCTTAGTCATGTCTGACTTTTTGCAATCCCATGGATCATACAGTGTATGGAATTTGTAATTCTTCAGGCCAGAATACTGGAATGGATAGCCTTTCCCTTCTCCAGAGGATCTTCTCAACCCAAGGCTCAAACACATTGTGTGCAGGTCTCACACATTGCAGGAGGATTCTTCACGTGCTGGGCCACAAGGGAAGCCCAAGAATACTACAGTGGGTAGCCTATCCCTTCTTCAGGGGATCTTCCTGACCCAGGAATTAAACAGGAGTCTCCTACATTGAAGGTAGCTTCTTTACCAATTGAGCTATCAGGGAAGCCCTTTGTCTTTTTATGCAAATTTATTTCTAGTTATTTTATTCCTTTCATTGCAAAGATGAACAGGATTATTCCTTAATTTCTCTTTCTGAATTTTCATTGTTAGTGTATAGGAATATAAGGGTTTCTGTGTATTAATTTTATACCCTGCACATTTACTCTATTCATTGATTAACTCCAGTAATTTTCTGGTGGCATCTCTTGGGTTTTCTGTGTAAAGGATAATATCATGTGCAAATATAGAGAGTTTTACCTCTTCTTTTCCATTCAGGATTCTTTTTATATCTTTTTCTTCTTTGAAAAGTGTGGCTAGAATTTCCAAAACTAGTAGTGATGAGTATGGGTACCCTTGTCTTAATGCTGATTTTAAAGGAAATGTTTTAAGTTTTTGATTATTGACAATAATGTTTGAAGTGGTTTTGTCATATTAGGCTTTCATTATGTTGAGGTATGTTCCATCTATGACTACTTTGGCAGAGTTTGTTTTTTTTTTTTTTTTTTTCATAAAAATCTCTGAATTTTATTGAATTCAAATTTGAATTTTCTTCTGTTTTGGAGAAGGCAATGACACCCCACTCCAGTACTCTTGCCTGGAAAATCCCATGGACGGAGGAGCCTGGAAGGCTGCAGTCCATGGCATTGCTAAGAGTCGGACACGACTAAGCGACTTCACTTTCACTTCTCACTTTCATGCATTGGAGAAGGAAATGGCAACCCACTCCAGTGTTCTTGCCTGGAGAATCCCAGGGATGGGGAAGCCTGGTGGGCTGCCGTCTATGGGGTCGCACGGAATCAGACACGACTGAAGTGACTTAGCAGCAGCAGCTGTTTAGCCTCCAAATTATTTGTGTTTCCTCTATGTTTTTCTCCTGTAGTTGATATCTGATCTAACAACATTGTGATCAGAAAATATGTTTGAAAATATTACAATTTTTTGAAGTTTACCAAGGTTAGACGTGACCTTGGATGTGATCTGTCTTAAGATAATGTTCCATTTGCACTTGAGAATAAGGAGAAAATGGTGAAATCTGTTCTTTTGGGGTGGGATGCCCTGTAGATATCAATTAGGTCAAACTGGTCTAATGTATCATCTAAAACATGAGTTTTCCTTATTGATTTTCTGTCCAGATGATCTGTCCATGTTATGAGTGAAGTATTAAAATCACCCAACACTATTGGTTAGTGTCTATTTCTGCTCTAATAGTTGTTGGCATTTGTCTCTTGTATTGAGGTGCTCCTACATGGGGTGCATATAGCTTCTTCTTGGATTGATACCTTGATTATTAGGTAATGCAACCTTCTTTGTCTCCTATAGTGGTCTTTGATTAAAGCCCATTTATCTGATATGAGTATTGCTTCTCCCACTTTCTTTTGCTCTCCATTTTCACAAAATAGCTTTTTCCTGGTTATCACTTTCACTCTGTACGTGTCCCTAATTATGAGGTGGTTTTCTTGCAGGCAGTATATTCTTATATTCATTCAGCCAGTCTTTGTATTTTCATTGGAGCTTTTAGCCCATTTATGTTTAAGGTAGTTGTTGCTAAGTGTGATCTTGTTACCATTTACTACATATTTTTGTGGATTTATTTTGTAAAGCTTTTCTGTTTCCAATCTAGATAAGATCCTTCAGCATTTCTTGAAGTGCTGGTTTGGTGGTTCTGAATTCTAATTGCTTTTGTTTGTCTGTTAAGCTTTTGACTCCTCTTTTGAATTAGAATGCTATCCTTGTTGAATAGAGTAATCTTGGCTGTAGGTTTTTGCCTTTCATCACTTTAAGTATATCTTGCCATTCCTTTCTAAGCTGAAGAGTTTCTAGGGTAAGATCAGCTGTTATACTTATGGGGATTCCCGTCTATGTTATTTGTTGTTATTCCTTTGTTTCCTTGAATATTTGTTCATTGTGTATATTTATTTGTTTGTTTTTATTTTGATTAATGTGTATTTTGATATGTTTTGTCTTGGATTTATCCCTGTGGAACACTCTGGGGTTTTTGATCTTAGATGTTTATTCCCTTTCCTATTTCAGGGAAGTTTTTAGTTATTTTCTCCTCAAATATTTTCTCATGCCCTTTCCTTTTGTCTTCTTTCTCCAAGAAACCTATGATTTAAATGTGGGGCATTTAACATTGTCCCAGAAGTCTCTGAGGCTGTCTTCATTTCTCTATTTTTTTTTCCTGTTCTGCTTCATTTATTTTCAACATTCTATCTTCCAGCTCACTTAGTCCTTCTTCTGCTTCAGTTACTCTACTGTTTTTGTTGTACAGAGTGATTTCTATCTCAGTTATTGCATGGTTCATTATTGATTGACTATTCATTACTTCTTCTAGATCTTTTTAAAACACCCCTTTGATCTTCTCAATACATGTCTAAAGTCTATTTATCTGTAGCTCCATTTATTTCCAAGACTTTGACTATTATTATGCTGAATTGTTTTCCCTGTAGACTTCTTATCTCCTCCTCTTTCATTGATTTGTTGATTTTTATTGTGTTCCTTCACCTGCTGGATATGTCTCTGTCTTTTCATGTTGTTTAGATGGCTGTCTTTGAGGTCTATTTTCTGCAAACGGGAGGGTCATCATTGCTGTTAATTGGTTAGACTCCTCCCAGTGAATGTGGTGGGACCAGTGGATTGTGAAGGTTTTCTAGTTGAAGGAATTATTTTGTGGTTGTTATAGAAGATGGCTGTGGATCTCATTTTTTCTGAGAGGCAATGCAGTGTCCATGAGAGAATTAGGGGGTTCTATTATGGCTTTGATTCCACTTGAGGTATTTCAAATCCTAGAAGATGATGCTGTGGAAGTGATGCACTCAATATGCCAGGAAATTTGAAAATCTCAGCAGTGGCTCGGGACTGGAAAAGGTCAGTTTTCATTCCAGTCTCAAAGAAAGGGAATGCCAAAGAATGCTCAAACTGCCCTACAGTTGCATTCATCTCACATGCTAGCAAAGTAATGCTCAAAATTCTCCAAGCCAGGCTTCAGCAATACATCAAGTGTTAACTTCCAGATGTTCAAGCTTGTTTTAGAAAATACAGAGGAACCAGAGATCAAATTCCCAACATCTGCTGGATCTTTGAAAAAACAAGCAAGTTCCAGGAAAACATCTACTTCTGCAAAAGCCTTTGACTATGTGGATCAAAATGAACTGGAAAATTCTGAAAGAGATGGGAATACCAGACCACCGGACCTGCCTCTTGAGGAGCCTGTATGCAGGTCAGGAAGCAACAGTTAGGACTGGACATTGAATAACAGACCGGTTCCAAATAGGAAAAGGAGTACCTCAAGGCTACATATTGTCACACTGCTTATTTACCTTCTATGCAGAGAAATGCTGGGCTGGAAGAAACAAAAACTGGAATCAAGATTGCCAGGAGAAATGTCAATAACTTCAGATATGCAGATGAAACCACCCTTATGGCAGAAAGTGAAGAGAAACTGAACAATCTCTTGATGAAAATAAAAGAGGAAAGTGAAGAAGTAGGCTTAAAGCTCTACATTATGGAAACTGAAATCATGGCGTCCTGCCCCATCACTTCATGGAAAATATATGCACAAACAGAGGAAATGGTGGCAGACTTTATTTTGGGGAGGTGGGGGGCTACAAAATCACTGCAGATAGTGACTACAGCCATGAAATTAAAAGATGCTTACTCCTCCTAGAGAGCATAAAACAAGACCAGGAGCTAACTGTGGCTCAGATCAGGAAATCCTTATTTCCACATATTGACTTAAGTTGAAAAAAGTAAGGAAAACCATTAGACCATTCAGGAATTACCTATATCAAATCCCTTATGATTATACAGTGGAAGTGAGAAATAAATTTAAGGGACTAGGTCTGATAGAGTGCCTGATGAACCATGGATGGAGACAGGTATCAAGATCATCCCCAAGAAAAAGAAATTCAAAAACTCAAAATGGGTGCCTGAGGAAGCCTTAAAAATAGCTGTGAAATGAAGAGAAGTGAAAGGCAAAGGAGAGAAGGAAAGATATAGCCATTTGAATACAGAGTTGCAAAGAATAGCAAGGAGAGATAAGAAAGCCTTCCTTAGTGATCAGTGCAAAGAAATAGAGGAAAGTAATAGCATGGGAAAGACTAGAGATCACGTCAAGAAAATTTGAGGTTCCAAGGGAATATTTCATGCAAAGATAGGCACAATAAGGACAGAAATGGTATGGACCCAACAGAAGCAGAAGATATTAAGAAGAGTTGGCAAAGATTACACAGAAGAACTGTCCATAAAAGATCTTCACAATCCAAATAATCATGATGATCTGATCTCTCACCTAGGTCCAGACATCTTGGAATGTGAAGTCAAGTGGGCCTTAAGAAGCATCACTATGAACAAAGTTAGTGGAAGTGATAGAATTGCAGTTGAGCTATTTAAAATCCTAAAAGATTATGCTATGGAAGTGCTGCACTCGATATGTCAGCAAATTTGAAAAACTCAGCAGTGGCTCGGGACTTTAAAAGGTCAGTTTTCATTCCAATCCCAAAGTAAGGCAATGCCAAAGAATGCTCAAACTACTGCACAATTGCATTCATCTCACATGCTAGTAAAGTAATGCTAAAAATTCTCCAAGCCATGCTTCAGCAATACATGAACCGTAAACTTCAAGATGTTCAAGCTGGTTTTTGAAAAGTCAGAGGAAACAGAGATCAAATGGCCAACATCCACTGGATCATCAATCAAGCAAGGGAGTTCCAGAAAAAGATCTACTTTTGCTTTATTGACTTTTCCAAAGACTTTGACTGTGTGGATTACAATAAACGTTGGGAAATTCTGAAAGAGATGGGAATACCAGAGCAGCTGACCTGCCTCTTGAGAAGCCTCTATGCAGGCCGGAAAACAGCAGTTTGAACGGGACATGGAATGACTAGCTGCACATAGGATAAGGAATATGTCAAAGTTGTATATTGTCACTCTGCTTATTTAACTTCTATGCAGAGTACCTCATGAGAAACACTGTGCTGGATGAAGCACAAGCTGGAATCAAGTTTTCCAGGAGAAATAACCTTAGATATGCAGATGACACCACCCTTATGGCAGAAAGGGAAGAACTAAAGAGTCATTTAATGAAATCAAAAGAAGAGAGTGAAACGTTGGCTTAAAGCTGAAAACTAAGATCATGGCATCTGATCCCACCACTTTATGGCAAATTGAAGGGCAATCAGTGTTTGACTTTCTTTTGAAGGGCTCCAGAATCACTGTAGATGGTGATTGAAGCCATGAAATTCAAAGATGCTTACTTCTGGGAAGGAAAGTTATGACCAACCTAGACAGCATATTAAAAACCAGAGACATTATCTTGCCGACAGAGGTCTGTCTAGTCAAAGGTATGGATTTTCTAGTAGTCATGTATGGATGTGAGAGCTGGACTATCATTTATGAAATGAGATGCCAGTCCAGGTTCGATGCACTATACTGGATGCTTGGAGCTAGTGCACTGGGATGACCCAGAGGGATGGAATGGGGAGGGAGGAGGGAGGAGGGTTCAGGATGGGGAACACATGTATACCACTGGTGGATTCATTTTGATATTTGACAAAACTAATACAATTATGTAACGTTTAAAAATAAAATAAAATTTGAAAAAAAAAAAAGTTGAGCATCAAAGAATTGATGCTTTTGAACTGTATTGTTGGAGAAGTCTCTTGAGAGGCCCTTGTACTTCAAGGAGATCCGACAAATCCATCCTAAAGGAGATCAGTCCTGAATATTCATTGAAAGAACTGATGCTGAAGCTGAAACTCCAATAATTTGGCCACCAGATGCAAAGACTTGACTCATTTAAAATGACCCTGATGCTGGGAGAGATTGAGGTCCAGAGGAGAAAGGTATGACAGAGGATGAGATGGTTGGATGGCATCACTGATTCAGTGGACATGAGTTGAGTAAACTTTGGGAGTTGGTGATTGACAGGGAGGCCTGGTGTGCTGCAGTCCATGGGGTTGCAAAGAGTCAGACACAACTGAGTGACTGAATTTAGAAGAGTGCCTTGTAATTTTCTTGAGTGTGTTCTTGTTTTGCTGGAAGATTAGCATGGGTTGTCTTGCACTGGAGCTTGCTGCTCTTGGATGGAGCTTGCTTTCAGTGTAGGCATGTATCCTTTTGGATGGGATCTTGTCTATCACTCTTCCCTGGTGCCAGGGGTTCTATGATGATCCAAAGTTCTGGAGCTGAGCTACCTGCCTCTGGTTTTTGGTCCCCCTCTTGCAGTAACCTCAAGACTACACTTTCAACATTGCACAGAAGACAAAACCCCATGTTAGTGGTGAAATAACTCCACATCCTGGACAGTCAAAGAGATCCACAGCATTATGTATAGAAAAGAAGAGGGAAGAGCTAGATAGAGGTGATCAGGAGGAGAAAAGAAAGTCAAAAGGAAAGAGAGCAATTAAGCCTGTAATCAAATCCCTGAGTGAAAGTGGATATTAAAAAATAGACTCTTAATACTACAAAATGAATAACAAATTCCAGAAAGCAAAAATTAAAAAACCTAGACTAGAATTTGAACTCCCAAATGTATAATATAAAATAAACCGAGACATAATTGAACACAAAAATTAGAAAAAATATTCTGGGGTCAGTTCAGTGTCAGGTTATCCCTTGTTCTAGCTTGCACTCTTTCTCAAAGTCCACAATTGTCCTTAAATGCAATTTTACTGCTTAATTTTAATCTGTTGCACCTGCCACTTCTTGAGTGGTTCCCCTGTCTTATCTTTACTTAGGCTGGCCTCCTCTGCTTGCAAGTCTCTTCAATGTCTAATCTAAGCCCTGATAGGAAGAGGTGACAATAGACCCTTATTCAGGGTCATTTGCTCTGTTTTGCTGTGGAGAGGCAGGAACACTGCAAACAAATACCACTGGGATTTGTGGGTAGCCTTTGTTGTGAATGGACAGCACAGGGTCTGCCAAAGTCCAAGGTGATGTACGCTTCTCAGATCCAGCCACTCAAGCTCCTGGGTGTCCCTTGAGGGCACAGTTACAGAAGGGCCATGGATCTCATGCACTTGCCAGGCCCAAGCTACCTAGGGTCCGTCCTGTGCTAGGCGTGAAGTCCCAGGTTGGCCGTGTGTCTCCTGCACTTCCCGGGTCCAAGCTGCTAAGATTCCCAGGTGTTGTATGAAGGCCCAGCCCCAGTTGAACCATGTATCTCTTGCTCATCCCAGGCCCAAGCAGTCCAGACTCCCCAGTTCTCTGTTTGGGGCACAGTCCCAGGTGGGTTCTTTGTCTCCTGCACTTCCAAGGCCCAAGCTGCTCATATTTCTGGGTGTTCTATGAATGCCCAGTCCCAGTTGAGCCATGCATCTCCTGCTCTTCCCAGGCCAAAGTGGCCTGGTGTTCTGCCAGAGCATAGTCCCAGGTGGGCCCTTTGTCTAATGCACTTTCCAGGTCCAAGCTGCTCAGGTTCCAGGATGTTCCAGAGTACACTCTTCCAGAGAGCCACTCAGGTTTTCAGGATAGCTGTGATGTCATAGTTCCTGGTGGACCATGTTTTTCGTGCACTGCTCAGGTTCATTCTGGTCAGTTTCTCAGATACTCCACAAGGATACAGTCCATGCATGGTGAGCTGTGCATCTCCTCAGAGGAGTTGCTCTCAGGTTATGACACTCTTGGCAGCTATAAACTGTCCCAGATCTCAGGAAGTCATGGTTAGTGGCTGCTCATGGATAGAGTCTGCTCACAGCTTGGCAGGAGATGCAGTCTCCTGGGCCTAAAAGGTTATGGCCTTCTGCCTCTGGTTGTCAACATTCTGAATCTTTGCCTCCTGGGAGGTCCATAAGGAAAGCTAGCTTGCTCTCCTTCAGTAAATACTAGGGCATAGTCTGTTCTGTAAGCAGGTCAGGGGTTGCAGTGTTGTCTTAGAGCCTTCCCATGGGAACATTCCTTTTCTTTGTTTATTTTTCTCTCTCTGGCATTATGTGCCTCAGCCTGCTACATCACATTAGTTCTCTCAGAGTGTCTGTAGAGCATTCAAACCCCATCTTTATTCTAAGGACTGAAGATGCAGAGGGCGCCCCTGTACAAAGCCCCCACTCACTGTGGGTGGACACGAGACTGTGAGGCAATTCCCCACTAATAATTGTTTTTTTGGCTTGAATTCTGAGATGGTGGTGTGGGGTGGTTATACCACCCTCTGAGATTCCAAAGAGGCCCACTGAATCAACCTCTGAGAGGGTTTCCTGTCGTATGGAAACTTATCCTTCTCTAAAAGCTTAAGGTGGATAGTGCTGGATTTGGGGTGGTGTGGGTTGGCTATACCACCCTCTGAGATTCCAAAGAGGCCCACTGAATCAACCTCTGAGAGGGTTTCCTGTGGTATGGAAACTTCTCCTTCTCTAAAAGCTTAAGATGGATAGTGCTGGATTCATGATCTCTGAGAAGAAGATTTAACTTCAGGACTAAGGACCAGGCTTGATCACTCAAGAGTTCTTGTATATCAGAGTTTTATTAAAGTAAGAAAAGGAACAGAGAAAGCTTCTGACATGGACATCAGAAGGGGGCCAGAGAATGCCCCCCTTGCTAGTGTTAGCCAGGGAGTTACATACATTTTAATTTAGTTATTATAATACATCAAAAGCATGTCTGAAATTTGTGAAAATTTTACCAGACCTACTCCCACAATTTATATTTTAGGATAACAGGATTAGAATTTAACAATAGAAAGATCCTACCAGACCCACTCCCATAATATAGCTTCTAAAATATAAGGATTCGTCAGAAGGTTTTCAGGGAGGAGAAACTGTCCTCAAGCATGATACACTGTTGCTATATAATTCTAATTACAGAGTTTAAACTGAATTGTTTGCTGTGTAATCATCATTTCAAGGTTTAAAGAAAAAACAAAACAAAACATTTTATGTGACTAAGACTAATGAATATAGAGAAAAACAAACAAGCAAGCAATTCTCCTCCTTGAGAATTCCAGAACCCTATCTCCTTCTCAAGAATCCAGATATTTTTCTCTTCTTTGGGTAGGCCAGACTTCTTATCAATCTGCATAGGAATTGACTCTCTATCCCCAACACAAGTTCAGTTCAGTTTCTCAGTCGTGTCCAACTATTTGTAACCCCAAGGACTGTGACACACCAGACTCCTCTGTTCATCACTAACTTCCATAGCTTGCTCAAACTCATCTCCATTGAGTTAGTGATGGACTCAATCTCATCCTGTCTTCTGCTTCTCCTCCTGCCTTCAATCTTTCTCAACACTGGGGTCATTTGCAAGAGTCAGTTATTTGCATCAGGTGGCCAAATTCAGCTTTAGCATCAGTGCTTCCAATAAATATTCAGGACTGAATGTCTTACTGACTAATTTTATTCCCTTGCTGTCCAAGGGACTCTCAAGAGTCTTCTCCAACACCACACTTCAAAAGCATCAATTTTTCAGGGCTCAGCTTTCTGTATAGTCCAACTCTCACATCCATATATGACTACTGGACAAATTATAGCTTGGACTAGAAAGACTTTTGTTGGCAAAGTCATATCTCTGTTTTTAAATATCCTGCCTAGGTTGGTCATAGCTTTTCTTCCAAGAAGCAAGTATCTTTTAATTTTATGCTGCAGCCACCATCTACAGTGATTTTGAAGCCAGGACAATAAAGTCTCTTAGCGTTTCCATTGTTTCCCCATCTGCGGCTGCTACTGTTGCTAAGCCACTTCAATCGTGTCCGACTCTGTGTGACCCCATAAACGTCAGCCCACCAGGCTCCCCTGCCCCTGGGGTTCTCCAGGCAAGAACACTGGAGTAGGTTGCCATTTCCGTCTCCAATGCAGGAAAGTGAAAGGTGAAAGTGAAGTCTCTCAATCATGGGGCCAGAAGCCATGATCTTCGTTTTTGAATGTTGAGTTTTAAGCTGGCTTTTGCACTCTTCTGTTTCACTTTCATCAAGAGGCTCTTTAGTCCCTCTTCACTTTCTGGTATATGGGTTTTGTCATCTATGTATCTCAGGCTATTGCTATTTCTCCCAGCAAGTTTGATTCCAGCTTGTGCTTCATCCAGTCTGGCATTTCACATGATGTGCTCTTCATCTAATTTAAATAAGCAGGGTTACAATTCAGAACCAGTCCATTGTTGCATATCTGGTTCTAGAATCAGTCTCTATCCCTAAATCCTTTGTCTCTCTTTTCTTGTTTATCTCTTCTCCTCCCTCATTATGAGTAAATTGA
Organism: Bos taurus; assembly: GCF_002263795.3. NCBI lineage: Eukaryota > Metazoa > Chordata > Mammalia > Artiodactyla > Bovidae > Bos > Bos taurus. Next base: position 24,789,003 of record NC_082638.1, read on the forward strand.
TTAGCCTTTCTGGTGTCCTCTGCCAGCATATAGAAATGGTTTAGTGAAAGTTACTCCATATCCTGACAATCCGTTGAGGTATTTACTGGGGAAAAATTGAACTCCTTCTCATATGTCACTGCCACCTTAGGACGAGTCTACCGAGTTTATATTCAAAGGTATGCATTCTGCCCCTGTTAACAAGTACTCTAAAGTAGGAATACTCTCAATGTAATACCATCGAGTACTATTGAGCTCACAGTGTGAAACATGCATGTAACGAAGCTACTGAGCTCACCCTCTGTAGTATGCATCCAGCAACTACTTGTGCCCTACTCTGTGACAATTATGCTGCAGCTCATGATCTGGCACTCATGAGTGTATGAAGCACTACTTCTGATTATGCATGCAGCAACTACTGAGGTTGAAATCAGGACTTTGCATTCTGCTTTTACTGAGAATTGAATTAGAACAGGTATACTAATTAGCTTGCACTCTGGAACATACATTACAACTCTAGAGCATAAGTATCACAACCAAGTGTGCCTGCACTCTGGACCTGGGATGCTGTAACAACTGAAAATGCAAGAAGCTTTTCACAACTACTGACCCCTGATTTCAAACCACTGCTGCTGCTGCCGCCAAGTCACTTCAGTAGTGTCCGACTCTGTGTGACCACATAGACAGCAGCCCACCAGGCTTCCCTATCCCTGGGATTCTCCAGACGAGAATACTGGAGGGGGTTGCCACTTCCTTCTCCAATGCATGTGTGCATGCTAAGTCACTTTAATCTTGTCCGACTCCGTGCGAACCTATGGAGAGCAGCCCAGCAGGTTCCTCTGTCCATGGAATTCTCCAGGCAAGAATATTGGACTGGGTTGCGATTTCCTTCTCCGATTTCAAAGCACACATGCTACAAACATGACGTTTGCACTCTGGAATACGCGCTTGTCAATACTGAGACCACCATCAGAGGACACACGCTAGAACTACTTAGTTTCTAATCTAGATCACCCTTTCTGCCACTATTGAGATTACTGACAAAATTTAGAACAAGTGCCTTGCTGTCACTGAGACTGCACAGTAGAGCATACATCCCATCACTCCTGAACCTGGGTTATTGAGAATATGGCCTGCCACTACTGAGCCTGTCCCTAAAACATGCCTGTTGTAAGTACACATACACTTTTGGTATATTACACTCTGGATTCTGCATCCCTGCACTACTGAAATTGCCTTCCAGAACAAGAGTTCATTGCCTGCTGAATTTTCACTCTAAACAATAAAAATCACAATAATTAGCTTGTTGCTTTATAGGTAAGTCAGGCCACTACTCAACCTGCGCTGTAGTTCAGGTGTGCCTAAACAATTACTGAACTTGCACTCTGATGTTTGTTTACTTCTGGACACACCTGAGCCAGCACTCCTATAGACATAGTGAGTTTGAACACTGGAGGACATGGTACACCTCTACTGAGCATGAGTTCAAGGGCAGGCATCCGGGCTCTGCAGAGAACATGCTCTAGTTTCACACATTCCACAGTAACTGAACTCGCAATTGGGAGTACAGCTCTCACGACTACGGAGTGCACACATTTTATCATGGGTTTTGCACTACTGCGGTTTACTCAGGAACATACCTCCCATCACGACTGTGTGTGCCTTCAAGAGCCAATGTTCTGACACTACAGAGACTATGCTGTAGAGTAAGAATGCCTGAGCTACACACCTGCACACTGAATCATGCATTCCGGCAGTATCAATCCTAGTACTATAGCACACCTGTCACTTCTGAGTCCTTACACTAAGCAGGCATGGCACAGCTAGTGAGCATGTGGCCTAGAGCATGTGTGTGGCCAATACTAATTTTGCACTCTGAAGCATGTGTCTTGCCACTTGTAAGCGGTTCAGCTACTGATTTTGCACCCTGTTACACTATTTAATCACTGCTGAACCTGCCTTATAGACCATGAGTTCCACTACTACTAATCTTGCCCCATGGCCTGTGAGCTTAAAGTAGTGATCCCACACTCTGCAGCTGAACTTTGCCAATGACTTGGCTTGCCCGCTGTTGCATATTTCCCCCCACTCTTCTTCCTGTACTCTAGAGCATGTGTCCCAACTACTGAATTTACACTCTGGAGGACCTATTCCAGGAAAGTGGAGGTTGCATTATAAAACACATATCCTACCCACGAGTGAACCGTCATTCTAGATCAACTGTGTCACCACTAGTGACTTTGAATTCTGAAGCATTAATGTCACTTCCCTGAAGTATTGCTCTAGAAGGTGTGTGCAACCATCGCTCCAGTGGCATTTTATACCAGCCATTATGCTGCTAGCCATCCAGCACGCTAGACTGTATAAGTTGTGAGTAGTGTACCTGGTTCCACAGCTACATCTATGGATGATCTTCCACAACTAGAGACTTGGTGTATACTTCATATTTCCTGCCTCAATTGATCATGTGTCACAACACACATATGCCACAACCCATGTGCTTGCACTGTTGAGGACTTATCTTCCCACTACTGAGCTTGTGTGGCAGAACAGGCGTATCACATTTTCTCAGTTTGATCTCTGGATATGCATCCAAAAATAAAAACCCAGCGTTCAAGAGAACATGTCCCTCACTTACTGAGTGTGCACTCTTAAGCAAGTGTACTGCAACTCCTGAGACAACACTCTGAAGCACGTGTAATGCAGGCATGCTTCATCTGCTGAACTTAGCTCTTCAGCATGCATCTCAACATTGAAGCACACTTTAGACACACCCCTGGTAATACAGAACCATGATCTAGAGCAAGTATGGTTCGAATACTGAATCTTTGCTTTAGAGAACTTGTTCTTTGTCTCCTGAGATTGTAATTTTGAGGATTCTCCCCACCAGTACTAAGACTGTATTCTAGAGCGGACATGACACAAATAGTAGGATGGCACTTTGCAGCCTGCATACATCACTACTGTGTCTGAGCTCTAGCATAGAAGTACTGAAACTACTTAGCTTGCAATCTGGAGTATACATTCTGCCACTAGTGTGCTTGCATTTTAGAACAGGCTGTCTGAAGCTATCCCATTGGCAATGGCAACATGCTTCCAGCCACTACTGAATGAACACTAGAGCACAGTTCCTACCATTACTGAGCATGTACTCTACCACAAGATGACTAAAACGTCTCAGTTGCATTGTGGAGCATACCTCTTTCCACAACTGAACTTGCATTCTACAGCAAATGTTACACAACGACTGATCTTGTGCTCTAGAATTGGCACACCATAAATAATTTTCGTAATATTTGAACCATGTGTCTGGCCAATAGTAAATCAATGCTTTAGATCAGCTGTGCTAAAATCACTGAGCTTGCCCTCAGGTGTATGTCTGAACTCACATTTTATAGCACACCTACTGCCACTGTGGATTCTGTGCTCTAAAACTATCTTGAGATGAGAGAACAAGATGGTGGAGCTGTAGGTAGATGTGGAATACATCTCTCTGTGGATACATCAGGCATACACCTTCAGACACAGACAAGTAATCAAAACATCAGCTGAAAGCAGACAGGAGTGCCTGACCAGTGGAAAAGAATATATAGAACCACGCAAAACTCAGTAGGATGAAAGAACTGGGGGGGAAAATCATGAGTCTTATTAGGACTGAATCAGCCCTGAGTGGGTGAAGGAGGGGTCTAATCCCATATTGGGGGGCTTGTCTGAATCATAGAATAAACATTTAAAGCTGAGAGTGAAACAACTGATCTGTGGATAACTAGATGTAATGAGAATCAGTGAGTCCTTGCTACAGCTGTACATACCCCAGCCAAGGATATGTGTCCCCTGAAAGGCACAGTGTCTGGGAGCTGGAATTGAGGGATTCTGGAGCGATTCCTGGGCGAAGGCTGCTGTTTACTGTGGCGAGATGGAGAGAGGGGCTGTGAGGGAGGAAACTGTGCTAGGATACGCCTGTGGAGGAAAGCCAGGCAGCCAAGGAAGCAAGGCGATATCACTGAGTCACATGTATGGGGGTGGAGCAATCACCATAGCCTCTCTCTTTCCACATGATAGCATCAGCAGTTACTACAATAGTGAGGCTGACCCATCAAATGCTGAACACACTGAAATACAGAGCAGGACACCACCTAGGGTACTCCTTTAAGTGCCTGATGCACAAAACTAGAGTCGAACCCTACTCACGATACTTCTTTAAGTGCCTGATGCACTGATCTACAGAATAGGACCCCAGCCAGGGAGGTATCTCTATGTGCTGACACATTGAACAACAGGGAAGGACTCCAGGCAACGAAGACTTCTAAGTGCCTCAATGGGTGGAACTAGGGAGAAAGACTGGCAAAAGAGGCCTTCTGATCGCCAGCTACAAGAAGCTCAAAAAAAGACTCTGATAGGGTCATAACTCCAGTGGTCTAGTCAGTTCTGTGTCCCTGAACCCTGTACACTTGGCACCACCAGGGTCCCTGAAAGCCAAGCACCTGCTCCACTTTCACAATTAACTCTCACTGGAGAAAAGCTGCCACAGGTGAAAACAAAACAAAACAAACAAAAAAAATCTTGCAACATTTTGCACTAGTTTGCTTCAGTCCTGTCTAACACTTTGTGGGACACATTTCAGCACTACAGAGAACAAGCTCTAAAATACATATACTGGAACAACTGACCTTTTCCAGTCTTGTTGCCACTGCTGAATTTTCCAAATTTGCTGGCACATTGAATTCAGCACTTTAACAGAACTATCTTTTAGGATTTGAAATCGCTCAACTGGGGTTCCATATCTTCACTAGCTTTGTTTGTATTGATGCTTCCTAAGGCTGACTTGACTTCATGTTTCAGGATGTCTGGCTCTAGGTGAGTGATCACATCATCATGATTATCTGGATCATGAAGATTTTTTCTGTATAGTTCTTCAATCTTTTCTGTATAGATTCTTGCTACCTCTTCTTAATATCTTCTGCTTCTTTTAGGTCCATACAATTTCTGTCCTTTATTGTGTCCTTCTTGGTATGAAATATTCCCTTGGTATCTCTAATTTCCTTGAAGAGATCACTAGTCTTTCCCAACTATTGTTTTCCTCTATTTCTTTGCATTGTTCACTAAGGAAGGCTTTTTTTAATCTCTCCTTGCTATTCTTTGGTAATCTGCAGTCATATGGGTATATCTTCCCTTTTCTCCTTTGCCTTTTGCTTCTCTTCTTTACTTAACTATTTGTAAGGCCTCCTCAGACAACCATTTCACCTTTTGGCATTACTTTTCTTGGGGATGTTCTTGGTCACTGCCTCCTGTACAATTTCATGAACCTCCATCTGTAGTTCTTCAGGCACTCTATCAAATCTATTCCCTTAAATCTTTTGTCACGTCCACTGTATAATCATAAGGGATCTGATTTAGGTCATACCTGAATCATAAGTAGAGAGTGAAAAAGTTGGCTTAAAGCTCAACATTCAGAAAAAAAAAAAAAAAAAAAGATCATGGCCTCCAGTCCCATCACTTCATGGGAAACAGATGGGGAAACAATGGAAACAGTGTCAGACTTTATTTTGGGGGGGGGGGGGGCTCCAAAATCACTGCAGAGGGTGATTGCAGCCATGAAATTAAAAGACGCTTACTCCTTGGAAGGAAAGTTATGACCAAACTTGATAGCATATTCAAAAGCAGAGACATTACTTTGCCAACAAAGGTCCATCTAGTCAAGGCTATGCTTTTTCCAGTAGTCATGTATGGATGTGAGACTTGGACTGTGAAGAAGGCTGAGCACCAAAGAATGGATGCTTTTGAACTCTAGTGTTGGAGAAGACTCTTGAAAATCCCTTGGACTACAAGGAGATCCAACCAGTCCATTCTGAGTGAGATCAGCCCTGGGATTTCTTTGGACGGAATGATGCTGAAGCTGAAACTCCAGTACTTTGGCCACCTCATGCGAAGAGCTGACTCATTGGAAAAGACTCTGATGCTGGGAGGGATTGGGGGCAGGAGGAGAAGGGGATGACAGATGATGAGATGGCTGGATGGCATCAATGACTCGATAGACATAAGTCTGAGTGAACTCCGGGAGTTTGTGATGGACAGGAAGGCCTGGCGTACTGCGATTCATGGGGTCACAAAGAGTCGGACACAACTAAGCGACTGAACTGAACTGAATCATCTACTTTCTTCAATTTAAGTCTAAGTCTATAACATTAGTCACACAAATACTGAGCTTCCACTCTGAACCTGCCTTCTTACAAGTATTTTCCAACATTTTAGAGCACTTTTGCTGCACCTATTTATCTTCACTCTGAAACACATATACCGTCACTCCTGAAACGATGCTCAAGTGCATGCATTTAACTCCTACTGAACCTCTGCTCCAGAGTAGGCATGCCGATCTACTAAGCTTGCATTCTGCCACATGCATCTTCCACTACTTAGACTATGATACTGAGGTCATGCTGCAAAAACATAGTTGCAATCTCAAGCTTATCTTCTTTGATTTTCAGCCTCTATACCAGCACACATGGTCTGCCCCTCCTATGTCCACTTTCTTTCTTTCTTTATTGTTTTGTTTTTTGGTTTATGCAACTTTAATGAAGAAAAATAAATCAATAACTAGCAGAGCTATTAGTTGGTCACTCATCCATTGACAACTTGCATCATTTATTCAGTGCTATATTAAACAGTGTATTGGAAGATAGATTAACTAATAGCTCCAAGCCTCCTAACAATTTAAATGAAAATTACAAAATGTTTTGAGACCCTATTTTGGAATACAAAGGGTGTTTGACTTCCAATTTCCATTCTCTGTAGAACAAGAACAGGTCATTCCTTTATTGACATGCATAAAATACATCACATTTTCTGTTCTGCTGGTGCTATAAATTCAATACCAATTCTTCAGCCATATCAGTTATGAGCATAAAGTATATCATGTAACCTCAAATCTCTAACAGTGGAAGGCTTAAACAAGAATGGATGCTGTTAGAATAATGCTGCTTCCTTTGATGTGACAACTCAGCATCCATCTCCCTCCCTCTCAGATGATTCTTCAGCATGTTAGAGCAGTGAGGAATGGTTTTAGTCTCATAAGCAAGTTAGAGTGAAGACATTGGCCACATAATACACATGCTGCATTTTTTTTTTTAAATTCTGAATCTTGGGCTCTTGTAACTACTTTACAGTTTCTAAAAGCAGTTATTGTCGAAAGCTGGAAGAACTTAAGTCTTCTGAGATGAGCATGTGAATGAATGGAGGGAGGTAAACAAAAAATAAAATTAAAAAAGATGAGGTCTGATAGGGGAGCAGCCAGATAAGAAAATAAAATTTAAAAAAACAGTAATTTAAAGTTTATTCCAGCTATAATGCAGGTTAGTCTGACTTTAAGCATCACATGGCATACTTCTGAGGCCATTCCCGAGATATTCTGTTGTACTTATCTCTGTCTGTTTTATACATCTGTGCAATCTCTGGCACTAGGGGGTCATCTGGGTTTGGATCACATAGCAGTGAACAAATGGATAAAAGAACTTTAGAAATAGTTAAAGCAGGAGACCACTGTGATCTTAGAATATTGAGACAAATGCTACCATTACTGTTAATATTTGGATGATAAATTCTTGTTGTAAATGCAACCTTAGGTAGTTTGAAGGGGTAGTCTGTAGGAAAATGAATTGTCAAAAAGAATACACCGCCTTGATAAGGGCTGTCATTAGGCCCCATAATTGTGGCTTGCCAATGAAACATATCATCCCCAACTGGACCTGCAGAACATTGTGCTGGAGGGTCACGGGCCAAATCACTAAGTTCCTTATTAATCCATTTCAGCGCCATAGTCTGTGCTTTTCATCTGGCTCCTCACTATCTCGGTGTGTGCTTGAAGGTCCCGCCAAACTCTTGATTATCCCGGCGGCTGGGAAGGATTGACTCTTCGTCTCACACCAGCTCTGCCAGACACAGGCGCCTTATTAAACAGATCGGAGGTTGGACTTGGAGGGCGGGGGCCTGAGGCGGGTCATGGGCTGGGGGGAAGGGCCCTAAGTCCACTTTCTTTTTATTTTATTTTATTTTTAAACTTTACATAATTGTATTAGTTTTGCCAAATATCAAAATGAATCCACTACAGGTATACATGTGTTCCCCATCCTGAACCCTCCTCCCTCCTCCCTCCCCATACCATCCCTCTGGGTCGTCCCAGTGCACTAGCCCCAAGCATCCAGTGTCGTGCATCGAACCTGGACTGGCATCTCATTTCTTACATGATATTTTACATGTTTCAATGCCATTCTCCCAAATCTTCCCACCCTCTCCCTCTCCCACAAAGTCCATAAGACTCTTCTATACATCAGTGTCTCTTTTGCTGTCTCGTACACAGGGTTATTGTTATCATCTTTCTAAATTCCATATATATGCATTAGTATACTGTATTGGTGTTTTTCCTTCTGGCTTACTTCACTCTGTATAATAGGCTCCAGTTTCATCCACCTCATTAGAACTGATTGAAATTTATTCTTTCTAATGGCTGAGTAATACTCCATTGTGTATATGTACCACAGCTTTCTTATCCATTCATCTGCTGATGGACACCTAGGTTGCTTCCATGTCCTGGCTATTATAAACAGTGCTGCCCCAATGTTCATCACAACACTTTCTTGAGTAGGTATAAAACAACTGTTGAGGTTGTATTCTGGATCATGTCCATGCTATTTCTAAATGCATTTTTAAAAATTTCTTCTAATTTCTTTTTACAAAAATGATTTATTTAATTGGAATAGAATTACTATGTATTACTGTGATGGTTTTTGACACATAGATCAGCATGAACCAGCCACATGAAAATATGTGTCTCCCTATCCTGAACACAACTCAAACCTTCCTTATTACCCCATGGTTCTGGGTTCTTCCACAGCACAAGAGTTGGGTGCATCTTTCATATGTTGAACTTGCACTGATCATCTCTTTTATATATGGTAATATACCTGTTTCAATGCTATGTTCTCAAATCATCCCACCCTTGAACTCTCCCATTGAGTCTAAGAGTCTGTTATTTATATGTGGATCTTCTTTACTAGCCTCCACGTGGGTAGGGTTATTGTTACTGTCTTCCTAAATCCAATTTATATGCATTAATGAGCAATATTTGCCTCTCTCTAACTTTTTTCACTCTGAATAATAGGCTGTAGGTTGAACTGCCTCATTAAAAGTGACACAAATATATGCCTTTCTGTAGCTGAGTAATATTTCGTTTGTACATATACCACAACTTCCTTATATATTCATCTGCTGATGTGCATCTAGATTACTTCCATGTCATAGCTATTGTAAAGGCAATTTCAATAAACATTGGGGTACATGTGTTATGTTCCATCCTAATTCCCTCTGGGTATATGCAAAGAAGTGGGGTTTCTGGGTCATATGACAGGTCTAGTCGAAGTTTCTCAAGGAATCTCCAAACTGTTCTGAATACAGGTTGTACCAGTTTGTGTTAGGGGCAACAGTGTATTAGGGTTAACTTTTCTCCACAGCCTTTCCAGGATTTCTTGCTTGTAGAATTTCTGGTGATGGCCACTCTGAACAGTGTGAGATGACTGCTCATTACAATTTTAATTTTCATTTATCGAATAGTGAATGATGTTAAGCATATTTCATGTGTTTATTAGACATCCATATGTCTTCTTTAAAAAAATGTCTATTTAGAGCTATTGGCCCCTATTAATGATGCTGTGAAAGTGCTGCACTCAATATGGCAGCAAATTTGGAAAACTCAGCAGTGGCCAAAGGACTCGAAAAGGTCAGTTTTCATTCCAATCCCAAAGAAAGGCAATGCCAAAGAATTCTCACATCACCATACAATTGCACTCATCTCCCATGCTAGTAAAGAAATGCTCAAAATTCTCCAAGCCAGGCTTCAGCAATATATGAATTGTGAACTTCCAGATGTTCAGCTGGTTTTACAAAAGGCAGAGGAACCAGAGATCAAGTTGCCAACATCTGCTGGATCACTGAAAAAGCAAGAGAGTTCCAGAAATTCATCTGTTTCTGTTTATTGTCTATGTGGAAGCCTTTGAGTGTGTGGATCACAATAAACTGTGGAAAATTCTGAAAGAGATGGGAATACCAGACCACCTGACCTGACTCTTGAGAAACCTATATACAGGTCAGGAAGCAACAGTTAGAACTGTACATGGAACACATACTGGTTCCAAATAGGAAAAGAAGTATGTCTAGGCTGTATATTGTCACCCTGCTTGTTTAACTTATATGCAGAGTACGTCATGAGAAACACAGGGCTGGAGGAAGCACAAGGTGGAATCAAGATTGCCAAGAGAAATATCAATAACCTCAGATATGCAGATGGTACCATCCTTCTGGCAGAAAGTGAAGAGGAACTAAAATGACTCTTGATCAAAGTGAAAGAGGAGAGTGAAAAAGTTGGCTTCAAGCTCAACATTCAGAAAATGAAAATCATGGCAACTGGTCCCATCACTTCATGGGACATAGATGGGGAAACAGTGTCAAACTTTATTTTTTGGGGCTCCAAAATCACTGCAGTTGGTGTCTGCAGCCATGAAATTAAAAGACACTTACTCCTTGGAAGGAACGTTGTGACCCACCTTGATAGCATATTCAAAAGCAGAGACATTACTTTGCCAACAATGGTCCATCTAGTCAAGGCTATGGTTTTTCCTGTAGTCATGTATGGATGTGAGAGTAGGACTGTGAAGAAAGCTGAGCATGGAAGAATTGATGCTTTTGAACTGTAGTGCTGGAAAAGACTCTTGATGTAAGAGATCCATCCAGTCCATCCTACAGGAGTTTAGTCCTGGGTGTTCCTTGGAAGGAATGATGCTAAAGCTGAAACTCCAGTACTTTGGCCACCTCCTGTGACGATTTGACTCACTGGTAAAGACTCTGATGCTGGGAGGGATTGAGGTCAGGAGGAGAAGAGGACGAGAGAGGATGAGATGGTGGTTGGCATCACCAAGTCGATGGACATGAGTTTGTTGAACTCCAGGAGTTGGAGATGGATAGGGAGGCCTGTCGTGCTGCAATTCATGGGGTCGCAAAGAGTCGGACATGACTGAACAACTGAACTGAACTGAACTGAAGCAACTGACAAAGAATTAATGTCAAAAATATACAAGCAACTCCTGAAGCTCAATTCCAGGAAAATAAACGACTCAATGAAAAAATTGGCCAAAGAACTAAACAGACATTTCTCCAAAGAAGACATACAGATAGCTAACAAACACATGAAAAGATGCTCAACATCACTCATTATCAGAGAAATGAAAATCAAAACCACAATGAGGTACCATTTCATGCCAGTCAGATTGGTTGTGCTCCAAAAGTCTACAAGCAATAAATGCTGGATAAGGTGTGGAGAAAAAGGAACCCTCTTACACTGCTGGTGGGAATGCAAACTAGTACAGCCACTATGGAGAACACTGTTTAGATTCTTTAAAAAAAAAAAAAAAAAAAAAAACAACCTTCAAATAGAACTGCCATAAGACCCAACAATCCCACTGCTGTGCATACACACCAAGGAAACCAGAATTGAAAGAGACATGTGTACCCCGATGTTCATCAGAGCACTGTTTCTAATAGCCAGGACATGGAAGCAACCTAGATGTCCATTAGTGGATGAATGGATAAGAAAGCTGTGGGATATATACATAATGGAGTATTACTCAGCCATTAAAAGGAATAGATTTCAGTCAGTTCTAATAGGGTGGATGAAACTGGAGCCTATTATACAGAATGAAGTTAGCCAGAAAGAAAAACACCAATAGAATAAACTAACACATATATGTGGAATTTAGAAAGCTGATAATGATAACCATGTATGCGAGAATGCAAAAAAGACACAGATGTATAAAACAGTCTTTTGAGCCCTGGGAGACGGCTAGGGTGGTATGATTTGGGAGAATGGCACTGACACATGTATAATAACATAGGTCACCAAACTGGCAGTCCAGGTTCAATGCATGATACAGGATGCTTGGGGTTGGTGCACTGGGATAACCAGGAGGGATGATATGAGGAGGGAGGTGGCACACATGTATACCTGTGGCAGATTCATATTTATGTATGGCAAAACCAGTACAATATTGTAAAGCAATTAGACTCCAATTAAAATACATATATATTTATATTGAAAATAAATAAAATAAAATTGTGTCCAATGTGAGGAGAGCAACAGCATTCTTTGAACAATATATCTAAGTAAATGAGAGTTGTGATTTTATGCGTTCAAGGTGTCCCCATAAGTATGAGCCCTACCTCTTATTACAGAAAGAATTGTGGAAGATGAGTGAGATTAAAGGAGAGCTTTTCAGCAACAGGATCTGAATTGTTCAGCCAGAAAATTATTAAGTAATGTAAGGCTTCCCAAACAGTTTATTTAAGATCTTGGGAGCAAGCAATGAGTTTGGCCACCTAAATAGTGTTGCATAAAATTATATTTTGACATATATACACCTGTGTGTATGAGTGTGTGTATAAAAAAGGTGCAATGGCTTTTAACTCCTGTTAGATACAATAGAAATGGAAAAAAATTAAAACCCAAATGAAGAATGATTAAAATGTCGACTCGGTTGTTGAATATATGTAAGTGGAAATACTTCAAAATATGTTTTCTCGGCTGAATGTAAAATATGAGGACTCTTTTATATCACTCACCTCTCTGCTTTTAATAAAGATCTACCAATTTTCAAATTTTTGTCCAGTTTTGACAAAAATAGACAGATATAGACTTATATATACATATATATCATATATAAAATATAGAGGTATATTTTCATAAGAGAAAATATTGATGCCAAGCTTAGATTTCAGAATTATTTCCAACTCCAGGCTCCATCTCAACAGAAAATAGCCAAAGTTAATGCTGATTGAAACACTCCAAGAGCTGGAAAACCTGAAAAAGAAATCGAACCTGCAACTGAGATTTTCTGTCACATTTATGATTGAGTTCTAAGTCCAACACTTTATTTCCTTTCGTGTTCTAAGCAGTCCCTTCTTAAGACTGAAAAGTATGAAAACCGAGAGAAAGAGGTAGGAGATTGTAGACCTCCTGGTGTTCAATTTCACACCAGTCAGAATGGGTGTGATCCAAAAGTCCACAAGCAATAAATGTTGGAGAGGACGTGGAGAAAAGGGAACCCTCTTACACTGTTGGTGGGAATGCAAAGTAGTACAGCCACTATGGAGAACAGTGTGGAGATTCCTTAAAAAACTGGAAATAGAACTGCCTTATAATCCAGCAATCCCACTTCTGGGCATACACACTGAGGAAACCAGAATTGAAAGAGACACGTGTACCCCAATGTTCATCGCAGCACTGTTTCTAGTAGCCAGGACATGGAAGCAACCTAGATGTCCATCAGCAGATGAATGAATGAGAAAGCTGTGGTGCATATATACAATGCAGTGTTACTCAGCCATTAAGAAGAATAAATTTCAATAAGTTATAATGAGGTAGATGCAACTGGAACCTATTATACAGAGTGAAGTAAGCCAGAAAGAAAAACACCAATACAGTATACTAACACATATATATGGAATTTAAAAGATGGTAACAATAACTCTGTATATGAGACAGCAAAAGAGACACTGATGTATAGAACAGTCTTTTGGACTCTTGGGAGAGGTAGAGGGTGAGATGATTTGGTAGAATGACATTGAAGCATGTATAATATCATATATGAACAAGTCACCAGTTCAGGTTCGATGCACGATACTGGATGTTTGGGGCTGGTGTGCTGGGACGACCCAGAGGGATGGTATGGGGAAGGAGGAGGTTTCAGGATGGGGAACACATGTATACCTGTGGTGGATTCATGTTGATGTATGGCAAAACCAGGACAATATTGTAAAGTTAAAAAATCAAATAAAAAATAATAAAATAAAATACACACAAAACAATAAAAAAAGTAATTTTAAACAGTGAGGCTAGAAAAGACAGAATCTAAGGATAATAATCAAGTGATAGAGAATAATAATGATTTAGCCATTAGTCAAATTCAAGGGTCTTTAGTTCCTCCTCAAGGGCCATCAATAACATCCTGAGCATTATCCTATGAACAGTTTTAGAGATGCCAAAGCCCCAGCCAGGCTGAAAGTTAAGTACAGAGACCACAGAGTAGTTGAAACCAGACAGTTAAAAGATTTTATTGCAGAGGCCAGTAGACCAATTTTGCTTGGGTAATAGTACTGAATATGAAAAATGTGTGTATAGAAGGGTGATAAATCACTTGTATTTCAGAAACCAAGTAGATTTATTGATGTGATTTTTCTGTGTAAAAATTCTTTAGGAATGAGATTTTGCATGCTTCATGGTTTTGGTTACTGTTTCTGTAAGCAGGCTGTATTTTTAAGTTGATGCTGAAGTAAACACTAGCTGAACATCACCTTTCAATGGCTAGGAGACCAGTGATTTTGTGATGTCACAGCTACCCTTCGATTGCTAGGAGACCAGTGATTTTGTGATGTCACAGCCTTTTGACTTTGAGGACCTCTGTGATGGTCTAGAGAGTTTCTCTCTGTTGGCCAGCCAAGCAATTTTTGAAGTAGTGGTCAGTAAAATCAGACAAATGAGAAAAGGATCTGAAGAAAGATTTCTCTGAGATGGCACATATACCTTCAGAAATTCAAGATGGGCCTCCTAAGGATTAATCAACTGATTCAGAAACCTCCATTAGATCTTTGTATGATTATACACTTACTAGGGACTCAGTTTTGAGATCTATGATTGAAGAATATGCTTTTCAGGCTTTGTCAGAGGATCTTGTGATAAAAAGGCCATGCTACAAATATTCTGTCTCTGAAACAGATGAGGTGACTAATTTTCTTTCACTCACCTTTCCACAAAAACTTTGGAATATAGTTGAAAGTGATCAGTTTGAATCTATTTGGTGGGATGAGAGAGGCACATGTATAGTGATCAATGAAGAACTCTTTAAGAAAGAAGTCTTGGAAAGAAAGGCACCTTTCAGAATATTTGAAACCAAGAGTATGAAAAGTTTAATTTGACAGCTTAACCTTTATGGATTTAGCAAAAAGCGACAAACTTTTCAAAGATCTGCTTCACTACCTGTCTTTCTGGAAGAAGAAAACAACATCTCTCTTTTGAGTAAGGTATTCCAACATTTTCACTTATTGGCAATATGTAAGATGAAATCATGTGACCTAGAAAGCACATTTACATATGTAGCTAAAACCGAATTTAAACTTGAGCTAACAAATCATTAAAAAGTTTTATTTTTTGAAGTTGAGAACAGCTGGATATGTTAAAATATTGGATGTTTGACAAACTTTCCTAGCACTGTGAAACCAGATATAAGTCCTGAAGCAACTTTAAGTGGTATTTACTGTATATATAAAATATATTTTTCATTGAGGATCATATTCTTTCTAACATGTTACCTGTTAAACTACTGATGGAGGTGTTTTATTTGATGCTATTTAGTTGGTTTCATTAAAGGAATACATTTTTATAACTTAGCTTTGCTTGTCAGTTTTACCTTGGTTTATAAAGAAACTAAATAATGTAATCCTTTGATTTTAGTTACAGACCTACTATAATCCAAATTCCAAAAGAGGTCATCGTCAACTTTTATTAAGAGTGCAAAGAAGAGTTGGGATTAATAATGTGTCTCAAATATCTTCATTAGTGCAAGATAACAAGAAGCATGTTAAAGCAAGTGTCAACGAAGATGATCGTAACTCTGAATTTATTCCAGAAATTAGTAGAGAGAGCGCATTTTCAGCCTCCACAAGTTTACATGTGCCTTTCATACAAAAGCCTCATACCATCCAGATTGTCACTAATACAAATGCCCTATCTCCGTGTGACTTACCTAACCCATCACCAATATCGGTTAGACAAACAGAACAGATTTTGGTAGATCAACCTGCTGTTTTAAAAAAGTTGAGCATTTTTAATTGGCATTCACATAGCAGCTACACTCAAGTAAATGGCCCCATTGAGGACTTTGCTACTACAACTACATCTACTTCTCAGAACCACATTGTATCCCCATTACAGAGCACTTATTCTGGACTGATGGTGGAGCCTTCTAAATTTCCAGTCAGGCATAGCGATATGTCAGGCCATGACAATCCTTTTCCTAACCTGCAAGAGACAGGTAACCCGTGGTTCTCAGTGCCAACAAGCACTTATACATCTGCTTCCTCTCTTTCAAGTCAACTCATCAACAATCATCATTATATGGAAACCATGCTAATTAAAACTGACCTATCAAATACGTGTCAGATTATGGAGCCTAAGGAAGATTGAACGTTACTTTGGGAGATGTCAACAAATACCTACCATTCCTGTATTTGAACAATAAATTTACATGTTCATCTTCATAGTTTCATTTTCAATTTTTAAACAAAGAAGAGAAAATGAGGCTTTAGTTCATTGGTTTACTATTTTACTGCATGGTATTCCAAACTCTTCAGTTCAAGAAAGCATTCGTTATGCATTCTAGGTAAATGACACCTGATATAATATTTGTAAGCAAGAAAATGAGAAGCAAGGGAAAAGAGGTAATGGATGTAAAGTGATTTCTGAAATCATCCCTGCTGAAATGAAGGGGTGTCTAAATTAGGATGGTATGGGTGAAGAAAGAGATGCAAATAAAATTAGATAAATAAAAATACACAGTATGAACTTCAGCGCATTCACATATTATATTCTATTAGTTACTGATAGAGTCTTAAAGATGAGACAGCAGATTGTTTTCATTATAGAAATTAATTTCATCCCTGAAAATATAGATATTGTAGTACATCCAAAATCATGATCACAATTATACCATCACTGTGATAGAAAAGATAGCATGATATAATCAGTGACTGGCCCATGGTCAGCACAAGTTATGTACTTCACAAGTGGTATTCTATAGGGTCATTTTTGCGCTGCTGTCCTTAAGCCATGTCTCTATTTCCTGACACCAAGATTCCACCCTATAATTTCAAATGCATGTTTAGATGTTGCTTATCTGTCCCCATAGAGACAGAATAATTTCCTGGTCATTACTGCAGCACATCAGCATGGTTACAAAGTTCTTGGAAGACATGATATCTGTTTTCCTTAGTAATTTCATTATCTTTCTCTTCTGAAGCTACAATCACAAATTATTTTCAGTCATGCTAAGTCCTCGGAGAGGGCAATGACACCACGCTCCAGTACTCTTGCCTGGAAAATCCTATGGTCGGAGGACCCAGGTAGGCTGCAGTCCATGGGGTCGCTAAGAGTCGGACACGACTCAGCGACTTCACTTTTACTTTTCACTTTCATGCATTGGAGAAGAAAATGGCAACCCACTCCAGTGTTCTTGCCTGGAGAATCCCAGGGATGTGGGGGCCTGTTGGGCTGCCGTCTATGGGGTCGCCTAGAGTCAAACACAACTGAAGTGACTTACCTAACCTTACCTTACCTTATGCTAAGCCCCTTCTAACAACTTTGTCTCAACTATTTCTTGCGGTTGGAAGGAACTACTGTTTGCCCTCCTACAAAGGAGAGTACAGATATCTTCAATGTGTTTTGGGTCTACCCTCTTTATGTATCTTTCACAACAGCTGAAACATAGAGCCTGAATATGACACATTTTAAGTGCTTACTGAATTATCAATAAAGAAATGTAATAACCAATCAAATGCTCTACACATTACTCAACAACATTCTATAACCTGCACTACTATCATAATTCACCTTTCCTATTGACTGAGAAAATTTTCCAAGTTGATAAGTATTTATTTTATTTACATGAATGTAAGAATTCTCAGGAGGCATGTATTCCGATGTTTGGAAGAATATTCCACGTTTTGATGTGACTTTTTGTGTGTGTGTCATTTTGTTGTGTCAATCAAAGTCTTTGGCATAGTCAAATAAGAGTAGCTGCTTTCCTGGAGTTCTCTTGCCTTTTGGAGGACCCAACGGGTGTTGACAATTGAATCTCGGGTTCCTCTGCCCTTTATAAATCCAGCTTGAACATCTGGGAGCTCATGGTTCACATTCTGTTGAAGCCTGGCTTGGGGAATTCTGAGCAGTTCTGGGCAAGTGTGTCAGATGTGTGCAATGAAGTGGTAGTTTGGACATTCTTTGGATTGCCTTTCTTTGTGGTTGGAATGAAAACTGACCATTTCCAGTCCTCTGGCCACTGCTGAGTCTCCCAAATTTGCTGGCATTTGGAGGACAGCACATTCATATCATCATCTTTTAGAATTTGAAATATCTCAACTGAATTCCATCACCTCCACGAGCTTTGTTTGTACTTATGCTTCCTAAGTCCCACTAGACTTCACATTCCAGGACATCGGGTCCTCAGGTGAACAATCACACCATCGTGCTTAACTGGGTCATGAGGATCTTTTGTGCACATTTCATCCATGTATTCTTCCCACCTCTTCTTAATAGTTTCTGTTTTGGCTACATCCATACCATTTCTGTCCTTTATTGTGCCCATGATTGCATGACATTTTCCCTTGGTATCTGTGATTTTCTTGAAGAGATCAGTAGACTTTCCAATTCTATTGATTTGCTTTATTTATTGACATTGATAACTGAGGGTGGTTTTACCTCTCCTTGCAATTCTTTGGGGATCTTCATCCAAATGTGTATAATTTTCTTTTCTTTTCTTTTTATGTGCTATCCAGATTTATTATTATATAAATACAGATTGAGAGGAAGCAGTTAACACTTATTTTCTATTTTAACACATGTTCCAAATTGATTAAAACAATGAATCAAAATATTTTGCATTTTAAAATAAAATAAAAACATTTATAGGTGTTGCAAAATTGTCCTTTAACACGGCTGGCAGGAAGAATGATGAAAACGTTCCCGAAATAGTGTCAATAGTTACACAACACTGTGAATGTTCATTTTTCCCTCTAAGGTTTGCTTTATTTTATTTTATTTTTTAATTTTACAATATCATATTAGTTTTGCCATATATCAAAATGAATCTTCCACAGGTATACATGTGTTCCCCATCCTGAAACCTCCTCCCTCCTCCATCCCCATACCATCCCTCTGGGTCATCCCAGTGCACCAGCCCCAAGCATCCAGTATTGTGCATGGAACCTGGACTGGTGACTCATTTCATATATGATATTATACATGTTTCAATGCCATTCTCCCAAATCATCCCACCCTCTCCCTCTCCCACAGAGTCCAAAAGACAGTTATATACATCTGTGTCTCTTTTGCTGTCTCCTCTCAGTGAACTCCGGGAATTGGTGATGGACAGAGAGGCCTGCCATGCTGCAATTCATGGGGTCACAAAGAGTCGGACACGACTGAGTGACTGATCTGATCTGATCTGATACAGGGTTATTGTTTTCTTTTTCCCCTTTTTGTTTAGCTTCGTTCCTCTTCTCAGCTCTTTGTGAGGCCTCGTAACTTTACCATTTTTCATTTCTTTTTCATGTGGATGGTCTTGATCACTTTTTCCTATACGATATCACTAACCTCCATCCATAGGTCTTCAGGCACTCCTCTGTCAGATAGAATCCCCTGCATCTATTTATCAATTCCACTGTCTAATCATAAGGGTTTTAATTTTACATGTGTAAAATATATTATTCCCTATTTCTTATAGGGAAATCTTCACCCAGATTTTTATCAAAGAAATACAGAAAACTCTATATGGTATTCAGGATATACATGAAATATAGCTGTTTGATGTTTGCAGTTTAGCTCAGATCTTAATTTCTGAATGACGGGAAATTCTCTTTCATGTGTACAAATCTGGAAAATGTTTCACATGTGAACAATTGAGAATTCATATTTCATATGAGAACATGTCTCCCCAGATTGGCAAATGGGAAATACACAGAATTCCGAATCTCATATCAGAATACCTTCCAAACATTCTTGATGAAAATATAGAGAATTTCAGAGCCAAGCATGAAAATCTGTGGGAAAATTCTATATTTCTTGTAGGAAAATTAACACAGGTTTTTCAAATGTTAAATAGACAGTATTCAATATTTCATGAAGGAAAGACCTCACAAATATTTTCAAATGACAAATATGAAAAAATTCATGTTTCATGTGACCATGTGTGGATATGTGAAACAGACATTTTTGTATTTCCTGTCAAAGAATCTGCATCCATATTTTCATAACTCTAATGTAAAAAAATTCCACATTTTCTGCAGAATATTTCGTGTCCGTACATTCATGTATGATGTACAGAGAATTCGTACTTTATGTTGGAAAATCTTTCTCCAGATTTGTATATGTGAATAATGGAGAATTTCATGTTTCACACCCTGAAATCTTTATCTAGATTTTCATATGTGAAACTGAGAATTTCATCTTTTATGTAGGACTATCTCATTTCAGATGTCTATATTTGAAACAGATAATACTTTCATCAAGAGGCACCTTAATTATTATATTTCTTCTGTCATTTTGGTGTTGTCACTGGGATAACTAAGGTTATTCATATCTCCCACATAAATTCGGTTTCTAACTTGAGATTCATCTAGATTTTTATTTTTTCATGGTGTTCTCTGCACAGACATTAAATAATCAGGACAACAATATATAGCTTTGACTTGTTCCTTTCCCAATTTTGAATTAGTTCATTGTCCCCTGTCCAATTCTAACTGCTGCACCTTTATTAGCATACACGATTCCCAGGAGACATATAAGGTATTCTTGTATTCTTATCTCTAAGAATTTTACAAAATTATGTTTCTTTCTTTCTTTCTTTCTTTCTTTCTTTCTGTTTGGTTTGTGTGTGATCCACAGTGTCCAAGTCATTAGCAGAGACAGTTAAGCAGATATAGATGATTGTATGCTATCTCCTTGCTTATTCTGTGATACAAACATCAATTCATGTGTACCTCTTATAATTAAATAACTAACTACACATTCCTGTTTGGTTTTTTTTTTTCAATTTTATTTTTTGGTCATTGCTGTCGTTTTCTCTCTTTTTTCAAGTAGTCAAGTACCAACTGGTAATTTCCTATGAACTTGCCATCTTATTATACAATAATTAAATTATGCCCATGGAAGTCTCACCTTTGATATCTACTGAATGGAATTGCGCTTTGAGATCTGAAGTTAGACATTTGTACACTGGGAAAATGTCAGGAACGTTCAAAAAATAGCTAGAGATATTCAAGTGCTGCCTTTTTGAGCCCAATTTTGCTATTATATTTTATGTGGAAAGTTCTGCATTTCTTCATGCTGATGACAATTCCTCATTAAGAGAAATTTCCAAGGGGGAAAGAAAAAAAGACAACACAATATGCTTGATTGCATATTGAAAGTCAAAGTAGTACCAGTTACGTGTGTACATAAGCAATGTCCCATCAAACAGATTGATTCATGGCAACTAATGTTTCATGTTTTTCTGTCAAGGAAAAAATAATAATTGAGCTTTCCAGGAAAAACTGAGAAGTTCCAAGAAGGCAGAAATGTAGGCAGATGTGAAATGCAACTCTCTCAATAAATGGATCACAAATAATACTTCTGCAAGGACAATAGTTCTCCCACAGCATCAAACAGCAGAAGACCCTGCTCACCAGAGTGTCCCATGTGGGTTCCAGACATACCTGAGTGAAAAGGAATTAAGAAGGGATTTAGAGGGATCCTGGGAGAGGACTGCTGTTGACTATGTGGAAATGGCCTGACGGAGCAGGTACGAGTCGTTGTGTAGCAGGGAATACCTTTTGAGAATTCCCAAACTGCCAAAGCGACTGTACTGTGTCACACTCAGGAGGCAGAGATACCTTGGTAGCGCCTCACCTTCCCACCTGTTAACACCTACTATAAGGCAATAGAGAAAGACCACAGAAGTACCGCTCATGCTCCTGCAAACACAGGCTAGAAAAGGATCCCATTCAGGCAAAACCTCTTCTGCCTATGGCTGCTGGCTCCTATTCATAACTAGCACCACCATGTTTCCAGAATTCCAAGCAGCTGTACCACCTTCTGTGCTCATCATGGCAGACCCCAGTGCACCACAAGTGTCTCAAGTCAGACACATTTGGTGACCACATGTGAGGAAGGATGAAATTTACACCTGAGGCCCAGGGACAGAGCCATTAAGCAAGAGGATTATGAATCTTCCATCCAGTTGTGCATGCTGCAGATTAAATACACAGGATTAATGATGCAGACCCTGTGTCTACGGATTACATCCAAAGCTGAGAAGAGGTAAAAAAAAAAAAAAAAAAAATGCCCAGGCTCAGGCAGCTATAAGAACGCACAGGAATTATAGCAGTTTTGAGTCTGAGGTGCCCTTAGAGATATCCAGAATCCAGTTCTCTCCATCTTTGGAGAACTTCCCAAAGAGGTGTAATTGTCCTCTGGCCCATGTTGAGCACTAGGACACTCACAGATGAGACACAAGAAAATATGTATTATTCTTTTGATGCATTGAATTGTTGTGTTGTTTGTGCACTATTTTTCTCAGTTGTATGCTTCTTTGTTACTACACATTGATTTGATCTTGAAGATTATTTCAACTATATTTTTATTTTTTGTATAGCTATTTCTACTTTTACTTTGGTTTCCTATTTTCTGTGCCTTTAGTTGCTGTTTCATCACTTCATTCTTTAACATGGGTATGCATTTCTATATTAACTGTGGTTTTCTGTTATTCTGTGGGGGCTGTCCTGATCTCCTTGTCAGATTTGCTTTCTTTATTTTCAGTTGGCACTCTCTCTGGTGGTGTTTTTTGCCTTGAGATTTACTTGATTGGCTCTCATTATGAATCTGTTGTCTTCTCTGTAGTGTTTATTGCTTGTGGCACCTTTTATTTATTTATTTACCATTTATCTATGTTACTTTTTTAATCTCCTCAATCTATCACTATGGTATTGTAGTTCTCTGGGCATAAGTTGGGCCTGATATTTTCTGCTGTCATCATCTGAGAGGGTAACAGGCAGGAAGCCCGGGGTCTCCAAATGAAGGATTTGGCCTGAAAGTATCAGACATTTTTATCTCTCTTAAGTAGCAGGAGGAAACAAACTAGCAATATTTTTTTTTTTCTGTCTTTATACAAATTTAAAAGGAGGTTTCTCTTAAAATGTTATATTGCCAGAATGACACCTGGTTTCATCTGAAGTTAACTATTCTCAAACCTTGAGATAACCAATGCATTTTTCTTATGGAAATGTTTGTCTTAAACTATGCTAATGTACTATGCTTTTACCACAAACTCTGTTCTTAAGTCAGTTCCTCCTAATGGCTCAGAACCTACTTGACAAACCAGTATGTCATACTTAGATAGTATTTCCCTAATCTATGTAAATGAATCATTTGTATGGTAATCTATCCCTCTTCAAGACAATCATTTTATGGCCCAGGATGAATCATCTGATGCCAAGATTATCCCAAAATGCATCTTATGTGTGAGGGGGCCTGGTACCACTCTGAGTTTTAAAACATTCCTTTCTTTCATTAACAGACTACTAGTGACTATATAACATCCAGCTGAAGACTAGCAGGAGGGTACTCTTTCTGCCCCATTCTGATGCCTATATGAGAAGTTTTCTCTATCTCATTGATATTTTAATAAAATTTTATTATACAAAGCTCTGAGTGATCCAGCCTTATCTCTGGCCCCAGATTGAATTCCTCTCCTCTGGAGGCCAAGAATCCCAGCTCTTTGCATTCCATTACAACCTTTCACACTGAGACCAGGATCATGGGACACTAGAGAATTCCTGTCTACACTGATTATTCACTGGTGACAGTCTCGTTGAAGGCCTCTTTCTTAATCTCAGATGTACTGCACCCAACTGCCTACACAACCCAGGGCTGATGCCTCACAGTACACAACAAGCAAGACAGAAAAACGCAACCAATCTTCAGCAAATAGACTGCCTAATGTCAGACTAATTCTATAGACATCTACAAATGACATGAACAGATATGGTACCACCATTAGAGACGGAAGACTCAACTGCAGATTCAAGAACATAGTTGTCAGTCTCTCCAACTGCAAAGCCCACACTAGACACTCAACTAATTTTATCAACTTGGAGTGGAGACGAGGAGCAATAACTATTACGCAGAAGTTTGGGAAGAAATGATGAGGAACGCAGTAGGGAAATGTGAAGTCAGAGAAATATGTTGTAGGCAAAGGAATGTGGTAAAAACTCAAAACATAGTGAAAGAAAAAGTGGGCAGGCTCCCTGAAAATAACTTGGATGCTGTGGTAGTAAAGGTGATAAAACATTATAGGAATGGAGAAAAGATGAGAAACATCTCTGGAAGGACTAGAAAAATGAATAAGTAACAAACAATTAACAACACACACAAAAAATGACTTTGGCCTCCTATATGCTAATACACACTGTTGTACAGCAGAAGCCAACACAACACTGGAAAGAAACTATCCTCCAATTTAGAAATAAAGTTTAAAATGAAACACAAGTGTTCAAAGGCACACGAGACCAGACAAAGTTAATTGATACGTATAGTACATTTCACTGAAGCAGAGCAGAATACACATTTTTTCTAAAGTGAAAATAAAATATCTTCAAGATATATCACAAAATGGATCTCAAATCAAGCCTTGATAAATTTGAGATAGTGGTAATGGTATCAATCTTTTTTTTTTTAACCACAACGTTATCATTTACATAGCAGAATTTGCGGGTGAGGACTGTGAGAAACATGAATCCATGTAGATGAATAAATACAACTGTACATGGCCAAGAGATCACTCATGAAATGTGAGAGAAAATGAAAGAAAAATCTTAGAAGAAAATAATATTAAAAACATGATTATCCAAAAGTTATGGAGCATGCTAAAGCAGTAAAAGAGTGAAGTTGATAAATTCTACACATCTCAAGTAATCACTTAACCTACAATCTAAAGCATTTAGAGAAAGAAGAAAAATCAGGCAAAATTCCCCAAAGTGAATAGAAGGGGAAAAAATGATAAAAATCAAAGCAGAAATTAAAAAAAAGAAATGATAAAAAAAAAAAAAATAGCCAAAATCAGTATCACTAAAAAGGGTCTCTTGGAGAGGAGAAGTAAAATAGACAAATCATGATACAGACTTATCAAGACAAAGAGGACAACAAATCAATCAATTTGACATGATAAAGGATGACATTATGACTGATATAACAGAAATAACAAAGAGTCATAAGGGACTACAGCAAACAACTATAAGTCAATAAAATTTAGAATTTGAGCCATGGACAAATACTAAGAAATTCAGCTAAAAAAAAAAAAAAAAAAAACCCAGAAAATATGAACAGAGCAATTACAAGCACTAAGATTGAAACTGTGATGAAAAAATTTCCAGTTGGCAAACTTAAACTCCAGATGGCTTCACATGGAAATTTTATGAACCAGTCAGAGAACTGCTGGCACATGCACTTCTGAAACGCTTCCAAAACTCTAGAGTGGAAGGAAAACCCGGAAGTCATCTTACAAGTTCACCATCACCCTGATACCAACCCCGAGATAACACAGAAAAAGAAAGTTAGAGACTAATATCTCATAGATGAACAGAGGCAAACATCCTTACCAAAATATGAGCAAAAAATTCCACCAATACCGTAAAAGGATTGGACACCATAATTAAGTGTGGGGTTTATTCAAGATATGGAAACATTCTTCAATAGTTGCATATCAATGTATAGTCAAGGTTTAAAACCATATGATTACCTCAATAGTTGGTGAAAGTTTTTGAAATAATTCAACAAGTGTTTGTGACAGAAGCTCTTCAAAAACTGAACATAGAAAAAACGACCTCAACTTAACAAAGGCACACAGATCAAAAGTACAACAACATATCACCTCACACCATTCCAAATGGCCATCATTTAAAAAAAAAAAACAACAACAGGGGAATGCCCTGTTGGTCCAGTGGCTAAGACACCATGATCCCTATGCAGGGGTCCCAGGTTTGATCCCTGGTCATGGAATTGAATTCCACACAGAGCGATTGAGGTTTGTGGGAACCAAATAAAGAAGTAATAAATATATGTGTGTGCATATTAATGCATTTAAGTGGAATCCAGAAAACAGATGCTGAATAAACCATTTGGAGTGTAGGAAGAGATGCAGTCATGGAAAACAGACTTGTGGACACAGTGCAGGAAGGACATACCAAGTATGTAGTAGATAGCTATTGCTATGCAGTGTTCTAGTGGAATTGGTTTTGGAGTAGGAGAGGAGGCCCAAGTGGGAGATCGGAGGACTGCTCAAAAGGGAGGCTCACCTGTATTTACTAATAACTGATTTATTTTGCTGGGCAGCAGACACTAACACAACATTGTAAGGAAAGAAAATCAGTCTTTGTCTAATTTGTGCTAGTGACAAGTAAAGCATCACTGCATGTCAATTAAAATGTGTACCCAGGATGGCTTTAGTATGTATAGGCAAAGAAAAAGCAAAAAAAAAAAAAAAAAAAGACAAACTTAAATGCAGAGCTATGTTGGGCAGAATAAATTCAGACTCTATACTTGTGTCCCTTCACTTCCCTAATTTTCCATTGTTTCTAAAGGTAAAGAACGGCTTTCTAAAAGTAAAGTAAACATATATGGTTATATATTTTCATAAACTGATGTCACCGGTTTATGAAACCATGAATCCCCTCAAGTTTAATTTTATTTTTTAAATTTAATTTTATTTTTTAACTTTACAATATTGTATTGGTTTTGCCAAATATCAAAATGAATCCGCCACAGGTATACATGTATTCCCCATCCTGAACCCTCCTCCCACCTCCCTCCCCATACCATCCCTCTGGGTCGTCCCAGTGCACCAGCCTCAAGTAATAGCTGACCTTTGACTTTCAAAACTTTGGGAAGTAGGAATTAGTCAACATAGGTTAACAGTGAGGTGCTGCACAAGAATCCCTTATATTGCAGTTCTAGAATGTGTGCTACCTAATGGGAAAAATGCATAGTTCAAAAGTGGAGAATTATGTTTTCTTCATCAAGCCTTTCATTCTAAGAAGGATTTAATCATTAGAAGCGACTTCTCAAGTATCGCAAAAAGACTGCTCTAACGAAGGATAGGAGGATCCAAGTTTTACAGAAATTTTGGTACAATGATCAGGTATGGAGAATGTCTGAATATTATGGTTAACGAAAGAAAAACTGGACACCTCAAGTGAATGGATTTAGATATTTTCTACCTATGGTACATGCAAGAATCTGGGCTCCTTGAAATAATTCCTTTGATAATCACCTTAACTAGGGCTAGTATCTATTCTTTCTGTCTCAAATCAGTTCTTCAGGCCACACTAGCTTCAAGTGCAGTAACTAAGGACTTGATAGTGGGCAAACTGATTTCATCAAGAGTTCCCCCAGGTTTTACGTTTATGGATAGATTCAAGGGCTTATGACTTGATGCCTGCAGCATCATTTGTTTACTGATATGGCTGGCAAATTTCTTGGTTCACAGTGTGCTCTATTCTCTACAACCTCAGAAAGATACTGTCTCTAGAAAGATTCTTACACTCTCAAAGAAGTTGACTGTGGGCTTCTGCCTGAACAGGACATCAGTTCAGTTCAGTTCAATTCAGTCGCTCAGTCATGTCCAACTCTTTGCGACCCCATGAATCGCAGCACGCCAGGCCTCCCTGTCCATCACCATCTCTCACGTTCATCGAGTCAGTGATGCCATCCAGCCATCTTATCATCTGTCACCCCATTCTCCTCCTGCCTCCAATTACTCCCAGCATCAGAGTCAGAGGACCTAAAGTAATGTGAAAATACCTAATACAGGTTTAGTATAAATCCCAAAAAGACAGGAGACTGAAAGCAAACTATAAATCTGAGGAACATGACCCAAAACACTTCAAGATCAAAGAAGGGTTAAAAAAAAAAAAAAAAAAAAAAAAATATATATATATATATATATATATATATATATATATATATATATATATATATGTATTTAAAATTATGTACCTACACTGATATGTTCAAATAGGCATATAAACACATACTGTGTATGTGTGTGTGTATGTGTGTATATATGTCATATTTTCAATTGTACCTGAACTTTCTTTGGAATATTCTCAAAAATATGCTTCACATTAAGGCATAAAACAAGTCTTAGTATTTTACATAATACCAAGTATATTCTCTGAAAACCAAGATGTGAAGCTAAAATTTAAAAATGGGATATGTGTTTGCAAATTTGTCAATGTCTGAAAAATTATACAAGATATTCTTAAAGAACCAATATTTCAAAGGGTAAGTCACAAGGGAAATTATATAATTCTCTGACATGAATGTAAGTGAAACCACTTTTAGCAAATCATTAGATCCTGCGAAAGGACATACCTGCAGTTATATACCTCCTGCAAAATATATACTGCTACCTGTAGACAGCAAAATTATATACCCAAACTTTCAACATATACATATGCATGTATATGTGTAGCCATATATAAGCTAATGGTTGCCCAGGTAGTATTAGTACTAAGGAACCTGTCTTCTAACATAGAGGTCATAAGACATGCAGGTTCGATCTGAGTTGGGAAGATCTCCTGGAACTAAGGATGGCAACCCATTCCTACTTTTTCACCTTGAGAATCCCATGCATTGAGGATACATTATGGTGACAGTCTGTGTGATACAGAGTGTCAGACAGGAATGTAGTGACGTAACACATGAAATATCACTTGAACGGGTATGTATGTATGTATTACACTTGTTCCTTTCATATATTACCAATGACATGCTCAACAACAACAACAAAACAGTTAATTTACTCATTTCATTTCAGTCACAGGCCCGTGTCCGAATCTTTGTCACCCCATGAATCGCACCACACCGGGCCTCCCTGTTCATTATTAACTCCTGGAGTTCAGGCAAACATATGTTCATCGAGACGATGATGCCATCCAGCCATCTCATCCTCTGTCATTCCCTTCTCCTCCTGATCCAAATCCCTCCCATCATCAGAGATTTTTATGTGTCAACTCTATGAGTGAGGTGGCCAAAATACTGGAATTTCAGCTTTAGCATCAGTCTTTCCAAAGAACACCCAAGACTGGTCTCCTTAAGGATGGACTGGTGGGATCTGCTTGCAGTCCAAGGGACTCTCAAGAGTCTCCTCCAACACCACAGTTCAAAAGCATCAATTTTTTGGTACTCAGCTTTCTTCACAGTCCAACTCTCATATCAATATATGACCACTGGAGAAAACATAGCCTTGACTAGATGGACTTTCGTTGGCAAAGTAATGTCTCTGCTTTTTAAAATGAGATCTAAGTTGGACATAACTTTCCCTCCAAGGAGTAAATGTCTTTTAATTTCATGGCTACAATCACCATCTGCAGTGATTCTGGAGCTCCAAAAATAAAGCCTGACATAGTTTCCACTGTTTCCCCATCTATTTCCCATGATGTGATGGGACCAGATGCCATGATCTTCGTTGCAGAATGTTGTGCTTTAAGCCCAGTTTTTCACTTTCCTGTTTCACTTTCATCAAGAGGCTTGACACTTCCTCTTCATTTTCTGCCATAAGTGTGGTGTTATCTGCATATCTGAGGTTATTGACATTTCTCCTGTCAATCTGGACTCCAGCTTCTGCTTCTTCCCGCCTAGAGTTTCTCATGATGTACTCTGCATTCATGTCAAATAAGCAGGGTGGCAATATACAACCTTGACGTCCTCCTCTTTCTATTTGGAACCCATCTGTTGTTCCATGTCCATTTCTAATTGTTGCTTCCTGACTTGCATATAGGTTTCTCCAGAGGCAGGTCAGGTGGTCTGGTATTTCCATCTCTTTCAGAATCTTCCACAGTTTCTAGTGATCCACACAATCCAAGCTTTGGCATAGTCAATAAAGCAGAAATAGGTGTGTTTTTTTGTTTGTTTGTTTTTAATTTTCTGGAACCTTCTTGCTTTTTCAATGATCCAAGATTGTTGGCATTTGGATCTCTGGTTCCTCTGCATTTTCTAAAACTAGTTTGAACATCTGGAAGTTCACGGTTCATGTATTAATGAAACCTGGCTTGGAGAACTTTGAGCATTACTTCACTAGAACGTGAGATGAGTGTAATTGTGTGGTAATCTGAGCATTATTGGGCACTGTGTTTCTTTGGGGTTGGAATGAAAACCGATCTTTTTCAGTCCCATGGCCACTGCTATGTTTTCCAATTTGCTGGCATATTGAGTTCAGCACTTTCACAGCATCATCTTTCAGGATGTGTAATAGCTCAGCTAGAATTCAATAACCTCCACTAGCTTTATTCGGAGTGATTCTTTCTATGGCCCATTTGACTTCACATTCCAGGATGTCTGGCTCTAGGTGAGCGATCACACCATCGTGAATATCTGGGTCTTGAAGATCTAATTTGTACAGTTCTAGTCTGTATTCCTGCCACTTTCCTTAATATTTTCTGAGTCTTTTAGGTCCGTAAAATTTCTGTCCTCTATAGAACCCATCTTTGCATGAAATGTTCCTTCAGTATCGCTAATTTTCTTGAGGGGATGGTCTTTCCCATTCTTTTGCTTTCCTCTATTTCTTTGCATTGATCGCTGAGGAAGGCTTTCTTATCTGTCTTTGCTACTCTTTAGAACACTGCATTCAGATGCTTATATCACTCCTTTTCTCCTTTCTTTTTCACTTCTCTTCTTTTCACAGCTATTTTTAAGGCCTCCACAGACACCTTTAAGGCCTCCACAGACACCACAGGCACCTCCACAGACACAGACATGGAAAAGAAATGAGGATAGTCGTGATACCTGTCTCCTGTACAATGTCACAAACCTCTGTCCATAGTTCATCATGCACTCTATCCGATCTAGTCCCTTAAATTTATTTCTCACTTCTACTATATAATCAAAAAGGATTGGATTTAGGTCATACCTCAAAAAGTTGACTTAAAGGCCAACATTCAGAAAACTAAGATCATGGCATCTGTTTCCATCACTTCATGGGAAATAGATGGGAAAACAGTGGAAACAGAGTCATACTTCATTTGGGGGGGGGCGGGGGAGGGTGCTGCAAAATCACCGCAGATGGTGATTGCAGCCATGAAATTAAAAGACGCTTACTCCTTGGAAGGAAAGTTATGGCCATCCTCGATAGCATATTCAAAACAGAAACATTACTTTGCCAACAAAGGACCGTCTAGTCAAGACTGTGGTTTTTCCAGTAGTTATGTATGGATGTGAGAGCTGTGCTGTGAAGAAAGCTTAGCGCCAAAGAATTGACACTTTTGAACTGTGGCATTGGAGAAGACTCCTGAGAGTCCCATAGACTGCAAGGAGTCCAATCAGTCCATTCTAAAGGAGATCAGACCTTGGTGTTCTTTGGAAGGAATGATGCTAAAGCTGAAACTCCAGTAATTTGGCCATCTCATTTGAGAGCTGACTCTGGAAACTACTGATGATGAGATAAATTGGGGGCACAAAGAAAAGGGGATGACAGAGGATGAGATGGCTGGATGGCATCACTGACTCAATGGATGTGAGTTTGAGTGAACTCCGGGAGTTTTTGATGGACAGGAAGGCCTGGTGTGCTGCAATCCATGGGGTCACAAAGAGTCGGACATGACTGAGCGACTGAACTGAATGCATGGAAAATTAAACAACACATTCTGAAGGGCTCGATGAGGCGAAGAATAACTCACACGGGAAATGGGAACATATTCTAAGGTGATTTAAAATGAAAACCCAATGTAGAAAGTCATCATATACAGCAGAAGAAGAACCCATATATATTTAAGTTTACATAAAAAGAAAGCTCTTCAATTCTGGGGAGAAGGTAATGCCTTCTTTAAAAGCTGAAAAAAAAATCTAATTTCACAGAAAGAAGAAAGAGGAAATGAACAAATATTAGTATGGTTTTAAGTTAATAGAAAAAGAATACAGAAAATTGAACATGAAACAAAGATAGTAAAAAGAATATTAGGTAAACTAAAAAACGAAAAGAGCAGATTTAGTTACTGAAATGAGAATGAATAAGATGCCATTGCTACTAAACATACTAAAAAAGGAGGAATTTGGGTATTTACAACAGGAATATCTGTCAACAAAAGTCTCAAACTATGTGAAGCAGTCAAATTGCTAGAATAACAGAGTGACTAAAACAATTTTATATACTGGGGGAAAAAAAAAACGAACAGATTAATAAAAAAAAGAAGAAGTTGAATTGGTTATCCCATTGTTTGTAAATAAGCCCTTAGGACCAGTTTCTTTTAAACCTGTACTATTCAGGTCGGTAGGTGCCCAATATGCTATTGCAGATGAGTGGAGAAAGAACTCCAGAAAGAATGAAGACATGGAGCCAATGCAAAAACAATACCCAGTTGTGCATGTGACTGGTGACAGAAGCAAGGTCCGATGCATCAAAGAGCAATATTGCACAGAAACCTGGAATATGGGGTCCATGAATGAAGGCAAATTGGAAGTTGTTAAACAGGAGATGGCAAGAGTGATCATCGACATTCTAGGAATCAGCAAATTAAAATGGACTGGAATGGGTGAATGTAACTCAGATGACCATGATATCTACTACTGTGGGCAGGAATCCCTTAGAAGAAATGGAGTAGCCATCATGGTCAACAAAAGAGTCCAAAATGCAGTACTTGGATGCAATCTCAAAAACGACAGAATGATTTCTGTTTGTCCAAGGCAAACCATTCAAAATCACAGTAACCCAAGCCTATGCACCAGCCAGAAATGCTGAAGAAGCTGAAGTTGAATGGTTCTATGAAGAACCACAAGACCTTTTAGAACTAACAACCGAAAAGAAATTATTTTCATTATAGGGGACTGGAATGCAAAAGTAGGAAGTCAAGAAACACCTGTGATAACAGGCAAATTTATCCTTTAATACAGAATAAAGCAGGGAAAAGGCTATCAGAGTTTGGTTTTCCCTACTTTCTTGAATTTAAGTCTGAATTAGGTAATAAGGAGTTCATGATCTGAGCCACAGTCAGCTCCTGATCTTGTTTTTGCTGACTGTATAGAGCTCCTCCATCTCTGACTGGAAAGAATAGAATCAATTTGATTTTGGTGTTGACCATCTGGTGATGTTCATGTTAGAGTCTTCACTTGTGTTGTTGAAAGAGGGTATTTGCTATGACCAGTGCATTCTCCTGGCCAAACTCTGTTAGCCTAGAAGTAGTTCTAGATATTTTAATTGCTGTTGTTCATTCATTGAGTCATGTCCAACCCTTTGTGACTGTAGCACAGCAGGCCTCCCTCTCTTTCAGTGTTTCCCATAGTTTGCTCAAACACATGTCCATTGAACTGGTGATGCCGTCCAAACATCTCATCCTCTAGCAGCACCTTCTCCTCCTGTCCTCAGTCTTTCCCAGTGTCATGGTGTTTTCCAGAGTTGGTTCTTTGAATTAGTTTAGCAAAATCCTCGACTTTCAGCTTCAGTATGAGTGCTTCAGATGTATATCCAGGGTTGGTTTCCTTGTGGATTGATTGGCGGGATCTGTTTGCAGTTCAAGGGACCCCTAAGAGTTTTCTCCAGCATCACTGTTTGAAGGCATCAGTTCTCGAGCTCTCAGCCTTCTTTAGATTCCAAATCTCACACCTTTACATGACTAATGGATAAACGATAGGGGCTTGTGACTGAGGAGACCTTTGTTAATAAGCTCATCTTTCTTCTTTTTAATACAAGGTCAAGGTTTTTCCATAGTTTTTTCTCCAAGAAGAAAGTGTCTCTTCATTTCATGCCTGCAGTCACCATTCACAGTGATTTTGGAGCCCAAGAAAATTAAGTTTATCACTTATTCCATGTTTTCCCCTTCTATTTGCCAAGTCGTGATGGGACCAGACACCTTGTGTTGTTCATTTGACTATTGAGTTCTCAGCGAGGTTTCTACACTCCTCATTCATCCTTATCAAGACCCTCTTTAGCTCCTCTTCACTTTCTCTTTTTACAGTGTTTCCATCTGTCTATCTAAGGTTGTTGAAGTTTATCCCAGAAACATTGATTCTAGTTTATTATCCACCCAGCCTGGCCTTTTAAATAGTATAGTCTGCATATATTTCACATAAGAAGACTGATAATATGCAGTCTTGTCACTCACCTTTCCCAGGTTTATACTGATCAATTTTTCCATGTCTTGTTCCAACTCTTACATCTTGAACGGCATACACATTTCTCATGTGACAGGTTAGAAGGTCCATGATTCCTGTCTCTTTCAAACTGTTCACAGTTTACTGTGATATACACAGTCAATATCTTTAGTGGAGT
Organism: Bos taurus; assembly: GCF_002263795.3. NCBI lineage: Eukaryota > Metazoa > Chordata > Mammalia > Artiodactyla > Bovidae > Bos > Bos taurus. Next base: position 24,823,142 of record NC_082638.1, read on the forward strand.
CACTGAAGCAGAAGTAAATGATTTTCTGAAATTCCTGGTTCCCTCTAGGATCCAATGAATGTTTCCAAATTGTTCTCTGGTTCATGTATTGTTTCCAAGTCGAGCTTTCCCCTTGAAAGTTCTTAGTTTATGTACTGCTGTAGAATTTTGAGTTTTACCCAGCTAACATGTGAAAGGAGCAACCGTGCATGCTTGTTTGAACATTCTTTGGCCTTACCTACCTTTGGTGTTAATGAAAACTGTCTTTTTCCAAACTCATGTCCACTGATGAGTTTTGCAAATCTGATGACATATGAACTCAGTGTCCCAGTTTAACCACATCATTAAGAGTTTAGCAGTTTCATGTTAATGACTGCTTAAAACTTTTGCTTAAACCATTTGATTTCTCCTTCATATCTGAATAAGATCCGTGTTGGTGTTGGTTTTGGCTTGTTCATAATTTTGAGAATGTTCTACCATGCTCTACTGGCCTGAAGAGTTTCTATTGAAAGTTCAGCTGCTATCTTTATGGGGATCCGACAGTATATTTATGTCTTTACTCTCGCTGCTCTTAATGTTTGTTTTTTTGTGTTTAAATCTTCAGTGTTTGGTTAAAATATTGTTGTGGGATATTTCACTTTGGGTTCATCCTGTTTGTTGGGACATGCTGAGTTGGGACTCAAGGAGCTATTTCCTTGCCCATTTAATGGAGGTTTTCAACTTTTATCTCTTGAAGAATTTTCTCAAGCACCCCGACACCTTTTTTTTTCTTTTTTCCTTTCCTTTCTTTCTTTCTTTCTTCTTCTTCTTCTTCTTCTTTTTTTTTTTTTTTGTGGTCTTTTCCATGTGGGTATCCTCACAGTATGGCATTTAATACTGTCTAAGAATTATCAGAGCTTTTAATGTTTTCCTTCTTTAAAAAAATATATATTTACACATGCCACTGTGTTTTCTTTATTCCCTCCTTTCTCAGTTCGGTTCAGTTCAGTCAGTTGTGTCTGACCCCATGAATCACAGCATTTCAGGCCTCCCTATCCATCACCAACTCCTGGAGTTCACTCAAACTCATGTCCATCGAGTCAGTGATGCCATCCAGCCATGTCATCCTCTGTTATCACCTACTCCTCCTGCCCCTAATCCCTCCCAGCATCAGAGTCTTTTCCAATGAGTCAACTCTTCGCACGAGGTGGCCAAAGTATTGGGATTTCAGCTTTAGCATCAGTCTTTTCAATGAACACCCAAGACTGATCTCCTTTAGAATGAACTGGTTGGATCTCATTGCAGTCCAAGGGAGTCTCAAGAGCCATTTGAACACCACAGTTCAAAAACATCGATTTTTTGGTGCTCAGCTTTGTTCACAGCCCAACTCTCACATCCATACATGACCACTTTAAAAACCATAGCCTTGACTAGTCGGACATTTGTTGGCAAAGTAATGTCTCTGCTTTTGAATATGTTATCTAGGTGGTGCACAATTTTCCTTCCAAGGAGTAAGCATCTTTTAATTTCATGGCTGCAAATCACCAACTGTATTGATTTTGCAGCCCTCCAAAAAATAAAGTCTGACACTTTTCCCACTATTTCCCCATGTATTTTCCATCTCATTAGAACTGATTATGGATGAAACTGGAACCTATTATACAGAGTGAAGTAAGCCAGAAAGAAAAACACCAATACAGTATACTAACGCATATATATGGAATTTAGAAAGATGGTAACAATAACCCTGTGTACGAGACAGCAAAAGAGACACAGATGTATAGAACAGTCTTTTGGACTCTGTGGGAGAGAGAGTGGGTGGGATGATTTGGGAGAATGGCATTGAAACCTGTATAATATCATGTATGAAACGAGTCGCCAGTCCAGGTTCGATGCATGGTACTGGATGCTTGGGGCTGGTGCACTGGGACGACCCAGAGGGAGGGTAGGGGAGGAAGGAGGGAGGAGGGTTCAGGATGGGGGACTCAGGTATACCTGTGGTGGATTCATTTTGATATTTGGCAAAACTAATACAATATTGTAAAGTTTAAAAAAAATAAATAAAGCTCAACATTCAGAAAACTGAGGAAAAAAATGTACTTTTTAATGGCTGAGTAATACTCCATTGTGTATATGTACCACAGCTTTCTTATCCATTCATCTGCTGATGGGCATCTAGGTTGTTTCTGTGTCCTGGCTATTATAAACAGTGTTGCTATGAACATTGGGGTACACGTGTCTCTTTCAATTCTGGTTTCCTCGGTGTGTATGCCTAGCAGCGGGATTGTTGGATCATAAGGCAGTTCTATTTCCAGCTTTTTAAGGAATCTCCACACTGTTCTCCACAGTGGCTGTACTAGTTTGCATTCCCACCAACAGTGTAAGGGGGTTCCCTTTTCTCTACACCCTCTCCAGCATTTATTGCTTGTAGACTTTTGGATCACAGCCATTCTGACTGGCATGAAATGGTACCTCATTATGGTTTTGATTTGCATTTTTCAGATAATGAGTGATGTTGAGCATCTTTTCATGTGTTTGTTAGCCATTTGTACGTCTTCTTTGGAGAAATGTCTATTTAATTCTTTGGCCCATTTTTTGATTGGGCCATGTATTTTTCTGGAATTAGCTGTAGGAGTTGCTTGTATATTTTTGAGATTAGTTGTTTGTCAGTTGCTTCATTTGCTATTATTTTCTCCCATTCTGAAGGCTGTCTTTTCACCTTGCTTATAGTTTCCTTTGTTGTGCAGAATATTTTAAGTTTAATTAGGCCCCTCAAAATGGATTAAAGATCTAAATGTAAGACCAGAAACTATAAAACTCCTAGCGGAGAACATAGGCAAAACATTCTCCGACATACATCACAGCAGGATCCTCTATGACCCACCTCCCAGAATATTGGAAATAAAAGCAAAAATAAGCAAATGGGACCTTATTAAACTTAAAAGCTTCATTTGGTTTAGATCGCAGTGGTTTGGGTCCCCTTTCTGCAGGCCGCAGCATTTTGGATCCAGTTTGTGGTGGAATCTGATCTTTGTGGGTGGGACTGAACCTGTAAGTTTTCAAGCTTTAATGTTTGGGATATTGTGTGCCTGTGGTCTGTCAGGTGGTGCTGGATCACTTCTCTATGAAATGCAGTGAATTGTCCTGTAATGTGCATTGTGGTGTCTGTGGGTTTGGTACGGCTTCAGGTAGTACCTTTTATAATGTTCATTTTTGTGTTGCTGCTTTGCTGGAGAATAGGTGTGAGTTGTCTTGCACTGAAATTGCTGGTTTCAGCTTGGGGCTTCATTTCCTTGTAAGCATGGAACCTTTTGACTTTGCTTCTTTTTTAAAGTTCATTGGAGTCAGGAGTTCAACAATGATCTAAAGCTCTGGATTAACTTCATGGCTTCTGCGTTTTGGTGCTGAGTTACAGTCACATTAAGAATTCTGCATCCTCAGAACAGAGGAGAAAACCCAAGGTTGATGGTGAAGCAATTTTCCATAATCAAAAACAGTTAAAGGAATTGACAGAATTATATGGATCAGAGCAAACTGAGGAGGGAGATAAAGGTTTCTAGGAGGAGTAAAGGGAGAGTAAAAAGGCGAGAGTGCAATCAACTAGGAATTAAATTAATAAGTGAAAATAGATTCTAAATACAGAATTCCTAAAGGATAAACATTTATTAATAAAAAGTTTCAAAATCAAAGATTAAGAACCTAGAATAGGATTTAAACTCCTATGATTACTGGAGAAAATTTAGAAGTCAAAATAATTATCAAACATTTATATTGTGGTATATAGAAATGAAATTAAAGGGAATGATAAGGAACAAAAGAGTGTTTAATTAAAAAACATGAAAACAGTAAAGAATAATCTAACAATTTCTCTAGAGAAATTGTTGTGAGTTTAGTGGTGCCAGATCAGTGTCAGACAATCTCTTTTTCCTGCTTCTACTTGTTGTCCAATACTATTGCTGTCCTTGAATTGCACAGTTTCTGCATTAGCTTCAGAGTTTCAATCTGTAGCTTCTGTCACTTCTGGGCTAGCTCACCCTTCTTTGCTTATTTTTACTTCCTCATTTTGCAATTCTCTTCTGTGACATGCTTACACAAGACTAGTTTGCACCATAACACAAGGGGACAGCAGGCCCTTATTTGTATCAGTGGTACAATGATGAGGAGGAGCACACTGAAAAAAAAAAAAAAGAAAACACCTGTAGAATATGTGGGTGAGGGTGCTTAAGGTGGATGGAGCACAGTGGGCTTGCCACTGTCATAGGTGACATGTACTTCCTCAGTCCACCCAGCTCAGGTTCCTGGGTAATCTGCGATTGCACTGCCCAAAGTGTTCCCTGTGTTTCATGCACATCCCAAGTCTAAGCCACTCAGGCTCCTAGGTGATCTTCAAGGGCACTGAACTCAATTGGCTATGTGCATTGTTTCCTTCCCTGTTCCAAACTGCTCAGGCATCTGGATGGCAGGAAAGGCACCTCCAGGGTAGGTCATGCATCTTATGTACCTGTCAACCACTCAGTTTGTCTGTAGCATAAGGGAGTCAGAGAAGGCAAGGTTCGGAAAAAGAATGAGACCAGCACTTTACAGGAACAGATCACCTTTAATGAGGTGAGAAAGGGCAGCAGTCAGATTAGTGAGCTGCTGCACTAACCCAAGACAAGAGTAAATATATATATAGGCATATATTTGGAAAGCCACTGTCTTAAGTGGGCCTGTTCCTCTCCGAGATTGTTTGGAATAGTTATCTCATAAACGGCTGGGGCAAGGAAATGTGGAGATCAGCCAAAGGCTGATAGGATGATATGGGAGAAGGAACAATACAAATCCCATTTAGAGAAAGCAAATGAACAGTATATACTTCAGTGCTTTTTCAGTTTTATTATTTTATGTCCATTATTGGGAAGAAAGCTAAGAGTTTAAACAGCAGGTTTTATTCATTGAAAATATATATAAATATATGTTTCATACTTGACAGTATAGATGCAGCCTACTCAGAAATCACGATCACTATCATAACATGACTGATATATTCAAAGATTACACCAAAGTCAGCAAAAGTTAGGCATTTTACAAGTAGTATTATAAAAGGTCATTCTTGCTCTACTCTCCTTATATTATGCCTTTATTTTCTCCCACCAAGACACCACCTATATTTCTTAGTGGATATTTTGATGTTGCTTTCCTGCTCCTCCAAAGACAGACTTAAATCCTTGTGGTGAATGCAGCATCTCAGCATGGTAATTAGTTCTTGGAAGACATATGTTGTGTTTCCCTTCGTAGCTTCATTATCTATGTTTTTATTGAATTTCTAGAGATACATTAGGCAAAATATTTTCAGTCATAATAAGCCACTTTTCACAATTTTTGCTAAGCATTGTTTGGGATTGGAAAGAAACTGTCTTCCTTCCTACCAAGTTAATCACAGATATTCAATTCTTCTATGTGTTTCATGTCTACACAAGTTTCCTTATGTATCTTGCACATCAGCTAAGACATAGTGCCTGCCAAATGATGTATTTTAAGTACTTACTGATTTAACAATGAAAAGATGCTAAATAAATTAGCAATCAAAAGCCATATAAGTTACTCAAAAACATCCGGGTGTCTCCACTCTTACCATAATTGACATTTTTTTATTTACTGACAATTTAGTAAAGTGGTGTGTTTTCTTTATAATGCAATGCTTAGGTTTGTCATAACTTTTACATCCAAAAGCAAGTGACATTTAATTTGATAACTGCAGTCACCATTCCTAGTAATTTTGAAGCCCAAGAAAATTAAGCTTGTCAGTGTTTCCACATGTTTACCCCTTCTATTTTGCAAGTAGTGATTGGACCAGATGTCCTTATCTTTGTTTTTATGAATGTAGAGTTTTCAGCACGGGTTTTCACTCTAATCATTCACCCTCATGAAAAGGCTCTTTATTTCCTCTTCACTTTCTCTTTGTTTTTGCGTTAACATCTATATATGTGAGTGTTTTGCTGTTTCTCCCAGCCACCTTGATGCCAGCTTTTGATTCACTCAACTGGTATTTAAATAGTATATTCTGCATATGATTCACGTAAGCAAGTGACAGTAAAGAGATTTGTCACTCTTCTTTCACTTTTGAAGTGGTCAATTTGTCCATGCCCGATCCAATTCTTGCGTCTTGACTCATTTAAGGGTGGTTCCAACTTTTATTTCCTCAAGATTTTCCATGTACCCCAACCCTTTTAGTTTCGGTGTTCTCCATCTAGACACCTACGTTTCTCATTGTGGGGCATCTATCATTGCTACATCAGACCTTTTCCTGGTTTCCTTCCTTCTTTCTTTCTTTTTTTTCCCCTGCACCACACTCTGTTTCATTTATATCCTCCTTTCTCAGTTAAGTTCAGTTGGTCCTTCATCACCGACTCTTTGCAACCCCATGAATCGCAGCACACCAGGGCTACCTGTTCACTGAGTTCACTCACGCTCATGTCTATTGATTCGGTGATGCCATCCAGCCTTCCATCCTCTGTAGTCCCATTCTCATCTTGACCCCATTCCCTCCGAGCATCTAGGTCTTTCTCAATGAGTCAACACTTTGCATGAGTGAGCAAAGTATTGGAATTTCAGCTTTAGCATCAGTCCTTCCAATGAACACCCAGGACTGATCTCCTTTAGGATAGACAGGCTGGATTTCCTTGCAGTACAAGGGACTCTCAAAAATTTTATCCATCACCGCAGTTCAAAAGCATCAATTCTTCAGCATTCAGCTTTCTTCACAGTCCAACTCTCACATTCATACATGATCACTAGAAAAACCAGATCCTTGACTAGACAAACTTTGTTGGCAATGTAATGCCACTGATTTTTAATATGCTATCTAGGTTGGGCATAACTTTCCTTCCAAGGGGTAAGCGTGTTTAAATTTCAAGGCTGCAATCACCATCTGCAGTGGTTTTGGAGCCGCAAAAAAGTAAAGTCTGACAATCTTTCCATTGTTTCCCCATCTATTTCCCATGAAATGATGGGACCAGATGCCATGGTCTTCGTTTTCAGAATGTTGAGCTTTAAGCCAAATTTTCCACTCTTCTCTTTGACTTTCATCAAGAGACTTTTTAGTTCCTCTTCACTTTCTGCAATAAGGTTGGTGTCATCTGCAAATCTGAGGTTATTGATATTTCTCCCGGTAATCTGAATTCCAGCTTGTGCTTCTTTCAGCCCAGCGTTTCTCATGATGTACTCTGCCTACAAGTTAAATAAGCAGGTGATAATACAAAGCCTGATGTCCTCCTTTTCATATACAAAACCAGTCTGTTGTTCCATGCCTAGGTCTAACTGTTGCTTCCTGACCTGCATATAGGTTCCTCCAAGGCAGGTCAGGTGGTCTGGTATACCCGTCTCTTTCAGAATCTTCCACGGTTTATTGTGATTCACACAGTCAAAGGATTTGGCATAGTCAATAAAGCAGAAATAGGTGTTTATCTGGAACTCTCTTGCTTTTTTGATGATCCATCGGATATTGGCAATGCGATCTCTGGTTCCTCTGCCTTTCCTAAAACCAGCTTGAATATCTGGAAGTTCACAGTTCACATATTGCTGAAGCCTGGCTTGGAGAATTTTGAGCATTGCTTTACTAGCGTGTGAAATAAGTGCAACTGTGAAGAAGTTCGAGCATTCATTGTCATTGCCTTTCTTTGGAATTGGAGTGAAAACTGACCTTTTCCAGTCCTGTGGCCACTGCTGAGTTTTCCAAATTTGCTGGCATATTGAGTGCAGCACTTTCACAGCATTATCTTTCAACATTTGAGATAGTTCAACTGGAATTCTATCACCTCCACTAGCTTTGTTCATAGTGAGGGTTTCTAAGGCCCTCTCGATTTCACATTCCAGGATGTTTGGCTCTAGGTGAGTGATCACACCATTGTGATTATCTGGGTCTTGAAAGTCATTTTTGTACAATTTTCCTGTGTATTCTTGCCACCTCTCCATAATATCTTCTGCTTCTGTTTGATCCTTACCATTTCTTCCCTTTATTGAACCCATCTTTGCATGAAATATTCCCTTTGTATCTAATTTTCTTGAAGAGAACTCTAGTCTTTCCCATTATGTTGTTTTCTTCTATTTCTTTGAATTGATCTCTGAGGAAGGCTTTCTTATCTCTGTTTGCTATTCTTTTGGATCTCTGCCTTCAGATACATATATCTTTTCTTTGCTTTGCTTTTTGCTTCTCTTGTTTTCACAGCTATTTGTAAGGCCTCCTCAGGCAGCCATTTTGCATTTTTGCATTTCGTGTCTACACGGATGGTCTTAGTCCCTGTCTCCTGTACAGTGTCATAAATACCCGTCCATTGGTCATCAGGCACTTTGTCTATTAGATCTAGTCCCTTAAATCTATATTTCACTGTATAATGATAAGGGATTTGACTTAGGTCATACCTGAATGGTCTAGTGGTTTTCCCTACTTTCTTTAATTCAAGTCTGAATTTGGCAAAAAAGGAGTTCATGATCTGAGCTACAGTCAGCTCCCGGTCTTGTTTTTGCTGACTTTATAGAGTTTCTCCATCTTTGGCTGCAAAGGTAGAATTAATCTGATTTTGGTGATTTTGGTGTTGACCATCTTCTCTTGTGTTGTTGGAAGAGGGTGTTTGCTATGACCAGTGTGTTCTCTTGGAAAAACTCTATTAGCCTTTGCCCTGCTTCATTCAGTATTCCAAGGCCAAATTTGCCTGTTACTCCAAGTATTTCTTGACTTCCTACCTTTACATTCCAGTCCCCTTTAACGAAAAGGACATCTTTTTTGGATATTAGTTCTAAAAGGTCTTGCAGGTCTTCACAGTACCATTCAACTTCAGCTTCTTCAGCATTTCTCATTGGGGCAAAGGCTTGGATTACCGTGATATTGAATGGTTTGCCTTGGAAACGAACAGAGATCATTCTTTCATCTTTGAGATTGCATCTAAGTACTGTATGTAAGACCCTTTTGTTGACCATGCTGGCTCCTCCATTTCTTCTAAGGTATTCCCGTTCACAGTAGTAGATATAATGGTCATCTGAGTTAAATTCACCCATTCCAGTCCCTTTTAGTTCGCTGATACCTAGAATGTTGACGTTCACTTTTATCATCTCCGGTTTGATCACTTCCAGTTTGCCTTGATTCATGGAACTGACATTCCAATTTCCTATGTAATATTGCTCTTTACAGCATCAGACCTTGCCTCTATTACCAGTCACATCCATATCTGGACATTAGTTTTGCTTTGTCTTCATCCCTTCTTTCTTTCTGCAGTTATGTCTCCACTGATCTCCAGTAGCATATTGGATACCTACCAACTGACCCGGGGATTTCCTCTTTCACTATCCTATCATGTGTTTCATACTGTTCATGGTGTTCTCAAGGCAAGAATACTGATGTAGTTTGCCATTCCCTTCTCCATGGACCACATTCTGTCAGAACTCTCCACCATTACTCGCCCATCCTGGGTGGCACCACAGGGCATGGCTTACTTTCATTGAGTTAGACAAGGCTGCAGTCCATGTGACAAGATTGGCTAGGTTTTTGAGATTATGGTTTCATCATGTCTGAAATCTGATGCCCTCATAAGTGAAATCCGATCCTAAAAATTGTATTCCTAAAGTTACAACATTGATAACCATTTTTGGAAAGCAAAAGTTAAGAACCAAGAATAAAAATTAGACTCATTTAAATAGTGCAAGAAAAGAAAACGGAGGTCGAATTCATTCTTATATATATAACAAGTGTTTAAAACACAGACGTATGTGTTTTTATTTGAAAGGTAATAATAGCTAACAGAAATAAAAGTTTAGGGTATTAAAAAGGCCTAGCATTGTTAAAAGTTAAAGAAATCATACAGAAATAGATCTCAGAATTAAAAAAAAAAAAATTGCTTTTTGGTGTCAGTACAGTGTCAGATAGTCCCTAGTTGAAGCTTGTATTTGTTGTCAAATTCTACTATTGTACCTCAGTTGAACATTAATTGAATTAATTGGCATTAATTGAAGATTTATGCTGTTGAACCTATCACTTCTGGGTTGGTTTATGCTCCTTTGTTTATATTTCTTTCTTTTATTTGAAAGCCTCTCCATATCTGGCTTTCAACATGAAACGAGGGTGTGGTAGCCTCTTATTCGACCTCACTTGCTCGGTGTTTTGGCGGTGAGGTGGGACACTGAAAACAAATACCTCTGGGATATGTGGGTGCTTGAGGTGGATTGACCACATTGGGCTTGCCACTGACAAATGTGACATGTTCTTCCTGGGTCCACACTACTCAGCCTCCCTGTTGATACGTGAGGGCATGGTCCCAAGTGGGCCGTGTGTTTCATGCACTTCCCAGCCAGTCAGGCACTTAGGTGCTCAGCAAGGGCAATGACCATGATTGGCTCGGTGCTTTTTGCTCTTCACAAGTCAAAAATCTCAGGTGGCTGGTTGGAGGACAAGACACAGTCCTAGGTGGCCCATGCCTTATGCAGCTCTCTGGTCTCAACCACACAGTTTGCTACCTGTGCCAGAGCCCACAGCCTCAGGTGTTCCATGTGTCTCTTCAGGGTAGCTGACCCCAGGCTGTCATGATCCTGGCCTATGTGAACTGTCCATGAACTCAGGAATTCATCATTAGCAAATTTCAACCAGCTTAGAGCTTGGTAGGGAATGTCTGTAGGACCAAGTTACTAGTAACCTATTTGCTTCTGCCTCTGGCAGTCATATACATTCCTCTCTACCTCCATGGAGGAAAGGGTCTTCAATGGAAGCTGGCTTGGTCTTCTTTGGTATTTTCTAGTTTTCTGGTCTGTGAGTGTGCCATGGTTCACTATGTGGACTTAGAGCCTTCTTGTAGGAAAAGTCCTTTCTAAAATGGCTGTCTCTAGTTTTCCCATGGTTTATGTTCTTTGTCACATTAGCTCCATCAGATTGTCCTCAGGGCACTAAATCCTGGTTCTAACAGTACTGTGTTTGATACATCACAGGTCTCCTCCCAGACCTCATGTATGACTGTGGACAGAAGAATCTGAGTGACTTTTTGGCTAGTAATTGCATTTATTGGCATAATCTGTGTTTTTGTTCTTTTTCCCCTGGTTCTGTTTTTTTTTATTTTATTTTTCCTCCCACTGACACTTTTGAGAGAGGGTTTCCTATCTTGTTTTAATTTTCCTCCTTTACGACTCTCTCTCCAAGGGGAGTCTCGTTCCCTAAAACCTTTTCTGCATGTCCATCTCTTATTTTGTCCTACCTCCTTTTCAAGAGATGGGTTTTCATTTCTCGGTTTCTAGGGACCATCAACATCGTTCAAGTTGATTTCTGGAAGGTGGTCCATGTGCAGTCGATCCTTTGATGGATTTGTGTAGGAGAAAGTGGACTGTGCCTCCTATTCCTCTAACATTATGAGACCTCCACCATGACCCTGGAAGATCCATTTTATTAACTGAAATCTTGTTGTTATTCAGTCACAAAGCCATGTCTTACTCTCTGTGACCCCTTGGACTGCACACAAGGGCTTTCTGCCCTCTGCATCACCCAGGGTCTGCCTGAAATCATATCCATTGAATGGGTGAAGCTATACAACCTTCTCCTTCGTTCTCACCCATGTCTCCTCCTGATTTCATTGTTTCCTAAGAATCAGTTTTTTTTTTTTTTTTTTTTCCAGTGAGTCATTTCTTTGCTCAGGTGGTCAAAGCTTTGAAGACTCATCTTCAGCATCAGTGATTCTAATTCTTCTTCAGAGTTGATTTCCTTTATGTTTGACTGGATTTATGTCCTTGCAATTCAATGGATACACGCAAGTCATTCCTAGCAGAGCAGTTTGGTGTTCTCACATCTGTACATGTCTACTGGAAAGACCATAGATGTGACTCAAAGTGCCTCCATTGATCAAGTCATGTCTTCACTTTTTAACATGCTTTCTAAATTTGTGAGAGCTTTTCTTCCAGGAAGAAATTGTCTTCTAATTTTATAGCTTCCATCACCATCTGCAGTGAATTTAGAGCCAAAAGAGGTAATCTGTCACTGCTTCTGTCTTTTCCACTTCCATTTCCCATGAAAGTGTGGGACCAGATGTCATGATCTTACTTTGTGTAATACTGAGAAGGAAATGGCAACCCACTCCAGTGTTCTTGCCTGGATAATCTCAGGGATTGGTGAGCCTGGTCGGTTGCCATCTCTGGGGTCACACAGAGTCGGACACAACTGAAGCAACTGAGCAGCAGCAGCAGAGAATTCAAATGTACTGTTTACCCTATGTTTTCCTATGAACACTGAGAATTACTGTATTCTTGTACCTTTGTTTTCCCTCAATGTTTTGAATAAGGAATTGTTTTCTGAGAATATTCTATGATAGCTACTTATTATATATTATACTGCTGGTTTTAAGTTTCCTGTTACAGCATTTCTGCCATACTTCTGTGACAACTGGGTAAAATATTGCAAAATACACAGCCTATAATATATTTTTCCATTAACATAATATATTGAGACTGTTTTTGTTATCTAGTTAGATTTTCTCTAATGTGGCTACCTCAAAAATACAAAGGAGGACAAGGAACAAGATAAATGATGTGGATGGGGGCAGGAAGCTGAACCCCTGTGGCACGAAGCAAGATAAATTTTGATCATCAGTGATTTCTATTGAAATATTTGTTACCAGAAGTTGAAAGTGATGAAAGAAAACTTTACATACTGAATTATGGAGAAGTAATTTTGATGTACACCTCATATAATTTCAATGTTCAGCTAGTCAGAAGAGTCTGTCTATGATCTATGCACAATGCCCTTGGCATCTCTTTTAGCCATTAAGTGGGTAGCTGTTATCCTAAATCCAGCTAGTTGACCATTGTGCATGTGGTTCCAACATGTTCCTATGTTATTACAGACTTGAATGTTTAAAATTGTATCCAATGTGGGGAGAACAACAGCTTTCTTCAAACAATATCTCTAAGCAAATGAGAGTTACAATTGTATGGCCTCAAGGTTTCCTCATATGTAAGAACGCCATCTCTTATTACAGAAACAATAGTGGAAGATGAACTAGATTAAAGGAGAGCCTTTCAGCAACAGTATCTAGAGCATTCAGCCAGTAATTTATTAAGCAATGTTGGGCTTCCCAAACAGTTCATTTAAGATCTTGGGAGCAAGCAAAGTGTTTGGCCACCTGAATAATGTTGCCTAAAATTTTATTTTGACATATCCACATACATACCCATGTGTGTATGAGTTTGTGTATAAAAAAATTACATTGACTTTTAATTCCCATTAGGTATAACGACATGGAAAAATTAAAACCCAAATGCAGAATGACTCAAGACTCTACTCAGTTATTGAATATATGTAAGTGGAAATACTTCAAAATATGTTTTATTGGCTACATCTAACATATAAGGACTCTTTTATATCACTCCCCTCTCTCCTTTTAATACATACCTACCAATTTTCAAAAGTTTGCCCAGGTTTAATGAAAAAATACTCAGATATAGAAAACTATATATATATACATTTATATATATATATGAGAAGGTGATGGCACCCCACTCCATTACTCTTGCCTGGCCAATCCCATGGATGGAGGAGCCTGGTAGGCTGCAGTCCATGGGGTCGCAAATAGATCGGTACAACTGAGTGACTTCCCTTTCACTTTTCACTTTCATGCATTGGAGAAGGACATAGCAACCCACTCGAATGTTCTTGCCTGGAGAATCCTGGGACAGAGGAGCCTGGTGGGCTGCCGTCTGTGGGGTCACACAGAGTTGGACACGTCTGAAGTGACAGCAGATATACCTATTTATATGCATATTTATGTATATAGATATACAAATATCTATATAAAATAGATATGTTTCCATTGCAGAAAATGTTGATACCAACCTTAGATCTCAGAATTTTTTCCAACTCCATGCTCCAGGTCAACAGGAAATAGCCAAAGTTGTTGCTGACTCAAACAGCTCAAGAGCTGGGAAGCCTGTAGACCTCCTCATTTTCCAAGAGTAATTTTAATCAGAGAAGCTAGAAAAGCCAGAAATTAAGGAAAATAATCAAGCAACAGAAGATAGTAATGATACTTTCACTTTTAACTTTCATGCATTGGAGAAGGAAATGGCAACCCATTCCAGTGTTCTTCCCTGGAGAATCCCAGAGACAGGGGAGCCTGGTGGGCTGCCGTCTATGGGGTCACACAGAGTCGGACACGACTGAGGTGATGTAGCAGACGTAGCAGAAAGGTCTTTAGTTCCTCCTCAAAGGCCATAGATAACATTCTGAGCAATACACTGTGAACAGTTTTAGAGATGTTAAAGCTCCAACCAGGCTGAAATGTACGTACATAGACCACAGAGTAGTTGGAAACAGATGGTCGATGATGTTGACTCCCAATATCCTCAGTAACAGGCCATTAGTACAATGCCCCAAAACTGATCACAGGTGTGTGATCAGTCATTAAAATCCTTCCCCTGAAAGTATTTGTGAATTTGGGTCTTTGAAGCACCAAAGACTGCTAGGAAACCTTGCTCAGTCCTACAATAAACACATGCTTTCACTGTAACTCAGTCAGTTGATTGATTTTACTTCACAGTAGCGAGTAGATCCAAGTTTGCATGGGTAACAGTAATGAATATTAAGAATGTGTGTCTAGAAGGATGATAAATCGCTTTTAGTTCAGATTTCAAGTAGATTTATTGATATGATTTTTCTGTGTAAAAATTCTTTAGGAATGAGGTTTTGCAGCCTTCATGGCTTTGGTTAGTATTTCTGTAAGCAGTGTGTATTTTAAGTTGATGCTGAAGTAAGCACTGGTTGAACATTATCCTTCAATTGCTCAAAGACCAGTGACTTTGTGATGTCACAGTTACCCTTCAATTGCTAGGTGACTTTGAGGACCTCTGTGATGGTCTAGAGAGGTCTGTAGGCCAGCCAAGCAGCATTTGAAGTTGCAGTGTGTAAAATCAGACAAATGAGAAAAATACCTGAAGAAAGACTTTCTCTGAGATGGCACATATTTCTTCAGAAATTCAAGATGGGACTCCTAAGGATGAATCAACTGGTTCAGAAACCTCCATTAGATCTTCTTTGTATGATTATACACTTACTAGGGACTCAGTTTTGAGATCTATGATTGAAGAATATGCTTTTCAGGTTTTGTCTGAGGATCTTGTCATAAAAAGGCTATGCTACACAAATTCTGTCTCTGAAACAGATGAGCTGAATGATTTTCTTTCACATTTCCACAGAACTTTGGAGTATAGCTGCAAATTATCAGCTGGAATCTATTAGGTGGGATGAGAGTGGTGTATGTATAGTGATCAGTGAAGAACTTTTGAAAAAGGTCTTGAAAAGAAAGGAGGCTTTCAGAATATTTGAAACCAACAGTATGAAAAGTTTAGTTTGACAGCTTAACCTTTATGGGTTTAATAAAAAGCAACAAACTTTTCAAAGATCTGCTTCACAAGCGGACTTTCTGGAAGAAAACATATCTCTTTTGAGCAAGGTATTCCAAAAAATTCACTTATTAGCAATACATAAGATTAAATCATGTGACCTAGAAAGCATGTTCACATATGTAGCTAAAACGAA
Organism: Bos taurus; assembly: GCF_002263795.3. Classification (NCBI taxonomy): domain Eukaryota; kingdom Metazoa; phylum Chordata; class Mammalia; order Artiodactyla; family Bovidae; genus Bos; species Bos taurus. The sequence goes on from NC_082638.1 coordinate 24,838,638, forward strand.
TTTGAAATTGAGATAGTAAATTTTTTTTAAAAAAAGTTTTATGTTTTGAAGTTGAGAACAGCTGCAGGTTAAAATATTGGATGTTTAAAAAACTTTCCTAGCAATGTGAAACCAGATACAAGTCCTGAAGCTACTTAAAGTGGTATTTACTGTATATATACAACATGTTTTTAGTTGAGCATACTTGCTTTTAACATATTACCTGTTAAAACTACTAATGGAGGTGTTTTATTTGATGCTATTTAATTGGTGTCATTAAAGGAATAATTTTTTATAGCTTAGCTTTGATTGTCAGTTTTACCTTGGTTTATAAAGAAACTAAATAAGTTTTTCTTTGATTTTAGTTACAGACCTACTATAAATCAAATTCCAAACAGGCCATCCCCAACTTTTTGTAAGAATGCAAAGAAGACTTGGAATTAACAATGTGTCTCTAATATCTTCATTAGTTCAAGATAACAAGACGTATGTTAAAGTAAGGGTCAACAAAGATGATCATAACTCTGACTTTCTTCGAGAAACGAGTGGAGAGAGTGCATTTTCAGCCTCCAGAACTTTAAATGTGCCATTCATACCAAAGCCTCATAGCAGCCAGATATTTGCTAATACAAGCGCTGTAAGTCCATGTGACTTACCTTCCCCATCACCAATATCACTTAGACAAACAGACCAGATTGTAGTAGATCAACCTGCTGTTTTTAAAACACTGAGCATTTTTAATTGGCACTCACATAGCAGCTACACTCAGGTAAATGGCCACGTTGAGGACTTCGCTACTACAACTACATCTACTTCTCAGAACCACATTGTATCTCCATTACAAAGCAGTTATTCCGGACTGATGGTGGAATCTTCTAAATTTCCAGTCACATATAGCAATATGTCAGCCCATGACAACCCTTTTCCTATCCTGCAAGAGACAGGCAACTCATGGTCCTCAATGCCAATGATCGCTTATACATCTGCCTCCTCTCTTTCAAGTCAACTGATCAACAATCATCATCAGATGAAAACTATGCTAATTAAAACTGACCTATCAAATAAGTGTCAGATTATGGAGCCTAAAGAAGATTGAACTTTATATTGGGAGATGTCAACAAACACCTAAAATTCTTGCATTTCAACAATAAATTTACATATTCATCTTCATAGTTTCATTCTCTATTTTCAAACAATGAAGAGTAAAATTACGCTTTAGTTCAAATGGCTGGCTATTTTACTGCACGGTTTTATAAACTCTACAGTTCAAGACAAAATCTGTTATGCATCCTAGGTAAATGACACCTGATCTAATGTTTGTAAGCAAAAAAAAAAAGAGAGAGAGAGAGAGAGAACCAAGGGAAAATAGATAATGGATGTAAAGTGATTTCTGAAATCATCCCTGCTGAAATGAATGGGTGGCTCAATTAGGATGGCATGGGTGAAGGAAGAGATGCAAATAAAATCAGAAAAATGGAAATACACAGGATGTACCTTAGTGTGTTCACAGTTACCTTATATTCTATTAGTTACTGGTAGAGTCTTAAAAGGTTAGACAGCAGATTTTCTTCATTATAGAAAGTCATTTCATCCTTGAAATATAGACAGTGTAGCATGTCCAAAATCATGATCACCATTATACCATGACTGTGTACCAAAGATAACATGACATAATCAGTGATTGTCCCATGGTAAGCACAAGATATTTAGTTTACAGGTAGTATGCTGTAGGGTTATTTCTGCTCTACTGTCCTTAAGGCATGCCTTTATTTCCTGACACCAAGATCCACTCTATATTTCCTAAGACATGTTTCAATGTTGCTTATCTATCCCCACAGAGACAGATACATTCCTGATGGTGTTTGCAGCACATCAGCATGGTCAACAAGTTCTTTGAAGACATGATATATTTTCCTTAGTAATTTCATTATCTTTCTCTTCTGGAGCTACAATCACACAAACTATTTTCAGTCATGCTAAGACCCTTCTCAAATTTTTGCCTCAATTCTTTCTTGGGGTTGGAAGGAATTTCTGTTTGCCCTCCTACCAAGGTGAGCGCAGATATCATGTCTTCAATGTGTTTTATGTCTACTCTCATTTTTTAATGTATCTTTCACATCGGGTGAAACTTAGAGCCTGCAAATGACACATTTTAAGCACTTACTAAATTATCAGTAAAGAAATGTAATAACCAATCAATGCTCTACACATTACTTAACAGCATCCTATAACCTGCACTTATCATAATTCACCTTTCCTATTTGCTGAGAAATTATTACAAGTTGATACATATTTATTGTATTTACATGAATGTTAAATGTGGGAATTCAAATTATAAAATGATTGCTGCTTTTATGAAATTTACAGTCTACAATAACCCATTCTAAGCATGTTGTTTCAGGCCACAGTTCCCTAAAATGCAGTAGTAGTTACAGAGACATGTATCCAAAGGGGTGGGAGGAGAAGAAGAAAAGGGATCATTTACTTTAATAATCTAGAAAAGTCATGGAGTAAGCAAGGATCAAAATCAATGGTGGATCCTAAATATATTTCAGTTTGAAATACTCTGAACAGAGTCCCTGCTTGTTGGACTATCCACACTGTCATGAAGACTACCTAGAAATATTGGCAATCTTAAATTTGTGGTCATTCCTTCAGATGGCAGTGGGAACATCAAGTCATGTCCCTGTTTTGGTATGGTAACCCCCATAGGACAACACCAAGTTAAGTTCAATGTTCTCATTCTTGCAACTAACGGACAGTGAAATCTGTCGAATATCTGTGTAGTTAAGGGAGTGGTAGAAAAATCACACTCTTTTTCTTTCACTGAAATGTTTTGCTAAATGTAAGAGAGAATACTATGCTTTAGAGAGGTGAGCATTTTGGAGCCATTGTAAGAGTTATTGAAATTGGTGTACTTAGTTATCATTTCAAGACCAAAGTCCAATAGCCTTGTTTTAAATTTCAGGTGTCTTACTATGTAGTCAAATTTGCATGCTTTGTACAATATCACCTTAAAGGCAATTCCATCTTCCATTGCATTGCCTTGTACTGACTAATCCTTCTCAGTCCCTTTTATCTTCTTTTCATGCTCTGCTTTGAGTGGCAGGTCCTTCTCAAAAAGAACAGGATTAATTCATGTCATCCTCTGTCATAACTTGGAAGAGGCATGGATAAGGATATTCAACATATCATGTTGAAAAGCTGCTGTTTTTGTTCCTTCATGAGAGCATATTAGTAACCTGTACTTCAGTTGTCTGATCAAAGGAAGCCTGGTAAATGATCCTTTACCTTGATGATCAATTCCCAGATGGCTTCAAAATATTGGTGCCTTTAATTCTCAAAAGAATAAAGAAAATAGCTCAATACATTAGGGAAACATTGTACATGAATTCAAATTTTCTTTCCTTTATGCATTTACCTTATAATTGGTGCCTAAAATTGTAAAACAATGGAAACAGATTCAGACTTTCATTGTAAAACATTGGAAACGGTTTCAGTGGAAACAGTGTCAGACTTTATTTTGGGGGGCTCCAAAATCACTGCAGATGGTGACTGCAGTCATGAAATTAAAAGACACTTACTCTTTGGAAGGAAAGTTTGGACCAACCCAGAGAGCATATTGAAAAATAGAGACATTACTTTGCCAACAAAAGTCCATCTAGTCAAGGCTATGGTTTTTCCAGTGGCCATGTATGGAAATGAGAGCTGGACTGTGAAGAAAGCTGAGAGCCAAAGAATTGATGTTTTTGAACTGTGGTGTTGGAGAAGACTCTTGAGAGTCCCTTGGACTGCAAGGAGATCCAACCAGTCCATCCTAGAAGAGATCAGCCCTGTGTGTTCTTTGGAAGGAATGATGCTAACGCTGAAACTCCAGTACTTTAGCCACCTCATGGGAAGGGTTGACTCATTGGAAAAGACTCTGATGCTGGGAGGGATTTGGGTCAGGAGGAGAAGGGGACGACAGAGGATGAGATGGCTGGATGGCATCACCAACTCGATGGATGTGAGTTTGAATGAGTTCTGGAAGTTGGTGATGGACAGGGAGTCCTGGCCTGCTGCGATTTATGGGGTTGCAGAATCGGACATGACTGAGAGACTTAACTGAACTGAACTGAACTGAAAATTGTAAAAGTAAAAACAAAAATGTAAGTGAGGTAAATACGGCAAATTGAGGCAAAAAGTAGAAATATTGGATGGAGAAGGTTAGAGGATGAAATTGGATGCTTAAAATATAACAAGCAAAATTGTAACTGCAGGGCCTAACGAGGTCAAAATGACTTCCACATTGTTACCCTGCATTATTTTCATTTTAGCAAATCACAGAATAGTTTTACATGCAAAATATTCTAAGATCCCATGGGATCCAGAACAATGTTATATATATCAAAGCATTCTGACTTAAAATGTCACTAGACTGAAATCATTCAAATACAAAATAACTTCCAACCTTAAGCCTAAAAACAAATATCAGAGAACTCTGTGCAGTTCGTAGGTTTCCTTCTGTGAGTCCTTTGGTTTTATTTTCCTTTCATAATTGTGTTTTGAGTATATAAGACTGAGACTGTGCTTGTGTGTGTGTGTGTGTGTGCACATCAGATTAAAAATGTGTTTGTGAGTGTATGTCTAGGTTCTCCTTTGGACTTTTATGTTAGAGATTTCGGCTGAAGAAATGGCTAATTCAAAAATATAAAGAGGCACAAATTAAAATGCCCACTCAAATCATCCCTCCCCTCCCTCTCCCACAGAGTCCAAAGACTGTTCTATACATTTGTGTCTCTTTTCCTGTCTCACATACAGGGCTGTCATTACCATCTTTCTAAATTCCATATATATGCCTTAGTATACTGTGGAGAAGGCAATGGCACCCCACTCCAGTACTCTTGCCTGGAAAATCCCATGGACGGAGGAGCCTGGTAGGCTGTAGTCTATGGGATCGCTAAGAATTAGACACGATGGAGAGACTTCACTTTCACTTTTCACCTTCATGCATTGGAGAAGGAAATGGCAATCCACTCCAGTATTCTTGCCTGAAGAATCTCAGGGATGGCGGAGCCTGGTGGGCTGCTGTCTATGGGGTCACACAGAGTCGGACATGACTGAAGTGACTTAGAAGCATACTGTGTTGGTGTCCTTCTTTCTGGCTTAATTCACTCTGTATAATAGGCTCCAGTTTCATCCACCTCATTAGAATGGATTCAAATTGAAACATGTATAATATCATATAAGAAATGAATTGCCAGTCCAGGTTTGATGCAGGATACAGGAAGCTTGGGGCTGGTGCACTGGGATGACCACTGGGATGGTATGGGGAGGGAACTAGAAGGAGGGTTCAGGATGGGGAACACATGTACACCCTTGGCAGACACATGTTGATGTATGGCAAAACCAATACAATATTGTAAAGTAAAAAATAAACATAATAATAATAATAAATGCCAAAAAGCTCAAGACAACTGGCTGAGTTTCAGAAGTTGAAAGCATTTCAGTAATAACCAAGCTACTCCATCCTAACTTTTGTACAAACTATGGTACTCTCCCAATCACCTAGCAAAAATTTAATGGGACCTTAGATGTTTATTATGTCTGGCAATAACAAACACAAACCTGCTAATATGGCAGTATCAGAGAAGGCTCAGTAGATGCCTGAAGTTTCAACCAGGCCTTCCTATAATAGGATGCTACCTTCCTACAGGAGGCTGGACACTCACCAATAACAAAGAATACTCTTAGGCATCAAAGAACCTAAGGATGAAATCTATAATTCTATTCCCACATGGTAGACATTGATTTCCCCCTTCCCAAGAGTATCTGACAGACAGTTAAAATAGAAGGAAGTTATAACATAGCCCACATACTTCTTACATAATACCTTAAATGTCCAAGCCCAACTACACTACTAAGATGATGACAATACAGGAGTTCCAGCTTCAAATCTGTGTGGCAGTCATCATATAAACATTTTATGAATATTTGAGATGCACTGATAGTACAAATCTATTAAGCCAGAAGCCTTGAGATCTGATTCAAAGAGGAAAACTGTGTACTCCATGTCCTCAGTTTTATGGGACATTCACACGCATTCACACATTTCCACAATCCTCAACCTTTATCTGAAGTCAAAAACTGACATTAAGAGGAATGGTCTATTTACACAGAAGCCAAGCGTAAAAGTCAAAAATGGATCCAGTCTCCTACATACTTCCATGCTCAGTACCGGAACCCCTTGTAAGCATTCCTAAGGGCAACTAGGATAAACAACTCAAAGATGCTTCTCCCAGGATAAGAGAGGTTGATTGAGAAGCTATAAGTGTACTTAACTTAGAGATAACCCTTAAGATCACATACCATTCCTGTTAACACATCAGAAGATGGACAGCTCTACCAGGTATTTACAGACAATGTCTGCTTCTGCCTAAGGCCAAGCTTATAGATCCAAGTGGCAGGTGGGATAAGGTTTCCATCTCAGAATATCACATGACACCACCGGTGTTCTCCTTCTCTGGGAAGCTTTAAAAAGACATTGTGGGAAGTACAATATGAGGGAGGAAAACAAGGAAACTAACAAGAGCTGTGTTCTTTCTAAATGTCCCAAATCTCACTTATCATTCCAATTACAATGACAGACTTAACATGCAATCTGAACCATGTCCCAAGCATTGCCAGTTCTAACTTTTTGATGTTGTTCAGTCACTCAGACTTGTCAGACTCTTGTGAATCCATGTACAGCAAGAACCCAGGGCTCACCTGCCATTCAAATCTCCCAGAGTTGTATTCAAACCCATGACCTTTGAGTCAACAATGCTTTTCAGCCATCTCATCCTCTGTCGTTTCCTTCTTCTCCTGTGCTCAATCTTTCCCAGCATCAGTTTCTTCCCAGTGATTTTGCTCTTGGCTTCAAGAGGCTGATATATTGGCTTTTCATGTGCAGCATCAGTCCTTCTGAGAATAATCTGAAATCATTTCCTTCACACTTTATTAGTTTGAACTCCATTCTCAACATGTCTTCTCTAGCCCTCCTGTTGTAAAGCATCTATATTTTGGCAGTCAGTTCTTGTGTTCCTGTTCACTCCTCCATACATTACTCCTGAAAATCAACTTTGACCATTCAGGCCTTTTTCAATAATCTCTCAGCTTTGTAATATGGTTTTGAGATTGGTCATAGCTTTTCATCCAGTGGGCAAGTGCCTTTTTGTTTCATGGCTTCAGTCACATCACGCAGTCATATCAGAGATCAAGAAAGTGAAACCTGTCAATAATTCAACTGTATCTCATTAAAATATCTCAAAATGATGGGGCCAAATTCCATGATCTTATGTTTTGTGTCTGTTTGTTTTTGTATTGAGTTTTAATTCAGCTTTTTCAATTTCTCCTTTCACCTTTAGTTCCTAGTGTTTTTCAGCCATTTATATGTTGTCATCTTAAAACTAGGGTTATTCATACTTCTCACAGTAATTTTGTTTCCCGCTTCAGATTCTTTCAGCAAGTTACTTTCCATGAAGTACTCTGCACATAAGTCAAATAAGCTGGATGAAAATATATAGCCTTGATGTATTTCCTTCTCCATTTCTTGGAGAAGGAAGTGGCAACCCACTCCAGTGTTCTTGCCTGGAGAATCCCAGGGACGGGGAAGCCTGGTGGGCTGCCATCTATGGGGTCACACAGAGTCGGACACGACTGAAGTGACTTAGCATAGCACAGCATTTCCTTCCCTATTTTGTGCCAGTTCATTGTTCTTTGTCCAATTCCAACTCCTGTGTCTTGACTTGCCTCCAGCCTTCCGTGGAAACAGGGACAGTAGTCTGGTATTCTTATCTCCTTAAGAATTTTCCACAATTTGTTGTGACCCTCACAGTCAAAGGTCTTCCCTGGTGTATCAGATGATAAAGCATCTGCCTGCAATGGGGCGGAACCAGTTTGGTACCTGGGTTTGGAAGATCCCCAGGAGAAGGAAATGGTAGGCTACAGTCCATGGGGTCACAAAGAGTCAGACACGACTGAATGACCTCATTTTCACACACAGTCTAAGCCAGTAAGAGATAATAAAGTAGATGTAGATGACTTTATGAAACCCCCTTGCTTTTTTCTATGATCCAAACTCAATTTAAGGTTTACCTATTAATATTACATGAGTACGACTAACTATACCTGCCTGTTCTCTTTTATATATATATATATATTTTTTTTTTTCCTCAGTCTCTCTTTTTCAAGCTATCATCTACATATTTTTACGTTCCTGGGCATTTGCCACCTTCTTATACAAGAATTAAATTATTACCATGCCAGTCTCTGGCCTTTGACACCTCCGTAAAACAATTAAGTTTCCAGGACAGAATGAATCTGTGCTCTGGGAAAACGTCAGGGCATTTTGATAAATAGCTAGATATTTCAGGAACTGACTGATTTTGAGCAAAATTCCTGTACCATCACTTATCTGGAAAAGAACTGTTTCCTCATGTTGATGAGAATTTCTCATTAGCAGAAAATTTAGGAAAAATAAATGTTCTTATTGGAATATTCATGTTAGTGAAGTACCAATTATGTGAGTATGTATGTAGCCTCCCATCAGACAGATTAATTTATGTCAAGCAAATTTGTTGTTTCACCAGCATGTCTAAAAGAATTACCTAGTTTGCCTAGAAAGGAAATCAAAACTTCTGATTTGACAGAAAATAAAAGAGCACATTGAGTGCAACTCTCTCCATGGAAGCAATACAAATAACCTTTCTATAAAGGCAACAGTTCCTCCAGAGCATCAAATGAATATTAGCAGACGATCTTGCTTAAGAGAGACTATATGAAAAGTAGACATAACTGGGAAGAATGGAGGGAAGATGGGAGAAGGAGGACGAGACAAATAGACACAAATATGTGTCCTGGGTTAGGATTTGGAGAAGCAAGGAATAGATTGAGGATTCAGGTAAGTCACCTCACTAAACTTAAATTTCTTTTGACTGAAAGGAAGCAAGGTGAAGAAGATGATGACATTTAGTTTGTCTAGAGTAAGAATCAAATAGAGAATGTGTTGTGTGGTCCTGCATCCCCCAAACTGCAATGCAGGTCAAGTAGTGTGCATAGGGCCTGGAAGATGAAACATGAGGTTAGAAAGCCAACCTGGGAGGGTTGGTTTTTGACTATGTGGAGATGGAATGTTGGATCTGTGATGACAAGGTGTGTAGAAAGGAATGGCTTTTGAAAATTCCCAAACTGACAAAGAAGCAGGACCTTAGGGCTCAAGTCACCCAGCGAGGTGGTGAGAGTATTGAATTTTCCCCTCTTGCCACATACTAAGACCTACTATCAGGTGATAGAAAAGACTAGCCAGAACTACCACCCATGCTTCTGCCACCACAAGCTAGAAGATGATCCCATTAGCGCCATATTCATTTCTGCCTGTGATTGCTGGCTTCTCAGAAAAACTGACACCACCAGGGTTCCAAAACTCCAAGCACCTGTAAAATGGGATGGCTTTTTCAAAGATCTGCTTCACTAGCTGACCGTCTGGCAGGAGAAAAAGAAGTCTCTGTTTTGAGTAAGGCACTCCATAAATTTCAATTATTATAGGAAATATGTATTTTTAAAATATAGTGACAGTTTAACTGTGTTAACATAGGTAGCTAAAACTGACTTTAAAATTGAGATAATATGCTGCTGAAATATTTTTCTATTCTTCTCAAGTTGAGAAGAGATGGATATTAAGACATTTTAAGTGTAACAAATGTAAGTTTTAAGTTCCCCTAGCAACTTGGAACCAGAGAGAAATCCTGAAGCCCTTAAAGGAGTATATGGTGTGGATATATAATATATTGTTACATGAGGAAATAATTTAAATATTTAAATATTTAAAACTATTAGTGGAGGTGTATTATTTGAGGCTATTATCTTTGTATGTTTAAAGGAACGATATTTTGAGTCTGGCTATGTTTCTCTATTTTACCTTGGTTTGAAAGGTCACTAATAATGTTCTTCTTTGGTTTTAGTTGAAGTTATCTCATAATCCAAATGTTAAGCTATACTATCACCAAGTTTTACTAAGAATGAAAAGAAGAGTTGGCACTAAAAATATCTCTCCAGTACCTTCATTAGTTTGAGATTACAAGATGAAGCATGATAAAGGAAGGAGTAATGTGGATGATCATATCTCCTGGATTCTTCCCGAAACTAGAGGAGAGTGTGTATTTTCAGCCTCCACAATTCTAAGTGTGTCTTTCATATGAAATTCTTCTACGAGCCACATAGTTGCTAGTGCAAGTGTCCCAACTCAAAGTGATTTTTTTCTTCATCATCAATGTCAGTTAGACTGAAAGAGCAAAGTGTGATAGATCAAACTGATGTTTAAAGTCTGTTGATCTTTTTACATCAGCATTCACAGAGCAACTACAATCAAGCAAATGGTCACAGGGAGAATTTTGTTACTATGACAATTTCTGTTTCTCAGTACCACATCATATCTCTTTTGCAGATACATGATTTTGACTGATGATCAGCCTTGTACCTTTACAGTTAGATACAGCAATATGTCAGCCCATGAAGATATTTTCCCTAAACTGCAACTGAGAGGCATGGTTCCCAGTGCAAACAATACTGATGCATTTACTACTTCTCTTTCAAGGTCAACTCATCAGCCATCTTTCATATAATTATATATAATTTCTTTCATATAATTACTATTTACAACTGATCTCCCAAGTAGGAACCTGATCATGCAGGATACTGTAGATTAAAATTTATGTGGGTGATGCCAACAAATTCCTACATTTCTCTTATTTCAATATTAAATTTACATCTTCACCTTCATAGTTTCACTTTCTACTCTGAAATAATTAAGAGGAATATGAGGCTTTATCTCAATGCCTGTGTTTATATAAATGTGCATTTGTATAAACTGTCGGGCTTTTGAATGGTCCTCTGAATTATATTCGTCCATTGCAGCGAATTTTAATTCATTGAATCCTGAAAGTCTGATGTTCACACATGTCATCTTCTGTTTGACCACTCCAATTTACCTTCCTTCATAGACCTAGCATTCTAGGTTCCTATGAAATATCGTGCATTACAGCATCAAACTGTACTTTTATCCATAGTCATATCCACAATTATGTGTTGTTATTCCTTTGGCTCCATCTCTTCTTTTTTAGTGATTTCCAGAAGCATAGAGGACACTGACAAACCTGGAGAGTTTACCTTTCAGTGTCCTATCTTTTTGGCTTATCATATTGTTCATGGGGTTTTCAAAGCAAGAATACTGAAGTGCTTTTCCATTTCCCTTCTCCAATGAGCCACATTTTGCCAGAATTCTCCACCATGTCCAATCCATCCTGGGTGGCCCTACATGGCATGTCTCATAGTTTCATTGAGGTAGACAAGGCTGTGATCCATTTGATCAATTTGGTTAGTTTTCTGTGATTGTGGTTTTCATTCTGTCTGCCCTCTGATGGATAAGGATAAGAAGGCTTGTGGAAACTTCCTGATGGGAGAGACAGACTGTGAGTGAATCTAGGCCCTGTTCAGGCCTAATTATGGTATGAGTAATGAAAGTAATTGGGACCTTCTTCAAAAGGACTTGAGCAGGCACTCTTGTATTCAATGCCCACCACCCTGCTGCATCCCATTCTTGGACCATGCCTCTGCTGGAGATTCCTAGACACTCACAAACAAGTCTGACTCAGTCTTTTGTGGGGACACTGCCCTTACTCTTGGCTCCTGGTGGACACAAGGTTTTGTTTGTGCCCTCCAACAGTCTGTTTCAGTCCTGTGGAAGTTCTATAATTAAATCAACTGGCCTCCAAAGTCAAATTCCCTGAGGGTTCTCAATCCCTTTGCCAGATCCGCAGGTTGAGAAATCTCTAGTGGTCCTAAAACTTCCTTACCTGTACAAGAAATTCTTTAGAATAATTATCCTGCAATTTGTGGATTGTGCACTAGGCCACTTTTTGGTGGGTTGAAAGGTTACATCCTCTGAGAGGGCTTATATCACAAACTGCATGAACAAGGTCTGTAGCAGACAGAGCCTCTCTTCCATGTTAGGCCATTGCTGACCCATGCTTCTGCAAGAGACACTCAATCACTCAAAAGCAGTTCTGACTCTGTCTTTGTGCGTTCCTTGGGTATAGGTGCACAAAATATTTTATTGAGCACTCTCAGTGTGGCTGGTAAGTATTGATTTTAAATGGAAATTCACCCCTTCTACAATCTTGTTGGGTCTTTTCCTTTGCCATGGACATGTCTTTTTATTGTTGTTGTTGTTGTTGTTTTTCTTTTTGGTGGGACCCAACATTCTCCTGTCAATGATCATTCAGCAGAAAGCTATAATTTTGGATCTCTCACAGGAAAAGATGAATTCACACCCTTCTACTTTGCCATCCTCACTTACTCATGGGCACAAACTGGCAAAGGGCAAAATGTCTACATCCCACTTCTGAAATTTCTTCACCTTTCTGCACTGTCAGATAGGCTAGAAGCCCATGGGCAGAGCCAAGGTCACCTCCTCTCTTCTAGGATGTCTGTCTTTTCACAATGAAGAATCCTACCTTATCATGTCATTTGTCTCACATGATGATATTATTTGTGACATGTAAAGAGAGAATGTGCTTTTTGATGGGCTGACCCAAGGCAGCACTATCCCAGAGCCTTCCTCTAATATTGAAAACTTCTCCAGTGCAGTATCTTATCTTTCTGTTCCTCCTCCTTCCAGTCTCTACTCTTTTCTGAAGGACCTTCACCTCTTCACAGACTTAGATCCAGTTATAGCCATATCCACCATTTCGACAGGCCAGCCCAGTTATCATAGACTGAAAGGTCCACAGGTTATGCTTTAAAAGCCCCACACCACTGGATTTACACTGGATGAGTCCTCAAGCCTTCCACATACATTTTATGTACACACACACACATCAACACAGCAGACACTGTGAGCTTCTTTATGTCTCTTGATGTAAACCCAAATTTGTGAACACACTGTTCTGTGTTGTCACTGGCCATTCTTTCCTCATTCCTGTCTTGAACAGGACGACCTCAGAGATGCATGGGCCAGTCTCCCACACTCTGTGGATGCCTGGTGCAGCCTTCTGCTTGCTCCATATCTCACGGTCTGTAACATTCATTTCTGTCAGCTGTAGTTGGACACAATCCACACAGAAAATCACACAAACGTGGGCAACAAGCTCATGTGGGTAGGCACACAAATGTTTAAGGCACGTGGAAACATAAGCAAACAGTGAATATAGATGTTTCCAGTGCTTCATATGAAATACAGCTATTTCCACTTTCTTATAGGAAAATCTCCATTCTAAGCTGAAATATGAAGTATAGAGAAGTCCAAGTTCCATGATGGAGACTTAGCACCTAGGTTTTCATGCAGTACATTCAAACCATTTCCCACTTCATGGAATCAATCCTTTGTTTTGGTATATATTATTAGAAATACAGCAAACTCCTTACTTCACTTAAAAAAAGGGGTGCCCAGATTTTCATTTGTACAATAGAGATAATTCCATTTTCATAAGGGTTTTCCATATCTTCAGAAACCACTGCCAAGATTGTCCTATGTGAAATATCCAGAACTTCACGTTTAATGGTAGAAAACCACCATCTAGATAGATATGATGGATGGACAAGTCCAAATTTCACATAAGAAAAAGAGGTTCAAGATTTTCAAAAAGTGAGATAAAAACTGTGATATATCATGGAGGAAAACAAGCATCACTATATTTGCATGTAAAAATATAGGTACTTCTACATTTGAGATCAGTTCAGTTCAGTCTCTCAGTCGTGTTCAACTTTAACGACCCCACGTACTGCAGCATGTCACGTGTCCATGTCTATCACCAACACCCAGAACCTCTGTAAATTCATGTCCATCAAGTTGATGATGCCATCTACCCATCTAATCCTCTGTCGTCCTCTTCTCTTATTGCCTTCAATGATTCCCAGCACCAGGGTCTTGTCCAATGAGTCCATTCTTCACATCAAGGGTCCAGACTATTGGAGTTTCAGCTTCAGGATTAGTGCTTCCAATGTATATTCAGGACTGATTTCCTTTAACATCCTTGCAGTGGAAGCGACTCTCAAGAGTCTTCACCAACACCACGTTTTAAAAGCATCAATTCCTTTCATATGAAACGAGTTGCCAGTCCAGCTTCGATGCACGATACTGGATGCTTGGGGCTGGTGCACTGGGATGACCCAGAGGGATGGTATGGGGAGGGAGGAGGGTTCAGGATGGGGAACACATGTATACCTGTGGCAGATTCATTTTGATATTTGGCAAAACTAATACAATTATGTAAAGTTTAAAAAATAAAAAAAAATTTCAAAAAAAGGAAAAAAAAGAAAGAAAGAAATTGTATTGGTGAAGGGTTTTTCACTTGTTAGGCCAATGTTTGTTGCTAAGTTTCCATATCCCTTACCTGCTGTGTCCCTGGCAGTGTATTTATTAATATAATTGGTGTAAGTAGTAGCTTTAATGTTTGTAACCTTGGACCCTTGAGTTAATTATTTTTCTTGTTGTAGCCCACCACACCTTTACCCTATAGGAATGCAACTTTATCTAATGCTTTTGGATGGTGGCACCTGACTAATCACCTTTAGAGAAAAATAAGTTTTCTGAAGAAATGATCTTAAAATGTTAACAGTCCTCTGAGCCAGAAGATGATGCAAATCACCTAAACTTTTGCATATGATAAGTTTGCAGGAAGAAAGCCTGGCTTACTGTATGACTCTACCCCTTCCCCCATTATCCTCTATGCATAACTTAAGGTATAAAAACTCCTTTGGAAAATAGTGTGGGCCTTGTTCACCGAAAAAAAAAATAAATAAATAAAAGCATCAATTCCTCCATGCTCAGCTGTCTTTCCAGTCATGACCTCTGGAAAAACCAGAGCTTTGACCAGGTGGACCTTTGCTGGCAAGCAATGTCTCTGTTTTTGAATATGTTGTCTAGGTAGTTCCCAGCTTTTCATCCAAACAGTAAGTACCGTTTAATTTCATGGCTGCAGTCACAATCTGCAATAATTTTGGAGCCCCCCAAAATAAAGTCTTTTGGTATTTTCATTGTTTCTCCATCCATTTGCTAAGCAATGATGAGACCAGATATCATGATCTTACTTTTTGAATGTTGAGTATTAAACCACATTTTTCACTCTTTTTCATTTTCATCAAGAGCTTCTTTACATTTTTTCACTTTTTGCCATAAGAGTGATTACATCTAAGTATCTGAGGCTGTTGATATTTCTCCCAGCATTCTTGATTCATGCTTGTGCTTCTTCAAGCCTGGCATTTAGCATGTTGTACATGACATATGAACTATGGACGGAGGTTTGTGACATTGTACAGGGAACAGGAATCAAGACCATCCCCAGTACAAAGAAAAAGGGGGAAAAAAAAAAAAAAAGCAAAGCGGCTGTCTGAGAAGGCCTTACAAAGAACTGTGAAAAGAAGACAAGACAAAAGCAAAGGAGAAAAGAAAAGATTTATCTATTTCAATGCAGAGTTCCAAAGAATATCATGGAGTGTTAGAAAGTCTTCCTTAGCAATCAATGCAAAGAAATAGAGGAGAACAATAGAATGGGAAAGACTAGAGTCTATTCAAAAAATTAGACATACCAAGGGAACATTTCTTGCCAAAATGGGCTCAATAAAGAACAGAAATGGTATGGACCTATCAGAAGCAGAAGATATTAAGAGGTCTCAAGAATACACAGAAGAACTATACAAAAAACATTTTCACAACCTAGATAATCACAATGGTGTTATCACTTAGTCTCACCTAGAGCCAGACATCCTGGAATGAGAAGTCAAGTGGGCCTTAGGAAACATCACTATTAACAAAGCCAGTGGAGGTGATGGCATTCCAGTTCAGCTATGAGAAATCCTAAAAGATGATGCTGTGAAAGTTTTGCACTCAATATGTTAGCAAATTTGGAAAACTCATCGGTGGTCACAGGACTGGAAACAGTCAGCTTTCATTCCAATCCCAAAGAAAGGCAATGCCAAAGAATGCTCAAACTATCGCACAATTGCGCTCACCTCACACACTAGTAAATAATGCTCAAAATTCTCTAAGCCAGAGTTCGATATGTGTGACCATGAAGTCCTAGATGTTTAAAGTGGTTTTAGAAAAGGCAGACAAACCAGACATCAAATTGCCAACATCAAGGCAATGGCACCCCCACCTCAGTATTCCTGCCTGGAAAATCCCATGGATGGAGGAGCCTGGAAGGCTGCAGTCCATGGGGCCACCAAGGGTCAGACACGACTGAGCGACATCATTTTCACTTTCAGGTATTGGAGAAGGAAATGGCAAACCACTCCAGTGTTCTTTCCTGGAGAATCCCAGCGATGGGGGAGCCTGGTGGGCTGCCGCCTATGTGGTCACACAGAGTCAGACACGACTGAAGTGATTTAACAGCAGCAGCGGCAGCTACTATCATCAAAAAAGCAAGAGAGTTCCAGAAAAATATCTATTTCTGCTTGTTTGACTATGCCAAAGCGTTTGACTGTGTGGATCACAATAAACTATGGAAAATTCTACAAGAGATGGGAATACCAGACCACCTGACCTGACTCCTAAGAAACTTGTATGCAGGTCTGGAAGCAACAGCTGGAGCTGGAGATGGAACAGCATTTTGGTTCCAAATAGGAAAAGGAGTATGCCAAGGCTGTATATTGTCACCCTACTTATTTAACTTAAATGTAGAGTACATCATGAGAAAAGCTAGGCTGAAAGAAACACAAGCTGGAAGCAAGATTGCTGGAAGGAATATCAATAATGTCAGATACGAAGACAACACCACACATAGGGCAGAAAGTGACAAACAACTAAAGAGCTTCTTGATTAAAGTGATGAGGAGAGTGAACAATTTGGCTTAAACCCCAGCATCTACAAAAACTAAGATCATGGACTCTGGCCCCATCACTTCATGGCAAATAGAATGGGAAATGGTGGAAAGAGTGCCTGACATTATTTTAATTTTTATTTATTTATTTATTTTTGGTGGTGCGTCTCCAAATCACTTCAGATGATGATTGAAGCCATTAAATTAAAAATGCTTACTCCTTGGAAGGAAAGTTATCATCAACCTAGACAACATATTAAAAAGCAGAAACATTAGTTTGCCAACAAAGGTCTGTCTAGTCAAGGCTATGGTTTTTCCTGTAGTCATGTATGGATGTGTTATTTAGACTATAAAGAAAGTTGAGAACCAAGAATTGATACTTTTGAAATGTGATGTTAGAGGAGAGTCTTGAAAGTGCCTTGGACTGCAAGGAGGTCCAATGAGTACATCCTAAAGGAGATCAGTCCTGGGCTTTCATTGGAAGGATTGATGTTGAAGCTGAAACTGAAATACTTTGGCCACCTGATGCAAGCAAGTGACTCATGGAAAAGCTTCTGATACTTCAAAATATTGATGGCAGGAAGAGAAAGGGATGGCAGAGGATGAGATGGTTAGATAGCATCTCCAACACAATTGACATGAGTGGGTAAACTCAAGGAGCTGGTCACGGACAAGGAGGCCTGGCATGCTGTGGTTCATGGGGTCACAAAGAGTTGGACACCACTGAACTATTGAAGTGAACATTACATACAATTTAAATAAGCAGGGTGACAGTATGCAGCCTTGTCATACCCTTTTCCTTTTGGGAAGCATTCAGTTGTTTTGCATTCAGTTCTAACTGTTGCTTCTTGAGCTGAAACAGATTTCCTGGAGGCAGGTAAGGTGATCTGGTATTCCTATCACTTTAAGAATTTTCCAGTTTGTTTTGATCCACACAGTCAAAAGCTTTGGTATAAACAATGAAGAAGAAATAGATTTTCCCCACCTTTGGAGCTCTCTTGTCACTTTGATAACCCCACACATGTTGTATATTTGATTATTAGTTCCTCTGCCTTTATTAAATCCAGCTTGAA
The DNA here is from genome assembly GCF_002263795.3 of Bos taurus. Taxonomy (NCBI): domain Eukaryota; kingdom Metazoa; phylum Chordata; class Mammalia; order Artiodactyla; family Bovidae; genus Bos; species Bos taurus. Next base: position 24,856,525 of record NC_082638.1, read on the forward strand.
CATCGGGGATTTCATGGTTCATGTACTGTTGAAGCCTGGCTTGGAGAATTTTGAACATTACTTTGCTTCCGTTTGAGATGAGGACAATTGTATGGTTGTGTGAACAGTTTTTGGAATTGCCTGTCTATGGAATTGGATGAACTTTCTTAGTTCTGTGTCCACTGTTGAGTTTTCCAAATTTGCTGGCATATTGAATGAAGCATTCCCATAGCTATGAAATAACTCAAGTAGAATTCTATCAATTCCACAAGCGTTGTTCATAAGGATGCTTCATAAGGACTCCTTGACTTCACAGTCTAAGATGTCTGGCTCTAGGTGCGTGGTCATTTTGGCTATCTGGTTCATGAGTACTTTCTTTGTGCAGTTCTTCTGTGAGCGCTGAAGAATTGATGCTTTTGAACTGTGGTGTTGGAGAAGACTCTTGAGAGTCCCTTGGACTGCAAGGAGATCCAACCAGTCCATTCTGAAGATCAGCCCTGGGATTTATTGGGAAGGAATGATGCTAAAGCTGAAACTCCAGTACTCTGGGCACCTCATGTGAAAAGTTGACTCATTGGAAAAGACTCTGATGCTGCGAGGGATTGAGGGCAGGAGGAGAAGGGGACGACAGAGGATGAGATGGCTGGATGGTGTTACTGACTCGATGGACGTGAGTCTGAGTGAACTCCAGGATTTGGTGCGGACAGGGAGGCCTGGCATGCATGGGGTGCTGTGATTCATGGGGACACGACTGAGCGACTGATCTGATCTGTGTATTCTTGCCACCTCTTCTTAATATCTTCTGCTTCCATTAGGTCCGTGAAGTTTCTGTCCTTTATTTTGACCAACTTTGCATGAAATATTTCCTCGGTATCTCTAGTTTTTTAGAGAGACTTCAAGGCATATCCATTCTATTATTTTTCTCTATTTCTTTGCATTGATCACTGAGGAAGCCTTTCTTAAGGGATTTGACTTAGGTTATACCTGAATAGTCTAATGTTTTTCTCTACTTTAAAATTTTAAGTCTGAATTTGGCATAAGGAATTCATGATTTGAGCCATAGTCAGGTCACCATCCTGTTTTTGTTGACTATATATTGCTTCTCCATTTTGGCTGCAATGTGATGTCAGTCCTGAACTTACGGTGAATCCATGAGTAGAGTCTTCTCTTGTGTTGGTGGACCAGGGTGAGTGCTATATGTTGTGTGCTCTCTTGGCAGAACTCTGTTAGACTTTGACTGGATTCCTTTTGCACTCCAATGCCAAATTTGTCTGTTATTCCAGGTATCTCTTGATTTTCTACATTTGCATTCCATTCCTCTATGGGGAAAATGATGTCTTTTTTTGGATGTTAGTTCTAGATGGTCTTTCAAGTCTTCATACAAATGTTCCACTTCAGCTACTTCAGCATAACTGGTCAGGACACAGACTTGGTTTACTGTGCTGTTGAATGGTTCGTCTTGGAAATGAAGAGAGATCCTTCTTCTTCTTACACATCTTGTGATCTGTCAGCTTCATCTCTTCATCAACTGTGGAAGAACACACAATCACGCAGAAAAATATACAGAAAAGAGTCAACAATCTCACATATACAGACACAAATTAATATTCAAGACACAGGAAACAGGTAAACAGGAAACATAGGTGTTTCTGTAGCTGCAGAACCCGTTCTTTGTATGAAATATAGAGATATCCACGTTTTTATGGTAAAATCTCCATTCTGATCTCAAATACTATATCAGTTCAGTTCAGTTCAGTCGCTCAGTTGTGTCTGACTCTTTGCGACCCCATGAATTGCAGCACGCCAGGCCTCCCTGTCCATCACCAACTCCGGGAGTTCACTCAAACTCAAGTCCATTGAGTGGGTGATGCCATCCAGCCATCTCATCCTCTGTCTTCCCCTTATCCTCCAGCCCTCAATCCCTCCCAGCATAAGAGTCTTTTCCAATGAGTCAACCAACTCTTCACAAGAGGTGGGCAAAGTACTGGAGTTTCAGCTTTAGCATCGTTCCTTCCAAAGTAAACAGGACTGATCTCCTTTAGAATGGACTGGTTGGATCTCCTTGCAGTCCAAGGCACTCTCAAGAGTCTTCTCCAACACCACAGTTCAAAAGCATCAATTCTTCAGGACTCAGCTTTCTTCACAGTCCAACTCTGACATCCGTACATGACTACTGGAAAAACCATAGCCTTGACTAGATGGAACTTTGTTGACAAAGTAATGTCTCTGCTTTTCAATATGCTATCTAGGTTGGTCATAACTTTTCTTCCAAGGAGTAAGCGTCTTTTAATTTCATGGCTGAAATCACCATCTACAGTGATTTTGGAGCCCCTCAAAATAAAGTCTGACACTGTTTCCACTGTTTCCCCATCTATTTCCCATGAACTGATGGGGCCAGATACTATGGTTTTAGTTTTCTGAATGTTGAGCTTTAAGGCAACATTTTCACTCTCCTCTTTCACTTTCATCAAGAGGCTTTTGAGTTCCACTTGGCTTTCTCCCGTAGAAGTCCAAAATTCTAGATGGAAAATTTGCACCTAAGTTGTGATACAGCTGATACAGAACATTACATATTTCATCAAACAAACTCTTTGTTTTGATATATGTTTGAGAAATGCAAACACTCTCTATGAAGAAACAGTGGTGTCCAGATTTTCATTTGTGAAATAGAATTGAAATTCCATACGGGTTCTTCTTATCTTCAGATCGAAGATTCAAATCTTCAGTGCCATGATTTTCATATGTGAAATATACATATGTCCACATTTAATGGTAGAGAACCACCGCCCAGATTTTCATGCATGAGGTGGAGAGAATTCCACCTTTCATGTAAGAAAAACAGCTTCCATATTTTCATGAAGTGAAAAAAAAAATGCAATATATCATGTGGTAAATCCAGCATCGTTATATTGGCATGTAAAAATATAGGTGATTCTACATTTGTGTTTAGTTCAGTTCAGTTTCTGGATCTTGTCCAACTCTTTGCGACCCCACGGACTGCAGCACGCCATGCTTTCCTGTCCATCAACAATTCCTTGAGCATACCCAAACTCGTGTCCATCGATTAGGTGATTCCATCCAACCACCTCATCTTCTGTCATCCTCTTCTTCTCCTGCCTTCAATCTTTCCAAGCGTCAGGGTCTTTTCAAATGCGTCATTTATTTGAATCAGGTGGCCAAATTATTGGAGTTTCACCTTCAAAATCAGTGCTTCCAATGAATAATCAGAAACGATTTCCTTTAGCCACCTTAAGGCCAAGAGACACTTAAGAGTCTCCACCAAAAGCACAGATTAAAAGCATCGATTCTTCCACCTTCAGCTATCTTTAGACTCCAAATCTCACATCCATACATGACTGCTAGAAAAGCCATATCTTTGACTATGTGAGCCTTTGTTGGCAAAGCAATGTCTCTGCTTTTCAGTATGCTGTCTAGTTTGGTCATAGCTTTCTTCCAAGGAGGATGTTTTAATTTCATGGTGAAGTCAACATCTGAAGCAATTTTGGACCCACCAAAATAATGTCTTTTGCTCTTTCCATTGTTTCTCCATCCCTTTACTAATCAGTGATTGTATCAGAAGTCATGATCTTAGTTCTTTGAATATTGAGATTTTAAGCCAGATTTTTCACTCTTCTCTTTCATTTTCATCAAGAAGCTCTTTAGTTCTTCTTCATTTTCTGCCATAAGGCTGATGTCGTCTACTTCTCTGAGTTTATTGATATTTCTCCCAGCAGTATTATTTAAAACCTGTGCTTCATACAGCCTGGCATTTCTCATGTTGCACATTGCATTGAAATTAAATAAGCAGGGTGACAATATACAGCCTTGGTATAATCCTTTCCTTATTTGAAAGCACCCTGTTGCTCCATAGCCTGTTGCTTCTTGACCTGGATACAGATTTCTCAGGAGGCAGATCAGGTGGTTGGTTTTCCCAGCACTTTGAATTTATTTAACAATTTTTTTTCTGATCCCCTCAGTCAAAGGCTTCTGTATAAAGAATGAAACAGGTCTTTTTTTTTATATATACATCTTACTTTTTTGATGAGCCCATGGTTGTTGGCAATTTGATCTTTTGTTTCTCACACTTTTCTAAATTCAGCTAGAACATGTGGAAGTTCATTGTTCAGGAACTGCTGAAGCCCAGATTGGAGAATTTTGAGCATTACTTCTCTCCCATTTGACATGGGGAAAAATGTGTGATAGTGGACATTCTTTGGTAATGCCTTTCTTTAGGATTGGACTGAAAACAGATATTTTCCAGTCCTGTTTCAACTGGTGAGTTTTTCAAATGTCCTGGCATATTGAATGTAGCACTTTCATAGAATCATTGGTTAGTCTGTGAAATAGCTCTACTGGAATTCCATCAGCTCCACTAGTTTTCTCCATAGTGATGATTCATAAGGATGGCTTGATTTCACATTCCAAGATGTCTGGCTGTAGGTGAGCGATCATACCATTGTGGATATCTGGATATTGAAGATCCTTTTTGTATAGTTCTTCTGTGTATTCTTTACACCTCTTCTTGATACTCTGCTTCTGTTAAGTCAGTACCACTTCTGTTCTTTATTTCGACCGTCTTTGCATGGAATGTTCCCTTGGTATCTCTAATTTTCTTGAACATATCTTGTCTTTGCCATTACATTATTTTCCTCTGTTTCTTTGCATTCTTCACTAAAGTCAGCTTTCTTATCTCTCCTTCCTCTTCTTTGTAATTCTGCATTCACATGGATATATCTTTGTCTTTCTCCTTTGCTTTCGCTTCTCTTCTTTTCTCAGTAACTTGTAAGGTATATTCAGACACCCATTTTGGCTTTTTGCAGTTTTTTTTTTTTTTTTTTTCTTGAGGATGGTCTTGATCACTGCCTTTTGTACACTTTCACAAACCTCTGTCCATAGTTACTGAGAAACCCTTTCTATCAGATCTAATCTCTTGGATCTATTTGTCACTTTCACTGTGTAATCAAAAGGGTTATGATTTAGGTTCTACCTGAAAATTCTAGTGGTTTCCCCACTGTTTTTCAATTTAAGCCTGAAATTGGCAACAAGGAGGTCATGATCTGAGCTACAATAGATCCCAGTCTTGTTTTGCTGAGTGTATATAGTTACTCCATGTTTGGCCACAAATAAAAGAATCAATCTGATTTCAGTATGAGCATCTGGTAATGTCCTTGTGTAGAGTCTTCTCTGGTGTTCCTGGAAGTGAGTGCTTTGTATGAGCCGTGTGTTCCCTAGGCAAAACTCTATTTCTTTTCAGTGGTTTCATTTTGTCCTCCAGGGCCATATTTGCGTGCTACTCCTGGTGTCTCTTGACTTCCTATTTTGAATTCCATCCCCCTGTGATGAAAAGGACATATTTTATGCATGTATGTTCTAGAAGTTCTTGTAGGTCTTCATAGAAAAAGCTATTACTTCATTTCCTTCAACATTACTATTACTTATAGTACCATAGAATTAGATGACTGTAATATTGTTTGTTTTGAAAATGAACAGGGATCATTCTATCATTTTTGAGATTGCCTCCAAGTACTACATTTCAGACTCTTTGTCGACTATGGCCACTACTCCATTTTTTTTAAGAGCTTCATGCCCACAGTAGTAGACATAGTGGTCATTTGAGTGAAATTCACCCATTCCAGTCCATTTTAATTCACTGATTCCTAAAATGTTGATGCTCACTCTTGGCATCCCCTGTTTGACTCCTTACAATTCTCCTTAATTCATGGACATAACCTTCCAGGTTCCTATGCAACATTACTCTTTTTTAAATTTAAATATATTTATTTTAATTTTATTTTAATTAATAAATAGAGTCTAATTACTTGACAATATTGTATTGGTTTTGCCATACATCAACATGAATCTGCCACGGGTGTACACGTGTTCCCCATCCTGAATCCCCCTCCCACCTCCCTCCCCATACCGTCCCTCTGGGTCATCCCAGTACTCCAGCCCCAAGCTTCATGTATCCTGCATCCTGCATCGAACCTTGACTGGCAGTTCTTCTCTTATATGATATTATATATGTTTCAATGCCATTCTCCCAAATCATCCCCCCTCCCTCTCCCAAAGGGCCCAAAAGACTGTTCTACACATTTGTGTCTCTTTTGCTCTCTCACATACAGGGTTATCATTACCATCTTTCTAAGTTCCATATATATGCATTAGTATATTGTATTGGAGTTTTTCTTTCTGGCTTATGTCACTCTGTATAATAGGCTCCAGTTCCATCCGCCTCATTAGAACTGATTCAAATGAATTCTTTTTAATGGCTGAGTAATACTCCATTGTGTATATGTACCACAGCTTTCTTATCCATTCATCTGCTGATGGTCATCTAGGTTGCTTCCATGTCCTGGCTATTAGAAACAGTGCTGTGATGAACATTGGGGTACACGTGTCTCTTTCAATTCTGGTTTCCTCGGTGTGTATGCACAGCAGTGGGATTGCTGGGTTATATGGCAGCATTACTCCTTATAGCATCGGACTTCATTCCATCACCAGTCATATCTACAACTGGGTGCTGTTTTTTTCTCTGGTTCCATGCCTTCATGGAACAAGAATTTTCTTTCTGTAGTTTCTTCTCAACTGATCTCCTGTAGCATATCAGGCACCTGCCACCCTTGGGAGTTCTTCTTTCTGTATGGTATATTTTGCCATAGCATCCTGCTAACGGCTTTCTCAAAGCAGGGATACTCAAGAGGTTTTCCATTTCCTTCTCCAAGGACCTCGTTTTGTCAGAACCCTTCACCATGACCCGTCCATCTTGGGTGGCCCTACACCCACGACTCATAGTTTCATTGAGTTAGACTAGGCTATGGACCATGTGATCAGTTTGGATAGTTTTCTGTGATTATGATTTTCATTCTCTTTACCCTCTGATGAATAAGAATAAGAGGCTTGTGGAAACTTCCTTATGGGAAAGACTAACTGAGGGGGAATCTGATTCTTGTTCTGATGGACAGGGCCATGTTTGGTTCAGTTTTGTGGCTCAATCATGTTCAAATCTTTGTTGATTTGAACAAGCTCCACATAAACTGGAGCTTGCCAGGAATCCCTGTTGGTCACCAACTCACTAAGTTTACTCAGTCTCATATCCATTGATTCAGTGATTCCATCCAATCTTCTCATCCTGTGTTGTCCCTCCTCCTCCTGCCTTGAACCTTTCCCAGCATCATGATCCTTTCCAATGTGTCAGTTCTTCACATCGGGTGACCAAAGTATTGGAGTTTCACCTTTAGCCCCAGTCCTTGCAAAGAATATTCAGGATTGATGTCCTTTAGGATGGACTGGTTGGATTTCTCCTAGCCATCCAAGAGACTCTCAAGAGCCTTCTCCAACACCACAGTTCAAAAGCATTAATTTTCCTGCTCACCTTACATTATAGTTCATCTCTCACCTCCATACATGACTTCTGGATAAACAAAGGCTTTGACTAAATGTATATTTCATGTGAAATTGCTTCATTCAAATCTTCATATCTGAAATATGTACAGTTCATATCTTATAAGACAAATTGTGGCCTGGTTTTCACATGTGAAAGGAACAAAAATCCGACTTTGCCATGTCCAAGATTCCTCAGCAGTTTTTCTTACGTCAAATATAGAGAATTCACTACCGCATATTGGAGACCCTGCTTGCAGATTTACATACATGAGATATAGAGAATTTCCTATTTCAGTTAGAAACATCTACATCTAGATGATGAAATAAAAAACATAAGGAATACTATGTTTTAAGCAACTTTGTTAGTATATATTTTTAACTGATGGACAATTGTTTTACAGAACTTTGTTTGGTATTAAACTTTAACATTCAGTTGAGAATACCATATTTCATGCAAGAAAATATGTGCCTTGATTTTTATACATGAAATAACGTGCATTCCATAATTCATGTTAAATTATCAAGGACCCACCTTTTAGTGCATGTATTCCACAGATTTCATCTATCATACTGCAAAGTTCAAACCTATATTTTCAAAAGGGAAATAGAAACAATTACATATTTCATGTAACAAAAACTGTGCTCAGTTTTTGGTCCTGGAAATACGGAGAATTTCATCTTTAATATAGGAAAATGGACACCCAGATTTTCTAATGGCATGTCCCATAAGGACATGTATACCCTCATTTTCACATTTGAAATGTACAATACTCCATATTACATGTAAACATCGTTGTATTAAAATTTGCTTCCTGAATAATTGAATCTCTCATAGATTAAGAAGTGAAATATCCACCCAGACTTTCATAAATGAAATGGAGAGATATCCGTAATTCATAAAGAAGCATTTAATTTTCCTAAGGGGATATAGAAAATTCCATATTTCAGGTACAAAAATCTCCTCCTGATTGACATATATGAGACAGAGTTTTTGCTGGTTTTCAGTTGACTGGCCAGTTCCAACACTGTAACACCGTGGACAGCATCACTGCAGCCTTCCCAACCCTTCCCTGTTTCCAACACTTTGCTCAGACTCACCTTTGTTGAGTCAAGAGATTCCAAGATGGACGTCCAAGCAACTCAACTTCTGTTGCCTTCTTCTCCTTCACTCAGTCTTTCCCACGTTAGAGCCAATAATGTTTCATGACAAGTTAGAGTGGCAGTCTTTTCTCATGAGTCCTTTAGCCAAAATATTGGAGCTTGAGCTTCGGCATCAGACCTTCCAATGAACATTTACAGTTAGTTTCTTTTAGGATTGACTGGGTTGAACTCCTGCTGTTCAAGGGACTCTCAGTAGTTGCCTTCGGGACAGGGTTCAAACCTCAGTTTTGATACTCAGGCTTCTTTATAGTCGAACTCTCACATCCATACATCAGCTCAGATCAGTTCAGTTCATTCTCGCAATCATATCCAACTCTTTGTGACCACATGGACCACAGGAGTCCAGGTCTCCCTGTCCATCACCAACTCCCAGAGTCTACACAAACTCATGCCCATTGATTCTGCTATGCCATCCAACCATTTCATCCTCTGTCATCCCCTTGTCCTCCTTCCCTCAATCTTTCCCAGCATCAGGGTCTTTTCCCATGAGTCAGCTCTTCTTATCAGTTGGGCAAAGTATTGGAATTTCAGCTTCAACAGCAGTTTTTCAAGTGAACATCCAGGGACTGAACTCCTTAAGATGGAATGATTGGATCTCCTGCAGTCCAAGGGTTTCTCAAGAGTCTTCTCCAAAATCACAGTTCAAAAGCATCATTTATTCTTCTCAGTTTTCTATATAGTCCAACTGTCACATTCATATATGACTACTGGAGAAACAGTAGCCTTGACTAGACAGACATTTGTTGGCAAAGTAATGTCTCTGCTTTTTAATAGACAGTGTAGGTTGCTCATAAATTTTCTTTCAAAGAGGAAGCATCTTTTAATTTCATGGATACAGTCACCATCTGCAGTGATTGGACCCACCATCCACCAATAAAATAAATAAGGTCTAACATTGTTTCCCTATCTATTTGGCATGAAGTGATGGGACCAGATACCATGATCTTAGTTTTCTGAATGTTGAATTTTAAATCATTTTCCCACTCTTTTTCACTTTCATCAAGAGACTTTTAGATCTTCCGTTTTTTCTGTCATAAGGGTGGTCTCATCTGCATGTTTATATTTATTGATATTTCTTGGTGCAAGCTTGATTTCAGCTTGTACTTCATACAACCCAGTGTTTCTCATGATGTATTATGCATATAAATTAAATAAGCAGGGTGACAATACAGCCTTGACCTACTCCATTTCCTATTTGAACCAGCCTGCTCTTCTATGCCTTGTTCTAACTGTTTCTTACTGACCTGCATCCAGATTTATCAAGAGACAGCCCAGGTGGTCTGATACTCCCATTTCTTGTAGAATTTTTCAGTTTGTTGTGATCCATAGAGTCAAAGTCTTTGGCATAGTCAATAAAGCAGAAATTGATGTTTTTCTGAAACTCTCTTGCTTTTTCAGAGATCCAGCAGATGTTTGCAATTTGATCTCTAGTTCCTCTGTCTTTTCCAAAACCAGCTTGAACATCTGGAAGTTCACAGTTCACATATTGTTGAAGCCTACCTTGGAGAATTTGGAGTATTACTTTACTAGTGCATGAGATGAAGGCAATTGTGTTGTAGTTTGAGTATTCTTTGGCATTACCTCTCTTTGGGATTGGAATGCAAACTGACATTCCATTCCTGTGGCCATTATTGAGTTTTCCTAATTCACTAGAGCAGCGAGCTGTGGCTCTGTGGCACTGGAACAGCCAGCAGTCAGGAGGAGATATCCCACGTCCAAGGTAAGGAGCAGCGGCTGTACTTTGCAGTAGCAGGAGTGAAGAGATACTGCACATCCAAGGTAAGAGAAATCCCAGTAAGATGGTAGGTGCTGAGAGAGGGCATTAGGGGGCAGAAACACTGAAACCACCATCGCAGAAACTTAACCAATCTATCACATGAACCCCGGCTTGTCTAACTCAGTGGAACTAAGCCATGCTTTGTAGGCTCACACAAGATGGACATCCATACATATCCCCTGAGGGGGCGGGGGGAGGAAAAACTAGCTTTGTCTGGGGGTGGGGGGAAGGAAAAACCAGCTTTGCCTAAAGGGACCTTTGTCAACAAAATGATGTCTCTGCTTCTCAGCACATTGTATCTAGGTTTATCATAGGTTTTCTTCCGTTGAGCTAGAGTGTTCTATTTTCGTGGCTGTAATCACTGTCCCCAGTGATTTTGGAGACCAGGAACACTGTCGTCTTTCTATGTTTAAACTTTGTATTTGAAAAACTGCATTTAGCCTTTGTTCTGCATCATTTTGTACCCAAGTCCAAACTTGCCTGTTACCCATGTATCTCCTGACTTCCTGTTTTACATCACAGTCAGCTATCATGAAAAGGGCATCTCTTTTGGGTGGTAATTTTAGAAAATCTTGGATGTTTTCCTAAACTATTAAAGTTCTGTGATAGCTTCAGTGGTAAAAATTTGAAATACAGAAATTTGCATTGTTCATCTATGAAAATCTACATTCAAATTTTCATACAAAATTAAGGAATTCCACATGTGCAGTAGGAAGCATAATCATCCTGAATTTCAAAAGTGAATTATAGAGAATAGCAACTTTCAAATAGAATTGACACCTGTGTTTTCCTATGTGAAATTTAGAGACTCATATAGGAAAATCTACACCAAAATTCTTATATGTGAAATATAGAGAATTTATATTTCATTTAGGAATAGTGCCCTTGATTTTAATATTTGAAAGATAGGAATTCCATATTTCAAGCAGTCAATTCAACATCTGGATATTCAATGAAATACAGGAAATTCATATTACATGGAAGAAATTTAAAAATCTAGAATTTATATTTTTTAGAAATTATTTATTTATTTATGGCTGCACTTTCTTCATTGCTGTGCACAAAGTTTCTCAAGTTACAGTAGTTGGGGACAACTCTTCATTGCAGTTAGCTAGCATCTCATGGTACTCCCTTCTATTGCAAACAGAAGCCCTAGGGCGCCCAGATTAGGTAGTTGGGGCAAAAAGGGTTACCTACTTTGGTAGCATGTGCCATATCTTCAGACCAAGGATCGAACCCATGTCCCCTGCATTGGCAGGGAAATTCTAAAGCCACAGGATCACTGGAGAAACCCAGCAGGCTTTTTTTAAAGTATATATATATATATATTTTTAAATTTCATTTATATTAATTGGGGCCTAATTACTTTAAAATATTGTAGTTGGTTTTCCATACATTGGCATGAATCAGCCATGTGTTTACATGTGTTCCTGATGCTGAACATTCCTTCCACATCCCTCCCCATCCTATCCCTCAGGATCATGCCAGTGCACCAGCCCTGAGGACCTTCTCTCATGTATCAAATCCAAACTGGAGATCTGTTTCTCATATCATAATATACATGTTTCAATGCTAACCTCTAAAATCATCCCACCCTCGCCTTCTCTTCAGATCAGATCAGATCAGATCAGCTGCTCAGTCATATCTGACTCTTTGTGACCCCATGAATTGCAGCACGCCAGGCCTCCCTGTCCATCACCAACTCCCAGAGTTCACCCAGACTCATGTCCATCTAGTCAGTGATGCCATCCAGTCATCACATCCTCTGTCGTCCCCTTCTCCTCTTGCCCCCAATCCCTGCCAGCATCAAAGCCTTTTCCAATGAGTCAATTCTTCACATGAGGTGGCCAAAGAACTGGAGTTTCAGCTTTAGCATCATTCCTTCCAAAGAAATCCCAGGGCTGATCTTCTTCAGAATGGACTAGTTGGATCTCCTTGCAGTCCAAGGCACTCTGAAGAGTCTTCCCCAACACCACAGTTCAAAAGCATCAATTCTTTGGCGCTCAGCCTTCTTCACAGTCCAACTATCACATCCATACATGACCACAGGAAAAGCCATAGCCTTGACTAGATGAACCTTTGTTGGAAAAATAGTGTCTCTGCTTTTGAATATGCTATCTAGGTTACAGAATGCAAAAGACCGTTCTGTACATTTATGTCTATATTGCTGTCTCACATATAGGGTCATCGTTACCATCTTTCTAAATTCCATATACATGTGTTAGTATACTCCTGATCCTGGGCATTTTCTTTCCTTTGGCCTCTTCTCATCTTTTGATGTATTCCATAGATACAGGGTCTGTCATTAATCATGTATATTTAATCTGCAGTGTGCACAACTGGTTGGAAGGTTTCCAATCCTCTTGCTTAATGGCTCTATCCCTGGGTCTCTGGTGTAATTTTTGTCCTTCCTCACATGTGGTCACCAAAGGAGTCTGCCCTGAGAAACTCGTGGCACACCGGGGTCTGCCTGGGTGAGCACAGGATGTGGTACAGCTGCTTGGAGTGCTGGAACCCTGGTGGTGCCAATTATGAATAGGAGCCAACAGCCATGGGCAGAAGAGATTTGGCCTTAATGGGATCCTTATCTAGCGTGTTTTTGCAGAAGCATGAGTAGTACTTCTGACTGGTCTTTCTCTATTGCCTTGTAGTAGGTGTTAACAGGCAGGAAGAGGAGTGGCTACAAAGGTAACTCTACCTCCTGAGTGTGACACAGCAGTAAGGTCCTGCCTCTTTGGCAGTTTGTGATTTCTCAAAAGGCATTTTCTGCTACACAACTACTCATACGTGCTCCGTCAGGCCATCTCCACATAACCAACAACAGTCCTCTCCCAGGATGGCTCTCTAAATCCCGTGTCCAGCTTCCAGACCCCATGCACACTGGTTGAGCTGCATTGCAGTTTGGGCCATATAGAGCCACGACACACATTATCTGTGTAACTTTTGCTCTACATAAATAATATTTCATCAGCTGTTCTACCTTGCTTCCTTTTAGTCCAAAGCAATTTACCCTTTACTGAAGGGGCTTGCCTCATTCTGGAAATCTCTTCCCTGCTTCTCCATCTCCCACCACAAGGCTCAGGTTTTGTTTTGCTTCCTCTTATACTCCTTCTCCCATCCTAATTCCTTCCCACCCAGGTATGTCTGAAACCCACATGGGACACTCTGGGGACTAGGGTCTTCTGCTAGTATTTATCTGATGCTCTGGGAAAACTGTTGACCATGTAGAAGTATTATTTCTGATCTATACATTGAGAGAGGTGCATTTCATATCCTTCTACATTTATGCCTTCTTTGAACTTCTCAGTGTTTCCTGGAAAGCTCTATTACTCTTTTTCCTTGACAGCAAAACATGAAACATTAGTGGACATGAATTACTCCGTTTGATGGGACATTGCTTACGTACACATGTAACTGGTATTATTTTGACTTCCAACATGCAATCAAGCACATTTGTTGTTGTTGTTGTTTTCCCCCTAGAAAATTTCTCTTGATGATGAATTGTCATCAGCATGAAGAAATGCAGAACTTTCCACATAAAATATAATAGCATAACTGGGCTCAAAAAGTCAGCACTTGAATATATCTAGCTATATTTTGAATGTTCCTGACATTTTCCCAGAGTACCGATGTCTGATTTTGAATCTCAAAGCTTAATTCCATTCAGTGAGTCTCAAGGGTCAGAGACTGCCATGGGCATAATTTAATTCCTGTAGAATAAGTTGGCAAGTTCATACTTGACTTGACTACTTGGTACTTGACTACTTGATAAAGACAGAAAAATGACAATAGCAACAATGACCAAAAAATAAACAAACAAAAAAACACAGAAATGTGTAGTTAGGGATTCAGTCATAACAGGTACACATGAATTGATGTATGGACTATATAATCATCTATATCTGCTTAATTGTTTCTGCTAATGACTTGGACACTGTGAATCGCACACAAACCATTAAAAAAGAAAAGTAATTTTGGAAAATTCTTAGAGAAAAGAATACTAGAATCCCTTACCTGTCTCCTGGGAAACGTGTATGCTATTAAATTTACAACAGTTAGACCTGGACACGGGACAATGAAGTGATTCAAAATCAGGAAAGGAATCAGTCAAAGCTATCTAGTGTTGCCCTGGTTATTTGACTTCTGTGCAGAGGACATCATGAAAAAATAAAATCCTAGATGAATCTCAAGCTAGACACAAAATTTATGTGGGCGATATGATAACTTAGTTATCCAGATGACAACACCCAAATGACAGAAGAATAATAGGAATTAAGGCACCTCTTGATGAAGGTATTACCTGTTTCAAGTACAGACATCTGAAATTACATAGTCCTTCATAAAAGATGAAATTCTCAGTTTCACATATGAAAATCTAGATGCATATTCCAGAATGTGAAATATAAATTTCTCTATTAGTCACATATACAAATCTGGGGACAATTTTTCCAACTAGAAATGTGGAATTCTCTGTACATCACACATGAAAGTATAGATACAATATTTTCTGTGTAAAATGTGGAATTTTTCATGTTAGAGATATGAAAATCGGGATGCAGATTCTTTGACAGGAAATACAAAAATGACTATTCACATATCAAAATATAGTCCCAGGTTTTTCTCACATGAAATATGGAATTTTTTCATATTTCTCATTTGAAAATCTTTGTGCTGTCTTTCCTTCATGAAATATTGAATACTGTCTATTTAACATTTGAAAAAAGTGCATTCATTCTCCTACAAGAAATGCAGAATTTTCCCACAGATTTTCATGCTTGAGCTGTGAAATTCTCTATATTTCCATCAAGAAAGCTTGAATGAAGGTCTTCTGATATGAGACTTGGAATTCTGTGTATTTCACATATAACAATCTGGGGAGAAATGTTCTCATATGAAATATGAAATCTTGATTATTCACTTATGAAATTTTTTCTAGATTTGTACACATGAAACTTATATGCAGGTCAGGAAGAAACAGTTAGAACTGAACATGGAACAACAGACTGGTTCCAATTAGGAAAAGGAGGACCGCAAGCCTATATATAGTCACCCTGCTTATTTAAATTATATGCAGGGTACATCACGTGAAACATTTGGCTGGAAGAAGTGAAAGCTGGAATCAAGATTGCTGGGAGAAATATCAATAACCTCAGATATGCAGATGACACCATCCTTATGGCAGAAAGAGAAGACGAACAAAAAAGCCTCTAGAAGAAAGTAAAAGAGGAGGGTGAAAAAGTTGGCTTAAAGCTCAACATTAACAAAACAAAGATCATGGCATCTGGTCCCATCACTTCATGAGAAATAGATGGTGAAACAGTGGAAACAATGTCAGACTTTATTTTTGGGGGCTCCAAAATCACTGCAGATAATGAGCAGCCATGAAATTAAAAGATACTTACTCCTTGGAAGAAAAGTTATGACCAACCTAGATAGCATATGCAAAAGCAGAGATATTACTTTGTCAAGAAAGGTTCATCTAGTCAAGGCTATGGTTTTTCCAGTGGTCATATATGGATGTGACAGTTGGACTGTGAAGATTGTTGAGCACTGAAGAATTGATGCTTTTGATCTGTGGTGTTGGAGAAGACTCTTGAGAGTCCCTTGGACTGCAAGGAGATCCAACCAGTGCATTTGGAAGGAGATCAGCCCTGGGATTTCTTTGGAAGGACTGATGCTACAGCTGAAACTCCAGTACTTTGGCCACCTCATAGGAAGAGTTGACTCATTTGAAAAGACTCTGATGATGGGAGAGATTGGGGACAGAAGGAAAAGGGGATGACAGAGGATGAGATGGTTGGACAGTATCACTGACTCGATGGAAGTGAGTTAGAATAAACTCCGGGAGATGGTGATGGACAGGGAGGCCTGGCATACTGCAATTCATGGGGTTGCAAAGAGTCAGACACGACTGAGTGACTGAACTAAACTGAACTGAACTGTATACATGAAATAGAGAATTTTCAATGAATCAGAAATTGATATCTGAGCTAAAACATCAAATAGGTACAGCTATATTTCATGTATTTCCTGAATAACAGAAAGGGTTCTCTGTATTTCTTTGAAAAAAGTCTGGGTGAATATTTCTCTGCATGAAATAGGGGATTAGCATATTTTACACATGCACAACCAAAACACTTATGATTATACAGTGGAAGTGATAAATAGATTCAGGGGATTCTATCTGATAGACAGAGTGCCTGAAGACCTATGGGTGGAGGCGTGACATTGTACAGTAATCAGGGATAAAGACCATTCCCATATAAAAGAAATGCAAAATGACAAAGTGATGAGGCCTTGCAAAGATCTGAAAAGACCAAAGATGCAAAACAAAAAAGGGAAAATGAAAACAATACCCATTTGAATGCAGAGTCCCAAAGAATAGCAAGGAGAGAGAAAACCTTCTTCAGTTATCAAAACCAGTTAATAGAGGAAATAAATAGAATGGGAAAGCCTACAGATCTCTTCAAGAAAATCAGAGATACCAAGGGCACATTTCATGCAAAGAGGGGCACAATAAAGGACAGAAATGGTATGGAGATAACAGAAGCAGAAGCTATTAAGAAGAGGAGGGAAGAATACACAGATGAAATATGCACAAAAGATCTTCATGACCCAGTTAAGCACAATGGTGTGATCACTCACCTAGAGCCAGACTTCCTGGAATGCAAAGTCAAGTCGGACTTTAGAAGCATAACTATAAACAAAGCTCATGGAGGTGATGGAATTCAGTTGACCTCTTTCACATTCTAAAAGATGATGTTGTGAGTGTGCTGCCCTCCATATGCCAGCAGATTTGGAAGACACAGCTGTGGCCAGACGACTGGAAAAGTTCAGTTTTCATTCCAACCACAATAAAAGGCAATCCATCGAATGTGCAAACTACTGCTTAACTGCACTCATCTCACACATTCGCAAAGTATTGCTCAAAATTCCCAAAGCCAGGCTTCAATAGAATGTGAACCATGAGCTTCCAGATGTTCAAGCTGGATTTAGAAAGGTCAGAAGAACCTGAGATCAAATTACCAACACACGTTGGGTTATCAAAAAAGCAACAGAACACCAGAAAAACATCTACTCCTTTTTGACTATGCCAAAGTCTTCTTTGTGTAGATCACAACAAAACATTTTAAATTCTTCTAAACATGGGACTACTAGGGTATGTTATATGCCTCCTGATAAATCTGTATGCAGCTCAAGAAGTAACAGTCAGAAAAGGAAATGTAACAACAGACAGGTTCTGAGTTGGGAAAGGAATATTTCAAGGCTGTACTGTCAACCTCTGTATTGAACTTACATGAAGAGTTCATCACACAAAATGCCAGACTGAATGAAACAGGGTTTGGGATCAAGTTTTCTGGGAGAAATATCAATAACATCAGATATGCAGATGGCACGATTCATGTGGCAGAACATGGAAAGAACTACAGAGTATCTTGAGGAAAGTAAAAGAGGAGAGTGATTCAGGTGACTTAAAACTCAACATTCAAAATGAGATTCATGGCATCTAGTCCCATCACTTCATGGCATAAAGATGGGGAACCAACAGAAACAGTGAGAAACTTTATTTGGGGGGAGCAGGTTCCAAAATCACTGAAGATGGTGACTCTGTTCAGGAAATTAAAATATGCTTTCTGCTTAGAAGAAAAGTTACAACCAGGCTAGACGGCACATTATAAAGCAGACAAAGGTCAGTCTCATCAAAGCTATGTACAGAGATGAGAATTGGACCTAAAGAATCTTGACCTCCAAGGAATCGATGCTATTGATATGTGGTGTTAGAGAAAACACTTGAGAGTCCCTTGGACTGCAAGGAAATGAAAGGAGTCAATTCTAAAGGAAATCAGTTCAGAATATTGATTGGAAGGGCTGATGCTGAAACTGGATCCTGGATATTTTGGCCACCTGAAATGAAAGGCTGACTCATTGGGAAAGAACCTGATGCTGAGAAAGATTGAAGTCTGGAAGAGAGGGTGATGACAGAAGATGAAATGCTTGGTGGCATCACGGAATCAGTGGTTATGGGTTTGAGCAGGCTCTATGAGTTGGTGATTGACAGGGAAGCCTGGCATGCTGCAATCCATGGGGTCAGAAGTCGGACTGGACTAAGTACTTAATGATACTCACCGTACTTACTTAGGTTCTCAGCGAAATGAAAATGGTAAAGAACTCTCTTACCCATCAATTGAATCCTGACCATGGGACCTCACCAATCCTGAGGAATGGTCATTGCAAAGGGATGTTATCTAAAACAATTTCTGCCTATTACTTTAGTGATGACACAAAGCAAGCACATTATGGTAATCATGCCTCCGTTAACCTTCCCTAACCAAGACAATAGGCTGCACTAGCCATTGGGGAGCTTAGAGGATCACAAGGTTTCCCATAAATCGTTGGAGCCACCTGGGCCTTTCCCATAGAGGGTTTGCAGGTGTGATGAGGTCACCTTTTCCATGGCAAAAATTCTCATCTATTGCCACCAGTCTTACTGCCAGTCCTCTGGATTTGTGAGAACCCCACAAGATCAATTCTAGCTTGCAAAGTATATATCTGCTTAAAAAACAAACAAAAGGATAAAATCCAGTCCAAACTGAAGTGCCTAAGGATAATCAAATGGTCCTCAGTTCTATGAAGGGCCATTAGGGCCACAAAAGCACGGGTCCAGGCAAGTTCATTGTTAACACCTGCAGCACTTCAAAGGACATGTCCTGGTAATGCATAAAGATTGTAGATTGTAAGTCCTCTACCAATTTGAGAAATTGTGTCAACAAGACCTCTGAACCTCCCATCTTAGCCAAGCCTAAAAGACAGAATATGTGCATATCAGGCCCAAGGCACATTCAACTGGGAATATTTGGAGGTAACAGTACCAGGTATAGGACACTATAGAGAAGGTGTACACAAAAATGAAATAATAAAAAAAAGCCTTTTGTGCCAGTTTCAGACTGAAAATGTGCATTTCCCAGATGCCCAAGTGAACAGGATTCAAGTCAGTAATAACACTCAACGTAGCCACATGTCAATGCAGATTCCCACTAGGTAACTTCAGAAGCTTCTGTGCAGGCCTGTCTTCAGCCTCTGCTTTCCATTCATAAATTGTGTTCATTCAATCAGCAGACAGTATGAAATATAGGCAATGGGTAGGCACCCAAGGAAGATGATGAAGACTGTAAGAACAAAGTATCTTTCCAGGGCAAGGGACAGACAACACCACAGGTTGGTGATAAGATGGAGGAAGTTGGAGAGGAGAATGAAGGGCAGATTTCAGATCTAGCTTCTGGATATTTAGGGTGATGGCAGCTGCTCCAGACCTGGCTGCAGGCCTTGAGGAGATATTTCCAAATGTAATAAATTAATGTGGTCTCTGTCCTTTATGAGCTTTTACAACCTTAAAGCCTCAGCCTATGATACTATACCAAGTAGAGAGTCATAGCTTAGAAATTCAAGAGATATTAATTTAGGAAGGGTGTGTGAGACTTGTCGGAGATGTGTTCTATCAGACATGTTCTAACATTTAGCATAATTAATGGGGCTCGAGCCAGGACTCACTTATATGCATGTAGACTGCTATCTTAGGAAAATTCCAATTATGAGATCATATAACCTGATATCTGGGATTTCACTTTCTTGGTGAGTACTTCTCCACTTATGAAAAAGGAAGATAGCACTAGTTAGAAGGTACATCTTTGTATTAGGAGTTTTCTATCAATTTCCCAACTCTACCAATTGTTCTAGGTAACTTCCTGACACTACTAAATATGGCCAACTATATTGTATCTCCTCCTGCCATACTAGAGGCATTACAGTAAGTGTAAAGGCAGATAACACACAAAAGTACATTTACAGCTCATGATTCTTTGCTAATTTTCTTTTCAGTTGATGTATCCATAGGTGTGAGTGGGGTATTAAAGTCCCCCATTATAATTGTGGTACTGTTAATTCCCCCTTTCCTACTTCCTTGCATTTGCCTTGCATCTTGAGGTGCTCCTAAATGGCACAATGGACTAGTTACACCTAATTGTTATATATAGGCATTACACTCATTAGTAATGGAATCACCTTTTTCCAGTGCAGTCCTGAGCCCACGTCTTGGTCCCTGTACAAAAGCAGGCTGTATCCTTCCCATGTTCAAACCCTGAGAAACACTCCTGAGCCCACATCTCGGTCACTGCATTGAACTAAGCTGGGTCCAGCAGTTGCTCAAACCCCTGGAAAATACTCATGAGTCCACATCTCGGTCACTGCACTGAACCAGTCTAGGTTCTTCCTTAGTTAGTCCCCCGACACATACCTCTGAACCAACATCTCGGGCCCTGCCCTGAAGCAGGTTGGTCCTTCCCATGTTCAAGCCTCGACAAATGCTCCTGAGCCAACCTCTCGGTCACTGCACTGAACTAGGCTCGGTCCTACACTTGAATCTCATGCCCTGCACAAGATCCAGTCTATGTCTTGCCCTTGTTAGATCCCCCAACACATACACCTGAGCCCACATCTCAGTCCCCGCACTGAAGCAGGCTGAGTCCTGCCTTTTGTTCAAGCCTCCGGCAAACAACCGTGAGCCCACAACTCGCTCCCTGCCCCTGAAATTAGGTCTCTCCTGCCCTTGTTCAATCCCCTAGAAAACACTCCTGATCCCTCATCTCACTCCCTGCTCTGAGACCCCGATAAATACTCCTGAACCTACGTCTTAGTTCGTGCACTGAACCAGTCTAGGTCATGCCCTTGTTAGATCCACCAACACATACTGCTGAGCGCACATCTCAGTCCCTGCACTAAACTAGCCTGGGTCCTGCCCTTGTTTAAGACCCCAACAAACACTCTTGTGTCCATATCACATCCCTGGCACTGAACCAGTCTAGATCATGCCCTTGTTAGATCCCCCAACACATACTCCTGAACCCACATCTCGGTCCCTGCACAAAAGCAGTCTAGGTCCTGCCCTTGTTGAAGACCCTGACAAACACTCCTGAGCCTGCATCCCAGTCCCTGCACTGAACTAGGCTGGGTCCTGCCCCTGTTCAAACTCCCGACAAACATTCCAGAGCCAACATCTCTGTCCATGCACTGTCCATGTTCAAGCCCCCTGGCAAACAATCCTGAGCCGACACCTAGCTCCCTGCCCCTGAACTAAGGTGTGTCCTCCCCTTGTTCAACTCCCTGCCCCCCAGGAAACACCCCTGATCCCACATCTCACTCCCTGCACTGAAGCCGCCTGGATCCTACCCTTGTTCAAGACCCTGACAAATACTCTGGAACCCACATGTCAGTCCCTGTACTGAAGCAGATGGGTTCTTGCCCATGTTCAAGCCACGACAAATACTCCTGAGCCCACATAACACTCACTACAATGAATGGGCTGGTTCCTACATTTGTTCAAGACCCTGACAAACACTCCTGAGCCAACATCTCGGTCACTGCACTGAACGAGTCTGCTGCTACCACTGCTAAGTCTCTTCAGTTGTGTCCGACTCTGTGCGACCCCATATATGGCAGCCCACCAGGCTCCCCCATCCCTGAGATTCTCAAGACAAGAACACTAGAGTGGGTTGACATTTCCTTTTCCAAAGCATGAGAGTGAAAAATGAAAGTGAAGTCGGTCAGTCGTGTCCAACTCTTAGTGACCCTGTGGACTGTAGCCCACCAGGCTTCTCCATCTATGGGATTTTCCAGGAAAGAGTACTGGAGTGGGGTGCCATTGACTTCTCCGACTGAACGAGTCTAGGTCCTGCCAAAGATAGAGAGACAAAGAGCGAGCTCTGCACCCTAAGGCTCTGGTCTCCCTGAACAGTGAAGATCAACTGTAGCAAATTTGGGGGTTTTTCCCTAATCCCCTAGCATCAGGACAGCAACAGGCTCCCTGTCCCATGAAGAAAATTATCCAGCCACTTGGCACCCCCGCATATCCTTTGGATAGTCAGGGAGAGCTCCCAGTTATTGCCGGTTCTGGGGGACACAGGAGTGTATTGTTTGGATTGCGGAGCAGGAACCCGTGGTCGGAATTTCCAGAGCCAGGTCAATGACAGCGCCTGGGGCTACCCCAGACACATGCAAAACCCTCTACATTCCTGGGGCAGAATCTGGCCACGTCGGGGCACCGGAGCACAGGAACCGCGGAAGGTGCCCTCCGGTCTAGGGGCATGTCCATAAGGGTGCCGCCCACTACCCTCTCTGCCTTTGGTCTAGATTTGGGCAAGGAGCCTGTGCGTGGCTCACAGCCTAGGCTCCTGCCTGTTTTCCGCTGATGTCCCAGGGCCTGTTCACCCTGGCCTGGGCTGTGCGGCACCCCTTTCCTTGGCCTCACGCCATCCCCAACACACCAATCCCCGCCTCCTGACGATCCCCCTCACTCCCCACCCCCAAAGAGCCAGTGGGTCCCACAGGTTTACTGCAGCCTGGGCCGCCATTATGCACCATTGTCTGTGCTGTTATATCGTGTCCCTTCACATCTGCCCCAGCTTAGGCCAAGAGGAGCATGAGAGGCAATCAAAGGAAGGCGGAAGTGTCCTGGAACCCCCGACCTTCTTAGCTGTGAGCCCCAGTACTCAGGAAGAAGCCCCCATCCCTCATCCCTGGATCTGCCGTCCTGATGCTGTGTGCAGCTGGAACCTTGCAACCACCAGTTGTCACGCCAGGTGAAGAAGCCATCCTCTTTAGGGTGGAGGCAGTGCAAGACAGCGAGACCCTGGTGGACGGAGATGTGGCAGGTATTGGGTGGAAGTTCCAGCTGCTTGCAGAAGACATCATGGAAGAGGTGGAGGCTGTGGCAGATGAGCAGCGGGAACAGTGGTCCTCCCAAGAGCTGGAGGAGAAGACGGTGGAGGAGCAAGGCCAGGACAGGCCGGGAGGCCCGAGTGAGCACCAAGTGCTAGATGTCCTGAAGGCACTGGCCGCCCTGCAGGTGGAACTGAGCTCTGAGTGTGAGCAAAACCACAGGGCCTACCATCAGAGGAGGAAGCATCACTTGGCTTGGGGGAGTGCCATCATCCAGGGCATCCCTGGCTTCTGAGCCAAAACTGTATCCTTTCTGCTGCTCCTTTGGGTCTGCTGCTCATGAGGAGGAGGAGATGGGGCAGGAGCAGGAGGAGGGGGAGGGGCGAGGGCACAGGAAGGGCACTGGAGGCCCCTGAAAGAAATGTGGTCCTGGGCAATTGGCAAGCTCCAAAGGCCCAGCCGAGTAGGATTTGGGCAGGGCTACATATGTACACGTTGCAGCCATACCTTTGAGTGTCTCCTTCAGGCCTGCATCTGAGGAGGAGCAGCATCTGAGGCCTCCAAGTCAGGAATGACCAGAGATGGTACACCAGAGCAGCATCGGCACACAGTTATTGCTGTAAATGTGGGTGATCCTGGCATATAGCTGAGACATGTGAGTCATTCATATGCACACACACAACACACACACACATACATACACACGTACACACACACACACACACACACAAACAACCCCTTTGCTTTCAAACACGGATTGTCACAGGACTGCAAATCTGACCATGTAAGCAGTGACATGCCACTACCCAGCATACACAGGTTTGGAGGAGAACAGTAGTGGTCAGAAATAGCCCCTGCTTGGAGAATGCAGACCACCTCAGATGCACACCACAACAAGGGGCCCAGAGCCATGAGTGTGTCTGATGGTATGGCAAAGCCTGATGGCATCAGTGGTGGCCAGGTAACAGGCAGTACCCAGCTCCTTGCAGATGCCTTTTCCAGTATCCTTGTTTCACCCCAGACTAGGACTGATGCTCCTGGCTCTTTTTGGCCTGGCATGTAGCTCCTTGAATGGCTTCTTGACCTAAAGCAGAATATTAGCCACACTCAAGTTTCTGTCATGATCAGCAACCAAGATCAAGACTTTCTCCGCTACATGATAGACTTGAACGTCAGGGAGGGAGACTGAGGAAGGGTGGGTATGGGACCTGGCGGGGAGTGGGAGGATCCTGATAGCCATGTTGCTGCACTGTGAGACTTTAGAGAGGCATTGTGGAAGCTGTTAATGCCTGCCTGGGAGGCAAGCTGAGGCCCCTAGAAGTTTGCACCTTTTCCCTCCTCCCTATCCTGGCAGGTGCAGGTGCAGAACCATCTGCAGTCCCCCTGCAAGCTGGTCTTTTCCTTTCAGGACAACTCCTACTTCTTGAACACCATGATCATTAAGGAGTATTACCTTGACATCAGTGGTAAAACGTGGCTCCCAGGGTGATGAATGTGGGTGTGCAAGCATGTAGATGCTCCACCTGTGGAGTCCACCCCAGTCTCCCCTGTCTTTCCACAGGGTACAGAGCCTGTCATTCCACTCCAGTCCACTGGTTCTGGGACTTTGAATGGGGATCCCCCAGCCACAGTCTAGACACCAGGAGCCTTAAATTTCTCAACTGGCTGTCAGGCCACAATGGCCCAGAATCAAACAGGATTGCTGGTGTGGGGTTGCTTTGGGCCTGCACAAAGTTGGTGATTGATGTTGGAGTTCTTGGCTGCTCATGGGAAGGTTCGGGGCCTGGTCAGTCCTGGGTTGACCTTGCTCATGTTGCCAGCAGCTCATCAGCAATGACGTGTGGGACGATCCCCTGAAGTACTACCTCAGGGAGGAAGGTTCTTCCATCAGAGATAACTGACAGAAACACATGTGGTGAGGGGGTCTGGAGGTAGGCCCTGAGGGACAGCCTTATCGTAGCCGGGACACTATCCTTTCCCAAATGGGATGCTCAGGCTCATGCAATCTGGCTGCAGAGCCAAAATTTGGGTTATGCATGTAGCAGGTGACTTGCTGAGACTGGGGGCATGGGGGACTCGGTGTGTCTGTGAGTGAAGTAAGTCTCCCTCAAGTCAGCTATGGTTGCAGTGCGAGAGTCCTAGGTGATACCTAGGTGATACCCTATTACTCTAGAGTCCTAGAGGCAGGGTGAATTAAGGGTCTGTGTCAGAATCATCCATCCCTGGGTCCTGCCATCCTCCAGCCTCCTGCTGCTCACTGAGTTTGAGATTAACTGGGCCCTTCACTCCCGCCCCTTACCCTGCGATGGCCTATCATTGAAAGGGCATCATCTCAGTGGTCTCAGTGCACCTGTGTGCTGACTTTGGGATCTTGGGTGAATTTCCACATTCACCACTCGGATCTCACCACCACCACCACACATGCTGCGCTCGAAGTGGCTTCAGGCTGCCTTGGGAAAATCGGATGAATTTGGGAAGAGGTGGACAGGGAGCCCCAAAGGCAGGACATGGTGCCTACTGACACCATCTCCGACATTGCTGGACATGGGCGTCTTCAGCTCCTGAAACACCTGCATTCCCTGTTTGCATTTGTGTCCCCATGCCAAGCATGTGTGTATACACACATGTGCTTGTGTTGGCTGTGTTTATGTGTGTGTTTTTGTGTATCCAGCCCAGGGCAGATGCAGAGATGAAGGCGACAGGAAAGGAGGTGCTGAGTAACCAGAAGAGGAGGCACGAGGCATTCCCAGTCTGAAGGTGGTTTGTTGCCGTATCTCTGCACTGACCCTGTCCAGGATGGGAATGAAGAAAGGATGGCCAGTGATAACTCCCGACCATGGCTCCAGATATCTGCAATTAGACCAAACACAAAACACGCTCACCATTTCTACTGTGTTGTTGTGTGTGTTTGGACTGGGAAAAGGGATTCATGGTCTGAGGGTTCACTCAGGGCAAATCAGGTGGGGTGGGACTTTGAAACCACTGCTTATGGATCCCTGAGTCTGGGGAAACACTGCCGGCCTGTTGAAATGGTGGATGTGGCTATGGCAAGACCCAGGATGGTGAGGAGGCTAAGATTGCCTGCTGCACTGGAGACTTGTTCCACACATGTGAGAAGGAGAACTGGAAACGTCCTGGGCCATGCTGCCCAGGAGCAGCCCATCAGCCAGCACATTCCCTCCCTGAGTGTGGCACACACTGTGACACAAAATGCGAGACATGCTAAAGTAAGCTGTACCTGCAAACCCACAGGCATTCTAGGAGAGACAGGATGTGAGCGTGGCATGCCTCCAGGCACTTCCAGCCTGCCTCCCTGGCAGTGCAGAAAGGCGAGGAAAGCACAGGTGGTTGTACGTGTTTGACCCTCTGCCCAGATGAGCCTGTGAGGGAGGGAACAGAGTGAGTAAGGAGTAATTGCATGTCCCAAAGGACCTCAGGAGAGTGGGAGACAGGGAAGCCCCTGGGGGCAGTTCGGGGCCTGCTTGTTTTCAGGGTCCAGGGTCTAGGCAATAGCAGTCCTGCCAAAGATACCCCATGGTGCATGCTGAAAGTCCTGACGAGAATTCCTTCTTTCCTCTGGGGTCTTGCCACTGGCTTTGGGGGCCTGAGGGGCAAAAGTGTGCATCTGCATTTGAGAGAATTTGAGCAGTCTCGATGAAGCAAAATCTCTGATTTAGTCATAGGGGATCTGAAACCAGGTGACACTCAGAGGGAACCTGCATTCCAGGTGACCGTCTTGGACACTCCTGGGCCCAACTTGGGGCTGGCTTCCTTGGCATGTGGGGTGTGTAGGCAAGCAGAGATGAGTGACTGTAGGGAGTCCTACCTGGGCCTAATGAGAGCAACTGAAAGACAGTCTTGACATTTAGCAAATCACTGTGGCCTGGGTGGTTCAAGCCCTCTTGGTACCTTTGAGCTAGAAAAGCTGCTTTCTGCCCAAGGGAGGCATGAGCTGTGGGCCCAGAAAGGGAAGGTTTTGCAGGCATCATCTGTTCGGGGACTCCGTGTTCATGGGTACTGTTAAACAGAAGGGAGGACGTGTAGGGATGCCACCTTACCTTTATGGCCTCAGGTTCCAATCTTTGTATCTGAAGAGACCCTGTATCCATGTGCACCTTTCTCACAACATTGGATAAGACCCAGGCCTATCACAGTCTCTTGGGGCTCTTGGAGGCTCTTTGGCCTTTTCCTGCTACATGGAGTTAGCACTTGGGGGCACATGTAGACAGGAGCACACAGAAAGCTACACGGAGAGAAAGAACAGAGGGCCTCACTCAGAATGTTGTTGGCCATAAAGGGTTGTAGGCTAGCAAGAGGGGCACAACATTGACAAGGAATGACCTAGATAGGTGCACACTGAGAGAGAGGTTCTCCAAGTCAGCTGAGCCCAAAGGTCCTTGTTTTCTGTCCCCACATGGATCAGACCAATGTGACTGGTACTGTGAAGCTGTCCAAGGTGATGGGAGAATGCAGAACGCAGGCGCATGTCATACAGCTGTTCATGGCGAGTGCTTCCAACCCTGCTCGCTGCTCTGCAGGTCAGTCCGTGTCACTAGCAAATGCCAAGATTTTGTAACCTTTGAGGATAAGTCACAAAGTTAGATGGAGAAGGCAATGGCCCCCCACTCCAGTACTCTTGCCTGGCAATTCCCATGGACAGAGGAGCCTGGTAGGCTGCAGTCCATGGGGTCGCGAAGAGTCGGACACGACTAAACGACTTCCCTCTCACTTTTCACTTTCATGCATTGGAGAAGGACATGGCAACCCACTCCAGTGTTCTTGCCTGGAGAATCCCAGGACGGGGGAGCCTGGTGGGCTGCTGTCTATGGGGTCACACAGACTCAGACTTGACTGAAGTGACTTAGCAGCAGTAGCAGCACAGAGTTAGAAGTGCAAGGTGACATGATTAATTAACAAGCGAAAGGAAACAACCAGGAAAAGAAAGTTACTTTTTGTTTGCGAGCACAAAGGTACTTACCAAAATTCATATTCCTAGAGAAGAAATCTTGTAGTTCTGCATGTGTGCGTTTCCTCTCAGGGATGTTACTGTGTACATGCACATGTGTGTGCACACATGGGCATAGAAGTCCCTGCCAGTATGCTTGTGAGTATGAGCTTGCGGAATTGACCTAGCCAGGTGATGGAAGTTGGATAGCAAAAACATGAAGGTCTTAGGGGAAGGTACATATGCTCTGGCCAGCAGAAGCACTGAAGCCAGGGATTCGATCCCCGTTATCTCACTGAGCAAACACGTTCTAAGTGGGATCACAGGGGTGCACTCAGGTTGTCTGGCAGAAAGTAGAGGCAGGAAAAAAGAGCCTGGGGAATGTGCAGAGAAAAGTCCAGTATATCTGCAGTTTATGAAAAGTAGAAATGTACCAGGAAGGAGAAACTGTACTTAATTGAGATATCTAGCTAAGGAGATTTCCAGCCAAACAGCCAAAAGTGCTTCCTGGTTTCTTCTTGCTGCCTACAGTAAAATATAAAGGGAAATTTTAAAAAAAATATTTAAGAGAAAATATTAAAAAATAAGACAGAACTGGCTGAATTGGAAATTTTCCAGTCTTTTAACATGACAGAGGATGCTAAAATTAATGGCTCTCAAGCAAGGTTCTATCCAGGGCATTGAGATAAGGTGGTCTAAATATAACATTTTATAACACCTATACATCAATTCTTATTTATTTATTTATTTATTTTTAATAAACGTGGTCTAAAGATGAGTGTGAGTGTAAAATTCTTTGTTAAGCCTCACAAAGCTGGAAGGGGATGCTTCATGGCATTATTTAGGCAGGCCAATGCCCTCCAAAGAGTTCAGGGGTGTCACTCAGAGACATTTCAGTCACACAATAAGACTTGTACCAAGTTTCAGGGTGTTATCCCTCAGCTATCTCAGCAGAAAACCAAGACAGAGTAGGCCTTATTATGAAGACATGTGTGATGGTGGCTTTGGAGTGGAGTGCTTTACCATGAAAACCAGTAAGATTATCAGGAGACACACCAAGTTTTTTAAGATAACATATTTAATTTCAGCTTGGACTGAAAGGACCAGCAATAGTACAAAATAAGAGAGCTCTGAACTTCTACCTTCGACAAGCAGGAAGCAGGCTAGGGAGACTGTTTCACTGTAACCATATACTACCCACCTTTCATGCAATGGAATCATGTCAGAGGGCAGAATTAAAAATTCAGAGACTGAAGCCTAGGAAGTTTCCAGGCCTTAAATCCTAATCGAAGGACTGCCAACAAGATCCCGTGGGATTTCAGAACTGCTACTGTAGACTCCCATCTCCCCTCCTCTTTCTGGAACAGGAGTGTCCATGAAGGTTATCTATGCCTGACCCAGCACTGTATGTTGGCTGTGAAAGTGAGCAGATTAACTCATCTCTTTTGTTCACAGATCATCAGGTCTAGAGGAACTACACTTGTATAATTTGAACTGATGTGTTGGAGATGACTTGAGAGTCTCGTGGACTGCAAGGAGATCAAACCAGTCAATCCTAAAGTAAAGCAGTCCTGAATATTCATTGGAAGGACTGATACTGAACCTGCAGTTCCAATACTTTGGCAACCTGATTCGAAGAACTGACGCATTAGAAAAGACCCTGATGTGGGAAAGATTGAAGGCCAGGAAAGGGGATGGCAGAGGATGAGATGGTTGGATGGCATCATTAGCTCAATGGACTTGAGTTTGAGCATGCCTCTGGAGTTGATGGTGGACAGGAAACCCTGGCGAGCGGCAGTCCATCGGGTCGCAAAGAGTAGGACACAACTGAGCGACTGAACACTTGAGATACTGCCCAAGTGCACCCTGGTCCATATCTGGACTTGACTTAGATGACAAGGTCCTGAACTTCAAGTTAATGCTATAATGGATAAATTATTTGAAAGCATTGGCAGGAAAATGCATTTTGGACATACAAGTATGTAAACAATTTGTGGCCATGGGTGTACCATGTGGTTTTAAAGTATGTCCACAAATCCTTTCCTTCAAGGGTGGTCCTTATACTCCCCTTTACATGTAGGCTGGACTTAGTGGCTCACTTCTAATGTTAGAATATTGTAGAAATGAAAATGAAGTGTCTGACTATGACTCTTTAAGTCATAAAAGGCACTGCAGCCTCCTTGCTCATCCTCTTGGATCACTCACTCTAGAAGCCAGCTTAGTCGTATCTTGAGAACACTCAGGTAGCCCAGTAGAGAGGCCCATGGGAAAGAACTGAGGCTTTCTCCCAACAGCCAGCAAGGAAACTGGTTTCAACAGCCATGTGAGTAAGCCATCTTGGAAGGAAATCCACCAGCCCATGTCAAGGCTCCAGATGACAACAATCTCATGAAACCCTGAGCCAGAACACTCAACTGAATTACTCCTGGATTCCCAACTTTCAGCAGCAGTATGAGATAATATTGTTTTAAGCTCTTGCTTTGGGATAATTTGTTATGCAGCAGTAGTTCATTAATGCACTGCCAACTTTGGCTCATGTCTTTATACCGGGGCGCCTGTCCATTTAGTCCAATCTAAGCTAGATTCTGCTACTTCAGTTTAGAAAACATACTTCACCCTTGATCTGACCACCCTCAGATCAGATCAAATTCTTTATCATTCACCTCAATATCTTATCAGTCTTGCCTAGCCTCAGCAATGATCCTCTCAGTTGAGCCAGAATCCACCGGCACACTTATGGTCGTCTTAATAAGTTTCCATCCACTGACACCCACTCTGTTGTTGTTCATTGCTTTTCAGTCTCCCAGTCTCTCTTTGCTATCACATGGACCCACCCTGTTCCTTAGCTATAAATCCCAGCTGTGTCCCTGCTGGAGTCAGACTTAAGCTCACTCTCTCTCCCGTATTATAAGACCTCCGCTGTAGTACTCTTACCTTGAATAACGTTTTTCTTACCACCTTTAGGAAGTGTTATGAATCATTTGTTTAACATTTCCAGGTTCTGTTAGTAGGGATTATTCTCAAAGGAATAGTTCTATACCTTTACTTTTTATACTGTATTCCTTAGGGGAACAAATTTCTAGAATTAAAACATTTCATGTTTTTACCATACAAACAGAAAATATCTTTTAACATATATTTATATATCTTTAAAAAAGTGTAGTAATCTTAAAAGGATGTGTATATAGACATGCCAGTGTATATACACACATACCCTCAGACCTCCAAGGAAAACTTAATTCTCAGTAAACTATAAATTAAAACATTCACCTGCAAGTAGTGAAATCTTTGGAATTAACGTGCCAAAAAATCATAGAGAATGAAATTTTAATTTAAAAAATGTATACATAAAACCATTTGGGATTCAGACAAAATAGGTTATTTAAATAAAGATAGGTCAAGCCCTAAACCATCTAGTAAAAAAAAAAAAGAAAGAAAGAAAAGAAATAGTGTCATGTAATAACCTGTAATGAAAAATAACCTAAAAAAATAGACATGTATATGCATAATTAAATCACTCTGATATATATCTGAAACACAACATTGTAAATCAAATATATTTCCATAAAATTTGTAAAGAAAGCTTTTAAAATATATGATTATAAAGAAAAAATCCTAAAGAAAGTAGAAGGTATATATGAATTGAAACAAAAATAGAAAACAACAAAAATAAAACTTGTTGGGATAAGAAAACAAGAGCTGCTTCTTCGAAAAAAAAAAAATCAGAAACATTGATACAACTGTAGCCAATCTAATAAGGGGAAGAGGAGGTTAATTCCAATACTAGAAATGAATGACACATGGAATGGGATTTTGAGATGGTAATATTCAACCCTGAGTGGAATTACTTTTGTTTCAGGAAAGGTCAAGTCAAGCCAAAACCTGGGAAAAGAAAGGGAAGGAAAGAAAGAAGAAGACAGTCATGCGAAGAAAGGAAGAAAAGGAAAGTAAGGGAGAAAGAAAGAAAAGTAAATGTCTCAACAGATGTTGTAAATATCCAAAGAAACAATTCTCTTTAAAATCTAAAAACAGAAACAGAAATTCATTAAGCCATATCCTCATTGACTTTGATGGTACTAAGAACCAGAAAACCCATTTACACATCACTGTTTAGAATTTCTGGACAACACAATAAGATTATTTAAAAAAAAGAAACAAACAAAAAAATGCTATGTTATTTGTAAAAGGATGGACAGCAGAAATAATTTTTAAGAAAACATTTTATTTTTATAAATAGTAATTTTACTGACAATGTTTTGGCAACATTAATAAAACAATAAATTTTACCTGAAAGAACAAGCAAAGTAGACAAGGAAATTCACCAAAGGCAATAACAAAATAGTCATCTTGACAGATATTCAATACATTTGTAAAAAAAAACAAAGTGCCATTGCCTGAAAAAAATATAGAGATATCAATAGAAAAAGAGAGGAAGCTCCTGAAAGAACTCAACTCAGTATTAACTATCTTTTTTCTGCAGGCACAGAAACTTACTCAAGTTAATTTTATGAAGCAAAGCCCTGATGTTATTATCTCTTTTCAGGCTGTGTGTGTGTGTGTGTGTGTGTGTGTGTGTGAAAATCTAGGAAGTTTAGGCTGGACAGGGAAGAAGAGGGTAGAGACTTAAAGTGCCTAAGGAGGAGAAGGAAAAGGAGGGGTGTGAGGATTTCATTGTGTGATTTGAACAGCATTGGGGAAGCTCAAACAAGGGATGTAGCAATGCTCTTCTTCTGGGAAGAGCATTCCCAGAAGAAGAGCATTTGCAAAGTCTTTGGATTGGGAAGAAATGGAATTTGCTTAGGGAAAGCAAGGCCAGTGTTGTCAAAAACAGGGCAGCGGTGGGGAAAATAGTAGAGTAGAATGACAGAGAATGGAAGAGAGGAAGTAGTCAGGGACCATATCACTGGAAACTTTTCATTTGGCAATAAATACAACTTGTACTCTTTAGGAGCATACTACAGAGCAAACAACAGTAACAGTGTTGATAATCCTAAGCAACAATAAAAACATATAAATAAAACATTTCATATTTTTACTATAGAAATAGAATAAAGGAGATAAGAATGCAATAGTCTGCACATTTATACATAGAGTTTTCACCTGAGACCAGAAGACAAACACACACACACACACACACACACACACTCATTATACAACTAAAAGCAGTTTAAGCTGACACTTAGCAAAGTGCTTTGGCCCAAGTGAACTAACTGGAAAGGCCTAGTAAAATATTCAAAATGCAAACCAATCAATCAAGCATTGAGTAAATAAATACAATTTACTTGTGTTTGAATTTACACTCAGGAAATTACCTAAAATGGAGACAAGAGACTCACTACAGCTTAGTCATCTGTAGTCCTTCCTTTTGTTCTGAGAGGGATGGTGACCCCTTGGTGATTATCACTTTCTAGCATTTCGTGAAAACTTAGAGGATTTAAATGAATTGTGGAGGGGGGGTGGGAAGAGTGGGGAGAGACAAAGAGGAGGAGAAAGGAAGAGGAAATGGAGAGATTTCTCTTGACATAGGTCTACAGCCAAGATTCCAGGTTCCTTGAATGGTGCACAGGGATTCTAGATATCTGTGCCAGAAGTGGAGAAGATATGGCATTCAACTCCAGGAGGAGACTCAACTC
Source organism: Bos taurus (assembly GCF_002263795.3). NCBI lineage: Eukaryota > Metazoa > Chordata > Mammalia > Artiodactyla > Bovidae > Bos > Bos taurus. The sequence continues at coordinate 24,890,114 of NC_082638.1, forward strand.
CAGGAACCCACAGAGGAAGCCAAGTGTGCTGATGTTCAGGAACCAATACTTAGGGGGTACACCACAGGTCTGTGAAAGAGCCCTTGGAGATCACACGAAAAAAGGTTTCCACAAGTATAATCACAGACTAGGTAGTTGGATACAGTAGAGGAAGGATGATAACTCTATGACCTGATAATTACTAAAATAAATGAGAAAATTCCTGCACATCAGACTGTGTCAAGTAAGACAGAAACCCAGTATTAGTTTGATAAAATGGGAAATTACACAAAGAATTAGCTGTTAACTTTAATACATTCGTGCCCAAGGCAAGATAAGATACAAAACTGAAATCTTCACATATTAAACTAGGGTAAGACACATGTAACTGGAAAAGGTAAGGAAAAGTTCTATAGAGGGTTTAATCACCCTGGACCCTTTGTCTCCACTACATTTACTCTTCTCAGACAACTCCTTTGTAGCTTAAGGGAAAGAGAACTAAACTTAGCTCAATTCATAAACTGAAAAGATTCCCTGTGGTTGATCCTTTTCAGTTAAACCTATGGATCCAGTACAAATCAAACTGGATGTCAAGGCTTTTTTCTTTGGGAATCTTACTTGCTTTACTATTGTGATGGAGACTGATAGGGCTATTTCACTTTGACTAAAGGCCAGCCAAATGGGAAAGGAGATGGAATGAATCAAATTCCCCTTTTGATCACTCAACAGGAGGTCCACAGGTACCAGGCCTCATTCTATTAACTATCTCTGCTTCTCCGACTGCAGTCAATGATACACAGGGCCTGTTTGATCCTTGCAGGTGCCTCTCACCTAACAGGCATTTTAATGGTTGGCTTCCTTGACATGTCCTTGGGCTAGGTTAAGACACTCTGAGACAGTGTTCCTTCTGCCTTGGCTCCATGCCTGGAGTGCATGCATGCCTCTTCCTCAACTGGGACAAGAAGCCACAGCTCTCCACTAACTAAATCCAAACTTACATCATAGTTTCTCCATCAACTTCTCCACATCAGGCTTTAGGAACCATTTTATCTTAGAACAGCACAACAGAGGCACTTCGGAGAGTTCAGCAGCACACAGGACCATACCATAACAAAGCCATTCCAATCTGGCTATATAGTTAATACTGAGATCTTCAAAGCATGAAAACAGTTGAAAATTTCTTGCTAAACACTCTACAGATTATATGTATAGTGGAGAAGGCAATGGCACCCCACTCCAGTACTCTTGCGGGAAAAGTCCTACAGATGGAGGAGCCTGGTGGGCTGAAGTCCATGGGGTGGCTAAGAGTCGGGCACGACGGAGTGACTTCACATTCACTTTTCATTTTCATACATTCAAGAAGGAAATGGCAACCCACTCCAGTGTTCTTGCCTGGAGAATCCCAGGGACAGGGTAGCCTGGTGGGCTGCTGTCTATGGGGTCGCACAGAGTCGAACATGACTGAAGCAACTTAGCAGCAGCAGTAGCAGCAGCAGCAGAGCTTTCAAACTTGCAAATAACATGAAATACCAACATACGTTGTTACTTTTCCTTTCTCCACCTCTCTTGTTCTCTCTCTCACACACACACACAAACACATAATTTTTACATGTTAAAACACTTATGTGAAAAACAGGTAGTATATTTTTAAATAACATCTCAATATTTAAACAAAGCTGTACTTCATGTATTTAAAACAAAAACACATAAATTACACATTGGTTTCCCTATATTTGATATTATTGAATAATTCTAAAATTTGAATTTTTTGTTTTTAATGGGGTTTTTAACTTTGACTGAAATACTTGCTTCAGACTTACTGAAAGTAGAATTAATGTTTTTTTTGTTTGTTTGTTTGTTTGTTTTTTGGCCTCCTGCTTTTAGATTTGGGGGATGATGGTTCAGAATAAGATGTGTTCACAGTAATGGATGCTACTTCCACCAATCCTGTTGAAGGGGTTCCAGCGATACCTGAATAAAAACTCTTGTTTCAGGAGGTAATCCTTCTAGATGCTTAGGCTTCTTAAACATTTGATGACACTGGGTCTTGTGCTGTCTTTTCTTTTTAAAAGTTAAAAACTGTAGCCGACATTTGGAACACTGATGAAAACTTTCCCCAGTGCTGTCTATAATGACATATGTATGGTGTTGCAGTTTTAAAAATTTGGAGACAAAAGGGGCAAAGTAAACTCTTAATGTTACCATGGTATGCTCTGAAATGTGCATCCACATCTGCAAAGAATGATGATCTGTAACTGCAAACCTGGCATGCATAGGGCATGTCGCCAGGCTTATGATTATGTTTCATGTGCTGTAAGAGCACCTGATCTATCTCAAAGGACAATTCACAGATTTTACAGACTGCAGAGGACTCCTGGGAAGTATGGACACTTTCAATGTGACACTGCAGCTGGAAGAGAGTAGGAAACTGGCAGTTGCAGTGCTGGCAGGTGGTGTGGTATTTCCAGCTGTCACCTGTCTGCCTCTCAAGCTCCAAATGGTGCTTCATGTGATTCATAAACTTGACATTTTTTAGAACTTTCAAGCAGCTGAGGCATTTAAAGGCTGTGTGAGTTTGCAGTTCTGGCTGCCCATCTCCTATATGCTGTCCATAGTAGAAGTCACAGAGTAACACAATCAGATTGCCTTCTGTGGGATCAACAATCTTGTTTTGACTTGCTACACTTGGAAAGTCAATTTTTGTCAGTCCATTTTACCCTAAAGGGCTTATAGGCTTGCAATGGACATTGTCCTTTGGAAAATGTGTTGGATAAGATTCTCCATTCTCAACATGGCTTAATGAGGTATGAACACTCTGGTGTGCTTTGCTGAGTAGTCACTGTTTGAAAAATATCTGGAAGGAACAAAGCTAAAGAATGTTCTCCTATAATTCCATCACTGAGTATAGACCTTTTGAGACTTGTGCTATTTGTTTCAGAAGTGGAAAGTCACTTTGATATATGAGCAATTTTATCCATAGCTCCTGCAGTAACTGCTGTTTCTACTGGATGCTGCAATGAACTTGTGAAGGTAATCAAAGGAGAACATAACTCTGAAAAGCTATTAGGCATTATTTGTGGTGAAATATTTTTAGAATCCGCTTTGGACAAAGGCTCAATAATAATAGGACTATCTGTTGATCTTGATTCAGAGACAGAAAGTGGCAAGACAGTCTTTGCTTCTGATGCAGGAGTCACATGACTAACAGGCTGTAATTTCTGAGCATTATCTTTCCTGAAGTGAACATACTTTTTTCTCCTTGAACAAGAACCTGGGGTAACTCTGTTCAGTATGTTTGAAACGACTGGTTTTGAATTTGAGGTCATCCCCACAAAGATCACATCAGCATCTTCATTTACATGTTCCACTCCAAAAAGATCAGTTCAGCGTGTTCATCATCTGCTTATTTGGTTTCTCCCTTGCTTTTCTGTGCTTCTGGCTCTTGTTCTTTTTCACATAACGTACATGGTCATTCCATATTTTAAGTTTTTTTTTTTTTTTTTTTATTCTTGGAGGATGTGGCCACAAGTCCCAGTGCTTCCTTGAAATAAACTGCCACCTAAGTATAGATATACTACATATTATTTAAGTACAGAAAAATGTGCTATTTGTTTATCTCCAAAACTCTAAGGTAGTTATAAACACCCTTATCTTACAGATAAAGATATTTAGCATCAAAGAGACTAAATGACAGCTGAAAAACCTATGACTACAAGTCTACATGACTCGAGAATCATAGCTTTGCCCCATGTTGATTTTAATCTTTTCTATTTAAAAAAAGAAAGAAAGAAGAAAAAGAAAAAAAGCCACCACTGATCATTAGGTGAAATCACATGTAAAGGACCATTTTTTTTTACAAAACCACTATTTTACAGTGTTTAGAAATATGGACTTTGGAGTCAAAGAAGATTAAACTGGAATTCTAAGTTAACCACACACCAGCTGCATTTTTTTCGGCAAATGTATAATTTTTAAATGTGTTTCCATATCTTAAAGACAAACAAGCTTATTTCCTAGACTTAAGGTTAACAACTCCTTTTTTTAAAGCATCAGCTATTCAATGGCATCTTGTTTTGTAGGAAAATTGAAAAAAAAAGCACCTTATCTTAAATGCACATTACAACTGATTCACAAGTACTAATTTCATAAATATTAATACAGAAAATAGGGCACAAATTCAAAGTATATAGTATCTCTACATAGTTAACAAACAGCATAATTCGATGTCAAGCACTTAACACAGGCCTAGGAAATTGAGAATGAACTCTCTTGATAATCTCACCCCAAATCCACACTGATACATCCTAAATTTCTCCCTCTAATCCTGACTAAACTTAAATCCAACAATGCGTTATTCTTAACTCCACATGTCTCTTCCCCATATAGCAGGCAAAATGAGGTCAGTATTTCTCTAATACCAACATCAGACAGAGACATCACACACAGACACACAACAATGTCCCTTATGAATACAGATGCAAGAGTCCTCAACAAAACACTGGCAAAAAAAAAACCCTAACAACATATAAAAAAGGTTATATGCCATGATCATGTGGGATTTATGCAGGTATGCAAAGTTGGTTCATTATATGAAAGTCAATCGACATTATGCCATTTTAATACAATAAAGAACAAAAAACATATTTGCCTACAGAAAAAGCATTTCCCTGAGTTAGCACCTTTCCATAATAGGTGTTAAAAACAGTTAATAACTAAGAATAGAAGAGTACTTTCTCAATCAAAGGGTACCTGTAAAAGACCCACAGCTAACATCATACTTAATAATGAAAAACTGAGAGCTTTCCCCCTAAGATTGGGAACAACACGAGGAAGTCTATCCCACACTTTGCCTCAATATTATACTGGCAGTTCTATAACCAGAGCAATCAGCTAAGAAAAAGGAATTATTGTTTTTGTTGTTTAAAAAACAAAAAAAAGCCTTCAGAATGGAAAGGAAAAAGTCAAAGTATATTGGAGATAACATACTTTTATATATAGAAAATCCTGAAGAAACCACAAGTATTAGAAGTAATAAAAAGCTTGCAGAATACAAGATAAATATTTTACAAATCAAGCAGATTTCTATACAATAGCAACAAACATTTTGAAAAAGAAATTAAGTAAACACTTGACTGTACACTAGCATTAAAAAGAATACTCAGGATGTCAGAAAGAGAAAGACAAATATCATATGGTATCACTTATATGTGGACTCCAAAATATGATACAAATGAACTTATCTATGAAACAGAAACAGACTGAGAGACGTAGAGAGCAGACTATGTGATTACCAAGAGGGGAAGGGTGGGGGAGGCATAGATTGGGAGCTGGTGATGAGCAGATGCAAACTATAATGTTAATATATAGAATAGATAAACAAGATCCTACTGTATAGCACAAGGAAATATATTCATAGTTTGTGATAAATAATAATGGAAAAGGATATGGAAAATATTGTGTGTGCATGTGTGCGTATTTACATATGAAGGAAAGGAAAGGTAAAAGGAAAGAAAGAAAAGGACAACTCTTGGCAAGCACGTACAGGAAGTGGATCCTTGTGTGTTATGGGTAGATTTTAAAACGGTGCAACTGCTACAGAAAAAAGTATAAAGGCTCCTCAGTAAACTAAAAATAGAACTACCACATGATTCAGCAATTCCACTTCTGGATATAAATTCAAAAAAAGTTAACATGGGGTCTTGAGATATTTGCACAGCCATGCTCAAAGCAGCTAATCACAACATCTAAGAGTTGGAAGCATCTGAACGTCCATCAAATGTGATATATACATACAATGGAATATTATTTAGGAATATTATTATACAGGAAATTTTGCCACATGCTACAACATGCATGATCCTTTAAGACATCACCTAGAGGAGAACATAGGCAAAAAACTCGCAGATACATACATCACAGCAGGATCCTCTATGACCCACATCCCAGAATATTGGAAGTCAAAGCAAAAAAAAACAAATGGGACCTAATTAAACTTAAAAGCTTCAGCACAACAAAGGAAACTATAAGCAAGGTGAAAAGACAGCCTTCAGAATGGGAGAAAATAATAGCACATGAAGCAACTGACAAACAACTAATCTCAACAATATACAAGCAATTCCTACAGCTCAATTCCAGAAAAATAAATGACCCAATCAAAAAATGGGCCAAAGAACTAAATAGACATTTCTCCAAAGAAGACATACAAATGGCTAACAAACACATGAAAAGATACTCAACATCACTCATTATCAGAGAAATGCAAATCAAAACCACTATAAGGGACATTTTCACTTCAGTCAGAATGGCTGTCATCCAAGTCTACAAGCAATAAATGCTGGAGAGGGTGTGGAGAAAAGGGAACCCTCTTACACTGTTGCTGGGAATGCAAACTAGTACAGCCACTATGGAGAACAGTGTGGAGATTCCTTAAAAAACTCAAAACAGAACTGCCATATGACCCAGCAATCGCACTGCTGGGCATACACACTGAGGAAAACAAAATTGAAAGAGGCATGTACTCCAATGCTCATTGCAACAGTATTTCTAATAGCCAGGCCGTGGAAGCAACCTAGATGTCCATCAGCAGATGAATAGATAAGAAAGCTGTGGTATATATACCCAATGGAGTATTACTCAGCCATTAAAAAGAATACATTTGCACCAGTTCTAATGAGGTGGATGAAACTGGAGCCTATTATACAGAGTGAAGTAAGCCAGAAAGTAAAAGCACCAATACAGTATACTAACACGTATATATGGGATTTCAAAAGATGTAACCATAACCCTGTATATGAGGCAGCAAAAAGACAAAGATGTATAGAACAGTCTTTTGGACTCTGTGGGAGAGGAAGAGTGTGGGATGATTTGGGAGAATGGCATTGAAACTTGTGTAATATCATACATGAAACAAGTTGCCAGTCCAGGTTTGATGCATGATACTGGATACTTGGGGCTGGTGCACTGGGATGACCCAGAGGGATGGTATGGGGAGGGAGGAAGGAGGAGAGTTCAGGATTGGGAACACATGTATACCTGTGGCGGATTCATTTTGATATATGACAAAACCAATACATTATTGTTAAGTTAAAAAATAAAATAAAAAATAAATAAAAAATAAATTCACTTAAAAAATAAATAAAACATCCAGCCAAAGGAATTAAGCCAGTCATAAAAAAAGACAAATACTGTAAGTTTCCACTTATATGAAATATCTAACATAGTCAAGAAATAGAAAGAAACAAAGTAGAATGATGGAGTCCAGGATATAGGGAAACAGGGAAGAAAAGAGGAGTTGTTGTTTAATGGGACAGATGATGGGTATAGTTTCAATTTTGCAAGATGAAAAGGTGTAAAGATATGTTTCTTAACAATATGATAAGGAATTCCATGATAGTTCAGAGGTTAGGACTCCACGCTTTCCTATCAGGGGCCTGGGTAGGGTTCTCAACCAGGAAACTGTCATTCAAGCTGCATAGCACAGCGAAAACAATGACAAAAACAATAAAACAACACTGTGACTCTGTGTGTGTGTGTGTGTGTGTGTGTGTGTGTGTGTGTGTGTGTATTAGTTGCTCAGTCATGTATGAGTCTTTGCTTTCACATGGACTGTAGCCCATCAGGCTCCTTTGTCCATGGGGTTCTCCAGGCAAGAATACTGGAGTGGGTTGCCATTTCTTTCTCCAAAAAGGCTGATGAAAGTATGTGAAATACTTAGCATGTAAAAATGGTTAAAATGGTGAAAATTTAAGTTAGATTTGTTTTTACAACGATTAAAAACTTTTAACAACCAGGAAAAGAATTTGAATAGACATTTCACCAAAAATACTGCTTAACATGATTGAAAGTGAAAGAAATTAAGTCGCTCAGTCCTGTCCGTCTCTTTGCGACCCCATGGACTGTCGCCTATCAGGCTCCTCCATCCATGGGATTTTCCAGGCAAGAATGCTGGGGTGGATTGTCATTTCCTTCTCCAGGGGATCTTCCTGGCCCAGGAATCGAACCCAGGTCTCCTGCATTGCAGGCAGACACTTTACTTTCTGAGCCACCAGGGAAGCCCTTAACAAAATGTAAATCAGTTTCCTTGAAATACTACTTCACACACATTAGCTTGGCTATAATCAAAACCAGGAAAAATAACAAGTGCTGCAGAGGATGTAGAGAAAACGAATCTTCATATATTGTTGAAAAATGTTGAAAATATACTGCTGAAATATATTGTTGAAAATGTATTGCTGTAAAATGGTACAACCACTTTGGTTTGTCAGTACCTCAAAAATTAAATATATAGTAGCCATATGATCCAGAAATCTCACTCTTTTGTATATATATATATAAAAAAAAAATCCCTGAAACTATTAAGTCCATTCAAAAACAGTGTTCCCAACAGCATTACTCACAAGAGCCACAAAGAACACACCATCCAAATATTATCTATTAATTGATGAATGGATAAAAAATCGTGGTAATTGTTCACAATGGAGTTCATGTAAGCCATATACCATATTGATGTACCATATACAGCCATTTAAAAAAAATGCATTGCTATACAGCCAAGAAGTGGATGAATCTTGAAAATACACAAACTAGGGGACTTCCCTGGAAATGTTTAAGTGTTTAAGACTATGCACAGGTTCCATCCCTGGGCAGGGAACTAAGATCCCGCATGCCACATAGCTAAGTAAGTAAATATTTTAAAAGAAAATGTGACATCTGAATAAAGCCAGACACAGAGGTCACACGTTGCATGTGGGAGAACTGTAGGTAGAAAAGAAGCAGGAAAGAGAAGCATTCTGTAACGCAAATGAAACATTTTTTTTTTTCAGGGAGGAGGAAATGCACTGCTCTGATAAATGCTGTCAATAAATTAAATAAAATAACAACTAAAAATTGACCACTGAGTTAAACATTTGGAATTCACTGGTGACTTTGACAAGAGGGAATTTAAAGGAAAATGAGAGACCTGGAGATAACAGATTCTACAAACAACTCTGCAGAAGTCTACCATAAGCAAATATGAAATAAAAAAAGCATAGGCGATGTGTCACCAAAGGACAGATTTTTAATGAGAGGTAAGATTATAGTCATTGTGTTTGCTGATGGGAACCATCCAGAGAAACAGAAAACTTAATCCAGGACAAAGAAGAGACTTGCTAGAATATCACTGAATAAACAAGAATTGAGGTGGCAAGAATACACAGAAGAACTGTACAAAAACAGAGCTTCATGACCCAGATAATTAGGGTGGTGTGATCACTGACCAAGAGCCAGATATCCTGGAATGTGAAATGAAGTGGGCCGTAGAAAGCATCACTATGAGAACAGCTAATGGAGGTGATGGAATTCCATTTGAGCTATTTCAAATCCTGAAAGATGATGCTGTGAAAGGTTGCACTCAATATGCCGCAAGTGTGGAAAACTCAGCAGTGGCCAAAGGACTGAAAAAGGTCAGTTTTCATTCCAATTTCAAAGAAAGGCAATGCTAAAGAATGCTCAAACTACTGCACAATTACACTCATCTCACATGCTAGTAAAGTAATGCTCAAAATTCTCCAAGTCAGGGTTCAGCAATATGTGAACCGTGAACTTCCTGATGTTCAAGCTGGTTTTAGAAAAGGCAGAGGACCCAGAGATCTAGTTGGCAACATCCACTAGATCATGAAAAAAACAAGAGTTCCAGAAAAATATACTTATTTCCAATTGATTGACTATGCCAAAGCCTTTGACTGTGTGGATCACAATAAACTGTGGAAAATTCTGAAAGATATGGGAATACCAGATCACCTGACCTGCCTCTTGAGAAATCTGTATGCAGGTCAGGAAGCAACAGTAAGAACTCGTCATGGAACAACAGACTGGTTCCAAATAGCAAAAGAGTAAGTCAATGCTGTATATTGTCACCCTGCTTATTTAACTTCTATGCAGTGTGATATCATGAGAAACTCTGGAGTGGAAGAAGCAAAAGCTGGAATCAAGATTGCAGGGAGAATTATCAATCACCTCAGATATGCAGATGATACCACCCTTATGACAGAAAGTGAAGAGGAGCTAAAAAGCCTCTTGATGCAAGTGAAAGTGGAGAGAGAAAAAGTTGACTTAAAGCTCAACATTCAGAAAATGAAGATCATGCCATCCGGTCCCATGTACTTCATGGCAAATAGATGGGGAAACAGTGGGAGCAGTGTCAGATTTATTTTGGGGGGATGCAAAAGCACTGCAGATGGTGACTGCAGCCATGAAATTAAAAGACACTTACTCCTTGGAAGGAAAGTTATGTCCAACCTAGATAGCGTATTCAAAAGCAGAGACATTACTTTGCCAACAAAGGTCCATCTAGTCAAGGCTATGGTTTTTCCTGTGGTCCTGTATGGATGTGAGAGTGGGACTGTGAAGAAGGCTGAGCACTGAAGAATTGATGCTTTTGATATGTGGTGTTGGAGAAGACTCTTGAGAGTCCCTTGGAAATAGAGCCAACAAGTCCATTCTGTAGGAGATGAGTCCTGGGATTTCTTTGGAAGGAATGATGCTGAAGCTGAAACTCCAGTACTTTGGCCACCTCATGCAGAGTTGACTCATTGGAAAAGACTCTGATGCTGGGAGGGGTTGGGAGCAGGAGGAAAAGGGGACGACAGAGGATGAGATTGCTGGATGGCATTACTGACTCGATGAACCTGTCTGAGTAAACTCCGGGAGTTGGTGATGGACAGGGAGGCCTGGCGTACTGCTATTCATGGGGTCACAAAGAGTTGGACATGACTGAGCGACCGAGCTGAATTGACCCTTAGAAAATGGCCAGGTGTGGCATGCCAACAAACAAACAACAAACAAACAAACAAACGGGCACAAACCACATGTAAGGAAGGAAACATCAACAGGTAAATACTTAGTCAATGTTTAGAAAGAAGCCTCTGGAAATGTGCCTCATTTGCTCTATTATCAGTGAATTGAAAACTTAAACTGCAAGGCAATATCACTAATAAGAAACCAAAAATGTCATTATCCAAAAGTCTACAGACAAGAAAGAGTAGAGCAATGTTAGTAAAGGGGAACCCTGTATGCCATTGGTGGGAGGAAAGTGGTCAGAGACTTTATAAGCATGGCTGCCAAAGTGCCTAGAAATCACAAAATGACATAGAGAATGTCCTATGTCAGCTCGACTCCCAGAGTATTTGAGCAATCAACAGATTGTGAAAAACACGCACAACACCACCACCTCCACAAACATACCCTGGAGCCGCAGTCACAATGCCCAAGAGATGAAAGGAAAGAGAATCGCTGGCTGCAGATTAAAAGAGAAACATATGGGACATAGAGACACAAGAAATATGAGTTTGACATTATGAAAATGCAAAAAAAAAAAAAAAAAAGTTGCAGGAATATGCAGAAATCTAGGGCGAATCACAGAAAGTAAAGAAAGGCGGATTAAAAAGATATTATAACATATGCCTTCCAGAAGGGATTAAAAAACATATTGATGGGATGAGTACCCAAGGAAAAGTGAAATGGACTTACACTCCTGGTAAGAAAATTACAGTTGGCAAAGGGTATTGGTGGGTGAGAGGCCAACAGGTGAAGGCTGGAATAGAGTTATACCCACAAATACCTATGCAATTCATAATCCACATGGACCTCCTGTATCAAGAGATATGTACTCAATAGATTCCAAAAGATACCTCTGACAATAACTAGAGCTAAATTCCTCCAAGTGTCTGTGGAAAGGAAGGTGGAAATGTTTCTAAGCAACAACTACAAGAGTGTTAATAGTCTTAAAAAATATATAGTTTTGCTTAAAAAAAAGATCAAAGAGTAAACAATCAAAACTTTTGGTGACTACCTGTGTCTCATTTTACTCTCATTTACAACCAGACTTGGGAATAACACAGAGGCTGCTGTTACCATGGGAAAAGAGGAGGGAATGAAGAAATGCTGTCACCTTGTGGACATTTTCTCTAACAGCAACCTTAAAATGCTTGCTGATGGCCACAATATTCGCAAGGGTGCTGAGCTCTAATTGATACCCACCCTTAACAAATTTTCAGGGTTCACAGAGGGGAAAATAAGTAAAGTAAACTTGGGAGAAGCTAACAGGAAGAGGATATGAACAGCCAAACATAGTTCCGTGTTTCTTGAAAAAAGCACATGACACATAGGGTGAATTCTAAGAGATACAGACAGCTAACCTCCAAGGACATTATCACCTCCGCCTGAGCATGGAAAGGGCCACTGTCAAATCCTGGACATGGCATCAATGGCAGAGTAGGAGTAGTACAGTGGATGCTTTAAGGTAATGCTTTAATGGACCTGGTAAGAGCCACTATGGACATGACTAGAAAGGTGCACTCCCATGAGAGAAAAATAAATAAATAAAGAGGTCGTGACAGCATGATAAATCAAATTCTCTCCTGCAGTATTTCAGACATGTACAGATTTCAAACACCACACACCCCAAACTAGGTCCTGCTGCATCTTTCAGAACATCAAAGAAATGAAAGTTAAGATAGTGTACTTGGATAGAGGAATGGATAAAGAAGTGTGATATAGGTCTGGAATGAAGCTTTAATCAGGACTGAAATTTGAAAGTAGGCCCTCTTCACCAATAGAGAGAAATCCAGAGATCATCACACTAAATGAAGGAACATTTCAAGAAACATCATGGGATACATTGGAGTGGTGGGATACAGAAATCCACTGCAGTGTGCACCCACATAAATGTGATGTGGACATCCAAACTGGCAAGAAACTTATGGTAGCCAAGGACCTTGGTGGATGGAAGGGATACATCTAGAACTTGATATTAATTTCTTCCCACAGATACATCTTAAATACAAAATCCGTATAAACCTATTGCAGCAAGAGTGGTAGACAAAACAAGTTCTAATAATATGTAGGGAAAAGCAAGCACTACTGAATACATAAAGTCATCTCAGTGTTTCAGAACAAGAATCTGTACACGTAAAACCAACTCATCCTTATCTTCAACTTAAAGAGAATATGAACACTTACTTCAAAGATCCAAAAGTGAGGATACATCAGATTTGGTGGCATCCTTTGGCTCATTCTACTCTAATGTACTCCCAGGCCTGACAAAAACTCTCAGACATCACAGGCCATCCTAAAAAGGAACAAATAATAAAGCCTTGCAGCATGGAGTTTTCTCTGTAACAGCAGCCTTAAAACTATCACTGATGGACATCTGATATACACAAGGTCCTATTGCTGGACTTGATATGACACCTACCCTTGAACATGACAGTAGTCACTCATCAAAAAAAAAAAATAATAATAATAATAAGTGAAAAAGAATTCCAGGACACTCTTAAGAAGAAAACATCAACATTTAAATACAGCTCAAACTGCTTGGGAAAAAAAAAAAAAAACAGACTCACTTAATATTCCAAAGGCTTCTGAGCTTTAAATATATCTGTCTTTAGAGGAGAACATAGGCAAAATACTCTCTGACATACATCACAGCAGGATCCTCTATGACCCACCCCCCAGAATATTGGAAATAAAAGCAAAAATAAACAAATGGGACCTAATTAAACTCTAAAGCTTCTGTACAACAAAAGAACTATAAGCCAGGTGAAAACACAGCCTTCAGAATGGGAAAAAAAAATAATAGCAAATGAAGCAACTGACAAACTAAACTCAAAAATATACAAGCAACTCCTACAGCTCAATTCCAAAAAAATAAATGACCCAATCAAAAAATGGGTCAAAGAACTAAATAGAGATTTCTTCAAAGAAGACATACAGATGGCTATGAAACACATGAAAAGATGCTCAGCATCACTCATTATTGGATAAATGCAAATCAAAACCACAATGAGGTACCACTTCACACCAGTCAGAATGGCTGTGATCCAAACTTCTACAAGCAGTAAATGCTTGAGAGGATATGGAGAAAAGGGAACCCCTTTACACTGTTGGTGGGAATGTAAATTTGTATGGCCACTATGGAGAACACTATGGAGATTCCTTAAAAAAAACTAGAAATAGGACTGCCATATGACCTAGCAATCCCACTGCTGGGCATACACACTGAGGAAACCAGAAGGGAAAGAGACACGTGTACTCCAATGTTCATTGCAGCACAGTTTCTAATAGCCAGGACATGGAAGCAACATAGATGTCCACCAGCAGATGAATGGATAAGAAAGCTGTGGTACATATACACAATGGAGTATTACTCAGCCATTTAAAAAAAAATGCATTTGAATCAGTTCTAATGAGGTGAATGAAACTGGAGCCTATTATGCAGAATGAAGTAAGCCAGAAAGAAAAACACCAATACAGTATACTAACACATATATATGGAATTTAGAAAGATGGTAATGACAACACTGTATGCGAGATAGCTGAAGAGACACAGGTGTATAGAACAGTCTTTTGGACCCTGTGGGAGAGGGAGCGGAGGATGATTTGAGACAATGGCATTAAAACATGTATAATATCATATTAGAAATGAATCGCCAGTCCATGTTCCATGCAGGATACGGGAAGCTTGGAGCTGGTGCACTGGGATAACCCAGAAGGATGGTATAGGGAAGGAGGTAGGAGGGGGTTCAGGATGGGGAAAACGTGTATACCTGTGGCGGATGCATGTTGATGTATGGTGAACCACTACAATAGTGTAAAGTAAAAAACAATAAGAATAAAATAAATAAATACAGAAATGAAAACAAACAACAAAAATTTCTAACTCTTTTGTGTGGATGAAAAATGTCAAATAGCACACCATATCTGGAAGAAAATACCAACAGGTAAATACATTTCTCAGTATTTCTTTAACAGCACATGAAATACACTCATTATAGTGAATTACCAAGAAGTCTTTTAGGTTCACCTTTTTGTGATCCCAGAGACCATAGCCCAACAAGTTCCTCTGTCCTTGGGATTTTCCAGGCAAGAATTCTGGAGTGAGTCGCCATTTCCTCCTCCAGGGCATTTTCCCAAGTCACATCTCCTTTGACTCCTGCCTTTGCTGGAAGATTCTTAACAACAGTGCCACCTGAGAAGCCCAGTGTATTATTATAAATAATCAAACTATGCTAATGAAGTATCACCTCTGAGTAGTGAAAAAGTATCAAATACTATACAGAGAAGACATGGTAGAGAAACATTGCTAAAGGGGAATCTTTATGGTACTAGTGAGATATATTTGGTAGGAGCCATTATAAATGTCAATACTAAGTGCCCTTTATTTTTTTTTTAATTTAATTTTATTTTTTAAATTTTATTTTCTTTTTAAACTTTACAATACTGTATTAGTTTTGCCAAATATTGAAAGAATCCGCCACAGGTATACCCGCGTTCCCCATCCTGAACCCTCCTCCCTCCTCCCTCCCCATACCATCCCTCTGGGTCGTCCCAGTGCACCAGCCCCAAGCATCCAGTATCGTGCATTGAACCTGGACTGGCGACTTGTTTCATATATGATATTATACATGTTTCAATGCATTCTCGCAAATCATCCCACCCACTCCCTCTCCCACAGAGTCCAAAAGACGGTTCTAAACATCTGTGTCTCTTTTGCTGGATCGTATGCAGGTTTACTGTTACCATCTTTCTAAATTCCATATATATGCATTAGTAAACTGTATTGGTGTTTTTCTTTCTGGCTTACTTGACTCTGTATAATAGGCTCCAGTTTCATCCATCTCATTAGAACTGGTGCAAATGTATTCTTTTTAATGGCTGAGTAATACTCCATTGTGTATATGTACCACAGCTTTCTTATCCATTCATCTGCTGATGGACATCTAGGTTACTTCCATGTCCTGGCTATTATAAACAGTGCTGCTATGAACATTGGGGTACATATGTCTCTTTCCCTTCTGGTTTCCTCAGTGTGTATGCCCAGCAGTGGGATTGCTGGATCATAAGACAGTTCTATTTCCAGTTGTTTAAGGAATCTCCACACTGTTCTCCATAGTGGCTGTACTAGTTTGCATTCCCACCAACAGTATAAGAGGGTTCCCTTTTCTCCACACCCTCTCCAGCATTTATTGCTTGTAGGTGTTTGGATCGCAGCCATTCTGACTGGTGTGAAATGGTACCTCATAGTGGTTTTGATTTGCATTTCTCTGATAATGAGTGATGTTGAGCATCTTTTCATGTGTTTGTTAGCCATCTGTATGTCTTCTTTGGAGAAATGTCTATATAGTTCTTTGGCCCATTTTTTGATCGGGCCATTTATTTTTCTGGAATTGAGCTGTAAGAGTTGCTTGTATATTTTTGAGATTAGTTGTTTGTCAGTTGCTTCATTTGCTATTATTTTCTCCATTCTGAAGGCTGTCTTTTCACCTTGCTTATAGTTTCCTTTAGAGTTTAATTAGGTCCCATTTGTTTATTTTTGCTTTTATTTCCAATATTCTGGGGGGTGGGTCATAGAGGATCCTGCTGTGATGTATGTTGGAGAGTGTTTTGCCTATGTTCTCCTCTAGGAGTTTTATAGTTTCTGGTGTTACATTTAGATCTTTAATCCATTTTGACTTTATTTTTGTGTATGGTGTTAGAAAGTGTTCTAGTTTCATTCTTTTACAAGTGGTTGACCAGTTTTCCCAGCAGCACTTGTTAAAGAGATTCTCCTTAATCCATTGTATATTCTTGCCTCCTTTGTCAAAGATAAGGTGTCCATATGTGCGTGGATTTATCTCTGGGATTTCTATTTTGTTCCATTGATCTATATTTCTGTCTTTGTGCCAGTACCATACAGTCTTGATGAATGTGGCTTTGTAGTAGAGCCTGAAGTCAGGCAGGTTTATTCCTCCAGTTCCATTCTTCTTTCTCAAGATAGCTTTGGCTATTCGAGGTTTTTTTTTGTATTTCCATACAAATTGTGAAATTATTTGTTCTAGCTCTGTGAAGAATACCATTGGTAGCTTGATAGGGATTGCATTGAATCTATAAATTGCTTTGGGTAGTATACTCATTTTCACTATATTGATTCTTCCAATCCATGAACATGGTATATTCCCCCATCTATTAGTGTCCTCTTTGATTTCTTTCACCAGTGTTTTATAGATTTCTATTATAGGTCTTTAGTTTCTTTAGGTAGATATATTCCTAAGTATTTTATTCTTTCTGTTGCAAAGGTGAATGTAATTGTTTCCTTAATTTCTCTTTATGTTTTCTCATTATTAGTGTATAGGAATACAAGGGATTTCTGTGTGTTGATTTTATATCCTGCAACTTTACTATAATCGTTGATTAGTTCTAGTAATTTTCTGGTTGAGTCTTTAGGGTTTTCTATGTAGAGGATCATGTCATCTGCAAATAGTGAGATTTTTACTTCTTCTTTTCCAATTTGGATTCCTTTTATTTCTTTTTCTGCTCTGATTGCTGTGGCCAAAACTTCCAAAACTATATTGAATAGTAATGGTGAAAGTGGGCACCCTTGTCTTGTTCCTGACTTTAGAGGAAATGCTTTCAATTTTTCATCATTGAGGATAATGTTTGCTGAAGGGTTTGTCATATATAGCTTTTATTATGTTGAGGTATGTTCCTTCTATTCCTGCTTTCTGGAGAGTTTTTATCATAAATGGATGTTGAATTTTGTCAAAGGCTTTCTCTGCATCTTTTGAGATAATCATATGGGTTTTATTTTTCAATTTGTTAATGTGGTGTATTACATTGATTGATTTGTGGATACTGAAGAATCCTTGCATCCCCGGGATAAAGCCTACTTGGTCGTGGTGTATGATCTTTTTAATGTGTTGTTGGATTCTGATTGCTAAAATTTGCCTTTTCAAGAATACAAGAGACTCAGCATATGACCTGGCAGCTCCACTCCTAAGAGTATGTATTAAAACAAAACTAAACAAAACAGATTTTGAAAAAAACATGTAACTCAGCCATGTACTGCAGGGAGATCAACAACATCCTATAATGGCACCACACTCCGGTACTCTTGCCTGGAAAATCCCATGGACAGAGGAGCCTGGTAGGCTGCAGGGCATGGAGTTGCGAAAAGTCAAACAGGACTTAGCGGCTTCCTTTTCACTTTCTACTTTCATGCATTGGAGAGGAAATGGGAACCCACTCCAGTGTTCTTGCCTGGAGAATCCCAGGGATGGGGGAGCCTGGTGGGCTGCCGTCTACGGGGCCTCACAGAGTCAGACACAACGAAGCGGCTTAGCAGCAGCAGCAGCATACATAAAAAATCAGGCTTCCCTTGTGGCTCAGCTGGTAAAGAATCCACCTGCAATGCAGGAGACCTGGTTTCGACCCCTGCGTGGGGAAGATCCCCTGGAGAAGGAAAAGGCTACCCACTACAGTATTCTGGCCATGGGCTATATAATCCATGTGGTCGCAAAGAGTCGGACATGTCTGAGTGACTTTCACTACCACTACTATACATGAAAATCAAGAAACTGATGCAGCCACTATTGAAAAGAGTAAGCAATTCTTTTATAATTTTTTTTTCTCCTAACGGTAATTGCTTTTCAGAATTTTGTTGCTTTCTTTCAAACCTCAACATGAATCAGCCATATGTATACATATATTCCTTCCTTTTGAACCACCTGCTCATTATCTCCTTCCCTCGTATAGAGTTTTTTAATAGTCTAAAAATACAGTTAGCATATGATCCAACAATAATACTACTGGGCATATATCCATTAAGATGAAAACTCCCATCAGAAAAGTGATATGCAAAACAGTGTTTATAGTAGCACAATGTACAGTAGCAAAGACATGCAAACGACCTTAAGGCACATAAATATGTCAGTGGATAAAGACAGATATATTATGCATACAATGGAATATTTTCCATAAGAAAGAATGAAATAATGTTATTCTTTCCAACATGGGTGGATCTAGAAATGATCATACTAAATAAGTCAGAGAAAGACATGAGGAGCTTAGGTGGGTTCAGCTTACCTTGACACATCCTTTGGACCTCAGTTGATGGGAGATCTTCATCTTTTCCTCCTGGGTATCTAGAGTCAGCTGTCCAAGAATGATGCTAAAGCTGAAACTCCAGCACTCTAGAGCCTTCCCAGTTACCTTAGTAATTTTGAAGACTTGCAGTCGTCTACTTCAGAGCCCCTGAACACCCCTATATATATCCTTCCCCAGGTGGCCACACCCTTACAATTTATGAGGTCAACAAGCCACTTCCACAGCCAACGGTGGCCCTGGTGAGCCTTGACATCACAAAGCCTCATCCTGACACTTCTAGGGGAGTATGGGGAGCAAGTCAGAGAGAGTTGACCTCTCCCGATTCTTTTAACCACACCCACCATCTTCCTAGAGTTTTGGGCCACCTTTAAAATTTCTTATTTTACATGTTCTTTGTCCAGAAGTTTAAAAGGGAAAGTTTACATAATGTTTTTTGTAGGAAAACTCCTGCATGACTGAATAGAAAATAAACAAGGAATTATAAAATGACAATTGAGAAATATTTGGAAGACAGCTGACAAATGACCCATTTACCTCATTTATGCAGAGTCCAAAGTTAAAATAAGAAAAGATGAAAAACCCAATAGAAGAGAATTGTGAAGTAAACAAGAATACAAAAAAAAAAAAACCCAAACAAATTACCCAGAAAAAAAAGGAAAATTACCAAAAATCAGGAAAAAATATCAAACCTACTTGGTATTAAAATAAATGCAAACAAAAATAATAATGGAATATGATTTCTCACCATGAAAATTGCCAAAGTTCAATGACAAAGTTGAAATATACCAAATTGTTCCTCCAAATGGAGGATGACAAATTGGAAAAGGAGTGTTTCAGCAGTGTTGTGAGCGCATAATATGATGCAATTTTCTGAAGGACAATATGACATTATCTAGTAAATTATAAATACATAGAGCCACTTGGCAAGACCCTGTTTGGAATTTCCATTTCAGAAATATTTTTGCAATTTCACCTAGATTATATACCTAATGCTCACTGAAAAAAATTTTTTTTTCCACATCTTCCTAGATAATTTCTTTGGTACACTTCCCCACACTGTCCTTCCCCATGCAACCCCTGTTCTCAGTTCTGTTATTGTAGATTACTTCTGCTTCTTTTAGAACTTCCTTTAAATGGAGCCTAGAGTATGTACACATGTACACATGTAGTTGCTTAACAATGTTGTGTTACATTCTTCTGTACGCAAATCACACTAGGTGTACAAGTGTATAAACATAACATCTTTCATTTAATTTTCTTCTAAATTTAGGTCATCACAGAGCATGGAGGACAGTTTCTTGTGCTACACAGATAGTTCCAATTATTTATCAAGGCATTATTTTCCAGAATATACAAATGGCTATGTAGCCCAGTATCAAACACACACACACACACACACACACACACACACACACACACACACACAACACCTCAGTAAAAAAACAGGCAGATCTAAATAAACATTTCCCAAAAGAAGTTATACAGATGATGAAAAAACCCTTGTAAAGAGGCTAAGTTCAGGTTAGTCACTCAGTCGTGTCCAACTCTTTGCGGCCCCATGGACTTCAGCACGCCAGGCCTCGCTGTCCATCACCAACTCCAGGAGTCCTCCAACTTATGTTCATTGAGGCAGTGAAGACATCCAACCATCTCATCCACCGTTGTCCCCTTCTCTGTCTGCCCTCCATCTTTCCCATCATCAGAGTCTTTTCAAATGAGTCAGCTCTTCACATCAGGTGGCCAAAATATTGGAGTTTCAGCTTAAACATCAGTCCTTCCAATGAACACCAGGACTGACCTCCTTTATGATGGACTGATTGGATCTCCCTGGAGCCCACAGGACTCCCAAGAGTCTTCTCCAACACCACAGTTCAAAATCATCACTTCTTCAGTGCTCAGCTTTCTTTACAGTCCAACTCTCACATCCATACAGGACTACTAGAAAAAAACATAGCCTTGACTAGATGGACCTTCATTGGCAAAGTAATGTCTCTGCTTTTTAATAAGTTGCCTAGGTTGATCATAACTTTCCTTTCAAGGAGTAATGTCTTTTAATTTCATGGTTGCAGTCATCACCTGCAGTGATTTTCGAGCCCCCCAAAATAAAGTCAGCCACTGTTTCTGCCATTTCCCCATCTATTTGCCATAAAGTGATGAGACCATGATCTTCATTTTCTGAATGTTGAGCTTTAAGCCAACTTTTTCTCTCTCCTCTTTCACTTTTGTCAAGAAGCTCTTTAGTTCTTCTTCACTTTCTGCCTGCAGAAATGGTGGTGTCGCCTGTGTATCTGAGTTTATTGATATTTCTCCCAGCAAACTTGATTCCAGCTTGTGCTTCCTCCAGTGCAAGGTTTCTCATGATGTACTCTGCATATGAGTTAAATAAGCACGGCAAGAATATACAGCCTTGATGTACTCCTTTCCCGCTTTGGAACCAGTTTGCTGTTCCATGTCCAGTTTTAACTCTTGCTTCCTGACCTGCATACAGATTTGTCAAGAGGCAGATCAGGTGGTCTGGTATTTCCATCTCTTTGAGAATTTCCTACAGTTTATTGTTATTCACACACTCAAAGGCTTTGGCATAGTCAATAAAGAATAAATAGGTGTTTTTCTGGAATTCTCTTGCTTTTCATGATCTGACAGATGTTGGCAATTTGATCTCTTGTTCCTCTGCCTTTGCTAAAACCTCCTTGAACATCTGGAAGTTCATGGTTCATGTATTGCTGAAGCCTGGCTTGGATAATTTTGAGCATTACTTTACTAGTGTGTGAGATGAGTGTAATTGTTCTGTAGTTTGAGCATTCTTTGACATTGCCTTTCTTTGGGATTGGAAGGAAAGCTAATGTCTTCTAGCCCTGTGGCCACTCATGAGTTTTCCAGATTTACTGGCATATTGAGTGCAGAACTTTCACAGCAGCATCTTTGATAATTTGAAATAGCTCAACTGGAATTCCATCACCTCCACTAGCTTTGTTCATAGTGTTGCTTCCGAAGGACCACTGGACTTCACATTCCAGGATGTCTGTCTCTAGGTGAGTGATCAGACCATTGTGATTAAATGGGTCTTGAAGATATTTTTGGTACAGTTCTCCTCTTAATGTCTTCTGCTTCTGTTAGGCCCATATCATTTCTGTCATTTATTGAGCCCATCTTTGCATGAAGTGTTCCCTTGGTATCTCTAATTTTCTTGAAGAGATCTCTAGTCTTTTTCATTATTTATTTCCTTCTATTTCTTTGCACTGATCACTGAGGAAGGCTTTCTTATCTCTACTTGCTATTCTTTGGAAATCTGCATTCAAATGGATATATCTTTCCTTTTCTCCTAGCTTTTGGCTTCTCTTATTTTCACAACTATTTGTAAGGCCTCCTCAGACAGCCATTTTGCTTTTGTGCATTTCTTTTTCTTGGGGATGGTCTTGGTTCCTGTCTCCTGTACAGTGTCATGAACCTCCATCCATAGTTCATCATCACTATTCATTAGAGAAATACAAATCAAAACTACAATGTGGTATTCCTTCACGCCAGTCCGAATAGATAGCAACAAAAATTCTACAAGCAATAATTCCTGGGGAGAATGCGGGGAAAAAGGGAACAATCTTGCACTGTTAGTGGGCATGTAAATTGGTACGGCCACTATGATGAAGACTATGGCAGCTCCTTTAAAAACTAAAAAATATAGTCACCTTATGACCTACTCCTGGGCATTTTTTTCTGGAAAAAACCTTAAAACCAAAAGATTGATGCACACTAATGTTCATTACAGCATTATTTCCTGGAGGCGCGACATGCAACATTTTTTATTTATAGCAAAAACGGAAAAAGGAAAAAAAAAAAAAGAATAAAAAACGTATAAAGCAAGCAGTCTCTAAGGATGTGGTCAAATTACTCAGTATTTGTAAAAGGAAAATCTTCAGTATAAGTAAACAAAGCAAGAACCACATATCAGAACCAAGTTATATGTTAAAATTCAAATAACAGAAAGTATTTTATAGTGAAAGAACTAACACACCGTGATATTTTCTCTCTCCAGCTCAGGAACTCAGAATTCTGAGCCAGTGTTAAATGAGATCATGGGCGATTTTTTCTTTTTTTTTTTCGAGCAAATTTACATTTTCTATTAAGAGCATGTATTAATTTTTTAATAAAGTTATACAGTATCTTTTTCAATATGTGAAGAATGCATCTGGATTTTTAAAATTTCATTCATAAGCATTCTTCTATTTCTCCATGAGATGGCAGTATAACCACAGTAAATATTTCTTCATACACATTTATACATATGAGTGAATACATTCGGATTTTATATTTTCATTTGTTATCATTTTTCTATTTCTGCTTGAGAGGGCATCATATGCATCCATTCAGTTCAGTTCAGTCGATCAGTGGTGTCCGACTTTTTTGAACCCATGAATTGCAGCACGCCAGGCCTCCCTGTGCATCACCAACTCCTGGAGTTCGCTCGGACCCACGTCCATTGAGTCAGTGATGCCATCCAGCCATCTCATCCTCTGCCGTTCCCTTCTTCTCCTGCCCCCAATCCCTCCCAGCATCAGAGTCTTTTCCAATGAGTCAACTCTTCGCATGAGGTGGCCAAAGTACTGGAGTTTCAGTTTTAGCATCATTTCTTCCAAAGAAATCCCAGGGCTCATCTCCTTCAGAATGGACTGGTTGGATCTCCTTGCAGTCCAAGGGACTCTCAAGAGTCTTCTCCAACACCACAGTTCAAAAGCATCAATTCTTCGGCACACAGCTTTCTTCACAGTCCAAATCTCACATCCACTTAACCACTGGAAAAACCATAGCTTTGACTAGATGGAC
The DNA here is from genome assembly GCF_002263795.3 of Bos taurus. NCBI lineage: Eukaryota > Metazoa > Chordata > Mammalia > Artiodactyla > Bovidae > Bos > Bos taurus. The sequence continues at coordinate 24,913,811 of NC_082638.1, forward strand.
CTTGGTGGCAAAGTAATGTTTCTGCTTTTCAATATGCTATCTAGGTTTGGTCATAACTTTTCTTCCAAGGAGTAAGCGTCTTTTAATTTCATGGCTGCAGTCATCATCTGCAGTGATTTTGGAGCCCTAAAAAATAAAGTCTGACGCTGTTTCCACTGTCTCCCCATCTATTTCCCATGAAGTGATGGGACCAAATGCCATGATCTTCGTTTTCTGAATGTTGAGTTTTAAGCCAACTTTTCCCCTCACCTCTGTCACCTTCATCAAGAGCATAGTAAACTTTTATTCATACCCACATATACATATGAGAGAATACATCAACATTTTATGAATTGCATTCATAAGTATTATTCTATGTCTCCAAAAGACGTAACATAAGCACAATAAATATTTGTTCATACCCACATATACTCTGGAGATTCTCTTGGATTGCAAGGAAATCAATCCAGTCAATCCTTAAGGGTATTACTCTTGGATATTCACTGGAAGGACTGATGCTGAAACGTCAATTCTTTGGCTGCCTTATGTGAAGAACTGACTCATTGGAAAGGCCCCTTATGCTGAGAAAGATTGAAAGCAGGAGGAGAAGCAGAAAACAGAGGATGAGATCATTGGTTAACATCACCCACTCGGTGGATCTGGGTTTAAGCAGGCTCAGGTAGTAGGTACTTGAACAGGGAAGCGTGGCATGCCACAGTTCATGGAGTCGCAAAGAGTTGGACATGACTGGGCAACTGAAGTGAAGTGACAGATACATATAAAATCCTTATACAGACTCAAAATGGACATACTATACCAAGAGTGCTTTATAAGCACCTTTTAATAATATATTTTAGAAAATAACCATAGATGAATAGCTCTATGTATGGTTAAAATGATACAGGAATATGTACAGTTACAACAATAAGGCCATTTGAGTCAACATGCATGGTCTGAGAGTTGATCATACTAAATGAAGTGAGGCACACAGGGAAACATATATACCAAATAATATCATAATATCCAAATGTGGAATCTAAGATATGACACAAATGAACATATGTGTGAATCAGAAAGACACATATAGACAGAGAGAATAGACCTACAGCTTCAAGGCAGAGAGAATTGGGGGAGAAATTGGATACTGAATGTAGTCCTCTGTGCTCTAGAGTAGGAACTTGTCAATCCATTCCATATCATTTGTTTTATATCTCTTAACCCCAGTCTCTTACTCCATTTCTCCCCCAATTCTCTCTGCCTTGAAGCTGTAGGTCTATTCTCTCTGTCTATGTGTGTCTTTCTGATTCACACATATGTTCATTTGTGTCATATCTTAGATTCCACATTTGGATATTATGATATTATTTGGTATATATGTTTCCCTGTGTGCCTCACTTCATTTAGTATGATCAACTCTCAGACCATGCATGTTGACTCAAATGGCCTTATTGTTGTAACTGTACATATTCCTGTATCATTTTAACCATACATAGAGCTATTCATCTATGGTTATTTTCTAAAATATATTATTAAAAGGTGCTTATAAAGCACTCTTGGTATAGTATGTCCATTTTGAGTCTGTATAAGGATTTTATATGTATCTGTCACTTCACTTCAGTTGCCCAGTCATGTCCAACTCTTTGCGACTCCATGAACTGTGGCATGCCACGCTTCCCTGTTCAATTACCTACTACCTGAGCCTGCTTAAACCCAGATCCACCGAGTGGGTGATGTTAACCAATGATCTCATCCTCTGTTTTCTGCTTCTCCTCCTGCTTTCAATCTTTCTCAGCATCAGGGACTTCCCTGGCAGTCCAGAGGTTAAGACTGCAGATTTCCAATGCAGGGGAGGCAAGTTCAAACCCTGGTCAGGGAACTAATTCCACTTGTAGCACAGTGTAGCCAAAAAAAAGAGAGATTAAATAAAAGGATGTGTGTATGTGTGTGTATATATATATATATATACATATATATATGTATATATATATATATATATATATATATATATATCCACACACAACATATACATATATACATATATATCTATAACTGAATCATTTTGCTGTAAAGCAGAAATTAACACAAAATTATAAATGAACTATACTTCAGTTAAAACATAGCATGACTGAGGAAAGAAAAGATTGCTATATTTCATTGTGTGTAAAGTTAATATCCAAAGAAAATTGCTATACACAAACACGGCTGACTACTTAACGGCAGGCTTGCTGAGATACTTAAGGAGACACATACTGAAATGCACCAAGGAAAAAGATTGATTTTTGATTGGATAGAGGGATGGACAAATGGATAGATAGGTGACAAAGAAAGTATTATAAATAGGTTAAAAAACCAGACTTCTATGTATGCTGTGTAAAAGAGACCCACCTGAAACCAAGGAGCACATACAGAGTGAAAGTGAAGGGCTGGGAAAAGGTATTTCATGCAAAATGTGAGCAACAGAAATTAGAAGTAGCAATACTCATATCAGATAAAATAGACTTTGAAATAAAGGGTGTGAAAAGAGACAAAAAAGGCCACTATATAATGGTCAAATGATCACCCCAAGGAGAAGATATAAAAATTATAAATATATATGCACCCAAGATAGGAGCACTCAATATGTAAGGCAAATGCTAACAAGTAAGAAACGGGAAATTAAAAATAACACAATAATAGTGGGAGATCTTAAGACCCTACACACACCTATGGATAGATCAACCAAACAGAAAATTTAGCAAGGAAACACAAACGTTAAGTGATACAATGGATCAGTTAGACCTAATTGATTTCAAAAGAACATTTCACGCCAAAGCAATGAATTTCACCTTTTTCTCAAGTGCACATGGAACATTCTCCAGGAAGATCATATACTGGGCCATAAATCTAGCCTTGGTAAACTGAAAACAAAAATCAATATCATTTCAAGCATCTCTTCTGATCACAAAGCAGTAAGATTAGATGTCAACTACAGGGGGAAAGAAACCATGACAAATAGAAACATATGGAGGGTAAACAACATGCTTCTGAATGACTGACATATAACAGAAGAAATCAGAAAAGAAATGGAAATATGCATAGAAACAAATGAAAATGAAAATACAACCCATACAAATCGCTGTGAAAAGAAGAGACGCGAAAAACAAAGGAGAAAAGGAAAGATATAAACATCTGAATGCAGAGTTCCAAAGAATAGCAAGAAGAGAAAAGAAAGCCTCCTTCAGCGATCAATGCAAAGAAATACAGGAAAATAACAGAATGGGAAAGACTAGGGATTTCTTCAAGAAAATCAGAGATACCAAAGGAACATTTCATGCAAAGATGGGTTCAATAAAGGACAGAAATGGTATGGACATAACAGAAGCAGAAGATATTAAGAAGAAATGACAAGAATACACAGAAGAACTGTACAAAAAAGATATTCACGACCCAGATAATCACGATGGTGTGATCACTGACCTAGAGCCAGACATCCTGGAATGTGAAGTCAAGTGGGCCTTAGAAAGCATCACTACGAACAAAGAGAGTGGAGGTGATGGAATTCCAGTTAAGCTATTCCAAATTCTGAAAGATGATGCTGTGAAAGTGCTGCACTCAATATGCCAGCAAATTTGGAAAACTCAGCAGTGGCCACAGGACTGGAAAAGCTGAGTTTTCATTCCAATCTCAAAGAAAGACAATGCCAAAGAATGCTCAAACTACCGAAAAATTGCACTCATCTCACGCTAGTACAGTAATGCTCAAAATTCTCCAAGCCAGGCTTCAGTAATATGGAAACCATGAACCTCCTGATGTTCAAGCTGGTTTTAGAAAAGGCAGAGGAAACAGAGACCAAACTGCCAACATCTGCTGGATCATGGGAAAAGCAAGAGAATTTCAGAAAAACCTCTATTTCTGCTTTATTGACTATGCCAAAGCCTTTGCCTGTGTGGATCTCAATAAACTGTGGAAACTTCTGAAAAGAGGTGGGAATACCAGACCACCTGATCTGCCTCTTGAGAAATTTGTGTGCAGGTTAGAAAGCAACAGTTAGATCTGGACATGGAACAACAGACTTGTTCCAAATAAGAAAAGGAATACATCAAGGCTGTATATTGTCAACCTGTTTATTTAACTTCTATGCAGAGTACATCATGAGAAACGCTGGACTGGAAGAAATACAAGCTGGAATCAAGATTGCTGGGAGAAATATCAATAACTTCAGATATGCAGATTATACGACCCTATGGCAGAAAGTGAAGAGGAACTCAAAAGCCTCTTGATGAAAGTGAAAGTGAAGAGTGAAAAAGTTGGCTTAAAGCTCAACATTCAGAAAATGAAGATCATGACCTCCAGTCCCACCACTTCATGGGAAATAGATGGGTAAACAGTGGAAACAATGTCAGACTTTCTTTTTGGGGGGCTCCAAAATCACTGCAGAAGGTGACTGCAGCCATCAAATTAAAAGACACTTACTCCTTGAAAGGAAAGTTATGACCAACCTAGAGAGCAGATTCAAAAGCAGAGACATTCCTTTACCAAAATAGGTTCGTCTAGTCAAGGCTATGGTTTTTCCTGTGGTCAGGTATGGATGTGAGAGTTGGACTGTGAAGAAGCCTGAGTGCCAAAGAATTGATGCTTCTGAACAATGGTGTTGGAGAAGACTCTTGAGAGTCCCTTGGACTGCAAGGAAAACCAACCAGTCCATTCTGAAAGAGATCAGCCCTGGGATTCCTTTGGAAGGAATGATCCTAAAGCTGAAGCTCAAGTAATTTGGCCACCTCATGCGAAGACTTGACTCATTGGAAAAGTCTCTGATGCTGGGAGGGACTGGGGGCAGGAGGAGAAGGGGAAGACATAGGATGAGATGGCTGGATGGCATCATTGCTCCATGGGCGTGAGTCTCAGTGAAATCCGGGAGTTGGTGATGGACAGGAAGACCTTGCGTCCTGCGATTCATAGAGTCGCAAAGTGTTGGACATGACTCAGTGACTGATCTGATCTGATCTGATCTGATCTGAAGGGGAAGGTTCATAGAAATACAAACTTACCCTAAGAAACAAGAGAAACCTCAAATAAATGACCTAACTTTACACCTAAAGCAACTAGAAAAAGAAGAAGTGAAGAATCCCAGGGTTAGAAGAAGGAAAAAGTAATAACAACAATTAGGTAGTATACTCATTTTCACTATATTGATTCTTCCAATCCATGAACATGGTATATTTCTCCATCTATTAGTGTCCTCTTTGATTTCTTTCACTAGTGTTTTATAGTTTTCTATGTATAGGTGTTTAGATTCTCTAGGTAGATATATTCCTAAGTATTTTATTCTTTCTGTTGCAATGGTGAATGGAATTGTTTCCTTAATTTCTCTTTCTGTTTTCTCATTATTAGTGTATAGGAATGCAAGGGATTTCTGTGTGTTGATTTTATATCCTGCAACTTTACTATAATCATTGATTAGTTCTAGTAATTTTCTGGTGGAGTCTTTAGGGTTTCCTATGTAGAGGATCATGTCATCTGCAAATAGTGAGAGTTTTACTTTTTTTCCAATTTGGATTCCTTTTATTTCTTTTTCTGCTCTGATTGTTGTGGCCAAACTTTCAAAACTATGTTGAATAGTAACGGTGAAAGTGGGCACCCTTGTCTTTTTCCTGACTTTAGAGGAAATGCTTTCACATTTTCACCATTGAGGATAATGTTTGCTGTGGGTTTGTCATATATAGCTTTTAATATGTTGAGGTATGTTCCTACTATTCCTGCTTTCTGGAGAGTTTTTATCATAAATGGATGTTGAATTTTGTCAAAGGCTTTCTCTGCATCTTTTGAGATAATCATATGGTTTTTATTTTTCAATTTGTTAATGTGGTGTATTACATTGATTGATTCGTGGATATTGAAGAATCCTTGCATCCCTGGGATAAAGCCCACTTGGTCATGGTGTATAATCTTTTTAATGTGCTGTTGGATTGTAATTGCTAGATTTTGTTAAGGATTTTTGCATCTAAGTTCATCAGTGATATTGGCCTGTAGTTTTCTTTATTTTGGGGATCTTTGTCAGGTTTTGGTATTAGGGTGATGGTGGCCTCATAGAATGAGTTTGGAAGTTTACCTTCCTCTGCAACTACCCAAAGCAATTTATAGATTCAATGCAACCCCTATCAAGCTACCAACGTTATTCTTCACAGAGCTAGAACAAATAATTTCACAATTTGTATGGAAATACAAAAAACCAAGAATAGCCAAAGCTATCTTGTGAAAGAAGAATGGAACTGGAGGAATCAACCTACCTGACTTCAGGTTCTACTACAAAGCCACAGTTACCAGGACAGTATGGTACTGGCACAAAGACAGAAATATAGACAAATGGAACAAAATAGAAAGCCCAGAGAGAATTCCACACACATATGGACACCTTATCTTTGACAAAGGAGGCAAGAATATACAACGGATTAAGGAAAATCTGTTTAACAAATGGTGCTGGGAAATCTGGTCAACCACTTGTAAAAGAATGAAACTAGAACACTTTCTAACACCATACACAAAAATAAACTCAATATGGATTAAAGATCTAAATGTAACACCAGAAACTATAAAACTCCTAGAGGAGAACATAGGCAAAACACTCTCTGCCATACATCACAGCAGGATCCTCTATGATCCACCTCCCAGGATATTGGAAATAAAAGCAAAAATAAACAAATGGGACCTAATTAAACTTAAAAGCTTCTGCACATCAAAGAAAACTATTAGCAAGGTGAAAAGGCAGCCTTCAGAATGGGAGAAAATAATAGCAAATGAAGCAACTGATAAACAACTAATCTCAAAAATATACAAGCAACTCCTACAGCTCAACTCCAGAAAAATAAATGACCCAATCAAAAAAATGGGCCAAAGAACTAAATAGACATTTCTCCAAAGAAGACATACAGATGGCTAACAAACACATGAAAAGATGCTCAACATCACTCATTATCAGAAAAATGCAAATCAAAACCACTATGAGGTACCATTGCACACGACTCACAATGGCTGTGATCCAAAAGTTTACAAGCAATAAATGCTGGAGAGGGTGTGGAGAAAAGGGAACCCTCTTATACTGTTGGTGAGAATGCAAACTAGTACAGCCACTATGGAGAACAGTGTGGAGATTCCTTAAACAACTGGAAATAGAACTGTCTTATGATCCAGCAATCCCACTGCTCACCATACACACTGAGGAAAACAGAATTGAAAGAGACACATGTACCCCAATGTTCATCGCAGCACTGTTCATAATAGCCAGGACATGGAAGCAACCTAGATGTCCATCAACAGATGAATGGATAAGAAAGCTGTGGTACATATACACAATGGAGTATTACTCAGCGATTAAAAAGAATAAACTTGAATCAGTTTTAATTAGGTGGATGAAACTGGAGCCTATTATACAGAGTGAAGTAAGCCAGAAAGAAAAACACCAATATGGTATACTAAAGCATATATATGGAATTTAGAAAGATGCTAACAATAACCCTGTGTATGAGACAGCAAAAGAGACAAAGATGTATAGAACAGTCTTGTGGACTCTGTTTCAGAGAGAGAGGGTGGGAAGATTTGGGAGAATGGCATTGAAACATATATAGTATCATGCATGAAATGAGTCCCTAGTCCAGGTTCTGTGCATGATACTGGATGCTTGGGTCTGGTGCACTGGGACAACCCAGAGGGATGGTATGGGGAGGGAGGAGGGAGGAGGGTTCAGGATGGGGAACACATGTATTCCTGTGGTGGATTCATTTTGATATTTGGCAAAACTAATACAATTTGTAAAGTTTAAAAAAAAAAAAAAAAGGGCAGAAATACATGAAAAAAAGCTAAGGAACTGAGAGGGTAACAGGCAGGAAGGCCAGGGGTCTCCAAATAGAGGAAATAGCCTGCAAGTGTCAGACATTTTTATCTCTCTTAAGCGGCAGGAGGAAACAAACTAACAATATTTTTTCCTTCTCTATACAAATTTAAAGGGAGGTTTCTCTTAAAATATTGTGTTGCCATAATGACACCCGGCTTCGCCTGAAGTTAGCTATTCTCGAGTCTAGAGATAACCAATGCCTTTTTCTTATGGAAATGTTTGTCTTAAGCTATGCTAATGTACTATGCCTTTACCCCAAACTCTGTCTCCAAGTCGGTTCCGCCTCTTGGCCCAGAACCTACTTGACAAACCAGTATGGATATTGTTCCCCTAATCTATGTAAATGAAACTATTTGTATGGTGGTCTGCCCTTCTTCAAGATTCAAGTTAATCATTTTATGGCCCAGGATAAATCATTTATCCCAAAATGCATCTTATGGTTGAGGGGCCTGGTGCCATTCTGAATTTTAAGATATTCCTTTCTTTCATTAACAGACTGCTAGTGACTATATAACATCCAGCTAACGACTAGCAGGGGGGTACTCTTTCTGCCCCCTTTTGATGCCTATGTCAGAAGCTTTCTCTATCTCCTTTATACTTTAATAAAACTTTATTACACAAAAGCTCTGAGCGATCAAGCCTCGTCTCTGGCCCCGGATTGAATTCTTCTCCTCCGGGGGCCAAGAATCCTGGTGTATTCGCGTGATTCAACAACAACCTTTCAGAACCTATAGCAAAACTCAGCAAAAATAAACGCTGGTTCTTTGAGAAGATAAATAAAACAGGCAAACCATTAGCAAAACTCATCAAGAAAGAAAGGGGGGGTAATCAAATCAACAAAATTAGAAAGGAAAATGGATAAATCACAGCAGACAACACAGAAGTACAAAGGATCATAAAAGACTACTATCAGCAGCTATAGGACAATAAAATGGACAACTTGGAAGAAATGAACAAATTCCTAGAAAAGTATAACAATCCAAAACTGAACCAGGAAGAAATAGATAATCCCAACATACCCATCACAAGCATGGAAAGCAAAACTGTAATCAAAAATCTTCCATTGAACAAAAAGGAAGCTCAGGACCAGATGACTTATTCACCCTCCTGGTTACCCTGGACACCTGGAGAGAACAAGAGAGGCAGCACAGAATGCCACTTGTTTGGGGAAGAGGGTGAAGATGGATAGGAACGATAGTTTCAGGAAAAGTGTGACCAGAGAAGGGCTATGTGCCAGGCCAGTAGAGGGCAGGGGGGGTCTCATGGGGCGGTGTCAATGGGCAAGAGGAGCTTGGATGGGTTCAACTCACCTTGACACTTTTGTGGACCTCAGTTGACAGGAAGTCTTCATCTTTTCCTCCTGGTTACCTGAAGTCGGCTGTTCCATAAGTGCTCTAGAGCCTTGTGGCTTCTGAGTCTCTTTAGTCATTTTGAAGACACCCAGTGGTCTGCTCCAGAGCCCCTGAGCACACCTCTATATACCCCTCCCTAGGGTCCACAGCATTATGCTTTAAGAGACCAGCAACTCACTTCCCCAGCCAATGGTGGCCCTGGCTGAGGATTGACATCACAAAGCACAATCCTGATACCTCTAGGGCAGAATGGGGGGCAACTCAGATGATTTGATGGGGGGGGGGGTGGGAAATGCATCATTTTTAATGGCCCTTAGGAGCCCTCCAAACTCACCTGTCATCCTCGTCTCTCGAAGTCAACTCTGTTGTGTCACAAGGCAGGGAGCATGTGTCTCCTCCAAACCTTGACCCACAGCCACAGTATAGAGGCTTTGATTCTGTTCTCTCCCACATTTCACCATCATCTAGATTGTAATATCTTGCCTAATGTACCTCCATGATAATTAGGCTGTATTGAAGTGTCTGTGGAAATGAGAATCATCCCACTTTCCTCCTACAGTTCAGTTCAGTCTCTCAGTCATGTCTGACTCTTTGAGAGGTGGTCTTAAAGCACTTTCAAGACCATTTAATTCTGGGCCACCTCCCAGAAGCTTTTTCCATCCCACCTCCTTTGTTCTAGCTTCCATTCAGACACTGCTGTCTTCAGGCTGTGAGACTGCACTGAATACACTTGCCCTTTCTCCACTTGGAGCTGTCTTGCTTCAAGTCTTGGAATCATGGTCACCTCACTATGTGTAAAAAAAAAATGTTTCCCCAAAGACGTGCACATGAATGTTCATAGCAGTCTTATTTCTAATAGTCAAAAAGTTGAGATGAACAAGATGGCAGAGTGGTAGTTGCAGGAGGAATACACCTCTCTCCTTGGACACATCAGGAATACATCTTCAGACACAGAAATGCTTGCAGAACACCAGCTGAGAGCTGACAGGAGTACCTGACCAGTGGAAAAGAATGTATAGAACCACAAAACTTGATAGGATGAAGGAACTAGGGGGAAAAACAGGAGTGTTAATAGGTCTGGACCTGCCCTTGGTGGGTGGGAGAACTGAAGTAGGTTTCCACTCCCCGCATTGGAGTAATTGTGTGGATCAGAGGAGAAACATTTAAGGCTGAGAATGAAACAGCTTATCTGTGGCAGCCTACACCAATACATACAATGTATGACATAGCAGAATCCATTGGTTTTTGTCCCCTTAAGAGTGTAGCATTCATTAAACATTTGAAAATCCATCAGGATAAACAACTTACTAAAGAACTGAAAATGATGACACAGTAGGGTCATTTAGATAAATGCTGAAAAGTAATTTGATAAAATCTAATATCCCTGGGTTGGGAAGATTCCCTGAAGTAGGGATTGGCTACCCACGTCAGTATTCTTAGGCTTCGCTGGCAGCTCAGCTATTAAAGAAAGTGCCTGGCATCTCAGAGATCTGGGTCCATCCTTGGGCTGGGAAGATCCCCTGGAGGAGAGCATGACAATCCATTCCAGTATTCTGGCCTGGAGAATCCCCAAGGCCAGAGGAGCCTGTTTGGCCTACACTTCATGGGGTTGCAAAAAGCTGGACACAACTCTGTGACTGAGCACATTCTGTATAAAATATTTTAGCAAACTAGAAATAGAAGAAGAAATAGAAATAGAATTGGAGAAGGCAATGGCACCCCACTCCAGTACTTTTGCCTAGAAAATCCCATGGATGGAGGAGCCTGGTAGGCTGCAGTCCATGAGGTCGCTAAGAGTCGGACATGACTGAGCGACTTCACTTTCACTTTTCACTTTCATGCATTGGAGAAGGAAATGGCAACCCACTCCAGTGTTCTTGCCTGGAGAAAACTAGGGAAGGGAAGCCTGGTGGGCTGCCGTCTATGGGGTCGCAAAGAGTCGGACAGGACTGAAGCGACTTAGCAGCAGCAGAAAGAGAAGACTTCCTCAACCTTATGAAAGTACTAAACTATCACTAACATCACACTTTATGGTAGAACACTGAGTGTTTTACTTCTAAAATCACAATCAACAGAAAGATGTCCACTCTCATTATATTGAATTTCTGTCCGTGAAGTCATATTAGGAAATGATTGAAAAGTTATCCAGTTTGGAAAAGAAGAATAAAGCTGTTTTTATCTGTTGGTGACATCTATGTAGAATATCCAATGAAATCTACAGGAACAAAATACCTAAAACTAAGAATTAATTTAAGCAATGTCACAAGATATAGGGATGATATATAAAATTTAATTAATTGCTTTCCTATATAGTAGGCCAATTTAAAATTAAAATAAAAAATAATAACAGTCACATTGAAGTAAGAAAAACTTAAGAATCAGACAGAATATATTAAACACACCAATGCAAAAATGGACAATAGATTTGAACAGGAAATTCACTAGATAATGATATACAGATGGCAAGTAAGCATGCAGGGCACACCGAAAGTATGGCTCTCATGAGAGACAGAGAAGAACAAGTCTGATGAGGAAGTGGAAATATTTGAACTTTCATGCACTGTTTATGGGAATACAAAATAGTACACCATGGTGGAAAACAGTTTGGAAGTTCCTTCAAAAGTTAAACATTGGGTTACCATATGTCCCCTCAATCCCTTTCTTAGGTTTATACCAGCAAGTATGAAAAAAAAAAAAAAATACCCACAGACGTGCACACGAATGTTCATAACAGTCTTATTTCTAGTAGTCCAAAAGTTGAGATGAACAAAATGGCAGAACAGTAGCTGGAAGTGGAGTACATTTCACTCCACGGATACATCAAGGATACACCTTCAGACACAGAAGTGTGTGCAGAACACCAGCTGAGAGCTGACAGGAGTACCTGACCAGAGGAAAATAATAAATAGAACCACAAAACTCGGTAGGGTGAAGGAACTAGGGGTGGGGGGAACAGGAATGTTAATAGGCCTGGACCTGCCCTCGGTGGGTGGGAGAACTATAAGTTGGTGTCCGACCCCCCACCTGGGATCAACTGTCTGGATCAGAGGAGAGATATTTTAGGCTGAGAGTGAAACAGTTGATCTGTGGGAGCCTAAAGGGAATGAGAATCAGACAGTCCTTGCCACAGTCATACACACCCCAGACAGGGACACAGGTGCCATAGAAGGGACAGCAGTTGGGATCTGGATTTTTCGGATTGTGGAGCAATCCCAGGGCAAGGGCTGCTATTGACTGCAGAGAGACGGACTGATGGGATGTGAGGAAAGAGATCGGGATGGGAAATGCTTGTGGAGGAACACCAGGCCCCATGGAAGCAAGGGGATCCTACTAGGTCAATCATAGGTGGTGGAGCCCTCACCATAGTCTCTTTCTCCCCATACACCAGCATAGGCAGCTGAACAATAGAGAGGCTGGCCAATCAAGTGCCTGACTTACTGATCTGCAGACTAGGACCCCACCCAGGGGCCCCATCTATGTACCTGATGCTCCAAACAACGGAGAAGTACCCCGTTGGAAGAGGGCAAGGGAGCCCTCTAAGTGCCTGAAAGAGTGGAGCTATGGAGGAAGAGTGGCAAAAGAGGCCTCCTTATCACCAGCTACAAGAGGCTGGTGAAAAGACTCTGATAGGGTCAAAACTTCTGCGGCAGAGGAGGTCATTGTCCCTGCACAGTTATCGCTACCACGGTCCCCAGAAATCAAGAAGCTATGCCAAGTTCATGCTCAATGCTCGCTGGGGCGGAGCTGCTACAGGCCAAAAAAGTCCTGTGTCTATGGATACCTGGTCACTTCAGTTCAGTTCAGTTCAGATCAGTTCAGTTCAGTCGCTCATTCCTGTCCCACTCTTCGCGACCCCATGAATCGCAGCACGCCAGGACTCCCTGTCCATCACCACCTCCCGGAATTCACCCAGATCCACGTCCATAGAGTCAGTGATGGCATCCAGCCATCTCATGCTCTGCTGTCCCCTTCTCCTTCTGCCCCCAATTCCTCCCAACATCAGAGTCTTTTCCAATGAGTCAACTCTTCTCAAGAGGTAACCAAAGTACTGGAGTTACAGCTTCAGCATCATTCCCCCAAAGAAATCCCAGGGCTCAATTGCTTCAGAATGGACTGGTTGGATCTCCTTGCAGTCCAAGGGACTCTCAAGAGTCTTCTCCAACACCACAGTTCAAAAGCATCAATCCTTAGGTGCTCAGCCTTCTTCGCAGTCCAACTCTCACATCCATACATGACCACAGGAAAAATCATAGCCTTAACTAGACGGACCTTTGTTGGCAAAGTAATGTCTTTGCTTTTGAATATGCTATCTACGTTGGTCATAACTTTCCTTCCAAGGAGTAAGTGTCTTTTAATTTCATGGCTGCAGTCACCATCTGCAGTGATTTTGGAGCCCCCAAAAATAAAGTCTGACACTGTTTCCACTGTTTCCCCATCTATTTCCCATGAGGTGATGGGACCGGATGCCATGATCTTCGTTTTCTGAATGCTGAGCTTGAAGCCAATTTTTTCACTCTCCACTTTCACCTTCATCAGGAGGCTTTTTAGTTCCTCTTCACTTTCTGCCATAGGGCGGTGTCATCTGCATATCTGAGGTTACTGATATTTATCCCGGCAATCTTGATTCCAGCTTGTGTTTCTTCCAGTCCAGGGTTTCTCATGATGTACTCTGCATAGAAGTTACATAAGCAGGGTGATACTATATAGCCTTGACGTACTCCTTTTCCTAATTGGAACCAGTCTGTTGTTCCACGTCCAGTTCTAACTGTTGCTTACTGACCTGCATAGAGGTTTCTCAAGAGGCAGGTCGGGTGGTCTGGTATTCCCATCTCTCTCAGAATTTTCCACAGTTTACTGTGATCCACACAGGCAAAGGCTTTGGCATAGTCAATAAAGCAGGAATAAAGGTTTTTCGGGAACTCTCTTGCTTTTTCCATGATCCAGCAGATGTTGGCAATTTGATCTCTGGTTCCTCTGCCTTTTCTAAAACCAGCTGGAATATCAGGAAGTTCACAGTTCACGTATTGCTGAAACCTGGCCTGGAGAATTTTGAGCATTACTTTACTAGCATGTGAGGTGAGTGTAACTGTGCAGTACTTTGAGTATTCTTTGGCATTGCCTTTCTTCGGGATTCGAATGAAAACCGACCATTCCAGTCCTGTGGACACAGCTGAGTTTTCCAAATTTGCTGGCATATTGAGTGCAATACTTTCACAGCATCATCTTTCAGGATCTGACATAGCTCAACTGGAATTCCATCACTTCCTCTAGCTTTGTTCGTAGTGCTGCTTCCTAAGGCCCACTTGATTTCACATTCCAGGATGTCTGGCTCTAGGTCGGTGATCACATCATCGTGATTATCTGGATCATGAAGATCTTGATTGTATAGTTCTTCTGTGTATTCTTGTCATCTCTTCTTAGTATCTTCTGCTTCTGTTAGGTCCATGCCGTTTCTGTCCTTTATTGAGCCCATCTTTGCATGAAATGTCCCCTTGGTATCTCTACTTTTCTTGAAGAGATCTCTAGTCTTTCCCATTCTGTTGTTTTCCTCTATTTCTTTGCATTGATCACTGAGGAAGGCTTTCTTATCTCTTCCTGCTATTCTTTGGAACTCTGCATTCAGATGCGTATATCTTTCCTTTTCTCCTTTGCTTTTCGCTTCTCTTCTTTTCACAGCTATTTGTAAGGGGTGCCCAGACAGCCATTTTGCTTTTTTTGCATTTCTTGTTCATGGGGATTGTATTTATCCCTGTCTCCTGTAGATTGTCATGAGCCTCATTCCATAGTTCATCAGGCATTCTATCTAACAGGTCTAGGCTCATAAATCTGTTTCTCACTTTCACTGTATAATCATAAGGGATTTGATTTAGGTCATACCTGAATGGTCTAGTGGTTTGTCCTACTTTCTTCAATTTCAGTCTGAATTGGGTAATAAGGAGTTCATGATCTGAGTCACAGTCAGCTCCTGGTCTTGTTCTTGTTGACTGTATAGAGCTTCTCCATCTTTGGCTGCAAAGAATATAATCAATCTGATTTTGGTGTTGACCATATGGTGATGTCCATGGGTAGAGTCTTCTCTTGTGTTGTTGGAAAAGGGTCTTTGCTATGACCAGTGCATTTTCTTGGCAAAACTCTATTAGTCTTTGCCCTGCTGCATTCCGTATTCCAAGGCCAAATTTGCCTGTTACTGCAGGTGTTTCTTGACTTCCTATTTTTGCATTCCAGTCCCCTACAATGAAAAGGACATCTTTTTTGGGTATAGTTCGAAAAGGACTTGTAGGTCTTCATAGAACCGTTCATCTTCAGCTTCTTCAGCATTACTGGTTGAGGTCTAGACTTGGATTACTGTGATATTGAATGGTTTGCCTTGGAAACGAACAGAGATCATTCTGTCGTTTTTGAGATTGCATCCAAGTACTGCATTTCGGAATCTTTTGTTGACCATGATGGCTACTCCAGTTCTTCTGAGGGATTCCTGCCTGCAGTAGTAGATATAATGCTCATCTGAATTAAATTCACCCATTCCAGTCCATTTTAGTTCGCTGATTCCTAGAATGTCTACATTCACTCTTGCCATCTCTTGTTTGACCACTTCCAATTTGCCTTGATTCATGGACCTGACATTCCAGGTTCCTATGCAATATTGCCCTTTACAGCATCAGACCTTGCTTCTGTCACCAGTCACAACTGCAACTGGGTATTGTTTTTGCTTTGGCTCCATCCCTTCATTCTTTCTGGAGTTATTTCTCCACTGATATCCAGTAGCATATTGGGTCCTTACTGTCCTGAGGAGTTCCCCTTTCAGTATCCTATCATTTTGCCTTTTGATACTGTTCATGGGGTTCTCAAGGCAAGAATACTGAAGCGGTTTGCCATTCCCTTCTCCAGTGGACCACCTTCTGTCAGATCTCTCCACCATGACCCGCCCGTCTTGGGTTGCCCCCAGGGCATGGCTTAGTTTCACTGAGTTAGACAAGGCTGTGGTCCTAGTGTGATTAGATTGACTAGTTTTTTGTGAGTATGGTTTCAGTGTGTCTGCCTTCTGATGCCCTCTTGCAACACATACCATCTTACTTGGGTTTCTCTTACCTTGGGTGTGGGGTATCCCTTCACAGCCGCTCCATCAAAGCGCAGCCACTGCTCCTTACCTTGGAGGAGGGGTATCTCCTCACTGCCGCCCTTAGTGTCCAATTGCATGTGACATTGTAACTGTGGCTTGCCAGGCTTCTTTCTCAGGGAAGGGGCTTCTACATGCAAAAATACTGGTCCGTATGGGCCAGTACTGGTTGACATACCTTCTAGAGCACTATATGTCCTGCTGCCCTAGCCACCAACTCTTCTGAGTCCCTGATGCAGCCAGAGCCACTATGACTGAAGCAGTTGCATCTCCACATCTGGCCCCCTCACAGGGGCAAGCCCAAGTCCTCCAGGACAGTCTCAAGAGCAAACCCCAGTGGATGATTCACATTCAGAAGTGGGAATAAAACCACAATTGGAACCCAGGGGCAGTGTTGTTAAGGAAGAAGACCCAAAACCTTCCTACCACCTGTACAAGCTGCAGATTAAATCCACATAGCTGTGAAAAGACGAGAAGTGAAAAGCAAAGGAGAAAAGGAAAGATATAAACATCTGAATGCAGAGTTCCAAGGAAGAGCAAGAAGAGATAAGAAAGCCTTCCTCAGGGAGCGATGCAAAGAAAAGGAGGAAAACAACAGAATGGGAAAGACTAGAGATCACTTCAAGAAAATTAGAGATACCAAGGGGAGATTTCATGCAAAGATGGGCTCGATAAAGGACGGAAATGGTATGGACCTAACAGAAGCAGAACATATTAAGAAGAGATGGCAAGAATACACAGAAGAACTGTACAAAAAAGATATTCACGACCCAGATAATCACGATGGTGTGATCACTGAACTAGAGCCAGACATTGTGGAATATAAAGTCAAGTGGGGCTTAGAAAGCAGCATTATGAACAAAGCTAGTGGAGGTGATGGAATTCCAGTTGAGCTATTTCAAATCTCAAAGGATGATGCTGTGGAAGTGCTGCACTCAATATGCCAGCAAATTTGGAAAACTCAGCAGTGGCCACAGGACTGGAAAAGCTGAGTTTTCATTCCAATCCCAAAGAAAGGCAATGCCAAAGAATGCTCAAACTACCACAGAATTGCACACATCTCACACACTAGTAAGGTAATGCTCAAAATTCTCCAAGCCAGGCTTCAGCAATACATGAACTGTGAACTTCCTGATGTTCAAGCTGGTTTTAGAAAAGGCAGAGGAACCAGAGACCAAATTGCCAACATCTGCTGGATCATGGAAAAGCAAGAGAGTTCCAGAAAAACCTCTATTTCTGCTTTATTGACTATGCCACAGCCTTTGCCTGTGTGGATCACAATAAACTGTGGAAACTTCTGAAAGAGATGGGAATACCAGACCAGCTGACCTGCCTCTTGAGAAACCTGTATGCAGGTCAGGAAGCCACAGTTAGAACTGGACGTGGAACAACAGACTGGTTCCAATTAGGAAAAGGAGTACGTCAAGGCTGTATGTTCTCACCCTGCTGATTTAACTTCTATGCAGAGT
This sequence comes from Bos taurus, assembly GCF_002263795.3. Taxonomy (NCBI): domain Eukaryota; kingdom Metazoa; phylum Chordata; class Mammalia; order Artiodactyla; family Bovidae; genus Bos; species Bos taurus. Next base: position 24,931,595 of record NC_082638.1, read on the forward strand.
ACATCATGAGAAACCCTGGACTGGAAGAAACACAAGTTGGAAAGAAGATTGCCGGGAGAAATGTCAATAACCTATATATGCAGATGACACCACCCTTATGGCAGAAAGTGAAGAGGAACCGAAAAGTCTCTTGATGAAATGAAAGTGGAGAGTGAAAATGAAGATCATGGTATCCGGTCCCATATACTTCATGGGAAATAGATGGGGAAACAGTGGAAAGAGCGTCAGTTTTTTTTTTTTTTTTTTGGGGGGGGGGGGCGGTGTTGGTGGGGCAGGGCTCCAAAATCACTGCAGATGATGGCTGCAGGTATGAAATTAAAAGACGCTTACTTCTTGGAAGGAAAATTATGACCAACCTAGATAGCATGTTCAAAAGCAGAGACATTACTTTGCCAACAAAGGTCCGTCTAGTCAAAGCTATGGTTTTTCCTGTGGTCATGTATAGATGTGAGAGTTGGACTGTGAGGAAGGCTGAGCACTGAAGAATTGATGCTTTTGAACTGTGGTGTTGGAGAAGACTCTTGCGAGTCCCATGGACTCCAGGGAGATCCATCCAGTCCATTCTGAAGGAGATCAGCCCTGGGATTTCTTTGCAAGGAATGATGCTAAAGCTGAAACTCCAGTACTTTGGCCCCCTCATGCGAAGAGTTGACTCATTGGAAAAGACTCTGATGCTGGGAGGGATTCGGGGCAGGAGAAGGGGACGACAGAGGATGAGATGGCTGGATGGCATCACTGACTCGATGGACGTGAGTCTGAGTGAACTCTGGGAGCTGGTGATGGACTGGAGGCCTGGCGTGCTGCGATTCATGGGGTCGCGAAGAGTCGGACACGACTGAGCGACTGAACTGAACTGAATAATATATAAAAAGACACTGATAACTGCCACAAAAGGAAACGTCCTGGTTCTGATAGTTGTGAACATTGGAGACAAAAAACATATAGGAGTAGGACCGGATTAGAATGAGCTCCCCCCAAATCAGGTTCAGAGTTCAGCACAGTTTTGGAGGGCATCCTAGGGAGGTGAGGTGGACTGCAATTTTAGCGGGCGAAGGGACTCTGAGAGCAATGACTAAAGAAAAACCTGTATTATTCTCATGTTTTGACTTGCTCTGTAGATTCTTTAGGATTTTTGTTTGTGTGGTTGGTTTCAATTCCTTCCCCTCGCCCACGTTGTAGTTGCCAATTTCATTGGCACTATGAAATCTAATGAAGCTTTTGAGCCTTATTTTTCTTCGGTCACATTTGTATTGCTGTTATAAATCTCTGTCGCTATATACAGCTTTTGAAATTCTGTGGAGTTTCCTTTTCTCTCTCTCTCTCTCTTTTTCATTTTTTAAACCTATTATTATTTTTTCTACATTTATTATTTGTTTACTTTCCCTACTGTTCTTTTCCCCTTGCAGTTAATCTTTAATGTATATAAATCTTTTCAGTTCAGTTCAGTTCAGTTCAGTGGCTGAGTTGTGCCCGACTCCTTGTGGCCCCATGAACCACAGCACGCCAGGCCTCCCTGTCCATCACCAACCCCTGGAGTCCAACCAAACCCATGTCCATCGAGTTGATGATGCCATCCAACCATCTCATCCTCTGTTGTTCGCTTCTCCTCCTGCTCTCAATCTTTCCCAGCATCAGGGCCTTTTCCAATGAGTCAGCTCTTCGCATCAGGTGGCCAAAGTATAGGAATTTCAGCTTCAACATCAGTCCTTCCAATGAACACCCAGGACTGATCTCCCTTAGAATGGACTGGTTGGATTTACTTGCAGTCCAAGGGACTCTCAACAGTCATCTGTACCTCTATTTAACTCTGCATATGTATTTTTTCCTTTCTTTCCTTTTCTCTCAATATATTTGTTAGTTTTATTTTCATTCTTTTATTCTCCAATTGGCACCTTGCTCTAGTTTTGTTTCCCAGTTTGTGCTTCAGGTGGTTCTATTCTGGTATATATATATATATATATATATATATATATATATATATATATATATATATATATATATATATATATAATTTTTTTCCCCTTTGTTCACCAGGTCAATCAATCTATTGTACTTTATTTTGCTGGAATGTTTTGATTTTGCTTGTGGGTGTATATGTACATGTGTATATTCAGTCATACTTTTTACTCTTGTGATAAACCTCTGCTTCTACATTGGATTTTTACAGTTCTTTGGAGGATTCCTTGTTTTCCCATTTATTTTTGATTTGTTTTTATTATTTTCTATTTTTATTGTTTTAAATTTTAATTTTTTAAACCTATTATATTTATTCCATTGTTTGCCTTTCCTCTGTTCTTGTCCCCTTGCAGTTAAACTTTAAACAAACCTTGTTCATTTACCTCTGTTGAACCTCGCATATCTATTCTTTCTTTCTTTCTTTTCTTTCCTTCCTTTCCTCTCAACATTTTGTTAGTTTTATTTTCAGTGCTTTCATCCCCACTTGGGACTTTGCTTTAGATTTCTTTTCCAGCTTGTGCACTCATTAGTTTTGTACTTAACTGGTAGATATCACTTTTGGTTTCCGTTGTTTGCTAGGTCAGCCTATTGTAGTTTATTTTTGTTGAACTGTTGGGATTTTGCTGATGGTTGTATATGTGTATATAACATTCCTTTATTTTAATTATTATTTGTGTGACAGTGTAACTGCCATTTGTCAGGGGTTCATCTTTGGTTTCTCTCTTTTTTTTTTTTTGATATTTATTTTAATCTAACTTAATACCATAACAAACCACCTGTTGTAACGGTGTTCCTGGCCAATGATCCAGCCCCGAGCATTTGGAGTGGGAACACTGACTCCAAGACCCTATACAACCGGAGAACTCCTAACCTTAGGGAGTATCAATTACTGAGAACTCACTCATGCAAACTAAACCACTTGAATACAAGACCTAGAATCACCCAACCACCAATCAGGACAACCCAACCCAGTGTAGGACACCTCATCCAAACAGCAAATAGGACAAAAATAGAAACCCAGTCATCAGCAGACAGGATTATCCTTCTCAGTCAGCCCTGCACATCAGAAGGAAAAGAAAAGAAAAGAAAAAAAAAAAAAAAAAAAACTCAGCACCAATCTCACCCAATGCAAAGCTTACACAAACCATTGGACCAAATTTAGGAGTGCAGAAACTAAAAGGAAGAAAGAATGCAAATTTGAAGGCTGGCAAAAGGAGACCTCAAACACAATAAGGTCTTTTTAAAAAGGAAGAAATGACAAAGAAATGCTGCACAAATAAAGGAACAAACTGGACACACAGAAATTTAAACAAATGAAGAGGAAATAGGCAAACTGCCTGAAAAACTATTCAGAATAATGATAGTAAAGATGATCAAAAACTTTGAAAATGACATGGAGACAATGCAAGAATCAATGAGCAAACCCCTAGTTGAATTGAAGAATAAGCAAAAAATAAATTGAAAGATAAATAGAGAGACAAACAACAATTACTGAAATTAAAAATACTCTAGAAAGAATCAAGAGCAGGGTATCTGAACCAGAAAATGGATCAGTGTGTTGAAAGACAAAATGGTGGAAACAACTGCGGAAGGGCAGAATAAAGTCAAAAGAATGAAAAGAACTGAGGATAGTCTCAGAGACCTGTTGGACAATGTTAAATGCACCAAGATTCAAATTATAGGGGTCCCAGAAGAAGAGAGAAAAATAAAGGGTATGAGAAAAGTTTAGAGGAGATTATACTTGAAAAACCCCCAACATGGAAAAGGAAATAGTCAATCAAGTCCAAGAGGTGCCAAGAGTCCCATTTGTGATAAACCCAAGGAGAAACAGCCCTAGACATATACTAAGCAAACTAAAGAAGATGAAACACAAAGAAAGAATATTAAAAGTAGCAAGTTAAAAGTAACAAGTAACATCCAATGGAAACCCCATATGTTTCACAGCTGATCTTTCAACAGAAACTCTGCAGGCCAGAAGAGAATGGCATGGCATATTTAAAGCACTGAAAGAGAAAAATCTACAGCCAAGATTACTGTACGTGGCAAGGATCTCCTTCAAAATTGATGGAGAAATCAAAGCTTTTCAGATGAGCCAAAGGTAGGAGAATTCTTTACCACAAAACCAGCTTTACAACAAATGGTAAAGGGACTTATATAGTCAAGAAATACAAGAGAAGAAAAAAGATCGACAAAACCGACCCCAAACAATTAAGAAAATGGCAATAGGAGCACTGCTGCTGCTGCTGCTAAGTCGCTTCAGTCCTGTCTGACTCTGTGCGACCCCATAGACGGCAGCCCACCAGGCTCCCCGGTCCCTGGGATTCTCCAGGCAAGAACACTGGAGGGGGTTGCCATTTCCTTCTCCAGTGCATGCAAGTGAAAAGTGAAAGGGAAGTCGCTCTGTCATGTCGAACTCTGTGTGACCCCATGGACTGCAGCCTACCAGGCTCCTCCGTCCATGGGATTTTCCAGGCAAGAGTACTGGAGTGGGGTGCCATTGCCTTCTCCGAATAGGAGCACATATGTCAATAATTATTCTAAATATAAATGGATTAAATGTTCCAACCAAAAAGCCCAGACTGGCTAAATGGATACATAAACAAGACCTCGGGGTGGGGGCGTGGTCCTAAGATGGCAGAGGAATAAGATGGGGAGACCCCATTCTCCCCAACACATTCATCAAATGATCATTTGAACGCTGAGCAACTTCCACAAAACAATTTCTGAATGCTGGCAGAGGACACCAGGTACCCAGATAGGCTGCTCATTGTCTTTGAAAGGAGAACAAAGGATTGAGCAAATACCAAAGCAGAACTAGCCGGCTGTCTCCAGGCCCCTCCCCCAACAAGAGGCAGACAGCCATGTGTGTGGCAGCCAGAACCAGAAGGCAAGGGGCGGCCTCAGCCTCAGAGACCGGCACTCTCCACCAAACTGTGAGCAGGCTGCCAGTTTCTAACCATGTCTTCCTGGAGTCCTGGATGGTTGACATCTGCCAGGAGAGTTGCAGCTTGAGATCAGCTCCCCAGAGGAGACACATGATACACCTGAGGCAGTGTTCTCATGGCACACCCAGGAAACTGAGCGGCCTGGACCCAGTAGGTAATTAAGATGCATGGCCCACTTGGGACAGTGCGTTGGCCAAGCACCTGGTCGCCTGAGCTGCTGGGACCTGGGAAGGGCACAGAACGCACGTGCATCTGAGTCTGTGACTTTGCGGTGTACCTGAAAACCTGAACCTGAGCAGCTTAGACCTGGGAATTGCAGGAAATGCAGGGCCCACATTGGGCAGTACCCCTGAAGAGCAATCTGGAACCTGAGCAGTGTACACGTGGAAAGCACACACCACCGTGAGCTTGGGAAAGCCCAGTGTGTTCCATACACTGCAAGCACTTTCCCAAAATACACACCAACATTATTTGTTTGCAGTGTTCCTCCCTCCCCACACCTCAACTGAACAAGTGAGCCGAAATAAGTGACCACCTTTGCCCCCTTGTGCCAGGGCAGAAATTACACGCTAAAGAGACTTGCAAAGAGAGAAAGCCAAAATAAAGAAAGAAAAGGGAACCCCTCTGGGAGTGAGAGGTGCAACAGATTAAAACCCTGTAGTTAATATTGACTAAGCATAGGAAGGGGCTTATAGATCTTGTAAAGAAATGCAAGCTGGAACAAGGAATTATCTGAAACTCAACTGAACCCACACTGCCCACAACGGCTCCAGAGAAATTCCTAGATATAGTTTTTCTATTATCAACCTTCTAATTTTTTAAAATTATTTATTATTTTTTCCTTCTTACTTTTTTTTTTTTAATTTTACAATATTATATTGGTTTTGCCATACATCCACATGAATCTGTCATGGGTGTACACGTGTTCGCCATCCTGAACCCCCCTCCCACTCCCTCCCTGTACCATCCTTCTGGGTCATCCCAGTACACCAACCCCAAGCATCCTGTAACCTGCATCAAACCTGGACTGGCGATTCGTTTCTTATATGATATTACACATGTTTCAATGCCATTCTCCCAAATCATCCAACCCTCTTCCTCTCCCACAGAGTCCAAAAGACTGTTCTATACATCTGTGTCTCTTTTGCTGTCTCACATACAGGGTTATCGTTACCATCTTTCTAAATTCCATATACATGTGTTAGTATACTGTATTGGTGTGGGTTTTTTTTTTTTTTCTTTCTTTCTTTCTTTCTGGCTTACTTCACTCGATATAATAGGCTCCAGTTTCATCCACCTCATTAGAACTGATTCAAATGTATTCTTTTTAATGGCTGAGTAATACTCCACTGTGTATACGTACCACAGCTTTCTTATCCATTCGTCTGCTGATGGACATCTAGGTTGCTTCCATGTCCTGGCTATTAGAAACAGTGCTGTGATGAACATTGTGGTACACGTGTCTCTTTCAATTCTGGTTTCCTTGGTGTGTATGCCCAGCAGTGGGATTGCTGGGTCATAATTAATCCTTTAATTTTCAATTTTACAGCCTATTACCTTGCAAAATATGACCCTATTTTTAAAGCATATTTCATATTTTTAAAATATATTTTGTGATTGATTGTGTTTTCTATTTTTAATATTGTATTTCAGAGAGTCTACCCTCTACTCTAGATTTTTTTTTTTACTTAAATTAATTTACTTGTTTTAATTGGAGGCTAATTACTTTACAAAATTGTAGTGGTTGTTGCCATACATTGACATGAATCAGCCATGGGTGTATCAGTTCAGTTCAGTTCAGTTGCTCAGTTGTGCCCGACTATTTGCGATCCCACGCGCTGCAGCATGCCAGGCCTCCGAGTCCATCAACAACTGCTGGAGTCTACCCAAACCCATGTCCATTGAGTCGGTGATGCCATCCAAACATCTCCTCCTCTGCTATCCTCTTCTGCCCTCAGTCTTTCCCTGAATCAGGGTCTTTTCAAATGAATCAGCTCTTCACATCAGGTGGCCAAAATATTGAAGATTCAGCTTCAAAATCAGTCCTTCAGATGAACACCCAGGACTGATCTCCTTTGGGATGGACTGGTTGGGTCTCCTTGCAGTCCAAGGGACTCTCAAGAGTCTTCTCCAACGCCACAGTTTAAAATCATTTATTCTCGGGTGCTCTGCTTTCTTTATAGTTGAACTCTCATATCCATACATGACCACGGGAAAAACCATAACCTTGACTAGATGGACCTTTGTTGATGAAGTAATGTCTCTGCATTTCAATTTACTGTCTAGGTTGGTCATAACTTTCCTTCCAAGGTGTAAGTGTCTTATAATTTCATGGCTGCAATCACCATCTGCAGTGATTTTGGACTCCCTTCCTCCTCTCAAAATATAACATCAGCCACTGTTTCCCCATCTATTTGACATGAAGTGATGGGACTGAATGCCATTATCTTAGCGTTGTGAATGTTGAGCTTTAAGCCAATCTTTTCAATCTGCTCTTTCTCTTTCATCAAGAGGCTCTTTAGTTCTTCTTCACTTTCTGTCAAAAGGTGGTGTCATCTGCATATCTGAGTTATTGATATTTCTTCCGGCAAACTTGATTCCAGATTGTACTTCCTCCAGCCCAGCGTTTCTCATGATGTACTCTGCATATAAGTTAAGTAAGCAGGGTGACAATCTACAGCCTTGACCTACTCCTTTTCCTATTTGGAACCAGTCTGTTATTCCATGTTCAGTTGTAACTGTTCCTTCCTGACCTGCATACAGGTTTCTCAAGCGGCAGGTTACGTGGTGTGCTAATATGTATCATGGGTGTATACCCATGGATGTACATGGGTGCCTAATCCTGAACCCCCTCCCATCTCCCTCCCCATCTCATTCCTCAGGATTGTCCCAGTGCACTGGCCCTTGGCACCCTGTCTCATGCACCAAACCTGGACTGGTCTTCTATTTCACATATGGTAATATGCATGCTCCGCTTCTATTCTCCCAAATCATCCCACCCCTAGCTTCTTCCATAGAATCCAAAAGTCTGCTATTTATATCTGCGCTTCTTTTGCTCTCTCACATGTAGGGTCCTCATTACTATCTTTCTAAATTATATATATATGTGTGTGTGTGTGTATATATATGTATATATATATATATATATATATATATATATATATATATATATATATATATATGTTAATATAGTGTATGGATGTTTTTCTTTCTGCCTTGCATCACTCTGTATCATAGGATCCAGTTTCATTCACCTCATTAGAACTGATTCAAATGCACTCTTTTAAATAGCTGAGTAATATTCCATTCTGTATATGTACCAAAGCTTTACTATCCATTCATCTGCTCATGGATATCTAGGTAGCTTCCATGTCCTAAACATGAAAACACTGCTGTGATGATGAACATTGGGGTAGACGTGTCTCTTTCAATTCTGGTTTCCTCAGTGTGTATGCCCAGCAGTGGGTTTCCTGGGTCACATGACAGTACTAGTTCCAGCTTTTTAAGGAATCTACACAGTGCCCCCCATACTGGCTGTACTAGTTTGCATTGCCTCCAACACTGTAAGAGGATTCCCTTTTTTCTGCAGTCTGTTCAGCATGTATTGTTTGTCGACGTTTTGATAACAGCCATTCTGACAGGTGTGAGATGGTACAACACTGTGGCTTGATGTCCATTTCTGTGATAATGAGTGATGTTGAGCATCTTTTCATATGTTTCTTAACCATCTGTATGTCTTCTTTGGAGAACTGTCTGTTTAGTTCTTCAGCCTAATTTTTGATTGGGCCATTAATTTTTTCTGGTATTGAGTTGCATGAGCTTCTTGTATATTTTTGAGTTTCACTTAGTCAATTGCTTCATTTACTATCATTTTCTCCCGTTCTGATGACTGTCTTTTCACCTTCCTTGTTTCCTTCATTGTTCAGGAGCTTTTAAATTTGATTAGTTCCGTTGGTTTATTTTTGCTTTTATTTACATTACTCTGGGAGGTGAGTCATAGAAGGTCCTGCTGTGATTTATGTCAGAGACTGTTCTGTCTACATTTTCCTCTAGAAGTTTTACAGTTTCTGGTCTTTCATTTAGATCTTTAATCCACATTTAGTTTATTTTTGTGTATCATTAGAAAGTATTCTAGAATCATTATTTTACAGGTGGTTGGCCAGTTTTTCCAGTGCCACTTGTTAAAGATATCGGTCTTTTCTCCATTGTATATTCCTGAGTCCTTTGTCAAAGATAAAGTGACCATAGGTGCGTGGATTTATCTCTGGGCTTTCTATTTTGTTCCATTGATCTATATTTCTGTCTTGGTGTCAGTAACATACTGTCTTGATAACTGTAGCTTTGTACTATAGCCTGAAGTCATGCAGGTTGATTCCTTCAGTTCCATTCTTCTTTCTCAAGATTGCTTTGGCTATTCGAGGTGTTTTTTTTTTTTTTTTTTTTTTTCCCCCTTCATACAAACTGTGCAATGATTTGTTCTAGTTCTCTGAAAAACACTTTTGGTAGGTTGATAATTACTTTAAATGTAAACAGATTAAATGTTCCAACCAAAAGACACAGACTGATTGAATGGATACAAAAACATGACCCATATATGTATGCTGTCAACCAGAAACCACCTTCAGATGCAAAGACACATATAGACTGAAATTGAGAGAATGGAAAAATACGTTCTATGCAAATGGAAAGCAAAAGAAAGCTGGAATATTAATCCTGATATCAGACAGGCCTTAAAATAAGAACACTATAAAAAATAAGGAAAGACACTACACTATGATAAAAGAATCAATCCAAGAGGGAGACATAACAGTTGCAAACATCTATGCACTGAACACTTTATTGCCGAATTTTACCTTAAATTGAAGAAACTAGCGAAAATGACTAGATGATTCAGGTATGAACTAAATCAAATCCCTTATGTTTATACAGTGGAAGTGACAAATAGATTCAAGACAGAATATTGAAGATTCAAGACAGAATCAAGATAGACAGAATGCCTGAAGAACTATCGATGGAGTTTTGTGACAGTGTACAGGAGGCAGTGATCAAGACCATACCCAAGAAACACAAATGCAAAAAGTCAAAATGGTTCTCTGAGGAGGCCTTCCAAATAGCTGAGAAATGAAAAGAAGCAAAAGACAAAGGAGAGAGGGAAATATATACCCATTTGAATGAAGAGTTCCAAAGAATTGCAAGTAGAGATAAGAAAGCCTTCCTCAGCAATCAACAAAAAGAACAGAGGAAAACAATAGAATGGGAAAGACTAGAGATCACGTCAAGGAAATTAGAGATACTAAGGGAGCATTTCATGTAAAGATGGGCACAATAATGGACAGAAATGGTACGGGCATAAGAGAAGCAAAAGATATTAAGAATTGATGGCAACAATGCACAGAAGAATTATACAAAAAAGATCTTCATGATGCAGATAACCAGGATAGTGTGATCACTCACCTAGAGCCAGACATCCTGGAATGTGAAGCCAAGTGGATCTTAGGAAGCAAAGCTAGTGGAAGTTATGGAATTCCAGTTGAGCTATTTGAAATCCTAAAAGATGATGTTGTGAAAGTACCACGCAATACGCCGGCAAAGTTTCAAAGCTTGGCAGTGGCCACTGGACTGGAAAACGTCAGTTTTCATCCCAGTCTCAAAGGAAGGTAATGCCAAAGAATGCTCAAACAACCACACAGTTGCACTCATCTCACGTGCTAGTAGAGTAATGCTCAAAATTCTCCAAGCCAGGCTTCAACAGTATGTGAACTGTGAACTTCCAGATGTTAAAAGTGGACTTAGAATAGGCAGAGGAACCAGAGATCAAATTGCCAACATCCACTGGATCATTGAAAAAGCAAGAGTTCCAGGAAAAACATATATTTCTGCTTTATTCAATATGCCAAAACCTCTGAGTGTGTGGGTCAAAATAAACTGTGGAAAATTCTAAAAGAGATGGGAGTACCAGGCCACCTGACTTGCCTCCTGAGAAATCTGTGTGCAGGTCAAGAAGCATCAGTTAGAACTGGACATGAAACAACAGACTGGTTGCAAGTCGGGAAAGGAGTATATCAAGGCTGTATTTCATCACCCTGCTATTTAACTTATAAGCAAAGGACATCATGCTAAATGCCAGGCTGGATGAAGCACAAGCTGGAATCAAGATTGTCAAGAGAAATATCAGTAATCTCATATATGCAGATAACACCACCCTTATGGCAGAAAGTGAGGACCTAAAGAGCCTCTTGATGAAAGTGAAAGAGGAGAGTGAAAAAGTTGGCTTAAAACTCAACATTCAGAAAACTAATATCATGGCATCCAGGCACATCCCTTCATGGCAAATAGATCAGGAAACAATGGAAACAGTGCCAGACTGTTTTTCGCAGTTGGGGAGGCAAATCACTACAGATGTTGATTGCAACCGTGAAATTCAAAGGTGCTTGCTCCTTGGAAGTCACGCTATGACTTACTTAGAAAGCATTAAAAAGCAGAGACATTATTTTACCAACAATCAACCAATGTGTCAAAGCAATCCTTTTTCCAATAGTCATGTACTGATGTGAGAGTTGGAGGAGAAGGAAAGCTGAGTGCCTAAGAATTGATCCTTTGGAACTGTGGTGTTGGAGAAAACTCTTGAGGATATCAAAGCAGTCAATCCCAAGAATATCAGTCCTGAACATACATTGAAATGACTGAAGCTCCAATACTTTGGCAACCTGATGCAAAGAAGTAACTCATTTGAAAAGACCCTGATGCTGGAAAAGATCAAAGGCCAGAAGAGAAGGGGACGATAGAAGACGAGATAGTTGGATGGCATCCTCAATGCACACGAGTTTTAGCAAGCTCCGGAAGTTGGTGATGGACAGGGACAGGGAAGCCTGGTGCGATGTTTTACCATAAAGTATGATGTTAGTTATACAGTTTATTACCATCATCAGGTTGAAGTTTTCTATTTCTAGTTTGCTAAGAGTTTTTATACAGAATGTGTTCAGTCACTCAGATCTGTCCAGCTCTTTGCGACCCCATGGAGTTTAAACCCAAACGGTTCCTCTGGTTGAGGATTCTCCAGGCAAGAATACATGGTTGCCATGCCCTCCACCAGGGCATCTTCCCAACCCTGGAATAGATATTAGACTTTATCAAATTATTTTTCAGCGTTTTTCGAGATGACCCTACTGTGTTTTATTTTTTGTCCTTTAGTACTTTGAATTACACTGATTGATTTTCAAATGTTTAACCAATCCTGCGTTCTTAGGGGACAAAAATTAATAGATTATGCTGCGTTGTCTTTGTATATATTGGCATAGTCTGCGCTTCACTCTGAGCACTTTCTGTTGCTACGTCTTCAAGTGCACAATTTCCTCCTGCTGTCCTGTCTAATCTGTCATTTATTCTATCGACTGTGTTTGCCATCTGACGCTACAGTTTTCCTATCTACAAGATGGAATTGGTCTACTTTATTATTTGCATGTCTCTACTTAATTTTACAAAATGCAAAACACAGTCATTCCAATATTTTAATGTCTCTGTCTGCAATGTCTTAAATCTATGCCTCTTCTGGGTCAGTTTGATTTCTCAAGGGAAATTTAATATGATTTTTTCTTACCTTAGTGAGATTAAATATCTTTTTAATGTGGTTAGTGTATAGTCCCATATCTTTCTTGTCAAATGGCTGCTCATGTCTTTTAAACATCTCTTAATAAAGTGAATGTCCAGTAGTACATCTTTCTTAGAAACTGTTGGCTCGTGTGTTTTTCACATTTTTCTATCATTCTTTAGGTTCTTTGTTATAAAATTTTAACAGTCATCTTTTGGGTTTGTTTATGGTGCTTTTTTTTTTTTTTTTCCTACCTCTTAAAATTTTAAGCAGTGTCATGCATCCAGGGTGAATAAGGAACCAGTGAACACCTGGAAGTGAGCGCTTCACAGGAAACCCAGGAAGTCCCACTAAGACAAAAAACTGTGTACCCCAGGGCACACCTCAGGCTGGCTGATCCTGCTTGTCAATTAGGAACACAAGGACTGAGATGAAGCCGACACCTCATTCCCCTTTCCTCCAGAGGCAACCACCTCAATGAGAGACCTTGGGAACTAGGTGGGGATACATGATTACACAGTGTTTCTTCCAAGAAGCTGGAATCTTGTCGTAGCTCTTCATGGAAATGAATTCCAGCATGGTCTCAATGGTGACGTAAGCAGCAGTGGAGGTACCAGCTGGAAAACAAGATGAGAAAAGAGATTTGTAAGGGCACATGTTGAGAAAGCCCTTTCCAGACAAGGCTCACACAACTCTGAGCAAGCACCGCCCCTTCGGGGGAATACTAATCACTCAAAGGTCATCATTTCTTTCTTGGGATGCCTCATCCCCATCACCCTGTATAAACCCAGACTTGGGTATTACACCTAATGAGGTGAGCATGAGTCTTAGATTTGAAACTAGACAGCTCCAAGTGGACCAACAGCAAAAATATTCAGTGCATTCTCACAGCCTGAAGACAGGGGTTTCAGACTGGAAACTAGAAAAGTGAGGACAGCTATGTGCAAACTGAGCAAAGGAAGTGGGATGGAAAAGATTCCTGGTAGGTGGTCCAGAATTAAATGGTGCTCAAAGTGCTTTAAGACCACCTTATAGGAGGAAAGTAGAATGATTCTCTTTTCCACAGATACTTCGATAGAACCTAATTATCATGGAGGAATTTTAGGCAGGATATGAAAAACTAGATAATGGTGAAATGTGAGAGAGAAAAGAATGAAAGCCTGAATACTGTGGCTGTGGGCCAAGGTTTGGAGGAGACCCAGTCTCCCTGCCATGTGGCCCTTCATGTAGACTTAGAGAGATGAGGATGGCAGGTGAGTTTGGAGGGCTCCTAAGGCCATTAAAAATGCTACCTTTTCCCCACCAAATCATCTGAGCTGCTCTCCATCCTCCCCTAGAGTTGACAGGATCGGGCTTTGTGATGTGAAGGCCCACCCAGGGCCACCATTGGCTGGTGGCAGCAACTTTATGAGTTGCTGACCTCATAAAGCATAAGGCTGTGGCCCCCTGGGAGGGGTATACATAGGGCTGCTCAGGGGCTCTGGAGCAGACCGCTGTGAGTCTTCAAAATGACTAAGGTGACTGGGAAGCCACAAGGCTCTAGAGAAGTTGTGGAACAGCAGACTCTAGATACCCAGGAGGAAAAGATGAAAAGCTCCTGTCAACAGTTGTCCAAAGAAGTGTCAAGGTGAGCTGAACCCATGCAAGGTCCTCTTGTCCATTGAGACCGCCCCATAAGACCCCTCCCCTTGTCCTTGCCAGGCCCTTACCCCTTCTCCGCCCACACCCCTTCTCCTGAAGCCATTGTTCCCATCCATCTTCACCCTCTTCCCCAAACAAACCGCCACTCTGTACTCCCTTTTTTTGTTTTCTCCAGGTGGCCAGGGTAACCAGGAGGGTGAATAAGCCATCTGGTCCTGAGCTTAGTTTTTCTTGTGGTTGGAAGCTTTTTGATTGCAGTTTTGCCTTCTGTGTTCATGATGGGTCTGTTGAGATTATCTATTTCTTCCTGGTTCAGTTTTGGAAGGTTATACTTTTCTGAGTATTTGTCCATTTCTTCTAAGTTACCCATTTTATTGTCATATAGCTGCTGATAGTAGTCTCAGGATCCTTTCTATTTCTGTGTCGTCTGTTGTGATTTTTCCATTTTCATTTCTAATTTGTTGAATTGATTCTTCTCCCTTTCTTTCTTGATGAATCTGGCTAATGGCTTGTCTTTTTTTTTTTTTTTTTTATCTTCTTAAAGAACTGTCTTTTCCTTTCGCTGATTTTTGTAACAGTTTCCTTTCCTTTTCACTTATTTCTTCCCTAATTTTTATGATTTCTTTCCCTCTGCTAACCCCGGGGTTCTTCATTTCTTCTTTTTCTCATTGCTTTAGCTGGGACGTTAGGTCATTTATTTGAGGTTTCCCTTGTTTCTTCAGATAAGCTTGTATTTTTATGAATCTTCCCCTTAGCGCTGCTTTCTGAATCCCATTGGTTTTCATTTCATTTTCATTCATGTCTTGTTTTCATTTTTGTTTGTATCTATGCATATTTTCATTTCTTTTCTGATTTCTTCTGTTATATGTTGGTTATTCAGAAGTGTGTTGTTCAGCCTCCATATGTTTGTATTTTTAATAGTTTTATTTTTCCTGCTGTTGTAGGTTGTTTAGTCGCTCAGTCGTTTCCGACTCTTGTGGCCCCATGGACTGTAGCCTGCCAAACTCCTCTGTCCGTGGAACTCTCCAGGCCAGAACACTGGAGTTGGTTGCCATTTCCTTCTCCAGAGAGTCTTCCCAACCCAGGAATCGAACCTGGGTCTCCTGCATTGCAGGCAGATTCTTTGCTGACTGAGCTACAACATCTAATCTTACTGCATTATGATCAGAAATGATGCTTGAAATGATTTCATTTTTGTTTTCTTTTTCTAATTTACCAAGGCTAGATTTATGCAATCTATCCTGGAAATGTTCCATGTGCACTTGAGAAAAAGGTGAGATTCATTGTTTTGGGGTGAAGTGTCCTATAGATATCAATTAGGTCTAACCGGTCCATTGTATCACTTGAAGTTTGTGTTTCCTTGCTGATATTCTGCTCGGTTGATCTATACATACATGTAAGTGGGATATTAAAGTCTCCGACTATTACTACATTACTTTTAATTTCCCCTTTCAAATTTGTTAGCGTTTGCCTTACGTACTGCGGTACTCCTATGTTGGGTACATAGATATTTATAGAAGAAAAGGAAAGAGATAAACATCTGAATGCAGAGTTCCAAAGAATAGCAAGAAGAGACAAGAAAGCCTTCTTCAGCGATCAATGCAAAGAAATAGAGGAAAACGACAGAATAGGAAAGACTAGGGAATCTCTTCAAGAAAATCAGAGATACGAAAGGAACATTTTAAGAAGAGATGGCAAGAATACACAGAAGAACTGTACAAAAAAGATCTTCATGACCCAGTTAATCACGATGGTGTGTTCACTGACCTAGAGCCAGGGGTCAATCACGATGGTGTGTTCACTGACCTAGAGCCAGACATCCTGGAATGTGAAGTCAAGCGGGCCTTAGAAAGCATCACTACGAACAAAAATAGTGGAGGTGATGGAATTCCAGTTGAGCTATTCCAAATCCTGAAAGATGATGCTGTGAAAGTGCTGCACTCAATATGCCAGCAAATTTGGAAAACTCAGCACTGGCCACAGGACTGGAAAAGGTGAGTTTTCATTCCAATCCCAAAGAAAGGCAATGCCAAAGAATGCTCAAACTACCGCACATTTGCACTCATCTCACACACTAGTAAAGTAATGCTCAAAATTCTCCAAGCCAGGCTTCAGCAATATGGGAACCGTGAACTTTCTGATGTTCAAGCTGGTTCTAGAAAAGGCAGAGGAACCAGAGATCAGATTGCCAACATCCGCTGGATCATGGAAAAAGCAAGGGTGTTCCAGAAATGCATCTATTTCTGCTTTATTGACTATGCCAAAGCCTTTGCCTGTGTGGATCTCAATAAACTGTGGAAACTTCTGAAAAGAGGTGGGAATACCAGACCACCTGATCTGCCTCTTGAGAAATTTGTATGCAGATCAGGAAGCAACAGTTAGAACTGGACATGGAACAACAGACTGGTTCCATATAGGAAAAGGAGTTCGTCAAGGCTGTATATTGTCAACCTGTTTATTTAACTTATATGCAGAGTACATCATGAGAAACGCTAGGCTGGAAGAAATACAAGCTGGAATCAAGATTGCCGGGAGAAATATCAATAACCTCAGATACGCAGATGATACCACCCTTATCACAGAAAGTGAAGAGGAACTAAAAAGCCTCTTGATGAAGGTGAAAGTGGAGAGTGAAAAAGTTGGCTTAAAGCTCAACATTCAGAAAACGAAGATCATGGCATCTGGTCCCATCACTTCATGGGAAATAGATGGGGTAACAGTGGAAACAGTGTCAGACTTTATTTTTCTGGGCTCCAAAATCACTGCAGATGGTGACTGCAGTCATGCAATTAAAAGACGCTTACTCCTTGGAAGGAAAGTTATGACTAACCTAGATAGCATATTCAAAAACAGAGACATTCCTTTACCAACAAAGGTCCATCTAGTCAAGGCTATGGTTTTTCCTATGGTCATATATGGATGTGAGAGTTGGACTGTGAAGAATGCTGAGCGCCTAAGGATTGATGCTTTTGAACTGTGGAGTTGGAGAAGACTCTTGAGAGTCCCTTGGACTGCAAGGAGATCCAACCAGTCCATTCTGAAGGAGATGAGCCCTGGGATTTCTTTGGAAGAATGATGTTAAAGCTGAAACTCCAGTACTTTGGCCACCTCTTGAGAAGGATTGACTCATTGAAAAAGACTCTGTTTCTGGAAGGGATTGGGCGCAAGAGGAGAAGGGGACGACACAGGATGAGATGGCTGGATGGCTTCACTGACTCGATGAACGTGAGTCTCAGTGATTTCCGGGAGTTGGTGATCTACAGGGAGGCCTGGCGTGCTGCGATTCCTGGGGTTGCGAAGAGTCCGAAACAACTGAGCGACTGATCTAATCTGATCTGATATCTTCTTCTTGTATTGATGCTTTGATCATTATGTAGTGGCCTTCACTTTCTCATTTCACAGACTTTATTTCAGTCTATTTTATCCGATATGAATATAGCTACTCCTGCATTCTTTCGGTCTCCACTTGCATGAAATACCTTTTCCCAGCACTCCACATTCAAGCTATATGTGTACCTTGGCTTCAGGTGGTTCTCTTGTAGAGAGCATATAAAGGAGTCTGGTTTGGTAACCATTTTACAATACTTCCTTTGTCACCTATCTATCCATTTGTCCATCCCTCTTTCCAACGCACAGTCGATCTTTTTCCTTGTTGCTTTTGTTTTAAATTGCAGACATCAGTATGTGTCTCCTTAGATATTTCAGCAAGCCTGCCATTAAGTAGTGAGCCGAATTTGTTTACAGCAATTTTCTTTGGATACTAATTTTAGATACAATGATATATAGCAATATTTTCTTTTCACCGTCACGTTACTTTTTAACTGAAGTATAGTTGATTTACAACATTGTGTGAATGTCTGTTTTACAGAAAAGTGATTCAGTTATGCACACATATACGTGTAAATACATTGTGTGTACACACACACAGACACACACACACACACACACACACACACATATACACATTCTTTTATTTAATCTTTATGTATGTATGCATTTATTTATTTATTTAATTTTTTTACTACACTGTAGCGTGTGTGATTAGCTCTATAACCAGGATTTGAACATGTATCCACTGCAGTGCAAGTGTGGAATCTTTACTGCTGGACCGCCAGGGTTCCCCCATATATATTTGTTTTCATTATAAGTTATCATGGGATACTGAATATATTTCTCTGTGTTCTACAGTAGAAACTTGTCAATCCATTCCATGTACTCTAGTTTATATCTCCTCCCCCCAATCTCTTAGTCCATTGCTCCCCCAATTCTCTCTGCCTTGGAAGCCTCAAGTCTGTTATATATGTCCATGAGCTTGCATCTGTTGCATACACATGTTCATTTGTGTCATATCTTAGAATCTACATTTAAATGATATAATTTGGTATTTGTCTTTCTCTGTGTGCCTTACTTCATTTAGTATGATTATCTCTCGGGCCATGCATGTTGACTCAAATGGCCTTATTTTTGTAGTTGTACATTTTCTTGTATCCTTTTAACTATACATAGAATTATTCATCTGCGATTAATTTCCTGTATGTATTTTTTAAATGAGTGTAGTACACCACTCTTGGTATAGTACATCCATTTTGAGTCTGTGTTAGGATTTTATATGGATATGTCAGTCACTTCAATTCAATTGCTCAGTTGTGTCCGATGGTTTGGAACCCCATGGACTGTAGCATGCGCTGCTTTCCCTGTCAATCACTAACTCCTGGAGCTTGTGTCTCCTTCCATCTCAGTTTTATTATAGTTCGTATTTCTTGTTTGACGAATCTGTACGGAGTTTCCTTTGTTGTGGCTGTACTGATTCTTGCTCCCTTACATCGATACACAGAGGCAGTCAGCAGTGTTTATTTTCTCTGACCTGCTCTCAGAAGTGTGTACGACATCACTCTTGCTAAGTCAGTCCCTGTAGATTATGTATGTGACAGGTATTTGTGGGAATCCATGAATTTCAGCCTACCAATACAAGCCTTCCAGGGAGTTCCATTTACCTCAGTTGGGGTACTCACTACCAGCAATATTGTCTGTCCTATGTGAAATGTAAATTCTGTAACACAACTCTCATCTGCCCTTCTTCAGTGACTCTGATTATCACAATTGTCTGTACCTCTGACAATGTCATTCTTTCCTTGTTTCAATGCCTGAGTCATATTCCGTCATGAACCCCTACCCCATTCCTTTATCTGTTCATCTCTCTGTCCCCGTGTATGTCCTTTAATTTCATCTCTGGGCATTGGGAATCCTGCTGCAGTGCATGCTCTTGGGCATGTGGTTTTCAAAGTCTGTGTATTTCTGAAGTATCATAGGAGTGGAGAAGCCCTGTCATATTTTCTATTTTTTTTTTTTGTATAAAGTCACGTGGACAGTGATTCTTATACTGGCTCCTCCCACTGACATACCCTCACTACTATAAAAGGATCCCGCTGACTAATGTTAATCTACCATGTCTGGCCTGGTCTGTTTTCCACGGTGGCCTTTTTCACTGGTCAGAGTTGATGTCTTGTGGCAGTTTGTATCTCTGATAAGAAACCTTGTGGAGTACTATTCATGGGCTTTTTGCTTTTAGAAAGCACTTTGAGTTGTATTTTCCTGTTGATATTTTCTTCCTGAGAGTGTTCCAGTTGTGTGTGTGTGTGTGTCTGTGTGTGTGTGTCTGTGTCTGTGTGTTTGTCTGTGCTTATTTATTTAATTTTGGGTGTGTGACCTTGACATGTTCAAGGGTGGGTGTCCTGTCGAGTCCAGAGGCCTTGTGAATATCAGATGTCCATCAGCGATAGTTTTGATGCTGCAGTTGCAGAGAAAATCTTCCATGCTGAAGGGTTTCTTTATTCTGTCCTATTTTAGGATGGTCTGTGCCGCCTGAGAGTTTTACTCAGGCCGGGTTGTATATTAAAGTAGAAAGAGCCAGAGGATGCCGGCAAACCTGGTGACTGCTCACACTTGGTGACTGCTCACACTTGGATTTTATTTTAAGTAAAAGTCAATCCTTGATTGACAAGGACACGTTTGTTTTACTTGTACAGATTCTTGTTCCATGGGACTGAGAATACTAGATATTCAGCTGTGCTTGTTTTCACCTACATGTTATTAGAACGTGTCTCATCTACCACTCTTGCTGAACTAGGTTTGCATGGATTCTGTATTTTATATGTATCTCTGGGAAGAAATTAGTACCAATTTCCAGATGTATCCCTTCCATGCAACCAGGGTCCTCTGCTACCCATAAATTTCATGCCAGGTTGGATGCTCACATCACCTTTGTGCGGGTGCTCACTGCTCTGGATTTTTGTATAGCAATTGTCCGTTGCATCTCATAATGTTTCTTGAGTCGACTCTCCTTCACTCAGTGTGATGTTCTCTGGGTTGATCTCTCTCTCTGAAGACGGCCTACTTTCATATTTCAATGCTTGATTCAAAAATCATTCTAGACCTGTATCATGTTTGTTTATCCATTGCTCTCTCCAGGTATGCTAACTTTGCTTTCATCTCTTCAGTGTTCTGAATGGTGCCACGGGAGGTTTGGGGTGTGTTGTGTGCAAAATCTCTTCATTTCTGAAATATTCCAGGAGAGGATCTGAGTAATCAAACTGTGTCTACCTCTTTGTGTATTTATTTATATCTCTCTCATGGGAGTGCACTTTTCTAGTCATGCTCATATGACTCTTACCAGGTCTATCCCACCAGTACTCTATCTAAAGTGTCCACTGTAGTAATGTTACTCTACCATTGATACCATGTCCAGCTTTTGACAGGTCTTGTTCCATGCTCATGCAGAGGTGACAATGTCCTCACAACTTCGATGTTTATGTCTCTTAGAATTCAACTCAATGTGCAAATTACCATGTGCTTTCTTAGATAAACATGGAATTGTGTTTACCTGTTCACATGCTCTTCCTGTTAGCTTCTCCTGTGTTTACGTTATTTTTCCCCTTAGGTGAGCTCTGGTAATTTGTCATGGGTGGGTATCAGTTGGAGCTCAGCACCCTTGTGAATAGTGTGCCCATCAGCAAGCATTTTAAGGTTACTGTTAGAAAAAAATGTCCACAAGACGCCAGCATTTCTTCATGCCCTGCTCTTGTTGCTCTGGTAACAGAAGCCTCTGTGGTTATCCCAGACCTGCTTGTAAATGAGAGTCAAATAAGAAAGAGGAAGCCACCCAAAGCTTTTGTCTCTTGAGCCTTTAAGATTTTTTACTATAAGTAAAGTTTTATTTCTTACTTAAGACTATTTACTCCATTGTAATTATTGCAGGTAAACCGTTTCTCCTTCCCTTCCACAGACAACTGGAGGTATTCTGCTGCAGTTATTGTCACCTATTTTTTTCGGAATCTGAAAAAAATCAACAGAATCTGTTGAGGACATGTCTCTTGATACAGGAGGTCTGTGTGGATTATGAATTGCATAGGTATTCAGGGGAATAAGTCCATTGCAGCCTTCACCTTTCAGCTTCTTACACATTGACACCATTTGCTAACTATAAGTTTCTTGCCAGGAGTGTAAGTACATTTCACTTTTGTTTGGATACTAATGTTAACCTACATTTGTCAGGGGCTTGAACAAGAGAAGGACCCAGCCTGGTTCATGGCAGGGACAGAGATGCTGACTCAGGAGTATTTGTCGGGGGTTTGAACAAGGGCAGGACCCACCCTGGTTCAGTGCAGGGACAGAGATGCAGGCTCAGGAGTGTTTCTCGGGGCTTGAGCATGGTTAGGACCCAGACTGATTCAGTGCAAGTACCGAATTGTGGGCTGAGGAGTATGTATTATGGGATCTAAGAAAGGCAGGACCTAGACTTGTTCAGTGTAGTGATAGAGATGTGGGCTCAGGAGTATTTGGTCTTGGCTTGATCAAGTGCTTAACCCAGACTAGTTAAGTGCAGCAACCAATAAGTGGGAAGAGGAGTTTATGTTGGGGGATCTAACAAGGGCATGACCTAGACCGGTTCAAATCAGGGACCAACATGTAGGTACAGGAGTATTTCTAAGGGTCTTGAACAAGGGCAGGACCCATCCTAGTTCAATGCAGTGACAGAGATGTGGGCTCAGGAGTATGTGTCGGGGGATATAACAATGACAGGACCTAGACTTGTTCAGTGCAGTGATTGAGAGGCGGGCTCAGGAATATTTGTTGGGAACTTGAACATGGGAAGGACCCAGCCTGCTTCAGGGCAGGGACCGAGATTTCAGCTCAGGAGTATATCTTGGGGGATCTAACAAGGGCAGGACCTAGACTCGTTCAGTGCAATGACCGAGATATAGGTTCCGGAGCATTTGCCAGTGGCTTGATCACGTGCTTGACCCCGCCTAGTTCAGTGCAGGTAATAAGATGTGGGCTCAGGAGTGTTTCCCGCACCTTGAACATGGGAAGGACCCAGCCTTCTTCAAAGTGGGACCAAGACGTGGGCTCAGGAGTCTGTGTTGGGGGATATAACAAGGGCAGGACCTAGACTTGTTCAGTGCAGTGACCTAGAGGTGGGCTCAGGAGCATTTCGCAGAGGCTTGAGTAAATGCTGGACCCAGCTAGTTCAGTACAGGGAATGAGATGTGGACTCAGGAGTGTTTCCTGCGGCTTGAACATGGGAAGGACCCAGCCTTTTTCCAAACAGTGACCAAGATATGGGCTCATGAGTGTTTGTCGGGGTCTTCAACTAGGGCAGAGCCCAGCCAAATTCAGTGCAGGGACTGATATGTAGGCTCAGGAGTGTTTGTCGGGGCTTGAACAACAGCAGAAAGCATCTGCTTCAGGTCAGGGACTAACCTGTGGGTTCAGGATTATTTGTTGGGTGATCTAACAATGGCAGGACCTAGACTCATTCAGTGCAGTGACCAAGAGGTGGACTCAGGAGCATTTTCTGGGGGCTTGAGCAAATGCTGGACCCAGCTAGTTCAGTGCACATAACGAGATGTGGGCTCAGAAGTGTTTGCCCGGGCTTGAACAATGGCAGGGCCCAGTGTAGTTCAGTGCAGGGACCGAAATTTGGTCTCAGGAGTATGTGTCGTGGGTCGAACAAGGGCAGGACCTAGACTCATTCAGTGCAATGACCGAATCTTGGGCTCAGGTGCATTTGCCGGTGTCTTGAGCAAGTTCTTGACCCAGCCTAGTTCAGTACAGGGAATGAGATGTTGGCTCAGGGGTATGTGTTGGGGGATCTAACAAGGGCATGACCTAGACTCGTTCAGTGCAGGGAAGATGATCTGGGCTCAAGAGTGTATATAGGGTTCTTGAACAAGAGTAGTACCCTGCCTATTTTAGGGCAGTAATAGAGATGTGGGCTCAGGAGTGTTCTCACTGCTTGAACATGGGAAGGACCCAGCCTGCTTCAGTGCAGGGACAGAGATATGGGATCAGGAGTATGTGTTGGGGGATCTAACAAGGGCAGGACCTAGACTCGTTCAGTGCAGTGACTGGGAGGTGGACTCAGGAGCATTTGCTGGTGGCTTGATCAAGTGCTTGACCCAGCCTAGTTCAGTACACCGACCGAGATGTGGGCTCAGGAGTATGTTTTGATGGATCTAACAATGCATAACTTAGACTGGTTCAGTGCAGGGACTGAGATGTAGGTTCAGGAGTATTTCTAGGGGTGTTGATCAAGGGCAGGACCCAGCCTTGTTCGGTGTAGGCACCGAGATGTGGGCTCACGAGTGTTTCCCACAGCTTGAACATGGGAAGGACACTGCGTGTTTCAGTGCAGGGACCGAGATATGGGCTCAGGAACATTTGCCAGTGGGTTGATCAAGTGTTTGACCCAAACTAGTTCAGGGCAGGGAATGAGACGTTGGCTCAGGAGTGTTTGTCAGAGTGTTGAAAAAGTGTAGGATGCACCGTGTTCATTGCAAGACCTGAGATGTGGGGTCAGAAGTATGTGTTGGGGTATCTAACAAGGGCAGGACTTAACTTGTTCAGTGCCATGACCGAGATTTCGGCTCTGGAGCATTTGCCGGTGGCTTGACCCAGCGTAATTCAGAACTGGGATGGAGATGTTGACACAGTAGTGTTTGTAAGGGTCTTGAACAAGGATAGGACACAGCCTAGTTCAGTGAAAGGACCGAGATGTTGGCTCAGGAGTATGTGTTCAGAGATTTAACAGGGACAGGACCTAGACTCGTTCAGTGCAGTGACCGAGATGTGGGCTCAGTTCCATTTGCCGGTGGCTTTATCAAATGCTTGGCCCAGCCTAATTCACTGCAGTGACAGATATGTGGTCTCAGGGGTCTGTGTTGGGGAACCTAACAAGAGCATGATCTAGAGATGGCTCCTACCCTTGCTCAAGACCCTGACAAACACTCCTGAGCCAACATCTCATGCCCTACACTGAACCAGTATGGTTCCTGCCTTTGTTCAAGCCCTGGCAAACAATCCTGAGCCGACAAGCCGCTCCGTACCCCTGACTAAGGTGTGTCCTTCCCTTGTTCAATTCCCCAGGAAACACTACTGTGCCCACATCTCACTCGCTACACTGATCCAGGCTGAGTTCTGCCGTTTTTCATACCCCCGACAAATACTCCTGAGCCCACATCTCTGTCCCGGCCGTGAACCAGGCTAGGTCCTTCTCTTGCTCAAGCCCCTGACAAATACTCCTGAACCCACATATTGGTGCCTGCACTGAACCAGGCTCATTCCTGCCCTTGTTCAAGCCCCCAGCAACAATCCTGAGCAGACGACTCGATTCCTGCCTCTGAGATAACGTCTGTCCTCCGCTTGTGCAATACCCGAGGAAACACTACTGAGACCGTATCTCACTCGCTGCACTGAACCAGGCTGGGTCCTGCCCTTGTTCAAACCCTCGACAAATACTTCTGAACATACATCTCAGTCCCTGCCCTGAACCAGTGTCGGTCATGCCCTTGTTAGATCCCCCAATACATACTCCTGAGCCCACATCTTGGTCCCTTCACTGAACTAGGCTGTGCCCTGCCCTTGTTCAATCCCCCGACAAACATTCCTGAGCCTGCATCTCGGTCCCTGCACTGAACTAGGCTGGGTCCTGCCCTTATTCAGCCCCTGACAAATACTCCTGAGCCCACATCTCGGTGCCTGCACTGAACCAGGCTGGCTTCTGCCCTTGTTCAAGACCCTGACAAACACTCCTGAGCCAACATCTCATTCCCTGCACTGAACTAGGCTGGGTCAAGCAGTTGCTTAAGCCACTGGCAAGTGTTCGTGAGCCCACATCTCGGTCACTGCACAGGACGAGTCTAGGTCCTGCCCTTGTTAGATGCCTGAACACATATTCCTGAGCCCACATCTCGTTCCTGGCACTGAACTAGTCTGGTCAAGCACTTGATCTACCCACCGGCAAATACTCCTGATTCCACATCTTGGTCATTGCATTGAACGAGTCTAAGTCCTGCCCTTATTAGATCCCCCAAGACATACTCCTGAGCCCACATTTCGGTCCTTGCACTGAACTAGACTGCTCCTACACTTTCGTAACATGCTGACAAACACTCCTGATCCAACATCTTATTCCCTGCACTAAACTAGGCTTGGTCAAACACTTGATCAAGCCAGCAGCAAAGACTCCTGAGCCCACATCTCACTCCCTGCAATGAACCCACCTGGGTCCTGCCCTTGTTCCAGACACTGACAAACACTCCAGAACTGACATGTCTGTCCCTGCACTGAAGGAGGTGGGTCCTGCCCGTGTTCAAACCCTGACAAACACTTCTGAACGTACATCTCCGTCCCTGCACTGAAGCAAGCTGTGTCCTTCCATGTTCAAACCGCGAGAATACTCCTGAGCCCATATCTCGCTCCCTACATTGACCTGGTCTGGGTCCTACACTTGTTCAAGACCCTGAAAAACACTTCTGAGCCCGCCTCTCAATCACTGCACTGAACAAGTCTAGGTCCTGTCATTGTTATATCCCCCGACACATACTCCTGAGCCCACATCTCTGTCACTGCATTGAACTAGGATGGGTCCTGCCCTTGTTCAAGACCCTTAGAAATACTCCTGTACCTACATGTTGGTCCCTGATTTGAACCGGTCTAGGTCATGCCCTTGTTAGATCCCCCAACATAAACTCCTCTTCCCACTTATTGGTTGCTGCACTTAACTAGTCTGGGTTAAGCACTTGATCAAGCCAAGACCAAATACTCCTGAGCCCACATCTCTATCACTACACTGAACAAGTCTAGGTCCTGCCTTTCTTAGATCCCATAATACATACTCCTCAGCCCACAATTCGGTACTTGCACTGAATCAGTCTGGGTCCTAACCATGCTCAAGCCCCGAGAAACACTCCTGAGCCTGCATCTCTGTCCCTGCACTGAACCAGGGTGGGTCCTGCCCTTGTTCAAACCCCCGACAAATACTCCTGAGTCAGCATCTCTGTCCCTGCCATGAACCAGGCTGGGTCCTTCTCTTGTTCAAGCCCCTGACAAATGTAGGTTAACATTAGTATCCAAACAAAAGTGAAATGTACTTACACTCCTGGCAAGAAACTTATAGTTAGCAAATGGTGTCAATGTGTAAGAAGCTGAAAGGTGAAGGCTGCAATGGACTTATTCCCCTGAATACCTATGCAATTCATAATCCACACAGACCTCCTGTATCAAGAGACATGTCCTCAACAGATTCTGTTGATTTTTTTCAGATTCCGAAAAAAATAGGTGACAATAACTGCAGCAGAATACCTCCAGTTGTCTGTGGAAGGGAAGGAGAAACGGTTTACCTGCA
The DNA here is from genome assembly GCF_002263795.3 of Bos taurus. Lineage (NCBI taxonomy): Eukaryota > Metazoa > Chordata > Mammalia > Artiodactyla > Bovidae > Bos > Bos taurus. Next base: position 24,958,410 of record NC_082638.1, read on the forward strand.
ATAATTACAATGGAGTAAATAGTCTTAAGTAAGAAATAAAACTTTACTTATAGTAAAAAATCTTAAAGGCTCAAGAGACAAAAGCTTTGGGTGGCTTCCTCTTTCTTATTTGACTCTCATTTACAAGCAGGTCTGGGATAACCACAGAGGCTTCTGTTACCAGAGCAACAAGAGCAGGGCATGAAGAAATGCTGGCGTCTTGTGGACATTTTTTTCTAACAGTAACCTTAAAATGCTTGCTGATGGGCACACTATTCACAAGGGTGCTGAGCTCCAACTGATACCCACCCATGACAAATTACCAGAGCTCACCTAAGGGGAAAAATAACGTAAACACAGGAGAAGCTAACAGGAAGAGCATGTGAACAGGTAAACACAATTCCATGTTTATCTAAGAAAGCACATGGTAATTTGCACATTGGGTTGAATTCTAAGAGACATAAACATCGAAGTTGTGAGGACATTGTCACCTCTGCATGAGCATGGAACAAGACCTGTCAAAAGCTGGACATGGTATCAATGGTAGAGTAACATTACTACAGTGGACACTTTAGATAGAGTACTGGTGGGATAGACCTGGTAAGAGTCATATGAGCATGACTAGAAAAGTGCACTCCCATGAGAGAGATATAAATAAATACACAAAGAGGTAGACACAGTTTGATTACTCAGATCCTCTCCTGGAATATTTCAGAAATGAAGAGATTTTGCACACAACACACCCCAAACCTCCCGTGGCACCATTCAGAACACTGAAGAGATGAAAGCAAAGTTAGCATACCTGGAGAGAGCAATGGATAAACAAACATGATACAGGTCTAGAATGATTTTTGAATCAAGCATTGAAATATGAAAGTAGGCCGTCTTCAGAGAGAGAGATCAACCCAGAGAACATCACACTGAGTGAAGGAGAGTCGACTCAAGAAACATTATGAGATGCAACGGACAATTGCTATACAAAAATCCAGAGCAGTGAGCACCCGCACAAAGGTGATGTGAGCATCCAACCTGGCATGAAATTTATGGGTAGCAGAGGACCCTGGTTGCATGGAAGGGATACATCTGGAAATTGGTACTAATTTCTTCCCAGAGATACATATAAAATACAGAATCCATGCAAACCTAGTTCAGCAAGAGTGGTAGATGAGACACGTTCTAATAACATGTAGGTGAAAACAAGCACAGCTGAATATCTAGTATTCTCAGTCCCATGGAACAAGAATCTGTACAAGTAAAACAAACGTGTCCTTGTCAATCAAGGATTGACTTTTACTTAAAATAAAATCCAAGTGTGAGCAGTCACCAAGTGTGAGCAGTCACCAGGTTTGCCGGCATCCTCTGGCTCTTTCTACTTTAATATACAACCCGGCCTGAGTAAAACTCTCAGGCGGCACAGACCATCCTAAAATAGGACAGAATAAAGAAACCCTTCAGCATGGAAGATTTTCTCTGCAACTGCAGCATCAAAACTATCGCTGATGGACATCTGATATTCACAAGGCCTCTGGACTCGACAGGACACCCACCCTTGAACATGTCAAGGTCACACACCCAAAATTAAATAAATAAGCACAGACAAACACACAGACACAGACACACACACACAGACACACACACACACACAACTGGAACACTCTCAGGAAGAAAATATCAACAGGAAAATACAACTCAAAGTGCTTTCTAAAAGCAAAAAGCCCATGAATAGTACTCCACAAGGTTTCTTATCAGAGATACAAACTGCCACAAGACATCAACTCTGACCAGTGAAAAAGGCCACCGTGGAAAACAGACCAGGCCAGACATGGTAGATTAACATTAGTCAGCGGGATCCTTTTATAGTAGTGAGGGTATGTCAGTGGGAGGAGCCAGTATAAGAATCACTGTCCACGTGACTTTATACAAAAAAAAAAAAAATAGAAAATATGACAGGGCTTCTCCACTCCTATGATACTTCAGAAATACACAGACTTTGAAAACCACATGCCCAAGAGCATGCACTGCAGCAGGATTCCCAATGCCCAGAGATGAAATTAAAGGACATACACGGGGACAGAGAGATGAACAGATAAAGGAATGGGGTAGGGGTTCATGACGGAATATGACTCAGGCATTGAAACAAGGAAAGAATGACATTGTCAGAGGTACAGACAATTGTGATAATCAGAGTCACTGAAGAAGGGCAGATGAGAGTTGTGTTACAGAATTTACATTTCACATAGGACAGACAATATTGCTGGTAGTGAGTACCCCAACTGAGGTAAATGGAACTCCCTGGAAGGCTTGTATTGGTAGGCTGAAATTCATGGATTCCCACAAATACCTGTCACATACATAATCTACAGGGACTGACTTAGCAAGAGTGATGTCGTACACACTTCTGAGAGCAGGTCAGAGAAAATAAACACTGCTGACTGCCTCTGTGTATCGATGTAAGGGAGCAAGAATCAGTACAGCCACAACAAAGGAAACTCCGTACAGATTCGTCAAACAAGAAATACGAACTATAATAAAACTGAGATGGAAGGAGACACAAGCTCCAGGAGTTAGTGATTGACAGGGAAAGCAGCGCATGCTACAGTCCATGGGGTTCCAAACCATCGGACACAACTGAGCAATTGAATTGAAGTGACTGACATATCCATATAAAATCCTAACACAGACTCAAAATGGATGTACTATACCAAGAGTGGTGTACTACACTCATTTAAAAAATACATACAGGAAATTAATCGCAGATGAATAATTCTATGTATAGTTAAAAGGATACAAGAAAATGTACAACTACAAAAATAAGGCCATTTGAGTCAACATGCATGGCCCGAGAGATAATCATACTAAATGAAGTAAGGCACACAGAGAAAGACAAATACCAAATTATATCATTTAAATGTAGATTCTAAGATATGACACAAATGAACATGTGTATGCAACAGATGCAAGCTCATGGACATATATAACAGACTTGAGGCTTCCAAGGCAGAGAGAATTGGGGGAGCAATGGACTAAGAGATTGGGGGGAGGAGATATAAACTAGAGTACATGGAATGGATTGACAAGTTTCTACTGTAGAACACAGAGAAATATATTCAGTATCCCATGATAACTTATAATGAAAACAAATATATATGGGGGAACCCTGGCGGTCCAGCAGTAAAGATTCCACACTTGCACTGCAGTGGATACATGTTCAAATCCTGGTTATAGAGCTAATCACACACGCTACAGTGTAGTAAAAAAATTAAATAAATAAATAAATGCATACATACATAAAGATTAAATAAAAGAATGTGTATATGTGTGTGTGTGTGTGTGTGTGTGTGTGTGTCTGTGTGTGTGTACACACAATGTATTTACACGTATATGTGTGCATAACTGAATCACTTTTCTGTAAAACAGACATTCACACAATGTTGTAAATCAACTATACTTCAGTTAAAAAGTAACGTGACGGTGAAAAGAAAATATTGCTATATATCATTGTATCTAAAATTAGTATCCAAAGAAAATTGCTGTAAACAAATTCGGCTCACTACTTAATGGCAGGCTTGCTGAAATATCTAAGGAGACACATACTGATGTCTGCAATTTAAAACAAAAGCAACAAGGAAAAAGATCGACTGTGCGTTGGAAAGAGGGATGGACAAATGGATAGATAGGTGACAAAGGAAGTATTGTAAAATGGTTACCAAACCAGACTCCTTTATATGCTCTCTACAAGAGAACCACCTGAAGCCAAGGTACACATATAGCTTGAATGTGGAGTGCTGGGAAAAGGTATTTCATGCAAGTGGAGACCGAAAGAATGCAGGAGTAGCTATATTCATATCGGATAAAATAGACTGAAATAAAGTCTGTGAAATGAGAAAGTGAAGGCCACTACATAATGATCAAAGCATCAATACAAGAAGAAGATATCAGATCAGATTAGATCAGTCGCTCAGTTGTTTCGGACTCTTCGCAACCCCAGGAATCGCAGCACGCCAGGCCTCCCTGTAGATCACCAACTCCCGGAAATCACTGAGACTCACGTTCATCGAGTCAGTGAAGCCATCCAGCCATCTCATCCTGTGTCGTCCCCTTCTCCTCTTGCGCCCAATCCCTTCCAGAAACAGAGTCTTTTTCAATGAGTCAATCCTTCTCAAGAGGTGGCCAAAGTACTGGAGTTTCAGCTTTAACATCATTCTTCCAAAGAAATCCCAGGGCTCATCTCCTTCAGAATGGACTGGTTGGATCTCCTTGCAGTCCAAGGGACTCTCAAGAGTCTTCTCCAACTCCACAGTTCAAAAGCATCAATCCTTAGGCGCTCAGCATTCTTCACAGTCCAACTCTCACATCCATATATGACCATAGGAAAAACCATAGCCTTGACTAGATGGACCTTTGTTGGTAAAGGAATGTCTCTGTTTTTGAATATGCTATCTAGGTTAGTCATAACTTTCCTTCCAAGGAGTAAGCGTCTTTTAATTGCATGACTGCAGTCACCATCTGCAGTGATTTTGGAGCCCAGAAAAATAAAGTCTGACACTGTTTCCACTGTTACCCCATCTATTTCCCATGAAGTGATGGGACCAGATGCCATGATCTTCGTTTTCTGAATGTTGAGCTTTAAGCCAACTTTTTCACTCTCCACTTTCACCTTCATCAAGAGGCTTTTTAGTTCCTCTTCACTTTCTGTGATAAGGGTGGTATCATCTGCGTATCTGAGGTTATTGATATTTCTCCCGGCAATCTTGATTCCAGCTTGTATTTCTTCCAGCCTAGCGTTTCTCATGATGTACTCTGCATATAAGTTAAATAAACAGGTTGACAATATACAGCCTTGACGAACTCCTTTTCCTATATGGAACCAGTCTGTTGTTCCATGTCCAGTTCTAACTGTTGCTTCCTGATCTGCATACAAATTTCTCAAGAGGCAGATCAGGTGGTCTGGTATTCCCACCTCTTTTCAGAAGTTTCCACAGTTTATTGAGATCCACACAGGCAAAGGCTTTGGCATAGTCAATAAAGCAGAAATAGATGCATTTCTGGAACACCCTTGCTTTTTCCATGATCCAGCGGATGTTGGCAATCTGATCTCTGGTTCCTCTGCCTTTTCTAGAACCAGCTTGAACATCAGAAAGTTCACGGTTCCCATATTGCTGAAGCCTGGCTTGGAGAATTTTGAGCATTACTTTACTAGTGTGTGAGATGAGTGCAAATGTGCGGTAGTTTGAGCATTCTTTGGCATTGCCTTTCTTTGGGATTGGAATGAAAACTCACCTTTTCCAGTCCTGTGGCCAGTGCTGAGTTTTCCAAATTTGCTGGCATATTGAGTGCAGCACTTTCACAGCATCATCTTTCAGGATTTGGAATAGCTCAACTGGAATTCCATCACCTCCACTATTTTTGTTCGTAGTGATGCTTTCTAAGGCCCGCTTGACTTCACATTCCAGGATGTCTGGCTCTAGGTCAGTGAACACACCATCGTGATTGACCCCTGGCTCTAGGTCAGTGAACACACCATCGTGATTAACTGGGTCATGAAGATCTTTTTTGTACAGTTCTTCTGTGTATTCTTGCCATCTCTTCTTAAAATGTTCCTTTCGTATCTCTGATTTTCTTGAAGAGATTCCCTAGTCTTTCCTATTCTGTCGTTTTCCTCTATTTCTTTGCATTGATCGCTGAAGAAGGCTTTCTTGTCTCTTCTTGCTATTCTTTGGAACTCTGCATTCAGATGTTTATCTCTTTCCTTTTCTTCTATAAATATCTATGTACCCAACATAGGAGTACCGCAGTACGTAAGGCAAACGCTAACAAATTTGAAAGGGGAAATTAAAAGTAATGTAGTAATAGTCGGAGACTTTAATATCCCACTTACATGTATGTATAGATCAACCGAGCAGAATATCAGCAAGGAAACACAAACTTCAAGTGATACAATGGACCGGTTAGACCTAATTGATATCTATAGGACACTTCACCCCAAAACAATGAATCTCACCTTTTTCTCAAGTGCACATGGAACATTTCCAGGATAGATTGCATAAATCTAGCCTTGGTAAATTAGAAAAAGAAAACAAAAATGAAATCATTTCAAGCATCATTTCTGATCATAATGCAGTAAGATTAGATGTTGTAGCTCAGTCAGCAAAGAATCTGCCTGCAATGCAGGAGACCCAGGTTCGATTCCTGGGTTGGGAAGACTCTCTGGAGAAGGAAATGGCAACCAACTCCAGTGTTCTGGCCTGGAGAGTTCCACGGACAGAGGAGTTTGGCAGGCTACAGTCCATGGGGCCACAAGAGTCGGAAACGACTGAGCGACTAAACAACCTACAACAGCAGGAAAAATAAAACTATTAAAAATACAAACATATGGAGGCTGAACAACACACTTCTGAATAACCAACATATAACAGAAGAAATCAGAAAAGAAATGAAAATATGCATAGATACAAACAAAAATGAAAACAAGACATGAATGAAAATGAAATGAAAACCAATGGGATTCAGAAAGCAGCGCTAAGGGGAAGATTCATAAAAATACAAGCTTATCTGAAGAAACAAGGGAAACCTCAAATAAATGACCTAACGTCCCAGCTAAAGCAATGAGAAAAAGAAGAAATGAAGAACCCCGGGGTTAGCAGAGGGAAAGAAATCATAAAAATTAGGGAAGAAATAAGTGAAAAGGAAAGGAAACTGTTACAAAAATCAGCGAAAGGAAAAGACAGTTCTTTAAGAAGATAAAAAAAAAAAAAAAAAGACAAGCCATTAGCCAGATTCATCAAGAAAGAAAGGGAGAAGAATCAATTCAACAAATTAGAAATGAAAATGGAAAAATCACAACAGACGACACAGAAATAGAAAGGATCCTGAGACTACTATCAGCAGCTATATGACAATAAAATGGGTAACTTAGAAGAAATGGACAAATACTCAGAAAAGTATAACCTTCCAAAACTGAACCAGGAAGAAATAGATAATCTCAACATACCCATCATGAACACAGAAGGCAAAACTGCAATCAAAAAGCTTCCAACCACAAGAAAAATTAAGCTCAGGACCAGATGGCTTATTCACCCTCCTGGTTACCCTGGCCACCTGGAGAAAACAAAAAAAGGGAGTACAGAGTGGCGGTTTGTTTGGGGAAGAGGGTGAAGATGGATGGGAACAATGGCTTCAGGAGAAGGGGTGTGGGCGGAGAAGGGGTAAGGGCCTGGCAAGGACAAGGGGAGGGGTCTTATGGGGCGGTCTCAATGGACAAGAGGACCTTGCATGGGTTCAGCTCACCTTGACACTTCTTTGGACAACTGTTGACAGGAGCTTTTCATCTTTTCCTCCTGGGTATCTAGAGTCTGCTGTTCCACAACTTCTCTAGAGCCTTGTGGCTTCCCAGTCACCTTAGTCATTTTGAAGACTCACAGCGGTCTGCTCCAGAGCCCCTGAGCAGCCCTATGTATACCCCTCCCAGGGGGCCACAGCCTTATGCTTTATGAGGTCAGCAACTCATAAAGTTGCTGCCACCAGCCAATGGTGGCCCTGGGTGGGCCTTCACATCACAAAGCCCGATCCTGTCAACTCTAGGGGAGGATGGAGAGCAGCTCAGATGATTTGGTGGGGAAAAGGTAGCATTTTTAATGGCCTTAGGAGCCCTCCAAACTCACCTGCCATCCTCATCTCTCTAAGTCTACATGAAGGGCCACATGGCAGGGAGACTGGGTCTCCTCCAAACCTTGGCCCACAGCCACAGTATTCAGGCTTTCATTCTTTTCTCTCTCACATTTCACCATTATCTAGTTTTTCATATCCTGCCTAAAATTCCTCCATGATAATTAGGTTCTATCGAAGTATCTGTGGAAAAGAGAATCATTCTACTTTCCTCCTATAAGGTGGTCTTAAAGCACTTTGAGCACCATTTAATTCTGGACCACCTACCAGGAATCTTTTCCATCCCACTTCCTTTGCTCAGTTTGCACATAGCTGTCCTCACTTTTCTAGTTTCCAGTCTGAAACCCCTGTCTTCAGGCTGTGAGAATGCACTGAATATTTTTGCTGTTGGTCCACTTGGAGCTGTCTAGTTTCAAATCTAAGACTCACACTCACCTCATTAGGTGTAATACCCAAGTCTGGGTTTATACAGGGTGATGGGGATGAGGCATCCCAAGAAAGAAATGATGACCTTTGAGTGATTAGTATTCCCCCGAAGGGGCGGTGCTTGCTCAGAGTTGTGTGAGCCTTGTCTGGAAAGGGCTTTCTCAACATGTGCCCTTACAAATCTCTTTTCTCATCTTGTTTTCCAGCTGGTACCTCCACTGCTGCTTACGTCACCATTGAGACCATGCTGGAATTCATTTCCATGAAGAGCTACGACAAGATTCCAGCTTCTTGGAAGAAACACTGTGTAATCATGTATCCCCACCTAGTTCCCAAGGTCTCTCATTGAGGTGGTTGCCTCTGGAGGAAAGGGGAATGAGGTGTCGGCTTCATCTCAGTCCTTGTGTTCCTAATTGACAAGCAGGATCAGCCAGCCTGAGGTGTGCCCTGGGGTACACAGTTTTTTGTCTTAGTGGGACTTCCTGGGTTTCCTGTGAAGCGCTCACTTCCAGGTGTTCACTGGTTCCTTATTCACCCTGGATGCATGACACTGCTTAAAATTTTAAGAGGTAGGAAAAAAAAAAAAAAAAAGCACCATAAACAAACCCAAAAGATGACTGTTAAAATTTTATAACAAAGAACCTAAAGAATGATAGAAAAATGTGAAAAACACACGAGCCAACAGTTTCTAAGAAAGATGTACTACTGGACATTCACTTTATTAAGAGATGTTTAAAAGACATGAGCAGCCATTTGACAAGAAAGATATGGGACTATACACTAACCACATTAAAAAGATATTTAATCTCACTAAGGTAAGAAAAAATCATATTAAATTTCCCTTGAGAAATCAAACTGACCCAGAAGAGGCATAGATTTAAGACATTGCAGACAGAGACATTAAAATATTGGAATGACTGTGTTTTGCATTTTGTAAAATTAAGTAGAGACATGCAAATAATAAAGTAGACCAATTCCATCTTGTAGATAGGAAAACTGTAGCGTCAGATGGCAAACACAGTCGATAGAATAAATGACAGATTAGACAGGACAGCAGGAGGAAATTGTGCACTTGAAGACGTAGCAACAGAAAGTGCTCAGAGTGAAGCGCAGACTATGCCAATATATACAAAGACAACGCAGCATAATCTATTAATTTTTGTCCCCTAAGAACGCAGGATTGGTTAAACATTTGAAAATCAATCAGTGTAATTCAAAGTACTAAAGGACAAAAAATAAAACACAGTAGGGTCATCTCGAAAAACGCTGAAAAATAATTTGATAAAGTCTAATATCTATTCCAGGGTTGGGAAGATGCCCTGGTGGAGGGCATGGCAACCATGTATTCTTGCCTGGAGAATCCTCAACCAGAGGAACCGTTTGGGTTTAAACTCCATGGGGTCGCAAAGAGCTGGACAGATCTGAGTGACTGAACACATTCTGTATAAAAACTCTTAGCAAACTAGAAATAGAAAACTTCAACCTGATGATGGTAATAAACTGTATAACTAACATCATACTTTATGGTAAAACATCGCACCAGGCTTCCCTGTCCCTGTCCATCACCAACTTCCGGAGCTTGCTAAAACTCGTGTGCATTGAGGATGCCATCCAACTATCTCGTCTTCTATCGTCCCCTTCTCTTCTGGCCTTTGATCTTTTCCAGCATCAGGGTCTTTTCAAATGAGTTACTTCTTTGCATCAGGTTGCCAAAGTATTGGAGCTTCAGTCATTTCAATGTATGTTCAGGACTGATATTCTTGGGATTGACTGCTTTGATATCCTCAAGAGTTTTCTCCAACACCACAGTTCCAAAGGATCAATTCTTAGGCACTCAGCTTTCCTTCTCCTCCAACTCTCACATCAGTACATGACTATTGGAAAAAGGATTGCTTTGACACATTGGTTGATTGTTGGTAAAATAATGTCTCTGCTTTTTAATGCTTTCTAAGTAAGTCATAGCGTGACTTCCAAGGAGCAAGCACCTTTGAATTTCACGGTTGCAATCAACATCTGTAGTGATTTGCCTCCCCAACTGCGAAAAACAGTCTGGCACTGTTTCCATTGTTTCCTGATCTATTTGCCATGAAGGGATGTGCCTGGATGCCATGATATTAGTTTTCTGAATGTTGAGTTTTAAGCCAACTTTTTCACTCTCCTCTTTCACTTTCATCAAGAGGCTCTTTAGGTCCTCACTTTCTGCCATAAGGGTGGTGTTATCTGCATATATGAGATTACTGATATTTCTCTTGACAATCTTGATTCCAGCTTGTGCTTCATCCAGCCTGGCATTTAGCATGATGTCCTTTGCTTATAAGTTAAATAGCAGGGTGATGAAATACAGCCTTGATATACTCCTTTCCCGACTTGCAACCAGTCTGTTGTTTCATGTCCAGTTCTAACTGATGCTTCTTGACCTGCACACAGATTTCTCAGGAGGCAAGTCAGGTGGCCTGGTACTCCCATCTCTTTTAGAATTTTCCACAGTTTATTTTGACCCACACACTCAGAGGTTTTGGCATATTGAATAAAGCAGAAATATATGTTTTTCCTGGAACTCTTGCTTTTTCAATGATCCAGTGGATGTTGGCAATTTGATCTCTGGTTCCTCTGCCTATTCTAAGTCCACTTTTAACATCTGGAAGTTCACAGTTCACATACTGTTGAAGCCTGGCTTGGAGAATTTTGAGCATTACTCTACTAGCACGTGAGATGAGTGCAACTGTGTGGTTGTTTGAGCATTCTTTGGCATTACCTTCCTTTGAGACTGGGATGAAAACTGACGTTTTCCAGTCCAGTGGCCACTGCCAAGCTTTGAAACTTTGCCGGCGTATTGCGTGGTACTTTCACAACATCATCTTTTAGGATTTCAAATAGCTCAACTGGAATTCCATAACTTCCACTAGCTTTGCTTCCTAAGATCCACTTGGCTTCACATTCCAGGATGTCTGGCTCTAGGTGAGTGATCACACTATCCTGGTTATCTGCATCATGAAGATCTTTTTTGTATAATTCTTCTGTGCATTGTTGCCATCAATTCTTAATATCTTTTGCTTCTCTTATGCCCGTACCATTTCTGTCCATTATTGTGCCCATCTTTACATGAAATGCTCCCTTAGTATCTCTAATTTCCTTGACGTGATCTCTAGTCTTTCCCATTCTATTGTTTTCCTCTGTTCTTTTTGTTGATTGCTGAGGAAGGCTTTCTTATCTCTACTTGCAATTCTTTGGAACTCTTCATTCAAATGGGTATATATTTCCCTCTCTCCTTTGTCTTTTGCTTCTTTTCATTTCTCAGCTATTTGGAAGGCCTCCTCAGAGAACCATTTTGACTTTTTGCATTTGTGTTTCTTGGGTATGGTCTTGATCACTGCCTCCTGTACACTGTCACAAAACTCCATCGATAGTTCTTCAGGCATTCTGTCTATCTTGATTCTGTCTTGAATCTTCAATATTCTGTCTTGAATCTATTTGTCACTTCCACTGTATAAACATAAGGGATTTGATTTAGTTCATACCTGAATCATCTAGTCATTTTCGCTAGTTTCTTCAATTTAAGGTAAAATTCGGCAATAAAGTGTTCAGTGCATAGATGTTTGCAACTGTTATGTCTCCCTCTTGGATTGATTCTTTTATCATAGTGTAGTGTCTTTCCTTATTTTTTATAGTGTTCTTATTTTAAGGCCTGTCTGATATCAGGATTAATATTCCAGCTTTCTTTTGCTTTCCATTTGCATAGAACGTATTTTTCCATTCTCTCAATTTCAGTCTATATGTGTCTTTGCATCTGAAGGTGGTTTCTGGTTGACAGCATACATATATGGGTCATGTTTTTGTATCCATTCAATCAGTCTGTGTCTTTTGGTTGGAACATTTAATCTGTTTACATTTAAAGTAATTATCAACCTACCAAAAGTGTTTTTCAGAGAACTAGAACAAATCATTGCACAGTTTGTATGAAGGGGAAAAAAAAAAAAAAAACACCTCGAATAGCCAAAGCAATCTTGAGAAAGAAGAATGGAACTGAAGGAATCAACCTGCATGACTTCAGGCTATAGTACAAAGCTACAGTTATCAAGACAGTATGTTACTGACACCAAGACAGAAATATAGATCAATGGAACAAAATAGAAAGCCCAGAGATAAATCCACGCACCTATGGTCACTTTATCTTTGACAAAGGACTCAGGAATATACAATGGAGAAAAGACCGATATCTTTAACAAGTGGCACTGGAAAAACTGGCCAACCACCTGTAAAATAATGATTCTAGAATACTTTCTAATGATACACAAAAATAAACTAAATGTGGATTAAAGATCTAAATGAAAGACCAGAAACTGTAAAACTTCTAGAGGAAAATGTAGACAGAACAGTCTCTGACATAAATCACAGCAGGACCTTCTATGACTCACCTCCCAGAGTAATGTAAATAAAAGCAAAAATAAACCAACGGAACTAATCAAATTTAAAAGCTCCTGAACAATGAAGGAAACAAGGAAGGTGAAAAGACAGTCATCAGAACGGGAGAAAATGATAGTAAATGAAGCAATTGACTAAGTGAAACTCAAAAATATACAAGAAGCTCATGCAACTCAATACCAGAAAAAATTAATGGCCCAATCAAAAATTAGGCTGAAGAACTAAACAGACAGTTCTCCAAAGAAGACATACAGATGGTTAAGAAACATATGAAAAGATGCTCAACATCACTCATTATCACAGAAATGGACATCAAGCCACAGTGTTGTACCATCTCACACCTGTCAGAATGGCTGTTATCAAAACGTCGACAAACAATACATGCTGAACAGACTGCAGAAAAAAGGGAATCCTCTTACAGTGTTGGAGGCAATGCAAACTAGTACAGCCAGTATGGGGGGCACTGTGTAGATTCCTTAAAAAGCTGGAACTAGTACTGTCATGTGACCCAGGAAACCCACTGCTGGGCATACACACTGAGGAAACCAGAATTGAAAGAGACACGTCTACCCCAATGTTCATCATCACAGCAGTGTTTTCATGTTTAGGACATGGAAGCTACCTAGATATCCATGAGCAGATGAATGGATAGTAAAGCTTTGGTACATATACAGAATGGAATATTACTCAGCTATTTAAAAGAGTGCATTTGAATCAGTTCTAATGAGGTGAATGAAACTGGATCCTATGATACAGAGTGATGCAAGGCAGAAAGAAAAACATCCATACACTATATTAACATATATATATATATATATATATATATATACACACACACACATATATATATATAATTTAGAAAGATAGTAATGAGGACCCTACATGTGAGAGAGCAAAAGAAGCGCAGATATAAATAGCAGACTTTTGGATTCTATGGAAGAAGCTAGGGGTGGGATGATTTGGGAGAATAGAAGTGGAGCATGCATATTACCATATGTGAAATAGAAGACCAGTCCAGGTTTGGTGCATGAGACAGGGTGCCAAGGGCCAGTGCACTGGGACAATCCTGAGGAATGAGATGGGGAGGGAGATGGGAGGGGGTTCAGGATTAGGCACCCATGTACATCCATGGGTATACACCCATGATACATATTAGCACACCACGTAACCTGCCGCTTGAGAAACCTGTATGCAGGTCAGGAAGGAACAGTTACAACTGAACATGGAATAACAGACTGGTTCCAAATAGGAAAAGGAGTAGGTCAAGGCTGTAGATTGTCACCCTGCTTACTTAACTTATATGCAGAGTACATCATGAGAAACGCTGGGCTGGAGGAAGTACAATCTGGAATCAAGTTTGCCGGAAGAAATATCAATAACTCAGATATGCAGATGACACCACCTTTGGACAGAAAGTGAAGAAGAACTAAAGAGCCTCTTGATGAAAGAGAAAGAGCAGATTGAAAAGATTGGCTTAAAGCTCAACATTCACAAAGCTAAGATAATGGCATTCAGTCCCATCACTTCATGTCAAATAGATGGGGAAACAGTGGCTGATGTTATATTTTGAGAGGAGGAAGGGGGTCCAAAATCATTGCAGATGGTGATTGCAGCCATGAAATTATAAGACACTTACACCTTGGAAGGAAAGTTATGACCAACCTAGACAGTAAATTGAAATGCAGAGACATTACTTCATCAACAAAGGTCCATCTAGTCAAGGTTATGGTTTTTCCCGTGGTCATGTATGGATATGAGAGTTCAACTATAAAGAAAGCAGAGCACCCGAGAATAAATGATTTTAAACTGTGGCGTTGGAGAAGACTCTTGAGAGTCCCTTGGACTGCAAGGAGACCCAACCAGTCCATCCCAAAGGAGATCAGTCCTGGGTGTTCATCTGAAGGACTGATTTTGAAGCTGAATCTTCAATATTTTGGCCACCTGATGTGAAGAGCTGATTCATTTGAAAAGACCCTGATTCAGGGAAAGACTGAGGGCAGAAGAGGATAGCAGAGGAGGAGATGTTTGGATGGCATCACCGACTCAATGGACATGGGTTTGGGTAGACTCCAGCAGTTGTTGATGGACTCGGAGGCCTGGCATGCTGCAGCGCGTGGGATCGCAAATAGTCGGGCACAACTGAGCAACTGAACTGAACTGAACTGATACACCCATGGCTGATTCATGTCAATGTATGGCAACAACCACTACAATTTTGTAAAGTAATTAGCCTCCAATTAAAACAAGTAAATTAATTTAAGTAAAAAAAAAAATCTAGAGTAGAGGGTAGACTCTCTGAAATACAATATTAAAAATAGAAAACACAATCAATCACAAAATATATTTTAAAAATATGAAATATGCTTTAAAAATAGGGTCATATTTTGCAAGGTAATAGGCTGTAAAATTGAAAATTAAAGGATTAATTATGACCCAGCAATCCCACTGCTGGGCATACACACCAAGGAAACCAGAATTGAAAGAGACACGTGTACCACAATGTTCATCACAGCACTGTTTCTAATAGCCAGGACATGGAAGCAACCTAGATGTCCATCAGCAGACGAATGGATAAGAAAGCTGTGGTACGTATACACAGTGGAGTATTACTCAGCCATTAAAAAGAATACATTTGAATCAGTTCTAATGAGGTGGATGAAACTGGAGCCTATTATATCGAGTGAAGTAAGCCAGAAAGAAAGAAAGAAAGAAAAAAAAAAAAAAAAAACCCACACCAATACAGTATACTAACACATGTATATGGAATTTAGAAAGATGGTAACGATAACCCTGTATGTGAGACAGCAAAAGAGACACAGATGTATAGAACAGTCTTTTGGACTCTGTGGGAGAGGAAGAGGGTTGGATGATTTGGGAGAATGGCATTGAAACATGTGTAATATCATATAAGAAACGAATCGCCAGTCCAGGTTTGATGCAGGTTACAGGATGCTTGGGGTTGGTGTACTGGGATGACCCAGAAGGATGGTACAGGGAGGGAGTGGGAGGGGGGTTCAGGATGGCGAACACGTGTACACCCATGACAGATTCATGTGGATGTATGGCAAAACCAATATAATATTGTAAAATTAAAAAAAAAAAAGTAAGAAGGAAAAAATAATAAATAATTTTAAAAAATTAGAAGGTTGATAATAGAAAAACTATATCTAGGAATTTCTCTGGAGCCGTTGTGGGCAGTGTGGGTTCAGTTGAGTTTCAGATAATTCCTTGTTCCAGCTTGCATTTCTTTACAAGATCTATAAGCCCCTTCCTATGCTTAGTCAATATTAACTACAGGGTTTTAATCTGTTGCACCTCTCACTCCCAGAGGGGTTCCCTTTTCTTTCTTTATTTTGGCTTTCTCTCTTTGCAAGTCTCTTTAGCGTGTAATTTCTGCCCTGGCACAAGGGGGCAAAGGTGGTCACTTATTTCGGCTCACTTGTTCAGTTGAGGTGTGGGGAGGG
Organism: Bos taurus; assembly: GCF_002263795.3. Lineage (NCBI taxonomy): Eukaryota > Metazoa > Chordata > Mammalia > Artiodactyla > Bovidae > Bos > Bos taurus. Next base: position 24,974,366 of record NC_082638.1, read on the forward strand.
AGGAACACTGCAAACAAATAATGTTGGTGTGTATTTTGGGAAAGTGCTTGCAGTGTATGGAACACACTGGGCTTTCCCAAGCTCACGGTGGTGTGTGCTTTCCACGTGTACACTGCTCAGGTTCCAGATTGCTCTTCAGGGGTACTGCCCAATGTGGGCCCTGCATTTCCTGCAATTCCCAGGTCTAAGCTGCTCAGGTTCAGGTTTTCAGGTACACCGCAAAGTCACAGACTCAGATGCACGTGCGTTCTGTGCCCTTCCCAGGTCCCAGCAGCTCAGGCGACCAGGTGCTTGGCCAACGCACTGTCCCAAGTGGGCCATGCATCTTAATTACCTACTGGGTCCAGGCCGCTCAGTTTCCTGGGTGTGCCATGAGAACACTGCCTCAGGTGTATCATGTGTCTCCTCTGGGGAGCTGATCTCAAGCTGCAACTCTCCTGGCAGATGTCAACCATCCAGGACTCCAGGAAGACATGGTTAGAAACTGGCAGCCTGCTCACAGTTTGGTGGAGAGTGCCGGTCTCTGAGGCTGAGGCCGCCCCTTGCCTTCTGGTTCTGGCTGCCACACACATGGCTGTCTGCCTCTTGTTGGGGGAGGGGCCTGGAGACAGCCGGCTAGTTCTGCTTTGGTATTTGCTCAATCCTTTGTTCTCCTTTCAAAGACAATGAGCAGCCTATCTGGGTACCTGGTGTCCTCTGCCAGCATTCAGAAATTGTTTTGTGGAAGTTGCTCAGCGTTCAAATGATCATTTGATGAATGTGTTGGGGAGAATGGGGTCTCCCCATCTTATTCCTCTGCCATCTTAGGACCACGCCCCCACCCCGAGGTCTTGTTTATGTATCCATTTAGCCAGTCTGGGCTTTTTGGTTGGAACATTTAATCCATTTATATTTAGAATAATTATTGACATATGTGCTCCTATTCGGAGAAGGCAATGGCACCCCACTCCAGTACTCTTGCCTGGAAAATCCCATGGACGGAGGAGCCTGGTAGGCTGCAGTCCATGGGGTCACACAGAGTTCGACATGACAGAGCGACTTCCCTTTCACTTTTCACTTGCATGCACTGGAGAAGGAAATGGCAACCCCCTCCAGTGTTCTTGCCTGGAGAATCCCAGGGACCGGGGAGCCTGGTGGGCTGCCGTCTATGGGGTCGCACAGAGTCAGACAGGACTGAAGCGACTTAGCAGCAGCAGCAGCAGTGCTCCTATTGCCATTTTCTTAATTGTTTGGGGTCGGTTTTGTCGATCTTTTTTCTTCTCTTGTATTTCTTGACTATATAAGTCCCTTTACCATTTGTTGTAAAGCTGGTTTTGTGGTAAAGAATTCTCCTACCTTTGGCTCATCTGAAAAGCTTTGATTTCTCCATCAATTTTGAAGGAGATCCTTGCCACGTACAGTAATCTTGGCTGTAGATTTTTCTCTTTCAGTGCTTTAAATATGCCATGCCATTCTCTTCTGGCCTGCAGAGTTTCTGTTGAAAGATCAGCTGTGAAACATATGGGGTTTCCATTGGATGTTACTTGTTACTTTTAACTTGCTACTTTTAATATTCTTTCTTTGTGTTTCATCTTCTTTAGTTTGCTTAGTATATGTCTAGGGCTGTTTCTCCTTGGGTTTATCACAAATGGGACTCTTGGCACCTCTTGGACTTGATTGACTATTTCCTTTTCCATGTTGGGGGTTTTTCAAGTATAATCTCCTCTAAACTTTTCTCATACCCTTTATTTTTCTCTCTTCTTCTGGGACCCCTATAATTTGAATCTTGGTGCATTTAACATTGTCCAACAGGTCTCTGAGACTATCCTCAGTTCTTTTCATTCTTTTGACTTTATTCTGCCCTTCCGCAGTTGTTTCCACCATTTTGTCTTTCAACACACTGATCCATTTTCTGGTTCAGATACCCTGCTCTTGATTCTTTCTAGAGTATTTTTAATTTCAGTAATTGTTGTTTGTCTCTCTATTTATCTTTCAATTTATTTTTTGCTTATTCTTCAATTCAACTAGGGGTTTGCTCATTGATTCTTGCATTGTCTCCATGTCATTTTCAAAGTTTTTGATCATCTTTACTATCATTATTCTGAATAGTTTTTCAGGCAGTTTGCCTATTTCCTCTTCATTTGTTTAAATTTCTGTGTGTCCAGTTTGTTCCTTTATTTGTGCAGCATTTCTTTGTCATTTCTTCCTTTTTAAAAAGACCTTATTGTGTTTGAGGTCTCCTTTTGCCAGCCTTCAAATTTGCATTCTTTCTTCCTTTTAGTTTCTGCACTCCTAAATTTGGTCCAATGGTTTGTGTAAGCTTTGCATTGGGTGAGATTGGTGCTGAGTTTTTTTTTTTTTTTTCTTTTCTTTTCTTTTCCTTCTGATGTGCAGGGCTGACTGAGAAGGATAATCCTGTCTGCTGATGACTGGGTTTCTATTTTTGTCCTATTTGCTGTTTGGATGAGGTGTCCTACACTGGGTTGGGTTGTCCTGATTGGTGGTTGGGTGATTCTAGGTCTTGTATTCAAGTGGTTTAGTTTGCATGAGTGAGTTCTCAGTAATTGATACTCCCTAAGGTTAGGAGTTCTCCGGTTGTATAGGGTCTTGGAGTCAGTGTTCCCACTCCAAATGCTCGGGGCTGGATCATTGGCCAGGAACACCGTTACAACAGGTGGTTTGTTATGGTATTAAGTTAGATTAAAATAAATATCAAAAAAAAAAAGAGAGAAACCAAAGGTGAACCCCTGACAAATGGCAGTTACACTGTCACACAAATAATAATTAAAATAAAGGAATGTTATATACACATATACAACCATCAGCAAAATCCCAACAGTTCAACAAAAATAAACTACAATAGGCTGACCTAGCAAACAACGGAAACCAAAAGTGATATCTACCAGTTAAGTACAAAACTAATGAGTGCACAAGCTGGAAAAGAAATCTAAAGCAAAGTCCCAAGTGGGGATGAAAGCACTGAAAATAAAACTAACAAAATGTTGAGAGGAAAGGAAGGAAAGAAAAGAAAGAAAGAAAGAATAGATATGCGAGGTTCAACAGAGGTAAATGAACAAGGTTTGTTTAAAGTTTAACTGCAAGGGGACAAGAACAGAGGAAAGGCAAACAATGGAATAAATATAATAGGTTTAAAAAATTAAAATTTAAAACAATAAAAATAGAAAATAATAAAAACAAATCAAAAATAAATGGGAAAACAAGGAATCCTCCAAAGAACTGTAAAAATCCAATGTAGAAGCAGAGGTTTATCACAAGAGTAAAAAGTATGACTGAATATACACATGTACATATACACCCACAAGCAAAATCAAAACATTCCAGCAAAATAAAGTACAATAGATTGATTGACCTGGTGAACAAAGGGGAAAAAAATTATATATATATATATATATATATATATATATATATATATATACCAGAATAGAACCACCTGAAGCACAAACTGGGAAACAAAACTAGAGCAAGGTGCCAATTGGAGAATAAAAGAATGAAAATAAAACTAACAAATATATTGAGAGAAAAGGAAAGAAAGGAAAAAATACATATGCAGAGTTAAATAGAGGTACAGATGACTGTTGAGAGTCCCTTGGACTGCAAGTAAATCCAACCAGTCCATTCTAAGGGAGATCAGTCCTGGGTGTTCATTGGAAGGACTGATGTTGAAGCTGAAATTCCTATACTTTGGCCACCTGATGCGAAGAGCTGACTCATTGGAAAAGGCCCTGATGCTGGGAAAGATTGAGAGCAGGAGGAGAAGCGAACAACAGAGGATGAGATGGTTGGATGGCATCATCAACTCGATGGACATGGGTTTGGTTGGACTCCAGGGGTTGGTGATGGACAGGGAGGCCTGGCGTGCTGTGGTTCATGGGGCCACAAGGAGTCGGGCACAACTCAGCCACTGAACTGAACTGAACTGAACTGAAAAGATTTATATACATTAAAGATTAACTGCAAGGGGAAAAGAACAGTAGGGAAAGTAAACAAATAATAAATGTAGAAAAAATAATAATAGGTTTAAAAAATGAAAAAGAGAGAGAGAGAGAGAAAAGGAAACTCCACAGAATTTCAAAAGCTGTATATAGCGACAGAGATTTATAACAGCAATACAAATGTGACCGAAGAAAAATAAGGCTCAAAAGCTTCATTAGATTTCATAGTGCCAATGAAATTGGCAACTACAACGTGGGCGAGGGGAAGGAATTGAAACCAACCACACAAACAAAAATCCTAAAGAATCTACAGAGCAAGTCAAAACATGAGAATAATACAGGTTTTTCTTTAGTCATTGCTCTCAGAGTCCCTTCGCCCGCTAAAATTGCAGTCCACCTCACCTCCCTAGGATGCCCTCCAAAACTGTGCTGAACTCTGAACCTGATTTGGGGGGAGCTCATTCTAATCCGGTCCTACTCCTATATGTTTTTTGTCTCCAATGTTCACAACTATCAGAACCAGGACGTTTCCTTTTGTGGCAGTTATCAGTGTCTTTTTATATATTATTCAGTTCAGTTCAGTCGCTCAGTCGTGTCCGACTCTTCGCGACCCCATGAATCGCAGCACGCCAGGCCTCCAGTCCATCACCAGCTCCCAGAGTTCACTCAGACTCACGTCCATCGAGTCAGTGATGCCATCCAGCCATCTCATCCTCTGTCGTCCCCTTCTCCTGCCCCGAATCCCTCCCAGCATCAGAGTCTTTTCCAATGAGTCAACTCTTCGCATGAGGGGGCCAAAGTACTGGAGTTTCAGCTTTAGCATCATTCCTTGCAAAGAAATCCCAGGGCTGATCTCCTTCAGAATGGACTGGATGGATCTCCCTGGAGTCCATGGGACTCGCAAGAGTCTTCTCCAACACCACAGTTCAAAAGCATCAATTCTTCAGTGCTCAGCCTTCCTCACAGTCCAACTCTCACATCTATACATGACCACAGGAAAAACCATAGCTTTGACTAGACGGACCTTTGTTGGCAAAGTAATGTCTCTGCTTTTGAACATGCTATCTAGGTTGGTCATAATTTTCCTTCCAAGAAGTAAGCGTCTTTTAATTTCATACCTGCAGCCATCATCTGCAGTGATTTTGGAGCCCTGCCCCACCAACACCGCCCCCCCCCCCAAAAAAAAAAAAAAAAAAACTGACGCTCTTTCCACTGTTTCCCCATCTATTTCCCATGAAGTATATGGGACCGGATACCATGATCTTCATTTTCACTCTCCACTTTCATTTCATCAAGAGACTTTTCGGTTCCTCTTCACTTTCTGCCATAAGGGTGGTGTCATCTGCATATATAGGTTATTGACATTTCTCCCGGCAATCTTCTTTCCAACTTGTGTTTCTTCCAGTCCAGGGTTTCTCATGATGTACTCTGCATAGAAGTTAAATCAGCAGGGTGAGAACATACAGCCTTGACGTACTCCTTTTCCTAATTGGAACCAGTCTGTTGTTCCACGTCCAGTTCTAACTGTGGCTTCCTGACCTGCATACAGGTTTCTCAAGAGGCAGGTCAGCTGGTCTGGTATTCCCATCTCTTTCAGAAGTTTCCACAGTTTATTGTGATCCACACAGGCAAAGGCTGTGGCATAGTCAATAAAGCAGAAATAGAGGTTTTTCTGGAACTCTCTTGCTTTTCCATGATCCAGCAGATGTTGGCAATTTGGTCTCTGGTTCCTCTGCCTTTTCTAAAACCAGCTTGAACATCAGGAAGTTCACAGTTCATGTATTGCTGAAGCCTGGCTTGGAGAATTTTGAGCATTACCTTACTAGTGTGTGAGATGTGTGCAATTCTGTGGTAGTTTGAGCATTCTTTGGCATTGCCTTTCTTTGGGATTGGAATGAAAACTCAGCTTTTCCAGTCCTGTGGCCACTGCTGAGTTTTCCAAATTTGCTGGCATATTGAGTGCAGCACTTCCACAGCATCATCCTTTGAGATTTGAAATAGCTCAACTGGAATTCCATCACCTCCACTAGCTTTGTTCATAATGCTGCTTTCTAAGCCCCACTTGACTTTATATTCCACAATGTCTGGCTCTAGTTCAGTGATCACACCATCGTGATTATCTGGGTCGTGAATATCTTTTTTGTACAGTTCTTCTGTGTATTCTTGCCATCTCTTCTTAATATGTTCTGCTTCTGTTAGGTCCATACCATTTCCGTCCTTTATCGAGCCCATCTTTGCATGAAATCTCCCCTTGGTATCTCTAATTTTCTTGAAGTGATCTCTAGTCTTTCCCATTCTGTTGTTTTCCTCCTTTTCTTTGCATCGCTCCCTGAGGAAGGCTTTCTTATCTCTTCTTGCTCTTCCTTGGAACTCTGCATTCAGATGTTTATATCTTTCCTTTTCTCCTTTGCTTTTCACTTCTCGTCTTTTCACAGCTATGTGGATTTAATCTGCAGCTTGTACAGGTGGTAGGAAGGTTTTGGGTCTTCTTCCTTAACAACACTGCCCCTGGGTTCCAATTGTGGTTTTATTCCCACTTCTGAATGTGAATCATCCACTGGGGTTTGCTCTTGAGACTGTCCTGGAGGACTTGGGCTTGCCCCTGTGAGGGGGCCAGATGTGGAGATGCAACTGCTTCAGTCATAGTGGCTCTGGCTGCATCAGGGACTCAGAAGAGTTGGTGGCTAGGGCAGCAGGACATATAGTGCTCTAGAAGGTATGTCAACCAGTACTGGCCCATACGGACCAGTATTTTTGCATGTAGAAGCCCCTTCCCTGAGAAAGAAGCCTGGCAAGCCACAGTTACAATGTCACATGCAATTGGACACTAAGGGCGGCAGTGAGGAGATACCCCTCCTCCAAGGTAAGGAGCAGTGGCTGCGCTTTGATGGAGCGGCTGTGAAGGGATACCCCACACCCAAGGTAAGAGAAACCCAAGTAAGATGGTATGTGTTGCAAGAGGGCATCAGAAGGCAGACACACTGAAACCATACTCACAAAAAACTAGTCAATCTAATCACACTAGGACCACAGCCTTGTCTAACTCAGTGAAACTAAGCCATGCCCTGGGGGCAACCCAAGACGGGCGGGTCATGGTGGAGAGATCTGACAGAAGGTGGTCCACTGGAGAAGGGAATGGCAAACCGCTTCAGTATTCTTGCCTTGAGAACCCCATGAACAGTATCAAAAGGCAAAATGATAGGATACTGAAAGGGGAACTCCCCAGGACAGTAAGGACCCAATATGCTACTGGATATCAGTGGAGAAATAACTCCAGAAAGAATGAAGGGATGGAGCCAAAGCAAAAACAATACCCAGTTGCAGTTGTGACTGGTGACAGAAGCAAGGTCTGATGCTGTAAAGGGCAATATTGCATAGGAACCTGGAATGTCAGGTCCATGAATCAAGGCAAATTGGAAGTGGTCAAACAAGAGATGGCAAGAGTGAATGTAGACATTCTAGGAATCAGCGAACTAAAATGGACTGGAATGGGTGAATTTAATTCAGATGAGCATTATATCTACTACTGCAGGCAGGAATCCCTCAGAAGAACTGGAGTAGCCATCATGGTCAACAAAAGATTCCGAAATGCAGTACTTGGATGCAATCTCAAAAACGACAGAATGATCTCTGTTCGTTTCCAAGGCAAACCATTCAATATCACAGTAATCCAAGTCTAGACCTCAACCAGTAATGCTGAAGAAGCTGAAGATGAACGGTTCTATGAAGACCTACAAGTCCTTTTCGAACTATACCCAAAAAAGATGTCCTTTTCATTGTAGGGGACTGGAATGCAAAAATAGGAAGTCAAGAAACACCTGCAGTAACAGGCAAATTTGGCCTTGGAATACGGAATGCAGCAGGGCAAAGACTAATAGAGTTTTGCCAAGAAAATGCACTGGTCATAGCAAAGACCCTTTTCCAACAACACAAGAGAAGACTCTACCCATGGACATCACCATATGGTCAACACCAAAATCAGATTGATTATATTCTTTGCAGCCAAAGATGGAGAAGCTCTATACAGTCAACAAGAACAAGACCAGGAGCTGACTGTGACTCAGATCATGAACTCCTTATTACCCAATTCAGACTGAAATTGAAGAAAGTAGGACAAACCACTAGACCATTCAGGTATGACCTAAATCAAATCCCTTATGATTATACAGTGAAAGTGAGAAACAGATTTATGAGCCTAGACCTGTTAGATAGAATGCCTGATGAACTATGGAATGAGGCTCATGACAATCTACAGGAGACAGGGATAAATACAATCCCCATGAACAAGAAATGCAAAAAAAGCAAAATGGCTGTCTGGGCACCCCTTACAAATAGCTGTGAAAAGAAGAGAAGCGAAAAGCAAAGGAGAAAAGGAAAGATATACGCATCTGAATGCAGAGTTCCAAAGAATAGCAGGAAGAGATAAGAAAGCCTTCCTCAGTGATCAATGCAAAGAAATAGAGGAAAACAACAGAATGGGAAAGACTAGAGATCTCTTCAAGAAAAGTAGAGATACCAAGGGGACATTTCATGCAAAGATGGGCTCAATAAAGGACAGAAACGGCATGGACCTAACAGAAGCAGAAGATACTAAGAAGAGATGACAAGAATACACAGAAGAACTATACAATCAAGATCTTCATGATCCAGATAATCACGATGATGTGATCACCGACCTAGAGCCAGACATCCTGGAATGTGAAATCAAGTGGGCCTTAGGAAGCAGCACTACGAACAAAGCTAGAGGAAGTGATGGAATTCCAGTTGAGCTATGTCAGATCCTGAAAGATGATGCTGTGAAAGTATTGCACTCAATATGCCAGCAAATTTGGAAAACTCAGCTGTGTCCACAGGACTGGAATGGTCGGTTTTCATTCGAATCCCGAAGAAAGGCAATGCCAAAGAATACTCAAAGTACTGCACAGTTACACTCACCTCACATGCTAGTAAAGTAATGCTCAAAATTCTCCAGGCCAGGTTTCAGCAATACGTGAACTGTGAACTTCCTGATATTCCAGCTGGTTTTAGAAAAGGCAGAGGAACCAGAGATCAAATTGCCAACATCTGCTGGATCATGGAAAAAGCAAGAGAGTTCCCGAAAAACCTCTATTCCTGCTTTATTGACTATGCCAAAGCCTTTGCCTGTGTGGATCACAGTAAACTGTGGAAAATTCTGAGAGAGATGGGAATACCAGACCACCCGACCTGCCTCTTGAGAAACCTCTATGCAGGTCAGTAAGCAACAGTTAGAACTGGACGTGGAACAACAGACTGGTTCCAATTAGGAAAAGGAGTACGTCAAGGCTATATAGTATCACCCTGCTTATGTAACTTCTATGCAGAGTACATCATGAGAAACCCTGGACTGGAAGAAACACAAGCTGGAATCAAGATTGCCGGGATAAATATCAGTAACCTCAGATATGCAGATGACACCGCCCTATGGCAGAAAGTGAAGAGGAACTAAAAAGCCTCCTGATGAAGGTGAAAGTGGAGAGTGAAAAAATTGGCTTCAAGCTCAGCATTCAGAAAACGAAGATCATGGCATCCGGTCCCATCACCTCATGGGAAATAGATGGGGAAACAGTGGAAACAGTGTCAGACTTTATTTTTGGGGGCTCCAAAATCACTGCAGATGGTGACTGCAGCCATGAAATTAAAAGACACTTACTCCTTGGAAGGAAAGTTATGACCAACGTAGATAGCATATTCAAAAGCAAAGACATTACTTTGCCAACAAAGGTCCGTCTAGTTAAGGCTATGATTTTTCCTGTGGTCATGTATGGATGTGAGAGTTGGACTGCGAAGAAGGCTGAGCACCTAAGGATTGATGCTTTTGAACTGTGGTGTTGGAGAAGACTCTTGAGAGTCCCTTGGACTGCAAGGAGATCCAACCAGTCCATTCTGAAGCAATTGAGCCCTGGGATTTCTTTGGGGGAATGATGCTGAAGCTGTAACTCCAGTACTTTGGTTACCTCTTGAGAAGAGTTGACTCATTGGAAAAGACTCTGATGTTGGGAGGAATTGGGGGCAGAAGGAGAAGGGGACAGCAGAGCATGAGATGGCTGGATGCCATCACTGACTCTATGGACGTGGATCTGGGTGAATTCCGGGAGGTGGTGATGGACAGGGAGTCCTGGCGTGCTGCGATTCATGGGGTCGCGAAGAGTGGGACAGGAATGAGCGACTGAACTGAACTGATCTGAACTGAACTGAACTGAAGTGACCAGGTATCCATAGACACAGGACTTTTTTGGCCTGTAGCAGCTCCGCCCCAGCGAGCATTGAGCATGAACTTGGCATAGCTTCTTGATTTCTGGGGACCGTGGTAGCGATAACTGTGCAGGGACAATGACCTCCTCTGCCGCAGAAGTTTTGACCCTATCAGAGTCTTTTCACCAGCCTCTTGTAGCTGGTGATAAGGAGGCCTCTTTTGCCACTCTTCCTCCATAGCTCCACTCTTTCAGGCACTTAGAGGGCTCCCTTGCCCTCTTCCAACGGGGTACTTCTCCGTTGTTTGGAGCATCAGGTACATAGATGGGGCCCCTGGGTGGGGTCCTAGTCTGCAGATCAGTAAGTCAGGCACTTGATTGGCCAGCCTCTCTATTGTTCAGCTGCCTATGCTGGTGTATGGGGAGAAAGAGACTATGGTGAGGGCTCCACCACCTATGATTGACCTAGTAGGATCCCCTTGCTTCCATGGGGCCTGGTGTTCCTCCACAAGCATTTCCCATCCCGATCTCTTTCCTCACATCCCATCAGTCCGTCTCTCTGCAGTCAATAGCAGCCCTTGCCCTGGGATTGCTCCACAATCCGAAAAATCCAGACCCCAACTGCTGTCCCTTCTATGGCACCTGTGTCCCTGTCTGGGGTGTGTATGACTGTGGCAAGGACTGTCTGATTCTCATTCCCTTTAGGCTCCCACAGATCAACTGTTTCACTCTCAGCCTAAAATATCTCTCCTCTGATCCAGACAGTTGATCCCAGGTGGGGGGTCGGACACCAACTTATAGTTCTCCCACCCACCGAGGGCAGGTCCAGGCCTATTAACATTCCTGTTCCCCCCACCCCTAGTTCCTTCACCCTACCGAGTTTTGTGGTTCTATTTATTATTTTCCTCTGGTCAGGTACTCCTGTCAGCTCTCAGCTGGTGTTCTGCACACACTTCTGTGTCTGAAGGTGTATCCTTGATGTATCCGTGGAGTGAAATGTACTCCACTTCCAGCTACTGTTCTGCCATTTTGTTCATCTCAACTTTTGGACTACTAGAAATAAGACTGTTATGAACATTCGTGTGCACGTCTGTGGGTATTTTTTTTTTTTTTTCATACTTGCTGGTATAAACCTAAGAAAGGGATTGAGGGGACATATGGTAACCCAATGTTTAACTTTTGAAGGAACTTCCAAACTGTTTTCCACCATGGTGTACTATTTTGTATTCCCATAAACAGTGCATGAAAGTTCAAATATTTCCACTTCCTCATCAGACTTGTTCTTCTCTGTCTCTCATGAGAGCCATACTTTCGGTGTGCCCTGCATGCTTACTTGCCATCTGTATATCATTATCTAGTGAATTTCCTGTTCAAATCTATTGTCCATTTTTGCATTGGTGTGTTTAATATATTCTGTCTGATTCTTAAGTTTTTCTTACTTCAATGTGACTGTTATTATTTTTTATTTTAATTTTAAATTGGCCTACTATATAGGAAAGCAATTAATTAAATTTTATATATCATCCCTATATCTTGTGACATTGCTTAAATTAATTCTTAGTTTTAGGTATTTTGTTCCTGTAGATTTCATTGGATATTCTACATAGATGTCACCAACAGATAAAAACAGCTTTATTCTTCTTTTCCAAACTGGATAACTTTTCAATCATTTCCTAATATGACTTCACGGACAGAAATTCAATATAATGAGAGTGGACATCTTTCTGTTGATTGTGATTTTAGAAGTAAAACACTCAGTGTTCTACCATAAAGTGTGATGTTAGTGATAGTTTAGTACTTTCATAAGGTTGAGGAAGTCTTCTCTTTCTGCTGCTGCTAAGTCGCTTCAGTCCTGTCCGACTCTTTGCGACCCCATAGACGGCAGCCCACCAGGCTTCCCTTCCCTAGTTTTCTCCAGGCAAGAACACTGGAGTGGGTTGCCATTTCCTTCTCCAATGCATGAAAGTGAAAAGTGAAAGTGAAGTCGCTCAGTCATGTCCGACTCTTAGCGACCTCATGGACTGCAGCCTACCAGGCTCCTCCATCCATGGGATTTTCTAGGCAAAAGTACTGGAGTGGGGTGCCATTGCCTTCTCCAATTCTATTTCTATTTCTTCTTCTATTTCTAGTTTGCTAAAATATTTTATACAGAATGTGCTCAGTCACAGAGTTGTGTCCAGCTTTTTGCAACCCCATGAAGTGTAGGCCAAACAGGCTCCTCTGGCCTTGGGGATTCTCCAGGCCAGAATACTGGAATGGATTGTCATGCTCTCCTCCAGGGGATCTTCCCAGCCCAAGGATGGACCCAGATCTCTGAGATGCCAGGCACTTTCTTTAATAGCTGAGCTGCCAGCGAAGCCTAAGAATACTGACGTGGGTAGCCAATCCCTACTTCAGGGAATCTTCCCAACCCAGGGATATTAGATTTTATCAAATTACTTTTCAGCATTTATCTAAATGACCCTACTGTGTCATCATTTTCAGTTCTTTAGTAAGTTGTTTATCCTGATGGATTTTCAAATGTTTAATGAATGCTACACTCTTAAGGGGACAAAAACCAATGGATTCTGCTATGTCATACATTGTATGTATTGGTGTAGGCTGCCACAGATAAGCTGTTTCATTCTCAGCCTTAAATGTTTCTCCTCTGATCCACACAATTACTCCAATGCGGGGAGTGGAAACCTACTTCAGTTCTCCCACCCACCAAGGGCAGGTCCAGACCTATTAACACTCCTGTTTTTCCCCCTAGTTCCTTCATCCTATCAAGTTTTGTGGTTCTATACATTCTTTTCCACTGGTCAGGTACTCCTGTCAGCTCTCAGCTGGTGTTCTGCAAGCATTTCTGTGTCTGAAGATGTATTCCTGATGTGTCCAAGGAGAGAGGTGTATTCCTCCTGCAACTACCACTCTGCCATCTTGTTCATCTCAACTTTTTGACTATTAGAAATAAGACTGCTATGAACATTCATGTGCACGTCTTTGGGGAAACATTTTTTTTTTACACATAGTGAGGTGACCATGATTCCAAGACTTGAAGCAAGACAGCTCCAAGTGGAGAAAGGGCAAGTGTATTCAGTGCAGTCTCACAGCCTGAAGACAGCAGTGTCTGAATGGAAGCTAGAACAAAGGAGGTGGGATGGAAAAAGCTTCTGGGAGGTGGCCCAGAATTAAATGGTCTTGAAAGTGCTTTAAGACCATCTCTCAAAGAGTCAGACATGACTGAGAGACTGAACTGAACTGTAGGAGGAAAGTGGGATGATTCTCATTTCCACAGACACTTCAATACAGCCTAATTATCATGGAGGTACATTAGGCAAGATATTACAATCTAGATGATGGTGAAATGTGGGAGAGAACAGAATCAAAGCCTCTATACTGTGGCTGTGGGTCAAGGTTTGGAGGAGACACATGCTCCCTGCCTTGTGACACAACAGAGTTGACTTCGAGAGGTGAGGATGACAGGTGAGTTTGGAGGGCTCCTAAGGGCCATTAAAAATGATGCATTTCCCACCCCCCCCCCCATCAAATCATCTGAGTTGCCCCCCATTCTGCCCTAGAGGTATCAGGATTGTGCTTTGTGATGTCAATCCTCAGCCAGGGCCACCATTGGCTGGGGAAGTGAGTTGCTGGTCTCTTAAAGCATAATGCTGTGGACCCTAGGGAGGGGTATATAGAGGTGTGCTCAGGGGCTCTGGAGCAGACCACTGGGTGTCTTCAAAATGACTAAAGAGACTCAGAAGCCACAAGGCTCTAGAGCACTTATGGAACAGCCGACTTCAGGTAACCAGGAGGAAAAGATGAAGACTTCCTGTCAACTGAGGTCCACAAAAGTGTCAAGGTGAGTTGAACCCATCCAAGCTCCTCTTGCCCATTGACACCGCCCCATGAGACCCCCCCTGCCCTCTACTGGCCTGGCACATAGCCCTTCTCTGGTCACACTTTTCCTGAAACTATCGTTCCTATCCATCTTCACCCTCTTCCCCAAACAAGTGGCATTCTGTGCTGCCTCTCTTGTTCTCTCCAGGTGTCCAGGGTAACCAGGAGGGTGAATAAGTCATCTGGTCCTGAGCTTCCTTTTTGTTCAATGGAAGATTTTTGATTACAGTTTTGCTTTCCATGCTTGTGATGGGTATGTTGGGATTATCTATTTCTTCCTGGTTCAGTTTTGGATTGTTATACTTTTCTAGGAATTTGTTCATTTCTTCCAAGTTGTCCATTTTATTGTCCTATAGCTGCTGATAGTAGTCTTTTATGATCCTTTGTACTTCTGTGTTGTCTGCTGTGATTTATCCATTTTCCTTTCTAATTTTGTTGATTTGATTATCCCCCCTTTCTTTCTTGATGAGTTTTGCTAATGGTTTGCCTATTTTATTTATCTTCTCAAAGAACCAGCGTTTATTTTTGCTGAGTTTTGCTATAGGTTCCTTAGCTTTTTTTCATGTATTTCTGCCCTAATTTTTTTTTTTTAACTTTACAAATTGTATTAGTTTTGCCAAATATCAAAATGAATCCGCCACAGGTATACATGTGTTCCCCATCCTGAACCCTCCTCCCTCCTCCCTCCCCATACCATCCCTCTGGGTTTTCCCAGTGCACCAGACCCAAGCATCCAGTATCATGCACCCAACCTGGACTAGCGACTCATTTCATGCATGATATTATATATGTTTCAATGCCATTCTCCCAAATCTTCCCACCCTCTCCCTCTCCCACAGAGTCCATAAGACTGATCTATACATCAGTGTCTCTTTTGCTGTCTCGTACTCAGGGTTATTGTTAGCATCTTTCTAAATTCCATATATATGCTTTAGTATACCGTTTTGGTGTTTTTCTTTCTGGCTTACTTCACTCTGTATAATAGGCTCCAGTTTCATCCACCTCATTAAAACTGATTCAAATTTATTCTTTTTAATGGGTGAGTAATACTCCATTGTGTATATGTACCACAGCTTTCTTATCCATTCATCTGCTGATGGACATCTAGGTTGCTTCCATGTCCTGGCTATTATGAACAGTGTTGCGATGAACATTGGGGTACACGTGTCTCTCTCAATTCTTGTTTCCTCAGTGTATATGCTCAGCAGTGGGATTGCTGGATCATAAGGCAGTTCTATTTCCAGTTGTTTAAGGAATCTCCACACTGTTCTCCATAGTGGCTGTAGTAGTTTGCATTCCCACCAAAAGTGTAAGAGGGTTCCCTTTTCTCCACACCCTCTCCAGCATTTATTGCTTGTAAACTTTTGGATCACAGCCATTTTGAGTCGTGTGAAATGGTACCTCAGAGTGGTTTTGATTTGCATTTCTCTGATAATGAGTGATGTTGAGTATCTTTTCATGTGTTTGTTAGCCATCTGTATGTCTTCTTTGGAGAAATGTCTATTTTGTTCTCTGGCCCATTTTTTTGATTGGGTCATTTATTTTTCTGGAGTTGAGCTGTAGGAGTTGCTTGTATATTCTTGAGATTAGTTGTTTGTCAGTTGCTTCATTTGCTATATTTTTCTCCCATTCTGAAGGCTGCCTTTTCACCTTGCTAATAGTTTTCTTTGATGTGCAGAAGATTTTAAGTTTAATTAGGTCCCATTTGTTTATTTTTGTTTTTATTTCCAATATTCTGGAAGGTGGGTCATAGAGGATCCTGCTGTGATGTATGGCAGAGAGTGTTTTGCCTATATTCTCCTCTAGGAGTTTTATAGTTTCTGGTCTTATGTTTAGATCTATAATCCATTTTGAGTTTATTTTTGTGTGTGGTGTTAGAAAGTGTTCTAGTTTCATTCTTTTACAAGTGGTTGACCAGATTTCCCATCACCACTTGTTAAAGAGATTGTCTTTAATCCATTATATATTCTTGCCTCCTTTTTCAAAGATAAGGTGTCCATATATGCGTAGATTTATCTCTGGGATTTCTATTTTGTTCCATTCATCTATATTTCTGTCTTTGTGCCAGAACCATACTTGATAACTGTGGCTTTGTAGTAGAGCCTGAAGTCAAGTAGGTTGATTCCTCCAGTTCCATTCTTCTTTCTCAAGATAGCTTTGGCTATTCGAGTTTTTTTGTATTTCAATATAAATTGTTTAATTATTTGTCTAGCTCTGTGAAGAATACCATTAGTAGCTTGATAGGGGTTGCATTGAATCTATAAGTTATTTTGGGTAGTTGTAGAGGAAGGTAAACTTCCAAATTCATTCTATGAGGCCACCATCACCCTAATACCAAAACCTGACAAAGATCCCCAAAATAAAGAAAACTACAGGCCAATATCACTGATGAACATATGTGCAAAAATCCTTAACAAAATTCTAGCTATCAGAATCCAACAACACATTAAAAAGATCATACACCATGACCAAGTGGGCTTTATCCCAGGGATGCAAGGATTCTTCAATATCCGCAAATCAATGTAATACACCACATTAACAAATTGAAAAATAAAAACCATATGATTATCTCAAAAGATGCAGAGAAAGCCTTTGACAAAATTCAACATCCATTTATGATAAAAACTCTCCAGAAAGCAGGAATAGGAGGAACACACCTCAACATAATAAAAGCTATATATGACAAACCCACAGCAAACATTTTCCTCAATGGTGAAAAATTGAAAGCATTTCCTCTAAAGTCAGGAACAAGACAAGGGTGCCCACTTTCACCATTACTATTCAACATAGTTTTGGAAGGTTTGGCCACAGCAATCACAGCAGAAAAAGAAATAAAAGGAATCCAAATTAAAAAGAAGAAGTAAAACTCTCACTATTTGCAGATGACATGATCCTCTACATAGAAAACCCTAAAGACTCCATCAGGAAATTACTAGAACTAATCAATGATTACAGTAAAGTTGCAGGATATAAAATCAACACACAGAAATCCCTTGCATTCCTATACACTAATAATGAGAAAACAGAAAGAGAAATTAAGGAAACAATTCCATTCACCATTGCAATGGAAAAAGTAAAATACTTAGGAATATATCTACCTAGTGAAACTAAAGACCTATACATAGAGCACTATAAAACACTGGTGAAAGAAATCAAAGAGGACACTAATAGATGGAGATATATACCATGTTCATGGATTTGAAGAATCAATATAGTGAAAATGAGTATACTACCTAATTGTTATTATTACTTTTTCCTTCTTCTAACCCTGGGATTCTTCACTTCTTTTTCTAGTTGCTTTAGGTGTAAAGTTAGGTCATTTATTTGAGGTTTCTCTTGTTTCTTAGGGTAAGTTTGTATTTCTATGAACCTTCCCCTTCAGATCAGATCAGATCAGATCAGATCAGTCACTGAGTCATGTCCAACACTTTGCGACTCTATGAATCGCAGGACGCAAGGTCTTCCTGTCCATCACCAACTCCCGGATTTCACTGAGACTCACGCCCATGGAGCAATGATGCCATCCAGCCATCTCATCCTATGTCTTCCCCTTCTCCTCCTGCCCCCAGTCCCTCCCAGCATCAGAGACTTTTCCAATGAGTCAACTCTTCGCATGAGGTGGCCAAAGTACTTGAGCTTCAGCTTTAGCATCATTCCTTCCAAAGTAATCCCAGGGCTGGTCTCTTTCAGAATGGAGTGGTTGGATTTCCTTGCAGTCCAAGGGACTCTCAAGAGTCTTCTCCAACACCACAGTTCAGAAGCATCAATTCTTCGGCACTCAGGCTTCTTCACAGTCCAACTCTCACATCCATACATGACCACAGGAAAAACCATCGTCTTGACTAGACGAATCTTTTTTGGTAAAGGAATGTCTCTGCTTTTGAATATGCTCTCTAGGTTGGTCATAACTTTCCTTTCACGGAGTAAGTGTCTTTTAATTTGATGGCTGCAGTCACCATCTGCAGTGATTTTGGAGCCCAAAAAATAAAGTCTGACATTGTTTCCACTGTTTTCCCATCTATTTCCCATGACGTGATGGGACCGGATGCCACTATCTTCGTTTTCTTTTTTTTTAATTTAATTTTATTTTATTTTTAAACTTTACATAATTGTATTAGTTTTGCCAAATATCAAAATGAATCTGCCAGAGGTATACATGTGTTCCCCATCCTGAACCCTCCTCCCTCCTCCCTCCCCATACCATCCCTCTGGGTCATCCCAGTGCACTAGCCCCAAGCATCCAGTATCGTGCATCGAACCTGGACTGGCAACTCGTTTCTTACATGATATTTTACATGTTTCAATGTCATTCTCCCAAATCTTCTCACCCTCTCCCTCTCCCACAGAGTCCATAAGACTGATCTTCGTTTTCTGAATGTTGAGCTTTAAGCCAACTTTTTCACTCTCCACTTTCACTTTCATCAAGTGGCTTTTTAGTTCCTCTTCACTTTCTGCGATAAGGGTGGTGTCATCTGCATATCTGAGGTTATTGGTATTTCTCCCTGAAATCTTGATTCCAGCTTGTGTTTCTTCCAGTCCAGCGTTTCTCATGATGTACTCTGCATAGAAGTTGAATAAACAGGGTGACAATATACAGCCTTGATGTTCTACTTTTTCTATTTAGAATCAGTCAGTTGTTCCATGTCCAGATGTAACTGTTGTTTCCTGACCTGAATACAAATTTCTCAAGAGGCAGATCAGGTGGTCTGGTATTCCCATCTCTCTCAGAATTTTCCACAGTTTTTTGTGATCCACACAGTCAAAGGCTTTGGCATAGTCAATAAAGCAGGAATAGAGGTTTTTCTGGAACTCTTTTGCTTTTTCCATGATCCAGCAGATGTTGGCAATTTGGTCTCTGGTTCCTCTGCCTTTTCTAAAACCAGCTTGAACATCAGGATGTTCATGGCTCCCATATTACTGAAGCCTGGCTTGGAGAATTTTGAGCATTACTGTACTAGCGTGTGAGATGAATGCAATTTTGCCATAGTTTGAGCATTCTTTGGCATTGTCTTTCTTTGAGATTGGAATGAAAACTCACCTTTTCCAGTCCTGTGGCCACTGCTGAGTTTTCCAAATTTGCTGGCATATTGAGTGCAGCACTTTCACAGCATCATCTTTCAAGATTTGGAGTAGGTCAACTGGAATTCCATCACCTCCACTCTCTTTGTTCGTAGTGATGCCTTCTAAGGCCCACTTGACTTCACATTCCAGGATGTCTGGCTCTAGGTCAGTGATCATACCATCGTGATTATCTGGGTCCTGAAGATCTTTTTTGTACAGTTCTTCTGTGTATTCTTGCCATCTCTTCTTAATATCTTCAGCTTCTGTTAGGTCCATACCATTTCTGGCCTTTATCGAGCCAATGTTTGCATGAAATGTTCCTTTGGTATCTCTGATTTTCTTGAAGAATTCCCTAGTCTTTCCCATTATATTATTTTCCTCTATTTCTTTGCATTGATCACTGAAAAAAGGCTTTCTCTTCTCTTCTTGCTATTCTTTGAAACTATGCGTTCAGATGTTTATATCTTTCCTTTTCTCCTTTGCTTTTCTCTTCTCTTCTTTTCACAGCTATTTGTATGTGTTGTGTTTTCATTTTCATTTGTTTCTATGCATATTTGCATTTCTTTTCTGATTTCTTCTGTTATATGTTGGTCATTCAGAAACACGTTGTTTACCCTCCATATGTTTCTGTTTGTCATGGTTTCTTTCCCCCTGTAGTTGACATCTAATCTGACTGCTTTGTGATCAGAAGAGATGCTTGATATGATTTTGAT
Organism: Bos taurus; assembly: GCF_002263795.3. Classification (NCBI taxonomy): domain Eukaryota; kingdom Metazoa; phylum Chordata; class Mammalia; order Artiodactyla; family Bovidae; genus Bos; species Bos taurus. The sequence goes on from NC_082638.1 coordinate 24,994,163, forward strand.
TTTTGTTTTCAGTTTACCAAGGCTAGATTTGTGGCCCAGTATGTGATCTATCCTGGAGAATGTTCCATGTGCACTTGAGAAAAAGGTGAAATTCATTGCTTTGGCGTGAAATGTTCTTTTGAAATCAATTAGGTCTAACTGATCCATTGTATCACTTAAAGTTTGTGTTTCCTTGCTAATTTTCTGTTTGGTTGATCTATCCATAGGTGTGTGTAGGGTCTTAAGGTCTCCCACTATTATTGTGTTATTTTTAATTTCCCCTTTCATACTTGTTAGCATTTGCCTTACATATTGAGTGCTTCTATGTTGGATGCATATATATGTATAATTGTTATATCTTGTTCTTGGATTGATCCTTTGACCATTATGTAGTGGCCTTCTTTGTCTCTTTTCACACCCTTTATTTCAAAGTCTATTTTATCTGATATGGGTATTGCTACTCCTGATTCCTGTTGCTCACATTTTGCATGAAATACCTTTTCTCAGCCCTTCACTTTCACTCTGTATGTGCCCCTTGGTTTCAGGTGCGTCTCCTTTACACTGCATACATAGAAGTCTGGTTTTTTAACCTATTTATAATACTCTCTTTGTCACCTAGCTATCCATTTGTCCATCCCTCTATCCAATCAACAATCAATCTTTTTCCTTGGTGCATTTCAGTATGTGTCTCCTTAAGTATCTCAGCAAGCCTGCCATTAAGTAGTCAGCCATGTTTGTATATAGTAGTTTGCTTTGGATATTAACTTTACACACAATGAAATATAGCAATCTTTTCTTTCCTCAGTCATGCTACTTTTTAACTGAAGTATAGTTCATTTATAATTTTGTGTTAATTTCTGCTTTACAGCAAAGTGATTCAGTTATAGACATATATTTACATATGTATACGTTGAGTGTGGAGATATATATGTATATGTATGTATATATATATATATATATATATATATATATATACATCTCTCTCTCTCTCTCTTTTTTTTTTTTTTTTTTTGGCTACACTGTGCAGCAAGTGGAATTATTTCCCTGACCAGGGTTTGAACCTGCATCCCCTGCAGTGGAAGTCTGGAAATCTGCAGTCTTAACCTCTAGAATGCCAGGGAAGACATATGTGTATATATATATATATATATATATATATATATATATATATATATGCCTTTTAAAGTCACATTTCATTATGATTTATAATTGGATACTGAATGTAGTCCTCTGTGCTCTAGAGTAGGAATTTGTCAATCCATTCCATATAATTTGTTTTCTATCTCTTAACCCCAGTCTCTTACTCCATTTCTCCCCCAATTCTCTCTGCCTTGAAGCTGTAAGTCTATTCTCTATGTCTATGAGTGTCTTTCTGATTCATACATATGTTCATTTGTGTCATATCCTAGATTCCACATTTGGATATTATGATATTATTTGGTATATATGTTTCCCTGTGTGCCTCACTTCATTTAGTATGATCAGCTCTCAGACCTTGCATGTTGACTCAAATGGCCTTATTGTTGTAACTGTACATATTCCTGTATCTTTTTAACCATACATAGAGCTATTCATCTATGGTTATTTTCTAAAATATATTATTAAAAAGTGTTTATAAAGCACTCTTGGTATAGTATGTCCATTTTGAGTCTGTATAAGGATTTTATATGTATCTGTCACTTCACCTCAGTTGCCCAGTCATGTCCAACTCTTTGTGACTCCATGAACTGTGGCATGCCACGCTTCCCTGTCCAATTACCTACTACCCGAGCCTGCTTAAACTCAGATGCATCGAGTGGGTGATGTGAACCAATGATCTCATCCTCTGTTGTCTGTTTCTCCTCTTGCTTTCAATCTTTGTCAGCATCAGGGGCCTTTCCAATGAGTCAGTTCTTCACATAAGGTAGACAAAGAATTGACGTTTCAGCATCAGTCCTTCCAGTGAATATCCAAGAGTCAAGTCCCTTAAGGATTGACTGGATTGATTTCCTTGCATTCCAAGAGATTCTCCAGAGTATATGTGGGTATGAACAAATATTCATTGTGCTTATGTTTCGTCTTTTGGAGACATAGAATAATACTTATGAATGTAATTCATAAAATGTTGATGTATTCTCTCATATGTATATGTGCGTATGAATAAATATTTACTATGCTCTTGATGAAGGTGACAGAAGAGAGAGGAAAAGTTGGCTTAAAACTCAACATTCAGAAAATGAAGATCATGGCATTCGGTCCCATCACTTCATGGGAAATAGATGGGGAAACAGTGAAAACAGTGTCAGACTTTATTTTTGGGGGCTCCAAAATCACTGCAAATGATGACTGCAGCCATGAAGTTAAAAGACGCTTACTTCTTGGAAGAGAAGTTATGACCAAATCTAGATAGCATATTGAAAAGAAGAAACATTACTTTGCCACCAAAGTTCCATCTAGTCAAGACTATGGTTTTTCCAGTGGTCAAGTATGGATGTGAGAGTTGGACTGTGAAGAAAGCTGAGCGCCGAAGAATTGATGCTTTTGAACTCTGGTGTTGGAGAAGACTCTTGAGAGTCCCTTGAACTGCAAGGAGATCCAAACAGTCCATTCTGAAAGAGACCAGCCCTGGGATTACTTTGGAAGAAATGATGCTAAAACTGAAACTCCAGTACTTTGGCCACCTCATGCGAGGAATTGACTCATTGGAAAAGACTCTGATGCTGGGAGGGATTGGGGGCAGAAGGAGAAGGGGACGACAGAGGATGAGATGGTTGAATGACATCACTGACTCAATGGACGTGGGTCTGAGCGAACTCCGGGAGTTGGTAATGGACAGGGAGGACTTGCGTGCTGCGATTCATGGGTTCCAAAGAGTCGGACACCACTGAACGACTGAACTGAACTGAACGGATGCGTATGATGCCCTCTCAAGCAGAAAGAGAAAAATGATAATGAATGTAATTTATAAAATCCGAATGTATTCACTCATATGTATAAATGTGTATGAAGAAATATTTACTGTGGTTATACTGCCATCTCATGGAGAAATAGAAGAATGCTTATGAATGAAATTCATAAAATCCAGATGCATTATTCACATATTGAAGAATATACTGTATAACTTTATTAAAAAATTAATACATGCTCATAACAGAAAATGTAAATTTGCTAGAAAAAAAAAAGAAAGAAAGAAAAAAATCGCCCATGATCTCATTTACTACTCGCTCAGAATTCTGAGTTCCTTAAATAGACATTTCTCGAAAGAATACATACAGATGGCTAACAAACACATCAAAAGATGCTCAACATCACTCATTATCAGAGAAATGCAAATCAAAACCACTCTGAGGTACCATTTCACACCACTCAGAATGGCTGCGATCCAAAAGTCTACAAGCAATAAATGCTGGAAAGGGTGTGGAGAAAAGGGAACTCTCTTACACTGTTGGTGGGAATGCAAACTAGTACAGCCACTATGGAAAACAGTGTGGAGGTTCCTTAAACAACTGGAAATAGAACTGCCTTATGATCCAGCAATCCCACTGCTCGGCATACACACTGAGGAAACCAGAAGGGAAAGAGACACGTGTACCCCAATGTTCATCGCAGCACTGTTTATAATAGCCAGGACATGGAAGCAACCTAGATGTCCATCAGCAGATGAATGGATAAGAAAGCTGTGGTACATATACACAATAGAGTATTACTCAGCCATTAAAAAGAATACATTTAAATCAGTTCTAATGAGATGGATGAAACTGGAACCTATTATACAGATTGAAGTAAGCCAGAAAGAAAAACACCAGTACAGTATACTAACGCACATATATGGAATTTAGAAACGTGGTAACAATAACCCTGTGTACGAGACAGCAAAAGAGACACTGATGTATAGATCAGTCTTATGGACTCTGTGGGAGAGGGAGAGGGTGGGAAGATTTGGGAGAATGGCATTGAAACATATATAATATCATGCATGAAATGAGTCGCTAGTCCAGGTTGGGTGCATGATACTGGATGCTTGGGTCTGGTGCACTGGGACAACCCAGAGGGAGGGTATGGGGAGGGAGGAGGGAGGAGGGTTCAGGATGGGGAACACAGGTATACCTATGGCGGATTCATTTAGATATTTGACAAAACTAATACAATATTGTAAAGTTTAAAAATAAAATAAAATTTAAAAAAAAAAAAAAAGAATTCTGAGTTCCTGAGCTGGAGAGATAAAATATCAGGGTGTGTTAGTTCTTTCACTATAAAATACTTTCTGTTATTTGAATTTTATTTTATTTTATTTATTTTTTATTTGAATTTTAACATATAACTTGGTTCTGGTATGTGGTTCTTGCTTTGTTTACTTATACTGAAGATTTTCCTTTTACAAATACTGAGTAATTTGACCACATCTTTAGAGACTGCTTGCTTTACACGTTTTTTATTCTTTTTTTTTTTTCTTTTTTCCGTTTTTGCTATAAATAAAAAATGTTGCATGTCGTGCCTCCAGGAAATAATACTGTAATGAACATTAGGGTGCATCAATCTTTTGGTTTTAAGGTTTTTTCCAGAAAAAATGCCCAGGAGTAGGTCATAAGGTGATTATATTTTTTAGTTTTTAAAGGAGCTGCAATACTCTTCACCATAGTGGCCGTACCAATTTACATGCCCACTAACAGTGCAAGATTGTTCCCTTTTTTCCCGCATTCACTCCAGGAATTATTGCTTGTAGAATTTTTGTTGCTATCTATTCGGACTGGCGTGAAGGAATACCACATTGTAGTTTTGATTTGTATTTCTCTAATGAATAGTGATGATGAAATATGGATGGAGGTTCATGACACTGTACAGGAGACAGGAACCAAGACCATCCCCAAGAAAAAGAAATGCACAAAAGCAAAACGGCTGTCTGAGGAGGCCTTACAAATAGCTGTGAAAAGAAGAGAAGCCAAAAGCAAAGGAGAAAACGAAAGATATATCCATTTGAATGCAGATTTCCAAAGAATAGCAAGTAGAGATAAGAAAGCCTTCCTCAGTGATCAGTGCAAAGAAATAGAAGGAAATAAAGAATGGAAAACTCTCACTATTTGCAGATGACATGATCCTCTACATAGAAAACCCTAAAGACTCCACCAGAAAATTACTAGAACTAATCAATGATTATAGTAAAGTTGCAGGATATAAAATCAACACACAGAAATCCCTTGCATTCCTATACACTAATAATGAGAAAACAGAAAGAGAAATTAAGGAAACAATTCCATTCACCATTGCAACGAAAAGAATAAAATACTTAGGAATATATCTACCTAAAGAAACTAAAGACCTATATATAGAAAACTATAAAACACTGGTGAAAGAAATCAAAGAGGACACTAATAGATGGAGAAATATACCATGTTCATGGATTGGAAGAATCAATATAGTGAAAATGAGTATACTACCCAAAGCAATGTATAGATTCAATGCAATCCCTATCAAGCTACCAACAGTATTCTTCACAGAGCTAGAACAAATAATTTCACAATTTGTATGGAAATACAAAAAACCTCGAATAGCCAAAACGATCTTGAGAAAGAACAATGGAACTGGAGGAATCAATCTACCTGACTTCAGGCTCTACTACAAAGCCACAGTTATCAAGACAGTATGGTACTGGCACAAAGACAGAAATGTAGATCAATGGAACAAAATAGAAAGCCCAGAGATAAATCCACACACATATGGACAGCTTATCTTTGACAAAGGAGGCAAGAATATACAATGAATTAAAGACAATCACTTTAACACGTGGTGCTGGGAAATCTGGTCAACCACTTGTAAAAGAATGAAACTAGAACACTTTCTAACACCATATACAAAAATAAACTCAAAATGGATTAAAGATCTAAATGTAACACCAGAAACTATAAAACTCCTAGAGGAGAACATAGGCAAAACCCTCTCTGACATACATCACAGCAGGATCCTCTATGACCCACCTCCCAGAATATTGGAAATAAAAGCAAAAATAAACAAATGGGACCTAATTAAACTTAAAAGCTTCTGCACAACAAAGGAAACTATTAGCAAGGTGAAAAGACAGCCTTCAGAATGGGAGAAAATAATAGCAAATGAAGCAACCGACAAACAACTAATCTCAAAAATATACAAGCAATTCCTACAGCTCAACTCCAAAAAAATAAATGACCCAATCAAAAAATGGGCCAAAGATCTAAATAGACGTTTCTCCAAAGAAGACATACAGATGGCTAACAAACACATGAAAAGATGCTCAATATCACTCATTATCAGAGAAATGCAAATCAAAACCACTCTGAGGTACCATTTCACACCACTCAGAATGGCTGCGATCCAAAAGTCTACAAATAATAAATGCTGGAGAGGGTGTGGAGAAAAGGGAACCCTCTTACACTGTTGGTGGGAATGCAAACTAGTACAGCCACTATGGAGAACAGTGTGGAGATTCCTTAAAAAACTGGAAATAGAACTGCCTTATGATCCAGCAACCCCACTGCTGGGCATACACACTGAGGAAACCAGAAGGGAAAGAGACACGTGTACCCCAATGTTCATCGCAGCACTGTTTATAATAGCCAGGACATGGAAGCAACCTAGATGTCCATCAGCAGATGAATGGATAAGAAAGCTGTGGTACATATACACAATGGAGTATTACTCACCCATTAAAAAGAATACATTTGAATCAGTTCTAATGAGGTGGATGAAACTGGAGCCTATTATACAGAGTGAAGTAAGCCAGAAGGAAAAACACCAATACAGTATACTAACGCATATATATGGAATTTAGAAAGATGGTAACGATAACCTGTGTACGAGACAGCAAAAGAGACACTGATGTATAGAACAGGCTTATGGACTCTTTGGGAGAGGGAGAGGGTGGGAAGATTTGGGAGAATGTCATTGAAACATGTGAAATGTCATGTATGAAATGAGATGCCAGTCCAGGTTCAATGCACGATGCTGGATGCTTGGGGCTGGTGCACTATCACAACCCAGAGGGATGGTATGGGGAGGGAGGAGGGAGGAGGGTTCAGGATGGGGAACACATGTATACCTGTGGTGGATTCATTAAAAATTAAAAAAAAAAGAATGGAAAAGACTAGAGATCTCTTCAAGAAAATTAGAGATACCAAGGGAACATTTCATGCAAAGCTGGGCTCAATAAATGACAGAAATGATATGGACCTAACAGAAGCAGAAGACATTAAGAGGAGAACTGTACCAAAAATATCTTCAAGATCCATTTAATCACAATGGTCTGATCATTCACCTAGAGACAGACATCCTGGAATGTGAAGTCCAGTCGGCCTTTGGAAGCCGCACTATGAACAAAGCTAGTGGAAGTGATGGAATTCCAGTTGAGCTATTTCAAATTATCAAAGATGCTGCTGTGAAAGTTCTGCACTCAATATGCCAGTAAATCTGGAAAACTCATCAGTGGCCACAGGACTGGAAAACATTAGTTTTCCTTCCAATCCTAAAGAAAGGCAATGTCAAAGAATGCTCAAACTACAGAACAATTACACTCATCTCACACACTAGTAAAGTAATGCTCAAAATTCTCCAAGCCAGGCTTCAGCTATACGTGAACCGTGAACTTCCAGATGTTCAAGGAGGTTTCAGCAAAGGCAGAGGAACAAGAGATCAAATTGTCAACATCTGTCAGATCATGAAAAAGCAAGAGAATTCCAGAAAAACATCTATTTATTCTTTATTGACTATGCCAAAGCCTTTGAGTGTGTGAATAACAATACACTGTAGGAAATTCTCAAAGAGATGGAAATACCAGACCACCTAACCTGCCTCTTGACAAATCTGTATGCAGGTCAAGAAGCAAGAGTTAAAACTGGACATGGAACAGCAAACTGGTTCCAAAGCGGGAAAGGAGTACATCAAGGCTGTATATTGTTGCCGTGTTTATTTAACTCATACGCGGAGTACATCATGAGAAACCCTGTGCTGGAGGAAGCACAAGCTGAAATCAAGTTTGCTGGGAGAAATATCAATAACCTCAGATATGCAGGAGACACCACCCTTTCTGCAGGCAGAAAGTGAAGAACAATTAAAGAGCCTCTTGATGAAAGTGAAAGAAGAGAGAGAAAAAGTTGGCTTAAAGCTCAACATTCAGACAATGAAGATCATGGTCTCATCACTTTATGGCAAAGAGATGGGGAAATGGCAGAAACAGTGGCTGACTTTATTTTGGGGGGCTCGAAAATTACTGCAGGTGATGACTGAAACCATGAAATTAAAAGACACTTACTCCTTGAAAGGAAAGTTATGATCAACCTAGACAACTTATTATAAAGCAGAGACATTACTATGCCAATGACGGTCCATCTAGTCAAGGCTATGTTTTTTCTAGTAGTCCTGTATGGATGTGAGAGTTGGAGTGTAAAGAAAGCTGAGCACTGAAGAAATAATGATTTTGAACTGTGGTGTTGGAGAAGACTCTTGAGAGTCCCATGGGCTCCAGGGGGATCCAATCAGTCCATTATAAAGGAGATCAGTCCTGATGTTCATTGGAAGGACTGATGTTTAAGCTGAAACTCCAATATTTTGGCCACCTGATGTGAAGAGCTGACTCATTTGAAAAGACCTTGATAATGGGAAAGATGGAGGGCAGACAGAGAAGGGGACGACAGTGGATGAGATGGTTGGATGGCTTCACTGCCTCAATGGACATAAGTTTGGAGGACTCCGGGAGTTGGTGATGGACAGCGAGGCCTGGCCTGCTGAAGTCCATAGAGTCGCAAAGAGTTGGACCCGACTGAGTGACTAACCTGAACGTAGCCTCTTTTCAAGTGTTTTTCCATCATCTGTATGATTTCTTTTGGGAAATCACTATTTAGATCTGCCTGTTTTTTTTACGAAGGTGTTTTTTGTTTGTTTGTTTTTTGATACTGGGCTACATAGCCATTTGTATATTTTGGAAAATAATGCCTGGATAACTAATGGGAACTATCTGTGTAGCACAGGGAACTGTCCTCCATGCTCTGTGATGACCTAAATTTAGAAGAAAATTAAATGAAAGAGGTTATGTTTATACACTTGTACACCTAGTGTGATTGAATACAGCAGAATGTAACACAACATTGTTAAGCAACTACATGTGTATATGTGTACATACTCTAGGCTCCATTTAAAGGATGTTCTAAAAGAAGCAGAAGTAATCTACAATAACAGAACTGAGAACAGGGGTTGCATGGGGAAAGACTGTGGCGAAGTATACCAAAGAAATTATCTAGGATGATGGGGAAAAGAAATTTTTTTTCAGTGAGCATTAGATATATAATCTAGGTGAAACTGCAGAAATATTTCTGAAATGGAAATTCCAAACAGGGTCTTGCCACGTGGCTCTATGTATTTATAAATTTACTAGATAATGTCATATTGTCCTTCAGAAAGTTGCATCACACTATGCGCTCACAATACTGCTGAAACACTCCTTTTCCAATTTGTCATCCTCCATTTGGAGGAACAATTTGGTATATTTCAACTTTGTCATTGAACTTTGGCAGTTTTCATGGTGAGAAATCATATTCCATTATTGTTTTTGTTTGCATTTATTTTATTACCAGGTAGGTTTGACATTTCTTCCTGATTTTTGGTAATTTTCCTTTTTTTGGGGGGGGAGGGTAAATTTGTAGGTTTTTTTAAAAATTATTCTTGTTTATTTCATAATTCTCTTCTATTGGGTTTTTCATCTTTTCTTATTTTAACTTTGGACTCTGCATAAATGAGGTAAATGAGTCATTTTTCATCTGTCTTCCAAATATTTCTCAATTGTCATTTTATAATTCCGTGTTTATTTTCTGTTCAGTCATGCAGGAGTTTTACTACAAAAAAAGTTATGTAAAACTTCCCTTTTAAGCTTCTGGACAAAGAACATGTAAAATAAGAAATTTTAAAGGTGGCCCAAAACTCTAGGAAGCTAGAGGGTGTGGTTAAAAGAATCGGGAGAGGTCAACACTCTCTGACTTGCTCCCCATACTCCCCTAGAAGTGTCAGGATGAGGCTTTGTGATGTCAAGGCTCACCAGGGCCACCGTTGGCTGTGGAAGTGGCTTGCTGACCTCATAAAGTGTAAGGGTGTGGCCACCTGGGGAAGGGTATATATAGGGGTGCTCAGGGGCTCTGAAGTAGACCACTGCGAGTCTTCAAAATTACTAAGGTAACTGGGAAGGCTCTAGAGTGCTGGAGTTTCAGTTTTAGCATCATTCTTGGACAGCTGACTCTAGATACCCAGGAGGAAAAGATGAAGATCTCCCATCAACTGAGGTCCAAAGGATGTGTCAAGGTGAGCTGAACCCACCTAAGCTCCTCATGTCTTTCTCTGACTTATTTAATATGATCATCTCTAGGTCCACCCATGTTGGAAAAAATAGCATTATTTCGTTCTTTCTTATGAATAATATTCCATTGTATGCATAATATATCTCTTTATCCACTTACATGTTTAATTGCCTTAAGGTCATTTGCATGTCTTTGCTACTGTACATTGTGCTACTATAAACACTGTTGTGCATATCACTTTTCTGATGGGAGTTTTCACCTTAATGGATATATGCCCAGTAGTGTTATTGTTGGATCATATAGTAACTGTATTTTTAGAGTGTTAAAAAAACTCTATACCAAGGAAGGAGATAATGGGCAGGTAGTTCAAAAGGAAGGAATATATGTACACATATGGCTGATTTATGTTGAGGTTTGAAAGAAAGCAACAAAATTCTGAAAAGCAATTACCCTTAAGAAAAAATTATTATTATTATTATAAAAGACCTGCTTACTGTTTTCAATAGTGGCTGCATCAGTTTCTTGATTTTCATGTATAGTAGTGGTAGTGAAAGTCACTCAGGCATGTCTGACTCTTTGCGACCACATGGATTATACAGCCCATGGCCAGAATACTGGAGTAGGTAGCCTTTGCCTTCTCCAGGGGATCTTCCCCACCCAGGGGTCGAAACCATGTCTCCTGCTTTTCAGGTGGATTCTTTACCAGCTGAGCCACAAGGGAAGCCTGATTTTTCATGTATGCTGCTGCTGCTGCTAAGCCGCTTCATTGTGTCCGACTCTGTGAGACCCCAAGACGGCAGCCCACCAGGCTCCCCCATCCCTGGGATTCTCCAGGCAAGAACGCTGGAGTGGGTTCCCATTTCCTCTCCAATGCATGAAAGTAGAAAGCGAAAAGGAAGTCGCTCAGTCCTGTCTGACTCTTCACGACTCCATGCCCTGCAGCCTACCAGGCTCCTCCGTCCATGGGATTTTCCAGGCAAGAGTACCGGAGTGTGGTGCTATTATAGGATGTTGTTGATCTCCCTGCAGTACGTGGTTGAGTTACATGTTTTTTTCAAAATCTGTTTTGTTTTGTTTTAATACATACTCTTAGGAGTGGAGCTGCCAGGTCATATGCTCAGTCTCTTGTATTCTTGAAAAGACAAATTCTAGCAATCAGAATTCAACAACACATTAAAAAGATCATACATCATGACCAAGTGGGCTTTATCCCAAGGGATGCAAGGATTCTTCAATATCCGCAAATCAATGAATGTAATACACCACATTAACAAATTGAAAAATAAAAACCATGTGATTATCTCAAAAGATGCAGAGAAAGCCTTTGGCAAAATTCAACATCCATTTATGATAAAAACTCTCCAGAAAGCAGGAATAAAAGCAACATAGCTCAACATAATAAAAGCTATATAAGACAAACCCTTCAGCAAACATTATCCTCAATGGTGAAAAAGTGAAAGCATTTCCTCTAAAGTCAGGAACAAGACAAGGGTGCCCACTTTCACCATTACTATTCAACATAGTTTTGGAAGGTTTGGCCACAGCAATCACAGCAGAAAAAGAAATAAAAGGAATCCAAATTGAAAAGAAGACGTAAAACTCTCACTATTTGCAGATGACATGATCCTCTACATAGAAAACCCTAAAGACTCCACCAGAAAATTACTAGAACTAATCAATGATTATAGTAAAGTTGCAGGATATAAATTAAACACACAGAAATCCCTCGCATTCCTATACACTAATAATGAGAAAACAGAAAGAGAAATTAAGGAAACAATTCCATTTACCATTGCAACGGAAAGAATAAAATACTTAGGAATATATCTACCTAAAGAAACTAAAGACCTATATATAGAAAACTATAAAACATTGGTGAAAGAAATCAAAGAGGACACTAATAGATGGGGGAATATACCATGTTCATGGATTGGAAGAATCAATATAGTGAAAATGAGTATACTACCCAAAGCAATGTATAGATTCAATGCAATCCCTATCAAGCTACCAACAGTATTCTTCACAGAGCTAGAACAAATAATTTCACAATTTGTATGGAAATGCAAAAAAAACCTCGAATAGCCAAAGCTATCTTGAGAAAGAAAATGGAACTGGAGGAATCATCCTACCTGACTTCAGTCTCTATTACAAAGCCGCAGTTATCAAGACAGTATGGTACTGGCACAAAGACAGAAATATTGATCAATGGAAAAAAATAGAAAGCCCAGAGATAAATCCACACACATATGGACAACTTATCTTTGAAAAGGAGACAAGAATATACAATGGATTAAAGACAGTCTCTTTAACAAGTGGTGCTGGGAAAACTGGTCAACCACTTGTAAAAGAATGAAACTAGAACACTTTCTAACTCCATACACAAAAGTAAACCCAAAATGGATTAAAGATCTAAATGTAAGACCAGAAACTATAAAACTCCTAGAGGAGAATATAGGCAAAACACTCTCCGACATACATCACAGCAGGATCCTTTATGACCCACCTTCCAGAATATTGGAAATAAAAGCAAAAATAAACAAATGGGACCTAATTATACTTAAAGCTTCTGCACAACAAAGGAAACTATAAGCAAGGTGAAAAGACAGCCTTCAGAATGAGAGAAAATAATAGCAAATGAAGCAACTGACAAACAACTAATCTCAAAAATATACAAGCAATTCCTACAGCTCAATTCCAGAAAAATAAATGACCCAATCAAAAAATGGGCCAAAGAACTAAATAGACATTTCTCCAAAGAAGACATACAGATGGCTAACAAACACATGAAAAGATGCTCAACATCACTCATTATCAGAGAAATGCAAATCAAAACCACTATGAGGTACCATTTCACACGACTCAAAATGGCTGTGATCCAAAAGTTTACAAGCAATAAATGCTGGAGAGGGTGTGGAGAAAAGGGAACCCTCTTATACTGTTGGTGGGAATGCAAACTAGTACAGCCACTATGGAGAACAGTGTGGAGGTTCCTGAAACAACTGGAAATAGAACTGCCTTATGATCCAGCAATCCCACTGCTCACCATACACACTGAGGAAACCAGAAGGGAAAGAGGCACGTGTACCCAATGTACATAGCAGCAGTGTTTATAATAGCCAGGACATGTAAGCAACCTAGATGTCCATCAACAGATGAATGAATAAGAAAGCTGTGGTACATATACACAATGGAGTATTACTCAGCCATTAAAATAATACATTTGAATCAGTTCTAATGAGGTGGATAAAACTGGAGCCTATTATACAGAGTGAAGTAAGTCAGAAAGAAAAACACCAATACAGTTTACTAATGCATATATATGGAATTTAGAAAGATGGTAACAGTAATCCTGTATAGGAGACAGCAAAAGAGACACAGATGTATAGAACAGTCTTTTGGACTCTGTGGGAGAGGGAGAGGGTGGGAAGATTTGGGAGACTGGCATTGAAACATGTAAAATATCATGTATGAAACGAGTTACCAGTCCAGGTTTGATGCACAATACTGGATGCTTGGGGCTAGTGCACTGGGACGACCCAGAGGGGTGGTATGGGGAGGGAGGAGGGAGGAGGTTCAGGATGGGGAACACATGTATACCTGTGGCAGATTCATTTCAATATTTGGCAAAATTAATACAGTACTGTAAAGTTTAAAAATAAAATTAAATTAAAAAAATAAAGGGCACTTAGTAGTGACATTCATAATGGCTCCTACCAAATATATCTCACTAGTACCATAAAGATTCCCCTTTAACAATGTTTCTCTACCATGTCTTCTCTATATAGTATTTGGTACTTTTTCACTACTCAGAGGTGATAACTCATTAGCATAGTTTGATTATCTATGTAATACACTGGGCTTCTCAGGTGGCACTGTTGTTAAGAACCTTTCAGCAAAGGCAGGAGTCAAAGGAGATGTGATTTGGGAAGATCCCCTGGAGGAGGAAATGGCAACTCACTCCAGAATTCCTGCCTGGAAAATTCCAAGGACAGAGGAACTTGTTGGGCTATGGTCTCCAGGATCACAAAAAGGTGAAGCTAAAAGAGTTCTTAGTAATTCACTACAATGAGTGTATTTCGTGTGCTTTTAAGTGAATACTGAGAACTGTATTTACCTGTTGGTATTTTCTTCCAGATATGGTGTGCTATTTGACATTTTTCATCCACACAAAAGAGTTAGAAATTTTTGTTTTTTGTTTTCATTTCTGTACTTATGTATTTATTTATTTTATTCTGATTATTTTTTACTTTACACTATTGTAGTGGTTCGCCATACATCAACATGCATCCGCCACAGGTGTACCCATTTTCCCCATCCTGAACCCCCTCCTACCTCCTTAGCCATACCATCCTTCTGGGTCATCCCAGTGCACCAGCCCCAAGCTTCTCATATCCTGAATGGAACCTGGACTTGCGATTCATTTCTAATATATTATACATGTTTTAATGCCATTCTCGCAAATCATCCCCCGCTCCCTCTCCCACAGGGTCCAAAAGACTGTTCCATACATCTGTGTCTGTTTAGCTATCTCGTGTACAGGGTTGTCATTACTATCTTTCTAAATTCCATATATATGTGTTAGTATACTGTATTGGTGTTTTTCTTTCTGGCTTACTTCATTCTGCATAATAGGCTCAAGTTTCATTCACCTCATTAGAACTGCTACAAATGCATTTTTTTTTTTTAATGGCTGAGTAATACTCCACTGTGTATATATGCCACAGCTTTCTTATCCATTCATCTGCTGATGGACATCTATGTTGCTTCCATGTCCTGGGTAAGAGAAACTGCTGCGATGAACATTGGAGTACACGTATCTCTTTCCCTTCTGGTTTCCTCAGTGTGTATGCCCAGCAGCGGGATTGCTAGGTTGTATGGCAGTCCTATTTCTAGTTTTTTTTTTTTTTTTTTTTTAAGGAATCTCCACAGTGTTCTCCATAGTGGTCGTACTAGTTTACATTCTCACCAACAGTGTAAAAGGGTTCCCTTTTCTCCACATCCTCTCAAGCATTTCCTGCTTGTAGACGTTTGGATCACAGCCATTCTGACTGGTGTGAAGTGGTACCTCATTGTGGTTTTGATTTGCATTTATCCGATAATGAGTGATGCTGAGTATCTTTTCATGTGTTTCATACCCATCTGTATGTCTTCTTTGGAGAAATGTATATTTAGTTCTTTGGCCCATTTTTTGATTGGGTCATTTATTTTTTTGGAATTGAGCTGTAGGAGTTGCTTGTACATTTTTGAGTTTAGTTTGTCAGTTGCTTCATTTGCTATTATTTTTTTCCCATTCTGAAGGCTGTGTTTTCACCTGGCTTATAGTTCTTTTGTTGTACAGAAGCTTTTTTAAAGTTTAATTAGATCCCATTTGTTTATTTTTGCTTTTATTTCCAATATTCTGGGGGGTGGGTCATAGAGGATCCTGCTGTGATGTATGTCAGAGAGTATTTTGCCTATGTTCTCCTCTAAAGACAGATATATTTAAAGCTCAGAAGCCTTTGGAATATTAAGTGATTCTGTTTTTTTTTTTTTTTTCAAGCAGTATGAGCTGTATTTAAATGTTGATGTTTTCTTCTTAAGAGTGCCCTGGATTTCTTTTTCACTTATTTATTTATTTATTTTTTGATGAGTAACTACTGTCATGTTCAAGGGTAGGTGTCATATCAAGTCCAGCAATAGGACCTTGTGTATATCAGATGTCCATCAGTGATAGTTTTAAGGCTGCTGTTACAGAGAAAACTCCATGCTGCAAGACTTTATTATTTGCTCCTTTTTAGGATGGCCTGTGATGTCTGAGAGTTTTTGTCAGGCCTGGGAGTACATTAGAGCCGAATGAGCCAAAGGATGCCACCAAATCTGATGTATCCTCACTTTTGGATCTTTGAAGTAAGTGTTCATATTCTCTTTAAGTTGAAGATAAGGATGAGTTGGTTTTACGTGTACAGATTCTTGTTCTGAAACACTGAGATGACTTTATGTATTCAGCAGTGCTTGCTTTTTCCTACATATTATTAGAAATTGTTTTGTCTACCACTCTTGCTGCAATAGGTTTATACGGATTTTGTATTTAATATGTATCTGTGGGAAGAAATTAATATCAAGTTCCAGATGTATCCCTTCCATCCACCAAGGTCCTTGGCTACCATAAGTTTCTTGCCAGTTTGGATGTCCACATCACATTTGTGTGGGCACACACTGCAGTGGATTTCTGTATCCCACCACTCCAATGTATCCCATGATGTTTCTTGAAATATTCCTTCATTTAGTGTGATGATCTCTGGATTTCTCTCTATCGGTGAAGAGGGCCTACTTTCAAATTTCAGTCCTGATTAAAGCTTCATTCCAGACCTATATCACACTTCTGTATCCATTCCTCTATCCAAGTACACAATCTTAACTTTGATTTCTTTGATGTTCTGAATGATGCAGCAGGATCTAGTTTGGGGTGTGTGGTGTTTGAAATCTGTTCATGTCTGAAATACTGCAGGAGAGGATCTGATTTACCATGCTGTCATGACGTCTTTATTTATTTATTTTTCTCTCATGGGCGTGCACCTTTCTAGTCATGTCCATAGTGGCTCTTACCAGGTCCATTAAAGCATTACCTTAAAGCATCCACTGTACTACTCCTACTCTGCCATTGATGCCATGTCCAGGATTTGACAGTGGCCCTTTTCCATGCTCAGGCAGAGGTGATAATGTCCTCGGAGTTTAGATGTCTGTATCTCTTAGAATTCACCCTATGTGTCATGTGCTTTTTTAAAGAAACACGGAATTATGTTTAGCTGTTCATATCCTCTTCCTGTTAGCTTCTCCCAAGTTTACTTTACTTATTTTCCCCTCTGTGAACCCTGAAAATTTGTTAAGGGTAGATATCAGTTAGAGCTCAGCACCCTTGCAAATATTGTGGCCATCAGCAAGAATTTTAAGGTTGCTGTTAGAGAAAATGTCCACAAGGTGACAGCATTTCTTCATTCCCGCTTCTTGTACCCATGGTAACAGCAGCCTCTTGTTATTCCCAACTCTGGTTGTAAATGAGAGTAAAATGAGACATAGGTAGTCACCAAAAGTTTTGGTTGTTTACTCTTTGATCTTTTTTTTAAGCGAAACTATATATATTTTTAAGACTATTAACACCGTTGTAGTTGTTGCATAGAAACAGTTCCACCTTCCTTTCCATAAACACTTGGAGGAATTTAGCTCTGGTTATTGTCAGAGGTATCTTTTGGAATCTATTGAGTACATATCTCTTGATACAGGAGGTCCATGTGGATTATGAATTGCATAGGTATTTGTGGGTATAACTCTATTCCAGGCTTCACCTGTTGGCCTCTCAGCCACCAAAACCCTTTGCCAACTGTAATTTTCTTACCAGGAGTGTAAGTCCATTTCACTTTTCCTTGGGTACTAATCCCATCAATATGTTTTTGAATCCCTTCTGGAAGGCATATGTTGTAATATCTCTTTAATCTGCCTTTCTTTACTTACTGTGATTCGCTCTAGATTTCTGCATATTCCTGCAAATGGCTTTTTTTTTTTTTTTTGCATTTTCATAATGTCAGACTCATATTTATTGTGTCTCTATGTCCCGTATGTTTCTCTTTTAATTTGCAGCCAGCGATTCTCTTTCCTTTCATCTCTTGGGCATTGTGACTGCTGATCCAGGGTATGTTTGTGGAGGTGAGGGTGTTGCGGGTGTTTTTCACGATCTGTTGATTGCTCAAATATTCTGGGAGTGGAGCTGACATATGACATCATCTACATCATTTTGTGATTCCTAGACACTTTGGCAGCCATGCTTATAAAGTCTCTGTGCACTTACCTTACCTCCCACCAATGGCATACAGGGTTCCCCTTTACTAACATTGCTCTACTCTTTCTTGTCTGTAGACTTTTGGATAATGGCCTTTTTGGTTTCTCATTAGTGATATTGCTTTGCAGTTTAACTTTTCAATTCACTGATAATAGAGCAAATGAGGCACATTTCCAGAGGCTTTTTTCTAAGCATTGACTAAGTATTTACCTGTTGATGTTTCCTTCCTGACATGTGGTTTGCGCCCGTTTGTTGTTGTTGTTGTTGTTGTTTGTTTGTTTGTTGGCATGCCATACCTGACCATTTTCTAAGGGTCAATTCAGTTCGGTCACTCAGTCATGTCCAACTCTTTGTGACCCCATGAATTGCAGTACACCAGGCCTCCATGTCCATCACCAACTCCCGGAGTTTACTCAGACAGGTTCATCGAGTCAGTAATGCCATCCAGCAATCTCATCCTCTGTCGTCCCCTTTTCCTCCTGCCCCCAGTCCCTCCCAGCATCAGAGTCTTTTCCAATGAGTCAACTCTGCATGATGTGGCCAAAGTACTGGAGTTTCAGCTTCAACATCATTCCTTCCAAAGAAATCCCAGGACTCATCTCCTACAGAATGGACTTGTTGGATCTACTTCCAAGGGACTCTCAAGAGTCTTCTCCAACACCACAATTCAAAAGCATCAGTTCTTCAGTGGTCAGCCTTCTTCACAGTCCCACTCTCACATCCATACAGGACCACAGGAAAAACCCTAGCCTTGACTAGATGGACCTTTGTTGGCAAAGTAATGTCTCTGCTTTTAAATATGCTATCTAGGTTGGACATAACTTTCCTTCCAAGGAGTAAGTGTCTTTTAATTTCATGGCTGCAGTAACCATCTGCAGTGCTTTTGCATCCCCCAAAAATAAACCTGACACTGCTTCCACTGTTTCCCCATCTATTTGCCATGAAGTACATGGGACCAGATGCCATGACCTTCATTTTCTGAATGTTGAGCTTTAAGTCAACTTTTTCTCTCTCCACTTTCACTTGCATCAAGAGGCTTTTTAGCTCCTCTTCACTCTCTGCCATAAGGGTGGTATCATCTGCATATCTGAGGTTATTGATAATTCTCCCTGCAATCTTGATTCCAGCTTTTGCTTCTTCCACTCCAGAGTTTCTCATGATATCACACTGCATAGAAGTTAAATAAGCAGGGTGACAATATACAGCCTTGACTTACTCTTTTGCTATTTGGAACCAGTCTGTTGTTCCATGACGAGTTCTTACTGTTGCTTCCTGACCTGCATACAGATTTCTCAAGAGGCAGGTCAGGTGGTCTGGTATTCCCATCTCTCTCAGAATTTTCCACAGTTTATTGTGATCCACATAGTCAAAGGCTTTGGCATAGTCAATAAAGTAGAAACAAATGTATTTTTCTGGAACTCTTGTTTTTTTCATGATCTAGCTGATGTTGCCAATTAGATCTCTGGGTCCTCTGCCTTTTCTAAAACCAGCTTGAACATCAGGAAGTTCACAGTTCACATATTGCTGAACCCTGACTTGGAGAATTTTGAGCATTACTTTACTAGCATGTGAGATGAGTGTAATTGTGTGGTAGTTTGAGCATTCTTTAGCATTGCCTTTCTTTGAAATTGGAATGAAAACTGACCTTTTTCAGTCCTTTGGCCACTGCTGAGTTTTCCAAACTTGCTGGCATATTGAGTGCAACCTTTCACAGCATCATCTTTCAGAATTTGAAATAGCTCAAATGGAATTCCATCACCTCCACGAGCTGTTCTCATAGTGATGCTTTCTATGGCCCACTTCATTTCACATTCCAGGGTATCTGGCTCTTGGTCAGTGATCACTGCATCCTAATTATTTGGGTCATGGAGATCTGTTTTTGTACATTTCTTCTGTGTATTCTTGCCACCTCAATTCTTATTTATTCAGTGATATTCTAGCAAGTCTCTTCTTTGTCCTGGATTAAGTTTTCTGTTTCTCTGGATGGTTCCCATCAGCAAACACAATGACTATAATCTTACCTCTCATTAAAAATCTGTCCTTTGGTGACACATTGCCTATGCTTTTTTTATTTCATATTTGCTTATGGTAGACTTCTGCAGAGTTGTTTGTAGAATCTGTTATCTCCAGGTCTCTCATTTTCCTTTAAATTCACTCTTGTCAAGGTCAACAGTGAATTCCAAATGTTTAACTTAGTGGTCAATTTTTAGTTGTTATTTTATTTAATTTATTGACAGCCTTTATCAGAGGAGTTCATTTCCTCCTCCCTGAAAAAAAAATGTTTCATTTGCGTTACAGAATGCTTCTCTTTCCTGCTTCTTTTCTACCTACAGTTCTCCCACATACAATGTGTGACCTCTGTGTCTGGCTTTATTCAGATGTCACATTTTCTTTTAAAATACTTATTTATTTAGCTATGTGGCATGCGGGATCTTAGTTCCCTGCCCAGGGATGGAACCTGTGCATAGTCTTAAACACTTAAACATTTCCAGGGAAGTTCCCTAGTTTGTGTATTTTCAAGATTCATCCACTTCTTGGCTGTATAGCAATGCATTTTTTTTTATGGCTGGATATGGTACATCAATATGGTATATGGCTTACGTGAACTCCATTGTGAACAATTACCACAGTTTTTTATCCATTCATCAATTAATAGATAATATTTGGATGGTGTATTCTTTGTGGCTCTTGGGAGTAATGCTGTTGTGAGCACTGTTTTTGAATGGACTTAACAGTTTCAGGGATTTCTTTTTTATATATACAAAAGAGATTTCTGGATCATATAGCTACTATATATTTAATTTTTGAGGTACTGACAAACCAAAGTGGTTGTACCATTTTACAGCAATATATTTTCAACAATATATTTCAGCAGTATATTTTCAACATTTTTCAACAATATATGAAGATTCGTTTTCTCTACATCCTCTGCAGCACTTGTTATTTTTCCTGGTTTTGATTATAGCCAAGCTAATGTGTGTGAGGTAGTAGTTCAATGAAACTGATTTACATTTTGCTAAGGGCTTCCCTGGTGGCTCAGAAGGTAAAGTGTGTGCCTGCAATGCAGGAGACCTGGGTTCAATTCCTGAGCCAGGAAGAACCCCTGGAGAAGGAAATGACAATCCACCCCAGCACTCTTGCCTGGAAAATCCCATCGATGGAGGAGCCTGATAGGTGACAGTCCATGAAGTCGCAAAGAGTCGGACACGACTGAGCAACTTAATTTCTTTCACTTTCAATCATGTTAAGCAGTATTTTTGGTGAAATGTCTATTCAAATTCTTTTCCTGGTTGTTAAAAGTTTTTAATTGTTGTAAAAAAAATCTAACTTAAATTTTTAACATTTTAACCATTTTTACATGCTAAGTATTTCACATACTTTCATCAGCCTTTTTGGAGACAGAAATGGCAACCCACTCCAGTATTCTTGCCTGGAGAACCCCATGGACAAAGGAGCCTGATGGGCTACAGTCCATGCGAAAGCAAAGACTCATACATGACTGAGCAACTAATACACACACACACACACACACACACACACAGTCACAGTGTTGTTTTGTTGTTGTTGTCTTTGTTTTCCCTGTGCTATGCACCTTGAATGACAGTTTCCTGGTTGAGAACCCTACCCAGGCCCCTGATAGGAAAGCGTGGAGTCCTAACCTCTGAACTATCATGGAATTCCTTATCATATTGTTAAGAAACATATCATTACACCTTTTCATCTTGCAAAATTGAAACGCTATACCCATCACCTGTCCCATTAAACAACAACTCCTCTTTTCTTCCCTGTTTCCCTAGATCCTGGACTCCATCATTCTACTTTGTTCCCTTCTATTGCTTGACTATGTTAGATATTTCATATAAATGGAAACTTACAGTACTTGTCTTTTTTTATGACTGGCTTAATTCCTTTGGCTGGATGTCTTTATTTATTTTTTAAGTGAATTTATTTTTTATTTATTTTTTATTTTATTTTTTAACTTAACAATAATGTATTGGTTTTGCCATATATCAAAATGAATCCTCCACAGGTATACATGTGTTCCCAATCCTGAACTCTCCTCCCTCCTCCCTCCCCATACCATCCCTCTGGGTCGTCCCAGTGCACCAGCCCCAAGTATCCAGTATCATGCATCGAACCTGGACTGGCGACTCATTTCATATATGATATTATACATGTTTCAATGCCATTCTCCCAAATCATCCCACCCTCTCCCTCTCCCACAGAGTCCAAAAGACTGTTCTATACATCTTTGTCTCTTTTGCTGTCTCGTATACAGGGTTATGGTTACATCTTTTGAAATCCCATATATATGTGTTAGTATACTGTATTGGTGCTTTTACTTTCTGGCTTACTTCACTCTGTATAATAGGCTCCAGTTTCATCCACCTCATTAGAACTGGTGCAAATGTATTCTTTTTAATGGCTGAGTAATACTCCATTGGGTATATATACCACAGCTTTCTTATCCATTCATCTGCTGATGGACATCTAGGTTGCTTCCATGGCCTGGCTATTAGAAATACTGTTGCAATGAGCATTGGGGTACATGTGCCTCTGTCAATTTTGTTTTCTTCAGTGTGTATGCCCAGCAGTGCGATTGCTGGGTCATATGGCAGTTTTGTTTCCAGTTTTTCAAGCAATCTCCACACTGTTCTGCATAGTTGCTGTACTAGTTTGCATTCCCAGCAACAGTGTAAGGGGGTTCCCTTTTCTCCATACCCTCTCCAGCATTTATTGCTTGTAGACTTGGATGACAGCCGTTCTGACTGGAGTGAAAATGTACCTTATAGTGGTTTTGATTTGCATTTCTCTGATAATGAGTGATGTTGAGTATCTTTTCATGTGTTTGTTAGCCATTTGTATGTCTTCTTTGGAGAAATGTCTACTTAGTTCTTTGGCCCAATTTTTGATTGGGTCATTTATTTTTCTGTAATTGAGCTGTAGGAGTTGCTTGTATATATTTGAGATTAGTTGTTTGTCAGTTGCTTCATGTGCTATTATTCTCTCCCATTCTGAAGGCTGTCTTTTCACCTTGCTTATAGTTTCCTTTGTTGTGCTGAAGCTTTTAAGTTTAATTAGGTCCCATTTGTTTATTTTTGCTTTTATTTCCAATATTCTGGGATGTGGGTCATAGAGGATCCTGCTGTGATATATGTCAGCGAGTGTTTTGCCTATGTTTTCCTCTAGGTGATGTCTTAAAGGATCATGCATGTTGTGGCATGTGGCAAAATTTCCTTTATATGGCTAAATAATATTCCATTGTATGTATATATCACATTTGATGGACGTTTAGATGCTTCCAACTCTTAGATGTTGTGATTAGCACTGCTTTGAGCATGGCTGTGCAAATATCTCAAGACCCCATGTTAACTTCTGTTGAATTTACATCCAGAAGTGGAATTGCTGAATCGTGTGGTAGTTCTATTTTTAGTTTACTGAGGAGCCTTATACTGTTTTCTGTAGCAGTTGCACCATTTTAAAATCTATCCGTAACACACAAGGATCCACTTTCTGTACGTGCTTGCCAAGAGTTGTCCTTTTCTTTCTTTCCTTTTACCTTTCCTTTCCTTCATATGTAAACACACACACATGCACACACAATATTTTCCATATCCTTTTCCGTTATTATTTATCACAAACTATGAATATATTTCCTTGTGCTATACAGTAGGATCTTGTTTATCTATTCTATATATTAACATTATAGTTTGCATCTGCTCATCACCAGCTCCCAATCTATGCCTCCCCCACCCTTCCCCTCTTGGTAATCACATAGTCTGCTCTCTACGTCTCTCAGTCTGTTTCTGTTTCATTGATAAGTTCATTTGTATCATATTTTGGAGTCCACATATAAGTGATACCATATGATATTTGTCTTTCTCTTTCTGACATCCTAAGTATTCTTTTTAATGCTAGTGTACAGTCAAGTGTTTACTTAATTTCATTTTCAAAACGTTTGTTGCTATTGTATAGAAATCTGCTTGATTTTTTAAATACTTATCTTGTGTTCTGCAAGCTTTTTATTACTTCTAATACTTGTGCTTTCTTCAGGATTTTCTATATATAAAAGTATGTTATCTCCAATATACTTTGACTTTTTCCTTTCCATTCTGAAGGCTTTTTTTTTTTAAACAACAAAAACAATAATTCCTTTTCTTACCTGATTGCTCTGGTTATAGAACTGCCAGTATAATATTGAGCCAAAGTGTGGGATAGACTTCCTCGTGTTGTTCCCAATCTTAGGGGGAAAGCTCTCAATTTTTCATTATTAAGTATGATGTTAGCTGTGGGTCTTTTACAGGTACTCTTTAATTGAGAAAGTACTCTTCTGTTCTTAGTTATTATGTGTTTTTAACCCCTATTATGGAAAGGTGCTAGACTCAGGGAAATGCTTTTTCTGCAGGCAGATATGTTTTTTGTCCTTTATTGTATTAAAATGGCATAATGTCGATTGACTTTCATATAATGAACCAACTTTTCATACCTCCATAAATCCCACATGATCATGGCATGTAACCTTTTTTATATGTTGTTAGGGGTTTTTTGCCAGTGTTTTGTTGAGGACTCTTGCATCTGTATTCATAAGGGACATTGGTTGTGTGTCTGTGTGTGATGTCTCTGTCTGATCTTGGTATGAGAGAAATACTGACCTCATTTTGCCTGCTATCTGGGGAAGAGACATGTGGAGTGAAGGATAAAGCATTGTTGGATTTAAGTTTAGTCAGGATTAGAGGGAGAAATTTAGGATGTATCAGTGTGGATTTGGGGTGAGATTATCAAGAGAGTTCATTCTCAATTTCCTAGGCCTGTGTTAAGTGCTTGACATCGAATTATGCTGTTTGTTAACTATGTAGAGATACTATATACTTTGAATTTGTGCCCTATTTTCTGTATTAATATTTATGAAATTAGTATTTGTGAATCAGTTGTAATGTGCATTTAAGATAAGGTGTTTTTTTTTTTTCAGTTTTCCTACAAAACAAGATGCCATTGAATAGATGATGCTTTAAAAAAAAAGAGTCGTTAACCTTAAGTCTAGGAAATAAGCTTGTTTGTCTTTAAGATACGGAAACACATTTAAAAATTATAAATTTGCCGAAAAGGATGCAGCTGGTGTGTGGTTAACTTAGAATTCCAGTTTAATCTTCTTTGACTCCAAAGTCCATATTTCTAAACACTGTAAAATAGTGCTTTTGTAAAAATATTTGCCCTTTACATGTGATTTCACCTAATGATCAGTGGTGTTTTGTTTTCTTTTGTTTTCTTTCTTTTTTTAAATAGAAAATATTAAAATCAACATGGGACAAAGCTATGATTCTCGAGTCATGTAGACTTGTAGTCATAGGTTTTTCAGCTGTCATTTAGTCTCTTTGATGCTAAATGTCTTTATCTGTAAGATAAGGGTGTTTATAACTACCTTAGAGTTTTGGAGATAAACAAATAGCACATTTTTCTGTACTTAAATAATATGTAGTATATTTATACTTAGGTGGCAGTTTATTTAAAGGAAGCACTGGGACTTGTGGCCACATCCTCCAAGAATAAAAAAAAAAAGTACTTAAAATATGGAACGACCATGTATGTTATGTGAAAAAGAAAAAGAGCCAGAACCACAGAAAAGCAAGGGAGAAACCACATAAGTAGATGATGAAGACGCTGAACTGATCTTTTTGGAGTAGAACATGTAAATAAAGATGCTGATGTGATCTTTGTGGGGATGACCTCAAATTCAAAACCAGTCGTTTCAAACATACTGAACAGAGTTACCCCAGGTTCTTGTTCAAAGAGAAAAAAGTATGTTCACTTCAGGAAAGATAATGCTCAGAAATTACAGCGTGTTAGTCATGTGACTCCTACATCAGAAGCAAAGACTGTCTTGCCACTTTCTGTCTCTGAATCAAGATCAACAGATAGTCCTATTATTATTGAGCCTTTGTCCAAAGCAGACTATAAAAATATTTCACCACAAATAGTGCCTAATAGCTTTTCAGAGTTATGTTCTCCTTTGATTACCTTCACAAGTTCATTGTAGCATCCAGTAGAAACAGAAGTTATGCAGGAGCTATGGATAAAAGTCCAAATGTATCAAAGTGACTTTCCACTTCTGAAACAAATAGCACAAATCCCAAAAGGCCTACACTCAGTAATGGAATTATAGGAGAACATTCTTTAGCTGTGTTCCCTCCAGGTATTTTTCAAACAGTGACTACTCAGCAAAGCACACCAGACAGTGTTCATAACTCATTAAGCCATGTTCAGAATGGAGAATCTTGTCCAACACATTTTCCAAAGGACAATGTCCATTGCAAGCCTATAAGCCCTTTAGGGTAAAACGGACTGACAAAAATTGACTTTCCAAGTGTAGCAAGTCAAAACAAGATTATTGATCCCACAGAAGGCAATCTGATTGTGTTACTCTGTGACTTCTACTATGGACAGCGTATAGGAGATGGGCAGCCAGAACCGCAAACTCACACAGCCTTTAAATGCCTCAGCTGCTTGAAAGTTCTAAAAAATGTCAAGTTTATGAGTCACATGAAGCACCATTTGGAGCTTGAGAGGCAGACAGGTGACAGCTGGAAATACCACACCACCTGCCAGCACTGCAACTGCCAGCTTCCTACTCCCTTCCAGCTGCAGTGTCACATTGAAAGTGTCCACACTTCCCAGGAGCCCTGCACAGTCTGCAAAATCTGTGAATTGTCCTTTGAGGCAGATCAGGTTCTCTTACAGCACATGAAAGATAATCATAAGCCTGGCGACATGCCCTATGCATGCCAGGTTTGCAGTTACAGATCATCATTCTTTGTAGATGTGGATGCACATTTCAGAGCATACCATGGTAACATTAAGAATTTACTTTGCCCCTTTTGTTTCCAAATTTTTAAAACTGCAACACCATACATATGTCATTATAGACAGCGCTGGGAAAAGTTTTCATCAGTGTTCCAAATGTCGGCTACAGTTTTTAACTTTTAAAGAGAAAAGGGAGCACAAGACCCAGTGTCATCAAATGTTTAAGAAGCCTAAGCATCTAGAAGGATTACCTCCTGAAACAAGAGTTTTTATTCAGGTATCGCTGGAACCCCTTCAACAGGATTGGTGGAAGTAGCATCCATTACTGTGAACACATCTGATTCTGAACCATCACCCCACAAATCTAAAAGTAGGAGGTCAAAAAAAAAAAAAAAAACCCGTTAATTCTACTTTCAGTAAGTCTGAAGCAAGTATTTCAGTCAAAGTTAAAAACCCCATTAAAAACAAAAAATTCAAATTTTAGAATTATTCAATAATATCAAATATAGGGAAACCAATGTATAATTTATGTGTTGTTGTTTTAAATACATGAAGTACAGCTTTGTTTAAATATTGAGATGTTATTTAAAAATATAGTACCTGTTTTTCATATAAGTGTTTTAACATGTTAAAATTATGTGTGCGTGTGTGTGTGTGTGTGTGTGTGTGAGAGAGAGAGAGGAGAGAGGTGGAGAAAGGAAAAGTAACAACGTATTTTGGTATTTCATGTTATTTGCAAGTTTGAAAGCTCTGCTGCTGCTGCTACTGCTGCTGCTAAGTTGCTTCAGTCATGTTCGACTCTGTGCGACCCCGTAGACAGCAGCCCACCAGGCTACCCTGTCCCTGGGATTCTCCAGGCAAGAACACTGGAGTGGGTTGCCATTTCCTTCTCGAATGTATGAAAACGAAAAGTGAATGTGAAGTCACTCCGTCGTGCCCCACTCTTAGCAACCCCATGGACTTCAGCCCACCAGGCTCCTCCATCCGTAGGATTTTTCCCGCAAGAGTACTGGAGTGGGGTGCCATTGCCTTCTCCACTATACATATAAACTGTAGAGTATTTAGCAATGAAATTTTCAACTGTTTTCATGCTTTGAAGATCTCAGTATTAACTATATAGCCAGATTGGAATAGCTTTGTTATGGCATGGTCCTGTGTGCTGCTGAACTCTCCGAAGTGCCTCTGTTGTGCTGTTCTAAGATAAAATGGTTCCGAAAGCCTGATGTGGAGAAGTTGATGGAGAAACTATGATGTGAGTTTGGACCAGACACGGGATTTAGTTAGTGGAGAGCTGTGGCTTCTTGTCCCAGTTGAGGAAGAGGCATGCATGCACTCCAGGCATGGAGCCAAGGCAGAAGGAACACTGTCTCAGAGTGTCTTAACCTAGCCCAGGGACATGTCAAGGAAGCCAACCATTAAAATGCCTGTTAGGTGAGAGGCACCTGCAAGGATCAAGCAGGCCCTGTATATCATTGACTGCAGTTGGAGAAGCAGAGATAGTTAATAGAATGAGGCCTGGTGCCTGTGGACCTCCTGTTGAGTGATCAAAAGGGGAATTTGATTCATTCCATCTCCTTTCCCATTTGGCTGGCCTTTAGTCAAAGTGAAGTAGCCCTATCAGTCTCCATCACAGTAGTGAAGCAAGTTAAGATTCCCAAAGAAAAAAGCCTTGACATCCAGTTTGATTTGTACTGGACCCATAGGTTGAACTGAAAAGGATCAAACACAGGGAACCTTTTCAGTTTATGAATTGAGCTAAATTTAGTTCTCTTTCCCTTAAGCTACAAAGGAGTTGTGGGAGAAGAGTAAATGTAGTGGATACAAAGGGTCCAGGGTGATTAAACCCTCTATAGAACTTTTCCTTACCTTTTCCAGTTACATGTGTCTTACCCTAGTTTAACATGTGAAGATTTCAGTTTTGTATCTTATCTTGCCTTGGGCACGAATGTATTAAAGTTAACAGCTAATTCTTTGTGTAATTTCCCATTTTATCAAACTAATACTGGGTTTCCGTCTTACTTGACACAGTCTGATGTGCAGGAAGTGTCTCATTTATTTCAGTAATTATCAGGTCATAGAGTTATCATCCTTCCTCTACTGTATCCAACTACCTAGTCTGTGATTATACTTGTGGAAACCTTTTTTCGTGTGATCTCCAAGGGCTCTTTCACAGACCTGTGGTGTACCCTCTAAGTATTGGTTCCTGAACATCAGCACACTTGGCTTCCTCTGTGGGTTCCTGGAGTTGAGTCTCCTCCTGGAGTTGAATGCCATACCTTCTCCACTTCTGGCACAGATATCTAGAATTTCTGTGCACCATTCAAGGAACCTGGAATCTTGGCTGTAGACCTATGCCAGGAGAAATCTCTCCATTTCCTCTTCCTTTCTCCTCCTCTTTTTCTCTCCCCACTCTTTCCCCCTGCCTCCACAATTCATTTAAATCCTCTAAGCTTTCACAAAATGCTAGAAAGTGATAATTACCAAGGGGTTACCATCCCTCTCAGAACAAAAGAGGAAGGACTACAGATGACTAAGCTGTAGTGAGTCTCTTGTCTCCATTTTAGGTAATTTCCTGAGTGTAAATTCAAACACAAGTGAATTGTATTTATTTACTCAATGCATGATTGATTGGTTTGCACTTTGAATATTTTACTAGGCCTTTCCAGTTAGTTGGCTTGGGCCAAAGCACTTTGCTAAGTGTCAGCTTAAACTGCTTTTAGTTGTATAATGAGTGTGTGTGTGTGTGTGTGTGTGTCTTCTGGTCTCAGGTGAAAACTCTATGTATAAATGTGCAGACTATTGCATTCTTATCTCCTTTATTCTATTTCTATTGTAAAAATATGAAATGTTTTATTTATATGTTTTTATTGTTGCTTAGGATTATCAACACTGTTACTGTTGTTTGCTCTGTAGTATGCTCCTAAAGAGTACAAGTTGTATTTATTGCCAGATGAAAAGTTTCCAGTGATATGGTCCCTGACTACTTCCTCTCTTCCATTCTCTGTCATTCTACTCTACTATTTTCCCCACTGCTGCCCTGTTTTTGACAACACTGGCCTTGCTTTCCCTAAGCAAATTCCATTTCTTCCCAATCCAAAGACTTTGCAAGTTCTCTTCTTCTGGAAATGCTCTTCCCCTAGGCCTGCATGGCTTGCTACATCCCCTGTTTGAGCTTCACCAATGCTGTTCAAATCACACAATGAAATCCTCACACCCCTCCTTTTCCTTCTCCTCCTTAAAGGCACTTTAAGTCTCTACCCTCTTCTTCCCTGTCCAACCTAAACTTCCTAGATTTTCACACACACACACACACACACACACACACACACACACACACAGACACACATACACACACACACACACAAAACCTGAAAAGAGATAATAACATCAGGGCTTTGCTTCGTAAAATTAACTTGAGTAAGTTTCTGTGCCTGCAGAACAAAGATAGTTAATACTGAGTTGAGTTCTTTCAGGCAGGAGCTTCCTCTCTTTTTCTATTGATATCTCTATATTTTTTTCAGGCAATGGCATTTTGTTTTTTTTACAAATGTATTGAATATCTGTCAAGATGACTATTTTGTTATTGCCTTTGGTGAATTTCCTTGTCTACTTTGCTTGTTCTTTCAGGTAAAATTTATTGTTTTATTAATGTTGCCAAAACATTGTCAGTAAAATTACTATTTATAAAAATAAAATGTTTTTTAAAAAATTATTTCTGCTGTCCATCTTTTTACAAATAACATAGCATTTTTTTGTTTGTTTCTTTTTTTTAAATAATCTTATTGTGTTGTTATAAACAGTAATGTATAAATGGGTTTTCTGGTTCTTAGTACCATCAAAGGCAATGAGGATATGGCTTAATGAATTTCTGTTTCTGTTTTTAGATTTTAAAGAGAATTGTTTCTTTGGATATTTACAACATCTGTTGAGACATTAACTTTTCTTTCTTTCTCCCTTACTTTCCTTTTCTTCCTTTCTTCCCATGGCTGTCTTCCTCTTTCTTTCCTTCACTTTCTTTTCCCAGGTTTTGGCTTGACTTGACCTTTCCTGAAACAAAAGTAATTCCACTCAGGGTTGAATATTACCATCTCAGAATCCCATTCCATGTGTCATTTCTAGTATTGGAATTAACCTCCTCTTCCCCTTATTAGATTGGCTACAGTTGTATCAATATTTCTGATTTTTTTTTTGAAGAAGCAGCTCTTGTTTTATTATCCCAAAAAGTTTTATTTTTGTTGTTTTCTATTTTTGTTTCAATTCATATATACCTTCTACTTTCTTTAGGATTTTTTCTTTATAATCATATATTTTAAAAGCTTTCTTTACAAATTTTATGGAAATATATTTGATTTACAATGTTGTGTTTCAGATGTATATCAGGGTGATTTAGTTATGCATATACATGTCTATTTTTTTAGGTTATTTTTCATTATAAGTTATTACATGAGACTATTTCTTTTCTTTTTTTTTACTAGATGGTTTAGGGCTTGACCTAACTTTATTTAAATAACGTATTTTGTCTGAATCCCAAATGGTTTTATGTATACATTTTTTAAATTAAAATTTCATTCTCTATGATTTTTTGGCATGTTAATTCCAAAGATTTCACTACTTGCAGGCTGAATGTTTTAATTTATAGTTTACTGAGAATTAAGTTTTCCTTGGAGCTCTGAGGGTATGTGTGTATATACACTGGCATGTCTATATACACATCCTTTTAAGATTACTACATTTTTTAAGATATATAAATATATTCAAAAAGATATTTTCTGTTTGTATGGTAAAAACATGAAATGTTTTAATTCTAGAAATTTGTTCCCCTAAGGAATATAGTATAAAAAGTAAAGGTATAAAACTATTCCTTTGAGAATAATCCCTACTAACAGAACCTGGAAATGTTAAACAAATGATTCATAACACTTCCTAAAGGTGGTAAGAAAAACGTTATTCAAGGTAAGAGTACTACAGCTGGGGTCTTATAATATGGGAGAGAGAGTGAGCTTAAGTCTGACTCCAGCAGGGACACAGCTGGGATTTATAGCTAAGGAACAGGGTGGGTCCATGTGATAGCAAAGAGAGACTGGGAGACTGAAAAGCAATGAACAACAACAGAGTGGGTGTCAGTGGATGGAAACTTATTAAGACGACCATAAGTGTGCCGGTGGATTCTGGCTCAACTGAGAGGATCATTGCTGAGGCTAGGCAAGGCTGATGAGATATTGAGGTGAGTGATAAGGAATTTGATCTGATACTGAGGGTGGTCAGATCAAGGGTGAGGTATGTTTTCTAAACTGAACTTGCAGATTCTGACTTAGATTGGACTAAATGGGCAGGCGCCCCAGGATAAATACATGGCCCAAAGTTGGCAGTGCATTAATGAACTACTGCTACATAACAAATTACCCCAAACTAACAGCTTAGATTGGACTAAATGGGCAGGCGCCCCGGGATAAAGACATGGCACAAAGTTGGCAGTGCATTAATGAACTACTGCTACATGACAAATTACCCAAACTAACAGCTTAAAACAATATTATCTCATACTGCTGCCGAAAGGAATCCAGGAGTAATTCAGTTGAGTGCTCTGGCTCAGGGTTTCATGAGATTGTCAACATCTGAAGCCATGACATGGGCTGGTGGATTTGCTTCCAAGATGGCTTACTCACATAACTGTTGAAACCAGTTTCCTTGCTGGCTGTTGGGAGAAAGCCTCAGTTCTTTCTCATGGGCCTCTCTACTGGGTTACATGAGTGTTGTCAAGATACTGCTAAGCTGGCTTCTAGAGTGATCCAAGAGGAAGAGCATGGGGGCTGCAGTGCCTTTTATGACCTAGTCTCAGACACTTCATTTTCATTTCTACAATATTCTACCATTAGAAGTGAGCCACTAAGTCCAGCCCACATGTGAAGGGGAGTATAAGGACCACCCTTGAAGGAAAGGATTTGTGGACATACTTTAAAACCACATGGTACACCCATGGCCACAAATTGTTTACATACTTGTATGTCCAAATTGCATTTTCCTGCAAATGGTTTCAAATAATTTATCCATTATAGCATTAACTTGAAGTTCAGGACCTTGTCATCTAAGTCAAGTCCAGATATGGACCAGGGTGCACTTGGGCACTATCTCAAGTGTTCAGCCGCTCAGTTGTGTCCTACTCTTTGCAACCCAATGGACTGCCGCACACCAGGGTTTCCTGTCCACCATCAACTCCAGAGGCATGCTCAAACTCAAGTCCATTGAGTTGGTGATGCCATCCAACCATCACATCCTCTGCCGTCCCCTTCCCCGGCCTTCAATCTTTCCCACATCAGAGTCTTTTCTAATGCATCAGTTCTTCGAATCAGGTTGCCACAGTATTGGAGCTGCAGCTTCAGCATCAGTCCTTCCAATGAATATTCAGGACTGCTTTACTTTAGGATTGACTGGTTTGATCTCCTTGCAGTCCATGAGACTCTCAAGTCATCTCCAACACATCAGTTCAAATTATCCAAGTGTAGTTCCTCTAGACCTGATGATCTGTGAACAAAAGAGATGAGTTAATCTGCTCACTTTCACAGCCAACATACAGTGCTGGGTCAGGCATAGATAACCTTCATAGACACTCCTGTTCCAGAAAGGGGAGGGGAGATGGGAGTCAACAGTAGCAGTTCTGAAATCCCATGGGTTCTTGTTGGCAGTCCTTTGATTAGGATTTAAGGCCTGGAAACTTCCTAGGCTTCAGTCTCTGAATTTTTAATTCTGCCCTCTGACATGATTCCATTGCATGAAAGGTGGGTAGTATATGGTTACAGTGAAACAGTCTCCCTAGCCTATTTCCTGCTTGTCGAAGGTAGAAGTTCAGAGCTCTCTTATTTTGTACTATTGCTGGACCTTTCAGTCCAAGCTGAACTTAAATATGTTATCTTAAAAACTTGGTGTGTCTCCTGAAAATCTTACTGGTTTTCATGGTAAAGCACTCCACTCCAAAGCCGCCATCACACATGTCTTCATAATAAGGCCTACTCTGTCTTGGTTTTCTGCTGAGATAGCTGAGGGATAACACCCTGAAACTTGATTAGAAGTCTTATTGTGTGACTGAAATGTCTCTGAGTGACACCCCTAAACTCTTTGGAGGGAATTGGCCTGCCTAAATAATGCCATGAAGCATCCCCTTCCAGCTTTGTGAGGCTTAACAAAGAAATTTACACTCACACTCATCTTTAGACCACCTTTATTAAAAATGAATAAATAAATAAGAATTGATGTATAGGTGTTATAAAATGTTATATTTAGACCACCTTATCTCAATGCCCTGGATAGAACCTTGCTTGAGAGCCATTAATTTTAGCATCCTCTGTCATGTTAAAAGACTAGAAAATTTCCAATTCAGCCAGTTCTGTCTTATTTTTTAATATTTTCTCTTAAATATATTTTTTTAATTTCCCTTTATATTTTACTATAGGCAGCAAGAAGAAACCAGGAAGCACTTTTGGCTGTTTGGCTGGAAATCACCTTAGCTAGATATCTCAATTAATTAAGTACAGTTTCTCCTTCCTGGTACATTTCTACTTCTCATAAACTGCAGATATAGTGGACTTTTCTCTGCACATTCCCCAGGCTCTTTTTTCCTGCCTCTACTTTCTGCCAGACAACCTGAGTGCACCCCTGTGATCCCACTTAGAACGTGTTTGCTCAGTGAGATAACGGGGATCGAATCCCTGGCTTCAGTGCTTCTGCTGGCCAGAGCATATGTACCTTTCTCTAAGACCTTCATGTTTTTGTTATCCAACTTCCATCACCTGGCTAGGTCAATTCCGCAAGCTCATACTCACAAGCACACTGGCAGGGACTTCTATGCCCATGTGTGCACATACATGTGCATGTACACAGTAATATCCCTGAGAGGAAACTTGCACACGTGAAGAACTACAAGATTTCTTCTCTAGGAATATGAATTTGGGTAAGTACCTTTGTGTTCATAAACAAAAAGTAACTTTCTTTGTCCTGGTTGTTTCCTTTCGCTTGTTAATTAATCATGTCACCTTGCACTTCTAACTCTGTGCTGCTATTGCTGCTAAGTCACTTCAGTCAAGTCTGAGTCTGTGTGATGCCATAGACAGCAGCCCACCAGGCTCCCCCGTCCGGGGGATTCTCCAGGCAAGAACACTGGAGTGGGTTGCCATGTCCTTCTCCAATGCATGAAAGTGAAAAGTGAGAGGGAAGTCCCTTAGTCATGTCCGACTCTTTGCGACCACATGGACTGCAGCCTACCAGGCTCCTCTGTCCATGGGAATTGCCAGGCAAGAGTACTGGAGTGGGGTGCCATTGCCATCTCTGTCTAAATCTGTGACTTATCCTCACAGGTTACAAAATCTTGGCATTTGCTAGTGACACGGACCGACCTGCAGAGCAGCGAGCAGGGTTGGAAGCACTCGCCATGAACAGCTGTATGACATGTGCCTGCGTTCTGCATTCTCCCATCACCTTGGACAGCTTCAGAGTACCAGTCACATTGGCCTGATCCATGTGGGGACAGAAAACAAGGACCTTTGGGCTCAGCTGACTTGGAGAACCTCTCTCTCGGTGTGCACCTATCTAGGTCATTCCTTGTCAATGTTGTGCCCCTCTTGCTAGCCTACCACCCTTTATGGACAACAACATTCTGAGTGAGGCCTTCTGTTCTTCCTATCTGTGTAGCTTTATGTGTCCACCTGTCTACATGTGCCCCCAAGTGCTATCTCCATGTAGCAGGAAAAGGCCAAAGAGTCACCTGAGCCTCCAAGAGCCCCAAGAGATTGTGATAGGCCTGGGTCTTATCCAATGTTGTGAGAAAGGTGCACATGGATACAGGGTCTCTTCAGATACAAAGATTGGAATCTGAGACCATAAAGGTAAGGTGGCATTCCTACACGTCCTCCCTTCTGTTTTAACACTACCCATGCACACGAAGTCCCCAAACAGATGATGCCCTGCAAAACCTTCCCTTTCTGGGCCCACAGCTCATGCCTCCCTTGGGTGGAAAGCAGCTTTTCTATCTCAAAGGCACCAAGACGGGTTGAACCACCCAGGCCACAGTGATTTGCTAAATGTCAAGACTCTCTTTCAGTTGCTCTCATTAGGCCCAGGTAGGACTCCCTACAGTCACTCATCTCTGCTTGCCTACACACCCCACATGCCAAGGAAGCCAGCCTCCGGTTGGCCCCAGGAGCATCCAAGACGGTCACCTGGAACGCAGGTTCCCTCTGAGTGTCACCTGGTTTCAGATCCCCTATGACAAAATCAGAGATTTTGCTTCAGCAAGACTGCTCGAATTCTTTCAGATGCAGACGCACACTTTTGCTCCTCAGGCCCCCAAAGCCAGTGGCAAGACCCCAGGGGAAGGAAGAACTTCACGTCAGGACTTTCAGCACACACCATGGGGTATCTTTGGCAGGACTGCTATTGCCTAGACCCTGGACCCTGAAAACCAGCAGACCCCGAACTGCCCCCAGGGGCTTCCCTGTCTCCCACTCTCCTGAGGTCCTTTGGGACATGCAATTACTCCTTGCTCACTCCGTTCCCTCCCTCACAGGCTCATCCGGGCAGAGGGTCAAACACGTACAACCACCTGTGCTTTCCTCGCCTTTCTGCACTGCCAGGGAGGCAGGCTGGAAGTGCCTGGAGGCATGCCATGCTCACATCCTGTCTCTCCTAGGATGCCTGTGGGTTTGCAGGTACAGCTTACTTTAGCATGTCTCGTGTTTTGTGTCACAGTGTGTGCCACCCTCAGGGAGGGAGTGTGCTGGCTGATGGGCTGCTCCTGGGCAGCACTGGCCCAGGACCTTCCCAGTT
This sequence comes from Bos taurus, assembly GCF_002263795.3. Classification (NCBI taxonomy): domain Eukaryota; kingdom Metazoa; phylum Chordata; class Mammalia; order Artiodactyla; family Bovidae; genus Bos; species Bos taurus. The sequence goes on from NC_082638.1 coordinate 25,030,859, forward strand.
CTCCTCACATGTGTGGAACAAGTCTCCAGTGCAGCAAGCAATCTGTGCCTCTTTCTCCTTCACGTCTCTGCCCAACTCGGAAGGACCTCAGCCTCCTCACCATCCCGGGTCTTGCCATAGCCATGTCCACAATTTCAACAGGCCAGCCACGGCCCCCCAAGACTCAGGGCTCCACAGGCAGTGGTTTAAAAACCCCACACTACTTTATTTGCCCTGAGTGAACCCTCAGACCATGAATCCCTTTTCCTGGTGCAAACACACACAACAACACAGTAGAAATGGTGAGCATGTTTTGTGTTTTGTCTAATTGCAGATATCTGGATCCATGGTCAAGAGTTATCACTGGCCATCCTTTCTTCGTTCCCATCCTGGACAGGGTCAGTGCACAGATATGGCGACAAACCACCTTCAGACTGGGAACGCCTCGTGCCTCCTCTTCTGGTTACTCAGCACCTCCTCTCCTGTCGCCTTCATCTCTGCATCTGCCCTGGGCAGGATACACACAAACACACACACAAACGCAGCCAACACAAGCACATGCGTGTATAAACACATGCTTGGCATAGGGACACAAATGCAAACAGGGAACACAGGTGTTTCAGGAGCTGAAGACGCCCATGTCCAGCAATGTCAGAGATGGTGTCAGTCAGCACCATGTCCTGCATTTGGGGCTCCCTGTCCACCTCTGCCCCAAATTCATCCGGATTTTCCCAAGGCAGCCTGAAGCCACTTCGAGTGCAACATGTGTGGTGGTGGTGGTGAGATCCGAGTGGTGAATGTGGAAATTCACCCAAGATCCCAAAGTCAGCACACAGGTGCACTGGGACCACTGAGAGGATGCCCTTTCAATGATAGGCCATCCCAGGGTAAGGGGCGGGAGTGAAGGGCCCAGTTAATCTCAAACTCAGTGAGCAGCAGGAGGCTGGAGGATGGCAGGACCCAGGGACAGATGATTCTGACACAGACACTTAATTCACCCTGCCTCTAGGACTCTAGAGGAATAGGGTATCACCTAGGTATCACCTAGGACTCTCGAGCTGCAACCATAGCTGACTTGAGGGAGACTTACTTCACTCATGGACACACCGAGTCCCCCATGCCCCCAGTCTCAGCAAGTCACCTGCTACATGCATAACCCAAATTTTGGCTCTGCAGCCAGATTGCATGAGCCTGAGCATCCCCATTTGGGAAAGGATAGTGTCCCAGCTACGATAAGGCTGTCCCTCAGGGCCTACCTCCTGACCCCCTCACCACATGTGTTTCTGTCAGTTATCTCTGATGGAAGAACCTTCCTCCCTGAGGTAGTACTTCAGGGGATCGTCCCACACGTCATTGCTGATGAGCTGCTGGCAACACGAGCAAGGTCAACCCAGGGCTGACCAGGCCCTGAACCCTCCCATGAGCAGCCAAGAACTCCAACATTAATCATCACCTGTGTGCAGGCCCAAAGCAACCCCACATCAGCAATCGTGTTCGATTCTGGGCCATTGTGGCCTGACAGCCAGTTGAGAAAATTAAGGCTCCTGGTGTCCAGACTGTGGCTGGGGGATCCCCATTCAAAGTCCCAGAACCAGTGGACTGGAGTGGAATGACATGCCCTGTACCCTGTGGAAAGACAGGGGAGACTGGGGTGGACTCCACAGGTGGATCATCTACGTGCTTGCACACCCACACTCATCACCCTGGGAGCCACGTTTTACCACTGATGTCAAGGTAATCCTCCTTAATGTTCATGGTGTTCAAGAAGTAGGGGTTGTCCTGAAAGGAATATATCAGCTTGCAGCGGGACTGCAGATGGCTCCGCACCTGCACCTGCCAGGATAGGGAGGAGGGAAAGGTGCAAACTTCTAGGGGCCTCAGCTTGCCTCCCAGGCAGGCATTAACAGCTTCCACGACTCCTCTCCAAAGTCTCACAGTGCAGGAACATGGCTAACAGGATCTTCCCACTCCCTGCCAGGTCCCATACCCATCCTTCCTCAGTCTTCCTCACTGATCTTCAAGTCGATCATGTAGCCGAGAAAGTCTTGATCTTGGTCACTGATCATGACGGAAACTTGAGGGTGGCTCATAATCTGCTTTAGGTCAAGAAGCCATTCAGGGAGCTACATGCCAGGCCAGGAAGAGCCAGTAGCATCAGTCCTAGTCTGGGGTGGAACAAGGATACTGGACAAGGTATCTGCAAGGAGCTGGGTACTGCCTGTTACCTGGCCACCGCTGATGTCATCAGGCTTTGCCATACCATCAGACACGCTCATGGCTCTGGGCCCCTTATGGTGGTGTGCATCTGAGGTGGTCTGCATTCTCCAAGCAGGGGCTGGTTTCTGACCGCTACTGTTCTCCTCCAGACCTGTGTATGCTGGGTAGTGGCATGCCACTGCTTACATGGTCAGATTTGCAGTCCTGTGACAATCCGTGTTTGAAACCAAAGGGGTTTTGTGTGTGTGTGTGTGTGTGTGTGTACGTGTGTGTGTGTTGTGTGTGTATGTGAATGACTCACATGTCTCAGCTATATGCCAGGATCACCCGCATTTACAGCAATAACTGTGTGCAGATGCTGCTCTTGTGTACCATCTCTGGTCATTCCTGACTTGGAGGCCTCAGGTGCTGCTCCTCCTCAGATGCAGGCCTGAAGGAGACACTCAAAGGCATGGCTGCAACACGTACATCTGTAGCCCTGCCCAGACCCTACTCTGCTGGGCCTTTGGAGCTTGCCAATTTCCCAGGACCACATTTCCTTCAGGGGCCTCCAGAGCCCTTCCTGTGCCCTCGCCCCCTCCCCCTCCTCCTGCTCCTGCCCCTTCTTCTCCTCATGAGCAGCAGACCCAAAGGAGCAGCAGAAAGGATACAGTTTTGGCCCAGAATGCAGGGATGCTCTGGGTGATGGCACTCCTCCAAGCCATGTGATGCTTCCTCCTCTGATGGTAGGCACTGCGGTTTTGCTCACACTTCAGAGCTCAGTTCCACCTGCAGGGCGGCCAATGCCTTCAGGACATCTAGCGTCTGGTGCTCACTCGGACCTCCCAGCCTGTCCTGGCCCTGCTCCTCCACTGTCTTCTCCAGCTCCTGGGAGGACCACTGTTCCTGCTCCTCATCTGTCACAACCTCCACCTCTTCCATGATGTCTTCTGCAAGCAGCTGGAACTCCCGCCCGATCCCTGCCCCGTCTCCGTTCACCAGGGTCTCGCTGTCTTGCACTGCCTCCACCCTAAAGAGGATGGCCTCTTCACTTGGCGTGACAACTGGTGGTTGCAAGGTTCCAGCTGCGCACAGCATCAGGATGGCAGGTCGCGGGATGAGGGGTGGGGGCTTCTTCCTGAGTACTGGGGCTCACAGCTTAGGGTCCAGGGACATTCCTGCCTTCCTTTGATCGCCTCTCACGCTCCTCTTGGCCCAAGCTGGGGCAGATGTGAAGGGACACGATATAACAGCACAGACAATGGTGCATAATGGTGGTCCAGGCTGCAGTAAACCTGTGGGACCCACTAGCTCTTTGGGGGCGGGGAGTGAGGGGGATGGTCGCGAGGCGGGGAGTGGTGTGTTGGGGGTGGCGTGAGGCCAAGGAAAGAGCTGCCGGACAGCCCAGGCCAGGGTGAACGGGCCCTGGGACATCAGCGGAAAACAGGCAGGAGACTAGGCTGTGAGCCAATCACAGGCTCCTTGCCCAAATCTAGACCAAGGGCGGAGAGGGTAGTGGGCGGCACCCTTATGGACATGCCCCTAGACCGGAGGGCATCTTCCGCGGTTCCTGTGCTCCAGTGGCCCCACGTGGCCAGATTCTGCACCAGGATTGTAGAGGGTTTTGCATGTGGCTGGGGTAGCCCCAGGCGCTGTCATTGACCTGGCCCTGGAAATTCCAACCACGGGTTCCTGCTCCGCAATCCAAACAATACACTCCTGTGTCCCCAGGGACCAGCAATAACTGGGAGCTCTCCCTGACTATCCAAAGGATATGCAGGGGTGCCAAGTGGCTGGATACTTTTCTTCATGGGACAGAATGCCTGTTGCTGTCCTGATACTAGGGGAGTAGGGAAAAACCCCAACATTTGCTACAGTTGATCTCCACTGTTCAGGGAGACCAGAGGCTTAGGGTGCAGAGCTCGCTCTTTGTATCTCTATCTTTGCTTCCGGCATAGCACTGCTTTGGGCAATCCTTCTGTGTGTGTACCAGGCACTGATGTCTGTGTCTCTGTCTCTCTAAGTAGTGCTATTGCCATCGGCCACTCTCTGGACAGCAGCTCTCAGAAAAGACACTTATCCTTTGCGAGCCCTTCTGGTCCTGACTGAGTTGCAGCAATGGGAGATTAGACGGTTTTAGTCCACACGTTCGGAGAGTGCTTTCTCAACCTTGAGAGTCAAAAGTGGGCGGTCACTGCTGAACTGCAGAATTGGACGTGCGACCCTCCCTCCCTCGCTGGACAGATGTGAACACTGCACAGGCCTGAGGTGGCTTGGCCACACTTTGCACAGAGGGAGAAATGGGGCCCACTCTGCTGGCATGGGGGAACTCCCTGAACCTTGTTCGAATGCCTGCCAGGGAGACTCTAAAGACAGTTCTCCTTAAGTTCCATGACTCACCGGTGTCGGAGACATGCACGTCTGCCATTTACCCTATTGAGGCCCTTTCAAAGTGGTACTGTTCTCCATGTGAGAACACATCCCAGCCTGCCCTATCACACAAACCTGTGGGGCCTGGAGCAGCAAGAGGACCAAGCTAAGCCAGCCATCCTATAGTCCTGATATATGATATATGCATTCTACAAAGAGATTGAACATGGGCAGGACCCACCTGATTCAGTGCAAGGGCTGACATGTGGGCTCAAGAGTGTTTGTTGGGGGCTTGAACAAAGGCAGGACCCAGCCTGGTTCATTGGAGCGACTGAGATGTGGCCTCAGGAGTGTCTGTCTGGATGAACAAGGGGTGGATCCAGCCGCGATCAGTGCAGGGACCGAGATGTGGGCTCAGGAGTGTTTTTCGAGTGCTTGAACAAGGGCAGGACCTGGCCTGGTTCATAGAAGGGACCCAGATATGGGCTCAGGAGTATTTCCCATGGGTTTCAGCAAGTGCTGGACCCAGCCTAGTTCAGTGTAGTGAAGGAGATCAGCCTGAGAGTCAGATGCAGGCCAAGGAGTGTTTGTCAGGGTCTTGAACATGTGTAGGACCCAGCCTAGTTCAGTTCAGGGGCAGAAATGGGGTCAGGAGTGTTTGTCTGGGCTTGAATATGGCCAGGATCTCAGCCGCTATCAGTGCAGGAACCAAGATGTTGTCTTAGGAGTGTTTGTCGTGGTTGATATGGGCAGGAACCATCCTGGTTTGGTGCAGGGACTGGGATGTTGGCACAGCAGAATTTGTCATGGCTTGAACTTTGGAGGGACCCACCCTTGTTCAGGGCAGCGAGTGAGATGCAGGCTCAGTAGTGTTTCCTGAGGAATTGAACAAGGGGAGCACACACCTTAGATCAGGGACAGGGAGCGATTTGTGGGCTCAGGATTGCTTGCTGGGGGCTTAAATAAGACCAGAAACCAGCCTTTGAGTCAGATGCAGGCCCAGAACAGTTGGTCGGGGGCTTGAACATGTGTAGTTTTTGGCCTGGTTCAGTGCAGTTTCTGATGTGTTGGCTCAGGAGTGTTTGTCAGGGGTTTCAAAAAGGGCAGGACCCCGTCTGCTTCAGTGCAGGGACCAGGATGTGGGCTCAGGAGTATTTGCAGGGGACTTCAGAAAGTGCTGAACCCAGCCTAGTTCAGTGCAGGGAACAAGATATTGGCACAGGAGTGTTTGTCAGGGTCTTGAACAAGTGTGTGGATCACAATAAACTGTGGAAAATTCTGAAAGAGATGGGAATACCAGACCACCTGACCTGCCTCTTGAGAAATGTGTATGCCGGTCAGGAAGCAACAGTTAGAACTGCACATGGAACAATAGACTGGTTCCAAATAGGAAAAGGAATATGCCAAGGCTGTATATTGTCACACTGTTTATTTAACTTCTATGCAGAGTACATCATGAGAAACGCTGGACTGGAAGAAACACAAGCTGGAATCAAGATTGCCAGGAGAAATATTAATAACCTCAGATATGCAGATGGCACCAGCCTTATGGCAGAAAGTGAAGAGGAACTGAAAAGCCTCTTGATGAAAGTCTAAGTTGGGAGTGAAAAAGTTGGCTTAAAGCTCAACATTCAGAAAACGAAGATCATGGCCTCCAGCCCCATCACTTCATGGGAAATAGATGAAGAAACAGTGGAAACAGAGGCAAACGTTATTTTTCTGGGCTCCAAATCACTGCAGATGGTGACTGCAGCCACGAAATTAAAAGACGCTTTCTCCTTGGAAGGAAAGTTATGACCAACCTAGATAGCATATTGAAAACGGAGACATTATATTGCCAACAAAAGTTCGTCTAGTCAAGGCTATGGTTTTTCCTGTAGTCATGTATGGATGTGAGAGTTGGACTGAGAAGAAGCCTGAGCGCCAAAGAATTGATGCTTTTGAACTGTGGTGTTGGAGAAGACTCTTGAGAGTCCCTTGGACTGCAAGGAGATCCAACCAGTCCATTCTGAAGGAAATCAGCCCTGGAATTTCTTTGGAAGAATGATGCTAAAGCTGAAACTCCAGTCCTTTGGCCACCTCATGAGAAGAGTTGACTCATTGGAAAAGACTCTGATGCTTGGAGGGATTGGGGGCAGGAGGAGAAGGGGACCACAGAGGATGAGATGGCTGGATGGCATCACTGACTGGATGGACGTGAGTTTCAGTGAACTCCGGGTGTTGGTGTTTGACAGGGAGGCCTGGCATGCTAAGATTCATGGGGTCACAAAGAGCCAGACATGACTGAGTGACTGATCTAATCTGAACAAGTGTAGGACTCAGCCCAGTTCAGTGTAGAGAGCGAGATATGCGCTCAGAAGTGTTTGTTAGACCTTCAACGTGGGCAGGACCCACCTGCTTCAGTGCAGGGACCAAAATGTGGTTCAGGAGCATTTATCAAAGTCTTGAACAAGGGCAGGAACCAGGCGGCTTCAAGGCAGGGAGTGAGATGTGGGTACAGGAGTGTTTCCAGGGGGATTGAAAAAGGGGAGGACACACCTTAGTTCAGGGGCAGGCAGTGAGTTGTCAGCTCAGGATGGTTTTCTGGGGGCTTGAACAAAGTAGAAACCATTCTAGTTCAGTGCAGGGATGGAGATGTTGGCTCAGGAGTGTTTGTCAGGGATTTGAATGAGGGCAGGGACCAGCGTACTTCAGTGCAGTGAGTGAGATAAGGGATCGTAGTGTTTCCTGGGGTATTGGTCAAGGGGAGGACACACCTTACTTCAGTGGCAGGGAGAGAGTTGTCAGCTCAGGATTGTTTGCCGGGGCTTGAACAAATGCAGGAACCAAGATGTTGGCTCAAGAGTGTTTGTCAGAGTCTTGAACAAGTGAAGGACACAGCCTAGTTCAGTGCAGGGACGGTGATGCAGGCTCAAGAGTGTTTGTCGGGGGTTTGAACAAGGGCTTGACCCAGCCTATTTTAGTTCAGGGACTGAGATGTGGGCTTAGGAGTTTTTGTTGGGGATTTTGACAAGGTCTGGACCCAGCCTGGTTCAGTGCAGTGCATGAGATGAGGGCCCAGTAGTGTTTCTGGGGGTTTGAACAAGTGGAGGACTCACCTTTGTTCAGGGGCAGGGAGCAAGTCGTTGGCTCAGGATTGTTTGTCAGGGCTTGAACAGAGGCAGAAACCATCCTGATTCAGTGCAGAGATGGAGATGTTGGCTCAGGAGTTTTTGTCGGGGATTTGAACATAGGCAGGACCCAGTGCATGGACCGTGATGCACGCTCAGGAGTGTTTGTTGGGGGGTTTGAACAAGGTCAGGACCCAGCCTAGTTCAGTGCTGAGACCGAGATGTGGGTTCAGGAGTATGTGTTGGGGGATCGAACAATGGCAGGACCTAGACTCGTTCAGTCGGAGAAGTCAATGGCACCCCACTCCAGTACTCTTGCCTGGAAAATCCCATGGATGGAGGAGCCTGGTGGGCTACAGTCCACAGGGTCACTAAGAGTTGGACACGACTGACGGACTTCACTTTCATTTTTCACTCTCATGCATTGGAAAAGGAAATGGCAACCCACTCTAGTGTTCTTGTCTTGAGAATCCCAGGGATGGGGGAGCCTGGTGGGCTGCCATGTATGGGGTCGCACAGAGTCGGACACAACTGAAGAGACTTAGCAATGGTAGCAGCAGACTCGTTCAGTGCAGTGACCGAGCTGTTGGCTCAGGAGTGTTTGTCAGGGTCTTGAACAAGTGTAGGACCCAGACTATTCATTGTAGTGAGTAATATGTGGGCTCAGGAGTATTTGTCGTGGCTTGAACATGGGCAAGGACTCATCTGCTTCAGTTCAGGGACTGACATGTGGGTTCCAGAGTATTTGTCAGGGTCTTGAACAAGGGCAGGACCCAGGCGGCTTCAGTGCAGGGAGTGAAATATGGGATCAGGGGTGTTTCCTGGGGGGCAGGGAGTTGAACAAGGGGAGGACACACCTTAGTACAGGGGCAGGGAGCTAGGTGTCAGCTCAGGATTGTTTGCCAGGGGCTTGAACAAAGGCAGGAACCATCCTGGTTCAGTGCATGGACAGAGATGTTGGCTCTGGAATGTTTGTCGGGGGTTTGAACAAGGGCAGGACCCAGCCCAGTTCAGTGCAGGGACTGAGATGCCAGCTCAGGAGTGTTTGTCAGGGTCTTCAACAAGGGCAGGACCCAGACTGCTTTTGTGCAGGGACCGAGATGTGGGTTCAGGAGTATGTGTTGGGGGATCTAACAAGGGCATGACCTAGACTGGTTCAGTGCACGAACCAAGATGTAGGTTCAGGAATATTTGTCGGGGTCTTGAACAAGGGCAGGACCCTGGCGGGTTCAAGGCAGGGAGTGAGATGTGGGATCAGGAGTATTTTCTGGGGTATTGAACAAGAGCAAGACAGACCTAACTTCAGGGGCAGGGAGCGAGTTGTGGGCTCACGGTTGTTTGCCGGAGACTTGAACAAAGTCAGGACTCAGCCTGCTTCAGTGCAGGGACTGAGATGTGGGCTCAGGTGTATGTGTTGAGGGATCTAACAAGGGCAAGACATAGACTGGATCATGTGTAGGGCACGAGATTTGGGCGCAGCAGTGTTTGCCGGGGTCATGAACAAGTGTAGGACCGAGCCTAGTTCAGTGCAGTGACCGAGAGGTTGGCTCAGGAGTGTTTGTCGGGGCTTGAACATGCGAAGGACCAGCCTGCTTCAGGGCAGGGCCCGAGATGTTGGTTCAGAGGTATGTGTCGGGGGACTAACTAGGGCAGAACCTAGACTGGTTCAGTGCAGTGACCGAGATGTGGACTCATGAGCAAGTGCTGGACCCAGCCTAGTTCAGTGCAGTGAGTGAGATGTGGGCTCAAAAATGTTTCTCAGGGCTTGAACATGGGAAGGATACAGCCTGCTTTTGTGCAGGGACCAAGATGTGGGCTCAGGACTGCACTGGAAAAAAAGATGATTCCATTACTAATGAGTGTAATGCCTATGTATAACAACTAGGTGTAACTAGTCCATTGTGCCATTTAGGAGCACCTCAAGATGCAAGGCAAATGCAAGGAAGTAGGAAAGGGGGAATTAACAGTACCACAATTATAATGGGGGACTTTAATACCCCACTCACACCTATGGATACATCAACTGAAAAGAAAATTAGCAAAGAATCATGAGCTGTAAATGTACTTTTGTGTGTTATCTGTCTTTACACTTACTATAGTGCCTCTAGTATGGCAGGAGGAGATACTATATAGTTGTCCATATTTCATAGTGTCAGGAAGTTACCTAGAACAATTGGTAGAGTTGGGAAATTGATAGAAAAGTCCTAATACAAAGATGTACCTTCTAAACTAGTGCTATCTTCCTTTTTCATAAGTGGAGAAGTACGCACCAAGAAAGAGAAATCCCAGATATCAGGTTATATGATCTCATAATGGGAATTTTCCGAAGATAGCATTCTACATGCATATAAGTGAGTCCTGGCTCAAGCCCAGTTAATTATGCTAAATGTTAGAACATGTCTGATAGAACACATCTCCTACAAGTCTCACACACCCTTCCTAAATTAATATCTCTTGAATTTCTAAGCTATGACTCTCTACTTGGTATAGTATCATAGGCTGAGGCTTTAACATTGTAAAAGCTCATAGAGGACAGAGACCACATTAATTTATTACATTTGGAAATATCTCCTCAAGGCCTGCAGCCAGGTCTGGGGCAGCTGCCATCACCCTAAATGTCCAGAAGCTAGATCTGAAATCTGCCCTTCATTCTCCTCTCCAACTTCATCCATCTTATCATCAACCTGTGGTGTTGTCTGTCCCTTGCCCTGGAAAGACACTTTGTTCTTACAGTCTTCATCATCTTCCTTGGGTGCCTACCCCTTACCTATATTTCATACTGTCTGCTGATTGAATGAACACAATTTATGAATGGAAAGCAGAGGCTGAAGACAGGCCTGTACAGAAGCTTCTGAAGTTACCTAGTGGGAATCTGCATTGACATGTGGCTACGTTGACTGTTATTAGTGACTTGAATCCTGTTCACTTGGTCATCTGGGAGATGCACATTTTCAGTCTGAAACTGACACAAAAGGCTTTCATTTTCTTATTTCATTTTTGTGTACACCTTCTCTATAGTGTCCTATACCTGGTACTGTTACCTCCAAATATTCCCAGTTGAATGTGCCTTGGGCCTGATGTGCACATATTCTGTCTTTTAGGTTTGGCTAAGATGGGAGGTTCAGAGGTCTTGTTGACACAATTTCTCAAATGGGTAAAGTACTTACAATCTACAATCTTTATCCATTACCAGGACATGTCCTTTGAAGGGCTGCAGGTGTTAACAATGAACTTGTCTGGACCCGTGCTTTTGTGGCCCTGATGGCCCTTCATAGAACTGAGGACCATTTGGTTATCCTTAGGCACTTCAGTTTGGACTGGATTTTATCCTTTTGTTTGTTTTTTAAGCAGATGTATACTTTGCAAGCTAGAATTGGTCTTGTGGGGTTCTCACAAATTCAGAGGACTGGTAGTAAGACTGGTGGCCATAGATGAGAATTTTTGCCATGGAAAAGGTGACCTCATCACACCTGCAAACCCTCTGTGGGAAAGGCCCAGGTGGCTCCAACCATTTACAGGAGACCTTGTGATCCTGTAAGGTCCCCAATGGCTAGTGCAGCCTATTGTCTTGGTTAGGGGAGGTTAACGGAGGCATGATTACCATAATGTGCATGCTTTGTGTCATCACTAAAGTAATAGGCAAAAATTGTTCTAGATAACATCCCTTTGCAATGACTATTCCTCAGGATTGGTGAGGTCCTATCGTCAGGATTCAGAAGGAAATCAGTGTGAAGGATTAAAGGATCATACTATATGTTTTTGACAAGGTCATGCTGACTTGCTGATGTGTGTACTTTCTTCTACAACTTTCTGTAAATTATGCCCCTTCCATTATTTCCTAGGGGACATTTACCCATATAATAGAAAGAATGGCCATCCTTGCTGAATCTCTGAAGAAACAGTTAAAAATCTTAGGGGGCATTAGGAATCTGTGAGGATTATCAATTGACAGGTAAGAGAGTTCTTTACCATTTTCATTCCGCTGAGAACCTAAGTAAGTACGGTGAGTATCATTAAGTACTTAGTCCAGTCCGACTCTTCCTGATCCCATGGATTGCAGCATGACAGGCTTCCCTGTCAATCACCAACTCATAGAGCCTGCTCAAACCCATAACCACTGATTCCATGATGCCACCAAGCATTTCATCTTCTGTCGTCACCCTCTCCTCCAGCCTTCAATCTTTCTCAGCATCAGGTTCTTTCCCAATGAGTCAGCCTTTCATTTCAGGTGGCCAAAATATCCAGGATCCAGTTTCAGCATCAGCCCTTCCAATCAATATTCTGAACTGATTTCCTTTAGAATTGACTCCTTTCATTCCCTTGGAGTCCAAGGGACTCTCAAGTGTTTTCTCTAACACCACATATCAATAGCATCGATTCCTTGGAGGTCAAGATTCTTTAGGTCCAATTCTCATCTTTGTACATAGCTTTGACTAGATTGACCTTTGTCTGCTTTATAATGTGCTGTCTAGCCTGGTTGTAACTTTTCTTCTAAGGAGAAAGCATATTTTAATTTCCTGAACAGAGTCACCATCTTCAGTGATTTTGGAACCTGCTCCCCCCAAATAAAGTTTCTCACTGTTTCCGTTGGTTCCCCATCTTTATGCCATGAAGTGATGGGACCAGATGCCATGAATCTCATTTTGAATGTTGAGTTTTAAGTCACCTTAATCACTCTCCTCTTTTACTTTCCTCAAGAGACTCCGTAGTTCTTTCCATGTTCTGCCACATGAATCTTGTCATCTGCTTATCTGATGTTATTGATATTTCTCCCAGCAAACTTGATTCCAAACCCTGTTTCATTCAGTCTGGCATTTTGTGTGATGAACTCTTCATGTAAGTTCAATAAAGAGGTTGACAGTACAGCCTTGAAATATTCCTTTCCCAACTCGGAACCTGTGTGTTGTTCCATTTCCTTTTCTGACTGTTGCTTCTTGAGCTGCATACAGATTTATCAGGAGGCATATAACATACCCTAGTAGTCCCATGTTTAGAAGAATTTAAAATGTTTTGTTGTGATCTACACAAACAAGTCTTTGGCATAGTCAAAAAGGAGTAGATGTTTTTCTGGTGTTCTCTGGCTTTTTTGATAACCCAATGAGTGTTGCTAATTTGATCTCAGGTTCTTCTGACCTTTCTAAATCCAGCTTGAACATCTGGAAGCTCATGGTTCACATTCTATTGAAGCCTGGCTTTGAGAATTTTGAGCAGTACTTTGCGAATGTGTGAGATGAGTGCAGTTAAGCAGTAGTTTGCACATTCGATGGATTGCCTTTTATTGTGGTTGGAATGAAAACTGAACTTTTCCAGTGGTCTGGTCACAGCTGTGTCTTCCAAATCTGCTGGCATATAGAGGGCAGCACACTCACAAGATCATCTTTTAGAATTTGAAAGAGCTCAACTGAATTCCACCTCCACGAGCTTTGTTTGTAGTTATGCTTCTAAAGTCCTACTTGACTTCACATTCCAGGAAGTCTGGCTCTAGGTGAGTGATCACACCATTGTGCTTAATTGGATCATGCAGATCTTTTGTGCATATTTCATCTGTGTATTCTTCCCTCCTCTTCTTAATAGCTTCTGCTTCTGTTACGTCCGTACCATTTCTGTCCTTTATTGTGCCCCTCTTTGCATGAAATTTGCCCTTGATATCTCTGATTTTCTCGAAGAGAACTGTAGGATTTCCCATTCTATTTATTTCCTCTATGAACTGGTATTGATAACTGAAGAAGGTTTTATCTCTCCTTGCTATTCTTTGGGACTCTGCATTCAAATGGATATTGTTTTCATTTTCCCGTTTTTGTTTAGCGTCTTTGGTCTTTTCAGATCTTTGTAAGGCCTCATCACTTTGTCATTTTGCATTTCTTTTATATGAGAATGGTCTTTACCCCTGATTACTGTACAATGTCACACCTCCACCCATAGGTCTTCAGGCACTCTGTCTATCAGATAGAATCCCCTGAATCTATTTATCACTTCCACTGTATAATCATAAGCGTTTTGATTTTGCACATGTAAAATATGCTAATCCCCTATTTCACGCAGTTTCACCCAGACTTTTTTCAAAGAAATACAGAGAACTCTTTCTGTTATTCGGGAAATACATGAAATATAGCTGTACCTATTTGATGTTTTAGCTCAGATATCAATTTCTGATTCATTGAAAATTCTCTATTTCATGTGTACAGTTCAGTTCAGTTTAGTTCAGTCACTCAGTCGTGTCTGACTCTTTGCGACCCCATGAATTGCAGTATGCCAGGCCTCCCTGTCCATCACCATCTCCCGGAGTTCATTCTAACTCACTTCCATCGAGTCAGTGATGCCGTCCAACTGTCTTATCCTCTGTCATCCCCTTTTCCTTCTATCCCCAATCTCTCCCATCATCAGAGTCTTTTCCAATGAGTCAACTCTTCCCATGAGGTGGCCAGAGTACTAGAGTTTCAGCTGTAGCATCAGTCCTTCCAAAGATATCCCAGGGCTGATCTCCTTCAGAATGCACTGGTTGGATCCCCTTGCAGTCCAAGGGACTCTCAAGAGTCTTCTCCAACACCACAGGTCAAAAGCATCAATTCTTCAGTGCTCAGCAATCTTCACAGTCCAACTCTCACATCCATATATGAAGACTGGAAAAACCATAGCCTTGACTAGACGAACCTTTCTTGGCAAAGTAATGTCTCTGCTTTTGAATATGCTATCTAGGTTGGTCATAACTTTTCTTCCAAGAAGTAAACGTCTTTTAATTTCATGGCTGCAGCCATCATCTGCAGTGATTTTGCAGCCCCCAAAAATAAAGTCTGACACTGTTTCCACTGTTTCACCATCTATTTCCCATGAAGTGATGGGACCAGATGCCATGATCTTCGTTTTCTTAATGTTGAGCTTTAAGCCAACTTTTTCACTCTCCTCTTTCACTTTCTTCTAGAGGCTTTTTAGTTCCTCTTCTCTGCCATAAGGGTGGTGTCATCTGTATATCTGAGGTTATTGATATTTCTCCCAGCAATCTTGATTCCAGCTTGCACTTCTTCTAGCCCACTGTTTCACATGATGTACTCTGCATGTAATTTAAATAAGCAGGGTGACAATACATAGGATTGCGGTCCTCCTTTTCCTAACTGGAACCAGTCTGTTGTTCCATGTCCAGTTCTAACTGTTTTTTCCTAACCTGCATATAGGTTTCATGTGTACAAATCTAGAAAAAGTTTCATATGTGAATAATCGAGATTTCATATTTCATATGAGAACATTTCTCCCAAGATTGTTAAATGTGAAATACACAGAATTCCAAGTCTCATATCAGAAGACCTTCATTCAAGCTTTCTTGATGGAAATATACAGAATTTCAGAGCTCAAGCATGAAAAACTGTGGGAAAATTCTACATTTCTTGTAGGAGAATGAATGCACTTTTTTCAAATGTTAAATAGACAGTATTCAATATTTCATGAAGGAAAGACAGCACAAAGATTTTCAAATGAGAAATATGAAAAAATTCCATATCTCATGTGAGAAATCCTGTGACCATATTTTGATATGTGAAATACACATTTTCATATTTCCTGTTAAAGAATCTGCATCCTGATTTTCATATCTCTAATGTGAAAAATTCCACATTTTATGCAGAAAATATTGTATCTATACTTTCATGTGAGATGTACAGAGAATTTCACATTTCAAGTTGGAAAAATTGTCCCCAGATTTGTATATGTGACTAATAGAGAATTTTACATTTCACATTCTGGAATACACATCTAGATTTTCATATGTGAAACTGAGAATTTCATCTTTTATGAAGGACTATGTCATTTCAGATGTTTGTACTTGAAACAGGTAATACCTTCATCAAGAGGTGCCTTAATTCCTATTATTCTTCTGTCATTTGGGTGTTGTCATCTGGATAACTAAGTTATCATATCGCCCACATAAATTTTGTGTCTAGCTTGAGATTCATCTAGGATTTTATTTTTTCATGATGTCCTCTGCACAGAAGTCAAATAACCAGGGCAACACTAGATAGCTTTGACTTATTCCTTTCCCGATTTTGAATCACTTCATTGTCCCGTGTCCAGGTCTAACTGTTGCAAATTTAATAGTGTACACATTTCCCAGGAGACAGGTAAGGAATTCTGATGTTCTTTTCTCTAAGAATTTTCCAAAATTACTTTTCTTTTTCAACGGTTTGTGTGTGATTCACAGTGTCCAAGTCATTAGCAGAAACAATTAAGCAGATATAGATGATTGTATAGTCTATACATCAATTTTTGTGTACCTGTTGTGACTGAATCACTAACTACACATTTCTGTGTTTTTTTGTTTGTTTATTTTTTGGTCATTGTTGTTATTGTTGTTTTCTCTCTTTATCAAGTAGTCAAGTACCAAGTAGTCAAGTCAAGCGTGAACTTGCCAACTTATTCTACAGGAATTAAATTATGCCCATGGCAGTCTCTGACCCTTGAGACTCACTGAATGGAATTAAGCTTTGAGATTTGAAATCAGACATCAGTACTCTGGGAAAATGTCAGGAACATTCAAAATATAGCTAGATATATTCAAGTGCTGACTTTTTGAGCCCAGTTATGCTATTATATTTTATGTGGAATGTTCTGCATTTCTTCATGCTGATGACAATTTATCATTAAGAGAAATTTTCTAGGGGGAAAACAACAACAACAACAAATGTGCTTGATTGCATGATGGAAGTCAAAGTAATACCAGTTATGTGTGTACGTAAGCAACGTCCCATCAAACAGAGTAATTCATGTCCACTAATGTTTCATGTTTTGCTGTCAAGGAAAAAGAATAATAGAGCTTTCCAGGAAACACTGAGAAGTTCAAAGAAGGCAGAAATGTAGAAGGATATGAAATGCACCTCTCTCAATGTATAGATCAGAAGTAACACTTCTACATGGTCAATAGTTTTCCCAGAGCATCAGATAAATACTAGCAGAAGACCCTAGGCCCCAGAGTGTTCCATGTGGGTTTCAGACATACCTGGGTGGGAAGGAATTAAGATGGGAAAAGAAGTATAAGAGGAAGCAAAACAAAACCTGAGCCTTGTGGTGGGAGATGGAGAAGCAGGGAAGAGATTTCCAGAATGAGGCAAGCCCCTTCAGTAAAGGGTAAATTGCTTTGGACTGAAAGGAAGCAAGGTAAGACAGCTGATGAAATATTATTTATGTAGAGCAAAAGTTACACAGATAATGTGTGTCGTGGCTCTATATGGCCCAAACTGCAATGCAGCTCAACCAGTGTGCATGGGGTCTGGAAGCTGGACACAGGATTTAGAGTGCCATCCTGGGAGAGGACTGTTGTTGGTTATGTGGAGATGGCCTGAAGGAGAAAGGGTGACAGAGAATGAGATGGCTGGATTGCATCACCAATGCAATGGACACGAACTTGGGCAAACTTCAGGAAATGGTGAGGGACAGGGAGGTCTGGCACACTGTGGTCCATGGGGTTGCAGATACAACTGGGCAAATGAACAACAACAATTTCTTGAGATAAAGCTGTTCCAGGGGGAGTAGAAGAGGAGAACATTTGTGAGAACAATGGAAGCGCCAAGTTCTCTCCTAGAGACGGAGGAAGTGGGAAGAGTCTGGCCACCTGGATTAGTGCTCTCCTGAAAGGTGTGCCTTCTGGCCACCTTGTAGAGTCCACTTCTCACACAGCCCTGATCTGTAGTCAGCAGGCACCAGCATGTGTCCTGAGGGCCTGACCTCCTACTGGGTACCAGGTTCTCGGTTGGTGTGAGATGCCCAGCCCTGTTGGTGGACGCTCAGGCTGACCACATGTCACTCCACAGCCACAAGCCCAAGGGAGCTTCCTCCTTGACCACAGCAATGGACCTGAACTGGACTCAGCCTTGGGGTTGTCTATGGAAGGAAAGGTGGGAAAGGTCATGTCTGTCTTTCTTTTGTTTGTTTGTTTGTTTCTATTGTTGGCCAGCCAGTGCAGCTTGCAGGACCTGTGACCATGGCCCATATCATAGAAACTTCTGGAGGTAGAGAGAACTGAAGGACGACATACCCCCTCCCCACTCATATTCCTTTCCTGGCTACAGACCCAAAGGCCTTCCAATAAATTCATCTGCTCTCAACCCATCTACAGAAAGCATGCTGTCCTCCTTCCTGGAAACCTTCCCTGAAGAAAAGGTTGAAATCATGTCCTCTGCTTCTTCCTAACATAACACGTGAAGGCTTTTCTGTACATCCAGTGATAAGCTTCTGCTAGACAGCTATGGGTTTTCTTCCTTTCGTTTTTTTTTGTTGTTGTTGTTAAAACACATACTCCCCTCACAACCAGGATGGTTTGAGCACAGGCCTTACTCTGTTCTCAAGGTTCTGTCCCTTACAGTCTAGTAGAGAAGTAAAGAAAGTTGGGACCAGAACGAGAGTTGGGTGGGGACTTTTAGCAGCAGTGGTCTGCAAGAAGGGGTCCACAGGAGCAGGCTGTGTCCTGGAAAATCTGGGTGGGTGGGCATTTGTTGATGTTTAGAAGTCACCTGGGAGCTGAGTCATCACCTGCATACTCCCTACCTGTCCTTGAGGTGGGCCCTCTCCAGGGACTCCTGATCTAAAGAACGCATTAATGTACTAAGGTGGCCACAAGATATACAAGAGACCTAAACAACAGGAAATTGTTTTCTCCCAGTGCTGGAGGCTAGAAGTCCAGGATCAAGGTGTTGACAGTGTGGTTTCTCCAGAGATCTCTTTCCCTGATGCACAGACAGCTGCATTCTCGTGTCCTTCTGTCCCTTTATGTCCATGCATCCTTGATGTCTTGTGTGTCCTAATTTCCTTTTTTTTTTTTTTTTCTGGCCGTGCTGCTTCACTTCTGGGTCTTAGTTTCCAGACCAGGGATTGAAATTGGGCCCTTGGCAGTGAAAGTTCTGAGCCCTAACCACTGGCCTTGCAGGGAATTCCGCTCTCTCTTCTTACATAGAGAACAATCAGATTGGACTAGGGCTTACCCTAGTGACTTCGTTGAATTTAACTACCTTGTTAAGAATATAATCTACAAATATAGTCACATTCCAAAGTGTAGGGGGTTAGGACTTCTACAGATAATTTTTTAAGTGAATTAATTTATTTGATGGCACCAATTGTTAGTTGTGGCCTGTGGGGTCTTTGGACTTCCTGGCAGCATGTGGGATCTAGTTCCCTGACCAGGGACCGAAGCCCAGCCCCCTGCACTGGGAGTGGAGAGCTTTAGCCACTGGATCATTGTGAAAGTCCCCTCAACATATGGATTTTGTAGGACACAATGAAGCCCAAAACAGGGTTGATGGTAAGATGATGTGCCTGGCTACACATGGTGTTGTAGCTTCACGTTGCACTCTATCTGCTCCTTAGAAATATCTGAGACCCTTAGTAACACTGACTCCCTGGTCCCATTCCTGGAGATACTTATTCTGTGGGTATGGAGTAAGATCAGCAAAATCAACCAGAACTTTTCAAAATCAACCAGTACTTTTCAAAACTCTCTAGTACTCACTGTTTAATATGGACACCTTAAGCAGCCTGGGCAACACCTGGAGTTTGTGAGAAACTCAAGACTCTCAGGCCCCACTCACAACTGTTGGACGAGAATATGTTTTTGCACAAGACATGTAGGGAAATCCTTAGATTCACTGAGGGTTACAAAGCACAGCCCAGGAGATTTGCAAGTGTGGCCCAAACTGAGAAGTTTGGATCCAGATCTCTGAGCTTTGCTTATACCCTAACTTCCTTTAGTACGAAGGACATCCGGAAGCCCCAAGACAGAGTGTGGAGGTCCTAGAATCTCTGAAGAGTGGTGGGGAGGATGAAGCTCCCAGCTCAAGTTACAACATCTGATTGGTTTATTGAATTACCAATAACAGGCTTCTCCCAAGGCAAGTGCTCAGTGTGTCACATGAAAAAATTAATTCATGACCCTCAACCCTCAGGGTCTCCTGAAGGAGTAGATTCTTGGATATTTTAAGCATGTTTTTACTGTTGTTTGTGTTCCCCTTGTGCCTTAGCTGGTAAAGAATCTGCCTGCAATATGGGAGACCTGGGTTTGATCCCTGGGTTGGGAAAATCCCCTGGATACAGGAAAGGCTACCCAGTCCAGTATTCTAGCCTGGACGATTCCATGGACTGTATATAGTCCATGGGGTCAGGAAGGGTCAGACACGACTGAGGGACTTTCACTTTCACTGTTGTGGTTTAGTTGCTAAGTTGTGTCTGAGTCTTTTGTGACCCCATAGACTGTAGCCTGCCAGGCCCCTCTGTCCATGGTATTTCCCAGGCAAGAATACTGGACTGGGTTGCCATTTCTTCCTCCAGGAGATCTTTCCAACCCTTTCATTGAAACCAGGTCTCCTGCATTAACAGGTGGATTCTTAACTGCTGAACCACCAGAGATCAATCTTTCCCAAAGTATTGGATGATTTTACACCCTGGGACTCACGTCACATCAGAATCAAGTGAGGCAAACATTGAACTTTCAGATGCCCAGGCCCCCTCCTCAGGCAATTTTAGTTTCTTAGGTATGATATGCAGCCCTGGAATCTCTATGTTTAGTAATGTCCCGGGTGATTCTGAGATTTGAACAATCTTTAGAAGCATATGAAAGTGAAAGTGTTAGTCATCCAGTTGTGTTTGACTCTTTGCAAACCCATGGATAGTAGTTCCCCAGGCTCCTCTATCCATGGAATTCTCGAGGCAAGCATACTGAAGTGGATAGCCATTCCCTTCTCCAGGAGATCTTCCTGAACCAGGGATCAAACTCCGGTCTCCTCTATTGCAGGCAGACTTTTTACTGTCTGAGCCATTAGGGAAGCCTAGAAGCATAAATATGTAGTCAACATTTTCCTTCTTTTCCCCTAAGTTTTTGCAAACATTTTAAAATTGACATCCAAAATGTTTTTATTGTAAGTGTAAACACAGCAAAGGATGTACCTTTGGGCATACAATAAAAATAAACCCTTTAAGTAAATCAAACTAGGAATTCCCTGGCAAACCAACATTTAGTGCTCAATGCTATCACTCTGGTGATCTGGGTTCAGTCCCCGGTCAGGAAACTAAGATCCTGCAGGAAGTCTCATGGTGTGTCCATAAATAAATAAAACTGTTAATATCATGCTTGCAAATATATCCAGAAGAATGTAAAGAGCATAGAGTTCAAAAAATATTTTTTTAATTCATTTATTTGGCTGCCTCGAGTCTTAGTCATGGCATGCATGATCCTTTGTCCTTTCTACTGCCCTCTGGCATGTGGGATCTTAACCACCATGTATTAAACGCACATTCCCTGCATTGGAAGGCAGATTCTCAACCAATGGACCACGAGGGAAGTCCCTAGCCTTGGGTTTTGATACTCACCAACATCGCAGAAGGACATGGCAAGGCAATCCAGTATTTTTGCCTGGAGAAGTCCATGGATAGAGGAGCCTGGCTGGCTACAGTCTATGGGGTCTCAAGAAGTCAGACACAACTGAGCAACTAGGCACAGCACTCACCATCAACCGTCTTAAAAGAGTCTAAAACGAGCTCTTTCTAATGGTCAGTTCTGTATTTTTTTCCCTGCTTCATTGAGATGTAATGGACACATATTGTGTAAATTTAAGGTGAACTCATGTTGATTTGATAAGAACAGTGTTTTTGATGTTATATCTGGTTACAACACTTGAGATCACGTTCATCAGTGAACTTCATTTTTGTTCTAATTCAGTGACTCCGTTACTTTATAAGGAATGGAAATACACATATTTCTACTCTGAAACCCTCCCTCCCTCTAAGTGTCTGTGTGCACAGGGCTGTAAAGGCAGTGAGAAGGAAAGCTTGAGATATAATCTCGGTGGTGCAAAGGGGAAGGAGGTAGAAGATGGGGAGTGAGGGAGGAAGGCAGAAGGATGGGGACCAGGGTGTGACCTGACACCCCTGGCCTGGTTTAAGAAAGCATGAGCCCCTGCCTAGAAAAAAGCGCCTGGGGTTCAGCATGAAGATCCACAGTGAGGACCCCTGAAATCCAGCGGGTGCTGAGTCTTCAAGTGCAGATCATTTGGGAGTCAGCTTGCTTTCTGCTCTCCTCACCATGCCCACCCGCCCCCAACCCACCACCCTTGCTCCCAGAAGAGAACAGGGGTTTGCTGTTTGCAGCTGGAGAATTTTCTGGTATTGGAGGAGAACCCCTGCTTTTTTCCATTCCTGATATCAGCCCAAGCTCTGTTGGAATAGCTCTGTGGACCACCTTCCCCTGCCCTTAAGCTATTGAATCCCAAATAACTAAAGATGCAGATAAACTGGAGATAAGATGGTGGGCCTCTGGATGCCAGAGAGGGAAGTGGGGACTCTCACCACCCTGAGACCTGGAAAACAGCCCCTGGGTGGGGCCCTGAAGCCGCACCCACATTCTTTCCTCTCTTTAACAATTTGGTAGAAAGGTTTCTAGTTGAAAGATCCCATGGGGAAAAACTGGTTCAGAAACCTGATTGAAGCCCCATTTGGATACTATGGATTGGATTAGAATGGGCTTTCAAAGGCTTGGAATCTCCTGATCCAGCCTCACTGAGAAAAGGCTTTTGGAGAGCCAGGTAGGAGTTTCACGGACACTGGACACAGGAAGCAGTGCTGATATTTCCAGAGAAATCTTTCTGGGGCGTGGAGACAGAGATACTCCAGCTTCATCCTCCAGTGGGACTCAGAATAAGAAGTGTTTAGCTGCACTGAGTCAACTGGACTTCAGGAGCTGGTGAGCCATGGGGTTTGGAATGCTTCATTTTGTTCTCTACAGCCATGAGTGTGCAAAATTGCTCTGTAAAGGCCTAGAGAGTAAATGGGCATTAAGGGCCAATGCAGTCTCTGCCATTAGCAGTGTGAAATAGCCTCAGGTGCCCACTCCAGTGTTCTTGCCTGGAGAATCCCAGGGACAGGGGAACCTGGTGGGCTGCTGTCTATGGGGCCACACAGAGTCAGACACAACTGAAGTGACTTAGCAGCAGCAGCAGCAGCAAATGATCACGGCTGTGTTCCAATAAAACTTTATTTGTGACACTGAAATTTAGATATCATATAATTTTCACATATCACAAAATATTCCTTTGTTTGCCCCCAAATTTAAAAAAATGTAAAAATATTAAACATATTTTTTTTAATTAAAAAAAAAAAAAAAAACTAAAACCTAAAAATCATTCTTAGCTTGCTGGTTGGGAGAAAAAGCAAACAGGAAGCAAGCCAATTTGTAAATTCCTGTTTAAGCCATTTGCCTATATAATGCAGCTAGCATCCCATTAGTGACTTGTGACATGAATTTAGTAGGCTGGATTCTGCTTATGAAAAACAGAAATTTCCATTAAATCTAAGATGACATCAGCTGTAAAATACAGCATTATTCCTTTTCTTTTTTCTTTTTTTGCCACACCCAGTGGCATGTGGGATCATAGGTCTCTGACAGGGATTGAAGCTATGACCCTGGCCTGGAAGTGAGGAGTCTTAAATACTGGATCACCAGGGAAGTCCCACAGAATTATTTTTCATACCACTATAAAATATATATGTATATACATATGTATGTGTGTGTGTTCAGTTGCTTCAGTAACGTTTGACTCCTTGCAACACTATGGACTTGGAGAAGGCAATGGCACCCCACTCCAGTACTCTTGCCTGGAAAATCTCATGGACTGGGGACCCTGGTGGGCTGCAGTCCATGGGGTCGCTGGGAGTCGGGCACGACTGAGTGACTTCACTTTCACTTTTCACTTTCATGCATTGGAGAAGGAAACGGCAACCCACTGGTGTTCTTGCCTGGAGAATCCCAGGGACAGTGGAGCCTGGTGGGCTGCCGTCTCTAGGGTCGCACAGAGGCGGACACGACTGAAGCCACTTAGTAGCAGCAGCAGCAGCAGCAACGCTATGGACTGTAGCCCACTGGGCTCCTCTGTCCATAGGATTCTTCAGGCAGGAATACTGCAGTGGGTTGCCATACCCTCCTCCAGGGGGTCGTCCTGACCCAGAGATGGAACCTGCATCTCTTACATCTTCTGCATTGGCAGGAGAGACCTTTACCACTAGGGCTATCATTTATACACAACCAAACAAACTATAATATGCTGCTGATGAAATGTGATCTGGTATCAGAAATGGTCAAATGTAAACTGTAGAATGTCCCTTAATGTCAATGAAACATGTTATCGGCGTGGAAGCTATCAACAAATGTATTATATGGAGAGAAATTGTGTTACAAACCTTTTATTTCAATGACCACTACTGCCCCTGTCAGCATCCAACTACATACTGGCTGACTTTCTCCCTTGCATGATACTTTTAATTCCTTAAGATTTGGAATTCATTAAATGCTTGGAGAAATTTCTTGTCAGCTTCTTTGCTAAGATCAAGTGTAAGAACCTGGGGAGCCAGGAATTAGTGGGTCAAGCCTGTGGTACGGATAAAAGATTGTATTCATAACAGCTACTGTTTATTTATGCAGCAGACATGTAGCACTGACAGACACCAGAACTTGTTCTAGAAACAACAATACAGCAACCCAATAGCTCTGGAGTTGAATATGGCATGTGAGTTGGGGGAGGCTGTGATTTCTGACATCAGGGTCAGGGAAGCCTGGCAGAGAAACTGTGGACTGAAGCAGGTCAGGAGTTGGGTGACAGTACTTGAGACAGTGTCCAAGGCAGGGGGAGTAGCAGAAGTCCTGAGAAGGCCCTGTCCTCTCTCCTTGGTACCCTTGGGAGATTGGGTCTGGGAACCCTGCACCCACAGATACCAAAATCCATGGATGCTCAAGTTCCTTATATAAAATGGTATAGTCTTTGCACGTAACTTAAGGGGATGCTCCCACATGCTTTAAATCATCTCCACATTCCTTGTAATACCTAATACAATGCCAATGCTGTGTAAATAGTTTCATTTACAATGTACATGCTATATATATACACATATATATGCATATACATATATGTGTATATATGCATATGTATGTATTTTTGTATGTATGTGTGTGTGTATGTATATGTATATATAGTTGCCAGCATGAGGCAGGTTCAAGTTTTGCTATGAGAACTTTCTGGAATTTTTTTTTTCTTTTACATTTTTGATCCATGTATAGAGTCTGGTGCCTTCTGGACTCAGGGAGTGGAGGGAGTGAGGGGCACCCCCAAGGGACAGCTGGGGGTTCTTTTGGACATTTTATGTTGGTCAGCATTTCTGAGTGAGATTGGAGATCTATAAGCAAAATGGTGCCTACCAGCTCTCCTGTAGAGTTTAACAGGAGCACTGAGGCCACTATGGGGAGACAAGGCAAAAGTAGGGTCTGGAGAAGGAAGTTTAAAATGATCATGTCACTTAACTGAGTTTGAGATGTTTCCTTATGTCTAAGGGTGTTAATAGTTATCTCAATGTTTCAGCTGATGATTAAATCAGGTACTAATTTTGTCTTTTGGAAGAAATATAATCATCACCACTTATCTGCAGAGAATAAGTTCCAAGACCCCCAGTGGACATCTGTAACCACACATAGTATCAAACCCTATATACACAATGGTTTTTCTATACAAACATACCTGTGATGCAGTTTATTTTATAAAAGAACAGTAAGAGATTGGCAACTTCCTAATAATAACAGGAAAGTGAAAGTGAAGTTGCTCAGTCGTGTCCAACTGTTTGCGACCTGATGGACTGCAGCTTACTATGCTCCTCTGTGATGGGATTTCCCAGGCAAGAATTCTGGATTGGGTTGCCATTTCCTTCTCCAGGGATGGAACCCAGGTCTCCTGAATTGTAGCAGACACTTTACCATCTGAGCCACCAGGGAAGGTGTAATAATAACATAGAACAACTATAACAACATATTTTTATAACAGTTTTGTGAATGTAGTCTCTACGTAAAATATATTACTGTACTAATTTAGTGATTTTTTTTTCACCCTAACTACGCACTATGCTCTGTGGCCATACCTTTTGCAGTTTGAAGTTTGACAGCAAAACTAACCCAGATTTCTTTTCTCTGCTTCACATTCACCACAGATATTAGCAACCTCAGCATACATTTTTTTTTTCTTTTTATATCAAATTGAGAACTTTGATCTTTTCACTTAAAGGTAGCACTTAAAGGATTCTCTCTGGCATATCTAAATGACCAGCATCACTCCACTTATGGTTTGGGGCCATTATTGAGTAAAATAAGGGTGACTTGGTCACAAGCTCTGTGACATCTCAACAGTCATTGTGGTAACCGAGTGACAAATGGGTGAGATGTGCAGGACTAAGTTCGATTCACATTTCTGGGCAGGAGGAAGCAGGATGGTGTGAGATTCCAATCCTACTCCTCAGAATGACATGCAATTTAAAACTTATGAGTTATGTATTTCTGGAGTTTTCCATTTAATATTTTCAGTGAACAACTGAGGGTTAACTGAAACCACAGAAAGTGACACCTGAGATCAGAGGGGATGACCTTGTTCTGTGGTTGCCTTTAGGTGGAAAAAACACTGGAAGGGGCCACTTGAAGCCAAAAGTGATTGTAAAATGGCCCATCTCTTCCTGTGTGAGGAAGCACAAGCACGACCACAACCCGAGACAAAGACCGCAAGGTCCAATCCCAGAGATGAGGATAATGATGATGCTGAGGTCATCTTTGTTGGAGTGCAGCATGTCAATGAGGATGCTGAAACTCTCTTTGTCAGAGTGATTTCAAGCTCAAAGCCAGTCATTTCTAACATTTTGAACAGAGTGACCAGGGATGCATCTTCAAGAAGAAAGAAGGGCCACGTGAGTCCAGATCCCTCCTGCACATTGCAACCTGCAAATCTCAGGACCCCAGCATCAGAACCAGTGGCTGTATCATTCGCTTCTCAGTCTGAATGGGGAGGAAAAGACAGTCCTATTATTTTCGAGCCTTCATCTAAACCTGATTATAAAACGAGCTCTCTGGAAGCTGTGCTTCACAATTCGGAATTGCTCTCTCCATGGCCTCATTGTCTATCTGGAGCTGGTCTCTTATTAGGAGGCAAGGATGAAAGTCCTCTTAATTCAAAGCAATGTCCCACTTCAGATGTAAAATGTAACAGTGGGAATCCCAAAAGACCCAAACTCAGCAATGGAATCCCAGGGGGACCTGCCTCCACCATGGCCCCTGTAGGTATCTCTCCTACAAAGGACAGGATTAGGACCTTGGAAGATCTCCCGACCTCACCGAGCCATGTTCACCGCGGGGCATCATTTTCACGGACTCACGCAAATGACCAGGCATGCTTCAGTCTTATGGATCCAGACAGAACATGTAGTTGGAGGGGCTGGAGAAAACGGACTTTTTGACTCTTGCAAGTCAGAGCAAGACTGTTGATCCCATGAAAGGAAATCTGATCATGTTACTTGATGACTTTTACTATGGACAGCATACAAGAGATGGGCAGTCAGAACAGAAGACTCACACAGTCTTTAAATGCCTCAGTTGCTTGAGAGTTCTAAAAAATGTCAAGTTTATGACCCATGTGAGGAACCATCTGGACCTGGAGAGGCAGAAAGGTGACAGCTGGGAAATCCACACTACCTGCCAGCACTGCCACCACCAGTTTCCCACCCTGTTCCAGCTGCAGTGTCACATTGAAAGTGTCCACGCTTCCAGGGAGCCCTCCACGGTCTGTTATATCTGTGAATTGTCCTTCAAAACAGATCAGGTTCTCTTACAGCACATGAAGGACAGTCACAAACCTGGCAAAATGCCCTATGTGTGCCGTGTTTGCAATTACAGACTGTCAGCCTTGGCCAATGTAGAGGCACGTTTTAGAATGTGGCATGGAAACATGAACAATTTGCTTTGTCTGTTTTGCTTTGGAAATTTTCAAACTGGTGACATCCTTCGTAAATCACGCTTGGAGGCACTGAAATAAGAGGGTCTTTCCATGTTCCAAGTGCTGGCTACAGTGTTTGAAAATGAAGGAAGAGACAGAGCACCAAACAAAGAATCATCAGTCTTTCAAAAAGCCAGAGCAGTTGTGAGGGTTGCCTCCTGAAACAGAGGTCATGATCCAAACTTCAGTTCAGTTGGGACTGAGAGAGACAGCATCCATCATTGTGAGGAACACTGACTCCCAAGTGTCACCCAAAAAAACTACAAAGAAGATTGACTACAAACACAAAATATTCCAGACGTGTTGCAGCAAGGGATCTGGCTAAAAAATTAAGTTCTACCCACCTCCAGAAATTCAAAAAAGCCCTATTGAGGTTCAGCCAGCTGTACATAAAGACCCTGCCTGGCTTTTGTTGTTCAGTTTCTCAGTCGTGTCTGACTCCCTGTGACCCTATGAACTTCAGTATGCCAGGCTTCCCTGTCCATCACCATTTCCCGAAGCTTGCTCAAACTCGTTCCGTTGGGTTGCTGATGCCATCCAACCATCGTGTCCTCTGTCACGCCTTCTGCTCCTGCCTTCAATAGTTCCCAGTATCAGTTTTTTTTTTTTTTTCCTAATGAGTTGACTCTTCCCATCAGGAGGCCAAAGTATTGGACTTTCAGCATCAGTTCTTCCACTGAATATTCAGGGTTGATTTCCCTTAGGATTGACTGGTTGGATCTCCTTGCAGTCCAAGGGACTCTCAAGAGTCTTCTCCAGCACCACAGTTCAAAAAGATCAATTCTTCGGCACTCAAATGTCTTTACGGTTCAGCTCTTCCATCTGTATCTAATTACTGGGAAAACTATAGCTTTGACTTTATGGACATTTGTTGACAAAGTAAATGCTTCTGTCTTTTAGTACACTGTCTAGGTTTGTCACAGCTTTTCTTCCAAAGAGTGAGCATCTTTTAATTTCATGGCCTCTGTAACCATCCACAGTTATTTTGGAACAAAGAAAATAAAGTCTGCCTTTACTGTACCTGAGATTGTACTTGCTTCATCTCTCTACAACTAAGTAGCTTTGAAATCTCCATGTTCCTTCCTGGCCACTCTCTTCTACCAAAGTAACCACTTCTCTGACCTCTAGCACCAGGGATTCATTTTTCTTTGTTTCAAATTTTAAATAAATGGAATCACACAATAGAGTTTCTGTTCCCCTGGTCTTGGTTTTCTTTTAAATTAGTGAGATGCATTCTTATTGTATGTAGCTGTGGAACATTCTTTTTTATTTCTGGGTAGAATTCCCTTGGATGAATGGGCATAGTCTTATATGCCCATTTTACTGAGCCTGAAATTTGAGGCTCTTATTTTGCCTTTTTGAATAAGCTGCCTATGAACCTGTGTGTGTCTTTCATAGTAATTTCTCTAGGATAGCTATATCTGTATGTCTAGACATGAGCTTTTCTGATAATGCATGTGGTAGTGGTTTAGTTTCTAAGTGGTATTGAACTCTTGCAACCCCACAGACTCTAGCCCCCCAGGCTCCACTGTCCATAGGACTTCCCAGGCAAAAATGACACAATGGGTTGGCATTTCTTTCTCCAGAGGATTATCCTGACCCAGGGTTCAAACTGTGTCTCCTGTGTTGCAGGCAGATTTGTTACTGACTGACCCATTCTAATATGCAGGTACAGTCAAGTGCTTTTTCAAACTGAGTGAAGCAATGTGTATTTCCACTAACAGTACTGGCATTTCCATTTCTACCAAAGACTTGGCACTGTCAGTCTGTTTCATCATATAACTGAGCAGGACCCTGCAGGGCTTTCCTAGGGACAGACCACCCCCTGCCCACCCCCACCAATGTACCCTATCTCTTAGCTGTAGAAAAACTTTAGGTCCTAGACCTTCCATGAGTTTCAAAGAACAAATTTAATTAGAAGTGAAAAACTGCAGAAACAAGAAAAAAATCAAGCAAGACAAACAATAATTTGTTGTTGGGCAGTCGTGTTCACTCTTTGCGACCCCATGGACTGCATCACACCAGGCTTCTCTGTCCTTCACCATCTCCTGGAGCTTGCTCAAGCTCAAGTCCATTGAGTCTGTGATGCTATCCAACCATCTCATTCTCTGTCATCCCCTTCTCCTCTTACCTTCAATGTTCTCCAGCATTAGGTTGTATTCTAATGAGTCGGCTCTTCCCATAAGGTGGCCAAAGTATTGGAGCTTCACTTCCACCACCAGTACTTCCAGTGAATATTCAGTGTTGATTTCCTGTAGGACTGACTGATCTCTCTTGATCTTGATCTCTCCGCAGTCCAAGGGACTCTCAAGAGTCTTCTCGAACATCACAGTTCAAAAGTGTCCAGTCTTTGGTGCTCAGCCTTCTTTATGGTCCAACTCTCACATCCGTACATGACTAGTGGAAGAACCATAGCCTTACTCCACTGACCTTTGTTGGCAAAGTAATGTCTCTGCTTTTTAATATGCCATCTAGGTTTGTCACAACTTTTCTTCCAAGGAGCAAGCATCTTTTAAATTCGTGGCTGCGGTCACCATCTGCAATGATTTTGGAGCTCAAGAAAATAAAGTCTGTCACTGATTCTTTGTTTCCTCGTCTATTTGCCATGAAGTGATGAGACCTTTGACTGTGTGGACCACAACAAACTCTGGAAAATTCTTAAAGAGATGGGAATACCAGACCATCTGACATGCCTCTTGAGAAATCTGTATGCAGGTCAAGAAGCAACAGTTAGAACTGGACATGGAACAAAAGACTGTTCTGAATAGGGAAAGGAGTATGTCAAGATTGTATACTGTCGCCCTACTTATTTAACTTATATGCAGAGTACATCATTAAAAATGCTGGGCTGGATGAAGCACAATCCGGAATCAAGATTTCTGGGATAAATAGCGACAACCTCAGATATGCAGAGGCTGCCACCCTAATAACAGAAAATGAAGATCCTCTTGATGACAGGGAAAGAGGAGAGTGAAAAGGCAGGCTTAAAACTCAACATTCAAAAAATGAACATTGTGACATCTGGTCCCATC
Source organism: Bos taurus (assembly GCF_002263795.3). NCBI lineage: Eukaryota > Metazoa > Chordata > Mammalia > Artiodactyla > Bovidae > Bos > Bos taurus. Next base: position 25,061,363 of record NC_082638.1, read on the forward strand.
ACTTCATGGCAAACAAATGGAGAAAAAGTGAAAATAACAGCAGATCTTATTTTCTTGAACTCCAAAATCACTGTGGATGGTGAATGTAACCACAAAATTAAAAGTAGCTAGCTCCTTGGAAGAAAAGCTATGACAAACATAGATAGCATTTTTAAAAAAATGCAAAGGCATCACTCTGCTGACCAAAGTTGTTATAGTCAAAGCTACAGTGGCTCAGACAGTAAGGAATTCACTTCTAATGTGGGAGACCTGGGTTTGACCATGGGAAGGACTTCCCTGTAGTCCAGTAGTAAGACTCAGTGCTCCCCAATTAGGGAGTCCAAATTCATTCCCTGGTCAGGGCATTAGATCCCGCATACTGCTACTAAAAATACTGCATGTGACAGTTAAAAATCCTGCCTCCCACATGCTACAGTGAAGATTGAAGAGCCCTTGTGCTGGAACTAAAACCAAGCACAGCCAAGTAAATGAATAAATATTTGAAAGAAAGAAAGCAAAAGTTATGAGAATTCCCTGGTGGTTCAGTGGTTAGGACTTGATGCTTTCACTGCCAATGGCCAGGGTTCAACACCCTGGTTATGGAACTAAGATCCCACAGTTTCTGTGGCATGGCCAAACAAAAACCTAGAAAGATAAATACGGAGGAAATAACTCCCAAAATTTGAAAATGAAGCAATATAACTTCACCCAGGCTGAGGATAGATTAAGGATTGCCAGGAACCCAAAGTGCAAAAGTGGCACCTCTGTAATTCACTACTGCTTCTACGTCACTTCAGTTGTGTCTGACTCTGTGCAACCCCATAGGTCGCAGAGCCCACCAGGTTCTCCCATCCCTGGGAACACTGGAGTGGGTTGCCATTTCCTTCTCCAATGCATGAAAGAGAAAAGTGAAAGTGAAGTCGCTCAGCCATGTCAGATTCTTTGGGATCCCATGGACTTCAGCCTACCAGGCTCCTCTGTCCATGGGGTTTTCCAGGCAAGAGTACTGGAGTGGGGTGCCATTACCTTCTCCATCTGTAACTCACAAGCTTCTTTAATATTGTGGTTTAGGCTCCTCATACTCCTGCTTCTGAACCTGAATAACTTACTGGTCCTGAGAGAAATTGTTATGGGAAAAATAAAATATTTAAGCTGAATGATATTGAAAACAGAAAATTTTTGAGATGGAGATAAAGCAGTTTCATGTGTTAATGTGCATTACATTTGAAAAGAAGAAAGGTTGGCAAAACAATGATCTAAGTCAGTGCTATTCTCAGAAGTTTCTGCAGCAATAGAAAACTTTTAAATAATTGTTACATGTATGCCCTAATAAGGTCGACCAGCTTTTCACATATATAAATGCATATGTTTCTCTTCTCTGAAGTTACCTGTTTATATCCTTTATCTGAATTTTCAGATGGAGTGTTCATCTGGTAGGATTTTTTTTTTTTTTTTTGGCTTTGCTGTGAGGATTAAGGGATTTAGATCTTCAACCAGGGATCGAATCTCTGCCCCCTGCAGTGGAAGCACAAAGCCCTAACAACCAGATCACTAGGGAATTCTCAATGAAAATGTTTTCTATGTCCTTGTCTAATATGCCACTTTGGAGATGTTAAAATGTAGCTAGTGTGACTGAGGTATTAAATCTTTGTGTGTGTTCAGCAGCTTCAGTCCTGTCTGACTCTTTGTGACCTCATCAGTGTAGCCTGCCAGGCTCCTCTCTCCATGGGATTACCCAGGCAATAATATGGGCAGGGGTCGCCATTTCCCTTTCCAGGGGATCTTCCTGAACCTGGGTGTCTTTTACATCTCCTGCATTGGGAGGCAAGTTCTTTACCACTAGCACCACCTGGGAAACCTCTTAAATCTTTACTTTACTTTAATTAAATTAATTTAAAATGAAAAGATATGGCTAGAAGAACAAGATCTTCCTTATAAATGAGTTTCAATTAATTTGTATACTCAGTAACTTGTGTTTCTCTTAGATATTTTCCTCAAGATGAGAGTCCATGCCCCTCCCCAAGTGTAGGCTGGGTTTAGTGACTTGTTTCTAAAGAACAGAATATGTCAGAGGGAAGGAGATAACTTTATAGCAGAGGAACTAGTGGTAAGTCATATTGATAGTATGAATCCTTGATGGGAAGTGATAAGAAAGATATTTTGCCTTGGAGGTATAGTTCTAAAAATATATAAACCCCAGTGCAACCAGGAGAAACATATCAAACCCATATTGAGAGTCATTGTGCAAAATGCCTGTCCCTGAAGGACTCCTGAGAATTGTCAAAAGTCATGTAAAGCAAGGAAAGTTTAGGAAACTGCTATAGACCAGAGTAAACTAAGGGAGGTATCTGTAGCTTTTGGCTATATATCCTCATGCAGTTCAGTATCCTGTATGGGAATATGAAACTGGAAAAGAACATTTTTGGAAAAACTGGTAAAATTTGCATAAAACCTGGAACTTAGTTAAAGGTACCCTACTGAAAGATGCTGGAATAATTGTGAGGCTTAATGGAGGTCATTTCACAGATATATACTTTATACATTGCAAGTATTTTGTCTATATCACACCCTCTTCATTTTGACTTCACTGGAATGGAAATCTAAAGTATGGTACACTTAACTGAATTGAAATCTTCAAATACAAAGGATCAATAATATTTATACTGTGTGATCTGACCATATGCAATCATGAGAAATTGACAAAGAAACATCTTTTAAAATGCCATTCATTTGGAAAATATCACTAACTACATTAATCCATAATATACATCTCCATGGAATTTTCAGGCAAGACTACTGGAGCAGATTGCCATTATTTTCTCCAGGGAAATCTTCCTGACCCAGGATCAAACCCGGGCCTCTTGTGTCTCCTGCATTGGCTGGAAAGTTCTTTACCAGTTGAGCTACCAGGGAAGCCCATACAATATATAATCTTTGTCTTAAGAAGAGAATATTAGGATATACTTGGAAGTGAATGATAATGAACAAACTATGCAGCAAAAATTGTGAGACACAGTTAAAGCTGTATGGAGAAACGATGGAAACAGTGACAGACTTTATTTTCCTGGGGTCCAAAATATTGTGGGTGGTGACTGCAGCCATGGAATTAAAAGATATTTGCCCCTTGGAAGAAAAGCTATGACAAACCTGGACAGCATATTAAAACACAGAGACATTACTTTACTGACAAAGTCCATCTGGTCACAGCTATGGTTTTTCCAGCAGTCATGTATGGATGTGACAGTTGGATCATAAAGAAGGCTGAGTGCCAAAGAATTGATGCTTTTGATCTGTGGTGTTGGAGAAGACTCTTGAGAGTCCATTGGACAGCAAGATCCAGCAGTCAATCATAAAGGAAATCAACTCTGAATATTAACTGGAAGGACTGATGCTGAAGCTGAAGATCCAATAGTTTGGCCACCTGATGTGAAAAGCCAACTCAGTGGAAAAGACCTTGATGCTGGGAAAGACTGAGGGCAGGAAGAAGTGGGCAGCAAAGGATGAGATGGTTGGATAGTATCACCAACTAAATGGACATGAGTCTGAGCAAACTCCAGGAGATAGTGAAGGACAGCAAAGCCTGGTGTGCTGCATGCAGTGCATGGGGTTGCAAAGAGTCCTACATGATTGACGGACTGAACAACAACAACAAATTAAGGTAAACTTATAGCATTACATATAAGAGAAATGAGAGTTACAAATAACTATCTCAAAAAGTTGTAAAGATGCGCAACAGAACAAACTTATAGCGATAAGAAGGAATGAAATTAATAAAGAATGAAAAATGAATATAATAGAGAAGAAAATATTGTAACAAAACCAAGACTTTATTCCCCCATATGACTACTAGGAGACTTCCAGCAGAACAGAGCATTTTAAAAAGACTCTGTAAAGGGCCCAAAAAGAACTATTTTAGGCTTTGCGAATATGATCTTTGACGATTGATCAAGTTTTCAGTCATAGACAATAACCAAAGGAACTGGCAAGTCCCTGTTTCAACTTTAAGGACACCAAAAATTGAACTTCACACAATTTTCACGTCAGAAAATAATACGCTTTTCGGTTTTCCTCAGCCATTAAAAAGTGTAAGGCTCTAAAATTAAAAAAGAAAAAGAAAAAGAAGTAAAGCTCATTCTCAGCTCACTAGGCTGCTGCTAAGTCGCTTCAGTCCCGTCTGACTCTGTGCGACCCCATAGACAGCAGCCCACTAGGCTCCTCTGTCCTTGGGATTCTCCAGGCAGGAATACTGGAGTGGGTTGCCATTCCCTTCTCCAATGCATGAAAGTGAAAAGTGAAAGTGAAATCGCTCAGTCGTGCCTGACTCTTAGCGACCGCATGCGCTGCAGCCTACCAGGCTCCTCCGTCCATGGGATTTTCCAGGCAAGAGTACTGGAGTGGGTTGCCGTTGTCTTCTCGGCTCAGCTCACTCTAGCTGTGCAAAATCGGGGGCAGGCTGCCCTGCATTGAGCAAAATGGAATTCCAAGAGGAGGGGCTTCAATATCCAGGTGTATGGTCAAGTTATTTAAGCAAGGGGCAGGTCACCCCTGAGGGCTGTGAGTGCTAGACACCATCATTGAAGTCCCCTGGTAGACTCGGAGGTCGTTCTCAGCCCTGTGCCCTGGCGACTGTGCAATCTATTGTTTTTCTTTTTTCCCCTTTGGTGAGCTATGCAATCTTGACAGACCCAAGATACTTCAGATTCAGGTTCAGCCTGACTATGCCCCCAGCAGTTGCCTCCAGAGGGGGCCACCGCGCGCGCATGTGCGGAACTCGGCCTAGCGGCCAATCCGATTGCAGGCGCCAACACCTGGCAACCAATCATCCTTGGCAGCGGACACGCTGGCAGTTGAAGCGGCGTCCCAGGCCTGAGGAGGCGTTGTTCCCTCGGGCTTGCCTCCTCAGACTTAACCCAGGGACCGTCTAGGTGCAGGTGAGCTGCCGGCAGTTCTGGCATCGCCGCCCACGGGGACCGGTAAGGACTGGGGCCTGGTGCGGCCAAAGCGGTGCCGGAGTGCCCAGGGAAGGGTTTCTCAGGTCCCCAATCCGGCGGGGCCTTGCTCGGCGGGACGGCCTCTGAGGGCCCACGGGCCCTCAGGAGGGAGCTTGAGGCCGGGCCTACAGGCCCCAGGCCCCTTTCGCCCTCTCCCCTCTCTAGTCTGGGTGGGAGCAGCTCTCCAGTAGCCTTCCTGTCCTAGGGGTGGGATGAGCCAGCTCGCGGAAAGGGCCTGTCATGTCCCCAGCCTCCGGCCCCTCCCAGGTCTCCTGTGGAACTTAATATATTTAAACACACACACATACACAAATCTTCACGGCGGGTTTGTGACTCGGGCCCAACCCGGTTCTGCAACCAGGCACAGTCAGGCGGGCACAGCAAAAAAAAAAAAAAAATCAATCTAGTTGCCTCTCCACTGCCGCGGCGCTTTGGTTGTTTTCCTGTTTGCTCTGCCTCTCCGCGGACTCCAGGGCTGCCCCTGTCCCTGGGGGCCCTGAGATTCAGGCCTTTGGTTCGGAAAGTTGGCAGATGAGATATTTGTTTGTTTGTTTGTTACTGAGAGAAGGGAGGTGGGAGGAAGAAGCTCAGGGGAGAGGAGTTCAATCACTTGCTCTGGTTGAGTGTGAGACACCTGGTCAGCATCTGTAGGGTAGGACCGGGTAGGGCCTGGGGGATTAAATGTTTCCGGAAGATGTGACTCACCCTGACCTTTCCCTCTGCCGGACCCCAGGATGTGACCTCTCCTGCCTGGGAAGGGCACTCAGGTTTTCAATGTGCCCCTGAGGTAAGGTGACAGACATTTTTACAATAAGGAACAAAGTTGTGTCTTTCTTGCCTTCCGTTTTTCTCCTTTCATTCATGGGCTGACATGTTGCTGTGGAGAGAGAGTTCTCCTGGGGATTAGCTGACCCTGATTGCGGGTGGTGACTTCAGGGCAATCATGGTTTCAGGTCACTCTGAAGCTCTCTGAGTTGAAACATTAAAAGCAGGCAGGGAGGCTACTAGCTTGCTTTCTCCTGCATTCTTGAAAGAAAAAAAAAGTAAGAGCACCATGGGTTTTAAGCTGTGTAGAGCTGACTCCTACCACTTGGTGAGGCTAAAATGGGGCAATGCACATATCCTAAGGTTTTAGCTACAAAAGCAAAGTAATGAAGGTATGGGAATTCCCTTGTGGCCTGGAGATTAGGATTCTAGGCTTTCACTGCAGTGGTCTGGATTTAATTTCTGGTCAGGAAACTGGGACCCCACAAGACAAGCAGCGTGGCCAAATGAATAAAGTGGTTCATTCAGAGAAAATGTGTTGTGATTTAACATGTTTACATGGGATTACTTGCTCATTTTTGCACCTGTAAGAGCTTTATTTCATTAAGTAGTTGAACTCCACTGGATGGGGGTGGGGGAGCATCTGAGTTCATTTCATGCCAGTAAACAAGATGATAGGTAGCTTTATGCCCAGCAACTTGTGCCTACAGCTCTGTTGCATAGTTATTGCTGGTACAGCTTTGAACTTGACAGCATGTTTTGTTTTGGTCACAACATGCAGCTTCATAGGATATTAGTTCCCCAACCAGGGATCGAACACAGGATCCTGGCAGTGAGAAGGCTGAGTCCTAACCAAACCACTGGACTGCCAGGCAACTCCTGTTTTTAGGTGTTTTGGTTTGTTTTGTGTTTTTTAAGTTTTACCATATTTATAGGAGAACTCTTCTGTGTGTAAGTATGAGGTGAATGATATTATAACTCAAACTGTTTGTGTTGTACATATTATCTCAAAATTGAATAGTTTGAAAAAAACTTACACTTGATATCTATTGGTCTAGAATCCAGTTGGGTAGTTTAGCCTCAGGGTCCCTCCTGAGGTGGTAGTCAAGCTTTTATCTGGTTTGGCAACCTCTGAAAACTTGGCTTATTGAATGTAAGTTCTCTCACTTGGCTGTACTCATGAGGCCTCAGTTCCTCCTTCTGTGGGCCTCTCCAAGGGGCTGCTCATGTGGAGGCTGCTGTCTTTTCCCAGAATGAGTGATTCAGGAAAGAACTTGCACCCACGATAAAGTGCAGTCTTTTTTCAGACGTTACACGTCTTCTGTATTTGCTTAGTCTCACAGGTCAACCCTGTGATAGTTTGAGAGAGAGCTACATAGGGGTGGGAATATCAGGAGATGTGATTCACATGGTCATCATGAAGGCTGGTGACCATACCCATTAATCCACCATGCCGGCCTTTCTGCGTATGATCTCAATTCTGTTACTGTGAGCAAATTATTTGGCTTGTGTACACTTCTTGTGTGCTGCTGCTTCTGCTGCTAAGTCACTTCAGTCATGTCTGACTCTGTGCAATCCCATAGACAGCAGCCCACCAGGGTCCCCGAGCCCTGGGATTCTCCAGGCAAGAACACTGGAGTGGGTTGGCATTTCCTTCTCCAATTCCTGAGAGTGAAAAGTGAAAGTGAAGTCTCTTAGCCCTGTCTGACTCTTGGAAAACCCCAGGACTGTGGCCTACCAGGCTCCTCCGTCCATGGAATTTTCCAGGCAAGAGTACTGGTGTGGGTTTCCATTTTCTACTCAATTCTTGTTTATTCAGTGATATTCTAGCAAGTCTCTTCTTTGTCCTGGATTAAGTTTTCTGTTTCTCTGGACGGTTCCCATCAGCAAACAGACTGACTATAATGTCACCTCTCGTTAAAAATCTGTCTTTTGTGACACATCCTGCTTCTGCTTTTTTTTATTTTATGTTTTCTTATTATGGACTTCTGCAGAGTTGTTTGTAGAATTTTTTATCTCCATTTCTCCCATTTTCCTTTAAATCCACTCTTGTCAAGGTCACCAGTGAATTCCAAATGTTTAACTCAGTGGTCAATTTTTATTTATTTTTTAAAAAATTTATTATTATTATTGTTTTAAATTTACAATATTGTATTGGTTTTGCCATATCAACATGAACCCGCCATGGGTGTACACGTGTTCCCCATCCTGAATCCCCCTCCCACCTGCCACCCCGTACCATCCCTCTGGGTCATCCCAGTACAGCAACTTCAAGCCTCCTGTATCCTGCATTCAACCTGGACTGGCAATTCGTTTCGAATATGATATTATACATGTTTTAATGCCATTCTCCCAAATCATTCTCCCTTCCCTCTCCCACAGAGTCCAAAAGACTGCTCTATACATCTGTGTCTCTTTTGCTGTCTTGCATACAGTGTTATCGTTACCATATTTCTAAATTCCATATATATGTGTTAGTATACGGTATTGGTGTTTTTCTTTCTGGCTTACTTCAGTCTGTATAATAGGCTCCAGTTTAATCCACCTCATTAGAACTGATTCAAATGTATTCTTTTAAATGGCTGAGTAATACTCCATTGTTTATATGTTCCACAGCTTTCTTATCCATTCATCTGCTGATGGTCATCTAGGTTGCTTCCATGTCCTGGCTATTAGAAACAGTGCTGCGATGAACATTGGGGTACACATGTCTCTTTCAATTCTAGTTTCCTCAGTGTGTATGCCCAGCAGTGGGATCGCTGGGTTGTATGGCAGTTCTATTTCCAGGTTTTTTAAATTTTTTTTTAAGGAATCTCCACACTGTTCTCCATAGTGGCTGTATTAATTTGCATTCCCATCAATAGTATAAGAGGGTTCTCTTTTCCCCACACCCTCTCCAGCATGTATTGCTTGTAGACTTCTGAATTACAGCCATTCTGACTGGCATGACATGGTACCTCATTGTGGTTTTGATTTGCATTTCTCTGACAATGAGTGATTATTGAGCATTTTTTCATGTGTTTGTTAGCCATCTGTATGTCTTCTTTGGAGAAATGTTATTTAGTTCTTTGGCCTATTTTTTGATTGGGTCATTTATTTTTCTGGAATTGAGCTGTAGGAATTGCTTGTATATTTTTGAGATTAGCTGTTTTTCAGTTGCTTTATTTGCTATTATTTTCTCCCATTCTGAAGGCTGTCTTTTTACCTTGCTAATAGTTCCTTTGTGGTGCAGAAGCTTTTAAGTTTAATTAGGTCCCATTTGTTTATTTTTGCTTTTATTTCCAATACTCTGGAAGGTGGGTCATAGAGGATCCTGCTGTGATGTATGTCGGAGAGTGTTTTGCCTATGTTCTCCTCTAGGAGTTTTATAATTTCTGGTCTTATGTTTAGATCTTTAATCTATTTTGAGTTTATTTTTGTGTATGGTGTTAAAAAGTGTTCTGCTACTGCTTCTAAGTCACTTCAGTCATGTCCGACTCTCTGCGACCCCATAGACAGCAGCCCACCAAGCTCCACAGGCCCTGGGATTCTCCAGGCAAGAACACTGGAGTTGGTTGCCATTTTCTTCTCCAGTGCATGAAAGTGAAAAGTGAAAGTGAAGTCACTCAGTCATGGCTGACCCTTAGTGAGCCCATGAACTGCAGCCTTCCAGGCTCCTCTGTCCATGGTATTTTCCAGGCAAGAGTACTGGAGTCAGGTGCCATTGCCTTCTCCAAAAAGTGGTCTGGTTTCATTCTTTTACAAGTGATTGACAAGTTTTCCAGCACCACTTGTTAAAGAGATTGTCTTTTCTCCATTGTATATTCTTGCTTCCTTTGTCAAAAATAAGGTGTCCATAGGTGTGTGGGTTTCTCTCTGGGCTTTCTGGGTTTTTTTTCCATTGATCTATATTTCTGTCTCTGTGCCAGTACCATACTGTCTTGATGATTGTGGCTTTGTAGTAGAGCCTGAGGTTCTTATTTTATTTAATTTATTGGCAGCCTTTATTAGAGCAGTTCATTTCCTCCTCCCTGAAAAAAAAAATGTTTCATTTGGATTATAGAATGCTTGTCTTTCCTGCTTCTCTTCTACGTACAGTTCTCCCAGATACGATGTGTGACCTTTGTGTCTGGCTTTATTCAGATGCCAAGTTTTCTTTTCAAATATTTATTTATCTAGCTATGTGGCATGTGGGATCTTAGTTCCCAGCCCAGGGATGGAACCTGTGCAGAGTCTTAAACACTAGATCTCCAGGGAAGTCCCCTAGTTTGTGTACTTTCAAGATTCATCCATTTCATGGCTGTATAGCAGCGTATTTTTTTTTATGGCTGAATATGGTATGTCAATATGGTATGTGGCTTACCTGTAGTCCATTGTGAGCATATACCACCATTTATTTATCTATTCATCAACTAATGGATAATATTTGGATGGTGTATTCTTTGTGGCTATTGTGAGTAATGTTGCTGTGAACACTGTCTTTGCATGGACTTAACATTTTCAGTTTTTATGGATATATACAAAAGAGTGAAATTTCTGGATCATATGGCTACTCTATATTAATTTTTGAGGTACTGACAAACCACTTTTCCAAAGTGATTTTACTATTTTACAGCAATTACATCAACAATATATGAAGATTCCTTTTCTCCACATCCTCTGCAGCACTTGTTATTATTCCTCTTTTTGATTACAGCCAACCTAATGGTTGGAGAAGGCAATGGCACCTCACTCCAGTACTCTTGTCTGGAAAATCCCATGGATGGAGTAGCCTGGTGGACTACAGTCCATGGGGTCGCTAAGAGTCAGACACGGCTGAGCGACTTCACTTTCACTTTTCACTTTCATGCATTGGAGAAGGAAATGACAACCCACTCCAGTGTTCTTACCTGGAGAATCCCAGGTACGGGGGAGTCTGGTGGGCTGCCGTCTATGGGGTCACACAGAATTAGACACGACTGAAGTGACTTAGCAGCAGCAGCAACCTAATAGGTGTGAAGTAGTATCTCACTGAGACTGATTTACATTTTGTTACAGGCTTCCTTGGTGGCTCAGAAGGTAAGGTGTCTGCCTGCAATGCAGGAGACCTGGGATCGATTCCTGGGTTGGGAAGATCCTCTGGAGAAGGAAATGACAATCCACTCCAGCATTCTTGCCTGGAAAATCCCATGGATGGAGGAGCCTTATAGGCTACCATCCATGGGGTCGCAAAGAGTCGGACATGACTGAGTGACTTCACTTTCTTTCGCTTTCAATCATGTTAAGCAGTATTTTTTGTGATTGTTGGCCATTTGTATATCATATTTGGTGAAAAGTCCATTCAAATTCTTTTCCTGGTTGTTAGATTTTTTTTAATTGTTGTAAAAAAAAAAAAACATCTAACTTAAATTTTTACCATTTTAACCATTTTTACATGCTAACTATTTCACACAATTTCATCAGCCTTTTTGGAGAAAGAAATGGCAGCCCACTCCAGTATTCTTGCCTGGAGAATCCCATGGACAAAGGAACCTGGTGGGCTACAGTCCATGGGGACACAAAGAGTCATACACGACTGAGCAACTCACACACACACACACACACACACACACACACAGTCACAGTTTTGTTTTGTTGTTGTTGTCATTGTTTTAGCTGTGCTATGCAGCTTAAATGACAGTTTCCTGGTTGAGAATCATACCCAGGCCCCTGATAAGGAAAGTTTGGAGTCCTAACCTCTGAAATATCATGGAATTGCTTATCACATTGCTATGAAATAGATCTCTACACCTTTTCATCTTGCAAAATTGAAACTCTGTACCCATCACCTGTCCCATTAAACAACAATTCCTCTTTTCTTCCCTGTTTCCCTAGATCCTGGACTCCATCATTCTACTTTGTTCCTTTCTATTGCTTGACTATATTAGATATTTCATATAAGTGGAAACATACAGTATCTATCTTTTTTATGACTGGCTGATTTCCTTTGGCTTGATGTCTTAAGTGATCATGAATGTTGTAGCTTGGGGCAGAATTTCCTTTATATGGCTTAATAACATTCCATTATATGTATATATCACATTTGATGGATGTTTAGACGCTTCCACCTCTTAGTTGTTGTGATTAGTGCTGCTTTGAGCATGGCTATGCAAATATCTCAAGACCCCATGTTAACTTCTTTTGAATTTATCTTCAGAAGTGGTATTGATGAATCATGTGGTAGTTCTATTTTTAATTTTTTAAGGAGGCTTTAGACTGTTTTCTCTAGCAGTTGCACCATTTTAAAATCTATCCATAACACACAAGGTCCAGTTTCTGTACATACTTGCCAATAGTTGTCCTTTCCTTTCCTTCCTTTTACCTTTCCTTTCCTTCATATGTAAACACACACACATGCACGAACAATTTTTTTCATACCCTTTCCTATTACTGTTTATCACAAATTATGAATATAGTTCCTTGTGCTACACAGTAGGATCTTTTTTATCTATTCTATATATTAACATTATAGTTTGCATCTGCTAGTCACCAGCTCCCAATCTATGCCTCCCCGACCCCTCCTCTCTTGCTAATCACATAGTCTGCTCTCTATGTCTGTGAGTCTGTTTCTGTTTCACAGATAAGTTCATTTGTGTCATAGTTTACAGTCCACATGTAAGTGATACCATATGATATTTGTCTTTCTCTTTCTGACATCCTAAGTATTCTTTTTAATGGTAATGTAGAGTCAAATGTTTACTTGACTTCATTTTCAGAACATTTGTTGCTACTGTATAGAAATGTGATTGATTTTTAAAATATTTATCTTGTATTTTTCAAGCTTTTTATTAATTCTAATACCTGTGGTTTCTTTGGGATTTTCTATATATAAAAGTATGGTATCTCCAATATACTTTGACTTTTCCCTTTCCATTCTGAAGGCTGTTTTTTTTTTTTTTTTTTTTTTAAGCAACAACAACAGTTCCTTTTTCTTACCTGATTGCTCTGGTTATAGAACTGCCAGTATAATATTGAACCAAAGTGTGGAATAGACTTCCTTGTGTTGTTCCCAATCTTATAGGGAAAGCTTTCAGTGTTTCATTATTAAGTATGATTTAGCTGTGGGTAGTTTACAGGTACCCTTTGAGAAAGTTCTCTTCTGTTCTTAGTTATTAAGTGTTTTACTTGAACCCCTATTATGAAAACGTGCTAGATTCAGGGAAATGCTTTTTCTGTAGGCAGATGTGTTTTTTTGTCCTTTATTGTGTTAAAATGGCATAATGTTGATTGACTTTCATATAATGAACCAACTTTGCATACCTCCGTAAATCCCGCGTGATCATGGTATATAATCTTTTTTATATGTTGTTAGGTTTTGTTTGCCAGTATTTTGTTGAGGGCTCTTGCATCTGTATTCAATACGGAATATCCGTTGTGTGTGTATGTGTGTGTGTGTGATGTCTATGTCTGATATTGGTATTAGAGAAATACTGGCATGACTTTGCCTGATATGTGGGGAAGAGACATGTGGAATGAGGGATGAAGCATTGTTGAATTTAAGTTTAGTCAGGATTAGAGGGAGAAATTTAGGATGTATAAGTGTGGATTTGGGGGTGAGATTATCAAGAGAGTTCATTCTCAATTTCCTAGGCCTGTGTTAAGTGCTTGACATTGAATTATGCTGTTTGTTAGCTGTGTATAGATACTTTATATTTGAATTTGCTACCTATTTTCTGTATTAACATTTATGAAATTAGTATGTGTGAATCAGTTGTAATGTGCATTTAAGATAACTTTTTTTCCAATTTTACTACAAAACAAAATGCCATTAAATAGCTGACGCTTTTTAAAAAGAGCTTAACCTTAAGTCTAAGAAATAAGCATGTTTGTCTTTAAGGTGCGGGAACACATTTAAAAGTTATAAATTTGCCCAAAAAGATGCAGCTGGTGTGTGATTAACTTAGAATTCCAGCTTAATCTTCTTTGACTCCAAAGTCCATGTTTCTAAACACTGTACAATATTGCAGTTGTAAAAATACTCGTGCTTTACATGTGATTTCTCCGAATAATCAGTGATGGTGTTCTGTGTTGTTGTTGTTTTTTTTTTTTTAATTAGAAGAGATTAAAATCATGGAACAAAGCTATGATTCTCGAGTCATGTAGACTTGTAGTCATAGGTTATTCACCTTTCATTTAGTCTTTTGATGCTCAGTATCTTTATCTGTAAGATAAGGGTGTTTATAACTACCATAGAGTTTTGGAGATAACCAAATAGCACATTTTTCTGTACTTAACTAATATGTAGGATATTTATACCTAGGTGGCAGTTTATTTAAAGGAAGCACTGGGACTTGTGGTCACACCCTCCAGGAACAAAAAAGTATTTAAAATATGGAAGCACCATGGATGTCATGTGAAGAAGAACAAGAGCCAGAACCACAGAAAAGCAAGGGAGAAACCAAACTAGAAAATGATGAAGATGCTGAACTCATCTTGGTTGGAGTGGAACATGTACATGAAGATGATGATGTGATCTTTGTTGGGATGACCTCAAATTCAAAACCAGTCATTTCAAACATACTGAACAGAGTTACCCCAGGTTCTTATTCAAGGAGAAATAGGTATGGTCACTTCAGGAAAGACAATGCTCAGATATTACAGCCTGTTAGTCATGTGACTCCTACATCAGAAGCAAAGACTGTCTTGCCAGTTTCTGTCTCTGAATCAAGATCAACAGATAGTCCTATTATTATTGAGCCTTTGTCCAAAGCAGACTATAAAAATATTTCACCACAAATAGTGCCTAATAGCTTTTCAGAGTTATGTTCTCCTTTGATTACCTTCACAAGTTCATTGCAGCATCCAGTAGAAATAGCAGTTTCTGCGGGAGCTATGGATAAAAGTCCTCATGTATCAAAGCGACTTTCCACTTCTGAAACAAATAGCACAAGTCCCAAAAGGCCTACACTCAGTGATGGAATTATAGGAGAACATTCTTTAGCTTTGTCCCTTTCAGGTATTTTTCATACAGTAACTACTCAGCAAAGCACACCAGACAGTGTTCATAACTCATTAAGCCATGTTCAGAGTGGAGAACCTTGTCCAACAGCTTTTCCAAAGGACAATGTGCATTGCAAGCCTGTAAGTCCTTTAGGGGGAAGTGTATTGACAAAAACTGACTTTCCAAGTATATCAAGTCAAAATAAGTTTGCTGATCCCACAGAAGGCAATCTGATTGTGTTACTTCGTGACTTCTACTATGGACAGCATATAGGAGATGGGCAGCCAGAACCGAAAACTCACACAGCCTTTAAATGCCACAGCTGCTTGAAGGTTCTAAAAAATGTTGAGTTTATGAATCACATGAAGCACCATTTGGAACTTAAGAGGCTGAGAGGTGACAGCTGGAAATACCACACCACCTGCCAGCACTGCCACCACCAGTTTCCTACTCCCTTCCAGCTGCAGTGTCACATTGAAAGTGTCCACACTTCCCAGGAGCCCTGCACAGTCTGCAAAATCTGTGAATTGTCCTTTGAGGCAGATCAGGTTCTCTTACAGCACATGAAAGACAATCATAAGCCTGGTGAAATGCCCTATGTATGCCAGGTTTACAGTTATAGATCATCATTCTTTGCAGATGTGGATGCACATTTCAGAGCATACCATGGTAACACTAAGAATTTACTTTGCCCCTTTTGTCTCCAAATTTTTAAAACTGCAGCACTATACATATGTCATTATAGACAGCACTGGGCAAAGAGTTTTCACCAGTGTTCCAAATGTTGGCTACAGTTTTTAACTTGTAAAGAGAAAAGGGAGCACAAGACCCAGTGTCATCAAATGTTTAAGAAGCCTAAGCAGCTAGAAGGATTACCTCCTGAAACAAAAGTTGTTATTCAGGTATCACTGGAACCCCTTCAACCAGGATTGGTGGAAGTAGCATCCATTACTGTGAATGCATCTGATTCTGAACCATCACCCCCCAAATCTAAAAGTAGGAGGTCAAAAAAACCCGGTTAATTCTACTTTAAGTAAGTCTGAAGCAAGTATTTCAAAGTTATAAACTCCATTAAAAACAAAAAATTCAACTATAGCATTATTCAATAATAAATATAGAGAAACCAATGTGTAATTTATGTGTTTTTGTTTTAAATACATGAAGTGTGGTTTTGTTTGAATATTGAGATGTTATTTAAAAATATATTACCTGTTTTTCATACCATTGTCTTAACACTAAAAAGTATGTGTGCGTGTGTGTGTGTGAGAGAGAGAACGAGAGAGGTGGAGAAAGGAAAAGTAACAGCCTATTTTGGTATTTCATGTTATTTGTAAGTTCGAAAGCTCTACTATACATATAATCTGTAGAGTGTTTTAGGAACGTTATTTTCAACTGTTTTCATGCCTTGAAGATCTCAGTATTAACTATATAGCCAGATTGGAATGGCTTTGTTATTGTATGTTCCCTTGTGCTGCTGAACTCTCCGAAGTGCCTCTGTTGTGCTGATCTAAGATAACCTGGCTCCACAAGCCTGGTGTGGAGAAGTTGATGGAGAAGCTATGATGTGAGTTTGGATCAGACACGGGATTTAGTCAGTGCAGAGCTGTGGCTCCTTGTCCCATTGGAGGAAGAGGTATGCATTCACTCCAGGCATGGAGCCAAGGCAGAAGGAACACTGTCTCAGAGTGTCTTTACCTAGCCCAGGGACATCTCAAGGAAGCCAACCGTTAAAATGCCTGTGTTTGGTGAGAGGCCCCTGCAAGCATCAAGCAGGCCCTGTGTTATCATTGACTGCAGTTGGAGAAGCAGAGATAGTTAAGAGAATGAGGCCTGGTGCCTGTGGACCTCCTGTTGAGTGATCAAAAGGGGAATTTGATTCATTCCATCCCCTTTCCCATTTGGCTAGCCTTTAGTCACAGTGAAGTAGCCATATCTGTCTCAGTCACAGTAGTAAAACAAGTTAAGATTCCCAAGTAAAAAAGCCTTGACATCCAGTTTGATTTGTACTGGACCCATAGTTTTCACTGAAAAGGATCAAACACAGGGAATCTGTTCAGTTTATGAATTGGGCTAAATTTAGTTCTCTTACCCTTAAGCTACAATGGAGTTGTCTGAGAATAGTAAATGTAGTGGATACAAAGGGTCCAGTGTGATTAAACCCTCTATAGAACTTTTCCTTACCTTTTCCAGTTACATGTATCTTAGCCTAGTTGAACATGTGAAGATTTCAGTTTTTTATCTTATCTTGCCTTGAACACGAATGTATTGCAGTTAACAGCTAATTCTTTGTGTGTGTGTAATTTCCCATTTTATCAAACCAGTACTGATTTTCAGTCTTACTTGACACAGTCTGATGTGCAGGAAGTGTCTCATTTATTTCAGTAATTATCAGGTCATAGAGTTATTATCCTTCCTCTACTCTATCCAGCTATCTAGTCTGTGATTATACTTGTGGAAACCTTTTTACTTGCAGTCCCCAAGAGTTCTTTCACAGACATGCGGTGTGCTCTCTAAGTATTGGTTCCTGAACATCAGCACACTTGGCTTCCTCTGTGGGTTCCTGGAGTTGAATGCCATACCTTCTCCACTTCTGGCACAGGTACCTAGCAATCTCTGCACCATTCAAGGAACCTGGAATCCTGGCTGTATACCTATGCCAGGAGAAATCTCTCCGTTTCCTCTTCCTTTCTCCTCCTCTTTATCTCTCCCCACTATTTTCCCCCCCTCCACAATTTATTTAAATGCTCTAAGCTTTCACAAAATGCTGGAGTGGTAATCACCAAGGTGTTAGCATCCGTCTCAGAACGGAAGAAGGACTACAGATGACTAAGCTGTAGTAAGTCTATTGTCTCCATTTTAGGTAATTTCCTGAGTGTAAATTCAAATACAAGTAGATTGTATTTATTTATTCAATGCTTGATTGATTGGTTTGCACTTTGAATATATTACTAGGCCTTTCCAATTAATTTACCTGGGTCAAAGCACTTTGCAAAGTGTCAGCTTAAGCCACTTTTAGGTGTATAAAGTGTGTGTGTGTGTGTGTGTGTGTGTGTGTGTGTGTGTGTGTGTGTTTTAGTCTCAGGTGAATACTCTGTGTAGATAAATATGCAGACTATTGCATTCTTATCTCCTTTATTCTATTTCTATAGTAAAAATACGAAATGTTTTATTTATATGTTTTTATTGTTGCTTAGTATTTTGAACACAGTTACTGTTGCTTGCTCTGAAGTATGCTCATCAGGAGTACAAGTTGTATTTATTGCCAAATAAAAAGGTTCCAGTGATACAGTCCCTGACTACTTCCTCTCTTCCATTCTCTGTCATTCTACTCTACTATTTTCCCCACTGGTGCCCTGTTTTTGACAACACTGGCCTTGCTTTTCCTCAAGCAAATTCCATTTCTTCCCGATCCAAAGACTTTGCAACTGTTGTTCTTCTGGAAATGCTCTTCCCCTAGGCCTGCATGGCTTGCTACCTCCCTTGTTTGAGCTTCACCAGTGCTGTTCAAATCACACAATGAAATCCTCAACCCCCTCCATTTCCTCCTCCTCCTTAAAGGCACTTTAAGTCTCTACCCTCTTCTTCCCTCTCCAGCCTAAATTTCCTACTTTTCACACACACACACACACACACACACACACACACACACACACACACACACACAAACTGAGAAGAGATAATAACATCAGGGCTTTGCTTCTTAGAATTAACTTGAGTCAGTTTCTGTGCCTGCAAATAAAATATAGTTAATAGTGAGTTGAGTTCTTTCAGGAGCTTCCTCTGTTTTTCTGTTGATACCTCTGTATTTTTTTCAGGCAGTGACACTTTGTTTTCTTTACAAATGTATTGAATATCTGTCAAGATCACTATTTTGTTATTGCCCTTTGTGAATTCCTTGTCTACTTTGCTTGTTCTTTCAGGTAAAATTTATTGTTTTATTAATGTTGCCAAAACATTCTAAGTAAAATTACTATTTATAGAAATAAAATGTTTTTTACAAAAATATTTCTGCTGTCCATATTTTTACAAATAACATGGCATATTTCTATTTCTATTTTTTTTTCATAATCTTATTGTGTTTGCCACAAATTCTAAACACTGATGTGTAAATGGGTTTTCTTGTTCTTAGTACCATCAAAGGCAATGAGGATATGGCTTAATGAATTTCTATTTCTGTTTTTAGATTTTAAAGAGAATTGTTTTATTTGAAAGTTTACATATCTGTTGAGACATTTCCTTTTCTTTCTTTCTCCCTTCCTTTCCTTTTCTTCCTTTCTTCCCCTGACTCTCTTCCTCTTTCTTTCCTTCCCTTTCTTTCCCCAGGGTTTTGCTTGACTGGATCTTTCCTGAAACAAAAGTAATTCCACTCAGCCTTGAACATTATCCTTTCAGAACCGCATTCCATTTCTCATTTCTAGTATTGGAATTAACCTCCTCTTCCCCTTATTAGATTGCCACAGTTGTATCAGTGTTTCTGATTTTGTTTTTCCAAGAAGCAGCTCTTGTTTTCTTATCCCAACAAGTTTTATTTTTGTTGTTTTCTATTTTTGTTTCAATTCATATATACCTTCTATTTTCTTTACGATTTTTTCCTTATAGCCTTGTATTTTAAAAGCTTTCTTTACAAATTTTCATGGAAATATATTTGATTTACAATGTGTTTCAGATGTGTATCACAGTGATTTAATTATACAGACATATCTATTCTTTTTTAGGTTCTTTTCCAATATAGGTTATTACATGATGCAGAGTCTTTCTTTCTTTCTTTTTTTAAAAATAGATTGTTTAGGGCTTGACCTAACTTTATTTAAATAGCAAATTTTGTCTAAATCCCAAATATTTTTATGTATACATTTTTTAACTAATATTTCATTCTCTATGATTTTTTGGCAAGTTAATTCCAAAGATTTCACTCTTTGCAGGCTGAATGTTTTAATTTATAGTTTACTGAGAATTAAGTTTTCCTTGGAGCTCTGAGGGTATGTGTGTATATACACTGACATGTCTACATACACATCCTTTTCAGATTACTACATTTTTTTTTAGGATATATAAATGTATTTTAAAAGCTATTTTCTGTTTGTATGGTAAAAACATGAAATGTTTTAATTCTAAATATTTGTTTCCCCAAATGAATATAGTATACAAAGTAAAGGTATAAAACTATTCCTTTGAGAATAATCCCTACTAACAGAACTTGGAAATGTTAAAAAATTATTCATTACACTTACTAAAAGTGGTAAGAAAAACTTTATTCAAAGTAAGAGTAATACAGCTGGGTCTTATAATATGGGAGAGAGATTGAGCTGAAGTCTGACTCCAGTAGGGACACAACTAGGATTTATAACTATGGAACAGGGTGGGTCCATGGGATTGCAAATAGAGACTGGGAGACTGCAATGAACAACAACAACAGAGTGGGTGTCAGTGAATGGAAACTTATTAAGAGGGCCATAAGGGTGAGGGTGGATTCTGGCTCAACTGAGAGGATCATTGCTGAGGCTAGGCAAGGCTGATGAGATATTGAGGTGAGTGATAAGGAATTTGATCTGATACTGAGGGTGGTCAGATCAAGGGTGAGGTATGTTTTCTAAACTGAACTTGCAGATTCTGACTTAGATTGGACTAAATGGGCAGGCGCCCCAGGATAAATACATGGCCCAAAGTTGGCAGTGCATTAATGAACTACTGCTACATAACAAATTACCCCAAACTAACAGCTTAGATTGGACTAAATGGGCAGGCGCCCCGGGATAAAGACATGGCACAAAGTTGGCAGTGCATTAATGAACTACTGCTACATGACAAATTACCCAAACTAACAGCTTAAAACAATATTATCTCATACTGCTGCTGAAAGGAATCCAGGAGTAATTCAGTTGAGTGCTCTGGCTCAGGGTTTCATGAGATTGTCAACATCTGAAGCCATGACATGGGCTGGTGGATTTGCTTCCAAGATGGCTTACTCACATAACTGTTGAAACCAGTTTCCTTGCTGGCTGTTGGGAGAAAGCCTCAGTTCTTTCTCATGGGCCTCTCTACTGGGTTACATGAGTGTTGTCAAGATACTGCTAAGCTGGCTTCTAGAGTGATCCAAGAGGAAGAGCATGGGGGCTGCAGTGCCTTTTATGACCTAGTCTCAGACACTTCATTTTCATTTCTACAATATTCTACCATTAGAAGTGAGCCACTAAGTCCAGCCCACATGTGAAGGGGAGTATAAAGATCCACCCTTGAAAGAAAGGACTTGTGGACATCCTTTAAAACCACGTGGTACACACATGGCCACAAAATTGTTTACATGTATGTCCAAAATGCATTTTCCTGTCAATGCTTTCAAATAATTTATCCATTATGGCATTAACTTGTAGTTCAGGACCTTGTCATCTAAGTAAGTTTCAGATATGGATCAGGGTCTACTTGTGCAATATCTCAAGTGTTCAGTCACTCAGTTGTGTTATAATCTTTGCAACCCGATGGACTGCAGCACGCCAGGCTTCCCTGTCCACCATCAACTCCAGGAGCTTGCTCAAACTCAAGTCCATTGAGTTGGTGATGCCATCCAACCATCTCATCCTCTGCCGTCCCCTTCTCCTGCCTTCAATATCTCCCCCATTAGGGTCTTTTCCAATGGGTCAGTTTTTCACATCAGGTAGCCAAAATATTGGAACTGCAGCTTCAGCATCACTCCTCCAATGAATATGCAGGACTGATTTACTTTAGGATTGCCTGGTTTGATCTCCTTGTCATCCACTAGACTCTCAAGTCTTCTCTAACACATCAGATCAAATTATGCAAGTGTAGTTCCTCTAGACCTGATGATCTGTGAACAAAAGAGATGAGTTAATCTGCTCACTTTCACAGCCAACGTACAGTGCTGGGTCAGGCATAGATAACCTTCATAGACACTCCTGTTCCAGAAAGGAGAGGGGAGTGGGAGTAAATAGTAGCAGTTCTGAAATCCCACGGGTTCTTGTTGGCAGTCCTTTGATTAGGATTTAAGGCCTGGAAACATCCTAGGCTTCAGTCTCTGAATTTTTAATTCTGCCCTCTGACATGATTCCATTGCATGAAAGATGGGTAGTATATGGTTACAGTGAAACAGTCTCCCTAGCCTTCTTCCTGCTTGTCAAAGGTAGAAGTCCAGAGGTCTCTTATTTTGTACTATTTCTAGTCCTTTCAGTCCAAGCTGAATGTAAATATGTTATCTTAAAAACTTGGTGTGTCTCCTGATAATCTTACTGGTGTTCATGACAAAGCACCCCACTCCAAAGCCACAATCACACATTTTCATAAAAAGTCCTCCTCTGTCTTGGTTTTCTGCTGAGATAGCTGAGGGATAACACCCTGAAACTTGGTAGAAATCTTATTGTTTGACTGAAATGATCTCTGAGTGACACCCCTAAACTCTTTGGAGGGCATTGGCCTGCCTAAATAATGCCTGAAGCATCCCCTTCCAGCTTTCTGAGGCTTAACAAAGAATTTTACAGTCACACTAATCTTTAGACAACCTTTATTTAAAAAAAAAATAGGAAGAAGAATGACCTATAGGTGATGTAAATGTTATATTTAGACCATCTTATCTCAATGCCTGGTATATGACCTTGCTTGAGAGCCATTAAGTTTAGCATCTTCTGTCATCTTAAAAGACTGGAAAATTTCCAAATCAGCAAGTTTTGTCTTTTTTTTTTTTTTTAATACTCCTTCTCCTATGTATTTATTTTTTTTAATTTCCCTTCATATTTTACTATAGGCTCCTTCTCTTATTTATTTATTTTTTTAAATTTCCCTTCATATTTTACTATAGGCAGCAAAAAGAAACCAGGAAACACTTTTGGCTGTTTGGCTGGAATTCTCCTTGGCTAGATATCTCAATAAATAAGATACAGTTTCTCCTTCCAGGTCATTAGGTACATTTTCTACTTTTCATAAACTGCAGGTGTAGTGGCCTTTCCTCGGCCCACTCTCCAGGCTCTTTCCCCTTGCCTCTCCTTTCTGCCAGGCATCCAGGGTACACCACTGTGATTCCATTTAGAATGTGTTTGCTCAGTGAGATAATGGGAATCGATTCCCTGGCTTCAGTCCTTCTGCTGACCAGAGTCTATGTACCTTTCCCTAAGACCTTCATGTTTTCGTTATCCAACTTCCATCACCTGGCTATGTCATTTCCGACAGCTCATACTCACAAGCGTACTGGCAGGGACTTCTATGTGCACACATGCATGTGTACACAGTAACATCCCTGAGAGGAAACTTGCACATATGCAGAAATACAAGTTTTCTTCTCCAGGAACATGAATTTTGGTAAGCACCCAACTTTCTTTGTCCTCGTTGTTTTCTTTCACTTGCTCATTAATCATGTCACATTGCACTTCTAACTCTGTGCTGCTACTGCTGCTAAGTCAGCGCAGTCATGTCCAACTCTGTGTGACCCCATAGAAGGCAGCCCACCAGGCTCCCCAGTTCCTGGGATTCTCAAAGCAAGAACACTGGAGTGGGTTGCCATTTCCTTCTCCAATGCATAAAAATGAAAATTGAAAGAGAAGTTGCTCAGTCGTGTCCGACTCTTCTCGACCCCAAGGACTTCAGCCTAAAAGGCTCCTGCATCCATGGGAATTCCCAGCCAAGAGTACTGGAGTTGGGTGCCATTGCCTTCTCCATCTAACTCTGTGACTTGTCCTCAAAGGTTACAAAATCTTGGCATTTGCTAGTGACAGGGATCGACCTGCAGCGCTCGCCATGAACAGTTGTATGACTTGCGTGTGTGTTCTGCATTCTCCCATCACCTTGGACAGCTTCACAGTACCAGTCTCTACGTTGGCCTGATCCATTGCCTGTGCATTCCTTCAGGGGACCAGAAAACAAGGACCTCTGGGCTCAGCTGACTTGGAGAACCGCTTTCTCCGTGTGCACCTACCTAGGTCATTCCTTGTCAATGTTGTGGCCCTCTTGCTAGCTTACCACCCGCTATGGCCCACAACATTGTGAGTGAGGCTCTCTGTTCTTCCTATCTGTGTAGCTTTCTGTGTGCACCTATATACCTGTGCCCCCAAGTGCTATGTCCATATAGCAGAAAAAGGCCAAAGAGACGCCTGAGCCTTCAAGAGCCCCAAGAGACTGTGATAGGCCTGGGTCAGAGCCAATGTTGTGAAGAAGGTGCTCATGGATACAGGGTCTCTTCCGATACAAAGAATGGAACCTGAGGCCATAAAGGTAAGGTGGCATCGCTACACGTCTTCCCTTCTTTTTAACACTACCCATGCACACGGAGTCCCCGAACAGATGATGCCCTGGAAAACCTTCCCTTTCTGGGACCATAGCTAATGCCTCCCTTGGGAAGAAAGCAGCTTTCTTTCTCAAATGCACCAAGAGGGCTTGAAACACCCAAGCCACAGTGATTTGCTAAATGCCAAAACTCTCAGTTGCTCTCAGGCCCAGGTAGGACTCCCTACAGGCATGCATCTCTGATTGCCTACACAGCCCACGTGCCAAGGAAGCCAGTCCCCAGTTAGGCCCGGAGGCATCCAAGATGGTCACCTGGAAGGCAGCTTCCTTCTGAGTGTCACCTGGTGCAGATCCCATAAGACAAAATCAGAGATTTTGCTCCAGCAAGACTGGCAGAATCCTCTCTCAGATGCAGACACACACTATTGCCCCTCAGGCCCCCAGAGTCAGAGGCAAGACCCCAGAGGAAAGAAGGAATTCACGTCAGGACTTATAGTACATACCATGGGGTATCTTTGGTAAGACAGCTATTGCCTAGACCCTGGACTCTGAAAACCAGCAGGCCTGTAACTGCCCGCAGGGGCTTCCCTGTATCCCACTCTCCTGAGGTCCCTTGGGACATGCAATTAGCTCACCTCCCTTGCTCCCTCCCCGTTTCCTCCCTCACAGGCTCATTCGGGCAGAGGGTCAGACACGTACACCCCCCTGCACTTTCCTCGCCTTTCTGCACTGCCAGGGAGGCAGGCTAGAAGGGCCTGTAGGCATGCCACACTCACACCCTGTCTCTCTTAGGTTGCCTGTGGTTTTGCAGGTACAGCTTACTTTAGCATGTCTCGTGTTTTGTGTCGCAGTTTGTGCCACCCTCAGGGAGGGAGTGTGCTGGCTGTTGGGCTGCTCCTGGGCAGCACTGGCCCAGGACCTTCCCAGTTCTCCTTCTCACGTGTGTGGAACAAGTCTCCAGTGCAGCAAGAAATCTATGACCCTTTCTCCTTCAGATC
Organism: Bos taurus; assembly: GCF_002263795.3. NCBI lineage: Eukaryota > Metazoa > Chordata > Mammalia > Artiodactyla > Bovidae > Bos > Bos taurus. The sequence goes on from NC_082638.1 coordinate 25,086,259, forward strand.
TCTACTCAACTGGGCAGGACCTTAGCCATCTCACCATTTTGGGTCTTGCCATAGCCACGTCCACCATTTCAACAGGCCAGCCACGGCCCCCCAGACTGAAGGCCCCACAGGCAGTTGTTTCAACCCCCCCCCCAACTTATTGGCCCTTTGTGAATCCTCAGACCATGCACCCCCTCTTCCTAGTCCAAATACACCAACAACATAGTAGAAATGGTGAGTGTGTTTTGTAATTGGCCTAATTGCAGGTATCTGGAGCCACAGTCGGGAGTTATCACTAGCCATCCTTTCCTCGTTGCCATCCTGGACAGGGTCACTGCAGAGATCCAGCAACAAACCACCTTCAGACTGGGGACCCTTGTGCCTCCTCTTATGGTTGCTCAGCACCTCGTCTCCTGTAGCCTTCATCTCTGCATCTGCCCTGGGCCAGACACACACACACACACACAAACACAGCCGACACAAGCACATGCATGTGTACACACACATGCTCAGCATGGGACACAAACACAAACAAGGTACACAGGTGTTTCAGAAGGTTAACACGACCGAGTCCTGCAATGTCTGAGATGGTGACAGTAGGCACCATGTCCTGCCCTTGGGGCTCCCTGTCCAACTTCCCCAAACTCTTCTGTATTTTCCCAAGGCAGCTTGAAGCTGCTTCCACCACCAGCATGTGTGGTGGTGGTGATACGCCGAGTGGTGAATGTGGAAATTCACAGAAGATCCCAAAGTCAGCACACAGGTGCACTTGGACCCTGGAGTGGACACCCTTTCAATGATATGCCTTCCCAGGGTAAGGGGAAGGAGTGAAGTGCCCAAGCTATCTCGAACTCAGTGAGTAACAGGAGCCAGGGGATGGCAGGACCCGTGGAAGAATGATTCTGAAAAAAGATACTTAATTCACCCTCCCTCTGATTGTATCACCTGGACTTTGGCACTGCAACCACAGCTGATTTGAGGTACACTTGCTTCACTCATGGACACACCAAATACCCAAATCCACAGTCTAAGGATGTCACTTGCACACGCACGACCCAAATTCAGCCTCCACAGCCAGCTTGCATGACTCTGAGCATCCCTATTTGGGAAAGGACAGTGTCCTAGATACTACACGACTGTCCCTTCAGGGCCCACCTCCACACCTCCTCTCCACATATGTTTCTGTCAGTTACGCTCATGGAAGAACCTTCCTCCCCAGGGTACTACTTCAGGGGATCATCCCACACATCTTTGCTGATGATCTGCTGGCAAAATTAGCAAGGTGAGCCAGCAACCAAGAATTCCATAATCAATCGTTAACTGTGCAGGTCTCAAACCACCATAACTCAGCAATCCTGTTCGATTCTAGGCAGTTTAGCTGAGAAAAGTTAAGGTTCCTGGTGTCCAGCCTGTGGCTGGGTGCTCCCCATTTGAAGCCCCAGAATCAGTCGACAGGAGTGGAATGACGTGCCCTATACCCTGCAGAAGACAGGGGAGATGGTTGCGGATCCCACAGGTGGACCATCCACACCCTTGCACACCCACACTCTTCACCCTGGGAGCCATGTTTTACAAACAATGTCAAGGTAACTATACTTAGTGATCACCGTGCTCAAGAAGTAGGGGTGGTCCTGAAAGGAGAAGATCACCTTGCAGGGGGACCATGGATGGCTCTGCAACTGCACCTGCCAGGGTAGGGAGGAGGGAAAAGTTTCCTGCACCTCCTCCTCCTCCTGAGCAGCAGACTCCAAGGGCAGCAGAAAGGATACAGCTATGGCCCAGAAGCAAGGGATGCCCTGGATGATGGCGCTCCTCCGAGCCAAGTCAGGCTTCCTTCTCTGATGGTCCTTGCGCATGAACCGAAAGTAGGCCCTGCAGTTTTTCTCATGCCCAGACCTCGGTTCCACCTTCACGGCGGCCAGTGCCTGCAGTGCATCTTGCCCCAGAAGGTCAGTTGATCTCCTGGGCCTTTCCTGGCCCTGCTCCTCCACCATCTTCTCTTCAGCTCCTGGGAGGACCCCTATTGCTGCTCTTCATCTACCACAACCTCCACCTCCTCCATGATGTCTTCTGCAGGCAGCTGGAACCCCCGCCCAATCCCCACCACATCTCGGTACACCAGGGGCTCACTGTCATCCACCGCCTCCAACCCGAAGAGGGTGGCCTCTTTGCCTGGCATTACAACTAGTGGCTCCAAGGTCCCAGCCACGCAAAGCATCAGGATGGCAGGCCACGGGCCCCAGCACCCTGAGCACCAGGGCTTACAACTAAGATGGTCCGGGGTCCTAGGACACTCCTGCATTCCTCTGACCGCCTCTCACGCTCCTCTTGGCCCTGGTCGCGAACCCAGGCTGGGGAAGATACAAAGGGATGGGTCATAATAGCACAACAAGTGGTGCACAAATGTGGCTCAGGCTGCAGTAATCCTGTGGGACCCACTAGCTCTTTGGGGGCAGGGAGTGAGGGGGATGGTAGGGAGATGGGAGCTCGTGTGTGTGGGGTGGCCTGAGGCTGAAGAATGGGTTGGAAGACAGCACAGGACTTGGTGAACAGGCTCTGGGGAGATCAGCCAAATAGGCGGGGCCCTAGGTGGTGAGCCACTCTCGAGCTGCTGGCCCAAATTAGTGCAAAGGCTGAGAGTGTGGTGGGCGGCACCCTTACGGACACATCCCTAGACCAGACTGCATCTTCGACGGTTCCTGGGCTCCAGCCCACCCATGTGGCATATTCTGCTCCAGGGAGGTAGTGGGTTTTGCATCTGCTGCTAGCCCAGGCACAGTCATTGACCAGGCTCTGGAAATTCCAACCACAGATTCCTGCTCCACAGTCCAAACAGCACACTCCTGTGTCCCTTGGGCCCATCAATAACTAGGAACTCTCCCTGAGTATCCAAAGGATAAGCAGGGCACCACATGGCTGGATACTTTTCTCCATGGGATAGAGAACCTGCTCCTGTCTGGATGCTAGGGAAGTAGGGAAAAACCCCACTGTTTGCTACAGTTGATCTCCACTGTTCAGGGACACCAGAGCCTTAGGGTACAGAGCTTAATCTGTGTCTCTTTATCTCTGCTTCTGGCATAGCACTATTTTGGGCAATCCTTCTATGTGTGTACCAAGGGCTGGTGTCTGTGTGTCTCCATCTCTCCACGTGGTGCTGTTGCTGTCTGGCACACTCTGGACACCAGCACTCATATGAGAAGCTTATCCATGGTGTGAAGGCAAGCCCTTCTCCTTAGTGAGTTGCGCCAATGGGAGATCCAATTTTTTTAGTCCACGCGTTCAGATAGTTCTTTCTCAAACTTGAAAGGGAACAGTGGGTGGTCACTGCTGAACTGCAGAAGGGGCCTGGCAACCCTCCTTCCATTGTTGGACAGATGTGAATGCTGCACAGGCCTGAAGTGGATTGGCCACACTTTGCACAGATGGAGAAATGAGGCATGCTGTCCTGGCATAAGGGAACTCCCTGAACATTACTCGAATACCTGCCAGGGAGACAGTAAGGACAGCTCCCCTTTGAGTTCCACGACCCACCGGTGCCAGAGGCATGCACGGCTGCCCATGTACGCTATCGAGGCCCTTTCAACGTGTGCCGGGGTCCAGCCCCAGCACCATCCAGGGATACCCTCAGGGAAAACGGTGTCAGCAAGAGAGAAAAGTAAAGGAGAGAAAAAGAGGCTGATATTCCCTGGTTTACACAGAAAGCCAATAAAGCCCCTGACACGGGACATGCTCTGTTCACAGAGGCCACAGGTGCCCTCTGAATGGAGCGAAGATGCAGAGCACCTTCTCGATTGGGTTTTAGAAGCCCGGGCAAAAAAGTGAACTCAGAGAGCCTCTGTGCTCAAGGGAATCTGCCTGAGAAAAAGAGAGAAATAGAAAGAAAGAATGTCACGGGGAGATGCAGCTTAGGTGAAACGGGTCTGCAGCTTTATTTTCAAAAGGGGCTTTTATACCCCGAGTTACACATTTCCAGGAGTGAAAGATACAAAGTCATGCAGAAAGAGCTCAAAATTCCATCAGTTTTACCTTTAACAAAACCAGGACATCTTCTGCATAACTTTCCACAAAAAAGGGTCCTATGTTATGTACATTATCTTCTGGCCCTGTGGCCTGTTAACATTTTGTGACTCTTTCTTGATAAATGTTGGTTAACCTGAAAACCTGCTTTCCCTTTATCTTTCCAGTCTGCAGTCCCCCTCAGGAAACAGAGTTACATTCTTACGGAACAAAGGTGCAGTGGATTACAACAAAGAACAAACTTATTAACTCAAGGGTCTTATGTTGCTAATACCAAGGCTACTGCTTGTTTTTCTTGCATACCAACTATACTAGCTAATGCACTTCCAGGTGCACATTGGGTAAAGGACAAACAAACTCGATAGCAAACATTGCCTCAACAATGCAGTGTTATTCTAATAAAGCTTTTTTTTTTTTTTTTTGTCACTAGAAGGTTATGCTTGGGATGTTGTGAACAATCATGTACGTTAGTTACAAGAGTGTGGATAAAACTGCCAAGCAAGCTAAAATACCAACAGAGGGGTTAGATTTAAAATGTTCCTTTCAATCCCAGGAGGCTTATTAACTAGAGCCTTAAGTTGATTTTCTTCAGAGAAAGGTGGTCGGGGAGACCCCCCTGTTAATGTCAGAAGAATTGGTGAAAGGTATAATATAGTAAGCAGTAGACAGACAGATTTTGGTTTGGGGGCAGATGCTCGAGCAGGTCTAGGGAATCCCTCGACTTCTGATCCACCTTTGCCTGTCAGGTCTTCTCCGCATGACCTTTGTCATGGGTGGGATCTCCCATGATGGCTCCTGGCATCTCTCCCTTTTTTATTTTTTAAAACAGCCAGATGGAATTCAGTCGCGAGCTTCTGAGTGTTCTGTCGCAGAGTTCTGACAATACAAGGAAGAATAATTATGAGAAACAGAATTAGAGTGGCCACAGCAGTGTAGCCTAAAATAGTACACAGAATGTTTTTTTCCTGAAATAAGGTTCAAAAATGTATGAAAAAAGGTCATTTGCTGCTCCTGAGGCAGTAATATCCAATCGGGAATGTTCCATGGTCTTTATCTGAGTGTGAAGTTTTCCTAAATCTAAACTAATGCTGGAGCTATTCCATACCCCCGAAATATGATTTCTAATTTTCTCCCAGTTATAATCTGTCTCGTTTACTTTCATGGGTGTTACACAAATCCACCAGTAGTCGGCATGACAGCACAATGACAATTTTACTTTTAATGCCTGTAATTCAGTCCCAATATGCATTACTGCTTCCTCCAGGGCATCTACCTCCATTTCTAGTTTCCTATCTATAACTTCCTGCTAAAGCTAGAGCCATTTTTAGACATGAACGTGAACGAGAATGTGAACGTGAAGTCACTCAGTCGTGTCCGACTCTTTGCGACCCCATGGACTGTAGCCTACCAGGCTCCTCTGTCCATGGGATTTTCCAGGCAATTTTAAACATAGTATTAACATATTGAGCTGTATGCACTTTTTGAGTCAATGATATTGCCGCCACAGTGACAGAGGTAATTGCAGTTATTAAAGCTGATATTCTCAAGAAAAGCAAGCTCACAAACAGTCATGATCACATCAAATCTTGTAATTGTTGCAACACAGCAAAACCACAGTTATCATACCAATAAGTGAGAACAGTCACAGGCACCATAAGATAGGGTGGACTTCACAACACTGCAAAGGAACAAACATTATATTGAGGGTTCAAACAAGATGAGAGCATACATTGTTCACAAGTTACTATGTTAGGTTCACCTGAATAATTTATTTGTATATTAAGTCCTTCAGAGTCATTAGTGAAGAGAAAAACATAGGGAGAGGGTAGGCAAGCTAAAATAAAATAAGTAGACTCATTTTTTGGTCAGGATAGGTTTACGTCCATTTGCCAGAGAGCATTAGGCTTAAGGCCTCGGAGATTTACTCCTAACGGTGGAGACGGATTAAATATTGGGAAATTTGGACATAACTTAACCATTTGTTTAGCTGTTTCTTTTAGGTATATGAAATTATACCTTAAACCAGCTGTATTTTGATGGTGAATTTTGTGAGAATTTTTGGCTTTGTCCATCTTTTTATGTAAGTTTAAAGCAATTACTTTAGTCAGTGCATCTGCCAAAGCATTTCCTTCATGTAAAGGGCCAGACAAGCCAGAATGGGCTCTAATATGTCCCACAAAATATTTCTTATCTCTGTGTTTAATCTTTTTCTGTAAATCAGATAACAAGGAGAATATAGTAGTTCTATTTTGGGGGGATATTAGTAGTCTCTATATGAGGAATCAACCCTACAATACATCGGGAGTCAGTCAAAAAATTGAAGGTGTGGTCTCTTAAATGTTGAAGAGCCCAAATAACTGTTCGTAACTCAGCTTTCTGGGCAGATGTCTCTTCATTTACCTGAATATGGGATATTTTATCAATAATTGTGACTGCTTTAACGTTAGAGGAATCATCTGTGAAAACTAAAATTGTCCCTTCTAAAGATTGAAGTCCAGCAATGCAAGAGACCTCTGCTCCAGTATCTAACAGCCCTATTTCATTTCCTTGAATTAAAAGATCTTTTGAAGGCCTAGAAGCTGTAATTTCCTGAACCCAAAAAGCTAGATCACTAGATCCAAATACTCTGTGGCCCCTAGCTTGAGAAGTCAAGTTTTTTTTTTTTTTTCCCTTTCTGATAATAACTTTAAAGCAAAAGCTGTGTTATTCTTTGACCTTTATTAATTTGCACAATTTTGGTAAGTGGTAAGATTAAAACTTTAATTTCCCCAATATAATCTGAATCTACTACAACAGACACCAGTGAAATTCCTTGAAAAGAAAGCGAGCTATGCCCAAGCACAAATCCTACAATACCCTCAGGTAGGGGGACAGCCACTCCCATTGGAATTGGAGTAACCGGCATGTCTGGGGTTAATATTGTTAAATCCCCTTACCATTTCGCTTTTCTCCTAGCCTGGTTGAGGCCCCCCTGAGGGTTTTCTCCAAGGAGCACACTCTGCATATTGTGTATGTATCTGCTTTAAAAGTTCTGTTGTGCAAAAAACTTTTCATCTTCTTCAGCCTTAGGCAACACCTTGGGAGGCTTTGGGAGGCGTAAATGGAAGCAGCAGTGATCACCTTAAATCAGAAAGTGGTGGATAAGTTTTTAAAGGTTTGTGCAGAGGGGGAGGGGCTCACCAGGGCGCCTGACCATAGGATCCTGTAGGCCCCCTCCTTCCTCAGGAGGTAGAGCACAGTCCCTCTCCTTTTTGTTCATCAATGGCAGAAAATATGATCTGCGCAAAAGTGGAGACCCACCACCAACCGCTATAGCCTCCCCCACAGGCTGTCTAACAGCCTCATGACAAGGGTCCAGGACATTTCTAATCATATTTCACAGAGAAAAAGCATCTACAGGAACATTTTCTGGCCCATGCAAAGTATAAAACAAACAGAAATTTAGACAGTCTTCCTGTGCTTTTTTAAATGTCTCTATGGGCTAACATGTGAAGTAGTACTTCAATAAACATTTGTCTATTCTTAGATGCAGAGAAACCTATTTCTCTAGACAATATTCTTATTCATTCTGTACCTCCTTCACCCTGCTGGCAGTTAGGCAGGTACAATCCTCACCACCCCACATTACGGTCTCAAATTATTTACCCTTCAGATATATGAGCAGGATCTAAAGCGTTCTTAATCATATTCCAATGAGAAAGGGTGTCAGTGGTTACTTTTTCTGAGCAATGCAAAAGTGTAATAAGATTTTACCTATTTCCCTACATTTTCCCAGGTATCTAGGTTACCAGTGCCCTCTTCTGGAAACCAAGCACATTGCTCTTGTACAAATGTAAAAAAGGATTGGATACTAGCCTTCTTAACTTTAATTCCTCTTTTATTTAACAATTGCAAGATTACTCCTATAAAGAGTTGTCATTCTTTTGATTCGTTGTTACCCGTGTCAGTGATTTCTGTCTTCAAGGAAAGATTCAACACTACCCACTCTTCCTCACACTACCTATGGTATGCAAGGGGGTTTGCAGCGCCCTAAGTGGGATCCTAGCTTTCCCAAAAACTGGACAATGGGTAGACTTACCTTCAGGTTCCTGTTCTGGAGTCCACTTGCCGGGGTCCAGCCCCAGCAGGATTTAGGGATACCCTCAGGATGAACGGCGTTGGCAAGAGAGAAAGTAAAGGAGAGCAAAAGAGGCTGATATTCCTTAGTTTACACAGAAAGCCAATAAAGCTCCTAACACAGCACTTGCTCTGTTCATGGAGGCCACAGGCGCGCTCTCGATGGAGTGAAGATGCAGAGCACCTTCTAGATTGGGTCTTAGAAGCCCGGGCAAAAAAGTTAACACAGAGAGCCGCTGTGCTCTAGGGAATCTGGCTGATAGAGAGAGAGAGAGAGAGAAAGAGAGAGAGAGAGAAAGAATGACACGAGACCCAGCTTAGGTGAAACGGGTCTGCAGCTTTATTTTCAAAAGGGGCTTTTATACTCTGAGTTACACATTTCCAGAAGTGAAAGATACAAAGTCATGCAGAATCAGCTCAACATTCCATCAGTTTTACCTTTATCGAAACCAGGACATTTTTTGCATAACTTTTCACAAACAAGGGTCTTATGTTATGTACATTATCTTCTGGTCCTGTGGCCTGTTAACATTTTGTGACTCTTTCTTGATAAATGTTGGTCAACCTGAAAACCTGCTTTCCCTTTATCTTTCCAGTCTGCAGTCCCCCTCAGGAAACAGAGTTACATTCTTATGGAGCAAAGGTGCAGTGGGTTACAACAAAGAACAAACTTATTAACTCAAGGGTCTTATGTTGCTAATACCAAGGCTACTGCTTGCTTTTCTTGCATACCAACTATATTAGCTAATGCACTCTCAGCTTCAAATTGGGTAAAGGACAAGGAAACTCAGAAGGAAACATTGGCTCAACAATGCAGTATTATTCTAATAACGCTGTTTTATCACTCGATGGTTATGCTTGGGGTGTTGTGAACAATCATGTGCGTTAGATACAAGAGTGTGGATAAACCTGCCAAGCAAGCTAAAATAGTAACAGAAGGGTTAGAATTAAAATGCTCCTTTCAAGCCCAGGAGACTTATTAACTAGAGCCTTAAGTTGATTTTCTTCAGAGAATGATGCTCAGGGAGAGCACCCTCTTAATGTCAGAAGAACTGATGAAAGGCATAATATAGTAAACAGTAGACAGACAGATTTTGGTTTCGGGCAGATGCTTGAGCAGGTCCAGGGAATCCCTCGAGTCCTGATCTGCCTTTGCCTGTCAGATATTCTCTGCATGACCTTTGTCATGCATGGGGTCTCCCGTGGTGGCTCCCGGCAAATGTGATTCTGTTCTCCATGTGAGAACACACCCAAGCCTGCCTTGTCGCCCAAGCCTGTGGGGCCGGAAGCAATAAGAGAATCAAGCTAAGCCATCCATCCTATAGTCCTGATACCGAATATATGTGTTCTGCAAAGAGTACAATTAGTGATATTTCAAACTGGAAGACTCTGCAGGTAGCAGGTGCTTATGCTGCAGTTCTGGTCCATCACTGAAAGCACAGGAAAAAGGCAAACCTTGCTCATGCTCATGGCAAGGTCAGGGAAAGTATGCCTGGCACTTCAGAAGGACAGAAAGGCCCTTGTAGCCAGGTGGTCAAGGGGTTGTGTGGTCACCCACTTTGGCTTATGTGTCTGGGGTTGCTGCCTGTTCTGTGTCTTGGAACCTCTGAACTCTCACTGGTCACCCACAGGCACTTTCTTCCTGCCTCTCCTTTCTGACAGGCATCCTTGGTGCACCATTATGACTCCACTTAGAACTTGCTTTCTCAGTGAGATAACAGGGATTGGAACCCTGACTTCAGTGCTTCTGCTGGCTGGAGTCTAGGTGCAGTCTTTCCCTATGATGTTCATGCTTTGCTATTCAACTTCTATTACCGGGTTAGGTCACTTGAGACAGCTCATACTCATAAGCATACTGGCAGGTGGTTCTACATGTGCATGTGCATGTACACAGTAATATCCCTGAGAGGAAACTTACACATATGCAAAAGTACACACTTTCTTCTCCAGGAACATGAACTTTGGTAAGCACCCAACTTTCTTTGTCCTGGTTATTTTCTTTAACTTGCTCATCTCAGGTTGCACTTCTGACCCTGTAACTGAGCACCAAGAGTGTTTGAACCACCCAGACTTCACTGATTGACTAAATGCCAAGACTCCCTTTCAGTTGCTCTCATTAGGCCCAGGTAGGTCTTCATACAATCAGGTATACCTGCTTGCCTACACAGCCGAAGTGCCAGTGAAGCCTGTCCCTGCTTGGGCCCAAAGACATCCAAGACAGTCACCTGGAAAGCAGGGTCCCTCTGAGTGTCACCTGGTGCAAATCCCCTATGACAAAATCAAAGAATCTGCTCCAGGGAGAGAGCCAGAATCCTCCCTCAGATGCAGACGCACACCTTTGCCCCTCCAAACCCCACAGCGAGGGGCATGACCCCAGAGGAAAGAAGGAATTCACGTCAGGACTTTCAGCACACACCATGGGATATCTTTGGCAGGACGGCTGTTGCCTAGACCCTGGACCCTGAAAACCAGCAGGCTTCAAATTGCCCCCAGGGGCTTCCCCGTCTCCCACTCTCCCGAGTTCCCTTGGGACATGCAATAAGCCCACCATCTTTGCTTCCTCCCTGTTCCCTCCCTCACAGGCACATCTCAGCAGAGGGCCACACACGTACACTCACCCCTGCACTTTCTTTGCTTACCTGAACTGCCAGGGAGGCTGGAAGTGCCTGGAGGCATGCCATGCTCACACCCTGTCTCTCCTAGGATGCCTGTCGTTTTGCACGGATAGCCTACCTTAGCTTATCTTGCATTTTGTGTCATATCATGTCAGTGTGTGCCACCCTCATGGAGACAACATGCTGGCTTTTGGGCTGATCCTGGGCAGCACAGGCCTAGGACCTTTCCAGTTCTCCTTACGTGTGTGGAACAGGTCTCCAGTGCAGCAGGCAATCTGTGGCTCTTTCTCCTTCAGGTCTCTGCCCTTTTCTGCAGGACCTTAGCCTCCTCACCATCCCAGTCCTGCCATAGCCACATCCACCATTTCCAAAGGCTGGCCCATGTGACCGTGGACTGAGGGCTCTACAGCCAGTGGTTTCAAAGCCCTACCCCACCTGATTTTCCTGGGTGAATCCTCAGACCATGCACCCCCTCTTCCCGGTCCAAACACACACAACAACACGGTAGAAATGATGAGTTGTTTTTGTATTTGGTCTAATTGCAGATTTCTGGAGCCACAGTCTGGAGTTATCACTGGCCATCCTTTCCTCGTTCCCATCCTGTACAGGGTCACTGCAGAGATACGGCGACCAACCACCCTTAGACTGGGGACGCCTCGTGCCTCCTCTTATGGTTGCTCAGCACCTCCTCTCCTGTCGCCTTCATCTCTGTGTCTGCCCTGGGCCAGACACACACTCACACAAACACAGCCGACATAAGCACACACATGTATACACACAAATGCTCGGCACGGGAACACAAATGCAATCAGGAAACACAGGTGTTTCAGAAGCCCGTGTTCCCTGATTGTGTTTGTGTCTCCGTGCTGAGCATGTGTGGCTGTGTTTGTGAGTGTGAAGGTGACAGGAGAGGAGGTGCTGAGTTACCATAAGTGGAAGCATGAGGCATCCCTAGTCTAAGGGTGGGTGGTCTCTGCAATGTCAGAGATGTAGTCGGTAGGCTTCATGCCCTGCCCTTGTGGCTCCCTGTTCACCTCCTCCACGAGCTCTTCCCTGTTCACCTCCTCCACGAGCTCTTCCATATTTTCCCAAGGTAGCCTGAAGCCACTTCCAGCACAGCATGTGTGCTGCTTGTGAGCCACCAAGTGGTGCATGTGGAAATTCACAGGAGATCCCAAAGTCAGCACACAGGTGCACTGGGATCCCAGAGAGGATGCCCTTTCAATGATAGACATTCCCAGGTTAAGGGGCGGGAATGAAGGGCCCAGGCAATGTCAAACTCAGTGAGCAACAGAAGGCCGGAGGATGGGAGGACCCACAGCAGGATGATTCTGAAAAAGATACTTAATTCACCCTCCCTCCAGTAGTACCACCTAGGAGTCTCATGCTGCAACCACCGCTGATTTGAGGGAGACTTGTTTCACTCACGGACACACTGAATGCCCAGACCCCAGTCTCAGCAGGCCACCTGCTACATGCATGGCCCAAATCCATGCTCCTCAGCCAGCTTGCATGAGCCTGAGCATCCCCATTTGTGAAAGGACAGTGTCACGGCTCCAACACGGCTGTCCCTTCACGGCCCACCACCAGACCCTTTAGCACATGTGTTTCTGTCAGTTACCACTCATGGAAGAATCTTCCCTCCGGGGGTAGTACTTCAGGGGATCGTCCCACTCGTCTTAGCTGATGATCTGGTGGCAACACGAGGAATATCAGCTCTGGGCTGACCAGGACCCGAACCTTCCCATGAGCAGCCAAGAACTCCAACATCAATCATCAACTGTATGCAGGACAAAAACTAGTCCACCTCAACAATCCTGTTTGATCTGGGCAGCTGTGGCCTGAAAACTAGTTGAGAAAGTTAAGGCTCCTGGTGACCAGCCTGCGGCTGGGTCCTCTCTGTTCAAAGTCCCAGAACCAATGGGCTGGTGTGGAATGATGTGCCCTTTACCCTGAAGAAAGACAGGGGAGACGGGTGCGGATCCTGCAGGTGGATCATGCACACCTTTGGACACCCACACTCGTCACCCCAGGAGCCACGTTTTACCAGTGATGTCAAGGTAATACTCCTTAATGATCACTGTGTTCTAGAAGTAGGGTTGGTCCTGAAAGGAAACGATCAGCTTGCTGTGGGACGAGGGATGTCTCACACCTGTACATGCTAGGACAGGGAGAAGAGAAAGGTGCAAGCTTCTAGGGACCTCATCTTGCCTCCCACTAACAGCTTCCGTGAAGCCTCTCCAAACTCTCACAGTGTAGGAACATGGATAACATGATCCTCCTACTCCCCACCAAGTCCCATACCCACCTGTCTTCAGTCTTCCTCACTGACCTTCAAGTCGATCATGTAGCTGAGAAAGTCTTTATCTTGGTTGCTGATCATGACAGAAACTTGAGGGTGGTTCCTAATCTGCTTTTGGTCAAGGAGCCATATCGACCACATGCTAAGCCAAGAAGAGCCAGGGACATCAGCCCTAGTCTGGGGTGGAAGAAGGACACTGGAACAGGCATCATCAAGGATGCTAGGCACTTCTGCTTGCCCAGCCACCACAGATGCCCTCAGGCCCTGCCATGCAATCAGAGACGATCATGGCTCTGGGTTCTTTGTGGTGTTCTGTATCTGAGGTGGTCTGCATTCCCCAAGAAGGGGCTGTTTCTGATGCCTACTCTTCTCCAGACCTGTGTATGCTAAATAGTTGCATGTCATTGCTTACATGGTCAGACTTGCAGTCGTTGTAACAAATTATGTCCAAAGGCAAAGGAGTTGGTGTGTGTTTGTGTATGTGTACGTGTGTCTGTGTGTGTGTGTGTGTGACTTCCATGTCTCAGTTATTTTCAGGATCCTCCACATTTACAATAACTGTCTGCCAAAGCTGCTCTGGTGTACTGTCTCTGGTCATTCCTGACTTGGAGGGCTCGGAGCTGTTCCTCCTCAGATGCAGGCCTGAAGTAGACACACAAATTCATGGCGGCGACACTCACATGTGTGGCCCTGCCTGGACTCTACTCAGCTGTGCCTTTGGAGCCTGCCAGTTGCCCAGTACCACACTTCCTTCAGGGTCCACCAGCACCCATCCTGCACCCTCATCCCCACCCATCCTCCTGCTCCTGCCTCTGCACCTCCTCCTTCTCCTGAGCAGCAGACCCCAAGGAGCAGCAGACAGGATACCACTTTGGCCCAGAAGCCAGAGATGCCCTGGATAATGGTACTCCTCTGAGCCAAGTCACGCTTCCTCCTCTGATGGCTCTTGCACACGAACGAAACATAGGCCCTGCAGATTTTCTCATGCTCAGAGCTCAGTTCCACTTGCAGAGTGGCCAGCACCTGCAGTGCATCTAGCGCCAGAAGCTCATTCAGGCCTCCCGGCCATTCCTGGCCCTGATCCTCTAACACCTTCTCCTCCAGGTCTTGGGAGGATCCCTGTTGCTGCTCCTCATCAGCCAAAACCTCCACCTCCTCCATGATGTCTTCCACAAGCAGCTGGAACACCTGCCTGATCCCTGCCACGTCTCTGTCCACCAGGGCCCCGCCATCTGCAGCTGCCTCCACGCTGACGAGGGTCACATTGTCGCTTGCCGTGACAACTGGTGGCTGCAGGGTTGCAGCCGTGCACAGCATCACAAGGGCAGGCTGCAGGGCCCAATCCCCCTGAGCAACTGGGCTCACAACTAAGTAGGTCCGGGGTCCCAAGATGCTCCCGCATTCTTCTGACCACCTCTCATGCTCTTCTTGACCCTGGCCATGACCCCAGACCGGGTCAGATGTGAATGGATGGGACATAATAGCACCAAAGCAAGTGGTGTGCAATGGCAGCCCAGGCTGCAATAAACCTGTGGGACCCACTTGTTTTTTTGGGGTGGGGAGTGAGAAGCATGGTCGGGAGGCAGTGGCTGGTGTGTCTGGGGTGGCCTGAGGCTGAAGAAAGGGGTGGTGGTCAGCCCAGGACCAGGTGAACAGGCTCTGGGACATCAGCCAAACAGGCAGGGCCCTAGGCTGTGAGCCAGCACATGCTGCTGACGCAAATCTAGACTAATGGCTGAGAGGGTAGTGGATGGCACCCTTATGGACATGCCCCTAAAACGGAGGGCATCTTCCGCGTTCCTGGGCTCCAGCTCCACCATGTGGCCAGATTCTGCTCTAAGGAGCTAGCAGGTTTTGCATCTGCTGCTTCCCCGGGGGCTGTCATTGACCTGGATCTGGTAATTCCAACCACGGGTTCCTGCTCCACAATCTGAACAACACACTCCTGTGTCCCACAGGACCTTCAATAACTGGAAGCTCTCCCTGAGTATCCAAATGATACACAGGGGCTCCAAGTGGCTGGATACTTTTGTTCATGGGATAGAGTACATGTTGCTGTCCAGATGCTAGGGGAGTAGGGAAAAACCCCACGGTTTGCAGCAGTTGATCTCCATTGTTCAGGGACACCAGAGCCTTAGGGTACAGAGCTCACTCTGTGTCTCTTTATCTCTGCTTCTGGCACAGCACTGTTTTGGGCAATCCTTCTGTGTATGTACCAGGGCTGGTGTCTATGTGTCTCCCATCTCTTTAAGTGGTGCTGTTCCCCTTTGCCCCTGTCTGGACACCAGCGCTCATACAAGAAGCTTATACTTGACGTGAAGGCAAGCCCTTCTCCTCCTGAGTGGTTTGCACTAACCTGAGATCAGACTTTTTTTTAATTGAAATTTACTTATATTAAGTAGAGGTTAATTACTTTACAATATTTTATTGGTTTTGCCATACATCAACATGAATCCGCCATGGGTGTACACGATCAGATTTTTAGTCCACATGTTCGGAAAGTGCTCTCTCAAACTTGAAAGCCAACAGTGGGCGTTCACTGCTAAACCTCAGAAGGGGCCGGGTTACCTTCCCTCCCTCGCTGGACAGACGTGAACACTGCACAGGTCTGCAGCATCTTGGCCACACTTTGCACAGAGGGAGAAATAAGGCATGCTCTGTTGGCATGAGGAAACTCTTTGAACCTTGTTCAAACACCTACCAGTGAGACACGAAGGACAACTCCCTGTTAAGTTTCATGATTCCCTGGTGCCCAAGACATGCATATCTGCCCATTTACCCTATCGAGGCCCTTTCAAAGTGCTTGTTATCCATGTGAGAACATGTACCAGCCTGCCCAGTTACCCAGTCCTGTAGGGCCGGAAGCAGCAAGAGGATTAAACTAATCCATCCATCCTATAGTCCTGACCCCTGATATATGCATTCTTCAAAGAGTACAAAGAATGATGTTTCAAACTGGAAGAGTATGCACGTAGCAGGTGCTTATGCTGCAGTGCTGGTCCATTTCTGAAACCTCAGAAAAAAGGCAAAGCATGCTCAAGCTCATGGCAAGGTCAGGGAAAGAAAGCCCAGAGTTTGATAAGGATAGAAAGGCCCTTGTAGTTGCATGTCCAAGGGGCTGTGGGGTCATCCACCACGGCTTCTGTGTCTTGGGATTGCAGCCTGTTCTGTGTCTCGGATCCTCTGCATTCTCACTGGTCACCCCCAGGCACTTGCTTCCTGCCTCTCCTTTCTGCCAGGCATCCTGGGTGCACCACTGTAATTCCACTTAGAAATTGCTCACTCAGTGAGATAACAGGGATTGGAACCCTGGCTCCAGTGCTTCTGATGGCCTGAGTATGTACCTTTCCCTATGACCTTCACGGTTTCACTATCCAACTTCCATCACCTAGTTAGGTCAGTTTCTACACCTCATACTCAAAAGCATTCTGTCGGGTGCTTTTCATGCACATATGCACACACATGCGTGTGTACACACCAACATCCCTGAGAGGAAACTTGCACATATGCAGAAGTACAAACTTTCTTGTCCAGGAGCATCAATTTTGGTAAACACCGTATTTTCTTTGTCCTGGGTTTTTTTTTTTTTTTTTTCACTTTCTCATCGATCATGTGAGGTTGCACTTCCAGCTCTGTGACTTAGTCTCAAAGGTTACATAATTTTGGCATTTGCTTCTGACAAGGACCGATCTGCAGAGCATTGGGCAGGGTTGGAAATGCTCGCCCTGGACAGCTGAATGATATGTGCCTGCGTTCTGCATTCTCCCATCACCTTGGACAGCTTCACAGTACAAGTCATGCTGGCTTGATCCATTGCCTGTGCATTCTTTCAGGAGACCAGAAAACAAGGACGTCTGGGGTCAGCTAACTTGGAGAACTGCTTTCTCAGTGTGCACCTATCTAGGTCATTCCTGGTCAATGTCGTGTCCTGATTGCTAACCTACCACCCCCAGCATTCTGAATGAGGCCCCCTGTTCTTTCTATCTGTGTAGCTTTCTGTGTTCACCTGTCTACCTGTGCCTCCAAGAGCTATCTCCCTTTACCAGGAAAAGGCCAAGGAGATACCTGAGTCTCCAAGGGCCCCCAGGGTCTGTGAGAGGCCTGGGTGTGATCCAGTATTGTGAAGAAGGTGTACATAGATAGATGGTCTCTTCTGATACAAGGCATGAAACCCGAGACCATAATGGTAAGGTGGCATTCCTACAGGTGGTCCCTTCTGTTTATTCCTACCCAGACCCATGGAGTTCCCAAACAGATGATGATCTGGGAAACCTGCCCTTTCTGGGCCCACAGCTCATGCCTCCCTTGGGCAGAAAGCAGCTTTTCTATCTCAAAAACACCAAGAGGGCTTGATTCCACCCAGGCCTCATTGATTTGCCAAATCAAATACTCTCTTTCAGTTGGTTTCATTAAGCCCAGGTAGGACTCTCTACAGCCAGGCATCCCTGCTTACGTATACAGCCCACGTGCCAAGGAAGCCAGTCCTTGGTTGGGTACACGGACATCCAAGACGGTCACCTGGAATGCAGCTTCCCTCTGAGTGTCACCTGTTGCAGATTGCCTACAACAAAATCAGAGATTGTGATCCCGAGAGACTGCCAAAATCCTCCCCCAGGTGCAGACACTCATCTTTGCCCCTCAGGCCCCCAAAGCCAGGGGAAAGACCCAGAAGAAAGAGGGAATTTATGTCAGGGCTTTCAGCACGAGCCATGGGGTATCTTTGGCAGGACTGCTATTGCCTTTCCCCTGGACCCTGAAAACCAGCAGGCCCCGAACTGCCCCCAGGGGCTTCCCTGTCTCCCACTCTCTCAAAGTCCCATGGGACATGCAATAAGCCCACCATCCTTGCTTCCTCCCTTTTCCCTCCCTCATAGGCACACCCCAGCAGAGGAGCACACACGTACACCATCACCTGCACTTTCTTCGCCTTTCTGCACTGCCAGGGAGGCTAGAAGTGACTGAAGGCATGCCACACTCTCGCCTTTTCTCTCCTAGGATGCCTGTGGTTTTGCACGGACAGTCTACCTTAGCATGTCTAGCATTTTGTGTCACATCGTGCCAGTGTGTGCCACCCTCATGTAGAGAGGGTGCTGGATGATGGGCTGATCCTGGGAAGCATTGGCCCAGGACCTTCCTTGGTCTCCTTCTCATATGTGTGGAACAAGTCTCCAGTACAGCAATCTGTGCCTCTTCGTCCTTTGGGTCTCTGTCCTTCTCAGCAAGACCTTAGCCTCCTCAACCATCCCAGGTCCTCTGTGTCCACATCCACCATTTCCACAGGACGGCCCATATCCCTACAAACTGTGTGCTCCACAGGTGGGGTTTTAAAGCCCCACACCACCTGATATGCCCTGGGTGAATCCACAGACCATGCACCCGCTCTTCCATGCACCCGCTCTTCCTGGTCCAAACACATACAAGAACACGGAGAAATAGTGAGCGTATTTTTGCATTTTGTCTCATAGCAGATTTCTGGAGCCAAGGTCCTGAGTTATCTCTGGCCATCCTTTCCTCATTCCCATCCTGGACAGGGTCACTGCGGAGATAGGGCGATCAATCACCCTCAGACTGGGGACGCCTTGTGCCTCCTCTTCTGATTGCTTGGCATTCCCTCTCCTGTCGCGTTTATCTCTGTTTTTTCCCTGGGCTGGAGACACACACACACAAACACAGGTGACACAAGCACACATATGTATACACACACAGGCTCGATATGGGGACACAAACACAAATAGGGAACACAGGTGTTTCAGGAGCTGAAGATGCCCATGTCCAGCAATGTCGGAGATGACATCAGTAGGCACCATGTCCTGCACTTGGAACTCTCTGTCCACCTCCTCCCTGAGCACTTCCCTATTCTCCAAAGGCAGCCTGAAGCCTCTTCCAGTGCAGCAAGTGTGGTCATGGTGAGACGCTGATTGGTGGATGTGCAAAATCACAGAAGATCCCAAAGTCAGCACACAGGTGCACTGGGACCCTGGAGAGGACGCCCTTTCAATGATAGGCCTTCCCAGGGTAAGGTGCAGGAATGTAGGGCCCAGGCAATCTTAAACTCGGTGAGCAACAGGAGCCTGGGGGATGGCAGGACCCACGGAAGAATGATTCTGACAAATATACTTAATTCACCCTGCCTCTAGTAGTATCACCTAGGCCTCTTTCACTGCAACCACAGTTAAATTGAGGGAGATGATTCACTCACGGACACACCGAGTCCCCAAGCCCCCAGTCTCAGCAGGTCATCTGCTACATGCAGGACCCAGAATCTGGCTCCACAGACAGCTTGCATGTGCCTGAGTCATGCCCATTTGGGAAAGGACAGTGTCCTGGCCACTACATGGCAGTCACTACAGGGCCCACCTCCAGACCCCTTCACCACATGTGTTTCTGTCAGTTCCCGCTCATGGCAGAACCTTTCTTCCTAGGGTAATACTTCACAGGATCGTCCCACACATCTTTGTCAATGATCTGCTGGAGGCACAAGCAAGATCAGCCCAGGGCTCACCAGGCCCCCAACCCACCCGTGAGCATCCAAGAACTCCAACATCAACCGTCACCTGTATGCAAGCCCAAAGCAACCGCACCTCAGCAATCCTGTTCGATTCTGGGCAGTAGTGGCCTGACAACCAGCTGAGAAATTTAAAGCTCCTGATGTCCAGCCTGTGGCTTGTGCTCCTCATTCAAAGTCCCAGAAACAGTGGACTGGAGTGGAATAACGTGCCCTATAACCTCCAGAAAGACAGGGAACACAGGGCTGTATTCTGCAGGTGGATCATCCACCTCCTTACACACCTACACTCACCACCCTAGAGCCACGTTTTACCAATGATGTCTCCTTAATGATCATCGTGTTCCAGAAGTAGGAGTTGTCCCAAAAGGAAAAGATCAGCTTGCAGCAGGACTTTGGATGGCTCTGCACCTGCACCTGCCAGGATAGGGACGAGGGTAAAGGTGCAAGCTTCTAGGTGCCTCAGCTTTTCTCCCAGGTAGGCATTAACAGCTTCCATGATGCCTCTGCAAAGTCTCACAGTGCAGGCACATGACTAACAGGATCCTCCCACTCCCCGCCAGGTCCCATTCCCACCCATCCTCATTCCCCCTCACTGACCTTCAATCTTATAGCTAAGAAAGACTTTATCTTGGTTGCTGATCATGACAGAAACTTGAGGGTGGTTCATAATCTGCTTTAGGTCAAGGAGCCATTCAGGTCACATGCTGGGCCAGAAAATTCAACAGCAACGGTCCTGGTCTTGGGTGGAAGAAGCACACTAGAACAGGAGTTTCCAACGATGCTGGGTACTTCCACTTGCCCAGCCACCACTCATGTCCTCAGGCCCTGCCATACCATCAGACACGCTCATGGCTCCATGTTCCCTGTGGTGTTTTGCATCTGAGATGGTCTGCCTCCCCCAACCAGGAGCTGTTTCTCACACCTACTGTCCTCCTCCTGATGTGTGTGCTGGGTAGTGTCATGTCACTGCTTACCTGGTCAGGATTTGCAGTCCCTGTTGCACACTGTGTCTTCAAGAAAGGGGGTAGTGTGCCTGTGTGTGTGTGTGTGTGTGTGTGTGTGTGTGTGTGTGTGTGTCTTCAACAAGAAAGCCCTGGGTCTTTGACCTGCTTCCTGTCTTCACAACGGATGGTAGGCATGTGTCTGAATTCGTCTGCCACTCAGAGCAGATGAGAACAGCAGCCCCTTCCAGTTCTACCTTGCTTGTGGACCACCTCGTGCCTTTTCACTGCACTAGTGATTGCAAATACAGGGGTTCGGACTGATGGGCATGGGTCTTGGGACTCCCGCTCTCTCAGATATTTCCCAGGATCATCCACATTTACAACAATAACTGTCTGCTGAGGCTGCTCTGGTGTACTGTCTCTGGTCATTTCTGGCCACGGGTGCTGCTCCTCCTCAGATGCAGGCCTGAGGGACACACCCAAAGTCATGGCTGCAACAGTTACAGGTGTGGCCCTGCCAGACCCTTCTCAGTTGTGCCTTTAGAGCCTATCTCCCCTGGACCACACTTCATTCAAGGGTCACCCACAACTTCCCTCTTCCCTTGCCCTGTGGCCACATCTGTTTTAGCAGGACCTTTAGCACAACCATCTTGAAGGTGTTTTTGCCATTCTAAATTTGGCTATAAAGCTCACAAATTTTAACAGCACAGTAACACAGTTTTTCTAATGTGCACTGTTAGAGTTTGGTGAGCTCTTGGTGAGTTTCTTGGTTTCAGTTAGAAAGCCCTGCATTACACTTAGGGCCGTAGAATCTTCTGAAACTGAAGGAAAGACTACAAATATTCCAGACTAATTTGATTATGATACATTTTTCTAAAGACAAACAGTTTCTGCTTCCCTGTTGCCCACAAAATTACCCCTAACTCCTGAAGATCTTCATGATTCTATTGTGGGAATCTGGTAGAATTGAGATTCCTCAGTGCTTAGTAATTTCATCAGTAAGCTTTTCTGAGGTGAAAACACATTGGAATTAGTTTTTAAATTAGTCCTAGACACAGCAAACAGGGGAAAAGGAAATAAAAGGAATACAGAGTGGACACAAACAAACTATTACTGTTAGAAGATGGCATGACCCTCCACACAGCGAACACTAAGGATGCCAGCAGAAAATTACTCAAGCTAATCAATGAATAGAGTTAGCTGCACAATACAAAATTTATACTCAGGAACAGCTTTCATTCTGATACATCAGCAATGAAAAATGAGAAAGAGAACTTTAGGAAAGTATCTCATTCACCATCCAATGAAGAGATTCAAATATTTAGGAATATATTCCTCCAAAGAAAGCAAGGACCTGGTACATAAAACTCTAAAACCATGTTGAAAGAAATAAAAGATGGCAGAAATAGATGAAGAAGTATACCATGTTCTTGGATCAGAAGAATCAATATCGTGACCATGAGTATACAACTCAATGCAATCTATTGGTACATTCATTCATCATTGATATTCTTGGATTCAACTGTGGAATCCCTATAAAAACACCAACGGTGTTTTTCACTGAACTAGAACAAATAATTTCACAATTTGTGTGGAAACACAAAAGACCTCCAATGAGCAAATAACTCTTGAGAAATAATGGAAATGGAGGAATCAGACTTCCTGACCTCAGATTATACTACAAAGCTACAGTCATCAAAATAGTAAGATACTGGGCCAAAGACAGAAATACAGATCAACGGAACAAAATAGGAAGTCCAGAGATGAAGCCACACACCCACAGTCACCTTGTCTTAGACAGAGGGGCCAAAAATATGTAATGGGCAAAAGACAACCTTTTGAACAAGCAGTTCTGGGAAAACAGGTCAACCACATTAAAACAATGAAATGTTTTTTAATGGCACATACAAAAAATAAATGCAAAATGGATTAAAGACCTAAGTGGAAGACCAGAAACTATAAAATTCTTAGAGAAAAACATGGGCAGAACACTCTCTGACAGAAATCACAGCAAGATCTTCTCCTCTATGTCCCACCTCCCAGAGTAATGGAAATAAAAACAGAAGGAAACAAAGGCGACCGATTGAAACTTCTAAGCTTCTGTAAAATGAAGGAAACTATAAGCAAGGTGAAAAGACAGCCTTCAGAACTGGAGCATATTAAAACAAATCAAACAACTGCCCAAGAGTTAATCTCCCACATAAACAAGCAGCTCATGCAACTCAATACCAGAAAAGCAAACAACTCAATCAAAAAGTGGGCAGAAGAACTAAATAGACATTTCTCCAGAGAAGACATTACTTTGCCAACAAAGGCTCGTCTAGTCAAGGCTATGATTTTTCCTGTGGTCATGTATGGATGTGAGAGTTGGACTGTGAAGAAGCCTGAGCGCCGAAGAATTGATGCTTTTGAACTGTGGTGTTGGAGAAGACTCTTGAGAGTCTCTTGGACTGCAAGGAGATCCATCCAGTCCATTCTGAAGGAGATCAGCCCTGGGATTTCTTTGGAAGGAATGATGCTAAAGCTGAAACTCCAGTACTTTGGCCATCTCTTGAGAAGTGTTGACTCATTGGAAAAGACTCTGATGCTGGGAGGGATTGGAGGCAGGAGGAGAAGGGGACGACAGAGGATGAGATGGCTGGATGGCATCACTGACTCGATGGATGTCTCAGTGAACTCTGGGAGTTGGTGATGGACAGGGAGGCCTGGCGAGCTGCAATTCATGGCATCACAGAGAGTTGGACACGATTGAGCGACTGATCTGATCTGATCTGATCTGAATGAACACAGGACAGATGGTCAACATCTCTCATTATCAGAGAGATGAAAGTCAATACCACAATGAAATGTCATCTCACACTGGTCACAATGACCATCACCCAAACTTTCAAACAAGAAACACTGGAGAGGGAGTGGTAAAGTGACCAGCTTACACTGTTGGTAGGAATGAAAATTGGCATAGCCACAATAAACCGTATGATTTCTTAAAAACCTGGAAATAGAACCATCATATGACCCAGCAATCCCACTGCTTGCACACACCCCAAGGAGAGCAAAACTGAAAGAGATATGTGTACACCAATATTCGTCCCATGACTATTTACAATAGCTAGGACATGGAAGAAATCTAGATATCCACTGCAGATGAATGGATAAGAAAGTGGTGGTATATATACACGATGGACTATTACTCAGCTGTGAAAAAGAATGCATTTGAGTCCATTCTAGAGAGGTGAGTGAAACAGGAGCCTGTTATACAGAATGAAGTAAAGTCAGAAAGTGAAATACAAATACTGTGTAGGAATGCATATGTATGCAATTTGGAGGGATGGTCACGATGATCTTACATGCAGGGCAGCAAAAGAGGCAGAGATGGAAAGAACAGACTTTTGGACTCTGTGCAGAAGGCAATGGTGGGATGATTTGAGAGAATAGCATTGAGACATGTACATGACCATAGGTAAACAGGTAAGTGGTCCAAGTTCAGTGCAGGGCACCCAAAGCCAGTACTCTGGAACAACAAAGAACAGTAGTCTGGGGAGTGAGGTGGCAGGAAGGTTCTGGATGCGGGAACACATGTGTACCGGTGACTGACTCTTGTTGATGTAAGGCAAAAACTAACCCAATATTGTAAATTGATATCTTCCCATTAAAATAATTTGAAAAAATGGAAGGGTTGCTTTCTGAAATTTCAGTCTTGGGAGTCCGTAGTACAGCATATCTTCTGAACCTATGTAACAATGTCTGATTTGAATGAGGGCAGTGTCAAATTTTGATGCCAAGGACAGTGTTCCAATATTCTAAAATCCTACGAAACAGAACTGCTAAGTTTCCTTTAAAATATTACTTTGTGCTCCCGTCCAGGGCATCTTACAGAATATTTCAAGTGACTGGAGAGGAAACAAAGGAGATCACTCACTTTTTAGCACCAATTAATGTGGGACATTCAATTCTGAATAAAGTTTCTAGGCCTGACAAAAATGTACCTATACAATTTCTACATGACATGCATCAAAATAATTTTTCCATGGGAAATTGCACATACGCAACTCAAGATGAAACACTATGCCTCACAGGTACTAAACAGTGAGAATAAAATGTGTTGTCACCAGTGTGTCACTTCATTCAAGTTCTTACGTCAAAATACTACAAACTGGCTTCTCAACAACGGAAAGTTTCACTTCCAGTCATGGGAAGTCTAGGATCAGTGTGCTGGTAGGGTTAGGGTTCTGATGTAGATCCTCTGATTTGCAAACTGCTGGGTTCTTGCTGCCTCTGCTCATGGTGAGCACTCTGAGGTCTCCTTCATACGCGGAGAGATTCCTTTCCCAACAGTTCTGCTATGGTGGCAGAAGGACATCCCAGAAGGTCTGCTTCCCAATACTATCATCTTCTGGGGTTAGGGCATCAGTATACAATTTTTAGGAAGATAAAAACAAACAACAACAACAAAACAAGCATACAACAATTAGATTTCCAGTTCTAACTTTCTTCCTGGCCTGCATACAGATTTCTCAAGAGGCAGGTCAAGTGGTCTTGTAATCCCATCTCTTTGAGAATTTTCCACAGTTTATTGTGATACACAATACACAAGTCAAAGGCTTGGGCATAGTCAATAAAGCTGAAGTAGATGATTTTCTGGAACTTGCTTGCTTTTTTGATCATGCTGCAGATGTTGTCAACTTGATCTCTTGTTTTTCTGTCTTCTTGAAAACCAGCTTGAACATCAGATAGTTCACAGTTGAAGTATTACTGAATCCTGACTTGGAGAATTTTGAGCATTACCTTTCTAGTGTGTGAGAAGAGTGCATGTGTGCGGTAGTATGAACATTCTTTGGCATTACCCTTCTTTGGGTTTGGAATGAAAACTGACGTTTTCCAGTCCCCTGGCCACTGCTCAGTTTTCCAAATTTGCTGGCATAATGAGTGCAGCACTTTCATAGCATCATCTTTTAGGTTTTGAAATAGATTAAGGGGAATTCCATCACCTCCACTACCTTTGTTCATAGTCATGCTTCCTAAGGTTCATCACATTCCAGGATGTCTGGCTCTAGGTGAGTGGACATTCTATCATGATTATCTGTGTTATGAAAATCTTTTTTGTACGGTTCTTCTATGTGTTATTGCCACCTCTTCTTAATATCTTCTGCTTCTCTTAGGTCCATACCATTTCTATCCTTTATTGTGCACATCTTTGCATGAAATGTTTCCTTAGTATCTCTAATTTTCTTGAAGTGATATCTAGTCTTTTCCATTCTATTGTTTTCCTCTATTTCTTATCTGAGGAAGCTTGAGACAAAAGGTCAATGTGGGTATATATTTTACTTTAATACAAAACTTACCTTTGTGAATTCTTGAAGACTTCAAAAATAGTGATTTATGTGGCAATATAAATCCATAAAATTAGAAAATCCTCGATAACTTTCATAATAGGATTTATATTTAGAAAGAATGATTTGTGACACCTAGGCTGGATTTATGCCAGATATGTTTGCACTTGAGGAAACAGACAAATTCTGTGTATGAAACAAATGTCCTAGACTCTTAACAAAAATATTAACCCATGAAAGAAAAACAGAAAATTATTTTTAAGACAAAATGACTCTAATTGCTAATTAACTATATAGAAAAGGCAGAGGAACCAGAGATCAAATAGCCAACATCTGCTTGATCATGGACAAAGCAAGAGAGTTCCAGAAAAAAACATTTATTTCTGCTTTATTGACACTGCCAAGCCTTTGACTTTGTGGATCACAATAAACTGTGGAAAATTATGAAAGAGATAGGAATACCAGACCACCTGACCTGCCTCTTGAGAAATCTGTATGCAGGTCAGGAAGCAACAGTTAGAACTGGACATGGGACAACAGACTGGCTCCAAATAGGAAAAGGAGTACGTCAAGGCTGTATATTGTCACCCTGCTTATTGAACTTCTATGCAGAGTACATCATGAGAAACACTGGACTGGAAGAAACACAAGCTGAAGTCAAGATTGCCAGGAGAAATATCAATAACCTCAGATATGCAGATGACACCACCCTTATGGCAGAAAGGAAAGATGAACTAAAAAACTTTTGAGGAAAGTTAAAGAGGAGACTGAAAATGTTGGCTTAAAGCTCAACATTCAGAAAATGAAATTCATGGCATCCAGTCCCATTGCTTCAGGGGAAATAGAAGGGGAAACAGTGGAAAGAGTGTCCGACTTTATTTTTGGGGCTCCAAAATCACTACAGATGGTGATTGCAGCCATGAAGTTAAAAGATACTGACTCCTTCGAAGGAAAGTTATGACCAACCTAGACAGCATATTCCAAAGCAGAGACATTACTTTGCCAACAAAGGTCCGTCTAGTCTAGTCTATGGTTTTTCCGGTGGTCATGTATGGATGTGAGAGTTGGACTGTGAAGAAAGCTGAATGCCAAATAATTAATGCTTTTGAACTGTGGTGTTTGAGAAGACTCTTGAGAGTCCCTTGGACTGCAAGGAGATCCATCTAGTCCATTCTGAAAGAGATCAGCCCTGGAAATTCTTTGGAAGGAATGATGCTAAAGCTGAAACTCCAGTCCTTTGGCCACCTCATGCGAAGAGTTGACTCATTGGAAAAGACTCTGATGCTGGGATGGATTTGGGGCAGGAGGAGAAGGGGACCAGGGAGGATGAGATGGCTGGATGGTATCACTGAGTCGATGGACGTGAGTCCGAGTGAACTCTGGGAGTTGGTGATGGACAGGGAGGCCTGGTGTGCTGCGATTCATGGGGTCCCAAAGAGTCGGACATGACTGAGTGACTGAACTGAACTGAAGTGAACTGAGAGTGTATGGTCCTGCGTAAGACTTGGATTTGTGACAACAGCTGTAGGTGCTGTTAGAAACATTTGAAATTGAAACATGATAGACCTTATTTAGTAACTTTGGCATATTTATTGATCACTTTGTTTAAAAGTTATTTCAACCCTAATTTTTTTGGATTAAAAAATCCTTTTGTTCTCTTGAATCATTCTTCTCCAGTTAGTGATTTGGGGCCTGAACTGATGTAGATTGGTAATGGATGGCTATATTTGTGTTAATTGGTTATTTTCATTTGTTTAAAATAACTAAAAATTCGCAGAGCGATTTGTGAATAAAAGTAATTTATGTGACAAAGAACTATGCTTTTGTAATTTTAAAAGACTTTAGTTGAAGTAAAATTATTGTATTTATTAATAGACTAAATTAGAAAATTTGACCCAAACTGAACTGCCGAACTTTAGTTTTTGCTTAATATATTGTCTCTATCTATAACTAGACTTTGTCTCATAGGCATGAACACACACACACATCATACACACATACCTGCACATGCACACAAGACACACACACACCCCACACATCTGTAGTTTTCCCCTAAACCTTAGCAGACAGTTTTCACACACTCTGTGGACTGTATTTTTTGTATCACGTTAAGTATGGCTTAACATCAAACACTATTTTTTATTTGTATTTTAAATGAAATATACTGTGAGTTTTATTTTATAGATTTGGATAAATACTTCAGATATTATATTGATTGGTCTTTGAGACTATCAGGTAACAACTACACTTAAATTTATATTGTTCTTGAATTTAGGAATCATTAATATCATTATTTCACTGATGTGATAAAATGCATTTGACCTGTCCTAGCCAGTTATGATTCTCATCCTTCTGGCATCAAAATTTGTTATGATTCACTTATGTTTAAGATGACAGGATTCTGGCTGACTTACGGTATATGTGTTCTGTGGGAAGACTGGTTGTTTCTTTTCTTATTTTAAATATAATATGCAATACATATTCTCTTATCATTTTGGATAAATACTACAGCTCATCATTCTGTATTCATTTAAAGCCCAAGTGTATTCAAAGCTTCGTGCTAGATTTTCAGGGTTTATGCTTCAGGCTGACTTTTTCAGGTTTCTGTAGTAAAACAAGAAGATATCATTGTATTTTATAAAATATATTTCACAGAGCTAGATTATTCATTTTCCTTTCAATTTTTTTTCTTTAATTTTTGACAGCACTGCAAGCTTGTGGGATCTTAGTTCCCCAGTCAGGGATTGAATCCAGAATACTGCTGTGAAAGCCCTGAGTCCTAATGTTTGGACCACCAGAGGACTCCATCCAGTTTTACATTTTAAATATTTTTGAAAAATGACTTTTGCTGAAATAAGAACAGTAGCATATGACAGTGATTTTCATTAATATTCTCATTCATCAAAAGAAAAAAATATTAGTAAGTTTATATTGGGTTCTCAGTTATGATTTTAAAATTTAAAGATCTCATTTCCAAGTTTGAGAAACCACTGCTGTAGATGATGCAATTAAATAAGGCAAAACCTCTATCTCCAAAAAAGGTTTTTTGGGGCTTATAGGAGAAAGGTAAGACATAGACTAGAGCTTTTAAAGTGTAAGTTATAAATCTGAGATGGATACTTAGAGAACTACTTGGTAGTTGCCCACTATTCTCTCAATGTTTGAAATATGACTTGTGAGACAGAAATCCTTCTGATTTCTGGGTCAAATCCATCACTTGTGCTTAAGTAAATTTTGAGTGAAGTAATTACTGTTTCTCTCTATTTTGTTATCAGGTCATGTTTTCTGTAAATACCTAAGACTTTGTGATTTGTAAAATTTCAGTCTTCTCTTTCCTTGTTGATTTTTTGGTGTGGTTGTTCTATTAGTGATTTACAGAGACAGTTTGAAGTCAGCCACTCCACTTTTCATCTCCACAGGTTTTCTTTTAAAGAATCTGTATGTCCTGGTTCTCTAGTGAAATATTCTTGACAATTTAAATACACACACACGAACACACACACACACGCATATTGTTTCTCGTATTCTTTTTATCTATACTACCTGATGTAAAGTCTCCATTAAGTCCAGCTTCTAGGCTTTCTGAGCCATGCTTTGTATTAAGTACTTATTTCCTTATATGTGACCAGACACCTTCTCCTATTTCTTTGTGTGTCTCGTGTTTTGTTGTTGTTGTTGAAAACTAGAAAATGCAGATATAACACGGTGAGATAGGACATCAGATTTCTTCTCCCTGAGCTTTTTCTTGTCATCATTTGTTGGATGATTTCTGAAACAGATTCTGTATGGTATGTATTTTTTCCTTGTGTGTGGCCACTGAATGCTTGTTTATAACCTAGCAGAAAGCCCATGTTTGAGGTTTCATTAAAAACCAGCAGACCTCTCAACCTCTGTTTTTAGGCTCTGTGCATGGTGAGGCATACCTTATATACTCAGCCAGGCAACTGATAATCCTTCTCTTCATTTCAGGCTTGTGCAGAAAATCCAGGTCACTCAAAGCTGAGCGATTAGGAGCATCCCTGAACTTTGATGAGTTTGTATTCAGCCCTGATTCCACATATAAATGAGGTCCTGCAGTGTTTGCTTTCTCTGTGTGACTTGTTTTTCTTAGCACACTACTTTCCAGGTTCATCCATGTTGTTGCAAATGGCAGGATTTATCTACCTTGGATGTTAAACCCCTATCGGTCATATCATTTGCAAATATTTTTACCGATCTAGTACACTTCTTTTGTTGTTGTTGACAGTGTCCTTTTCCGTGCAAAATCGATTTAGTGTGATATAGTTTCACTTACTAGGTTTTGCTTGTGTTGCTTATGGGTTTGGTGTCCTATACCAAAAGCAAAGAGCAGGGTGGAATTTGGTAGTTGTACACTGTGCTCTCTTGCAGTAGTTTTATGGGTTCAGCTCTGTGTTTAAATCTCTGATCTATTTCAGGGTAATTTTCAGTAGATTCTAGTGTAACAAAGGGGGTCTACTTTTATCTTAAATATTGTTTTTCCAGTCCTGTCTCTTGGAGAGGATGTGTTTTCTACACTGTGATCTTAGTTCCCTTCATAAGTGTTAGTTGGGTGGTTTTGAAAAATTGTATTTCTGAGTGTTCAGTTTTGTTCCAAGATCTGCATTACTGCTGGAATGCCAGTGCCATATGTTTGGACTATTGTGTTTCAAAAGCAGGAAGTATGTGTCCTCGAGCTTTATTCTTTTTTATTTATTTATTTTATTATTATTGTTATTATGTTTTTAATTTACAATATTGTATTGGTTTTGCCATACATCAACATGCATCTGCCACGGGTATACACGGGTTCCCCATCCTGAACCCCTCTCCCACCTCCCTCCCCATACCATCCTTCTGGGTCATCCCAGTGCACCAGCCCCAAACTTCCTGTATCCTGCATCAAACCTGCACTGGCGATTAATTTCTTATATGATATTGTACATGTTTTAATGCCATTCTCCCAAATCATACCCCCTCCATCTCCCACAGGGTCCAAAAGACTGTTCTATACATCTGTGTCTCTTTTGCTGTCTTGCAAACAGGGTTGTCGTTACCATCTTTCTAAATTCCATATATACGCGTTATTATACTGTATTAGTGTTTTTCTTTCTGGCTTACTTCACTCTGTATAATAGGCTCCAGGTCCATCCACTCATTAGAACTGATTCAAATGTATTATTTTTAATGGCTGAGTAATATTGCATTGTGTATATGTACCACTGCTTTCTTATCCATTCATCTTCTGATGGACATCTACGTTGCTTCCATGTCCTGGCTATTAGAAACAGTGCTGTGATGAACATTGGGGTACACATGTCTCTTTGAATTCTGGTTTCCTTGGTGTGTATGTCCAGCAGTGGGATTGCTGGGTCGTATCGCAGTTCTATTTCCAGTTTTTAAAGGAATCTCCACACTGTTCTCCATAGTGGCTGTACTAGTTTGCATTCCCACCAACAGTGTAAGAGGGTTCCCTTTTCTCCACACCCTCTCTAGCACTGGTCAACGACTTATAAAAGAATGAATCTAGAACACTTTCTAACACCATACACAAAAATAAACTCAAAATGAATTAAAGATCTAAACCAGAAACTATAAAACTTCTAGAGGAGAGCATAGGCAAAACCTTTCCATTTTTTGTATTTGCTGACTAAAAACATAGAATCTGTCCATAAAGCTGTATCATTTTCATGTCCATTTATTTTAGTTTAACTTCATATAACCCCACAAATGGATCAAATGATAGTTAATTCCCAGTTAAATCCTCTGTTTGATGGGCGGTGTAACCACAATTATATTAATCCCTTAAGGGATTAAAATATAACTGTAAAGTGATAGCCACAAATAGCTCTTCTGATTTTTAATCAGTTGTGGATAATTACAAACCCTTGGTACTCACATCATAATCTAAAGATAATAGCAGCATCGCTACTCTATGGAATTGTATGAGCAGGTTATTAGCTTATCTCTTCACTACTGAGTTACACTCAGAGTTTTAACAACATACCTATGTGTTTTTGGTACACATTATAGTGTGAGAAATGTTGGTTTGTATTACACTGCAGCTTTATGACTGATATTTTCAGTTGTCTTTCTTTAGGCCTTTTCTAGCTTAATTGTAAGCATTCAGAATGTTTTCCTCTGTCAGTGACTCAGCTTCTTTAAAATGGAGAATAGTGAACTCCCTAAAATGCAGTAATTCTCAAGCATATTTGCATCATAAACACACAAAAACTTCACTTCAGGCCTGTCAGGTTTTAGGAAGATATGTTATCTTTTTTAAAAGCACCACAGATAATTCAAATTGGTAAGATGCTCTAAGAACTATGGGTTATAGAGAGATATCTCTTGGGTAATAATACCACTTTCAGTTTGAACTACACTGTTAGAGTGTGGACAAGGACCGCATTGCCACCCCACCTGTTTTCTTTTCTTTCTTTGATTCAGTGCATTGTATACATAACTTTCCTAGTCTATACTTTATTTGGTCATGCATGCAATCTTCATCACGAGGATTGTGTGTGTGTGCAGATGACAGAGGAGGTCTAAGTGTGTTTAATTTGAAAGGAATTTATGAGACAAATGATGATTCTTTGCATAACCAGTTTTGATCCTTCCTTTTTTTTCTCCAAGGACAACAAAGCTGATGTAATTTTAAAGTACAATGTAGATGAAGCTAGAAATATGAAAGCTTATGGAGAGCTTCAGAAATATGGTAGTTAATATCAAAGTTATTACATTTCCCTGTCTTTTCATAGTATTTGCTACTTAGTATTTAGGTGAAACGGTCGTTTCTCTTTTCTGTATTTTTGCATAGATGCTTAAATTCGCTTTAAGTATGTATTAAATACTTCAGAATATTAACAACTTAGTAATGGATTCTCTCCCTAATATATGTTCTTTTGGTGGGGAATTAAAAAGCTTACAAGTCCTAGACTTGTACATAATAATTGTTAAAGGAATGCCTCTTTTACACTCTTAAAAACAACTCTTAAGAGATCATACCTGTTTTCAGCTAATCAAGGACAACATTTATGGTACTGGTATTGATTTTTTTGGAAAAGAGTATTCAGTTTTTTCTTAGTGTATAGAGTACTGTTGTGAAGCTTTGTGGACAGTGTTTTTAAATCCCTTTTATTTCTTAGAGACAAAAATATTTTATTCTTCCTCTAGTAAGCTTGGGAAAATTAAAATAAGTTTTTAGTAGAAAAAAAAGAGGAAGTGTACTAAAGTCACATTTTGAACATGATAGCATTTTTTTATTCTATTACAGTGCATTTTATTATATAAATTATGAGCTGTTTTGTTTGTTTTGTTTTGTTTTTGTTTTTGTTTTTTGCTTCCCTTGTAGCTCAGTTGGTAAAGACTCTGCCTGCAGTGCAGGAGACCAGGGTTCGATCTCTGGGTTAGGAAGATCCCCTGGAGAAGAAAGTGACAACCCACTCCAGTATCCTTGCCTGGAAAATCTCATGGACAGAGAAGCCTGGTGGGCTGCAGTCCATGGGGTCGCAAAGCGTTGGGCACGACTGAGTGACTAACACATTAACATGAGTTTTTGAGTAAGAGTGAAGATTCTGATGATGTATAGGTCGTTTAAGAAATACTAAGATAATTGGGAACCAGATAAATACTTACTTGGCAGTGAACTTCTTTTAGCAGTTTCATTGTGAGTTTGTTCTCTGTGATATGTGTGTAGTTAGGAAGATTTTTCTGGAATAAAACTGTTGAACCGAAGATTTATTACAAGTAGTTTCTTGTACAGTTCAGTGTTTTAGTATTAATCCAGTATTATTTCTTTAAATAGACAATTAATCTAATAACATCTTGATTTTATATCTAAGAGTATGCTCTTACTCTTTTTAGCTGAACTTAATGAAACAGACACCTTTGATCCTGAAGATGATGATGAAATCCAGTTTAAGGACCCTGAAGGTGAGGATGAAGACATTAACTCCAGGCTGGACCATGTGTATGTGTGCTTTTTACTGTTTTATATATGAAAGTAGTCAATTCTCTCACCGTCTTTGGTCTCAGAAGGTTGAACATTGAATTGAATATATATTGAGGATTATGTATCCATGATGGAGAAGGCAATGGCAACCCACTCCAGTACTGTTGCCTGGAAAATCCCATGGACAGAGGAGCCTGGTAGACAGTAGTCAATGGGGTCGCTAAGAGTCGGACACGACTGAGCGACTTCACTTTCACTCTTCTCTTTCATGCATTGGAGAAGGAAATGGCAACCCACTCCAGTGTTCTTGCCTGGAGAATCCCAGGGACGGGGGCGCCTGGTGAGCCGCCGTCTATGGGGTCACACATAGTCGGCCACGACTGAAGTGACTTAGCAGCAGTAATAATCCATGAATTTGAATATGCATTAATATTCAGAAGCCAGCTTGGCAGCCTTCCTAAATTTTGTAAAACTTTATAATTCTTTGGATCCTCTTTTTTTTTTTTTTTTTTTAATCAATTAGGTCTGACACTGGGTACTCCATAATGAAACTTTATTAGACAAGCGGGTCTACAGTGATAGTAGTAAGAAGTTTAGCAGGCAGTTTTAAAATGTATCATCTCCCAAGGCTGGTATATTAAAAGAGGAAAAGCAAACTGCAGCCATCTTGCCGAAGTATTGGAATTCCAGTGTACTCCAAAGCATTCTTAAAATGAAGGTCTGTTTTGTTGCCCATGGATTTAGAGGTTACATTAATTGTCTGGTATCACTCTAGGACAAACGTTTGGTTTGGAATTTGTGGGAAATGGTTGTTTATCTTGGTAAGGAAATAGTGATCGTAGGAGTTTAAATGCCCCACTTTTCTGCTATGGATGTATTTAAGTAAACATTTTATTGATTTGTATCTCTTGATTAGACAGGCATATCAAGTAATTGGAATGACAGTATGGCTTATACTCTTGTAAGCCCTGTTAGACTTCTTATTCTTTTGGCACTTCTGTAGTAAAAATGCACTGTAGAAACCAAACATGCAAAAGAATCAATGAGTGTTTGATTGAAAAAGCAGAAGTTTAGAATTCCAGGAGCAGATTTTAGGAAGTCTAAATTGGATCACTGACCTAGAACATGGATTTCAAGATCTTTCAGTCACCAACATTCTTATGAAGAGCATTTTCAGACATTCAAAGTGAATTTTAATTTGAAGTGAGCAATCACATATTCACCAAGATTATACAGTTTACAATCTTCTACTCAGTGTGTCCCATCTATCCTGTTCATATCAGTCCATATTATTCGTTGATGGATTTCCAAATCATTTAAGAAATAAAACCAAGACACTACCCTGGTGGTCTAGTGTTTTAAGATTCTCACTGCAGGGTTCATGAGTTCAATTCCTGGTTGGAAAAGAATGATTCGCATCCTGCGGTGTCATGGTCACAAATAACAATGAAAACCCTAGTTGTTTCAGATTACTCACAACATGAATTAGAACAGCTGAATATGTATCTTTAATAGTGAAACTGTTACCAGAATTTTTTTTTACCATATTTTACAGATTTTAAAAAATATCATAATATTCTACTGAAGTGAAAGTGAAGTTGCTCAGTCGTGTCTGACTGTTTGTGACCCCGCAGACTGTAGCCTCCCAGGCTCCTCCGTCTGTAGGATTCTCCAGGCAGGAATACTGGAATGGATTGCCATTTCCTTCTCCAGGAGATCTTCCTAACCCAGGAATGGAACTCGGGTCTGCATTGCAGGCAGACATTTTACCCTCTGAGCCATCAGGGAAGCCCAATACTCTACTGATGTTGTAATGCATTCTAAAGCACACGAGAACTATGAAATGAAAAAAGATTAGAAAAATATTGTTGAAATATCATTAAATGTTTTTAAAATTTCCCTGTTCCAGTTTTGCTATCATTTATCAGAGGTTCTAAAAATTTAACATACATTTTTATTTTATGAATTTATGATGTTTTTGTCATTATCTTTTACGTATTTGGAGTTATGAATTATGTAAATGTTAAAATGAACATCTTAAAGACGTCAGTTAAATCTTGGCTTTAAAAAAAAGGCACTTTTATTTGAAAAAATGGACCCCAGGTTTTATGAATCAGTTGCAAATCAGAAAGTATAAAATGATTATATGCAAAGAAAGAATCCCGTAATGAAATGCGTATTAAGTAAATGTCTATTTAGTGATGACTTTGTAGTTTATAGGTCATTTGTAATGCTGACAACAGATTTCATAGAAATGCTCTCCTCTCTCTCTAACATTTTGTTCAGTTTTGCCAGAGATTCCTTCTGGCTAAGTTAATACTGTGGAGGTACAACTGACAGTTGTTTTCTGTGGTAAGAATGTAAAATGCACCAGTGGCATAGTATGTTACTTGAGACCTGAAGGTTGTCACCACTGAGCTGGAGTTGAAAGCAAGGATCTAACCAAAGGGAACACGTAAATACCAAGCCCCACAGAAGTAAGCCTGTCCTTAGAAGGAAAAGAGAATAGCTTTCTGGAGCTGTAACTAAGCAGCTCAGTTGGGGAAAAGACTAAAGACAACAGTAATGAAAAAAGTCTGCGTTAGTTTGGAGATTTTGTTTATCTTTATAAGTTTTATGTCAGAATCCCAGTTCTCGCCAGAGTCAGTTATCCTGGTGATTTACTAGAGTGCCACTCTTGTGATCAATTGAGTCAGAAGAATTTGATTGATTACCACCTTCTCTCTTTATGAGGAAATAAGATGCCAAACTCCAATTAAAATGAATGCTGTTGCTGCTGCTGCTTGTAAGACGATTCAGTAGTGTCTGACTCTGTGTGACCCCATAGATGGCAGCCCACCAGGCTCCTCTGTGCCTGGAATTCTCCTGGCAAGAATAATGGAGTGGGTTGCCATTTCCTTCTCCAGTGCAT
Source organism: Bos taurus (assembly GCF_002263795.3). Taxonomy (NCBI): domain Eukaryota; kingdom Metazoa; phylum Chordata; class Mammalia; order Artiodactyla; family Bovidae; genus Bos; species Bos taurus. The sequence continues at coordinate 25,122,929 of NC_082638.1, forward strand.
GCATGCATGCATCCTAAGTCGCTTCACTCGTGTCTGACTTTGTACCATCCTATGGAGAGCAGCCCTCCAGGCTCCTATGATCACAGGGTTCTTCAGGCAAGAATACTGAAGTGGGTTACCATTTTCTTCTCCCATTAAAATGAATAAGTTTATTTAAAACATTAAAAAAAAAAAGAATAGCGTGTATAACATGTGATGTTCTCATGTCGATCATAGAGATTCAGTGAAAACAGATAGGAATTGAGAAAACAATCTGGTTGGTGTCCTTAACTTTAGTTCAAAAGGAACGATTTTCTAAGTAGTGTAAAGAAGATCCCATATGTATTATTAAAAGAATTAATTTTTATATAGATCAGGTGTTCTTGTCACTTACAGATCTGAATTGAACTCAGAGGTCTGAGCATTGTGCTACAGTTTGAATTTTGGTCATCACCTGTGAAGAAGAGTAAAACTTCAATATGAATGTTGTTTAAAGCACACTGTGCCTTAAATAAACAACGGTGTGTTTTCATTGTTTTAAAGTATCATATTTCTTTTAAAAACAAATGAGGCTGAATTATTTTGAGGAAAATGTTAACTCTTGGTTCTTTCAATATAATGGAACTTAGGGGTAAAACCAAAATATCTGCTGTGAAAACACTGGGAAGAAAGAAAGAAGAGAAAAGATTTCTCTCCTGTTTTGCCTCCAGTCAGTCACCAGTACACATATGTTCCCACATCCAGAACCTTCCTGCCACCTCACTCCCCAGACTATTGTTCTTTGTTATTCCAGAGCACTGGCTTTGAGTGTCCTGCATCATGCACTGAACTTGCACCAGTTATCTGTTTACGTATGGTCATGTACATGTCTCAATGCTATTCTCTCAAATCATCCCACCATTGCCCTCTCCACAGGCTCCAAAAGTCTGTTCTTTCCATCTCTGTCTCTTTTGCTGCCCTGTATGTAGGATCATCGTGACCATCTCTCCAAATTGCATACATATGCATTCCTACACAGTATTTATATTTCTCTTTCTGACTTTTCTTCATTCTGTAGAACAGGCTCCTGTTTCACTCACCTCTCTAGAATGGACTCAAATGCATTCTTTTTCACAGTTGAGTAATAGTCCATCGTGTTTATATACCACCACTTTCTTATCCATTCATCTGCAGTGGATATCTAGATTTCTTCCATGTCCTAGCTATTGTAAATAGTCGTGGGATGAATATTGGTGTACATGTGTCTCCTTCAGTTCTGCTTTCCTTGGGGTGTATGCAAGCAGTGGGATTGCTTTGTCATGCTGCTGCTGCTAAGTCGCTTCACTCATATCCGACTCTGTGAGACCCCATGGACTGCAGCCTACTAGGCTTCTCCGTCCATGGGATTCTCCAGGCAAGAACACTGGAGTGGGTTGCCATTTCCTTCTCCAATGCATGAAAGTGGAAAGTGAAAGTGAAGTCGCTCAGTCATGTCTGACTTTTAGCGACCACCTGGACTGCAGCCTACCAGGCTCCTCCATCCATGGAATTTTCCAGGCAACAGTACTGGAGTGAGGTGCCATTGCCTTCTCCCTGCTGTGTCATATGACAGTTCTATTTCCAGGTTTTTAAGAAATCATACGGTTTATTGTGGCTATACCAGTTTTCATTCCTACCAACAGTGTAAGCTGGTTACCTTTCCACTCCCTCTCCAGGGTTTCTTGTTTGAGACTCTGGGTGATGGTCCTTGTGACCAGTGTGAGATGACATCTCATTGTGGTATTGACTTTCATCTCTCTGATAATGAGTGATGTTGAGCATCTGTCCTGTGTTCATTAGCCATCTGTATATCTTCTCTGGAGAAATGTCCTATTTAGTTCTTTTGCCCACTTTTTGATCGGGTTGTTTGTTTTTCTGGTATTGAGTTGCATGAGCTGCTTGTATATGTTGGCGATTAACTCTTGGGCAGTTGTTTGATTTGTTGTAATTTGCTCCAGTTCTGAAGGCTGTCTTTTCACCTTGCTAATAGTTTCCTTCACTCCATAGAAGCTTAGAAGTTTCAATCGGTCACTTTTGTTTCCTTCTGTTATTTCCATTACTCTTGGAGGTGGGACATGGAGGAGAAGGTCTTGCTGTGATTTCTGTCAGAGAGTGCTCTGCCTATGTTTTTCTCTAAGAACTTTATAGTTTCTGGTCTTCCACTTACGTGTTTAATCCACTTTGCATTTATTTTTGTGTGTGCCATTAGAAAACATTTCATTCTTTTGATGTGGTTGACCTGTTTTCCCAGAACTGCTTGTTCAAGAGGTTGTCTTTTCTCCGTTGCATATTTATGCCCCCTCTGTCAAAAATGAGGTGGCCGTGGGTGTGTGGCTTCATCTCTGGACTTCCTATTTTGTTCCGTTGATCTGTATTTCTATCTTTGGCCCAGTACCTTACTATCTTGATGAGTGTAGCTTTGTAGTATAGTCTGAAGTCAGGAAGACTGGTTCCTCCATTTCCATTGTTTCTCAAGATTGATTTGCTCATTGAGGTCTTTTGTGTTTCCACACAAATTGTGAAATTATTTGTTCTAGTTCAGTGAAAATCCCCATTGGTGTTTTTTTTTTTTTTTTTATGGGGATTCCACAGTTGATCCAAGATATCAATGGTGAATAAATGTACCAATAGATTGTCTTGGGTTGTATACTCATGGTCACTGTATTGATTCTTCTGATCCAAGAATATGGTATACTTCTTGATCTATTTGTGCCATCTTTGATTTCTTTCAACATGGTTTTATAGGTTTCTGTACCAGGTCCTTGCTTTCTTTGGGGGAATATATTCCTAAATATTTGAGTCTCTTCATGGGATGGTGAATGAGATACTTTCCTTAAGTTCTATTTCTCATTTTTCATTGCTGGTGTATCAGAATGAAAGCGATTCCTGAGTATTAATTTTGTATTCTTCAGCTATACTCTATTCATTGATTAGCTCGAGTAATTTTCTGTTGGCATCCTTAGTGTTCACTGTGTGGAGGGTCATGCCATCTTCTAACAGTAATAGTTTGTTGCCAATCTGTATTCCTTTTATTTCCTTTTCCCCTGTTTGCTGTGTCTAGGACTAATTTAAAAACTAATTCCAATGTGTTTTTCACCTCAGAAAAGCTTATTGATGAAATTACAAAGCACTGAAAAATCTCAATCCTACCAGATTCCCACAATAAAATCATGAAGATCATCAGGAGTTCGGAGTAATATTTTGGGTGGTGGGGAAGTAGAAACTGTTTAAGTCTTTAGAAAAATGTATCATAATCAAATTAGTCTGGAATATTTGTAGTCTTTCCTTCAGTTTCAGAAGATTCTATGGCCCTAAGAGTAATGCAGGGCTTTCTAACTGAAACCAAGAAACTCACCAAGAGCTCCCCAAACTCTAACAGTGCACATTAGAAAAATTGTGTTACTGTGTTGTTAAAATTTGTGAGCTTTATAGCCATATTAAAGGATGGCAAAAACACCTTCAAGAGGTGCTTCAAAGATCCTGCTAAATCAGATGAGGCCACAGGGCAAGGGAAAAGGGAAGGTGTGGGAGACCTTTGAATGAAGTGTGGTCTGGGGGAAGGGCAGGCTCCAAAGGCACAGCTGAGAAGGGTCTGGCAGGGCCACACCTGTAAGTGTCACAGCCATGACTTTGGGTGTCTCCCTCAGGCCTGCATTTGAGAAGGAGCAGCACCTGAGGCCTCTAGGTCAAGAATGACCAGAGACAGTACACCAGAGCAGCCATCAGAGACAGTTATTGTTATAAATGTGGATAATCCTGGGAAATAGGTGAGAGTGGGGGAGTCCCAAGACCCATGACCGTCAATCAGAGCCCCTGTAGTTGCACTCATTATTGCAGTGCAAAGGCACGAGGTGGTCCACATGCAAGGTGGAACTGGAAGAGGCTGCTGTTCTCATCTGCTCTGAGTGCCAGACGAATTCAGACACAAGCCTGCCATCCGCTGTGAAGACAGGGAGCAGGTCAAAGACCCAGGACTTTCTTGCTGAAGACACACACACATACGCACATACATACCCATGCATACCACCCCCTTTTTGGAAGACACAGTGTGCAACAGGGACTGCAAATCCTGACCAGGTAAGCAGTGACATGACACTACCCAGCACACACAAGTCAGGAGGAGTACAGTAGCTGTGAGAAACAGCCCCTGGTTGGGGAATGCAGAACACCTCAGATGCAGAACACCACAGGGAACATGGAGCCATGAGCGTGTCTGATGATATGGCAGGGCCTGAGCACATAGTGCTGGGAGTTGAAGTACCCAGTCCTTGGAAACTCCTGTTCCAGTGTGCTTCTTGCACCCAAGACTAGGGCTGTTGCTATTGGATCTTCTGGCCCAGCATGTGGCCTGAATGGCTCCTTGACCTAAAGCAGATTATGAATCACTCTCAACTTTCCGTCTTGCTCAGCAACCAAGCTAAAGACTTTCTTAGCTACAAGATCAACTTGAATGTCAGTGAGGGAGATTGAGGATGGATGGGTATGGGACCTGGTGGGGAGTGGGAGGATCATGTTAGCCACGTTCCTGCGCTGTGAGACTTTGGAGAGGCATCATGGAAGCTGTTAATGCCTGCTTCTGAGGCAATCTGAGGCACCTAGAAGCTTGCACCTTTACCCTTTTCCCTATCCTGGCAGGTGCAGGTGCAGAGACATCCAAGGTCCCACTGCAAGCTGATCTTTTCCTTTTGGGACAACTCCTACTTCTGGAACACGGTGATCATTAAGGAGTATTACCTTGACATCACTGGTAAAATGTGGCTCCAGGGTGGTGAGTGTAGGTGTGTAAGGAGGTGGATGATCCACCTGTAGAATCCGCCCCTGTGTCCCCTGTCTTTCTGCATGTTATAAGGCAAGTTATTCCACTCCAGTCCACTGGCTCTGGGACTTTGAATGAGGAGCACAGGCCGCAGGCTGGACATCATGTGCCTTAACTTTCTCAACTGGTTGTCAGGCCACAGAATCGAACAGGATTGCTGAGGTGGGGTTGCTTTGGGGCTGCATACAGTTGGCAATTGATGTTGGAGTTCTTGGATGCTCACAGGAGGGTTGGGGGCCTGGTCAGTCCTGGGCTAATCTTTCTTGTGCTGCCAGCAGATCATTGGGAAAGACGTGGGGGACGATCCTGTAAAGTATTACCCTAGGAAGGAAGGTCCTGCCATTAGCGATAACTGACAGAAACACATGTGGTGAAGGGGTCTGGAGGTGGGCCCTGTAGGGACAGCCGTGTAGTGGCCGGGACACTGTCTTTTCTCAAATGAGGATGCTCAGTCGCATGCAAGCTGTCTCTGGAGCCAGATTTTGGGTCATGCATGTAGCAGATGATCTGCTGAGACCGGGGTTTAGGGACTCAGTGTGTCCTTGAGTGCAGCAAGTCTCCCTCAATTTAGCTGTGGTTGCAGTGCGAGAGTCCTAGATGATACTACTAAAGGCAGGGTGAATTAAGTATCTTTGTCAGAATCAACCTTTCGTGGGTCCTGCCATCCCCTGGCCTCCTTTTGCTCACTGAGTTTAAGATTGCCTGGGCCCTACACTCCGGCACCTTACCTTGGGAAGGCCTATCATTGAAAGGGCGTCCTCTCCAGGGTCCCAGTGCACCTGTGTGCTGACTTTGGGATCTTCTGTGATTTTGCACATCCACCAATCAGCGTCTCACCATGACCACACTTGCTGCACTGGAAGAGGCTTCAGGCTGCCTTCGGAAAATACAGAAGTGCTCAGGGAGAAGGTGGACAGAGACCTCCAAGTGCAGGACGTTGTGCCTACTGATGCCATCTCTGATACTGCTGGACACATGGGCGTCTTCAGCTCCTGAAACACTTGTGTGCCGTGTTTGTGTTTGTGTCCACGTATCGAGCCTGTGTGTGTATACACGTGTGTGCTTGTGTCACCTGTGTTTGCGTGTGTGTGTGTGTGTGTGTGTGTGTGTGTGTGTGGCCCAGGGAAATAGCAGAGAAAAAGGCTACAGGAGAGGAAATGCCAAGCAATCAGAAGACGAGACACAAGGCACTCCCAGTTTGAAGGTGGTTGGTCGCCCTATCTCTGCAGTGACCCTGTCCAGGATGGGAATGAGGAAAGGATGGCCACTGATAACTCAGGACCTTGGCTTCAGAAATCTGCCATGAGATGAAATACAAAAACACACTCACCATTTCTACCGTGTTCTTGTATGTGTTTGGACCAGGAAGAGTGAGTGCATGGTCTGTGGATTCACCCAGGGCAAATCAGGTGGAGTGGGGCTTTAAAACCACCGCCTGTGGAGCCCACAGCCTGTGGGGACATGGGCTGGCAGGTGGAAATGGTGGATGTGGATAAGGAGGCCCTGGGATGGGTGAGGAGGCTAAGGTCTTGCTGAGAAGGACAGAGACCCGAAGGAGAAAGAGGCACAGATTGACTGGTGTACTGGAGACTTGTTCTACACATGTGAGAAGGAGACCTGGGAAGGTCCTGGGCCAGTGCTTCCCAGGATCAGCCCATCAGCCAGCACCCTCTCTCCATAAGGGTTTCACACACTGGAATGATGTGACACAAAATGCGAGACATGCTAAGGTAGGCTGTCGTGCAAAACCACAGGCATCCTAGGAGAGACAAGGTGTGAGTGTGGCATGCCTTGAGGCACTTCCAGTCTCCCTGGCAGTGCAGAAAGGCGAAGAAAGTGCAGGTGTTTTACATGTGTGCTCTTCTGCCGAGGTGTGCCTATGAGGGAGGGAACAGGGAGGAAGCAAGGATTGTGGGCTTATTGCATGTCTGAAGGACCTCATGAGAGTGGGAGACAGGGAAGCCCCTGGGTGCAGTTCAGGGCCTGCTGGTTCTCAGGGTCCAGGGGAAAGGCAATAACCCTCCTGCCAAAAATACCCCATGGCTTGTGCTGAAAGTCCTGATATATATTCCTTCTTTCCTCTGGGTCTTTCCCCTGGCTTTGGGGACCTGAGGGCAAAGGTGTGTGTCTGCACCTGGGGGAGGATTTTGGCAGTTTCTCTGGAGCATGATCTCTGATTTTGTCGTAGGGGATCTGCACCAGCTGACACTCAGAAGGAAGCTGCATTCCAGGTGACCGTCTTGGATGCCCCTGTGGCCAACCAAGGACTGGCTAACTTGGCACGTGGGCTGTGTAGGTAAGCAGGGATGCCTGACTCCAGGGAGTCCTACCTGGGCTTAATGAGACCAACTGAAAGAGAGTTTTTGCATTTAGCAAATCAATGAGGCCTGGGTGGAATCAAGCCCTCTTGGTGTTTTTGAGATAGAAAAGCTGCTTTCTGTCCACGGGAGGCATGAGCTGTGGGCCCAGAAAGGGCAGGTTTTCCCAGATCATCATCTGGTTGGGGACTCCTGGGTCTGGGTAGGAATAAACAGAAGGGACTACTTGTAGGAATGCCACCTTACCATTATGGTCTCGGGTTTCATGCCTTGTTTCAGAAGAGACCCTCTATCTATGGGCACCTTCTTCACAACACTGGATCACACCCAGGTCTCTCACAGACTCTGGGGGCCCTTGGAGGCTCAGGCATCTCTTTGGCCTTTTCCTGCTAAAGGGAGATAGTGCTTGGAGGCACAGGTAGACAGGTGCACACAGAAAACTACACAGGTAGAAAGAACAGGGGACCTCACTCAGAATGTTGATGTGGTAGCCTAGCAATAGGGACACAGTTTTGACCAGGAATGACTTAGAGGGGCACACTGAGAAAGCAGTTCTCCAAGTCAGCTGAGCCCAGACGTCCTTGTTTTCTGGTCCCCTGAAAGAATGCACAGGCAATGGATCAGGCCAGTGTGACTGGTACTGTGAAGCTGTCCAAGGTAATGGGAGAATGTAGAATGCAGGCAGAACTCATTCAGCTGTCCAGGGCGAGCATTTCCAACCCTGCCTGAAGCTCTGCAGATCGGTCCTTGTCAGGAGCAAATGCCAAAATTTTGTAACCTTTGAGGCTAAGTCAAAGGGTTAGAAGTGTAACCTGACAGGATCGATGAGAAAGTGAAAGAAAATATTCAGGACAAAGAAAGTCAGGTGCTTACCAAAATTGATGTTCCTGGAGAAGAAAGTTTGTATGTCTGTATATGTGCAAGTTTCCTCTCAGGGATGTTAATGTGTACACAAGCATGTGTGTGCATATATGTATGAAAAGCACCTGACAGTATGCTTGTGAGTATGAGGTGTAGAAACTGACCTAACCAGGTGATAGAAGTTGAATAGGGAAAACATAAAAGCCATAGGGAAAGGTACATAGTCTGGCCATCAGAAGCACTGGAGCCAGGTTGCCAATCCCTGTTATTTCACTGAGTGAGCAACTTCTAAGTGGAATCACAGTGGTGCACCCAGGATGCCTGGCAGAAAAGAGAGGCAGGAAGAAAGTGCCTGGGGGTGACCAATGAGAGTGCAGAGGATCCGAGACACAGAACAGGCTGCAATTCCAATACACAGAGGTCATGGTGGGTGACCCCACGGCCCTTTGGACGTGCAGCTACAAGGGCTTTCTATCCTTCTAGAACACTGGGCTTTCTTTCCCTGTCCTTGCCCTGAGCATGAGCACCCCTTGCCTTTTTTCTGAGGTTTCAGAAATGGACCAGCACTGCAGCATAAGCACCTGCTACCTGCATAGTCTTCCAGTTTGAAAAATCACTCTTTGTACTCTTTGAAGAAGGCATATATTCGGAGTAAGGACTATAGGATGGATGGATTAGCTTGATCCTCTTGCTGCTCCCGGCCCCACAGGATTGGCCGATTGGGCAGGCTGGTACGTGTTCTTACATGGAGAACAGAACCACTTTGAAAGGGCCTTGATAGGGTAAATGGGCAGACATGCATGTCTCAGGCACCAGGAAGTCATGGAACTTAACAGGGAGTTGTCCTTAGCATCTCACTGGTAGGCATTTGAACAAGGTTCAGGGAGTTTCCTCATGCCAGCAGAGCATGCCCCATTTCTCCCTCTGTGCAAAGTGTGGCCAAGACACTGCAGACCTGCGCAGTGTTCACATCTGTCCAGCGAGGGAGGGAGGATAAACCGACCCTGAACTGAGGTTCAGCAGTGACCACCCACTGTTGGCTTTCAAGTTTGAGAAAGCACTGTCTGAATGTGTGGACTAAAAATGTCTGATTGTGTACACCCATGGTGGACTCATGTTGATGTATGGCAAAACCAATACAATATTGTAAAGTAATTAGCCTCTACTTAAAATAAATAAATTTAAATTAAAAAAGAGTCTGATCTCCCATTAGTGAAACTCACTCAGGAGGAGAAGGGCTTGCCTTCACACCAAGGATAAGCTTCTCGTATGAGTGCTGGTGTCCAGACAGTGGCAAAGGGTAACAGCATCACTTAAAGAGATGGAACTACATAGACACCAGCCCTGGTACACACACAGAAGGATAGCCCAAAACAGTGCTATGCCAGAAGCAGAGATAAAGAGACACAGAGCGAGCTCTGTACCCTAAGGTTCTGGTGTCCCCGAACAATGCAGATCAACTGTTGCAAATGGTGGGGATTTTCCCTACTCCCATAGCATCTGGACAGCAACAGGTACTCTGTCCCATGGAGAAAAGTATCCAGCCACTTGGTGCCCCTGCGTATCTTTTGGATACTCAGGGAGAACGCCCATTTATTAAAGGTCTTGTGGGACCCAGGAGTGTGTTTTTCGGATTGCGGAGCAGGAACCCGTGGTTGGAATTTCCAGATCCAGGTCAATGACAGCCCCTGGGGAAGCGGCAGATGCAAAACCTGCTAGCTCCATGGAGCAGAATCTGGCCACGTGGTGGAGCTGGAGCCCAGGAACCAGGGAAGATGCCCTCCAGTCTAGGGGCATGTCCATAAGGATGCCGTCCACTACCCTTTCGGCCATTGGTCTAGATTTGGGCCAGCAGCCTGTGCATGGCTCACAACCTAGGGCCCTGCCTGTTTGGGTGATGTCCCAGGGCCCGTTCAGCCTATCCTGGGATGTCCACTACCCCTTTCTTCATCCTCAGGCCACCCCAGACACACCAGCCCCTGCCTCCCAACCATGCCTCTCACTCCCCACCCCGAAAAAGCAAGCGGACCCCACAGGTTTACTGCAGACTGGGTCTCCATTGCACACCACTTGCTTTGGTGGTATTACGTCTGTCCTTTCGCTTCTAACAGCCGGAGGTTATGGCCAGGGCCAAGAGAAGCGTGAGAGGTGGTCATAGGAATGTGGGAGTGTCCTGGGACCCCGGACCTTCTTAGTTGTGAGCCCAGGTGTTCAGGGGGATGGGGCCCCGTGGCCTGCCCTTGTGATGCTATGCACGGCTGGGACCTAGCAGCCACCAGTTGTCACACAAGGTGAAGATGCCACCCTCTTCAGGGTGGAGGTGGCAGAGGATGGCGGGTCCCTGGTGGATGGAGATGTGGCGGGGATCAGGCGGGTGTTCCAGCTGCTTGTGGAAGACATCATGGAGGAGGTAGAGGTTTCAGCTGATGAGGAGCAGCAACAGGGGTCCTCCCAGGAGCTGGAGGAGAAGATGTTGGAGGAGCAGGGCCAGGAAAGGCCTGAATGAGCTTCTGGTGCTAGATGTGCTGCAGGCGCTGGCCGCCCTGCAAGTGGAACTGACGTCTTAGCATGAGAAAAACCACAGGGCCTATGTTTGGTTCATGTGAAGAGCCATCAGAGGAGGAATTGTGACTTGGCTTAGAGGAGCGCCACCATCCAGGGCATCCCTGGCTTCTGGGACAAAGTGGTATCCTTTCTGCTGCTCCTTGGGGTCTACTTAGGAGGAGGAGAAGGAGGTGCAGAGGCAGGAGCAGGAGGAGGGGTGGGGGCGAGGGCACAGGATATGTGCTGGTGGACCCTGAAGGAAGTGTGGTACTGGGCAATTCGCAGGCTTCAAAGGCACAGCTGAATAGAGTCCTGGCAGGGCCACACCTGTGAGTGTCGCAGCCATGACATTGTGTGTCTACTTCAGGCCTGCATCTGAGGAGGAACAGCTCCGAGGCCTCTAAGTCAGGAATGACCAGAGACAGTACACCAGAGCAGTCTCAGCGGACAGTTATTGTTGTAAATGTGGATGATCCCGAAAATAACTGAGATATGGGAGTCACACATACACACACACAGACACACATACACATACGCAAACACATACCAACACCTTTGCTTTCAGACACGATTTGTTACAACGACAGCATGTCTGACCATGTAAGCAGTGACATGCCACTACCCAGCATACACAGGTCTAGAGAAGAATAACAATCAGAAACAGTCCCTGCTTGGGGAATGCAGACCACCTCAGATGCAGAACACCAAAAGGAACCCAGAGCCATGAGCGTGTCTGATGGTATGGCAGGGCCTGAGGACATCAGTAGTGGCTGGGCAAGCAGAAGTGCCCAGCATCCTTGCCGATGCCTGTTCCAGTGTCCTTCTTCCACCCCAGACTAGGACTGTTGTTCCTGGATCTTCTTGGCCTAGTATGTGGCCTAAATGGCTCCTTGACCTAAAGCAGATTATGAACCACCCTCAAGTTTCTGTCATCATCAGCGACCAAGATAAAGACTTTCTCAGCTACACGATCAACTTGAAGGTCAATGAGGGAGACTGAGGACAGGTGGGTATGGGACTTGGTGGAGAGTGGGAGGATCATGTTATCCATGTTCCTACACTGTGAGAGTTTGGAGAGGCTTCAGGGAAGCTGTTAATGGGAGGCAAGCTGAGGCCCCTAGAAGCTTGCACCTTTTCCCTTCTCCCTATCCTAGCAGGTACAGGTGCAAGCCATCTCTGGTCCCACAGCAAGCTGATATTTCCTTTTTGGGACCACCCTTACTTCTTGAACAACAGTGATCATTAAAGAGTATTACCTTGACATCACTGGTAAAACGTGGCTCCTTGGGTGATGACTGTCAGTGTGAAAGGGTGTGGATGATTCACCTGCGGGATCCGCACCCTTCTCCCCTATCTTTCTGCAGGGTAAAGGGCACATCGTTCCACACCAGTCCATTGGTTCTGGGACTTTGAACAGGGAGGAGCCAGCCACAGGCTGGACACCAGGAGCCTAAACTTTCTCAACTGGTTGTCAGGCCACAACTGCCCAGAATCAACAGAATTGCTGAGGTGGAGTTGTTTTTGGTCCTGCATACAGTTGATGATTGATGTTGGAGTTCTTGGCTGCTCATGGGAGGGTTTGGGTCCTGGTCAGCCCAGGACTGACATTGCTCGTGTTGCCAGCAGATCATCAGCTAAGACGAGTGGGACGATCCCCTGAAGTACTACCCCAGGAGGGAAGATTCTTCCATGAGAGGCAACTGACAGAAACATATGTGGTGAAGGGGTCTGGAGGTGGGCCATGAAGGGTTAGCCGTTGGAGCCGTGACACTGTCCTTTCCCAAATGTGGATGCTCAGGCTCATGCAAGCTGGCTGCGGAGTATGAATTTGGGCCATGCATGTAGCAGGTGGCCTGCTGAGACTGGGGCTTGGGAATTCAGTGTGTCTGTGAGTGAAGCAAGTCTCCCTCAAATCAGTTGTGGTTGCAGCGTGAGAGACCTAGGTGATATTCCTAGAGGCACGGTGAATTAAATATGTTTGTTAGAATCATCCTTCCATGGGTCCTGCCATCACCTGGCCTCCTGTTGCTCACTGCGACTGAGATTTTCTGGGGCCTTCACTCCTGCCCCTTACCCTGGGAAGGTCTGTCATTGAGAGGGCTTCCTCTCTGGGGTCCCAGTGCACCTTTGTGCTGACTTTGGGATCTTTTGTGAGTTTCCACATGCACTACTTAGTGGCTCACCACCAACACACATGCTGCGCTGGAAGGGGCTTCAGACTGCCTTGGGAAAATATGGAACAGTTTGGGGAGGAAGTGGACAGGGAGCCACAAGGGCAGGGCATGGTGCCTACCGACTTCATCTCCAACATTGCAGCAACCAACCACCCTTAGACTGGGGAGGCCTCATGCCTTCTCTTATGGTAGGTTGGCACCTTCTCTCCTGTCACCTTCATCTCTGCATCTTCCCTGGGCCGAACACACATACACACACACACACACACACACACACACAGCCAACACAAGCACATGCGTGTATACACATACATGCTCGGCACGGAGACAAAAACACAAACAGGGAACACGGGCTTCTGAAACACCATTGTTTCCTATTTGCATTTGTGTCCCAGTGCCGAGGATGTGTGTGTATACATGTGTGTGCTTGTGTCAGCTGTGTTTGTGTATGTGTGTGTGTGTGTGTGTGTGTGTGTGTGTGTGTGTCTGGCCCAGGGCAGACACAGAGATGAAGGCGACAGGAGAGGAGGTACTGAGCAACCATAAAAGGAGGCACGAGGCGTCCCCAGTCTAAGGGTGGTTGGTCGCCGTATCTCTGCAGTGACCCTGTACAGGATGGAAACGACGAAAGGATGGCCAGTGGTAACTCCAGACCGTGGCTCCAGAAATCTGCAATTAGACCAAATACAAAAACATACTCACCATTTCTACCGTGTTGTTGTACCGTGTTTGGACCAGGAAGAGGGAGTGCATGGTCTGAGGACTCACTCAGACAAATCAGGTGGGTTAGGGCTTTGAAACCACTGTCTGTGAAGCTCTCAGTTGGCCGGCACGTGGGCCAGCCTGTGGAAATGGTGGATATGGCTATGGCAAGATTGGGATGGTGAGGAGGCTAAGGTCCTGCAGAAAAGGGCAGAGACCTGAACGAGAAAGAGGCACAGATTGCCTGCTGCACTGGAGATTGTTCCACACAGGTGAGGAGAACTGGGAAGGTCCTGGGCCTGTGCTGCCCAGGATCAGCCCAACAGCCAGCATGCTGTCTCCATGAGGGTGGCACATATTGGCACGATGCAACACAAAACGCAAGATTAGCTAAGGTAGGCTGTCTATGAAAAACCAGAGGCATCCTAGGAGACACAGGGTGTGAGCATGGCATGCCTCCAGGCACTTCCAGCCCCACTGGAAGTGCAGGTAGGCGAATAAAGCACAGGAGTGGGTGTACGTGTGTGGCCCTCTGCCGGGATGTGCCTGTGAGGTAGGGAACAGGAAGGAAGCAAGGACCGTGGGCTTATTGCATGTCCCAAGGGAACTCAGGAGAGTGGGAGACAGGGAAGCCCCTGGGGGTAATTTGAAGCCTGCTGGTTTTCAGGGTCCAGGGTTTAGGCAATAGCCGTCCTGCCAAAGACACCACATGGCTCGTGCTGAAAGTCCTGACGTGAATTCCTTATTTCCTCTAGGGTCATGCCCCTGGCTGTGGGGTCTACAGGGGCCAAGATATGCGTCTGCAACTGAGAGAGGATTCTGGCAGTCTCTCTGGAACAGATTCTCTGATTTTGTTGTAGGGGATCTGCACCAGGTGACACTCAGAGGGACCCTGCTTTCCAGGTGACCATCTTGGATGTCTTTCGTCCCAACCAGGGACAGGCTTCATTGGCACTTTGGCTGTGTAGGCAAGCAGGTATACCTGATTGTATGAAGACCTACTTGGGCCTAATGAGAGCAACTGAAAGCGAGTCTTAGCATTTAGTAAATCAGTGAAACCTGGGTGGTTCAAGCACTCTTGGTGCTAAGTCACAGAGTTAGAAGTGCAACCTGACATGATTGATGAGCAAGTGAAAGAAAATAACCAGGACAAAGAAAGTTGGATTCTTAACGAAGTTCATGTTCCTGGAGAAGAAAGCGTGTACTTCTGCATATGTGCAAGTTTCTCTCAGGGATGTTACTGTGTACACGCACATGTGCGTGCAGGACGACCTGCCGGTACACTTATGAGTATGAGCTGTCGGAACTGACCTAACTAGGTAAGGGAAGTTGAATAGCAAAGCATGAAAGTCATAGGGAAATGTACATAGACTCCAGCCAGCAGAAGCACTGAAGCCAGGGTACCGATCCCTGTTATCTCACTGAGTGAGCAAGTTCTAAGTGGAGTCACGATGGTGCACCAAGGATGCCTGGGAGAAAGGAGAGGCAGGAGGAAAGTGCCTGGGGGCGACCATGAGAGTTCAGAGGTTCCAAGACACAGAACAGGCTGCAACCCCAGACACAGAAGCCACAGTGGGTGACCCCACAACCCCTTGGACATGCAGCTACAAGGGCCTTTCCATCCTTCTCAAGTGCCAGGCATACTTTCCCTGACCTTGCCTTGAGCATGAGCAGGCTTTGCCTTTTTTGTGTGCTTTCAGGGATGGACCAGAACTGCAGCATAAGCACCTGCTAACTGCAGAGTCTTCCAGTTTGAAACATCACTATTTGTACTCTTTGCAGAACACATATATTGGGTATCAGGACTACAGGATGGATGGCTTAGCTTGATCCTCTTGCTGCTGCCAGCCCCTGGTCACCTTGGGCGACCCGGCAGCCTGGGATATGTTCTCACATGGAGAACAGAACCCCGTTTGTCAGGAGCCATCACAGGAGATCCCACGCATGACAAGGGGCATGCGGAGAAGACCTGATAGGCAAAGGCGGATCAGGACTCGAGGGATTCCCTGGACCTACTCGAACATCTGCCCGGAAACCAAAATCTATCTGTCTACTGTTTACTATATTATGCCTTTCACCAGTTCTTCTGACATTAACAGTGGGTCTCTCCCTGACCACCATTCTCTGAAGAAAATCAACTTAAGGCTCTAGTTAATAAGTCTTCTGAGCTTGAAAGGAGCATTTTAATTCTTACCCCTCTGTTACTATTTTAGCTTGCTTGGCAGGTTTATCCACACTCTTGCAACTAACGCACATGATTGTTCACAACACTCCAAGCATAACCTCCGAGTGATTAAAAAAAAAAAAAAACTTTATTAGAGTAATACTGCATTGTTGAGGCAATGTTTGCTATCGAGTTTGCTTGTCCTTTACCCAATGTGAGCCTGGGAGTGCATTAGCTAGTATAGATGGCATGCAAGAAAAACAAGCAGTAGCCTTGGCATTAGCAACATAAGACCCTTGAGTTAATAAGTTCTTTCTTTGTTGTAACCCACTGTACCTTTGCTCCACAAGAATGTAGCTCTGTTTCCTACTGCAGAGTCCTACTGCTCTGTTTCAACAGAGGGGGACTGCAGACTGGAAAGATAAAGGGAAAGTAGGGTTTCTGGCTGACAAACTTTTATTAAGAAAGAGTTTCAAAATGTTAACAGGCCACAGGGCCAGAAGATAATGTACATAACATAAGACTCTTGTTTGTGGAAAGTTATGCAGACAATGTCCTGGTTTTGATAAAGGTAAAACTGATGGAATGTTGAGCTGATTCCGCATGCCTTTGTATCTTTCACTTCTGGAAATGTGTAACTCAGGGTATAAAAGCCCCTTTTGAAAATAGAGCTGCAGACCCGTTTCACCTAAGCTGGGTCTCCTCGTGTCATTCTCTCTCTCTCTCTCTCTCTCTCTCCCTCTCTCTCTCTCTCTCTCCCTCTCTCTCTCTCTCTCTCTCTCCCTCCCTCCCTCCCTCCCTCTCCCTCCCTCCCTCCCTCCCTCCCTCCCTCCCTCTCTCTCTCTCTCTCTCTCTGTTTTTCTCAGGCAGATTCCCTGGAGCACAGAGGCTCTCTGAGTTCACTTTTTTGCCCAGGCTTCTAAGACCCAATTGAGAAGGCACTCTGTGTCTTCGCTCCAGGGAGAAAGCGCTTTGCGTCTTTGCTCCATTGAGAGGGTGCCTGTGGCCTCTGTGAACAGAGCAAGTTCCATGTCAGGGCCTTTACTGGCTTTCTGTGTAAACCAAGGGGTATCAGCCTCTTTTTCTCTCCTTTACTTTCTGTCTCGCCGGCGCCATTCATCCTGAGTGTATCCCTGGATCCTGCTGGGGCTGGACCCTGGCTAGTGGTGCCCGGCACAGGAACCCTAAGGTAAGTCTCCCCATTGTCGTTTTTGGGATGGCTAGGACCCCACTTAGGGGCTACTGCAGACCACCCTGAATAAGATAGTTAGGGTGAGGAAGAGTGGGTAGTGTTGAATCTTTCCTTGAAAACAGAAATCACTGACACGGGTAACAACGAATCAAAAGAACAGCAACTCTTTATAGGAGTAATCTTGCAATTGTTAAATAAAAGAGGAATTAAAGTTAAGAAGGCTAGTATTCAATCCTTTTTTACATTTGTACAAGAGCAATGTCCTTGGTTTCCAGAAGAGGGCACTGATAAGCTAGATACCTGGGAAAAGGTAGGGAAACAGCTAAAAACTTACTACACTTTGCATGACCCAGAAAAAGTCCCGACTGACAACTTTTCTCTATGGAACATGATTAGAGATGCTTTAGATCCTGCTCATAAATCTGAAGGGTAGATAATTTGAGAACGTAATGCGGGGCTGTTAGGATTGTGCCTGCCTAACTGCTGGCAGGGTGAAGTCCGTACAGAATCAATAAGAGTATTCTCTAGAAAAATGGGTTTCTCTGCATCTAAGAATAGACAAATGTTTATTGAAATATTACTTCACATGTTTCTTTCAATTCTAGTTTCCTGTGGTTCATGCCCAGGAGCGGGATTGCTGGGTCATATGGCATTTCTATTTTCAACTTTCTAAGGAGTCTCCACAAAATTCTCCATAATGGTTGTGCCAGTTTGCATTCCCATCAACAGTTTAAAAAGGTTCCCTTTTCTCCACACCCTCTCCGGCAATTATATTGTAGACATTTTAATCATGGCTAATCTGACCAGTGTGAAATAATACCTCAAGGTTGTTTTGATTGGCACCGCTCTTATGATTGATGCTGAGCAACTTTTCTGTGTCTCTTAGTACATCTTCTTTGGTTAGTTTTTCTGAGTAGTATTTGTAGCTGAGTATTGAGATGCATGAGCAGCTTGCATATTTTGGAGATTAATTTTTTTTGGTTAGTTTTTCAGTTGTTACTATTTTCTCCCAAATCTAAAGGCTACAGTTCAGTTCAGTTCTGTTCAGTTCAATCACTCAGTCATGTCCAACTTTTTGCAACTCCATGAATCACAGCACACCAGGCCTCCCTCTCAATAACAACTCCAGGAATTCACTCAGACTCACGTCCATTGAGTCAGTGATGCCATCCAACCATCTCATCCTCTGTTGTCCCCATCTCCTCCTGTCCCCAATCCCTCCCAGTATCAGAGTCTTTTCCAATGAGTCAATGCTTCATATGAGGCGGTCAAAGTATTTGAGTTTCAGCTTTAGCATCAGTCCTTCCAAAGAAATCCCAGGGCTGGTCTCCTTCAGAATGCACTGGTTGGATCTACTTGCAGTCCAATGGACTCTCAAGAGTCTTCTCCAACACCACAGTTCAAAAGCATCAATTCTTTGGTGCTCAGCCTTCTTCACAGTCCAACTCTCACGAATCCATACATGACCACTGGAAAAGCCATAGCCTTGACTAGATGAAACTTTGTAGGTAAAGTAATGTCTCTGCTTTTGAATATGCTATCTAGATTGGTCATAACTTTCCTTCCAAGGAGTAAGCGTCTTTTAATTTCATGGGCTGAAGTCACCATCTGCAGTGATTTTGGAGCCCAGAAAAATAAAGTCTGACAATGTTCCCACTGTTTCCCCATCTATTTCACATGAAGTGATGGGAACAGATGCCATGATCTTCGTTTTCTGAATGTTGAACTTTAAGCCAACTTTTTCACTCTCCACTTTCACTTTCATCAAGAGGTTTTTGAGTTCCTCTTCACTTTCTGCCATAAGGGTGGTGTCATCTGTATCTCTGACATTATTGATATTTCTCTTCGCAATCTTGATTCTAGCTTGTGCTTCTTTCAGCCTAGCGTTTCTCATGATGTACTCTGCATAGAAGTTAAATAATCAGGGTGACAATATACAGCCTTGGTGTACTCCTTTTCCTATTAGGAACTAGTCTGTTGTCTCATGTCCAGTTCAAACTGTTGCTTCCTGACCTGCATATAGGTTTCTCCAAGGCAGGTCAGGTGCTCTGGTATACCCTTTCAGAATTTCCACAGGTTATTGTGATCCACACAGTGAAAGGTTTTGGCATAGTCAATAAAGCAGAAGTAGATGATGTACTGGATCTCTCTTGCTTTTTTGATGATCCAGCTTATGTTGGCAATTTGATCTCTGGTTCCTCTGGCTTATCTAAAACCAGCCTGAAAATCTGAAAGTTCACAGTTCACGTATTGCTGAAGCCTGGCTTGGGGAATTTTGAGCATTACTTTACTAGCATGTGAGATGAATGCAATTGTGCAGTAGTTTGAGCAATTTTTGGCATTGCCTTTCTTTGGGATTGGAATGAAACTGACCTTTTCCAGTCCTGTGGTCACTGCTGAGTTTTCCAAATTTGTTGGCATATTGAGTGTAGCACTTTCACAGCATCCTCTTTCAGGATTTGAAATAGCTCAACTGGAATTCCATCACCTCCACTAGCTTTGTTCGTAGTGATGCTTTCTAAGGCCCACTTGACTTCATATTCCAGGATTTCAGGCTCTAGAGGAGTGATCATACCATTCTCATTATCTTGGTCGTGAATAATTTTTTTAATATAAATATATTTATTTTAATTGGAATTTAATTACTTTACAATATTGTATTGGTTTTGCTATACATCAACATGAATCCACTACAGGTATACATGTGTTCCCCATTCCGGACCCACCCTCCCTCACTTCTCCCTCCCTGTACCATCCCTCTGGGTCGTCCCAGTGCACCTGCCTCAACCAGTCCCAAGCAACCAGTATCCTGCATCGAACTTGGACTGGCGATTTGTTTCATACATGATATTATATATGTTTCAATGTTATTCTCCCAAATCATCACACCCTTTCCCTCTCCCACAGAGTCCAAAAGACTGTTCTATACATCTGTGTCTCTTTTGCTGTCTCACATAAAGGGTTATCATTTCCATTTTTCTAAATTCCATATATATGCATTAGTATACTGTATTGGTGTTTTTCTTTCTGGCTTACTTCAGTATGTAAAATAGGCTCCAGTTCCATCCACCTCATTAGAACTGATTCAAATGTATTCTTTTTAATGGCTGAGTAATACTCCATTGTGTATATGTAGAACAGCTTTCTTATCCATTCATCTGCTGATGGTCATCTAGGCTGCTTCCATGCCCTGGCTATTAGAAACAGTGATGCGATGAACATTTGGGTACACGTGTCTCTTTTAATTCTGGTTTCCTCAGTGTGTATGCCCAGCAGTGGGATTGCTGGGCCATATGGCAGTTCTATTTCCAGTTTTTTAAGGAATCTCCACACTGTTCTCCATAGTCACGGTACTAGTTTGCATTCCCACCAACAGTGTAAGAGGGTTCCCTTTCTCCACCCCTTGTCCAGCATGTATTGCTTGCAGACTTTTGGATCGCAGCCATTTTGACTGGTGTTAAATGGTACCTCGTTGTGGTTTTGATTTGCATTTCTCTGATAATGAGTGATGTTGAGCATCTTTTGATGTGTTTGTTAGCCATCTGTATGTTTTCTTTAGAGAAATGTCTGTTTAGTTCTTTGGCCCATTTTTTTGATTGGGTCGTTTATTTTTCTGGAATTGAGCTGCAGGAATTGCTTGTATATTTTTGAGATTAGTTGTTTTTCAGTTGCTTCATTTGCTATTATTTTCTCCCATTCTGAAGGCTATCTTTTCACCTTGCTTATTATTTCCTTTGTTGTACAGAGGCTTTTTTTGTATAGTTCTTCCATGTATTCTTGCCACCTCTTCTTAATATCTACTGCTTCTGTTGGGTTCATACCATTTCTGTCTTTATCAAGCCCATTTTTGCATGACATGTTCCCTTGATATCTCAAATTTTCTTGAAGAGATCTCTAGTCTTTCCCATTCTGTTGTTTTCCTCTATTTCTTTGCATTGATCACTGAGGAAAGCTTTCTTATCTCTTCTTGGAACTCTGCATTCAGATTCTTATATCTTTCCTTTTTTTCCTTTGTTTTGTTTTGTTTTTGCTTCTCTTCTTTTCACAGCTATTTGTAAGGCCTTGTCAGACAGCCTTTTTGCATTTCTCTTCCATAGGGATGGTCTCCAGTGGGAGGTACCTCACGCCCGAGGCCAGGGGCAGCAGCCGAGATGAGTAACCCCACGCCCAAGGAGCGGTGACTGTGCTGGCTCAGGAGGGCCTAAAGGAGCTATTCCACGTTCAAGGTCAGGAGGGGGGCAGTGAGGAGATACCCATCCTCCAAGGTAAGAAGCAGAAGCTGCGCTTTGCTGGAGCAGCCATGAAGAGCTACCCCACGACCAAGGTAAGAGAAACCCAAGTAAGATGGTAGGTGTTGCAAGAGGGCATCAGAGGGCAGACCCACTGAAACCATAACCACATAAAACTGAAGCCTACATATTCACCTTAATTAGTTTCCTTCATTGTACAAAAGCTATAGAGCTTAATTAGGTTCCTTTTTTTTTTTTTAATTTGTTTTTATTTCCTTTACTCTAGGCAATGGTTCATAGAGGATCTTGCTGTGTCTTATTTTAGGGAGGTTATACCTATGTTTTATTATAAGGGTTTTATATTTTCCTGTCTTACATTTACATCTGTAATCCATTTTAAGTTTACTTTTGAACATGATGTTAGATAGTGTTCTAGTTTCTACACAAAGCTGTCCAGTTTTCCCAGTAACACTTTTTGAAGAAAATACATTTTTCTGTTGCATATTTTTACCTCCATTGTTAAAGATAATGGGTGCATTAATATATCTTTGGACTTTATATTTTGATCCATTGGTCTATATTTCTGTTTGTGCAGGTTTCACACTCTCTTGATATCTTTGTGGTGTAGTCTGAAGTCAGAAAGTTTGACTCTTCTAGTTCGATTCTTCTTTCTCAAAATTTCTTTGGCTCTTCAAGGTCTTATGTGTTTCCATGCAAATGGTAAAATAATTTGTTCTAGTTTTATGAAAAAATATTGTTGGTAGTTTGAGAGGTATTGCATTGCATCTATTGATTGCTTTGGGTTGTATATTCATTTTAACTATATAAATTCATCTAGTCCAAGAACATGATATGTTTCTCCATCTATATGTGTTTTGCTTTCTTTCATCAGTGCTTATTTTCATCTCTTTGGGAAAGTTAAAGTTGCTCAGTCATGTCTGACTCTTTGCAATTCCACGGACTATACAGTGTATAGAAATTGGAATTCTCCAGGCCAGATTACTGGAATGGGTAGCCTTTCCCGTATCCTGAGTATCTTCCCAACCCAGGGATCAAACACAGGTCTCACACATTGCAGGAAGATTCTTCACCAGCTGGGCCACAAGGGAAGTCCAAGAATACTGTAGTGATAGCCTATCCCTTCTTCAGGGGGTTTCCTGACCGAGGAATCGAACAGGAGTCTCCTGCATTGCAGGCAGCTTCTTTACCAATGGAGCTATCAGGGAAGCCCTTTGTCTCTTTATGCAAATGTATTTCTAGTTATTTTATTGTTTTCATTGCAATGGTGAACAGGATTGTTCCTTAATTTCTCTTTCTGAATTTTCATTTTTAGTGTACAGGAATTTAAGGGTTTCTGTGTATTAATTTTATACCATGCACATTTACTCTATTCACTGATTAACTCCAGTAATTTTCTGGTGGCATCTCTTGCATTTTGTGTGTAAAGGATAATATGTGCAAATAGAGAGTTTTACCTCTTCTTTTCCAATGAAGATTCTTTTTATATCTTTTTCTTCTTTGAAAAGTGTGGCTAGAATTCCCAAAATTAGTAGTGATGAGTATGGGCACCCTTGTTGTAATGCTGATTTTAAAGGAAATATTTTAAGTTTTGCATTTTTGACAATAATGTTTGCAGTGGTTTTGTCATATTTGGCTTTCATTATGTTGAGATATGTTCCATCTATGACTACTTTGGCAGAGTTTGCTTATTTCATAAAAAACTGAATTTTATTGAATTTTGTGCTCTTTAGCCTCCAAATTATGTGTTTCCTCTATTTTATTTCTTCTGTAGTTGATATCTGATCTAACAACATTGTGATCAGAAAATATGCTTGAAAATATTAAAACTTCTTGAAGTTTACCAAGGTTAGATGTGACAGTGGATGTGATCTGTCCTAAGATAATGTTCCACTTGCACTTGAGAATAAGGAGAAAAAGGTGGAATCTGTTCTTTTGGGGTGAGATGCCCTGCAGATATCAATTAGGTCAAACTGGTCTAATGTATCACCTAACAGTTGAGTTTTCCTTATTGATTTTCTGTCTGGATGATCTGTCCGTGTTATGAATGGAGTATTAATATCACCCAATACTATTGGTTAGTGTCTATTTCTGCATCAATAGTTGTTGACATTTGCCTCTTGTATTGAGGTGCTCCTACATTGGGTGCATATAGTTTCTTCTTGGATTGATACCTTGGTTGTTAGGTAATGCAACCTTCTTTGTCCCCTATAGTGGTCTTTAATTAAAGTCCATCTATCTGATATGAGTATTGCTCCTCTCACTTTCTTTTGCTCTCCATTTTCACAAAATAGCTTTTTCCTGGCCGTCTCTTTCAGTCTGTATGTGCCTCTAGTTATGAGGTGGTTTTATTGCAGACTGTATTCATTCAGCCCGTCTTTGTCTTTTCACTAGAACATTTAGCCCACTTATGTTTAAGGTCGTTGTTGATAAGTATGATCTTGTTATCATTTACTACATATTTTTGTGGCTTTGTTTTTGTAAAGCTTTTCTGTTTCCAATCTAGAGAAGATCCTTCAGCATTTCCTGAAGTGCTGGTTTGGTGGTTCTGAATTCTAATTGCTTTTGTTTGTCTGTAAAGCTTTTGATTCCTCTTTTGAATTAGAAGGCTATCCTTGTTGAATAGAGTAATCTTGGCTGTAGGTTTTTGCCTTTCATCTCTTTAAGTATACCCTTCTAAGCTGAAGAGTCTCTATGGTAAGATCAGCTGTTATCCTTATACGGAATTCCCTTCTATGTTATTTGTTGTTATTCCTTTGTTGCCTTTAATACGTGTTCATTGTGTATATTTATTTGTTTGTCTTTATTTTGATTAGTGTGTGTTTTGACATGTTTTGTCTTGGATTTATCCCTATGGGATACTCTGGGATTTTTCATCTTAGTTGTCTATTCCCTTTCCTATTTCAGGGAAGTTTTTAACTATTTTCTCCTGAAACATTTTCTCATGCCCTTTCCTTTGGTCTTATTTCTCCGGGAAACCTATGATTTAAATGTGGGGCATTTAACATTGTCCCAGAGGTCTCTGAGGCTATCTTCATTTCTCTATTTTTTTTTCCTGTTCTGCTTCACTTATTTCCAACATTCTATCTTCAAGCTCACTTAGTCTTTCTTCTGCCTCAGTTACTCTACTGTTTCTGTTGTACAGAGTGATTTCTAACTCAGTTATTGCATTGTTTATTATTGATTGACTACTCATTATTTCTTCTAGGTCTTTAAAAACACCCTTTTCATCTTCTCAATCCATGTCTAAAGTCTATTTGTCTGTAGCTCCATTTGTTTCCAAGACTTTGACTATTATTATGCTGAATTGTTTTTCCTATAGACTTCTTACCTCCTCCTCTTTCATTGGTTTGTTGATTTTTATTGTGTTCCTTCACCTGCTGGATATGTCTCTGCTTTTCATGTTGTTTAGACAGCTGTCTTTGAGGTCTGTTTTCTGCAAACTGGAAGGTCATCATTGCTATTAATTGGGCAGTCTCCTCCCAATGAATGTGGTGGGACCAGTGGATTGTGAAGGTTTTCTAGTTGAGGGAATTTTGCTGTTGTTGCTGTTATAGAAGATGACTGTGGATCTCATTTTTTCTGAGAGGCAATGCAGTGTCCATTAGAGAATTAGGGGGCTCTATTATGGCTTTGATTCCAGTTGAGTTATTTCAAATCCTAGAAGATGATACTGTGGAATTGAGGCACTCAATATGCCAGAAACTTTGAAAATCTCAGCAGTGGCTTGGCTGGAAACGGTCAGTTTTCATTCCAATCTCAAAGAAAGGCAATGCCAAAGAATGCTCAAACTACCATGCAGTTGTACTTATCTCACATACTAGCAAAGTAATGCTCAAAATTCTCCAAGCCAGGCTTCAGCAATACATCAACCGTTAACTTCCAGATGTTCAAGCTTGTTTTAGAAACTACAGAGGAACCAGACATCAAATTCACAACATCTGCTGGATCTTTGAAAAAACAAGCAAGTTCCAGGAAAACATCTACTTTAGCAAAAGCCTTTGATTGTGTGGATCAAAATGCTGCGGCTGCTAAGTCACTTCAGTCGTGTCCGACTCTGTGCGACCCCATAGACTGAAGCCCACCAGGCTCCCCTGTCTCTGGGATTCTCCAGGCAAGAACACTGCAGTGGGTTGCCACTTCCTTCTCCAGTGGATAAAAATAAACTGTAGAAAATTTTGAAAGAGATAGGAATACCAGACCACCGGACCTACCTCTTGAGAAGCCTGTATGCAGGTCAGGAAGCAACAGTTAGCACTGGACATTGAATAACAGGCTGGTTACAAATAGGAAAAGGAGTACCTCAAGGCTGTATATTGTCACCATGTTTATTTACCTTCTGTGCAGAGGAATGCTGGGCTGGAATAAACACAAACTGGAATCAAGATTGCCAGGAGAAATGTCAATAACTTCAGATATGCAGATGACACCACCCTTATGGCAGAAAGTGAAGAGGAACTGAAGAATCTCTTGATGAAAGTGAAAGAGGAGAGTGAAGAAGTGGGCTTAAACTCTACATTAGGACAATCGAGATCACGGCATCCTGTCCCATCACTTCATGACAAATAGATGCGAAAACAGTGGAAATTGTGACAGACTTTATTTTGGGGGGCTACAAAATCACTGTAGATAGTGACTATAGCCATGAAATTAAAAGATGCTTACTTCTGCTAGAGAGCATAAAACACGACCAGGAGCTGACTGTGGCTCAGGTCAGGAAATCCTTATTGCCAAATTCAGACTTAAATTGAAGAAAGTAGGGAAAACCATTAGACCATTCAGGAATGACCTATATCAAATCCTTTATGATTATATAGTGGAAGTGAGAAATAAATTTAAGAGACTAGATTTGATAGAGTGCCTGATGAACTATGGATGGAGGTTCATGACATTGTAAAGGAGACAGGGATTAAGACCATCCCCAAGAAAAAGAAATGCAAAAAGGCAAAATGGGTGCCTGAGGAAGCCTTGCAAATAGCTGTGAAACGAAGAGAAGTGAAAGGCAAAGGAGAGAAGGAAAGATATACCCGTTTGAATACACAGCTCCAAAGAATAGCAAGGAGAGATAAGAAAGCTTTCCTTGGTGATCAGTGCAAAGAAATAGAGGAAAGCAATAGAATGGGAAAGACTAGAGATCACTTCAAGAAAACATGAGATACCAAAAGAATATTTCATGCAAAGATAGGCACAATAAGGACAGAAATGGTATGGACCCAAAAGCAGCAGAAGATATTAAGAAGAGGTGGCAAAGAATACACAGAAGAACTGTACATAAAAGAAATTCACAACCCAAATAATCATGATGACGTGATCACTCACCTAGATCCAGACATCTTGGAATGTGAAGTCATTAGGCCTTCAGAAGCATCACTATGAACAAAGTTAGTGGAAGTGATAGAATTGCAGTTGAGCTATTTCAAATCCTAAAAGATTATGCTATGGCAGTGCCGCACTCCATATGTCAGCAAATTAGGAAAACTCAGCAGTGGCTCGGGACTGGAAAAGATCAGTTTTCATTCCAACCCCAAAGAAAGGCAATGCTAAAGAATGCTCAAACCACTGCACAATTGCACTTATCTCACTTGCTAGTAAAGTAATACTAAAAATTTTCCAAGCCATGCTTCAACAATACATAAACCATAAACTTCCAGATGTTCAAGCTGGTTTTTGAAAGGTCAGAGGAAGCAGAGATCAAATGACCAACATCCGCTGGATCATCAATAAACCATGGGAGTTCCAGGAAAAGATCTACTTCTGCTTTATTGACTATTCCAAAGACTTTCACTGTGTGGATTACAATAAACGTTGGGAAATTCTGAAAGAGATGGGAATACCAGAGCAGCTGACCTGCCTCTTGAGAAGCCTCTATGCAGTTCTGAAGCAGCAGTTTGAACGGGACATGGAACGACTGGTTCCACATAGGAAAAGGAGTATGTCAAGGCTATATATTGTCACTATGCTTATTTAAATTCTATGCAGAGTACCTCATGAGAAACACTATGATGAGTGAAGCACAATCTGGAATCAAGTTTTCCAGGAGAAATAACCTCAGATATGCAGATGACATCACTCTTATGGCAGAAAGGGAAGAACTAAAGAGCCACTTAATGAAATCGAAAGAGGAGAGTGAACCGTTGGCTTAAAGCTCAGCATTCTGAAAAGTAAGATCATGGCATCTGATCCCGTCACTTTATGGCAAAAAGATGGGCAATCAGTGTTTGATTTTCTTTTGAAGGGCTCCAGAATCACTGCAGATTGTGATCAAAGCCATGAAATTCAAAGATGCTTACTCCTTGGAAGGAAAGTTATGACCAACCTAGACAGCACATTAAAAAGCAGAGACATTACTTTGCCAACAAGCTCTGTCTAGTCAAAGTTATGGTTTTTCTAGTAGTCATGTATGGATGTGAGAGTTGGACTATAAAGAAATTGAGCATCAAAGAATTGATGCTTCTGAACTGCAGTGTTGGAGAAGTCTCTTGAGAGTCCCTTGTACTGCAAGGAGATCCGACAAGTCCATGCTAAAGGAAATCAGTCCTGAATATTCATTGGAAGAACTGATGCTGAAGCTGAAACTCCAATACTTTGGCCACCTGATGCGAACAGCTGACTCATTTGAAAAGACCCTGATGCTGGGAGAGATTGAGGTCCAAAGGAGAAAGGTATGACAGAGGATGAGATGGTTGGATGGCATCACTGACTCAGTGGACATGAGTTGTGTAAACTTGGGGAGTTGGTGATTGACAGTGAGGCCTGGTGTGCTGCAGTCCATGGGGTTGCAAAGAGTCAGACGGAACTGAGTGACTAAACTTAGAAGACTGCCTTTTAATTTTCTTGAGTGTGTTCTTGTTTTGCTGGAAGATTAGCATGGGTTGTCATGCACTGGAGCTTGCTGCTTTTGGATGGAGCTTGCTTTCAGTGTAGGCATGTATCCTTTTGGATGGTATCTTGTCTATCACTATTCCCTGGGGCCAGAGGTTCTGTGACGATCCAAAGTTCTGGAGCTGAGCTACCTGCCTAAGGTTTTTGGTCCCCCTCTTTCAGTAACCTCAAGACTACTCTTTCAACATTGCACAGAAGACAAAACCCCATGTTAGAGGGGAAATAACTCCGCAACCTGAACACTCAAAGAGATTCACAGCATTAGATATAGAAAAGAAGAGGAAAGAGTTGGATAGAGTTGATCAGGAAGAGAAAAGAAAGTCAAAAGGAAAGAAAACAATCAAGGCTGTAATCAAATCCCTGAAGGAAAATGGATATTAAAAATAGACTCTTAATGCTACAAAATTAATAATTTTAATTATTAAATTAAATTAATTTGTTAATTAATTTATTATTAATTTATTAAACTAATTTAATAGTTAATCAGAAAGCAACAATTAAAAACCCTAAACTAGAATTTGGACTCCCAAATGTACGATATAAAATAAACTGAAACAGAATCGAACACAAAAATTAGGAAAAATATTGTGGGGTCAGTTCAGTATCAGGTTATCCCTTGTTCTAGCTTGCACTTTTTCTCAAAGTCTGCAATTGTCCTTAAATGCAATTTTACTGCTTGATTTTAATCTGTTGCACCTGCCACTTGTGGAGTGGTTCTCCTGTCTTATCTTTACTTATGCTGGCCTCCTCTGCTTGCAAGTCTCTTCAATGTCTAATCTAAGCCCTGATAGGAAGAGGTGACAGTAGACCCTATTCAGGGTCATTTGCTCTGTTGTGCTGTGGAGAGGCAGGAGCACTGCAAACAAATACCGCTGAGATTTGTGGGGAGGCCGTGTAGTGAATGGACAGCACAGGGTCTGCCAAAGTCCAAGGTGATGTGCACTTCTCAGATCCAACCACTCAAGCTCCTGGGTGCCCTGTGAGGGCACAGTCACAGGAGGGCCATGTATCTCATGCACTTCCCAGGCCCAAGCTACCTAGGGTCCGTCCTGTGCTAGGCGTGAAGTCCCACGTTGGCCATGTGTCTCCTGCACTTCCCAGGTCCAAGCTGCTCAGATTCCCAGGTGCTGTATGAAGGCCCAGCCCCAGTTGAACCATGTATCTCTTGCTCTTCCCAGGCCCAAGCAGTCCAGACTCCCCAGTTCTCTGTTTGGGGCACAGTCCCAGGTGGGTTCTTTGTCTCCTGCACTTCCAAGGCCCAAGCTGCTCATATTTCTGGGTGTTCTATGAATGCCCAGTCCCAGTTGAGCCATGCATCTCCTGCTCTTCCCAGGCCAAAGTGGCCTGGTGTTCTGCCAGAGCATAGTCCCAGGTGGGCCCTTTGTCTAATGCACTTTCCAGGTCCAAGCTGCTCAGGTTCCAGGATGTTCCAGAGTACACTCTTCCAGAGA
Source organism: Bos taurus (assembly GCF_002263795.3). Lineage (NCBI taxonomy): Eukaryota > Metazoa > Chordata > Mammalia > Artiodactyla > Bovidae > Bos > Bos taurus. The sequence continues at coordinate 25,152,277 of NC_082638.1, forward strand.
GCCACTATGTCTCTCAGGATGGCTGTGATGGCATAGTCCCTGGTGGGCCATGTTTTTCGTGCACTGCTCAGGTTCATTCTGGTCAGTTTCTCAGATACTCCACAAGGATACAGTCCATGCATGGTGAGCTGTGCATCTCCTCAGAGGAGTTGCTCTCAGGTTATGACACTCTTGGCAGCTATAAACTGTCTCAGATCCCAGGAAGCCATGGTTAGAGGCTGCTCATGGATAGAGTCTGCTCACAGCTTGGCAGGAGATGAAGTCTTGTGGGCCTAAAAGGTTATAGCTTTCTGCCTCTGGTTATCAACATTCTGAATCTTTGCTTTCTGGGAGGGCCAGAATGGAAGCTAGCTTGCTCTCCTTCAGTAAATACTAGGGCACAATCTGTTCTTTACGCAGGCCAGGGGTCGTAGTGTTGTCTTCGAGACCTCTCATGGGAACATTCCTGTTCTTTTTATATTTTTCTCTCTCTGACATTATGTACTTTAGCTTGCTACATCACATTAGTTCTCTTAGAGTGTCCTCAGAGCATTCAAACCCCATCTTTATTCTAAGGACTGAAGATACAGAGGGTGCCTCTGTACCTAGCCCCCACTCATTGTGGGTGGACACGAGACTGTGAGGCAATTCTCCACTAATAATTGCCTTTTTGGCTTGAATTCCTAGATGATTTTTGTTTGGGGGTGGATGGGATGTGGTTATACCACCCTGTGAGATTCCAAAGTGGCCCACTGAATCAACCTCTGAGAGGGTTTCCTGTGGTATGGAAACTTCTCCTTCTCTAATAGCTTAAGATGGATAGTGCCAGATTCAAATCTCTGAAGAAGAAGATTTAACTTCAGGACCGAGGACCAGGCTTGATCACTCAAGAGCGCTTGCATAGCAGAGTTTTATTAAAGTAAGAAAAGGAACAGAGAAAGCTTCTGACATGGACATCAGAAGGGGGCCGGAGAATGCCACCCTTACTAGTCTTAGCAAGGGAGTTACATACATTTTAATTTAGTGATTATAATAAATCAAAAGAATGTCTCAAGTTTGTGAAAATTTTACCAGACCTACTCCCACAATTTATATTTTAGAATAACAGGATTAGAATTTAACAGTAGAAAGATCCTACCAGACCCACTCCCATTATATAGCTTCTAAAATATTAGGATTCATCAAAAGTTTTTCTGGGAAGAGAAACTGTCCTCAAGCATGACACATTGTGGCTATAAAATCCCAATTACAGAGTTTAAACTGAGTTGTTTGCTGTGTAATCATCAGTTCCAGGGGTAAAGGAAAAAGAAAAAAAAAAACATTTTATATAACTAAGACTAAGGAATATAGAGAAAAACAAACAAGCAAGCAAGCAAACATGTTTGCCCTTTTCTCCTCCTTGAGAATTCCAGAACCCTATCTCGTTCTCAAAAATCCAGACACCTTTCTCCTCTTTGCGGAGGCCAGACTTCCTATCACTCTGCCTAGGAATCGACTCTCTATCCCCAACACAAGTTCAGTTCAGTTGCTCAGTCGTGTCCACCTATTTGTAACCCCAAGAACTGTGGCACACCAGGTTCCTCTGTCCATCACCAACTTCCATAGCTTGCTCAAACTCATCTCCATTGAGTCGGTGATGGACTCAATCTCATCCTCTGTCATCTGCTTCTCCTCCTGCCTTCAATCTTTCCCAGCACTGGGGTCATTTGCAAGGGTCAGTTCTTTGCATCAGGTGGCCAAAATATTGTAGCTTCAGCTTTAACATCAGTCCTTCCAATAAATATTCAGGACTGAATTTCTTACTGACTGATTTTATTCCCTTGCTGTCCAAGGAACTCTCAAGAGCCTTCTCCAACACCACACTTCAAAAGCATCAATTTTTTAGGGCTCAGCTTTCTGTATAGTCCAACTCTCACATCCATACATGACTATTGGAAAAATTATAGCTTGGACTAGAAAGACTTTTTTGGCAAAGTAATGTCTCTGTTTTTAAATATCCTGTCTAGGTTGGTCATAGCTTTTCTTCCAAGAAGCAAGTGTCTTTCAATTTTATGCTGCAGCCACCATCTACAGTGATTTTGGAGCCAAGAAAATAAAGTCTCTCACCGTTTCCATTGTTTCCCCATCTACTTGCTATGAACTCATGGGGCCAGAAGCCATGATCTTCGTTTTTGAATGTCAAGTTTTAAGCCAGCTTTTTCACTCTCCTGTTTCACTTTCATCAAGAGGCTCTTTAGTCCCTCTTCACTTTCTGCTATATGGGTTTTGTCATCTGTGTATCTGAGGTTATTGCTATTTCTCCCAGCGATTTTGATCCCAGATTGTGCTTCATCCAGTCTGGCATTTCACATGATGTGCTCTGCATCTAATTTAAATAAGCCAGGTTACAATCAAGAACCAGTCCATTGTTGCATGTCTGGTTCTAGAATCAGTCTCTATCCCTAGATCCTTTGTTCCTCTTTTCTTGTTTATCTCTTCTCCTACCTCATTCTGAGCAAACTGATTGGCCTTTCTGGTGTCCTCTGCCAGCATATAGAACTGGTTTAGTGAAAGTTACTCCATATCCTGACAATCTGTTGAGGTATTTACTGGGGAAAAATTGAACTCCCTCTCATATGTCACTGCCATCTTAGGACCAGTTTACCGAGTTTATATTTGAATGTATGCATTCTTCCACTCCTAAGCAAGTACTCTAAAGTAGGCATACTGTCAATATAATACCATCAAGTACTATGGAGTTCACAGTGTGAAACATACATGCAGTGAAGCTACTGAGCTCACCCTCTGTAGTATGCATCCAGGAACTACTAAGTTTACATTCTGAAGTATGCTCCTTACCAGTGCTGTGCGCCACTCTGTGGTGAAACTCATCATCTGGCACTCATGAGTGTATGAACCACTACTTCTGATTATGCATGCAGCAACTACTGAGGTTGAAATCACGACTTTGCATTTTGCCTTTACTGAGAATTGAATTAGAACAGGTATACTAATTAGTTTGCACTCTGGAACATGCATTACAACTCTAGATCATAAGTATCACAACCAAGTGTGTCTGCTCTCTGGCCCTGGCATGCTATAACCACGGAAAATGCAAGAAGCTTTTCATAACTACTGAACCCTGATTTCAAACCACTGCTGCTGCTGCTAAGTCACTTCAGTGGTGTCTGACTTTGTGTGGCCCCGTAGACAGCAGCCCACCAGGCTCCCCTATCCCTGCTATAAATTCGGGAGTGGGTTGCCACTTCCTTCTCCAATGCATGCATGCATGCTAAGTCGCTTTAGTCTTGTCCGACTCCGTGCGAACCTATGGAGAGCAGCCCACCAGGCCCCTTGTCCACGGAATTCTCCAGGCCAGAATATTGGAGTGGGTTGCCATTTCCTTCTCCGATTTCAAACCGCACATGCTACATACACCGAGCTTGCACTCTGGAATACGCGCTTGTCAATACTGAGACCGCCATCTAGAGGACATACGCTGGAACTACTTAGTTTCCAATCTGGATCATCCTTTCTGCCACTATTGAGATTATTAACAAGATTTAGAACAAGTGCCTTGCTGTCACTGAGACTGCACAGTAGAGCATACATCCTATCACTCCCGAACCTGGGTTCTTGAGAATATGGCCTGCCACTACTGAGCCTGTCCCCAAAACATGCCTGTTGTAAGTACACATACACTTTTGGTATATTACACTCTGGATTCTGCATCCCTGCACTACTGAAATTGCCTTCCAGAACAAGAGTTCATCACCTGCTGAACTTTCACTCTAAAGCATAAATATCACAATGGTTAGCTTGTTGCTTTATAGGTAAGTCAGGCCACTTCTCAACCTGCGCCGTAGTTCAGGTGTGCCTAAACAACTACTGGACTTGCACTGAAGTTTATTTACTTCTGGAGACAACTGAGCCAGCACTCCTATAGACATAGTGAGTTTGAACACTGGAGGACATGGTACACCTCTACTGAGCATGAGCATCCGGGCTCTACTGAGAACATCCTCTAGTTGCACACATGCCACAGTAACTGAACTTGCAATTGGAAGTACAGATCTCATGACTACAGAGTGCACACATTTTATCATGGGTTTTGCACTACTGAGGTTTACTCAGAAGCATATCTCTCATCATGACTGTGTGTGTCTTCAAGAGCCAATGTTCTGACACTACTGAGACTATGCTGTAGAGTAAGAATGCCTGAGCTACGCACCTGCACACTGAATCATGCACCCCAGCAGTATCAATCCTACTACTATAGCACACCTGTCACTTCTGAGTCCTTACACTAAGCAGGCATGGCAGAGCTAGTGAGCATGTGGCCTAGAGCATGTGTGTGGCCATTACTAATTTTGCACTCTGAAGCATGTGTCTTGCCACTTGTAAGCCCAGGCCCCAAAACATGGTTCAGCTACTGATTTTGCACCCATGTACACTGTTTTATCACTGCTGAGCCTGCCTTATAGACCATGAGTTCCACTACTAATCTCGCTCCATGGCCTGTGAGCTTAAAGTAGTGATCCCACACTCTGCAGCGGAAATTTGCCAATGATTTGGCTTGCCCGCTGTTGCATATTTTCCCCCACTCTTCTTCCTGTACTCTAGAGCATGTGTCCCAACTACTGGGGTTGCACTCTGGAGGACCTGTTCCAGGAAAATGGAGGCTGCATTGTAAAACACATATCCTACCCACGAGTGAACCATCATTCTAGATCAACTGTGTGACCACTAGTGACTTTGAATTCTGAAGCATTCAAGTCATTTCCTTGAGGTATTGCTCCAGAAGGTGTATGCAACAATTACTCCAGTGGCATTTTATACCAGCCATTAAACTGCTAGTCATCCAGCACTCTAGACTGTGTAAGTTGTGAGTAGTGTACCTGTGTTCCACAGGTACATCTATGGATGACCTGCCACAACTACAGACCTGGTGTATACTTCATATGTCCTGCCTCGATTGATCATGCGTCACAACACACATATGCCACAACCCTTGTGCTTGCACTGTTGAGGACTTGTCTTCCCACTACTGAGCTTGTGTGGCAGAGCAGGTGATTCACATTTTCACTGTTTGATCTCTGGATATGCATCCAAAAATAAAAACCCAGTGTGCAAGAGAACATGTCCCTCAATTACTGATCTGCACTCTTAAGCAAGTGTACTGCAACTCCTGAGACAACACTCTGAAGCACATGTAGAGCAGGCATGCTTAATCTGCTGAACTTAACTCTTCAGCATGCATCTCAACAGTGAAGCACACTTTAGATACCCCTGTTATTACAGACCCATGATCTAGAGCAGGCATGCTTCAAATACTGAATCTTTGCTTTAGAGAACTCCTTCTTCATCTCCTGAGATTGTGCTTTTGAGGATTCTCCCCACCACTACTAAGACTGTGCTCTAGAGCAGACATGACACAAAGAGTAGGATGGCACTTTGGAGCCTGCATACATCACTACTGTGCCTGAGCTGTAGCATAGAAGTACTGAAACTACTTAGCTTGCAATCTGGAGCACATGTTCTGCCACTAGTGTGCTTGCACTTTAGAACAGGCTGTCTGAAGCTATCCCATTGGCAATGGCAACATGCATCCAGCCACTACTGAATGCACACTAGAGCACAGTTCCTACCACTATTGAGCATGTACTCTACCACAAGATGACTAAAACGTCTCAGTTGCATTGTGGAGCATACCTCTTTCCACAACTGAACTTGCATTCTACAGCAAATGTTACACAACCACTAATCTTGTGCTCTAGAACTGGCACACCATAAATAATTTTCTTAATATTTGAACCATGTGTCTGGCCAACACTAAATCCATGCTTTAGATCAGCTGTGCTGAAATCACCGAGCTTGCCCTCGGGTGTATGTCTAAACTCACATTTTATAGCACACCTACTGCCACTGTGGATTCTGTGCTCTAAAATTTTGTGAGATGAGAGAACAAGATGGTGGAGCTGTAGGTAGATGTGGAGTACATCTCTCCGTGGATACATCAGGCATACACCTTCAGACACAGACGAGTAATCAGAACATCAGCTGAAAGCAGACAGGAGTACCTGACCAGTGGAAAAGAATATATCAGATCAGATCAGATCAGTCGCTCTTTGCGACCGACTCTTTGCGACCCCATGAATCGCAGCACGTCAGTCCTCCCTGTCCATCACCAACTCCTGGAGTTCTCTGACACCCACGTCCATCGAGTCAGTGATGCAATCCAGCCATCTTATCCTCTGTCGTCCCCTTCTCCTCCTGCCCCCAATCCCTCCCAGCATCAGAGTCTTTTCCAATGAGTCAACTCTTGGCATGAGGTGGCCAGAGTACTGGAGTTTCAGTTTTAGCATCATTCCTTCCAAAGAAATCCCAGGGCTGATCTCCTTCAGAATGGACTGGTTGGATCTCCTTGCAGTCCAAGGGACTCTCAAGAGTCTTCTCCAACACCACAGTTCAAAAGCATCAATTCTTCAGCGCTTAGCCTTCTTCACAGTCCAACTCTCACATCCATACATGACCACAGGAAAAAAACCATAGCCTTGACTAGACGAACCTTTGTTGGCAAAGTAATGTCTCTGCTTTTGAATATGCTCTCTAGGTTGGTCATAACTTTCCCTCCAAGGAGTAAGTGTCTTTTAATTTCATGGATGCAGTCACCATCTGTAGTGATTTTGAAGCCCAGAAAAATAAAGTCTGACACTGTTTCCACTATTTCCCCATCTATTTCCCATGAAGTGGTGAGACTGGGTGCCATGATCTTCGTTTTCTGAATGTTGAGCTTGAAGCCAACTTTTCCACTCTCCACTTTCACTTTCATCAAGAAGCTTTCGAGTTCCTCTTCACGTTCTGCCATAAGGGTGCTGTCATCTGCATATCTGAGGTTATTGATATTTCTCCCGGCAATCTTGATCCCACTTTGTGTTTCTTCCAGTCCAGCGTTTCTAATGACGTACTCTGCATATAAGTTAAATAAACAGGGTGACAGTATAAAGCCTTGACGAACTCCTTTTCCTATTTGGAATCAGTCTGTTGTTCCATGTCCAGTTCTAACTGTTGCTTCCTGACCTGCCTACAAATTTCTCAAGAGGCAGATCAGGTGGTCTGGTATTCCCATCTCTTTCAGAAGTTTCCACAGTTTATTGTGATCCACACAGTCAAAGCCTTTGGCATAGTCAATAAAGCAGAAATAGATGTTTTTCTGGAACTCTCTTGCATTTTCTTTGATCCACCTGATGTTGGTAATTTAATCTCTGGTTCCTCTGCCTTTTCTAAAACCAGCTTGAACATCAGGAAGTTCATGGTTCACATATTGCTGAAGCCTGGCTTGGAGAATTTTGAGCATTACTTTACTAGCGTGTGAGATGAGTACAATTGTGCTGTAGTTTGAGCATTCTTTGGCATTGCCTTTCTTTGGGATTGGAATGAAAACTGACCTTTTCCAGTCCTGTGGCCACTGCTGAGTTTTCCAGATTTGCTGGCATATTGAGTGCAGCACTTTCACTGCATCATCTTTCAGGATTTGGAATAGCTCAACTGGAATTCCACCACCTTCACTAGCTTTTTTTATAGTGATGCTTTCTAAGGCCCACTTGACTTCACATTCCAGGATGTCTGGTTCTACGTCAGTGATCACACCATCGTGATTATTTGAGTCGTGAAGATCTTTTTTGTACAGTTCTTCTGTGTATTCTTTTTTTTTAATTCTATTTTTAAACTTTACAATATTGTATTAGTTTTGCCAAATATCAAAATGAATCCGCCACAGGTATACATGTGTTCCCCATCCTGAACCCTCCTCCCTCCTCCCTCCCCATACCATCCCTCTGGGTCGTCCCAGTGCACCAGCCCCAAGCATCCAGTATCGTGCATCAAACCTGGATAGGTGACTCGTTTCATACATGATATTATACAAGTTTCAATGCCATTCTCCCAAATCTCCCCACCCTCTCCCTCTCCCACAGAGTCCATAAGACTGATCTATACATCAGTGTCTCTTTTGCTGTCTCGTACACAGGGTTATCGTTACCATCTTTCTAAATTCCATATATATGCATTAGTATACTGTATTGGTGTTTTTCTTTCTGGCTTACTTCACTCTGTTTAATAGGCTCCAGTTTCATCCACCTCATTAGAACTGATTCAAATGTACTCTTTTTAATGGCTGAATAATACTCCATTGTGTATACGTACCACAGCTTTCTTATCCATTCATCTGCTGATGGGCATCTAGGTTGCTTCCATGGCATGGCTATTATAAACAATGCTGCGATGAACATTGAGGTACACGTGTCTCTTTCCTTTCTGGTTTCCTCAGTGAGTATGCCCAGCAGTGGGATTGCTGGATCATAAGGCAGTTCTATTTCCAGTTTTTTTAAGGAATCTCCACACTGTTCTCCATAGTGGCTGTACTAGTTTGCATTCCCACCAACAGTGTAAGAGAGTTTCCTTTTCTCCACACCCTCTCCAGCATTTCTTGCTAGTAGACTTTTGGATCACAGCCATTCTGACTGGTGTGAAATGGTACCTCATAGTGGTTTTGATTTGCATTTCTCTGATAATGAGTGATGTTGAGCATCTTTTCATGTGTTTGTTAGCCATCTGTATGTCTTCTTTGGAGAAATGTCTATTTAGTTCTTTGGCCCATTTTTTGATTGGGTCATTTATTTTTCTGGAGTTGAGCTGTAGGAGTTGCTTGTATATTTTTGAGATTAGTTGTTTGTCAGTTGCTTCATCTGTTATGATTTTCTCCCATTTTGAAGCCTGCCTTTTCACCTTGCTAATAGTTTCCTTTGATGTGCAGAAGCTTTTAAGTTTAATTAGGTCCCATTTGTTTATTTTTGCTTTTATTCCCAGTATTCTGGGAGGTGAGTCATCGAGGATCCTGCTGTGATGTATGTCAGAGAGTGTTTTGCCTACGTTCTCCTCTAGGAGTTTTATAGTTTCTGGTCTTACGTTGAGATCTTTAATCCATTTTGAGTTTATTTTTGTGTATGGTGTTAAAAGTGTTCTAGTTTCGTTCTTTTACAAGTGGTTGACCAGTTTTCCCAGCACCACTTGTTAAAGAGATTGTCTTTAATCCATTGTATATTCTTGCCTCCTTTGTCAAAGATAAGGTGTCTATATGTGCATGGATTTATCTCTGGGCTTTCTGTTTTGTTCCATTGATCAATATTTCTGTATTTGTGCCAGTACCATACTGTCTTGATAACTGTGGCTTTGTAATAGAGCCTGAAGTCAGGTAGGTTGATTCCTCCAGTTCCATTCTTCTTTCTCAAGATAGCTTTGGCTATTCGAGGTTTTTTAATTTTCCATACAAATTGTGAAATTATTTGTTCTAGCTCTGTGAAGAATACCGTTGGTAGCTTCATAGGGATTGCATTGAATCTATAAATTGCTTTGGGAAGTATACTCATTTTCACTATGTTGATTCTTCCAATCCATGAACATGGTATATTTCTCCATCTATTAGTGTCCTCTTTGATTTCTTTCACCAGTGTTTTATAGTTTTCTATATATAGGTCTTTTCTTCCGTGTATTCTTGCCATCTATTCTTAATATTGTCTGCTTCTGTTAGGTCCATACCATTTCTGTCCCTTATCGAGCTCATCTTTGCATGAAATCTTCCTTTCCAAATCCAAATCTCTGATTTTCTTGAAGAGATCCCTAGTGTTTCCCATTCTGTTGTTTTCCACTATTTCTTTGCATTGATCGCTGAAGAAGGCTTTCTTTTCTCTTCTTGCTATTCTTTGGAACTCTGCCTTCAGATATTTATATCTTTCCTTTTCTCTCTGTTCTAAAACTATCGTGAGATGAGAACACACGGTGGTGGAGCTGTAGGTAGATGTGGACTACATCTCTCCGTGGATACATCAGGCATACACCTTCAGACACAGACAAGTAATCAGAACATCAGCTGAAAGCAGAAAGGAGTACCTGACCAGTGGAAAAGAATATATAGAATCACGCAAAACTCAGTAGGATGAAACAACTGGGGGAAAAACAGGAGTTTTATTAGGACTGAATCTGCCCCGAGTGTGTGAAGGAAATGAAGCAGGGGTCTAATCCCACCTTGGGGGAATTGTTTGAATAATAGAATAAACATTTAAAGCTGAGAGTGAAACAGCTGATCTGTGGAAACCTAGATGCAATGAGAATCAATGAGTCCTTGCTACAGCTGTACATACCCCAGACAAGGACATGCGTCCCCTGAAAGGCATAGTGGCTGGGAGCTGGAGTTTAGGGATTCTGGTGCAATTCCTGGGCGAAGGCTGCTGTTTACAGTAGAGAGATGGAGAGAGGGAGCGTGAGGGAGGAGACTGTGGTTGGATATTCATGTGGAGGAAAGCCAGGCAGCCACGGAAGCAAGGCGATATCACTGAGTCACATGTATGGGGGTGGAGCAACCACCATAGCCTCTCTCTCCCCACATACTAGCATCAGCAGTTACTACAATAGTGAGGCTGACCCATCAAATGCTGAACACATTGATATACAGAGCAGGACACCACCCAGGGTGCTCCTTTAAGTGCCTGATGCACAAAACTAGAGTAGAACCCCACTCACGATGCTCCTTTAAGTGCCTGATGCACTGATCTACAGAGTAGGACCCCAGACAGGGAGGTCTCTCTATGTGCTGACAAATTGAACAACAGGGAAGGATCCCAGGCAAGGAAGACTTCTAGGTGCCTCAATGGGTGGATCTAGGAGAAAGACTGGCCAAAGAGGTCTTCTGATCGCCAGCTACAAGAAGCTCAAAAAAAGACTCTGATTGGACACATATTAAGTATGTGTCCTTGCACCCTGCACACTTGGCAACACCAGGGTCACTGAAGCCAAGCAGCTGCTCCACCTTCACAGTTAGCTCTCACTGGAGAAAAGCTGCCACAGTTAAAAAAAAAAAAAATCTTGCAACTGTTTGCACTAGATTGCTTCAGTCCTGTCTAACTCTTTGTGGGACACATTTCACCGCTACAGAGAACAAGCTCTAAAATACATACACTGGAACAACTGACCTTTTCCAGTCTTGTTGCCACTGCTGAATTTTCCAAATTTCCTGGCACATAGAATTCAGCACTTTCACAGCACTATCTTTTAGGATTTGAAATCGCTCAACTGGGGTTCCATATCTCCACTAGCTTTGTATTGATGCTTCCTAAGGCTCACTTGACTTCATGTTTCAGGATGTCTGGCTCTAGGTGAGTGATCACATCATCATGATTACCTGGATCATGAAGATCTTTTTTGTATAGTTCTTCAATCTTTTCTGGATAGATTCTTGCTTCCTCTTCTTAATATCTTCTGCTTCTGTTAAGTCCATACAATTTCTGTCCTTTATTGTGTCCATCTTGGCATGAAATGTTTCCTTGGTATCTCTAATTCCCTTGAAGAGATCGCTAGTCTTTCCCATCTATTGTTTTCCTCTATTTCTTTGCATTGATCACTGAGGAAGGCTTTCTTATCCCTCCTTGCTATTCTTTGGTAATCTGCAGTCATATGGGTATATCTTCCCTTTTCTCCTTTGCCTTTTGCTTCTCTTCTTTTCTTAACTACTTGTCAGGCCTCCTCAGACAACCATTTTGCCTTTTGGCATTTCTTTTCTTGAAGATGTTCTTGATCACTGCCTCCTGTACAATTTCATGAACCTCCATCTATAGTTCTTCAGGCACCCTATTAAATCTAACCCCTTAAATATTTTGTCACGTCCACTGTATAATCATAAGGGATCTGATTTAAGTCATACCTGAATCACCTAGTGGTCTTCTCTGCTTTCTTCAATTTAAGTCTAAGTCTATAACATTAGTCCCACAAATACTGAGCTTCCACTCTGAACCTTCCTTCTTACAAGTATTTTCCAACATTTTAGAGCACTTTTGCTGCACCTATTAATCTTCACTCTGAAACACGTGTACTATCACTCCTGAAAGAATGCTCAAGTGCATGCATTTAACTCCTACTGAGTCTATGCTCCAGAGTAGGCATGCCGATCTACGCTTTCATTCTGCCACATGCATCTTCCACTACTTAGACTATGATACTGAGGTCATGCTGCAAATACATATTGCAATCACAAGCTTATCTTCTTTGACTTTCAACTTCTATACCAGCACACATGGTCTGCCCCTCCTAGGCCCACTTTTCTTGAGTTGGTATAAAACAACTGTTGAGGTTGTATTCTGGAGCATGTCCCTGCTATTTCTGAACGCATTTCTTTTATTTCTTCATATTTCTTTTAAAAATGATTTATTTTATTGGAATAGAATTACTATGTATTACTGTTAGGTTTTTGACATATACATCGACATGAACCAGCCACATGAAAACAAGTGTCTCCCTATCCTGAACACAACTCAAACCTCCCTTATTACCCCATGCTTCTGCGTTCTTCCACAGCACAAGAGTTGGGTGCATCATTAATGCATTGAACTTGCACTGGTCATCTCTTTTATCTATGGTAGTGTACCTGTTTCAATGCTATATTCTTAAGTCATCCCGTCCTTTAACTCCATATATAAAGTGTTCTTTATATATGGATCTTCTTTACTAGCCTCCATGTAGGGTCATTATTACTGTCTTCCTAAATCCCATTTATATGCATTAATAAGCAATATTTGCCTCTCTATACTTTTTTTCACTCTGAATAATAGGCTGCAGGTTGAACTGCCTCAGTTAAAGTGACACAAATATATGCCTTTCTGTAGCTGAGTAATATCCCGTTTGTATATATACCACAACTTCCTTATATATTCATCTGCTGATGTGCATCTAGATTACTTCCATGCCATAGCTAATGTAAAGACAATTTCAATAAACATTGGGGTACATGTGTTTCGTTCAATCCTAATTCCCTCTGGGTATATGCAAAGAAGTGGGGTTTCTCGGTCATATGACAGTTCTAGTGAAAGTTTCTCAAGGAATCTCCAAACTGTTCTGCATACAGGTTGTACCAGTTTGTGTTACCAGCAACAGTGTATTAGGGTTAACTTTCCTCCACAGCCTTTCCAGGATTTCTTGCTTGTAGAACTTCTGGTGATGGCCACTCTGAACAGTGTGAGATGACTGCTCATTACAATTTTAATTTTCATTTATCTAATAATGAATGATGTTAAGCATATTTAATGTGTTTATTAGCCATCCATATGTCTTCTTTATTTATTTATTTATTTTTCATATGTCTTCTTTAAAGAAATGTCTGTTTAGGGCTTTTGGCCCCTTTCAATGATGCTGGTAAAGTGCTACACTCAATATGCCAGCGAATTTGGAAAACTCAGCAGTGGCCAAAAGACTGAAAAAGGTCAGTTTTCATTCGAATCCCAAAGAAAGGCAATGCCAAAGAATGCTCAAATCACCGCAAAATTGCACTCATCTCCCACGCTAGTAAAGAAATGCTCAAAATTCTCCAAGCCAGGCTTCAGCAGTATGTGAATCGTGAACTTCCAAATGTTCAAGCTGGTTTTACAAAAGGCAGAGGAACCAGAGATCAAATTGCCAACATCTGCTGGATCATTGAAAAAGCAAGAGAGTTCCAGAAAAACATCTATTTCTGCTTTATTGTCTATGTAAAAGCCTTTGAGTGTGTGGATCACAATAAAATGTGGAAAATTCTGAAAGAGATAGGAATACCAGAACACCTGGCCTGACTCCTGAGAAACCTATATGCAGGACAGGAAGCAACAGTTAGAACTGTACTTGGAACACATACTGATTCCAAATAGGAAAAGGAGTACGTCTAGGCTGTATATTGTCACCCTGCTTGTTTAGCTTATATGCAGAGTACATCATGAGAAACGCTGGGCTGGAGGAAGCACAAGCTGGAATCAAGATTGCCAGGAGAAATATCAATAACGTCAGATATGCAGATGACACCACCCTTCTGGCAGAAAGTGAAGAGGAACTAAAAAGCCTGTTGATGAAAGTGAAAGAGGAGAGTGAAAAAGTTGGCTTAAAGCTCAACATTCAGAAAACGAAGATCATGGCAACTGGTCCCATCACTTCAGGGGAAGTAAAAGGGGAAACAGTGTCAGACTTTATTCTGGGGGGTTTCAAAATCACTACAGATGGTGACTGCAGCCAAGAAATTAAAAGGCACTTACTCCTTTGAAGAAAAGTTATGACCCACCTTGATAGCATATTCAAAAGCAAAGACATTACTTTGCCAACAATGGTCCATCTAGTCAAGGCTATGGTTTTTCCTGTAGTCATGTATGAATGTGAGAGTAGGACTGTGAAGAAAGCTGAGCGTGGAAGAATTGATGCTTTTGAACTGTAGTATTGGAAAAGACTCTTGATGCAAGGAGATCCCACCAGTCCATTCTACAGGAGATTAGTCCTGGGTGTTCCTTGGAAGGAATGATGCTAAAGCTGAAACTCGAGTACTTTGGCCACCTTGTGCGAAGAGTTGACTCACTGGTAAAGACTCTGATAATGGGAGGGATTGGGGTCAGGAGGAGAAGGGTACTAGAGAGGATGAGATGGTGGATGGCATCACCGACTTGATGGAGGTGAGTTTGTTGAACTACAGGAGTTGGAGGTGGACAGGGAGGCCTGGCATGCTGCGATTCATGGGGTCGCAAAGAGTTGGACATGACTGAGCAACTGAACTGAACTGAAGCAACTGACAAAGAATTAATGTCAAAAATATACAAGCAACTCCTGAAGCTCAATTCCAGGAAAATAATTCCCCAATGAAATAATGGGCCAAAGGACTAAACAGACATTTCTCCAAAGAAGACATACAGATGGCTAACAAACACATGAAAAGATGCTCAACATTACTCATTATCAGAGAAATGAAAAGCAAAACTACAAAGAGGTACCATTTCGTGCCAGTCAGATTGGTTGTGCTCCAAAAGTCTACAAACAATAAATGCTGAATAGGGTGTGGAGAAAAGGGAACCCTCTTACACTGTAGGTGGGAATGCAAGTTAGTACAGCCACTATGGAGAACATTGTGGAGATTCCTTAAAAAAAAAAAAAAAACCTTCAAATAGAACTGCCATACGACCCAGTAATACCACTGCTGGGCATACACACACAGGAAACCAGAATTGAAAGAGACACGTGTACCCCAATGTTCATCACAGCACTGTTTCTAATAGCCAGGACATGGAAGCAACCTAGATGTCCATCAGTAGATGAATGGATAAGAAATCTGTGGGACATATACACAATGGAGTATTATTCAGCCATTAAAAAGAATACATTTCAGTCAGTTCTAATGAAGTGGATGAAACTGAAGCCCATTATACAGAATGAAGTTAGCCAGAAAGAAAAACACCAATAGAATAAACTAACACATATATGTGGAATTTAGAAAGATGATCATGATAACCAAGTATGCGAGCATGCAAAAAAGATACAGATGTATAAAACAGTCTTTTGAACTCTGGGAGAGGGTGAGGGTGGCATGATTTGGGAGAATGGCACTGAAACATGTATAATAACATATGTCAACGAACTGCCAGTCCACGTTCAATGCATGATACAGGATGCTTGGGGCTGGTGCACTGGGATAACCAGGAGGGATGGTATGAGGAAGGAGGTGGCAGAGGGTTCAGGATCAGGCACACATGTACACCTGTGGCAGATTCATGTTTATATATGGCAAAACCAATACAATATTGTAAAGCAATTAGACTCCAATTAAAATAAATATATTTATATTAAAAATAAAAAAATAAAACTGTGTCCAATGTGAGGAGAGCAACAGCATTCTTTGAACAATACCTCTAAGTAAATGAGAGTTGTGATTTTATGGGTTCAAGGTGTCCTCATAAGTATGAGCCCTACCTCTTATTACAGACAGAACAGTGGAAGATGAGCTAGATTGAAGGAGAGCTTTTCAGCAACAGGATCTGAATTGTTCAGCCAGAAAGTTATTATGTAATGTAGTTCATTTAAGATCTTGGGAGAAAGCAATGAGTTTGGCCACCTAAATAAAGTTGTATAAAATTATATTTTGACATATATACACCTGTGTGTGCATGAGTGTGTGTATAAAAAAAAGTGCAATGGCTTTTAATTCCTGTTAGGTATAATAGAAATGGAAAAAATTAAAACCCAAATGAGGAATGATTAAAAAAGTTGACTCAGTTGTTGAATATATGCAAGTTGAAATACTTCAAAATATGTTTTCTTGGCTGCATGTAAAATATGAGGACTCTTTTATATCCTCACCTCCCTGCTTTTATTAAAGATCTACCAATTTTCAAATGTTTGTCCAGTTTTGACAAAAACAGATATAGAAATATATATACATACATATATATGAATATTATATATAAAATATAGAGATATATTTTCATAACAGAAAACATTGATACCAAGCTTAGATTTCAGAATTATTTCCAACTCCGTGCTCCATCTCAACAGGAAAGAGCCAAAGTTGTTGAGGGGTCAAATATTCCAAGAGCTAGGAAACCTGAAAAAGAAATTGAAGCTGCAACTGAGATTTTCTGTCACATTTATGATTGAGCTCTAAGTCCAACACTTTATTTTCTTTCATGTTCTAAGCAGTCCTTCCTTAAGACCGAAAAAGTGTAAAAACCGAGAGAAAGAGGTAGGAGATTGTAGACCTCTTTATGTTCAATTTCACACCAGTCAGAATGGCTGTGATCCAAAAGTCTACAAGCAATAAATGCTGGACAGAGTGTGGAGAAAAGGGAACCCTCTTACACTGTTGGTGGGAATGCAAACTAGTACAGCCACTATGGAGAACAGTGTGGAGATTCCTTAAAAAACTGAAAATAGAATTGCCTTATGGTCCAGCAATCCCACTGCTGGGCATACACACTGAGGAAACCAGAATTGAAAGAGACACCTGTAGCCCAATGTTCATTGCAGTACTGTTTATAATAGCCAGGACATGGAAGAAACCTAGATGTCCATCATGAGATGAATGGACAAGAAAGCTGTGGTACATACACACAGTGGAGTATTACTCAGCCATTAAAAAGAGTATATGTGAATCAGTTCTAATGAGGTGGATGAAACTGGAGCCTATTATACAGAGTGAAGTAAGCCAGAAAGAAAAACACCAATACAGTATACTAACGCATATATATGGAATTTAAAAAGATAGTAACAAGAACTCTGTATACGAGACAGCAAAAGAGACACTGATGTATAGAACTGTCTTTTCTACTCTGTGGGAGAGGGAGAGGGTGGGATGATTTGGGAGAATGGCATTGAAACATGTATAATATCATAAATGAACCAAGTCACCAGTCCATGTTCGATGCATGATACTGGATGTTTGGGGCTGGTGCACTGGGACAACCCAGAGGGATGGTATGGGGAGGGAGGAGGGAGGTGGGTTCAGGATAGGGAACACATGTATACCTGTGGCGGGTTCATGTTAATGTATGGCAAAACCAATACAATATTGTAAAGTTAAAAAATAAAATAAAATACACACAGAACATTAAAAAAAAAGTAATTTTAATCAGTGAAGCTAGAAAAGACAGAATCTAAGGATAATAATCAAGCGAGAGAGAATAATAATGGTTTAGCCGTTAGTCAAATTCAAGGGTCTTTAGTTCCTCCTCGAGGGCCATCGATAACATTCTGAGCAATATCCTGTGAACAGTTTTAGAGATGCTGAAGCCCCAGCCAGGCTGAAAGTTAAGTACATAGACCACAGAATAGTTGAACCCAGACAGTTAATAGGTTTGATTGCACAGAAGCCAGTAGACCAAGTTTCCTTGGGTAACAGTACTGAATATTAAAAATGTGTGTATAGAAGGGTGATAAATCACTTTTATTTCAGGAACCAAGTAGATTTATTGATGTGATTTTTCTGTGTAAAAATTGTTTAGGAATATTTTGCATGCTTCATGGTTTTGGTTACTGTTTCTGTAAGCAGTCTGTATTTTTAAGTTGATGCTGAAGTAAACACTAGCTGAACATTACCCTTCAATGGCTAGGAGACCAGTGACTTTGTGATGTCACAGCTATCCTTCGATTGCTAGGAGACCACTGATTTCGTGATGTCACAGCTTTTTGACTTTGAGGACCTTTGTGATGGCCTAGAGAGTTTCTATCTGTAGGCCAGCCAAGCAATTTTTGAAGTTGCGATGTGTAGTCAGACAAATGAGAAAAGTATCTGAAGAAAGATTTCTCTGAGATGGCACATATTCCTTCAGAAATTCAAGATGGGCCTCCTAAGGATGAATCAACTGATTCAGAAGCCTCCATTAGATCTTCTTTGTATGATTATACACTTACTAGGGACTCGGTTTTGAGATCTATGATTGAAGAATATGCTTTTCAGGCTTTGTCTGAGGATCTTGTGATAAAAAGGCCATGCTACAAATACTCTGTCTCTGAAACAGATGAGGTGAATAATTTTCTTTCACTCACATTTCCACAAAAACTTTGGAATATAGTTGGAAGTGATCAGTTTGAATCTATTTGGTGGGATGAGAGAGGCACATGCATAGTGATCAATGAAGAACTCTTTCAGAAAGAAGTCTTGGAAAGAAAGGCACCTTTCAGAATATTTGAAACCAAGACTATGAAAAGTTTAATTCAACAGCTTAACCTTTATGGATTTAGTAAAAAGCGACAAACTTTTCAAAGGTCTGATTCACGACCTGTCTTTCTGGAAGAAGAAAACAACATCTCTCTTTTGAGTAAGGTATGCCAACATTTTCACTTATTGGCAATATGTAAGATTAAATCATGTGACCCTAGAAAGCATGTTCATATATGTAGCTATCATTGAAAAGTTTTATTTTTTGAAGTTGAGAACAGCTGGATATGTTAAAATATTGGATGTTTAAAAAACTTTCCTAGCAATGTGAAACCAGATACAAGTCCTGAAGCTACTTAAAGTAGTATTTACTGTATATATACAACATATTTTTCGTTGAGGATCATATTCTTTCTAACATGTTACCCGTTAAACTACTAATGGAGGTGTTTTATTTGATGCTATTTAGTTGATTTCATTAAAGGAACACATTTTTATAACTTAGCTTTGCTTGTCAGTTTTATCTTGGTACTCCAGTGTTCTTGCCTGGAGAATCCCAGGGATGGGGGAGCCTGGTGGGCTTCTGTCTATGGGGTCGCACAGAGTCGGACACGACTGAAGCGACTTAGCAGCAGCAGCAGCATAAAGAAACTAAATAATGTAATCCTTTGATTTTAGTTACAGACCTACTATAATCCAAATTTCAAAAGAGGTCATCCTCAACTTTTATTAAGAATGAAAAGAAGAGTTGGGATTAACAATGTGTCTCCAATATCTTCATTAGTGCAAGATAACAAGAAGCATGTTAAAGCAAGTGTCAACAAAGATGATTGTAACTCTGAGTTTCTTCCAGAAATTAGTAGAGAGAGCGCGTTTTCAGCCTCCACAAGTTTAAGTGTGCCTTTCATTACAAAAGCCTCATACCATCCAGACTGTCACTAATACAAATGCCCTATCTCCATGTGACTTACCTAACCCATCACCAATATCAGTTAGACAAACAGAACAGATTGTGGTAGATCAACCTGCTGTTTTAAAAAAGTTGGGCATTTTTAATTGGCACTCACATAGCAGCTATACTCAAGTAAATGGCCATGTTGAGGACTTTGCTACTACAACTGCATCTACTTCTCAGAACCACATTGTATCCCCATTACAGAGCAGTTATTCCAGACTGATGGTGGGATCTTCTAAATTTCCAGTCAGGCATAGCGATATGTCAAGCCATGACAGTCCTTTTCTTAACCGGCAAGAGAGAGGCAACTTATGGTTCTCAGTGCCAACAATCACTTACACATCTGCCTCCTCTCTTTCGAGTCAACTCATCAACAATCATCAGTATATGAAAACCATGCTAATTAAAACTGACCTATCAAATATGTGTCAGATTATGGAGCCTGAGGAAGATTGAACGTT
Organism: Bos taurus; assembly: GCF_002263795.3. Classification (NCBI taxonomy): domain Eukaryota; kingdom Metazoa; phylum Chordata; class Mammalia; order Artiodactyla; family Bovidae; genus Bos; species Bos taurus. The sequence goes on from NC_082638.1 coordinate 25,172,135, forward strand.
ACGTTGGGAGATGTCAACAAATACCTACAATTCCTGTATTTGAACAATAAATTTACATGTTCATCTTCATAGTTTCATTTTCTCTTTTCAAACAAAGAAGAGTAAAATGAGGCTTTAGTTCAATGGTTGGCGACTTTACTGCACGGTGTTCCAAACTCTTCCGTTCAAGAAAGCATTCGTTATGCATCCTAGGTAAATGACACCTGATATAATATTTGTACGCAAGAAAATGAGAACCAAGGGAAAAGAGGTAATGGATGTAAAGTCATTTCTGAAATCATCCCTGCTGAAATGAAGGAGTGTCTAAATTAGGATGGTATGGGTGAAGAAAGAGATGCAAATAAAATTAGAAAAATGAAAATACACAGTATGAACTTCAGTGCATTCACATATTATATTCTATTAGTTACTGGTGGAGTCTTAAGAGATGAGACAGCAGATTGTTTTCATTATAGAAATTCATTTCATCCTTGAAAATATAGATATTGTAGCACATCCAAAATCATGGTCACAATTATACCATCACTGTGTTACCAAAGATAGCATGACATAATCAGTGACTGGCCCATGGTCAGCACAAGGTATGTACTTTACAAGTCGTATTCTATAGGGTCATTTTTGCTCTGCTGTCCTTAAGGTACGTCTTCATTTCCTGACACCAAGATTCCACCCTATAATTCCAAATGCATGTTTAGATGTTGCTTACTTTCCCCACAGAGACAGAATAAATTCCTGGTGGTTACTGCAGCACATCAGCATGGCTAAAAAGTTCTTGCAAGACATGATATCTCTTTTCCTTAGTAATTTCATTATTTTCCTCTTCTGAAGCTACAGTCACACAAATTATTTTCAGTCATGCTAAGCCCCGTCTCAAAACTTTGTCTCAACTCTTTCTTGGGGTTGGAAGGAAATACTCTTTGCCCCCTATGAAGGAGAGCACAGATATCTTCAATGTGTTTTGGGTCTACCCTCTTTACTTTATGTATCTTTCACATCAGCTGAAACATACAGCCTGCATATGACACATTTTAAGTGCTTACTGAATTCTCAATAAAGAAATGTAATAACCAATTGAATGCTCTACACATTACTCAACAACGTTCTATAACCTGCACTACTATCATAATTTACCTTTCCTATTTACTGAGAAATTTTTCCAAGTTGATAAATATTTATTATATTTACATGAATGTAAGAATTCTCAGGAGGCATGTATTCCCATATTTGGAAGAATATTCCACGTTTTGATGTGATTGTTTTCTTGTGTCGTATTGTTGTGTCAATCAAAGTCTTTGGCATAGACAAATAGGAGTAGCTGCTTTGCTGGAGTTCCCTTGCTTTTTGGAGGACCCAACGGGTGTTGACAATTTAATCTCGGGTTCCTCTGCCCTTTATAAATCCAGCTTGAACATCTGGAAGCTCATGGTTCACATTCTGTTGAAGCCTGGCTTGGGGAATTCTGAGCGGTTCTTTGTGAGTGTGTCAGATGTGTGCAAATAAGTGATAGTTTGGACATTCTTTGGATCGCCTTTCTTTGTGGTTGGAATGAAAACTGACCATTTCCAGTCCTCTGGCCACAGCTGAGACTCCCAAATTTGCTGGCATATGGAGGGAAGCACATTCACAGCATCATCTTTTACAGTTTGAAATATCTCAACTGAATTCCATCACCTCCACGAGCTTTGTTTGTAGTTATGCTTCCTAAGTCCCACTAGACTTCACATTCCAGGACGTTGGGTCCTCAGGTGAATGATCACACCATCATGCTTAACTGGGTCATGAAGATCTTTTGTGCACATTTCATCCATGTATTCTTCCCACCTTTTCTTAATAGTTTCTACTTTGGTTACATCCGTATCATTTCTGTCCTTTATTGTGGGCGTTGTTTTTTTTTTTAATTTTTATTTAATTTTTAAACTTTACATAATTGTATTAGTTTTGCCAAATATCAAAATGAATCCAGCACAGGTATACATATGTTCCCCATCCTGAACCCTCCTCCCTCCTCCCTCCTCCCTCCCCATACCATCCCTCTGGGTCGTCCCAGTGCACTAGCCCCAAGCGTCCAGTATCGTGCATCGAACCTGGACTGGCATCTCGTTTCATACATGATATTTTACATGATTCAATGCCATTCTGCCAAATCTTCCCACCCTCTCCCTCTCCCACAGAGTCCATAAGACTGTTCTATACATCACTGTCTCTTTTGCTGTCTTGTTCACAGGGTTATTGTTACCATCTTTCTAAATTCCATATATATGCGTTAGTATACTGTATTGGTGTTTTTCTTTCTGGCTTACTTCACTCTGTATAATAGGCTCCAGTTTCATCCACCTCATTAGAACTGATTCAAATGTATTCTTTTTAATGGCTGAGTAATACTCCATTGTATATATGTACCACAGCTTTCTTATCCATTCATGTGCTGTTGTGCCCATTTTTGCACGAAATTTTCCCTTGGTATCTGTGACTTTCTTGAAGAGATCAGTAGGCTTTCCAATTCTATTGATTTGCTTTATTTATTGGCACTGGTAACTGAGGAAGGTTTTACCTCTCCTTGCAGTTCTTTGGGGCTCTTCATCCAAATGTGTATAGTTTTCTTTTTCTTTTTTTCATGTGCTATCCAGATTGATTGTTATATAAATACAGATTGAGAGGAAGCAGTTAACATTCATTTTCTATTTCAACACGTTCCAAATTGATTAAAACAATGAATCAACATATTTTGCATTTTAAAATAAAATAAAAACGTTTATAGGTGTTGCAAAATTTTCCTTTAACAGGCACTGCCAGGAAGAATGATGAAAACGTTCCGGAAATAGTGGCAATAGTTACAAAACACTGTGAATGTTCATTTTTCCCTCTAAAGTTTTATTATTTTATTTTTTAACTTTACAATATTGTATTGGTTTTGCCATACATTAACATGAACCCGCCACAGGTATACATGTGTTCCCCATGCTGAACCCTCTTCCTTCCTCCCTCCCCATACCATCCCTCTGGGTCGTCCCAGTGCACCAGCCCCAAACATCCAGTATCGTGCATCGAACCTGGACTGGCGACTCGTTTCATATATGATATTATACGTGTTTCAATGCCATTCTCCCAAATCATCCCACCCTCTCCCTCTCCCACAGAGTCCAAAAGACAGTTCTATACATCAGTGTCTCTTTCGCTGTCTCGTATACAGGATTGTGGTTTTCTTTTTCCCCTTTTTGTTTAGCTTCGCTCCTCTTTACAGCTCTTTGTGAGGCCTCATAACTTTACCATTTTTCATTTCTTTTTCATGCAGATGGTCTTGATCACTGTTTCCTGTACAGTATCATTAACCTCCATCTAGGTCTTCAGGCACTCATCTATCAGATAGAATCCCCTGTATCTATTTATCACTTCCATTGTATAATCATAAGGATTTTGATTTTACATGTACAAAATATATTAATTCCCTATATCTTGTAGGGAAATCTTCATCCAGATTTTCATCTAAGAAATACTGAAAACTCTATATGGTATTCAGGATACACATGAAATATAGCTGTTTGATGTTTGCAGCTTAGCTTAGATCTTAATTTCCGAATCATGGGAAATTCTCTTTCATGTGTACAAATCCAGAAAATGTTTCACATGTGAAAAATTGAGAATTCATATTTCATATGAGAACATTTCTCCCCAGATTGCCAAATTGGAAATACACAGAATTCCAAATCTCATATCAGAAGAACTTCCAAACATTCTTGATGAAAATATAGAGAATTTCAGAGCCCAAGCATGAAAATTTGTGGGAAAATTCTATATTTCTTGTAGGAAAATTAACAGGTTTTTCAAATGTTAAATAGACAGTATTCAATACTTCATGAAGAAAAGACCTCAAAAATATTTTCAAATGACAAATATGAAAAAACTCCATGTTTCATGTGACCATGCTTGGATATGTGAAATAGACATTTTTGTATTTCCTGTCAAAGAATCTGCATCCAGATTTTCATAACTCTAATGTAAAAAAATCCCACACTTTCTGCAGAATATTTCGTGTCCATACTTTCATGTATGATGTACACAGAATTCATACTTTAAGTTGGAAAAACTTTCTCCAGATTTGTATATGTGAATAATGGAGAATTTTATGTTTCGCACCCTGAAATCTTCATCTAGATTTCATATGTGAAACTGAGAATTTCATCTTTTATGTAGGACTATCTCATTTCAGATGTCTATACTTGAAACAGATAATACTTTCATCAAGAGGTGCCTTAATTACTGTATTTCTTCTTTCATTTCGGTGTTGTCATTGGGATAACTAAGGTTATTCATATCGCCCACATAAATTTTGTTTCTAACTTGACCTTCATCTAGATTTTTATTTTTTCATGGTGTTCTCTGCACAGAAGTTAAATAAGCAGGGCAACAATATATAGCTTTGACTTGTTCGTTTCCCGATTTGAATCAGTTCATTGTCCCGTGTCCAATTCTAACTGCTGAGCCTTTACTAGCATACACGCTTCCCAGTAGACATATAAGGTATTCTTGTATTCTTATCTCTAAGAATTGTACAAAATTATGTTTCTTTCTTTCTTTATTTCTTTTTTGGTTTGTGTGTGATTCACAGTGTCCAAGTCATTAGCAGAGACATTTAAGCAGATATAGATGATTGTATTCTATCTGCTTGCTTATTCTGTGATACAAACATCAATTCATATATACCTCTTATGATGAAATAACTAACTACACATTCTTGTGTGTGTGTGTGTGTGTGTGTGTGTGTGTTTAATTTTATTTTTTGGTCACTGCTGTCGTTTTCTCTCTTTTTTCAATTAGTCAAGTACCAACTGGTAATTTCCTATGAACGTGCCATCTTATTATACAATAATTAAATTATTCCCATGGCAATCTCTCACCTTTGATACCTACTGAATGGAGTTGAGCTTTGAGATCCAAAGTCAGACATTTGTACTCTGGGAAAATGTCAGGAATGTTCAAAAAATAGCTAGAGATTTTCAAGTGCTGCCTTTTTGAGCCCAATTTTGCTATTATATTTTATGTGGGAAGTTCTGCATTTCTTCATGCTGATGACAATTCCTCATTAGGAGAAATTTCCAAGGGGGGAAGAAAAAAAATGACAACATAATATGCTTGATTGCATATTGGAAGTCAAAGTAGTACCAGTTACGTGTGTACATAAGTAACATCCCATCAAACAGATTAATTCATGGCAACTAATGTTTCATGTTTTTCTGTCAAGGAAAAAAGAATAATAGAGTTTGCCAGGAAAAACTGAGAAGTTCCAAGAAGGCAGAAATGTAGGCAGATGTGAAATGCAACTCTCTCAATGAATGAATCACAAATAATACTTCTGCAAGGACAATAGTTCTCCCACAGCATCAGATAAATACTAGCAGAAGACTCTGATCACCAGAGTGTCCCATGTGGGTTCCAGACATACCTGAGTGGAAAGGAATGAAGAAGGGAGAAGGAGAATAAGAGGAAACAAGACAAAAACTGTGCCGCAGGTGGGAGATGGAGAAGCAGGAAAGAGATTTCCAGAATGAGGCAACCCCCTTCACTAAAGGGTAAATTACTTTGGACTGAAAGGGAACAAGGTAAAACAGCTGATGAAATATAATTTGATAGAGCAAGAGTCACACAGACAATGTGTGCCGTGGCCCTATATGGTCCAAACTGCAATGCAGCTCAGCCAGTATGCATGGGGTCTGGAAGCTGGAACATGGGATTTAGAGGGATCCTGGGAGAGGACTGCTGTTGACTATGTGGAAATGGCCTGATGGAGCAGGTACGAGTTGTGTAGCAGGGAATGCCTTTTGAGAATTCCCAAACTGGCAAAGAGGAGGTACTGTGTCACAATCAGGAGGCAGAGATACCTTGGTAGCCCCTCACCTTCCCACCTGTTAACACCTACTACAAGGCAAGAGAAAGACTAGCAGAAGTACCACTCATGCTCCTGCAAACACAGGCTAGAAAAGGATCCCATTAGGGCAAAACCTATTCTGCATATGGCTGCTGGCTCCGATTCATAATTGGCACCACCATGGTTCCAGCATTCCAAGCAGCTGTACCACCTTTTGTGCTCATCATGGCAGACCCCAGTGTGCCACAAGTGTCTCAGGGCAGACTCATTTGGTGACCACATGTGACGAAGGATGAAATTTACACCTGAGGCCCAGGGACAGAACCATTAAGGAAGAGGATTAGGAATCTTCCCACAAGTTTTGCATGCTGCAGATTAAATACACAGGATTAATGACGCAGACCCTGTGTCTATAGAATACATCAAAAGCTGAGAAGAGGTCAAATGGAAAAAAAAAAAAAAATCCCCAGGCTCAGGCAGCTGTAAGAACGCACAGGAATTATAGAAGTTTTGAGTCTGAGGTGTCCTTAGAGAGATGCAGAGTCCAGTTCTCTCCATTTTTGGAGAACTTCCCAGAGCTGTAATTGTCCTCTGGCTCATGCTGAGCACTAGGGCACTGACAGATGAGACACTAAGAAATATGTATTATTCTTTTGATGAATTGAATTGTTGTGTTGTTTGTGAACTATTTTTCTCAGTTGTAGGCTTCTTTGTTACTACACATTGATTTGGCTTTGAAGATTATTTCAACCATATTTTTATTTTTTGTATAGCTATTTCTACTTTTACTTTGGTTTCCTATTTTCTGTGCCTTTTGTTGCTGTTGCGTCACTTCATTCTTTAACACGGGTATGCCTCTCTATCTTAACTGTGGTTTTCTGTTATTCTGTGGGGGCTGTTCTGATCTTCTTGTCAGATTTGCTTTCTTGATTCTTCAGTGGGCACTCTGCTCTGATGGTGTTTTTTGCCTTGAGATTTACTTTATTGGCTCTCATTATGAATCTGTTGTCTTCTCTATAGTGTTTATTGCTTGTGGCACCTTTTATTTATTTATTTCACTTTTATCTATCTTACTTTTTTAATCTCCTCAATCTATCACTATGCCATTGTGGTTTTCTGGGCATAAGTTGAGCCTGACATTTTTGGCTGTCATCATCTGAGAGGGTAACAGGCAGGAAGGCCAGGGATCTCCAAACAGAGGAATTGGCCTGAAAGTATCAGACATTTTTATCTCTCTTAAATAGCAGGAGGAAACAAACTAGCAATATTTTTTCCTTCTTCACACAAATTTAAAAGGAGGTTTCTCTTAAAATGTTGTGTTGCCAGAATGACACCTGGTTTCATCTGAAGTTAACTATTCTTAAACCTTGAGATAACCAATGCATTTTTCTTATGGAAATGTTTGTCTTAAACTATGCTAATGTACTATGCTTTTACCCCAAACTCTGTTCTCAAGTCAGTTCCTCCTAATGGCTCAGAACCTACTTGACAAACCAGTATGTCATACTCAGATAGTATTTCCCTAATCTATGTAAATGAATCTATTTGTATGGTAATCTGTCCTTCTACAAGATTCAAGTTAATCATTTTATGGCTCGGGATGAACCATCTGATGCCAAGATTATCCCAAAATGCATCTTATGTGTGAGGGGGCCTGGTACCACTCAGTTTTAAAACATTCCTTTCTTCCATTAAGAGACTGCTAGTGACTATATAACATCCAGCTGAAGACTAGCAGGGGGGGTACTCTTTCTGCCCCCTTCTGATGTCTATGTCAGAAGTTTTCTCTATCTCATTGATACTTTAATAAAATTTTATTATACAAAGCTCTGAGTGATCCAGCCTTATCTCTGGCCCCGGATTGAATTCATCTCCTCCGGAGGCCAAGAATCCCGGCATCTTTGCATTCCATTACAACTTTTCACACTGAGACCAGGATCATGGGACACTACAGAATTCCTGTCTACACTGAATAATAACTGCTGGCAGTCTCCTTGAAGGCGTCTTAATCTCAGATGCACTGCACCCAACTGCCTACACAACCCAGGGCTGATGCCTGACACCACACAACAAGCAAGACAGAAAAACACAACCAATCATCAGCAAATAGACTGCCTAATGTCAGACTAATCCCATAGACACCTACAAATGACACGAACAGATATGGTCCCACCATTAGAGATGGAAGACTCAGCTGCAGACTCAAGAAAATACTTGTCAGTCTCTCCAACTGCAAAGCTCACACTAGCCACTCAACCCACTTTATCGACTTGGAGTGGAGACGAGGAGCAATAACTATTACACAGCAGTTTGGGAAGAAATGACGATCAACACAGTAAGTAGGGAAATGTGAAGTCAGAGAAATATGTTGTAGGCAAAGGAATGTGGTAAAAACTCAAAACATAGTGAAAGAAAAAGTGGGCAGGCTCCCTGAAAATAACTTGGATGCTGTGGTAGTAAAGGTGATAAAACATTATAGGAATGGAGAAAAGACGAGAAACATCTCTGGAGGGACTAGAAAAATGAATAAGTAACAAACAATTAACAACACACACAAAAAATGACTTTGGTCTCCTATATGCTAATACACATTGTTGTACAGCAGAAGCCAACACAACATTGGAAAGAAATTATCCTCCAATTTAGAAATGAAGTTGGAAATGAAACACAAGTGTTCAAAGGCACAAGAGACCTGACAAAGTTAATTGATACCTATAGGACATTTCAATGAAGCAGAGCAGAATGCACATTTTTTCTAAAGTGAAAATAAAATATCTTTAAGATATATCACAAAGGGGATCTCAAATCAAGCCTTGGGATTTTTGAGATAGTGGTAATGGTATGAGTCATTTTTTTTTTAACCACAATGTTATAATTTACATAGCAGAATTTGAAGGTGAGGACTGTGAAAAACACGAATCCATGTAGATGAATAAATACAACTGTACATGGCCAAGAGATCACTCATGAAATCTGAGAGAAAATGAAAGAAAAATCTTAGAAGAAAATAATATTAAAAAACACGATTATCCAAAAGTTATGGAGCATGCTAAAGCAGTAAAAGAGTGAAGTTGATAAACTCTACACATCTCAAATAATCAACATAACCTTAAATATAAAGCATTTAGAGAAAGAAGAAAAATCAGGCAAAATTTCCCAAAGTAAATAGAAGGGGAAAAAATGATAAAACTCAGAGCAGAAATTAAAGAAAAGAAATGATAAAAAAAAAAATCTAAAATCAGTATCACTAAAAGGGGTCTCTTGGAGAGGAGAAACAAAATAGACAAATCATGGTCCAGACTTATCAAGTAAAAAAAGACAACAAATCAGTCAAATTTGACATGATAAAGGATGATATTATAACTGATATAACAGAAATAACAAAGAATCATAAGGGACTATAGCAAACAACTATAAGTCAATAAAATTTAGAATCTGAGCCATGGACAAATGCTAAGAAATTCAAGTAAGAAGAAACAGAAAATATGAACTGAGCCATTACAAGCACTAATATTGAAACTGTGATGAAAAATTTCCAGTTGACAAACATAAACTCCAGATGGCTTCACATGGAAATTTTACGAACCAGTCAGAGAACTGCTAGAACATGCACTTCTGAAACGCTTCCAAAATTCTAGAGTGGAAGGAAAACCCAAAACTCGTCCTACAAGTTCACCATCACCCTGATACCAACACCGAGATAACACAGAAAAAGAAAGTTAGAGACTAATATCTCATAGATGAACAGAGGCAAACATCCTTAGCAAAATATGAGCAAAAAATTCCACCAACACCATAAAAGGATTGGACACCATAATTAAATGTGGGATTTATTCAAGATATGGAAACATTCTTCAATAGCTGCATATCAATGTATAGTGAAAGATTAAAACCATATGATCACCTCAAGAGTTGGTGAAATGTTTTGAAATAATTCAACAAGTGTTTGTGATAGAAGCTCTCCAAAAACTAAACATAGCACAAACGACCTCAACTTAACAAAATCACACAGATCAAAAGTACAACAACATATCACCCCACACCATTCCGAATGGCCATCATTAAAAAAAAAAAAAAAATACATCAGGGGACTGTCCTGTTGGTCCAGTGGCTAAGACACCATGATCCCTATGCAGGGGTCCCAGGTTTGCCCTTGTCATGGAATTAGATTCCACACAGAGTAATTGAGGTTTGTGTCAACCAAATAAAGAAGTAATATATATGTGTGCATATTAATGCATTTAAGTGGAATCCAGAAAACAGATGCTGAATAATCCATTTGGAGTGTAGGAAGAGATGCAGTCATGGAAAACAGACTTGTGGACACAGTGCAGGAAGGACATACCAAGTATGTAGTAGATAGCTGTTGTTATGGAGTGCTCTAGTGGAGTTGATTTTGGAGTAGGAGAGAAGGCCAAAGTGGGAGATGGGAGGACTGCTCAAAAGGGAGGCTCACCTGTATTTACTAATAACTGATTTATTTTGCTGGGCAGCAGACACTAACACAACATTGTAAAGAAAGAAAATCAGTCCTTGTCTAATTTGTGCTAGTGACAAGTAAAGCATCACAGTGCATGTCAATTAAAATGTGTATCCAGGATGGCTTTACGATGTATAGGCAGAGAAAAAGCAAAAAAAAAAAAAAGACAAACTTAAATGCAGAGCTATGTTAGCCAGAATAAATTCAGACTCTATACTTGTGTCCCTTCACTTCACTAATTTTCCATTGTTTCTAAAATAAAGAACGGCTTTCTAAAAGTAAAGTAAACATATATCATTATATATTTTCATAAACTGATGTCACCGGTTTATGAAACCATGAATCCACTCAAGTTTTAATAAGTAATAGCTGACCTTTGACATTCAAAATTATGTGAAGTAGGAATTAGTAAATATAGGTTAACAGTGAGGTGCTGCACAAGAATCCCTTATATTGCAATTCTAGAATGTGTGCTACTGACTGGAAAAAATGCATAGTCCAAAAATGGAGAATTATGTTTTCTTCATCAAGCCTTTCATTCTAAGAAGGATTTAATCATGAGGAGCAACTTCTCAAGTATTGCAAAAAGACTGCTCTGACAAAGGATAGGAGGATCCAAGTTTTACAGAAGTTTTGGTACAATGATCAGGTATGGAGACTGTCCGAATATTATGGTTAATGAAGAAAAACTGGACACCTCAAATGAATGGATTCAGATATTTTTACCTATGGGAAGATGCAAAAATCTGGGCTTCTTGAAATAATTCCTTTGATAATCACCTTAACTAGGGCTAGGATCTATTCTGTCTCAAGTCAGTTCTTCAGGCCACACTAGTGGCAAGTGCAGTAACTAAGGACTTGATAGCGGGCAACCTGATTTCATCAAGAGTTCCCCCAGGTTTCATGTTTATGGATAGATTCAAGGGCTTATGACTTGATGTCTGCAGCATCATTTGTTTACTGATATGGCTGGCAAATTTCTTGGTTCACAGTGTGCTCTATTCTCTACAACCTCAGAAAAAATTAGTCTCTATAAAGATCCTTACACTCTCAAAGAAGTTGACTGTGGGCTTCTACATGAACAGGACATCAGTCCAGTTCAGTTCAGTTGCTCAGTCATGTCCGACTCTTTGCCACCCCATGACTCGCAGCACACCAGGCCTCCCTGTCCATCACCGTCTCTCAGAGTTCACTCAAACTCACGTTCATCAAGTCAGTGATGCCATCCAGCCACCTCATCCTCTGCCGCCCCCTTCTCCTCCTGCCTCCAATCCCTCCCAGCATCAGAGTCAGAGGACCTAAAGTAATGTGGAAATACCTAATACAGGTTTAGTACAAATCCAAAAGATACAGGAGACTGAAAGCAAACTATAAATCTGAAGAACATGACCCGAAACACTTCAAGATCAAAGAAGGGTAACATATATATATACATATATATATATATATATACACATGTGTATATATATATATATATGTATGTATTTATATACACACACAGTATGTGTTTATATGCCTATTTGAACATATCAATGTAGTTACATAATTTTAAATATATATATATATATAAAACATTTTCAATTCCACCTGAACTTTCTCTGGAATATTCTCAAAAATATGCTTTACATTAAGGCATAAAACAAGTTCTTAGTATTTTACATAATACCAGATATGTTCTCTGAAAACCAGATGTGAAGATAAAATTTAAAAATGGGATATGTGTTTGCAAATTTGTCAGTTGTGAAAAATTATACAAGATACTCCTAAAGAACCAATATTTTAAAGGGTAAGTCATAAGGGAAATTATATAATTCACTGACATGAATGTAAGTGAAAGCACTTTTAGCAAATCATCAGATCCTGCAAAAGGACATACCTGCAGTTATATACCTCCTGCAAAATATATACTGCTACCTGTAGACAGCAAAATTATATATCTAAACTTTCGACATATACATATGCATGTATATGTGTAGCTATATATAAACTAATAGTTGCCCAGGTAGTACTAGTAAGGAACCTGTCTTCTCACACAGAGGTCATAAGTCATGCATGTTCAATCTGATTTGGGAAGATCTCCTAGAACTACGGATGGCAATCCATTCCTATTTTTTCACCTTGAGAATCCCATGGCTTGAGAATACACGATGGTGACAGTCTGTGTAATACAGAGTGTCAAACAGGAGTGTAGTTACTTAACACATGAAATATCACTTGAACGGGTTCTAAAATACATATACGTATACATATATATATATATATATATATATATATATATATATATATATATATACACACACACACATATGTATTAAACTTGTTCCTTTCATATATTCCCAATGACATACTCAACAACAACAACAAAACAGTGAACTTACTCTTTTCATTTCAGTCACAGACCCGTGTCCAAATCTTTGTGGCCCCATGGGTTGCACCACACCAGGCCTCCATGCCCATTACAAATTCCCAGAGTTCAGTAAAACATATGTTCATCAAGACGATGATGCCACCCAGCCATCTCAACCTCTGTCGTTCCCTTCTCCTCCTGATCCAAATCCCTCCCATCATCAGAGATTTTTATGAATAAACTCTACGCGTGAGGTGGCCAAAATACTTGAGTATCACCTTTAGCATCAGTCCATGGGGTTGCTGAGAGTCAGACATGACTGAGTGACTTCACTTTCATTTCTCCCTTTCACATATTGGAGAAGGAAATGGCGGCCCCCTCCAGTGTTCTTGCCTAGAGAATCCCAGGGACGGGGGAGCCTGGTGGGCTTCCATCTATAGGGTCACACAGAGTCGAACAAAACTGAAGTGACTTAGCAGCAAGATGGTTGATGGTGAGTGCTGTGCCTAGCTGCTCAGTCTTGTCTGACTCTTTGCAACCCCCGTGGACTGTAGCCAGCCAGGCTCCTTTAACCATGGAATTCTCCAGGCAAAAGTGCTGGAGTGGGTTGCCATGTCCTTCTCCAAAGTTGGTGAGTATCAAAACCCAAGGCTGGGGACTTCCCTGGGGGTCCAGTGATTGAGAATCTGCCTTCCAATGCAGGGAACGCGGGTTTGATCCGTGGTTCTAAGGAACTAAGATCCCACATGCCAGAGGGCAGTAGAACGGACAAAGGATCCCGCATGCCACAACTAAGACCCGAGGCAGCCAAATAAGTCAATAAAAATTAATACATAAAACAACTCTATGCGGTTTACATCATTCTTCTGGATATATTTGAAAGCATGGCATTAACAGTTTTATTTATTTATGGACATCCCATGAGACTGGCTGCAGGATCTTAGTTTCCTGACCAGGGACTGAACCCAGGACGCCAGAGTGAAAGCATTGAGCACTACCCACGGGTTTGCCCGGGGATTCCTAGTTTTATGTACTTAAAGGGTTTATTTTTATTGTATGCCAAAAACTACATCCTTTGCAGTGCCTAGGCTTATGACAAAAAAAAAAAGTCGATGTCAATTTTAAAAGGTTTGCACAAACTTAGGGGATAGGAAGGAAAATTGTGACTCCCTATTTATGCTGCTGGGCTTCCCTGATGGCTCAGACAGTAAAAATATCTGCCTGCAGTACAGGAGACCGGGCATTGATCCCTGCTTCAGGAAGATCTCCTGGAGAAGAGAAGGCCTGTTCACTCCAGTATTCTTGCCTGGAGAATTCCATGGACAGAGGAGCCTGGGGAGCCAGGATCCTTGGGTTTGCAAAGAGTCGAACACAACTGGATGACTAACACTTTCACTTTCGTGTGCTTCTAAAGATTGCTCAAAACTCAGAATCACCTGGGACCTTGTTAAACATTGAGATTCCAGGGCTGCATATCAGAACTAAGAAACTCAAACTGCCAGAGGAGGGGGCCTGGGAATCTGAAAGGTCAATGTTTGCCACCCCCTTTGATTCTGAAGTGAAGCGGGTCCCAGGGAGTAAAACCCTCCAATACTGTGGGAAAGTTTGATCTCTGGTGGCCCGGCGGGAAAGAATCCACCTGTTAAAGCAGGAGACCCGGGTTCATTCTCTGGGTCGGAAAGATGCCCTGGAGGAAGAAATGACAACCCACTCCAGTATTCTTCCCTGGGAAATCCCATGGACAGAGGAGCCTGGCAGGCTACAGTCTCTGGGGTCTCAAAAGGGTCAGACACAACTTAGCAACTAAACCACAAGGGTGACCCTGAAAGTCGCTCCATGGTGTCCGACCCTTGTGGACGGCGTGGACTATCCAGTCTGTGGAATCCTACAGGCTAGAGTACTGGAGTGGGTAGCCTTTCCCTTTTCCAGGGGATCTTCCCAACTCAGGGATCAAACTCAGGTCTCCCACATTGCAGGCAGATTCTTTACCAGCTGAGCCACAGCGGGAGCCCAAACCACAATAAGAACATGTTTAAAATACCCAAGAATCTACGCCTTCAGGACACCCTGATGGTCAAGTGTCAGAGATTCATTTTTTTCTTCATGTGACACACTGAGCACTTGCCTTGGGAGGAGCAGGTTATTGGTAATTCAATAAACCCATCAGATGCTGTAGCTCGAGCTGGGAGCCTCATCCTCCCCACCACCCTTCCAAGAATATAGGACACGTGCAGCCTCTCTCACGCCTTCGGGATGTTCTTGGTATTGAAGGAAGGTAGGGTATGATCAAAGCCCAGAGACCTGGATCCAAACTTCTCACAGTTTGGGCCACATTCTGAAATCTCCCAGGCTGTGCTGTCTTAAGCCTCAGGGAATCTAAGGAATTGCCTATGTGTCCTGTGCAAAAACACATTCTTGTCCAGCGGTTGGGCATAGGGCCTGAGAGTCTGAGTTTCTCACAATTCCAGGTGTTACCCAGGCTGCTTAAGGTGTCCACATTAAACAGCGAGTCCCAGAGAGCTTTTGCAAAGTACTGATGCTCTGGTTGCTTCTGCCGATCTTACTCCACACCCACAGAATCACTATCTCCAAAACTGGGAACAGGGAGTCAACGTTATTAAAGGTCTCAGATTTTTCTCAGGAGCAGGTAGGGTGCAAATGTGTAGCCGGGCAAATCACCCTACCATGAACCCTGTTTGGGGCTTCATTGTGTCCTGCAAAATCCGTATGTTGAGGGGACATTCACAATGGTTCACTGGCTAAGACCCTGCACTCCCAGTGCAGGGGCCTGGGCTGCGGTCCCTGGTCAGGGAACTAGATCCCACGTGCTGCCCGGAAGACCGAAGACCCCACCTGCCACAACTAACACCGGGTGCAGTCAAATAAAGCAATACATGTTTGAAAACTATCTGTAGAAGTCCTAACCCCCAACACTTTGGAATGTTACCGAATTTGGAGATGATACCGTTAACGAGGTGATGAAGTTCAAACGAGGTCACCAGGGTGAGCCCTAGTCCAATCTGATGGTTGTCTATATAAGAAGAGAGAGGACGACCCCTGGCAAGTCAGGGGTTAGGGCTCAGAGCTTTCACTGCCAAGGACCGAAGGTCAATACCTGGTCTGCAACTAAGACCCAGAAGCAAAGCACCTCAGCCAGGAAATAAAACAAACAAACAAAAAGGATATTAGGACACAAACGAAAACATCAAGCATGCTTGGACATGAAGAGACAGGAGGACATGAAAATGCAGCTGTCTGCACATCAAGGAAAGAGACCTGCAGAGGCAGCATACTGTCAACACCTTGATCCTACATTTCTGGCCTCCAGAACCAGGAGAAAAACGCTTCCTCTTGTTTAAGTCTGTGCTATTTCTGGTGGCCACCTTAGTACTTTAACACATTCTTTACATCGGGGTCCCTAGAGAGGGCTCACTTCAAGGACAGGTAGGGGGTATGCAGGTGATGACTCAGCTCCCAGGTGACTCCCACCCATCAACAAATGCCCACCGGCCCAGATTTTCCAGGATGCAGCCTGCTCCTGTGGACCACGTCTTGCAGACCACTGCTGCTAAAGGTCCCCGCCCAACTCTTTCTGGCCCCGATTTCTCTTACTTCTCTCCTAGACTGTGAGGGACAGAACCCCGTGAGAACAGAGCGAGGCCTGTGCTCAAACCACCCTGCATGTGAAGGGGAGTATGTGTTTTATGTGAAAAAAAAAAAAAAAAGAAGGAAGAGAAACCACTGTTGTCCAGCAGAACACACTGAAGCTTATCAACAGATGTACAGAAAAGCCTTCCCATGTTAGGTTACGAAGAAGCAGAGGACATGAGTTCAACCTCTTCTGCAGGGAAGGTTTCCAGGAAGGAGGACAGCAGCTCTGTGTCGATGGCTTGAGAGCAGATGAATGTACTGGAAGGCGTTTGGGTCTGCAGCCAGGAAAGGAATATGAGTGGTGGGGGGCGGGAGACCCAAGTTCAATCCCTGGGTCGGGGAGATGTCCTGGAAAAGAGGACGGCTGGCTACCCACTGCAGTATTCTCGCCTGTAGAATGCATTGGGCAGAGAAGCCCGGCTGCCTACGGTCCACGGAGTCCCAAAGTGGCAGATACGGAGGAGCAGTGGGAAAGTGGGAACGGGCTGCTGGCTCCCAGAGGCTCCAGATGGTCTGAGGGTGAATATCCCCCAGGACCCCGGGCCTGACTTTGCACAGTGAACCCGTCTTGGCACCGCCCGGGGGCTGAGATGGAGGCTTGGCATCTGCTGGATCCACCGGGGAAAATGCCGGAGTCCAGGGCCTGGGTGGGGTTAGCAGCGAGGGTCCCGTGGGAAGACGGTCCCCTCCAGCGGTGCTCGCTCCTGGACACTTAGTTCGTTGCAGGCCCTGAGGACGCGCCTCGTATTATGACGACAGATCGAACAGCCTCCGAAACGAGTGAGGACGTGGATGCCCTGGAAATGAGAACCACACGGAGTGGGCAAACAGGGCCCTGAACTCCTGTAGCCGATCCTTGCCTATCGGAGCGCATCTAGGCCCCACTCACGCTCAGGCCCTTTTATTTAACCACCAACAGGAAGACTCACGAGTTTAAAGGGGAAAATCATGGACACAGATGACAGAGGACCCCAAATGATTCACACTGAACTTCCCTTTATTTCTGTTATTTCTGTTAACAATCCAACACGGGGGTAATGACGCCAACAACCTCCCAAGCCCAAAACCCCGCCTCCAGAGTTCAGATTCACATTTCCAACTTGGTCGGAGCACATCTCTCCAAAGAATACCACCAACCCCTCCCTCCCCGCCCACTCTATATCACCTTTCCTTTTCCCCCATGCACTGAACAACTGTCTGAAACTGTGGTTTGTCTTCCTTCTAGATGCACTGAGGTCTGGGTGGCAGTGTCCCGGTGCCAGGGACAAAGCCTGCAACTCGTGACCTGGGCTAGGCGGGCATGTAGCAGGGGCACAGGATGGGCCAGATGCCGTAGAAGATCTCGTCACCGCAGTGGGGACAGGTGTTGGAGCTGAACCAGACCGTGCTGGCCCGCCCAGACGTGCGCACCAGCTGCCTGAGCCGGGCGTGCAGCTGAGCCAGGAGGCCCGGGTGCAGGGTGCCGCGCACATCCTCATAGCTCTCCAGGGGTGCGGGGTACAGCACCAGACTCAGCTTGCTCAGCCCCACGGTGTGCTGCAGCAGGCTCTCCAGCACGGACATGGAGATGGGGTTGCCGCAGAAGCGGAAGGTGGTGAGCTGGGAGCAGCGGCTCAGGGAGGGCAGGAGGGCGCTGAACTGGGAGTCCACGATGCCGCACTCGTCCAGGTCCAGGTCCTGCAGGGTGGCCGAGGTCCTCTCGATCAGGACCTGCAGGGGCTCCAGGCTGAGGCTGGTCAGGTTGACCCCGCTGAGCCCCAGGTCCTTCAGGAGGCTGACGCTTGGGCACTGCGACAGGTACGTCAGGTCTGACTCCGAAATCAGGCAGTTGCTGATGCACAGGGTCTCCAGAGGGGTCTTCAGGCACCTGGGGGAGACACAGGGCAGTCAGTCCCAGGGGCAGAGGTGGCGGGCCGAAGGACGTGGGGAGGAGAGGCCTGTTTCACCGCAACGCAGGGCATCTCACTGGCTCGGGGCTGGCCTCTCCCCTTCTTGACGGGAAGGCAGGGGCTCTTCCGGGGGGAAGGTCATGCTCACCGGGGTATGACCTCCCCCTGCACAAAATGATGAACTATTTTCCGTGTGGGAAACAAACAGGAAACAAGTGTTATTTGCCTACGTCAGCTTATTAGTATTGGGGTAGCAGGAATTAGGGTGGTTTTACAAGACACGACTAGTTGAATGCAACAGCAGGCTGGATGCAGTGGACGTGGGCTGGGGTTCCACACCATCACTGGCCGAATATCCCCTGGACGGTTCCCAGACCGTCCATCTCCTTTTTTTTCTTCTTTCCTTTTTCTGGTTTCCCGGTGAACATATTTACCGCTAATGCTTGGACTCTGCAGCTGCCACAAAGAGAATCAATGCAACTCATTCATATGGCCACACTAGGCTGCATCCTCTCAGCTTTTATCACTGTGTTCAAGGCAGAGCGACAACCTGATACTGAGGATTTCCTACGTATTCAGAAGTCGGAAAGGAAAATAATGCTTGTCATTTGGACTGGAAGAGAATGGAGCCACTTCAACAATGATGCTCGTGGGACCTTTTCTCTTCTCTGGACTGCTTAGGAGCCACAATTTTCCCCGCCTGATCCCTCCTTGTCATCTCCAGAATCACCCACTTCCCAAAGCTCACCTGGAGCCTAAACCAGCTCAGGACAGAAGCGGCGGGTGCGAGGGAGAGACAGCGCTTCGGACTTCTAACCTCACGCCTGATGGACCGACGTCCTTCTCGCCGACTTCTCTGTCATCGTCTCCGCTAAGACAGCGCTCTCTCGGAAAGAACGCCCAAGGGCGTCACACCTGACCCCGACTATGTGCACGGCCAGCAAGAAGTCCCCTTTGACAACGTCTAACCCAGGCCACGCCTCTGACCCTGACCAGGGAGGTGACCTGACCAGACGCCCGCGGACAGAGCGGCGGCACCCTGAGGACTTCCCAGCGACCCGTGCACCCTGGCAATGTCCCCAGCGGCCACGAAACGAGACAGGCCGGTTCTGGTCTGCGGACCTGGCGCCACGCCTCACCTGAGCACCTGGTGCAGGCGGCCCTCGAGGAAGGAGATGGAGTCCAGGGAGAGCTCCTGCAGGTGGGGCAGGTTCAGGAACTGGGCGGTGAGCTGGCGGACGCAGTGCGCCTCCCGGGCGGGGGCGGTGTGCGGCAACAGGCGCACGCGCGACAGCAGCAGCCGGCGCAGGTTGCCCATCCGGCCCAGGTGCGGCAGGAACCTGCCCAGCGTGGCCAGCTTCCAGGTGCAGTTCACCTCCAGGTCCTGGATGGAGTCCAGCTGCACCAGCTTCAGGATCCTCCTGATGCTCTGCACGGGGACGGTGAAGATTCTCAGCTTCTGGCAGCGCAGGTGCAGCAGGCTCCTCCTCTGCTTGGCCTTCTTCAACAGGTAGCTGAGGGTCTCGTCCAGCGTGTCCTCCTTGAGGCACAGGTCGACCAGCACCTCCACAGGGGCCCGCGCCGGCTTCAGCCCCGCCTGCGCCTCCACCCTGCGCGCCTTCTGCATGGGCTGGGCCGGCTCGGGCTCCAGCAGCGAGCACACGCTGGCCTTGATGCCACACCACAGGGTCCAGAAGTCCTGGTGGGCGTTGCGGCGCAAGTCCAGCACCTGCAGCTTCCACCGCCTGCGGGGCCGAGGGGGACACACTGAGCTGCGCAGGGGCCGACGGGCACCAGGACCCCGCGAGGGCGCTGCACTCCACACGCCACAGATCCTCTGGCTGCCGGGCCCGCCTTGGTCCCCGCTTTAAGGCACACTGCGGGGGGGGCGGGGGGGGAACCACGTGCCTTTTGTCCCCTCAACCAGTCCTCTCCCCCCGAACGCCTGTTCCCAGGTCATCCTCCTGGCCTGGCTGCATCTTGCTCACACCCCCAGGCCCCACCAGTCTGCCAGGTCGACCTTACCTGGGGCGGACCTCCTCAGCAAGCAGGAGGTCCAGGCCGTCGAGTGCAGCCTGGAAGGTCTCCAGATGAGGCTCGTGGTCCTTCATCAGGGCGCCCAGAGGGAGGCAGGCAAAGGGCCAGGCCTGCACCATCGCCTTCACGGCATGGGTGTGCCTCCCGGCAAAGGCCGCCGTAAACAGCGGAGGGAAGAGCTCCACGGGCAGCTCCTCCAGGGCCGCGACGGCCAAGGCCTCGTTCTGCAGCAGGCTCTGGCCGGCCAGCTCCAGGAGTCGGCGGGGGGGCGCCCAGACGCCCATCCTGAAGCACCTACTCCGGAACCAGTCCTGGGGGGATGTCAGAGAGCGAGGGGTGGGGGCGGGTCCTTCTCCGGCCAAGGAACCGGGGAGACCCTGCTGTCCCTCCACCCTCACGGAACCCAAGGCAGGGTCAGACACATCTTCTGGCCACCAAGTCACAGCTCTGGCCCCCGCTGGCACCAGGACGAGCCTCTCTCCCGGCAGCAACAAAGGGACAAGGTGACCTCTTGCCCCATCCCGTATCTACTGGCTGCTGCATTTGATCCCAGCCCTGCTGGCCGGCAGATACCTAGGAGTCTGACAGCTGACCCCACTCTCTTCAGAGAAAGCTTCTGATTATTACCCAAGGGCTGAAAACAGCAATAAGGAGTTTAGCCCAACACGGCCTGTCTCTAAACTCCAGCCAGTAACTCACGCGATGGGTGCTGTCATGTCACTCGATAAAAAGACGTGCCTTTCACTCTGCGTCTCTTCTACAAATCTTACTACCGTTCGGTTCAGTGGAGCAAAGCGCTCACATTCTGAACAAAGCCTGCACTCTTTAAAATATTCTACAGATTTTGGTTTTGGTATTCCACGGACTTAGAGAAGAGTTTCGACCTTTTAAAACAAAAAGAAACCCCCAGAACCCTTTAAGCTAGTAAATTCACAAAACCGTAAATTGGTATGAACTATAATCACTGCTCACACACTCAAGTGTACAACGTCACTCAAAAACTCCTCCGAATGAGACGTCTTGCGTTAAAGCAATTCCAGGAACGTCCCTGGCTGTTCAGTGAGGAGGACTCGGTGCTTTCACGGCAGGGCCACGAGTTCTATCCTTACCAGGGAACTAGGACCCCAGATGCGGTCGGGTGCGGACCCATGCCCTCACGATCACCCCGTCCTACCCCATCCCTCCCGCCACCAAATTCTACTTGGTTAAGAAATGTTCTTGACCGTCTGTAAAAGTGGCGGAAATCAGAGAAGAAACCAGTCTGGGACAAACGTAAAACTGCACGCAGGAGCAAAAGCAAAGTGTGCAACTGCCAAGGTGAATGGAAAGGCAAAGAAAATTCTCTACAGGATCGTGGCCTGTGTCGCCTGTGCCATGAATACCCCGGCAGGTACAGCTGTCAGAACCTGAGGCTCCAGCGTGGAGCAGTGCGCTCAGCCCTGAGACCGTCTTCTCCTTCCAGGGCACGCTTTTGAGATTCTGGCCGAAACGTCCATTCCCGGCTCAAGTGCTATCTTACTACTAGATCTCCATCCAGCTAAAGGCTGAGTGGGGCGTTTACTTTCTCACTACATACAACTGATGGGATCCTCTGTCTGTTCACAGAAGCAAAATATCAAAGAGGAAAACCAACCTGAAGGTACGTTCGTTGGGGGAGTTTGGGCCACATCAAAATCACCCAAATGTTCACGTTCAGACAGCTTTGTGCGGACGGTGGTGTCGCCCCAGAAGAAAAAGAGACAGAGTAAGACTCCCGGGTGTCACACCGTCGCTTACACATCATATTACGCCACACAGCGACACGTGACACGTGTGCTCGTTCACGGGGGAACAGAGGTGTAATGGAGAGATGGTGGGTCCTCCAGCTTTTGAGGGTCCAGGCTTCCCTGGAACCGGTCAGGTCAAAATGACACCTAGGAGCTGGCCAGGAGAACAGAGGGACCAGACATTTGGAGTGAAACCAAGGGAAGCAGCCAAGTCCCGTGTGTTGCGTTTCCAGGAATTCAGCGACTTCTCTTAGGCTGGGCTTGACAAATTGCCAGCAGAGGGAGTGGCTACAAAGGGACCAGGTGGATCCCTTAAACCCAAGGCAAACCCAAGATCCACGCTGCCTCCCTCCCTGGAGGCAAAGACCATTTCCTCCCTGAAGCCAGGAGATTAAATTTAGGAATGTGACGCGTCCCTTTCGGCTGGCCAAACCCGGGACGCGCCTTCTTCTGCCTGAAAGCCACTGAGGGCTTAGGGTCGTGGGCTCTCCTGAAAGGAAATAAAACGTGGGCCAAGGACACAAATTCTGTGTCAGCAAACGGCGGCAAGACGAGGCTCAGGCGTCCCCATGCACATCCCAGCCTGGGCTCTGTCCAGCGACCTGTACCTTCACCACGAACTTCAAAGCCTCCCTCCCAAGAGCAGGGGGGTAACCTGACGTTCCCTCAGTGCCAGTGAACAAGGAATGCAAAGCGCCTTCGAAACCCCCACCCCTCACCCCTCTCCCTCCCTCCTCTAAGGCTCTCACCTACACAGATTCTGATGGGAGCTCAACTCGAAGCCCACAAATACAATTCCCTTTGTCCTCTGCTCTGCATTAAGCACAGGGAGCAACACGGACTTTCTGCCCAGGGGGGTGCAAAGCCTGCATCAGAGGGTCTGGGGTGCAGCCCCTGCTGGGCTCGCGGACGCGCTGGTTCTGCTGCGGTCTCAGAACACAGACGGACGGAACCTCTCCACCCTCGGCCTTGTGATGCCGCAACAGTTCTTCTGTTTGGAGGGCCAGAAGGTGGCCTTCCCTGAAGGACACGCTGCAGTTTGGTAACTTCCTAGAGATGGCACTCACCAAATTCCTACCATCCCCATCAGCAGCCAGAGATGTGTCTGCCCCTTAAATAGAGCTAAAACCCTAAAACAGGGTCAAGCTGCAATGTGCCTAGTGGGCATTTTGCCTTCCAGCAATCACCTGGACCAAGCAGCTGCAGGAGCTCAAGCCTCGCAACCAAGAGAATCATCAAGTCCCTGATTAAGGAGCAGCCGTGACGACCCTGGCACTCTCCCCCACTTCCTCAAATAACCTTCAGAGAGAAGCCGAAGCTCACCCCTGGTTTTCTTTCCAGCCTGGAAAGAGCCCGAGACAGCCAAGGCAGGACGCTGTCACGCTCCACGGAGGAGGAACCGGAAGACCCCCCTGGGCGAAGATGGATGGATGGACGCATCTGCCCCACTGTACATGAGGGAGAGCTGGCCGACTTCACGGGCACTTGGGCAGACAGCCAACAGCAGAGGACCAGGCTTGGGATGTTTCCACGGGAACTCAACATCCAGGAGATCTAAGGACGCAGGAGGGACCACTGTCTTCAAATGATCTAAAAACGGCAAGTATCAGCCAGAAAGTCTCTCCGGGCCAGGCAGGGGACAGGCCTCTGTCCACCTCCAGCTCCACAGAGTCCGTTTGGGCAGGGGACTCACTGGACACAGAAGCACCAGGGGCTCATCGGCATGAAGACGGGATCTCCCTGCCCAGCGTCAGGTCGGCCCAGGACGACTCCCAGGGACCGAGGCGTGAGTCAACCTGGCGGACAGTTCTACCTCACAGGCTGGTGCGGCCTCGGAGCTCGTTTCGGGGTTGGGAAGAGCTCATTCCCTCTCTAGCTGCACAATTCCTTCTGCGACGGCAAACCGTCGGCTCCCCAGGGCCTTCCTCGGGGGTCTTTGGAATGCCTCTGTGCCCAAAGAGGCACTAGAAATGCTGGAAGATGACCCTCCCTGGCTTCTGGATGAAGACCACAGCCTGGCTGGTCCTCAGAGGCCCCAGACTGACAGAAGCCCTGCGGACCCAGCCTCCAGCAGACGACATCCCACCTGCAGTTCCAGTAGGTCTGCCCTCCCTCCGCTCTGCAGCTGGATCTCTTCTTACCCTGGAAAGGTCTACCCTTTCTATGAGCCCCCTCTGCCTCTTCCTGTGCTTGGCAAGACGGATTCAATGACATCTAGACCTAAACAAAAGAGGCTCCCTCCTTCTTCCTCCACAGTGAAGACTTGCCAGAGGTCCAGGTCACCCTACCTCTAGCCAGTTACTCCTCAGCCTGGTGCTTCTACAGGCAAAGCAGCAGTAGGGTGGAGTGGGCGGGGGATGGGAGGGTGAGGGTCCGCTCCAGGCAGCAGAACTAGGGGCCTGGTCTCCCGGCTCTCAGAGCTGTATCTCATTTGCTCGAGCGGTGTCGGGATCACTGAGGGCGCTGCGGCCTGCGCTTGGGGGCGGGGGGAGCATCCCCAGCTGGTAGATAGTAGTGGAATAATACAACAGAATGATCAGACAGTTGGCTCGATACTCCACGAGGGAACTGTACATAAGAGAAGAAACTTTACAGGGTTTTGCGAGACCACAATAAGACGAATGACACTCAAGGAAGTAACGGGAAAATTCTGAAACACGTAGGCTTCCTCGATTCCTAGAGCAAAACAAAGTCGCCTGGCATCAAAGCCACCTTGGCTTGCTTTAATCAAGCGAACTTGCTTAGCAACAAAACCATGCAACACAAGCGTGAGACATGGCCCAAAACCATAAAACAGTGCTGGCCTGAGACTTGCACCCTGCCGAGTGAGCTCCGTGAGTCAATAACCCCCACAACATGCTCTTGGGCCCCCAAGACAAGACACGTTCTGGCCAGAATGCGTCCCCGAACAATACAACGATAGCCGAAAACAAGACCTACAACCTGCCCAGTGGTCATCAAGGTAGTGACTCCCCAAAACAGGCCCTGGACAAACCAAACACAATCACCTACGGAAAGGTGCCTTTTTCAAATCAAAGACCTGCATTGTCCTGAGACCCGAAAACAGTTTTCCCAAGTAACGTGACAGGGAAGTCTAGGGTGCTGCGGTCCACGGGGTCGCAAAGAGTGGCATACGACTGAGCAACTGAACTGAACTGAACTATGATAGTCCTAGCCTGACCACATAGAAAGGGACAAGGAAACTTCCCTGCCCTACCTGGGGGAGGCACTGATGATAGAAACGTGCTGTCTACTCAAGAAAAAGAAGATCTTCGCCCCCTTCCCCTCTTCCTCTGATGGTGTAAGTGTAACTGAGTACTTAGGGCAACACAACGCTTGGGAACCTTC
Organism: Bos taurus; assembly: GCF_002263795.3. Classification (NCBI taxonomy): domain Eukaryota; kingdom Metazoa; phylum Chordata; class Mammalia; order Artiodactyla; family Bovidae; genus Bos; species Bos taurus. The sequence continues at coordinate 25,197,516 of NC_082638.1, forward strand.
CAAGTGTCCTACTCTCAATAAATCCCTTCCGTTCTAACACTTCGCTTCTCGCCCAATTTCTTCCTAGTATTAAGCAGTAACCGCTCAGTCGTGTCGGACTTCTTGGGACCCCACGGACTGTGGCCCACCAGGCTCCTCTGTCCATGGGATTCTCTAGGCAAAAATACGGGAGTGGCCTGCCATTTGCCACTCCAGGGGATCTTCCCAACTGCACACAAAGGAGACCTCACTAATGTGCAGTACAGGATACCCCCCGTTAACCCGTTTCAGAAAACTGCCTCCTGTCTTCATATCCTGTATCAATTCTATACCTCTGCTCCGACGATTGTTTATTTACTTAAGTGTTAAGGTGAATGACCTGGGGATATTTGTTCCATCCGGAGACATGAAGGGCTGTGGTGCCAGAGCTCACTGGAGCCCTGAAAACCAAACCTCATGGTTTCACAGGGTCCGACTCTGTTTCTCTTTGCCTAGGGGAGATGTCAGCGGCTGTACCCACTTCCTACTTCCAAGGGCACTCGGAGGGAGCACTGAGACTGGACACACACATGAGAGAGGCTCAGACAGAAGTGGGTGCGGGCAGCCTGGGAGGGGCTGTTTCTAATATTCACAAAGTGGCTGGCGGCGGGGGGCAGGGACATCATTCTCAGCGACTGAGAAGGACAGCTCGTGAAACGATCATGTTCATCCTCTAGCTAGGAGTACGTATGAGGAGGTGACATACAACACAAGTATAACTAATGCTGTTTTCTGTTGGATATAAAAGTGAACAGAGTGAGCCCTAAGAGTTCTCATCCAAAAAAGTACTTTTCTCTATTTAATTTTGAATCCAAATGAAATGCTGAACGTTCACTAGACTCCCTGCACTCATCACTGCAGGATGGATGTAAGTGGACTCATGATGCTGAACCCCTTAAACTTACCCAGGGCTATGAGACAATTCTACTCATATCTCAGTAAGACTGGGAAAAAAAAGAGAAACAAAGGCATGATCTTCCACTCAGGGTGTCTGAACAAACGAAAGGCAAGCAAGCCTCAAAACTAATGACTGGCAAACCTGATCTGTACCCTGGAGCAGGCCCACCGGGGTGACCACTCCAGCTGAAACTGCAAAGCCAACCTTCATAATCTAAGCACAATGATGATATTTTTCCATGGCCATTCCATGTTTTTTTTTGTTTTTTTTTTTCACGTTAAGAACCCTGTTGCACTAACTGAACTGTGTGACACCTTTGTTGTTGTTCAGTCACTCAGTCCTGTCTGACTCTTTGCGACCCTGTGAACCTTAGCACACAAATATTCCCTGTCCTTCACTGTCTCCCAGACATTGCTCAAACTCATGTCTATTGAGTCAGGGATGCCATCCATCCATTTCGTCCTCTGTCTTCCCCTTCTCCTCTTGTCTTCCATCCTTCCTAGCGTCAGAGTTCTTTCCAAACAGACAGATTCGCATCAGGTGGCCAACGTTTTGGAGCTTCAGCTTCAACATCAGCCCTTCCAAAGAATACTCAGGGTTGATCTCCTTTAGCATTCACTGGTTGTAAATGTTTAGAGAATCAACAATAGTAAAGCTATTTTTTTTTTTTTTTTTTACTACTCTGCCATCTTAAGCATTGAGAATTAAAGTGTTTCATTTCTTTGCAAACACGTCAGCAAGGAGTCCTCTCGACTCTGCTTCCTTTCTTCTCAGCACATAACTTACAACTGGGGGTGAGCATCTTTCCTATGCACCACCTGGCCAACTGTCACCCTACTTCCTAAGCCTGGATCTGCTTCACCGGCTCATTCTTTGTGCTTTCAGGCCTGATACTATCTCCGAGTTTCTTTATCACTGCCAAGTGAAGCAATATTTGCTGGCATCTTTGCCTCTGAGATATCTTCATTTCTTTTATCACCAACAGGCTCTTTATTTAAGTTTGTGTAGGGGATGGGGAATCAGAGCCTGAAGCTGGATTCTCAATCAAACTGACAAAACCTCCTATCCGGCAGAATTTAAATCACCAAGTGTTTCACTTTCCTCACCTCAGTGACGCTGAAACAGCATCAGCTGTTTCCTTTTTCCTTTTCACACGCAAGGGCTGGGGCTCAGGAGAGGGTCACAGAGGGGGCCACGGAGACGGACACGGGAATGATGCCTCTGGCCAGGTCCAGGTCTCTCTAAGCCATCCCTGGGCCTATCTGGTGGGGCAGTGTGCCCAGGAACCTCTCTGAGGACTGGAATACCCTACTCTGTTTGTGGGCAGTGAAAAGCTTAGGGACTACTAGAGCAGAGAACAGGAGCCTCCCTTCAGGGGACGTGATCCACCACAGCCTAGGGACTCAGCGGGTCTGAGGGTACTGCCGGGGCATCCAGGAGGATGGGGCAATGGTGCAATATTCGGGGACAAATCCAGAGAGGCCTAGATTTACACCTTACCTCAGTTCAACAGCTGTCCCCCAAGGGCTCAGGCTCAGGCCATCTCCCAGCAGGAAACCTCCCAGTACTGCCTGCCCTGCACAGGGCCAAGTAGGCAGATTCACTGATGGGGTGTCACCGGCAGGATCTGGGGAGCAGCTGTGCACAGAGACCTCTCCCACTGGTGAGGCAGGAGATATGAAGGGTGTGGGAACCCTGGTCCGGTGCCGGGACTGCAGAAGCAGACCTCTGGGACTCTCTGCCGTGGCCTGGGCTCTGATCACACTCTGTCTGCACAGGAAAGGGACTGGCTGGCAGCCCCAGCCTGGCCCTTTTCTCCCCCTGCCCTGAACTCCCCTGGATTCATGACCTGGACCTCTCCTCCTTCCACAGCTTCCTCCTCTCAGGGTCCTGGCCCCAGTCGGTCCTGACCCAGACACTCAAGAGTCTGCAGCTCTGGGACCGAGGGTCCACGTGTACTACTCTGGAGTCAGCAGTGATACTGGGGGTTACAGCCAGGTGTGCTGGGTCGCCCTTGGGTCAGTGGCGCCCAAGGCCTACCCAGCACCCCCAGGGCATAATGTCGTCCTCGCCCTACGGGGTCTCTCTCCATTTCACGTCTGGCCACTGGCCTCCTCCAGCTGCAGCTGGAGGACTCACTCTACTGCCTGAGTGCTTGCTTTCCAGGAGCACCTCACTCCCAGGGGACCCACACTTACAGAGAAGGCTCGCCACCCAGCCTTTGCCCAATACCACAAAGGGGCCCAGTGTCTGGCGTCTGAAACCCGCCTCCCAAGCACAGGTTCCCAAGTTCGGAACCTCACCGTGGCTTCGCGAATGGGGCCCCAACTCGCCGAAGCTGCCTCTTCCAACACAACAGCAGGACCAAAGCTCTCTTAGGAAAATGCCTTGGGAAACTAAACGGTGCTCATCCTCCTCCTGCCCTGAGGGCCTCAGGCCCCAGATGCTACCCAGCTCCAAGATGACCAGAACGGAGTGGGCACCAGAGGTGGCCAAGGGGATCGATCAGCTTACCTCAAGATGACTTCCCCCCGCACTGGTTCAGCTCACAATGGCCTCAGGCCCTCACACACCTGGTTTCCCTGGTCTCCTGTCCTCTCAGTCACCCGTGTCCACCGGAGCCTGAGAGCAAGAACCAAAATGCTCCATAAGTAAGACGACGGTACGTCAACATGCGTCTTGAGGAAGCCTGAGGAGACACTGAAAACCGGAGGGCCAACCCCGCCATGTGACTGCGCGTCTCCTCATCTCCAAATCTGAGCAATTTCTCCAGGGCCGGACCAGCGGACAATGGAAGCCCCGAGCTGCTGCTCGGGTCAAAGGGCCCTTCCTCTAAGGACACTGACCACCATCCCGCAGCCCCATTTCGGCCGCTTGCTCGGCCCACCACGCCCTGGCACCTCCAGAGGGGACCCCACGTCCAGTGCCAAGCGGCGGCAGACGGTGGTTCGCTGCATTATTGCGTCCACAGCGCGGGTCCCGCGGCCTCTTTCTGGAGCACGTGGCCCCGGCTGGCTCCTCCCCCGCTTCAGCCTTCACTCCAGCCCGCGGTCCCATAACTCCTTTTAGGGCAGCAAAGAGAACTGCGGGTCTGTGGGGGCGAACAAGGGACTAGCTTAAGCTCACCTTGAGGGAAAGCCGGGAACCCGAGGCGGGAACTTACGGTTTGTGCAGCCGCGCCTCTCCACGTGATCCCTGCTGAACGTTGAGGAGAGAGAAGCGGTGACTCAGCAGTGTGGCCCAACCAATCCCAGCTCCTGTTTCCTCCCGGAGCAAATCTCGCGAGATCTTGGTATAGCGACTTGGGTCTCCCGGAGTTCCAGAAGAGGCCTGGAGGGGCCAAAGAGATGGGGAGGCGTGGTGCCTGTGGCAACGCCCACCAGAATGGCTGGAGGAGGAGCATTAGGGTGGCGTGCTGGGCGTGGGGAGGTGCGAGGATGGGTGGGTTCAGTGTTGTTGTCGGGGGAAGTGGGGGAGGGGTGGGGGAAGAGGAGGGGTGGGTGGGCTGTAGGGGGGGGTGAGGGGCGGGGGGTTAGGAGTGGTGGGGGTTAGGATTGGTGGGGGGGAGGAGTGGTGGGCGGGGGGTGGGGGGGTGAGGGGTTGGGGGATTGGGGGGTGTGGATGGCGGGGGTGTGGGTTGAGGGGGTTCGGAATGGCATAGGTGTGCGCGACTCCGGGTAAATGATGCTTTCCCTGGTGGCTCAGATGTTCAAGTGTCTGACTGCAATTCTGGAGGCTGCGGGTTCCATCCCTGGGCCGGGAAGATCCTGTGGAGAAGGAAATGGTAGCCCATTCGAGAATTCTTGCCTGGCAAATCCCATGGACAGAGGAGCCTAGTAAGCTGCAGTCCGTGGGGTCGCAAAGAGTCAGCCAGGACCGAGTGACTTCACTTTCACTTTGCTGTTACTATGACTCAGTTGCCAGTCTCTTACCGTGCTTTGATTAAACACACTGCATCACAGGTGTGTCTGTATAGAAAAAACATTGTGTATATAGGGTTTGATACTATGTGAGGTTACAGATGTCCACTGGGTGTCTTGGAATGTGTTCTCTGCAGACAAGTGGTGTGATGATTCCATTTCTTTCAAAAGACAAAATTAGTACTTGATTTACTCATGGACTGAAACATTGAGATAAGTATTCACACCCTTATTTTATACAGAAGAAAACATCTCAAACTCAGTTCAGTGACATGAGAGTTTTAAACTTCCTTCTCCAGCTCCCACTTTTGCCTAGTCTCCCCGTGGTGGCCCCAACGCTCCTCTTCAGCTCTGCAGGAGAACTGGCAGGCACCATTTTGTTTGTAGACCTGCGATCTCACTCGGAAAGGCTGACCGAGATAAAATGTCCAAAAGAGCCCCCAGCTGTCCCTTGGGGGTGCCCCTCACTCCCTGCACTCTGTGAGTTCCCAAGGCACCAGACTCTATACATGGATCAAAAATATTCTTCCAAAAATTCCAGAAAGGTCTAATAGCAAAACTGGAGCCTGTCTCCTGCTGGCAACTATATAAATAGAGCATTTACACTGTACTTGAAACTGTTTACACAGCATCGACATTGTATTAGGAATTACAAGGAATGTGGAGATGATTGAAAGCCTGCGGGAGCATCCCCTTAAGTTACATGCAAAGACTACAGCATTTCATATAAGGGACTTGAGCAGCCATGGATTTTGGTATCTGCGGGTGCAGGGTTCCCGGGCCCAGTCTCCCGAGGGGTACCGAGGAGAGAGGACGGGGCCTTCTCAGGACTTGTGCTGCTCCCCCTGCCTGGGGTGCGGTCTCAAGTACCGCCACCCAGCTCCTGACCTGCCTAGGTCCACAGTCTCTCTGCCAGGCTTCCCTGACCGTGATATCAGAAATCACAGCCTCCCCCAACTCACATGCCATATTCACCTCCAGAGCTACTGGGTTATTGTATTTTTGTTTCTAGAACAACATGTGGCATCCGTCCGTTTTATTTATCTGCTGCATAAATACACAGAAACTGTTAGTAACACCATCGTTTATCTGTGCCACAGCCTCGACCCACTTACTCCTGGCTCCCCAGATACTTACACTTGATCTTAGCCAGAAGGCTGAGAAGCGATTTCTCCAAGCACTTCATGAAATCCAGAACTTCGTGATTTAAAATTAGCATGCAAGGGAGAAAGTCAGCCAGCATGTAGCTGGATGCGGACACGGGCGGTGGTGGTCATTGAAATAAAAGGTTTGCAACACAGTTTCTCTCCATATAATACATTTGTTGACAGCTTCCATGACATTACCACGTTTCATTGCCATTAAGGGACATTCTGAAGTTTACATTTGACCATTTCTGAAGGCAGATCCATCACGTTTTTTGTGTTGTTTTTTTTTTTTTAACTTTTATTTTATTTTTAAACATTACAATATTGTATTAGTTTTGCCAAATATCGAAATGAATCCGCCACAGGTATACCCGCGTTCCCCATCCTGAACCCTCCTCCCTCCTCCCTCCCCTACCCTCCCTCTGGGTCGTCCCAGTGCACCAGCCCCAAGCATCCAGTACCGTGCATTGAACCTGGACTGGCGACTCGTTTCATACATGATATTATACACGTTTCAATGCTATTCTCCCAAATCTCCCCACCCTCTCCCTCTCCCACAGAGTCCATCAGACTGATCTATACATCGGTGTCTCTCTTGCTGTCTCGTACACAGGGTTTTTGTTACCATCTTTCTAAATTAATCAGTGGCATATCATAGTTTGTTTGGCTTTGCGTAAATGGTGGCCCTAGAAGTAAAGGACCCTCCTGCCAAGGCAGAAGACATAAGAGATGCAGGTTCCATCTCTGGGTCAGGAAGACCCCTGGAGGAAGGCATGGCAACCCACTCCGGTATTCCTGCCTGAAGAATCCTATGGACAGAGGAGTCTGCTCGGCTACAGTCCGTAGGGTTGCAGAGAGTCAAACCTGACTGAAGCAACTGAGTGCACACCCATACATATGTCAGTAAATATATATTTTATATTGGCATGAGGAACAATGCTGTGGGGCTTCACTGATGATCCCATATTTAAGACTCCTCACTTCTATTCCAGGGGGCATTGGTTCAGTCCCTGGTCAGGGATTTATGATCCCACATGGAAAAGTGTGTGGTGAAAAAAAAAAAAAAAAAGAGTGCTGTTGTATCTTACAGCTGATGTCATCTTAGATTTATGAAATTTTTTATTTTTTCATAAGCAGAATCCAGCCTACTAAATACATGTCACAAGTCACTAATGGGATGCTAGCTGCCTTGGGAGGAGCAGGTTATTTATTGGTAATTCAATTAGACAGAGATTGACAAACTGCCTTGCCTCCTGTTTTTTGGTTTCTTTTCCTCCCACCAACAAGCTAAGAATGAGTTTTATGTTTTAGGTTTTTTTTTTTTTTTAACTTTTAAAAATACGTTTCACATTTTTACATTTTTTGTAATTTGGGGGGGAAACCAAGGAATATTTTGTGAGGTGTGAGAATTAGAGGATATCTAAATTTCAGGGTCACAAATAAAGTTTTATTGGAACAGAGCCGTGAACCTTTGCCGCTGCCCGAGGCTGTTTCACACTGCTAATGGCAGTGACCCCGTGGCTCTTAATGCCTGGCTACGCTCTAGCCCACTACGCAGAAATTTTACAGGCTCATTGCTGCAGAGACCAAAATGAAGCATTCCAAACCCCATGGCTCATCAGTCCAGTTGACTGAGTGGGGGCAAACACTTCCCACTCTTGAGCCTCAGTGGAGGGTGAAACCGGAGTGTCTATGTCTCCACCTCACAGAGAGATTTCCCTGGAAATACCAGCACCATGTCCTGTGTCCTGTGTCCATGGAAGTCCTACCTGGCTCTCCAAAAGCCTTGTCTCAGTGAGGCTGTATCAGGAGATTCCAAGCCTTTTAAAGCCCATTCTAATCCAATGCATAGTATCCAAACCAGGCTCCACTCAGGTTTCTGAACCACTTTTTCCCCAGAGGATCTTTCAAGTAGAAACCTTTGGACCAAATTGCTAGAGAGAGGAATGAATGTGGGTGGGGTTTCAGGGCCCCGGCCAGGGGCTGTTTTCTCACCACATCAGTGTGGTGAGAGTCCCCACTTGCCTCTCGGGCATCCAGCGGCCCACCACCTCATCTCCAATTTCAATCTGCATCTTTATTTATTTGGGGTTCAGTAGCTTAAGGGCAGGGGAAGGTGGTCCACACAGCGATTCCCACAGACCTCGGGCTGATGTCAGGAACCTAAAAAGGCAGGGGTCCTCTTTCAATGCCAGAAAATTCTCCAGCGGCAAATAAGAAACCCTTGTTGTCTTCCAGGAGCAAGGGGCTGGGGTGGTGGGTGGGGTGGTGGGCAGGGTGAGGGGGACAGGAAGCAAGCCTACTCCCAAGTGATCTGCACTTGAAGACGCAGCACCCCCTGGATTGCCGCTGTCCTCACCGTGGATCTTCCTGCTGAACCCCGGGAGCTTTTCTTAGGCAGGGGCTCATGCTTTCTTAAACCACGTCAGGGCTGTCAGTTCACACCCTGGTCCGCATCCTTCTCCCTTCCTCCCTCGAGCCCCCTCTTCTCTCTCCTTCCCCTTTGCGCCACCTAGGTTATATCTCAAGCTTTCCCTTCCACTGCCTTTACAGCCCTCTGCACACAGATTCTTAGGGGGAGGGAAGGTTTCAGGGAAGAAATATGTGTATTTCCAGTCCTTATAAGGTAACAGAGCCACGGAATTAGAACCCAAATGAAGTTCGCTAATGAACGTGATCTCAAGTGCTTTAACCAGATATAACATCAAAAATACCTTTCTTATCAAATCAACATGTGTTCCTCTTAAATTCACACAATATATGCCCATGACATCTCAATGAAGCAAGAAAAAAGAATAAACACCTGAGCATTAGAAAGAGCTCGTTTTATACTCTTGTAAGATGGTTGGTTGGAGAAGGCAATGGCACCCCACTCCGGTACTCTTGCCTGGAAAATCCCATGGATGGCGGCCGATCCTGGTAGGCTGCAGTCCATGGGGTCGCTGAGAGTCGGACACGACTGAGTGACTTCACTTTCACTTTTCCCTTTCACACATTGAAGAAGGAAATGGCGGCCCCTTCCAGTGTTCTTGCCTGGAGAATCCCAGGGACGGGGGAGCCTGGTGGGCTTCCATCTATAGGGTCGCACAGAGTCGAACACAACTGAAGCGACTTAGCAGCAAGATGGTCGATGGTGAGTGCTGTGCCTAGCTGCTCAGTCCTGTCTGACTCTTTGTGACCCCATGGACTGTAGCCAGCCAGCCTCCTCTAACCATGGAATTCTCCAGGCAAAAGTGCCGGAGTGGGTTGCCATGTCCTTCTCCAAAGTTGGTGAGTATCAAAACCCAAGGCTGGGGACTTCCCTGGGGGTCCAGTGATTGAGAATCTGCCTTCCAATGCAGGCAACGCGGGTTTGATCCGTGGTTCTAAGGAACTAAGATCCCACATGCCAGAGGGCAGTAGAACGGACAAAGGATCCCGCATGCCACAACTAAGACCCGAGGCAGCCAAATAAGTCAATAAAAATTAATACATAAAACAACTCTATGCGGTTTACATCATTCTTCTGGATATATTTGAAAGCATGGCATTAACAGTTTTATTTATTTATGGACATCCCATGAGACTGGCTGCAGGATCTTAGTTTCCTGACCAGGGACTGAACCCAGGACGCCAGAGTGAAAGCATTGAGCACTACCCACGGGTTTGCCCAGGAATTCCTAGTTTTATGTACTTAAAGGGTTTATTTTTATTGTATGCCAAAAACTACATCCTTTGCAGTGCCTAGGCTTATGACAAAAAAAAAAAAAAGTCGATGTCAATTTTAAAAGGTTTGCACAAACTTAGGGGATAGGAAGGAAAATTGTGACTCCCTATTTATGCTGCTGGGCTTCCCTGATGGCTCAGACAGTAAAAAAAAAAAAAAAAAAATCTGCCTGCAGTACAGGAGACCGGGCTTTGATCCCTGGGTCGGGAAGATCTCCTGGAGAAGAGAAGGGCTGTCCACTCCAGTATTCTTGCCTGGAGAATTCCACGGACAGAGGAGCCTGGGGAGCCAGGATCCTTGGGTTTGCAAAGAGTCGAACACAACTGGATGACTAACACTTTCACTTTCGTGTGCTTCTAAAGATTGCTCAAATCTCAGAATCACCTGGGACCTTGTTAAACATTGAGATTCCAGGGCTGCATATCAGAACTAAGAAACTCAAACTGCCAGAGGAGGGGGGGCCCGGGAATCTGAAAAGGCAATGTTTGCCCCCCTCCTTGATTCTGAAGTGAAGCGGGTCCCAGGGAGTAAAACCCTCCAATACTGTGGGAAAGTTTGATGTCTGGTGGCGCAGCAGCAAAGAATCCACCTGTTAATGCAGGAGACCCGGGTTCATTCTCTGGGTCGGAAAGATGCCCTGGAGGAAGAAAGGACAAACCACTCCAGTATTCTTGCCTGGGAAATCCCATGGACAGAGGAGCCTGGCAGGCTACAGTCTCCGGGCTCCCAAAAGAGTCAGACACAACTTAGCAACTAAACCACAAGGGTGACGCTGAAAGTCGCTCCACGGTGTCCGACCCTTGTGGACGGCGTGGACTATCCAGTCCGTGGAATCCTACAAGCTAGAGTACTGGAGTGGGTAGCCTTTCCCCTCTCCAGGGGATCTTCCCAACCCAGGGATCAAACTTAGGTCTCCCACATTGCAGGCAGATTCTTTACCAGCTGAGCCACAACGGGAGCCCAAACCACAATAAGCACATGTTTAAAATACCCAAGAATCTACGCCTTCAGGACACCCTGAGGGTCGAGGGAAAGCGATTCATTTTTTTCTCTATGGGACACACTGAGCACCTGCCTTGGGAGGAGCGGGTTATTGGTAATTCAATAAACCCATCAGATGCTGTAGCTCGAGCTGGGAGCCTCATCCTCCCCGCCACCCTTCCGAGATTCTAGGACACGTGCAGCCTCTCTCGGGCCTTCGGGATGTTCTTGGTATTGAAGGAAGGTAGGGTATGAGCAAAGCCCAGAGATCGGGATCCAAACTTCTCGGTTTGGGCCACGCTCTCAAATCTCCCGGGCTGTGCTTCTTAAGCCTCAGGGAATCTAAGGAATTGCCTAAGTATCTTGTGCAAAAACACATTCTCGTCCAACGGTTGCACTTAGGGCCTGAGAGTCTGAGTGTCTCACAACTCCAGGTGCTGCCCGGGCTGCTTAAGGTGTCCACATTAAACAGCGAGCCCCAGAGAGCTTTTGCAAAGTACTGATGCTCTGGTTGCTTCTGCCGATCTTACTCCACACCCACAGAATCAGTATCTCCACAACTGGGACCAGGGAGTCAACGTTATTAAAGGTCTCAGATTTTTCTCAGGAGCAGGTAGGGTGCAAATGTGTAGCCGGGCAAATCACCCTACCATCAACCCTGTTTGGGGCTTCATTGTGTCCTGCAAAATCCATATGTTGAGGGGACTTTCACAATGGTCCAGTGGCTAAGACCCTGCACTCCCAGTGCAGGGGCCTGGGCTGCGGTCCCTGGTCAGGGAACTAGATCCCACGTGCTGCCCGGAAGACCGAAGACCCCACCTGCCACAACTAACACCGGGTGCAGTCAAATAAAGCAATACATGTTTGAAAACTATCTGTAGAAGTCCTAACCCCCAACACTTTGGAATGTTACCGTATTTGGAGATGGTATCGTTAACGAGGTGATGAAGTTCAAACGAGGTCACCAGGGTGAGCCCTAGTCCAATCTGATGGTTGTCTATATAAGAAGAGAGAGGACGACCCCTGGCAAGCCAGGGGTTAGGGCTCAGAGCTTTCACTGCCAAGGACCCAAAGTCAATCCCTGGTCTGCAACTAAGACCCAGAAGCAAAGCACCTCGCCCAGGAAATCAAACAAACAAACAAACAAACAAACAAACAAAAGAGGAAATTAGGACACTCAAGAAGACGTCAAGCATGATTGGACATGAAGAGACAGGAGGACACGAGAATGCAGCTGTCTGCACATCAAAGAAAGAGACCTGCGGAGGCACCACACTGTCAACACCTTGATCCTACATTTCCGGCCTCCAGAACCGGGAGAAAAACGCTTCCTCTTGTTTAAGTCTGTGCTATTTCTGGTGGCCACCTTAGTACTTTAACACATTCTTTACATCGGGGTCCCTAGAGAGGGCTCACTTCAAGGACAGGTAGGGGGTATGCAGGTGATGACTCAGCTCCCAGGTGACTCCCACCCATCAACAAATGCCCACCGGCCCAGATTTTCCAGGATGCAGCCTGCTCCTGTGGACCACGTCTTGCAGACCACTGCTGCTAAAGGTCCCCGCCCAACTCTTTCTGGCCCCGATTTCTCTTACTTCTCTCCTAGACTGTGAGGGACAGAACCCCGTGAGAACAGAGCGAGGCCTGTGCTCAAACCACCCTGCATGTGAAGGGGAGTATGTGTTTTATGTGAAAAAAAAAAAAAAAGAAGGAAGAGAAACCACTGTTGTCCAGCAGAACACACTGAAGCTTATCAACAGATGTACAGAAAAGCCTTCCCATGTTAGGTTACGAAGAAGCAGAGGACATGAGTTCAACCTCTTCTGCAGGGAAGGTTTCCAGGAAGGAGGACAGCAGCTCTGTGTCGATGGCTTGAGAGCAGATGAATGTACTGGAAGGCGTTTGGGTCTGCAGCCAGGAAAGGAATATGAGTGGTGGGGGGCGGGAGACCCAAGTTCAATCCCTGGGTCGGGGAGATGTCCTGGAAAAGAGGACGGCTGGCTACCCACTGCAGTATTCTCGCCTGTAGAATGCATTGGGCAGAGAAGCCCGGCTGCCTACGGTCCACGGAGTCCCAAAGTGGCAGATACGGAGGAGCAGTGGGAAAGTGGGAACGGGCTGCTGGCTCCCAGAGGCTCCAGATGGTCTGAGGGTGAATATCCCCCAGGACCCCGGGCCTGACTTTGCACAGTGAACCCGTCTTGGCACCGCCCGGGGGCTGAGATGGAGGCTTGGCATCTGCTGGATCCACCGGGGAAAATGCCGGAGTCCAGGGCCTGGGTGGGGTTAGCAGCGAGGGTCCCGTGGGAAGACGGTCCCCTCCAGCGGTGCTCGCTCCTGGACACTTAGTTCGTTGCAGGCCCTGAGGACGCGCCTCGTATTATGACGACAGATCGATCAGCCTCCGAAACGAGTGAGGACGTGGATGCCCTGGAAATGAGAACCACACAGAGTGGGCAAACAGGGCCCTGAACTCCTGTAGCCGATCCTTGCCTATCGGAGCGCATCTAGGCCCCACTCACGCTCAGGCCCTTTTATTTAACCACCAACAGGAAGACTCACGAGTTTAAAGGGGAAAATCATGGACACAGATGACAGAGGACCCCAAATGATTCACACTGAACTTCCCTTTATTTCTGTTATTTCTGTTAACAATCCAACACGGGGGTAATGACGCCAACAACCTCCCAAGCCCAAAACCCCGCCTCCAGAGTTCAGATTCACATTTCCAACTTGGTCGGAGCACATCTCTCCAAAGAATACCACCAACCCCTCCCTCCCCGCCCACTCTATATCACCTTTCCTTTTCCCCCATGCACTGAACAACTGTCTGAAACTGTGGTTTGTCTTCCTTCTAGATGCACTGAGGTCTGGGTGGCAGTGTCCCGGTGCCAGGGACAAAGCCTGCAACTCGTGACCTGGGCTAGGCGGGCATGTAGCAGGGGCACAGGATGGGCCAGATGCCGTAGAAGATCTCGTCACCGCAGTGGGGACAGGTGTTGGAGCTGAACCAGACCGTGCTGGCCCGCCCAGACGTGCGCACCAGCTGCCTGAGCCGGGCGTGCAGCTGAGCCAGGAGGCCCGGGTGCAGGGTGCCGCGCACATCCTCATAGCTCTCCAGGGGTGCGGGGTACAGCACCAGACTCAGCTTGCTCAGCCCCACGGTGTGCTGCAGCAGGCTCTCCAGCACGGACATGGAGATGGGGTTGCCGCAGAAGCGGAAGGTGGTGAGCTGGGAGCAGCGGCTCAGGGAGGGCAGGAGGGCGCTGAACTGGGAGTCCACGATGCCGCACTCGTCCAGGTCCAGGTCCTGCAGGGTGGCCGAGGTCCTCTCGATCAGGACCTGCAGGGGCTCCAGGCTGAGGCTGGTCAGGTTGACCCCGCTGAGCCCCAGGTCCTTCAGGAGGCTGACGCTTGGGCACTGCGACAGGTACGTCAGGTCTGACTCCGAAATCAGGCAGTTGCTGATGCACAGGGTCTCCAGAGGGGTCTTCAGGCACCTGGGGGAGACACAGGGCAGTCAGTCCCAGGGGCAGAGGTGGCGGGCCGAAGGACGTGGGGAGGAGAGGCCTGTTTCACCGCAACGCAGGGCATCTCACTGGCTCGGGGCTGGCCTCTCCCCTTCTTGACGGGAAGGCAGGGGCTCTTCCGGGGGGAAGGTCATGCTCACCGGGGTATGACCTCCCCCTGCACAAAATGATGAACTATTTTCCGTGTGGGAAACAAACAGGAAACAAGTGTTATTTGCCTACGTCAGCTTATTAGTATTGGGGTAGCAGGAATTAGGGTGGTTTTACAAGACACGACTAGTTGAATGCAACAGCAGGCTGGATGCAGTGGACGTGGGCTGGGGTTCCACACCATCACTGGCCGAATATCCCCTGGACGGTTCCCAGACCGTCCATCTCCTTTTTTTTCTTCTTTCCTTTTTCTGGTTTCCCGGTGAACATATTTACCGCTAATGCTTGGACTCTGCAGCTGCCACAAAGAGAATCAATGCAACTCATTCATATGGCCACACTAGGCTGCATCCTCTCAGCTTTTATCACTGTGTTCAAGGCAGAGCGACAACCTGATACTGAGGATTTCCTACGTATTCAGAAGTCGGAAAGGAAAATAATGCTTGTCATTTGGACTGGAAGAGAATGGAGCCACTTCAACAATGATGCTCGTGGGACCTTTTCTCTTCTCTGGACTGCTTAGGAGCCACAATTTTCCCCGCCTGATCCCTCCTTGTCATCTCCAGAATCACCCACTTCCCAAAGCTCACCTGGAGCCTAAACCAGCTCAGGACAGAAGCGGCGGGTGCGAGGGAGAGACAGCGCTTCGGACTTCTAACCTCACGCCTGATGGACCGACGTCCTTCTCGCCGACTTCTCTGTCATCGTCTCCGCTAAGACAGCGCTCTCTCGGAAAGAACGCCCAAGGGCGTCACACCTGACCCCGACTATGTGCACGGCCAGCAAGAAGTCCCCTTTGACAACGTCTAACCCAGGCCACGCCTCTGACCCTGACCAGGGAGGTGACCTGACCAGACGCCCGCGGACAGAGCGGCGGCACCCTGAGGACTTCCCAGCGACCCGTGCACCCTGGCAATGTCCCCAGCGGCCACGAAACGAGACAGGCCGGTTCTGGTCTGCGGACCTGGCGCCACGCCTCACCTGAGCACCTGGTGCAGGCGGCCCTCGAGGAAGGAGATGGAGTCCAGGGAGAGCTCCTGCAGGTGGGGCAGGTTCAGGAACTGGGCGGTGAGCTGGCGGACGCAGTGCGCCTCCCGGGCGGGGGCGGTGTGCGGCAACAGGCGCACGCGCGACAGCAGCAGCCGGCGCAGGTTGCCCATCCGGCCCAGGTGCGGCAGGAACCTGCCCAGCGTGGCCAGCTTCCAGGTGCAGTTCACCTCCAGGTCCTGGATGGAGTCCAGCTGCACCAGCTTCAGGATCCTCCTGATGCTCTGCACGGGGACGGTGAAGATTCTCAGCTTCTGGCAGCGCAGGTGCAGCAGGCTCCTCCTCTGCTTGGCCTTCTTCAACAGGTAGCTGAGGGTCTCGTCCAGCGTGTCCTCCTTGAGGCACAGGTCGACCAGCACCTCCACAGGGGCCCGCGCCGGCTTCAGCCCCGCCTGCGCCTCCACCCTGCGCGCCTTCTGCATGGGCTGGGCCGGCTCGGGCTCCAGCAGCGAGCACACGCTGGCCTTGATGCCACACCACAGGGTCCAGAAGTCCTGGTGGGCGTTGCGGCGCAAGTCCAGCACCTGCAGCTTCCACCGCCTGCGGGGCCGAGGGGGACACACTGAGCTGCGCAGGGGCCGACGGGCACCAGGACCCCGCGAGGGCGCTGCACTCCACACGCCACAGATCCTCTGGCTGCCGGGCCCGCCTTGGTCCCCGCTTTAAGGCACACTGCGGGGGGGCGGGGGGGGAACCACGTGCCTTTTGTCCCCTCAACCAGTCCTCTCCCCCCGAACGCCTGTTCCCAGGTCATCCTCCTGGCCTGGCTGCATCTTGCTCACACCCCCAGGCCCCACCAGTCTGCCAGGTCGACCTTACCTGGGGCGGACCTCCTCAGCAAGCAGGAGGTCCAGGCCGTCGAGTGCAGCCTGGAAGGTCTCCAGATGAGGCTCGTGGTCCTTCATCAGGGCGCCCAGAGGGAGGCAGGCAAAGGGCCAGGCCTGCACCATCGCCTTCACGGCATGGGTGTGCCTCCCGGCAAAGGCCGCCGTAAACAGCGGAGGGAAGAGCTCCACGGGCAGCTCCTCCAGGGCCGCGACGGCCAAGGCCTCGTTCTGCAGCAGGCTCTGGCCGGCCAGCTCCAGGAGTCGGCGGGGGGGCGCCCAGACGCCCATCCTGAAGCACCTACTCCGGAACCAGTCCTGGGGGGATGTCAGAGAGCGAGGGGTGGGGGCGGGTCCTTCTCCGGCCAAGGAACCGGGGAGACCCTGCTGTCCCTCCACCCTCACGGAACCCAAGGCAGGGTCAGACACATCTTCTGGCCACCAAGTCACAGCTCTGGCCCCCGCTGGCACCAGGACGAGCCTCTCTCCCGGCAGCAACAAAGGGACAAGGTGACCTCTTGCCCCATCCCGTATCTACTGGCTGCTGCATTTGATCCCAGCCCTGCTGGCCGGCAGATACCTAGGAGTCTGACAGCTGACCCCACTCTCTTCAGAGAAAGCTTCTGATTATTACCCAAGGGCTGAAAACAGCAATAAGGAGTTTAGCCCAACACGGCCTGTCTCTAAACTCCAGCCAGTAACTCACGCGATGGGTGCTGTCATGTCACTCGATAAAAAGACGTGCCTTTCACTCTGCGTCTCTTCTACAAATCTTACTACCGTTCGGTTCAGTGGAGCAAAGCGCTCACATTCTGAACAAAGCCTGCACTCTTTAAAATATTCTACAGATTTTGGTTTTGGTATTCCACGGACTTAGAGAAGAGTTTCGACCTTTTAAAACAAAAAGAAACCCCCAGAACCCTTTAAGCTAGTAAATTCACAAAACCGTAAATTGGTATGAACTATAATCACTGCTCACACACTCAAGTGTACAACGTCACTCAAAAACTCCTCCGAATGAGACGTCTTGCGTTAAAGCAATTCCAGGAACGTCCCTGGCTGTTCAGTGAGGAGGACTCGGTGCTTTCACGGCAGGGCCACGAGTTCTATCCTTACCAGGGAACTAGGACCCCAGATGCGGTCGGGTGCGGACCCATGCCCTCACGATCACCCCGTCCTACCCCATCCCTCCCGCCACCAAATTCTACTTGGTTAAGAAATGTTCTTGACCGTCTGTAAAAGTGGCGGAAATCAGAGAAGAAACCAGTCTGGGACAAACGTAAAACTGCACGCAGGAGCAAAAGCAAAGTGTGCAACTGCCAAGGTGAATGGAAAGGCAAAGAAAATTCTCTACAGGATCGTGGCCTGTGTCGCCTGTGCCATGAATACCCCGGCAGGTACAGCTGTCAGAACCTGAGGCTCCAGCGTGGAGCAGTGCGCTCAGCCCTGAGACCGTCTTCTCCTTCCAGGGCACGCTTTTGAGATTCTGGCCGAAACGTCCATTCCCGGCTCAAGTGCTATCTTACTACTAGATCTCCATCCAGCTAAAGGCTGAGTGGGGCGTTTACTTTCTCACTGCATACAACTGATGGGATCCTCTGTCTGTTCACAGAAGCAAAATATCAAAGAGGAAAACCAACCTGAAGGTACGTTCGTTGGGGGAGTTTGGGCCACATCAAAATCACCCAAATGTTCACGTTCAGACAGCTTTGTGCGGACGGTGGTGTCGCCCCAGAAGAAAAAGAGACAGAGTAAGACTCCCGGGTGTCACACCGTCGCTTACACATCATATTACGCCACACAGCGACACGTGACACGTGTGCTCGTTCACGGGGGAACAGAGGTGTAATGGAGGGATGGTGGGTCCTCCAGCTTTTGAGGGTCCAGGCTTCCCTGGAACCGGTCAGGTCAAAATGACACCTAGGAGCTGGCCAGGAGAACAGAGGGACCAGACATTTGGAGTGAAACCAAGGGAAGCAGCCAAGTCCCGTGTGTTGCGTTTCCAGGAATTCAGCGACTTCTCTTAGGCTGGGCTTGACAAATTGCCAGCAGAGGGAGTGGCTACAAAGGGACCAGGTGGATCCCTTAAACCCAAGGCAAACCCAAGATCCACGCTGCCTCCCTCCCTGGAGGCAAAGACCATTTCCTCCCTGAAGCCAGGAGATTAAATTTAGGAATGTGACGCGTCCCTTTCGGCTGGCCAAACCCGGGACGCGCCTTCTTCTGCCTGAAAGCCACTGAGGGCTTAGGGTCGTGGGCTCTCCTGAAAGGAAATAAAACGTGGGCCAAGGACACAAATTCTGTGTCAGCAAACGGCGGCAAGACGAGGCTCAGGCGTCCCCATGCACATCCCAGCCTGGGCTCTGTCCAGCGACCTGTACCTTCACCACGAACTTCAAAGCCTCCCTCCCAAGAGCAGGGGGGTAACCTGACGTTCCCTCAGTGCCAGTGAACAAGGAATGCAAAGCGCCTTCGAAACCCCCACCCCTCACCCCTCTCCCTCCCTCCTCTAAGGCTCTCACCTACACAGATTCTGATGGGAGCTCAACTCGAAGCCCACAAATACAATTCCCTTTGTCCTCTGCTCTGCATTAAGCACAGGGAGCAACACGGACTTTCTGCCCAGGGGGGTGCAAAGCCTGCATCAGAGGGTCTGGGGTGCAGCCCCTGCTGGGCTCGCGGACGCGCTGGTTCTGCTGCGGTCTCAGAACACAGACGGACGGAACCTCTCCACCCTCGGCCTTGTGATGCCGCAACAGTTCTTCTGTTTGGAGGGCCAGAAGGTGGCCTTCCCTGAAGGACACGCTGCAGTTTGGTAACTTCCTAGAGATGGCACTCACCAAATTCCTACCATCCCCATCAGCAGCCAGAGATGTGTCTGCCCCTTAAATAGAGCTAAAACCCTAAAACAGGGTCAAGCTGCAATGTGCCTAGTGGGCATTTTGCCTTCCAGCAATCACCTGGACCAAGCAGCTGCAGGAGCTCAAGCCTCGCAACCAAGAGAATCATCAAGTCCCTGATTAAGGAGCAGCCGTGACGACCCTGGCACTCTCCCCCACTTCCTCAAATAACCTTCAGAGAGAAGCCGAAGCTCACCCCTGGTTTTCTTTCCAGCCTGGAAAGAGCCCGAGACAGCCAAGGCAGGACGCTGTCACGCTCCACGGAGGAGGAACCGGAAGACCCCCCTGGGCGAAGATGGATGGATGGACGCATCTGCCCCACTGTACATGAGGGAGAGCTGGCCGACTTCACGGGCACTTGGGCAGACAGCCAACAGCAGAGGACTAGGCTTGGGATGTTTCCACGGGAACTCAACATCCAGGAGATCTAAGGACGCAGGAGGGACCACTGTCTTCAAATGATCTAAAAACGGCAAGTATCAGCCAGAAAGTCTCTCCGGGCCAGGCAGGGGACAGGCCTCTGTCCACCTCCAGCTCCACAGAGTCCGTTTGGGCAGGGGACTCACTGGACACAGAAGCACCAGGGGCTCATCGGCATGAAGACGGGATCTCCCTGCCCAGCGTCAGGTCGGCCCAGGACGACTCCCAGGGACCGAGGCGTGAGTCAACCTGGCGGACAGTTCTACCTCACAGGCTGGTGCGGCCTCGGAGCTCGTTTCGGGGTTGGGAAGAGCTCATTCCCTCTCTAGCTGCACAATTCCTTCTGCGACGGCAAACCGTCGGCTCCCCAGGGCCTTCCTCGGGGGTCTTTGGAATGCCTCTGTGCCCAAAGAGGCACTAGAAATGCTGGAAGATGACCCTCCCTGGCTTCTGGATGAAGACCACAGCCTGGTTGGTCCTCAGAGGCCCCAGACTGACAGAAGCCCTGCGGACCCAGCCTCCAGCAGACGACATCCCACCTGCAGTTCCAGTAGGTCTGCCCTCCCTCCGCTCTGCAGCTGGATCTCTTCTTACCCTGGAAAGGTCTACCCTTTCTATGAGCCCCCTCTGCCTCTTCCTGTGCTTGGCAAGACGGATTCAATGACATCTAGACCTAAACAAAAGAGGCTCCCTCCTTCTTCCTCCACAGTGAAGACTTGCCAGAGGTCCAGGTCACCCTACCTCTAGCCAGTTACTCCTCAGCCTGGTGCTTCTACAGGCAAAGCAGCAGTAGGGTGGAGTGGGCGGGGGATGGGAGGGTGAGGGTCCGCTCCAGGCAGCAGAACTAGGGGCCTGGTCTCCCGGCTCTCAGAGCTGTATCTCATTTGCTCGAGCGGTGTCGGGATCACTGAGGGCGCTGCGGCCTGCGCTTGGGGGCGGGGGGAGCATCCCCAGCTGGTAGATAGTAGTGGAATAATACAACAGAATGATCAGACAGTTGGCTCGATACTCCACGAGGGAACTGTACATAAGAGAAGAAACTTTACAGGGTTTTGCGAGACCACAATAAGACGAATGACACTCAAGGAAGTAACGGGAAAATTCTGAAACACGTAGGCTTCCTCGATTCCTAGAGCAAAACAAAGTCGCCTGGCATCAAAGCCACCTTGGCTTGCTTTAATCAAGCGAACTTGCTTAGCAACAAAACCATGCAACACAAGCGTGAGACATGGCCCAAAACCATAAAACAGTGCTGGCCTGAGACTTGCACCCTGCCGAGTGAGCTCCGTGAGTCAATAACCCCCACAACATGCTCTTGGGCCCCCAAGACACGTTCTGGCCAGAATGCGTCCCCGAACAATACAACGATAGCCGAAAACAAGACCTACAACCTGCCCAGTGGTCATCAAGGTAGTGACTCCCCAAAACAGGCCCTGGACAAACCAAACACAATCACCTACGGAAAGGTGCCTTTTTCAAATCAAAGACCTGCATTGTCCTGAGACCCGAAAACAGTTTGCCCAAGTAACGTGACAGGGAAGTCTAGGGTGCTGCGGTCCACGGGGTCGCAAAGAGTGGCATACGACTGAGCAACTGAACTGAACTGAACTATGATAGTCCTAGCCTGACCACATAGAAAGGGACAAGGAAACTTCCCTGCCCTACCTGGGGGAGGCACTGATGATAGAAACGTGCTGTCTACTCAAGAAAAAGAAGATCTTCGCCCCCTTCCCCTCTTCCTCTGATGGTGTAAGTGTAACTGAGTACTTAGGGCAACACAACGCTTGGGAACCTTCCAAGTGTCCTACTCTCAATAAATCCCTTCCGTTCTAACACTTCGCTTCTCGCCCAATTTCTTCCTAGTATTAAGCAGTAACCGCTCAGTCGTGTCGGACTTCTTGGGACCCCACGGACTGTGGCCCACCAGGCTCCTCTGTCCATGGGATTCTCTAGGCAAAAATACGGGAGTGGCCTGCCATTTGCCACTCCAGGGGATCTTCCCAACTGCACACAAAGGAGACCTCACTAATGTGCAGTACAGGATACCCCCCGTTAACCCGTTTCAGAAAACTGCCTCCTGTCTTCATATCCTGTATCAATTCTATACCTCTGCTCCGACGATTGTTTATTTACTTAAGTGTTAAGGTGAATGACCTGGGGATATTTGTTCCATCCGGAGACATGAAGGGCTGTGGTGCCAGAGCTCACTGGAGCCCTGAAAACCAAACCTCATGGTTTCACAGGGTCCGACTCTGTTTCTCTTTGCCTAGGGGAGATGTCAGCGGCTGTACCCACTTCCTACTTCCAAGGGCACTCGGAGGGAGCACTGAGACTGGACACACACATGAGAGAGGCTCAGACAGAAGTGGGTGCGGGCAGCCTGGGAGGGGCTGTTTCTAATATTCACAAAGTGGCTGGCGGCGGGGGGCAGGGACATCATTCTCAGCGACTGAGAAGGACAGCTCGTGAAACGATCATGTTCATCCTCTAGCTAGGAGTACGTATGAGGAGGTGACATACAACACAAGTATAACTAATGCTGTTTTCTGTTGGATATAAAAGTGAACAGAGTGAGCCCTAAGAGTTCTCATCCAAAAAAGTACTTTTCTCTATTTAATTTTGAATCCAAATGAAATGCTGAACGTTCACTAGACTCCCTGCACTCATCACTGCAGGATGGATGTAAGTGGACTCATGATGCTGAACCCCTTAAACTTACCCAGGGCTATGAGACAATTCTACTCATATCTCAGTAAGACTGGGAAAAAAAAGAGAAACAAAGGCATGATCTTCCACTCAGGGTGTCTGAACAAACGAAAGGCAAGCAAGCCTCAAAACTAATGACTGGCAAACCTGATCTGTACCCTGGAGCAGGCCCACCGGGGTGACCACTCCAGCTGAAACTGCAAAGCCAACCTTCATAATCTAAGCACAATGATGATATTTTTCCATGGCCATTCCATGTTTTTTTTTGTTTTTTTTTTTCACGTTAAGAACCCTGTTGCACTAACTGAACTGTGTGACACCTTTGTTGTTGTTCAGTCACTCAGTCCTGTCTGACTCTTTGCGACCCTGTGAACCTTAGCACACAAATATTCCCTGTCCTTCACTGTCTCCCAGACATTGCTCAAACTCATGTCTATTGAGTCAGGGATGCCATCCATCCATTTCGTCCTCTGTCTTCCCCTTCTCCTCTTGTCTTCCATCCTTCCTAGCGTCAGAGTTCTTTCCAAACAGACAGATTCGCATCAGGTGGCCAACGTTTTGGAGCTTCAGCTTCAACATCAGCCCTTCCAAAGAATACTCAGGGTTGATCTCCTTTAGCATTCACTGGTTGTAAATGTTTAGAGAATCAACAATAGTAAAGCTATTTTTTTTTTTTTTTTTTACTACTCTGCCATCTTAAGCATTGAGAATTAAAGTGTTTCATTTCTTTGCAAACACGTCAGCAAGGAGTCCTCTCGACTCTGCTTCCTTTCTTCTCAGCACATAACTTACAACTGGGGGTGAGCATCTTTCCTATGCACCACCTGGCCAACTGTCACCCTACTTCCTAAGCCTGGATCTGCTTCACCGGCTCATTCTTTGTGCTTTCAGGCCTGATACTATCTCCGAGTTTCTTTATCACTGCCAAGTGAAGCAATATTTGCTGGCATCTTTGCCTCTGAGATATCTTCATTTCTTTTATCACCAACAGGCTCTTTATTTAAGTTTGTGTAGGGGATGGGGAATCAGAGCCTGAAGCTGGATTCTCAATCAAACTGACAAAACCTCCTATCCGGCAGAATTTAAATCACCAAGTGTTTCACTTTCCTCACCTCAGTGACGCTGAAACAGCATCAGCTGTTTCCTTTTTCCTTTTCACACGCAAGGGCTGGGGCTCAGGAGAGGGTCACAGAGGGGGCCACGGAGACGGACACGGGAATGATGCCTCTGGCCAGGTCCAGGTCTCTCTAAGCCATCCCTGGGCCTATCTGGTGGGGCAGTGTGCCCAGGAACCTCTCTGAGGACTGGAATACCCTACTCTGTTTGTGGGCAGTGAAAAGCTTAGGGACTACTAGAGCAGAGAACAGGAGCCTCCCTTCAGGGGACGTGATCCACCACAGCCTAGGGACTCAGCGGGTCTGAGGGTACTGCCGGGGCATCCAGGAGGATGGGGCAATGGTGCAATATTCGGGGACAAATCCAGAGAGGCCTAGATTTACACCTTACCTCAGTTCAACAGCTGTCCCCCAAGGGCTCAGGCTCAGGCCATCTCCCAGCAGGAAACCTCCCAGTACTGCCTGCCCTGCACAGGGCCAAGTAGGCAGATTCACTGATGGGGTGTCACCGGCAGGATCTGGGGAGCAGCTGTGCACAGAGACCTCTCCCACTGGTGAGGCAGGAGATATGAAGGGTGTGGGAACCCTGGTCCGGTGCCGGGACTGCAGAAGCAGACCTCTGGGACTCTCTGCCGTGGCCTGGGCTCTGATCACACTCTGTCTGCACAGGAAAGGGACTGGCTGGCAGCCCCAGCCTGGCCCTTTTCTCCCCCTGCCCTGAACTCCCCTGGATTCATGACCTGGACCTCTCCTCCTTCCACAGCTTCCTCCTCTCAGGGTCCTGGCCCCAGTCGGTCCTGACCCAGACACTCAAGAGTCTGCAGCTCTGGGACCGAGGGTCCACGTGTACTACTCTGGAGTCAGCAGTGATACTGGGGGTTACAGCCAGGTGTGCTGGGTCGCCCTTGGGTCAGTGGCGCCCAAGGCCTACCCAGCACCCCCAGGGCATAATGTCGTCCTCGCCCTACGGGGTCTCTCTCCATTTCACGTCTGGCCACTGGCCTCCTCCAGCTGCAGCTGGAGGACTCACTCTACTGCCTGAGTGCTTGCTTTCCAGGAGCACCTCACTCCCAGGGGACCCACACTTACAGAGAAGGCTCGCCACCCAGCCTTTGCCCAATACCACAAAGGGGCCCAGTGTCTGGCGTCTGAAACCCGCCTCCCAAGCACAGGTTCCCAAGTTCGGAACCTCACCGTGGCTTCGCGAATGGGGCCCCAACTCGCCGAAGCTGCCTCTTCCAACACAACAGCAGGACCAAAGCTCTCTTAGGAAAATGCCTTGGGAAACTAAACGGTGCTCATCCTCCTCCTGCCCTGAGGGCCTCAGGCCCCAGATGCTACCCAGCTCCAAGATGACCAGAACGGAGTGGGCACCAGAGGTGGCCAAGGGGATCGATCAGCTTACCTCAAGATGACTTCCCCCCGCACTGGTTCAGCTCACAATGGCCTCAGGCCCTCACACACCTGGTTTCCCTGGTCTCCTGTCCTCTCAGTCACCCGTGTCCACCGGAGCCTGAGAGCAAGAACCAAAATGCTCCATAAGTAAGACGACGGTACGTCAACATGCGTCTTGAGGAAGCCTGAGGAGACACTGAAAACCGGAGGGCCAACCCCGCCATGTGACTGCGCGTCTCCTCATCTCCAAATCTGAGCAATTTCTCCAGGGCCGGACCAGCGGACAATGGAAGCCCCGAGCTGCTGCTCGGGTCAAAGGGCCCTTCCTCTAAGGACACTGACCACCATCCCGCAGCCCCATTTCGGCCGCTTGCTCGGCCCACCACGCCCTGGCACCTCCAGAGGGGACCCCACGTCCAGTGCCAAGCGGCGGCAGACGGTGGTTCGCTGCATTATTGCGTCCACAGCGCGGGTCCCGCGGCCTCTTTCTGGAGCACGTGGCCCCGGCTGGCTCCTCCCCCGCTTCAGCCTTCACTCCAGCCCGCGGTCCCATAACTCCTTTTAGGGCAGCAAAGAGAACTGCGGGTCTGTGGGGGCGAACAAGGGACTAGCTTAAGCTCACCTTGAGGGAAAGCCGGGAACCCGAGGCGGGAACTTACGGTTTGTGCAGCCGCGCCTCTCCACGTGATCCCTGCTGAACGTTGAGGAGAGAGAAGCGGTGACTCAGCAGTGTGGCCCAACCAATCCCAGCTCCTGTTTCCTCCCGGAGCAAATCTCGCGAGATCTTGGTATAGCGACTTGGGTCTCCCGGAGTTCCAGAAGAGGCCTGGAGGGGCCAAAGAGATGGGGAGGCGTGGTGCCTGTGGCAACGCCCACCAGAATGGCTGGAGGAGGAGCATTAGGGTGGCGTGCTGGGCGTGGGGAGGTGCGAGGATGGGTGGGTTCAGTGTTGTTGTCGGGGGAAGTGGGGGAGGGGTGGGGGAAGAGGAGGGGTGGGTGGGCTGTAGGGGGGGGTGAGGGGCGGGGGGTTAGGAGTGGTGGGGGTTAGGAGTGGTGGGGGGGAGGAGTGGTGGGCGGGGGGTGGGGGGGTGAGGGGTTGGGGGATTGGGGGGTGTGGATGGCGGGGGTGTGGGTTGAGGGGGTTCGGAATGGCATAGGTGTGCGCGACTCCGGGTAAATGATGCTTTCCCTGGTGGCTCAGATGTTCAAGTGTCTGACTGCAATTCTGGAGGCTGCGGGTTCCATCCCTGGGCCGGGAAGATCCTGTGGAGAAGGAAATGGTAGCCCATTCGAGAATTCTTGCCTGGCAAATCCCATGGACAGAGGAGCCTAGTAAGCTGCAGTCCGTGGGGTCGCAAAGAGTCAGCCAGGACCGAGTGACTTCACTTTCACTTTGCTGTTACTATGACTCAGTTGCCAGTCTCTTACCGTGCTTTGATTAAACACACTGCATCACAGGTGTGTCTGTATAGAAAAAACATTGTGTATATAGGGTTTGATACTATGTGAGGTTACAGATGTCCACTGGGTGTCTTGGAATGTGTTCTCTGCAGACAAGTGGTGTGATGATTCCATTTCTTTCAAAAGACAAAATTAGTACTTGATTTACTCATGGACTGAAACATTGAGATAAGTATTCACACCCTTATTTTATACAGAAGAAAACATCTCAAACTCAGTTCAGTGACATGAGAGTTTTAAACTTCCTTCTCCAGCTCCCACTTTTGCCTAGTCTCCCCGTGGTGGCCCCAACGCTCCTCTTCAGCTCTGCAGGAGAACTGGCAGGCACCATTTTGTTTGTAGACCTGCGATCTCACTCGGAAAGGCTGACCGAGATAAAATGTCCAAAAGAGCCCCCAGCTGTCCCTTGGGGGTGCCCCTCACTCCCTGCACTCTGTGAGTTCCCAAGGCACCAGACTCTATACATGGATCAAAAATATTCTTCCAAAAATTCCAGAAAGGTCTAATAGCAAAACTGGAGCCTGTCTCCTGCTGGCAACTATATAAATAGAGCATTTACACTGTACTTGAAACTGTTTACACAGCATCGACATTGTATTAGGAATTACAAGGAATGTGGAGATGATTGAAAGCCTGCGGGAGCATCCCCTTAAGTTACATGCAAAGACTACAGCATTTCATATAAGGGACTTGAGCAGCCATGGATTTTGGTATCTGCGGGTGCAGGGTTCCCGGGCCCAGTCTCCCGAGGGGTACCGAGGAGAGAGGACGGGGCCTTCTCAGGACTTGTGCTGCTCCCCCTGCCTGGGGTGCGGTCTCAAGTACCGCCACCCAGCTCCTGACCTGCCTAGGTCCACAGTCTCTCTGCCAGGCTTCCCTGACCGTGATATCAGAAATCACAGCCTCCCCCAACTCACATGCCATATTCACCTCCAGAGCTACTGGGTTATTGTATTTTTGTTTCTAGAACAACATGTGGCATCCGTCCGTTTTATTTATCTGCTGCATAAATACACAGAAACTGTTAGTAACACCATCGTTTATCTGTGCCACAGCCTCGACCCACTTACTCCTGGCTCCCCAGATACTTACACTTGATCTTAGCCAGAAGGCTGAGAAGCGATTTCTCCAAGCACTTCATGAAATCCAGAACTTCGTGATTTAAAATTAGCATGCAAGGGAGAAAGTCAGCCAGCATGTAGCTGGATGCGGACACGGGCGGTGGTGGTCATTGAAATAAAAGGTTTGCAACACAGTTTCTCTCCATATAATACATTTGTTGACAGCTTCCATGACATTACCACGTTTCATTGCCATTAAGGGACATTCTGAAGTTTACATTTGACCATTTCTGAAGGCAGATCCATCACGTTTTTTGTGTTGTTTTTTTTTTTTTAACTTTTATTTTATTTTTAAACATTACAATATTGTATTAGTTTTGCCAAATATCGAAATGAATCCGCCACAGGTATACCCGCGTTCCCCATCCTGAACCCTCCTCCCTCCTCCCTCCCCTACCCTCCCTCTGGGTCGTCCCAGTGCACCAGCCCCAAGCATCCAGTACCGTGCATTGAACCTGGACTGGCGACTCGTTTCATACATGATATTATACACGTTTCAATGCTATTCTCCCAAATCTCCCCACCCTCTCCCTCTCCCACAGAGTCCATCAGACTGATCTATACATCGGTGTCTCTCTTGCTGTCTCGTACACAGGGTTTTTGTTACCATCTTTCTAAATTAATCAGTGGCATATCATAGTTTGTTTGGCTTTGCGTAAATGGTGGCCCTAGAAGTAAAGGACCCTCCTGCCAAGGCAGAAGACATAAGAGATGCAGGTTCCATCTCTGGGTCAGGAAGACCCCTGGAGGAAGGCATGGCAACCCACTCCGGTATTCCTGCCTGAAGAATCCTATGGACAGAGGAGTCTGCTCGGCTACAGTCCGTAGGGTTGCAGAGAGTCAAACCTGACTGAAGCAACTGAGTGCACACCCATACATATGTCAGTAAATATATATTTTATATTGGCATGAGGAACAATGCTGTGGGGCTTCACTGATGATCCCATATTTAAGACTCCTCACTTCTATTCCAGGGGGCATTGGTTCAGTCCCTGGTCAGGGATTTATGATCCCACATGGAAAAGTGTGTGGTGAAAAAAAAAAAAAAAAAGAGTGCTGTTGTATCTTACAGCTGATGTCATCTTAGATTTATGAAATTTTTTATTTTTTCATAAGCAGAATCCAGCCTACTAAATACATGTCACAAGTCACTAATGGGATGCTAGCTGCCTTGGGAGGAGCAGGTTATTTATTGGTAATTCAATTAGACAGAGATTGACAAACTGCCTTGCCTCCTGTTTTTTGGTTTCTTTTCCTCCCACCAACAAGCTAAGAATGAGTTTTATGTTTTAGGTTTTTTTTTTTTTTTAACTTTTAAAAATACGTTTCACATTTTTACATTTTTTGTAATTTGGGGGGGAAACCAAGGAATATTTTGTGAGGTGTGAGAATTAGAGGATATCTAAATTTCAGGGTCACAAATAAAGTTTTATTGGAACAGAGCCGTGAACCTTTGCCGCTGCCCGAGGCTGTTTCACACTGCTAATGGCAGTGACCCCGTGGCTCTTAATGCCTGGCTACGCTCTAGCCCACTACGCAGAAATTTTACAGGCTCATTGCTGCAGAGACCAAAATGAAGCATTCCAAACCCCATGGCTCATCAGTCCAGTTGACTGAGTGGGGGCAAACACTTCCCACTCTTGAGCCTCAGTGGAGGGTGAAACCGGAGTGTCTATGTCTCCACCTCACAGAGAGATTTCCCTGGAAATACCAGCACCATGTCCTGTGTCCTGTGTCCATGGAAGTCCTACCTGGCTCTCCAAAAGCCTTGTCTCAGTGAGGCTGTATCAGGAGATTCCAAGCCTTTTAAAGCCCGTTCTAATCCAATGCATAGTATCCAAACCAGGCTCCACTCAGGTTTCTGAACCACTTTTTCCCCAGAGGATCTTTCAAGTAGAAACCTTTGGACCGAATTGCTAGAGAGAGGAATGAATGTGGGTGGGGTTTCAGGGCCCCGGCCAGGGGCTGTTTTCTCACCACATCAGTGTGGTGAGAGTCCCCACTTGCCTCTCGGGCATCCAGCGGCCCACCACCTCATCTCCAATTTCAATCTGCATCTTTATTTATTTGGGGTTCAGTAGCTTAAGGGCAGGGGAAGGTGGTCCACACAGCGATTCCCACAGACCTCGGGCTGATGTCAGGAACCTAAAAAGGCAGGGGTCCTCTTTCAATGCCAGAAAATTCTCCAGCGGCAAATAAGAAACCCTTGTTGTCTTCCAGGAGCAAGGGGCTGGGGTGGTGGGTGGGGTGGTGGGCAGGGTGAGGGGGACAGGAAGCAAGCCTACTCCCAAGTGATCTGCACTTGAAGACGCAGCACCCCCTGGATTGCCGCTGTCCTCACCGTGGATCTTCCTGCTGAACCCCGGGAGCTTTTCTTAGGCAGGGGCTCATGCTTTCTTAAACCACGTCAGGGCTGTCAGTTCACACCCTGGTCCGCATCCTTCTCCCTTCCTCCCTCGAGCCCCCTCTTCTCTCTCCTTCCCCTTTGCGCCACCTAGGTTATATCTCAAGCTTTCCCTTCCACTGCCTTTACAGCCCTCTGCACACAGATTCTTAGGGGGAGGGAAGGTTTCAGGGAAGAAATATGTGTATTTCCAGTCCTTATAAGGTAACAGAGCCACGGAATTAGAACCCAAATGAAGTTCGCTAATGAACGTGATCTCAAGTGCTTTAACCAGATATAACATCAAAAATACCTTTCTTATCAAATCAACATGTGTTCCTCTTAAATTCACACAATATATGCCCATGACATCTCAATGAAGCAAGAAAAAAGAATAAACACCTGAGCATTAGAAAGAGCTCGTTTTATACTCTTGTAAGATGGTTGGTTGGAGAAGGCAATGGCACCCCACTCCGGTACTCTTGCCTGGAAAATCCCATGGATGGCGGCCGATCCTGGTAGGCTGCAGTCCATGGGGTCGCTGCGAGTCGGACACGACTGAGTGACTTCACTTTCACTTTTCCCTTTCACACATTGAAGAAGGAAATGGCGGCCCCTTCCAGTGTTCTTGCCTGGAGAATCCCAGGGACGGGGGAGCCTGGTGGGCTTCCATCTATAGGGTCGCACAGAGTCGAACACAACTGAAGCGACTTAGCAGCAAGATGGTCGATGGTGAGTGCTGTGCCTAGCTGCTCAGTCCTGTCTGACTCTTTGTGACCCCATGGACTGTAGCCAGCCAGGCTCCTCTAACCATGGAATTCTCCAGGCAAAAGTGCCGGAGTGGGTTGCCATGTCCTTCTCCAAAGTTGGTGAGTATCAAAACCCAAGGCTGGGGACTTCCCTGGGGGTCCAGTGATTGAGAATCTGCCTTCCAATGCAGGCAACGCGGGTTTGATCCGTGGTTCTAAGGAACTAAGATCCCACATGCCAGAGGGCAGTAGAACGGACAAAGGATCCCGCATGCCACAACTAAGACCCGAGGCAGCCAAATAAGTCAATAAAAATTAATACATAAAACAACTCTATGCGGTTTACATCATTCTTCTGGATATATTTGAAAGCATGGCATTAACAGTTTTATTTATTTATGGACATCCCATGAGACTGGCTGCAGGATCTTAGTTTCCTGACCAGGGACTGAACCCAGGACGCCAGAGTGAAAGCATTGAGCACTACCCACGGGTTTGCCCGGGAATTCCTAGTTTTATGTACTTAAAGGGTTTATTTTTATTGTATGCCAAAAACTACATCCTTTGCAGTGCCTAGGCTTATGACAAAAAAAAAAAAAAAGTCGATGTCAATTTTAAAAGGTTTGCACAAACTTAGGGGATAGGAAGGAAAATTGTGACTCCCTATTTATGCTGCTGGGCTTCCCTGATGGCTCAGACAGTAAAAAAAAAAAAAAAAAAATCTGCCTGCAGTACAGGAGACCGGGCTTTGATCCCTGGGTCGGGAAGATCTCCTGGAGAAGAGAAGGGCTGTCCACTCCAGTATTCTTGCCTGGAGAATTCCACGGACAGAGGAGCCTGGGGAGCCAGGATCCTTGGGTTTGCAAAGAGTCGAACACAACTGGATGACTAACACTTTCACTTTCGTGTGCTTCTAAAGATTGCTCAAATCTCAGAATCACCTGGGACCTTGTTAAACATTGAGATTCCAGGGCTGCATATCAGAACTAAGAAACTCAAACTGCCAGAGGAGGGGGGGCCCGGGAATCTGAAAAGGCAATGTTTGCCCCCCTCCTTGATTCTGAAGTGAAGCGGGTCCCAGGGAGTAAAACCCTCCAATACTGTGGGAAAGTTTGATGTCTGGTGGCGCAGCAGCAAAGAATCCACCTGTTAATGCAGGAGACCCGGGTTCATTCTCTGGGTCGGAAAGATGCCCTGGAGGAAGAAAGGACAAACCACTCCAGTATTCTTGCCTGGGAAATCCCATGGACAGAGGAGCCTGGCAGGCTACAGTCTCCGGGCTCCCAAAAGAGTCAGACACAACTTAGCAACTAAACCACAAGGGTGACGCTGAAAGTCGCTCCACGGTGTCCGACCCTTGTGGACGGCGTGGACTATCCAGTCCGTGGAATCCTACAAGCTAGAGTACTGGAGTGGGTAGCCTTTCCCCTCTCCAGGGGATCTTCCCAACCCAGGGATCAAACTTAGGTCTCCCACATTGCAGGCAGATTCTTTACCAGCTGAGCCACAACGGGAGCCCAAACCACAATAAGCACATGTTTAAAATACCCAAGAATCTACGCCTTCAGGACACCCTGAGGGTCGAGGGAAAGCGATTCATTTTTTTCTCTATGGGACACACTGAGCACCTGCCTTGGGAGGAGCGGGTTATTGGTAATTCAATAAACCCATCAGATGCTGTAGCTCGAGCTGGGAGCCTCATCCTCCCCGCCACCCTTCCGAGATTCTAGGACACGTGCAGCCTCTCTCGGGCCTTCGGGATGTTCTTGGTATTGAAGGAAGGTAGGGTATGAGCAAAGCCCAGAGATCGGGATCCAAACTTCTCGGTTTGGGCCACGCTCTCAAATCTCCCGGGCTGTGCTTCTTAAGCCTCAGGGAATCTAAGGAATTGCCTAAGTATCTTGTGCAAAAACACATTCTCGTCCAACGGTTGCACTTAGGGCCTGAGAGTCTGAGTGTCTCACAACTCCAGGTGCTGCCCGGGCTGCTTAAGGTGTCCACATTAAACAGCGAGCCCCAGAGAGCTTTTGCAAAGTACTGATGCTCTGGTTGCTTCTGCCGATCTTACTCCACACCCACAGAATCAGTATCTCCACAACTGGGACCAGGGAGTCAACGTTATTAAAGGTCTCAGATTTTTCTCAGGAGCAGGTAGGGTGCAAATGTGTAGCCGGGCAAATCACCCTACCATCAACCCTGTTTGGGGCTTCATTGTGTCCTGCAAAATCCATATGTTGAGGGGACTTTCACAATGGTCCAGTGGCTAAGACCCTGCACTCCCAGTGCAGGGGCCTGGGCTGCGGTCCCTGGTCAGGGAACTAGATCCCACGTGCTGCCCGGAAGACCGAAGACCCCACCTGCCACAACTAACACCGGGTGCAGTCAAATAAAGCAATACATGTTTGAAAACTATCTGTAGAAGTCCTAACCCCCAACACTTTGGAATGTTACCGTATTTGGAGATGGTATCGTTAACGAGGTGATGAAGTTCAAACGAGGTCACCAGGGTGAGCCCTAGTCCAATCTGATGGTTGTCTATATAAGAAGAGAGAGGACGACCCCTGGCAAGCCAGGGGTTAGGGCTCAGAGCTTTCACTGCCAAGGACCCAAAGTCAATCCCTGGTCTGCAACTAAGACCCAGAAGCAAAGCACCTCGCCCAGGAAATCAAACAAACAAACAAACAAACAAACAAAAGAGGAAA
Organism: Bos taurus; assembly: GCF_002263795.3. Lineage (NCBI taxonomy): Eukaryota > Metazoa > Chordata > Mammalia > Artiodactyla > Bovidae > Bos > Bos taurus. Next base: position 25,230,690 of record NC_082638.1, read on the forward strand.
TTAGGACACTCAAGAAGACGTCAAGCATGATTGGACATGAAGAGACAGGAGGACACGAGAATGCAGCTGTCTGCACATCAAAGAAAGAGACCTGCGGAGGCACCACACTGTCAACACCTTGATCCTACATTTCTGGCCTCCAGAACCGGGAGAAAAACGCTTCCTCTTGTTTAAGTCTGTGCTATTTCTGGTGGCCACCTTAGTACTTTTAACACATTCTTTACATCGGGGTCCCTAGAGAGGGCTCACTTCAAGGACAGGTAGGGGGTATGCAGGTGATGACTCAGCTCCCAGGTGACTCCCACCCATCAACAAATGCCCACCGGCCCAGATTTTCCAGGATGCAGCCTGCTCCTGTGGACCACGTCTTGCAGACCACTGCTGCTAAAGGTCCCCGCCCAACTCTTTCTGGCCCCGATTTCTCTTACTTCTCTCCTAGACTGTGAGGGACAGAACCCCGTGAGAACAGAGCGAGGCCTGTGCTCAAACCACCCTGCATGTGAAGGGGAGTATGTGTTTTATGTGAAAAAAAAAAAAAAAGAAGGAAGAGAAACCACTGTTGTCCAGCAGAACACACTGAAGCTTATCAACAGATGTACAGAAAAGCCTTCCCATGTTAGGTTACGAAGAAGCAGAGGACATGAGTTCAACCTCTTCTGCAGGGAAGGTTTCCAGGAAGGAGGACAGCAGCTTTGTGTCGATGGCTTGAGAGCAGATGAATGTACTGGAAGGCGTTTGGGTCTGCAGCCAGGAAAGGAATATGAGTGGTGGGGGGCGGGAGACCCAAGTTCAATCCCTGGGTCGGGGAGATGTCCTGGAAAAGAGGACGGCTGGCTACCCACTGCAGTATTCTCGCCTGTAGAATGCATTGGGCAGAGAAGCCCGGCTGCCTACGGTCCACGGAGTCCCAAAGTGGCAGATACGGAGGAGCAGTGGGAAAGTGGGAACGGGCTGCTGGCTCCCAGAGGCTCCAGATGGTCTGAGGGTGAATATCCCCCAGGACCCCGGGCCTGACTTTGCACAGTGAACCCGTCTTGGCACCGCCCGGGGGCTGAGATGGAGGCTTGGCATCTGCTGGATCCACCGGGGAAAATGCCGGAGTCCAGGGCCTGGGTGGGGTTAGCAGCGAGGGTCCCGTGGGAAGACGGTCCCCTCCAGCGGTGCTCGCTCCTGGACACTTAGTTCGTTGCAGGCCCTGAGGACGCACCTCGTATTATGACGACAGATCGAACAGCCTCCGAAACGAGTGAGGACGTGGATGCCCTGGAAATGAGAACCACACGGAGTGGGCAAACAGGGCCCTGAACTCCTGTAGCCGATCCTTGCCTATCGGAGCGCATCTAGGCCCCACTCACGCTCAGGCCCTTTTATTTAACCACCAACAGGAAGACTCACGAGTTTAAAGGGGAAAATCATGGACACAGATGACAGAGGACCCCAAATGATTCACACTGAACTTCCCTTTATTTCTCTGTTAACAATCCAACACGGGGGTAATGACGCCAACAACCTCCCAAGCCCAAAACCCCGCCTCCAGAGTTCAGATTCACATTTCCAACTTGGTCGGAGCACATCTCTCCAAAGAATACCACCAACCCCTCCCTCCCCGCCCACTCTATATCACCTTTCCTTTTCCCCCATGCACTGAACAACTGTCTGAAACTGTGGTTTGTCTTCCTTCTAGATGCACTGAGGTCTGGGTGGCAGTGTCCCGGTGCCAGGGACAAAGCCTGCAACTCGTGACCTGGGCTAGGCGGGCATGTAGCAGGGGCACAGGATGGGCCAGATGCCGTAGAAGATCTCGTCACCGCAGTGGGGACAGGTGTTGGAGCTGAACCAGACCGTGCTGGCCCGCCCAGACGTGCGCACCAGCTGCCTGAGCCGGGCGTGCAGCTGAGCCAGGAGGCCCGGGTGCAGGGTGCCGCGCACATCCTCATAGCTCTCCAGGGGTGCGGGGTACAGCACCAGACTCAGCTTGCTCAGCCCCACGGTGTGCTGCAGCAGGCTCTCCAGCACGGACATGGAGATGGGGTTGCCGCAGAAGCGGAAGGTGGTGAGCTGGGAGCAGCGGCTCAGGGAGGGCAGGAGGGCGCTGAACTGGGAGTCCATGATGCCGCACTCGTCCAGGTCCAGGTCCTGCAGGGTGGCCGAGGTCCTCTCGATCAGGACCTGCAGGGGCTCCAGGCTGAGGCTGGTCAGGTTGACCCCGCTGAGCCCCAGGTCCTTCAGGAGGCTGACGCTTGGGCACTGCGACAGGTACGTCAGGTCTGACTCCGAAATCAGGCAGTTGCTGATGCACAGGGTCTCCAGAGGGGTCTTCAGGCACCTGGGGGAGACACAGGGCAGTCAGTCCCAGGGGCAGAGGTGGCGGGCCGAAGGACGTGGGGAGGAGAGGCCTGTTTCACCGCAACGCAGGGCATCTCACTGGCTCGGGGCTGGCCTCTCCCCTTCTTGACGGGAAGGCAGGGGCTCTTCCGGGGGGAAGGTCATGCTCACCGGGGTATGACCTCCCCCTGCACAAAATGATGAACTATTTTCCGTGTGGGAAACAAACAGGAAACAAGTGTTATTTGCCTACGTCAGCTTATTAGTATTGGGGTAGCAGGAATTAGGGTGGTTTTACAAGACACGACTAGTTGAATGCAACAGCAGGCTGGATGCAGTGGACGTGGGCTGGGGTTCCACACCATCACTGGCCGAATATCCCCTGGACGGTTCCCAGACCGTCCATCTCCTTTTTTTTCTTCTTTCCTTTTTCTGGTTTCCCGGTGAACATATTTACCGCTAATGCTTGGACTCTGCAGCTGCCACAAAGAGAATCAATGCAACTCATTCATATGGCCACACTAGGCTGCATCCTCTCAGCTTTTATCACTGTGTTCAAGGCAGAGCGACAACCTGATACTGAGGATTTCCTACGTATTCAGAAGTCGGAAAGGAAAATAATGCTTGTCATTTGGACTGGAAGAGAATGGAGCCACTTCAACAATGATGCTCGTGGGACCTTTTCTCTTCTCTGGACTGCTTAGGAGCCACAATTTTCCCCGCCTGATCCCTCCTTGTCATCTCCAGAATCACCCACTTCCCAAAGCTCACCTGGAGCCTAAACCAGCTCAGGACAGAAGCGGCGGGTGCGAGGGAGAGACAGCGCTTCGGACTTCTAACCTCACGCCTGATGGACCGACGTCCTTCTCGCCGACTTCTCTGTCATCGTCTCCGCTAAGACAGCGCTCTCTCGGAAAGAACGCCCAAGGGCGTCACACCTGACCCCGACTATGTGCACGGCCAGCAAGAAGTCCCCTTTGACAACGTCTAACCCAGGCCACGCCTCTGACCCTGACCAGGGAGGTGACCTGACCAGACGCCCGCGGACAGAGCGGCGGCACCCTGAGGACTTCCCAGCGACCCGTGCACCCTGGCAATGTCCCCAGCGGCCACGAAACGAGACAGGCCGGTTCTGGTCTGCGGACCTGGCGCCACGCCTCACCTGAGCACCTGGTGCAGGCGGCCCTCGAGGAAGGAGATGGAGTCCAGGGAGAGCTCCTGCAGGTGGGGCAGGTTCAGGAACTGGGCGGTGAGCTGGCGGACGCAGTGCGCCTCCCGGGCGGGGGCGGTGTGCGGCAACAGGCGCACGCGCGACAGCAGCAGCCGGCGCAGGTTGCCCATCCGGCCCAGGTGCGGCAGGAACCTGCCCAGCGTGGCCAGCTTCCAGGTGCAGTTCACCTCCAGGTCCTGGATGGAGTCCAGCTGCACCAGCTTCAGGATCCTCCTGATGCTCTGCACGGGGACGGTGAAGATTCTCAGCTTCTGGCAGCGCAGGTGCAGCAGGCTCCTCCTCTGCTTGGCCTTCTTCAACAGGTAGCTGAGGGTCTCGTCCAGCGTGTCCTCCTTGAGGCACAGGTCGACCAGCACCTCCACAGGGGCCCGCGCCGGCTTCAGCCCCGCCTGCGCCTCCACCCTGCGCGCCTTCTGCATGGGCTGGGCTGGCTCGGGCTCCAGCAGCGAGCACACGCTGGCCTTGATGCCACACCACAGGGTCCAGAAGTCCTGGTGGGCGTTGCGGCGCAAGTCCAGCACCTGCAGCTTCCACCGCCTGCGGGGCCGAGGGGGACACACTGAGCTGCGCAGGGGCCGGGCACCAGGACCCCGCGAGGGCGCTGCACTCCACACGCCACAGATCCTCTGGCTGCCGGGCCCGCCTTGGTCCCCGCTTTAAGGCACACTGCGGGGGGGCGGGGGGGGAACCACGTGCCTTTTGTCCCCTCAACCAGTCCTCTCCCCCCGAACGCCTGTTCCCAGGTCATCCTCCTGGCCTGGCTGCATCTTGCCCACACCCCCAGGCCCCACCAGTCTGCCAGGTCGACCTTACCTGGGGCGGACCTCCTCAGCAAGCAGGAGGTCCAGGCCGTCGAGTGCAGCCTGGAAGGTCTCCAGATGAGGCTCGTGGTCCTTCATCAGGGCGCCCAGAGGGAGGCAGGCAAAGGGCCAGGCCTGCACCATCGCCTTCACGGCATGGGTGTGCCTCCCGGCAAAGGCCGCCGTAAACAGCGGAGGGAAGAGCTCCACGGGCAGCTCCTCCAGGGCCGCGACGGCCAAGGCCTCGTTCTGCAGCAGGCTCTGGCCGGCCAGCTCCAGGAGTCGGCGGGGGGGCGCCCAGACGCCCATCCTGAAGCACCTACTCCGGAACCAGTCCTGGGGGGATGTCAGAGAGCGAGGGGTGGGGGCGGGTCCTTCTCCGGCCAAGGAACCGGGGAGACCCTGCTGTCCCTCCACCCTCACGGAACCCAAGGCAGGGTCAGACACATCTTCTGGCCACCAAGTCACAGCTCTGGCCCCCGCTGGCACCAGGACGAGCCTCTCTCCCGGCAGCAACAAAGGGACAAGGTGACCTCTTGCCCCATCCCGTATCTACTGGCTGCTGCATTTGATCCCAGCCCTGCTGGCCGGCAGATACCTAGGAGTCTGACAGCTGACCCCACTCTCTTCAGAGAAAGCTTCTGATTATTACCCAAGGGCTGAAAACAGCAATAAGGAGTTTAGCCCAACACGGCCTGTCTCTAAACTCCAGCCAGTAACTCACGCGATGGGTGCTGTCATGTCACTCGATAAAAAGACGTGCCTTTCACTCTGCGTCTCTTCTACAAATCTTACTACCGTTCGGTTCAGTGGAGCAAAGCGCTCACATTCTGAACAAAGCCTGCACTCTTTAAAATATTCTACAGATTTTGGTTTTGGTATTCCACGGACTTAGAGAAGAGTTTCGACCTTTTAAAACAAAAAGAAACCCCCAGAACCCTTTAAGCTAGTAAATTCACAAAACCGTAAATTGGTATGAACTATAATCACTGCTCACACACTCAAGTGTACAACGTCACTCAAAAACTCCTCCGAATGAGACGTCTTGCGTTAAAGCAATTCCAGGAACGTCCCTGGCTGTTCAGTGAGGAGGACTCGGTGCTTTCACGGCAGGGCCACGAGTTCTATCCTTACCAGGGAACTAGGACCCCAGATGCGGTCGGGTGCGGACCCATGCCCTCACGATCACCCCGTCCTACCCCATCCCTCCCGCCACCAAATTCTACTTGGTTAAGAAATGTTCTTGACCGTCTGTAAAAGTGGCGGAAATCAGAGAAGAAACCAGTCTGGGACAAACGTAAAACTGCACGCAGGAGCAAAAGCAAAGTGTGCAACTGCCAAGGTGAATGGAAAGGCAAAGAAAATTCTCTACAGGATCGTGGCCTGTGTCGCCTGTGCCATGAATACCCCGGCAGGTACAGCTGTCAGAACCTGAGGCTCCAGCGTGGAGCAGTGCGCTCAGCCCTGAGACCGTCTTCTCCTTCCAGGGCACGCTTTTGAGATTCTGGCCGAAACGTCCATTCCCGGCTCAAGTGCTATCTTACTACTAGATCTCCATCCAGCTAAAGGCTGAGTGGGGCGTTTACTTTCTCACTACATACAACTGATGGGATCCTCTGTCTGTTCACAGAAGCAAAATATCAAAGAGGAAAACCAACCTGAAGGTACGTTCGTTGGGGGAGTTTGGGCCACATCAAAATCACCCAAATGTTCACGTTCAGACAGCTTTGTGCGGACGGTGGTGTCGCCCCAGAAGAAAAAGAGACAGAGTAAGACTCCCGGGTGTCACACCGTCGCTTACACATCATATTACGCCACACAGCGACACGTGACACGTGTGCTCGTTCACGGGGGAACAGAGGTGTAATGGAGGGATGGTGGGTCCTCCAGCTTTTGAGGGTCCAGGCTTCCCTGGAACCGGTCAGGTCAAAATGACACCTAGGAGCTGGCCAGGAGAACAGAGGGACCAGACATTTGGAGTGAAACCAAGGGAAGCAGCCAAGTCCCGTGTGTTGCGTTTCCAGGAATTCAGCGACTTCTCTTAGGCTGGGCTTGACAAATTGCCAGCAGAGGGAGTGGCTACAAAGGGACCAGGTGGATCCCTTAAACCCAAGGCAAACCCAAGATCCACGCTGCCTCCCTCCCTGGAGGCAAAGACCATTTCCTCCCTGAAGCCAGGAGATTAAATTTAGGAATGTGACGCGTCCCTTTCGGCTGGCCAAACCCGGGACGCGCCTTCTTCTGCCTGAAAGCCACTGAGGGCTTAGGGTCGTGGGCTCTCCTGAAAGGAAATAAAACGTGGGCCAAGGACACAAATTCTGTGTCAGCAAACGGCGGCAAGACGAGGCTCAGGCGTCCCCATGCACATCCCAGCCTGGGCTCTGTCCAGCGACCTGTACCTTCACCACGAACTTCAAAGCCTCCCTCCCAAGAGCAGGGGGGTAACCTGACGTTCCCTCAGTGCCAGTGAACAAGGAATGCAAAGCGCCTTCGAAACCCCCACCCCTCACCCCTCTCCCTCCCTCCTCTAAGGCTCTCACCTACACAGATTCTGATGGGAGCTCAACTCGAAGCCCACAAATACAATTCCCTTTGTCCTCTGCTCTGCATTAAGCACAGGGAGCAACACGGACTTTCTGCCCAGGGGGGTGCAAAGCCTGCATCAGAGGGTCTGGGGTGCAGCCCCTGCTGGGCTCGCGGACGCGCTGGTTCTGCTGCGGTCTCAGAACACAGACGGACGGAACCTCTCCACCCTCGGCCTTGTGATGCCGCAACAGTTCTTCTGTTTGGAGGGCCAGAAGGTGGCCTTCCCTGAAGGACACGCTGCAGTTTGGTAACTTCCTAGAGATGGCACTCACCAAATTCCTACCATCCCCATCAGCAGCCAGAGATGTGTCTGCCCCTTAAATAGAGCTAAAACCCTAAAACAGGGTCAAGCTGCAATGTGCCTAGTGGGCATTTTGCCTTCCAGCAATCACCTGGACCAAGCAGCTGCAGGAGCTCAAGCCTCGCAACCAAGAGAATCATCAAGTCCCTGATTAAGGAGCAGCCGTGACGACCCTGGCACTCTCCCCCACTTCCTCAAATAACCTTCAGAGAGAAGCCGAAGCTCACCCCTGGTTTTCTTTCCAGCCTGGAAAGAGCCCGAGACAGCCAAGGCAGGACGCTGTCACGCTCCACGGAGGAGGAACCGGAAGACCCCCCTGGGCGAAGATGGATGGATGGACGCATCTGCCCCACTGTACATGAGGGAGAGCTGGCCGACTTCACGGGCACTTGGGCAGACAGCCAACAGCAGAGGACTAGGCTTGGGATGTTTCCACGGGAACTCAACATCCAGGAGATCTAAGGACGCAGGAGGGACCACTGTCTTCAAATGATCTAAAAACGGCAAGTATCAGCCAGAAAGTCTCTCCGGGCCAGGCAGGGGACAGGCCTCTGTCCACCTCCAGCTCCACAGAGTCCGTTTGGGCAGGGGACTCACTGGACACAGAAGCACCAGGGGCTCATCGGCATGAAGACGGGATCTCCCTGCCCAGCGTCAGGTCGGCCCAGGACGACTCCCAGGGACCGAGGCGTGAGTCAACCTGGCGGACAGTTCTACCTCACAGGCTGGTGCGGCCTCGGAGCTCGTTTCAGGGTTGGGAAGAGCTCATTCCCTCTCTAGCTGCACAATTCCTTCTGCGACGGCAAACCGTCGGCTCCCCAGGGCCTTCCTCGGGGGTCTTTGGAATGCCTCTGTGCCCAAAGAGGCACTAGAAATGCTGGAAGATGACCCTCCCTGGCTTCTGGATGAAGACCACAGCCTGGTTGGTCCTCAGAGGCCCCAGACTGACAGAAGCCCTGCGGACCCAGCCTCCAGCAGACGACATCCCACCTGCAGTTCCAGTAGGTCTGCCCTCCCTCCGCTCTGCAGCTGGATCTCTTCTTACCCTGGAAAGGTCTACCCTTTCTATGAGCCCCCTCTGCCTCTTCCTGTGCTTGGCAAGACGGATTCAATGACATCTAGACCTAAACAAAAGAGGCTCCCTCCTTCTTCCTCCACAGTGAAGACTTGCCAGAGGTCCAGGTCACCCTACCTCTAGCCAGTTACTCCTCAGCCTGGTGCTTCTACAGGCAAAGCAGCAGTAGGGTGGAGTGGGCGGGGGATGGGAGGGTGAGGGTCTGCTCCAGGCAGCAGAACTAGGGGCCTGGTCTCCCGGCTCTCAGAGCTGTATCTCATTTGCTCGAGCGGTGTCGGGATCACTGAGGGCGCTGCGGCCTGCGCTTGGGGGCGGGGGGAGCATCCCCAGCTGGTAGATAGTAGTGGAATAATACAACAGAATGATCAGACAGTTGGCTCGATACTCCACGAGGGAACTGTACATAAGAGAAGAAACTTTACAGGGTTTTGCGAGACCACAATAAGACGAATGACACTCAAGGAAGTAACGGGAAAATTCTGAAACACGTAGGCTTCCTCGATTCCTAGAGCAAAACAAAGTCGCCTGGCATCAAAGCCACCTTGGCTTGCTTTAATCAAGCGAACTTGCTTAGCAACAAAACCATGCAACACAAGCGTGAGACATGGCCCAAAACCATAAAACAGTGCTGGCCTGAGACTTGCACCCTGCCGAGTGAGCTCCGTGAGTCAATAACCCCCACAACATGCTCTTGGGCCCCCAAGACACGTTCTGGCCAGAATGCGTCCCCGAACAATACAACGATAGCCGAAAACAAGACCTACAACCTGCCCAGTGGTCATCAAGGTAGTGACTCCCCAAAACAGGCCCTGGACAAACCAAACACAATCACCTACGGAAAGGTGCCTTTTTCAAATCAAAGACCTGCATTGTCCTGAGACCCGAAAACAGTTTGCCCAAGTAACGTGACAGGGAAGTCTAGGGTGCTGCGGTCCACGGGGTCGCAAAGAGTGGCATACGACTGAGCAACTGAACTGAACTGAACTATGATAGTCCTAGCCTGACCACATAGAAAGGGACAAGGAAACTTCCCTGCCCTACCTGGGGGAGGCACTGATGATAGAAACGTGCTGTCTACTCAAGAAAAAGAAGATCTTCGCCCCCTTCCCCTCTTCCTCTGATGGTGTAAGTGTAACTGAGTACTTAGGGCAACACAACGCTTGGGAACCTTCCAAGTGTCCTACTCTCAATAAATCCCTTCCGTTCTAACACTTCGCTTCTCGCCCAATTTCTTCCTAGTATTAAGCAGTAACCGCTCAGTCGTGTCGGACTTCTTGGGACCCCACGGACTGTGGCCCACCAGGCTCCTCTGTCCATGGGATTCTCTAGGCAAAAATACGGGAGTGGCCTGCCATTTGCCACTCCAGGGGATCTTCCCAACTGCACACAAAGGAGACCTCACTAATGTGCAGTACAGGATACCCCCCGTTAACCCGTTTCAGAAAACTGCCTCCTGTCTTCATATCCTGTATCAATTCTATACCTCTGCTCCGACGATTGTTTATTTACTTAAGTGTTAAGGTGAATGACCTGGGGATATTTGTTCCATCCGGAGACATGAAGGGCTGTGGTGCCAGAGCTCACTGGAGCCCTGAAAACCAAACCTCATGGTTTCACAGGGTCCGACTCTGTTTCTCTTTGCCTAGGGGAGATGTCAGCGGCTGTACCCACTTCCTACTTCCAAGGGCACTCAGAGGGAGCACTGAGACTGGACACACACATGAGAGAGGCTCAGACAGAAGTGGGTGCGGGCAGCCTGGGAGGGGCTGTTTCTAATATTCACAAAGTGGCTGGCGGCGGGGGGCAGGGACATCATTCTCAGCGACTGAGAAGGACAGCTCGTGAAACGATCATGTTCATCCTCTAGCTAGGAGTACGTATGAGGAGGTGACATACAACACAAGTATAACTAATGCTGTTTTCTGTTGGATATAAAAGTGAACAGAGTGAGCCCTAAGAGTTCTCATCCAAAAAAGTACTTTTCTCTATTTAATTTTGAATCCAAATGAAATGCTGAACGTTCACTAGACTCCCTGCACTCATCACTGCAGGATGGATGTAAGTGGACTCATGATGCTGAACCCCTTAAACTTACCCAGGGCTATGAGACAATTCTACTCATATCTCAGTAAGACTGGGAAAAAAAAGAGAAACAAAGGCATGATCTTCCACTCAGGGTGTCTGAACAAACGAAAGGCAAGCAAGCCTCAAAACTAATGACTGGCAAACCTGATCTGTACCCTGGAGCAGGCCCACCGGGGTGACCACTCCAGCTGAAACTGCAAAGCCAACCTTCATAATCTAAGGACAATGATGATATTTTTCCATGGCCATTCCATGTTTTTTTTTTGTTTTTTTTTTCACGTTAAGAACCCTGTTGCACTAACTGAACTGTGTGACACCTTTGTTGTTGTTCAGTCACTCAGTCCTGTCTGACTCTTTGCGACCCTGTGAACCTTAGCACACAAATATTCCCTGTCCTTCACTGTCTCCCAGACATTGCTCAAACTCATGTCTATTGAGTCAGGGATGCCATCCATCCATTTCGTCCTCTGTCTTCCCCTTCTCCTCTTGTCTTCCATCCTTCCTAGCGTCAGAGTTCTTTCCAAACAGACAGATTCGCATCAGGTGGCCAACGTTTTGGAGCTTCAGCTTCAACATCAGCCCTTCCAAAGAATACTCAGGGTTGATCTCCTTTAGCATTCACTGGTTGTAAATGTTTAGAGAATCAACAATAGTAAAGCTATTTTTTTTTTTTTTTTACTACTCTGCCATCTTAAGCATTGAGAATTAAAGTGTTTCATTTCTTTGCAAACACGTCAGCAAGGAGTCCTCTCGACTCTGCTTCCTTTCTTCTCAGCACATAACTTACAACTGGGGGTGAGCATCTTTCCTATGCACCACCTGGCCAACTGTCACCCTACTTCCTAAGCCTGGATCTGCTTCACCGGCTCATTCTTTGTGCTTTCAGGCCTGATACTATCTCCGAGTTTCTTTATCACTGCCAAGTGAAGCAATATTTGCTGGCATCTTTGCCTCTGAGATATCTTCATTTCTTTTATCACCAACAGGCTCTTTATTTAAGTTTGTGTAGGGGATGGGGAATCAGAGCCTGAAGCTGGATTCTCAATCAAACTGACAAAACCTCCTATCCGGCAGAATTTAAATCACCAAGTGTTTCACTTTCCTCACCTCAGTGACGCTGAAACAGCATCAGCTGTTTCCTTTTTCCTTTTCACACGCAAGGGCTGGGGCTCAGGAGAGGGTCACAGAGGGGGCCACGGAGACGGACACGGGAATGATGCCTCTGGCCAGGTCCAGGTCTCTCTAAGCCATCCCTGGGCCTATCTGGTGGGGCAGTGTGCCCAGGAACCTCTCTGAGGACTGGAATACCCTACTCTGTTTGTGGGCAGTGAAAAGCTTAGGGACTACTAGAGCAGAGAACAGGAGCCTCCCTTCAGGGGACGTGATCCACCACAGCCTAGGGACTCAGCGGGTCTGAGGGTACTGCCGGGGCATCCAGGAGGATGGGGCAATGGTGCAATATTCGGGGACAAATCCAGAGAGGCCTAGATTTACACCTTACCTCAGTTCAACAGCTGTCCCCCAAGGGCTCAGGCTCAGGCCATCTCCCAGCAGGAAACCTCCCAGTACTGCCTGCCCTGCACAGGGCCAAGTAGGCAGATTCACTGATGGGGTGTCACCGGCAGGATCTGGGGAGCAGCTGTGCACAGAGACCTCTCCCACTGGTGAGGCAGGAGATATGAAGGGTGTGGGAACCCTGGTCCGGTGCCGGGACTGCAGAAGCAGACCTCTGGGACTCTCTGCCGTGGCCTGGGCTCTGATCACACTCTGTCTGCACAGGAAAGGGACTGGCTGGCAGCCCCAGCCTGGCCCTTTTCTCCCCCTGCCCTGAACTCCCCTGGATTCATGACCTGGACCTCTCCTCCTTCCACAGCTTCCTCCTCTCAGGGTCCTGGCCCCAGTCGGTCCTGACCCAGACACTCAAGAGTCTGCAGCTCTGGGACCGAGGGTCCACGTGTACTACTCTGGAGTCAGCAGTGATACTGGGGGTTACAGCCAGGTGTGCTGGGTCGCCCTTGGGTCAGTGGCGCCCAAGGCCTACCCAGCACCCCCAGGGCATAATGTCGTCCTCGCCCTACGGGGTCTCTCTCCATTTCACGTCTGGCCACTGGCCTCCTCCAGCTGCAGCTGGAGGACTCACTCTACTGCCTGAGTGCTTGCTTTCCAGGAGCACCTCACTCCCAGGGGACCCACACTTACAGAGAAGGCTCGCCACCCAGCCTTTGCCCAATACCACAAAGGGGCCCAGTGTCTGGCGTCTGAAACCCGCCTCCCAAGCACAGGTTCCCAAGTTCGGAACCTCACCGTGGCTTCGCGAATGGGGCCCCAACTCGCCGAAGCTGCCTCTTCCAACACAACAGCAGGACCAAAGCTCTCTTAGGAAAATGCCTTGGGAAACTAAACGGTGCTCATCCTCCTCCTGCCCTGAGGGCCTCAGGCCCCAGATGCTACCCAGCTCCAAGATGACCAGAACGGAGTGGGCACCAGAGGTGGCCAAGGGGATCGATCAGCTTACCTCAAGATGACTTCCCCCCGCACTGGTTCAGCTCACAATGGCCTCAGGCCCTCACACACCTGGTTTCCCTGGTCTCCTGTCCTCTCAGTCACCCGTGTCCACCGGAGCCTGAGAGCAAGAACCAAAATGCTCCATAAGTAAGACGACGGTACGTCAACATGCGTCTTGAGGAAGCCTGAGGAGACACTGAAAACCGGAGGGCCAACCCCGCCATGTGACTGCGCGTCTCCTCATCTCCAAATCTGAGCAATTTCTCCAGGGCCGGACCAGCGGACAATGGAAGCCCCGAGCTGCTGCTCGGGTCAAAGGGCCCTTCCTCTAAGGACACTGACCACCATCCCGCAGCCCCATTTCGGCCGCTTGCTCGGCCCACCACGCCCTGGCACCTCCAGAGGGGACCCCACGTCCAGTGCCAAGCGGCGGCAGACCGTGGTTCGCTGCATTATTGCGTCCACAGCGCGGGTCCCGCGGCCTCTTTCTGGAGCACGTGGCCCCGGCTGGCTCCTCCCCCGCTTCAGCCTTCACTCCAGCCCGCGGTCCCATAACTCCTTTTAGGGCAGCAAAGAGAACTGCGGGTCTGTGGGGGCGAACAAGGGACTAGCTTAAGCTCACCTTGAGGGAAAGCCGGGAACCCGAGGCGGGAACTTACGGTTTGTGCAGCCGCGCCTCTCCACGTGATCCCTGCTGAACGTTGAGGAGAGAGAAGCGGTGACTCAGCAGTGTGGCCCAACCAATCCCAGCTCCTGTTTCCTCCCGGAGCAAATCTCGCGAGATCTTGGTATAGCGACTTGGGTCTCCCGGAGTTCCAGAAGAGGCCTGGAGGGGCCAAAGAGATGGGGAGGCGTGGTGCCTGTGGCAACGCCCACCAGAATGGCTGGAGGAGGAGCATTAGGGTGGCGTGCTGGGCGTGGGGAGGTGCGAGGATGGGTGGGTTCAGTGTTGTTGTCGGGGGAAGTGGGGGAGGGGTGGGGGAAGAGGAGGGGTGGGTGGGCTGTAGGGGGGGTGAGGGGCGGGGGGTTAGGAGTGGTGGGGGTTAGGAGTGGTGGGGGGGAGGAGTGGTGGGCGGGGGGTGGGGGGGTGAGGGGTTGGGGGATTGGGGGGTGTGGATGGCGGGGGTGTGGGTTGAGGGGGTTCGGAATGGCATAGGTGTGCGCGACTCCGGGTAAATGATGCTTTCCCTGGTGGCTCAGATGTTCAAGTGTCTGACTGCAATTCTGGAGGCTGCGGGTTCCATCCCTGGGCCGGGAAGATCCTGTGGAGAAGGAAATGGTAGCCCATTCGAGAATTCTTGCCTGGCAAATCCCATGGACAGAGGAGCCTAGTAAGCTGCAGTCCGTGGGGTCGCAAAGAGTCAGCCAGGACCGAGTGACTTCACTTTCACTTTGCTGTTACTATGACTCAGTTGCCAGTCTCTTACCGTGCTTTGATTAAACACACTGCATCACAGGTGTGTCTGTATAGAAAAAACATTGTGTATATAGGGTTTGATACTATGTGAGGTTACAGATGTCCACTGGGTGTCTTGGAATGTGTTCTCTGCAGACAAGTGATGTGATGATTCCATTTCTTTCAAAAGACAAAATTAGTACTTGATTTACTCATGGACTGAAACATTGAGATAAGTATTCACACCCTTATTTTATACAGAAGAAAACATCTCAAACTCAGTTCAGTGACATGAGAGTTTTAAACTTCCTTCTCCAGCTCCCACTTTTGCCTAGTCTCCCCGTGGTGGCCCCAACGCTCCTCTTCAGCTCTGCAGGAGAACTGGCAGGCACCATTTTGTTTGTAGACCTGCGATCTCACTCGGAAAGGCTGACCGAGATAAAATGTCCAAAAGAGCCCCCAGCTGTCCCTTGGGGGTGCCCCTCACTCCCTGCACTCTGTGAGTTCCCAAGGCACCAGACTCTATACATGGATCAAAAATATTCTTCCAAAAATTCCAGAAAGGTCTAATAGCAAAACTGGAGCCTGTCTCCTGCTGGCAACTATATAAATAGAGCATTTACACTGTACTTGAAACTGTTTACACAGCATCGACATTGTATTAGGAATTACAAGGAATGTGGAGATGATTGAAAGCCTGCGGGAGCATCCCCTTAAGTTACATGCAAAGACTACAGCATTTCATATAAGGGACTTGAGCAGCCATGGATTTTGGTATCTGCGGGTGCAGGGTTCCCGGGCCCAGTCTCCCGAGGGGTACCGAGGAGAGAGGACGGGGCCTTCTCAGGACTTGTGCTGCTCCCCCTGCCTGGGGTGCGGTCTCAAGTACCGCCACCCAGCTCCTGACCTGCCTAGGTCCACAGTCTCTCTGCCAGGCTTCCCTGACCGTGATATCAGAAATCACAGCCTCCCCCAACTCACATGCCATATTCACCTCCAGAGCTACTGGGTTATTGTATTTTTGTTTCTAGAACAACATGTGGCATCCGTCCGTTTTATTTATCTGCTGCATAAATACACAGAAACTGTTAGTAACACCATCGTTTATCTGTGCCACAGCCTCGACCCACTTACTCCTGGCTCCCCAGATACTTACACTTGATCTTAGCCAGAAGGCTGAGAAGCGATTTCTCCAAGCACTTCATGAAATCCAGAACTTCGTGATTTAAAATTAGCATGCAAGGGAGAAAGTCAGCCAGCATGTAGCTGGATGCGGACACGGGCGGTGGTGGTCATTGAAATAAAAGGTTTGCAACACAGTTTCTCTCCATATAATACATTTGTTGACAGCTTCCATGACATTACCACGTTTCATTGCCATTAAGGGACATTCTGAAGTTTACATTTGACCATTTCTGAAGGCAGATCCATCACGTTTTTTTTTGTGTTTTTTTTTTTTAACTTTTATTTTATTTTTAAACATTACAATATTGTATTAGTTTTGCCAAATATCGAAATGAATCCGCCACAGGTATACCCGCGTTCCCCATCCTGAACCCTCCTCCCTCCTCCCTCCCCTACCCTCCCTCTGGGTCGTCCCAGTGCACCAGCCCCAAGCATCCAGTACCGTGCATTGAACCTGGACTGGCGACTCGTTTCATACATGATATTATACACGTTTCAATGCTATTCTCCCAAATCTCCCCACCCTCTCCCTCTCCCACAGAGTCCATCAGACTGATCTATACATCGGTGTCTCTCTTGCTGTCTCGTACACAGGGTTTTTGTTACCATCTTTCTAAATTAATCAGTGGCATATCATAGTTTGTTTGGCTTTGCGTAAATGGTGGCCCTAGAAGTAAAGGACCCTCCTGCCAAGGCAGAAGACATAAGAGATGCAGGTTCCATCTCTGGGTCAGGAAGACCCCTGGAGGAAGGCATGGCAACCCACTCCGGTATTCCTGCCTGAAGAATCCTATGGACAGAGGAGTCTGCTCGGCTACAGTCCGTAGGGTTGCAGAGAGTCAAACCTGACTGAAGCAACTGAGTGCACACCCATACATATGTCAGTAAATATATATTTTATATTGGCATGAGGAACAATGCTGTGGGGCTTCACTGATGATCCCATATTTAAGACTCCTCACTTCTATTCCAGGGGGCATTGGTTCAGTCCCTGGTCAGGGATTTATGATCCCACATGGAAAAGTGTGTGGTGAAAAAAAAAAAAAAAAAGAGTGCTGTTGTATCTTACAGCTGATGTCATCTTAGATTTATGAAATTTTTTATTTTTTCATAAGCAGAATCCAGCCTACTAAATACATGTCACAAGTCACTAATGGGATGCTAGCTGCCTTGGGAGGAGCAGGTTATTTATTGGTAATTCAATTAGACAGAGATTGACAAACTGCCTTGCCTCCTGTTTTTTGGTTTCTTTTCCTCCCACCAACAAGCTAAGAATGAGTTTTATGTTTTAGGTTTTTTTTTTTTTTTTAACTTTTAAAAATACGTTTCACATTTTTACATTTTTTGTAATTTGGGGGGGAAACCAAGGAATATTTTGTGAGGTGTGAGAATTAGAGGATATCTAAATTTCAGGGTCACAAATAAAGTTTTATTGGAACAGAGCCGTGAACCTTTGCCGCTGCCCGAGGCTGTTTCACACTGCTAATGGCAGTGACCCCGTGGCTCTTAATGCCTGGCTACGCTCTAGCCCACTACGCAGAAATTTTACAGGCTCATTGCTGCAGAGACCAAAATGAAGCATTCCAAACCCCATGGCTCATCAGTCCAGTTGACTGAGTGGGGGCAAACACTTCCCACTCTTGAGCCTCAGTGGAGGGTGAAACCGGAGTGTCTATGTCTCCACCTCACAGAGAGATTTCCCTGGAAATACCAGCACCATGTCCTGTGTCCTGTGTCCATGGAAGTCCTACCTGGCTCTCCAAAAGCCTTGTCTCAGTGAGGCTGTATCAGGAGATTCCAAGCCTTTTAAAGCCCATTCTAATCCAATGCATAGTATCCAAACCAGGCTCCACTCAGGTTTCTGAACCACTTTTTCCCCAGAGGATCTTTCAAGTAGAAACCTTTGGACCAAATTGCTAGAGAGAGGAATGAATGTGGGTGGGGTTTCAGGGCCCCGGCCAGGGGCTGTTTTCTCACCACATCAGTGTGGTGAGAGTCCCCACTTGCCTCTCGGGCATCCAGCGGCCCACCACCTCATCTCCAATTTCAATCTGCATCTTTATTTATTTGGGGTTCAGTAGCTTAAGGGCAGGGGAAGGTGGTCCACACAGCGATTCCCACAGACCTCGGGCTGATGTCAGGAACCTAAAAAGGCAGGGGTCCTCTTTCAATGCCAGAAAATTCTCCAGCGGCAAATAAGAAACCCTTGTTGTCTTCCAGGAGCAAGGGGCTGGGGTGGTGGGTGGGGCGGTGGGCAGGGTGAGGGGGACAGGAAGCAAGCCTACTCCCAAGTGATCTGCACTTGAAGACGCAGCACCCCCTGGATTGCCGCTGTCCTCACTGTGGATCTTCCTGCTGAACCCCGGGAGCTTTTCTTAGGCAGGGGCTCATGCTTTCTTAAACCACGTCAGGGCTGTCAGTTCACACCCTGGTCCGCATCCTTCTACCTTCCTCCCTCGAGCCCCCTCTTCTCTCTCCTTCCCCTTTGCGCCACCTAGGTTATATCTCAAGCTTTCCCTTCCACTGCCTTTACAGCCCTCTGCACACAGATTCTTAGGGGGAGGGAAGGTTTCAGGGAAGAAATATGTGTATTTCCAGTCCTTATAAGGTAACAGAGCCACGGAATTAGAACCCAAATGAAGTTCGCTAATGAACGTGATCTCAAGTGCTTTAACCAGATATAACATCAAAAATACCTTTCTTATCAAATCAACATGTGTTCCTCTTAAATTCACACAATATATGCCCATGACATCTCAATGAAGCAAGAAAAAAGAATAAACACCTGAGCATTAGAAAGAGCTCGTTTTATACTCTTGTAAGATGGTTGGTTGGAGAAGGCAATGGCACCCCACTCCGGTACTCTTGCCTGGAAAATCCCATGGATGGCGGCCGATCCTGGTAGGCTGCAGTCCATGGGGTCGCTGCGAGTCGGACACGACTGAGTGACTTCACTTTCACTTTTCCCTTTCACACATTGAAGAAGGAAATGGCGGCCCCTTCCAGTGTTCTTGCCTGGAGAATCCCAGGGACGGGGGAGCCTGGTGGGCTTCCATCTATAGGGTCGCACAGAGTCGAACACAACTGAAGCGACTTAGCAGCAAGATGGTCGATGGTGAGTGCTGTGCCTAGCTGCTCAGTCCTGTCTGACTCTTTGTGACCCCATGGACTGTAGCCAGCCAGGCTCCTCTAACCATGGAATTCTCCAGGCAAAAGTGCCGGAGTGGGTTGCCATGTCCTTCTCCAAAGTTGGTGAGTATCAAAACCCAAGGCTGGGGACTTCCCTGGGGGTCCAGTGATTGAGAATCTGCCTTCCAATGCAGGCAACGCGGGTTTGATCCGTGGTTCTAAGGAACTAAGATCCCACATGCCAGAGGGCAGTAGAACGGACAAAGGATCCCGCATGCCACAACTAAGACCCGAGGCAGCCAAATAAGTCAATAAAAATTAATACATAAAACAACTCTATGCGGTTTACATCATTCTTCTGGATATATTTGAAAGCATGGCATTAACAGTTTTATTTATTTATGGACATCCCATGAGACTGGCTGCAGGATCTTAGTTTCCTGACCAGGGACTGAACCCAGGACGCCAGAGTGAAAGCATTGAGCACTACCCACGGGTTTGCCCGGGAATTCCTAGTTTTATGTACTTAAAGGGTTTATTTTTATTGTATGCCAAAAACTACATCCTTTGCAGTGCCTAGGCTTATGACAAAAAAAAAAAAAAAAGTCGATGTCAATTTTAAAAGGTTTGCACAAACTTAGGGGATAGGAAGGAAAATTGTGACTCCCTATTTATGCTGCTGGGCTTCCCTGATGGCTCAGACAGTAAAAAAAAAAAAAAAAAAAAAATCTGCCTGCAGTACAGGAGACCGGGCTTTGATCCCTGGGTCGGGAAGATCTCCTGGAGAAGAGAAGGGCTGTCCACTCCAGTATTCTTGCCTGGAGAATTCCACGGACAGAGGAGCCTGGGGAGCCAGGATCCTTGGGTTTGCAAAGAGTCGAACACAACTGGATGACTAACACTTTCACTTTCGTGTGCTTCTAAAGATTGCTCAAATCTCAGAATCACCTGGGACCTTGTTAAACATTGAGATTCCAGGGCTGCATATCAGAACTAAGAAACTCAAACTGCCAGAGGAGGGGGGGCCCGGGAATCTGAAAAGGCAATGTTTGCCCCCCTCCTTGATTCTGAAGTGAAGCGGGTCCCAGGGAGTAAAACCCTCCAATACTGTGGGAAAGTTTGATGTCTGGTGGCGCAGCAGCAAAGAATCCACCTGTTAATGCAGGAGACCCGGGTTCATTCTCTGGGTCGGAAAGATGCCCTGGAGGAAGAAAGGACAAACCACTCCAGTATTCTTGCCTGGGAAATCCCATGGACAGAGGAGCCTGGCAGGCTACAGTCTCCGGGCTCCCAAAAGAGTCAGACACAACTTAGCAACTAAACCACAAGGGTGACGCTGAAAGTCGCTCCACGGTGTCCGACCCTTGTGGACGGCGTGGACTATCCAGTCCGTGGAATCCTACAAGCTAGAGTACTGGAGTGGGTAGCCTTTCCCCTCTCCAGGGGATCTTCCCAACCCAGGGATCAAACTTAGGTCTCCCACATTGCAGGCAGATTCTTTACCAGCTGAGCCACAACGGGAGCCCAAACCACAATAAGCACATGTTTAAAATACCCAAGAATCTACGCCTTCAGGACACCCTGAGGGTCGAGGGAAAGCGATTCATTTTTTTCTCTATGGGACACACTGAGCACCTGCCTTGGGAGGAGCGGGTTATTGGTAATTCAATAAACCCATCAGATGCTGTAGCTCGAGCTGGGAGCCTCATCCTCCCCGCCACCCTTCCGAGATTCTAGGACACGTGCAGCCTCTCTCGGGCCTTCGGGATGTTCTTGGTATTGAAGGAAGGTAGGGTATGAGCAAAGCCCAGAGATCGGGATCCAAACTTCTCGGTTTGGGCCACGCTCTCAAATCTCCCGGGCTGTGCTTCTTAAGCCTCAGGGAATCTAAGGAATTGCCTAAGTATCTTGTGCAAAAACACATTCTCGTCCAACGGTTGCACTTAGGGCCTGAGAGTCTGAGTTTCTCACAACTCCAGGTGCTGCCCGGGCTGCTTAAGGTGTCCACATTAAACAGCGAGCCCCAGAGAGCTTTTGCAAAGTACTGATGCTCTGGTTGCTTCTGCCGATCTTACTCCACACCCACAGAATCAGTATCTCCACAACTGGGACCAGGGAGTCAACGTTATTAAAGGTCTCAGATTTTTCTCAGGAGCAGGTAGGGTGCAAATGTGTAGCCGGGCAAATCACCCTACCATCAACCCTGTTTGGGGCTTCATTGTGTCCTGCAAAATCCATATGTTGAGGGGACTTTCACAATGGTCCAGTGGCTAAGACCCTGCACTCCCAGTGCAGGGGCCTGGGCTGCGGTCCCTGGTCAGGGAACTAGATCCCACGTGCTGCCCGGAAGACCGAAGACCCCACCTGCCACAACTAACACCGGGTGCAGTCAAATAAAGCAATACATGTTTGAAAACTATCTGTAGAAGTCCTAACCCCCAACACTTTGGAATGTTACCGTATTTGGAGATGGTATCGTTAACGAGGTGATGAAGTTCAAACGAGGTCACCAGGGTGAGCCCTAGTCCAATCTGATGGTTGTCTATATAAGAAGAGAGAGGACGACCCCTGGCAAGCCAGGGGTTAGGGCTCAGAGCTTTCACTGCCAAGGACCCAAAGTCAATCCCTGGTCTGCAACTAAGACCCAGAAGCAAAGCACCTCGCCCAGGAAATCAAACAAACAAACAAACAAACAAACAAACAAAAGAGGAAATTAGGACACTCAAGAAGACGTCAAGCATGATTGGACATGAAGAGACAGGAGGACACGAGAATGCAGCTGTCTGCACATCAAAGAAAGAGACCTGCGGAGGCACCACACTGTCAACACCTTGATCCTACATTTCCGGCCTCCAGAACCGGGAGAAAAACGCTTCCTCTTGTTTAAGTCTGTGCTATTTCTGGTGGCCACCTTAGTACTTTAACACATTCTTTACATCGGGGTCCCTAGAGAGGGCTCACTTCAAGGACAGGTAGGGGGTATGCAGGTGATGACTCAGCTCCCAGGTGACTCCCACCCATCAACAAATGCCCACCGGCCCAGATTTTCCAGGATGCAGCCTGCTCCTGTGGACCACGTCTTGCAGACCACTGCTGCTAAAGGTCCCCGCCCAACTCTTTCTGGCCCCGATTTCTCTTACTTCTCTCCTAGACTGTGAGGGACAGAACCCCGTGAGAACAGAGCGAGGCCTGTGCTCAAACCACCCTGCATGTGAAGGGGAGTATGTGTTTTATGTGAAAAAAAAAAAAAAAGAAGGAAGAGAAACCACTGTTGTCCAGCAGAACACACTGAAGCTTATCAACAGATGTACAGAAAAGCCTTCCCATGTTAGGTTACGAAGAAGCAGAGGACATGAGTTCAACCTCTTCTGCAGGGAAGGTTTCCAGGAAGGAGGACAGCAGCTTTGTGTCGATGGCTTGAGAGCAGATGAATGTACTGGAAGGCGTTTGGGTCTGCAGCCAGGAAAGGAATATGAGTGGTGGGGGGCGGGAGACCCAAGTTCAATCCCTGGGTCGGGGAGATGTCCTGGAAAAGAGGACGGCTGGCTACCCACTGCAGTATTCTCGCCTGTAGAATGCATTGGGCAGAGAAGCCCGGCTGCCTACGGTCCACGGAGTCCCAAAGTGGCAGATACGGAGGAGCAGTGGGAAAGTGGGAACGGGCTGCTGGCTCCCAGAGGCTCCAGATGGTCTGAGGGTGAATATCCCCCAGGACCCCGGGCCTGACTTTGCACAGTGAACCCGTCTTGGCACCGCCCGGGGGCTGAGATGGAGGCTTGGCATCTGCTGGATCCACCGGGGAAAATGCCGGAGTCCAGGGCCTGGGTGGGGTTAGCAGCGAGGGTCCCGTGGGAAGACGGTCCCCTCCAGCGGTGCTCGCTCCTGGACACTTAGTTCGTTGCAGGCCCTGAGGACGCACCTCGTATTATGACGACAGATCGAACAGCCTCCGAAACGAGTGAGGACGTGGATGCCCTGGAAATGAGAACCACACGGAGTGGGCAAACAGGGCCCTGAACTCCTGTAGCCGATCCTTGCCTATCGGAGCGCATCTAGGCCCCACTCACGCTCAGGCCCTTTTATTTAACCACCAACAGGAAGACTCACGAGTTTAAAGGGGAAAATCATGGACACAGATGACAGAGGACCCCAAATGATTCACACTGAACTTCCCTTTATTTCTCTGTTAACAATCCAACACGGGGGTAATGACGCCAACAACCTCCCAAGCCCAAAACCCCGCCTCCAGAGTTCAGATTCACATTTCCAACTTGGTCGGAGCACATCTCTCCAAAGAATACCACCAACCCCTCCCTCCCCGCCCACTCTATATCACCTTTCCTTTTCCCCCATGCACTGAACAACTGTCTGAAACTGTGGTTTGTCTTCCTTCTAGATGCACTGAGGTCTGGGTGGCAGTGTCCCGGTGCCAGGGACAAAGCCTGCAACTCGTGACCTGGGCTAGGCGGGCATGTAGCAGGGGCACAGGATGGGCCAGATGCCGTAGAAGATCTCGTCACCGCAGTGGGGACAGGTGTTGGAGCTGAACCAGACCGTGCTGGCCCGCCCAGACGTGCGCACCAGCTGCCTGAGCCGGGCGTGCAGCTGAGCCAGGAGGCCCGGGTGCAGGGTGCCGCGCACATCCTCATAGCTCTCCAGGGGTGCGGGGTACAGCACCAGACTCAGCTTGCTCAGCCCCACGGTGTGCTGCAGCAGGCTCTCCAGCACGGACATGGAGATGGGGTTGCCGCAGAAGCGGAAGGTGGTGAGCTGGGAGCAGCGGCTCAGGGAGGGCAGGAGGGCGCTGAACTGGGAGTCCACGATGCCGCACTCGTCCAGGTCCAGGTCCTGCAGGGTGGCCGAGGTCCTCTCGATCAGGACCTGCAGGGGCTCCAGGCTGAGGCTGGTCAGGTTGACCCCGCTGAGCCCCAGGTCCTTCAGGAGGCTGACGCTTGGGCACTGCGACAGGTACGTCAGGTCTGACTCCGAAATCAGGCAGTTGCTGATGCACAGGGTCTCCAGAGGGGTCTTCAGGCACCTGGGGGAGACACAGGGCAGTCAGTCCCAGGGGCAGAGGTGGCGGGCCGAAGGACGTGGGGAGGAGAGGCCTGTTTCACCGCAACGCAGGGCATCTCACTGGCTCGGGGCTGGCCTCTCCCCTTCTTGACGGGAAGGCAGGGGCTCTTCCGGGGGGAAGGTCATGCTCACTGGGGTATGACCTCCCCCTGCACAAAATGATGAACTATTTTCCGTGTGGGAAACAAACAGGAAACAAGTGTTATTTGCCTACGTCAGCTTATTAGTATTGGGGTAGCAGGAATTAGGGTGGTTTTACAAGACACGACTAGTTGAATGCAACAGCAGGCTGGATGCAGTGGACGTGGGCTGGGGTTCCACACCATCACTGGCCGAATATCCCCTGGACGGTTCCCAGACCGTCCATCTCCTTTTTTTTCTTCTTTCCTTTTTCTGGTTTCCCGGTGAACATATTTACCGCTAATGCTTGGACTCTGCAGCTGCCACAAAGAGAATCAATGCAACTCATTCATATGGCCACACTAGGCTGCATCCTCTCAGCTTTTATCACTGTGTTCAAGGCAGAGCGACAACCTGATACTGAGGATTTCCTACGTATTCAGAAGTCGGAAAGGAAAATAATGCTTGTCATTTGGACTGGAAGAGAATGGAGCCACTTCAACAATGATGCTCGTGGGACCTTTTCTCTTCTCTGGACTGCTTAGGAGCCACAATTTTCCCCGCCTGATCCCTCCTTGTCATCTCCAGAATCACCCACTTCCCAAAGCTCACCTGGAGCCTAAACCAGCTCAGGACAGAAGCGGCGGGTGCGAGGGAGAGACAGCGCTTCGGACTTCTAACCTCACGCCTGATGGACCGACGTCCTTCTCGCCGACTTCTCTGTCATCGTCTCCGCTAAGACAGCGCTCTCTCGGAAAGAACGCCCAAGGGCGTCACACCTGACCCCGACTATGTGCACGGCCAGCAAGAAGTCCCCTTTGACAACGTCTAACCCAGGCCACGCCTCTGACCCTGACCAGGGAGGTGACCTGACCAGACGCCCGCGGACAGAGCGGCGGCACCCTGAGGACTTCCCAGCGACCCGTGCACCCTGGCAATGTCCCCAGCGGCCACGAAACGAGACAGGCCGGTTCTGGTCTGCGGACCTGGCGCCACGCCTCACCTGAGCACCTGGTGCAGGCGGCCCTCGAGGAAGGAGATGGAGTCCAGGGAGAGCTCCTGCAGGTGGGGCAGGTTCAGGAACTGGGCGGTGAGCTGGCGGACGCAGTGCGCCTCCCGGGCGGGGGCGGTGTGCGGCAACAGGCGCACGCGCGACAGCAGCAGCCGGCGCAGGTTGCCCATCCGGCCCAGGTGCGGCAGGAACCTGCCCAGCGTGGCCAGCTTCCAGGTGCAGTTCACCTCCAGGTCCTGGATGGAGTCCAGCTGCACCAGCTTCAGGATCCTCCTGATGCTCTGCACGGGGACGGTGAAGATTCTCAGCTTCTGGCAGCGCAGGTGCAGCAGGCTCCTCCTCTGCTTGGCCTTCTTCAACAGGTAGCTGAGGGTCTCGTCCAGCGTGTCCTCCTTGAGGCACAGGTCGACCAGCACCTCCACAGGGGCCCGCGCCGGCTTCAGCCCCGCCTGCGCCTCCACCCTGCGCGCCTTCTGCATGGGCTGGGCCGGCTCGGGCTCCAGCAGCGAGCACACGCTGGCCTTGATGCCACACCACAGGGTCCAGAAGTCCTGGTGGGCGTTGCGGCGCAAGTCCAGCACCTGCAGCTTCCACCGCCTGCGGGGCCGAGGGGGACACACTGAGCTGCGCAGGGGCCGACGGGCAGCAGGACCCCGCGAGGGCGCTGCACTCCACACGCCACAGATCCTCTGGCTGCCGGGCCCGCCTTGGTCCCCGCTTTAAGGCACACTGTGGGGGGGCGGGGGGGGAACCACGTGCCTTTTGTCCCCTCAACCAGTCCTCTCCCCCCGAACGCCTGTTCCCAGGTCATCCTCCTGGCCTGGCTGCATCTTGCTCACACCCCCAGGCCCCACCAGTCTGCCAGGTCGACCTTACCTGGGGCGGACCTCCTCAGCAAGCAGGAGGTCCAGGCCGTCGAGTGCAGCCTGGAAGGTCTCCAGATGAGGCTCGTGGTCCTTCATCAGGGCGCCCAGAGGGAGGCAGGCAAAGGGCCAGGCCTGCACCATCGCCTTCACGGCATGGGTGTGCCTCCCGGCAAAGGCCGCCGTAAACAGCGGAGGGAAGAGCTCCACGGGCAGCTCCTCCAGGGCCGCGACGGCCAAGGCCTCGTTCTGCAGCAGGCTCTGGCCGGCCAGCTCCAGGAGTCGGCGGGGGGGCGCCCAGACGCCCATCCTGAAGCACCTACTCCGGAACCAGTCCTGGGGGGATGTCAGAGAGCGAGGGGTGGGGGCGGGTCCTTCTCCGGCCAAGGAACCGGGGAGACCCTGCTGTCCCTCCACCCTCACGGAACCCAAGGCAGGGTCAGACACATCTTCTGGCCACCAAGTCACAGCTCTGGCCCCCGCTGGCACCAGGACGAGCCTCTCTCCCGGCAGCAACAAAGGGACAAGGTGACCTCTTGCCCCATCCCGTATCTACTGGCTGCTGCATTTGATCCCAGCCCTGCTGGCCGGCAGATACCTAGGAGTCTGACAGCTGACCCCACTCTCTTCAGAGAAAGCTTCTGATTATTACCCAAGGGCTGAAAACAGCAATAAGGAGTTTAGCCCAACACGGCCTGTCTCTAAACTCCAGCCAGTAACTCACGCGATGGGTGCTGTCATGTCACTCGATAAAAAGACGTGCCTTTCACTCTGCGTCTCTTCTACAAATCTTACTACCGTTCGGTTCAGTGGAGCAAAGCGCTCACATTCTGAACAAAGCCTGCACTCTTTAAAATATTCTACAGATTTTGGTTTTGGTATTCCACGGACTTAGAGAAGAGTTTCGACCTTTTAAAACAAAAAGAAACCCCCAGAACCCTTTAAGCTAGTAAATTCACAAAACCGTAAATTGGTATGAACTATAATCACTGCTCACACACTCAAGTGTACAACGTCACTCAAAAACTCCTCCGAATGAGACGTCTTGCGTTAAAGCAATTCCAGGAATGTCCCTGGCTGTTCAGTGAGGAGGACTCGGTGCTTTCACGGCAGGGCCACGAGTTCTATCCTTACCAGGGAACTAGGACCCCAGATGCGGTCGGGTGCGGACCCATGCCCTCACGATCACCCCGTCCTACCCCATCCCTCCCGCCACCAAGTTCTACTTGGTTAAGAAATGTTCTTGACCGTCTGTAAAAGTGGCGGAAATCAGAGAAGAAACCAGTCTGGGACAAACGTAAAACTGCACGCAGGAGCAAAAGCAAAGTGTGCAACTGCCAAGGTGAATGGAAAGGCAAAGAAAATTCTCTACAGGATCGTGGCCTGTGTCGCCTGTGCCATGAATACCCCGGCAGGTACAGCTGTCAGAACCTGAGGCTCCAGCGTGGAGCAGTGCGCTCAGCCCTGAGACCGTCTTCTCCTTCCAGGGCACGCTTTTGAGATTCTGGCCGAAACGTCCATTCCCGGCTCAAGTGCTATCTTACTACTAGATCTCCATCCAGCTAAAGGCTGAGTGGGGCGTTTACTTTCTCACCACATACAACTGATGGGATCCTCTGTCTGTTCACAGAAGCAAAATATCAAAGAGGAAAACCAACCTGAAGGTACGTTCGTTGGGGGAGTTTGGGCCACATCAAAATCACCCAAATGTTCACGTTCAGACAGCTTTGTGCGGACGGTGGTGTCGCCCCAGAAGAAAAAGAGACAGAGTAAGACTCCCGAGTGTCACACCATCGCTTACACATCATATTACGCCACACAGCGACACGTGACACGTGTGCTCGTTCACGGGGGAACAGAGGTGTAATGGAGGGATGGTGGGTCCTCCAGCTTTTGAGGGTCCAGGCTTCCCTGGAACCGGTCAGGTCAAAATGACACCTAGGAGCTGGCCAGGAGAACAGAGGGACCAGACATTTGGAGTGAAACCAAGGGAAGCAGCCAAGTCCCGTGTGTTGCGTTTCCAGGAATTCAGCGACTTCTCTTAGGCTGGGCTTGACAAATTGCCAGCAGAGGGAGTGGCTACAAAGGGACCAGGTGGATCCCTTAAACCCAAGGCAAACCCAAGATCCACGCTGCCTCCCTCCCTGGAGGCAAAGACCATTTCCTCCCTGAAGCCAGGAGATTAAATTTAGGAATGTGACGCGTCCCTTTCGGCTGGCCAAACCCGGGACGCGCCTTCTTCTGCCTGAAAGCCACTGAGGGCTTAGGGTCGTGGGCTCTCCTGAAAGGAAATAAAACGTGGGCCAAGGACACAAATTCTGTGTCAGCAAACGGCGGCAAGACGAGGCTCAGGCGTCCCCATGCACATCCCAGCCTGGGCTCTGTCCAGCGACCTGTACCTTCACCACGAACTTCAAAGCCTCCCTCCCAAGAGCAGGGGGGTAACCTGACGTTCCCTCAGTGCCAGTGAACAAGGAATGCAAAGCGCCTTCGAAACCCCCACCCCTCACCCCTCTCCCTCCCTCCTCTAAGGCTCTCACCTACACAGATTCTGATGGGAGCTCAACTCGAAGCCCACAAATACAATTCCCTTTGTCCTCTGCTCTGCATTAAGCACAGGGAGCAACACGGACTTTCTGCCCAGGGGGGTGCAAAGCCTGCATCAGAGGGTCTGGGGTGCAGCCCCTGCTGGGCTCGCGGACGCGCTGGTTCTGCTGCGGTCTCAGAACACAGACGGACGGAACCTCTCCACCATCGGCCTTGTGATGCCGCAACAGTTCTTCTGTTTGGAGGGCCAGAAGGTGGCCTTCCCTGAAGGACACGCTGCAGTTTGGTAACTTCCTAGAGATGGCACTCACCAAATTCCTACCATCCCCATCAGCAGCCAGAGATGTGTCTGCCCCTTAAATAGAGCTAAAACCCTAAAACAGGGTCAAGCTGCAATGTGCCTAGTGGGCATTTTGCCTTCCAGCAATCACCTGGACCAAGCAGCTGCAGGAGCTCAAGCCTCGCAACCAAGAGAATCATCAAGTCCCTGATTAAGGAGCAGCCGTGACGACCCTGGCACTCTCCCCCACTTCCTCAAATAACCTTCAGAGAGAAGCCGAAGCTCACCCCTGGTTTTCTTTCCAGCCTGGAAAGAGCCCGAGACAGCCAAGGCAGGACGCTGTCACGCTCCACGGAGGAGGAACCGGAAGACCCCCCTGGGCGAAGATGGATGGATGGACGCATCTGCCCCACTGTACATGAGGGAGAGCTGGCCGACTTCACGGGCACTTGGGCAGACAGCCAACAGCAGAGGACTAGGCTTGGGATGTTTCCACGGGAACTCAACATCCAGGAGATCTAAGGACGCAGGAGGGACCACTGTCTTCAAATGATCTAAAAACGGCAAGTATCAGCCAGAAAGTCTCTCCGGGCCAGGCAGGGGACAGGCCTCTGTCCACCTCCAGCTCCACAGAGTCCGTTTGGGCAGGGGACTCACTGGACACAGAAGCACCAGGGGCTCATCGGCATGAAGACGGGATCTCCCTGCCCAGCGTCAGGTCGGCCCAGGACGACTCCCAGGGACCGAGGCGTGAGTCAACCTGGCGGACAGTTCTACCTCACAGGCTGGTGCGGCCTCGGAGCTCGTTTCGGGGTTGGGAAGAGCTCATTCCCTCTCTAGCTGCACAATTCCTTCTGCGACGGCAAACCGTCGGCTCCCCAGGGCCTTCCTCGGGGGTCTTTGGAATGCCTCTGTGCCCAAAGAGGCACTAGAAATGCTGGAAGATGACCCTCCCTGGCTTCTGGATGAAGACCACAGCCTGGTTGGTCCTCAGAGGCCCCAGACTGACAGAAGCCCTGCGGACCCAGCCTCCAGCAGACGACATCCCACCTGCAGTTCCAGTAGGTCTGCCCTCCCTCCGCTCTGCAGCTGGATCTCTTCTTACCCTGGAAAGGTCTACCCTTTCTATGAGCCCCCTCTGCCTCTTCCTGTGCTTGGCAAGACGGATTCAATGACATCTAGACCTAAACAAAAGAGGCTCCCTCCTTCTTCCTCCACAGTGAAGACTTGCCAGAGGTCCAGGTCACCCTACCTCTAGCCAGTTACTCCTCAGCCTGGTGCTTCTACAGGCAAAGCAGCAGTAGGGTGGAGTGGGCGGGGGATGGGAGGGTGAGGGTCCACTCCAGGCAGCAGAACTAGGGGCCTGGTCTCCCGGCTCTCAGAGCTGTATCTCATTTGCTCGAGCGGTGTCGGGATCACTGAGGGCGCTGCGGCCTGCGCTTGGGGGCGGGGGGAGCATCCCCAGCTGGTAGATAGTAGTGGAATAATACAACAGAATGATCAGACAGTTGGCTCGATACTCCACGAGGGAACTGTACATAAGAGAAGAAACTTTACAGGGTTTTGCGAGACCACAATAAGACGAATGACACTCAAGGAAGTAACGGGAAAATTCTGAAACACGTAGGCTTCCTCGATTCCTAGAGCAAAACAAAGTCGCCTGGCATCAAAGCCACCTTGGCTTGCTTTAATCAAGCGAACTTGCTTAGCAACAAAACCATGCAACACAAGCGTGAGACATGGCCCAAAACCATAAAACAGTGCTGGCCTGAGACTTGCACCCTGCCGAGTGAGCTCCGTGAGTCAATAACCCCCACAACATGCTCTTGGGCCCCCAAGACACGTTCTGGCCAGAATGCGTCCCCGAACAATACAACGATAGCCGAAAACAAGACCTACAACCTGCCCAGTGGTCATCAAGGTAGTGACTCCCCAAAACAGGCCCTGGACAAACCAAACACAATCACCTACGGAAAGGTGCCTTTTTCAAATCAAAGACCTGCATTGTCCTGAGACCCGAAAACAGTTTGCCCAAGTAACGTGACAGGGAAGTCTAGGGTGCTGCGGTCCACGGGGTCGCAAAGAGTGGCATACGACTGAGCAACTGAACTGAACTGAACTATGATAGTCCTAGCCTGACCATATAGAAAGGGACAAGGAAACTTCCCTGCCCTACCTGGGGGAGGCACTGATGATAGAAACGTGCTGTCTACTCAAGAAAAAGAAGATCTTCGCCCCCTTCCCCTCTTCCTCTGATGGTGTAAGTGTAACTGAGTACTTAGGGCAACACAACGCTTGGGAACCTTCCAAGTGTCCTACTCTCAATAAATCCCTTCCGTTCTAACACTTCGCTTCTCGCCCAATTTCTTCCTAGTATTAAGCAGTAACCGCTCAGTCGTGTCGGACTTCTTGGGACCCCACGGACTGTGGCCCACCAGGCTCCTCTGTCCATGGGATTCTCTAGGCAAAAATACGGGAGTGGCCTGCCATTTGCCACTCCAGGGGATCTTCCCAACTGCACACAAAGGAGACCTCACTAATGTGCAGTACAGGATACCCCCCGTTAACCCGTTTCAGAAAACTGCCTCCTGTCTTCATATCCTGTATCAATTCTATACCTCTGCTCCGACGATTGTTTATTTACTTAAGTGTTAAGGTGAATGACCTGGGGATATTTGTTCCATCCGGAGACATGAAGGGCTGTGGTGCCAGAGCTCACTGGAGCCCTGAAAACCAAACCTCATGGTTTCACAGGGTCCGACTCTGTTTCTCTTTGCCTAGGGGAGATGTCAGCGGCTGTACCCACTTCCTACTTCCAAGGGCACTCGGAGGGAGCACTGAGACTGGACACACACATGAGAGAGGCTCAGACAGAAGTGGGTGCGGGCAGCCTGGGAGGGGCTGTTTCTAATATTCACAAAGTGGCTGGCGGCGGGGGGCAGGGACATCATTCTCAGCGACTGAGAAGGACAGCTCGTGAAACGATCATGTTCATCCTCTAGCTAGGAGTACGTATGAGGAGGTGACATACAACACAAGTATAACTAATGCTGTTTTCTGTTGGATATAAAAGTGAACAGAGTGAGCCCTAAGAGTTCTCATCCAAAAAAGTACTTTTCTCTATTTAATTTTGAATCCAAATGAAATGCTGAACGTTCACTAGACTCCCTGCACTCATCACTGCAGGATGGATGTAAGTGGACTCATGATGCTGAACCCCTTAAACTTACCCAGGGCTATGAGACAATTCTACTCATATCTCAGTAAGACTGGGAAAAAAAAGAGAAACAAAGGCATGATCTTCCACTCAGGGTGTCTGAACAAACGAAAGGCAAGCAAGCCTCAAAACTAATGACTGGCAAACCTGATCTGTACCCTGGAGCAGGCCCACCGGGGTGACCACTCCAGCTGAAACTGCAAAGCCAACCTTCATAATCTAAGCACAATGATGATATTTTTCCATGGCCATTCCATGTTTTTTTTCGTTTTTTTTTTCACGTTAAGAACCCTGTTGCACTAACTGAACTGTGTGACACCTTTGTTGTTGTTCAGTCACTCAGTCCTGTCTGACTCTTTGCGACCCTGTGAACCTGAGCACACAAATATTCCCTGTCCTTCACTGTCTCCCAGACATTGCTCAAACTCATGTCTATTGAGTCAGGGATGCCATCCATCCATTTCGTCCTCTGTCTTCCCCTTCTCCTCTTGTCTTCCATCCTTCCTAGCGTCAGAGTTCTTTCCAAACAGACAGATTCGCATCAGGTGGCCAACGTTTTGGAGCTTCAGCTTCAACATCAGCCCTTCCAAAGAATACTCAGGGTTGATCTCCTTTAGCATTCACTGGTTGTAAATGTTTAAAGAATCAACAATAGTAAAGCTATTTTTTTTTTTTTTTTTTACTACTCTGCCATCTTAAGCATTGAGAATTAAAGTGTTTCATTTCTTTGCAAACACGTCAGCAAGGAGTCCTCTCGACTCTGCTTCCTTTCTTCTCAGCACATAACTTACAACTGGGGGTGAGCATCTTTCCTATGCACCACCTGGCCAACTGTCACCCTACTTCCTAAGCCTGGATCTGCTTCACCGGCTCATTCTTTGTGCTTTCAGGCCTGATACTATCTCCGAGTTTCTTTATCACTGCCAAGTGAAGCAATATTTGCTGGCATCTTTGCCTCTGAGATATCTTCATTTCTTTTATCACCAACAGGCTCTTTATTTAAGTTTGTGTAGGGGATGGGGAATCAGAGCCTGAAGCTGGATTCTCAATCAAACTGACAAAACCTCCTATCCGGCAGAATTTAAATCACCAAGTGTTTCACTTTCCTCACCTCAGTGACGCTGAAACAGCATCAGCTGTTTCCTTTTTCCTTTTCACACGCAAGGGCTGGGGCTCAGGAGAGGGTCACAGAGGGGGCCACGGAGACGGACACGGGAATGATGCCTCTGGCCAGGTCCAGGTCTCTCTAAGCCATCCCTGGGCCTATCTGGTGGGGCAGTGTGCCCAGGAACCTCTCTGAGGACTGGAATACCCTACTCTGTTTGTGGGCAGTGAAAAGCTTAGGGACTACTAGAGCAGAGAACAGGAGCCTCCCTTCAGGGGACGTGATCCACCACAGCCTAGGGACTCAGCGGGTCTGAGGGTACTGCCGGGGCATCCAGGAGGATGGGGCAATGGTGCAATATTCGGGGACAAATCCAGAGAGGCCTAGATTTACACCTTACCTCAGTTCAACAGCTGTCCCCCAAGGGCTCAGGCTCAGGCCATCTCCCAGCAGGAAACCTCCCAGTACTGCCTGCCCTGCACAGGGCCAAGTAGGCAGATTCACTGATGGGGTGTCACCGGCAGGATCTGGGGAGCAGCTGTGCACAGAGACCTCTCCCACTGGTGAGGCAGGAGATATGAAGGGTGTGGGAACCCTGGTCCGGTGCCGGGACTGCAGAAGCAGACCTCTGGGACTCTTTGCCGTGGCCTGGGCTCTGATCACACTCTGTCTGCACAGGAAAGGGACTGGCTGGCAGCCCCAGCCTGGCCCTTTTCTCCCCCTGCCCTGAACTCCCCTGGATTCATGACCTGGACCT
The DNA here is from genome assembly GCF_002263795.3 of Bos taurus. Lineage (NCBI taxonomy): Eukaryota > Metazoa > Chordata > Mammalia > Artiodactyla > Bovidae > Bos > Bos taurus. Next base: position 25,264,285 of record NC_082638.1, read on the forward strand.
CTCCTCCTTCCACAGCTTCCTCCTCTCAGGGTCCTGGCCCCAGTCGGTCCTGACCCAGACACTCAAGAGTCTGCAGCTCTGGGACCGAGGGTCCACGTGTACTACTCTGGAGTCAGCAGTGATACTGGGGGTTACAGCCAGGTGTGCTGGGTCGCCCTTGGGTCAGTGGCGCCCAAGGCCTACCCAGCACCCCCAGGGCATAATGTCGTCCTCGCCCTACGGGGTCTCTCTCCATTTCACGTCTGGCCACTGGCCTCCTCCAGCTGCAGCTGGAGGACTCACTCTACTGCCTGAGTGCTTGCTTTCCAGGAGCACCTCACTCCCAGGGGACCCACACTTACAGAGAAGGCTCGCCACCCAGCCTTTGCCCAATACCACAAAGGGGCCCAGTGTCTGGCGTCTGAAACCCGCCTCCCAAGCACAGGTTCCCAAGTTCGGAACCTCACCGTGGCTTCGCGAATGGGGCCCCAACTCGCCGAAGCTGCCTCTTCCAACACAACAGCAGGACCAAAGCTCTCTTAGGAAAATGCCTTGGGAAACTAAACGGTGCTCATCCTCCTCCTGCCCTGAGGGCCTCAGGCCCCAGATGCTACCCAGCTCCAAGATGACCAGAACGGAGTGGGCACCAGAGGTGGCCAAGGGGATCGATCAGCTTACCTCAAGATGACTTCCCCCCGCACTGGTTCAGCTCACAATGGCCTCAGGCCCTCACACACCTGGTTTCCCTGGTCTCCTGTCCTCTCAGTCACCCGTGTCCACCGGAGCCTGAGAGCAAGAACCAAAATGCTCCATAAGTAAGACGACGGTACGTCAACATGCGTCTTGAGGAAGCCTGAGGAGACACTGAAAACCGGAGGGCCAACCCCGCCATGTGACTGCGCGTCTCCTCATCTCCAAATCTGAGCAATTTCTCCAGGGCCGGACCAGCGGACAATGGAAGCCCCGAGCTGCTGCTCGGGTCAAAGGGCCCTTCCTCTAAGGACACTGACCACCATCCCGCAGCCCCATTTCGGCCGCTTGCTCGGCCCACCACGCCCTGGCACCTCCAGAGGGGACCCCACGTCCAGTGCCAAGCGGCGGCAGACGGTGGTTCGCTGCATTATTGCGTCCACAGCGCGGGTCCCGCGGCCTCTTTCTGGAGCACGTGGCCCCGGCTGGCTCCTCCCCCGCTTCAGCCTTCACTCCAGCCCGCGGTCCCATAACTCCTTTTAGGGCAGCAAAGAGAACTGCGGGTCTGTGGGGGCGAACAAGGGACTAGCTTAAGCTCACCTTGAGGGAAAGCCGGGAACCCGAGGCGGGAACTTACGGTTTGTGCAGCCGCGCCTCTCCACGTGATCCCTGCTGAACGTTGAGGAGAGAGAAGCGGTGACTCAGCAGTGTGGCCCAACCAATCCCAGCTCCTGTTTCCTCCCGGAGCAAATCTCGCGAGATCTTGGTATAGCGACTTGGGTCTCCCGGAGTTCCAGAAGAGGCCTGGAGGGGCCAAAGAGATGGGGAGGCGTGGTGCCTGTGGCAACGCCCACCAGAATGGCTGGAGGAGGAGCATTAGGGTGGCGTGCTGGGCGTGGGGAGGTGCGAGGATGGGTGGGTTCAGTGTTGTTGTCGGGGGGAAGGGGGGGAGGGGTGGGGGAAGAGGAGGGGTGGGTGGGCTGTGGGGGGGGTGAGGGGCGGGGGTTAGGATTGGGGGGGGGTAGGAGTGGTGGGCGGGGGGTGGGGGGGTGAGGGGTTGGGGGATTGGGGGGTGTGGATGGCGGGGGTGTGGGTTGAGGGGGTTCGGAATGGCATAGGTGTGCGTGACTCCGGGTAAATGATGCTTTCCCTGGTGGCTCAGATGTTCAAGTGTCTGACTGCAATTCTGGAGGCTGCGGGTTCCATCCCTGGGCCGGGAAGATCCTGTGGAGAAGGAAATGGTAGCCCATTCGAGAATTCTTGCCTGGCAAATCCCATGGACAGAGGAGCCTAGTAAGCTGCAGTCCGTGGGGTCGCAAAGAGTCAGCCAGGACCGAGTGACTTCACTTTCACTTTGCTGTTACTATGACTCAGTTGCCAGTCTCTTACCGTGCTTTGATTAAACACACTGCATCACAGGTGTGTCTGTATAGAAAAAACATTGTGTATATAGGGTTTGATACTATGTGAGGTTACAGATGTCCACTGGGTGTCTTGGAATGTGTTCTCTGCAGACAAGTGATGTGATGATTCCATTTCTTTCAAAAGACAAAATTAGTACTTGATTTACTCATGGACTGAAACATTGAGATAAGTATTCACACCCTTATTTTATACAGAAGAAAACATCTCAAACTCAGTTCAGTGACATGAGAGTTTTAAACTTCCTTCTCCAGCTCCCACTTTTGCCTAGTCTCCCCGTGGTGGCCCCAACGCTCCTCTTCAGCTCTGCAGGAGAACTGGCAGGCACCATTTTGTTTGTAGACCTGCGATCTCACTCGGAAAGGCTGACCGAGATAAAATGTCCAAAAGAGCCCCCAGCTGTCCCTTGGGGGTGCCCCTCACTCCCTGCACTCTGTGAGTTCCGAAGGCACCAGACTCTATACATGGATCAAAAATATTCTTCCAAAAATTCCAGAAAGGTCTAATAGCAAAACTGGAGCCTGTCTCCTGCTGGCAACTATATAAATAGAGCATTTACACTGTACTTGAAACTGTTTACACAGCATCGACATTGTATTAGGAATTACAAGGAATGTGGAGATGATTGAAAGCCTGCGGGAGCATCCCCTTAAGTTACATGCAAAGACTACAGCATTTCATATAAGGGACTTGAGCAGCCATGGATTTTGGTATCTGCGGGTGCAGGGTTCCCGGGCCCAGTCTCCCGCGGGGTACCGAGGAGACAGGACGGGGCCGTCTCAGGACTTGTGCTGCTCCCCCTGCCTGGGGTGCTGTCTCAAGTACCGCCACCCAGCTCCTGACCTGCCTAGGTCCACAGTCTCTCTGCCAGGCTTCCCTGACCGTGATATCAGAAATCACAGCCTCCCCCAACTCACATGCCATATTCACCTCCAGAGCTATTGGGTTATTGTATTTTTGTTTCTAGAACAACATGTGGCATCCGTCCGTTTTATTTATCTGCTGCATAAATACACAGAAACTGTTAGTAACACCATCGTTTATCTGTGCCACAGCCTCGACCCACTTACTCCTGGCTCCCCAGATACTTACACTTGATCTTAGCCAGAAGGCTGAGAAGCGATTTCTCCAAGCACTTCATGAAATCCAGAACTTCGTGATTTAAAATTAGCATGCAAGGGAGAAAGTCAGCCAGCATGTAGCTGGATGCGGACACGGGCGGTGGTGGTCATTGAAATAAAAGGTTTGCAACACAGTTTCTCTCCATATAATACATTTGTTGATAGCTTCCATGACATTACCACATTTCATTGCCATTAAGGGACATTCTGAAGTTTACATTTGACCATTTCTGAAGGCAGATCCATCACGTTTTTTGTGTGTGTTTTTTTTTTTTAAACTTTTATTTTATTTTTAAACTTTACAATATTGTATTAGTTTTGCCAAATATCGAAATGAATCCGCCACAGGTATACCCGCGTTCCCCATCCTGAACCCTCCTCCCTCCTCCCTCCCCTACCCTCCCTCTGGGTCGTCCCAGTGCACCAGCCCCAAGCATCCAGTACCGTGCATTGAACCTGGACTGGCGACTCGTTTCATACATGATATTATACACGTTTCAATGCTATTCTCCCAAATCTCCCCACCCTCTCCCTCTCCCACAGAGTCCATCAGACTGATCTATACATCGGTGTCCCTCTTGCTGTCTCGTACACAGGGTTTTTGTTACCATCTTTCTAAATTAATCAGTGGCATATCATAGTTTGTTTGGCTTTGCGTAAATGGTGGCCCTAGAGGTAAAGGACCCTCCTGCCAAGGCAGAAGACATAAGAGATGCAGGTTCCATCTCTGGGTCAGGAAGACCCCTGGAGGAAGGCATGGCAACCCACTCCAGTATTCCTGCCTGAAGAATCCTATGGACGGAGGAGTCTGCTCGGCTACAGTCCGTAGGGTTGCAGAGAGTCAAACCTGACTGAAGCAACTGAGTGCACACCCATACATATGTCAGTAAATATATATTTTATATTGGCATGAGGAACAATGCTGTGGGGCTTCACTGATGATCCCATATTTAAGACTCCTCACTTCTATTCCAGGGGGCATTGGTTCAGTCCCTGGTCAGGGATTTATGATCCCACATGGAAAAGTGTGTGGTGAAAAAAAAAAAAAAAAAAGAGTGCTGTTGTATCTTACAGCTGATGTCATCTTAGATTTATGAAATTTTTTATTTTTTCATAAGCAGAATCCAGCCTACTAAATACATGTCACAAGTCACTAATGGGATGCTAGCTGCCTTGGGAGGAGCAGGTTATTTATTGGTAATTCAATTAGACAGAGATTGACAAACTGCCTTGCCTCCTGTTTTTTGGTTTCTTTTCCTCCCACCAACAAGCTAAGAATGAGTTTTATGTTTTAGGTGTTTTTTTTTTTTTTTTTTTAACTTTTAAAAATACATTTCACATTTTTACATTTTTTGTAATTTGGGGGGGAAACCAAGGAATAATTTGTGAGGTGTGAGAATTAGAGGATATCTAAATTTCAGGGTCACAAATAAAGTTTTATTGGAACAGAGCCGTGAACCTTTGCCGCTGCCCGAGGCTGTTTCACACTGCTAATGGCAGTGACCCCGTGGCTCTTAATGCCTGGCTACGCTCTAGCCCACTATGCAGAAATTTTACAGGCTCATTGCTGCAGAGACCAAAATGAAGCATTCCAAACCCCATGGCTCATCAGTCCAGTTGACTGAGTGGGGGCAAACACTTCCCACTCTTGAGCCTCAGTGGAGGGAGAAACCGGAGTGTCTATGTCTCCACCTCACAGAGAGATTTCCCTGGAAATACCAGCACCATGTCCTGTGTCCTGTGTCCATGGAAGTCCTACCTGGCTCTCCAAAAGCCTTGTCTCAGTGAGGCTGTATCAGGAGATTCCAAGCCTTTTAAAGCCCATTCTAATCCAATGCATAGTATCCAAACCAGGCTCCACTCAGGTTTCTGAACCACTTTTTCCCCAGAGGATCTTTCAAGTAGAAACCTTTGGACCGAATTGCTAGAGAGAGGAATGAATGTGGGTGGGGTTTCAGGGCCCCGGCCAGGGGCTGTTTTCTCACCACATCAGTGTGGTGAGAGTCCCCACTTGCCTCTCGGGCATCCAGCGGCCCACCACCTCATCTCCAATTTCAATCTGCATCTTTATTTATTTGGGGTTCAGTAGCTTAAGGGCAGGGGAAGGTGGTCCACACAGCGATTCCCACAGACCTCGGGCTGATGTCAGGAACCTAAAAAGGCAGGGGTCCTCTTTCAATGCCAGAAAATTCTCCAGCGGCAAATAAGAAACCCTTGTTGTCTTCCAGGAGCAAGGGGCTGGGGTGGTGGGTGGGGTGGTGGGCAGGGTGAGGGGGACAGGAAGCAAGCCTACTCCCAGGTGATCTGCACTTGAAGACGCAGCACCCCCTGGATTGCCGCTGTCCTCACTGTGGATCTTCCTGCTGAACCCCGGGAGCTTTTCTTAGGCAGGGGCTCATGCTTTCTTAAACCACGTCAGGGCTGTCAGTTCACACCCTGGTCCGCATCCTTCTCCCTTCCTCACTCGAGCCCCCTCTTCTCTCTCCTTCCCCTTTGCGCCACCTAGGTTATATCTCAAGCTTTCCCTTCCACTGCCTTTACAGCCCTCTGCACACAGATTCTTAGGGGGAGGGAAGGTTTCAGGGAAGAAATATGTGTATTTCCAGTCCTTATAAGGTAACAGAGCCACGGAATTAGAACCCAAATGAAGTTCGCTAATGAACGTGATCTCAAGTGCTTTAACCAGATATAACATCAAAAATACCTTTCTTATCAAATCAACATGTGTTCCTCTTAAATTCACACAATATATGCCCATGACATCTCAATGAAGCAAGAAAAAAGAATAAACACCTGAGCATTAGAAAGAGCTCGTTTTATACTCTTGTAAGATGGTTGGTTGGAGAAGGCAATGGCACCCCACTCCGGTACTCTTGCCTGGAAAATCCCATGGATGGCGGCCGATCCTGGTAGGCTGCAGTCCATGGGGTCGCTGAGAGTCGGACACGACTGAGTGACTTCACTTTCACTTTTCCCTTTCACACATTGAAGAAGGAAATGGCGGCCCCTTCCAGTGTTCTTGCCTGGAGAATCCCAGGGACGGGGGAGCCTGGTGGGCTTCCATCTATAGGGTCGCACAGAGTCGAACACAACTGAAGCGACTTAGCAGCAAGATGGTCGATGGTGAGTGCTGTGCCTAGCTGCTCAGTCCTGTCTGACTCTTTGTGACCCCATGGACTGTAGCCAGCCAGGCTCCTCTAACCATGGAATTCTCCAGGCAAAAGTGCCGGAGTGGGTTGCCATGTCCTTCTCCAAAGTTGGTGAGTATCAAAACCCAAGGCTGGGGACTTCCCTGGGGGTCCAGTGATTGAGAATCTGCCTTCCAACGCAGGCAACGCGGGTTTGATCCGTGGTTCTAAGGAACTAAGATCCCACATGCCAGAGGGCAGTAGAACGGACAAAGGATCCCGCATGCCACAACTAAGACCCGAGGCAGCCAAATAAGTCAATAAAAATTAATACATAAAACAACTCTATGCGGTTTACATCATTCTTCTGGATATATTTGAAAGCATGGCATTAACAGTTTTATTTATTTATGGACATCCCATGAGACTGGCTGCAGGATCTTAGTTTCCTGACCAGGGACTGAACCCAGGACGCCAGAGTGAAAGCATTGAGCACTACCCACGGGTTTGCCCGGGAATTCCTAGTTTTATGTACTTAAAGGGTTTATTTTTATTGTATGCCAAAAACTACATCCTTTGCAGTGCCTAGGCTTATGACAAAAAAAAAAAAAAAAAAGTCGATGTCAATTTTAAAAGGCTTGCACAAACTTAGGGGATAGGACGGAAAATTGTGACTCCCTATTTATGCTGCTGGGCTTCCCTGATGGCTCAGACAGTAAAAAAAAAAAAAAAAAAAAATCTGCCTGCAGTACAGGAGACCGGGCTTTGATCCCTGGGTCGGGAAGATCTCCTGGAGAAGAGAAGGGCTGTCCACTCCAGTATTCTTGCCTGGAGAATTCCACGGACAGAGGAGCCTGGGGAGCCAGGATCCTTGGGTTTGCAAAGAGTCGAACACAACTGGATGACTAACACTTTCACTTTCGTGTGCTTCTAAAGATTGCTCAAATCTCAGAATCACCTGGGACCTTGTTAAACATTGAGATTCCAGGGCTGCATATCAGAACTAAGAAACTCAAACTGCCAGAGGAGGGGGGGCCCGGGAATCTGAAAAGGCAATGTTTGCCCCCCTCCTTGATTCTGAAGTGAAGCGGGTCCCAGGGAGTAAAACCCTCCAATACTGTGGGAAAGTTTGATGTCTGGTGGCGCAGCAGCAAAGAATCCACCTGTTAATGCAGGAGACCCGGGTTCATTCTCTGGGTCGGAAAGATGCCCTGGAGGAAGAAAGGACAAACCACTCCAGTATTCTTGCCTGGGAAATCCCATGGACAGAGGAGCCTGGCAGGCTACAGTCTCCGGGCTCCCAAAAGAGTCAGACACAACTTAGCAACTAAACCACAAGGGTGACGCTGAAAGTCGCTCCACGGTGTCCGACCCTTGTGGACGGCGTGGACTATCCAGTCCGTGGAATCCTACAAGCTAGAGTACTGGAGTGGGTAGCCTTTCCCCTCTCCAGGGGATCTTCCCAACCCAGGGATCAAACTTAGGTCTCCCACATTGCAGGCAGATTCTTTACCAGCTGAGCCACAACGGGAGCCCAAACCACAATAAGCACATGTTTAAAATACCCAAGAATCTACGCCTTCAGGACACCCTGAGGGTCGAGGGAAAGCGATTCATTTTTTTCTCTATGGGACACACTGAGCACCTGCCTTGGGAGGAGCGGGTTATTGGTAATTCAATAAACCCATCAGATGCTGTAGCTCGAGCTGGGAGCCTCATCCTCCCCGCCACCCTTCCGAGATTCTAGGACACGTGCAGCCTCTCTCGGGCCTTCGGGATGTTCTTGGTATTGAAGGAAGGTAGGGTATGAGCAAAGCCCAGAGATCGGGATCCAAACTTCTCGGTTTGGGCCACGCTCTCAAATCTCCCGGGCTGTGCTTCTTAAGCCTCAGGGAATCTAAGGAATTGCCTAAGTATCTTGTGCAAAAACACATTCTCGTCCAACGGTTGCACTTAGGGCCTGAGAGTCTGAGTGTCTCACAACTCCAGGTGCTGCCCGGGCTGCTTAAGGTGTCCACATTAAACAGCGAGCCCCAGAGAGCTTTTGCAAAGTACTGATGCTCTGGTTGCTTCTGCCGATCTTACTCCACACCCACAGAATCAGTATCTCCACAACTGGGACCAGGGAGTCAACGTTATTAAAGGTCTCAGATTTTTCTCAGGAGCAGGTAGGGTGCAAATGTGTAGCCGGGCAAATCACCCTACCATCAACCCTGTTTGGGGCTTCATTGTGTCCTGCAAAATCCATATGTTGAGGGGACTTTCACAATGGTCCAGTGGCTAAGACCCTGCACTCCCAGTGCAGGGGCCTGGGCTGCGGTCCCTGGTCAGGGAACTAGATCCCACGTGCTGCCCGGAAGACCGAAGACCCCACCTGCCACAACTAACACCGGGTGCAGTCAAATAAAGCAATACATGTTTGAAAACTATCTGTAGAAGTCCTAACCCCCAACACTTTGGAATGTTACCGTATTTGGAGATGGTATCGTTAACGAGGTGATGAAGTTCAAACGAGGTCACCAGGGTGAGCCCTAGTCCAATCTGATGGTTGTCTATATAAGAAGAGAGAGGACGACCCCTGGCAAGCCAGGGGTTAGGGCTCAGAGCTTTCACTGCCAAGGACCCAAAGTCAATCCCTGGTCTGCAACTAAGACCCAGAAGCAAAGCACCTCGCCCAGGAAATCAAACAAACAAACAAACAAACAAACAAACAAAAGAGGAAATTAGGACACTCAAGAAGACGTCAAGCATGATTGGACATGAAGAGACAGGAGGACACGAGAATGCAGCTGTCTGCACATCAAAGAAAGAGACCTGCGGAGGCACCACACTGTCAACACCTTGATCCTACATTTCCGGCCTCCAGAACCGGGAGAAAAACGCTTCCTCTTGTTTAAGTCTGTGCTATTTCTGGTGGCCACCTTAGTACTTTTAACACATTCTTTACATCGGGGTCCCTAGAGAGGGCTCACTTCAAGGACAGGTAGGGGGTATGCAGGTGATGACTCAGCTCCCAGGTGACTCCCACCCATCAACAAATGCCCACCGGCCCAGATTTTCCAGGATGCAGCCTGCTCCTGTGGACCACGTCTTGCAGACCACTGCTGCTAAAGGTCCCCGCCCAACTCTTTCTGGCCCCGATTTCTCTTACTTCTCTCCTAGACTGTGAGGGACAGAACCCCGTGAGAACAGAGCGAGGCCTGTGCTCAAACCACCCTGCATGTGAAGGGGAGTATGTGTTTTATGTGAAAAAAAAAAAAAAAGAAGGAAGAGAAACCACTGTTGTCCAGCAGAACACACTGAAGCTTATCAACAGATGTACAGAAAAGCCTTCCCATGTTAGGTTACGAAGAAGCAGAGGACATGAGTTCAACCTCTTCTGCAGGGAAGGTTTCCAGGAAGGAGGACAGCAGCTTTGTGTCGATGGCTTGAGAGCAGATGAATGTACTGGAAGGCGTTTGGGTCTGCAGCCAGGAAAGGAATATGAGTGGTGGGGGGCGGGAGACCCAAGTTCAATCCCTGGGTCGGGGAGATGTCCTGGAAAAGAGGACGGCTGGCTACCCACTGCAGTATTCTCGCCTGTAGAATGCATTGGGCAGAGAAGCCCGGCTGCCTACGGTCCACGGAGTCCCAAAGTGGCAGATACGGAGGAGCAGTGGGAAAGTGGGAACGGGCTGCTGGCTCCCAGAGGCTCCAGATGGTCTGAGGGTGAATATCCCCCAGGACCCCGGGCCTGACTTTGCACAGTGAACCCGTCTTGGCACCGCCCGGGGGCTGAGATGGAGGCTTGGCATCTGCTGGATCCACCGGGGAAAATGCCGGAGTCCAGGGCCTGGGTGGGGTTAGCAGCGAGGGTCCCGTGGGAAGACGGTCCCCTCCAGCGGTGCTCGCTCCTGGACACTTAGTTCGTTGCAGGCCCTGAGGACGCACCTCGTATTATGACGACAGATCGAACAGCCTCCGAAACGAGTGAGGACGTGGATGCCCTGGAAATGAGAACCACACGGAGTGGGCAAACAGGGCCCTGAACTCCTGTAGCCGATCCTTGCCTATCGGAGCGCATCTAGGCCCCACTCACGCTCAGGCCCTTTTATTTAACCACCAACAGGAAGACTCACGAGTTTAAAGGGGAAAATCATGGACACAGATGACAGAGGACCCCAAATGATTCACACTGAACTTCCCTTTATTTCTGTTATTTCTGTTAACAATCCAACACGGGGGTAATGACGCCAACAACCTCCCAAGCCCAAAACCCCGCCTCCAGAGTTCAGATTCACATTTCCAACTTGGTCGGAGCACATCTCTCCAAAGAATACCACCAACCCCTCCCTCCCCGCCCACTCTATATCACCTTTCCTTTTCCCCCATGCACTGAACAACTGTCTGAAACTGTGGTTTGTCTTCCTTCTAGATGCACTGAGGTCTGGGTGGCAGTGTCCCGGTGCCAGGGACAAAGCCTGCAACTCGTGACCTGGGCTAGGCGGGCATGTAGCAGGGGCACAGGATGGGCCAGATGCCGTAGAAGATCTCGTCACCGCAGTGGGGACAGGTGTTGGAGCTGAACCAGACCGTGCTGGCCCGCCCAGACGTGCGCACCAGCTGCCTGAGCCGGGCGTGCAGCTGAGCCAGGAGGCCCGGGTGCAGGGTGCCGCGCACATCCTCATAGCTCTCCAGGGGTGCGGGGTACAGCACCAGACTCAGCTTGCTCAGCCCCACGGTGTGCTGCAGCAGGCTCTCCAGCACGGACATGGAGATGGGGTTGCCGCAGAAGCGGAAGGTGGTGAGCTGGGAGCAGCGGCTCAGGGAGGGCAGGAGGGCGCTGAACTGGGAGTCCACGATGCCGCACTCGTCCAGGTCCAGGTCCTGCAGGGTGGCCGAGGTCCTCTCGATCAGGACCTGCAGGGGCTCCAGGCTGAGGCTGGTCAGGTTGACCCCGCTGAGCCCCAGGTCCTTCAGGAGGCTGACGCTTGGGCACTGCGACAGGTACGTCAGGTCTGACTCCGAAATCAGGCAGTTGCTGATGCACAGGGTCTCCAGAGGGGTCTTCAGGCACCTGGGGGAGACACAGGGCAGTCAGTCCCAGGGGCAGAGGTGGCGGGCCGAAGGACGTGGGGAGGAGAGGCCTGTTTCACCGCAACGCAGGGCATCTCACTGGCTCGGGGCTGGCCTCTCCCCTTCTTGACGGGAAGGCAGGGGCTCTTCCGGGGGGAAGGTCATGCTCACCGGGGTATGACCTCCCCCTGCACAAAATGATGAACTATTTTCCGTGTGGGAAACAAACAGGAAACAAGTGTTATTTGCCTATGTCAGCTTATTAGTATTGGGGTAGCAGGAATTAGGGTGGTTTTACAAGACACGACTAGTTGAATGCGACAGCAGGCTGGATGCAGTGGACGTGGGCTGGGGTTCCACACCATCACTGGCCGAATATCCCCTGGACGGTTCCCAGACCGTCCATCTCCTTTTTTTTCTTCTTTCCTTTTTCTGGTTTCCCGGTGAACATATTTACCGCTAATGCTTGGACTCTGCAGCTGCCACAAAGAGAATCAATGCAACTCATTCATATGGCCACACTAGGCTGCATCCTCTCAGCTTTTATCACTGTGTTCAAGGCAGAGCGACAACCTGATACTGAGGATTTCCTACGTATTCAGAAGTCGGAAAGGAAAATAATGCTTGTCATTTGGACTGGAAGAGAATGGAGGCACTTCAACAATGATGCTCGTGGGACCTTTTCTCTTCTCTGGACTGCTTAGGAGCCACAATTTTCCCCGCCTGATCCCTCCTTGTCATCTCCAGAATCACCCACTTCCCAAAGCTCACCTGGAGCCTAAACCAGCTCAGGACAGAAGCGGCGGGTGCGAGGGAGAGACAGCGCTTCGGACTTCTAACCTCACGCCTGATGGACCGACGTCCTTCTCGCCGACTTCTCTGTCATCGTCTCCGCTAAGACAGCGCTCTCTCGGAAAGAACGCCCAAGGGCGTCACACCTGACCCCGACTATGTGCACGGCCAGCAAGAAGTCCCCTTTGACAACGTCTAACCCAGGCCACGCCTCTGACCCTGACCAGGGAGGTGACCTGACCAGACGCCCGCGGACAGAGCGGCGGCACCCTGAGGACTTCCCAGCGACCCGTGCACCCTGGCAATGTCCCCAGCGGCCACGAAACGAGACAGGCCGGTTCTGGTCTGCGGACCTGGCGCCACGCCTCACCTGAGCACCTGGTGCAGGCGGCCCTCGAGGAAGGAGATGGAGTCCAGGGAGAGCTCCTGCAGGTGGGGCAGGTTCAGGAACTGGGCGGTGAGCTGGCGGACGCAGTGCGCCTCCCGGGCGGGGGCGGTGTGCGGCAACAGGCGCACGCGCGACAGCAGCAGCCGGCGCAGGTTGCCCATCCGGCCCAGGTGCGGCAGGAACCTGCCCAGCGTGGCCAGCTTCCAGGTGCAGTTCACCTCCAGGTCCTGGATGGAGTCCAGCTGCACCAGCTTCAGGATCTTCCTGATGCTCTGCACGGGGACGGTGAAGATTCTCAGCTTCTGGCAGCGCAGGTGCAGCAGGCTCCTCCTCTGCTTGGCCTTCTTCAACAGGTAGCTGAGGGTCTCGTCCAGCGTGTCCTCCTTGAGGCACAGGTCGACCAGCACCTCCACAGGGGCCCGCGCCGGCTTCAGCCCCGCCTGCGCCTCCACCCTGCGCGCCTTCTGCATGGGCTGGGCCGGCTCGGGCTCCAGCAGCGAGCACACGCTGGCCTTGATGCCACACCACAGGGTCCAGAAGTCCTGGTGGGCGTTGCGGCGCAAGTCCAGCACCTGCAGCTTCCACCGCCTGCGGGGCCGAGGGGGACACACTGAGCTGCGCAGGGGCCGACGGGCAGCAGGACCCCGCGAGGGCGCTGCACTCCACACGCCACAGATCCTCTGGCTGCCGGGCCCGCCTTGGTCCCCGCTTTAAGGCACACTGCGGGGGGGCGGGGGGGGAACCACGTGCCTTTTGTCCCCTCAACCAGTCCTCTCCCCCCGAACGCCTGTTCCCAGGTCATCCTCCTGGCCTGGCTGCATCTTGCTCACACCCCCAGGCCCCACCAGTCTGCCAGGTCGACCTTACCTGGGGCGGACCTCCTCAGCAAGCAGGAGGTCCAGGCCGTCGAGTGCAGCCTGGAAGGTCTCCAGATGAGGCTCGTGGTCCTTCATCAGGGCGCCCAGAGGGAGGCAGGCAAAGGGCCAGGCCTGCACCATCGCCTTCACGGCATGGGTGTGCCTCCCGGCAAAGGCCGCCGTAAACAGCGGAGGGAAGAGCTCCACGGGCAGCTCCTCCAGGGCCGCGACGGCCAAGGCCTCGTTCTGCAGCAGGCTCTGGCCGGCCAGCTCCAGGAGTCGGCGGGGGGGCGCCCAGACGCCCATCCTGAAGCACCTACTCCGGAACCAGTCCTGGGGGGATGTCAGAGAGCGAGGGGTGGGGGCGGGTCCTTCTCCGGCCAAGGAACCGGGGAGACCCTGCTGTCCCTCCACCCTCACGGAACCCAAGGCAGGGTCAGACACATCTTCTGGCCACCAAGTCACAGCTCTGGCCCCCGCTGGCACCAGGACGAGCCTCTCTCCCGGCAGCAACAAAGGGACAAGGTGACCTCTTGCCCCATCCCGTATCTACTGGCTGCTGCATTTGATCCCAGCCCTGCTGGCCGGCAGATACCTAGGAGTCTGACAGCTGACCCCACTCTCTTCAGAGAAAGCTTCTGATTATTACCCAAGGGCTGAAAACAGCAATAAGGAGTTTAGCCCAACACGGCCTGTCTCTAAACTCCAGCCAGTAACTCACGCGATGGGTGCTGTCATGTCACTCGATAAAAAGACGTGCCTTTCACTCTGCGTCTCTTCTACAAATCTTACTACCGTTCGGTTCAGTGGAGCAAAGCGCTCACATTCTGAACAAAGCCTGCACTCTTTAAAATATTCTACAGATTTTGGTTTTGGTATTCCACGGACTTAGAGAAGAGTTTCGACCTTTTAAAACAAAAAGAAACCCCCAGAACCCTTTAAGCTAGTAAATTCACAAAACCGTAAATTGGTATGAACTATAATCACTGCTCACACACTCAAGTGTACAACGTCACTCAAAAACTCCTCCGAATGAGACGTCTTGCGTTAAAGCAATTCCAGGAACGTCCCTGGCTGTTCAGTGAGGAGGACTCGGTGCTTTCACGGCAGGGCCACGAGTTCTATCCTTACCAGGGAACTAGGACCCCAGATGCGGTCGGGTGCGGACCCATGCCCTCACGATCACCCCGTCCTACCCCATCCCTCCCGCCACCAAATTCTACTTGGTTAAGAAATGTTCTTGACCGTCTGTAAAAGTGGCGGAAATCAGAGAAGAAACCAGTCTGGGACAAACGTAAAACTGCACGCAGGAGCAAAAGCAAAGTGTGCAACTGCCAAGGTGAATGGAAAGGCAAAGAAAATTCTCTACAGGATCGTGGCCTGTGTCGCCTGTGCCATGAATACCCCGGCAGGTACAGCTGTCAGAACCTGAGGCTCCAGCGTGGAGCAGTGCGCTCAGCCCTGAGACCGTCTTCTCCTTCCAGGGCACGCTTTTGAGATTCTGGCCGAAACGTCCATTCCCGGCTCAAGTGCTATCTTACTACTAGATCTCCATCCAGCTAAAGGCTGAGTGGGGCGTTTACTTTCTCACTACATACAACTGATGGGATCCTCTGTCTGTTCACAGAAGCAAAATATCAAAGAGGAAAACCAACCTGAAGGTACGTTCGTTGGGGGAGTTTGGGCCACATCAAAATCACCCAAATGTTCACGTTCAGACAGCTTTGTGCGGACGGTGGTGTCGCCCCAGAAGAAAAAGAGACAGAGTAAGACTCCCGGGTGTCACACCGTCGCTTACACATCATATTACGCCACACAGCGACACGTGACACGTGTGCTCGTTCACGGGGGAACAGAGGTGTAATGGAGGGATGGTGGGTCCTCCAGCTTTTGAGGGTCCAGGCTTCCCTGGAACCGGTCAGGTCAAAATGACACCTAGGAGCTGGCCAGGAGAACAGAGGGACCAGACATTTGGAGTGAAACCAAGGGAAGCAGCCAAGTCCCGTGTGTTGCGTTTCCAGGAATTCAGCGACTTCTCTTAGGCTGGGCTTGACAAATTGCCAGCAGAGGGAGTGGCTACAAAGGGACCAGGTGGATCCCTTAAACCCAAGGCAAACCCAAGATCCACGCTGCCTCCCTCCCTGGAGGCAAAGACCATTTCCTCCCTGAAGCCAGGAGATTAAATTTAGGAATGTGACGCGTCCCTTTCGGCTGGCCAAACCCGGGACGCGCCTTCTTCTGCCTGAAAGCCACTGAGGGCTTAGGGTCGTGGGCTCTCCTGAAAGGAAATAAAACGTGGGCCAAGGACACAAATTCTGTGTCAGCAAACGGCGGCAAGACGAGGCTCAGGCGTCCCCATGCACATCCCAGCCTGGGCTCTGTCCAGCGACCTGTACCTTCACCACGAACTTCAAAGCCTCCCTCCCAAGAGCAGGGGGGTAACCTGACGTTCCCTCAGTGCCAGTGAACAAGGAATGCAAAGCGCCTTCGAAACCCCCACCCCTCACCCCTCTCCCTCCCTCCTCTAAGGCTCTCACCTACACAGATTCTGATGGGAGCTCAACTCGAAGCCCACAAATACAATTCCCTTTGTCCTCTGCTCTGCATTAAGCACAGGGAGCAACACGGACTTTCTGCCCAGGGGGGTGCAAAGCCTGCATCAGAGGGTCTGGGGTGCAGCCCCTGCTGGGCTCGCGGACGCGCTGGTTCTGCTGCGGTCTCAGAACACAGACGGACGGAACCTCTCCACCCTCGGCCTTGTGATGCCGCAACAGTTCTTCTGTTTGGAGGGCCAGAAGGTGGCCTTCCCTGAAGGACACGCTGCAGTTTGGTAACTTCCTAGAGATGGCACTCACCAAATTCCTACCATCCCCATCAGCAGCCAGAGATGTGTCTGCCCCTTAAATAGAGCTAAAACCCTAAAACAGGGTCAAGCTGCAATGTGCCTAGTGGGCATTTTGCCTTCCAGCAATCACCTGGACCAAGCAGCTGCAGGAGCTCAAGCCTCGCAACCAAGAGAATCATCAAGTCCCTGATTAAGGAGCAGCCGTGACGACCCTGGCACTCTCCCCCACTTCCTCAAATAACCTTCAGAGAGAAGCCGAAGCTCACCCCTGGTTTTCTTTCCAGCCTGGAAAGAGCCCGAGACAGCCAAGGCAGGACGCTGTCACGCTCCACGGAGGAGGAACCGGAAGACCCCCCTGGGCGAAGATGGATGGATGGACGCATCTGCCCCACTGTACATGAGGGAGAGCTGGCCGACTTCACGGGCACTTGGGCAGACAGCCAACAGCAGAGGACTAGGCTTGGGATGTTTCCACGGGAACTCAACATCCAGGAGATCTAAGGACGCAGGAGGGACCACTGTCTTCAAATGATCTAAAAACGGCAAGTATCAGCCAGAAAGTCTCTCCGGGCCAGGCAGGGGACAGGCCTCTGTCCACCTCCAGCTCCACAGAGTCCGTTTGGGCAGGGGACTCACTGGACACAGAAGCACCAGGGGCTCATCGGCATGAAGACGGGATCTCCCTGCCCAGCGTCAGGTCGGCCCAGGACGACTCCCAGGGACCGAGGCGTGAGTCAACCTGGCGGACAGTTCTACCTCACAGGCTGGTGCGGCCTCGGAGCTCGTTTCGGGGTTGGGAAGAGCTCATTCCCTCTCTAGCTGCACAATTCCTTCTGCGACGGCAAACCGTCGGCTCCCCAGGGCCTTCCTCGGGGGTCTTTGGAATGCCTCTGTGCCCAAAGAGGCACTAGAAATGCTGGAAGATGACCCTCCCTGGCTTCTGGATGAAGACCACAGCCTGGTTGGTCCTCAGAGGCCCCAGACTGACAGAAGCCCTGCGGACCCAGCCTCCAGCAGACGACATCCCACCTGCAGTTCCAGTAGGTCTGCCCTCCCTCCGCTCTGCAGCTGGATCTCTTCTTACCCTGGAAAGGTCTACCCTTTCTATGAGCCCCCTCTGCCTCTTCCTGTGCTTGGCAAGACGGATTCAATGACATCTAGACCTAAACAAAAGAGGCTCCCTCCTTCTTCCTCCACAGTGAAGACTTGCCAGAGGTCCAGGTCACCCTACCTCTAGCCAGTTACTCCTCAGCCTGGTGCTTCTACAGGCAAAGCAGCAGTAGGGTGGAGTGGGCGGGGGATGGGAGGGTGAGGGTCCGCTCCAGGCAGCAGAACTAGGGGCCTGGTCTCCCGGCTCTCAGAGCTGTATCTCATTTGCTCGAGCGGTGTCGGGATCACTGAGGGCGCTGCGGCCTGCGCTTGGGGGCGGGGGGAGCATCCCCAGCTGGTAGATAGTAGTGGAATAATACAACAGAATGATCAGACAGTTGGCTCGATACTCCACGAGGGAACTGTACATAAGAGAAGAAACTTTACAGGGTTTTGCGAGACCACAATAAGACGAATGACACTCAAGGAAGTAACGGGAAAATTCTGAAACACGTAGGCTTCCTCGATTCCTAGAGCAAAACAAAGTCGCCTGGCATCAAAGCCACCTTGGCTTGCTTTAATCAAGCGAACTTGCTTAGCAACAAAACCATGCAACACAAGCGTGAGACATGGCCCAAAACCATAAAACAGTGCTGGCCTGAGACTTGCACCCTGCCGAGTGAGCTCCGTGAGTCAATAACCCCCACAACATGCTCTTGGGCCCCCAAGACAAGACACGTTCTGGCCAGAATGCGTCCCCGAACAATACAACGATAGCCGAAAACAAGACCTACAACCTGCCCAGTGGTCATCAAGGTAGTGACTCCCCAAAACAGGCCCTGGACAAACCAAACACAATCACCTACGGAAAGGTGCCTTTTTCAAATCAAAGACCTGCATTGTCCTGAGACCCGAAAACAGTTTTCCCAAGTAACGTGACAGGGAAGTCTAGGGTGCTGCGGTCCACGGGGTCGCAAAGAGTGGCATACGACTGAGCAACTGAACTGAACTGAACTATGATAGTCCTAGCCTGACCACATAGAAAGGGACAAGGAAACTTCCCTGCCCTACCTGGGGGAGGCACTGATGATAGAAACGTGCTGTCTACTCAAGAAAAAGAAGATCTTCGCCCCCTTCCCCTCTTCCTCTGATGGTGTAAGTGTAACTGAGTACTTAGGGCAACACAACGCTTGGGAACCTTCCAAGTGTCCTACTCTCAATAAATCCCTTCCGTTCTAACACTTCGCTTCTCGCCCAATTTCTTCCTAGTATTAAGCAGTAACCGCTCAGTCGTGTCGGACTTCTTGGGACCCCACGGACTGTGGCCCACCAGGCTCCTCTGTCCATGGGATTCTCTAGGCAAAAATACGGGAGTGGCCTGCCATTTGCCACTCCAGGGGATCTTCCCAACTGCACACAAAGGAGACCTCACTAATGTGCAGTACAGGATACCCCCCGTTAACCCGTTTCAGAAAACTGCCTCCTGTCTTCATATCCTGTATCAATTCTATACCTCTGCTCCGACGATTGTTTATTTACTTAAGTGTTAAGGTGAATGACCTGGGGATATTTGTTCCATCCGGAGACATGAAGGGCTGTGGTGCCAGAGCTCACTGGAGCCCTGAAAACCAAACCTCATGGTTTCACAGGGTCCGACTCTGTTTCTCTTTGCCTAGGGGAGATGTCAGCGGCTGTACCCACTTCCTACTTCCAAGGGCACTCGGAGGGAGCACTGAGACTGGACACACACATGAGAGAGGCTCAGACAGAAGTGGGTGCGGGCAGCCTGGGAGGGGCTGTTTCTAATATTCACAAAGTGGCTGGCGGCGGGGGGCAGGGACATCATTCTCAGCGACTGAGAAGGACAGCTCGTGAAACGATCATGTTCATCCTCTAGCTAGGAGTACGTATGAGGAGGTGACATACAACACAAGTATAACTAATGCTGTTTTCTGTTGGATATAAAAGTGAACAGAGTGAGCCCTAAGAGTTCTCATCCAAAAAAGTACTTTTCTCTATTTAATTTTGAATCCAAATGAAATGCTGAACGTTCACTAGACTCCCTGCACTCATCACTGCAGGATGGATGTAAGTGGACTCATGATGCTGAACCCCTTAAACTTACCCAGGGCTATGAGACAATTCTACTCATATCTCAGTAAGACTGGGAAAAAAAAGAGAAACAAAGGCATGATCTTCCACTCAGGGTGTCTGAACAAACGAAAGGCAAGCAAGCCTCAAAAGTAATGACTGGCAAACCTGATCTGTACCCTGGAGCAGGCCCACCGGGGTGACCACTCTAGCTGAAACTGCAAAGCCAACCTTCATAATCTAAGCACAATCATGATATTTTTCCATGGCCATTCCATGTTTTTCTTTGTTTTTTTTTTTCACGTTAAGAACCCTGTTGCACTAACTGAACTGTGTGACACCTTTGTTGTTGTTCAGTCACTCAGTCCTGTCTGACTCTTTGCGACCCTGTGAACCTTAGCACACAAATATTCCCTGTCCTTCACTGTCTCCCAGACATTGCTCAAACTCATGTCTATTGAGTCAGGGATGCCATCCATCCATTTCGTCCTCTGTCATCCCCTTCTCCTCTTGTCTTCCATCCTTCCTAGCGTCAGAGTTCTTTCCAAACAGACAGATTCGCATCAGGTGGCCAACGTTTTGGAGCTTCAGCTTCAACATCAGCCCTTCCAAAGAATATTCAGGGTTGATCTCCTTTAGCATTCACTGGTTGTAAATGTTTAGAGAATCAACAATAGTAAAGCTTTTTTTTTTTTTTTTACTACTCTGCCATCTTAAGCATTGAGAATTAAAGTGTTTCATTTCTTTGCAAACACGTCAGCAAGGAGTCCTCTCGACTCTGCTTCCTTTCTTCTCAGCACATAACTTACAACTGGGGGTGAGCATCTTTCCTATGCACCACCTGGCCAACTGTCACCCTACTTCCTAAGCCTGGATCTGCTTCACCGGCTCATTCTTTGTGCTTTCAGGCCTGATACTATCTCCGAGTTTCTTTATCACTGCCAAGTGAAGCAATATTTGCTGGCATCTTTGCCTCTGAGATATCTTCATTTCTTTTATCACCAACAGGCTCTTTATTTAAGTTTGTGTAGGGGATGGGGAATCAGAGCCTGAAGCTGGATTCTCAATCAAACTGACAAAACCTCCTATCCGGCAGAATTTAAATCACCAAGTGTTTCACTTTCCTCACCTCAGTGACGCTGAAACAGCATCAGCTGTTTCCTTTTTCCTTTTCACACGCAAGGGCTGGGGCTCAGGAGAGGGTCACAGAGGGGGCCACGGAGACGGACACGGGAATGATGCCTCTGGCCAGGTCCAGGTCTCTCTAAGCCATCCCTGGGCCTATCTGGTGGGGCAGTGTGCCCAGGAACCTCTCTGAGGACTGGAATACCCTACTCTGTTTGTGGGCAGTGAAAAGCTTAGGGACTACTAGAGCAGAGAACAGGAGCCTCCCTTCAGGGGACGTGATCCACCACAGCCTAGGGACTCAGCGGGTCTGAGGGTACTGCCGGGGCATCCAGGAGGATGGGGCAATGGTGCAATATTCGGGGACAAATCCAGAGAGGCCTAGATTTACACCTTACCTCAGTTCAACAGCTGTCCCCCAAGGGCTCAGGCTCAGGCCATCTCCCAGCAGGAAACCTCCCAGTACTGCCTGCCCTGCACAGGGCCAAGTAGGCAGATTCACTGATGGGGTGTCACCGGCAGGATCTGGGGAGCAGCTGTGCACAGAGACCTCTCCCACTGGTGAGGCAGGAGATATGAAGGGTGTGGGAACCCTGGTCCGGTGCCGGGACTGCAGAAGCAGACCTCTGGGACTCTTTGCCGTGGCCTGGGCTCTGATCACACTCTGTCTGCACAGGAAAGGGACTGGCTGGCAGCCCCAGCCTGGCCCTTTTCTCCCCCTGCCCTGAACTCCCCTGGATTCATGACCTGGACCTCTCCTCCTTCCACAGCTTCCTCCTCTCAGGGTCCTGGCCCCAGTCGGTCCTGACCCAGACACTCAAGAGTCTGCAGCTCTGGGACCGAGGGTCCACGTGTACTACTCTGGAGTCAGCAGTGATACTGGGGGTTACAGCCAGGTGTGCTGGGTCGCCCTTGGGTCAGTGGCGCCCAAGGCCTACCCAGCACCCCCAGGGCATAATGTCGTCCTCGCCCTACGGGGTCTCTCTCCATTTCACGTCTGGCCACTGGCCTCCTCCAGCTGCAGCTGGAGGACTCACTCTACTGCCTGAGTGCTTGCTTTCCAGGAGCACCTCACTCCCAGGGGACCCACACTTACAGAGAAGGCTCGCCACCCAGCCTTTGCCCAATACCACAAAGGGGCCCAGTGTCTGGCGTCTGAAACCCGCCTCCCAAGCACAGGTTCCCAAGTTCGGAACCTCACCGTGGCTTCGCGAATGGGGCCCCAACTCGCCGAAGCTGCCTCTTCCAACACAACAGCAGGACCAAAGCTCTCTTAGGAAAATGCCTTGGGAAACTAAACGGTGCTCATCCTCCTCCTGCCCTGAGGGCCTCAGGCCCCAGATGCTACCCAGCTCCAAGATGACCAGAACGGAGTGGGCACCAGAGGTGGCCAAGGGGATCGATCAGCTTACCTCAAGATGACTTCCCCCCGCACTGGTTCAGCTCACAATGGCCTCAGGCCCTCACACACCTGGTTTCCCTGGTCTCCTGTCCTCTCAGTCACCCGTGTCCACCGGAGCCTGAGAGCAAGAACCAAAATGCTCCATAAGTAAGACGACGGTACGTCAACATGCGTCTTGAGGAAGCCTGAGGAGACACTGAAAACCGGAGGGCCAACCCCGCCATGTGACTGCGCGTCTCCTCATCTCCAAATCTGAGCAATTTCTCCAGGGCCGGACCAGCGGACAATGGAAGCCCCGAGCTGCTGCTCGGGTCAAAGGGCCCTTCCTCTAAGGACACTGACCACCATCCCGCAGCCCCATTTCGGCCGCTTGCTCGGCCCACCACGCCCTGGCACCTCCAGAGGGGACCCCACGTCCAGTGCCAAGCGGCGGCAGACCGTGGTTCGCTGCATTATTGCGTCCACAGCGCGGGTCCCGCGGCCTCTTTCTGGAGCACGTGGCCCCGGCTGGCTCCTCCCCCGCTTCAGCCTTCACTCCAGCCCGCGGTCCCATAACTCCTTTTAGGGCAGCAAAGAGAACTGCGGGTCTGTGGGGGCGAACAAGGGACTAGCTTAAGCTCACCTTGAGGGAAAGCCGGGAACCCGAGGCGGGAACTTACGGTTTGTGCAGCCGCGCCTCTCCACGTGATCCCTGCTGAACGTTGAGGAGAGAGAAGCGGTGACTCAGCAGTGTGGCCCAACCAATCCCAGCTCCTGTTTCCTCCCGGAGCAAATCTCGCGAGATCTTGGTATAGCGACTTGGGTCTCCCGGAGTTCCAGAAGAGGCCTGGAGGGGCCAAAGAGATGGGGAGGCGTGGTGCCTGTGGCAACGCCCACCAGAATGGCTGGAGGAGGAGCATTAGGGTGGCGTGCTGGGCGTGGGGAGGTGCGAGGATGGGTGGGTTCAGTGTTGTTGTCGGGGGAAGTGGGGGAGGGGTGGGGGAAGAGGAGGGGTGGGTGGGCTGTAGGGGGGGTGAGGGGCGGGGGGTTAGGAGTGGTGGGGGTTAGGAGTGGTGGGGGGGAGGAGTGGTGGGGGGGAGGAGTGGTGGGCGGGGGGTGGGGGGGTGAGGGGTTGGGGGATTGGGGGGTGTGGATGGCGGGGGTGTGGGTTGAGGGGGTTCGGAATGGCATAGGTGTGCGCGACTCCGGGTAAATGATGCTTTCCCTGGTGGCTCAGATGTTCAAGTGTCTGACTGCAATTCTGGAGGCTGCGGGTTCCATCCCTGGGCCGGGAAGATCCTGTGGAGAAGGAAATGGTAGCCCATTCGAGAATTCTTGCCTGGCAAATCCCATGGACAGAGGAGCCTAGTAAGCTGCAGTCCGTGGGGTCGCAAAGAGTCAGCCAGGACCGAGTGACTTCACTTTCACTTTGCTGTTACTATGACTCAGTTGCCAGTCTCTTACCGTGCTTTGATTAAACACACTGCATCACAGGTGTGTCTGTATAGAAAAAACATTGTGTATATAGGGTTTGATACTATGTGAGGTTACAGATGTCCACTGGGTGTCTTGGAATGTGTTCTCTGCAGACAAGTGGTGTGATGATTCCATTTCTTTCAAAAGACAAAATTAGTACTTGATTTACTCATGGACTGAAACATTGAGATAAGTATTCTCACCCTTATTTTATACAGAAGAAAACATCTCAAACTCAGTTCAGTGACATGAGAGTTTTAAACTTCCTTCTCCAGCTCCCACTTTTGCCTAGTCTCCCCGTGGTGGCCCCAACGCTCCTCTTCAGCTCTGCAGGAGAACTGGCAGGCACCATTTTGTCTGTCGACCTGCGATCTAACTCGGAAATGCTGACCGAGATAAAATGTCCAGAAGAGCCCCCAGCTGTCCCTTGGGGGTGCCCCTCACTCCCTGCACTCTGTGAGTTCCGAAGGCACCAGACTCTATACATGGATCAAAAATATTCTTCCAAAAATTCCAGAAAGGTCTAATAGCAAAACTGGAGCCTGTCTCCTGCTGGCAACTATATAAATAGAGCATTTACACTGTACTTGAAACTGTTTACACAGCATCGACATTGTATTAGGAATTACAAGGAATGTGGAGATGATTGAAAGCCTGCGGGAGCATCCCCTTAAGTTACATGCAAAGACTACAGCATTTCATATAAGGGACTTGAGCAGCCATGGATTTTGGTATCTGCGGGTGCAGGGTTCCCAGGCCCAGTCTCCCGCGGGGTACCGAGGAGAGAGGACGGGGCCTTCTCAGGACTTGTGCTGCTCCCCCTGCCTGGGGTGCTGTCTCAAGTACCGCCACCCAGCTCCTGACCTGCCTAGGTCCACAGTCTCTCTGCCAGGCTTCCCTGACCGTGATATCAGAAATCACAGCCTCCCCCAACTCACATGCCATATTCACCTCCAGAGCTATTGGGTTATTGTATTTTTGTTTCTAGAACAACATGTGGCATCCATCCGTTTTATTTATCTGCTGCATAAATACACAGAAACTGTTAGTAACACCATCGTTTATCTGTGCCACAGCCTCGACCCACTTACTCCTGGCTCCCCAGATACTTACACTTGATCTTAGCCAGAAGGCTGAGAAGCGATTTCTCCAAGCACTTCATGAAATCCAGAACTTCGTGATTTAAAATTAGCATGCAAGGGAGAAAGTCAGCCAGCATGTAGCTGGATGCGGACACGGGCGGTGGTGGTCATTGAAATAAAAGGTTTGCAACACAGTTTCTCTCCATATAATACATTTGTTGATAGCTTCCATGACATTACCACGTTTCATTGCCATTAAGGGACATTCTGAAGTTTACATTTGACCATTTCTGAAGTCAGATCCATCACGTTTTTTGTGTGTTTTTTTTTTAACTTTTATTTTATTTTTAAACTTTACAATATTGTATTAGTTTTGCCAAATATCGAAATGAATCCGCCACAGGTATACCCGCGTTCCCCATCCTGAACCCTCCTCCCTCCTCCCTCCCCTACCCTCCCTCTGGGTCGTCCCAGTGCACCAGCCCCAAGCATCCAGTACCGTGCATTGAACCTGGACTGGCGACTCGTTTCATACATGATATTATACACGTTTCAATGCTATTCTCCCAAATCTCCCCACCCTCTCCCTCTCCCACAGAGACCATCAGACTGATCTATACATCGGTGTCTCTCTTGCTGTCTCGTACACAGGGTTTTTGTTACCATCTTTCTAAATTAATCAGTGGCATATCATAGTTTGTTTGGCTTTGCGTAAATGGTGGCCCTAGAGGTAAAGGACCCTCCTGCCAAGGCAGAAGACATAAGAGATGCAGGTTCCATCTCTGGGTCAGGAAGACCCCTGGAGGAAGGCATGGCAACCCACTCCAGTATTCCTGCCTGAAGAATCCTATGGACAGAGGAGTCTGCTCGGCTACAGTCCGTAGGGTTGCAGAGAGTCAAACCTGACTGAAGCAACTGAGTGCACACCCATACATATGTCAGTAAATATATATTTTATATTGGCATGAGGAACAATGCTGTGGGGCTTCACTGATGGTCCCATATTTAAGACTCCTCACTTCTATTCCAGGGGGCATTGGTTCAGTCCCTGGTCAGGGATTTATGATCCCACATGGAAAAGTGTGTGGTGAAAAAAAAAAAAAAAGGAATGCTGTTGTATCTTACAGCTGATGTCATCTTAGATTTATGAAATTTTTTATTTTTTCATAAGCAGAATCCAGCCTACTAAATACATGTCACAAGTCACTAATGGGATGCTAGCTGCCTTGGGAGGAGCAGGTTATTTATTGGTAATTCAATTAGACAGAGATTGACAAACTGGCTTGCCTCCTGTTTTTTGGTTTCTTTTCCTCCCACCAACAAGCTAAGAATGAGTTTTATGTTTTAGGTTTTTTTTTTTTTTTTAACTTTTAAAAATACGTTTCACATTTTTACATTTTTTGTAATTTGGGGGGGAAACCAAGGAATATTTTGTGAGGTGTGAGAATTAGAGGATATCTAAATTTCAGGGTCACAAATAAAGTTTTATTGGAACAGAGCCGTGAACCTTTGCCGCTGCCCGAGGCTGTTTCACACTGCTAATGGCAGTGACCCCGTGGCTCTTAATGCCTGGCTACGCTCTAGCCCACTACGCAGAAATTTTACAGGCTCATTGCTGCAGAGACCAAAATGAAGCATTCCAAACCCCATGGCTCATCAGTCCAGTTGACTGAGTGGGGGCAAACACTTCCCACTCTTGAGCCTCAGTGGAGGGTGAAACCGGAGTGTCTATGTCTCCACCTCACAGAGAGATTTCCCTGGAAATACCAGCACCATGTCCTGTGTCCTGTGTCCATGGAAGTCCTACCTGGCTCTCCAAAAGCCTTGTCTCAGTGAGGCTGTATCAGGAGATTCCAAGCCTTTTAAAGCCCATTCTAATCCAATGCATAGTATCCAAACCAGGCTCCACTCAGGTTTCTGAACCACTTTTTCCCCAGAGGATCTTTCAAGTAGAAACCTTTGGACCGAATTGCTAGAGAGAGGAATGAATGTGGGTGGGGTTTCAGGGCCCCGGCCAGGGGCTGTTTTCTCACCACATCAGTGTGGTGAGAGTCCCCACTTGCCTCTCGGGCATCCAGCGGCCCACCACCTCATCTCCAATTTCAATCTGCATCTTTATTTATTTGGGGTTCAGTAGCTTAAGGGCAGGGGAAGGTGGTCCACACAGCGATTCCCACAGACCTCGGGCTGATGTCAGGAACCTAAAAAGGCAGGGGTCCTCTTTCAATGCCAGAAAATTCTCCAGCGGCAAATAAGAAACCCTTGTTGTCTTCCAGGAGCAAGGGGCTGGGGTGGTGGGTGGGGTGGTGGGCAGGGTGAGGGGGACAGGAAGCAAGCCTACTCCCAAGTGATCTGCACTTGAAGACGCAGCACCCCCTGGATTGCCGCTGTCCTCACCGTGGATCTTCCTGCTGAACCCCGGGAGCTTTTCTTAGGCAGGGGCTCATGCTTTCTTAAACCACGTCAGGGCTGTCAGTTCACACCCTGGTCCGCATCCTTCTCCCTTCCTCCCTCGAGCCCCCTCTTCTCTCTCCTTCCCCTTTGCGCCACCTAGGTTATATCTCAAGCTTTCCCTTCCACTGCCTTTACAGCCCTCTGCACACAGATTCTTAGGGGGAGGGAAGGTTTCAGGGAAGAAATATGTGTATTTCCAGTCCTTATAAGGTAACAGAGCCACGGAATTAGAACCCAAATGAAGTTCGCTAATGAACGTGATCTCAAGTGCTTTAACCAGATATAACATCAAAAATACCTTTCTTATCAAATCAACATGTGTTCCTCTTAAATTCACACAATATATGCCCATGACATCTCAATGAAGCAAGAAAAAAGAATAAACACCTGAGCATTAGAAAGAGCTCGTTTTATACTCTTGTAAGATGGTTGGTTGGAGAAGGCAATGGCACCCCACTCCGGTACTCTTGCCTGGAAAATCCCATGGATGGCGGCCGATCCTGGTAGGCTGCAGTCCATGGGGTCGCTGCGAGTCGGACACGACTGAGTGACTTCACTTTCACTTTTCCCTTTCACACATTGAAGAAGGAAATGGCGGCCCCTTCCAGTGTTCTTGCCTGGAGAATCCCAGGGACGGGGGAGCCTGGTGGGCTTCCATCTATAGGGTCGCACAGAGTCGAACACAACTGAAGCGACTTAGCAGCAAGATGGTCGATGGTGAGTGCTGTGCCTAGCTGCTCAGTCCTGTCTGACTCTTTGTGACCCCATGGACTGTAGCCAGCCAGGCTCCTCTAACCATGGAATTCTCCAGGCAAAAGTGCCGGAGTGGGTTGCCATGTCCTTCTCCAAAGTTGGTGAGTATCAAAACCCAAGGCTGGGGACTTCCCTGGGGGTCCAGTGATTGAGAATCTGCCTTCCAACGCAGGCAACGCGGGTTTGATCCGTGGTTCTAAGGAACTAAGATCCCACATGCCAGAGGGCAGTAGAACGGACAAAGGATCCCGCATGCCACAACTAAGACCCGAGGCAGCCAAATAAGTCAATAAAAATTAATACATAAAACAACTCTATGCGGTTTACATCATTCTTCTGGATATATTTGAAAGCATGGCATTAACAGTTTTATTTATTTATGGACATCCCATGAGACTGGCTGCAGGATCTTAGTTTCCTGACCAGGGACTGAACCCAGGACGCCAGAGTGAAAGCATTGAGCACTACCCACGGGTTTGCCCGGGAATTCCTAGTTTTATGTACTTAAAGGGTTTATTTTTATTGTATGCCAAAAACTACATCCTTTGCAGTGCCTAGGCTTATGACAAAAAAAAAAAAAAAAAAAAGTCGATGTCAATTTTAAAAGGTTTGCACAAACTTAGGGGATAGGAAGGAAAATTGTGACTCCCTATTTATGCTGCTGGGCTTCCCTGATGGCTCAGACAGTAAAAAAAAAAAAAAAAAAAAATCTGCCTGCAGTACAGGAGACCGGGCTTTGATCCCTGGGTCGGGAAGATCTCCTGGAGAAGAGAAGGGCTGTCCACTCCAGTATTCTTGCCTGGAGAATTCCACGGACAGAGGAGCCTGGGGAGCCAGGATCCTTGGGTTTGCAAAGAGTCGAACACAACTGGATGACTAACACTTTCACTTTCGTGTGCTTCTAAAGATTGCTCAAATCTCAGAATCACCTGGGACCTTGTTAAACATTGAGATTCCAGGGCTGCATATCAGAACTAAGAAACTCAAACTGCCAGAGGAGGGGGGGCCCGGGAATCTGAAAAGGCAATGTTTGCCCCCCTCCTTGATTCTGAAGTGAAGCGGGTCCCAGGGAGTAAAACCCTCCAATACTGTGGGAAAGTTTGATGTCTGGTGGCGCAGCAGCAAAGAATCCACCTGTTAATGCAGGAGACCCGGGTTCATTCTCTGGGTCGGAAAGATGCCCTGGAGGAAGAAAGGACAAACCACTCCAGTATTCTTGCCTGGGAAATCCCATGGACAGAGGAGCCTGGCAGGCTACAGTCTCCGGGCTCCCAAAAGAGTCAGACACAACTTAGCAACTAAACCACAAGGGTGACGCTGAAAGTCGCTCCACGGTGTCCGACCCTTGTGGACGGCGTGGACTATCCAGTCCGTGGAATCCTACAAGCTAGAGTACTGGAGTGGGTAGCCTTTCCCCTCTCCAGGGGATCTTCCCAACCCAGGGATCAAACTTAGGTCTCCCACATTGCAGGCAGATTCTTTACCAGCTGAGCCACAACGGGAGCCCAAACCACAATAAGCACATGTTTAAAATACCCAAGAATCTACGCCTTCAGGACACCCTGAGGGTCGAGGGAAAGCGATTCATTTTTTTCTCTATGGGACACACTGAGCACCTGCCTTGGGAGGAGCGGGTTATTGGTAATTCAATAAACCCATCAGATGCTGTAGCTCGAGCTGGGAGCCTCATCCTCCCCACCACCCTTCCGAGATTCTAGGACACGTGCAGCCTCTCTCGGGCCTTCGGGATGTTCTTGGTATTGAAGGAAGGTAGGGTATGAGCAAAGCCCAGAGATCGGGATCCAAACTTCTCGGTTTGGGCCACGCTCTCAAATCTCCCGGGCTGTGCTTCTTAAGCCTCAGGGAATCTAAGGAATTGCCTAAGTATCTTGTGCAAAAACACATTCTCGTCCAACGGTTGCACTTAGGGCCTGAGAGTCTGAGTTTCTCACAACTCCAGGTGCTGCCCGGGCTGCTTAAGGTGTCCACATTAAACAGCGAGCCCCAGAGAGCTTTTGCAAAGTACTGATGCTCTGGTTGCTTCTGCCGATCTTACTCCACACCCACAGAA
The DNA here is from genome assembly GCF_002263795.3 of Bos taurus. Classification (NCBI taxonomy): domain Eukaryota; kingdom Metazoa; phylum Chordata; class Mammalia; order Artiodactyla; family Bovidae; genus Bos; species Bos taurus. The sequence goes on from NC_082638.1 coordinate 25,294,084, forward strand.
TCAGTATCTCCACAACTGGGACCAGGGAGTCAACGTTATTAAAGGTCTCAGATTTTTCTCAGGAGCAGGTAGGGTGCAAATGTGTAGCCGGGCAAATCACCCTACCATCAACCCTGTTTGGGGCTTCATTGTGTCCTGCAAAATCCATATGTTGAGGGGACTTTCACAATGGTCCAGTGGCTAAGACCCTGCACTCCCAGTGCAGGGGCCTGGGCTGCGGTCCCTGGTCAGGGAACTAGATCCCACGTGCTGCCCGGAAGACCGAAGACCCCACCTGCCACAACTAACACCGGGTGCAGTCAAATAAAGCAATACATGTTTGAAAACTATCTCTAGAAGTCCTAACCCCCAACACTTTGGAATGTTACCGTATTTGGAGATGGTATCGTTAACGAGGTGATGAAGTTCAAACGAGGTCACCAGGGTGAGCCCTAGTCCAATCTGATGGTTGTCTATATAAGAAGAGAGAGGACGACCCCTGGCAAGCCAGGGGTTAGGGCTCAGAGCTTTCACTGCCAAGGACCCAAAGTCAATCCCTGGTCTGCAACTAAGACCCAGAAGCAAAGCACCTCGCCCAGGAAATCAAACAAACAAACAAACAAACAAAAGAGGAAATTAGGACACTCAAGAAGACGTCAAGCATGATTGGACATGAAGAGACAGGAGGACACGAGAATGCAGCTGTCTGCACATCAAAGAAAGAGACCTGCGGAGGCACCACACTGTCAACACCTTGATCCTACATTTCTGGCCTCCAGAACCGGGAGAAAAACGCTTCCTCTTGTTTAAGTCTGTGCTATTTCTGGTGGCCACCTTAGTACTTTTAACACATTCTTTACATCGGGGTCCCTAGAGAGGGCTCACTTCAAGGACAGGTAGGGGGTATGCAGGTGATGACTCAGCTCCCAGGTGACTCCCACCCATCAACAAATGCCCACCGGCCCAGATTTTCCAGGATGCAGCCTGCTCCTGTGGACCACGTCTTGCAGACCACTGCTGCTAAAGGTCCCCGCCCAACTCTTTCTGGCCCCGATTTCTCTTACTTCTCTCCTAGACTGTGAGGGACAGAACCCCGTGAGAACAGAGCGAGGCCTGTGCTCAAACCACCCTGCATGTGAAGGGGAGTATGTGTTTTATGTGAAAAAAAAAAAAAAAGAAGGAAGAGAAACCACTGTTGTCCAGCAGAACACACTGAAGCTTATCAACAGATGTACAGAAAAGCCTTCCCATGTTAGGTTACGAAGAAGCAGAGGACATGAGTTCAACCTCTTCTGCAGGGAAGGTTTCCAGGAAGGAGGACAGCAGCTTTGTGTCGATGGCTTGAGAGCAGATGAATGTACTGGAAGGCGTTTGGGTCTGCAGCCAGGAAAGGAAAATGAGTGGTGGGGGGCGGGAGACCCAAGTTCAATCCCTGGGTCGGGGAGATGTCCTGGAAAAGAGGACGGCTGGCTACCCACTGCAGTATTCTCGCCTGTAGAATGCATTGGGCAGAGAAGCCCGGCTGCCTACGGTCCACGGAGTCCCAAAGTGGCAGATACGGAGGAGCAGTGGGAAAGTGGGAACGGGCTGCTGGCTCCCAGAGGCTCCAGATGGTCTGAGGGTGAATATCCCCCAGGACCCCGGGCCTGACTTTGCACAGTGAACCCGTCTTGGCACCGCCCGGGGGCTGAGATGGAGGCTTGGCATCTGCTGGATCCACCGGGGAAAATGCCGGAGTCCAGGGCCTGGGTGGGGTTAGCAGCGAGGGTCCCGTGGGAAGACGGTCCCCTCCAGCGGTGCTCGCTCCTGGACACTTAGTTCGTTGCAGGCCCTGAGGACGCACCTCGTATTATGACGACAGATCGAACAGCCTCCGAAACGAGTGAGGACGTGGATGCCCTGGAAATGAGAACCACACGGAGTGGGCAAACAGGGCCCTGAACTCCTGTAGCCGATCCTTGCCTATCGGAGCGCATCTAGGCCCCACTCACGCTCAGGCCCTTTTATTTAACCACCAACAGGAAGACTCACGAGTTTAAAGGGGAAAATCATGGACACAGATGACAGAGGACCCCAAATGATTCACACTGAACTTCCCTTTATTTCTCTGTTAACAATCCAACACGGGGGTAATGACGCCAACAACCTCCCAAGCCCAAAACCCCGCCTCCAGAGTTCAGATTCACATTTCCAACTTGGTCGGAGCACATCTCTCCAAAGAATACCACCAACCCCTCCCTCCCCGCCCACTCTATATCACCTTTCCTTTTCCCCCATGCACTGAACAACTGTCTGAAACTGTGGTTTGTCTTCCTTCTAGATGCACTGAGGTCTGGGTGGCAGTGTCCCGGTGCCAGGGACAAAGCCTGCAACTCGTGACCTGGGCTAGGCGGGCATGTAGCAGGGGCACAGGATGGGCCAGATGCCGTAGAAGATCTCGTCACCGCAGTGGGGACAGGTGTTGGAGCTGAACCAGACCGTGCTGGCCCGCCCAGACGTGCGCACCAGCTGCCTGAGCCGGGCGTGCAGCTGAGCCAGGAGGCCCGGGTGCAGGGTGCCGCGCACATCCTCATAGCTCTCCAGGGGTGCGGGGTACAGCACCAGACTCAGCTTGCTCAGCCCCACGGTGTGCTGCAGCAGGCTCTCCAGCACGGACATGGAGATGGGGTTGCCGCAGAAGCGGAAGGTGGTGAGCTGGGAGCAGCGGCTCAGGGAGGGCAGGAGGGCGCTGAACTGGGAGTCCACGATGCCGCACTCGTCCAGGTCCAGGTCCTGCAGGGTGGCCGAGGTCCTCTCGATCAGGACCTGCAGGGGCTCCAGGCTGAGGCTGGTCAGGTTGACCCCGCTGAGCCCCAGGTCCTTCAGGAGGCTGACGCTTGGGCACTGCGACAGGTACGTCAGGTCTGACTCCGAAATCAGGCAGTTGCTGATGCACAGGGTCTCCAGAGGGGTCTTCAGGCACCTGGGGGAGACACAGGGCAGTCAGTCCCAGGGGCAGAGGTGGCGGGCCGAAGGACGTGGGGAGGAGAGGCCTGTTTCACCGCAACGCAGGGCATCTCACTGGCTCGGGGCTGGCCTCTCCCCTTCTTGACGGGAAGGCAGGGGCTCTTCCGGGGGGAAGGTCATGCTCACCGGGGTATGACCTCCCCCTGCACAAAATGATGAACTATTTTCCGTGTGGGAAACAAACAGGAAACAAGTGTTATTTGCCTACGTCAGCTTATTAGTATTGGGGTAGCAGGAATTAGGGTGGTTTTACAAGACACGACTAGTTGAATGCGACAGCAGGCTGGATGCAGTGGACGTGGGCTGGGGTTCCACACCATCACTGGCCGAATATCCCCTGGACGGTTCCCAGACCGTCCATCTCCTTTTTTTTCTTCTTTCCTTTTTCTGGTTTCCCGGTGAACATATTTACCGCTAATGCTTGGACTCTGCAGCTGCCACAAAGAGAATCAATGCAACTCATTCATATGGCCACACTAGGCTGCATCCTCTCAGCTTTTATCACTGTGTTCAAGGCAGAGCGACAACCTGATACTGAGGATTTCCTACGTATTCAGAAGTCGGAAAGGAAAATAATGCTTGTCATTTGGACTGGAAGAGAATGGAGCCACTTCAACAATGATGCTCGTGGGACCTTTTCTCTTCTCTGGACTGCTTAGGAGCCACAATTTTCCCCGCCTGATCCCTCCTTGTCATCTCCAGAATCACCCACTTCCCAAAGCTCACCTGGAGCCTAAACCAGCTCAGGACAGAAGCGGCGGGTGCGAGGGAGAGACAGCGCCTCGGACTTCTAACCTCACGCCTGATGGACCGACGTCCTTCTCGCCGACTTCTCTGTCATCGTCTCCGCTAAGACAGCGCTCTCTCGGAAAGAACGCCCAAGGGCGTCACACCTGACCCCGACTATGTGCACGGCCAGCAAGAAGTCCCCTTTGACAACGTCTAACCCAGGCCACGCCTCTGACCCTGACCAGGGAGGTGACCTGACCAGACGCCCGCGGACAGAGCGGCGGCACCCTGAGGACTTCCCAGCGACCCGTGCACCCTGGCAATGTCCCCAGCGGCCACGAAACGAGACAGGCCGGTTCTGGTCTGCGGACCTGGCGCCACGCCTCACCTGAGCACCTGGTGCAGGCGGCCCTCGAGGAAGGAGATGGAGTCCAGGGAGAGCTCCTGCAGGTGGGGCAGGTTCAGGAACTGGGCGGTGAGCTGGCGGACGCAGTGCGCCTCCCGGGCGGGGGCGGTGTGCGGCAACAGGCGCACGCGCGACAGCAGCAGCCGGCGCAGGTTGCCCATCCGGCCCAGGTGCGGCAGGAACCTGCCCAGCGTGGCCAGCTTCCAGGTGCAGTTCACCTCCAGGTCCTGGATGGAGTCCAGCTGCACCAGCTTCAGGATCCTCCTGATGCTCTGCACGGGGACGGTGAAGATTCTCAGCTTCTGGCAGCGCAGGTGCAGCAGGCTCCTCCTCTGCTTGGCCTTCTTCAACAGGTAGCTGAGGGTCTCGTCCAGCGTGTCCTCCTTGAGGCACAGGTCGACCAGCACCTCCACAGGGGCCCGCGCCGGCTTCAGCCCCGCCTGCGCCTCCACCCTGCGCGCCTTCTGCATGGGCTGGGCCGGCTCGGGCTCCAGCAGCGAGCACACGCTGGCCTTGATGCCACACCACAGGGTCCAGAAGTCCTGGTGGGCGTTGCGGCGCAAGTCCAGCACCTGCAGCTTCCACCGCCTGCGGGGCCGAGGGGGACACACTGAGCTGCGCAGGGGCCGACGGGCACCAGGACCCCGCGAGGGCGCTGCACTCCACACGCCACAGATCCTCTGGCTGCCGGGCCCGCCTTGGTCCCCGCTTTAAGGCACACTGCGGGGGGGCGGGGGGGGGGGGAACCACGTGCCTTTTGTCCCCTCAACCAGTCCTCTCCCCCCGAACGCCTGTTCCCAGGTCATCCTCCTGGCCTGGCTGCATCTTGCTCACACCCCCAGGCCCCACCAGTCTGCCAGGTCGACCTTACCTGGGGCGGACCTCCTCAGCAAGCAGGAGGTCCAGGCCGTCGAGTGCAGCCTGGAAGGTCTCCAGATGAGGCTCGTGGTCCTTCATCAGGGCGCCCAGAGGGAGGCAGGCAAAGGGCCAGGCCTGCACCATCGCCTTCACGGCATGGGTGTGCCTCCCGGCAAAGGCCGCCGTAAACAGCGGAGGGAAGAGCTCCACGGGCAGCTCCTCCAGGGCCGCGACGGCCAAGGCCTCGTTCTGCAGCAGGCTCTGGCCGGCCAGCTCCAGGAGTCGGCGGGGGGGCGCCCAGACGCCCATCCTGAAGCACCTACTCCGGAACCAGTCCTGGGGGGATGTCAGAGAGCGAGGGGTGGGGGCGGGTCCTTCTCCGGCCAAGGAACCGGGGAGACCCTGCTGTCCCTCCACCCTCACGGAACCCAAGGCAGGGTCAGACACATCTTCTGGCCACCAAGTCACAGCTCTGGCCCCCGCTGGCACCAGGACGAGCCTCTCTCCCGGCAGCAACAAAGGGACAAGGTGACCTCTTGCCCCATCCCGTATCTACTGGCTGCTGCATTTGATCCCAGCCCTGCTGGCCGGTAGATACCTAGGAGTCTGACAGCTGACCCCACTCTCTTCAGAGAAAGCTTCTGATTATTACCCAAGGGCTGAAAACAGCAATAAGGAGTTTAGCCCAACACGGCCTGTCTCTAAACTCCAGCCAGTAACTCACGCGATGGGTGCTGTCATGTCACTCGATAAAAAGACGTGCCTTTCACTCTGCGTCTCTTCTACAAATCTTACTACCGTTCGGTTCAGTGGAGCAAAGCGCTCACATTCTGAACAAAGCCTGCACTCTTTAAAATATTCTACAGATTTTGGTTTTGGTATTCCACGGACTTAGAGAAGAGTTTCGACCTTTTAAAACAAAAAGAAACCCCCAGAACCCTTTAAGCTAGTAAATTCACAAAACCGTAAATTGGTATGAACTATAATCACTGCTCACACACTCAAGTGTACAACGTCACTCAAAAACTCCTCCGAATGAGACGTCTTGCGTTAAAGCAATTCCAGGAACGTCCCTGGCTGTTCAGTGAGGAGGACTCGGTGCTTTCACGGCAGGGCCACGAGTTCTATCCTTACCAGGGAACTAGGACCCCAGATGCGGTCGGGTGCGGACCCATGCCCTCACGATCACCCCGTCCTACCCCATCCCTCCCGCCACCAAATTCTACTTGGTTAAGAAATGTTCTTGACCGTCTGTAAAAGTGGCGGAAATCAGAGAAGAAACCAGTCTGGGACAAACGTAAAACTGCACGCAGGAGCAAAAGCAAAGTGTGCAACTGCCAAGGTGAATGGAAAGGCAAAGAAAATTCTCTACAGGATCGTGGCCTGTGTCGCCTGTGCCATGAATACCCCGGCAGGTACAGCTGTCAGAACCTGAGGCTCCAGCGTGGAGCAGTGCGCTCAGCCCTGAGACCGTCTTCTCCTTCCAGGGCACGCTTTTGAGATTCTGGCCGAAACGTCCATTCCCGGCTCAAGTGCTATCTTACTACTAGATCTCCATCCAGCTAAAGGCTGAGTGGGGCGTTTACTTTCTCACTACATACAACTGATGGGATCCTCTGTCTGTTCACAGAAGCAAAATATCAAAGAGGAAAACCAACCTGAAGGTACGTTCGTTGGGGGAGTTTGGGCCACATCAAAATCACCCAAATGTTCACGTTCAGACAGCTTTGTGCGGACGGTGGTGTCGCCCCAGAAGAAAAAGAGACAGAGTAAGACTCCCGAGGGTCACACCGTCGCTTACACATCATATTACGCCACACAGCGACACGTGACACGTGTGCTCGTTCACGGGGGAACAGAGGTGTAATGGAGGGATGGTGGGTCCTCCAGCTTTTGAGGGTCCAGGCTTCCCTGGAACCGGTCAGGTCAAAATGACACCTAGGAGCTGGCCAGGAGAACAGAGGGACCAGACATTTGGAGTGAAACCAAGGGAAGCAGCCAAGTCCCGTGTGTTGCGTTTCCAGGAATTCAGCGACTTCTCTTAGGCTGGGCTTGACAAATTGCCAGCAGAGGGAGTGGCTACAAAGGGACCAGGTGGATCCCTTAAACCCAAGGCAAACCCAAGATCCACGCTGCCTCCCTCCCTGGAGGCAAAGACCATTTCCTCCCTGAAGCCAGGAGATTAAATTTAGGAATGTGACGCGTCCCTTTCGGCTGGCCAAACCCGGGACGCGCCTTCTTCTGCCTGAAAGCCACTGAGGGCTTAGGGTCGTGGGCTCTCCTGAAAGGAAATAAAACGTGGGCCAAGGACACAAATTCTGTGTCAGCAAACGGCGGCAAGACGAGGCTCAGGCGTCCCCATGCACATCCCAGCCTGGGCTCTGTCCAGCGACCTGTACCTTCACCACGAACTTCAAAGCCTCCCTCCCAAGAGCAGGGGGGTAACCTGACGTTCCCTCAGTGCCAGTGAACAAGGAATGCAAAGCGCCTTCGAAACCCCCACCCCTCACCCCTCTCCCTCCCTCCTCTAAGGCTCTCACCTACACAGATTCTGATGGGAGCTCAACTCGAAGCCCACAAATACAATTCCCTTTGTCCTCTGCTCTGCATTAAGCACAGGGAGCAACACGGACTTTCTGCCCAGGGGGGTGCAAAGCCTGCATCAGAGGGTCTGGGGTGCAGCCCCTGCTGGGCTCGCGGACGCGCTGGTTCTGCTGCGGTCTCAGAACACAGACGGACGGAACCTCTCCACCCTCGGCCTTGTGATGCCGCAACAGTTCTTCTGTTTGGAGGGCCAGAAGGTGGCCTTCCCTGAAGGACACGCTGCAGTTTGGTAACTTCCTAGAGATGGCACTCACCAAATTCCTACCATCCCCATCAGCAGCCAGAGATGTGTCTGCCCCTTAAATAGAGCTAAAACCCTAAAACAGGGTCAAGCTGCAATGTGCCTAGTGGGCATTTTGCCTTCCAGCAATCACCTGGACCAAGCAGCTGCAGGAGCTCAAGCCTCGCAACCAAGAGAATCATCAAGTCCCTGATTAAGGAGCAGCCGTGACGACCCTGGCACTCTCCCCCACTTCCTCAAATAACCTTCAGAGAGAAGCCGAAGCTCACCCCTGGTTTTCTTTCCAGCCTGGAAAGAGCCCGAGACAGCCAAGGCAGGACGCTGTCACGCTCCACGGAGGAGGAACCGGAAGACCCCCCTGGGCGAAGATGGATGGATGGACGCATCTGCCCCACTGTACATGAGGGAGAGCTGGCCGACTTCACGGGCACTTGGGCAGACAGCCAACAGCAGAGGACTAGGCTTGGGATGTTTCCACGGGAACTCAACATCCAGGAGATCTAAGGACGCAGGAGGGACCACTGTCTTCAAATGATCTAAAAACGGCAAGTATCAGCCAGAAAGTCTCTCCGGGCCAGGCAGGGGACAGGCCTCTGTCCACCTCCAGCTCCACAGAGTCCGTTTGGGCAGGGGACTCACTGGACACAGAAGCACCAGGGGCTCATCGGCATGAAGACGGGATCTCCCTGCCCAGCGTCAGGTCGGCCCAGGACGACTCCCAGGGACCGAGGCGTGAGTCAACCTGGCGGACAGTTCTACCTCACAGGCTGGTGCGGCCTCGGAGCTCGTTTCGGGGTTGGGAAGAGCTCATTCCCTCTCTAGCTGCACAATTCCTTCTGCGACGGCAAACCGTCGGCTCCCCAGGGCCTTCCTCGGGGGTCTTTGGAATGCCTCTGTGCCCAAAGAGGCACTAGAAATGCTGGAAGATGACCCTCCCTGGCTTCTGGATGAAGACCACAGCCTGGTTGGTCCTCAGAGGCCCCAGACTGACAGAAGCCCTGCGGACCCAGCCTCCAGCAGACGACATCCCACCTGCAGTTCCAGTAGGTCTGCCCTCCCTCCGCTCTGCAGCTGGATCTCTTCTTACCCTGGAAAGGTCTACCCTTTCTATGAGCCCCCTCTGCCTCTTCCTGTGCTTGGCAAGACGGATTCAATGACATCTAGACCTAAACAAAAGAGGCTCCCTCCTTCTTCCTCCACAGTGAAGACTTGCCAGAGGTCCAGGTCACCCTACCTCTAGCCAGTTACTCCTCAGCCTGGTGCTTCTACAGGCAAAGCAGCAGTAGGGTGGAGTGGGCGGGGGATGGGAGGGTGAGGGTCCGCTCCAGGCAGCAGAACTAGGGGCCTGGTCTCCCGGCTCTCAGAGCTGTATCTCATTTGCTCGAGCGGTGTCGGGATCACTGAGGGCGCTGCGGCCTGCGCTTGGGGGCGGGGGGAGCATCCCCAGCTGGTAGATAGTAGTGGAATAATACAACAGAATGATCAGACAGTTGGCTCGATACTCCACGAGGGAACTGTACATAAGAGAAGAAACTTTACAGGGTTTTGCGAGACCACAATAAGACGAATGACACTCAAGGAAGTAACGGGAAAATTCTGAAACACGTAGGCTTCCTCGATTCCTAGAGCAAAACAAAGTCGCCTGGCATCAAAGCCACCTTGGCTTGCTTTAATCAAGCGAACTTGCTTAGCAACAAAACCATGCAACACAAGCGTGAGACATGGCCCAAAACCATAAAACAGTGCTGGCCTGAGACTTGCACCCTGCCGAGTGAGCTCCGTGAGTCAATAACCCCCACAACATGCTCTTGGGCCCCCAAGACAAGACACGTTCTGGCCAGAATGCGTCCCCGAACAATACAACGATAGCCGAAAACAAGACCTACAACCTGCCCAGTGGTCATCAAGGTAGTGACTCCCCAAAACAGGCCCTGGACAAACCAAACACAATCACCTACGGAAAGGTGCCTTTTTCAAATCAAAGACCTGCATTGTCCTGAGACCCGAAAACAGTTTTCCCAAGTAACGTGACAGGGAAGTCTAGGGTGCTGCGGTCCACGGGGTCGCAAAGAGTGGCATACGACTGAGCAACTGAACTGAACTGAACTATGATAGTCCTAGCCTGACCATATAGAAAGGGACAAGGAAACTTCCCTGCCCTACCTGGGGGAGGCACTGATGATAGAAACGTGCTGTCTACTCAAGAAAAAGAAGATCTTCGCCCCCTTCCCCTCTTCCTCTGATGGTGTAAGTGTAACTGAGTACTTAGGGCAACACAACGCTTGGGAACCTTCCAAGTGTCCTACTCTCAATAAATCCCTTCCGTTCTAACACTTCGCTTCTCGCCCAATTTCTTCCTAGTATTAAGCAGTAACCGCTCAGTCGTGTCGGACTTCTTGGGACCCCACGGACTGTGGCCCACCAGGCTCCTCTGTCCATGGGATTCTCTAGGCAAAAATACGGGAGTGGCCTGCCATTTGCCACTCCAGGGGATCTTCCCAACTGCACACAAAGGAGACCTCACTAATGTGCAGTACAGGATACCCCCCGTTAACCCGTTTCAGAAAACTGCCTCCTGTCTTCATATCCTGTATCAATTCTATACCTCTGCTCCGACGATTGTTTATTTACTTAAGTGTTAAGGTGAATGACCTGGGGATATTTGTTCCATCCGGAGACATGAAGGGCTGTGGTGCCAGAGCTCACTGGAGCCCTGAAAACCAAACCTCATGGTTTCACAGGGTCCGACTCTGTTTCTCTTTGCCTAGGGGAGATGTCAGCGGCTGTACCCACTTCCTACTTCCAAGGGCACTCGGAGGGAGCACTGAGACTGGACACACACCAGAGAGGCTCAGACAGAAGTGGGTGCGGGCAGCCTGGGAGGGGCTGTTTCTAATATTCACAAAGTGGCTGGCGGGGGGCGGGGCAGGGACATCATTCTCAGCGACTGAGAAGGACAGCTCGAGAAACGATCATGTTCATCCTCTAGCTAGAAGTACGTATGAGGAGGTGACATACAACACAAGTATAACTAATGCTGTTTTCTGTTGGATATAAAAGTGAACAGAGTGAGCCCTAAGAGTTCTCATCCAAAAAAGTACTTTTCTCTATTTAATTTTGAATCCAAATGAAATGCTGAACGTTCACTAGACTCCCCGCACTCATCACTGCAGGATGGATGTAAGTGGACTCATGATGCTGAACCCCTTAAACTTACCCAGGGCTATGAGACAATTCTACTCATATCTCAGTAAGACTGGGAAAAAAAAGAGAAACAAAGGCATGATATTCCACTCAGGGTGTCTGAACAAACGAAAGGCAAGCAAGCCTCAAAAGTAATGACTGGCAAACCTGATCTGTACCCTGGAGCAGGCCCACCGGGGTGACCACTCCAGCTGAAACTGCAAAGCCAACCTTCATAATCTAAGCACAATCATGATATTTTTCCATGGCCATTCCACGTTTTTTTTTTTTGTTTTTTTTTTTTCACGTTAAGAACCCTGTTGCACTAACTGAACTGTGTGACACCTTTGTTGTTGTTCAGTCACTCAGTCCTGTCTGACTCTTTGCGACCCTGTGAACCTTAGCACACAAATATTCCCTGTCCTTCACTGTCTCCCAGACATTGCTCAAACTCATGTCTATTGAGTCAGGGATGCCATCCATCCATTTCGTCCTCTGTCATCCCCTTCTCCTCTTGTCTTCCATCCTTCCTAGCGTCAGAGTTCTTTCCAAACAGACAGATTCGCATCAGGTGGCCAACGTTTTGGAGCTTCAGCTTCAACATCAGCCCTTCCAAAGAATATTCAGGGTTGATCTCCTTTAGCATTCACTGGTTGTAAATGTTTAGAGAATCAACAATAGTAAAGCTATTTTTTTTTTTTTTTTTTACTACTCTGCCATCTTAAGCATTGAGAATTAAAGTGTTTCATTTCTTTGCAAACACGTCAGCAAGGAGTCCTCTCGACTCTGCTTCCTTTCTTCTCAGCACATAACTTACAACTGGGGGTGAGCATCTTTCCTATGCACCACCTGGCCAACTGTCACCCTACTTCCTAAGCCTGGATCTGCTTCACCGGCTCATTCTTTGTGCTTTCAGGCCTGATACTATCTCCGAGTTTCTTTATCACTGCCAAGTGAAGCAATATTTGCTGGCATCTTTGCCTCTGAGATATCTTCATTTCTTTTATCACCAACAGGCTCTTTATTTAAGTTTGTGTAGGGGATGGGGAATCAGAGCCTGAAGCTGGATTCTCAATCAAACTGACAAAACCTCCTATCCGGCAGAATTTAAATCACCAAGTGTTTCACTTTCCTCACCTCAGTGACGCTGAAACAGCATCAGCTGTTTCCTTTTTCCTTTTCACACGCAAGGGCTGGGGCTCAGGAGAGGGTCACAGAGGGGGCCACGGAGACGGACACGGGAATGATGCCTCTGGCCAGGTCCAGGTCTCTCTAAGCCATCCCTGGGCCTATCTGGTGGGGCAGTGTGCCCAGGAACCTCTCTGAGGACTGGAATACCCTACTCTGTTTGTGGGCAGTGAAAAGCTTAGGGACTACTAGAGCAGAGAACAGGAGCCTCCCTTCAGGGGACGTGATCCACCACAGCCTAGGGACTCAGCGGGTCTGAGGGTACTGCCGGGGCATCCAGGAGGATGGGGCAATGGTGCAATATTCGGGGACAAATCCAGAGAGGCCTAGATTTACACCTTACCTCAGTTCAACAGCTGTCCCCCAAGGGCTCAGGCTCAGGCCATCTCCCAGCAGGAAACCTCCCAGTACTGCCTGCCCTGCACAGGGCCAAGTAGGCAGATTCACTGATGGGGTGTCACCGGCAGGATCTGGGGAGCAGCTGTGCACAGAGACCTCTCCCACTGGTGAGGCAGGAGATATGAAGGGTGTGGGAACCCTGGTCCGGTGCCGGGACTGCAGAAGCAGACCTCTGGGACTCTTTGCCGTGGCCTGGGCTCTGATCACACTCTGTCTGCACAGGAAAGGGACTGGCTGGCAGCCCCAGCCTGGCCCTTTTCTCCCCCTGCCCTGAACTCCCCTGGATTCATGACCTGGACCTCTCCTCCTTCCACAGCTTCCTCCTCTCAGGGTCCTGGCCCCAGTCGGTCCTGACCCAGACACTCAAGAGTCTGCAGCTCTGGGACCGAGGGTCCACGTGTACTACTCTGGAGTCAGCAGTGATACTGGGGGTTACAGCCAGGTGTGCTGGGTCGCCCTTGGGTCAGTGGCGCCCAAGGCCTACCCAGCACCCCCAGGGCATAATGTCGTCCTCGCCCTACGGGGTCTCTCTCCATTTCACGTCTGGCCACTGGCCTCCTCCAGCTGCAGCTGGAGGACTCACTCTACTGCCTGAGTGCTTGCTTTCCAGGAGCACCTCACTCCCAGGGGACCCACACTTACAGAGAAGGCTCGCCACCCAGCCTTTGCCCAATACCACAAAGGGGCCCAGTGTCTGGCGTCTGAAACCCGCCTCCCAAGCACAGGTTCCCAAGTTCGGAACCTCACCGTGGCTTCGCGAATGGGGCCCCAACTCGCCGAAGCTGCCTCTTCCAACACAACAGCAGGACCAAAGCTCTCTTAGGAAAATGCCTTGGGAAACTAAACGGTGCTCATCCTCCTCCTGCCCTGAGGGCCTCAGGCCCCAGATGCTACCCAGCTCCAAGATGACCAGAACGGAGTGGGCACCAGAGGTGGCCAAGGGGATCGATCAGCTTACCTCAAGATGACTTCCCCCCGCACTGGTTCAGCTCACAATGGCCTCAGGCCCTCACACACCTGGTTTCCCTGGTCTCCTGTCCTCTCAGTCACCCGTGTCCACCGGAGCCTGAGAGCAAGAACCAAAATGCTCCATAAGTAAGACGACGGTACGTCAACATGCGTCTTGAGGAAGCCTGAGGAGACACTGAAAACCGGAGGGCCAACCCCGCCATGTGACTGCGCGTCTCCTCATCTCCAAATCTGAGCAATTTCTCCAGGGCCGGACCAGCGGACAATGGAAGCCCCGAGCTGCTGCTCGGGTCAAAGGGCCCTTCCTCTAAGGACACTGACCACCATCCCGCAGCCCCATTTCGGCCGCTTGCTCGGCCCACCACGCCCTGGCACCTCCAGAGGGGACCCCACGTCCAGTGCCAAGCGGCGGCAGACCGTGGTTCGCTGCATTATTGCGTCCACAGCGCGGGTCCCGCGGCCTCTTTCTGGAGCACGTGGCCCCGGCTGGCTCCTCCCCCGCTTCAGCCTTCACTCCAGCCCGCGGTCCCATAACTCCTTTTAGGGCAGCAAAGAGAACTGCGGGTCTGTGGGGGCGAACAAGGGACTAGCTTAAGCTCACCTTGAGGGAAAGCCGGGAACCCGAGGCGGGAACTTACGGTTTGTGCAGCCGCGCCTCTCCACGTGATCCCTGCTGAACGTTGAGGAGAGAGAAGCGGTGACTCAGCAGTGTGGCCCAACCAATCCCAGCTCCTGTTTCCTCCCGGAGCAAATCTCGCGAGATCTTGGTATAGCGACTTGGGTCTCCCGGAGTTCCAGAAGAGGCCTGGAGGGGCCAAAGAGATGGGGAGGCGTGGTGCCTGTGGCAACGCCCACCAGAATGGCTGGAGGAGGAGCATTAGGGTGGCGTGCTGGGCGTGGGGAGGTGCGAGGATGGGTGGGTTCAGTGTTGTTGTCGGGGGAAGTGGGGGAGGGGTGGGGGAAGAGGAGGGGTGGGTGGGCTGTAGGGGGGGTGAGGGGCGGGGGGTTAGGAGTGGTGGGGGTTAGGAGTGGTGGGGGGGAGGAGTGGTGGGGGGGAGGAGTGGTGGGCGGGGGGTGGGGGGGTGAGGGGTTGGGGGATTGGGGGGTGTGGATGGCGGGGGTGTGGGTTGAGGGGGTTCGGAATGGCATAGGTGTGCGCGACTCCGGGTAAATGATGCTTTCCCTGGTGGCTCAGATGTTCAAGTGTCTGACTGCAATTCTGGAGGCTGCGGGTTCCATCCCTGGGCCGGGAAGATCCTGTGGAGAAGGAAATGGTAGCCCATTCGAGAATTCTTGCCTGGCAAATCCCATGGACAGAGGAGCCTAGTAAGCTGCAGTCCGTGGGGTCGCAAAGAGTCAGCCAGGACCGAGTGACTTCACTTTCACTTTGCTGTTACTATGACTCAGTTGCCAGTCTCTTACCGTGCTTTGATTAAACACACTGCATCACAGGTGTGTCTGTATAGAAAAAACATTGTGTATATAGGGTTTGATACTATGTGAGGTTACAGATGTCCACTGGGTGTCTTGGAATGTGTTCTCTGCAGACAAGTGGTGTGATGATTCCATTTCTTTCAAAAGACAAAATTAGTACTTGATTTACTCATGGACTGAAACATTGAGATAAGTATTCTCACCCTTATTTTATACAGAAGAAAACATCTCAAACTCAGTTCAGTGACATGAGAGTTTTAAACTTCCTTCTCCAGCTCCCACTTTTGCCTAGTCTCCCCGTGGTGGCCCCAACGCTCCTCTTCAGCTCTGCAGGAGAACTGGCAGGCACCATTTTGTTTGTAGACCTGCGATCTCACTCGGAAAGGCTGACCGAGATAAAATGTCCAAAAGAGCCCCCAGCTGTCCCTTGGGGGTGCCCCTCACTCCCTGCACTCTGTGAGTTCCGAAGGCACCAGACTCTATACATGGATCAAAAATATTCTTCCAAAAATTCCAGAAAGGTCTAATAGCAAAACTGGAGCCTGTCTCCTGCTGGCAACTATATAAATAGAGCATTTACACTGTACTTGAAACTGTTTACACAGCATCGACATTGTATTAGGAATTACAAGGAATGTGGAGATGATTGAAAGCCTGCGGGAGCATCCCCTTAAGTTACATGCAAAGACTACAGCATTTCATATAAGGGACTTGAGCAGCCATGGATTTTGGTATCTGCGGGTGCAGGGTTCCCGGGCCCAGTCTCCCGAGGGGTACCGAGGAGAGAGGACGGGGCCTTCTCAGGACTTGTGCTGCTCCCCCTGCCTGGGGTGCGGTCTCAAGTACCGCCACCCAGCTCCTGACCTGCCTAGGTCCACAGTCTCTCTGCCAGGCTTCCCTGACCGTGATATCAGAAATCACAGCCTCCCCCAACTCACATGCCATATTCACCTCCAGAGCTATTGGGTTATTATATTTTTGTTTCTAGAACAACATGTGGCATCCGTCCGTTTTATTTATCTGCTGCATAAATACACAGAAACTGTTAGTAACACCATCGTTTATCTGTGCCACAGCCTCGACCCACTTACTCCTGGCTCCCCAGATACTTACACTTGATCTTAGCCAGAAGGCTGAGAAGCGATTTCTCCAAGCACTTCATGAAATCCAGAACTTCGTGATTTAAAATTAGCATGCAAGGGAGAAAGTCAGCCAGCATGTAGCTGGATGCGGACATGGGCGGTGGTGGTCATTGAAATAAAAGGTTTGCAACACAGTTTCTCTCCATATAATACATTTGTTGACAGCTTCCATGACATTACCACGTTTCATTGCCATTAAGGGACATTCTGAAGTTTACATTTGACCATTTCTGAAGGCAGATCCATCACGTTTTTTGTGTGTTTTTTTTTTTTTTAACTTTTATTTTATTTTTAAACATTACAATATTGTATTAGTTTTGCCAAATATCGAAATGAATCCGCCACAGGTATACCCGCGTTCCCCATCCTGAACCCTCCTCCCTCCTCCCTCCCCTACCCTCCCTCTGGGTCGTCCCAGTGCACCAGCCCCAAGCATCCAGTACCGTGCATTGAACCTGGACTGGCGACTCGTTTCATACATGATATTATACACGTTTCAATGCTATTCTCCCAAATCTCCCCACCCTCTCCCTCTCCCACAGAGTCCATCAGACTGATCTATACATCGGTGTCTCTCTTGCTGTCTCGTACACAGGGTTTTTGTTACCATCTTTCTAAATTAATCAGTGGCATATCATAGTTTGTTTGGCTTTGCGTAAATGGTGGCCCTAGAAGTAAAGGACCCTCCTGCCAAGGCAGAAGACATAAGAGATGCAGGTTCCATCTCTGGGTCAGGAAGACCCCTGGAGGAAGGCATGGCAACCCACTCCAGTATTCCTGCCTGAAGAATCCTATGGACAGAGGAGTCTGCTCGGCTACAGTCCGTAGGGTTGCAGAGAGTCAAACCTGACTGAAGCAACTGAGTGCACACCCATACATATGTCAGTAAATATATATTTTATATTGGCATGAGGAACAATGCTGTGGGGCTTCACTGATGATCCCATATTTAAGACTCCTCACTTCTATTCCAGGGGGCATTGGTTCAGTCCCTGGTCAGGGATTTATGATCCCACATGGAAAAGTGTGTGGTGAAAAAAAAAAAAAAAAGAGTGCTGTTGTATCTTACAGCTGATGTCATCTTAGATTTATGAAATTTTTTATTTTTTCATAAGCAGAATCCAGCCTACGAAATACATGTCACAAGTCACTAATGGGATGCTAGCTGCCTTGGGAGGAGCAGGTTATTTATTGGTAATTCAATTAGACAGAGATTGACAAACTGCCTTGCCTCCTGTTTTTTGGTTTCTTTTCCTCCCACCAACAAGCTAAGAATGAGTTTTATGTTTTAGGTTTGTTTTTTTTTTTTTTTTTAACTTTTAAAAATACGTTTCACATTTTTACATTTTTTGTAATTTGGGGGGGAAACCAAGGAATATTTTGTGAGGTGTGAGAATTAGAGGATATCTAAATTTCAGGGTCACAAATAAAGTTTTATTGGAACAGAGCCGTGAACCTTTGCCGCTGCCCGAGGCTGTTTCACACTGCTAATGGCAGTGACCCCGTGGCTCTTAATGCCTGGCTACGCTCTAGCCCACTACGCAGAAATTTTACAGGCTCATTGCTGCAGAGACCAAAATGAAGCATTCCAAACCCCATGGCTCATCAGTCCAGTTGACTGAGTGGGGGCAAACACTTCCCACTCTTGAGCCTCAGTGGAGGGTGAAACCGGAGTGTCTATGTCTCCACCTCACAGAGAGATTTCCCTGGAAATACCAGCACCATGTCCTGTGTCCTGTGTCCATGGAAGTCCTACCTGGCTCTCCAAAAGCCTTGTCTCAGTGAGGCTGTATCAGGAGATTCCAAGCCTTTTAAAGCCCATTCTAATCCAATGCATAGTATCCAAACCAGGCTCCACTCAGGTTTCTGAACCACTTTTTCCCCAGAGGATCTTTCAAGTAGAAACCTTTGGACCGAATTGCTAGAGAGAGGAATGAATGTGGGTGGGGTTTCAGGGCCCCGGCCAGGGGCTGTTTTCTCACCACATCAGTGTGGTGAGAGTCCCCACTTGCCTCTCGGGCATCCAGCGGCCCACCACCTCATCTCCAATTTCAATCTGCATCTTTATTTATTTGGGGTTCAGTAGCTTAAGGGCAGGGGAAGGTGGTCCACACAGCGATTCCCACAGACCTCGGGCTGATGTCAGGAACCTAAAAAGGCAGGGGTCCTCTTTCAATGCCAGAAAATTCTCCAGCGGCAAATAAGAAACCCTTGTTGTCTTCCAGGAGCAAGGGGCTGGGGTGGTGGGTGGGGCGGTGGGCAGGGTGAGGGGGACAGGAAGCAAGCCTACTCCCAAGTGATCTGCACTTGAAGACGCAGCACCCCCTGGATTGCCGCTGTCCTCACTGTGGATCTTCCTGCTGAACCCCGGGAGCTTTTCTTAGGCAGGGGCTCATGCTTTCTTAAACCACGTCAGGGCTGTCAGTTCACACCCTGGTCCGCATCCTTCTCCCTTCCTCCCTCGAGCCCCCTCTTCTCTCTCCTTCCCCTTTGCGCCACCTAGGTTATATCTCAAGCTTTCCCTTCCACTGCCTTTACAGCCCTCTGCACACAGATTCTTAGGGGGAGGGAAGGTTTCAGGGAAGAAATATGTGTATTTCCAGTCCTTATAAGGTAACAGAGCCACGGAATTAGAACCCAAATGAAGTTCGCTAATGAACGTGATCTCAAGTGCTTTAACCAGATATAACATCAAAAATACCTTTCTTATCAAATCAACATGTGTTCCTCTTAAATTCACACAATATATGCCCATGACATCTCAATGAAGCAAGAAAAAAGAATAAACACCTGAGCATTAGAAAGAGCTCGTTTTATACTCTTGTAAGATGGTTGGTTGGAGAAGGCAATGGCACCCCACTCCGGTACTCTTGCCTGGAAAATCCCATGGATGGCGGCCGATCCTGGTAGGCTGCAGTCCATGGGGTCGCTGCGAGTCGGACACGACTGAGTGACTTCACTTTCACTTTTCCCTTTCACACACTGAAGAAGGAAATGGCGGCCCCTTCCAGTGTTCTTGCCTGGAGAATCCCAGGGACGGGGGAGCCTGGTGGGCTTCCATCTATAGGGTCGCACAGAGTCGAACACAACTGAAGCGACTTAGCAGCAAGATGGTCGATGGTGAGTGCTGTGCCTAACTGCTCAGTCCTGTCTGACTCTTTGTGACCCCATGGACTGTAGCCAGCCAGGCTCCTCTAACCATGGAATTCTCCAGGCAAAAGTGCCGGAGTGGGTTGCCATGTCCTTCTCCAAAGTTGGTGAGTATCAAAACCCAAGGCTGGGGACTTCCCTGGGGGTCCAGTGATTGAGAATCTGCCTTCCAACGCAGGCAACGCGGGTTTGATCCGTGGTTCTAAGGAACTAAGATCCCACATGCCAGAGGGCAGTAGAACGGACAAAGGATCCCGCATGCCACAACTAAGACCCGAGGCAGCCAAATAAGTCAATAAAAATTAATACATAAAACAACTCTATGCGGTTTACATCATTCTTCTGGATATATTTGAAAGCATGGCATTAACAGTTTTATTTATTTATGGACATCCCATGAGACTGGCTGCAGGATCTTAGTTTCCTGACCAGGGACTGAACCCAGGACGCCAGAGTGAAAGCATTGAGCACTACCCACGGGTTTGCCCGGGAATTCCTAGTTTTATGTACTTAAAGGGTTTATTTTTATTGTATGCCAAAAACTACATCCTTTGCAGTGCCTAGGCTTATGACAAAAAAAAAAAAAAAAAAAGTCGATGTCAATTTTAAAAGGTTTGCACAAACTTAGGGGATAGGAAGGAAAATTGTGACTCCCTATTTATGCTGCTGGGCTTCCCTGATGGCTCAGACAGTAAAAAAAAAAAAAAAAAAAAAATCTGCCTGCAGTACAGGAGACCGGGCTTTGATCCCTGGGTCGGGAAGATCTCCTGGAGAAGAGAAGGGCTGTCCACTCCAGTATTCTTGCCTGGAGAATTCCACGGACAGAGGAGCCTGGGGAGCCAGGATCCTTGGGTTTGCAAAGAGTCGAACACAACTGGATGACTAACACTTTCACTTTCGTGTGCTTCTAAAGATTGCTCAAATCTCAGAATCACCTGGGACCTTGTTAAACATTGAGATTCCAGGGCTGCATATCAGAACTAAGAAACTCAAACTGCCAGAGGAGGGGGGGCCCGGGAATCTGAAAAGGCAATGTTTGCCCCCCTCCTTGATTCTGAAGTGAAGCGGGTCCCAGGGAGTAAAACCCTCCAATACTGTGGGAAAGTTTGATGTCTGGTGGCGCAGCAGCAAAGAATCCACCTGTTAATGCAGGAGACCCGGGTTCATTCTCTGGGTCGGAAAGATGCCCTGGAGGAAGAAAGGACAAACCACTCCAGTATTCTTGCCTGGGAAATCCCATGGACAGAGGAGCCTGGCAGGCTACAGTCTCCGGGCTCCCAAAAGAGTCAGACACAACTTAGCAACTAAACCACAAGGGTGACGCTGAAAGTCGCTCCACGGTGTCCGACCCTTGTGGACGGCGTGGACTATCCAGTCCGTGGAATCCTACAAGCTAGAGTACTGGAGTGGGTAGCCTTTCCCCTCTCCAGGGGATCTTCCCAACCCAGGGATCAAACTTAGGTCTCCCACATTGCAGGCAGATTCTTTACCAGCTGAGCCACAACGGGAGCCCAAACCACAATAAGCACATGTTTAAAATACCCAAGAATCTACGCCTTCAGGACACCCTGAGGGTCGAGGGAAAGCGATTCATTTTTTTCTCTATGGGACACACTGAGCACCTGCCTTGGGAGGAGCGGGTTATTGGTAATTCAATAAACCCATCAGATGCTGTAGCTCGAGCTGGCAGCCTCATCCTCCCCACCACCCTTCCGAGATTCTAGGACACGTGCAGCCTCTCTCGGGCCTTCGGGATGTTCTTGGTATTGAAGGAAGGTAGGGTATGAGCAAAGCCCAGAGATCGGGATCCAAACTTCTCGGTTTGGGCCACGCTCTCAAATCTCCCGGGCTGTGCTTCTTAAGCCTCAGGGAATCTAAGGAATTGCCTAAGTATCTTGTGCAAAAACACATTCTCGTCCAACGGTTGCACTTAGGGCCTGAGAGTCTGAGTTTCTCACAACTCCAGGTGCTGCCCGGGCTGCTTAAGGTGTCCACATTAAACAGCGAGCCCCAGAGAGCTTTTGCAAAGTACTGATGCTCTGGTTGCTTCTGCCGATCTTACTCCACACCCACAGAATCAGTATCTCCACAACTGGGACCAGGGAGTCAACGTTATTAAAGGTCTCAGATTTTTCTCAGGAGCAGGTAGGGTGCAAATGTGTAGCCGGGCAAATCACCCTACCATCAACCCTGTTTGGGGCTTCATTGTGTCCTGCAAAATCCATATGTTGAGGGGACTTTCACAATGGTCCAGTGGCTAAGACCCTGCACTCCCAGTGCAGGGGCCTGGGCTGCGGTCCCTGGTCAGGGAACTAGATCCCACGTGCTGCCCGGAAGACCGAAGACCCCACCTGCCACAACTAACACCGGGTGCAGTCAAATAAAGCAATACATGTTTGAAAACTATCTCTAGAAGTCCTAACCCCCAACACTTTGGAATGTTACCGTATTTGGAGATGGTATCGTTAACGAGGTGATGAAGTTCAAACGAGGTCACCAGGGTGAGCCCTAGTCCAATCTGATGGTTGTCTATATAAGAAGAGAGAGGACGACCCCTGGCAAGCCAGGGGTTAGGGCTCAGAGCTTTCACTGCCAAGGACCCAAAGTCAATCCCTGGTCTGCAACTAAGACCCAGAAGCAAAGCACCTCGCCCAGGAAATCAAACAAACAAACAAACAAACAAACAAAAGAGGAAATTAGGACACTCAAGAAGACGTCAAGCATGATTGGACATGAAGAGACAGGAGGACACGAGAATGCAGCTGTCTGCACATCAAAGAAAGAGACCTGCGGAGGCACCACACTGTCAACACCTTGATCCTACATTTCCGGCCTCCAGAACCGGGAGAAAAACGCTTCCTCTTGTTTAAGTCTGTGCTATTTCTGGTGGCCACCTTAGTACTTTTAACACATTCTTTACATCGGGGTCCCTAGAGAGGGCTCACTTCAAGGACAGGTAGGGGGTATGCAGGTGATGACTCAGCTCCCAGGTGACTCCCACCCATCAACAAATGCCCACCGGCCCAGATTTTCCAGGATGCAGCCTGCTCCTGTGGACCACGTCTTGCAGACCACTGCTGCTAAAGGTCCCCGCCCAACTCTTTCTGGCCCCGATTTCTCTTACTTCTCTCCTAGACTGTGAGGGACAGAACCCCGTGAGAACAGAGCGAGGCCTGTGCTCAAACCACCCTGCATGTGAAGGGGAGTATGTGTTTTATGTGAAAAAAAAAAAAGAAGAAGGAAGAGAAACCACTGTTGTCCAGCAGAACACACTGAAGCTTATCAACAGATGTACAGAAAAGCCTTCCCATGTTAGGTTACGAAGAAGCAGAGGACATGAGTTCAACCTCTTCTGCAGGGAAGGTTTCCAGGAAGGAGGACAGCAGCTTTGTGTCGATGGCTTGAGAGCAGATGAATGTACTGGAAGGCGTTTGGGTCTGCAGCCAGGAAAGGAATATGAGTGGTGGGGGGCGGGAGACCCAAGTTCAATCCCTGGGTCGGGGAGATGTCCTGGAAAAGAGGACGGCTGGCTACCCACTGCAGTATTCTCGCCTGTAGAATGCATTGGGCAGAGAAGCCCGGCTGCCTACGGTCCACGGAGTCCCAAAGTGGCAGATACGGAGGAGCAGTGGGAAAGTGGGAACGGGCTGCTGGCTCCCAGAGGCTCCAGATGGTCTGAGGGTGAATATCCCCCAGGACCCCGGGCCTGACTTTGCACAGTGAACCCGTCTTGGCACCGCCCGGGGGCTGAGATGGAGGCTTGGCATCTGCTGGATCCACCGGGGAAAATGCCGGAGTCCAGGGCCTGGGTGGGGTTAGCAGCGAGGGTCCCGTGGGAAGACGGTCCCCTCCAGCGGTGCTCGCTCCTGGACACTTAGTTCGTTGCAGGCCCTGAGGACGCACCTCGTATTATGACGACAGATCGAACAGCCTCCGAAACGAGTGAGGACGTGGATGCCCTGGAAATGAGAACCACACGGAGTGGGCAAACAGGGCCCTGAACTCCTGTAGCCGATCCTTGCCTATCGGAGCGCATCTAGGCCCCACTCACGCTCAGGCCCTTTTATTTAACCACCAACAGGAAGACTCACGAGTTTAAAGGGGAAAATCATGGACACAGATGACAGAGGACCCCAAATGATTCACACTGAACTTCCCTTTATTTCTCTGTTAACAATCCAACACGGGGGTAATGACGCCAACAACCTCCCAAGCCCAAAACCCCGCCTCCAGAGTTCAGATTCACATTTCCAACTTGGTCGGAGCACATCTCTCCAAAGAATACCACCAACCCCTCCCTCCCCGCCCACTCTATATCACCTTTCCTTTTCCCCCATGCACTGAACAACTGTCTGAAACTGTGGTTTGTCTTCCTTCTAGATGCACTGAGGTCTGGGTGGCAGTGTCCCGGTGCCAGGGACAAAGCCTGCAACTCGTGACCTGGGCTAGGCGGGCATGTAGCAGGGGCACAGGATGGGCCAGATGCCGTAGAAGATCTCGTCACCGCAGTGGGGACAGGTGTTGGAGCTGAACCAGACCGTGCTGGCCCGCCCAGACGTGCGCACCAGCTGCCTGAGCCGGGCGTGCAGCTGAGCCAGGAGGCCCGGGTGCAGGGTGCCGCGCACATCCTCATAGCTCTCCAGGGGTGCGGGGTACAGCACCAGACTCAGCTTGCTCAGCCCCACGGTGTGCTGCAGCAGGCTCTCCAGCACGGACATGGAGATGGGGTTGCCGCAGAAGCGGAAGGTGGTGAGCTGGGAGCAGCGGCTCAGGGAGGGCAGGAGGGCGCTGAACTGGGAGTCCACGATGCCGCACTCGTCCAGGTCCAGGTCCTGCAGGGTGGCCGAGGTCCTCTCGATCAGGACCTGCAGGGGCTCCAGGCTGAGGCTGGTCAGGTTGACCCCGCTGAGCCCCAGGTCCTTCAGGAGGCTGACGCTTGGGCACTGCGACAGGTACGTCAGGTCTGACTCCGAAATCAGGCAGTTGCTGATGCACAGGGTCTCCAGAGGGGTCTTCAGGCACCTGGGGGAGACACAGGGCAGTCAGTCCCAGGGGCAGAGGTGGCGGGCCGAAGGACGTGGGGAGGAGAGGCCTGTTTCACCGCAACGCAGGGCATCTCACTGGCTCGGGGCTGGCCTCTCCCCTTCTTGACAGGAAGGCAGGGGCTCTTCCGGGGGGAAGGTCATGCTCACCGGGGTATGACCTCCCCCTGCACAAAATGATGAACTATTTTCCGTGTGGGAAACAAACAGGAAACAAGTGTTATTTGCCTACGTCAGCTTATTAGTATTGGGGTAGCAGGAATTAGGGTGGTTTTACAAGACACGACTAGTTGAATGCAACAGCAGGCTGGATGCAGTGGACGTGGGCTGGGGTTCCACACCATCACTGGCCGAATATCCCCTGGACGGTTCCCAGACCGTCCATCTCCTTTTTTTTCTTCTTTCCTTTTTCTGGTTTCCCGGTGAACATATTTACCGCTAATGCTTGGACTCTGCAGCTGCCACAAAGAGAATCAATGCAACTCATTCATATGGCCACACTAGGCTGCATCCTCTCAGCTTTTATCACTGTGTTCAAGGCAGAGCGACAACCTGATACTGAGGATTTCCTACGTATTCAGAAGTCGGAAAGGAAAATAATGCTTGTCATTTGGACTGGAAGAGAATGGAGCCACTTCAACAATGATGCTCGTGGGACCTTTTCTCTTCTCTGGACTGCTTAGGAGCCACAATTTTCCCCGCCTGATCCCTCCTTGTCATCTCCAGAATCACCCACTTCCCAAAGCTCACCTGGAGCCTAAACCAGCTCAGGACAGAAGCGGCGGGTGCGAGGGAGAGACAGCGCTTCGGACTTCTAACCTCACGCCTGATGGACCGACGTCCTTCTCGCCGACTTCTCTGTCATCGTCTCCGCTAAGACAGCGCTCTCTCGGAAAGAACGCCCAAGGGCGTCACACCTGACCCCGACTATGTGCACGGCCAGCAAGAAGTCCCCTTTGACAACGTCTAACCCAGGCCACGCCTCTGACCCTGACCAGGGAGGTGACCTGACCAGACGCCCGCGGACAGAGCGGCGGCACCCTGAGGACTTCCCAGCGACCCGTGCACCCTGGCAATGTCCCCAGCGGCCACGAAACGAGACAGGCCGGTTCTGGTCTGCGGACCTGGCGCCACGCCTCACCTGAGCACCTGGTGCAGGCGGCCCTCGAGGAAGGAGATGGAGTCCAGGGAGAGCTCCTGCAGGTGGGGCAGGTTCAGGAACTGGGCGGTGAGCTGGCGGACGCAGTGCGCCTCCCGGGCGGGGGCGGTGTGCGGCAACAGGCGCACGCGCGACAGCAGCAGCCGGCGCAGGTTGCCCATCCGGCCCAGGTGCGGCAGGAACCTGCCCAGCGTGGCCAGCTTCCAGGTGCAGTTCACCTCCAGGTCCTGGATGGAGTCCAGCTGCACCAGCTTCAGGATCCTCCTGATGCTCTGCACGGGGACGGTGAAGATTCTCAGCTTCTGGCAGCGCAGGTGCAGCAGGCTCCTCCTCTGCTTGGCCTTCTTCAACAGGTAGCTGAGGGTCTCGTCCAGCGTGTCCTCCTTGAGGCACAGGTCGACCAGCACCTCCACAGGGGCCCGCGCCGGCTTCAGCCCCGCCTGCGCCTCCACCCTGCGCGCCTTCTGCATGGGCTGGGCCGGCTCGGGCTCCAGCAGCGAGCACACGCTGGCCTTGATGCCACACCACAGGGTCCAGAAGTCCTGGTGGGCGTTGCGGCGCAAGTCCAGCACCTGCAGCTTCCACCGCCTGCGGGGCCGAGGGGGACACACTGAGCTGCGCAGGGGCCGACGGGCACCAGGACCCCGCGAGGGCGCTGCACTCCACACGCCACAGATCCTCTGGCTGCCGGGCCCGCCTTGGTCCCCGCTTTAAGGCACACTGCGGGGGGGCGGGGGGGGGGAGAACCACGTGCCTTTTGTCCCCTCAACCAGTCCTCTCCCCCCGAACGCCTGTTCCCAGGTCATCCTCCTGGCCTGGCTGCATCTTGCTCACACCCCCAGGCCCCACCAGTCTGCCAGGTCGACCTTACCTGGGGCGGACCTCCTCAGCAAGCAGGAGGTCCAGGCCGTCGAGTGCAGCCTGGAAGGTCTCCAGATGAGGCTCGTGGTCCTTCATCAGGGCGCCCAGAGGGAGGCAGGCAAAGGGCCAGGCCTGCACCATCGCCTTCACGGCATGGGTGTGCCTCCCGGCAAAGGCCGCCGTAAACAGCGGAGGGAAGAGCTCCACGGGCAGCTCCTCCAGGGCCGCGACGGCCAAGGCCTCGTTCTGCAGCAGGCTCTGGCCGGCCAGCTCCAGGAGTCGGCGGGGGGGCGCCCAGACGCCCATCCTGAAGCACCTACTCCGGAACCAGTCCTGGGGGGATGTCAGAGAGCGAGGGGTGGGGGCGGGTCCTTCTCCGGCCAAGGAACCGGGGAGACCCTGCTGTCCCTCCACCCTCACGGAACCCAAGGCAGGGTCAGACACATCTTCTGGCCACCAAGTCACAGCTCTGGCCCCCGCTGGCACCAGGACGAGCCTCTCTCCCGGCAGCAACAAAGGGACAAGGTGACCTCTTGCCCCATCCCGTATCTACTGGCTGCTGCATTTGATCCCAGCCCTGCTGGCCGGTAGATACCTAGGAGTCTGACAGCTGACCCCACTCTCTTCAGAGAAAGCTTCTGATTATTACCCAAGGGCTGAAAACAGCAATAAGGAGTTTAGCCCAACACGGCCTGTCTCTAAACTCCAGCCAGTAACTCACGCGATGGGTGCTGTCATGTCACTCGATAAAAAGACGTGCCTTTCACTCTGCGTCTCTTCTACAAATCTTACTACCGTTCGGTTCAGTGGAGCAAAGCGCTCACATTCTGAACAAAGCCTGCACTCTTTAAAATATTCTACAGATTTTGGTTTTGGTATTCCACGGACTTAGAGAAGAGTTTCGACCTTTTAAAACAAAAAGAAACCCCCAGAACCCTTTAAGCTAGTAAATTCACAAAACCGTAAATTGGTATGAACTATAATCACTGCTCACACACTCAAGTGTACAACGTCACTCAAAAACTCCTCCGAATGAGACGTCTTGCGTTAAAGCAATTCCAGGAACGTCCCTGGCTGTTCAGTGAGGAGGACTCGGTGCTTTCACGGCAGGGCCACGAGTTCTATCCTTACCAGGGAACTAGGACCCCAGATGCGGTCGGGTGCGGACCCATGCCCTCACGATCACCCCGTCCTACCCCATCCCTCCCGCCACCAAATTCTACTTGGTTAAGAAATGTTCTTGACTGTCTGTAAAAGTGGCGGAAATCAGAGAAGAAACCAGTCTGGGACAAACGTAAAACGGCACGCAGGAGCAAAAGCAAAGTGTGCAACTGCCAAGGTGAATGGAAAGGCAAAGAAAATTCTCTACAGGATCGTGGCCTGTGTCGCCTGTGCCATGAATACCCCGGCAGGTACAGCTGTCAGAACCTGAGGCTCCAGCGTGGAGCAGTGCGCTCAGCCCTGAGACCGTCTTCTCCTTCCAGGGCACGCTTTTGAGATTCTGGCCGAAACGTCCATTCCCGGCTCAAGTGCTATCTTACTACTAGATCTCCGTCCAGCTAAAGGCTGAGTGGGGCGTTTACTTTCTCACTACATACAACTGATGGGATCCTCTGTCTGTTCACAGAAGCAAAATATCAAAGAGGAAAACCAACCTGAAGGTACGTTCGTTGGGGGAGTTTGGGCCACATCAAAATCACCCAAATGTTCACGTTCAGACAGCTTTGTGCGGACGGTGGTGTCGCCCCAGAAGAAAAAGAGACAGAGTAAGACTCCCGAGTGTCACACCGTCGCTTACACATCATATTACGCCACACAGCGACACGTGACACGTGTGCTCGTTCACGGGGGAACAGAGGTGTAATGGAGGGATGGTGGGTCCTCCAGCTTTTGAGGGTCCAGGCTTCCCTGGAACCGGTCAGGTCAAAATGACACCTAGGAGCTGGCCAGGAGAACAGAGGGACCAGACATTTGGAGTGAAACCAAGGGAAGCAGCCAAGTCCCGTGTGTTGCGTTTCCAGGAATTCAGCGACTTCTCTTAGGCTGGGCTTGACAAATTGCCAGCAGAGGGAGTGGCTACAAAGGGACCAGGTGGATCCCTTAAACCCAAGGCAAACCCAAGATCCACGCTGCCTCCCTCCCTGGAGGCAAAGACCATTTCCTCCCTGAAGCCAGGAGATTAAATTTAGGAATGTGACGCGTCCCTTTCGGCTGGCCAAACCCGGGACGCGCCTTCTTCTGCCTGAAAGCCACTGAGGGCTTAGGGTCGTGGGCTCTCCTGAAAGGAAATAAAACGTGGGCCAAGGACACAAATTCTGTGTCAGCAAACGGCGGCAAGACGAGGCTCAGGCGTCCCCATGCACATCCCAGCCTGGGCTCTGTCCAGCGACCTGTACCTTCACCACGAACTTCAAAGCCTCCCTCCCAAGAGCAGGGGGGTAACCTGACGTTCCCTCAGTGCCAGTGAACAAGGAATGCAAAGCGCCTTCGAAACCCCCACCCCTCACCCCTCTCCCTCCCTCCTCTAAGGCTCTCACCTACACAGATTCTGATGGGAGCTCAACTCGAAGCCCACAAATACAATTCCCTTTGTCCTCTGCTCTGCATTAAGCACAGGGAGCAACACGGACTTTCTGCCCAGGGGGGTGCAAAGCCTGCATCAGAGGGTCTGGGGTGCAGCCCCTGCTGGGCTCGCGGACGCGCTGGTTCTGCTGCGGTCTCAGAACACAGACGGACGGAACCTCTCCACCCTCGGCCTTGTGATGCCGCAACAGTTTTTCTGTTTGGAGGGCCAGAAGGTGGCCTTCCCTGAAGGACACGCTGCAGTTTGGTAACTTCCTAGAGATGGCACTCACCAAATTCCTACCATCCCCATCAGCAGCCAGAGATGTGTCTGCCCCTTAAATAGAGCTAAAACCCTAAAACAGGGTCAAGCTGCAATGTGCCTAGTGGGCATTTTGCCTTCCAGCAATCACCTGGACCAAGCAGCTGCAGGAGCTCAAGCCTCGCAACCAAGAGAATCATCAAGTCCCTGATTAAGGAGCAGCCGTGACGACCCTGGCACTCTCCCCCACTTCCTCAAATAACCTTCAGAGAGAAGCCGAAGCTCACCCCTGGTTTTCTTTCCAGCCTGGAAAGAGCCCGAGACAGCCAAGGCAGGACGCTGTCACGCTCCACGGAGGAGGAACCGGAAGACCCCCCTGGGCGAAGATGGATGGATGGACGCATCTGCCCCACTGTACATGAGGGAGAGCTGGCCGACTTCACGGGCACTTGGGCAGACAGCCAACAGCAGAGGACTAGGCTTGGGATGTTTCCACGGGAACTCAACATCCAGGAGATCTAAGGACGCAGGAGGGACCACTGTCTTCAAATGATCTAAAAACGGCAAGTATCAGCCAGAAAGTCTCTCCGGGCCAGGCAGGGGACAGGCCTCTGTCCACCTCCAGCTCCACAGAGTCCGTTTGGGCAGGGGACTCACTGGACACAGAAGCACCAGGGGCTCATCGGCATGAAGACG
Source organism: Bos taurus (assembly GCF_002263795.3). Classification (NCBI taxonomy): domain Eukaryota; kingdom Metazoa; phylum Chordata; class Mammalia; order Artiodactyla; family Bovidae; genus Bos; species Bos taurus. The sequence continues at coordinate 25,323,954 of NC_082638.1, forward strand.
GGATCTCCCTGCCCAGCGTCAGGTCGGCCCAGGACGACTCCCAGGGACCGAGGCGTGAGTCAACCTGGCGGACAGTTCTACCTCACAGGCTGGTGCGGCCTCGGAGCTCGTTTCGGGGTTGGGAAGAGCTCATTCCCTCTCTAGCTGCACAATTCCTTCTGCGACGGCAAACCGTCGGCTCCCCAGGGCCTTCCTCGGGGGTCTTTGGAATGCCTCTGTGCCCAAAGAGGCACTAGAAATGCTGGAAGATGACCCTCCCTGGCTTCTGGATGAAGACCACAGCCTGGTTGGTCCTCAGAGGCCCCAGACTGACAGAAGCCCTGCGGACCCAGCCTCCAGCAGACGACATCCCACCTGCAGTTCCAGTAGGTCTGCCCTCCCTCCGCTCTGCAGCTGGATCTCTTCTTACCCTGGAAAGGTCTACCCTTTCTATGAGCCCCCTCTGCCTCTTCCTGTGCTTGGCAAGACGGATTCAATGACATCTAGACCTAAACAAAAGAGGCTCCCTCCTTCTTCCTCCACAGTGAAGACTTGCCAGAGGTCCAGGTCACCCTACCTCTAGCCAGTTACTCCTCAGCCTGGTGCTTCTACAGGCAAAGCAGCAGTAGGGTGGAGTGGGCGGGGGATGGGAGGGTGAGGGTCCGCTCCAGGCAGCAGAACTAGGGGCCTGGTCTCCCGGCTCTCAGAGCTGTATCTCATTTGCTCGAGCGGTGTCGGGATCACTGAGGGCGCTGCGGCCTGCGCTTGGGGGCGGGGGGAGCATCCCCAGCTGGTAGATAGTAGTGGAATAATACAACAGAATGATCAGACAGTTGGCTCGATACTCCACGAGGGAACTGTACGTAAGAGAAGAAACTTTACAGGGTTTTGCGAGACCACAATAAGACGAATGACACTCAAGGAAGTAACGGGAAAATTCTGAAACACGTAGGCTTCCTCGATTCCTAGAGCAAAACAAAGTCGCCTGGCATCAAAGCCACCTTGGCTTGCTTTAATCAAGCGAACTTGCTTAGCAACAAAACCATGCAACACAAGCGTGAGACATGGCCCAAAACCATAAAACAGTGCTGGCCTGAGACTTGCACCCTGCCGAGTGAGCTCCGTGAGTCAATAACCCCCACAACATGCTCTTGGGCCCCCAAGACACGTTCTGGCCAGAATGCGTCCCCGAACAATACAACGATAGCCGAAAACAAGACCTACAACCTGCCCAGTGGTCATCAAGGTAGTGACTCCCCAAAACAGGCCCTGGACAAACCAAACACAATCACCTACGGAAAGGTGCCTTTTTCAAATCAAAGACCTGCATTGTCCTGAGACCCGAAAACAGTTTGCCCAAGTAACGTGACAGGGAAGTCTAGGGTGCTGCGGTCCACGGGGTCGCAAAGAGTGGCATACGACTGAGCAACTGAACTGAACTGAACTATGATAGTCCTAGCCTGACCACATAGAAAGGGACAAGGAAACTTCCCTGCCCTACCTGGGGGAGGCACTGATGATAGAAACGTGCTGTCTACTCAAGAAAAAGAAGATCTTCGCCCCCTTCCCCTCTTCCTCTGATGGTGTAAGTGTAACTGAGTACTTAGGGCAACACAACGCTTGGGAACCTTCCAAGTGTCCTACTCTCAATAAATCCCTTCCGTTCTAACACTTCGCTTCTCGCCCAATTTCTTCCTAGTATTAAGCAGTAACCGCTCAGTCGTGTCGGACTTCTTGGGACCCCACGGACTGTGGCCCACCAGGCTCCTCTGTCCATGGGATTCTCTAGGCAAAAATACGGGAGTGGCCTGCCATTTGCCACTCCAGGGGATCTTCCCAACTGCACATAAAGGAGACCTCACTAATGTGCAGTACAGGATACCCCCCGTTAACCCGTTTCAGAAAACTGCCTCCTGTCTTCATATCCTGTATCAATTCTATACCTCTGCTCCGACGATTGTTTATTTACTTAAGTGTTAAGGTGAATGACCTGGGGATATTTGTTCCATCCGGAGACATGAAGGGCTGTGGTGCCAGAGCTCACTGGAGCCCTGAAAACCAAACCTCATGGTTTCACAGGGTCCGACTCTGTTTCTCTTTGCCTAGGGGAGATGTCAGCGGCTGTACCCACTTCCTACTTCCAAGGGCACTCGGAGGGAGCACTGAGACTGGACACACACCAGAGAGGCTCAGACAGAAGTGGGTGCGGGCAGCCTGGGAGGGGCTGTTTCTAATATTCACAAAGTGGCTGGCGGGGGGCGGGGCAGGGACATCATTCTCAGCGACTGAGAAGGACAGCTCGAGAAACGATCATGTTCATCCTCTAGCTAGAAGTACGTATGAGGAGGTGACATACAACACAAGTATAACTAATGCTGTTTTCTGTTGGATATAAAAGTGAACAGAGTGAGCCCTAAGAGTTCTCATCCAAAAAAGTACTTTTCTCTATTTAATTTTGAATCCAAATGAAATGCTGAACGTTCACTAGACTCCCCGCACTCATCACTGCAGGATGGATGTAAGTGGACTCATGATGCTGAACCCCTTAAACTTACCCAGGGCTATGAGACAATTCTACTCATATCTCAGTAAGACTGGGAAAAAAAAGAGAAACAAAGGCATGATATTCCACTCAGGGTGTCTGAACAAACGAAAGGCAAGCAAGCCTCAAAAGTAATGACTGGCAAACCTGATCTGTACCCTGGAGCAGGCCCACCGGGGTGACCACTCCAGCTGAAACTGCAAAGCCAACCTTCATAATCTAAGCACAATCATGATATTTTTCCATGGCCATTCCACGTTTTTTTTTTTGTTTTTTTTTTTTCACGTTAAGAACCCTGTTGCACTAACTGAACTGTGTGACACCTTTGTTGTTGTTCAGTCACTCAGTCCTGTCTGACTCTTTGCGACCCTGTGAACCTTAGCACACAAATATTCCCTGTCCTTCACTGTCTCCCAGACATTGCTCAAACTCATGTCTATTGAGTCAGGGATGCCATCCATTCATTTCGTCCTCTGTCATCCCCTTCTCCTCTTGTCTTCCATCCTTCCTAGCGTCAGAGTTCTTTCCAAACAGACAGATTCGCATCAGGTGGCCAACGTTTTGGAGCTTCAGCTTCAACATCAGCCCTTCCAAAGAATATTCAGGGTTGATCTCCTTTAGCATTCACTGGTTGTAAATGTTTAGAGAATCAACAATAGTAAAGCTATTTTTTTTTTTTTTTTTACTACTCTGCCATCTTAAGCATTGAGAATTAAAGTGTTTCATTTCTTTGCAAACACGTCAGCAAGGAGTCCTCTCGACTCTGCTTCCTTTCTTCTCAGCACATAACTTACAACTGGGGGTGAGCATCTTTCCTATGCACCACCTGGCCAACTGTCACCCTACTTCCTAAGCCTGGATCTGCTTCACCGGCTCATTCTTTGTGCTTTCAGGCCTGATACTATCTCCGAGTTTCTTTATCACTGCCAAGTGAAGCAATATTTGCTGGCATCTTTGCCTCTGAGATATCTTCATTTCTTTTATCACCAACAGGCTCTTTATTTAAGTTTGTGTAGGGGATGGGGAATCAGAGCCTGAAGCTGGATTCTCAACCAAACTGACAAAACCTCCTATCCGGCAGAATTTAAATCACCAAGTGTTTCACTTTCCTCACCTCAGTGACGCTGAAACAGCATCAGCTGTTTCCTTTTTCCTTTTCACACGCAAGGGCTGGGGCTCAGGAGAGGGTCACAGAGGGGGCCACGGAGACGGACACGGGAATGATGCCTCTGGCCAGGTCCAGGTCTCTCTAAGCCATCCCTGGGCCTATCTGGTGGGGCAGTGTGCCCAGGAACCTCTCTGAGGACTGGAATACCCTACTCTGTTTGTGGGCAGTGAAAAGCTTAGGGACTACTAGAGCAGAGAACAGGAGCCTCCCTTCAGGGGACGTGATCCACCACAGCCTAGGGACTCAGCGGGTCTGAGGGTACTGCCGGGGCATCCAGGAGGATGGGGCAATGGTGCAATATTCGGGGACAAATCCAGAGAGGCCTAGATTTACACCTTACCTCAGTTCAACAGCTGTCCCCCAAGGGCTCAGGCTCAGGCCATCTCCCAGCAGGAAACCTCCCAGTACTGCCTGCCCTGCACAGGGCCAAGTAGGCAGATTCACTGATGGGGTGTCACCGGCAGGATCTGGGGAGCAGCTGTGCACAGAGACCTCTCCCACTGGTGAGGCAGGAGATATGAAGGGTGTGGGAACCCTGGTCCGGTGCCGGGACTGCAGAAGCAGAGCTCTGGGACTCTTTGCCGTGGCCTGGGCTCTGATCACACTCTGTCTGCACAGGAAAGGGACTGGCTGGCAGCCCCAGCCTGGCCCTTTTCTCCCCCTGCCCTGAACTCCCCTGGATTCATGACCTGGACCTCTCCTCCTTCCACAGCTTCCTCCTCTCAGGGTCCTGGCCCCAGTCGGTCCTGACCCAGACACTCAAGAGTCTGCAGCTCTGGGACCGAGGGTCCACGTGTACTACTCTGGAGTCAGCAGTGATACTGGGGGTTACAGCCAGGTGTGCTGGGTCGCCCTTGGGTCAGTGGCGCCCAAGGCCTACCCAGCACCCCCAGGGCATAATGTCGTCCTCGCCCTACGGGGTCTCTCTCCATTTCACGTCTGGCCACTGGCCTCCTCCAGCTGCAGCTGGAGGACTCACTCTACTGCCTGAGTGCTTGCTTTCCAGGAGCACCTCACTCCCAGGGGACCCACACTTACAGAGAAGGCTCGCCACCCAGCCTTTGCCCAATACCACAAAGGGGCCCAGTGTCTGGCGTCTGAAACCCGCCTCCCAAGCACAGGTTCCCAAGTTCGGAACCTCACCGTGGCTTCGCGAATGGGGCCCCAACTCGCCGAAGCTGCCTCTTCCAACACAACAGCAGGACCAAAGCTCTCTTAGGAAAATGCCTTGGGAAACTAAACGGTGCTCATCCTCCTCCTGCCCTGAGGGCCTCAGGCCCCAGATGCTACCCAGCTCCAAGATGACCAGAACGGAGTGGGCACCAGAGGTGGCCAAGGGGATCGATCAGCTTACCTCAAGATGACTTCCCCCCGCACTGGTTCAGCTCACAATGGCCTCAGGCCCTCACACACCTGGTTTCCCTGGTCTCCTGTCCTCTCAGTCACCCGTGTCCACCGGAGCCTGAGAGCAAGAACCAAAATGCTCCATAAGTAAGACGACGGTACGTCAACATGCGTCTTGAGGAAGCCTGAGGAGACACTGAAAACCGGAGGGCCAACCCCGCCATGTGACTGCGCGTCTCCTCATCTCCAAATCTGAGCAATTTCTCCAGGGCCGGACCAGCGGACAATGGAAGCCCCGAGCTGCTGCTCGGGTCAAAGGGCCCTTCCTCTAAGGACACTGACCACCATCCCGCAGCCCCATTTCGGCCGCTTGCTCGGCCCACCACGCCCTGGCACCTCCAGAGGGGACCCCACGTCCAGTGCCAAGCGGCGGCAGACCGTGGTTCGCTGCATTATTGCGTCCACAGCGCGGGTCCCGCGGCCTCTTTCTGGAGCACGTGGCCCCGGCTGGCTCCTCCCCCGCTTCAGCCTTCACTCCAGCCCGCGGTCCCATAACTCCTTTTAGGGCAGCAAAGAGAACTGCGGGTCTGTGGGGGCGAACAAGGGACTAGCTTAAGCTCACCTTGAGGGAAAGCCGGGAACCCGAGGCGGGAACTTACGGTTTGTGCAGCCGCGCCTCTCCACGTGATCCCTGCTGAACGTTGAGGAGAGAGAAGCGGTGACTCAGCAGTGTGGCCCAACCAATCCCAGCTCCTGTTTCCTCCCGGAGCAAATCTCGCGAGATCTTGGTATAGCGACTTGGGTCTCCCGGAGTTCCAGAAGAGGCCTGGAGGGGCCAAAGAGATGGGGAGGCGTGGTGCCTGTGGCAACGCCCACCAGAATGGCTGGAGGAGGAGCATTAGGGTGGCGTGCTGGGCGTGGGGAGGTGCGAGGATGGGTGGGTTCAGTGTTGTTGTCGGGGGGAAGGGGGGGAGTGGTGGGGGAAGAGGAGGGGTGGGTGGGCTGTGGGGGGGTGAGGGGCGGGGGTTAGGATTGGGGGGGGTAGGAGTGGTGGGCGGGGGGTGGGGGGGTGAGGGGTTGGGGGATTGGGGGGTGTGGATGGCGGGGGTGTGGGTTGAGGGGGTTCGGAATGGCATAGGTGTGCGTGACTCCGGGTAAATGGTGGCTCAGATGTTCAAGTGTCTGACTGCAATTCTGGAGGCTGCGGGTTCCATCCCTGGGCCGGGAAGATCCTGTGGAGAAGGAAATGGTAGCCCATTCGAGAATTCTTGCCTGGCAAATCCCATGGACAGAGGAGCCTAGTAAGCTGCAGTCCGTGGGGTCGCAAAGAGTCAGCCAGGACCGAGTGACTTCACTTTCACTTTGCTGTTACTATGACTCAGTTGCCAGTCTCTTACCGTGCTTTGATTAAACACACTGCATCACAGGTGTGTCTGTATAGAAAAAACATTGTGTATATAGGGTTTGATACTATGTGAGGTTTCAGATGTCCACTGGGTGTCTTGGAATGTGTTCTCTGCAGACAAGTGGTGTGATGATTCCATTTCTTTCAAAAGACAAAATTAGTACTTGATTTACTCATGGACTGAAACATTGAGATAAGTATTCTCACCCTTATTTTATACAGAAGAAAACATCTCAAACTCAGTTCAGTGACATGAGAGTTTTAAACTTCCTTCTCCAGCTCCCACTTTTGCCTAGTCTCCCCGTGGTGGCCCCAACGCTCCTGTTCAGCTCTGCAGGAGAACTGGCAGGCACCATTTTGTTTGTAGACCTGCGATCTCACTCGGAAAGGCTGACCGAGATAAAATGTCCAAAAGAGCCCCCAGCTGTCCCTTGGGGGTGCCCCTCACTCCCTGCACTCTGTGAGTTCCGAAGGCACCAGACTCTATACATCAAAAATATTCTTCCAAAAATTCCAGAAAGGTCTAATAGCAAAACTGGAGCCTGTCTCCTGCTGGCAACTATATAAATAGAGCATTTACACTGTACTTGAAACTGTTTACACAGCATCGACATTGTATTAGGAATTACAAGGAATGTGGAGATGATTGAAAGCCTGCGGGAGCATCCCCTTAAGTTACATGCAAAGACTACAGCATTTCATATAAGGGACTTGAGCAGCCATGGATTTTGGTATCTGCGGGTGCAGGGTTCCCGGGCCCAGTCTCCCGCGGGGTACCGAGGAGACAGGACGGGGCCGTCTCAGGACTTGTGCTGCTCCCCCTGCCTGGGGTGCTGTCTCAAGTACCGCCACCCAGCTCCTGACCTGCCTAGGTCCACAGTCTCTCTGCCAGGCTTCCCTGACCGTGATATCAGAAATCACAGCCTCCCCCAACTCACATGCCATATTCACCTCCAGAGCTATTGGGTTATTGTATTTTTGTTTCTAGAACAACATGTGGCATCCGTCCGTTTTATTTATCTGCTGCATAAATACACAGAAACTGTTAGTAACACCATCGTTTATCTGTGCCACAGCCTCGACCCACTTACTCCTGGCTCCCCAGATACTTACACTTGATCTTAGCCAGAAGGCTGAGAAGCGATTTCTCCAAGCACTTCATGAAATCCAGAACTTCGTGATTTAAAATTAGCATGCAAGGGAGAAAGTCAGCCAGCATGTAGCTGGATGCGGACACGGGCAGTGGTGGTCATTGAAATAAAAGGTTTGCAACACAGTTTCTCTCCATATAATACATTTGTTGATAGCTTCCATGACATTACCACGTTTCATTGCCATTAAGGGACATTCTGAAGTTTACATTTGACCATTTCTGAAGGCAGATCCATCACGTTTTTTGTGTGTTTTTTTTTTTTTAACTTTTATTTTATTTTTAAACTTTACAATATTGTATTAGTTTTGCCAAATATCGAAATGAATCCGCCACAGGTATACCCGCGTTCCCCATCGTGAACCCTCCTCCCTCCTCCCTCCCCTACCCTCCCTCTGGGTCGTCCCAGTGCACCAGCCCCAAGCATCCAGTACCGTGCATTGAACCTGGACTGGCGACTCGTTTCATACATGATATTATACACGTTTCAATGCTATTCTCCCAAATCTCCCCACCCTCTCCCTCTCCCACAGAGTCCATCAGACTGATCTATTCATGGGTGTCTCTCTTGCTGTCTCGTACACAGGGTTTTTCTTACCATCTTTCTAAATTAATCAGTGGCATATCATAGTTTGTTTGGCTTTGCGTAAATGGTGGCCCTAGAAGTAAAGGACCCTCCTGCCAAGGCAGAAGACATAAGAGATGCAGGTTCCATCTCTGGGTCAGGAAGACCCCTGGAGGAAGGCATGGCAACCCACTCCAGTATTCCTGCCTGAAGAATCCTATGGACGGAGGAGTCTGCTCGGCTACAGTCCGTAGGGTTGCAGAGAGTCAAACCTGACTGAAGCAACTGAGTGCACACCCATACATATGTCAGTAAATATATATTTTATATTGGCATGAGGAACAATGCTGTGGGGCTTCACTGATGATCCCATATTTAAGACTCCTCACTTCTATTCCAGGGGGCATTGGTTCAGTCCCTGGTCAGGGATTTATGATCCCACATGGAAAAGTGTGTGGTGAAAAAAAAAAAAAAGAATGCTGTTGTATTGTTGTATCTTACAGCTGATGTCATCTTAGATTTATGAAATTTTTTATTTTTTCATAAGCAGAATCCAGCCTACTAAATACATGTCACAAGTCACTAATGGGATGCTAGCTGCCTTGGGAGGAGCAGGTTATTTATTGGTAATTCAATTAGACAGAGATTGACAAACTGCCTTGCCTCCTGTTTTTTGGTTTCTTTTCCTCCCACCAACAAGCTAAGAATGAGTTTTATGTTTTAGGTTTGTTTTTTTTTTTTTAACTTTTAAAAATACGTTTCACATTTTTACATTTTTTGTAATTTGGGGGGGAAACCAAGGAATATTTTGTGAGGTGTGAGAATTAGAGGATATCTAAATTTCAGGGTCACAAATAAAGTTTTATTGGAACAGAGCCGTGAACCTTTGCCGCTGCCCGAGGCTGTTTCACACTGCTAATGGCAGTGACCCCGTGGCTCTTAATGCCTGGCTACGCTCTAGCCCACTACGCAGAAATTTTACAGGCTCATTGCTGCAGAGACCAAAATGAAGCATTCCAAACCCCATGGCTCATCAGTCCAGTTGACTGAGTGGGGGCAAACACTTCCCACTCTTGAGCCTCAGTGGAGGGTGAAACCGGAGTGTCTATGTCTCCACCTCACAGAGAGATTTCCCTGGAAATACCAGCACCATGTCCTGTGTCCTGTGTCCATGGAAGTCCTACCTGGCTCTCCAAAAGCCTTGTCTCAGTGAGGCTGTATCAGGAGATTCCAAGCCTTTTAAAGCCCATTCTAATCCAATGCATAGTATCCAAACCAGGCTCCACTCAGGTTTCTGAACCACTTTTTCCCCAGAGGATCTTTCAAGTAGAAACCTTTGGACCGAATTGCTAGAGAGAGGAATGAATGTGGGTGGGGTTTCAGGGCCCTGGCCAGGGGCTGTTTTCTCACCACATCAGTGTGGTGAGAGTCCCCACTTGCCTCTCGGGCATCCAGCGGCCCACCACCTCATCTCCAATTTCAATCTGCATCTTTATTTATTTGGGGTTCAGTAGCTTAAGGGCAGGGGAAGGTGGTCCACACAGCGATTCCCACAGACCTCGGGCTGATGTCAGAAACCTAAAAAGGCAGGGGTCCTCTTTCAATGCCAGAAAATTCTCCAGCGGCAAATAAGAAACCCTTGTTGTCTTCCAGGAGCAAGGGGCTGGGGTGGTGGGTGGGGTGGTGGGCAGGGTGAGGGGGACAGGAAGCTAGCCTACTCCCAAGTGATCTGCACTTGAAGACGCAGCACCCCCTGGATTGCCGCTGTCCTCACTGTGGATCTTCCTGCTGAACCCCGGGAGCTTTTCTTAGGCAGGGGCTCATGCTTTCTTAAACCACGTCAGGGCTGTCAGTTCACACCCTGGTCCGCATCCTTCTCTCCTCCTCCCTCGAGCCCCCTCTTCTCTCTCCTTCCCCTTTGCGCCACCTAGGTTATATCTCAAGCTTTCCCTTCCACTGCCTTTACAGCCCTCTGCACACAGATTCTTAGGGGGAGGGAAGGTTTCAGGGAAGAAATATGTGTATTTCCAGTCCTTATAAGGTAACAGAGCCACGGAATTAGAACCCAAATGAAGTTCGCTAATGAACGTGATCTCAAGTGCTTTAACCGGATATAACATCAAAAATACCTTTCTTATCAAATCAACATGTGTTCCTCTTAAATTCACACAATATATGCCCATGACATCTCAATGAAGCAAGAAAAAAGAATAAACACCTGAGCATTAGAAAGAGCTCGTTTTATACTCTTGTAAGATGGTTGGTTGGAGAAGGCAATGGCACCCCACTCCGGTACTCTTGCCTGGAAAATCCCATGGATGGCGGCCGATCCTGGTAGGCTGCAGTCCATGGGGTCGCTGCGAGTCGGACACGACTGAGTGACTTCACTTTCACTTTTCCCTTTCACACATTGAAGAAGGAAATGGCGGCCCCTTCCAGTGTTCTTGCCTGGAGAATCCCAGGGACGGGGGAGCCTGGTGGGCTTCCATCTATAGGGTCGCACAGAGTCGAACACAACTGAAGCGACTTAGCAGCAAGATGGTCGATGGTGAGTGCTGTGCCTAGCTGCTCAGTCCTGTCTGACTCTTTGTGACCCCATGGACTGTAGCCAGCCAGGCTCCTCTAACCATGGAATTCTCCAGGCAAAAGTGCCGGAGTGGGTTGCCATGTCCTTCTCCAAAGTTGGTGAGTATCAAAACCCAAGGCTGGGGACTTCCCTGGGGGTCCAGTGATTGAGAATCTGCCTTCCAACGCAGGCAACGCGGGTTTGATCCGTGGTTCTAAGGAACTAAGATCCCACATGCCAGAGGGCAGTAGAACGGACAAAGGATCCCGCATGCCACAACTAAGACCCGAGGCAGCCAAATAAGTCAATAAAAATTAATACATAAAACAACTCTATGCGGTTTACATCATTCTTCTGGATATATTTGAAAGCATGGCATTAACAGTTTTATTTATTTATGGACATCCCATGAGACTGGCTGCAGGATCTTAGTTTCCTGACCAGGGACTGAACCCAGGACGCCAGAGTGAAAGCATTGAGCACTACCCACGGGTTTGCCCGGGAATTCCTAGTTTTATGTACTTAAAGGGTTTATTTTTATTGTATGCCAAAAACTACATCTTTTGCAGTACCTAGGCTTATGACAAAAAAAAAAAAAAAAAGTCGATGTCAATTTTAAAAGGTTTGCACAAACTTAGGGGATAGGAAGGAAAATTGTGACTCCCTATTTATGCTGCTGGGCTTCCCTGATGGCTCAGACAGTAAAAAAAAAAAAAAAAAAAAATCTGCCTGCAGTACAGGAGACCGGGCTTTGATCCCTGGGTCGGGAAGATCTCCTGGAGAAGAGAAGGGCTGTCCACTCCAGTATTCTTGCCTGGAGAATTCCACGGACAGAGGAGCCTGGGGAGCCAGGATCCTTGGGTTTGCAAAGAGTCGAACACAACTGGATGACTAACACTTTCACTTTCGTGTGCTTCTAAAGATTGCTCAAATCTCAGAATCACCTGGGACCTTGTTAAACATTGAGATTCCAGGGCTGCATATCAGAACTAAGAAACTCAAACTGCCAGAGGAGAGGGGGGCCCGGGAATCTGAAAAGGCAATTTTTGCCCCCCTCCTTGATTCTGAAGTGAAGCGGGTCCCAGGGAGTAAAACCCTCCAATACTGTGGGAAAGTTTGATGTCTGGTGGCGCAGCAGCAAAGAATCCACCTGTTAATGCAGGAGACCCGGGTTCATTCTCTGGGTCGGAAAGATGCCCTGGAGGAAGAAAGGACAAACCACTCCAGTATTCTTGCCTGGGAAATCCCATGGACAGAGGAGCCTGGCAGGCTACAGTCTCCGGGCCCCCAAAAGAGTCAGACACAACTTAGCAACTAAACCACAAGGGTGACGCTGAAAGTCGCTCCACGGTGTCCGACCCTTGTGGACGGCGTGGACTATCCAGTCCGTGGAATCCTACAAGCTAGAGTACTGGAGTGGGTAGCCTTTCCCCTCTCCAGGGGATCTTCCCAACCCAGGGATCAAACTTAGGTCTCCCACATTGCAGGCAGATTCTTTACCAGCTGAGCCACAACGGGAGCCCAAACCACAATAAGCACATGTTTAAAATACCCAAGAATCTACGCCTTCAGGACACCCTGAGGGTCGAGGGAAAGCGATTCATCTTTTTCTCTATGGGACACACTGAGCACCTGCCTTGGGAGGAGCGGGTTATTGGTAATTCAATAAACCCATCAGATGCTGTAGCTCGAGCTGGCAGCCTCATCCTCCCCACCACCCTTCCGAGATTCTAGGACACGTGCAGCCTCTCTCGGGCCTTCGGGATGTTCTTGGTATTGAAGGAAGGTAGGGTATGAGCAAAGCCCAGAGATCGGGATCCAAACTTCTCGGTTTGGGCCACGCTCTCAAATCTCCCGGGCTGTGCTTCTTAAGCCTCAGGGAATCTAAGGAATTGCCTAAGTATCTTGTGCAAAAACACATTCTCGTCCAACGGTTGCACTTAGGGCCTGAGAGTCTGAGTTTCTCACAACTCCAGGTGCTGCCCGGGCTGCTTAAGGTGTCCACATTAAACAGCGAGCCCCAGAGAGCTTTTGCAAAGTACTGATGCTCTGGTTGCTTCTGCCGATCTTACTCCACACCCACAGAATCAGTATCTCCACAGTTGGGACCAGGGAGTCAACGTTATTAAAGGTCTCAGATTTTTCTCAGGAGCAGGTAGGGTGCAAATGTGTAGCCGGGCAAATCACCCTACCATCAACCCTGTTTGGGGCTTCATTGTGTCCTGCAAAATCCATATGTTGAGGGGACTTTCACAATGGTCCAGTGGCTAAGACCCTGCACTCCCAGTGCAGGGGCCTGGGCTGCGGTCCCTGGTCAGGGAACTAGATCCCACGTGCTGCCCGGAAGACCGAAGACCCCACCTGCCACAACTAACACCGGGTGCAGTCAAATAAAGCAATACATGTTTGAAAACTATCTGTAGAAGTCCTAACCCCCAACACTTTGGAATGTTACCGTATTTGGAGATGGTATCGTTAACGAGGTGATGAAGTTCAAACGAGGTCACCAGGGTGAGCCCTAGTCCAATCTGATGGTTGTCTATATAAGAAGAGAGAGGACGACCCCTGGCAAGCCAGGGGTTAGGGCTCAGAGCTTTCACTGCCAAGGACCCAAAGTCAATCCCTGGTCTGCAACTAAGACCCAGAAGCAAAGCACCTCGCCCAGGAAATCAAACAAACAAAGAAACAAAAAAAAAAAAAAAAGAGGAAATTAGGACACTCAAGAAGACGTCAAGCATGATTGGACATGAAGAGACAGGAGGACACGAGAATGCAGCTGTCTGCACATCAAAGAAAGAGACCTGCGGAGGCACCACACTGTCAACACCTTGATCCTACATTTCTGGCCTCCAGAACCGGGAGAAAAACGCTTCCTCTTGTTTAAGTCTGTGCTATTTCTGGTGGCCACCTTAGTACTTTTAACACATTCTTTACATCGGGGTCCCTAGAGAGGGCTCACTTCAAGGACAGGTAGGGGGTATGCAGGTGATGACTCAGCTCCCAGGTGACTCCCACCCATCAACAAATGCCCACCGGCCCAGATTTTCCAGGATGCAGCCTGCTCCTGTGGACCACGTCTTGCAGACCACTGCTGCTAAAGGTCCCCGCCCAACTCTTTCTGGCCCCGATTTCTCTTACTTCTCTCCTAGACTGTGAGGGACAGAACCCCGTGAGAACAGAGCGAGGCCTGTGCTCAAACCACCCTGCATGTGAAGGGGAGTATGTGTTTTATGTGGAAAAAAAAAAAAAAAAGAAGGAAGAGAAACCACTGTTGTCCAGCAGAACACACTGAAGCTTATCAACAGATGTACAGAAAAGCCTTCCCATGTTAGGTTACGAAGAAGCAGAGGACATGAGTTCAACCTCTTCTGCAGGGAAGGTTTCCAGGAAGGAGGACAGCAGCTTTGTGTCGATGGCTTGAGAGCAGATGAATGTACTGGAAGGCGTTTGGGTCTGCAGCCAGGAAAGGAAAATGAGTGGTGGGGGGCGGGAGACCCAAGTTCAATCCCTGGGTCGGGGAGATGTCCTGGAAAAGAGGACGGCTGGCTACCCACTGCAGTATTCTCGCCTGTAGAATGCATTGGGCAGAGAAGCCCGGCTGCCTACGGTCCACGGAGTCCCAAAGTGGCAGATACGGAGGAGCAGTGGGAAAGTGGGAACGGGCTGCTGGCTCCCAGAGGCTCCAGATGGTCTGAGGGTGAATATCCCCCAGGACCCCGGGCCTGACTTTGCACAGTGAACCTGTCTTGGCACCGCCCGGGGGCTGAGATGGAGGCTTGGCATCTGCTGGATCCACCGGGGAAAATGCCGGAGTCCAGGGCCTGGGTGGGGTTAGCAGCGAGGGTCCCGTGGAAGACGGTCCCCTCCAGCGGTGCTCGCTCCTGGACACTTAGTTCGTTGCAGGCCCTGAGGACGCACCTCGTATTATGACGACAGATCGAACAGCCTCCGAAACGAGTGAGGACGTGGATGCCCTGGAAATGAGAACCACACGGAGTGGGCAAACAGGGCCCTGAACTCCTGTAGCCGATCCTTGCCTATCGGAGCGCATCTAGGCCCCACTCACGCTCAGGCCCTTTTATTTAACCACCAACAGGAAGACTCACGAGTTTAAAGGGGAAAATCATGGACACAGATGACAGAGGACCCCAAATGATTCACACTGAACTTCCCTTTATTTCTCTGTTAACAATCCAACACGGGGGTAATGACGCCAACAACCTCCCAAGCCCAAAACCCCGCCTCCAGAGTTCAGATTCACATTTCCAACTTGGTCGGAGCACATCTCTCCAAAGAATACCACCAACCCCTCCCTCCCCGCCCACTCTATATCACCTTTCCTTTTCCCCCATGCACTGAACAACTGTCTGAAACTGTGGTTTGTCTTCCTTCTAGATGCACTGAGGTCTGGGTGGCAGTGTCCCGGTGCCAGGGACAAAGCCTGCAACTCGTGACCTGGGCTAGGCGGGCATGTAGCAGGGGCACAGGATGGGCCAGATGCCGTAGAAGATCTCGTCACCGCAGTGGGGACAGGTGTTGGAGCTGAACCAGACCGTGCTGGCCCGCCCAGACGTGCGCACCAGCTGCCTGAGCCGGGCGTGCAGCTGAGCCAGGAGGCCCGGGTGCAGGGTGCCGCGCACATCCTCATAGCTCTCCAGGGGTGCGGGGTACAGCACCAGACTCAGCTTGCTCAGCCCCACGGTGTGCTGCAGCAGGCTCTCCAGCACGGACATGGAGATGGGGTTGCCGCAGAAGCGGAAGGTGGTGAGCTGGGAGCAGCGGCTCAGGGAGGGCAGGAGGGCGCTGAACTGGGAGTCCACGATGCCGCACTCGTCCAGGTCCAGGTCCTGCAGGGTGGCCGAGGTCCTCTCGATCAGGACCTGCAGGGGCTCCAGGCTGAGGCTGGTCAGGTTGACCCCGCTGAGCCCCAGGTCCTTCAGGAGGCTGACGCTTGGGCACTGCGACAGGTACGTCAGGTCTGACTCCGAAATCAGGCAGTTGCTGATGCACAGGGTCTCCAGAGGGGTCTTCAGGCACCTGGGGGAGACACAGGGCAGTCAGTCCCAGGGGCAGAGGTGGCGGGCCGAAGGACGTGGGGAGGAGAGGCCTGTTTCACCGCAACGCAGGGCATCTCACTGGCTCGGGGCTGGCCTCTCCCCTTCTTGACGGGAAGGCAGGGGCTCTTCCGGGGGGAAGGTCATGCTCACCGGGGTATGACCTCCCCCTGCACAAAATGATGAACTATTTTCCGTGTGGGAAACAAACAGGAAACAAGTGTTATTTGCCTACGTCAGCTTATTAGTATTGGGGTAGCAGGAATTAGGGTGGTTTTACAAGACACGACTAGTTGAATGCAACAGCAGGCTGGATGCAGTGGACGTGGGCTGGGGTTCCACACCATCACTGGCCGAATATCCCCTGGACGGTTCCCAGACCGTCCATCTCCTTTTTTTTCTTCTTTCCTTTTTCTGGTTTCCCGGTGAACATATTTACCGCTAATGCTTGGACTCTGCAGCTGCCACAAAGAGAATCAATGCAACTCATTCATATGGCCACACTAGGCTGCATCCTCTCAGCTTTTATCACTGTGTTCAAGGCAGAGCGACAACCTGATACTGAGGATTTCCTACGTATTCAGAAGTCGGAAAGGAAAATAATGCTTGTCATTTGGACTGGAAGAGAATGGAGCCACTTCAACAATGATGCTCGTGGGACCTTTTCTCTTCTCTGGACTGCTTAGGAGCCACAATTTTCCCCGCCTGATCCCTCCTTGTCATCTCCAGAATCACCCACTTCCCAAAGCTCACCTGGAGCCTAAACCAGCTCAGGACAGAAGCGGCGGGTGCGAGGGAGAGACAGCGCTTCGGACTTCTAACCTCACGCCTGATGGACCGACGTCCTTCTCGCCGACTTCTCTGTCATCGTCTCCGCTAAGACAGCGCTCTCTCGGAAAGAACGCCCAAGGGCGTCACACCTGACCCCGACTATGTGCACGGCCAGCAAGAAGTCCCCTTTGACAACGTCTAACCCAGGCCACGCCTCTGACCCTGACCAGGGAGGTGACCTGACCAGACGCCCGCGGACAGAGCGGCGGCACCCTGAGGACTTCCCAGCGACCCGTGCACCCTGGCAATGTCCCCAGCGGCCACGAAACGAGACAGGCCGGTTCTGGTCTGCGGACCTGGCGCCACGCCTCACCTGAGCACCTGGTGCAGGCGGCCCTCGAGGAAGGAGATGGAGTCCAGGGAGAGCTCCTGCAGGTGGGGCAGGTTCAGGAACTGGGCGGTGAGCTGGCGGACGCAGTGCGCCTCCCGGGCGGGGGCGGTGTGCGGCAACAGGCGCACGCGCGACAGCAGCAGCCGGCGCAGGTTGCCCATCCGGCCCAGGTGCGGCAGGAACCTGCCCAGCGTGGCCAGCTTCCAGGTGCAGTTCACCTCCAGGTCCTGGATGGAGTCCAGCTGCACCAGCTTCAGGATCCTCCTGATGCTCTGCACGGGGACGGTGAAGATTCTCAGCTTCTGGCAGCGCAGGTGCAGCAGGCTCCTCCTCTGCTTGGCCTTCTTCAACAGGTAGCTGAGGGTCTCGTCCAGCGTGTCCTCCTTGAGGCACAGGTCGACCAGCACCTCCACAGGGGCCCGCGCCGGCTTCAGCCCCGCCTGCGCCTCCACCCTGCGCGCCTTCTGCATGGGCTGGGCCGGCTCGGGCTCCAGCAGCGAGCACACGCTGGCCTTGATGCCACACCACAGGGTCCAGAAGTCCTGGTGGGCGTTGCGGCGCAAGTCCAGCACCTGCAGCTTCCACCGCCTGCGGGGCCGAGGGGGACACACTGAGCTGCGCAGGGGCCGACGGGCACCAGGACCCCGCGAGGGCGCTGCACTCCACACGCCACAGATCCTCTGGCTGCCGGGCCCGCCTTGGTCCCCGCTTTAAGGCACACTGCGGGGGGGCGGGGGGGGGAACCACGTGCCTTTTGTCCCCTCAACCAGTCCTCTCCCCCCGAACGCCTGTTCCCAGGTCATCCTCCTGGCCTGGCTGCATCTTGCTCACACCCCCAGGCCCCACCAGTCTGCCAGGTCGACCTTACCTGGGGCGGACCTCCTCAGCAAGCAGGAGGTCCAGGCCGTCGAGTGCAGCCTGGAAGGTCTCCAGATGAGGCTCGTGGTCCTTCATCAGGGCGCCCAGAGGGAGGCAGGCAAAGGGCCAGGCCTGCACCATCGCCTTCACGGCATGGGTGTGCCTCCCGGCAAAGGCCGCCGTAAACAGCGGAGGGAAGAGCTCCACGGGCAGCTCCTCCAGGGCCGCGACGGCCAAGGCCTCGTTCTGCAGCAGGCTCTGGCCGGCCAGCTCCAGGAGTCGGCGGGGGGGCGCCCAGACGCCCATCCTGAAGCACCTACTCCGGAACCAGTCCTGGGGGGATGTCAGAGAGCGAGGGGTGGGGGCGGGTCCTTCTCCGGCCAAGGAACCGGGGAGACCCTGCTGTCCCTCCACCCTCACGGAACCCAAGGCAGGGTCAGACACATCTTCTGGCCACCAAGTCACAGCTCTGGCCCCCGCTGGCACCAGGACGAGCCTCTCTCCCGGCAGCAACAAAGGGACAAGGTGACCTCTTGCCCCATCCCGTATCTACTGGCTGCTGCATTTGATCCCAGCCCTGCTGGCCGGCAGATACCTAGGAGTCTGACAGCTGACCCCACTCTCTTCAGAGAAAGCTTCTGATTATTACCCAAGGGCTGAAAACAGCAATAAGGAGTTTAGCCCAACACGGCCTGTCTCTAAACTCCAGCCAGTAACTCACGCGATGGGTGCTGTCATGTCACTCGATAAAAAGACGTGCCTTTCACTCTGCGTCTCTTCTACAAATCTTACTACCGTTCGGTTCAGTGGAGCAAAGCGCTCACATTCTGAACAAAGCCTGCACTCTTTAAAATATTCTACAGATTTTGGTTTTGGTATTCCACGGACTTAGAGAAGAGTTTCGACCTTTTAAAACAAAAAGAAACCCCCAGAACCCTTTAAGCTAGTAAATTCACAAAACCGTAAATTGGTATGAACTATAATCACTGCTCACACACTCAAGTGTACAACGTCACTCAAAAACTCCTCCGAATGAGACGTCTTGCGTTAAAGCAATTCCAGGAACGTCCCTGGCTGTTCAGTGAGGAGGACTCGGTGCTTTCACGGCAGGGCCACGAGTTCTATCCTTACCAGGGAACTAGGACCCCAGATGCGGTCGGGTGCGGACCCATGCCCTCACGATCACCCCGTCCTACCCCATCCCTCCCGCCACCAAATTCTACTTGGTTAAGAAATGTTCTTGACCGTCTGTAAAAGTGGCGGAAATCAGAGAAGAAACCAGTCTGGGACAAACGTAAAACTGCACGCAGGAGCAAAAGCAAAGTGTGCAACTGCCAAGGTGAATGGAAAGGCAAAGAAAATTCTCTACAGGATCGTGGCCTGTGTCGCCTGTGCCATGAATACCCCGGCAGGTACAGCTGTCAGAACCTGAGGCTCCAGCGTGGAGCAGTGCGCTCAGCCCTGAGACCGTCTTCTCCTTCCAGGGCACGCTTTTGAGATTCTGGCCGAAACGTCCATTCCCGGCTCAAGTGCTATCTTACTACTAGATCTCCGTCCAGCTAAAGGCTGAGTGGGGCGTTTACTTTCTCACTACATACAACTGATGGGATCCTCTGTCTGTTCACAGAAGCAAAATATCAAAGAGGAAAACCAACCTGAAGGTACGTTCGTTGGGGGAGTTTGGGCCACATCAAAATCACCCAAATGTTCACGTTCAGACAGCTTTGTGCGGACGGTGGTGTCGCCCCAGAAGAAAAAGAGACAGAGTAAGACTCCCGAGTGTCACACCGTCGCTTACACATCATATTACGCCACACAGCGACACGTGACACGTGTGCTCGTTCACGGGGGAACAGAGGTGTAATGGAGGGATGGTGGGTCCTCCAGCTTTTGAGGGTCCAGGCTTCCCTGGAACCGGTCAGGTCAAAATGACACCTAGGAGCTGGCCAGGAGAACAGAGGGACCAGACATTTGGAGTGAAACCAAGGGAAGCAGCCAAGTCCCGTGTGTTGCGTTTCCAGGAATTCAGCGACTTCTCTTAGGCTGGGCTTGACAAATTGCCAGCAGAGGGAGTGGCTACAAAGGGACCAGGTGGATCCCTTAAACCCAAGACAAACCCAAGATCCACGCTGCCTCCCTCCCTGGAGGCAAAGACCATTTCCTCCCTGAAGCCAGGAGATTAAATTTAGGAATGTGACGCGTCCCTTTCGGCTGGCCAAACCCGGGACGCGCCTTCTTCTGCCTGAAAGCCACTGAGGGCTTAGGGTCGTGGGCTCTCCTGAAAGGAAATAAAACGTGGGCCAAGGACACAAATTCTGTGTCAGCAAACGGCGGCAAGACGAGGCTCAGGCGTCCCCATGCACATCCCAGCCTGGGCTCTGTCCAGCGACCTGTACCTTCACCACGAACTTCAAAGCCTCCCTCCCAAGAGCAGGGGGGTAACCTGACGTTCCCTCAGTGCCAGTGAACAAGGAATGCAAAGCGCCCTCGAAACCCCCACCCCTCACCCCTCTCCCTCCCTCCTCTAAGGCTCTCACCTACACAGATTCTGATGGGAGCTCAACTCGAAGCCCACAAATACAATTCCCTTTGTCCTCTGCTCTGCATTAAGCACAGGGAGCAACACGGACTTTCTGCCCAGGGGGGTGCAAAGCCTGCATCAGAGGGTCTGGGGTGCAGCCCCTGCTGGGCTCGCGGACGCGCTGGTTCTGCTGCGGTCTCAGAACACAGACGGACGGAACCTCTCCACCCTCGGCCTTGTGATGCCGCAACAGTTCTTCTGTTTGGAGGGCCAGAAGGTGGCCTTCCCTGAAGGACACGCTGCAGTTTGGTAACTTCCTAGAGATGGCACTCACCAAATTCCTACCATCCCCATCAGCAGCCAGAGATGTGTCTGCCCCTTAAATAGAGCTAAAACCCTAAAACAGGGTCAAGCTGCAATGTGCCTAGTGGGCATTTTGCCTTCCAGCAATCACCTGGACCAAGCAGCTGCAGGAGCTCAAGCCTCGCAACCAAGAGAATCATCAAGTCCCTGATTAAGGAGCAGCCGTGACGACCCTGGCACTCTCCCCCACTTCCTCAAATAACCTTCAGAGAGAAGCCGAAGCTCACCCCTGGTTTTCTTTCCAGCCTGGAAAGAGCCCGAGACAGCCAAGGCAGGACGCTGTCACGCTCCACGGAGGAGGAACCGGAAGACCCCCCTGGGCGAAGATGGATGGATGGACGCATCTGCCCCACTGTACATGAGGGAGAGCTGGCCGACTTCACGGGCACTTGGGCAGACAGCCAACAGCAGAGGACTAGGCTTGGGATGTTTCCACGGGAACTCAACATCCAGGAGATCTAAGGACGCAGGAGGGACCACTGTCTTCAAATGATCTAAAAACGGCAAGTATCAGCCAGAAAGTCTCTCCGGGCCAGGCAGGGGACAGGCCTCTGTCCACCTCCAGCTCCACAGAGTCCGTTTGGGCAGGGGACTCACTGGACACAGAAGCACCAGGGGCTCATCGGCATGAAGACGGGATCTCCCTGCCCAGCGTCAGGTCGGCCCAGGACGACTCCCAGGGACCGAGGCGTGAGTCAACCTGGCGGACAGTTCTACCTCACAGGCTGGTGCGGCCTCGGAGCTCGTTTCGGGGTTGGGAAGAGCTCATTCCCTCTCTAGCTGCACAATTCCTTCTGCGACGGCAAACCGTCGGCTCCCCAGGGCCTTCCTCGGGGGTCTTTGGAATGCCTCTGTGCCCAGGTCTCCCCGGTTCCTTGGCCAGAGAAGGACCCGCCCCCACCCCTTGCTCTCTGACATCCCCCCAGGACTGGTTCCGGAGTAGGTGCTTCAGGATGGGCGTCTGGGCGCCCCCCCGCCGACTCCTGGAGCTGGCCGGCCAGAGCCTGCTGCAGAACGAGGCCTTGGCCGTCGCGGCCCTGGAGGAGCTGCCCGTGGAGCTCTTCCCTCCGCTGTTTACGGCGGCCTTTGCCGGGAGGCACACCCATGCCGTGAAGGCGATGGTGCAGGCCTGGCCCTTTGCCTGCCTCCCTCTGGGCGCCCTGATGAAGGACCACGAGCCTCATCTGGAGACCTTCCAGGCTGCACTCGACGGCCTGGACCTCCTGCTTGCTGAGGAGGTCCGCCCCAGGTAAGGTCGACCTGGCAGACTGGTGGGGCCTGGGGGTGTGAGCAAGATGCAGCCAGGCCAGGAGGATGACCTGGGAACAGGCGTTCGGGGGGAGAGGACTGGTTGAGGGGACAAAAGGCACGTGGTTCCCCCCCCGCCCCCCCGCAGTGTGCCTTAAAGCGGGGACCAAGGCGGGCCCGGCAGCCAGAGGATCTGTGGCGTGTGGAGTGCAGCGCCCTCGCGGGGTCCTGGTGCCCGTCGGCCCCTGCGCAGCTCAGTGTGTCCCCCTCGGCCCCGCAGGCGGTGGAAGCTGCAGGTGCTGGACTTGCGCCGCAACGCCCACCAGGACTTCTGGACCCTGTGGTGTGGCTTCAAGGCCAGCGTGTGCTCGCTGCTGGAGCCCGAGCCGGCCCAGCCCATGCAGAAGGCGCGCAGGGTGGAGGCACAGGCGGGGCTGAAGCCGGCGCGGGCCCCTGTGGAGGTGCTGGTCGACCTGTGCCTCAAGGAGGACACGCTGGACGAGACCCTCAGTTACCTGTTGAAGAAGGCCAAGCAGAGGAGGAGCCTGCTGCACCTGCGCTGCCAGAAGCTGAGAATCTTCACCGTCCCCATGCAGAGCATCAGGAGGATCCTGAAGCTGGTGCAGCTGGACTCCATCCAGGACCTGGAGGTGAACTGCACCTGGAAGCTGGCCCACGAGCATCATTGTTGAAGTGGCTCCATTCTCTTCCAGTCCAAATGACAAGCATTATTTTCCTTTCCGACTTCTGAATACGTAGGAAATCCTCAGTATCAGGTTGTCGCTCTGCCTTGAACACAGTGATAAAAGCTGAGAGGATGCAGCCTAGTGTGGCCATATGAATGTGTTGCATTGATTCTCTTTGTGGCAGCTGCAGAGTCCAAGCATTAGCGGTAAATATGTTCACCGGGAAACCAGAAAAAGGAAAGAAGAAAAAAAAGGAGATGGACGGTCTGGGAACCGTCCAGGGGATATTCGGCCAGTGATGGTGTGGAACCCCAGCCCACGTCCACTGCATCCAGCCTGCTGTTGCATTCAACTAGTCGTGTCTTGTAAAACCACCCTAATTCCTGCTACCCCAATACTAATAAGCTGACGTAGGCAAATAACACTTGTTTCCTGTTTGTTTCCCACACGGAAAATAGTTCATCATTTTGTGCAGGGGGAGGTCATACCCCGGTGAGCATGACCTTCCCCCCGGAAGAGCCCCTGCCTTCCCGTCAAGAAGGGGAGAGGCCAGCCCCGAGCCAGTGAGATGCCCTGCGTTGCGGTGAAACAGGCCTCTCCTCCCCACGTCCTTCGGCCCGCCACCTCTGCCCCTGGGACTGACTGCCCTGTGTCTCCCCCAGGTGCCTGAAGACCCCTCTGGAGACCCTGTGCATCAGCAACTGCCTGATTTCGGAGTCAGACCTGACGTACCTGTCGCAGTGCCCAAGCGTCAGCCTCCTGAAGGACCTGGGGCTCAGCGGGGTCAACCTGACCAGCCTCAGCCTGGAGCCCCTGCAGGTCCTGATCGAGAGGACCTCGGCCACCCTGCAGGACCTGGACCTGGACGAGTGCGGCATCGTGGACTCCCAGTTCAGCGCCCTCCTGCCCTCCCTGAGCCGCTGCTCCCAGCTCACCACCTTCCGCTTCTGCGGCAACCCCATCTCCATGTCCGTGCTGGAGAGCCTGCTGCAGCACACCGTGGGGCTGAGCAAGCTGAGTCTGGTGCTGTACCCCGCACCCCTGGAGAGCTATGAGGATGTGCGCGGCACCCTGCACCCGGGCCTCCTGGCTCAGCTGCACGCCCGGCTCAGGCAGCTGGTGCGCACGTCTGGGCGGGCCAGCACGGTCTGGTTCAGCTCCAACACCTGTCCCCACTGCGGTGACGAGATCTTCTACGGCATCTGGCCCATCCTGTGCCCCTGCTACATGCCCGCCTAGCGCAGGTCACGAGTTGCAGGCTTTGTCCCTGGCACCGGGACACTGCCACCCAGACCTCAGTGCATCTAGAAGGAAGACAAACCACAGTTTCAGACAGTTGTTCAGTGCATGGGGGAAAAGGAAAGGTGATATAGAGTGGGCGGGGAGGGAGGGGTTGGTGGTATTCTTTGGAGAGATGTGCTCCGACCAAGTTGGAAATGTGAATCTGAACTCTGGAGGCGGGGTTTTGGGCTTGGGAGGTTGTTGGCGTCATTACCCCTGTGTTGGATTGTTAACAGAGAAATAAAGGGAAGTTCAGTGTGAATCATTTGGGGTCCTCTGTCATCTGTGTCCATGATTTTCCCCTTTAAACTCGTGAGTCTTCCTGTTGGTGGTTAAATAAAAGGGCCTGAGCGTGAGTGGGGCCTAGATGCGCTCCGATAGGCAAGGATCGGCTACAGGAGTTCAGGGCCCTGTTTGCCCACTCCGTGTGGTTCTCATTTCCAGGGCATCCACGTCCTCACTCGTTTCGGAGGCTGTTCGATCTGTCGTCATAATACGAGGTGCGTCCTCAGGGCCTGCAACGAACTAAGTGTCCAGGAGCGAGCACCGCTGGAGGGGACCGTCTTCCACGGGACCCTCGCTGCTAACCCCACCCAGGCCCTGGACTCCGGCATTTTCCCCGGTGGATCCAGCAGATGCCAAGCCTCCATCTCAGCCCCCGGGTGGTGCCAAGACAGGTTCACTGTGCAAAGTCAGGCCCGGGGTCCTGGGGGATATTCACCCTCAGACCATCTGGAGCCTCTGGGAGCCAGCAGCCCGTTCCCACTTTCCCACTGCTCCTCCGTATCTGCCACTTTGGGACTCCGTGGACCGTAGGCAGCCGGGCTTCTCTGCCCAATGCATTCTACAGGCGAGAATACTGCAGTGGGTAGCCAGCCGTCCTCTTTTCCAGGACATCTCCCCGACCCAGGGATTGAACTTGGGTCTCCCGCCCCCCACCACTCATATTCCTTTCCTGGCTGCAGACCCAAAGGCCTTCCAGTACATTCATCTGCTCTCAAGCCATCGACACAGAGCTGCTGTCCTCCTTCCTGGAAACCTTCCCTGCAGAAGAGGTTGAACTCATGTCCTCTGCTTCTTCGTAACCTAACATGGGAAGGCTTTTCTGTACATCTGTTGATAAGCTTCAGTGTGTTCTGCTGGACAACAGTGGTTTCTCTTCCTTCTTTTTTTTTTTTTTTCACATAAAACACATACTCCCCTTCACATGCAGGGTGGTTTGAGCACAGGCCTCGCTCTGTTCTCACGGGGTTCTGTCCCTCACAGTCTAGGAGAGAAGTAAGAGAAATCGGGGCCAGAAAGAGTTGGGCGGGGACCTTTAGCAGCAGTGGTCTGCAAGACGTGGTCCACAGGAGCAGGCTGCATCCTGGAAAATCTGGGCCGGTGGGCATTTGTTGATGGGTGGGAGTCACCTGGGAGCTGAGTCATCACCTGCATACCCCCTACCTGTCCTTAAAGTGAGCCCTCTCTAGGGACCCCGATGTAAAGAATGTGTTAAAAGTACTAAGGTGGCCACCAGAAATAGCACAGACTTAAACAAGAGGAAGCGTTTTTCTCCCGGTTCTGGAGGCCAGAAATGTAGGATCAAGGTGTTGACAGTGTGGTGCCTCCGCAGGTCTCTTTCTTTGATGTGCAGACAGCTGCATTCTCGTGTCCTCCTGTCTCTTCATGTCCAATCATGCTTGACGTCTTCTTGAGTGTCCTAATTTCCTCTTTTGTTTGTTTGTTTGTTTGTTTGTTTGTTTGATTTCCTGGGCGAGGTGCTTTGCTTCTGGGTCTTAGTTGCAGACCAGGGATTGACTTTGGGTCCTTGGCAGTGAAAGCTCTGAGCCCTAACCCCTGGCTTGCCAGGGGTCGTCCTCTCTCTTCTTATATAGACAACCATCAGATTGGACTAGGGCTCACCCTGGTGACCTCGTTTGAACTTCATCACCTCGTTAACGATACCATCTCCAAATACGGTAACATTCCAAAGTGTTGGGGGTTAGGACTTCTACAGATAGTTTTCAAACATGTATTGCTTTATTTGACTGCACCCGGTGTTAGTTGTGGCAGGTGGGGTCTTCGGTCTTCCGGGCAGCACGTGGGATCTAGTTCCCTGACCAGGGACCGCAGCCCAGGCCCCTGCACTGGGAGTGCAGGGTCTTAGCCACTGGACCATTGTGAAAGTCCCCTCAACATATGGATTTTGCAGGACACAATGAAGCCCCAAACAGGGTTGATGGTAGGGTGATTTGCCCGGCTACACATTTGCACCCTACCTGCTCCTGAGAAAAATCTGAGACCTTTAATAACGTTGACTCCCTGGTCCCAGTTGTGGAGATACTGATTCTGTGGGTGTGGAGTAAGATCGGCAGAAGCAACCAGAGCATCAGTACTTTGCAAAAGCTCTCTGGGGCTCGCTGTTTAATGTGGACACCTTAAGCAGCCCGGGCAGCACCTGGAGTTGTGAGAAACTCAGACTCTCAGGCCCTAAGTGCAACCGTTGGACGAGAATGTGTTTTTGCACAAGATACTTAGGCAATTCCTTAGATTCCCTGAGGCTTAAGAAGCACAGCCCGGGAGATTTGAGAGCGTGGCCCAAACCGAGAAGTTTGGATCCCGATCTCTGGGCTTTGCTCATACCCTACCTTCCTTCAATACCAAGAACATCCCGAAGGCCCGAGAGAGGCTGCACGTGTCCTAGAATCTCGGAAGGGTGGTGGGGAGGATGAGGCTCCCAGCTCGAGCTACAGCATCTGATGGGTTTATTGAATTACCAATAACCCGCTCCTCCCAAGGCAGGTGCTCAGTGTGTCCCATAGAGAAAAAAAGAATCGCTTTCCCTCGACCCTCAGGGTGTCCTGAAGGCGTAGATTCTTGGGTATTTTAAACATGTGCTTATTGTGGTTTGGGCTCCCGTTGTGGCTCAGCTGGTAAAGAATCTGCCTGCAATGTGGGAGACCTAAGTTTGATCCCTGGGTTGGGAAGATCCCCTGGAGAGGGGAAAGGCTACCCACTCCAGTACTCTAGCTTGTAGGATTCCACGGACTGGATAGTCCACGCCGTCCACAAGGGTCGGACACCGTGGAGCGACTTTCAGCGTCACCCTTGTGGTTTAGTTGCTAAGTTGTGTCTGACTCTTTTGGGGGCCCGGAGACTGTAGCCTGCCAGGCTCCTCTGTCCATGGGATTTCCCAGGCAAGAATACTGGAGTGGTTTGTCCTTTCTTCCTCCAGGGCATCTTTCCGACCCAGAGAATGAACCCGGGTCTCCTGCATTAACAGGTGGATTCTTTGCTGCTGCGCCACCAGACATCAAACTTTCCCACAGTATTGGAGGGTTTTACTCCCTGGGACCCGCTTCACTTCAGAATCAAGGAGGGGGGCAAACATTGCCTTTTCAGATTCCCGGGCCCCCCCTCCTCTGGCAGTTTGAGTTTCTTAGTTCTGATATGCAGCCCTGGAATCTCAATGTTTAACAAGGTCCCAGGTGATTCTGAGATTTGAGCAATCTTTAGAAGCACACGAAAGTGAAAGTGTTAGTCATCCAGTTGTGTTCGACTCTTTGCAAACCCAAGGATCCTGGCTCCCCAGGCTCCTCTGTCCGTGGAATTCTCCAGGCAAGAATACTGGAGTGGACAGCCCTTCTCTTCTCCAGGAGATCTTCCCGACCCAGGGATCAAAGCCCGGTCTCCTGTACTGCAGGCAGATTTTTTTTTTTTTTTTTTACTGTCTGAGCCATCAGGGAAGCCCAGCAGCATAAATAGGGAGTCACAATTTTCCTTCCTATCCCCTAAGTTTGTGCAAACCTTTTAAAATTGACATCGACTTTTTTTTTTTTTTTGTCATAAGCCTAGGTACTGCAAAGGATGTAGTTTTTGGCATACAATAAAAATAAACCCTTTAAGTACATAAAACTAGGAATTCCCGGGCAAACCCGTGGGTAGTGCTCAATGCTTTCACTCTGGCGTCCTGGGTTCAGTCCCTGGTCAGGAAACTAAGATCCTGCAGCCAGTCTCATGGGATGTCCATAAATAAATAAAACTGTTAATGCCATGCTTTCAAATATATCCAGAAGAATGATGTAAACCGCATAGAGTTGTTTTATGTATTAATTTTTATTGACTTATTTGGCTGCCTCGGGTCTTAGTTGTGGCATGCGGGATCCTTTGTCCGTTCTACTGCCCTCTGGCATGTGGGATCTTAGTTCCTTAGAACCACGGATCAAACCCGCGTTGCCTGCGTTGGAAGGCAGATTCTCAATCACTGGACCCCCAGGGAAGTCCCCAGCCTTGGGTTTTGATACTCACCAACTTTGGAGAAGGACATGGCAACCCACTCCGGCACTTTTGCCTGGAGAATTCCATGGTTAGAGGAGCCTGGCTGGCTACAGTCCATGGGGTCACAAAGAGTCAGACAGGACTGAGCAGCTAGGCACAGCACTCACCATCGACCATCTTGCCGCTAAGTCGCTTCAGTTGTGTTCGACTCTGTGCGACCCTATAGATGGAAGCCCACCAGGCTCCCCCGTCCCTGGGATTCTCCAGGCAAGAACACTGGAAGGGGCCGCCATTTCCTTCTTCAATGTGTGAAAGGGAAAAGTGAAAGTGAAGTCACTCAGTCGTGTCCGACTCGCAGCGACCCCATGGACTGCAGCCTACCAGGATCGGCCGCCATCCATGGGATTTTCCAGGCAAGAGTACCGGAGTGGGGTGCCATTGCCTTCTCCAACCAACCATCTTACAAGAGTATAAAACGAGCTCTTTCTAATGCTCAGGTGTTTATTCTTTTTTCTTGCTTCATTGAGATGTCATGGGCATATATTGTGTGAATTTAAGAGGAACACATGTTGATTTGATAAGAAAGGTATTTTTGATGTTATATCCGGTTAAAGCACTTGAGATCACGTTCATTAGCGAACTTCATTTGGGTTCTAATTCCGTGGCTCTGTTACCTTATAAGGACTGGAAATACACATATTTCTTCCCTGAAACCTTCCCTCCCCCTAAGAATCTGTGTGCAGAGGGCTGTAAAGGCAGTGGAAGGGAAAGCTTGAGATATAACCTAGGTGGCGCAAAGGGGAAGGAGAGAGAAGAGGGGGCTCGAGGGAGGAAGGGAGAAGGATGCGGACCAGGGTGTGAACTGACAGCCCTGACGTGGTTTAAGAAAGCATGAGCCCCTGCCTAAGAAAAGCTCCCGGGGTTCAGCAGGAAGATCCACAGTGAGGACAGCGGCAATCCAGGGGGTGCTGCGTCTTCAAGTGCAGATCACTTGGGAGTAGGCTTGCTTCCTGTCCCCCTCACCCTGCCCACCACCCCACCCACCACCCCAGCCCCTTGCTCCTGGAAGACAACAAGGGTTTCTTATTTGCCGCTGGAGAATTTTCTGGCATTGAAAGAGGACCCCTGCCTTTTTAGGTTCCTGACATCAGCCCGAGGTCTGTGGGAATCGCTGTGTGGACCACCTTCCCCTGCCCTTAAGCTACTGAACCCCAAATAAATAAAGATGCAGATTGAAATTGGAGATGAGGTGGTGGGCCGCTGGATGCCCGAGAGGCAAGTGGGGACTCTCACCACACTGATGTGGTGAGAAAACAGCCCCTGGCCGGGGCCCTGAAACCCCACCCACATTCATTCCTCTCTCTAGCAATTCGGTCCAAAGGTTTCTACTTGAAAGATCCTCTGGGGAAAAAGTGGTTCAGAAACCTGAGTGGAGCCTGGTTTGGATACTATGCATTGGATTAGAATGGGCTTTAAAAGGCTTGGAATCTCCTGATACAGCCTCACTGAGACAAGGCTTTTGGAGAGCCAGGTAGGACTTCCATGGACACAGGACACAGGACATGGTGCTGGTATTTCCAGGGAAATCTCTCTGTGAGGTGGAGACATAGACACTCCGGTTTCACCCTCCACTGAGGCTCAAGAGTGGGAAGTGTTTGCCCCCACTCAGTCAACTGGACTGATGAGCCATGGGGTTTGGAATGCTTCATTTTGGTCTCTGCAGCAATGAGCCTGTAAAATTTCTGCGTAGTGGGCTAGAGCGTAGCCAGGCATTAAGAGCCACGGGGTCACTGCCATTAGCAGTGTGAAACAGCCTCGGGCAGCGGCAAAGGTTCACGGCTCTGTTCCAATAAAACTTTATTTGTGACCCTGAAATTTAGATATCCTCTAATTCTCACACCTCACAAAATATTCCTTGGTTTCCCCCCCAAATTACAAAAAATGTAAAAATGTGAAACGTATTTTTAAAAGTTAAAAAAAAAAACAAACCTAAAACATAAAACTCATTCTTAGCTTGTTGGTGGGAGGAAAAGAAACCAAAAAACAGGAGGCAAGGCAGTTTGTCAATCTCTGTCTAATTGAATTACCAATAAATAACCTGCTCCTCCCAAGGCAGCTAGCATCCCATTAGTGACTTGTGACATGTATTTAGTAGGCTGGATTCTGCTTATGAAAAAATAAAAAATTTCATAAATCTAAGATGACATCAGCTGTAAGATACAACAGCATTCTTTTTTTTTTTTTTTTTTTTCACCACACACTTTTCCATGTGGGATCATAAATCCCTGACCAGGGACTGAACCAATGCCCCCTGGAATAGAAGTGAGGAGTCTTAAATATGGGATCATCAGTGAAGCCCCACAGCATTGTTCCTCATGCCAATATAAAATATATATTTACTGACATATGTATGGGTGTGCACTCAGTTGCTTCAGTCAGGTTGACTCTCTGCAACCCTACGGACTGTAGCGGAGCAGACTCCTCTGTCCATAGGATTCTTCAGGCAGGAATACTGGAGTGGGTTGCCATGCCTTCCTCCAGGGGTCTTCCTGACCCAGAGATGGAACCTGCATCTCTTATGTCTTCTGCCTTGGCAGGAGGGTCCTTTACCTCTAGGGCCACCATTTACGCAAAGCCAAACAAACTATGATATGCCACTGATTAATTTAGAAAGATGGTAACAAAAACCCTGTGTACAAGACAGCAAGAGAGACACCGATGTATAGATCAGTCTGATGGTCTCTGTGGGAGAGGGAGAGGGTGGGGAGATTTGGGAGAATAGCATTGAAACGTGTATAATATCATGTATGAAACGAGTCGCCAGTCCAGGTTCAATGCACGGTACTGGATGCTTGGGGCTGGTGCACTGGGACGACCCAGAGGGAGGGTAGGGGAGGGAGGAGGGAGGAGGGTTCAGGATGGGGAACGCGGGTATACCTCTTCTGCAGGGAAGGTTTCCAGGAAGGAGGACAGCAGCTTTGTGTCGATGGCTTGAGAGCAGATGAATGTACTGGAAGGCGTTTGGGTCTGCAGCCAGGAAAGGAATATGAGTGGTGGGGGGCGGGAGACCCAAGTTCAATCCCTGGGTCGGGGAGATGTCCTGGAAAAGAGGACGGCTGGCTACCCACTGCAGTATTCTCGCCTGTAGAATGCATTGGGCAGAGAAGCCCGGCTGCCTACGGTCCACGGAGTCCCAAAGTGGCAGATACGGAGGAGCAGTGGGAAAGTGGGAACGGGCTGCTGGCTCCCAGAGGCTCCAGATGGTCTGAGGGTGAATATCCCCCAGGACCCCGGGCCTGACTTTGCACAGTGAACCCGTCTTGGCACCGCCCGGGGGCTGAGATGGAGGCTTGGCATCTGCTGGATCCACCGGGGAAAATGCCGGAGTCCAGGGCCTGGGTGGGGTTAGCAGCGAGGGTCCCGTGGGAAGACGGTCCCCTCCAGCGGTGCTCGCTCCTGGACACTTAGTTCGTTGCAGGCCCTGAGGACGCACCTCGTATTATGACGACAGATCGAACAGCCTCCGAAACGAGTGAGGACGTGGATGCCCTGGAAATGAGAACCACACGGAGTGGGCAAACAGGGCCCTGAACTCCTGTAGCCGATCCTTGCCTATCGGAGCGCATCTAGGCCCCACTCACGCTCAGGCCCTTTTATTTAACCACCAACAGGAAGACTCACGAGTTTAAAGGGGAAAATCATGGACACAGATGACAGAGGACCCCAAATGATTCACACTGAACTTCCCTTTATTTCTCTGTTAACAATCCAACACGGGGGTAATGACGCCAACAACCTCCCAAGCCCAAAACCCCGCCTCCAGAGTTCAGATTCACATTTCCAACTTGGTCGGAGCACATCTCTCCAAAGAATACCACCAACCCCTCCCTCCCCGCCCACTCTATATCACCTTTCCTTTTCCCCCATGCACTGAACAACTGTCTGAAACTGTGGTTTGTCTTCCTTCTAGATGCACTGAGGTCTGGGTGGCAGTGTCCCGGTGCCAGGGACAAAGCCTGCAACTCGTGACCTGGGCTAGGCGGGCATGTAGCAGGGGCACAGGATGGGCCAGATGCCGTAGAAGATCTCGTCACCGCAGTGGGGACAGGTGTTGGAGCTGAACCAGACCGTGCTGGCCCGCCCAGACGTGCGCACCAGCTGCCTGAGCCGGGCGTGCAGCTGAGCCAGGAGGCCCGGGTGCAGGGTGCCGCGCACATCCTCATAGCTCTCCAGGGGTGCGGGGTACAGCACCAGACTCAGCTTGCTCAGCCCCACGGTGTGCTGCAGCAGGCTCTCCAGCACGGACATGGAGATGGGGTTGCCGCAGAAGCGGAAGGTGGTGAGCTGGGAGCAGCGGCTCAGGGAGGGCAGGAGGGCGCTGAACTGGGAGTCCACGATGCCGCACTCGTCCAGGTCCAGGTCCTGCAGGGTGGCCGAGGTCCTCTCGATCAGGACCTGCAGGGGCTCCAGGCTGAGGCTGGTCAGGTTGACCCCGCTGAGCCCCAGGTCCTTCAGGAGGCTGACGCTTGGGCACTGCGACAGGTACGTCAGGTCTGACTCCGAAATCAGGCAGTTGCTGATGCACAGGGTCTCCAGAGGGGTCTTCAGGCACCTGGGGGAGACACAGGGCAGTCAGTCCCAGGGGCAGAGGTGGCGGGCCGAAGGACGTGGGGAGGAGAGGCCTGTTTCACCGCAACGCAGGGCATCTCACTGGCTCGGGGCTGGCCTCTCCCCTTCTTGACGGGAAGGCAGGGGCTCTTCCGGGGGGAAGGTCATGCTCACCGGGGTATGACCTCCCCCTGCACAAAATGATGAACTATTTTCCGTGTGGGAAACAAACAGGAAACAAGTGTTATTTGCCTACGTCAGCTTATTAGTATTGGGGTAGCAGGAATTAGGGTGGTTTTACAAGACACGACTAGTTGAATGCAACAGCAGGCTGGATGCAGTGGACGTGGGCTGGGGTTCCACACCATCACTGGCCGAATATCCCCTGGACGGTTCCCAGACCGTCCATCTCCTTTTTTTTCTTCTTTCCTTTTTCTGGTTTCCCGGTGAACATATTTACCGCTAATGCTTGGACTCTGCAGCTGCCACAAAGAGAATCAATGCAACTCATTCATATGGCCACACTAGGCTGCATCCTCTCAGCTTTTATCACTGTGTTCAAGGCAGAGCGACAACCTGATACTGAGGATTTCCTACGTATTCAGAAGTCGGAAAGGAAAATAATGCTTGTCATTTGGACTGGAAGAGAATGGAGCCACTTCAACAATGATGCTCGTGGGACCTTTTCTCTTCTCTGGACTGCTTAGGAGCCACAATTTTCCCCGCCTGATCCCTCCTTGTCATCTCCAGAATCACCCACTTCCCAAAGCTCACCTGGAGCCTAAACCAGCTCAGGACAGAAGCGGCGGGTGCGAGGGAGAGACAGCGCTTCGGACTTCTAACCTCACGCCTGATGGACCGACGTCCTTCTCGCCGACTTCTCTGTCATCGTCTCCGCTAAGACAGCGCTCTCTCGGAAAGAACGCCCAAGGGCGTCACACCTGACCCCGACTATGTGCACGGCCAGCAAGAAGTCCCCTTTGACAACGTCTAACCCAGGCCACGCCTCTGACCCTGACCAGGGAGGTGACCTGACCAGACGCCCGCGGACAGAGCGGCGGCACCCTGAGGACTTCCCAGCGACCCGTGCACCCTGGCAATGTCCCCAGCGGCCACGAAACGAGACAGGCCGGTTCTGGTCTGCGGACCTGGCGCCACGCCTCACCTGAGCACCTGGTGCAGGCGGCCCTCGAGGAAGGAGATGGAGTCCAGGGAGAGCTCCTGCAGGTGGGGCAGGTTCAGGAACTGGGCGGTGAGCTGGCGGACGCAGTGCGCCTCCCGGGCGGGGGCGGTGTGCGGCAACAGGCGCACGCGCGACAGCAGCAGCCGGCGCAGGTTGCCCATCCGGCCCAGGTGCGGCAGGAACCTGCCCAGCGTGGCCAGCTTCCAGGTGCAGTTCACCTCCAGGTCCTGGATGGAGTCCAGCTGCACCAGCTTCAGGATCCCCCTGATGCTCTGCACGGGGACGGTGAAGATTCTCAGCTTCTGGCAGCGCAGGTGCAGCAGGCTCCTCCTCTGCTTGGCCTTCTTCAACAGGTAGCTGAGGGTCTCGTCCAGCGTGTCCTCCTTGAGGCACAGGTCGACCAGCACCTCCACAGGGGCCCGCGCCGGCTTCAGCCCCGCCTGCGCCTCCACCCTGCGCGCCTTCTGCATGGGCTGGGCCGGCTCGGGCTCCAGCAGCGAGCACACGCTGGCCTTGATGCCACACCACAGGGTCCAGAAGTCCTGGTGGGCGTTGCGGCGCAAGTCCAGCACCTGCAGCTTCCACCGCCTGCGGGGCCGAGGGGGACACACTGAGCTGCGCAGGGGCCGACGGGCACCAGGACCCCGCGAGGGCGCTGCACTCCACACGCCACAGATCCTCTGGCTGCCGGGCCCGCCTTGGTCCCCGCTTTAAGGCACACTGCGGGGGGAGGGGGGACCACGTGCCTTTTGTCCCCTCAACCAGTCCTCTCCCCCCGAACGCCTGTTCCCAGGTCATCCTCCTGGCCTGGCTGCATCTTGCTCACACCCCCAGGCCCCACCAGTCTGCCAGGTCGACCTTACCTGGGGCGGACCTCCTCAGCAAGCAGGAGGTCCAGGCCGTCGAGTGCAGCCTGGAAGGTCTCCAGATGAGGCTCGTGGTCCTTCATCAGGGCGCCCAGAGGGAGGCAGGCAAAGGGCCAGGCCTGCACCATCGCCTTCACGGCATGGGTGTGCCTCCCGGCAAAGGCCGCCGTAAACAGCGGAGGGAAGAGCTCCACGGGCAGCTCCTCCAGGGCCGCGACGGCCAAGGCCTCGTTCTGCAGCAGGCTCTGGCCGGCCAGCTCCAGGAATCGGCGGGGGGGCGCCCAGACGCCCATCCTGAAGCACCTACTCCGGAACCAGTCCTGGGGGGATGTCAGAGAGCGAGGGGTGGGGGCGGGTCCTTCTCCGGCCAAGGAACCGGGGAGACCCTGCTGTCCCTCCACCCTCACGGAACCCAAGGCAGGGTCAGACACATCTTCTGGCCACCAAGTCACAGCTCTGGCCCCCGCTGGCACCAGGACGAGCCTCTCTCCCGGCAGCAACAAAGGGACAAGGTGACCTCTTGCCCCATCCCGTATCTACTGGCTGCTGCATTTGATCCCAGCCCTGCTGGCCGGCAGATACCTAGGAGTCTGACAGCTGACCCCACTCTCTTCAGAGAAAGCTTCTGATTATTACCCAAGGGCTGAAAACAGCAATAAGGAGTTTAGCCCAACACGGCCTGTCTCTAAACTCCAGCCAGTAACTCACGCGATGGGTGCTGTCATGTCACTCGATAAAAAGACGTGCCTTTCACTCTGCGTCTCTTCTACAAATCTTACTACCGTTCGGTTCAGTGGAGCAAAGCGCTCACATTCTGAACAAAGCCTGCACTCTTTAAAATATTCTACAGATTTTGGTTTTGGTATTCCACGGACTTAGAGAAGAGTTTCGACCTTTTAAAACAAAAAGAAACCCCCAGAACCCTTTAAGCTAGTAAATTCACAAAACCGTAAATTGGTATGAACTATAATCACTGCTCACACACTCAAGTGTACAACGTCACTCAAAAACTCCTCCGAATGAGACGTCTTGCGTTAAAGCAATTCCAGGAACGTCCCTGGCTGTTCAGTGAGGAGGACTCGGTGCTTTCACGGCAGGGCCACGAGTTCTATCCTTACCAGGGAACTAGGACCCCAGATGCGGTCGGGTGCGGACCCATGCCCTCACGATCACCCCGTCCTACCCCATCCCTCCCGCCACCAAATTCTACTTGGTTAAGAAATGTTCTTGACCGTCTGTAAAAGTGGCGGAAATCAGAGAAGAAACCAGTCTGGGACAAACGTAAAACTGCACGCAGGAGCAAAAGCAAAGTGTGCAACTGCCAAGGTGAATGGAAAGGCAAAGAAAATTCTCTACAGGATCGTGGCCTGTGTCGCCTGTGCCATGAATACCCCGGCAGGTACAGCTGTCAGAACCTGAGGCTCCAGCGTGGAGCAGTGCGCTCAGCCCTGAGACCGTCTTCTCCTTCCAGGGCACGCTTTTGAGATTCTGGCCGAAACGTCCATTCCCGGCTCAAGTGCTATCTTACTACTAGATCTCCGTCCAGCTAAAGGCTGAGTGGGGCGTTTACTTTCTCACTACATACAACTGATGGGATCCTCTGTCTGTTCACAGAAGCAAAATATCAAAGAGGAAAACCAACCTGAAGGTACGTTCGTTGGGGGAGTTTGGGCCACATCAAAATCACCCAAATGTTCACGTTCAGACAGCTTTGTGCGGACGGTGGTGTCGCCCCAGAAGAAAAAGAGACAGAGTAAGACTCCCGAGTGTCACACCGTCGCTTACACATCATATTACGCCACACAGCGACACGTGACACGTGTGCTCGTTCACGGGGGAACAGAGGTGTAATGGAGGGATGGTGGGTCCTCCAGCTTTTGAGGGTCCAGGCTTCCCTGGAACCGGTCAGGTCAAAATGACACCTAGGAGCTGGCCAGGAGAACAGAGGGACCAGACATTTGGAGTGAAACCAAGGGAAGCAGCCAAGTCCCGTGTGTTGCGTTTCCAGGAATTCAGCGACTTCTCTTAGGCTGGGCTTGACAAATTGCCAGCAGAGGGAGTGGCTACAAAGGGACCAGGTGGATCCCTTAAACCCAAGACAAACCCAAGATCCACGCTGCCTCCCTCCCTGGAGGCAAAGACCATTTCCTCCCTGAA
Source organism: Bos taurus (assembly GCF_002263795.3). Classification (NCBI taxonomy): domain Eukaryota; kingdom Metazoa; phylum Chordata; class Mammalia; order Artiodactyla; family Bovidae; genus Bos; species Bos taurus. The sequence goes on from NC_082638.1 coordinate 25,360,920, forward strand.
GCCAGGAGATTAAATTTAGGAATGTGACGCGTCCCTTTCGGCTGGCCAAACCCGGGACGCGCCTTCTTCTGCCTGAAAGCCACTGAGGGCTTAGGGTCGTGGGCTCTCCTGAAAGGAAATAAAACGTGGGCCAAGGACACAAATTCTGTGTCAGCAAACGGCGGCAAGACGAGGCTCAGGCGTCCCCATGCACATCCCAGCCTGGGCTCTGTCCAGCGACCTGTACCTTCACCACGAACTTCAAAGCCTCCCTCCCAAGAGCAGGGGGGTAACCTGACGTTCCCTCAGTGCCAGTGAACAAGGAATGCAAAGCGCCTTCGAAACCCCCACCCCTCACCCCTCTCCCTCCCTCCTCTAAGGCTCTCACCTACACAGATTCTGATGGGAGCTCAACTCGAAGCCCACAAATACAATTCCCTTTGTCCTCTGCTCTGCATTAAGCACAGGGAGCAACACGGACTTTCTGCCCAGGGGGGTGCAAAGCCTGCATCAGAGGGTCTGGGGTGCAGCCCCTGCTGGGCTCGCGGACGCGCTGGTTCTGCTGCGGTCTCAGAACACAGACGGACGGAACCTCTCCACCCTCGGCCTTGTGATGCCGCAACAGTTCTTCTGTTTGGAGGGCCAGAAGGTGGCCTTCCCTGAAGGACACGCTGCAGTTTGGTAACTTCCTAGAGATGGCACTCACCAAATTCCTACCATCCCCATCAGCAGCCAGAGATGTGTCTGCCCCTTAAATAGAGCTAAAACCCTAAAACAGGGTCAAGCTGCAATGTGCCTAGTGGGCATTTTGCCTTCCAGCAATCACCTGGACCAAGCAGCTGCAGGAGCTCAAGCCTCGCAACCAAGAGAATCATCAAGTCCCTGATTAAGGAGCAGCCGTGACGACCCTGGCACTCTCCCCCACTTCCTCAAATAACCTTCAGAGAGAAGCCGAAGCTCACCCCTGGTTTTCTTTCCAGCCTGGAAAGAGCCCGAGACAGCCAAGGCAGGACGCTGTCACGCTCCACGGAGGAGGAACCGGAAGACCCCCCTGGGCGAAGATGGATGGATGGACGCATCTGCCCCACTGTACATGAGGGAGAGCTGGCCGACTTCACGGGCACTTGGGCAGACAGCCAACAGCAGAGGACTAGGCTTGGGATGTTTCCACGGGAACTCAACATCCAGGAGATCTAAGGACGCAGGAGGGACCACTGTCTTCAAATGATCTAAAAACGGCAAGTATCAGCCAGAAAGTCTCTCCGGGCCAGGCAGGGGACAGGCCTCTGTCCACCTCCAGCTCCACAGAGTCCGTTTGGGCAGGGGACTCACTGGACACAGAAGCACCAGGGGCTCATCGGCATGAAGACGGGATCTCCCTGCCCAGCGTCAGGTCGGCCCAGGACGACTCCCAGGGACCGAGGCGTGAGTCAACCTGGCGGACAGTTCTACCTCACAGGCTGGTGCGGCCTCGGAGCTCGTTTCGGGGTTGGGAAGAGCTCATTCCCTCTCTAGCTGCACAATTCCTTCTGCGACGGCAAACCGTCGGCTCCCCAGGGCCTTCCTCGGGGGTCTTTGGAATGCCTCTGTGCCCAGGTCTCCCCGGTTCCTTGGCCAGAGAAGGACCCGCCCCCACCCCTTGCTCTCTGACATCCCCCCAGGACTGGTTCCGGAGTAGGTGCTTCAGGATGGGCGTCTGGGCGCCCCCCCGCCGACTCCTGGAGCTGGCCGGCCAGAGCCTGCTGCAGAACGAGGCCTTGGCCGTCGCGGCCCTGGAGGAGCTGCCCGTGGAGCTCTTCCCTCCGCTGTTTACGGCGGCCTTTGCCGGGAGGCACACCCATGCCGTGAAGGCGATGGTGCAGGCCTGGCCCTTTGCCTGCCTCCCTCTGGGCGCCCTGATGAAGGACCACGAGCCTCATCTGGAGACCTTCCAGGCTGCACTCGACGGCCTGGACCTCCTGCTTGCTGAGGAGGTCCGCCCCAGGTAAGGTCGACCTGGCAGACTGGTGGGGCCTGGGGGTGTGAGCAAGATGCAGCCAGGCCAGGAGGATGACCTGGGAACAGGCGTTCGGGGGGAGAGGACTGGTTGAGGGGACAAAAGGCACGTGGTTCCCCCCCCCCGCCCCCCCGCAGTGTGCCTTAAAGCGGGGACCAAGGCGGGCCCGGCAGCCAGAGGATCTGTGGCGTGTGGAGTGCAGCGCCCTCGCGGGGTCCTGGTGCCCGTCGGCCCCTGCGCAGCTCAGTGTGTCCCCCTCGGCCCCGCAGGCGGTGGAAGCTGCAGGTGCTGGACTTGCGCCGCAACGCCCACCAGGACTTCTGGACCCTGTGGTGTGGCTTCAAGGCCAGCGTGTGCTCGCTGCTGGAGCCCGAGCCGGCCCAGCCCATGCAGAAGGCGCGCAGGGTGGAGGCACAGGCGGGGCTGAAGCCGGCGCGGGCCCCTGTGGAGGTGCTGGTCGACCTGTGCCTCAAGGAGGACACGCTGGACGAGACCCTCAGTTACCTGTTGAAGAAGGCCAAGCAGAGGAGGAGCCTGCTGCACCTGCGCTGCCAGAAGCTGAGAATCTTCACCATCCCCATGCAGAGCATCAGGAGGATCCTGAAGCTGGTGCAGCTGGACTCCATCCAGGACCTGGAGGTGAACTGCACCTGGAAGCTGGCCCACGAGCATCATTGTTGAAGTGGCTCCATTCTCTTCCAGTCCAAATGACAAGCATTATTTTCCTTTCCGACTTCTGAATACGTAGGAAATCCTCAGTATCAGGTTGTCGCTCTGCCTTGAACACAGTGATAAAAGCTGAGAGGATGCAGCCTAGTGTGGCCATATGAATGTGTTGCATTGATTCTCTTTGTGGCAGCTGCAGAGTCCAAGCATTAGCGGTAAATATGTTCACCGGGAAACCAGAAAAAGGAAAGAAGAAAAAAAAGGAGATGGACGGTCTGGGAACCGTCCAGGGGATATTCGGCCAGTGATGGTGTGGAACCCCAGCCCACGTCCACTGCATCCAGCCTGCTGTTGCATTCAACTAGTCGTGTCTTGTAAAACCACCCTAATTCCTGCTACCCCAATACTAATAAGCTGACGTAGGCAAATAACACTTGTTTCCTGTTTGTTTCCCACACGGAAAATAGTTCATCATTTTGTGCAGGGGGAGGTCATACCCCGGTGAGCATGACCTTCCCCCCGGAAGAGCCCCTGCCTTCCCGTCAAGAAGGGGAGAGGCCAGCCCCGAGCCAGTGAGATGCCCTGCGTTGCGGTGAAACAGGCCTCTCCTCCCCACGTCCTTCGGCCCGCCACCTCTGCCCCTGGGACTGACTGCCCTGTGTCTCCCCCAGGTGCCTGAAGACCCCTCTGGAGACCCTGTGCATCAGCAACTGCCTGATTTCGGAGTCAGACCTGACGTACCTGTCGCAGTGCCCAAGCGTCAGCCTCCTGAAGGACCTGGGGCTCAGCGGGGTCAACCTGACCAGCCTCAGCCTGGAGCCCCTGCAGGTCCTGATCGAGAGGACCTCAGCCACCCTGCAGGACCTGGACCTGGACGAGTGCGGCATCATGGACTCCCAGTTCAGCGCCCTCCTGCCCTCCCTGAGCCGCTGCTCCCAGCTCACCACCTTCCGCTTCTGCGGCAACCCCATCTCCATGTCCGTGCTGGAGAGCCTGCTGCAGCACACCGTGGGGCTGAGCAAGCTGAGTCTGGTGCTGTACCCCGCACCCCTGGAGAGCTATGAGGATGTGCGCGGCACCCTGCACCCGGGCCTCCTGGCTCAGCTGCACGCCCGGCTCAGGCAGCTGGTGCGCACGTCTGGGCGGGCCAGCACGGTCTGGTTCAGCTCCAACACCTGTCCCCACTGCGGTGACGAGATCTTCTACGGCATCTGGCCCATCCTGTGCCCCTGCTACATGCCCGCCTAGCGCAGGTCACGAGTTGCAGGCTTTGTCCCTGGCACCGGGACACTGCCACCCAGACCTCAGTGCATCTAGAAGGAAGACAAACCACAGTTTCAGACAGTTGTTCAGTGCATGGGGGAAAAGGAAAGGTGATATAGAGTGGGCGGGGAGGGAGGGGTTGGTGGTATTCTTTGGAGAGATGTGCTCCGACCAAGTTGGAAATGTGAATCTGAACTCTGGAGGCGGGGTTTTGGGCTTGGGAGGTTGTTGGCGTCATTACCCCCGTGTTGGATTGTTAACAGAGAAATAAAGGGAAGTTCAGTGTGAATCATTTGGGGTCCTCTGTCATCTGTGTCCATGATTTTCCCCTTTAAACTCGTGAGTCTTCCTGTTGGTGGTTAAATAAAAGGGCCTGAGCGTGAGTGGGGCCTAGATGCGCTCCGATAGGCAAGGATCGGCTACAGGAGTTCAGGGCCCTGTTTGCCCACTCCGTGTGGTTCTCATTTCCAGGGCATCCACGTCCTCACTCGTTTCGGAGGCTGTTCGATCTGTCGTCATAATACGAGGTGCGTCCTCAGGGCCTGCAACGAACTAAGTGTCCAGGAGCGAGCACCGCTGGAGGGGACCGTCTTCCATGGGACCCTCGCTGCTAACCCCACCCAGGCCCTGGACTCCGGCATTTTCCCCGGTGGATCCAGCAGATGCCAAGCCTCCATCTCAGCCCCCGGGCGGTGCCAAGACAGGTTCACTGTGCAAAGTCAGGCCCGGGGTCCTGGGGGATATTCACCCTCAGACCATCTGGAGCCTCTGGGAGCCAGCAGCCCGTTCCCACTTTCCCACTGCTCCTCCGTATCTGCCACTTTGGGACTCCGTGGACCGTAGGCAGCCGGGCTTCTCTGCCCAATGCATTCTACAGGCGAGAATACTGCAGTGGGTAGCCAGCCGTCCTCTTTTCCAGGACATCTCCCCGACCCAGGGATTGAACTTGGGTCTCCCGCCCCCCACCACTCATATTCCTTTCCTGGCTGCAGACCCAAACGCCTTCCAGTACATTCATCTGCTCTCAAGCCATCGACACAGAGCTGCTGTCCTCCTTCCTGGAAACCTTCCCTGCAGAAGAGGTTGAACTCATGTCCTCTGCTTCTTCGTAACCTAACATGGGAAGGCTTTTCTGTACATCTGTTGATAAGCTTCAGTGTGTTCTGCTGGACAACAGTGGTTTCTCTTCCTTCTTTTTTTTTTTTTTTCACATAAAACACATACTCCCCTTCACATGCAGGGTGGTTTGAGCACAGGCCTCGCTCTGTTCTCACGGGGTTCTGTCCCTCACAGTCTAGGAGAGAAGTAAGAGAAATCGGGGCCAGAAAGAGTTGGGCGGGGACCTTTAGCAGCAGTGGTCTGCAAGACGTGGTCCACAGGAGCAGGCTGCATCCTGGAAAATCTGGGCCGGTGGGCATTTGTTGATGGGTGGGAGTCACCTGGGAGCTGAGTCATCACCTGCATACCCCCTACCTGTCCTTAAAGTGAGCCCTCTCTAGGGACCCCGATGTAAAGAATGTGTTAAAAGTACTAAGGTGGCCACCAGAAATAGCACAGACTTAAACAAGAGGAAGCGTTTTTCTCCCGGTTCTGGAGGCCAGAAATGTAGGATCAAGGTGTTGACAGTGTGGTGCCTCCGCAGGTCTCTTTCTTTGATGTGCAGACAGCTGCATTCTCGTGTCCTCCTGTCTCTTCATGTCCAATCATGCTTGACGTCTTCTTGAGTGTCCTAATTTCCTCTTTTGTTTGTTTGTTTGTTTGTTTGTTTGTTTGATTTCCTGGGCGAGGTGCTTTGCTTCTGGGTCTTAGTTGCAGACCAGGGATTGACTTTGGGTCCTTGGCAGTGAAAGCTCTGAGCCCTAACCCCTGGCTTGCCAGGGGTCGTCCTCTCTCTTCTTATATAGACAACCATCAGATTGGACTAGGGCTCACCCTGGTGACCTCGTTTGAACTTCATCACCTCGTTAACGATACCATCTCCAAATACGGTAACATTCCAAAGTGTTGGGGGTTAGGACTTCTACAGATAGTTTTCAAACATGTATTGCTTTATTTGACTGCACCCGGTGTTAGTTGTGGCAGGTGGGGTCTTCGGTCTTCCGGGCAGCACGTGGGATCTAGTTCCCTGACCAGGGACCGCAGCCCAGGCCCCTGCACTGGGAGTGCAGGGTCTTAGCCACTGGACCATTGTGAAAGTCCCCTCAACATATGGATTTTGCAGGACACAATGAAGCCCCAAACAGGGTTGATGGTAGGGTGATTTGCCCGGCTACACATTTGCACCCTACCTGCTCCTGAGAAAAATCTGAGACCTTTAATAACGTTGACTCCCTGGTCCCAGTTGTGGAGATACTGATTCTGTGGGTGTGGAGTAAGATCGGCAGAAGCAACCAGAGCATCAGTACTTTGCAAAAGCTCTCTGGGGCTCGCTGTTTAATGTGGACACCTTAAGCAGCCCGGGCAGCACCTGGAGTTGTGAGAAACTCAGACTCTCAGGCCCTAAGTGCAACCGTTGGACGAGAATGTGTTTTTGCACAAGATACTTAGGCAATTCCTTAGATTCCCTGAGGCTTAAGAAGCACAGCCCGGGAGATTTGAGAGCGTGGCCCAAACCGAGAAGTTTGGATCCCGATCTCTGGGCTTTGCTCATACCCTACCTTCCTTCAATACCAAGAACATCCCGAAGGCCCGAGAGAGGCTGCACGTGTCCTAGAATCTCGGAAGGGTGGTGGGGAGGATGAGGCTGCCAGCTCGAGCTACAGCATCTGATGGGTTTATTGAATTACCAATAACCCGCTCCTCCCAAGGCAGGTGCTCAGTGTGTCCCATAGAGAAAAAAATGAATCGCTTTCCCTCGACCCTCAGGGTGTCCTGAAGGCGTAGATTCTTGGGTATTTTAAACATGTGCTTATTGTGGTTTGGGCTCCCGTTGTGGCTCAGCTGGTAAAGAATCTGCCTGCAATGTGGGAGACCTAAGTTTGATCCCTGGGTTGGGAAGATCCCCTGGAGAGGGGAAAGGCTACCCACTCCAGTACTCTAGCTTGTAGGATTCCACAGACTGGATAGTCCACGCCGTCCACAAGGGTCGGACACCGTGGAGCGACTTTCAGCGTCACCCTTGTGGTTTAGTTGCTAAGTTGTGTCTGACTCTTTTGGGAGCCCGGAGACTGTAGCCTGCCAGGCTCCTCTGTCCATGGGATTTCCCAGGCAAGAATACTGGAGTGGTTTGTCCTTTCTTCCTCCAGGGCATCTTTCCGACCCAGAGAATGAACCCGGGTCTCCTGCATTAACAGGTGGATTCTTTGCTGCTGCGCCACCAGACATCAAACTTTCCCACAGTATTGGAGGGTTTTACTCCCTGGGACCCGCTTCACTTCAGAATCAAGGAGGGGGGCAAACATTGCCTTTTCAGATTCCCGGGCCCCCCCTCCTCTGGCAGTTTGAGTTTCTTAGTTCTGATATGCAGCCCTGGAATCTCAATGTTTAACAAGGTCCCAGGTGATTCTGAGATTTGAGCAATCTTTAGAAGCACACGAAAGTGAAAGTGTTAGTCATCCAGTTGTGTTCGACTCTTTGCAAACCCAAGGATCCTGGCTCCCCAGGCTCCTCTGTCCGTGGAATTCTCCAGGCAAGAATACTGGAGTGGACAGCCCTTCTCTTCTCCAGGAGATCTTCCCGACCCAGGGATCAAAGCCCGGTCTCCTGTACTGCAGGCAGATTTTTTTTTTTTTTTTTTTTACTGTCTGAGCCATCAGGGAAGCCCAGCAGCATAAATAGGGAGTCACAATTTTCCTTCCTATCCCCTAAGTTTGTGCAAACCTTTTAAAATTGACATCGACTTTTTTTTTTTTTTTGTCATAAGCCTAGGTACTGCAAAGGATGTAGTTTTTGGCATACAATAAAAATAAACCCTTTAAGTACATAAAACTAGGAATTCCCGGGCAAACCCGTGGGTAGTGCTCAATGCTTTCACTCTGGCGTCCTGGGTTCAGTCCCTGGTCAGGAAACTAAGATCCTGCAGCCAGTCTCATGGGATGTCCATAAATAAATAAAACTGTTAATGCCATGCTTTCAAATATATCCAGAAGAATGATGTAAACCGCATAGAGTTGTTTTATGTATTAATTTTTATTGACTTATTTGGCTGCCTCGGGTCTTAGTTGTGGCATGCGGGATCCTTTGTCCGTTCTACTGCCCTCTGGCATGTGGGATCTTAGTTCCTTAGAACCACGGATCAAACCCGCGTTGCCTGCGTTGGAAGGCAGATTCTCAATCACTGGACCCCCAGGGAAGTCCCCAGCCTTGGGTTTTGATACTCACCAACTTTGGAGAAGGACATGGCAACCCACTCCGGCACTTTTGCCTGGAGAATTCCATGGTTAGAGGAGCCTGGCTGGCTACAGTCCATGGGGTCACAAAGAGTCAGACAGGACTGAGCAGCTAGGCACAGCACTCACCATCGACCATCTTGCTGCTAAGTCGCTTCAGTTGTGTTCGACTCTGTGCGACCCTATAGATGGAAGCCCACCAGGCTCCCCCGTCCCTGGGATTCTCCAGGCAAGAACACTGGAAGGGGCCGCCATTTCCTTCTTCAATGTGTGAAAGGGAAAAGTGAAAGTGAAGTCACTCAGTCGTGTCCGACTCGCAGCGACCCCATGGACTGCAGCCTACCAGGATCGGCCGCCATCCATGGGATTTTCCAGGCAAGAGTACCGGAGTGGGGTGCCATTGCCTTCTCCAACCAACCATCTTACAAGAGTATAAAACGAGCTCTTTCTAATGCTCAGGTGTTTATTCTTTTTTCTTGCTTCATTGAGATGTCATGGGCATATATTGTGTGAATTTAAGAGGAACACATGTTGATTTGATAAGAAAGGTATTTTTGATGTTATATCCGGTTAAAGCACTTGAGATCACGTTCATTAGCGAACTTCATTTGGGTTCTAATTCCGTGGCTCTGTTACCTTATAAGGACTGGAAATACACATATTTCTTCCCTGAAACCTTCCCTCCCCCTAAGAATCTGTGTGCAGAGGGCTGTAAAGGCAGTGGAAGGGAAAGCTTGAGATATAACCTAGGTGGCGCAAAGGGGAAGGAGAGAGAAGAGGGGGCTCGAGGGAGGAAGGGAGAAGGATGCGGACCAGGGTGTGAACTGACAGCCCTGACGTGGTTTAAGAAAGCATGAGCCCCTGCCTAAGAAAAGCTCCCGGGGTTCAGCAGGAAGATCCACAGTGAGGACAGCGGCAATCCAGGGGGTGCTGCGTCTTCAAGTGCAGATCACTTGGGAGTAGGCTTGCTTCCTGTCCCCCTCACCCTGCCCACCACCCCACCCACCACCCCAGCCCCTTGCTCCTGGAAGACAACAAGGGTTTCTTATTTGCCGCTGGAGAATTTTCTGGCATTGAAAGAGGACCCCTGCCTTTTTAGGTTCCTGACATCAGCCCGAGGTCTGTGGGAATCGCTGTGTGGACCACCTTCCCCTGCCCTTAAGCTACTGAACCCCAAATAAATAAAGATGCAGATTGAAATTGGAGATGAGGTGGTGGGCCGCTGGATGCCCGAGAGGCAAGTGGGGACTCTCACCACACTGATGTGGTGAGAAAACAGCCCCTGGCCGGGGCCCTGAAACCCCACCCACATTCATTCCTCTCTCTAGCAATTCGGTCCAAAGGTTTCTACTTGAAAGATCCTCTGGGGAAAAAGTGGTTCAGAAACCTGAGTGGAGCCTGGTTTGGATACTATGCATTGGATTAGAATGGGCTTTAAAAGGCTTGGAATCTCCTGATACAGCCTCACTGAGACAAGGCTTTTGGAGAGCCAGGTAGGACTTCCATGGACACAGGACACAGGACATGGTGCTGGTATTTCCAGGGAAATCTCTCTGTGAGGTGGAGACATAGACACTCTGGTTTCACCCTCCACTGAGGCTCAAGAGTGGGAAGTGTTTGCCCCCACTCAGTCAACTGGACTGATGAGCCATGGGGTTTGGAATGCTTCATTTTGGTCTCTGCAGCAATGAGCCTGTAAAATTTCTGCGTAGTGGGCTAGAGCGTAGCCAGGCATTAAGAGCCACGGGGTCACTGCCATTAGCAGTGTGAAACAGCCTCGGGCAGCGGCAAAGGTTCACGGCTCTGTTCCAATAAAACTTTATTTGTGACCCTGAAATTTAGATATCCTCTAATTCTCACACCTCACAAAATATTCCTTGGTTTCCCCCCCAAATTACAAAAAATGTAAAAATGTGAAACGTATTTTTAAAAGTTAAAAAAAAAAAACAAACCTAAAACATAAAACTCATTCTTAGCTTGTTGGTGGGAGGAAAAGAAACCAAAAAACAGGAGGCAAGGCAGTTTGTCAATCTCTGTCTAATTGAATTACCAATAAATAACCTGCTCCTCCCAAGGCAGCTAGCATCCCATTAGTGACTTGTGACATGTATTTAGTAGGCTGGATTCTGCTTATGAAAAAATAAAAAATTTCATAAATCTAAGATGACATCAGCTGTAAGATACAACAGCATTCTTTTTTTTTTTTTTTTTCACCACACACTTTTCCATGTGGGATCATAAATCCCTGACCAGGGACTGAACCAATGCCCCCTGGAATAGAAGTGAGGAGTCTTAAATATGGGATCATCAGTGAAGCCCCACAGCATTGTTCCTCATGCCAATATAAAATATATATTTACTGACATATGTATGGGTGTGCACTCAGTTGCTTCAGTCAGGTTGACTCTCTGCAACCCTACGGACTGTAGCGGAGCAGACTCCTCTGTCCATAGGATTCTTCAGGCAGGAATACTGGAGTGGGTTGCCATGCCTTCCTCCAGGGGTCTTCCTGACCCAGAGATGGAACCTGCATCTCTTATGTCTTCTGCCTTGGCAGGAGGGTCCTTTACCTCTAGGGCCACCATTTACGCAAAGCCAAACAAACTATGATATGCCACTGATTAATTTAGAAAGATGGTAACAAAAACCCTGTGTACAAGACAGCAAGAGAGACACCGATGTATAGATCAGTCTGATGGTCTCTGTGGGAGAGGGAGAGGGTGGGGAGATTTGGGAGAATAGCATTGAAACGTGTATAATATCATGTATGAAACGAGTCGCCAGTCCAGGTTCAATGCACGGTACTGGATGCTTGGGGCTGGTGCACTGGGACGACCCAGAGGGAGGGTAGGGGAGGGAGGAGGGAGGAGGGTTCAGGATGGGGAACGCGGGTATACCTGTGGCGGATTCATTCCGATATTTGGCAAAACTAATACAATATTGTAAAGTTTAAAAATAAAATAAAAGTTAAAAAAAAAACACACAAAAAACGTGATGGATCTGCCTTCAGAAATGGTCAAATGTAAACTTCAGAATGTCCCTTAATGGCAATGAAACGTGGTAATGTCATGGAAGCTATCAACAAATGTATTATATGGAGAGAAACTGTGTTGCAAACCTTTTATTTCAATGACCACCACCGCCCATGTCCGCATCCAGCTACATGCTGGCTGACTTTCTCCCTTGCATGCTAATTTTAAATCACGAAGTTCTGGATTTCATGAAGTGCTTGGAGAAATCGCTTCTCAGCCTTCTGGCTAAGATCAAGTGTAAGTATCTGGGGAGCCAGGAGTAAGTGGGTCGAGGCTGTGGCACAGATAAACGATGGTGTTACTAACAGTTTCTGTGTATTTATGCAGCAGATAAATAAAACGGACGGATGCCACATGTTGTTCTAGAAACAAAAATACAATAACCCAATAGCTGTGGAGGTGAATATGGCATGTGAGTTGGGGGAGGCTGTGATTTCTGATATCACGGTCAGGGAAGCCTGGCAGAGAGACTGTGGACCTAGGCAGGTCAGGAGCTGGGTGGCGGTACTTGAGACAGCACCCCAGGCAGGGGGAGCAGCACAAGTCCTGAGACGGCCCCGTCCTCTCTCCTCGGTACCCCGCGGGAGACTGGGCCCGGGAACCCTGCACCCGCAGATACCAAAATCCATGGCTGCTCAAGTCCCTTATATGAAATGCTGTAGTCTTTGCATGTAACTTAAGGGGATGCTCCCGCAGGCTTTCAATCATCTCCACATTCCTTGTAATTCCTAATACAATGTCGATGCTGTGTAAACAGTTTCAAGTACAGTGTAAATGCTCTATTTATATAGTTGCCAGCAGGAGACAGGCTCCAGTTTTGCTATTAGACCTTTCTGGAATTTTTGGAAGAATATTTTTGATCCATGTATAGAGTCTGGTGCCTTCGGAACTCACAGAGTGCAGGGAGTGAGGGGCACCCCCAAGGGACAGCTGGGGGCTCTTTTGGACATTTTATCTCGGTCAGCATTTCCGAGTGAGATCGCAGGTCTACAAACAAAATGGTGCCTGCCAGTTCTCCTGCAGAGCTGAAGAGGAGCGTTGGGGCCACCACGGGGAGACTGGGCAAAAGTGGGAGCTGGAGAAGGAAGTTTAAAACTCTCATGTCACTGAACTGAGTTTGAGATGTTTTCTTCTGTATAAAATAAGGGTGAGAATACTTATCTCAATGTTTCAGTCCATGAGTAAATCAAGTACTAATTTTGTCTTTTGAAAGAAATGGAATCATCACACCACTTGTCTGCAGAGAACACATTCCAAGACACCCAGTGGACATCTGTAACCTCACATAGTATCAAACCCTATATACACAATGTTTTTTCTATACAGACACACCTGTGATGCAGTGTGTTTAATCAAAGCACGGTAAGAGACTGGCAACTGAGTCATAGTAACAGCAAAGTGAAAGTGAAGTCACTCGGTCCTGGCTGACTCTTTGCGACCCCACGGACTGCAGCTTACTAGGCTCCTCTGTCCATGGGATTTGCCAGGCAAGAATTCTCGAATGGGCTACCATTTCCTTCTCCACAGGATCTTCCCGGCCCAGGGATGGAACCCGCAGCCTCCAGAATTGCAGTCAGACACTTGAACATCTGAGCCACCAGGGAAAGCATCATTTACCCGGAGTCACGCACACCTATGCCATTCCGAACCCCCTCAACCCACACCCCCGCCATCCACACCCCCCAATCCCCCAACCCCTCACCCCCCCACCCCCCGCCCACCACTCCTAACCCCCCCCAATCCTAACCCCCGCCCCTCACCCCCCCACAGCCCACCCACCCCTCCTCTTCCCCCACCCCTCCCCGCCTTCCCCCCCCCCCACAACAACACTGAACCCACCCATCCTCGCACCTCCCCACGCCCAGCACGCCACCCTAATGCTCCTCCTCCAGCCATTCTGGTGGGCGTTGCCACAGGCACCACGCCTCCCCATCTCTTTGGCCCCTCCAGGCCTCTTCTGGAACTCCGGGAGACCCAAGTCGCTATACCAAGATCTCGCGAGATTTGCTCCGGGAGGAAACAGGAGCCGGGATTGGTTGGGCCACACTGCTGAGTCACCGCTTCTCTCTCCTCAACGTTCAGCAGGGATCACGTGGAGAGGCGCGGCTGCACAAACCGTAAGTTCCCGCCTCGGGTTCCCGGCTTTCCCTCAAGGTGAGCTTAAGCTAGTCCCTTGTTCGCCCCCACAGACCCGCAGTTCTCTTTGCTGCCCTAAAAGGAGTTATGGGACCGCGGGCTGGAGTGAAGGCTGAAGCGGGGGAGGAGCCAGCCGGGGCCACGTGCTCCAGAAAGAGGCCGCGGGACCCGCGCTGTGGACGCAATAATGCAGCGAACCACGGTCTGCCGCCGCTTGGACTGGACGTGGGGTCCCCTCTGGAGGTGCCAGGGCGTGGTGGGCCGAGCAAGCGGCCGAAATGGGGCTGCGGGATGGTGGTCAGTGTCCTTAGAGGAAGGGCCCTTTGACCCGAGCAGCAGCTCGGGGCTTCCATTGTCCGCTGGTCCGGCCCTGGAGAAATTGCTCAGATTTGGAGATGAGGAGACGCGCAGTCACATGGCGGGGTTGGCCCTCCGGTTTTCAGTGTCTCCTCAGGCTTCCTCAAGACGCATGTTGACGTACTGTCGTCTTACTTATGGAGCATTTTGGTTCTTGCTCTCAGGCTCCGGTGGACACGGGTGACTGAGAGGACAGGAGACCAGGGAAACCAGGTGTGTGAGGGCCTGAGGCCATTGTGAGCTGAACCAGTGCGGGGGGAAGTCATCTTGAGGTAAGCTGATCGATCCCCTTGGCCACCTCTGGTGCCCACTCCGTTCTGGTCATCTTGGAGCTGGGTAGCATCTGGGGCCTGAGGCCCTCAGGGCAGGAGGAGGATGAGCACCGTTTAGTTTCCCAAGGCATTTTCCTAAGAGAGCTTTGGTCCTGCTGTTGTGTTGGAAGAGGCAGCTTCGGCGAGTTGGGGCCCCATTCGCGAAGCCACGGTGAGGTTCCGAAACTGTGCTTGGGAGGCGGGTTTCAGACGCCAGACACTGGGCCCCTTTGTGGTATTGGGCAAAGGCTGGGTGGCGAGCCTTCTCTGTAAGTGTGGGTCCCCTGGGAGTGAGGTGCTCCTGGAAAGCAAGCACTCAGGCAGTAGAGTGAGTCCTCCAGCTGCAGCTGGAGGAGGCCAGTGGCCAGACGTGAAATGGAGAGAGACCCCGTAGGGCGAGGACGACATTATGCCCTGGGGGTGCTGGGTAGGCCTTGGGCGCCACTGACCCAAGGGCGACCCAGCACACCTGGCTGTAACCCCCAGTATCACTGCTGACTCCAGAGTAGTACACGTGGACCCTCGGTCCCAGAGCTGCAGACTCTTGAGTGTCTGGGTCAGGACCGACTGGGGCCAGGACCCTGAGAGGAGGAAGCTGTGGAAGGAGGAGAGGTCCAGGTCATGAATCCAGGGGAGTTCAGGGCAGGGGGAGAAAAGGGCCAGGCTGGGGCTGCCAGCCAGTCCCTTTCCTGTGCAGACAGAGTGTGATCAGAGCCCAGGCCACGGCAAAGAGTCCCAGAGCTCTGCTTCTGCAGTCCCGGCACCGGACCAGGGTTCCCACACCCTTCATATCTCCTGCCTCACCAGTGGGAGAGGTCTCTGTGCACAGCTGCTCCCCAGATCCTGCCGGTGACACCCCATCAGTGAATCTGCCTACTTGGCCCTGTGCAGGGCAGGCAGTACTGGGAGGTTTCCTGCTGGGAGATGGCCTGAGCCTGAGCCCTTGGGGGACAGCTGTTGAACTGAGGTAAGGTGTAAATCTAGGCCTCTCTGGATTTGTCCCCGAATATTGCACCATTGCCCCATCCTCCTGGATGCCCCGGCAGTACCCTCAGACCCGCTGAGTCCCTAGGCTGTGGTGGATCACGTCCCCTGAAGGGAGGCTCCTGTTCTCTGCTCTAGTAGTCCCTAAGCTTTTCACTGCCCACAAACAGAGTAGGGTATTCCAGTCCTCAGAGAGGTTCCTGGGCACACTGCCCCACCAGATAGGCCCAGGGATGGCTTAGAGAGACCTGGACCTGGCCAGAGGCATCATTCCCGTGTCCGTCTCCGTGGCCCCCTCTGTGACCCTCTCCTGAGCCCCAGCCCTTGCGTGTGAAAAGGAAAAAGGAAACAGCTGATGCTGTTTCAGCGTCACTGAGGTGAGGAAAGTGAAACACTTGGTGATTTAAATTCTGCCGGATAGGAGGTTTTGTCAGTTTGATTGAGAATCCAGCTTCAGGCTCTGAGTCCCCATCCCCTACACAAACTTAAATAAAGAGCCTGTTGGTGATAAAAGAAATGAAGATATCTCAGAGGCAAAGATGCCAGCAAATATTGCTTCACTTGGCAGTGATAAAGAAACTCGGAGATAGTATCAGGCCTGAAAGCACAAAGAATGAGCCGGTGAAGCAGATCCAGGCTTAGGAAGTAGGGTGACAGTTGGCCAGGTGGTGCATAGGAAAGATGCTCACCCCCAGTTGTAAGTTATGTGCTGAGAAGAAAGGAAGCAGAGTCGAGAGGACTCCTTGCTGACGTGTTTGCAAAGAAATGAAACACTTTAATTCTCAATGCTTAAGATGGCAGAGTAGTAAAAAAAAAAAAAAAAAAAAAAGCTTTACTATTGTTGATTCTCTAAACATTTACAACCAGTGAATCCTAAAGGAGATCAACCCTGAATATTCTTTGGAAGGGCTGATGTTGAAGCTGAAGCTCCAAAACGTTGGCCACCTGATGCGAATCTGTCTGTTTGGAAAGAACTCTGACGCTAGGAAGGATGGAAGACAAGAGGAGAAGGGGATGACAGAGGACGAAATGGATGGATGGCATCCCTGACTCAATAGACATGAGTTTGAGCAATGTCTGGGAGACAGTGAAGGACAGGGAATATTTGTGTGCTAAGGTTCACAGGGTCGCAAAGAGTCAGACAGGACTGAGTGACTGAACAACAACAAAGGTGTCACACAGTTCAGTTAGTGCAACAGGGTTCTTAACGTGAAAAAAAAAACAAAGAAAAACATGGAATGGCCATGGAAAAATATCATGATTGTGCTTAGATTATGAAGGTTGGCTTTGCAGTTTCAGCTAGAGTGGTCACCCCGGTGGGCCTGCTCCAGGGTACAGATCAGGTTTGCCAGTCATTACTTTTGAGGCTTGCTTGCCTTTCGTTTGTTCAGACACCCTGAGTGGAAGATCATGCCTTTGTTTCTCTTTTTTTTCCCAGTCTTACTGAGATATGAGTAGAATTGTCTCATAGCCCTGGGTAAGTTTAAGGGGTTCAGCATCATGAGTCCACTTACATCCATCCTGCAGTGATGAGTGCAGGGAGTCTAGTGAACGTTCAGCATTTCATTTGGATTCAAAATTAAATAGAGAAAAGTACTTTTTTGGATGAGAACTCTTAGGGCTCACTCTGTTCACTTTTATATCCAACAGAAAACAGCATTAGTTATACTTGTGTTGTATGTCACCTCCTCATACGTACTCCTAGCTAGAGGATGAACATGATCGTTTCACGAGCTGTCCTTCTCAGTCGCTGAGAATGATGTCCCTGCCCCCCGCCGCCAGCCACTTTGTGAATATTAGAAACAGCCCCTCCCAGGCTGCCCGCACCCACTTCTGTCTGAGCCTCTCTCATGTGTGTGTCCAGTCTCAGTGCTCCCTCCGAGTGCCCTTGGAAGTAGGAAGTGGGTACAGCCGCTGACATCTCCCCTAGGCAAAGAGAAACAGAGTCGGACCCTGTGAAACCATGAGGTTTGGTTTTCAGGGCTCCAGTGAGCTCTGGCACCACAGCCCTTCATGTCTCCGGATGGAACAAATATCCCCAGGTCATTCACCTTAACACTTAAGTAAATAAACAATCGTCGGAGCAGAGGTATAGAATTGATACAGGATATGAAGACAGGAGGCAGTTTTCTGAAACGGGTTAACGGGGGGTATCCTGTACTGCACATTAGTGAGGTCTCCTTTGTGTGCAGTTGGGAAGATCCCCTGGAGTGGCAAATGGCAGGCCACTCCCGTATTTTTGCCTAGAGAATCCCATGGACAGAGGAGCCTGGTGGGCCACAGTCCATGGGGTCCCAAGAAGTCCGACACGACTGAGCGGTTACTGCTTAATACTAGGAAGAAATTGGGCGAGAAGCGAAGTGTTAGAACGGAAGGGATTTATTGAGAGTAGGACACTTGGAAGGTTCCCAAGCGTTGTGTTGCCCTAAGTACTCAGTTACACTTACACCATCAGAGGAAGAGGGGAAGGGGGCGAAGATCTTCTTTTTCTTGAGTAGACAGCACGTTTCTATCATCAGTGCCTCCCCCAGGTAGGGCAGGGAAGTTTCCTTGTCCCTTTCTATGTGGTCAGGCTAGGACTATCATAGTTCAGTTCAGTTCAGTTGCTCAGTCGTATGCCACTCTTTGCGACCCCGTGGACCGCAGCACCCTAGACTTCCCTGTCACGTTACTTGGGCAAACTGTTTTCGGGTCTCAGGACAATGCAGGTCTTTGATTTGAAAAAGGCACCTTTCCGTAGGTGATTGTGTTTGGTTTGTCCAGGGCCTGTTTTGGGGAGTCATTACCTTGATGACCACTGGGCAGGTTGTAGGTCTTGTTTTCGGCTATCGTTGTATTGTTCGGGGACGCATTCTGGCCAGAACGTGTCTTGTCTTGGGGGCCCAAGAGCATGTTGTGGGGGTTATTGACTCACGGAGCTCACTCGGCAGGGTGCAAGTCTCAGGCCAGCACTGTTTTATGGTTTTGGGCCATGTCTCACGCTTGTGTTGCATGGTTTTGTTGCTAAGCAAGTTCGCTTGATTAAAGCAAGCCAAGGTGGCTTTGATGCCAGGCGACTTTGTTTTGCTCTAGGAATCGAGGAAGCCTACGTGTTTCAGAATTTTCCCGTTACTTCCTTGAGTGTCATTCGTCTTATTGTGGTCTCGCAAAACCCTGTAAAGTTTCTTCTCTTATGTACAGTTCCCTCGTGGAGTATCGAGCCAACTGTCTGATCATTCTGTTGTATTATTCCACTACTATCTACCAGCTGGGGATGCTCCCCCCGCCCCCAAGCGCAGGCCGCAGCGCCCTCAGTGATCCCGACACCGCTCGAGCAAATGAGATACAGCTCTGAGAGCCGGGAGACCAGGCCCCTAGTTCTGCTGCCTGGAGCGGACCCTCACCCTCCCATCCCCCGCCCACTCCACCCTACTGCTGCTTTGCCTGTAGAAGCACCAGGCTGAGGAGTAACTGGCTAGAGGTAGGGTGACCTGGACCTCTGGCAAGTCTTCACTGTGGAGGAAGAAGGAGGGAGCCTCTTTTGTTTAGGTCTAGATGTCATTGAATCCGTCTTGCCAAGCACAGGAAGAGGCAGAGGGGGCTCATAGAAAGGGTAGACCTTTCCAGGGTAAGAAGAGATCCAGCTGCAGAGCGGAGGGAGGGCAGACCTACTGGAACTGCAGGTGGGATGTCGTCTGCTGGAGGCTGGGTCCGCAGGGCTTCTGTCAGTCTGGGGCCTCTGAGGACCAACCAGGCTGTGGTCTTCATCCAGAAGCCAGGGAGGGTCATCTTCCAGCATTTCTAGTGCCTCTTTGGGCACAGAGGCATTCCAAAGACCCCCGAGGAAGGCCCTGGGGAGCCGACGGTTTGCCGTCGCAGAAGGAATTGTGCAGCTAGAGAGGGAATGAGCTCCTCCCAACCCCGAAACGAGCTCCGAGGCCGCACCAGCCTGTGAGGTAGAACTGTCCGCCAGGTTGACTCACGCCTCGGTCCCTGGGAGTCGTCCTGGGCCGACCTGACGCTGGGCAGGGAGATCCCGTCTTCATGCCGATGAGCCCCTGGTGCTTCTGTGTCCAGTGAGTCCCCTGCCCAAACGGACTCTGTGGAGCTGGAGGTGGACAGAGGCCTGTCCCCTGCCTGGCCCGGAGAGACTTTCTGGCTGATACTTGCCGTTTTTAGATCATTTGAAGACAGTGGTCCCTCCTGCGTCCTTAGATCTCCTGGATGTTGAGTTCCCGTGGAAACATCCCAAGCCTAGTCCTCTGCTGTTGGCTGTCTGCCCAAGTGCCCGTGAAGTCGGCCAGCTCTCCCTCATGTACAGTGGGGCAGATGCGTCCATCCATCCATCTTCGCCCAGGGGGGTCTTCCGGTTCCTCCTCCGTGGAGCGTGACAGCGTCCTGCCTTGGCTGTCTCGGGCTCTTTCCAGGCTGGAAAGAAAACCAGGGGTGAGCTTCGGCTTCTCTCTGAAGGTTATTTGAGGAAGTGGGGGAGAGTGCCAGGGTCGTCACGGCTGCTCCTTAATCAGGGACTTGATGATTCTCTTGGTTGCGAGGCTTGAGCTCCTGCAGCTGCTTGGTCCAGGTGATTGCTGGAAGGCAAAATGCCCACTAGGCACATTGCAGCTTGACCCTGTTTTAGGGTTTTAGCTCTATTTAAGGGGCAGACACATCTCTGGCTGCTGATGGGGATGGTAGGAATTTGGTGAGTGCCATCTCTAGGAAGTTACCAAACTGCAGCGTGTCCTTCAGGGAAGGCCACCTTCTGGCCCTCCAAACAGAAGAACTGTTGCGGCATCACAAGGCCGAGGGTGGAGAGGTTCCGTCCGTCTGTGTTCTGAGACCGCAGCAGAACCAGCGTGTCCGCGAGCCCAGCAGGGGCTGCACCCCAGACCCTCTGATGCAGGCTTTGCACCCCCCTGGGCAGAAAGTCCGTGTTGCTCCCTGTGCTTAATGCAGAGCAGAGGACAAAGGGAATTGTATTTGTGGGCTTCGAGTTGAGCTCCCATCAGAATCTGTGTAGGTGAGAGCCTTAGAGGAGGGAGGGAGAGGGGTGAGGGGTGGGGGTTTCGAAGGCGCTTTGCATTCCTTGTTCACTGGCACTGAGGGAACGTCAGGTTACCCCCCTGCTCTTGGGAGGGAGGCTTTGAAGTTCGTGGTGAAGGTACAGGTCGCTGGACAGAGCCCAGGCTGGGATGTGCATGGGGACGCCTGAGCCTCGTCTTGCCGCCGTTTGCTGACACAGAATTTGTGTCCTTGGCCCACGTTTTATTTCCTTTCAGGAGAGCCCACGACCCTAAGCCCTCAGTGGCTTTCAGGCAGAAGAAGGCGCGTCCCGGGTTTGGCCAGCCGAAAGGGACGCGTCACATTCCTAAATTTAATCTCCTGGCTTCAGGGAGGAAATGGTCTTTGCCTCCAGGGAGGGAGGCAGCGTGGATCTTGGGTTTGTCTTGGGTTTAAGGGATCCACCTGGTCCCTTTGTAGCCACTCCCTCTGCTGGCAATTTGTCAAGCCCAGCCTAAGAGAAGTCGCTGAATTCCTGGAAACGCAACACACGGGACTTGGCTGCTTCCCTTGGTTTCACTCCAAATGTCTGGTCCCTCTGTTCTCCTGGCCAGCTCCTAGGTGTCATTTTGACCTGACCGGTTCCAGGGAAGCCTGGACCCTCAAAAGCTGGAGGACCCACCATCCCTCCATTACACCTCTGTTCCCCCGTGAACGAGCACACGTGTCACGTGTCGCTGTGTGGCGTAATATGATGTGTAAGCGACGGTGTGACACTCGGGAGTCTTACTCTGTCTCTTTTTCTTCTGGGGCGACACCACCGTCCGCACAAAGCTGTCTGAACGTGAACATTTGGGTGATTTTGATGTGGCCCAAACTCCCCCAACGAACGTACCTTCAGGTTGGTTTTCCTCTTTGATATTTTGCTTCTGTGAACAGACAGAGGATCCCATCAGTTGTATGTAGTGAGAAAGTAAACGCCCCACTCAGCCTTTAGCTGGACGGAGATCTAGTAGTAAGATAGCACTTGAGCCGGGAATGGACGTTTCGGCCAGAATCTCAAAAGCGTGCCCTGGAAGGAGAAGACGGTCTCAGGGCTGAGCGCACTGCTCCACGCTGGAGCCTCAGGTTCTGACAGCTGTACCTGCCGGGGTATTCATGGCACAGGCGACACAGGCCACGATCCTGTAGAGAATTTTCTTTGCCTTTCCATTCACCTTGGCAGTTGCACACTTTGCTTTTGCTCCTGCGTGCAGTTTTACGTTTGTCCCAGACTGGTTTCTTCTCTGATTTCCGCCACTTTTACAGACGGTCAAGAACATTTCTTAACCAAGTAGAATTTGGTGGCGGGAGGGATGGGGTAGGACGGGGTGATCGTGAGGGCATGGGTCCGCACCCGACCGCATCTGGGGTCCTAGTTCCCTGGTAAGGATAGAACTCGTGGCCCTGCCGTGAAAGCACCGAGTCCTCCTCACTGAACAGCCAGGGACGTTCCTGGAATTGCTTTAACGCAAGACGTCTCATTCGGAGGAGTTTTTGAGTGACGTTGTACACTTGAGTGTGTGAGCAGTGATTATAGTTCATACCAATTTACGGTTTTGTGAATTTACTAGCTTAAAGGGTTCTGGGGGTTTCTTTTTGTTTTAAAAGGTCGAAACTCTTCTCTAAGTCCGTGGAATACCAAAACCAAAATCTGTAGAATATTTTAAAGAGTGCAGGCTTTGTTCAGAATGTGAGCGCTTTGCTCCACTGAACCGAACGGTAGTAAGATTTGTAGAAGAGACGCAGAGTGAAAGGCACGTCTTTTTATCGAGTGACATGACAGCACCCATCGCGTGAGTTACTGGCTGGAGTTTAGAGACAGGCCGTGTTGGGCTAAACTCCTTATTGCTGTTTTCAGCCCTTGGGTAATAATCAGAAGCTTTCTCTGAAGAGAGTGGGGTCAGCTGTCAGACTCCTAGGTATCTGCCGGCCAGCAGGGCTGGGATCAAATGCAGCAGCCAGTAGATACGGGATGGGGCAAGAGGTCACCTTGTCCCTTTGTTGCTGCCGGGAGAGAGGCTCGTCCTGGTGCCAGCGGGGGCCAGAGCTGTGACTTGGTGGCCAGAAGATGTGTCTGACCCTGCCTTGGGTTCCGTGAGGGTGGAGGGACAGCAGGGTCTCCCCGGTTCCTTGGCCGGAGAAGGACCCGCCCCCACCCCTCGCTCTCTGACATCCCCCCAGGACTGGTTCCGGAGTAGGTGCTTCAGGATGGGCGTCTGGGCGCCCCCCCGCCGACTCCTGGAGCTGGCCGGCCAGAGCCTGCTGCAGAACGAGGCCTTGGCCGTCGCGGCCCTGGAGGAGCTGCCCGTGGAGCTCTTCCCTCCGCTGTTTACGGCGGCCTTTGCCGGGAGGCACACCCATGCCGTGAAGGCGATGGTGCAGGCCTGGCCCTTTGCCTGCCTCCCTCTGGGCGCCCTGATGAAGGACCACGAGCCTCATCTGGAGACCTTCCAGGCTGCACTCGACGGCCTGGACCTCCTGCTTGCTGAGGAGGTCCGCCCCAGGTAAGGTCGACCTGGCAGACTGGTGGGGCCTGGGGGTGTGAGCAAGATGCAGCCAGGCCAGGAGGATGACCTGGGAACAGGCGTTCGGGGGGAGAGGACTGGTTGAGGGGACAAAAGGCACGTGGTTCCCCCCCCGCCCCCCCGCAGTGTGCCTTAAAGCGGGGACCAAGGCGGGCCCGGCAGCCAGAGGATCTGTGGCGTGTGGAGTGCAGCGCCCTCGCGGGGTCCTGGTGCCCGTCGGCCCCTGCGCAGCTCAGTGTGTCCCCCTCGGCCCCGCAGGCGGTGGAAGCTGCAGGTGCTGGACTTGCGCCGCAACGCCCACCAGGACTTCTGGACCCTGTGGTGTGGCATCAAGGCCAGCGTGTGCTCGCTGCTGGAGCCCGAGCCGGCCCAGCCCATGCAGAAGGCGCGCAGGGTGGAGGCGCAGGCGGGGCTGAAGCCGGCGCGGGCCCCTGTGGAGGTGCTGGTCGACCTGTGCCTCAAGGAGGACACGCTGGACGAGACCCTCAGCTACCTGTTGAAGAAGGCCAAGCAGAGGAGGAGCCTGCTGCACCTGCGCTGCCAGAAGCTGAGAATCTTCACCGTCCCCGTGCAGAACATCAGGAGGATCCTGAAGCTGGTGCAGCTGGACTCCATCCAGGACCTGGAGGTGAACTGCACCTGGAAGCTGGCCACGCTGGGCAGGTTCCTGCCGCACCTGGGCCGGATGGGCAACCTGCGCCGGCTGCTGCTGTCGCGCGTGCGCCTGTTGCCGCACACCGCCCCCGCCCGGGAGGCGCACTGCGTCCGCCAGCTCACCGCCCAGTTCCTGAACCTGCCCCACCTGCAGGAGCTCTCCCTGGACTCCATCTCCTTCCTCGAGGGCCGCCTGCACCAGGTGCTCAGGTGAGGCGTGGCGCCAGGTCCGCAGACCAGAACCGGCCTGTCTCGTTTCGTGGCCGCTGGGGACATTGCCAGGGTGCACGGGTCGCTGGGAAGTCCTCAGGGTGCCGCCGCTCTGTCCGCGGGCGTCTGGTCAGGTCACCTCCCTGGTCAGGGTCAGAGGCGTGGCCTGGGTTAGACGTTGTCAAAGGGGACTTCTTGCTGGCCGTGCACATAGTCGGGGTCAGGTGTGACGCCCTTGGGCGTTCTTTCCGAGAGAGCGCTGTCTTAGCGGAGACGATGACAGAGAAGTCGGCGAGAAGGACGTCGGTCCATCAGGCGTGAGGTTAGAAGTCCGAAGCGCTGTCTCTCCCTCGCACCCGCCGCTTCTGTCCTGAGCTGGTTTAGGCTCCAGGTGAGCTTTGGGAAGTGGGTGATTCTGGAGATGACAAGGAGGGATCAGGCGGGGAAAATTGTGGCTCCTAAGCAGTCCAGAGAAGAGAAAAGGTCCCACGAGCATCATTGTTGAAGTGGCTCCATTCTCTTCCAGTCCAAATGACAAGCATTATTTTCCTTTCCGACTTCTGAATACGTAGGAAATCCTCAGTATCAGGTTGTCGCTCTGCCTTGAACACAGTGATAAAAGCTGAGAGGATGCAGCCTAGTGTGGCCATATGAATGAGTTGCATTGATTCTCTTTGTGGCAGCTGCAGAGTCCAAGCATTAGCGGTAAATATGTTCACCGGGAAACCAGAAAAAGGAAAGAAGAAAAAAAAGGAGATGGACGGTCTGGGAACCGTCCAGGGGATATTCGGCCAGTGATGGTGTGGAACCCCAGCCTACGTCCACTGCATCCAGCCTGCTGTTGCATTCAACTAGTCGTGTCTTGTAAAACCACCCTAATTCCTGCTACCCCAATACTAATAAGCTGACGTAGGCAAATAACACTTGTTTCCTGTTTGTTTCCCACACGGAAAATAGTTCATCATTTTGTGCAGGGGGAGGTCATACCCCGGTGAGCATGACCTTCCCCCCGGAAGAGCCCCTGCCTTCCCGTCAAGAAGGGGAGAGGCCAGCCCCGAGCCAGTGAGATGCCCTGCGTTGCGGTGAAACAGGCCTCTCCTCCCCACGTCCTTCGGCCCGCCACCTCTGCCCCTGGGACTGACTGCCCTGTGTCTCCCCCAGGTGCCTGAAGACCCCTCTGGAGACCCTGTGCATCAGCAACTGCCTGATTTCGGAGTCAGACCTGACGTACCTGTCGCAGTGCCCAAGCGTCAGCCTCCTGAAGGACCTGGGGCTCAGCGGGGTCAACCTGACCAGCCTCAGCCTGGAGCCCCTGCAGGTCCTGATCGAGAGGACCTCGGCCACCCTGCAGGACCTGGACCTGGACGAGTGCGGCATCGTGGACTCCCAGTTCAGCGCCCTCCTGCCCTCCCTGAGCCGCTGCTCCCAGCTCACCACCTTCCGCTTCTGCGGCAACCCCATCTCCATGTCCGTGCTGGAGAGCCTGCTGCAGCACACCGTGGGGCTGAGCAAGCTGAGTCTGGTGCTGTACCCCGCACCCCTGGAGAGCTATGAGGATGTGCGCGGCACCCTGCACCCGGGCCTCCTGGCTCAGCTGCACGCCCGGCTCAGGCAGCTGGTGCGCACGTCTGGGCGGGCCAGCACGGTCTGGTTCAGCTCCAACACCTGTCCCCACTGCGGTGACGAGATCTTCTACGGCATCTGGCCCATCCTGTGCCCCTGCTACATGCCCGCCTAGCCCAGGTCACGAGTTGCAGGCTTTGTCCCTGGCACCGGGACACTGCCACCCAGACCTCAGTGCATCTAGAAGGAAGACAAACCACAGTTTCAGACAGTTGTTCAGTGCATGGGGGAAAAGGAAAGGTGATATAGAGTGGGCGGGGAGGGAGGGGTTGGTGGTATTCTTTGGAGAGATGTGCTCCGACCAAGTTGGAAATGTGAATCTGAACTCTGGAGGCGGGGTTTTGGGCTTGGGAGGTTGTTGGCGTCATTACCCCCGTGTTGGATTGTTAACAGAGAAATAAAGGGAAGTTCAGTGTGAATCATTTGGGGTCCTCTGTCATCTGTGTCCATGATTTTCCCCTTTAAACTCGTGAGTCTTCCTGTTGGTGGTTAAATAAAAGGGCCTGAGCGTGAGTGGGGCCTAGATGCGCTCCGATAGGCAAGGATCGGCTACAGGAGTTCAGGGCCCTGTTTGCCCACTCCGTGTGGTTCTCATTTCCAGGGCATCCACGTCCTCACTCGTTTCGGAGGCTGTTCGATCTGTCGTCATAATACGAGGTGCGTCCTCAGGGCCTGCAACGAACTAAGTGTCCAGGAGCGAGCACCGCTGGAGGGGACCGTCTTCCCACGGGACCCTCGCTGCTAACCCCACCCAGGCCCTGGACTCCGGCATTTTCCCCGGTGGATCCAGCAGATGCCAAGCCTCCATCTCAGCCCCCGGGCGGTGCCAAGACGGGTTCACTGTGCAAAGTCAGGCCCGGGGTCCTGGGGGATATTCACCCTCAGACCATCTGGAGCCTCTGGGAGCCAGCAGCCCGTTCCCACTTTCCCACTGCTCCTCCGTATCTGCCACTTTGGGACTCCGTGGACCGTAGGCAGCCGGGCTTCTCTGCCCAATGCATTCTACAGGCGAGAATACTGCAGTGGGTAGCCAGCCGTCCTCTTTTCCAGGACATCTCCCCGACCCAGGGATTGAACTTGGGTCTCCCGCCCCCCACCACTCATATTCCTTTCCTGGCTGCAGACCCAAACGCCTTCCAGTACATTCATCTGCTCTCAAGCCATCGACACAAAGCTGCTGTCCTCCTTCCTGGAAACCTTCCCTGCAGAAGAGGTTGAACTCATGTCCTCTGCTTCTTCGTAACCTAACATGGGAAGGCTTTTCTGTACATCTGTTGATAAGCTTCAGTGTGTTCTGCTGGACAACAGTGGTTTCTCTTCCTTCTTTTTTTTTTTTTTTCACATAAAACACATACTCCCCTTCACATGCAGGGTGGTTTGAGCACAGGCCTCGCTCTGTTCTCACGGGGTTCTGTCCCTCACAGTCTAGGAGAGAAGTAAGAGAAATCGGGGCCAGAAAGAGTTGGGCGGGGACCTTTAGCAGCAGTGGTCTGCAAGACGTGGTCCACAGGAGCAGGCTGCATCCTGGAAAATCTGGGCCGGTGGGCATTTGTTGATGGGTGGGAGTCACCTGGGAGCTGAGTCATCACCTGCATACCCCCTACCTGTCCTTGAAGTGAGCCCTCTCTAGGGACCCCGATGTAAAGAATGTGTTAAAAGTACTAAGGTGGCCACCAGAAATAGCACAGACTTAAACAAGAGGAAGCGTTTTTCTCCCGGTTCTGGAGGCCGGAAATGTAGGATCAAGGTGTTGACAGTGTGGTGCCTCCGCAGGTCTCTTTCTTTGATGTGCAGACAGCTGCATTCTCGTGTCCTCCTGTCTCTTCATGTCCAATCATGCTTGACGTCTTCTTGAGTGTCCTAATTTCCTCTTTTGTTTGTTTGTTTGTTTGTTTGTTTGTTTGATTTCCTGGGCGAGGTGCTTTGCTTCTGGGTCTTAGTTGCAGACCAGGGATTGACTTTGGGTCCTTGGCAGTGAAAGCTCTGAGCCCTAACCCCTGGCTTGCCAGGGGTCGTCCTCTCTCTTCTTATATAGACAACCATCAGATTGGACTAGGGCTCACCCTGGTGACCTCGTTTGAACTTCATCACCTCGTTAACGATACCATCTCCAAATACGGTAACATTCCAAAGTGTTGGGGGTTAGGACTTCTACAGATAGTTTTCAAACATGTATTGCTTTATTTGACTGCACCCGGTGTTAGTTGTGGCAGGTGGGGTCTTCGGTCTTCCGGGCAGCACGTGGGATCTAGTTCCCTGACCAGGGACCGCAGCCCAGGCCCCTGCACTGGGAGTGCAGGGTCTTAGCCACTGGACCATTGTGAAAGTCCCCTCAACATATGGATTTTGCAGGACACAATGAAGCCCCAAACAGGGTTGATGGTAGGGTGATTTGCCCGGCTACACATTTGCACCCTACCTGCTCCTGAGAAAAATCTGAGACCTTTAATAACGTTGACTCCCTGGTCCCAGTTGTGGAGATACTGATTCTGTGGGTGTGGAGTAAGATCGGCAGAAGCAACCAGAGCATCAGTACTTTGCAAAAGCTCTCTGGGGCTCGCTGTTTAATGTGGACACCTTAAGCAGCCCGGGCAGCACCTGGAGTTGTGAGAAACTCAGACTCTCAGGCCCTAAGTGCAACCGTTGGACGAGAATGTGTTTTTGCACAAGATACTTAGGCAATTCCTTAGATTCCCTGAGGCTTAAGAAGCACAGCCCGGGAGATTTGAGAGCGTGGCCCAAACCGAGAAGTTTGGATCCCGATCTCTGGGCTTTGCTCATACCCTACCTTCCTTCAATACCAAGAACATCCCGAAGGCCCGAGAGAGGCTGCACGTGTCCTAGAATCTCGGAAGGGTGGTGGGGAGGATGAGGCTGCCAGCTCGAGCTACAGCATCTGATGGGTTTATTGAATTACCAATAACCCGCTCCTCCCAAGGCAGGTGCTCAGTGTGTCCCATAGAGAAAAAAATGAATCGCTTTCCCTCGACCCTCAGGGTGTCCTGAAGGCGTAGATTCTTGGGTATTTTAAACATGTGCTTATTGTGGTTTGGGCTCCCGTTGTGGCTCAGCTGGTAAAGAATCTGCCTGCAATGTGGGAGACCTAAGTTTGATCCCTGGGTTGGGAAGATCCCCTGGAGAGGGGAAAGGCTACCCACTCCAGTACTCTAGCTTGTAGGATTCCACGGACTGGATAGTCCACGCCGTCCACAAGGGTCGGACACCGTGGAGCGACTTTCAGCGTCACCCTTGTGGTTTAGTTGCTAAGTTGTGTCTGACTCTTTTGGGAGCCCCGAGACTGTAGCCTGCCAGGCTCCTCTGTCCATGGGATTTCCCAGGCAAGAATACTGGAGTGGTTTGTCCTTTCTTCCTCCAGGGCATCTTTCCGACCCAGAGAATGAACCCGGGTCTCCTGCATTAACAGGTGGATTCTTTGCTGCTGCGCCACCAGACATCAAACTTTCCCACAGTATTGGAGGGTTTTACTCCCTGGGACCCGCTTCACTTCAGAATCAAGGAGGGGGGCAAACATTGCCTTTTCAGATTCCCAGGCCCCCCCTCCTCTGGCAGTTTGAGTTTCTTAGTTCTGATATGCAGCCCTGGAATCTCAATGTTTAACAAGGTCCCAGGTGATTCTGAGATTTGAGCAATCTTTAGAAGCACACGAAAGTGAAAGTGTTAGTCATCCAGTTGTGTTCGACTCTTTGCAAACCCAAGGATCCTGGCTCCCCAGGCTCCTCTGTCCGTGGAATTCTCCAGGCAAGAATACTGGAGTGGACAGCCCTTCTCTTCTCCAGGAGATCTTCCCGACCCAGGGATCAAAGCCCGGTCTCCTGTACTGCAGGCAGATTTTTTTTTTTTTTTTTTACTGTCTGAGCCATCAGGGAAGCCCAGCAGCATAAATAGGGAGTCACAATTTTCCTTCCTATCCCCTAAGTTTGTGCAAACCTTTTAAAATTGACATCGACTTTTTTTTTTTTTTTTTTTTGTCATAAGCCTAGGCACTGCAAAGGATGTAGTTTTTGGCATACAATAAAAATAAACCCTTTAAGTACATAAAACTAGGAATTCCCGGGCAAACCCGTGGGTAGTGCTCAATGCTTTCACTCTGGCGTCCTGGGTTCAGTCCCTGGTCAGGAAACTAAGATCCTGCAGCCAGTCTCATGGGATGTCCATAAATAAATAAAACTGTTAATGGCATGCTTTCAAATATATCCAGAAGAATGATGTAAACCGCATAGAGTTGTTTTATGTATTAATTTTTATTGACTTATTTGGCTGCCTCGGGTCTTAGTTGTGGCATGCGGGATCCTTTGTCCGTTCTACTGCCCTCTGGCATGTGGGATCTTAGTTCCTTAGAACCACGGATCAAACCCGCGTTGCCTGCGTTGGAAGGCAGATTCTCAATCACTGGACCCCCAGGGAAGTCCCCAGCCTTGGGTTTTGATACTCACCAACTTTGGAGAAGGACATGGCAACCCACTCCGGCACTTTTGCCTGGAGAATTCCATGGTTAGAGGAGCCTGGCTGGCTACAGTCCATGGGGTCACAAAGAGTCAGACAGGACTGAGCAGCTAGGCACAGCACTCACCATCGACCATCTTGCTGCTAAGTCGCTTCAGTTGTGTTCGACTCTGTGCGACCCTATAGATGGAAGCCCACCAGGCTCCCCCGTCCCTGGGATTCTCCAGGCAAGAACACTGGAAGGGGCCGCCATTTCCTTCTTCAATGTGTGAAAGGGAAAAGTGAAAGTGAAGTCACTCAGTCGTGTCCGACTCGCAGCGACCCCATGGACTGCAGCCTACCAGGATCGGCCGCCATCCATGGGATTTTCCAGGCAAGAGTACCGGAGTGGGGTGCCATTGCCTTCTCCAACCAACCATCTTACAAGAGTATAAAACGAGCTCTTTCTAATGCTCAGGTGTTTATTCTTTTTTCTTGCTTCATTGAGATGTCATGGGCATATATTGTGTGAATTTAAGAGGAACACATGTTGATTTGATAAGAAAGGTATTTTTGATGTTATATCCGGTTAAAGCACTTGAGATCACGTTCATTAGCGAACTTCATTTGGGTTCTAATTCCGTGGCTCTGTTACCTTATAAGGACTGGAAATACACATATTTCTTCCCTGAAACCTTCCCTCCCCCTAAGAATCTGTGTGCAGAGGGCTGTAAAGGCAGTGGAAGGGAAAGCTTGAGATATAACCTAGGTGGCGCAAAGGGGAAGGAGAGAGAAGAGGGGGCTCGAGGGAGGAAGGGAGAAGGATGCGGACCAGGGTGTGAACTGACAGCCCTGACGTGGTTTAAGAAAGCATGAGCCCCTGCCTAAGAAAAGCTCCCGGGGTTCAGCAGGAAGATCCACAGTGAGGACAGCGGCAATCCAGGGGGTGCTGCGTCTTCAAGTGCAGATCACTTGGGAGTAGGCTTGCTTCCTGTCCCCCTCACCCTGCCCACCACCCCACCCACCACCCCAGCCCCTTGCTCCTGGAAGACAACAAGGGTTTCTTATTTGCCGCTGGAGAATTTTCTGGCATTGAAAGAGGACCCCTGCCTTTTTAGGTTCCTGACATCAGCCCGAGGTCTGTGGGAATCGCTGTGTGGACCACCTTCCCCTGCCCTTAAGCTACTGAACCCCAAATAAATAAAGATGCAGATTGAAATTGGAGATGAGGTGGTGGGCCGCTGGATGCCCGAGAGGCAAGTGGGGACTCTCACCACACTGATGTGGTGAGAAAACAGCCCCTGGCCGGGGCCCTGAAACCCCACCCACATTCATTCCTCTCTCTAGCAATTCGGTCCAAAGGTTTCTACTTGAAAGATCCTCTGGGGAAAAAGTGGTTCAGAAACCTGAGTGGAGCCTGGTTTGGATACTATGCATTGGATTAGAATGGGCTTTAAAAGGCTTGGAATCTCCTGATACAGCCTCACTGAGACAAGGCTTTTGGAGAGCCAGGTAGGACTTCCATGGACACAGGACACAGGACATGGTGCTGGTATTTCCAGGGAAATCTCTCTGTGAGGTGGAGACATAGACACTCCGGTTTCACCCTCCACTGAGGCTCAAGAGTGGGAAGTGTTTGCCCCCACTCAGTCAACTGGACTGATGAGCCATGGGGTTTGGAATGCTTCATTTTGGTCTCTGCAGCAATGAGCCTGTAAAATTTCTGCGTAGTGGGCTAGAGCGTAGCCAGGCATTAAGAGCCACGGGGTCACTGCCATTAGCAGTGTGAAACAGCCTCGGGCAGCGGCAAAGGTTCACGGCTCTGTTCCAATAAAACTTTATTTGTGACCCTGAAATTTAGATATCCTCTAATTCTCACACCTCACAAAATATTCCTTGGTTTCCCCCCCAAATTACAAAAAATGTAAAAATGTGAAACGTATTTTTAAAAGTTAAAAAAAAAAACAAACCTAAAACATAAAACTCATTCTTAGCTTGTTGGTGGGAGGAAAAGAAACCAAAAAACAGGAGGCAAGCCAGTTTGTCAATCTCTGTCTAATTGAATTACCAATAAATAACCTGCTCCTCCCAAGGCAGCTAGCATCCCATTAGTGACTTGTGACATGTATTTAGTAGGCTGGATTCTGCTTATGAAAAAATAAAAAATTTCATAAATCTAAGATGACATCAGCTGTAAGATACAACAGCATTCTTTTTTTTTTTTTTTTTTTCACCACACACTTTTCCATGTGGGATCATAAATCCCTGACCAGGGACTGAACCAATGCCCCCTGGAATAGAAGTGAGGAGTCTTAAATATGGGATCATCAGTGAAGCCCCACAGCATTGTTCCTCATGCCAATATAAAATATATATTTACTGACATATGTATGGGTGTGCACTCAGTTGCTTCAGTCAGGTTTGACTCTCTGCAACCCTACGGACTGTAGCCGAGCAGACTCCTCCGTCCATAGGATTCTTCAGGCAGGAATACTGGAGTGGGTTGCCATGCCTTCCTCCAGGGGTCTTCCTGACCCAGAGATGGAACCTGCATCTCTTATGTCTTCTGCCTTGGCAGGAGGGTCCTTTACCTCTAGGGCCACCATTTACGCAAAGCCAAACAAACTATGATATGCCACTGATTAATTTAGAAAGATGGTAACAAAAACCCTGTGTACGAGACAGCAAGAGAGACACCCATGAATAGATCAGTCTGATGGACTCTGTGGGAGAGGGAGAGGGTGGGGAGATTTGGGAGAATAGCATTGAAACGTGTATAATATCATGTATGAAACGAGTCGCCAGTCCAGGTTCAATGCACGGTACTGGATGCT
This sequence comes from Bos taurus, assembly GCF_002263795.3. Classification (NCBI taxonomy): domain Eukaryota; kingdom Metazoa; phylum Chordata; class Mammalia; order Artiodactyla; family Bovidae; genus Bos; species Bos taurus. The sequence continues at coordinate 25,393,283 of NC_082638.1, forward strand.
TGGGGCTGGTGCACTGGGACGACCCAGAGGGAGGGTAGGGGAGGGAGGAGGGAGGAGGGTTCAGGATGGGGAACGCGGGTATACCTGTGGCGGATTCATTTCGATATTTGGCAAAACTAATACAATATTGTAAAGTTTAAAAAGAAAATAAAAGTTAAAAAAAAAAAAAACACACAAAAAACGTGATGGATCTGCCTTCAGAAATGGTCAAATGTAAACTTCAGAATGTCCCTTAATGGCAATGAAACGTGGTAATGTCATGGAAGCTATCAACAAATGTATTATATGGAGAGAAACTGTGTTGCAAACCTTTTATTTCAATGACCACCACCGCCCATGTCCGCATCCAGCTACATGCTGGCTGACTTTCTCCCTTGCATGCTAATTTTAAATCACGAAGTTCTGGATTTCATGAAGTGCTTGGAGAAATCGCTTCTCAGCCTTCTGGCTAAGATCAAGTGTAAGTATCTGGGGAGCCAGGAGTAAGTGGGTCGAGGCTGTGGCACAGATAAACGATGGTGTTACTAACAGTTTCTGTGTATTTATGCAGCAGATAAATAAAACGGACGGATGCCACATGTTGTTCTAGAAACAAAAATACAATAACCCAATAGCTCTGGAGGTGAATATGGCATGTGAGTTGGGGGAGGCTGTGATTTCTGATATCACGGTCAGGGAAGCCTGGCAGAGAGACTGTGGACCTAGGCAGGTCAGGAGCTGGGTGGCGGTACTTGAGACAGCACCCCAGGCAGGGGGAGCAGCACAAGTCCTGAGACGGCCCCGTCCTGTCTCCTCGGTACCCCGCGGGAGACTGGGCCCGGGAACCCTGCACCCGCAGATACCAAAATCCATGGCTGCTCAAGTCCCTTATATGAAATGCTGTAGTCTTTGCATGTAACTTAAGGGGATGCTCCCGCAGGCTTTCAATCATCTCCACATTCCTTGTAATTCCTAATACAATGTCGATGCTGTGTAAACAGTTTCAAGTACAGTGTAAATGCTCTATTTATATAGTTGCCAGCAGGAGACAGGCTCCAGTTTTGCTATTAGACCTTTCTGGAATTTTTGGAAGAATATTTTTGATCCATGTATAGAGTCTGGTGCCTTCGGAACTCACAGAGTGCAGGGAGTGAGGGGCACCCCCAAGGGACAGCTGGGGGCTCTTTTGGACATTTTATCTCGGTCAGCATTTCCGAGTTAGATCGCAGGTCTACAAACAAAATGGTGCCTGCCAGTTCTCCTGCAGAGCTGAACAGGAGCGTTGGGGCCACCACGGGGAGACTGGGCAAAAGTGGGAGCTGGAGAAGGAAGTTTAAAACTCTCATGTCACTGAACTGAGTTTGAGATGTTTTCTTCTGTATAAAATAAGGGTGAGAATACTTATCTCAATGTTTCAGTCCATGAGTAAATCAAGTACTAATTTTGTCTTTTGAAAGAAATGGAATCATCACACCACTTGTCTGCAGAGAACACATTCCAAGACACCCAGTGGACATCTGTAACCTCACATAGTATCAAACCCTATATACACAATGTTTTTTCTATACAGACACACCTGTGATGCAGTGTGTTTAATCAAAGCACGGTAAGAGACTGGCAACTGAGTCATAGTAACAGCAAAGTGAAAGTGAAGTCACTCGGTCCTGGCTGACTCTTTGCGACCCCACGGACTGCAGCTTACTAGGCTCCTCTGTCCATGGGATTTGCCAGGCAAGAATTCTCGAATGGGCTACCATTTCCTTCTCCACAGGATCTTCCCGGCCCAGGGATGGAACCCGCAGCCTCCAGAATTGCAGTCAGACACTTGAACATCTGAGCCACCAGGGAAAGCATCATTTACCCGGAGTCACGCACACCTATGCCATTCCGAACCCCCTCAACCCACACCCCCGCCATCCACACCCCCCAATCCCCCAACCCCTCACCCCCCCACCCCCCGCCCACCACTCCTAACCCCCCCCAATCCTAACCCCCGCCCCTCACCCCCCCACAGCCCACCCACCCCTCCTCTTCCCCCACCCCTCCCCGCCTTCCCCCCCTCCACAACAACACTGAACCCACCCATCCTCGCACCTCCCCACGCCCAGCACGCCACCCTAATGCTCCTCCTCCAGCCATTCTGGTGGGCGTTGCCACAGGCACCACGCCTCCCCATCTCTTTGGCCCCTCCAGGCCTCTTCTGGAACTCCGGGAGACCCAAGTCGCTATACCAAGATCTCGCGAGATTTGCTCCGGGAGGAAACAGGAGCCGGGATTGGTTGGGCCACACTGCTGAGTCACCGCTTCTCTCTCCTCAACGTTCAGCAGGGATCACGTGGAGAGGCGCGGCTGCACAAACCGTAAGTTCCCGCCTCGGGTTCCCGGCTTTCCCTCAAGGTGAGCTTAAGCTAGTCCCTTGTTCGCCCCCACAGACCCGCAGTTCTCTTTGCTGCCCTAAAAGGAGTTATGGGACCGCGGGCTGGAGTGAAGGCTGAAGCGGGGGAGGAGCCAGCCGGGGCCACGTGCTCCAGAAAGAGGCCGCGGGACCCGCGCTGTGGACGCAATAATGCAGCGAACCACGGTCTGCCGCCGCTTGGCACTGGACGTGGGGTCCCCTCTGGAGGTGCCAGGGCGTGGTGGGCCGAGCAAGCGGCCGAAATGGGGCTGCGGGATGGTGGTCAGTGTCCTTAGAGGAAGGGCCCTTTGACCCGAGCAGCAGCTCGGGGCTTCCATTGTCCGCTGGTCCGGCCCTGGAGAAATTGCTCAGATTTGGAGATGAGGAGACGCGCAGTCACATGGCGGGGTTGGCCCTCCGGTTTTCAGTGTCTCCTCAGGCTTCCTCAAGACGCATGTTGACGTACCGTCGTCTTACTTATGGAGCATTTTGGTTCTTGCTCTCAGGCTCCGGTGGACACGGGTGACTGAGAGGACAGGAGACCAGGGAAACCAGGTGTGTGAGGGCCTGAGGCCATTGTGAGCTGAACCAGTGCGGGGGGAAGTCATCTTGAGGTAAGCTGATCGATCCCCTTGGCCACCTCTGGTGCCCACTCCGTTCTGGTCATCTTGGAGCTGGGTAGCATCTGGGGCCTGAGGCCCTCAGGGCAGGAGGAGGATGAGCACCGTTTAGTTTCCCAAGGCATTTTCCTAAGAGAGCTTTGGTCCTGCTGTTGTGTTGGAAGAGGCAGCTTCGGCGAGTTGGGGCCCCATTCGCGAAGCCACGGTGAGGTTCCGAAACTGTGCTTGGGAGGCGGGTTTCAGACGCCAGACACTGGGCCCCTTTGTGGTATTGGGCAAAGGCTGGGTGGCGAGCCTTCTCTGTAAGTGTGGGTCCCCTGGGAGTGAGGTGCTCCTGGAAAGCAAGCACTCAGGCAGTAGAGTGAGTCCTCCAGCTGCAGCTGGAGGAGGCCAGTGGCCAGACGTGAAATGGAGAGAGACCCCGTAGGGCGAGGACGACATTATGCCCTGGGGGTGCTGGGTAGGCCTTGGGCGCCACTGACCCAAGGGCGACCCAGCACACCTGGCTGTAACCCCCAGTATCACTGCTGACTCCAGAGTAGTACACGTGGACCCTCGGTCCCAGAGCTGCAGACTCTTGAGTGTCTGGGTCAGGACCGACTGGGGCCAGGACCCTGAGAGGAGGAAGCTGTGGAAGGAGGAGAGGTCCAGGTCATGAATCCAGGGGAGTTCAGGGCAGGGGGAGAAAAGGGCCAGGCTGGGGCTGCCAGCCAGTCCCTTTCCTGTGCAGACAGAGTGTGATCAGAGCCCAGGCCACGGCAAAGAGTCCCAGAGCTCTGCTTCTGCAGTCCCGGCACCGGACCAGGGTTCCCACACCCTTCATATCTCCTGCCTCACCAGTGGGAGAGGTCTCTGTGCACAGCTGCTCCCCAGATCCTGCCGGTGACACCCCATCAGTGAATCTGCCTACTTGGCCCTGTGCAGGGCAGGCAGTACTGGGAGGTTTCCTGCTGGGAGATGGCCTGAGCCTGAGCCCTTGGGGGACAGCTGTTGAACTGAGGTAAGGTGTAAATCTAGGCCTCTCTGGATTTGTCCCCGAATATTGCACCATTGCCCCATCCTCCTGGATGCCCCGGCAGTACCCTCAGACCCGCTGAGTCCCTAGGCTGTGGTGGATCACGTCCCCTGAAGGGAGGCTCCTGTTCTCTGCTCTAGTAGTCCCTAAGCTTTTCACTGCCCACAAACAGAGTAGGGTATTCCAGTCCTCAGAGAGGTTCCTGGGCACACTGCCCCACCAGATAGGCCCAGGGATGGCTTAGAGAGACCTGGACCTGGCCAGAGGCATCATTCCCGTGTCCGTCTCCGTGGCCCCCTCTGTGACCCTCTCCTGAGCCCCAGCCCTTGCGTGTGAAAAGGAAAAAGGAAACAGCTGATGCTGTTTCAGCGTCACTGAGGTGAGGAAAGTGAAACACTTGGTGATTTAAATTCTGCCGGATAGGAGGTTTTGTCAGTTTGATTGAGAATCCAGCTTCAGGCTCTGAGTCCCCATCCCCTACACAAACTTAAATAAAGAGCCTGTTGGTGATAAAAGAAATGAAGATATCTCAGAGGCAAAGATGCCAGCAAATATTGCTTCACTTGGCAGTGATAAAGAAACTCGGAGATAGTATCAGGCCTGAAAGCACAAAGAATGAGCCGGTGAAGCAGATCCAGGCTTAGGAAGTAGGGTGACAGTTGGCCAGGTGGTGCATAGGAAAGATGCTCACCCCCAGTTGTAAGTTATGTGCTGAGAAGAAAGGAAGCAGAGTCAAGAGGACTCCTTGCTGACGTGTTTGCAAAGAAATGAAACACTTTAATTCTCAATGCTTAAGATGGCAGAGTAGTAAAAAAAAAAAAAAAAAAAAAGCTTTACTATTGTTGATTCTCTAAACATTTACAACCAGTGAATCCTAAAGGAGATCAACCCTGAATATTCTTTGGAAGGGCTGATGTTGAAGCTGAAGCTCCAAAACGTTGGCCACCTGATGCGAATCTGTCTGTTTGGAAAGAACTCTGACGCTAGGAAGGATGGAAGACAAGAGGAGAAGGGGATGACAGAGGACGAAATGGATGGATGGCATCCCTGACTCAATAGACATGAGTTTGAGCAATGTCTGGGAGACAGTGAAGGACAGGGAATATTTGTGTGCTAAGGTTCACAGGGTCGCAAAGAGTCAGACAGGACTGAGTGACTGAACAACAACAAAGGTGTCACACAGTTCAGTTAGTGCAACAGGGTTCTTAACGTGAAAAAAAAAACAAAGAAAAACATGGAATGGCCATGGAAAAATATCATGATTGTGCTTAGATTATGAAGGTTGGCTTTGCAGTTTCAGCTAGAGTGGTCACCCCGGTGGGCCTGCTCCAGGGTACAGATCAGGTTTGCCAGTCATTACTTTTGAGGCTTGCTTGCCTTTCGTTTGTTCAGACACCCTGAGTGGAAGATCATGCCTTTGTTTCTCTTTTTTTTCCCAGTCTTACTGAGATATGAGTAGAATTGTCTCATAGCCCTGGGTAAGTTTAAGGGGTTCAGCATCATGAGTCCACTTACATCCATCCTGCAGTGATGAGTGCGGGGAGTCTAGTGAACGTTCAGCATTTCATTTGGATTCAAAATTAAATAGAGAAAAGTACTTTTTTGGATGAGAACTCTTAGGGCTCACTCTGTTCACTTTTATATCCAACAGAAAACAGCATTAGTTATACTTGTGTTGTATGTCACCTCCTCATACGTACTCCTAGCTAGAGGATGAACATGATCGTTTCACGAGCTGTCCTTCTCAGTCGCTGAGAATGATGTCCCTGCCCCCCGCCACCAGCCACTTTGTGAATATTAGAAACAGCCCCTCCCAGGCTGCCCGCACCCACTTCTGTCTGAGCCTCTCTCATGTGTGTGTCCAGTCTCAGTGCTCCCTCCGAGTGCCCTTGGAAGTAGGAAGTGGGTACAGCCGCTGACATCTCCCCTAGGCAAAGAGAAACAGAGTCGGACCCTGTGAAACCATGAGGTTTGGTTTTCAGGGCTCCAGTGAGCTCTGGCACCACAGCCCTTCATGTCTCCGGATGGAACAAATATCCCCAGGTCATTCACCTTAACACTTAAGTAAATAAACAATCGTCGGAGCAGAGGTATAGAATTGATACAGGATATGAAGACAGGAGGCAGTTTTCTGAAACGGGTTAACGGGGGGTATCCTGTACTGCACATTAGTGAGGTCTCCTTTGTGTGCAGTTGGGAAGATCCCCTGGAGTGGCAAATGGCAGGCCACTCCCGTATTTTTGCCTAGAGAATCCCATGGACAGAGGAGCCTGGTGGGCCACAGTCCGTGGGGTCCCAAGAAGTCCGACACGACTGAGCGGTTACTGCTTAATACTAGGAAGAAATTGGGCGAGAAGCGAAGTGTTAGAACGGAAGGGATTTATTGAGAGTAGGACACTTGGAAGGTTCCCAAGCGTTGTGTTGCCCTAAGTACTCAGTTACACTTACACCATCAGAGGAAGAGGGGAAGGGGGCGAAGATCTTCTTTTTCTTGAGTAGACAGCACGTTTCTATCATCAGTGCCTCCCCCAGGTAGGGCAGGGAAGTTTCCTTGTCCCTTTCTATGTGGTCAGGCTAGGACTATCATAGTTCAGTTCAGTTCAGTTGCTCAGTCGTATGCCACTCTTTGCGACCCCGTGGACCGCAGCACCCTAGACTTCCCTGTCACGTTACTTGGGAAAACTGTTTTCGGGTCTCAGGACAATGCAGGTCTTTGATTTGAAAAAGGCACCTTTCCGTAGGTGATTGTGTTTGGTTTGTCCAGGGCCTGTTTTGGGGAGTCATTACCTTGATGACCACTGGGCAGGTTGTAGGTCTTGTTTTCGGCTATCGTTGTATTGTTCGGGGACGCATTCTGGCCAGAACGTGTCTTGTCTTGGGGGCCCAAGAGCATGTTGTGGGGGTTATTGACTCACGGAGCTCACTCGGCAGGGTGCAAGTCTCAGGCCAGCACTGTTTTATGGTTTTGGGCCATGTCTCACGCTTGTGTTGCATGGTTTTGTTGCTAAGCAAGTTCGCTTGATTAAAGCAAGCCAAGGTGGCTTTGATGCCAGGCGACTTTGTTTTGCTCTAGGAATCGAGGAAGCCTACGTGTTTCAGAATTTTCCCGTTACTTCCTTGAGTGTCATTCGTCTTATTGTGGTCTCGCAAAACCCTGTAAAGTTTCTTCTCTTATGTACAGTTCCCTCGTGGAGTATCGAGCCAACTGTCTGATCATTCTGTTGTATTATTCCACTACTATCTACCAGCTGGGGATGCTCCCCCCGCCCCCAAGCGCAGGCCGCAGCGCCCTCAGTGATCCCGACACCGCTCGAGCAAATGAGATACAGCTCTGAGAGCCGGGAGACCAGGCCCCTAGTTCTGCTGCCTGGAGCGGACCCTCACCCTCCCATCCCCCGCCCACTCCACCCTACTGCTGCTTTGCCTGTAGAAGCACCAGGCTGAGGAGTAACTGGCTAGAGGTAGGGTGACCTGGACCTCTGGCAAGTCTTCACTGTGGAGGAAGAAGGAGGGAGCCTCTTTTGTTTAGGTCTAGATGTCATTGAATCCGTCTTGCCAAGCACAGGAAGAGGCAGAGGGGGCTCATAGAAAGGGTAGACCTTTCCAGGGTAAGAAGAGATCCAGCTGCAGAGCGGAGGGAGGGCAGACCTACTGGAACTGCAGGTGGGATGTCGTCTGCTGGAGGCTGGGTCCGCAGGGCTTCTGTCAGTCTGGGGCCTCTGAGGACCAACCAGGCTGTGGTCTTCATCCAGAAGCCAGGGAGGGTCATCTTCCAGCATTTCTAGTGCCTCTTTGGGCACAGAGGCATTCCAAAGACCCCCGAGGAAGGCCCTGGGGAGCCGACGGTTTGCCGTCGCAGAAGGAATTGTGCAGCTAGAGAGGGAATGAGCTCTTCCCAACCCCGAAACGAGCTCCGAGGCCGCACCAGCCTGTGAGGTAGAACTGTCCGCCAGGTTGACTCACGCCTCGGTCCCTGGGAGTCGTCCTGGGCCGACCTGACGCTGGGCAGGGAGATCCCGTCTTCATGCCGATGAGCCCCTGGTGCTTCTGTGTCCAGTGAGTCCCCTGCCCAAACGGACTCTGTGGAGCTGGAGGTGGACAGAGGCCTGTCCCCTGCCTGGCCCGGAGAGACTTTCTGGCTGATACTTGCCGTTTTTAGATCATTTGAAGACAGTGGTCCCTCCTGCGTCCTTAGATCTCCTGGATGTTGAGTTCCCGTGGAAACATCCCAAGCCTAGTCCTCTGCTGTTGGCTGTCTGCCCAAGTGCCCGTGAAGTCGGCCAGCTCTCCCTCATGTACAGTGGGGCAGATGCGTCCATCCATCCATCTTCGCCCAGGGGGGTCTTCCGGTTCCTCCTCCGTGGAGCGTGACAGCGTCCTGCCTTGGCTGTCTCGGGCTCTTTCCAGGCTGGAAAGAAAACCAGGGGTGAGCTTCGGCTTCTCTCTGAAGGTTATTTGAGGAAGTGGGGGAGAGTGCCAGGGTCGTCACGGCTGCTCCTTAATCAGGGACTTGATGATTCTCTTGGTTGCGAGGCTTGAGCTCCTGCAGCTGCTTGGTCCAGGTGATTGCTGGAAGGCAAAATGCCCACTAGGCACATTGCAGCTTGACCCTGTTTTAGGGTTTTAGCTCTATTTAAGGGGCAGACACATCTCTGGCTGCTGATGGGGATGGTAGGAATTTGGTGAGTGCCATCTCTAGGAAGTTACCAAACTGCAGCGTGTCCTTCAGGGAAGGCCACCTTCTGGCCCTCCAAACAGAAGAACTGTTGCGGCATCACAAGGCCGAGGGTGGAGAGGTTCCGTCCGTCTGTGTTCTGAGACCGCAGCAGAACCAGCGTGTCCGCGAGCCCAGCAGGGGCTGCACCCCAGACCCTCTGATGCAGGCTTTGCACCCCCCTGGGCAGAAAGTCCGTGTTGCTCCCTGTGCTTAATGCAGAGCAGAGGACAAAGGGAATTGTATTTGTGGGCTTCGAGTTGAGCTCCCATCAGAATCTGTGTAGGTGAGAGCCTTAGAGGAGGGAGGGAGAGGGGTGAGGGGTGGGGGTTTCGAAGGCGCTTTGCATTCCTTGTTCACTGGCACTGAGGGAACGTCAGGTTACCCCCCTGCTCTTGGGAGGGAGGCTTTGAAGTTCGTGGTGAAGGTACAGGTCGCTGGACAGAGCCCAGGCTGGGATGTGCATGGGGACGCCTGAGCCTCGTCTTGCCGCCGTTTGCTGACACAGAATGTGTCCTTGGCCCACGTTTTATTTCCTTTCAGGAGAGCCCACGACCCTAAGCCCTCAGTGGCTTTCAGGCAGAAGAAGGCGCGTCCCGGGTTTGGCCAGCCGAAAGGGACGCGTCACATTCCTAAATTTAATCTCCTGGCTTCAGGGAGGAAATGGTCTTTGCCTCCAGGGAGGGAGGCAGCGTGGATCTTGGGTTTGCCTTGGGTTTAAGGGATCCACCTGGTCCCTTTGTAGCCACTCCCTCTGCTGGCAATTTGTCAAGCCCAGCCTAAGAGAAGTCGCTGAATTCCTGGAAACGCAACACACGGGACTTGGCTGCTTCCCTTGGTTTCACTCCAAATGTCTGGTCCCTCTGTTCTCCTGGCCAGCTCCTAGGTGTCATTTTGACCTGACCGGTTCCAGGGAAGCCTGGACCCTCAAAAGCTGGAGGACCCACCATCCCTCCATTACACCTCTGTTCCCCCGTGAACGAGCACACGTGTCACGTGTCGCTGTGTGGCGTAATATGATGTGTAAGCGACGGTGTGACACTCGGGAGTCTTACTCTGTCTCTTTTTCTTCTGGGGCGACACCACCGTCCGCACAAAGCTGTCTGAACGTGAACATTTGGGTGATTTTGATGTGGCCCAAACTCCCCCAACGAACGTACCTTCAGGTTGGTTTTCCTCTTTGATATTTTGCTTCTGTGAACAGACAGAGGATCCCATCAGTTGTATGTAGTGAGAAAGTAAACGCCCCACTCAGCCTTTAGCTGGACGGAGATCTAGTAGTAAGATAGCACTTGAGCCGGGAATGGACGTTTCGGCCAGAATCTCAAAAGCGTGCCCTGGAAGGAGAAGACGGTCTCAGGGCTGAGCGCACTGCTCCACGCTGGAGCCTCAGGTTCTGACAGCTGTACCTGCCGGGGTATTCATGGCACAGGCGACACAGGCCACGATCCTGTAGAGAATTTTCTTTGCCTTTCCATTCACCTTGGCAGTTGCACACTTTGCTTTTGCTCCTGCGTGCAGTTTTACGTTTGTCCCAGACTGGTTTCTTCTCTGATTTCCGCCACTTTTACAGACGGTCAAGAACATTTCTTAACCAAGTAGAATTTGGTGGCGGGAGGGATGGGGTAGGACGGGGTGATCGTGAGGGCATGGGTCCGCACCCGACTGCATCTGGGGTCCTAGTTCCCTGGTAAGGATAGAACTCGTGGCCCTGCCGTGAAAGCACCGAGTCCTCCTCACTGAACAGCCAGGGACATTCCTGGAATTGCTTTAACGCAAGACGTCTCATTCGGAGGAGTTTTTGAGTGACGTTGTACACTTGAGTGTGTGAGCAGTGATTATAGTTCATACCAATTTACGGTTTTGTGAATTTACTAGCTTAAAGGGTTCTGGGAGTTTCTTTTTGTTTTAAAAGGTCGAAACTCTTCTCTAAGTCCGTGGAATACCAAAACCAAAATCTGTAGAATATTTTAAAGAGTGCAGGCTTTGTTCAGAATGTGAGCGCTTTGCTCCACTGAACCGAACGGTAGTAAGATTTGTAGAAGAGACGCAGAGTGAAAGGCACGTCTTTTTATCGAGTGACATGACAGCACCCATCGCGTGAGTTACTGGCTGGAGTTTAGAGACAGGCCGTGTTGGGCTAAACTCCTTATTGCTGTTTTCAGCCCTTGGGTAATAATCAGAAGCTTTCTCTGAAGAGAGTGGGGTCAGCTGTCAGACTCCTAGGTATCTGCCGGCCAGCAGGGCTGGGATCAAATGCAGCAGCCAGTAGATACGGGATGGGGCAAGAGGTCACCTTGTCCCTTTGTTGCTGCCGGGAGAGAGGCTCGTCCTGGTGCCAGCGGGGGCCAGAGCTGTGACTTGGTGGCCAGAAGATGTGTCTGACCCTGCCTTGGGTTCCGTGAGGGTGGAGGGACAGCAGGGTCTCCCCGGTTCCTTGGCCGGAGAAGGACCCGCCCCCACCCCTCGCTCTCTGACATCCCCCCAGGACTGGTTCCGGAGTAGGTGCTTCAGGATGGGCGTCTGGGCGCCCCCCCGCCGACTCCTGGAGCTGGCCGGCCAGAGCCTGCTGCAGAACGAGGCCTTGGCCGTCGCGGCCCTGGAGGAGCTGCCCGTGGAGCTCTTCCCTCCGCTGTTTACGGCGGCCTTTGCCGGGAGGCACACCCATGCCGTGAAGGCGATGGTGCAGGCCTGGCCCTTTGCCTGCCTCCCTCTGGGCGCCCTGATGAAGGACCACGAGCCTCATCTGGAGACCTTCCAGGCTGCACTCGACGGCCTGGACCTCCTGCTTGCTGAGGAGGTCCGCCCCAGGTAAGGTCGACCTGGCAGACTGGTGGGGCCTGGGGGTGTGAGCAAGATGCAGCCAGGCCAGGAGGATGACCTGGGAACAGGCGTTCGGGGGGAGAGGACTGGTTGAGGGGACAAAAGGCACGTGGTTCCCGCCCCGCCCCCCCGCAGTGTGCCTTAAAGCGGGGACCAAGGCGGGCCCGGCAGCCAGAGGATCTGTGGCGTGTGGAGTGCAGCGCCCTCGCGGGGTCCTGGTGCCCGTCGGCCCCTGCGCAGCTCAGTGTGTCCCCCTCGGCCCCGCAGGCGGTGGAAGCTGCAGGTGCTGGACTTGCGCCGCAACGCCCACCAGGACTTCTGGACCCTGTGGTGTGGCATCAAGGCCAGCGTGTGCTCGCTGCTGGAGCCCGAGCCGGCCCAGCCCATGCAGAAGGCGCGCAGGGTGGAGGCGCAGGCGGGGCTGAAGCCGGCGCGGGCCCCTGTGGAGGTGCTGGTCGACCTGTGCCTCAAGGAGGACACGCTGGTCGAGACCCTCAGCTACCTGTTGAAGAAGGCCAAGCAGAGGAGGAGCCTGCTGCACCTGCGCTGCCAGAAGCTGAGAATCTTCACCGTCCCCGTGCAGAGCATCAGGAGGATCCTGAAGCTGGTGCAGCTGGACTCCATCCAGGACCTGGAGGTGAACTGCACCTGGAAGCTGGCCACGCTGGGCAGGTTCCTGCCGCACCTGGGCCGGATGGGCAACCTGCGCCGGCTGCTGCTGTCGCGCGTGCGCCTGTTGCCGCACACCGCCCCCGCCCGGGAGGCGCACTGCGTCCGCCAGCTCACCGCCCAGTTCCTGAACCTGCCCCACCTGCAGGAGCTCTCCCTGGACTCCATCTCCTTCCTCGAGGGCCGCCTGCACCAGGTGCTCAGGTGAGGCGTGGCGCCAGGTCCGCAGACCAGAACCGGCCTGTCTCGTTTCGTGGCCGCTGGGGACATTGCCAGGGTGCACGGGTCGCTGGGAAGTCCTCAGGGTGCCGCCGCTCTGTCCGCGGGCGTCTGGTCAGGTCACCTCCCTGGTCAGGGTCAGAGGCGTGGCCTGGGTTAGACGTTGTCAAAGGGGACTTCTTGCTGGCCGTGCACATAGTCGGGGTCAGGTGTGACGCCCTTGGGCGTTCTTTCCGAGAGAGCGCTGTCTTAGCGGAGACGATGACAGAGAAGTCAGCGAGAAGGACGTCGGTCCATCAGGCGTGAGGTTAGAAGTCCGAAGCGCTGTCTCTCCCTCGCACCCGCCGCTTCTGTCCTGAGCTGGTTTAGGCTCCAGGTGAGCTTTGGGAAGTGGGTGATTCTGGAGATGACAAGGAGGGATCAGGCGGGGAAAATTGTGGCTCCTAAGCAGTCCAGAGAAGAGAAAAGGTCCCACGAGCATCATTGTTGAAGTGGCTCCATTCTCTTCCAGTCCAAATGACAAGCATTATTTTCCTTTCCGACTTCTGAATACGTAGGAAATCCTCAGTATCAGGTTGTCGCTCTGCCTTGAACACAGTGATAAAAGCTGAGAGGATGCAGCCTAGTGTGGCCATATGAATGAGTTGCATTGATTCTCTTTGTGGCAGCTGCAGAGTCCAAGCATTAGCGGTAAATATGTTCACTGGGAAACCAGAAAAAGGAAAGAAGAAAAAAAAGGAGATGGACTTTCTGGGAACCGTCCAGGGGATATTCGGCCAGTGATGGTGTGGAACCCCAGCCCACGTCCACTGCATCCAGCCTGCTGTCGCATTCAACTAGTCGTGTCTTGTAAAACCACCCTAATTCCTGCTACCCCAATACTAATAAGCTGACGTAGGCAAATAACATTTGTTTCCTGTTTGTTTCCCACACGGAAAATAGTTCATCATTTTGTGCAGGGGGAGGTCATACCCCAGTGAGCATGACCTTCCCCCCGGAAGAGCCCCTGCCTTCCCGTCAAGAAGGGGAGAGGCCAGCCCCGAGCCAGTGAGATGCCCTGCGTTGCGGTGAAACAGGCCTCTCCTCCCCACGTCCTTCGGCCCGCCACCTCTGCCCCTGGGACTGACTGCCCTGTGTCTCCCCCAGGTGCCTGAAGACCCCTCTGGAGACCCTGTGCATCAGCAACTGCCTGATTTCGGAGTCAGACCTGACGTACCTGTCGCAGTGCCCAAGCGTCAGCCTCCTGAAGGACCTGGGGCTCAGCGGGGTCAACCTGACCAGCCTCAGCCTGGAGCCCCTGCAGGTCCTGATCGAGAGGACCTCGGCCACCCTGCAGGACCTGGACCTGGACGAGTGCGGCATCATGGACTCCCAGTTCAGCGCCCTCCTGCCCTCCCTGAGCCGCTGCTCCCAGCTCACCACCTTCCGCTTCTGCGGCAACCCCGTCTCCATGTCCGTGCTGGAGAGCCTGCTGCAGCACACCGTGGGGCTGAGCAAGCTGAGTCTGGTGCTGTACCCCGCACCCCTGGAGAGCTATGAGGATGTGCGCGGCACCCTGCACCCGGGCCTCCTGGCTCAGCTGCACGCCCGGCTCAGGCAGCTGGTGCGCACGTCTGGGCGGGCCAGCACGGTCTGGTTCAGCTCCAACACCTGTCCCCACTGCGGTGACGAGATCTTCTACGGCATCTGGCCCATCCTGTGCCCCTGCTACATGCCCGCCTAGCGCAGGTCACGAGTTGCAGGCTTTGTCCCTGGCACCGGGACACTGCCACCCAGACCTCAGTGCATCTAGAAGGAAGACAAACCACAGTTTCAGACAGTTGTTCAGTGCATGGGGGAAAAGGAAAGGTGATATAGAGTGGGCGGGGAGGGAGGGGTTGGTGGTATTCTTTGGAGAGATGTGCTCTGACCAAGTTGGAAATGTGAATCTGAACTCTGGAGGCGGGGTTTTGGGCTTGGGAGGTTGTTGGCGTCATTACCCCCGTGTTGGATTGTTAACAGAGAAATAGAGGGAAGTTCAGTGTGAATCATTTGGGGTCCTCTGTCATCTGTGTCCATGATTTTCCCCTTTAAACTCGTGAGTCTTCCTGTTGGTGGTTAAATAAAAGGGCCTGAGCGTGAGTGGGGCCTAGATGCGCTCCGATAGGCAAGGATCGGCTACAGGAGTTCAGGGCCCTGTTTGCCCACTCCGTGTGGTTCTCATTTCCAGGGCATCCACGTCCTCACTCGTTTCGGAGGCTGTTCGATCTGTCGTCATAATACGAGGTGCGTCCTCAGGGCCTGCAACGAACTAAGTGTCCAGGAGCGAGCACCGCTGGAGGGGACCGTCTTCCCACGGGACCCTCGCTGCTAACCCCACCCAGGCCCTGGACTCCGGCATTTTCCCCGGTGGATCCAGCAGATGCCAAGCCTCCATCTCAGCCCCCGGGCGGTGCCAAGACGGGTTCACTGTGCAAAGTCAGGCCCGGGGTCCTGGGGGATATTCACCCTCAGACCATCTGGAGCCTCTGGGAGCCAGCAGCCCGTTCCCACTTTCCCACTGCTCCTCCGTATCTGCCACTTTGGGACTCCGTGGACCGTAGGCAGCCGGGCTTCTCTGCCCAATGCATTCTACAGGCGAGAATACTGCAGTGGGTAGCCAGCCGTCCTCTTTTCCAGGACATCTCCCCGACCCAGGGATTGAACTTGGGTCTCCCGCCCCCCACCACTCATATTCCTTTCCTGGCTGCAGACCCAAACGCCTTCCAGTACATTCATCTGCTCTCAAGCCATCGACACAAAGCTGCTGTCCTCCTTCCTGGAAACCTTCCCTGCAGAAGAGGTTGAACTCATGTCCTCTGCTTCTTCGTAACCTAACATGGGAAGGCTTTTCTGTACATCTGTTGATAAGCTTCAGTGTGTTCTGCTGGACAACAGTGGTTTCTCTTCCTTCTTTTTTTTTTTTTTCCACATAAAACACATACTCCCCTTCACATGCAGGGTGGTTTGAGCACAGGCCTCGCTCTGTTCTCACGGGGTTCTGTCCCTCACAGTCTAGGAGAGAAGTAAGAGAAATCGGGGCCAGAAAGAGTTGGGCGGGGACCTTTAGCAGCAGTGGTCTGCAAGACGTGGTCCACAGGAGCAGGCTGCATCCTGGAAAATCTGGGCCGGTGGGCATTTGTTGATGGGTGGGAGTCACCTGGGAGCTGAGTCATCACCTGCATACCCCCTACCTGTCCTTGAAGTGAGCCCTCTCTAGGGACCCCGATGTAAAGAATGTGTTAAAAGTACTAAGGTGGCCACCAGAAATAGCACAGACTTAAACAAGAGGAAGCGTTTTTCTCCCGGTTCTGGAGGCCGGAAATGTAGGATCAAGGTGTTGACAGTGTGGTGCCTCCGCAGGTCTCTTTCTTTGATGTGCAGACAGCTGCATTCTCGTGTCCTCCTGTCTCTTCATGTCCAATCATGCTTGACGTCTTCTTGAGTGTCCTAATTTCCTCTTTTGTTTGTTTGTTTGTTTGTTTGTTTGTTTGATTTCCTGGGCGAGGTGCTTTGCTTCTGGGTCTTAGTTGCAGACCAGGGATTGACTTTGGGTCCTTGGCAGTGAAAGCTCTGAGCCCTAACCCCTGGCTTGCCAGGGGTCGTCCTCTCTCTTCTTATATAGACAACCATCAGATTGGACTAGGGCTCACCCTGGTGACCTCGTTTGAACTTCATCACCTCGTTAACGATACCATCTCCAAATACGGTAACATTCCAAAGTGTTGGGGGTTAGGACTTCTACAGATAGTTTTCAAACATGTATTGCTTTATTTGACTGCACCCGGTGTTAGTTGTGGCAGGTGGGGTCTTCGGTCTT
This sequence comes from Bos taurus, assembly GCF_002263795.3. Taxonomy (NCBI): domain Eukaryota; kingdom Metazoa; phylum Chordata; class Mammalia; order Artiodactyla; family Bovidae; genus Bos; species Bos taurus. The sequence goes on from NC_082638.1 coordinate 25,409,555, forward strand.
CCGGGCAGCACGTGGGATCTAGTTCCCTGACCAGGGACCGCAGCCCAGGCCCCTGCACTGGGAGTGCAGGGTCTTAGCCACTGGACCATTGTGAAAGTCCCCTCAACATATGGATTTTGCAGGACACAATGAAGCCCCAAACAGGGTTGATGGTAGGGTGATTTGCCCGGCTACACATTTGCACCCTACCTGCTCCTGAGAAAAATCTGAGACCTTTAATAACGTTGACTCCCTGGTCCCAATTGTGGAGATACTGATTCTGTGGGTGTGGAGTAAGATCGGCAGAAGCAACCAGAGCATCAGTACTTTGCAAAAGCTCTCTGGGGCTCGCTGTTTAATGTGGACACCTTAAGCAGCCCGGGCAGCACCTGGAGTTGTGAGAAACTCAGACTCTCAGGCCCTAAGTGCAACCGTTGGACGAGAATGTGTTTTTGCACAAGATACTTAGGCAATTCCTTAGATTCCCTGAGGCTTAAGAAGCACAGCCCGGGAGATTTGAGAGCGTGGCCCAAACCGAGAAGTTTGGATCCGGATCTCTGGGCTTTGCTCATACCCTACCTTCCTTCAATACCAAGAACATCCCGAAGGCCCGAGAGAGGCTGCACGTGTCCTAGAATCTCGGAAGGGTGGTGGGGAGGATGAGGCTCCCAGCTCGAGCTACAGCATCTGATGGGTTTATTGAATTACCAATAACCCGCTCCTCCCAAGGCAGGTGCTCAGTGTGTCCCATAGAGAAAAAAATGAATCGCTTTCCCTCCACCCTCAGGGTGTCCTGAAGGCGTAGATTCTTGGGTATTTTAAACATGTGCTTATTGTGGTTTGGGCTCCCGTTGTGGCTCAGCTGGTAAAGAATCTGCCTGCAATGTGGGAGACCTAAGTTTGATCCCTGGGTTGGGAAGATCCCCTGGAGAGGGGAAAGGCTACCCACTCCAGTACTCTAGCTTGTAGGATTCCACGGACTGGATAGTCCACGCCGTCCACAAGGGTCGGACACCGTGGAGCGACTTTCAGCGTCACCCTTGTGGTTTAGTTGCTAAGTTGTGTCTGACTCTTTTGGGAGCCCGGAGACTGTAGCCTGCCAGGCTCCTCTGTCCATGGGATTTCCCAGGCAAGAATACTGGAGTGGTTTGTCCTTTCTTCCTCCAGGGCATCTTTCCGACCCAGAGAATGAACCCGGGTCTCCTGCATTAACAGGTGGATTCTTTGCTGCTGCGCCACCAGACATCAAACTTTCCCACAGTATTGGAGGGTTTTACTCCCTGGGACCCGCTTCACTTCAGAATCAAGGAGGGGGGCAAACATTGCCTTTTCAGATTCCCAGGCCCCCCCTCCTCTGGCAGTTTGAGTTTCTTAGTTCTGATATGCAGCCCTGGAATCTCAATGTTTAACAAGGTCCCAGGTGATTCTGAGATTTGAGCAATCTTTAGAAGCACACGAAAGTGAAAGTGTTAGTCATCCAGTTGTGTTCGACTCTTTGCAAACCCAAGGATCCTGGCTCCCCAGGCTCCTCTGTCCGTGGAATTCTCCAGGCAAGAATACTGGAGTGGACAGCCCTTCTCTTCTCCAGGAGATCTTCCCGACCCAGGGATCAAAGCCCGGTCTCCTGTACTGCAGGCAGATTTTTTTTTTTTTTTTTTTTACTGTCTGAGCCATCAGGGAAGCCCAGCAGCATAAATAGGGAGTCACAATTTTCCTTCCTATCCCCTAAGTTTGTGCAAGCCTTTTAAAATTGACATCGACTTTTTTTTTTTTTTTTGTCATAAGCCTAGGCACTGCAAAGGATGTAGTTTTTAGCATACAATAAAAATAAACCCTTTAAGTACATAAAACTAGGAATTCCCGGGCAAACCCGTGGGTAGTGCTCAATGCTTTCACTCTGGCGTCCTGGGTTCAGTCCCTGGTCAGGAAACTAAGATCCTGCAGCCAGTCTCATGGGATGTCCATAAATAAATAAAACTGTTAATGGCATGCTTTCAAATATATCCAGAAGAATGATGTAAACCGCATAGAGTTGTTTTATGTATTAATTTTTATTGACTTATTTGGCTGCCTCGGGTCTTAGTTGTGGCATGCGGGATCCTTTGTCCGTTCTACTGCCCTCTGGCATGTGGGATCTTAGTTCCTTAGAACCACGGATCAAACCCGCGTTCCCTGCATTGGAAGGCAGATTCTCAATCACTGGACCCCCAGGGAAGTCCCCAGCCTTGGGTTTTGATACTCACCAACTTTGGAGAAGGACATGGCAACCCACTCCGGCACTTTTGCCTGGAGAATTCCATGGTTAGAGGAGCCTGGCTGGCTACAGTCCATGGGGTCACAAAGAGTCAGACAGGACTGAGCAGCTAGGCACAGCACTCACCATCGACCATCTTGCTGCTAAGTCGCTTCAGTTGTGTTCGACTCTGTGCGACCCTATAGATGGAAGCCCACCAGGCTCCCCCGTCCCTGGGATTCTCCAGGCAAGAACACTGGAAGGGGCCGCCATTTCCTTCTTCAATGTGTGAAAGGGAAAAGTGAAAGTGAAGTCACTCAGTCGTGTCCGACTCGCAGCGACCCCATGGACTGCAGCCTACCAGGATCGGCCGCCATCCATGGGATTTTCCAGGCAAGAGTACCGGAGTGGGGTGCCATTGCCTTCTCCAACCAACCATCTTACAAGAGTATAAAACGAGCTCTTTCTAATGCTCAGGTGTTTATTCTTTTTTCTTGCTTCATTGAGATGTCATGGGCATATATTGTGTGAATTTAAGAGGAACACATGTTGATTTGATAAGAAAGGTATTTTTGATGTTATATCTGGGTAAAGCACTTGAGATCACGTTCATTAGCGAACTTCATTTGGGTTCTAATTCCGTGGCTCTGTTACCTTATAAGGACTGGAAATACACATATTTCTTCCCTGAAACCTTCCCTCCCCCTAAGAATCTGTGTGCAGAGGGCTGTAAAGGCAGTGGAAGGGAAAGCTTGAGATATAACCTAGGTGGCGCAAAGGGGAAGGAGAGAGAAGAGGGGGCTCGAGGGAGGAAGGGAGAAGGATGCGGACCAGGGTGTGAACTGACAGCCCTGACGTGGTTTAAGAAAGCATGAGCCCCTGCCTAAGAAAAGCTCCCGGGGTTCAGCAGGAAGATCCACAGTGAGGACAGCGGCAATCCAGGGGGTGCTGCGTCTTCAAGTGCAGATCACCTGGGAGTAGGCATGCTTCCTGTCCCCCTCACCCTGCCCACCACCCCAGCCACCACCCCAGCCCCTTGCTCCTGGAAGACAACAAGGGTTTCTTATTTGCCGCTGGAGAATTTTCTGGCATTGAAAGAGGACCCCTGCCTTTTTAGGTTCCTGACATCAGCCCGAGGTCTGTGGGAATCGCTGTGTGGACCACCTTCCCCTGCCCTTAAGCTACTGAACCCCAAATAAATAAAGATGCAGATTGAAATTGGAGATGAGGTGGTGGGCCGCTGGATGCCCGAGAGGCAAGTGGGGACTCTCACCACACTGATGTGGTGAGAAAACAGCCCCTGGCCGGGGCCCTGAAACCCCACCCATATTCATTCCTCTCTCTAGCAATTCGGTCCAAAGGTTTCTACTTGAAAGATCCTCTGGGGAAAAAGTGGTTCAGAAACCTGAGTGGAGCCTGGTTTGGATACTATGCATTGGATTAGAATGGGCTTTAAAAGGCTTGGAATCTCCTGATACAGCCTCACTGAGACAAGGCTTTTGGAGAGCCAGGTAGGACTTCCATGGACACAGGACACAGGACATGGTGCTGGTATTTCCAGGGAAATCTCTCTGTGAGGTGGAGACATAGACACTCCGGTTTCACCCTCCACTGAGGCTCAAGAGTGGGAAGTGTTTGCCCCCACTCAGTCAACTGGACTGATGAGCCATGGGGTTTGGAATGCTTCATTTTGGTCTCTGCAGCAATGAGCCTGTAAAATTTCTGCATAGTGGGCTAGAGCGTAGCCAGGCATTAAGAGCCATGGGGTCACTGCCATTAGCAGTGTGAAACAGCCTCGGGCAGCGGCAAAGGTTCACGGCTCTGTTCCAATAAAACTTTATTTGTGACCCTGAAATTTAGATATCCTCTAATTCTCACACCTCACAAATTATTCCTTGGTTTCCCCCCCAAATTACAAAAAATGTAAAAATGTGAAATGTATTTTTAAAAGTTAAAAAAAAAAAAAAAAAAAAACCTAAAACATAAAACTCATTCTTAGCTTGTTGGTGGGAGGAAAAGAAACCAAAAAACAGGAGGCAAGCCAGTTTGTCAATCTCTGTCTAATTGAATTACCAATAAATAACCTGCTCCTCCCAAGGCAGCTAGCATCCCATTAGTGACTTGTGACATGTATTTAGTAGGCTGGATTCTGCTTATGAAAAAATAAAAAATTTCATAAATCTAAGATGACATCAGCTGTAAGATACAACAGCATTCTTTTTTTTTTTTTTCACCACACACTTTTCCATGTGGGATCATAAATCCCTGACCAGGGACTGAACCAATGCCCCCTGGAATAGAAGTGAGGAGTCTTAAATATGGGATCATCAGTGAAGCCCCACAGCATTGTTCCTCATGCCAATATAAAATATATATTTACTGACATATGTATGGGTGTGCACTCAGTTGCTTCAGTCAGGTTTGACTCTCTGCAACCCTACGGACTGTAGCCGAGCAGACTCCTCCGTCCATAGGATTCTTCAGGCAGGAATACTGGAGTGGGTTGCCATGCCTTCCTCCAGGGGTCTTCCTGACCCAGAGATGGAACCTGCATCTCTTATGTCTTCTGCCTTGGCAGGAGGGTCCTTTACCTCTAGGGCCACCATTTACGCAAAGCCAAACAAACTATGATATGCCACTGATTAATTTAGAAAGATGGTAACAAAAACCCTGTGTACGAGACAGCAAGAGAGACACCCATGAATAGATCAGTCTGATGGACTCTGTGGGAGAGGGAGAGGGTGGGGAGATTTGGGAGAATAGCATTGAAACGTGTATAATATCATGTATGAAACGAGTCGCCAGTCCAGGTTCAATGCACGGTACTGGATGCTTGGGGCTGGTGCACTGGGACGACCCAGAGGGAGGGTAGGGGAGGGAGGAGGGAGGAGGGTTCAGGATGGGGAACGCGGGTATACCTGTGGCGGATTCATTTCGATATTTGGCAAAACTAATACAATATTGTAAAGTTTAAAAATAAAATAAAAGTTAAAAAAAAAAAAAACACACACACAAAAAACGTGATGGATCTGCCTTCAGAAATGGTCAAATGTAAACTTCAGAATGTCCCTTAATGGCAATGAAATGTGGTAATGTCATGGAAGCTATCAACAAATGTATTATATGGAGAGAAACTGTGTTGCAAACCTTTTATTTCAATGACCACCACCGCCCGTGTCCGCATCCAGCTACATGCTGGCTGACTTTCTCCCTTGCATGCTAATTTTAAATCACGAAGTTCTGGATTTCATGAAGTGCTTGGAGAAATCGCTTCTCAGCCTTCTGGCTAAGATCAAGTGTAAGTATCTGGGGAGCCAGGAGTAAGTGGGTCGAGGCTGTGGCACAGATAAACGATGGTGTTACTAACAGTTTCTGTGTATTTATGCAGCAGATAAATAAAACGGACGGATGCCACATGTTGTTCTAGAAACAAAAATACAATAACCCAATAGCTCTGGAGGTGAATATGGCATGTGAGTTGGGGGAGGCTGTGATTTCTGATATCACGGTCAGGGAAGCCTGGCAGAGAGACTGTGGACCTAGGCAGGTCAGGAGCTGGGTGGCGGTACTTGAGACAGCACCCCAGGCAGGGGGAGCAGCACAAGTCCTGAGACGGCCCCGTCCTCTCTCCTCGGTACCCCGCGGGAGACTGGGCCCGGGAACCCTGCACCCGCAGATACCAAAATCCATGGCTGCTCAAGTCCCTTATATGAAATGCTGTAGTCTTTGCATGTAACTTAAGGGGATGCTCCCGCAGGCTTTCAATCATCTCCACATTCCTTGTAATTCCTAATACAATGTCGATGCTGTGTAAACAGTTTCAAGTACAGTGTAAATGCTCTATTTATATAGTTGCCAGCAGGAGACAGGCTCCAGTTTTGCTATTAGACCTTTCTGGAATTTTTGGAAGAATATTTTTGATCCATGTATAGAGTCTGGTGCCTTCGGAACTCACAGAGTGCAGGGAGTGAGGGGCACCCCCAAGGGACAGCTGGGGGCTCTTTTGGACATTTTATCTCGGTCAGCCTTTCCGAGTGAGATCGCAGGTCGACAGACAAAATGGTGCCTGCCAGTTCTCCTGCAGAGCTGAAGAGGAGCGTTGGGGCCACCACGGGGAGACTAGGCAAAAGTGGGAGCTGGAGAAGGAAGTTTAAAACTCTCATGTCACTGAACTGAGTTTGAGATGTTTTCTTCTGTATAAAATAAGGGTGTGAATACTTATCTCAATGTTTCAGTCCATGAGTAAATCAAGTACTAATTTTGTCTTTTGAAAGAAATGGAATCATCACACCACTTGTCTGCAGAGAACACATTCCAAGACACCCAGTGGACATCTGTAACCTCACATAGTATCAAACCCTATATACACAATGTTTTTTCTATACAGACACACCTGTGATGCAGTGTGTTTAATCAAAGCACGGTAAGAGACTGGCAACTGAGTCATAGTAACAGCAAAGTGAAAGTGAAGTCACTCGGTCCTGGCTGACTCTTTGCGACCCCACGGACTGCAGCTTACTAGGCTCCTCTGTCCATGGGATTTGCCAGGCAAGAATTCTCGAATGGGCTACCATTTCCTTCTCCACAGGATCTTCCCGGCCCAGGGATGGAACCCGCAGCCTCCAGAATTGCAGTCAGACACTTGAACATCTGAGCCACCAGGGAAAGCATCATTTACCCGGAGTCACGCACACCTATGCCATTCCGAACCCCCTCAACCCACACCCCCGCCATCCACACCCCCCAATCCCCCAACCCCTCACCCCCCCACCCCCCGCCCACCACTCCTCCCCCCCCAATCCTAACCCCCGCCCCTCACCCCCCCACAGCCCACCCACCCCTCCTCTTCCCCCACCCCTCCCCCCCTTCCCCCCGACAACAACACTGAACCCACCCATCCTCGCACCTCCCCACGCCCAGCACGCCACCCTAATGCTCCTCCTCCAGCCATTCTGGTGGGCGTTGCCACAGGCACCACGCCTCCCCATCTCTTTGGCCCCTCCAGGCCTCTTCTGGAACTCCGGGAGACCCAAGTCGCTATACCAAGATCTCGCGAGATTTGCTCCGGGAGGAAACAGGAGCTGGGATTGGTTGGGCCACACTGCTGAGTCACCGCTTCTCTCTCCTCAACGTTCAGCAGGGATCACGTGGAGAGGCGCGGCTGCACAAACCGTAAGTTCCCGCCTCGGGTTCCCGGCTTTCCCTCAAGGTGAGCTTAAGCTAGTCCCTTGTTCGCCCCCACAGACCCGCAGTTCTCTTTGCTGCCCTAAAAGGAGTTATGGGACCGCGGGCTGGAGTGAAGGCTGAAGCGGGGGAGGAGCCAGCCGGGGCCACGTGCTCCAGAAAGAGGCCGCGGGACCCGCGCTGTGGACGCAATAATGCAGCGAACCACGGTCTGCCGCCGCTTGGCACTGGACGTGGGGTCCCCTCTGGAGGTGCCAGGGCGTGGTGGGCCGAGCAAGCGGCCGAAATGGGGCTGCGGGATGGTGGTCAGTGTCCTTAGAGGAAGGGCCCTTTGACCCGAGCAGCAGCTCGGGGCTTCCATTGTCCGCTGGTCCGGCCCTGGAGAAATTGCTCAGATTTGGAGATGAGGAGACGCGCAGTCACATGGCGGGGTTGGCCCTCCGGTTTTCAGTGTCTCCTCAGGCTTCCTCAAGACGCATGTTGACGTACCGTCGTCTTACTTATGGAGCATTTTGGTTCTTGCTCTCAGGCTCCGGTGGACACGGGTGACTGAGAGGACAGGAGACCAGGGAAACCAGGTGTGTGAGGGCCTGAGGCCATTGTGAGCTGAACCAGTGCGGGGGGAAGTCATCTTGAGGTAAGCTGATCGATCCCCTTGGCCACCTCTGGTGCCCACTCCGTTCTGGTCATCTTGGAGCTGGGTAGCATCTGGGGCCTGAGGCCCTCAGGGCAGGAGGAGGATGAGCACCGTTTAGTTTCCCAAGGCATTTTCCTAAGAGAGCTTTGGTCCTGCTGTTGTGTTGGAAGAGGCAGCTTCGGCGAGTTGGGGCCCCATTCGCGAAGCCACGGTGAGGTTCCGAACTTGGGAACCTGTGCTTGGGAGGCGGGTTTCAGACGCCAGACACTGGGCCCCTTTGTGGTATTGGGTAAAGGCTGGGTGGCGAGCCTTCTCTGTAAGTGTGGGTCCCCTGGGAGTGAGGTGCTCCTGGAAAGCAAGCACTCAGGCAATAGAGTGAGTCCTCCAGCTGCAGCTGGAGGAGGCCAGTGGCCAGACGTGAAATGGAGAGAGACCCCGTAGGGCGAGGACGACATTATGCCCTGGGGGTGCTGGGTAGGCCTTGGGCGCCACTGACCCAAGGGCGACCCAGCACACCTGGCTGTAACCCCCAGTATCACTGCTGACTCCAGAGTAGTACACGTGGACCCTCGGTCCCAGAGCTGCAGACTCTTGAGTGTCTGGGTCAGGACCCTGAGAGGAGGAAGCTGTGGAAGGAGGAGAGGTCCAGGTCATGAATCCAGGGGAGTTCAGGGCAGGGGGAGAAAAGGGCCAGGCTGGGGCTGCCAGCCAGTCCCTTTCCTGTGCAGACAGAGTGTGATCAGAGCCCAGGCCACGGCAAAGAGTCCCAGAGGTCTGCTTCTGCAGTCCCGGCACCGGACCAGGGTTCCCACACCCTTCATATCTCCTGCCTCACCAGTGGGAGAGGTCTCTGTGCACAGCTGCTCCCCAGATCCTGCCGGTGACACCCCATCAGTGAATCTGCCTACTTGGCCCTGTGCAGGGCAGGCAGTACTGGGAGGTTTCCTGCTGGGAGATGGCCTGAGCCTGAGCCCTTGGGGGACAGCTGTTGAACTGAGGTAAGGTGTAAATCTAGGCCTCTCTGGATTTGTCCCCGAATATTGCACCATTGCCCCATCCTCCTGGATGCCCCGGCAGTACCCTCAGACCCGCTGAGTCCCTAGGCTGTGGTGGATCACGTCCCCTGAAGGGAGGCTCCTGTTCTCTGCTCTAGTAGTCCCTAAGCTTTTCACTGCCCACAAACAGAGTAGGGTATTCCAGTCCTCAGAGAGGTTCCTGGGCACACTGCCCCACCAGATAGGCCCAGGGATGGCTTAGAGAGACCTGGACCTGGCCAGAGGCATCATTCCCGTGTCCGTCTCCGTGGCCCCCTCTGTGACCCTCTCCTGAGCCCCAGCCCTTGCGTGTGAAAAGGAAAAAGGAAACAGCTGATGCTGTTTCAGCGTCACTGAGGTGAGGAAAGTGAAACACTTGGTGATTTAAATTCTGCCGGATAGGAGGTTTTGTCAGTTTGATTGAGAATCCAGCTTCAGGCTCTGAGTCCCCATCCCCTACACAAACTTAAATAAAGAGCCTGTTGGTGATAAAAGAAATGAAGATATCTCAGAGGCAAAGATGCCAGCAAATATTGCTTCACTTGGCAGTGATAAAGAAACTCGGAGATAGTATCAGGCCTGAAAGCACAAAGAATGAGCCGGTGAAGCAGATCCAGGCTTAGGAAGTAGGGTGACAGTTGGCCAGGTGGTGCATAGGAAAGATGCTCACCCCCAGTTGTAAGTTATGTGCTGAGAAGAAAGGAAGCAGAGTCGAGAGGACTCCTTGCTGACGTGTTTGCAAAGAAATGAAACACTTTAATTCTCAATGCTTAAGATGGCAGAGTAGTAAAAAAAAAAAAAAAAATAGCTTTACTATTGTTGATTCTCTAAACATTTACAACCAGTGAATGCTAAAGGAGATCAACCCTGAATATTCTTTGGAAAGGCTGATGTTGAAGCTGAAGCTCCAAAACGTTGGCCACCTGATGCGAATCTGTCTGTTTGGAAAGAACTCTGACGCTAGGAAGGATGGAAGACAAGAGGAGAAGGGGATGACAGAGGACGAAATGGATGGATGGCATCCCTGACTCAATAGACATGAGTTTGAGCAATGTCTGGGAGACAGTGAAGGACAGGGAATATTTGTGTGCTAAGGTTCACAGGGTCGCAAAGAGTCAGACAGGACTGAGTGACTGAACAACAACAAAGGTGTCACACAGTTCAGTTAGTGCAACAGGGTTCTTAACGTGAAAAAAAAAAAAAAAACAAAAAAAAACATGGAATGGCCATGGAAAAATATCATGATTGTGCTTAGATTATGAAGGTTGGCTTTGCAGTTTCAGCTGGAGTGGTCACCCCGGTGGGCCTGCTCCAGGGTACAGATCAGGTTTGCCAGTCATTACTTTTGAGGCTTGCTTGCCTTTCGTTTGTTCAGACACCCTGAGTGGAAGATCATGCCTTTGTTTCTCTTTTTTTTCCCAGTCTTACTGAGATATGAGTAGAATTGTCTCATAGCCCTGGGTAAGTTTAAGGGGTTCAGCATCATGAGTCCACTTACACCCATCCTGCAGTGATGAGTGCAGGGAGTCTAGTGAACGTTCAGCATTTCATTTGGATTCAAAATTAAATAGAGAAAAGTACTTTTTTGGATGAGAACTCTTAGGGCTCACTCTGTTCACTTTTATATCCAACAGAAAACAGCATTAGTTATACTTGTGTTGTATGTCACCTCCTCATACGTACTTCTAGCTAGAGGATGAACATGATCGTTTCTCGAGCTGTCCTTCTCAGTCGCTGAGAATGATGTTCCTGCCCCCCGCCACCAGCCACTTTGTCAATATTAGAAACAGCCCCTCCCAGGCTGCCCGCACCCACTTCTGTCTGAGCCTCTCTCATGTGTGTGTCCAGTCTCAGTGCTCCCTCCGAGTACCCTTGGAAGTAGGAAGTGGGTACAGCCGCTGACACCTCCCCTAGGCAAAGAGAAACAGAGTCGGACCCTGTGAAACCATGAGGTTTGGTTTTCAGGGCTCCAGTGAGCTCTGGCACCACAGCCCTTCATGTCTCCGGATGGAACAAATATCCCCAGGTCATTCACCTTAACACTTAAGTAAATAAACAATCGTCGGAGCAGAGGTATAGAATTGATACAGGATATGAAGACAGGAGGCAGTTTTCTGAAACGGGTTAACGGGGGGTATCCTGTACTGCACATTAGTGAGGTCTCCTTTATGTGCAGTTGGGAAGATCCCCTGGAGTGGCAAATGGCAGGCCACTCCCGTATTTTTGCCTAGAGAATCCCATGGACAGAGGAGCCTGGTGGGCCACAGTCCGTGGGGTCCCAAGAAGTCCGACACGACTGAGCGGTTACTGCTTAATACTAGGAAGAAATTGGGCGAGAAGCGAAGTGTTAGAACGGAAGGGATTTATTGAGAGTAGGACACTTGGAAGGTTCCCAAGCGTTGTGTTGCCCTAAGTACTCAGTTACACTTACACCATCAGAGGAAGAGGGGAAGGGGGCGAAGATCTTCTTTTTCTTGAGTAGACAGCACGTTTCTATCATCAGTGCCTCCCCCAGGTAGGGCAGGGAAGTTTCCTTGTCCCTTTCTATGTGGTCAGGCTAGGACTATCATAGTTCAGTTCAGTTCAGTTGCTCAGTCGTATGCCACTCTTTGCGACCCCGTGGACCGCAGCACCCTAGACTTCCCTGTCACGTTACTTGGGCAAACTGTTTTCGGGTCTCAGGACAATGCAGGTCTTTGATTTGAAAAAGGCACCTTTCCGTAGGTGATTGTGTTTGGTTTGTCCAGGGCCTGTTTTGGGGAGTCACTACCTTGATGACCACTGGGCAGGTTGTAGGTCTTGTTTTCGGCTATCGTTGTATTGTTCGGGGACGCATTCTGGCCAGAACGTGTCTTGTCTTGGGGGCCCAAGAGCATGTTGTGGGGGTTATTGACTCACGGAGCTCACTCGGCAGGGTGCAAGTCTCAGGCCAGCACTGTTTTATGGTTTTGGGCCATGTCTCACGCTTGTGTTGCATGGTTTTGTTGCTAAGCAAGTTCGCTTGATTAAAGCAAGCCAAGGTGGCTTTGATGCCAGGCGACTTTGTTTTGCTCTAGGAATCGAGGAAGCCTACGTGTTTCAGAATTTTCCCGTTACTTCCTTGAGTGTCATTCGTCTTATTGTGGTCTCGCAAAACCCTGTAAAGTTTCTTCTCTTACGTACAGTTCCCTCGTGGAGTATCGAGCCAACTGTCTGATCATTCTGTTGTATTATTCCACTACTATCTACCAGCTGGGGATGCTCCCCCCGCCCCCAAGCGCAGGCCGCAGCGCCCTCAGTGATCCCGACACCGCTCGAGCAAATGAGATACAGCTCTGAGAGCCGGGAGACCAGGCCCCTAGTTCTGCTGCCTGGAGCGGACCCTCACCCTCCCATCCCCCGCCCACTCCACCCTACTGCTGCTTTGCCTGTAGAAGCACCAGGCTGAGGAGTAACTGGCTAGAGGTAGGGTGACCTGGACCTCTGGCAAGTCTTCACTGTGGAGGAAGAAGGAGGGAGCCTCTTTTGTTTAGGTCTAGATGTCATTGAATCCGTCTTGCCAAGCACAGGAAGAGGCAGAGGGGGCTCATAGAAAGGGTAGACCTTTCCAGGGTAAGAAGAGATCCAGCTGCAGAGCGGAGGGAGGGCAGACCTACTGGAACTGCAGGTGGGATGTCGTCTGCTGGAGGCTGGGTCCGCAGGGCTTCTGTCAGTCTGGGGCCTCTGAGGACCAACCAGGCTGTGGTCTTCATCCAGAAGCCAGGGAGGGTCATCTTCCAGCATTTCTAGTGCCTCTTTGGGCACAGAGGCATTCCAAAGACCCCCGAGGAAGGCCCTGGGGAGCCGACGGTTTGCCGTCGCAGAAGGAATTGTGCAGCTAGAGAGGGAATGAGCTCTTCCCAACCCCGAAACGAGCTCCGAGGCCGCACCAGCCTGTGAGGTAGAACTGTCCGCCAGGTTGACTCACGCCTCGGTCCCTGGGAGTCGTCCTGGGCCGACCTGACGCTGGGCAGGGAGATCCCGTCTTCATGCCGATGAGCCCCTGGTGCTTCTGTGTCCAGTGAGTCCCCTGCCCAAACGGACTCTGTGGAGCTGGAGGTGGACAGAGGCCTGTCCCCTGCCTGGCCCGGAGAGACTTTCTGGCTGATGCTTGCCGTTTTTAGATCATTTGAAGACAGTGGTCCCTCCTGCGTCCTTAAATCTCCTGGATGTTGAGTTCCCGTGGAAACATCCCAAGCCTAGTCCTCTGCTGTTGGCTGTTTGCCCAAGTGCCCGTGAAGTCGGCCAGCTCTCCCTCATGTACAGTGGGGCAGATGCGTCCATCCATCCATCTTCGCCCAAGGGGGTCTTCCGGTTCCTCCTCCGTGGAGCGTGACAGCGTCCTGCCTTGGCTGTCTCGGGCTCTTTCCAGGCTGGAAAGAAAACCAGGGGTGAGCTTCGGCTTCTCTCTGAAGGTTATTTGAGGAAGTGGGGGAGAGTGCCAGGGTTGTCACGGCTGCTCCTTAATCAGGGACTTGATGATTCTCTTGGTTGCGAGGCTTGAGCTCCTGCAGCTGCTTGGTCCAGGTGATTGCTGGAAGGCAAAATGCCCACTAGGCACATTGCAGCTTGACCCTGTTTTAGGGTTTTAGCTCTATTTAAGGGGCAGACACATCTCTGGCTGCTGATGGGGATGGTAGGAATTTGGTGAGTGCCATCTCTAGGAAGTTACCAAACTGCAGCGTGTCCTTCAGGGAAGGCCACCTTCTGGCCCTCCAAACAGAAGAACTGTTGCGGCATCACAAGGCCGAGGGTGGAGAGGTTCCGTCTGTCTGTGTTCTGAGACCGCAGCAGAACCAGCGCGTCCACGAGCCCAGCAGGGGCTGCACCCCAGACCCTCTGATGCAGGCTTTGCACCCCCCTGGGCAGAAAGTCCGTGTTGCTCCCTGTGCTTAATGCAGAGCAGAGGACAAAGGGAATTGTATTTGTGGGCTTCGAGTTGAGCTCCCATCAGAATCTGTGTAGGTGAGAGCCTTAGAGGAGGGAGGGAGAGGGGTGAGGGGTGGGGGTTTCGAAGGCGCTTTGCATTCCTTGTTCACTGGCACTGAGGGAACGTCAGGTTACCCCCCTGCTCTTGGGAGGGAGGCTTTGAAGTTCGTGGTGAAGGTACAGGTCGCTGGACAGAGCCCAGGCTGGGATGTGCATGGGAACGCCTGAGCCTCGTCTTGCCGCCGTTTGCTGACACAGAATTTGTGTCCTTGGCCCACGTTTTATTTCCTTTCAGGAGAGCCCACGACCCTAAGCCCTCAGTGGCTTTCAGGCAGAAGAAGGCGCGTCCCGGGTTTGGCCAGCCGAAAGGGACGCGTCACATTCCTAAATTTAATCTCCTGGCTTCAGGGAGGAAATGGTCTTTGCCTCCAGGGAGGGAGGCAGCGTGGATCTTGGGTTTGCCTTGGGTTTAAGGGATCCACCTGGTCCCTTTGTAGCCACTCCCTCTGCTGGCAATTTGTCAAGCCCAGCCTAAGAGAAGTCTCTGAATTCCTGGAAACGCAACACACGGGACTTGGCTGCTTTCCTTGGTTTCACTCCAAATGTCTGGTCCCTCTGTTCTCCTGGCCAGCTCCTAGGTGTCATTTTGACCTGACCGGTTCCAGGGAAGCCTGGACCCTCAAAAGCTGGAGGACCCACCATCCCTCCATTACACCTCTGTTCCCCCGTGAACGAGCACACGTGTCACGTGTCGCTGTGTGGCGTAATATGATGTGTAAGCGACGGTGTGACACTCGGGAGTCTTACTCTGTCTCTTTTTCTTCTGGGGCGACACCACCGTCCGCACAAAGCTGTCTGAACGTGAACATTTGGGTGATTTTGATGTGGCCCAAACTCCCCCAACGAACGTACCTTCAGGTTGGTTTTCCTCTTTGATATTTTGCTTCTGTGAACAGACAGAGGATCCCATCAGTTGTATGTAGTGAGAAAGTAAACGCCCCACTCAGCCTTTAGCTGGATGGAGATCTAGTAGTAAGATAGCACTTGAGCCGGGAATGGACGTTTCGGCCAGAATCTCAAAAGCGTGCCCTGGAAGGAGAAGACGGTCTCAGGGCTGAGCGCACTGCTCCACGCTGGAGCCTCAGGTTCTGACAGCTGTACCTGCCGGGGTATTCATGGCACAGGCGACACAGGCCACGATCCTGTAGAGAATTTTCTTTGCCTTTCCATTCACCTTGGCAGTTGCACACTTTGCTTTTGCTCCTGCGTGCAGTTTTACGTTTGTCCCAGACTGGTTTCTTCTCTGATTTCCGCCACTTTTACAGACGGTCAAGAACATTTCTTAACCAAGTAGAATTTGGTGGCGGGAGGGATGGGGTAGGACGGGGTGATCGTGAGGGCATGGGTCCGCACCCGACCGCATCTGGGGTCCTAGTTCCCTGGTAAGGATAGAACTCGTGGCCCTGCCGTGAAAGCACCGAGTCCTCCTCACTGAACAGCCAGGGACATTCCTGGAATTGCTTTAACGCAAGACGTCTCATTCGGAGGAATTTTTGAGTGACGTTGTACACTTGAGTGTGTGAGCAGTGATTATAGTTCATACCAATTTACGGTTTTGTGAATTTACTAGCTTAAAGGGTTCTGGGAGTTTCTTTTTGTTTTAAAAGGTCGAAACTCTTCTCTAAGTCCGTGGAATACCAAAACCAAAATCTGTAGAATATTTTAAAGAGTGCAGGCTTTGTTCAGAATGTGAGCGCTTTGCTCCACTGAACCGAACGGTAGTAAGATTTGTAGAAGAGACGCAGAGTGAAAGGCACGTCTTTTTATCGAGTGACATGACAGCACCCATCGCGTGAGTTACTGGCTGGAGTTTAGAGACAGGCCGTGTTGGGCTAAACTCCTTATTGCTGTTTTCAGCCCTTGGGTAATAATCAGAAGCTTTCTCTGAAGAGAGTGGGGTCAGCTGTCAGACTCCTTGGTATCTGCCGGCCAGCAGGGCTGGGATCAAATGCAGCAGCCAGTAGATACGGGATGGGGCAAGAGGTCACCTTGTCCCTTTGTTGCTGCCGGGAGAGAGGCTCGTCCTGGTGCCAGCGGGGGCCAGAGCTGTGACTTGGTGGCCAGAAGATGTGTCTGACCCTGCCTTGGGTTCCGTGAGGGTGGAGGGACAGCAGGGTCTCCCCGGTTCCTTGGCCGGAGAAGGACCCGCCCCCACCCCTCGCTCTCTGACATCCCCCCAGGACTGGTTCCGGAGTAGGTGCTTCAGGATGGGCGTCTGGGCGCCCCCCCACCGACTCCTGGAGCTGGCCGGCCAGAGCCTGCTGCAGAACGAGGCCTTGGCCGTCGCGGCCCTGGAGGAGCTGCCCGTGGAGCTCTTCCCTCCGCTGTTTACGGCGGCCTTTGCCGGGAGGCACACCCATGCCGTGAAGGCGATGGTGCAGGCCTGGCCCTTTGCCTGCCTCCCTCTGGGCGCCCTGATGAAGGACCACGAGCCTCATCTGGAGACCTTCCAGGCTGCACTCGACGGCCTGGACCTCCTGCTTGCTGAGGAGGTCCGCCCCAGGTAAGGTCGACCTGGCAGACTGGTGGGGCCTGGGGGTGTGAGCAAGATGCAGCCAGGCCAGGAGGATGACCTGGGAACAGGCGTTCGGGGGGAGAGGACTGGTTGAGGGGACAAAAGGCACGTGGCCCCCCCCCCACTCCAGTGTGCCTTAAAGCGGGGACCAAGGCAGGCCCGGCAGCCAGAGGAGCTGTGGCGTGTGGAGTGCAGTGCCCTCGCGGGGTCCTGGTGCCCGTCGGCCCCTGCGCAGCTCAGTGTGTCCCCCTCGGCCCCGCAGGCGGTGGAAGCTGCAGGTGCTGGACTTGCGCCGCAACGCCCACCAGGACTTCTGGACCCTGTGGTGTGGCATCAAGGCCAGCGTGTGCTCGCTGCTGGAGCCCGAGCCGGCCCAGCCCATGCAGAAGGCGCGCAGGGTGGAGGCGCAGGTGGGGCTGAAGCCGGCGCGGGCCCCTGTGGAGGTGCTGGTCGACCTGTGCCTCAAGGAGGACACGCTGGACGAGACCCTCAGCTACCTGTTGAAGAAGGCCAAGCAGAGGAAGAGCCTGCTGCACCTGCGCTGCCAGAAGCTGAGAATCTTCACCGTCCCCGTGCAGAGCATCAGGAGGATCCTGAAGCTGGTGCAGCTGGACTCCATCCAGGACCTGGAGGTGAACTGCACCTGGAAGCTGGCCACGCTGGGCAGGTTCCTGCCGCACCTGGGCCGGATGGGCAACCTGCGCCGGCTGCTGCTGTCGCGCGTGCGCCTGTTGCCGCACACCGCCCCCGCCCGGGAGGCGCACTGCGTCCGCCAGCTCACCGCCCAGTTCCTGAACCTGCCCCACCTGCAGGAGCTCTCCCTGGACTCCATCTCCTTCCTCGAGGGCCGCCTGCACCAGGTGCTCAGGTGAGGCGTGGCGCCAGGTCCGCAGACCAGAACCGGCCTGTCTCGTTTCGTGGCCGCTGGGGACATTGCCAGGGTGCACGGGTCGCTGGGAAGTCCTCAGGGTGCCGCCGCTCTGTCCGCGGGCGTCTGGTCAGGTCACCTCCCTGGTCAGGGTCAGAGGCGTGGCCTGGGTTAGACGTTGTCAAAGGGGACTTCTTGCTGGCCGTGCACATAGTCGGGGTCAGGTGTGACGCCCTTGGGCGTTCTTTCCGAGAGAGCGCTGTCTTAGCGGAGACGATGACAGAGAAGTCGGCGAGAAGGACGTCGGTCCATCAGGCGTGAGGTTAGAAGTCCGAAGCGCTGTCTCTCCCTCGCACCCGCCGCTTCTGTCCTGAGCTGGTTTAGGCTCCAGGTGAGCTTTGGGAAGTGGGTGATTCTGGAGATGACAAGGAGGGATCAGGCGGGGAAAATTGTGGCTCCTAAGCAGTCCAGAGAAGAGAAAAGGTCCCACGAGCATCATTGTTGAAGTGGCTCCATTCTCTTCCAGTCCAAATGACAAGCATTATTTTCCTTTCCGACTTCTGAATACGTAGGAAATCCTCAGTATCAGGTTGTCGCTCTGCCTTGAACACAGTGATAAAAGCTGAGAGGATGCAGCCTAGTGTGGCCATATGAATGAGTTGCATTGATTCTCTTTGTGGCAGCTGCAGAGTCCAAGCATTAGCGGTAAATATGTTCACTGGGAAACCAGAAAAAGGAAAGAAGAAAAAAAAGGAGATGGACGGTCTGGGAACCGTCCAGGGGATATTCGGCCAGTGATGGTGTGGAACCCCAGCCCACGTCCACTGCATCCAGCCTGCTGTCGCATTCAACTAGTCGTGTCTTGTAAAACCACTCTAATTCCTGCTACCCCAATACTAATAAGCTGACGTAGGCAAATAACATTTGTTTCCTGTTTGTTTCCCACACGGAAAATAGTTCATCATTTTGTGCAGGGGGAGGTCATACCCCAGTGAGCATGACCTTCCCCCCGGAAGAGCCCCTGCCTTCCCGTCAAGAAGGGGAGAGGCCAGCCCCGAGCCAGTGAGATGCCCTGCGTTGCGGTGAAACAGGCCTCTCCTCCCCACGTCCTTCGGCCCGCCACCTCTGCCCCTGGGACTGACTGCCCTGTGTCTCCCCCAGGTGCCTGAAGACCCCTCTGGAGACCCTGTGCATCAGCAACTGCCTGATTTCGGAGTCAGACCTGACGTACCTGTCGCAGTGCCCAAGCGTCAGCCTCCTGAAGGACCTGGGGCTCAGCGGGGTCAACCTGACCAGCCTCAGCCTGGAGCCCCTGCAGGTCCTGATCGAGAGGACCTCGGCCACCCTGCAGGACCTGGACCTGGACGAGTGCGGCATCATGGACTCCCAGTTCAGCGCCCTCCTGCCCTCCCTGAGCCGCTGCTCCCAGCTGACCACCTTCCGCTTCTGCGGCAACCCCATCTCCATGTCCGTGCTGGAGAGCCTGCTGCAGCACACCGTGGGGCTGAGCAAGCTGAGTCTGGTGCTGTACCCCGCACCCCTGGAGAGCTATGAGGATGTGCGCGGCACCCTGCACCCGGGCCTCCTGGCTCAGCTGCACGCCCGGCTCAGGCAGCTGGTGCGCACGTCTGGGCGGGCCAGCACGGTCTGGTTCAGCTCCAACACCTGTCCCCACTGCGGTGACGAGATCTTCTACGGCATCTGGCCCATCCTGTGCCCCTGCTACATGCCCGCCTAGCCCAGGTCACGAGTTGCAGGCTTTGTCCCTGGCACCGGGACACTGCCACCCAGACCTCAGTGCATCTAGAAGGAAGACAAACCACAGTTTCAGACAGTTGTTCAGTGCATGGGGGAAAAGGAAAGGTGATATAGAGTGGGCGGGGAGGGAGGGGTTGGTGGTATTCTTTGGAGAGATGTGCTCTGACCAAGTTGGAAATGTGAATCTGAACTCTGGAGGCGGGGTTTTGGGCTTGGGAGGTTGTTGGCGTCATTACCCCCGTGTTGGATTGTTAACAGAGAAATAAAGGGAAGTTCAGTGTGAATCATTTGGGGTCCTCTGTCATCTGTGTCCATGATTTTCCCCTTTAAACTCGTGAGTCTTCCTGTTGGTGGTTAAATAAAAGGGCCTGAGCGTGAGTGGGGCCTAGATGCGCTCCGATAGGCAAGGATCGGCTACAGGAGTTCAGGGCCCTGTTTGCCCACTCCGTGTGGTTCTCATTTCCAGGGCATCCACGTCCTCACTCGTTTCGGAGGCTGTTCGATCTGTCGTCATAATACGAGGTGCGTCCTCAGGGCCTGCAACGAACTAAGTGTCCAGGAGCGAGCACCGCTGGAGGGGACCGTCTTCCCACGGGACCCTCGCTGCTAACCCCACCCAGGCCCTGGACTCCGGCATTTTCCCCGGTGGATCCAGCAGATGCCAAGCCTCCATCTCAGCCCCCGGGCGGTGCCAAGACGGGTTCACTGTGCAAAGTCAGGCCCGGGGTCCTGGGGGATATTCACCCTCAGACCATCTGGAGCCTCTGGGAGCCAGCAGCCCGTTCCCACTTTCCCACTGCTCCTCCGTATCTGCCACTTTGGGACTCCGTGGACCGTAGGCAGCCGGGCTTCTCTGCCCAATGCATTCTACAGGCGAGAATACTGCAGTGGGTAGCCAGCCGTCCTCTTTTCCAGGACATCTCCCCGACCCAGGGATTGAACTTGGGTCTCCCGCCCCCCACCACTCATATTCCTTTCCTGGCTGCAGACCCAAACGCCTTCCAGTACATTCATCTGCTCTCAAGCCATCGACACAAAGCTGCTGTCCTCCTTCCTGGAAACCTTCCCTGCAGAAGAGGTTGAACTCATGTCCTCTGCTTCTTCGTAACCTAACATGGGAAGGCTTTTCTGTACATCTGTTGATAAGCTTCAGTGTGTTCTGCTGGACAACAGTGGTTTCTCTTCCTTCTTTTTTTTTTTTTTTTCACATAAAACACATACTCCCCTTCACATGCAGGGTGGTTTGAGCACAGGCCTCGCTCTGTTCTCACGGGGTTCTGTCCCTCACAGTCTAGGAGAGAAGTAAGAGAAATCGGGGCCAGAAAGAGTTGGGCGGGGACCTTTAGCAGCAGTGGTCTGCAAGACGTGGTCCACAGGAGCAGGCTGCATCCTGGAAAATCTGGGCTGGTGGGCATTTGTTGATGGGTGGGAGTCACCTGGGAGCTGAGTCATCACCTGCATACCCCCTACCTGTCCTTGAAGTGAGCCCTCTCTAGGGACCCCGATGTAAAGAATGTGTTAAAGTACTAAGGTGGCCACCAGAAATAGCACAGACTTAAACAAGAGGAAGCGTTTTTCTCCCGGTTCTGGAGGCCAGAAATGTAGGATCAAGGTGTTGACAGTGTGGTGCCTCCGCAGGTCTCTTTCTTTGATGTGCAGACAGCTGCATTCTCGTGTCCTCCTGTCTCTTCATGTCCAATCATGCTTGACGTCTTCTTGAGTGTCCTAATTTCCTCTTTTTGTTTGTTTGTTTGTTTGTTTGTTTGTTTGATTTCCTGGGCGAGGTGCTTTGCTTCTGGGTCTTAGTTGCAGACCAGGGATTGACTTTGGGTCCTTGGCAGTGAAAGCTCTGAGCCCTAACCCCTGGCTTGCCAGGGGTCGTCCTCTCTCTTCTTATATAGACAACCATCAGATTGGACTAGGGCTCACCCTGGTGACCTCGTTTGAACTTCATCACCTCGTTAACGATACCATCTCCAAATACGGTAACATTCCAAAGTGTTGGGGGTTAGGACTTCTACAGATAGTTTTCAAACATGTATTGCTTTATTTGACTGCACCCGGTGTTAGTTGTGGCAGGTGGGGTCTTCGGTCTTCCGGGCAGCACGTGGGATCTAGTTCCCTGACCAGGGACCGCAGCCCAGGCCCCTGCACTGGGAGTGCAGGGTCTTAGCCACTGGACCATTGTGAAAGTCCCCTCAACATATGGATTTTGCAGGACACAATGAAGCCCCAAACAGGGTTGATGGTAGGGTGATTTGCCCGGCTACACATTTGCACCCTACCTGCTCCTGAGAAAAATCTGAGACCTTTAATAACGTTGACTCCCTGGTCCCAATTGTGGAGATACTGATTCTGTGGGTGTGGAGTAAGATCGGCAGAAGCAACCAGAGCATCAGTACTTTGCAAAAGCTCTCTGGGGCTCGCTGTTTAATGTGGACACCTTAAGCAGCCTGGGTAACACCTGGAGTTGTGAGAAACTCAGACTCTCAGGCCCTATGCCCAACCGCTGGACAAGAATGTGTTTTTGCACAGGACACATAGGCAATTCCTTAGATTCCCTGAGGCTTAAGACAGCACAGCCTGGGAGATTTCAGAATGTGGCCCAAACTGTGAGAAGTTTGGATCCAGGTCTCTGGGCTTTGATCATACCCTACCTTCCTTCAATACCAAGAACATCCCGAAGGCATGAGAGAGGCTGCACGTGTCCTATATTCTTGGAAGGGTGGTGGGGAGGATGAGGCTCCCAGCTCGAGCTACAGCATCTGATGGGTTTATTGAATTACCAATAACCTGCTCCTCCCAAGGCAAGTGCTCAGTGTGTCACATGAAGAAAAAAATGAATCTCTGACCCTTGACCGTCAGGGTGTCCTGAAGGCGTAGATTCTTGGGTATTTTAAACATGTTCTTATTGTGGTTTGGGCTCCCGCTGTGGCTCAGCTGGTAAAGAATCTGCCTGCGATGTGGGAGACCTGAGTTTGATACCTGGGTTGGGAAGATCCCCTGGAAAAGGGAAAGGCTACCCACTCCAGTACTCTAGCCTGTAGGATTCCACAGACTGGATAGTCCACGCCGTCCACAAGGGTCGGACACCATGGAGCGACTTTCAGGGTCACCCTTGTGGTTTAGTTGCTAAGTTGTGTCTGACCCTTTGAAGACCCCAGAGACTATAGCCTGCCAGGCTCCTCTGTCCATGGGATTTCCCAGGGAAGAATACTGGAGTGGGTTGTCATTTCTTCCTCCAGGGCATCTTTCCGACCCAGAGAATGAACCCGGGTCTCCTGCATTAACAGGTGGATTCTTTCCCGCCGGGCCACCAGAGGTCAAACTTTCCCACAGTATTGGAGGGTTTTACTCCCTGGGACCCGCTTCACTTCAGAATCAAAGGGGATGGCAAACATTGACCTTTCAGATTCCCAGGCCCCCTCCTCTGGCAGTTTGAGTTTCTTAGTTCTGATATGCCGCCCTGGAATCTCAATGTTTAACAAGGTCCCAGGTGATTCTGAGTTTTGAGCAATCTTTAGAAGCACACGAAAGTGAAAGTGTTAGTCATCCAGTTGTGTTCGACTCTTTGCAAACCCAAGGATCCTGGATCCCCAGGCTCCTCTGTCCATGGAATTCTCCAGGCAAGAATACTGGAGTGAACAGGCCTTCTCTTCTCCAGGAGATCTTCCCGACCCAGGGATCAAAGCCCGGTCTCCTGTACTGCAGGCAGATTTTTTTTTTTTTTTACTGTCTGAGCCATCAGGGAAGCCCAGCAGCATAAATAGGGAGTCACAATTTTCCTTCCTATCCCCTAAGTTTGTGCAAACCTTTTAAAATTGACATCGACTTTTTTTTTTTGTCATAAGCCTAGGCACTGCAAAGGATGTAGTTTTTGGCATACAATAAAAATAAACCCTTTAAGTACATAAAACTAGGAATCCCCGGGCAAACCCGTGGGTAGTGCTCAATGCTTTCACTCTGGCGTCCTGGGTTCAGTCCCTGGTCAGGAAACTAAGATCTTGCAGCCAGTCTCATGGGATGTCCATAAATAAATAAAACTGTTAATGCCATGCTTTCAAATATATCCAGAAGAATGATGTAAACCGCATAGAGTTGTTTTATGTATTAATTTTTATTGACTTATTTGGCTGCCTCGGGTCTTAGTTGTGGCATGCGGGATCCTTTGTCCGTTCTACTGCCCTCTGGCATGTGGGATCTTAGTTCCTTAGAACCACGGATCAAACCCGCGTTGCCTGCGTTGGAAGGCAGATTCTCAATCACTGGACCCCCAGGGAAGTCCCCAGCCTTGGGTTTTGATACTCACCAACTTTGGAGAAGGACATGGCAACCCACTCCGGCACTTTTGCCTGGAGAATTCCATGGTTAGAGGAGCCTGGCTGGCTACAGTCCATGGGGTCACAAAGAGTCAGACAGGACTGAGCAGCTAGGCACAGCACTCACCATCGACCATCTTGCTGCTAAGTCGCTTCAGTTGTGTTCGACTCTGTGCGACCCTATAGACGGAAGCCCACCAGGGTCCCCCGTCCCTGGGATTCTCTAGGCAAGAACACTGGAGGGGGCCGCCATTTCCTTCTCCAATATGTGAAAGGGAGAAATGAAAGTGAAGTCACTCAATCATGTCTGACTCTCAGCAACCCCATGGACTGATGCTAAAGGTGATACTCAAGTATTTTGGCCACCTCACGCGTAGAGTTTATTCATAAAAATCTCTGATGATGGGAGGGATTTGGATCAGGAGGAGAAGGGAACGACAGAGGTTGAGATGCCTGGGTGGCATCATCGTCTTGATGAACATATGTTTTACTGAACTCTGGGAATTGGTAATGGGCACGGAGGCCTGGTGTGGTGCAACCCATGGGGCCACAAAGATTTGGACACGGGTCTGTGACTGAAATGAAAAGAGTAAGTTCACTGTTTTGTTGTTGTTGTTGAGTATGTCATTGGGAATATATGAAAGGAACAAGTGTAATACATATGTGTGTGTATATATATATATATATATATATATATGTATACGTATATGTATTTTAGAACCCGTTCAAGTGATATTTCATGTGTTAAGTAACTACACTCCTGTTTGACACTCTGTATTACACAGACTGTCACCATCGTGTATTCTCAAGCCATGGGATTCTCAAGGTGAAAAAATAGGAATGGATTGCCATCCGTAGTTCTAGGAGATCTTCCCAAATCAGATTGAACATGCATGACTTATGACCTCTGTGTGAGAAGACAGGTTCCTTACTAGTACTACCTGGGCAACTATTAGTTTATATATAGCTACACATATACATGCATATGTATATGTCGAAAGTTTAGATATATAATTTTGCTGTCTACAGGTAGCAGTATATATTTTGCAGGAGGTATATAACTGCAGGTATGTCCTTTTGCAGGATCTGATGATTTGCTAAAAGTGCTTTCACTTACATTCATGTCAGTGAATTATATAATTTCCCTTATGACTTACCCTTTAAAATATTGGTTCTTTAGGAGTATCTTGTATAATTTTTCACAACTGACAAATTTGCAAACACATATCCCATTTTTAAATTTTATCTTCACATCTGGTTTTCAGAGAACATATCTGGTATTATGTAAAATACTAAGAACTTGTTTTATGCCTTAATGTAAAGCATATTTTTGAGAATATTCCAGAGAAAGTTCAGGTAGAATTGAAAATGTTTTATATATATATATATATATATTTAAAATTATGTAACTACATTGATATGTTCAAATAGGCATATAAACACATACTGTGTGTGTATATAAATACATACATATATATATATATATACATATATATATACATGTGTATATATATATATATATATATATATATATGTATATATATATGTTACCCTTCTTTGATCTTGAAGTGTTTCGGGTCATGTTCTTCAGATTTATAGTTTGCTTTCAGTCTCCTGTATCTTTTGGATTTGTACTAAACCTGTATTAGGTATTTCCACATTACTTTAGGTCCTCTGACTCTGATGCTGGGAGGGATTGGAGGCAGGAGGAGAAGGGGGCGGCAGAGGATGAGGTGGCTGGATGGCATCACTGACTTGATGAACGTGAGTTTGAGTGAACTCTGAGAGACGGTGATGGACAGGGAGGCCTGGTGTGCTGCGAGTCATGGGGTGGCAAAGAGTCGGACATGACTGAGCAACTGAACTGAACTGGACTGATGTCCTGTTCATGTAGAAGCCCACAGTCAACTTCTTTGAGAGTGTAAGGATCTTTATAGAGACTAATTTTTTCTGAGGTTGTAGAGAATAGAGCACACTGTGAACCAAGAAATTTGCCAGCCATATCAGTAAACAAATGATGCTGCAGACATCAAGTCATAAGCCCTTGAATCTATCCATAAACATGAAACCTGGGGGAACTCTTGATGAAATCAGGTTGCCCGCTATCAAGTCCTTAGTTACTGCACTTGCCACTAGTGTGGCCTGAAGAACTGACTTGAGACAGAATAGATCCTAGCCCTAGTTAGGGTGATTATCAAAGGAATTATTTCAAGAAGCCCAGATTTTTGCATCTTCCCATAGGTAAAAATATCTGAATCCATTCACTTGAGGTGTCCAGTTTTTCTTTCATTAACCATAATATTCGGACAGTCTCCATACCTGATCATTGTACCAAAACTTCTATAAAACTTGGATCCTCCTATCCTTTGTCAGAGCAGTCTTTTTGCAATACTTGAGAAGTCGCTCCTCATGATTAAATCCTTCTTAGAATGAAAGGCTTGATGAAGAAAACATAATTCTCCATTTTTGGACTATGCATTTTTTCCAGTCAGTAGCACACATTCTAGAATTGCAATATAAGGGATTCTTGTGCAGCACCTCACTGTTAACCTATGTTTACTAATTCCTACTTCACATAATTTTGAATGTCAAAGGTCAGCTATTACTTATTAAAACTTGAGGGGATTCATGGTTTCATAAACCGGTGACATCAGTTTATGAAAATATATAATGATATATGTTTACTTTACTTTTAGAAAGCCGTTCTTTATTTTAGAAACAATGGAAAATTAGTGAAGTGAAGGGACACAAGTATAGAGTCTGAATTTATTCTGGCTAACATAGCTCTGCATTTAAGTTTGTTTTTTTTTTTTTGCTTTTTCTCTGCCTATACATCGTAAAGCCATCCTGGATACACATTTTAATTGACATGCACTGTGATGCTTTACTTGTCACTAGCACAAATTAGACAAGGACTGATTTTCTTTCTTTACAATGTTGTGTTAGTGTCTGCTGCCCAGCAAAATAAATCAGTTATTAGTAAATACAGGTGAGCCTCCCTTTTGAGCAGTCCTCCCATCTCCCACTTTGGCCTTCTCTCCTACTCCAAAATCAACTCCACTAGAGCACTCCATAACAACAGCTATCTACTACATACTTGGTATGTCCTTCCTGCACTGTGTCCACAAGTCTGTTTTCCATGACTGCATCTCTTCCTACACTCCAAATGGATTATTCAGCATCTGTTTTCTGGATTCCACTTAAATGCATTAATATGCACACATATATATTACTTCTTTATTTGGTTGACACAAACCTCAATTACTCTGTGTGGAATCTAATTCCATGACAAGGGCAAACCTGGGACCCCTGCATAGGGATCATGGTGTCTTAGCCACTGGACCAACAGGACAGTCCCCTGATGTATTTTTTTTTTTTTTTAATGATGGCCATTCGGAATGGTGTGGGGTGATATGTTGTTGTACTTTTGATCTGTGTGATTTTGTTAAGTTGAGGTCGTTTGTGCTGTGTTTAGTTTTTGGAGAGCTTCTATCACAAACACTTGTTGAATTATTTCAAAACATTTCACCAACTCTTGAGGTGATCATATGGTTTTAATCTTTCACTATACATTGATATGCAGCTATTGAAGAATGTTTCCATATCTTGAATAAATCCCACATTTAATTATGGTGTCCAATCCTTTTATGGTGTTGGTGGAATTTTTTGCTCATATTTTGCTAAGGATGTTTGCCTCTGTTCATCTATGAGATATTAGTCTCTAACTTTCTTTTTCTGTGTTATCTCGGTGTTGGTATCAGGGTGATGGTGAACTTGTAGGACGAGTTTTGGGTTTTCCTTCCACTCTAGAATTTTGGAAGCGTTTCAGAAGTGCATGTTCTAGCAGTTCTCTGACTGGTTCGTAAAATTTCCATGTGAAGCCATCTGGAGTTTATGTTTGTCAACTGGAAATTTTTCATCACAGTTTCAATATTAGTGCTTGTAATGGCTCAGTTCATATTTTCTGTTTCTTCTTACTTGAATTTCTTAGCATTTGTCCATGGCTCAGATTCTAAATTTTATTGACTTATAGTTGTTTGCTATAGTCCCTTATGATTCTTTGTTATTTCTGTTATATCAGTTATAATATCATCCTTTATCATGTCAAATTTGATTGATTTGTTGTCTTTTTTTACTTGATAAGTCTGGACCATGATTTGTCTATTTTGTTTCTCCTCTCCAAGAGACCCCTTTTAGTGATACTGATTTTAGATTTTTTTTTTATCATTTCTTTTCTTTAATTTCTGCTCTGAGTTTTATCATTTTTTCCCCTTCTATTTACTTTGGGAAATTTTGCCTGATTTTTCTTCTTTCTCTAAATGCTTTATATTTAAGGTTATGTTGATTATTTGAGATGTGTAGAGTTTATCAACTTCACTCTTTTACTGCTTTAGCATGCTCCATAACTTTTGGATAATCGTGTTTTTTAATATTATTTTCTTCTAAGATTTTTCTTTCATTTTCTCTCAGATTTCTCTTGGCCATGTAGAGTTGTATTTATTCATCTACATGGATTCGTGTTTTTCACAGTCCTCACCTTCAAATTCTGCTATGTAAATTATAACATTGTGGTTAAAAAAAAATGACTCATACCATTACCACTATCTCAAATTTACCAAGGCTTGATTTGAGATCCCCTTTGTGATATATCTTAACGATATTTTATTTTCACTTTAGAAAAAATGTGCATTCTGCTCTGCTTCATTGAAATGTCCTATAGGTATCAATTAACTTTGTCAGGTCTCTTGTGCCTTTGAACACTTGTGTTTCATTTCCAACTTCATTTCTAAATTGGAGGATAATTTCTTTCCAATGTTGTGTTGGCTTCTGCTGTACAACAATGTGTATTAGCATATAGGAGACCAAAGTCATTTTTTGTGTGTGTTGTTAATTGTTTGTTACTTATTCATTTTTCTAGTCCCTCCAGAGATGTTTCTCGTCTTTTCTCCATTCCTATAATGTTTTATCACCTTTACTACCACAGCATCCAAGTTATTTTCAGGGAGCCTGCCCACTTTTTCTTTCACTATGTTTTGAGTTTTTACCACATTCCTTTGCCTACAACATATTTCTCTGACTTCACATTTCCCTACTTACTGTGTTGATCGTCATTTCTTCCCAAACTGCTGTGTAATAGTTATTGCTCCTCGTCTCCACTCCAAGTCGATAAAGTTGGTTGAGTGGCTAGTGTGAGCTTTGCAGTTGGAGAGACTGACAAGTATTTTCTTGAGTCTGCAGCTGAGTCTTCCATCTCTAATGGTGGGACCATATCTGTTCGTGTCATTTGTAGGTGTCTATGGGATTAGTCTGACATTAGGCAGTCTATTTGCTGATGATTGGTTGTGTTTTTCTGTCTTGCTTGTTGTGTGGTGTCAGGCATCAGCCCTGGGTTGTGTAGGCAGTTGGGTGCAGTGCATCTGAGATTAAGACGCCTTCAAGGAGACTGCCAGCAGTTATTATTCAGTGTAGACAGGAATTCTCTAGTGTCCCATGATCCTGGTCTCAGTGTGAAAAGTTGTAATGGAATGCAAAGATGCCGGGATTCTTGGCCTCCGGAGGAGATGAATTCAATCCGGGGCCAGAGATAAGGCTGGATCACTCAGAGCTTTGTATAATAAAATTTTATTAAAGTATCAATGAGATAGAGAAAACTTCTGACATAGACATCAGAAGGGGGCAGAAAGAGTACCCCCCCTGCTAGTCTTCAGCTGGATGTTATATAGTCACTAGCAGTCTCTTAATGGAAGAAAGGAATGTTTTAAAACTGAGTGGTACCAGGCCCCCTCACACATAAGATGCATTTTGGGATAATCTTGGCATCAGATGGTTCATCCCGAGCCATAAAATGATTAACTTGAATCTTGTAGAAGGACAGATTACCATACAAATAGATTCATTTACATAGATTAGGGAAATACTATCTGAGTATGACATACTGGTTTGTCAAGTAGGTTCTGAGCCATTAGGAGGAACTGACTTGAGAACAGAGTTTGGGGTAAAAGCATAGTACATTAGCATAGTTTAAGACAAACATTTCCATAAGAAAAATGCATTGGTTATCTCAAGGTTTAAGAATAGTTAACTTCAGATGAAACCAGGTGTCATTCTGGCAACACAACATTTTAAGAGAAACCTCCTTTTAAATTTGTGTGAAGAAGGAAAAAATATTGCTAGTTTGTTTCCTCCTGCTATTTAAGAGAGATAAAAATGTCTGATACTTTCAGGCCAATTCCTCTGTTTGGAGATCCCTGGCCTTCCTGCCTGTTACCCTCTCAGATGATGACAGCCAAAAATGTCAGGCTCAACTTACGCCCAGAAAACCACAATGGCATAGTGATAGATTGAGGAGATTAAAAAAGTAAGATAGATAAAAGTGAAATAAATAAATAAAAGGTGCCACAAGCAATAAACACTATAGAGAAGACAACAGATTCATAATGAGAGCCAATAAAGTAAATCTCAAGGCAAAAAACACCATCAGAGCAGAGTGCCCACTGAAGAATCAAGAAAGCAAATCTGACAAGAAGATCAGAACAGCCCCCACAGAATAACAGAAAACCACAGTTAAGATAGAGAGGCATACCCGTGTTAAAGAATGAAGTGACGCAACAGCAACAAAAGGCACAGAAAATAGGAAACCAAAGTAAAAGTAGAAATAGCTATACAAAAAATAAAAATATGGTTGAAATAATCTTCAAAGCCAAATCAATGTGTAGTAACAAAGAAGCCTACAACTGAGAAAAATAGTTCACAAACAACACAACAATTCAATTCATCAAAAGAATAATACATATTTCTTAGTGTCTCATCTGTCAGTGCCCTAGTGCTCAGCATGAGCCAGAGGACAATTACAGCTCTTTGGGAAGTTCTCCAAAAATGGAGAGAACTGGACTCTGCATCTCTCTAAGGACACCTCAGACTCAAAACTTCTATAATTCCTGTGCGTTCTTACAGCTGCCTGAGCCTGGGGATTTTTTTTTTTTTTTTCCATTTGACCTCTTCTCAGCTTTTGATGTATTCTATAGACACAGGGTCTGCGTCATTAATCCTGTGTATTTAATCTGCAGCATGCAAAACTTGTGGGAAGATTCCTAATCCTCTTCCTTAATGGTTCTGTCCCTGGGCCTCAGGTGTAAATTTCATCCTTCGTCACATGTGGTCACCAAATGAGTCTGCCCTGAGACACTTGTGGCACACTGGGGTCTGCCATGATGAGCACAAAAGGTGGTACAGCTGCTTGGAATGCTGGAACCATGGTGGTGCCAATTATGAATCGGAGCCAGCAGCCATATGCAGAATAGGTTTTGCCTTAATGGGATCCTTTTCTAGCCTGTGTTTGCAGGAGCATGAGTGGTACTTCTGCTAGTCTTTCTCTTGCCTTGTAGTAGGTGTTAACAGGTGGGAAGGTGAGGGGCTACCAAGGTATCTCTGCCTCCTGAGTGTGACACAGTACCTCCTCTTTGGCAGTTTGGGAATTCTCAAAAGGCATTCCCTGCTACACAACTCGTACCTGCTCCATCAGGCCATTTCCACATAGTCAACAGCAGTCCTCTCCCAGGATCCCTCTAAATCCCATGTTCCAGCTTCCAGACCCCATGCATACTGGCTGAGCTGCATTGCAGTTTGGACCATATAGGGCCACGGCACACATTGTCTGTGTGACTCTTGCTCTATCAAATTATATTTCATCAGCTGTTTTACCTTGTTCCCTTTCAGTCCAAAGTAATTTACCCTTTAGTGAAGGGGGTTGCCTCATTCTGGAAATCTCTTTCCTGCTTCTCCATCTCCCACCTGCGGCACAGTTTTTGTCTTGTTTCCTCTTATTCTCCTTCTCCCTTCTTCATTCCTTTCCACTCAGGTATGTCTGGAACCCACATGGGACACTCTGGTGATCAGAGTCTTCTGCTAGTATTTATCTGATGCTGTGGGAGAACTATTGTCCTTGCAGAAGTATTATTTGTGATTCATTCATTGAGAGAGTTGCATTTCACATCTGCCTACATTTCTGCCTTCTTGGAACTTCTCAGTTTTTCCTGGCAAACTCTATTATTCTTTTTTCCTTGACAGAAAAACATGAAACATTAGTTGCCATGAATTAATCTGTTTGATGGGATGTTGCTTATGTACACACGTAACTGGTACTACTTTGACTTCCAATATGCAATCAAGCATATTATGTTGTCATTTTTTTTCTTCCCCCCTTGGAAATTTCTCTTAATGAGGAATTGTCATCAGCATGAAGAAATGCAGAACTTCCCACATAAAATATAATAGCAAAATTGGGCTCAAAAAGGCAGCACTTGAAAATCTCTAGCTATTTTTTGAACATTCCTGACATTTTCCCAGAGTACAAATGTCTGACTTTGGATCTCAAAGCTCAACTCCATTCAGTAGGTATCAAAGGTGAGAGATTGCCATGGGAATAATTTAATTATTGTATAATAAGATGGCACGTTCATAGGAAATTACCAGTTGGTACTTGACTAATTGAAAAAAGAGAGAAAATGACAGCAGTGACCAAAAAATAAAATTAAACACACACACACACACACACACAGAAGAATGTGTAGTTAGTTATTTCATCATAAGAGGTATATATGAATTGATGTTTGTATCACAGAATAAGCAAGCAGATAGAATACAATCATCTATATCTGCTTAAATGTCTCTGCTAATGACTTGGACACTGTGAATCACACACAAACCAAAAAAGAAAGAAAGAAAGAAAGAAACATAATTTTGTACAATTCTTAGAGATAAGAATACAAGAATACCTTATATGTCTACTGGGAAGCGTGTATGCTAGTAAAGGCTCAGCAGTTAGAATTGGACACGGGACAATGAACTGATTCAAATCGGGAAACGAACAAGTCAAAGCTATATATTGTTGCCCTGCTTATTTAACTTCTGTGCAGAGAACACCATGAAAAAATAAAAATCTAGATGAAGGTCAAGTTAGAAACAAAATTTATGTGGGCGATATGAATAACCTTAGTTATCCCAATGACAACACCGAAATGAAAGAAGAAATACAGTAATTAAGGCACCTCTTGATGAAAGTATTATCTGTTTCAAGTATAGACATCTGAAATGAGATAGTCCTACATAAAAGATGAAATTCTCAGTTTCACATATGAAATCTAGATGAAGATTTCAGGGTGCGAAACATAAAATTCTCCATTATTCACATATACAAATCTGGAGAAAGTTTTTCCAACTTAAAGTATGAATTCTGTGTACATCATACATGAAAGTATGGACACGAAATATTCTGCAGAAAGTGTGGGATTTTTTTTACATTAGAGTTATGAAAATCTGGATGCAGATTCTTTGACAGGAAATACAAAAATGTCTATTTCACATATCCAAGCATGGTCACATGAAACATGGAGTTTTTTCATATTTGTCATTTGAAAATATTTTTGAGGTCTTTTCTTCATGAAATATTGAATACTGTCTATTTAACATTTGAAAAACCTGTTAATTTTCCTACAAGAAATACAGAATTTTCCCACAAATTTTCATGCTTGGGCTCTGAAATTCTCTATATTTTCATCAAGAATGTTTGGAAGTTCTTCTGATATGAGATTTGGAATTCTGTGTATTTCCAATTTGGCAATCTGGGGAGAAATGTTCTCATATGAAATATGAATTCTCAATTTTTCACATGTGAAACATTTTCCAGATTTGTACACATGAAAGAGAATTTCCCGTGATTCGGAAATTAAGATCTAAGCTAAGCTGCAAACATCAAACAGCTATATTTCATGTGTATCCTGAATACCATATAGAGTTTTCAGTATTTCTTAGATGAAAATCTGGATGAAGATTTCCCTACAAGATATAGGGAATTAATATATTTTGTACATGTAAAATCAAAATCCTTATGATTATACAATGGAAGTGATAAATAGATACAGGGGATTCTATCTGATAGATGAGTGCCTGAAGACCTGGATGGAGGTTAATGATACTGTACAGGAAACAGTGATCAAGACCATCTGCATGAAAAAGAAATGAAAAATGGTAAAGTTATGAGGCCTCACAAAGAGCTGTAAAGAGGAGCGAAGCTAAACAAAAAGGGGAAAAAGAAAACCACAATCCTGTATACGAGACAGCGAAAGAGACACTGATGTATAGAACTGTCTTTTGGACTCTGTGGGAGAGGGAGAGGGTGGGATGATTTGGGAGAATGGCATTGAAACATGTATAATATCATATATGAAATGAGTCGCCAGTCCAGGTTCGATGCACGATACTGGATGTTTGGGGCTGGTGCACTGGGACGACCCAGAGGGATGGTATGGGGAGGGAGGAAGGAAGAGGGTTCAGCATGGGGAACACATGTATACCTGTGGCGGGTTCATGTTAATGTATGGCAAAACCAATACAATATTGTAAAGTTAAAAAATAAAATAATAAAACTTTAGAGGGAAAAATGAACATTCACAGTGTTTTGTAACTATTGCCACTATTTCTGGAACGTTTTCATCATTCTTCCTGGCAGTGCCTGTTAAAGGAAAATTTTGCAACACCTATAAACGTTTTTATTTTATTTTAAAATGCAAAATATGTTGATTCATTGTTTTAATCAATTTGGAACGTGTTGAAATAGAAAGTGAATGTTAACTGCTTCCTCTCAATCTGTATTTATATAACAATCAATCTGGATAGCACATGAAAAAAAGAAAAAGAAAACTATACACATTTGGATGAAGAGCCCCAAAGAACTGCAAGGAGAGGTAAAACCTTCCTCAGTTACCAGTGCCAATAAATAAAGCAAATCAATAGAATTGGAAAGCCTACTGATCTCTTCAAGAAAGTCACAGATACCAAGGGAAAATTTTGTGCAAAAATGGCCACAACAGCACATGAATGGATAAGAAAGCTGTGGTACATATATACAATGGAGTATTACTCAGCCATTAAAAAGAATACATTTGAATCAGTTCTAATGAGGTGGATGAAACTGGAGCCTATTATACAGAGTGAAGTAAGCCAGAAAGAAAAACACCAATACAGTATACTAACGCATATATATGGAATTTAGAAAGATGGTAACAATAACCCTGTGAACAAGACAGCAAAAGAGACAGTGATGTATAGAACAGTCTTATGGACTCTGTGGGAGAGGGAGAAGGTGGGAAGATTTGGCAGAATGGCATTGAATCATGTAAAATATCATGTATGAAACGAGATGCCAGTCCAGGTTCGATGCACGATACTGGACGCTTGGGGCTAGTGCACTGGGACGACCCAGAGGGATGGTATGGGGAGGGAGGAGGGAGGAGGGAGGAGGGTTCAGGATGGGGAACATATGTATACCTGTGCTGGATTCATTTTGATATTTGGCAAAACTAATACAATTATGTAAAGTTTAAAAATTAAATAAAAATTAAAAAAAAACAACGCCCACAATAAAGGACAGAAATGGTACGGATGTAACCAAAGTAGAAACTATTAAGAAAAGGTGGGAAGAATACATGGATGAAATGTGCACAAAAGATCTTCATGACCCAGTTAAGCACGATGGTGTGATCATTCACCTGAGGACCCAATGTCCTGGAATGTGAAGTCTAGTGGGACTTAGGAAGCATAACTACAAACAAAGCTCGTGGAGGTGATGGAATTCAGTTGAGATATTTCAAACTGTAAAAGATGATGCTGTGAATGTGCTTCCCTCCATATGCCAGCAAATTTGGGAGTCTCAGCTGTGGCCAGAGGACTGGAAATGGTCAGTTTTCATTCCAACCACAAAGAAAGGCGATCCAAAGAATGTCCAAACTATCACTTATTTGCACACATCTGACACACTCACAAAGAACCGCTCAGAATTCCCCAAGCCAGGCTTCAACAGAATGTGAACCATGGGCTTCCAGATGTTCAAGCTGGATTTATAAAGGGCAGAGGAACCCGAGATTAAATTGTCAACACCCGTTGGGTCCTCCAAAAAGCAAGGGAACTCCAGCAAAGCAGCTACTCCTATTTGTCTATGCCAAAGACTTTGATTGACACAACAATACGACACAAGAAAACAATCACATCAAAACGTGGAATATTCTTCCAAATATGGGAATACATGCCTCCTGAGAATTCTTACATTCATGTAAATATAATAAATATTTATCAACTTGGAAAAATTTCTCAGTAAATAGGAAAGGTAAATTATGATAGTAGTGCAGGTTATAGAACGTTGTTGAGTAATGTGTAGAACATTCAATTGGTTATTACATTTCTTTATTGAGAATTCAGTAAGCACTTAAAATGTGTCATATGCAGGCTGTATGTTTCAGCTGATGTGAAAGATACATAAAGTAAAGAGGGTAGACCCAAAACACATTGAAGATATCTGTGCTCTCCTTCATAGGGGGCAAAGAGTATTTCCTTCCAACCCCAAGAAAGAGTTGAGACAAAGTTTTGAGACGGGGCTTAGCATGACTGAAAATAATTTGTGTGACTGTAGCTTCAGAAGAGAAAAATAATGAAATTACTAAGGAAAAGAGATATCATGTCTTGCAAGAACTTTTTAGCCATGCTGATGTGCTGCAGTAACCACCAGGAATTTATTCTGTCTCTGTGGGGAAAGATAAGCAACATCTAAACATGCATTTGGAATTATAGGGTGGAATCTTGGTGTCAGGAAATGAAGACGTACCTTAAGGACAGCAGAGCAAAAATGACCCTATAGAATACGACTTGTAAAGTACATACCTTGTGCTGACCATGGGCCAGTCACTGATTATGTCATGCTATCTTTGGTAACACAGTGATGGTATAATTGTGACCATGATTTTGGATGTGCTACAATATCTATATTTTCAAGGATGAAATGAATTTCTATAATGAAAACAATCTGCTGTCTCATCTCTTAAGACTCCACCAGTAACTAATAGAATATAATATGTGAATGCACTGAAGTTCATACTGTGTATTTTCATTTTTCTAATTTTATTTGCATCTCTTTCTTCACCCATACCATCCTAATTTAGACACTCCTTCATTTCAGCAGGGATGATTTCAGAAATGACTTTACATCCATTACCTCTTTTCCCTTGGTTCTCATTTTCTTGCGTACAAATATTATATCAGGTGTCATTTACCTAGGATGCATAACGAATGCTTTCTTGAACGGAAGAGTTTGGAACACCGTGCAGTAAAGTCGCCAACCATTGAACTAAAGCCTCATTTTACTCTTCTTTGTTTGAAAAGAGAAAATGAAACTATGAAGATGAACATGTAAATTTATTGTTCAAATACAGGAATTGTAGGTATTTGTTGACATCTCCCAACGTAATGTTCAATCTTCCTCAGGCTCCATAATCTGACACATATTTGATAGGTCAGTTTTAATTAGCATGGTTTTCATATACTGATGATTGTTGATGAGTTGACTCGAAAGAGAGGAGGCAGATGTGTAAGTGATTGTTGGCACTGAGAACCATAAGTTGCCTCTCTCTTGCCGGTTAAGAAAAGGACTGTCATGGCTTGACATATCGCTATGCCTGACTGGAAATTTAGAAGATCCCACCATCAGTCTGGAATAACTGCTCTGTAATGGGGATACAATGTGGTTCTGAGAAGTAGATGCAGTTGTAGTAGCAAAGTCCTCAACATGGCCATTTACTTGAGTATAGCTGCTATGTGAGTGCCAATTAAAAATGCCCAACTTTTTTAAAACAGCAGGTTGATCTACCACAATCTGTTCTGTTTGTCTAACTGATATTGGTGATGGGTTAGGTAAGTCACATGGAGATAGGGCATTTGTATTAGTGACAGTCTGGATGGTATGAGGCTTTTGTAATGAAAGGCACACTTAAACTTGTGGAGGCTGAAAACGCGCTCTCTCTACTAATTTCTGGAAGAAACTCAGAGTTACAATCATCTTTGTTGACACTTGCTTTAACATGCTTCTTGTTATCTTGCACTAATGAAGATATTGGAGACACATTGTTAATCCCAACTCTTCTTTTCATTCTTAATAAAAGTTGAGGATGACCTCTTTTGAAATTTGGATTATAGTAGGTCTGTAACTAAAATCAAAGGATTACATTATTTAGTTTCTTTATGCTGCTGCTGCTGCTAAGTCGCTTCAGTCGTGTCCGACTCTGTGCGACCCCATAGACAGAAGCCCACCAGGCTCCCCCATCCCTGGGATTCTCCAGGCAAGAACACTGGAGTACCAAGATAAAACTGACAAGCAAAGCTAAGTTATAAAAATGTGTTCCTTTAATGAAATCAACTAAATAGCATCAAATAAAACACCTCCATTAGTAGTTTAACGGGTAACATGTTAGAAAGAATATGATCCTCAACGAAAAATATGTTGTATATATACAGTAAATACTACTTTAAGTAGCTTCAGGACTTGTATCTGGTTTCACATTGCTAGGAAAGTTTTTTAAACATCCAATATTTTAACATATCCAGCTGTTCTCAACTTCAAAAAATAAAACTTTTCAATGATAGCTACATATATGAACATGCTTTCTAGGGTCACATGATTTAATCTTACATATTGCCAATAAGTGAAAATGTTGGAATACCTTACTCAAAAGAGAGATGTTGTTTTCTTCTTCCAGAAAGACAGGTCGTGAATCAGACCTTTGAAAAGTTTGTCGCTTTTTACTAAATCCATAAAGGTTAAGCTGTTGAATTAAACTTTTCATAGTCTTGGTTTCAAATATTCTGAAAGGTGCCTTTCTTTCCAAGACTTCTTTCTGAAAGAGTTCTTCATTGATCACTATGCATGTGCCTCTCTCATCCCACCAAATAGATTCAAACTGATCACTTCCAACTATATTCCAAAGTTTTTGTGGAAATGTGAGTGAAAGAAAATTATTCACCTCATCTGTTTCAGAGACAGAGTATTTGTAGCATGGCCTTTTTATCACAAGATCCTCAGACAAAGCCTGAAAAGCATATTCTTCAATCATAGATCTCAAAACCGAGTCCCTAGTAAGTGTATAATCATACAAAGAAGATCTAATGGAGGTTTCTGAATCAGTTGATTCATCCTTAGGAGGCCCATCTTGAATTTCTGAAGGAATATGTGCCATCTCAGAGAAATCTTTCTTCAGATACTTTTCTCATTTGTCTGACTACACATCGCAACTTCAAAAATTGCTTGGCTGGCCTACAGATAGAAACTCTCTAGGCCATCACAAAGGTCCTCAAAGTCAAAAAGCTGTGACATCACGAAATCAGTGGTCTCCTAGCAATCGAAGGATAGCTGTGACATCACAAAGTCACTGGTCTCCTAGCCATTGAAGGGTAATGTTCAGCTAGTGTTTACTTCAGCATCAACTTAAAAATACAGACTGCTTACAGAAACAGTAACCAAAACCATGAAGCATGCAAAATATTCCTAAACAATTTTTACACAGAAAAATCACATCAATAAATCTACTTGGTTCCTGAAATAAAAGTGATTTATCACCCTTCTATACACACATTTTTAATATTCAGTACTGTTACCCAAGGAAACGTGGTCTACTGGCTTCTGTGCAATCAAACCTATTAACTGTCTGGGTTCAACTATTCTGTGGTCTATGTACTTAACTTTCAGCCTGGCTGGGGCTTCAGCATCTCTAAAACTGTTCACAGGATATTGCTCAGAATGTTATCGATGGCCCTCGAGGAGGAACTAAAGACCCTTGAATTTGACTAACGGCTAAACCATTATTATTCTCTCTCGCTTGATTATTATCCTTAGATTCTGTCTTTTCTAGCTTCACTGATTAAAATTACTTTTTTTTTTAATGTTCTGTGTGTATTTTATTTTATTTTTTAACTTTACAATATTGTATTGGTTTTGCCATACATTAACATGAACCCGCCACAGGTATACATGTGTTCCCTATCCTGAACCCACCTCCCTCCTCCCTCCCCATACCATCCCTCTGGGTTGTCCCAGTGCACCAGCCCCAAACATCCAGTATCATGCATCGAACATGGACTGGTGACTTGGTTCATTTATGATATTATACATGTTTCAATGCCATTCTCCCAAATCATCCCACCCTCTCCCTCTCCCACAGAGTAGAAAAGACAGTTCTATACATCAGTGTCTCTTTTGCTGTCTCGTATACAGAGTTCTTGTTACTATCTTTTTAAATTCCATATATATGCGTTAGTATACTGTATTGGTGTTTTTCTTTCTGGCTTACTTCACTCTGTATAATAGGCTCCAGTTTCATCCACCTCATTAGAACTGATTCACATGTACTCTTTTTAATGGCTGAGTAATACTCCACTGTGTGTATGTACCACAGCTTTCTTGTCCATTCATCTCATGATGGACATCTAGGTTTCTTCCATGTCCTGGCTATTATAAACAGTACTGCAATGAACATTGGGCTACAGGTGTCTCTTTCAATTCTGGTTTCCTCAGTGTGTATGCCCAGCAGTGGGATTGCTGGACCATAAGGCAATTCTATTTTCAGTTTTTTAAGGAATCTCCACACTGTTCTCCATAGTGGCTGTACTAGTTTGCATTCCCACCAACAGTGTAAGAGGGTTCCCTTTTCTCCACACTCTGTCCAGCATTTATTGCTTGTAGACTTTTGGATCACAGCCATTCTGACTGGTGTGAAATTGAACATAAAGAGGTCTACAATCTCCTACCTCTTTCTCTCGGTTTTCACACTTTTTCGGTCTTAAGGAAGGACTGCTTAGAACATGAAAGAAAATAAAGTGTTGGACTTAGAGCTCAATCATAAATGTGACAGAAAATCTCAGTTGCAGCTTCAATTTCTTTTTCAGGTTTCCTAGCTCTTGGAATATTTGACCCCTCAACAACTTTGGCTCTTTCCTGTTGAGATGGAGCACGGAGTTGGAAATAATTCTGAAATCTAAGCTTGGTATCAATGTTTTCTGTTATGAAAATATATCTCTATATTTTATATATAATATTCATATATATGTATGTATATATATTTCTATATCTGTTTTTGTCAAAACTGGACAAACATTTGAAAATTGGTAGATCTTTAATAAAAGCAGGGAGGTGAGGATATAAAAGAGTCCTCATATTTTACATGCAGCCAAGAAAACATATTTTGAAGTATTTCAACTTGCATATATTCAACAACTGAGTCAACTTTTTTAATCATTCCTCATTTGGGTTTTAATTTTTTCCATTTCTATTATACCTAACAGGAATTAAAAGCCATTGCACTTTTTTTTATACACACACTCATGCACACACAGGTGTATATATGTCAAAATATAATTTTATACAACTTTATTTAGGTGGCCAAACTCATTGCTTTCTCCCAAGATCTTAAATGAACTACATTACATAATAACTTTCTGGCTGAACAATTCAGATCCTGTTGCTGAAAAGCTCTCCTTCAATCTAGCTCATCTTCCACTGTTCTGTCTGTAATAAGAGGTAGGGCTCATACTTATGAGGACACCTTGAACCCATAAAATCACAACTCTCATTTACTTAGAGGTATTGTTCAAAGAATGCTGTTGCTCTCCTCACATTGGACACAGTTTTATTTTTTTATTTTTAATATAAATATATTTATTTTAATTGGAGTCTAATTGCTTTACAATATTGTATTGGTTTTGCCATATATAAACATGAATCTGCCACAGGTGTACATGTGTGCCTGATCCTGAACCCTCTGCCACCTCCTTCCTCATACCATCCCTCCTGGTTATCCCAGTGCACCAGCCCCAAGCATCCTGTATCATGCATTGAACGTGGACTGGCAGTTCGTTGACATATGTTATTATACATGTTTCAGTGCCATTCTCCCAAATCATGCCACCCTCACCCTC
The DNA here is from genome assembly GCF_002263795.3 of Bos taurus. Classification (NCBI taxonomy): domain Eukaryota; kingdom Metazoa; phylum Chordata; class Mammalia; order Artiodactyla; family Bovidae; genus Bos; species Bos taurus. Next base: position 25,450,879 of record NC_082638.1, read on the forward strand.
TCCCAGAGTTCAAAAGACTGTTTTATACATCTGTATCTTTTTTGCATGCTCGCATACTTGGTTATCATGATCATCTTTCTAAATTCCACATATATGTGTTAGTTTATTCTATTGGTGTTTTTCTTTCTGGCTAACTTCATTCTGTATAATGGGCTTCAGTTTCATCCACTTCATTAGAACTGACTGAAATGTATTCTTTTTAATGGCTGAATAATACTCCATTGTGTATATGTCCCACAGATTTCTTATCCATTCATCTACTGATGGACATCTAGGTTGCTTCCATGTCCTGGCTATTAGAAACAGTGCTGTGATGAACATTGGGGTACACGTGTCTCTTTCAATTCTGGTTTCCTGTGTGTGTATGCCCAGCAGTGGTATTACTGGGTCGTATGGCAGTTCTATTTGAAGGTTTTTTTTTTTTTTTTTAAGGAATCTCCACAATGTTCTCCATAGTGGCTGTACTAACTTGCATTCCCACCTACAGTGTAAGAGGGTTCCCTTTTCTCCACACCCTATTCAGCATTTATTGTTTGTAGACTTTTGGAGCACAACCAATCTGACTGGCACGAAATGGTACCTCTTTGTAGTTTTGCTTTTCATTTCTCTGATAATGAGTAATGTTGAGCATCTTTTCATGTGTTTGTTAGCCATCTGTATGTCTTCTTTGGAGAAATGTCTGTTTAGTCCTTTGGCCCATTATTTCATTGGGGAATTATTTTCCTGGAATTGAGCTTCAGGAGTTGCTTGTATATTTTTGACATTAATTCTTTGTCAGTTGCTTCAGTTCAGTTCAGTTGCTCAGTCATGTCCAACTCTTTGCGACCCCATGAATCGCAGCATGCCAGGCCTCCCTGTCCACCTCCAACTCCTGTAGTTCAACAAACTCACCTCCATCAAGTCGGTGATGCCATCCACCATCTCATCCTCTCTAGTACCCTTCTCCTCCTGACCCCAATCCCTCCCATTATCAGAGTCTTTACCAGTGAGTCAACTCTTCGCACGAGGTGGCCAAAGTACTCGAGTTTCAGCTTTAGCATCATTCCTTCCAAGGAACACCCAGGACTAATCTCCTGTAGAATGGACTGGTGGGATCTCCTTGCATCAAGAGTCTTTTCCAATACTACAGTTCAAAAGCATCAATTCTTCCACGCTCAGCTTTCTTCACAGTCCTACTCTCACATTCATACATGACTACAGGAAAAACCATAGCCTTGACTAGATGGACCATTGTTGGCAAAGTAATGTCTTTGCTTTTGAATATGCTATCAAGGTGGGTCATAACTTTTCTTCAAAGGAGTAAGTGCCTTTTAATTTCTTGGCTGCAGTCACCATCTGTAGTGATTTTGAAACCCCCCAGAATAAAGTCTGACACTGTTTCCCCTTTTACTTCCCCTGAAGTGATGGGACCAGTTGCCATGATCTTCGTTTTCTGAATGTTGAGCTTTAAGCCAACTTTTTCACTCTCCTCTTTCACTTTCATCAACAGGCTTTTTAGTTCCTCTTCACTTTCTGCCAGAAGGGTGGTGTCATCTGCATATCTGACGTTATTGATATTTCTCCTGGCAATCTTGATTCCAGCTTGTGCTTCCTCCAGCCCAGCGTTTCTCATGATGTACTCTGCATATAAGCTAAACAAGCAGGGTGACAATATACAGCCTAGACGTACTCCTTTTCCTATTTGGAATCAGTATGTGTTCCAAGTACAGTTCTAACTGTTGCTTCCTGTCCTGCATATAGGTTTCTCAGGAGTCAGGCCAGGTGTTCTGGTATTCCTATCTCTTTCAGAATTTTCCACATTTTATTGTGATCCACACACTCAAAGGCTTTTACATAGACAATAAAGCAGAAATAGATGTTTTTCTGGAACTCTCTTGCTTTTTCAATGATCCAGCAGATGTTGGCAATTTGATCTCTGGTTCCTCTGCCTTTTGTAAAACCAGCTTGAACATTTGGAAGTTCACGATTCACATACTGCTGAAGCCTGGCTTGGAGAATTTTGAGCATTTCTTTACTAGCGTGTGAGATGAGTGCAATTTTGCGGTGATTTGAGCATTCTTTGGCATTGCCTTTCTTTGGGATTCGAATGAAAACTGACCTTTTTCAGTCTTTTGGCCACTGCTGAGTTTTCCAAATTCGCTGGCATATTGAGTGTAGCACTTTACCAGCATCATTGAAAGGGGCCAAAAGCCCTAAACAGACATTTCTTTAAAGAAGACATATGAAAAATAAATAAATAAATAAAGAAGACATATGGATGGCTAATAAACACATTAAATATGCTTAACATCATTCATTATTAGATAAATGAAAATTAAAATTGTAATGAGCAGTCATCTCACACTGTTCAGAGTGGCCATCACCAGAAGTTCTACAAGCAAGAAATCCTGGAAAGGCTGTGGAGGAAAGTTAACCCTAATACACTGTTGCTGGTAACACAAACTGGTACAACCTGTATGCAGAACAGTTTGGAGATTCCTTGAGAAACTTTCACTAGAACTGTCATATGACCGAGAAACCCCACTTCTTTGCATATACCCAGAGGGAATTAGGATTGAACGAAACACATGTACCCCAATGTTTATTGAAATTGTCTTTACATTAGCTATGGCATGGAAGTAATCTAGATGCACATCAGCAGATGAATATATAAGGAAGTTGTGGTATATATACAAACGGGATATTACTCAGCTACAGAAAGGCATATATTTGTGTCACTTTAACTGAGGCAGTTCAACCTGCAGCCTATTATTCAGAGTGAAAAAAAGTATAGAGAGGCAAATATTGCTTATTAATGCATATAAATGGGATTTAGGAAGACAGTAATAATGACCCTACATGGAGGCTAGTAAAGAAGATCCATATATAAAGAACACTTTATATATGGAGTTAAAGGACGGGATGACTTAAGAATATAGCATTGAAACAGGTACACTACCATAGATAAAAGAGATGACCAGTGCAAGTTCAATGCATTAATGATGCACCCAACTCTTGTGCTGTGGAAGAACGCAGAAGCATGGGGTAATAAGGGAGGTTTGAGTTGTGTTCAGGATAGGGAGACACTTGTTTTCATGTGGCTGGTTCATGTCGATGTATATGTCAAAAACCTAACAGTAATACATAGTAATTCTATTCCAATAAAATAAATCATTTTTAAAAGAAATATGAAGAAATAAAAGAAATGCGTTCAGAAATAGCAGGGACATGCTCCAGAATACAACCTCAACAGTTGTTTTATACCAACTCAAGAAAAGTGGGCCTAGGAGGGGCAGACCATGTGTGCTGGTATAGAAGTTGAAAGTCAAAGAAGATAAGCTTGTGATTGCAATATGTATTTGCAGCATGACCTCAGTATCATAGTCTAAGTAGTGGAAGATGCATGTGGCAGAATGAAAGCGTAGATCGGCATGCCTACTCTGGAGCATAGACTCAGTAGGAGTTAAATGCATGCACTTGAGCATTCTTTCAGGAGTGATAGTACACGTGTTTCAGAGTGAAGATTAATAGGTGCAGCAAAAGTGCTCTAAAATGTTGGAAAATACTTGTAAGAAGGAAGGTTCAGAGTGGAAGCTCAGTATTTGTGGGACTAATGTTATAGACTTAGACTTAAATTGAAGAAAGCAGAGAAGACCACTAGGTGATTCAGGTATGACTTAAATCAATCCCTTATGATTATACAGTGGACGTGACAAAATATTTAAGGGGTTAGATTTGATAGGGTGCCTGAAGAACTATAGATGGAGGTTCATGAAATTGTACAGGAGGCAGTGATCAAGAACATCTTCAAGAAAAGAAATGCCAAAAGGCAAAATGGTTGTCTGAGGAGGCCTGACAAGTAGTTAAGAAAAGAAGAGAAGCAAAAGGCAAAGGAGAAAAGGGAAGATATACCCATATGACTGCAGATTACCAAAGAATAGCAAGGAGGGATAAGAAAGCCTTCCTCAGTGATCAATGCAAAGAAATAGAGGAAAACAATAGATGGGAAAGACTAGCGATCTCTTCAAGGGAATTAGAGATACCAAGGAAACATTTCATGCCAAGATGGACACAATAAAGGACAGAAATTGTATGGACTTAACAGAAGCAGAAGATATTAAGAAGAGGAAGCAAGAATCTATCCAGAAAAGATTGAAGAACTATACAAAAAAGATCTTCATGATCCAGGTAATCATGATGATGTGATCACTCACCTAGAGCCAGACATCCTGAAACATGAAGTCAAGTGAGCCTTAGGAAGCATCAATACAAAGCTAGTGGAGATATGGAACCCCAGTTGAGCGATTTCAAATCCTAAAAGATAGTGCTGTGAAAGTGCTGAATTCTATGTGCCAGGAAATTTGGAAAATTCAGCAGTGGCAACAAGACTGGAAAAGGTCAGTTGTTCCAGTGTATGTATTTTAGAGCTTGTTCTCTGTAGCGGTGAAATGTGTCCCACAAAGAGTTAGACAGGACTGAAGCAATCTAGTGCAAACAGTTGCAAGATTTTTTTTTTTTTTAACTGTGGCAGCTTTTCTCCAGTGAGAGCTAACTGTGAAGGTGGAGCAGCTGCTTGGCTTCAGTGACCTTGGTGTTGCCAAGTGTGCAGGGTGCAAGGACACATACTTAATATGTGTCCAATCCGAGTCTTTTTTTGAGCTTCTTGTAGCTGGCGATCAGAAGACCTCTTTGGCCAGTCTTTCTCCTAGATCCACCCATTGAGGCACCTAGAAGTCTTCCTTGCCTGGGATCCTTCCCTGTTGTTCAATTTGTCAGCACATAGAGAGACCTCCCTGTCTGGGGTCCTACTCTGTAGATCAGTGCATCAGGCACTTAAAGGAGCATCGTGAGTGGGGTTCTACTCTAGTTTTGTGCATCAGGCACTTAAAGGAGCACCCTGGGTGGTGTCCTGCTCTGTATATCAATGTGTTCAGCATTTGATGGGTCAGCCTCACTATTGTAGTAACTGCTGATGCTAGTATGTGGGGAGAGAGAGGCTATGGTGGTTGCTCCACCCCCATACATGTGACTCAGTGATATCGCCTTGCTTCCGTGGCTGCCTGGCTTTCCTCCACATGAATATCCAACCACAGTCTCCTCCCTCACGCTCCCTCTCTCCATCTCTCTACTGTAAACAGCAGCCTTCGCCCAGGAATTGCACCAGAATCCCTAAACTCCAGCTCCCAGCCACTATGCCTTTCAGGGGACGCATGTCCTTGTCTGGGGTATGTACAGCTGTAGCAAGGACTCATTGATTCTCATTGCATCTAGGTTTCCACAGATCAGCTGTTTCACTCTCAGCTTTAAATGTTTATTCTATTATTCAAACAACTCCCCCAAGGTGGGATTAGACCCCTGCTTCATTTCCTTCACACACTCGGGGCAGATTCAGTCCTAATAAAACTCCTGTTTTTCCCCCAGTTGTTTCATCCTACTGAGTTTTGCGTGATTCTATATATTCTTTTCCACTGGTCAGGTACTCCTTTCTGCTTTCAGCTGATGTTCTGATTACTTGTCTGTGTCTGAAGGTGTATGCCTGATGTATCCACGGAGAGATGTAGTCCACATCTACCTACAGCTCCACCACCGTGTGTTCTCATCTCACGATAGTTTTAGAACAGAGAGAAAAGGAAAGATATAAATATCTGAAGGCAGAGTTCCAAAGAATAGCAAGAAGAGAAAAGAAAGCCTTCTTCAGCGATCAATGCAAAGAAATAGTGGAAAACAACAGAATGGGAAACACTAGGGATCTCTTCAAGAAAATCAGAGATTTGGATTTGGAAAGGAAGATTTCATGCAAAGATGAGCTCGATAAGGGACAGAAATGGTATGGACCTAACAGAAGCAGACAATATTAAGAATAGATGGCAAGAATACACGGAAGAAAAGACCTATATATAGAAAACTATAAAACACTGGTGAAAGAAATCAAAGAGGACACTAATAGATGGAGAAATATACCATGTTCATGGATTGGAAGAATCAACATAGTGAAAATGAGTATACTTCCCAAAGCAATTTATAGATTCAATGCAATCCCTATGAAGCTACCAACGGTATTCTTCACAGAGCTAGAACAAATAATTTCACAATTTGTATGGAAAATTAAAAAACCTCGAATAGCCAAAGCTATCTTGAGAAAGAAGAATGGAACTGGAGGAATCAACATACCTGACTTCAGGCTCTATTACAAAGCCACAGTTATCAAGACAGTATGGTACTGGCACAAATACAGAAATATTGATCAATGGAACAAAACAGAAAGCCCAGAGATAAATCCATGCACATATAGACACCTTATCTTTGACAAAGGAGGCAAGAATATACAATGGATTAAAGACAATCTCTTTAACAAGTGGTGCTGGGAAAACTGGTCAACCACTTGTAAAAGAACGAAACTAGAACACTTTTAACACCATACACAAAAATAAACTCAAAATGGATTAAAGATCTCAACGTAAGACCAGAAACTATAAAACTCCTAGAGGAGAACGTAGGCAAAACACTCTCTGACATACATCACAGCAGGATCCTCGATGACTCACCTCCCAGAATACTGGAAATAAAAGCAAAAATAAACAAATGGGACCTAATTAAACTTAAAAGCTTCTGCACATCAAAGGAAACTATTAGCAAGGTGAAAAGGCAGGCTTCAAAATGGGAGAAAATCATAACAGATGAAGCAACTGACAAACAACTAATCTCAAAAATATACAAGCAACTCCTACAGCTCAACTCCAGAAAAATAAATGACCCAATCAAAAAATGGGCCAAAGAACTAAATAGACATTTCTCCAAAGAAGACATACAGATGGCTAACAAACACATGAAAAGATGCTCAACATCACTCATTATCAGAGAAATGCAAATCAAAACCACTATGAGGTACCATTTCACACCAGTCAGAATGGCTGTGATCCAAAAGTCTACTAGCAAGAAATGCTGGAGAGGGTGTGGAGAAAAGGAAACTCTCTTACACTGTTGGTGGGAATGCAAACTAGTACAGCCACTATGGAGAACAGTGTGGAGATTCCTTAAAAAAACTGGAAATAGAACTGCCTTATGATCCAGCAATCCCACTGCTGGGCATACTCACTGAGGAAACCAGAAAGGAAAGAGACACGTGTACCTCAATGTCCATCGCAGCATTGTTTATAATAGCCAGGACATGGAAGCAACCTAGATGCCCATCAGCAGATGAATGGATAAGAAAGCTGTGGTACGTATACACAATGGAGTATTATTCAGCCATTAAAAAGAGTACATTTGAATCAGTTCTAATGAGGTGGATGAAACTGGAGCCTATTAAACAGAGTGAAGTAAGCCAGAAAGAAAAACACCAATACAGTATACTAATGCATATATATGGAATTTAGAAAGATGGTAACGATAACCCTGTGTACGAGACAGCAAAAGAGACACTGATGTATAGATCAGTCTTATGGACTCTGTCGGAGAGGGAGAGGGTGGGGAGATTTGGGAGAATGGCATTGAAACTTGTATAATATCATGTATGAAACGAGTCACCTATCCAGGTTTGATGCACGATACTGGATGCTTGGGGCTGGTGCACTGGGACGACCCAGAGGGATGGTATGGGGAGGGAGGAGGGAGGAGGGTTCAGGATGGGGAACACATGTATACCTGTGGCGGATTCATTTTGATATTTGGCAAAACTAATACAATATTGTAAAGTTTAAAAATAGAATTAAAAAAAAAGAATACACAGAAGAACTGTACAAAAAAGATCTTCACGACTCAAATAATCATGATGGTGTGATCACTGACGTAGAACCAGACATCCTGGAATGGGAAGTCAAGTGTGCCTTAGAAAGCATCACTATAAAAAAAGCTAGTGAAGGTGGTGGAATTCCAGTTGAGCTATTCCAAATCCTGAAAGATGATGCAGTGAAAGTGCTGCACTCAATATGCCAGCAAATCTGGAAAACTCAGCAGTGGCCACAGGACTGGAAAAGGTCAGTTTTCATTCCAATCCCAAAGAAAGGCAATGCCAAAGAATGCTCAAACTACAGCACAATTGTACTCATCTCACACGCTAGTAAAGTAATGCTCAAAATTCTCCAAGCCAGGCTTCAGCAATATGTGAACCATGAACTTCCTGATGTTCAAGCTGGTTTTAGAAAAGGCAGAGGAACCAGAGATTAAATTACCAACATCAGGTGGATCAAAGAAAATGCAAGAGAGTTCCAGAAAAACATCTATTTCTGCTTTATTGACTATGCCAAAGGCTTTGACTGTGTGGATCACAATAAACTGTGGAAACTTCTGAAAGAGATGGGAATACCAGACCACCTGATCTGCCTCTTGAGAAATTTGTAGGCAGGTCAGGAAGCAACAGTTAGAACTGGACATGGAACAACAGACTGATTCCAAATAGGAAAAGGAGTTCGTCAAGGCTTTATACTGTCACCCTGTTTATTTAACTTATATGCAGAGTACGTCATTAGAAACGCTGGACTGGAAGAAACACAAAGTGGGATCAAGATTGCCGGGAGAAATATCAATAACCTCAGATATGCAGATGACAGCACCCTTATGGCAGAACGTGAAGAGGAACTCGAAAGCTTCTTGATGAAAGTGAAAGTGGAGAGTGGAAAAGTTGGCTTCAAGCTCAACATTCAGAAAACGAAGATCATGGCATCCAGTCTCACCACTTCATGGGAAATAGATGGGGAAATAGTGGAAACAGTGTCAGACTTTATTTTTCTGGGCTTCAAAATCACTACAGATGGTGACTGCATCCATGAAATTAAAAGACGCTTACTCCTTGGAGGGAAAGTTATGACCAACCTAGAGAGCATATTCAAAAGCAGAGACATTACTTTGCCAACAAAGGTTCGTCTAGTCAAGGCTATGGTTTTTTTCCTGTGGTCATGTATGGATGTGAGAGTTGGACTGTGAAGAAGGCTAAGCGCTGAAGAATTGATGCTTTTGAACTGTGGTGTTGGAGAAGACTCTTGAGAGTCCCTTGGACTGCAAGGAGATCCAACCAGTCCATTCTGAAGGAGATCAGCCCTGGGATTTCTTTGGAAGGAATGATGCTAAAACTGAAACTCCAGTACTCTGGCCACCTCATGCCAAGAGTTGACTCATTGGAAAAGACTCTGATGCTGGGAGGGATTGGGGGCAGGAGGAGAAGGGGACGACAGAGGATAAGATGGCTGGATTGCATCACTGACTCGATGGACGTGGGTGTCAGAGAACTCCAGGAGTTGGTGATGGACAGGGAGGACTGACGTGCTGCGATTCATGGGGTCGCAAAGAGTCGGTCGCAAAGAGCGACTGATCTGATCTGATCTGATATATTCTTTTCCACTGGTCAGGTACTCCTGTCTGCTTTCAGCTGATGTTCTGATTACTCGTCTGTGTCTGAAGGTGTATGCCTGATGTATCCACGGAGAGATGTACTCCACATCTACCTACAGCTCCACCATCTTGTTCTCTCATCTCACAAAATTTTAGAGCACAGAATCCACAGTGGCAGTAGGTGTGCTATAAAATGTGAGTTTAGACATACACCTGAGGGCAAGCTCGGTGATTTCAGCACAGCTGATCTAAAGCATGGATTTAGTGTTGGCCAGACACATGGTTCAAATATTAAGAAAATTATTTATGGTGTGCCAGTTCTAGAGCACAAGATTAGTGGTTGTGTAACATTTGCTGTAGAATGCAAGTTCAGTTGTGGAAAGAGGTATGCTCCACAATGCAACTGAGACGTTTTAGTCATCTTGTGGTAGAGTACATGCTCAATAGTGGTAGGAACTGTGCTCTAGTGTGCATTCAGTAGTGGCTGGATGCATGTTGCCATTGCCAATGGGATAGCTTCAGACAGCCTGTTCTAAAGTGCAAGCACACTAGTGGCAGAACATGTGCTCCAGATTGCAAGCTAAGTAGTTTCAGTACTTCTATGCTACAGCTCAGGCACAGTAGTGATGTATGCAGGCTCCAAAGTGCCATCCTACTCTTTGTGTCATGTCTGCTCTAGAGCACAGTCTTAGTAGTGGTGGGGAGAATCCTCAAAAGCACAATCTCAGGAGATGAAGAAGGAGTTCTCTAAAGCAAAGATTCAGTATTTGAAGCATGCCTGCTCTAGATCATGGGTCTGTAATAACAGGGGTATCTAAAGTGTGCTTCACTGTTGAGATGCATGCTGAAGAGTTAAGTTCAGCAGATTAAGCATGCCTGCTCTACATGTGCTTCAGAGTGTTGTCTCAGGAGTTGCAGTACACTTGCTTAAGAGTGCAGATCAGTAATTGAGGGACATGTTCTCTTGCACACTGGGTTTTTATTTTTGGATGCATATCCAGAGATCAAACAGTGAAAATGTGAATCACCTGCTCTGCCACACAAGCTCAGTAGTGGGAAGACAAGTCCTCAACAGTGCAAGCACAAGGGTTGTGGCATATGTGTGTTGTGACGCATGATCAATCGAGGCAGGACATATGAAGTATACACCAGGTCTGTAGTTGTGGCAGGTCATCCATAGATGTACCTGTGGAACACAGGTACACTACTCACAACTTACACAGTCTAGAGTGCTGGATGACTAGCAGTTTAATGGCTGGTATAAAATGCCACTGGAGTAATTGTTGCATACACCTTCTGGAGCAATACCTCAAGGAAATGACTTGAATGCTTCAGAATTCAAAGTCACTAGTGGTCACACAGTTGATCTAGAATGATGGTTCACTCGTGGGTAGGATATGTGTTTTACAATGCAGCCTCCATTTTCCTGGAACAGGTCCTCCAGAGTGCAACCCCAGTAGTTGGGACACATGCTCTAGAGTACAGGAAGAAGAGTGGGGGAAAATATGCAACAGCGGGCAAGCCAAATCATTGGCAAATTTCCGCTGCAGAGTGTGGGATCACTACTTTAAGCTCACAGGCCATGGAGCGAGATTAGTAGTGGAACTCATGGTCTATAAGGCAGGCTCAGCAGTGATAAAACAGTGTACATGGGTGCAAAATCAGTAGCTGAACCATGAGTGTTTTGGGGCCTGGGCTTACAAGTGGCAGGACACATGCTTCAGAGTGCAAAATTAGTAATGGCCACACACATGCTCTAGGCCACATGCTCACTAGCTCTGCCATGCCTGCTTAGTGTAAGGACTCAGAAGTGACAGGTGTGCTATAGTAGTAGGATTGATACTGCTGGGATGCATGATTCAGTGTGCAGGTGCGTAGCTCAGGCATTCTTACTCTACAGCATAGTCTCAGTAGTGTCAGAACATTGGCTCTTGAAGACACACACAGTCATGATGAGAGATATGCTTCTGAGTAAACCTCAGTAGTGCAAAACCCATGATAAAATGTGTGCACTCTGTAGTCATGAGATCTGTACTTCCAATTGCAAGTTCAGTTACTGTGGCATGTGTGCAACTAGAGGATGTTCTCAGTAGAGCCCGGATGCTCATGCTCAGTAGAGGTGTACCATGTCCTCCAGTGTTCAAACTCACTATGTCTATAGGAGTGCTGGCTCAGTTGTCTCCAGAAGTAAATAAACTTCAGTGCAAGTCCAGTAGTTGTTTAGGCACACCTGAACTACGGCGCAGGTTGAGAAGTGGCCTGACTTACCTATAAAGCAACAAGCTAACCATTGTGATATTTATGCTTTAGAGTGAAAGTTCAGCAGGTGATGAACTCTTGTTCTGGAAGGCAATTTCAGTAGTGCAGGGATGCAGAATCCAGAGTGTAATATACCAAAAGTGTATGTGTACTTACAACAGGCATGTTTTGGGGACAGGCTCAGTAGTGGCAGGCCATATTCTCAAGAACCCAGGTTCGGGAGTGATAGGATGTATGCTCTACTGTGCAGTCTCAGTGACAGCAAGGCACTTGTTCTAAATCTTGTTAATAATCTCAATAGTGGCAGAAAGGATGATCCAGATTGGAAACTAAGTAGTTCCAGCGTATGTCCTCTAGATGGCGGTCTCAGTATTGACAAGCGCGTATTCCAGAGTGCAAGCTCGGTGTATGTAGCATGTGCGGTTTGAAATCGGAGAAGGAAATGGCAACCCACTCCAATATTCTGGCCTGGAGAATTCCGTGGACAAGGGGCCTGGTGGGCTGCTCTCCATAGGTTCGCACGGAGTCGGACAAGACTAAAGCGACTTAGCATGCATGCATGCATTGGAGAAGGAAGTGGCAACCCACTCCCGAATTTATAGCAGGGATAGGGGAGCCTGGTGGGCTGCTGTCTACGGGGCCACACAAAGTCAGACACCACTGAAGTGACTTAGCAGCAGCAGCAGTGGTTTGAAATCAGGGTTCAGTAGTTATGAAAAGCTTCTTGCATTTTCCGTGGTTATAGCATGCCAGGGCCAGAGAGCAGACACACTTGGTTGTGATACTTATGATCTAGAGTTGTAATGCATGTTCCAGAGTGCAAACTAATTAGTATACCTGTTCTAATTCAATTCTCAGTAAAGGCAAAATGCAAAGTCGTGATTTCAACCTCAGTAGTTGCTGCATGCATAATCAGAAGTAGTGGTTCATACACTCATGAGTGCCAGATGATGAGTTTCACCACAGAGTGGCGCACAGCACTGGTAAGGAGCATACTTCAGAATGTAAACTTAGTAGTTCCTGGATGCATACTACAGAGGGTGAGCTCAGTAGCTTCACTGCATGCATGTTTCACACTGTGAACTCCATAGTACTTGATGGTATTATATTGACAGTATGCCTACTTTAGAGTACTTGCTTAGGAGTGGAAGAATGCATACATTCAAATATAAACTCGGTAAACTGGTCCTAAGATGGCAGTGACATATGAGAGGGAGTTCAATTTTTCCCCAGTAAATACCTCAACAGATTGTCAGGATATGGAGTAACTTTCACTAAACCAGTTCTATATGCTGGCAGAGGACACCAGAAAGGCCAATCAGTTTGCTCAGAATGAGGTAGGAGAAGAGATAAACAAGAAAAGAGGAACAAAGGATCTAGGGATAGAGACTGATTCTAGAACCAGACATGCAACAATGGACTGGTTCTTGATTGTAACCTGGCTTATTTAAATTAGATGCAGAGCACATCATGTGAAATGCCAGACTGGATGAAGCACAATCTGGGATCAAAATCGCTGGGAGAAATAGCAATAACCTCAGATACACAGATGACAAAACCCATATAGCAGAAAGTGAAGAGGGACTAAAGAGCCTCTTGATGAAAGTGAAACAGGAGAGTGAAAAAGCTGGCTTAAAACTTGACATTCAAAAACGAAGATCATGGCTTCTGGCCCCATGAGTTCATAGCAAGTAGATGGGGAAACAATGGAAACGGTGAGAGACTTTATTTTCTTGGCTCCAAAATCACTGTAGATGGTGGCTGCAGCATAAAATTGAAAGACACTTGCTTCTTGGAAGAAAAGCTATGACCAACCTAGACAGGATATTTAAAAACAGAGACATTACTTTGCCAAAAAAGTCTTTCTAGTCCAAGCTATAATTTTTCCAATAGTCATGTATGGATGTGAGAGTTGGACTATACAGAAAGCTGAGCCCTAAAAAATTGATGCTTTTGAAGTGTGGTGTTGGAGAAGGCTCTTGAGAGTTCCTTGGACAGCAAGGGAATAAAATCAGTCAGTAAGAAATTCAGTCCTGAATATTTATTGGAAGGACTGATGTTAAAGCTGAAGCTACAATATTTTGGCCACCTGATGCAAAGAACTGACCCTTGCAAATGACCCCAGTGCTGGGAAAGATTGAAGGCAGGAGGAGAAGCAGATGACAGAGGATGAGATTGAGTCCATCACCGACTCAATGGAGATGAGTTTGAGCAAGCTATGGAAGTTGGTGATGGACAGAGGAACCTGGTGTGCCACAGTTCTTGGGGTTACAAATAGGTGGACACGACTGAGCAACTGAACTGAACTTGTGTTGGGGATAGAGAGTCGATTCCTAGGCAGAGTGATAGGAAGTCTGGCCTCCGCAAAGAGGAGAAAGGTGTCTGGATTTTTGAGAACGAGATAGGGTTCTGGAATTCTCAAGGAGGAGAAAAGGGCAAACATGTTTGCTTGCTTGCTTGTTTGTTTTTCTCTATATTCCTTAGTCTTAGTTATATAAAATGTTTTTTTTTTTTCTTTTTCCTTTACCCCTGGAACTGATGATTACACAGCAAACAACTCAGTTTAAACTCTGTAATTGGGATTTTATAGCCACAATGTGTCATGCTTGAGGACAGTTTCTCTTCCCAGAAAAACTTTTGATGAATCCTAATATTTTAGAAGCTATATAATGGGAGTGGGTCTGGTAGGATCTTTCTACTGTTAAATTCTAATCCTGTTATTCTAAAATATAAATTGTGGGAGTAGGTCTGGTAAAATTTTCACAAACTTGAGACATTCTTTTGATTTATTATAATCACTAAATTAAAATGTATGTAACTCCCTTGCTAAGACTAGTAAGGGTGGCATTCTCCGGCCCCCTTCTGATGTCCATGTCAGAAGCTTTCTCTGTTCCTTTTCTTACTTTAATAAAACTCTGCTATGCAAGCGCTCTTGAGTGATCAAGCCTGGTCCTCGGTCCTGAAGTTAAATCTTCTTCTTCAGAGATTTGAATCTGGCACTATCCATCTTAAGCTATTAGAGAAGGAGAAGTTTCCATACCACAGGAAACCCTCTCAGAGGTTGATTCAGTGGGCCACTTTGGAATCTCACAGGGTGGTATAACCACATCCCATCCACCCCCAAACAAAAATCATCTAGGAATTCAAGCCAAAAAGGCAACTATTAGTGGAGAATTGCCTCACAGTCTCGTGTCCACCCACAATGAGTGGGGGCTAGGTACAGAGGCACCCTCTGTATCTTCAGTCCTTAGAATAAAGATGGGGTTTGAATGCTCTGAGGACACTCTAAGAGAACTAATGTGATGTAGCAGGCTAAAGTACATAATGTCAGAGAGAGAAAAATATAAAAAGAACAGGAATGTTCCCATGAGAGGTCTCGAAGACAACACTACGACCCCTGGCCTGCGTAAAGAACAGATTGTGCCCTAGTATTTACTGAAGGAGAGCAAGCTAGCTTCCATTCTGGCCCTCCCAGAAAGCAAAGATTCAGAATGTTGATAACCAGAGGCAGAAAGCTATAACCTTTTAGGCCCACAAGACTTCATCTCCTGCCAAGCTGTGAGCAGACTCTATCCATGAGCAGCCTCTAACCATGGCTTCCTGGGATCTGAGACAGTTTATAGCTGCCAAGAGTGTCATAACCTGAGAGCAACTCCTCTGAGGAGATGCACAGCTCACCATGCATGGACTGTATCCTTGTGGAGTATCTGAGAAACTGACCAGAATGAACCTGAGCAGTGCACAAAAAACATGGCCCACCAGGGACTATGCCATCACAGCCATCCTGAGAGACATAGTGGCTCTCTGGAAGAGTGTACTCTGGAACATCCTGGAACCTGAGCAGCTTGGACCTGGAAAGTGCATTAGACAAAGGGCCCACCTGGGACTATGCTCTGGCAGAACACCAGGCCACTTTGGCCTGGGAAGAGCAGGAGATGCATGGCTCAACTGGGACTGGGCATTCATAGAACACCCAGAAATATGAGCAGCTTGGGCCTTGGAAGTGCAGGAGACAAAGAACCCACCTGGGACTGTGCCCCAAACAGAGAACTGGGGAGTCTGGACTGCTTGGGCCTGGGAAGAGCAAGAGATACATGGTTCAACTGGGGCTGGGCCTTCATACAGCACCTGGGAATCTGAGCAGCTTGGACCTGGGAAGTGCAGGAGACACATGGCCAACGTGGGACTTCACGCCTAGCACAGGACGGACCCTAGGTAGCTTGGGCCTGGGAAGTGCATGAGATACATGGCCCTCCTGTGACTGTGCCCTCACAGGGCACCCAGGAGCTTGAGTGGTTGGATCTGAGAAGTGCACATCACCTTGGACTTTGGCAGACCCTGTGCTGTCCATTCACTACACGGCCTCCCCACAAATCTCAGCGGTATTTGTTTGCAGTGCTCCTGCCTCTCCACAGCACAACAGAGCAAATGACCCTGAATAGGGTCTACTGTCACCTCTTCCTATCAGGGCTTAGATTAGACATTGAAGAGACTTGCAAGCAGAGGAGGCCAGCATAAGTAAAGATAAGACAGGAGAACCACTCCACAAGTGGCAGGTGCAACAGATTAAAATCAAGCAGTAAAATTGCATTTAAGGACAATTGCAGACTTTGAGAAAAAGTGCAAGCTAGAACAAGGGATAACCTGATACTGAACTGACCCCACAATATTTTTCCTAATTTTTGTGTTCGATTCTGTTTCAGTTTATTTTATATCGTACATTTGGGAGTCCAAATTCTAGTTTAGGGTTTTTAATTGTTGCTTTCTGATTAACTATTAAATTAGTTTAATAAATTAATAATAAATTAATTAACAAATTAATTTAATTTAATAATTAAAATTATTAATTTTGTAGCATTAAGAGTCTATTTTTAATATCCATTTTCCTTCAGGGATTTGATTACAGCCTTGATTGTTTTCTTTCCTTTTGACTTTCTTTTCTCTTCCTGATCAACTCTATCCAACTCTTTCCTCTTCTTTTCTATATCTAATGCTGTGAATCTCTTTGAGTGTTCAGGTTGCGGAGTTATTTCCCCTCTAACATGGGGTTTTGTCTTCTGTGCAATGTTGAAAGAGTAGTCTTGAGGTTACTGAAAGAGGGGGACCAAAAACCTTAGGCAGGTAGCTCAGCTCCAGAACTTTGGATCGTCACAGAACCTCTGGCCCCAGGGAATAGTGATAGACAAGATACCATCCAAAAGGATACATGCCTACACTGAAAGCAAGCTCCATCCAAAAGCAGCAAGCTCCAGTGCATGACAACCCATGCTAATCTTCCAGCAAAACAAGAACACACTCAAGAAAATTAAAAGGCAGTCTTCTAAGTTTAGTCACTCAGTTCCGTCTGACTCTTTGCAACCCCATGGACTGCAGCACACCAGGCCTCACTGTCAATCACCAACTCCCCAAGTTTACACAACTCATGTCCACTGAGTCAGTGATGCCATCCAACCATCTCATCCTCTGTCATACCTTTCTCCTTTGGACCTCAATCTCTCCCAGCATCAGGGTCTTTTCAAATGAGTCAGCTGTTCGCATCAGGTGGCCAAAGTATTGGAGTTTCAGCTTCAGCATCAGTTCTTCCAATGAATATTCAGGACTGATTTCCTTTAGCATGGACTTGTCGGATCTCCTTGCAGTACAAGGGACTCTCAAGAGACTTCTCCAACACTGCAGTTCAGAAGCATCAATTCTTTGATGCTCAATTTCTTTATAGTCCAACTCTCACATCCATACATGACTACTAGAAAAACCATAACTTTGACTAGACAGAGCTTGTTGGCAAAGTAATGTCTCTGCTTTTTAATGTGCTGTCTAGGTTGGTCATAACTTTCCTTCCAAGGAGTAAGCATCTTTGAATTTCATGGCTTTGATCACAATCTGCAGTGATTCTGGAGCCCTTCAAAAGAAAATCAAACACTGATTGCCCATCTTTTTGCCATAAAGTGACGGGATCAGATGCCATGATCTTACTTTTCAGAATGCTGAGCTTTAAGCCAACGGTTCACTCTCCTCTTTCGATTTCATTAAGTGGCTCTTTAGTTCTTCCCTTTCTGCCATAAGAGTGATGTCATCTGCATATCTGAGGTTATTTCTCCTGGAAAACTTGATTCCAGATTGTGCTTCACTCATCATAGTGTTTCTCATGAGGTACTCTGCATAGAATTTAAATAAGCATAGTGACAATATATAGCCTTGACATACTCCTTTTCCTATGTGGAACCAGTCGTTCCATGTCCCGTTCAAACTGCTGCTTCAGAACTGCATAGAGGCTTCTCAAGAGGCAGGTCAGCTGCTCTGGTATTCCCATCTCTTTCAGAATTTCCCAACGTTTATTGTAATCCACACAGTGAAAGTCTTTGGAATAGTCAATAAAGCAGAAGTAGATCTTTTCCTGGAACTCCCATGGTTTATTGATGATCCAGCGGATGTTGGTCATTTGATCTCTGCTTCCTCTGACCTTTCAAAAACCAGCTTGAACATCTGGAAGTTTATGGTTCATGTATTGTTGAAGCATGGCTTGGAAAATTTTTAGTATTACTTTACTAGCAAGTGAGATAAGTGCAATTGTGCAGTGGTTTGAGCATTCTTTAGCATTGCCTTTCTTTGGGGTTGGAATGAAAACTGATCTTTTCCAGTCCCGAGCCACTGCTGAGTTTTCCTAATTTGCTGACATATGGAGTGCGGCACTGCCATAGCATAATCTTTTAGGATTTGAAATAGCTCAACTGCAATTCTATCACTTCCACTAACTTTGTTCATAGTGATGCTTCTGAAGGCCTAATGACTTCACATTCCAAGATGTCTGGATCTAGGTGAGTGATCACGTCATCATGATTATTTGGGTTGTGAATTTCTTTTATGTACAGTTCTTCTGTGTATTCTTTGCCACCTCTTCTTAATATCTTCTGCTGCTTTTGGGTCCATACCATTTCTGTCCTTATTGTGCCTATCTTTGCATGAAATATTCTTTTGGTATCTCATGTTTTCTTGAAGTGATCTCTAGTCTTTCCCATTCTATTGCTTTCCTCTATTTCTTTGCACTGATCACCAAGGAAAGCTTTCTTATCTCTCCTTGCTATTCTTTGGAGCTGTGTATTCAAACGGGTATATCTTTCCTTCTCTCCTTTGCCTTTCACTTCTCTTCGTTTCACAGCTATTTGCAAGGCTTCCTCAGGCACCCATTTTGCCTTTTTGCATTTCTTTTTCTTGGGGATGGTCTTAATCCCTGTCTCCTTTACAATGTCATGAACCTCCATCCATAGTTCATCAGGCACTCTATCAAATCTAGTCTCTTAAATTTATTTCTCACTTCCACTATATAATCATAAAGGATTTGATATAGGTCATTCCTGAATGGTCTAATGGTTTTCCCTACTTTCTTCAATTTAAGTCTGAATTTGGCAATAAGGATTTCCTGACCTGAGCCACAGTCAGCTCCTGGTCGTGTTTTATGCTCTCTAGCAGAAGTAAGCATCTTTTAATTTCATGGCTATAGTCACTATCTACAGTGATTTTGTAGCCCCCCAAAATAAAGTCTGTCACAATTTCCACTGTTTTCGCATCTATTTGTCATGAAGTGATGGGACAGGATGCCGTGATCTCGATTGTCCTAATGTAGAGTTTAAGCCCACTTCTTCACTCTCCTCTTTCACTTTCATCAAGAGATTCTTCAGTTCCTCTTCACTTTCTGCCATAAGGGTGGTGTCATCTGCATATCTGAAGTTATTGACATTTCTCCTGGCAATCTTGATTCCAGTTTGTGTTTATTCCAGCCCAGCATTCCTCTGCACAGAAGGTAAATAAACATGGTGACAATATACAGCCTTGAGGTACTCCTTTTCCTATTTGTAACCAGCCTGTTATTCAATGTCCAGTGCTAACTGTTGCTTCCTGACCTGCATACAGGCTTCTCAAGAGGTAGGTCCGGTGGTCTGGTATTCCTATCTCTTTCAAAATTTTCTACAGTTTATTTTTATCCACTGGAGAAGGAAGTGGCAACCCACTGCAGTGTTCTTGCCTGGAGAATCCCAGAGACAGGGGAGCCTGGTGGGCTTCAGTCTATGGGGTCGCACAGAGTCGGACACGACTGAAGTGACTTAGCAGCCGCAGCATTTTGATCCACACAATCAAAGGCTTTTGCTAAAGTAGATGTTTTCCTGGAACTTGCTTGTTTTTTCAAAGATCCAGCAGATGTTGTGAATTTGATGTCTGGTTCCTCTGTAGTTTCTAAAACAAGCTTGAACATCTGGAAGTTAACGGTTGATGTATTGCTGAAGCCTGGCTTGGAGAATTTTGAGCATTACTTTGCTAGTATGTGAGATAAGTACAACTGCATGGTAGTTTGAGCATTCTTTGGCATTGCCTTTCTTTGAGATTGGAATGAAAACTGACCGTTTCCAGCCAAGCCACTGCTGAGATTTTCAAAGTTTCTGGCATATTGAGTGCCTCAATTCCACAGTATCATCTTCTAGGATTTGAAATAACTCAACTGGAATCAAAGCCATAATAGAGCCCCCTAATTCTCTAATGGACACTGCATTGCCTCTCAGAAAAAATGAGATCCACAGTCATCTTCTATAACAGCAACAACAGCAAAATTCCCTCAACTAGAAAACCTTCACAATCCACTGGTCCCACCACATTCATTGGGAGGAGACTGCCCAATTAATAGCAATGATGACCTTCCAGTTTGCAGAAAACAGACCTCAAAGACAGCTGTCTAAACAACATGAAAAGCAGAGACATATCCAGCAGGTGAAGGAACACAATAAAAATCAACAAACCAATGAAAGAGGAGGAGGTAAGAAGTCTATAGGAAAAACAATTCAGCATAATAATAGTCAAAGTCTTGGAAACAAATGGAGCTACAGACAAATAGACTTTAGACATGGATTGAGAAGATGAAAAGGGTGTTTTTAAAGACCTAGAAGAAATAATGAGTAGTCAATCAATAATAAACAATGCAATAACTGAGTTAGAAATCACTCTGTACAACAGAAACAGTAGAGTAACTGAGGCAGAAGAAAGACTAAGTGAGCTTGAAGATAGAATGTTGGAAATAAGTGAAGCAGAACAGGAAAAAAAAAAATAGAGAAATGAAGATAGCCTCAGAGACCTCTGGGACAATGTTAAATGCCCCACATTTAAATCATAGGTTTCCCGGAGAAATAAGACCAAAGGAAAGGGCATGAGAAAATGTTTCAGGAGAAAATAGTTAAAAACTTCCCTGAAATAGGAAAGGGAATAGACAACTAAGATGAAAAATCCCAGAGTATCCCATAGGGATAAATCCAAGACAAAACATGTCAAAACACACACTAATCAAAATAAAGACAAACAAATAAATATACACAATGAACACGTATTAAAGGCAACAAAGGAATAACAACAAATAACATAGAAGGGAATTCCGTATAAGGATAACAGCTGATCTTACCATAGAGACTCTTCAGCTTAGAAGGGTATACTTAAAGAGATGAAAGGCAAAAACCTACAGCCAAGATTACTCTATTCAACAAGGATAGCCTTCTAATTCAAAAGAGGAATCAAAAGCTTTACAGACAAACAAAAGCAATTAGAATTCAGAACCACCAAACCAGCACTTCAGGAAATGCTGAAGGATCTTCTCTAGATTGGAAACAGAAAAGCTTTACAAAAACAAAGCCACAAAAATATGTAGTAAATGATAACAAGATCATACTTATCAACAACGACCTTAAACATAAGTGGGCTAAATGTTCTAGTGAAAAGACAAAGACGGGCTGAATGAATACAGTCTGCAATAAAACCACCTCATAACTAGAGGCACATACAGACTGAAAGAGACGGCCAGGAAAAAGCTATTTTGTGAAAATGGAGAGCAAAAGAAAGTGAGAGGAGCAATACTCATATCAGATAGATGGACTTTAATTAAAGACCACTATAGGGGACAAAGAAGGTTGCATTACCTAACAACCAAGGTATCAATCCAAGAAGAAACTATATGCACCCAATGTAGGAGCACCTCAATACAAGAGGCAAATGTCAACAACTATTGATGCAGAAATAGACACTAACCAATAGTATTGGGTGATATTAATACTCCATTCATAACACGGACAGATCATCCAGACAGAAAATCAATAAGGAAAACTCAACTGTTAGGTGATACATTAGACCAGTTTGACCTAATTGATATCTGCAGGGCATCTCACCCCAAAAGAACAGATTCCACCTTTTTCTCCTTATTCTCAAGTGCAAGTGGAACATTATCTTAGGACAGATCACATCCACTGTCACATCTAACCTTGGTAAACTTCAAGAAGTTTTAATATTTTCAAGCATATTTTCTGATCACAATGTTGTTAGATCAGATATCAACTACAGAAGAAATAAAATAGAGGAAACACATAATTTGGAGGCTAAAGAGCACAAAATTCAATAAAATTCAGTTTTTTATGAAATAAGCAAACTCTGCCAAAGTAGTCATAGATGGAACATATCTCAACATAATGAAAGCCAAATATGACAAAACCACTGCAAACATTATTGTCAAAAATGCAAAACTTAAAATATTTCCTTTAAAATCAGCATTACAACAAGGGTGCCCATACTCATCACTACTAATTTTGGGAATTCTAGCCACACTTTTCAAAGAAGAAAAAGATATAAAAAGAATCTTCATTGGAAAAGAAGAGGTAAAACTCTCTATTTGCACATATTATCCTTTACACACAAAATGCAAGAGATGCCACCAGAAAATTACTGGAGTTAATCAGTGAATAGAGTAAATGTGCATGGTATAAAATTAATACACAGAAACCCTTAAATTCCTGTACACTAAAAATGAAAATTCAGAAAGAGAAATTAAGGAACAATCCTGTTCACCATTGCAATGAAAACAATAAAATAACTAGAAATACATTTGCATAAAGAGACAAAGGGCTTCCCTGATAGCTCCATTGGTAAAGAAGCTGCCTGCAATGCAGGAGACTCCTGTTCGATTCCTCGGTCAGGAAACCCCCTGAAGAAGGGATAGGCTATCACTACAGTATTCTTGGACTTCCCTTGTGGCCCAGCTGGTGAAGAATCTTCCTGCAATGTGTGAGACCTGTGTTTGATCCCTGGGTTGGGAAGATACTCAGGATACGGGAAAGGCTACCCATTCCAGTAATCTGGCCTGGAGAATTCCAATTTCTATACACTGTATAGTCCGTGGAATTGCAAAGAGTCAGACATGACTGAGCAACTTTAACTTTCCCAAAGAGATGAAAATAAGCACTGATGAAAGAAAGCAAAACACATATAGATGGAGAAACATATCATGTTCTTGGACTAGATGAATTTATATAGTTAAAATGAATATACAACCCAAAGCAATCAATAGATGCAATGCAATACCTCTCAAACTACCAACAATATTTTTTCATAAAACTAGAACAAATTATTTTACCATTTGCATGGAAACACATAAGACCTTGAAGAGCCAAAGAAATTTTGAGAAAGAAGAATCGAACTAGAAGAGTCAAACTTTCTGACTTCAGACTACACCACAAAGATATCAAGAGAGTGTGAAACCTGCACAAACAGAAATATAGACCAATGGATCAAAATATAAAGTCCAAAGATATATTAATGCACCCATTATCTTTAACAATGGAGGTAAAAATATGCAACAGAAAAATGTATTTTCTTCAAAAAGTGTTACTGGGAAAACTGGACAGCTTTGTGTAGAAACTAGAACACTATCTAACATCATGTTCAAAAGTAAACTTAAAATGGATTACAGATGTAAATGTAAGACAGGAAAATATAAAACCCTTATAATAAAACATAGGTATAACCTCCCTAAAATAAGACACAGCAAGATCCTCTATGAACCATTGCCTAGAGTAAAGGAAATAAAAACAAATTAAAAAAAAAAAAAGGAACCTAATTAAGCTCTATAGCTTTTGTACAATGAAGGAAACTAATTAAGGTGAATATGTAGGCTTCAGTTTTATGTGGTTATGGTTTCAGTGGGTCTGCCCTCTGATGCCCTCTTGCAACACCTACCATCTTACTTGGGTTTCTCTTACCTTGGTCGTGGGGTAGCTCTTCATGGCTGCTCCAACAAAGCGCAGCTTCTGCTTCTTACCTTGGAGGATGGGTATCTCCTCACTGCCCCCCTCCTGACCTTGAACGTGGAATAGCTCCTTTAGGCCCTCCTGAGCCAGCACAGTCACCGCTCCTTGGGCGTGGGGTTACTCATCTCGGCTGCTGCCCCTGGCCTCGGGCGTGAGGTACCTCCCACTGGAGACCATCCCTATGGAAGAGAAATGCAAAAAGGCTGTCTGACAAGGCCTTACAAATAGCTGTGAAAAGAAGAGAAGCAAAAACAAAACAAAACAAAACAAAGGAAAAAAAGGAAAGATATAAGAATCTGAATGCAGAGTTCCAAGAAGAGATAAGAAAGCTTTCCTCAGTGATCAATGCAAAGAAATAGAGGAAAACAACAGAATGGGAAAGACTAGAGATCTCTTCAAGAAAATTTGAGATATCAAGGGAACATGTCATGCAAAAATGGGCTTGATAAAGACAGAAATGGTATGAACCCAACAGAAGCAGTAGATATTAAGAAGAGGTGGCAAGAATACATGGAAGAACTATACAAAAAAAGCCTCTGTACAACAAAGGAAATAATAAGCAAGGTGAAAAGATAGCCTTCAGAATGGGAGAAAATAATAGCAAATGAAGCAACTGAAAAACAACTAATCTCAAAAATATACAAGCAATTCCTGCAGCTCAATTCCAGAAAAATAAACGACCCAATCAAAAAAATGGGCCAAAGAACTAAACAGACATTTCTCTAAAGAAAACATACAGATGGCTAACAAACACATCAAAAGATGCTCAACATCACTCATTATCAGAGAAATGCAAATCAAAACCACAACGAGGTACCATTTAACACCAGTCAAAATGGCTGCGATCCAAAAGTCTGCAAGCAATACATGCTGGACAAGGGGTGGAGAAAGGGAACCCTCTTACACTGTTGGTGGGAATGCAAACTAGTACCGTGACTATGGAGAACAGTGTGGAAATTCCTTAAAAAACTGGAAATAGAACCGCCATATGGCCCAGCAATCCCACTGCTGGGCATACACACTGAGGAAACCAGAATTAAAAGAGACACGTGTACCCAAATGTTCATCGCATCACTGTTTCTAATAGCCAGGGCATGGAAGCAGCCTAGATGACCATCAGCAGATGAATGGATAAGAAAGCTGTTCTACATATACACAATGGAGTATTACTCAGCCATTAAAAAGAATACATTTGAATCAGTTCTAATGAGGTGGATGGAACTGGAGCCTATTTTACATACTGAAGTAAGCCAGAAAGAAAAACACCAATACAGTATACTAATGCATATATATGGAATTTAGAAAAATGGAAATGATAACCCTTTATGTGAGACAGCAAAAGAGACACAGATGTATAGAACAATCTTTTGGACTCTGTGGGAGAGGGAAAGGGTGTGATGATTTGGGAGAATAACATTGAAACATATATAATATCATGTATGAAACAAATCGCCAGTCCAAGTTCGATGCAGGATACTGGTTGCTTGGGACTGGTTGAGGCAGGTGCACTGGGACGACCCAGAGGGATGGTACAGGGAGGGAGAAGTGAGGGAGGGTGGGTCCGGAATGGGGAACACGTGTATACCTGTAGTAGATTCATGTTGATGTATAGCAAAACCAATACAATATTGTAAAGTAATTAAATTCCAATTAAAATAAATATATTTATATTAAAAAAATTATTCACGACCAAGATAATGAGAATGGTATGATCACTCCTCTAGAGCCTGAAATCCTGGAATATGAAGTCAAGTGGGCCTTAGAAAGCATCACTACGAACAAAGCTAGTGGAGGTGATGGAATTCCAGTTGAGCTATTTCAAATCCTGAAAGAGGATGCTGTGAAAGTGCTACACTCAATATGCCAACAAATTTGGAAAACTCAGCAGTGACCACAGGACTGGAAAAGGTCAGTTTCATTCCAATCCCAAAGAAAGGCAATGCCAAAAATTGCTCAAACTACTGCACAATTGCATTCATCTCACATGCTAGTAAAGTAATGCTCAAAATTCCCCAAGCCAGGCTTCAGCAATACGTGAACTGTGAACTTTCAGATTTTCAGGCTGGTTTTAGATAAGGCAGAGGAACCAGAGATCAAATTGCCAACATAAGCTGGATCATCAAAAAAGCAAGAGAGATCCAGTACATCATCTACTTCTGCTTTATTGACTATGCCAAAACCTTTCACTGTGTGGATCACAATAACCTGTGGAAATTCTGAAAGGGTATACCAGAGCACCTGACCTGCCTTGGAGAAACCTATATGCAGGTCAGGAAGCAACAGTTTGAACTGGACATGAGACAACAGACTAGTTCCTAATAGGAAAAGGAGTACACCAAGGCTGTATATTGTCACCCTGATTATTTAACTTCTATGCAGAGTACATCATGAGAAACGCTAGGCTGAAAGAAGCACAAGCTAGAATCAAGATTGCGAAGAGAAATATCAATAATGTCAGAGATACAGATGACACCACCCTTATGGCAGAAAGTGAAGAGGAACTCAAAAACCTCTTGATGAAAGTGAAAGTGGAGAGTGAAAAAGTTGGCTTAAAGTTCAACATTCAGAAAACGAAGATCATGGCATCTGTTCCCATCACTTCATGTGAAATAGATGGGGAAACAGTGGGAACATTGTCAGACTTTATTTTTCTGGGCTCCAAAATCACTGCAGATGGTGACTTCAGCCCATGAAATTAAAAGACGCTTACTCCTTGGAAGGAAAGTTATGACCAATCTAGATAGCATATTCAAAAGCAGAGACATTACTTTACCTACAAAGTTTCATCTAGTCAAGGCTATGGCTTTTCCAGTGGTCATGTATGGATTCGTGAGAGTTGGACTGTGAAGAAGGCTGAGCACCAAAGAATTGATGCTTTTGAACTGTGGTGTTGGAGAAGACTCTTGAGAGTCCATTGGACTGCAAGTAGATCCAACCAGTGCATTCTGAAGGAGACCAGCCCTGGGATTTCTTTGGAAGGACTGATGCTAAAGCTGAAACTCAAATACTTTGACCGCCTCATATGAAGCATTGACTCATTGGAAAAGACTCTGATACTGGGAGGGATTGGGGACAGGAGGAGATGGGGACAACAGAGGATGAGATGGTTGGATGGCATCACTGACTCAATGGACGTGAGTCTGAGTGAATTCCTGGAGTTGTTATTGAGAGGGAGGCCTGGTGTGCTGTGATTCATGGAGTTGCAAAAAGTTGGACATGACTGAGTGATTGAACTGAACAGAACTGAACTGAACTGTAGCCTTTAGATTTGGGAGAAAATAGTAACAACTGAAAAACTAACCAAAAAAAATTAATCTCCAAAATATGCAAGCTGCTCATGCATCTCAACACTCAGCTACAAATACTACCCAGAAAAACTAACCAAAGAAGATGTACTAAGAGACACAGAAAAGTTGCTCAGCATCAATCATAAGAGCGGTGCCAATCAAAACAACCTTGAGGTATTATTTCACACTGGTCAGATTAGCCATGATTAAAATGTCTACAATATAATTGCCGGAGAGGGTGTGGAGAAAAGGGAACCTTTTTAAACTGTTGATGGGAATGCAAACTGGCACAACCATTATGGAGAATTTTGTGGAGACTCCTTAGAAAGTTGAAAATAGAAATGCCATATGACCCAGCAATCCCGCTCCTGGGCATGAACCACAGGAAACTAGAATTGAAAGAAACATGTGAAGTAATATTTCAATAAACATTTGTCTATTCTTAGATGCAGAGAAACCCATTTTTCTAGAGAATACTCTTATTGATTCTGTACGGACTTCACCCTGCCAGCAGTTAGGCAGGCACAATCCTAACAGCCCCGCATTACGTTCTCAAATTATCTACCCTTCAGATTTATGAGCAGGATCTAAAGCATCTCTAATCATGTTCCATAGAGAAAAGTTGTCAGTCGGGACTTTTTCTGGGTCATGCAAAGTGTAGTAAGTTTTTAGCTGTTTCCCTACCTTTTCCCAGGTATCTAGCTTATCAGTGCCCTCTTCTGGAAACCAAGGACATTGCTCTTGTACAAATGTAAAAAAGGATTGAATACTAGCCTTCTTAACTTTAATTCCTCTTTTATTTAACAATTGCAAGATTACTCCTATAAAGAGTTGCTGTTCTTTTGATTCGTTGTTACCCGTGTCAGTGATTTCTGTTTTCAAGGAAAGATTCAACACTACCCACTCTTCCTCACCCTAACTATCTTATTCAGGGTGGTCTGCAGTAGCCCCTAAGTGGGGTCCTAGCCATCCCAAAAACGACAATGGGGAGACTTACCTTAGGGTTCCTGTGCCGGGCACCACTAGCCAGGGTCCAGCCCCAGCAGGATCCAGGGATACACTCAGGATGAATGGCGCCGGCGAGACAGAAAGTAAAGGAGAGAAAAAGAGGCTGATACCCCTTGGTTTACACAGAAAGCCAGTAAAGGCCCTGACATGGAACTTGCTCTGTTCACAGAGGCCACAGGCACCCTCTCAATGGAGCAAAGACGCAAAGCGCTTTCTCCCTGGAGCGAAGACACAGAGCGCCTTCTCAATTGGGTCTTAGAAGCCTGGGCAAAAAAGTGAACTCAGAGAGCCTCTGTGCTCCAGGGAATCTGCCTGAGAAAAACAGAGAGAGAGAGAGAGAGAGAGAGAGAGAGAGAGAGAGAGAGAGAGAGAGAGGGAGAGGGAGAGGGAGAGAGAGAGAGAGAGAGAGAGAGAGAGAGAGAGAGAGAGAGAGAGAATGACACGAGGAGACCCAGCTTAGGTGAAACGGGTCTGCAGCTCTATTTTCAAAAGGGGCTTTTATACCCTGAGTTACACATTTCCAGAAGTGAAAGATACAAAGTCATGCGGAATCAGCTCAACATTCCATCAGTTTTACCTTTATCAAAACCAGGACATTGTCTGCATAACTTTCCACAAACAAGAGTCTTATGTTATGTACATTATCTTCTGGCCCTGTGGCCTGTTAACATTTTGAAACTCTTTCTTAATAAAAGTTTGTCAGCCAGAAACCCTACTTTCCCTTTATCTTTCCAGTCTGCAGTCCCCCTCTGTTGAAACAGAGCAGTAGGACTCTGCAGTAGGAAACAGAGCTACATTCTTGTGGAGCAAAGGTACAGTGGGTTACAACAAAGAAAGAACTTATTAACTCAAGGGTCTTATGTTGCTAATGCCAAGGCTACTGCTTGTTTTTCTTGCATGCCATCTATACTAGCTAATGCACTCCCAGGCTCACACTGGGTAAAGGACAAGCAAACTCGATAGCAAACATTGCCTCAACAATGCAGTATTACTCTAATAAAGTTTTTTTTTTTTTTTTAATCACTCGGAGGTTATGCTTGGAGTGTTGTGAACAATCATGTGCGTTAGTTGCAAGAGTGTGGATAAACCTGCCAAGCAAGCTAAAATAGTAACAGAGGGGTAAGAATTAAAATGCTCCTTTCAAGCTCAGAAGACTTATTAACTAGAGCCTTAAGTTGATTTTCTTCAGAGAATGGTGGTCAGGGAGAGACCCACTGTTAATGTCAGAAGAACTGGTGAAAGGCATAATATAGTAAACAGTAGACAGATAGATTTTGGTTTCGGGGCAGATGTTCGAGTAGGTCCAGGGAATCCCTCGAGTCCTGATCCGCCTTTGCCTATCAGGTCTTCTCCGCATGCCCCTTGTCATGCGTGGGATCTCCTGTGATGGCTCCTGACAAACGGGGTTCTGTTCTCCATGTGAGAACATATCCCAGGCTGCCGGGTCGCCCAAGGCGACCAGGGGCTGGCAGCAGCAAGAGGATCAAGCTAAGCCATCCATCCTGTAGTCCTGATACCCAATATATGTGTTCTGCAAAGAGTACAAATAGTGATGTTTCAAACTGGAAGACTCTGCAGTTAGCAGGTGCTTATGCTGCAGTTCTGGTCCATCCCTGAAAGCACACAAAAAAGGCAAAGCCTGCTCATGCTCAAGGCAAGGTCAGGGAAAGTATGCCTGGCACTTGAGAAGGATGGAAAGGCCCTTGTAGCTGCATGTCCAAGGGGTTGTGGGGTCACCCACTGTGGCTTCTGTGTCTGGGGTTGCAGCCTGTTCTGTGTCTTGGAACCTCTGAACTCTCATGGTCGCCCCCAGGCACTTTCCTCCTGCCTCTCCTTTCTCCCAGGCATCCTTGGTGCACCATCGTGACTCCACTTAGAACTTGCTCACTCAGTGAGATAACAGGGATCGGTACCCTGGCTTCAGTGCTTCTGCTGGCTGGAGTCTATGTACATTTCCCTATGACTTTCATGCTTTGCTATTCAACTTCCCTTACCTAGTTAGGTCAGTTCCGACAGCTCATACTCATAAGTGTACCGGCAGGTCGTCCTGCACGCACATGTGCGTGTACACAGTAACATCCCTGAGAGAAACTTGCACATATGCAGAAGTACACGCTTTCTTCTCCAGGAACATGAACTTCGTTAAGAATCCAACTTTCTTTGTCCTGGTTATTTTCTTTCACTTGCTCATCAATCATGTCAGGTTGCACTTCTAACTCTGTGACTTAGCACCAAGAGTGCTTGAACCACCCAGGTTTCACTGATTTACTAAATGCTAAGACTCGCTTTCAGTTGCTCTCATTAGGCCCAAGTAGGTCTTCATACAATCAGGTATACCTGCTTGCCTACACAGCCAAAGTGCCAATGAAGCCTGTCCCTGGTTGGGACGAAAGACATCCAAGATGGTCACCTGGAAAGCAGGGTCCCTCTGAGTGTCACCTGGTGCAGATCCCCTACAACAAAATCAGAGAATCTGTTCCAGAGAGACTGCCAGAATCCTCTCTCAGTTGCAGACGCATATCTTGGCCCCTGTAGACCCCACAGCCAGGGGCATGACCCTAGAGGAAATAAGGAATTCACGTCAGGACTTTCAGCACGAGCCATGTGGTGTCTTTGGCAGGACGGCTATTGCCTAAACCCTGGACCCTGAAAACCAGCAGGCTTCAAATTACCCCCAGGGGCTTCCCTGTCTCCCACTCTCCTGAGTTCCCTTGGGACATGCAATAAGCCCACGGTCCTTGCTTCCTTCCTGTTCCCTACCTCACAGGCACATCCCGGCAGAGGGCCACACACGTACACCCACCCCTGTGCTTTATTCGCCTACCTGCACTTCCAGTGGGGCTGGAAGTGCCTGGAGGCATGCCATGCTCACACCCTGTGTCTCCTAGGATGCCTCTGGTTTTTCATAGACAGCCTACCTTAGCTAATCTTGCGTTTTGTGTTGCATCGTGCCAATATGTGCCACCCTCATGGAGACAGCATGCTGGCTGTTGGGCTGATCCTGGGCAGCACAGGCCCAGGACCTTCCCAGTTCTCCTCACCTGTGTGGAACAATCTCCAGTGCAGCAGGCAATCTGTGCCTCTTTCTCGTTCAGGTCTCTGCCCTTTTCTGCAGGACCTTAGCCTCCTCACCATCCCAATCTTGCCATAGCCATATCCACCATTTCCACAGGCTGGCCCACGTGCCGGCCAACTGAGAGCTTCACAGACAGTGGTTTCAAAGCCCTAACCCACCTGATTTGTCTGAGTGAGTCCTCAGACCATGCACTCCCTCTTCCTGGTCCAAACACACACAGCAACATGGTAGAAATGATGAGCTTGTTTTTGTGTTTGGTTTAATTGCAGATTTCTGGAGCCATGGTCTGGAGTTATCACTGGCCATCCTTTCCCCGTTCCCATCCTGTACAGGGTACTGCAGAGATACGGCGACCAACCACCCTTAGACTGGGGACGCCTCGTGCCTCCTTTTATGGTTGCTCAGTACCTCCTCTCCTGTCGCCTTCATCTCTGTGTCTGCCCTGGGCCAGACACACACACACACACATACACAAACACAGCTGACACAAGCACACACATGTATACACACACATCCTCGGCACTGGGACACAAATGCAAATAGGAAACAATGGTGTTTCAGAAGCCCGTGTTCCCTGTTTGTGTTTTTGTCTCCGTGCCGAGCATGTATGTGTATACACGCATGTGCTTGTGTTGGCTGTGTGTGTGTGTGTGTGTGTGTGTGTGTGTGTGTGTGTGTGTGTGTTCGGCCCAGGGAAGATGCAGAGATGAAGGTGACAGGAGAGAAGGTGCCAACCTACCATAAGAGAAGGCATGAGGCCTCCCCAGTCTAAGGGTGGTTGGTTGCTGCAATGTTGGAGATGAAGTCGGTAGGCACCATGCCCTGCCCTTGTGGCTCCCTGTCCACTTCCTCCCCAAACTGTTCCATATTTTCCCAAGGCAGTCTGAAGCCCCTTCCAGCGCAGCATGTGTGTTGGTGGTGAGCCACTAAGTAGTGCATGTGGAAACTCACAAAAGATCCCAAAGTCAGCACAAAGGTGCACTGGGACCCCAGAGAGGAAGCCCTCTCAATGACAGACCTTCCCAGGGTAAGGGGCAGGAGTGAAGGCCCCAGAAAATCTCAGTCGCAGTGAGCAACAGGAGGCCAGGTGATGGCAGGACCCATGGAAGGATGATTCTAACAAACATATTTAATTCACCGTGCCTCTAGGAATATCACCTAGGTCTCTCACGCTGCAACCACAACTGATTTGAGGGAGACTTGCTTCACTCACAGACACACTGAATTCCCAAGCCCCAGTCTCAGCAGGCCACCTGCTACATGCATGGCCCAAATTCATACTCCGCAGCCAGCTTGCATGAGCCTGAGCATCCACATTTGGGAAAGGACAGTGTCACGGCTCCAACGGCTAACCCTTCATGGCCCACCTCCAGACCCCTTCACCACATATGTTTCTGTCAGTTGCCTCTCATGGAAGAATCTTCCCTCCTGGGGTAGTACTTCAGGGGATCGTCCCACTCGTCTTAGCTGATGATCTGCTGGCAACACGAGCAATGTCAGTCCTGGGCTGACCAGGACCCAAACCCTCCCATGAGCAGCCAAGAACTCCAACATCAATCATCAACTGTATGCAGGACCAAAAACAACTCCACCTCAGCAATTCTGTTGATTCTGGGCAGTTGTGGCCTGACAACCAGTTGAGAAAGTTTAGGCTCCTGGTGTCCAGCCTGTGGCTGGCTCCTCCCTGTTCAAAGTCCCAGAACCAATGGACTGGTGTGGAACGATGTGCCCTTTACCCTGCAGAAAGATAGGGGAGAAGGGTGCGGATCCCGCAGGTGAATCATCCACACCCTTTCACACTGACAGTCATCACCCAAGGAGCCACGTTTTACCAGTGATGTCAAGGTAATACTCTTTAATGATCACTGTTGTTCAAGAAGTAAGGGTGGTCCCAAAAAGGAAATATCAGCTTGCTGTGGGACCAGAGATGGCTTGCACCTGTACCTGCTAGGATAGGGAGAAGGGAAAAGGTGCAAGCTTCTAGGGGCCTCAGCTTGCCTCCCATTAACAGCTTCCCTGAAGCCTCTCCAAACTCTCACAGTGTAGGAACATGGATAACATGATCCTCCCACTCTCCACCAAGTCCCATACCCACCTGTCCTCAGTCTCCCTCATTGACCTTCAAGTTGATCGTGTAGCTGAGAAAGTCTTTATCTTGGTCGCTGATGATGACAGAAACTTGAGGGTGGTTCATAATCTGCTTTAGGTCAAGGAGCCATTTAGGCCACATACTAGGCCAAGAAGATCCAGGAACAACAGTCCTAGTCTGGGGTGGAAGAAGGACACTGGAACAGGCATCGGCAAGGATGCTGGGCACTTCTGCTTGCCCAGCCACTACTGATGTCCTCAGGCCCTGCCATACCATCAGACACGCTCATGGCTCTGGGTTCCTTTTGGTGTTCTGCATCTGAGGTGGTCTGCATTCCCCAAGCAGGGACTGTTTCTGATTGTTATTCTTCTCTAGACCTGTGTATGCTGGGTAGTGGCATGTCACTGCTTACATGGTCAGACATGCTGTCGTTGTAACAAATCGTGTCTGAAAGCAAAGGTGTTGGTATGTGTTTGCGTATGTGTATGTGTGTCTGTGTGTGTGTATGTGTGACTCCCATATCTCAGTTATTTTCGGGATCATCCACATTTACAACAATAACTGTCCGCTGAGACTGCTCTGGTGTACTGTCTCTGGTCATTCCTGACTTAGAGGCCTCGGAGCTGTTCCTCCTCAGATGCAGGCCTGAAGTAGACACACAATGTCATGGCTGCGACACTCACAGGTGTGGCCCTGCCAGGACTCTATTCAGCTGTGCCTTTGAAGCCTGCGAATTGCCCAGTACCACACTTCCTTCAGGGTCCACCAGCACATATCCTGTGCCCTCGCCCCCACCCCTCCTCCTGCTCCTGCCTCTGCACCTCCTTCTCCTCCTCCTAAGTAGACCCCAAGGAGCAGCAGAAAGGATACCACTTTGTCCCAGAAGCCAGGGATGCCCTGGATGGTGGCGCTCCTCTAAGCCAAGTCACAATTCCTCCTCTGATGGCTCTTCACATGAACCAAACATAGGCCCTGTGGTTTTTCTCATGCTAAGACGTCAGTTCCACTTGCAGGGCGGCCAGCGCCTGCAGCACATCTAGCACCAGAAGCTCATTCAGGCCTTTCCTGGCCCTGCTCCTCCAACATCTTCTCCTCCAGCTCCTGGGAGGACCCCTGTTGCTGCTCCTCATCAGCTGAAACCTCTACCTCCTCCATGATGTCTTCCACAAGCAGCTGGAACACCCGCCTGATCCCCGCCACATCTCCATCCACCAGGGACCCGCCATCCTCTGCCACCTCCACCCTGAAGAGGGTGGCATCTTCACCTTGTGTGACAACTGGTGGCTGCTAGGTCCCAGCCGTGCATAGCATCACAAGGGCAGGCCACGGGGCCCCATCCCCCTGAACACCTGGGCTCACAACTAAGAAGGTCCGGGGTCCCAGGACACTCCCACATTCCTATGACCACCTCTCACGCTTCTCTTGGCCCTGGCCATAACCTCCGGCTGTTAGAAGCGAAAGGACAGACGTAATACCACCAAAGCAAGTGGTGTGCAATGGAGACCCAGTCTGCAGTAAACCTGTGGGGTCCGCTTGCTTTTTCGGGGTGGGGAGTGAGAGGCATGGTTGGGAGGCAGGGGCTGGTGTGTCTGGGGTGGCCTGAGGATGAAGAAAGGGGTAGTGGACATCCCAGGATAGGCTGAACGGGCCCTGGGACATCACCCAAACAGGCAGGGCCCTAGGTTGTGAGCCATGCACAGGCTGCTGGCCCAAATCTAGACCAATGGCCGAAAGGGTAGTGGACGGCATCCTTATGGACATGCCCCTAGACTGGAGGGCATCTTCCCTGGTTCCTGGGCTCCAGCTCCACCACGTGGCCAGATTCTGCTCCATGGAGCTAGCAGGTTTTGCATCTGCCGCTTCCCCAGGGGCTGTCATTGACCTGGATCTGGAAATTCCAACCACGGGTTCCTGCTCCGCAATCCGAAAAACACACTCCTGGGTCCCACAAGACCTTTAATAAATGGGCGTTCTCCCTGAGTATCCAAAAGATACGCAGGGGCACCAAGTGGCTGGATACTTTTCTCCATGGGACAGAGTACCTGTTGCTGTCCAGATGCTATGGGAGTAGGGAAAATCCCCACCATTTGCAACAGTTGATCTGCATTGTTCGGGGACACCAGAACCTTAGGGTACAGAGCTCGCTCTGTGTCTCTTTATCTCTGCTTCTGGCATAGCACTGTTTTGGGCTATCCTTCTGTGTGTGTACCAGGGCTGGTGTCTATGTAGTTCCATCTCTTTAAGTGATGCTGTTACCCTTTGCCACTGTCTGGACACCAGCACTCATACGAGAAGCTTATCCTTGGTGTGAAGGCAAGCCCTTCTCCTCCTGAGTGAGTTTCACTAATGGGAGATCAGACTCTTTTTTAATTTAAATTTATTTATTTTAAGTAGAGGCTAATTACTTTACAATATTGTATTGGTTTTGCCATACATCAACATGAGTCCACCATGGGTGTACACAATCAGACATTTTTAGTCCACACATTCAGACAGTGCTTTCTCAAACTTGAAAGCCAACAGTGGGTGGTCACTGCTGAACCTCAGTTCAGGGTCGGTTTATCCTCCCTCCCTCGCTGGACAGATGTGAACACTGCGCAGGTCTGCAGTGTCTTGGCCACACTTTGCACAGAGGGAGAAATGGGGCATGCTCTGCTGGCATGAGGAAACTCCCTGAACCTTGTTCAAATGCCTACCAGTGAGATGCTAAGGACAACTCCCTGTTAAGTTCCATGACTTCCTGGTGCCTGAGACATGCATGTCTGCCCATTTACCCTATCAAGGCCCTTTCAAAGTGGTTCTGTTCTCCATGTAAGAACACGTACCAGCCTGCCCAATCGGCCAATCCTGTGGGGCCGGGAGCAGCAAGAGGATCAAGCTAATCCATCCATCCTATAGTCCTTACTCCGAATATATGCCTTCTTCAAAGAGTACAAAGAGTGATTTTTCAAACTGGAAGACTATGCAGGTAGCAGGTGCTTATGCTGCAGTGCTGGTCCATTTCTGAAACCTCAGAAAAAAGGCAAGGGGTGCTCATGCTCAGGGCAAGGACAGGGAAAGAAAGCCCAGTGTTCTAGAAGGATAGAAAGCCCTTGTAGCTGCACGTCCAAAGGGCCGTGGGGTCACCCACCATGACCTCTGTGTATTGGAATTGCAGCCTGTTCTGTGTCTCGGATCCTCTGCACTCTCATTGGTCACCCCCAGGCACTTTCTTCCTGCCTCTCTTTTCTGCCAGGCATCCTGGGTGCACCACTGTGATTCCACTTAGAAGTTGCTCACTCAGTGAAATAACAGGGATTGGCAACCTGGCTCCAGTGCTTCTGATGGCCAGACTATGTATCTTTCCCTATGGCTTTTATGTTTTCCCTATTCAACTTCTATCACCTGGTTAGGTCAGTTTCTACACCTCATACTCACAAGCATACTGTCAGGTGCTTTTCATACATATATGCACACACATGCTTGTGTACACATTAACATCCCTGAGAGGAAACTTGCACATATACAGACATACAAACTTTCTTCTCCAGGAACATCAATTTTGGTAAGCACCTGACTTTCTTTGTCCTGAATATTTTCTTTCACTTTCTCATCGATCCTGTCAGGTTACACTTCTAACCCTTTGACTTAGCCTCAAAGGTTACAAAATTTTGGCATTTGCTCCTGACAAGGACCGATCTGCAGAGCTTCAGGCAGGGTTGGAAATGCTCGCCCTGGACAGCTGAATGAGTTCTGCCTGCATTCTACATTCTCCCATTACCTTGGACAGCTTCACAGTACCAGTCACACTGGCCTGATCCATTGCCTGTGCATTCTTTCAGGGGACCAGAAAACAAGGACGTCTGGGCTCAGCTGACTTGGAGAACTGCTTTCTCAGTGTGCCCCTCTAAGTCATTCCTGGTCAAAACTGTGTCCCTATTGCTAGGCTACCACATCAACATTCTGAGTGAGGTCCCCTGTTCTTTCTACCTGTGTAGTTTTCTGTGTGCACCTGTCTACCTGTGCCTCCAAGCACTATCTCCCTTTAGCAGGAAAAGGCCAAAGAGATGCCTGAGCCTCCAAGGGCCCCCAGAGTCTGTGAGAGACCTGGGTGTGATCCAGTGTTGTGAAGAAGGTGCCCATAGATAGAGGGTCTCTTCTGAAACAAGGCATGAAACCCGAGACCATAATGGTAAGGTGGCATTCCTACAAGTAGTCCCTTCTGTTTATTCCTACCCAGACCCAGGAGTCCCCAACCAGATGATGATCTGGGAAAACCTGCCCTTTCTGGGCCCACAGCTCATGCCTCCCGTGGACAGAAAGCAGCTTTTCTATCTCAAAAACACCAAGAGGGCTTGATTCCACCCAGGCCTCATTGATTTGCTAAATGCAAAAACTCTCTTTCAGTTGGTCTCATTAAGCCCAGGTAGGACTCCCTGGAGTCAGGCATCCCTGCTTACCTACACAGCCCACGTGCCAAGTTAGCCAGTCCTTGGTTGGCCACAGGGGCATCCAAGACGGTCACCTGGAATGCAGCTTCCTTCTGAGTGTCAGCTGGTGCAGATCCCCTACGACAAAATCAGAGATCATGCTCCAGAGAAACTGCCAAAATCCTCCCCCAGGTGCAGACACACACCTTTGCCCTCAGGTCCCCAAAGCCAGGGGAAAGACCCAGAGGAAAGAAGGAATATATATCAGGACTTTCAGCACAAGCCATGGGGTATTTTTGGCAGGAGGGTTATTGCCTTTCCCCTGGACCCTGAGAACCAGCAGGCCCTGAACTGCACCCAGGGGCTTCCCTGTCTCCCACTCTCATGAGGTCCTTCAGACATGCAATAAGCCCACAATCCTTGCTTCCTCCCTGTTCCCTCCCTCATAGGCACACCTCAGCAGAAGAGCACACATGTAAAACACCTGCACTTTCTTCGCCTTTCTGCACTGCCAGGGAGACTGGAAGTGCCTCAAGGCATGCCACACTCACACCTTGTCTCTCCTAGGATGCCTGTGGTTTTGCACGACAGCCTACCTTAGCATGTCTCGCATTTTGTGTCACATCATTCCAGTGTGTGAAACCCTTATGGAGAGAGGGTGCTGGCTGATGGGCTGATCCTGGGAAGCACTGGCCCAGGACCTTCCCAGGTCTCCTTCTCACATGTGTAGAACAAGTCTCCAGTACACCAGTCAATCTGTGCCTCTTTCTCCTTCGGGTCTCTGTCCTTCTCAGCAAGACCTTAGCCTCCTCACCCATCCCAGGGCCTCCTTATCCACATCCACCATTTCCACCTGCCAGCCCATGTCCCCACAGGCTGTGGGCTCCACAGGCGGTGGTTTTAAAGCCCCACTCCACCTGATTTGCCCTGGGTGAATCCACAGACCATGCACTCACTCTTCCTGGTCCAAACACATACAAGAACACGGTAGAAATGGTGAGTGTGTTTTTGTATTTCATCTCATGGCAGATTTCTGAAGCCAAGGTCCTGAGTTATCAGTGGCCATCCTTTCCTCATTCCCATCCTGGACAGGGTCACTGCAGAGATAGGGCGACCAACCACCTTCAAACTGGGAGTGCCTTGTGTCTCGTCTTCTGATTGCTTGGCATTTCCTCTCCTGTAGCCTTTTTCTCTGCTATTTCCCTGGGCCACACACACACACACACACACACACACACACACACACACGCAAACACAGGTGACACAAGCACACACGTGTATACACACACAGGCTCGATACGTGGACACAAACACAAACACGGCACACAAGTGTTTCAGGAGCTGAAGATGCCCATGTGTCCAGCAGTATCAGAGATGGCATCAGTAGGCACAACGTCCTGCACTTGGAGGTCTCTGTCCACCTTCTCCCTGAGCACTTCTGTATTTTCCGAAGGCAGCCTGAAGCCTCTTCCAGTGCAGCAAGTGTGGTCATGGTGAGACGCTGATTGGTGGATGTGCAAAATCACAGAAGATCCCAAAGTCAGCACACAGGTGCACTGGGACCCTGGAGAGGACGCCCTTTCAATGATAGGCCTTCCCAAGGTAAGGTGCCGGAGTGTAGGGCCCAGGCAATCTTAAACTCAGTGAGCAAAAGGAGGCCAGGGGATGGCAGGACCCACGAAAGGTTGATTCTGACAAAGATACTTAATTCACCCTGCCTTTAGTAGTATCATCTAGGACTCTCGCACTGCAACCACAGCTAAATTGAGGGAGACTTGCTGCACTCAAGGACACACTGAGTCCCTAAACCCCGGTCTCAGCAGATCATCTGCTACATGCATGACCCAAAATCTGGCTCCAGAGACAGCTTGCATGCGACTGAGCATCCTCATTTGAGAAAAGACAGTGTCCCGGCCACTACACGGCTGTCCCTACAGGGCCCACCTCCAGACCCCTTCACCACATGTGTTTCTGTCAGTTATCGCTAATGGCAGGACCTTCCTTCCTAGGGTAATACTTTACAGGATCGTCCCCCACGTCTTTCCCAATGATCTGCTGGCAGCACAAGAAAGATTAGCCCAGGACTGACCAGGCCCCCAACCCTCCTGTGAGCATCCAAGAACTCCAACATCAATTGCCAACTGTATGCAGCCCCAAAGCAACCCCACCTCAGCAATCCTGTTCGATTCTGTGGCCTGACAACCAGTTGAGAAAGTTAAGGCACATGATGTCCAGCCTGCGGCCTGTGCTCCTCATTCAAAGTCCCAGAGCCAGTGGACTGGAGTGGAATAACTTGCCTTATAACATGCAGAAAGACAGGGGACACAGGGGCGGATTCTACAGGTGGATCATCCACCTCCTTACACACCTACACTCACCACCCTGGAGCCACATTTTACCAGTGATGTCAAGGTAATACTCCTTAATGATCACCGTGTTCCAGAAGTAGGAGTTGTCCCAAAAGGAAAAGATCAGCTTGCAGTGGGACCTTGGATGTCTCTGCACCTGCACCTGCCAGGATAGGGAAAAGGGTAAAGGTGCAAGCTTCTAGGTGCCTCAGATTGCCTCAGAAGCAGGCATTAACAGCTTCCATGATGCCTCTCCAAAGTCTCACAGCGCAGGAACGTGGCTAACATGATCCTCCCACTCCCCACCAGGTCCCATACCCATCCATCCTCAATCTCCCTCACTGACATTCAAGTTGATCTTGTAGCTAAGAAAGTCTTTAGCTTGGTTGCTGAGCAAGACGGAAAGTTGAGAGTGATTCATAATCTGCTTTAGGTCAAGGAGCCATTCAGGCCACATGCTGGGCCAGAAGATCCAATAGCAACAGCCCTAGTCTTGGGTGCAAGAAGCACACTGGAACAGGAGTTTCCAAGGACTGGGTACTTCAACTCCCAGCACTATGTGCTCAGGCCCTGCCATATCATCAGACACGCTCATGGCTCCATGTTCCCTGTGGTGTTC
Organism: Bos taurus; assembly: GCF_002263795.3. Taxonomy (NCBI): domain Eukaryota; kingdom Metazoa; phylum Chordata; class Mammalia; order Artiodactyla; family Bovidae; genus Bos; species Bos taurus. Next base: position 25,491,387 of record NC_082638.1, read on the forward strand.
TGCATCTGAGGTGTTCTGCATTCCCCAACCAGGGGCTGTTTCTCACAGCTACTGTACTCCTCCTGACTTGTGTGTGCTGGGTAGTGTCATGTCACTGCTTACCTGGTCAGGATTTGCAGTCCCTGTTGCACACTGTGTCTTCCAAAAAGGGGGTGGTATGCATGGGTATGTATGTGCGTATGTGTGTGTGTCTTCAGCAAGAAAGTCCTGGGTCTTTGACCTGCTCCCTGTCTTCACAGCGGATGGCAGGCTTGTGTCTGAATTCGTCTGGCACTCAGAGCAGATGAGAACAGCAGCCTCTTCCAGTTCCACCTTGCATGTGGACCACCTCGTGCCTTTGCACTGCAATAATGAGTGCAACTACAGGGGCTCTGATTGACGGTCATGGGTCTTGGGACTCCCCCACTCTCACCTATTTCCCAGGATTATCCACATTTATAACAATAACTGTCTCTGATGGCTGCTCTGGTGTACTGTCTCTGGTCATTCTTGACCTAGAGGCCTCAGGTGCTGCTCCTTCTCAAATGCAGGCCTGAGGGAGACACCCAAAGTCATGGCTGTGACACTTACAGGTGTGGCCCTGCCAGACCCTTCTCAGCTGTGCCTTTGGAGCCTGCCCTTCCCCCAGACCACACTTCATTCAAAGGTCTCCCACACCTTCCCTTTTCCCTTGCCCTGTGGCCTCATCTGATTTAGCAGGATCTTTGAAGCACCTCTTGAAGGTGTTTTTGCCATCCTTTAATATGGCTATAAAGCTCACAAATTTTAACAACACAGTAACACAATTTTTCTAATGTGCACTGTTAGAGTTTGGGGAGCTCTTGGTGAGTTTCTTGGTTTCAGTTAGAAAGCCCTGCATTACTCTTAGGGCCATAGAATCTTCTGAAACTGAAGGAAAGACTACAAATATTCCAGACTAATTTGATTATGATACATTTTTCTAAAGACTTAAACAGTTTCTACTTCCCCACCACCCAAAATATTACTCCGAACTCCTGATGATCTTCATGATTTTATTGTGGGAATCTGGTAGGATTGAGATTTTTCAGTGCTTTGTAATTTCATCAATAAGCTTTTCTGAGGTGAAAAACACATTGGAATTAGTTTTTAAATTAGTCCTAGACACAGCAAACAGGGGAAAAGGAAATAAAAGGAATACAGATTGGCAACAAACTATTACTGTTAGAAGATGGCATGACCCTCCACACAGTGAACACTAAGGATGCCAACAGAAAATTACTCGAGCTAATCAATGAATAGAGTATAGCTGAAGAATACAAAATTAATACTCAGGAATCGCTTTCATTCTGATACACCAGCAATGAAAAATGAGAAATAGAACTTAAGGAAAGTATCTCATTCACCATCCCATGAAGAGACTCAAATATTTAGGAATATATTCCCCCAAAGAAAGCAAGGACCTGGTACAGAAACCTATAAAACCATGTTGAAAGAAATCAAAGATGGCACAAATAGATCAAGAAGTATACCATATTCTTGGATCAGAAGAATCAATACAGTGACCATGAGTATACAACCCAAGACAATCTATTGGTACATTTATTCACCATTGATATCTTGGATTCAACTGTGGAATCCCCATAAAAAAAAAAACAAAAAAACACCAATGGGGATTTTCACTGAACTAGAACAAATAATTTCACAATTTGTGTGGAAACACAAAAGACCTCAATGAGCAAATCAATCTTGAGAAACAATGGAAATGGAGGAACCAGTCTTCCTGACTTCAGACTATACTACAAAGCTACACTCATCAAGATAGTAAGGTACTGGGCCAAAGATAGAAATACAGATCAACGGAACAAAATAGGAAGTCCAGAGATGAAGCCACACACCCACGGCCACCTCATTTTTGACAGAGGGGGCATAAATATGCAACGGAGAAAAGACAACCTCTTGAACAAGCAGTTCTGGGAAAACAGGTCAACCACATCAAAAGAATGAAATGTTTTCTAATGGCACACACAAAAATAAATGCAAAGTGGATTAAACACGTAAGTGGAAGACCAGAAACTATAAAGTTCTTAGAGAAAAACATAGGCAGAGCACTCTCTGACAGAAATCACAGCAAGACCTTCTCCTCCATGTCCCACCTCCAAGAGTAATGGAAATAACAGAAGGAAACAAAAGTGACCGATTGAAACTTCTAAGCTTCTATGGAGTGAAGGAAACTATTAGCAAGGTGAAAAGACAGCCTTCAGAACTGGAGCAAATTACAACAAATCAAACAACTGCCCAAGAGTTAATCGCCAACATATACAAGCAGCTCATGCAACTCAATACCAGAAAAACAAACAACCCAATCAAAAAGTGGGCAAAAGAACTAAATAGGACATTTCTCCAGAGAAGATATACAGATGGCTAATGAACACAGGACAGATGCTCAACATCACTCATTATCAGAGAGATGAAAGTCAATACCACAATGAGATGTCATCTCACACTGGTCACAAGGACCATCACCCAGAGTCTCAAACAAGAAACCCTGGAGAGGGAGTGGAAAGGTAACCAGCTTACACTGTTGGTAGGAATGAAAACTGGTATAGCCACAATAAACCGTATGATTTCTTAAAAACCTGGAAATAGAACTGTCATATGACACAGCAGGGAGAAGGCAATGGCACCTCACTCCAGTACTGTTGCCTGGAAAATTCCATGGATGGAGGAGCCTGGTAGGCTGCAGTCCAGGTGGTCGCTAAAAGTCAGACATGACTGAGCGACTTCACTTTCACTTTCCACTTTCATGCATTGGAGAAGGAAATGGCAACCCACTCCAGTGTTCTTGCCTGGAGAATCCCATGGACGGAGAAGCCTAGTAGGCTGCAGTCCATGGGGTCTCACAGAGTCGGATATGAGTGAAGCGACTTAGCAGCAGCAGCATGACAAAGCAATCCCACTGCTTGCATACACCCCAAGGAAAGCAGAACTGAAGGAGACACATGTACACCAATATTCATCCCACGACTATTTACAATAGCTAGGACATGGAAGAAATCTAGATATCCACTGCAGATGAATGGATAAGAAAGTGGTGGTATATAAACACGATGGACTATTACTCAACTGTGAAAAAGAATTCATTTGAGTCCATTCTAGAGAGGTGAGTGAAACAGGAGCCTGTTCTACAGAATGAAGAAAAGTCAGAAAGAGAAATATAAATACTGTGTAGGAATGCATATGTATGCAATTTGGAGAGATGGTCACGATGATCCTACATACAGGGCAGCAAAAGAGACAGAGATGGAAAGAACAGACTTTTGGAGCCTGTGGAGAGGGCAATGGTGGGATGATTTGAGAGAATAGCATTGAGACATGTACATGACCATACGTAAACAGATAACTGGTGCAAGTTCAGTGCATGATGCAGGACACTCAAAGCCAGTGCTCTGGAATAACAAAGAACAATAGTCTGGGGAGTGAGGTGGCAGGAAGGTTCTGGATGTGGGAACATATGTGTACTGGTGACTGACTGGAGGCAAAACAGGAGAGAAATCTTTTCTCTTCTTTCTTTCTTCCCAGTGTTTTCACAGCAGATATTTTGGTTTTACCCCTAAGTTCCATTATATTGAAAGAACCAAGAGTTAACATTTTCCTCAAAATAATTCAGCCTCATTCGTTTTTAAAAGAAATATGATACTTTAAAACAATGAAAACACACCGTTGTTTATTTAAGGCACAGTGTGCTTTAAACAACATTCATATTGAAGTTTTACTCTTCTTCACAGGTGATGACCAAAATTCAAACTGTAGCACGATGCTCAGACCTCTGAGTTCAATTCAGATCTGTAAGTGACAAGAACACCTGATCTATATAAAAATTAATTCTTTTAATAATACATATGGGATCTTCTTTACACTACTTAGAAAATCAGTCCTTTTGAACTAAAGTTAAGGACACCAACCAGATTGTTTTCTCAATTCCTATCTGTTTTCACTGAATCTCTATGATCGACATGAGAACATCACATGTTATACACGCTATTCTTTTTTTTTTAAATGTTTTAAATAAACTTATTCATTTTAATGGGAGAAGAAAATGGTAACCCACTTCAGTATTCTTGCCTGAAGAACCCTGTGATCATAGGAGCCTGGAGGGCTGCTCTCCATAGGATGGTACAAAGTCAGACACGAGTGAAGCGACTTAGGATGCATGCATGCATGCACTGGAGAAGGAAATGGCAACCCACTCCATTATTCTTGCCAGGAGAATTCCAGGCACAGAGGAGCCTGGTGGGCTGCCATCTATGGGGTCACACAGAGTCAGACACTACTGAATCGTCTTACAAGCAGCAGCAGCAACAGCATTCATTTTAATTGGAGTTTGGCATCTTATTTCCTCATAAAGAGAGAAGGTGGTAATCAATCAAATTCTTCTGACTCAATTGATCACAAGAGTGGCACTCTAGTAAATCACCAGGATAACTGACTCTGGCGAGAACTGGGATTCTGACATAAAACTTATAAAGATAAACAAAATCTCCAAACTAACGCAGACTTTTTTCATTACTGTTGTCTTTAGTCTTTTCCCCAACTGAGCTGCTTAGTTACAGCTCCAGAAAGCTATTCTCTTTTCCTTCTAAGGACAGGCTTACTTCTGTGGGGCTTGGTATTTACGTGTTCCCTTTGGTTAGATCCTTGCTTTCAACTCCAGCTCAGTGGTGACAACCTTCAGGTCTCAAATAACATACTATGCCACTGGTGCATTTTACATTCTTACCACAGAAAACAACTGTCAGTTGTACCTCCACAGTATTAACTTAGCCAGAAGGAATCTCTGGCAAAACTGAACAAAATGTTAGAGAGAGAGGAGAGCATTTCTATGAAATCTGTTGTCAGCATTACAAATGACCTATAAACTACAAAGTCATCACTAAATAGACATTTACTTAATACGCATTTCATTACGGGATTCTTTCTTTGCATATAATCATTTTATACTTTCTGATTTGCAACTGATTCATAAAACCTGGGGTCCATTTTTTCAAATAAAAGTGCCTTTTTTTTAAAGCCAAGATTTAACTGACGTCTTTAAGATGTTCATTTTAACATTTACATAATTCATAACTCCAAATACGTAAAAGATAATGACAAAAACATCATAAATTCATAAAATAAAAATGTATGTTAAATTTTTAGAACCTCTGATAAATGATAGCAAAACTGGAACAGGGAAATTTTAAAAACATTTAATGATATTTCAACAATATTTTTCTAATCTTTTTTCATTTCATAGTTCTCGTGTGCTTTAGAATGCATTACAACATCAGTAGAGTATTGGGCTTCCCTGATGGCTCAGAGGGTAAAATGTCTGCCTGCAATGCAGACCCGAGTTCCATTCCTGGGTTAGGAAGATCTCCTGGAGAAGGAAATGGCAATCCATTCCAGTATTCCTGCCTGGAGAATCCTACAGACGGAGGAGCCTGGGAGGCTACAGTCTGCGGGGTCACAAACAGTCAGACACGACTGAGCAACTTCACTTTCACTTCAGTAAAATATTATGATATTTTTAAAAATCTGTAAAATATGGTAAAAAAAATTCTGGTAACAGTTTCACTATTAAAGATACATATTCAGCTGTTCTAATTCATGTTGTGAGTAATCTGAAACAACTAGGGTTTTCATTGTTATTTGTGACCATGACACCGCAGGATGCGAATCATTCTTTTCCAACCAGGAATTGAACTCATGAACCCTGCAGTGAGAATCTTAAAACACTAGACCACCAGGGTAGTGTCTTGGTTTTATTTCTTAAATGATTTGGAAATCCATCAACGAATAATATGGACTGATATGAACAGGATAGATGGGACACACTGAGTAGAAGATTGTAAACTGTATAATCTTGGTGAATATGTGATTGCTCACTTCAAATTAAAATTCACTTTGAATGTCTGAAAATGCTCTTCATAAGAATGTTGGTGACTGAAAGATCTTGAAATCCATGTTCTAGGTCAGTGATCCAATTTAGACTTCCTAAAATCTGCTCCTGGAATTCTAAACTTCTGCTTTTTCAATCAAACACTCATTGATTCTTTTGCATGTTTGGTTTCTACAGTGCATTTTTACTACAGAAGTGCCAAAAGAATAAGAAGTCTAACAGGGCTTACAAGAGTATAAGCCATACTGTCATTCCAATTACTTGATATGCCTGTCTAATCAAGAGATACAAATCAATAAAATGTTTACTTAAATACATCCATAGCAGAAAAGTGGGGCATTTAAACTCCTACGATCACTATTTCCTTACCAAGATAAACAACCATTTCCCACAAATTCCAAACCAAACGTTTGTCCTAGAGTGATACCAGACAATTAATGTAACCTCTAAATCCATGGGCAACAAAACAGACCTTCATTTTAAGAATGCTTTGGAGTACACTGGAATTCCAATACTTCAGCAAGATGGCTGCAGTTTGCTTTTCCTCTTTTAATATACCAGCCTTGGGAGATGATACATTTTAAAACTGCCTGCTAAACTTCTTACTACTATCACTGTAGACCCGCTTGTCTAATAAAGTTTCATTATTGAGTACCCAGTGTCAGACCTAATTGATTAAAAAAAAAAAAAAAAAGAGGATCCAAAGAATTATAAAGTTTTAGAAAATTTAGGAAGGCTGCCAAGCTGGCTTCTGAATATTAATGCATATTCAAATTCATGGATTATTACTGCTGCTAAGTCACTTCAGTCGTGGCCGACTATGTGTGACCCCATAGACGGCGGCTCACCAGGCGCCCCCGTCCCTGGGATTCTCCAGGCAAGAACACTGGAGTGGGTTGCCATTTCCTTCTCCAATGCATGAAAGAGAAGAGTGAAAGTGAAGTCGCTCAGTCGTGTCCGACTCTTAGCGACCCCATTGACTACTGTCTACCAGGCTCCTCTGTCCATGGGATTTTCCAGGCAACAGTACTGGAGTGGGTTGCCATTGCCTTCTCCATCATGGATACATAATCCTCAATATATATTCAATTCAATGTTCAACCTTCTGAGACCAAAGACGGTGAGAGAATTGACTACTTTCATATATAAAACAGTAAAAAGCACACATACACATGGTCCAGCCTGGAGTTAATGTCTTCATCCTCACCTTCAGGGTCCTTAAACTGGATTTCATCATCATCTTCAGGATCAAAGGTGTCTGTTTCATTAAGTTCAGCTAAAAAGAGTAAGAGCATACTCTTAGATATAAAATCAAGATGTTATTAGATTAATTGTCTATTTAAAGAAATAATACTGGATTAATACTAAAACACTGAACTGTACAAGAAACTACTTGTAATAAATCTTCGGTTCAACAGTTTTATTCCAGAAAAATCTTCCTAACTACACACATATCACAGAGAACAAACTCACAATGAAACTGCTAAAAGAAGTTCACTGCCAAGTAAGTATTTATCTGGTTCCCAATTATCTTAGTATTTCTTAAACGACCTATACATCATCAGAATCTTCACTCTTACTCAAAAACTCATGTTAATGTGTTAGTCACTCAGTCGTGCCCAACGCTTTGCGACCCCATGGACTGCAGCCCACCAGGCTTCTCTGTCCATGAGATTTTCCAGGCAAGGATACTGGAGTGGGTTGTCACTTTCTTCTCCAGGGGATCTTCCTAACCCAGAGATCGAACCCTGGTCTCCTGCACTGCAGGCAGAGTCTTTGCCAACTGAGCTACAAGGGAAGCAAAAAACAAAAACAAAAACAAAACAAAACAAACAAAACAGCTCATAATTTATATAATAAAATGCACTGTAATAGAATAAAAAAATGCTATCATGTTCAAAATGTGACTTTAGTACACTTCCTCTTTTTTTTCTACTAAAAACTTATTTTAATTTTCCCAAGCTTACTAGAGGAAGAATAAAATATTTTTGTCTCTAAGAAATAAAAGGGATTTAAAAACACTGTCCACAAAGCTCCACAACAGTACTCTATACACTAAGAAAAAACTGAATACTCTTTTCCAAAAAAATCAATACCAGTACCATAAATGTTGTCCTTGATTAGCTGAAAACAGGTATGATCTCTTAAGAGTTGTTTTTAAGAGTGTAAAAGAGGCATTCCTTTAACAATTATTATGTACAAGTCTAGGACTTGTAAGCTTTTTAATTCCCCACCAAAAGAACATATATTAGGGAGAGAATCCATTACTAAGTTGTTAATATTCTGAAGTATTTAATACATACTTAAAGCGAATTTAAGCATCTATGCAAAAATACAGAAAAGAGAAACGACCGTTTCACCTAAATACTAAGTAGCAAATACTATGAAAAGACAGGGAAATGTAATAACTTTGATATTAACTACCATATTTCTGAAGCTCTCCATAAGCTTTCATATTTCTAGCTTCATCTACATTGTACTTTAAAATTACATCAGCTTTGTTGTCCTTGGAGAAAAAAAAGGAAGGATCAAAACTGGTTATGCAAAGAATCATCATTTGTCTCATAAATTCCTTTCAAATTAAACACACTTAGACCTCCTCTGTCATCTGCACACACACACAATCCTCGTGATGAAGATTGCATGCATGACCAAATAAAGTATAGACTAGGAAAGTTATGTATACAATGCACTGAATCAAAGAAAGAAAAGAAAACAGGTGGGGTGGCAATGCGGTCCTTGTCCACACTCTAACAGTGTAGTTCAAACTGAAAGTGGTATTATTACCCAAGAGATATCTCTCTATAACCCATAGTTCTTAGAGCATCTTACCGATTTGAATTATCTGTGGTGCTTTTAAAAAAGATAACATATCTTCCTAAAACCTGACAGGCCTGAAGTGAAGTTTTTGTGTGTTTATGATGCAAATATGCTTGAGAATTACTGCATTTTAGGGAGTTCACTATTCTCCATTTTAAAGAAGCTGAGTCACTGACAGAGGAAAACATTCTGAATGCTTACAATTAAGCTAGAAAAGGCCTAAAGAAAGACAACTGAAAATATCAGTCATAAAGCTGCAGTGTAATACAAACCAACATTTCTCACACTATAATGTGTACCAAAAACACATAGGTATGTTGTTAAAACTCTGAGTGTAACTCAGTAGTGAAGAGATAAGCTAATAACCTGCTCATACAATTCCATAGAGTAGCGATGCTGCTATTATCTTTAGATTATGATGTGAGTACCAAGGGTTTGTAATTATCCACAACTGATTAAAAATCAGAAGAGCTATTTGTGGCTATCACTTTACAGTTATATTTTAATCCCTTAAGGGATTAATATAATTGTGGTTACACCGCCCATCAAACAGAGGATTTAACTGGGAATTAACTATCATTTGATCCATTTGTGGGGTTATATGAAGTTAAACTAAAATAAATGGACATGAAAATGATACAGCTTTATGGACAGATTCTATGTTTTTAGTCAGCAAATACAAAAAATGGAAAGGTTTTGCCTATGCTCTCCTCTAGAAGTTTTATAGTTTCTGGTTTAGATCTTTAATTCATTTTGAGTTTATTTTTGTGTATGGTGTTAGAAAGTGTTCTAGATTCATTCTTTTATAAGTCGTTGACCAGTGCTAGAGAGGGTGTGGAGAAAAGGGAACCCTCTTACACTGTTGGTGGGAATGCAAACTAGTACAGCCACTATGGAGAACAGTGTGGAGATTCCTTTAAAAACTGGAAATAGAACTGCGATACGACCCAGCAATCCCACTGCTGGACATACACACCAAGGAAACCAGAATTCAAAGAGACACGTGTACCCCAATGTTCATCACAGCACTGTTTCTAATAGCCAGGACATGGAAGCAACGTAGATGTCCATCAGAAGATGAATGGATAAGAAAGCAGTGGTACATATACACAATGCAATATTACTCAGCCATTAAAAATAATACATTTGAATCAGTTCTAATGAGTGGATGGACCTGGAGCCTATTATACAGAGTGAAGTAAGCCAGAAAGAAAAACACTAATACAGTATAATAACGCGTATATATGGAATTTAGAAAGATGGTAACGACAACCCTGTTTGCAAGACAGCAAAAGAGACACAGATGTATAGAACAGTCTTTTGGACCCTGTGGGAGATGGAGGGGGTATGATTTGGGAGAATGGCATTAAAACATGTACAATATCATATAAGAAATTAATCGCCAGTGCAGGTTTGATGCAGGATACAGGAAGTTTGGGGCTGGTGCACTGGGATGACCCAGAAGGATGGTATGGGGAGGGAGGTGGGAGAGGGGTTCAGGATGGGGAACCCGTGTATACCCGTGGCAGATGCATGTTGATGTATGGCAAAACCAATACAATATTGTAAATTAAAAACATAATAACAATAATAATAAAATAAATAAATAAAAAAGAATAAAGCTCGAGGACACACACTTCCTGCTTTTGAAACACAATAGTCCAAACATATGGCACTGGCATTCCAGCAGTAATGCAGATCTTGGAACAAAACTGAACACTCAGAAATACAATTTTTCAAAACCACCCAACTAACACTTATGAAGGGAACTAAGATCACAGTGTAGAAAACACATCCTCTCCAAGAGACAGGACTGGAAAAACAATATTTAAGATAAAAGTAGACCCCCTTTGTTACACTAGAATCTACTGAAAATTACCCTGAAATAGATCAGAGATTTAAACACAGAGCTGAACCCATAAAACTACTGCAAGAGAGCACAGTGTACAACTACCAAATTCCACCCTGCTCTTTGCTTTTGGTATAGGACACCAAACCCATAAGCAACACAAGCAAAACCTAGTAAGTGAAACTATATCACACTAAATCGATTTTGCACGGAAAAGGACACTGTCAACAACAACAAAAGAAGTGTACTAGATCGGTAAAAATATTTGCAAATGATATGACCGATAGGGGTTTAACATCCAAGGTAGATAAATCCTGCCATTTGCAACAACATGGATGAACCTGGAAAGTAGTGTGCTAAGAAAAACAAGTCACACAGAGAAAGCAAACACTGCAGGACCTCATTTATATGTGGAATCAGGGCTGAATACAAACTCATCAAAGTTCAGGGATGCTCCTAATCGCTCAGCTTTGAGTGACCTGGATTTTCTGCACAAGCCTGAAATGAAGAGAAGGATTATCAGTTGCCTGGCTGAGTATATAAGGTATGCCTCACCATGCACAGAGCCTAAAAACAGAGGTTGAGAGGTCTGCTGGTTTTTAATGAAACCTCAAACATGGGCTTTCTGCTAGGTTATAAACAAGCATTCAGTGGCCACACACAAGGAAAAAATACATACCATACAGAATCTGTTTCAGAAATCATCCAACAAATGATGACAAGAAAAAGCTCAGGGAGAAGAAATCTGATGTTCTATCTCACCGTGTTATATCTGCATTTTCTAGTTTTCAACAACAACAACAAAACACGAGACGCACAAAGAAATAGGAGAAGGTGTCTGGTCACATATAAGGAAATAAGTACTTAATACAAAGCATGGCTCAGAAAGCCTAGAAGCTGGACTTAATGGAGACTTTACATCAGGTAGTATAGATAAAAAGAATACGAGAAACAATATGCGTGTGTGTGTGTGTTCGTGTGTGTGTATTTAAATTGTCAAGAATATTTCACTAGAGAACCAGGACATACAGATTCTTTAAAAGAAAACCTGTGGAGATGAAAAGTGGAGTGGCTGACTTCAAACTGTCTCTGTAAATCACTAATAGAACAACCACACCAAAAAATCAACAAGGAAAGAGAAGACTGAAATTTTACAAATCAGAAAGTCTTAGGTATTTACAGAAAACATGACCTGATAACAAAATAGAGAGAAACAGTAATTACTTCACTCAAAATTTACTTAAGCACAAGTGATGGATTTGACCCAGAAATCAGAAGGATTTCTGTCTCACAAGTCATATTTCAAACATTGAGAGAATAGTGGGCAACTACCAAGTAGTTCTCTAAGTATCCATCTCAGATTTATAACTTACACTTTAAAAGCTCTAGTCTACGTCTTACCTTTCTCCTATAAGCCCCAAAAAACCTTTTTTGGAGATAGAGGTTTTGCCTTATTTAATTGCATCATCTACAGCAGTGGTTTCTCAAACTTGGAAATGAGATCTTTAAATTTTAAAATCATAACTGAGAACCCAATATAAACTTACTAATATTTTTTTCTTTTGATGAATGAGAATATTAATGAAAATCACTGTCATATGCTACTGTTCTTATTTCAGCAAAAGTCATTTTTCAAAAATATTTAAAATGTAAAACTGGACGGAGTCCTCTGGTGGTCCAAACATTAGGACTCAGGGCTTTCACAGCAGTATTCTGGATTCAATCCCTGACTGGGGAACTAAGATCCCACAAGCTTGCAGTGCTGTCAAAAATTAAAGAAAAAAAATTGAAAGGAAAATGAATAATCTAGCTTTGTGAAATATATTTCATAAAATACAATGATGTCTTCTTGTTTTACTACAGAAACCTGAAAAAGTCAGCCTGAAGCATAAACCCTGAAAATCTAGCACGAAGCTTTGAATACACTTGGGCTTTAAATGAATACAGAATGATGAGCTGTAGTATTTATCCAAAATGATAAGAGAATATGTATTGCATATTATATTTAAAATAAGAAAAGAAACAACCAGTCTTCCCACAGAACACATATACCGTAAGTCAGCCAGAATCCTGTCATCTTAAACATAAGTGAATCATAACAAATTTTGATGCCAGAAGGATGAGAATCATAACTGGCTAGGACAGGTCAAATGCATTTTATCACATCAGTGAAATAATGATATTAATGATTCCTAAATTCAAGAACAATATAAATTTAAGTGTAGTTGTTACCTGATAGTCTCAAAGACCAATCAATATAATATCTGAAGTATTTATCCAAATCTATAAAATAAAACTCACAGTATATTTCATTTAAAATACAAATAAAAAATAGTGTTTGATGTTAAGCCATACTTAACGTGATACAAAAAATACAGTCCACAGAGTGTGTGAAAACTGTCTGCTAAGGTTTAGGGGAAAACTACAGATGTGTGGGGTGTGTGTGTGTCTTGTGTGCATGTGCAGGTATGTGTGTATGATGTGTGTGTGTGTTCATGCCTATGAGACAAAGTCTAGTTATAGATAGAGACAATATATTAAGCAAAAACTAAAGTTCGGCAGTTCAGTTTGGGTCAAATTTTCTAATTTAGTCTATTAATAAATACAATAATTTTACTTCAACTAAAGTCTTTTAAAATTACAAAAGCATAGTTCTTTGTCACATAAATTACTTTTATTCACAAATCGCTCTGCGAATTTTTAGTTATTTTAAACAAATGAAAATAACCAATTAACACAAATATAGCCATCCATTACCAATCTACATCAGTTCAGGCCCCAAATCACTAACTGGAGAAGAATGATTCAAGAGAACAAAAGGATTTTTTAATCCAAAAAAATTAGGGTTGAAATAACTTTTAAACAAAGTGATCAATAAATATGCCAAAGTTACTAAATAAGAAGGTCTATCATGTTTCAATTTCAAATGTTTCTAACAGCACCTACAGCTGTTGTCACAAATCCAAGTCTTACGCAGGACCATACACTCTCAGTTCACTTCAGTTCAGTTCAGTCACTCAGTCATGTCCGACTCTTTGGGACCCCATGAATCGCAGCACACCAGGCCTCCCTGTCCATCACCAACTCCCAGAGTTCACTCGGACTCACGTCCATCGACTCAGTGATACCATCCAGCCATCTCATCCTCCCTGGTCCCCTTCTCCTCCTGCCCCAAATCCATCCCAGCATCAGAGTCTTTTCCAATGAGTCAACTCTTCGCATGAGGTGGCCAAAGGACTGGAGTTTCAGCTTTAGCATCATTCCTTCCAAAGAATTTCCAGGGCTGATCTCCTTCAGAATGGACTAGATGGATCTCCTTGCAGTCCAAGGGACTCTCAAGAGTCTTCTCAAACACCACAGTTCAAAAGCATTAATTATTTGGCACTCAGCTTTCTTCACAGTCCAACTCTCACATCCATACATGACCACCGGAAAAACCATAGACTAGACTAGACGGACCTTTGTTGGCAAAGTAATGTCTCTGCTTTGGAATATGCTGTCTAGGTTGGTCATAACTTTCCTTCGAAGGAGTCAGTATCTTTTAACTTCATGGCTTCAATCACCATCTGTAGTGATTTTGGAGCCCCAAAAATAAAGTCGGACACTCTTTCCACTGTTTCCCCTTCTATTTCCCCTGAAGCAATGGGACTGGATGCCATGAATTTCATTTTCTGAATGTTGAGCTTTAAGCCAACATTTTCAGTCTCCTCTTTAACTTTCCTCAAAAGTTTTTTAGTTCATCTTTCCTTTCTGCCATAAGGGTGGTGTCATCTGCATATCTGAGGTTATTGATATTTCTCCTGGCAATCTTGACTTCAGCTTGTGTTTCTTCCAGTCCAGTGTTTCTCATGATGTACTCTGCATAGAAGTTCAATAAGCAGGGTGACAATATACAGCCTTGACGTACTCCTTTTCCTATTTGGAGCCAGTCTGTTGTCCCATGTCCAGTTCTAACTGTTGCTTCCTGACCTGCATACAGATTTCTCAAGAGGCAGGTCAGGTGGTCTGGTATTCCTATCTCTTTCATAATTTTCCACAGTTTATTGTGATCCACACAGTCAAAGGCTTGGCAGTGTCAATAAAGCAGAAATAAATGTTTTTTTCTGGAACTCTCTTGCTTTGTCCATGATCAAGCAGATGTTGGCTATTTGATCTCTGGTTCCTCTGCCTTTTCTATATAGTTAATTAGCAATTAGAGTCATTTTGTCTTAAAAATAATTTTCTGTTTTTCTTTCATGGGTTAATATTTTTGTTAAGAGTCTAGGACATTTGTTTCATACACAGAATTTGTCTGTTTCCTCAAGTGCAAACATATCTGGCATAAATCCAGCCTAGGTGTCACAAATCATTCTTTCTAAATATAAATCCTATTATGAAAGTTATCGAGGATTTTCTAATTTTATGGATTTATATTGCCACATAAATCACTATTTTTGAAGTCTTCAAGAATTCACAAAGGTAAGTTTTGTATTAAAGTAAAATATATACCCACATTGACCTTTTGTCTCAAGCTTCCTCAGATAAGAAATAGAGGAAAACAATAGAATGGAAAAGACTAGATATCACTTCAAGAAAATTAGAGATACTAAGGAAACATTTCATGCAAAGATGTGCACAATAAAGGATAGAAATGGTATGGACCTAAGAGAAGCAGAAGATATTAAGAAGAGGTGGCAATAACACATAGAAGAACCGTACAAAAAAGATTTTCATAACACAGATAATCATGATAGAATGTCCACTCACCTAGAGCCAGACATCCTGGAATGTGATGAACCTTAGGAAGCATGACTATGAACAAAGGTAGTGGAGGTGATGGAATTCCCCTTAATCTATTTCAAAACCTAAAAGATGATGCTATGAAAGTGCTGCACTCATTATGCCAGCAAATTTGGAAAACTGAGCAGTGGCCAGGGGACTGGAAAACGTCAGTTTTCATTCCAAACCCAAAGAAGGGTAATGCCAAAGAATGTTCATACTACCGCACACATGCACTCTTCTCACACACTAGAAAGGTAATGCTCAAAATTCTCCAAGTCAGGATTCAGTAATACTTCAACTGTGAACTATCTGATGTTCGAGCTGGTTTTCAAGAAGACAGAAAAACAAGAGATCAAGTTGACAACATCTGCAGCATGATCAAAAAAGCAAGCAAGTTCCAGAAAATCATCTACTTCAGCTTTATTGACTATGCCCAAGCCTTTGACTTGTGTATTGTGTATCACAATAAACTGTGGAAAATTCTCAAAGAGATGGGATTACAAGACCACTTGACCTGCCTCTTGAGAAATCTGTATGCAGGCCAGGAAGAAAGTTAGAACTGGAAATCTAATTGTTGTATGCTTGTTTTGTTGTTGTTGTTTGTTTTTATCTTCCTAAAAATTGTATACTGATGCCCTAACCCCAGAAGATGATAGTATTGGGAAGCAGACCTTCTGGGATGTCCTTCTGCCACCATAGCAGAACTGTTGGGAAAGGAATCTCTCCGCGTATGAAGGAGACCTCAGAGTGCTCACCATGAGCAGAGGCAGCAAGAACCCAGCAGTTTGCAAATCAGAGGATCTACATCAGAACCCTAACCCTACCAGCACACTGATCCTAGACTTCCCATGACTGGAAGTGAAACTTTCCGTTGTTGAGAAGCCAGTTTGTAGTATTTTGACATAAGAACTTGAATGAAGTGACACACTGGTGACAACACATTTTATTCTCACTCTTTGGTAACTGTGAGGCATAGTGTTTCATCTTGAGTTGCGTATGTGCAATTTCCCATGGAAAAATTATTTTGATGCATGTCATGTAGAAATTGTATAGGTACATTTTTGTCAGGCCTAGAAACTTTATTCAGAATTGAATGTCCCACATTAATTGGTGCTAAAAAGTGAGTGATCTCCTTTGTTTCCTCTCCAGTCACTTGAAATATTCTGTAAGATGCCCTGGACGGGAGCACAAAGTAATATTTTAAAGGAAACTTAGCAGTTCTGTTTTGTAGGATTTTAGAATATTGGAACACTGTCCTTGGCATCAAAATTTGACACTGCCCTCATTCAAATCAGACATTGTTACATAGGTTCAGAAGATATGCTGTACTACGGACTCCCAAGACTGTAATTTCAGAAAGCAACCCTTCCATTTTTTCAAATTATTTTAATGGGAAGATATCAA
Source organism: Bos taurus (assembly GCF_002263795.3). Lineage (NCBI taxonomy): Eukaryota > Metazoa > Chordata > Mammalia > Artiodactyla > Bovidae > Bos > Bos taurus. Next base: position 25,508,120 of record NC_082638.1, read on the forward strand.
TTTACAATATTGGGTTAGTTTTTGCCTTACATCAACAAGAGTCAGTCACCGGTACACATGTGTTCCCGCATCCAGAACCTTCCTGCCACCTCACTCCCCAGACTACTGTTCTTTGTTGTTCCAGAGTACTGGCTTTGGGTGCCCTGCACTGAACTTGGACCAGTTACCTGTTTACCTATGGTCATGTACATGTCTCAATGCTATTCTCTCAAATCATCCCACCATTGCCTTCTGCACAGAGTCCAAAAGTCTGTTCTTTCCATCTCTGCCTCTTTTGCTGCCCTGCATGTAAGATCATCATGACCATCTCTCCAAATTGCATACATATGCATTCCTACACAGTATTTGTATTTCACTTTCTGACTTCACTTCATTCTGTATAACAGGCTCCTGTTTCACTCACCTCTCTAGAATGGACTCAAATGCATTCTTTTTCACAGCTGAGTAATAGTCCATCGTGTATATATACCACCACTTTCTTATCCATTCATCTGCAGTGGATATCTAGATTTCTTCCATGTCCTAGCTATTGTAAATAGTCATGGGACGAATATTGGTGTACACATATCTCTTTCAGTTTTGCTTTCCTTGGGGTGTGTGCAAGCAGTGGGATTGCTGGGTCATATGATGGTTCTATTTCCAGGTTTTTAAGAAATCATACGGTTTATTGTGGCTATACCAATTTTCATTCCTACCAACAGTGTAAGCTGGTCACTTTACCACTCCCTCTCCAGTGTTTCTTGTTTGAAAGTTTGGGTGATGGTCATTGTGACCAATGTGAGATGACATCTCATTCTGGTATTGACTTTCATCTCTCTGATAATGAGAGATGTTGACCATCTGTCCTGTGTTCATTCAGATCAGATCAGATCAGATCAGTCACTCAGTCGTGTCCAACTCTCTGTGATGCCATGAATTGCAGCACGCCAGGCCTCCCTGTCCATCACCAACTCCCAGAGTTCACTGAGACGTCCATCGAGTCAGTGATGCCATCCAGCCATCTCATCCTCTGTCGTCCCCTTCTCCTCCTGCCTCCAATCCCTCCCAGCATCAGAGTCTTTTCCAATGAGTCAACTCTTCTCAAGAGGTGGCCAAAGTACTGGAGTTTCAGCTTTAGCATCATTCCTTCCAAAGAAATCCCAGGGCTGATCTCCTTCAGAATGGACTGGATGGATCTCCTTGCAGTCCAAGAGACTCTCAAGAGTCTTCTCCAACACCACAGTTCAAAAGCATCAATTCTTCGGCGCTCAGGCTTCTTCACAGTCCAACTCTCACATCCATACATGACCACAGGAAAAATCATAGCCTTGACTAGACGAGCCTTTGTTGGCAAAGTAATGTCTTCTCTGGAGAAATGTCTATTTAGTTCTTCTGCCCACTTTTTGATCGAGTTGTTTGCTTTTCTGGTATTGAGTTGCATGAGCTGCTTGTTTATGTGGGAGATTAACTCTTGGGCAGTTGTTTGATTTGTTTTAATATGCTCCAGTTCTGAAGGCTGTCTTTTCACCTTGCGTATAGTTTCCTTCATTTTACAGAAGCTTAGAAGTTTCAATCGGTCGCCTTTGTTTCCTTCTGTTTTTATTTCCATTACTCTGGGAGGTGGGACATAGAGGAGAAGATCTTGCTGTGATTTCTGTCAGAGAGTGTTCTGCCCATGTTTTTCTCTAAGAATTTTATAGTTTCTGGTCTTCCACTTAGGTCTTTAATCCATTTTGCATTTATTTTTTGTATGTGCCATTAAAAAATATTTCATTGTTTTAATGTGGTTGACCTGTTTTCCCAGAACTGCTTGTTCAAAAGGTTGTCTTTTGCCCATTACATATTTATGGCCCCTCTGTCAAAGACAAGGTGACTGTGGGTGTGTGGCTTCATCTCTGGAATTCCTATTTTGTTCCGTTGATCTGTATTTCTGTCTTTGGCCCAGTATCTTACTATTTTGATGACTGTAGCTTTGTAGTATAATCTGAAGTCAGGAAGTCTGATTCCTCCATTTCCATTATTTCTCAAGAGTTATTTGCTCATTGAGGTCTTTTGTGTTTCCACACAAATTGTGAAATTATTTGTTCTAGTTCAGTGAAAATCCCCATTGGTGTTTTTTTTTTTTTTTTTTATGGGGATTCCACAGTTGAATCCAAGAATATCAATGGTGAATAAATGTACCAATAGATTGTCTTGGGTTGTATACTCATGGTCACTGTATTGATTCTTCTGATCCAAGAATATGGTATACTTCTTGATCTATTTGTGCCATCTTTGATTTCTTTCAACATGGTTTTATAGGTTTCTGTACCAGGTCCTTGCTTTCTTTGGGGGAATATATTCCTAAATATTTGAGTCTCTTCATGGGATGGTGAATGAGATACTTTACTTAAGTTCTATTTCTCATTTTTCATTGCTGGTGTATCAGAATGAAAGCGATTCCTGAGTATTAATTTTGTATTCTTCAGCTATACTCTATTCATTGATTAGCTCGAGTAATTTTCTGCTGGCATCCTTAGTGTTCACTGTGTGGAGGGTCATGCCATCTTCTAACAGTAATAATTTGTTTGTGTCCACTCTGTATTCCTTTTATTTCCTTTTCCCCTGTTTGCTGTGTCTAGGACTAATTTAAAAACTAATTCCAATGTGTTTTCACTTCAGAAAAGCTTACTGATGAAATTACTAAGCACTGAGGAATCTCAATTCTACCAGATTCCCACAATAGAATCATGAAGATCTTCAGGAGTTAGGGGTAATTTTGTGGGCAACAGGGAAGCAGAAACTGTTTGTCTTTAGAAAAATGTATCATAATCAAATTAGTCTGGAATATTTGTAGTCTTTCCTTCAGTTTCAGAAGATTCTACGGCCCTAAGTGTAATGCAGGGCTTTCTAACTGAAACCAAGAAACTCACCAAGAGCTCACCAAACTCTAACAGTGCACATTAGAAAAACTGTGTTACTGTGCTGTTAAAATTTGTGAGCTTTATAGCCAAATTTAGAATGGCAAAAACACCTTCAAGATGGTTGTGCTAAAGGTCCTGCTAAAACAGATGTGGCCACAGGGCAAGGGAAGAGGGAAGTTGTGGGTGACCCTTGAATGAAGTGTGGTCCAGGGGAGGTAGGCTCTAAAGGCACAACTGAGAAGGGTCTGGCAGGGCCACACCTGTAACTGTTGCAGCCATGACTTTGGGTGTGTCCCTCAGGCCTGCATCTGAGGAGGAGCAGCACCCGTGGCCAGAAATGACCAGAGACAGTACACCAGAGCAGCCTCAGCAGACAGTTATTGTTGTAAATGTGGATGATCCTGGGAAATATCTGAGAGAGCGGGAGTCCCAAGACCCATGCCCATCAGTCCGAACCCCTGTATTTGCAATCACTAGTGCAGTGAAAAGGCACGAGGTGGTCCACAAGCAAGGTAGAACTGGAAGGGGCTGCTGTTCTCATCTGCTCTGAGTGGCAGACGAATTCAGACACATGCCTACCATCCGTTGTGAAGACAGGAAGCAGGTCAAAGACCCAGGGCTTTCTTGTTGAAGACACACACACACACACACACACACACACACACACACACACACAGGCACACTACCCCCTTTCTTGAAGACACAGTGTGCAACAGGGACTGCAAATCCTGACCAGGTAAGCAGTGACATGACACTACCCAGCACACACATCAGGAGGAGGACAGTAGGTGTGAGAAACAGCTCCTGGTTGGGGGAGGCAGACCATCTCAGATGCAAAACACCACAGGGAACATGGAGCCATGAGCGTGTCTGATGGTATGGCAGGGCCTGAGGACATGAGTGGTGGCTGGGCAAGTGGAAGTACCCAGCATCGTTGGAAAATCCTGTTCTAGTGTGCTTCTTCCACCCAAGACCAGGACTGTTGCTGTTGAATTTTCTGGCCCAGCATGTGACCTGAATGGCTCCTTGACCTAAAGCAGATTATGAACCACCCTCAAGTTTCTGTCATGATCAGCAACCAAGATAAAGTCTTTCTTAGCTATAAGATTGAAGGTCAGTGAGGGGGAATGAGGATGGGTGGGAATGGGACCTGGCGGGGAGTGGGAGGATCCTGTTAGTCATGTGCCTGCACTGTGAGACTTTGCAGAGGCGTCATGGAAGCTGTTAATGCCTACCTGGGAGAAAAGCTGAGGCACCTAGAAGCTTGCACCTTTACCCTCGTCCCTATCCTGGCAGGTGCAGGTGCAGAGCCATCCAAAGTCCTGCTGCAAGCTGATCTTTTCCTTTTGGGACAACTCCTACTTCTGGAACACGATGATCATTAAGGAGACATCATTGGTAAAACGTGGCTCTAGGGTGGTGAGTGTAGGTGTGTAAGGAGGTGGATGATCCACCTGCAGAATACACCCCTGTGTTCCCTGTCTTTCTGGAGGTTATAGGGCACGTTATTCCACTCCAGTCCACTGTTTCTGGGACTTTGAATGAGGAGCACAAGCCACAGGCTGGACATCAGGAGCTTTAAATTTCTCAGCTGGTTGTCAGGCCACTACTGCCCAGAATCGAACAGGATTGCTGAGGTGCGGTTGCTTTGGGCTTGCATACAGGTGACGGTTGATGTTGGAGTTCTTGGATGCTCACGGGTGGGTTGGGGGCCTGGTGAGCCCTGGGCTGATCTTGCTTGTGCCTCCAGCAGATCATTGACAAAGATGTGTGGGATGATCCTGTGAAGTATTACCCTAGGAAGAAAGGTTCTGCCATGAGCGGGAACTGACAGAAACACATGTGGTGAAGGGGTCTGGAGGTGGGCCCTGTAGTGACTGCCATGTAGTGGCCAGGACACTGTCCTTTCCCAAATGGGCATGACTCAGGCACATGCAAGCTGTCTGTGGAGCCAGATTCTGGGTCCTGCATGTAGCAGATGACCTGCTGAGACTGGGGGCTTGGGGACTCGGTGTGTCCGTGAGTGAATCATCTCCCTCAATTTAACTGTGGTTGCAGTGAAAGAGGCCTAGGTGATACTACTAGAGGCAGGGTGAATTAAGTATATTTGTCAGAATCATTCTTCCGTGGGTCCTGCCATCCCCCAGGCTCCTGTTGCTCACCGAGTTTAAGATTGCCTGGGCCCTACATTCCTGCACCTTACCCTGGGAAGGCCTATCATTGAAAGGGCGTCCTCTCCAGGGTCCCAGTGCACCTGTGTGCTGACTTTGGGATCTTCTGTGATTTTGCACATCCACCAATCAGTGTCTCACCATGACCACACTTGCTGCACTGGAAGAGGCTTCAGGCTGCCTTTGGAGAATAGGGAAGTGCTCAGGGAGGAGGTGGACAGAGAGTTCCAAGTGCAGGACATGGTGCCTACTGATGTCATCTCCGACATTGCTGGACATGGGCATCTTCAGCTCCTGAAACACCTGTGTTCCCTATTTGTGTTTGTGTCCCCATATCGAGCCTGTGTGTGTATACACATGTGTGCTTGTGTCACCTGTGTTTGTGTGTGTGTGTCTCCAGCCCAGGGAAAAAACAGAGATAAACGCGACAGGAGAGGGAATGCCAAGCAATCAGAAGAGGAGGCACAAGGCGTCCCCAGTCTGAGGGTGATTGATCGCCCTATCTCCGCAGTGACCCTGTCCAGGATGGGAATGAGGAAAGGATGGCCAGAGATAACTCAGGACCTTGGCTCCAGAAATCTGCTATGAGACAAAATGCAAAAATACGCTCACTATTTCTCCGTGTTCTTGTATGTGTTTGGACCAGGAAGAGCGGGTGCATGGAAGAGCGGGTGTATGGTCTGTGGATTCACCCAGGGCATATCAGGTGGGGTGGGGCTTTAAAACCCCACCTGTGGAGCACACAGTTTGTAGGGACATGGGCCGTCCTGTGGAAATGGTGGATGTGGACACAGAGGACCTGGGATGGTTGAGGAGGCTAAGGTCTTGCTGAGAAGGACAGAGACCCAAAGGCGAAGAGGCACAGATTGCTGTACTGGAGACTTGTTCCACACATATGAGAAGGAGACCAAGGAAGGTCCTGGGCCAATGCTTCCCAGGATCAGCCCATCATCCAGCACCCTCTCTACATGAGGGTGGCACACACTGGCACGATGTGACACAAAATGCAAGACATGCTAAGGTAGACTGTCCGTGCAAAACCACAGGCATCCTAGGAGAGAAAAGGCGAGAGCGTGGCATGCCTTCAGTCACTTCTAGCCTCCCTGGCAGTGCAGAAAGGCGAAGAAAGTGCAGGTGATGGTGTACGTGTGTGCTCCTCTGCTGGGGTGTGCCTATGAGGGAGGGAAAAGGGAGGAAGCAAGGATGGTGGGCTTATTGCATGTCCCATGGGACTTTGAGAGAGTGGGAGACAGGGAAGCCCCTGGGGGCAGTTCGGGGCCTGCTGGTTTTCAGGGTCCAGGGGAAAGGCAATAGCAGTCCTGCCAAAAATACCCCATGGCTAGTGCTGAAAGCCCTGACATAAATTCCCTCTTTCTTCTGGGTCCTTCCCCTGGCTTTGGGGGCCTGAGGGGCAAAGATGAGTGTCTGCACCTGGGGGAGGATTTTGGCAGTCTCTCCGGATCACAATCTCTGATTTTGTTGTAGGCAATCTGCAACAGGTGACACTCAGAGGGAAGCTGCATTCCAGGTGACCGTCTTGGATGTCCGTGTACCCAACCAAGGACTGGCTTCCTTGGCACGTGGGCTGTATACGTAAGCAGGGATGCCTGGCTGTAGAGAGTCCTACCTGGGCTTAATGAAACCAACTGAAAGAGAGTATTTGATTTGGCAAATCAATGAGGCCTGGGTGGAATCAAGCCCTCTTGGTGTTTTTGAGATAGAAAAGCTGCTTTCTGCCCAAGGGAGGCATGAGCTGTGGGCCCAGAAAGGGCAGGTTTCCCAGATCATCATCTGTTTGGGGACTCCATGGGTCTGGGTAGGAATAAACAGAAGGGACCACCTGTAGGAATGCCACCTTACCATTATGGCTCGGGTTTCATGCCTTGTATCAGAAGAGACCATCTATCTATGTGCACCTTCTTCACAACATTGGATCACACCCAGGCCTGTCAAAGACTCTGGGGGCCCTTGGAGGCTCGGGCATCTCTTTGGCCTTTTCCTGCTAAAGGGAGGTAGCTCTTGGAGGCACAGTTAGACAGGTGAACACAGAAAGCTACACAGGTAGAAAGAACAGGGGGCCTCATTCAGAATGCTGGGGGTGGTAGGTTAGCAATCAGGACACGACATTGACCAGGAATGACCTAGATAGGTGCACACTGAGAAAGCAGTTCTCCAAGTTAGCTGACCCCAGACGTCCTTGTTTTCTGGTCTCCTGAAAGAATGCACAGGCAATGGATCAAGTCAGCGTGACTGGTACTGTGAAGCTGTCCAAGGTGATGGGAGAATGCAGAACGCAGGCACATATCATTCAGCTGTCCAGGGCGAGCATTTCCAACCCTGCCCAATGCTCTGCAGATCGGTCCTTGTCAGAAGCAAATGCCAAAATTATGTAACCTTTGAGGCTAAGTCACAGAGCTGGAAGTGCAACCTCACATGATCGATGAGAAAGTGGAAAAAAAAAAAAAAAAAAAACCCAGGACAAAGAAAATACGGTGTTTACCAAAATTGATGCTCCTGGACAAGAAAGTTTGTACTTCTGCATATGTGCAAGTTTCCTCTCAGGGATGTTGGTGTGTACACACGCATGTGTGTGCATATGTGCATGAAAAGCACCCGACAGAATGCTTTTGAGTATGAGGTGTAGAAACTGACCTAACTAGGTGATGGAAGTTGGATAGTGAAACCGTGAAGGTCATAGGGAAAGGTACATACTCAGGCCATCAGAAGCACTGGAGCCAGGGTACCAATCCCTGTTATCTCACTGAGTGAGCAATTTCTAAGTGGAATTACAGTGGTGCACCCAGGATGCCTGGCAGAAAGGAGAGGCAGGAAGCAAGTGCCTGGGGGTGACCAGTGAGAATGCAGAGGATCCGAGACACAGAACAGGCTGCAATCCCAAGACACAGAAGCCGTGGTGGATGACCCCACAGCCCCTTGGACATGCAACTACAAGGGCCTTTCTATCCTTATCAAACTCTGGGCTTTCTTTCCCTGACCTTGCCATGAGCTTGAGCATGCTTTGCCTTTTTTCTGAGGTTTCAGAAATGGACCAGCACTGCAGCATAAGCACCTGCTACGTGCATACTCTTCCAGTTTGAAACATCATTCTTTGTACTCTTTGAAGAATGCATATATCAGGGGTCAGGACTATAGGATGGATGGATTAGTTTAATCCTCTTGCTGCTTCCGGCCCTACAGGACTGGGTAACTGGGCAGGCTGGTACATGTTCTCACATGGATAACAAGCACTTTGAAAGGGCCTCGATAGGGTAAATGGGCAGATATGCATGTCTTGGGCACCAGGGAGTCATGAAACTTAACAGGGAGTTGTCCTTCGTGTCTCACTGGTAGGTGTTTGAACAAGGTTCAAAGAGTTTCCTCATGCCAACAGAGCATGCCTTATTTCTCCCTCTGTGCAAAGTGTGGCCAAGATGCTGCAGACCTGTGCAGTGTTCACGTCTGTCCAGCGAGGGAGGGAAGGTAACCCGGCCCCTTCTGAGGTTTAGCAGTGAACGCCCACTGTTGGCTTTCAAGTTTGAGAGAGCACTTTCCGAACATGTGGACTAAAAATCTGATCGTGTACACCCATGGCGGATTCATGTTGATGTATGGCAAAACCAATAAAATATTGTAAAGTAATTAACCTCTACTTAATATAAGTAAATTTCAATTAAAAAAAAGTCTGATCTCAGGTTAGTGCAAACCACTCAGGAGGAGAAGGGCTTGCCTTCACGTCAAGTATAAGCTTCTTGTATGAGCGCTGGTGTCCAGACAGGGGCAAAGGGGAACAGCACCACTTAAAGAGATGGGAGACACATAGACACCAGCCCTGGTACATACACAGAAGGATTGCCCAAAACAGTGCTGTGCCAGAAGCAGAGATAAAGAGACACAGAGTGAGCTCTGTACCCTAAGGCTCTGGTGTCCCTGAACAATGGAGATCAACTGCTGCAAACCGTGGGGTTTTTCCCTACTCCCCTAGCATCTGGACAGCAACATGTACTCTATCCCATGAACAAAAGTATCCAGCCACTTGGAGCCCCTGTGTATCATTTGGATACTCAGGGAGAGCTCCCAGTTATTGAAGGTCCTGTGGGACACAGGAGTGTGTTGTTCAGATTGTGGAGCAGGAACCCGTGGTTGGAATTTCCAGATCCAGGTCAATGACAGCCCCCGGGGAAGCAGCAGATGCAAAACCTGCTAGATCCTTAGAGCATAATCTGGCCACATGGTGGAGCTGGAGCCCAGGAACGCGGAAGATGCCCTCCGTTTTAGGGGCATGTCCATAAGGGTGCCATCCACTACCCTCTCAGCCATTAGTCTAGATTTGGGTCAGCAGCATGTGCGCGGCTCACAGCCTAGGGCCCTGCCTGTTTGGCTGATGTCCCAGAGCCTGTTCACCTGGTCCTGGGCTGACCACCACCCCTTTCTTCAGCCTCAGGCCACCCCAGACACACCAGCCACTGCCTCCCGACCATGCTTCTCACTCCCCACCCCAAAAAAACAAGTGGGTCCCACAGGTTTATTGCAGCCTGGGCTGCCATTGCACACCACTTGCTTTGGTGCTATTATGTCCCATCCATTCACATCTGACCCAGTCTGGGGTCATGGCCAGGGTCAAGAAGAGCATGAGAGGTGGTCAGAAGAATGTGGGAGTATCTTGGGACCCCGGACCTACTTAGTTGTGAGCCCAGTTGCTCAGGGGGATTGGGCCATGCAGCCTGCCCTTGTGATGCTGTGCACGGCTGCAACCCTGCAGCCACCAGTTGTCACGGCAAGCAACAATGTGACCCTCGTCAGCGTGGAGGCAGCTGCGGATGGAGGGGCCCTGGTGGACAGAGACGTGGCAGGGATCAGGCAGGTGTTCCAGCTGCTTGTGGAAGACATCATGGAGGAGGTGGAGGTTTTGGCTGATGAGGAGCAGCAACAGGGATCCTCCCAAGACCTGGAGGAGAAGGTGTTAGAGGATCAGGGCCAGGAATGGCCGGGAGGCCTGAATGAGCTTCTGGCGCTAGATGCACTGCAGGTGCTGGCCACTCTGCAAGTGGAACTGAGCTCTGAGCATGAGAAAATCTGCAGGGCCTATGTTTCGTTCGTGTGCAAGAGCCATCAGAGGAGGAAGCGTGACTTGGCTCAGAGGAGTGCCATTATCCAGGGTATCTCTGGCTTCTGGGCCAAAGTGGTATCCTTTCTGCTGCTCCTTGGGGTCTGCTGCTCAGGAGAAGGAGGAGGTGCAGAGGCAGGAGCAGGAGGATGGGTGGGGATGAGGGTGCAGGATGGGTGCTGGTGGACCCTGAAGGAAGTGTGGTACTGGGCAATTGGCAGGCTCCAAAGGCACAGCTGAGTAGAGTCCAGGCAGGGCCACACATGTGAGTGTCGCCGCCATGAATTTGTGTGTCTACTTCAGGCCTGCATCTGAGGAGGAACAGCTCCGAGCCCTCTAAGTCAGGAATGACCAGAGACAGTACACCAGAGCAGCTTTGGCAGACAGTTATTGTAAATGTGGAGGATCCTGAAAATAACTGAGACATGGAAGTCACACACACACACACACAGACACACGTACACATACACAAACACACACCAACTCCTTTGCCTTTGGACATAATTTGTTACAACGACTGCAAGTCTGACCATGTAAGCAATGACATGCAACTATTTAGCATACACAGGTCTGGAGAAGAGTAGGCATCAGAAACAGCCCCTTCTTGGGGAATGCAGACCACCTCAGATACAGAACACCACAAAGAACCCAGAGCCATGAGCGTCTCTGATTGCATGGCAGGGCCTGAGGGCATCTGTGGTGGCTGGGCAAGCAGAAGTGCCTAGCATCCTTGATGATGCCTGTTCCAGTGTCCTTCTTCCACCCCAGACTAGGGCTGATGTCCCTGGCTCTTCTTGGCTTAGCATGTGGTCGATATGGCTCCTTGACCAAAAGCAGATTAGGAACCACCCTCAAGTTTCTGTCATGATCAGCAACCAAGATAAAGACTTTCTCAGCTACATGATCGACTTGAAGGTCAGTGAGGAAGACTGAAGACAGGTGGGTATGGGACTTGGTGGGGAGTAGGAGGATCATGTTATCCATGTTCCTACACTGTGAGAGTTTGGAGAGGCTTCACGGAAGCTGTTAGTGGGAGGCAAGATGAGGTCCCTAGAAGCTTGCACCTTTCTCTTCTCCCTGTCCTAGCATGTACAGGTGTGAGACATCCCTCGTCCCACAGCAAGCTGATCGTTTCCTTTCAGGACCAACCCTACTTCTAGAACACAGTGATCATTAAGGAGTATTACCTTGACATCACTGGTAAAACGTGGCTCCTGGGGTGATGAGTGTGGGTGTCCAAAGGTGTGCATGATCCACCTGCAGGATCCGCACCCGTCTCCCCTGTCTTTCTTCAGGGTAAAGGGCACATCATTCCACACCAGCCCATTGGTTCTGGGACTTTGAACAGAGAGGACCCAGCCGCAGGCTGGTCACCAGGAGCCTTAACTTTCTCAACTAGTTTTCAGGCCACAGCTGCCCAGATCAAACAGGATTGTTGAGGTGGACTAGTTTTTGTCTTGCATACAGTTGATGATTGATGTTGGAGTTCTTGGCTGCTCATGGGAAGGTTCGGGTCCTGGTCAGCCCAGAGCTGATATTCCTCGTGTTGCCACCAGATCATCAGCTAAGACGAGTGGGACGATCCCCTGAAGTACTACCCCCGGAGGGAAGATTCTTCCATGAGTGGTAACTGACAGAAACACATGTGCTAAAGGGTCTGGTGGTGGGCCGTGAAGGGACAGCCGTGTTGGAGCCGTGACACTGTCCTTTCGCAAATGGGGATGCTCAGGCTCATGCAAGCTGGCTGAGGAGCATGGATTTGGGCCATGCATGTAGCAGGTGGCCTGCTGAGACTGGGGTCTGGGCATTCAGTGTGTCCGTGAGTGAAACAAGTCTCCCTCAAATCAGCGGTGGTTGCAGCATGAGACTCCTAGGTGGTACTACTGGAGGGAGGGTGAATTAAGTATCTTTTTCAGAATCATCCTGCTGCGGGTCCTCCCATCCTCCGGCCTTCTGTTGCTCACTGAGTTTGACATTGCCTGGGCCCTTCATTCCCGCCCCTTAACCTGGGAATGTCTATCATTGAAAGGGCATCCTCTCTGGGATCCCAGTGCACCTGTGTGCTGACTATGGGATCTCCTGTGAATTTCCACATGCACCACTTGGTGGCTCACAAGCAGCACACATGCTGTGCTGGAAGTGGCTTCAGGCTACCTTGGGAAAATATGGAAGAGCTCGTGGAGGAGGTGAACAGGGAGCCACAAGGGCAGGGCATGAAGCCTACCGACTACATCTCTGACATTGCAGAGACCACCCACCCTTAGACTAGGGACGCCTCATGCTTCCACTTATGGTAACTCAGCACCTCCTCTCCTGTCACCTTCACACTCACAAACACAGCCAACGTAAGCACATGCGTGTATACCACACATGCTCAGCATGGAGACACAAACACAATCAGGGAACACGGGCTTCTGAAACACCTGTGTTTCCTGATTGCATTTGTGTTCCCGTGCCGAGCATTTGTGTGTATACATGTGTGTGCTTATGTCGGCTGTGTTTGTGTGAGTGTGTGTCTGGCCCAGGGCAGACACAGAGATGAAGGCGACAGGAGAGGAGGTGCTAAGCAACCATAAGAGGAGGCACGAGGCGTCCCCAGTCTAAGGGTGGTTGGTCGCCGTATCTCTGCAGTGACCCTGTACAGGATGGGAACGAGGAAAGGATGGCCAGTGATAACTCCAGACTGTGGCTCCAGAAATCTGCAATTAGACCAAATACAAAAACAACTCATCATTTCTACCGTGTTGTTGTGTGTGTTTGGACCGGGAAGAGGGGGTGCATGGTCTGAGGATTCACCCAGGAAAATCAGGTGGGGTAGGGCTTTGAAACCACTGGCTGTAGAGCCCTCAGTCCACGGTCACATGGGCCAGCCTTTGGAAATGGTGGATGTGGCTATGGCAGGACTGGGATGGTGAGGAGGCTAAGGTCCTGCAGAAAAGGGCAGAGACCTGAAGGAGAAAGAGCCACAGATTGCCTGCTGCACTGGAGACCTGTTCCACACACGTAAGGAGAACTGGAAAGGTCCTAGGCCTGTGCTGCCCAGGATCAGCCCAAAAGCCAGCATGCTGTCTCCATGAGGGTGGCACACACTGACATGATATGACACAAAATGCAAGATAAGCTAAGGTAGGCTATCCGTGCAAAACGACAGGCATCCTAGGAGAGACAGGGTGTGAGCATGGCATGCCTCCAGGCACTTCCAGCCTCCCTGGCAGTTCTGGTAAGCAAAGAAAGTGCAGGGGTGAGTGTACGTGTGTCACCCTCTGCTGAGATGTGCCTGTGAGGGAGGGAACAGGGAGGAAGCAAAGATGGTGGGCTTATTGCATGTCCCAAGGGAACTCGGGAGAGTGGGAGACGGGGAAGCCCCTGGGGGCAATTTGAAGCCTGCTGGTTTTCAGGGTCCAGGGTCTAGGCAACAGCCGTCCTGCCAAAGATATCCCATGGTGTGTGCTGAAAGTCCTGACGTGAATTCCTTCTTTCTTCTGGGGTCATGCCCCTCGCTGTGGGGTTTGGAGGGGCAAAGGTGTGCGTCTGCATCTGAGGGAGGATTCTGGCTCTCTCCCTGGAGCAGATTCTTTGATTTTGTCATAGGGGATTTGCACCAGGTGATACTCAGAGGGACCCTGCTTTTCAGGTGACTGTCTTGGATGTCTTTGGGCCCAAGCAGGGACAGGCTTCATTGGCACTTCGGCTGTGTAGGCAAGCAGGTATACCTGATTGTATGAAGACCTACCTGGGCCTAATGAGAGCAACTGAAAGGGAGTCTTGGCATTTAGTCAATCAGTGAAGTCTGGGTGGTTCAAACACTCTTGGTGCTCAGTTACAGGGTCAGAAGTGCAACCTGAGATGAGCAAGTTAAAGAAAATAACCAGGACAAAGAAAGTTGGGTGCTTACCAAAGTTCATGTTCCTGGAGAAGAAAGTGTGTACTTCTGCATATGTGTAAGTTTCCTCTCAGGGATATTACTGTGTACATGCACATGCACATGTAGAACCACCTGCCAGTATGCTTATGAGTATGAGCTGTCTCAAGTGACCTAACCCGGTAATAGAAGTTGAATAGCAAAGCATGAACATCATAGGGAAAGACTGCATCTGGACTCCAGCCAGCAGAAGCACTGAAGTCAGGGTTCCAATCCCTGTTATCTCACTGAGAAAGCAAGTTCTAAGTGGAGTCATAATGGTGCACCAAGGATGCCTGTCAGAAAGGAGAGGCAGGAAGAAAGTGCCTGTGGGTGACCAGTGAGAGTTCAGAGGTTCCAAGACACAGAACAGGCAGCAACCCCAGACACATAAACCAAAGTGGGTGACCACACAACCCCTTGACCACCCGGCTACAAGGGCCTTTCTGTCCTTCTGAAGTGCCAGGCATACTTTCCCTGACCTTGCCATGAGCATGAGCAAGGTTTGCCTTTTTCCTGTGCTTTCAGTGATGGACCAGAACTGCAGCATAAGCACCTGCTACCTGCAGAGTCTTCCAGTTTGAAATATCACTAATTGTACTCTTTGCAGAACACATATATTGGGTATCAGGACTATAGGATGGATGGCTTAGCTTGATTCTCTTATTGCTTCCGGCCCCACAGGCTTGGGCGACAAGGCAGGCTTGGGTGTGTTCTCACATGGAGAACAGAATCACATTTGCCGGGAGCCACCACGGGAGACCCCATGCATGACAAAGGTCATGCAGAGAATATCTGACAGGCAAAGGCAGATCAGGACTCGAGGGATTCCCTGGACCTGCTCAAGTATCTGCCCGAAACCAAAATCTGTCTGTCTACTGTTTACTATATTATGCCTTTCATCAGTTCTTCTGACATTAAGAGGGTGCTCTCCCTGAGCATCATTCTCTGAAGAAAATCAACTTAAGACTCTAGTTAATAAGTCTCCTGGGCTTGAAAGGAGCATTTTAATTCTAACCCTTCTGTTACTATTTTAGCTTGCTTGGCAGGTTTATCCACACTCTTGTATCTAACGCACATGATTGTTCACAACACCCCAAGCATAACCATCGAGTGATAAAACAGCGTTATTAGAATAATACTGCATTGTTGAGCCAATGTTTCCTTCTGAGTTTCCTTGTCCTTTACCCAATTTGAAGCTGAGAGTGCATTAGCTAATATAGTTGGTATGCAAGAAAAGCAAGCAGTAGCCTTGGTATTAGCAACATAAGACCCTTGAGTTAATAAGTTTGTTCTTTGTTGTAACCCACTGCACCTTTGCTCCATAAGAATGTAACTCTGTTTCCTGAGGGGGACTGCAGACTGGAAAGATAAAGGGAAAGCAGGTTTTCAGGTTGACCAACATTTATCAAGAAAGAGTCACAAAATGTTAACAGGCCACAGGACCAGAAGATAATGTACATAACATAAGACCCTTGTTTGTGAAAAGTTATGCAAAAAATGTCCTGGTTTCGATAAAGGTAAAACTGATGGAATGTTGAGCTGATTCTGCATGACTTTGTATCTTTCACTTCTGGAAATGTGTAACTCAGAGTATAAAAGCCCCTTTTGAAAATAAAGCTGCAGACCCGTTTCACCTAAGCTGGGTCTCCTGTCATTCTTTCTCTCTCTCTCTCTCTCTCTCTCTCTCTTTCTCTTTCTCTCTCTCTCTATCAGCCAGATTCCCTAGAGCACAGCGGCTCTCTGTGTTAACTTTTTTGCCCGGGCTTCTAAGACCCAATCTAGAAGGTGCTCTGCATCTTCACTCCATCGAGAGCGCGCCTGTAGCCTCCATGAACAGAGCAAGTGCTGTGTTAGGAGCTTTATTGGCTTTCTGTGTAAACTAAGGAATATCAGCCTCTTTTGCTCTCCTTTACTTTCTCTCTTGCCAACGCCGTTCATCCTGAGGGTATCCCTAAATCCTGCTGGGGCTGGACCCCGGCAAGTGGCCTCCAGAACAGGAACCTGAAGGTAAGTCTACCCATTGTCCAGTTTTTGGGAAAGCTAGGATCCCACTTAGGGTGCTGCAAACCCCCTTGCATACCATAGGTAGTGTGAGGAAGAGTGGGTAGTGTTGAATCTTTCCTTGAAGACAGAAATCACTGACACGGGTAACAACGAATCAAAAGAATGACAACTCTTTATAGGAGTAATCTTGCAATTGTTAAATAAAAGAGGAATTAAAGTTAAGAAGGCTAGTATCCAATCCTTTTTTACATTTGTACAAGAGCAATGTGCTTGGTTTCCAGAAGAGGGCACTGGTAACCTAGATACCTGGGAAAATGTAGGGAAATAGGTAAAATCTTATTACACTTTTGCATTGCTCAGAAAAAGTAACCACTGACACCCTTTCTCATTGGAATATGATTAAGAACGCTTTAGATCCTGCTCATATATCTGAAGGGTAAATAATTTGAGACCGTAATGTGGGGTGGTGAGGATTGTACCTGCCTAACTGCCAGCAGGGTGAAGGAGGTACAGAATGAATAAGAATATTGTCTAGAGAAATAGGTTTCTCTGCATCTAAGAATAGACAAATGTTTATTGAAGTACTACTTCACATGTTAGCCCATAGAGACATTAAAAAAAGCACAGGAAGACTGTCTAAATTTCTGTTTGTTTTATACTTTGCATGGGCCAGAAAATGTTCCTGTAGATGCTTTTTCTCTGTGAAATATGATTAGAAATGTCCTGGACCCTTGTCATGAGGCTGTTAGACAGCCTATGGGGGAGGCTATAGCGGTTGGTGGTGGGTCTCCACTTTTGCGCAGATCATATTTTCTGCCATTGATGAACAAAAAGGAGAGGGACTGTGCTCTACCTCCTGAGGAAGGAGGGGGCCTACAGGATCCTATGGTCAGGCGCCCTGGTGAGCCCCTCCCCCTCTGCACAAACCTTTAAAAACTTATCCACCACTTTCTGATTTAAGGTGATCACTGCTGCTTCCATTTACGCCTCCCAAAGCCTCCCAAGGTGTTGCCTAAGGCTGAAGAAGATGAAAAGTTTTTTGCACAACAGAACTTTTAAAGCAGATACATACACAATATGCAGAGTGTGCTCCTTGGAGAAAACCCTCAGGGGGGCCTCAACCAGGCTAGGAGAAAAGCGAAATGGTAAGGGGATTTAACAATATTAACCCCAGACATGCCGGTTACTCCAATTCCAATGGGAGTGGCTGTCCCCCTACCTGAGGGTATTGTAGGATTTGTGCTTGGGCATAGCTCGCTTTCTTTTCAAGGAATTTCACTGGTGTCTGTTGTAGTAGATTCAGATTATATTGGGGAAATTAAAGTTTTAATCTTACCACTTACCAAAATTGTGCAAATTAATAAAGGTCAAAGAATAACACAGCTTTTGCTTTTAAGTTATTATCAGAAAGGAAAAAAAAAAAAAAAAAAACTTGACTTCTCAAGCTAGGGGCCACAGAGTATTTGGATCTAGTGATCTAGCTTTTTGGGTTCAGGAAATTACAGCTTCTAGGCCTTCAAAAGATCTTTTAATTCAAGGAAATGAAATAGGGCTGTTAGATACTGGAGCAGAGGTCTCTTGCATTGCTGGACTTCAATCTTTAGAAGGGACAATTTTAGTTTTCACAGATGATTCCTCTAACGTTAAAGCAGTCACAATTATTGATAAAATATCCCATATTCAGGTAAATGAAGAGACATCTGCCCAGAAAGCTGAGTTACGAACAGTTATTTGGGCTCTTCAACATTTAAGAGACCACACCTTCAATTTTTTGACTGACTCCCGATGTATTGTAGGGTTGATTCCTCATATAGAGACTACTAATATCCCCCCAAAATAGAACTACTATATTCTCCTTGTTATCTGATTTACAGAAAAAGATTAAACACAGAGATAAGAAATATTTTGTGGGACATATTAGAGCCCATTCTGGCTTGTCTGGCCCTTTACATGAAGGAAATGCTTTGGCAGATGCACTGACTAAAGTAATTGCTTTAAACTTACATAAAAAGATGGACAAAGCCAAAAATTCTCACAAAATTCACCATCAAAATACAGCTGGTTTAAGGTATAATTTCATATACCTAAAAGAAACAGCTAAACAAATGGTTAAGTTATGTCCAAATTTCCCAATATTTAACCCGTCTCCACCGTTAGGAGTAAATCTCCGAGGCCTTAAGCCTAATGCTCTCTGGCAAATGGACGTAAACCTATCCTGACCAAAAAATGAGTCTACTTATTTTATTTTAGCTTGCCTACCCTCTCCCTATGTTTTTCTCTTCACTAATGACTCTGAAGGACTTAATATACAAATAAATTATTCAGGTGAACCTAACATAGTAACTTGTGAACAATGTATGCTCTCATCTTGTTTGAACCCTCAATATAATGTTTGTTCCTTTGCAGTGTTGTGAAGTCCACCCTATCTTATGGTGCCTGTGACTGTTCTCACTTATTGGTATGATAACTGTGGTTTTGCTGTGTTGCAACAATTACAAGATTTGATGTGATCATGACTGTTTGTGAGCTTGCTTTTCTTGAGAATATCAGCTTTAATAACTGCAATTACCTCTGTCACTGTGGCGGCAATATCATTGACTCAAAAAGTGCATACAGCTCAATATGTTAATACTATGTTTAAAATTGCCTGGAAAATCCCATGGACAGAGGAGCCTGGTAGGCTACAGTCCATGGGGTCGCAAAGAGTCGGACACGACTGAGTGACTTCACGTTCACATTCTCGTTCACGTTCATGTCTAAAAATGGCTCTAGCTTTAGCAGGAAGTTATAGATAGGAAACTAGAAATGGAGGTAGATGCCCTGGAGGAAGCAGTAATGCATATTGGGACTGAATTACAGGCATTAAAAGTAAAATTGTCATTGTGCTGTCATGCCGACTACTGGTGGATTTGTGTAACACCCATGAAAGTAAACGAGACAGATTATAACTGGGAGAAAATTAGAAATCATATTTCGGGGGTATGGAATAGCTCCAGCATTAGTTTAGATTTAGGAAAACTTCACACTCAGATAAAGACCATGGAACATTCCCGATTGGATTTTACTGCCTCAGGAGCAGCAAATGACCTTTTTTCATACATTTTTGAACCTTATTTCAGGAAAAAAACATTCTGTGTACTATTTTAGGCTACACTGCTGTGGCCACTCTAATTCTGTTTCTCATAATTATTCTTCCTTGTATTGTCAGAACTCTGCGACAGAACACTCAGAAGCTCGCGACTGAATTCCATCTGGCTGTTTTAAAAAATAAAAAAGGGAGAGATGCCAGGAGCCATCATGGGAGATCCCACCCATGACAAAGGTCATGCGGAGAAGACCTGACAGGCAAAGGTGGATCAGAAGTCGAGGGATTCCCTAGACCTGCTCGAGCATCTGCCCCAAAACCAAAATCTGTCTGTCTACTGCTTACTATATTATACCTTTCACCAATTCTTTTGACATTAACAGGGGGGTCTCCCCAACCACCTTTCTCTGAAGAAAATCAACTTAAGGCTCTAGTTAATAAGCCTCCTGGGATTGAAAGGAACATTTTAAATCTAACCCCTCTGTTGGTATTTTAGCTTGCTTGGCAGTTTTATCCACACTCTTGTAACTAACGTACATGATTGTTCACAACATCCCAAGCATAACCTTCTAGTGACAAAAAAAAAAAAAAAAAAGCTTTATTAGAATAACACTGCATTGTTGAGGCAATGTTTGCTATCGAGTTTGTTTGTCCTTTACCCAATGTGCACCTGGAAGTGCATTAGCTAGTATAGTTGGTATGCAAGAAAAACAAGCAGTAGCCTTGGTATTAGCAACATAAGACCCTTGAGTTAATAAGTTTGTTCTTTGTTGTAATCCACTGCACCTTTGTTCCGTAAGAATGTAACTCTGTTTCCTGAGGGGGACTGCAGACTGGAAAGATAAAGGGAAAGCAGGTTTTCAGGTTAACCAACATTTATCAAGAAAGAGTCACAAAATGTTAACAGGCTACAGGGCCAGAAGATAATGTACATAACATAGGACCCTTTTTTGTGGAAAGTTATGCAGAAGATGTCCTGGTTTTGTTAAAGGTAAAACTGATGGAATTTTGAGCTCTTTCTGCATGACTTTGTATCTTTCACTCCTGGAAATGTGTAACTCGGGGTATAAAAGCCCCTTTTGAAAATAAAGCTGCAGACCCGTTTCACCTAAGCTGCATCTCCCCGTGACATTCTTTCTTTCTATTTCTCTCTTTTTCTCAGGCAGATTCCCTTGAGCACAGAGGCTCTCTGAGTTCACTTTTTTGCTCAGGCTTCTAAAACCCAATCGAGAAGGTGCTCTGCATCTTCGCTCCATTCAGAGGGCACCTGTGGCCTCTGTGAACAGAGCATGTCCCGTGTCAGGGGCTTTATTGGCTTTCTGTGTAAACCAGGGAATATCAGCCTCTTTTTCTCTCCTTTACTTTTCTCTCTTGCTGACACCGTTTTCCCTGAGGGTATCCCTGGATGGTGCTGGGGCTGGACCCCGGCACACGTTGAAAGGGCCTCGATAGCGTACATGGGCAGCCGTGCATGCCTCTGGCACCGGTGGGTCGTGGAACTCAAAGGGGAGCTGTCCTTACTGTCTCCCTGGCAGGTATTCGAGTAATGTTCAGGGAGTTCCCTTATGCCAGGAGAGCATGCCTCATTTCTCCATCTGTGCAAAGTGTGGCCAATCCACTTCAGGCCTGTGCAGCATTCACATCTGTCCAACAATGGAAGGAGGGTCGCCAGGCCCCTTCTGCAGTTCAGCAGTGACCACCCACTGTTCCCTTTCAAGTTTGAGAAAGCACTATCTGAACGCGTGGACTAAAAAAATTGGATCTCCCATTGGCGCAACTCACTAAGGAGAAGGGCTTGCCTTCACACCATGGATAAGCTTCTCATATGAGTGCTGGTGTCCAGAGTGTGCCAGACAGCAACAGCACCACGTGGAGAGATGGAGACACACAGACACCAGCCCTTGATACACACATAGAAGGATTGCCCAAAATAGTGCTATGCCAGAAGCAGAGATAAAGAGACACAGATTAAGCTCTGTACCCTAAGGCTCTGGTGTCCATGAACAGTGGAGATCAACTGTAGCAAACAGTGGGGTTTTTCCCTACTTCCCTAGCATCCAGACAGGAGCAGGTTCTCTATCCCATGGAGAAAAGTATCCAGCCATGTGGTGCCCTGCTTATCCTTTGGATACTCAGGGAGAGTTCCTAGTTATTGATGGGCCCAAGGGACACAGGAGTGTGCTGTTTGGACTGTGGAGCAGGAATCTGTGGTTGGAATTTCCAGAGCCTGGTCAATGACTGTGCCTGGGCTAGCAGCAGATGCAAAACCCACTACCTCCCTGGAGCAGAATATGCCACATGGGTGGGCTGGAGCCCAGGAACCGTCGAAGATGCAGTCTGGTCTAGGGATGTGTCCGTAAGGGTGCCGCCCACCACACTCTCAGCGTTTGCACTAATTTGGGCCAGCAGCTCGAGAGTGGCTCACCACCTAGGGCCCCGCCTATTTGGCTGATCTCCCCAGAGCCTGTTCACCAAGTCCTGTGCTGTCTTCCAACCCATTCTTCAGCCTCAGGCCACCCCACACACACGAGCTCCCATCTCCCTACCATCCCCCTCACTCCCTGCCCCCAAAGAGCTAGTGGGTCCCACAGAATTACTGCAGCCTGAGCCACATTTGTGCACCACTTGTTGTGCTATTATGACCCATCCCTTTGTATCTGCCCCAGCCTGGGTTCGCGACCAGGGCCAAGAGGAGCGTGAGAGGCGGTCAGAGGAATGCAGGAGTGTCCTAGGACCCCGGACCATCTTAGTTGTAAGCCCTGGTGCTCAGGGTGCTGGGGCCCGTGGCCTGCCATCCTGATGCTTTGCGTGGCTGGGACCTTGGAGCCACTAGTTGTAATGCCAGGCAAAGAGGCCACCCTCTTCAGGTTGGAGGCGGTGGATGACAGTGAGCCCCTGGTGTACCGAGATGTGGCGGGGGTTCCAGCTGCCTGCAGAAGACATCATGGAGGAGGTGGAGGTTGTGGTAGATGAAGAGCAGCAATAGAGGTCCTCCCAGGAGCTGAAGAGAAGATGGTGGAGGAGCAGGGCCAGGAAAGGCCCAGGAGATCAACTGACCTTCTGGGGCAAGATGCACTGCAGGCACTGGCCGCCGTGAAGGTGGAACTGAGGTCTGGGCATGAGAAAAACTGCAGGGCCTACTTTCGGTTCATGCGCAAGAACCATCAGAGGAGGAAGCCTGACTTGGCTCCGAGGAGCGCCATCATCCAGGGCATCCCTTGCTTCTGGGCCATAGCTGTATCCTTTCTGCTGCCCTTGGAGTCTGCTGCTCAGGAGGAGGAGGAGGTGCAGGAAACTTTTCCCTCCTCCCTACCCTGGCAGGTGCAGTTGCAGAGCCATCCATGGTCCCCCTGCAAGGTGATCTTCTCCTTTCAGGACCACCCCTACTTCTTGAGCACGGTGATCACTAAGTATAGTTACCTTGACATTGTTTGTAAAACATGGCTCCCAGGGTGAAGAGTGTGGGTGTGCAAGGGTGTGGATGGTCCACCTGTGGGATCCGCAACCATCTCCCCTGTCTTCTGCAGGGTATAGGGCACGTCATTCCACTCCTGTCGACTGATTCTGGGGCTTCAAATGGGGAGCACCAGCCACAGGCTGGACACCAGGAGCCTTAACTTTTCTCAGCTAAACTGCCTAGAATCGAACAGGATTGCTGAGTTATGGTGGTTTGAGACCTGCACAGTTAACGATTGATTATGGAATTCTTGGTTGCTGGCTCACCTTGCTAATTTTGCCAGCAGATCATCAGCAAAGATGTGTGGGATGATCCCCTGAAGTAGTACCCTGGGGAGGAAGGTTCTTCCATGAGCGTAACTGACAGAAACATATGTGGAGAGGAGATGTGGAGGTGGGCCCTGAAGGGACAGTCGTGTAGTATCTAGGACACTGTCCTTTCCCAAATAGGGATGCTCAGAGTCATGCAAGCTGGCTGTGGAGGCTGAATTTGGGTCGTGCGTGTGCAAGTGACATCCTTAGACTGTGGATTTGGGTATTTGGTGTGTCCATGAGTGAAGCAAGTGTACCTCAAATCAGCTGTGGTTGCAGTGCCAAAGTCCAGGTGATACAATCAGAGGGAGGGTGAATTAAGTATCTTTTTTCAGAATCATTCTTCCACGGGTCCTGCCATCCCCTGGCTCCTGTTACTCACTGAGTTCGAGATAGCTTGGGCACTTCACTCCTTCCCCTTACCCTGGAAAGGCATATCATTGAAAGGGAGTCCATTCCAGGGTCCAAGTGCACCTGTGTGCTGACTTTGGGATCTTCTGTGAATTTCCACATTCACCACTCGGCGTATCACCACCACCACACATGCTGGTGGTGGAAGCAGCTTCAAGCTGCCCTGGGAAAATACAGAAGAGTTTGGGGAAGTTGGACAGGGAGCCCCAAGGGCAGGACATGGTGCCTACTGTCACCATCTCAGACATTGCAGGACTCGGTCGTGTTAACCTTCTGAAACACCTGTGTACCTTGTTTGTGTTTGTGTCCCATGCTGAGCATGTGTGTGTACACATGCATGTGCTTGTGTCGGCTGTGTTTGTGTGTGTGTGTGTGTGCGTGTGTGTGTGTCTGGCCCAGGGCAGATGCAGAGATGAAGGCTACAGGAGACGAGGTGCTGAGCAACCATAAGAGGAGGCACAAGGGTCCCCAGTCTGAAGGTGGTTTGTTGCTGGATCTCTGCAGTGACCCTGTCCAGGATGGCAACGAGGAAAGGATGGCTAGTGATAACTCCTGACTGTGGCTCCAGATATCTGCAATTAGGCCAATTACAAAACACACTCACCATTTCTACTATGTTGTTGGTGTATTTGGACTAGGAAGAGGGGGTGCATGGTCTGAGGATTCACAAAGGGCCAATAAGTTGGGGGGGGGGGTTTGAAACAACTGCCTGTGGGGCCTTCAGTCTGGGGGGCCGTGGCTGGCCTGTTGAAATGGTGGACGTGGCTATGGCAAGACCCAGAATGGTGAGATGGCTAAGGTCCTGCCCAGTTGAGTAGAGATCTGAAGGAGAAAGGGGCATAGATTTCTTGCTGCACTGGAGACTTGTTCCACACACGTGAGAAGGAGAACTGGGAAGGTCCTGGGCCAGTGCTGCCCAGGAGCAGCCCAACAGCCAGCACACTCCCTCCCTGAGGGTGGCACAAACTGCGACACAAAACACGAGACATGCTAAAGTAAGCTGTACCTGCAAAACCACCGGCAACCTAAGAGAGACAGGGTGTGAGTGTGGCATGCCTACAGGCCCTTCTAGCCTGCCTCCCTGGCAGTGCAGAAAGGCGAGGAAAGTGCAGGGGGGTGTACGTGTCTGACCCTCTGCCCGAATGAGCCTGTGAGGGAGGAAACGGGGAGGGAGCAAGGGAGGTGAGCTAATTGCATGTCCCAAGGGACCTCAGGAGAGTGGGATACAGGGAAGCCCCTGCGGGCAGTTACAGGCCTGCTGGTTTTCAGAGTCCAGGGTCTAGGCAATAGCTGTCTTACCAAAGATACCCCATGGTATGTACTGTAAGTCCTGACGTGAATTCCTTCTTTCCTCTGGGGTCTTGCCTCTGACTCTGGGGGCCTGAGGGGCAATAGTGTGTGTCTGCATCTGAGAGAGGATTCTGCCAGTCTTGCTGGAGCAAAATCTCTGATTTTGTCTTATGGGATCTGCACCAGGTGACACTCCGAAGGAAGCTGCCTTCCAGTTGACCATCTTGGATGCCTCCGGGCCTAACTGGGGACTGGCTTCCTTGGCACGTGGGCTGTGTAGGCAATCAGAGATGCATGCCTGTAGGGAGTCCTACCTGGGCCTGAGAGCAACTGAGAGTTTTGGCATTTAGCAAATCACTGTGGCTTGGGTGTTTCAAGCCCTCTTGGTGCATTTGAGAAAGAAAGCTGCTTTCTTCCCAAGGGAGGCATTAGCTATGGTCCCAGAAAGGGAAGGTTTTCCAGGGCATCATCTGTTTGGGGACTCCGTGTGCATGGGTAGTGTTAAAAAGAAGGGAAGACGTGTAGCGATGCCACCTTACCTTTATGGCCTCAGGTTCCATTCTTTGTATCGGAAGAGACCCTGTATCCATGAGCACCTTCTTCACAACATTGGCTCTGACCCAGGCCTATCACAGTCTCTTGGGGCTCTTGAAGGCTCAGGCGTCTCTTTGGCCTTTTTCTGCTATATGGACATAGCACTTGGGGGCACAGGTATATAGGTGCACACAGAAAGCTACACAGATAGGAAGAACAGAGAGCCTCACTCACAATGTTGTGCGCCATAGCGGGTGGTAAGCTAGCAAGAGGGCCACAACATTGACAAGGAATGACCTAGGTAGGTGCACACGGAGAAAGCGGTTCTCCAAGTCAGCTGAGCCCAGAGGTCCTTGTTTTCTGGTCCCCTGAAGGAATGCACAGGCAATGGATCAGGCCAACGTAGAGACTGGTACTGTGAAGCTGTCCAAGGTGATGGGAGAATGCAGAACACACACGCAAGTCATACAGCTGTTCATGGCGAGCGCTGCAGGTCGATCCCTGTCACTAGCAAATGCCAAGATTTTGTAACCTTTGAGGATAAGTCACAGAGTTAGATGGAGAAGGCAATGGCACCCAACTCCAGTACTCTTGGCTGGGAATTCCCATGGATGCAGGAGCCTTTTAGGCTGAAGTCCTTGGGGTCGAGAAGAGTCGGACACGACTGAGCAACTTCTCTTTCAATTTTCATTTTTATGCATTGGAGAAGGAAATGGCAACCCACTCCAGTGTTCTTGCTTTGAGAATCCCAGGAACTGGGGAGCCTGGTGGGCTGCCTTCTATGGGGTCACACAGAGTTGGACATGACTGCGCTGACTTAGCAGCAGTAGCAGCACAGAGTTAGAAGTGCAATGTGACATAATTAATGAGCAAGTGAAAGAAAACAACGAGGACAAAGAAAGTTGGGTGCTTACCAAAATTCATGTTCCTGGAGAAGAAAACTTGTATTTCTGCATATGTGCAAGTTTCCTCTCAGGGATGTTACTGTGTACACATGCATGTGTGCACATAGAAGTCCCTGCCAGTACGCTTGTGAGTATGAGCTGTCGGAAATGACATAGCCAGGTGATGGAAGTTGGATAACGAAAACATGAAGGTCTTAGGGAAAGGTACATAGACTCTGGTCAGCAGAAGGACTGAAGCCAGGGAATCGATTCCCATTATCTCACTGAGCAAACACATTCTAAATGGAATCACAGTGGTGTACCCTGGATGCCTGGCAGAAAGGAGAGGCAAGGGGAAAGAGCCTGGAGAGTGGGCCGAGGAAAGGCCACTACACCTGCAGTTTATGAAAAGTAGAAAATGTACCTAATGACCTGGAAGGAGAAACTGTATCTTATTTATTGAGATATCTAGCCAAGGAGAATTCCAGCCAAACAGCCAAAAGTGTTTCCTGGTTTCTTTTTGCTGCCTATAGTAAAATATGAAGGGAAATTTAAAAAAATAAATAAATAAGAGAAGGAGCCTATAGTAAAATATGAAGGGAAATTAAAAAAAATAAATACATAGGAGAAGGAGTATTAAAAAAA
This sequence comes from Bos taurus, assembly GCF_002263795.3. NCBI lineage: Eukaryota > Metazoa > Chordata > Mammalia > Artiodactyla > Bovidae > Bos > Bos taurus. Next base: position 25,534,802 of record NC_082638.1, read on the forward strand.
AAAAAAAGACAAAACTTGCTGATTTGGAAATTTTCCAGTCTTTTAAGATGACAGAAGATGCTAAACTTAATGGCTCTCAAGCAAGGTCATATACCAGGCATTGAGATAAGATGGTCTAAATATAACATTTGCATCACCTATAGGTCATTCTTCTTCCTATTTTTTTTTTAAATAAAGGTTGTCTAAAGATGAGTGTGACTGTAAAATTCTTTGTTAAGCCTCAGAAAGCTGGAAGGGGATGCTTCAGGCATTATTTAGGCAGGCCAATGCCCTCCAAAGAGTTTAGGGGTGTCACTCAGAGATCATTTCAGTCAAACAATAAGATTTCTACCAAGTTTCAGGGTGTTATCCCTCAGCTATCTCAGCAGAAAACCAAGACAGAGGAGGACTTTTTATGAAAATGTGTGATTGTGGCTTTGGAGTGGGGTGCTTTGTCATGAACACCAGTAAGATTATCAGGAGACACACCAAGTTTTTAAGATAACATATTTACATTCAGCTTGGACTGAAAGGACTAGAAATAGTGCAAAATAAGACAGCTCTGGACTTCTACCTTTGACAAGCAGGAAGAAGGCTAGGGAGACTGTTTCACTGTAACCATATACTACCCACCTTTCATGCAATGGAATCATGTCAGAGGGCAGAATTAAAAATTCAGAGACTGAAGCCTAGGATGTTTCCAGGCCTTAAATCCTAATCAAAGGACTGCCAACAAGAACCCGTGGGATTTCAGAACTGCTACTATTTACTCCCACTCCCCTCTCCTTTCTGGAACAGGAGTGTCTATGAAGGTTATCTATGCCTGACCCAGCACTGTACGTTGGCTGTGAAAGTGAGCAGATTAACTCATCTCTTTTGTTCACAGATCATCAGGTCTAGAGGAACTACACTTGCATAATTTGATCTGATGTGTTAGAGAAGACTTGAGAGTCTAGTGGATGACAAGGAGATCAAACCAGGCAATCCTAAAGTAAATCAGTCCTGCATATTCATTGGAGGAGTGATGCTGAAGCTGCAGTTCCAATATTTTGGCTACCTGATGTGAAAAACTGACCCATTGGAAAAGACCCTAATGGGGGAGATATTGAAGGCAGGAGAAGGGGACGGCAGAGGATGAGATGGTTGGATGGCATCACCAACTCAATGGACTTGAGTTTGAGCAAGCTCCTGGAGTTGATGGTGGACAGGGAAGCCTGGCGTGCTGCAGTCCATCGGGTTGCAAAGATTATAACACAACTGAGTGACTGAACACTTGAGATATTGCACAAGTAGACCCTGATCCATATCTGAAACTTACTTAGATGACAAGGTCCTGAACTACAAGTTAATGCCATAATGGATAAATTATTTGAAAGCATTGACAGGAAAATGCATTTTGGACATACATGTAAACAATTTTGTGGCCATGTGTGTACCACGTGGTTTTAAAGGATGTCCACAAGTCCTTTCTTTCAAGGGTGGATCTTTATACTCCCCTTCACATGTGGGCTGGACTTAGTGGCTCACTTCTAATGGTAGAATATTGTAGAAATGAAAATGAAGTGTCTGAGACTAGGTCATAAAAGGCACTGCAGCCCCCATGCTCTTCCTCTTGGATCACTCTAGAAGCCAGCTTAGCAGTATCTTGACAACACTCATGTAACCCAGTAGAGAGGCCCATGAGAAAGAACTGAGGCTTTCTCCCAACAGCCAGCAAGGAAACTGGTTTCAACAGTTATGTGAGTAAGCCATCTTGGAAGCAAATCCACCAGCCCATGTCATGGCTTCAGATGTTGACAATCTCATGAAACCCTGAGCCAGAGCACTCAACTGAATTACTCCTGGATTCCTTTCGGCAGCAGTATGAGATAATATTGTTTTAAGCTGTTAGTTTGGGTAATTTGTCATGTAGCAGTAGTTCATTAATGCACTGCCAACTTTGTGCCATGTCTTTATCCCGGGGCGCCTGCCCATTTAGTCCAATCTAAGCTGTTAGTTTGGGGTAATTTGTTATGTAGCAGTAGTTCATTAATGCACTGCCAACTTTGGGCCATGTATTTATCCTGGGGCGCCTGCCCATTTAGTCCAATCTAAGTCAGAATCTGCAAGTTCAGTTTAGAAAACATACCTCACCCTTGATCTGACCACCCTCAGTATCAGATCAAATTCCTTATCACTCACCTCAATATCTCATCAGCCTTGCCTAGCCTCAGCAATGATCCTCTCAGTTGAGCCAGAATCCACCCTCACCCTTATGGCCCTCTTAATAAGTTTCCATTCACTGACACCCACTCTGTTGTTGTTGTTCATTGCAGTCTCCCAGTCTCTATTTGCAATCCCATGGACCCACCCTGTTCCATAGTTATAAATCCTAGTTGTGTCCCTACTGGAGTCAGACTTCAGCTCAATCTCTCTCCCATATTATAAGACCCAGCTGTATTACTCTTACTTTGAATAAAGTTTTTCTTACCACTTTTAGTAAGTGTAATGAATAATTTTTTAACATTTCCAAGTTCTGTTAGTAGGGATTATTCTCAAAGGAATAGTTTTATACCTTTACTTTGTATACTATATTCATTTGGGGAAACAAATATTTAGAATTAAAACATTTCATGTTTTTACCATACAAACAGAAAATAGCTTTTAAAATACATTTATATATCCTAAAAAAAAATGTAGTAATCTGAAAAGGATGTGTATGTAGACATGTCAGTGTATATACACACATACCCTCAGAGCTCCAAGGAAAACTTAATTCTCAGTAAACTATAAATTAAAACATTCAGCCTGCAAAGAGTGAAATCTTTGGAATTAACTTGCCAAAAAATCATAGAGAATGAAATATTAGTTAAAAAATGTATACATAAAAATATTTGGGATTTAGACAAAATTTGCTATTTAAATAAAGTTAGGTCAAGCCCTAAACAATCTATTTTTAAAAAAAGAAAGAAAGAAAGACTCTGCATCATGTAATAACCTATATTGGAAAAGAACCTAAAAAAGAATAGATATGTCTGTATAATTAAATCACTGTGATACACATCTGAAACACATTGTAAATCAAATATATTTCCATGAAAATTTGTAAAGAAAGCTTTTAAAATACAAGGCTATAAGGAAAAAATCGTAAAGAAAGTAGAAGGTATATATGAATTGAAACAAAAATAGAAAACAACAAAAATAAAACTTGTTGGGATAAGAAAACAAGAGCTGCTTCTTGGAAAAACAAAATCAGAAACACTGATACAACTGTGGCAATCTAATAAGGGGAAGAGGAGGTTAATTCCAATACTAGAAATGAGAAATGGAATGCGGTTCTGAAAGGATAATGTTCAAGGCTGAGTGGAATTACTTTTGTTTCAGGAAAGATCCAGTCAAGCAAAACCCTGGGGAAAGAAAGGGAAGGAAAGAAAGAGGAAGAGAGTCAGGGGAAGAAAGGAAGAAAAGGAAAGGAAGGGAGAAAGAAAGAAAAGGAAATGTCTCAACAGATATGTAAACTTTCAAATAAAACAATTCTCTTTAAAATCTAAAAACAGAAATAGAAATTCATTAAGCCATATCCTCATTGCCTTTGATGGTACTAAGAACAAGAAAACCCATTTACACATCAGTGTTTAGAATTTGTGGCAAACACAATAAGATTATGAAAAAAAAATAGAAATAGAAATATGCCATGTTATTTGTAAAAATATGGACAGCAGAAATATTTTTGTAAAAAACATTTTATTTCTATAAATAGTAATTTTACTTAGAATGTTTTGGCAACATTAATAAAACAATAAATTTTACCTGAAAGAACAAGCAAAGTAGACAAGGAATTCACAAAGGGCAATAACAAAATAGTGATCTTGACAGATATTCAATACATTTGTAAAGAAAACAAAGTGTCACTGCCTGAAAAAAATACAGAGGTATCAACAGAAAAACAGAGGAAGCTCCTGAAAGAACTCAACTCACTATTAACTATATTTTATTTGCAGGCACAGAAACTGACTCAAGTTAATTCTAAGAAGCAAAGCCCTGATGTTATTATCTCTTCTCAGTTTGTGTGTGTGTGTGTGTGTGTGTGTGTGTGTGTGTGTGTGTGTGAAAAGTAGGAAATTTAGGCTGGAGAGGGAAGAAGAGGGTAGAGACTTAAAGTGCCTTTAAGGAGGAGGAGGAAATGGAGGGGGTTGAGGATTTCATTGTGTGATTTGAACAGCACTGGTGAAGCTCAAACAAGGGAGGTAGCAAGCCATGCAGGCCTAGGGGAAGAGCATTTCCAGAAGAACAACAGTTGCAAAGTCTTTGGATCGGGAAGAAATGGAATTTGCTTGAGGAAAAGCAAGGCCAGTGTTGTCAAAAACAGGGCACCAGTGGGGAAAATAGTAGAGTAGAATGACAGAGAATGGAAGAGAGGAAGTAGTCAGGGACTGTATCACTGGAACCTTTTTATTTGGCAATAAATACAACTTGTACTCCTGATGAGCATACTTCAGAGCAAGCAACAGTAACTGTGTTCAAAATACTAAGCAACAATAAAAACATATAAATAAAACATTTCGTATTTTTACTATAGAAATAGAATAAAGGAGATAAGAATGCAATAGTCTGCATATTTATCTACACATAGAGTATTCACCTGAGACTAAAACACACACACACACACACACACACACACACACACACACACACACACACACACTTTATACACCTAAAAGTGGCTTAAGCTGACACTTTGCAAAGTGCTTTGACCCAGGTAAATTAATTGGAAAGGCCTAGTAATATATTCAAAGTGCAAACCAATCAATCAAGCATTGAATAAATAAATACAATCTACTTGTATTTGAATTTACACTCAGGAAATTACCTAAAATGGAGACAATAGACTTACTACAGCTTAGTCATCTGTAGTCCTTCTTCCGTTCTGAGACGGATGCTAACACCTTGGTGATTACCACTCCAGCATTTTGTGAAAGCTTAGAGCATTTAAATAAATTGTGGAGGGGGGGAAAATAGTGGGGAGAGATAAAGAGGAGGAGAAAGGAAGAGGAAACGGAGAGATTTCTCCTGGCATAGGTATACAGCCAGGATTCCAGGTTCCTTGAATGGTGCAGAGATTGCTAGGTACCTGTGCCAGAAGTGGAGAAGGTATGGCATTCAACTCCAGGAACCCACAGAGGAAGCCAAGTGTGCTGATGTTCAGGAACCAATACTTAGAGAGCACACCGCATGTCTGTGAAAGAACTCTTGGGGACTGCAAGTAAAAAGGTTTCCACAAGTATAATCACAGACTAGATAGCTGGATAGAGTAGAGGAAGGATAATAACTCTATGACCTGATAATTACTGAAATAAATGAGACACTTCCTGCACATCAGACTGTGTCAAGTAAGACTGAAAATCAGTACTGGTTTGATAAAATGGGAAATTACACACACACAAAGAATTAGCTGTTAACTGCAATACATTCGTGTTCAAGGCAAGATAAGATAAAAAACTGAAATCTTCACATGTTCAACTAGGCTAAGATACATGTAACTGGAAAAGGTAAGGAAAAGTTCTATAGAGGGTTTAATCACACTGGACCCTTTGTATCCACTACATTTACTATTCTCAGACAACTCCATTGTAGCTTAAGGGCAAGAGAACTAAATTTAGCTGAATTCATAAACTGAACAGATTCCCTGTGTTTGATCCTTTTCAGTGAAAACTATGGGTCCAGTACAAATCAAACTGGATGTCAAGGCTTTTTTACTTGGGAATCTTAACTTGTTTTACTACTGTGACTGAGACAGATATGGCTACTTCACTGTGACTAAAGGCTAGCCAAATGGGAAAGGGGATGGAATGAATCCAATTCCCCTTTTGATCACTCAACAGGAGGTCCACAGGCACCAGGCCTCATTCTCTTAACTATCTCTGCTTCTCCAACTGCAGTCAATGATAACACAGGGCCTGCTTGATGCTTGCAGGGGCCTCTCACCAAACACAGGCATTTTAACGGTTGGCTTCCTTGAGATGTCCCTGGGCTAGGTAAAGACACTCTGAGACAGTGTTCCTTCTGCCTTGGCTCCATGCCTGGAGTGAATGCATACCTCTTCCTCCAATGGGACAAGGAGCCACAGCTCTGCACTGACTAAATCCCGTGTCTGATCCAAACTCACATCATAGCTTCTCCATCAACTTCTCCACACCAGGCTTGTGGAGCCAGGTTATCTTAGATCAGCACAACAGAGGCACTTCGGAGAGTTCAGCAGCACAAGGGAACATACAATAACAAAGCCATTCCAATCTGGCTATATAGTTAATACTGAGATCTTCAAGGCATGAAAACAGTTGAAAATTACGTTCCTAAAACACTCTACAGATTATATGTATAGTAGAGCTTTCGAACTTACAAATAACATGAAATACCAAAATAGGCTGTTACTTTTCCTTTCTCCACCTCTCTCGTTCTCTCTCTCACACACACACACGCACACATACTTTTTAGTGTTAAGACAATGGTATGAAAAACAGGTAATATATTTTTAAATAACATCTCAATATTCAAACAAAACCACACTTCATGTATTTAAAACAAAAACACATAAATTACACATTGGTTTCTCTATATTTATTATTGAATAATGCTATAGTTGAATTTTTTGTTTTTAATGGAGTTTATAACTTTGAAATACTTGCTTCAGACTTACTTAAAGTAGAATTAACCGGGTTTTTTTGACCTCCTACTTTTAGATTTGGGGGGTGATGGTTCAGAATCAGATGCATTCACAGTAATGGATGCTACTTCCACCAATCCTGGTTGAAGGGGTTCCAGTGATACCTGAATAACAACTTTTGTTTCAGGAGGTAATCCTTCTAGCTGCTTAGGCTTCTTAAACATTTGATGACACTGGGTCTTGTGCTCCCTTTTCTCTTTACAAGTTAAAAACTGTAGCCAACATTTGGAACACTGGTGAAAACTCTTTGCCCAGTGCTGTCTATAATGACATATGTATAGTGCTGCAGTTTTAAAAATTTGGAGACAAAAGGGGCAAAGTAAATTCTTAGTGTTACCATGGTATGCTCTGAAATGTGCATCCACATCTGCAAAGAATGATGATCTATAACTGTAAACCTGGCATACATAGGGCATTTCACCAGGCTTATGATTGTCTTTCATGTGCTGTAAGAGAACCTGATCTGCCTCAAAGGACAATTCACAGATTTTGCAGACTGTGCAGGGCTCCTGGGAAGTGTGGACACTTTCAATGTGACACTGCAGCTGGAAGGGAGTAGGAAACTGGTGGTGGCAGTGCTGGCAGGTGGTGTGGTATTTCCAGCTGTCACCTCTCAGCCTCTTAAGTTCCAAATGGTGCTTCATGTGATTCATAAACTCAACATTTTTTAGAACCTTCAAGCAGCTGTGGCATTTAAAGGCTGTGTGAGTTTTCGGTTCTGGCTGCCCATCTCCTATATGCTGTCCATAGTAGAAGTCACGAAGTAACACAATCAGATTGCCTTCTGTGGGATCAGCAAACTTATTTTGACTTGATACACTTGGAAAGTCAGTTTTTGTCAATACACTTCCCCCTAAAGGACTTACAGGCTTGCAATGCACATTGTCCTTTGGAAAAGCTGTTGGACAAGGTTCTCCACTCTGAACATGGCTTAATGAGTTATGAACACTGTCTGGTGTGCTTTGCTGAGTAGTTACTGTATGAAAAATACCTGAAAGGGACAAAGCTAAAGAATGTTCTCCTATAATTCCATCACTGAGTGTAGGCCTTTTGGGACTTGTGCTATTTGTTTCAGAAGTGGAAAGTCACTTTGATACATGAGGACTTTTATCCATAGCTCCCGCAGAAACTGCTATTTCTACTGGATGCTGCAATGAACTTGTGAAGGTAATCAAAGGAGAACATAACTCTGAAAAGCTATTAGGCACTATTTGTGGTGAAATATTTTTATAGTCTGCTTTGGACAAAGGCTCAATAATAATAGGACTATCTGTTGATCTTGATTCAGAGACAGAAACTGGCAAGACAGTCTTTGCTTCTGATGTAGGAGTCACATGACTAACAGGCTGTAATATCTGAGCATTGTCTTTCCTGAAGTGACCATACCTATTTCTCCTTGAATAAGAACCTGGGGTAACTCTGTTCAGTACGTTTGAAATGACTGGTTTTGAATTTGAGGTCATCCCAACAAAGATCACATCATCATCTTCATGTACATGTTCCACTCCAACCAAGATGAGTTCAGCATCTTCATCATTTTCTAGTTTGGTTTCTCCCTTGCTTTTCTGTGGTTCTGGCTCTTGTTCTTCTTCACATGACATCCATGGTGCTTCCATATTTTAAATACTTTTTTGTTCCTGGAGGGTGTGACCACAAGTCCCAGTGCTTCCTTTAAATAAACTGCCACCTAGGTATAAATATCCTACATATTAGTTAAGTACAGAAAAATGTGCTATTTGGTTATCTCCAAAACTCTATGGTAGTTATAAACACCCTTATCTTACAGATAAAGATACTGAGCATCAAAAGACTAAATGAAAGGTGAATAACCTATGACTACAAGTCTACATGACTCGAGAATCATAGCTTTGTTCCATGATGATTTTAATCTCTTCTAATTAAAAAAAAAAAAAAAAACACAGAACACCATCACTGATTATTCGGAGAAATCACATGTAAAGCACGAGTATTTTTACAACTGCAATATTGTACAGTGTTTAGAAACATGGACTTTGGAGTCAAAGAAGATTAAGCTGGAATTCTAAGTTAATCACACACCAGCTGCATCTTTTTGGGCAAATTTATAACTTTTAAATGTGTTCCCACACCTTAAAGACAAACATGCTTATTTCTTAGACTTAAGGTTAAGCTCTTTTTAAAAAGCGTCAGCTATTTAATGGCATTTTGTTTTGTAGTAAAATTGGAAAAAAAGTTATCTTAAATGCACATTACAACTGATTCACACATACTAATTTCATAAATGTTAATACAGAAAATAGGTAGCAAATTCAAATATAAAGTATCTATACACAGCTAACAAACAGCATAATTCAATGTCAAGCACTTAACACAGGCCTAGGAAATTGAGAATGAACTCTCTTGATAATCTCACCCCCAAATCCACACTTATACATCCTAAATTTCTCCCTCTAATCCTGACTAAACTTAAATTCAACAATGCTTCATCCCTCATTCCACATGTCTCTTCCCCACATATCAGGCAAAGTCATGCCAGTATTTCTCTAATACCAATATCAGACATAGACATCACACACACACACACACACACACAACGGATATTCCATATGAATACAGATGCAAGAGCCCTCAACAAAATACTGGCAAACAAAACCTAACAACATATAAAAAAGATTATATACCATGATCACGCGGGATTTACGGAGGTATGCAAAGTTGGTTCATTATATGAACGTCAATCAACATTATGCCATTTTAACACAATAAAGGACAAAAAAACACATCTGCCTACAGAAAAAGCATTTCCCTGAATCTAGCACGTTTTCATAATAGGGGTTCAAGTAAAACACTTAATAACTAAGAACAGAAGAGAACTTTCTCAAAGGGTACCTGTAAACTACCCACAGCTAAATCATACTTAATAATGAAACACTGAAAGCTTTCCCTATAAGATTGGGAACAACACAAGGAAATCTATTCCACACTTTGGTTCAATATTATACTGGCAGTTCTATAACCAGAGCAATCAGGTAAGAAAAAGGAACTGTTGTTGTTGCTTAAAAAAAAAAAAAAAAAAACAGCCTTCAGAATGGAAAGGGAAAAGTCAAAGTATATTGGAGATACCATACTTTTATATATAGAAAATCCCAAAGAAACCACAGGTATTAGAATTAATAAAAAGCTTGAAGAATACAAGATAAATATTTTAAAAATCAATCACATTTCTATACAGTAGCAACAAATGTTCTGAAAATGAAGTCAAGTAAACATTTGACTCTACATTACCATTAAAAAGAATACTTAGGATGTCAGAAAGAGAAAGACAAATATCATATGGTATCACTTACATGTGGACTGTAAACTATGACACAAATGAACTTATCTGTGAAACAGAAACAGACTCACAGACATAGAGAGCAGACTATGTGATTAGCAAGAGAGGAGGGGTCGGGGAGGCATAGATTGGGAGCTGGTGACTAGCAGATGCAAACTATAATGTTAATATATAGAATAGATAAAAAAGATCCTACTGTGTAGCACAAGGAACTATATTCATAATTTGTGATAAACAGTAATAGGAAAGGGTATGAAAAAAATTGTTCGTGCATGTGTGTGTGTTTACATATGAAGGAAAGGAAAGGTAAAAGGAAGGAAAGGAAAGGACAACTATTGGCAAGTATGTACAGAAACTGGACCTTGTGTGTTATGGATAGATTTTAAAATGGTGCAACTGCTAGAGAAAACAGTCTAAAGCCTCCTTAAAAAATTAAAAATAGAACTACCACATGATTCATCAATATCACTTCTGAAGATAAATTCAAAAGAAGTTAACATGGGGTCTTGAGATATTTGCATAGCCATGCTCAAAGCAGCACTAATCACAACAACTAAGAGGTGGAAGCGTCTAAACATCCATCAAATGTGATATATACATATAATGGAATGTTATTAAGCCATATAAAGGAAATTCTGCCCCAAGCTACAACATTCATGATCACTTAAGACATCAAGCCAAAGGAAATCAGCCAGTCATAAAAAAAGATAGATACTGTATGTTTCCACTTATATGAAATATCTAATATAGTCAAGCAATAGAAAGGAACAAAGTAGAATGATGGAGTCCAGGATCTAGGGAAACAGGGAAGAAAAGAGGAATTGTTGTTTAATGGGACAGGTGATGGGTACAGAGTTTCAATTTTGCAAGATGAAAAGGTGTAGAGATCTATTTCATAGCAATGTGATAAGCAATTCCATGATATTTCAGAGGTTAGGACTCCAAACTTTCCTTATCAGGGGCCTGGGTATGATTCTCAACCAGGAAACTGTCATTTAAGCTGCATAGCACAGCTAAAACAATGACAACAACAACAAAACAAAACTGTGACTGTGTGTGTGTGTGTGTGTGTGTGTGTGTGTGTGTGTGTGAGTTGCTCAGTCGTGTATGACTCTTTGTGTCCCCATGGACTGTAGCCCACCAGGTTCCTTTGTCCATGGGATTCTCCAGGCAAGAATACTGGAGTGGGCTGCCATTTCTTTCTCCAAAAAGGCTGATGAAATTGTGTGAAATAGTTAGCATGTAAAAATGGTTAAAATGGTAAAAATTTAAGTTAGATGTTTTTTTTTTTACAACAATTAAAAAAAATCTAACAACCAGGAAAAGAATTTGAATGGACTTTTCACCAAATATGATATACAAATGGCCAACAATCACAAAAAATACTGCTTAACATGATTGAAAGCGAAAGAAAGTGAAGTCACTCAGTCATGTCCGACTCTTTGCGACCCCATGGATGGTAGCCTATAAGGCTCCTCCATCCATGGGATTTTCCAGGCAAGAATGCTGGAGTGGATTGTCATTTCCTTCTCCAGAGGATCTTCCCAACCCAGGAATCGATCCCAGGTCTCCTGCATTGCAGGCAGACACCTTACCTTCTGAGCCACCAAGGAAGCCTGTAACAAAATGTAAATCAGTCTCAGTGAGATACTACTTCACACCTATTAGGTTGCTGCTGCTGCTAAGTCACTTCAGTCGTGTCTAATTCTGTGTGACCCCATAGACGGCAGCCCACCAGACTCCCCCGTACCTGGGATTCTCCAGGTAAGAACACTGGAGTGGGTTGTCATTTCCTTCTCCAATGCATGAAAGTGAAAAGTGAAAGTGAAGTCGCTCAGCCGTGTCTGACTCTTAGCGACCCCATGGACTGTAGTCCACCAGGCTACTCCATCCATGGGATTTTCCAGGCAAGAGTACTGGAGTGAGGTGCCATTGCCTTCTCCAACCATTAGGTTGGCTGTAATCAAAAAGAGGAATAATAACAAGTGCTGCAGAGGATGTGGAGAAAAGGAATCTTCATATATTGTTGATGTAATTGCTGTAAAATAGTAAAATCACTTTGGAAAAGTGGTTTGTCAGTACCTCAAAAATTAATATAGAGTAGCCATATGATCCAGAAATTTCACTCTTTTGTATATATCCATAAAAACTGAAAATGTTAAGTCCATGCAAAGACAGTGTTCACAGCAACATTACTCACAATAGCCACAAAGAATACACCATCCAAATATTATCCATTAGTTGATGAATAGATAAATAAATGGTGGTATATGCTCACAATGGACTACAGGTAAGCCACATACCATATTGACATACCATATTCAGCCATAAAAAAAAATGCGCTGCTATACAGCCATGAAATGGATGAATCTTGAAAGTACACAAACTAGGGGACTTCCCTGGAGATCCAGTGTTTAAGACTCTGCACAGGTTCCATCCCTGGGCTGGGAACTAAGATCCCACATGCCACATAGCTAGATAAATAAATATTTGAAGAGAAAACTTGGCATCTGAATAAAGCCAGACACAAAGGTCACACATCGTATCTGGGAGAACTGTACGTAGAAGAGAAGCAGGAAAGACAAGCATTCTATAATCCAAATGAAACATTTTTTTTTTCAGGGAGGAGGAAATGAACTGCTCTAATAAAGGCTGCCAATAAATTAAATAAAATAAGAACCTCAGGCTCTACTACAAAGCCACAATCATCAAGACAGTATGGTACTGGCACAGAGACAGAAATATAGATCAATGGAAAAAAAACCCAGAAAGCCCAGAGATAAACCCACACACCTATGGACACCTTATTTTTGACAAAGGAAGCAAGAATATACAATGGAGAAAAGACAATCTCTTTAACAAGTGGTGCTGGAAAACTTGTCAATCACTTGTAAAGGAATGAAACCAGACCACTTTTTGGAGAAGGCAATGGCACCTGACTCCAGTACTCTTGCCTGGAAAATACCATGGACAGAGGAGCCTGGAAGGCTGCAGTTCATGGGCTCACTAAGGGTCAGCCATGACTGAGTGACTTCACTTTCACTTTTCACTTTCATGCACTGGAGAAGAAAATGGCAACCAACTCCAGTGTTCTTGCCTGGAGAATCCCAGGGCCTGTGGAGCTTGGTGGGCTGCTGTCTATGGGGTCGCAGAGAGTCGGACATGACTGAAGTGACTTAGAAGCAGTAGCAGAACACTTTTTAACACCATACACAAAAATAAACTCAAAATAGATTAAAGATCTAAACATAAGACCAGAAATTATAAAACTCCTAGAGGAGAACATAGGCAAAACACTCTCCGACATACATCACAGCAGGATCCTCTATGACCCACCTTCCAGAGTATTGGAAATAAAAGCAAAAATAAACAAATGGGACCTAATTAAACTTAAAAGCTTCTGCACCACAAAGGAACTATTAGCAAGGTAAAAAGACAGCCTTCAGAATGGGAGAAAATAATAGCAAATAAAGCAACTGAAAAACAGCTAATCTCAAAAATATACAAGCAATTCCTACAGCTCAATTCCAGAAAAATAAACGACCCAATCAAAAAATAGGCCAAAGAACTAAATAACATTTCTCCAAAGAAGACATACAGATGGCTAACAAACACATGAAAAAATGCTCAATAATCACTCATTGTCAGAGAAATGCAAATCAAAACCACAATGAGGTACCATGTCACGCCAGTCAGAATGGCTGCAATTCAGAAGTCTACAAGCAATACATGCTGGAGAGGGTGTGGAGAAAAGAGAACCCCCTTATACTATTGATGGGAATGCAAATTAATACAGCCACTATGGAGAACAGTGTGGAGATTCCTTAAAAAAAAATTTAAAAAACCTGGAAATAGAACTGCCATACAACCCAGCGATCCCACTGCTGGGCATACACACTGAGGAAACTAGAATTGAAAGAGACATGTGTACCCCAATGTTCATCACAGCACTGTTTCTAATAGCCAGGACATGGAAGCAACCTAGATGACCATCAGCAGATGAATGGATAAGAAAGCTGTGGAACATATAAACAATGGAGTATTACTCAGCCATTTAAAAGAATACATTTGAATCAGTTCTAATGAGGTGGATTAAACTGGAGCCTATTATACAGACTGAAGTAAGCCAGAAAGAAAAACACCAATACCGTATACTAACACATATATATGGAATTTAGAAATATGGTAACGACAACACTGTATGCAAGACAGCAAAAGAGACACAGATGTATAGAGCAGTCTTTTGGACTCTGTGGGAGAGGGAAGGGAGAATGATTTGGGAGAATGGCATTAAAACATGTATAATATCATATTCGAAACGAATTGCCAGTCCAGGTTGAATGCAGGATACAGGAGGCTTGAAGTTGCTGTACTGGGATGACCCAGAGGGATGGTACGGGGTGGCAGGTGGGAGGGGGATTCAGGATGGGGAACACGTGTACACCCATGGCGGGTTCATGTTGATAAGGCAAAACCAATACAATATTGTAAATTTAAAACAATAATAATAATAAATTTTTTTAAAAATAAATAAAAATTGACCACTGAGTTAAACATTTGGAATTCACTGGTGACCTTGACAAGAGTGGATTTAAAGGAAAATGGGAGAAATGGAGATAAAAAATTCTACAAACAACTCTGCAGAAGTCCATAATAAGAAAACATAAAATAAAAAAAAGCAGAAGCAGGATGTGTCACAAAAGACAGATTTTTAACGAGAGGTGACATTATAGTCAGTCTGTTTGCTGATGGGAACCGTCCAGAGAAACAGAAAACTTAATCCAGGACAAAGAAGAGACTTGCTAGAATATCACTGAATAAACAAGAATTGAGTAGAAAATGGAAACCCACACCAGTACTCTTGCCTGGAAAATTCCATGGACGGAGGAGCCTGGTAGGCTGCAGTCCTTGGGTTTTCGAAGAGTCAGACAGGACTAAGAGACTTCACTTTCACTTTTCACTCTCAGGAATTGGAGAAGGAAATGCCAACCCACTCCAGTGTTCTTGCCTGGAGAATCCCAGGGCTCGGGGACCCTGGTGGGCTGCTGTCTATGGGATTGCACAGAGTCAGACATGACTGAAGTGACTTAGCAGCAGAAGCAGCAGCACACAAGAAGTGTACACAAGCCAAATAATTTGCTCACAGTAACAGAATTGAGATCATACGCAGAAAGGCCGGCATGGTGGATTAATGGGTATGGTCACCAGCCTTCATGATGACCATGTGAATCACATCTCCTGATATTCCCACCCCTATGTAGCTCTCTCTCAAACTATCACAGGGTTGACCTGTGAGACTAAGCAAATACAGAAGACGTGTAACGTCTGAAAAAAGACTGCACTTTATCGTGGGTGCAAGTTCTTTCCTGAATCACTCATTCTGGGAAAAGACAGCAGCCTCCACATGAGCAGCCCCTTGGAGAGGCCCACAGAAGGAGGAACTGAGGCCTCATGAGTACAGCCAAGTGAGAGAACTTACATTCAATAAGCCAAGTTTTCAGAGGTTGCCAAACCAGATAAAAGCTTGACTACCACCTCAGGAGGGACCCTGAGGCTAAACTACCCAACTGGATTCTAGACCAAT
The DNA here is from genome assembly GCF_002263795.3 of Bos taurus. NCBI lineage: Eukaryota > Metazoa > Chordata > Mammalia > Artiodactyla > Bovidae > Bos > Bos taurus. Next base: position 25,550,381 of record NC_082638.1, read on the forward strand.
AGATATCAAGTGTAAGTTTTTTTCAAACTATTCAATTTTGAGATAATATGTACAACACAAACAGTTTGAGTTATAATATCATTCACCTCATACTTACACACAGAAGAGTTCTCCTATAAATATGGTAAAACTTAAAAAACACAAAACAAACCAAAACACCTAAAAACAGGAGTTGCCTGGCAGTCCAGTGGTTTGGTTAGGACTCAGCCTTCTCACTGCCAGGATCCTGTGTTCGATCCCTGGTTGGGGAACTAATATCCTATGAAGCTGCATGTTGTGACCAAAACAAAACATGCTGTCAAGTTCAAAGCTGTACCAGCAATAACTATGCAACAGAGCTGTAGGCACAAGTTGCTGGGCATAAAGCTACCTATCATCTTGTTTACTGGCATGAAATGAACTCAGATGCTCCCCCACCCCCATCCAGTGGAGTTCAACTACTTAATGAAATAAAGCTCTTACAGGTGCAAAAATGAGCAAGTAATCCCATGTAAACATGTTAAATCACAACACATTTTCTCTGAATGAACCACTTTATTCATTTGGCCACGCTGCTTGTCTTGTGGGGTCCCAGTTCCCTGACCAGAAATTAAATCCAGACCACTGCAGTGAAAGCCTAGAATCCTAATCTCCAGGCCACAAGGGAATTCCCATACCTTCATTACTTTGCTTTTGTAGCTAAAACCTTAGGATATGTGCATTGCCCCATTTTAGCCTCACCAAGTGGTAGGAGTCAGCTCTACACAGCTTAAAACCCATGGTGCTCTTACTTTTTTTTTCTTTCAAGAATGCAGGAGAAAGCAAGCTAGTAGCCTCCCTGCCTGCTTTTAATGTTTCAACTCAGAGAGCTTCAGAGTGACCTGAAACCATGATTGCCCTGAAGTCACCACCCGCAATCAGGGTCAGCTAATCCCCAGGAGAACTCTCTCTCCACAGCAACATGTCAGCCCATGAATGAAAGGAGAAAAACGGAAGGCAAGAAAGACACAACTTTGTTCCTTATTGTAAAAATGTCTGTCACCTTACCTCAGGGGCACATTGAAAACCTGAGTGCCCTTCCCAGGCAGGAGAGGTCACATCCTGGGGTCCGGCAGAGGGAAAGGTCAGGGTGAGTCACATCTTCCGGAAACATTTAATCCCCCAGGCCCTACCCGGTCCTACCCTACAGATGCTGACCAGGTGTCTCACACTCAACCAGAGCAAGTGATTGAACTCCTCTCCCCTGAGCTTCTTCCTCCCACCTCCCTTCTCTCAGTAACAAACAAACAAACAAACAAACAAATATCTCATCTGCCAACTTTCCGAACCAAAGGCCTGAATCTCGGAGCCCCCAGGGACAGGGGCAGCCCTGGAGTCCGCAGAGAGGCAGAGCAAACAGGAAAACAACCAAAGCGCCGCGGCAGTGGAGAGGCAACTAGATTGATTTTTTTTTTTTTTTTGCTGTGCCCGCCTGACTGTGCCTGGTTGCAGAACCGGGTTGGGCCCGAGTCACAAACCCGCCGTGAAGATTTGTGTATGTGTGTGTGTTTAAATATATTAAGTTCCACAGGAGACCTGGGAGGGGCCGGAGGCTGGGGACATGACAGGCCCTTTCCGCGAGCTGGCTCATCCCACCCCTAGGACAGGAAGGCTACTGGAGAGCTGCTCCCACCCAGACTAGAGAGGGGAGAGGGCGAAAGGGGCCTGGGGCCTGTAGGCCCGGCCTCAAGCTCCCTCCTGAGGGCCCGTGGGCCCTCAGAGGCCGTCCCGCCGAGCAAGGCCCCGCCGGATTGGGGACCTGAGAAACCCTTCCCTGGGCACTCCGGCACCGCTTTGGCCACACCAGGCCCCAGTCCTTACCGGTCCCCGTGGGCGGCGATGCCAGAACTGCCGGCAGCTCACCTGCACCTAGACGGTCCCTGGGTTAAGTCTGAGGAGGCAGGCCCGAGGGAACAACGCCTCCTCAGGCCTGGGACGCCGCTTCAACTGCCAGCGTGTCCGCTGCCAAGGATGATTGGTTGCCAGGTGTTGGCGCCTGCAATCGGATTGGCCGCTAGGCCGAGTTCCGCGCATGCGCGCGCGGTGGCCCCCTCTGGAGGCAACTGCTGGGGGCGTAGTCAGGCTGAACCTGAATCTGAAGTGTCTTGGGTCTGTCAAGATTGCATAGCTCACCAAAGGGGAAAAAAGAAAAACAATAGATTGCACAGTCGCCAGGGCACAGGGCTGAGAACGACCTCCGAGTCTACCAGGGGACTTCAATGATGGTGTCTAGCACTCACAGCCCTCAGGGGTGACCTGCCCCTTGCTTAAATAACTTGACCATACACCTGGATCTTGAAGCCCCTCCTCTTGGAATTCCATTTTGCTCAATGCAGGGCAGCCTGCCCCCGATTTTGCACAGCTAGAGTGAGCTGAGCCGAGAAGACAACGGCAACCCACTCCAGTACTCTTGCCTGGAAAATCCCATGGACGGAGGAGCCTGGTAGGCTGCAGCGCATGCGGTCGCTAAGAGTCAGGCACGACTGAGCGATTTCACTTTCACTTTTCACTTTCATGCATTGGAGAAGGGAATGGCAACCCACTCCAGTATTCCTGCCTGGAGAATCCCAAGGACAGAGGAGCCTAGTGGGCTGCTGTCTATGGGGTCGCACAGAGTCAGACGGGACTGAAGCGACTTAGCAGCAGCCTAGTGAGCTGAGAATGAGCTTTACTTCTTTTTCTTTTTCTTTTTTAATTTTAGAGCCTTACACTTTTTAATGGCTGAGGAAAACCGAAAAGCATATTATTTTCTGACGTGAAAATTGTGTGAAGTTCAATTTTTGGTGTCCTTAAAGTTGAAACAGGGACTTGCCAGTTCCTTTGGTTATTGTCTATGACTGAAAACTTGATCAATCGTCAAAGATCATATTCGCAAAGCCTAAAATAGTTCTTTTTGGGCCCTTTACAGAGTCTTTTTAAAATGCTCTGTTCTGCTGGAAGTCTCCTAGTAGTCATATGGGGGAATAAAGTCTTGGTTTTGTTACAATATTTTCTTCTCTATTATATTCATTTTCCATTCTTTATTAATTTCATTCCTTCTTATCGCTATAAGTTTGTTCTGTTGCGCATCTTTACAACTTTTTGAGATAGTTATTTGTAACTCTCATTTCTCTTATATGTAATGCTATAAGTTTACCTTAATTTGTTGTTGTTGTTCAGTCCGTCAATCATGTAGGACTCTTTGCAACCCCATGCACTGCACGCAGCACACCAGGCTTCGCTGTCCTTCACTATCTCCTGGAGTTTGCTCAGACTCATGTCCATTTAGTTGGTGATACTATCCAACCATCTCATCCTTTGCTGCCCACTTCTTCCTGCCCTCAGTCTTTCCCAGCATCAAGGTCTTTTCCACTGAGTTGGCTTTTCACATCAGGTGGCCAAACTATTGGATCTTCAGCTTCAGCATCAGTCCTTCCAGTTAATATTCAGAGTTGATTTCCTTTACGATTGACTGCTGGATCTTGCTGTCCAATGGACTCTCAAGAGTCTTCTCCAACACCACAGATCAAAAGCATCAATTCTTTGGCACTCAGCCTTCTTTATGATCCAACTGTCACATCCATACATGACTGCTGGAAAAACCATAGCTGTGACCAGATGGACTTTGTCAGCAAAGTAATGTCTCTGTGTTTTAATATGCTGTCCAGGTTTGTCATAGCTTTTCTTCCAAGGGGCAAATATCTTTTAATTCCATGGCTGCAGTCACCACCCACAATATTTTGGACCCCAGGAAAATAAAGTCTGTCACTGTTTCCATCGTTTCTCCATACAGCTTTAACTGTGTCTCACAATTTTTGCTGCATAGTTTGTTCATTATCATTCACTTCCAAGTATATCCTAATATTCTCTTCTTAAGACAAAGATTATATATTGTATGGGCTTCCCTGGTAGCTCAACTGGTAAAGAACTTTCCAGCCAATGCAGGAGACACAAGAGGCCCGGGTTCGATCCTGGGTCAGGAAGATTTCCCTGGAGAAAATAATGGCAATCTGCTCCAGTAGTCTTGCCTGAAAATTCCATGGAGATGTATATTATGGATTAATGTAGTTAGTGATATTTTCCAAATGAATGGCATTTTAAAAGATGTTTCTTTGTCAATTTCTCATGATTGCATATGGTCAGATCACACAGTATAAATATTATTGATCCTTTGTATTTGAAGATTTCAATTCAGTTAAGTGTACCATACTTTAGATTTCCATTCCAGTGAAGTCAAAATGAAGAGGGTGTGATATAGACAAAATACTTGCAATGTATAAAGTATATATCTGTGAAATGACCTCCATTAAGCCTCACAATTATTCCAGCATCTTTCAGTAGGGTACCTTTAACTAAGTTCCAGGTTTTATGCAAATTTTACCAGTTTTTCCAAAAATGTTCTTTTCCAGTTTCATATTCCCATACAGGATACCAAACTGCATGAGGATATATAGCAAAAAGCTACAGATACCTCCCTTAGTTTATTCTGGTCTGTAGCAGTTTCCTAAACTTTCCTTGCTTTACATGACTTTTGACAATTTTCAGGAGTCCTTCAGGGACAGGCATTTTGCACAATGACTCTCAATATGGGTTTGATATGTTTCTCCTGGTTGCACTGGGGTTTATATATTTTTAGAACTATACCTCCAAGGCAAAATATCTTTCTTATCACTTCCCATCAAGGATTCATACTATCAATATGACTTACCACTAGTTCCTCTGCTATAAAGTTATCTCCTTCCCTCTGACATATTCTGTTCTTTAGAAACAAGTCACTAAACCCAGCCTACACTTGGGGAGGGGCATGGACTCTCATCTTGAGGAAAATATCTAAGAGAAACACAAGTTACTGAGTATACAAATTAATTGAAACTCATTTATAAGGAAGATCTGGTTCTTCTAGCCATATCTTTTCATTTTAAATTAATTTAATTAAAGTAAAGTAAAGATTTAAGAGGTTTCCCAGGTGGTGCTAGTGGTAAAGAACTGGCCTCCCAATGCAGGAGGTGTAAAAGACAGCCAGGTTCAATCCCAGGTTCGGGAAGATCCCCTGGACAGGGAAATGGTGACCCCGTCCCATATTATTGCCTGGATAATCCCATGGAGAGAGGAGCCTGGCAGGCTACACTGATGAGGTCACAAAGAGTCAGACAAGACTGAAGCTGCTGAACACACACAAAGATTTAATACCTCAGTCACACTAGCTACATTTTAACATCTCCAAAGTGGCATATTAGACAAGGACATAGAAAACATTTTCATTGAGAATTCCCTAGTGATCTGGTTGTTAGGGCTTTGTGCTTCCACTGCATGGGGCAGAGATTCGATCCCTGGTTGAAGATCTAAATCCCTTAATCCTCACAGCAAAGCCAAAAAAAAAAAAATCCTACCAGATGAACACTCCATCTGAAAATTCAGATAAAGGATATAAACAGGTAACTTCAGAGAAGAGAAACATATGCATTTATATATGTGAAAAGCTGGTCGACCTTATTAGGGCATACATGTAACAATTATTTAAAAGTTTTCTATTGCTGCAGAAACTTCTGAGAATAGCACTGACTTAGATCATTGTTTTGCCAACCTTTCTTCTTTTCAAATGTAATGCACATTAACACATGAAACTGCTTTATCTCCATCTCAAAAATTTTCTGTTTTCAATATCATTCAGCTTAAATATTTTATTTTTCCCATAACAATTTCTCTCAGGACCAGTAAGTTATTCAGGTTCAGAAGCAGGAGTAGGAGGAGCCTAAACCACAATATTAAAGAAGCTTGTGAGTTACAGATGGAGAAGGTAATGGCACCCCACTCCAGTACTCTTGCCTGGAAAACCCCATGGACAGAGGAGCCTGGTAGGCTGAAGTCCATGGGATCCCAAAGAATCTGACATGGCTGAGCGACTTCACTTTCACTTTTCTCTTTCATGCATTGGAGAAGGAAATGGCAACCCACTCCAGTGTTCCCAGGGATGGGAGAACCTGGTGGGCTCTGCGACCTATGGGGTTGCACAGAGTCAGACACAACTGAAGTGACATAGAAGCAGTAGTGAATTACAGAGGTGCCACTTTTGCACTTTGGGTTCCTGGCAATCCTTAATCTATCCTCAGCCTGGGTGAAGTTATATTGCTTCATTTTCAAATTTTGGGAGTTATTTCCTCCGTATTTATCTTTCTAGGTTTTTGTTTGGCCATGCCACAGAAACTGTGGGATCTTAGTTCCATAACCAGGGTGTTGAACCCTGGCCATTGGCAGTGAAAGCATCAAGTCCTAACCACTGAACCACCAGGGAATTCTCATAACTTTTGCTTTCTTTCTTTCAAATATTTATTCATTTACTTGGCTGTGCTTGGTTTTAGTTCCAGCACAAGGGCTCTTCAATCTTCACTGTAACATGTGGGAGGCAGGATTTTTAACTGTCACATGCAGTATTTTTAGTAGCAGTATGCGGGATCTAATGCCCTGACCAGGGAATGAATTTGGACTCCCTAATTGGGGAGCACTGAGTCTTACTACTGGACTACAGGGAAGTCCTTCCCATGGTCAAACCCAGGTCTCCCACATTAGAAGTGAATTCCTTACTGTCTGAGCCACTGTAGCTTTGACTATAACAACTTTGGTCAGCAGAGTGATGCCTTTGCATTTTTTTTAAATGCTATCTATGTTTGTCATAGCTTTTCTTCCAAGGAGCTAGCTACTTTTAATTTTGTGGTTACATTCACCATCCACAGTGATTTTGGAGTTCAAGAAAATAAGATCTGCTGTTATTTTCACTTTTTCTCCATTTGTTTGCCATGAAGTGATGGGACCAGATGTCACAATGTTCATTTTTTGAATGTTGAGTTTTAAGCCTGCCTTTTCACTCTCCTCTTTCCCTGTCATCAAGAGGATCTTCATTTTCTGTTATTAGGGTGGCAGCCTCTGCATATCTGAGGTTGTCGCTATTTCTCCCAGAAATCTTGATTCCGGATTGTGCTTCATCCAGCCCAGCATTTTTAATGATGTACTCTGCATATAAGTTAAATAAGTAGGGCGACAGTATACAATCTTGACATACTCCTTTCCCTATTCAGAACCAGTCTTTTGTTCCATGTCCAGTTCTAACTGTTGCTTCTTGACCTGCATACAGATTTCTCAAGAGGCATGTCAGATGGTCTGGTATTCCCATCTCTTTAAGAATTTTCCAGAGTTTGTTGTGGTCCACACAGTCAAAGGTCTCATCACTTCATGGCAAATAGACGAGGAAACAAAGAATCAGTGACAGACTTTATTTTCTTGAGCTCCAAAATCATTGCAGATGGTGACCGCAGCCACGAATTTAAAAGATGCTTGCTCCTTGGAAGAAAAGCTGTGACAAACCTAGATGGCATATTAAAAAGCAGAGACATTACTTTGCCAACAAATGTCAGTGGAGTAAGGCTATGGTTCTTCCACTAGTCATGTACGGATGTGAGAGTTGGACCATAAAGAAGGCTGAGCACCAAAGACTGGACACTTTTGAACTGTGATGTTCGAGAAGACTCTTGAGAGTCCCTTGGACTGCGGAGAGATCAAGATCAAGAGAGATCAGTCAGTCCTACAGGAAATCAACACTGAATATTCACTGGAAGTACTGGTGGTGGAAGTGAAGCTCCAATACTTTGGCCACCTTATGGGAAGAGCCGACTCATTAGAATACAACCTAATGCTGGAGAACATTGAAGGTAAGAGGAGAAGGGGATGACAGAGAATGAGATGGTTGGATAGCATCACAGACTCAATGGACTTGAGCTTGAGCAAGCTCCAGGAGATGGTGAAGGACAGAGAAGCCTGGTGTGATGCAGTCCATGGGGAACACGACTGCCCAACAACAAATTATTGTTTGTCTTGCTTGATTTTTTTCTTGTTTCTGCAGTTTTTCCCTTCTAATTAAATTTGTTCTTTGAAACTCATGGAAGGTCTAGGACCTAAAGTTTTTCTACAGCTAAGAGATAGGGTACATTGGTGGGGGTGGGCAGGGGGTGGTCTGTCCCTAGGAAAGCCCTGCAGAGTCCTGCTCAGTTATATGATGAAACAGACTGACAGTGCCAAGTCTTCGGTAGAAATGGAAATGCCAATACTGTTAGTGGAAATACACATTGCTTCACTCAGTTTGAAAAAGCACTTGACTGTACCTGCATATTAGAATGGGTCAGTCAGTAACAAATCTGCCTGCAACACAGGAGACACAGTTTGAACCCTGGGTCAGGATAATCCTCTGGAGAAAGAAATGCCAACCCATTGTGTCATTTTTGCCTGGGAAGTCCTATGGACAGTGGAGCCTGGGGGGCTAGAGTCTGTGGGGTTTCAAGAGTTCAATACCACTTAGAAACTAAACCACTACCACATGCATTATCAGAAAAGCTCATGTCTAGACATACAGATATAGCTATCCTAGAGAAATTACTATGAAAGACACACACAGGTTCATAGGCAGCTTATTCAAAAAGGCAAAATAAGAGCCTCAAATTTCAGGCTCAGTAAAATGGGCATATAAGACTATGCCCATTCATCCAAGGGAATTCTACCCAGAAATAAAAAAGAATGTTCCACAGCTACATACAATAAGAATGCATCTCACTAATTTAAAAGAAAACCAAGACCAGGGGAACAGAAACTCTATTGTGTGATTCCATTTATTTAAAATTTGAAACAAAGAAAAATGAATCCCTGGTGCTAGAGGTCAGAGAAGTGGTTACTTTGGTAGAAGAGAGTGGCCAGGAAGGAACATGGAGATTTCAAAGCTACTTAGTTGTAGAGAGATGAAGCAAGTACAATCTCAGGTACAGTAAAGGCAGACTTTATTTTCTTTGTTCCAAAATAACTGTGGATGGTTACAGAGGCCATGAAATTAAAAGATGCTCACTCTTTGGAAGAAAAGCTGTGACAAACCTAGACAGTGTAGTAAAAGACAGAAGCATTTACTTTGTCAACAAATGTCCATAAAGTCAAAGCTATAGTTTTCCCAGTAATTAGATACAGATGGAAGAGCTGAACCGTAAAGACATTTGAGTGCCGAAGAATTGATCTTTTTGAACTGTGGTGCTGGAGAAGACTCTTGAGAGTCCCTTGGACTGCAAGGAGATCCAACCAGTCAATCCTAAGGGAAATCAACCCTGAATATTCAGTGGAAGAACTGATGCTGAAAGTCCAATACTTTGGCCTCCTGATGGGAAGAGTCAACTCATTAGAAAAAAAAAAAAAAAACTGATACTGGGAACTATTGAAGGCAGGAGCAGAAGGCGTGACAGAGGACACGATGGTTGGATGGCATCAGCAACCCAACGGAACGAGTTTGAGCAAGCTTCGGGAAATGGTGATGGACAGGGAAGCCTGGCATACTGAAGTTCATAGGGTCACAGGGAGTCAGACACGACTGAGAAACTGAACAACAAAAGCCAGGCAGGGTCTTTATGTACAGCTGGCTGAACCTCAATAGGGCTTTTTTGAATTTCTGGAGGTGGGTAGAACTTAATTTTTTAGCCAGATCCCTTGCTGCAACACGTCTGGAATATTTTGTGTTTGTAGTCAATCTTCTTTGTAGTTTTTTTGGGTGACACTTGGGAGTCAGTGTTCCTCACAATGATGGATGCTGTCTCTCTCAGTCCCAACTGAACTGAAGTTTGGATCATGACCTCTGTTTCAGGAGGCAACCCTCACAACTGCTCTGGCTTTTTGAAAGACTGATGATTCTTTGTTTGGTGCTCTGTCTCTTCCTTCATTTTCAAACACTGTAGCCAGCACTTGGAACATGGAAAGACCCTCTTATTTCAGTGCCTCCAAGCGTGATTTACGAAGGATGTCACCAGTTTGAAAATTTCCAAAGCAAAACAGACAAAGCAAATTGTTCATGTTTCCATGCCACATTCTAAAACGTGCCTCTACATTGGCCAAGGCTGACAGTCTGTAATTGCAAACACGGCACACATAGGGCATTTTGCCAGGTTTGTGACTGTCCTTCATGTGCTGTAAGAGAACCTGATCTGTTTTGAAGGACAATTCACAGATATAACAGACCGTGGAGGGCTCCCTGGAAGCGTGGACACTTTCAATGTGACACTGCAGCTGGAACAGGGTGGGAAACTGGTGGTGGCAGTGCTGGCAGGTAGTGTGGATTTCCCAGCTGTCACCTTTCTGCCTCTCCAGGTCCAGATGGTTCCTCACATGGGTCATAAACTTGACATTTTTTAGAACTCTCAAGCAACTGAGGCATTTAAAGACTGTGTGAGTCTTCTGTTCTGACTGCCCATCTCTTGTATGCTGTCCATAGTAAAAGTCATCAAGTAACATGATCAGATTTCCTTTCATGGGATCAACAGTCTTGCTCTGACTTGCAAGAGTCAAAAAGTCCGTTTTCTCCAGCCCCTCCAACTACATGTTCTGTCTGGATCCATAAGACTGAAGCATGCCTGGTCATTTGCGTGAGTCCGTGAAAATGATGCCCCGCGGTGAACATGGCTCGGTGAGGTCGGGAGATCTTCCAAGGTCCTAATCCTGTCCTTTGTAGGAGAGATACCTACAGGGGCCATGGTGGAGGCAGGTCCCCCTGGGATTCCATTGCTGAGTTTGGGTCTTTTGGGATTCCCACTGTTACATTTTACATCTGAAGTGGGACATTGCTTTGAATTAAGAGGACTTTCATCCTTGCCTCCTAATAAGAGACCAGCTCCAGATAGACAATGAGGCCATGGAGAGAGCAATTCCGAATTGTGAAGCACAGCTTCCAGAGAGCTCGTTTTATAATCAGGTTTAGATGAAGGCTCGAAAATAATAGGACTGTCTTTTCCTCCCCATTCAGACTGAGAAGCGAATGATACAGCCACTGGTTCTGATGCTGGGGTCCTGAGATTTGCAGGTTGCAATGTGCAGGAGGGATCTGGACTCACGTGGCCCTTCTTTCTTCTTGAAGATGCATCCCTGGTCACTCTGTTCAAAATGTTAGAAATGACTGGCTTTGAGCTTGAAATCACTCTGACAAAGAGAGTTTCAGCATCCTCATTGACATGCTGCACTCCAACAAAGATGACCTCAGCATCATCATTATCCTCATCTCTGGGATTGGACCTTGCGGTCTTTGTCTTGGGTTGTGGTTGTGCTTGTGCTTCCTCACACAGGAAGAGATGGGCCATTTTACAATCACTTTTGGCTTCAAGTGGCCCCTTCCAGTGTTTTTTCCACCTAAAGGCAACCACAGAACAAGGTCATCCCCTCTGATCTCAGGTGTCACTTTCTGTGGTTTCAGTTAACCCTCAGTTGTTCACTGAAAATATTAAATGGAAAACTCCAGAAATACATAACTCATAAGTTTTAAATTGCATGTCATTCTGAGGAGTAGGATTGGAATCTCACACCATCCTGCTTCCTCCTGCCCAGAAATGTGAATCGAACTTAGTCCTGCACATCTCACCCATTTGTCACTCGGTTACCACAATGACTGTTGAGATGTCACAGAGCTTGTGACCAAGTCACCCTTATTTTACTAAATAATGGCCCCAAACCATAAGTGGAGTGATGCTGGTCATTTAGATATGCCAGAGAGAATCCTTTAAGTGCTACCTTTAAGTGAAAAGATCAAAGTTCTCAATTTGATATAAAAAGAAAAAAAAAATGTATGCTGAGGTTGCTAATATCTGTGGTGAATGTGAAGCAGAGAAAAGAAATCTGGGTTAGTTTTGCTGTCAAACTTCAAACTGCAAAAGGTATGGCCACAGAGCATAGTGCGTAGTTAAGGTGAAAAAAAAATCACTAAATTAGTACAGTAATATATTTTACGTAGAGACTACATTCACAAAACTGTTATAAAAATATGTTGTTATAGTTGTTCTATGTTATTATTACACCTTCCCTGGTGGCTCAGATGGTAAAGTGTCTGCTACAATTCAGGAGACCTGGGTTCCATCCCTGGAGAAGGAAATGGCAACCCAATCCAGAATTCTTGCCTGGGAAATCCCATCACAGAGGAGCATAGTAAGCTGCAGTCCATCAGGTCGCAAACAGTTGGACACGACTGAGCAACTTCACTTTCACTTTCCTGTTATTATTAGGAAGTTGCCAATCTCTTACTGTTCTTTTATAAAATAAACTGCATCACAGGTATGTTTGTATAGAAAAACCATTGTGTATATAGGGTTTGATACTATGTGTGGTTACAGATGTCCACTGGGGGTCTTGGAACTTATTCTCTGCAGATAAGTGGTGATGATTATATTTCTTTCAAAAGACAAAATTAGTACCTGATTTAATCATCAGCTGAAACATTGAGATAACTATTAACACCCTTAGACATAAGGAAACATCTCAAACTCAGTTAAGTGACATGATCATTTTAAACTTCCTTCTCCAGACCCTACTTTTGCCTTGTCTCCCCATAGTGGCCCCAGTGCTCCTGTTAAACTCTACAGGAGAGCTGGTAGGCACCATTTTGCTTATAGATCTCCAATCTCACTCAGAAATGCTGACCAACATAAAATGTCCAAAAGAACCCCCAGCTGTCCCTTGGGGGTGCCCCTCACTCCCTCCACTCTCTGAGTCCAGAAGGTACCAGACTCTATACATGGATCAAAAATGTAAAAAAAAAAAAAAAAATTCCAGAAAGTTCTCATAGCAAAACTTGAACCTGCCTCATGCTGGCAACTATATATACATATACATACACACACACATACATACAAAAATACATACATATGCATATATACACATATATGTATATGCATATATATGTGTATATATATAGCATGTACATTGTAAATGAAACTATTTACACAGCATTGGCATTGTATTAGGTATTACAAGGAATGTGGAGATGATTTAAAGCATGTGGGAGCATCCCCTTAAGTTACGTGCAAAGACTATACCATTTTATATAAGGAACTTGAGCATCCATGGATTTTGGTATCTGTGGGTGCAGGGTTCCCAGACCCAATCTCCCAAGGGTACCAAGGAGAGAGGACAGGGCCTTCTCAGGACTTCTGCTACTCCCCCTGCCTTGGACACTGTCTCAAGTACTGTCACCCAACTCCTGACCTGCTTCAGTCCACAGTTTCTCTGCCAGGCTTCCCTGACCCTGATGTCAGAAATCACAGCCTCCCCCAACTCACATGCCATATTCAACTCCAGAGCTATTGGGTTGCTGTATTGTTGTTTCTAGAACAAGTTCTGGTGTCTGTCAGTGCTACATGTCTGCTGCATAAATAAACAGTAGCTGTTATGAATACAATCTTTTATCCGTACCACAGGCTTGACCCACTAATTCCTGGCTCCCCAGGTTCTTACACTTGATCTTAGCAAAGAAGCTGACAAGAAATTTCTCCAAGCATTTAATGAATTCCAAATCTTAAGGAATTAAAAGTATCATGCAAGGGAGAAAGTCAGCCAGTATGTAGTTGGATGCTGACAGGGGCAGTAGTGGTCATTGAAATAAAAGGTTTGTAACACAATTTCTCTCCATATAATACATTTGTTGATAGCTTCCATGCCGTTAACACGTTTCATTGACATTAAGGGACATTCTACAGTTTACATTTGACCATTTCTGATACCAGATCACATTTCATCAGCAGCATATTATAGTTTGTTTGGTTGTGTATAAATGATAGCCCTAGCGGTAAAGGTCTCTCCTGCCAATGCAGAAGATGTAAGAGATGCAGGTTCCATCTCTGGGTCAGGACGACCCCCTGGAGGAGGGTATGGCAACCCACTGCAGTATTCCTGCCTGAAGAATCCTATGGACAGAGGAGCCCAGTGGGCTACAGTCCATAGCGTTGCTGCTGCTGCTGCTGCTACTAAGTGGCTTCAGTCGTGTCCGCCTCTGTGCGACCCCAGAGACGGCAGCCCACCAGGCTCCACTGTCCCTGGGATTCTCCAGGCAAGAACACCAGTGGGTTGCCATTTCCTTCTCCAATGCATGAAAGTGAAAAGTGAAAGTGAAGTCACTCAGTCGTGCCCGACTCCCAGCGACCCCATGGACTGCAGCCCACCAGGGTCCCCAGTCCATGAGATTTTCCAGGCAAGAGTACTGGAGTGGGGTGCCATTGCCTTCTCCAAGTCCATAGTGTTGCAAGGAGTCAAACGTTACTGAAGCAACTGAACACACACACATACATATGTATATACATATATATTTTATAGTGGTATGAAAAATAATTCTGTGGGACTTCCCTGGTGATCCAGTATTTAAGACTCCTCACTTCCAGGCCAGGGTCATAGCTTCAATCCCTGTCAGAGACCTATGATCCCACATGCCACTGGGTGTGGCAAAAAAAAAAAAAAAAAGAAAAGGAATAATGCTGTATTTTACAGCTGATGTCATCTTAGATTTAATGGAAATTTCTGTTTTTCATAAGCAGAATCCAGCCTACTAAATTCATGTCACAAGTCACTAATGGGATGCTAGCTGCATTATATAGGCAAATGGCTTAAACAGGAATTTACAAATTGGCTTGCTTCCTATTTGCTTTTTCTCCCAACCAGCAAGCTAAGAATGATTTTTAGGTTTTAGTTTTTTTTTTTTTTAATTAAAAAAAATATGTTTAATATTTTTACATTTTTTTAAATTTGGGGGCAAACAAAGGAATATTTTGTGATATGTGAAAATTATATGATATCTAAATTTCAGTGTCACAAATAAAGTTTTATTGGAACACAGCCGTGATCATTTGCTGCTGCTGCTGCTGCTGCTGCTAAGTCACTTCAGTTGTGTCTGACTCTGTGTGGCCCCATAGACAGCAGCCCACCAGGTTCCCCTGTCCCTGGGATTCTCCAGGCAAGAACACTGGAGTGGGCACCTGAGGCTATTTCACACTGCTAATGGCAGAGACTGCATTGGCCCTTAATGCCCATTTACTCTCTAGGCCTTTACAGAGCAATTTTGCACACTCATGGCTGTAGAGAACAAAATGAAGCATTCCAAACCCCATGGCTCACCAGCTCCTGAAGTCCAGTTGACTCAGTGCAGCTAAACACTTCCTATTCTGAGTCCCACTGGAGGATGAAGCTGGAGTATCTGTGTCTCCACGCCCCAGAAAGATTTCTCTGGAAATATCAGCACTGCTTCCTGTGTCCAGTGTCCGTGAAACTCCTACCTGGCTCTCCAAAAGCCTTTTCTCAGTGAGGCTGGATCAGGAGATTCCAGGCCTTTGAAAGCCCATTCTAATCCAATCCATAGTATCCAAATGGGGCTTCAATCAGGTTTCTGAACCAGTTTTTCCCCATGGGATCTTTCAACTAGAAACCTTTCTACCAAATTGTTAAAGAGAGGAAAGAATGTGGGTGCGGCTTCAGGGCCCCACCCAGGGGCTGTTTTCCAGGTCTCAGGGTGGTGAGAGTCCCCACTTCCCTCTCTGGCATCCAGAGGCCCACCATCTTATCTCCAGTTTATCTGCATCTTTAGTTATTTGGGATTCAATAGCTTAAGGGCAGGGGAAGGTGGTCCACAGAGCTATTCCAACAGAGCTTGGGCTGATATCAGGAATGGAGGGGTTCTCCTCCAATACCAGAAAATTCTCCAGCTGCAAACAGCAAACCCCTGTTCTCTTCTGGGAGCAAGGGTGGTGGGTTGGGGGCTGGTGGGCATGGTGAGGAGAGCAGAAAGCAAGCTGACTCCCAAATGATCTGCACTTGAAGACTCAGCACCCGCTGGATTTCAGGGGTCCTCACTGTGGATCTTCATGCTGAACCCCAGGAGCTTTTTTCTAGGCAGGGGCTCATGCTTTCTTAAACGAGGCCAGGGGTGTCAGGTCACACCCTGGTCCCCATCCTTCTGCCTTCCTCCCTCACTCCCCATCTTCTACCTCCTTCCCCTTTGCACCACCGAGATTATATCTCAAGCTTTCCTTCTCACTGCCTTTACAGCCCTGTGCACACAGACACTTAGAGGGAGGGAGGGTTTCAGAGTAGAAATATGTGTATTTCCATTCCTTATAAAGTAACGGAGTCACTGAATTAGAACAAAAATGAAGTTCACTGATGAACGTGATCTCAAGTGTTGTAACCAGATATAACATCAAAAACACTGTTCTTATCAAATCAACATGTGTTCACCTTAAATTTACACAATATGTGTCCTTTACATCTCAATGAAGCAGGGAAAAAATACAGAACTGACCATTAGAAAGAGCTCGTTTTAGACTCTTTTAAGACGGTTGATGGTGAGTGCTGTGCCTAGTTGCTCAGTTGTGTCTGACTTCTTGAGACCCCATAGACTGTAGCCAGCCAGGCTCCTCTATCCATGGACTTCTCCAGGCAAAAATACTGGATTGCCTTGCCATGTCCTTCTGCAATGTTGGTGAGTATCAAAACCCAAGGCTAGGGACTTCCCTCGTGGTCCATGGGTTGAGAATCTGCCTTCCAATGCAGGGAATGTGCGTTTACTACATGGTGGTTAAGATCCCACATGCCAGAGGGCAGTAGAAAGGACAAAGGATCATGCATGCCATGACTAAGACTCGAGGCAGCCAAATAAATGAATTAAAAAAATATTTTTTGAACTCTATGCTCTTTACATTCTTCTGGATATATTTGCAAGCATGATATTAACAGTTTTATTTATTTATGGACACACCATGAGACTTCCTGCAGGATCTTAGTTTCCTGACCGGGGACTGAACCCAGATCACCAGAGTGATAGCATTGAGCACTAAATGTTGGTTTGCCAGGGAATTCCTAGTTTGATTTACTTAAAGGGTTTATTTTTATTGTATGCCCAAAGGTACATCCTTTGCTGTGTTTACACTTACAATAAAAACATTTTGGATGTCAATTTTAAAATGTTTGCAAAAACTTAGGGGAAAAGAAGGAAAATGTTGACTACATATTTATGCTTCTAGGCTTCCCTAATGGCTCAGACAGTAAAAAGTCTGCCTGCAATAGAGGAGACCGGAGTTTGATCCCTGGTTCAGGAAGATCTCCTGGAGAAGGGAATGGCTATCCACTTCAGTATGCTTGCCTCGAGAATTCCATGGATAGAGGAGCCTGGGGAACTACTATCCATGGGTTTGCAAAGAGTCAAACACAACTGGATGACTAACACTTTCACTTTCATATGCTTCTAAAGATTGTTCAAATCTCAGAATCACCCAGGACATTACTAAACATAGAGATTCCAGGGCTGCATATCATACCTAAGAAACTAAAATTGCCTGAGGAGGGGGCCTGGGCATCTGAAAGTTCAATGTTTGCCTCACTTGATTCTGATGTGACGTGAGTCCCAGGGTGTAAAATCATCCAATACTTTGGGAAAGATTGATCTCTGGTGGTTCAGCAGTTAAGAATCCACCTGTTAATGCAGGAGACCTGGTTTCAATGAAAGGGTTGGAAAGATCTCCTGGAGGAAGAAATGGCAACCTAGTCCAGTATTCTTGCCTGGGAAATACCATGGACAGAGGGGCCTGGCAGGCTACAGTCTATGGGGTCACAAAAGACTCAGACACAACTTAGCAACTAAACCACAACAGTGAAAGTGAAAGTCCCTCAGTCGTGTCTGACCCTTCCTGACCCCATGGACTATATACAGTCCATGGAATCGTCCAGGCTAGAATACTGGACTGGGTAGCCTTTCCTGTCTCCAGGGGATTTTCCCAACCCAGGGATCAAACCCAGGTCTCCCATATTGCAGGCAGATTCTTTACCAGCTGAGGCACAAGGGGAACACAAACAACAGTAAAAACATGCTTAAAATATCCAAGAATCTACTCCTTCAGGAGGCCCTGAGGGTTGAGGGTCATGAATTAATTTTTTCATGTGACACACTGAGCACCTGCCTTGGGAGAAGCCTGTTATTGGTAATTCAATAAACCAATCAGATGTTGTAACTTGAGCTGGGAGCTTCATCCTCCCCACCACTCTTCAGAGATTCTAGGACCTCCACACTCTGTCTTGGGGCTTCCGGATGTCCTTCGTACTAAAGGAAGTTAGGGTATAAGCAAAGCTCAGAGATCTGGATCCAAACTTCTCAGTTTGGGCCACACTTGCAAATCTCCTGGGCTGTGCTTTGTAACCCTCAGTGAATCTAAGGATTTCCCTACATGTCTTGTGCAAAAACATATTCTCGTCCAACAGTTGTGAGTGGGGCCTGAGAGTCTTGAGTTTCTCACAAACTCCAGGTGTTGCCCAGGCTGCTTAAGGTGTCCATATTAAACAGTGAGTACTAGAGAGTTCTGAAAAGTACTGGTTGATTTTGAAAGGTTCTGGTTGATTTTGCCGATCTTACTCCATACCCACAGAATAAGTATCTCCAGGAATGGGACCAGGGAGTCAATGTTACTAAGGGTCTCAGATATTTCTAAGGAGCAGATAGGGTGCAACGTGAAGCTACACCACTATGTGTAGCCAGGCACATCATCTTACCATCAACCCTGTTTTGGGCTTCATTGTGTCCTACAAAATCCATATGTTGAGGGGACTTTCCCAATGATCCAGTGGCTAAAGCTCTCCACTCCCAGTGCAGGGGGCTGGGCTTCGGTCCCTGGTCAGGGAACTAGATCCCACGTGCTGCCAGGAAGTCCAAAGACCCCACAGGCCACAACTAACAATTGGTGCCATCAAATAAATTAATTCACTTAAAAAATTATCTGTAGAAGTCCTAACCCCCTACACTTTGGAATGTGACTATATTTGTAGATTGTATTCTTAACAAGGTAGTTAAATTCAACGAAGTCACTAGGGTAAGCCCTAGTCCAATCTGATTGTTCTCTATGTAAGAAGAGAGAGCGGAATTCCCTGCAAGGCCAGTGGTTAGGGCTCAGAACTTTCACTGCCAAGGGCCCAATTTCAATCCCTGGTCTGGAAACTAAGACCCAGAAGTGAAGCAGCACGGCCAGAAAAAAAAAAAAAAAAGGAAATTAGGACACACAAGACATCAAGGATGCATGGACATAAAGGGACAGAAGGACACGAGAATGCAGCTGTCTGTGCATCAGGGAAAGAGATCTCTGGAGAAACCACACTGTCAACACCTTGATCTTGGACTTCTAGCCTCCAGCACTAGGAGAAAACAATTTCCTGTTGTTTAGGTCTCTTGTATATCTTGTGGCCACCTTAGTACATTAATGCGTTCTTTAGATCAGGAGTCCCTGGAGAGGGCCCACCTCAAGGACAGGTAGGGAGTATGCAGGTGATGACTCAGCTCCCAGGTGACTTCTAAACATCAACAAATGCCCACCCACCCAGATTTTCCAGGACACAGCCTGCTCCTGTGGACCCCTTCTTGCAGACCACTGCTGCTAAAAGTCCCCACCCAACTCTCGTTCTGGTCCCAACTTTCTTTACTTCTCTACTAGACTGTAAGGGACAGAACCTTGAGAACAGAGCAAGGCCTGTGCTCAAACCATCCTGGTTGTGAGGGGAGTATGTGTTTTAACAACAACAACAACAAAAAAAAAAAAAACGAAAGGAAGAAAACCCGTAGCTGTCTAGCAGAAGCTTATCACTGGATGTACAGAAAAGCCTTCACGTGTTATGTTAGGAAGAAGCAGAGGACATGATTTCAACCTTTTCTTCAGGGAAGGTTTCCAGGAAGGAGGATAGCATGCTTTCTGTAGATGGGTTGAGAGCAGATGAATTTATTGGAAGGCCTTTGGGTCTGTAGCCAGGAAAGGAATATGAGTGGGGAGGGGGTATGTCATCCTTCAGTTCTCTCTACCTCCAGAAGTTTCTATGATATGGGCCATGGTCACAGGGCTCCCAGAGATCAGGGAGAGAGGGATGTTTTTTGACTTCACCCAAGCCTCACCCATAGAAGGCTGCCTCTCAGCAGCCAACGTCAGACTTCTGGGCCATCTGCCAGGCTCAAGAAATGACCTACTAGGAACTCTCTGGTAGTCCTGGAGTGGTTAGGATTCTGCACTTTCACTGCTGAGGGCAGGGATTCTATACATAGTTGGGGAACTAAGATCCTGCAAGCTGCACTGGCTGGCCAACAATAGAAAACAAACAAACAAACAAACAAAAGACAGACATGACCTTTCCCACCTTTCCTTCCATAGACAACCCCACGGCTGAGTCCAGTTCAGGTCCATTGCTGTGGTCAAGGAGGACGCTCCCTTGGGCTTGTGGCTGTGGAGTGACATGTGGTCAGCCTGAGCATCCACCAACAGGGCTGGGCATCTCACACCAACCGAGAACCTGGTACCCAGTAGGAGGTCAGGCCCTCAGGACACATGCTGGTGCCTGCTGACTACAGATCAGGGCTGTGTGAGAAGTGGACTCTACAAGGTGGCCAGAAGGCACACCTTTCAGGAGAGCACTAATCCAGGTGGCCAGACTCTTCCCACTTCCTCCGTCTCTAGGGGAGAACTTGGCGCTTCCATTGTTCTCACAAATGTTTTCCTCTTCTACTCCCCCTGGAACAGCTTTATCTCAAGAAATTGTTGTTGTTCATTTGCCCAGTTGTATCTGCAACCCCATGGACCACAGTGTGCCAGACCTCCCTGTCCCTCACCATTTCCTGAAGTTTGCCCAAGTTCGTGTCCATTGCATTGGTGATGCAATCCAGCCATCTCATTCTCTGTCACCCTTTCTCCTTCAGGCCATCTCCACATAACCAACAACAGTCCTCTCCCAGGATGGCACTCTAAATCCTGTGTCCAGCTTCCAGACCCCATGCACACTGGTTGAGCTGCATTGCAGTTTGGGCCATATAGAGCCACGACACACATTATCTGTGTAACTTTTGCTCTACATAAATAATATTTCATCAGCTGTCTTACCTTGCTTCCTTTCAGTCCAAAGCAATTTACCCTTTACTGAAGGGGCTTGCCTCATTCTGGAAATCTCTTCCCTGCTTCTCCATCTCCCACCACAAGGCTCAGGTTTTGTTTTGCTTCCTCTTATACTTCTTTTCCCATCTTAATTCCTTCCCACCCAGGTATGTCTGAAACCCACATGGAACACTCTGGGGCCTAGGGTCTTCTGCTAGTATTTATCTGATGCTCTGGGAAAACTATTGACCATGTAGAAGTGTTACTTCTGATCTATACATTGAGAGAGGTGCATTTCATATCCTTCTACATTTCTGCCTTCTTTGAACTTCTCAGTGTTTCCTGGAAAGCTCTATTATTCTTTTTCCTTGACAGCAAAACATGAAACATTAGTGGACATGAATTACTCTGTTTGATGGGACGTTGCTTACGTACACATGTCACTGGCATTATTTTGACTTCCATCATGCAATCAAGCACATTTGTTGTTGTTGTTGTTTTCCCCCTAGAAAATTTCTCTTAATGATGAATTGTCATCAGCATGAAGAAATGCAGAACATTCCACATAAAATATAATAGCATAACTGGGCTCAAAAAGTCAGCACTTGAATATATCTAGCTATATCTTGAATGTTCCTGACATTTTCCCAGAGTACTGATGTCTGATTTCAAATCTCAAAGCTTAATTCCATTCAGTGAGTCTCAAGGGTCAGAGACTGCCATGGGCATAATTTAATTCCTGTAGAATAAGTTGGCAAGTTCACGCTTGACTTGACTACTTGGTACTTGACTACTTGATAAAGAGAGAAAACAACAATAACAACAATGACCAAAAAATAAACAAACAAAAAAACACAGAAATGTGTAGTTAGTGATTCAGTCACAACAGGTACACAAAAATTGATGTATAGACTATACAATCATCTATATCTGCTTAATTGTTTCTGCTAATGACTTGGACACTGTGAATCACACACAAACCGTTGAAAAAGAAAAGTAATTTTGGAAAATTCTTAGAGAAAAGAACATCAGAATTCCTTACCTGTCTCCTGGGAAATGTGTACACTATTAAATTTGCAACAGTTAGACCTGGACACGGGACAATGAAGTGATTCAAAATCAGGAAAGGAATAAGTCAAAGCTATCTAGTGTTGCCCTGGTTATTTGACTTCTGTGCAGAGGACATCATGAAAAAATAAAATCCTAGATGAATCTCAAGCTAGACACAAAATTTATGTGGGCGATATGATAACTTAGTTATCCAGATGACAACACCCAAATGACAGAAGAATAATAGGAATTAAGGCGCCTCTTGATGAAGGTATTACCTGTTTCAAGTACAGACATCTGAAATGACATAGTCCTTCATAAAAGATGAAATTCTCAGTTTCACATATGAAAATCTAGATGTGTATTCCAGAATGTGAAATATAAAATTCTCTATTAGTCACATATACAAATCTGGGGACAATTTTTCCAACTTGAAATGTGGAATTCTCTGTACATCTCACATGAAAGTATAGATACAATATTTTCTGCATAAAATGTGGAATTTTTCACATTAGAGATATGAAAATCAGGATGCAGATTCTTTGACAGGAAATATGAAAATGTCTATTTCACATATCAAAATATGGTCACAGGATTTCTCACATGAGATATGGAATTTTTTCATATTTCTCATTTGAAAATCTTTGTGCTGTCTTTCCTTCATGAAATATTGAATACTGTCTACTTCACATTTGAAAAAAGTGCATTCATTCTCCTACAAGAAATGTAGAATTTTCCCACAGATTTTCATGCTTGAGCTCTGAAATTCTGTATATTTCCATCAAGAAAGCTTGACTGAAGGTCTTCTGATATGAGACTTGGAATTCTGTGTATTTCACATTTAACAATCTGGGGAGAAATGTTCTCATATGAAATATGAAATCTCGACTATTCACATATGAAACTTTTTCTAGATTTGTACACATGAAACCTATATGCAGGTTAGGAAAAAACAGTTAGAACTGGACATGGAACAACAGACTGGTTCCAGTTAGGAAAAGGAGGACCGCAATCCTATATATTGTCACCCTGCTTATTTAAATTACATGCAGAGTACATCATGTGAAACAGTGGGCTAGAAGAAGTGCAAGCTGGAATCAAGATTGCTGGGAGAAATATCAATAACCTCAGATATACAGATGACACCACCCTTATGGCAGCGAAGAGGAACTAAAAAGCCTCTAGAAGAAAGTGAAAGAGGAGAGTGAAAAAGTTGGCTTAAAGCTCAACATTAAGAAAACGAAGATCATGGCATCTGGTCCCATCACTTCATGGGAAATAGATGGTGAAATAGTGGAAACAGTGTCAGACTTTATTTTTTGGGGCTGCAAAATCACTGCAGATGATGACTGCAGCCATGAAAGTAAAAGACGTTTACTTCTTGGAAGAAAAGTTATGACCAACCTAGATAGCATATTCAAAAGCAGAGACATTACTTTGCCAAGAAAGGTTCGTCTAGTCAAGGCTATGGTTTTTCCAGTCTTCATATATGGATGTGAGAGTTGGACTGTGAAGATTGCTGAGCACTGAAGAATTGATGCTTTTGACCTGTGGTGTTGGAGAAGACTCTTGAGAGTCCCTTGGACTGCAAGGGGATCCAACCAGTGCATTCTGAAGGAGATCAGCCCTGGGATTTCTTTGGAAGGACTGATGCTATGGCTGAAACTCTAGTACTCTGGCCACCTCATGGGAAGAGTTGACTCATTGGAAAAGACTCTGATGATGGGAGAGATTGGGGATAGAAGGAAAAGGGGATGACAGAGGATGAGACAGTTGGACGGCATCACTGACTCGATGGAAGTGAGTTAGAATGAACTCCGGGAGATGGTGATGGACAGGGAGGCCTGGCATACTGCAATTCATGGGGTCACAAAGAGTCAGACACGACTGAGTGACTGAACTAAACTGAACTGAACTGTACACATGAAATAGAGAATTTTCAATGAATCAGAAATTTATATCTGAGCTAAAACATCAAATAGGTACAGCTATATTTCATGTATTTCCCGAATAACAGAAAGAGTTCTCTGTATTTCTTTGAAAAAAGTCTGGGTGAAACTGCATGAAATAGGGGATTAGCATATTTTACATGTGCAAAATCAAAACGCTTATGATTATACAGTGGAAGTGATAAATAGATTCAGGGGATTCTATCTGATAGACAGAGTGCCTGAAGACCTATGGGTGAAGGTGTGACATTGTACAGTAATCAGGGGTAAAGACCATTCTCATATAAAAGAAATGCAAAATGACAAAGTGATGAGGCCTTACAAAGATCTGAAAAGACCAAAGACGCTAAACAAAAACGGGAAAATGAAAACAATACCCATTTGAATGCAGAGTCCCAAAGAATAGCAAGGAGAGATAAAACCTTCTTCAGTTATCAATACCAGTTCATAGAGGAAATAAATAGAATGGGAAATCCTACAGTTCTCTTCGAGAAAATCAGAGATATCAAGGGCAAATTTCATGCAAAGAGGGGCACAATAAAGGACAGAAATGGTACAGACGTAACAGAAGCAGAAGCTATTAAGAAGAGGAGGGAAGAATACACAGATGAAATATGCACAAAAGATCTGCATGATCCAGTTAAGCACAATGGTGTGATCACTCACCTAGAGCCAGACTTCCTGGAATGTGAAGTCAAGTAGGACTTTAGAAGCATAACTACAAACAAAGCTCGTGGAGGTGGAATTCAGTTGAGCTCTTTCAAATTCTAAAAGATGATCTTGTGAGTGTGCTGCCCTCTATATGCCAGCAGATTTGGAAGACACAGCTGTGACCAGACCACTGGAAAAGTTCAGTTTTCATTCCAATCACAATAAAAGGCAATCTATCGAATGTGAAAACTACTGCTTAACCGCACTCATCTCACACATTCGCAAAGTACTGCTCAAAATTCTCAAAGCCAGGCTTCAATAGAATGTGAACCATGAGCTTCCAGATGTTCAAGCTGGATTTAGAAAGGTCAGAAGAACCTGAGATCAAATTAGCAACACTCATTGGGTTATCAAAAAAGCCAGAGAACACCAGAAAAACATCTACTCCTTTTTGACTATGCCAAAGACTTGTTTGTGTAGATCACAACAAAACATTTTAAATTCTTCTAAACATGGGACTACTAGAGTATGTTATATGCCTCCTGATAAATCTGTATGCAGCTCAAGAAGCAACAGTCAGAAAAGGAAATGGAACAACAGACAGGTTCTGAGTTGGGAAAGGAATATTTCAAGGCTGTACTGTCAACCTCTTTATTGAACTTACATGAAGAGTTCATCACACAAAATGCCAGACTGAATGAAACAGGGTTTGGAATCAAGTTTGCTGGGAGAAATATCAATAACATCAGATATGCAGATGACAAGATTCATGTGGCAGAACATGGAAAGAACTACGGAGTCTCTTGAGGAAAGTAAAAGAGGAGAGTGATTAAGGTGACTTAAAACTCAACATTCAAAATGAGATTCATGGCATCTGGTCCCATCACTTCATGGCATAAAGATGGGGAACCAACGGAAACAGTGAGAAACTTTATTTGGGGGGAGCAGGTTCCAAAATCACTGAAGATGGTGACTCTGTTCAGGAAATTAAAATATGCTTTCTCCTTAGAAGAAAAGTTACAACCAGGCTAGACAGCACATTATAAAGCAGACAAAGGTCAATCTAGTCAAAGCTATGTACAAAGATGAGAATTGGACCTAAAGAATCTTGACCTCCAAGGAATCGATGCTATTGATATGTGGTGTTAGAGAAAACACTTGAGAGTCCCTTGGACTCCAAGGGAATGAAAGGAGTAAATTCTAAAGGAAATCAGTTCAGAATATTGATTGGAAGGGCTGATGCTGAAACTGGATCCTGGATATTTTGGCCACCTGAAATGAAAGGCTGACTCATTGGGAAAGAACCTGATGCTGAGAAAGATTGAAGGCTGGAGGAGAGGGTGACAACAGAAGATGAAATGCTTGGTGGCATCACGGAATCAGTGGTTATGGGTTTGAGCAGGCTCTATGAGTTGGTGATTGACAGGGAAGCCTGTCATGCTGCAATCCATGGGATCAGGAAGAGTCGGACTGGACTAAGTACTTAATGATACTCACCGTACTTACTTAGGTTCTCAGCGGAATGAAAATGGTAAAGAACTCTCTTACCTGTCAATTGATAATCCTCACAGATTCCTAATGCCCCCTAAGATTTTTAACTGTTTCTTCAGAGATTCAGCAAGGATGGCCATTCTTTCTATTATATGGGTAAATGTCCCCTAGGAAATAATGGAAGGGGCATAATTTACAGAAAGTTGTAGAAGAAAGTACACACATCAGCAAGTCAGCATGACCTTGTCAAAAACATATAGTATGATCCTTTAATCCTTCACACTCATTTCCTTCTGAATCCTGACGATAGGACCTCACCAATCCTGAGGAATAGTCATTGCAAAGGGATGTTATCTAGAACAATTTTTGCCTATTACTTTAGTGATGACACAAAGCATGCACATTATGGTAATCATGCCTCCGTTAACCTCCCCTAACCAAGACAATAGGCTGCACTAGCCATTGGGGACCTTACAGGATCACAAGGTCTCCTGTAAATGGTTGGAGCCACCTGGGCCTTTCCCACAGAGGGTTTGCAGGTGTGATGAGGTCACCTTTTCCATGGCAAAAATTCTCATCTATGGCCACCAGTCTTACTGCCAGTCCTCTGAATTTGTGAGAACCCCACAAGACCAATTCTAGCTTGCAAAGTATACATCTGCTTAAAAAACAAACAAAAGGATAAAATCCAGTCCAAACTGAAGTGCCTAAGGATAATCAAATGGTCCTCAGTTCTATGAAGGGCCATTAGGGCCACAAAAGCACGGGTCCAGGCAAGTTCATTGTTAACACCTGCAGCCCTTCAAAGGACATGTCCTGGTAATGGATAAAGATTGTAGATTGTAAGTACTTTACCCATTTGAGAAATTGTGTCAACAAGACCTCTGAACCTCCCATCTTAGCCAAACCTAAAAGACAGAATATGTGCACATCAGGCCCAAGGCACATTCAACTGGGAATATTTGGAGGTAACAGTACCAGGTATAGGACACTATAGAGAAGGTGTACACAAAAATGAAATAAGAAAATAAAAGCCTTTTGTGTCAGTTTCAGACTGAAAACGTGCATCTCCCAGATGACCAAGTGAACGGGATTCAAGTCACTAATAACAGTCAACGTAGCCACATGTCAATGCAGATTCCCACTAGGTAACTTCAGAAGCTTCTGTACAGGCCTGTCTTCAGCCTCTGCTTTCCATTCATAAATTGTGTTCATTCAATCAGCAGACAGTATGAAATATAGGTAATGGGTAGGCACTCAAGGAAGATGATGAAGACTGTAAGAACAAAGTGTCTTTCCAGGGCAAGGGACAGACAACACCACAGGTTGATGATAAGATGGATGAAGTTGGAGAGGTGAATGAAGGGCAGATTTCAGATCTAGCTTCTGGACATTTAGGGTGATGGCAGCTGCCCCAGACCTGGCTGCAGGCCTTGAGGAGATATTTCCAAATGTAATAAATTAATGTGGTCTCTGTCCTCTATGAGCTTTTACAATGTTAAAGCCTCAGCCTATGATACTATACCAAGTATAGAGTCATAGCTTAGAAATTCAAGAGATATTAATTTAGGAAGGGTGTGTGAGACTTGTAGGAGATGTGTTCTATCAGACATGTTCTAACATTTAGCATAATTAACTGGGCTTGAGCCAGGACTCACTTATATGCATGTAGAATGCTATCTTCGGAAAATTCCCATTATGAGATCATATAACCTGATATCTGGGATTTCTCTTTCTTGGTGCGTACTTCTCCACTTATGAAAAAGGAAGATAGCACTAGTTTAGAAGGTACATCTTTGTATTAGGACTTTTCTATCAATTTCCAAACTCTACCAATTGTTCTAGGTAACTTCCTGACACTACGAAATATGGACAACTATATAGTATCTCCTCCTCCCATACTAGAGGCACTATAGTAAGTGTAAAGACAGATAACACACAAAAGTACATTTACAGCTCATGATTCTTTGCTAATTTTCTTTTCAGTTGATGTATCCATAGGTGTGAGTGGGGTATTAAAGTCCCCCATTATAATTGTGGTACTGTTAATTCCCCCTTTCCTACTTCCTTGCATTTGCCTTGCATCTTGAGGTGCTCCTAAATGGCACAATGGACTAGTTACACCTAGTTGTTATACATAGGCATTACACTCATTAGTAATGGAATCATCTTTTTTTCCAGTGCAGTCCTGAGCCCACATCTTGGTCCCTGCACAAAAGCAGGCTGTATCCTTCCCATGTTCAAGCCCTGAGAAACATTCTTGAG
The DNA here is from genome assembly GCF_002263795.3 of Bos taurus. NCBI lineage: Eukaryota > Metazoa > Chordata > Mammalia > Artiodactyla > Bovidae > Bos > Bos taurus. The sequence goes on from NC_082638.1 coordinate 25,578,495, forward strand.
CCCACATCTCACTCACTGCACTGAACTAGGCTGGGTCCAGCACTTGCTCATGAGTCCACATCTCGGTCACTGCACTGAACCAGTCTAGGTTCTGCCCTAGTTAGTCCCGTGACACATACCTCTGAACCAACATCTCGGGCCCTGCCCTGAAGCAGGCTGGTCCTTCGCATGTTCAAGCCCCGACAAACACTCCTGAGCCAACCTCTCGGTCACTGCACTGAACTAGGCTCGGTCCTACACTTGTTCATGACCCCGGCAAACACTGCTGCGCCCAAATCTCGTGCCCTGCACATGATCCAGTCTATGTCTTGCCCTTGTTAGATCCCTCAACACATACACCTGAGCCCACATCTCAGTCCCTGCACTGAAGCAGGCTGAGTCCTGACTTTGTTCAAGTCTCCGGCAAACAACCGTGAGCCCACAACTCGCTCCCTGCCCCTGAAGTTAGGTCTGTCTTGCTCTTGTTCAATACCCCAGAAAATACTCCTGATCCCACATCTCACTCCCTGCCTTGAACCCGCCAGGGTCCTGCCCTTGTTCAAGACCCCGACAAATATTCCTGAACCTACATCTTGGTTCGTGCACTGAACCAGTCTAGGTCATGCCCTTGTTAGATCCCCCAACACATACTCCTGAACCCACATCTCGGTCCCTGCACAAAAGCAGTCTGGGTCCTGCCCTTGTTGAAGACCCTGACAAACACTCCTGAGCTGGCATCTCAGTCCCTGCACTGAACTGGGCTGGGTCCTGCCCTTGTTCAAACCCCCGACAAACATTCCAGAGCCAACATCTCTGTCCATGCACTGAACCAGGATGGTTCCTGCCTTTGTTCAAGCCCCCGGCAAACAATCCTGAGCTGTCACCTAGCTCCCTGCCCCTGTACTAAGGTGTGTCCTCCCCTTGTTCAACTCCCTGCCCCCCAGGAAACACCCCTGATCCCATATTTCACTCCCTGCACTGAAGCCGCCTGGGTCCTGCCCTTGTTCAAGACCCTGACAAATACTCTGGAACCCACATGTCAGTCCCTGAACTGAAGCAGATGAGTCCTTGCCCATGTTCAAGCCACGACAAATACTCCTGAGCCCACATATTACTCACTACAATGAATAGTCTGGGTCCTACACTTGTTCAAGACCCTGACAAACACTCCTGAGCCAACATCTCGGTCACTGCACTGAACGAGTCTGCTGCTACCACTGCTAAGTCTCTTCAGTTGTGTCCGACTCTGTGCGACCCCATACATGGCAGCCCACCAGGCTCCCCCATCCCTGGGATTCTCAAGACAAGAACACTAGAGTGGGTTGCCATTTCCTTTTCCAATGCATGAGAGTGAAAAATGAAAGTGAAGTCGGTCAGTTGTGTCCAACTCTTAGTTACCCTGTGGACTGTAGCCCACCAGGCTCCTCCATCCATGGGATTTTCCAGGCAAGAGTACTGGAGTGGGGTGCCATTGACTTCTCCGACTGAACGAGTCTAGGTCCTGCCATTGTTCGATCCCCCAACACATACTCCTGAGCCCACATCTCGGTCTCAGCACTGAACTAGGCTGGGTCCTGACCTTGTTCAAACCCCCAACAAACACTCCTGAGCGTGCATCGCGGTCCAAGCACTGGGTCCTGCCTATGTTCAAATCCCCGACAAAAACTCCTGAGCCAACATCTCCATCTCTGCACTGAATCAGGATGGTTTCTGCCTCTGTTCAAGCCCTGACAAACAATCCTGAGCCAACGACTTGCTCCCTGCCCCTGAACAAAGGTGAGTCCTCCACTTGTTCAAACCCCCAGAAACACTACTGGGCCCTCATCTCACGCACTGCACTGAACCAGGCTGGGTCTAGACCTTGTCAAAATCCCCAACAAAAACTCCTAAGCCCACATCTCAGGCCCTGAACTAAAATAGGCTGGGTCAAGCCCTTGTTCAAACCCCCGACAAACACTCTTGAGCCTGCATCACCGTCCCTGCACTGAACTAGGCTGTGTCCTGCACTTGTTCAAGACTCTGACAAACACTCATGAGCCAACATCTTGGTTCCTGCATTTGTTCAAGCCCCGGCAAACAATCCTGAGCCAACAACTCTCTCCCTGCCACTGAAGTAAGGTGTGTCCTTCCCTTGACCCCAGGAAACACTACGATCCCTTATCTCACTCACTGCACTGAAGTACGCTGGTCCCTGCCCTCATTCAAATCCCTGACAAACTCCTGAGCCAACATCTCCATCCCTGCACTGAACTAGAATGGTTTCTACTTTGTTCAAGCCCCCAGAAAACCATCCTGAGCTGACAACTCACTGCCTGCCCCTGAACTAAGGTGTGTCCTCGCCTTTTTCAATCCCCCTGGAAACACTCCTGTACACACATCTCACTCCCTGCCTTGAAGCCGCCTGGTTCCTGCCCTTGTTCAAGACTTTGATAAATGCTCCTGAACCACATTTTGGTCCCTGCACTGAAGCAGGTGGGTCCTGCCCACGTTGAAGGTTTAACAAACACTTCTGAGCGCATATCTCGCTCTCTACACTGAACTGGGCTGAGTCCTACACTTGTTCAGATTAGATCAGTCACTCAGTCATGTCTGGCTCTTTGCGACCCCATGAATCTTAGCATGCCAGGCCTCCCTGTCAAACACCAACACCCGGAGTTCACTGAGACTCACATCCATCCAGTCAGTGATGCCATCCAGCCATCTCATCCTCTGTGGTCCCCTTCTCCTCCTGCCCCCAATCCCTCCAAGCATCAGAGTCTTTTCCAATGAGTCAACTCTTCTCATGAGGTGGCCAAAGGACTGGAGTTTCAGCTTTAGCATCATTCTTCCAAAGAAATTCCAGGGCTGATTTCCTTCAGAATGGACTGGTTGGATCTCCTTGCAGTCCAAGGGACTCTCAAGAGTCTTCTCCAACACCACAGTTCAAAAGCATCAATTCTTTGGCGCTCAGGCTTCTTCTCAGTCCAACTCTCACATCCATACATGACTACAGGAAAAACCATAGCCTTGACTAGACGAACTTTTGTTGGCAATATAATGTCTCCGTTTTCAATATGCTATCTAGGTTGGTCATAACTTTCCTTCCAAGGAGTAAGCGTCTTTTAATTTCGTGGCTGCAGTCACCATCTGCAGTGATTTGGAGCCCAGAAAAATAACGTTTGCCTCTGTTTCCACTGTTTCTTCATCTATTTCCCATGAAGTGATGGGGCTGGAGGACATGATCTTCGTTTTCTGAATGTTGAGCTTTAAGCCAACTTTTTCACTCCCAACTTAGACTTTCATCAAGAGGCTTTTCAGTTCCTCTTCACTTTCTGCCATAAGGCTGGTGCCATCTGCATATCTGAGGTTATTAATATTTCTCCTGGCAATCTTGATTCCAGCTTGTGTTTCTTCCAGTCCAGCGTTTCTCATGATGTACTCTGCATAGAAGTTAAATAAACAGTGTGACAATATACAGCCTTGGCATATTCCTTTTCCTATTTGGAACCAGTCTATTGTTCCATGTGCAGTTCTAACTGTTGCTTCCTGACCGGCATACACATTTCTCAAGAGGCAGGTCAGGTGGTCTGGTATTCCCATCTCTTTCAGAATTTTCCACAGTTTATTGTGATCCACACACTTGTTCAAGACCCTGACAAACACTCCTGTGCCAATATCTTGTTCCTTGCACTGAACTAGGCTGGGTTCAGCACTTTCTGAAGTCCCCTGCAAATACTCCTGAGCCCACATCCTGGTCCCTGCACTGAAGCAGACGGGGTCCTGCCCTTTTTGAAACCCCTGACAAACACTCCTGAGCCAACACATCAGAAACTGCACTGAACCAGGCCCAAAACTACACATGTTCAAGCCCCCGACCAACTGTTCTGGGCCTGCATCTGACTCAAAGGCTGGTTTCTGGTCTTATTTAAGCCCCCAGCAAGCAATCCTGAGCCCACAAATCGCTCCCTGTCCCTGATCTAAGGTGTGTGCTCCCCTTGTTCAATTCCTCAGGAAACACTACTGAGCCTGCATCTCACTCGCTGCCCTGAACAAGGGTGGGTCCCTCCAAAGTTCAAGCCATGACAAATTCTGCTGTGCCAACATCCCAGTCCCTGCACCAAACCAGGATGGTTCCTGCCCATATCAACCACGACAAACACTCCTAAGACAACATCTTGGTTCCTGCACTGATAGCGGCTGAGATCCTGGCCATATTCAAGCCCAGACAAACACTCCTGACCCCATTTCTGCCCCTGAACTGAACTAGGCTGGGTCCTACACATGTTCAAGACCCTGACAAACACTCCTTGGCCTGCATCTGACTCTCAGGCTGATCTCCTTCACTACACTGAACTAGGCTGGGTCCAGCACTTGCTGAAACCCATGGGAAATACTCCTGAGCCCATATCTGGGTCCCTTCTCTGAACCAGGCCAGGTCCTGCCCTTGTTCAAGCACTCGAAAAACACTCCTGAGCCCACATCTCGGTCCCTGCACTGATCGCGGCTGGATCCACCCCTTGTTCATCCAGACAGACACTCCTGAGGCCACATCTCAGTCGCTCCAATGAACCAGGCTGGGTCCTGCCTTTGTTCAAGCCCCCAACAAACACTCTTGAGCCCACATGTCAGCCCTTGCACTGAATCAGGTGGGTCCTGCCCATGTTCAATCTCTTTGTAGAATGCATATATCATATATCAGGACTATAGGATGGCTGGCTTAGCTTGGTCCTCTTGCTGCTCCAGGCCCCACAGGTTTGTGTGATAGGGCAGGCTGGGATGTGTTCTCACATGGAGAACAGTACCACTTTGAAAGGGCCTCAGTAGGGTAAATGGCAGACGTGCATGTCTCCGACACCGGTGAGTCATGGAACTTAAGGAGAACTGTCTTTAGAGTCTCCCTGGCAGGCGTTCGAACAAGGTTCAGGGAGTTCCCTCATGCCAGCAGAGTGGGCCCCATTTCTCCCTCTGTGCAAAGTGTGGCCAAGCCACCTCAGGCCTGTGCAGTGTTCACATCTGTCCAGCGAGGGAGGGAGGGTCGCACATCCAATTCTGCAGTTCAGCAGTGACAGCCCACTTTTGACTCTCAAGGTTGAGAAAGCACTCTCCGAACGTGTGGACTAAAACCGTCTAATCTCCCATTGCTGCAACTCACTCAGGACAAGAAGGGCTTGCAAAGGATAAGTGTCTTTTCTGAGAGCTGCTGTCCAGAGAGTGGCCGATGGCAATAGCACTACTTAGAGAGACAGAGACACACAGACATCAGCGCCTAGTACACACACAGAAGGATTGCCCAAAGCAGTGCTATGCCGGAAGCAAAGATAGAGAGACAAAGAGCGAGCTCTGCACCCTAAGCCTCTGGTCTCCCTGAACAGTGGAGATCAACTGTAGCAAATGTTGGGGTTTTTCCCTACTCCCCTAGTATTAGGACAGCAACAGGCATTCTGTCCCATGAAGAAAAGTATCCAGCCACTTGGCACCCCTGCATATCCTTTGGATAAGTCAGGGAGAGCTCCCAGTTATTGCTGGTCCCTGGGGACACAGGAGTGTATTGTTTGGATTGCGGAGCAGGAACCCGTGGTTGGAATTTCCAGGGCCAGGTCAATGACAGCGCCTGGGGCTACCCCAGCCACATGCAAAACCCTCTACAATCCTGGTGCAGAATCTGGCCACGTGGGGCCACTGGAGCACAGGAACCGCGGAAGATGCCCTCCGGTCTAGGGGCATGTCCATAAGGGTGCCGCCCACTACCCTCTCCGCCCTTGGTCTAGATTTGGGCAAGGAGCCTGTGCTTGGCTCACAGCCTAGTCTCCTGCCTGTTTTCCGCTGATGTCCCAGGGCCCGTTCACCCTGGCCTGGGCTGTCCGGCAGCTCTTTCCTTGGCCTCACGCCACCCCCAACACACCACTCCCTGCCTCGCGACCATCCCCCTCACTCCCCGCCCCCAAAGAGCTAGTGGGTCCCACAGGTTTACTGCAGCCTGGACCACCATTATGCACCATTGTCTGTGCTGTTATATCGTGTCCCTTCACATCTGCCCCAACTTGGGCCAAGAGGAGCGTGAGAGGCGATCAAAGGAAGGCGGGAATGTCCCTGGACCCTAAGCTGTGAGCCCCAGTACTCAGGAAGAAGCCCCCACCCCTCATCCCGCGACCTGCCATCCTGATGCTGTGCGCAGCTGGAACCTTGCAACCACCAGTTGTCACGCCAAGTGAAGAGGCCATCCTCTTTAGGGTGGAGGCAGTGCAAGACAGCGAGACCCTGGTGAACGGAGACGGGGCAGGGATCGGGCGGGAGTTCCAGCTGCTTGCAGAAGACATCATGGAAGAGGTGGAGGTTGTGACAGATGAGGAGCAGGAACAGTGGTCCTCCCAGGAGCTGGAGAAGACAGTGGAGGAGCAGGGCCAGGACAGGCTGGGAGGTCCGAGTGAGCACCAGGCGCTAGATGTCCTGAAGGCATTTGCCGCCCTGCAGGTGGAACTGAGCTCTGAAGTGTGAGCAAAACCGCAGTGCCTACCATCAGAGGAGGAAGCATCACATGGCTTGGAGGAGTGCCATCACCCAGAGCATCCCTGGATTCTGGGCCAAAACTGTATCCTTTCTGCTGCTCCTTTGGGTCTGCTGCTCATGAGGAGAAGAAGGAGCAGGAGCAGGAGGAGGGGGAGGGGGCGAGGGCACAGGAAGGGCTCTGGAGGCCCCTGAAGGAAATGTGGTCCTGGGCAATTGGCAAGCTCCAAAGGCCCAGCAGAGTAGGGTCTGGGCAGGGCTACAGATGTACGTGTTGCAGCCATGCCTTTGAGTGTCTCCTTCAGGCCTGCATCTGAGGAGGAGCAGCACCTGAGGCCTCCAAGTCAGGAATGACCAGAGATGGTACACAAGAGCAGCATCTGCACACAGTTATTGCTGTAAATGTGGGTGATCCTGGCATATAGCTGAGACATGTGAGTCATTCACATACACACACAACACACACACACGTACACACACACACACACACACACACACACACACACACAAAACCCCTTTGGTTTCAAACACGGATTGTCACAGGACTGCAAATCTGACCATGTAAGCAGTGGCATGCCACTACCCAGCATACACAGGTCTGGAGGAGAACAGTAGCGGTCAGAAACCAGCCCCTGCTTGGAGAATGCAGACCACCTCAGATGCACACCACCATAAGGGGCCCAGAGCCATGAGCGTGTCTGATGGTATGGCAAAGCCTGATGACATCAGCGGTGGCCAGGTAACAGGCAGTACCCAGCTCCTTGCAGATACCTTGTCCAGTATCCTTGTTCCACCCCAGACTAGGACTGATGCTACTGGCTCTTCTTGGCCTGGCATGTAGCTCCCTGAATGGCTTCTTGACCTAAAGCAGATTATGAGCCACCCTCAAGTTTCCGTCATGATCAGTGACCAAGATCAAGACTTTCTCGGCTACATGATCGACTTGAAGATCAGTGAGGAAGACTGAGGAAGGATGGGTATGGGACCTGGCAGGGAGTGGGAAGATCCTGTTAGCCATGTTCCTGCACTGTGAGACTTTGGAGAGGAGTCGTGGAAGCTGTTAATGCCTGCCTGGGAGGCAAGCTGAGGCCCATAGAAGTTTGCACCTTTCCCTCCTCCCTATCCTGGCAGGTGCAGGTGCGGAGCCATCTGCAGTCCCGCTGCAAGCTGATATATTCCTTTCAGGACAACCCCTACTTCTTGAACACCATGAACATTAAGGAGGATTACCTTGACATCAGTGGTAAAACGTGGCTCCCAGGGTGATGAGTGTGGGTGTGCAAGCACGTAGATGATCCACCTGTGGAGTCCACCCCAGTCTCCCCTGTCTTTCCACAGGGTACAGGGCATGTCATTCCACTCCAGTCCACTGGTTCTGGGACTTTGAATGGGGATCCCCCAGCCACAGTCTGGACACCAGGAGCCTTAATTTTCTCAACTGGCTGTCAGGCCACAATGGCCTAGAATCGAACACGATTGCTGATGTGGGGTTGCTTTGGGCCTGCACACAGGTGATGATTAATGTTGGAGTTCTTGGCTGCTCATGGGAGGGTTCAGGGCCTGGTCAGCCCTGGGTTGACCTTGCTCGTGTTGCCAGCAGCTCATCAGCAATGACGTGTGGGATGATCCCCTGAAGTACTACCTCAGGGAGGAAGGTTCTTCCATCAGAGATAACTGACAGAAACACATGTGGTGAGGGGGTCAGGAGGTAGGCCCTGAGGGACAGCCTTATCGTAGCTGGGACACTATCCTTTTCCAAATGGGGATGCTCAGGCTCATGCAATCTGGCTGCAGAGCCAAAATTTGGGTTATGCATGTAGCAGGTGACTTGCTGAGACTGGGGGCATGGGGGACTCGGTGTGTCCATGAATGAAGTAAGTCTCCCTCAAGTCAGCTATGGTTGCAGCTCGAGAGTCCTAGGTGATACCTAGGTGATACCCTATTCCTCTAGAGTCCTAGAGGCAGGGTGAATTAAGTGTCTGTGTCAGAATCATCTGTCCCTGGGTCCTGCCATCCTCCAGCCTCCTGCTGCTCACTGAGTTTGAGATTAACTGGGCCCTTCACTCCCGCCCCTTACCCTGGGATGGCCTATCATTGAAAGGGCATCCTCTCAGTGGTCCCAGTGCACCTGTGTGCTGACTTTGGGATCTTGGGTGAATTTCCACATTCACCACTGGGATCTCACCACCACCACCACACATGTTGCACTCGAAGTGGCTTCAGGCTGCCTTGGGAAAATCCGGATGAAATTGGGGCGGAGGTGGACAGGGAGCCCCAAATGCAGGACATGGTGCCGACTGACACCATCTCTGACATTGCTGGACATGGGCGTCTTCAGATCCTGAAACACCTGTGTTCCTTGTTTGCATTTGTGTCCCTATGCCAAGCATGTGTTTATACACGCATGTGCTTGTGTTGGCTGTGTTTGTGTGTGTGTTTGTGTGTATCCTGCCCAGGGCAGATGCAGAGATGAAGGCGACAGGAGAGGAGGTGCTGAGTAACCAGAAGAGGAGGCACGAGGCGTTCCCAGTCTGAAGGTGGTTTGTCGCCATATCTGTGCACTGACCCTGTCCAGGATGGGAATGAAGAAAGGATGGCCAGTGATAACTCTTGACCATGGATCCAGATATCTGCAATTAGACAAAACACAAAACATGCTCACCATTTCTACTGTGTTGTTGTGTGTGTTTGCACCAGGAAAAGGGATTCATGGTCTGAGGGTTCACTCAGGGCAAATCAAGTAGGGTGGGGTTTTTAAACCACTGCCTGTGGAGCCCTGAGTCTTGGGGGGCCGTGGCTGGCCTGTTGAAATGGTGGACATGGCTATGGCAAGACCCGGGATGGTGAGGAGGCTGAGGTCCTTCCGAGTTGGGCAGAGACGTGAAGGAGAAAGAGGCACAGATTGCCTGCTGCACTGGAGACTTGTTCCACACATGTGAGGAGAACTGGGAAGGTCCTGGGCCAGTGCTGCCCAGGAGCAGCCCATCAGCCAGCACACTCCCTCCCTGAGGGTGGCACACACTGTGACACAAAACACGAGACATGCTAAAGTAAGCTGTACCTGCAAACCTACAGGCATCCTAGGAGAGACAGGATGTGAGCATGGCAGGCCTCCAGGCACTTCCAGCCTGCCTCCCTGGCAGTGCAGAAAGGCGAGGAAAGCACAGGTGGTTGTACGTGTTTGACCCTCTGCCCGGATGAGCCTGTGAGGGAGGGAACGGAGTGAGCAAGGAGTAATTGCATGTCCCAAAGGACCTCAGGAGAGTGGGAGACAGGGAAGCCCCTGGGGGCAGTTTGGGGTCTGCTGGTTTTCAGGGTCCAGGGTCTAGGCAATAGCAGTCCTGCCAAAGATACCCCATGGTGTGTGCTGAAAGTCCTGACGTGAAGTTCTTCCTTCCTCTGGGGTCTTGCCACTGGCTTTGGGGGCCTGAGAAGCAAAAGTGTGCGTCTGCATCTGAAAGAATTCGAGCAGTCTTGCTGAAGCAAAATCTCTGATTTTGTCATAGGGGATCTGAAACCAGGTGACACTCAGAGGGAACCTGCGTTCCAGGTGACCGTCTTGGATGCTCCTGGGGCCAACCGGAGGCTGGCTTCCTTGGCATGTGGGGTGTGTAGGCAAGCAGAGATGAGTGACTGTAGGGAGTCCTACCTGGGCCTAATGAGAGCAACTGAAAGAGAGTCTTGACATTTAGCAAATCACTGTGGCCTGGGTGGTTCAAGCCGTCTTGGTGCCTTTGAGATAGAAAAGCTGCTTTCCACCCAAGGGAGGCATGAGCTGTGGGCCCAGAAAGGGAAGGTTTTGCAGGGCATCATCTGTTTGGGGACTCCGTGTGCATGGGTAGTGTTAAAACAGAAGGGAGGACGTGTAGGAATGCCACCTTACCTTTATGGTCTCAGATTCTAATCTTTGTATCTGAAGAGACCCTGTATCCATGTGCACCTTTCTCACAACATTGGATAAGACCCAGGCCTATCACAATCTCCTGGGGCTCTTGGAGGCTCAGGTGACTCTTTGGCCTTTTCCTGCTACATGGAGATAGCACTTGGGGACACATGTAGACAGGTGGACACATAAAGCTACACAGATAGGAAGAACAGAAGGCCTCACTCAGAATGTTGTTGTCCATAAAGGGTGGTAGGCTAGCAAGAGGGGCACAACATTGACAAGGAATGACCTAGATAGGTGCACACCGAGAGAGAGGTTCTCCAAGTCAGCTGAGCCCAAAGGTCCTTGTTTTCTGTCCCCACATGGATCAGGCCAATGTGACTGGTACTCTGAAGCTGTCCAAGGTGATGGGAGAATGCAGAACGCAGGCGCATGTCATACAGCTGTTCATGGCGAGTGCTTCCAACCCTGCTCGCTGCTCTGCAGGTCGGTCCGTGTCACTAGCAAATGCCAAGATTTTGTAACCTGTGAGGATAAGTCACAGATTTAGACAGAGATGGCAATGGCACCCCGCTCCAGTACTCTTGCCTGGCAATTCCCATGGACAGAGGAGCCTGGTAGGCTGCAGTCCATGTGGTCGCAAAGAGTCGGACATGACTAAGGGACTTCCCTCTCACTTTTCACTTTCATGCATTGGAGAAGGACATGGCAACCCACTCCAGTGTTCTTGCCTGGAGAATCCCCCGGACGGGGGAGCCTGGTGGGCTGCTGTCTATGGCATCACACAGACTCAGACTTGACTGAAGTGACTTAGCAGCAGTAGCAGCACAGAGTTAGAAGTGCAAGGTGACATGATTAATTAACAAGCGAAAGGAAACAACCAGGACAAAGAAAGTTACTTTTTGTTTATGAACACAAAGGTACTTACCCAAATTCATATTCCTAGAGAAGAAATCTTGTAGTTCTTCACGTGTGCAAGTTTCCTCTCAGGGATATTACTGTGTACATGCACATGTGTGTGCACACATGGGCATAGAAGTCCCTGCCAGTGTGCTTGTGAGTATGAGCTTGCGGAATTGACCTAGCCAGGTGATGGAAGTTGGATAACAAAAACATGAAGGTCTTAGAGAAAGATACATATGCTCTGGCCAGCAGAAGCACTGAAGCCAGGGATTCGATCCCCGTTATCTCACTGAGCAAACACGTTCTAAGTGGGATCACAGGGGTGCACCCAGGTTGTCTGGCAGAAAGTAGAGGCAGGAAAAAAGAGCCTGGGGAATGTGCAGAGAAAAGTCCACTATATCTGCAGTTTATGAGAAGTAGAAATGTACCAGGAAGGAGAAACTGTACTTAATTAATTGAGATATCTAGCTAAGGTGATTTCCAGCCAAACAGCCAAAAGTGCTTCCTGGTTTCTTCTTGCTGCCTATAGTAAAATATAAAGGGAAATTAAAAAAATATATTTAAGAGAAAATATTAAAAAATAAGACAGAACTGGCTGAATTGGAAATTTTCTAGTCTTTTAACATGACAGAGGATGCTAAAATTAATGGCTCTCAAGCAAGGTTCTATCCAGGGCATTGAGATAAGGTGGTCTAAATATAACATTTTATAACACCTATACATCAATTCTTATTTATTTATTCATTTTTAATAAAGGTGGTCTAAAGATGAGTGTGAGTGTAAATTTCTTTGTTAAGCCTCAGAAAGCTGGAAGGGGATGCTTCATGGCATTATTTAGGCAGGCCAATTCCCTCCAAAGAGTTTAGGGGTGTCACTCAGAGACATTTCAGTCACACAATAAGACTTCTAACCAAGTTTCAGGGTGTTATCCCTCAGCTATCTCAGCAGAAAACCAAGACAGAGTAGGCCTTATTATGAAGACATGTGTGATGGCGGCTTTGGAGTGGAGTGCTTTACCATGAAAACCAGTAAGATTTTCAGGAGACACACCAAGTTTTTAAGATAACATATTTAAGTTCAGCTTGGACTGAAAGGTCCAGCAATAGTACAAAATAAGAGAGCTCTGAACTTCTACCTTCGACAAGCAGGAAACAGGCTAGGGAGACTGTTTCACTGTAACCATATACTACCCACCTTTCATGCAATGGAATCATGTCAGAGGGCAGAATTAAAAATTCAGAGACTGAAGCCTAGGAAGTTTCCAGGCCTTAAATCCTAATCAAAGGACTGCCAACAAGAACCCATGGGATTTCAGAACTGCTACTGTTGACTCCCATCTCCCCTCCCCTTTCTGGAACAGGAGTGTCTATGAAGGTTATCTATGCCTGACCCAGCACTGTATGTTGGCTGTGAAAGTGAGCAGATTAACTCATCTCTTTTGTTCACAGATCATCAGGTCTAGAGGAACTACACTTGGATAATTTGAACTGATGTGTTGGAGATGACTTGAGAGTCTCATGGACTGCAAGGAGATCAAACCAGTCAATCCTAAAGTAAAGCAGTCCTGAATATTCATTGGAAGGACTGATGCTGAAGCTGCAGCTCCAATACTGTGGCAACCTGATTCGAAGAACTGATGCATTAGAAGAGACCCTGATGCGGGAAAGATTGAAGGCCGGGGAAGGGGACGGCAGAGGATGTGATGGTTGGATGGCATCACCAACTCAATGGACTTGAGTTTGAGCACGCCTCTGAAGTTGATGGTGGACAGGAAACCCTGGTGTGCGGCAGTCCATCGGGTTGCAAAGAGTAGGACACAACTGAGCGACTGAACACTTGAGATAGTGCCCAAGTGCACCCTGGTCCATATCTGGACTTGACTTAGATGACAAGGTCCTGAACTTCAAGTTAATGCTATAATGGATAAATTATTTGAAACCATTTGCAGGAAAATGCAATTTGGACATACAAGTATGTAAACAATTTGTGGCCATGGGTGTACCATGTGGTTTTAAAGTATGTCCACAAATCCTTTCCTTCAAGGGTGGTCCTTATACTCCCCTTTACATGTAGGCTGGACTTAGTGGCTCACTTCTAATGTTAGAATATTGTAGAAATGAAAATGAAGTGTCTGACTATGACTCTTTAAGTCATAAAAGGCACTGCAGCCTCCTTGCTCATCCTCTTGGATCACTCACTCTAGAAGCCAGCTTAGTCGTATCTTGAGAACACTCAGGTAGCCCAGTAGAGAGGCCCATGGGAAAGAACTGAGGCTTTCTCCCAACAGCCAGCAAGGAAACTGGTTTCAACAGCTATGTGAGTAAGCCATCTTGGAAGGAAACCCACCAGCCCATGTCAAGGCTTCAGATGATGACAATCTCATGAAACCCTGAGCCAGAACACTCAACTGAATTACTCCTGGATTCCCAACTTTCAGCAGCAGTATTAGATAATATTGTTTTAAGCTGTTGCTTTGGGATAATTTGTTATGCAGCAGTAGTTCATTAATGCACTGTCAACTTTGGTTCATGTCTTTATACTGGGGCGCCTGTCCATTGAGTCCAATCTAAGCTAGATTCTGCTACTTCAGTTTAGAAAACATACTTCACCCTTGATCTGACCACCCTCAGATCAGATCAAATTCTTTATCACTCACCTCAATATCTTATCAGTCTTGCCTAGCCTCAGCAATGATCCTCTCAGTTGAGCCAGAATCCACCGGCACCCTTATGGTCGTCTTAATAAGTTTCCATCCACTGACACCCACTCTGTTGTTGTTCATTGCTTTTCAGTCTCCCAGTCTCTCTTTGCTATCACATGGACCCACCCTGTTCCTTAGCTATAAATACCAGCTGTGTCCCTGCTGGAGTCAGGCTTAAGCTCACTCTCTCTCCCGTATTATAAGACCCCCGCTGTAGTACTCTTACCTTGAATAACATTTTTCTTACCACCTTTAGGAAGTGTTATGAATCATTTGTTTAACATTTCCAGGTTCTGTTCGTAGGGATTATTCTCAAAGGAATAGTTTTATACCTTTACTTTTTATACTATATTCCTTTGGGGAACAAATTTCTAGAATTAAAACATTTCATGTTTTTACCATACAAACAGAAAATATCTTTTTAAATATATTTATATATCTTAAAAAAATGTAGTAATCTTAAAAGGATGTGTATATAGACATGCCAGTGTATATACACACATACACTCAGAGCTCCAAGGAAAACTTAATTCTCAGTAAAGTATAAATTAAAACATTCAGCCTGCAAGTAGTGAAATCTTTGGAATTAACGTGCCAAAAAATCATAGAGAATGAAATTTTAATTTAAAAAATGTATACATAAAACCATTTGGGATTCAGACAAAATAGGTTATTTAAATAAAGTTAGGTCAAGCCCTAAACCATCTAGTAAAAAAAAAAAAGAAAGAAAAGAAATAGTCTCATGTAATAACCTATAATGAAAAATAACCTAAAAAATAGACATGTATATGCATAACTAAATCACTCTGATATACATCTGAAACACAACATTGTAAATCAAATATATTTCCATAAAATTTGTAAAGAAAGCTTTTAAAATGTATGATTATAAAGAAAAAATCGTAAAGAAAGTAGAAGGTATATATGAATTAAAACAAAAATAAAAAACAACAAAAATAAAACTTGTTGGGATAATAAAACAAGACCTGCTTCTTCGAAAAAAAAAAAAATCAGAAACACTGATACAACTGTAGCCAATCTAATAACGGAAGAGGAGGTTAATTCCAATACTAGAAATGAATGACACATGGAATGGGATTTTGAGATGGTAATATTCAACCCTGAGTGGAATTACTTTTGTTTCAGGAAAGGTCAAGTCAAGCCAAAACCTGGGAAAAGAAAGGGAAGGAAAGAAAGAGGAAGACAGTCATGGGAAGAAAGGAAGAAAAGGAAAGTAAGGGAGAAAGAAAGAAAAGTAAATGTCTCAACAGATGTTGTAAATATCCAATGAAACAATTCTCTTTAAAATCTAAAAACAGAAACAAATTTATTAAGCCATATCCTCATTGCCTTTGATGGTACTAAGAACCAGAAAACCCATTTACACATCACTGTTTAGAATTTCTGGACAACACAATAAGATTATTTAAAAAAAAGAAACAAACAAAAAAAATGCTATGTTATTTGTAAAAAGATGGACAGCAGAAATAAGTTTTTAAAAAACATTTTATTTTTATAAATAGTAATTTTACTGACAATGTTTTGGCAACATTAATAAAACAATAAATTTTACCTGAAAGAACAAGCAAAGTAGACAAGGAAATTCACCAAAGGCAATAACAAAATAGTCATCTTGACAGATATTCAATACATTTGTAAAAAAAAAACAAAGTGCCATTGCCTGAAAAAACTATAGAGCTATCAATAGAAAAAGAGAGGAAGCTCCTGAAAGAACTCACCTCAGTATTAACTATCTTTGTTCTGCAGGCACAGAAACTTACTCAAGTTAATTTTACGAAGCAAAGCCCTGATGTTGTTATCTCTTTTCAGGTTGTGTGTGTGTGTGTGTGTGTGTGTGTGTGTGTGTGTGAAAATCTAGGAACTTTAGGCTGGACAGGAAAGACGAGTGTAGAGACTTAAAGTGTCTTTAAGGAGGAGAAGGAAAAGGAGGGGTGTGAGGAGGATTTCATTGTGTGATTTGAACAGCATTGGGGAAGCTCAAACAAGGGATATAGCAATGCTCTTCTTCTGGGAAGAGCATTCCCAGAAGAAGAGCATTTGCAAAGTCTTTGGATTGGGAAGAAATTGAATTTGCTTAGGGAAAGCAAGGCCAGTGTTGTCAAAAACAGGGCAGCAGTGGGGAAAATAGTAGAGTAGAATGACAGAGAATGGAAGAGAGGAAGTAGTCAGGGACCATATCACTGGAAACTTTTCATTTGGCAATAAATACAAGTTGTACTCTTTAGGAGCATATTACAGAGCAAACAACAGTAACAGTATTGATAATCCTAAGCAACAATAAAAACATATAAAAAAAACATTTCATATTTTTACTATAGAAATAGAATAAAGGAGATAAGAATGCAATAGTCTGCACATTTATACATAGAGTTTTCACCTGAGACCAGAAGACAAACACACACACACACACACACACACACACACACTCGTTATACAACTAAAAGCAGTTTAAGCTGACACTTAGCAAAGTGCTTTGGCCCAAGCGAACTAACTGGAAAGGCCTAGTAAAATATTCAAAGTGCAAACCAATCAATCAAGCATTGAGTAAATAAATACAATTTACTTGTGTTTGAATTTACACTCAGGAAATTACCTAAAATGGAGACAAGAGACTCACTACAGCTTAGTTATCTGTAGTCCTTCCTCTTTTGTTCTGAGAGGGATGGTAACCCCTTGGTGATTATCACTTTCTAGCATTTTGTGAAAGTTTAGAGGATTTAAATGAATTGTGTGGGGGGGGGGGGCGGGCAGAAAGAGTGGGGAGAGACAAAGAGGAAGAGAAAGGAAGAGGAAATGGAGAGATTTCTCTTGACATAGGTCTACAGCCAAGATTCCAGGTTCCTTGAATGGTGCACAGAGATTCTAGATATCTGTGCCAGAAGTGGAGAAGGTATGGCATTCAACTCCAGGAGGAGACTCAACTCCAGGAACCCACAGAGGAAGCCAAGTGTGCTGATGTTCAGGAACCAATACTTAGAGGGTACACCACAGGTCTGTGAAAGAGCCCTTGGAGATCACACGAAAAAAGGTTTCCACAAGTATAATCACAGACTAGGTAGTTGGGTAGAGTAGAGGAAGGATGATAACTCTATGACCTGATAATTACTGAAATAAATGAGAATATTCCTGCACATCAGACTGTGTCAAGTAAGATGGAAACCCAGTATTAGTTTGATAAAATGTGAAATTACACAAAGAATTAGCTGTTAACTTTAATACATTCGTGCCCAAGGCAAGATAAGATACAAAACTGAAATCATCACGTGTTAAACTAGGGTAAGACACATGTAACTGGAAAAGGTAAGGAAAAGTTCTATAGAGGGTTTAATCACCCTGGACCCTTTGTATCCACTACATTTACTCTTCTCAGACAACTCCTTTGTAGCTTAAGGGAAAGAGAACTAAATTTAGCTCAATTCATAAACTGAAAAGGTTCCCTGTGTTTGATCCTTTTCAGTTAAAACTATGGGTCCAGTACAAATCAAACTGGATGTCAAGCCTTTTTTCTTCGGGAATCTTAACTTGCTTTACTACTGTGATGGAGACCGATAGGGCTACTTCACTTTGACTAAAGGCCAGCCAAATGGGAAAGGAGATGGAATGAATCAAATTCCCCTTTTGATCACTCAACAGGAGGTCCACAGGCACCAGGCCTCATTCTATTAACTGTCTCTGCTTCTCCAACTGCAGTCAATGATACACAGGTCCTGCTTGATCCTTGCAGGTGCCTCTCACCTAACAGGCATTTTAGTGGTTGGCTTCCTTGACATGTCCCTGGGCTAGGTTAAGACACTCTGAGACAGTGTTCCTTCTGCCTTGGCTCCATGCCTGGAGTGCATGCATGCCTCTTCCTCAACTGGGACAAGAAGCCACAGCTCTCCACTAACTAAATTCCATGTCTGGTCCAAACTCACATCATAGTTTCTCCATCAACTTCTCCACATCAGGCTTTCGGAACCATTTTATCTTAGAACAGCACAACAGAGGCACTTCACAGAGTTCAGCAGCACACAGGACCATACCATAACAAAGCCATTCCAATCTGGCTATATAGTTAACACTGAGATCTTCAAGGCATGAAAAGAGTTGAAAATTTCATTGCTAAACACTCTACAGATTACATGTATAGTCAATAAGGCAATGGCACCCCACTCCAGTACTCTTGCGGGAAAAATCCTAGGGATGGAGGAGCCTGGTGGGCTGAAGTCCATGGGGTTGCTAAGAGTCGGGCACGACGGAGTGACTTCACGTTCACTTTTCATTTTCATACATTCGAGAAGGAAATGGCAACCCACTCCAGTGTTCTTGCCTGGAGAATCCCAGGGACAGGGTATCCTGGTGGGCTGCTGTCTATGGGGTCACACAGAGTCGAACATGACTGAAGCAACTTAGCAGCAGCAGTAGCAGCAGCAGCAGAGCTTTCGAACTTGCAAATAACATGAAATACCAAAATACGTTGTTACTTTTCCTTTCTCCACCTCTCTCTTTCTCTCTCTCTCTCACACACACACACACACACAATTTTTACATGTTAAAACACTTATGTGAAAAACAGGTAGTATATTTTTAAATAACATCTCAATATTTAAACAAAGCTGTACTTCATGTATTTAAAACAAAAACACATAAATTACACATTGGTTGCCCTATATTTGATATTATTGAAAAATTCTAAAATTTGAATTTTTTGTTTTTAATGGGGTTTTTAACTTTGACTGAAATACTTGCTTCAGACTTACTGAAAGTAGAATTAACGGTTTTTTTTTTTTTTTTTTTTTTTGCCTCCTACTTTTAGATTTGGGAGATGATGGATCAGAATCAGATGTGTTCACAGTAATGGATGCTACTTCCACCAATCCTGTTGAAGGGGTTCCAGTGATACCTGAAAAAAAACTCTTGTTTCAGGAGGTAATCCTTCTAGATGCTTAGGCTTCTTAAACATTTGATGACACTGGGTCTTGTGCTGTCTTTTCTCTTTAAAAGTTAAAAACTGTAGCCTACATTTGGAACACTGATGAAAACTTTTCCCAGTGCTGTCTATAATGACATATGTATGGTGTTGCAGTTTTAAACATTTGGAGACAAAAGGCGCAAAGTAAACTCTTAATGTTACCATGGTAAGTTCTGAAATGTGCATCCACATCTGCAAAGAATGATGATCTGTAACTGCAAACCTGGCATACATAGGGCATTTCACCAGGCTTATGATTATCTTTCATGTGCTGTTAGAGAACCTGATCTGTCTCAAAGGACAATTCACAGATTTTACAGACTGCAGAGGGCTCCTGGGAAGTATGGACACTTTCAATGTGAAACTGCAGCTGGAAGGGAGTAGAAAACTGGCAGTTGCAGTGCTGGCAGGTGGTGTGGTATTTCCAGCTGTCACCTCTCTGCCTCTCAAGCCCCAAATGGTGCTTCATGTGATTCATAAACTTGACATTTTTTAGAACTTTCAAGCAGCTGAGGCATTTAAAGGCTGTGTGAGTTTTCGGTTCTGGCTGCCCATCTCCTATATGCTGTCCATAGTAGAAGTCACAGAGTAACACAATCAGATTGCCTTCTGTGGGATCAACAATCTTGTTTTGACTTGCTACACTTGGAAAGTCAATTTTTGTCAGTCCATTTTACCCTAAAGGGCTTATAGGTTTGCAATGGACATTGTCCTTTAGAAAATGTGTTGGATAAGATTCTCCATTCTGAACATGGCTTAATGAGGTATGAACACTGTCTGGTGTGCTTTGCTGAGTAGTCACTGTTTGAAAAATATCTGGAGGGGACAAAGCTAAAGAATGTTCTCCTATAATTCCATCACTGAGTTTAGGCTTTTTGGGATTTGTGCTATTTGTTTCAGAAGTGGAAAGTCACTTTGATACATGAGGACTTTTATCCATAGCTCCTGCATAACTGCTGTTTCTACTGGATGCTGCAATGAACTTGTGAAGGTAATCAAAGGAGAACATAACTCTGAAAAGCTATTAGGCACTATTTGTGGTGAAATATTTTTAGAATCTGCTTTGGACAAAGGCTCAATAATAATAGGACTATCTGTTGATCTTGATTCAGAGACAGAAAGTGGCAAGACAGTCTTTGCTTCTGATGCAGGAGTCACATGATTAACAGGCTGTAATTTCTGAGCATTATCTTTCCTGAAGTGACCATACTTTTTTCTCCTTGAACAAGAATCTGGGGTAACTCTGTTCAGTATGTTTGAAATGACTGGTTTTGAATTTGAGGTCATCCCCACAAAGATCACATCAGCATCTTCATTTACACGTTCCACTCCAAAAAGATCAGTTCAGCGTGTTCATCATCTACTTATTTGATTTCTCCCTTGCTTTTCTGTGGTTCTGGCTCTTGTTCTTTTTCACGTAACATACATGGTCGTTTCATATTTTAAGTACTTTTTTTTTATTCTTGGAGGATGTGGCCACAAGTCCCAGTGCTTCCTTGAAATAAACTGCCACCTAAGTATAAATATACTACATATTATTTAAGTACAGAAAAATGTGCTATTTGTTTGTCTCCAAAACTCTAAGGTAGTTATAAACACCCTTATCTTACAGATAAAGACATTTAGCATCAAAGAGACTAAATGACAGCTGAAAAACCTATGACTACAAGTCTACATGACTCGAGAATCGTAGCTTTGTCCCATGTTGATTTTAATATTTTCTATTTAAAGAAAGAAAGAAAGAAAAAAAAAACCCACCACTGTTCATTAGGTCAAATCACATGTAAAGGACAATTTTTTTTACAAAAGCACTATTTTACAGCGTTTAGAAATATGGACTTTGGAGTCAAAGAAGATTAACCTGGAATTCTAAGTTAACCACACACCAGCTGCATCTTTTTCAGCAAATGTATAATTTTTAAATGCGTTTCCGTATCTTAAAGACAAACAAGCTTATTTCCTAGACTTAAGGTTAACAACTCCTTTTTTTAAAGCATCAGCTATTCAATGGCATCTTGTTTTGTAGGAAAACTGAAAAAAAAAAAAAAACCCTTATCTTAAATGCACATTACAACTGATTCACAAATACTAATTTCATAAATATTAATACAGAAAATAGGGCACAAATTCAAAGTATATAGTATCTCTACATAGTTAGCAAACAGCATAATTCGATGTCAAGCACTTAACACAGGCCTAGGAAATTGAGAATGAACTCTCTTGATAATCTCACCCCAAATCCACACTGATACATCCTAAATTTCTCCCTCTAATCCTGACTAAACTTAAATCCAACAATGCTTTATCCTTCACTCCACATGTCTCTTCCCCATAAGCAGGCAAAATGAGGTCAGTATTTCTCTAATACCAAGATCAGACAGAGACATCACACACAGACACACAACCAATGTCCCTTATGAATACAGATGCAAGAGTCCTCAACAAAACACTGGCAAAAAAACCCCTAACAACATATAAAAAAGGTTATATGCCATGACCACATGGGATTTATGCAGGTATGCAAAGTTGGTTCATTATATGAAAGTCAATCGACACTATGCCATTTTAATACAATAAAGGACAAAAAACATATTTGCCTGCAGAAAAAGCATTTCCCTGAGTCTAGCACCTATCCATAATAGGGGTTAAAAACACTTAATAACTAAGAACAGAAGAGTACTTTCTCAATCAAAGGGTACCTGTAAAAGACCCACAGCTAACATCATACTTAATAATGAAAAACTGAGAGCTTTCCCCCTAAGATTGGGAACAACACGAGGAAGTCTATCCCACACTTTGGCTCAATATTATACTGGCAGTTCTATAACCAGAGCAATCAGGTAAGAAAAAGGAATTATTGTTTTGGTTGTTTAAAAAAAAAAAGCCTTCAGAATGGAAAGGAAAAAGTCAAAGTATATTGGAGATAACATACTTTTATATATAGAAAATCCTGAAGAAACCACAAGTATTAGAAGTAATAAAAAGCTTTCAGAATACAAGATAAATATTTTAAAAATCAAGCAGATTTCTATACAATAGCAACAAACAGTTTGAAAAAGAAATTAAGTAAACACTTGACTGTACACTAGCATTAAAAAGAATACTTAGGATGTCAGAAAGAGAAAGACAAATATCATATGGTATCACTTACATGTGGACTCCAAAATATGATACAAACGAACTTATCTATGAAACAGAAACAGACTGAGAGACATAGAGAGTAGACTATGTGATTACCAAGAGGGGAAGGGTGGGGGAGGCATAGATTGGGAGCTGGTGATGAGCAGATGCAAATTATAATGTTAATATATAGAATAGATAAACAAGATCCTACTGTATAGCACAAGGAAATATATTCATAGTTTGTGATAAATAATAATGGAAAAGGATATGGAAAATATTGTGTGTGCATGTGTGCGTATTTACATATGAAGGAAAGGAAAGGTAAAAGGAAAGAAAGGAAAGGACAACTCTTGGCAAGCACGTACAGAAAGTGGATCCTTGTGTGTTATGGGTAGATTTTAAAATGGTGCAACTGCTACAGAAAACAGTATAAAGCCTCCTCAGTAAATTAAAAATAGAACTACCACATGATTCAGCAATTCCACTTCTGGATATAAATTTAAAAGAAGTTAACATGGGGTCTTGAGATATTTGCACAGCCATGCTCAAAGCAGCACTAATCACAACATCTAAGAGTTGGAAGCATCTAAACGTCCATCAAATGTGATATATACATACAATGGAATATTATTTAGCCATATAAAGGAAATTTTGCCACATGCTGCAACATGCATGATCCTTTAAGACATCACCTATAGGAGAACATAGGCCAAACACTCGCTGACATATATCACAGCAGGATCCTCTATGACCCACATCCCAGAATATTGGAAGTCAAAGCAAAAATAAACAAATGGGACCTAATTAAACTTAAAAGCTTCAGCACAACAAAGGAAACTATAAGCAAGGTGAAAAGACAGCCTTCAGAATGGGAGAAAATAATAGCACATGAAGAAACTGACAAACAGCTAATCTCAAAAATATACAAGCAACTCCTACAGCTCAATTCCAGAAAAATAAATGACCCAATCAAAAAATGGGCCAAAGAACTAAATAGACATTTCTCCAAAGAAGACATACAAATGGCTAACAAACACATGAAAAGATGCTCAACATCACTCATTATCAGAGAAATGCAAATCAAAACCACTATAAGGGACATTTTCACTCCAGTCAGAATGGCTGTCATCCAAGTCTACAAGCAATAAATGCTGAAGAGGGTGTGGAGAAAAGGGAACCCTCGTACACTGTTGCTGGGAATGCAAACTAGTACAGCGACTATGGAGAACAGTGTGGAGATTCCTTAAAAAACTCGAAACAGAACTGCCATATGACCCAGCAATCGCACTGCTGGGCATACACACTGAGGAAAACAAAATTGAAAGAGGCATGTACCCCAATGCTCATTGCAACAGTATTTCTAATAGCCATGCCATGGAAGCAACCTAGATGTCCATCAGCAGATGAATGGATAAGAAAGCTGTGGTATATATACCCAATGGAGTATTACTCAGCCATTAAAAAGAATACATTTGCACCAGTTCTAATGAGGTGGATGCAACTGGAGCCTATTATACAGAGTGAAGTAAGCCAGAAAGTAAAAGCACCAATACAGTATACTAACACATATATACGGGATTTCAAAAGATGTAACCATAACCCTGTATACGAGACAGCAAAAGAGACAGAGATGTATAGAACAGTCTTTTGGACTCTGTGGGAGGGGAAGAGGGTGGAATGATTTGGGAGAATGGCATTGAAACATGTATAATATCATATATGAAACGAGTTGCCAGTCCAGGTTTGATGCATGATACTGGATACATGGGGCTGGTGCACTGGGACAACCCAGAGGGATGGTACGGGGAAGGAGGAGGGAGGAGAGTTCAGGATTGGGAACATATGTATACCTGTGGTGGATTCATTTTGATATATGGCAAAACCAGTACATTATTGTTGTTAAAAAATAAATAAAAAATAAATTCACTTAAAAAATAAAACATCCAGCCAAAGGAATTAAGCCAGTCATAAAAAAAGACAAATACTGTAAGTTTCCACTTATATGAAATATCTAACATAGTCAAGCAATAGAAAGGAACAAAGTAGAATGATGGAGTCCAGGATCTAGGGAAACAGGGAAGAAAAGAGGAGTTGTTGTTAAATGGGACAGGTGATGGGTATAGTTTCAATTTTGCAAGATGAAAAGGTGTAAAGATATGTTTCTTAACAATATGATAAGGAATTCCATGATAGTTCAGAGGTTAGGACTCCACGCTTTCCTATCAGGGGCCTGGGTAGGGTTCTCAACCAGGAAACTGTCATTCAAGCTGCATAGCATAGCGAAAACTATGACAACAACAATAAAACAACACTGTAACTGTGTGTGTGTGTGTGTGTGTGTGTGTGTGTGTGTGTGTGTGTGTATTAGTTGCTCAGTCATGTATGAGTCTTTGCTTTCACATGGACTGTAGCCCATCAGGCTCCTTTGTCCATGGGGTTCTCCAGGCAAGAATACTGGAGTGGGTTGCCATTTCTTTCTCCAAAAAGGCTGATGAAAGTATGTGAAATACTTAGCATGTAAAAATGGTTAAAATGGTGAAAATTTAAGTTAGATTTTTTTTTTACAACAATTAAAAACTTTTAACAACCAGGAAAAGAATTTGAATAGACATTTCACCAAAAATACTGCTTAACATGATTGAAAGTGAAAGAAATTAAGTCGCTCAGTCCTGTCCGACTCTTTGCGACCCCATGGACTGTCACCTATCAGGATCCTCCATCCATGGGGTTTCCAGGCAAGAGTGCTGGGGTGGATTGTCATTTCCTTCTCCAGGGGATCTTCCTGGCCCAGGAATCAAACCCAGGTCTCCTGCATTGCAGGCAGACACTTTACCTTCTGAGCCACCAGGGAAGCCCTTAGCAAAATGTAAATCAGTTTCATTGAAATACTACTTCACACACATTAGCTTGGCTATAATCAAAACCAGGAAAAATAACAAGGGCTGCAGAGAATGTGGAGAAAACGAATCTTCATATATTGTTGAAAAATGTTGAAAATATACTGCTGAAATATATTGTTGAAAACATATTGCTCTAAAATGGTACAACCACTTTGGTTTGTCAGTACCTCAAAAATTAAATATATAGTAGCCATATGATCCAGAAATCTCACTCTTTTGTATATATATAAAAAAAAATCCCTGAAACTATTAAGTCCATTCAAAAACAGTGTTCCCAACAGCATTACTCACAAGAGCCACAAAGAATACACCATCCAAATATTATCTATTAATTGATGAATGGATAAAAAATCGTGGTAATTGTTCTCAATGGAGTTCATGTAAGCCATATACCATATTGATGTACCATATACAGCCATTAAAATGCATTGCTATACAGCCAAGAAGTGGATGAATCTTGAAAATACACAAACTAGGGGACTTCCCTGGAAATGTTTAAGTGTTTAAGACTATGCACAGTTTCCATCCCTGGGCAGGGAACTAAGATCCCACATGCCACATAGCAAAATAAATAAATATTTTAAAAGAAAGCGTGACATCTGAATAAAGCCAGACACAGAGGTCACACATTGCATGTGGGAGAACTGTAGGTAGAAAAGAAGCAGGAAAGAGAAGCATTCTGTAACGCAAATGAAACATTTTTTTCCAGGGAGGAGGAAATGCACTGCTCTGATAAAGGCTGTCAATAAATTAAAGAAAATAACAACTAAAAATTGACCACTGAGTTAAACATTTGCAATTCACTGTTGACTTTGACAAGAGTGAATTTAAAGGAAAATGAGAGACCTGGAGATAACAGATTCTACAAACAACTCTGAAGAAGTCTACCATAAGCAAATATGAAATAAAAAAAGCATAGGCGATGTGTCACCAAAGGACAGATTTTTAATGAGAGGTAAGATTATAGTCATTCTGTTTGCTGATGGGAACCATCCAGAGAAACAGAAAACTTAATCCAGGACAAAGAAGAGACCTGCTAGAATATCACTGAATAAACAAGAATTGAGGTGGCAAGAATACACAGAAGAACTGTACAAAAACAGATCTTCATGACCCAGATAATTAGGGTGGTATGATCACTGACCAAGAGCCAGATATCCTGGAATGTGAAATGAAGTGGGCCGTAGAAAGCATCACTATGAGAACAGCTAATGGAGGTGATGGAATTCCATTTGAGCTATTTCAAATCCTGAAAGATGATGATGTGAAAGTGCTGCACTCAATATGCCAGCAAGTTTGGAAAACTCAGCAGTGGCCAAAGGACTGAAAAAGGTCAGTTTTCATTCCAATTTCAAAGAAAGGCAATGCTAAAGAATGCTCAAACTACTGCACAATTACACTCATCTCACATGCTAGTAAAGTAATGCTCAAAATTCTCCAAGTCAGGGTTCAGTAATATGTGAACTGTGAACTTCCTGATGTTCAAGCTGGTTTTAGAAAAGGCAGAGGACCCAGAGATCTAGTTGGCAACATCCGCTAGATCATGAAAAAAACAAGAGTTCCAGAAAAATACATTTATTTCTACTTGATTGACTATGCCAAAGCCTTTGACTGTGTGGATCACAATAAACTGTGGAAAATTCTGAAAGAGTTGGGAATACCAGACCACCTGACCTGCCTCTTGAGAAATCTGTATGCAGGTCAGGAAGCAACAGTTAGAACTCATCATGGAACAACAGACTGGTTCCAAATAGCAAAAGAGTAAGTCAAGGCTGTATACTGTCACCATGCTTATTTAACTTCTATGCAGTGTGATATCATGAGAAACTCTGGAGTGGAAGAAGCAAAAGCTGGAATCAAGATTGCAGGGAGAATTATCAATAACCTCAGTTATGCAGATGATACCACCCTTATGGCAGAAAGTGAAGAGGAGCTAAAAAGCCTCTTGATGCAAGTGAAAGTGGAGAGAGAAAAAGTTGACTTAAAGCTCAACATTCAGAAAATGAAGATCATGCCATCCGGTCCCATGTACTTCATGGCAAATAGATGGGGAAACAGTGGAAGCAGTGTCAGATTTATTTTTGGGGGATGCAAAAGCACTGCAGATGGTGACTGCAGCCATGAAATTAAAAGACACTTACTCCTTGGAAGGAAAGTTATGTCCAACCTAGATAGCATATTCAAAAGCAGAGACATTACTTTGCCAACAAAGGTCCATCTAGTCAAGGCTATGGTTTTTCCTGTGGTCCTGTATGGATGTGAGAGTGGGACTGTGAAGAAGGCTGACCACTGAAGAATTGATGCTTTTGATCTGTGGTGTTGGAGAAGACTCTTGAGAGTCCCTTGGAAATAGATCCAACAAGTCCATTCTGTAGGAGATGAGTCCTGGGAATTCTTTGGAAGGAATGATGCTGAAGCTGAAACTCCAGTATTTTGGCCACCTCATCCAGAGTTGACTCATTGGAAAAGACTCTGATGCTGGGAGGGATTGGGGGCAAGAGGAAAAGGGGATGACAGAGGATGAGATTGCTGGATGGCATTACTGACTCGATGAACCTGTCTGAGTAAACTCCGGGAGTTGGTGATGGACAGGGAGGCCTGGCGTACTGCTATTCATGGGGTCACAAAGAGTTGGACATGACTGAACAACCGAGCTGAATTGACCCTTAGAAAATGGCCAGGTATGGCATGCCAACAAACAAACAAACAAACAACAACAACAACAACAAAAACGGGCGCAAACCACATTTCAGGAAGGAAACATCTACAGGTAAATACTTAGTCAATGCTTAGAAAAAAGCCTCTGGAAATGTGCCTCATTTGCTCTATTATCAGTGAATTGAAAACTTAAACTGCAAGGCAATAATACTAATGGGAAACCAAAAAGGCCATTATCCAAAAGTCTACAGACAAGAAAGAGTAGAGCAATGTTAGTAAAGGGGAACCCTGTATGCCATTGGTGGGAGGTAAGGTAAGTGCTCAGAGACTTTATAAGCATGGCTGCCAAAGTACCTAGGAATCACAAAATGATGTAGATGATGTCATATGTCAGCTCCACTTCCAGAGTATTTGAGCAATCAACAGATCGTGAAAAACACACACAACACCCCCACCTCTACAAACATACCCTGGAGCAGCAGTCACAATGCC
This sequence comes from Bos taurus, assembly GCF_002263795.3. NCBI lineage: Eukaryota > Metazoa > Chordata > Mammalia > Artiodactyla > Bovidae > Bos > Bos taurus. The sequence goes on from NC_082638.1 coordinate 25,606,592, forward strand.
CAAGAGATGAAAGGAAAGAGAATCGCTGGCTGCAAATTAAAAGAGAAACATATGGGACATAGAGACACAATAAATATGAGTCTGACATTATGAAAATGCAAAAAAAAAAAAAGCCATTTGCAGGAATATGCAGAAACCTAGAGTGAATCACAGTAAGTAAAGAAAGGCAGATTAAAGAGATATTACAACATATGCCTTCCAGAAGGGATTAAAAAACATATTGATGGGATGAGTACCCAAGGAAAAGTGAAATGGACTTACACTCCTGGTAAGAAAATTACAGTTGGCAAAGGGTTTTGGTGGGTGAGAGGCCAACAGGTCAAGGCTGGAATAGACTTATACCCACAAATACCTATGCAATTCATAATCCACATGGACCTCCTGTATCAAGAGATATGTACTCAATAGATTCCAAAAGATACCTCTGACAATAACCAGAGCTAAATTCCTCCAAGTGTCTATGGAAAGGAAGGTGGAACTGTTTCTATGCAACAACTACAACGGTGTTAATAGTCTTAAAAAATATATAGTTTCGCTTTAAAAAAAAAAAAATCAAAGAGTAAACAACCAAAACTTTTGGTGACTACCTGTGTCTCATTTTACTCTCATTTACAACCAGACTTGGGAATAACACAGAGGCTGCTGTTACCATGGGTACAAGAGGAGGGAATGAAGAAATGCTGTCACCTTGTGGACATTTTCTCTAACAGCAACCTTAAAATTCTTGCTGATGGCCACAATATTCACAAGGGTGCTGAGCTCTAACTGATATCCACCCTTAACAAATTTTCAGGATTCACAGAGGGGAAAATAAGTAAAGTAAACTTGGGAGAAGCTAACAGGAAGAGGATATGAACAGCTAAACATAATTCCGTGTTTCTTTAAAAAAGCACATGACACATAGGGTGAATTCTAAGAGATACAGACATCTAAACTCTGAGGACATTATCACCTCCGCCTGAGCATGGAAAAGGGCCACTGTCAAATCCTGGACGTGGCATCAATGGCAGAGTAGGAGTAGTACAGTGGACGCTTTAAGGTAATGCTTTAATGGACCTGGTAAGAGCCACTATGGACATGACTAGAAAGGTGCACTCCCATGAAAGAAAAATAAATAAATAAAGAGGTCATGACAGCATGGTAAATCAGATCCTCTCCTGCAGTATTTCAGACATGAACAGATTTCAAACACCACACACCCCAAACTAGATCCTGCTGCATCATTCAGAACATCAAAGCAATGAAAGGTAAGATAGTGTACTTGGATAGAGGAATGGATAAAGAAGTGTGATATAGGTCTGGAATGAAGCTTTAATCAGGACTGAAATTTGAAAGTAGGCCCTCTTCACCGATAGAGAGAAATCCAGAGATCGTCACACTAAATGAAGGAACATTTCAAGAAATATCATGGGATACATTGGAGTGGTGGGATACAGAAATCCACTGCAGTGTGTGCCCACACAAATGTGATGTGGACATCCAAACTGGCAAGAAACTTATGGTAGCCAAGGACCTTGGTGGATGGAAGGGATAAATCTGGAACTTGGTATTAATTTCTTCCCACAGATACATATTAAATACAAAATCCGTATAAACCTATTGCAGCAAGAGTGGTAGACAAAACAATTTCTAATAATATGTAGGGAAAAGCAAGCACCGCTGAATACATAATGTCATCTCAGTGTTTCAGAACAAGAATCTGTACATGTAAAACCAACTCATCCTTGTCTTCAACTTAAAGAGAATATGAGCACTTACTTCAAAGATCCAAAAGTGAGGATACATCAGGTTTCATGGCATCCTTTGGCTCATTCTGCTCTAATGTACTCCCAGGCCTGACAAAAACACTCAGACATCACAGGCCATCCTAAAAAGGAGCAAATAATAAAGTCTTGCAGCATAGAGTTTTCTCTGTAACAGCAGCCTTAAAACTATCACTGATGGACATCTGATATACACAGGGTCCTATTGCTGGACTTGATATGACACCTACCCTTGAACATGACAGTAGTCACTCATCAAAAAAATAAATAAATAAATAAGTGAAAAAGAAATACAGGACACTCTTAAGAAGAAAATATCAACATTTAAATACAGCTCAAACTGCTTGGAAAAAAAAAAAGAGACTCCCTTAATATTCCAAAGGCTTCTGAGCTTTAAATATATCTGTCTTTAGAGGAGAACATAGACAAAATACTCTCTGACATACATCACAGCAGGATCCTCCATGACCCACCCCCCAGAATATCGGAAATAAAAGCAAAAATAAACAAATGGGACCTAATTAAACTTAAAAGCTTCTGTACGACAAAAGAACTATAAGCCAGGTGAAAACACAGCCTTCAGAATGGGAAAAAAAAATAATAGCAAATGAAGCAACTGACAAACTAAACTCAAAAATATACAAGCAACTCCTACAGCTCAATTCCAAAAAATAAATGACCCAATCAAAAAATGGGCCAAAGAACTAAATAGACATTTCTCCAAAGAAGACATACAGATGGCTATGAAACACATGAAAAGATGCTCAGCATCACTCCTTATCAGATAAATGCAAATCAAAACCACAATGAGGTACCACTTCACACCAGTCAGAATGGCTGCGATCCAAACGTCTACAAGCAGTAAATGCTTGAGAGGATGTGGAGAAAAGGGAACCCTTTTACACTGTTGGTGGGAATGTAGATTTGTATGGCCACTATGGAGAACACTGTGGAGATTCCTTAAAAAAAAAAAAAAAACAACTAGAAATAGGACTGCCATAGGGCCTAGCAATCCTGCTGCTGGGCATACACACTGAGGAAACCAGAAGGGAAAGAGACACGTGTACTCCAATGTTCATCGCAGCACAGTTTCTCATACCCAGGACATGGAAGCAACCTAGATGTCCACCAGCAGATGAATGGATAAGAAAGCTGTGGCATATATACACAATGGAGTATTACTCAGCCATTAAAAAGAATACATCTGAAGCAGTTCTAATGAGGTGAATGAAACTGGAGCCTATTATGCAGAATGAAGTAAGCCAGAAAGAAAAACACCAATACAGTATACTAACACATATATATGGAATTTAGAAAGATGGTAATGACAACCCTGTATGCGAGATAGGTAAAGAGACACAGATGTATGGAACAATCTTTTGGACCCTGTGGGAGAGGGAGTGGGGGATGATTTGCGAGAATGGCATTAAAACATGTATAATATCATATTAGAAATGAATCGCCAGTCCAGGTTCCATGCAGGATAAGAGAAGCTTGGGGCTGGTGCACTGAGATGACCCAGAAGGATGGTATGGCTAAGGAGGTAGGAGGGGGTTCAGGATGGGGGAAATGTGTACACCTGTGGCAGATGCATGTTGATGTATGGTGAACCACTACAATAGTGTAAAGTAAAAAATAATAAGAATAAAATAAATAAATACAGAAATACAGAAATGAAAACAAAAAACCAAAATTGCTAACTCTTTTGTGTGGATGAAAAATGTCAAATAGCACACCATATCTGGAAGAAAATACCAACAGGTAAATACAGTTCTCAGTATTTATTTAAAAGCACATGAAATACACTCATTATAGTGAATTACTAAGAACTCTTTTAGCTTCACCTTTTTGTGATCCCGGAGACCATAGCCCAACAAGTTCCTCTGTCCTTGGAATTTTCCAGGCAAGAATTCTGGAGTGAGTCGCCATTTCCTCCTCCAGGGCATTTTCCCAAATCACATCTCCTTTGACTCCTGCCTTTGCTGAAAGATTCTTAACAACAGTGCCACCTGAGAAGCCCAGTGTATTACATAGATAATCCAACTATGCTAATGAGTTATCACCTCTGAGTAGTGAAAAAGTACCAAATACTATACAGAGAAGACATGGTAGAGAAACATTGTTAAAGGGGAATCTTTATGGTACTAGTGAGATATATTTGGTAGGAGTCATTATAAATGTCACTACTAAGTGCCCTTTATTTTTTTTTTTAATTTAATTTTATTTTTCAATTTTACAATATTGTATTGGTTTTGCCAAATATTGAAATGAATTTGCCACAGATATATATGTGTTCCCCATCCTGAACCCTCCTCCCTCCTCCCTCCCCATACCACCCCTCTGGGTCGTCCCAGTGCACTAGCTCCAAGCATCCAGTATTGTGCATCGAACCTGGACTGGTAACTCGTTTCATACATGATATTTTACATGTTTCAATGCCAGTCTCCCAAATCTTCCCACCCTCACCCTCTCCCACAGAGTCCAGAAGACTGTTCTATACATCTGTGTCTCTTTTGCTGTCTCCTTTACAGTGTTACTGTTAACATCTTTCTAAATTCCTTATATATGCATTAGTAAACTGTAGTGGTGTTTTCCTTTCTGACTTACTTCACTCTGTATAATAGGCTCCAGTTTCATTCACCTCATTAGAACTGATTCAAATGTATTATTTTTAATGGCTGAGTAATACTCCATTGTGTATATGTACCACAGCTTTCTTATCCATTCATCTGCTGATGGACATCTAGGTTGTTTCCATGTCCTGGCTATTATAAACACTGCTGCTATGAACATTGAGGTACACATCCCTCTTTCCCTTCTGGTTTCCTCAGTGTGTATGGTGAGCAGTGGGATTGCTGGATCATAAGACAGTTCTATTTCCAGTTTTTTAAGGAATCTCCACACTGTTCTCCATAGTGGCTGTACTAGTTTGCATTCCCACCAACAGTATAAGAGGGTTCCCTTTTCTCCACACCCTCTCCAGCATTTATTGCTTATAGGTGTTTGGATCGCAGCCATTCTGACTGGTGTGAAATGGTACCTCATAGTGGTTTTGATTTGCATTTCTCTGATAATGAGTGATGTTGAGCATCTTTTCATGTGTTTGTTAGCCATCTGTATGTCGTCTTTGGAGAAATGTCTATTTAGTTCTTTGGCCCATTTTTTGATTGGGTCATTTATTTTTCTGGAATTGAGCTGTAGGAATTGCTTGTATATTTTTGAGATTAGTTGTTTGTCAGTTGCTTCATTTGCTATTATTTTCTCCCATTCTGAAGGCTGTCTTTTCACCTTGCTTATAGTTTCCTTTGTTGTGCAGAAGCTTTAGAATTTAATTAGGTCACATTTGTTTATTCTTGCTTTTAATTCCAATATTCAGGGAGGTGGGTCATAGAGGATCCTGCTGTGATGTATGTCGGAGAGTGTTTTGCCTATGTTCTCCGCTAGGAGTTTTATAGTTTCTGGTGTTACATTTAGATCTTTAATCCATTTTGAGTTTATTTTTGTGTATGGTGTTAGAAAGTGTTCTAGTTTCATTGTTTTACAAGTGGTTGACCATTTTCCCCAGCAGCACTTGTTAAAGAGATTCTCCTTAATCCATTGTATATTCTTGCCTCCTTTGTCAAAGATAAGGTGTCCATATGTGTGTGGAATTATCTCGGGGCTTTCTATTTTGTTCCATTGATCTATAATTCTGTCTTTGTGCCAGTACCATACTGTCTTGATGAGTGTGGCTTTGTAAAAGAGACTGAAGTCAGGTAGGTTGATTCCTCCAGTTCCATTCTCTTTCTCAAGATAGCTTTGGCTATTCGAGGTTTTTTTTGCATTTCCATACAAATTGTGAAGTTATTTGTTCTAGCTCTGTGCAGAATACGGTTGGTAGCTTGATAGGGATTGCATTGAATCTATAAATTTCTTTGGGTAGTATAGTCATTTTCACTATATTGATTCTTCCAAACCATGAACATGGTATATTCCCCCATCTATTAGTGTCCTCTTTGATTTCCTTCACCAATGTTTTATACTTTTCTATATATAGGTCTTTAGTTTCTTTAGGTAGATATATTCCTAAGTATTTTATTCTTTCCGTTGCAATGGTAAATGGAATTGTTTCCTTAATTTCTCTTTCTGTTTTCTCATTATTAGTGTATAGGAATGCAAGGGATTTCTGTGTGTTGATTTTATATCCTGCAACTTTACTGTAATCATTGATTAGTTCTAGTAATTTTCTGGTGGAGTCTTTAGAGTTTTCTATGTAGAGGATCATGTCATCTGCAAATAGGGAGAGTTTTACCTCTTCTTTTCAATTTGGATTCCTTTTATTTCTTTTTCTGCTGTGATTGCTGTGGCCAAAACTTCCAAAACTCTGTTGATTATTAATGGTGAAAGTGGGCCCCCTTGTCTTGTTCCTGACTTTAGAGGAAATGCTTTCAATTTTTCACCATTGAGGATAATGTTTGCTGTGGGTTTGTCATATATAGCTTTTATTATGTTGAGGTATGTTCCTTCTATTCCTGCTTTCTGGAGAGTTTTTATCATAAATGGATGTTGAATTTTGTCAAAGGTTTCTCTGCATCTTTTGAGATAATCATATGGTTTTTATTTTTCAATTTGTTAATGTGGTGTATTACATTGATTGATTTGAGGATATTGAAGAATCCTTGCATCCCTGGGATAAAGCCCACTTGGTCATGATGTATGATCTTTTTAATGTGTTGTTGGATTCTGATTGCTGGAATTTGTCTTTTCAAGAATACGAGAGACTGAGCATATGACCTGGCAGCTCCACTCCTAAGAGTATGTATTAAAACAAAACAAAACAGATTTTGAAAAAAACATGTAACTCAACCATGTACTGCAGGGAGATGAACAACATCCTATAATGGCACCACACTCCGGTACTCTTGCCTGGAAAATCCCATGCACGGAGGAGCCTGGTAGGCTGCAGGGCATGGAGTCGTGAAGAGTCAGACAGGACTGAGCGACTTCCTTTTCACTTTCTACTTTCATGCATTGGAGAGGAAATGGGAACCCACTCCAGCGTTCTTGCCTGGAGAATCCCAGGGATGGGGGAGCCTGGTGGGCTGCCGTCTTGGGGTCTCAGAGTAGGACACAATGAAGCAGCTTAGCAGCAGCAGCAGCATACATGAAAAATCAGGCTTCCCTTGTGGCTCAGCTGGTAAAGAATCCACCTACAAAGCAGGAGACATGGTTTCGACCCCTGGGTGGGAAGATCCCCTGGAGAAGGAAAAGGCTACCTACTCCAGTATTCTGGCCATGGGCCGTATAATCCATGTGGTCGCAAAGAGTCGGACATGACTGAGTGACTTTCACTACCACTACTATACATGAAAATCAAGAAACTGATGCAGCCACTATTGAAAACAGTAAGCAGGTCTTTTATAATAATAATTATTATTTTTCCTTAAGGGTAATTGCTTTTCAGAGTTTTGTTGCTTTCTTTCAAACCTCAACATGAATCAGCCATATGTATACATATATTCCTTCCTTTTGAACTACCTGCCCATTATCTCCTTCCTTGGTATAGAGTTTTTTTTATACTCTAAAAATACAGTTACTATATGATCCAACAATAACACTTCTGGGCATATATCCATTAAGATGAAAACTCCCATCAGAAAAGTGATATGCACAACAGTGTTTATAGTAGCACAATGTACAGTAGCAAAGACATGCAAACGACCTTAAGGCACTTAAATATGTGAGTGGATAAAGACAGATATATTATGCATACAATGGAATATTATCCATAAGAAAGAACGAAATAATGCTAGTTTTTCCAACATGGATGGACCTAGAGATGATCATACTAAATAAGTCAGAGAAAGACAGGAGCTTAGGTGGGTTCAGCTCACCTTGACACATCCTTTGGACCTCAGTTGATGGGAGATCTTCATCTTTTCCTCCTGGGTATCTAGAGTCAGCTGTTCCAAGAATGATGCTAAAACTGAAACTCCAGTGCTCTAGAGCCTTCCCAGTCACCTTAGTAATTTTGAAGACTCGCAGTGGTCTACTTCAGAGCCCCTGAGTACCCCTATATATACCCTTCCCCAGGTGGCCACACCCTTACACTTTATGAGGTCAGCAAGCCACTTGCACAGCTAATGGAGGCCCTGGTGAGCCTTGACCTCACAAAGCCTCATCCTGACACCTCTAGGGGAGTATGGGGAGCAAGTCAGAGAGCGTTGACCTCTCCCGATTCTTTTAACCACACCCTCTAGCTTCCTAGAGTTTTGGGCCACCTTTAAAATTTCTTATTTTACATGTTCTTTGTCCAGAAGCTTAAAAGGGAAAATTTACATAACTTTTTTTGTAGTAAAACTCCTGCATGACTGAATAGAAAATAAACACGGAATTATAAAATGACAATTGAGAAATATTTGGAAGACAGCTGACAAATGACTCATTTACCTCATTTATGCAGAGTCCGAAGTTAAAATAAGAAAAGATGAAAAACCCAATAGAAGAGAATTGTGAAAAAAACAAGAATAATTAAAAAAAAAAACATAAAAATTACCCTCCCCCGAAAAAAGGAAAATTACCAAAAATCAGGAAGAAATGTCATACCTACCTGGTAATAAAATAAATGCAAACGAAAACAATAATGGATTATGATTTCTTACCATGAAAACTGCCAAAGTTCAATGACAAAGTTGAAATATACCAAATTTTTCCTCCAAATGGACGATGACAAATTGGAAAAGGAGTGTTTCAGCAGTGTTGTGAGCGCATAGTGTGACGCAACTTTCTGAAGGACAATATGACATTATCTAGTAAATTTATAAATACATAGAGCCACTTGGCAAGACCCTGTTTGGAATGTCCATTTCAGAAATATTTCTGCAATTTCACCTAGATTATATATCTAATGCTCATTGAAAAAAAAATTTTTTTTTCCCCATTATCCTAGATAATTTCTTTGGTATACTTCCCCACACTGTCTTTCCCCATGCAACCCCTGTTCTCAGTTCTGTTATTGTAGATTACATCTGCTTCTTTTAGAACATCCTTTAAATGGAGCCTAGAGTATGTACACATATACACATGTAGTTGCTTAACAATGTTGTGTTACATTCTGCTGTACACAAATCACACTAGGTGTACAAGTGTATAAACATAACCTCTTTCATTTAATTTTCTTCTAAATTTAGGTCATCACAGAGCATGGAGGGCAGTTCCCTGTGCTACACAGATAGTTCCCATTAGTTATCAAGGCATTATTTTCAAAAATATGCAAATGGCTACGTAGCCCAGTATCAAAAACAAACAAACAAACAAAAAACACCTTCGTAACAAAACAGGCAGATCTAAATAGTCATTTCCCAAAAGAAATCATACAGATGATGAAAAAACACTTGAAAAGAGGCTACGTTCAGGTTAGTCACTCAGTCGGGTCCGACTCTTTGTGACCCTATGGACTTCAGCAGGCCAGGCCTCACTGTCCATCACCAACTCCCGGAGTCCTCCAAACTTATGTCCATTGAGGCAGTGAAGCCATCCAACTATCTCATCCACTGTCGTCCCCTTCTCTGTCTGCCCTCCATCTTTCCCAGCATCAGGGTCTTTTCAAATGAGTCAGCTCTTCACATCAGGTGGCCAAAATATTGGAGTTTCAGCTTAAACATCAATCCTTCCAATGAACACCAGGACTGATCTCCTTTATAATGGACTGATTGGAACTCCCTGGAGCCCATGGGACTCTTAAGAGTCTTCTCCAACACCACAGTTCAAAATCATCACTTCTTCAGTGCTCAGCTTTCTTTACAGTTCAACTCTCACATCCATACAGGACTACTAGAAAAAACATAGCCTTGACTAGATGGTCCATCGTTGGCATAGTAATGTCTCTGCTTTTTAATAAGTTGTCTAGGTTGATCATAACTTTCCTTTCAAGGAGTAAGTGTCTTTTAATTTCATGGTTTCAGTCATCACCTGCAGTGATTTTCGAGCCCCCCAAAATAAAGTCAGCCACTGTTTCTGCCATTTCCCCATCTATTTACCATAAAGTGATGAGACCATGATCTTCATTTTCTGAATGTTGAGCTTTAAGCCAACTTTTTCTCTCTTCTTTCACTTTCATCAAGAAGCTCTTTAATTCTTCTTCACTTTCTGCCTGCAGAAAGGGTAGTGTCGCCTGCATATCTGAGGTTATTGATATTTCTCCCAGCAAACTTGATTCCAGCTTGTGCTTCCTCCAGCACAGGGTTTCTCAAGATGTACTCCACATATGAGTTAAATAAACACGACAACAATATACAGCCTTGATGTGCTCCTTTCCCACTTTGGAACCAGTTTGCTGTTCCATGTCCAGTTTTCACTCTTGCTTCTTGACCTGCATACAGATTTGTGAAGAGGAAGGTTAGGTGGTCTGGTATTTCCATCTCTTTGAGAATTTCCTACAGTTTATTGTTATTCACACACTCAAAGGCTGTGGCATAGTCAATAAAGAATAAATAGATGTATTTCTGGAATTCTCTTGCTTTTTCACGACCTGACAGATGTTGGCAATTTGATCTCTTGTTCCTCTGCCTTTGCTGAAACCTCCTTGAACATCTGGAAGTTCATGGTTCACGTATAGCTGAAGCCTGGCTTGGAGAATTTTGAGCACTACTTTACTAGTGTGTGAGATGAGTGTAATTGTTCTGTAATTTGAGCATTCTTTGACATTGCCTTTCTTTAGGATTGGAAGGAAAACTAATGTTTTCCAGTCCTGTGGCCACTGACGAGTTTTCCAGATTTACTGGCATATTGAGTGCAGAACTTTCCAGCAGCATCTTTGAGAATTTGAAATAGCTCAACTGGAATTCCATCACCTCCACTAGCTTTGTTTGTAGTGTGGCTTCCAAAGGCCCACTGGACTTCACATTCCAGGATGTCTGTCTCTAGGTGAGTGATCAGACCATTGTGATTAAATGGGTCTTGAAGATATTTTTGGTACAGTTCTCCTCTTAGTGTTTTCTGCTTCTGTTAGGTCCATATCATTTCTGTCATTTATTGAGCCCATCTTTGCATGAAATGTTCCCTTGGTATCTCTAATTTTCTTGAAGAGATCTCTAGTCTTTTCCATTCTTTATTTCCTTCTATTTCTTTGCACTGATCACTGAGGAAGGCTTTCTTATCTCTACTTGCTATTCTTTGGAACTCTGCATTCAAATGGATATAGCTTTTCCTTCCTCCTTTGCTTTTGGCTTCTCTTCTTTTCACAGCTATTTGTAAGGCCTCCTCAGACAGCCATTTTACTTTTTTGCATTTCTTTTTCTTGAGGATGGTCTTGGTTCCTGTCTCCTGTACAGTGTCATGAACTTCCATCCATAGTTCATCATCACTATTCATTAGAGAAATACAAATCAATACTACAATGTGGTATTCCTTCACACCAGGCCGAATAGATAGCAACAAAAATTCTACAAGCAATAATTCCTGGAGAGAATGTGGGAAAAAAGGGAACAATCTTGCACTGTTAGTGGGCATGTAAATTGGTACTGCCACTATGGTGAAGAGTATTGCTGCTCCTTTAAAAACTAAAACATATAATCACCTTATGACCTACTCCTGGGCATTTTTTCTGGAAAAAACCTTAAAACCAAAAGATTGATACACCCTAATGTTCATTACAGTATTATTTCCTGGAGGCACGACATGCAACATTTTTTAATTATAGCAAAAATGGAAAAAAGAAAAAAAAAGTATAAAGCAAGCAGTCTCTAAAGATGTGGTCAAATTACTCAGTATTTGTAAAAGAAAAATCTTCAGTATAAGTAAACAAAGCAAGAACCACATATCAGAACCAAGTTATTTGCTAAAATTCAAATAACAGAAAGTATTTTATAGTGAAAGAACTAACACACCCTGATATTTTATCTCTCCAGCTCAGGAACTCAGAATTACTTCTTTTTTTTTTTTTTTAATAAATTTTATTTTATTTTACAATATTGTATTAGTTTTGCCAAATATCGAAATGAATCAGCCACAGGTATACCTGTGTTCCCCATCCTGAACCCTCCTCCCTCCTCACTCCCCATACCCTCCCTCTGGGTTGTCCCAGTGCACCAGACCCAAGCATCCCAAGTATCATGCACTGAACCTGGACTAGCGACTCATTTCATACATGATATTATACATGTTTCAATGCCATTCTCCCAAATCTTCCCACCCTCTCCCTCTCCCACAGAGTCCATAAGACTGATCTATACGTCAGTGTCTCTTTTGCTGTCTCGTACACAGGGTTATTGTTACCATGTTTCTAAATTCCATATATGTGTGTTAGTATACTGTATTGGTGTTTTTCTTTCTGGCTTACTTCACTCTGTATAATAGGTTCCAGTTTCATCCATCTCATTAGAACTGATTCAAATGTATTCTTTTTAATGGCTCAGTAATACTGCATTGTGTATATGTACCACAGCTTTCTTATCCATTCATCTGCTGATGGGCATCTAGGTGTGCTTCCATGTCCTGGATATTATAAACAGTGCTGCGATGAACATTGGGGTACATGTGTCTCTTTCCCTTCTGGTTTCCTCAGTGTGTATGCCGAGCAGTGGGATTGCTGGATCATAAGGCAGTTCTATTTCCAGTTGTTTAAGGAATATCCACACTGTTTTCCATAGTGGCTGTACTAGTTTGCATTCCAACCAACAGTGTAAGATAGTTCCCTTTTCTCCACAACTTCTCCAGCATTTACTGCTTGTAGACTTTTGGATCGCAGCCATTCTGAGTGGTGTGAAATGGTACCTCAGAGTGGTTTTGATTTGCACTTCTCTGATAATGAGTGATGTTGAGCATCTTTTCATGTGTTTGTTAGCCATCTGCATGTATTCTTTGGAGAAATGTCTATTTAAGGAACTCAGAATTCTGAGCGAGTAGTAAATGAGATCATGGGCGATTTCTTTCTTTCTTTCTTTTTTTTCTAAGCAATTAACATTTTCTGTTATGATCATGTGTTAATTTTTTAATAAATTATACAGTATATTTTTCAATATGTGAATAATGTATCTGGATTTTATAAATTTCATTCATAAGCATTCTTCTGTTTCTCCATGAGATGGCAGTATAAGCACAGTAAATATATGAGTGAATACATTCGGATTTTATAAATTACATTCATTATCATTTTTCTATTTCTGCTTGAGAGGGCATCATATGCATCCATTCAGTTCAGTTCAGTCGTTCAGTGGTGTCCGACTCTTTGGAACCCATGAATCGCAGCACGCCAGTCCTCCCTGTCCATCACCAACTCCCAGAGTTCGCTCAGACCCACGTCCATTGAGTCAGTGATGCCATTCAACCATCTCATCCTCTGTCGTCCCCTTCTCGTCCTGCCTCCCAACCCTCCCAGCATCAGAGTCTTTTCCAATGAGTCAATTCTTCGCATGAGGCGGCCAAAGTACTGGAGTTTCAGTTTTAGCATCATTTCTTCCAAAGTAATCCCAGGGCTGGTCTCTTTCAGAATGGACTGTTTGGATCTCCTTGCAGTTCAAGGGACTCTCAAGAGTCTTCTCCAACACCAGAGTTCAAAAGCATCAATTCTTCGGCGCTCAGCTTTCTTCACAGTCCAACTCTCACATCCATACTTGACCACTGGAAAAACTATAGTCTTGACTAGATGGATTTTTGGTGGCAAAGTAATGTTTCTGCTTTTCAATATGCTATCTAGATTTGGTCATAACTTTTCTTCCAAGGAGTAAGCGTCTTTTAATTTCTTGGCTGCAGTCATCATTTGCAGTGATTTTGAAGCCCCCCAAAATAAAGTCTGACTTTGTTTCCACTGTTTTCCCTCTATTTCCCATGAAGTGATGGGACCGAATGACATGATCTTCATTTTCTGAATGTTGAGTTTTTAGCCAACTTTTTCCCTCCCCTCTGTCACCTTCATCAAGAGCATAGTAAACATTTATTCATACGCACATATACATATGAGAGAATACATCAACATTTTATGAATTACATTCATAGTATTATTCTATGTCTCCAAAAGACGAAACATAAGCACAATGAATATTTTTTCATACCCACATATAATCTGGAGAGTCTCTTGGATTGCAAGGAAATCAATCCAGTCAATCCTTAAGGGTATTACTCTTGGATATTCACTGGAAGGACTGATGCTGAAACGTCAATTCTTTGGCTACCTTATCTGAAGAACTGACTCATTGGAAAGGCCCCTGATGCTGAGAAAGATTGAAAGCAGGAGGAGAAGCACACAACAGAGGATGAGATCATTGGTTCACATCACTCACTCGGTGCATCTGAGTTTAAGCAGGCTTGGGTAGTAGGTAATTGGACAGGGAAGCATGGCATGCCACAGTTCATGGAGTCGCAAAGAGTTGGACTCGACTGGGCAAATTAAGTGAAGTGACAGATACATATAAAATCCTTATACACACTCAAAATGGACATACTATACCAAGAGTGATTTATAAGCACTTTTTAATAATATATTTTAGAAAATAACCATAGATGAATAGCTCTATGTATGGTTAAAAAGATACAGGAATATGTACAGTTACAACAATAAGGCCATTTGAGTCAATATGCAAGGTCTGAGAGCTGATCATACTAAATGAAGTGAGGCACACAGGGAAACATATATACCAAATAATATCATAATATCCAAATGTGGAATCTAAGATATGACACAAATGAACATATGTATGAATCAGAAAGACACTCATAGACATAGAAAATAGACTTACAGCTTCAGGGCAGAGAGAATTGGGGGAGAAATGGAGTAAGAGACTGGGGTTAAGAGATAGAAAACAAATTATATGGAATGGATTGACAAATTCCTACTCTAGAGCACAGAGGACTACATTCAGTATCCAATTATAAATCATAATCAAATGTGATTTAAAAAGGCATATATATATATATAAATTATATATATATATGTCTTCCCTGGCAGTCCAGTGGTTAAGACTGCAGATTTCCACTGCAAGGGATGCAGGTTCAAACCCTGGTCAGGGAACTAATTCCACTTGCTGCACAGTTTAGCCAAAAAAAAAAAAAAAAACAAGAGAGAGATATTAAATAAAAGAATGTGTGTGTGTGTGTATATATATATATCTCCACACTCAACGTATACATATGTAAATATATGTCTATAAGTGAATCACTTTGCTGTAAAGCAGAAATTAACACAAAATTATAAATGGACTATACTTCAGTTCAAAAGTAGCATGACTGAGGAAAGAAAAGATTGCTATATTTCATTGTGTGTAAAGTTAATATCCAAAGAAAATTGCTGTATACAAACACGGCTGACTACTTAATGGCAGGCTTGCTGAGATACTTAAGGAGACACATACTGAAATGCACCAAGGAAAAAGATTGATTGTTGATTGGAAAGAGGGATGGACAAATGGATAGATAGGTGACAAAGAAAGTTGATAAATCGGTTACAAAACCAGGCTTCTATGTATGCTGTGTAAAAGAGACACACCTGAAACCAAGGGGCATATACAGAGTGAAAGTGAAGGGCTGAGAAAAGGTATTTCATGCAAAATGTGAGCAACAGGAATCAGGAGTAGCAATACTCATATCAGATAAAATAGACTTTGAAATAAAGGGTGTGGAAAGAGACAAAGAAGGCCACTACATAATGGTCAAAGGATCAATCCAAGAAGAAGATATAACAATTAAAAATATATATGCACCCAACATAGGAACACTCAATACGTAAGGCAAATGCTAACAAGTATGAAAGGGGAAATTAAAAACAACACAATAATAGTGGGAGACCTTAAGACCCTACACACACCTATGGATAGATCAACCAAACAGAAAATTAGCAAGGGAACACAAACTTTAAGTGATACAATGGATCAGTTAGACCTAATTGATTTCAAAAGAACGTTTCACGCCAAAGCAATGAATTTCACCTTTTTCTCAAGTGCACATGGAACATTCTCCAGGATAGATCACATACTGGGCCACAAATCTAGCCTTGGTAAACTGAAAACAAAAATCAAAATCATTTCAAGCATCTCTTCTGATCACAAAACAGTAAGATTGCATGTCAACTACAGGGGGAAAGAAACCGTGACAAATAGAAACATATGGAGGGTAAACAACGTGCTTCTGAATGACCAACATATAACAGAAGAAATCAGAAATGAAATGCAAATATGCATAGAAACAAATGAAAATGAAAACACAACACATACAAATGGC
Organism: Bos taurus; assembly: GCF_002263795.3. Taxonomy (NCBI): domain Eukaryota; kingdom Metazoa; phylum Chordata; class Mammalia; order Artiodactyla; family Bovidae; genus Bos; species Bos taurus. Next base: position 25,622,545 of record NC_082638.1, read on the forward strand.
TGTGAAAAGAAGAGAAGAGAAAAGCAAAGGAGAAAAGGAAAGATATAAACATCTGAATGCAGAGTTCCAAAGAAAAGCAAGAAGAGAAAAGAACGCCTTTTTTTCAGCGATCAATGCAAAGAAATAGAGGGAAATAACAGAATGGGAAAGACTAGGGATTTCTTCAAGAAAATAAGAGATACCAAAGGAACATTTCATGCAAATATTGGCTCGATAAAGGACAGAAATGGAATGGACCTAACAGAAGCTGAAGATATTAAGAAGAGGTGGCAAGAATACACAGAAGAACTGTACAAAAAAGATCTTCATGACCCAGATAATCACGATGGTATGATCACTGACCTAGAGCCAGACACCCTGGAATGTGAAGTCAAGTGGGCTTTAGAAAGCATCACTACGAACAAAGAGAGTGGAGGTGATGGAATTCCAGTTGAGCTATTCCAAATCCTGAAAGATGATGCTATGAAAGTGCTGCACTCAATATGCCAGCAAATTTGGAAAACTCAGCAGTGGCCAGAGGACTGGAAAAGGTGTTTTCATTCCAATCTGAAAGAAAGGCAATGCCAAAGAATGCTCAAACTACGGCAAAATTGCTTTCATTTCACACGCTAGTAAAATAATGCTCAAAATTCTCCAAGCCAGCTTCAGTAATATGGGAACCATGAACATGCTGATGGTCAAGCTGGTTTTAGAAAAGGCAGAGGAACCAGAGACCAAATTGCCAACATCCGCTGGATCATGGAAAAAGCAAGAGAGTTCCAGAAAAACCTCTATTTCTGCTTTATTGACTATGCCAAAGCCTTTGACTGTGTGGATCACAAAAAACTGTGGAAAATTCTGAGAGAGATGGGAATCCCAGACCACCTGATCTGCCTGTTGAGAAATTTGTATGCAGGTCAGGAAGAAACAGTTAGATCTGGACATGGAACAACTGACTGATTCTAAATAGAAAAAGGAAAAAAAAAATAAATAGAAAAAGGAGAACGTCAAGGCTTTATATTGTCACCCTGCTTATTTAACTTCTATGCAGAGTAAATCATGAAAAACGATGGACTGGAAGAAACACAAGCTGGAATCAAGATTGCAGGGAGAAATATCAATATCAATATCAATAACCTCAGATATGTAGATGACACCACCCTTACGGCAGATAGTGAAGAGGAACTAAAAAGCCTCTTAATGAAAGCGAAAGTGGAGAGTGAAAAAGTTGGCTTAAAGCTCAACATTCAGAAAACGAAGATCATGGCATCCGGTCCCATCACGTCATGGGAAATAGATGGGGAAACAGTGGAAGCAATGTCAGACTTTATTTTTTGGGCTCCAAAATCACTGCAGATGGTTACTGCAGCCATCAAATTAAAAGACACTTACTCCTTGAAAGGAAAGTTGTGACTAACCTAGAGAGCATATTCAAAAGCAGAGACATTCCTTTACCAAAACATTCGTCTAGTCAAGGCTATGGTTTTTCCTGTGGTCATGTATGGATGTGAGAGTTGGACTGTGAAGAAGCCTGAGTGCTGAAGAATTGATGCTTTTGAACTGTGGTGTTGGAGAAGACTCTTGAGAGTCCCTTGGACTGCAAGGAAATCCAACCAGTGCATTCTGAAAGAGATCAGCCCTTGGATTTCTTTGGAAGGAATGATGCTAAAGCTGAAGCTCAAGTACTTTGGCCACCTCATGCGAAGACTTGACTCATTGGAAAAGTCTCTGATGCTGGGAGGGATTGGGGGCAGGAGGAGAAGGGGAAGACATAGGATGAGATGGCTGGATGGCATCACTGACTCCATGGGCATGAGTCTCAGTGAAATCCGGGAGTTGGTGATGGACAGGAAGACCTGGCATGCTGCGATTCATAGGGTCACAAAGAGTTGAACATGTCTCAGCGACTGATCTGATCTGATCTGATCTGAAGGGAAAGGTTCATAGAAATACAAACTTACCCTAAGAAACAAGAGAAACCTCAAATAAATGACCTAACTTTACACCCAAATCAACTAGAAAAAGAAGAAGTGAAGAATCCCAGGGTTAGAAGAAGGAAAAAGTAATAATAACAATTAGGTAGTATACTCGTTTTCACTATATTGATTCTTCCAATCCATGAACATGTTATATTTCTCCATCTATTAGTGTCCTCTTTGATATCTTTCACCAGTGTTTTATAGTTTTCTATGTACAGGTCTTTAGTTTCTCTAGGTAGATACATTCCTAAGTATTTTATTCTTTCCATTGCAATGGTGAATGGAATTGTTTCCTTAATTTCTTTCTGTTTTCTCATTATTAGTGTATAGGAATGCAAGGGATTTCTGTGTGTTGATTTTATATCCTGCAACTTTACTGTAATCATTGATTAGTTCTAGTAATTTTCTGGTGGAGTCTTTAGGGTTTTCTATGTAGAGGATCATGTCATCTGCAAATAGTGAGAGTGTTACTTCTTCTTTTTAATTTGGATTCCTTTTATGTCTTTTTCTGCTGTGATTGCTGTGGCCAAAACTTGAAAATCTATGTTGAATAGTAATGGTGAAAGTGGGCACCCTTGTCTTGTTCCTGACTTTAGAGGAAATGCTTTCAATTTTTCACCATTGAGGATAATGTTTGCTGTGGGTTTGTCATATATAGCTTTTATTATGTTGAGGTATGTTCCTTCTATTCCTGCTTTCTGGAGAGTTTTTATCATAAATGGATGTTGAATTTTGTCAAAGGCTTTCTCTGCATCTTTTGAGATAATCATATGGTTTTTATTTTTCAATTTGTTAATGTGGTGTATTATATTGATTGATTTGAGGATATTGAAGAATCCTTGCATCCCTGGGATACAGCCCACTTGGTCATGCTGTATGATCTTTTTAATGTGTTGTTGGATTCTGATTGCTAGAATTTTGTTAAGGATTTTTGCATCTATGTTCATCAGTGATATTGGCCTGTAGTTTTCTTTTTTTGTGGGATCTTTGTCAGGTTTTGGTATTAGGGTGATGGTGGCCTCATAGAATGAGTTTGGAAGTTTACCTCCCTCTACAACTACCCAAAGCAACTTATAGATTCAATGCAATCCCTATCAAGCTACCAACGGTATTCTTCACAGAGCTAGATAAATAATTAAACAATTTGTATGGAAATACAAAAAAAAAAAAAAAAAACTCAAGTAGCCAAAGCTATCTTGAGAAAGAAGAATGGAACTGGAGGAATCAACCTACCTGACTTCAGGCTCTACTACAAAGCCACAGTTATCAAGACAGTATGGTTCTGGCACAAAGACAGAAATATAGATCAATGGAACAAAATAGAAAGCCCAGAGATAAATCCATGCATATATGGACACCGTATCTTTGACAAAGGAGGCAATAATATATAATGCATTAAAGACAATCTCTTTAACAAGTGGTGCTGGGAAATCTGGTCAACCACTTGTAAAAGAATGAAACTAGAACACTTCTAACACCATACACAAAAATAAACTCAAAATGGATTAAAGATCTAAATGTAACACCAGAAACTATAAAACTCCTAGAGGAGAACGTAGGCAAAACACTGTCTGACATACATCACAGCAGGATCCTCTATGACCCACCTTCCAGAATATTGGAAATAGAAGCAAAAATAAACAAATGGGACCTAACTAAACTTAAAAGCTTCTGCACATCAAAGAAAACTATTAGCAAGGTGAAAAGGCAGCCTTCAAAATGGGAGAAAATAATAGCACATGAAGAAACTGACAAACAACTAATCTCAAAAATATACAAGCAACTCCTACAGCTCAACTCCAGAAAAATAAATGACCCAATCAAAAAATGGGCCAAATAACTAAATAGACATTTCTCCAAAGAAGACATACAGATGGCTAACAAACACATGAAAAGATGCTCAACATCACTCATTATCAGAGAAATGCAAATCAAAACCACTATGACATACCATTTCACACGACTCACAATGGCTGTGATCCAAAAGTTTACAAGCAATAAATGCTGGAGAGGACGTGGAGAAAAGAGAACCCTCTTACACTGTTGCTGGGAATGCAAACTAGTACAGCCACTATGGAGAACAGTGTGGAGATTCCTTAAACAACTGGAAATAGAACTGCCTTATGATCCAGCAATCCCACTGCTAGGCATACACACCGAGGAAACCAGAATTGAAAGAGACACATGTACCCCAATGTTCATAGCAACACTGTTTATAATAGCCAGGACATGGAAGCAACCTAGATGCCCATCAGCAGATGAATGGATAAGAAAGCTGTGGTACATATACACCATGGAGTATTACTCAGCCACTAAAAAGTAGAAATTTGAATCAGATTTAATGAGGTGGATGAAACTGGAGCCTATTATACAGAGTGAAGTAAGCCAGAAAGAAAAACACCAATACAGTATACTAAAGCATATATATGGAATTTTGAAAGATGCTAACAATAACCCTGTGTACGAGACAGCAAAAGAGACACTGATATATAGAACAGTCTTATGGACTCTGTTTCAGAGAGAGAGGGTGGGAAGATTTGGGAGAATGGCATTGAAACATGTATAATATCATGTATGAAATGAGTTGCCAGTCCAGGTTCGATGCACGATACTGGATGCTTGGGGCTAGTGCAATGGGATGACCCAGAGGGATGGTATGGGGAGGGAGGAGGGTTCAGGATGGGGAACACATGTATACCTGTGGCAGATTCATTTTGATATTTGGCAAAACTAATACAATTTGTAAAGTTTAAAATAAAATAAAATTTAAAAAAACAATTAGGGCCGAAATACATGAAAAAAAGCACAGGAAACTATAGCAAAACTCAGCAAAATAAACGCTGGTTCTTTGAGAAGATAAATAAAATAGACAATCCATTAGCAAAACTCATCAAGAAAGAAAGGGGGGATAATCAAATCAACAAAATTAGAAAGGAAAATGGATAAATCACAACAGACAACACAGAAGTACAAAGGATCATAAAAGACTACTATCAGCAGCTATAGGACAATAAAATGGACAACTTGGAAGAAATGAACAAATTCCTAGAAAAGTATAACAATCCAAAACTGAACCAGGAAGAAATAGATAATCCCAACATACCCATCACAAGCATGGAAAGCAAAACTGTAATCACAAATCTTCCATCGAACAAAAACGAAGCTCAGGACCAGATGACTTTTCACCCTCATGGTTACCTTGGACACCTGGAGAGAACAAGAGAGGGAGCACAGAATGCCACTTGTTTGGGGAAGAGGGTGAAGATGGATAGGAACGATAGTTTCAGGAAAAGTGTGACCAGAGAAGGGCTATGTGCCAGGCCAGTAGAGGGCAGGGGGTCTCATGGGGCGGTGTCAATGGGCAAGAGGAGCTTGGATGGGTGCAACTCACCTTGACACTTTTGTGGACCTCAGTTGACAGGAAGTCTTCATCTTTTCCTCCTGGTTGCCTGAAGTCAGCTGTTCCATAAGTGCTCTAGAGCCTTGTGGCTTCTGAGTCTCTTTAGTCATTTTGAAGACTCCCAGTGGTCTTCTCCAGAGCCCCTGAGCACACCTCTATATACCCCTCCCTAGGGTCCACAGCATTATGCTTTATGAGATCAGTAACTCACTTCCCCAGCCAATGGTGGCCCTGGCTGAGAATTGACATCACAAAGCGCAATCCTGATACCTCTAGGTTAGAATGGGGGGCAACTCAGATGATTTGATGGGGGCGGGGGGGAATGCATCATTTTTAATGGCCCTTAGGAGCCCTCCAAACTCACCTGTCATCCTCATCTCTCTAAGTCAACTCTGTTGTGTCACAAGGCAGGGAGCATGTGTCTCCTCCAGACCTTGACCCACAGCCACAGTATCGAGGCTTTGATTCTGTTCTCTCCCACATTTCGCCATCACCTAGATTGTAATATCTTGCCTAAAGTACCTCCATGATAATTAGGCTGTATTGAAGTGTCTGTGGAAATGAAAATCATCCCACCTTCCTCCTACAGTTCAGTTCATTCTCTCAATCGTGTCTGACTCTTTGAGAGGTGGTCTTAAAGCACTTTCAAGACCATTTAATTCTGGGCCACCTCCCAGAAGCTTTTTCCATCCCACCTCCTTTGTTCTAGCTTCCATTCAGACACTGCTGTCTTCAGACTGTGAGACTGCGCTGAATACACTTGCCCTTTCTCCACATGGAGCTGTCTTGCTTCAAGTCTTGGACTCATGGTCACCTCACTATGTGTAAAAAAAATGGTTCCCCAAAGACGTGCACATGAATGTTCATAGCAGTCTTATTTCTAATAGTCAAAAAGTTGAGATGAACAAGATGGCAGAGTGGTAGTTGCAGGAGGAATACACCTCTCTCCTTGGACACATCAGGAATACATCTTCAGACACAGAAGTGCTTGCAGAACACCAGCTGAGAGCTGACAGGAGTACCTGACCAGTGGAAAAGAATGTATAGAACCACAAAACTTGGTAGGATGAAGGAACTAGGGGGAAAAACAGGAGTGTTAATAGGTCTGAACCTGCCCTTGGTGGGTGGGAGAACTGAAGTAGGTTTCCACTCCCCACATTGGAGTAATTGTTTGGATCAGAGGAGAAACAGTTAAGGCTGAGAATGAATCAGCTGATCTGTGGCAGCCTACACCAATACATACAATGTATGACATAGCATAATCCATTGGTTTTTGTCCCCTTAAGAGTGTAGCATTCGTTAAACATTTGAAAATCCATCAGGATAAAGCAACTTACTAAAGAACTGAAAATGATGACACAGTAGGGTCATCTCGATAAATGCTGAAAAATAATTTGATAAAATCTAATATCCCTGGGTTGGGAAGATTCCCTGAAGTAGGGATTGGCTACCCACTTCAGTATTCTTAGGCTTTTCTGGCAGCTCAGCTCTTAAAGAAAGTGCCTGGCATCTCAGAGATCTGGGTCCATCCTTGGGTTGGGAAGATCCCCTGGAGGAGAGCATGGCAACCCATTCCAGTATTCTGGCCTGGAGAATCCCCAAGGCCAGAGGAGCCTGTTCGGCCTACACTTCATGGGGTTGCAAAAAGCTGGACACAACTCTGTGACTGAGCACATTCTGTAACATTTTAGCAAACTAGAAATAGAAGAAGAAATAGAAATAGAATTGGAGAAGGCAATGGCACCCCACTCCAGTACTTTTGCCTAGAAAATCCCATGGATGGAGGAGCCTGATAGGCTGCAGTCCATGGGGTCGCACAGAGTCGGACAGGACTGAAGCGACTTAGCAGCAGCAGAAATAGAAGACTTCCTCAACCTTATGAAAGTACTACACTATCACTAACATCACACTTTATGGTAGAACACTGAGTGTTTTACTTCTAAAATCACAATCAACAGAAAGATGTCCACTCTCATTATATTGAATTTCTGTCCATGAAGTCATATTAGGAAATGATTGAAAAGCTATCCAGTTTGGAAAAGAAGAATAAAGCTGTTTTTATCTGTTGGTGACATCTATGTAGAAAATCCAATGAAATCTACAGGAACAGAATACCTAAAACTAAGAATTAATTTACGCAATGTCACAAGATATACAGATGATATATAAAATGTAATTAATTGCTTTTCTATATAGTAGACCAATTTAAAATTAAAATAAAAAATAATAATAGTCACATTGAAGAAAGAAAAACTTAAGAATCAGACAGAATATATGAAACACACCAATGCAAAAATGGACAAAAGATTTGAACAGGAAATTCACTAGATAATGATATACAGACGGCAAGTAAGCATGCAGGGCACACCGAAAGTATGGCTCTCATGAGAGACAGAGAAGAACAAGTGTGATGAGGAAGTGAAAATATTTGAACATTCATGCACTGCTTATGGGAATACAAAATAGTACACCATGGTGGAAAACAGTTTGGAAGTTCCTTCAAAAGTTAAACATTGGGTTACCATATGTCCCAGCAATCCCTTTCTTAGGTTTATACCAGCAAGTATGAAAAAAAAAAATACCCAAAGAAGTGCACATGAATGTTCATAACAGTCTTATTTCTAGTAGTCCAAACGTTGAGATGAACAAAATGGCAGAACAGTAGCTGGAATTGTAGTACATTTCACTCCACGGATACATCAAGGACACACCTTCAGACACAGAAGTGTGTGCAGAACATCAACTGAGAGCTGACAGGAGTACCTGACCAGAGGAAAATAATAAACAGTACCACAAAACTCGGTAGGGTGAAGGAACTAGGGGTGTGGGGAACAGGAATGTTAATAGGCCTGGACCTGCCCTCGGTGGGTGGGAGAACTCTAAGTCGGTGTCCCACCCCTACCTGGGATCAACTGTCTGGATCAGAGGAGAAATATTTTAGGCTGAGAGTGAAACAGTTGATCTGTGGTAGCCTAAATGGAATGAGAATCAGACAGTCCTTGCCACAGTCATACACACCCCAGACAGGGACACAGGTCCCATAGAAGGGACAGCAGTTGGGATCTGGATTTTGCAGATTGTGGAGCAATCCTAGGGCAAGGGCTGGTATTGACTGCAGAGAGACGGACTGATGGGATGTGAGGAAGGAGATCGGGTTGGAAATGCTTGTGGAGGAACACCAGGCCACATGGAAGCAAGGGGATCCTACTGGGTCAATCATAGTAGGTGGAGCCCTCACCATAGTCTCTTTCTCCCCATACACCAGCATCGGCAGCTGAACAATAGAGAGGCTGGCCAATCAAGTGCCTGACTTACTGATCTGCAGACTAGGACCCCACCCAGGGGCCCCATCTATGTGCCTGATGCTCCAAACAACAGAGAAGTACCCCAGGCAAGGGAGCCCTCTAAGTGCCTGAAAGAGTGGAGCTATGGAGGAAGAGTGGCAAAAGAGGCCTCCTTATCACCAGCTACAAGAGGCTGGTGAAAAGACTCTGATAGGGTCAAAACTTCTGCGGCAGAGGAGGTCATTGTCCCTGCACAGTTATCGCTACCACGGTCCCCAGAAATCAAGAAGCTATGCCAAGTTCATGCTCAATGCTCGCTGGGGCAGAGCTGCTACAGGCCAAAAAAGTCTTGTGTCTATGGATACCTGGTCACTTCAGTTCAGTTCAGTTCAGATCAGTTCAGTTCAGTCGCTCATTCCTGTCCCACTCTTCGCGACCCCATGAATCGCAGCACGCCAGGACTCCCTGCCCATCACCACCTCCCGGAGTTCACCCAGATCCACGTCCATAGAGTCAGTAACGGCATCCAGCCATCTCATGCTCTGCTGTCCCCTTCTCCTTCTGCCCCTAATTCCTCCCAGCATCAGTCTTTTCCAATGAGTCAACTCTTCTCAAGAGGTAACCAAAGTACTGGAGTTACAGCTTCAGCATCATTCCCCCAAAGAAATCCCAGGGCTCAATTGCTTCAGAATGGACTGGTTGGATCTCCTTGCAGTCCAAGGGACTCTCAAGAGTCTTCTCCAACACCACAGTTCAAAAGCATCAATCCTTAGGCGCTCAGCCTTCTTCACAGTCCAACTCTCACATCCATACATGACCGCAGGAAAACCCATAGCCTTGACTAGACGGACCTTTGTTGGCAAAGTAATGTCTTTGCTTTTGAATATGCTATCTATGTTGGTCATAACTTTCCTTCCAAGGAGTAAGTGTCTTTTAATTTCATGGCTGCAGTCACCATCTGCAGTGATTTTGGAGCCCCCCAAAATAAAGTCTGACACTGTTTCCATCGTTTCCCCATCTATTTCCCATGAGGTGATGGGACCGGATGCCATGATCTTCGTTTTCTGAATGTTGAGCTTGAAGCCAACTTTTTCACTCTCCACTTTCACCTTCCTCAGGAGGCTTTTTAGTTCCTCTTCACTTTGTGCCATAGGGCGGTGTCATCTGCATATCTGAGGTTACTGATATTTCTCCCGGCAATCTTGATTCCAGCTTGTGTTTCTTCCAGTCCAGGTTTTCTCATGATGTACTGTGCATAGAAGTTACATAAGCAGGGTGATAATATACAGCCTTGACGTACTGCTTTTCCTAATTGGAACCAGTCTGTTGTTCCACGTCCAGTTCTAACTGTTGCTTACTGACCTGCATAGAGGTTTCTCAAGAGGCAGGTCAGGTGGTCTGGTATTCCCATCTCTTTCAGAATTTTCCACAGTTTATTGTGATTCACACAGTCAAAGGCTTTGGCATAGTCAATAAAGCAGGAATAGAGGTTTTTCGGGAACTCTCTTGCTTTTTCCATGATCCAGCAGATGTTGGCTGATCATGTTTCCATGATCTCTGGTTCCTCTGCCTTTTCTAAAACCAGCTGGAACATCAGGAAGTTCACAGATCACGTATTGCTGAAGCCTGGTCTAGAGAATTTTGAGCATTACTTTACTAGCATGTGACGTGAGTGTAACTGTGCAGTACTTTGAGTATTCTTTGGCATTGCCTTTCTTCGGGATTTGAATGAAAACTGACCGTTCCAGTCCTGTGGACACAAGCTGAGTTTTCCAAATTTGCTGGCATATTGAGTGCAATACTTTCACAGCATCATCTTTCAGGATCTGACATAGCTCAACTGGAATTCCATCACTTCCTCTAGCTTTGTTCGTAGTGCTGCTTTCTAAGGCCCACTTGATTTCACATTCACATTCACAAAATCACTGCAGATGATGACTGCAGGTATGAAATTAAAAGACGCTTACTTCTTGGAAGAAAAATTATGACCAACCTAGATAGCATATTCAAAAGCAGAGACATTACTTTGCCAACAAAGGTCCGTCTAGTCAAAGCTATGGTTTTTCCTGTGGTCATGTATAGATGTGAGAGTTGGACGGTGAGGAAGGCTGAACACTGAAGAATTCATGCTTTTGAACTGTGGTGTTGGAGAAGACTCTTGAGAGTCCCATGGACTCCAAGGAGATCCAACCAGTCCATTCTGAAGGAGATCAGCCCTGGGATTTCTTTGGAAGGAATGATGCTAAAGCTGAAACTCCAGTACTTTGGCCCCCTTATGCGAAGAGTTGACTCATTGGAAAAGACCCTGATGCTGGGAGGGATTCGGGGCAGGAGAAGGGGACGACAGAGGATGAGATGGCTGGATGGCATCACTGACTCGATGGACGTGAGTCTGAGTGAACTCTGGGAGTTGGTGATGGACTGGAGGCCTGGCCTGCTGCGATTCATGGGGTCGCGAAGAGTCGGACACGACTGAGCGACTGAACTGAACTGAATAATATATAAAAAGACACTGAAAACTGCCACAAAAGGAAACGTCCAAGTTCCGATAGTTGTGAACATTGGAGACAAAAAACGTATAGGAGTAGGACCGGATTAGAATGAGCTCCCCCCAAATCAGGTTCAGAGTTCAGCACAGTTTTGGAGGGCATCCTAGGGAGGTGAGGTGGACTGCAATTTTAGCGGGTGAAAGGACTCTGAGAGCAATGACTAAAGAAAAACCTGTATTATTCTCATGTTTTGACTTGCTCTGTAGATTCTTTAGGATTTTTGTTTGTGTGGTTGGTTTCAATTCCTTCCCCTCGCCCACGGTGTAGTTGCCAATTTCATTGGCACTATGAAATCTAATGAAGCTTTTGAGCCTTATTTTTCTTCGGTCACATTTTTATTGCTGTTATGAATCTCTGTCTCTATATACAGCTTTTGAAATTCTGTGGAGTTTCCTTTTCTCTCTCTCTCTCTCTTTTTCATTTTTTAAACCTATTATTATTTTTTCTACATTTATTATTTGTTTACTTTCCCTACTGTTCTCTTCCCCTTGCAGTTAATCTTTAATGTATATAAATCTTTTCAGTTCAGTTCAGTTCAGTGGCTCAGTTGTGCCCGACTCCTTGTGACCCCATGAACCACAGCACGCCAGGCCTCCCTGTCCATCACCAACCCCCGGAGTCCAACCAAACCCATGTCCATCGAGCTGATGATGCCATCCAACCATCTCATCCTCTGTTGTTCGCTTCTCCTCCTGCTCTCAATCTTTCCCAGCATCAGGGCCTTTTCCAAAGAGTCAGCTCTTCACATCAGGTGGCCAGAGTATAGGAATTTCAGCTTCAACATCAGTCCTTCCAATGAACACCCAGGACTGATCTCCCTTAGAATGGACTGGTTGGATTTACTTGCAGTCCAAGGGACTCTCAAGAGTCATCTGTATCTCTATTTAACTCTGCACATGTATTTTTTCCTTTCTTTCCTTTTCTCTCAATATATTTGTTAGTTTTATTTTCATTCTTTTATTCTCCAATTGGCACCTTGCTCTAGTTTTGTTTCCCAGTTTGTGCTTCAGGTGGTTCTATTCTGGTATGTATGTATATATATATATATATATATATACATATAATTTTTTTTCCCTTTGTTCACCAGGTCAATCAATCTATTGTACTTAATTTTGCTGGAATGTTTTAATTTTGCTGGTGGGTGTATATGTACGTGTGTCTATTCAGTCATACTTTTTACTCTTGTGATGAACCTCTGCTTCTACATTGGATTTTTACAGTTCTTTGGAGGATTCCTTGTTTTCCCATTTATTTTTGATTTTTTAATTATTTTCTATTTTTATTGTTTTAAATTTTAATTTTTTAAACCTATTATATTTATTCCATTGTTTGCCTTTCCTCTGTTCTTGTCCCCTTGCAGTTAAACTTTAAACAAACCTTGTTCATCTACCTCTATTGAACCTTGCATATCTATTCTTTCTTTCTTTTCTTTCCTTCCTTTCCTCTCAACATTTTGTTAGTTTTATTTTCAGTGCTTTCATTCCCACTTGGGACTTTGCTTTAGATTTCTTTTCCAGCTTGTGCACTCGTTAGTTTTGTGCTTAACTGGTAGATATCATTTTTGGTTTCCGTTGTTTGCTAGGTCAGTCTATTATAGTTTATTTTTGTTGAACTGTTTGGATTTTGCTGATGGTTGTATATGTGTATATTCCCATATATTGGAATATATGTGTATATTCCTTTATTTTAATTATTATTTGTGTGACAGTGTAACTGCCATTTGTCAGGGGTTCCCCTTTGGTTTCTCTCTCTCTTTTTTTTTTTTTTTTTGGATATTTATTTTAATCTAAATTAATACCATAACAAACCACCTGTAGTAACGGTGTTCCTGGCCAATGATCCAGCCCCGAGCATTTGGAGTGGGAGCACTGACTCCAAGACCCTATACAACCGGAGAACTCCTAACCTTAGGGAGTATCAATTACTGAGAACTCACTCACGCAAACTAAACCACTTGAATACAAGACCTAGAATCACCCAACCACCAATCAGGACAACCCAACCCAGTGTAGGACACCTCATCCAAACAGCAAATAGGACAAAAATAGAAACCCAGTCGTCAGCAGACAGGATTACCCTTCTCAATCAGCCCTGCACATCAGAAGGAAAAGAAAGAAAAAAAAAAAAAAAAACTCAGCACCAATCTCACCCAATGCAAAGCTTACACAAACCATTGGACCAAACTTAGGAGTGCAGAAAGTAAAAGGAAGAAAGAATGCAAATTTGAAGGCTGGCAAAAGGAGACCTCAAACACAATAAGATCTTTTTAAAAATGAAGAAATGACAAAGAAATGCTGCACAAACAAAGGAACAAACTGGACACACAGAAATTTAAACAAATGAAGAGGAAATAGGCAAACTGCCTGAAAAACTATTCAGAATAATGATAGTAAAGATGATCAAAAACTTTGAAAATGACATGGAGACAATGCAAGAATCAATGAGCAAACCCCTAGTTGAATTGAAGAATAAGCAAAAAATAAATTGAAAAATAAATAGAGAGACAAACAACAATTACTGAAATTAAAAATACTCTAGAAAGAATCAAGAGCAGGGTATCTGAACCAGAAAATGAATCAGTGTGTTGAAAGACAAAATGGTGGAAACAACTGCGGAAGGGCAGAATAAAGTCAAAAGAATGAAAAGAACTTAGGATAGTCTCAGAGACCTCTTGGACAATGTTAAATGCACCAAGATTCAAATTATAGGGGTCCCAGAAGAAGAGAGAAAAATAAAGGGTATGAGAAAAGTTTAGAGGAGATTATACTTGAAAAACCCCCAACATGGAAAAGGAAATAGTCAATCAAGTCCAAGAGGTGCCAAGAGTCCCATTTGTGATAAACCCAAGGAGAAACAGCCCTAGACATATACTAAGCAAACTAAGGAAGATGAAACACAAAGAAAGAATATTAAAAGTAGCAAGTTAAAAGTAAGAAGTAACATCCAATGGAAACCCCATATGTTTCACAGCTGATCTTTCAACAGAAACTCTGCAGGCCAGAAGAGAATGGCATGCCGTATGTAAAGCACTGAAAGAGAAAAATCTACAGCCAAGATTACTGTACTGGGCAAGGATCTCCTTCAAAATTGATGGAGAAATCAAAGATTTTCAGACGAGCCAAAGGTAAGAGAATTCTTTACCACAAAACCAGCTTTACAACAAATGGTAAAGGGACTTATATAGTCAAGAAATACAAGAGAAGAAAAAAGAAATACAAGAGAACAAAACCGACCCCAAACAATTAAGAAAATGGCAATAGGAGCACTGCTGCTGCTGCTGCTAAGTCGCTTCAGTCCTGTCCGACTCTGTGCGACCCCATAGAGGGCAGCCCACCAGGCTCCCCCGTCCCTGGGATTCTCCAGGCAAGAACACTGGAGGGGGTTGCCATTTCCTTCTCCAATGCATGCAAGTGAAAAGTGAAAGGGAAGTCGCTCTGTCATGTCGAACTCTGTGTGACCCCATGGACTGCAGCCTACCAGGCTCCTCCGTCCATGGGATTTTCCAGGCAAGAGTACTGGAGTGGGGTGCCATTGCCTTCTCCGAATAGGAGCACATATGTCAATAATTATTCTAAATATAAATGGATTAAATGTTCCAACCAAAAAGCCCAGACTGGCTAAATGGATACATAAACAAGACCTCGGGGTGGGGGCGCGGTCCTAAGATGGCAGAGGAATAAGATGGGGAGACCCCATTCTCCCCAACACATTCATCAAATGATCATTTGAACGCTGAGCAACTTCCACAAAACAATTTCTGAATGCTGGCAGAGGACACCAGGTACCCAGATAGGCTGCTCATTGTCTTTGAAAGGAGAACAAAGGATTGAGCAAATACCAAAGCAGAACTAGCCGGCTGTCTCCAGGCCCCTCCCCCAACAAGAGGCAGACAGCCATGTGTGTGGCAGCCAGAACCAGAAGGCAAGGGGCGACCTAAGCCTCAGAGACCGGCATTCTCCACCAAACTGTGAGCAGGCTGCCAGTTTCTGACCATGTCCTCCTGGAGTCCTGGATGGTTGACATCTGCCAGGAGAGTTGCAGCTTGAGATCAGCTCCCCAGAGGAGATACATGATACACCTGAGGCAGTATTCTCATGGCACACCCAGGAAACTGAGCGGCCTGGACCCAGTAGGTAATTAAGATGCATGGCCCACTTGGGAGAGTGCGTTGGCCAAGCACCTGGTCGCCTGAGCTGCTGGGACCTGGGAAGGCCACAAAACGCACGTGCATCTGAGTCTGTGACTTTGCGGTGTACCTGAAAACCTGAACCTGAGCAGCTTAGACCTGGGAATTGCAGGAAATGCAGGGCCCACATTGGGCAGTACCCCTGAAGAGCAATCTGGAACCTGAGCAGTGTACACGTGGAAAGCACACACCACCATGAGCTTGGGAAAGCCCAGTGTGTTCCATACGCTGCAAGCACTTTCCCAAAATACACACCAACATTATTTATTTGCAGTGTTCCTCCCTCCCTACAACTCAACTGAACAAGTGAGCCGAAATAAGTGACCACCTTTGCCCCCTTGTGCCAGGGCAGAAATTACACACTAAAGAGACTTGTAAAGAGAGGAAGCCAAAATAAACAAAGAAAAGGGAACCCCTCTGGGAGTGAGAGGTGCAACAGATTACAACCCTGTAGTTAATATTGACTAAGCATAGGAAGGGGCTTATAGATCTTGTAAAGAAATGCAAGCTGGAACAAGGAATTATCTGAAACTCAACTGAACCCACACTGCCCACAACGGCTCCAGAGAAATTCCTAGATACAGTTTTTCTATTATCAACCTTCTAATTTTTTTAAATTATTTATTATTTTTTCCTTCTTACTTTTTTTTTTTTTTTAATTTTACAATACTGTATTGGTTTTGCCATACATCCACATGAATCTGTCATGGGTGTACACGTGTTCCCCATCCTGAACCCCCCTCCCACTCCCTCCCTGTACCATCCATCTGGGTCATCCCAGTACACCAACCCCAAGCATCCTGTAACCTGCATCAAACCTGGGCTGGCGATTCGTTTCTTATATGATATTATACATGTTTCAATGCCATTCTCCCAAATCATCCAACCCTCCTCCTCTCCCACAGAGTCCAAAAGACTGTTCTATACATCTGTGTCTCTTTTGCTGTCTCACATACAGGGTTATCGTTACCATCTTTCTAAATTCCATAGACATGTGTTAGTATACTGTATTGGTGTGGGTTTTTTTTTTTTTTTTTTCCCCTTTCTTTCTTTCTGGCTTACTTCACTCGATATAATAGGCTCCAGTTTCATCCATCTCATTAGAACTGATTCAAATGTATTCTTTTTAATGGCTGAGTAATACTCCACTGTGTATATGTACCACAGCTTTCTTATCCATTCGTCTGCTGATGGACATCTAGGTTGCTTCCATGTCCTGGCTATTAGAAACAGTGCTGTGATGAACATTGTGGTACACGTGTCTCTTTCAATTCTGGTTTCCTTGGTGTGTATGCCCAGCAGTGGGATTGCTGGGTCATAATTAATCCTTTAATTTTCAATTTTACAACCTATTACCTTGCAAAATATGACCCTATTTTTAAAGCATATTTCATATTTTTAAATATATTTTGTGATTGATTGTGTTTTGTATTTTTAATATTGTATTTCAGAGAGTCTACCCTCTCCTCTAGATTTTTTTTTTTACTTAAATTAATTTACTTGTTTTAATTGGAGGCTAATTACTTTACAAAATTGTAGTGGTTGTTGCCATACATTGACATGAATCAGCCATGGGTGTATCAGTTCAGTTCAGTTCAGTTGCTCAGTTGTGCCCGACTATTTGCGACCCCACGCGCTGCAGCATGCCAGGTCTCCCTGTACATCAACAACTGCTGGAGTCTACCCAAACCCATGTCCATTGAGTCGGTGATGCCATCCAAACATCTCCTCCTCTGCTGTCCTCTTCTGCCCTCAGTCTTTCCCTGAATCAGGGTCTTTTCAAATGAATCAGGTGGCCAAAATATTGAAGATTCAGCTTCAAAATCAGTCCTTCAAATGAACACCCAGGACTGATCTCCTTTGGGATGGACTGGTTGGGTCTCCTTGCAGTCCAAGGGACTCTCAAGAGTCTTCTCCAACGCCACAGTTTAAAATCATTTATTCTCGGGAGCTCTGCTTTCTTTATAGTTCAACTCTCATATCCATACATGACCACGGGAAAAACCATAAGCTTGACTAGATGGACCTTTGTTGACGAAGTAATGTCTCTGCGTTTCAATATACTGTCTAGGTTGGTCATAACTTTCTTTCCAAGGTGTAAGTGTCTTATAATTTCATGGCTGCAATCACCATCTGCAATGATTTTGGACCCCTCTCTCCTCTCAAAGTATAACGTCAGCCACTGTTTCCCCATCTATTTGCCATGAAGTGATGGGACTGAATGCCATTATCTTAGCTTTGTGAATGTTCAGCTTTAAGCCAATCTTTTCAATCTGCTCATTCTCTTTCATCAAGAGGCTCTTTAGTTCTTCTTCACTTTCTGTCCAAAAGTGGTGTCATCTGCATATCTGAGTTATTGATATTTCTTCCGGCAAACTTGATTCCAGATTGTACTTCCTCCAGCCCAGCGTCTCACATGATGTACTCTGCATATAAGTTAAGTAAGCAGGGTGACAATATACAGCCTTGACCTACTCCTTTTCCTATTTGGAACCAGTCTGTTATTCCATGTTCAGTTGTAACTGTTCCTTCCTGACCTGCATACAGGTTTCTCAAGCGGCAGGTTACGTGGTCTGCTAATATATACCATGGGTGTATACCCATGGATGTATGTGCGTGCCTAATCCTGAACCTCCTCCCATCTCCCTCCCCATCTCATTCCTCAGGATTGTCCCAGTGCACTGGCCCTTGGCACCCTGTCTCATGCACCAAACCTGGACTGGCCTTCTATTTCACATATGGTAATATGCATGCTCCGCTTCTATTCTCCCAAATCATCCCACCCCTAGCTTCTTCCATAGAATCCAAAAGTCTGCTATTTATATCCGTGCCTCTTTTGCTCTCTCACATGTAGGGTCCTCATTACTATCTTTCTAAATTATATATATATGTGTATATATATATATATATATATATATATATATATGTTAATATAGTGTATGGATGTTTTTCTTTCTGACTTGCATCACTCTGTATCATAGGATCCAGTTTCATTCACCTCATTAGAACTGATTCAAATGCACTCTTTTAAATAGCTGAGTAATATTCCATTCTGTATATGTACCAAAGCTTTACTATCCATTCATCTGCTCATGGATATCTAGGTAGCTTCCATGTCCTAAACATGAAAACACCGCTGTGATGATGAACATTGGGGTAGACGTGTCTCTTTCAATTCTGGTTTCCTCAGTGTGTATGCCCAGCAGTGGGTTTCCTGGGTCACATGACAGTACTAGTTCCAGCTTTTTAAGGAATCTACACAGCGTCCCCCATACTGGCTGTACTAGTTTGCACTGCCTCCAACACTGTAAGAGGATTCCCTTTCTTCTGCAGTCTGTTCAGCATGTATTGTTTGTCGACGTTTTGATAACAGCCATTCTGACAGGTGTGAGATGGTACAACATTGTGGCTTGATTTCCATTTCTGTGATAATGAGTGATGTTGAGCATCTTTTCATGTGTTTCTTAACCATCTGTATGTCTTCTTTGGAGAACTGTCTGTTTAATTCTTCAGCCTAATTTTTGATTGGGCCATTAATTTTTTCTGGTATTGAGTTGCATGAGCTTCCTGTATATTTTTGAGTTTCACTTAGTCAATTGCTTCATTTACTATCATTTTCTCCCGTTCTGATGACTGTCTTTTCACCTTCCTTGTTTCCTTCATTGTTCAGGAGCTTTTAAATTTGATTCGTTCCGTTGGTTTATTTTTGCTTTTATTTACATTACTCTGGGAGGTGAGTCATAGAAGGTCCTGCTGTGATTTATGTCAGAGACTGTTCTGTCTATATTTTCCTCTAGAAGTTTTACAGTTTCTGGTCTTTCATTTAGATCTTTAATCCATATTTAGTTTATTTTTGTGTATCATTAGAAAGTATTCTAGAGTCATTATTTTACAGGTGGTTGGCCAGCTTTTCCAGTGCCACTTGTTAAAGAGATCGGTCTTTTCTCCATTGTATATTCCTGAGTCCTTTGTCAAAGATAAAGTGACCATAGGTGCGTGGATTTATCTCTGGGCTTTCTATTTTGTTCCATTGGTCTATATTTCTGTCTTGGTGTCAGTAACATATTGTCTTGATAACTGTAGCTTTGTACTATAGTCTGCAGTCATGCAGGTTGATTCCTTCAGTTCCATTCTTCTTTCTCAAGATTGCTTTGGCTATTCGAGGTTTTTTTTTTTTTCCCCTTCATACAAACTGTGCAATGATTTGTCCTAGTTCTCTGAAAAACACTTTTGGTAGGTTGATAATTACTTTAAATGTAAACAGATTAAATGTTCCAACCAAAAGACACAGACTGATTGAATGGATGCAAAAACATGACCCATATATATATGCTGTCAACCAGAAACCACCTTCAGATGCAAAGACACATATAGCCTGAAATTGAGAGGATGGAAAAATACGTTCTATGCAAATGGAAAGCAAAAGAAGGCTGGGATATTAATCCTGATATCAGACAGGCCTTAAAATAAGAATACTATAAAAAATAAGGAAAGACACTACACTATGATAAAAGGATCAATCCAAGAGGGAGACATAACAGTTGTAAACATCTATGCACTGAACACTTTATTGCCGAATTTTACCTTAAATTGAAGAAACTAGCGAAAATGACTAGATGATTCAGGTATGAACTAAATCAAATCCCTTATGTTTATACAGTGGAAGTGACAAATAGATTCAAGACAGAATATTGAAGATTCAAGACAGAATCAAGATAGACAGAATGCCTGAAGAACTATCGATGGAGTTTTGTGACAGTGTACAGGAGGCAGTGATCAAGACCATACCCAAGAAACACAAATGCCAAAAGTCAAAATGGTTCTCTGAGGAGGCCTTCCAAATAGCTGAGAAATGAAAAGAAGCAAAAGACAAAGGAGAGAGGGAAATATATACCCATTTGAATGAAGAGTTCCAAAGAATTGCAAGTAGAGATAAGAAAGCCTTCCTCAGCAATCAACAAAAAGAACAGAGGAAAACAATAGAATGGGAAAGACTAGAGATCACGTCAAGGAAATTAGAGATACTAAGGGAGCATTTCATGTAAAGATGGGCACAATAATGGACAGAAATGGTACGGACATAAGAGAAGCAAAAGATATTAAGAATTGATGGCAACAATGCACAGAAGAATTATACAAAAAAGATCTTCATGATGCAGATAACCAGGATAGTGTGGTCACTCACCTAGAGCCAGACATCCTGGAATGTGAAGCCAAGTGGATCTTAGGAAGCAAAGCTAGTGGAAGTTATGGAATTCCAGTTGAGCTATTTGAAATCCTAAAAGACGATGTTGTGAAAGTACCATGCAATATGCCGGCAAAGTTTCAAAGCTCGGCAGTGGCCACCGGAGTGGAAAACGTCAGTTTTCATCCCAGTCTCAAAGGAAGGTAATGCCAAAGAATGCTCAAACAACCACACAGTTGCACTCATCTCACGTGCTAGTAGAGTAATGCTCAAAATTCTCCAAGCCAGGCTTCAACAGTATGTGAACTGTGAACTTCCAGATGTTAAAAGTGGACTTAGAATAGGCAGAGGAACCAGAGATCAAATTGCCAACATCCACTGGATCATGGAAAAAGCAAGAGTTCCAGGAAAAACATATATTTCTGCTTTATTCAATATGCCAAAACCTCTGAGTGTGTGGGTCAAAATAAACTGTGGAAAATTCTAAAAGAGATGGGAGTACCAGGCCACCTGACTTGCCTCCTGAGAAATCTGTGTGCAGGTCAAGAAGCATCAGTTAGAACTGGACATGAAACAACAGACTGGTTGCAAGTCGGGAAAGGAGTATATCAAGGCTGTATTTCATCACCCTGCTATTTAACTTACAAGCAAAGGACATCATGCTAAATGCCAGGCTGGATGAAGCACAAGCTGGAATCAAGATTGTCAAGAGAAATATCAGTAATCCCATGTATGCAGATAACACCACCCTTATGGCAGAAAGTGAGGACCTAAAGAGCCTCTTGATGAAAGTGAAAGAGGAGAGTGAAAAAGTTGGCTTAAAACTCAACGTTGATTCACAAAACTAATATCATGGCATCCAGGCACATCCCTTCATGGCAAGTAGATCAGGAAACAATGGAAATAGTGCCAGACTGTTTTTCGCAGTTGGGGAGGCAAATCACTACAGATGTTGATTGCAGCCATGAAATTCAAAGGTGCTTGCTCCTTGGAAGTCACGCTATGACTTACTTAGAAAGCATTAAAAAGCAGAGACATTATTTTACCAACAATCAACCAATGTGTCAAAGCAATCCTTTTTGCAATAGTCATGTACTGATGTGAGAGTTGGAGGAGAAGGAAAGCTGAGTGCCTAAGAATTCATCCTTTGGAACTGTGGTGTTGGAGAAAACTCTTGAGGATATCAAAGCAGTCAATCCCAAGAAAATCAGTCCTGAACATACACTGAGATGACTGAAGCTCCAATACTTTGGCAACCTGATGCAAAGAAGTAACTCATTTGAAAAGACCCTGATGCTGGAAAAGATTGAAGGCCAGAAGAGAAGGGGACGATAGAAGACGAGATAGTTGGATGGCATCCTCAATGCACATGAGTTTTAGCAAGCTCTGGAAGTTGGTGATGGACAGGGACAGGGAAGCCTGGTGTGATGTTTTACCATAAAGTATGATGTTAGTTATACAGTGTATTACCATCATCAGGTTGAGGAAGTTTTCTATTTCTAGTTTGCTAAGAGTTTTTATACAGAATGTGTTCAGTCACTCAGATCTGTCCAGCTCTTTGCGACCCCATGGAGTTTAAACCCAAATGGTTCCTCTGGTTGAGGATTCTCCAGGCAAGAATATTGAAGTTGGTTGCCGTGCCCTCTG
The DNA here is from genome assembly GCF_002263795.3 of Bos taurus. Classification (NCBI taxonomy): domain Eukaryota; kingdom Metazoa; phylum Chordata; class Mammalia; order Artiodactyla; family Bovidae; genus Bos; species Bos taurus. The sequence goes on from NC_082638.1 coordinate 25,644,754, forward strand.
CCAGGGCATCGTCCCAACCCTGGAATAGATATCAGACTTTATCAAATTATTTTTCAGCGTTTTTCGAGATGACCCTACTGTGTTTTATTTTTTGTCCTTTAGTACTTTGAATTACACTGATTGATTTTCAAATGTTTAACCAATCCTGCATTCTTAGGGGACAAAAATTAATAGATTATGCTGCGTTGTCTTTGTATATATTGACATAGTCTGCGCTTCACTCTGAACACTTTCTGTTGCTACGTCTTCAAGTGCACAATTTTCTCCTGCTGTCCTGTCTAATCTGTCATTTATTCTATCGACTGTGTTTGCCATCTGACGTTACAGTTTTCCTATCTACAAGATGGAATTGGTCTACTTTATTATTTGCATGTCTCTACTTAATTTTACAAAATGCAAAAAACACAGTCATTCCAATATTTTAATGTCTCTGTCGGCAATGTCTTAAATCTATGCCGCTTCTGGGTCAGTTTGATTTCTCAAGGGAAATTTAATATGATCTTTTCTTACCTTAGTGAGATTAAATATCTTTTTAAGGTGGTTAGTGTATAGTCCCATATCTTTCTTGTCAAATGGCTGCTCATGTCTTTTAAACATCTCTGAATAAAGTGAATGTCCAGTAGTACATCTTTCTTAGAAACTGTTGGCTCGTGTGTTTTTCACATTTTTCTATCATTCTTTAGGTTCTTTGTTATAAAATTTTAACAGCCATCTTTTGGGTTTGTTTATGGTGCTTTTTTTTTTTTTTTTCCTACCTCTTAAAATTTTAAGCAGTGTCATGCATCCAGGGTGAATAAGGAACCAGTGTACACCAGGAAGTGAGCACTTCACAGGAAACCCAGGAAGTCCCATTAAGACAAAAAACTGTGTACCCCAGGGCACACCTCAGGCTGGCTGACCCTGCTTGTCAATTAGGAACACAAGGACTGAGATGAAGCCGACACCTCATTCCCCTTTCCTCCAGAGGCAAGCACCTCAGTGAGAGACCTTGGGAACCAGACGGGGATACATGATTACACAGTGTTCCTTCCAGGAAGCTGGAATCTTGTCGTAGCTCTTCATGGAAATGAATTCCAGCATGGTCTCAATGGTGACGTAAGCAGCAATGGAGGTACCAGCTGGAAAACAAGATGAGAAAAGAGATTTGTAAGGGCACATGTTGAGAAAGCCCTTTCCAGATGAGGCTCACACAATCTGAGCAAGCACCGCCCCTTCAGGGGAATACTAATCACTCAAAGGTCGTCATTTCTTTCTTGGGATGCCTCATCCCCATCACCCTGTATAAACCCAAACTTGGGTATTACACCTAACGAGGTGAGCATGAGTCCTAGATTTGAAACTAGACAGCTCCAAGTGGACCAATAGCAAAAATATTCAGTGCATTCTCACAGCCTGAAGACAGGGGTTTCAGACTGGAAACTAGAAAAGTGAGGACACCTATGTGCAAACTGAGCAAAGGAAGTGGGATGGAAAAGATTCCTGGTAGGTGGTCCAGAATTAAATGGTGCTCAAAGTGCTTTAAGACCACCTTATAGGAGGAAAGTAGAATGATTCTCTTTTCCACAGAAACTTCGATAGAACCTAATTATCATGGAGGAATTTTAGGCAGGATATTAAAAACTAGATAATGGTAGAATGTGAGAGAGAAAAGAATGAAAGCCTGAATACTGTGGCTGTGGGCCAAGGTTTGGAGGAGATCCAGTCTCCCTGCCATGTGGCCCTTCATGTAGACTTAGAGAGATGAGGATGGCAGGTGAGTTTGGAGGGTTCCTAAGGCCATTAAAAATGCTACCTTCCCCCCACCAAATCATCTGAGTTGCTCTCCATCCTCCCCTAGAGTTGACAGGATCGGGCTTTGTGATGTGAAGGCCCACTCAGGGCCACCATTGGCTGGGGAAATGAGTTGCTGACCTCATAAAGCATAAGGCTGTGGCCCCCTGGGAGGGGTATGCATAGGGCTGCTCAGGGGCTCTGGAGCAGACCACTGCGAGTCTTCAAAATGACTAAGGTGACTGGGAAGCCACAAGGCTCTAGAGAAGTTGTGGAACAGCAGACTCTAGATACCCAGGAGGAAAAGATGAAAAGCTCCTGTCAACAGATGTCCAAAGAAGTGTCAAGGTGAGCTGAACCCATGCAAGGTCCCTTTGCCCATTGAGACCGCCCCATAAGACACCTCCCCTTGTCCTTGCCAGGCCCTTACCCCTTCTCCTCCCACACCCCTTCTCCTGAAGCCATTGTTCTCATCCATCTTCGCCCTCTTCCCCAAACAAACCGCCACTCTGTACTCCCTTTTTTTGTTTTCTCCAGGTGGCCAGGGTAACCATGAGGGTGAATAAGCCATCTGGTCCTGAGCTTATTTTTTCTTGTGGTTGGAAGCTTTTTGATTGCAGTTTTGCCTTCTATGTTCGTGATGGGTCTGTTGAGATTATCTACTTCTTCCTGGTTCAGTTTTGGAAGGTTATACTTTTCTGAGTATTTGTCCATTTCTTCTAAGTTGTCCATTTTATTGTCATATAGCTGCTGATAGTAGTCTCAGGATCTTTTCTATTTCTGTGTTGTCTGTTGTGATTTTTCCATTTTCATTTTAATTTGTTGAATTGATTCTTCTCCCTTTCTTTCTTGATGAATCTGGCTAATGGCTTGTCTTTTTTTTTTTCCTTTTTTAATCTTCTTAAAGAACTGTCTTCCTTTTGCTGATTTTTGTAACAGTTTCTTTTCTTTTTCACTTATTTCTTCCCTAATTTTTATGATTTCTTTCCTTCTGCTAACCCCGGGGTTCTTCATTTCTTCTTTTTCTCATTGCTTTAGCTGGGACGTTAGGTCATTTATTTGAGGTTTCTCTTGTTTCTTCAGATAAGCTTGTATTTTTATGAATCTTCCCCTTAGCACTGCTTTCTGAATCCCATTGGTTTTCATTTCATTTTCATTCATATCGTGTTTTCATTTTTGTTTGTATCTATGCATATTTTCATTTCTTTTCTGATTTCTTCTGTTATATGTTGGTTATTCAGAAGTGTGTTGTTCAGCCTCCATATGTTTGTATTTTTAATAGTTTTATTTTTCCTGCTGTTGTAGGTTGTTTAGTCGCTCAGTCGTTTCCGACTCTTGTGGCCCCATGGACTGTAGCCTGCCAAACTCCTCTGTGCGTGGAACTCTCCAGGCCAGAATACTGGAGTTGGTTGCCATTTCCTTCTCCAGAGAATCTTCCCAACTCAGGAATCGAACCTGGGTCTCCTGCATTGCAGGCAGATTCTTTGCTGACTCAGCTACAACATCTAATCTTACTGCATTGTGATCAGAAATGATGCTTGAAATGATTTCATTTTTGTTTTCTTTTTCTAATTTACCAGGGCTAGATTTATGCGATCTATCCTGGAAATGTTCCATGTGCACTTGAGAAAAAGGTGAGATTCATTGTTTTGGGGTGAAGTGTCCGATAGATATCAATTAGGTCTAACCGGTCCATTGTATCATTTGAAGTTTGTGTTTCCTTGCTGATTTTCTGCTCGGTTGATCTATACATACATGTAACTGGGATATGAAAGTCTCCGACTATTACTACATTACTTTTAATTTCCCCTTTCAAATTTGTTAGCATTTGCCTTACGTACTGCGGTACTCCTATGTTGGGTACATAGGTATTTATAGAAGAAAAGGAGAGAGATAAACATCTGAATGCAGAGTTCCAAAGAATAGCAAGAAGAGATAAGAAAGCCTTCTTCAGCAGTCAATGCAAAGAAATAGAGGAAAACAACAGAATAGGAAAGACTAGGGAATCTCTTCAAGAAAATCAGAGATACCAAAGGAACCTTTCATGCAAACCTTGGCTCGATAAAGGACAGAAATGGTATGGACCTAACAGAAGCAGAAGATATTAAGAAGAGATGGCAAGAATACACAGAAGAACTGTACAAAAAAGATCTTCATGACCCAGTTAATCATGATGGTGTGTTCACTGACCTAGAGCCAGACATCCTGGAACGTGAAGTCAAGTGGGCCTTAGAAAGCAGCACTACGAACAAAGAGAGTGGAGGTGATGGAATTCCAGTTGAGCTATTCCAAATCCTGAAAGATGATGCTGTGAAAGTGCTGCACTCAATATGCCAGCAAATTTGGAAAACTCAGCAGTGGCCACAGGACTGGAAAAGGTGAGTTTTCATTCCAATCCCAAAGAAAAGCAATGCCAAAGAATGCTCAAACTACCACACATTTGCACTCATCTCACACACTAGTAAAGTAATGCTCAAAATTCTCCAAGCCAGGCTTCAGCAATATGGAAACCGTGAACTTCCTGATGTTCAAGCTGGTTTTAGAAAAGGCAGAGGAACCAGAGATCAGATTGCCAACATCCGCTGGATCATGGAAAAAGCAAGAGTGTTCCGGAAAAGCATCTATTTCTGCTTTATTGACTATGCCAAAGCCTTTGCCTGTGTGGATCCCAATAAACTGTGGAAACTTCTGAAAGAGATGGGAATACCAGACCACCTGGTCTGCCTCTTGAGAAATTTGTATGCAGGTCAGGAAGCAACAGTTAGAACTGGACATGGAACAACAGACTGGTTCCATATAGGAAAAGGAGTCCGTCAAGGCTGTATATTGTCAACCTGTTTATTTAACTTACATGCAGAGTACATCATGAGAAACGCTAGGCTGGAAGAAATACAAGCTGGAATCAAGATTGCCGGGAGAAATATCAATAACCTCAGATATGCAGATGACACCACCCTTATCGCAGAAAGTGAAGAGGAGCTAAAAAGCCTCTTGATGAAGGTGAAAGTGGAGAGTGAAAAAGTTGGCTTAAAGCTCAACATTCAGAAATCGAAGATCATGGCATCTGGTCCCATCACTTCATGGGAAATAGATGGGGTGACAGTGGAAACAGTGTCAGACTTTATTTTTCTGGGCTCCAAAATCACTGCAGATGGTGACTGCAGTCATGCAATTAAAAGACGCTTACTCCTTGGAAGGAAAGTTATAACTAACCTAGATAGCATATTCAAAAACAGAGACATTCCTTTACCAACAAAGGTCCATCTAGTCAAGGCTATGGTTTTTCCTATGGTCATATATGGATGTGAGAGTTGGACTGTGAAGAATGCTGAGCGCCTAAGGATTGATGCTTTTGAACTGTGGTGTTGGAGAAGACTCTTGAGAGTCCCTTGGACTGCAAGGAGATCCAAGCTGTCCATTCTGAAGGAGATGAGCCCTGGGATTTCTTTGGAAGAATGATGTTAAAGCTGAAACTCCAGTACTTTGGCCACCTCTTGAGAAGGATTGACTCATTGAAAAAGGCTCTGTTTCTGGAAGGGATTGGGCGCAAGAGGAGAAGGGGACGACACAGGATGAGATGGCTGGATGGCTTCACTGACTCGATGAACGTGAGTCTCAGTGAATTCCGGGAGTTGGTGATCTACAGGGAGGCCTGGCGTGCTGCGATTCCTGGGGTTGTGAAGAGTCAGAAACAACTGAGCGACTGATCTGATCTGATCTGATATCTTCTTCTTGTATTGATGCTTTGATCATTATGTAGTGGCCTTCACTTTCTCATTTCACAGGCTTTATTTCAGTCTATTTTATCTGATATGAATATAGCTACTCCTGCATTCTTTGGGTCTCCACTTGCATGAAATACCTTTTCCCAGCACTCCACATTCAAGCTATATGTGTACCTTGGCTTCAGGTGGTTCTCTTGTAGAGAGCATATAAAGGAGTCTGGTTTGGTAACCATTTTACAATACTTCCTTTGTCACCTATCTATCCATTTGTCCATCCCTCTTTCCAACGCACAGTCGATCTTTTTCCTTGTTGCTTTTGTTTTAAATTGCAGACATCAGTATGTGTCTCCTTAGATATTTCAGCAAGCCTGCCATTAAGTAGTGAGCTGAATTTGTTTACAGCAATTTTCTTTGGATACTAATTTTAGATACAATGATATATAGCAATATTTTCTTCTCACAGTCACGTTACTTTTTAACTGAAGTATAGTTGATTTACAACATTGTGTGAATGTCTGTTTTACAGAAAAGTGATTCAGTTATGCATATATATACGTGTAAATGCATTGTGTGTACACACACACACACACACACACATATACACATTCTTTTATTTAATCTTTATGTATGTATGCATTTATTTATTTATTTAATTTTTTTTACTACACTGTAGTGTGTGTGATTAGTTCTATAACCAGGATTTGAACATGTATCCACTGCAGTGCAAGTGTGGAATCTTTACTGCTGGACTGCCAGGGTTCCCCCATATATATTTGTTTTCATTATAAGTTATCATGGGATACTGAATATATTTCTCTGTGTTCTACAGTAGAAACTTGTCAATCCATTCCATGTACTCTAGTTTATATCTCCTCCCCCCAATCTCTTAGTCCATTGCTCCCCCAATTCTCTCTGCCTTGGAAGCCTCAAGTCTGTTATATATGTCCATGAGCTTGCATCTGTTGCATACACATGTTCATTTGTGTCATATCTTAGATTCTACATTTGAATGATATAATTTGGTATTTGTCTTTCTCTGTGTGCCTTATTTCATTTAGTATGATTATCTCTCGGGCCATGCATGTTGACTCAAATGGCCTTATTTTTGTAGTTGTACATTTTCTTGTATCCTTCTAACTATACATAGAATTATTCATCTGTGATTAATTTCCTGTCTATATTTTTTAAATGAGTGTAGTACACCACTCTTGGTATAGTACATCCATTTTGAGTCTGTATTAGGATTTTATATGGATATGTCAGTCACTTCAATTCAATTGCTCAGTTGTGTCCGATGGTTTGGAACCCCATGGACTGTAGCATGCCCCGCTTTCCCTGTCAATCACTAACTCCGGGAGCTTGTGTCTCCTTCCTTCTCAGCTTTATTATAGTTCGTATTTCTTGTTTGACAAATCTGTACAGAGTTTCCTTTGTTGTGGCTGTACTGATTCTTGCTCCCTTACATCGATACACAGAGGCAGTCAGCAGTGTTTATTTTCTCTGACCTGCTCTCAGAAGTGTGTACGACATCACTCTTGCTAAGTCGGTCCCTGTAGATTATGTATGTGACAGGTATTTGTGGGAATCCATGAATTTCAGCCTACCAATATAAGCCTTCCAGGGAGTTCCATTTTACCTCTGTTGGGGTACTCACTACCAGCAATATTGTCTGTCCTATGTGAAACGTAAATTCTGTAACACAACTCTCATCTGCCCTTCTTCAGTGACTCTGATTATCACAATTGTCTGTACCTCTGACAAGGTCGTTCTTTCCTTGTTTCAATGCTTGAGTCATATTCCGTCATGAACCCCTACCCCATTCCTTTATCTGTTCATCTCTCTGTCCCCGTGTACTTCCTTTAATTTCATCTCTGGGCATTGGGAATCCTGCTGCAGTGCATGCTCTTGGGCATGTGGTTTTCAAAGTCTGTGTATTTCTGAAGTATCATAGGAGTGGAGAAGCCCTGTCATATTTTCTTTTTTTTTTTTTTTATAAAGTCACGTGGACAGTGATTCTTATACTGGCTCCTCCCGCTGATATACCCTCACTACTATAAAAGGATCCCGCTGACTAATGTTAATCTACCATTTCTGGCCTGGTCTGTTTTCCACGGTGGCCTTTTTCACTGGTCAGAGTTGATATCTTGTGGCAGTTTGTATCTCTGATAAGAAACCTTGTGGAGTACTATTCATGGGCTTTTTGCTTTTAGAAAGCACTTTGAGTTGTATTTTCCTGTTGATACTTTCTTCCTGAGAGTGTTCCAGTTGTGTGTGTGTGTGTGTGTGTGTGTGTGTGTGTGTGTGTTTATTTATTTAATTTTGGGTGTGTGACCTTGACATGTTCAAGGGTGGGTGTCCTGTCGAGTCCAGAGGCCTTGTGAATATCAGATGTCCATCAGCGATAGTTTTGATGCTGCAGTTGCAGAGAAAATCTTCCATGCTGAAGGGTTTCTTTATTCTGTCCTATTTTAGGATGGTCTGTGCCGCCTGAGAGTTTTACTCAGGCCTGGTTGTATATTAAAGTAGAAAGAGCCAGAGGATGCCGGCAAACCTGGTGACTGCTCACACTTGGTGACTGCTCACACTTGGATTTTATTTTAAGTAAAAGTCAATCCTTGATTGACAAGGACACGTTTGTTTTACTTGTACAGATTCTTGTTCCATGGGACTGAGAATACTAGATATTCAGCTGTGCTTGTTTTCACCTACATGTTATTAGAACGAGTCTCATCTACCACTCTTGCTGAACTAGGTTTGCATGGATTCTGTATGTTATATGTATCTCTGGGAAGAAATTAGTACCAATTTCCAGATGTATCCCTTCCATGCAACCAGGGTCCTCTGCTATCCATAAATTTCATGCCAGGTTGGATGCTCACATCACCTTTGTGTGGGTGCTAACTGCTCTGGATTTTTGTATAGCAATTGTCCGTTGCATCCCATAATGCATCCCATAATGTTTCTTGAGTCGACTCTCCTTCACTCAGTGTGATGATCTCTGGGTTGATCTCTCTCTCTGAAGACGGCCTATGTTCATATTTCAATGCTTGATTCAAAAATCATTCTAGACCTGTATCATGTTTGTTTATCCATTGCTCTCTCCAGGTATGCTAACTTTGCTTTCATCTCTTCAATGTTCTGAATGGTGCCATGGGAGGTTTGGGGTGTGTTGTGTGCAAAATCTCTTCATTTCTGAAATATTCCAGGAGAGGATCTGATTAATCAAACTGTCTCTACCTCTTTATTTATTTATTTATTTCTCTCTCATGGGAGTGCACTTTTCTAGTCATGCTCATATGACTCTTACCAAGTCTATCCCACCAGTACTCTAAAGTGTCCACTGTAGTAATGTTACTCTACCATTGATACCATGTCCAGCTTTTGACACTTGAGCATGTTCCATGCTCATGCAGAGGTGATAATGTCCTCACAACTTTGATGTTTATGTCTCTTAGAATTCACCCAATGTGCAAATTGCCATGTGCTTTCTTAAATAAACATGGAATTGTGTTTACCTGTTCACATGCTCTTCCTGTTAGCTTCTCCTGTGTTTACGTTATTTTTCCCCTTAGGTGAGCTCTGGTAATTTGTCATGGGTGGGTATCAGTTGGAGCTCAGCACCCTTGTGAATAGTGTGTCCATCAGCAAGCATTTTAAGGTTACTGTTAGAAAAAAAAAAAAATGTCCACAAGACGCCAGCATTTCTTCATGCCCTGCTCTTGTTGCTCTGGTAACAGAAGCCTCTGTGGTTATCCCAGACCTGCTTGTAAATGAGAGTAAAATAAGAAAGAGGAAGCCACCCAAAGCTTTTGTCTCTTGAGCCTTTAAGATTTTTTTTTACTATAAGTAAAGTTTTATTTCTTACTTAAGACTATTTACTCCATTGTAATTATTGCAGGTAAACAGTTTCTCCTTCCCTTCCACAGACAACTGGAGGTATTCTGCTGCAGTTATTGTCACCTATTTTTTTCAGAATCTGAAAAAATCAACAGAATCTGTTGAGGACATGTCTCTTGATACAGGAGGTCTGTGTGGATTATGAATTGCATAGGTATTCAGGGGAATAAGTCTATTGCAGCCTTCACCTTTCAGCTTCTTATGCATTGACACCATTTGCTAACTGTAAGTTTCTTACCAGGAGTGTAAGTACATTTCACTTTTGTTTGGATACTAATGTTAACCTACATTTGTCAGGGGCTTGAACAAGAGAAGGACCCAGCCTGGTTCATGGCAGCGACAGAGATGCTGACTCAGGAGTATTTGTTGGGGGTTTGAACAAAGGCAGAACTCACCCTGGTTCAGTGCAGGGACCGAATTGCAGGATCAGGAGTGTTTCTCGGGGCTTAAACATTGGGAGCACCCAGCCTACTTTTGTGCAGGGATCCTTATGTGGGTTCAGGATTATGTGTTGGGAGACTAACGAGGGCAGAACCTAGATTCGTTCAGTGCAGTGACAGAGAGGTGTGATCAGGAGTATTTTCAGCAGCCCTGCTAAAAGGCAGAAACCATCGTAGTTCAGTGCAGGGACCGAGCTGTTGGCTCAGATTATTAGTCAGGGTCTTGAACAAGGATAGGACCGAGGCTAGCTCAGTGCAGAGACCGAGATGCAGGCTCAGGAGTGTTTTGTTGGGGTTTTGAAAATGGAGGGCCCAGCCAATTTAGTGCAGAGACCGAGAGGAGGGCTCAGGAATATTTGTTGGGGACTTGAACATGGAAAGAACCCAGCCTGCTTCAGGGCAGGGACCAAGATTTTAGCTGAGGAGTATGTGTTGGGGGATCTAACAAGGGCAGGACCTAGACTCGTTCAGTGCAATGACCGAGATGTAGGTTCAGGAGCATTTGCCAGTGGCTTGATCTCGTGCTTGACCCCGCCTAGTTCAGTGCAGGTAATGAGATGTGGGCTCAGGAGTGTTTCCCGCAGCTTGACTATGGGAAGGACCCAGCCTTCTTCAAAGCAGGGACCAAGACGTGGGCTCAGGAGTCTGTGTTGGGGTATATAACAAGGGCAGGACCTAGACTTCTTCAGTGAAGTGACCTAGAGGTGGGCTCAGGAGCATTTTGCGGAGGCTTGAGTAAATGCTGGACCCAGCTAGTTCAGTACAGGGAATGAGATGTGGACTCAGGAGTGTTTCCCGCGGCTTGAACATGGGAAGAACCCGGCCTTTTTCCAAACAGTGACCAAGATATGGTCTCATGAGTGTTTGTCGGGGTCTTCAACTAGGGCAAAACCCAGCCAAGTTCAGTGCAGGGGCTGATATGTAAGCTCAGGAGTGTTTGTCGGGGCTTGAACAAGAGCAGAAAGCATCTGCTTCAGGTCAGGGACTAACCTGTGGGTTCAGGATTATTTGTTGGGGGATCTAACTGTGGCAGGACCTAGACTCATTCAGTGCAGTGACCAAGAGGTGGACTCAGGAGCATTTTCCGGGGGCTTGAGCAAATGCTGGACCCAGCTAGTTCAGTGCACATAAAGAGATGAGGGCTCAGAAGTGTTTGTCCAGGCTTGAACAAGGGCAGGGCCCAGTGTAGTTCAATGTAGTTCCCTGCACTGAACCAGGATGAGTTCTGACCTTGTTCAAACCCCCAACAAATACTCCTGAGTCAGCATCTCTGTCGCTGCCATGAACCAGGCTGGGTCCTTCTCTTGTTCAAGCCCCTGACAAATGTAGGTTAACATTAGTATCCAAACAAAAGTGAAATGTACTTACACTCCTGGTAAGAAACTTACAGTTAGCAAATGGTGTCAATGCGTAAGAAGCTGAAAGGTGAAGGCTGCAATAGACTTATTCCCCTGAATACCTATGCAATTCATAATCCACACAGACCTCCTGTATCAAGAGACATGTCCTCAACAGATTCTGTTGATTTTTTCAGATTCTGAAAAAAATAGGTGACAATAACTGCAGCAGAATACCTCCAGTTGTCTGTGGAAGGGAAGGAGAAACTGTTTACCTGCAATAATTACAATGGAGTAAATAGTCTTAAGTAAGAAATAAAACTTTACTTATAGTAAAAAAAAATCTTAAAGGCTCAAGAGACAAAAGCTTTGGGTGGCTTCCTCTTTCTTATTTTACTCTCATTTACAAGCAGGTCTGGGATAACCACAGAGGCTTCTGTTACCAGAGCAACAAGAGCAGGGCATGAAGAAATGCTGGCGTCTTGTGGACATTTTTTTTTTTTTTCTAACAGTAACCTTAAAATGCTTGCTGATGGACACACTATTCACAAGGGTGCTGAGCTCCAACTGATACCCACCCATGACAAATTACCAGAGCTCACCTAAGGGGAAAAATAACGTAAACACAGGAGAAGCTAACAGGAAGAGCATGTGAACAGGTAAACACAATTCCATGTTTATTTAAGAAAGCACATGGCAATTTGCACATTGGGTGAATTCTAAGAGACATAAACATCGAAGTTGTGAGGACATTATCACCTCTGCATGAGCATGGAACATGCTCAAGTGTCAAAAGCTGGACATGGTATCAATGGTAGAGTAACATTACTACAGTGGACACTTTAGAGTACTGGTGGGATAGACTTGGTAAGAGTCATATGAGCATGACTAGAAAAGTGCACTCCCATGAGAGAGAAATAAATAAATAAATAAAGAGGTAGAGACAGTTTGATTAATCAGATCCTCTCCTGGAATATTTCAGAAATGAAGAGATTTTGCACACAACACACCCCAAACCTCCCATGGCACCATTCAGAACATTGAAGAGATGAAAGCAAAGTTAGCATACCTGGAGAGAGCAATGGATAAACAAACATGATACAGGTCTAGAATGATTTTTGAATCAAGCATTGAAATATGAACATAGGCCGTCTTCAGAGAGAGAGATCAACCCAGAGATCATCACACTGAGTGAAGGAGAGTCGACTCAAGAAACATTATGGGATGCATTATGGGATGCAACGGACAATTGCTATACAAAAATCCAGAGCAGTTAGCACCCACACAAAGGTGATGTGAGCATCCAACCTGGCATGAAATTTATGGATAGCAGAGGACCCTGGTTGCATGGAAGGGATACATCTGGAAATTGGTACTAATTTCTTCCCAGAGATACATATAACATACAGAATCCATGCAAACCTAGTTCAGCAAGAGTGGTAGATGAGACTCGTTCTAATAACATGTAGGTGAAAACAAGCACAGCTGAATATCTAGTATTCTCAGTCCCATGGAACAAGAATCTGTACAAGTAAAACAAACGTGTCCTTGTCAATCAAGGATTGACTTTTACTTAAAATAAAATCCAAGTGTGAGCAGTCACCAAGTGTGAGCAGTCACCAGGTTTGCCGGCATCCTCTGGCTCTTTCTACTTTAATATACAACCAGGCCTGAGTAAAACTCTCAGGCGGCACAGACCATCCTAAAATAGGACAGAATAAAGAAACCCTTCAGCATGGAAGATTTTCTCTGCAACTGCAGCATCAAAACTATCGCTGATGGACATCTGATATTCACAAGGCCTCTGGACTCGACAGGACACCCACCCTTGAACATGTCAAGGTCACACACCCAAAATTAAATAAATAAACACACACACACACACACACACACACACACACACACAACTGGAACACTCTCAGGAAGAAAGTATCAACAGGAAAATACAACTCAAAGTGCTTTCTAAAAGCAAAAAGCCCATGAATAGTACTCCACAAGGTTTCTTATCAGAGATACAAACTGCCACAAGATATCAACTCTGACCAGTGAAAAAGGCCACCGTGGAAAACAGACCAGGCCAGAAATGGTAGATTAACATTAGTCAGCGGGATCCTTTTATAGTAGTGAGGGTATATCAGCGGGAGGAGCCAGTATAAGAATCACTGTCCACGTGACTTTATAAAAAAAAAAAAAAAGAAAATATGACAGGGCTTCTCCACTCCTATGATACTTCAGAAATACACAGACTTTGAAAACCACATGCCCAAGAGCATGCACTGCAGCAGGATTCCCAATGCCCAGAGATGAAATTAAAGGAAGTACACGGGGACAGAGAGATGAACAGATAAAGGAATGGGGTAGGGGTTCATGACGGAATATGACTCAAGCATTGAAACAAGGAAAGAACGACCTTGTCAGAGGTACAGACAATTGTGATAATCAGAGTCACTGAAGAAGGGCAGATGAGAGTTGTGTTACAGAATTTACGTTTCACATAGGACAGACAATATTGCTGGTAGTGAGTACCCCAACCGAGGTAAAATGGAACTCCCTGGAAGGCTTATATTGGTAGGCTGAAATTCATGGATTCCCACAAATACCTGTCACATACATAATCTACAGGGACCGACTTAGCAAGAGTGATGTCGTACACACTTCTGAGAGCAGGTCAGAGAAAATAAACACTGCTGACTGCCTCTGTGTATCGATGTAAGGGAGCAAGAATCAGTACAGCCACAACAAAGGAAACTCTGTACAGATTTGTCAAACAAGAAATACGAACTATAATAAAGCTGAGAAGGAAGGAGACACAAGCTCCCGGAGTTAGTGATTGACAGGGAAAGCGGGGCATGCTACAGTCCATGGGGTTCCAAACCATCGGACACAACTGAGCAATTGAATTGAAGTGACTGACATATCCATATAAAATCCTAATACAGACTCAAAATGGATGTACTATACCAAGAGTGGTGTACTACACTCATTTAAAAAATATAGACAGGAAATTAATCACAGATGAATAATTCTATGTATAGTTAGAAGGATACAAGAAAATGTACAACTACAAAAATAAGGCCATTTGAGTCAACATGCATGGCCCGAGAGATAATCATACTAAACGAAATAAGGCACACAGAGAAAGACAAATACCAAATTATATCATTCAAATGTAGAATCTAAGATATGACACAAATGAACATGTGTATGCAACAGATGCAAGCTCATGGACATATATAACAGACTTGAGGCTTCCAAGGCAGAGAGAATTGGGGGAGCAATGGACTAAGAGATTGGGGGGAGGAGATATAAACTAGAGTACATGGAATGGATTGACAAGTTTCTACTGTAGAACACAGAGAAATATATTCAGTATCCCATGATAACTTATAATGAAAACAAATATATATGGGGGAACCCTGGCAGTCCAGCAGTAAAGATTCCACACTTGCACTGCAGTGGATACATGTTCAAATCCTGGTTATAGAACTAATCACACACACTACAGTGTAGTAAAAAAAATTAAATAAATAAATAAATGCATACATACATAAAGATTAAATAAAAGAATGTGTATATGTGTGTGTGTGTGTGTGTGTGTACACACAATGCATTTACACGTATATATATGCATAACTGAATCACTTTTCTGTAAAACAGACATTCACACAATGTTGTAAATCAACTATACTTCAGTTAAAAAGTAACGTGACTGTGAGAAGAAAATATTGCTATATATCATTGTATCTAAAATTAGTATCCAAAGAAAATTGCTGTAAACAAATTCAGCTCACTACTTAATGGCAGGCTTGCTGAAATATCTAAGGAGACACATACTGATGTCTGCAATTTAAAACAAAAGCAACAAGGAAAAAGATCGACTGTGCGTTGGAAAGAGGGATGGACAAATGGATAGATAGGTGACAAAGGAAGTATTGTAAAATGGTTACCAAACCAGACTCCTTTATATGCTCTCTACAAGAGAACCACCTGAAGCCAAGGTACACATATAGCTTGAATGTGGAGTGCTGGGAAAAGGTATTTCATGCAAGTGGAGACCCAAAGAATGCAGGAGTAGCTATATTCATATCAGATAAAATAGACTGAAATAAAGCCTGTGAAATGAGAAAGTGAAGGCCACTACATAATGATCAAAGCATCAATACAAGAAGAAGATATCAGATCAGATCAGATCAGTCGCTCAGTTGTTTCTGACTCTTCACAACCCCAGGAATCGCAGCACGCCAGGCCTCCCTGTAGATCACCAACTCCCGGAATTCACTGAGACTCACGTTCATCGAGTCAGTGAAGCCATCCAGCCATCTCATCCTGTGTCGTCCCCTTCTCCTCTTGCGCCCAATCCCTTCCAGAAACAGAGCCTTTTTCAATGAGTCAATCCTTCTCAAGAGGTGGCCAAAGTACTGGAGTTTCAGCTTTAACATCATTCTTCCAAAGAAATCCCAGGGCTCATCTCCTTCAGAATGGACAGCTTGGATCTCCTTGCAGTCCAAGGGACTCTCAAGAGTCTTCTCCAACACCACAGTTCAAAAGCATCAATCCTTAGGCGCTCAGCATTCTTCACAGTCCAACTCTCACATCCATATATGACCATAGGAAAAACCATAGCCTTGACTAGATGGACCTTTGTTGGTAAAGGAATGTCTCTGTTTTTGAATATGCTATCTAGGTTAGTTATAACTTTCCTTCCAAGGAGTAAGCGTCTTTTAATTGCATGACTGCAGTCACCATCTGCAGTGATTTTGGAGCCCAGAAAAATAAAGTCTGACACTGTTTCCACTGTCACCCCATCTATTTCCCATGAAGTGATGGGACCAGATGCCATGATCTTCGATTTCTGAATGTTGAGCTTTAAGCCAACTTTTTCACTCTCCACTTTCACCTTCATCAAGAGGCTTTTTAGCTCCTCTTCACTTTCTGCGATAAGGGTGGTGTCATCTGCATATCTGAGGTTATTGATATTTCTCCCGGCAATCTTGATTCCAGCTTGTATTTCTTCCAGCCTAGCGTTTCTCATGATGTACTCTGCATGTAAGTTAAATAAACAGGTTGACAATATACAGCCTTGACGGACTCCTTTTCCTATATGGAACCAGTCTGTTGTTCCATGTCCAGTTCTAACTGTTGCTTCCTGACCTGCATACAAATTTCTCAAGAGGCAGACCAGGTGGTCTGGTATTCCCATCTCTTTCAGAAGTTTCCACAGTTTATTGGGATCCACACAGGCAAAGGCTTTGGCATAGTCAATAAAGCAGAAATAGATGCTTTTCCGGAACACTCTTGCTTTTTCCATGATCCAGCGGATGTTGGCAATCTGATCTCTGGTTCCTCTGCCTTTTCTAAAACCAGCTTGAACATCAGGAAGTTCACGGTTTCCATATTGCTGAAGCCTGGCTTGGAGAATTTTGAGCATTACTTTACTAGTGTGTGAGATGAGTGCAAATGTGTGGTAGTTTGAGCATTCTTTGGCATTGCTTTTCTTTGGGATTGGAATGAAAACTCACCTTTTCCAGTCCTGTGGCCACTGCTGAGTTTTCCAAATTTGCTGGCATATTGAGTGCAGCACTTTCACAGCATCATCTTTCAGGATTTGGAATAGCTCAACTGGAATTCCATCACCTCCACTCTCTTTGTTCGTAGTGCTGCTTTCTAAGGCCCACTTGACTTCACGTTCCAGGATGTCTGGCTCTAGGTCAGTGAACACACCATCATGATTAACTGGGTCATGAAGATCTTTTTTGTACAGTTCTTCTGTGTATTCTTGCCATCTCTTCTTAATATCTTCTGCTTCTGTTAGGTCCATACCATTTCTGTCCTTTATCGAGCCAAGGTTTGCATGAAAGGTTCCTTTGGTATCTCTGATTTTCTTGAAGAGATTCCCTAGTCTTTCCTATTCTGTTGTTTTCCTCTATTTCTTTGCATTGACTGCTGAAGAAGGCTTTCTTATCTCTTCTTGCTATTCTTTGGAACTCTGCATTCAGATGTTTATCTCTCTCCTTTTCTTCTATAAATACCTATGTACCCAACATAGGAGTACCGCAGTACGTAAGGCAAATGCTAACAAATTTGAAAGGGGAAATTAAAAGTAATGTAGTAATAGTCGGAGACTTTCATATCCCAGTTACATGTATGTATAGATCAACCGAGCAGAAAATCAGCAAGGAAACACAAACTTCAAATGATACAATGGACCGGTTAGACCTAATTGATATCTATCGGACACTTCACCCCAAAACAATGAATCTCACCTTTTTCTCAAGTGCACATGGAACATTTCCAGGATAGATCGCATAAATCTAGCCCTGGTAAATTAGAAAAAGAAAACAAAAATGAAATCATTTCAAGCATCATTTCTGATCACAATGCAGTAAGATTAGATGTTGTAGCTGAGTCAGCAAAGAATCTGCCTGCAATGCAGGAGACCCAGGTTCGATTCCTGAGTTGGGAAGATTCTCTGGAGAAGGAAATGGCAACCAACTCCAGTATTCTGGCCTGGAGAGTTCCACGCACAGAGGAGTTTGGCAGGCTACAGTCCATGGGGCCACAAGAGTCGGAAACGACTGAGCGACTAAACAACCTACAACAGCAGGAAAAATAAAACTATTAAAAATACAAACATATGGAGGCTGAACAACACACTTCTGAATAACCAACATATAACAGAAGAAATCAGAAAAGAAATGAAAATATGCATAGATACAAACAAAAATGAAAACACGATATGAATGAAAATGAAATGAAAACCAATGGGATTCAGAAAGCAGTGCTAAGGGGAAGATTCATAAAAATACAAGCTTATCTGAAGAAACAAGAGAAACCTCAAATAAATGACCTAACGTCCCAGCTAAAGCAATGAGAAAAAGAAGAAATGAAGAACCCCGGGGTTAGCAGAAGGAAAGAAATCATAAAAATTAGGGAAGAAATAAGTGAAAAAGAAAAGAAACTGTTACAAAAATCAGCAAAAGGAAGACAGTTCTTTAAGAAGATTAAAAAAGGAAAAAAAAAAAGACAAGCCATTAGCCAGATTCATCAAGAAAGAAAGGGAGAAGAATCAATTCAACAAATTAAAATGAAAATGGAAAAATCACAACAGACAACACAGAAATAGAAAAGATCCTGAGACTACTATCAGCAGCTATATGACAATAAAATGGACAACTTAGAAGAAATGGACAAATACTCAGAAAAGTATAACCTTCCAAAACTGAACCAGGAAGAAGTAGATAATCTCAACAGACCCATCACGAACATAGAAGGCAAAACTGCAATCAAAAAGCTTCCAACCACAAGAAAAAATAAGCTCAGGACCAGATGGCTTATTCACCCTCATGGTTACCCTGGCCACCTGGAGAAAACAAAAAAAGGGAGTACAGAGTGGCGGTTTGTTTGGGGAAGAGGGCGAAGATGGATGAGAACAATGGCTTCAGGAGAAGGGGTGTGGGAGGAGAAGGGGTAAGGGCCTGGCAAGGACAAGGGGAGGTGTCTTATGGGGCGGTCTCAATGGGCAAAGGGACCTTGCATGGGTTCAGCTCACCTTGACACTTCTTTGGACATCTGTTGACAGGAGCTTTTCATCTTTTCCTCCTGGGTATCTAGAGTCTGCTGTTCCACAACTTCTCTAGAGCCTTGTGGCTTCCCAGTCACCTTAGTCATTTTGAAGACTCGCAGTGGTCTGCTCCAGAGCCCCTGAGCAGCCCTATGCATACCCCTCCCAGGGGGCCACAGCCTTATGCTTTATGAGGTCAGCAACTCATTTCCCCAGCCAATGGTGGCCCTGAGTGGGCCTTCACATCACAAAGCCCGATCCTGTCAACTCTAGGGGAGGATGGAGAGCAACTCAGATGATTTGGTGGGGGGAAGGTAGCATTTTTAATGGCCTTAGGAACCCTCCAAACTCACCTGCCATCCTCATCTCTCTAAGTCTACATGAAGGGCCACATGGCAGGGAGACTGGATCTCCTCCAAACCTTGGCCCACAGCCACAGTATTCAGGCTTTCATTCTTTTCTCTCTCACATTCTACCATTATCTAGTTTTTAATATCCTGCCTAAAATTCCTCCATGATAATTAGGTTCTATCGAAGTTTCTGTGGAAAAGAGAATCATTCTACTTTCCTCCTATAAGGTGGTCTTAAAGCACTTTGAGCACCATTTAATTCTGGACCACCTACCAGGAATCTTTTCCATCCCACTTCCTTTGCTCAGTTTGCACATAGGTGTCCTCACTTTTCTAGTTTCCAGTCTGAAACCCCTGTCTTCAGGCTGTGAGAATGCACTGAATATTTTTGCTATTGGTCCACTTGGAGCTGTCTAGTTTCAAATCTAGGACTCATGCTCACCTCGTTAGGTGTAATACCCAAGTTTGGGTTTATACAGGGTGATGGGGATGAGGCATCCCAAGAAAGAAATGACGACCTTTGAGTGATTAGTATTCCCCTGAAGGGGCGGTGCTTGCTCAGATTGTGTGAGCCTCATCTGGAAAGGGCTTTCTCAACATGTGCCCTTACAAATCTCTTTTCTCATCTTGTTTTCCAGCTGGTACCTCCATTGCTGCTTACGTCACCATTGAGACCATGCTGGAATTCATTTCCATGAAGAGCTACGACAAGATTCCAGCTTCCTGGAAGGAACACTGTGTAATCATGTATCCCCGTCTGGTTCCCAAGGTCTCTCACTGAGGTGCTTGCCTCTGGAGGAAAGGGGAATGAGGTGTCGGCTTCATCTCAGTCCTTGTGTTCCTAATTGACAAGCAGGGTCAGCCAGCCTGAGGTGTGCCCTGGGGTACACAGTTTTTTGTCTTAATGGGACTTCCTGGGTTTCCTGTGAAGTGCTCACTTCCTGGTGTACACTGGTTCCTTATTCACCCTGGATGCATGACACTGCTTAAAATTTTAAGAGGTAGGAAAAAAAAAAAAAAAAAGCACCATAAACAAACCCAAAAGATGGCTGTTAAAATTTTATAACAAAGAACCTAAAGAATGATAGAAAAATGTGAAAAACACACGAGCCAACAGTTTCTAAGAAAGATGTACTACTGGACATTCACTTTATTCAGAGATGTTTAAAAGACATGAGCAGCCATTTGACAAGAAAGATATGGGACTATACACTAACCACCTTAAAAAGATATTTAATCTCACTAAGGTAAGAAAAGATCATATTAAATTTCCCTTGAGAAATCAAACTGACCCAGAAGCGGCATAGATTTAAGACATTGCCGACAGAGACATTAAAATATTGGAATGACTGTGTTTTTTGCATTTTGTAAAATTAAGTAGAGACATGCAAATAATAAAGTAGACCAATTCCATCTTGTAGATAGGAAAACTGTAACGTCAGATGGCAAACACAGTCGATAGAATAAATGACAGATTAGACAGGACAGCAGGAGAAAATTGTGCACTTGAAGACGTAGCAACAGAAAGTGTTCAGAGTGAAGCGCAGACTATGTCAATATATACAAAGACAACGCAGCATAATCTATTAATTTTTGTCCCCTAAGAATGCAGGATTGGTTAAACATTTGAAAATCAATCAGTGTAATTCAAAGTACTAAAGGACAAAAAATAAAACACAGTAGGGTCATCTCGAAAAACGCTGAAAAATAATTTGATAAAGTCTGATATCTATTCCAGGGTTGGGACGATGCCCTGGCAGAGGGCACGGCAACCAACTTCAATATTCTTGCCTGGAGAATCCTCAACCAGAGGAACCATTTGGGTTTAAACTCCATGGGGTCGCAAAGAGCTGGACAGATCTGAGTGACTGAACACATTCTGTATAAAAACTCTTAGCAAACTAGAAATAGAAAACTTCCTCAACCTGATGATGGTAATACACTGTATAACTAACATCATACTTTATGGTAAAACATCACACCAGGCTTCCCTGTCCCTGTCCATCACCAACTTCCAGAGCTTGCTAAAACTCATGTGCATTGAGGATGCCATCCAACTATCTCGTCTTCTATCGTCCCCTTCTCTTCTGGCCTTCAATCTTTTCCAGCATCAGGGTCTTTTCAAATGAGTTACTTCTTTGCATCAGGTTGCCAAAGTATTGGAGCTTCAGTCATCTCAGTGTATGTTCAGGACTGATTTTCTTGGGATTGACTGCTTTGATATCCTCAAGAGTTTTCTCCAACACCACAGTTCCAAAGGATGAATTCTTAGGCACTCAGCTTTCCTTCTCCTCCAACTCTCACATCAGTACATGACTATTGCAAAAAGGATTGCTTTGACACATTGGTTGATTGTTGGTAAAATAATGTCTCTGCTTTTTAATGCTTTCTAAGTAAGTCATAGCGTGACTTCCAAGGAGCAAGCACCTTTGAATTTCATGGCTGCAATCAACATCTGTAGTGATTTGCCTCCCCAACTGCGAAAAACAGTCTGGCACTATTTCCATTGTTTCCTGATCTACTTGCCATGAAGGGATGTGCCTGGATGCCATGATATTAGTTTTGTGAATCAACGTTGAGTTTTAAGCCAACTTTTTCACTCTCCTCTTTCACTTTCATCAAGAGGCTCTTTAGGTCCTCACTTTCTGCCATAAGGGTGGTGTTATCTGCATACATGGGATTACTGATATTTCTCTTGACAATCTTGATTCCAGCTTGTGCTTCATCCAGCCTGGCATTTAGCATGATGTCCTTTGCTTGTAAGTTAAATAGCAGGGTGATGAAATACAGCCTTGATATACTCCTTTCCCGACTTGCAACCAGTCTGTTGTTTCATGTCCAGTTCTAACTGATGCTTCTTGACCTGCACACAGATTTCTCAGGAGGCAAGTCAGGTGGCCTGGTACTCCCATCTCTTTTAGAATTTTCCACAGTTTATTTTGACCCACACACTCAGAGGTTTTGGCATATTGAATAAAGCAGAAATATATGTTTTTCCTGGAACTCTTGCTTTTTCCATGATCCAGTGGATGTTGGCAATTTGATCTCTGGTTCCTCTGCCTATTCTAAGTCCACTTTTAACATCTGGAAGTTCACAGTTCACATACTGTTGAAGCCTGGCTTGGAGAATTTTGAGCATTACTCTACTAGCACGTGAGATGAGTGCAACTGTGTGGTTGTTTGAGCATTCTTTGGCATTACCTTCCTTTGAGACTGGGATGAAAACTGACGTTTTCCACTCCGGTGGCCACTGCCGAGCTTTGAAACTTTGCCGGCATATTGCATGGTACTTTCACAACATCGTCTTTTAGGATTTCAAATAGCTCAACTGGAATTCCATAACTTCCACTAGCTTTGCTTCCTAAGATCCACTTGGCTTCACATTCCAGGATGTCTGGCTCTAGGTGAGTGACCACACTATCCTGGTTATCTGCATCATGAAGATCTTTTTTGTATAATTCTTCTGTGCATTGTTGCCATCAATTCTTAATATCTTTTGCTTCTCTTATGTCCGTACCATTTCTGTCCATTATTGTGCCCATCTTTACATGAAATGCTCCCTTAGTATCTCTAATTTCCTTGACGTGATCTCTAGTCTTTCCCATTCTATTGTTTTCCTCTGTTCTTTTTGTTGATTGCTGAGGAAGGCTTTCTTATCTCTACTTGCAATTCTTTGGAACTCTTCATTCAAATGGGTATATATTTCCCTCTCTCCTTTGTCTTTTGCTTCTTTTCATTTCTCAGCTATTTGGAAGGCCTCCTCAGAGAACCATTTTGACTTTTGGCATTTGTGTTTCTTGGGTATGGTCTTGATCACTGCCTCCTGTACACTGTCACAAAACTCCATCGATAGTTCTTCAGGCATTCTGTCTATCTTGATTCTGTCTTGAATCTTCAATATTCTGTCTTGAATCTATTTGTCACTTCCACTGTATAAACATAAGGGATTTGATTTAGTTCATACCTGAATCATCTAGTCATTTTCGCTAGTTTCTTCAATTTAAGGTAAAATTCGGCAATAAAGTGTTCAGTGCATAGATGTTTACAACTGTTATGTCTCCCTCTTGGATTGATCCTTTTATCATAGTGTAGTGTCTTTCCTTATTTTTTATAGTATTCTTATTTTAAGGCCTGTCTGATATCAGGATTAATATCCCAGCCTTCTTTTGCTTTCCATTTGCATAGAACGTATTTTTCCATCCTCTCAATTTCAGGCTATATGTGTCTTTGCATCTGAAGGTGGTTTCTGGTTGACAGCATATATATATGGGTCATGTTTTTGCATCCATTCAATCAGTCTGTGTCTTTTGGTTGGAACATTTAATCTGTTTACATTTAAAGTAATTATCAACCTACCAAAAGTGTTTTTCAGAGAACTAGGACAAATCATTGCACAGTTTGTATGAAGGGGAAAAAAAAAAAAACCTCGAATAGCCAAAGCAATCTTGAGAAAGAAGAATGGAACTGAAGGAATCAACCTGCATGACTGCAGACTATAGTACAAAGCTACAGTTATCAAGACAATATGTTACTGACACCAAGACAGAAATATAGACCAATGGAACAAAATAGAAAGCCCAGAGATAAATCCACGCACCTATGGTCACTTTATCTTTGACAAAGGACTCAGGAATATACAATGGAGAAAAGACCGATCTCTTTAACAAGTGGCACTGGAAAAGCTGGCCAACCACCTGTAAAATAATGACTCTAGAATACTTTCTAATGATACACAAAAATAAACTAAATATGGATTAAAGATCTAAATGAAAGACCAGAAACTGTAAAACTTCTAGAGGAAAATATAGACAGAACAGTCTCTGACATAAATCACAGCAGGACCTTCTATGACTCACCTCCCAGAGTAATGTAAATAAAAGCAAAAATAAACCAACGGAACGAATCAAATTTAAAAGCTCCTGAACAATGAAGGAAACAAGGAAGGTGAAAAGACAGTCATCAGAACGGGAGAAAATGATAGTAAATGAAGCAATTGACTAAGTGAAACTCAAAAATATACAGGAAGCTCATGCAACTCAATACCAGAAAAAATTAATGGCCCAATCAAAAATTAGGCTGAAGAATTAAACAGACAGTTCTCCAAAGAAGACATACAGATGGTTAAGAAACACATGAAAAGATGCTCAACATCACTCATTATCACAGAAATGGAAATCAAGCCACAATGTTGTACCATCTCACACCTGTCAGAATGGCTGTTATCAAAACGTCGACAAACAATACATGCTGAACAGACTGCAGAAGAAAGGGAATCCTCTTACAGTGTTGGAGGCAGTGCAAACTAGTACAGCCAGTATGGGGGACGCTGTGTAGATTCCTTAAAAAGCTGGAACTAGTACTGTCATGTGACCCAGGAAACCCACTGCTGGGCATACACACTGAGGAAACCAGAATTGAAAGAGACACGTCTACCCCAATGTTCATCATCACAGCGGTGTTTTCATGTTTAGGACATGGAAGCTACCTAGATATCCATGAGCAGATGAATGGATAGTAAAGCTTTGGTACATATACAGAATGGAATATTACTCAGCTATTTAAAAGAGTGCATTTGAATCAGTTCTAATGAGGTGAATGAAACTGGATCCTATGATACAGAGTGATGCAAGTCAGAAAGAAAAACATCCATACACTATATTAACATATATATATATATATATATATATATATATATATATATACACATATATATATAATTTAGAAAGATAGTAATGAGGACCCTACATGTGAGAGAGCAAAAGAGGCACGGATATAAATAGCAGACTTTTGGATTCTATGGAAGAAGCTAGGGGTGGGATGATTTGGGAGAATAGAAGCGGAGCATGCATATTACCATATGTGAAATAGAAGGCCAGTCCAGGTTTGGTGCATGAGACAGGGTGCCAAGGGCCAGTGCACTGGGACAATCCTGAGGAATGAGATGGGGAGGGAGATGGGAGGAGGTTCAGGATTAGGCACGCACATACATCCATGGGTATACACCCATGGTATATATTAGCAGACCACGTAACCTGCCACTTGAGAAACCTGTATGCAGGTCAGGAAGGAACAGTTACAACTGAACATGGAATAACAGACTGGTTCCAAATAGGAAAAGGAGTAGGTCAAGGCTGTATATTGTCACCCTGCTTACTTAACTTATATGCAGAGTACATCATGTGAGACGCTGGGCTGGAGGAAGTACAATCTGGAATCAAGTTTGCCGGAAGAAATATCAATAACTCAGATATGCAGATGACACCACTTTTGGACAGAAAGTGAAGAAGAACTAAAGAGCCTCTTGATGAAAGAGAATGAGCAGATTGAAAAGATTGGCTTAAAGCTGAACATTCACAAAGCTAAGATAATGGCATTCAGTCCCATCACTTCATGGCAAATAGATGGGGAAACAGTGGCTGACGTTATACTTTGAGAGGAGAGAGGGGTCCAAAATCATTGCAGATGGTGATTGCAGCCATGAAATTATAAGACACTTACACCTTGGAAAGAAAGTTATGACCAACCTAGACAGTATATTGAAACGCAGAGACATTACTTCGTCAACAAAGGTCCATCTAGTCAAGCTTATGGTTTTTCCCGTGGTCATGTATGGATATGAGAGTTGAACTATAAAGAAAGCAGAGCTCCCGAGAATAAATGATTTTAAACTGTGGCGTTGGAGAAGACTCTTGAGAGTCCCTTGGACTGCAAGGAGACCCAACCAGTCCATCCCAAAGGAGATCAGTCCTGGGTGTTCATTTGAAGGACTGATTTTGAAGCTGAATCTTCAATATTTTGGCCACCTGATTCATTTGAAAAGACCCTGATTCAGGGAAAGACTGAGGGCAGAAGAGGACAGCAGAGGAGGAGATGTTTGGATGGCATCACCGACTCAATGGACATGGGTTTGGGTAGACTCCAGCAGTTGTTGATGTACAGGGAGACCTGGCATGCTGCAGCGCGTGGGGTCGCAAATAGTCGGGCACAACTGAGCAACTGAACTGAACTGAACTGATACACCCATGGCTGATTCATGTCAATGTATGGCAACAACCACTACAATTTTGTAAAGTAATTAGCCTCCAATTAAAACAAGTAAATTAATTTAAGTAAAAAAAAAAATCTAGAGGAGAGGGTAGACTCTCTGAAATACAATATTAAAAATACAAAACACAATCAATCACAAAATATATTTAAAAATATGAAATATGCTTTAAAAATAGGGTCATATTTTGCAAGGTAATAGGTTGTAAAATTGAAAATTAAAGGATTAATTATGACCCAGCAATCCCACTGCTGGGCATACACACCAAGGAAACCAGAATTGAAAGAGACACGTGTACCACAATGTTCATCACAGCACTGTTTCTAATAGCCAGGACATGGAAGCAACCTAGATGTCCATCAGCAGACGAATGGATAAGAAAGCTGTGGTACATATACACAGTGGAGTATTACTCAGCCATTAAAAAGAATACATTTGAATCAGTTCTAATGAGATGGATGAAACTGGAGCCTATTATATCGAGTGAAGTAAGCCAGAAAGAAAGAAAGGGGAAAAAAAAAAAAAAAAACCCACACCAATACAGTATACTAACACATGTCTATGGAATTTAGAAAGATGGTAACGATAACCCTGTATGTGAGACAGCAAAAGAGACACAGATGTATAGAACAGTCTTTTGGACTCTGTGGGAGAGGAGGAGGGTTGGATGATTTGGGAGAATGGCATTGAAACATGTATAATATCATATAAGAAACGAATCGCCAGCCCAGGTTTGATGCAGGTTACAGGATGCTTGGGGTTGGTGTACTGGGATGACCCAGATGGATGGTACAGGGAGGGAGTGGGAGGGGGGTTCAGGATGGGGAACACGTGTACACCCATGACAGATTCATGTGGATGTATGGCAAAACCAATACAGTATTGTAAAATTAAAAAAAAAAAAAAAAAGTAAGAAGGAAAAAATAATAAATAATTTAAAAAAATTAGAAGGTTGATAATAGAAAAACTGTATCTAGGAATTTCTCTGGAGCCGTTGTGGGCAGTGTGGGTTCAGTTGAGTTTCAGATAATTCCTTGTTCCAGCTTGCATTTCTTTACAAGATCTATAAGCCCCTTCCTATGCTTAGTCAATATTAACTACAGGGTTGTAATCTGTTGCACCTCTCACTCCCAGAGGGGTTCCCTTTTCTTTGTTTATTTTGGCTTCCTCTCTTTACAAGTCTCTTTAGTGTGTAATTTCTGCCCTGGCACAAGGGGGCAAAGGTGGTCACTTATTTCGGCTCACTTGTTCAGTTGAGTTGTAGGGAGGGAGGAACACTGCAAATAAATAATGTTGGTGTGTATTTTGGGAAAGTGCTTGCAGCGTATGGAACACACTGGGCTTTCCCAAGCTCATGGTGGTGTGTGCTTTCCACGTGTACACTGCTCAGGTTCCAGATTGCTCTTCAGGGGTACTGCCCAATGTGGGCCCTGCATTTCCTGCAATTCCCAGGTCTAAGCTGCTCAGGTTCAGGTTTTCAGGTACACCGCAAAGTCACAGACTCAGATGCACGTGCGTTTTGTGGCCTTCCCAGGTCCCAGCAGCTCAGGCGACCAGGTGCTTGGCCAACGCACTCTCCCAAGTGGGCCATGCATCTTAATTACCTACTGGGTCCAGGCCGCTCAGTTTCCTGGGTGTGCCATGAGAATACTGCCTCAGGTGTATCATGTATCTCCTCTGGGGAGCTGATCTCAAGCTGCAACTCTCCTGGCAGATGTCAACCATCCAGGACTCCAGGAGGACATGGTCAGAAACTGGCAGCCTGCTCACAGTTTGGTGGAGAATGCCGGTCTCTGAGGCTTAGGTCGCCCCTTGCCTTCTGGTTCTGGCTGCCACACACATGGCTGTCTGCCTCTTGTTGGGGGAGGGGCCTGGAGACAGCCGGCTAGTTCTGCTTTGGTATTTGCTCAATCCTTTGTTCTCCTTTCAAAGACAATGAGCAGCCTATCTGGGTACCTGGTGTCCTCTGCCAGCATTCAGAAATTGTTTTGTGGAAGTTGCTCAGCGTTCAAATGATCATTTGATGAATGTGTTGGGGAGAATGGGGTCTCCCCATCTTATTCCTCTGCCATCTTAGGACCGCGCCCCCACCCCGAGGTCTTGTTTATGTATCCATTTAGCCAGTCTGGGCTTTTTGGTTGGAACATTTAATCCATTTATATTTAGAATAATTATTGACATATGTGCTCCTATTCGGAGAAGGCAATGGCACCCCACTCCAGTACTCTTGCCTGGAAAATCCCATGGACGGAGGAGCCTGGTAGGCTGCAGTCCATGGGGTCACACAGAGTTCGACATGACAGAGCGACTTCCCTTTCACTTTTCACTTGCATGCATTGGAGAAGGAAATGGCAACCCCCTCCAGTGTTCTTGCCTGGAGAATCCCAGGGACGGGGGAGCCTGGTGGGCTGCCCTCTATGGGGTCGCACAGAGTCGGACAGGACTGAAGCGACTTAGCAGCAGCAGCAGCAGTGCTCCTATTGCCATTTTCTTAATTGTTTGGGGTCGGTTTTGTTCTCTTGTATTTCTTTTTTCTTCTCTTGTATTTCTTGACTATATAAGTCCCTTTACCATTTGTTGTAAAGCTGGTTTTGTGGTAAAGAATTCTCTTACCTTTGGCTCGTCTGAAAATCTTTGATTTCTCCATCAATTTTGAAGGAGATCCTTGCCCAGTACAGTAATCTTGGCTGTAGATTTTTCTCTTTCAGTGCTTTACATACGGCATGCCATTCTCTTCTGGCCTGCAGAGTTTCTGTTGAAAGATCAGCTGTGAAACATATGGGGTTTCCATTGGATGTTACTTCTTACTTTTAACTTGCTACTTTTAATATTCTTTCTTTGTGTTTCATCTTCCTTAGTTTGCTTAGTATATGTCTAGGGCTGTTTCTCCTTGGGTTTATCACAAATGGGACTCTTGGCACCTCTTGGACTTGATTGACTATTTCCTTTTCCATGTTGGGGGTTTTTCAAGTATAATCTCCTCTAAACTTTTCTCATACCCTTTATTTTTCTCTCTTCTTCTGGGACCCCTATAATTTGAATCTTGGTGCATTTAACATTGTCCAAGAGGTCTCTGAGACTATCCTAAGTTCTTTTCATTCTTTTGACTTTATTCTGCCCTTCCGCAGTTGTTTCCACCATTTTGTCTTTCAACACACTGATCCATTTTCTGGTTCAGATACCCTGCTCTTGATTCTTTCTAGAGTATTTTTAATTTCAGTAATTGTTGTTTGTCTCTCTATTTATTTTTCAATTTATTTTTTGCTTATTCTTCAATTCAACTAGGGGTTTGCTCATTGATTCTTGCATTGTCTCCATGTCATTTTCAAAGTTTTTGATCATCTTTACTATCATTATTCTGAATAGTTTTTCAGGCAGTTTGCCTATTTCCTCTTCATTTGTTTAAATTTCTGTGTGTCCAGTTTGTTCCTTTGTTTGTGCAGCATTTCTTTGTCATTTCTTCATTTTTAAAAAGATCTTATTGTGTTTGAGGTCTCCTTTTGCCAGCCTTCAAATTTGCATTCTTTCTTCCTTTTACTTTCTGCACTCCTAAGTTTGGTCCAATGGTTTGTGTAAGCTTTGCATTGGGTGAGATTGGTGCTGAGTTTTTTTTTTTTTTTTCTTTCTTTTCCTTCTGATGTGCAGGGCTGATTGAGAAGGGTAATCCTGTCTGTTGACGACTGGGTTTCTATTTTTGTCCTATTTGCTGTTTGGATGAGGTGTCCTACACTGGGTTGGGTTGTCCTGATTGGTGGTTGGGTGATTCTAGGTCTTGTATTCAAGTGGTTTAGTTTGCGTGAGTGAGTTCTCAGTAATTGATACTCCCTAAGGTTAGGAGTTCTCCGGTTGTATAGGGTCTTGGAGTCAGTGCTCCCACTCCAAATGCTCGGGGCTGGATCATTGGCCAGGAACACCGTTACAACAGGTGGTTTGTTATGGTATTAATTTAGATTAAAATAAATATCCAAAAAAAAAAAAAGAGAGAGAGAAACCAAAGGGGAACCCCTGACAAATGGCAGTTACACTGTCACACAAATAATAATTAAAATAAAGGAATATACACATATATTCCAATATATGGGAATATACACATATACAACCATCAGCAAAATCCAAACAGTTCAACAAAAATAAACTATAATAGACTGACCTAGCAAACAACGGAAACCAAAAATGATATCTACCAGTTAAGCACAAAACTAACGAGTGCACAAGCTGGAAAAGAAATCTAAAGCAAAGTCCCAAGTGGGAATGAAAGCACTGAAAATAAAACTAACAAAATGTTGAGAGGAAAGGAAGGAAAGAAAAGAAAGAAAGAATAGATATGCAAGGTTCAATAGAGGTAGATGAACAAGGTTTGTTTAAAGTTTAACTGCAAGGGGACAAGAACAGAGGAAAGGCAAACAATGGAATAAATATAATAGGTTTAAAAAATTAAAATTTAAAACAATAAAAATAGAAAATAATTAAAAAATCAAAAATAAATGGGAAAACAAGGAATCCTCCAAAGAACTGTAAAAATCCAATGTAGAAGCAGAGGTTCATCACAAGAGTAAAAAGTATGACTGAATAGACACACGTACATATACACCCACCAGCAAAATTAAAACATTCCAGCAAAATTAAGTACAATAGATTGATTGACCTGGTGAACAAAGGGAAAAAAAATTATATGTATATATATATATATATATATATATACATACATACCAGAATAGAACCACCTGAAGCACAAACTGGGAAACAAAACTAGAGCAAGGTGCCAATTGGAGAATAAAAGAATGAAAATAAAACTAACAAATATATTGAGAGAAAAGGAAAGAAAGGAAAAAATACATGTGCAGAGTTAAATAGAGATACAGATGACTCTTGAGAGTCCCTTGGACTGCAAGTAAATCCAACCAGTCCATTCTAAGGGAGATCAGTCCTGGGTGTTCATTGGAAGGACTGATGTTGAAGCTGAAATTCCTATACTCTGGCCACCTGATGTGAAGAGCTGACTCTTTGGAAAAGGCCCTGATGCTGGGAAAGATTGAGAGCAGGAGGAGAAGCGAACAACAGAGGATGAGATGGTTGGATGGCATCATCAGCTCGATGGACATGGGTTTGGTTGGACTCCGGGGGTTGGTGATGGACAGGGAGGCCTGGCGTGCTGTGGTTCATGGGGTCACAAGGAGTCGGGCACAACTGAGCCACTGAACTGAACTGAACTGAAAAGATTTATATACATTAAAGATTAACTGCAAGGGGAAGAGAACAGTAGGGAAAGTAAACAAATAATAAATGTAGAAAAAATAATAATAGGTTTAAAAAATGAAAAAGAGAGAGAGAGAGAGAAAAGGAAACTCCACAGAATTTCAAAAGCTGTATATAGAGACAGAGATTCATAACAGCAATAAAAATGTGACCGAAGAAAAATAAGGCTCAAAAGCTTCATTAGATTTCATAGTGCCAATGAAATTGGCAACTACACCGTGGGCGAGGGGAAGGAATTGAAACCAACCACACAAACAAAAATCCTAAAGAATCTACAGAGCAAGTCAAAACATGAGAATAATACAGGTTTTTCTTTAGTCATTGCTCTCAGAGTCCTTTCACCCGCTAAAATTGCAGTCCACCTCACCTCCCTAGGATGCCCTCCAAAACTGTGCTGAACTCTGAACCTGATTTGGGGGGAGCTCATTCTAATCCGGTCCTACTCCTATACGTTTTTTGTCTCCAATGTTCACAACTATCGGAACTAGGACGTTTCCTTTTGTGGCAGTTATCAGTGTCTTTTTATATATTATTCAGTTCAGTTCAGTCGCTCAGTCGTGTCCGACTCTTCACGACCCCATGAATCGCAGCACGCCAGGCCTCCAGTCCATCACCAACTCCCGGAGTTCACTCAGACTCACGTCCATCGAGTCAGTGATGCCATCCAGCCATCTCATCCTCTGTCGTCCCCTTCTCCTGCCCCGAATCCCTCCCAGCATCAGGGTCTTTTCCAATGAGTCAACTCTTCACATAAGGGGGCCAAAGTACTGGAGTTTCAGCTTTAGCATCATTCCTTCCAAAGAAATCCCAGGGCTGATCTCCTTCAGAATGGACTGGTTGGATCTCCTTGGAGTCCATGGGACTCTCAAGAGTCTTCTCCAACACCACAGTTCAAAAGCATGAATTCTTCAGTGTTCAGCCTTCCTCACCGTCCAACTCTCACATCTATACATGACCACAGGAAAAACCATAGCTTTGACTAGACGGACCTTTGTTGGCAAAGTAATGTCTCTGCTTTTGAATATGCTATCTAGGTTGGTCATAATTTTCCTTCCAAGAAGTAAGTGTCTTTTAATTTCATACCTGCAGTCATCATCTGCAGTGATTTTGGAGCCCTGCCCCACCAACAACCCCCCCCCCCCAAAAAAAAAAATCTGACACTCTTTCCACTGTTTCCCCATCTATTTCCCATGAAGTACATGGGACCGGATGCCATGATCTTCATTTTCACTCTCCACTTTCATTTCATCAAGAGACTTTTCAGTTCCTCTTCACTTTCTGCCATAAGGGTGGTGTCATCTGCATATATGAGGTTATTGACATTTCTCCTGGCAATCTTCTTTCCAACTTCTGTTTCTTCCAGTCCAGGGTTTCTCATGATGTACTCTGCATAGAAGTTAAATCAGCAGGGTGAGAACATACAGCCTTGACGTACTCCTTTTCCTAATTGGAACCAGTCTGTTGTTTCATATCCAGTTTTAACTGTGGCTTCCTGACCTGCATACAGATTTCTCAAGAGGCAGGTCAGGTTGTCTGGTATTCCCATTTCTTTCAGAATTTTCCACAGTTTATTGTGATCCACACAGGCAAAGGCTGTGGCATAGTCAATAAAGCAGAAATAGAAGTTTTTCTGGAACTCTCTTGCTTTTCCATGATCCAGCATATGTTGGCAATTTGGTCTCTGGTTCCTCTGCCTTTTGTAAAACCAGCTTGAACATCAGGAAGTTCATAGTTCATGTATTGCTGAAGCCTGGCTTGGAGAATTTTGAGCATTACCTTACTAGTGTGTGAGGTGTGTGCAATTCTGAGGTAGTTTGAGCATTCTTTGGCATTGCCTTTCTTTGGGATTGGAATGAAAACTCACCTTTTCCAGTCCTGTGGCCACTGCTGAGTTTTCCAAATTTGCTGGCATATTGAGTGCAGCACTTTAACAGCATCATCCTTTGAGATTTGAAATAGCTCAACTGGAATTCCATCACCTCCACTACCTTTGTTCGTAATGCTGCTTTCTAAGCCCCACTTGACTTTATGTTCCACAATGTCTGGCTCTAGTTCAGTGACCACACCATCGTGATTATCTGGGTCGTGAATATCTTTTTTGTACAGTTCTTCTGTGTATTCTTGCCATCTCTTCTTAATGTTTTCTGCTTCTGTTAGGTCGATACCATTTCCGTCCTTTATCGAGCCCATCTTTGCATGAAATCCCCCCTTGGTATCTCTAATTTTCTTGAAGTGATCTCTAGCCTTTCCCATTCTGTTGTTTTCCTCCTTTTCTATGCATTGCTCCCTGAGGAAGGCTTTCTTATCTCTTCTTGCTCTTCCTTGGAACTCTGCATTCAGATGCTTATATCTTTCCTTTTCTCCTTTGCTTTTCTCTTCTCTTCTTTTCACAGCTATGTGGATTTAATCTGCAGCTTGTACAGGTGGTAGGAAGGTTTTGGGTGTTCTTCCTTAACAACACTGCCCCTGGGTTCCAATTGTGGTTTTATTCCCACTTCTGAATGTGAATCATCCACTGGGGTTTGCTCCTGAGACTGTCCTGGAGGACTTGGGTTTGCCCCTGTGAGGGGGCCAGATGTGGAGATGCAACTGCTTGGGTCATAGTGGTTCTGGCTGTATCAGGGACTCAGAGGAGTTGGTGGCTAGGGCAGCAGGACATATAGTGCTCTAGAAGGGTATGTCAACCAGTACTGGCCCATATGTACCAGTATTTTTGCATGTAGAAGCCCCTTCCCTGAGAAAGAAGCCTGGCAAGCCACAGTCTACAATGTCACAAGCAGTTGGACACTAAGGGCGGCAGTGAGGAAATACCCCTCTTCCAAGTTAAGGAGCAGTGGCTGTGCTTTGATGGAGCAGCCGTGAAGGGATACCCCACACCCAAGGTAAGAGAAATCCAAGTAAGTTGGTGTGTGTTGCAAGAGGGCATCAGAAGGCAGACACACTGAAACCATACTCACAAAAAAACTAGTCCATCTAATCACACTAGGACCACAGCCTTGTCTAACTCAAAGAAACTAAGCCATGCCCCTGGGGCAACCCAAGACGGGCGGGTCATGGTGGAGAGATCTGACAGAAGGTGGTCCACTGGAGAATGGAATGGCAATCCGCTTCAGTATTCTTGCCTTGAGAACCCCATGAACAGTATCAAAAGGCAAAATGATAGGATACTGAAAGGGGAACTCCCCAGGTCAGTAGGGACCCAATATGCTACTGGATATCAGTGGAGAAATAACTCCAGAAAGAATGAAGGGATGGAGCCAAAGCAAAAACAATACCCAGTTGCGGATGTGACTGGTGACAGAAGCAAGGTCTGATGCTGTAAATAGCAATATTGCATAGGAACCTGGAATGTCAGGTCCATGAATCAAGGCAAATTGGAAGTGGTCAAATAAGAGATGGCAAGAGTGAATGTAGACATTCTAGGAATCAGCGAACTAAAATGGACTGGAATGGGTGAATTTAATTCAGATGAGCATTATATCTACTACTGCAGGCAGGAATCTCTCAGAAGAAATGGAGTAGCCATCATGGTCAACAAAAGATTCCGAAATGCAGTACTTGGATGCAATCTCAAAAACGACAGAATGATCTCTCTTCGTTTCCAAGGCAAACCATTCAATATCACAGTAATCCAAGTCTAGACCCCAACCAGTAATGCTGCAGAAGCTGAAGATGAACGGTTCTATGAAGACCTACAAGTCCTTATGGAACTATACCCAAAAAAGGTGTCCTTTTCATTGTAGGGGACTGGAATGCAAAAATAGAAAGTCAAGAAACACCTGCAGTAACAGGCAAATTTCGCCTTGGAATACGGAATGCAGCAGGGCAAAGACTAATAGAGTTTTGCCAAGAAAATGCACTGGTCATAGCAAAGACCCTTTTCCAACAACACAAGAGAAGACTCTACACATGGACATCACCATATGGTCCACACCGAAATCAGATTGATTATATTCTTTGCAGCCAAAGATGGAGAAGCTCTATACAGTCAACAAGAACAAGACCAGGAGCTGACTGTGACTCAGATCATGAACTCCTTATTACCAAATTCAGACTGAAATTGAAGAAAGTAGGACAAACCACTAGACCATTCAGGTATGACCTAAATCAAATCCCTTATGATTATACAGTGAAAGTGAGAAACAGATTTATGAGCCTAGACCTGTTAGATAGAGTGCCTGATGAACTATGGAATGAGGCTCATGCCATTGTACAGGAGACAGGGATCAAGACAATCCCCATGGACAAGAAATGCAAAAAAGCAAAATGGCTGTCTGGGGACCCCTTAGAAATCGCTGTGAAAAGAAGAGAAGCGAAAAGCAAAGGAGAAAAGGAAAGATATACGCATCTGAATGCAGAGTTCCAAAGAATAGCAGGAAGAGATAAGAAAGCCTTCCTCAGTGATCAATGCAAAGAAATAGAGGAAAACAACAGAATGGGAAAGACTAGAGATCTCTTCAAGAAAATTAGAGATACCAAGGGGACATTTCATGCAAAGATGGGCTCGATAAAGGACAGAAACGGCATGGACCTAACAGAAGCAGAAGATACTAAGAAGAGATGACAAGAATACACAGAAGAACTAAACAATCAAGATCTTCATGATCCAGATAATAACGATGATGTGATCACCGACCTAGAGCCAGACATCCTGGAATGTGAAATCAAGTGGGCCTTAGAAAGCAGCACTACGAACAAAGCTAGAGGAAGTGATGAAATTCCAGTTGAGCTATTTCAGATCCTGAAAGATGATGCTGTGAAAGTATTGCACTCAATATGCCAGCAAATTTGGAAAACTCAGCCTGTGTCCACAGGACTGGAACGGTCAGTTTTCATTCAAATCCCAAAAAAAGGCAATGCCAAAGAATACTCAAAGTACTGCACAGTTACACTCACGTCACATGCTAGTAAAGTAATGCTCAAAATTCTCCAAGTCAGGGTTCAGTAATACGTGAACTGTGAACTTCCTGATGTTCCAGCTGGTTTTAGAAAAGGCAGAGGAACCAGAGATCAAATTGCCAACATCTGCTGGATCATGGAAAAAGCAAGACAGTTCCTGAAAAACCTCCATTCCTGCTTTATTGACTATGCCAAAGCCTTTGACTGTGTGGATCACAATAAACTGTGGAAAATTCTGAAAGAGATGGGAATACCAGACCACCTGACCTGCCTCTTGAGAAACCTCTATGCAGGTCAGTAAGCAACAGTTAAAACTGGACGTGGAACAACAGACTGGTTCCAATTAGGAAAAGCAGTACGTCAAGGCTGTATATTATCACCCTGCTTATGTAACTTCTATGCAGAGTACATCATGAGAAACCCTGGACTGGAAGACACACAAGGGGGAATCAAGATTGCTGGGAGAAATATCAGTAACCTCAGATACGCAGATGACACCGCCCTATGGCACAAAGTGAAGAGGAACTAAAAAGCCTCCTGAGGAAGGTGAAAGTGGAGAGTGAAAAAGTTGGCTTCAAGCTCAACATTCAGAAAACGAAGATCATGGCATCCGGTCCCATCACCTCATGGGAAATAGATGGGGAAACAATGGATACAGTGTCAGACTTTATTTTTCTGGGCTCCAAAATCACTGCAGATGGTGACTGCAGCCATGAAATTAAAAGACACTTACTCCTTGGAAGGAAAGTTATGACCAACATAGATAGCATATTCAAAAGCAAAGACATTACTTTGCCAACAAAGGTCCGTCTAGTCAAGGCTATGGGTTTTCCTGCGGTCATGTATGGATGTGAGAGTTGGACTGTGAAGAAGGCTGAGCGCCTAAGGATTGATGCTTTTGAACTGTGGTGTTGGAGAAGACTCTTGAGAGTCCCTTGGACTGCAAGGAGATCCAACCTGTCCATTCTGAAGCAATTGAGCCCTGGGATTTCTTTGGGGGAATGATGCTGAAGCTGTAACTCCAGTACTTTGGCCACCTCTTGAGAAGAGTTGACTCATTGGAAAAGACTCTGATGCTGGGAGGAATTGGGGGCAGAAGGAGAAGGGGACAGCAGAGCATGAGATGGCTGGATGCCGTCACTGACTCTATGGACGTGGATCTGGGTGAACTCCGGGAGGTGGTGATGGGCAGGGAGTCCTGGCGTGCTGCGATTCATGGGGTCGCGAAGAGTAGGACAGGAATGAGCGACTGAACTGAACTGATCTGAACTGAACTGAACTGAAGTGACCAGGTATCCATAGACACAAGACTTTTTTGGCCTGTAGCAGCTCCGCCCCAGCGAGCATTGAGCATGGACTTGGCATAGCTTCTTGATTTCTGGGGACCGTGGTAGCGATAACTGTGCAGGGACAATGACCTCCTCTGCCGCAGAAGTTTTGACCCTATCAGAGTCTTTTCACCAGCCTCTTGTAGCTGGTGATAAGGAGGCCTCTTTTGCCACTCTTCCTCCATAGCTCCACTCTTTCAGGCACTTAGAGGGCTCCCTTGCCTGGGGTATTTCTCTGTTGTTTGGAGCATCAGGCACATAGATGGGGCCCCTGGGTGGGGTCCTAGTCTGCAGATCAGTAAGTCAGGCACTTGATTGGCCAGCCTCTCTATTGTTCAGCTGCCGATGCTGGTGTATGGGGAGAAAGAGACTATGGTGAGGGCTCCACCCACTATGATTGACCCAGTAGGATCCCCTTGCTTCCATGGGGCCTGGTGTTCCTCCACAAGCATTTCCAACCCGATCTCCTTCCTCACATCCCATCAGTCCGTCTCTCTGCAGTCAATAGCAGCCCTTCCCCTGGGATTGCTCCACAATCTGCAAAATCCAGATCCCAACTGCTGTCCCTTCTATGGGACCTGTGTCCCTGTCTGGGGTGTGTATGACTGTGGCAAGGACTGTCTGATTCTCATTCCATTTAGGCTACCACAGATCAACTGTTTCACTCTCAGCCTAAAATATTTCTCCTCTGATCCAGACAGTTGATCCCAGGTGGGGGTGGGACACCGACTTAGAGTTCTCCCACCCACCGAGGGCAGGTCCAGGCCTATTAACATTCCTGTTCCCCACACCCCTAGTTCCTTCACCCTACCGAGTTTTGTGGTACTGTTTATTATTTTCCTCTGGTCAGGTACTCCTGTCAGCTCTCAGTTGATGTTCTGCACACACTTCTGTGTCTGAAGGTGTGTCCTTGATGTATTCGTGGAATGAAATGTACTAAACTTCCAGCTACTGTTCTGCCATTTTGTTCATCTCAACGTTTGGACTACTAGAAATAAGACTGTTATGAACATTCATGTGCACGTCTTTGGTTTTTTTTTTTTTTTTTTCATACTTGCTGGTATAAACCTAAGAAAGGGATTGCTGGGACATATGGTAACCCAATGTTTAACTTTTGAAGGAACTTCCAAACTGTTTTCCACCATGGTGTACTATTTTGTATTCCCATAAGCAGTGCATGAATGTTCAAATATTTTCACTTCCTCATCACACTTGTTCTTCTCTGTCTCTCATGAGAGCCATACTTTCGGTGTGCCCTGCATGCTTACTTGCCATCTGTATATCATTATCTAGTGAATTTCCTGTTCACATCT
This sequence comes from Bos taurus, assembly GCF_002263795.3. Lineage (NCBI taxonomy): Eukaryota > Metazoa > Chordata > Mammalia > Artiodactyla > Bovidae > Bos > Bos taurus. Next base: position 25,683,675 of record NC_082638.1, read on the forward strand.
TTTGTCCATTTTTGCATTGGTGTGTTTCATATATTCTGTCTGATTCTTAAGTTTTTCATACTTCAATGTGACTGTTATTATTTTTTATTTTAATTTTAAATTGGCCTACTATATAGAAAAGCAATTAATTAAATTTTATATATCATCTGTATATCTTGTGACATTGCGTAAATTAATTCTTAGTTTTAGGTATTCTTTTCTGTAGATTTCATTGGATATTCTACATAGATGTCACCAACAGATAAAAACAGCTTTATTCTTCTTTTCCAAACTGGATAGCTTTTCAATCATTTCCTAATATGACTTCATGGACAGAAATTCAATATAATGAGAGTGGACATCTTTCTGTTGATTGTGATTTTAGAAGTAAAACACTCAGTGTTCTACCATAAAGTGTGATGTTAGTGATAGTGTAGTACTTTCATAAGGTTGAGGAAGTCTTCTATTTCTGCTGCTGCTAAGTCGCTTCAGTCCTGTCCAACTCTGTGCGACCCCATAGACGGCAGCCCACCAGGCTTCCAGTCCCTGGGATTCTCCAGGCAAGAACACTGGAGTGGGTTGCCATTTCCTTCTCCAATGCATGAAAGTGAAAAGTGAAAGTGAAGTCACTCAGTCGTGTCCAACTCTTAGCGACCCCATGGACTGCAGCCTACCAGGCTCCTCCATCCATGGGATTTTCTAGGCAAAAGTACTGGAGTGGGGTGCCATTGCCTCCTCCAATTCTATTTCTATTTCTTCTTCTATTTCTAGTTTGCTAAAATGTTTTATACAGAATGTGCTCAGTCACAGAGTTGTGTCCAGCTTTTTGCAACCCCATGAAGTGTAGGCCGAACAGGCTCCTCTGGCCTTGGGGATTCTCCAGGCCAGAATACTGGAATGGGTTGCCATGCTCTCCTCCAGGGGATCTTCCCAACCCAAGGATGGACCCAGATCTCTGAGATGCCAGGCACTTTCTTTAAGAGCTGAGCTGCCAGAAAAGCCTAAGAATACTGAAGTGGGTAGCCAATCCCTACTTCAGGGAATCTTCCCAACCCAGGGATATTAGATTTTATCAAATTATTTTTCAGCATTTATCGAGATGACCCTACTGTGTCATCATTTTCAGTTCTTTAGTAAGTTGCTTTATCCTGATGGATTTTCAAATGTTTAACGAATGCTACACTCTTAAGGGGACAAAAACCAATGGATTATGCTATGTCATACATTGTATGTATTGGTGTAGGCTGCCACAGATCAGCTGATTCATTCTCAGCCTTAACTGTTTCTCCTCTGATCCAAACAATTACTCCAATGTGGGGAGTGGAAACCTACTTCAGTTCTCCCACCCACCAAGGGCAGGTTCAGACCTATTAACACTCCTGTTTTTCCCCCTAGTTCCTTCATCCTACCAAGTTTTGTGGTTCTATACATTCTTTTCCACTGGTCAGGTACTCCTGTCAGCTCTCAGCTGGTGTTCTGCAAGCACTTCTGTGTCTGAAGATGTATTCCTGATGTGTCCAAGGAGAGAGGTGTATTCCTCCTGCAACTACCACTCTGCCATCTTGTTCATCTCAACTTTTTGACTATTAGAAATAAGACTGCTATGAACATTCATGTGCACGTCTTTGGGGAACCATTTTTTTTACACATAGTGAGGTGACCATGAGTCCAAGACTTGAAGCAAGACAGCTCCATGTGGAGAAAGGGCAAGTGTATTCAGCGCAGTCTCACAGTCTGAAGACAGCAGTGTCTGAATGGAAGCTAGAACAAAGGAGGTGGGATGGAAAAAGCTTCTGGGAGGTGGCCCAGAATTAAATGGTCTTGAAAGTGCTTTAAGACCACCTCTCAAAGAGTCAGACACAACTGAGAGAATGAACTGAAGTGTAGGAGGAAAGTGGGATGATTCTCATTTCCACAGACACTTCAATACAGCCTAATTATCATGGAGGTACTTTAGGCAAGATATTACAATCTAGATGATGGCGAAATGTGGGATAGAACAGAATCAAAGCCTCGGTACTGTGGCTGTGGGTCAAGGTTTGGAGGAGACACATGCTCCCTGCCTTGTGACACAACAGAGTTGACTTAGAGAGATGAGGATGACAGGTGAGTTTGGAGGGCTCCTAAGGGCCATTAAAAATGATGCATTTCCCCCCCATCAAATCATCTGAGTTGCCCCCCATTCTAACCTAGAGGTATCAGGATTGCGCTTTGTGATGTCAATTCTCAGCCAGGGCCACCATTGGCTGGGGAAGTGAGTTGCTGATCTCATAAAGCATAATGCTGTGGACCCTAGGGAGGGGTATATAGAGGTGTGCTCAGGGGCTCTGGAGCAGACCACTGGGAGTCTTCAAAATGACTAAAGAGACTCAGAATCCACAAGGCTCTAGAGCACTTATGGAACAGCCGACTTCAGGCAACCAGGAGGAAAAGATGAAGACCTCCTGTCAACTGAGGTCCACAAAAGTGTCAAGGTGAGTTGCACCCATCCAAGCTCCTCTTGCCCATTGACACCGCCCCATAAGACCCCCTGCCCTCTACTGGCCTGGCACATAGCCCTTCTCTGGTCACACTTTTCCTGAAACTATCGTTCCTATCCATCTTCAACCTCTTCCCCAAACAAGTGGCTTTCTGTGCTCCCTCTCTTGTTCTCTCCAAGTGTCCAGGGTAACCATGAGGGTGAATAAGTCATCTGGTCCTGAGCTTCGTTTTTGTTCGATGGAAGATTTGTGATTACAGTTTTGCTTTCCATGCTTGTGATGGGTATGTTGGGATTATCTATTTCTTCCTGGTTCAGTTTTGGATTGTTATACTTTTCTAGGAATTTGTTCATTTCTTCCAAGTTGTCCATTTTATTGTCCTATAGCTGCTGATAGTAGTCTTTTATGATCCTTTGTACTTCTGTGTTGTCTGTTGTGATTTATCCATTTTCCTTTCTAATTTTGTTGATTTGATTATCCCCCCTTTCTTTCTTGATGAGTTTTGCTAATGGATTGTCTATTTTATTTATCTTCTCAAAGAACCAGCGTTTATTTTGCTGAGTTTTGCTATAGTTTCCTGTGCTTTTTCTCATGTATTTCTGCCCTAATTGTTTTTTTTTTAAATTTTATTTTATTTTAAACTTTACAAATTGTATTAGTTTTGCCAAATATAAAAATGAATCCGCCACAGGTATACCTGTGTTTCCCATCCTGAACCCTCCTCCCTCCTCCCTCCCCACACCATCCCTCTGGGTCATCCCAGTGCACTAGCCCCAAGCATCCAGTATCGTGCATCGAACCTGGACTAGCAACTCATTTCATACATGATATTATACATGTTTCAATGCCAGTCTCCCAAATCTTCCCACCCTTTCTCTCTGAAACAGAGTGCATAAGACTGTTCTATATATCAGTGTCTCTTTTGCTGTCTCGTACACAGGGTTATTGTTAGCATCTTTTTAAATTCCATATATATGCTTTAGTACACTGTATTGGTGTTTTTCTTTCTGGCTTACTTCACTCTGTACAATAGGCTCCAGTTTCATCCACCTCATTAAAACTGATTCAAATTTATTCTTTTTAATGGCTGAGTAATGTTCCTTTGTGTATATGTACCACAGCTTTCTTATCCATTCATCTGCTGATGGGCATCTAGGTTGCTTCCATGTCCTGGCTATTATAAACAATGTTGCTATGAACATTGGGGTACATGTGTCTCTTTCAATTCTGGTTTCCTCGGTGTGTATGCCTAGCAGTGGGATTGCTGGATCATAAGAGTTCTATTTCCAGTTGTTTAAGGAATCTCCACACTGTTCTCCATAGTGGCTGTACTAGTTTGCATTCCCAGCAACAGTGTAAGAGGGTTCTCTTTTCTCCACGTCCTCTCCAGCATTTATTGCTTGTAAACTTTTGGATCACAGCCATTGTGAGTCGTGTGAAATGGTATGTCATAGTGGTTTTGATTTGCATTTCTCTGATAATGAGTGATGTTGAGCATCTTTTCATGTGTTTGTTAGCCATCTGTATGTCTTCTTTGGAGAAATGTCTGTTTAGTTATTTGGCCCATTTTTTGATTGGGTCATTTATTTTTCTGGAGTTGAGCTGTAAGAGTTGCTTGTATATTTTTGAGATTAGTTGTTTGTCAGTTGCTTCATTTGCTATTATTTTCTGCCATTCTGAAGGCTGCCTTTTCACCTTGCTAAGAGTTTTCTTTGATATGCAGAAGCTTTTAAGTTTAGTTAGGTCCCATTTGTTTATTTTTGCTTTTATTTCCAATATTCTGGAAGGTGGGTCATAGAGGATCCTGCTGTGATGTATGTCAGAGAGTGTTTTGCCTACATTCTCCTCTAGGAGTTTTATAGTTTCTGGTCTTATGTTTAGATCTATAATCCATTTTGAGTTTATTTTTGTGTATGGTGTTAGAAGTGTTCTAGTTTCATTCTTTTACAAGTGGTTGACCAGATTTCCCAGCACCACTTGTTAAAGAGATTGTCTTTAATCCGTTATATATTATAGACTCCTTTGTCAAAGATACGGTGTCCATATATGCATGGATTTATCTCTGGGCTTTCTATTTTGTTCCATTGATCTATATTTCTGTCTTTGTGCCAGAACCATACTGTCTTGATAACTGTGGCTTTGTGGTAGAGCCTGAAGTCAGGTAGGTTGATTCCTCCAGTTCCATTCTTCTTTCTCAAGATAGCTTTGGCTACTTGAGTTTTTTTTTTTTTTTTTTGTATTTCCATACAAATTGTTTAATTATTTATCTAGCTCTGTGAAGAATACCGTTGGTAGCTTGATAGGGATTGCATTGAATCTATAAGTTGCTTTGGGTAGTTGTAGAGGGAGGTAAACTTCCAAACTCATTCTATGAGGCCACCATCACCCTAATACCAAAACCTGACAAAGATCCCACAAAAAAAGAAAACTACAGGCCAATATCACTGATGAGCATAGATGAAAAAATCCTTAACAAAATTCTAGCAATCAGAATCCAACAACACATTAAAAAGATCATACACCATGACCAAGTGGACTTTATCCCAGGGATGCAAGGATTCTTCAATATCCTCAAATCAATCAATATAATACACCACATTAACAAATTGAAAAATAAAAACCATATGATTATCTCAAAAGATGCAGAGAAAGCCTTTGACAAAATTCAACATCCATTTATGATAAAAACTCTCCAGAAAGCAGGAATAGAAGGAACATACCTCAACATAATAAAAGCTATATATGACAAACCCACAGCAAACATTATCCTCAATGGTGAAAAATTGAAAGCATTTCCTCTAAAGTCAGGAACAAGACAAGGGTGCCCACTTTCACCATTACTATTCAACATAGATTTTCAAGTTTTGGCCACAGCAATCACAGCAGAAAAAGACATAAAAGGAATCCAAATTAAAAAGAAGAAGTAACACTCTCACTATTTGCAGATGACATGATCCTCTACATAGAAAACCCTAAAGACTCCACCAGAAAATTACTAGAACTAATCAATGATTACAGTAAAGTTGCAGGATATAAAATCAACACACAGAAATCCCTTGCATTCCTATACACTAATAATGAGAAAACAGAAAGAAATTAAGGAAAGAATTCCATTCACCATTGCAATGGAAAGAATAAAATACTTAGGAATGTATCTACCTAGAGAAACTAAAGACCTATACATAGAAAACTATAAAACACTGGTGAAAGATATCAAAGAGGACACTAATAGATGGAGAAATATAACATGTTCATGGATTGGAAGAATCAATATAGTGAAAACGAGTATACTACCTAATTGTTATTATTACATTTTCCTTCTTCTAACCCTGGGATTCTTCACTTCTTCTTTTTCTAGTTGATTTGGGTGTAAAGTTAAGTCATTTATTTGAGGTTTCTCTTGTTTCTTAGGGTAAGTTTGTATTTCTATGAACCTTCCCCTTCAGATCAGATCAGATCAGATCAGTTGCTGAGACATGTTCAACTCTTTGCGACCCTATGAATCGCAGCATGCCAGGTCTTCCTGTCCATCACCAACTCCCGGATTTCACTGAGACTCACGCCCATGGAGTCAGTGATGCCATCCAGCCATCTCATCCTATGTCTTCCCCTTCTCCTCCTGCCCCCAATCCCTCCCAGCATCAGAGACTTTTCCAATGAGTCAAGTCTTCGCATGAGGTGGCCAAAGTACTTGAGCTTCAGCTTTAGCATCATTCCTTCCAAAGAAATCCCAGGGCTGATCTCTTTCAGAATGCACTGGTTGGATTTCCTTGCAGTCCAAGGGACTCTCAAGAGTCTTCTCCAACACCACAGTTCAAAAGCATCAATTCTTCAGCACTCAGGCTTCTTCACAGTCCAACTCTTACACCCATACGTGACCACAGGAAAAACCATAGCCTTGACTAGACGAATGTTTTTGGTAAAGGAATGTCTCTGCTTTTGAATATGCTCTCTAGGTTAGTCATAACTTTCCTTTCAAGGAGTAAGTGTCTTTTAATTTGATGGCTGCAGTAACCATCTGCAGTGATTTTGGAGCCCAAAAAATAAAGTCTGACATTGTTTCCACTGTTTCCCCATCTATTTCCCATGACGTAATGGGACCGGATGCCATGATCTTCGTTATCTGAATGTTGAGCTTTAAGCCAACTTTTTCACTCTCCACTTTCACTTTCATCAAGAGGCTTTTGAGTTCCTCTTCACTTTCTGCCGTAAGGGTGGTGTCATCTGCATATCTGAGGTTGTTGATATATCTCCCGGCAATCTTGATTCCAGCTTATGTTTCTTCCAGTCCATCGTTTCTCATGATTTACTCTGCATAGAAGTTAAATAAGCAGGGTGACAATATAAAGCCTTGACGTTCTCCTTTTTCTATTTATTTTTTTTTCCTTTTTCTATTTAGAATCAGTCAGTTGTTCCATGTCCAGATCTAACTGTTTCTTCCTGACCTGCATACAAATTTCTCAACAGGCAGATCAGGTGGTCTGGGATTCCCATCTCTCTCAGAATTTTCCACAGTTTTTTGTGATCCACACAGTCAAAGGCTTTGGCATAGTCAATAAAGCAGAAATAGAGGTTTTTCTGGAACTCTCTTGCTTTTTCCATGATCCAGCGGATGTTGGCAATTTGGTCTCTGGTTCCTCTGCCTTTTCTAAAACCAGCTTGAACATCAGGATGTTCATGGTTCCCATATTACTGAAGCCTGGCTTGGAGAATTTTGAGCATTATTTTACTAGCGTGTGAGATGAAAGCAATTTTGCTGTAGTTTGAGCATTCTTTGGCATTGCCTTTCTTTCAGATTGGAATGAAAACTCACCTTTTCCAGTCCTGTGGCCACTGCTGAGTTTTCCAAATTTGCTGGCATATTGAGTGCAGCACTTTCATAGCATCATCTTTCAGGATTTGGAATAGCTCAACTGGAATTCCATCACCTCCACTCTCTTTGTTCGTAGTGATGCTTTCTAAAGCCCACTTGACTTCACATTCCAGGGTGTCTGGCTCTAGGTCAGTGATCATACCATCGTGATTATCTGGGTCATGAAGATCTTTTTTGTACAGTTCTTCTGTGTATTCTTGCCATCTCTTCTTAATATCTTCTGCTTCTGTTAGGTCCATACGATTTCTGTCCTTTATCGAGGCAATGTTTGCATGAAATGTTCCTTTGGTATCTCTTATTTTCTTGAAGAAATCTCTAGTCTTTCCCATTCTGTTATTTTCCTCTATTTCTTTGCATTGATCGCTGAAAAAAGGCTTTCTTTTCTCTTCTTGCTTTTCTTTGGAACTCTGCATTCAGATGTTTATATCTTTCCTTTTCTCCTTTGCTTTTCTCTTCTCTTCTTTTCACAGCTCTTTGTATGTGTTGTGTTTTCATTTTCATTTGTTTGTATGCATATTTGCATTTCTTTTCTGATTTCTTCTGTTATATGTCGGTCATTCAGAAGCACGTTGTTTACCCTCCATATGTTTCTATTTGTCATGGTTTCTTTCCCCCTGTAGTTGACATGCAATCTTACTGTTTTGTGATCAGAAGAGATGCTTGAAATGATTTTGATTTTTGTTTTCAGTTTACCAAGGCTAGATTTGTGGCCCAGTATGTGATCTATCCTGGAGAATGTTCCATGTGCACTTGAGAAAAAGGTGAAATTCATTGCTTTGGCGTGAAACATTCTTTTGAAATCAATTAGGTCTAACTGATCCATTGTATCACTTAAAGTTTGTGTTCCCTTGCTAATTTTCTGTTTGGTTGATCTATCCATAGGTGTGTGTAGGGTCTTAAGGTCTCCCACTATTATTGTGTTGTTTTTAATTTCCCCTTTCATACTTGTTAGCATTTGCCTTACGTATTGAGTGCTCCTATGTTGGGTGCATATATATTTATAATTGTTATATCTTCTTCTTGGATTGATCCTTTGACCATTATGTAGTGGCCTTCTTTGTCTCTTTCCACACACTTTATTTCAATGTCTATTTTGTCTGATATGAGTATTGCTACTCCTGATTCCTGTTGCTCACATTTTGCATGAAATACCTTTTCTCAGCCCTTCACTTTCACTCTGTATATGCCCCTTGGTTTCAGGTGCATCTCTTTTACACAGCATACATAGAAGCCTGGTTTTGTAACCGATTTATCATACTTTCTTTGTCACCTATCTATCCATTTGTCCATCCCTCTTTCCAATCAACAATCAATCTTTTTCCTTGGTGCATTTCAGTATGTGTCTCCTTAAGTATCTCAGCAAGCCTGCCATTAAGTAGTCAGCCATGTTTGTATACAGCAATTTTCTTTGGATATTAACTTTACACACAATGAAATATAGCAATCTTTTCTTTCCTCAGTCATGCTACTTTTGAACTGAAGTATAGTCCATTTATAATTTTGTGTTAATTTCTGCTTTACAGCAAAGTGATTCAGTTATAGACATATATTTACATATGTATACGTTGAGTGTGGAGATATATTCCCTTGCAGTGGAAATCTGCAGTCTTAACCACTGGACTGCCAGGGAAGACATATATATATATAATTTATATATATATATATATATATATATATATATATGCCTTTTAAAATCACATTTCATTATGATTTATAATTGGATACTGAATGTAGTCCTCTGTGCTCTAGAGTAGGAATTTGTCAATCCATTCCATATAATTTGTTTTCTATCTCTTAACCCCAGTCTCTTACTCCATTTCTCCCCCAATTCTCTCTGCCCTGAAGCTGTAAGTCTATTCTCTATGTCTATGAGTGTCTTTCTGATTCATACATATGTTCATTTGTGTCATATCTTAGATTCCACATTTGGATATTATGATATTATTTGGTATATATGTTTACCTGTGTGCCTCACTTCATTTAGTATGATCAGCTCTCAGACCTTGCATATTGACTCAAATGGCCTTATTGTTGTAACTGTACATATTCCTGTATCTTTTTAACCATACATGGAGCTATTCATCTATGGTTATTTTCTAAAATATATTATTAAAAAGTGCTTATAAATCACTCTTGGTATAGTATGTCCATTTTGAGTGTGTATAAGGATTTTATATGTATCTGTCACTTCACTTAATTTGCCCAGTCGAGTCCAACTCTTTGCGACTCCATGAACTGTGGCATGCCATGCTTCCCTGTCCAATTACCTACTACCCAAGCCTGCTTAAACTCAGATGCACCGAGTGGGTGATGTGAACCAATGATCTCATCCTCTGTTGTCTGCTTCTCCTCTTGCTTTCAATCTTTCTCAGCATCAGGGGCCTTTCCAATGAGTCAGTTCTTCAGATAAGGTAGCCAAAGTATTGACGTTTCAGCATCAGTCCTTCCAGTGAATATCCAACAGTAATACCCTTAAGGATTGACTGAATTGATTTCCTTGCAATCCAAGAGACTCTCCAGAGTATATGTGGGTATGAAAAAATATTCATTGTGCTTATGTTTCGTCTTTTGGAGTCATAGAATACTTATGAATGTAATTCATAAAATGTTGATGTATTCTCTCATATGTATATGTGCGTATGAATAAATGTTTACTATGCTCTTGATGAAGGTGACAGAGGAGAGGGAAAAAGTTGGCTTAAAACTCAACATTCAGAAAATGAAGATCATGTCATTCGGTCCCATCACTTCATGGGAAATAGATGGGGAAACAGTGGAAACAGTGTCAGACTTTATTTTGGGGGGCTCCAAAATCACTGCAAATGATGACTGCAGCCAAGAAATTAAAAGACGCTTACTCCTTGGAAGAAAAGTTATGACCAAATCTAGATAGCATATTGAAAAGCAGAAACATTACTTTGCCACCAAAAATCCATCTCGTCAAGACTATGGTTTTTCCAGTGGTCAAGTATGGATGTGAGAGTTGGACTGTGAAGAAAGCTGAGCGCCGAGGAATTGATGCTTTTGAACTCTGGTGTTGGAGAAGACTCTTGAGAGTCCCTTGAACTGCAAGGAGATCCAAACAGTCCATTCTGAAAGAGACCAGCCCTGGGATTACTTTGGAAGAAATGATGCTAAAACTGAAACTCCAGTACTTTGGCCACCTCATGCGAAGAATTGACTCATTGGAAAAGACTCTGATGCTGGGAGGGATGGGAGGCAGGAGGAGAAGGTGACGACAGAGGATGAGATGGTTGAATGGCATCACTGACTCAATGGACGTGGGTCTGAGCGAACTCTGGGAGTTGGTGATGGACGGGGAGGACTGGCCTGCTGCGATTCATGGGTTCCAAAGAGTCGGACACCACTGAACGACTGAACTGAACTGAATGGATGCATATGATGCCCTCTCAAGCAGAAATAGAAAAATGATAATGAATGTAATTTATAAAATCCGAATGTATTCACTCATATATATAAATGTGTATGAAGAAATATTTACTGTGGTTATACTGCCATCTCATGGAGAAATAGAAGAATGCTTATGAATGAAATTTATAAAATCCAGATGCATTATTCACATATTAGAAAATATACTGTATAACTTTATTAAAAAATTCATACATGATCATAACAGAAAATGTTAATTTCCTAGAAAAAAAAAGAAAGAAAGAAAGAAATCGCCCATGATCTCATTTACTACTCGCTCAGAATTCTGAGTTCCTTAAATAGACATTTCTCCAAAGACTACATACAGATGGCTAACAAACACATGAAAAGATGCTCAACATCACTCATTATCAGAGAAATGCAAATCAAAACCACTCTGAGGTACCATCTCACACCACTCAGAATGGCTGCGATCCAAAAGTCTACAAGCAATAAATGCTGGAGACATTGTGGAGAAAAGGGAACCCTCTTACACTGTTGGTTGGAATGCAAACTAGTACAGCCACTATGGAAAACAGTGTGGATATTCCTTAAACAACTGGAAATAGAACTGCCTTATGATCCAGCAATCCCACTGCTCAGCATACACACTGAGGAAACCAGAGGGAAAGAGACACATGTACCTCAATGTTCATCACAGCACTGTTTATAATAGCTAGGACATGGAAGCAACCTAGATGCCCATCAGCAGATGAATGGATAAGAAAGCTGTGGTACATATACACAATGGAGTATTACTGAGCCATTAAAAAGAATACATTTGAATCAGTTCTAATGAGATGGATGAAATTGGAACCTATTATACAGAGTGAAGTAAGCCAGAAAGAAAAACACCAATACAGTGTACTAAAGCATATATATGGAATTTAGAAACATGGTAACAATAACCCTGTGTACGAGACAGCAAAAGAGACACTGATGTATAGATCAGTCTTATGGACTCTGTGGGAGAGGGAGAGGGTGGGAAGATTTGGGAGAATGGCATTGAAACATGTATAATATCATGTATGAAATGAGTCTCTAGTCCAGGTTCAGTGCATGATACTGGATGCTTAGGTCTGGTGCACTGGGACAACCCATAGGGAGGGTATGGGGAGTGAGGAGGGAGGAGGGTTCAGGATGGGGAACACAGGTATACCTGTGGCGGATTCATTTTGATATTTGGCAAAACTAATACAATATTGTAAAATAAAATAAAATTTATTTAAAAACACAAAAAAAGTAATTCTGAGTTCCTGAGCTGGAGAGATAAAATATCAGGGTGTGTTAGTTCTTTCACTATAAAATACTTTCTGTTATTTGAATTTTAGCAAATAACTTGGTTCTGATATGTGGTTCTTGCTTTGTTTACTTATACTGAAGATTTTCCTTTTACAAATACTGAGTAATTTGACCACATCTTTAGAGACTGCTTGCTTTATACTTTTTTTATTCTTTTTTTTTCTTTTTTCCGTTTTTGCTATAATTAAAAAATGTTGCATGTCGTGCCTCCAGGAAATAATACCGTAATGAACATTAGGGTGCATCAATCTTTTGGTTTTAAGGTTTTTTCCAGAAAAAATGCCCAGGAGTAGGTCATAAGGTGATTATATGTTTTAGTTTTTAAAGGAGCAGCAATACTCTTCACCATAGTGGCAGTACCAATTTACATGCCCACTAACAGTGCAAGATTGTTCCCTTTTTTCCACATTCTCTCCAGGAATTATTGCTTGTAGAATTTTTGTTGCTATCTATTCGGCCTGGTGTGAAGGAATACCACATTGTAGTTTTGATTTGTGTTTCTCTAATGAATAGTGATGATGAACTATGGATGGAGGTTCATGACACTGTACAGGAGACAGGAACCAAAACCATCCTCAAGAAAAAGAAATGCAAAAAAGTAAAATGGCTGTCTGAGGAGGCCTTACAAATAGCTGTGAAAAGAAGAGAAGCCAAAAGCAAAGGAAGAAGGGAAAGCTATATCCATTTGAATGCAGAGTTCCAAAGAATAGCAAGTAGAGATAAGAAAGCCTTCCTCAGTGATCAGTGCAAAGAAATAGAAGGAAATAAATAATGGAAAAGACTAGAGATCTCTTCAAGAAAATTAGAGATACCAAGGGAACATTTCATGCAAAGATGGGCTCAGTAAACGACAGAAATGATATGGACCTAACAGAAGCAGAAAACACTAAGAGGAGAACTGTACCAAAAATATCTTCAAGACCCATTTAATCACAATGGTCTGATCACTCACCTAGAGACAGACATCCTGGAATATGAAGTCCAGTGGGCCTTTGGAAGCCACACTACAAACAAAGCTAGTGGAGGTGATGGAATTCCAGTTGAGCTATTTCAAATTCTCAAAGATGCTGCTGGAAAGTTCTGCACTCAATATGCCAGTAAATCTGGAAAACTCGTCAGTGGCCACAGGACTGGAAAACATTAGTTTTCCTTCCAATCCTAAAGAAAGGCAATGTCAAAGAATGCTCAAATTACAGAACAATTACACTCATCTCACACACTAGTAAAGTAGTGCTCAAAATTCTCCAAGCCAGGCTTCAGCTATACGTGAACCATGAACTTCCAGATGTTCAAGGAGGTTTCAGCAAAGGCAGAGGAACAAGAGATCAAATTGCCAACATCTGTCAGATCGTGAAAAAGCAAGAGAATTCCAGAAAAACATCTATTCTTTATTGACTATGCCACAGCCTTTGAGTGTGTGAATAACAATAAACTATAGGAAATTCTCAAAGAGATGGAAATACCTGACTACCTAACCTGCCTCTTGACAAATCTGTATGCAGGTCAAGAAGCAAGAGTGAAAACTGGACATGGAACAGCAAACTGGTTCCAAAGTGGGAAAGGAGCACATCAAGGCTGTATATTGTTGTCGTGTTTATTTAACTCATATGTGGAGTACATCATGAGAAACCCTGTGCTGGAGGAAGCACAAGCTGGAATCAAGTTTGCTGGGAGAAATATCAATAACCTCACATATGCAGGTGACACCACCCTTTCTGCAGGCAGAAAGTGAAGAAGAATTAAAGAGCTTCTTGATGAAAGTGAAAGAAGAGAGAAAAAGTTGGCTTAAAGCTCAACATTCAGAAAATGAAGATCATGGTCTCATCACTTTATGGCAAATAGATGGGGAAATGGCAGAAACAGTGGCTGACTTTATTTTGGGGGGCTCGAAAATCACTGCAGGTGATGACTGAAACCATGAAATTAAAAGACACTTACTCCTTGAAAGGAAAGTTATGATCAACCTAGACAACTTATTAAAAAGCAGAGACATTACTATGCCAACCATGGCCCATCTAGTCAAGGCTATGTTTTTTTCTAGTAGTCCTGTATGGATGTGAGAGTTGAACTGTAAAGAAAGCTGAGCACTGAAGAAGTGATGATTTTGAACTGTGGTGTTGGAGAAGACTCTTGAGAGTCCCATGGGCTCCAGGGAGTTCCAATCAGTCCATTATAAAGGAGATCAGTCCTGGTGTTCATTGGAAGGATTGATGTTTAAGCTGAAACTCCAATATTTTGGCCACCTGATGTGAAGAGCTGACTCATTTGAAAAGACCCTGATGCTGGGAAAGATGGAGGGCAGACAGAGAAGGGGACGACAGTGGATGAGATAGTTGGATGGCTTCACTGCCTCAATGGACATAAGTTTGGAGGACTCCGGGAGTTGGTGATGGACAGCGAGGCCTGGAGTGCTGAAGTCCATAGGGTCGCGAAGAGTCAGACCCGACTGAGTGTCTAACCTGAACGTAGCCTCTTTTCAAGTGTTTTTTCATCATCTGTATGATTTCTTTTGGGAAATGACTATTTAGATCTGCCTGTTTTGTTACGAAGGTGTTTTTTGTTTGTTTGTTTTTGATACTGGGCTATGTAGCCATTTGCATATTTTTGAAAATAATGCCTTGATAACTAATGGGAACTATCTGTGTAGCACAGGGAACTGCCCTCCATGCTCTGTGATGACCTAAATTTAGAAGAAAATTAAATGAAAGAGGTTGTGTTTATACACTTGTACACCTAGTGTGATTTGTGTACAGCAGAATGTAACACAACATTGTTAAGCAACTACATGTGTATATGTGTACATACTCTAGGCTCCATTTAAAGGATGTTCTAAAAGAAGCAGATGTAATCTACAATAACAGAACTGAGAACAGGGGTTGCATGGGGAAAGACAGTGTGGGGAAGTATACCAAAGAAATTATCTAGGATGATGGGGGAATAAAATTATTTTTTCAATGAGCATTAGACATATAATCTAGGTGAAACTGCAGGAATATTTCTGAAATGGAAATTCCAAACAGGGTCTTGCCAAGTGGCTCTATGTATTTATAAATTTACTAGATAATGTCATATTGTCCTTCAGAAAGTTGCGTCACACTATGCGCTCACAACACTGCTGAAACACTCCTTTTCCAATTTGTCATCGTCCATTTGGAGGAAAAATTTGGTATATTTCAACTTTGTCATTGAACTTTGGCAGTTTTCATGGTGAGAAATCATAATCCATTATTGTTTTTGTTTGCATTTATTTTATTACCAGGTAGGTATGACATTTCTTCCTGATTTTTGGTAATTTTCCTTTTTTCGGGGGAGGGTAATTTGTATGTTTTTTTTTTTTTAAATTATTGTTTATTTCACAATTCTCTTCTATTGGGTTTTTCATCTTTTCTTATTTTAAGTTTGGACTCTGCATAAATGAGGTAAATGAGTCATTTTTCAGCTGTCTTCCAAATATTTCTCAATTGTCATTTTATAATTCCGTGTTTATTTTCTATTCAGTCATGCAGGAGTTTTACTACAAGAAAAGTTATGTAAATTTTCCCTTTTAAGCTTCTGGACAAAGAACATGTAAAATAAGAAATTTTAAAGGTGGCCCAAAACTCTAGGAAGCTAGAGGGTGTGGTTAAAAGAATCGGGAGAGGTCAACGCTCTCTGACTTGCTCCCCATACTCCCCTAGAGGTGTCAGGATGAGGCTTTGTGAGGTCAAGGCTCACCAGGGCCTCCATTGGCTGTGCAAGTGGCTTGCTGACCTCATAAAGTGTAAGGGTGTGGCCACCTGGGGAAGGGTATATATAGGGGTACTCAGGGGCTCTGAAGTCGACCACTGCAAGTCTTCAAAATTACTAAGGTGACTGGGAAGGCTCTAGAGCACTGGAGTTTCAGTTTTAGCATCATTCTTGGAACAGCTGACTCTAGATACCCAGGAGGAAAGGATGAAGATCTCCCATCAACTGAGGTCCAAAGGATGTGTCAAGGTGAGCTGAACCCACCTAAACTCCTCATGTCTTTCTCTGACTTATTTAGTATGATCATCTCTAGGTCCATCCATGTTGGAAAAAATAGCATTATTTCATTCTTTCTTATGGATAATATTCCATTGTATGCATAATATATCTGTCTTTATCCACTCACATATTTAAGTGCCTTAAGGTCGTTTGCATGTCTTTGCTACTGTACATTGTGCTACTATAAACACTGTTGTGCATATCACTTTTCTGATGGGAGTTTTCATCTTAATGGATATATGCCCAGAAGTGTTATTGTTGGATCATATAGTAACTGTATTTTTAGAGTATAAAAAAACTCTATACCAAGGGAGGAGATAATGGGCAGGTAGTTTAAAAGGAAGGAATATATGTATACATATGGCTGATTCATGTTGAGGTTTGAAAGAAAGCAACAAAACTCTGAAAAGCAATTACCCTTAAGAAAAAATAATTATAATTATTATAAAAGACCTGCTTACTGTTTTCAATAGTGGCTGCATCAATTTCTTGATTTTCAGGTATAGTAGTGGTAGTGAAAGTCACTCAGTCATGTCCGACTCTTTGCGACCACATGGATTATACAGCCTATGGCCAGAATACTGGAGTAGGTAGCCTTTTCCTTCTCCAGGGGATCTTCCCACCCAGGGGTCTAAACCATGTCTCCTGCTTTGTAGGTGGATTCTTTACCAGCTGAGCCACAAGGGAAGCCTGATTTTTCATGTATGCTGATGCTGCTGCTAAGCAACTTCATTGTGTCCTACTCTGTGAGACCCCAAGACGGCAGCCCACCAGGCTCCCCCATCCCTGGGATTCTCCAGGCAAGAACGCTGGAGTGGGTTCCCATTTCCTCTCCAATGCATGAAAGTAGAAAGTGAAAAGGAAGTCGCTCATTCCTGTCTGACTCTTTGCGATTCCATGCCCTGCAGCCTACCAGGCTCCTCCGTGCATGGGATTTTCCAGGCAAGAGTACCGTAGTGTGGTGCCATTATAGGATGTTGTTGATCTCCCTGCAGTACATGGTTGAGTTACATGTTTTTTTCAAAATCTGTTTTGTTTTGTTTTAATACATACTCTTAGGAGTGGAGCTGCCAGGTCATATGCTCAGTCTCTCGTATTCTTGAAAAGACAAATTCCAGCAATCAGAATCCAACAACACATTAAAAAGATCATACATCATGACCAAGTGGGCTTTATCCCAGGGATGCAAGGATTCTTCAATATCCTCAAATCAATCAATGTAATACACCACATTAACAAATTGAAAAACAAAAACCATATGATTATCTCAAAAGATGCAGAGAAAGCCTTTGACAAAATTCAACATCCATTTATGATAAAAACTCTCCAGAAAGCAAGAATAGAAGGAACATACCTCAACATAATAAAAGCTATATAAGACAAACCCTTCAGCAAACATTATCCTCAATGGTGAAAAATTGAAAGCATTTCCTCTAAAGTCAGGAACAAGACAAGGGGGCCCACTTTCACCATTAATAATCAACAGAGTTTTGGAAGTTTTGGCCACAGCAATCAGAGGAGAAAAAGAAATAAAAGGAATCCAAATTGAAAAGAAGAGGTAAAACTCTCACTATTTGCAGATGACATGATCTTCTACATAGAAAACTCTAAAGACTCCACCAGAAAATTACTAGAACTAATCAATGATTACAGTAAAGTTGCAGGATATAAAATCAACACACAGAAATCCCTTGCATTCCTATACACTAATAATGAGAAAACAGAAAGAGAAATTAAGGAAACAATTCCATTTACCATTGCAACGGAAAGAATAAAATACTTAGGAATATATCTACCTAAAGAAACTAAAGACCTATATATAGAAAACTATAAAACATTGGTGAAGGAAATCAAAGAGGACACTAATAGATGGGGGAATATACCATGTTCATGGATTGGTAGAATCAATATAGTGAAAATGACTATACTACCCAAAGCAATTTATAGATTCAATGCAATCCCTATCAAGCTACCAACCGTATTCTGCACAGAGCTAGAACAAATAATTTCACAATTTGTATGGAAATGCAAAAAAAAACCCCGAATAGCCAAAGCTATCTTGAGAAAGAGAATGGAACTGGAGGAATCAACCTACCTGACTTCAGTCTCTATTACAAAGCCACACTCATCAAGACAGTATGGTACTGGCACAAAGACAGAATTATAGATCAATGGAACAAAATAGAAAGCCCAGAGATAAATCCACGCACATATGGACACCTTATCTTTGACAAAGGAGGCAAGAATATACAATGGATTAAGGAGAATCTCTTTAACAAGTGCTGCTGGGAAAACTGGTAAACCACTTGTAAAACTATGAAACTAGAACACTTTCTAACACCACACACAAAAATAAACTCAAAATGGATTAAAGATCTAAATGTAACACCAGAAACTATAAAACTCCTAGAGGCGAACATAGGCAAACACTCTCCGACATACATCACAGCAGGATCCTCTATGACCCACCTCCTTGAATATTGGAAATAAAAGCAAAAATAAACAAATGTGACCTAATTAAATTCTAAAGCTTCTGCACAACAAAGGAAACTATAAGCAAAGTGAAACGACAGCCTTCAGAATGGGAGAAAATAATAGCAAATGAAGCAACTGACAAACAACTAATCTCAAAAATATACAAGCAATTCCTACAGCTCAATTCCAGAAAAATAAATGACCCAATCAAAAAATGGGCCAAAGAACTAAATAGACATTTCTCCAAAGAAGACATACAGATGGCTAACAAACACATGAAAAGATGCTCAACATCACTCATTATCAGAGAAATGCAAATCAAAACCACTCTGAGGTACCATTTCACACCAGTCAGAATGGCTGCGATCCACACACCTACAAGAAATAAATGCTGGAGAGGGTGTGGAGAAAAGGGAACCCTCTTATACTGTTGGTGGGAATGCAAACTAGTACAGCCACTATGGAGAACAGTGTGGAGATTCCTTAAAAAACTGGAAATAGAACTGTCTTATGATCCAGCAATCCCACTGCTCACCATACACACTGAGGAAACCAGAAGGGAAAGAGGGACGTGTACCTCAATGTTCATAGCAGCAGTGTTTATAATAGCCAGGACATGGAAACAACCTAGATGTCCATCAGCAGATGAATGGATAAGAAAGCTGTGGCACATATACAAAATGGAGTATTACTCAGCCATTAAAAATCATACATTTGAATCAGTTCTAATGAGGTGGATGAAACTGGAGCCTATTATACAGAGTGAAGTACGTCAGAAAGAAAAACACCAATACAGTTTACTAATGCATATATAAGGAATTTAGAAAGATGTTAACAGTAACACTGTAAAGGAGACAGCAAAAGAGACACAGATGTATAGAACAGTCTTCTGGACTCTGTGGGAGAGGGTGAGGGTGGGAAGATTTGGGAGACTGGCATTGAAACATGTAAAATATCATGTATGAAACGAGTTACCAGTCCAGGTTCGATGCACAATACTGGATGCTTGGGGCTAGTGCACTGGGACGACCCAGAGGGGTGGTATGGGGAGGGAGGAGGGTTCAGGATGGGGAACACATATATACCTGTGGCAAATTCATTTCAATATTTGGCAAAACCAATACAATATTGTAAAGATGAAAAATAAAATTAATTAAAAAAAATAAAGGGCACTTAGTAGTGACATTTATAATGACTCCTACCAAATATATCTCACTAGTACCATAAAGATTCCCCTTTAACAATGTTTCTCTACCATGTCTTCTCTGTATAGTATTTGGTACTTTTTCACTACTCAGAGGTGATAACTCATTAGCATAGTTGGATTATCTATGTAATACACTGGGCTTCTCAGGTGGCACTGTTGTTAAGAATCTTTCAGCAAAGGCAGGAGTCAAAGGAGATGTGATTTGTGAAGATCCACTGGAGGAGGAAATGGCAACTCACTCCAGAATTCTTGCCTGGAAAATCCCAAGGACAGAGGAACTTGTTGGGCTATGGTCTCCGGGATCACAAAAAGGTGAAGCTAAAAGAGTTCTTAGTAATTCACTATAATGAGTGTCTTTCATGTGCTTTTAAATAAATACTGAGAACTGTATTTACCTGTTGGTATTTTCTTCCAGATATGGTGTGCTATTTGACATTTTTCATCCACACAAAAGAGTTAGCAATTTTGGTTTTTTGTTTTCATTTCTGTAT
Source organism: Bos taurus (assembly GCF_002263795.3). NCBI lineage: Eukaryota > Metazoa > Chordata > Mammalia > Artiodactyla > Bovidae > Bos > Bos taurus. The sequence goes on from NC_082638.1 coordinate 25,703,916, forward strand.
TTATGTATTTATTTATTTTATTCTTATTATTTTTTACTTTACACTATTGTAGTGGTTCACCATACATCAACATGCATCTGCCACAGGTGTACACATTTCCCCCATCCTGAACCCCCTCCTACCTCCTTAGCCATTCCATCCTTCTGGGTCATCTCAGTGCACCAGCCCCAAGCTTCTCTTATCCTGCATGGAACCTGGACTGGCGATTCATTTCTAATATGATATTATACATGTTTTAATGCCATTCTCGCAAATCATCCCCCACTCCCTCTCCCACAGGGTCCAAAAGATTGTTCCATACATCTGTGTCTCTTTACCTATCTCGCATACAGGGTTGTCATTACCATCTTTCTAAATTCCATATATATGTGTTAGTATACTGTATTGGTGTTTTTCTTTCTGGCTTACTTCATTCTGCATAATAGGCTCCAGTTTCATTTACCTCATTAGAACTGCTTCAGATGTATTCTTTTTAATGGCTGAGTAATACTCCATTGTGTATATATGCCACAGCTTTCTTATCCATTCATCTGCTGGTGGACATCTAGGTTGCTTCCATGTCCTGGGTATGAGAAACTGTGCTGCGATGAACATTGGAGTACACGTGTCTCTTTCCCTTCTGGTTTCCTCAGTGTGTATGCCCAGCAGCAGGATTGCTAGGCCCTATGGCAGTCCTATTTCTAGTTGTTTTTTTTTTTTTTAAGGAATCTCCACAGTGTTCTCCATAGTGGCCATACAAATCTACATTCCCACCAACAGTGTAAAAGGGTTCCCTTTTCTCCACATCCTCTCAAGCATTTACTGCTTGTAGATGTTTGGATCGCAGCCATTCTGACTGGTGTGAAGTGGTACCTCATTGTGGTTTTGATTTGCATTTATCTGATAAGGAGTGATGCTGAGCATCTTTTCATGTGTTTCATAGCCATCTGTATGTCTTCTTTGGAGAAATGTCTATTTAGTTCTTTGGCCCATTTTTTGATTGGGTCATTTATTTTTTGGAATTGAGCTGTAGGAGTTGCTTGTATATTTTTGAGTTTAGTTTGTCAGTTGCTTCATTTGCTATTATTTTTTTTTCCCATTCTGAAGGCTGTGTTTTCACCTGGCTTATAGTTCTTTTGTTGTACAGAAGCTTTTAAGTTTAATTAGGTCCCATTTGTTTATTTTTGCTTTTATTTCCGATATTCTGGGGGGTGGGTCATGGAGGATCCTGCTGTGATGTATGTCAGAGAGTATTTTGTCTATGTTCTCCTCTAAAGACAGATATATTTAAAGCTCAGAAGCCTTTGGAATATTAAGGGAGTCTCTCTTTTTTTTTTTTCCAAGCAGTTTGAGCTGTATTTAAATGTTGATATTTTCTTCTTAAGAGTGTCCTGTATTTCTTTTTCACTTATTTATTTATTTATTTTTTTGATGAGTGACTACTGTCATGTTCAAGGGTAGGTGTCATATCAAGTCCAGCAATAGGACCCTGTGTATATCAGATGTCCATCAGTGATAGTTTTAAGGCTGCTGTTACAGAGAAAACTCTATGCTGCAAGACTTTATTATTTGCTCCTTTTTAGGATGGCCTGTGATGTCTGAGTGTTTTTGTCAGGCCTGGGAGTACATTAGAGCAGAATGAGCCAAAGGTTGCCATGAAACCTGATGTATCCTCACTTTTGGATCTTTGAAGTAAGTGCTCATATTCTCTTTAAGTTGAAGACAAGGATGAGTTGGTTTTACATGTACAGATTCTTGTTCTGAAACACTGAGATGACATTATGTATTCAGCGGTGCTTGCTTTTCCCTACATATTATTAGAAATTGTTTTGTCTACCACTCTTGCTGCAATAGGTTTATACGGATTTTGTATTTAATATGTATCTGTGGGAAGAAATTAATACCAAGTTCCAGATTTATCCCTTCCATCCACCAAGGTCCTTGGCTACCATAAGTTTCTTGCCAGTTTGGATGTCCACATCACATTTGTGTGGGCACACACTGCAGTGGATTTCTGTATCCCACCACTCCAATGTATCCCATGATATTTCTTGAAATGTTCCTTCATTTAGTGTGACGATCTCTGGATTTCTCTCTATCGGTGAAGAGGGCCTACTTTCAAATTTCAGTCCTGATTAAAGCTTCATTCCAGACCTATATCACACTTCTTTATCCATTCCTCTATCCAAGTACACTATCTTACCTTTCATTGCTTTGATGTTCTGAATGATGCAGCAGGATCTAGTTTGGGGTGTGTGGTGTTTGAAATCTGTTCATGTCTGAAATACTGCAGGAGAGGATCTGATTTACCATGCTGTCATGACCTCTTTATTTATTTATTTTTCTTTCATGGGAGTGCACCTTTCTAGTCATGTCCATAGTGGCTCTTACCAGGTCCATTAAAGCATTACCTTAAAGCGTCCACTGTACTACTCCTACTCTGCCATTGATGCCACGTCCAGGATTTGACAGTGGCCCTTTTCCATGCTCAGGCGGAGGTGATAATGTCCTCAGAGTTTAGATGTCTGTATCTCTTAGAATTCACCCTATGTGTCATGTGCTTTTTTAAAGAAACACGGAATTATGTTTAGCTGTTCATATCCTCTTCCTGTTAGCTTCTCCCAAGTTTACTTTACTTATTTTCCCCTCTGTGAACCCTGAAAATTTGTTAAGGGTGGATATCAGTTAGAGCTCAGCACCCTTGTGAATATTGTGGCCATCAGCAAGAATTTTAAGGTTGCTGTTAGAGAAAATGTCCACAAGGTGACAGCATTTCTTCATTCCCTCCTCTTGTACCCATGGTAACAGCAGCCTCTGTGTTATTCCCAAGTCTGGTTGTAAATGAGAGTAAAATGAGACACAGGTAGTCACCAAAAGTTTTGGTTGTTTACTCTTTGATTTTTTTTTTTTAAAGCGAAACTATATATTTTTTAAGACTATTAACACCGTTGTAGTTGTTGCATAGAAACAGTTCCACCTTCCTTTCCATAGACACTTGGAGGAATTTAGCTCTGGTTATTGTCAGAGGTATCTTTTGGAATCTATTGAGTACATATCTCTTGATACAGGAGGTCCATGTGGATTATGAATTGCATAGGTATTTGTGGGTATAAGTCTATTCCAGCCTTGACCTGTTGGCCTCTCACCCACCAAAACCCTTTGCCAACTGTAATTTTCTTACCAGGAGTGTAAGTCCATTTCACTTTTCCTTGGGTACTCATCCCATCAATATGTTTTTTAATCCCTTCTGGAAGGCATATGTTGTAATATCTCTTTAATCTGCCTTTCTTTACTTACTGTGATTCACTCTAGGTTTCTGCATATTCCTGCAAATGGCTTTTTTTTTTTGGCATTTTCATAATGTCAGACTCATATTTATTGTGTCTCTATGTCCCATATGTTTCTCTTTTAATTTGCAGCCAGCGATTCTCTTTCCTTTCATCTCTTGGGCATTGTGACTGCTGCTCCAGGGTATGTTTGTAGAGGTGGGGGTGTTGTGTGTGTTTTTCACGATCTGTTGATTGCTCAAATACTCTGGAAGTGGAGCTGACATATGACATCATCTACATCATTTTGTGATTCCTAGGTACTTTGGCAGCCATGCTTATAAAGTCTCTGAGCACTTACCTTACCTCCCACCAATGGCATACAGGGTTCCCCTTTACTAACATTGCTCTACTCTTTCTTGTCTGTAGACTTTTGGATAATGGCCATTTTGGTTTCCCATTAGTGATACTGCCTTGCAGTTTAAGTTTTCAATTCACTGATAATAGAGCAAATGAGGCACATTTCCAGAGGCTTTTTTCTAAGCATTGACTAAGTATTTACCTGTAGATGTTTCCTTCCTGAAATGTGGTTTGCGCCCGTTTTTGTTGTTGTTGTTGTTGTTTGTTTGTTTGTTTGTTGGCATGCCATACCTGGCCATTTTCTAAGGGTCAATTCAGCTCGGTTGTTCAGTCATGTCCAACTCTTTGTGACCCCATGAATAGCAGTACGCCAGGCCTCCCTGTCCATCACCAACTCCCGGAGTTTACTCAGACAGGTTCATCGAGTCAGTAATGCCATCCAGCAATCTCATCCTCTGTCATCCCCTTTTCCTCTTGCCCCCAATCCCTCCCAGCATCAGAGTCTTTTCCAATGAGTCAACTCTGGATGAGGTGGCCAAAGTACTGGAGTTTCAGCTTCAGCATCATTCCTTCCAAAGAATTCCCAGGACTCATCTCCTACAGAATGGACTTGTTGGATCTATTTCCAAGGGACTCTCAAGAGTCTTCTCCAACACCACAGATCAAAAGCATCAATTCTTCAGTGGTCAGCCTTCTTCACAGTCCCACTCTCACATCCATACAGGACCACAGGAAAAACCATAGCCTTGACTAGATGGACCTTTGTTGGCAAAGTAATGTCTCTGCTTTTGAATATGCTATCTAGGTTGGACATAACTTTCCTTCCAAGGAGTAAGTGTCTTTTAATTTCATGGCTGCAGTCACCATCTGCAGTGCTTTTGCATCCCCCAAAAATAAATCTGACACTGCTTCCACTGTTTCCCCATCTATTTGCCATGAAGTACATGGGACCGGATGGCATGATCTTCATTTTCTGAATGTTGAGCTTTAAGTCAACTTTTTCTCTCTCCACTTTCACTTGCATCAAGAGGCTTTTTAGCTCCTCTTCACTTTCTGCCATAAGGGTGGTATCATCTGCATAACTGAGGTTATTGATAATTCTCCCTGCAATCTTGATTCCAGCTTTTGCTTCTTCCACTCCAGAGTTTCTCATGATATCACACTGCATAGAAGTTAAATAAGCATGGTGACAGTATACAGCCTTGACTTACTCTTTTGCTATTTGGAACCAGTCTGTTGTTCCATGATGAGTTCTAACTGTTGCTTCCTGACCTGCATACAGATTTCTCAAGAGGCAGGTCAGGTGGTCTGGTATTCCCAACTCTTTCAGAATTTTCCACAGTTTATTGTGATCCACACAGTCAAAGGCTTTGGCATAGTCAATCAAGTAGAAATAAATGTATTTTTCTGGAACTCTTGTTTTTTTCATGATCTAGCGGATGTTGCCAACTAGATCTCTGGGTCCTCTGCCTTTTCTAAAACCAGCTTGAACATCAGGAAGTTCACAGTTCACATATTACTGAACCCTGACTTGGAGAATTTTGAGCATTACTTTACTAGCATGTGAGATGAGTGTAATTGTGCAGTAGTTTGAGCATTCTTTAGCATTGCCTTTCTTTGAAATTGGAATGAAAACTGACCTTTTTCAGTCCTTTGGCCACTGCTGAGTTTTCCAAACTTGCTGGCATATTGAGTGCAGCACTTTCACATCATCATCTTTCAGGATTTGAAATAGCTCAAATGGAATTCCATCACCTCCATTAGCTGTTCTCATAGTGATGCTTTCTACGGCCCACTTCATTTCACATTCCAGGATATCTGGCTCTTGGTCAGTGATCATACCATCCTAATTATCTGGGTCATGAAGATCTGTTTTTGTACAGTTCTTCTGTGTATTCTTGCCACCTCAATTCTTGTTTATTCAGTGATATTCTAGCAAGTCTCTTCTTTGTCCTGGATTAAGTTTTCTGTTTCTCTGGATGGTTCCCATCAGCAAACAGAATGACTATAATCTTACCTCTCATTAAAAATCTGTCCTTTGGTGACACATCGCCTATGCTTTTTTTATTTCATATTTGCTTATGGTAGACTTCTTCAGAGTTGTTTGTAGAATCTGTTATCTCCAGGTCTCTCATTTTCCTTTAAATTCACTCTTGTCAAAGTCAACAGTGAATTGCAAATGTTTAACTCAGTGGTCAATTTTTAGTTGTTATTTTCTTTAATTTATTGACAGCCTTTATCAGAGCAGTGCATTTCCTCCTCCCTGGAAAAAAATGTTTCATTTGCGTTACAGAATGCTTCTCTTTCCTGCTTCTTTTCTACCTACAGTTCTCCCACATGCAATGTGTGACCTCTGTGTCTGGCTTTATTCAGATGTCACGTTTTCTTTTAAAATATTTATTTATTTTGCTATGTGGCATGTGGGATCTTAGTTCCCTGCCCAGGGATGGAAACTGTGCATAGTCTTAAACACTTAAACATTTCCAGGGAAGTCCCCTAGTTTGTGTATTTTCAAGATTCATCCACTTCTTGGCTGTATAGCAATGCATTTTAATGGCTGTATATGGTACATCAATATGGTATATGGCTTACATGAACTCCATTGAGAACAATTACCACGATTTTTTATCCATTCATCAATTAATAGATAATATTTGGATGGTGTATTCTTTGTGGCTCTTGTGAGTAATGCTGTTGGGAACACTGTTTTTGAATGGACTTAATAGTTTCAGGGATTTTTTTTTATATATATACAAAAGAGTGAGATTTCTGGATCATATGGCTACTATATATTTAATTTTTGAGGTACTGACAAACCAAAGTGGTTGTACCATTTTAGAGCAATATGTTTTCAACAATATATTTCAGCAGTATATTTTCAACATTTTTCAACAATATATGAAGATTCGTTTTCTCCACATTCTCTGCAGCCCTTGTTATTTTTCCTGGTTTTGATTATAGCCAAGCTAATGTGTGTGAAGTAGTATTTCAATGAAACTGATTTACATTTTGCTAAGGGCTTCCCTGGTGGCTCAGAAGGTAAAGTGTCTGCCTGCAATGCAGGAGACCTGGGTTTGATTCCTGGGCCAGGAAGATCCCCTGGAGAAGGAAATGACAATCCACCCCAGCACTCTTGCCTGGAAACCCCATGGATGGAGGATCCTGATAGGTGACAGTCCATGGGGTCGCAAAGAGTCGGACAGGACTGAGCGACTTAATTTCTTTCACTTTCAATCATGTTAAGCAGTATTTTTGGTGAAATGTCTATTCAAATTCTTTTCCTGGTTGTTAAAAGTTTTTAATTGTTGTAAAAAAAAAATCTAACTTAAATTTTCACCATTTTAACCATTTTTACATGCTAAGTATTTCACATACTTTCATCAGCCTTTTTGGAGAAAGAAATGGCAACCCACTCCAGTATTCTTGCCTGGAGAACCCCATGGACAAAGGAGCCTGATGGGCTACAGTCCATGTGAAAGCAAAGACTCATACATGACTGAGCAACTAATACACACACACACACACACACACACACACACACACAGTTACAGTGTTGTTTTATTGTTGTTGTCATAGTTTTCGCTATGCTATGCAGCTTGAATGACAGTTTCCTGGTTGAGAACCCTACCCAGGCCCCTGATAGGAAAGCGTGGAGTCCTAACCTCTGAACTATCATGGAATTCCTTATCATATTGTTAAGAAACATATCTTTACACCTTTTCATCTTGCAAAATTGAAACTATACCCATCACCTGTCCCATTTAACAACAACTCCTCTTTTCTTCCCTGTTTCCCTAGATCCTGGACTCCATCATTCTACTTTGTTCCTTTCTATTGCTTGACTATGTTAGATATTTCATATAAGTGGAAACTTACAGTATTTGTCTTTTTTTATGACTGGCTTAATTCCTTTGGCTGGATGTTTTATTTTTTAAGTGAATTTATTTTTTATTTATTTTTTAACAACAATAATGTACTGGTTTTGCCATATATCAAAATGAATCCACCACAGGTATACATATGTTCCCAATCCTGAACTCTCCTCCCTCCTCCTTCCCCGTACCATCCCTCTGGGTTGTCCCAGTGCACCAGCCCCATGTATCCAGTATCATGCATCAAACCTGGACTGGCAACTCGTTTCATATATGATATTATACATGTTTCAATGCCATTCTCCCAAATCATTCCACCCTCTTCCCCTCCCAGAGTCCAAAAGACTGTTCTATACATCTCTGTCTCTTTTGCTGTCTCGTATACAGGGTTATGGTTACATCTTTTGAAATCCCATATATATGTGTTAGTATACTGTATTGGTGCTTTTACTTTCTGGCTTACTTCACTCTGTATAATAGGCTCCAGTTGCATCCACCTCATTAGAACTGGTGCAAATGTATTCTTTTTAATGGCTGAGTAATACTCCATTGGGTATATATACCACAGCTTTCTTATCCATTCATCTGCTGATGGACATCTAGGTTGCTTCCATGGCATGGCTATTAGAAATACTGTTGCAATGAGCATTGGGGTACATGCCTCTTTCAATTTTGTTTTCCTCAGTGTGTATGCCCAGCAGTGCGATTGCTGGGTCATATGGCAGTTCTGTTTCGAGTTTTTTAAGGAATCTCCACACTGTTCTCCATAGTCGCTGTACTAGTTTGCATTCCCAGCAACAGTGTACGAGGGTTCCCTTTTCTCCACACCCTCTTCAGCATTTATTGCTTGTAGACTTGGATGACAGCCATTCTGACTGGAGTGCAAATGTCCCTTATAGTGGTTTTGATTTGCATTTCTCTGATAATGAGTGATGTTGAGCATCTTTTCATGTGTTTGTTAGCCATTTGTATGTCTTCTTTGGAGAAATGTCTATTTAGTTCTTTGGCCCATTTTTTGATTGGGTCATTTATTTTTCTGGAATTGAGCTGTAGGAGTTGCTTGTATATTTTTGAGATTAGTTGTTTGTCAGTTTCTTCATGTGCTATTATTTTCTCCCATTCTGAAGGCTGTCTTTTCACCTTGCTTATAGTTTCCTTTGTTGTGCTGAAGCTTTTAAGTTTAATTAGGTCCCATTTGTTTATTTTTGCTTTGACTTCCAATATTCTGGGATGTGGGTCATAGAGGATCCTGCTGTGATATATGTCAGCGAGTGTTTGGCCTATGTTCTCCTATAGGTGATGTCTTAAAGGATCATGCATGTTGCAGCATGTGGCAAAATTTCCTTTATATGGCTAAATAATATTCCATTGTATGTATATATCACATTTGATGGACGTTTAGATGCTTCCAACTCTTAGATGTTGTGATTAGTGCTGCTTTGAGCATGGCTGTGCAAATATCTCAAGACCCCATGTTAACTTCTTTTAAATTTATATCCAGAAGTGGAATTGCTGAATCATGTGGTAGTTCTATTTTTAATTTACTGAGGAGGCTTTATACTGTTTTCTGTAGCAGTTGCACCATTTTAAAATCTACCCATAACACACAAGGATCCACTTTCTGTACGTGCTTGCCAAGAGTTGTCCTTTCCTTTCTTTCCTTTTACCTTTCCTTTCCTTCATATGTAAATACGCACACATGCACACACAATATTTTCCATATCCTTTTCCATTATTATTTATCACGAACTATGAATATATTTCCTTGTGCTATACAGTAGGATCTTGTTTATCTATTCTATATATTAACATTATAATTAGCATCTGCTCATCACCAGCTCCCAATCTATGCCTCCCCCACCCTTCCCCTCTTGGTAATCACATAGTCTACTCTCTATGTCTCTCAGTCTGTTTCTGTTTCATAGATAAGTTCGTTTGTATCATATTTTGGAGTTCACATGTAAGTGATACCATATGATATTTGTCTTTCCCTTTCTGACATCCTAAGTATTCTTTTTAATGCTAGTGTACAGTCAAGTGTTTACTTCATTTCATTTTCAAAATGTTTGTTGCTATTGTATAGAAATCTGCTTGATTTTAAAAATACTTATCTTGTATTCTGCAAGCTTTTTATTACTTCTAATACTTGTGGTTTCTTCAGGATTTTCTACATATAAAAGTATGTTATCTCCAATATACTTTGACTTTTTCCTTTCCATTCTGAAGGCTTTTTTTTTTTTTAAACAACCAAAACAATAATTCCTTTTTCTTACCTGATTGCTCTGGTTATAGAACTGCCAGTATAATATTGAGCCAAAGTGTGGGATAGACTTCCTCGTGTTGTTCCCAATCTTAGGGGGAAAGCTCTCAGTTTTTCATTATTAAGTATGATGTTAGCTGTGGGTCTTTTACAGGTACCCTTTGATTGAGAAAGTACTCTTCTGTTCTTAGTTATTAAGTGTTTTTAACCCCTATTATGGATAGGTGCTAGACTCAGGGAAATGCTTTTTCTGCAGGCAAATATGTTTTTTGTCCTTTATTGTATTAAAATGGCATAGTGTCGATTGACTTTCATATAATGAACCAACTTTGCATACCTGCATAAATCCCATGTGGTCATGGCATATAACCTTTTTTATATGTTGTTAGGGGTTTTTTTGCCAGTGTTTTGTTGAGGACTCTTGCATCTGTATTCATAAGGGACATTGGTTGTGTGTCTGTGTGTGATGTCTCTGTCTGATCTTGGTATTAGAGAAATACTGACCTCATTTTGCCTGCTTATGGGGAAGAGACATGTGGAGTGAAGGATAAAGCATTGTTGGATTTAAGTTTAGTCAGGATTAGAGGGAGAAATTTAGGATGTATCAGTGTGGATTTGGGGTGAGATTATCAAGAGAGTTCATTCTCAATTTCCTAGGCCTGTGTTAAGTGCTTGACATCGAATTATGCTGTTTGTTAACTATGTGGAGATACTATATACTTTGAATTTGTGCCCTATTTTCTGTATTAATATTTATGAAATTAGTATTTGTGAATCAGTTGTAATGTGCATTTAAGATAAGGTTTTTTTTTTTTTTCAGTTTTCCTACAAAACAAGATGCCATTGAATAGCTGATGCTTTAAAAAAAGGAGTTGTTAACCTTAAGTCTAGGAAATAAGCTTGTTTGTCTTTAAGATACGGAAATGCATTTAAAAATTATACATTTGCTGAAAAAGATGCAGCTGGAGTGTGATTAACTTAGAATTCCAGCTTAATCTTCTTTGACTCCAAAGTCCATATTTCTAAACACTGTAAAATAGTGCTTTTGTAAAAAAAATTGTCCTTTACATGTGATTTCACCTAATGATCAGTGGTTTTTTTTTTTTTTTTCTTTATTTATTTAAATAGAAAATATTAAAATCAACCTGGGACAAAGCTACGATTCTCGAGTCATGTAGACTTGTAGTCATAGGTTTTTCAGCTGTCATTTAGTCTCTTTGGTGCTAAATATCTTTATCTGTAAGATAAGGGTGTTTATAACTACCTTAGAGTTTTGGAGACAAACAAATAGCACATTTTTCTGTACTTAAATAATATGTAGTATATTTACACTTAGGTGGCAGTTTATTTCAAGGAAGCACTGGGACTTGTGGCCACATCCTCCAAGAATAGAAAAAAGTACTTAAAATATGGAACGACCATGTATGTTATGTGAAAAAGAACAAGAGCCAGAACCACAGAAAAGCAAGGGAGAAATCAAATAAGTAGATGATGAACACGCTGAACTGATCCTTTTGGAGTGGAACATGTAAATGAAGATGCTGGTGTGATCTTTGTGGGGATGACCTCAAATTCAAAACCAGTCATTTCAAACATACTGAACAGAGTTACCCCAGATTCTTGTTCAAGGAGAAAAAAGTATGGCCACTTCAGAAAAGATAATGCTCAGAAATTACAGCCTGTTAATCATGTGACTCCTGCATCAGAAGCAAAGACTGTCTTGCCACTTTCTGTCTCTGAATCAAGATCAACAGATAGTCCTATTATTATTGAGCCTTTGTCCAAAGCAGATTCTAAAAATATTTCACCACAAATAGTGCCTAATAGCTTTTCAGAGTTATGTTCTCCTTTGATTACCTTCACAAGTTCATTGCAGCATCCAGTAGAAACAGCAGTTATGCAGGAGCTATGGATAAAAGTCCTCATGTATCAAAGTGACTTTCCACTTCTGAAACAAATAGCACAAATCCCAAAAAGCCTAAACTCAGTGATGGAATTATAGGAGAACATTCTTTAGCTTTGTCCCCTCCAGATATTTTTCAAACAGTGACTACTCAGCAAAGCACACCAGACAGTGTTCATACCTCATTAAGCCATGTTCAGAATGGAGAATCTTATCCAACACATTTTCTAAAGGACAATGTCCATTGCAAACCTATAAGCCCTTTAGGGTAAAATGGACTGACAAAAATTGACTTTCCAAGTGTAGCAAGTCAAAACAAGATTGTTGATCCCACAGAAGGCAATCTGATTGTGTTACTCTGTGACTTCTACTATGGACAGCATATAGGAGATGGGCAGCCAGAACCGAAAACTCACACAGCCTTTAAATGCCTCAGCTGCTTGAAAGTTCTAAAAAATGTCAAGTTTATGAATCACATGAAGCACCATTTGGAGCTTGAGAGGCAGAGAGGTGACAGCTGGAAATACCACACCACCTGCCAGCACTGCAACTGCCAGTTTCCTACTCCCTTCCAGCTGCAGTGTCACATTGAAAGTGTCCATACTTCCCAGGAGCCCTCTGCAGTCTGTAAAATCTGTGAATTGTCCTTTGAGACAGATCAGGTTCTCTAACAGCACATGAAAGATAATCATAAGCCTGGTGAGATGCCCTATGTATGCCAGGTTTGCAGTTACAGATCATCATTCTTTGCAGATGTGGATGCACATTTCAGAAGTTACCACGGTAACATTAAGAGTTTACTTTGCCCCTTTTGTCTCCAAATGTTTAAAACTGCAACACCATACATATGTCATTATAGACAGCACTGGGAAAAGTTTTCATCAGTGTTCCAAATGTAGGCTACAGTTTTTAACTTTTAAAGAGAAAAGACAGCACAAGACCCAGTGTCATCAAATGTTTAAGAAGCCTAAGCATCTAGAAGGATTACCTCCTGAAACAAGAGTTTTTTTTCAGGTATCACTGGAACCCCTTCAACAGGATTGGTGGAAGTAGCATCCATTACTGTGAACACATCTGATTCTAAACCACCATCTCCCAAATCTAAAAGTAGGAGGCAAAAAAAAAAAAAAAAAACCCGTTAAGTCTACTTTCAGTAAGTCTGAAGCAAGTATTTCAGTCAAAGTTAAAAACCCCATTAAAAACAAAAAAATTGAAATTTTAGAATTATTCAATAATATCTAATATAGGGCAACCAATGTGTAATTTATGTGTTTTTGTTTTAAATTCATGAAGTACAGCTTTGTTTAAATATTGAGATGTTATTTAAAAATATAGTACCTGTTTTTCATATAAGTGTTTTAACATGTAAAAATTGTGTGTGTGTGAGAGAGAGAGAGAAAGAGAGAGGTGGAGAAAGGAAAAGTAACAACGTATTTTGGTATTTCATGTTATTTGCAAGTTTGAAAGCTCTGCTGCTGCTGCTACTGCTGCTGCTAAGTTGCTTCAGTCATGTTTGACTCTGTGCGATCCCATAGACAGCAGCCCACCAGGATACCCTGTCCCTGGGATTCTCCAGGCAAGAACACTGGAGTGGGTTGCCATTTCCTTCTCGAATGTATGAAAATGAAAAGTGAATGTGAAGTCACTCCATCGTGCCCGACTCTTAGCAACCCCGTGGACTTCAGCCCACCAGGCTCCTCCATCCATAGGATTTTTCCCACAAGAGTACTGGAGTGGGGTGCCATTGCCTTCTCCACTATACATGTAATCTGTAGAGTGTTTAGCAATGAAATTTTCAACTGTTTTCATGCTTTGAAGATCTCAGTATTAACTATATAGCCAGATTGGAATGGCTTTGTTATGGTATGGTCCTGTGTGCTGCTGAACTCTGTGAAGTGCCTCTGTTGTGCTGTTCTAAGATAAAATGGTTCCGAAAGCCTGATGTGGAGAAGTTGATGGAGAAACTATGATGTGAGTTTGGACCAGACACGGGATTTATTTAGTGGAAAGCTGTGGCTTCTTGTCCCAGTTGAAGAAGAGGCATGCATGCACTCCAGGCATGGAGCCAAGGCAGAAGGAACACTGTCTCAGAGTGTCTTAACCTAGCCCAGGGACATGTCAAGGAAGCCAACCATTAAAATGCCTGTTAGGTGAGAGGCACCTGCAAGGATCAAGCAGGACCTGTGTATCATTGACTGCAGCTGGAGAAGCAGAGACAGTTAATAGAATGAGGCCTGGTGCCTGTGGACCTCCTGTTGAGTGATCAAAAGGGGAATTTGATTCATTCCATCTCCTTTCCCATTTGGCTGGCCTTTAGTCAAAGTGAAGTAGCCCTATCGGTCTCCATCACAGTAGTAAAGCAAGTTAAGATTCCCGAAGAAAAAAGGTTTGACATCCAGTTTGATTTGTACTGGACCCATAGTTTTAACTGAAAAGGATCAAACACAGGGAATCTTTTCAGTTTATGAATTGAGCTAAATTTAGTTCTCTTTCCCTTAAGCTACAAAGGAGTTGTCCGAGAAGAGTAAATGTAGTGGATACGAAGGGTCCAGGGTGATTAAACCCTCTATAGAACTTTTCCTTACCTTTTCCAGTTACATGTGTCTTACCCTAGTTTAACACGTGATGATTTCAGTTTTGTATCTTAACTTGCCTTGGGCACGAATGTATTAAAGTTAACAGCTAATTCTTTGTGTAATTTCCCATTTTATCAAACTAATACTGGGTTTCCATCTTACTTGACACAGTCTGATGTGCAGGAATTTTCTCATTTATTTCAGTAATTATCAGGTCATAGAGTTATCATCCTTCCTCTACTCTATCCAACTACCTAGTCTGTGATTATACTTGTGGGAACCTTTTTTCATGTGATCTCCAAGGGCTCTTTCACAGACCTGTGGTGTACCCTCTAAGTATTGGTTCCTGAACATCAGCACACTTGGCTTCCTCTGTGGGTTCCTGGAGTTGAGTCTCCTCCTGGAGTTGAATGCCCTACCTTCTCCACTTCTAGCACAGATATCTAGAATCTCTGTGCACCATTCAAGGAACCTGGAATCTTGGCTGTAGACCCACCTATGTCAAGAGAAATCTCTCCATTTCCTCTTCCTTTCTCCTCCTCTTTGTCTCTCCCCACTCTTTCTGCCCGCCCCCCCCCCAATTCATTTAAATCCTCTAAGCTTTCACAAAATGCTAGAAAGTGATAATCACCAAGGGGTTACCATCCCTCTCAGAACAAAAGAGGAAGGACTACAGATAACTAAGCTGTAGTGAGTCTCTTGTCTCCATTTTAGGTAATTTCCTGAGTGTAAATTCAAACACAAGTAAATTGTATTTATTTACTCAATGCTTGATTGATTGGTTTGCACTTTGAATATTTTACTAGGCCTTTCCAGTTAGTTCGCTTGGGCCAAAGCACTTTGCTAAGTGTCAGCTTAAACTGCTTTTAGTTGTATAACGAGTGTGTGTGTGTGTGTGTGTTTGTCTTCTGGTCTCAGGTGAAAACTCTATGTATAAATGTGCAGACTATTGCATTCTTATCTCCTTTATTCTATTTCTATAGTAAAAATATGAAATGTTTTATTTATATGTTTTTATTGTTGCTTAGGATTATCAATACTGTTACTGTTGTTTGCTCTGTAATATGCTCCTAAAGAGTACAACTTGTATTTATTGCCAAATGAAAAGTTTCCAGTGATATGGTCCCTGACTACTTCCTCTCTTCCATTCTCTGTCATTCTACTCTACTATTTTCCCCACTGCTGCCCTGTTTTTGACAACACTGGCCTTGCTTTCCCTAAGCAAATTCAATTTCTTCCCAATCCAAAGACTTTGCAAATGCTCTTCTTCTGGTAAGAAGAGCATTGCTATATCCCTTGTTTGAGCTTCCCCAATGCTGTTCAAATCACACAATGAAATCCTCCTCACACCCCTCCTTTTCCTTCTCCTCCTTAAAGACACTTTAAGTCTCTACACTCGTCTTTCCTGTCCAGCCTAAAGTTCCTAGATTTTCACACACACACACACACACACACACACAAAACCTGAAAAGAGATAATAACATCAGGGCTTTGCTTCGTAAAATTAACTTGAGTAAGTTTCTGTGCCTGCAGAACAAAGATAGTTAATACTGAGGTGAGTTCTTTCAGGAGCTTCCTCTCTTTTTCTATTGATAGCTCTATAGTTTTTTCAGGCAATGGCACTTTGTTTTTTTTTTACAAATGTATTGAATATCTGTCAAGATGACTATTTTGTTATTGCCTTTGGTGAATTTCCTTGTCTACTTTGCTTGTTCTTTCAGGTAAAATTTATTGTTTTATTAATGTTGCCAAAACATTGTCAGTAAAATTACTATTTATAAAAATAAAATGTTTTTTAAAAACTTATTTCTGCTGTCCATCTTTTTACAAATAACATAGCATTTTTTTTGTTTGTTTCTTTTTTTAAAATAATCTTATTGTGTTGTCCAGAAATTCTAAACAGCGATGTGTAAATGGGTTTTCTGGTTCTTAGTACCATCAAAGGCAATGAGGATATGGCTTAATAAATTTCTGCTTCTGTTTTTAGATTTTAAAGAGAATTGTTTCATTGGATATTTACAACATCTGTTGAGACATTTACTTTTCTTTCTTTCTCCCTTACTTTCCTATTCTTCCTTTCTTCCCATGACTGTCTTCCTCTTTCTTTCCTTCCCTTTCTTTTCCCAGGTTTTGGCTTGGCTTGACCTTTCCTGAAACAAAAGTAATTCCACTCAGGGTTGAATATTACCATCTCAAAATCCCATTCCATGTGTCATTCATTTCTAGTATTGGAATTAACCTCCTCTTCCGTTATTAGATTGGCTACAGTTGTATCAATGTTTCTGATTTTTTTTTTTTTGAAGAAGCAGCTCTTGTTTTATTATCCCAACAAGTTTTATTTTTGTTGTTTTTTATTTTTGTTTCAATTCGTATATACCTTCTACTTTCTTTAGGATTTTTTCTTTATAATCATACATTGTAAAAGCTTTCTTTACAAATTTTATGGAAATATATTTGATTTACAATGTTGTGTTTCAGATGTATATCAGAGTGATTTAGTTATGCATATACATGTCTATTTTTTAGGTTGTTTTTCATTATAGGTTATTATATGAGACTATTTCTTTTCTTTCTTTCTTTTTTTTTTTTACTAGATGGTTTAGGGCTTGACCTATCTTTACTTAAATAACCTATTTTGTCTGAATTCCAAATGGTTTTATGTATACATTTTTAAAATTAAAATTTCATTCTCTATGATTTTTTGGCATGTTAATTCCAAAGATTTCACTACTTGCAGGTGAATGTTTTAATTTATAGTTTACTGAGAATTAAGTTTTCCCTGGAAGTCTGAGGGTATGTGTGTATATACACTGGCATGTCTATATACACATCCTTTTAAGATTACTACATTTTTTAAGATATATAAATATATTTTAAAAGATATTTTCTGTTTGTATGGTAAAAACATGAAATGTTTTAATTCTAGAAATTTGTTCCCCTAAGGAATATAGTATAAAAAGTAAAGGTATAGAACTATTCCTTTGAGAATAATCCCTACTAACAGAACCTGGAAATGTTAAACAACTGATTCATAACACTTCCTAAAGGTGGTAAGAAAAATGTTATTCAAGGTAAGAGTACTACAGCGGGGGTCTTATAATACGGGAGAGAGAGTGAGCTTAAGCCTGACTCCAGCAGGGACACAGCTGGGATTTATAGCTAAGGAACAGGGTGGGTCCATGTGATAGCAAAGAGAGACTGGGAGACTGAAAAGCAATGAACAACAACAGAGTGGGTGTCAGTGGATGGAAACTTATTAAGACGACCATAAGGGTGCCGGTGGATTCTGGCTCAACTGAGAGGATCATTCCTGAGGCTAGGCAAGACTGATAAGATATTGAGGTGAGTGATAAAGAATTTGATCTGATCTGAGGGTGGTCAGATCAAGGGTGAAGTATGTTTTCTAAACTGAAGTAGCAGAATCTAGCTTAGATTGGACTAAATGGACAGGCGCCCCGGTATAAAGACATGAGCCAAAGTTGGCAGTGCATTAATGAACTACTGCTGCATAACAAATTATCCCAAAGCAACAGCTTAAAACAATATTATCTCATACTGCTGCTGAAAGTTGGGAATCCAGGAGTAATTCAGTTGAGTGTTCTGGCTCAGGGTTTCATGAGATTGTCGTCATCTGAAGCCTTGACATGGGCTGGTGGGTTTCCTTCCAAGATGGCTTACTCACATAGCTGTTGAAACCAGTTTCCTTGCTGGCTGTTGGGAGAAAGCCTCAGTTCTTTCCCATGGGCCTCTCTACTGGGCTACCTGAGTGTTCTCAAGATACGACTAAGCTGGCTTCTAGAGTGAGTGATCCAAGAGGATGAGCAAGGAGGCTGCAGTGCATTTTATGACTTAAAGAGTCATAGTCAGACACTTCATTTTCATTTCTACAATATTCTAACATTAGAAGTGAGCCACTAAGTCCAGCCTACATGTAAAGGGGAGTATAAGGACCACCCTTGAAGGAAAGGATTTGTGGACATACTTTAAAACCACATGGTACACCCATGGCCACAAATTGTTTACATACTTGTATGTCCAAAATGCATTTTCCTGCAAATGCTTTCAAATAATTTATCCATTATAGCATTAACTTGAAGTTCAGGACCTTGGCATCGAAGTCAAGTCCAGATATGGACCAGGGTGCACTTGGTGCACTGAACACTCAAGTGTTCAGTCACTCAGTTGTGTCCTACTCTTTGCGACCCGATGGACTGCCACACGCCAGGGTTTCCTGTCCACCATCAACTCCAGAGGCATGCTCAAACTCAAGTCCATTGAGCTGGTGATGCCATCCAACCATCTCATCCTCTGCTGTCCCCTTCCCCGGCCTTCAATCTTTCCCGCATCAGGGTCTTTTCTAAAGCGTCAGTTCTTAGAATCAGGTTGCCAAAGTATTGGAGCTGCAGCTTCAGCATCAGTCCTTCCAATGAATATGCAGGACTGCTTTACTTTAGGATTGACTAGTTTGATCTCCTTGCAGTCCAGGAGACTCTCAAGTCATCTCCAACACATCAGTTCAAATTATCCAAGTGTAGTTCCTCTAGACCTGATGATCTGTGAACAAAAGAGATGAGTTAATCTGCTCAATTTCACAGCCAACATACAGTGCTGGGTCAGGCATAGATAACCTTCATGGGCACTCCTGTTCCAGAAAGAGGAGGGGAGATGGGAGTCAACAGTAGCAGTTCTGAAATCCCACGGGTTCTTGTTGGCAGTCCTTTGATTAGGATTTAAGGCCTGGAAACTTCCTAGGCTTCAGTCTCTGAATTTTTAATTCTGCCCTCTGACATGATTCCATTGCATGAAAGGTGGGTAGTATATGGTTACAGTGAAACAGTCTCCCTAGCCTGCTTCCTGCTTGTCGAAGGTAGAAGTTCAGAGCTCTCTTATTTTGTACTATTGCTGGTCCTTTCAGTCCAAGCTGAACTTAAATATGTTATCTTAAAAACTTGGTGTGTCTCCTGATAATCTTACTGGTTTTCATGGTAAAGCACTCCACTCCAAAGCCACCATCACACATGTCTTCATAATAAGGCCTACTCTGTCTTGGTTTTCTGCTGAGATAGCTGAGGGATAACACCCTGAAACTTGGTACAAGTCTTATTGTGTGACTGAAATGTGTCTGAGTGACACCCCTGAACTCTTTGGAGGGCATTGGCCTGCCTAAATAATGCCATGAAGCATCCCCTTCCAGCTTTCTGAGGCTTAACAAAGAATTTTACACTCACACTCATCTTTAGACCACGTTTATTAAAAATAAATAAATAAATAAGAATTGATGTATAGGTGTTATAAAATGTTATATTTAGACCACCGTATCTCAATGCCCTGGATAGAACCTTGCTTGAGAGCCATTAATTTTAGCATCCTCTGTCATGTTAAAAGACTGGAAAATTTTGAATTCAGCAAGTTCTGTCTTATTTTTTAATAGTTTCTCTTAAATATATTTTTTTAAATTTCCCTTTATATTTTACTATAGGCAGCAAGAAGAAATCAGGAAGCACTTTTGGCTGTTTGGCTGGAAATCTCCTTAGCTAGATATCTCAATTAATTAAGTACAGTTTCTCCTTCCTGGTACATTTCTACTTTTCATAAACTGCAGATATAGTGGACTTTTCTCTGCACATTCCCCAGGCTCTTTTTTCCTGCCTCTACTTTCTGCCAGACATCCTGGGTGCACCCCTGTGATCCCACTTAGAACGTGTTTGCTCAGTGAGATAACGGGGATCAAATCCCTGGCTTCAGTGCTTCTGCTGGCCAGAGCATATGTACCTTTCTCTAACACCTTCATGTTTTTGCTATCCAACTTCCATCACCTGGCTAGGTCAATTTCAGAAGCTCATACTCACAAGCACACTTGCAGGGACTTCTATGCCCATGTGTGCACACACATGTGCGTGTACACAGTAACATCCCTGAGAGGAAACACACACGTGCAGAACTACAAGATTTCTTCTCTAGGAATATGAATTTTGGTCAGTACCTTTGTGCTCACAAACAAAAAGTAACTTTCTTTTCCTGGTTGTTTCCTTTCGCTTGTTAATTAATCATATCACCTTGCACTTCTAACTCTGTGCTGCTACTGCTGCTAAGTCACTTCAGTGAAGTCTGAGTCTGTGTGATGCCATAGACAGCAGCCCACCAGGCTCCCCTGTCCTGGGATTCTCCAGGCAAGAACACTGGAGTGGGTTGCCATTTCCTTCTCCAATGCATGAAAGTGAAAAGTGAGAGGGAAGTCCCTTAGTCATGTCCGACTGTTCTCGACCCCATGGACTGCAGCCTACCAGGCTCCTCTGTCCATGGGAATTGCCA
This sequence comes from Bos taurus, assembly GCF_002263795.3. Classification (NCBI taxonomy): domain Eukaryota; kingdom Metazoa; phylum Chordata; class Mammalia; order Artiodactyla; family Bovidae; genus Bos; species Bos taurus. Next base: position 25,724,444 of record NC_082638.1, read on the forward strand.
GGCAAGAGTTCTGGAGTAGGGTGCCATTGCCTTCTCCATCTAACTTTGTGACTTATCCTCAAAGGTTACAAAATCTTGGCATTTGCCAATGACACGGACCGACCAGCAGAGCAGCAAGCAGGGTTGGAAGCACTTGCCATGAACAGCTGTATGACATGCGCCTGCGTTCTGCATTCTCCCATCACCTTGGACAGCTTCAGAGTACCAGTCACATTGGCCTGATCCATGTGGGGACAGAAAACAAGGACCTTTGGGATCAGCTGACTTGGAGAACCTCTCTCTCGGTGTGCACCTATCTAGGTCATTCCTTGTCAATGTTGTGCCCCTCTTGCTAGCCTACCACCCTTTATGGACAACAACATTCTGAGTGAGGCCTTCTGTTCTTCCTATCTGTGTAGCTTTATGTGTCCACCTGTCTACATGTGCCCCCAAGGGCTATCTCCATATAGCAGGAAAAGGCCAAAGAAACACCTGAGCCTCCAAGAGCCCCAAGAGACTGTGATAGGCCTGGGTCTTATCCAATGTTGTGAGAAAGGTGCACATGGATACAGAGTCTCTTCAGATACAAAGATTGGAATCTGAGACCATAAAGGTAAGGTGGCATCCCTACACGTCCTCCCTTCTGTTTAACAGTACCCATGAACACAGAGTCCCCGAACAGATGATGCCCTGCAAAACCTTCCCTTTCTGGGCCCACAGCTCATGCCTCCCTTGGGCAGAAAGCAGCTTTTCTAGCTCAAAGGTACCAAGAGGGCTTGAACCACCCAGGCCACAGTGATTTGCTAAATGTCAAGACTGCCTTTCATTTGCTTCATTAGGCCCAGGTAGGACTCCCTACAGTCACTCATCTCTGCTTGCCTACACACCCCACATGCCAAGGAAGCCAGCCCCAAGTTGGGCCCAGGAGTGTCCAAGACGGTCACCCTTCCCTCTGAGTGTCACCTGGTTTCATATCCCCTATGACTAAATCAGAGATTTTGCTTCATCGATACTGCTCAAATTCTCTCAAATGCAGATGCACACTTTTGCCCCTCAGGCCCCCAAAGCCAGTGGCAAGACCCCAGAGGAAAGAAGGAATTCTCGTCAGGACTTTCAGCATGCACCATGGGGTATCTTTGGCAGGACTGCTATTGCCTAGACCCTGGACCCTGAAAACCAGCAGGCCCCGAACTGTCCCCAGGGGCTTCCCTGTCTCCCACTCTTCTGAGGTTCTTTGGGACATGCAATTACTCCTTACTCACTCTGTTCCCTCCCTCACAGGCTCATCCGGGCAGAGGGTCAAACATGTACAACCACCTGTGCTTTCCTCGCCTTTCTGCACTGCCAGGGAGGCAGGCTGGAAGTGCCTGGAGGCATGCCACACTCACATCCTGTCTCTCCTAGAATGCCTGTGGGTTTGCAGGTACAGCTTACTTTAGCATGTCTCGCGTTTTGTGTCACAGTGTGTGCCACACTCAGGGAGGGAATGTGCTGGCTGATGGGCTGCTCCTGGGCAGCACTGGCCCAGGACCTTTCCAGTTCTCCTTCTCACATGTGTGGAACAAGTCTCCAGTGCAGCAGGCAATCTTAGCCTCCTCACCATCCTGGGTCTTGCCATAGCCACATCCACCATTTCAACAGGCCAGCCATGGCCCCCCGAGACTCAGAGCTCCACAGGCAGTGGTTTAAAAGCCCCACCCTACCTGATTTGCCCTGAGTGAACTCTCAGACCATGAATCCCTTTTCCTGGTCCAAACACACACAACAACACAGTAGAAATTGTGAGCGTGTTTTGTGTTTTGTCTAATTGCAGATATCTGGAGCCATGGTCGGGAGTTATCACTGGCCATTCTTTCTTCATTCCCATCCTGGACAGGGTCAGTGCACAGATATGGCGACAGACTCCTTCAGACTAGGAACGCCTCGTGCCTCCTCTTCTGGTTACTCAGCACCTCCTCTCCTGTCGCCTTCATCTCTGCATCTGCCCTGGGCCGGATACACACAAACACACAGAAACACAGCCAACACAAGCACATGCGTGTATACACACATGCTTGGCATAGGGACACAAATGCAAACAGGGAACACAGGTATTTCAGGAGCTGAAGACGCCCATGTCCAGCAATGTTGGAGATGGTGTCAGTCGGCACCATGTCCTGCCTTTGGGGCTCCCTGTCCACCTCCTCCCCAGATTCATCCGGATTTTCCCAAGGCAGCCTGAAGCCACTTCGAGTGCAGCATGTGTGGTGGTGGTGGTGAGATCCGAGTGGTGAATGTGGAAATTCACCCAAGATCCCAAAGTCAGCACACAGGTGCACTGGGACCACCGAGAGGATATACTTTCAATGATAGGCCATCGCAGGGTAAGGGGCGGGAGTGAAGGGCCCAGTTAATCTCAAACTCAGTGAGCAGCAGGAGGCTGGAGGATGGCAGGACCCAGGGACGGATGATTCTGACACAGACACTTAATTCACCCTACCTCTAGGACTCTAGAGGAATAGGGTATCACCTAGGTATCACCTAGGACTCTTGTGCTGCAACCATAGCTGACTTGAGGGAGACTTACTTCACTCACGGACACACCGAGTCCCCCATGCCCCCAGTCTCAGCAAGTCACCTGCTACATGCATAACCCAAATTCTGGCTCTGCAGCCAGCTTGCATGAGCCTGAGCATCCCCATTTGGGAAAGGATAGTGTCCCAGCTACGATAAGGCTGTCCCTCAGGGCCTATCTCCTGACCGCCTCACCACATGTGTTTCTGTCAGTTATCTCTGATGGAAGAATCATCCTTCCCGAGGTAGTACTTCAGGGGATCGTCCCACATGTCATTGCTGATGAGCTGCTGGCAACACCAGCAAGGTCAACCCAGGGCTGACCAGGCCCTGAACCCTCCCATGAGCAGCCAAGAACTCCAACATTAATCATCACCTGTGTGCAGGCCCAAAGCAACCCCACATCAGCAATCGTGTTCAATTCTGGGCCATTGTGGCCTGACAGCCAGTTGAGAAAATTAAGGCTCCTGGTGTCCAGACTGGCTGGGGGATGCCCATTCAAAGTCCCAGAACCAGGGGACTGGAGTGGAATGACATGCCCTGTTCCCTGCGGAAAGACGGGAGACTGGGGTGGACTCCACAGGTGGATCATCTACGTGCTTGCACACCCACACTCATCACCCTGGGAGCCACGTGTTACCAGTGATGTCAAGGTAATACTCCTTAATGATCATGGTGTTCAAGAAGTAGGGGTTGTCCTGAAAGGAAAAGATCAGCTTGCAGCGGGACTGCAGATGGCTCCGCACCTGCACCTGCCAGGGTAGGGAGGAGGGAAAAGGTGCAAACTTCTAGGGGCCTCAGCTTGCCTCCCAGGCAGGCATTAACAGCTTCTAGGACTCCTCTCCAAAGTCTCACAGCACAGGAACATGGCTAACAGGATCTTCCCACTCCCTGCCAGGTCCCATACCCATCCTTTCTCAGTCTTCCTCACTGATCTTCAAGTCGATCATGTAGCCGAGAAAGTCTTGATCTTGGTCGCTGATCATGACGGAAACTTGAGGGTGGCTCATAATCTGCTTTAGGTCAAGGAGCCATTCAGGGAGCTACATGCCAGGCCAAGAAGAGCCAGGAGCATCAGTCCTAGTCTGGGGTGGAACAAGGATATTGGAAAAGGCATCTGCAAGGAGCTGGGTACTGCCTGTTACCTGGCCACCCCTGATGTCATCAGGCTTTGCCATACCATCAGACACGCTCATGGCTCTGGGTCCCTTGTGGTGGTGTGCATCTGAGGTGGTCTGCATTCTCCAAGCAGGGACTGGTTTCTGACCGCTACTGTTCTCCTCCAGACCTGTGTATGCTGGGTAGTGGCATGTCACTGCTTACATGGTCAGATTTGCAGTCCTGTGACAATCCGTGTTTGAAAGCAAAGGGGTTGTGTGTGTGTGTGTGTGTGTGTGTGTGTGTACATGTGTGTGTGTTGTGTGTGTATGTGAATGACTCACATGTCTCAGCTATATGCCAGGATCACCCACATTTACAGCAATAACTGTGTGCAGATGCTGCTCTTGTGTACCATCTCTGGTCATTCCTGACTTGGAGGCCTCAGGTGCTGCTCCTCCTCAGATGCAGGCCTGAAGGAGACACTCAAAGGCATGGCTGCAACACGTACATCTGTAGCCCTGCCCAGACCCAACTCTGCTGGGCCTTTGGAGCTTGCCAATTGCCCAGGACCACATTTTCTTCAGGGGCCTCCAGAGCCCTTCCTGTGCCCTCGGCCCCTCCCCCTCCTCCTGCTCCTGCCCCTTCTCCTCCTCCTCATGAGCAGTGGACCCAAAGGAGCAGCGGAAAGGATACAGTTTTGGCCCAGAAGCCAGGGATGCCCTGGATGATGGCACTCCCCCAAGCCAAGTGATGCTTCCTCCTCTGATGGTAGGCCCTGTGGTTTTGCTCACACTCAGAGCTCAGTTCCACCTGCAGGGCGGCCAGTGCCTTCAGGACATCTAGTGCCTGGTGCTCACTCGGACCTCCCGGCCTGTCCTGGCCCTGCTCCTCCACCGTCTTCTCCTCCAGCTCCTGGGAGGACCACTGTTTCTGCTCCTCATCTGCCACAGCCTCCACGTCTTCCATGATGTCTTCTGCAAGCAGCCGGAACTCCCGCCGGATCCCTGCCACATCTCCGTCCACCAGGGTCTCGCTGTCTTGCACTGCCTCCACCCTAAAGAGGATGGCCTCTTCACTTGGCGTGACAACTGGTGGTTGCAAGGTTCCAGCTGCACACAGCATCAGGATGGCAGGTCGCGGGATGAGGGGTGGGGGCTTCTCCCTGAGTACTGGGGCTCACAGCTAAGGGTCCCAGGACGCTCCCGCCTTCCTTTGATCGCCTCTCACGCTCCTCTTGGCCCAAGCTGGGGCAGATGTGAAGGGACACGATATAACAGCACAGACAATGGTGCATAATGGCGGCCCAGGCTGCAGTAAACCTGTGGGACCCACTAGCTCTTTGGGGGCGGGGAGTGAGGGGGATGGTCGGGAGGTGGGGAGTGGTGTGTTGGGGGTGGTGTGAGGCCAAGGAAAGAGGTACCGGACAGCCCAGGCCAGGGTGAACAGGCCCTGGGACATCAGCGGAAAACAGGCAGGAGCCTAGGCTGTGAGGCAAGCACAGGCTCCTTGCCCAAATCTAGACCAAGGGTGGAGAGGGTAGTGGGCGGCATCCTTATGGACATGCCCCTAGACTGGAGGGCATCTTCCGCGGTTCCTGTGCTCCAGTGCCCCCACGTGGCCAGATTCTGCACCAGGATTGTAGACGGTTTTGCATGTGGCTGGGGTAGCCCCAGGCGCTGTCATTGACCTGGCTCTGGAAATTCCAACCACGGGTTCCTGCTCCGCAATCCAAACAATACCCTCCTGTGTCCCCTGGGACCGGCAATAGCTGGGAGCTCTCCCTGACTATCCAAAGGATATGCAGGGGTGCCAAGTGGCTGGATACTTTTCTTCATGGGACAGAGAGCCTGTTGCTGTCCTGATACTAGGGGAATAGGGAAAAACCCCAACATTTGCTACCGTTGATCTCCACTGTTCAGGGAGACCAGAGGTTTAGGGTACAGAGCTTGCTCTTTGTCTCTCTATCTTTGCTTCCGGCATAGCACTGTTTTGGACAATCCTTCTGTGTGTGTACCAGGCGCTGATGTCTGTGTGTCTCTGTCTCTCTAAGTAGTGCTGTTGCCGTCTGCCACTCTCTGGACAGCAGCTCTCAGAAAAGACGCTTATCCTTTGCAAGCCCTTCTGGTCCTGACTGAGTTGCAGCAATGGGAGATTAGACGGTTTTAGTCCATACGTTCGGAGAGTGCTTTCTCAACCTTGAGAACCAACAGTGGGCGGTCACTGCTGAACTGCAGAATTGGACGTGCGACCCTCCCTCCCTCGCTGGACAGATGTGAACACTGCACAGGCCTGAGGTGGCTTGGCCACACTTTGCACAGAGGGAGAAATGTGGCCCGCTCTGCTGGCATGAGGGAACTCCCTGAACCTTGTTCGAATGCCTGCCAGGGAGACTCTAAAGACAGTTCCCCTTAAGTTCCATGACTCACCGGTGTCGGAGACATGCACGTCTGCCACTTACCCTATTGAGGCCCTTTCAAAGTGGTACTGTTCTCCATGTGAGAACACATCCCAGCCTGCCCTATCACACAAGCCTGTGGGGCCTGAAGCAGCAAGAGGACCAAGCTAAGCCAGCCATCCTATACTCCTGATATATGATATATGCATTCTACAAAGAGCTTGAACATGGGCAGGACCCACCTGATTCAGTGCAAGGACTGAGATGTGGGCTCAAGAGTGTTTGTTGGGGGCTTGAACAAAGGCAGGACCCAGCCTGGTTCATTGGAGCGACTGAGATGTGGCCTCAGGAGTGTCTGTCTGGATGAACAAGGGGTGGATCCAGCCGCGATCAGTGCAGGGACCGAGATGTGGGCTCAGGAGTGTTTTTTGAGTGCTTAAACAAGGGCAGGACCTGGCCTGGTTCAGAGAAGGGACCCAGATATAGGCTCAGGAGTATTTCCCACGGGTTTCAGCAAGTGCTGGACCCAGCCTAGTTCAGTGTAGTGAAGGAGATCAGCCTGAGAGTCAGATGCAGGCCAAGGAGTGTTTGTCAGGGTCTTGAACATGTGTAGGACCTAGCCTAGTTCAGTTCAGGGGCGAGAAATGGGGTCAGGAATGTTTGTCTGGGCTTGACTATGGCCAGGATCTCAGCCGCTATCAGTGCAGGAACCAAGATGTGGTCTTAGGAGTGTTTGTCATGGTTGATACGGGCAGGAAACAGCCTGGTTTGGTGCAGGGACTGGGATGTTGGCACAACAGTATTTGTCATGGCTTCAACTTTGGCGGGACCCACCCTTGTTCAGGGCAGCGAGTGAGATGCAGGCTCAGTAGTGTTTCCTGGGGGATTGAACAAGGGGAGCACACACCTTAGATCAGGGACAGGGAGCGATTTGTGGGCTCAGGATTGCTTGCTGCGGGCTTAAATAAGACCAGAAACCAGCCTTTGAGTCAGATGCAGGCCCAGAACAGTTGGTCGGGGGCTTGAACATGTGTAGTTTCTGGCCTGGTTCAGTGCAGTTTCTGATGTGTGGGCTCAGGAGTGTTTGTCAGGGGTTTCAAAAAGGGCAGGACCCCGTCTGCTTCAGTGCAGGGACCAGGATGTGGGCTCAGGAGTATTTGCAGGGGACTTCAGAAAGTGCTGAACCCAGCCTAGTTCAGTGCAGGGAACAAGATATTGGCACAGGAGTGTTTGTCAGGGTCTTGAACAACTGTGTGGATCACAATAAACTGTGGAAAATTCTGAAAGAGATGGGAATACCAGACCACCTGATCTGCCTCTTGAGAAATGTGTATGCAGGTCAGGAAGCAACAGTTAGAACTGCACATGGAACAACAGACTGGTTCCAAATAGGAAAAGGAATATGCGAAGGCTGTATATCGTCACACTGTTTATTTAACTTATATGCAGAGAACATCATGAGAAACGCTGGACTGGAAGAAACACAAGCTGGAATCAAGATTGCCAGGAGAAATATTAATAACCTCAGATATGCAGGTGGCACCAGCTTTGTGGCAGAAAGTGAAGAGAAACTGAAAAGACTCTTGATGAAAGTAAAAGTGGAGAGTGAAAAAGTTGGCTTAAAGCTCAACATTCAGAAAACGAAGATCATGGCCTCCAGCCCCATCACTTCATGGGAAATAGATGAAGAAACAGTGGAAACAGAGGCAAACATTATTTTTCTTGGCTCCAAATCACTGCAGATGGTGACTGCAGCCACGATATTAAAAGACACTTACTCCTTGGAAGGAAAGTTATGACCAACCTAAATAGCATATTCAAAAGCGGAGACATTATATTGCCAACAAAAGTTCGTCTAGTCAAGGCTATGGTTTTTCTTGTAGTCATGTATGGATGTGAGAGTTGGACTGTGAAGAAGCCTAAGCGCCAAAAAATTGATGCTTTTGAACTGTGGTGTTGGAGAAGACTCTTGAGAGTCCCTTGGACTGCAAGGATATCCAACCTGTCCATTCTGAAGGAAATCAGCCCTGGAATTTCTTTGGAAGAATGATGCTAAAGCTGAAATTCCAGTCCTTTGGCCACCTCATGCGAAGAGTTGACTCATTGGAAAAGACTCTGATGCTTGGAGGGATTGGGAGCAGGAGGAGAAGGGGACCACAGAGGATGAGATGGCTGGATGGCATCACTGACTGGATGGACGTGAGTCTCAGTGAATTCCGGGTGTTGATGTTCGACAGGGAGGCCTGGCATACTGAGATTCATGGGTTTGCAAAGAGCCGGACACGACTGAGCGACTGATCTAATCTGAACAAGTGTAGGACTCAGCCCAGTTCAGTGTAGAGAGCGAGATATGGGCTCAGAAGTGTTTGTTAGACCTTCAACGTGGGCAGGACCCACCTGCTTAAGTGCAGGGACCAAAATGTGGTTTCAGGAGCATTTATCAAAGTCTTGAACAAGGGCAGGAACCAGGCGGCTTCAAGGCAGGGAGTGAGATGTGTGTACAGGAGTGTTTCCAGGGGGATTGAAAAAGGGGAGGACACACCTTAGTTCAGGGGCAGGCAGTGAGTTGTCAGCTCAGGATGGTTTTCTGGGGGCTTGAACAAAGTAGAAACCATTCTAGTTCAGTGCAGGGATGGTGATGTTGGCTCAGGAGTGTTTGTCAGGGATTTGAACGAGGGCAGGGACCAGCGAACTTCAGTGCAGTGAGTGAGATATGGGATCGTAGTGTTTCCTGGGGTATTGGTCAAGGGGAGGACACACCTTACTTCAGTGGCAGGGAGAGAGTTGTCAGCTCGGGATCGTTTGCCGGGGCTTGAACAAATGCTGGAACTATCCTGGTTCAGTGCAAGAACCAAGATGTTGGCTCAGGAGTGTTTGTCAGAGTCTTGAACAAGTGCAGGACACAGCCTAGTTCAGTGCAGGGACAGTGATGCAGGCTCAAGAGTGTTTGTCGGGGGTTTGAACAAGGGCTTGACCCAGCCTATTTTAGTGCAGGTACTGAGATGTGGGCTTAGGAGTTTTTGTCAAGGGTTTTGACAAGGTCTGGACCCAGCCTGGTTCAGTGCAGTTCGTGAGATGAGGGCTCAGTAGTGTTTCTTGGGGTTTGAACAAGGGGAGGACTCACCTTAATTCAGGGGCAGGGAGCGAGTTGTTGGCTCAGGATTGTTTGTCAGGGCTTGAACAGAGGCAGAAACCATCCTGATTCAGTGTAGGGATGGAGATGTTGGCTCAGGAGTTTTTGTCGGGGATTTGAACATGGGCAGGACCCAGTGCATGGACCGTGATGCACGCTCAGGAGTGTTTGTTGGGGGTTTGAACAAGGTCAGGACCCAGCCTAGTTCAGTGCTGAGACTGAGATGTGGGCTCAGGAGTATGTGTTGGGGGATCGAACAATGGCAGGACCTAGACTCGTTCAGTCGGAGAAGTCAATGGCACCCAACTCCAGTACTCTTGCCTGGAAAATCCCATGGATGGAGGAGACTGGTGGGCTACAGTCCACAGGGTCACTAAGAGTTGGACACGACTGACGGACTTCACTTTCATTTTTCACTCTCATGCATTGGAAAAGGAAATGGCAACCCACTCTAGTGTTCTTGTCTTGAGAATCCCAGGGATGGGGGAGCCTGGTGGGCTGCCATGTATGGGGTCGCACAGAGTCGGACACAACTGAAGAGACTTAGCAGTGGTAGCAGCAGATTCGTTCAGTGCAGTGACCGAGATGTGGGCTCAGGAGTGTTTGTCAGGTCTTGAACAAGTGTAGGACCCAGCCTAGTTCATTGTAGTGAGTGATATATGGGCTCAGGAGTATTTGTTGTGGCTTGAACATGGGCAAGGACTCATCTGCTTCAGTTCAGGGACTGACATGTGGGTTCCAGAGTATTTGTCAGGGTTTTGAACAAGGGTAGGACCCAGGTGGCTTCAGTGCAGGGAGTGAGATGTGGGATCAGCGGTGTTTCCTGGGGGGCAGGGAGTTGAACAAGGGGAGGACACACCTTAGTTCAGGGGCAGGGAGCTAGGTGTCAGCTCAGGATTGTTTGCCAGGGGCTTGAACAAAGGCAGGAACCATCCTGGTTCAGTGCATGGACAGAGATGTTGGCTCTGGAATGTTTGTCGGGGGTTTGAACAAGGGAAGGACCCAGCCTAGTTCAGTGCAGGGACTGATATGCGCTCAGCAGTATGTGTTGGTGGATCTAACAAGGGCATGACCTAGACTGGTTCAGTGCATGAACCAAGATGTAGGTTCAGGAGTATTTGTCGGGGTCTTGAACAAGGGCAGGACCCTGGCGGGTTCAGGGCAGGGAGTGAGATGTGGGATCAGGAGTGTTTTCTGGGGGATTGAACAAGAGCAAGACAGACCTAATTTCAGGGGCAGGGAGTGAGTTGTGGGCTCACGGTTGTTTGCCGGAGGCTTGAACAAAGGCAGGACTCAGCCTGCTTCAGTGCGGGGACTGAGATGTGGGCTCAGGTGTATGTGTTGGGGGAATCTAACAAGGGCAAGACACAGACTGGATCATGTGCAGGGCAGGAGATTTGGGCGCAGCAGTGTTTGCCGGGGTCATGAACAAGTGTAGGACCGAGCCTAGTTCAGTGCAGTGACCAAGAGTTTGGCTCAGGAGCGTTTGTCGGGGCTTGAACATGGGAAGGACCAGCCTGCTTCAGGGCAGGGCCCGAGATGTTGGTTCAGAGGTATGTGTCAGGGGACTAACTAGGGCAGAACCTAGACTGGTTCAGTGCAGTGACTGAGATGTGGACTCATGAGTATTTTCTAGGGGGTTGAGCAAGTGCTGGACCCAGCCTAGTTCAGTGCAGTGACCGAGATGTGGGCTCAGGAATGTTTCTCAGGGCTTGAACATGGGAAGGATACAGCCTGCTTTTGTGCAGGGACCAAGATGTGGGCTCAGGACTGCACTGGAAAAAAATATGATTCCATTACTAATGAGTGTAATGCCTATATATAACAATTAGGTGTAACTAGTCCATTGTGCCATTTAGGAGCACCTCAAGATGCAAGGCAAATGCAAGGAAGTAGGAAAGGGGGAATTAACAGTACCACAATTATAATGGGGGTCTTTAATACCTGACTCACACCTATGGATACATCAACTGAAAAGAAAATTAGCAAAGAATCATGAGCTGTAAATGTACTTTTGTGTGTTATCTGTCTTTACACTTACTGTAGTGCCTCTAGTATGGCAGGAGGAGATACTATATAGTTGTCCATATTTCCTACTGTCAGGAAGTTACCTAGAACAATTGGTAGAGTTGGGAAATTGATAGAAAAGTCCTAGTACAAAGATGTACCTTCTAAACTAGTGCTATCTTCCTTTTTCATAAGTGGAGAAGTACTCACCAAGAAAGAGAAATCCCAGATATCAGGTTATATGATCTCATAATGGGAATTTTCCGAAGATAGCAGTCTACATGCATATAAGTAAGTCCTGGCTCAAGCCCAGTTAATTATGCTAAATGTTAGAACATGTCTGATAGAACACATCTCCTACAAGTCTCACACACCCTTCCTAAATTAATATCTCTTGAATTTCTAAGCTATGACTCTATACTTGGTATAGTATCATAGGCTGAGGCTTTAAGGTTGTAAAAGTACATAGAGGACAGAGACCACATTAATTTATTATTACATTTGGAAATATCTCCGCAAGGCCTGCAGCCAGGTCTGGGGCAGCTGCCATCACCCTAAATGTCCAGAAGCTAGATCTGAAATCTGCCCTCCATTCTCCTCTCCAACTTCCTCCATCTTATCACCAACCTGTGGTGTTGTCTGTCCCTTGCCCTGGAAAGATACTTTGTTCTTACAGTCTTCATCATCTTCCTTGAGTGCCTACCCATTGCCTATATTTCATACTGTCTGCTGATTGAATGAACACAATTTATGAATGGAAAGCAGAGGCTGAAGACAGGCCTGCACAGAAGCTTCTGAAGTTACCTAATGGGAATCTGCATTGACATGTGGCTACGTTGAGTGTTATTACTGACTTGAATCCTGTTAACTTGGTCATCTGGGAAATGCACATTTTCAGTCTGAAACTGGCACAAAAGGCTTTTTTTTTTTCTTATTTCATTTTTGTGTACACCTTCTCTATAGTGTCCTATATCTGGTACTGTTACCTCCAAATATTCCCAGTTGAATGTGCCTTGGGCCTGATATGCACATATTCCGTCTTTTAGGCTTGGCTAAGATGGGAGGTTCAGACGTCTTGTTGACACAATTTCTCAAATTGGTAGAGGACTTACAATCTACAATCTTTATCCATTACCAGGACATGTCCTTTGAAGGGCTGCAGGTGTTAACAATGAACTTGCCTAGACCCATGCTTTTGTGGCCCTAATGGCCCTTCATAGAGCTGAGGACCATTTGATTATCCTTAGGCACTTCAGTTTGGACTGGATTTTATCCTTTTGTTTGTTTTTTTAAGCAGATACATACTTTGCAAGCTAGAATTGGTCTTGTGGGGTTCTCACAAATCCAGAGGACTGGCAGTAAGACTGGTGGCCATAGATGATAATTTTTGCCATGGAAAAGGTGACCTCATCACACCTGCAAACCCTCTGTGGGAAAGGCCCAGGTGGCTCCAACCATTTTCGGGAGACCTTGTGATCCTGTAAGCTCCCCAATGGCTAGTGCAGCCTATTGTCTTGGTTAGGGGAGGTTAACGGAGGCATGATTACCATAATGTGCCTGCTTTGTGTCATCACTAAAGTAATAGGCAGAAATTGTTCTAGATAACATCCCTTTGCAATGACCATTCCTCAGGATTGGTGAGGTCCTATCATCAGGTTTCAGAAGGAAATCAGTGTGAAGGATTAAAGGATCATACTATATGTTTTTGGCAAGGTCATGCTGACTTGCTGATGTGTGTACTTTCTTCTACAACTTTCTGTAAATTATGCCCCTTCCATTATTTCCTAGGGGATATTTACCCATATAATGGAAAGAATGGCCATCCTTGCTGAATCTCTGAAGAAACAGTTAAAAATCTTAGGGGGCATTAGGAATCTGTGAGGATTATCAATTGATGGGTAAGAGAGTTCTTTACCATTTTCATTTCACTGAGAACCTAAGTAAGTTTGGTGAGTATCATTAAGTCCGACTCTTCCTGATCCCATGGATTGCAGCATGACAGGCTTCCCTGTCAATCACCAACTCATAGAGCCTGCTCAAACCCATAACCACTGATTCCGTGATGCCACCAAGCGTTTCATCTTCTGTCGTCACCCTCTCCTCCACACTTCAATCTTTCTCAGCATCAGGTTCTTTCCCAATGAGTCAGCCTTTCATTTCAGGTGGCCAAAATATCCAGGATCCAGTTCCAGCATCAGCCCTTCCAATCAATATTCTGAACTGATTTCCTTTAGAATTGACTCCTTTCATTTCCTTGCAGTCCAAGGGACTCTCAAGTGTTTTCTCTAACACCACATATCAATAGCATCGATTCCTTGGAGGTCAAGATCCTTTAGGTCCAATTCTCATCTCTTTACGTAGCTTTGACTAGACTGACCTTTGTCTGCTTTATAATGTGCTGTCTAGCCTGGTTGTAACTTTTCTTCTAAGGAGAAAGCATATTTTAATTTCCTGAACAGAGTCACCATCTTCAGTGATTTTGGAACCTGCTCCCCCCAAATAGTTTCTCACTGTTTCCGTTGGTTTCCCATCTTTATGCCAGAAAGTGATGGGACCAGATGCCATGAATCTCATTTTGAATGTTGAGTTTTAAGTCACCGGAATCACTCTCCTCTTTTACTTTCCTCAAGAGACTCCGTAGTTCTTTCCATGTTCTGCCACATGAATCGTGTCATCTGCATATCTGATGTTATTGATATTTCTCCCAGCAAAGTTGATTCCAAACCCTGTTGCATTCAGTCTGGCATTTTGTGTGATGAACTCTTCATGTAAGTTCAATAAAGAGGTTGACAGTACAGCCTTGAAATATTCCTTTCCCAACTCAGAACCTGTCTGTTGTTCCATTTCCTTTTCTGACTGTTGCTTCTTGAGCTGCATACAGATTTATCAGGAGGCATATAACATACTCTAGTAGTCCCATGTTTAGAAGAATTTAAAATGTTTTGTTGTGATCTACACAAACAAGTCTTTGACATAGTCAAAAAGGAGTAGATGTTTTTCTGGTGTTCTCTGGCTTTTTTGATAACCCAATGGGTGTTGGTAATTTGATCTCAGGTTCTTCTGACCTTTCTAAATCGAGCTTGAACATCTGGAAGCTCATGGTTCACATTCTGTTGAAGCCTGGCTTTGGGAATTTTGAGCAGTACTTTGCGAATGTGTGAGATGAGTGAAGTTAAGTAGGAGTTTGCACATTCGATGGATTGCCTTTTATTGCGGTTGGAATGAAAACTGAACTTTTCCAGTGGTCTGGCCACAGCTGTGTCTTCCAAATCTGCTGGCATATAGAGGGCAGCACACTCACAACATCATCTTTTAGAATTTGAAAGAGCTCAACTGAATTCCACCACCTCCACGAGCTTTGTTTGTAGTTATGCTTCTAAGGTCCAACTTGACTTTGCATTCCAGGACGTCTGGCTCTAGGTGAGTGATCACACCATTGTGCTTAACTGGATCATGCAGATCTTTTGTGCATATTTCATCTGTGTATTCTTCCCTCCTCTTCTTAATAGCTTCTGCTTCTGTTACATCCGTACCATTTCTGTCCTTTATTGTGCCCCTCTTTGCATGAAATTTGCCCTTGGTATCTCTGATTTTCTCGAAGAGATCTGTAGGATTTCCCATTCTATTTATTTCCTCTATGAACTGGTATTGATAACTGAGGAAGGTTTTTTCTCTCCTTGCTATTCTTTGGGACTCTGCATTCAAATGGGTATTGTTTTCATTTTCCCGTTTTTGTTTAGCGTCTTTGGTCTTTTCAGATCTTTGTAAGGCCTCATCACTTTGTCATTTTGCATTTCTTTTATATGGGAATGGTCTTTATCCCTGATTCCTGTACAATGTCACACCTCCACCCATAGGTCTTCAGGCACTCTGTCTATCAGATAGAATCCCCTGAATCTATTTATCACTTCCACTGTATGATCATAAGCGTTTTGATTTTGCACCTGTAAAATATGCTAATCCCCTATTTCATGCAGAGAAATCTTCACCCAGACTTTTTTCAAAGAAATACAGAGAACTCTTTCTGTTATTCAGGAAATACATGAAATATAGCTGTACCTATTTGATGTTTTAGCTCAGATATAAATTTCTGATTCATTGAAAATTCTCTATTTCATGTGTACAGTTCAGTTCAGTTTAGTTCAGTCACTCAGTCGTGTCTGACTCTTTGCCACCCCATGAATTTCAGTATGCCAGGCCTCCCTATCCATCACCATCTCCTGGACTTCATTCTAACTCACTTCCATCGAGTCAGTGATGCCATCCAACCGTCTCATCCTCTGTCATCCCCTTTTCCTTCTATCCCCAATCTCTCCCATCATCAGAGTCTTTTCCAATGAGTCAACTCTTCGCATGAGGTGGCCAAAGTACTAGAGTTTCAGCTGTAGCATCGGTCCTTCCAAAGAAATCCCAGGGCTGATCTCCTTCCAAATGCACTGGTTGGATCCCCTTGCAGTCCAAGGGACTCTCAAGAGTCTTCTCCAACACCACAGATCAAAAGCATCAATTCTTCAGTGCTCAGCAATCTTCACAGTCCAACTCTCACATCCATATATGAAGACTGGAAAAACCATAGCCTTGACTAGACGAACCTTTCTTGGCAAAGTAATGTCTCTGCTTTTGAATATGCTATCTAGCTTGGTCATAACTTTTCTTCCAAGGGGTAAGCGTCTTTTAATTTCATGGCTGCAGTCATTATCTGCAGTGATTTTGCAGCCCCCCAAAATAAAGTCTGACACTGTTTCCACTGTTTCACCATCTATTTCCCATGAAGTGATGGGACCAGATGCCATGATCTTCGTTTTCTTAATGTTGAGTTTTAAGCCAACTATTTCACTTTCCTCTTTCACTTTCTTCTAGAGGCTTTTTAGTTCCTCTTCTCTCCCATAAGGATGGTGTCATCTGTATATCTGAGGTTATTGATATTTCTCCCAGCAATCTTGATTCCAGCTTGCACTTCTTCCAGCCCACTGTTTCACATGATGTACTCTGCATGTAATTTAAATAAGCAGGGTGACAATATATAGGCTTGCGGTCCTCCTTTCCTAATTGGAACCAGTCTGTTGTTCCAGGTCCAGTTCTAACTGTTTTTTCCTAACCTGCATATAGGTTTCATGTGTACAAATCTAGAAAAAGTTTCATATGTGAACAGTCGAGATTTCATATTTCATATGAGAACATTTCTCCCCAGATTGTTAAATGTGAAATACACAGAATTCCAAGTCTCATATCAGAAGACCTTCATTCAAGCTTTCTTGATGGAAATATACAGAATTTCAGAGCTCAAGCATGAAAATCTGTGGGAAAATTCTACATTTCTTGTAGGAGAATGAATGCACTTTTTTCAAATGTGAAATAGACAGTATTCAATATTTCATGAAGGAAAGACAGCACAAAGATTTTCAAATGAGAAATATGAAAAAATTCCATATCTCATGTGAGAAATCCTGTGACCATATTTTGATATGTGAAATAGACATTTTCATATTTCCTGTCAAAGAATCTGCATCCTGATTTTCATATCTCTAATGTGAAAAATTCCACATTTTATGCAGAAAATATTGTATGTATACTTTCATGTGAGATGTACAGAGAATTCCACATTTCAAGTTGGAAAAATTGTCCCCAGATTTGTATATGTGACTAATAGAGAATTTTATATTTCACATTCTGGAATATACATCTAGATTTTCAAATGTGAAACTGAGAATTTCATCTTTTAAGAAGGACTATGTCATTTCAGATGTCTGTACTTGAAACAGATAATACCTTCATCAAGAGGCGCCTTAATTCCTATTATTCTTCTGTCATTTGGGTGTTGTCATCTGGATAACTAAGTTATCATATTGCCCACATAAATTTTGTGTCTAGCTTGAGCTTCATCTAGGATTTTATTTTTTCATGAGGTCCTCTGCACAGAAGTCAAATAACCAGGGCAACACTAGATAGCTTTGACTTATTCCTTTCCCGATTTTGAATCACTTCATCGTCCCGTGTCCAGGTCTAACTGTTGCAAATTTAATAGCGTACACATTTCCCAGGAGACAGGTAAGGAATTCTGATGTTCTTTTCTCTAAGAATTTTCCAAAATTACTTTTCTTTTTCAATGGTTTGTGTGTGATTCACAGTGTCCAAGTCATTAGCAGAAACAATTAAGCAGATATAGATGATTGTATAGTCTATACATCAATTTATGTGTACCTGTTATGACTGAATCACTAACTACACATTTCTGTGTTTTTTTGTTTGTTTATTTTTTGGTCATTGTTGTTATTGTTGTTTTCTCTCTTTATCAAGTAGTCAAGTACCAAGTAGTCAAGTCAAGTATGAACTTGCCAACTTATTCTACAGGAATTAAATTATGCTCATGGCAGTCTCTGACCCTTGAGACTCACTGAATGGAATTAAGCTTTGAGATTTGAAATCAGACATCGGTACTCTGGGAAAATGTCAGGAACATTCAAAATATAGCTAGATATATTCAAGTGCTGACTTTTTGAGCCCAGTTATGCTATTATATTTTATGTGGAATGTTCTGCATTTCTTCATGCTGATGACAATTTATCATTAAGAGAAATTTTCTAGGGGGAAAACAACAACAACAACAAATGTGCTTGATTGCATGTTGGAAGTCAAAGTAATGCCAGTTACGTGTGTACGTAAGCAACGTCCCATCAAACAGAGTAATTCATGTCCACTAATGTTTCATGTTTTGCTGTCAAGGAAAAAGAATAATAGAGCTTTCCAGGAAACACTGAGAAGTTCAAAGAAGGCAGAAATGTAGAAGGATATGAAATGCACCTCTCTCAATGTATAGATCAGAAGTAACACTTCTACATGGTCAATAGGTTTCCCAGAGCATCAGATAAATACTAGCAGAAGACCCTAGGCCCCAGAGTGTTCCATGTGGGTTTCAGACATACCTGGGTGGGAAGGAATTAAGATGGGAAAAGAAGTATAAGAGGAAGCAAAACAAAACCTGAGCCTTGTGGTGGGAGATGGAGAAGCAGGGAAGAGATTTCCAGAATGAGGCAAGCCCCTTCAGTAAAGGGTAAATTGCTTTGGACTGAAAGGAAGCAAGGTAAGACAGCTGATGAAATATTATTTATGTAGAGCAAAAGTTACACAGATAATGTGTGTCGTGGCTCTATATGGCCCAAACTGCAATGCAGCTCAACCAGTGTGCATGGGGTCTGGAAGCTGGACACAGGATTTAGAGTGCCATCCTGGGAGAGGACTGTTGTTGGTTATGTGGAGATGGCCTGAAGGAGAAAGGGTGACAGAGAATGAGATGGCTGGATTGCATCACCAATGCAATGGACACGAACTTGGGCAAACTTCAGGAAATGGTGAGGGACAGGGAGGTCTGGCACACTGTGGTCCATGGGGTTGCAGATACAACTGGGCAAATGAACAACAACAATTTCTTGAGATAAAGCTGTTCCAGGGGGAGTAGAAGAGGAAAACATTTGTGAGAACAATGGAAGCGCCAAGTTCTCCCCTAGAGACGGAGGAAGTGGGAAGAGTCTGGCCACCTGGATTAGTGCTCTCCTGAAAGGTGTGCCTTCTGGCCACCTTGTAGAGTCCACTTCTCACACAGCCCTGATCTGTAGTCAGCAGGCACCAGCATGTGTCCTGAGGGCCTGACCTCCTACTGGGTACCAGGTTCTCGGTTGGTGTGAGATGCCCAGCCCTGTTGGTGGATGCTCAGGCTGACCACATGTCACTCCACAGCCACAAGCCCAAGGGAGCTTCCTCCTTGACCACAGCAATGGACCTGAACTGGACTCAGCCTTGGGGTTGTCTATGGAAGGAAAGGTGGGAAAGGTCATGTCTGTCTTTTGTTTGTTTGTTTGTTTGTTTGTTTTCTATTGTTGGCCAGCCAGTGCAGCTTGCAGGATCTTAGTTCCCCAACTATGTATAGAATCCCTGCCCTCAGCAGTGAAAGTGCAGAGTCCTAACCACTCCAGGACTACCAGAGAGTTCCTAGTAGGTCATTTCTTGAGTCTGGCAGATGGCCCAGAAGTCTGACATTGGCTGCTGAGAGGCAGCCTTCTATGGGTGAGGCTTGGGTGAAGTCACAAAACATCCCTCTCTCCCTGATCTCTGGGAGCCCTATGACCATGGCCCATATCATAGAAACTTCTGGAGGTAGAGAGAACTGAAGGACGACATACCCCCTCCCCACTCATATTCCTTTCCTGGCTACAGACCCAAAGGCCTTCCAATAAATTCATCTGCTCTCAACCCATCTACAGAAAGCATGCTGTCCTCCTTCCTGGAAACCTTCCCTGAAGAAAAGGTTGAAATCATGTGCTCTGCTTCTTCCTAACATAACATGTGAAGGCTTTTCTGTACATCCAGTGTTAAGCTTCTGCTAGACAGCTATGGGTTTTCTTCCTTTTTTTCTTTTTTTGTTAAAACACATACTCCCCTTCAGAACCAGGATGGTTTGAGCACAGGCCTTGCTCTGTTCTCAAGGTTCTGTCCCTCACAGTCTAGAAGAGAAGTAAAGAAAGTTGGGGCCAGAACGAGAGTTGGGTGGGGACTTTTAGCAGCAGTGGTCTGCAAGAAGGGGCCCACAGAGCAGGCTGTGTCCTGGAAAATCTGGGTGGGTGGTTATTTGTTGATGTTTAGAAGTCACCTGGGAGCTGAGTCATCACCTGCATACTCCCCACCTGTCCTTGAGGTGAGCCCTCTCCAGGGACTCCTGATCTAAAGAACGCATTAATGTACTAAGGTGGCCACAAGATATACGAGAGACTTAAACAAAAGGAAATTGTTTTCTCTCAGTTCTGGAGGCTAGAAGTCCAGGATCAAGGTGTTGACAGCGTGGTTTCTCGGGAGATCTCTTTCCCTGATGCACAGACAGCTGCATTCTTGTGTCCTCCTGTCCCTTTATGTCCATGCATCCTTGATGTCTTGTGTGTCCTAATTTCCTTTTTTTTTTTTTTTCCTGGCCATGCTGCTTCACTTCTGGGTCTTAGTTTCCAGTCCAGGGATTGAAATGGGGCCCTTGGCAGTGAAAATTCTGAGCCCTAACCACTGGCCTTGCAGGGAATTCTCTCTCTCTTTTTATGTAGAGAACCATCAGATTGGACTAGGGCTTACCCTAGTGACTTCATTGAGTTTAACTACCTTGTTAAGAATATAATCTACAAATATAGTCACATTCCAAAGTGTAGGGGGTTAGGACTTCTACAGATAATTTTTTAAATGAATTAATTTATTTGATGGCACCAATTGTTAGTTGTGGCATGTGGGGTCTTTGGACTTCCTGGCAGCACGTGGGATCTAGTTCCCTGACCAGGGACCGAAGCCCAGCCCCCTGCACTGGGAGTGGAGAGCTTTAGCCACTGGATCATTGGGAAAGTCCCCTCAACATATGGATTTTGTAGGACACAATGAAGCCCAAAACAGGGTTGATGGTAGGGTGATGTGCCTGGCTACACATTGTGGTGTAGCTTCACATTGCACCCTACCTGCTCCTTAGAAATATCTGAGATGCTTAGTAACGTTGACTCCCTTGTCCCATTCCTGGAGATACTTATTCTGTGGGTATGGAGTAAGATCGGCAAAATCAACCAGAACTTTTCAAAATCAATCAGTACTTTTCAAAACTCTCTAGTACTCACTGTTTAATATGGACACCTTAAGCAGCCTGGGCAACACCTGGAGTTTGTGAGAAACTCAAGACTCTCAGGCCCCACTCACAACTGTTGGACGAGAATATGTTTTTACACAAGACACGTAGGGAAATCCTTAGATTCACTGAGGGTTACAAAGCACAGCCCAGGAGATTTGCAAGTGTGGCCCAAACTGAGAAGTTTGGATCCAGATCTCTGAGCTTTGCTTATACCCTAACTTCCTTTAGTACTAAGGACATCCAGAAGCCCCAGGACAGAGTGTGGAGGTCCTAGAATCTCTGAAGAGTGGTGGGGAGGATGAAGCTCCCAGCTCAAGCTACAACATCTGATTGGTTTATTGAATTACCAATAACACGCTTCTCCCAAGGCAGGTGCTCAGTGTGTCACATGAAGAAAAAATTAATTCCTGACCCTCAACCCTCAGGGTCTCCTGAAGGAGTAGATTCTTGGATATTTTAAGCATGTTTTTACTGTTGTTTGGGTTCCCCTTGTGCCTCAGCTGGTAAAGAATCTGCCTGCAATGTGGGAGACCTGGGTTTGATCCCTGGGTTGGGAAAATCCCCTGGAGACAGGAAAGGCTACCCAGTCCAGTATTCTAGCCTGGACGATTCCATGGACTGTATATAGTCCATGGGGTCAGGAAGGGTCAGACACGACTGAGGGACTTTCACTTTCACTGTTGTGGTTTAGTTGCTAAGTTGTGTCTGAGTCTTTTGTGACCCCATAGACTGTAGCCTGCCAGGCCCCTCTGTCCATGGTATTTCCCAGGCAAGAATACTGGACTGGGTTGCCATTTCTTCCTCCAGGAGATCTTTCCAACCCTTTCATTGAAACCAGGTCTCCTGCATTAACAGGTGGATTCTTAACTGCTGAACCACCAGAGATCAATCTTTCCCAAAGTATTGGATGATTTTACACCCTGGGACTCACGTCACATCAGAATCAAGTGAGGCAAACATTGAACTTTCAGATGCCCAGGCCCCCTCCTCAGGCAATTTTAGTTTCTTAGGTATGATATGCAGCCCTGGAATCTCTATGTTTAATAATGTCCCAGGTGATTCTGAGATTTGAACAATCTTTAGAAGCATATGAAAATGAAAGTGTTAGTCATCCAGTTGTGTTTGACTCTTTGCAAACCCATGGATAGTAGTTCCCCAGGCTCCTCTATCCATGGAATTCTCGAGGCAAGCATACTGAAGTGGATAGCCATTCCCTTCTCCAGGAGATCTTCCTGAACCAGCGATCAAACTCCGGTCTCCTCTACTGCAGGCAGACTTTTTACTGTCTGAGCCATTAGGGAAGCCTAGAAGCATAAATATGTAGTCAACATGTTCCTTCCTTTCCCCTAAGTTTTTGCAAACATTTTAAAATTGACATCCAAAATGTTTTTATTGTAAGTGTAAACACAGCAAAGGATGTACCTTTGGGCATACAATAAAAATAAACCCTTTAAGTAAATCAAACTAGGAATTCCCTGGCAAACCAGCGTTTACTGCTCAATGCTATCACTCTGGTGATCTGGGTTCAGTCCCCGGTCAGGAAACTAAGATCCTGCAGGAAGTCTCATGGTGTGTCCATAAATAAATAAAACTGTTAATATCATGCTTACAAATGCATCCAGAAGAATGTAAAGAGCATAGAGTTCAAAAATATATATATTTTTATTCATTTATTTGGCTGCCTCGAGTCTTAGTCATGGCATGCAGGATCCTTTGTCCTTTCTACTGCCCTCTGGCATGTGGGATCTTAACCACCATGTATTAAACGCACATTCCCTACATTGGAAGGCAGATTCTCAACCCATGGACCACGAGGGAAGTCCCTAGCCTTGGGTTTTGATACTCACCAACATTGCAGAAGGCCATGGCAAGGCAATCCAGCATTTTTGCCTGGAGAAGTCCATGGATAGAGGAGCCTGGCTGGCTACAGTCTATGGGGTCTCAAGAAGTCAGACACAACTGAGCAACTAGGCACAGCACTCACCATCAACCGTCTTAAAAGAGTCTAAAACGAGCTCTTTCTAATGGTCAGTTCTGTATTTTTTTCCCTGCTTCATTGAGATGTAATGGACACATATTGTGTAAATTTAAGGTGAACACATGTTGATTTGATAAGAACAGTGTTTTTGATGTTATATCTGGTTACAACACTTGAGATCACGTTCATCAGTGAACTTCATTTTTGTTCTAATTCAGTGACTCTGTTACCTTATAAGGAATGGAAATACACATATTTCTACTCTGAAACCCTCCCTCCTTCTATGTATCTGTGTGCACAGGGCTGTAAAGGCAGTGGGAAGGAAAGCTTGAGATATAATCTTGGTGGTGCAAAGGGGAAGGAGAGAGAAGACAGGGAGTGAGTGAGGAAGGCAGAAGGATGGGGACCAGGGTGTGACCTGACACCCCTGACCTGGTTTAAGAAAGCATGAGCCCCTGCCTAGAAAAAGCTCCTGGGGTTCAGCATGAAGATCCACAGTGAGGACCCCTGAAATCCAGCGGGTGCTGAGTCTTCAAGTGCAGATCATTTGGGAGTAAGCTTGCTTTCTGCTCTCCTCACCATGCCCACCTGCCCCCAACCCACCACCCTTGCTCCCAGAAGAGGACAGGGGTTTGCTGTTTGCAGCTGGAGAATTTTCTGGTATTGGAGGAGAACCCCTGCTTTTTTCCATTCCTGATATCAGCCCGAGCTCTGTTGGAATAGCTGTGTGGACCACTTTCCCCTGCCCTTAAGCTATTGAATCCCAAATAACTAAAGATGCAGATAAACTGGAGATAAGATGGTGGGCCTCTGGATGCCAGAGAGGGAAGTGGGGACTCTCACCACCCTGAGACCTGGAAAACAGCCCCTGGGTGGGGCCCTGCAGCCGCACCCACATTCTTTCCTCTCTTTAACAATTTGGTAGAAAGGTTTCTAGTTGAAAGATCCCATGGGGAAAAACTGGCTCAGAAACCTGATTGGAGCACCATTTGGATATTATGGATTGGATTAGAATGGGCTTTCAAAGGCTTGGAATCTCCTGATCCAGCTTCACTGAGAAAAGGCTTTTGGAGAGCCAGGTAGGAGTTTCACGGACACTGGACACAGGAAACAGTGCTGATATTTCCAGAGAAATCTTTCTGGGGCATGGAGACAGAGATACTCCAGCTTCATCCTCCAGTGGGACTCAGAATAGGAAGTGTTTAGCTGCACTGAGTCAACTGGACTTCAGGAGCTGGTGAGCCATGGGGTTTGGAATGCTTCATTTTGTTCTCTACAGCCATGAGTGTGCAAAATTGCTCTGTAAAGGCCTAGAGAGTAAACGGGCATTAAGCGCCAATGAAGTCTCTGCCATTAGCAGAGTGAAATAGCCTCGGGTACCCACTCCAGTGTTCTTGCCGGGAGAATCCCAGGGACAGGGGAACCTGGTGGGCTGCTGTCTATGGGGTCACACAGAGTCGGACACGACTGAAGTGACTTAGCAGCAGCAGCAGCAGCAAATGATCACGGCTGTGTTCCAATAAAACTTTATTTGTGACACTGAAATTTAGATATCATATAATTTTCACATATCACAAAACATTCCTTTGTTTGCCCCCAAATTAAAAAAATGTAAAAATATTAAATATATTTTTAAAAGTTAAAAAAAAACAAAACAAACCTAAAACCTAAAAATCATTCTTAGCTTGCTGGTTGGGAGAAAAAGCAAACAGGAAGCAAGCCAATTTGTAAATTCCTGTTTAAACCATTTGCCTATATAATGCAGCTAGCATCCCATTAGTGACTTGTGGCATGAATTTAGTAGGCTGGATTCTGCTTATGAAAAACAGAAATTTCCATTAAATCTAAGATGACATCAGCTGTAAAATACAGCATTATTCCTTTTCTTTTTTTTTTGCCACACCCAGTGGCATGTGGGATCATAGGTCTCTGACAGGGATTGAAGCCATGACCCTGGCCTGGAAATGAGGAGTCTTAAATACTGGATCACCAGGGAAGTCCCACAGAATTATTTTTCATACCACTATAAAATATACATGTATATACATATGTATGTGTGTGTGTTCAGTTGCTTCAGTAACGTTTGACTCCTTGCAACACTATGGATTTGGAGAAGGCAATGGCACCCCACTCCAGTACTCTTGCCTGGAAAATCTCATGGATGGAGGACCCTGGTGGGCTGCAGTCCATGGGGTCGCTGGGAGTCGGGCACGACTGAGCGACTTCACTTTCACTTTTCACTTTCATGCATTGGAGAAGGAAATGGCAACCCACTCGTGTTCTCGCCTGGAGAATCCCAGGGACAGTGGAGCCTGGTGGGCTGCCATCTCTGGGGTCGCACAGAGTCAGACACGACTGAAGCCACTTAGTAGCAGCAGCAGCAGCAGCAACGCTATGGACTGTAGTCCACCCGGCTCCTCTGTCCATAGGATTCTTCAGGCAGGAATACTGCAGTGGGTTGCCATGCCGTCCTCCAGGGGGTCGTACTGACCCAGAGGTGGAACCTGCATCTCTTACATCTTCTGCATTGTCAGGAGAGACCTTTACCACTAGGGCTATCATTTATACACAACCAAACAAACTATAATATGCTGCTGATGAAATGTGATCTGGTATCAGAAATGGTCAAATGTAAACTGTAGAATGTCCCTTAATGTCAATGAAACATGTTAACGGCGTGGAATCTATCAACAAATGTATTATATGGAGAGAAATTGTGTTACAAACCTTTTATTTCAATGACCACTACTGCCCCTGTCAGCATCCAACTACATACTGGCTGACTTTCTCCCTTGCATGATACTTTTAATTCCTTAAGATTTGGAATTCATTAAATGCTTGGAGAAATTGCTTGTCAGCTTCTTTGCTAAGATCAAGTGTAAGAACCTGGGGAGCCAGGAATTGGTGGGTCAAGCCTGTGGCACAGATAAAAGATTGTATTCATAACAGCTACTGTTTATTTATGCAGCAGACATGTAGCACTGACAGACACCAGAACTTGTTCTAGAAACAACAATACAGCAACCCAATAGCTCTGGAGTTGAATACGGCATGTGAGTTGGGGGAGGCTGTGATTTCTGACATCAGGGTCAGGGAAGCCTGGCAGAGAAACTGTGGACTGAAGCAGGTCAGGAGTTGGGTGACAGTTCTTGAGACAGTGTCCAAGGCAGGGGGAGTAGCAGAAGTCCTGAGAAGGCCCTGTCCTCTCTCCTTGGTACCCTTGGGAGATTGGGTCTGGGAACCCTGCACCCACAGATACCAAAATCCATGGATGCTCAAGTTCCTTATATAAAATGGTATAGTCTTTGCATGTAACTTAAGGGGATGCTCCCACATGATTTAAATCATCTCCACATTCCTTGTAATACCTAATACAATGCCAATGCTGTGTAAATAGTTTCAAGTACAATGTACATGCTATATATATACACATATATGTATATGCATATACATATATGTGTATATATGCATATGTATGTATTTTGTATGTATGTATGTATGTGTGTATGTATGTATATGTATATATAGTTGCCAGCATGAGGCAGGTTCAAATTTTGCTATGAGAACTTTCTGGAATTTTTTTTTTTTTTTTTGATCCATGTATAGAGTCTGGTGCCTTCTGGACTCGGAGAGTGGAGGGAGTGAGGGGCACCCCCAAGGGACAGCTGGGGGCTCTTTTGGACATTTTATGTTGGTCAGCATTTCTGAGTGAGATTGGAGATCTATAAGCAAAGTGGTGCCTACCAGCTCTCCTGTAGAGTTTAACAGGAGCACTGGGGCCACTATGGGGAGACAAGGCAAAAGTAGGGTCTGGAGAAGGAAGTTTAAAATGATCATGTCACTTAACTGAGTTTGAGATGTTTCCTTATGTCTAAGGGTGTTAATAGTTATCTCAATGTTTCAGCTGATGATTAAATCAGGTACTAATTTTGTCTTTTGGAAGAAATATAATCATCACCACTTATCTGCAGAGAATAAGTTCCAAGACCCCCAGTGGACATCTGTAACCACACATAGTATCAAACCCTATATACATAATGGTTTTTCTATACAAACATACCTGTGATGCAGTTTATTTTATAAAAGAACAGTAAGAGATTGGCAACTTCCTAATAATAACAGGAAAGTGAAAGTGAAGTTGCTCAGTCGTGTCCAACTCTTTGCGACCTGATGGACTGCAGCTTACTATGCCCCTCTGTGATGGGATTTCCCAGGCAAGAATTCTGGATTGGGTTGCCATTTCCTTCTCCAGGGATGGAACCCAGGTCTCCTGAATTGTAGCAGGCACTTTACCATCTGAGCCACCAGGGAAGGTGTAATAATAACATAGAACAATTATAACAACATATTTTTATAACAGTTTTGTGAATGTAGTCTCTATGTAAAATATATTACTGAACTAATTTAGTGATTTTTTTTTCACCCTAACTATGCACTATGCTCTGTGGCCATACCTTTTGCAGTTTGCAGTTTGACAGCAAAACTAACCCAGATTTCTTTTCTCTGCTTCACTTTCACCACAGATATTAGCAACCTCAGCATACATTTTTTTTCTTTTTATATCAAATTGAGAACTTTGATCTTTTCACTTAAAGGTAGCACTTAAAGGATTCTCTCTGGCATATCTAAATAACCAACATCACTCCACTTACGGTTTGGGGCCATTATTGAGTAAAATAAGGGTGACTTGGTCACAAGCTCTGTGACATCTCAACAGTCATTGTGGTAACCAAGTGACAAATGGGTGAGATGTGCAGGACTAAGTTCGATTCACATTTCTGGGCAGGAGGAAGCAGGATGGTGTGAGATTCCAATCCTACTCCTCAGAATGACATGCAATCTAAAACTTATGAGTTATGTATTTCTGGAGTTTTCCATTTAATATTTTCAGTGAACAACTGAGGGTTAACTGAAACCACAGAAAGTGACACCTGAGATCAGAGGGGATGACCTTGTTCTGTGGTTGCCTTTAGGTGGAAAATACACTGGAAATGGCCACTTGAAGCCAAAAGTGATTGTAAAATGGCCCATCTCTTCCTGTGTGAGGAAGCACAAGCACGACCACAACCCGAGACAAAGACCGCAGGGTCCAAACCCAGAGATGAGGATAATGATGATGCTGAGGTCATCTTTGTTGGAGTGCAGCATGTCAATGAGGATGCTGAAACTCTCTTTGTCAGAGTGATTTCAAGTTCAAAGCCAGTCATTTCTAACATTTTGAACAGAGTGACCAGGGATGCATCTTCAAGAAGAAAGAAGGGCCACGTGAGTCCAGATCCCTCCTGCACAATGCAACCTGCAAATCTCAGGACCCCAGCATCAGAACCAGTGGCTGTATCATTAGCTTCTCAGTCTGAATGGGGAGGAAAAAACAGTCCTGTTATTTTCGAGCCTTCATCTAAACCTGATTATAAAACGAGCTCTCTGGAAGCTGTGCTTCACAATTCAGAATTGCTCTCTCTGAGGCCTCATTGTCTATCTGGAGCTAGTCTCTCAATAGCAGGCAAGGATGAAAGTCCTCTTAATTCAAAGCAATGTCCCACTTCAGATGTAAAATGTAACAGTGGGAATCCCAAAAGACCCAAACTCAGCAATGGAATCCCAGGGGGACCTGCCTCCACCATGGCCCCTGTAGGTATCTCTCCTACAAAGGACAGGATTATGACCTTGGAAGGTCTCCTGACCTCACCGAGCCATGTTCACCGCGGGGCATCATTTTCACGGACTCACACAAATGACCAGGCATGCTTCAGTCTTATGGATCCAGACAGAACATGTAGTTGGAGGGGCTGGAGAAAATGGACTTTTTGACTCTTGCAAGTCAGAGCAAGACTGTTGATCCCATGAAAGGAAATCTGATCATGTTACTTGATGACTTTTACTATGGACAGCATACAAGAGATGGGCAGTCAGAACAGAAGACTCACACAGTCTTTAAATGCCTCAGTTGCTTGAGAGTTCTAAAAAATGTTAAGTTTATGACCCATGTGAGGAACCATCTGGACCTGGAGAGGCAGAAGGGTGACAGCTGGGAAATCCACACTACCTGCCAGCACTGCCACCACCAGTTTCCCACCCTGTTCCAGTTGCAGTGTCACATTGAAAGTGTCCATGCTTCCCGGGAGCCCTCCACGGTCTGTTATATCTGTGAATTGTCCTTCAAAACAGATCAGGTTCTCTTATAGCACATGAAGGACAGTCACAAACCTGGCAAAATGCCCTATGTGTGCCGTGTTTGCAATTACAGACTGTCAGCCTTGGCCAATGTAGAGGTACGTTTTAGAATGTGGCATGGAAACATGAACAATTTGCTTTGTCTGTTTTGCTTCGAAATTTTCAAACTGGTGACATCCTTCATAAATCACACTTGGAGGCACTGAAATAAGAGGGTCTTTCCATATTCCAAGTGCTGGCTACAGTGTTTGAAAATGAAGGAAAAGACAGAGCACCAAACAAAGAATCATCAGTCTTTCAAAAAGCCAGAGCAATTGTGAGGGTTGCCTCCTGAAACAGAGGTCATGATCCAAACTTCAGTTCAGCTGGGACTGAGAGAGACAGCATCCATCATTGTGAGGAACACTGACTCCCAAGTGTCACCCAGAAAAACTACAAAGAAGATTGACTACAAACACAAAATATTCCAGACGTATTGCAGCAAGGGATCTGGCTAAAAATTAAGTTCTACCCACCTCCAGAAATTCAAAAAAGCCCTATTGAGGTTCAGTCAGCTGTACATAGAGACCTTGCCTGGCTTTTGTTGTTCAGTTTCTCAGTAGTGTCTGACTCCCTGTGACCCTATGAACTTCAGTATGCCAGGCTTCCCTGTCCATCACCATTTCCCGAAGCTTGCTCAAACTCGTTCCGTTGGGTTGCTGATGCCATCCAAACATCGTGTCCTCTGTCACACCTTCTGCTCCTGCCTTCAATAGTTCCCAGTATCAGGTTTTTTTTTTTTTTTTTTCCCAATGAGTTGACTCTTCCCATCAGGAGGCCAAAGTATTGGACTTTCAGCATCAGTTCTTCCACTGAATATTCAGGGTTGATTTCCCTTAGGATTGACTGGTTGGATCTCCTTGCAGTCCAAGGGACTCTCAAGAGTCTTGTCCAACATCACAGTTCAAAAGTGTCCAGTCTTTGGTGCTCAGGCTTCTTTATGGTCCAACTCTCACATCCATACATGACTAGTGGAAGAACCATAGCCTTGACTACACTGACCTTTGTTGGCAAAGTAATGTCTCTGCTTTTTAATATGCCATCTAGGTTTGTCACAGCTTTTATTCCAAGGAGCAAGCATCTTTTAAATTCGTGGCTGCAGTCACCATCTGCAGTGATTTTGGAGCTCAAGAAAATAAAGTCTGTCACTGATTCTTTGTTTCCTCGTCTATTTGCCATGAAGTGATGAGACCTTTGACTGTGTGGACCACAACAAACTCTGGAAAATTCTTAAAGAGATGGGAATACCAGACCATCTGACATGCCTCTTGAGAAATCTGTATGCAGGTCAAGAAGCAACAGTTAGAACTGGACATGGAACAAGAGCCTGGTTCTGAATAGGGAAAGTAGTATGTCAAGATTGTATACTGTTGCCCTACTTATTTAACTTATATGCAGAGTACATCATTAAAAATGCTGGGCTGGATGAAGCACAATCTGGAATCAAGATTTCTGGGAGAAATAGCGACAACCTCAGACATGTAGATGCTGCCACACTAATAACAGAAAATGAAGATCCTCTTGATGACAGGGAAAGAGGAGAGTGAAAAGGCAGGCTTAAAACTCAACATTCAAAAAATGAACATTGTGACATCTGGTCCCATCACTTCATGGCAAACAAATGGAGAAAAAGTGAAAATAACAGCAGATCTTATTTTCTTGAACTCCAAAATCACTGTGGATGGTGAATGTAACCACAAAATTAAAAGTAGCTAGCTCCTTGGAAGAAAAGCTATGACAAACATAGATAGCATTAAAAAAAAAAAGCAAAGGCATCACTCTGCTGACCAAAGTTGTTATAGTCAAAGCCACAGTGGCTCAGACAGTAAGGAATTCACTTGTAATGTGGGAGACCTGGGTTTGACCATGGGAAGGACATCTCTGTAGTCCAGTAGTAAGACTCAGTGCTCCCCAATTAGGGAGTCCAAATTCATTCCCTGGTCAGGGCATTAGATCCCACATACTGCTGCTAAAAATACTGCATGTGACAGTTAAAAATCCTGCCTCCCACATGCTACAGTGAAGACTGAAGAGTCCTTGTGCTGGAACTAAAACCAAGCACAGCCAAGTAAATGAATAAATATTTGAAAGAAAGAAAGAAAAAGATATGAGAATTCCCTGGTGGTTCAGTGGTTAGGACTTGATGCTTTCACTGCCAATGGCCAGGGTTCAACACCCTGGTTATGGAACTAAGATCCCACAGGTTCCGTGGCATGGCCAAACAAAAACCTAGAAAGATAAATACGGAGGAAATAACTCCCAAAGTTTGAAAATGAAGCAATATAACTTCACCCAGGCTGAAGATAGATTAAGGATTGCCAGGAACCCAAAGTGCAAAAGTGGCACCTCTGTAATTCACTACTGCTTCTAAGTCACTTCAGTCGTGTTTGACTCTGTGCAACCCCATAGGTCGCACAGCCCACCAGGTTCCCCCATCCCTGGGAACACTGGAGTGGGTTGCCATTTCCTTCTCCAATGCATGAAAGAGAAAAGTGAAAGTGAAGTCGCTCAGTCATGTCAGATTCTTAGGGATCCCATGGACTGAAGCCTACCAGGCTCCTCTGTCCATGGGGTTTTCCAGGCAAGAGTACTGGAGTGGGGTGCCATTACCTTCTCCATCTGTAACTCACAAGCTTCTTTAATATTGTGGTTTAGGCTCCTCCTACTCCTGCTTCTGAACCTGAATAACTTACTGGTCCTGAGAGAAATTGTTATGGGAAAAATAAAATATTTAAGCTGAATGATATTGAAAACAGAAAATTTTTGAGATGGAGATAAAGCAGTTTCATGTGTTAATGTGCATTACATTTGAAAAGAAGAAAGGTTGGCAAAACAATGATCTAAGTCAGTGTTATTCCCAGAAGTTTCTGCAGCAATAGAAAACTTAAATAATTGTTACATGTATGCCCTAATAAGGACAACCAGCTTTTCACATATATAAATGCGTATGTTTCTCTTCTCTGAGGTTACCTGTTTATATCCTTTATCTGAATTTTCAGATGGAGTGTTCATCTGGTAGGATTTTTTTTTTTTTTGGCTTTGCTGTGAGGATTAAGGGATTTAGATCTTCAACCAGGAATGGAATCTCTGCCCCCTGCAGTGGAAGCACAAAGCCCTAACAACCAGATCACTAGGGAATTCTCAATGAATATGTTTTCTATGTCCTTGTCTAATATGCCACTTTGGAGATGTTAAAATGTAGCTAGTGTGACTGAGGTATTAAATCTTTGTGTGTGTTCAGCAGCTTCAGTCTTGTCTGACTCTTTGTGACCTCATCAGTGTAGCCTGCCAGGCTCCTCTCTCCATGGGATTACCCAGGCAATAATATGGGCAGGGGTCGCCATTTCCCTTTCCAGGGGATCTTCCTGAACCTGGGTGTCTTTTACATCTCCTGCATTGGGAGGCAAGTTCTTTACCACTAGCACCACCTGGGAAACCTCTTAAATCTTTACTTTACTTTAATTAAATTAATTTAAAATGAAAAGATATGGCTAGAAGAACCAGATCTTCCTTATAAATGAGTTTCAATTAATTTGTATACTCAGTAACTTGTGTTTCTCTTAGATATTTTCCTCAAGATGAGAGTCCATGCCCCTCCCCAAGTGTAGGCTGGGTTTAGTGACTTGTTTCTAAAGAACAGAATATGTCAGAGGGAAGGAGATAACTTTATAGCAGAGGAACTAGTGGTAAGTCATATTGATAGTATGAATCCTTGATGGGAAGTGATAAGAAAGATATTTTGCCTTGGAGGTATAGTTCTAAAAATATATAAACCACAGTGCAACCAGGAGAAACATATCAAACCCATATTGAGAGTCATTGTGCAAAATGCCTGTCCCTGAAGGACTCCTGAGAATTGTCAAAAGTCATGTAAAGCAAGGAAAGTTTAGGAAACTGCTATAGACCAGAGTAAACTAAGGGAGGTATCTGTAGCTTTTGGCTATATATCCTCATGCAGTTCAGTATCCTGTATGGGAATATGAAACTGGAAAAGAACATTTTTGGAAAAACTGGTAAAATTTGCATAAAACCTGGAACTTAGTTAAAGGTACCCTACTGAAAGATGCTGGAATAATTGTGAGGCTTAATGGAGGTCATTTCACAGATATATATTTTAGACATTGCAAGTATTTTGTCTACATCACACCCTCTTCATTTTGACTTCACTGGAATGGAAATCTAAAGTATGGTACACTTAACTGAATTGAAATCTTCAAATACAAAGGATCAATAATATTTATATTGTGTGATCTGACCATATGCAATCATGAGAAATTGACAAAGAAACATCTTTTAAAATGCCATTCATTTGGAAAATATCACTAACTACATTAATCCATAATATATATCTCCATGGAATTTTCAGGCAAGACTACTGGAGCAGATTGCCATTATTTTCTCCAGGGGAATCTTCCTGACCCAGGATCGAACCCAGGCCTCTTGTGTCTCCTGCATTGGCTGGAAAGCTCTTTCCCAGTTGAGGTACCAGGGAAGCCCATACAATATATAATCTTTGTCTTAAGAAGAGAATATTAGGATATACTTGAAGTGAATGATAATGAACAAACTATGCAGCAAAAATTGTGAGACACAGTTAAAGTTGTATGGAGAAACGATGAAAACAGTGACAGACTTTATTTTCCTGGGGTCCAAAATGATTGTGGGTGGTGACTGCAGCCACGGAATTAAAAGATATTTGCCCCTTGGAAGAAAAGCTATGACAAACCTGGACAGCATATTAAAACACAGAGACATTACTTTGCTGACAAAGTCCATCTGGTCACAGCTATGGTTTTTCCAGCAGTCATGTATGGATGTGACAGTTGGATCATAAAGAAGGCTGAGTGCCATAGAATTGATGCTCTTGATCTGTGGTGTTGGTGAAGACTCTTGAGAGTCCCTTGGACAGCAAGATTCAGCAGTCAATTGTAAAGGAAATCAACTCTGAATATTCACTGGAAGGACTGATGCTGAAGCTGAAGATCCAATAGTTTGGCCACCTGATGTGAAAAGCCAACTCATTGGAAAAGACCTTGATGCTGGGAAAGACTGAGGGCAGGAAGAAGTGGGCAGCAAAGGATGAGATGGTTGGATAGTATCACCAACTAAATGGACATGAGTCTGAGCAAACTCCAGGAGATAGTGAAGGACAGCGAAGCCTGGTGTGCTGCGTGCAGTGCATGGGGTTGCAAAGAGTCCTACATGATTGACGGACTGAACAACAACAACAACAAATTAAAGTAAACTTATAGTATTACATATAAGAGAAATGAGAGTTACAAATAACTATCTCAAAAAGTTGTAAAGATGCACAACAGAACAAACTTATAGCGATAAGAAGGAATGCAATTAATAAAGAATGAAAAATGAATATAATAGAGAAGAAAATATTGTAACAAAACCAAGACTTTATTCCCCCATATGACTACTAGGAGACTTCCAGCAGAACAGAGCATTTTAAAAAGACTCTGTAAAGGGCCCAAAAAGAACTATTTTAGGCTTTGCGAATATGATCTTTGACGATTGATTAAGTTTTCAGTCATAGACAATAACCAAAGGAACTGGCAAGTCCCTGTTTCAACTTTAAGGACACCAAAAATTGAACTTCACACAATTTTCACGTCAGAAAATAATATGCTTTTCGGTTTTCCTCAGCCATTAAAAAGTGTAGGCTCTAAAATTAAAAAAAAAAAGAAAAAGAAGTAAAGCTCATTCTCAGCTAACTAGGCTGCTGCTAAGTCGCTTCAGTCCCGTCTGACTCTGTGCGACCCCATAGACAGCAGCCCACTAGGCTCCTCTGTCCCTGGGATTCTCTAGGCAGGAATACTGGAGTGGGTTGCCCTTCCCTTCTCCAATGCATGAAAGTGAAAAGTGAAAGTGAAATCGCTCAGTCGTGCCCGACTCTTAGCGACCGCATGCGCTGCAGCCTACCAGGCTCCTCCGTCCATGGGATTTTCCAGGCAAGAGTACTGGAGTGGGTTGCCGTTGTCTTCTCGGCTCAGCTCACTCTAGCTGTGCAAAATCGGGGGCAGGCTGCCCTGCATTGAGCAAAATGGAATTCCAAGAGAAGGGGCTTCAAGATCCAGGTGTACGGTCAAGTTTCTTAAGCAAGGGGCAGGTCACCCCTGAGGGCTGTGAGTGCTAGACACCGTCATTGAAGTCCCCTGGTAGACTCGGAGGTCGTTCTCAGCCCTGTGCCCTGGCGACTGTGCAATCTATTGTTTTTCTTTTTTCCCCTTTGGTGAGCTGCGCAATCTTGACAGACCCAAGAGACTTCAGATTCAGGTTCAGCCTGACTACACCCCCAGCAGTTGCCTCCAGAGGGGGCCACCGCGCGCGCATGCGCGGAACTCGGCCTAGCGGCCAATCCGATTGCAGGCGTCAACACCTGGCAACCAATCGTCCTTGGCAGTAGACACGCCGGCAGTTGAAGCGGAGTCCCAGGCCTGAGGAGGCATTGTTCCCTCGGGCCTGCCTCCTCAGACTTAACCCAGGGACTGTTTAGGTGCAGGTGAGCTGCCGGCAGTTCTGGCATCGCCGCCCACGGGGACCGGTAAGGACTGGGGCCTGGTGCGGCCAAAGCGGTGCCGGAGTGCCCAGGGAAGGGTTTCTCAGATCCCCAATCTGGCGGGGCCTTGCTCGGCGGGACGGCCTCTGAGGGCCCAGGAGGGAGTTTGAGGCCGGGCCTACAGGCCCCAGGCCCCTTTCGCCCTCTCCCCTCTCTAGTCTGGGTGGGAGCAGCTCTCCAGCAGCCTTCCTGTCCTAGGGGTGAGACGAGCCAGCTCGCGGAAAGGGCCTGTCATGCCCCCAGCCCCCCGCCCCTCCCAGGTCTCCTGTGGAACTTAATATATTTAAACACACACACATACACAAATCTTCACGCGGGTTTATGACTCGGGCCCAACCCGGTTCTGCAACCAGACACAGTCAGGCGGGCACAGCAAAAAAACAAAACAAAACAAAAAATCAATCTAGTGGCCTCTCCACTGCCGCGGTGCTTTGGTCGTTTTCCTGTTTGCTCTGCCTCTCCTCGGACTCCAGGGCTGCCCCTGTCCCTGGGGGCCCCGAGATTCAGGCCTTTGGTTCAGAAAGGTGGCAGATGAGGTATTTGTTTGTTTGTCTGTTTGTTTGTTACTGAGAGAAGGGAGGTGGGAGGAAGAAGCTCAGGGAAGAGGAGTTCAATCACTTGCTCTGGTTGAGTGTGAGACACCTGGTCAGCATCTGTAGGATAGGACCAGGTAGGGCCTGGGGGATAGAATGTTTCAGGAAGACGTGACTCACCCTGACCTTTCCCTCTGCCCGACCCCAGGATGTGACCTTCTCCTGCCTGGGAAGGGCACTCAGGTTTTCAGTGTGCCCCTGAGGTAAGGTGACAGACATTTTTACAATAAGGAACAAAGTTGTGTCTTTCTTGCCTTCCGTTTTTCTCCTTTCATTCATGGGCTGACATGTTGCTGTGGAGAGAGAGTTCTGGGGATTAGCTGACCCTGATTGCGGGTGGTGACTTCAGGGCAATCATGGTTTCAGGTCACTCTGAAGCTCTCTGAGTTGAAACATTAAAAGCAGGCAGGGAGGCTACTGGCTTGCTTTCTCCTGCATTCTTGAAAGAAAAAAAAAGTAAGAGCACCATGGGTTTTAAGCTGTGTAGAGCTGACTCCTACCACTTGATGAGGCTAAAATGGGGCAATGCACATATCCTAAGGTTTTAGCTACAAAAGCAAAGTAATGAAGGTATGGGAATTCCCTTGTGGCCTGGAGATTAGGATTCTTGGCTTTCACTGCAGTGGTCTGGATTTAATTTCTGGTCAGGGAACTGGGACCCCACAAGCCAAGCAGCGTGGCCAAATGAATAAAGTGGTTCATTCAGAGAAAATGTGTTGTGATTTAACATGTTTACATGGGATTACTTGCTCATTTTTGCACCTGTAAGAGCTTTATTTCATTAAGTAATTGAACTCCACTGGATGGGGGTGGGGGAGCATCTGAGTTCATTTCATGCCAGTAAACAAGATGATAGGTAGCTTTATGCCCAGCAACTTGTGCCTACAGCTCTGTTGCATAGTTATCTATTGCTGGTACAGCTTTGAACTTGACAGCATGTTTTGTTTTGGTCACAACATGTGGCTTCATAGGATATTAGTTCCCCAACCAGGGATCGAACACAGGATCCTGGCAGTGAGAGAGCTGAGTCCTAATCAAACCACTGGACTGCCAGGCAACTCCTGTTTTTAGGTGTTTTTGTTTGTTTTGTGTTTTTTAAGTTTTACCGTATTTATAGGAGAACTCTTCTGTGTGTAAGTATGATGTGAATGATATTATACCTCGAACTGTTTGTGTTGTACATATTATCTCAAAATTGAATAGTTTGAAAAAACTTACACTTGATATCTATTGGTCTAGAATCCAGTTGGGTAGTTTAGCCTCAGGGTCCCTCCTGAGGTGGTAGTCAAGCTTTTATCTGGTTTGGCAACCTCTGAAAACTTGGCTTATTGAATATAAGTTCTCTCACTTGGCTGTACTCATGAGGCCTCAGTTCCTCCTTCTGTGGGCCTCTCCAAGGGTCTGCTCGTGTGGAGGCTGCTGTCTTTTCCCAGAATGAGTGATTCAGGAAAGAACTTGCACCCACGATAAAGTGCAGTCTTTTTTCAGACGTTACACATCTTCACTTCTGTATTTGCTTAGTCTCACAGGTCAACCCTGTGATAGTTTGAGAGAGAACTACATAGGGGTGGGAATATCAGAAGATGTGATTCACAGGGTCATCTTGAAGGCTGGCGACCATACCCATTAATCCACCATGACAGCCTTTCTGCATATGATCTCAGTCTTGTTACTGTGAGCAAATTATTTGGCTTGTGTTCACTTCTTGTGTGCTGTTGCTTCTGCTGCTAAGTCACTTCAGTCATGTCTGACTCTGTGCAATCCTATAGACAGCAGCCCACCAGGGTCCCCCAGCCCTGTTATTCTCCCGGCAAGAACACTGGAGTGGGTTGGCATTTCCTTCTCCAATTCCTGAGAGTGAAAAGTGAAAGTGAAGTCTCTTAGCCCTGTCTGACTCTTGGAAAACCCCAGGACTGTGGCCTACCAGGCTCCTCCATCCATGGGATTTTCCAGGCAAGAGTACTGGTGTGGGTTGCCATTTTCTACTCAATTCTTGTTTATTCAGTGATATTCTAGCAAGTCTCTTCTTTGTCCTGGATTAAGTTTTCTGTTTCTCTGGACGGTTCCCATCAGCAAACAGACTGACTATAATGTCACCTCTCGTTAAAAATCTGTCTTTTGTGACACATCCTGCTTCTGCTTTTTTTATTTTATGTTTTCTTATTATGGACTTCTGCAGAGTTGTTTGTAGAATTTTTTATCTCCATTTCTCTCATTTTCCTTTAAATCCACTCTTGTCAAGATCACCAGTGAATTCCAAATGTTTAACTCAGTGGTCAATTTTTATTTTTTTTTATTTTTTAAAAATTTTATTATTATTATTATTTTAAATTTACAATATTGTATTGGTTTTGCCATATCAACATGAACCCGTCATGGGTGTACACGTATTCCCCATCCTGAGCCCTCCTCCCACCTCCCACCCCATACCATTCCTCTGGGTCATCGCAGTGCAGCAGCCCCAAGCCTCCTGTATCCTGCATTCAACCTGGACTGGCGATTCATTTCGAATATGATATTATACATGCTTTAATGCCATTCTCCCAAATCATTCTCCCCTCCCTCTCCCACAGAGTCCAAAACACTACTCTATACATCTGTGTCTCTTTTGCTGTCTTGCATACAGTGTTGTTGTTACCATCATTCTAAATTCCATATATATGTGTTAGTATACTGTATTGGTGTTTTTCTTTCTGGCTTACTTCAGTCTTTATAATAGGCTCCAGTTTAATTCACCTCATTAGAACTGATTCAAATATATTCTTTTAAATGGCTGAGTAATACTCCATTGTTTATACATACCATAGCTTTCTGATCCATTCATCTGCTGATGGTCATCTAGGTTGCTTCCATGTCCTGGCTATTATAAACAGTGCTTTGATGAACATTGGGATACACATGTCTCTTTCAATTCTGGTTTCCTCAGTGTGTGTGCCCAGCAGTGGGATCACTGGGTTGTATGGCAGTTCTATTTCCAGGTTTTTTTTTTTTTTTCTTATTTTTTTTAAGGAATCTCCACACTGTTCTCCATAGTGGCTGTATTAATTTGCATTCCCATCAATAGTGTAGGAGGGTTCCCTTTTCTCCACACCCTCTCCAGCATGTATTGCTTGTAGACTTTTGAATTGCAGTCATTCTGACTGGCGTAACATGGTACCTCATTGTGGATTTTGATTTGCATTTGTCTGATAATGAGTGATTGCTGAGCATTTTTTCATGTGTTTGTTAGCCATCTGTATGTCTTCTTTGGAGAAATGTATATTTAGTTCTTTGGCCCATTTTTTGATTGGGTTATTTATTTTTCTGGAATTGAGCTGCAGGAGTTGCTTGTATATTTTTGAGATTAGCTGTTTTTCAGTTGCTACATTTGCTATTATTTTCTCCCATTCTGAAGCCTGTCTTTTCACCTTCCTAATAGTTCCTTTGTGGTGCAGAAGCTTTTACGTTTAATTAGGTCCCATTTGTTTATTTTTGCTG
Organism: Bos taurus; assembly: GCF_002263795.3. Classification (NCBI taxonomy): domain Eukaryota; kingdom Metazoa; phylum Chordata; class Mammalia; order Artiodactyla; family Bovidae; genus Bos; species Bos taurus. The sequence continues at coordinate 25,764,087 of NC_082638.1, forward strand.
TTATTTCCAATACTCTGGGAGGTGGGTCATAGAGGATCCTGCTATGATGTATGTCGGAGAGTGTTTTGCCTATGTTCTCCTCTAGGAGTTTTATCATTTCTGGTCTTATGTTTAGATCTTTAATCCATTTTGAGTTTATTTTTGTGTATGGTGTTAAAAAGTGTTCTGCTACTGCTGCTAAGTCACTTCAGTCGTGTCCGACTCTGTGCGACCCCATAGACGACAGACAGCCCACCAAGCTCCACAGGCCCTGGGATTCTCCAAGCAAGAACACTGGAGTTGGTTGCCATTTTCTTCTCCAGTGCATGAAAGTGAAAAGTGAAAGTGAAATCACTCAGTCATGGCTGACCCTTAGCGACCCCATGAACTGCAGCCTTCCAGGCTCCTCTGTCCATGGTATTTTCCAGGCAAGAGTACTGGAGTCAGGTGCCATTGCCTTCTCCAAAAAGTGTTCTGCTTTCATTCTTTTACAAGTGATTGACAAGTTTTCCAGCACCACTTGTTAAAGAGATCATCTTTTCTCCATTGTATATTCTTGCCTCCTTTGTCAAAGATAAGGTGTCCATAGGTGTGTGGGTTTACCTCTGGGCTTTCTGGTTTTTTTTCCATTGATCTATATTTCTGTCTCTGTGCCAGTACCATATTGTCTTGATGATTGTGGCTTTGTAGTAGAGCCTGAGGTTGTTATTTTATTTAATTTACTGGCAGCCTTAATTAGAGCAGTTCATTTACTCCTCCCTGAAAAAAAAAATGTTTCATTTGGATTATAGAATGCTTGTCTTTCCTGCTTCTCTTCTATGTACAGTTCTTCCAGATACAATGTGTGACCTTTGTGTCTGGCTTTATTCAGATTCCATGTTTTCTTTTCAAATATTTATTTATCTAGCTATGTGGCATGTGGGATCTTAGTTCCTAGCCCAGGGATGGAACCTGTGCAGAGTCTTAAACACTGGATCTCCAGGAAAGTCCCCTAGTTTGTGTATTTTCAAGATTCATCCATTTCTTGGCTGTATAGCAGCACATTTTTTTTTATGGCTGAATATGGTATATCAATATGGTATGTGGCTTACCTGTAGTCCATTGTGAGCATATACCACCATTTATTTATCCATTCATCAACTAATGGATAATATTTGGATGGTGTATTCTTTGTGGCTATTGTGAATAATGTTGCTGTGAACACTGTTTTTGCATGGACTCAACATTTTCATTTTTTATGGATATATACAAAAGAGTGAAATTTCTGGATCATATGGCTACTCTATATTAATTTTTGAGGTACTGACAAACCACTTTTCCAAAGTGATTGTACTATTTTACAGCAATTACATCAACAATATATGAAGATTCCTTTTCTCCACATCCTCTGCAGCACTTGTTGTTATTCCTCTTTTTGATTACAGCCAACCTAATGGTAGGAGAAGGCAATGGCACCCCACTCCAGTACTCTTGCCTGGAAAATCCCATGGATGGAGTAGCCTGGTGGGCTACAGTCCATGGGGTCACTAAGAGTCAGACACGGCTGAGCGACTTCACTTTCACTTTTCACTTTCATGCATCGGAGAAGGAAATGACAACCCACTCAAGTGTTCTTACCTGGAGAATCCCAGGGACAGGGGAGCCTGGTGGGCTGCCGTCTATGGGGTCGCACAGAGTCAGACAGGACTGAAGCGACTTAGCAGCAGCAGCAACCTAATAGGTGTGAAGTAGTATCTCACTGAGACTGATTTACATTTTGTTACGGGCTTCCTTGGTGGCTCAGAAGGTAAGATGTCTGCCTGCAATGCAGGAGACCTGGGTTCGATTCCTGGGTTGGGAAGATCCTCTGGAGAAGGAAATGACAATCCACTCCAGCATTCTTGCCTGGAAAATCCCATGGATGGAGGAGCGTTATAGGCTACCATCCATGGGGTCGCAAAGAGTCGGACATGACTGAGTGACTTCACTTTCTTTCACTTTCAATCATGTTAAGCAGTATTTTTTGTGATTGTTGGCCATTTGCATATCATATTTGGTGAAAAGTCCATTCAAATTATTTTCCTGGTTGTTAGATTTTTTTTTTAATTGTTGTAAAAAAACCAAACATCTAACTTAAATTTTTACCATTTTAACCATTTTTACGTGCTAAGTATTTCACACAATTTCATCAGCTTTTTTGGAGAAAGAAATGGCAGCCCACTCCAGTATTCTTGCCTGGAGAATCCCATCGACAAAGGAGCCTGGTGGGCTACAGTCCATGGGGACACAATGAGTCATACACGACTGAGCAACTCACACAAGTACACACACACACACACACACACACACAGAGTCACAGTGTTGTTTTGTTGTTGTTGTTGTCATTTTTTTAGCTGTTCTATGCAGCTTAAATGACAGTTTCCTGGTTGAGAATCATACCCAGGCCCCTGATAGGAAAGTTTGGAGTCCTAACCTCTGAAATATCATGGAATTCCTTATCACATTGCTATGAAATAGATCTCTACACCTTTTCATCTTGCAAAATTGAAACTCTGTACCCATCACCTGTCCCATTAAACAACAACTCCTCTTTTCTTCCCTGTTTCCATGGACCCTGGACTCCATCATTCCACTTTGTTCCTTTCTATTGCTTGACTATATTAGATATTTCATATAAGTGGAAACATACACTTTTGTCTTTTTTATGACTGGCTTATTTCCTTTGGCTTGATGTCTTAAGTGATCATGAAGTTGTAGCTTGGGGCAGAATTTCCTTTATATGGCTTAATAATGTTCCATTATATGTATGTATCACATTTGATAGATGTTTAGATGCTTTCACCTCTTAGTTGTTGTGATTAGTGCTGCTTTGAGCATGGCTATGCAAATATCTCAAGACCCCATGTTAACTTCTTTTGAATTTATATTCAGAAGTGGAATTGATGAATCATGTGGTAGTTCTATTTTTAATTTTTTGAGGAGGCTTTAGACTGTTTTCTGTAGCAGTTGCACCATTTTAAAATCTATCCATAACACACAAGGTCCGGTTTCTGTACATACTTGCCAAGAGTTTTCCTTTCCTTTCCTTCCTTTTACCTTTCCTTTCCTTCATATGTAATCACACACACATGCACGAACAATTTTTTTCATATCCTTTCCCATTACTGTTTATCACAAATTATGAATATAGTTCCTTGTGCTACACAGTAGGATCTTTTTTAATCTATTCTATATATTAACATTATAGTTTGCATCTGCTAGTCACCAGCTCCCAATCTGTGCCTCCCCCACCCTTCCTCTCTTGGTAATCACATAGTCTGCTCACTATGTCTGTGAGTCTGTTTCTGTTTCACAGATGAGTTCATTTGTGTTATAGTTTATAGTCCATATGTAAGTGATACCATATGATATTTGTCTTTCTCTTTCTGACATCCTAAGTATTATTTTTAATGCTAATGTAGAGTCAAGTGTTTACTTGACTTCATTTTCAGAACATTTGTTGCTACTGTATAGAAATGTGATTGACTTTTAAAATATTTATCTTATATTCTTCAAGCTTTTTATTAATTCTAATACCTGTGGTTTCTTTGGGATTTTCTATATATAAAAGTATGGTATCTCCAATATACTTTGACTTTTTCCTTTCCATTCTGAAGCCTGTTTTTTTGTTTGTTTGTTTGTTTGTTTTAAGCAACAACAACAATTCCTTTTTCTTACCTGATTGCTCTGGTTATAGAACTGCCAGTATAATATTGAACCAAAGTGTGGAATAGACTTCCTTATGTTGTTCCCACTCTTATAGGGAAAGCTTTCAGTGTTTCATTATTAAGTATGATTTAGCTGTGGGTCGTTTACAGGTACCCTTTGAGAAAGTTCTCTTCTGTTCTTAGTTATTAAGTGGTTTACTTTAACCCCTATTATGAAAAGGTGCTAGATTCAGGGAAATGCTTTTTCTGCAGGCAGATGTGTTTTTTGTCCTTTATTGTGTTAAAATGGCATAATGTCGATTGACTTTCATATAATGAACCAACTTTGCATACCTCCATAAATCCCACGTGATCATGGTATATAATCTTTTTTATATGTTGTTAGGTTTTGTTTGCAAGTATTTTGTTGAGGACTCTTGCATCTGTATTCATACAGAATATCCTTGTGTGTGTGTGTGTGTGTGTGTGTTTGATGTCTCTGTCTGATATTGGTATTAGAGAAATACTGTCATGACTTTGCCTGATATGTGGGGAAGAGAAATGTGGAATGAAGGATGAAGCATTGTTGGATTTAAGTTTAGTCAGGATTAGAGGGAGAAATTTAGGATGTATAAGTGTGGCTTTGGGGGTGAGATTATCAAGAGAGTTCATTCTCAATTTTCTAGGCCTGTGTTAAGTGCTTGACATTGAATTATGCTGTTTGTTAACTGTGTATAGATACTTTATATTTGAATTTGCTACCTATTTTCTGTATTAACATTTATGAAATTAGTATGTGTGAATCAGTTGTAATGTGCATTTAAGATAACTTTTTTTCCAATTTTACTACAAAACAAGATGCCATTAAATAGCTGACGCTTTTTAAAAAGAGCTTAACCTTAAGTCTAAGAAATAAGCATGTTTGTCTTTAAGGTGCGGAAACACATTTAAAAGTTATAAATTTGCCCAAAAAGATGCAGCTGGTGTGTGATTAACTTAGAATTCCAGCTTAATCTTCTTTGACTCCAAAGTCCATGTTTCTAAACACTGTACAATATTGCAGTTGTAAAAATACTCGTGCTTTACATGTGATTTCTCCTAATGATCAGTGGTGGTATTCTGTTTTTTCTTTTTCTTTCTTTTTTTTTACTTAGAAGAGATTAAAATCAACATGGAACAAAGCTATTATTCTTGAGTCATGTAGACTTGTAGTCATAGGTTATTCATCTTTCATTTAGTCTCTTTGATGCTCAGTATCTTTATTTGTAAGATAAGGGTGTTTATAACTACCATAGAGTTTTGGAGATAACCAAATAGCACATTTTTCTGTACTTAACTAATATGTAGTATATTTATACCTAGGTGGCAGTTTATTTAAAGGAAGCACTGGGACTTGTGGTCACACCCTCCAAGAACAAAAAAGTATTTAAAATATGGAACCACCATGGATGTCATGTGAAGAAGAACAAGAGCCAGAACCACAGAAAAGTGAGGGAGAAACCAAACTAGTAAATGATGAAGATGCTGAACTCATCTTGGTTGGAGTGGAACATGTACATGAGGATGATGATGTGATCTTTGTTGGGATGACCTCAAATTCAAAACCAGTCATTTCAAACGTACTGAACAGAGTTACCCCAGGTTCTTGTTCAAGGAGAAATAGGTATGGTCACTTCAGGAAAGATAATGCTCAGAAATTACAGCCTGTTAGTCATGTGACTCCTACATCAGAAGCAAAGACTGTCTTGCCACTTTCTGTCTCTGAATCAAGATCAACAGATAGTCCTATTATTATTGAGCCTTTGTCCAAAGCGGATTCTAAAAATATTTCACCACAAATAGTGCCTAATAGCTTTTCAGAGTTATGTTCTCCTTTGATTACCTTCACAAATTCATTGCAGCATCCAGTAGAAACAGCAGTTTCTGCAGGAGATATGGATAAAAGTCCTCGTGTATCAAAGCGACTTTCCACTTCTGAAACAAATAGCACAAGTCCCAAAAGGCCTACACTCAGTGATGGAATTATAGGACAACATTCTTTAGCTTTGTCCCTTTCAGGAACTTTTCATACAGTGACTACTCAGCAAAGCACACCAGACAGTGTTCATAACTCATTAAGCCATGTTCAGAGTGGAGAACCTTGTCCAACAGCTTTTCCAAAGGACAATGTTCATTGCAAGCCTGTAAGTCCTTTAGGGGGAAATGTATTGACAAAAACTGACTTTCCAAGTGTATCAAGTCAAAATAAGTTTGCTGATCCCACAGAAGGCAATCTGATTGTGTTACTTCGTGACTTCTACTATGGACAGCATATAGGAGATGGGCAGCCAGAACCGAAAACTCACACAGTCTTTAAATGCCACAGCTGCTTGAAGGTTCTAAAAAATGTTGAGTTTATGAATCACATGAAGCACCATTTGGAACTTGAGAGGCTGAGATGTGACAGCTGGAAATACCACACCACCTGCCAGCACTGCCACCGCCAGTTTCCTACGCCCTTCCAGCTGCAGTGTCACAGTGAAAGTGTCCACACTTCCCAGGAGCCCTGCACAGTCTGTAAAATCTGTGAATTGTCCTTTGAGGCAGATCAGGTTCTCTTACAGCACATGAAAGACAATCATAAGCCTGGTGAAATGCCCTATGTATGCCAGGTTTGCAGTTACAGATCATCATTCTTTGCAGATGTGGATGCACATTTCAGAGCATACCATGGTAACACTAAGAATTTACTTTGCCCCTTTTGTCTCCAAATTTTTAAAACTGAAGCACTATACATATGTCATTATAGACAGCACTGGGCAAAGAGTTTTCACCAGTGTTCCAAATGTCGGCTACAATTTTTAACTTGTAAAGAGAAAAGGGAGCACAAGACCCAGTGTCATCAAATGTTTAAGAAGCCTAAGCAGCTAGAAGGATTACCTCCTGAAACAAAAGTTGTTATTCAGGTATCACTGGAACCCCTTCAACCAGGATTGGTGGAAGTAGCATCCATTACTGTGAACGCATCTGATTCTGAACCATCACCCCCCAAATCTAAAAGTAGGAGGTCAAAAAAACCCAGTTAATTCTACTTTAAGTAAGTCTGAAGCAAGTATTTCAAAGTTATAAAGTTAAATATATATATTAAAAACAAAAAATTCAACTATAGCATTATTCAATAATAAATACAGAGAAACCAATGCGTAATTTATGTGTTTTTGTTTTAAATACATGAAATATAGTTTTGTTTGAATATTGAGATGTTATTTAAAAATATAGTACCTGTTTTTCATACAGTTGTCTTAGCACTAAAAAGTATGTGTGCGTGTGTGTGTGTGAGAGAGAGAGAGAGAACGAGAGAGGTGGCGAAAGGAAAAGTAACAGCCTATTTTGGTATTTCATGTTATTTGTAAGTTCGAAAGCTCTGCTATACGTATAATCTGTAGAGTGTTTTAGCAACGTAATTTTCAACTGTTTTCATGCCTTGACTATCTCAATATTAACTATATAGCCAGATTGGAATGGCTTTGTTATTGTATGTTCCCTTGTGCTGCTGAACTCTCCGAAGTGCCTCTGTTGTGCTGATCTAAGATAACCTGGCTCCAAAAGCCTGGTGTGGAGAAGTTGATGGAGAAGCTATGATGTGAGTTGGGACCAGACATGGGATTTAGTCAGTGGAGAGCTGTGGCTTCTTGTCCCATTGGAGGAAGAGGTATGCATTCCCTCCAGGCATGGAGCCAAGGCAGAAGGAACACTGTCTCAGAGTATCTTTACCTAGCCCAGGGACATCTCAAGGAAGCCAACCATTTAAATGCCTGTGTTTGGTGAGAGGCCCCTGCAAGCATCAAGCAGGCCCTGTGTTATCATTGACTGCAGTTGGGGAAGCAGAGATAGTTAATAGAATGAGGCATGGTTCCTGTGGACCTCCTGTTGAGTGATCAAAAGGGGAATTTTGATTCATTCCATCCCCTTTCCCATTTGGGTAGCCTTTAGTCACAGTGAAGTAGCCATATCTGTCTCAGTCACAAAAGTAAAGCAAGTTAAGATTCCCAAGTAAAAAAGCCTTGACATCCAGTTTGATTTGTAGTGGACCCATAGTTTTAACTGAAAAGGATCAAACACAGGGAATCTGTTCAGTTTATGAATTGGGCTAAATTTAGTTCTCTTACCCTTAAGCTACAATGGAGTTGTCTGAGAATAGTAAATGTAGTGGATACGAAGGGTCCAGGGTGATTAAACCCTCTATAGAACTTTTCCTTACCTTTTCCAGTTACATGTATCTTACCCTAGTTGAACATGTGAAGATTTCAGTTTTGTATCTTATCTTGCCTTGAACACGAATGTATTGCAGTTAACAGCTAATTCTTTGTGTGGGTAATTTCCCATTTTATCAAACTAATACTGATTTTCTGTCTTACTTGACACCGTCTAATGTGCAGGAATTGTCTCATTTATTTCAGTAATTATCAGGTCATAGAATTATTATCCTTCCTCTACTCTATCCAGCTATCTAGTCTGTGATTATACTTGTGGAAACCTTTTTTCTTGCGGTCTCCAAGAGCTCTTTCACAGACCTGCAGGGTACCCTCTAAATATTGGTTCCTGAACATCAGCACACTTGGCTTCCTCTGTGTGTTCCTGGAGTTGAGTCTCCTCCTGGAGTTGAGTGCCATACTTTCTCCACTTCTGGCACAGTTACCTAGCAATCTCTGTGCACCATTCAAGGAACCTGGGATCCTGGCTGTATACCTATGCCAGGAGAAATCTCTCCATTTCCTCTCCCTTTCTCCTCCTCTTTGTCTCTCCCCACTATTTTTTCCCCTTCCACAATTTATTTAAATGCTCTAAGCTTTCACAAAACCCTGGGAAGTGGTAATCACCAAGGTATTAGCATCCATCTCAGAACGGAAGAGGAAGGAGTACAGATGACTAAGCTATAGTAAGCCTATTATCTCCATTTTAGGTAATTTCTTGAGTGTAAATTCAAATACAAGTAGATTGTATTTATTTATTCAATGCTTGATTGATTGGTTTGCTAGGCCTTTCCAGGTAATTTTCTTGGGCCAAAGCACTTTGCAAAGTGTCAGCTTAAACCACTTTTAGTTGTATAAAATGTGTGTGTGTGTGTGTGTGTGTGTTCTGATCTTATGTGAGAACTCTATGTATAAATAAATGTACAGACTATTGCATTCTTATCTCCTTTATTCTATTTCTGTAGTAAAAATACGAAATGTTTTATTTATATGTTTTTATTGTTGCTTAATATTTTGAACACAGTTACTGTTGTTTGCTCTGAAATATGCTCAGCAGGAGTACAAGTTGTATTTATTGCCAAATAAAAAGGTCCCAGGGATATGGTCCTTGACTACTTCCTCTCTTCCATTCTCTGTCGTTCTACTCTACTGTTTTCCCCACTGGTGCCCTGTTTTTGACAACACTGGCCTTGCTTTTCCTTAAGCAAATACATTTCTTCCCAATCCAAAAACTTTGCAACTGCTGTTCTTCTGGAAATGCTCTTCCCCTAGGCCTGCATGGCTTGCTACCTCCCTTGTTTGAGCTTCACCAGTGCTGTTCAAATCACACAATGAAATCCTCAACCCCCTCCATTTCCTCCTCCTCCTTCAAGGCACTTTAAGTCTCTACCCTCTTCTTACCTCTCCAGCCTAAATTTCCTACTTTACACACACACACACACACACACACACACACACACACACACACACAAACTGAGAAGAGATAATAACATCAGGGCTTTGCGTCTTAGAATTAGCTTGAGTCAGTTTCTGTGCCTGCAAATAAAATATAGTTAATAGTGAGTTGAGTTCTTTCAGGAGCTTCCTCTGTTTTTCTGTTGATACCTCTGTATTTTTTTTCAGGCAATGACACTTTGTTTTGTTTACAAATGTATTGAATATCTGTCAAGATCACAATTTTGTTATTGCCCTTTGTGAATTCCTTGTCTACTTTGCTTGTTCTTTCAGGTAAAATTTATTGTTTTATTAATGTTGCCAAAACATTCTAAGTAAAATTACTATTTATAGAAATAAAATGTTTTTTACAAAAATATTTCTGCTGTCCATATTTTTACAAATAACATGGCATATTTCTATTTTTTTTTCATAATCTTATTGTGTTTGCCACAAATTCTAAACACTGATGTGTAAATGGGTTTTCTTGTTCTTAGTACCATCAAGGGCAATGAGGATATGGCTTAATGAATTTCTATTTCTGTTTTTAGATTTTAAAGAGAATTGTTTTATTGGAAAGTTTACAATATCTGTTGAGACATTTCCTTTTCTATCTTTCTCCCTTCCTTTCCTTTTTTTCCCTTTCTTCCCCTGACTCTCTTCCTCTTTCTTTCCTTCCCTTTCTTTCCCCAGGGTTTTGCTTGACTGGATCTTTCCTGAAACAAAAGTAATTCCACTCAGATTTGAACATTATCGTTTCAGAACCACATTCCATTTCTCATTTCTAGTACTGGAATTAACCTCCTCTTCCCCTTATTAGATTGCCACAGTTGTATCAGTGTTTCTGATTTTGTTTTTCCAAGAAGCAGCTCTTGTTTTCTTATCCCAACAAGTTTTATTTTTGTTGTTTTCTATTTTTGTTTCAATTCATATATACCTTCTACTTTCCTTACGATTTTTTCCTTATAACCTTGTCTTTTAAAGGCTTTCTTTACAAATTTTAATGGAAATATATTTGATTTACAATGTTGTGTTTCAGATGTATACCACCGTGATTTAATTATACAGATACATATCTATTCTTTTTTAGGTTATTTTCCAATATAGGTTATTACGTGATGCAGAGTCTTTCTTTCTTTCTTTTTTTAAATAGATTGTTTAGGGCTTGACCTAACTTTATTTAAATAGCAAATTTTGTCTAAATCCCAAATATTTTTATGTATACATTTTTAAACTAATATTTCATTCTCTACAATTTTTTGGCAAGTTAATTCCAAAGATTTCACTCTTTGCAGGCTGAATGTTTTAATTTATAGTTTACTGAGAATTAAGTTTTCCTTGGAGCTCTGAGGGTATGTGTTTATATACACTGACATGTCTATATACACATCCTTTTCAGATTACTACATTTTTTTTAGTATATATAAATGTATTTTAAAGCTATTTTCTGTTTGTATGGTAAAAACATGAAATGTTTTAATTCTAAAAATTTGTTTCCCCAAATGAATACAGTATAAAAAGTAAAGGTATAAAACTATTCCTTTGAGAATAATCCCTACTAACAGAACTTGGAAATGTTAAAAAATTATGCATAACACTTACTAAAAGTGGTAAGAAAAACTTTATTCAAAGTAAGAGTACTAGAGCTGGGTCTTATAATACGGGAGAGATTGAGCTTTAAGTCTGACTCCAGTAGGGACACAACTAGGATTTATAGCTATGGAACAGGATGGGTCCATGGGATTGCAAATAGAGACTAGGAGACTGCAATGAACAACAACAACAGAGTGGGTGTCAGTGAATGGAAACTTATTAAGAGGGCCATAAGGGTGAGGGTGGATTCTGGCTCAACTGAGAGGATCATTGCTGAGGCTAGGCAAGGCTGATAAGATATAGAGGCGAGTGATAAGGAATTTGATCTGATACTGAGGGTGGTCAGATCAAGGGTGAGGTATGTTTTCTAAACTGAACTAGCAGATTCTGGCTTAGATTGGACTAAATGGGCAGGCGCCCCGGGATAAATACATGGCCCAAAGTGGGCAGTGCATTAATGAACTACTGCTGCATAACAAATTACCCCAAACTGACAGCTTAGATTGGACTAAATGGGCAGGCGCCCCGGGATAAAGACATGGCACAAAGTTGGCAGTGCATTAATGAACTACTGGTACATGACAAATTACCCAAACTAACAGCTTAAAACAATATTATCTCATACTGCTGCTGAAAGGAATCCAGGAGTAATTCAGTTGAGTGTTCTGGCTCAGGGTTTCATGAGATTGTCGTCATCTGAAGCCTTGACACAGGCTGGTGGATTTCCTTCCAAGATGGCTTACTCACATAGCTGTTGAAACCAGTTTCTTTGCTGGCTGTTGGGAGGAAGCCTCAGTTCTTTCCCATGGGCCCCTCTACTGGGTTACATGAGTGTTGTCAAGATACTCCTAAGCTGGCTTCTAGAGTGATCCAAGAGGATGAGCAAGGAGGCTGCAGTGTCTTTTATGACCTAGTCTCAGACACTTCATTTTCATTTCTACAATATTCTAACATTAGAAGTGAGCCACTAAGTCCAGCCCACATGTGAAGGGGAGTATAAAGATCCACCCTTGAAAGAAAGGACTTGTGGACATCCTTTAAAACCACGTGGTACACACATGGCCACAAAATTGTTTACATACTTGTATGTCCAAAATGCATTTTCCTGCCAATGCTTTCAAATAATTTATCCATTATAGCATTAACTTGTAGTTCAGGACCTTGTCATCTAAGTCAGTTTCAGATATGGATCAGGGTCTACTTGTGCAATATCTCAAGTGTTCAGTCGTTCAGTTGTTTTCTAATCTTTGCGACCCGATGGACTGCAGCACGCCAGGCTTCCCTGTCCACCATCAACTCCAGGAGCTTGCTCAAACTCAAGTCCATTGAGTTGGTGATGCCATCCAACCATCTCATCCTCTGCCGTCCCCTTCTCCTGCCTTCAATATTTCCCCCATTAGGCTCTTTTCCAATGTGTCAGTTCTTCACATCAGGTAGCCAAAGTATTGGAACTGCAGCTTCAGCATCAGTCCTTCCAATGAATATGCAGGACTGATTTACTTTAGGATTGCCTGGTTTCATCTCCTTGTAGTCCACTAGACTCTCAAGTCTTCTCCAACACATCAGATCAAATTATACAAGTGTAGTTCCTCTAGACCTGATGATCTGTAAACAAAAGAGATGAATTATTCTGCTCACTTTCACAGCCAACATACAGTGCTGGGTCAGGCATAGATAACCTTTATAGACACTCCTGTTCCAGAAAGGGGAGGGGAGTGGGAGTCAATAGTAGCAGTTCTGAAATCCCACGGGTTCTTTTTGGCAGTCCTTTGATTAGCATTTAAGGCCTGGAAACCTCCTAGGCTTCAGTCTCTGAATTTTTAATTCTGCTCTCTGACATGATTCCATTGCAGGAAAGGTGGGTAGTATATGGTTACAGTGAAACAGTCTCCCTAGCCTGCTTCCTGCTTGTCAAAGGTAGAAGTCCAGAGCTCTCTTATTTTGTACTATTGCTGGTCCTTTCAGTCCAAGCTGAACTTAAATATGTTATCTTAAAATCTTGGTATGTCTCCTGATAATCTTACTGGTTTTCATGGTAAAGCACTCCACCCGAAAGCCACAATCACACATGTTTTCATAAAAAGTCCTTCTCTGTCTTGGTTTTCTGCTGAGATAGCTGAGGGATAACACCCTGAAACTTGGTAGAAATCTTATTGTTTGACTGAAATGATCTCTGAGTGACACCCCTAAACTCTTTGGAGGGCATTGGCCTGCCTAAATAATGCCATGAAGCATCCCCTTCCAGCTTTCTGAGGCTTAACAAAGAATTTTACAGTCACACTCATCTTTAGACAACCTTTATTTAAAAAAAAAAAATAAGAATGACCTATACGTGATGTAAATGTTATATTTAGACCATCTTATATCAATGCCTTGTATATGACCTTGCTTCAGAGCCATTAATTTTCGCATCTTCTGTCATCTTAAAAGACTGGAAAATTTCCAAATCAGCAAGTTCTGTCTTATTTTTAAATAGTCTTTCTCATATTTATTTATTTATTCATTTAATTTCCCTTCATATTTTACTATAGGCAGCAAGAAACCAGGAAGCACTTTTGGCTGTTTGGCTGGAATTCTCCTTGGCTAGATATCTCAATAAATAAGATACAGTTTCTCCTTCCAGGTCATTAGGTACATTTTCTACTTTTCATAAAATGCAGGTGTAGTGGCCTTTCCTCTGCCCACTCTCCAGGCTCTTTCCCCTGCCTCTCTTTTCTGCCAGGCATCCAGGGTGCACCACTGTGATTCCACTTAGAACTTGTTTGCTCAGTGAGATAACGGGGATTGATTCCCTGGCTTCAGTCCTTCTGCTGGCCGGAGTCTATGTACCTTCCCCTAAGACCTTCATGTTTTCGCTATCCAACTTCCATCACCTGGCTAGATCAATTCCGACAGCTCATACTCACAAATGTACTGGCAGGGAACTCTATGTGCACACATGTGTGTGTACACAGTAACATCCCTGAGAGGAAACTTGCACATATGCAGAAATACAAGCTTTCTTCTCCAGGAACATGAATTTTGGTAAGCACCCAACTTTCTTTGTCCTCGTTGTTTTCTTTCACTTGCTCATTAATCATGTCACTTTGCACTTCTAACTCTGTGCTGCTACTGCTGGTAAGTCACTTCAGTCATGTCCAACTCTGTGTGACCCCATAGACGGCAGCCCACCAGGCTCCCCAGTTCCTGGGATTCTCCAGGCAAGAACACTAGAGTGGGTTGCCATTTCCTTCTCCAATGCATGAAAATGAAAATTGAAAGAGAAGTTGCTCAGTCGTGTCCGACTCTTCTCGACCCCAAGGACTTCAGCCTAACAGGCTCCTGCATCCATGGGAATTCCCAGCCAAGAGTACTGGAATTGGGTGCCATTGCCTTCTCCATCTAACTCTGTGACTTATCCTCAAAGGTTTCAAAATCTTGACATTTGCTTATGACAGGGATCGACCTGCAGCGCTCGCCATGAACAGCTGTATGACATGTGTGTGTGTTCTGCATTCTCCCATCACCTTGGACAGCTTCACAGTACCAGTCTCTACGTTGGCCTGATCCATTGCCTGTGCATTCCTTCAGGGGACCAGAAAACAAGGACCTCTGGGCTCAGCTGACTTGGAGAATCGCTTTCTCGGTGTGCACCTACCTAGGTCATTCCTTGTCAATGTTGTGGCCCTCTTGCTAGCTTACCACCGGCTATGGCCCACAACATTGTGAGTGAGGCTCTCTGTTCTTCCTATCAGTGTAGCTTTCTACGTGCACCTATATACCTGTGCCACCAAGTGCTATGTCCATATAGCAGAAAAAGGCCAAAGAGACGCCTGAGCCTCCAAGAGCCCCAAGAGACTGTGATAGGCCTGGGTCTGAGCCAATGTTGTGAAAAAGATGCTCATGGATACAGGGTCTCTTCCAATACAAAGAATGGAACCTGAGGCCATAAAGGTAAGGTGGCCTCGCTACATGTCTTCCCTTCTGTTTAACACTTCCCCATGCACACGGAGTCCCCGAACAGATGATGCCCTGGAAAACCTTCCCTTTCTGGGACCACAGCTAATGCCTCCCTTGGGAAGAAAGAAGCTTTCTATCTCAAATGCACCAAGAGGGCTTGAAACACCCAAGCCACAGTGATTTGCTAAATGCCAAAACTCTCAGTTGCTCTCAGGCCCAGGTAGGACTCCCTACAGGCATGCATCTCTGATTGCCTACACAGCCCACGTGCCAAGGAAGCCAGTCCCCAGTTAGGCCCGGGGGCATCCAAGATGGTCACCTGGAAGGCAGCTTCCTTCTGAGTGTCACCGGGTGCAGATCCCCTATGACAAAATCAGAGCTTTTGCTCCAGCAAGACTTCCAGAATCCTCTCTCAGATGCAGACACACACTATTGCCTCTCAGGCCCCCAGAGTCAGAGGCAAGACCCCAGAGGAAAGAAGGAATTCACGTCAGGACTTAGAGTACACACCATGGTGTATCTTTGGTAGGACAGCTATTGCCTAGACCCTGGACCCTGAAAACCAGCAGGCCTCTAACTGCCCCCAGGGGCTTCCCTGTATCCCACTCTCCTGAGGTCCCTTGGGACATGCAATTAGCTCACCTTCCTTGCTCCCTCCCCGTTTCCTCCCTCACAGGCTCATCCGGGCAGAGGGTCAGACATTTACACCCCCTTTCGCTTTCCTTGCCTTTTTGCACTGCCAGGGAGGCAGGCTAGAAGTGCCTGTAGGCATGCCACACACACACCCTGTCTCTCCTAGGATGCCTGTGGTTTTGCAGGTACAGCTTACTTTAGCATGTCTCGCGTTTTGTGTCGCAGTTTGTGCCACTCTCAGGGAGGGTGTGTGCTGGCTGATGGGCTGCTCCTGGGCAGCACTGGCCCAGGACCTTCCCAGTTCTCCTTCTCACATGTGTGGAACAAGTCTCCAGTGCAGCAGGCAATCTATGCCCTTCTTCTTCAGGTATCTGCTCAACTCGGCAGGACCTTAGCCTCCTCGCCATCCTGGGTCTTGCCATAACCACGTCCACCATTTCAATAGGCCGGCCATGGCCCCCTAGACTGAAGGCCCCACAGGCAGGGGTTTCAAAGCCCCACCCCACCTGATTGGCCCTTTGTGAATCCTCAGACCATGCACCCCCTCTTCCTAGTCCAAACACACCCAACAACATAGTAGTAATGGTGAGTGTGTTTTGTAATTGGCCTAATTGCAGATATCTGGAGCCACGGTCTGGAGTTATCACTAGCCATCCTTTTCTTGTTCCCACCCTGGACAGGGTCACTGCAGAGATCCAGTGACAAACCACCTTCAGACTGGGGACGCTCCTGCCTCCTCTTATGGTTGTTCAGCACCTTGTCTCCTGTAGCCTTCATCTCTGCATCTGCTCTGGGCCACACATACACACACACACACACACACACACACACACACACACATAAACACAGCCGACACAAGCACATGCATGTGTACACACACATGCTCAGCATGGGACACAAACACAAACAAGGTACACAGGTGTTTCAGAAGGTTAACACAACTGAGTCCTGCAATGTCGGAGATGGTGACAGTAGGCACCATGTCCTGCCCTTGGAGCTCCCTGTCCACCTTCCCCGAACTCTTCTGTATTTTCCCAAGGCAGCTTGAAGCTGCTTCCAGCGCAGCATGTGTGGTGGTGGTGAGATGCTGAGTGGTGAATGTGGAAATTCACAGAAGATCCCAAAGTCAGCACACAGGTGCACTGGGACCCTGGAGTAACAGGAGTAACAGTAACAGGAGCCAGGGGATGGCAGGACCCATGGAAGAATGATTCTGAAAAAAAAAAAAAAACTTAATTCACCCTCCCTCTAATAGTATCACCTGGACTTTGTCACTGCAACCACAGCTGATTTGAGGTACACTTGCTTCACTCACGGACACACCGAATCCCCAAATCCACAGTCTCAGGAGGTCACTTGCACATGCACGACCCAAATTCAGGCTCCAAAGCCAGCTTGCAAGAGTCTGAGCATCCCCATTTTGGAAAGGACAGTGTCCTAGATACTACACGACTGTCCCTTCAGGGCCCACCTCCACACTTCCTCTCCACATATGTTTCTGTCACTTACGCTCATGGAAGAACCTTCCTCCCCAGGGTACTACTTCAGGGGATCATCCCACACATCTTTGCTGATGATCTGCTGGCAAAATGAGTAAGGTGAGCCAGCAACCAAGAATTCCATAATCAATCGTTAACTGTGCAGGTCTCAAACCACCACACCTCAGCAATCCTGTTCGATTCTAGGCAGTTTTGGCCTGACAACCAGCTCAGAAAATTAAGGCTCCTGGTGTCCAGCCTGTGGCTGGGTGCTCCCCATTCGAAGCCCCAGAATCAGTCGACAGGAGTGGAATGATGTGCCCTATACCCTGCAGAAGACAGGGGAGATGGGTGCGGATCCCACACCCTTGCATACCCACACTCTTCACCCTGGGAGCCATGTTTTACCAACGATGTCAAGGTAACTATACTTAGTGATCACTGTGCTCGAGAAGTAGGGTTGGTCCTGAATGGAGAAGATCACCTTGCAGGGGGAACATGGATGGCTCTGCAACTGCACCTGCCAGGGTAGGGAGGAGGGAAAAGTTTTCTGCACCTCCTCCTCCTCCTGAGCAGCGGACTCCAAGGGCAGCAGAAAGGATAAAGCTATGGCCCACAAGCAAGGGATGCCCTGGATGATGGCGCTCCTCCGAGCCAAGTCAGGCTTCCTCCTCTGATGGTTCTTGCGCATGAACTGAAAGTAGGCCCTGCAGTTTTTCTCATGCTCAGACCTCAGTTCCACCTTCATGGCGGCCAGTTCCTGCAGTGCATCTTGCCCCAGAAGCTCAGTTGATCTCCTGGGCCTTTCCTGGCCCTGCTCCTCCATCATCTTCTCTTCAGCTCCTGGGAGGACCCCTATTGCTGCTCTTCATCTGCCACAACCTCCACCTCCTCCATGATGTCTTCTGCAGGCAGCTGGAACCCCCGCCCGATCCCTGCCGCATCTCCGTCCACCAGGGGCTCACTGTCGTCCACTGCCTCCAACCTGAAGAGGGTGGTCTCTTTGCCTGGCATTACAACTAGTGGCTCCAAGGTCCCAGCCATGCAAAGCATCAGGATGGCAGGCCACAGGCCCCAGCAACCTGAACACCAGGGCTTACAACTAAGATGGTCTGGGGTCCCAGGACACTCCTGCATTCCTCTGACCGCCTCCCACACTCCTCTTGGCCCTGGTCGCAAGCCCAGGCTGGGGCAGATACGAAGGGATGGGTCATAATAGCACAACAAGTGGTGCACAAATGTGGCTCAGGCTGCAGTAATCCTGTGGGACCCACTAGCTCTTTGGGGGCAGGGAGTGAGGGGGATGGTAGGGAGATGGGAGCTCGTGTGTGTGGGGTGGCCTTAGGCTGAAGAATGGGTTGGAAGACAGCACAGGACATGGTGGACAGGCTCTGGGGATATCAGCCAAATAGGCGGGGCCCTAGGCGGTGAGCCACTCTCGAGCTGCTGGCCAAAAATTAGTGCAAAGCCTGAGAGCGTGGTGGGTGGCACCCTTACGGACACATCCCTAGACCAGATGGCATCTTCGACGGTTCCTGGTCTGCAGCCCACCCACGTGGCATATTCTGCTCCAGGGAGGTAGTGGGTTTTGCATCTGCTGCTAGCCCAGGCACAGTCATTGACCAGGCTCTGGAAATTCCAACCACAGGTTCCTGCTCCACAGTCCAAACAGCAAACTCCTGTGTCCCTCGGGCCCGTCAATAACTGGGAACTCTCCCTGAGTATCAAAGGATAAGCAGGGGCACCACGTGCCTGGATACTTTAATCCATGGGATAGAGAACCTGTTCCTGTCTGGATGCTAGGGAAGTAGGGAAAAACCCCACTGTTTGCTACAGTTGATCTCCACTGTTCAGGGACACCAGAGCCTTAGGGTACAGAGCTTAGTCTGTGTCTCTTTATCTCTGCTTCTGGCATAGCACTATTTTGGGCAATCCTTCTATGTGTGTACCAAGGGCTGGTGTCTGTGTGTCTCCATCTCTCCACGTGGCGCTGTTGCTGTCTGGCACACTCTGGATACCAGTGCTCATATGAGAAGCTTATCCATGGCGTGAAGGCAAGCCCTTCTCCTCCTTAGTGAGTTGCACCAATGGGAGATCCGATTTTTTTAGTCCATGCGTTCAGATAGTTCTTTCTCAAACTTGAAAGCTAACAGTGGGTGGTCACTGCTGAACTGCAGAAGGGGCCTGGCGACCCTCCTTCCATTGCTGGACAGATATGAATGCTGCACAGGCCTGAAGTGACTTGGCCACACTTTGCACAGATGGAGAAATGAGGCATGCTCTCCTGGCATAAGGGAACTCCCTGAACATTACTCGAATACCTGCCAGGGAGACAGTAAGGACAGCTCCCCTATGACTTCCACGACCCACCGGTGCCAGAGACATGCACGTCTGCCCATGTACGCTATTGAGGCCCTTTCAATGTGTGCCAGGGTCCAGCCCCAGCACCATCCAGGGATACCCTCAGGAAAAACGGTGCCAGCAAGAGAAAAGTAAAGGAGAGAAAAAGAGGCTGATATTCCCTGGTTCACGCAGAAAGCCAATGAAGCCCCTGACACGGGACTTGCTCTGTTCACAGAGGCCACAGGCGCCCTCTGAATGGAGCGAAGATGCAAAGTGCCTTCTCGATTGGGTTTTAGAAGCCCTGGCAAAAAAAGTGAACTCAGAGAGCCTCTGGGCTCAAGTGAATCTGCCTGAGAAAAAGAGAGACATAGAAAGAAACAATGTCACCGGGAGACCCAGCTTAGGTGAAACGGGTCTGCAGCTTTATTTTGAAAAGGGGCTTTTATACCCTGAGTTACACATTTCCAGGAGTGAAAGATACAAAGTCATGCAGAATCAGCTCAACACTCCATCAGTTTTACCTTTATCGAAACCAGGACATTTTCTGCATAACTTTCCCCCCAAAAGGGTCTTATGTTATGTACATTATCTTCTGGCCCTGTGACCTGTTAGCATTTTGTGACTCTTTCTTGATAAAGGTTGGTCAACCTGAAAACCTGCTTTCCCTTTATCTTTCCAGTCTGCAGTCCCCCTCAGGAAACAGAGTTACATTCTCATGGAGCAAAGGTGCAGTGGATTACAACAAAGAAAGTACTTATTAGCTCAAGAGTCTTATGTTGCTAATACCAAGTCTACTGCTTATTTTTCTTGCATACCAACTATACTAGCTAATGCACTTACAGGTGCACATTGGGTAAAGGACAAGGAAACTCGATAGCAAACATTGCCTCAACAATGCAGTGTTATTCTAATAAGGCTTTTCTTTTTTATCACTCGATGGTTATGCTTGGGGTGTTGTGAACAATCATGTGCATTAGTTACAAGAGTGTGGATAAAACTGCCAAGCAAGCTAAAATAGTAACAGAGGGGTTAGATTTAAAATGTTCCTTTCAATCCCAGGAGACTTATTAACTAGAGCCCTAAGTTGGTTTTCTTCAGAGAAAGGTGGTTGGAGAGAACCCCCTGTTAATGTCAAAAGAATTGGTGAAAGGCATAATACAGTAAACAGTAGAGAGACAGATTTTGGTTTTGGAGCAGATGCTCGAGCAGGTACAGGGAATCCCTTGACTTCTGATCCGCCTTTGCCTGTCAGGTCTTCTCCTGGCTCCTGGCATCTTTCCTTTTTTTATTTTTTTAAAACAGCCAGATGTAATTCAGTCACGAGCTTCTGAGTGCTCTGTCCAAGAGTTGTGACAATACAAGGAAGAATAATTATGAGAAGCAGAATTAGAGTGGCCACAGCGGCATAGCTAAAAATCGTAGACAGAATGTTGTTTTCCTGAAATAAGGTTCAAAAATATAAGAAAAAAGGTCATTTGCTGCTCCTGAGGTGGAAAAATCCAATGGGAATGTTCCATGGTCTTTATCTGAGTGTGAAGTTTTCCTAAATCTAAACTAATGCTGGAGCTATTCCATACCCCCGAAATATGATTTCTAATTTTCTCCCAGTTATAATCTGTCTCGTTTACTTTCATGGGTGTTACACAAATCCACCAGTAGTCGGCATGACAGGACAGTGACAGGTTTACTTTTAATGCCTGTAATTCAGTCCCAATATGCATTACTGCTTCCTCCAGGGCATCTACCTCCATTTCTAGTTTCCTATCTATAACTTCCTGCCAAAGCTAAAGAGCCATTTTTAGACATGAACGTGAACGAGAACGTGAACGTGAAGTCACACAGTCGTGTCCGACTCTTTGCGACCCCATGGACTGTAGCCTACCGGGCTCCTCTGTCCATGGGATTTTCCAGGCAATTTTAGACATAGTATTAACATATTGAGCAGTATGCACTTTTTGAGTCAATGATACTGCCGCCAGAGTGATAGAGGTAATTGCAGTTATTAAAGCTGATATTCTCAAGAAAGGCAAGCTCACAAACAGTCATGATCACATCAAATCTTGTAATTGTTGCAGCACAGCAAGACCACAGTTATCATACCAATAAGTGAGTGCAGTCACAGGCACCATAAGATAGGGTGGACTTCGCAACACTGCAAAGGAACAAACGTTATATTGAGGGTTCACACAAGATGAGAGCGTACATTGTTCACAAGATACTATGTTAGGTCCACCTGAATAATTTATTTGTATATTAAGTCCTTTGGAGTCATTAGTGAAGAGAAAAACATAGGGAGAGGGTAGGCAAGCTAAAATAAAATAAGCAGACTCATTTTTTGGTCGGGATAGGGTTACGTCAATTTGCCAGAGAGCATTAGGCCTAAGGCCTCGGAGATTTACTCCTAACAGTGAAGATGGATTAAATATTGGGAAATTTGGACATAACTTTACCATTTGTCTAGCTGTTTCTTTTAGGGATATGAAATTCATACCTTAAACCAGTTGCATTTTGATGGTGACTTTTGTGAGAATTTTTGGCTTTGTCCATCTTTTTCTGTAAGTTTAAAGCAATTACTTTAGTCAATGCATCTGCCAAAGCATTTCCTTCATGTAAAGGGCCAGACAAGCCAGAATGGGCTCTAATATGTCCCACAAAGTATTTCTTATCTCTGTGTTTAATCTCTTTCTGTAAACCAGATAACAAGGAGAATATAGTAGTTTTATTTTGGGGGGATATTAGCGGTCTCTATATGAGGAATCAACCCTACAGTATATCGGGAGTCAGTCAAAAAATTGAAGGTGTGGTCTCTTAAATGTTGAAGAGCCCAAATAACTGTTCATAACTCAGCTCTCTGGGCAGATGTCACTTCAGTTACCTGAACATGGGATATTTTATCAATAATTGTGACTGCTTTAACATTAGAGGAATCATCTGTGAAAACTAAAATTGTCCCTTCTAAAGGTGGAAGTCCAGCAATGCAAGAGACGTCTGCTCCAGTATCTAACAGCCCTATTTCATTTCCTTGAATTAAAAGGTCTTTTGAAGGCCGAGAAGCTGTAATTTCCTGAACCCAAAAAGCTAGATTACTAGATCCAAATACTCTGTGGCCCCTAGCTTGAGAAGTCAAGTTTTTTTTTTTTTTTTTCCTTTCTGATAATAACTTAAAAGCAAAAGCTGTGCTGTTCTTTGACCTTTATTAATTTGCACAGTTTTGGTAAGTGGCAAGATCAAAACTTAAATTTCCCCAATATAATCAGAATCTACTACAACAGGCACCAGTGAAATTCCTCGAAAAGAAAGCGAGCTACGCCCAAACACTAATCCTACAATACCCTCAGGTAGGGGGACAGCCACTCCCATTGGAATTGGAGTAACAGGCATGTCCGGAGTTAATATTGTTGTTAAATCCCCTTACCATTCCACTTCTCTCCTAGCCTGCGTGAGGCCCCCCTGAGGGTTTTCTCCAAGGAGCATGCTCTGCATATTGTGTATGTGTCTGCTTTAAAAGTTCTGTTGTGCAAAAAACTTTTTATCTTCTTCAGCCTTAGGCAACACCTTTGGAGGCTTTGGGAGGCGCAAATGGAAGTGGCGGCAGTCACCTTAAAACAGAAAGTGGTGGATAAGTTTTTAAAGGTTTGTGCAGAGGGGGAGGGGGCTCACCAGGGCGCCTGACCATAGGATCCTGTAAGCCCCCTCTTTCCTCGGGAGGTAGAGCACAGTCTGTCTCCTTTTTGTTCTTCAATGGCAGAAAATATGATCTGCGCAAAAGTGGAGACCCACCACCGACCACTATAGCCTCGCCCATAGGCTGTCTAACAGCCTCATGACAAGGGTCCAGGACATTTCTAATCATATTTCACAGAGCAAAGCATCTACAGGAACATTTTCTGGCCCATGCAAAGTATAAAACAATGTAGAAATTTAGACAGTTTTCCTGTGCTTTTTTTAATGTCTCTATGGGCTAACATGTGAAGTAGTACTTCAATAAACATTTGTCTATTCTTAGATGCAGAGAAACCTATTTTTCTAGAGAATATTCTTATTCATTCTGTACCCTCTTCACCCTGCTGGCAGTTAGGCAGGTACAATCCTAACCGCCCCACATTATGGTCTCAAATTATTTACCCTTCAGATTTATGAGCAGTATCTAAAGCGTCCTTAATCATATTCCAAAGAGAAAGGGTGTCAGTGGTTACTTTTTCTGGGCAATGCAAAAGTGTAATAAGATTTTACCTGTTTCCCTACATTTTCCCAGGTATCTAGGTTACCAGTGCCCTCTTCTGGAAACCAAACACATTGTTCTTGTACAAACGTAAAAAATGATTGAATACTAACCTTAACTTTAATTCCTCTTTTATTTAACAATTGCAAGATTACTCCTATAAAGAGCTGTCGTTCTTTTGATTCGTTGTTTCCCGTGTCAGTGATTTCTGTCTTCAAGGAAAGATTAAACACTACCCACTCTTCCTCACACTACCTATCGTATGCAAGGGGGTTTGCAGCACCCTAAGTGGGACCCTGGCCGTTCCAAAAACTGGACAATGGGGAGACTTACCTTCAGGTTCCTGTTCTGGGTGCCATTTGCCAGGGTCCAGCCGCAGCAGGATTTAGGGATACTCTCAGGATGAATGGCGTTGGCAAGAGGGAAAGTAAAGGAGAGCAAAAGAGGCTGATATTCCTTAGTTTACACAGAAAGCCAATAAAGCCCCTAACACAGCACTCGCTCTGTTCATGGAGGCCACAGGCGCACTCCCGATGGAGCGAAGACACAGAGCACCTTCTAGATTGGGTCTTAGAAGCCCGGGCAAAAAAGTTAACACAGAGAGCCGTTGTGCTCTAGGGAATCTGGCTGAGAGAGAGAGAGAGAGAGAGAGAGAGAGAGAGAGAGAGAGAGAGAGAGAATGACACGGGGAGACCCAGCTTAGGTGAAACGGGTCTGCAGCTTTATTTTCAAAAGGGGCTTTTATACCCTGAGTTACACATTTCCAGAAGTGAAAGATACAAAGTCATGCAGAATAAGCTCAACATTCCATCAGTTTTACCTTTATCGAAACCAGGACATTTTTTGCAAAGGTTTTCACAAACAAGGGTCTTATGTTATGTACACTATCTTCTGGCTCTGTGGCCTGTTAACATTTTGCAACTCTTTCTTGATAAATGTTGGTCAACCTCAAAACCTGCTTTCCCTTTATCTTTCCAGTCTGCAGTCCCCCTCAGGAAACAGAGTTACATTCTTATGGAGCAAAGGTGCAGTGGGTTACAAGAAAGAACAAACTTATTAACTCAAGAGTCTTACGTTGCTAATACCAAGGCTACCGCTTGTTTTTCTTGCATTCCAATATACTAGCTAATGCACTCCCAGGTGCAAATTGGGTAAAGGACAAGGAATCTCAGAAGGAAACATTGGCTCAACAATGCGGTATTATTCTAATAATGCTGTTTTATCACTCAAAGGTTATACGTGGGTTTTGTTGTGAACAATCATGTGCGTTAAATACAAGAGTATGAATAGACCTGCCAAGCAAGCTAAAATAGTAACAGAGGGGTTAGAATTAAAATGCTCCTTTCAAGCCCAGGAGACTTATTAACTAGAGCCTTAAGTTGATTTTCTTCAGAGAATGATTGTCAGGGAGAGCACCCTGTTAATGTCAGAAGAACTGTTGAAAGGCATACTATAGTAAACAGTAGACAGACAGATTTTGGTTTGGGGGCAGATGCTTGAGCAGGTCCAGGGAATCCCTCGAGTCCTGATCCGCCTTTGCCTGTCAGATATTCTCTGCATTACTTTTGTCATGCATGGGGTCTCCCGTGGTGGCTCCCAGCAAATGCGATTCTGTTCTCCATGTGAGAACACACCCAAGCCTGCCTTGTCGCCCAAGGCTGTGGGGAGGGAAGCAATAAGAGGATCAAGCTAAGCCATCCATCCTATAGTCCTGATACCCAATATATGTGTTCTGCAAAGAGTACAATTAGTAATATTTCAAACTGGAAGACTCTGCAGGTAGCAGGTCCTTATGCTACAGTTCTGGTCCATCACTGAAAACACAGGAAAAAGGCAAACCTTGCCCATGCTCTTGGCAAGGTCAGGGAAAGTATGCCTGGCACTTCAGAAGGACAGAAAGACCCTTGTAGCCGGGTGGTCAAGGGGTTGTGTGGTCACCCACTTTGGTTTCTGTGTCTGGGGTTGCTGCCTGTTCTGTGTCTTGGAACCTCTGAACTCTCACTGGTCGCCCACAGGCACTTTCCTCCTGCCTCTCCTTTCTGCCAGGCATCCTTGGTGCACCATTCTGACTCCACTTAGAACTTGCTCTCTCGGTGAGATAACAGGAACTGTTATCAGTGCTTCTGCTGGCTGGAGTCTAGGTGGAGTCTTTCCCTATGACGTTCATGCTTTGCTATTCAACTCCCATTACCTGGTTAGGTCACTTGCGGCAGCTCATACTCATAAGCGTACTGGCAGGTGGTCCTGCATGTGCATGTGCATGTACACAGTAACATCCCTGAGAGGAAACTTGCACATATGCAGAAGTACACGCTCTCTTCTCCAGGAACATGAACTGTGGTAAGCACCCAACTTTCTTTGTCCTGGTTATTTTCTTTCACTTGCTCATCTCAGGTTGCACTTCTGCCTCTGTAACTTAGCACCAAGAGTGTTTGAGCCACCCAGACTTCATTGATTTACTAAATGCCAAGACTCCCTTTCAGTTGGTCTCCTTAGGCCCAGAGCGGTCTTCATACAATCAGGTATACCTGCTTGCCTACACAGCCGAAGTGCCAATGAAGCCTGTCCCTGGTTGGGCCCAAAGACATCCAAGACAGTCACCTGGAAAGCAGGGTCCCTCTGAGTGTCACCTGGTGCAAATCCCCTATGACAAAATCAGAGAATCTGCTCCAGGGAGAGAGCCAGAATGCTCCCTCAGATGCAGACGCACACCTTTGCCACTCTAAACCCCACAGCGAGGGGCCTGACCCCAGAGAAAAGAAGGAATTCAAGTCAGGACTTTCAGCACACACCATGGAGTATCTCTGGCAGGACAGCTGTTGTCTAGACCCTGGACCCTGAAAACTAGCAGGCTTCAAATTGCCCCCAGGGGCTTCCCCATCTCCTACTCTCCTGAGTTCCCTTGGGACATGCAATAAGCCCATCATCCTTGCTTCCTCCCTGTTCCCTCCCTCACAGGCACATCCCAGCAGAGGGCCACGCACGTACACTCACCCCTGCACATTCTTTGCCTACCTGCACTGCCAGGGAGGATGGAAGTGCCTGGAGGCATCCCATGCTCACACCCTGTCTCTCCTAGGATGCCTGTCGTTTTGCACGGATAGCCTACCTTAGCTTATCTTGCATTTTGTGTCATATCATGTCAGTGTGTGCCACCCTCATGGAGACAGCATGCTGGCTTTTGGGCTGATCCTGGGCAGCACAGGCCCAGGACCTTTTCGGTTCTACTTACGTGTGTGGAACAAGTCTCCAGTGCAGCAGACTATCTGTGGCTCTTTCTCCTTCAGGTCTCTGCCCTTTTCTGCAGGACCTTAGCCTCCTCACCATCCCAGTCCTGCCATAGCCACATCCACCATTTCCAAAGGCCTGCCCATGTGACCGCGGACTGAGGGCTCTATAGCCAGTGGTTTCAAAGCCCTACCCCACCTGACTTGTCCTGGGTGAATCCTCAGACCATGCACCCCCTCTTCCCGGTCCAAACACACACAGCAACATGGTAGAAATGATGAGCTTGTTTTTGTATTTGGTCTAATTGCAGATTTCTGGAGCCATGGTCTGGCGTTATCACTGGCCATCCTTTCCTCGTTCCCATCCTGTACGGGGTCACTGCAGAGATATGGCGACCAACCGCCCTTAGACTGGGGACACCTCGTGCCTCCTCTTATGGTTGCTCAGCACCTCCTCTCCTGTCGCCTTCATCTCTGTGTCTGCCCTGGGCCAGACACACACTCACACAAACACACACACACAAACACAGCCGACACAAGCACACACATGTATACACACAAATGCTCGTCACAGGAACACAAATGCAATCAGGAAACACAGGTGTTTCAGAAGCCCGTGTTCCCTGATTTTGTTTGTATCTCCGTGCCGAGCATGTGTGTGTATACACGCATGTGCTTACGTCAGCTGTGTTTGTGAGTGTGTGTATGTGTTTGTGTGTGTGGCCCAGGGAAGACGCAGATATGAAGGTAACAGGAGAGGAGGTGACGAGTTACCATAAGTGGAAGCATGAGGCGTCCCTAGTCTAACGGTTGGTGGTCTCTGCAATGTCAGAGATGTAGTTGGTATGCACCATGCCCTGCCCTTGTGGCTCCCTGTTCACCTCCTCCACGAGCTCTTCCCTGTTTACCTCCTCCACGAGCTCTTCCCTGTTCACCTCCTCACGAGCTCTTGCATATTTTCCCAAGGTAGCCTGAAGCTACTTCCAGCGCAGCATGGGTGGTGCTTGTGAGCCACCAAGTGGTGCATGTGGAAATTCACAGAAGATCCCAAAGTCAGCACACAGGTGCACTGGGATCCCAGAGAGGATGCCCTTTCAATGATAGACCTTCCCAAGTTAAGGGGCGGGAATGAAGGCCTCAGGCAATGTCAAACTCAGTGAGCAACAGGAGGCCGGGTGATGGGAGGACCCACAGCAGGATTATTCTGAAAAAGATACTTAATTCACCCTGCCTCTAGTAGTACCACCTAGGAGTCTCATGCTGCAACCACAGCTGATTTGAGGGAGACTTGTTTCACTCACGGACACATTGAATGCCCAGACCCAAGTCTCAGCAGGCCACCTGCTACATGCATAGCTCAAATCCATGCTCCTCAGTCAGCTTGCATGAGCCTGATCATCCCCATTTGCGAAAGGACAGTGTCACGGCTCCAACACAGTTGTCCCTTCACAGCCCACCTCCAGACCCTTTACCACATGTGTTTCTGTCAGTTACCACTCATGGAAGAATCTTCCCTCCTGGGGTAGCACTTCAGGGGATCGTCCCACTCGTCTTAGCTGATGATCTGGTGGCAACACGAGGAATGTCACCTCTGGGCTGACCAGGACCCGAACCTTCCCATGAGCAGCCAAGAACTCCAACATCAATCATCAACTGTATGCAGGACCAAAACAACTCCACCTGAGCAATCCTGTTGATTCTGGGCAGTTGTGGCCTGACAACCAGTTGAGAAAGTTTAGGCTCCTGGTGACCAGCCTGTGGCTGGCTCCTCCCTGTTCAAAGTCCCAGAACCAATGGACTGGTGTGGAACTATGTGCCCTTTACCCTGCAGAAAGATAGGGGAGAAGGGTGCGAATCCCGCAGGTGAATCATCCACACCCTTTCATACTGACAGTCATCACCCAAGGAGCCACGTTTTACCAGTGATGTCAAGATAATACTCTTTAATGATCACTGTTGTTCAAGAAGTAAGGGTGGTCCCAAAAAGGAAATATCAGCTTGCTGTGGGACCAGAGATGGCTCGCACCTGTACCTGCTAGGATAGGGAGAAGGGAAAAGGTGCAAGCTTCTAGGGGCCTCAGCTTGCCTCCCATTAACAGCTTCCATGAAGCCTCTCCAAACTCTCCCAGTGTAGGAACATGGAAAACATGATCCTCCCACTCTCCACCAAGTCCCATACCCACCTGTCCTCAGTCTCCCTCATTGACCTTCAAGTTGATCGTGTAGCTGAGAAAGTCTTTATCTTGGTCGCTGATGATGACAGAAACTTGAGGGTGGTTCATAATCTGCTTTAGGTCAAGGAGCCATTTAGGCCACATACTAGGCCAAGAAGATCCAGGAACAACAGTCCTAGTCTGGGGTGGAAGAAGGACACTGGAACAGGCATCGTCAAGGATGCTGGGCACTTCTGCTTGCCCAGCCACTATTGATGTCCTCAGGCCCTGCCATACCATCAGACACGCTCATGGCTCTGGGTTCCTTTTGGTGTACTGCATCTGAGGTGGTCTGCATTCCCCAAGCAGAGACTGTTTCTGATTGTTACTCTTCTCTAGACCTGTGTATGCTGGGTAGTGGCATGTCACTGCTTACATGGTCAGACATGCAGTCGTTGTAACACATCGTGTCTGAAAGCAAAGGTGTTGGTGTGTGTTTGCGTATGTGTATGTGTGTCTGTGTGTGTGTATGTGTGACTCCCATGTCTCAGTTATTTTCGGGATCATCCACATTTACAACAATAACTGTCTGCCAAGGCTGCTCTGGTGTACTGTCTCTGGTCATTCCTGACTTAGAGGCCTCGGAGCTGTTCCTCCTCAGATGCAGGCCTGAAGTAGACACACAATGTCATGGCTTCGACACTCACAGGTGTGGCCCTGCCAGGACTCTATTCAGCTGTGCCTTTGAAGCCTGCGAATTGCCCAGTACCATACTTCCTTCAGGGTCCACCAGCACTCGCCCCCACCCCTCCTCCTGCTCCTGCCTCTGCACCTCCTTCTCCTCCTCCTAAGTAGACCCCAAGGAGCAGCAGAAAGGATACCACTTTGTCCCAGAAGCCAGGGATGCCCTGGATGGTGGACTCCTCTGAGCCAAGTCCTCCTCTGATGGCTCTTCACATGAACCAAACATAGGCCCTGCGGTTTTTCTCATGCTAAGATGTCAGTTCCACTTGCAGGGCGGCCAGCGCCTGTAGCACATATAGCACCAGAAGCTCATTCAGGCCTTTCCTGGCCCTGCTCCTCCAACATCTTCTCCTCCAGCTCCTGGGAGGATCCCTGTTGCTGCTCCTCATCAGCTGAAACCTCTACCTCCTCCATGATGTCTTCCACAGGCAGCTGGAACACCCACCTGATTCCCACCACATCTCCATCCACCAGGGCCCTGCCATCCTCTGCCATCTCCACCCTGAAGAGGGTGGCATCTTCGCCTGGTGTGACAACTGGTGGCTGCTAGGTCCCAGCTGTGCATAGCATCACAAGGGCAGGCTGCGGGGCCCCATCCCCCTGAACACCTGGGCTCACAACTAAGAAGGTCCAGGGTCCCAGGACGCTCCCGTCTTCCTATGACCACCTCTCACGCTCCTCTTGGCCCTGGCCATGACCCCTGGCTGTCAGAAGCGAAAGGACAGACATAATAGCACCAAAGCAAGTGGTGTGCAATGGAGGCCCAGTCTGCAGTAAACCTGTGGGGCCCGCTTGCTTTTTCGGGGTGCGGAGTGAGAGGCATGGTTGGGAGGCAGGGGCTGGTGTGTCTGGGGTGGCCTGAGGCTGAAGAAAGGGGTAGTGGACATCCCAGGACAGGCTGAACGGGCCCTGGGACATCACCCAAACAGGCAGGGCCCTAGGTTGTGAGCCACGCACAGGCTGCTGGCCCAAATCTAGACCAATGGCTAAAAGGGTAGTGGACGGCACCCTTATGGACATGCCCCTAGACTGGAGGGCATCTTCCCTGGTTCCTGGCCTCCAGCTCCACCACGTGGCCAGATTCTGCTCCAAGGAGCTAGCAGGTTTTGCATCTGCCGCTTCTCCGGGGGCTGTCATTGACCTGGATCTGGAAATTCCAACCACGGGTTCCTGCTCCGCAATCCGAAAAACACACTCCTGGGTCCCACAAGACCTTTAATAACCTTTAATAACTGGGCGTTCTCCCTGAGTATCCAAAAGATCCAGTGGCTGGATACTTTTCTCCATGGGACAGAGTACCTGTTGCTGTCCGGATGCTACGGGAGTAGGGAAAATCCCCACCATTTGCGTGTGTACACATTAACATCCCTGAGAGGAAACAGTTGATCTGCATTGTTCGGGGACACCAGAACCTTAGGGTACAGAGCTCGCTCTGTGTCTCTTTATCTCTGCTTCTGGCATAGCACTGTTTTGGGCTATCCTTCTGTGTGTGTACCAGGGCTGGTGTCTATGTAGTTCCATCTCTTTAAGTGATGCTGTTACCCTTTGCCACTGTCTGGACACCAGCACTCATACGAGAAGCTTATCCTTGGCATGAAGGCAAGCCCTTCTCCTCCTGAGTGAGTTTCACTAACGGGAGATCAGACTCTTTTTTAATTTAAATTTATTTATTTTAAGTAGAGGCTAATTACTTTACAATATTATATTGGTTTTGCCATACATCAACATGAGTCCACCACGGGTGTACAAAATCAGACATTTTTAGTCCACACTTTCAGACAGTACTTTCTCAAACTTGAAAGCCAACAGTGGGCGGTCACTGCTGAACCTCAGAAGGGGCCGGTTTATCCTCCCTCCCTCACTGGACAGATGTGAACACTGCACAGGTCTGCAGCGTCTTGGCCACACTTTGCACAGAGGGAGAAATGGGGCATGCTCTGCTGGCATGAGGAAACTCCCTGAACCTTGTTCAAATGCCTACCAGTGAGATGCTAAGGACAACTCCCTGTTAAGTTCCAGGACTTCCTGGTGCCCGAGACATGCACGTCTGCCCATTTACCCTACCAAGGTCCTTTCAAAATGGTTCTGTTCTCCATGTAAGAACACGTACCAGCCTGCCCAATAGGCCAATCCTGTGGGGCCAGGAGCAGCAAGAGGATCAAGCTAATCCATCCATCCTATAGTCCTTACTCCCGATATATGCCTTCTTCAAAGAGTACAAAGAGTGATTTTTCAAACTGGAAGACTATGCAGGTAGCAGGTGCTTATGCTGCAGTGCTGGTCCGTTTCTGAAACCTCAAAAAAAGGCAAGGGGTGCTCATGCTCATGGCAAGGACAGGGAAAGAAAGCCCAGTGTTCTAGAAGGATAGAACGCCCTGGTAGCTGCATGTCCAAGGGGCTGTGGGGCCACCCACTATGACCTCTGTGTATTGGAATTGCAGCCTGTTCTGTGTCTCGGATCCTCTGCACTCTCATTGGTCACCCCCAGGCACTTTCTTCCTGCCTCTCCTTTCTGCCAGGCATCCTGGGTGCACCACTGTGATTCCACTTAGAAGTTGCTCACTCAGTGAGATAACAGGGATTGGCAACCCGGCTCCAGTGCTTCTGATGGCCAGAGCATGTACCTTTCCCTATGGCTTTTATGTTTTCCCTATTCAACTTCTATCACCTGGTTAGGTCAGTTTCTACACCTCATACTCACAAGCATACTATCAGGCGCTTTTCATGCATATATGCACACACATGCGTGTGTACACATTA
Source organism: Bos taurus (assembly GCF_002263795.3). NCBI lineage: Eukaryota > Metazoa > Chordata > Mammalia > Artiodactyla > Bovidae > Bos > Bos taurus. The sequence continues at coordinate 25,796,489 of NC_082638.1, forward strand.
ACATCCCTGAGAGGAAACTTGCACATATACAGACATACAAACTTTCTTCTCCAGGAACATCAATTTTGGTAAGCACCTGACTTTCTTTGTCCTGATTATTTTCTTTCACTTTCTCATCGATCCTGTCAGGTTACACTTCTAACCCTTTGACTTAGCCTCAAAGGTCACAAAATTTTGGCATTTGCTCCTGACAAGGACCGATCTGCAGAGCTTCAGGCAGGGTTGGAAATGCTCGCCCTGGACAGCTGAATGAGTTCTGCCTGCATTCTATATTCTCCCATTACCTTGGACAGCTTCACAGTACCAGTCACACTGGCCTGATCCATTGCCTGTGCATTCTCTCAGGGGACCAGAAAACAAGGACGTCTGGGCTCAGCTGACTTGGAGAACTGCTTTCTCAGTGTGCCCCTTCTAAGTCATTCCTGGTCAAAACTGTGTCCCTATTGCTAGCCTACCACATCAGCATTCTGAGTGAGGTCCCCTGTTCTTTCTACCTGTGTAGTTTTCTGTGTGCACCTGTCTACCTGTGCCTCCAAGCACTATCTCCCTTTAGCAGGAAAAGACCTGTGCCTCCAAGCACTATCTCCCTTTAGCAGGAAAAGGCCAAAGAGATGCCTGAGCCTCCAAGGGCCCCCAGAGTCTGTGAGAGACCTGGGTGTGATCCAATGTTGTGAAGAAGGTGCCCATAGATAGAGGGTCTCTTCTGAAACAAGGCATGAAGCCCGAGACCATAATGGTAAGGTGGCATTCCTACAGGTGGTCCCTTCTGTTTATTCCTACCCAGACCCATGGAGTCCCCAAACAGATGATGATCTGGGAATCCTGCCCTTTCTGGGCCCACAGCTCATGCCTCCCTTGGACAGAAAGCAGCTTTTCTATCTCAAAAACACCAAGAGGGCTTGATTCCACCCAGGCCTCATTGATTTGCTAAATCAAATACTCTCTTTCATTGGGTTCATTAAGCCCAGGTAGGACTCCCTGGAGTCAGGCATCCCTGCTTACCTACACAGCCCACGTGCCAAGTTAGCCAGTCCTTGGTTGGCCACAGGGGCATCCAAGACTGTCACCTGGAATGCAGCTTCCTTCTGAGTGTCAGCTGGTGCAGATCCCCTACGACAAAATCAGAGATTATGCTCCAGAGAAACTGCCAAAATCCTCCCCCAGGTGCAAACACACACCTTTGCCCTCAGGTCCCCAAAGCCAGGGGAAAGACCCAGAGAAAAGAAGGAATTTATATCAGGACTTTCAGCACAAGCCATGGGGTATCTTTGGCAGGAGCGTTATTGCCTTTCCCCTGGACCCTGAAAACCAGCAGGCCCTAAACTGCACCCAGGGGCTTCCCTGTCTCCCACTCTCATGAGGTCCTTCGGACACGCAATAAGCCCATCATCCTTGCTTCCTCCCTGTTCCCTCCCTTATAGGCACACCTCGGCAGAAGAGCACACACGTAAAACACCTGCACTTTCTACGCCTTTCTGCACTGCCAGGGAGACTGGAAGTGCCTGGAGGCATGCCACACTCACATCTTGTCTCTCCTAGGATGCCTGTGGTTTTGCACGACAGCCTACCTTAGCATGTCTCGCATTTTGTGTCACATCGTTCCAGTGTGTGAAACCCTCATGGAGAGAGGGTGCTGGCTGATGGGCTGATCCTGGGAAGCACTGGCCCAGGACCTTCCCAGGTCTCCTTCTCACATGTGTAGAGCAAGTCTCCAGTACACAAGTCAATCTGTGCCTCTTTCTCCTTCGGGTCTCTGTCCTTCTCAGCAAGACCTTAGCCTCCTCACCCATCCCAGGTCCTCTGTATCCACATCCACCATTTCCGCCTGCCAGCCCATGTCCCCACAGGCTGTGGGCTCCACAGGCGGTGGTTTTAAAGCCTCACTCCACCTGATTTGCCCTGGGTGAATCCACAGACCATGCACTCACTCTTCCTGGTCCAAACACATACAAGAACACGGTAGAAATGGTGAGTGTGTTTTTGTATTTCATCTCATGGCAGATTTCTGAAGCCAAGGTCCTGAGTTATCAGTGGCCATCCTTTCCTCATTCCCATCCTGGACAGGGTCACTGCAGAGATAGGGCGACCAACCACCCTCAAACTGGGGGTGCCTTGTGTCTCCTCTTCTGATTGCTTGGCATTTCCTCTCCTGTAGCCTTTTTCTCTGATATTTCCCTGGGCCACACACACACACACACACACACACACACATACACACACACGCAAACACAGGTGACACAAGCACACACGTGTATACACACACAGGCTCGATACAGGGACACAAACACAAACAGGGAACACAGGTGTTTCAGGAGCTGAAGACGCCCATGTGTCCAGCAGTATCAGAGATGGCATCAGTAGGCACCACGTCCTGCACTTGGAGCTCTCTGTCCACCTCCTCCCTGAGCACTTCCGTATTTTCCGAAGGCAGCCTGAAGCCTCTTCCAATGCAGCAAGTGTGGTCATGGTGAGACGCTGATCGGTGGATGTGCAAAATCAGAAGATCCCAAAGTCAGCACACAGGTGCACTGGGACCCTGGAGAGGACGCCCTTTCAATGATAGGCCTTCCCAAGGTAAGGTGCCTGAGTGTAGGGCCCAGGCAATCTTAAACTCAGTGAGCAAAAGGAGGCCAGGGGATGGCAGGACCCACAAAAGGATGATTCTGACAAAGATACTTAATTCACGCTGCCTTTAGTAGTATCATCTAGGACTCTCGCACTGCAACCACAGCTAAATTGAGGGAGACTTGCTGCACTCAAGGACACACTGAGTCCCTAAGCTCCGGTCTCAGCAGATCATCTGCTACATGCATGACCCAAAATCTGGCTCCAGAGACAGCTTGCATGCGACTGAGCATCCTCATTTGAGAAAAGACAGTGTCCCGGCCACTACACGGCTGTCCCTACAGGGCCCACCTCCAGACCCCTTCATCACATGTGTTTCTGTGGTCCGCTAATGGCAGGACCTTCCTTCCTATGGTACTACTTCACAGGATCATCCCCCACATCTTTCCCAATGATCTGCTGGCAGCACAAGAAAGATTAACCCAGGACTGACCAGGCCCCCAACCCTCCTGTGAGCATCCAAGAACTCCAACATCAATTGCCAACTCCCACCTCAGCAATCCTGTTCGATTCTGTGGCCTGACAACCAGTTGAGAAAGTTAAGGCACCTGATGTCCAGCCTGCGGCCTGTGCTCCTCATTCAAAGTCCCAGAGCCAGTGGACTGGAGTGGAATAACTTGCCTTATAACATGCAGAAAGACAGGGGACACACGGGCGGATTCCACAGGTGGATCATCCACCTCCTTACACACCTACACTCACCACCCTGGAGCCACGTTTTACCAGTGATGTCAAGGTAATACTCCTTAATGATCACCATGTTCCAGAAGTAGGAGTTGTCCCAAAAGGAAAAGATCAGCTTGCAGCGGGACCTTGGATGTCTCTGCACCTGCACCTGCCAGGATAGGGAAAAGGGTAAAGGTGCATGCTTCTAGGTGCCTCAGATTGCCTCCGAGTCAGGCATTAACAGCTTCCATGATGCCTCTCCAAAGTCTCACAGCACAGGAACATGGCTAACATGATCCTCCCACTCCCCACCAGGTCCCATACCCAGCCATCCTCAACCTCCCTCACTGACATTCAAGTTGATCTTGTAGCTAAGAAAGTCTTTAGCTTGGTTGCTGATCATGATGGAAAGTTGAGAGTGGTTCATAATCTGCTTTAGGTCAAGGAGCCATTCAGCCCACATGCTGGGCCAGAAGATCCAATAGCAACAGCCCTAGTCTTGGGTGGAAGAAGCACACTGGAACAGGAGTTTCCAAGGACTGGGTTCTTCAACTCCCAGCACTATGTGCTCAGGCCCTGCCATATCATCAGACACGCTCATGGCTCCATGTCCCTGTGGTGTTCTGCATCTGAGGTGTTCTGCATTCCCCAACCAGGGGCTGTTTCTCACAGCTACTGTACTCCTCCTGACTTGTGTGTGCTGGGTAGTGTCATGTCACTGCTTACCTGGTCAGGATTTGCAGTCCCTGTTGCACACTGTGTCTTCCAAAAAGGGGGTGGTATGCATGGGTATGTATGTGTGTATGTGTGTGTGTCTTCAGCAAGAAAGTCCTGGGTCTTTGACCTGCTCCCTGTCTTCACAGCGGATGGCAAGCATGTGTCTGAATTTGTCTGGCACTCAGAGCAGATGAGAACAGCAGCCTCTTCCAGTTCCACCTTGCATGTGGACCACCTGGTGCCTTTGCACTGCAATAATGAGTGCAACTACAGGGGCTCTGATTGACGGTCATGGGTCTTAGGACACCCCCACTCTCACCTATTTCCCAGGATTATCCACATTTATATCAATAACTGTCTCTGATGGCTGCTCTGGTGTACTGTCTCTGGTCATTCTTGACCTAGAGGTCTCGGGTGCTGCTTCTTCTCAAATGCAGGCCTAAGGGAGACACCCAAAGTCATGGCTGTGACACTTACAGGTGTAGCCCTGCCAGACCCCTCTCAGCTGTGCCTTTGGAACCTGCCTTTCCCCCGGACCACACTTCATTCAAAGGTCTCCCACACCTTCCCTTTTCCCTTGCCCTGTGGCCTCATCTGTTTTAGCAGGATGTTTAGCACAACCCTCTTGAAGGTGTTTTTGCCATTCTTTAATTTGGCTATAAAGCTCACAAATATTAACAACACAGTAACACAATTTTTCTAATGTGCACTGCTAGAGTCTGGGGAGCTCTTGATGAGTTTGTTGGTTTCAGTTAGAAAGCCCTGCATTACTCTTAGGGCCATAGAATCTTCTGAAATTGAAGGAAAGACTACAAATATTCCGGACTAATTTGAGTATGATACATTTTTCTAAAGACTTAAACAGTTTCTTCTTCCCCACCACCCAAAATATGACCCCGAACTCCTGATGATCTTCATGATTTTATTGTGGGAATCTGGTAGGATTGAGATTTTTCAGTGCTTTGTAATTTCATCATTAAGCTTTTCTGAGGTGAAAAACACATTGGAATTAGTTTTTAAATTAGTCCTAGACAAAGCAATCAGGGGGAAAGGAAATAAAAGGAATACAGATTGGCAACAAACTATTACTGTTAGAAGATGGCATGACCCTCCACACAGTGAACACTAAGGATGCCAGCAGAAAATTACTCGAGCTAATCAATGAATAGAGTATAGCTGAAGAATACAAAATTAATACTCAGGAATTGCTTTCATTCTGATACACCAGCAATGAAAAATGAGAAATAGAACTTAAGGAAAGTATCTCATTCACCATCCAATGAAGAGACTCAAAGATTTAGGAATATGTTCCCCCAAAGAAAGCAAGGACGTGGTACAGAAACCTATAAAACCATGTTGAAAGAGATAAAAGATGGCACAAATAGATCAAGAAGTATAGCATATTCTTGGATCAGAAGAATCAATACAGTGACCATGAGTATATAACCCAAGACAATCTATTGGTACATACATTCACCATTGATATTCTTGGATTCAACTGTGGAATCCCCATAAAAAACACCAACGGGGATTTTCACTGAACTAGAGCAAATAATTTCACAATTTGTGTGGAAACACAAAAGACCTCAATGAGCAAATCAATCTTGAGAAACAACGGAAATGGAGGAATCAGCCTTCCTGACTTCAGACTATACTACAAAGCTACAATCATCAAGATAGTAAGGTACTGGGCCAAAGATAGAAATACAGATCAACGGAACAAAATAGGAAGTCCAGAGATGAAGCCACACACCCACGGCCACCTCATTTTTGACAGAGGGGGCATAAATATGCAACGGAGAAAAGACAACCTCTTGAACAAGCAGTTCTGGGAAAACAGGTCAACCACATCAAAAGAATGAAATGTTTTCTAATGGCACACACAAAAATAAATGCAAAGTGGATTAAACACGTAAGTGGAAGACCAGAAACTATAAAGTTCTTAGAGAAAAACATAGGCAGAACACTCTCTGACAGAAATCACAGCAAGACCTTCTCCTCCATGTCCCACCTCCAAAAGTAATGGAAATAATAGAAGGAAACAAAAGTGACTGATTGAAACTTCTAAGCTTCTGTGGAGTGAAGGAAACTATTAGCAAGGTGAAAAGACAGCCTTCAGAACTAGAGCAAATTACAACAAATCAAACAACTGCCCAAGAGTTAATCACCAACATATACAAGCAGCTCATCCAACTCAATACCAGAAAAACAAACAACCCGATCAAAAAGTGGGCAAAAGAACTAAATAGGACATTTCTCCTGAGAAGATATACAGATGGCTAATGAACACAGGACAGATGCTCAACATCACTCATTATCAGAGAGATGAAAGTCAATACCACAATGAGATGTCATCTCACACTGGTCACAAGGACCATCACCCAAAGTCTCAAACAAGAAACCCTGGAGAGGGAGTGGAAAGGTAACCAGCTTACACTGTTGATAGGAATGAAAACTGGTATAGCCACAATAAACCATATGATTTCTTAAAAACCTGGAAATAGAACTGTCATATGACGCAGCAGGGAGAAGGCAATGGCACCTCACTCCAGTACTGTTGCCTTGAAAATTCCATGGATGGAAGACCCTGGTAGGCTGCAGTCCCTGGGGTCACTAAAAGTCAGACATGACTGAGGGACCTCACTTTCACTTTCCACTTTCATGCATTGGAGAAGGAAATGGCAACCCACTCCAGTGTTCTTGCCTGGAGAATCCCATGGACGGAGAAGCCTAGTAGGCTGCAGTCCATGGGGTCTCACAGAGTTGGATATGACTGAAGCGACTTAGCAGCAGCAGCATGACAAAGCAATCCCACTGCTTGCATACACCCCAAGGAAAGCAGAACTGAAAGAGACACATGTACACCAATATTCATCTCACGACTATTTACAATAGCTAGAACATGGAAGAAATCTAGATATCCACTGCAGATGAATGGATAAGAAAGTGGTGGTATATAAACACGATGGACTATTACTCAACTGTGAAAAAGAATGCATTTGAGTCCATTCTAGAGAGGTGAGTGAAACAGGAGCCTGTTCTACAGAATGAAGAAAAGTCAGAAAGAGAGATACAAATACTGTGTAGGAATGCATATGTATGCAATTTGGAGAGATGGTCACGATGATCCTACATACAGGGCAGCAAAAGAGACAGAGATGGAAAGAACAGACTTTTGGAGTCTGTGGAGAGGGCAATGGTGGGATGATTTGAGAGAATAGCACTGAGACATGTACATGACCATACGTAAACAGATGACCTGTGCAAGTTCAGTGCATGATGCAGGACACTCAAAGCCAGTGCTCTGGAACAACAAAGAACAATAGTCTGGGGAGTGAGGTGGGAGGAAGGTTCTGGATGTGGGAACACATGTGTACTGGTGACTGACTGGAGGCAAAACCGGAGAGAAATCTTTTCTCTTCTTTCTTTCTTCCCAGTGTTTTCACAGCAGATATTTTGGTTTTACCCCTAAGTTCCATTATATTGAAAGAACCAAGAGTTGACATTTTCCTCAAAATAATTCAGCCTCATTCGTTTTTAAAAGAAATATGATACTTTAAAACAATGAAAACACACTGTTGTTTATTTAAGGTACAGTGTGCTTTAAACAACATTCATATTGAAGTTTTACTCTTTTTCACAGGTGATGACCAAAATTCAAACTGTAGCACGATGCTCAGATCTCTGAGTTCAATTCAGATCTGTAAGTGACAAGAACACCTGATCTACATAAAAATTAATTCTTTTAATAATACATATGGGATCTTCTTTACACTACTTAGAAAATCAGTCCTTTTGAACTAAAGTTAAGGACACCAACCAGATTGTTTTCTCAATTCCTGTTTTCACCAAATCTCTATGATTGACATGAGAACATCACATGTTATACACGCTATTCTTTTTTTTAATGTTTTAAATAAACATTCATTTTAATGGGAGAAGAAAATGGTAACCCACTTCAGTATTCTTGCCTGAAGAACCCTGTGATCAGAGGAGCCTGGAGGGCTGCTCTCCATAGGATTGTACAAAGTCAGACACGAGTGAAGCGACTTAGGATGCATGCATGCATGCACTGGAGAAGGAAATGGCAACCCACTCCATTATTCTTGCCAGGAGAATTCCAAGAACAGAGGAGCCTGGTGGGCTGCCATCTATGGGGTCACACAGTCAGACACTACTGAATCGTCTTACAAGCAGCAGCAGCAACAGCATTCATTTTAATTGGAGTTTGGCATCTTATTTCCTCATAAAGAGAGAAGGTGGTAATCAATCAAATTCTTCTGACTCAATTCATCACAAGAGTGGTACTCTAGTAAATCACCAGGATAACTGACTTTGGCAAGAACTGGGATTCTGACATAAAACTTATAAAGATAAACAAAATCTCCAAACTAACGCAGACTTTTTTCATTACTATTGTCTTTAGTCTTTTCCCCAACTGAGCTGCTTAGTCACAGCTCCAGAAAGCTATTCTCTTTTCCTTCTTCTGTGGGGCTTGGTATTCACGTGTTCCCTTTGGTTAGATCCCTTGCTTTCAACTCCAGCTCAGTGGTGACAACCTTCAGGTCTCAAATAACATACTATGCCACTGGTGCATTTTACATTCTTACCACAGAAAATAACTGTCAGTTGTACCTCCACAGTATTAACTTAGCCACAAGGAATCTCTGGAAAAACTGAACAAAATGTTAGAGAGAGAGGAGAGCACTTCTATGAAATCCATTGTCAGTATTACAAATGACATATAAACTACAAAGTCGTCACTAAATAGACATCTTAATACGCATTTCATTACTGGATTCTTTCTTTGTATATAATCGTTTTATACTTTCTGATTTGCAACTGATTCATAAAACCTGGGGTCCACTTTTTCAAATAAAAGTGCCTTTTTTTTAAAGCCAAGATTTAACTGACGTCTTTAAGATGTTCATTTTAACATTTACATAATTCATAACTCCAAATACATAAAAGATGATGACAAAAACATCATAAATTCATAAAATAAACAGGTATGTTAAATTTTTAGAGCCTCTGATAAATGATAGCAGAAGTGGAACAGGGAAATTTTCAAAACATTTAATGATATTTCAACAATATTTTTCTAATCTTTTTTCATTTCATAGTTCTCGTGTGCTTTAGAATGCATTATAACATCAGTAGAGTATTAGGCTTCCCTGGTGGCTCAGAAGGTAAAATGTCTGCCTGCAATGCAGACCCGAGTTCCATTCCTGGGTTAGGAAGATCTCCTGGAGAAGGAAATGGCAACCCATTCCAGTATTCCTGCCTGGAGAATCCTACAGACGGAGGAGCCTGGGAGGCTACAGTCTGCGGGGTCACAAACAGTCAGACACGACTGAGCAACTTCACTTTCACTTCAGTAGAATATTATGATATTTTAAAAAATCTGTAAAATATGGTTAAAAAAATTCTGGTAACAGTTCCACTATTAAAGATACATATTCAGCTGTTCTAATTCATGTTGTGAGTAATCTGAAACAACTAGGGTTTTCATTGTTATTTGTGACCATGACACCGCAGGATGCGAACCATTCTTTTCCAACCAGGAACTGAACTCATGAACCCTGCAGTGAGAATCTTAAAACACTAGACCACCAGGGTAGTGTCTTGGTTTTATTTCTTAAATGATTTGGAAATCCATCAACAAATAATATGGACTGATATGAACAGGATAGATGGGACACACTGAGTAGAAGATTGTAAACTGTATAATCTTGGTGAATATGTGATTGCTCACTTCAAATTAAAATTCACTTTGAGTGTCTGAAAATGCTCTTCATAAGAATGTTGGTGACTGAAAGATCTTGAAATCCGTGTTCTAGGTCAGTGATACAATTTAGACTTCGTAAAATCTGCTCCTGGAATTCTAAACTTCTGCTTTTTCAATCAAACACTCATTGATTCTTTTGTGTGTTTGGTTTCTACAGTGCATTTTTACTACAGAAGTACCAAAAGAATAAGAAGAAGTCTAACAGGGCTTACAAGAGTATAAGCCATACTGTCATTCCAATTACTTGATATGCCTGTCTAATCAAGAGATACAAATCAATAAAATGTTTACTTAAATATGTCCATAGCAGAAAAGTGAGGCATTTAAACTCCTACCATCACTATTTCCTTACCAAGATAAACAACCATTTCCCACAAATTCCAAACCAAACGTTTGTCCTAGAGTGATACCAGACAATTAATGTAACCTCTAAATCCATGGGCAACAAAACAGGCCTTCATTTTAAGAATGCTTTGGAGTACACTGGAATTCCAATACTTCAGCAAGATGGCTGCAGTTTGCTTTTCCTCTTTTAATATACCAGCCTTGGGAGATGATACATTTTAAAACTGCCTGTTAAACTTCTTACTACTATCACTGTAGACCCCCTTGTCTAATAAAGTGTCATTATGGAGTACCCAGTGTCAGACCTAACTGATTAAAAAAAAAAAAAGAGGATCCAAAGAATTATAAAGTTTTAGAAAATTTAGGAAGGTTGCCAAGCTGGCTTCTGAATATTAATGAATATTCAAATTCATGGATTATTACTGCTGCTCAGTCGTGTCCGACTATGTGTGACCCCATAGACAGTGGCTCACCAGGCGCCCCCGTCCCTGGGATTCTCCAGGCAAGAACACTGGAGTGGGTTGCCATTTCCTTCTCCAATGCATGAAAGAGAAGAGTGAAAGTGAAGTCGCTCAGTCGTGTCCGACTCTTAGCGACCCCATTGACTACTGTCTACCAGGCTCCTCTGTCCATGGGATTTTCCAGGCAATAGTACTGGAGTGGGTTGCCATTGCCTTCTCCATCATGGATACATAATCCTCAATATATATTCAATTCAATGTTCAACCTTCTGAGACCAAAGACGGTGAGAGAATTGACTACTTTCATATATAAAACAGTAAAAAGCACACATACACATGGTCCAGCCTGGAGTTAATGTCTTCATCCTCACCTTCGGGGTCCTTAAACTGGATTTCATCATCATCTTCAGGGTCAAAGGTGTCTGTTTCATTAAGTTCAGCTAAAAAGAGTAAGAGCATACTCTTAAAGATATAAAATCTAGATGTTATTAGATTAATTGTCTATTTAAGGAAATAATACTGGATTAATACTAAAACACTGAACTGTACAAGAAACTACTTGTAATAAATCTTCGGTTCAACAGTTTTATTCCAGAAAAATCTTCCTAACTACACAAATATCACAGAGAACAAACTCACAATGAAACCGCTAAAAGAAGTTCACTGCCAAGTAATTATTTATCTGATTCCCAATTATCTTAGTATTTCTTAAATGACCTATACATCATCAGAATCTTCACTCTTACTCAAAAACTCACGTTAATGTGTTAGTCACTCAGTCGTGCCCAACGCTTTGCGACCCCATGGACTGCAGCCCACCAGGCTTCTCTGTCCATGAGATTTTCCAGGCAAGAATACTGGAGTGGGTTGTCACTTTCTTCTCCAGGGGATCTTCCTAACCCAGGGATCGAACCCTGGTCTCCTGCACTGCAGGCAGAGTCTTTACCAACTGAGCTACAAGGGAAGCAAAAAAACAAAACAAAACAAACAAAACACCTCATAATTTATATAATAAAATGCACTGTAACAGAATAAAAAAATGCTATCATGTTCAAAATGTGAGTTTAGTACACTTCCTCTTTTTTTTCTACTAAAAACTTATTTTAATTTTCCCAAGCTTACTAGAGGAAGAATAAAATATTTTTGTCTCTAAGAAATAAAAGGGATTTAAAAACACTGTCCACAAAGCTCCACAACAGTACTCTATACACTAAGAAAAACTGAATACTCTTTTCCAAAAAAATCAATACCAGTACCATAAATGTTGTCCTTGATTAGCTGAAAACAGGTATGATCTCTTAAGAGTTGTTTTTAAGAGTGTAAAAGAGGCATTCCTTTAACAATTATTATGTACAAGTCTAGGACTTGTAAGCTTTTAATTCCCCACCAAAAGAACATATATTAGGGAGAGAATCCATTACTAAGTTGTTAATATTCTGAAGTATTTAATACCTACTTAAAGCAAATTTAAGCATCTATGCAAAAATACAGAAAAGAGAATTCTGAAACGACCATTTCACCTAAATACCAAGTAGCAAATACTATGAAAAGACAGGGAAATGTAATAACTTTGATATTAACTACCATATTTCTGAAGCTCTCCATAAGCTTTCATATTTCTAGCTTCATCTGCATTGTACTTTAAAATTACATCAGCTTTGTGGTCCTTGGAGAAAAACAAGGAAGGATCAAAGAATCAATGCAAAGAATTGCAAAGAATCAATGCAAAGAATATGCAAAGAATCATCATTTGTCTCATAAATTCCTTTCAAATTAAACACACTTAGACCTCCTCTGTCATCTGCACACACACACAATCCTCGTGATGAAGTTTGCATGCATGACCAAATAAAGTATAGACTAGGAAAGTTATGTATACAATGCACTGAATCAAAGAAAGAAAAGAAAACAGGTGGGGTGGCAATGCGGTCCTTGTCCACACTCTAACACTGTAGTTCAAACTGAAAGTGGTATTATTACCTAAGAGATATCTTTCTATAACCCATAGTTCTTAGAGTATCTTACCGATTTGAATTATCTGTGGTGCTTTTAAAAAAGATACCATATCTTCCTAAACCCTGAGAGGCCTGAAGTGAAGTTTTTGTATGTTTATGATGCAAATATGCTTGAGAATTACTGCATTTTAGGGAGTTCACTGTTCTCCATTTTAAAGAAGCTGAGTCACTGACAGAGGAAAACATTCTGAATGCTTACAATTAAGCTAGAAAAGGCCTAAAGAAAGACAACTGAAAATATCAGTCATAAAACTGCAGTGTAATACAAACCAACGCTTCTCACACTACAATGTGTACCAAAAACACATAGGTATGTTGTTAAAACTCTGAGTGTAACTCAGTAGTGAAGAGATAAGCTAATAACCTGCTCATACAATTCCATAGAGTAGTGATGCTGCTATTATCTTTAGATTATGATGTGAGTACCAAGGGTTTGTAATTATCCACAACTGATTAAAAATCAGAAGAGCTATTTGTGGCTATCACTTTACAGTTATATTTTAATCCCTTAAGGGATTAATATAATTGTGGTTACACCACCCATCAAACAGAGGATTTAACTGGGAATTAACTATCATTTGATCCATTTGTGGGGTTATATGAAGTTAAACTAAAATAAATGGACATGAAAATGATACAGTTTTATGGACAGATTCTATGTTTTTAGTCAGCAATACAAAAAATGGAAAGGTTTTGCCTATGCTCTCCTCTAGGAGTTTTATAGTTTCTGGTTTAGATCTTTAATCCATTTTGAGTTTATTTTTGTGTATGGTGTTAGAAAGTGTTCTAGATTCATTCTTTCATAAGTCGTTGACCAGTGCTAGAGAGGATGTGGAGAAAAGGGAACCCTCTTACACTCTTGTTGGGAATGCAAACTAGTACAGCCACTATGGAGAACAGTGTGGAGATTCCTTTAAAAACTGGAACTAGAACTGCGATACGACACAGCAATCCCACTGCTGGACATACACACCAAGGAAACCAGAATTCAAAGAGACATGTGTACCCCAAGGTTCATCGCAGCACTGTTTTTAATAGCCAGGACATGGAAGCAACGTAGATGTCCATCAGAAGATGAATGGATAAGAAAGTGGTGGTACATATCAAAATGCAATATTACTCAGCCATTAAAAATAATACATTTGAATCAGTTCTAATGAGTGGATGGAACTGGAGCTTATTATACAGAGTGAAGTAAGCCAGAAAGAAAAACACTAATACAATATAATAACACATATATATGGAATTTAGAAAGATGGTAATGACAACCCTGTTTGCAAGACAGCAAAAGAGACACAGATGTATAGAACAGTCTTTTGGACCCTGTGGGAGATGGAGGGGGTATGATTTGGGAGAATGGCATTAAAACATGTATAATATCATATAAGAAATTAATCGCCAGTGCAGGTTTGATGCAGGATACAGGAAGCTTGGGGCTGGTGCACTGGGATGACCCAGAGGGATGGTATGGGGAGGGAAGTGGGAGCGGGTTTCAGGATGGGGAACCCATGTATATCCGTGGCAGATGCATGTCGATGTATGGCAAAACCAATACAATATTGTAAATTAAAAACATAATAACAACAATAATAAAATAAATAAAAAAGAATAAAGCTCAAGGACACACACTTCCTGCTTTTGAAACACAACTGTTCAAACAATATGGCACTGACATTCCAGCAGTAATGCAGATCCTGGAACAAAACTGAACACTCAGAAATACAATTTTTCAAAACCACCCAACTAACACTTATGAAAGGAACCAAGATCACAGTGTAGAAAACACATCCTCTCCAAGAGACAGGACTGGAAACAGAATACTTAACATAAAAGTAGACCCCCTTTGTTACACTAGAATCTACCTAAAATTACCCTGAAATAGATCAGAGATTTAAACACAGAGCTGAACCCATAAAACTACTACAAGAGAACACAGTGTACAACTACCAAATTCCACCCTGCTCTTTGCTTTTGGTATAGGACACCAAACCCATAATCAACACAAGCAAAACCTAGTAAGTGAAACTATATCACACTAAATAGATTTTTCACGGAAAAGGACACTGTCAACAACAACAACAAAAGACAGTGTACTAGGTCGGTAAAAATATTTGCAAATGATATGACCGATAAGGGATTAACATCCAAGGTAGATAAACCCTGCCATTTGCAACAACATGGATGAACCTGGAAAGTAGTGTGCTAAGAAAAACAAGTCACACAGAGAAAGCAAACACTGCAGGACCTCATTTATATGTGGAATCAGGACTGAACACAAACTCATCAAAGTTCAGGGATGCTCCTAATTGCTCAGCTTTGAGTGACCTGGATTTTCTGCACAAGCCTGAAATGAAGAGAAGGATTATCAGTTGCCTGGCTGAGTATATAAGATATGCCTCACCATGCACAGAGCCTAAAAACAGAGGTTGAGAGGTCTGCTGGTTTTTAATGAAACCTCAAACATGGGCTTTCTGCTAGGTTATAAACAAGCATTCAGTGGCCACACACAAGGAAAAAATACATACCATACAGAATCTGTTTCAGAAATCATCCAACAAATGATGACAAGAAAAAGCTCAGGGAGAAGAAATCTGATGTTCCATCTCACCATGTTATATCTGCATTTTCTAGTTTTCAACAACAACAAAACACGAGATGCACAAAGAAATAGGAGAAGGTGTCTGGTCACATATAAGGAAATAAGTACTTAATACAAAGCATGGCTCAGAAAGCCTAGAAGCTGGACTTAACGGAGACTTTACATCAGGTAGTATAGATAAAAAGAATACGAGAAACAATATGCGTGTGTGTGTGTGTGTTCATGTGTGTGTATTTAAATTGTCAAGAATATTTCACTAGAGAACCAGGACATACAGATTCTTTAAAAGAAAACCTGTGGAGATGAAAAGTGGAGTGGCTGACTTCAAACTGTCTCTGTAGATCACTAATAGAACAACCACACCAAAAAATCAACAAGGAAAGAGAAGACTGAAATTTTACAAATCAGAAAGTCTTAGGTATTTACAGAAAACATGACCTGATAACAAAATAGAGAGAAACAGTAATTATTTCACTCAAAATTTACTTAAGCACAAGTGATGGGTTTGACCCAGAAATCAGAAGGATTTCTGTCTCACAAGTCATATTTCAAACATTGAGATAATAGTGGGCAACTACCAAGTAGTTCTCTAAGTATCCATCTCAGATTTATAACTTACACTTTAAAAGCTCTAGTCTATGACTTACCTTTCTCCTATAAGCCCCAAAAAACCTTTTTTGGAGATAGAGGTTTTGCCTTATTTAATTGAATCATCTACAGCAGTGGTTTCTCAAACTTGGAAATGAGATCTTTAAATTTTAAAATCATAACTGAGAACCCAATATAAACTTACTAATATTTTTTTCTTTTGATGAATGAGAATACTAATGAAAATCATTGTCATATGCTACTGTTCTTATTTCAGCAAAAGTCATTTTTCAAAAATATTTAAAATGTAAAACTGGAGGGAGTCCTCTGGTGGTCCAAACATTAGGATTCAGGGCTTTCACAGCAGTATTCTGGATTCAATCCCTGACTGGGGAACTAAGATCCCACAAGCTTGCAGTGCTGTCAAAAATTAAAGAAAAAAAAATTGAAAGGAAAATGAATAATCTAGCTCTGTGAAATATATTTCATAAAATACAATGATATCTTCTTGTTTTACTACAGAAACCTGAAAAAGTCAGCCTGCAGCATAAACCCTGAAAATCTAGCACGAAGCTTTGAATACACTTGGACTTTAAATGTATACAGAATGATGAGCTGTAGTATTTATCCAAAATGATAAGAGAATATGTATTGCATATTATATTTAAAATAAGAAAAGAAACAACCAGTCTTCCCAGAGAACACGTATACCGTAAGTCAGCCAGAATCCTATCATCTTAAACATAAGTGAATTGTAACAAATTTTTATGCCAGAAGGATGAGAATCATAACTGGCTAGGACAGGTCAAATGCATTTTATCACATCAGAGAAATAATGATATTAATGATTCCTAAATTCAAGAACAATATAAATTTAAGTGTAGTTGTTACCTGATAGTCTCAAAGACCAATCAATATAATATCTGAAGTATTTAAATAAAACTCACAGTATATTACATTTAAAATACAAACAAAAAATAGTGTTTGGTGTTAAGCCATACTTAACGTGATACAAAAAGTACAGTTCACAGACTGTGTGAAAACTGTCTGCTAAGGTTTAGGGGAAAACTACAGATGTGTGGGGTGTGTATGGGGGTGTGTATGTGTCTTGTGTGCATGTGCAGGTATGTGTATATGATGTGTGTGTGTGTTCATGCCTATGAGACAAAGTCTAGTTATAGATAGAGACAATATATTAAGCAAAAACTAAAGTTAGGCAGTTCAGTTTGGGTCAAATTTTCTAATTTAGTCTATTAATAAATACAATAATTTTACTTCAACTAAAGTCTTTTAAAATTACAAAATCATAGTTCTTGTCACATAAATGACTTTTATTCACAAATCGCTCTGCGAATTTTTAGTTATTTTAAACAAATGAAAATAACCCATTGACACAAATATAGCCATCCATTACCAATCTACATCAGTTCAGGCCCCAAATCACTAACTGGAAAAGAATGATTCAAGAGAACAAAAGGATTTTTTAATCCAAAAAATTAGGGTTGAAAGAATTTTTAAACAAAGTGGTCAATAAATATGCCAAAGTTACTAAATAAGATGGTCTATCATGTTTCAATTTCAAATGTTCCTAACAGGACCTACAGCTGTTGTTACAAATCCAAGTCTTACGATGGACCATACACTATCAGTTCAGTTCAGTTCAGTTCAGTCACTCAGTCATGTCCGACTCTTTGGGACCCCATGAATAGCAGCACACCAGGCCTCCCTGTCCATCACCAACTCCCGGAGTTCACTCGGACTCACGTCCATCGATTCAGTGATACCATCCAGCCATCTCATCCTCCCTAGTCCCCTTCTCCTCTTGCCCCCAATCCCTCCCAGCATCAGAGTCTTTTCCAATGAGTCAACTCTTCGCATGAGGTGGCCAAAGGACTGGAGTTTCAGCTTTAGCATCATTCCTTCCAAAGAATTTCCAGGGCTGATCTCTCTCAGAATGGACTAGATGGATCTCCTTCCAGTCCAAGGGACTCTCAAGAGTCTTCTCAAACACCACAGTTCAAAAGCATTAATTATTTGGCACTCAGCTTTCTTCACAGTCCAACTCTCACCTCCATACATGACCACCGGAAAAACCATAGACTAGACTAGACGGACCTTTGTTGGCAAAGTAATGTCTCTGCTTTTTAATATGCTGTCTAGGTTGGTCATAACTTTCCTTCGAAGGAGTCAGTATCTTTTAACTTCATGGCTGCAGTCACCATCTGCAGTGATTTTGGAGCCCAAAAAATAAAGTCGGACACTCTTTCCACTGTTTCCCCCTCTATTTCCCCTGAGGCAATGGGACCGGATGCCATGAATTTCATTTTCTGAATGGTGAGCCAACATTTTCAGTCTCCTCTTTAACTTTCCTCAAAAGTTTTTTAGCTCATCTTTCCTTTCTGCCATAAGGGTGGTGTCATCTGCATATCTGAGGTTATTGATATTTCTCCTGGCAATCTTGATTTCAGCTTGTGTTTCTTCCAGTCCAGTGTTTCTCATGATGTACTCTGCATAGAAGTTCAATAAGCAGGGTGACAATATACAGCCTTGATGTACTCCTTTTCCTATTTGGAACCAGTCTGTTGTTCCATGTCCAGTTCTAACTGTTGCTTCCTGACCTGCATACAGATTTCTCAAGAGGCAGGTCAGGTGGTCTGGTATTCCTATCTCTTTCATAATTTTCCACAGTTTATTGTGACTCACACAGTCAAAGGCTTGGCAGTGTCAATAAAGCAGAAATAAATTTTTTTTTTCTGGAACTCTCTTGCTTTGTCCATGATCCAGCAGATGTTGGCTATTTGATCTCTGGTTCCTCTGCCTTTTCTATATAGTTAATTAGCAATTAGAGTCATTTTGTCTTAAAAATAATTTTCTGTTTTTCTTTCATGGGTTAATATTTTTGTTAAGAGTCTAGGACATTTGTTTCATACACAGAATTTGTCTGTTTCCTCAAGTGCAAACATATCTGGCATAAATCCAGCCTAGGTGTCACAAATCATTCTTTCTAAATATAAATCCTATTATGAAAGTTATCGAGGATTTTCTAATTTTATGGATTTATATTGCCACATAAATCACTATTTTTGAAGTCTTCAAGAATTCACAAAGGTAAGTTTTGTATTAAAGTAAAATATATACCCACATTGACTTTTTGTCTCAAGCTTCCTCAGATAAGAAATAGAGGAAAACAATAGAATGGAAAAGACTAGATATCGCTTCAAGAAAATTAGAGATACTAAGGAAACATTTCATGCAAAGATGTGCACAATAAAGGATAGAAATGGTATGGACCTAAGAGAAGCAGAAGATATTAAGAAGAGGTGGCAATAACACATAGAAGAACCGTACAAAAAAGATTTTCATAACACAGATAATCATGATAGAATGTCCACTCACCTAGAGCCAGACATCCTGGAATGTGATGAACCTTAGGAAGCATGACTATGAACAAAGGTAGTGGAGGTGATGGAATTCCCCTTAATCTATTTCAAAACCTAAAAGATGATGCTATGAAAGTGCTGCACTCATTATGCCAGCAAATTTGGAAAACTGAGCAGTGGCCAGGGGACTGGAAAACGTCAGTTTTCATTCCAAACCCAAAGAAGGGTAATGCCAAAGAATGTTCATACTACCGCACACATGCACTCTTCTCACACACTAGAAAGGTAATGCTCAAAATTCTCCAAGTCAGGATTTAGTAATACTTCAACTGTGAACTATCTGATGTTCAAGCTGGTTTTCAAGAAGACAGAAAAACAAGAGACCAAGTTGCCAACATCTGCAGCATGATCAAAAAAGCAAGCAAGTTCCAGAAAACCATCTACTTCAGCTTTATTGACTATGGCCAAGCCTTTGACTTGTGTATTGTGTATCACAATAAACTGTGGAAAATTCTCAAAGAGATGGGATTACCAGACCACTTGACCTGCCTCTTGAGAAATCTGTATGCAGGCCAGGAAGAAAGTTAGAACTGGAAATTTGATTGTTGTATGCTTGTTTTGTTGTTGTTGTTTGTTTTTATCTTCCTAAAAATTGTATACTGATGCCCTAACCCCAGAAGATGATAGTATTGGGAAGCAGATCCTCTGGGATGTCCTTATGCCACCATAGAGGAACTGTTGGGAAAGGAATCTCTCCGCGTATGAAGGAGACCTCAGAGGGCCCGCCATGAGCAGAGGCAGCAAGGACTCAGCAGTTTGCAAATCAGAGGAGGATCTACACCAGAACCCTAACCCTACCAGCACACTGATCCTAGACTTCCCATGACTGTAAATGAAACTTTCCATTGTTGAGGAGCCAGTTTGTAGTATTTTGTCGTAAGAACTTGAATGAAGTGACACACTGGTGACAACATGTTTCATTCTCACTGTCTAGTAACTATGAGGCAGTGTTCCTCTTGAGTTGCTTATGTGTAATTTTCTATGGAAGAATTATTTTGATGCATGTCATGTAGAAATTGTATAGGTACATTTTTGTTAGGCCTAGAAACTTTATTCCAATTGAATGTCCCACATTAATTGGTGTTAAAAAGTGAGTAATCTCTTTTGTTTCCTCTCCAGTCACTTGAAACATTCTGTTAGATGTCCTGAAGGGGAGCACAAAGTACTATTTTAATGGAAACCTAACAGTTCTGTTTTGTGGGATTTGAGAGTATTGGAACACAGTCCTTGGCATCAAAATCTGATACTTCCCTCATTCAAATCAGACATTGTTACATAGGTTCAGAAGATATGCTGTACCATGTACTCCCAACACTGAAACCCCAGAAAGCAACCTTTTCATTTTTTCAAATTATTTTAGTGGAAGATATTAAATTTACAATATCGGGTTAGTTTTTGCCTTACATCAACAAGAGTCAGTCAGCAGTAAACATGTGTTCCCACATCCAGAACCTTCCTTCCACCTCACTCCCCAGACTATTGTCCTTTGTTGTTCCAGAGCACTGGCTTTGGGTGCCCTGCATCATGCACTGAACTTGCACCAGTTATCTGTTTACGTATGGTCATGTACATGTCTCAGTGCTATTCTCTCAAATCATCCCACCATTGCCCTCTCCACAGAGCTCCAAAGTCTGTTCTTTCCATTTCTGTCTCTTTTGCTGCCCAGCATGTAGGATCATTGTGACCATCTCTTCAAATTACACACATATGCATTGCTACACAGTATTTGTATTTCTCTTTCTGACTTTTCTTCATTCTGTAGAACAGGCTCCTGTTTCACCCACCTCTTTAGAATGGACTCAAATGCATTCCTTTTCACAGCTGAGTAATAGTCCATCGTATAGATATACCACCACTTTCTTGTCCATTCATCTGCAGTGAATATCTAGATTGCTTCCATGTCCTAGCTATCATAAACAGTCGTGGGATGAATGTTGGTGTACATGCGTCTCTTTCAGTTCTGCTTTCCTTGGGGTGTATGTAAGCGGTGGGATTGCTGGGTCATACAACGGTTCTATTTCCAAGTTTTTTAGACATCATACGATTTATTGTGGCTATACCAGTTTTCATTCCTACCAATAGTGTAAGCTGGTTACCTTTCCACTCCCTCTCGAGAGTTTCTTATTTGAGACTTTGGGTGATGGTCATTGTGACCAGTGTGAGATGACATCTCATTGTGGTATTGACTTTCATCTCCCTGATAATGAGTGATGTTTAGCATTTGTCCTGTGTTCATTAGCCATCTGTATATCTTCTGTGGAGAAATGTCTATTTCTACTGCCCACTTTTTAATCGGGTTGTTTGTTTTTCTGGTATTGAGTTGCATGAGCTGCTTGTATATGTGGGAGATTAACTCTTGGGCAGTTGTTTGATTTGTTGTAATTTGCTCCAGTTCTGAAGGCTGTCTTTTCACCTTGCTTATAGTTTCCTTCACTCTGGAGAAGCTTAGAAGTTTCAATCAGTCGCTTTTGTTTCCTTCTGTTTTTATTACCATTACTCTAGAAGGTGGGACATAGAGGAGAAGATCTTGCTGTGATTTCTGCCAGAGAGTTTTCTGCCTATGTTTTTCTCTAAGAACTTTATAGTTTCTGGTCTTCCACTTAGGTCTTTAATCCATTTTGCATTTATTTGTGTGTATGCCATTAGAAAACATTTCATTCTTTTAATGTGGTTGACCTGTTTTCCCAGAACTGCTTGTTCAAGAGGTTGTCTTTTCTCCATTGCATATTTATGCCCCCTCTGTCAAAGACAAGATGGCCGTGGGTGTGTGGCTTCATCTCTGGACTTCCTATTTTGTTCCGTTGATCTGTATTTCTGTCTTTGGCCCAGTACCGTACTATCTTGATGATTGTAGCTTTGTAGTATAGTCTGAAATCAGGAAGGCTGATTCCTCCATTTCCATTGTTTCTCAAGAGTGATTTGCTCATTGGAGATCCTTTGCATTTCCACACAAATTGTGAAATTATTTGTTCTAGTTCATTGAAAAACACCGTTGGTGTTTTTATAGGGATTCCACAGTTGAATCCAAGAATATCAATGGTGAATGAATGTACCAATAGTTTGCCTTGGGTTGTATACTGATGGTCACTATATTGATTCTTCAGATCCAAGGATACGGTATACTTCTTCATCAATTTGTGCCATCTTTGATTTCTTTCAACATGGTTTTATAGTTTTCTGTACCAGGTCCTTACTTTCTTTGGGGGAATATATTCCTAAATATTTGAGTCTCTTAATTGGATGGTGAATGAGATACTTTCCTTAAGTTCTCTTTTTCATTTTTCATTGCTGGTGTATCAGAATGAAAGCAATTCCTGAGGATTAATTTTGTATTCTGCAGCTATATTCTATTCATTGATTAGCTCGAGTAATTTTCTGCTGGCATCCTTAGTATTCACTGTGTGAAGGGTCATGCCATCTTTTAACAGGAATAGTTTTTTTGTTGTTGTTGTTTGTTTGTTTCCAATATGTATTCCTTTTATTTCCTTTCCCCCTGTTTGCTGTGTCTAGGACTAATTTAAAAACTAATTCCAATGTGGTTTTACCTCAGAAAAGCTTACTGATGAAATTACAAAGCACTGAGAAATCTCAATTCTACCAGATTCCCACAATAAAATCATGAAGATCCTAAGGAGTTAGGGGTAATTTTTTGGGAGGTGGGGAAGCAGAAACTGTTTAAGTCTTTAGAAAAATGTATCATAATCAATTTAGCCTGGAATATTTGTAATCTTTCCTTCAGTTTCAGAAGATTTTACAGCCCTAAGAGTAATGCAGGGCTTTCTAACTGAAACCAAGAAACTCACCAAGAGCTCACCAAACTGTAACAGAGCACATTAGAAAAATTGTGTTACTGTGCTGTTAAAATTTGTGAGCTTTATAGCCAAATTAAAGAATGGCAAAAACACCTTCAAGATGGTTGTGCTAAAGATCCTCCTAAAACAGGTGAGGCCACAGGGCAAGGGAAGAGGGAAGGTGTGGGAGACCCTTGAATGAAGTGTGGTCCGGGGGAGAGGCAGGCTCCAAAGACACAGCTGAGAAGAATCTGGCAGGGCCACACCTGTAAGTGTCACAGCCATGAGTTTGGGGGTCTCCCTCAGGCTTGCATCTGAGAAGGAGCAGCACCCGAAGCCTCTATGTCAGGAATGACCAGAGACAGTACCCCAGAGCAGCCACCAGAGACAGTTATGGTTGTAAATATAGATGATCCCAGGAAATAGCTGAGAGAGCGGGAGTCCCAAGACCCATACCCATCAGTCAGACTCACTGTAGTTGCACTCACTAGAGCAGTGCAAAGGCATGAGGTGGCCCACAAGCAAGGTGGAACTGGAAGGGGCTGCTGTTCTCATCTCCTCTGAGTGCCAGACGAATTCAGACACATGCCTGCCATCCGTTGTGAAGACAGGGAACAGGTCAGAGACCCAGGGTTTTCTTGCTGAAGACACACACAGACACACACACACACACATATACACATGCACACCACCCCCTTGCTTGAAGACACAGTGTGCAACAGGGACTGCTAAATCCTGACCAGGTAAGCAGTGACATGACAATTGCCAGCACACACAAGTCAGGAGTACAGTAGCTGTGAGAAACAGCCCCTGGTTAGGGGATACAGACCACCTCAGATGCAGAACACCACAGGGAACATGGAGCCATGAGCTTGTGTGATGGTATGGCAGGACCTGAGCACATCAGTGCTGGCTGGGCATGTGGAAGTACCCAGCATCCTTGGAAACTCAGTTCCAGTGTGCTTCTTCCAACCAAGACTAGGGCTGTTGCTATTGGATATTCTGGACGAGCATGTGGCCTGAATGGCTCCTTGACCTAAAGCACCCTCAATTCCATCATGATCAGCAACCAAGATAAAGACTTTCTTAGCTACAAGATCGACTTTAAGGTCATTGAGGGAGACTGATTATGGGTGGGTATGGGACCTGGTGGGGAGTGGGAAGATCGTGTTAGCCATGTTCCTGCACTGTGAGACTTTGGAGAGGCATCATGGAAGTTTTTAATGCTTGCCTGGGAGGCAACCTGAGGCACCTAGAAGCTTGCACTTTTATCCTTGTCCCTATCCTGGCAGGTGCAGGTGCAGAGAAGGTCCCACTGCAAGCCAATCTTTTCCTTTTGGGACAACTCCTACTTCTGGAACACGATGATCATTAAGGAGTATTACCTTGGCATCACTGGTAAAATGTGGCTCCAGGGTGGTGAGTGTAGGTGTGTAAGGAGGTGGATGATCCACCTGTGGAATCCGCCCCTGTGTCCCCTGTCTTTCTGCAGGTTATAGGGCACGTTATTCCACTCCAGTCCACTGGTTCTGGGACTTTGAATGAGGAGCACAAGCCGCAGGCTGGACATCAGGTGCCTTAACTTTCTCAACTGGTTGTCTGGCCGCTACTGCCCAGAGTCAAACAGGATTGCTGAGGTGGGTTTGCTTTGGGCCTGCATACAGGTGTCGATTGATGTTGGAGTTCTTGGATGCTCACGGGAGGGTTGGGGCCCTGGTCAGCCCCGGGCTGATCTTGCTTGTGCTGCCAGCAGATCATTGGTGATGTGGGGGACGATCATGTGAAATATTATCCTAGGAAGGAAGGTTCTGCTATGAGCGGTAACTGACAGAAACACATGTGATGAAAGGGGTCTGGAGGTGTGCCCTGTAGCATAGTGCTGGGCCACTGTCCTTTCCCAAGTGAGGATGCTCAGGCACATGCAAGCTATCTGTGGAGCCAGATTTTGGGTCATGCATATAGCAGATGACCTGCTGAGACCTGGGGCTTTGGGACTCAGTGTGTCGATGAGTGAAGCAAGACTCCCTCAATTTAGCTGTGGTTGCAGTGTGAGAGTCCTAGGTGATACTACTAGAGGCAGGGTGAATTAAGTGTCTTTGTCAGAATCATCCTTCCGTGGGTCCTGCCATCCCCCGGCCTCTTGTTTCTCACTGAGTTTAACCTTACCATGGGAAGGCCTATCATTGAAAGGGCGTCCTCTCAAGGGTCCCAGCGGACCTATGTGCTGACTTTGGGATCTTCTGTGATTTTGCACATTCACCAATCAGCGTCTCACCATGACCACACTTGCTGCACTGGAAGAGGCTTCTGGCTGCCTTCAGAAAATATGGAAGTGCTTGGGGAGGAGGTGGACAGAGAGCTCAAAGTGCAGAACATGGTGCCTGCTCATGTCATCTCTGATATTGCTGGACACAGGAGTCTTCAGCTCCTGAAACACCTGTGTTCCCTGTTTGCGTTTGTGTCCCCATATCAAGCCTGTGTATGTATACATGTGTGTGTTTGTGTCGCCTGTGTTTGCGCGTGTGTGTGTGTGTGTGTGTCCGGCCCAGGGAAAAAGCAGAGATAAAGACGACAAGAGAGGAAGAGCCAAGCAGTCAGAAGAGGCAGCACAAGGTGTCCCCAGTCTGAGGGTGGTAGGTCGCCCTATCTCCGCAGTGACCCTGTCCAGGATGGGAATGAGGAAAGGATGGCCAGAGATAACTCAGGACCTTGGCTCCAAAAATCTGCAACGAGATGAAATACAAAAACACACTCACCATTTCTACCATGTTCTTGTATGTGTTTGGACGAGAAGAGCAGATGCATGGTCTGCAGATTCACCCAGGGCAAATCAGGTGGGGTGGGGCTTTAAAACCCCCACCTGTGGAGCCCACAGTCTGTGTGGATATGGGCTGGCCTGTGGAAGTGGTGGATGTGGATACCGAGGGCCTGGGATGGTTGAGGAGGCTATGGTCTTGCTGAGAAGGACAGAGACTCAAAGGAGAAAGAGGCACAGATTGACTGCTGTCCTGGAGACTTGTCCTACACACGTGAGAAGGAGACCTGGGAAGGTCCTGGGCCAGTGATTGCTAGGATCAGCCCATCAGCCGGCACCCTCTCCATGAAGGTGGCAAACACTGGCACGATGTGACACAAAATGTGAGACATGCTAAGGTAGGCTGTCCATGCAAAACCACAGGCATCCTAGGAGAGACAAGGTGTGAGCGTGGCATGCCTCCGGGCCCTTCCAGCCTCCCTGGCAGTGCAAAAAGGCAAAGAAAGTGCAGGTGTTGGTGTACGTGTGTGCTCCTCTGCTGGGGTGTGCCTTGCCTATGAGGGAGGGAACAGGGAGGAAGCAAGGATGGTGGGCTTACTGCATGTCCCATGGGAACTCAAGAGAGTGGGAGACAGGGAAGCCCCTGGGGGCAGTTCGGGGCCTGCTGGTTTTCAGGGTCCAGGGGAAAGGCAATAGCAGTCCTGCCAAAGATACCCCATGGCTCGTGCAGAAAACCCTGACATAAATTCCCTCTTTCCTTCTTTCCTCTGGGTCTTTCTCTTGGCTTTGGGGGCCTGAGGGGCAAAGGTGAGTGTCTGCACCTAGGGGAGGATTTTGTCAGTCTCTCTGGACCACAATCTCTGATTTTGTTGTAGGCAATCTGCACCAGGTGACACTCAGAGGGAAGCTGCATTCCAGGTGACCGTCTTGGATGTCCGTGTACACAACCAAGGACTGGCTTCCTTGGCACTTGGGCTGTGTAGGTAAGCAGAGATGCCTGGCTGTAGGGAGTCCTACCGGGGCTTAATGAACCCAATGAAAGAGAGTATTTGCATTTAGCAAATCAATGAGGCCTGGGTGGAATCAAGCCCTCTTGGTGTTTTTGAGATAGAAAAGCTGCTTTCTGCCCAAGGGAGGGATGAGCTGTGGGCCCAGAAAGGGCAGGATTCCCAGATCATCATCTGTTTGGGGACTCCATGGGTCTGGGTAGGAATAAACAGAAGGGACCACCTGTAGG
The DNA here is from genome assembly GCF_002263795.3 of Bos taurus. Taxonomy (NCBI): domain Eukaryota; kingdom Metazoa; phylum Chordata; class Mammalia; order Artiodactyla; family Bovidae; genus Bos; species Bos taurus. The sequence continues at coordinate 25,823,516 of NC_082638.1, forward strand.
AATGCCACCTTACCATTATGGCTCGGGTTTCATGCCTTGTATCAGAAGAGACCCTCTATCTATGTACACCTTCTTCACAATATTGGATCACACCCAGGCCTGTCACAGACTCTGGGGGCCCTTGGAGGCTCGGGCATCTCTTTGGCCTTTTCCTGTTAAAGGGAGGTAGCTCTTGGAGGCACAGGTAGACAGGTGAAATAGAAAGCTACACAGGTAGAAAGAACAGGGGGCCTCACTCAGAATTTTGGGGGTAGTAGGCTAGCAATCGGGACACAACTTTGACCAGGAATGACCTAGATAGGAACACACTGAGAAAGCAGTTCTCCAAGTCAGCTGAGCCCAGACATCCTTGTTTTCTGGTCTCCTGAAGGAATGCACAGGCAATGGATCAGGCCAGCATGACTGGTACTGTGAAGCTGTCCAAGGTGATGGGAAAATGCAGAATGCAGGCACATGTCTTCCAACCCTGCACAATGCTCTGCAGATCGGTCCCTGTCAGGAGCAAATGCCAAAATTTTGTAACCTTTGAGGCTAAGTCACAGAGCTGGAAGTGCAACCTTCAATGATCAATGAGAAAGTGAAAGAAAATAACCAGGACAAAGAAAATAGGGTGCTTACCAAAATTGATGCTCCTGGACAAGAAAGTTTGTACTTCTGCATATGTGCAATTCCTCTTAGGGATGTTGGTGTGTACACAAGCATGTGTGTGCATATGTGCATGAAAAGCACCTGACAGTACGCTTGTGAGTATGAGGTATAGAAACTGACCTAACCAGGTGATGAAAGTTGGATAGCAAAACCATGCAGGTCATAGGGAAAGATACATACTCTGGCCATCAGAAACACTGGAGCCAGGGTACCAATCCCTGTTATCTCATTGGGTGAGCAATTTCTAAGTGGAATTACAGTGGTGCACACAGGATGCCTGGCAGGAAGAAAGTGCCTGGGGGTGAGCAGTAAGAGTGCAGAGGATCCGAGACACAGAACAGGCTGCACTCCCAAGACACAGAAGCCGTGGTGGGTGACCCCATAACCCCTTGGACATGCAGCTACAAGGGCCTTTTTATCCTTATCAAACTCTGGGCTTTCTTTCCCTGACCTTGCCATGAGCATGAGCATCCTTTGCCTTTTTTCTGAGGTTTCAGAAATGGACCACCACTGCAGCATGAGCACCTGCTACCTGTATCAGTTTGAACCATCACTGTTTGTACTCTTTGAAGAATGCATATATCAGAGGTAAGGACTATAGGATGGATGGATTAGCTTGATCCTCTTGCTGTTCCTGGCCCCACAGGATTGGGCAACTGGGCAGGCTGTTACGTGTTCTCACATGGATAACAGAAGCACTTTGAAAGGGCCTCGATAGGGTAAATGGGCAGACATGCATGTCTCGGTCACCAGGGAGTCATGAAACTTAACAGGGAGTTGTCCTTCGTGTCTCATTGGTAGGTGTTTGAACAAGGTTCAAAGAATTTCCTCATGCCAGCAGAGCATGCCCCATTTCTCCCTCTGTGCAAAGTGTGGCCAAGACGCTGCAGACCTCTGCAATGTTCATGTCTGTCCAGCGAGGGAGGGAGGGTAACACGACCCCTTCTGAGGTTTAGCAGTGACCGCCCACTGTTGGCTTTCAAGTTTGAGAAAGCACTCTCCAAACGTGTGGACTAAAAAAGTCAGACCGTGTACACCTGTGGCGGATTCATGTTGATGTATGGCAAAGCCAATACCATATTGTAAAGTAATTAACCTCTAATTAAAATAAATACATTTAAATAAAAAAAAAAAAGTCTGATCTTAGGTTAGTGCAAATCACTCAGGAGGAGAAGGGCTTGCCTTCACGGCAAGGATAAGCTTCTTTTATGAGTGCTGGTGTCCAGACAGTGGCAAAGGGGAACAGCACCACTTAAAGAGACAGAGACCCATAGACACCAGCCCTGGTACATACATAGAAGGATTGCCCAAAACAGTGCTATGCCAGAAGCAGAGATAAAGAGACACAGAGTGAACTCTGTACCCTAAGGCTCTGGTGTCCCTGAACAATGGGGATCAACTGTTGCAAACCATTGGGTTTTTCCCTACTCCGCTAGCATCTGGACAGCAACAGGTACTCTGTCCCATGGAGAAAAGTATCCAGCCACTTGAAGCCCCTGTGTATCATTTGGATACTCAGGGAGAGCTCTTGGTTATTGAAGGTCCTGTGGGACACAGGAGTGTGTTGTTCAGATTGCGGAGCAGGAACCCGTGGTTGAAATTTCCAAATGCAGGTCAATGACAGCGCCTGGGGTAGCGGCAGATGCAAAATCTGCTAGCTCCCTAGAGCAGAATCTGGCCACGTCGTGGAGCTGGAGCCCCGGGACCGCGGAAGATGTCCTCCGGTCTAGGGGCGTGTCCATAAGGGTGCCGTCCAGTACCCTCTCAGCCATTGGTCTAGATTTGGGCCAGAAGCATGTGCGTGGCTCACAGCCTAGGGCCGTGCCTGTTTGGCTGATGTACCAGAGCCTGTTCACCCGGTCCTGGGCTGACCACCACCCCTTTCTTCAGCCTCAGTCCACCACAGACACACCAGCCACTGCCTCCCGACCATGCCTCTCACTCCCCACCCCGAAAAAGCAAGTTGGCCCCACAGGTTTATTGCAGCCTGGGCCGCCATTGCACACCACTTGCTTTGGTGCTCTTATGTCCCATCCTTTCACATCTGACCCAGTCTGGGGTCATGGTCAGGGCCAAGAAGAGCATGAGAGGTGGTCAGAGGAATGTTGGAGTGTCCTGGGACCCCAGACCTTCTTAATTGTGAGCCCGGGTGCTCATGGGGATGGGGCCCTGAAGCCTGCCCTTGTGATGCTGTGCATGGCTGCGACCTTGCAGCCACCAGTTGTCACACCAGGCGAAGATGCCACTCTCTTCAGTGTGGAGGCAGCAGGGGACCTGCTGGACAGGACCTCTGCCCTGGTGGACAGAGACATGGTGCGGATCAGGCGGATGTTCCAGCTGCTTATCGAAGACATCATGGAGGAGGTGGAGGTTTTGGCTGCTGAGAAGCAGCAACAGGGGTCCTCCCAAGACTTGGATGAGAAGATATTAGAGGATCAAGGCCAGCAACGTCCGGGAGGCCTGAATGAACTTCTGGCGCTAGATGCGCTTCAGGCTCTGGCCACCCTGCAAGTGGAACTGAGCTCTGACCATGAGAAAAACTGCAGGGCCTAAGTTTAGTTCATGTGCAAGAGCCATCAGAGGAGGAAGTGTGACTTGGCTCAGAGGAGTGCCATTATCCAGGGCATCCCTGGCTTCTGGGTCAAAGTGGTATCCTTTCTGCTGCTCCTTGGGGTCTGCTGCTCAGGAGGAGGAGGAGGAGGTGCAGGGGCAGGAGCAGGAGGATGGGTGGGGGCGAGGGCGCAGGATGCGTGCTGGTGGACCCTGAAGGAAGTGTGGTACTGGGCAATTGGCAGGCCCCAAAGGCACAGCTGAGTAGAGTTCAGGCAGGGCCTCACCTGTGAGTGTTGCAGTCATGACTTTGTGTGTCTACTTCAGGCCTGCATCTGAGGAGGAGCAGCTCGGAAGCCTCTAAGTCAGGAATGACCAGAGTCAGTACCCCAGAGCAGCCTCAGCGGACAGTTATTATAAATGTGGATGATCCCAAAAATAACTGACATGGGAGTCACACACACACACACACACACATAAACATACACAAACACACACCAACTCCTTTGCTTTCGGACATGATTTGTTACAACGACTGCAAGTTGTTTGACCACGTAAGCAATGACATGCCACTACTCAGCATACACAAGTCTGGAGAAGAGTAGGGATCAGAAACAGCCCCTTCTTGGGGAATGCAGACCACCTCGGATACAGAACACCACAAGGAATCCAGAGCCATGAGCGTGCCTGATGGTATGGCAGGGCCTGAGGACAACCGTGGTGGCTGGGCAAGCAGAAGTGCCCAGCATCCTTGACAATGCCTGTTCCAGTGTCCTTCCACCCCAGACTAGGGCTGATGTTCCTGGCTCTTCTTGGCCTAGTATGTGGCTAATATGGCTCCTTGACCTAAAGCAGATTATGAACCACTCTCAAGTTTCTGTCATCATCAGCGACCAAGATAAAGACTTTCTCAGCTACCTGATCAATTTGCAGGCCAGTGAGGGAGACTGAAGACGGGTGGGTATGGGACTTGGTGTGGAGTGAGAGGATCATGTTATCCATGTTCCTACACTGTGAGAGTTTGGAGAGGCTTCGTGGAAGCTGTAAATGGGAGGCAAGCTGAGGTCCCTAGAATCTTGCACCTTTCTCTTCTCCCTATCCTAGCAGGTACAGGTGCGAGCCATCCCTGGTCCAACAGCAAGTTGATCTTTTCCTTTCGGTATAACCCCTAATTTTTGAACACAGTGATCATTAAGGAGTATTACCTTGATATCACTGGTAAAACGTGGCTCCTGGGATGATGAGTGTGGGTGTGCAAGGGTGTGTATGATTCACCTGCGGGATCCGCACCTGTCTCCCCTGTCATTCTTCAGGGTAAAGGGCACATCATTCCACACCAGTCCATTGGCTCTGGGACTTTGAACAGAGAGGACCCAGCTGCAGGCTGGTCACCAGGAACCTTAATTTTCTCAACTGGTTGTCAGGCCACAACTGCCCAGAATCAAACAGGATTGTTGAGGTAGACTAGATTTGGTCCTGCATACAGTTGATGCTTGATGTTAGAGTTCTTGGCTGCTCATGGGAAGGTTCGGGTCCTGGTCAGCCCAGAGCTGACCTGGCTTGTGTTGCCACCAGATAATCAGCTAAGACGAGTAGGACGATCCCCTGAAGTACTACCCCAGCAGGGAAGATTCTTCCGTGAGTGGTAACTGACAGAGACACATGAGGTAAAGTGTCTGGAGGTGGGCAGTGAAGGGACAGCCATGTTGGAGTCGTGACACTTTCCTTTCCCAAATGGGGATGCTCAGGCTCATGCAAGCTGGCTGAGGAGCATGAATTTGGGCCATGCATATAGCAGGTCGCCTGCTGAGGCTAGGGCCTGAGCATTCAGTGTGTCCGTGAGTGAAACAAGTCTCCCTCAAATCAGTTGTGGTTGCAGCATAAGACTCCTAGGTGATACTACTAGAGGCAGGGTGAAGTAAGTTTCTTTTTCAGAATCATCCTGTTGTGGGTCCTCCCGTCCTCTGGCCTCCTGTTGCTCACTGAGTTTGACATTGCCTGGGCCCTTCATTCCCGCCCCTTAACCTGGGAAGATCTATCATTGAAAGGGCATCCTGTCTGGGATCCCAGTGCACCTGTGTGCTGACTTTGGGTTCTTCTGTGAATTTCCACATGCACCGCTTGGTGGCTCACAAGCACCACACATGCTGTGCTGGAAGCGGCTTCAGGCTACCTTGGGAAAATATGAAAGAGCTCGTGGAGGAGGTGAACAGGAAAGAGCTCGTGGAGGACGTGAACATGGAGCCACAAGGGCAGGGCATGGTGCCCACCGACTACATCCCTAATATTGCAGAGACCACCCACCCTTAGACTGGGGACACCTCATGCCTCCACTTATGGTAACTAGGCTGCTCCTCTCCTGTCACCTTCATCTCTGTGTCTTCCCTGGGCCACACACACAAACACAGCCGACATAAGCACATGCGTGTATACACACACATGCTCGGCACGGAGACACAAACACAATCAGGGAACACGGGCTTCTGAAACACATGAGTTTCCTGTTTGCATTTGTGTTCCTGTGCCGAGCATTTGTGTGTATACATGTGTGTGCTTGTGTGAGCTGTGTTTATGTGTGTGTGTGTGTGTGTGTGTGTGGCCTAGGGCAGACACAGAGATGAAGGAGACAGGAGAGGAGGTGCCAAGCAACCAAAAGAGGAGGCACGAGGTGTCCCCAGTTTAAGGCAGGTTGGTCGCCGTATATCTGCAGTACCCTGTACAGGATGGGAACGAGGAAAAGATGGCCAGTGATAACTCCAGACCGTGGCTCCAGAAATCTGCAATTAGACCAAATACAAGACAAGCTCACCATTTCTACTGTGTTGTTGTGTGTCTTTGGACCGGGAAGAGGGGATGCATGGCCTGAGGATTCACCCAGGACAAATCAGGTGGGGTAGGGCTTTGAGACCACTGGCTTTAGAGCCCTCAGCCTGTGGTCACATGGGCCGGCCTTTGGAAATGGTGGATGTGGCTATGGCAGGACTGGGATGGTGAGGAGGCTAAGGTCCTGCAGAAAAGGGCAGAGACCTGAAGGAGAAAGAGCCACAGATTGTCTGCTGCACTGGAGACTTGTTCCACACACGTAAGGAGAACTGGAAAGGTCCTGGGCTGTGCTGCCCAGGATCTGCCCAAAAGCCAGCATGCTGTCTCCATGAGAGTGGCACACACTGACACGATGTGACACAAAACAGAAGATAAGTTAAGGCAGGCTGTCTGTGCAAAACGACAGGCATCCTAGGAGAGACAGGATGTGAGCGTGGCATGCCTCCAGGCACTTCCAGCCTCCCTGGCAGTGCAGGTAGGCAAAGAAAGTGCAGGGCTTAGTGTACGTGTGTGGCCCTCCACTGTGTTGTGCCTGTGAGGGAGGGAACAGGGAGGAAGCAAGGGTGGTGAGCTTATTGCATGTCCCAAGGGAACTCGGGGGAGTGGGAGATGGGGAAGCCCCTGGGGGTAATTTGAAGCCTGCTGGTTTTCAGGGACCAGGGTCTAGGCAATAGCCGTCCTGCCAAAGATACCCCATGGTGTGTGCTGAAAGTCCTGACGTGAATTCCTTCTTTCCTCTGGGGTCATGCCCCTGGCTCTGGGGTCTAGAGGGGCAAAGGTGTGCATCTGCATCTGAGAGAGGATTCTGGCTCTCTCTCTCTGGAGCAGATTCTCTGATTTTATCATAGGGGATTTGCACCCGGTGACACTCAGTGGGACCCTGCCTTCCAGGTGACTGTCTTGGATGTCTTTGGGCCCAACCAGGGACAGGCTTCATTGGCACTTTGGCTGTATAGGAAAGCAGATATACCTGATTGTATGAAGACTGCTCTGGGCCTAATGAGAGCAACTGAAAGGGAGTCTTGGCATTTAGTCAATCAGTGAAGTCTGGGTGGTTCAAACCCTCTTGGCGCTAAGGTACAGAGTCAGAAGTGCAACCTGAGATGAGCAAGTGAAAGAAAATAACCAGGACAAAGAAAGTTGGATGCTTACCAAAGTTCATGTTCCTGGAGAAGAAAGTGTGTACTTCTGCATATCTGCAAGTTTCCTCTCAGGGATGTTACTGTGTACATGCACATGCACACAAAGAACCACCTGCCAGTACGCTTATGAGTATAAGCTGTCGGAAGTGACCTAACCAGGTAATGGGAGTTGAATAGCAAAGCATGAACGTCATAGGGAAAGACTCCACCTAGACTCCAGCCAGCAGAAGCACTGAAGTCAGGGTACCAATCTCTGTTATCCCACCGAGCAAGCAAGTTCTAAGTGGAGTCAGAATGGTGCACCAAGGATGCCTGGCAGAAAGGAGAGGCAGGAGGAAAGTGCCTGTGGGCGACCAGTGAGAGTTCAAAGATTCCAAGCCACAGAACAGACAGCAGCCTCAGACACAGAAGCCAAAGTGGGTGACCACACAACCCCTTGACCACCCGGCTACAAGGGCCTTTCTGTCCTTCTGAAGTGCCAGGCATACTTTCCCTGACCTTGCCATGAGCATGAGTAAGGTTTGCCTTTTTTGTGTGCTTTCAGTGATGGACCAGAAGTGCAGCATAAGGACCTGCTACCTGCAGAGTCTTCCAGTTTGAAACATCACTAATTGAACTCTTTGCAGAACACATATATTGGTATCAGGACTACAGGATGGATGGCTTAGCTTGATCCTCTTACTGCTCCCGGCCCCACAGGCTTGGGCAACTAGGCAGGCTTGGGTGTGTTCTCACATGGAGAACAGAACCACATTTGCTGTGAACCACCTCAGGAGATCCCATTCATGCAAAGGTCATGCAGAGAAGACCTGACAGGCAAAGGTGGATCAGGACTCGAGGGATTACCTGGACCTGCTCAAGCATCTGCCCGAAACCAAAATCTGTCTCTACTGTTTACTATATTAGGCCTTTCACCAATTATTTTGACATTAACAGGGGGCTCTCCCCGACCACCTTTCTCTGAAGAAAATCAACTTAAGGCTCTAGTTAATAAGTCTCCTGGGCTTGAAAGGAACATTTTAATTCAAACCCCTCTGTTACTATTTTAACTTCCTTGGCAGGTTTATCTACACTCTTGTAACTAATGCACATGATTGTTCACAACACCCCAAGCATAATCTTTGAGTAAAAAAAAAAAAAAAAACCTTTATTAGAATAATACTGCAGTGTTGAGCCAATGTTTCCTCCTGAATTTCCTTGTCCTTTACCCAATTTGCGCCTGGGAGGATATTAGCTAATATAGTTGGTATGCAAGAAAAACAAGCAGTAGCCTTGGTATTTACAACATTAGACCCTTGAGTTAATAAGTACTTTCTTTGTTGTAACCCACTGCACCTTTGCTCCATAAGAATGTAACTCTGTTTCCTGAGGGGGGACTACAGACTGGAAAGATAAAGGGAAAGTAGGTTTTCAGGTTGACCAACATTTATCAAGAAAGAGTCACAAAATGTTAACAGGCCACGGGGCCAGAAGATAATGTACATAACATAAGACCCTTGTTTGTGAAAGCTTTGCAAAAAAATGTCCTGGTTTCGATAAAGGTAAAACTGATGGAATGTTGAGCTGATTCTGCATGACTTTGTATCTTTCACTTCTGGAAATGTGTAACTCAGAGTATAAAAGCCCCTTTTGAAAATAAAGCTGCAAGACCCGTTTCACCTAAGCTGGGTCTCCCCTGTGTCATTCTCTCTCTCCTCTCTCTCTCTCTTTCTCTCTCTCTCTTTTTCTCAGCCAGATTCCCTAGAGCACAGAGGCTCTCTGAGTTCACTTTTTTGCCCAGGCTTCGAACACCCAATCGAGAAGGTGCTCTGCAACTTCGCTCCATCGAGAGGGTGCCTGTGACCTCCATGAACACAGCAAGTGCTGTGTCAGGGGCTTTATTGCCTTTCTGTGTAAACCAAGGAGTATCAGCCTCTTTTTCTCTCCTTTACTTTCTCTCTTGCTGAGGGTATCCCTGAATCCTGCTGGGGCTGGACCCCGGCAAGTGGCACCCAGAACAGAAACCTGAAGTTAAGTCTCCCCATTGTCCAGTTTTTGGGACGGCTAGGACTCCACTTAGGGTGCTGCAAACCACTTTGCATAAGATAGGTAGGGTGAGGAAGAGTGGATAGTGTTGAATCTTTCCTTGAAGACAGAAATCACTGACACGGGTAACAACAAATCAAAAGAACAACAACTCTTTATAGGAGTAATCTTGCAATTGTTAAATAAAAGAGGAATTAAAGTTAAGAAGGCTAGTATTCAATCCTTTTTTACATTTGTACAAGAGCAATGTCTTTGATTTCCAGAAGAGGGCACTGATATCCTAGATACCTGGGAAAATGTAGGGAAACAGGTAAAAATTTATTACACTTTGCATTGCCCAGAAAAAGTAACCACTGACACCCTTTCTCTTTTTAATATGATTAAGGATTCTTTAGATCCTGCTCATAAATCTGAAGAGTAAATAATTTGAGACCATAATGTGGGGCGGTTAGGATTGTACCTGCCTAACTGCCAGCAGGGTGAAGAGGGTACAGAATGAATAAGAATATTATCTAGAAAAATAGGTTTCTCTGCATCTAAGAATAGACAAATGTTTATTGAAGTATTACTTCACATGTTGGTCAATAGAGGCATTAAAAAAACCACAGGAAGACTGTCTAAATTTCTGTTTGTTTTATACTTTGCATAGGCCAGAAAATATTCCTTTAGATGCGTTTGCTCTGTGAAACATGATTAGAAATGTCCTGGACCCTTGTCATGAGGCTGTTAGACAGCCTATGTGGGAGGCTATAGCGGTCGGTGGTGGGTCTCCACTTTTGCGCAGATCATATTTTCTGCCATTGATGAACAGGAGGGGGCTTACAGGACGCTACGGTCAGGTGCCCTGGTGAGCCCCCTCCCCCTCTGCACAAACCTTTAAAGACTTATCCACCACTTTCTGATTTAAGGTGATTGCTGCCACCTCCGTTTGCGCCTCCCAAAGCCTCCAAAGGTCTTGCCTAAAGCTGAAGAAGATAAAAAGTGTTTTGCACAACAGAACTATTAAAGCATACACATACACAATATGCAGAGCATACTCCTTGGAGAAAACCCCTCAGGGGGGCCTCACCCAGGCTAGGAGAGAAGCGGAATGGTAAGGGGTTTTAACAACAATATTAACCCCGGACATGCTGGTTACTCCAATTGCAACGGAGTGGCTGGCCCCCTACCTGAGAGTACTGTATGATTTGTGCTTGGGCGTAGCTCGCTTTCTTTTCAAGGAATTTCACTGGTGCCTGTTGTAGTAGATTCTGATTATATTGGGGAAATTAAAGTTTTGATCTTGCCACTTACCAAAACTGTGAAAATTAATAAAGGTCAAAAAATAACACAGCTTTTGTTTTTAAGTTATTATCAGAAAGGTAAAAAACTTGACTTCTCAAGCTAGGGGCCACAGAGTATTTGGATCTAGTGATCTAGCTTTTGGGGTTCAGGAAATTACAGCTTCTAGGCCTTCAAAAGTTCTTTTAATTCAAGGAAATGAAATAGGGCTGTTAGATACTGGAGCAGACGTCTCTAGCATTGCTAGACTTTAACCTTTAGAAGGGACAATTTTAGTTTTCACAGATGATTCCTCTAACGTTAAAGCAGACACAATTATTGATAAAATATCCCATGTTCAGGTAACTGAAGAGACATCTGTCCAGAGAGCTGAGTTATGAACAGTTATTTGGGCTCTTCAACATTTAAGAGACCACACCTTCAATTTTTTGACTGACTCCCAATATATTGTAGGGTTGTTTCCTCATATAGGGACTGTTAATATTCCAAAAAAATAAATAAATAAATAAATAAAACTACTATATTCTCCTTGTTATCTGATTTACAGAAATAGATTAAACACAGAGATAACAAATATTTTGTGGGACATATTAGAGCCCATTCTGGCTTGTCTGGCCCTTTACATGAAGGAAATGCTTTGGCAGATGCATTGACTAAATTAATTGCTTTAAACTTACAGAAAAAGATGGACAAAGCCAAAAATTCTCACAAAATTCACCATCAAAATGCAACTGGTTTAAGGTACGAATTTCATATCCCTAAAAGAAACAGCTAGACAAAGTGTTAAATTATGTCCGAATTGCCCAATATTTAATCCATATCCACCGTTAGGAGTAAATCTCCGAGGCCTTAAGTCTAATGCTCTCTGGCAAATGGACGTAACCCTATCCCGACCAAAAAAATGAGTCTACTTATTTTATTTTAGCTTGCCTACCCTCTCCCTATGTTTTTCTCTTCACTAATGACTCCAAAGGACTTAATATACAAATAAATTATTCAGGTGGACCTAACATAGTATCTTGTGAACAATGTATGCTCTCATTTTTTTGAACCCTCAATATAATGTTTGCTCCTTTGCAGTGTTGCAAAGTCCACCCTATCTTATAGTGCTGGTGACTGTAATCACTTATTGGTATAACAACTGCAGTCTTGCTGTGTTGCAACAATTACAAGATTTGATGTGATCGTGACGGTTTGTGAGCTTGACTTTCTTGAGAATATCAGCTTTAATAACTGCAATTACCTCTGTCACTGTGGCGGCAATATCATTGACTCAAAAAGTGCATACTGCTCAATATGTTAATATTATGTCTAAAATTGCCTGGAAAAATCCCATGGACAGAGGAGCCTGGTAGGCTACAGTCCATGGCGTCACAAAGAGTCGGACACGACTGAGCGACTTCACATTCACATTCACATTCATGTCTAAAAATGGCTCTTTAGCTTTATCAGGAAGTTATAGATAGGAAACTAGAAATGGAGGTAGATGCCCTGGAGGAAGTTGTAATGCATATTGGGACTGAATTACAGGCATTAAAGAAAAATTGTCATTGTCCTATCATGCCAACTACCTGTGGATTTTTGTAACACCCCTGAAAGTAAACGATACAGATTATCACTGGGAGAAAATTAGAAATCATATTTCGGGGGTATGGAATAGCTCCAGCATTAGTGTAGATTTAGGAAAACTTCACACTAAGATAAAGACCATGGAACATTCCCGATTGGATTTTACTGCCACAGGAGCAGCAAATGACCATTTTTCATACATTTTCAAACCTTATTTCAGGAAAACAACATTCTGTCTACTATTTTTAGCTACGCCACTGTGGCCACTCTAATTCTGCTTCACATAATTATTCTTCCTTGTATTGTCAGAACTCTTTGACAGAGTACTCAGAAGCTCGTGACTGAGTTACATCTGGCTGTTTTAAAAAATACAAAAAGGAGAGATGTCAGGAGCCACAACGGGAGATCCCGCCCATGACAAAGGTCATGCGGAGAAGACCTGACAGGCAAAGGCAGATCAGGACTCGAGGGATTCCCTGGACCTGCTAAACCATCTGTCCCGAAACCAAAATCTGTCTGTCTACTGTTTATTATATCATGCCTTTCACCAATACTTTTGACATTAACAGGGGGCTCTCCCCGACCACCTTTCTCTGAAGAAAATCAATTTAAGGCTCTAGTTAATAGTTCTCCTGGGCTTGAAAGGAACATTTTAATTCTAACCCCTCTGATACTATTTAAGCTTGCTTGGCAGTTTTATCCACACTCTTGTAACTAACGTACATGATTGTTCACAACACCCCAAGCCTAACCTTCGAGATATATATATATATATATATATATATATATATATATATATATATATATATAAAAGCTTTATTAGAATAATACTGCATTGTTGAGGCAATGTTTGTTACCAAGTTTCCTTGTCCTTTACCCAATGTGCAGCTGGAAGTGCATTAGCTAGTATAATTGGTATGCAAGAAAAACAAGCAGTAGCCTTGTTTTTCAACATAAAACCGTTGAGTTAATAAGTACTTTCTTTGTTGTAACCCACTGCACCTTTGCTTCATGAGAATGTAACTCTGTTTCCTGAGGGGGACTGCAAACTGGAAAAATAAAGGGAAACCAGGTTTTCTGGTTGGCCAAACTTTATCAAGAAAGAGTCACAAAATGTTAACAGGCCACGGGGCCAGAAGATAATATACATAACATAAGACCCTTTTTTGGGGAAAGTTATGCAGAAAATGTCCTGGTTTCATTAAAGGTAAAACTGATGGAATGTTGAGCTGATTCTGCATGACTTTGTATCTTTCACTCCTGGAAATGTGTAACTCGGGGTATAAAAGCCCCTTTTGAAAATAAAGCTGCAGACCCGTTTCACCTAAGCTGGGTCTCCCCGAGACATTCTTTCTTTCTCTTTCTCTCTTTTTCTCAGGCAGATTCCCATGAGCACAGAGGCTCTCTGAGTTCACTTTTTTGCCTGGGCATCTAAAACCCAATAGAGAAGGCGCTCTGCATCTTCGCTCCATTTAGAGGGCGCCTGTGGCCTCTGTGAACACAGCAAGTCCCGTGTCAGGGGCTTTATTGGCTTTCTGTGTAAACCAGGGAATATCAGCCTCTTTTTCTCTCCTTTACTTTTCTCTCTTGCTGACACCGTTTTTCCTGAGGGTATCCCTGAATGGTGCTGGGGCTGGACACCGGCACATGTTGAAAGGGCCTTGATAGGGTAAATGGGTAGCCATGCATATCTCTGGCACCGGTGGGTCATGGAACTCATAGGGGAGATGTCCTTACCGTCTGCCTGGCAGGTTTTCAAGTGATGTTCATGGAGTTCCCTTATGCCAGGAGAGCTTGCCCCATTTCTCAATCTGTGCCAAGTGTGGCCAAGCCACCTCAGGCCTGTGCAGCATTCACATCTGTCCAGCAAAGGAAGGAAGGTCGCCAAGCCCCTTCTGCAGTTCAGCATTGACCACCGACTGTTGGCTTTCAAGTTTGAGAAAGAACTATCTGAACGCGTGGACTAAAAAAATTGGATCTCCCATTGGTGCAACTCACTAAGAAGGAGAAGAGCTTGCCTTCACGCCATGGATTAGCTTCTCATATGAGCACTGGTGTCCAGAGAGTGCCAGACAGCAACAGCACAACATGGAGAGACGGAGACACACAGACACCAGCCCTTGGTACATACATAGAAAGATTGCCCAAAACAGTGCTGTACCAGAAGCAGAGATAAAGAGACACAGATTGAGCTCTGTGCCCTAAGGCTCTGGTGTCCCTGAACAGTGAAAATTAACCGTAGCAAACAGTGGGGTTTTTCCCTACTTCCCTAGCATGTGGAGAGCAACAGGTTCTCTATCCCATGGAGAAAAGTATCCAGGCACGTGGCGCCCCTGCTTAACCTTTGGATACTCAGGGAGAGTTCCCAGTTATTAACGGGCCCGAGGGACACGGGAGTGTGTTGTTTGGACTGTGGAGCAGGAACCTGTGGTTGGAATTTCCAGAGCCTGATCAATGACTGCGCCTGGGCTAGTGGCAGATGCAAAACCCACTACCCCCCTGGAGCAGAATATTTCACATCGGTGGGCTGGAGCCCAGAGACCGTCGAAGATGCCATCTGGTCTAGGAACATGTCCATAAGGGTGCCGCCCACCACACTCTCAGCCTTTGCACCAATTTGGGCCAGCAGCCAGAGAATGGCTCATAGCCTTGGGCCCCGCCTATTTGGCTGATCTCCCCAGGGCCCTTTCACTATGTCCTGTGCTGTGTGCCAACCCATTCTTCAGCCTCAGTCCACCCTACACACACCAGCCCCACCTCCCTACCATCCTCCTCACTCCATGCCCCCAAAGAGCTAGTGGGTCCCACAGTATTACTGCAGCCTGATCCGCATTTGTGCACCACTTGTTGTGCTATTATGACCCATCCCATCGTATCTGCCCCAGCCTGGGTTCACGACCAGGGCCAAGAGGAGCGTCAGAGGCGTTCAGAGGAATGCAGGAGGGTCCTGGGGCCCCAGACCATCTTAGTTGTAAGCCCTGGTGTTCAGGGTGCTGGGGCCCATGGCCTGCCTTCCTGATACTTTTCGTGGCTGGGACCTTGGAGACACCAGTTGTAATGCCAGGCAAAGAGGCCACCCTCTTCAGGTTGGAGGCGGTGGACGACACTGAGCCCCTGGTGGAGGGAGATGCAGCGGGTATTGGGCGGGGGGTCCAGCTGCCTGCAGAATACATCGTGGAGGAGGTGGAGGTTGTGGCAGATGAAGAGCAGCAATAGGGGTCCTCCCAGGAGCTGAAGAGAAGATGGTGGAGGAACAGGGCCAGGAAAGGCCTGGGAGATCGACTGAGCTTCCGGGGCAAGATGCATTGCAGGCACTGGCCACCCTGAATGTGGAACTGAGGTCTGAGCATGAGAAAAACTGTGGGGCCTACTTTCGGTGCATGAGCAAGAAAGAGGAGGAAGCCTGACTTGGCTCGGAGGAGCGCCATTTTGCAGGGCATCCCTTGCTTCTGGGCCATAGCTGTATCCTTTCTGCTGCTCCTTGGAGTCAACTGCTCAGGAGGAGGAGGAGGAGCAGGAACCTTTTCCCTCCTCCCTACCCTGGCAGGCGCAGTTGCAGAGCCATCCATGTTCCCACTGCAAGGTGATCTTCTCCTTTCAGGACCACCCCTACTTCTTGAGCACGGTGATCACTAAGTATGGTTACCTTGACATTGTTTGTAAAACATGGCTCCTGGGGTGAAGAGTGTGGGTGTGCAAGGTTGTGGATGATCCACCTGTGGGATCCGCACCCATCTCCCCTGTCTTCTGCAGGGTATAGGGCAGGTCATTCAACTCCTGTCGACTGATTCTGGGGCTTCAAACGGGGAGCACCCAGCCACAGGCTGGACACTAGGAGCCTTAACTTTCTCAGCTGATTGTCAGGCCAAAACTGCCCAGAATTGAACAGGATTGTTGAGGAGTGGTGGTTTGAGACCTGCACAGTTAATGATTGATTATGGAATTCTTGGTTGCTGGTTCACCTTACTCTTTGTGCCAGCATATCATCAGCAAAGATGTGTGGGATGATCCCCTGAAGTAGTACCCTGGGGAGGAAGGTTCTTCCATGAGCGTAAGTGACAGAAACATATATGGAGAGGAAGTGTGGAGGTGGGCCCTGAAGGGAAAGTCGTGTAGTATCTAGGACACTGTCCTTTCCCAAATGGGGATGCTCAGACTCATGCAAGCTGGTTGTGGAGCCTGAATTTGGGTCGGACATGTGCAGGTGACCTCCTGAGACTGTGGATTTGGGGGTTCGGTGTGTACATGAGTGAAGCAAGTGTACCTCAAATTAGCTGTGGTTCCAGTGCCAAAGTCCAGGTGATACAATTAGAGGGAGGGTGAATTAAGTATCTTTTTTCAGAATTATTATTCCATGGGTCCTGCCATCCCCTGGCTCCTGTTACTGAGTGAGTTTGAGATTGCTTGGGCACTTCACTCCTTCCCCTTACCCTGGGAAGGCACATCATTGAAAGGGTGTCCACTCCAGGCTCCCAGTGCACCTGTGTGCTGACTTTGGGATCTTCTGTGAATTTCCACATTCACCACTCGGCATCTCACCACCACCATACACGCTGCACTGGAAGCAGCTTCAAGCTGCCTTGGGAAAATACGGAAGCGTTCGTATAGCCAGATTAGAATGGCTTTGTTATGGTATGGTCCCTTGTACTGCTGAACTCTCTGAAGTGCCTCTGTTTTGCTGATCTAGGGCCCTGGCTCCAAAAGCCTGGTGTGGAGAAGTTGATGGAGAAGCTATGATGTGAGTTTGGACCAGACATGGGATTTAGTCAATGCAGAGCTGTGGCTCCTTGTCCCTTTGGAGGAAGAGGTATGCATTCACTCCAGGCATGGAGCCAAGGCAGAAGGAACACTGTCTCAGAGTGTCTTTACCTAGCCCAGGGACATCTCAAGGAAGCCAACCGTTAAAGTGCCTGTGTTTGGTGAGAGGCCCCTGCAAGCATCAAGCAGGCCCTGTGTTATCATTGACTTCAGTTGGAGAAGCAGAGATAGTTAAGAGAATGGGACCTGGTGCCTGTGGACCTCCTGTTGAGTGACGAAAAAAGGAATTTGATTCATTCCATCCCCTTTCCCATTTGGCTAGCCTTTAGCCACAGTGAAGTAGCCACATCTGTCTCAGTCACAGTAATAAAGCCAGTTAAGATTCCCAAGTAAAAAAGCCTTGACATCCAGTTTGATTTGCACTGGACCCATAGTTTTAACTGAAAAGGATCAAACACAGGGAATCTGTTCAGTTTATGAATTGGGCTAAATTTAGTTCTCTTATCCTTAGGCTACAATGGAGTTGTCTGAGAATAGTAAATGTAGTGGATACAAAGGGTCCAGGGTGATTAAACCCTCTATAGAACTTTTCCTTACCTTTTCCAGTTACATGTATCTTACCCAAGTTGAACATGTGAAGATTAATTTTTGTATCTTATCTTGCCTTGAACACGAATGTATTGCAGTTAACAGTTAATTCTTTGTGTGTGTAATTTACCATTTTATCAAACGAATACTGATTTTCAGTCTTACTTGACACAGTCTGATGTGTAGGAATTGTCTCGTTTATTTCAGTAATTATCAGGTCATAGAGTTATTATCCTTTCTCTACTCTATCCAACTATCTAGTCTGTGATTATACTAGTGGAAACTTTTTTCTTGGGGTCTCCAAGAGCTCTTTCACAGACCTGTGGTATACCCTCTAAGTATTGGTTCCTGAACATCAGCACACTTGGCTTCCTCTGTGGGTTCCTGGAGTTGAGTCTCCTCCTCGAGTTGAATGCCATACCTTCTCCACTTTTGGCACAGGTACCTAGCAATCTCTGTGCACCATTCAAGGAACCTGGGATCCTGGCTGTATATCTATGCCAGGAGAAATCTCTCCATTTCCTCTTCCTTTCTCCTCCTCTTTGTCTCTCCCCACTCTTTTGTTTTCCCCCTCCACAATTTATTTAAATGCTCTAAGCTTTCACAAAATGCTGGAAAGTGGTAATCACCAAGGTGTTAGCATCCGTCTCAGAAACGAAGTGGATGGACTACAGATGACTAAGCTGTAGTAAGTCTATTGTCTCCATTTTAGGTAATTTCCTGAGTGTAAATTCAAATACAAGTAGATTGTATTTATTTACTCAATGCTTCATTGATTGATTTGCACTTTGAATATATTACTAAGCCTTTACAGTTAATTTGCTTGGGCCCACGCACTTTGCTAAATGTCAGCTTAAACCACTTTTAGGTGTATAAATTGTGTGTGTGTGTGTGTTTGTGTCCTGGTCTCAGGTGAAAACTCTATGTATAAATAAATGTACAGACTATTGCATTCTTATCTCCTTTATTCTATTTCTATAGTAAAAATATGAAATGTTTTCTTTATATGTTTTTATTGTTGCTTAGTATTTTGAACACCGTTATTGTTGTTTGCTCTGAAGTATGCTCCTAAGGAGTACAAGTTGTACTTATTGCCAAATAAAAAGGTCCCAGGGATATGGTCCCTGACTACTTCCTCTCTTCCATTCTCTGTCGTTCTACTCTACTATTTTCCCCACTGGTGCCCTGTTTTTGACAACACTGGCCTTGCTTTTCCTTAAGCAAATACATTTCTTCCCAATCCAAAAACTTTGCAACTGCTGTTCTTCTGGAAATGCTCTTCCCCTAGGCCTGCATGGCTTGCTACCTCCCTTGTTTGAGCTTCACCAGTGCTGTTCAAATCACACAATGAAATCCTCAACCCCCTCCATTTCCTCCTCCTCCTTCAAGGCACTTTAAGTCTCTACCCTCTTCTTACCTCTCCAGCCTAAATTTCCTACTTTACACACACACACACACACACACACACACACACACACACAAACTGAGAAGAGATAATAACATCAGGGCTTTGCTTCTTAGAATTAACTTGAGTCAGTTTCTGTGCCTGCAAATAAAATATGGTTAATAGAGAGTTGAGTTCTTTCAGGAGCTTCCTCTGTTTTTCTGTTGATATCTCTGTATTTTTTTTCAGGCAATGACACTTTGTTTTGTTTACAAATGTTTGAATATCTGTCAAGATCACTATTTTGTAATTGCTTTTGGGAATTTCCTTGTCTACTTTGCTTGTTCTTTCAGGTAAAATTCATTGTTTTATTAATGTTGCCAAAACATTCTAAGTAAAATTACTATTTATAGAAATAAAATGTTTTTTACAAAAATATTTCTGCTGTCCATATTTTTACAAATAACATGGCATATTTCTATTTCTATTTTTTAAAATAATCATATTGTGTTTGCCAGAAATTCTAAACAGTGATGTGTAAATGGGTTTTCTTGTTCTTAGTACCATCAAGTGCAATGAGGCTATGGCTTAATGAATTTCTATTTCTGTTTTTAGATTTTAAAGAGCATTGTTTTATTGGAGAGTTTACAACATCTGTTGAGACATTTCCTTTTCTTTCTTTTCCCTTCCTTTCCTTTTCTTCCTTTCTTCCCCTGACTCTCTTCCTCTTTCTTTCTTTCCCTTTCTTTCCCCAGGTTTTTGCTTGACTGGATCTTTCCTGAAACAAAAGTAATTCCACTCAGACTTGAACATTATCCTTTCAGAACCACCTTCCGTTTCTCATTTCTATTATTGGAATTAACCTCCCCTTCCCCTTATTAGATTGCCACAGTTGTATCAGTGTTTCTGATTTTGTTTTTCCAAGAAGCAGCTCTTGTTTTATTATCCCAACGAGATTTATTTTTGTTATTTTCTATTTTTGTTTCAATTCATATATACCTTCTGCTTTCTTTAGATTTTTTCCTTATAACCTTGTATTTTAAAAGCTTTCTTTACAAATTTTCATGGAAATATATTTGATTTACAATGTTGTGTTTCAGATGTATATCACAGTGATTTAATTATACAGATACATATCTATTCTTTTTTAGGTTCTTTTCCAATGTAGGTTATTACATGATGCAGAGTCTTTCTTTCTTTTTTTTAAATAGATGGTTTAGGGCTTGACCTAACTTTATTTAAATAGCAAATTTTATCTAAATCCCAAATATTTTTATGTATACATTTTTTAAACTAATATTTCATTCTCTACGATTTTTTGGCAAGTTAATTCCAAAGATTTCACTCTTTGCAGGCTGAATGTTTTAATTTATAGTTTACTGAGAATTAAGTTTTCCTTGGAGCTCTGAGGGTATATGTGTATATACACTGACATGTCTATATACACATCCTTTTCAGATTACTAAATTTTTTTAGGATATGTAAATGTATTTTAAAAGCTATTTTCTGTTTGTATGGTAAAAACATGAAATGCTTTAATTCTAAAAATTTGTTTACCAAATGAATATAGTATAAAAAGTAAAGGTATAAAACTATTCCTTTGAGAATAATCCGTACTAACAGAACTTGGAAATGTTAAAAAATTATTCATAACACTTACTAAAAGTGGTAAGAAAAACTTTATTCAAAGTAAGAGTACTACAGCTGGGTCTTATAATATGGGAGAGAGATTGAGCTTAAGTCTGACTCCAGTAGGGACACAACTAGGATTTATAGCTATGGAACAGGGTGGGTCCATGGGATTGCAAATAGAGACTGGGAGACTGCAATGAACAACAACAACAGAGTGGGTGTCAGTGAATGGAAACTTATTAAGAGGGCCATAAGGGTGCGGGTGAATTCTGGCTCAACTGAGAAGATCATTGCTGAGGCTAGGCAAGGCTGATAAGATATTGAGGTGAGTGATAAGGAATTTGATCTGATACTGAGGGTGGTCAGATCAAGGGTGAGGTATGTTTTCTAAACTGAACTAGCAGATTCTGACTTAGATTGAACTAAATGGGCAAGCATCCCGGGATAAATACATGGCCCAAAGTTGGCAGTGCATTAATGAACTACTGCTACATAACAAATTACCCCAAACTAACAGCTTAAAACAATATTATCTCATACTGCTGCTGAAAGGAATCCAGGAGTAATTCAGTTGAGTGTTCTGGCTCAGGGTTTCATGAGATTGTCATTATCTGAAGCCTTGACACTGGCTGGTGGATTTCCTTCCAAGATGGCTTACTCACATAGCTGTTGAAACCAGTTTCCATGCTGGCTATTGGGAGAAAGCCTCAGTTCTTTCACATGGGCCTCTCTACTGGGTTACATTAGTGTTGTCAAGATACTACTAAGCTGGCTTCTAGAGTGATCCAAGAGGATGAGCAAGGAGGCTGCAGTGTCTTTTATGACCTAGTCTCAGACACTTCATTTTCATTTCTACAATATTCTAACATTAGAAGTGAGCCACTAAGTCCAGCCCACATGTGAAGGGAAGTATAAACATCCACCCTTGAAAGAAAGGACTTGTGGACATCCTTTAAAACCACATGGTACACACATGGCCACAAAATTGTTTACATACTTGTATGTCCAAAATGCTTTTTCCTGCCAATGCTTTCAAATAATTTATGCATTATAACATTAACTTGTAGTTCAGGACCTTGTCATCTAAGTCAGTTTCAGACATGGATCAGGGTCTAATTGTGCAATATCTCAAGTGTTCAGTCCCTCAGTTGTGTTCTACTCTTTGTGACCCGATAGACTGCAGCACACCAGGCTTCTTTGTCCACCATCAACTCCAGGAGCTTGCTCAAACTCAAGTCCATTGAGTAGGTGATGCCATCCAACCATTTCATCCTCCGCTGTCCCCTTCTCCTGCTTTCAATATTTCCCCCATTAGGGTCTTTTCCAATGGGTCAGTTCTTCGCATCAGGTAGCCGAAGTAGTGGAACTGTAGCTTCAGCGTCAGTCCTTCCAATGAATATGCAGGACTTATTTACTTTAGGATTGCCTGGTTTGATCTCCTTGTAGTCCACTAGACTCTCAAGTCTTCTCCAACACAGCAGATCAAATTATACAAGTGTAATTCCTCTAGATCTGATGATCTGTGAACAAAAGAGATGAGTTAATCTGCTCACTTTCACAACCAACATACAGTGCTGGGTCAGGCATAGATAACCTTTATAGACACTCCAGTTCCAGAAAGGGCAGGGGAGTGGGAGTCAATAGTAGCAGTTCTGAAATCCCACGGGTTCTTATTGGCAGTCCTTTGATTAGGATTTAAGGCCTGGAAACATCCTAGGCTTCAGTCTCTGAATTTTTAATTCTGCCCTCTGACATGATTCCATTGCATGAAAGGTGGCTAGTATATGGTTACAATGAAACAGTCTCCCTAGCCTGCTTCCTGCTTGTCAAAGGTAGAAGTCCAGAGCTCTCTTATTTTGTACTATTTCTAGTCCTTTCAGTCCAAGCTGAACATATATATATGTTATCTTAAAATCTTGGTGTGTCTCCTGATAATCTTACTGGTGTTCATGGCAAAGCACCCCACTCTAAAGCCACAATCACACGGTTTCATAAAAAGTCCTCCCCTGTCTTGGTTTTCTGCTGAGATAGCTGAGGGATAACACCCTGAAACTTGGTAGAAGTCTTATTGTTTGACTGAAATGATCTCTGAGTGACACCCCTAAACTCTTTGGAGGGCATTGGCCTGCCTAAATAATGTCATGAAGCATCCCCTTCCAGCTTTCTGAGGCTTAACAAAGAATTTTACAGTCACACTCATCTTTAGACAACCTTTATTTTAAAAAAAATAATAAGAATGACCTATAGGTGATGTAAAATGTTATATTTAGACCATCTTATCCCAGTGCCCTGGATATGACCTTGCTTGAGAGCCATTTATTTTAGCATCTTCTGTCATCTTAAAAGACTGGAAAATTTCCAAATCAGCAAGTTCTGTCTTATTTTTTAAATAGTCCTTCTCTTATTTATTTATTTTTTAAATTTCCCTTCATATTTTACTATAGGCAGCAAGAAGAAACCAGGAAGCACTTTTGGCTGTTTGGCTGGAATTCTCCTTGGCTAGATATCTCAATAAATAAGATACAGTTTCTCCTTCCAGGTCATTAGGTACATTTTCTACTTTTCATAAACTGCAGGTGTAGTGGCCTTTCCTCGGCCCACTCTCTAGGCTCTTTCCCCCTGCCTCTCCTTTCTGCCAGGCATCCAGGGTGCACCACTGTGATTCCATTTAGAGTGTGTTTACTCAGTGAGATAATGGGAATCGATTCCCTGGCTTCAGTCCTTCTGCTGGCCAGAGTCTTTGTACCTTTCCCTAAGACCTTGATGTTTTCATTATCCAACTTCCATCACCTGGCTATGTCATTTCTGACAGCTCATACTCACAAGCGTACTGGCAGGGACTTCTATGTGCACACATGCGTGTGTACACAGTAACATCCCTGAGAGGAAACTTGCACATATGCAGAAATACAAGCTTTCTTCTCCAGGAACATGAATTTTGGTAAGCACCCAACTTTCTTTGTCCTGGTTGTTTTCTTTCCTTGCTCATTAATCATGTCACGTTGCACTTCCAACTCTGTGCTGCTACTGCTCCTAAGTCACTTCAGTCATGTCCAACTCTGTGTGACCCCATAGATGGCAGCCCACCAGGCTCCTCAGTTCCTGGAATTCTCCAGGCAAGAACACTGGAGTGGGTTGCCATTTCCTTCTCCAATGCATGTCTTATGTTCCTAATACCAAGGCTACTGCTTGTTTTTCTTACGTACCAACTATATTAGCTAATGCACTCCCTGGTGCAAATTGGGTCAAGGACAAGGAAACTCTGAAGGAAACATTGGCTCAACAATGCAGTATTATTCTAATAACACTGTTTTCTCACTCAAAGGTTATGCTTGGGGTGTTGTGAACAATCATGTGCCTTAGATACAAGAGTGTGGATAAAACTGCCAAGCAAGCTAAAACAGTAACAGAGGGGTTAGAATTAAAATGCTCCTTTCAAGCCCAGGAGACTTATTAACTAGAGCTTTAAGTTGATTTTCTTCAGAGAATGATGGTCTGGGAGAGCACCCTGTTAATGTCAGAAGAACTGATGAAAGGCATAATATAATAAACAGTAGACAGACAGATTTTGGTTTCGGGCGGATGCTTGAGCAGGTCCAGGGAATCCCTCGAGTCCTGATCCGCCTTTGCCTGTCAGGTATTCTTTGCATGACCTTTGTCATGCATGGGGTCTCCCGTATTGGCTCCTGGCAAATGTGATTCTGTTCTCCATGTGCGAACACACCAAAGCCTGCCTTGTCGCCCAAGCCTGTGGGGCCGGAAGCAGTAAGAGGATCAAGCTAAGCCATCCATCCTATAATCCTGATACCAATATATGTGTTCTGCAAAGAGTACAATTAGTAATGTTTCAAACTGGAAGACTCTGCAGGTAGCAGATCCTTATGCTGCACTTCTGGTCCATCACTGAAAGCACAGGAAAAAGGAAAGCCTAGTATGCCTGGCACTTCAGAAGGACAGAAAGGCCCTTGTAGCCGGGTGGTCAAGGGGTTGTGTGGTCACCCACTTTGGCTTCTGTGTCTGAGGCTGCTGTCTGTTCTGTGGCTTGGAATCTTTGAACTCTCACTGGTCGCCCACAGGCACTTTCCTCCTGCCTCTCCTTTCTGCCAGGCATCCTTGGTGCACCATTCTGACTAAACTTAGAACTTGCTTGCTCGGTGAGATAACAGAGATTGGAACCCTGACTTCAGTGCTTCTGCTGGCTGGAGTCTAGGTGGAGTCTTTCCCTATGACGTTCATGCTTTGCTATTCAACTCCCATTACCTGGTTAGGTCACTTGCGGCAGCTCATACTCATAAGCGTACTGGCAGGTGGTCCTGCATGTGCATGTGCATGTACACAGTAACATCCCTGAGAGGAAACCTGCACATATGCAGAAGTACACGCTCTCTTCTCCAGGAACATGAACTGTGGTAAGCACCCAACATTCTTTCTCCTGGTTATTTTCTTTCACTTGCTCATTTCAGGTTGCACTTCTGACTCTGTACCTTAGCGCCAAGAGTGTTTGAACCACCCAGACTTCACTGATTGACTAAATGCCAAGACTCCATTTCAGTTGCTCTCATTAGGCCCAGAGCGGTCTTCATACAATCAGGTATACCTGCTTGCCTACACAGCCGAAGTGCCAATGAAGCCTGTCCCTGGTTGGGCCCAAAGACATCCACGACAGTCACCTGGAAGGCAGGATCCCTCTGAGTGTCACCTGGTGCAAATCCCCTATGACAAAATCAGAGAATCTGCTCCAGGGAAAGAGCCAGAATCCTCCCTCAGATGCAGACGCACACCTTTGCCCCTCTAAACCCCACAGTCAGGGGCATGACCCCAGAGGAAAGAAGGAATTCACGTCAGGACTTTCAGCACACACCAAGGGGTATCTTTGGCAGGACCACTCCTGCCTAGACCCTGGACCCTGAAAACCAGCAGGCTTCAAATTGCCCTCAGGAGCTTCCCCGTCTCCCGCTCCCCCGAGTTCCCTTGGGACATGAAATAAGCCCACCACCCTTGCTTCCTCCCTGTTCCCTCCCTCACAGGCACATCCCGGCAGAGGGCCACACACGTACACTCACCCCTGCACATTCTTTGCCTACCTGCACTGCCAGGGAGGCTGGAAGTGTCTGGAGGCATGCCACACTCACACCCTGTCTCTCCTAGGATACCTGTCGTTTTGCACGGATAGCCTAGCTTAGCGTATCTTGCGTTTTGTGTCACATCGTGTCAGTGTGTGCCACCCTGATGGAGACAGCGTGCTGGCTTTTGGGCCTGGGCAGCACAGGCCCAGGACCTTTTCGGTTCTACTTACGTGTTTGGAACAAGTCTCCAGGGCAGCAGACTATCTGTGGCTCTTTCTCCTTCAGGTCTCTGCCCTTTTCTGCAGGACCTTAGCCTCCTCACCATCCCAGTCCTGCCATAGCCACATCCACCATTTCCAAAGGCCTGCCCATGTGACCGCGGACTGAGGGCTCTATAGCCAGTGGTTTCAAAGCCCTACCCCACCTGACTTGTCCTGGGTGAATCCTCAGACCATGCACCCCCTCTTCCCGGTCCAAACACACACAGCAACATGGTAGGAATGATGAGCTTGTTTTTGTATTTGGTCTAATTGCAGATTTCTGGAGCCACGGTCTGGAGTTATCACTGGCCATCCTTTCCTCGTTCCCATCCTGTACAGGGTACTGCAGAGATACGGTGACCAACCACCCTTAGACTGGGGACGCCTCGTGCCTCCTCTTATGGTTGCTCAGCACCTCCTCTCCTGTCGCCTTCATCTCTGTGTCTGCCCTGGGCCAGACACACACACACACACACACACACATAAACACAGACGACACAAGCACACACATTTATACACACAAATGCTCGGCACAGGAACACAAATGCAATCAGGAAACACAGGTGTTTCAGAAGCCCGTGTTCCTGATTGTGTTTGTGTCTCCATGCCAAGCATGTGTGTGTATACACGCATGTGCTTACGTCGGCTGTGTTTGTGAGTGTGTGTATGGGTTTGTGTGTGTGGCCCAGGGAAGACACACAGATAAAGGTGACAGGAGAGGAGGTGCCGAGTTACCATACGTGGAGGAATGAGGCATCCCCAGTCTAAGGGTGGGTGGTCTCTGCAATGTCAGAGATGTAGTCAGTAGGCACCATGCCCTGCTCTTGTGGTTTCCTGTTCACCTCCTACACGAGCTCTTCCCTCCACAAGCTCTTCCCTGTTCACCTCCTCCACGAGCTCTTTCATATTTTCCCAAGGCAGCTTGAAGCCTCTTCCAGCGCAGCATGTGTGGTGCTTGTGAGACACCAAGTGGTGCATGTGGAAATTCACAGAAGATCCCAAAGTCAGCAGGCAGGTGCACTGGGATCCCAGAGAGAATACCCTTTCAATGATAGATCTTCCCAGGTTAAGGGGCGGGAATGAAGGGCCCAGGCAATGTCAAACTCAGTGAGCAACAGGAGGCCGGGTGATGGCAGGACCCACAGCAGGATGATTCTGAAAAAGATACTTACTTCACCCTGCCTCTAGTAGTATCACCTAGGAGTCTCATGCTGCAACCACAGCTGATTTGAGGGAGACTTGTTTCACTCACGGACACACTGAATGCCCAGGCCCCAGTCTCAGCAGGCCACCTGCTACATGCATAGCCCAAATCCATGCTCCTCAGTCAGCTTGCATGAGCCTGAGCATCCACATTTGGGAAAGGACAGTGTCACGGCTCCAACATGGCTGTCCCTTCACGGCCCACCTCCAGACCCTTTACCACATGTGTCTCTGTTAGTTACCACTCACGGAAGAATCTTCCCTGCTGGAGTAGTACTTCAGGGGATCGTCCCACTCGTCTTAGCTGATGATCTGGTGGCAACACGAGGAATGTCACCTCTGGGCTGACCAGGACCCGAACCTTCCCATGAGCAGCCAAGAACTCCAACATCAAGCATCAACTGTATGCAGGACCAAAACTAGTCCACCTCAACAATCCTGTTTGATTCTGGGCAGTTGTGGCCTGACAACCAGTTGAGAAAATTAAGGCTCCTGGTGACCAGCCTGTGGCTGAGTCCTCCCTGTTCAAAGTCCCAAAACCAATGGACTGGTGTGGAATGATGTGCCCTTTACCCTGAAGAAAGACAGGGGAGACGGGTGTGGACCCCCACAGGTGAATCATGCACACCCTTGCACACCCACACTCATCACCCCAGGAGCCACGTTTTACCAGTGATGTCAAGGTAATACTTCTTAATGATCCCTGTGTTCTAGAAGTAGGGTTGGTACCGAAAGGAAAAGATCAGCTTGCTGTGGGACCGGGGATGGCTCGCACCTGTACATGCTAGGATAGGGAGAAGAGAAAGGTGCAAGCTTCTAGGGACCTCAGCTTGCCTCCCATTAACAGCTTCCACGAAGCCTCTGCAAACACTCACATTGTAGGAACATGGATAGCATGATCCTCTCACTCCACACCAAGTCCCGTCTTCAGTCTCCCTCACTGAATTTCAAGTCGATCATGTAGCTGAGAAAGTCTTTATCTTGGTTGCTGATCATGACAGAAACTTAAGGGTGGTTCATAATCTGCTTTAAGTCAAGGAGCCATATCGGCCATATGCTAAGCCAAGAAGAGCCAGGAACATCAGCCCTAGTCTGGGGTGGAAGGACACTGGAACAGGCATCATCAAGGATGCTGGGCACTTCTGCTTGCCCAGCCACCACTGATGTCCTCAGGCCCTGCCATACTATCAGGCACGCTCATGGCTCTGGGTTCCTTGTGGTGTTCTGTATCTGAGGTGGTCTGCATTCCCCAAGAAGGGGCTGTTTCTGATCCCTTCTCTTCTCCAGACCTGTGTATGCCGAGTAGTGGCATGTCATTGCTTACATGGTCAGAATTGCAGTCATTGAAACAAATCGTGTCCAAAAGCAAAGGAGTTAGTGTGTGTTTGTGTATGTGTATGTGTGTCTGTGTGTATGTGTGTGTGACTCCCAAGTCTCATTTATTTTCGGGATCATCCACATTTACAATAACTGTCTGCCAAGGCTGCTCTGGTGTACTGTCTCTGGTCATTCCTGACTTAGAGGCCTTGGAGCTGCTCCTCCTCAGATGCAGGCCTGAAGTAGACACACAAATTCATGGCAGCAACACTCAGGGGTGTGGCCCTGCCTGGACTCTACTCAGCTGTGCCTTTGGAGCCTGCCAATTGCCCAGTACCACACTTCCTACAGGGTCCATCAGCACCCATCCTACGCCCTCGTCCCCACCCATCCTCCTGCTCCTGCTTCTGCACCTCCTCCTCCTCCTGAGCAGCAGACCCCAAGAAGCAGCAGAAAGGATACCACTTTGGCCCAGAAACCAGAGATACCCTGGATAATGGCACTCCTCTGAACCGAGACATGATTCCTCCTCTGAGGGCTCTTGCACATGAACGAAACATAGCCCCTGCAGTTTTTCTCATGGTCAGAGCTCAGTTCCACTTGCAGGGTGGCCAGCGCCTGCAGCGCATCTAGTGCCAGAAGTTCATTTGGGTCTCCCGGCAATTCCTTGCCCTGATCCTCTAACACCTTTTCCTTCAGGTCTTGCGAGGACCCCCGTTGCTGCTCCTCATCAGCCAAAACCTCCACCTCCTCCATGTTGTCTTCCACAAGCAGCTGGAACACCCGCCTGATCCCTGCCACGTCTCTGTCCACCAGGGCCCCGCCATCCCCTGCCGCCTCCACGCTGACGTGGGTCGCATTGTCGCCTGCTGTTGCAACTGGTGGCTGCAGGGTCGCAGCCGTGCACAGCATCACAAGGGCAGGCTGCAGGGCCCCATCCCCCTGAGCATCTGGGCTCACAACTAAGTAGGTCCGGGGTCCCAAGACGCTCCCGCATTCCTCTGACCACCTCTCGTGCTCTTCTTGGCCCTGGCCATGACCCCAGACTGGGTCAGATGTGAAAGGATGGGACATAAGAGCACCAAAGCAAGTGGTGTGCAATGGCGGCCCAGGCTGCAATAAGCCTGTGGGACCCACTTGTTTTTTCGGGGTGGGGAGTGAGAGGCATGATCGGGAGGCAGTGGCTGGTGTGTCTGGGGTGGCCTGAGGCTGAAGAAAGGGGTGGTGGTGAGCCCAGGATCGGGTGAACAGGCTCTGGTACATCAGCCAAACAGGCACGGCTCTAGGCTGTGAGCCGCCGCGCACATGCTGCTGGCCCAAATCTAGACCAATGGCTGAGAGGGTACTGGACGGCACCCTTATGGGCACACCCCTAGACCGGAGGACATCTTCTGCGGTTCCTGGGCTCCAGCTCCACCATATGGCCAGATTCTGCTTTTGGGAGCTAGCATGTTTTGCATCTGCCACTACCCCAGGCGCTGTCATTGACCTGGATCTGGAAATTCCAACCACGGGTTCTTGCTCCACAATCTGAACAACACACTCCTGTGTCCCACAGGACCTTCAATAACTGGAAGCTCTCCATGAGTATCCAAATGATACACAGGGGCTCCAAGTGGCTGGATACTTTTCTCCATGGGATAGAGTACCTGATGCTGTCCAGATGCTAGGGGAGAAGGGAAAAACCCCACCGTTTGCAGCAGTTGATCTCTATTGTTCAGGGACACCACAGCCTTAGGGTACAGAGCTCACTTTGTGTCTCTTTATCTCTGCTTCTGGCACAGCACTGTTTGGGGCAATCCTTTTGTGTATGTACCAGGGCTGGTGTCTATGTGTCTCATGGCAATGTCAGGGAAAGAAATCCCAGAGTTTGATAAGGATAGAAAGGCCCTTGTTGCTGCATGTCCAAGGGGCTGTGGGATCACCCACCATGGCTTCTGTGTCTTGGGATTGCAGCCTGTTCTGTGTCTCAGATCCTCGGCACTCTCACTGGTCACCCCCAGGCACTTTCTTTCTGCCTCTCCTTTCTGCCAGGTGCATCCTGGGTGCACTACTGTAATTCCACTTAGAAATTGCTCACTCAGTGAGATAACAGGGATTGGTACCCTGGCTCCAGTGCTTCTGATGGCCAGAGTATGTACTTTCCCTATGACCTTCACGGTTTCGCTATCCAACTTCCATCACCTGGTTAGGTCAGTTTCTACACCTCATACTCACAAGCATACCATCAGGTGCTTTTCATGAACATATGCGCACACATGCTTGTGTACACACCGACATCCCTGAGAGGAATTGCACATATGTAGAAGTACAAACTTTCTTGTCCAGGAGCATCAACATTGGTAAGCACCCTATTTTTTTGTCCTGGTTATTTTCTTTCACTTTCTCATTGAACATGTGAGGTTGCACTTCCAGCTCTGTGACTTAGCCTCAAAGGTTACAAAATTTTGGCATTTGCTCCTGACAGGGACCGATCTGCAAAGCATCAGGCAGGGTTGGAAATGCTCGCCCTGGAGAGCTGAATGAGCTGTGCCTGCGTTCTGCATTCTCCCATCACCTTGGACAGCTTCACAGTACCAGTCACGCTGGCCTGATCCATTGCCTGTGCATTCTTTCAGGAGACCAGAAAACAAGGACGTCTGGGCTCAGCTGACTTGGAGAACTGCTTTCTCAGTGTGTTCCTATCTAGGTCATTCCTGGTCAATGTTGTGTTCCTATTGCTAGCCTACCACCCCCAACAGTCTGAGTGAGGCCCACTGTTCTTTCTACCTGTGTAGCTTTCTGTGTTCACCTGTCTAACTGTGCCTCCAAGAGCTACCTCCCTTTAGCAGGAAAAGGCCAAAGAGATGCCCGAGCCTCCAAGGGCCCCCAGAGTCTTTGACAGGCCTGGGTTTGATCCAATGTTGTGAAGAAGGTGCACATAGATAGATGGTCTCTTCTGATACAAGGCATGAAACCCGAGCCATAATGGTAAGGTGGCATTCCTACAGGTGGTCCCTTCTGTTTGTTTATTCCTACCCAGACCCATGGAGTCCCCAAACAGATGATGATCTGGGAATCCTGCCCTTTCTGGGCCCACAGCTCATCCCTCCCTTGGGCAGAAAGCAGCTTTTCTATCTCAAAAACACCAAGAGGGCTTGATTCCACCCAGGCCTCATTGATTTGCTAAATGCAAATACTCTCTTTCATTGGGTTCATTAAGCCCCGGTAGGACTCCCTACAGCCAGGCATCCCTGCTTACCTATACAGCCCACGTGCCAAGGAAGCCAGTCCTTGGTTGGGCACACGGACATCCAAGACTGTCACCTGGAATGCAGCTTCCCTCTGAGTGTCACCTGGTGCAGATTGCCTACAACAAAATCAGAGATTGTGATCCAGAGAGACTGCCAAAATCGTCCCCCAGGTGCAGACACTCACCTTTGCCCCTTAGGCGCCCAAAGCCAAGGGAAAGACCCAGAAGAAAGAGGGAATTTATATCAGGGTTTTCTGCAAGAGCCATGGGGTATCTTTGGCAGGACTCCTATTGCCTTTCCCCTGGACCCTGAAAACCAGCAGGCCCCGAACTGCCCCAGGGGCTTCCCTGTATCCCACTCTCTCGAGTTCCTATGAGACATGCAATAAGCCCACCATCCTTGCTTCCTCCCTTTTCCCTCCCTCATTGGCATACCCCGGCAGAGGAGCACACACATACATCAACACCTGCACTTTCTTCGCCGTTCTGCACAGCCAGGGAGGCTAGAAGTGACTGAAGGCATGCCACGCTCTCGCCTTGTCTCTCCTAGGATGCCTGTGGTTTTGCACGGACAGCCTACCTTAGCATGTCTCGCATTTTGTGTTACATTGTGCCAGTGTGTGCCACCCTCATGGAGAGAGGGTGCTGGCTGATGGGCTGATCCTGGCAAGCACTCGCCCAGGACCTTCCTGGGTCTCCTTCTCACATGTGCGGAACAAGTCTCCAGTACATCAATCTGTGCCTCTTTCTCCTTCGAGTCTCTGTCCTTCTCAGCAAGACCTTAGCCTCCTCAACATCCCAGGTCCTCTGTATCCACATCCACCATTTCCACAGGACGGCCTATGTCCCCACAAACTGTGGGCTCCACAGGCGGTGGTTTTAAAGGCCCACCCCACCTGATATGCCCTGGGTGAATCCACAGACCATGCACCCGCTCTTCCTGGTCCAAACACATACAAGAACACGGAGAAATAGTGAGCGTGTTTTTGCATTTTGTCTCATTGCAGACTTCTGGAGCCAAGGTCCTGAGTTATCTCTGACCATCCTTTCCTCATTCCCATCCTGGACAGGGTCCTGCGGAGATAGGGCGATCAATCACCCTCAGACTGGGGACGCCTTGTGCCTCCTCTTCTGATTGCTTGGCATTTCCTCTCCTGTTGCGTTTATCTCTGTTTTTTCCCTGGGCTGGAGACACACACACACACACACACACACACACACACACACACACAGGCGACACAAGCACACATGTGTATACACAGACAGGCTCGATATGGGGACACAAACACAAACAGGGAACATAGGTGTTTCAGGAGCTGAAGATGCCCATGTCCAGCAATGTCTGAGATGGCATCAGTAGGCACCACGTCCTGCACTTGGAGCTCTCTGTCCACCTCCTCCCCGAACACTTCCCTATTTTCTGAAGGCAGCCTGAAGCCTCTTCCAGTGCAGCAAGTGTGGTCATGGTGAGACACTGATTGGTGGATGTGCAAAATCACAGAAGATCCCAAAGTCAGCACAGAGGTGCACTGGGACCCTGGAGAAGATGCCCTTGCAATGACAGGCCTTCCCATGGTAAGGTGCAGGAGTGTAGGCCCAGGCAATCTTAAACTCGGTGAGCAACAGGAGGCTGGGGGATGGCAGCACCCACGGAAGGATGATTCTGACAAATATACTTAATTCACCCTGCCTCTAGTAGTATCACCTAGGCCTCTTGCACTGCAACCACAGTTAAATTGAAGGAGACTTGATTCACTCACGGACACACCGAGTCCCCAAGCCCCCAGTCTCAGCAGGTCATCTGCCACATGCATGACCAAGAATCTGGCTCCACAGACAGCTTGCATGTGCCTGAGTCATCCCCATTTGGGAAAGGACAGTGTCCCGGCCACTACATGGCTGTCACTACAGGGCCCACCTCCAGACCCCTTCACCACATGTGTTTCTGCCAGTTACTCCTCATGGCAGAAACTTCCTTCCTAGGGTAATACTTCACAGGGTCGTCCACACGTCTTTGTCAATGATCTGCTGGAGGCACAAGCAAGATCAGTCCAGGGCTGACCAGGCCCGCAACCCACCCGTGAGCATCCAAGAACTCCAACATCAATCGTCACCTGTATGCAAGCCCAAAGCAACCGCACCTCAGCAATCCTGTTCGATTCTGGGCAGTAGTCGCCTGACAACCAGCTGAGAAATTTAAGGCTCCTGATTTCTAGCCTGTGGCTTGTGCTCCTCATTCACAGTCCCAGAACCAGTGGACTGGAGTGGAATATCGTGCCCTATAACCTCCAGAAAGCGAACACAAGGGTGGATTCTGCAGGTGGATCATTCACCTCCTTACACACCTACACTCACCACCCTGGAGCCACGTTTTACCAATGATGTCAAGGTAATACTCCTTAACGATCATCGTGTTCCAGAAGTAGGATTTGTCCCCAAATGTAAAGATCAGCATGCAGCGGGATTTTGGATGGTTCTGCATCTGCACCTGGCAGGATAGGGACGAGGGTAAAGGTGCAAGCTGCTAGGTGCCTCAGCTTGTCACCCAGGTAGGCATTAACAGCTTCCACGATGCCTCTGCAAAGTCTCACAGTGCAGGAACATGGCTAACATGATCCTCCTACTCCCCGCCAGGTCCCATACCCACCCATCCTCAGTCCCCCTCACTGACCTTCAATCTTGTAGCTAAGAAAGTCTTTATCTTGATTGCTGATCATGACAGAAACTTGAGGGTGGTTCATAATCTGCTTTAGGTCAAGGAGCCATTCAGACCACATGCTGGGCCAGAAGATCCAATAGCAACAGTCCTAGTCTTGGGTAGAAGAAGCACACTGGAACAGGAGTTTCCAACGATGCTGGGTTCTTCCACTTGCCCAGCCAACACTGATGCCTCCGGCCCTGCCATACCATCAGACACATTCATTGCTCCGTGTCCCCTCTGGTGTTTTGCATCTGAGGTGGTCTGCATCCCCCAACCAGGGGCTGTTTCTCACACCTACTGTCCTCCTCCTGACTTGTGTGTGCTGGGTAGTGTCATGTCACTGCTTACCTGGTCAGGATTTGCAGTCCCTGTTGCACACTGTGTCCTCAAGCAAGGGGGTAATGTGCCTCTGTGTGTGTGTGTGTGTGCCTTCAACAAGAAAGCCCTGAGTGTTTGACCTGTGTCCTGTCTTCACAACGGATGGTAGGTGTGTGTCTGAATTGGTCTGGCACTCTCAGCAGATGAGAACAGCAGCCCCTTCCAGTTCCACCTTGTGCCTTTTCACTGCACTAGTGAGTGCAAACACAGGGATTCTGACTGACGGGCATGGGTAGTGGGACTCCCGCTCTCTCAGATATTTCCCGGGATCATCCACATTTACAACAATAACTGTCTGCCGAGGCTGCTCTGGTGTACTGTCTCTGGTCATTTCTGGACTCGGGTGCTGCTCCTCCTCAGATGCAGGCCTGAGGGACACACCCAAAGTCATGGCTGTGGCACTTACAGGTGTGGCCCTGCCGGACTCTTCTCAGCTGTGCCTTTGGAGCCTGCCTCTTCCCCAGACCACACTTCATTCAAGGGTCACCCATACCTTCCCTCTTCCCTTGCCCTGTGGCCACACCTGTTTTAGCAGGATCTTTAGCACAACCATCTTGAAGGTTAAATTCTTAATTTGGCTATAAAGCTCACAAATTTTAACAGCACAGTAACACAATTTTTCTAATTTGCACTGTTAGAGTTTGGTGAGGTCTTGGTGAGTTCCTTGGTTTCAGTTAGAAAGCCCTGCATTACACTTAGGGATGTAGAGTTTTCTGAAACTGAAGGAAAGACTACAAATATTCCGACTAATTTGATTATGATACATTTTTCTAAAGACTTAAACAGTTTCTGCTTCCCTGCTGCCCAAAAAATTACCCCTAACTCCTGAAGATCTTCATGATTCTATTGTGGGAATCTCGTAGAATTGAGATTCCTCAGTGCTTAGTAATTTCATCAGTAAGCTTTTCTGAGGTGAAAAACACATTGGAATTAGTTTTTAAATTAGTCCTAGACATAACAATCAGGGGAAAAGCAAATAAAAGGAATACAGATTGAACACAAACAAACTATTACTGTTAGAAGATGGCATGACCCTCCACACAGTGAACACTAAGGATGCCAGCAGAAAATTACTCGAGCTAATCAATGAATAGAGTTAGCTGAAGAATACAAAATATATACTCAGGAATCGCTTTCATTCTGATACACCAGCAATGAAAAAGGAGAAAGAGAACTTAAGGAAAAGTATCTCATTCACGATCCAATGAAGAGACTCAAATATTTAGGAATATATTCCTCCAAAGAAAGCAAGGACCTGGTACATAAAACTCTAAAACCATGTTGAAAGAAATCAAAGATAGCACAAGTAGATGAAGAAGTATACCATGTTCTTGCATTAGAAGAATCAATATAGTGACCATCAGTAAGTATACAACTCAATGCAATCTATTGGTACATTCATTCACCATTGATATTCTTGGATTCAACTATGGAATCCCTATAAAAACACCAATGGTGTTTTTCAATGAATTAGAACAAATAATTTCACAATTTGTGTGGAAACACAAAAGACCTCCAATGAGTTAATAACTCTTGAGAAACAATGGAAACGGAGGAATCAGACTTCCTGACTTCAGACTATACTACACATCTACAGTCATCAAAATAGTAAGATACTGGGCCAAAGACAGAAATACAGATCAACAGAACAAAATAGGAAGTCCAGAGATGAAGCCACACACCCACGGCCACCTTGTCTTTGACAGAGGGGCCATAAATATGCAATGGGAAAAAGACAACCTCGTGAACAAGCAGTTCTGGGAAAACAGGTTACAGATCAACAGAACAAAATAGGAAGTCCAGAGATGAAGCCACACACCCACGGCCACCTTGTCTTTGACAGAGGGGCCATAAATATGCAATGGAGAAAAGACAACCTCGTGAACTAGCAGTTCTGGGAAAACAGGTCAACCACATTAAAAGAATGAAATGTTTTTTAATGGCACACACAAAAATAAATGCAAAATGGATTAAAAACCTAAGTGGAAGACCAGAAACTATAAAGTTCTTAGAGAAAAACATGGGCAGAAAACTCTCTGACAGAAATCACAGCAAGATCTTCTCCTCTATGTTCCACCTCCAAGAGTAATAGAAATAAAAACAGAAGGAAATAAAAGCGACTGACTGAAACTTCTAAGCTTCTGCAGAATGAAGGAAATTATAAGCAAGGTGAAAAGACAGGCTTCAGAACTGGAGCATATTACAACACATCAAACAACTGCCCAAGAGTTAATCTCCCACATATGCAAGCAGCTCATGCACTCAATACCAGAAAAAACAAACAACCCGATCAAAAAGTGGGCAGAAGAATTAAATAGACATTTCTCAAGAGAAGACATCACTTTGCCAACAAAGGTTCGTCTAGTCAAGGCTATGGTTTTTCCTGTGGTCATGTATGGATGTGAGATTTGGACTGTGAACAAGGCTGAGTGCCGAAGAATTGATGCTTTTGAACTGTGGTGTTGGAGAAGACTCTTGAGAATCCCATGGACTGCAAGGAGATCCAACCAGTCCATTCTGAAGAAGATCAGCCCTGGGATTTCTTTGGAAGGAATGATGCTAAAGCTGAAACTCCAGTACTTTGGCCACCTCATGCGAAGAGTTGACTCATTGGAAAAGACTCTGATGCTGGTAGGGATTGGGGGCAGGAGGAGAAGGTGATGACAGAGGATGAGATGGCTGGATGGCATCACTGACTCGATGGACGTGAGTCTCAGTGAACTCCGGGAGTTGGTGATGGACAGGGGAGGCCTGGCGTGCTGTGATTCATGGCGTCGCAGAGAGTCAGACTCGACTGAGCGACTGATCTGATCTGATCTGAATGAACACAGGACAGATGGTCAACATCTCTCATTATCAGAGAGATGAAAGTCAATACCAGAATGAGATGTCATCTCACACTGGTCACAATGACCATCACCTAAACTTTCAAACAAGAAACACTGGAGAGGGAGTGGTAAACTGACCAGCTTGCACTGTTGGTAGGAATGAAAATTGGTATAGCCACAATAAACCATATGATTTCTTAAAAACCTGGAAATAGAACCATCATATGACCCAGCAATCCCACTGCTTGCATACACCCCAAGGAAAGCAGAACTGAAAGAGATATGTGTACACCAATATTCATCCCACAACTATTTACAGTAGCTAAGACATGGAAGCAATCTAGATATCCACTGCAGATGAATGGATAAGAAAGTGGTGGTATATATACACGATGGACTATTACTCAGCTGTGAAAAAGAATGCATTTTAGTCCATTCTAGAGAGGTGAGTGAAACAGGAGCCTGTTCTACAGAATGAAGTAAAGTCAGAAAGAGAGATACAAATACTGTGTAGGAATGCACATGTATGCAATTTGGAGAGATCGTCACGATGATCCTACATGCAGGGCAGAAAAAGAGGCAGAGATGGAAAGAACAGACTTTTGGAGTCTGTGGAGAGGGCAATGGTGGGATGATTTGAGAGAATAGCATTGAAACATGTACATGACCATACGTAAACAGATAACTGGTGCAAGTTCAGTGCATGATGCAGGGCACCCAAAGCCAGTGCTCTGGAACAACAAAGAACAATAGTCTGGGGAGTGAGGTGGAAGGAAGGTTCTGGATGCGGGAACACGTATGTACCGGTGACTGACTCTTGTTGATGTAAGGCAAAAACTAACCCAATATTGTAAATTGAGTATCTTCCCATTAAAATAATTAAAAAAAATGAAAGGGTTGCTTTCTGAAATTTCAGTGTTGGGAGTCCATGGTACAGCATATCTTCTGAACGTATGTAACAATGTCTGATTTGAATGAGGGCAGTGTCAAATTTTGATGCCAAGGGCCGTGTTCCAATATTCTAACATCCTACGAAACAGAACTGCTAAGTTTCCTTTAAAATATTACTTTGTACTCTCCTCCAGGGCATCTTACAGAATGTTTCAAGTGACTGGAGAGGAAACAAAAGACATCACTCACTTTTTAGCACCAATTAAAGTGGGGCAATCAATTCTGAATAAAGTTTCTAGGCCTGACAAAAATGTACCTATACCATTTCTACATGACATGCATCAAAATAATTGTTCCATGGAAAATTGCACATAAGCAACTCAAGATGAAACACTATGCCTCACAGGTACTAAACAGTGAGAATAAAATGTGTTGTCACCAGTGTGTCACTTCATTCAAGTTCTTACGTCAAAATACTACAAACTGGCTTCTCAACAATGGAAAGTTTCACTTCCAGTTGTGGTAAGTCTAGGATCAGTGTGCTGGTAGGGTTAGGGTTCTGGTGTAGATCCTCCTCTGATTTGCAAACTGCTGGGTTCTTGCTGCCTGTGTTCATGGCGAGCCCTCTGAGGTCTCCTTCATACACGGAGAGATTCCTTTCCCAACAGTTCCTCTATGGTGGCAAAAGGACATCCCAGAGGGCCTGCTTCCCAATACTATCATCTTCTTGGGTTAGGGCATCAGTATACAATTTTTAGGAAGATACAAACAACAACAACAAAACAAGTGTACAACAGTCAGACCATGACAACTAACGAACACAATTTAAGTGTAGATTAAATCTTTGGACAAACCTGTATGTGTTTGTCCACAGAGAAAGTTTTTCATGTTGTCATGTGTGCAGATTCTGAAATTTTTGGCAAAGGGTTGAAGAAAGATATGTCAAAAGATTAACTATCCAGGAAGTTTTGTTTATCCATGAAGTCAACTTCTCAAGATTTTTCTTCAGCATACTAAAACTAATCCTCCATCTCAAATACATTCAGCATATAAGGGTTGAGGACCTCCACAGATGAAACACCACAGACCACATCGGTGAAGTTTTTCTTGGATTTATTTATGTATACACTCAGCTTATAAACTTGGGAAAGAAAACTCTAGCAAAGTGAAATGAAACCCTCTGAGGGTTTACTCCCCTGTTTTTATTTTAGAGAAACCAGCTAAATGTGTATTCCGTATAAATTCTCAGAAGAAATGTGTTTCAGAAATTACTTGATGAATGGTCTCTCACTACAAACGAGTATAATTGTATTGACTTTAATGAACTAGCCCTGAACTTCATTTCGTCTTACTACAGAGGATATATTCAAAGCACATTGTTAAAAAGCAAGGGTAGTATCTAAATTTGCAGGAAAATACACACACACAAATATGCACCAGTGACAAAGAGTAAGGACAAAATACACTGCGTGCAACACTTTCTCGAATTTTTCAGTGGCTCTTCCTTCCTTTCCCTTATGTCAGCTAAGGGATACATTTATGAAGGTCTTAGTTTATAGAATTTAGTTATGAAATTAGATTTTCACTCAAACAACATAATTATATGATTTATCAAATTCAGCACTATTTGGTTACAACACATATAACTTTAGAGAATGAAATGACATAAAAACTATTTTATCTGTAAAGGATCATCTAGTTATTTTATCCTTAATGGTTGTTGTACTTGAGAAATATTTAAAATGCTAAGTAAAAACACTCTCAACAAACAGATCAAAACTTTCAATGTTAAGAAAACTGAGGATTACTTAGTATAGAAAGTCTGCAACTTCTAATCACATGAATTGAAAATTATGACTCCACTCTGTCTTCTGAAAGCTTCACTCTGGAAACGCCTTTCTTATGGTAGTGGCAACACAAAATGATGAAAAGAATAGATGTTAGCAAATGGTGTAAAACACTTGGGCAGTGTCTGTAAGAAAACAGCCCCTTTTATTAACCTCAAATGCATATTTCTGCTTTCCTTAAATTCTATCAAAAATCTCAAGAAAATATCTAAATAAGTGGAATATATAGAAAGACTCCCAAACAGACGAGTTCATACTCGTCTTATGATGGTGAGACAATTTATTCAAAACATCTGTTTAAGAGAATGAGATGGTTGGATGGCATCACCGACTCAATGGACCTGAGTTTGAGCAAGCTCCAGGTGTTGGTGACGGACAGGGAAGGCTAGCGTACTGTAGTCCATGAGGTCACAAAGAGTCGGGCACGACTGAGCAACTGAAATGAACTGAAGTTATTCACAAATAATTTTATTATATTTCTGCATTCTATAAATGTATAGTGTATATGTTTTATATTCTAATGTAATCAGGAATTAATAGAAATCAATATAAAACTAAGTATCGCTATCTGTGGGAATCCTATCACAATTCAACTTTACTCACCTTGCATTAATGTCACAATCTATAGTTTCTTGCTATAAATAGAAAACTTTAAAAATCATATAACAGACCACAACAGGGTGGAAAAGCAGGCCAAAAAGTTGCAAAGAGCCTGCCAGCGACATCCTACAAATGCAATCATAAACATAAAGCAGTACAAACTGAAATGGTTCATAATCCCACACACTCTTAACACCAACTATGCCACTCCATCAGGATTATACTAAGGTGTAATCTCTCTGGGGTGACTTGGGATAAAATGCTGTTGTGTCAAGGGATACTATATACTGGGTGATGGGAGTACAAGGAAGTAGATCTCTAGGGCTCTGGCTGTGTCCCCAAAGGTCTACGTTAAATTGTTGCCCCATTTCCCCATAAGGTCTGCTTAACAATCAAAAGGCCTAAGGACAAAGAATGCTCAAATGGAAAAGAAATTCCATGGTACCTCAAAACCTCTTGTGTTCTTGAAATAAACTCCCGCTACCAAAAAAAAAAAAAAAAAAAAAAAACATCTGTTTACTGGAGGTAAAACAGGAGAGGAATCTTTTCACTTCTTTCTTTCTTCCCAGTGTATTCACAGCAGATATTTTGGTCTTTACACCTAAGTTCCATTTTATTGAAAGAACCAAGAGTTAACATTTTCCTCAAAATAATTCAGCCTCATTACTTTTTAAAAGAAATATGATACTTTAAAACAATGAAAATACACCGTTGTTTAATTAAGGCACAGTGTGCTTTAAACTATATTCATACTGTAGTTTTTTACTCTTCTAAAAGGTGATGACCAAAATTCAAACTGTAGAACGATCTTCAGACAACTGAGTTCAATTCAGATGTGACAAGAACATCTGATCTACAGAAAAATTAATTCTTGTAATAATACATAAGGTATCTTCTTTACACTACTTAGAAAATCAATCCTTTTGAACTGAAGTTAAGGACACCAACCAGATAGTTTTCTCAATACTAAATACTAAAGTTCTAAATACTAAAACACTGAACTGTAGAAGAAACTGCTTTTAATCAATCTTTGGTTCAACAGTTTTATTCCAGAAAAATCTTCCGAACTACAAACATATCACAGGGAACAAACTCACAATGAAACCGCTAAAAGAAGTTCACTGCCAAGTAAGTATTTATCTGATTCCCAATTATCTTAGTATTTATTAAAAGGCCTATATGTCATCAGA
The DNA here is from genome assembly GCF_002263795.3 of Bos taurus. Lineage (NCBI taxonomy): Eukaryota > Metazoa > Chordata > Mammalia > Artiodactyla > Bovidae > Bos > Bos taurus. The sequence continues at coordinate 25,865,429 of NC_082638.1, forward strand.
ATCTTCACTCTTACTCAAAAACTCAGGTATTAGTGTGTTAGTTGCACCGTTGTGCCCGACTCTTTGCAACCCCATGGACTGCAGCCCACCAGGCTCCTCTGCCAAGGGATTTTCCAGGTAAAGATACTGGAGTGGGTTGTCATTTCCTTCTCCAGGGGATCTTCCCAACCTAGGGATCGAACCCAGGTCTCCTGCACTGCAGGCAGATTCTTTACCAACTGAGCTACAAGGGAAGCCCCACCCCCAAAACAAAGCAAAAAACCTCATAACTTTATATAATAAAATACACTGTAAAAGAATTTTTAAAAATTGCTATCATGTTCAAAATGTGAGTTTAGTACACTTCCTCTTTGTTGTTAGTAGAAACTTATTTTAATTTTTCCAAGCTTACTAGAAGACGAATAAAATACTTTTGTCTCTAAGAAATAAAAGGGATTCAGAAACACTGTCCACAAAGCTCCATGAGAAAACTGAATACTCTTTTCCGAAACATCAATACCAGTATCATAAATGTTTTCCTTGATTAGCTGAAAACAGGTATCATCTCTTAAGAATTACTTTTAAGAGTGTAAAAGAGGCATTCCTTTAACAATTATTATGTACAAGTCTAGGACTTGTGAGCTTTTTAATTCCCCACCAAAGGAACATATATTAGGAAGAGAATCCATTACTATGTTGTTAATATTCTGAAGTATTTAATACCTACTTAAAGCAAATTTAAGCATCTATGAAAAAATACAGAAAAGAGAGAATTCTGAAACGACTGTTTCACCTAAATACTAAGTAGCAAACACTATGAGAAGACAGGGAAATGTAATAACTTTGATATTAACTACCATATTCCAGAAGCTCTCCATAAGCCTTCAGATTTCTAACTTCATCTGCTTTGTACTTTAAAATTACATCAGCTTTGTGGTCCTTGGAGAAAAACAAGGAAGGATCAAAACTGGTTAGGCAAAGAATCATCAGTTGTCTCATAAATTCCTTTCAAATTAAACACACTTAAGAAAATCCTCACTATTCTCTCACCTTCCTTGTGTCATCTGCACACACACACACACACACACACACACACACACACACACACACAATCCTCATGATGAAGTTTGCATGCATGACCAAAAAAAGTATAGACTAGGAAAGTTATGAATACAATGCACTGAATCAAAGAAAGAAAAGGAAACATGTGGGGTGGCAATGCGGTCTTGTTCACACTCTAACACTGTAGTTCAAACTGAAAGTGGTATTATTACCCAAGAGAAACCTTTCTATAACCCATAGTTGTTAGAGTATCTTACCGATTTGAATTCTCTGTGGTGCTTTAAAAAAAGATACCGTTATCTTCCTAAAACCTGACAGGCCTGAAGTGAAGTCTTTGTGTGTTTATGATGTAAATATGCCTGAGAATTACTGCCTTTTAGGGGGTTCACTTTTCTCCATTTTAAAGAAGCTGAGTCACTGACAGAGGAAAACATTATGAATGCTTACAACTAACCTAGAAAAGGCCTAAAGAAAGACAACTGAAAATATCAGTCATAAAACTGCAGTGGAATACAAACCAACACTTCTCAAACTATAATGTGCACCAAAAACACATACGTATTTTGTTAAAACTCTGAGTGTAACTCAGTAGTGAAGAGATAAGCTATTAACCTGCTTATACAATTCCATAGAGTAGTGATGCTGCTATTATCTTTAGATTATGATTTGAGTAGCAAGGGTTTGTAATTACCCACAACAGATTAAAAATCAGAAGAGCTATTTGTGGCTTAAGGGATTAATATAATTGTGGTTACACTGCCCATCAAACAGAGAATTTAACTGGGAATTAACTATTATTTGATCCATTTACAGGTTTCTATGTAGCTAATCCAAAATAAATGGACATGAAAATGATACAGTTTTATGGACAGATTCTATGTTTTTAGTCATCAAATACAAAAATAGAAAGGTTATCAATGGATGTTCCAGATAACAAAACATATAAATGACAAAAAAAAAAAAAATAAATAAATGAGTAAAACATCAGGATATAAAATGGATATACTTAAATCTGTTGTAATATTAATGCATCCATATTACCCAAAGTAATGTACATATTCCATGTAATTCCTATAACAATTCAAGTAGCATTATTTTTCCCCAGACAAAGTTATATGGAACCTCAAACAATCCAAACCGCCAAAGCAATCTTGAGAGTTAACAAACATATGGAAAGATACTGAACATCACTCATTATCAGAGAAATGCAAATCAAAACCACAATGAGGTGCCATTTCACTTCAGTCAGAATGGCTGTGATCCAAAAGTCTACAAGCAATAAATGTTGGAGAGGATGTGGAGAAAAAGGAACCCTCTTACACTGTTGGTGGGAATGCAAAGTAGTACAGCCACTACGGAGAACAGTGTGGAGATTCCTTCAAAAACTGGAAATAGAACTGCCTTATGACCCAGCAATCCCACTGCTGGGCATACACACTGAGGAAACCAGAATAGAAAGAGACAAGTGTACCCCAATGTTCATTGCAGCACTGTTTCTAATAGCCAGGACATGGAAGCAACCTAGAGGTCGATCAGCAGATGAATGGATAAGAAAGCTGTGGTACACATACACAATGCAGTATTACTCAGCCATTAAAAAGAATACATTTGAATCAGTTCTAAAGAGGCAGATGGAACTGGAGCCTATTATACAGAGTGAAATAAGCCAGAAAGAAAACCACCAATACAGTATACTAATGCATATATATAGAATTTAGAAAGATGGTAACAACAAGCCTGTATGCAAGACAGCAAAAGAGACACATATGTATAGAACAATCTTTTGGATCCCGTGGGAGAGGGAGAGGGGATGATTTGGAATAATGGCATTAAAACATGTATAATATCCTATAAGAAACGAATCGTCAGTCCAGGTGATGCAGGATACAGGAAGCTTGGGGCTGGTGCACTGGGATGACCCAGAGGGATGGTATTGGGAGGCAGGTGGGAGGGGATTCAGGATGGGAAACATGTGTACACCCATAGAGGATGCATGTTGATGTATGGCAAAACCAATACAATATTGTAAAGTAAAATAAATAAATAATAATAATAACAATTATAATAAAAGAAAGAAAGAAAGAATAAAGCTTGAGGACACATACTTCCTGCTTTTGAAACACAACTGTTCAAACAATATGGCACTGGGATTCCACCAGTAATGCAGGTCCTGGAACAAAACAGAGCACTCAGAAATACAATTTTTCAAAACCACCCAACTAACACTTATGAAGGGAACCAAGACCACAGTGTAGAAAACACATCCTCTCCAATAGACAGCGCTGTAAAAACAATACTTAACATAAAAGTAGACCCCCCTTTCTTACACTAGAATCTACCTAAAATTACCCTGAAATAGATCAGAGATTTAAACACAGAGCTGAAACTATAAAACTACTGCAAGAAAACACATTGTACAACTACTAAATGCCACTCTTGCTCTTTGATTTTGGTATAGGCCACCAAACCCATAAGCAACAGAAGCAAAACCTAGTAAGTGAAACTATATCACACTAAATTGATTTTGCACAGAAAAGGACACTGTCAACAACAACAACAAAAAAGACAGTGTACTAGACTGGTGAAAATATTTGCAAGTGATATGACTAATAAGGGTTTAACAGCCAAGGTAGATAAATCCTGCCATTTGCAACAACATGGATGAACCTGGAGAGTAGTGTGCGAAGAGAAACACGTCACACAGAGAAAGCAAACACTGCAGGACCTCATTTATATGTGGAATCAGGACTGAATACAAACTCATCAAAGTTCAGGGATGCTCCTAATCTCTCAGCTTTGACTGACCTGGATTTTCTGCACAAGCCTGAAATGAAAAGAAGAACTATCAGTTGCCTGGCTGAGTATTAAAGGTACTCCCCACCTTGCACAGAGCCTAAAAACAGAGGTTGAGAGGGCTGCTGGTTTTTAATGAAACCTCAAACATAGGCTGTCTGCTAGGTTATAAACAAGCATTCAGTGGTCACACACAAGGAAAAAATACATACCATACAGAATCTGTTTCAGAAATCATCCAACAAATGACAACAAGTAAAAGCTCTGGGACAAGAAATCTGATGTCCCATTTCACCATGTTATATCTGCATTTTCTAGTTTTCAACAACAACAACAACAAAACATGAGACACACAAAGAAATAGGATGTGTCTGGTCACATAAGGAAATAAGTAGGTAATACAAAGCATGGCTCAGAAAGCCCAGAGGCTGGACTTAACAGAGACTTTACATCAGGTAGTATAGATAAAAAGAATACAAGAAACAATATAATTGTCAAGAATATTTCACTAGAGAATCAGGATATACAGATTATTTAAAAGAAAACCAGTGGACATGAAAAGTGGAGTGGTTGACTTCAAACTGTCACGGTAAATCACTAATAGAACAACAACAACAACAACAACAACAAAATCAACAAGGAAACAAAAGACTGAAACTTTACAAATCAGAAAGTCTTAGGTATTTACAGAAAACATGACCTGATAACAGAATAGAGAGAAACAGCAATTATTTCACTCAAAATTTAATTAAGCACAAGTGATGGGTTTGACCCAGAAATCTAAAGGATTTCTATTTCACAAGTCATATTTCAAACATTAAGACCATATTGGGCCACTACCAAGTATTTCTGTAAATATTTATTTCAGATTTATAACTTACACTTAAAAAGACCTAGTCCATGTCTTAGCTTTGTCATATGAGCCAAAAAAAAAAAACCACATTTTTTGGAGATAGAGGTTTTGCCTTATTTAATTGCATCATATACAACAGTGGTTTCTCAAACTTGGATCTGAGATCTTTAAATTTAAAAATCATAACTGAGAACCCAATATAAACTTACTATTTTTTTTTCTTTTGATGAAAGAGAATACTAATGAAAATCACTGTCATATGCTACTGTTCTTATTTCAGCAAAGGTCTCATTTCAAAAAATATTTAAAAAACAAAACTGTAGGGAGTCCTCTGGTGGTCCAAAGATTAGGACTCAGGGCTTTCACAGCAGTATTCTGGATTCAATCCCTGACTGGGGATCTAAGATCCCACAAGCTGCAGTAATATCAAAAATTAAATTAAAAAAATTGAATGGAAAATGAATACTCTAGCTCTGTGAAATATATTTCATAAAATACAAAGATATCTTCGTTTTACTACAGAAAACTGAAAAAGTCAGCCTGCAGCATAAACCCTAAAAACCTAGCACAGATCTTTAAATACACTTGGACTTTAAATGAGGACAGAGTGATGAGCTGTAGTATTTATCCAAAATTATAAGAGAATATGTATTGCATATTGTATTAAAATAAGATAAGAAACAACCAGTCTTCCCATAGAACACATATACCGTAAGTCAGCTAGAATCCTATCATCTTAAACATAAGTGGATCATAACAAATTTTGATGCCAGAAGGATGAGAATCATAACTGGCCAGGACAGGTCAAAGGCATTTTATCACATCAGTGAAATAATGATATTAATGATTTTAAATTCAAGAACATTATAAATGTAAATGTAATTGTTACCTGATAGTCTCAAAGACCAATCAATATAATATCTGAAGTATTTATCCAAATCTATAAAATAAAACTCACAGTATATTACATTTAAAATACAAACAAACAATAGTGTTTGATGTTAAGCCATACTTAACGTGATACAAAAAATACAATTCACACAGCGTGTGAAAACCATCTGCTAAGGATTGGGGGAAAACTACGGACATGTGGTGTGTGTGTGTGTCTTGTGTGTATGTGCAGGTATATGTGTATGATGTGTGTGTGTGTTCATGTCCATGAGACAAAGTCTAGTTATAGATAGTTAGAGTATATTAAGCAAAACTAAAGTTAGGCAGTTCAGTTTGGGTCAAATTTTCTAATGTAGTCTATTAAAATATACAGTAATTTACACTGTTGGTGGGAATGCAAACTAGTACAGCCACTATGGAGAACAGTGTGGAGATTCCTTAAAAAACTGGAAATAGAACTGCCTTATGATCCAGCAACCCTACTGCTGGGCATACACACTGAGGAAACCAGAAGGGAAAGAGACACGTGTACCCCAATGTTCATCGCAGCACTGTTTATAATAGCCAAGACATGGAAGCAACCTAGATGTCCATCAGAAGATGAATGGATAAGAAAGCTGTGGTACATATACACAATGCAGTATTACTCAGCCATTAAAAAGAATACATTTGAATCAGTTCTAATTAGGTGGATGAAACTGGAGCCTATTATACAGAGTGAAGTAAGCCAGAAGGAAAAACATAAATACAGTATACTAACGCATATATATGGAATTTAGAAAGATGGTAACAATAACCCGGTGTACGAGACAGCAAAAGAGACACTGATGTATAGAACAGTCTTATGGACTCTGTGGGAGAGGGAGAGGGTGGGAAGATTTGGGAGAATGGCAATGAAACATGTAAAATATCATGTAGGAAACGAGTTGCCAGTCCAGGTTCGATGCATGATGCTGGATGCTTGGGGCTGGTGCACTGGGACGGCCCAGAGGGATGGTATGGGGAGGGAGGAGGGAGGAGGGTTCGGGATGGGGAGCACATGTATACCTGTGGCGGATTCATTTTGATATTTGGCAAAACTAATACAATTATGTAAAGTTTAAAAATAAAATAAAATTAGAGAAAAAATAAATAAAATAATTAAAAGTCAAAAAAAATATATATACAGTAATTTTACCTCAACTAAAGTCTTTTAAAATTACAAAAGCATAGTTCTTTGTCACATAAATTACTTGTATTCACAAATCACTTTGGGAATTTTTAGTTATTTTAAACAAATGAAAATAATTCATCCACACAAATATAGCCATCTAGTTACCAATCTACATCAATTCAGGACCCAAATCACTAACTGGAAAAGAATGATTCAAGAGAAAAAACTGTTTTTTTTAATCCAAAAAATTAGGGTTGAAAGAACTTTAAAACAATATGATCAATAAATGTGCCAAAGTTACTAAATAAGATGGTCTATCATGTTATGAGGTCGATAAAGGACAGCAATGGTATGGACCTAACAGAAGCACAAGATATTAAGAAGAGATGGCAAGAATACAGAGAAGAACTGTACAAAAAAGATCTTCAGGACTCAGATAGCCACAGTGGTGTGATCACTGACCTAGAGCCAGACATCCTGGAATGTGAAGTCAAGTGGGCCTTAGAAAGCATCACTACGAATACAGCTAGTGGATGTGATGGAATTCCAGTTGAGCTATCCCAAATCCTGAAAGATGATGCTGTGAAAGTGCTGCACTCAATATGCCAGCACATTTGGCAAACTCAGCAGTGGCCAGGGGACTGGAAAAGGTCAGTTTTCATTCCAATCCCAAAGAAAGGTAATGCCAAAGAATGCTCAAACTACCGCACAAATGCATTCATCTCACACACTAGAAAGGTAATGCTCAAAATTCTCCAAGGCAGGCTTCAGCAATATGTGAACCATGACCTTCTTGATGTTCAAGCTGGTGTTCAAGAAGGCAGAGAAACCAGAGATCAAGTTGACAACATCTACAGGACCATTGAAAAAGCAAGCAAGTACCAGAAAAGCATCTATTTTTGCTTTATTGACTATGCCAAAGCCTTTGACTCTGTGGATCACAATAAACTGTGGAAAATTCTGAAAGACATGGGATTACCAGCCCTCTTGACCTGCCTCTTGAGAAATCTGTATGCAGGTCAGAAAGCAAGTTAGCACTGGAAATGGAACAGCAGACCGGTTCCAAATAGAAAAAGGAGTACCTCAAGGCTGTCTATTTTCACCCTGCTTATTTAACTTCTATGCAGAGTACATCATGAGAAATGCTGGGCTGGATGAAGCCCAAGATGGAATCAAGATTGCTGGAAGAAATGTCAATAACCTCAGGTATGCAGATGACATCACCCTTATGGCAGAAAGTGAAGAAGAACTAAAGATTCTCTTCATGAAAGTGAAAGAGGAGAGTGAAAGAGTTGGCTTAAAGCTCAACATTCAGAAAACTAAGATCATGGCATCTGGTCCCATAACTTCATGGGGAATACATGGGGAAACAGTGGCTGACATTTTATTTTATGGGTGGCTCCAAAATCACTGCTGATGGTGATTGCAGCAATGAAATTAAAGGACACTTACTTGGAATGAAAGTTATGACTTACCTAGACAGCATATTAAAAAACAGAGACATTACTTTGCCAACAAAGTTCCTTCTAGTAAAGGCTATGGTTTTTCCAGTAGTCATGTATGGATGTGAGAGTTGGACTCTAAAGAAAGCTGAGTGCCAACAAAGTGATGCTTTCTTACTTAGTGTTGGAGAAGAGCCTTGAGAGTCCCTTGAACTTCAAGGCCATCCAATCAGTTCATCCTAAAGGAGATCAGTCCTGGCCGTCCATTGGAAAGACTGATGTTGAAGCTGAAACTTCAATACATGGCCACCTGATGCCAAAAAAACTGACTCATTTGAAAAGACTCTGATGTTGAGAAAGATTTAGGGCAGCAGGAGGTGGGGACGATAGAGGGTGAGATGGACGAATGGCATCACCGACTTAATGAACAAGTGTTTGGGTAAACTCCAGGAGTTGGTGATGGACGGGGAGGCCTGGCATTCTGCAGTCCACGGAATCACAGAGTCGGACACAACTCAGTGACTGAACTGAACTGCTCTTTGGAAGAAAAGCTATGGCAACTCTATACAACATGTTAAATGCAGCTACAACGTTGTTGACAAAGGTCTGTATAGTCAAATATTTAGTTCTTCCAGTAGTCACGTATGGATGTGACAGTTGGGAACATAAAGAAGGCTGGACACTGAAGAGTTGAAGCTTTTCACTGGAAGTTCTGGAGAAGACTCTTGAGAGTCCATTGGATGGCAAGGAGATCAAAGAAGTCAATCCTAAAGGAGATCAACCCTGAACATTCACTGCAATTTCTGCTGCCAAAGCTCCAATACTTTGGCCACCTGATGCAAAGAGTCAACTGAAAGGAGAAGACCTTGATGCAGGGAAAGCAGGAGGGCAAGAGAAGAGGACAACAGAAGATGAGATGGTTGGATGGTATCACAGGATTCAAGGTATATGAGTCTGACCAAACTCAGGGAGACAGTGAAGGACAGGGAATCCTAGTGTACTGCAGTTCATGGGGTCCCACAGAGTCATAGATATGACTTATCAACTGAATAACAACTCGACCAAAGAGCTCCTAGTCTAATCTGTAATTATCCTGAAAAGTAATGGGATTCACATGCTAGAGAGTTCCTTGGATAAAAGGCCATGAACCCAGCTTAGTACTCAGGACTACTACACAAAAGAAAATAGCAAAGAAAAGAAGACGATAAGTTAAAAATTGGCCATGAAAACACACTTCTAATGTAAGGAAAAATATGAAGTTCAAGGACCAGATTATCTTTAGCCACACATCATGTTCCAAATAATAAATTATTTGTGCTTGTGTGTTAGTGTGTGTGTATGTGTGTGTGTGTTGTGTGTGGGTTTAATGGCTTTCAGTATGCAGGAATAACTGCAAGGCTTTGTTAAGAAGTGCTGTAAATTACTGAAACAAATGGACAAATGTGAATGGAGTTTATATACCAGCTCTACAATGAAGAATAGAATTTTCAATTAAGAGAAAAGTATACATATGAATTGAACAATATTTAAATTTCCATTCATTTCAACATCCACATATGGCTAGTGGCTATACAAAAAAAAAAAAAAAAAAACAGGTTTCCCCAGTGGCTGGGCCATGAAGAATTCACCTGCAAATGCAAGAGACAAAGGAGACACACATTTGACTTCCAGGCCAGGATGATCCCATGGAGAATAAAAGGACAACGCATTCCAGTATTATTCTTGCAAATCCCATGGAGACAGGAGCCAGGTGGGGCACAATCCATGATTTCAAAAAAGAATCAGACATGACTAAGCACAACCAACATTTCTAGAAAAGTACTTCAGTGCAATTGTGTTCAGTCACTCAGTCATGTCTGACTCTTTGCGACCCCATGCATAGCAGCACACCAGTCCTCCCTACCCATTGCCAACTCCCGGAGTTTACCCAATCTCATGTTCATCGAGTCGGTGAGGCCATCCAACCATCTCATCCTCTGTAATCCCCTTTTCCTTCTGCCCCCAATCCCTCCCAGCATCAGGGTCTTCTCCAATGAGTCAAATCTTCGCATAAGGTGGCCAACATATTGGAGTTTCAGCTTCAGCATCAGTCCTTTCAATGAATACCCAGGACTGATCTCCTTTAAGGTGAACTGGTTAGATCTCCTTGCAGCCCAAGTGACTCTCAAGAATCTTCTCCAACATCACAGTTCAAAAGCATCAATTCTTCAGCGCTCAGCTTTCTTCACAGTCCAACTCTCACTTCCGTACATGACCACTGGAAAAACCATAGCCTTGCCTAGACGAATCTTTGTTGGCAAAGTAATGTCTCTGCTTTTTAATATGCTATCTATGTTGGTCAAGAAGTGATAATACCAGACCATCTGACCTGCCTCTTGAGAAACCTATATGCAGGTCAGGAAGGAACAGTTAGAACTGAACATGGAACATGGACTTGTTCCAAATAGGAAAAGGAGTACACCAAGGCTGTATATTGTCACCCTGCTTATTTAACTTCTATGTGAGTACATCATGAGAAACACCCTGGGCTGGAAGAAGCACAAGCTGGAATCAAGATTGCCTGAAGAAATATCAATAACCTCATATATACATATGACACTATCCTTATGGCAGAAAGTGAAGAGGAACTAAAAAGCCTCTTGATGAAAGTGAAATAGGAGAGTGAAAAACTTGGCTTAAAGCTCAACATTCAGAGAACTAACACTATGGCATTTGGTCCCATCACTTCATGGGAAATACATGGGGAAACGGTGGAAATAGTGACAAATTTTATTTTGGGTGGCTCCAAAATCACTGCAGATGGTGACTGCATCCATGAAATTAAAAGACACTCCTTGGAAGGAATGTTATGACCAAACTAGATAGCATATTAAAAAGCAGAGACATTACTTTGCCAAGAAAGGTCTGTCTAGTCAAGGTTATGTTTTACTAGGTGACAATAGAATTGTAAGGTTAAATTTCTTGTAACCATTCTCCTGGAATTATATAAAGAAAGGCTTCGCTCTTAGGAGATGAAATATTTAGGGCTAAAGTCTATAACTAAATATCTAGACCTGCCTATAACAAAGTTTAAAATGTCAGAAGGAAAATGTTCATGTACAGAAAAAAAGTACAAAAAGAAAACATTAAAGATTAGTGAGTCTAAGTGAAAAACATATGGGATTTGTGCTCACATTTCAACGTTTCTGTAGGCTTAAATTTTCACTAAAAGGAAAAATGTAGGTACTTCAGTCAATTAGTTTACTCTTAGTTTAGTCTGCACTTACCTAAATAAGAGTCAGTTATTCGGTTACTTTATTAAATATGATCATGCACTAGTGACATTGTAGCACTGATGGTCTGAGGTCTTGGCACGGATGTCTCATAGTCTATTGAAAAATATTACGATGGTAGGGAATTTTCAATGTTGGAAGACATCCTTACTCTGCTCTAAACCTTAAAATTCATTCTCAGTTATACCATCCTTTTCCATAGAATAAAAACAGAACACTTTGTTTACAGAAATGCCATTAAGCATCCAAGAGAAACAGTGTAAAATGAATTATTTAATAAAGAAATTCTGGTAAAATGTATGACAATGAAAATGGGGAAAAGATGGAGCTATGTGGGGCTTTGGTGGTGGCTCAGTGGTAGGGAATCCACCTGCCAATACAGCAGACACCAGTTTGATCCCTGCTCCAGGATGAATCCACATGCCTCAGAACAACTGAGCCCCTGTGCCACAGCTACTGAGCCTGTGTTCTACAGCCTGGAAGCTGCAATTGTTGAGCTCACGTGCTGCAACTACTGAAGCCTGGTCTCCCTAGAGCCTATGCTCCACAAGCAGAGAGTGTACCCCAATGAGAATCCTGTGCACTGCAACTACAGAGAAGCCCCTGTTCCCCACAACTAGAGAAAAGTCCATCCACAATAATGAAAAGCCCATCCACAGTAATGAAAGCCCAGTACAGCAAAAAAAAAAAAAAGAAAATATATATATATATATTATATATAAGCAAATATATATATTTGCAAATATATATATAAGCAAATAACAGCATTTAGATTAAAAAAAAAGTGAGATATGAGACAACTCCTCAGGACTCTCACTAAGGTATGTTTCAGATTAAACTCTGAAATTCACATTATTATAAAAGGTATAAATAGCTAAAGAATTCTTGTTTTGACCATCTTCTTTAAATGCGAAGTATCTTTTTTTCACATTTGTTTCCCTTAACCTTGCACCTGTTTCTGCCTCCTTTACTTCAGTGATTAAAAAGTGAATAAATATTGAGATCTAATTATCTGTATAATAGTTTACAAACTCATCAAACAAGCTAACATAAGCTGTTAAATTTTATATAAACAGGGAAACAAACAGATTATCATTTAAATAGCAGCAAAATATTAACAGACCTCAAAAGAGATTTACAATTTAACCTAATTTGTTAGTAATTAGCCACGGACAAATTTGCTGATGGCTTTCTTCTAAATCCCTTAGCAGATAAATATATGATCAACCACATAACCCATTACCAGAGATAACCTGTAGCATTTTTTATTTTCCATGTTTTCCAATTAAACCCGGGTTCTATACATTCCCTTCTACAATTCATTTGCAAATTAATAAACCAAAATAGTCCATATATTTATAAAGCAATGAAAACTGAAAAATCATATGTCAAAATGTCTTCAGTTTGGCCTGAGAGGAAGCAGCTGGTTTAAAATTCCCTCAGATGGAAGAGGGGAGTTACCCACAGCTGCAATGAAACTGAGGAAGATAACATTAACAAAAATGTGTTGAACATCTACTAAGCACCAAGTTGTGGTAATTCTGCTTTCATAAAATAATTACTAGTCTCTTATAGAATACACAAGCCAACATGGGCACCTGAAACTTCATTCCTAGAAACAGAGGAGGAAACAAGGAATGTATGGAAATGATTACTCATTTGTAAGTTAAAAGTTAATTAAATTAGGGGGAAAAAAAAGTGGAAGTGGTTTGTAATTTACCTAACACATTCTGAAAAAGACATTCTTAGAGTTTCCCTGAATAGTTAGCAGCAACACATTTGCTAGAGAAAGGCTGTACCAGTTGGTTTGGGGACTCTAGAGAGCACTGAAGTCAAAGGCAAAGAAGTGTGACCGAATATGACAAAGGTTAAGTAAGCCTTGAAAGCTAAAATGAAGTGCAAGGAATGAATTATGAAGAGAGATTTGTTGTGGAATGTGAAATATGGTCCTATTCTGAAGGATGTATTCTCATTCCTTGCAGTTACAATTTTCCAGGAGGCATTTCAAGGATATTAACCATGACCCAAGCAGAACTCAGGTCTGTAAAAAGGAGAATTCAAGGAATAACTGTCCCACTGCCCTCTTTCAATTAGCTTAGAAGTACCGTTTTGGAAGTTACAAGTAAAGTTATTGTCAAATCTGATTATTTGTGAACTGTCTGCCTCAGAATAAAGATAAGTAGAAATGCATAGTGCCAGCATCGATTTTACGGGAAAAGAAGGCTGAACACGTTGGGATATGTGTGCCTTCTAAAAAAATGGTTAAGGTTTGTGACAGGTAGAGGAAAGTACAGGCAGACATGAACCTAAACATGCAACATGGATTTACCCTTTCCTGGGAGCTCAGATGGTAAAGCGTCTGCCTACAATGTGAGAGACCTGGGTTCCATCCCTTGGTCAGAAAGATTCCCTGGAGAAAGAAATGGCAACCCACACCAGTATTCTTGCCTGGAAACTCCCATGGACCGAGGAGCCTGGTAGGCTACAGTCCATGGGGTTGTAGAGTTGGACACGACTGAGCAACTTCACTTCACTTCACTTCACTTACAAAGAAGCAGTTATTTTCACCAGTAGTGAACTGTCCACAAAGTAAAGTATAGCCAAATACTTAACAGTTGCAAAAGAAAAAATCAGGGTGTCATAAACAACAGCTAAGGGAGAGTCCTGGGAAGGGATGAAGGCCAGAGGGGCGAAGCCTCCACTGACCAAAAGTAGGCTTCTGCCAGTTTACTAACGCACCTGCAGTTAAACTGGCATGAATCCCAAACTAATAGTATTTTACCCGCGGTGTAAAATTGACAAAAAGGGAGGGAAAATTATACCGCTATGTGAACAGAGCGAGAGGAAGCACGAGCAGCTTCTCGCTCCTATGCGGACTGTGCAGTTCACTCAAAGACATCAGCCAACCAGAAGGAGGAGGAAATACCACTGATGGTGGCTGAGCAATCAGTGGTTCCTGGAAACTGAGTCATTACCTTTATTCTTGGGCAGAGCTGTAGCAGCAGGCTCACTGTTTCCAAGCAGCTTCCTGTGCTGCTTCCGCTGCCAGATAATCCTCCGAGGCTTCCAAGGTACTAAGTTACACTCTCTGAATTGAGAACTCGGGAGAGATTGGCACGCGGCCACTCTTAGCAGCAACAAAATGGCAACCCGGCTGGTATTACGGTGTAAACGTCACTTTTCTCGCGCATGACGCTACCAGCCTATCCCCCAAGCACAGTCTCTTCTGCCCTACGGAGCACGTGTAGTCCAAACCAACTGACTTCCTGGTACTCAACACTGTGAGGGACGCTGTGTCCGATTCCAGTAAAGAATGATATATTTTTGGAGAACACCGCGCTGAGCTTGAAACGAGATGTGTCAATGTAATGAAGACGGCGTGCGTTTCCCTAACTAGAAACCGCTTGAGCTAACTCATACTACTGAACAGACTTCTGCTACCTGTTAATAAGTGCTCTTGCCTGACCATTTCTTCACTTAAATTGTATCCGTTGTCTTCCTTCTTGGAGAAACAAATTCCATCAGGATGCTTCTGTTAGAAATCTAGCATAATACAAGTGGTGGAGGAATTAAAGAGAAAGGTTATATATCTATCAGAGGACCTGGACAAACGTTCTTATGTTTGGGAGACAGGAACCTCTTGTGGTTCATTAGAGATCCCTCTCTTTGAAATATTTAGGTCCAGTAAGCTAGGGACTGGTGATGGCGGTAGTAGAGCCCCTAGTCTGTGTATCCAATGTTGGAGTGATGTAATGAAGTTTAAAGTTACTGCAAACAAACAAACAAACAAAAATATCTTCTCTTCGGAAATAAAATATTTAGTATTGTTTTTCATAGTGATGGAAGACCTTTTCACCTATTTAAGCATTAGTGAACATTCTAGCTAGATATAATTTTGCTTGAACTTTATGCTAGACACCCTATTTCTGACCTGTGAAACAAATATTGTACATCTGCTTTAACCATGGAGAATAGTCACTGGGTATTCACTTGAATGGGGAGGTAAAAATCTACTGTAGTTGTCTGTCATCAGTGTACCCTCTGGAAAATCAGGATACGAAAATGAGATTGTGCATTTCTGTGCTTTGGAGTTGTGTGTTCCTAGTCAGTTAAGATAATTAAGAAGTTTAATGATTCCAGATTCTTGCCTAGGAAAACACTAACATCACTGCTTGCCATATTTGTATTTTGTGGTTAACAGGATCCTTTTTACCACGATATATGTTTCACTCATGTATTTTCCACTTTAAAGAAATTTCTGTGTATACTGGCTCTGCCCCTACAGCTTCAGAACACTCCTCTTAAAACTGTATGAAAGACCATTTACCAGGCTATGGCCCTTGAGTTTGTTTGAATATTTTTTCCAATTAGTATATAATTTGTTGGGTATTTTCATCAATATGGTATAATTTCCTTCAAAGGAAAAAAAATGTGTTTCACTTCAAGTATGAAACGTTGTACTGAAAGTTATCTCTTACTTAATCATGACATATGATCAGTGAGTCCACATAATAAGGAATGACAATTGGAACTTTTAAGCAGAAACTAGGGCTTCCCTGGTAGGTCACCTGCTTAACAATCTGCTGCAATGCAGTTTGATTTCTGGTTTGGGAGGCTTATCTGGACAAGCAACAGGTCACTCACTCCCATATTCTTTAGGCTTCCGTGGAGGTGCAGATAGTAAAAAATTCACCTGCTATAAGAGATCTGCTGGAAGAGTGGCCTGACAACCCACTCCAGTATTCTTGCCTGGAAAACCCCCATAGACAGAGGAGCTTGATGGGCTATAGTCCAGAGGTCACAAAAAGTCAGACATAACTGTGAGACTAAGCAGACCAGAAACCAAAATAGATTTTTAAAAAATGCTTGAAAAGCTTGAAGTTTGGAGGTCTGCCTTAGAAAGAGTATTTTAACCCTGAAAAAAATACATTAAGCAATGAACTTTACTACTCTCTTGTCCCTATAAAATCACAGGAGAAATGGAGTGTCATTTCCCTTTTTAGAGGATAGTTGTTGTAGTGAAAATATTAAATGATTAAATAAATGATTTAAATCTACTGAAATGCTGCTTGCAAAAATGAAAAAAAAATCTAATTCAAGATGAATATTAAAGCAAGAACATAATTGAAATCAGTTGCTGTTGTAAGACATGGCTTCAAAAGAGAGCTAAATAAATGTATATAATGACTGGCTAAATTCTCTGGCAATACATTATAAAAAATCACGGTCAATATTGAAAAGATTTTTACACACAATAAAAATAAATGCCTTTTAGTTATGCATAGTTTGAATAATCAAAAACACTGACTACTTTTCAGACATTCCAGGAAAAGGTCTTTTAAACAAATTATTTACTTTATCTCCCAAAACAATATAGTGGTGGTGGTCGTGATTAGTTGCTAAGTAATTTCCTTCTCTTTTTCATCTCCATGGACCATAGACTACCAGGCTTCTCTGCCCGTGGGATTACCCAGGCAAGAATACTGAGGTTGGTTTCCATTCTCTCTTCCAGAAGATCTATCTTTCCAACTCAGGGATTTCTCAACATTGGGTCATCCACATTGGGAGGTGGATTCTTTACCACTGAGCCACCAGGAGAATCCCCCAAAGCAACACAGTATCTACTTAAGAAGTAGTTCTTGTCTTTTATATGTATTGTATCAAACTTCTAGCCTGCAGAGTCTGGGTTTGTTCAGAACTACCCTAGTGATCCTTTGGTTAATAGTCAACTTCCTAGTGATCCTTGTCTGGGAGGATCCCACATGCTGAAGTGTAACTAAACTCATGGGCCACAACTCATGAGCTCATGTGCCAAAACTAGAGCCAGTGTTCTGCAACAAAAGAAACCATCACAATGGGAAGGCTATGCACCATATCAAAGTGCACCATACCACTTGCCTCAGCTAGAAAAAGCCCTTGAACATCCATGAATACCTGGCCCCGCCAAAATAAATAAAATTTAAAAAATAATAAAATAAATGAGTTCCTTAAAAAAGTGAGTTTGTTTAACATAGAAGTGTAGTTACATATATGCAGCAACAAGCAAATGTACCTTGAATGTTGAAAGCACAAAAATACTTATTTTTCAAAACATGATAGAACAATACTGATTAGAACAAATTTACCACAAAATAAAAATATTCTATGCAATAGTTCACCAAGATGAGATGTAAGGGTATCCCAACCATCAGAGTTCAGATTTGTGGTATGAATGCCTAAAAGCCTATGAAACATAATGTTGCTTATATAATTCGAGCATACATAGATCTACTTAAGCTGTTAGCTCTCTCTTCTGTGTCTTTATATTTCCTTCTGAAGCAATTTGGATTTTCTAAAAGAATGTGTAGATTTGTTTTCTTTGTTTTAGTTTCTGAGGAGACTTCTCATTCTGCCCACACACTAGGAAACTTTTAATATATTTTCCATTACTATAGTTCAAGTTTTGTGTACCCTAAACTTGCATACCATTAACCCTGTACTGTATTTCTTTCAGCAGGCTTTAGTGATGTTCTTCAAGTTGTTTTTGCCATTCTTTAATTTGGATATAATGCTCACTGATTTTAATAGAAAATTAACAGTTTTTTACTGTGCTTTTATTTTTTTATATAAATTTATTTATTTTAATTGGTGGTTAATTACTTTACAATATTGTATTGGTTTTTCCATGCATCAACGTGAATCCGCCACAGGTATACACGTGTTCCCATCCTGAACCCACCCGCCCCTCCACCCTACCCTTCTGGGTCATCCATCCTTCTGGGTCGTCCCAGTGCACCAGCCCCAAGCATTCAGTATCATGCATGAAACCTTGACTGGTGATTCATTTCATATGTGATATTAAACATGTTTCAGTGGCATTGTCCCAAATCATCCCACCCTCTCCCTCTCCCACAGAGTCCAAAAGACTGTCCTATACCTCTGTGTCACTTTTACTGTCTCGCTTACACGGTTATCATTACCATTTTTCTAAATTCGATATATATGCATGTGTATGCTGTATTGGTATTTTTCTTTCTGGCTTACTTCACTCTATATAATAGGCTCCAGTTCATCCACCTCATTAGAACTGATTCAAATGTATTATTTTTAATGGCTGAGTAATACTCCATTGTGTATATGTACCACAGCTTTCTTATCCATTCGTCTGCTGACAGTCATCCAGGTTGCTTCCATGTCCTGTCTATTATAAATAGTGTTGCAATGAACATTGGGGTACACGTGTCTCTTTCAATTCTGGTTTCCTCGGTGTGTATGCCCAGCAGTGGGATCGCTGGGTCGTATGGCCATTCTATTTCCAGTTTTTTAAGGAATCTGCACACTGTTCTCCATAGTGGCTGTACTAGTTTGCATTCCCACGAACAGTGTAAGAGGGTTCCCTTTTCTCCACACCCTCTCCAGCATGTATTGCTTGTAGGTGTTTGGATCATAGCCATTCTGACTGGTGTGAAATGGTACGTCACTGTGGTTTTGATTTTCACTTCTCTGATAATGAGTGATGTTGAGCATCTTTTCATGTGTTTGTTAGCCATCTGTATGTCTTCTTGGAGAAATGTCTATTTAGTTTTTTTGCCCATTTTTTAATTGGGTCATTTATTTTTCTGGAATTGCACTGCAAGAGTTGCTTCTATATTTTTGAGATTAGTTGTTTGTCAGTTGCTTCATTTGCTATTATTTTCTCCCATTCAAGGCTGTCTTTCCACCTTGCTAGTAGTTTCCTTTGTTCTGCAGAAGGTTTTAAGTTTAATTAGGTCCCATTTGTTTATTTTTGTTTTTATTTCCAATATTCTGGGAGATGGGTCATAGAGGATCCTGCTGTGATTTGTGTCAGAGAGTGTTTTGCCTATGTTCTCCTCTAGAAGTTTTATAGTTTCTGATCTTACATTTAGATCTTTAATCCATTTTGTGTCTTTTTGCGTGTAGGGTGTTAGAAAGTGTTCTAATTTCATTCTTTTACAAGTAGTTGGTTGACCAGTTTTCCCAGCACCACTTGTTAAAGAGATTGCCTTTAATCCATTTTATATTCTTGCCTCCTTTGTCAAAGATAAGGTGTCCATATGTGCATGGATTTATCTCTGGGCTTTCTATTTTGTTCCATTGATCTATATTTCTGTCTTTGTGCCAGTACCATACTGTCTTGATGACTGTGGCTTTGTAGTAGATCCTGAAGTCAGGCAGGTTGATTCTTCCAGTTCCATTCTTCTTTGTGAACATTGCTTTGACTATTCCAGTTTTTTCTGTATTTCCATATGAATTGTGAAATATTATTTGTTCTAGCTCTGTGAAAAATACTGTTGTTAGCTTTATAGGGGTAGCAGTGCTTTTAGAATGTGGTGAGCTATTCTGTTTCAGGATTTCATTTGGAAAATCCTGCATTATTATTAGGGCTGTAGTATCTTCTGACACTGAAGGAAAGACTACAAATATTCCAAACTAATTTGATCATAGTAATTAATGTTTTCTAAAGAATTAAAAAGTTACTCATCAAAACATTTCATTCCCATGGAAAAAAAACCGCTAACTCCTTAAGTACATCATGATTTTATAAAGGGAATCTGTGAGAACTGACATTTCTCTGTGCATCATGATTTCATCAATACACCTCTCTGAGATTAAAAAACAAAAACAGAATTCACATGCTTCAGGAAAGTCACATTTAAATATGGAAAAACTTGTTTCAATAGCAGTAAAAATGGCTGTATGAGCAGTGGATTGATAATTTTTCTCTATTTTTCTCTGAGTAACTTCTTGAAAGTTGTGTCTTCACTTCTTACTGAAATGTATTATTCTCCTGTTGTTCAGTTGCTCAGTCATAGCAACTCTCTGCAACACCACGAGGCCTTACTATCTATCACTAACTCTCAGAGTTTGCTCAAACTAATGTGCATCAAATTAGTTGTACCGTCTGACCATCTCATCCTCTGTTAGGCCCTTCTCCTTCTCCCCTAAAGATTTCCCAGCATCAGGGCCTTTTCCTCTAGTCATTTCTTTGCATCAGGTGGCCAAAGTATCAGAGTTTCAGCTTCAGCAAAAGTACTTCCAATGAATATTCAGAGCTGAGTTCTATCAGGATTGCCTGCTTTGATCTCCTTGCAGTCCAATGGACTCACAAGAGTATTCTCCAACACCACAGTTCAAAAGCATTGATTATTCCATGCTCAGTTTCCTGTATAGTTCAACTCTCCCATAATTGCAAAGTTATGCCTCTGCTTTTGAATATGCTCTTTAGATGGTTACAGCTTTTCTTCCAAGGATCTAGCACCTTTTAATTTCATGGCTGCAGTCAGCATCTGCAGTGATTTTGGAGCCTGAGAAAATAAAGTCTATCACTGTTTCCATTTTCTCCATGTTTTCCCTATTTGACATGAAGTGATGGGACCAGATGCCATGATCTTCATTTTTTCACTGTTGAGTTATGAGCCAGCTTTTTCACTCTCTTCTTTCTTTTCATCAGCAGGCTCCTTAGTTATTCTTCACTTTCAGTCATATATGTAGTGTCAAGTGCATATCTGAGGTTATTGATATTTCTCCAGGCAATCCTGATTCTAGTTTGGGCTTCATCCAGCCTGGCATTTCACATGATGTGCTCTGAATATAAGTTAAATAAGCCACATGGCAATATACAGCCTTGATGTACTCCTTTCCCAATTTGAATCTAGTGCATTGTTCCATGTCCAGTTCTAGCTCTTGCTTCTTAATCTGCCTACAGATTTCTCAGGAGGCAGCTAAAGAGATCTGATATTTGCATCTTTTCAAGAATTTTCCATAGTTTGTTGTCATCCACACAGTCAAAACCTTTGGCATAGTCCAAATCAGATGTAGATGTATATCTTGAACTCCCTTGCTTTTTCTCTGATCCAATGGATGTTGGCAATTTGATCTCTGGTTCCTCTGACTTTTCTAAATCCACCCTTAACATCTGGAAATTCTGGGTTCACGTACTGTTGAAGCCTGGCTTGGAGAACTTTGAGCATCACTTTGCTTGCATGTGAGATACATGCAATTGTGTTGTAGTTTGAACATTCTTTGGCATAGCCTTTCTTTGGGATTGGACTTTAAACTAACCTTTTCCAGTTCTGTGGCCAGTGCCGAGTTTTCCAAAGTTTCTGGCATATTGAGTGCAGGATTTTAATGGTATAATCTGATAGGACTTGAAACTGCACGACTGGAAACCCATCACCTCTAGTAACTTTGTTCATAGTGATTTACTAAGGGCTACTTGATTTCACATTCCAGGATGTCTGGTTCTAGGTGAGTAAAGACACCATCACAGCTAACTGGGTCATTAAGATCTTATTATTATTTTTATTATTATTATTATTTGGTACAGTTCTGCGTATTTTTGCCACCACTTCTTAATAGATTCTGCTTCTGTCAGGTCCATATTGTTTCTCTCCTTTATTGTGCCAATTTTGCATGAAATGTTCCCTTGGTATCTGTAACATTCTTGAGGCGATACCTGTTCTTTGACATCCTATTGTTTTCCCCTATTTCTTTGCACTGACCGCCGAGGAAGGCTTTCTTGTCTCTCCTTGGTGTTCTTTGGGAAACTGGATTCAAATAGATTATCTTTTTTGTTCTCCTATGCCTTTAGCTTCTCTTCTTTCTAAGCTATTTGTAAGGGCTCCTCAGACAACCCTTTCGCCTTTTTGAATTTATCTTTCTTAAGTATGCTCTTGATCACTGTCTCATGCAGAATGTCATGACACTTGGTCCATAATTCTCCCTGTAGTCTGTCTATAAGATCAAATCCTTCAATTTGATTTGTCACATCCACTGTGTAATCATAAGGGTTTGATTTCAGTCAAACCCAAAGGGTCTAGTGGTTTTTCATACTCTCTTCAATTTAAGTTTGAACTTTGCTTAAAGGCATTCATGATCTGAGCCATGTCACTGCTCAGTCTTGTTGTGGCTGAATGTATAGAGCTTCTCCATCTTCGGCTGCAAAGAACATAATCTGATTTCAGCACTGACCATCTCTAGACTCATTTCTTGTGTTGTTGGAAGAGGGTGTTTGCTATGAGTGGTGAGTTCTCTTAGGAAACTCTGTTAGTCTTTGCCCTGCTTCATGTGTACTGCAAGGTCAAACTTGCCTGTTACTCCAGGTATCTCTTGACTTCCTACTTTTTCTAGTAGGCCATGGAGCTGGACAGTATAAGCCCTCATTCCTCTGCTTTTTCTAAATCCAGTGTATTGGATCACATACTTTGAAGCCTAGCTCAAAGAATTTTGAGCACTGTCTTGCTTTGTATGTGAAATGAGCACAATTGTCCAGTACTTTGAATAATGTTCGGCATTGCCCTTTGACGTGGGGATCAGTACTTTGTCATGTGTACCCTAGAGCTGGCTCAGTGGTGGCATAATGTGTATTCCATAGTGCAAACTCAGAAGTTGGGTCACGTATGCCATATAGTAGTGACTCAGTAGAGGTAGGATGATACATCCAGAATGGAAGCTAAGTAGTTGTGCTAAGCCTGCTGTAGAACACTGGTTCAGTGTGTTCTGGTAAGATGTGTGTTCTAGAATACAGGATCAATACTGTGTGACAATACTGTCATCACATTTCCTCCAGAGTTTAGGCACTGCAGAAGTGTCATGTGCACTTAGAATGGGGTCTTAGTAGTTGTGAGATGCATGCTCTACAATTCAGTCTCAGTAGTGGAGAGATATGTTCTCTAGAGTGCAAGCTCGTAGTTACAAGATACTTGGTGCGATGACCTGTAGTACACGAAGAAGCAGTGGAAGTCGTCACAGCACTGAAACACTGAATGGTGAAAAACTACTAGGTGTGTTTGACCCACAGTAGAGAAAGAAGCATTCCAAGAATATTTTACCTCTGATTTACAGGATGGTGGTAATTATTGAGTATAAAGTAGATGAAGATGTACTCAAGTCATGTCATAAAACTGAAACAGTGATGGTTATAATCTATTAATCATGCCTGAGCTATTTGGATGCAGAAACACTTAAAAACTTCAGAGCACTGAAACACTGGAATTCGATAAATTATTGGATGTATCTTCCAAGATTGGATCATAGAACACTTGAAATGTATCACATAGCTGAAAGGCTGTATGTTGATCAATACTGGGTGTGTTTGACCTGGGGTGGGGATGGGGACTCATTTAACCATATGACAGCCCTAAAACACAGGATGGTGATAAATTTATGAGTGTGTATGAATTGGTAGGTACAGAAAACGTTGAAACATATCATAGAACTAAATACTTGATGGTGAACAACTGCCCAGTGTATTTGAAGCAGAGTACATGAAAAAAGACTTAAAGAATGTTACAGAACTGAAACAATTGATGGTGATAAACTATTCCTTGTGTTTAACATGGAGTAGAAGAAGCACTTGAAGCATGTCACAGCACTGAAACACTGGATGGTCATAAGATATTGGGTATGTTTCAGCTCAAGTGGTTTAGAGAAATAGTTGAAGCATGCCACACAACTGAAACATTGGATGCTTATAAATGACTGAAAGTACTTTATATGGAGTGAATGAAGAAAGCACTTGAAGCATGTGACATCACTGAAGCATTGATTGATAATACTGACTATGTTTGAGGTGGGATGGACACAGAGACTCCAGAAATCATTTCATAGTATTGAACACTAACACTAGATGGGGAAAAAACTACTGGGTTTGTTTGACACAGGAATGGATGAAGAAGCAGTTGACATTATGTCACAGCAGTGAAACCAGATGGTAATCAATGGTAAGTATATTGATGTCAGTGGGACCAAGAACACATTTAATTTTATCAAAGCCTGAAACACTGGAGGATGATGAAGTACTGGCTGTGTATGCCTCAGTGTGGGCAAACAAAATTTAAAATCATGTAACACCACTAAAATGCTGGTATGATGATAAAATGCTGACTGTCTAGACCTAGGGTGGATGATGAAGCTCTTTAAGCATGTCACAGTATGTAAACACTAGACTTTGGCTTATGGGTGAGAATGAAGAAGCCATTGGGTCATGCTCCAAAACTAAAACACTGGCTGTTTATAACTACTAGAAATTTTGCACCAGGATTAATATAGAAGCATTTGAAACATGTCAGTGTAGTGAAGCAATGGATGGTGATAAATGACTATGTTAACCTGGAGTGGGTGAAGAAGTACTCGAATCCAGTGGCAGCCATGAAACACTGTGTTGATAAACTCCTGGAGGTTTTTTTTTTTTTTTTTTTTTTACTCACTTCACTGATGAATTGAAATCAGTCATATGTCACAGCACTGGACACTGGTTGGTACAAAATATTGGCTATGACTGACCAGAGTGGAAAGAGAAGCATTTGAATTGTGCCACACCCATTGAAGCAAAGAAATATAGGAAAACAATAGAATGGAAAAGACTAGAGATCTCCTCAAAAAAAAAATTAGAGATACCAAACAAACATTTCATGCAAAAATGGGCTCAATAAAGGACAGAAATGGTATGGGCCTAAAAGAAGCAGAAGATTTTAAGAAGAGGTGGCAAAAATACACAGAAAAACTGTACAAAAAAGATATTCATGACCCAGATAATCACAATGGTGTGATCATTCACCTAGAGCCAGACATCCTGGGATGTGAACTCAAGTGGGCCTTAGGAAGCGTCACTACAAAGAAAGGTAGTGGAGGTGATAGAATTCCAGTTGAGCTCTTTCAAATCCCAAAAGATGATGCTATGAAAGTTCTGCACTCAACATGCCACCAAATTTGGAAAATTCAGCACTGACCACAGGACAGAAAAATGTCAGTTTTCACTCCAACCCCAAAGAAAGACAATGTCAAAGAATTCTCCAACTACAGCACTCATCTCACACGCTACTAAATTAATGCTCAAAATTCTCCAAGCCATGCTTCAGCGATACATTAATCGTGAACTTCCAGATATACAAGTTGGTTTTCGAAAAGGCAGAGGAACCAAGATCAAATTGCCAACAACCACCAGATCACTGAAAAACCAGGACAGTTCCAGAAGAAATCTGTTTATGTTTTATTGAGACTTTGACTGTGTGGATTACAATAAATGTTGGAAAATTCTGAAACAGATGGGAATACCAGACCACGTGACCTGCCTCTTAAGAAACCTGTATGCAGGTCAGGAAGCAACAGTTAGAACTGGAAATAGAACTACAGACTGGTTCCAAATAGGAAAAGGCGTACCTCAAGGCTGTATAATTGTCACCCTGCTTATTTAACTTCTACATAGAATACATAATGAGAAACATTGTGCTGGAGGAATCACAAGGTGGAATCAAGATTGATGGAGAAATATCAATAACTTCAAATATGCAGAGGACACCACCCTTATGGCAGAAAGATAAGAAGAACTAAAGAGCCTCTTGATGAAAGTAAAATAGGAGATTGAATAAGTTGGCTTAAAGCTCAACATTCAAAATACTTAGATCATGGCATCCAATGCTATCACTTTATACAAATAGATGGAAAAACAATGGAAACAGTGACAGACTTCTGTTTTTGTGGACTCCAAAACCATGGCAGATGGTGACTGAAGCTATGAAATTAAATGACACTTATTTCTTGTAAAAGCTGTGACAAACCCATGCTGCATGTAAAAAAGCAGAGGCATTCCTTTGCCAACAAGGACCCATATAGTCAGAGCTATGTTTTTGTATTTTTCAGTAGTCATGTGCCAAAGCAAGCCATACCATAAAGGAGGCTGAACATTAAGGAATTGATAGTTTTGAACTGCAATCTTGGAGAAGACTCCTGTGAGTCCCTTGGGCTGCAAGGAAATGAATCCAGTCAACCCTAAAGGAAATCAATCCTGAAAATTCACTGGAGGGGCTGATGCTGAGGCAGAAGCCCTAATATTATGGCTATCTAATGTGAAGAGCCAACTCATTGGAAAACACTCTGATGCTGGAAAAGATTGGAGCAGGAGAAGGAGATGGAAGAGGACAAAATGGTCGGATGGCATTACTGACCCATTGAATTTGAGTTTGAACAAGCTCCGGGAGATGGTGAAGGACAAAAAGGCGAGATATGCTGCAGTCCATGGGATTACGAAGAGCTGGAGATGACTGAGTGACTGAACAACAAATAACAACCACAACAAAGCTACTGAATGCATTTGACCTTGAGTAGTTTCAGGAGCACTTGAAGCATGTCACAGATCTGAAACCCTAGATAGTGGTAAAATGCTGAATGTGTTAGACCGGGAGTTAGTGAAGCAGCCAGTGAAATGTGTCATAGCACTGAAACAATGAATGTCGATAAACTATATGCTGCATTTAACGTGGAGTGAATCAAGAACCACTTGAAGTATGTTTCACGACTGAAACACTGTATGTTCACACTTTAGGTGGTCTTTCTTTGATCTTGTATAGGGAAAGAAGCACGTGAAGCATGTCACAACTCTGAAAGTGGATTGTGATAAATCATTGTGTATGATGACCTGGGGTAGTTGAAAAATTGATGAAAGTATGTAACAGCACTGAATCCAGGGATGGTGATAAACTAAGAGTGCAGTCAACCTTGGGTGGACAAAGGATCTTTTGAAACATATACCAGAATTAACACACTGGATTGTGATAAATTATTGGTTGTGTATTTTCTTCAGAGAATGAAGAAACAGTTGAAGCAGTAAACAGCACGGAAACACTGGATGGTGATAAACTATTGAGTGTGTTTGATACATGTTGAATGAAGAGAAACTGGAAGCATGACACAGAGTAAAACTTGGGACCATGGTAAACTTCTGAATGTGTTTTATCTAGAATGAATTAAAGAAGGACTTGAAACTCATCATAGAACCGAAACAGTAATTGTGATAAGCTACTGACCATATTTTATTTGGAGAGGATAACGAAGTACATGAGGCATGCCCCAGTACTGGAACACTGGATAGTGGTAAACTACAGGGAGTGTTTGACTCAATCAGACAAATGGACACTTCAAGTCTGTAATAGCACAGCATCAATGAATGATGATAATTTATGGGGTGTGTTTTACCTGGAGGGAATGAAGGAGGCTCAAAACATGTCACAATACAGAAAAAATGGATGTTGATAAACTATCACACTAAATTCTTCTGGAGTGGATTAAAAAACACTTGAAGCATATCTGAACATAAACACTGAATGGGGATATGATATTGTGTGTGTATAAGGCCAGTAAAAATAGAGGAAACAATAGAATAGGAAAGACTAGAAATCTTGCCAAGGAACTTAGAGACACAAAGGGAATATTTCTTGCAAACATGGGCACAATCAAGGACAGAAGTGGTATGAGCCTAGCAGAAGCAGAAAATGTGATGAAGTGTTGGCAAGAGTATAAGAGAACTGTATCAAAGAAAGGTCTTAATCACCTGCTGCTGGGTGCCATTGCCTTCTTCACTTAATCTCCTAGATAACCATAATGGTGTGATCACTCACATAGAGCAGACAACCTGGAGTGTGAAGTCAAGTGGATCTTAGGAAGAATTACCACAAACAATGCTAGTCGAGGTAATAGAATTGAAGCTTACCTATGCCAACAAAGGTTCCTCTAGTCAAGGCTATGGTTTTACCTGTGGTCATGTATGGATGTGAGAGTTGGATTGTGAAGAAGGCTGAGCACCGAAGAATTGATCCTTTTGAATTGTGGTGTTGGAGAAGACTCTTGAGAATCCCTTGGACTGCAAGGAGATTCAACCAGTCCATTCTGAAGGAGATCAGCCCTGGGATTTCTTTGGAAGGAATGATGCTAAAGCTGAAACTCCAGTACTTTGGCCACCTCATGCGAAGAGTTGACTCATTGGAAAAGACTCTGATGCTGGGAGGGATTGGGGGCAGGAGGAGAAGGGGACAGCAGAGGATGAGATGGCTGGATGGCATCACTGACTTGATGGACGAGAGTCTCAGTGAACTCCGGAAGTTGGTGACGAACAAGGAGGCCTGGCGTGCTGCGATTCATGGCGTCGCAAAGAGTTGGACACGACTAAGCGACTGATCTGATCTATTTCAAATTAAAACAATAACAATAATGCTGTTAAAATGCTGCACTCAATGTGCCAGGAAATTTGGAAAAATCATCAATGACCACAGGATAGGAAAAGGTCAGTTTCACTGTGATCCCAAAGAGGGGAATTGTGATGGAATGCTCAAACTACTGCACAATCGTGCTCATTTCATATGCTGGCAATGTAATGCTCAAAATTCTTCAATCTAGTTTTCAACAATATGTGAACTGAGGACTTTCAAATGTACAAATAGGGTTAGGAAACGCAGAGGAATCAGAGATCAAATTGCCAACATTCACTGGATCATAGACAAAGCATGGAATTCCAGAAAATGATCTACTTCTGCTTCACACACTATGCTAAAGACTTTGCATATGAGGGTCACTGAAAATGTGGAAAATTCTTAAAGAGATGTATATACTTGACCACATTACCTGGTTCCTGTGAAACCTGTATGCAGGTCAAGAAGTAACAGAATCAGGCAGGAACAAAGGACTTGTTCAGAATTGGTAAAGGAGTACATCAAGACTGTCTTGAACTTACCTGCAAGGTATACCATGCAAAATGTCAGACTGGAAGAAGCACAAGCTGGAATCAAAATTTCTGGGAGAAATATCAATAAACTCAGACATGCGGGTGACAGAAAGCAGAATAGGAATTAGAGCTCCTTGCTGAGATGAAAGTGGGAATTAAAAAAGCTGGCTTAAACCTCGACATTCAATAAACTAAGATCATGTCATCCAGTCCCATCAGTCCAGTTCAGTTCAGTCACTCAGTCATGTCCAATTCTTTGTGACCCCGTGAATTGCAGCATGCCAGGCCTCTCTGTCCATCACCAGCTCCCGGAGTTTACTCAGACTCATGTCCATCGGGTCAGCGATGCCATCCAGCCATCTCATCCTCTGTCGTACCCTTCTCCTCCTACTCCCAATCCCTCTCAGCATTAGAGTCTTTTCCAATGAGTCAACTCTTCATGTGAGATGGCCAAAGTATTTGATAGCAAATAGATTAAGACACAAGGGAAACTGTGACAGATTTTTATTTTTGTAGTTCCAAAATCACTGTGCATGGTAACTGAAGCCATGAAGTAAAAAGACACTTGCTTCTTGAACGAAAAGCTATGACAAACCTAGACAGCATATGCAACCAGAGACATCACTTTTCTGGCAAAGGTCCATATAATCAAGGTATGGTTTTACCCAGTAGTCGTGCATGGATGTGAGATCTGAACAATAAAGGAGGTTGAATGCCAAATAATTGATGTTTTAGAACTGTGGTGCTGCAGAAGACTCTTGAGTCCCTTGAACTGCAAAGAGTTCAAACCAGTCAGTTCTAAAGAGAATCAACACTGACTACTAATTGGAAGGACGGATGTTGAAGTTGCAATACTTTGGCCACCTGATGCAAAGAGCCAAATCATTAGAAAAGACACTAATGCTGGGTAAGATTGTAAGCAGGTGGGGATGGGTATGACAGAGAATAAAATAGTTGAATGTTGGCATAACTGTCTCAATGGGCATGAATTTGAGCAAATTCCAGGAGATAGTGAAGGACAGGGAAGCCTGGTGTGCTGTAGTTCATGGGGTTGCAAAGAGCTGGACATGGCTGTGTGACCGAAAAACATCAATCATGGGTAAATAAGGAAGCACCTGAAGTGTGTCACAGCACTTAAACACTGGATGTTGATAAACGACTGTATGTATTTGAAATAGGATAGATGAGGAAGCCTTGTGAATTAATCAGCACTGAAAGAATGGATGTGTGTATTAACCCAGAGTAGATAAGGAATCACTGGTGTATGTCACAGCACTGATAGGCTGAATGGTGAAAAGACACTTGTTGAGTTTGACCTCTGGGAGTCAAACAAACACCTAATATATGCCACAAGTTACAGCCCTGAAACCTTGGCGAATGATAAAATGCTGGGAACGTTCGATTGATATGGACAATTAAGCACTTGAAGCATATCACTCTACTGAATATGGGATGATGATACACAAATGAGTATGTTTTACAGGAGAGGATGAAGCACATGAAGTATATCACAGCACTGAAACCCTGAAGGTGGTAAACTCCTAGAAGTGATGGGCCAGGATTGACAAAGAAGCACATGCTGAAATATAGATGTTGATAAACTATTGAGTATTTGACACCAGGTGGACAAAGAAACATTTGGAGCATGTCACATGTCAAGGCACTGAGCACTGTATGGTAATAAACTACAGAGTGTGTATTTCCAGAGTGTGGATGAATAGGCACTTGAATCACATCACAGCACTGAAACACTGACGTTGATAAACTACTGGATGTATTTTTATAGTCTGGATGATAAAGCAGTTGTGTCAGAGCTTGGAAATACTGGATGGTGATAAACTACTGGTGTGTTTGATAAAGATGCACTTGAACTTGTGACAGCAGTGAAAAACAAAAGATGATAAGCTGATGAGTCTATTTTAGGTCAGGTGGACCAAGATGCGGCTGAATCACCTCTTTAAAGTGTGGATAATGATAAGCTACTGAGTACGTTTGACCTGGGGTGGATAAAGAAACACTGAAAGCATGTCACAGCTTTCACTGGATGAAGAAACACTGGATGGAGATATACAACTGGATGTGTTTGACCCAGGGTGCGTGAAGAATAACTTGAGGTGTCACTGCACTGAAACAGTAGATCATGATAATCTATTGGAAGTGTTCAACGAGTAATCAATGAGGAAGCACATTGCATGGAATGGTGCTGCATGGTGATAAACACCTGGTTGTATTTGACCAATGTGGATGAAGAAGTTCTTGAAGCATGCCAAATGCTTTGCAACCCTGGATGGTGATATAATCCCATCAAACAATGTGTCTTTTTGATATAGGGTGTAAAAGCAAGCACTTAAAGCATATCACAGGGCCTTTCCTGGTGGTTCAGTGGTTAAGCATCCACCTTGAAGTGTAGGGGATGAAGGTTCAATCCCTGACTGGGAAACTAACATCCAATATGCTACAGAGTAACTAAACCTGCACAGCTGCAAACACTGAAGTTCTCACACTCCAGAGACTGCATGCCATGGTGAGAGTTGGCTTGTCTCAAGGACTATCTAACGTGACACAACTATGACCCAACACAGCCAACTAAATAAAGAAGAATCATGTCACAGGTGAAACATTGGTGACAAACTATTGAGTGTGCTTTACCTGGAGAAAATGAAGAAACACTTACATCATGTCACTGCACTGAAACACGGGATGGTGATAAGCTACTGGGTATGTTTGACATGGGGTGCATGAAGAAGACTTGTGGAATGTTCCACAGTTAAATCATTGGATGATGATAATCTACTGACTCTGTTAGACCTGGAGTGGATAGAAGCATGTCACAGAACTGAAATGCAAAGGGTGGTAAATTACAGTATGTTTAAACAGAGGAGGATGAAGAAACACATAACCTGTCGCAGCATTGAATACTAGATATATTTGACCTGGAGTGGGTTGAACAAGCACTCAAAACAGGTTACAGGACTGAAGTAAACACTGGATGATGATAAACAACTCAGTGTGTTGACCAGAGGAGATGAAGAAGCAACAGAAGCATGTCATGACAGTGAAAGAGTAGATGATGATAAACAGTATTAGTAGTGGCAAGATGCCTGCTCCAGAGTTCAGGTTCAAGATGCAGCATGTTTGCACTAGAATGTGGGTTTAATAAGTTTGTGATGCCTCCCCAAAAGTGAAAATTCAGCAGTTACTACGAGCCTACCCTGGATCGTGGGGTTGGAAGGGGCAAAATGAGAGCTCCAGGCTGCAAGCTCAGAACGTGCATGATGTGCACTAGAATGTGGGCTCATTGGTGGTTGATGCCTGTATTAGATTGCAAGTTCAGAAGTTGTGACATGGGTATTATATAGCACCCATGTTATAAAACCTCACACTGGTCATCTATTTTTTACATATAGCACTGTATACATTTAAATGCTATTTTCTCAAATCTTCACCTTCACCTTCTCTCACTGAGTCCAAAAGTCTGTTCTTTAGATATTTGTCTCTTCTCCTGGCCTGCATATAGGCCATCTTTATAAATTCCACATATATGAATTAATATACAGCTTTGTCTTTCTCTTTTTAGTTACTTCACTTTGTGTAATAGGTTTCACACGCTTCCACCTCATTAGAACTGACTCGAATGCATGACTTCTTATTATTGAGTAATATTTCATATGCATATGTAGCAAAATGTCCTTAATCATTCGTCTGCTGATGGACCTCTTGGTCACTTCCATGTCCTAGCTATTGTAAACAGTGCTTCAGTAAACACTAGAATACTGTGTTTCTTTCAATTCTAGTTTCCTTGAGGTTCATGCCCAAGAGTGGGGTTGCTGGGTCTTATGGCACTTCTATTTTCAACTTTCTAAGGAGTTTCCACAAAGTACTCTATAAAGGTTGTGCCAGTTTGCATTCCCATCAACAATTTTAAAAGGTTCCCTCTACTCCACAGCCTCTGCAGCAATTACACTGTAGACATTTTAATCATGGCCAATCTGACCAGTGTGAAATGATACCTCAATGTGGTTTTGATTTGCACTTCTTTTATGATGAGTGATGCTGAGCAGCTTTTCTGTGTCTCTTAGTAATCTGTATATCTTCTTTGGTTTGTTTTTCTGAGTAGTATTTGTAGCTGAGTATTGAGATACTTGAGCAGCTTGCATATTTTGGAGATTAATTTTTTTGTTAGTTTTCCAGTTGCTATTATTTTCTCCCAATTCTGAAGGCGACAGTTCAGTTTAGTTCAGTCACTCAGATGTGTCCGGCTCTTTGCAAAGCCATGAATCACAGCACACCAAGCCTCCCTGTCCATCACCAACTCCCGGAGTTCACTCAGACTCAACGTCCATCGAGTCAGTGATGCCATTCAGCCATCTCATCCTCTGTTGTCCCCTTCTTCACCTGCCCCCAATCCCTCCCAGCAGCAGAGTCTTTTCGAATGAGTCAACTTTTCACATGAGGTGGCCAAAGTACTGGAGTTTCATCTTTAGCATCAGTCCTTCCAAAGAGACCCCAGGGTTGATCTCCTTCACAATGCACTGGTTGGATCTCCTTGGAGTCCAAAAGACTCTCAAGAGTCTTCTCCAGCACCACACTTCAAAAGCATCAGTTCTTCAGCGTTCAGCTTTCTTCACAGTCCAACTCTCACATACATACATAACCACTGGAAAAACCATAGCCACGATTAGACGGACCTTTGTTGGCAAAGTAATGTCTCTGCTTTTCAATATACTATCTAGGTTGGTCATAATTTTTCTTCCAAGGAGTAAGTGTCTTTTAATTTCATGGCTGCAGTCACCATCTGCAGCCCAGAAAAATAAAGTCTGACACTGTTTCCACTGTTTACCTATCTATTTTCCATAAAGTGATGGGACCAGATGCCATGATCTTCGTTTTCTGAATGTTGAGCTTTATGTCAACTTTTTCCACTCTCCACTATCACTTTCATCGAGAGGCTTTTTTGTTCCTCTGCACTTTCTGCCATAAGGGTGATGTCATCTCCATATCTGAAGTTATTGATATTTCCCTTGGCAATCTTGATTCTAGCTTGTGCTTCTTTCAGCCCAGCATTTCTCATGATGTACTCTGCCTACAAGTTAAATAAGCAGGGTGACAATATACAGCCTTGATGTACTCCTTTTCCTATTTAGAAACAGTCTGTTGTTCCATGTCCAGGTCTAACTGTTGCTTCCTGACCTGCATATAAGTTTATCCAAGGCAGATCAGGTGCTCTGGTAATCCCATCTCTTTCAGAATTTTCCACAGGTTATTGTGGTCCACCCAGTCAAAGGTTTTGGCACAGTCAATAAAACAGAATTAGATGCTTTTCTGGACCTCTCTTGCTTTTTTGATGATCCAGCGGATGTTGGCAATTTGATCTCTGGTTTCTCTGCCTTGTCTAAAACCAGCTTGAACATATGGAAGTTCATGGTTCATATATTTCAGAAGCCTGGCTTGGAGAATTTTGAGCATTACTTTACTAGCGTGTGAGATGAGTGCAATTGTGTGGTAGTTTGCTCATTTGTTGGCATTGCCTTCCTTTGGGATTGGAATGAAAACTGACCTTTTCCAGTCCTGTGGCCACTGCTGAGATTTCCAAATTTGCTGGCATATTGCTACAGCACTTTCACAGCATCATCTTTCAGGATTTGAAGTAGCTCAACTGGAATTCCATCACCTCTACTAGCTTTGTTCATAGTGATGCTTTCTAAAGCCCACTTGACATCACATTCCAGGATGTCTGGCACTAGGTGAATGATCATACCATAGTCATTATCTTGGTCGTGAAGATCTTTTAATTTGTAGTATAAATATATTTATTTTAATTGGAGTTAAATTACTTTACAATATTGTATTGGTTTTGCTATACATCAACATGAATCCACCACTCAACATGAATCCACCACAGGTATACGCGTGTTCCTATCCCGTACCCCCCTCCCTTCTCCCACCATGTACCATCCCTCTGGGTCATCCCCGTGTACCAGTATCGTGCAACCAGTCCCAAGCAACCAGTATCCTGCATCGAACTTGAACTGGTGATTTGTTTCATATATGATACTATACATGTTTCAATGTATAGTATTTCTTCCAAATCATCCAACCCTCTCCCTCTCCCACAGAGTCCAAAAGACTGTTCTATACATGTGCATCTCTTTTGCTGTCTCACGTACAGGGTTATCATTACCATCTTTCTAAATTCCATATATATGCATTAGTATACTGTACTGGTGTTTTTGTTTCTGGGTTACTTCAGTCTGTATAATAGGCTCCAGTTCCATCCATCTCATTAGAACTGATTCAAATGTATTATTTTCAATGGCTGAGTAATACTCCATTGTGTATATGTACCACAGCTTTCTTATCCATTTGTCTGCTGATGGTCATGTAGGTTGCTTCCATGCCCTGGCTATTAGAGACAGTGCAGTGATGAACATTTGGGAACACATGTTTCTTTCAAGTCTGGTTTCCTTGGTGTGTATGCCCAGCAGTGGGATTGCTGGGTCATAAGGAAGTTCTATTTCCAGTTTTTTTAAGGAATCTCCACACTGTTCTTCATAGTGGCTGTACTAGTTTGCATTCCCACCAACAGTGTAAGAGGGTTCTCTTTTCTCCACACCGTCTCCAGTATGTATTGCTTGCAGACTTTTGGATCGCAACCATTCTGACTGGCATGAAATTGTACCTCACTGTCGTTTTGATTTGCATTTCTCTGATAATGTGTGATGTTGAGCATCTTTTCATGTGTTTGCTAGCCATCGGTATGTCTTCTTTGGAGAAATGTCTATTTCGTTCTTTGGCCCATTATTTGATTAGGTCATTTATTTATCTGAAATTGCGCTATAGGAATTGCTTCTATATTTTTGAGATTAGTTGTTTTTCAGTTGCTTCATTTGCTATTATTTTTCCCATTCTGAAGTTTGTCTTTTCACCTTGCTTATAGTTTCCTTTGTTGTGCAGAAGCTTTTTTTTTCTACAGTTCTTCTGTGTATTCCTGCCACCTTTTCTTAATATCTACTGTTTCTGTTAGGTCCATAATATTTCTGTCCTTTATCGAGCCTATCTTTGCATGAAATGTTCCCTTGGTATCTCTAATTTTCTTGAAGAGATCTCTAGTCTTTCCCATTCTCTTGTTTTCCTTATTTATTTGCATTGATCGCTGAGGAAAGCTTTCTTATCTCTTCTTGCTATTCTTTGGAACTCTGCATGCAGATGTTTCTATCTTTTCTTTTCTCCTCTGCTTTTTGCTTCTCTTCTTTTCACAGCTATTTGTAAGGCCTCCTCAGACAGCCATTTTGCTTTTCTGCAGTTCTTTTCTATGGGGATGGTCTTGATCCCTGTCTTCTGTACAATGTCACGAACCTCTGTCCATAGTTCTTCAGGCACTCTATCTATCAGATCTACTCCATTAAATCTATTTCTCACTTCCACTGTATAATCATAAGTAATTTTGATTTAGGTCATACCTGAATGATCTAGTGGTTTTCCCTACTTTCTTCAATTTAAGTCTGAATTTGGTAATAAGCAGTTCATGATCTGAGCCACAGTCAGCTCCTGGTCTTGTTTTTGTTGACAGTATAGAGCTTCTCCATCTTTGGCTACAAAGAATATCAATCTGATTTCGGTGTTGAACATTTGGTGATGTCCATGTGTAGAGTCTTCTCTTGTGTTGATGGAAGAAGGTGTTTGCTATGACCAGTGCATTTTCTTGGCAAAACTCTATTAGTCTTTGCCCTGCTTCATTCTGTATTCCAAGGCCAAATTTGCCTATTACTCCAGGTGTTTCTTGACTTCCAGCTTTTGCATTCCAGTCCCCTATAATGAAAAGGACATCTTTTTTGATTATTAGTTCTAAAAGGTCTCATAGGTCTTCATAGAACTGTTCAACCTCAGCTTCTTCAGCATTACTGATTGGGGCCTAGACTTGGATTACTGTGATATTGAATGGTTTGTCTTGGAAATGAACAGAGAACATTCTGTCGTTTTTGAGATTGCATCCAAGTACTGCATTTTTGGCTCTTTTGTTGACCATGATAGCTACTCCATTTCCTCTAAAGGATTCCTGCCCACAGTAGTAGATATAGTGGTCATCTGAGTTAAATTCACCCATTCCAATCCATTTTAGTTCGCTGATTCCTAGAATGTTGATGTTCACTCTTGCCATCTCTTGTTTGACCGCTTCCAATTTGCCTTGATTCATGGACCTGACATTCCAGGTTCCTATACAATATTGCTCTTTACAGCATTGTATCTTGCTTCTATCACCAGTCACATCCACAACTGGGTATTTTTTTTTTTTTTTTTGCTTTGGCTCCATCCCTTCATTCTTTCTGGAGTTAGTAATCCACTGATCTCTCCAGTAGCATATTGGGCCCCTACTGACCTGGGGAGTTTCTCTTTCATTATCCTATCAGTTTGCCTTTTCATACTGTTCATGGGTTTCTCAAAGAAAGAACACTGAAGTGGTTTGCCTTTCCCTTTTCCAGTGGACCACATTCTGTCAAACCTCTCCACCATGACCCGTCCATCTTGGGCGGCCCCATGGGCATGGCACAGAGCACCGGCAGTTGCAATGGCGCACAGAGCATGGCGGAGAGGGTACCCCACGTCCGAGGTCAGGGACAGCAGCCAAGAGTGCCAGGTTGCGAAAGTGCAGGGATAGATGAGACAAGCTACCCCACGTCTGAGGTCAGGGGCGGTGGCAGGGAGGAGCTACCCCATGTCCAAGGTCAGGGACGGTGGCCAAGATTCCAAGGCTGCAACAGCGCAGGAGCAGCCCAGAGGAGCTACCCCATGTCCGAGGTCAGGGCCAGCAGCTGAGAGAGCAAGGCTACAACAGCGCTGGAGCAGCCCATAGGAGCTACCCCACGTCTGAGGTCAGGGGCGATGGCTGGGAGGAGCTACCCCACGTCCGAGGTCAGAGGCTGTAGCCAAGAGAAGCTTACTCGTGTCAAAGGTCAGGGGCACAGCAGGGAGGAGCTAAACCGTGTCAGAAGTCAGGGGCTGTGGCAGACAGTGCAAGGCTGCGACAGCACAAGAGCAGCCAAGAGCAGCTACCCCATACCCAAAGTTGGGGCAGCAGCTCAGATGAGTAACCCCAGATCCAAGGAGCAGTGGCTGCGTGGGCTCAGGAGGGCCTAGAGGAGCTATTCCGTGTTCAATTTCAGGATAGGTGCCGTGAGGAGATACCCCTCATCCAAGGTAAGGAGCAATGGCTGCGCTTTGCTGGAGCAGCCGTGAAGAGATACCCCATGACCAAGGTAAGAGAAACCCAAAAAAGATGGTAGGTGTTGCAAGAGGGCATCAGAGGACAGATACACTGAAACCATAATCACATAAAACTGAAGGCTACATATTCACCTTAATTATAGTTTCCTCATTGTACACAAGCTATAGAGCTTAATTAGGTTGTTTTTTTTTTCAATTTTGTTTTTATTTCCTTTACTCTAGGCAATGTGTCATAGAGGATCTTGCTGTGTCTTATTTTAGAGTGGTTATACCTATGTTTTACTCTAAGGGTTTTATATTTTCTGGTCTTACGTTTACATCTGTAATCCATTTTGAGTTTATTTTGAACATGATGTTAGATACTGTTCTAGTTTCTACACATAGCTGTCCAGTTTTCCCAGTAACACTTTTTGAAGAAAATATATTTTTCGGTTGCATATTTTTGCCTCCATTGTCAAAGATAATGGGTGCATGAATTTATCTTTGGACTTTATATTTTGTTCCATTGGTCTGTATTTCTATGTTTGTGCAAGTTTCATACCCTCTTGATATCTTTGTGGTGTAGTCTTATCAGAAAGTTTGACTCTTCTAGTTCCATTCTTCTTTCTCAAAATTGCTTTGTCTCTTCAAAGTCTTATGTGTTTCCATGCAAATCATAAAATAATTTGTTCTAGTTTTATGAAAAATATTGTAGGTATTGCATTGAATCTATTGATTGTTTTGGGTGGTATACTCATTTTAACTATATCAATTAATCCAATCTAAGAACATGGTATGTTTCTCCATCTATATGTGTTTTGCTTTCTTTCATCAATGCTTATTTTGTATCTCTCTGGGTAAGTGAAAATTGCTTAGTCATGTCTGACTTTTTGCAATCCCATGGATCATACAGTGTATGGAATTTGTAATTCTTCAGGCCAGAATACTGGAATGGATAGCCTTTCCCTTCACCAGAGGATCTTCTCAACCCAAGGCTCAAACACATTGTGTGCAGGTCTCACACATTGCAGGAGGATTCTTCACGTGCTGGGCCACAAGGGAAGCCCAAGAATACTACAGTGGGTAGCCTATCCCTTCTTCAGGGGATCTTCCTGACCCAGGAATTGAACAGGAGTCTCCTACATTGAAGGTAGCTTCTTTACCAATTGAGCTATCAGGGAAGCCCTTTGTCTTTTTATGCAAATTTATTTCTAGTTATTTTATTCCTTTCATTGCAATGATGAACAGGATTATTCCTTAATTTCTCTTTCTGAATTTTCATTGTTAGTGTATAGGAATATAAGGGTTTCTATGTATTAATTTTATGCCCTGCACATTTACTCTATTCATTGATTAACTCCAGTAATTTTCTGGTGGCATCTCTTGGGTTTTCTGTGTAAAGGATAATATCATGTGCAAATATAGAGAGTTTTACCTCTTCTTTTCCAATCAGGATTCTTTTTATATCTTTTTCTTCTTTGAAAAGTGTGGCTAGAATTTCCAAAACTAGTAGTGATGAGTATGGGCACCCTTGTCTTAATGCTGATTTTAAAGGAAATGTTTTAATTTTTTGATTAATGACAATAATGTTTGAAGTGGTTTTGTCATATTAGGCTTTCATTATGTTGAGGTATGTTCCATCTATGACTACTTTGGCAGAGTTTTTTTTTTTTTCATAAAAATCTCTGAATTTTATCGAATTCAAATTTGAATTTTCTTCTGTTTTGGAGAAGGCAATGACACCCCACTCCAGTACTCTTGCCTGGAAAATCCCATGGACGGAGGAGCCTGGAAGGCTGCAGTGCATGGCATTGCTAAGAGTTGGACACGACTGAGCGACTTCACTTTCACTTCTCACTTTCATGCATTGGAGAAGGAAATGGCAACCCACTCCAGTGTTCTTGCCTGGAGAATCTCAGGGATGGGGCAGCCTGGTGGGCTGCCGTCTATGGGGTCACACGGAATCAGACACGACTGAAGTGACTTAGCAGCAGCAGCTGTTTAGCCTCCAATTTATTTGTGTTTCCTCTATGTTTTTCTCCTGCAGTTGATATCTGATCTAACAACATTGTGATCAGAAAATATGTTTGAAAATATTACAATTTTTTGAAGTTTACCAAGGTTAGACGTGACCTTGGATGTGATCTGTCTTAAGATAATGTTCCATTTGCACTTGAGAATAAGGAGAAAATGGTGAAATGTGTTCTTTTGGGGTGGGATGCCCTGTAGATATCAATTAGGTCAAACTGGTCTAATGTATCATCTAAAACATGAGTTTTCCTTATTGATTTTCTGTCCGGATGATCTGTCCATGTTATGAGTGGAGTATTAAAATCACCCAATACTATTGGTTAGTGTCTATTTCTGCTCTAATAGTTGTTGGCATTTGTCTCTTGTATTGAGGTGCTCCTACATGGGGTGCATATAGCTTCTTCTTGGATTCATACCTTGATTATTAGGTAATGCAACCTTCTTTGTCTCCTATAGTGGTCTTTGATTAAAGCCCATTTATCTGATATGAGTATTGCTTCTCCCACTTTCTTTTGCTCTCCATTTTCACAAAATAGCTTTTTCATGGTCATCACTTTCACTCTGTACGTGTCCCTAATTATGAGGTGGTTTTCTTGCAGGCAGTATATTCTTATATTCATTCAGCCAGTCTTTGTATTTTCATTGGAGCTTTTAGCCCATTTATGTTTAAGTAGTTGTTGCTAAGTATGATCTTGTTACCATTTACTATATATTTTTGTGGATTTATTTTGTAAAGCTTTTCTGTTTCCAATCTAGATAAGATTCTTCAGCATTTCCT
The DNA here is from genome assembly GCF_002263795.3 of Bos taurus. Classification (NCBI taxonomy): domain Eukaryota; kingdom Metazoa; phylum Chordata; class Mammalia; order Artiodactyla; family Bovidae; genus Bos; species Bos taurus. Next base: position 25,906,378 of record NC_082638.1, read on the forward strand.
GAAGTGCTGGTTTGGTGGTTCTGAATTCTAATTGCTTTTGTTTGTCTGTTAAGCTTTTGACTCCTCTTTTGAATTAGAATGCTATCCTTGTTGAATAGAGTAATCTTGGATGTAGGTTTTTGCCTTTCATCACTTTAAGTATATCTTGCCATTCCTTTCTAAGCTGAAGAGTTTCTAGGGTAAGATCAGCTGTTATGCTTATGGGGATTCCCGTCTATGTTATTTGTTGTTATTCCTTTGTTTCCTTGAATATTTGTTCATTGTGTGTATTTATTGGTTTGTTTTTATTTTGATTAATGTGTATTTTGATATGTTTTGTCTTGGATTTATCCCTGTGGAACACTCTGGGGTTTTTCATCTTAGATGTCTATTCCCTTTCCTATTTCAGGGAAGTTTTTAGCTATTTTTTCCTCAAATATTTTCTCATGCCCTTTCCTTTTGTCTTCTTTCTCCAAGAAACCTATGATTTAAATGTGGGGCATTTAACATTGTCCCAGAAGTCTCTGAGGCTGTCTTCATTTCTCTATTTTTTTTTCCTGTTCTGCTTCAATTATTTTCAACATTCTATCTTCCAGCTCACTTAGTCCTTCTTCTGCTTCAGTTACTCTACTGTTTTTGTTGTACAGGGTGATTTCTATCTCAGTTATTGCATTGTTCATTATTGATTGACTATTCATTACTTCTTCTAGGTCCTTTTAAAACACCCCTTTGATCTTCTCAATACATGTCTAAAGTCTATTTATGTGTAGCTCCATTTATTTCCAAGACTTTGACTATTATTATGCTGAACTGTTTTTCCTGTAGACTTCTTATCTCCTCCTCTTTCATTGATTTGTTGATTTTTATTGTGTTTCTTCACCTGCTGGATATGTCTCTGTCTTTTCATGTTGTTTAGATGGCTGTCTTTGAGGTCTATTTTCTGCAAACGGGAGGGTCATCATTGCTGTTAATTGGTTAGACTCCTCCCAGTGAATGTGGTGGGACCAGTGGATTGTGAAGGTTTTCTAGTTGAAGGAATTATTTTGTTGTTGTTATAGAAGATGGCTGTGGATCTCATTTTTTTCTGAGAGGCAATGCAGTGTTCATGAGAGAATTAGGGGGTTCTATTATGGCTTTGATTCCAGTTGAGCTATTTCAAATCCTAGAAGATGATGCTGTGGAAGTGATGCACTCAATATGCCAGGAAATTTGAAAATCTCAGCCGTGGCTCGGGACTGGAAAAGGTCAGTTTTCATTCCAATCTCAAAGAAAGGGAATGCCAAAGAGTGCTCAAACTGCCCTACAGTTGCAGTCGTCTCACATGCTAGCAAAGTATGCTCAAAATTCTCCAAGCCAGGCTTCAGCAATACATCAAGTGTTAACTTCCAGATGTTCAAGCTTGTTTTAGAAAATACAGAGGAACCAGAGATCAAATTCCCAACATCTGCTGGATCTTTGAAAAAACAAGCAAGTTCCAGGAAAACATCTACTTCTGCAAAAGCCTTTGACTGTGTGGATCAAAATGAACTGGAAAATTCTGAAAGAGATGGGAATACCAGACCACCGGACCTGCCTCTTGAGGAGCCTGTATGCAGGTCAGGAAGCAACAGTTAGGACTGGACATTGAATAACAGACCGGTTCCAAATAGGAAAAGGAGTACCTCAAGGCTACATATTGTCACACTGCTTATTTACCTTCTATGCAGAGAAATGCTGGGCTGGAAGAAACAAAAACTGGAATCAAGATTGCCGGGAGAAATGTCAATAACTTCAGATATGCAGATGAAACCACCCTTATGGCAGAAAGTGAAGAGAAACTGAACAATCTCTTGATGAAAATAAAAGAGGAAAGTGAAGAAGTAGGCTTAAAGCTCTACATTAGGAAAACTGAAATCATGGCGTCCTGCCCCATCACTTCATGGAAAATATATGCACAAACAGAGGAAATGGTGGCAGACTTTATTTGGGGGAGGTGGAGGGCTACAAAATCACTGCAGATAGTGACTACAGCCATGAAATTAAAAGATGCTTACTCCTCCTAGAGAGCATAAAACAAGACCAGGAGCTAACTGTGGCTCAGATCAGGAAATCCTTATTTCCACATATTGACTTAAATTGAAAAAAGTAAGGAAAACCATTAGACCATTCAGGAATTACCTATATCAAATCCCTTATGATTATACAGTGGAAGTGAGAAATAAATTTAAGGGACTAGGTGTGATAGAGTGCCTGATGAACCATGGATGGAGACAGGTATCATGATCATCCCCAAGAAAAAGAAATGCAAAAACTCAAAATGGGTGCCTGAGGAAACTTTACAAATAGCTGTGAAATGAAGAGAAGTGAAAGGCAAAGGAGAGAAGGAAAGATATAGCCATTTGAATACACAGTTGCAAAGAATATCAAGGAGAGATAAGAAAGCCTTCCTTAGTGATCAGTGCAAAGAAATAGAGGAAAGTAATAGCATGGGAAAGACTAGAGATCACGTCAAGAAAATTTGAGGTTCCAAGGGAATATTTCATGCAAAGATAGGCACAATAAGGACAGAAATGGTATGGACCCAACAGAAGCAGAAGATATTAAGAAGAGTTGGCAAAGATTACACAGAAGAACTGTCCATAAAAGATCTTCACAATCCAAATAATCATGATGATCTGATCTCTCACCTAGGTCCAGACATCTTGGAATGTGAAGTCAAGTGGGCCTTAAGAAGCATCACTATGAACAAAGTTAGTGGAAGTGATAGAATTGCAGTTGAGCTATTTAAAATCCTAAAAGATTATGCTATGGAAGTGCTGCACTCGATATGTCAGCAAATTTGAAAAACTCAGCAGTGGCTCGGGACTTTAAAAGGTCAGTTTTCATTCCAATCCCAAAGTAAGGCAATGCCAAAGAATGCTCAAACTACTGCACAATTGCATTCATCTCACATGCTAGTCAAGTAATGCTAAAAATTCTTCAAGCCATGCTTCAGCAATACATGAACCGTAAACTTCAAGATATTCAAGCTGGTTTTTGAAAAGTCAGAGAAAACAGAGATCAAATGGCCAACATCCACTGGATCATCAATCAAGCAAGGGAGTTCCAGAAAAAGATCTACTTTTGCTTTATTGACTATTCCAAAGACTTTGACTGTGTGGATTACAATAAACGTTGGGAAATTCTGAAAGAGATGGGAATACCAGAGCAGCTGACCTGCCTCTTGAGAAGCCTCTATGCAGGCCGGAAAACAGCAGTTTGAACGGGACATGGAATGACTAGCTTCACATAGGATAAGGAATATGTCAAAGCTGTATATTGTCACTCTGCTTATTTAACTTCTATGCAGAGTACCTCATGAGAAACACTGTGCTGGATGAAGCACAAGCTGGAATCAAGTTTTCCAGGAGAAATAACCTTAGATATGCAGATGACACCACCCTTATGACAGAAAGGGAAGAACTAAAGAGTCATTTAATGAAATCAAAAGAGGAGAGTGAAACGTTGGCTTAAAGCTGAAAACTAAGATCATGGCATCTGATCCCACCACTTTATGGCAAATTGAAGGGCAATCAGTGTTTGACTTTCTTTTGAAGGGCTCCAGAATCACTGCAGATGGTGATTGAAGCCATGAAATTCAAAGATGCTTACTTCTGGGAAGGAAAGTTATGACCAACCTAGACAGCATATTAAAAAACAGAGACATTATCTTGCCGACAAAGGTCTGTCTAGTCAAAGGTATGGATTTTCTAGTAGTCATGTATGGATGTGAGAGTTGGACTATCATTTATGAAACGAGATGCCAGTCCAGGTTCGATGCGCTATACTGGATGCTTGGAGCTAGTGCACTGGGACGACCCAGAGGGATGGAATGGGGAGGGAGGAGGGAGGAGAGTTCAGGATGGGGAACACATGTATACCACTGGTGGATTCATTTTGATATTTGACAAAACTAATACAATTATGTAAAGTTTAAAAATAAAATAAAATTTGAAAAAAAAAAGTTGAGCATCAAAGAATTGATGCTTTTGAACTGTATTGTTGGAGAAGTCTCTTGAGAAGCCCTTGTACTTCAAGGAGATCCGACAAGTCCATCCTAAAGGAGATCAGTCCTGAATATTCATTGGAAGAACTGATGCTGAAGCTGAAACTCCAATAATTTGGCCACCAGATGCAAAGACTTGACTCATTTAAAATGACCCTGATGCTGGGAGAGATTGAGGTCCAGAGGAGAAAGGTATGACAGAGGATGAGATGGTTGGATGGCATCACTGATTCAGTGGACATGAGTTGAGTAAACTTTGGGAGTTGGTGATTGACAGGGAGGCCTGGTGTGCTGCAGTCCATGGGGTTGCAAAGAGTCAGACACAACTGAGTGACTGAATTTAGAAGAGTGCCTTGTAATTTTCTTGAGTGTGTTCTTGTTTTGCTGGAAGATTAGCATGGGTTGTCTTGCACTGGAGCTTGCTGCTCTTGGATGGAGCTTGCTTTCAGTGTAGGCATGTATCCTTTGGGATGGGATCTTGTCTATCACTCTTCCCTGGGGCCAGGGGTTCTATGATGATCCAAAGTTCTGGAGCTGAGCTACCTGCCTCTGGTTTTTGGTCCCCCTCTTGCAGTAACCTCAAGACTATACTTTCAACATTGCACAGAAGACAAAACCCCATTTTAGTGGTGAAATAACTCCACATCCTGGACAGTCAAAGAGATCCACAGCATTATGTATAGAAAAGAAGAGGGAAGAGCTAGATAGAGGTGATCAGGAGGAGAAAAGAAAGTCAAAAGGAAAGAGAGCAATTAAGCCTGTAATCAAATCCCTGAGTGAAAATGGATATTAAAAAATAGACTCTTAATACTACAAAATGCATAACAAATTCCAGAAAGCAAAAATTAAAAAAACCTAGACTAGAATTTGAACTCCCAAATGTATAATATAAAATAAACCGAAACATAATTGAACACAAAAATTAGAAAAAATATTCTGGGGTCTGTTCAGTGTCAGGTTATCCCTTGTTCTAGCTTGCACTTTTTCTCAAAGTCCACAATTGTCCTTAAATGCAGTTTTACTGCTTAATTTTAATCTGTTGCACCTGCCACTTCTTGAGTGGTTCCCCTGTCTTATCTTTACTTAGGCTGGCCTCCTCTGCTTGCAAGTCTCTTCAATGTCTAATCTAAGCCCTGATAGGAAGAGGTGACAATAGACCCTTATTCAGGGTCATTTGCTCTGTTTTGCTGTGGAGAGGCAGGAACACTGCAAACAAATACCACTGGGATTTGTGGGTAGCCTTTGTTGTGAATGGACAGCACAGGGTCTGCCAAAGTCCAAGGTGATGTACACTTCTCAGATCCAGCCACTCAAGCTCCTGGGTGTCCCTTGAGGGCACAGTTACAGAAGGGCCATGGATCTCACGCACTTCCCAGGCCCAAGCTACCTAGGGTCCGTCCTGTGCTAGGCGTGAAGTCCCAGGTTGGCCGTGTGTCTCCTGCACTTCCCAGGTCCAAGCTGCTCAGATTCCCAGGTGTTGTATGAAGGCCCAGCCCCAGTTGAACCATGTATCTCTTGCTCTTCCCAGGCCCAAGCAGTCCAGACTCCCCAGTTCTCTGTTTGGGGCACAGTCCCAGGTGGGTTCTTTGTCTCCTGCACTTCCAAGGCCCAAGCTGCTCATATTTCTGGGTGTTCTATGAATGCCCAGTCCCAGTTGAGCCATGCATCTCCTGTTCTTCCCAGGTCCAAGTGGCCTGGTGTTCTGCCAGAGCATAGTCCCAGGTGGGCCCTTGGTCTAATGCACTTTCCAGGTCCAAGCTGCTCAGGTTCCAGGATGTTCCAGAGTACACTCTTTCAGAGAGCCACTCAGGTTTTCAGGATAGCTGTGATGTCATAGTTCCTGGTGGACCATGTTTTTCGTGCACTGCTCAGGTTCATTCTGGTCAGTTTCTCAGATACTCCACAAGGATACAGTCCATGCATGGTGAGCTGTGCATCTCCTCAGAGGAGTTGCTCTCAGGTTATGACACTCTTGGCAGCTATAAACTGTCCCACATCTCAGGAAGTCATGGTTAGTGGCTGTTCATGGATAGAGTCTGCTCACAGCTTGGCAGGAGATGCAGTCTCCTGGGCCTAAAAGGTTATGGCCTTCTGCCTCTGGTTGTCAACATTCTGAATCTTTGCCTCCTGGGAGGTCCATAAGGAAAGCTAGCTTGCTCTCCTTCAGTAAATACTAGGGCATAGTCTGTTCTGTAAGCATGTCAGGGGTTGCAGTGTGGTCTTAGAGCCTTCCCATGGGAACATTCCTTGTCTTTGTTTATTTTTCTCTCTCTGGCATTATGTGCCTCAGCCTGCTACATCACCTTAGTTCTCTCAGAGTGTCTGTAGAGCATTCAAACCCCGTCTTTATTCTAAGGACTGAAGATGCAGAGGGCGCTCCTGTACAAAGCCCCCACTCACTGTGGGAAGACACGAGACTGTGAGGCAATTCCCCACTAAAAATTGCTTTTTTGGCTTGAATTCTGAGATGGTGGTGTGGGGTGGTTATACCACCCTCTGAGATTCCAAAGAGGCCCACTGAATCAACCTCTGAGAGGGTTTCCTGTCGTATGGAAACATTTCCTTCTCTAAAAGCTTAAGGTGGATAGTGCTGGATTTGGGGTGGTGTGGGGTGGCTATACCACCCTCTGAGATTCCAAAGAGGCCCACTGAATCAACCTCTGAGAGGGTTTCCTGTGGTATGGAAACTTCTCCTTCTCTAAAAGCTTAAGATGGATAGTGCTGGATTCATGATCTCTGAGAAGAAGATTTAACTTCAGGACTAAGGACCAGGCTTGATCACTCAAGAGTTCTTGTATATCAGAGTTTTATTAAAGTAAGAAAAGGAACAGAGAAAGCTTCTGACATGGACATCAGAGGGGGGCCAGAGAATGCCCCCCTTGCTAGTGTTAGCCAGGGAGTTACATACATTTTAATTTAGTTATTATAATACATCAAAAGCATGTCTGAAATTTGTGAAAATTTTACCAGACCTACTCCCACAATTTATATTTTAGGATAACAGGATTAGAAGTTAACAATAGAAAGATCCTACCAGACCCACTCCCATAATATAGCTTCTAAAATATAAGGATTCGTCAGAAGGTTTTCAGGGAGGAGAAACTGTCCTCAAGCATGATACACTGTTGCTATATAATTCTAACTACAGAGTTTAAACTGAATTGTTTGCTGTGTAATCATCATTTCAAGGTTTAAAGAAAAAACAAAACAAAACATTTTCTGTGACTAAGACTAATGAATATAGAGAAAAACAAACAAGCAAGCAATTCTCCTCCTTGAGAATTCCAGAACCCTATCTCCTCCTCAAGAATCCAGATATTTTTCTCTTCTTTGGGTAGGCCAGACTTCTTATCAATCTGCATAGGAATTGACTCTCTATCCCCAACACAAGTTCAGTTCAGTTTCTCAGTCGTGTCCAACCATTTGTAACCCCAAGGACTGTGACACACCAGACTCCTCTGTTCATCACGAACTTCCATAGCTTGCTCAAACTCATCTCCATTGAGTTAGTGATGGACTCAATCTCATCCTGTCTTCTGCTTCTCCTCCTGCCTTCAATCTTTCTCAACACTGGGGTCATTTGCAAGAGTCAGTTATTTGCATCAGGTGGCCAAATTCAGCTTTAGCATCAGTGCTTCCAATAAATATTCAGGACTGAATGTCTTACTGACTAATTTTATTCCCTTGCTGTCCAAGGGACTCTCAAGAGTCTTCTCCAACACCACACTTCAAAAGCATCAATTTTTCAGGGCTCAGCTTTCTGTATAGTCCAACTCTCACATCCATATATGACTACTGGACAAATTATAGCTTGGACTAGAAAGACTTTTGTTGGCAAAGTAATATCTCTGTTTTTAAATATCCTGCCTAGGTTGGTCATAGCTTTTCTTCCAAGAAGCAAGTATCTTTTAATTTTATGCTGCAGCCACCATCTACAGTGATTTTGAAGCCAAGACAATAAAGTCTCTCAGCATTTCCATTGTTTCTCCATCTGCGGCGGCTGCTGCTGCTAAGTCACTTCAGTCGTGTCCGACTCTGTGTGACCCCATCGACGTCAGCCCACCAGGCTCCCCTGCCCCTGGGGTTCTCCAGGCAAGAACACTGGAGTAGGTTGCCATTTCCGTCTCCAATGCAGGAAAGTGAAAAGTGAAAGTGAAGTCGCTCAATCATGGGGCCAGAAGCCATGATCTTCGTTTTTGAATGTTGAGTTTTAAGCTGGCTTTTGCACTCTCCTGTTTCACTTTCATCAAGAGGCTCTTTAGTCCGTCTTCACTTTCTGCTATATGGGTTTTGTCATCTATGTATCTCAGGTTATTGCTATTTCTCCCAGCAATTTTGATTCCAGCTTGTGCTTCATCCAGTCTGGCATTTCACATGATGTGCTCTTCATCTAATTTAAATAAGCAGGGTTACAATTCAGAACCAGTCCATTGTTGCGTATCTGGTTCTAGAATCAGTCTCTATCCCTAAATCCTTTGTCTCTCTTTTCTTGTTTATCTCTTCTCCTCCCTCATTATAAGCAAATTGATTGGCCTTTCTGGTGTCCTCTGCCAGCATATAGAAATGGTTTAGTGAAAGTTACTCCATATCCTGACAATCCGTTGAGGTATTTACTGGGGAAAAATTGAACTCCTTCTCATATGTCACTGCCACCTTAGGACGAGTCTACCGAGTTTATATTCAAAGGTATGCATTCTGCCCCTGTTAAGCAAGTACTCTAAAGTAGGAATACTCTCAATGTAATACCATCGAGTACTATTGAGCTCACAGTGTGAAACATGCATGTAACGAAGCTACTGAGCTCACACTCTGTAGTATGCATCCAGCAACTACTTGTGCCCCACTCTGTGACAATTATGCTGCAGCTCATGATCTGGCACTCATGAGTGTATGAAGCACTACTTCTGATTATGCATGCAGCAACTACTGAGGTTGAAATCAGGACTTTGCATTCTGCTTTTACTGAGAATTGAATTAGAACAGGTATACTAATTAGCTTGCACTCTGGAACATACATTACAACTCTAGAGCATAAATATCACAACCAAGTGTGCCTGCACTCTGGACTTGGGATGCTGTAACAACTGAAAATGCAAGAAGCTTTTCACAACTACTGACCCCTGATTTCAAACCACTGCTGCTGCTGCCGCCAAGTCACTTCAGTAGTGTCCGACTCTGTGTGACCACATAGACAGCAGCTCACCAGGCTTCCCTATCCCTGGGATTCTCCAGACGAGAATTCTGGAGGGGGTTGCCACTTCCTTCTCCAATGCATGTATGCATGCTAAGTCGCTTTAGTTTTGTCCGACTCCGTGCGAACCTATGGAGAGCAGCCCAGAAGGTTCCTCTGTCCATGGAATTCTCCAGGCAAGAATATTGGACTGGGTTGCGATTTCCTTCTCCGATTTCAAAGCACACATGCTACAAACATGACGTTTGCACTCTGGAATACGCGCTTGTCAATACTGAGACCACCATCTGAGGACACACGCTAGAACTACTTAGTTTCTAATCTGGATCACCCTTTCTGCCACTATTGAGATTATTGACAAAATTTAGAACAAGTGCCTTGCTGTCACTGAGACTGCACAGTAGAGCATACATCCCATCACTCCTGAACCCGGGTTATTGAGAATATGGCCTGCCACTACTGAGCCTGTCCCTAAAACATGCCTGTTGGAAGTACACATACACTTTTGGTATATTACACTCTGGATTCTGCATCCCTGCACTACTGAAATTGCCTTCCAGAACAAGAGTTCATTGCCTGCTGAATTTTCACTCTAAACAATAAAAATCACAATAATTAGCTTGTTGCTTTATAGGTAAGTCAGGCCACTACTCAACCTGCACTGTAGCTCAGGTGTGCCTAAACAATTATTGAACTTGCACTCTGGTGTTTGTTTACTTCTGGACACACCTGAGCCAGCACTCCTATAGACATAGTGAGTTTGAACACTGGAGGACATGGTACACCTCTACTGAGCATGAGTTCAAGGGCAGGCATCCGGGCTCTGCAGAGAACATGCTCTAGTTTCACACATTCCACAGTAACTGAACTTGCAATTGGGAGTACAGCTCTCATGACTACAGAGTGCACACATTTTTACCATGGGTTTTGCACTACTGCGGTTTACTCAGGAACATATCTCCCATCATGACTGTGTGTGCCTTCAAGAGCCAATGTTCTGACACTACAGAGACTATGCTGTAGAGTAAGAATGCCTGAGCTACACACCTGCACACTGAATCATGCATCCCGGCAGTATCAATCCTAGTACTATAGCACACCTGTCACTTCTGAGTCCTTACACTAAGCAGACATGGCACAGCTAGTGAGCATGTGGCCTAGAGCATGTGTGTGGCCAATACTAATTTTGCACTCTGAAGCATGTGTCTTGCCACTTGTAAGCGGTTCAGCTACTGATTTTGCACCCTGTTACACTATTTAATCACTGCTGAGCCTGCCTTATAGACCATGAGTTCCACTACTACTAATCTTGCCCCATGGCCTGTGAGCTTAAAGTAGTGATCCCACACTCTGCAGCTGAAATTTGCCAATGACTTGGCTTGCCCGCTGTTGCATATTTCCCCAAACTCTTCTTCCTGTACTCTAGAGCATGTGTCCCAACTACTGAATTTGCACTCTGGAGGACCTATTCCAGGAAAGTGGAGGTTGCATTATAAAACACATATCCTACCCACGGGTGAACCATCATTCTAGATCAACTGTGTCACCACTAGTGACTTTGAATTCTGAAGCATTAAAGTCACTTCCCTGAAGTATTGCTCTAGAAGGTGTGTGCAACCATCACTCCAGTGGCCTTTTATACCAGCCATTATGCTGCTAGCCATCCAGCACTCTAGACTGTATAAGTTGTGAGTAGTGTACCTGTGTTCCACAGCTACATCTATGGATGATCTTCCACAACTAGAGACTTGGTGTATACTTCATATTTCCTGCCTCAATTGATCATGTGTCACAACACACATATGCCACAACCCATGTGCTTGCACTGTTGAGGACTTATCTTCCCACTACTGAGCTTGTGGCAGAACAGGCGTATCACATTTTTTCAGTTTGATCTCTGGATATGCATCCAAAAATAAAAACCCAGCGTTCAAGAGAACATGTCGCTCACTTACTGAGTGTGCACTCTTAAGCAAGCGTACTGCAACTCCTGAGACAACACTCTGAAGCACATGTAATGCAGGCATGCTTCATCTGCTGAACTTAGCTCTTCAGCATGCATCTCAACATTGAAGCACACTTTAGACACACCCCTGGTAATACAGAACCATGATCTAGAGCAAGTATGGTTCGAATACTGAATCTTTGCTTTAGAGAACTTGTTCTTTGTCTCCTGAGATTGTACTTTTGAGGATTCTCCCCACCAGTACTAAGAATGTATTCTAGAGCGGACATGACACAAATAGTAGGATGGCTCTTTGCAGCCTGCATACATCACTACTGTGTCTGAGCTCTAGCATAGAAGTACTGAAACTACTTAGCTTGCAATCTGGAGCATACATTCTGCCACTAGTGTGCTTGCATTTTAGAACAGGCTGTCTGAAGCTATCCCATTGGCAATGGCAACATGCTTCCAGCCACTACTGAATGAATACTAGAGCACAGTTCCTACCATTACTGAGCATGTACTCTACCACAAGATGACTAAAACGTCTCAGTTGCATTGTGGAGCATACCTCTTTCCACAACTGAACTTGCATTCTACAGCAAATGTTACACAATGACTGATCTTGTGCTCTAGAATTGGCACACCATAAATAATTTTTGTAATATTTGAACCATGTGTCTGGCCAATAGTAAATCAATGCTTTAGATCAGCTGTGCTAAAATCACTGAGCTTGCCCTCAGGTGTATGTCTGAACTCACATTTTATAGCACACCTACTGCCACTGTGGATTCTGTGCTCTAAAACTATCTTGAGATGAGAGAACAAGATGGTGGAGCTGTAGGTAGATGTGGAATACATCTCTCTGTGGATACATCAGGCATACACCTTCAGACACAGACAAGTAATCAAAACATCAGCTGAAAGCAGACAGGAGTGCCTGACCAGTGGAAAAGAATATATAGAACCACGCAAAACTCAGTAGGATGAAAGAACTGGGGGGGAAATAATGAGTCTTATTAGGACTGAATCAGCCCTGAGTGGGTGAAGGAGGGGTCTAATCCCATATTGGGGGGCTTGTCTGAATCATAGAATAAACATTTAAAGCTGAGAGTGAAACAACTGATCTGTGGATAACTAGATGTAATGAGAATCAGTGAGTCCTTGCTACAGCTGTACATACCCCAGCCAAGGATATGTGTCCCCTGAAAGGCACAGTGGCTGGGAGCTGGAATTGAGGGATTCTGGAGCGATTCCTGGGCGAAGGCTGCTGTTTACTGTGGCGAGATGGAGAGAGGGGCTGTGAGGGAGGAAACTGTGCTAGGATATGCCTGTGGAGGAAAGCCAGGCAGCCAAGGAAGCAAGGCAATATCACTGAGTCACATGTATGGGGGTGGAGCAATCACCATAGCCTCTCTCTCTCCACATGATAGCATCAGCAGTTACTAAAATAGTGAGGCTGACCCATCAAATGCTGAACACACTGAAATACAGAGCAGGACACCACCCAGGTGCTCCTTTAAGTGCCTGATGCACAAAACTAGAGTCGAACCCTACTCACGATGCTTCTTTAAGTGCCTGATGCACTGATCTACAGAGTAGGACCCCAGCCAGGGAGGTATCTCTATGTGCTGACACATTGAACAACAGGGAAGGATTCCAGGCAACGAAGCCTTCTAAGTGCCTCAATGGGTGGAACTAGGGAGAAAGACTGGCAAAAGAGGCCTTCTGATCGCCAGCTACAAGAAGCTCAAAAAAAGACTCTGATAGGGTCATAACTCCTGTGGTCTAGTCAGTTCTGTGTCCCTGAACCCTGTACACTTGGCACCACCAGGGTCCCTGAAAGCCAAGCACCTGCTCCACTTTCACAATTAACTCTTACTGGAGAAAAGCTGCCACAGGTGAAAACAAAACAAAACAAACAAAAAAATCTTGCAACATTTTGCACTAGTTTGCTTCAGTCCTGTCTAACACTTTGTGGGACACATTTCACCACTACAGAGAACAAGCTCTAAAATACATATACTGGAACAACTGACCTTTTCCAGTCTTGTTGCCACTGCTGAATTTTCCAAAGTTGCTGGCACATTGGATTCAGCACTTTCACAGTACTATCTTTTAGGATTTGAAATCGCTCAACTGGGGTTCCATATCTCCACTAGCTTTGTTTGTATTGATGCTTCCTAAGGCTGACTTGACTTCATGTTTCAGGATGTCTGGCTCTAGGTGAGTGATCACATCATCATGATTATCTGGATCATGAAGATTTTTTCTGTATAGTTCTTCAATCTTTTCTGTATAGATTCTCGCTACCTCTTCTTAATATCTTCTGCTTCTTTTAGGTCCATACAATTTCTGTCCTTTATTGTGTCCATCTTGGCATGAAATATTCCCTTGGTATCGCTAATTTCCTTGAAGAGATCGCTAGTCTTTCCCAACTATTGTTTTCCTCTATTTCTTTGCATTGATCACTGAGGAAGGCTTTTTTATCTCTCCTTGCTATTCTTTGGTAATCTGCAGTCATATGGGTATATCTTCCCTTTTCTCCTTTGCCTTTTGCTTCTCTTCTTTGCTTAACTATTTGTAAGGCCTCCTCAGACAACCATTTCGCCTTTTGGCATTACTTTTCTTGGGGATGTTCTTGGTCACTGCCTCCTGTACAATTTCATGAACCTCCATCTGTAGTTCTTCAGGCACTCTATCAAATCTATTCCCTTAAATCTTTTGTCACGTCCACTGTATAATCATAAGGGATCTGATTTAGGTCATACCTGAATCATAAGTAGAGAGTGAAAAAGTTTGCTTAAAGCTCAACATTCAGGAAAAAAAAAAAAAAAGATCATGGCCTCCAGTCCCATCACTTCATGGGAAATAGATGGGGAAACTATGGAAACAGTGTCAGACTTTATTTGAGGGGGAGAGGGGCTCCAAAATCACTGCAGAGGGTGATTGCAGCCATGAAATTAAAAGATGCTTACTCCTTGGAAGGAAAGTTATGACCAAACTTGATAGCATATTCAAAAGCAGAGATATTACTTTGCCAACAAAGGTCCAACTAGTCAAGGCTATGCTTTTTCCAGTAGTCATGTATGGATGTGAGACTTGGACTGTGAAGAAGGCTGAGCACCAAAGAATGGATGCTTTTGAACTCTGGTGTTGGAGAAGACTCTTGAAAATCCCTTGGACTACAAGGAGATCCAACCAATCCATTCTGAGTGAGATCAGCCCTGGGATTTCTTTGGAGGGAATGATGCTGAAGCTGAAACTCCAGTACTTTGGCCACCTCATGCGAAGAGCTGACTCATTGGAAAAGACTGATGCTGGGAGGGATTGGGGGCAAGAGGAGAAGGGGATGACAGATGATGAGATGGCTGGATGGCATCACTGACTCGATAGACTTAAGTCTGAGTGAACTCCGGGAGTTTGTGATGGACAGGAAGGCCTGGTGTACTGCGATTCATGGGGTCACAAAGAGTCGGACACAACTAAGCGACTGAACTGAACTGAATCATCTAGTGGTCTTCTCTACTTTCTTCAATTTAAGTCTAAGTCTATAACATTATTCACACAAAATGAGCTTCCACTCTGAACCTGCCTTCTTACAAGTATTTTCCAACATTTTAGAGCACTTTTGCTGCACCTATTTATCTTCACTCTGAAACTCATATACCATCACTCCTGAAACGATGCTCAAGTGCATGCATTTAACTCCTACTGAACCTCTGCTCCAGAGTAGGCATGCCGATCTACTAAGCTTGCATTCTGCCACATGCATCTTCCACTACTTAGACTATGATACTGAGGTCATGCTGCAAAAACATAGTTGCAATCTCAAGCTTATCTTCTTTGACTTTCAGCCTCTATACCAGCACACATGGTCTGCCCCTCCTACGTCCACTTTCTTTCTTTCTTTATTGTTTTGTTTTTTGGTTTATGCAACTTTAATGAAGAAAAATAAATCAATTACTAGCAGAGCTATTAGTTGGTCACTCATCCATTGACAACTTGCATCATTTATTCAGTGCTATATTAAACAGTGTATTGGAAGATAGATTAACTAACTCCAAGCCTCCTAACAATTTAAATGAAAATTACAAAATGTTTTGAGACCCTATTTTGGAATACAAAGGGTGTTTGACTTCCAATTTCCATTCTCTGTAGAACAAGAACAGGTCATTCCTTTATTGACATGCATTAAAATACATCACATTTTCTGTTCTGCTGGTGCTATAAATTCAATACCAATTCTCCAGCCATATCTGTTATGAGCATAAAGTATATCATGTAACCTCAAATCTCTAACAGTGGAAGGCTTAAACAAGAATGGATGCTGTTAGAATAATGCTGCTTCCTTTGATGTGACAACTCAGCATCCATCTCTCTCCCTCTCAGATGATTCTTCAGCATGTTAGAGCAGTGAGGAATGGTTTTAGTCTCATAAGCAAGTTAGAGTGAAGACATTGGCCACATAATACACATGCTCCATTTTTTTTTTTTTTAATTATGAATCTTGGGCTCTTGTAACTACTTTACTGTTTCTAAAAGCAGTTATTGTCCAAAGCTGGAAGAACTTAAGTCTTCTCAGATGAGCATGTGAATGAATGGAGGGAGGTAAACAAAAAATAAAATTAAAAAAGATGAGGTCTGATAGGGGAGCAGCCAGATAAGAAAAAAAAAACACAGTAATTTAAAGTTTATTCCAGCTATAATGAAGGTTAGTCTGACTTTAAGCATCACATGGCATACTTCTGAGTCCATTCCCGAGATATTCTGTTGTACTTATCTCTGTCTGTTTTATACATCTGTGCAATCTCTGGCACTAGGGGGTCATCTGGGTTTGGATCACATAGCAGTGAACAAATGGATAAAAGAACTTTAGAAATAGTTAAAGCAGGAGACCACTGTGATCTTAGAATATCGAGACAAATGCTGCCATTACTGTTAATATTTGGATGATAAATTCTTGTTGTAAATGCAACCTTAGGTAGTTTGAAGGGGTAGTCTGTAGGAAAATGAATTGTCAAAAAGAATACACCGCCTTGATAAGGGCTGTCATTAGCTCCCATAATTGTGGCTTGCCAATGAAATATATCATCCCCAACTGGACCTGCAGAACATTGTGCTGGAGGGTCACGGGCCAAATCACTAAGTTCCTTATTAATCCATTTCAGCGCCATAGTCTGTGCTTTTCATCTGGCTCCTCACTATCTCGGTGTGTGCTTGAAGGTCCCGCCAAACTCTTGATTATCCCGGCGGCTGGGAAGGATTGACTCTTCGCCTCACACCAGCTATGCCAGACACAGGCGCCTTCTTATTAAATAGATCGGAGGTTGGACTTGGAGGGCGGGGGCCGGAGGCGGGTCATGGGCTGGGGGAAAGGGCCCTAAGTCCACTTTTTTTTTTTTTTTAATTTTATTTTATTTTTAAACTTTACATAATTGTATTAGTTTTGCCAAATATCAAAATGAATCCACTACAGGTATACATGTGTTCCCCATCCTGAACCCTCCTCCCTCCTCCCTCCCCATACCATCCCTCTGGGTCATCCCAGTGCACTAGCCCCAAGCATCCAGTATCGTGCATCGAACCTGGACTGGCATCTCATTTCTTACATGATATTTTACATGTTTCAATGCCATTCTCCCAAATCTTCCCACCCTCTCCCTCTCCCACAAAGTCCATAAGACTGTTCTATACATCAGTGTCTCTTTTGCTGTCTTGTACACAGGGTTATTGTTATTTTTTGTTATTGTGTTTTTCCTTCTGGCTTACTTCACTCTGTATAATAGGCTCCAGTTTCATCCACCTCATTAGAACTGATTGAAATTTATTCTTTCTAATGGCTGAGTAATACTCCATTGTGTATATGTACCGCAGCTTTCTTATCCATTCATCTGCTGATGGACACCTAGGTTGCTTCCATGTCCTGTCTACTATAAACAGTGTTGCCCCAATGTTCATCACAGCACTTTCTTGAGTAGGTATAAAACAACTGTTGAGGTTGTATTCTGGATCATGTCCATGCTATTTCTAAATGCATTTTTTTTTAATTTCTTCTAATTTCTTTTTACAAAAATGATTTATTTAATTGGAATAGAATTACTATGTATTACTGTGATGGTTTTTGACACATAGATCAGCATGAACCAGCCACATGAAAATATGTATCTCCCTATCCTGAACACAACTCAAACCTTCCTTATTACCCCATGATTCTGGGTTCTTCCACAGCACAAGAGTTGGGTGCATCTTTCATATGTTGAACTTGCACTGATCATCTCTTTTATATATGGTAATATACCTGTTTCAATGCTATGTTCTCAAATCATCCCATCCTTGAACTCTCCCATTGAGTCTAAGAGTCTGTTATTTATATGTGGATCTTCTTTACTAGCCTCCACGTGGGTAGGGTTATTGTTACTGTCTTTCTAAATCCAATTTATATGCATTAATGAGCAATATTTGCCTCTCTCTAACTTTTTTCCCTCTGAATAATAGGCTGTAGGTTGAACTGCCTCATTAAAAGTGACACAAATATATGCCTTTCTGTAGCTGAGTAATATTTCATTTGTATATATACCACAATTCCTTATATATTCATCTGCTGATGTGCATCTAGATTACTTCCATGTCATAGCTATTGTAAAGGCAATTTCAATAAATATTGGGGTACATGTGTTATGTTCCATCCTAATTCCCTCTGGGTATATGCAAAGAAGTGGGGTTTCTGGGTCATATGACAGGTCTAGTCCAAGTTTCTCAAGGAATCTCCAAACTGTTCTGAATACAGGTTGTACCAGTTTGTGTTACGGGCAACAGTGTATTAGGGTTAACTTTTCTCCACAGCCTTTCCAGGATTTCTTGCTTGTAGAATTTCTGGTGATGGCCACTCTGAACAGTGTGAGATGACTGCTCATTACAATTTTAATTTTCATTTATCCAATAATGAATGATGTTAAGCATATTTCATGTGTTTATTAGACATCCATATGTCTTCTTTAAAGAAATGTCTATTTAGAGCTATTGGCCCCTTTTAATGATGCTGTGAAAGTGCTGCACTCAATATGGCAGCAAATTTGGAAAACTCAGCAGTGGCCAAAGGACTCGAAAAGGTCAGTTTTCATTCCAATCCCAAAGAAAGGCAATGCCAAAGAATTCTCACATCACCATACAATTGCACTCATCTCACATGCTAGTAAAGAAATGCTCAAAATTCTCCAAGCCAGGCTTCAGCAATATGTGAATTGTGAACTTCCAGATGTTCAACTGGTTTTACAAAAGGCAGAGGAACCAGAGATCAAGTTGCCAACATCTGCAGGATCATTGAAAAAGCAAGAGAGTTCCAGAAATACATCTGTTTCTGCTTTATTGTCTATGTGGAAGCCTTTGAGTGTGTGGATCACAATAAATTGTGGAAAATTCTGAAAGAGATGGGAATACCAGACCACCTGACCTGACCCTTGAGAAACCTATATGCAGGTCAGGAAGCAAGTTAGAACTGTACATGGAACACATACTGGTTCGAAATAGGAAAAGGAGTATGTCTAGGCTGTATATTGTCACCCTGCTTGTTTAACTTATATGCAGAGTACATCATGAGAAACACAGGGCTGGAGGAAGCACAAGGTGGAATCAAGATTGCCAAGAGAAATATCAATAACCTCAGATATGCAGATGATACCACCCTTCTGGCAGAAAGTGAAGAGGAACTAAAATGACTCTTGATCAAAGTGAAAGAGGAGAGTGAAAAAGATGGCTTCAAGCTCAACATTCAGAAAATGAAAATCATGGCAACTGGTCCCATCACTTCATGGGAAATAGATGGGGAAACAGTGTCAAACTTTATTTTTTTGGGCTCCAAAATCATTGCAGTTGGTGTCTGCAGCCATGAAATTAAGACACTTACTCCTTGGAAGGAACGTTGTGACCCACCTTGATAGCATATTCAAAAACAGAGACATTACTTTGCCAACAATGGTCCATCTAGTCAAGGCTATGGTTTTTCCTGTAGTCATGTATGGATGTGAGAGTAGGACTGTGAAGAAAGCTGAGCATGGAAGAATTGATGCTTTTGAACTGTAGTGCTGGAAAAGACTCTTGATGTAAGAGATCCATCCAGTCCATTCTACAGGAGTTTAGTCCTGGGTGTTCCTTGGAAGGAATGATGCTAAAGCTGAAACTCCAGTACTTTGGCCACCTCCTGTGACGATTTGACTCACTGGTAAAGACTCTGATGCTGGGAGGGATTGAGGTCAGGAGGAGAAGAGGACGAGAGAGGATGAGATGGTGGTTGGCATCACCGAGTCGATGGACATGAGTTTGTTGAACTCCAGGAGTTGGAGATGGATAGGGAGGCCTGTCGTGCTGCAATTCATGAGGTCGCAAAGAGTCGGACATGGCTGAACAACTGAACTGAACTGAACTGAAGCAACTGACAAAGAATTAATGTCAAAAATATACAAGCAACTCCTGAAGCTCAATTCCAGGAAAATAAACGACTCAATGAAAAAATTGGCCAAAGAACTAAACAGACATTTCTCCAAAGAAGACATACAGATAGCTAACAAACACATGAAAAGATGCTCAACATCACTCAGTATCAGAGAAATGAAAATCAAAACCACAATGAGGTACCTTTTCATGCCAGTCAGATTGGTTGTGCTCCAAAAGTCTACAAGCAATAAATGCTGGATAAGGTGTGGAGAAAAAGGAACCCTCTTACACTGTTGGTGGGAATTCAAACTAGTACAGCCACTATGGAGAACACTGTTTAGATTCTTTAAAAACAACAACAACAACAACAACAACAACAACAACAACAACCTTCAAATAGAACTGCCATAAGACCCAACAATCCCACTGCTGTGCACACACACCAAGGAAACCAGAATTGAAAGAGACATGTGTACCCTGATGTTCATCACAGCACTGTTTCTAATAGCCAGGACATGGAAGCAACCTAGATGTCCATTAGTGGATGAATGGATAAGAAAGCTGTGGGATATATACATAATGGAGTATTACTCAGCCATTAAAAGGAATACATTTCAGTCAGTTCTAATGGGGTGGATGAAACTGGAGCCTATTATACAGAATGAAGTTAGCCAGAAAGAAAAACACCAATAGAATAAACTAACACATATATGTGGAATTTAGAAAGATGATAACGATAACCATGTACGCGAGAATGCAAAAAAGACACAGATGTATAAAACAGTCTTTTGAGCTCTGGGAGACGGCTAGGGTGGTATGATTTGGGAGAATGGCACTGACACATGTATAATAACATAGGTCACCAAACTGGCAGTCCAGGTTCAATGCATGATACAGGATGCTTGGGGCTGGTGCACTGGGATAACCAGGAGGGATGATATGAGGAGGGAGGTGGCACACATGTATACCTGTGGCAGATTCATATTTATGTATGGCAAAACCAGTACAATATTGTAAAGCAATTAGACTCCAATTAAAATACATATATTTATATTGAAAATAAATAAAATAAAATTGTGTCCAATGTGAGGAGAGCAACAGCGTTCTTTGAACAATATATCTAAGTAAATGAGAGTTGTGATTTTATGCGTTCAAGGTGTCCCCATAAGTATCAGCCCTACCTCTTATTACAGAAAGAATTGTGGAAGATGAGCGAGATTAAAGGAGAGCTTTTCCGCAACAGGATCTGAATTGTTCAGCCAGAAACTTATTAAGTAATGTAAGGCTTCCCAAACAGTTTATTTAAGATCTTGGGGGCAAGCAATGAGTTTGGCCACCTAAATAGTGTTGCATAAAATTATATTTTGACATATATACACCTGTGTGTATGAGTGTGTGTATAAAAAAGGTGCAATGGCTTTTAACTCCTGTTAGATATGATAGAAATGGAAAAAAATTAAAACCTAAATGAAGAATGATTAAAAAGTCGACTCGGTTGTTGAGTATATGTAAGTGGAAATACTTCAAAATATGTTTTCTTGGCTGAATGTAAAATATGAGGACTCTTTTATATCACTCACCTCTCTGCTTTTAATAAAGATCTACCAACTTTCAAATTTTTGTCCAGTTTTGACAAAAATAGACAGATATAGACTTATATATACATATATATCATATATAAAATATAGAGGTATATTTTCATAAGAGCAAATATTGATGCCAAGCTTAGATTTCAGAATTATTTCCAACTCCAGGCTCCATCTCAACACGAAATAGCCAAAGTTGTTGCTGATTGAAACACTCCAAGAGCTGGAAAACATGAAAAAGAAGTCAAACCTGCAACTGAGATTTTCTGTCACATTTATGATTGAGTTCTAAGTCCAACACTTTATTTCCTTTCATGTTCTAAGCAGTCCCTTCTTAAGACTGAAAAGTGTGAAAACCGAGAGAAAGAGGTAGGAGATTGTAGACCTCCTGGTGTTAAATTTCACACCAGTCAGAATGGGTGCGATCCAAAAGTCCACAAGCAATCAATGTTGGAGAGGATGTGGAGAAAAGGGAACCCTCTTACACTGTTGGTGGGAATGCAAAGTAGTACAGCCACTATGGAGAACAGTGTGGAGATTCCTTAAAAAACTGGAAATAGAACTGCCTTATAATTCAGCAATCCCACTGCTGGGCATACACACTGAGGAAACCAGAAGGGAAAGAGACACGTGTACCCCAATGTTCATCGCAGCACTGTTTCTAATAGCCAGGACATGGAAGCAACCTAGATGTCCATCAGCAGATGAATGAATGAGAAAGCTGTGGTGCATATATACAATGGAGTGTTACTCAGCCATTAAAAAGAATAAATTTCAATCAGTTCTAATGAGGTGGATGAAACTGGAGCCTATTATACAGAATGAAGTAAGCCAGAAAGAAAAACACCAATACAGTATACTAACACATATATATGGAATTTAAAAGATGGTAACAATAACTCTGTATATGAGACAGCAAAAGAGACACTGATGTATAGAACAGTCTTTTGGACTCTTGGGAGAGGTAGAGGGTGAGATGATTTGGTAGAATGACATTGAAGCATGTATAATATCATATATGAACGAGTCACCAGTTCACGTTCGATGCACGATACTGGATGTTTGGGGCTGGTGTGCTGGGACGACCCAGAGGGATGGTATGGGGAGGGAGGAGGGAGGAGGGTTCAGGATGGGGAACACATGTATACCTGTGGCGGATTCATGTTGATGTATGGCAAAACCAGTACAATATTGTAAACTTAAAAAATCAAATAAAAAATAATAAAATAAAATACACACAAAACAATAAAAAAAAGTAATTTTAAACAGTGAGGCTAGAAAAGACAGAATCTAAGGATAATAATCAAGTGATAGAGAATGATAATGATTTAGCCATTAGTCAAATACAAGGGTCTTTAGTTCCTCCTCAAGGGCCATCAATGACATCCTGAGCATTATCCTATGGACAGTTTTAGAGATGCCAAAGCCCCAGCCAGGCTGAAAGTTAAGTACAGAGACCACAGAGTAGTTGAAACCAGACAGTTAAAAGATTTTATTGCAGAGGCCAGTAGACCAATTTTGCTTGGGTAACAGTACTGAATATGAAAAATGTGTGTATAGAAGGGTGATAAATCACTTTTATTTCAGAAACCAAGTAGATTTATTGATGTGATTTTTCTGTGTAAAAATTCTTTAGGAATGAGATTTTGCATGCTTCATGGTTTTGGTTACTATTTCTGTAAGCAGGCTGTATTTTTAAGTTGATGCTGAAGTAAACACTAGCTGAACATCACCTTTCAATGGCTAGGATACCAGTGATTTTGTGATGTCATAGCTACACTTTGATTGCTAGGAGACAAGTCATTTTGTGATGTCACAGCCTTTTGACTTTGAGGACCTCTGTGATGGTCTAGAGAGTTTCTCTCTGTTGGCAAGCCAAGCAATTTTTGAAGTAGTGGTCAGTAAAATCAGACAAATGAGAAAAGGATCTGAAGAAAGATTTCTCTGAGATGGCACATATACCTTCAGAAATTCAAGATGGGCCTCCTAAGGATGAATCAACTGATTCAGAAACCTCCATTAGATCTTTGTATGATTATACACTTACTAGGGACTCAGTTTTGAGATCTATGATTGAAGAATATGCTTTTCAGGCTTTGTCTGAGGATCTTGTGATAAAAAGGCCATGCTACAAATATTCTGTATCTGAAACAGATGAGGTGACTAATTTTCTTTCACTCACCTTTCCACAAAAACTTTGGAATATAGTTGAAAGTGATCAGTTTGAATCTATTTGGTGGGATGAGAGAGGCACATGTATAGTGATCAGTGAAGAACTCTTTAAGAAAGAAGTCTTGGAAAGAAAGGCACCTTTCAGAATATTTGAAACCAAGAGTATGAAAAGTTTAATTCGACAGCTTAACCTTTATGGATTTAGCAAAAAGAGACAAACTTTTCAAAGATCTGCTTCACTACCTGTCTTTCTGGAAGAAGAAAACAACATCTCTCTTTTGAGTAAGGTATTCCAACATTTTCACTTATTGGCAATATGTAAGATGAAATCATGTGACCTAGAAAGCACATTTACATATGTAGCTAAAACCGAATTTAAACTTGAGCTAACAAATCGTTAAAAAGTTTTATTTTTTGAAGTTGAGAACAGCTCGATATTTAAAATATTAGATGTTTGACAAACTTTCCTAGCACTGTGAAACCAGATATAAGTCCTGAAGCAACTTAAAGTGGTATTTACTGTATATATAAAATATATTTTTCATTGAGGATCATATTCTTTCTAACATGTTACCTGTTAAACTACTAATGGAGGTGTTTTATTTGATGCTATTTAGTTGGTTTCATTAAACGAATACATTTTTATAGCTTAGATTTGCTTGTCAGTTTTACCTTGGTTTATAAAGAAACTAAATAATGTAATCCTTTGATTTTAGTTACAGACCTACTGTAATCCAAATTTCAAAAGAGGTCATCCTCAACTTTTATTAAGAGTGCAAAGAAGAGTTGGGATTAATAATGTGTCTCAAATATCTTTATTAGTGCAAGATAACAAGAAGCATGTTAAAGCAAGTGTCAACGAAGATGATCATAACTCTGAATTTATTCCAGAAATTAGTAGAGAGAGCGCATTTTCAGCCTTCACAAGTTTACATGTGCCTTTCATACAAAAGCTTCATACCATCCAGATTGTCACTAATACAAATGCCCTATCTCCATGTGACTTATCTAACCACCCATCACCAATATCAGTTAGACAAACAGAACAGATTTTGGTAGATCAACCTGCTGTTTTAAAAAAGTTGAGCATTTTTAATTGGCATTCACATAGCAGCTACACTCAAGTAAATGGCCCCATTGAGGACTTTGCTACTACAACTACATCTACTTCTCAGAACCACATTGTATCCCCATTACAGAGCACTTATTCTGGACTGATGGTGGAGCCTTCTAAATTTCCAGTCAGGCATAGCGATATGTCAGGCCATGACAATCCTTTTCCTAACCTGCAAGAGACAGTTAACTCGTGGTTCTCAGTGCCAACAAGCACTTACACATCTGCTTCCTCTCTTTCAAGTCAACTCATCAACAATCACCATTATATGGAAACCATGCTAATTAAAACTGACCTACCAAATACGTGTCAGATTATGGAGCCTAAGGAAGATTGAACGTTACTTTGGGAGATGTCAACAAATACCTACCATTCCTGTATTTGAACAATAAATTTACATGTTCATCTTCGTAGTTTCATTTTCAATTTTTAAACAAAGAAGAGAAAATGAGGGTTTAGTTCATTGGTTTACTATTTTACTGCATGGTATTCCAAACTCTTCAGTTCAAGAAAGCATTCATTATGTATCCTAGGTAAATGACACCTGATATAATATTTGTAAGCAAGAAAATGAGAAGCAAGGGAAAAGAGGTAATGGATGTAAAGTGATTTCTGAAATCATCCCTGCTGAAATGAAGGGATGTCTAAATTAGGATGGTATGGGTGAAGAAAGAGATGCAAATAAAATTAGATAAATAAAAATACACAGTATGAACTTCAGCGCATTCACATATTATATTCTATTAGTTACTGGTAGAGTCTTAAAGATTAGACAGCAGATTGTTTTCATTATAGAAATTAATTTCGTCCCTGAAAATATAGATATTGTAGTATATCCAAAATCATGATCACAATTATACCATCACTGTGATAGAAAAGATAGCATGATATAATCAGTGACTGGCCCATGGTCAGCACAAGTTATGTACTTTACAAGTGGTATTCTATAGGGTCATTTTTGCACTGCTGTCCTTAAGCCATGTCTCTATTTCCTGACACCAAGATTCCACCCTATAATTTCAAATGCATGTTTAGATGTTGCTTATCTGTCCCCATAGAGACAGAATAAATTCCTGGTCATTACTGCAGCACATCAGCATGGTTACAAAGTTCTTGGAAGACATGATATCTGTTTTCCTTAGTCATTTCATTATCTTTCTCTTCTGAAGCTACAATCACAAATTATTTTCAGTCATGCTAAGCCCTCGGAGAGGGCAATGACACCGCACTCCAGTACTCTTGCCTAGAAAATCCTATGGTTGGAGGAGCCAGGTAGGCTGCAGTCCATGGGGTCGCTAAGAGTCGGACACGACTCAGCAACTTCACTTTCACTTTTCACTTTCATGCATTGGAGAGGAAATGGGAACCCACTCCAGTGTTCTTGCCTGGAGAATCCCAGGGATGGGGGAGCCTGGTGGGCTGCCATCTATGGGGTCGCCTAGAGTCAAACACAACTGAAGTGACTTACCTAAGCTTACCTTACCTTATGCTAAGCCCCTTCTAACAACTTTGTCTCAACTATTTCTTGCGGTTGGAAGGAACTACTGTTTGCCCTCCTACGAAGGAGAGTACAGATATCTTCAATGTGTTTTGGGTCTACCCTCTTTATGTATCTTTCACAACAGCTGAAACATAGAGCCTGAATATGACACATTTTAAGTGCCTTACTGAATTATCAATAAAGAAATGTAATAACCAATCAAATGCTCTACACATTACTCAACAACATTCTATAACCTGCACTACTATCATAATTCACCTTTCCTATTGACTGAGAAAATTTTCCAAGCTGATAAATATTTATTTTATTTACATGGATGTAAGAATTCTCAGGAGGCATGTATTCCGATGTTTGGAAGAATATTCCACGTTTTGATGTGACTTTTTGCATGTGTGTCGTTTTGTTGTGTCAATCAAAGTCTTTGGCATAGTCAAAAAAGAGTAGCTGCTTTCCTGGAGTTCTCTTGCCTTTTGGAGGACCCAACGGGTGTTGACAATTGAATCTCGGGTTCCTCTGCCCTTTATAAATCCAGCTTGAACATCTGGGAGCTCATGGTTCACATTCTGTTGAAGCCTGGCTTGGGGAATTCTGAGCAGTTCTGGGCAAGTGTGTCAGATGTGTGCAATTAAGTGGTAGTTTGGACATTCTTTGGATTGCCTTTCTTTGTGGTTGGAATGAAAGCTGACCATTTCCAGTCCTCTGGCCACTGCTGAGTCTCCCAAATTTGCTGGCATATGGAGGGCAGCACATTCATATCATCATCTTTTAGAATTTGAAATATCTCAACTGAATTCCATCACCTCCACGAGCTTTGTTTGTAGTTATGCTTCCTAAGTCCCACTAGACTTCACATTCCAGGACATCGGGTCCTCAGGTGAACGATCACACCATCGTGCTTAACTGGGTCATGAAGATCTTTTGTGCACATTTCATCCATGTATTCTTCCCACCTCTTCTTAATAGTTTCTGTTTTGGCTACATCCATACCATTTCTGTCCTTTATTGTGCCCATGATTGCATGACATTTTCCCTTGGTATCTGTGATTTTCTTGAAGAGATCAGTAGACTTTCCAATTCTATTGATTTGCTTTATTTATTGACATTGATAACTGAGGGTGGTTTTACCTCTCCTTGCAATTCTTTGGGGATCTTCATCCAAATGTGTATAATTTTCTTTTCTTTTCTTTTTATGTGCTATCCAGATTTATTATTATATAAATACAGATTGAGAGGAAGCAGTTAACATTTATTTTCTATTTGAACACATGTTCCAAATTGATTAAAACAATGAATCAAAATATTTAGCATTTTAAAATAAAATAAAAACATTTATAGGTGTTGCAAAATTGTCCTTTAACACGGCTGGCAGGAAGAATGATGAAAACGTTCCAGAAATAGTGTCAATAGTTACACTAGGATCATGTCATCTGCAAATAGTGAGAGTTTTACTTCTTCTTTTCCAATTTGGATTCCTTTTATTTCTTTTTCTGCCCTGATTGCTGTGGCCAAAACTTCCAAAACTATGTTGAATAGTAATGGTGAAAGTGGGTACCCTTGTCTTGTTCCTGACTTTAGAGGAAATGCTTTCAATTTTTCATCATCGAGGATAATGTTTGCTGAAGGGTTTGTCTTATATAGCTTTTATTATGTTGAGGTATATTCCTTCTATTCCTGCTTTCTGGAGAGTTTTTATCATAAATGGATGTTGAATTTTGTCAAAGGCTTTCTCTGCATCTATTGAGATAATCATATGGTTTTTATTTTTCAATTTGTTAATGTGGTGTATTACATTGATTGATTTGTGGATACTGAAGAATCCTTGCATGCCTGGGATAAAGCCTATGGGGCCTCACAGAGTCAGACACAACGAAGCGGCTTAGCAGCAGCAGCAGCATACTTAAAAAATCAGGCTTCCCTTGTGGCTCAGCTGGTAAAGAATCCACCTGCAATGCAGGAGACCTGGTTTCGACCCCTGCGTGGGGAAGATCCCCTGGAGAAGGAAAAGGCTACCCACTACAGTATTCTGGCCATGGGCTATATAATCCATGTGGTCGCAAAGAGTCGAACATGACTGAGTGACTTTCACTACCACTACTATACATGAAAATCAAGAAACTGATGCAGCCACTATTGAAAAGAGTAAGCAGTTCTTTTATAATTTTTTTTTCTCCTAACGGTAATTGCTTTTCAGAATTTTGTTGCTTTCTTTCAAACCTCAACATGAATCAGCCATATGTATACATATATTCCTTCCTTTTGAACCACCTGCCCATTATCTCCTTCCCTCGTATAGAGTTTTTTAATACTCTAAAAATACAGTTAGTATATGATCCAACAATAACACTACTGGGCATATATCCATTAAGATGAAAACTCCCATCAGAAAAGTGATATGCACAACAGTGTTTATAGTAGCACAATGTACAGTAGCAAAGACATGCAAACGACCTTAAGGCACGTAAATATGTCAGTGGATAAAGACAGATATATTATGCATACAATGGAATATTTTCCATAAGAAAGAATGAAATAATGTTATTCTTTCCAACATGGGTGGATCTAGAGATGATCATACTAAATAAGTCAGAGAAAGACATGAGGAGCTTAGGTGGGTTCAGCTTACCTTGACACATCCTTTGGACCTCAGTTGGTGGGAGATCTTCATCTTTTCCTCCTGGGTATCTAGAGTCAGCTGTCCAAGAATGAGGCTAAAGCTGAAACTCCAGCACTCTAGAGCCTTCCCAGTTACCTTAGTAATTTTGAAGACTTGCAGTCGTCTACTTCAGAGCCCCTGAACACCCCTATATATATCCTTCCCCAGGTAGCCACACCCTTACAATTTATGAGGTCAGCAAGCCACTTCCACAGCCAACGGTGGCCCTGGTGAGCCTTGACCTCACAAAGCCTCATCCTGACACCTCTAGGGGAGTATGGGGAGCAAGTCAGAGAGAGTTGACCTCTCCCGATTCTTTTAACCACACCCTCTATCTTCCTAGAGTTTTGGGCCACCTTTAAAATTTCTTATTTTACATGTTCTTTGTCCAGAAGTTTAAAAGGGAAAATTTACATAATGTTTTTTGTAGGAAAACTCCTGCATGACTGAATAGAAAATAAACAAGGAATTATAAAATGACAATTGAGAAATATTTGGAAGACAGCTGACAAATGACCCATTTACCTCATTTATGCAGAGTCCAAAGTTAAAATAAGAAAAGATGAAAAACCCAATAGAAGAGAATTGTGAAGTAAACAAGAATACACACACACACAAAAAAAACACACAAATTACCCAGAAAAAAAAGGAAAATTACCAAAAATCAGGAAAAAATATCAAACCTACTTGGTATTAAAATAAATGCAAACAAAAATAATAATGGAATATGATTTCTCACCATGAAAATTGCCAAAGTTCAATGACAAAGTTGAAATATACCAAATTGTTCCTCCAAATGGAGGATGACAAATTGGAAAAGGAGTGTTTCAGCAGTGTTGTGAGCGCATAATATGATGCAACTTTCTGAAGGACAATATGACATTATCTAGTAAATTTATAAATACATAGAGCCACTTGGCAAGACCCTGTTTGGAATTTCCATTTCAGAAATATTTTTGCAATTTCACCTAGATTATATACCTAATGCTCACTGAAAAAAAAATTTTTTTTTTCCACATCTTCCTAGATAATTTCTTTGGTACACTTCCCCACACTGTCCTTCCCCATGCAACCCCTGTTCTCAGTTCTGTTATTGTAGATTACTTCTGCTTCTTTTAGAACTTCCTTTAAATGGAGCCTAGAGTATGTACACATGTACACATGTAGTTGCTTAACAATGTTGTGTTACATTCTTCTGTACACAAATCACACTAGGTGTACAAGTGTATAAACATAACATCTTTCATTTAATTTTCTTCTAAATTTAGGTCATCACAGAGCATGGAGGACAGTTTCTTGTGCTACACAGATAGTTCCCATTATTTATCAAAGCATTATTTTCCAAAATATACAAACGGCTATGTAGCCCAGTATCAAACACACACACACACACACACACACACACACACATACACACAACACCTCAGTAAAAAAACAGGCAGATCTAAATAAACATTTCCCAAAAGAAGTTATACAGATGATGAAAAAACCCTTGCAAAGAGGCTAAGTTCAGGTTAGTCACTCAGTCGTGTCCAACTCTTTGCGACCCCATGAACTTCAGCACGCCAGGCCTCACTGTCCATCAACAACTCCAGGAGTCCTCCAACTTATGTTCATTGAGGCAGGGAAGACATCCAACCATCTCATCCACTGTCGTCCCCTTCTCTGTCTGCCCTCCATCTTTCCCATCATCAGGGTCTTTTCAAATGAGTCAGCTCTTCACATCAGGTGGCCAAAATATTGGAGTTTCAGCTTAAACATCAGTCCTTCCAATGAACACCAGGACTGATCTCCTTTACGATGGACTGATTGGATCTCCCTGGAGCCCACAGGACTCTCAAGAGTCTTCTCCAACACCACAGTTCAAAATCATCACTTCTTCAGTGCTCAGCTTTCTTTACAGTCCAACTCTCACATCCATACAGGACTACTAGAAAAAACATAGCCTTGACTAGATGGAGCTTCATTGGCAAAGTAATGTCTCTGCTTTTTAATAAGTTGCCTAGGTTGATCATAACTTTCCTTTCAAGGAGTAATGTCTTTTAATTTCATGGTTGCAGTCATCACCTGCAGTGATTTTCGAGCCCCCCAAAATAAAGTCAGCCACTGTTTCTGCCATTTCCCCATCTATTTGCCATAAAGTGATGAGACCATGATCTTCATTTTCTGAATGTTGAGCTTTAAGCCAACTTTTTCTCTCTCCTCTTTCACTTTTGTCACGAAGCTCTTTAGTTCTTCTTCACTTTCTGCCTGCAGAAATGGTGGTGTCGCCTGCGTATCTGAGTTTATTGATATTTCTCCCAGCAAACTTGATTCCGGCTTGTGCTTCCTCCAGTGCAGGGTTTCTCATGATGTACTCTGCATATGAGTTAAATAAGCATGGCAAGAATATACAGCCTTGATGTACTCCTTTCCCGCTTTGGAACCAGTTTGCTGTTCCATGTCCAGTTTTAACTCTTGCTTCCTGACCTCCATACAGATTTGTCAAGAGGCAGATCAGGTGGTCTGGTATTTCCATCTCTTTGAGAATTTCCTACAGTTTATTGTTATTCACACACTCAAAGGCTTTGGCATAGTCAATAAAGAATAAATAGGTGTTTTTCTGGAATTCTCTTGCTTTTCATGATCTGACAGATGTTGGCAATTTGATCTCTTGTTCCTCTGCCTTTGCTAAAACCTCCTTGAACATCTGGAAGTTCATGGTTCATGTATTGCTGAAGCCTGGCTTGGATAATTTTGAGCATTACTTTACTAGTGTGTGAGATGAGTGTAATTGTTCTGTAGTTCGAGCATTCTTTGACATTGCCTTTCTTTGGGATTGGAAGGAAAGCTAATGTTTTCTAGTCCTGTGGCCACTTATGAGTTTTCCAGATTTACTGGCATACTGAGTGCAGAACTTTCACAGCAGCATCTTTGATAATTTGAAATAGCTCAACTGGAATTCCATCACCTCCACTAGCTTTGTTCATAGTGTTACTTCCGAAGGACCACTGGACTTCACATTCCAGGATGTCTGTCTCTAGGTGAGTGATCAGACCATTGTGATTAAATGGGTCTTGAAGATATTTTTGGTACAGTTCTCCTCTTAATGGTCTTCTGCTTCTGTTAGGTCCATATCATTTCTGTCATTTATTGAGCCCATCTTTGCATGAAGTGTTCCCTTGGTATCTCTAATTTTCTTGAAGAGATCTCTAGTCTTTTTCATTCTTTATTTCCTTCTATTTCTTTGCACTGATCACTGAGCAAGGCTTTCTTATCTCTACTTGCTATTCTTTGGAAATCTGCATTCAAATGGATATATCTTTCCTTTTCTCCTAGCTTTTGGCTTCTCTTATTTTCACAACTATTTGTAAGGCCTCCTCAGACAGCCATTTTGCTTTTGTGCATTTCTTTTTCTTGGGGATGGTCTTGGTTCCTGTCTCCTGTACAGTGTCATAAACCTCCATCCATAGTTCATCATCACTATTCATTAGAGAAATACAAATCAAAACTACAATGTGGTATTCCTTCACGCCAGTCCGAATAGATAGCAACAAAAATTCTACAAGCAATAATTCCTGGGGAGAATGTGGAAAAAAGGGAACAATCTTGCACTGTTAGTGGGCATGTAAATTGGTACGGCCACTATGATGAAGACTATGGCAGCTCCTTTAAAAACTAAAAAATATAGTCACCTTATGACCTACTCCTGGGCATTTTTTCCGGAAAAAACCTTAAAACCAAAAGATTGATGCACACTAATGTTCCTTACAGCATTATTTCCTGGAGGCGCGACATGCAACATTTTTTATTTATAGCAAAAACGGAAAAAAGAAAAAAAAAGAATAAAAAACGTATAAAGCAAGCAGTCTCTAAAGATGTGGTCAAATTACTCAGTATTTGTAAAAGGAAAATCTTCAGTATAAGTAAACAAAACAAGAACCACATATCAGAACCAAGTTATATGTTAAAATTCAAATAACAGAAAGTATTTTATAGTGAAAGAACTAACACACCCTGATATTTTATCTCTCCAGCTCAGGAACTCAGAATTCTGAGCCAGTGTTAAATGAGATCATGGGCGATTTTTTCCTTTTTTTTTTCGAGCAAATTTACATTTTCTATTAAGAGCATGTATTAATTTTTTAATAAAGTTATACAGTATCTTTTTCAATATGTGAAGAATGCATCTGGATTTTTAAAATTTCATTCATAAGCATTCTTCTATTTCTCCATGAGATGGCAGTATAACCACAGTAAATATTTCTTCATACACATTTATACATATGAGTGAATATATTCGGATTTTATATTTTCATTTGTTATCATTTTTCTATTTGTGCTTGAGAGGGCATCATATGCATCCGTTCAGTTTAGTTCAGTTGATCAGTGGTGTCCGACTTTTTTGAACCAATGAATTGCAGCACGCCAGGCCTCCCTGTACATCACTAACTCCTGGAGTTCTCTCAGACCCATGTCCATTGAGTCAGTGACGCCATCCAGCCATCTCATCCTCTGTCGTTCCCTTCTTCTCCTGCCCCCAATCCCTCCCAGCATCAGAGTCTTTTCCAATGAGTCAACTCTTCGCATGAGGTGGCCAAAGGACTGGAGTTTCAGTTTTAGCATCATTTCTTCCAAAGAAATCCCAGGGCTCATCTCCTTCAGAATGGACTGGTTGGATCTCCTTGCAGTCCAAGGGACTCTCAAGAGTCTTCTCCAACACCACAGTTCAAAAGCATCAATTCTTCGGCACACAGCTTTCTTCACAATCCAAATCTCACATCCACTTGACCACTGGAAAAACCATAGCCTTGACTAGATGGACCTTTGGTGGCAAAGTAATGTTTCTGCTTTTCAATATGCTATCTAGGTTTGGTCATAACTTTTCTTCCAAGGAGTAAGCGTCTTTTAATTTCATGGCTGCAGTCATCATCTGCAGTGATTTTGGAGCCCTAAAAAATAAAGTCTGACGCTGTTTCCACTGTCTCCCCATCTATTTCCCATGAAGTGATGGGACCAAATGCCATGATCTTCGTTTTCTGAATGTTGAGTTTTAAGCCAACTTTTTCCCTCACCTCTGTCACCTTCATCAAGAGCATAGTAAACTTTTATTCATACCCACATATACATATGAGAGAATACATCAACATTTTATGAATTGCATTCATAAGTATTATTCTATGTCTCCAAAAGATGTAACATAAGCACAATAAATATTTGCTCATACCCACATATACTCTGAAGATTCTCTTGGATTGCAAGGAAATCAATCCAGTCAATCCTTAAGGGTATTACTCTTGGATATTCACTGGAAGGACTGATGCTGAAACGTCAATTCTTTGGCTACCTTATGTGAAGAACTGACTCATTGGAAAGGCCCCTGATGCTGAGAAAGATTGAAAGCAGGAGGAGAAGCAGAAAACAGAGGATGAGATCATTGGTTAACATCACCCACTCGGTGGATCTGGGTTTAAGCAGGCTCAGGTAGTAGGTAATTGAACAGGGAAGCGTGGCATGCCACAGTTCATGGAGTTGCAAAGAGTTGGACATGACTGGGCAACTGAAGTGAAGTGACAGATACATATAAAATCCTTACACAGACTCAAAGTGGACATACTATACCAAGAGTGCTTTATAAACACCTTTTAATAATATATTTTAGAAAATAACCATAGATGAATAGCTCTATGTATTGTTAAAATGATACAGGAATATGTACAGTTACAACAATAAGGCCATTTGAGTCAACATGCATGGTCTGAGAGTTGACCATACTAAATGAAGTGAGGCACACAGGGAAACATATATACCAAATAATATCATAATATCCAAAAGTGGAATCTAAGATATGACACAAATGAACATATGTGTGAATCAGAAAGACACACACAGACAGAGAGAATAGACCTACAGCTTCAAGGCAGAGAGATTTGGGGGAGAAATGGAGTAAGAGACTGGGGTTAAGAGATATAAAACAAATTATATGGAATGGATTGACAAGTTCCTACTCTAGAGCACAGAGGACTACATTCAGTATCCAATTTCTCCCCCAATTCTCTCTGCATAGAAGCTGTAGGTCTATTCTCTCTGTCTATGAGTGACTTTCTGATTCACACATATGTTCATTTGTGTCATATCTTAGATTCCACTTTTGGATATTATGATATTATTTGGTATACATGTTTCCCTGTGTGCCTCACTTCATTTAGTATGATCAACTCTCAGACCATGCATGTTGACTCAAATGGCCTTATTGTTGTAACTGTACATATTCCTGTATCATTTTAACAATACATAGAGCTATTCATCTATGGTTATTTTCTAAAATATATTATTAAAAGGTGTTTATAAAGCACTCTAGGTATAGTATGTCCATTTTGAGTATATATAACGATTTTATATGTATCTGTCACTTCACTTCAGTTGCCCAGTCATGTCCAACTCTTTGCAACTCCATGAACTGTGGCATGCCACGCTTCCCTGTTCAATTACCTACTACCTGAGCCTGCTTAAACCCAGATCCACCGAGTGGGTGATGTTAACCAATGATCTCATCCTCTGTTTTCTGCTTCTCCTCCTGCTTTCAATCTTTCTCAGCATCAGGGACTTCCCTGGCACTCCAGAGGTTAAGACTGCAGATTTCCAATGCAGGGGAGGCAAGTTCAAACTCTGGTGAGGGAACTAATTCCACTTGTAGCACAGTGTAGCAAAAAAAGAGAGAGATTAAATAAAAGAATGTGTGTATGTGTATGTATATATATATATATATATATATATATATATCTCCACACACAACATATACATATATACATATATATCTATAACTGAATCATTTCGCTGTAAAGCAGAAATTAACACAAAATTATAAATGAACTATACTTCAGTTAAAAAATAGCATGACTGAGGAAAGAAAAGATTGCTATATTTCATTGTGTTTAAAGTTAATATCCAAAGAAAATTGCTATACACAAACACGGCTGACTACTTAACGGCAGGCTTGCTGAGATACTTAAGGAGACACATACTGAAATGCACCAAGGAAAAAGATTGATTGTTGATTGGATAGAGGGATGGACAAATGGATAGATAGGTGACAAAGAAAGTATTATAAATAGGTTACAAAACCAGACTTCTATGTATGCTGTGTAAAAGAGACCCACCTGAAACCAAGGAGCACATACAGAGTGAAAGTGAAGGGCTGGGGAAAGGTATTTCATGCAAAATGTGAGCAACAGAAATTAGAAGTAGCAATACTCATATCAGATAAAATAGACTTTGAAATAAAGGGTGTGAAAAGAGACAAAAAAGGCCACTATATAATGGTCAAATGATCACCCCAAGGAGAAGATATAAAAATTATAAATATATATGCACCCAAGATAGGAGCACTCAATATGTAAGGCAAATGCTAACAAGTAAGAAACAGGAAATTAAAAATAACACAATAATAGTGGGAGATCTTAAGACCCTACACACACCTATGGATAGATCAACCAAACAGAAAATTTAGCAAGGAAACACAAACGTTAAGTGATACAATGGATCAGTTAGACCTAATTGATTTCAAAAGAACATTTCATGCCAAAGCAATGAATTTCACCTTTTTCTCAAGTGCACATGGAACATTCTCCAGGATAGATCATATACTGGGCCATAAATCTAGCCTTGGTAAACTGAAAACAAAAATCAAAATCATTTCAAGCATCTCTTCTGATCACAAAGCAGTAAGATTAGATGTCAACTACAGGGGGAAAGAAACCATGACAAATAGAAACATATGGAGGGTAAACAACATGCTTCTGAATGACCGACATATAACAGAAGAAATCAGAAAAGAAATGGAAATATGCATAGAAACAAATGAAAATGAAAATACAACCCATACAAATAGCTGTGAAAAGAAGAGAAGTGAAAAACAAAGGAGAAAAGGAAAGATATAAACATCTGAATGCAGAGTTCCAAAGAATAGCAAGAAGAGAAAAGAAAGCCTTCTTCAGCGATCAATGCAAAGAAATAGAGGAAAATAACAGAATGGGAAAGACTAGGGATTTCTTCAAGAAAATCAGAGATACCAAAGGAACATTTCATGCAAAGATGGGTTCAATAAAGGATGGAAATATTATGGACATAACAGAAGCAGAAGATACTAAGAAGAAGTGACAAGAATACACAGAAGAACTGTACAAAAAAGATCTTCATGACCCAGATAATCACGATGGTGTGATCACTGACCTAGAGCCAGACATCCTGGAATGTGAAGTCAAGTGGGCCTTAGAAAGCATCACTATGAACAAAGAGAGTGGAGGTGATGGAATTCCAGTCGAGCTATTCCAAATTCTGAAAGATGATGCTGTGAAAGTGCTGCACTCAATATGCCAGCAAATTTGGAAAACTCAGCAGTGGCCACAGGACTGGAAAAGCTGAGTTTTCATTCCAATCTCAAAGAAAGACAATGCCAAAGAATGCTCAAACTACCGAAAAATTGCACTCATCTCACGCTAGTACAGTAATGCTCAAAATTCTCCAAGCCAGGCTTCAGTAATATGGAAACCATGAACTTCCTGATGTTCAAGCTGGTTTTAGAAAAGGCAGAGGAAACAGAGACCAAACTGCCAACATCTGCTGGATCATGGAAAAAGCAAGAGAATTTCAGAAAAACCTCTATTTCTGCTTTATTGACTATGCCAAAGCCTTTGTCTGTGTGGATCACAATAAACAGTGGAAAATTCTGAGAGAGATGGGACTACCCGACCACCTGATCTGCCTCTTGAGAAATTTGTATGCAGGTTAGAAAGCAACAGTTAGATCTGGACATGGAACAACAGACTGGTTCCAAATAGGAAAAGGAGTACATCAAGGCTGTATATTGTCACCTTGTTTATTTAACTTCTATGCAGAGTACATCGTGAGAAACGCTGGACTGGAAGAAATACAAGCTGGAATCAAGATTGCTGGGAGAAATATCAATAACTTCATATATGCATATTATACGACCCTTATGGCAGAAAGTGAAGAGGAACTCAAAAGCCTCTTGATGAAAGTGAAAGTGAAGAGTGAAAAAGTTGGCTTAAAACTCAACATTCAGAAAACGAAGATCATGACCTCCAGTCCCACCACTTCATGGGAAATAGATGGGTAAACCGTGGAAAAAATGTCAGACTTTATTTTTGGGGGGCTCCAAAATCACTGCAGAAGGTGACTGCAGCCATCAAATTAAGACACTTACTCCTTGAAAGGAAAGTTATGACCAACCTAGACAGCAGATTCAAAAGCAGAGACATTCCTTTACCAAAAAAGGTTCGTCTAGTCAAGGCTATGGTTTTTCCTGTGGTCATGTATGGATGTGAGAGTTGGACTCTGAAGAAGCCTGAGTGCCGAAGAATTGATGCTTCTGAACAGTGGTGTTGGAGAAGACTCTTGAGAGTCCCTTGGACTGCAAGGAAAACCAACCAGTCCATTCTGAAAGAGATCAGCCCTGGGATTCCTTTGGAAGGAATGATCCTAAAGCTGAAGCTCAAGTAATTTGGCCACCTCATGCGAAGTCTTGACTCATTGGAAAAGTCTCTGATGCTGGGAGGGATTGGGGGCAGGAGGAGAAGGGGAAGACATAGGATCAGATGGCTGGATGGCATCACTGACTCCATGGGCATGAGTCTCAGTGACTCCAGATTTTGGTGATGGACAGGAAGGCCTGGCGTGCTGTGATTCATAGGGTCGCAAAGAGTTGGACATGACTGAGCGACTGATCTGATCTGAAGGGGAAGGTTCATAGAAATACAAGCTTACCTCAAGAAACAAGAGAAACCTCAAATAAATGACCTAACTTTACACCTAAAGCAACTAGAAAAAGAAGAAGTGAAGAATCCCAGGGTTAGAAGAAGGAAAAAGTAATAATAACAATTAGGTAGTATACTCATTTTCACTATATTGATTCTTCCAATCCATGAACATGGTATATTTCTCCATCTATTAGTGTCCTCTTTGATTTCTTTCACTAGTGTTTTATAGTTTTCTATGTATAGGTCTTTAGATTCTCTAGGTAGATATATTCCTAAGTATTTTATTCTTTCTGTTGCAATGGTGAATGGAATTGTTTCCTTAATTTCTTTTTCTGTTTTGTCATTATTAGTGTATAGGAATGCAAGGGATTTCTCTGCGTTGATTTTATATCCTGCAACTTTACTATAATCATTGATTAGTTCTAGTAATTTTCTGGTGGAGTCTTTAGGGTTTCCTATGTAGAGGATCATGTCATCTGCAAATGGTGAGAGTTTTACTTTTTTTCCAATTTGGATTCCTTTTATTTCTTTTTCTGCTCTGATTGCTGTGGCCAAACTTCCAAAACTATGTTGAATAGTAACAGTGAAAGTGGGTACCCTTGTCTTTTTCCTGACTTTAGAGGAAATGCTTTCACTTTTTCACCATTGAGGATAATGTTTGCTGTGGGTTTGTCATATATAGCTTTTAATATGTTGAGGTATGTTCCGACTATTCCTGCTTTCTGGAGAGTTTTTATCATATATGGATGTTGAATTTTGTCAAAGGCTTTCTCTGCATCTTTTGAGATAATCATATGGTTTTCATTTTTCAATTTGTTAATGTGGTGTATTACATTGATTGATTTATGGATATTGAAGAATCCTTGCATCCCTGGGATAAGGCCCACTTGGTCGTGGTGTATAATCTTTTTAATGTGCTGTTGGATTCTAATTGTTAGATTTTGTTAAGGATTTTTGCATCTAAGTTCATCAGTGATATTGGCCTGTAGTTTTATTTATTTTTGGGATCTTTGTCAGGTTTTGGTATTAGGGTGATGGTGGCCTCATAGAATGAGTTTGGAAGTTTACCTTCCTCTGCAACTACCCAAAGCAATTTATAGATTCAATGCAACCCCTATCAAGCTACCAACGGTATTCTTCACAGAGCTAGAACATATAATTTCACAATTTGTATGGAAATACAAAAAGCCTCAAATAGCCAAAGCTATCTTGTGAAAGAAGAATGGAACTGGAGGAATCAACCTACCTGATGTCAGGCTCTACTACAAAGCCACAGTTACCAAACAGTATGGTACTGGCACAAAGACAGAAATATAGATCAATGGAACAAAATAGAAAGCCCAGAGAGAATTCCACACAGATATGGACACCTTATCTTAGACAAAGGAGGCAAGAATATACAACGGTTTAAGGAAAATCTGTTTAACAAATGTTGCTGGGAAATCTGGTCAACCACTTGTAAAAGAATGAAACTAGAACACTTTCTAACACCATACACAAAAATAAACTCAGAATAGATTAAAGATCTAAATGTAACACCAGAAACTATAAAACTCCTAGAGGAGAACATAGGCAAAACACTCTCTGCCATACATCACAGCAGGATCTTCTATGACCCACCTCTCAGGATATTGGAAATAAAAGCAAAAATAAACAAATGGGACCTAATTAAACTTAAAAGCTTCTGCACATCAAAGGAAACTATTAGCAAGGTGAAAAGAAAGCCTTCAGAGTGAGAGAAAATAATAGCAAATGAAGCAACTGACAAATAATTAATCTCAAAAATATACAAGCAACTCTTAAAGCTCAACTCCAGAAAAATAAATAACCAAATCAAAAAAATGGGCCAAAGAACTAAATAGACATTTCTCTAAAGAAGACATACAGATGGCTAACAAACACATGAAAAGATGCTCAACATTACTCATTATCAGAAAAATGCAAATCAAAACCACTGTGAGGTACCATTTCACACGACTCACAATGGCTGTGATCCAAAAGTTTACAAGCAATAAATGCTGGAGAGGGTGTTGAGAAAAGGGAACCCACTTATACTGTTGGTGAGAATGCAAACTAGTACAGCCACTATGGAGAACAGTGTGGAGATTCCTTAAACAACTGGAAATAGAACTGCCTTATGATCCAGCAATCCCACTGCTCACCATACACACTGAGGAAAACAGAATTGAAAGAGACACATGTACCCCAATGTTCATCGCAGCACTTTTCATAATAGCCAGGACATGGAAGCAACCTAGATGTCCATCAACAGATGAATGGAGAAGAAAGCTGTGGTGCATATACACAATGGAGTATTACTCAGCCATTAAAAAGAATAAATTTGAATCAGTTTTAATGAGGTGGATGAAACTGGAGCCTATTATACAGAGTCAAGTAAGCCAGAAAGAAAACCACCAATATGGTATACTAAAGCATATATATGGAATTTAGAAAGATGCTAACAATAACCCTGAGTATGAGACAGCAAAAGAGACAAAGATGTATAGAAGAGTCTTATGGACTCTGTTTCAGAGAGAGAGGGTGGGAAGATTTGGGAGAATGGCATTGAAACATGTATAATATTATGCATGAAACGAGTCCCTAGTCCAGGTTCGGTGCATGATACTGGATGCTTGGGTCTGGTGCACTGGGACAACCCAGAGGGAGGGTATGGGGAGGGAGGAGGGAGGAGGGTTCAGGATGGGGAACACATGTATACCTGTGGCAGATTCATTTTGAAATTTGGCAAAACTAATACAATTTGTAAAGTTTAAAAATAAAATAAAATTAAAATAAAAACAATTAGGGCAGAAATACATGAAAAAAAGCTAAGGAACCTATAGCAAAACTCAGCAAAAATAAACGCTGGTTCTTTGAGAAGATAAATAAAATAGGCAAACCATTAGCAAAACTCATCAAGAAAGAAAGGGGGGATAATCAAATCAACAAAATTAGAAAGGAAAATGGATAAATCACAGCAGACAACACAGAATTACAAAGGATCATAAAAGACTACTATCAGCAGCTATAGGACAATAAAATGGACAACTTGGAAGAAATGAACAAATTCCTAGAAAAGTATAACAATCGAAAACTGAACCAGGAAGAAATAGATAATCCCAACATACCCATCACAAGCATGGAAAGCAAAACTGTAATCAAAAATCTTCCATCGAACAAAAACGAAGCTCAGGACCAGATGACTTATTCACCCTCCTGGTTACCCTGGACACCTGGAGAGAACAAGAGAGGGAGCACAGAATGCCACTTGTTTGGGGAAGAGTGTGAAGATGGATAGGAACGATAGTTTCAGGAAAAGTGTGACCAGAGAAGGGCTATGTGCCAGGCCAGTAGAGGGCAGGGGGGTCTCATGGGGTGGTGTCAATGGGCAAGAGGAGCTTGGATGGGTTCAACTCACCTTGACACTTTTGTGGACCTCAGTTGACAGGAAGTCTTCATCTTTTCCTCCTGGTTACCTGAAGTCAGCTGTTCCATAAGTGCTCTAGAGCCTTGTGGCTTCTGAGTCTCTTTAGTCATTTTGAAGACACCCAGTGGTCTGCTCCAGAGGCCCTGAGCACACCTCTATATACCCCTCCCTAGGGTCCACACCATTATGCTTTAAGAGATCAGCAACTCACTTCTCCAGCCAATGGTGGCCCTGACTGAGAATTGACATCACAAAGCGCAATCCTGATACCTCTAGGGCAGAATGGGGGGCAACTCAGATGATTCCCTTAGGAGCCCTCCAAACTCACCTGTCATCCTCATCTCTCTAAGTCAACTCTGTTGTGTCACAAGGTAGGGAGCATGTGTCTCCTCCAAACCTTGACCCACAGCCACAGCATAGAGGCTTTGATTCTGTTCTCTCCCACATTTCACCATTATCTAGATTGTAATATCTTGCCTAAAGTACCTCCATGATAATTAGGCTGTATTGAAGTATCTGTGGAAATGAGAATCATCCCACTTTCCTCCTACAGTTCAGTTCAGTCTCTCAGTCATGTCTGACTCTTTGAGAGGTGGTCTTAAAGCACTTTCAAGACCATTTAATTCTGGGCCACCTCCCAGAAGCTTTTTCCATCCCACCTCCTTTGTTCTAGCTTCCATTCAGACACTGCTGTCTTCAGGCTGTGAGACTGCACTGAATACACTTGCCCTTTATCCACTTGGAGCTGTCTTGCTTCAAGTCTTGGAATCATGGTCACCTCACTATGTGTAAAAAAAATGTTTCCCCAAAGATGTGCACATGAATTTTCATAGCAGTCTTATTTCTAATAGTCAAAAAGTTGAGATGAACAAGATGGCAGAGTGGTAGTTGCAGGAGGAATACACCTCTCTCCTTGGACACATCAGGAATACATCTTCAGACACAGAAATGCTTGCAGAACACCAGCTGAGAGCTGACAGGAGTACCTGACCAGTGGAAAAGAATGTATAGAAACACAAAACGTGGTAGGATGAAGGAACTAGGGGG
Organism: Bos taurus; assembly: GCF_002263795.3. Lineage (NCBI taxonomy): Eukaryota > Metazoa > Chordata > Mammalia > Artiodactyla > Bovidae > Bos > Bos taurus. The sequence continues at coordinate 25,949,208 of NC_082638.1, forward strand.
AAAAACAGGAGTGTTAATAGGTCTGGACCTGTCCTTGGTGGGTGGGAGAACTGAAGTAGGTTTCCACTCCCCGCATTGGAGTAATTGTGTGGATCAGAGGAGAAACGTTTAAGGCTGAGAATGAAACAGCTGATCTGTGGCAGCCTACACCAATACATACAATGTATGACATAGCAGAATCCATTGGTTTTTGTCCCCTTAAGAGTGTAGCATTCATTAAACATTTGAAAATCCATCAGGATAAACAACTTACTAAAGAACTGAAAATGATGACACAGTAGGGTCATTTAGATAAATGCTGAAAAATAATTTGATAAAATCTAATATCCCTGGGTTGGGAAGATTCCCTGAAGTAGGGATTGGCTACCCACGTCAGTATTCTTAGGCTTCGCTGGCAGCTCAGCTATTAAAGAAAGTGCCTGGCATCTCAGAGATCTGGGTCCCTCCTTGGGCTGGGAAGATCCCCTGGAGTAGAGCATGACAATCCATTCCAGTATTCTGGCCTGGAGAATCCCCAAGGCCAGAGGAGCCTGTTTGGCCTACACTTCATGGGGTTGCAAAAAGCTGGACACAACTCTGTGACTGAGCACATTCTGTATAAAATATTTTAGCAAATTAGAAATAGGAGAAGAAATAGAAATAGAATTGGAGAAGGCAATGGCACCCCACTCCAGTACTTTTGCCTAGAAAATCCCATGGATGGAGAAGCGTGGTAGGCTGCAGTCCATGAGGTCGCTAAGAGTCGGACATGACTGAGCGACTTCACTTTCACTTTTCACTTTCATGCATTGGAGAAGGAAATGGCAACCCACTCCAGTGTTCTTGCCTGGAGAAAACCAGGGAAGGGAAGCCTGGTGGGCTGCCGTCTGTGGGGTCGCACAGAGTCGGACAGGACTGAAGCGACTTAGCAGCAGCAGAAAGAGAAGACTTCCTCAACCTTATGAAAGTACTAAACTATCACTAACATCACACTTTATGGTAGAACACTGAGTGTTTTACTTCTAAAATCACAATCAACAGAAAGATGTCCACTCTCATTATATTGAATTTCTGTCCGTGAAGTCATATTAGGAAATGATTGAAAAGTTATCCAGTTTGGAAAAGAAGAATAAGGCGGTTTTTATCTGTTGGTGACATCTATGTAGAATATCCAATGAAATCTACAGGAACAGAATACCTAAAACTAAGAATTAATTTAAGCAATGTCACAATATATAGAGAAGTACCTAAAACTAAGAATTAATTTAAGCAATGTCACAAGATATAGAGAAGATATATAAAATTTAATAAATTGCTTTCCTATATAGTAGGCCAATTAAAATTAAAATAAAAAATAATAACAGTCACATTGAAGTAAGAAAAACTTAAGAATCAGACAGAATATATGAAACACACCAGTGCAAAAATGGACAAAAGATTTGAACAGGAAATTCACTAGATAATGATATACAGATGGCAAGTAAGCATGCAGGGCACACCGAAAGTATGGCTCTCATGAGAGACAGAGAAGAACAAGTCTGATGAGGAACTGGAAATATTTGAACTTTCATGCACTGTTTATGGGAATACAAAATAGTACACCATGGTGGAAAACAGTTTGGAAGTTCCTTCAAAAGTTAAACATTGGGTTACCATATGTCCCAGCCATCCCTTTCTTAGGTTTATACCAGCAAGTATGAAAAAAAAAAAAAAAAAACCCACAGACGTGCACATGATGTTCATAACAGTCTTATTTCTAGTAGTCCAAAAGTTGAGATGAACAAAATGGCAGAACAGTAGCTGGTAGTGGAGTACATTTCACTCCACGGATACATCAAGGATACACCTTCAGACACAGAAGTGTGTGCAGAACACCAGCTGAGAGCTGACAGGAGTACCTGACCAGAGGAAAATAATAAATAGAACCACAAAACTCGGTAGGGTGAAGGAACTAGGGGTGGGGGGAACAGGAATGTTAATAGGCCTGGACCTGCCCTCGGTGGGTGGGAGAACTCTAAGTCGGTGTCCGACCCCCACCTGGGATCAACTGTCTGGATCAGAGGAGAAATATTTTAGGCTGAGAGTGAAACAGTTGATCTGTGGGAGCCTAAATGGAATGAGAATCAGACAGTCCTTGCCACAGTCATACACACCCCAGACAGGGACACAGGTCCCATAGAAGGGACAGCAGTTGGGATCTGGATTTTTCGGATTGTGGAGCAATCCCAGGGCAAGGGCTGCTATTGACTGCAGAGAGACGGACTGATGGGATGTGAGGAAGGAGATCGGGATGGGAAATGCTTGTGGACGAACACCAGGCCCCATGGAAGCAAGGGGATCCTACTGGGTCAATCATAGGTGGTGGAGCCCTCACCATAGTCTCTTTCTCCCCATAGACCAGCATAGGCAGCTGAACAATAGAGAGGCTGGCCAATCAAGTGCCTGAATTACTGATCTGCAGACTAGGACCCCACCCAGGGGCCCCATCTATGTACCTGATGCTCCAAACAACAGAGAAGTACCCCGTTGGAAGAGGGCAAGGAAGCCCTCTAAGTGCATGAAAGAGTGGAGCTATGGAAGAAGAGTGGCAAAAGAGGCCTCCTTATCACCAGCTACAAGAGGCTGGTCAAAAGACTCTGATAGGGTCAAAACTTCTGCGGCAGAGGAGGCCATTGTCCCTGCACAGTTATCACTACCACGGTCCCCAGAAATCAAGAAGCTATGCCAAGTTCATGCCCAATGCTCGCTGGGGCGGAGCTGCTACAGGCCAAAAAAGTCTTGTGTCTATGGATACCTGGTCACTTCAGTTCAGTTCAGTTCAGATCAGTTCAGTTCAGTCGCTCATTCCTGTCCCACTCTTCGCGACCCCATAAATCGCAGCACGCCAGGACTCCCTGTCCATCACCACCTCCCGGAATTCACCCAGATCCACATCCATAGAGTCAGTGGTGGCATCCAGCCATCTCATGCTCTGCTGTCCCCTTCTCCTTCTGCCCCCAATTCCTCCCAGCATCAGAGTCTTTTCCAATGAGTCAACTCTTCTCAAGAGGTGGCCAAAGTACTGGAGTTACAGCTTCAGCATCATTCCCCCAAAGAAATCCCAGGGCTCAATTGCTTCAGAATGGACTGGTTGGATCTCCTTGCAGTCCAAGGGACTCTCAAGAGTCTTCTCCAACACCACAGTTCAAAAGCATCAATCCTTAGGTGCTCAGCCTTCTTCACAGTCCAACTCTCACATCCATACCTGACCACAGGAAAAACCATAGCCTTGACTAGACGGACCTTTGTTGGCAAAGTAATGTCTTTGCTTTTGAATATGCTATCTACGTTGGTCATAACTTTCCTTCCAAGGAGTAAGTGTCTTTTAATTTCATGGCTGCAGTCGCCATCTGCAGTGATTTTGGAGCCCCCCAAAATAAAGTCTGACACTGTTTCCACTGTTTCCCCATCTATTTCCCATGAGGTGATGGGACCGGATGCCATGATCTTCGTTTTCTGAATGCTGAGCTTGAAGCCAATTTTTTCACTCTCCACTTTCACCTTCATCAGGAGGCTTTTTAGTTCCTCTTCACTTTCTGCCATAGGGCGGTGTCGTCTGCATATCTGAAGTTACTGATATTTCTCCCGGCAATCTTGATTCCAGCTTGTGTTTCTTCCAGTCCAGGGTTTCTCATGATGTACTCTGCATAGAACTTACATAAGCAGGGTGATAATATATAGCCTTGACGTACTCCTTTTCCTAATTGGAACCAATCTGTTGTTCCACGTCCCGTTCTAACTGTTGCTTACTGACCTGCATAGAGGTTTCTCAAGAGGCAGGTCGGGTGGTCTGGTACTCCCATCTCTCTCAGAATTTTCCACAGTTTACTGTGATCCACACAGGCAAAGGCTTTGGCATAGTCAATAAAGCAGGAATAGAGGTTTTTCGGGAACTCTCTTGCTCTTTCCATGATCCAGCAGATGTTGGCAATTTGATCTCTGGTTCCTCTGCCTTTTCTAAAACCAGCTGGAATATCAGGAAGTTCACAGTTCACGTATTGCTGAAACCTGGCCTGGAGAATTTTGAGCATTACTTTACTAGCATGTGAGGTGAGTGTAACTGTGCAGTACTTTGAGTATTCTTTGGCATTGCCTTTTTCGGGATTCGAATGAAAACTGACCATTCCAGTCCGGTGGGCACAGCTGAGTTTTCCAAATTTGCTGGCATATTGAGTGCAATACTTTCACAGCATCATCTTTCAGGATCTGACATAGCTCAGCTGGAATTCCATCACTTCCTCTAGCTTTGTTCGTAGTGCTGCTTTCTAAGGCCCACTTGATTTCACATTCCAGGATGTCTGGCTCTAGGTCGGTGATCACATCATCGTGATTATCTGGATCATGAAGATCTTGATTGTATAGTTATTCTGTGTATTCTTGTCATCTCTTCTTAGTATCTTCTGCTTCTGTTAGGTCCATGCCCTTTCTGTCCTTTATTGAGCCCATCTTTGCATGAAATGTCCCCTTGGTATCTCTAATTTTCTTGAAGAGATCTCTAGTCTTTCCCATTCTGTTGTTTTCCTCTATTCCTTTGCATTGATCACTGAGGAAGGCTTTCTTATCTCTTCCTGCTATTCTTTGGAACTCTGCATTCAGATGCGTATATCTTTCCTTTTCTCCTTTGCTTTTCGCTTCTCTTCTTTTCACAGCTATTTGTAAGGGGTGCCCAGACAGCCATTTTGCTTTTTTTGCATTTCTTGTCCATGGGGATTGTCTTGATCCCTGTCTCCTGTACAATGGCATGAGCCTCATTCCATAGTTCATCAGGCACTCTACCTAAGAGGTCTAGGCTCATAAATCTGTTTCTCACTTTCACTGTATAATCATAAGTGATTTGATTTAGGTCTTACCTGAATGGTCTAGTCGTTTGTCTTACTTTCTTCAATTTCAGTCTGAATTTGGTAATAAGGAGTTCATGATCTGAGTCACAGTCAGCTCCTGGTCTTGTTCTTGTTGACTGTATAGAGCTTCTCCATCTTTGGCTGCAAAGAATATAATCAATCTGATTTCAGTGTTGGCCATATGGTGATGTCCATGTGTAGAGTCTTCTCTTGTGTTGTTGGAAAAGGGTCTTTGCTATGACCAGTGCATTTTCTTGGCAAAACTCTAGTAGTCTTTGCCCTACTTCATTCCGTATTCCAAGGCCAAATTTGCCTGTTACTGCAGGTGTTTCTTGACTTCCTCTTTTTGCATTCCAGACTCCTACAATGAAAAGGACATCGTTTTTGGGTATAGTTTGAAAAGGACTTGTAGGTCTTCATAGAACCGTTCATCTTCAGCTTCTTCAGCATTACTGGTTGAGGTCTAGACTTGGATTACTGTGATATTGAATGGTTTGCCTTGGAAACGAACAGAGATCATTCTGTCGTTTTTGAGATTGCATCCAAGTACTGCATTTCGGAATCTTTTGTTGACCATGATGGCTACTCCAGTTCTTCTGAGGGATTCCTGCCTGCAGTAGTAGATATAATGCTCATCTGAATTAAATTCACCCATTCCAGTCCATTTTAGTTTGCTGATTCCTAGAATGTCTACATTCACTCTTGCCATCTCTTGTTTGACCACTTCCAATTTGCCTTGATTCATGGACCTGACATTCCAGGTTCCTATGCAATATTGCTCTTTACAGCATCAGACCTTGCTTCTGTCACCAGTCACATCCGCAACTGGGTATTGTTTTTGCTTTGGCTCCATCCCTTCATTCTTTCTGGAGTTATTTCTCCACTGATATCCAGTAGCATATTGGGTCCCTACTGACCTGGGGAGTTCCCCTTTCAGTATCCTATCATTTTGCCTTTTGATACTGTTCATGGGGTTCTCAAGGCAAGAATACTGAAGCGGATTGCCATTCCCTTCTCCAGTGGACCACCTTCTGTCAGATCTCTCCACCATGACCCGCCCGTCTTGGGTTGCCCCAGGGGCATGGCTTAGTTTCTTTGAGTTAGACAAGGCTGTGGTCCTAGTGTGATTAGATGGACTAGTTTTTTTGTGAGTATGGTTTCAGTGTGTCTGCCTTCTGATGCCCTCTTGCAACACATACCAACTTACTTGGATTTCTCTTACCTTGGGTGTGGGGTATCCCTTCACGCCTGCTCCATCAAAGCGCAGCCACTGCTCCTTAACTTGGAAGAGGGGTATTTCCTCACTGCCGCCCTTAGTGTCCAACTGCTTGTGACATTGTAGACTGTGGCTTGCCAGGCTTCTTTCTCAGGGAAGGGGCTTCTACATGCAAAAATACTGGTACGTATGGGCCAGTACTGGTTGACATACCCTTCTAGAGCACTATATGTCCTGCTGCCCTAGCCACCAACTCCTCTGAGTCCCTGATGCAGCCAGAACCACTATGACCCAAGCAGTTGCATCTCCACATCTGGCCCCCTCACAGGGGCAAACCCCAGTCCTCCAGGACAGTCTCAAGAGCAAACCCCAGTGGATGATTCACATTCAGAAGTGGGAATAAAACCACAATTGGAACCCAGGGGCAGTGTTGTTAAGGAAGAAGACCCAAAACCTTCCTACCACCTGTACAAGCTGCAGATTAAATCCACATAGCTGTGAAAAGAAGAGAAGTGAAAAGCAAAGGAGAAAAGGAAAGATGTAAGCATCTGAATGCAGAGTTCCAAGGAAGAGCAAGAAGAGATAAGAAAGCCTTCCTCAGGGAGCAATGCATAGAAAAGGAGGAAAACAACAGAATGGGAAAGACTAGAGATCACTTCAAGAAAATTAGAGATACCAAGGGGGGATTTCATGCAAAGATGGGCTTGATAAAGGACGGAAATGGTATCGACCTAACAGAAGCAGAAAACATTAAGAAGAGATGGCAAGAATACACAGAAGAACTGTACAAAAAAGATATTCACGACCCAGATAATCACGATGGTGTGGTCACTGAACTAGAGCCAGACATTGTGGAACATAAAGTCAAGTGGGGCTTAGAAAGCAGCATTACGAACAAAGCTAGTGGAGGTGATGGAATTCCAGTTGAGCTATTTCAAATCTCAAAGGATGATGCTGGGAAAGTGCTGCACTCAATATGCCAGCAAATTTGGAAAACTCAGCAGTGGCCACAGGACTGGAAAAGGTGAGTTTTCATTCCAATCCCAAAGAAAGGCAATGCCAAAGAATGCTCAAACTACCTCAGAATTGCACACACCTCACACACTAGTAAGGTAATGCTCAAAATTCTCCAAGCCAGGCTTCAGCAATACATGAACTATGAACTTCCTGATGTTCAAGCTGGTTTTAGAAAAGGCAGAGGAACCAGAGACCAAATTGCCAACATCTGCTGGATCATGGAAAAGCAAGAGAGTTCCAGAAAAACCTCTATTTCTGCTTTATTGCCTATGCCACAGCCTTTGCCTGTGTGGATCACAATAAACTGTGGAAAATTCTGAAAGAGATGGGAATACCAGACCACCTGACCTGCCTCTTGAGAAATCTGTATGCAGGTCAGGAAGCCACAGCTAAAACTGGATATGGAACAACAGACTGGTTCCAATTAGGAAAAGGAGTACGTCAAGGCTGTATGTTCTCACCCTGCTGATTTAACTTCTATGCAGAGTACATCATGAGAAACCCTGGACTGGAAGAAACACAAGATGGAAAGAAGATTGCCGGGAGAAATGTCAATAGCCTCATATATGCAGATGACACCACCCTTATGGCAGAAAGTGAAGAGGAACTGAAAAGTCTCTTGATGAAATGAAAGTGGAGAGTGAAAATGAAGATCATGGCATCCGGTCCCATGTACTTCATGGGAAATAGATGGGGAAACAGTGGAAAGAGTGTCAGATTTTTTTTTTTTTTTGGGGGGGGTGTTGGTGGGGCAGGGCTCCAAAATCACTGCAGATGATGACTGCAGGTATGAAATTAAAAGACACTTACTTCTTGGAAGGAAAATTATGACCAACCTAGATAGCATATTCAAAAGCAGAGACATTACTTTGCCAACAAAGGTCCGTCTAGTCAAAGCTATGGTTTTTCCTGTGGTCATGTATAGATGTGAGAGTTGGACGGTGAGGAAGGCTGAACACTGAAGAATTCATGCTTTTGAACTGTGGTGTTGGAGAAGACTCTTGAGAGTCCCATGGACTCCAAGGAGATCCAACCAGTCCATTCTGAAGGAGATCAGCCCTGGGATTTCTTTGGAAGGAATGATGCTAAAGCTGAAACTCCAGTACTTTGGCCCCCTTATGCGAAAAGTTGACTCATTGGAAAAGACCCTGATGCTGGGAGGGATTCGGGGCAGGAGAAGGGGACGACAGAGGATGAGATGGCTGGATGGCATCACTGACTCGATGGACATGAGTCTGAGTGAACTCCGGGAGTTGGTGATGGACTGGAGGCCTGGCGTGCTGCAATTCATGGGGTCGCGAAGAGTCGGACACGACTGAGCGACTGAACTGAACTGAATAATATATAAAAAGACACTGATAACTGCCACAAAAGGAAACGTCCTAGTTCCGATAGTTGTGAACATTGGAGACAAAAAAACGTATAGGAGTAGGACCGGATTAGAATGAGCTCCCCCCAAATCAGGTTCAGAGTTCAGCACAGTTTTGGAGGGCATCCTAGGGAGGTGAGGTGGACTGCAATTTTAGCGGGTGAAAGGACTCTGAGAGCAATGACTAAAGAAAAACCTGTATTATTCTCATGTTTTGACTTGCTCTGTAGATTCTTTAGGATTTTTGTTTGTGTGGTTGGTTTCAATTCCTTCCCCTCGCCCACGGTGTAGTTGCCAATTTCATTGGCACTATGAAATCTAATGAAGCTTTTGAGCCTTATTTTTCTTCGGTCACATTTGTATTGCTGTTATAAATCTCTGTCTCTATATACAGCTTTTGAAATTCTGTGGAGTTTCCTTTTCTCTCTCTCTCTCTCTTTTTCATTTTTTAAACCTATTATTATTTTTTCTACATTTATTATTTGTTTACTTTCCCTACTGTTCTTTTCCCCTTGCAGTTAATCTTTAATGTATATAAATCTTTTCAGTTCAGTTCAGTTCAGTGGCTCAGTTGTGCCCGACTCCTTGTGACCCCATGAACCACAGCACGCCAGGCCTCCCTGTCCATCACCAACCCCCGGAGTCCAACCAAACCCATGTCCATCGAGCTGATGATGCCATCCAACCATCTCATCCTCTGTTGTTCGCTTCTCCTCCTGCTCTCAATCTTTCCCAGCTTCAGGGCCTTTTCCAAAGAGTCAGCTCTTCGCATCAGGTGGCCAAAGTATAGGAATTTCAGCTGCAACATCAGTCCTTCCAATGAACACCCAGGACTGATCTCCCTCAGAATGGACTGGTTGGATTTACTTGCAGTCCAAGGGACTCTCAAGAGTCATCTGTATCTCTATTTAACTCTGCATATGTATTTTTTCCTTTCTTTCCTTTTCTCTCAATATATTTGTTAGTTTTATTTTCATTCTTTTATTCTCCAATTGGCACCTTGCTCTAGTTTTGTTTCCCAGTTTGTGCTTCAGGTGGTTCTATTCTGGTATGTATGTATGTATATATATATATATATATAGATAGATAGATAGATAGATAGATAGATAGATAGATATAGATATATAGATATATATATAATTTTTTTTTCCTTTGTTCACCAGGTCAATCAATCTATTGTACTTAATTTTGATGGAATGTTTTGATTTTGCTGGTGGGTGTATATGTACATGTGTCTATTCAGTCATACTTTTTACTCTTGTGATAAACCTCTGCTTCTACATTGGATTTTTACAGTTCTTTGGAGGATTCCTTGTTTTCCCATTTATTTTTGATTTTTTAATTATTTTCTATTTTTATTGTTTTAAATTTTAATTTTTTAAACCTATTATATTTATTCCATTGTTTGCCTTTCCTCTGTTCTTGTCCCCTTGCAGCTAAACTTTAAACAAACCTTGTTCGTCTACCTCTATTGAAACTTGCATATCTATTCTTTCTTTCTTTTCTTTCCTTCCTTTCCTCTCAACATTTTGTTAGTTTTATTTTCAGTGCTTTCATTCCCACTTGGGACTTTGCTTTAGATTTCTTTTCCAGCTTGTGCACTCGTTAGTTTTGTGCTTAACTGGTAGATATCATTTTTGGTTTCTGTTGTTTGCTAGGTCAGTCTATTGTAGTTTATTTTTGTTGAACTGTTTGGATTTTGCTGATGGTTGTATATGTGTATATTCCCATATATTGGAATATATGTGTATATTCCTTTATTTTAATTATTATTTGTGTGACAGTGTAACTGCCATTTGTCAGGGGTTCCCCTTTGGTTTCTCTTTTTTTTTTTTGGATATTTATTTTAATCTAAATTAATGCCATAACAAACCACCTGTTGTAACGGTGTTCCTGGCCAATGATCCAGCCCCGAGCATTTGGAGTGGGAGCACTGACTCCAAGACCCTATACAACCGGAGAACTCCTAACCTTAGGGAGTATCAGTTACTGAGAACTCACTCATGCAAACTAAACCACTTGAATACAAGACCTAGAATCACCCAACCACCAATCAGGACAACCCAACCCAGTGTAGGACACCTCATCCAAACAGCAAATAGGACAAAAATAGAAACCCAGTCGTCAGCAGACAGGCTTACCCTTCTCAATCAGCCCTGCACATAAGAAGGAAAAGAAAGAAAAAAAAAAAAAAAAAAAAACTCAGCACCTATCTCACCCAATGCAAAGCTTACACAAACCATTGGACCAAACTTAGGAGTGCAGAAACTAAAAGGAAGAAAGAATGCAAATTTGAAGGCTGGCAAAAGGAGACCTCAAACACAATAAGATCTTTTTAAAAATGAAGAAATGACAAAGAAATGCTGCACAAACAAAGGAACAAACTGGACACACAGAAATTTAAACAAATGAAGAGGAAATAGGCAAACTGCCTGAAAAACTATTCAGAATAATGATAGTAAAGATGATCAAAAACTTTGAAAATGACATGGAGACAATGCAAGAATCAATGAGCAAACCCCTAGTTGAATTGAAGAATAAGCAAAAAATAAATTGAAAAATAAATAGAGAGACAAACAACAATTACTGAAATTAAAAATACTCTAGAAAGAATCAGGAGCAGGGTATCTGAACCAGAAAATGGATCAGTGTGTTGAAAGACAAAATGGTGGAAACAACTGCGGAAGGGCAGAATAAAGTCAAAAGAATGAAAAGAACTGAGGATAGTCTCAGAGACCTCTTGGACAATGTTAAATGCACCAAGATTCAAATTATAGGGGTCCCAGAAGAAGAGAGAAAAATAAAGGGTATGAGAAAAGTTTAGAGGAGATTATACTTGAAAAACCCCCAACATGGAAAAGGAAATAGTCAATCAAGTCCAAGAGGTGCCAAGAGTCCCATTTGTGATAAACCCAAGGAGAAACAGCCCTAGACATATACTAAGCAAACTAAGGAAGATGAAACACAAAGAAAGAATATTAAAAGTAGCAAGTTAAAAGTAAGAAGTAACATCCAATGGAAACCCCATATGTTTCACCGCTGATCTTTCAACAGAAACTCTGCAGGCCAGAAGAGAATGGCATGGCATATTTAAAGCACTGAAAGAGAAAAATCTACACCCAAGATTACTGTACTTGGCAAGGATCTCCTTCAAAATTGATGGAGAAATCAAAGCTTTTCAGATGAGCCAAAGGTAAGAGAATACTTTACCACAAAACCAGCTTTACAACAAATGGTAAAGGGACTTATATAGTCAAGAAATACAAGAGAAGAAAAAAGATCTACAAAACCGACTCCAAACAATTAAGAAAATGGCAATAGGAGCACTGCTGCTGCTGCTGCTAAGTCGCTTCAGTCTTGTCCGACTCTGTGCGACCCCATAGACGGCAGCCCACCAGGCTCCCCGGTCCCTGGGATTCTCCAGGCAAGAACACTGGAGGGGGTTGCCATTTCCCTCTCCAATGCATGCAAGTGAAAAGTGAAAGGGAAGTCGCTCTGTCATGTCGAACTCTGTGTGACCCCATGGACTGCAGCCTACCAGGCTCCTCCGTCCATGGGATTTTCCAGGCAAGAGTACTGAAGTGGGGTGCCATTGCCTTCTCCGAATAGGAGCACATATGTCAATAATTATTCTAAATATAAATGGATTAAATGTTCCAACCAAAAAGCCCAGACTGGCTAAATGGATACATAAACAAGACCTCGGGGTGGGGGCGCGGTCCTAAGATGGCAGAGGAATAAGATGGGGAGACCCCATTCTCCCCAACACATTCATCAAATGATCATTTGAACGCTGAGCAACTTTCACAAAACAATTTCTGAATGCTGGCAGAGGACACCAGGTACCCAGATAGGCTGCTCATTGTCTTTGAAAGGAGAACAAAGGATTGAGCAAATACCAAAGCAGAACTAGCCGGCTGTCTCCAGGCCCCTCTCCCAACAAGAGGCAGACAGCCATGTGTGTGGCAGCCAGAACCAGAAGGCAAGGGGCGACCTCAGCCTCAGAGACCGGCATTCTCCACCAAACTGTGAGCAGGCTGCCAGTTTCTAACCATGTCTTCCTGGAGTCCTGGATGGTTGACATCTGCCAGGAGAGTTGCAGCTTGAGATCAGCTCCCCAGAGGAGATACATGATACACCTGAGGCAGTGTTCGCATGGCACACCCAGGAAACTGAGCGGCCTGGACCCAGTAGGTAATTAAGATGCATGGCCCACTTGGGACAGTGCGTTGGCCAAGCACCTGGTCGCCTGAGCTGCTGGGACCTGGGAAGGGCACAAAACGCACGTGCATCTGAGTCTGTGACTTTGCGGTGTACCTGAAAACCTGAACCTGAGCAGCTTAGACCTGGGAATTGCAGGAAATGCAGGGCCCACATTGTGCAGTACCCCTGAAGATCAACTGAGCAGTGTACACGTGGAAAGCACACACCACCATGATCTTGGGAAAGCCCAGTGTGTTCCATACACTGCAAGCACTTTCCCAAAATACACACCAACATTATTTGTTTGCAGTGTTCCTCCCTCCCCACAACTCAACTGAACAAGTGAGCCGAAATAAGTGACCACCTTTGCCCCCTTGTGCCAGGGCAGAAATTACACACTAAAGAGACTTGCAAAGAGAGAAAGCCAAAATAAATAAAGAAAAGGGAACCGCTCTGGGAGTGAGAGGTGCAACAGATTAAAACCCTGTAGTTAATATTGACTAAGCATAGGAAGGGGCTTATAGATCTTGTGAAGAAATGCAAGCTGGAACAAGGAATTATCTGAAACTCAACTGAACCCACACTGCCCACAACGGCTCCAGAGAAATTCCTAGATATAGTTTTCCTATTATCAGCCTTCTAATTTTTTAAAATTATTTATTATTTTTTCCTTCTTACTTTTTTTTTTAATTTTACAATATTGTATTCGTTTTGCCATACATCCACATGAATCTGTCATGGGTGTACACGTGTTCCCCATCCTGAACCCCCCTCCCAGTCCCTCCCTGTACCATCCATCTGGGTCATCCCAGTACACCAACCCCAAGCATCCTGTAACCTGCATCAAACCTGGGCTGGCGATTCATTTCTTATATGATATTATACATGTTTCAATGCCATTCTCCCAAATCATCCAACCCTCCTCCTCTCCCACAGAGTCCAAAAGACTGTTCTATACATCTGTGTCTCTTTTGCTGTCTCACATCCAGGGTTATCGTTACCATCTTTCTAAATTCCATAGACATGTGTTAGTATACTGTATTGGTGTGGGTTTTTTTTTTTTTTTTCCTTTCTTTCTTTCTGGCTTACTTCACTCGATATAATAGGCTCCAGTTTCATCCACCTCATTAGAACTGATTCAAATGTATTCTTTTTAATGGCTGAGTAATACTCCACTGTGTATACGTACCACAGCTTTCTTATCCATTCGTCTGCTGATGGACATCTAGGTTGCTTCCATGTCCTGGCTATTAGAAACAGTGCTGTGATGAACATTGTGGTACACGTGTCTCTTTCAGTTCTGGATTCCTTGGTGTGTATGCCCAGCAGTGGGATTGCTGGGTCATAATTAATCCTTTAATTTTCAATTTTACAACCTATTACCTTGCAAAATATGACCCTATTTTTAAAGCATATTTCATATTTTTAAATATATTTTGTGATTGATTGTGTTTTGTATTTTTAATATTGTATTTCAGAGAGTCTACCCTCTCCTCTAGATTTTTTTTTTTACTTAAATTAATTTACTTGTTTTAACTGGAGGCTAATTACTTTACAAAATTGTAGTGGTTGTTGCCATACATTGACATGAATCAGCCATGGGTGTATCAGTTCAGTTCAGTTCAGTTGCTCAGTTGTGCCTGACTATTTGCGACCCCACGCGCTGCAGCATGCCAGGCCTCCCTGTACATCAACAACTGCTGGAGTCTACCCAAACCCATGTCCATTGAGTCGGTGATGCCATCCAAACATCTCCTCCTCTGCTGTCCTCTTCTGCCCTCAGTCTTTCCCTGAACCAGGGTCTTTTCAAATGAATCAGGTGGCCAAAATATTGAAGATTCAGCTTCAAAATCAGTCCTTCAAATGAACACCCAGGACTGATCTCCTTTGGGATGGACTGGTTGGGTCTCCAAGGGACTCTCAAGAGTCTTCTCCAACGCCACAGTTTAAAATCATTTATTCTCGGGAGCTCTGCTTTCTTTATAGTTCAACTCTCATATCCATACATGACCATGGGAAAAACCATAAGCTTGACTAGATGGACCTTTGTTGACGAAGTAATGTCTCTGCGTTTCAATATACTGTCTAGGTTGGTCATAACTTTCTTTCCAAGGTGTAAGTGTCTTATAATTTCATGGCTGCAATCACCATCTGCAATGATTTTGGACCCCTCCCTCCTCTCAAAGTATAACGTCAGCCACTGTTTCCCCATCTATTTGCCATGAAGTGATGGGACTGAATGCCATTATCTTAGCTTTGTGAATGTTGAGCTTTAAGCCAATCTTTTCAATCTGCTCATTCTCTTTCATCAAGAAGCTCTTTAGTTCTTCTTCACTTTCTGTCAAAAGGTGGTGTCATCTGCATATCTGAGTTATTGATATTTCTTCCGGCAAACTTGATTCCAGATTGTACTTCCTCCAGCCCAGCGTCTCACATGATGTACTCTGCATATAAGTTAAGTAAGCAGGGTGACAATATACAGCCTTGACCTACTCCTTTTCCTATTTGGAACCAGTCTGTTATCCATGTTCAGTTGTAACTGTTCCTTCCTGACCTGCATACAGGTTTCTCAAGCGGCAGGTTACGTGGTCTGCTAATATATACCATGGGTGTATACCCATGGATGTATGTGCGTGCCTAATCCTGAACCCCCTCCCATCTCCCTCCCCATCTCATTCCTCAGGATTGTCCCAGTGCACTGGCCCTTGGCACCCTGTCTCATGCACCAAACCTGGACTGGCCTTCTATTTCACATATGGTAATATGCATGCTCCGCTTCTATTCTCCCAAATCATCCCACCCTTAGCTTCTTCCATAGAATCCAAAAGTCTGCTATTTATATCCGTGCCTCTTTTGCTCTCTCACATGTAGGGTCCTCATTACTATCTTTCTAAATTTTATATATATATATATATATATATATATATATGTGTGTGTGTGTGTGTGTGTGTGTGTGTGTGTGTGTGTGTGTGTGTGTGTGTTAATATAGTGTATGGATGTTTTTCTTTCTGACTTGCATCACTCTGTATCATAGGATCCAGTTTCATTCACCTCATTAGAACTGATTCAAATGCACTCTTTTAAATAGCTGAGTAATATTCCATTCTGTATATGTACCAAAGCTTTACTATCCATTCATCTGCTCATGGATATCTAGGTAGCTTCCATGTCCTAAACATGAAAACACTGCTGTGATGATGAACATTGGGGTAGACGTGTCTCTTTCAATTCTGGTTTCTTCAGTGTGTATGCCCAGCAGTGGGTTTCCTGGGTCACATGACAGTACTAGTTCCAGCTTTTTAAGAAATCTACACAGCGTCCCCCATACTGGCTGTACTAGTTTGCATTGCCTCCAACACTGTAAGAGGATTCCCTTTCTTCTGCAGTCTGTTCAGCATGTATTGTTTGTCAACGTTTTGATAACAGCCATTCTGACAGGTGTGAGATGGTACAACATTGTGGCTTGATTTCCATTTCTGTGATAATGAGTGATGTTGAGCATCTTTTCATGTGTTTCTTAACCATCTGTATGTCTTCTTTGGAGAACTGTCTGTTGAGTTCTTCAGCCTAATTTTTGATTGGGCCATTAATTTTTTCTGGTATTGAGTTGCATGAGCTTCCTGTATATTTTTGAGTTTCACTTAGTCAATTGCTTCATTTACTATCATTTTCTCCCGTTCTGATGACTGTCTTTTCACCTTCCTTGTTTCCTTCATTGTTCAGGAGCTTTTAAATTTGATTCGTTCCGTTGGTTTATTTTTGCTTTTATTTACATTACTCTGGGAGGTGAGTCATAGAAGGTCCTGCTGTGATTTATGTCAGAGACTGTTCTGTCTATATTTTCCTCTAGAAGTTTTACAGTTTCTGGTCTTTCATTTAGATCTTTAATCCATATTTAGTTTATTTTTGTGTATCATTAGAAAGTATTCTAGAGTCATTATTTTACAGGTGGTTGGCCAGCTTTTCCAGTACCACTTGTTAAAGAGATCGGTCTTTTCTCCATTGTATATTCCTGAGTCCTTTGTCAAAGATAAAGTGACCATAGGTGCGTGGATTTATCTCTGGGCTTTCTATTTTGTTCCATTGGTCTATATTTCTGTCTTGGTGTCAGTAACATATTGTCTTGATAACTGTAGCTTTGTACTATAGTCTGCAGTCATGCAGGTTGATTCCTTCAGTTCCATTCTTCTTTCTCAAGATTGCTTTGGCTATTCGAGGTTTTTGTTTTTGTTTTTTTTCCCCTTCATACAAACTGTGCAATGATTTGTCCTAGTTCTCTGAAAAACACTTTTGGTAGGTTGATAATTACTTTAAATGTAAACAGATTAAATGTTCCAACCAAAAGACACAGACTGATTGAATGGATACAAAAACATGACCCATATATATATGCTGTCAACCAGAAACCACCTTCAGATGCAAAGACACATATAGACTGAAATTGAGAGGATGGAAAAATACATTCTATGCAAATGGAAAGCAAAAGAAGGCTGGAATATTAATCCTGATATCAGACAGGCCTTAAAATAAGAATACTATAAAAAAATAAGGAAAGACACTACACTATGATAAAAGGATCAATCCAAGAGGGAGACATAACAGTTGTAAACATCTATGCACTGAACACTTTATTGCCGAATTTTACCTTAAATTGAAGAAACTAGCGAAAATGACTAGATGATTCAGGTATGAACTAAATCAAATCCCTTATGTTTATACAGTGGAAGTGACAAATAGATTCAAGACAGAATATTGAAGATTCAAGACAGAATCAAGATAGACAGAATGCCTGAAGAACTATCGATGGAGTTTTGTGACAGTGTACAGGAGGCAGTGATCAAGACCATACCCAAGAAACACAAATGCCAAAAGTCAAAATGGTTCTCTGAGGAGGCCTTCCAAATAGCTGAGAAACGAAAAGAAGCAAAAGACAAAGGAGAGAGGGAAATATATACCCATTTGAATGAAGAGTTCCAAAGAATTGCAAGTAGAGATAAGAAAGCCTTCCTCAGCAATCAACAAAAAGAACAGAGGAAAACAATAGAATGGGAAAGACTAGAGATCACGTCAAGGAAATTAGAGATACTAAGGGAGCATTTCATGTAAAGATGGGCACAATAATGGACAGAAATGGTACGGACATAAGAGAAGCAAAAGATACTAAGAATTGATGGCAACAATGCACAGAAGAATTATACAAAAAAGATCTTCATGATGCAGATAACCAGGATAGTGTGATCACTCACCTAGAGCCAGACATCCTGGAATGTGAAGCCAAGTGGATCTTAGGAAGCAAAGCTAGTGGAAGTTATGGAATTCCAGTTGAGCTATTTGAAATCCTAAAAGACGATGTTGTGAAAGTACCACGCAATACGCCGGCAAAGTTTCAAAGCTTGGCAGTGGCCACCGGACTGGAAAACGTCAGTTTTCATCCCAGTCTCAAAGGAAGGTAATGCCAAAGAATGCTCAAACAACCACACAGTTGCACTCATCTCACGTGCTAGTAGAGTAATGCTCTAAATTCTCCAAGCCAGGCTTCAACAGTATGTGAACTGTGAACTTCCAGATGTTGAAAGTGGACTTAGAATAGGCAGAGGAACCAGAGATCAAATTGCCAACATCCACTGGATCGTGGAAAAAGCAAGAGTTCCAGGAAAAACATATATTTCTGCTTTATTCATTATGCCAAAACCTCTGAGTGTGTGGGTCAAAATAAACTGTGGAAAATTCTAAAAGAGATGGGAGTACCAGGCCACCTGACTTGCCTCCTGAGAAATCTGTGTGCAGGTCAAGAAGCATCAGTTAGAACTGGACATGAAACAGCAGACTGGTTGCAAGTCGGGAAAGGAGTATATCAAGGCTGTATTTCATCACCCTGCTGTTTAACTTACAAGCAAAGGACATCATGCTAAATGCCAGGCTGGATGAAGCACAAGCTGGAATCAAGATTGTCAAGAGAAATATCAGTAATCCCATATATGCAGATAACACCACCCTTATGGCAGAAAGTGAGGACCTAAAGGGCCTCTTGATGAAAGTGAAAGAGGAGAGTGAAAAAGTTGGCTTAAAACTCAACATTCAGAAAACTAATATCATGGCATCCAGGCACATCCCTTCATGGCAAGTAGATCAGGAAACAATGGAAATAGTGCCAGACTGTTTTTCGCAGTTGGGGAGGCAAATCACTACAGATGTTGATTGCAGCCATGAAATTCAAAGGTGCTTGCTCCTTGGAAGTCACGCTATGACTTACTTAGAAAGCATTAAAAAGCAGAGACATTATTTTACCAACAATCAACCAATGTGTCAAAGCAATCCTTTTTGCAATAGTCATGTACTGATGTGAGAGTTGGAGGAGAAGGAAAGCTGAGTGCCTAAGAATTCATCCTTTGGAACTGTGGTGTTGGAGAAAACTCTTGAGGATATCAAAGCAGTCAATCCCAAGAAAATCAGTCCTGAACATACATTGAGATGACTGAAGCTCCAATACTTTGGCAACCTGATGCAAAGAAGTAACTCATTTGAAAAGACCCTGATGCTGGAAAAGATCGAAGGCCAAAAGAGAAGGGGACGATAGAAGACGAGATAGTTGGATGGCATCCTCAATGCACATGAGTTTTAGCAAGCTCTGGAAGTTGGTGATGGACAGGGACAGGGAAGCCTGGTGTGATGTTTTACCATAAAGTATGATGTTAGTTATACAGTGTATTACCATCATCAGGTTGAGGAAGTTTTCTATTTCTAGTTTGCTAAGAGTTTTTATACAGAATGTGTTCAGTCACTCAGATCTGTCCAGCTCTTTGCGACCCCATGGAGTTTAAACCCAAATGGTTCCTCTGGTTGAGGATTCTCCAGGCAAGAATATTGAAGTTGGTTGCCGTGCCCTCTGCCAGGGCATCGTCCCAACCCTGGAATAGATATCAGACTTTATCAAATTATTTTTCAGCGTTTTTCGAGATGACCCTACTGTGTTTTATTTTTTGTCCTTTAGTACTTTGAATTACACTGATTGATTTTCAAATGTTTAACCAATCCTGCATTCTTAGGGGACAAAAAGTAATAGATTATGCTGCGTTGTCTTTGTACATATTGGCATGGTCTGCGCTTCACTCTGAACACTTTCTGTTGCTACATCTTCAAGTGCACAATTTTCTCCTGCTGTCCTGTCTAATCTGTCATTTATTCTATCGACTGTGTTTGCCATCTGACGTTACAGTTTTCCTATCTACAAGATGGAATTGGTCTACTTTATTATTTGCATGTCTCTACTTAATTTTACAAAATGCAAAAAACACAGTCATTCCAATATTTTAATGTCTCTGTCGGCAATGTCTTAAATCTATGCCGCTTCTGGGTCAGTTTGATTTCTCAAGGGAAATTTAATATGATTTTTTCTTACCTTAGTGAGATTAAATATCTTTTTAATGTGGTTAGTGTATAGTCCCATATCTTTCTTGTCAAATGGCTGCTCATGTCTTTTAAACATCTCTGAATAAAGTGAATGTCCAGTAGTACATCTTTCTTAGAAACTGTGGGCTCGTGTGTTTTTCACATTTTTCTATCATTCTTTAGGTTCTTTGTTATAAAATTTTAACAGCCATCTTTTGGGTTTGTTTATGGTGCTTTTTTTTTTTTTTTTTTTCTACCTCTTAAAATTTTAAGCAGTGTCATGCATCCAGGGTGAATAAGGAACCAGTGAACACCAGGAAGTGAGCACTTCACAGGAAACCCAGGAAGTCCCACTAAGACAAAAAACTGTGTACCCCAGGGCACACCTCAGGCTGGCTGGCCCTGCTTGTCAATTAGGAACACAAGGACTGAGATGAAGCCGACACCTCATTCCCCTTTCCTCCAGAGGCAAGCACCTCAGTGAGAGACCTTGGGAACCAGACGGGGATACATGATTACACAGTGTTCCTTCCAGGAAGCTGGAATCTTGTCGTAGCTCTTCATGGAAATGAATTCCAGCATGGTCTCAATGGTGACGTAAGCAGCAATGGAGGTACCAGCTGGAAAACAAGATGAGGAAAGAGATTTGTAAGGGTACATGTTGAGAAAGCCCTTTCCAGATGAGGCTCACACAATCTGAGCAAGCACCGCCCCTTCGGGGGAATACTAATCACTCAAAGGTCGTCATTTCTTTCTTGGGATGCCTCATCCCCATCACCCTGTAGAAACCCAAACTTGGGTATTACACCTAACGAGGTGAGCATGAGTCCTAGATTTGAAACTAGACAGCTCCAAGTGGACCAATAGCAAAAATATTCAGTGCATTCTCACAGCCTGAAGACAGGGGTTTCAGACTGGAAACTAGAAAAGTGAGGACACCTATGTGCAAACTGAGCAAAGGAAGTGGGATGGAAAAGATTCCTGGTAGGTGGTCCAGAATTAAATGGTGCTCAAAGTGCTTTAAGAACACCTTATAGGAGGAAAGTAGAATGATTCTCTTTTCCACAGAAACTTCGATAGAACCTAATTATCATGGAGGAATTTTAGGCAGGATATGAAAAACTAGATAATGGTGAAATGTGAGAGAGAAAAGAATGAGAAAAACTAGATAATGGTGAAATGTGAGAGAGAAAAGAATGAAAGCCTGAATACTGTGGCTGTGGGCCAAGGTTTGGAGGAGATCCAGTCTCCCTGCCATGTGGCCCTTCATGTAGACTTAGAGAGATGAGGATGGCAGGTGAGTTTGGAGGGTTCCTAAGGCCATTAAAAATGCTACCTTTCCCCCACCAAATCATCTGAGTTGCTTTCCATCCTCCCCTAGAGTTGACAGGATCGGGCTTTGTGATGTGAAGGCCCACTCAGGGCCACCATTGGCTGGGGAAATGAGTTGCTGACCTCATAAAGCATAAGGCTGTGGCCCCCTGGGAGGGGTATGCATAGGGCTGCTCAGGGGCTCTGGAGCAGACCACTGCGAGTCTTCAAAATGACTAAGGTGACTGGGAAGCCACAAGGCTCTAGAGAAGTTGTGGAACAGCAGACTCTAGATACCCAGGAGGAAAAGATGAAAAGCTCCTGTCAACAGATGTCCAAAGAAGTGTCAAGGTGAGCTGAACCCATGCAAGGTCCCTTTGCCCATTGAGACCGCCCCATAAGACCCCTCCCCTTGTCCTTGCCAGGCCCTTACCCCTTCTCCTCCCACACCCCTTCTCCTGAAGCCATTGTTCCCATCCATCTTCGCCCTCTTCCCCAAACAAACCGCCACTCTGTACTCCCTTTTTTTGTTTTCTCCAGGTGGCCAGGGTAACCATGAGGGTGAATAAGCCATCTGGTCCTGAGCTTATTTTTTCTTGTGGTTGGAAGCTTTTTGATTGCAGTTTTGCCTTCTATGTTCGTGATGGGTCTGTTGAGATTATCTATTTCTTCCTGGTTCAGTTTTGGAAGGTTATACTTTTCTGAGTATTTGTCCATTTCTTCTAAGTTGTCCATTTTATTGTCATACAGCTGCTGATAGTAGTCTCAGGATCCTTTCTATTTCTGTGTCGTCTGTTGTGATTTTTCCATTTTCATTTTAATTTGTTGAATTGATTCTTCTCCCTTTCTTTCTTGATGAATCTGGCTAATGGCTTGTCTTTTTTGTTTCTTTTTCAATCTTCTTAAAGAACTGTCTTCCTTTCGCTGATTTTTGTAACAGTTTCCTTTCTTTTTCACTTATTTCTTCCCTAATTTTTATGATTTCTTTCCTTCTGCTAACCCCGGGGTTCTTCATTTCTTCTTTTTCTCACTGCATTAGCTGGGACGTTAGGTCATTTATTTGAGGTTTCTCTTGTTTCTTCAGATAAGCTTGTATTTTTATGAATCTTCCCCTTAGCACTGCTTTCTGAATCCCATTGGTTTTCATTTCATTTTCATTCATATCGTGTTTTCATTTTTGTTTGTATCTATGCATATTTTCATTTCTTTTCTGATTTCTTCTGTTATATGTTGGTTATTCAGAAGTGTGTTGTTCAGCCTCCATATGTTTGTATTTTTAATAGTTTTATTTTTCCTGCTGTTGTAGGTTGTTTAGTCGCTCAGTCGTTGCCGACTCTTGTGGCCCCATGGACTGTAGCCTGCCAATCTCCTCTGTCCGTGGAACTCTCCAGGCCAGAATACTGGAGTTGGTTGCCATTTCCTTCTCCAGAGAATCTTCCCAACTCAGGAATCGAACCTGGGTCTGCTGCATTGCAGGCAGATTCTTTGCTGACTCAGCTACAACATCTAATCTTACTGCATTGTGATCAGAAATGATGCTTGAAATGATTTCATTTTTGTTTTCTTTTTCTAATTTACCAGGGCTAGATTTATGCGATCTATCCTGGAAATGTGCCATGTGCACTTGAGAAAAAGGTGAGATTCATTGTTTTGGGGTGAAGTGTCCTATAGATATCAATTAGGTCTAACCGGTCCATTGTATCATTTGAAGTTTGTGTTTCCTTGCTGATTTTCTGCTCGGTTGATCTATACATACATGTAACTGGGATATGAAAGTCTCCGACTATTACTACATTACTTTTAATTTCCCCTTTCAAATTTGTTAGCATTTGCCTTACGTACTGCGGTACTCCTATGTTGGGTACATAGGTATTTATAGAAGAAAAGGAGAGAGATAAACATCTGAATGCAGAGTTCCAAAGAATAGCAAGAAGAGATAAGAAAGCCTTCTTCAGCGGTCAATGCAAAGAAATAGAGGAAAACAACAGAATAGGAAAGACTAGGGAATCTCTTCAAGAAAATCAGAGATACCAAAGGAACCTTTCATGCAAACCTTGGCTCAATAAAGGACAGAAATGGTATGGACCTAACAGAAGCAGAAGATATTAAGAAGAGATGGCAGGAATACACAGAAGAACTGTACAAAAAAAGATCTTCATGACCCAGTTAATCATGATGGTGTGTTCACTGACCTAGAGCCAGACATCCTGGAACGTGAAGTCAAGTGGGCCTTAGAAAGCAGCACTATGAAGAAAAATAGTGGAGGTGATGGAATTCCAGTTGAGCTATTCCAAATCCTGAAAGACGATGCTGTGAAAGTGCTGCACTCAATATGCCAGCAAATTTGGAAAACTCAGCAGTGGCCACAGGACTGGAAAAGGTGAGTTTTCATTCCAATCCCAAAGAAAGGCAATGCCAAAGAATGCTCAAACTACCACACATTTGCACTCATCTCACACACTAGTAAAGTAATGCTCAAAATTCTCCAAGCCAGGCTTCAGCAATATGGGAACCGTGAACTTCCTGCTGTTCAAGCTGGTTTTAGAAAAGGCAGAGGAACCAGAGATCAGATTGCCAACATCCGCTGGATCATGGAAAAAGCAAGAGTGTTCCAGAAAAGCATCTATTTCTGCTTCATTGACTATGCCAAAGCCTTTGCCTGTGTGGATCCCAATAAACGGTGGAAACTTCTGAAAGAGATGGGAATACCAGACCACCTGATCTGCCTCTTGAGAAATTTGTATGCAGGTCACGAAGCAACAGTTAGAACTGGACATGGAACAACAGACTGGTTCCATATAGGAAAAGGAGTCCGTCAAGGCTGTATATTGTCAACCTGTTTATTTAACTTCCATGCAGAGTACATCATGAGAAACGCTAGGCTGGAAGAAATACAAGCTGGAATCAAGATTGCCGGGAGAAATATCAATAACCTCAGATATGCAGATGACACCACCCTTATCGCAGAAAGTGAAGAGGAGCTAAAAAGCCTCTTGATGAAGGTGAAAGTGGAGAGTGAAAAAGTTGGCTTAAAGCTCAACATTCAGAAATCGAAGATCATGGCATCTGGGCCCATCACTTCATGGGAAATAGATGGGGTGACAGTGGAAACAGTGTCAGACTTTATTTTTCTGGGCTCCAAAATCACTGCAGATGGTGACTGCAGTCATGCAATTAAAAGACGCTTACTCCTTGGAAGGAAAGTTATAACTAACCTAGATAGCATATTCAAAAACAGAGACATTCCTTTACCAACAAAGGTCCATCTAGTCAAGGCTATGGTTTTTCCTATGGTCATATATGGATGTGAGAGTTGGACTGTGAAGAATGCTGAGCGCCTAAGGATTGATGCTTTTGAACTGTGGTGTTGGAGAAGACTCTTGAGAGTCCCTTGGACTGCAAGGAGATCCAAGCTGTCCATTCTGAAGGAGATGAGCCCTGGGATTTCTTTGGAAGAATGATGTTAAAGCTGAAACTCCAGTACTTTGGCCACCTCTTGAGAAGGATTGACTCATTGAAAAAGTCTCTGATGCTGGAAGGGATTGGGCGCAAGAGGAGAAGGGGACGACACAAGATGAGATGGCTGGATGGCTTCACTGACTCGATGAACGTGAGTCTCAGTGACTTCCGGGAGTTGGTGATCTACAGGGAGGCCTGGCGTGCTGCGATTCCTGGGGTTGCGAAGAGTCAGAAACAACTGAGCGACTGATCTGATCTGATCTGATATCTTCTTCTTGTATTGATGCTTTGATCATTATGTAGTGGCCTTCACTTTCTCATTTCACAGGCTTTATTTCAGTCTATTTTATCTGATATGAATATAGCTACTCCTGCATTCTTTCGGTCTCCACTTGCATGAAATACCTTTTCCCAGCACTCCACATTCAAGCTATATGTGTACCTTGGCTTCAGGTGGTTCTCTTGTAGAGAGCATATAAAGGAGTCTGGTTTGGTAACCATTTTACAATACTTCCTTTGTCACCTATCTATCCATTTGTCCATCCCTCTTTCCAACGCACAGTCGATCTTTTTCCTTGTTGCTTTTGTTTTAAATTGCAGACATCAGTATGTGTCTCCTTAGATATTTCAGCAAGCCTGCCATTAAGTAGTGAGCCGAATTTGTTTACAGCAATTTTCTTTGGATACTAATTTTAGATACAATGATATATAGCAATATTTTCTTTTCACAGTCACGTTACTTTTTAACTGAAGTATAGTTGATTTACAACATTGTGTGAATGTCTGTTTTACAGAAAAGTGATTCAGTTATGCACATATATACGTGTAAATGCATTGTGTGTACACACACACACACACACACACACACACACATATATACACATTCTTTTATTTAATCTTTATGTATGTATGCATTTATTTATTTATTTAATTTTTTTTACTACACTGTAGTGCGTGTGATTAGTTCTATAACCAGGATTTGAACATGTATCCACTGCAGTGCAAGTGTGGAATCTTTACTGCTGGACTGCCAGGGTTCCCCCATGTATATTTGTTTTCATTATAAGTTATCATGGGGTACTGAATATATTTCTCTGTGTTCTACAGTAGAAACTTGTCAATCCATTCCAGGTACTCTAGTTTATATCTCCTCCCCCCAATCTCTTAGTCCATTGCTCCCCCAATTCTCTCTGCCTTGGAAGCCTCAAGTCTGTTATATATGTCCATGAGCTTGCATCTGTTGCATACACATGTTCATTTGTGTCATATCTTAGATTCTACATTTGAATGATATAATTTGGTATTTGTCTTTCTCTGTGTGCCTTATTTCATTTAGTATGATTATCTCTCGGGCCATGCATGTTGACTCAAATGGCCTTATTTTTGTAGTTGTACATTTTCTTGTATCCTTCTAACTATACATAGAATTATTCATCTGTGATTAATTTCCTGTATGTATTTTTTAAATGAGTGTAGTACACCACTCTTGGTATAGTACATCCATTTTGAGTCTGTATTAGGATTTTATATGGATATGTCAGTCACTTCAATTCAATTGCTCAGTTGTGTCCGATGGTTTGGAACCCCATGGACTGTAGCATGCCCCGCTTTCCCTGTCAATCACTAACTCCGGGAGCTTGTGTCTCCTTCCTTCTCAGCTTTATTATAGTTCGTATTTCTTGTTTGACGAATCTGTACAGAGTTTCCTTTGTTGTGGCTGTACTGATTCTCGCTCCCTTACATCGATACACAGAGGCAGTCAGCAGTGTTTATTTTCCCTGACCTGCTCTCAGAAGTGTGTACGACATCACTCTTGCTAAGTCGGTCCCTGTAGATTATGTATGTGACAGGTATTTGTGGGAATCCATGAATTTCAGCCTACCAATATAAGCCTTCCAGGGAGTTCCATTTTACCTCGGTTGGGGTACTCACTACCAGCAATATTGTCTGTCCTATGTGAAACGTAAATTCTGTAACACAACTCTCATCTGCCCTTCTTCAGTGACTCTGATTATCACAATTGTCTGTACCTCTGACAAGGTCATTCTTTCCTTGTTTCAATGCTTGAGTCATATTCCGTCATGAACCCCTACCCCATTCCTTTATCTGTTCATCTCTCTGTCCCCGTGTACTTCCTTTAATTTCATCTCTGGGCATTGGGAATCCTGCTGCAGTGCATGCTCTTGGGCATGTGGTTTTCAAAGTCTGTGTATTTCTGAAGTATCATAGGAGTGGAGAAGCCCTGTCATATTTTCTTTTTTTTTTTTTATAAAGCCACGTGGACAGTGATTCTTATACTGGCTCCTCCCGCTGATATACCCTCACTACTATAAAAGGATCCCGCTGACTAACGTTAATCTACCATTTCTGGCCTGGTCTGTTTTCCACGGTGGCCTTTTTCACTGGTCAGAGTTGATATCTTGTGGCAGTTTGTATCTCTGATAAGAAACCTTGTGGAGTACTATTCATGGGCTTTTTGCTTTTAGAAAGCACTTTGAGTTGTATTTTCCTGTTGATACTTTCTTCCTGAGAGTGTTCCAGTTGTGTGTGTGTGTGTGTGTGTGTGTGTGTGTGTGTGTTTATTTATTTAATTTTGGGTGTGTGACCTTGACATGTTCAAGGGTGGGTGTCCTGTCGAGTCCAGAGGCCTTGTGAATATCAGATGTCCATCAGCGATAGTTTTGATGCTGCAGTTGCAGAGAAAATCTTCCATGCTGAAGGGTTTCTTTATTCTGTCCTATTTTAGGATGGTCTGTGCCGCCTGAGAGTTTTACTCAGGCCTGGTTGTATATTAAAGTAGAAAGAGCCAGAGGATGCCGGCAAACCTGGTGACTGCTCACACTTGGTGACTGCTCACACTTGGATTTTACTTTAAGTAAAAGTCAATCCTTGATTGACAAGGACACGTTTGTTTTACTTGTACAGATTCTTGTTCCATGGGACTGAGGATACTAGATATTCAGCTGTGCTTGTTTTCACCTACATGTTATTAGAACGAGTCTCATCTACCACTCTTGCTGAACTAGGTTTGCATGGATTCTGTATGTTATATGTATCTCTGGGAAGAAATTAGTACCAATTTCCAGATGTATCCCTTCCATGCAACCAGGGTCCTCTGCTATCCATAAATTTCATGCCAGGTTGGATGCTCACATCACCTTTGTGTGGGTGCTAACTGCTCTGGATTTTTGTATAGCAATTGTCCGTTGCATCCCATAATGTTTCTTGAGTCGACTCTCCTTCACTCAGTGTGATGATCTCTGGGTTGATCTCTCTCTCTGAAGACGGCCTATGTTCATATTTCAATGCTTGATTCAAAAATCATTCTAGACCTGTATCATGTTGGTTTATCCATTGCTCTCTCCAGGTATGCTAACTTTGCTTTCATCTCTTCAATGTTCTGAATGGTGCCACGGGAGGTTTGGGGTGTGTTGTGTGCAAAATCTCTTCATTTCTGAAATATTCCAGGAGAGGATCTGATTAATCAAACTGTCTCTACCTCTTTATTTATTTATTTATTTCTCTCTCATGGGAGTGCACTTTTCTAGTCATGCTCATATGACTCTTACCAAGTCTATCCCACCAGTACTCTAAACTGTCCACTGTAGTAATGTTACTCTACCATTGATACCATGTCCAGCTTTTGACACATGGTCTTGTTCCATGCTCATGCAGAGGTGATAATGTCCTCACAACTTCGATGTTTATGTCTCTTAGAATTCAACCCAATGTGCAAATTGCCATGTGCTTTCTTAGATAAACATGGAATTGTGTTTACCTGTTCACATGCTCTTCCTGTTAGCTTCTCCTGTGTTTACGTTATTTTTCCCCTTAGGTGAGCTCTGGTAATTTGTCATGGGTGGGTATCAGTTGGAGCTCAGCACCCTTGTGAATAGTGTGTCCATCAGCAAGCATTTTAAGGTTACTGTTAGAAAAAAATGTCCACAAGACGCCAGCATTTCTTCAGGCTCTGCTCTTGTTGCTCTGGTAACAGAAGCCTCTGTGGTTATCCCAGACCTGCTTGTAAATGAGAGTAAAATAAGAAAGAGGAAGCCACCCAAAGCTTTTGTCTCTTGAGCCTTTAAGATTTTTTACTATAAGTAAAGTTTTATTTCTTACTTAAGACTATTTACTCCATTGTAATTATTGCAGGTAAACAGTTTCTCCTTCCCTTCCACAGACAACTGGAGGTATTCTGCTGCAGTTATTGTCACCTATTTTTTTCAGAATCTGAAAAAATCAACAGAATCTGTTGAGGACATGTCTCTTGATACAGGAGGTCTGTGTGGATTATGAATTGCATAGGTATTCAGGGGAATAAGTCTATTGCAGCCTTCACCTTTCAGCTTCTTACGCATTGACACCATTTGCTAACTGTAAGTTTCTTACCAGGAGTGTAAGTACATTTCACTTTTGTTTGGATACTAATGTTAACCTACATTTGTCAGGGGCTTGAACAAGAGAAGGACCCAGCCTGGTTCATGGCAGGGACAGAGATGCTGACTCAGGAGTATTTGTTGGGGGTTTGAACAAGGTCAGGACTCATCCTGGTTCAGTGCAGGGAACTACATTGAACTACACTGGGCCCTGCCCTTGTTCAAGCCCGGACAAACACTTCTGAGCCCTCATCTCGTTATGTGCACTGAACTAGCTGGGTCCAGCATTTGCTCAAGCCCCTGGAAAATGCTCCTGAGTCCACCTCTTGGTCACTGCACTGAATGAGTCTAGGTCCTGCCATTGTTAGATCACCCAACAAATAATCCTGAACCCACAGGTTAGTCCCTGACCTGAAGCAGATGCTTTCTGCTCTTGTTCAAGCCCCGACAAACACTCCTGAGCCTACATATCAGCCCCTGCACTGAACTTGGCTGGGTTTTGCCCTAGTTGAAGACCCCGACAAACACTCACGAGCCCATATCTTGGTCACTGTTTGGAAAAAGGCCGGGTTCTTCCCATGTTCAAGCCGCGGGAAACACTCCTGAGTCCACATCTCATTCCCTGTACTGAACTAGCTGGGTCCAGCATTTACTCAAGCCTCCGCAAAATGCTCCTGAGCCCACCTCTAGGTCACTTCACTGAAGAAGTCTAGGTCCTGCCCTTGTTATATACCCCAACACAGACTCCTGAGCCCACGTCTTGGTCCCTGCTTTGAAGAAGGCTGGGTCCTTCCCATATTCAAGCTGCGGGAAACACTCCTGAGCCCACATCTCATTACCTGCACTGAACTAGGCGGGGTCAAGCACGAGATCAAGCCACTGGCAAATGCTCCTGAACCTACATCTCGGTCATTGACCTGAACGAGTGTAGGTCCTGCCCTTGTTAGATCCCCCAACACATACTCCTCAGCTAAAATCTTGGTCCCTGCCCTGAAGCAGGCTGCGTTCTTTCCATGTTCAAGTCCCCAACAAATATTCCTGAGCCCGCCTCTCGGTCTCTGCACTAAATTGGCTGGGCCCTCCATTTTCAAAACCCCAACAAAACACTCCTGAGCCTGCATCTCGGTCTCTGCACTGAGCTAGCCTCGGTCCTATCCTTGTTCAAGACCCTGACTAATAATCTGAGCCAACAGCTCGGTCCCTGCACTCAACTACGATGGTTTCTGCCTTTTAGCAGGGCTGCTGAAAATACTCCTGATCACACCTCTCTGTCACTGCACTGAACGAATCTAGGTTCTGCCCTCGTTAGTCTCCCAACACATAATCCTGAACCCACATAAGGATCCCTGCACAAAAGCAGGCTGGGTGCTCCCAATGTTTAAGCCCTGAGAAACACTCCTGATCCTGCAATTCGGTGCCTGCACTGAACCAGGGTGAGTCCTGACCTTGTTCAAACCCCCAACAAATACTCCTGAGTCAGCATCTCTGTCCCTGCCATGAACCAGGCTGGGTCCTTCTCTTGTTCAAGCCCCTGACAAATGTAGGTTAACATTAGTATCCAAACAAAAGTGAAATGTACTTACACTCCTGGTAAGAAACTTACAGTTAGCAAATGGTGTCAATGCGTAAGAAGCTGAAAGGTGAAGGCTGCAATAGACTTATTCCCCTGAATACCTATGCAATTCATAATCCACACAGACCTCCTGTATCAAGAGACATGTCCTCAACAGATTCTGTTGATTTTTTCAGATTCTGAAAAAAATAGGTGACAATAACTGCAGCAGAATACCTCCAGTTGTCTGTGGAAGGGAAGGAGAAACTGTTTACCTGCAATAATTACAATGGAGTAAATAGTCTTAAGTAAGAAATAAAACTTTACTTATAGTAAAAAATCTTAAAGGCTCAAGAGACAAAAGCTTTGGGTGGCTTCCTCTTTCTTATTTTACTCTCATTTACAAGCAGGTCTGGGATAACCACAGAGGCTTCTGTTACCAGAGCAACAAGAGCAGAGCCTGAAGAAATGCTGGCGTCTTGTGGACATTTTTTTCTAACAGTAACCTTAAAATGCTTGCTGATGGACACACTATTCACAAGGGTGCTGAGCTCCAACTGATACCCACCCATGACAAATTACCAGAGCTCACCTAAGGGGAAAAATAACGTAAACACAGGAGAAGCTAACAGGAAGAGCATGTGAACAGGTAAACACAATTCCATGTTTATCTAAGAAAGCACATGGCAATTTGCACATTGGGTTGAATTCTAAGAGACATAAACATCGAAGTTGTGAGGACATTATCACCTCTGCATGAGCATGGAACAAGACCATGTGTCAAAAGCTGGACATGGTATCAATGGTAGAGTAACATTACTACAGTGGACAGTTTAGAGTACTGGTGGGATAGACTTGGTAAGAGTCATATGAGCATGACTAGAAAAGTGCACTCCCATGAGAGAGAAATAAATAAATAAATAAAGAGGTAGAGACAGTTTGATTAATCAGATCCTCTCCTGGAATATTTCAGAAATGAAGAGATTTTGCACACAACACACCCCAAACCTCCCGTGGCACCATTCAGAACATTGAAGAGATGAAAGCAAAGTTAGCATACCTGGAGAGAGCAATGGATAAACCAACATGATACAGGTCTAGAATGATTTTTGAATCAAGCATTGAAATATGAACATAGGCCGTCTTCAGAGAGAGAGATCAACCCAGAGATCATCACACTGAGTGAAGGAGAGTCGACTCAAGAAACATTATGGGATGCAACGGACAATTGCTATACAAAAATCCAGAGCAGTTAGCACCCACACAAAGGTGATGTGAGCATCCAACCTGGCATGAAATTTATGGATAGCAGAGGACCCTGGTTGCATGGAAGGGATACATCTGGAAATTGGTACTAATTTCTTCCCAGAGATACATATAACATACAGAATCCATGCAAACCTAGTTCAGCAAGAGTGGTAGATGAGACTCGTTCTAATAACATGTAGGTGAAAACAAGCACAGCTGAATATCTAGTATCCTCAGTCCCATGGAACAAGAATCTGTACAAGTAAAACAAACGTGTCCTTGTCAATCAAGGATTGACTTTTACTTAAAGTAAAATCCAAGTGTGAGCAGTCACCAAGTGTGAGCAGTCACCAGGTTTGCCGGCATCCTCTGGCTCTTTCTACTTTAATATACAACCAGGCCTGAGTAAAACTCTCAGGCGGCACAGACCATCCTAAAATAGGACAGAATAAAGAAACCCTTCAGCATGGAAGATTTTCTCTGCAACTGCAGCATCAAAACTATCGCTGATGGACATCTGATATTCACAAGGCCTCTGGACTCGACAGGACACCCACCCTTGAACATGTCAAGGTCACACACCCAAAATTAAATAAATAAACACACACACACACACACACACACACACACACACACAACTGGAACACTCTCAGGAAGAAAGTATCAACAGGAAAATACAACTCAAAGTGCTTTCTAAAAGCAAAAAGCCCATGAATAGTACTCCACAAGGTTTCTTATCAGAGATACAAACTGCCACAAGATATCAACTCTGACCAGTGAAAAAGGCCACCGTGGAAAACAGACCAGGCCAGAAATGGTAGATTAACGTTAGTCAGCGGGATCCTTTTATAGTAGTGAGGGTATATCAGCGGGAGGAGCCAGTATAAGAATCACTGTCCACGTGGCTTTATAAAAAAAAAAAAAGAAAATATGACAGGGCTTCTCCACTCCTATGATACTTCAGAAATACACAGACTTTGAAAACCACATGCCCAAGAGCATGCACTGCAGCAGGATTCCCAATGCCCAGAGATGAAATTAAAGGAAGTACACGGGGACAGAGAGATGAACAGATAAAGGAATGGGGTAGGGGTTCATGACGGAATATGACTCAAGCATTGAAACAAGGAAAGAATGACCTTGTCAGAGGTACAGACAATTGTGATAATCAGAGTCACTGAAGAAGGGCAGATGAGAGTTGTGTTACAGAATTTACGTTTCACATAGGACAGACAATATTGCTGGTAGTGAGTACCCCAACCGAGGTAAAATGGAACTCCCTGGAAGGCTTATATTGGTAGGCTGAAATTCATGGATTCCCACAAATACCTGTCACATACATAATCTACAGGGACCGACTTAGCAAGAGTGATGTCGTACACACTTCTGAGAGCAGGTCAGGGAAAATAAACACTGCTGACTGCCTCTGTGTATCGATGTAAGGGAGCGAGAATCAGTACAGCCACAACAAAGGAAACTCTGTACAGATTCGTCAAACAAGAAATACGAACTATAATAAAGCTGAGAAGGAAGGAGACACAAGCTCCCGGAGTTAGTGATTGACAGGGAAAGCGGGGCATGCTACAGTCCATGGGGTTCCAAACCATCGGACACAACTGAGCAATTGAATTGAAGTGACTGACATATCCATATAAAATCCTAATACAGACTCAAAATGGATGTACTATACCAAGAGTGGTGTACTACACTCATTTAAAAAATACATACAGGAAATTAATCACAGATGAATAATTCTATGTATAGTTAGAAGGATACAAGAAAATGTACAACTACAAAAATAAGGCCATTTGAGTCAACATGCATGGCCCGAGAGATAATCATACTAAATGAAATAAGGCACACAGAGAAAGACAAATACCAAATTATATCATTCAAATGTAGAATCTAAGATATGACACAAATGAACATGTGTATGCAACAGATGCAAGCTCATGGACATATATAACAGACTTGAGGCTTCCAAGGCAGAGAGAATTGGGGGAGCAATGGACTAAGAGATTGGGGGGAGGAGATATAAACTAGAGTACCTGGAATGGATTGACAAGTTTCTACTGTAGAACACAGAGAAATATATTCAGTACCCCATGATAACTTATAATGAAAACAAATATACATGGGGGAACCCTGGCAGTCCAGCAGTAAAGATTCCACACTTGCACTGCAGTGGATACATGTTCAAATCCTGGTTATAGAACTAATCACACGCACTACAGTGTAGTAAAAAAAATTAAATAAATAAATAAATGCATACATACATAAAGATTAAATAAAAGAATGTGTATATATGTGTGTGTGTGTGTGTGTGTGTGTGTGTGTACACACAATGCATTTACACGTATATATGTGCATAACTGAATCACTTTTCTGTAAAACAGACATTCACACAATGTTGTAAATCAACTATACTTCAGTTAAAAAGTAACGTGACTGTGAAAAGAAAATATTGCTATATATCATTGTATCTAAAATTAGTATCCAAAGAAAATTGCTGTAAACAAATTCGGCTCACTACTTAATGGCAGGCTTGCTGAAATATCTAAGGAGACACATACTGATGTCTGCAATTTAAAACAAAAGCAACAAGGAAAAAGATCGACTGTGCGTTGGAAAGAGGGATGGACAAATGGATAGATAGGTGACAAAGGAAGTATTGTAAAATGGTTACCAAACCAGACTCCTTTATATGCTCTCTACAAGAGAACCACCTGAAGCCAAGGTACACATATAGCTTGAATGTGGAGTGCTGGGAAAAGGTATTTCATGCAAGTGGAGACCGAAAGAATGCAGGAGTAGCTATATTCATATCAGATAAAATAGACTGAAATAAAGCCTGTGAAATGAGAAAGTGAAGGCCACTACATAATGATCAAAGCATCAATACAAGAAGAAGATATCAGATCAGATCAGATCAGTCGCTCAGTTGTTTCTGACTCTTCGCAACCCCAGGAATCGCAGCACGCCAGGCCTCCCTGTAGATCACCAACTCCCGGAAGTCACTGAGACTCACGTTCATCGAGTCAGTGAAGCCATCCAGCCATCTCATCTTGTGTCGTCCCCTTCTCCTCTTGCGCCCAATCCCTTCCAGCATCAGAGACTTTTTCAATGAGTCAATCCTTCTCAAGAGGTGGCCAAAGTACTGGAGTTTCAGCTTTAACATCATTCTTCCAAAGAAATCCCAGGGCTCATCTCCTTCAGAATGGACAGCTTGGATCTCCTTGCAGTCCAAGGGACTCTCAAGAGTCTTCTCCAACACCACAGTTCAAAAGCATCAATCCTTAGGCGCTCAGCATTCTTCACAGTCCAACTCTCACATCCATATATGACCATAGGAAAAACCATAGCCTTGACTAGATGGACCTTTGTTGGTAAAGGAATGTCTCTGTTTTTGAATATGCTATCTAGGTTAGTTATAACTTTCCTTCCAAGGAGTAAGCGTCTTTTAATTGCATGACTGCAGTCACCATCTGCAGTGATTTTGGAGCCCAGAAAAATAAAGTCTGACACTGTTTCCACTGTCACCCCATCTATTTCCCATGAAGTGATGGGCCCAGATGCCATGATCTTCGATTTCTGAATGTTGAGCTTTAAGCCAACTTTTTCACTCTCCACTTTCACCTTCATCAAGAGGCTTTTTAGCTCCTCTTCACTTTCTGCGATAAGGGTGGTGTCATCTGCATATCTGAGGTTATTGATATTTCTCCCGGCAATCTTGATTCCAGCTTGTATTTCTTCCAGCCTAGCGTTTCTCATGATGTACTCTGCATGGAAGTTAAATAAACAGGTTGACAATATACAGCCTTGACGGACTCCTTTTCCTATATGGAACCAGTCTGTTGTTCCATGTCCAGTTCTAACTGTTGCTTCGTGACCTGCATACAAATTTCTCAAGAGGCAGATCAGGTGGTCTGGTATTCCCATCTCTTTCAGAAGTTTCCACCGTTTATTGGGATCCACACAGGCAAAGGCTTTGGCATAGTCAATGAAGCAGAAATAGATGCTTTTCTGGAACACTCTTGCTTTTTCCATGATCCAGCGGATGTTGGCAATCTGATCTCTGGTTCCTCTGCCTTTTCTAAAACCAGCTTGAACAGCAGGAAGTTCACGGTTCCCATATTGCTGAAGCCTGGCTTGGAGAATTTTGAGCATTACTTTACTAGTGTGTGAGATGAGTGCAAATGTGTGGTAGTTTGAGCATTCTTTGGCATTGCCTTTCTTTGGGATTGGAATGAAAACTCACCTTTTCCAGTCCTGTGGCCA
The DNA here is from genome assembly GCF_002263795.3 of Bos taurus. NCBI lineage: Eukaryota > Metazoa > Chordata > Mammalia > Artiodactyla > Bovidae > Bos > Bos taurus. Next base: position 25,985,485 of record NC_082638.1, read on the forward strand.
CTGCTGAGTTTTCCAAATTTGCTGGCATATTGAGTGCAGCACTTTCACAGCATCGTCTTTCAGGATTTGGAATAGCTCAACTGGAATTCCATCACCTCCACTATTTTTCTTCATAGTGCTGCTTTCTAAGGCCCACTTGACTTCACGTTCCAGGATGTCTGGCTCTAGGTCAGTGAACACACCATCATGATTAACTGGGTCATGAAGATCTTTTTTTGTACAGTTCTTCTGTGTATTCCTGCCATCTCTTCTTAATATCTTCTGCTTCTGTTAGGTCCATACCATTTCTGTCCTTTATTGAGCCAAGGTTTGCATGAAAGGTTCCTTTGGTATCTCTGATTTTCTTGAAGAGATTCCCTAGTCTTTCCTATTCTGTTGTTTTCCTCTATTTCTTTGCATTGACCGCTGAAGAAGGCTTTCTTATCTCTTCTTGCTATTCTTTGGAACTCTGCATTCAGATGTTTATCTCTCTCCTTTTCTTCTATAAATACCTATGTACCCAACATAGGAGTACCGCAGTACGTAAGGCAAATGCTAACAAATTTGAAAGGGGAAATTAAAAGTAATGTAGTAATAGTCGGAGACTTTCATATCCCAGTTACATGTATGTATAGATCAACCGAGCAGAAAATCAGCAAGGAAACACAAACTTCAAATGATACAATGGACCGGTTAGACCTAATTGATATCTATAGGACACTTCACCCCAAAACAATGAATCTCACCTTTTTCTCAAGTGCACATGGCACATTTCCAGGATAGATCGCATAAATCTAGCCCTGGTAAATTAGAAAAAGAAAACAAAAATGAAATCATTTCAAGCATCATTTCTGATCACAATGCAGTAAGATTAGATGTTGTAGCTGAGTCAGCAAAGAATCTGCCTGCAATGCAGCAGACCCAGGTTCGATTCCTGAGTTGGGAAGATTCTCTGGAGAAGGAAATGGCAACCAACTCCAGTATTCTGGCCTGGAGAGTTCCACGGACAGAGGAGATTGGCAGGCTACAGTCCATGGGGCCACAAGAGTCGGCAACGACTGAGCGACTAAACAACCTACAACAGCAGGAAAAATAAAACTATTAAAAATACAAACATATGGAGGCTGAACAACACACTTCTGAATAACCAACATATAACAGAAGAAATCAGAAAAGAAATGAAAATATGCATAGATACAAACAAAAATGAAAACACGATATGAATGAAAATGAAATGAAAACCAATGGGATTCAGAAAGCAGTGCTAAGGGGAAGATTCATAAAAATACAAGCTTATCTGAAGAAACAAGAGAAACCTCAAATAAATGACCTAACGTCCCAGCTAATGCAGTGAGAAAAAGAAGAAATGAAGAACCCCGGGGTTAGCAGAAGGAAAGAAATCATAAAAATTAGGGAAGAAATAAGTGAAAAAGAAAGGAAACTGTTACAAAAATCAGCGAAAGGAAGACAGTTCTTTAAGAAGATTGAAAAAGAAACAAAAAAGACAAGCCATTAGCCAGATTCATCAAGAAAGAAAGGGAGAAGAATCAATTCAACAAATTAAAATGAAAATGGAAAAATCACAACAGACGACACAGAAATAGAAAGGATCCTGAGACTACTATCAGCAGCTGTATGACAATAAAATGGACAACTTAGAAGAAATGGACAAATACTCAGAAAAGTATAACCTTCCAAAACTGAACCAGGAAGAAATAGATAATCTCAACAGACCCATCACGAACATAGAAGGCAAAACTGCAATCAAAAAGCTTCCAACCACAAGAAAAAATAAGCTCAGGACCAGATGGCTTATTCACCCTCATGGTTACCCTGGCCACCTGGAGAAAACAAAAAAAGGGAGTACAGAGTGGCGGTTTGTTTGGGGAAGAGGGCGAAGATGGATGGGAACAATGGCTTCAGGAGAAGGGGTGTGGGAGGAGAAGGGGTAAGGGCCTGGCAAGGACAAGGGGAGGGGTCTTATGGGGCGGTCTCAATGGGCAAAGGGACCTTGCATGGGTTCAGCTCACCTTGACACTTCTTTGGACATCTGTTGACAGGAGCTTTTCATCTTTTCCTCCTGGGTATCTAGAGTCTGCTGTTCCACAACTTCTCTAGAGCCTTGTGGCTTCCCAGTCACCTTAGTCATTTTGAAGACTCGCAGTGGTCTGCTCCAGAGCCCCTGAGCAGCCCTATGCATACCCCTCCCAGGGGGCCACAGCCTTATGCTTTATGAGGTCAGCAACTCATTTCCCCAGCCAATGGTGGCCCTGAGTGGGCCTTCACATCACAAAGCCCGATCCTGTCAACTCTAGGGGAGGATGGAAAGCAACTCAGATGATTTGGTGGGGGAAAGGTAGCATTTTTAATGGCCTTAGGAACCCTCCAAACTCACCTGCCATCCTCATCTCTCTAAGTCTACATGAAGGGCCACATGGCAGGGAGACTGGATCTCCTCCAAACCTTGGCCCACAGCCACAGTATTCAGGCTTTCATTCTTTTCTCTCTCACATTTCACCATTATCTAGTTTTTCTCATTCTTTTCTCTCTCACATTTCACCATTATCTAGTTTTTCATATCCTGCCTAAAATTCCTCCATGATAATTAGGTTCTATCGAAGTTTCTGTGGAAAAGAGAATCATTCTACTTTCCTCCTATAAGGTGTTCTTAAAGCACTTTGAGCACCATTTAATTCTGGACCACCTACCAGGAATCTTTTCCATCCCACTTCCTTTGCTCAGTTTGCACATAGGTGTCCTCACTTTTCTAGTTTCCAGTCTGAAACCCCTGTCTTCAGGCTGTGAGAATGCACTGAATATTTTTGCTATTGGTCCACTTGGAGCTGTCTAGTTTCAAATCTAGGACTCATGCTCACCTCGTTAGGTGTAATACCCAAGTTTGGGTTTCTACAGGGTGATGGGGATGAGGCATCCCAAGAAAGAAATGACGACCTTTGAGTGATTAGTATTCCCCCGAAGGGGCGGTGCTTGCTCAGATTGTGTGAGCCTCATCTGGAAAGGGCTTTCTCAACATGTACCCTTACAAATCTCTTTCCTCATCTTGTTTTCCAGCTGGTACCTCCATTGCTGCTTACGTCACCATTGAGACCATGCTGGAATTCATTTCCATGAAGAGCTACGACAAGATTCCAGCTTCCTGGAAGGAACACTGTGTAATCATGTATCCCCGTCTGGTTCCCAAGGTCTCTCACTGAGGTGCTTGCCTCTGGAGGAAAGGGGAATGAGGTGTCGGCTTCATCTCAGTCCTTGTGTTCCTAATTGACAAGCAGGGCCAGCCAGCCTGAGGTGTGCCCTGGGGTACACAGTTTTTTGTCTTAGTGGGACTTCCTGGGTTTCCTGTGAAGTGCTCACTTCCTGGTGTTCACTGGTTCCTTATTCACCCTGGATGCATGACACTGCTTAAAATTTTAAGAGGTAGAAAAAAAAAAAAAAAAAAAGCACCATAAACAAACCCAAAAGATGGCTGTTAAAATTTTATAACAAAGAACCTAAAGAATGATAGAAAAATGTGAAAAACACACGAGCCCACAGTTTCTAAGAAAGATGTACTACTGGACATTCACTTTATTCAGAGATGTTTAAAAGACATGAGCAGCCATTTGACAAGAAAGATATGGGACTATACACTAACCACATTAAAAAGATATTTAATCTCACTAAGGTAAGAAAAAATCATATTAAATTTCCCTTGAGAAATCAAACTGACCCAGAAGCGGCATAGATTTAAGACATTGCCGACAGAGACATTAAAATATTGGAATGACTGTGTTTTTTGCATTTTGTAAAATTAAGTAGAGACATGCAAATAATAAAGTAGACCAATTCCATCTTGTAGATAGGAAAACTGTAACGTCAGATGGCAAACACAGTCGATAGAATAAATGACAGATTAGACAGGACAGCAGGAGAAAATTGTGCACTTGAAGATGTAGCAACAGAAAGTGTTCAGAGTGAAGCGCAGACCATGCCAATATGTACAAAGACAACGCAGCATAATCTATTACTTTTTGTCCCCTAAGAATGCAGGATTGGTTAAACATTTGAAAATCAATCAGTGTAATTCAAAGTACTAAAGGACAAAAAATAAAACACAGTAGGGTCATCTCGAAAAACGCTGAAAAATAATTTGATAAAGTCTGATATCTATTCCAGGGTTGGGACGATGCCCTGGCAGAGGGCACGGCAACCAACTTCAATATTCTTGCCTGGAGAATCCTCAACCAGAGGAACCATTTGGGTTTAAACTCCATGGGGTCGCAAAGAGCTGGACAGATCTGAGTGACTGAACACATTCTGTATAAAAACTCTTAGCAAACTAGAAATAGAAAACTTCCTCAACCTGATGATGGTAATACACTGTATAACTAACATCATACTTTATGGTAAAACATCACACCAGGCTTCCCTGTCCCTGTCCATCACCAACTTCCAGAGCTTGCTAAAACTCATGTGCATTGAGGATGCCATCCAACTATCTCGTCTTCTATCGTCCCCTTCTCTTTTGGCCTTCGATCTTTTCCAGCATCAGGGTCTTTTCAAATGAGTTACTTCTTTGCATCAGGTTGCCAAAGTATTGGAGCTTCAGTCATCTCAATGTATGTTCAGGACTGATTTTCTTGGGATTGACTGCTTTGATATCCTCAAGAGTTTTCTCCAACACCACAGTTCCAAAGGATGAATTCTTAGGCACTCAGCTTTCCTTCTCCTCCAACTCTCACATCAGTACATGACTATTGCAAAAAGGATTGCTTTGACACATTGGTTGATTGTTGGTAAAATAATGTCTCTGCTTTTTAATGCTTTCTAAGTAAGTCATAGCGTGACTTCCAAGGAGCAAGCACCTTTGAATTTCATGGCTGCAATCAACATCTGTAGTGATTTGCCTCCCCAACTGCGAAAAACAGTCTGGCACTATTTCCATTGTTTCCTGATCTACTTGCCATGAAGGGATGTGCCTGGATGCCATGATATTAGTTTTCTGAATGTTGAGTTTTAAGCCAACTTTTTCACTCTCCTCTTTCACTTTCATCAAGAGGCCCTTTAGGTCCTCACTTTCTGCCATAAGGGTGGTGTTATCTGCATATATGGGATTACTGATATTTCTCTTGACAATCTTGATTCCAGCTTGTGCTTCATCCAGCCTGGCATTTAGCATGATGTCCTTTGCTTGTAAGTTAAACAGCAGGGTGATGAAATACAGCCTTGATATACTCCTTTCCCGACTTGCAACCAGTCTGCTGTTTCATGTCCAGTTCTAACTGATGCTTCTTGACCTGCACACAGATTTCTCAGGAGGCAAGTCAGGTGGCCTGGTACTCCCATCTCTTTTAGAATTTTCCACAGTTTATTTTGACCCACACACTCAGAGGTTTTGGCATAATGAATAAAGCAGAAATATATGTTTTTCCTGGAACTCTTGCTTTTTCCACGATCCAGTGGATGTTGGCAATTTGATCTCTGGTTCCTCTGCCTATTCTAAGTCCACTTTCAACATCTGGAAGTTCACAGTTCACATACTGTTGAAGCCTGGCTTGGAGAATTTAGAGCATTACTCTACTAGCACGTGAGATGAGTGCAACTGTGTGGTTGTTTGAGCATTCTTTGGCATTACCTTCCTTTGAGACTGGGATGAAAACTGACGTTTTCCAGTCCGGTGGCCACTGCCAAGCTTTGAAACTTTGCCGGCGTATTGCGTGGTACTTTCACAACATCGTCTTTTAGGATTTCAAATAGCTCAACTGGAATTCCATAACTTCCACTAGCTTTGCTTCCTAAGATCCACTTGGCTTCACATTCCAGGATGTCTGGCTCTAGGTGAGTGATCACACTATCCTGGTTATCTGCATCATGAAGATCTTTTTTGTATAATTCTTCTGTGCATTGTTGCCATCAATTCTTAGTATCTTTTGCTTCTCTTATGTCCGTACCATTTCTGTCCATTATTGTGCCCATCTTTACATGAAATGCTCCCTTAGTATCTCTAATTTCCTTGACGTGATCTCTAGTCTTTCCCATTCTATTGTTTTCCTCTGTTCTTTTTGTTGATTGCTGAGGAAGGCTTTCTTATCTCTACTTGCAATTCTTTGGAACTCTTCATTCAAATGGGTATATATTTCCCTCTCTCCTTTGTCTTTTGCTTCTTTTCGTTTCTCAGCTATTTGGAAGGCCTCCTCAGAGAACCATTTTGACTTTTGGCATTTGTGTTTCTTGGGTATGGTCTTGATCACTGCCTCCTGTACACTGTCACAAAACTCCATCGATAGTTCTTCAGGCATTCTGTCTATCTTGATTCTGTCTTGAATCTTCAATATTCTGTCTTGAATCTATTTGTCACTTCCACTGTATAAACATAAGGGATTTGATTTAGTTCATACCTGAATCATCTAGTCATTTTCGCTAGTTTCTTCAATTTAAGGTAAAATTCGGCAATAAAGTGTTCAGTGCATAGATGTTTACAACTGTTATGTCTCCCTCTTGGATTGATCCTTTTATCATAGTGTAGTGTCTTTCCTTATTTTTTTATAGTATTCTTATTTTAAGGCCTGTCTGATATCAGGATTAATATTCCAGCCTTCTTTTGCTTTCCATTTGCATAGAATGTATTTTTCCATCCTCTCAATTTCAGTCTATATGTGTCTTTGCATCTGAAGGTGGTTTCTGGTTGACAGCATATATATATGGGTCATGTTTTTGTATCCATTCAATCAGTCTGTGTCTTTTGGTTGGAACATTTAATCTGTTTACATTTAAAGTAATTATCAACCTACCAAAAGTGTTTTTCAGAGAACTAGGACAAATCATTGCACAGTTTGTATGAAGGGGAAAAAAAACAAAAACAAAAACCTCGAATAGCCAAAGCAATCTTGAGAAAGAAGAATGGAACTGAAGGAATCAACCTGCATGACTGCAGACTATAGTACAAAGCTACAGTTATCAAGACAATATGTTACTGACACCAAGACAGAAATATAGACCAATGGAACAAAATAGAAAGCCCAGAGATAAATCCACGCACCTATGGTCACTTTATCTTTGACAAAGGACTCAGGAATATACAATGGAGAAAAGACCGATCTCTTTAACAAGTGGTACTGGAAAAGCTGGCCAACCACCTGTAAAATAATGACTCTAGAATACTTTCTAATGATACACAAAAATAAACTAAATATGGATTAAAGATCTAAATGAAAGACCAGAAACTGTAAAACTTCTAGAGGAAAATATAGACAGAACAGTCTCTGACATAAATCACAGCAGGACCTTCTATGACTCACCTCCCAGAGTAATGTAAATAAAAGCAAAAATAAACCAACGGAACGAATCAAATTTAAAAGCTCCTGAACAATGAAGGAAACAAGGAAGGTGAAAAGACAGTCATCAGAACGGGAGAAAATGATAGTAAATGAAGCAATTGACTAAGTGAAACTCAAAAATATACAGGAAGCTCATGCAACTCAATACCAGAAAAAATTAATGGCCCAATCAAAAATTAGGCTGAAGAACTCAACAGACAGTTCTCCAAAGAAGACATACAGATGGTTAAGAAACACATGAAAAGATGCTCAACATCACTCATTATCACAGAAATGGAAATCAAGCCACAATGTTGTACCATCTCACACCTGTCAGAATGGCTGTTATCAAAACGTTGACAAACAATACATGCTGAACAGACTGCAGAAGAAAGGGAATCCTCTTACAGTGTTGGAGGCAATGCAAACTAGTACAGCCAGTATGGGGGACGCTGTGTAGATTTCTTAAAAAGCTGGAACTAGTACTGTCATGTGACCCAGGAAACCCACTGCTGGGCATACACACTGAAGAAACCAGAATTGAAAGAGACACGTCTACCCCAATGTTCATCATCACAGCAGTGTTTTCATGTTTAGGACATGGAAGCTACCTAGATATCCATGAGCAGATGAATGGATAGTAAAGCTTTGGTACATATACAGAATGGAATATTACTCAGCTATTTAAAAGAGTGCATTTGAATCAGTTCTAATGAGGTGAATGAAACTGGATCCTATGATACAGAGTGATGCAAGTCAGAAAGAAAAACATCCATACACTATATTAACACACACACACACACACACACACACACACACACACACACACACACACACATATATATATATATATATATATATATATATATAAAATTTAGAAAGATAGTAATGAGGACCCTACATGTGAGAGAGCAAAAGAGGCACGGATATAAATAGCAGACTTTTGGATTCTATGGAAGAAGCTAAGGGTGGGATGATTTGGGAGAATAGAAGCGGAGCATGCATATTACCATATGTGAAATAGAAGGCCAGTCCAGGTTTGGTGCATGAGACAGGGTGCCAAGGGCCAGTGCACTGGGACAATCCTGAGGAATGAGATGGGGAGGGAGATGGGAGGGGGTTCAGGATTAGGCACGCACATACATCCATGGGTATACACCCATGGTATATATTAGCAGACCACGTAACCTGCCGCTTGAGAAACCTGTATGCAGGTCAGGAAGGAACAGTTACAACTGAACATGGATAACAGACTGGTTCCAAATAGGAAAAGGAGTAGGTCAAGGCTGTATATTGTCACCCTGCTTACTTAACTTATATGCAGAGTACATCATGTGAGACGCTGGGCTGGAGGAAGTACAATCTGGAATCAAGTTTGCCGGAAGAAATATCAATAACTCAGATATGCAGATGACACCACCTTTTGACAGAAAGTGAAGAAGAACTAAAGAGCTTCTTGATGAAAGAGAATGAGCAGATTGAAAAGATTGGCTTAAAGCTCAACATTCACAAAGCTAAGATAATGGCATTCAGTCCCATCACTTCATGGCAAATAGATGGGGAAACAGTGGCTGACGTTATACTTTGAGAGGAGGGAGGGGTCCAAAATCATTGCAGATGGTGATTGCAGCCATGAAATTATAAGACACTTACACCTTGGAAAGAAAGTTATGACCAACCTAGACAGTATATTGAAACGCAGAGACATTACTTCGTCAACAAAGGTCCATCTAGTCAAGCTTATGGTTTTTCCCATGGTCATGTATGGATATGAGAGTTGAACTATAAAGAAAGCAGAGCTCCCGAGAATAAATGATTTTAAACTGTGGCGTTGGAGAAGACTCTTGAGAGTCCCTTGGAGACCCAACCAGTCCATCCCAAAGGAGATCAGTCCTGGGTGTTCATTTGAAGGACTGATTTTGAAGCTGAATCTTCAATATTTTGGCCACCTGATTCATTTGAAAAGACCCTGGTTCAGGGAAAGACTGAGGGCAGAAGAGGACAGCAGAGGAGGAGATGTTTGGATGGCATCACCGACTCAATGGACATGGGTTTGGGTAGACTCCAGCAGTTGTTGATGTACAGGGAGGCCTGGCATGCTGCAGCGCGTGGGGTCGCAAATAGTCAGGCACAACTGAGCAACTGAACTGAACTGAACTGATACACCCATGGCTGATTCATGTCAATGTATGGCAACAACCACTACAATTTTGTAAAGTAATTAGCCTCCAGTTAAAACAAGTAAATTAATTTAAGTAAAAAAAAAAATCTAGAGGAGAGGGTAGACTCTCTGAAATACAATATTAAAAATACAAAACACAATCAATCACAAAATATATTTAAAAATATGAAATATGCTTTAAAAATAGGGTCATATTTTGCAAGGTAATAGGTTGTAAAATTGAAAATTAAAGGATTAATTATGACCCAGCAATCCCACTGCTGGGCATACACACCAAGGAATCCAGAACTGAAAGAGACACGTGTACCACAATGTTCATCACAGCACTGTTTCTAATAGCCAGGACATGGAAGCAACCTAGATGTCCATCAGCAGACGAATGGATAAGAAAGCTGTGGTACGTATACACAGTGGAGTATTACTCAGCCATTAAAAAGAATACATTTGAATCAGTTCTAATGAGGTGGATGAAACTGGAGCCTATTATATCGAGTGAAGTAAGCCAGAAAGAAAGAAAGGAAAAAAAAAAAAAAAACCCACACCAATACAGTATACTAACACATGTCTATGGAATTTAGAAAGATGGTAACGATAACCCTGGATGTGAGACAGCAAAAGAGACACAGATGTATAGAACAGTCTTTTGGACTCTGTGGGAGAGGAGGAGGGTTGGATGATTTGGGAGAATGGCATTGAAACATGTATAATATCATATAAGAAATGAATCGCCAGCCCAGGTTTGATGCAGGTTACAGGATGCTTGGGGTTGGTGTACTGGGATGACCCAGATGGATGGTACAGGGAGGGACTGGGAGGGGGGTTCAGGATGGGGAACACGTGTACACCCATGACAGATTCATGTGGATGTATGGCAAAACGAATACAATATTGTAAAATTAAAAAAAAAAGTAAGAAGGAAAAAATAATAAATAATTTTAAAAAATTAGAAGGCTGATAATAGGAAAACTATATCTAGGAATTTCTCTGGAGCCGTTGTGGGCAGTGTGGGTTCAGTTGAGTTTCAGATAATTCCTTGTTCCAGCTTGCATTTCTTCACAAGATCTATAAGCCCCTTCCTATGCTTAGTCAATATTAACTACAGGGTTTTAATCTGTTGCACCTCTCACTCCCAGAGCGGTTCCCTTTTCTTTATTTATTTTGGCTTTCTCTCTTTGCAAGTCTCTTTAGTGTGTAATTTCTGCCCTGGCACAAGGGGGCAAAGGTGGTCACTTATTTCGGCTCACTTGTTCAGTTGAGTTGTGGGGAGGGAGGAACACTGCAAACAAATAATGTTGGTGTGTATTTTGGGAAAGTGCTTGCAGTGTATGGAACACACTGGGCTTTCCCAAGATCATGGTGGTGTGTGCTTTCCACGTGTACACTGCTCAGTTTCCAGATTGCTCTTCAGGGGTACTGCACAATGTGGGCCCTGCATTTCCTGCAATTCCCAGGTCTAAGCTGCTCAGGTTCAGGTTTTCAGGTACACCGCAAAGTCACAGACTCAGATGCACGTGCGTTTTGTGCCCTTCCCAGGTCCCAGCAGCTCAGGCGACCAGGTGCTTGGCCAACGCACTGTCCCAAGTGGGCCATGCATCTTAATTACCTACTGGGTCCAGGCCGCTCAGTTTCCTGGGTGTGCCATGCGAACACTGCCTCAGGTGTATCATGTATCTCCTCTGGGGAGCTGATCTCAAGCTGCAACTCTCCTGGCAGATGTCAACCATCCAGGACTCCAGGAAGACATGGTTAGAAACTGGCAGCCTGCTCACAGTTTGGTGGAGAATGCCGGTCTCTGAGGCTGAGGTCGCCCCTTGCCTTCTGGTTCTGGCTGCCACACACATGGCTGTCTGCCTCTTGTTGGGAGAGGGGCCTGGAGACAGCCGGCTAGTTCTGCTTTGGTATTTGCTCAATCCTTTGTTCTCCTTTCAAAGACAATGAGCAGCCTATCTGGGTACCTGGTGTCCTCTGCCAGCATTCAGAAATTGTTTTGTGAAAGTTGCTCAGCGTTCAAATGATCATTTGATGAATGTGTTGGGGAGAATGGGGTCTCCCCATCTTATTCCTCTGCCATCTTAGGACCGCGCCCCCACCCCGAGGTCTTGTTTATGTATCCATTTAGCCAGTCTGGGCTTTTTGGTTGGAACATTTAATCCATTTATATTTAGAATAATTATTGACATATGTGCTCCTATTCGGAGAAGGCAATGGCACCCCACTTCAGTACTCTTGCCTGGAAAATCCCATGGACGGAGGAGCCTGGTAGGCTGCAGTCCATGGGGTCACACAGAGTTCGACATGACAGAGCGACTTCCCTTTCACTTTTCACTTGCATGCATTGGAGAGGGAAATGGCAACCCCCTCCAGTGTTCTTGCCTGGAGAATCCCAGGGACCGGGGAGCCTGGTGGGCTGCCGTCTATGGGGTCGCACAGAGTCGGACAAGACTGAAGCGACTTAGCAGCAGCAGCAGCAGTGCTCCTATTGCCATTTTCTTAATTGTTTGGAGTCGGTTTTGTAGATCTTTTTTCTTCTCTTGTATTTCTTGACTATATAAGTCCCTTTACCATTTGTTGTAAAGCTGGTTTTGTGGTAAAGTATTCTCTTACCTTTGGCTCATCTGAAAAGCTTTGATTTCTCCATCAATTTTGAAGGAGATCCTTGCCAAGTACAGTAATCTTGGGTGTAGATTTTTCTCTTTCAGTGCTTTAAATATGCCATGCCATTCTCTTCTGGCCTGCAGAGTTTCTGTTGAAAGATCAGCGGTGAAACATATGGGGTTTCCATTGGATGTTACTTCTTACTTTTAACTTGCTACTTTTAATATTCTTTCTTTGTGTTTCATCTTCCTTAGTTTGCTTAGTATATGTCTAGGGCTGTTTCTCCTTGGGTTTATCACAAATGGGACTCTTGGCACCTCTTGGACTTGATTGACTATTTCCTTTTCCATGTTGGGGGTTTTTCAAGTATAATCTCCTCTAAACTTTTCTCATACCCTTTATTTTTCTCTCTTCTTCTGGGACCCCTATAATTTGAATCTTGGTGCATTTAACATTGTCCAAGAGGTCTCTGAGACTATCCTCAGTTCTTTTCATTCTTTTGACTTTATTCTGCCCTTCCGCAGTTGTTTCCACCATTTTGTCTTTCAACACACTGATCCATTTTCTGGTTCAGATACCCTGCTCCTGATTCTTTCTAGAGTATTTTTAATTTCAGTAATTGTTGTTTGTCTCTCTATTTATTTTTCAATTTATTTTTTGCTTATTCTTCAATTCAACTAGGGGTTTGCTCATTGATTCTTGCATTGTCTCCATGTCATTTTCAAAGTTTTTGATCATCTTTACTATCATTATTCTGAATAGTTTTTCAGGCAGTTTGCCTATTTCCTCTTCATTTGTTTAAATTTCTGTGTGTCCAGTTTGTTCCTTTGTTTGTGCAGCATTTCTTTGTCATTTCTTCATTTTTAAAAAGATCTTATTGTGTTTGAGGTCTCCTTTTGCCAGCCTTCAAATTTGCATTCTTTCTTCCTTTTAGTTTCTGCACTCCTAAGTTTGGTCCAATGGTTTGTGTAAGCTTTGCATTGGGTGAGATAGGTGCTGAGTTTTTTTTTTTTTTTTTTTCTTTCTTTTCCTTCTTATGTGCAGGGCTGATTGAGAAGGGTAAGCCTGTCTGCTGACGACTGGGTTTCTATTTTTGTCCTATTTGCTGTTTGGATGAGGTGTCCTACACTGGGTTGGGTTGTCCTGATTGGTGGTTGGGTGATTCTAGGTCTTGTATTCAAGTGGTTTAGTTTGCATGAGTGAGTTCTCAGTAACTGATACTCCCTAAGGTTAGGAGTTCTCCGGTTGTATAGGGTCTTGGAGTCAGTGCTCCCACTCCAAATGCTCGGGGCTGGATCATTGGCCAGGAACACCGTTACAACAGGTGGTTTGTTATGGCATTAATTTAGATTAAAATAAATATCCAAAAAAAAAAAGAGAAACCAAAGGGGAACCCCTGACAAATGGCAGTTACACTGTCACACAAATAATAATTAAAATAAAGGAATATACACATATATTCCAATATATGGGAATATACACATATACAACCATCAGCAAAATCCAAACAGTTCAACAAAAATAAACTACAATAGACTGACCTAGCAAACAACAGAAACCAAAAATGATATCTACCAGTTAAGCACAAAACTAACGAGTGCACAAGCTGGAAAAGAAATCTAAAGCAAAGTCCCAAGTGGGAATGAAAGCACTGAAAATAAAACTAACAAAATGTTGAGAGGAAAGGAAGGAAAGAAAAGAAAGAAAGAATAGATATGCAAGGTTCAATAGAGGTAGACGAACAAGGTTTGTTTAAAGTTTAGCTGCAAGGGGACAAGAACAGAGGAAAGGCAAACAATGGAATAAATATAATAGGTTTAAAAAATTAAAATTTAAAACAATAAAAATAGAAAATAATTAAAAAATCAAAAATAAATGGGAAAACAAGGAATCCTCCAAAGAACTGTAAAAATCCAATGTAGAAGCAGAGGTTTATCACAAGAGTAAAAAGTATGACTGAATAGACACATGTACATATACACCCACCAGCAAAATCAAAACATTCCATCAAAATTAAGCACAATAGATTGATTGACCTGGTGAACAAAGGAAAAAAAAATTATATATATATCTATATATCTATATCTATCTATCTATCTATCTATCTATCTATCTATATATATATATATACATACATACATACCAGAATAGAACCACCTGAAGCACAAACTGGGAAACAAAACTAGAGCAAGGTGCCAATTGGAGAATAAAAGAATGAAAATAAAACTAACAAATATATTGAGAGAAAAGGAAAGAAAGGAAAAAATACATATGCAGAGTTAAATAGAGATACAGATGACTCTTGAGAGTCCCTTGGACTGCAAGTAAATCCAACCAGTCCATTCTGAGGGAGATCAGTCCTGGGTGTTCATTGGAAGGACTGATGTTGCAGCTGAAATTCCTATACTTTGGCCACCTGATGCGAAGAGCTGACTCTTTGGAAAAGGCCCTGAAGCTGGGAAAGATTGAGAGCAGGAGGAGAAGCGAACAACAGAGGATGAGATGGTTGGATGGCATCATCAGCTCGATGGACATGGGTTTGGTTGGACTCCGGGGGTTGGTGATGGACAGGGAGGCCTGGCGTGCTGTGGTTCATGGGGTCACAAGGAGTCGGGCACAACTGAGCCACTGAACTGAACTGAACTGAAAAGATTTATATACATTAAAGATTAACTGCAAGGGGAAAAGAACAGTAGGGAAAGTAAACAAATAATAAATGTAGAAAAAATAATAATAGGTTTAAAAAATGAAAAAGAGAGAGAGAGAGAGAAAAGGAAACTCCACAGAATTTCAAAAGCTGTATATAGAGACAGAGATTTATAACAGCAATACAAATGTGACCGAAGAAAAATAAGGCTCAAAAGCTTCATTAGATTTCATAGTGCCAATGAAATTGGCAACTACACCGTGGGCGAGGGGAAGGAATTGAAACCAACCACACAAACAAAAATCCTAAAGAATCTACAGAGCAAGTCAAAACATGAGAATAATACAGGTTTTTCTTTAGTCATTGCTCTCAGAGTCCTTTCACCCGCTAAAATTGCAGTCCACCTCACCTCCCTAGGATGCCCTCCAAAACTGTGCTGAACTCTGAACCTGATTTGGGGGGAGCTCATTCTAATCCGGTCCTACTCCTATACGTTTTTTTGTCTCCAATGTTCACAACTATCGGAACTAGGACGTTTCCTTTTGTGGCAGTTATCAGTGTCTTTTTATATATTATTCAGTTCAGTTCAGTCGCTCAGTCGTGTCCGACTCTTCGCGACCCCATGAATTGCAGCACGCCAGGCCTCCAGTCCATCACCAACTCCCGGAGTTCACTCAGACTCATGTCCATCGAGTCAGTGATGCCATCCAGCCATCTCATCCTCTGTCGTCCCCTTCTCCTGCCCCGAATCCCTCCCAGCATCAGGGTCTTTTCCAATGAGTCAACTTTTCGCATAAGGGGGCCAAAGTACTGGAGTTTCAGCTTTAGCATCATTCCTTCCAAAGAAATCCCAGGGCTGATCTCCTTCAGAATGGACTGGTTGGATCTCCTTGGAGTCCATGGGACTCTCAAGAGTCTTCTCCAACACCACAGTTCAAAAGCATGAATTCTTCAGTGTTCAGCCTTCCTCACCGTCCAACTCTCACATCTATACATGACCACAGGAAAAACCATAGCTTTGACTAGACGGACCTTTGTTGGCAAAGTAATGTCTCTGCTTTTGAATATGCTATCTAGGTTGGTCATAATTTTCCTTCCAAGAAGTAAGTGTCTTTTAATTTCATACCTGCAGTCATCATCTGCAGTGATTTTGGAGCCCTGCCCCACCAACACCCCCCCCAAAAAAAAAAAAAAATCTGACACTCTTTCCACTGTTTCCCCATCTATTTCCCATGAAGTACATGGGACCGGATGCCATGATCTTCATTTTCACTCTCCACTTTCATTTCATCAAGAGACTTTTCAGTTCCTCTTCACTTTCTGCCATAAGGGTGGTGTCATCTGCATATATGAGGCTATTGACATTTCTCCCGGCAATCTTCTTTCCATCTTGTGTTTCTTCCAGTCCAGGGTTTCTCATGATGTACTCTGCATAGAAGTTAAATCAGCAGGGTGAGAACATACAGCCTTGACGTACTCCTTTTCCTAATTGGAACCAGTCTGTTGTTCCATATCCAGTTTTAGCTGTGGCTTCCTGACCTGCATACAGATTTCTCAAGAGGCAGGTCAGGTGGTCTGGTATTCCCATCTCTTTCAGAATTTTCCACAGTTTATTGTGATCCACACAGGCAAAGGCTGTGGCATAGGCAATAAAGCAGAAATAGAGGTTTTTCTGGAACTCTCTTGCTTTTCCATGATCCAGCAGATGTTGGCAATTTGGTCTCTGGTTCCTCTGCCTTTTCTAAAACCAGCTTGAACATCAGGAAGTTCATAGTTCATGTATTGCTGAAGCCTGGCTTGGAGAATTTTGAGCATTACCTTACTAGTGTGTGAGGTGTGTGCAATTCTGAGGTAGTTTGAGCATTCTTTGGCATTGCCTTTCTTTGGGATTGGAATGAAAACTCACCTTTTCCAGTCCTGTGGCCACTGCTGAGTTTTCCAAATTTGCTGGCATATTGAGTGCAGCACTTTCCCAGCATCATCCTTTGAGATTTGAAATAGCTCAACTGGAATTCCATCACCTCCACTAGCTTTGTTCGTAATGCTGCTTTCTAAGCCCCACTTGACTTTATGTTCCACAATGTCTGGCTCTAGTTCAGTGACCACACCATCGTGATTATCTGGGTCGTGAATATCTTTTTTGTACAGTTCTTCTGTGTATTCTTGCCATCTCTTCTTAATGTTTTCTGCTTCTGTTAGGTCGATACCATTTCCGTCCTTTATCAAGCCCATCTTTGCATGAAATCCCCCCTTGGTATCTCTAATTTTCTTGAAGTGATCTCTAGTCTTTCCCATTCTGTTGTTTTCCTCCTTTTCTATGCATTGCTCCCTGAGGAAGGCTTTCTTATCTCTTCTTGCTCTTCCTTGGAACTCTGCATTCAGATGCTTACATCTTTCCTTTTCTCCTTTGCTTTTCACTTCTCTTCTTTTCACAGCTATGTGGATTTAATCTGCAGCTTGTACAGGTGGTAGGAAGGTTTTGGGTCTTCTTCCTTAACAACACTGCCCCTGGGTTCCAATTGTGGTTTTATTCCCACTTCTGAATGTGAATCATCCACTGGGGTTTGCTCTTGAGACTGTCCTGGAGGACTGGGGTTTGCCCCTGTGAGGGGGCCAGATGTGGAGATGCAACTGCTTGGGTCATAGTGGTTCTGGCTGCATCAGGGACTCAGAGGAGTTGGTGGCTAGGGCAGCAGGACATATAGTGCTCTAGAAGGGTATGTCAACCAGTACTGGCCCATACGTACCAGTATTTTTGCATGTAGAAGCCCCTTCCCTGAGAAAGAAGCCTGGCAAGCCACAGTCTACAATGTCACAAGCAGTTGGACACTAAGGGCGGCAGTGAGGAAATACCCCTCTTCCAAGTTAAGGAGCAGTGGCTGCGCTTTGATGGAGCAGGCGTGAAGGGATACCCCACACCCAAGGTAAGAGAAATCCAAGTAAGTTGGTATGTGTTGCAAGAGGGCATCAGAAGGCAGACACACTGAAACCATACTCACAAAAAAACTAGTCCATCTAATCACACTAGGACCACAGCCTTGTCTAACTCAAAGAAACTAAGCCATGCCCCTGGGGCAACCCAAGACGGGCGGGTCATGGTGGAGAGATCTGACAGAAGGTGGTCCACTGGAGAAGGGAATGGCAATCCGCTTCAGTATTCTTGCCTTGAGAACCCCATGAACAGTATCAAAAGGCAAAATGATAGGATACTGAAAGGGGAACTCCCCAGGTCAGTAGGGACCCAATATGCTACTGGATATCAGTGGAGAAATAACTCCAGAAAGAATGAAGGGATGGAGCCAAAGCAAAAACAATACCCAGTTGCGGATGTGACTGGTGACAGAAGCAAGGTCTGATGCTGTAAAGAGCAATATTGCATAGGAACCTGGAATGTCAGGTCCATGAATCAAGGCAAATTGGAAGTGGTCAAACAAGAGATGGCAAGAGTGAATGTAGACATTCTAGGAATCAGCAAACTAAAATGGACTGGAATGGGTGAATTTAATTCAGATGAGCATTATATCTACTACTGCAGGCAGGAATCCCTCAGAAGAACTGGAGTAGCCATCATGGTCAACAAAAGATTCCGAAATGCAGTACTTGGATGCAATCTCAAAAACGACAGAATGATCTCTGTTCGTTTCCAAGGCAAACCATTCATTATCACAGTAATCCAAGTCTAGACCCCAACCAGTAATGCTGCAGAAGCTGAAGATGAACGGTTCTATGAAGACCTACAAGTCCTTATGGAACTATACCCAAAAACGATGTCCTTTTCATTGTAGGGGTCTGGAATGCAAAAAGAGGAAGTCAAGAAACACCTGCAGTAACAGGCAAATTTGGCCTTGGAATACGGAATGCAGCAGGGCAAAGACTAATAGAGTTTTGCCAAGAAAATGCACTGGTCATAGCAAAGACCCTTTTCCAACAACACAAGAGAAGACTCTACACATGGACATCACCATATGGTCCACACCGAAATCAGATTGATTATATTCTTTGCAGCCAAAGATGGAGAAGCTCTATACAGTCAACAAGAACAAGACCAGGAGCTGACTGTGACTCAGATCATGAACTCCTTATTACCAAATTGAGACTGAAATTGAAGAAAGTAGGACAAACCACTAGACCATTCAGGTATGACCTAAATCAAATCCCTTATGATTATACAGTGAAAGTGAGAAACAGATTTGTGAGCCTAGACCTGTTAGATAGAGTGCCTGATGAACTATGGAATGAGGCTCATGCCATTGTACAGGAGACAGGGATCAAGACAATCCCCATGGACAAGAAATGCAAAAAAGCAAAATGGCTGTCTGGGGACCCCTTAGAAATCGCTGTGAGAAGAAGAGAAGCGAAAAGCAAAGGAGAAAAGGAAAGATATACGCATCTGAATGCAGAGTTCCAAAGAATAGCAGGAAGAGATAAGAAAGCCTTCCTCAGTGATCAATGCAAAGAAATAGAGGAAAACAACAGAATGGGAAAGACTAGAGATCTCTTCAAGAAAATTAGAGATACCAAGGGGACATTTCATGCAAAGATGGGCTCGATAAAGAACAGAAACGGCATGGACCTAACAGAAGCAGAAGATACTAAGAAGAGATGACAAGAATACACAGAAGAACTAAACAATCAAGATCTTCATGATCCAGATAATCACGATGATGTGATCACCGACCTAGAGCCAGACATCCTGGAATGTGAAATCAAGTGGGCCTTAGAAAGCAGCACTACGAACAAAGCTAGAGGAAGTGATGAAATTCCAGTTGAGCTATTTCAGATCCTGAAAGATGATGCTGTGAAAGTATTGCACTCAATATGCCAGCAAATTTGGAAAACTCAGCCTGTGTCCACAGGACTGGAACGGTCAGTTTTCATTCAAATCCCAAAGAAAGGCAATGCCAAAGAATACTCAAAGTACTGCACAGTTACACTCACCTCACATGCTAGTAAAGTAATGCTCAAAATTCTCCAGGCCAGGCTTCAGCAATACGTGAACTGTGAACTTCCTGATGTTCCAGCTGGTTTTAGAAAAGGCAGAGGAACCAGAGATCAAATTGCCAACATCTGCTGGATCATGGAAAAAGCAAGAGAGTTCCTGAAAAACCTCCATTCCTGCTTTATTGACTATGCCAAAGCCTTTGACTGTGTGGATCACAATAAACTGTGGAAAATTCTGAAAGAGATGGGAATACCAGGCCACCTGACCTGCCTCTTGAGAAACCTCTATGAAGGTCAGTAAGCAACAGTTAGAACTGGACGTGGAACAACAGACTGGTTCCAATTAGGAAAAGCAGTACGTCAAAGCTGTATATTATCACCCTGCTTATGTAACTTCTATGCAGAGTACATCATGAGAAACCCTGGACTGGAAGACACACAAGGGGGAATCAAGATTGCCGGGAGAAATATCAGTAACCTCAGATACGCAGATGACACCGCCCTATGGCACAAAGTGAAGAGGAACTAAAAAGCCTCCTGAGGAAGGTGAAAGTGGAGAGTGAAAAAGTTGGCTTCAAGCTCAACATTCAGAAAACGAAGATCATGGCATCCGGTCCCATCACCTCATGGGAAATAGATGGGGAAACAATGGATACAGTGTCAGACTTTATTTTTGGGGGCTCCAAAATCACTGCAGATGGTGACTGCAGCTATGAAATTAAAAGACACTTACTCCTTGGAAGGAAAGTTATGGCCAACATAGATAGCATATTCAAAAGCAAAGACATTACTTTGCCAACAAAGGTCCGTCTAGTCAAGGCTATGGGTTTTCCTGCGGTCATGTATGGATGTGAGAGTTGGACTGTGAAGAAGGCTGAGCGCCTAAGGATTGATGCTTTTGAACTGTGGTGTTGGAGAAGACTCTTGAGAGTCCCTTGGACTGCAAGGAGATCCAACCAGTCCATTCTAAAGCAATTGAGCCCTGGGATTTCTTTGGGGGAATGATGCTGAAGCTGTAACTCCAGTACTTTGGCCACCTCTTGAGAAGAGTTGACTCATTGGAAAAGACTCTGATGCTGGGAGGAATTGGGGGCCGAAGGAGAAGGGGACAGCAGAGCATGAGATGGCTGGATGCCATCACTGACTCTATGGACGTGGATCTGGGTGAACTCCGGGAGGTGGTGATGGGCAGGGAGTCCTGGCGTGCTGCGATTCATGGGGTCGCGAAGAGTGGGACAGGAATGAGCGACTGAACTGAACTGATCTGAACTGAACTGAACTGAAGTGACCAGGTATCCATAGACACAAGACTTTTTTGGCCTGTAGCAGCTCCGCCCCAGCGAGCATTGAGCATGAACTTGGCATAGCTTCTTGATTTCTGGGGACCGTGGTAGCGATAACTGTGCAGGGACAATGACCTCCTCTGCCGCAGAAGTTTTGACCCTATCAGAGTCTTTTCACCAGCCTCTTGTAGCTGGTGATAAGGAGGCCTCTTTTGCCACTCTTCCTCCATAGCTCCACTCTTTCAGGCACTTAGAGGGCTCCCTTGCCTGGGGTACTTCTCTGTTGTTTGGAGCATCAGGCACATAGATGGGGCCCCTGTGTGGGGTCCTAGTCTGCAGATCAGTAAGTCAGGCACTTGATTGGCCAGCCTCTCTATTGTTCAGCTGCCTATGCTGGTCTATGGGGAGAAAGAGACTATGGTGAGGGCTCCACCCACTATGATTGACCCAGTAGGATCCCCTTGCTTCCATGGGGCCTGGTGTTCCTCCACAAGCATTTCCAACCCGATCTCCTTCCTCACATCCCATCAGTCCGTCTCTCTGCAGTCAATAGCAGCCCTTCCCCTGGGATTGCTCCACAATCTGCAAAATCCAGATCCCAACTGCTGTCCCTTCTATGGGACCTGTGTCCCTGTCTGGGGTGTGTATGACTGTGGCAAGGACTGTCTGATTCTCATTCCATTTAGGCTCCCACAGATCAACTGTTTCACTCTCAGCCTAAAATATTTCTCCTCTGATCCAGACAGTTGATCCCAGGTGGGGGTCGGACACCGACTTAGAGTTCTCCCACCCACCGAGGGCAGGTCCAGGCCTATTAACATTCCTGTTCCACCCACCCCTAGTTCCTTCACCCTACCGAGTTTTGTGGTACTATTTCTTATTTTCCTCTGGTCAGGTACTTCTGTCAGCTCTCAGTTGATGTTCTGCACACACTTCTGTGTCTGAAGGTGTGTCCTTGATGTATCCGTGGAGTGAAATGTACTACAATTCCAGCTACTGTTCTGCCATTTTGTTCATCTCAACGTTTGGACTACTAGAAATAAGACTGTTATGAACATTCATGTGCACTTCTTTGGGTATTTTTTTTTTTTTCATACTTGCTGGTATA
Source organism: Bos taurus (assembly GCF_002263795.3). Lineage (NCBI taxonomy): Eukaryota > Metazoa > Chordata > Mammalia > Artiodactyla > Bovidae > Bos > Bos taurus. The sequence continues at coordinate 26,007,533 of NC_082638.1, forward strand.
AACCTAAGAAAGGGATTGCTGGGACATACGGTAACCCAATGTTTAACTTTTGAAGGAACTTCCAAACTGTTTTCCACCATGGTGTACTATTTTGTATTCCCATAAGCAGTGCATGAATGTTCAAATATTTTCAATTCCTCATCACACTTGTTCTTCTCTGTCTCTCATGAGAGCCATACTTTCGGTGTGCCCTGCATGCTTACTTGCCATCTGTATATCATTATCTAGTGAATTTCCTGTTCAAATCTTTTGTCCATTTTTGCATTGGTGTGTTTCATATATTCTGTCTGATTCTTAAGTTTTTCTGACTTCAATGTGACTGTTATTATTTTTTATTTTAATTTTAAATTGGCCTACTATATAGAAAAGCAATTAATTAAATTTTATATATCATCTGTATATCTTGTGACATTGCTTAAATTAATTCTTAGTTTTAGGTATTCTGTTCCTGTAGATTTCATTGGATATTCTACATAGATGTCACCAACAGATAAAAACAGCTTTATTCTTCTTTTCCAAACTGGATAGCTTTTCAATCATTTCCTAATATGACTTCACGGACAGAAATTCAATATAATGAGAGTGGACATCTTTCTGTTGATTGTGATTTTAGAAGTAAAACACTCAGTGTTCTACCATAAAGTGTGATGTTAGTGATAGTGTAGTACTTTCATAAGGTTGAGGAAGTCTTCTATTTCTGCTGCTGCTAAGTCGCTTCAGTCCTGTCCAACTCTGTGCGACCCCATAGACGCAGCCCACCAGGCTTCCAGTCCCTGGGATTTTCCAGGCAAGAACACTGGAGTGGGTTGCCATTTCCTTCTCCAATGCATGACAGTGAAAAGTGAAAGTGAAGTCACTCAGTCGTGTCTGACTCTTAGCGACCCCATGGACTGCAGCCTACCAGGCTCCTCCATCCATGGGATTTTCTAGGCAAAAGTACTGGAGTGGGGTGCCATTGCCTCCTCCAATTCTATTTCTATTTCTTCTTCTATTTCTAGTTTGCTAAAATGTTTTATACAGAATGTGCTCAGTCACAGAGTTGTGTCCAGCTTTTTGCAACCCCATGAAGTGTAGGCCGAACAGGCTCCTCTGGCCTTGGGGATTCTCCAGGCCAGAATACTGGAATGGGTTGCCATGCTCTCCTCCAGGGGATCTTCCCAACCCAAGGATGGACCCAGATCTCTGAGATGCCAGGCACTTTCTTTAAGAGCTGACCTGCCAGAAAAGCCTAAGAATACTGAAGTGGGTAGCCAATCCCTACTTCAGGGAATCTTCCCAACCCAGGGATATTAGATTTTATCAAATTATTTTTCAGCATTTATCGAGATGACCCTACTGTGTCATCATTTTCAGTTCTTTAGTAAGTTGCTTTATCCTGATGGATTTTCAAATGTTTAACGAATGCTACACTCTTAAGGGGACAAAAACCAATGGATTATGCTATGTCATACATTGTATGTATTGGCGTAGGCTGCCACAGATCAGCTGACTCATTCTCAGCCTTAACTGTTTCTCCTTTGGTCCAAACAATTACTCCAATGTGGGGAGTGGAAACCTACTTCAGTTCTCCCACCCACCAAGGGCAGGTTCAGACCTATTAACACTCCTGTTTTTCCCCCTAGTTCCTTCATCCTACCAAGTTTTGTGGTTCTATACATTCTTTTCCACTGGTCGGGTACTCCTGTCAGCTCTCAGCTGGTGTTCTGCAAGCACTTCTGTGTCTGAAGATGTATTCCTGATGTGTCCAAGGAGAGAGGTGTATTCCTCCTGCAACTACCACTCTGCCATCTTGTTCATCTCAACTTTTTGACTATTAGAAATAAGACTGCTATGAACATTCATGTGCACGTCTTTGGGGAACCATTTTTTTTACACATAGTGAGGTGACCATGAGTCGAAGACTTGAAGCAAGACAGCTCCATGTGGAGAAAGGGCAAGTGTATTCAGTGCAGTCTCACAGTCTGAAGACAGCAGTGTCTGAATGGAATCTAGAACAAAGGAGGTGGGATGGAAAAAGCTTCTGGGAGGTGGCCCAGAATTAAATGGTCTTGAAAGTGCTTTAAGACCACCTCTCAAAGAGTCAGACACGACTGAGAGACTGAACTGAACTGTAGGAGGAAAGTGGGATGATTCTCATTTCCACAGACACTTCAATACAGCCTAATTATCATGGAGGTACTTTAGGCAAGATATTACAATCTAGATGATGGTGAAATGTGGGAGAGAACAGAATCAAAGCCTCGGTACTGTGGCTGTGGGTCAAGGTTTGGAGGAGACACATGCTCCCTGCCTTGTGACACAACAGAGTTGACTTAGAGAGATGAGGATGACAGGTGAGTTTGGAGGGCTCCTAAGGGCCATTAAAAATGATGCATTCCCCCCCCCCCTCAAATCATCTGAGTTGCTCCCCATTCTAACCTAGAGGTATCAGGAGTGTGCTTTGTGATGTCAATTCTCAGCCAGGGCCACCATTGGCTGGGGAAGTGAGTTGCTGATCTCATAAAGCATAATGCTGTGGACCCTAGGGAGGGGTATATCGAGGTGTGCTCAGGGACTCTGGAGCAGACCACTGGGAGTCTTCAAAATGACTAAAGAGACTCAGAAGCCACAAGGCTCTAGAGCACTTATGGAACAGCCGACTTCAGGCAACCAGGAGGAAAAGATGAAGACCTCCTGTCAACTGAGGTCCACAAAAGTGTCAAAGTGAGTTGCACCCATCCAAGCTCCTTTTGCCCATTGACACCGCCCCATAAGACCCCCTGCCCTCTACTGGCCTGGCACATAGCCCTTCTCTGGTCACACTTTTCCTGAAACTATCATTCCTATCCATCTTCACGCTCTTCCCCAAACAAGTGGCTTTCTGTGCTCCCTCTCTTGTTCTCTCCAGGTGTCCAGGGTAACCATGAGGGTGAATAAGTCATCTGGTCCTGAGCTTCATTTTTGTTCGATGGAAGATTTTTGATTACATTTTGCTTTCCATGCTTGTGATGGGTATGTTGGGATTATCTATTTCTTCCTGGTTCAGTTTTGGATTGTTATATTTTTCTAGGAATTTGTTCATTTCTTCCAAGTTGTCCATTTTATTGTCCTATAGCTGCCGATAGTAGTCTTTTATGATCCTTTGTACTTCTGTGTTGTCTGTTGTGATTTATCCATTTTCCTTTCTAATTTTGTTGATTTGATTATCTCCCCTTTCTTTCTTGATGAGTTTTGCTAATGTATTGTCTATTTTATTTATCTTCTCAAAGAACCAGCGTTTATTTTGCTGAGTTTTGCTATAGTTTCCTGTGCTTTTTTCATGTATTTCTGCCCTAATTGTTTTTTTTTTAATTTTATTTTATTTTAAACTTTACAAATTGTATTAGTTTTGCCAAATATCAAAATGAATCCGCCACAGGTATACCTGTGTTTCCCATCCTGAACCCTCCTCCCTCCTCCCTCCCGATACCATCCCTCTGGGTCATCCCAGTACACTAGGCCTAAGCATCCAGTATGGTGCATCGAACCTGGACTGGCAACTCATTTCATACATGATATTATACATGTTTCAATGCCATTCTCCCAAATCTTCCCACCCTCTCTCTCTGAAACAGAGTCCATAAGACTGTTCTATATATCAGTGTCTCTTTTGCTGTCTCATACACAGGGTTATTGTTAGCATCTTTCTAAATTTCATATATATGCTTTAGTACACTGTATTGGTGTTTTTCTTTCTGGCTTACTTCACTCTGTATAATAGGCTCCAGTTTCATCCATCTCATTAAAACTGATTCAAATTTATTCTTTTTAATGGCTGAGTAATGCTCCATTGTGTATATGTACCACAGCTTTCTTATCCATTCATCTGCTGATGGGCATCTAGGTTGCTTCCATGTCCTGGCTATTATAAACAGTGTTGCTATGAACATTGGGGTACATGTGTCTCCTTCAATTCTGGTTTCCTCGGTGTGTATGCCTAGCAGTGGGATTGCTGGATCATAAGACAGTTCTATTTCCAGTTGTTTAAGGAATCTCCACACTGTTCTCCATAGTGGTTGTACTAGTTTGCATTCCCAGCAACAGTGTAAGAGGGTTCCCTTTTCTCCACGTCCTCTCCAGCATTTATTGCTTGTAAACTTTTGGATCACAGCCACTGTGAGTCGTGTGAAATGGTACGTCATCGTTGTTTTGATTTGCATTTCTCTGATAATGAGTGATGTTGAGTATCTTTTCATGTGTTTGTTAGCCATCTGTATGTCTTCTTTGGAGAAATGTCTATTTAGTTATTTGGCCCATTTTTTGATTGGGTCATTTATTTTTCTGGAGTTGAGCTGTAAGAGTTGCTTGTATATTTTTGAGATTAGTTGTTTGTCAGTTGCTTCATTTGCTATTATTTTCTGCCATTCTGAAGGCTGCCTTTTCACCTTGCTAATAGTTTTCTTTGATGTGCAGAAGCTTTTAAGTTTAGTTAGGTCCCATTTGTTTATTTTTGCTTTTATTTCCAATATTCTGGAAGGTGGGTCATAGAGGATCCTGCTGTGATGTATGTCAGAGAGTGTTTTGCCTACGTTCTCCTCTAGGAGTTTTATAGTTTCTGGTCTTATGTTTAGATCTATAATCCATTTTGAGTTTATTTTTGTGTATGGTGTTAGAAGTGTTCTAGTTTCATTCTTTTACAAGTGGTTGACCAGATTTCCCAGCACCACTTGTTAAAGAGATTGTCTTTAATCCGTTATATATTATAGACTCCTTTGTCAAAGATACGGTGTCCATATATGCATGGATTTATCTCTGGGCTTTCAATTTTTTTCCATTGATCTATATTTCTGTCTTTGTGCCAGAACCATACTGTCTTGATAACTGTGGCTTTGTGGTAGAGCCTGAAGTCAGGTAGGTTGATTCCTCCAGTTCCATTCTTCTTTCTCAAGATAGCTTTGGCTACTTGAGTTTTTTTTTTGTTGTTGTTGTTGTATTTCCATTCAAATTGTTTAATTATTTATCTAGCTCTGTGAAGAATACCGTTGGTAGCTTGATAGGGATTGCATTGAATCTATAAGTTGCTTTGGGTAGTTGTAGAGGGAGGTAAACTTCCAAACTCATTCTATGAGGCCACCATCACCCTAATACCAAAACCTGACAAAGATCCCACAAAAAAAAAAAAACTACAGGCCAATATCACTGATGAACATAGATGCAAAAATCCTTAACAAAATTCTAGCAATCAGAATCCAACAACACATTAAAAAGATCATACACCATGACCAAGTGGGCTTTATCCCAGGGATGCAGGGATTCTTCAATATCCTCAAATCAATCAATATAATACACCACATTAACAAATTGAAAAATAAAAACCATATGATTAACTAAAAAGATGGAGAGAAAGCCTTTGACAAAATTCAACATCCATTTATGATAAAAACTCTCCAGAAAGCAGGAATAGAAGGAACATACCTCAACATAATAAAAGCTATATATGACAAAACCACAGCAAACATTATCCTCAATGGTGAAAAATTGAAAGCATTTCCTCTAAAGTCAGGAACAAGACAAGGGTGCCCACTTTCACCATTACTATTCAACATAGTTTTTCAAGTTTTGGCCACAGCAATCACAGCAGAAAAAGACATAAAAGGAATCCAAATTAAAAAGAAGAAGTAACACTCTCATTATTTGCAGATGACATGATCCTCTACATAGAAAACTCTAAAGACTCCACCAGAAAATTACTAGAACTAATCAATGATTACAGTAAAGTTGCAGGATATAAAATCAACACACAGAAATCCCTTGCATTCCTATACACTAATAATGAGAAAACAGAAAGAGAAATTAAGGAAACAATTCCATTCACCATTGCAATGGAAAGAATAAAATACTTAGGAATGTATCTACCTAGAGAAACTAAAGACCTATACATAGAAAACTATAAAACACTGGTGAAAGATATCAAAGAGGACACTAATAGATGGAGAAATATAACATGCTCATGGATTGGAAGAATCAATATAGTGAAAACGAGTATACCACCTAATTGTTATTATTACATTTTCCTTCTTCTAACCCTGGGATTCTTCACTTCTTCTTTTTCTAGTTGATTTGGGTGTAAAGTTAGGTCATTTATTTGAGGTTTCTCTTGTTTCTTAGGGTAAGTTTGTATTTCTATGAACCTTTCCCTTCAGATCAGATCAGATCAGATCAGTCGCTGAGACATGTCCAACTCTTTGCGACCCTATGAATCGCAGCATGCCAGGTCTTCCTGTCCATCACCAACTCCCGGATTTCACTGAGACTCACGCCCAAGGAGTCAGTGATGCCATCCAGCCATCTCATCCTATGTCTTCCCCTTCTCCTCCTGCCCCCAATCCCTCCCAGTATCAGAGACTTTTCCAATGAGTCAAGTCTTCGCATGAGGTGGCCAAAGTACTTGAGCTTCAGCTTTAGCATCATTCCTTCCAAAGAAATCCAAGGGCTGATCTCTTTCAGAATGCACTGTTTGGATTTCCTTGCAGTCCAAGGGACTCTCAAGAGTCTTCTCCAACACCACAGTTCAAAAGCATCAATTCTTCAGCACTCAGGCTTCTTCACAGTCCAACTCTCACATCCATACATGACCACAGGAAAAACCATAGCCTTGACTAGACGAATGTTTTTGGTAAAGGAATGTCTCTGCTTTTGAATATGCTCTCTAGGTTAGTCATAACTTTCCTTTCAAGGAGTAAGTGTCTTTTAATTTGATGGCTGCAGTAACCATCTGCAGTGATTTTGGAGCCCAAAAAATAAAGTCTGACATTGTTTCCACTGTTTCCCCATCTATTTCCCATGACGTGATGGGACCGGATGCCATGATCTTCGTTTTCTGAATGTTGAGCTTTAAGCCAACCTTTTCACTCTCCACTTTCACTTTCATCAAGAGGCTTTTGAGTTCCTCTTCACTTTCTGCCGTAAGGGTGGTGTCATCTGCGTATCTGAGGTTATTGATATTTCTCCCGGCAATCTTGATTCCAGCTTGTGTTTCTTCCAGTCCATCGTTTCTCATGATTTACTCTGCATAGAAGTTAAATAAACAGGGTGGCAATATAAAGCCTTGACGTTCTCCTTTTTCTATTTATTTTTTTTTTCCTTTTTCTATTTAGAATCAGTCAGTTGTTCCATGTCCAGATCCAGCTGTTGCTTCCTGACCTGCATACACATTTCTCAACAGGCAGATCAGGTGGTCTGGGATTCCCATCTCTCTCAGAATTTTCCACAGTTTATTGTGATCCACACAGTCAAAGGCTTTGGCATAGTCAATAAAGCAGAAATAGAGGTTTTTCTGGAACTCTCTTGCTTTTTCCATGATCCAGCAGATGTTGGCAATTTGGTCTCTGGTTCCTCTGCCTTTTCTAAAACCAGCTTGAACATCAGGATGTTCATGGTTCCCATATTACTGAAGCCTGGCTTGGAGAATTTTGAGCATTATTTTACTAGCGTGTGAGATGAAAGCAATTTTGCTGTAGTTTGAGCATTCCTTGGCATTGCCTTTCTTTCAGATTGGAATGAAAACTCACCTTTTCCAGTCCTGTGGCCACTGCTGAGTTTTCCAAATTTGCTGGCATATTGACTGCAGCACTTTCACAGCATCATCTTTCAGGATTTGGAATAGCTCAACTGGAATTCCATCACCTCCACTCTCCTTGTTCGTAGTGATGCTTTCTAAAGCCCACTTGACTTCACATTCCAGGGTGTCTGGCTCTAGGTCAGTGATCATACCATCGTGATTATCTGGGTCATGAAGATCTTTTTTGTACAGTTCTTCTGTGTATTCTTGCCATCTCTTCTTAATATCTTCAGCTTCTGTTAGGTCCATACCATTTCTGTCCTTTATCGGGCCAATGTTTGCATGAAATGTTCCTTTGGTATCTCTTATTTTCTTGAAGAAATCCCTAGTCTTTCCCATTCTGTTATTTTCCTCTATTTCTTTGCATTGATCGCTGAAAAAAGGCTTTCTTTTCTCTTCTTGCTTTTCTTTGGAACTCTGCATTCAGATGTTTATATCTTTCCTTTTCTCCTTTGCTTTTCTCTTCTCTTCTTTTCACAGCTATTTGTATGTGTTGTGTTTTCATTTTCATTTGTTTGTATGCATATTTGCATTTCATTTCTGATTTCTTCTGTTATATGTCGGTCATTCAGAAGCACGTTGTTTACCCTCCATATGTTTCTATTTGTCATGGTTTCTTTCCCCCTGTTGTTGACATGCAATCTTACTGCTTTGTGATCAGAAGAGATGCTTGAAATGATTTTGATTTTTGTTTTCAGTTTACCAAGGCTAGATTTGTGGCCCAGTATGTGATCTATCCTGGAGAATGTTCCATGTGCACTTGAGAAAAAGGTGAAATTCATTGCTTTGGCGTGAAACGTTCTTTTGAAATCAGTTAGGTCTAACTGATCCATTGTATCACTTAAAGTTTGTGTTCCCTTGCTAATTTTCTGTTTGGTTGATCTATCCATAGGTGTGTGTAGGGTCTTAAGGTCTCCCACTATTATTGTGTTGTTTTTAATTTCCCCTTTCATACTTGTTAGCATTTGCCTTACGTATTGAGTGCTCCTATGTTGGGTGCATATATATTTATAATTGTTATATCTTCTTCTTGGATTGATCCTTTGACCATTATGTAGTGGCCTTCTTTGTCTCTTTCCACACCCTTTATTTCAAAGTCTATTTTGTCTGATATGAGTATTGCTACTCCTGATTCCTGTTGCTCACATTTTGCATGAAATACCTTTTCTCAGCCCTTCACTTTCACTCTGTATATGCCCCTTGGTTTCAGGTGTGTCTCTTTTACACAGCATACATAGAAGCCTGGTTTTGTAACCGATTTATCATACTTTCTTTGTCACCTATCTATCCATTTGTCCATCCCGCTTTCCAATCAACAATCAATCTTTTTCCTTGGTGCATTTCAGTATGTGTCTCCTTAAGTATCTCAGCAAGCCTGCCATTAAGTAGTCAGCCGTGTTTGTATACAGCAATTTTCTTTGGATATTAACTTTACACACAATGAAATATAGCAATCTTTTCTTTCCTCAGTCATGCTACTTTTGAACTGAAGTATAGTCCATTTATAATTTTGTGTTAATTTCTGCTTTACAGCAAAGTGATTCAGTTATAGACATATATTTACATATGTATACGTTGAGTGTGGAGATATATATATATATATATACACACACACACGCATTCTTTTATTTAATCTCTCCTCTTGGTTTTTTTTGTTTGTTTGTTTTTTTGGCTAAACTGTGCAGCAAGTGGAATTAGTTCCCTGACCAGGGTTTGAACCTGCATCCCTTGCAGTGGAAATCTGCAGTCTTAACCTCTGGACTGCCAGGGAAGACATATATATATAATTTATATATATATGATTTATATATATATATATATATATATATGCCTTTTTAAATCACATTTCATTATGATTTATAATTGGATACTGAATGTAGTCCTCTGTGCTCTAGAGTAGGAATTTGTCAATCCATTCCATATAATTTGTTTACTATCTCTTAACCCCAGTCTCTTACTCCATTTCTCCCCCAATTCTCTCTGCCCTGAAGCTGTAAGTCTATTCTCTATGTCTATGAGTGTCTTTCTGATTCATACATATGTTCATTTGTGTCATATCTTAGATTCCACATTTGGATATTATGATATTATTTGGTATATATGTTTCCCTGTGTGCCTCACTTCATTTAGTATGATCAGCTCTCAGACCCTGCATGTTGACTCAAATGGCCTTATTGTTGTAACTGTACATATTCCTGTATCTTTTTAACCATACATGGAGCTATTCATCTATGGTTATTTTCTAAAATATATTATTAAAAAGTGCTTATTAATCACTCTTGGTATAGTATGTCCATTTTGAGTCTGTATAAGGATTTTATATGTATCTGTCACTTCACTTAATTTGCCCAGTCGAGTCCAACTCTTTGCGACTCCATGAACTGTGGCATGCCATGCTTCCCTGTCCAATTACCTACTACCCAAGCCTGCTTAAACTCAGATGCACCGAGTGGGTGATGTGAACCAATGATCTCATCCTCTTTTGTCTGCTTCTCCTCTTGCTTTCAATCTTTCTCAGCATCAGGGGCCTTTCCAATGAGTCAGTTCTTCAGATAAGGTAGCCAAAGTATTGACGTTTCAGCATCAGTCCTTCCAGAGTATATCCAACAGTAATACCCTTAAGGATTGACTGAATTGATTTCCTTGCAATCCAAGAGACTCTCCAGAGTATATGTGGGTATGAAACAATATTCATTGTGCTTATGTTTCGTCTTTTGGAGACATAGAATACTTATGAATGTAATTCATAAAATGTTGATGTATCCTCTCATACGTATATGTGCGTATGAATAAATGTTTACTATGCTCTTGATGAAGGTGACAGAGGAGAGGGAAAAAGTTGGCTCAAAACTCAACATTCAGAAAATGAAGATCATGTCATTCGGTCCCATCACTTCATGGGAAATAGATGGGGAAACAGTGGAAACAGTGTCAGACTTTATTTTTGGGGGCTCCAAAATCACTGCAAATGATGACTGCAGCCAAGAAATTAACAGACGCTTACTCCTTGGAAGAAAAGTTATGACCAAATCTAGATAGCATATTGAAAAGCAGAAACATTACTTTGCAACCAAAAATCCATCTAGTCAAGACTATGGTTTTTCCAGTGGTCAAGTATGGATGTGAGAGTTGGACTGTGAAGAAAGCTGAGCGCCGAAGAATTGATGCTTTTGAACTCTGGTGTTGGAGAAGACTCTTGAGAGTCCCTTGAACTGCAAGGAGATCCAAACAGTCCATTCTGAAAGAGACCAGCCCTGGGATTACTTTGGAAGAAATGATGCGAAAACTGAAACTCCAGTACTTTGGCCACCTCATGCAAAGAATTGACTCATTGGAAAAGACTCTGATGTTGGGAGGGATGGGAGGCAGGAGGAGAAGGGGACGACAGAGGATGAGATGGTTGAATGGCATCACTGACTCAATGGACGTGGGTCTGAGCGAACTCTGGGAGTTGGTGATGGACAGGGAGGACTGGCCTGCTGCGATTCATGGGTTCCAAAGAGTCGGACACCACTGAACGACTGAACTGAACTGAATGGATGCGTATGATGCCCTCTCAAGCAGAAATAGAAAAATGATAATGAATGTAATTTATAAAATCCGAATGTATTCAGTCATATATATAAATGTGTATGAAGAAATATTTACTGTGGTTATACTGCCATCTCATGGAGAAATAGAAGAATGCTTATGAATGAAATTTATAAAATCCAGATGCATTATTCACATATTAAAAAATATACTGTATAACTTTATTAAAAAATTCATACATGATCATAACAGAAAATGTTAATTTCCTAGAAAAAAGAAAGAAAGAAAGAAAGAAATCGCCCATGATCTCATTTACTACTCGCTCAGAATTCTGAGTTCCTTAAATAGACATTTCTCCAAAGAATACATACAGATGGCTAACAAACACATGAAAAGATGCTCAACATCACTCATTATCAGAGAAATGCAAATCAAAACCACTCTGAGGTACCATTTCACACCACTCAGAATGGCTGTGATCCAAAAGTCTACAAGCAATAAATGCTGGAGATGGTGTGGAGAAAAGGGAACCCTCTTACACTGTTGGTTGGAATGCAAACTAGTACAGCCACTATGGAAAACAGTGTGGATATTCCTTAAACAACTGGAAATAGAACTGCCTTATGATCCAGCAATCCCACTGCTCAGCATACACACTGAGGAAACCAGAGGGAAAGAGACACATGTACCCCAATGTTCATCGCAGCACTGTTTATAATAGCCAGGACATGGAAGCAACCTAGATGCCCATCAGCAGATGAATGGATAAGAAAGCTGTGGTACATATACACAATGGAGTATTACTGAGCCATTAAAAAGAATACATTTGAATCAGTTCTAATGAGATGGATGAACCTGGAACCTATTATACAGAGTGAAGTAAGCCAGAAAGAAAAACACCAATACAGTATACTAACACACATATATGGAATTTAGAAACATGGTAACAATAACCCTGTGTATGAGACAGCAAAAGAGACACTGATGTATAGATCAGTCTTATGGACTCTGTGGGAGAGGGAGAGGGTGGGAAGATTTGGGAGAATGGCATTGAAACATGTATAATATCATGTATGAAATGAGTCGCTAGTCCAGGTTCAGTGCATGATACTGGATGCTTGGGTCTGGTGCACTGGGACAACCCAGAGGGAGGGTATGGGGAGGGAGGAGGGAGGAGGGTTCAGGATGGGGAACACAGGTATACCTGTGGCGGATTCATTTTGATATTTGGCAAAACTAATACAATATTGTAAAATAAAATAAAATTTATTTAAAAACAAAAAAAAGTAATTCTGAGTTCCTGAGCTGGAGAGATAAAATATCAGGGTGTTAGTTCTTTCACTATAAAATACTTTCTGTTATTTGAATTTTAACATATAACTTGGTTCTGATATGTGGTTCTTGCTTTGTTTACTTATACTGAAGATTTTCCTTTTACAAATACTGAGTAATTTGACCACATCTTTAGAGACTGCTTTCTTTATACTTTTTTTATTCTTTTTTTCCTTTTTTCCGTTTTTGCTATAATTAAAAAATGTTGCATGTCGTGCCTCCAGGAAATAATACTGTAATGAACATTAGGGTGCATCAATCTTTTGGTTTTAAGGTTTTTTTTCCAGAAAAAATGCCCAGGAGTAGGTCATAAGGTGATTATATGTTTTAGTTTTTAAAGGAGCAGCAATACTCTTCACCATAGTGGCAGTACCAATTTCCATGCCTACTAACAGTGCAAGATTGTTCCCTTTTTTCCCACAGTCTCTCCAGGAATTATTGCTTGTAGAATTTTTGTTGCTATCTATTCGGCCTGGTGTGAAGGAATACCACATTGTAGTTTTGATTTGTATTTCTCTAATGAATAGTGATGATGAACTATGGATGGAGGTTCATGACACTGTACAGGAGACAGGAACCAAGACCATCCCCAAGAAAAAGAAATGCAAAGAAGTAAAATGGCTGTCTGAGGAGGCCTTACAAATAGCTGTGAAAAGAAGAGAAGCCAAAAGCAAAGGAAGAAGGGAAAGCTATATCCATTTGAATGCAGAGTTCCAAAGAATAGCAAGTAGAGATAAGAAAGCCTTCCTCAGTGATCAGTGCAAAGAAATAGAAGGAAATAAAGAATGGAAAAGACTAGAGATCTCTTCAAGAAAATTAGAGATACCAAGGGAACATTTCATGCAAAGATGGGCTCAATAAACGACAGAAATGATATGGACCTAACAGAAGCAGAAAACACTAAGAGGAGAACTATACCAAAAATATCTTCAAGACCCATTTAATCACAATGGTCTGATCACTCACCTAGAGACAGACATCCTGGAATATGAAGTCCAGTGGGCCTTTGGAAGCCACACTACAAACAAAGCTAGTGGAGGTGATGGAATTCCAGTTGAGCTATTTCAAATTCTCAAAGATGCTGCTGGAAAGTTCTGCACTCAATATGCCAGTAAATCTGGAAAACTCATCAGTGGCCACAGGACTGGAAAACATTAGTTTTCCTTCCAATCCTAAAGAAAGGCAATGTCAAAGAACGCTCAAATTACAGAACAATTACACTCATCTCACACACTAGTAAAGTAGTGCTCAAAATTCTCCAAGCCAGGCTTCAGCTATACGTGAACAATGAACTTCCAGATGTTCAAGGAGGTTTCGGCAAAGGCAGAGGAACAAGAGATCAAATTGCCAACATCTGTCAGATCGTGAAAAAGCAAGAGAATTCCAGAAAAACATCTATTTATTCTTTATTGACTATGCCAAAGCCTTTGAGTGTGTGAATAACAATAAACTGTAGGAAATTCTCAAAGAGATGGAAATACCAGACTACCTAACCTGCCTCTTGACAAATCTGTATGCAGGTCAAGAAGCAAGAGTGAAAACTGGACATGGAACAGCAAACTGGTTCCAAAGTGGGAAAGGAGCACATCAAGGCTGTATATTGTTGCCGTGTTTATTTAACTCATATGTGGAGTACATCATGAGAAACCCTGTGCTGGAGGAAGCACAAGCTGGAATCAAGTTTGCTGGGAGAAATATCAATAACCTCACATATGCAGGCGACACCACCCTTTCTGCAGGCAGAAAGTGAAGAAGAATTAAAGAGCTTCTTGATGAAAGTGAAAGAAGAGAGGAAAAGTTGGCTTAAAGCTCAACATTCAGAAAATGAAGATCATGGTCTCATCACTTTATGGCAAATAGATGGGGAAATGGCAGAAACAGTGGCTGACTTTATTTTGGGGGGCTTGAAAATCACTGCAGGTGATGACTGAAACCATGAAATTAAAAGACACTTACTCCTTGAAAGGAAAGTTATGATCAACCTAGACAACTTATTAAAAAGCAGAGACATTACTATGCCAACGATGGTCCATCTAGTCAAGGCTATGTTTTTTTCTAGTAGTCCTGTATGGATGTGAGAGTTTAACTGTAAAGAAAGCTGAGCACTGAAGAAGTGATGATTTTGAACTGTGGTGTTGGAGAAGACTCTTGAGAGTCCCATGGGCTCCAGAGAGTTCCAATCAGTCCATTATAAAGGAGATCAGTCCTGGTGTTCATTGGAAGGATTGATGTTTAAGCTGAAACTCCAATATTTTGGCCACCTGATGTGAAGAGCTGACTCATTTGAAAAGACCCTGATGCTGGGAAAGATGGAGGGCAGACAGAGAAGGGGACGACAGTGGATGAGATAGTTGGATGGCTTCACTGCCTCAATGGACATAAGTTTGGAAGACTCCTGGAGTTGGTGATGGACAGCGAGGCCTGGAGTGCTGAAGTCCATAGGGTCGCAAAGAGTCAGACCCGACTGAGTGTCTAACCTGAACGTAGCCTCTTTTCAAGTGTTTTTTCATCATCTGTATGATTTCTTTTGGGAAATGACTATTTAGATCTGCCTGTTTTGTTACGAAGGTGTTTTTTGTTTGTTTGTTTGTTTTTGATACTGGGCTACGTAGCCATTTGCATATTTTTGAAAATAATGCCTTGATAACTAATGGGAACTATCTGTGTAGCACAGGGAACTGCCCTCCATGCTCTGTGATGACCTAAATTTAGAAGAAAATTAAATGAAAGAGGTTATGTTTATACACTTGTACACCTAGTGTGATTTGTGTACGGCAGAATGTAACACATCATTGTTAAGCAACTACATGTGTATATGTGTACATACTCTAGGCTCCATTTATAGGATGTTCTAAAAGAAGCAGAAGTAATCTACAATAACAGAACTGAGAACAGGGGTTGCATGGGGAAAGACAGTGTGGGGAAGTATACCAAAGAAATTATCTAGGATGATGGGGGAAAAAATTATTTTTTCAATGAGCATTAGATATATAATCTAGGTGAAATTGCAGAAATATTTCTGAAATGGACATTCCAAACAGGGTCTTGCCAAGTGGCTCTATGTATTTATAAATTTACTAGATAATGTCATATTGTCCTTCAGAAAGTTGCATCACACTATGCGCTCACAACACTGCTGAAACACTCCTTTTCCAATTTGTCATCGTCCATTTGGAGGAAAAATTTGGTATATTTCAACTTTGTCATTGAACTTTGGCAGTTTTCATGGTGAGAAATCATAATCCATTATTGTTTTCGTTTGCATTTATTTTATTACCAGGTAGGTATGACATTTCTTCCTGATTTTTGGTAATTTTCCTTTTTTCGGGGGAGGGTAATTTGTATGTTTTTTTTTTTTTAATTATTGTTTATTTCACAATTCTCTTCTATTGGGTTTTTCATCTTTTCTTATTTTAAGTTTGGACTCTGCATAAATGAGGTAAATGTGTCATTTTTCAGCTGTCTTCCAAATATTTCTCAATTGTCATTTTATAATTCCGTGTTTATTTTCTATTCAGTCATGCAGGAGTTTTACTACAAAAAAAGTTATGTAAATTTTCCCTTTTAAGCTTCTGGACAAAGAACATGTAAAATAAGAAATTTTAAAGGTGGCCCAAAACTCTAGGAAGCTAGTGGGTGTGGTTAAAAGAATCGGGAGAGGTCAACGCTTTCTGACTTGCTCCCCATACTCTCCTAGAGGTGTCAGGATGAGGCTTTGTGAGGTCAAGGCTCACCAGAGCCTCCATTGGCTGTGCAAGTGGCTTGCTGACCTCATAAAGTGAAAGGGTGTGGCCACCTGGGGAAGGGTATATATAGGGGTACTCAGGGGCTCTGAAGTCGACCACTGCAAGTCTTCAAAATTACTAAGGTGACTGGGAAGGCTCTAGAGCACTGGAGTTTCAGTTTTAGCATCATTCTTGGAACAGCTGACTCTAGATACCCAGGAGGAAAAGATGAAGATCTCCCATTAACTGAGGTCCAAAGGATGTGTCAAGGTGAGCTGAACCCACCTAAACTCCTCATGTCTTTCTCTGACTTATTTAGTATGATCATCTCTAGGTCCATCCATGTTGGAAAAATAGCATTATTTCGTTCTTTCTTATGGATAATATTCCATTGTATGCATAATATATCTGTCTTTATCCACTCACATATTTAAGTGCCTTAAGGTCGTTTGCATGTCTTTGCTACTGTACATTGTGCTACTATAAACACTGTTGTGCATATCACTTTTCTGATGGGAGTTTTCATCTTAATGGATATATGCCCAGAAGTGTTATTGTTGGATCATATAGTAACTGTACTTTTAGAGTATTAAAAAACTCTATACCAAGGAAGGAGATAATGGGCAGGTAGTTCAAAAGGAAGGAATATATGTATACATATGGCTGATTCATGTTGAGGTTTGAAAGAAAGCAACAAAACTCTGAAAAGCAATTACCCTTAAGGAAAAATAATTATAATTATTATAAAAGACCTGCTTACTGTTTTCAATAGTGGCTGCATCAGTTTCTTGATTTTCAGGTATAGTAGTGGTAGTGAAAGTCACTCAGTCATGTCCGACTCTTTGCGACCACATGGATTATACAGCCCATGGCCAGAATACTGGAGTAGGTAGCCTTTTCCTTCTCCAGGGGATCTTCCCACCCAGGGTCGAAACCATGTCTCCTGCTTTGTAGGTGGATTCTTTACCAGCTGAGCCACAAGGGAAGCCTGATTTTTCATGTATGCTGATGCTGCTGCTAAGCAGCTTCATTGTGTCCTATTCTGTGAGACCCCAAGACGGCAGCCCACCAGGCTCCCCCATCCCTGGGATTCTCCAGGCAAGAACGCTGGAGTGGGTTCCCATTTCCTCTCCAATGCATGAAAGTAGAAAGTGAAAAGGAAGTCGCTCAGTCCTGTCTGACTCTTCGCGACTCCATGCCCTGCAGCCTACCAGGCTCCTCCGTCCATGGGATTTTCCAGGCAAGAGTACCGGAGTGTGGTGCCATTATAGGATGTTGTTGATCTCCCTGCAGTACATGGTTGAGTTACATGTTTTTTTTCAAAATCTGTTTTGTTTTGTTTTAATACATACTCTTAGGAGTGGAGCTGCCAGGTCATATGCTCAGTCTCTCGTATTCTTGAAAAGACAAATTCCAGCAATCAGAATCCAACAACACATTAAAAAGATCATACATCATGACCAAGTGGGCTTTATCCCAGGGATGCAAGGATTCTTCAATATCCTCAAATCAATCAATATAATACACCATATTAACAAATTGAAAAACAAAAACCATATGATTATCTCAAAAGATGCAGAGAAAGCCTTTGACAAAATTCAACATCCATTTATGATAAAAACTCTCCAGAAAGCAAGAATAGAAGGAACATACCTCAACATAATAAAAGCTATATAAGACAAACCCTTCAGCAAACATTATCCTCAATGGTGAAAAAGTGAAAGCATTTCCTCTAAAGTCAGGAACAAGACAAGGGTGCCCACTTTCACCATTACTATTCAACAGAGTTTTGGCCACAGCAATCAGAGGAGAAAAAAAATAAAAGGAATCCAAATGGAAAAGAAGAGGTAAAACTCTCACTATTTGCAGATGACTTGATCTTCTACATAGAAAACTCTACAGACTCCACCAGAAAATTACTAGAACTAATCAATGATTACAGTAAAGTTGCAGGATATAAAATCAACACACAGAAATCCCTTGCATTCCTATACACTAATAATGAGAAAACAGAAAGAGAAATTAAGGAAACAATTCCATTTACCATTGCAACGGAAAGAATAAAATACTTAGGAATATATCTCCCTAAATAAACTAAAGACCTATATATAGAAAACTATAAAACATTGGTGAAGGAAATCAAAGGGGACACTAATAGATGGGGGAATATACCATGTTCATGGATTGGAAGAATCAATATAGTGAAAATGACTATACTACCCAAAGCAATTTATAGATTCAATGCAATGCCTATCAAGCTACCAACCGTATTCTGCACAGAGCTAGAACAAATAATTTCACAATTTGTATGGACATGCAAAAAAAAAAACCTCGAATAGCCAAAGCTATCTTGAGAAAGAGAATGGAACTGGAGGAATAAACCTACCTGACTTCAGTCTCTATTACAAAGCCACACTCATCAAGACAGTATGGTACTGGCACAAAGACAGAATTATAGATCAATGGAACAAAATAGAAAGCCCAGAGATAAATCCACGCACATATGGACACCTTATCTTTGACAAAGGAGGCAAGAATATACAATGGATTAAGGAGAATCTCTTTAACAAGTGCTGCTCGGAAAACTGGTAAACCACTTGTAAAACTATGAAACTAGAACACTTTCTAACACCATACACAAAAATAAACTCAAAATGGATTAAAGATCTAAATGTAACACCAGAAACTATAAAACTCCTAGAGGCGAACATAGGCAAAACACTCTCCGACATACATTACAGCAGGATCCTCTATGACCCAGCTCCCTGAATATTGGAAGTCAAAGCAAAAATAAACAAATGTGACCTAATTAAATTCTAAAGCTTCTGCACAACAAAGGAAACTATAAGCAAAGTGAAAAGACAGCCTTCAGAATGGGAGAAAATAATAGCAAATGAAGCAACTGACAAACAACTAATCTCAAAAATATACAAGCAATTCCTACAGCTCAATTCCAGAAAAATAAATGACCCAATCAAAAAATGGGCCAAAGGATTTCTGTGTGTTGATTTTATATACATTTGAATCAATTCTAATGAGGTGGATGAAACTGGAGCCTATTATACAGAGTGAAGTAAGCCAGAAGGAAAAACATAAATACAGTATACTAACGCATATATATGGAATTTAGAAAGATGGTAACAATAACCCTGTGTACGAGACAGCAAAAGAGACACTGATGTATAGAACAGTCTTATGGACTCTGTGGGAGAGGGAGAGGGTGGGAAGATTTGGGAGAATGACATTGTAACATGTAAAATATCATGTAAGAAACGAGTTGCCAGTCCAGGTTCGATGCACGATACTGGATGCTTGGGGCTAGTGCACTGGGACGACCCAGAGGGATGGTATGGGGAGGGTGGAGGGAGGAGGGTTCAGGATGGGGAACACATGTATACCTGTGGCGGATTCATTTTGATATTTGGCAAAACTAATACAATTATGTAAAGTTTAAAAATAAAATAAAATTAAAAAAAAAAAATGGGCCAAAGAACTAAATAGACATTTCTCCAAAGAAGACATACAGATGGCTAACAAATACATGAAAAGATGCTCAACATCACTCATTATCAGAGAAATGCAAATCAAAACCACTATGAGGTTCCATTTCACACCAGTCAGAATGGCTGCGATCCACACACCTACAAGAAATAAATGCTGGAGAGGGTGTGGAGAAAAGGGAACCCTCTTATACTGTTGGTGGGAATGCAAACTAGTACAGCCACTATGGAGAACAGTGTGGAGATTCGTTAAAAAACTGGAAATAGAACTGTCTTATGATCCAGCAATCCCACTGCTGGGCATACACACTGAGGAAACCAGAAGGGAAAGAGGGACGTGTACCTCAATGTTCATAGCAGCAGTGTTTATAATAGCCAGGACATGGAAACAACCTAGATGTCCATCAGCAGATGAATGGATAAGAAAGCTGTGGCACATATATACAATGGAGTATTACTCAGCCATTAAAAATCATACATTTGAATCAGTTCTAATGAGGTGGATGAAACTGGAGCCTATTATACAGAGTGAAGTATGTCAGAACGAAAAACACCAATACAGTTTACTAATGCATATATAAGGAATTTAGAAAGATGTTAACAGTAACCGTGTATAGGAGACAGCAAAAGAGACACAGATGTATAGAACAGTCTTCTGGATTCTGTGGGAGAGGGTGAGGGTGGGAAGATTTGGGAGACTGGCATTGAAACATGTAAAATATCATGTATGAAACGAGTTACCAGTCCAGGTTTGATGCACAATACTGGATGCTTGGGGATAGTGCACTGGGACGACCCAGAGGGGTGGTATGGGGAGGGAGGAGGGAGGAGGGTTCAGGATGGGGAACACATATATATACCTGTGGCACATTCATTTCAATATTTGGCAAAACCAGTACAATATTGTAAAATTGAAAAATAAAATTAAATTAAACAAAAAATAAAGGGCACTTAGTAGTGACATTTATAATGACTCCTACCAAATATATCTCACTAGTACCATAAAGATTCCCCTTTAACAATGTTTCTCTACCATGTCTTCTCTGTATAGTATTTGGTACTTTTTCACTACTCAGAGGTGATAACTCATTAGCATAGTTGGATTATCTATGTAATACACTGGGCTTCTCAGGTGGCACTGTTGTTAAGAATCTTTCAGCAAAGGCAGGAGTCAAAGGAGATGTGATTTGGGAAAATCCCCTGGAGGAGGAAATGGCAACTCACTCCAGAATTCTTGCCTGGAAAATTCCAAGGACAGAGGAACTTGTTGGGCTATGGTCTCCGGGATCACAAAAAGGTGAAGCTAAAAGAGTTCTTAGTAATTCACTATAATGAGTGTATTTCATGTGCTTTTAAATAAATACTGAGAACTGTATTTACCTGTTGGTATTTTCTTCCAGATATGGTGTGCTGTTTGACATTTTTCATCCACACAAAAGAGTTAGCAATTTTGGTTTTTTGTTTTCATTTCTGTATTTCTGTATTTATTTATTTTATTCTTATTATTTTTTACTTTACACTATTGTAGTGGTTCGCCATACATCAACATGCATCCGCCACAGGTGTACACATTTTCCCCATCCTGAACCCCCTGCTACCTCCTTAGCCATACCATCCTTCTGGGTCATCTCAGTGCACCAGCCCCAAGCTTCTCTTATCCTGCATGGAACCTGGACTGGCGATTCATTTCTAATATGATATTATACATGTTTTAATGCCATTCTCGCAAATCATCCCCCACTCCCTCTCCCACAGGGTCCAAAAGATTGTTCCATACATCTGTGTCTCTTTACCTATCTCGCATACAGGGTTGTCATTACCATCTTTCTAAATTCCATATATATGTGTTAGTATACTGTATTGGTGTTTTTCTTTCTGGCTTACTTCATTCTGCATAATAGGCTCCAGTTTCATTCACCTCATTAGAACTGCTTCAGATGTATTCTTTTTAATGGCTGAGTAATACTCCATTGTGTATATATGCCACAGCTTTCTTATCCATTCATCTGCTGGCGGACATCTATGTTGCTTCCATGTCCTGGATATGAGAAACTGTGCTGCGATGAACATTGGAGTACACGTGTCTCTTTCCCTTCTGGTTTCCTCAGTGTGTATGCCCAGCAGCGGGATTGCTAGGTCATATGGCAGTCCTATTTCTAGTTTTTTTTTTTTTTTTTTTAAGGAATCTCCACAGTGTTTTCCATAGTGGCCGTACTAGTTTACATTCCCACCAACAGTGTAAAAGGGTTCCCTTTTCTCCACATCCTCTCAAGCATTTACTGCTTGTAGACATTTGGATCGCAGCCATTCTGACTGGTGTGAAGTGGTACCTCATTGTGGTTTTGATTTGCATTTATCCGATACTGAGTGATGCTGAGCATCTTTTCATGTGTTTCATAGCCATCTGTATGTCTTCTTTGGAGATATGTCTATTTAGTTCTTTGTCCCATTTTTTGATTGGGTCAATTATTTTTTGGAATTGAGCTGTAGGAGTTGCTTGTATATTTTTGAGTTTAGTTTGTCAGTTGCTTCATTTGCTATTATTTTTTTTCCCATTCTGAAGGCTGCGTTTTCACCTGGCTTATAGTTCTTTTGTTGTACAGAAGCTTTTAAGTTTCATTAGGTCCCATTTGTTTATTTTTGCTTTTATTTCCAATATTCTGGAGGGTGGGTCATGGAGGATCCTGCTGTGATGTATGTCAGAGAGTATTTTGTCTACGTTCTCCTCTAAAGACATATATTTAAAGCTCAGAAGCCTTTGGAATATTAAGTGTCTGTTTTGTTTTTTTTCTTCCCAAGCAGTTTGAGCTGTATTTAAGTGTTGATATTTTCTTCTTAGGAGTGTCCTGTATTTCTGTTTCACTTTTTTTTTTTTTTTTGATGTGTGACTACTGTCATGTTCAAGGGTAGGTGTCGTATCAAGTCCAGCAATAGGACCTTTTGTATATCAGATGTACATCAGTGATAGTTTTAAGGCTGCTGTTACAGAGAAAACTCTATGCTGCAAGGCTTTATTATTTGCTCCTTTTTAGGATGGCCTGTGATGTCTGAGAGTTTTTGTCAGGCCTGGGAGTACGTTAGAGCAGAATGAGCCAAAGGATGCCATGAAACCTGATGTATCCTCACTTTTGGATCTTTGAAGTAAGTGCTCATATTTTCTTTAAGTTGAAGACAAGGATGAGTTGGTTTTACATGTACAGATTCTTGTTCTGAAACACTGAGATGACATTATGTATTCAGCGGTGCTTGCTTTTCCCTACATATTATTAGAAATTGTTTTGTCTACCACTCTTGCTGTAATAGGTTTATACGGATTTTGTATTTAATATGTATCTGTGGGAAGAAATTAATACCAAGTTCCAGATTTATCCCTTCCATCCACCAAGGTCCTTGGCTACCATAAGTTTCTTGCCAGTTTGGATGTCCACATCACATTTGTGTGGGCACACACTGCAGTGGATTTCTGTATCCCACCACTCCAATGTATCCCATGATATTTCTTGAAATGTTCCTTCATTTAGTGTGATGATCTCTGGATTTCTCTCTATCGGTGAAGAGGGCCTACTTTCAAATTTCAGTCCTGATTAAAGCTTCATTCCAGACCTATATCACACTTCTTTATCCATTCCTCTATCCAAGTACACTGTCTTACCTTTCATTGCTTTGATGTTCTGAATGATGCAGCAGGATCTAGTTTGGGGTGTGTGGTGTTTGAAATCTGTTCATGTCTGAAATACTGCAGGAGAGGATCTGATTTACCATGCTGTCATGACCTCTTTATTTATTTATTTTTCTTTCATGGGAGTGCACCTTTCTAGTCATGTCCATAGTGGCTCTTACCAGGTCCATTAAAGCATTACCTTAAAGCGTCCACTGTACTACTCCTACTCTGCCATTGATGCCATGCCCAGGATTTGACAGTGGCCCTTTTCCATGCTCAGGCGAAGGTGATAATGTCCTCAGAGTTTAGATGTCTGTGTCTCTTAGAATTCACCCTATGTGTCATGTGCTTTTTTAAAGAAACACGGAATTATGTTTAGCTGTTCATATCCTCTTCCTGTTAGCTTCTCCCAAGTTTACTTTACTTATTTTCCCCTCTGTGAACCCTGAAAATTTGTTAAGGGTGGATATCAGTTAGAGCTCAGCACCCTTGTGAATATTGTGGCCATCAGCAAGAATTTTAAGGTTGCTGTTAGAGAAAATGTCCACAAGGTGACAGCATTTCTTCATTCCCTCCTCTTTTCCCATGGTAACAGCAGCCTCTGTGTTATTCCCAAGTCTGGTTGTAAATGAGAGTAAAATGAGACATAGGTAGTCACCAAAAGTTTTGGTTGTTTACTCTTTGATTTTTTTTTTTTTAAGCGAAGCTATATATTTTTTAAGACTATTAACACCATTGTAGTTGTTGCATAGAAACAGTTCCACCTTCCTTTCCATAGACACTTGGAGGAATTTAGCTCTGGTTATTGTCAGAGGTATCTTTTGGAATCTATTGAGTACATATCTCTTGATACAGGAGGTCCATGTGGATTATGAACTGCATAGGTATTTGTGGGTATAAGTCTATTCCAGCCTTGACCTGTTGGCCTCTCACCCACCAAAACCCTTTGCCAACTGTAATTTTCTTACCAGGAGTGTAAGTCCATTTCACTTTTCCTTGGGTACTCATCCCATCAATATGTTTTTTAATCCCTTCTGGAAGGCATATGTTGTAATATCTCTTTAATCTGCCTTTCTTTACTTACTGTGATTCGCTCTAGGTTTCTGCATATTCCTGCAAATGGCTTTTTTTTTTTTTTTTGGATTTTCATAATGTCAGACTCATATTTATTGTGTCTCTATGTCCCATATGTTTCTCTTTTAATTTGCAGCCAGCGATTCTCTTTCCTTTCATCTCTTGGGCATTGTGACAGCTGATCCAGGGTATGTTTGTGGAAGTGGTGGTGTTGTGTGTGTTTTTCACGATCTGTTGATTGCTCAAATACTCTGGAAGTGGAGCTGACATATGACATCATCTACATCATTTTGTGATTCCTAGGTACTTTGGCAGCCATGCTTATAAAGTCTCTGAGCACTTACCTTACCTCCCACCAATGGCATACAGGGTTCCCCTTTACTAACATTGCTCTACTCTTTCTTGTCTGTAGACTTTTGGATAATGGCCTTTTTGGTTTCCCATTAGTGATACTGCCTTGCAGTTTAAGTTTTCAATTCACTGATAATAGAGCAAATGAGGCACATTTCCAGAGGCTTTTTTCTAAGCATTGACTAAGTATTTACCTGTTGATGTTTCCTTCCTGACATGTGGTTTGCGCCCGTTTTTGTTGTTGTTGTTGTTTGTTTGTTTGTTTGCTTGTTGGCATGCCATACCTGGCCATTTTCTAAGGGTCAATTCAGCTCAGTCGCTCAGTCATGTCCAACTCTTTGTGACCCCATGAATAGTAGTACGCCAGGCCTCCCTGTCCATCACCAACTCCCGGAGTTTACTCGGACAGGTTCATCGAGTCAGTAATGCCATCCAGCAATCTCATCCTCTGTCGTCCCCTTTTCCTCCTGCCCCCAATCCCTCCCAGCATCAGAGTCTTTTCCAATGAGTCAACTCTGGATGAGGTGGCCAAAGTACTGGAGTTTCAGCTTCAGCATCATTCCTTCCAAAGAATTCCCAGGACTCATCTCCTACAGAATGGACTTGTTGGATCTATTTCCAAGGGACTCTCAAGAGTCTTCTCCAACACCACAGATCAAAAGCATCAATTCTTCAGTGGTCAGCCTTCTTCACAGTCCCACTCTCACATCCATACAGGACCACAGGAAAAACCATAGCCTTGACTAGGTGGACCTTTGTTGGCAAAGTAATGTCTCTGCTTTTGAATATGCTATCTAGGTTGGACATAACTTTCCTTCCAAGGAGTAAGTGTCTTTTAATTTCATGGCTGCAGTCACCATCTGCAGTGCTTTTGCATCCCCCCAAAATAAATATGACACTGCTTCCACTGTTTCCCCATCTATTTGCCATGAAGTACATGGGACCGGATGGCATGATCTTCATTTTCTGAATGTTGAGCTTTAAGTCAACTTTTTCTCTCTCCACTTTCACTTGCATCAAGAGGCTTTTTAGCTCCTCTTCACTTTCTGCCATAAGGGTGGTATCATCTGCATATCTGAGGTTATTGATAATTTTCCCTGCAATTGTGATTCCAGCTTTTGCTTCTTCCACTCCAGAGTTTCTCATGATATCACACTGAATAGAAGTTAAATAAGCAGGGTGGCAATATGCAGCCTTGACTTACTCTTTTGCTATTTGGAACCAGTCTGTTGTTCCATGATGAGTTCTAACTGTTGCTTCCTGACCTGCATACAGATTTCTCAAGAGGCAGGTCGGGTGGTCTGGTATTCCCATCTCTTTCAGAATTTTCCACAGTTTATTGTGATCCACACAGTACCAAAGGCTTTGGCATAGTCAATCAAGTAGAAATAAATGTATTTTTCTGGAACTCTTGTTTTTTTCATGATCTAGTGGATGTTGCCAACTAGATCTCTGGGTCCTCTGCCTTTTCTAAAACCAGCTTGAACATCAGGAAGTTCACGGTTCACATATTACTGAACCCTGACTTGGAGAATTTTGAGCATTACTTTACTAGCATGTGAGATGAGTGTAATTGTGCAGTAGTTTGAGCATTCTTTAGCATTGCCTTTCTTTGAAATTGGAATGAAAACTGACCCTTTTCAGTCCTTTGGCCACTGCTGAGTTTTCCAAACTTGCTGGCATATTGAGTGCAACCTTTCACAGCATCATCTTTCAGGATTTGAAATAGCTCAAATGGAATTCCATCACCTCCATTAGCTGTTCTCATAGTGATGCTTTCTACGGTCCACTTCATTTCACATTCCAGGATATCTGGCTCTTGGTCAGTGATCACACCACCCTAATTATCTGGGTCATGAAGATCTGTTTTTGTACAGTTCTTCTGTGTATTCTTGCCACCTCAATTCTTGTTTATTCAGTGATATTCTAGCAAGTCTCTTCTTTGTCCTGGGTTAAGTTTTCTGTTTCTCTGGATGGTTCCCATCAGCAAACAGAATGACTATCATCTTACCTCTCATTAAAAATCTGTCCTTTGGTGACACATCGCCTATGCTTTTTTTATTTCATATTTGCTTATGCTAGACTTCTGCAGAGTTGTTTGTAGAATCTGTTATCTCCAGGTCTCTCATTTTCCTTTAAATTCACTCTTGTCAAAGTCAACAGTGAATTCCAAATGTTTAACTCAGTGGTCAATTTTTAGTTGTTATTTTATTTAATTTATTGACAGCCTTTATCAGAGCAGTGCATTTCCTCCTCCCTGGAAAAAAATGTTTCATTTGCGTTACAGAATGCTTCTCTTTCCTGCTTCTTTTCTACCTACAGTTCTCCCACATGCAATGTGTGACCTCTGTGTCTGGCTTTATTCAGATGTCACATTTTCTTTTAAAATATTTATTTATTTAGCTATGTGGCATGTGGGATCTTAGTTCCCTGCCCAGGGATGGAAACTGTGCATAGTCTTAAACACTTAAACATTTCCAGGGAAGTCCCCTAGTTTGTGTATTTTCAAGATTCATCCACTTCTTGGCTGTATAGCAATGCATTTTTTTAATGGCTGTATATGGTACATCAATACGGTATATGGCTTACATGAACTCCATTGTGAACAATTACCACGATTTTTTATCCATTCATCAATTAATAGATAATATTTGGATGGTGTATTCTTTGTGGCTCTTGTGAGTAATGCTGTTGGGAACACTGTTTTTGAATGGACTTAATAGTTTCAGGGATTTTTTTTTTTATATACAAAAGAGTGAGATTTCTGGATCATATGGCTACTATATATTTAATTTTTGAGGTACTGACAAACCAAAGTGGTTGTACCATTTTAGAGCAATATATTTTCAACAATATATTTCAGCAGTATATTTTCAACATTTTTCAACAATATATGAAGATTCGTTTTCTCCACATCCTCTGCAGCACTTGTTATTTTTCCTGGTTTTGATTATAGCCAAGCTAATGTGTGTGAAGTAGTATTTCAATGAAACTGATTTACATTTTGCTAAGGGCTTCCCTGGTGGCTCAGAAGATAAAGTGTCTGCCTGCAATGCAGGAGACCTGGGTTTGATTCCTGGGTCAGGAAGATCCCCTGGAGAAGGAAATGACAATCCACCCCAGCACTCTTGCCTGGAAAATCCCATGGATGGAGGAGCCTGATAGGCGACAGTCCATGGGGTCGCAAAGAGTCGGACAGGACTGAGCGACTTAATTTCTTTCACTTTCAATCATGTTAAGCAGTATTTTTGGTGAAATGTCTATTCAAATTCTTTTCCTGGTTGTTAAAAGTTTTTAATTGTTGTAAAAAAAAATCTAACTTAAATTTTCACCATTTTCACCATTTTTACATGCTAAGTATTTCACATACTTTCATCAGCCTTTTTGGAGAAAGAAATGGCAACCCACTCCAGTATTCTTGCCTGGAGAACCCCATGGACAAAGGAGCCTGATGGGCAACAGTCCATGTGAAAGCAAAGACTCATACATGATTGAGCAACTAACACACACACACACACACACACACACACACACACACACACACATACAGTTACAGTGTTGTTTTATTGTTGTTGTCATAGTTTTCGCTGTGCTATGCAGCTTGAATGACAGTTTCCTGGTTGAGAACCCTACCCAGGCCCCTGATAGGAAAGCGTGGAGTCCTAACCTCTGAACTATCATGGAATTCCTTATCATATTGTTAAGAAACATATCTTTACACCTTTTCACCTTGCAAAATTGAAACTATACCCATCACATGTCCCATTAAACAACAACTCCTCTTTTCTTCCCTGTTTCCCTAGATCCTGGACTCCATCATTCTACTTTGTTCCTTTTTATTGCTTGACTATGTTAGATATTTCATATAAGTGGAAACTTACAGTATTTGTCTTTTTTTATGACTGGCTTAATTCCTTTGGCTGGATGTTTTATTTTTTAAGTGAATTTATTTTTTATTTATTTTTTAACAACAATAATGTATTGGTTTTGCCATATATCAAAATGAATCCACCACAGGTATACATATGTTCCCAATCCTGAACTCTCCTCCCTCCTCCCTCCCCATACCATCCCTCTGGGTCGTCCCAGTGCACCAGCCCCAAGTATCCAGTATCATGCATCTAACCTGGACTGGCGACTCGTTTCATATATGATATTATACATGTTTGAATGCCATTCTCCCAAATTATTCCACCCTCTCCCCCTCCCACAGAGTCCAAAAGACTGTTCTATACATCTTTGTCTCTTTTGCTGTCTTGTATACAGGGTTATGGTTACATCTTTTGAAATCCCATATATATGTGTTAGTATACTGTATTGGTGCTTTTACTTTCTGGCTTACTTCACTCTGTATAATAGGTTCCAGTTTCATCCACCTCATTAGAACTGGTGCAAATGTATTCTTTTTAATGGCTGAGTAATACTCCATTGGGTATATATACCACAGCTTTCTTATCCATTCATCTGCTGATGGACATATAGGTTGCTTCCATGACCTGGCTATTAGAAATACTGTTGCAATGAGCATTGGGGTACATGCCTCTTTCAATTTTGTTTTCCTCAGTGTGTATGCCCAGCAGTGCAATTGCTGGTCATATGGCAGTTCTGTTTCGAGTTTTTTAAGGAATCTCCACACTGTTCTCCATAGTGGCTGTACTAGTTTGCATTCCCAGCAACAGTGTAAGAGGGTTCCCTTTTCTCCACACCCTCTCCAGCATTTATTGCTTGTAGACTTGGATGACAGCCATTCTGACTGGAGTGAAAATGTCCCTTATAGTGGTTTTGATTTGCATTTCTCTGATAATGAGTGATGTTGAGCATCTTTTCATGTGTTTGTTAGCCATTTGTATGTCTTCTTTGGAGAAATGTCTATTTAGTTCTTAGGCCCATTTTTTGATTGGGTCATTTATTTTTCTGGAATTGAGCTGTAGGAGTTGCTTGTATATTTTTGAGATTAGTTGTTTGTCAGTTTCTTCATGTGCTATTATTTTCTCCCATTCTGAAGGCTGCCTTTTCACCTTGCTTATGGTTTCCTTTGTTGTGCTGAAGCTTTTAAGTTTAATTAGGTCCCATTTGTTTATTTTTGCTTTGACTTCCAATATTCTGGGATGTGGGTCATAGAGGATCCTGCTGTGATGTATGTCAGCGAGTGTTTGGCCTATGTTCTCCTCTAGGTGATGTCTTGAAGAATCATGCATGTTGTGGCATGTGGCAAAATTTCCTTTATATAGCTAAATAATATTCCATTGTATGTATATATCACATTTGATGGACGTTTAGATGCTCCCAACTCTTAGATGTTGTGATTAGCGCTGCTTTGAGCATGGCTGTGCAAATATCTCAAGACCCCATGTTAACTTCTTTTTAATTTATATCCACAAGTGGAATTGCTGAATCATATGGTAGTTCTATTTTTAATTTACTGAGGAGCCTTTATACTGGTTTCTGTAGCAGTTGCACCATTTTAAAATCTACCCATAACACACAAGGATCCACTTTCTGTACGTGCTTGCCAAGAGTTGTCCTTTCCTTTCTTTCCTTTTACCTTTCCTTTCCTTCATATGTAAATATGCACACATGCCCACACAATATTTTCCATATCCTTTTCCATCATTATTTATCACAAACTATGAATATATTTCCTTGTGCTATACAGTAGGATCTTGTTTATCTATTCTATATATTAACATTATAGTTTGCATCTGCTCATCACCAGCTCCCAATCTATGCCTCCCCCACCCTTCCCCTCTTGGTAATCACATAGTCTACTCTCTATGTCTCTCAGTCTGTTTCTGTTTCATAGATAAGTTCGTTTGTATCATATTTTGAAGTCCACATGTAAGTGATACCATATGATATTTGTCCTTCTCTTTCTGACATCCTAAGTATTCTTTTTAATGCTAGTGTACAGTCAAGTGTTTACTTAATTTCTTTTTCAAAATGTTTGTTGCTATTTCTATTGTATAGAAATCTGCTTGATTTTTTAACTATTTATCTTGTATTCTGCAAGCTTTTTATTACTTCTAATACTTGTGGTTTCTTCAGGATTTTCTATATATAAAAGTATGTTATCTCCAATATACTTTGACGTTTTCCTTTCCATTCTGAAGGCTTTTTTTTTAAACAACAAAAACAGTAATTCCTTTTCTTACCTGATTGCTCTGGTTATAGAACTGCCAGTATAATATTGAGCCAAAGTGTGGGATAGACTTCCTCGTGTTGTTCCCAATCTTAGGGGGAAAGCTCTCAGTTTTTCATTATTAAATATGATGTTAGCTGTGGGTCTTTTACAGGTACCCTTTGATTGAGAAAGTACTCTTCTGTTCTTAGTTATTAAGTGTTTTTAACCCCTATTATGGATAGGTGCTACACTCAGGGAAATGCTTTTTCTGCAGGCAAATATGTTTTTTGTTCTTTATTGTATTAAAATGGCATAATGTCGATTGACTTTCATATAATGAACCAACTTTGCATACCTGCATAAATCCCACGTGATCATGGCATATAACCTTTTTTATATGTTGTTAGGGTTTTTTTGCAAGTGTTTTGTTGAGGACTCTTGCATCTGTATTCATAAGGGACATTGGTTGTGTGTCTGTGTGTGATGTCTCTGTCTGATCTTGGTATTAGAGAAATACTGACCTCATTTTGCCTGCTATATGGGGAAGAGACATGTGGAGTGAAGGATAAAGCATTGTTGGATTTAAGTTTAGTCAGGATTAGAGGGAGAAATTTAGGATGTATCAGTGTGGATTTGGGGTGAGATTATCAAGAGAGTTCATTCTCAATTTCATAGTCCTGTGTTAAGTGCTTGACATCGAATTATGCTGTTTGTTAACTATGTAGAGATACTATATACTTTGAATTTGTGCCCTATTTTCTGTATTAATATTTATGAAATTAGTATTTGTGAATCAGTTGTCATGTGCATTTAAGATAAGGGTTTTTTTTTTTTTTTTCAGTTTTCCTACAAAACAAGATGCCATTGAATAGCTGATGCTTTAAAAAAAGGAGTTGTTAACCTTAAGTCTAGGAAATAAGCTTGTTTGTCTTTAAGATATGGAAACGCATTTAAAAATTATACATTTGCTGAAAAAGATGCAGCTGGTGTGTGGTTAACTTAGAATTCCAGTTTAATCTTCTTTGACTCCAAAGTCCATATTTCTAAACACTGTAAAATAGTGCTTTTGTAAAAAAATTGTCCTTTACATGTGATTTCACCTAATGATCAGTGGTGGTTTTTCTTTTTTTTTCTTTCTTTCTTTCTTTAAATAGAAAATATTAAAATCAACATGGGACAAAGCTATGATTCTCGAGTCATGTAGACTTGTAGTCATAGGTTTTTCAGCTGTCATTTAGTCTCTTTGATGCTAAATGTCTTTATCTGTAAGATAAGGGTGTTTATAACTACCTTAGAGTTTTGGAGACAAACAAATAGCACATTTTTCTGTACTTAAATAATATGTAGTATATTTATACTTAGGTGGCAGTTTATTTCAAGGAAGCACTGGGAGTTGTGGCCACATCCTCCAAGAATAAAAAAAAAGTACTTAAAATATGGAACGACCATGTATGTTACGTGAAAAAGAACAAGAGCCAGAACCACAGAAAAGCAAGGGAGAAGCCAAATAAGTAGATGATGAACACGCTGAACTGATCTTTTTGGAGTGGAACATGTAAATGAAGATGCTGATGTGATCTTTGTGGGGATGACCTCAAATCCAAAACCAGTCATTTCAAACATACTGAACAGAGTTACCCCAGATTCTTGTTCAAGGAGAAAAAAGTATGGTCACTTCAGGAAAGATAATGCTCAGAAATTACAGCCTGTTAATCATGTGACTCCTGCATCAGAAGCAAAGACTGTCTTGCCACTTTCTGTCTCTGAATCAAGATCAACAGATAGTCCTATTATTATTGAGCCTTTGTCCAAAGCAGATTCTAAAAATATTTCACCACAAATAGTGCCTAATAGCTTTTCAGAGTTATGTTCTCCTTTGATTACCTTCACAAGTTCATTGCAGCATCCAGTAGAAACAGCAGTTATGCAGGAGCTATGGATAAAAGTCCTCATGTATCAAAGTGACTTTCCACTTCTGAAACAAATAGCACAAATCCCAAAAGGCCTAAACTCAGTGATGGAATTATAGGAGAACATTCTTTAGCTTTGTCCCCTCCAGATATTTTTCAAACAGTGACTACTCAGCAAAGCACACCAGACAGTGTTCATACCTCATTAAGCCATGTTCAGAATGGAGAATCTTGTCCAACACATTTTCCAAAGGACAATGTCCATTGCAAACCTATAAGCCCTTTAGGGTAAAATGGACTGACAAAAATTGACTTTCCAAGTGTAGCAAGTCAAAACAAGATTGTTGATCCCACAGAAGGCAATCTGATTGTGTTACTCTGTGACTTCTACTATGGACAGCATATAGGAGATGGGGCAGCCAGAACCGAAAACTCACACAGCCTTTAAATGCCTCAGCTGCTTGAAAGTTCTAAAAAATGTCAAGTTTATGAATCACATGAAGCACCATTTGGAGCTTGAGAGGCAGAGAGGTGACAGCTGGAAATACCACACCACCTGCCAGCACTGCAACTGCCAGTCTCCTACTCCCTTCCAGCTGCAGTGTCACATTGAAAGTGTCCATACTTCCCAGGAGCCCTCTGCAGTCTGTAAAATCTGTGAATTGTCCTTTGAGGCAGATCAGGTTCTCTAACAGCACATGAAAGATAATCATAAGCCTGGTGAAATGCCCTATGTATGCCAGGTTTGCAGTTACAGATCATCATTCTTTGCAGATGTGGATGCACATTTCAGAGCATACCATGGTAACATTAAGAGTTTACTTTGCCCGTTTTGTCTCCAAATTTTTAAAACTGCAACACCACACATATGTCATTATAGACAGCACTGGGAAAAGTTTTCATCAGTGTTCCAAATGTAGGCTACACTTTTTAACTTTTAAAGAGAAAAGGGAGCACAAGACCCAGTGTCATCAAATGTTTAAGAAGCCTAAGCATCTAGAAGGATTACCTCCTGAAACAAGAGTTTTTTTTCAGGTATCACTGGAACCCCTTCAACAGGATTGGTGGAAGTAGCATCCATTACTGTGAACACATCTGATTCTGAACCATCATCTCCCAAATCTAAAAGTAGGAGGCCAAAAAAAAAAAAAAAAAAAACCCCGTTAATTCTACTTTCAGTAAGTCTGAAGCAAGTATTTCAGTCAAAGTTAAAAACCCCATTAAAAACAAAAAATTCAAATTTTAGAATTATTCAATAATATCAAATATAGGGCAACCAATGTGTAATTTATGTGTTTTTGTTTTAAATACATGAAGTACAGCTTTGTTTAAATATTGAGATGTTATTTAAAAATATAGTACCTGTTTTTCATATAAGTGTTTTAACATGTAAAAATTATGTGTGTGTGTGAGAGAGAGAGAGAGAGAGAGACAGAGGTGGAGAAAGGAAAAGTAACAACGTATTTTGGTATTTCATGTTATTTGCAAGTTCAAAAGCTCTGCTGCTGCTGCTACTGCTGCTGCTAAGTTGCTTCAGTCATGTTCGACTCTGTGCGACCCCATAGACAGCAGCCCACCAGGATACCCTGTCCCTGGGATTCTCCAGGCAAGAACACTGGAGTGGGTTGCCATTTCCTTCTCGAATGTATGAAAATGAAAAGTGAATGTGAAGTCACTCCATCGTGCCCGACTCTTAGCAACCCCATGGACTTCAGCCCACCAGGCTCCTCCATCTGTAGGATTTTTCCCACAAGAGTACTGGAGTGGGGTGCCATTGCCTTCTCCACTATACATATAATCTGTAGAGTGTTTAGCAATGAAATTTTCAACTGTTTTCATGCTTTGAAGATCTCAGTATTAACTATATAGCCAGATTGGAATGGCTTTGTTATGGTATGGTCCTGTGTGCTGCTGAACTCTCCGAAGTGCCTCTGTTGTGCTGTTCTAAGATAAAATGGTTCCGAAAGCCTGATGTGGAGAAGTTGATGGAGAAACTATGATGTGAGTTTGGACCAGACACGGGATTTAGTTAGTGGAGAGCTGTGGCTTCTTGTCCCAGTTGAGGAAGAGGCATGCATGCACTCCAGGCATGGAGCCAAGGCAGAAGGAACACTGTCTCAGAGTGTCTTAACCTAGCCCAGGGACATGTCAAGGAAGCCAACCACTAAAATGCCTGTTAGGTGAGAGGCACTTGCAAGGATCAAGCAGGCCCTGTATATCATTGACTGCAGTTGGAGAAGCAGAGATAGTTAATAGAATGAGGCCTGGTGCCTGTGGACCTCCTGTTGAGTGATCAGAATTTGATTCATTCCATCTCCTTTCCCATTTGGCTGGCCTTTAGTCAAAGTGAAGTAGCCCTATCCGTCTCCATCACAATAGTAAAGCAAGTTAAGATTCCCAAAGAAAAAAGCCTTGACATCCAGTTTGATTTGTACTGGACCCATAGGTTTAACTGAAAAGGATCAAACACAGGGAATCTTTTCAGTTTATGAATTGAGCTAAGTTTAGTTCTCTTTCCCTTAAGCTACAAAGGAGTTGTCCGAGAAGAGTAAATGTAGTGGATACAAAGGGTCCAGGGTGATTAAACCCTCTATAGAACTTTTCCTTACCTTTTCCAGTTACATGTGTCTTACCCTAGTTTAACGTGACAATTTCACTTTTGTATCTTATCTTGCCTTGGGCAGGAATGTATTAAAGTTAACAGCTAATTCTTTGTGTAATTTCCCATTTTATCAAACTAATACTGGGTTTCCATCTTACTTGACACAGTCTGATGTGCAGGAATTTTCTCATTTATTTCAGTAATTATCAGGTCATAGAGTTATCATCCTTCCTCTACTCTATCCAACTACCTAGTCTGTGATTATACTTGTGGAAACCTTTTTTTGTGTGATCTCCAAGGGCTCTTTCACAGACCTGTGGTGTACCCTCTAAGTACTGGTTCCTGAACATCAGCACACTTGGCTTCCTCTGTAGGTTCCTGGAGTTGAGTCTCCTCCTGGAGTTGAATGCCATACCTTCTCCACTTCTGGCACAGATATCTAGAATCTCTGTGCACCATTCAAGGAACCTGGAATCTTGGCTGTAGACCTATGTCAAGAGAAATCTCTCCATTTCCTCTTCCTTTCTCCTCCTCTTTGTCTCTCCCCACTCTTTCTGCCCCTCCCCACAATTCATTTAAATCCTCTAAGCTTTCACAAAATGCTAGAAAGTGATAATCACCAAGGGGTTACCATCCCTCTCAGAACAAAAGAGAAAGGACTACAGATGACTAAGCTGTAGTGAGTCTCTTGTCTCCATTTTAGGTAATTTCCTGAGTGTAAATTCAAATACAAGTAAATTGTATTTATTTACTCAATGCTTGATTGATTGGTTTGCACTTTGAATATTTTACCAGGCCTTTCCAGTTAGTTCGCTTGGGCCAAAGCACTTTGCTAAGTGTCAGCTTAAACTTCTTTTAGTTGTATAACGAGTGTGTGTGTGTGTGTGTGTGTGTGTTTGTCTTCTGGTCTCAGGTGAAAACTCTATGTATAAATGTGCAGACTATTGCATTCTTATCTCCTTTATTCTATTTCTATAGTAAATATGAAATGTTTTATTTATATGTTTTTATTGTTGCTTAGGATTATCAATACTGTTACTG
This sequence comes from Bos taurus, assembly GCF_002263795.3. Classification (NCBI taxonomy): domain Eukaryota; kingdom Metazoa; phylum Chordata; class Mammalia; order Artiodactyla; family Bovidae; genus Bos; species Bos taurus. Next base: position 26,043,960 of record NC_082638.1, read on the forward strand.
TTGTTTGCTCTGTAGTATGCTCCTAAAGAGTACAAGTTGTATTTATTGCCAAATGAAAAGTTTCCAGTGATATGGTCCCTGACTACTTCCTCTCTTCCATTCTCTGTCATTCTACTCTACTATTTTCCCCACTGCTGCCCTGTTTTTGACAACACTGGCCTTGCTTTCCCTAAGCAAATTCAATTTCTTCCCAATCCAAAGACTTTGCAAATGCTCTTCTTCTGGGAATGCTCTTCCCAGAAGAAGAACATTGCTACATCCCTTGTTTGAGCTTCCCCAATGCTGTTCAAACCACACAATGAAATCCTCACACCTCTCCTTTTCCTTCTCCTCCTTAAAGACACTTTAAGTCTCTACACTCGTCTTCCCTGTCCAGCCTAAAGTTCCTAGATTTTCACACACACACACACACAAAACCTGAAAAGAGATAATAACATCAGGGCTTTGCTTCGTAAAATTAACTTGAGTAAGTTTCTGTGCCTGCAGAACAAAGACAGTTAATACTGAGTTGAGTTCTTTCAGGAGCTTCCTCTCTTTTTCTTTTGATATCTCTATATTTTTTTCAGGCAACGGCACTTTGTTTTTTTTTACAAATGTATTGAATATCTGTCAAGATGACTATTTTGTTATTGCTTTTGGTGAATTTCCTTGTCTACTTTGCTTGTTCTTTCAGGTAAAATTTATTGTTTTATTAATGTTGCCAAAACATTGTCAGTAAAATTACTATTTATAAAAATAAAATGTTTTTTAAAAGATTATTTCTGCTGTCCATCTTTTTACAAATAACATAGCATTTTTTTTGTTTGTTTCTTTTCTTTAAACAATCTTATTGTGTTGTCCAGAAATTCTAAACAGTGATGTGTAAATGGGTTTTCTGGTTCTTAGTACCATCAAAGGCAATGAGGATATGGCTTAATAAATTTCTGTTTCTGTTTTTAGATTTTAAAGAGAATTATTTCATTGGATATTTACAACATCTGTTGAGACATTTACTTTTCTTTCTTTCTCCCTTACTTTCCTTTTCTTCCTTTCTTCCCATGACTGTCTTCCTCTTTCTTTCCTTCCTTTTCTTTTCCCAGTTTTGGCTTGACTTGACCTTTCCTGAAACAAAAGTAATTCCACTCAGTGTTGAATATTACCATCTCAAAATCCCATTCCATGTGTCATTCATTTCTAGTATTGGAATTAACCTCCTCTTCCCCTTATTAGATTGGCTACAGTTGTATCAATGTTTCTGATTTTTTTTTTTTCGAAGAAGCAGCTCTTGTTTTATTATCCCAACAAGTTTTATTTTTGTTGTTTTCTATTTTTGTTTCAATTCATATATACCTTCTACTTTCTTTAGGATTTTTTCTTTATAATCATACATTGTAAAAGCTTTCTTTACAAATTTTATGGAAATATATTTGATTTACAATGTTGTGTTTCAGATGTATATCAGAGTGATTTAGTTATGCATATACATGTCTATTTTTTAGGTTATTTTTCATTATAGGTTATTACATGAGATTATTTCCTTTCTTTCTTTCTTTTTTCTTTTTTTTTTACTAGATGGTTTAGGGCTTGACCTATCTTTACTTAAATAACCTATTTTGTCTGAATCCCAAATGGTTTTATGTATACATTTTTTAAATTAAAATCTCATTCTCTATGATTTTTTGGCACGTTAATTCCAAAGATTTCACTACTTGCAGGTGAATGTTTTAATTTATAGTTTACTGAGAATTAAGTTTTCCTTGGAGGTCTGAGGGTATGTGTGTATATACACTGGCATGTCTATATACACATCCTTTTCAGATTACTACATTTTTTAAAGATATATAAATATATTTTAAAAGATATTTTCTGTTTGTATGGTAAAAACATGAAATGTTTTAATTCTAGAAATTTGTTCCCCTAAGGAATATAGTATAAAAAGTAAAGGTATAGAACTATTCCTTTGAGAATAATCCCTACTAACAGAACCTGGAAATGTTAAACAAATGATTCATAACACTTCCTAAAGGTGGTAGGAAAAATGTTATTCAAGGTAAGAGTACTACAGCGGGGGTCTTATAATACGGGAGAGAGAGTGAGCTTAAGCCTGACTCCAGCAGGGACACAGCTGGGATTTATAGCTAAGGAACAGGGTGGGTCCATGTGATAGCAAAGAGAGACTGGGAGACTGAAAAGCAATGAACAACAACAGAGTGGGTGTCAGTGGATGGAAACTTATTAATACGACCATAACGGTGCTGGTGGATTCTGGCTCAACTGAGACGATCATTGCTGAGGCTAGGCAAGACTGATAAGATATTGAGGTGAGTGATAAAGAATTTGATCTGATCTGAGGGTGGTCAGATCAAGGGTGAAGTATGTTTTCTAAATTGAAGTAGCAGAATCTAGCTTAGATTGGACTAAATGGACAGGCACCCTGGTATAAAGACATGAGCCAAAGTTGGCAGTGCATTAACGAACTACTGCTGCATAACAAATTATCCCAAAGCAACAGCTTAAAACAATATTATCTCATACTGCTGCTGAAAGTTGGGAATCCAGGAGTAATTCAGTTGAGAGTTCTGGCTCAGGGTTTCATGAGATTGTCGTCATCTGAAGCCTTGACATGGGCTGGTGGATTTCCTTCCAAGATGGCTTACTCACATAGCTGTTGAAACCAGTTTCCTTGCTGGCTGTTGGGAGAAAGCCTCAGTTCTTTCCCATGGGCCTCTCTACTGGGCTACCTGAGTGTTCTCAAGATACGACTAAGCTGGCTTCCAGAGTGAGTGATCCAAGAGGATGAGCAAGGAGGCTGCAGTGCCTTTTGTGACTTAAAGAGTCATAGTCAGACACTTCATTTTCATTTCTACAATATTCTAACATTAGAAGTGAGCCACTAAATCCAGCCTACATGTAAAGGGGAGTATAAGGACCACCCTTGAAGGAAAGGATTTGTGGACATACTTTAAAACCACATGGTACACCCATGGCCACAAATTGTTTACATACTTGTATGTCCAAAATGCATTTTCCTGCAAATGCTTTCAAATAATTTATCCATTATAGCATTAACTTGAAGTTCAGGACCTTGTCATCGAAGTCAAGTCCAGATATGGACCGCGACCTGATGGACTGCCGCACACCAGGGTTTCCTGTCCACCATCAACTCCAGAGGCATGCTCAAACTCAAGTCCATTGAGCTGGTGATGCCATCCAACCATCTCATCCTCTGCTGTCCCCTTCCCCGGCCTTCAATCTTTCCCGCATCAGGGTCTTTTCTAAAGCGTCAGTTCTTAGAATCAGGTTGCCAAAGTATTGGAGCTGCAGCTTCAGCATCAGTCCTTCCAATGAATATTCAGGACTGCTTTACTTTAGGATTGACTATTTTGATCTCCTTGCTGTCCAGGAGACTCTCAAGTCATCTCCAACACATCAGTTCAAATTATACACGTGTAGTTCCTCTAGACCTGATGATCTGTGAACAAAAGAGATGAGTTAATCTGCTCACTTTCACAGCCAACATACAGTGCTGGGTCAGGCATAGATAACCTTCATGGGCACTCCTGTTCCAGAAAGAGGAGGGGAGATGGGAGTCAACAGTAGCAGTTCTGAAATCCCACGGGTTCTTGTTGGCAGTCCTTTGATTAGGATTTAAGGCCTGGAAACTTCCTAGGCTTCAGTCTCTGAATTTTTAATTCTGCCTTCTGACATGATTCCATTGCATGAAAGGTGGGTAGTATATGGTTACAGTGAAACAGTCTCCCTAGCCTGCTTCCTGCTTGTCGAAGGTAGAAGTTCAGAGCTCTCTTATTTTGTACTATTGCTGGTCCTTTCAGTCCAAGCTGAACTTAAATATGTTATCTTAAAAACTTGGTGTGTCTCCTGATAATCTTACTGGTTTTCATGGTAAAGCACTCCACTCCAAAGCCACCATCACACATGTCTTCATAATAAGGCCTACTCTGTCTCGGTTTTCTGCTGAGATAGCTGAGGGATAACACCCTGAAACTTGGTACAAGTCTTATTGTGTGACTGAAATGTCTCTGAGTGACACCCCTGAACTCTTTGGAGGGCATTGGCCTGCCTAAATAATGCCATGAAGCATCCCCTTCCAGCTTTCTGAGGCTTAACAAAGAATTTTACACTCACTCATCTTTAGACCACGTTTATTAAAAATAAATAAATAAATAAGAATTGATGTATAGGTGTTATAAAATGTTATATTTAGACCACCTTATCTCAATGCCCTGGATAGAACCTTGTTTGAGAGCCATTAATTTTAGCATCCTCTGTCATGTTAAAAGACTGGAAAATTTCGAATTCAGCAAGTTCTGTCTTATTTTTTAATATTTTCTCTTAAATATATTTTTTTTAATTTCCCTTTATATTTTACTATAGGCAGCAAGAAGAAACCAGGAAGCACTTTTGGCTGTTTGGCTGGAAATCTCCTTAGCTAGATATCTCAATTAATTAAGTACAGTTTCTCCTTCCTGGTACATTTCTACTTTTCATAAACTGCAGATATAGTGGACTTTTCTCTGCACATTCCCCAGGCTCTTTTTTCCTGCCTCTACTTTCTGCCAGACATCCTGGGTGCACCCCTGTGATCCCACTTAGAACGTGTTTGCTCAGTGAGATAACGGAGATCGAATCCCAGGCTTCAGTGCTTCTGCTGGCCAGAGCATATGTACCTTTCTCTAACACCTTCATGTTTTTGCTATCCAACTTCCATCACCTGGCTAGGTCAATTCCGGAAGCTCATACTCACAAGCACACTGGCAGGGACTTCTATGCCCATGTGTGCACACACATGTGCGTGTACACAGTAACATCCCTGAGAGGAAACGCACACGTGCAAAACTACAAGCTTTCTTCTCTAGGAATATGAATTTTGGTAAGTACCTTTGTGCTCACAAACAAAAAGTAACTTTCTTTTCCTGGTTGTTTCCTTTCGCTTGTTAATTAATCATGTCACCTTGCACTTCTAACTCTGTGTTGCTACTGCTGCTAAGTCACTTCAGTCAAGTCTGAGTCTGTGTGACCCCATAGACAGCAGCCCACCAGGCTCCCCCGTCCTGGGATTCTCCAGGCAAGAACACTGGAGTGGGTTGCCATTTCCTTCTCCAATGCATGAAAGTGAAAAGTGAGAGGGAAGTCGCTTAGTCATGTCCGACTCTTCTCGACCCCATGGACTGCAGCCTACCAGGCTCCTCTGTCCATGGGAATTGCCAGGCAAGAGTACTGGAGTAGGGTGCCATTGCCTTCTCCATCTAACTTTGTGACTTATCCTCAAAGGTTACAAAATCTTGGCATTTGCCAGTGACACGGACCGACCTGCAGAGCAGCAAGCAGGGTTGGAAGCACTTGCCATGAACAGCTGTATGACATGCGCCTGCGTTCTGCATTCTCCCATCACCTTGGACAGCTTCACAGTACCAGTCACATTGGCCTGATCCATGTGGGGACAGAAAACAAGGACCTTTGGGCTCAGCTGACTTGGAGAACCTCTCTCTCGGTGCGCACCTATCTAGGTCATTCCTTGTCAATGTTGTGCCCCTCTTGCTAGCCTACCACCCTTTATGGACAACAACATTCTGAGTGAGGCCTTCTGTTCTTCCTATCTGTGTAGCTTTATGTGTGCACCTGTCTACATGTGCCCCCAAGGGCTATCTCCATGTAGCAGGAAAAGGCCAAAGAGACGCCTGAGCCTCCAAGAGCCCCAAGAGACTGTGATAGGCCTGGGTCTTATCCAATGTTGTGAGAAAGGTGCACATGGATACAGGGTCTCTTCAGATACAAAGATTGGAACCTGAGGCCATAAAGGTAAGGTGGCATTCCTACACGTCCTCCCTTCTGTTTAACACTACCCATGCACATGGAGTCCCCAAACAGATGATGCCCTGCAAAACCTTCCCTTTGTAGGCCCACAGCTCATGCCTCCCTTGGGCGGAAAGCAGCTTTTCTATCTCAAAGGCACCAAGACGGCTTGAACCACCAAGGCCACAGTGATTTGCTAGATGTCAAGACTCTCTTCCAGTTGCTCTCATTAGGCCCAGGTAGGACTCACTACAGTCACACATCTCTGCTTGCCTACACAGCCCACATGCCAAGGAAGCCAGCCTCCATTTGGGCCCAGGAGCATCCAAGACGGTCACCTGGAATGCAGCTTCCCTCTGAGCATCACCTGGTTTCAGATCCCCTATGACAAAATCGGAGATTTTGCTTCAGTGAGACTGCTCGAATTCTCTCAGATGCAGACGCACACTTTTGCCCCTCAGGCCCCCAAAGCTAGTGGCAAGACCCCAGAGGAAAGAAGAACTTCACGTCAGGACTTTCAGCACCCACCATGGCGTATCTTTGGCAGGACTGCTATTGCCTAGACCCTGGACCCTGCAAACCAGCAGGCCCCAAACTGCCCCCAGGGGCTTCCCTGTCTCCCACTCTACTGAGGTCCTTTGGGACATGCAATTACTCCTTGCTCACTCCATTCCCTCCTTCACAGGCTCATCCGGGCACAGGGTCAAACACGTACAACCACCTGTGCTTTCCTCGCCTTTCTGCACTGCCAGGGAGGCAGGCTGGAAGTGCCTGGAGGCATGCCACACTCACATCCTGTCTCTCCTAGGATGCCTGTGGTTTTGCATCCTAGGAGAGATGCATCCCAAATGCATCCCCATTTGGGAAAGGATAGTGTCCCAGCTACGATAAGGCTGTCCCTCAGGGCCTATCTCCTGACCGCCTCACCACATGTGTTTCTGTCAGTTATCTCTGATGGAAGAATCATCCTCCCCGAGGTAGTACTTCAGGGGATCGTCCCACATGTCATTGCTGATGAGCTGCTGGCAACACGAGCAAGGTCAACCCAGGGCTGACCAGGCCCTGAACCCTCCCATGAGCAGCCAAGAACTCCAACATTAATCATCACCTGTGTGCAGGCCCAAAGCAACCCCACATCAGCAATCGTGTTCAATTCTGGGCCATTGTGGCCTGACAGCCAGTTGAGAAAATTAAGGCTCCTGGTGTCCAGACTGTGGCTGGGGGATGCCCATTCAAAGTCCCAGAACCAGTGGACTGGAGTGGAATGGCATGCCCTGTTCCCTGGGGAAAGACAGGGGAGACTGGGGTGGACTCCACAGGTGGATCATCTACATGCTTGCACACCCACACTCATCACCATGGGAGCCACGTGTTACCAGTGATGTCAAGGTAATACTCCTTAATGATCATGGTGTTCAAGAAGCAGGGGTTGTCCTGAAAGGAAAAGATCAGCTTGCAGCGGGACTGCAGATGGCTCCGCACCTGCACCTGCCAGGATAGGGAGGAGGGAAAAGGTGCAAACTTCTAGGGGCCTCAGCTTGCCTCCCAGGCAGGCATTAACAGCGTCCATGACTCCTCTCCAAAGTCTCACAGTGCAGGAACATGGCTAACAGGATCTTCCCACTCCCTGCCAGGTCCCATACCCATCCTTCCTCAGTCTTCCTCACTGATCTTCAAGTCGATCATGTAGTCGAGAAAGTCTTGATCTTGGTCGCTGATCATGACGGAAACTTGAGGGTGGCTCATAATCTGCTTTAGGTCAAGGAGCCATTCAGGGAGCTACATGCCAGGCCAAGAAGAGCCAGGAGCATCAGTCCTAGTCTGGGGTGGAACAAGGATATTGGAAAAGGCATCTGCAAGGAGCTGGGCACTGCCTGTTACCTGGCCACCCCTGATGTCATCAGGCTTTGCCATACCATCAGACACACTCATGGCTCTGGGCCCCTTGTGGTGGTGTGCATCTGAGGTGGTCTGCATTCTCCGAGCAGGGACTGTTTTCTGACAGCAACTGTTCTCCTCCAGACCTGTGTATGCTTGGTAGTGGCATGTCACTGCTTACATGGTCAGATTTGCAGTCCTGTGACAATCCGTATTTGAAAGCAAAGGGGTTGTGTGTGTGTGTGTGTGTGTGTGTGTGTGTGTGTGTGTGTGTGTTGTGTGTGTATGTGAATGACTCACATGTCTCAGCTATATGCCAGGATCACCCGCATTTACAGCAATAGCTGTGCAGATGCTGCTCTTGTGTACCATCTCTGGTCATTCCTGACTTGGAGGCCTCAGGTGCTGCTCCTCCTCAGATGCAGGCCTGAAGGAGACACTCAAAGGCATGGCTGCAACACGTACATCTGTAGCCCTGCCCAGACCCTACTCTGCTGGGCCTTTGGAGCTTGCCAATTGCCCAGGACCACATTTTCTTCAGGGGCCTCCAGCGCCCTTCCTGTGCCCTCGCCCCCTCCCCCTCCTCCTGCTCCTGCCCCTTCTCCTCCTCCTCATGAGCAGTGGACCCAAAGGAGCAGCGGAAAGGATACAGTTTTGGCCCAGAAGCCAGGGATGCCCTGGATGATGGCACTCCCCCAAGCCAAGTGATGCTTCCTCCTCTGATGGTAGGCCCTGTGGTTTTGCTCACACTCAGAGCTCAGTTCCACCTGCAGGGCGGCCAGTGCCTTCAGGACATCTAGCGCCTGGTGCTCACTCGGACCTCCCGGCCCTGCTCCTCCACCGTCTTCTCCTCCAGCTCCTGGGAGGACCACTGTTTCTGCTCCTCATCTGCCACAACCTCCACCTCTTCCATGATGTCTTCTGCAAGCAGCCAGAACTCCCACCGGATCCCTGCCACGTCTCCGTCGACCAGGGTCTGGCTGTCTTGCACTGCCTCCACCCTAAAGAGGATGGCCTCTTCACTTGGCGTGACAACTGGTGGTTGCAAGGTTCCAGCTGCGCACAGCATCAGGATGGCAGGTCGCGGGATGAGGGGTGGGGGCTTCTCCCTGAGTACTGGGGCTCACAGCTAAGGGTCCCAGGACGCTCCCACCTTCCTTTGATCGCCTCTCACGCTCCTCTTGGCCCAAGCTGGGGCAGATGTGAAGGGACACGATATAACAGCACAGACAATGGTGCATAATGGTGGCCCAGGCTGCAGTGAACCTGTGGGACCCACTAGCTCTTTGGGGGCGGGGAGTGAGGGGGATGGTCGGGAGGTGGGGAGTGGTGTGTTGGGGGTGGCATGAGGCCAAGGAAAGGGGTGCCGGACAGCCCAGGCCAGGGTGAACGGGCCCTGGGACATCAGCGGAAAACAGGCAGGAGCCTAGGCTGTGAGCCAAGCACAGGCTCCTTGCCCAAATCTAGACCAAGGGCGGAGAGGGTAGTGGGCGGCACCCTTATGGACATGCCCCTAGAACGGAGGGCATCTTCTGCGGTTCCTGTGCTCCAGTGCCCCCACATGGCCAGATTCTGCACCAGGATTGTAGAGGGTTTTGCATGTGGCTGGGGTAGCCCCAGGTGCTGTCATTGACCTGGCCCTGGAAATTCCAACCACGGGTTCCTGCTCCACAATCCAAACAATACCCTCCTGTGTCCCCTGGGACCGGCAATAGCTGGGAGCTCTCCCTGACTATCCAAAGGATATGCAGGGGTGCCAAGTGGCTGGATACTTTTCTTCATGGGACAGAGAGCCTGTTGCTGTCCTGATACTAGGGGAGTAGGGAAAAACCGCAACATTTGCTACCGTTGATCTCCACTGTTCAGGGAGACCAGAGGTTTAGGGTGCAGAGCTCGCTCTTTGTCTCTCTATCTTTGCTTCCGGCATAGCACTGTTTTGGACAATCCTTCTGTGTGTGTACCAGGCGCTAATGTCTGTGTGTCTCTGTCTCTCTAAGTAGTGCTGTTGCCGTCTGCCACTCTCTGGACAGCAGCTCTCAGAAAAGACGCTTATCCTTTGCAAGCCCTTCTGGTCCTGACTGAGTTGCAGCAATGGGAGATTAGACGGTTTTAGTCCACACGTTCGGAGAGTGCTTTCTCAACCTTGAGAGCCAACAGTGGGCGGTCACTGCTGAACTGCAGAATTGGACGTGCGACCCTCCCTCCCTCGCTGGACAGATGTGAACACTGCACAGGCCTGAGGTGGCTTGGCCACACTTTGCACAGAGGGAGAAATGGGGCCCACTCTGCTGGCATGAGGGAACTCCCTGAACCTTGTTCGAATGCCTGCCAGGGAGACTCTAAAGACAGTTCCCCTTAAGTTCCATGACTCACCGGTGTCGGAGACATGCACGTCTGCCATTTACCCTTTTGAGGCCCTTTCAAAGTGGTACTGTTCTCCATGTGAGAACACATCCCAACCTGCCCTATCACACAAGCCTGTGGGGCCTGAAGCAGCAAGAGGACCAAGCTAAGCCAGCCATCCTATAGTCCTGATATATGATATATGCATTCTACAAAGAGCTTGAACATGGGCAGGACCCACCTGATTCAGTGCAAGGACTGAGATGTGGGCTCAGGAGTGTTTGTAGGGGGCTTGAACAAAGGCAGGACCCAGCCTGGTTCATTGGAGCGACTGAGATGTGGCCTCAGGAGTGTCTGTTGGGATGAACAAGCGGTGGATCCAGCCGCGGTCAGTGCAGGGACCGAGATGTGGGCTCAGGAGTGTTTTTTGAGTGCTTGAACAAGGGCAGGACCTGGCCTGGTTCAGAGAAGGGACCCAGATATGGGCTCAGGAGTCTTTCCCAGGGGTTTCAGCAAGTGCTGGACCCAGCCTAGTTCAGTGTAGTGAAGGAGATCAGCCTGAGAGTCAGATGAAGGCCAAGGAGTGTTTGTCAGGGTCTTGAACATGTGTAGGACCCAGCCTAGTTCAGTTCAGGGGTGAGAAATGGGGTCAGGAGTGTTTGTCTGGGCTTGAATATGGCCCGGATCTCAGCCGCTATCAGTGCAGGAACCAAGATGTGGTCTTAGGAGTGTTTGCCATGGTTAATATGGGCAGGAAACAGCTGGTTTGGTGCAGAGACTGGGATGTTGGCACAACAGTATTTGTCATGGCTTGAACTTTGGCGGGACCCACCCTTGTTCAGGGCAGTGAGTGAGATGCAGGCTCAGTAGTGTTTCCTGGGGGATTGAACAAGGGGAGCACACACCTTAGATCAGGGACAGGGAGCGATTTGTGGGCTCAGGATTGCTTGCTGCGGGCTTAAATAAGACCAGAAACCAGCCTTTGAGTCAGATGCAGGCCCAGAACAGTAGGTTGGGGGCTTGAACATGTGTAGTTTCTGGCCTGGTTCAGTGCAGTTTCTGATGTGTGGGCTCAGGAGTGTTTGTCAGGGGTTTCAAAAAGGGCAGGACCCCGTCTGCTTCAATGCAGGGACCAGGATCTTGGCTCAGGAGTATTTGCAGGGGACTTCAGAAAGTGCTGAACCCAGCCTAGTTCAGTGCAGGGAACAAGATATTGGCACAGGAGTGTTTGTCAGGGTCTTGAACAACTGTGTGGATCACAATAAACTGTGGAAAATTCTGAAAGAGATGGGAATACCAGACCACCTGATCTGCCTCTTGAGAAATATGTATGCAGGTCAGGAAGCAACAGTTAGAACTGCACATGGAACAACAGACTGGTTCCAAATAGGAAAAGGAATATGCGAAGGCTGTATATTGTCACACTGTTTATTTAACTTACATGCAGAGAACATCATGAGAAACGCTGGACTGGAAGAAACACAAGCTGGAATCAAGATTGCCAGGAGAAATATTAATAACCTCAGATATGCAGGTGGCACCAGCCTTGTGGCAGAAAGTGAAGAGAAACTGAAAAGACTCTTGATGAAAGTAAAAGTGGAGAGTGAAAAAGTTGGCTTAAAGCTCAACATTCAGAAAACGAAGATCATGGCCTCCAGCCCCATCACTTCATGGGAAATAGATGAAGAAACAGTGGAAACAGAGGCAAACATTATTTTTCTTGGCTCCAAATCACTGCAGATGGTGACTGCAGCCACGATATTAAAAGACGCTTACTCCTTGGAAGGAAAGTTATGACCAACCTAAATAGCATATTCAAAAACGGAGACATTATATTGCCAACAAAAGTTCGTCTAGTCAAGGTTATGGTTTTTCCTGTAGTCATGTATGGATGTGAGAGTTGGACTGTGAAGAAGCCTGAGCGCCAAAGAATTGATGCTTTTGAACTGTGGTGTTGGAGAAGACTCTTGAGAGTCCCTTGGACTGCAAGGAGATCCAACCAGTCCATTCTGAAGGAAATCAGCCCTGGAATTTCTTTGGAAGAATGATGCTAAAGCTGAAATTCCAGTCCTTTGGCCACCTCATGCGAAGAGTTGACTCATTGGAAAAGACTCTGATGCTTGGAGGGATTGGAGCAGGAGGAGAAGGGGACCACAGAGGATGAGATGGCTGGATGGCATCACTGACTGGCTGGACGTGAGTCTCAGTGAACTCCGGGTGTTGGTGTTCGACAGGGAGGCCTGGCATACTGAGATTCATGGGTTCGCAAAGAGCCGGACACGACTGAGCGACTGACCTAATCTGAACAAGTGTAGGACTCAGCCCAGTTCAGTGTAGAGAGCGAGATATGGGCTCAGAAGTGTTTGTTAGACCTTCAACGTGGGCAGAACCCACCTGCTTCAGTGCAGGGACCAAAATGTGGTTTCAGGAGCATTTATCAAAGTCTTGAATAAGGGCAGGAACCGGGCGGCTTCAAGGCAGGGCGTGAGATGCGGTACAGGAGTGTTTCCAGGGGGATTGAAAAAGGGGAGGACACACCTTAGTTCAGGGGCAGGCAGCGAGTTGTCAGCTCAGGATGTTTTTCTGGGGGCTTGAACAAAGTAGAAACCATTCTAGTTCAGTGCAGGGATGGAGATGTTGGCTCAGGAGTGTTTGTCAGGGATTTGCATGAGGGCAGGGACCAGCGAACTTCAGTGCAGTGAGTGAGATATGGGATCGTAGTGTTGCCTGAGGTATTGGTCAAGGGGAGGACACACCTTACTTCAGTGGCAGGGAGAGAGTTGTCAGCTCAGGAGTGTTTGCCGGGACTTGAACAAATGCTGGAACTATCCTGGTTCAGTGCAGGAACCAAGATGTTGGCTCAGGAGTGTTTGTCAGAGTCTTGAACAAGTGCAGGACACAGCCTAGTTCAGTGCAGGGACAGTGATGCAGGCTCAAGAGTGTTTGTCGGGGGTTTGAACAAGGGCTTGACCCAGCCTATTTTAGTGCAGGGACTGAGATGTGGGCTTAGGAGTTTTTGCCGGGGGTTTTGACAAGGTCTGGACCCAGCCTGGTTCAGTGCAGTGCGTGAGATGAGGGCTCAGTAGTGTTTCTGGGGGTTTGAACAAGGGGAGGACTCACCTTAGTTCATGGGTAGGGAGCGAGTTGTTGGCTCAGGATTGTTTGTCAGGGCTTGAACAGAGGCAGAAACCATCCTGATTCAGTGCAGGGATGGAGATGTTGGCTCAGGAGTTTGTCGGGGATTTGAACATGGGCAGGACCCAGTGCATGGACCGCGATGCACGCTCAGGAGTGTTTGTTGGGGGTTTGAACAAGGTCAGGACCCAGCCTAGTTCAGTGCTGAAACCGAGATGTGTGTTCAGGAGTATGTGTTGGGGGATCGAACAATGGCAGGACCTAGACTCGTTCGGTCGGAGAAGTCAATGGCACCCCACTCCAGTACTCTTGCCTGGAAAATCCAATGAATGGAGGAGCCTGGTGGGCTACAGTCCACAGGGTCACTAAGAGTTGGACACGACTGACGGACTTCACTTTCATTTTTCACTCTCATGCATTGGAAAAGGAAATGGCAACCCACTCTAGTGTTCTTGTCTTGAGAATCCCAGGGATGGGGGAGCCTGGTGGGCTGCCATGTATGGGGTCGCACAGAGTCGGACACAACTGAAGAGACTTAGCAGTGGTAGCAGCAGATTCGTTCAGTGCAGTGACCGAGATGTGGGCTCAGGAGTGTTTGTCAGGGTCTTGAACAAGTGTAGGACCCAGCCTAGTTCATTGTAGTGAGTGATATGTGGGCTCAGGAGTATTTGTTGTGGCTTGAACATGGGCAAGGACTCATCTGCTTCAGTTCAGGGACTGACATGTGGGTTCCAGAGTATTTGTCAGGGTTTTGAACAAGGGTAGGACCCAGGTGGCTTCAGTGCAGGGAGTGAGATGTGGGATCAGGGGTGTTTCCTGGGGGGCAGGGAGTTGAACAAGGGGAGGACACACCTTAGTTCAGGGGCAGGGAGCTAGGTGTCGGCTCAGGATTGTTTGCCGGGGGCTTGAACAAAAGCAGGAACCATCCTGGTTCAGTGCATGGACAGAGATGTTGGCTCTGGAATGTTTGTCGGGGGTTTGAACAAGGGAAGGACCCAGCCTAGTTCAGTGCAGGGACTGAGATGCAGGCTCAGGAGTGTTTGTCAGGGTCTTCAACAAGGGCAGGACTCAGACTGCTTTTGTGCAGGGACCGAGATGTGGGTTCAGGAGTATGTGTTGGGGGATCTAACAAGGGCATGACCTAGACTGGTTCAGGGCCGGGGATGTGATATGGATACAGGAGTGTTTGTTGGGGTCTTAAACAAGGGCAGGACCCAGCCTAGTTTAGTGCAGGGACTGAGATGTGCGCTCAGCAGTATGTGTTGGTGGATCTAACAAGGGCATGACCTAGACTGGTTCAGTGCATGAACCAAGATGTAGGTTCAGGAGTATTTGTCGGGGTCTTGAACAAGGGCAGGACCCTGGCGGGTTCAGGGCAGGGAGTGAGATGTGTGATCAGGAGTGTTTTTTGGGGGATTGAACAAGAGCAAGACAGACCTAATTTCAGGGGCAGGGAGCGAGTTGTGGGCTCACGGTTGTTTGCCGGAGGCTTGAACAAAGGCAGGACTCAGCCTGCTTCAGTGCGGGGACTGAGATGTGGGCTCAGGTGTATGGGTTGGGGGAATCTAACAAGGGCAAGACACAGACTGGATCATGTGCAGGGCATGAGATTTGGGCGCAGCAGTGTTTGCCGGGGTCATGAACAAGTGTAGGACCGAGCCTAGTTCAGTGCAGTGACCAAGAGTTTGGCTCAGGAGCATTTGTCGGGGCTTGAACATGGGAAGGACCAGCCTGCTTCAGGGCAGAGCCCGAGATGTTGGTTCAGAGGTATGTGTCAGGGGACTAACTAGGGCAGAACCTAGACTGGTTCAGTGCAGTGACCGAGATGTGGACTCATGAGTATTTTCCAGGGGTTTGAGCAAGTGCTGGACCCAGCCTAGTTCAGTGCAGTGACAGAGATGTGGGCTCAGGAATGTTTCTCAGGGCTTGAACATGGGAAGGATACAGCCTGCTTTTGTGCAGGGACCAAGATGTGGGCTCAGGATTGCACTGGAAAAAAACATGATTCCATTCCTAATGAGTGTAATGCCTATATATAACAATTAGGTGTAACTAGTCCATTGTGCCATTTAGGAGCACCTCAAGATGCAAGGCAAATGCAAGGAAGTAGGAAAGGGGGAATTCACAGTACCACAATTATAATAGGGGACTTTAATACCCCACTTACACCTATGGATACATCAACTGAAAAGAAAATTAGCAAAGAATCATGAGCTGTAAATGTACTTTTGTGTGTTATCTGTCTTTACACTTACTATAGTGCCTCTAGTATGGCAGGAGGAGATACTATATAGTTGTCCATATTTCCTACTGTCAGGAAGTTACCTAGAACAATTGGTAGAGTTGGGAAATTGATAGAAAAGTCCTAATACAAAGATGTACCTTCTAAACTAGTGCTATCTTCCTTTTTCATAAGTGGAGAAGTACTCACCAAGAAAGTGAAATCCCAGATATCAGGTTATATGATCTCATAATGGGAATTTTCCAAAGATAGCAGTCTACATGCATATAAGTAAGTCCTGGCTCAAGCCCAGTTAATTATGCTAAATGTTAGAACATGTCTGATAGAACACATCTCCTTCAAGTCTCACACACCCTTCCTAAATTAATATCTTGAATTTCTGAGCTATGACTCTATACTTGGTATAGTATCATAGGCTGAGGCTTTAAGGTTGTAAAAGCTCATAGAGGACAGAGACCACATTAATTTATTACATTTGTAAATATCTCCTCAAGGCCTGCAGCCAGGTCTGGGGCAGCTGCCATCACCCTAAATGTCCAGAAGCTAGATCTGAAATCTGCCCTCCATTCTCCTCTCCAACTTCCTCCATCTTATCACCAACCTGTGGTGTTGTCTGTCCCTTACCCTGGAAAGATACTTTGTTCTTACAGTCTTCATCATCTTCCTTGAGTGCCTACCCATTGCCTATATTTCATACTGTCTGCTGATTGAATGAACACAATTTATGAATGGAAAGCAGAGGCTGAAGACAGGCCTGCACAGAAGCTTCTGAAGTTACCTAGTGGGAATCTGCATTGACATGTGACTACGTTGAGTGTTATTACTGACTTGAATCCTGTTCACTTGGTCATCTGGGAAATGCACATTTTCAGTCTGAAACTGGCACAAAAGGCTTTTTTTTTTTTCTTATTTCATTTTTGTGTACACCTTCTCTATAGTGTCCTATATCTGGTACTGTTACCTCCAAATATTCCCAGTTGAATGTGCCTTGGGCCTGATATGCACATATTCCGTCTTTTAGGCTTAGCTAAGATGGGAGGTTCAGAGGTCTTGTTGACACAATTTCTCAAATTGGTAGAGGACTTACAATCTACAATCTTTATCCATTACCAGGACACGTCCTTTGAAGGGCTGCAGGTGTTAACAATGAACTTGCCTGGACCCGTGCTTTTGTGGCCCTAATGGCCCTTCATAGAACTGAGGACCATTTGATTATCCTTAGGCACTTCAGTTTGGACTGGATTTTATCCTTTTGTTTGTTTTTTAAGCAGATGTACACTTTGCAAGCTAGAGTTGGTCTTGTGGGGTTCTCACAAATCCAGAGGACTGGCAGTAAGACTGGTGGCCATAGATAAGAATTTTTGCCATGGAAAGGTGACCTCATCATACCTGCAAACCCTCTGTGGGAAAGGCCCAGGTGGCTCCAACCATTTACAGGAGACCTTGTGATCCTGTAAGCTCCCCAATGGCTAGTGCAGCCTATTGTCTTGGTTAGGGGAGGTTAACGGAGGCATGATTACCATAATGTGCCTGCTTTGTGTCATCACTAAAGTAATAGGCAGAAATTGTTCTAGATAACATCCCTTTGCAATGACCATTCCTCAGGATTGGTGAGGTCCTATCATCAAGTTTCAGAAGGAAATCAGTGTGAAGGATTAAAGGATCATACTATATGTTTTTGACAAGGTCATGCTGACTTGCTGATGTGTGTACTTTCTTCTACAACTTTCTGTAAATTATGCCCCTTCCATTATTTCCTAGGGGATATTTACCCATATAATGGAAAGAATGGCCATCCTTGCTGAATCTCTGAAGAAACAGTTAAAAATCTTAGGGGGCATTAGGAATCTGTGAGGATTATCAATTGATGGGTAAGAGAGTTCTTTACCATTTTCATTTCGCTGAGAACCTAAGTAAGTTTGGTGAGTATCATTAAGTCCGACTCTTCCTGATCCCATGGATTGCAGCATGACAGGCTTCCCTGTCAATCACCAACTCATAGAGCCTGCTCAAACCCATAACCACTGATTCCCTGATGCCACCATGCATTTCATCTTCTGTCGTCACCCTCTCCTCCAGCCTTCAATCTTTCTCAGCATCAGGTTCTTTCCCAATGAGTCAGTCTTTCATTTCAGGTGGCCAAAATATCCAGGATCCAGTTCCAGCATCAGCCCTTCCAATCAATATTCTGAACTGATTTCCTTTAGAATTGACTCCTTTCATTTCCTTGCAGTCCAAGGGACTCTCAAGTGTTTTCTCTAACACCACATATCAATAGCATCGATTCCTTGGAGGTCAAGATTCTTTAGGTCCAATTCTCATCTCTTTACATAGCTTTGACTAGATTAACCTTTGTCTGCTTTATAATGTGCTGTCTAGCCTGGTTGTAACTTTTCTTCTAAGGAGAAAGCATATTTTAATTTCCTGAACAGAGTCACCATCTTCAGTGATTTTGGAACCTGCTCCCCCCAAATAGTTTCTCACTGTTTCCATTGGTTTCCCATCTTTATGTCACGAAGTGATGGGACCAGATGCCATGAATCTCATTTTGAATGTTGAGTTTTAAGTCACCTTAATCACTCTCCTCTTTTATTTTCCTCAAGAGACTCCGTAGTTCTTTCCATGTTCTGCCACATGAATCGTGTCATCTGCATATCTGATGTTATTGATATTTCTCCCAGCAAAGTTGATTCCAAACCCTGTTGCATTCAGTCTGGCATTTTGTGTGATGAACTCTTCATGTAAGTTCAATAAAGAGGTTGACAGTACAGCCTTGAAATATTCCTTTCCCAACTCAGAACCTGTCTGTTGTTCCATTTCCTTTTCTGACTGTTGCTTCTTGAGATGCATACAGATTTATCAGGAGGCATATAACATACTCTAGTAGTCCCATCTTTAGAAGAATTTAAAATGTTTTGTTGTGATCTACACAAACAAGTCTTTGGCATAGTCAAAAAGGAGTAGATGTTTTTCTGGTGCTCTCTGGCTTTTTTTTTTTTTTTTGTATCAAATATTTTATTTTATTTATTTATTTATTTATTTTTAAAAGAAAATCCATCCTGAACCCTCCTCCTTCCTCCCTCCCGATACCATCCCTCTGGGTCATCCGAGTGCACCAGTCCCAAGCATCCAGCATCGCGCATTGAACCTGGACTGGCATCTCGTTTCATACATGACATTTCACATGTTTCAATGCCATTCTCCCAAATCTTGCCACCCTCTCCCTCTCCCACAGAGTCCATAAGCCTGTTCTATACATCAGTGTCTCTTTTGTTGTCTCGTATACAGGGTTATCATAACCATCTTTCTAAATTCCGTATATATGCGTTAGTATACTGTATTGGTGTTTGTCCTTCTGGATTACTTCACTCTGTATAATAGGCTCCAGTTTCATCCACCTCATTAGAACTGATTCAAATGTATTCTTTTTAATGGCTGAGTAATACTCCATTGTGTATATTTACAACAGCTTTCTTATCCATTCATCTGCTGATGGACATCTAGGTTGTTTCCATGCCCTGGCTATTATAAACAGTGCTGCGATGAACATTGGGGTACACGTGTCTCTTTCCCTTCTGGTTTCCTCAGTGTGTATGCCCAGCAGTGGGATTGCTGGATGATAAGGCAGTTCTATTTCCAGTTGTTTAAGGAATCTCCACACTGTTCTCCATAGTGGCTGTACTAGTTTGCATTCCCACCAACAGTGTAAGAGGGTTCCCTTTTCTCCACACCCTCTCCAGCATTTATTATTTGTAGACTTTTGGATCGCAGCCATTCTGACTGGTATGAAATGGTATCTAATAGTGGTTTTGATTTGCATTTCACTGATAATGAGTGATGTTGAGCATCTTTTCATGTGTTTGTTAGTCATCTGTATGTCTTCTTTGGAGAAATGTCTATTTAGTTCTTTGGCCCATTTTTTGATTGGGTCATTTATTTTTCTGGAGTTGAGCTGGAGGAGTTGCTTGTATATTGTTGAGATTAGTTGTTTGTCGGTTGCTTCATTTGCTATTATTTTCTCCCATTCTGAAGGCTGTCTTTTTACCTTGCTAATAGTTTCCTTTGATGTGCAGAAGCTTTTAAGTTTAATTAGGTCCCATTTGTTTATTTTTGCTTTTATTTCCAATATTCTTGGAGGTGGGTCATAGAGGATCCTGCTGTGATGTATGTCAGAGAGTGTTTTGCCTATGTTCTCCTCTAGGAGTTTTATAGTTTCTGGTCTTACGTTGAGATCTTTAATCCATTTTGAGTTTATTTTTGTATATGGTGTTACAAAGTGTTCTAGTTTCATTCTTTTACAAGTGGTTGACCAGATTTCCCAGCACCACTTGTTAAAGATATTGTCTTTAATCCATTGTATATTCTTGCCTCCTTTGTCAAAGATAAGGTGTCCGTATGTGCGTGCATTTATCTCTGGGCTTTCTATTTTGTTCCATTGATCTATATTTCTGTCTTTGTGCCAGTACCATACTGTCTTGATAACTGTGGCTTTGTAGTAGAGCCTGAAGTCAGGTAGGTTGATTCCTCCAGTTCCATTTTTCTTTCTCAAGATCGCTTTGGCTATTCGAGGTTTTTTGTATTTCCATACAAATTGTGAAATTATTTGTTCTAGCTCTGTGAAGAATACTGTTGGTAGCTTGATAGGGATTGCATTGAATCTATAAATTGCTTTGGGTACTATACTCATTTTCACTATATTGATTCTTCCAATCCATGAACATGGTATATTTCTCCATCTATTAGTGTCCTCTTTGATTTCTTTCACCAGTGTTTTATAGTTTTCTATATATAGGTCTTTAGTTTCTTTAGGTAGATATATTCCTAAGTATTTTATTCTTTTCGTTGCAATGGTGAATGGAATTGTTTCCTTAATTTCTCTTTCTGTTTTCTCATTATTAGTGTATAGGAATGCAAGGGATTTCTGTGTGTTGATTTTATATCCTGCAACTTTACTATAATCATTGATTAGTTCTAGTAATTTTCTGGTGGAGTCTTTAGGGTTTTCTATGTAGAGGATCATGTCATCTGCAAATAGTGAGAGTTTTACTTCTTCTTTTCCAATTTGGATTCCTTTTATTTCTTTTTCTGCTCTGATTGCTGTGGCCAAAACTTCCAAAACTATGTTGAATAGTAATGGTGAAAGTGGGCACCCTTGTCTTGTTCCTGACTTTAGAGGAAATGCTTTCAATTTTTCACCATTGAGGATAATGTTTGCTGTGGGTTTGTCATATATAGCTTTTATTATGTTGAGGTATGTTCCTTCTATTACTGCTTTCTGGAGAGTTTTTATCATAAATGGGTGTTGAATTTTGTCAAAGGCTTTCTCTGCATCTATTGAGATAATCATATGGTTTTTGTTTTTCAATTTGTTAATGTGGTGTATTACATTGATTGATTTGCGGATATTGAAGAATACTTGCATCCCTGGGATAAAGCCCACATGGTCATGGTGTATGATCTTTTTAATATGTTGTTGAATTCTGATTGCTAGAATTTTGTTTAGGATTTTTGCATCTATGTTCATCAGTGATATTGGCCTGTAGTTTTCTTTTTTTGTGGGATCTTTGTCAGGTTTTGTTATTAGGGTGATGGTGGCCTCATAGAATGAATTTGGAAGTTTACCTTCCTCTGCAATTTTCTGGAAGAGTTTGAGCAGGATAGGTGTTAGCTCTTCTCTAAATTTTTGGTAGAATTCAGCTGTGAAGCCGTCTGGACCTGGGCTTTTGCTTGCTGGAAGATTTTTGATTACAGTTTCAATTTCCGTGCTTGTGATGGGTCTGTTAAGGTTTTCTATTTCTTCCTGGTCGAGTTTTGGAAAGTTGTACTTTTCTAAGAATTTGTCCATTTCTTCCTCGTTGTCCATTTTATTGGCATATAATTGTTGATAATAGTCTCTTATGATCCTTTGTATTTCTGTGTTGTCTGTTTTGATCTCTCCATTTTCATTTCTAATTTTATTGATTTGATTTTTCTCTCTTTGTTTCCTGATGAGTCTGGCTAATGGTTTATCAATTTTATTTATCCTTTCAAAGAACCAGCTTTTGGCTTTGTTGATTTTTGCTATGGTCTCTTTTGTTTCTTTTGCATTTATTTCTGCTCTAATTTTTAAGATTTCTTTCCTTCTACTAACCCTGGGGTTCTTCATTTCTTCCTTTTCTAGTTGCTTTAGTTGTAGAGTTAGGTTATTTATTTGACTTTTTTCTTGTTTCTTGAGGTGTGCCTGTATTGCTATGAACTTTCCCCTTAGGACTGCTTTTACTGTGTCCCACAGGTTTTGGGTTGTTGTGTTTTCGTTTTCATTCGTTTCTATGCAAATTTTGATTTCTTTTTTGATTTCTTCTGTGATTTGTTGGTTATTCAGCAGGGTGTTGTTCATCCTCCATATGTTGGAATTTTTAATAGTTTTTCTCCTGTAATTGAGATCTAATCTTACTGCGTTGTGGTCAGAAAAGATGCTTGGAATGATTTCTATTTTTTTGAATTTACCCAGGCTAGCTTTATGGCCCAGGATGTGATCTATCCTGGAGAAGGTTCCATGTGCGCTTGAGAAAAAGGTGAAATTCATTGTTTTCGGATGAAATGTCCTATAGATATCAATTAGGTCTAACTGGTCTATTGTATCGTTTAAAGTTTGTGTTTCCTTGTTAATTTTCTGTTTAGTTGATCTATCCATAGGTGTGAGTGGGGTATTAAAGTCTCCCACTATTATTGTGTTTTTGTTAATTTCTCCTTTCATACTTGTTAGCATTTGTCTTACATACTGCGGTGCTCCCATGTTGGGTGCATATATATTTATAATTGTTATATCTTCTTCTTGGATTGATCCTTTGATCATTATGTAGTGACCTTCTTTGTCTCTTTTCACAGCCTTTGTTTTAAAGTCTATTTTATCTGATATGAGTATTGCTACTCCTGCTTTCTTTTGGTCCCTATTTGCATGGAAAATCTTTTTCCAGCCCTTCACTTTCAGTCTGTATGTGTCCCCTGTTTTGAGGTGGGTCTCCTGTAGACAACATATGTAGGGGTCTTGTTTTTGTATCCATTCAGCCAGTCTTTGTCTTTTGGTTGGGGCATTCAACCCATTTACGTTTAAGGTAATTACTGATATTTATGATCCCGTTGCCATTTACTTTATTGTTTGGGGTTTGAATTTATACACCATTTTTGTGTTTCCTGTCTAGAGAACATCCTTTAGTATTTGTTGGAGAGCTGGTTTGGTGGTGCAGAATTCTCTCAGCTTTTGCTTGTCTGAGAAGTTTTTGATTTCTCCTTCATACTTGAATGAAATCCTTGCTGGGTACAATAATCTGGGCTGTAGGTTATTTTCTTTCATCATTTTAAGTATGTCTTGCCATTCCCTCCTGGCTTGAAGAGTTTCTATTGAAAGATCAGCTGTTATCCTTATGGGAATTCCCTTGTGTGTTATTTGTTGTTTTTCCCTTGCTGCTTTTAATATTTGTTCTTTGTGTTTGATCTTTGTTAATTTGATTAATATGTGTCTTGGGGTGTTTCGCCTTGGGTTTATCCTGTTTGGGATTCTCTGGGTTTCTTGGACTTGGGTGATTATTTCCTTCCCCAGTTTAGGGAAGTTTTCAACTATTATCTCCTCAAGTATTTTCTCATGGTCTTTCTTTTTGTCTTCTTCTTCTGGAACCCCTATGATTCGAACGTTGTAGGGTTTAATATTGTCCTGGCGGTCTCTGAGATTGTCCTCATTTCTTTTAATTCGTTTTTCTTTTATTCTCTCTGATTCATTTATTTCTACCATTCTATCTTCTAATTCACTAATCCTATCTGCTGCCTCTGTTATTCTACTATTTGTTGCCTCCAGAGTGTTTTTAATTTCATTTATTGCATTATTCATTATATATTGACTCTTTTTTATTTCTTCTAGGTCCTTGTTAAACCTTTCTTGCATCTTCTCAATCCTTGTCTCCAAGCTATTTATCTGTGATTCCATTTTAATTTCAAGATTTTGGATCAATTTCACTATCATTATTCGGAATTCTTTATCAGGTAGATTCCCTATCTCTTCCTCTTTTGTTTGGTTTGGTGGGCATTTATCCTGTTTCTTTATCTGCTGGCTATTCCTCTGTCTCTTCATCTTGTTTAAATTGCTGAGTTTGGGGTGTCCTTTCTGTATTCTGGCAGTTTGTGGAGTTCTCTTTATTGTGGCTTTTCCTCGCTGTGTGTGGGTTTGTACAGGTGGCTTGTCAAGGTTTCCTGGTTAGGGAAGCTTTTGTCGGTGTTCTGATAGGTGGAGCTGTATTTCTTCTCTTTGTTCAGTCGCGCTGTGGGGAGGGAGGGAGGGATGCTGCAAACAAATATCACTGGAGTGCGCTCGCAGTGCCTCAGCCACACTGTGTCTGCCCCCGCTCACGGCGCGTGTAGCCTCCCTGCCCACACTGCTCGGGCTCTAGGTTGTTCCGCCGGGAACCATCTGAGGCTGGCCCTGGGTTGCATGTACCTCCCAGGTCCAAGCCGCTCAGGTTCAGGCACTCGGGTAGTCCTCAGAGGCGCAGACTCAGTTGGGCCTGAGTTTTGTGCTCTTCCCAGGTCCAAGCAGCTCAAGTGATGAGGTGTTTGGCGAGCGCCAATGCTGCGACTTATCGCCTCCCCGCCACTCGGTTATCTGGGTGTAAAACCGGCGCACCTTCTCAGGCAGATGTTAACCGTCCAGACCCCCAAGAAGTTTTAGTTAGCAAAGAAGCCTGCTTACAGTTTTATAGATAATGTCTCTCTGGGGCTGCGATTGCCCCCTTCCGGCTCTGGCTGCCTGTCACCGGAGGGGGAAGGTCTGCAGCCGGCTATCTCTGATCAATTCTTTGTTTCGTGCGCGGGCCTGGCGGTGTCTTAGGTTGGGGCTGGCTTTTCGCGTGGTAGATATCCCACAGTCTGGTTTGCTCGCCCAAATTATTTTGCTCAGATAGTGCTCAGTGTATTCAGGCCAGATTCTTACTCTAAGCGATGCAGCCCATGCTGCACCTCCCTGCCCAGCCCCCGCTTGCTAATGGCGCGTGCAGGCGTCTGCGCTGCTTCTCCGCTGGGGGAGTTACCGTAGGACTCGCAATCTTTGAGTTTTAATTGTTTATTTATTTTTTCTTCCTGTTATGTTGCCCTCTGTGCTTCCAAAGCTCGGCACAGATTCAGCAGTGAGAAGGTTTCCTGGTGTTTGGAAACTTCTCTCTTTTTAAGACTCCCTTCCCGGGACAGAACTCCGTCCCTCCCTCTTTTGTCTCTTTTTTTGTCTTTTATATTTTTTCCTACCTCCTTTCGAAGAGTTGGATTGCTTTTCTGGGTGCCTGATGTCCTCTGCCAGCATTCAGAAATTGTTTTGTGGAATTTACTCGACGTTTAAATGCTCTTTTAATGAATTTGTGGGGGAGAAAGTGTTCTCCCCGTCCTACTCCTCCGCCATCTTGGCTCCTCCTCCTCTGGCTTTTTTGATAACCCAATGGGTGTTGGTAATTTAATCTCAGGTTCTTCTGACCTTTCTAAATCCAGCTTGAACATCTGGAAGCTCATGGTTCACATTCTATTGAAGCCTGGCTTTGGGAATTTTGAGCAGTACTTTGCGAATGTGTGAGATGAGTGAAGTTAAGTAGTAGTTTGCACACTCGATGGATTGCCTTTTATTGCGGTTGGAATGAAAACTGAACTTTTCCAGTGGTCTGGCCACAGCTGTGTCTTCCAAATCTGCTGGCATATAGAGGGCAGCACACTCACAACATCATCTTTTAGAATTTGAAAGAGCTCAACTGAATTCCACCACCTCCACGAGCTTTGTTTGTAGTTATGCTTCTAAAGTCCGACTTGACTTTGCATTCCAGGACGTCTGGCTCTAGGTGAGTGATCACACCATTGTGCTTAACTGGATCATGCAGATCTTTTGTGCATATTTCATCTGTGTATTCTTCCCTCCTCTTCTTAATAGCTTCTGCTTCTGTTACATCCGTACCATTTCTGTCCTTTATTGTGCCCCTCTTTGCATGAAATTTGCCCTTGGTATCTCTGATTTTCTCGAAGAGATCTGTAGGCTTTCCCATTCTATTTATTTCCTGTATGAACTGGTATTGATAACTGAGGAAGGTTTAATCTCTCCTTGCTATTCTTTGGGACTCTGCATTCAAATGGGTATTGTTTTCATTTTCTCGTTTTTGTTTAGCGTCTTTGGTCTTTTCAGATCTTTGTAAGGCCTTATCACTTTGTTATTTTGCATTTCTTTTATATGGGAATGGTCTTTATCCCTGATTCCTGTACAATGTCACCCCTCCACCCATAGGTCTTCAGGCACTCTGTCTATCAGATAGAATCCCCTGAATCTATTTATCACTTCCACTGTATAATCATAAGCGTTTGATTTTGCACCTGTAAAATATGCTAATCCCCTATTTCATGCAGAGAAATCGTCACCCAGACTTTTTTCAAAGAAATACAGAGAACTCTTTCTGTTATTCAGGAAATACATGAAATATAGCTGTACCTATTTGATGTTTTAGCTCAGATATCAATTTCTGATTCATTGAAAATTTTCTATTTCATGTGTACAGCTCAGTTCAGTTTAGTTCAGTCACTCAGTCATGTCTGACTCTTTGCGACCCCATGAATTGCAGTATGCCAGGCCTCCCTATCCATCACCATCTCCCGGAGTTCATTCTAACTCACTTCCATCGAGTCAGTGATGCCGTCCAACCGTCTCATCCTCTGTCATCCCCTTTCCCTTCTATCCCCAATATCTCCCATCATCAGAGTCTTTTCCAATGAGTCAACTCTTCCCATGAGGTGGCCAAAGTACTAGAGTTTCAGCTGTAGCATCAGTCCTTCCAAAGAAATCCCAGGGCTGATCTCCTTCCAAATGCACTGGTTGGATCCCCTTGCAGTCCAAGGGACTCTCAAGAGTCTTCTCCAACACCACAGATCAAAAGCATCAATTCTTCAGTGCTCAGCAATCTTCACAGTCCAACTCTCACATCCATATATGAAGACTGAAGAAACCATAGCCTTGACTAGACGAACCTTTCTTGGCAAAGTAATGTCTCTGCTTTTGAATATGCTATCTAGCTTGGTCATAACTTTTCTTCCAAGGAGTAAACGTCTTTTAATTTCATGGCTGCAGTCATCATCTGCAGTGATTTTGCAGCCCCAAAAAATAAAGTCTGACACTGTTTCCACTGTTTCACCATCTATTTCCCATGAAGTGATGGGACCAGATGCCATGATCTTCGTTTTCTTAATGTTGAGTTTTAAGCCAACTTTTTCACTCTCCTCTTTCACTTTCTTCTAGAGGCTTTTTAGTTCCTCTTCTCTGCCATAAGGGTGGTGTCATCTGTATATCTGAGGTTATTGATATTTCTCCCAGCAATCTTGATTCCAGCTTGCACTTCTTCCAGCCCACTGTTTCACATGATGCACTCTGCATGTAATTTAAATAAGCAGGGTGGCAATATATAGGCTTGCGATCCTCCTTTTCCTAATTGGAACCAGTCTGTTGTTCCATGTCCAGTTCTAACTGTTTTTTCCTAACCTGCATATAGGTTTCATGTGTACAAATCTAGAAAAATTTTCATATGTGAATAGTCGCGATTTCATATTTCATATGAGAACATTTCTCCCCAGATTGTTAAATGTGAAATACACAGAATTCCAAGTCTCATATCAGAAGACCTTCATTCAAGCTTTCTTGATGGAAATATACAGAATTTCAGAGCTCAAGCATGAAAATCTGTGGGAAAATTCTACATTTCTTGTAGGAGAATGAATGCACTTTTTTCAAATGTGAAGTAGACAGTATTCAATATTTCATGAAGGAAAGACAGCACAAATATTTTCAAATGAGAAATATGAAAAAATTCCATATCTCATGTGAGAAATCCTGTGACCATATTTTGATATGTGAAATAGACATTTTCATATTTCCTGTCAAAGAATCTGCATCCTGATTTTCATATCTCTAATGTGAAAAATTCCACATTTTAATAAGAAAATATTGTATGTATACTTTCATGTGAGATGTACAGAGAATTCCACATTTCAAGTTGGAAAAATTGTCCCCAGATTTGTATATGTGACTAATAGAGAATTTTATATTTCACATTCTGGAATATACATCTAGATTTTCAAATGTGAAACTGAGAGTTTCATCTTTTATGAAGGACTATGTCATTTCAGATGTCTGTACTTGAAACAGATAATACCTTCATCAAGAGGCGCCTTAATTCCTATTATTCTTCTGTCATTTGGGTGTTGTCATCTGGATAACTAAGTTATCATATCGCCCACATAAATTTTGTGTCTAGCTTGAGATTCATCTAGGATTTTATTTTTTCATGAGGTCCTCTGCACAGAAGTCAAATAACCAGGGCAACACTAGATAGCTTTGACTTATTCCTTTCCCGATTTTGAATCACTTCATTGTCCCGTGTCCAGGTCTAACTGTTGCAAATTTAATAGCGTACACATTTCCCAGGAGACAGGTAAGGAATTCTGATGTTCTTTTCTCTAAGAATTTTCCAAAATTACTTTTCTTTTTCAATGGTTTGTGTGTGATTCACAGTGTCCAAGTCATTAGCAGAAACAATTAAGCAGATATAGATGATTGTATAGTCTATACATCAATTTATGTGTACCTGTTATGACTGAATCACTAACTACACATTTCTGTGTTTTTTTGTTTGTTTATTTTTTGGTCATTGTTGTTATTGTTGTTTTCTCCCTTTATCAAGTAGTCAAGTACCAAGTAGTCAAGTCAAGTATGAACTTGCCAACTTATTCTACAGGAATTAAATTATGCCCATGGCAGTCTCTGACCCTTGAGACTCGCTGAATGGAATTAAGCTTTGAGATTTGAAATCAGACATCGGTACTCTGGGAAAATGTCAGGAACATTCAAAATATAGCTAGATATATTCAAGTGCTGACTTTTTGAGCCCAGTTATGCTATTATATTTTATGTGGAATGTTCTGCATTTCTTCATGCTGATGACAATTTATCATTAAGAGAAATTTTCTAGGGGGAAAACAACAACAACAACAAATGTGCTTGATTGCATGTTGGAAGTCAAAGTAATACCAGTGACGTGTGTACGTAAGCAACGTCCCATCAAACAGAGTAATTCATGTCCACTAATGTTTCATGTTTTGCTGTCAAGGAAAAAGAATAATAGAGCTTTCCAGGAAACACTGAGAAGTTCAAAGAAGGCAGAAATGTAGAAGGATATGAAATGCACCTCTCCCAGTGTATAGATCAGAAGTAACACTTCTACATGGTCAATAGTTTTCCCAGAGCATCAGATAAATACTAGCAGAAGACCCTAGTCCCCAGAGTGTTCCATGTGGGTTTCAGACATACCTGGGCGGGAAGGAATTAAGATGGGAAAAGAAGTATAAGAGGAAGCAAAACAAAACCTGAGCCTTGTGGTGGGAGATGGAGAAGCAGGGAAGAGATTTCCAGAATGAGGCAAGCCCCTTCAGTAAAGGGTAAATTGCTTTGGACTGAAAGGAAGCAAGGTAAGACAGCTGATGAAATATTATTTATGTAGAGCAAAAGTTACACAGATAATGTGTGTCGTGGCTCTATATGGCCCAAACTGCAATGCAGCTCAACCAGTGTGCATGGGGTCTGGAAGCTGGACACAGGATTTAGAGTGCCATCCTGGGAGAGGACTGTTGTTGGTTATGTGGAGATGGCCTGAAGGAGAAAGGGTGACAGAGAATGAGATGGCTGGATTGCATCACCAATGCAATGGACACGAACTTGGGCAAACTTCAGGAAATGGTGAGGGACAGGGAGGTCTGGCACACTGTGGTCCATGGGGTTGCAGATACAACTGGGCAAATGAACAACAACAATTTCTTGAGATAAAGCTGTTCCAGGGGGAGTAGAAGAGGAAAACATTTGTGAGAACAATGGAAGCGCCAAGTTCTCCCCTAGAGACGGAGGAAGTGGGAAGAGTCTGGCCACCTGGATTAGTGCTCTCCTGAAAGGTGTGCCTTCTGGCCACCTTGTAGAGTCCACTTCTCACACAGCCCTGATCTGTAGTCAGCAGGCACCAGCATGTGTCCTGAGGGCCTGACCTCCTACTGGGTACCAGGTTCTCGGTTGGTGTGAGATGCCCAGCCCTGTTGGTGGATGCTCAGGCTGACCACATGTCACTCCACAGCCACAAGCCCAAGGGAGCTTCCTCCTTGACCACAGCAATGGACCTGAACTGGACTCAGCCTTGGGGTTGTCTATGGAAGGAAAGTTGGGAAAGGTCATGTCTGTCTTTTGTTTGTTTGTTTGTTTGTTTTCTATTGTTGGCCAGCCAGTGCAGCTTGCAGGATCTTAGTTCCCCAACTATGTATAGAATCCCTGCCCTCAGCAGTGAAAGTGCAGAGTCCTAACCACTCCAGGACTACCAGAGAGTTCCTAGTAGGTCATTTCTTGAGCCTGGCAGATGGCCCAGAAGTCTGACGTTGGCTGCTGAGAGGCAGCCTTCTATGGGTGAGGCTTGGGTGAAGTCACAAAACATCCCTCTCTCCCTGATCTCTGGGAGCCCTGTGACCATGGCCCATATCATAGAAACTTCTGGAGGTAGAGAGAACTGAAGGACGACATACCCCCTCCCCACTCATATTCCTTTCCTGGCTACAGACCCAAAGGCCTTCCAATAAATTCATCTGCTCTCAACCCATCTACAGAAAGCATGCTGTCCTCCTTCCTGGAAACCTTCCCTGAAGAAAAGGTTGAAATCATGTCCTCTGCTTCTTCCTAACATAACATGTGAAGGCTTTTCTGTACATCCAGTGTTAAGCTTATGCTAGACAGCTATGGGTTTTCTTCCTTTTTTTTTTTTATTTTTTTATTTTTTGTTAAAACACATACTCCCCTTCACAACCAGGATGGTTTGAGCACAGGCCTTGCTCTGTTCTCAAGGCTCTGTCCCTCACAGTCTAGGAGAGAAGTAAAGAAAGTTGGGGCCAGAACGAGAGTTGGGTGGGGACTTTTAGCAGCAGTGGTCTGCAAGAAGGGGTCCACAGGAGCAGGCTGTGTCCTGGAAAATCTGGGTGGGTGGGCATTTGTTGATGTTTAGAAGTCACCTGGGAGCTGAGTCATCACCTGCATACTCCCCACCTGTCCTTGAGGTGAGCCCTCTCCAGGGACTCCTGATCTAAAGAACGCATTAATGTACTAAGGTGGCCACAAGATATACAAGAGACCTAAACAACAGGAAATTGTTTTCTCCCAGTTCTGGAGGCTAGAAGTCCAGGATCAAGGTATTGACAGTGTGGTTTCTCGGGAGATCTCTTTCCCTGATGCACAAACAGCTGCATTCTTGTGTCCTCCTGTCCCTTTATGTCCATGCATCCTTGATGTCTTGTGTGTCCTAATTTCCTTTTTTTTTTTTTTTTTTTTCTGGCCATGCTGCTTCACTTCTGGGTCTTAGTTTCCAGTCCAGGGGTTGAAATGGGGCCCTTGGCCGTGAAAATTCTGAGCCCTAACCACTGGCCTTGCAGGGAATTCTGCTCTCTCTTTTTATGTAGAGAACCATCAGATTGGACTAGGGCTTACCCTAGTGCCTTCATTGAGTTTAACTACCTTGTTAAGAATATCATCTACAAATATAGTCACATTCCAAAGTGTAGGGGGATAGGACTTCTACAGATAATTTTTTAAATGAATTAATTTATTTGATGGCACCAATTGTTAGTTGTGGCATGTGGGGTCTTTGGACTTCCTGGCAGCACATGGGATCTAGTTCCCTGACCAGGGACCGAAGTCCAGCCCCCCGCACTGGAAGTGGAGAGCTTTAGCCACTGGATCATTGGGAAAGTCCCCTCAACATATGGATTTTGTAGGACACAATGAAGCCCCAAACAGGGTTGATGGTAGGGTGATGTGCCTGGCTACACATTGTGGTGTAGCTTCACGTTGCACCCTGCCTGCTCCTTACAAATATCTGAGACGCTTAGTAACGTTGACTCCCTGGTCCCATTCCTGGAGATACTTATTCTGTGGGTATGGAGTAAGATCGGCAAAATCAACCAGAACTTTTCAAAATCAATCAGTGCTTTTCAAAACTCTCTAGTACTCACTGTTTAATATGGACACCTTAAGCAGCCTGGGCAACACCTGGAGTTTGTGAGAAACTCAAGACTCTCAGGCCCCACTCACAACTGTCGGACGAGAATATGTTTTTACACAAGACACGTAGGGAAATCCTTAGATTCACTGAGGGTTACAAAGCACAGCCCAGGAGATTTGCAAGTGTGGCCCAAACTGAGAAGTTTGGATCCAGATCTCTGAGCTTTGCTTATACCCTAACTTCCTTTAGTACGAAGGACATCCAGAAGCCCCAGGACAGAGTGTGGAGGTCCTAGAATCTCTGAAGAGTGGTGGGGAGGATGAAGCTCCCAGCTCAAGGTACAACATCTGATTGGTTTATTGAATTACCAATAACACGCTTCTCCCAAGGCAGGTGCTCAGTGTGTCACATGAAGAAAAAATTAATTCCTGACCCTCAACCCTCAGGGTCTCCTGAAGGAGTAGATTCTTGGATATTTTAAGCATGTTTTTACTGTTGTTTGGGTTCCCCTTGTGCCTCAGCTGGTAAAAAATCTGCCTGCAATGTGGGAGACCT
This sequence comes from Bos taurus, assembly GCF_002263795.3. NCBI lineage: Eukaryota > Metazoa > Chordata > Mammalia > Artiodactyla > Bovidae > Bos > Bos taurus. The sequence goes on from NC_082638.1 coordinate 26,075,970, forward strand.
GAGTTTGATCCCTGGGTTGGGAAAATCCCCTGGAGACAGGAAAGGCTACCCAGTCCAGTATTCTAGCCTGGACGATCCCATGGACGGTATATAGTCCATGGGGTCAGGAAGGGTCAGACACGACTGAGGGACTTTCACTTTCACTGTTGTGGTTTAGTTGCTAAGTTGTGTCTGAGTCTTTTGTGACCCCATAGACTGTAGCCTGCCAGGCCCCTCTGTCCATGGTATTTCCCAGGCAAGAATACTGGACTGGGTTGCCATTTCTTCCTCCAGGAGATCTTTCCAACCCTTTCATTGAAACCAGGTCTCCTGCATTAACAGGTGGATTCTTAATTGCTGAACCACCAGAGATCAATCTTTCCCAAAGTATTGGATGATTTTACACCCTGGGACTCACGTCACATCAGAATCAAGTGAGGCAAACATTGAACTTTCAGATGCCCAGGCCCCCTCCTCAGGCAATTTTAGTTTCTTAGGTATGATATGCAGCCCTGGAATCTCTATGTTTAATAATGTCCCAGGTGATTCTGAGATTTGAACAATCTTTAGAAGCATATGAAAATGAAAGTGTTAGTCATCCAGTTGTGTTTGACTCTTTGCAAACCCATGGATAGTAGTTCCCCAGGCTCCTCTATCCATGGAATTCTCGAGGCAAGCATACTGAAGTGGATAGCCATTCCCTTCTCCAGGAGATCTTCCTGAACCAGGGATCAAACTCCGGTCTCCTCTACTGCAGGCAGACTTTTTACTGTCTGAGCCATTAGGGAAGCGTAGAAGCATAAATATGTAGTCAACATGTTCCTTCCTTTCCCCTAAGTTTTTGCAAACATTTTAAAATTGACATCCAAAATGTTTTTATTGTAAATGTAAACACAGCAAAGGATGTACCTTTGGGCATACAATAAAAATAAACCCTTTAAGTAATCAAACTAGGAATTCCCTGGCAAACCAGCGTTTACTGCTCAATGCTATCACTCTGGTGATCTGGGTTCAGTCCCCGGTCAGGAAACTAAGATCCTGCAGGAAGTCTCATGGTGTATCCATAAATAAATAAAACTGTTAATATCATGCTTACAAATACATCCAGAAGAATGTAAAGAGCATAGAGTTCAAAAATATATATATTTTTATTCATTTATTTGGCTGCCTCGAGTCTTAGTCATGGCATGCAGGATCCTTTGTCCTTTCTACTGCCCTCTGGTATATGGGATCTTAACCACCATGTATTAAACGCACATTCCCTACATTGGAAGGCAGATTCTCAACCCATGGACCACGAGGGAAGTCCCTAGCCTTGGGTTTTGATACTCACCAACATTGCAGAAGGACATGGCAAGGCAATCCAGCATTTTTGCCTGGAGAAGTCCATGGATAGAGGAGCCTGGCTGGCTACAGTCTATGGGGTTGCAAGAAGTCAGATACAACTGAGCAACTAGGCACAGCACTCACCATCAACCGTCTTAAAAGAGTCTAAAACGAGCTCTTTCTAATGGTCAGTTCTGTATTTTTTTTCCCTGCTTCATTGAGATGTAATGGACACATATTGTGTAAATTTAAGGTGAACACATGTTGATTTGATAAGAACAGTGTTTTTGATGTTATATCTGGTTACAACACTTGAGATCACGTTCATCAGTGAACTTCATTTTTGTTCTAATTCAGTGACTCTGTTGCCTTATAAGGAATGGAAATACACATATTTCTACTCTGAAACCCTCCCTCCCTCTATGTATCTGTGTGCACAGGGTTGTAAAGGCAGTGGGAAGGAAAGCTTGAGATATAATCTTGGTGGTGCAAAGGGGGAGGAGAGAGAAGACGGGGAGTGAGTGAGGAAGGCAGAAGGATGGGGACCAGGGTGTGACCTGACACCCCTGACCTGGTTTAAGAAAGCATGAGCCCCTGCCTAGAAAAAGCTCCTGGGGTTCAGCATGAAGATCCACAGTGAGGACCCCTGAAATCCAGCAGGTGCTGAGTCTTCAAGTGCAGATCATTTGGGAGTAAGCTTGCTTTCTGCTCTCCTCACCATGCCCACCCACCCCCAACCCACCACCCTTGCTCCCAGAAGAGGACAGGGGTTTGCTGTTTGCAGCTAGAGAATTTTCTGGTATTGGAGGTGAACCCCTGATTTTTCCATTCCTGATACCAGCCCGAGCTCTGTTGGAATAGCTATGTGGACCACCTTCCCCTGCCCTTAAGCTATTGAATCCCAAATAACTAAAGATGCAGATAAACTGGAGATAAGATGGTGGGCCTCTGGATGCCAGAGAGGGAAGTGGGGACTCTCACCACCCTGAGACCTGGAAAACAGCCCCTGGGTGGGGCCCTGCAGCCGCACCCACATTCTTTCCTCTCTTTAACAATTTGGTAGAAAGGTTTCTAGTTGAAAGATCCCATGGGGAAAAACTGGCTCAGAAACCTGATTGGAGCACCATTTGGATACTATGGATTGGATTAGAATGGGCTTTCAAAGGCTTGGAATCTCCTGATCCAGCCTCACTGAGAAAAGGCTTTTGGAGAGCCAGGTAGGAGTTTCATGGACACTGGACACAGGAAGCAGTGCTGATATTTCCAGAGAAATCTTTCTGGGGCGTGGAGACAGAGATACTCCAGCTTCATCCTCCAGTGGGACTCAGAATAAGAAGTGTTTAGCTGCACTGAGTCAACTGGACTTCAGGAGCTGGTGAGCCATGGGGTTTGGAATGCTTCATTTTGTTCTCTACAGCCATGAGTGTGCAAAATTGCTCTGTAAAGGCCCAGAGAGTAAACAGGCATTAAGCGCCAATGCAGTCTCTGCCATTAGCAGAGTGAAATAGCCTCGGGTACCCACTCCAGTGTTCTTGCCTGGAGCATCCCAGGGACAGGGGAACCTGGTGGGCTGCTGTCTATGTGGCCACACAGAGTCGGACACGACTGAAGTGACTTAGCAGCAGCAACAGCAGCAAATGATCACGGCTGTGTTCCAATAAAACTTTATTTGTGACACTGAAATTTAGATATCCTATAATTTTCACATATCGCAAAATATTCCTTTGTTTGCCCCCAAATTAAAAAAATGTAAAAATATTAAATATATTTTTAAAAGTTAAAAAAAAAAAAAAAACTAAAACCTAAAAATCATTCTTAGCTTGCTCGTTGGGAGAAAAAGCAAACAGGAAGCAAGCCAATTTGTAAATTCCTGTTTAAACCATTTGCCTATATAATGCAGCTAGCATCCCATTAGTGACTTGTGACATGAATTTAGTAGGCTGGATTCTGCTTATGAAAAACAGAAATTTCCATTAAATCTAAGATGACATCAGCTGTAAAATACAGCATTATTCCTTTTCTTTTCTTTTTTTCTGCCACACCCAGTGGCATGTGGGATCATAGGTCTCTGACAGGGATTGAAGCCATGACCCTGGCCTGGAAGTGAGGAGTCTTAAATACTGGATCACCAGGGAAGTCCCACAGAATTATTTTTCATACCACTATAAAATATACACATATATACATATGTATGTGAGTGTGTTCAGTTGCTTCAGTAATGTTTGACTCCTTGCAACACTATGGACTTGGAGAAGGCAATGGCACCCCACTCCAGTACTCTTGCCTGGAAAATCTCATGGACGGAGGACCCTGGTGGGCTGCAGTCCATGGGGTCGCTGGGAGTCGGGCACGACTGAGCGACTTCACTTTCACTTTTCACTTTCATGCATTGGAGAAGGAAATGGCAACCCACTCGTGTTCTTGCCTGGAGAATCCCAGGGACAGTGGAGCCTGGTGGGCTGCTGTCTCTGGGGTCGCACAGAGTCGGACACGACTGAAGCCACTTAGTAGCAGCAGCAGCAGCAGCAACGCTATGGACTGTAGCCCACCCGGCTCCTTTGTCCATAGGATTCTTCAGGCAGGAATACTGCAGTGGGTTGCCATGCCCTCCTCCAGGGGGTCGTCCTGACCCAGAGATGGAACCTGCATCTCTTACATCTTTTGCATTGTCAGGAGAGACCTTTACCCCTAGGGCTATCATTTATACACAACCAAACAAACTATAATATGCTGCTAATGAAATGTGATCTGGTATCAGAAATGGTCAAATGTAAACTGTAGAATGTCCCTTAATGTCAATGAAACATGTTAACAGCATGGAAGCTATCAACAAATGTATTATATGGAGAGAAATTGTGTTACAAACCTTTTATTTCAATGACCACTACTGCCCCTGTCAGCATCCAACTACATACTGGCTGACTTTCTCCCTTGCATGATACTTTTAATTCATTAAGATTTGGAATTCATTAAATGCTTGGAGAAATTGGTTGTCAGCTTCTTTGCTAAGATCAAGTGTAAGAACCTGGGGAGCCAGGAATTAGTGGGTCAAGCCTGTGGTACAGATAAAAGATTGTATTCATAACAGCTACTGTTTATTTATGCAGCAGACATGTAGCACTGACAGACACCAGAACTTGTTCTAGAAACAACAATACAGCAACCCAATAGCTCTGGAGTTGAATATGGCATGTGAGTTGGGGGAGGCTGTGATTTCTGACATCAGGGTCAGGGAAGCCTGGCAGAGAAACTGTGGACTGAAGCAGGTCAGGAGTTGGGTGACAGTACTTGAGACAGTGTCCAAGGCAGGGGGAGTAGCAGAAGTCCTGAGAAGGCCCTGTCCTCTCTCCTTGGTACCCTTGGGAGATTGGGTCTGGGAACCCTGCACCCACAGATACCAAAATCCATGGATGCTCAAGTTCCTTATATAAAATGGTATAGTCTTTGCACGTAACTTAAGGGGATGCTCCCACATGCTTTAAATCATCTCCACATTCCTTGTAATACCTAATACAATGCCAATGCTGTGTAAATAGTTTCATTTACAATGTACATGCTATATATATACACATATATATGCATATACATATATGTGTATATATGCATATGTATGTATTTTTGTATGTATGTGTGTGTGTATGTATATGTATATATAGTTGCCAGCATGAGGCAGGTTCAAGTTTTGCTATGAGAACTTTCTGGAATTTTTTTTTTTTTTGATCCATGTATAGAGTCTGGAGCCTTCTGGACTCAGAGAATGGAGGGAGTGAGGGGCACCCCCAAGGGACAGCTGGGGGCTCTTTTGGACATTTTATGTTGGTCAGCATTTCTGAGTGAGATTGGAGATCTATAAGCAAAGTGGTGCCTACCAGCTCTCCTGTAGAGTTTAACAGGAGCACTGGGGCCACTATGGGGAGACAAGGCAAAAGTAGGGTCTGGAGAAGGAAGTTTAAAATGATCATGTCACTTAACTGAGTTTGAGATGTTTCCTTATGTCTAAGGGTGTTAATAGTTATCTCAATGTTTCAGCTGATGATTAAATCAGGTACTAATTTTGTCTTTTGGAAGAAATATAATCATCACCACTTATCTGCAGAGAATAAGTTCCAAGACCCCCAGTGGACATCTGTAACCACACATAGTATCAAACCCTATATACACAATGGTTTTTCTATACAAACATACCTGTGATGCAGTTTATTTTATAAAAGAACAGTAAGAGATTGGCAACTTCCTAATAATAACAGGAAAGTGAAAGTGAAGTTGCTCAGTCGTGTCCAACTCTTTGCAACCTGATGGACTGCAGCTTACTATGCTCCTCTGTGATGGGATTTCCCAGGCAAGAATTCTGGATTGGGTTGCCATTTCCTTCTCCAGGGATGGAACCCAGGTCTCCTGAATTGTAGCAGACACTTTACCATCTGAGCCACCAGGGAAGGTGTAATAATAACATAGAACAATTATAACAACATATTTTTATAACAGTTTTGTGAATGTAGTCTCTATGTAAAATATATTACTGAACTAATTTCGTGATTTTTTTTTTTCACCCTAACTATGCACTATGCTCTGTGGCCATACCTTTTGCAGTTTGCAGTTTGACAGCAAAACTAACCCAGATTTCTTTTCTCTGCTTCACATTCACCACAGATATTAGCAACCTCAGCATACTTTTTTTTCTTTTTATATCAAATTGAGAACTTTGATCTTTTCACTTAAAGGTAGCACTTAAAGGATTCTCTCTGGCATGTCTAAATAACCAACATCACTCCACTTATGGTTTGGGGCCATTATTGAGTAAAATAAGGGTGACTTGGTCACAAGCTCTGTGACATCTCAACAGTCATTGTGGTAACCGAGTGACAAATGGGTGAGATGTGCAGGACTAAGTTCGATTCACATTTCTGGGCAGGAGGAAGCAGGATGGTGTGAGATTCCAATCCTACTCCTCAGAATGACATGCAATTTAAAACTTATGAGTTATGTATTTCTGGAGTTTTCCATTTAATATTTTCAGTGAACAACTGAGGGTTAACTGAAACCACAGAAAGTGACACCTGAGATCAGAGGGGATGACCTTGTTCTGTGGTTGCCTTTAGGTGGAAAATACACTGGAAGTGGCCACTTGAAGCCAAAAGTGATTGTAAAATGGCCCATCTCTTCCTGTGTGAGGAAGCACAAGCACGACCACAACCCGAGACAAAGACCGCAGGGTCCAAACCCAGAGATGAGGATAATGATGATGCTGAGGTCATCTTTGTTGGAGTGCAGCATGTCAGTGAGGATGCTGAAACTCTCTTTGTCAGAGTGATTTCAAGTTCAAAGCCAGTCATTTCTAACATTTTGAACAGAGTGACCAGGGATGCATCTTCAAGAAGAAAGAAGGGCCACGTGAGTCCAGATCCCTCCTGCACATTGCAACCTGCAAATCTCAGGACCCCAGCATCAGAACCAGTGGCTGTATCATTAGCTTCTCAGTCTGAATGGGGAGGAAAAAACAGTCCTGTTATTTTCGAGCCTTCATCTAAACCTGATTATAAAACGAGCTCTCTGGAAGCTGTGCTTCACAATTCAGAATTGCTCTCTCTGCGGCCTCATTGTCTATCTGGAGCTAGTCTCTCAATAGCAGGCAAGGATGAAAGTCCTCTTAATTCAAAGCAATGTCCCGCTTCAGATGTAAAATGTAACAGTGGGAATCCCAAAAGACCCAAACTCAGCAATGGAATCCCAGGGGGACCTGCCTCCACCATGGCCCCTGTAGGTATTTCTCCTACAAAGGACACGATTATGACCTTGGAAGGTCTCCTGACCTCACCGAGCCATGTTCATCGCGGGGCATCATTTTCACAGACTCACGCAAATGACCAGGCATGCTTCAGTCTTATGGATCCAGACAGAACATGTAGTTGGAGGGGCTGGAGAAAACGGACTTTTTGACTCTTGCAAGTCAGAGCAAGACTGTTGATCCCATGAAAGGAAATCTGATCATGTTACTTGATGACTTTTACTATGGACAGCATACAAGAGATGGGCAGTCAGAACAGAAGACTCACACAGTCTTTAAATGCCTCAGTTGCTTGAGAGTTCTAAAAAATGTCAAGTTTATGACCCATGTGAGGAACCATCTGGACCTGGAGAGGCAGAAGGGTGACAGCTGGGAAATCCACACTACCTGCCAGCACTGCCACCACCAGTTTCCCACCCTGTTCCAGTTGCAGTGTCACATTGAAAGTGTCCATGCTTCCCGGGAGCCCTCCACGGTCTGTTATATCTGTGAATTGTCCTTCAAAACAGATCAGGTTCTCTTATAGCACATGAAGGACAGTCACAAACCTGGCAAAATGCCCTATGTGTGCCGTGTTTGCAATTACAGACTGTCAGCCTTGGCCAATGTAGAGGTACGTTTTAGAATATGGCATGGAAACATGAACAATTTGCTTTGTCTGTTTTGCTTCGAAATTTTCAAACTGGTGACATCCTTCATAAACCACACTTGGAGGCACTGAAATAAGAGGGTCTTTCCATATTCCAAGTGCTGGCTACAGTGTTTGAAAATGAAGGAAAAGACAGAACACCAAACAAAGAATCATCAGTCTTTCAAAAAGCCAGAGCAATTGTGAGGGTTGCCTCCTGAAACAGAGGTCATGATCCAAACTTCAGTTCAGCTGGGACTTAGAGAGACAGCATCCATCATTGTGAGGAACACTGACTCCCAAGTGTCACCCAGAAAATCTACAAAGAAGATTGACTACAAACACAAAATATTCCAGACGTGTTGCAGCAAGGGATCTGGCTAAAAATTAAGTTCTACCCACCTCCAGAAATTCAAAAAAGCCCTATTGAGGTTCAGCCAGCTGTACATAGAGACCCTGCCTGGCTTTTGTTGTTCAGTTTCTCAGTCGTGTCTGACTCCCTGTGACCCTATGAACTTCAGTATGCCAGCTTCCCTGTCCATCACCATTTCCCGAAGCTTGCTCAAACTCGTTCCGTTGGGTTGCTGATGCCATCCAACCATCGTGTCCTCTGTCACACCTTCTGCTCCTGCCTTCAATAGTTCCAAGTATCAGGTTTGTTTGTTTTTTTTTTTTCCCAATGAGTTGACTCTTCCCATCAGGAGGCCAACGTATTGGACATTCAGCATCAGTTCTACCACTGAATATTCAGGGTTGATTTCCCTTAGGATTGACTGGTTGGATCTCCTTGCAGTCCAAGGGACTCTCAAGAGTCTTGTCCAACATCACAGTTCAAAAGTGTCCAGTCTTTGGTGCTCAGGCTTCTTTATGGTCCAACTCTCACATCCATACATGACTACTGGAAGAACCATAGCCTTGACTCCACTGACCTTTGTTGGCAAAGTAATGTCTCTGCTTTTTAATATGCCATCTAGGTTTGTCACAGCTTTTATTCCAAGGAGCAAGCATCTTTTAAATTCGTGGCTGCAGTCACCATCTGCAGTGATTTTGGAGCTCAAGAAAATAAAGTCTGTCACTGACTCTTTGTTTCCTCGTCTATTTGCCATGAAGTGATGAGACCTTTGACTGTGTGGACCACAACAAACTCTGGAAAATTCTTAAAGAGATGGGAATACCAGACCATCTGACATGCCTTTTGAGAAATCTGTATGCAGGTCAAGAAGCAACAGTTAGAACTGGACATGGAACAAGAGACTGGTTCTGAATAGGGAAAGGAGTATGTCAAGATTGTGTACTGTTGCCCTACTTATTTAACTTATATGCAGAGTACATCATTAAAAATGCTGGGCTGGATGAAGCACAATCTGGAATCAAGATTTCTGGGAGAAATAGCGACAACCTCAGACATGCAGATGCTGCCACACTAATAACAGAAAATGAAGATCCTCTTGATGACAGGGAAAGAGGAGAGTGAAAAGGCAGGCTTAAAACTCAATATTCAAAAAATGAACATTGTGACATCTGGTCCCATCACTTCATGGCAAACAAATGGAGAAAAAGTGAAAATAACAGCAGATCTTATTTTCTTGAACTCCAAAATCACTGTGGATGGTGAATGTAACCACAAAATTAAAAGTAGCTAGCTCCTTGGAAGAAAAGCTATGACAAACATAGATAGCATTAAAAAAAAAGCAAAGGCATCACTCTGCTGACCAAAGTTGTTATAGTCAAAGCCACAGTGGCTCAGACAGTAAGGAATTCACTTGTAATGTGGGAGACCTGGGTTTGACCATGGGAAGGACATCTCTGTAGTCCAGTAGTAAGACTCAGTGCTCCCCAATTAGGGAGTCCAAATTCATTCCCTGGTCAGGGCATTAGATCCCACATACTGCTGCTAGAAATACTGCATGTGACAGTTAAAAATCCTGCCTCCCACATGCTACAGTGAAGACTGAAGAGTCCTTGTGCTGGAACTAAAACCAAGCACAGCCAAGTAAATGAATAAATATTTGAAAGAAAGAAAGAAAAAGATATGAGAATTCCCTGGTGGTTCAGTGGTTAGGACTTGATGCTTTCACTGCCAATGGCCAGGGTTCAACACCCTGGTTATGGAACTAAGATCCCACAGGTTCCATGGCATGGCCAAACAAAACCCTAGAAAGATAAATACGGAGGAAATAACTCCCAAAGTTTGAAAATGAAGCAATATAACTTCACCCAGGCTGAAGATAGATTAAGGATTGCCAGGAACCCAAAGTGCAAAAGTGGCACCTCTGTAATTCACTACTGCTTCTAAGTCACTTCAGTCGTGTTTGACTCTGTGCAACCCCATAGGTCGCACAGCCCACCAGGTTCCCCCATCCTTGGGAACACTGGAGTGGGTTGCCATTTCCTTCTCCAATGCATGAAAGAGAAAAGTGAAAGTGAAGTCGCTCAGTCATGTCAGATTCTTAGGGATCCCATGGACTGCAGCCTACCAGGCTCCTCTGAGCATGGGGTTTTCCAGGCAAGAGTACTGGAGTGGGGTGCCATTACCTTCTCCATCTGTAACTCACAAGCTTCTTTAATATTGTGGTTTAGGCTCCTCCTACTCCTGCTTCTGAACCTGAATAACTTACTGGTCCTGAGAGAAATTGTTATGGGAAAAATAAAATACTTAAGCTGAATGATATTGAAAACAGAAAATTTTTGAGATGGAGATAAAGCAGTTTCATGTGTTAATGTGCATTACATTTGAAAAGAAGAAAGGTTGGCAAAACAATGATCTAAGTCAGTGCTATTCCCAGAAGTTTCTGCAGCAATAGAAAACTTTTAAATAATTGTTACATGTATGCCCTAATAAGGACAACAAGCTTTTCACATATATAAATGCATATGTTTCTCTTCTCTGAGGTTACCTGTTTATATCCTTTATCTGAATTTTCAGATGGAGTGTTCATCTGGTAGGATTTTTTTTTTGGCTTTGCTGTGAGGATTAAGGGATTTAGATCTTCAACCAGGGATGGAATCTCTGCCCCCTGCAGTGGAAGCACAAAGCCCTAACAACCAGATCACTAGGGAATTCTCAATGAATATGTTTTCTATGTCCTTGTCTAATATGCCACTTTGGAGATGTTAAAATGTAGCTAGTGTGACTGAGGTATTAAATCTTTGTGTGTGTTCAGCAGCTTCAGTCCTGTCTGACTCTTTGTGACCTCATCAGTGTAGCCTGCCAGGCTCCTCTCTCCATGGGATTACCCAGGCAATAATACGGGCAGGGGTCGCCATTTCCCTTTCCAGGGGATCTTCCTGAACCTGGGTGTCTTTTACATCTCCTGCATTGGCAGGCAAGTTCTTTACCACTAGCACCACCTGGGAAACCTCTTAAATCTTTACTTTAATTTAATTAAATTAATTTAAAATGAAAAGATATGGCTAGAAGAACCAGATCTTCCTTATAAATGAGTTTCAATTAATTTGTATACTCAGTAACTTGTGTTTCTCTTAGATATTTTCCTCAAGATGAGAGTCCATGCCCCTCCCCAAGTGTAGGCTGGGTTTAGTGACTTGTTTCTAAAGAACAGAATATGTCAGAGGGAAGGAGATAACTTTATAGCAGAGGAACTAGTGGTAAGTCATATTGATAGTATGAATCCTTGATGGGAAGTGATAAGAAAGATATTTTGCCTTGGAGGTATAGTTCTAAAAATATATAAACCCCAGTGCAACCAGGAGAAACATATCAAACCCATATTGAGAGTCATTGTGCAAAATGCCTGTCCCTGAAGGACTCCTGAGAATTGTCAAAAGTCATGTAAAGCAAGGAAAGTTTAGGAAACTGCTATAGACCAGAGTAAACTAAGGGAGGTATCTGTAGCTTTTGGCTATATATCCTCATGCAGTTCAGTATCCTGTATGGGAATATGAAACTGGAAAAGAACATTTTTGGAAAAGCTGGTAAAATTTGCATAAAACCTGGAACTTAGTTAAAGGTACCCTACTGAAAGATGCTGGAATAATTGTGAGGCTTAATGGAGGTCATTTCACAGATATATATTTTAGACATTGCAAGTATTTTGTCTACATCACACCCTCTTCATTTTGATTTCACTGGAATGGAAATCTAAAGTATGGTACACTTAACTGAATTGAAATCTTCAAATACAAAGGATCAATAATATTTAAATTGTGTGATCTGACCATATGCAATCATGAGAAATTGACAAAGAAACATCTTTTAAAATGCCATTCATTTGGAAAATATCACTAACTACATTAATCCATAATATATATCTCCATGGAATTTTCAGGCAAGACTACTGGAGCAGATTGCCATTATTTTCTCCAGGGGAATCTTCCTGACCCAGGATCAAACTCAGGCCTCTTGTGTCTCCTGCATTGGCTGGAAAGTTCTTTCCCAGTTGAGGTATCAGGGAAGCCCATACAATATATAATCTTTGTCTTAAGAAGATAATATTAGGATATACTTGAAGTGAATGATAATGAACAAACTATGCAGCAAAAATTGTGAGACACAGTTAAAGTTGTATGGAGAAACGATGGAAACAGTGACAGACTTTATTTTCCTGGGGTCCAAAATGATTGTGGGTGGTGACTGCAGCCACGGAATTAAAAGATATTTGCTCCTTGGAAGAAAAGCTATGACAAACCTGGACAGCATATTAAAACACAGAGACATTACTTTGCTGACAAAGTCCATCTGGTCACAGCTATGGTTTTTCCAGCAGTCATGTATGGATGTGACAGTTGGATCATAAAGAAGGCTGAGTGCCAAAGAATTGATGCTCTTGATCTTTGGTGTTGGCGAAGACTCTTGAGAGTCCCTTGGACAGCAAGATTCAGCAGTCAATCGTAAAGGAAATCAACTCTGAATATTCACTGGAAGGACTGATGCTGAAGCTGAAGATCCAATAGTTTGGCCACCTGATGTGAAAAGCCAACTCATTGGAAAAGACCTTGATGCTGGGAAAGACTGAGGGCAGGAAGAAGTGGGCAGCAAAGGATGAGATGGTTGGATAGTATCACCAACTAAATGGACATGAGTCTGAGCAAACTCCAGGAGATAGTGAAGGACAGCTAAGCCTGGTGTGCTGCGTGCAGTGCATGGGGTTGCAAAGAGTCCTACATGATTGACGGACTGAACAACAACAACAAATTAAAGTAAACTTATAGCATTACATATAAGAGAAATGAGAGTTACAAATAACTATCTCAAAAAGTTGTAAAGATGCACAACAGAACAAACTTATAGCGATAAGAAGGAATGCAATTAATAAAGAATGAAAAATCAATATAATAGAGAAGAAAATATTGTAACAAAACCAAGACTTTATTCCCCCATATGACTACTAGGAGACTTCCAGCAGAACAGAGCATTTTAAAAAGACTCTGTAAAGGGCCCAAAAAGAACTATTTTAGGCTTTGCGAATATGATCTTTGACGATTGATCAAGTTTTCAGTCATAGACAATAACCAAAGGAACTGGCAAGTCCCTGTTTCAACTTTAAGGACACCAAAAATTGAACTTCACACAATTTTCACGTCAGAAAATAATATGCTTTTCGGTTTTCCTCAGCCATTAAAAAGTGTAGGCTCTAAAATTAAAAAAAAAAAGAAAAAGAAAAAGAAGTAAAGCTCATTCTCAGCTCACTAGGCTGCTGCTAAGTCGCTTCAGTCCCGGCTGACTCTGTGCGACCCCATAGACAGCAGCCCACTAGGCTCCTCTGTCCCTGGGATTCTCCAGGCAGGAATACTGGAGTGGGTTGCCCTTCCCTTCTCCAATGCATGAAAGTGAAAAGTGAAAGTGAAATCGCTCAGTCGTGCCCTACTCTTAGTGACCGCATGCGCTGCAGCCTACCAGGCTCCTCCGTCCATGGGATTTTCCAGGCAAGAGTACTGGAGTGGGTTGCCGTTGTCTTCTCGGCTCAGCTCACTCTAGCTGTGCAAAATCGGGGGCAGGCTGCCCTGCATTGAGCAAAATGGAATTCCAAGAGAAGGGGCTTCAAGATCCAGGTGTACGGTCAAGTTTCTTAAGCAAGGGGCAGGTCACCCCTGAGGGCTGTGAGTGCTAGACACCATCATTGAAGTCCCCTGGTAGACTCGGAGGTCGTTCTCAGCCCTGTGCCCTGGCGACTGTGCAATCTATTTTCTTTTTTCCCCTTTGGTGAGCTGCGCAATCTTGACAGACCCAAGACACTTCAGATTCAGGTTCAGCCTGACTACGCCCCCAGCAGTTGCCTCCAGAGGGGGCCACCGCGCGCGCATGCGCGGAACTCGGCCTAGCGGCCAATCCGATTGCAGGCGTCAACACCTGGCAACCAATCATCCTTGGCAGCGGACACGCCGGCAATTGAAGCGGCGTCCCAGGCCTGAGGAGGCATTGTTCCCTCGGGCCTGCCTCCTCAGACTTAACCCAGGGACTGTTTAGGTGCAGATGAGCTGCCGGCAGTTCTGGCATCGCCGCCCACGGGGACCGGTAAGGACTGGGGCCTGGTGCGGCCAAAGCGGTGCCAGAGTGCCCAGGGAAGGGTTTCTCAGATCCCCAATCTGGCGGGGCCTTGCTCGGCGGGACGGCCTCTGAGGGCCAAGGGAGCTTGAGGCCGGGCCTACAGGCCCCAGGCCCCTTTCGCCCTCTCCCCTCTCTAGTCTGGGTGGGAGCAGCTCTCCAGCAGCCTTCCTGTCCTAGGGGTGGGACAAGCCAGCTCGCGGAAAGGGCCTGTCATGCCCCCAGCCCCCCGCCCCTCCCAGGTCTCCTGTGGAACTTAATATATTTAAACACACACACATATACAAATCTTCACGCGGGTTTATGACTCGGGCCCAACCCGGTTCTGCAACCAGACACAGTCAGGCGGGCACAGCAAAAAAAAAAAAAAAAAAAAAATCAATCTAGTGGCCTCTCCACTGCCGTGGCGCTTTGGTCGTTTTCCTGTTTGCTCTGCCTCTCCTCGGACTCCAGGGCTGCCCCTGTCCCTGGGGGCCCCGAGATTCAGGCCTTTGGTTCGGAAAGGTGGCAGATGAGGTGTTTGTTTGTTTGTTTGTTTGTTACTGAGAGAAGGGAGGTGGGAGGAAGAAGCTCAGGGAAGAGGAGTTCAATCACTTGCTCTGGTTGAGTGTGAGACACCTGGTCAGCATCTGTAGGGTAGGACCAGGTAGGGCCTGGGGGATAGAATGTTTCAGGAAGAGGTGACTCACCCTGACCTTTCCCTCTGCCCGACCCCAGGATGTGACCTTCTCCTGCCTGGGAAGGGCACTCAGGTTTTCAATGTGCCCCTGAGGTAAGGTGACAGACATTTTTACAATAAGGAACAAAGTTGTGTCTTTCTTGCCTTCCGTTTTTCTCCTTTCTTTCATGGGCTGACATGTTGCTGTGGAGAAAGAGTTCTCCTGGGGATTAGCTGACCCTGATTGCGGGTGGTGACTTCAGGGCAATCATGGTTTCAGGTCACTCTGAAGCTCTCTGAGTTGAAACATTAAAAGCAGGCCGGGAGGCTACTGGCTTGCTTTCTCCTGCATTCTTGAAAGAAAAAAAAAGTAAGAGCACCATGGGTTTTAAGCTGTGTAGAGCTGACTCCTACCACTTGGTGAGGCTAAAATGGGGCAATGCACATATCCTAAGGTTTTAGCTACAAAAGCAAAGTAATGAAGGTATGGGAATTCCCTTGTGGCCTGGAGATTAGGATTCTTGGCTTTCACTGCAGTGGTCTGGATTTAACTTCTGGTCAGGGAACTGGGACCCCACAAGCCAAGCAGCACGGCCAAATGAATAAAGTGGTTCATTCAAAGAAAATGTGTTGTGATTTAACATGTTTACATGGGATTACTTGCTCATTTTTGCACCTGTAAGAGCTTTATTTCATTAAGTAATTGAACTCCACTGGATGGGGGTGGGGGAGCATCTGAGTTCATTTCATGCCAGTAAACAAGATGATAGGTAGCTTTATGCCCAGCAACTTGTGCCTACAGCTCTGTTGCATAGTTATCTATTGCTGGTACAGCTTTGAACTTGACAGCATGTTTGGTTTTGGTCACAACATGTGGCTTCATAGGATATTAGTTCCCCAACCAGGGATCGAACACAGGATCCTGGCAGTGAGAGGGCTGAGTCCTAATCAAACCACTGGACTGCCAGGCAACTCCTGTTTTTAGGTGTTTTGGTTTGTTTTGTGTTTTTTAAGTTTTACCATATTTATAGGAGAACTCTTCTGTGTGTAAGTATGATGTGAATGATATTATACCTCGAACTGTTTGTGTTGTACATATTATCTCAAAATTGAATAGTTTGAAAAAACTTACACTTGATATCTATTGGTCTAGAATCCAGTTGGGTAGTTTAGCCTCAGGGTCCCTCCTGAGGTGGTAGTCAAGCTTTTATCTGGTTTGGCAACCTCTGAAAACTTGGCTTATTGAATGTAAGTTCTCTCACTTGGCTGTACTCATGAGGCCTCAGTTCCTCCTTCTGTGGGCCTCTCCAAGGGGCTGCTCGTGTGGAGGCTGCTGTCTTTTCCCAGAATGAGTGATTCAGGAAAGAACTTGCACCCATGATAAAGTGCAGTCTTTTTTCAGACGTTACACATCTTCACTTCTGTATTTGCTTAGTCTCACAGGTCAACCCTGTGATAGTTTGAGAGAGAACTACATAGGGGTGGGAATATCAGGACATGTGATTCACAGGGTCATCTTGAAGGCTGGTGACCATACCCATTAATCCACCATGACAGCCTTTCTGCATATGATCTCAGTCTTGTTACTGTGAGCAAATTATTTGGCTTGTGTTCACTTCTTGTGTGCTGCTGCTTCTGCTGCTAAGTCACTTCAGTCATGTCTGACTCTGTGCAATCCCATAGACAGCAGCCCACCAGGGTCCCCCAGCCCTGGGATTCTCCAGGCAAGAACACTGGAGTGGGTTGGCATTTCCTTCTCCAATTCCTGAGAGTGAAAAGTGAAAGTGAAGTCTCTTAGCCCTGTCTGACTCTTCGAAAACCCCAGGACTGTGGCCTACCAGGCTCCTCCGTCCATGGGATTTTCCAGGCAAGAGTCCTGGCGTGGGTTGCCATTTTCTACTCAATTCTTGTTTATTCAGTGATATTCTAGCAAGTCTCTTCTTTGTCCTGGATTAAGTTTTCTGTTTCTCTGGACGGTTCCCATCAGCAAACAGACTGACTATAATGTCACCTCTCATTAAAAATTTGTCTTTTGTGACACATCCTGCTTCTGCTTTTTTTTATTTTATGTTTTCTTATTATGGACTTCTGCAGAGTTGTTTGTAGAATTTTTTATCTCCATTTCTCTCATTTTCCTTTAAATCCACTCTTGTCAAGGTCACCAGTGAATTCCAAATGTTTAACTCAGTGGTCAATTTTTATTTTTTTTTATTTTTAAAAAATTTTATTATTATTATTATTATTTTAAATTTACAATATTGTATTGGTTTTGCCATATCAACATGAACCCGTCATGGGTGTACACGTATTCCCCATCCTGAACCCTCCTCCCACCTCCCACCCCATACCATTCCTCTGGGTCATCCCAGTGCAGCAGCCCCAAGCCTCCTGTATCCTGCATTCAACCTGGACTGGTGATTCATTTCGAATATGGTATTATACATGTTTTAATGCCATTCTCCCAAATCATTCTCCCCTCCCTCTCCCACACAGTCCAAAACACTATACATCTGTGTCTCTTTTGCTGTCTTGCATACAGTGTTGTTGTTACATCATTCTAAATTCCATATATATGTGTTAGTATACTGTATTGGTGTTTTTCTTTCTGGCTTACTTCAGTCTTTATAATAGGCTCCAGTTTAATTCACCTCATTAGAACTGATTCAAATGTATTCTTTTAAATGGCTGAGTAATACTCCATTGTTTATACGTACCATGGCTTTCTGATTCATTCATCTGCTGATGGTCATCTAGGCTGCTTCCATGTCCTGGCTATTAGAAACAGTGCTGCGATGAACATTGGGGTACACATGTCTCTTTCAATTCTGGTTTCCTCAGTGTGTGTGCCCAGCAGTGGGATCACTGGGTTGTATGGCAGTTCTATTTCCAGGTTTTTTTTTTTTCTTATTTTTTTTAAGGAATCTCCACACTGTTCTCCATAGTGGCTGTATTAATTTGCATTCCCATCAATAGTGTAGGAGGGTTCCCTTTTCTCCACACCCTCTCCAGCATGTATTGCTTGTAGACTTTTGAATTGCAGTCATTCTGACTGGCATAACATGGTACCTCATTGTGGATTTTGATTTGCATTTCTCTGATAATGAGTGATTGTTGAGCATTTTTTCATGTGTTTGTTAGCCATCTGTATGTCTTCTTTGGAGAAATGTCTATTTAGTTCTTTGGCCCATTTTTTGTTTGGGTTGTTTATTTTTCTGGAATTGAGCTGCAGGAGTTGCTTGTTTATTTTTGAGATTAGCTGTTTTTCAGTTGCTACATTTGCTATTATTTTCTCCCATTCTGAAGCCTGTCTTTTTACCTTCCTAATAGTTCCTTTGTGGTGCAGAAGCTTTTACGTTTAATTAGGTCCCATTTGTTTATTTTTGCTGTTATTTCCAATACTCTAGGAGGTGAGTCATAGAGGATCCTGCTGTGATGTATGTCGGAGAGTGTTTTGCCTATGTTCTCCTCTAGGAGTTTTATAATTTCTGGTCTTATGTTTAGATCTTTAATCCATTTTGAGTTTATTTTTGTGTATGGTGTTAAAAAGTGTTCTGCTACTGCTGCTAAGTCACTTCAGTCGCGTCCGACTCTGTGCGACCCCATAGACGGCAGCCCACCAAGCTCCACAGGCCCTGGGATTCTCCAGGCAAGAACACTGGAGTTGGTTGCCATTTTCTTCTCCAGTGCATAAAAGTGAAAAGTGAAAGTGAAATCACTCAGTCATGGCTGACCCTTAGCGACCCCATGAACTGCAGCCTTCCAGGCTCCTCTGTCCATGGTATTTTCCAGGCAAGAGTACTGGAGTCAGGTGCCATTGCCTTCTCCAAAAAGTGTTCTGCTTTCATTCTTTTACAAGTGATTGACAAGTTTTCCAGCACCACTTGTTAAAGAGATCGTCTTTTCTCCATTGTATATTCTTGCCTCCTTTGTCAAAGATAAGGTGTCCATAGGTGTGTGGGTTTACCTCTGGGCTTTCTGTTTTTTTTTTCCATTGATCTATATTTCTGTCTCTGTGCCAGTACCATATTGTCTTGATGATTGTGGCTTTGTAGTAGAGCCTGAGGTTGTTATTGTATTTAATTTATTGGCAGCCTTTATTAGAGCAGTTCATTTCCTCCTCCCTGGAAAAAAAAATGTTTCATTTGGATTATAGAATGCTTGTCTTTCCTGCTTCTCTTCTATGTAAAGTTCTTCCAGATACAATGTGTGACCTTTGTGTCTGGCTTTATTCAGATGCCATGTTTTCTTTTCAAATATTTATTTATCTAGCTATGTGGCATGTGGGATCTTAGTTCCTAGCCCAGGGATGGAACCTGTGCAGAGTCTTAAACACTGGATCTCCAGGAAAGTCCCCTAGTTTGTGTATTTTCAAGATTCATCCATTTCTTGGCTGTATAGCAGCACATTTTTTTTTTATGGCTGAATATGGTATATCAATATGGTATGTGGCTTACCTGTAGTCCATTGTGAGCATATACCACCATTTATTTATCCATTCATCAACTAATGGATAATATTTGGATGGTGTATTCTTTGTGGCTATTGTGAATAATGTTGCTGTGAACACTGTTTTTGCATGGACTCAACATTTTCATTTTTTATGGATATATACAAAAGAGTGAAATTTCTGGATCATATGGCTACTCTATATTAATTTTTGAGGTACTGACAAACCACTTTTCCAAAGTGATTGTACTATTTTACAGCAATTACATCAACAATATATGAAGATTCCTTTTCTCCACATCCTCTGCAGCACTTGTTATTATTCCTCTTTTTGATTACAGCCAACCTAATGGTAGGAGAAGGCAATGGCATCCCACTCCAGTACTCTTGCCTGGAAAATCCCATGGATGGAGTAGCCTGGTGGGCTACAGTCCATGGGGTCACTAAGAGTCAGACACGGCTGAGCGACTTCACTTTCACTTTTCACTTTCATGCATCGGAGAAGGAAATGACAACCCACTCAAGTGTTCTTACCTGGAGAATCCCAGGGACAGGGGAGCCTGGTGGGCTGCCGTCTATGGGGTCGCACAGAGTCAGACAGGACTGAAGCGACTTAGCAGCAGCAGCAACCTAATAGGTGTGAAGTAGTATCTCACTGAGACTGATTTACATTTTGTTACGGGCTTCCTTGGTGGCTCAGAAGGTAAGATGTCTGCCTGCAATGCAGGAGACCTGGGTTCGATTCCTGGGTTGGGAAGATCCTCTGGAGAAGGAAATGACAATCCACTCCAGCATTCTTGCCTGGAAAATCCCATGGATGGAGGAGCGTTATAGGCTACCATCCATGGGGTCGCAAAGAGTCGGACATGACTGAGTGACTTCACTTTCTTTCACTTTCAATCATGTTAAGCAGTATTTTTTGTGATTGTTGGCCATTTGCATATCATATTTGGTGAAAAGTCCATTCAAATTATTTTCCTGGTTGTTAGATTTTTTTTTTAATTGTTGTAAAAAAACCAAACATCTAACTTAAATTTTTACCATTTTAACCATTTTTACGTGCTAAGTATTTCACACAATTTCATCAGCCTTTTTGGAGAAAGAAATGGCAGCCCACTCCAGTATTCTTGCCTCGAGAATCCCATCGACAAAGGAGCCTGGTGGGCTACAGTCCATGGGGACACAATGAGTCATACACGACTGAGCAACTCACACAAGTACACACACACACACACACACACACACACACAGAGTCACAGTGTTGTTTTGTTGTTGTTGTTGTCATTTTTTTAGCTGTTCTATGCAGCTTAAATGACAGTTTCCTGGTTGAGAATCATACCCAGGCCCCTAATAGGAAAGTTTGGAGTCCTAACCTCTGAAATATCATGGAATTCCTTATCACATTGCTATGAAATAGATCTCTACACCTTTTCATCTTGCAAAATTGAAACTCTGTACCCATCACCTGTCCCATTAAACAACAACTCCTCTTTTCTTCCCTGTTTCCATGGACCCTGGACTCCATCATTCCACTTTGTTCCTTTCTATTGCTTGACTATATTAGATATTTCGTATAAGTGGAAACATACACTTTTGTCTTTTTTATGACTGGCTTATTTCCTTTGGCTTGATGTCTTAAGTGATCATGAAGTTGTAGCTTGGGGCAGAATTTCCTTTATATGGCTTAATAATATTCCATTATATGTATGTATCACATTTGATAGATGTTTAGATGCTTCCACCTCTTAGTTGTTGTGATTAGTGCTGCTTTGAGCATGGCTATGCAAATATCTCAAGACCCCATGTTAACTTCTTTTGAATTTATATTCAGAAGTGGAATTGATGAATCATGTGGTAGTTCTATTTTTAATTTTTTGAGGAGGCTTTAGACTGTTTTCTGTAGCAGTTGCACCATTTTAAAATCTATCCATAACACACAAGGTCCAGTTTCTGTACATACTTGCCAAGAGTTTTCCTTTCCTTTCCTTCCTTTTACCTTTCCTTTCCTTCATATGTAAACACACACACATGCACGAACAATTTTTTTCATATCCTTTCCCATTACTGTTTATCACAAATTATGAATATAGTTCCTTGTGCTACACAGTAGGATCTTTTTTTATCTATTCTATATATTAACATTATAGTTTGCATCTGCTAGTCACCAGCTCCCAATCTATGCCTCTCCCACCCTTCCTCTCTTGGTAATCACATAGTCTGCTCACTATGTCTGTGAGTCTGTTTCTGTTTCACAGATAAGTTCATTTGTGTTATAGTTTATAGTCCACATGTAAGTGATACCATATGATATTTGTCTTTCTCTTTCTGACATCCTAAGTATTATTTTTAATGCTAATGTAGAGTCAAGTGTTTACTTGACTTCATTTTCAGAACATTTGTTGCTACTGTATAGAAATGTGATTGACTTTTAAAATATTTATCTTATATTCTTCAAGCTTTTTATTAATTCTAATACCTGTGGTTTCTTTGGGATTTTCTATATATAAAAGTATGGTATCTCCAATATACTTTGACTTTTTCCTTTCCATTCTGAAGGCTGTTTTTTTGTTTGTTTGTTTGTTTGTTTTAAGCAACAACAACAATTCCTTTTTCTTACCTGATTGCTCTGATTATAGAACTGCCAGTATAATATTGAACCAAAGTGTGGAATAGACTTCCTTATGTTGTTCCCAATCTTATAGGGAAAGCTTTCAGTGTTTCATTATTAAGTATGATTTAGCTGTGGGTCGTTTACAGGTACCCTTTGAGAAAGTTCTCTTCTGTTCTTAGTTATTAAGTGGTTTACTTTAACCCCTATTATGAAAAGGTGCTAGATTCAGGGAAATGCTTTTTCTGCAGGCAGATGTGTTTTTTTGTCCTTTATTGTGTTAAAATGGCATAATGTCGATTGACTTTCATATAATGAACCAACTTTGCATACCTCCATAAATCCCACGTGATCATGGTATATAATCTTTTTTATATGTTGTTAGGTTTTGTTTGCAAGTATTTTGTTGAGGACTCTTGCATCTGTATTCATACAGAATATCCGTTGTGTGTGTGTGTGTGTGTGTGTGTTTGATGTCTCTGTCTGATATTGGTATTAGTGAAATACTGTCATGACTTTGCCTGATATGTGGGGAAGAGAAATGTGGAATGAAGGATGAAGCATTGTTGGATTTAAGTTTAGTCAGGATTAGAGGGAGAAATTTAGGATGTATAAGTGTGGCTTTGGGGGTGAGATTATCAAGAGAGTTCATTCTCAATTTTCTAGGCCTGTGTTAAGTGCTTGACATTGAATTATGCTGTTTGTTAACTGTGTATAGATACTTTATATTTGAATTTGCTACCTATTTTCTGTATTAACATTTATGAAATTAGTATGTGTGAATCAGTTGTAATGTGCATTTAAGATAACTTTTTTTCCAATTTTACTACAAAACAAGATGCCATTAAATAGCTGACGCTTTTTAAAAAGAGCTTAACCTTAAGTCTAAGAAATAAGCATGTTTGTCTTTAAGGTGCGGAAACACATTTAAAAGTTATAAATTTGCCCAAAAAGATGCAGCTGGTGTGTGATTAACTTAGAATTCCAGCTTAATCTTCTTTGACTCCAAAGTCCATGTTTCTAAACACTGTACAATAGTGCAGTTGTAAAAATACTCGTGCTTTACATGTGATTTCTCCTAATGATCAGTGGTGGTATTCTGTTTTTTCTTTCTTTTTTTTTTTTTTAATTAGAAGAGATTAAAATCAACATGGAACAAAGCTATTATTCTTGAGTCATGTAG
Organism: Bos taurus; assembly: GCF_002263795.3. NCBI lineage: Eukaryota > Metazoa > Chordata > Mammalia > Artiodactyla > Bovidae > Bos > Bos taurus. The sequence continues at coordinate 26,099,088 of NC_082638.1, forward strand.
ACTTGTAGTCATAGGTTATTCATCTTTCATTTAGTCTCTTTGATGCTCAGTATCTTTATTTGTAAGATAAGGGTGTTTATAACTACCATAGAGTTTTGGAGATAACCAAATAGCACATTTTTCTGTACTTAACTAATATGTAGTATATTTATACCTAGGTGGCAGTTTATTTAAAGGAAGCACTGGGACTTGTGGTCACACCCTCCAAGAACAAAAAAGTATTTAAAATATGGAACCACCATGGATGTCATGTGAAGAAGAACAAGAGCCAGAACCACAGAAAAGCGAGGGAGAAACCAAACTAGTAAATGATGAAGATGCTGAACTCATCTTGGTTGGAGTGGAACATGTACATGAGGATGATGATGTGATCTTTGTTGGGATGACCTCAAATTCAAAACCAGTCATTTCAAACATACTGAACAGAGTTACCCCAGGTTCTTGTTCAAGGAGAAATAGGTATGGTCACTTCAGGAAAGATAATGCTCAGAAATTACAGCCTGTTAGTCATGTGACTCCTACATCAGAAGCAAAGACTGTCTTGCCACTTTCTGTCTCTGAATCAAGATCAACAGATAGTCCTATTATTATTGAGCCTTTGTCCAAAGCGGATTCTAAAAATATTTCACCACAAATAATGCCTAATAGCTTTTCAGAGTTATGTTCTCCTTTGATTACCTTCACAAGTTCATTGCAGCATCCAGTAGAAACAGCAGTTTCTGCAGGAGATACGGATAAAAGTCCTCGTGTATCAAAGCGACTTTCCACTTCTGAAACAAATAGCACAAGTCCCAAAAGGCCTACACTCAGTGATGGAGTTATAGGAGAACATTCTTTAGCTTTGTCCCTTTCAGGTACTTTTCATACAGTGACTACTCAGCAAAGCACACCAGACAGTGTTCATAACTCATTAAGCCATGTTCAGAGTGGAGAACCTTGTCCAACAGCTTTTCCAAAGGACAATGTTCATTGCAAGCCTGTAAGTCCTGTAGGGGGAAATGTATTGACAAAAACTGACTTTCCAAGTGTATCAAGTCAAAATAAGTTTGCTGATCCCACAGAAGGCAATCTGATTGTGTTACTTCGTGACTTCTACTATGGACAGCATATAGGAGATGGGCAGCCAGAACCAAAAACTCACACAGCCTTTAAATGCCACAGCTGCTTGAAGGTTCTAAAAAATGTTGAGTTTATGAATCACATGAAGCACCATTTGGAACTTGAGAGGCTGAGAGGTGACAGCTGGAAATACCACACCACCTGCCAGCACTGCCACCGCCAGTTTCCTACGCCCTTCCAGCTGCAGTGTCATATTGAAAGTGTCCACACTTCCCAGGAGCCCTGCACAGTCTGTAAAATCTGTGAATTGTCCTTTGAGGCCGATCAGATTCTCTTACAGCACATGAAAGATAATCATAAGCCTGGTGAAATGCCCTATGTATGCCAGGTTTGCAGTTACAGATCATCATTCTTTGTGGATGTACATTTCAGATGTGGATGCACATTTCAGAGCATACCATGGTAACACTAAGAATTTACTTTGCCCCTTTTGTCTCCAAATTTTTAAAACTGAAGCACTATACATATGTCATTATAAACAGCACTGGGCAAAGCGTTTTCACCAGTGTTCCAAATGTCGGCTACAATTTTTAACTTGTAAAGAGAAAAGGGAGCACAAGACCCAGTGTCATCAAATGTTTAAGAAGCCTAAGCAGCTAGAAGGATTACCTCCTGAAACAAAAGTTGTTATTCAGGTATCACTGGAACCCCTTCAACCAGGATTGGTGGAAGTAGCATCCATTACTGTGAACGCATCTGATTCTGAACCATCACCCCCCAAATCTAAAAGTAGGAGGTCAAAAAAACCCGGTTAAGTCTACTTTAAGTAAGTCTGAAGCAAGTATTTCAAAGTTATAAACTCCATTAAAAATAAAAAATTCAACTATAGCATTATTCAATAATAAATACAGAGAAACCAATGCGTAATTTATGTGTTTTTGTTTTAAATACATGAAGTATAGTTTTGTTTGAATATTGAGATGTTATTTAAAAATATATTACCTGTTTTTCATACAGTTGTCTTAGCACTAAAAAGTATGTGTGCGTGTGTGTGTGTGAGAGAGAGAGAGAACGAGAGAGGTGGCGAAAGGAAAAGTAACAGCCTATTTTTGTATTTCATGTTATTTGTAAGTTTGAAAGCTCTGCTATACGTATAATCTGTAGAGTGTTTTAGCAACGTAATTTTCAACTGTTTTCATGCCTTGACTATCTCAATATTAACTATATAGACAGATTGGAATGGCTTTGTTATTGTATGTTCCCTTGTGCTGCTGAACTCTCCGAAGTGCCTCTGTTGTGCTGATCTAAGATAACCTGGCTCCAAAAGCCTGGTGTGGAGAAGTTGATGGAGAAGCTATGATGTGAGTTGGGACCAGACATGGGATTTAGTCAGTGGAGAGCTGTGGCTTCTTGTCCCATTGGAGGAAGAGGTATGCATTCCCTCCAGGCATGGAGCCAAGGCAGAAGGAACACTGTCTCAGAGTGTCTTTACCTAGCCCAGGGACATCTCAAGGAAGCCAACCATTTAAATGCCTGTGTTTGTTGAGAGGCCCCTGCAAGCATCAAGCAGGCCCTGTGTTATCATTGACTGCAGTTGGGGAAGCGGAGATAGTTAAGAGAATGGGACCTGGTTCCTGTGGACCTCCTGTTGAGTGATCAAAAGGGGAATTTGATTCATTCCATCCCCTTTCCCATTTGGCTAGCCTTTAGTCACAGTGAAGTAGCCATATCTGTCTCAGTCACAAAAGTAAAGCAAGTTAAGATTCCCAAGTAAAAAAGCCTTGACATCCAGTTTGATTTGTACTGGACCCATAGTTTTAACTGAAAAGGATCAAACACAGGGAATCTGTTCAGTTTATGAATTGGGCTAAATTTAGTTCTCTTACCCTTAAGCTACAATGGAGTTGTGTGAGAATAGTAAATGTAGTGGATACAGAGGGTCCAGGGTGATTAAACCCTCTATAGAACTTTTCCTTACCTTTTCCAGTTACATGTATCTTACCCTAGTTGAACATGTGAAGATTTCAGTTTTGTATCTTATCTTGCCTTGAACACGAATGTATTGCAGTTAACAGCTAATTCTTTGTGTGGGTAATTTCCCATTTTATCAAACTAATACTGATTTTCAGTCTTACTTGACACCGTCTGATGTGCAGGAATTGTCTCATTTATTTGTGTAATTATCACGTCATAGAATTATTATCCTTCCGCTACTCTATCCAGCTATCTAGTCTGTGATTATACTTGTGGAAACCTTTTTTCTTGCGGTCTCCAAGAGCTCTTTCACAGACCTGCAGGGTACCCTCTAAATATTGGTTCCTGAACATCAGCACACTTGGCTTCCTCTGTGTGTTCCTGGAGTTGAGTCTCCTCCTGGAGTTGAATGCCATACTTTCTCCACTTCTGGCACAGTTACCTAGCAATCTCTGTGCACCATTCAAGGAAACTGGGATCCTGGCTGTATACCTATGCCAGGAGAAATCTCTCCATTTCCTCTTCCTTTCTCCTCCTCTTTGTCTCTCCCCACTATTTTTCCCCCTCCACAATTTATTTAAATGCTCTAAGCTTTCACAGAACCCTGGAAAGTGGTAATCACCAAGGTATTAGCATCCATCTCAGAACGGAAGAGGAAGGACTACAGATGACTAAGCTAGAGTAAGCCTATTGTCTCCATTTTAGGTAATTTCCTGAGTGTAAATTCAAATACAAGTAGATTGTATTTATTTATTCAATGCTTGATTGATTGGTTTGCACTTTGAATATATTACTAGGCCTTTCCAGTTAATTTTCTTGGGCCAAAGCACTTTGCAAAGTGTCAGCTTAAACCACTTTTAGGTGTATAAAGTGTGTGTGTGTGTGTGTGTGTGTGTGTGTTTGTGTGTGTCCTGGTCTCAGGTGAAAACTCTATGTATAAATAAATGTACAGACCATTGCATTCTTATCTCCTTTATTCTATTTCTATAGTAAAAATATGAAATGTTTTCTTCATATGTTTTTATTGTTGCTTAGTATTTTGAACACAGTTACTGTTGTTTGCTCTGAAGTATGCTCCTAAGGAGTACAAGTTGTATTTATTGCCAAATAAAAAGGTCCCAGTGATATGGTCCCTGACTACTTCCTCTCTTCCATTCTCTGTCGTTTTACTCTACTATTTTCCCCACTGGTGCCCTGTTTTTGACAACACTGGCCTTGCTTTTCCTTAAGCAAATACATTTCTTCCCAATCCAAAAACTTTGCAACTGCTGTTCTTCTGGAAATGCTCTTCCCCTAGGCCTGCATGGCTTGCTACCTCCCTTGTTTGAGCTTCACCAGTGCTGTTCAAATCACACAATGAAATCCTCAACCCTCTCCATTTCCTCCTCCTCCTTAAAGGCACTTTAAGTCTCTACTCTCTGCTTACCTCTCCAGCCTAAATTTCCTACTTTACACACACACACACACACACACACACACACACACACACACACTGAGAAGAGATAATAACATCAGGGCTTTGCTTCTTAGAATTAGCTTGAGTCAGTTTCTGTGCCTGCAAATACAATATAGTTAATAGTGAGTTGAGTTCTTTCAGGAGCTTCCTCTGTTTTTCTGTTGATACCTCTGTATTTTTTTCAGGCAATGACACTTTGTTTTGTTTACAAATGTATTGAATATCTGTCAAGATCACAATTTTGTTATTGCCCTTTGTGAATTCCTTGTCTACTTTGCTTGTTCTTTCAGGTAAAATTTATTGTTTTATTAATGTTGCCAAAACATTCTAAGTAAAATTACTATTTATAGAAATAAAATGTTTTTTACAAAAATATTTCTGCTGTCCATATTTTTACAAATAACATGGCATATTTCTATTTTTTTTTCATAATCGTATTGTGTTTGCCACAAATTCTAAACACTGATGTGTAAATGGGTTTTCTTGTTCTTAGTACCATCAAGGGCAATGAGGATATGGCTTAATGAATTTCTATTTCTGTTTTTAGATTTTAAAGAGAATTGTTTTATTGGGAAGTTTACAATATCTGTTGAGACATTTCCTTTTCTATCTTTCTCCCTTCCTTTCCTTTTCTTCCTTTCTTCCCCTGACTCTCTTCCTCTTTCTTTCCTTCCTTTTCATTCCCCAGGGTTTTGCTTGACTGGATCTTTCCTGAAACAAAAGTAATTCCACTCAGATTTGAACATTATCGTTTCAGAACCACATTCCATTTCTCATTTCTAGTACTGGAATTAACCTCCTCTTCCCCTTATTAGATTGCCACAGTTGTATCAGTGTTTCTGATTTTGTTTTTCCAAGAAGCAGCTCTTGTTTTCTTAAATACATTAAAAAAAAAAAAAAAGTCTGATCTCAGGTTAGTGCAAATCACTCAGGAGGAGAAGGGCTTGCCTTCACGGCAAGGATAAGCTTCTTGTATGAGTGCTGGTGTCCAGACAGTGGCAAAGGGGAACAGCACCACTTAAAGAGACAGAGACTCATATACACCAGCCCTGGTACATACATAGAAGGATTGCCCAAAACAGTGCTATGCCAGAAGCAGAGATAAAGAAACACAGAGTGAGCTCTGTACCCTAAGGCTCTGGTGTCCCTGAACAATGGGGATCAACTGTTGCAAACCGTCGGGTTTTTCCCCACTCCGCTAGCATCTGGACAGCAACAGGTACTCTGTCCCATGGAGAAAAGTATCCAGCCACTTGGAGCCCCTGTGTACGATTTGGATACTCAGGGAGAGCTCTCGGTTATTGAAGGTCCTGTGGGACACAGGAGTGTGTTGTTCAGATTGCGGAGCAGGAATCCGTGGTTGAAATTTCCAAATGCAGGTCAATGACAGCACCTGGGGTAGCGGCAGATGCAAAATCTGCTATCTCCCTAAAGCAGAATCTGGCCACGTGGTGGAGCTGGAGCCCAGGAACCGCGGAAGATGTCCTCCGGTCTAGGGGCATGTCCATAAGGGTGCCGTCCAGTACCCTCTCAGCCATTGGTCTAGATTTGGGCCAGAAGCATGTGCGTGGCTCACAGCCTAGGGCAGTGCCTGTTTGGCTGATGTACCAGAGCCTGTTCACCCCGTCCTGGGCTGACCACCACCCCTTTCTTCAGCCTCAGTCCACCACAGACACACCAGCCACTGCCTCCCGACCATGCCTCTCACTCCCCACCCCGAAAAAGCAAGTTGGCCCCACAGGTTTTTTGCAGCCTGGGCCGCCATTGCACACCACTTGCTTTGGTGCTCTTATGTCCCATCCTTTCATATCTGACCCAGCCTGGGGTCATGGTCAGGGCCAAGAAGAGCATGAGAGGTGGTCAGAGGAATGTCGGAGTGTCCTGGGACCCCAGACCTTCTTAATTGTGAGCCCGGGTGCTCATGGGGATGGGGCCCTGAAGCCTGCCCTTGTGATGCTGTGCATGGCTGCGACCTTGCAGCCACCAGTTGTCACACCAGGCGAAGATGCCACTCTCTTCAGTGTGGAGGCAGCAGGGGACCTGCTGGACAGGACCTCTGCCCTGGTGGACAGAGACATGGCGCAGATCAGGCGGATGTTCCAGCTGCTTGTGGAAGACATCATGGAGGAGGTGGAGGTTTTGGCTGATGAGAAGCAGCAACAGGGGTCCTCCCAAGACTTGGATGAGAAGATATTAGAGGAACAAGGCCAGCAACGGCCGGGAGGCCTGAATGAACTTCTGGCGCTAGATGCGCTTCGGGCTCTGGCCACCCTGCAAGTGGAACTGAGCTCTGACCATGAGAAAAACTGCAGGGCCTAAGTTTAGTTCATGTGCAAGAGCCATCAGAGGAGGAAGTGTGACTTGGCTCAGAGGAGTGCCATTATCCAGGGCATCCCTGGCTTCTGGGTCAAAGTGGTATCCTTTCTGCTGCTCCTTGGGGTCTGCTGCTCAGGAGGAGGAGGAGGTGCAGGGGCAGGAGCAGGAGGATGGGTGGGGGCGAGGGCGCAGGATGCGTGCTGGTGGACCCTGAAGGAAGTGTGGTACTGGGCAATTGGCAGGCTCCACAGGTACAGCTGAGTAGAGTTCAGGCAGGGCCTCACCTGTGAGTGTTGCAGTCATGACTTTGTGTGTCTACTTCAGGCCTGCATCTGAGGAGGAGCAGCTCCGAAGCCTCCAAGTCAGGAATGACCAGAATCAGTACCCCAGAGCAGCCTCAGCAGACAGTTATTATAAATGTGGATGATCCCAAAAATAACTGACATGGGAGTCACACACACACACACATAAACATACACAAACACACACCAACTCCTTTGCTTTCGGACATGATTTGTTACAACGACTACAAGTTGTTTGACCACGTAAGCAATGACATGCCACTACTCAGCATACACAAGTCTGGAGAAGAGTAGGGATCAGAAACAGCCCCTTCTTGGGGAATGCAGACCACCTCAGATACAGAACACCACAAGGAACCCAGAGCCATGAGCGTGCCTGATGGTATGGCAGGGCCTGAGGACAACCGTGGTGGCTGGGCAAGCAGAAGTGCCCAGAATCCTTGATGATGACTGTTCCAGTGTCCTTCCACCCCAGACTAGGGCTGATGTTCCTGGCTCTTCTTGGCCTAGTATGTGGCTAATATGGCTCCTTAACCTAAAGCAGATTATGAACCACCCTCAAGTTTCTGTCATCATCAGCGACCAAGATAAAGACTTTCTCAGCTACCTGATCAATTTGCAGGTCAGTGAGGGAGACTGAAGATGGGTGGGTATGGGACTTGGTGGGGAGTGGGAGGATCATGTTATCCATGTTCCTACACTGTGAGAGTTTAGAGAGACTTCGTGGAAGCTGTTAATGGGAGGCAAGCTGAGGTCCCTAGAAGCTTGCACCTTTCTCTTCTCCCTATCCTAGCAGGTACAGGTGCGAGCCATCCCTGGTCCCACAGCAAGTTGATCTTTTCCTTTAGGTATAACCCCTACTTTTTGAACACAGTGATCATTAAGGAGTATTACCTTGACATCACTGATAAAACGTGGCTCCTGGGGTGATGAGTGTGGGTGTGCAAGGGTGTGCATGATTCACCTGCGGGATCCGCACCTGTCTCCCCTGTCTTTCTTCAGGGTAAAGGGCACATCATTCCACACCAGTCCATTGGTTCTGGGACTTTGAACAGGGAGGACCCAGCTGCAGGCTGGTCACCAGGAACCTTAATTTTCTCAACTGGTTGTCAGACCACAACTGCCCAGAATCAAACAGGGTTGTTGAGGTGGACTAGTTTTGGTCCTGCATACAGTTGATGCTTGATGTTGGAGTTCTTGGCTGCTCATGGGAAGGTTCGGGTCCTGGTCAGCCCAGAGGTGACATTCCTTGTGTTGCCACCAGATAATCAGCTAAGACGAGTAGGGTGATCCCCTGAAGTACTACCCCAGCAGGGAAGATTCTGCCGTGAGTGGTAACTGACAGAGACACATGTGGTAAAGGGTCTGGAGGTGGGCCGTGAAGGGACAGCCATGTTGGAGTCGTGACACTGTCCTTTCCCAAATGGGGATGCTCAGGCTCATGCAAGCTGGCTGAGGAGCATGAATTTGGGCCATGCATATAGCAGGTCGCCTGCTGAGGCTAGGGCCTGAGCATTCAGTGTGTCCGTGAGTGAAACAAGTCTCCCTCAAATCTGTTGTGGTTGTAGCATAAGACTCCTAGGTGATACTACTATAGGCAGGGTGAAGTAAGTTTCTTTTTCAGAATCATCCTGTTGTGGGTCCTCCCATCTTCTGGCCTCCTGTTGCTCACTGAGTTTGACATTGCTTGGGCCCTTCATTCCTGTCCCTTAACCTGGGAAGGTCTATCATTGAAAGGGCATCCTGTCTGGGATCCCAGTGCACCTGTGTGCTGACTTTGGGTTCTTCTGTGAATTTCCACATGCACCGCTTGGTGGCTCACAAGCACCACACATGCTGCGCTGGAAGCGGCTTCAGGCTACCTTGGGAAAATATGAAAGAGCTCGTGGAGGAGGTGAACAGGAAAGAGCTCGTGGAGGACATGAACAGGGAGCCACAAGGGCAGGGCATGGTGCCCACCGACTACATCCCTGATATTGCAGAGACCACCCACCCTTAGACTGGGGACACCTCATGCCTCCACTTATGGTAACTAGGCTCCTCCTCTCCTGTCACCTTCATCTCTGTGTCTTCCCTGGGCTACACACACAAACACACATACTCACAAACACAGCCGACATAGGCACATGCGTGTATACACACACATGCTCGGCACGGAGACACAAACACAATCAGGGAACACGGGCTTCTGAAACACATGAGTTTCCTGTTTGCATTTGTGTTCCTGTGCCGAGCATTTGTGTGTATACATGTGTGTGCTTGTGTCGGCTGTGTTTATGTGTGTGTGTGTGTGTGTGTGTGTGTGTGTGTGTGTGTCTGGCCCAGGGCAGACACAGAGATGAAGGAGACAGGAGAGGAGGTGCCAAGCAATCAAAAGAGGAGGCATGAGGCGTCCCCAGTCTAAGGGTGGTCGGTCGCCGTATCTCTGCAGTACCCTGTACAGGTTGGGAACGGGGAAAGGATGGCCAGTGATAACTCCAGACCGTGGCTCCAGAAATCTGCAATTAGACCAAATATAAGACAAGCTCACCATTTCTACTGTGTTGTTGTGTGTGTTTGGACCGGGAAGAGGGGATGCATGGCCTGAGGATTCACCCAGGACAAATCAGGTGGGGTAGGGCTTTGAGACCACTGGCTTTGGAGCCCTCAGCCTGTGGTCACATGGGCCGGCCTTTGGAAATGGTGGATGTGGCTATGGCAGGACTGGGATGGTGAGGAGGCTAAGGTCCTGCAGAAAAGGGCAGAGACCTGAAGGAGAAAGAGCCACAGATTGTCTGCTGCACTGGAGACTTGTTCCACACACGTAAGGAGAACTGGAAGGGTCCTGGGCTGTACTGCCCAGGATCAGCCCAAAAGCCAGCATGCTATGTCCATGAGAGTGGCACACACTGACACAATGTGACACAAAATGGAAGATAAGGTAAGGCAGGCTGTCTGTGCAAAATGACAGGCCTCCTAGGAGAGACAGAATGTGAGCGTGGCATGCCTCCAGGCACTTCCAGCCTCCCTGGCAGTGCAGGTAGGCAAAGAAAGTGCAGGGCCTAGTGTACGTGTGTGGCCCTCCGCTGGGTTGTGCCTGTGAGGGAGGGAACAGGGAGGAAGCAAGGGTGGTGGGCTTATTGCATGTCCCAAGGGAACTCGGGGGAGGGGAGATGGGGAAGCCCCTGGGGGTAATTTGAAGCCTGCTGGTTTTCAGGGTCCAGGGTCTAGGCAATAGCGGTCCTGCCAAAGATACCCCATGGTGTGTGCTGAAAGTCCTGACGTGAATTCCTTCTTTCCTCTGGGGTCATGCCCCTGGCTCTGGGGTCTAGAGGGGTAAAGGTGTGCATCTGCATCTGAGAGAGGATTGTGGCTCTCTCTCTCTCTGGAGCAGATTCTCTGATTTTGTCATAGGGGATTTACACCAGGTGACACTCAGTGGGACCCTGCCTTCCAGGTGACTGTCTTGGATGTCTTTGGGCCCAACCAGGGACAGGCTTCTTTGGCACTTTGGCTGTTAGGAAAGCAGATATACCTGATTGTATGAAGACCTACCTGGGCCTAATGAGAGCAACTGAAAGGGAGTCTTGGCATTTAGTCAATCAGTGATGTCTGGGTGGTTCTAACACTCTTGGTGCTAAGTTACAGAGTCAGAAGTGCAACCTGAGATGAGCAAGTGAAAGAAAATAACCAGGACAAAGAAAGTTGGGTGCTTACCAAAGTTCATGTTCCTGGAGAAGAAAGCGTGTACTTCTGCATATGTGCAAATTTCCTCTCAGGGATGTTACTGTGTACATGCACATGCACACAAAGAACCACCTGCCAGTACGCTTATGAGTATGAGCTGTCGGAAGTGACCTAACCAGGTAATGGGAGTTGAATAGCAAAGCATGAACGTCATAGGGAAAGACTCCACCTAGACTCCAGCCAGCAAAAGTACTGAAGTCAGGGTACCAATCTCTGTTATCCCACCGAGCAAGCAAGTTCTAAGTGGAATCAGAATGGTGCACCAAGGATGCCTGGCAGAAAGGAGAGGCAGGAGGAAAGTGCCTGTGGGCGACCAGTGAGAGTTCAAAGATTCCAAGACACAGAACAATCAGCAACCTCAGACAAAGAAGCCAAAGTGGGTGACCACACAACCCCTTGACCACCCGGCTACAAGGGCCTTTCTGTCCTTCTGAAGTGCCAGGCATACTTTCCCTGACATTGCCATGAGCATGAGTAAGGTTTGCCTTTTTTGTGTGCTTTCAGTGATGGACCAGAAGTGCAGCATAAGGACCTGCTACCTGCAGAGTCTTCCAGTTTGAAACATCACTAATTGAACTCTTTGCAGAACACATATATTGGTATCAGGACTACAGGATGGATGGCTTAGCTTGATCCTCTTACTGCTCCTGGCCCCACAGGCTTGGGCAACTAGGCAGGCTTGGGTGTGTTCTCACATGGAGAACAGAACCACATTTGCTGTGAACCACCTCAGGAGATCCCATGCATGCAAAGGTCATGCAGAGAAGACCTGACAGGCAAAGGTGGATCAGGACTCGAGGGATTACCTGGACCTGCTCAAGCATCTGCCCGAAACCAAAATCTGTCTCTACTGTTTACTATATTATGCCTTTCACCAATTATTTTGACATTAACAGGGGGCTCTCCCCGACCACCTTTCTCTGAAGAAAATCAACGTAAGGCTCTAGTTAATAAGTCTCCTGGGCTTGAAAGGAACATTTTAATTCTAACCCCTCTGTTACTATTTTGGCTTCCTTGGCAGGTTTATCTACACTCTTGTAACTAATGCACATGATTGTTCACAACACCCCAAGCATAATATTTGAGTAAAAAAAAAAAACTTTATTAGAATAATACTGCATTGTTGAGCCAATGTTTCCTCCCGAATTTCCTTGTCCTTTACCCAATTTGCGCCTGGGAGGATATTAGCTAATATAGTTGGTATGCAAGAAAAACAAGCAGTAGCCTTGGTATTAGCAACATAAGACCCTTGAGTTAATAAGTACTTTCTTTGTTGTAACCCACTGCACCTTTGCTTCATAAGAATCTAACTCTGTTTCCTGAGGGGGACTACAGACTGGAAAGATAAAGGGAAAGTAGGTTTTCAGGTTGACCAACATTTATCAAGAAAGAGTCACAAAATGTTAACAGGCCATGGGGCCAGAAGATAATGTACATAACATAAGACCCTTGTTTGTGAAAGCTTTGCAAAAAATGTCCTGGTTTCGATAAAGGTAAAACTGATGGAATGTTGAGCTGATTCTGCATGACTTTGTATCTTTCACTTCTGGAAATATGTAACTCAGAGTATAAAAGCCCCTTTTGAAAATAAAGCTGCAAGACCCGTTTCACCTAAGCTGGGTCTCCCCTGTGTCATTCTGTCTCTCCTCTCTCTCTCTCTTTCTCTCTCTCTCTTTTTCTCAGCCAGATTCCCTAGAGCACAGAGGCTCTCTGAGTTCACTTTTTTGCCCAGGCTTCTAACACCCAATCGAGAAGGTGCTCTGCAACTTCGCTCCATCGAGAGGGTGCCTGTGACCTCCATGAACACAGCAAGTGCTGTGTCAAGGGCTTTATTGCCTTTCTGTGTAAACCAAGGAATATCAGCCTCTTTTTCTCTCCTTTACGTTCTCTCTTTTTGCCCGGGCTTCTAACACCCAATCGAGAAGGTGCTCTGCAACTTTGCTCCATCGAGAGGGTGCCTGTGACCTCCATGAACACAGCAAGTGCTGTGTCAGGGGCTTTATTGCCTTTCTGTGTAAACCAAGGAGTATCAGCTTCTTTTTCTCTCCTTTACTTTCTCTCTTGCTGAGGGTATCCCTGAATCCTGCTGGGGCTGGACCCCAGCAAGTGGCGCCCAGAACAGGAACCTGAAGTTAAGTCTCCCCATTGTCCAGTTTTGGGGACGGCTAGGACTCCACTTAGGGTGCTGAAAACCACTTTGCATAAGATAGGTAGGGTGAGGAAGAGTGGGTAGTGTTGAATCTTTCCTTGAAGACAGAAATCACTGACACGGGTAACAACAAATCAAAAGAACAACAACCCTTTATAGGAGTAATCTTGCAATTGTTAAATAAAAGAGGAATTAAAGTTAAGAAGGCTAGTATTCAATCCTTTTTTACATTTGTACAAGAGCAATGTCTTTGATTTCCAGAAGAGGGCACTGATAACCTAGATACCTGGGAAAATGTAGGGAAACAGGTAAAAATTTATTACACTTTGCATTGCCCAGAAAAGGTAACCACTGACACCCTTTCTCTTTTTAATATGATTAAGGATGCTTTAGATCATGCTCATAAATCTGAAGAGTAAATAATTTGAGACCATAATGTGGGGCGGTTAGGATTGTACCTGCCTAACTGCCAGCAGGGTGAAGAGGGTACAGAATGAATAAGAATATTATCTAGAAAAATAGGTTTCTCTGCATCTAAGAATAGACAAATGTTTATTGAAGTATTACTTCACATGTTGGCCAATAGAGGCATTAAAAAAACCACAGGAAGACTGTCTAAATTTCTATGTTTGTTTTATACTTTGCATAGGCCAGAAAATATTCCTTTAGATGCGTTTGCTCTGTGAAACATGATTAGAAATGTCCTGGACCCTTGTCATGAGGCTGTTAGACAGCCTATATGGGAGGCTATAGCGGTCGGTGGTGGGTCTCCACCTTTGCGCAGATCATATTTTCTGCCATTGATGAACAGGAGGGGGCTTACAGGACCCTACGGTCAGGCGCCCTGGTGAGACCCCTCCCCCTCTGCACAAACCTTTAAAGACTTATCTACCACTTTCTGATTTAAGGTGATCGCCGCCACCTTCCGTTTGCGCCTCCCAAAGCCTGCAAAGGTCTTGTCTAAAGCTGAAGAAGATAAAAAGTGTTTTGCACAACAGAACTATTAAAGCATACGCATACACAATATGCAGAGCATACTCCTTGGAGAAAACCCCTCAGGGGGGCCTCACCCAGGCTAGGAGAGAAGCGGAATGGTAAGGGGTTTTAACAACAATATTAACCCCGGACATGCTGGTTACTCCAATTGCAACGGGAGTGGCTGGCCCCCTACCTGAGGGTATTGTACGATTTGTGCTTGGGCGTAGCTCGCTGTCTTTTCAAGGAATTTCACTGGTGCCTGTTGTAGTAGGTTCTGATTATATTGGGGAAATTAAAGTTTTGATCTTGCCACTTACCAAAACTGTGCAAATTAATAAAGGTCAAAGAATAACACAGCTTTTGCTTTTAAGTTATTATCAGAAAGGTAAAAAACTTGACTTCTCAAGCTAGAGGCCACAGAGTATTTGGATCTAGTGATCTAGCTTTTGGGGTTCAGGAAATTATAGCTTCTAGGCCTTCAAAAGACCTTTTAATTCAAGGAAATGAAATAGGGTTGTTAGATACTGGAGCAGACGTCTCTACCATTGCTGGACTTTAACCTTTAGAAGGGACAATTTTAGTTTTCACAGATGATTCCTCTAACGTTAAAGCAGACACAATTATTGATAAAATATCCCATGTTCAGGTAACTGAAGAGACATCTGTCCAGAGAGCTGAGTTATGAACAGTTATTTGGGCTCTTCAACATTTAAGAGACCACACCTTCAATTTTTTGACTGACTGCCAATATATTGTAGGGTTGTTTCCTCATATAGGGACTGTTAATATTCCAAAAAAAAAAAAAAACTACTATATTCTCCTTGTTATCTGATTTACAGAAATAGATTAAACACAGAGATAACAAATATTTTGTGGGACATATTAGAGCCCATTCTGGCTTGTCTGGCCCTTTACATGAAGGAAATGCTTTGGCAGATGCATTGACTAAATTAATTGCTTTAAACTTACAGAAAAAGATGGACAAAGCCAAAAATTCTCACAAAATTCACCATCAAAATGCAGCTGGTTTAAGGTATGAATTTCATATCCCTAAAAGAAACAGCTAGACAAAGAGTTAAGTTATGTTCAAATTGCCCACTATTTAATCCATATCCACCGTTAGGAGTAAATCTCCGAGGCCTTAAGCCTAATGCTCTCTGGCAAATTGATGTAACCCTATCCCGACCAAAAAATGAGTCTACTTATTTTATTTTAGCTTGCCTACCCTCTCCCTATGTTTTTCTCTTCACTAATGACTCCAAAGGACTTAATATACAAATAAATTATTCAGGTGGACCTAACATAGTATCTTGTGAACAATGTATGCTCTCATCTTGTTTGAACCCTCAATATAATGTTTGCTCCTTTGCAGTGTTGCAAAGTCCACCCTATCTTATAGTGTCGGTGACTGTAATCACTTATTGGTATGATAACTGCAGTCTTGCTGTGTTGCAACGATTACAAGATTTGATGTGATCGTGAAGGTTTGTGAGCTTGCTTTTCTTGAGAATATCAGCTTTAATAACTGCAATTACCTCTGTCACTGTGGCGTCAATATCATTGACTCAAAAAGTGCATACTGCTCAATATGTTAATATTATGTCTAAAATTGCCTGGAAAAATCCCATGGACAGAGGAGCCTGGTAGGCTACAGTCCATGGCATCACAAAGAGTCGGACACGGCTGAGCGACTTCACGTTCACATTCACATTCATGTCTAAAAATGGCTCTTTAGCTTTGTCAGGAAGTTATAGATAGGAAACTAGAAATGGAGGTAGATGCCCTGAAGTTGTAATGCATATTGGGACTGAATTACAGGCATTAAAGAAAAATTGTCATTGTCCTATCATGCCAACTACCTGTGGATTTTTGTAATACCCCTGAAAGTAAACGAGACAGATTATAACTGGGAGAAAATTAGAAATCATATTTCGGGGGTATGGAATAGCTCCAGCATTAGTGTAGATTTAGGAAAACTTCACACTAAGATAAAGACCATGGGACATTCCCGATTGGATTTTACTGCCACAGGAGCAGCAAATGACCATTTTTCATACATTTTCAAACCTTATTTCAGGAAAACAACATTCTGTCTACGATTTTTAGCTATGCCGCTGTGGCCACTCTAATTCTGCTTCTCATAATTATTCTTCCTTGTATTGTCAGAACTCTTTGTCAGAGTACTCAGAAGCTCGCGACTGAGTTACATCTGGCTGTTTTAAAAAATACAAAAAGGAGAGATGTCAGGAGCCACAACGGGAGATCCCACCCATGACAAAGGTCATGCGGAGAAGATCTGACAGGCAAAGGCAGATCAGGACTCGAGGGATTCCCTGGACCTGCTAAACCATCTGTCCCGAAACCAAAATCTGTCTGTCTACTGTTTATTATATCATGCCTTTCACCAATTCTTTTGACATTAACAGGGGGCTCTCCCCGACCACCTTTCTCTGAAGAAAATCAATTTAAGGCTCTAGTTAATAGTTCTCCTGGGCTTGAAAGGAACATTTTAATTCTAACCCCTCTGTTACTATTTAAGCTTGCTTGGCAGTTTTATCCACACTCTTGTAACTAACGTACATGATTGTTCACAACACCCCAAGCCTAACCTTCGAGTTATTAAAAAAAAAAGCTTTATTAGAATAATACTGCATTGTTGAGCCAATGTTTGTTGCCAAGTTTCCTTGTCCTTTACCCAGTGTGCAGCCGGAAGTGCATTAGCTAGTATAGTTGGTATGCAAGAAAAACAAGCAGTAGCCTTGGTATTAGCAACATAAAACCCTTGAGTTAAGTACTTTCTTTGTTGTAACCCACTGCACCTTTGCTTCATGAGAATGTAACTCTGTTTCCTGAGGGGGACTGCAAACTGGAAAGATAAAGGGAAATCAGGTTTTCTGGTTGACCAAACTTTATCAAGAAAGAGTCACAAAATGTTAACAGGCCACAGGGCCAGAAGATAATGTACATAACATTAGACCCTTTTTTGGGGAAAGTTATGCAGAAATGTCCTGGTTTCGTTAAAGGTAAAACTGATGGAATGTTGAGCTGATTCTGCATGACTTTGTATCTTTCACTCCTGGAAATGTGTAACTCGGGGTATAAAAGCCCCTTTTGAAAATAAAGCTGCAGACCCATTTCACCTAAGCTGAGTCTCCCCGAGACATTCTTTCTTTCTCTTTCTCTCTTTTTCTCAGGCAGATTCCCATGAGCACAGAGGCTCTCTGAGTTCACTTTTTTGCCTGGGCATCTAAAACCCAATAGAGAAGGCGCTCTGCATCTTCGCTCCATTTAGAGGGCGCCTGTGGCCTCTGTGAACACAGCAAGTCCTGTGTAAGGGGTTTATTGGCTTTCTGTGTAAACCAGGGAATATCAGCCTCTTTTTCTCTCCTTTACTTTTCTCTCTTGCTGACACCATTTTTCCTGAGGGTATCCCTGAATGGTGCTGGGGCTGGACACCGGCACAAGTTGAAAGGGCCTCGATAGGGTAAATGGGTAGCCATGCATGTCTCTGGCACCGGTGGGTCGTGGAACTTAAAGGGGAGCTGTCCTTACCGTCTGCCTGGCAGGTTTTCAAGTGATGTTCATGGAGTTCCCTTATGCCAGGAGAGCATGCCCCATTTCTCAATCTGTGCCAAGAGTGGCCAAGCCACCTCAGGCCTGTGCAGCATTCACATCTGTCCAGCAAAGGAAGGAAGGTCCAAGCCCCTTCTGCAGTTCAGCATTGACCACCGACTGTTGGCTTTCAAGTTTGAGAAAGAACTATCTGAACGCGTGGACTAAAAAAATTGGATCTCCCATTGGTGCAACTCACTAAGAAGGAGAAGAGCTTGCCTTCACGCCATGGATTAGCTTCTCATATGAGCGCTGGTGTCCAGAGAGTGCCAGACAGCAACAGCACAACATGGAGAGACGGAGACACACAGACACCAGCCCTTGGTACACACATAGAAAGATTGCCCAAAACAGTGCTGTACCAGAAGCAGAGATAAAGAGACACAGATTGAGCTCTAGTACCCTAAGACTCTGGTGTCCCTGAACAGTGAAAATCAACTGTAGCAAACAGTGGGGTTTTTCCCTACTTCTCTAGCATCCGGACAGCAACAGGTTCTCTATCCCATGGAGAAAAGTATCCAGGCACGTGGCGCCCCTGCTTAACCTTTGGATACTCAGGGAGAGTTCCCAGTTATTAACGGGCCCGAGGGACACGGGAGTGTGTTGTTTGGACTGTGGAGCAGGAACCTGTGGTTGGAATTTCCAGAGCCTGATCAATGACTGCGCCTGGGCTAGTGGCAGATGCAAAACCCACTACCCCCCTGGAGCAGAATATTTCACATCGGTGGGCTGGAGCCCAGGGACCGTCGAAGATGCCATCTGGTCTAGGAACATGTCCATAAGGGTGCCGCCCACCACACTCTCAGCCTTTGCACTAATTTGGGCCAGCAGCCAGAGAATGGCTCATAGCCTTGTGCCCCGCCTATTTGGCTGATCTCCCCAGGGCCCTTTCACTATGTCCTGTGCTGTCTGCCAACCCATTCTTCAGCCTCAGTCCACCCTACACACACCAGCCCCACCTCCCTACCATCCCCCTCACTCCGTGCGCCCAAAGAGCTAGTGGGTCCCACAGGATTACTGCAGCCTGATCCGCATTTGTGCACCACTTGTTGTGCTATTATGACCCATCCCTTTGTATCTGCCCCAGCCTGGGTTCGCGACCAGGGCCAAGAGGAGCGTCAGAGGCGTTCAGAGGAATGCAGGAGTGTCCTGGGGCCCCAGACCATCTTAGTTGTAAGCCCTGGTGTTCAGGGTGCTGGGGCCCATGGCCTGCCTTCCTGATGCTTTTCGTGGCTGGGACCTTGGAGCTACCAGTTGTAATGCCAGGTAAAGAGGCCACCCTCTTCAGGTTGGAGGCGGTGGAAGACACTGAGCCCCTGGTGGATGGAGATGCAGCGGGTATTGGGCAGGGGGTCCAGCTGCCTGCAGAATACATCACGGAGGAGGTGGAAATTCTGGCAGATGAAGAGCAGCAATAGGGGTCCTCCCAGGAGCTGAAGAGAAGATGGTGGAGGAACAGGGCCAGGAAAGGCCTGGGAGATCGACTGAGCTTCCGGGGCAAGATGCATTGCAGGCACTGGCCACCCTGAAGGTGGAACTGAGGTCTGAGCATGAGAAAAACTGGGGCCTACTTTCGGTGCATGAGCAAGAACCATCAGAGGAGGAAGCCTGACTTGGCTCGGAGGAGCGCCATTTTGCAGGGCATCCCTTGCTTCTGGGCCATAGCTGTATCCTTTCTGCTGCTCCTTGGAGTCCACTGCTCAGGAGGAGGAGGAGGAGGAGCAGGAAACTTTTCCCTCCTCCCTACCCTGGCAGGTGCAGTTGCAGAGCCATCCATGGTCCCACTGCAAGGTGATCTTCTCCTTTCAGGACCACCCCTACTTCTTGAGCACGGTGATCACTACGTATGGTTACCTTGACATTGTTTGTAAAACATGGCTCCCGGGGTGAAGAGTGTGGGTGTGCAAGGGTGTGGATGATCCACCTGTGGGATCCGCACCCATCTCCCCTGTCTTCTGCAGGGTATAGGGCAGGTCATTCAACTCCTGTCGACTGATTCTGGGGCTTCAAACGGGGAGAACCCTGCCACAGGCTGGACACTAGGAGCCTTAACTTTCTCAGCTGATTGTCAGGCCAAAACTGCCCAGAATCGAACAGGATTGTTGAGGAGTGGTGGTTTGAGACCTGCACAGTTAATGATTGATTATGGAATTCTTGGTTGCTGGTTCACCTTACTTTTTGTGCCAGCAGATCATCAGCAAAGATGTGTGGAATGATCCCCTGAAATAGTACCCTGGGGAGGAAGGTTCTTCCATGAGCGTAACTGACGGAAACATATGTGGAGAGGAGGTGTGGAGGTGGGCCCTGAAGGGAGAGTCGTGTAGTATCTAGGACACTGTCCTTTCCCATGGGGATGCTCAGACTCATGCAAGCTGGCTGTGGAGCCTGAATTTGGGTCGGACATGTGCAGGTGACCTCCTGAGACTGTGGATTTGGGGATTCGGTGTGTCCATGAGTGAAGCAAGTGTACCTCAAATTAGCTGTGGTTGCAGTGCCAAAGTCCAGGTGATACAATTAGAGGGAGGGTGAATTAAGTATCTTTTTTCAGAATCATTGTTCCATGGGTCCTGCCATCCCCTGGCTCCTGTTACTCACTGAGTTTGAGATTGCTTGGGCACTTCACTCCTTCCCCTTACCCTGGGAAGGCATATCATTGAAAGGGTGTCCACTCCAGGCCCCCAGTGCACCTCTGTGCTGACTTTGGGATCTTCTGTGAATTTCCACATTCACCACTCGACATCTCACCACCACCATACACGCTGCACTGGAAGCAGCTTCAAGCTGCCTTGGGAAAATATGGAAGAGTTCGTATAGCCAGATTAGAATGGCTTTGTTATGGTATGGTCCCTTGTGGTGCTGAACTCTCTGAAGTGTCTCTGTTTTGCTGATCTAGGGCCCTGGCTCCAAAAGCCTGGTGTGGAGAAGTTGATGGAGAAGCTATGATGTGAGTTTGGACCAGACATGGGATTTAGTCAATGCAGAGCTGTGGCTCCTTGTCCCTTTGGAGGAAGAGGTATGCATTCACTCCAGCCATGGAGCCAAGGCAGAAGGAACACTGTCTCAGAGTGTCTTTACCTAGCCCAGGGACATCTCAAGGAAGCCAACCATTTAAATGCCTGTGTTTGGTGAGAGGCCCCTGCAAGCATCAAGCAGGCCCTGTGTTATCATTGACTGCAGTTGGAGAAGCAGAGATAGTTAAGAGAATGGGACCTGGTGCCTGTGGACCTCCTGTTGAGTGATCAAAAGGGGAATTGGATTCATTCCATCCCCTTTCCCATTTGGCTAGCCTTTAGTCACAGTGAAGTAGCCATATCTGTCTCAGTCACTGTAATAAAGCCAGTTAAGATTCCCAAGTAAAAAAGCCTTGACATCCAGTTTGATTTGCACTGGACCCATAGTTTTAACTGAAAAGGATCAAACACAGGGAATCTGTTCAGTTTATGAATTGGGCTAAATTTAGTTCTCTTATCCTTAGGCTACAATGGAGTTGTCTGAGAATAGTAAATGTAGTGGATACAAAGGGTCCAGGGTGATTAAACCCTCTATAGAACCTTTCCTTACCTTTCCCAGTTACATGTATCTTACCCTAGTTGAACATGTGAAGATTTCAGTTTTGTATCTTATCTTGCCTTGAACACGAATGTATTGCAGTTAACAGCTAATTCTTTGTGTGTGTAATTTACCATTTTATCAAACTAATACTGATTTTCAGTCTTACTTGACACAGTCTGATGTGCAGGAATTTTCTCGTTTATTTCAGTAATTATCAGGTGATAGAGTTATTATCCTTCCTCTACTCTATCCAACTATCTAGTCTGTGATTATACTTGTGGAAACCTTTTTTCTGGGGGTCTCCAAGAGCTCTTTCACAGACCTGTGGTGTACCCTCTAAGTATTGGTTCCTGAACATCAGCACACTTGTCTTCCTCTGTGGGTTCCTGGAGTTGAGTCTCCTCCTCGAGTTGAATACCATACCTTCTCCACTTTTGGCACAGGTACCTAGCAATCTCTGTGCACCATTCAAGGAACCTGGGATCCTGGCTGTATATCTATGCCAGGAGAAATCTCTCCGTTTCCTCTTCCTTTCTCCTCCTCTTTGTCTCTCCCCACTCTTTTGTTTCCCCCCTCCGCAATTTATTTAAATGCTCTAAGCTTTCACAAAATGCTGGAAAGTGGTAATCACCAAGGTGTTAGCATCCGTCTCAGACATGAAGTGGATGGACTACAGATGACTAAGCTGTAGTAAGTCTATTGTCTCCATTTTAGGTAATTTCCTGAGTGTAAATTCAAATACAAGTAGATTGTATTTATTTATTCAATGCTTCATTGATTGATTTGCACTTTGAATATATTACTAAGCCTTTCCAGTTAATTTGCTTGGGCCCACGCACTTTGCTAAATGTCAGCTTAAACCACTTTTAGGTGTATAAAGTGTGTGTGTGTGTGTGTGTGTGTGTGTGTGTGTGTGTGTGTGTGTGTGTTTGTGTCCTGGTCTCAGGTGAAAACTCTATGTATAAATAAATGTACAGACTATTGCATTCTTATCTCCTTTATTCTATTTCTATAGTAAAAATATGAAATGTTTTCTTTATATGTTTTTATTGTTGCTTAGTATTTTGAATACAGTTACTGTTGTTTGCTCTGAAGTATGCTCCTAAGGAGTACAAGTTGTATTTATTGCCAAATAAAAAGGTCCCAGTGATATGGTCCCTGACTACTTCCTCTCTTCCATTCTCTGTCGTTCTACTCTACTATTTTCCCCACTGGTGCCCTGTTTTTGACAACACTGGCCTTGCTTTTCCTTAAGCAAATACATTTCTTCCCAATCCAAAAACTTTGCAACTGCTGTTCTTCTGGAAATGCTCTTCCCCTAGGCCTGCATGGCTTGCTACCTCCCTTGTTTGAGCTTCACCAGTGCTGTTCAAATCACACAATGAAATCCTCAACCCTCTTCATTTCCTCCTCCTCCTTAAAGGCACTTTAAGTCTCTACCCTCTTCTTACCTCTCCAGCCTAAATTTCCTACTTTACACACACACACACACACACACACACACACACACACACACATACACACACACAAACTGAGAAGAGATAATAACATCAGGGCTTTGCTTCTTAGAATTAACTTGAGTCAGTTTCTGTGCCTGCAAATAAAATATGGTTAATAGCGAGTTGAGTTCTTTCAGGAGCTTCCTCTGTTTTTCTGTTGATATCTCTGTATTTTTTTCAGGCAATGACACTTTGTTTTGTTTACAAATGTTTGAATATCTGTCAAGATCACTATTTTGTAATTGCTTTTGGGAATTTCCATGGTCTACTTTGCTTGTTCTTTCAGGTAAAATTTATTGTTTTATTAATGTTGCCAAAACATTCTAAGTAAAATTACTATTTATAGAAATAAAATGTTTTTTACAAAAATATTTCTGCTGTCCATATTTTTACAAATAACATGGCATATTTCTATTTCTATTTTTTTTAAATAATCATATTGTGTTTGCCAGAAATTCTAAACAGTGATGTGTAAATGGGTTTTTTTCTTCTTAGTACCATCAAGTGCAATGAGGCTACGGCTTAATGAATTTCTATTTCTGTTTTTAGATTTTAAAGAGAATTGTTTTATTGGAGAGTTTACAACATCTGTTGAGACATTTCCTTTTCTTTCTTTTCCCTTCCTTTCCTTTTCTTCCTTTCTTCCCCTGACTCTCTTCCTCTTTCTTTCTTTCCCTTTCTTTCCCCAGGTTTTTGCTTTACTGGATCTTTCCTGAAACAAAAGTAATTCCATTCAGACTTGAACATTATCCTTTGAACATTATCCTTTCAGAACCACATTCCGTTTCTCATTTCTAGTATTGGAATTAACCTCCTCTTCCCCTTATTAGATTGCCACAGTTGTATCAGTGTTTCTGATTTTGTTTTTCCAAGAAGCAGCTCTTGTTTTATTATCCCAACAAGATTTATTTTTGTTGTTTTCTATTTTTGTTTCAATTCATATATACCTTCTACTTTCTTTAGATTTTTTCCTTATAACCTTGTATTTTAAAACTTTCTTTACAAATTTTCATGGAAATATATTTGATTTACAATGTTGTGTTTCAGATGTATATCACAGTGATTTAATTATACAGATACATATCTATTCTTTTTTAGGTTCTTTTCCAATGTAGGTTATTACATGATGCAGAGTCTTTCTTTCTTTTTTTTTAAATAGATGGTTTAGGGCTTGACCTAACTTTATTTAAATAGCAAATTTTATCTAAATCCCAAATATTTTTATGTATACATTTTTTAAACTAATATTTCATTCTCTACGATTTTTTGGCAAGTTAATTCCAAAGATTTCACTCTTTGCAGGCTGAATGTTTTAATTTATAGTTTACTGAGAATTAAGTTTTCCTTGGAGCTCTGAGGGTATATGTGTATATACACTGACATGTCTATATACACATCCTTTTCAGATTACTAAAATTTTTTTAGAATATATAAATGTATTTTAAAAGCTATTTTCTGTTTGTATGGTAAAAACATGAAATGCTTTAATTCTAAAAATTTGTTTCCCAAATGAATATAGTATAAAAAGTAAAGGTATAAAAGTGTTCCTTTGAGAATAATCCGTACTAACAGAACTTGGAAATGTTAAAAAATTATTCATAACACTTACTAAAAGTGGTAAGAAAAACTTTATTCAAAGTAAGAGTACTACAGCTGGGTCTTATAATACGGGAGAGACATTGAGCTTAAGTCTGACTCCAGTAGGGACACAACTAGGATTTATAGCTACGGAACAGGGTGGGTCCATGGGATTGCAAACAGAGACTGGGAGACTGCAATGAACAACAACAACAGAGTGGGTGTCAGTGAATGGAAACTTATTAAGAGGGCCATAAGGGTGAGGGTGGATTCTGGTTCAACTGAGAAGATCATTGCTGAGGCTAGGCAAGGCTGATAAGATATTGAGGTGAGTGATAAGGAATTTGATCTGATACTGAGGGTGGTCAGATCAAGGGTGAGGTATGTTTTCTAAACTGAACTAGCAGATTCTGACGTAGATTGGACTAAATGGGCAGGCACCCCGGGATAAATACACGGCCCAAAGTTGGCAGTGCATTAATGAACTACTGCTACATAACAAATTACCCCAAACTAACAGCTTAAAACAATATTATCTCATACTGCTGCTGAAAGGAATCCAGGAGTAATTCAGTTGAGTGTTCTGGCTCAGGGTTTCATGAGATTGTCATTATCTGAAGCCTTGACATGGGCTGGTGGATTTCCTTCCAAGATGGCTTCCTCACATAGCTGTTGAAACCAGTTTCCATGCTGGCTATTGGGAGAAAGCCTCAGTTCTTTCACATGGGCCTCTCTACTGGGTTACATGAGTGTTGTCAAGATACTACTAAACTGGCTTCTAGAGTGATCCAAGAGGATGAGCAAGGAGGCTGCAGTGTCTTTTATGACCTAGTCTCAGACACTTCATTTTCATTTCTACAATATTCTAACATTAGAAGTGAGCCACTAAGTCCAGCCCACATGTGAAGGGGAGTATAAAGATCCACCCTTGAAAGAAAGGACTTGTGGACATCCTTTAAAACCACGTGGTACCCACATGGCCACAAAATTGTTTACATACTTGTATGTCCAAAATGCTTTTTCTTGCCAATGCTTTCAAATAATTTATGCATTGTAACATTAAGTTGTAGTTCAGGACCTTGTCATCTAAGTCAGTTTCACATATGGATCAGGGTCTACTTGTGCAATATCTCACGTGTTCAGTCGCTCAGTTGTGTTCTACTCTTTGTGACCCGATAGACTGCAGCACGCTAGGCTTCTTTGTCCACCATCAACTCCAGGAGCTTGCTCAAACTCAAGTCCATTGAGTAGGTGATGCCATCCAACCATTTCATCCTCTGCTGTCCCCTTCTCCTGCCTTCAATATTTCCCCCATTAGGCTCTTTTCCAATGGGTCAGTTCTTCACATCAGGTAGCCAAAGTATTGGAACTGCAGCTTCAGCATCAGTCCTTCCAATGAATATGCAGGACTGATTTACTTTAGGATTGCCTGGTTTGATCTCCTTGTAGTTCACTAGACTCTCAAGTCTTCTCAAACACATCAGATCAAATTATACAAGTGTAATTCCTCTAGATCTGATGATCTGTGAACAAAAGAGTTGAGTTAATCTGCTCACTTTCACAACCAACATACAGTGCTGGGTCAGGCATAGATAACCTTTATAGACACTCCAGTTCCAGAAAGGGCAGGGGAGTGGGAGTCAATAGTAGAAGTTCTGAAATCCCACGGGTTCTTATTGGCAGTCCTTTGATTAGGATTTAAGGCCTGGAAACTTCCTAGGCTTCAGTCTCTGAATTTTTAATTCTGCCCTCTGATATGATTCCATTGCATGAAAGGTGGCTAGTATATGGTTACAGTGAAACAGTCTCCCTAGCCTGCTTCCTGCTTGTCGAAGGTAGAAGTCCAGAGCTCTCTTATTTTGTACTATTTCTAGTCCTTTCAGTCCAAGCTGAACATATATATATGTTATCTTAAAATCTTGGTGTGCCTCCTGATAATCTTACTGGTGTTCATGGCAAAGCACCCACTCTAAAGCCACAATCACACGTTTTCATAAAAAGTCCTCCTCTGTCTTGGTTTTCTACTGAGATAGCTGAGAGATAACACCCTGAAACTTGGTAGAAGTCTTATTGTATGACTGAAATGATCTCTGAGTGACACCCCTAAACTCTTTGGAGGGCATTGGCCTGCCTAAATAATGTCATGAAGCATCCCCTTCCAGCTTTCTGAGGCTTAACAAAGAATTTTACTGTCACACTCATCTTTAGACAACCTTTATTTTAAAAAAAATAATAAGAATGACCTATAGGTGATGTAAAATGTTATATTTAGACCATCTTATCTCAGTGCCCTGGAAATGACCTTGCTTGAGAGCCATTTATTTTAGCATCTTCTGTCATCTTAAAAGACTGGAATATTTCCAAATCAGCAAGTTCTGTCTTATTTTTTAAATAGTCCTTCTCTTATTTATTTATTTTTTTAATTTCCCTTCATATTTTACTATAGGCAGCAAGAAGAAACCAGGAAGCACTTTTGGCTGTTTGGCTGGAATTCTCCTTGGCTAGATATCTCAATAAATAAGATACAGTTTCTCCTTCCAGGTCATTAGGTACATTTTCTACTTTTCATAAACTGCAGGTGTAGTGGCCTTTCCTCGGCCCACTCTCTAGGCTCTTTCCCCCTGCCTCTCCTTTCTGCCAGGCATCCAGGGTGCACCACTGTGATTCCATTTAGAGTGTGTTTGCTCAGTGAGATAATGGGAATCGATTCCCTGGCTTCAGTCCTTCTGCTGGCCAGAGTCTATGTACCTTTCCCTAAGACCTTCATGTTTTCATTATCCAACTTCCATCACCTGGCCATGTCATTTCTGACAGCTCATACTCACAAGCGTACTGGCAGGGACCTCTATGTGCACACATGCGTGTGTACACAGTAACATCCCTGAGAGGAAACTTGCACATATGCAGAAATACAAGCTTTCTTCTCCAGGAACATGAATTTTGGTAAGCACCCAACTTTCTTTGTCCTGGTTGTTTTCTTTCACTTGCTCATTAATCATGTCACGTTGCACTTCCAACTCTGTGCTGCTACTGCTGCTAAGTCACTTCAGTCATGTCCAACTCTGTGTGACCCCATAGATGGCAGCCCACCAGGCTCCTCAGTTCCTGGAATTCTCCAGGCAAGAACACTGGAGTGGGTTGCCATTTCCTTCTCCAATGCATGTCTTATGTTGCTAATACCAAGGCTACTGCTTGTTTTTCTTACATACCAACTATATTAGCTAATGCACTTCCAGGTGCAAATTGGGTAAAGGACAAGGAAACTCGGAAGGAAACATTGGCTCAACAATGCAGTATTATTCTAATAACACTGTTTTATCACTCGAAGGTTATACTTGGGGTGTTGTGAACAATCATGTGCATTAGATAAAAGAGTGTGGATAAAACTGCCAAGAAAGCTAAAACAGGAACAGAGGGGTTAGAATTAAAATGCTCCTTTCAAGCCCAGGAGACTTATTAACTAGAGCTTTAAGTTGATTTTCTTCAGAGAATGATGGTCTCGGAGAGCACCCTGTTAATGTCAGAAGAACTGATGAAAGGCATAATATAGTAAACAGCAGACACACAGATTTTGGTTTCGGGTGGATGCTTGAGCAGGTCCAGGGAATCCCTCGAGTCCTGATCCACCTTTGCCTGTCAGGTATTCTTTGCATGACCTTTGTCATGCATGGGGTCTCCCGTATTGGCTCCTGGCAAATGTGATTCTGTTCTCCATGTGCGAACACACCAAAGCCTGCCTTGTCGCCCAAGCCTGTGGGGCCGGAAGCAGTAAAAGGATCAAGCTAAGCCAACCATCCTATAATCCTGATACCAATATATGTGTTCTGCAAAGAGTACAATTAGTAATGTTTCAAACTGGAAGACTCTGCAGGTAGCAGGTCCTGATGCTGCACTTCTGGTCCATCACTGAAAGCACAGGAAAAAGGAAAGCCTAGTATGCCTGGCACTTCAGAAGGACAGAACGGCCCTTGTAGCCGGGTGGTCAAGGGGTTGTGTGGTCACCCACTTTGGCTTCTTTGTCTGAGGTTGCTGTCTGTTCTGTGTCTTGGAATCTTTGAACTCTCACTGGTCGCCCACAGGCACTTTCCTCCTGCCTCTCCTTTCTGCCAGGCATCCTTGGTGCACCATTCTGATTCCACTTAGAACTTGCTTGCTCGGTGAGATAACAGAGATTGGTACACTGGCTTCAGTGCTTCTGCTGGCTGGAGTCTAGGTGGAGTCTTTCCCTATGACGTTCATGCTTTGCTATTCAACTCCCATTACCTGGTTAGGTCACTTCCGACAGCTCATACTCATAAGCGTACTGGCAGGTGGTTCTTTGTGTGCATGTGTATGTACACAGTAACATCCCTGAGAGGAAATTTGCACATATGCAGAAGTACACGCTTTCTTCTCCAGGAACATGAACTTTGGTAAGCACCCAACTTTCTTTGTCCTGGTTATTTTCTTTCACTTGCTCATCTCAGGTTGCACTTCTGACTCTGTACCTTAGCACCAAGAGTGTTAGAACCACCCAGACTTCACTGATTGACTAAATGCCAAGACTCCCTTTCAGTTGCTCTCATTAGGCCCAGGTAGGTCTTCAGACAATCAGGTATACATGCTTGCCTACACAGCCGAAGTGCCAATGAAGCCTGTCCCTGGTTGGGCCCAAAGACATCCAAGACAGTCACCTGGAAGGCAGGATCCCTCTGAGTGTCACCTGGTGCAAATCCCCTATGACAAAATCAGAGAATCTGCTCCAGGGAGAGAGCCAGAATCCTCCCTCAGAGGCAGACACACACCTTTGCCCCTCTAAATCCGACAGTCAGGGGCATGACCCCAGAAGAAAGAAGGAATTCACGTCAGGACTTTCAGCACACACCATGGGGTATCTTTGGCAGGACCGCTATTGCCTAGATCCTGGACCTTGAAAACCAGCAGGCTTCAAATTGCCCCCAGGGTTTCCCCCTCTCCCACTCCCCCGAGTTCCCTTGGGACATGCAATAAGCCCACCACCCTTGCTTCCTCCCTGTTCCCTCCCTCACAGGCACATCCCGGCAGAGGGCCACACACGTACACTCACCCCTGCACTTTCTTTGCCTACCTGCACTGCCAGGGAGGCTGGAAGTGTCTGGAGGCATGCCACACTCACAGCCTGTCTCTCCTAGGATGCCTGTCGTTTTGCACGGATAGCCTAGCTTAGCGTATCTTGCGTTGTGTCATATCGTGTCAGTGTGTGCCACCCTCATGGAGACAGCATGCTGGCTTTTGGGCTGATCCTGGGCAGCACAGGCCCAGGACCTTTTCGGTTCTACTTACGTGTGTGGAACAAGTCTCCAGTGCAGCAGACAATCTGTGGCTCTTTCTCCTTCAGGTCTCTGCCCTTTTCTGCAGGACCTTAGCCTCCTCACCATCCCAGTCCTGCAGTAGCCACATCCACCATTTCCAAAGGCCTGCCCCATGTGACCGCGGACTGAGGGCTCTATAGCCAGTGGTTTCAAAGCCCTACCCCACCTGATTTGTCCTGGGTGAATCCTCAGACCATGCACCCCCTCTTCCCGGTCCAAACACACACAGCAACATGGTAGAAATGATGAGCTTGTTTTTGTGTTTCGTTTAATTGCAGATTTCTGGAGCCATGGTTTGGCGTTATCACTGGCAATCCTTTCCTCGTTCCCATCCTGTACAGGGTACTGCAGAGATACGGTGACCAACCACCCTTAGACTGGGGACGCCTTGTGCCTCCTCTTATGGTTGCTCAGCACCTCCTCTCCTGTCGCCTTCATCTCTGTGTCTGCCCTGGGCCAGACACACACACACACACACACACACACACACACACACACACACACATAAACACAGCCGACACAAGCACATACATGTATACACACAGATGCTCGGCACAGGAACACAAATGCAATCAGGAAACACAGGTGTTTCAGAAGCCCGTGTTCCTGATTGTGTTTGTGTCTCCATGCCAAGCATGTGTGTGTATACACGCATGTGCTTATGTCGGCTGTGTTTGTGAGTGTGTGCATGTGTTTGTGTGTGTGGCCCAGGG
The DNA here is from genome assembly GCF_002263795.3 of Bos taurus. Classification (NCBI taxonomy): domain Eukaryota; kingdom Metazoa; phylum Chordata; class Mammalia; order Artiodactyla; family Bovidae; genus Bos; species Bos taurus. Next base: position 26,129,332 of record NC_082638.1, read on the forward strand.
AAGACACACAGATAAAGGTGACAGGAGAGGAGGTGCCAAGTTACCATACGTGGAGGAATGAGGCGTCCCCAGTCTAAGGGTGGGTTGTCTCTGCAATGTCAGAGATGTAGTCGGTAGGCACCATGCCCTGCTCTTGTGGTTCCCTGTTCACCTCCTCCACGAGCTCTTTCATATTTTCCCAAGGTAGCTTGAAGCCTCTTCCAGCGCAGCATGTGTGGTGCTTGTGAGCCACCAAGTGGTGCATGTGGAAATTCACAGATCCCAAAGTCAGCACGCAGGTGCACTGGGATCCCAGAGAGAATACCCTTTCAATGATAGATCTTCCCAGGTTAAGGGGCGGGAATGAAGGGCCCAGGCAATGTCAAACTCAGTGAGCAACAGGAGGCCGGGTGATGGCAGGACCCACAGCAGGATGATTCTGAAAAAGATACTTACTTCACCCTGCCTCTAGTAGTATCACCTAGGAGTCTCATGCTGCAACCACAGCTGATTTGAGGGAGACTCGTTTCACTCACGGACACACTGAATGCCCAGGCCCCAGTCTCAGCAGGCCACCTCCTACATGCATGGCCCAAATCCATGCTCCTCAGTCAGCTTGCATGAGCCTGAGCATCCACATTTGGGGAAGGACAGTGTCACGGCTCCAACATGGCTGTCCCTTCACGGCCCACCTCCAGACCCTTTACCACATGTGTCTCTGTCAGTTAGCACTCATGGAACAATCTTCCCTGCTGGGGTAGTACTTCAGGGGATCGTCCCACTCGTCTTAGCTGATGATCTGGTGGCAACACGAGGAATGTCACCTCTGGGCTGACCAGGACCCGAACCTTCCCATGAGCAGCCAAGAACTCCAACATCAATCATCAACTGTATGCAGGACCAAAACTAGTCCACCTCAACAATCCTGTTTGATTCTGGGCAGTTGTGGCCTGACAACCAGTTGAGAAAATTAAGGCTCCTGGTGACCAGCCTGTGGCTGAGTCCTCCCTCTTCAAAGTCCCAGAACCAATGGACTGGTGTGGAATGATGTGCCCTTTACCCTGAAGAAAGACAGGGGAGACGGGTGTGGTGGACCCCCACAGGTGAATCATGCACACCCTTGCACACCCACACTCATCACCCCAGGAGCCACGTTTTACCAGTGATGTCAAGGTAATACTTCTTAATGATCACTGTGTTCAAGAAGTAGGGTTGGTACCGAAAGGAAAAGATCAGATTGCTGTGGGACCGGGGATGGCTCGCACCTGTACATGCTAGGATAGGCAGAAGAGAAAGGTGCAAGCTTCTAGGGACCTCAGCTTGCCTCCCATTAACAGCTTCCACGAAGCCTCTGCAAACATTCACATTGTAGGAACATGGATAACATGATCCTCTCACTCCACACCAAGTCCCATACCCACCCATCTTCAGTCTCCCTCACTGAACTTCAAGTCGATCATGTAGCTGAGAAAGTCTTTATCTTAGTCGCTGATCATGACAGAAACTTAAGGGTGGTTCATAATCTGCTTTAGGTCAAGGAGCCATATCGGCCACAGGCTAAGCCAAGGAGAGCCAGGAACATCAGCCCTAGTCTGGGGTGGAAGGACACTGGAACAGGCATCATCAAGGATTCTGGGCACTTCTGCTTGCCCAGCCACCACGGTTGTCCTCAGGCCCTGCCATACCATCAGGCACGCTCATGGCTCTGGGTTCCTTGTGGTGTTCTGTATCTGAGGTGGTCTGCATTCCCCAAGAAGGGGCTGTTTCTGATCCCTACTCTTCTTCAGACCTGTGTATGCTGAGTAGTGGCATGTCATTGCTTACATGGTCAGACTTGCAGTCATTGAAACAAATCGTGTCCAAAAGCAAAGGAGTTAGTGTGTGTTTGTGTATGTGTATGTGTGTCTGTGTGTACGTGTGTGTGACTCCCAAATCTCAGTTATTTTCGGGATCATCCACATTTACAATAACTGTCTGCCAAGGCTGCTCTGGTGTACTGTCTCTGGTCATTCCTGACTTAGAGGCCTTGGAGCTGCTCCTCCTCAATTGCAGGCCTGAAGTAGACACACAAATTCATGGCAGCGACACTCAGGGGTGTGGCCCTGCCTGGACTCTACTCAGCTGTGCCTTTGGAGCCTGCCAATTGCCCAGTACCACACTTCCTACAGGGTCCATCAGCACCCATCCTGCGCCCTCGTCCCCACCATCCTCCTGCTCCTGCTTCTGCACCTCCTCCTCCTCCTGAGCAGCAGACCCCAAGAAGCAGCAGAAAGGATACCACTTTGGCCCAGAAACCAGAGATGCCCTGGATAATGGCACTCCTCTGAGCCAAGTCACACTTCCTCCTCTGATGGCTCTTGCACATGAACGAAACATAGCCCCTGCAGTTTTTCTCATGGTCAGAGCTCAGTTCCACTTGCAGGGTGGCCAGCGCCTGCAGCGCATCTAGTGCCAGAAGTTCATTGGGGCTCCCGGCAATTCCTTGCCCTGATCCTCTAACACCTTCTCCTTCAGGTCTTGCGAGGACCCCCGTTGCTGCTCCTCATCAGCCAAAACCTCCACCTCCTCCATGATGTCTTCCACAAGCAGCTGGAACACCCGCCTGATCCCCGCCACGTCTCTGTCCACCAGGGCCCCGCCATCCCCTGCCACCTCCACGCTGACGTGGGTCGCATTGTCGCCTGCTGTTGCAACTGGTGGCTGCAGGGTCGCAGCCGTGCACAGCATCACAAGGGCAGGCTGCAGGGCCCCATCTCCCTGAGCATCTGGGCTCACAACTAAGTAGGTCCGGGGTCCCAAGACTCTCCCGCATTCCTCTGACCACCTCTCGTGCTATTCTTGGTCCTGGCCATGACCCCAGACTGGGTCAGATGTGAAAGGATGGGACATAAGAGCACCAAAGCAAGTGGTGTGCAATGGCGGCCCAGGCTGCAATAAACCTGTGGGACCCACTTGTTTTTTCGGGGTGGGGAGTGAGAGGTATGATCGGGAGGCAGTGGCTGGTGTGTCTGGGGTGGCCTGAGGCTGAAGAAAGGGGTGGTGGTGAGCCCAGGACCGGGTGAATAAGCTCTGGTACATCAGCCAAACAGGCAGGCCCTAGGCTGTGAGCAGCGCACATGCTGCTGGCCGAAATCTAGACCAATGGCTGAGAGGGTACAGGATGGCACCCTTATGGACACACCCCTAGACCGGAGGACATCTTCCGCGGTTCCTGGGCTCCAGCTGCACCATATGGCCAGATTCTGCTCTAGGGAGCTAGGAGGTTTTGCATCTGCCACTACCCCAGGCGCTGTCATTGACCTGGATCTGGATCTAGGGAGCTAGCAGGTTTTGCATCTGCCACTACCCCAGGTGCTGTCATTGACCTGGATCTGGAAATTCCAACCACGGGTTCCTGCTCCACAATCTGAACAACACACTCCTGTGTCCCACAGGACCTTCAATAACTGGGAGCTCTCCATGAGTATCCAAATGATACACAGGGGCTCCAAGTGGCTGGATACTTTTCTCCATGGGATAGAGTACCTGATGCTGTCCAGATGCTAGGGGAGAAGGGAAAAACCCCACCGTTTGCAGCAGTTGATCTCTATTGTTCAGGGACACCAGAGCCTTAGGGTACAGAGCTCACTTTGTGTCTCTTTATCTCTGCTTCTGGCACAGCACTGTTTGGGGCAATCCTTTTGTGTATGTACCAGGGCTGGTGTCTATGTGTCTCATGGCAATGTCAGGGAAAGAAATCCCAGAGTTTGATAAGGATAGAAAGGCCCTTGTTGCTGCATGTCCAAGGGGCTGTGGGATCACCCACCATGGCTTCTGTGTCTTGGGATTGCAGCCTGTTCTGTGTCTCAGATCCTCGGCACTCTCACTGGTCACCCCCAGGCACTTTCTTTCTGCCTCTCCTTTCTGCCAGGCATCCTGGGTGCACCACTGTAATTCCACTTAGAAATTGCTCACTCAGTGAGATAACAGGGATTGGTACCCTGGCTCCAGTGCTTCTGATGGCCAGAGTATGTACTTTCCCTATGACCTTCACGGTTTCGCTATCCAACTTCCATCACCTGGTTAGGTCAGTTTCTACACCTCATACTCACAAACATACCGTCAGGTGCTTTTCATGCACATATGCACACACATGCTTGTGTACACACCAACATCCCTGAGAGGAATTGCACATATGTAGAAGTACAAACTTTCTTGTCCAGAAGCATCAATTTTGGTAAGCACCCTATTTTTTTGTCCTGGTTATTTTCTTTCACTTTCTCATTGAACATGTGAGGTTGCACTTCCAGCTCTGTGACTTAGCCTCAAAGGTTACAAAATTTTGGCATTTGCTCCTGACAGGGACCGATCTGCAAAGCATCAGGCAGGGTTGGAAATGCTCGCCCTGGAGAGCTGAATGAGCTGTGCCTGCGTTCTGCATTCTCCCATCACCTTGGACAGCTTCACAGTACCAGTCACGCTGGCCTGATCCATTGCCTGTGCATTCTTTCAGGAGACCAGAAAACAAGGACGTCTGGGCTCAGCTGACTTGGAGAACTGCTTTCTCAGTGTGTTCCTATCTAGGTCATTCCTGGTCAATGTTGTGCTCCTATTGCTAGCCTACCACCCCCAACAGTCTGAGTGAGGCCCACTGTTCTTTCTACCTGTGTAGCTTTCTGTGTTCACCTGTCTAACTGTGCCTCCAAGAGCTACCTCCCTTTAGCAGGAAAAGGCCAAAGAGATGCCCGAGCCTCCAAGGGCCCCCAGAGTCTTTGACAGGCCTGGGTTTGATCCAATGTTGTGAAGAAGGTGCACATAGATAGATGGTCTCTTCTGATACAAGGCATGAAACCCGAGCCATAATGGTAAGGTGGCATTCCTACAGGTGGTCCCTTCTGTTTATTCCTACCCAGACCCATAGAGTCCCCAAACAGATGATGATCTGGGAATCCTGCCCTTTCTGGGCCCACAGCTCATCCCTCCCTTGGGCAGAAAGCAGCTTTTCTATCTCAAAAACACCAAGAGGGCTTGATTCCACCCAGGCCTCATTGATTTGCTAAATGCAAATACTCTCTTTCATTGGGTTCATTAAGCCCCGGTAGGACTCCCTACAGCCAGGCATCCCTGCTTACCTATACAGCCCACGTGCCAAGGAAGCCAGTCCTTGGTTGGGCACACGGACATCCAAGACTGTCACCTGGAATGCAGCTTCCCTCTGAGTGTCACCTGGTGCAGATTGCCTACAACAAAATCAGAGATTGTGATCCAGAGAGACTGCCAAAATCGTCCCCCAGGTGCAGACACTCACCTTTGCCCCTTAGGCGCCCAAAGCCAAGGGAAAGACCCAGAAGAAAGAGGGAATTTATATCAGGGCTTTCTGCACGAGCCATGGGGTATCTTTGGCAGGACTGCTATTGCCTTTCCCCTGGACCCTGAAAACCAGCAGGCCCCGAACTGCCCCAGGGGCTTCCCTGTATCCCACTCTCTCGAGTTCCTATGAGACATGCAATAAGCTCACCATCCTTGCTTCCTCCCTTTTCCCTCCCTCATTGGCATACCCCGGCAGAGGAGCACACACGTACATCAACACCTGCACTTTCTTCGCCGTTCTGCACAGCCAGGGAGGCTAGAAGTGACTGAAGGCATGCCACGCTCTCGCCTTGTCTCTCCTAGGATGCCTGTGGTTTTGCACGGACAGCCTACCTTAGCATGTCTCGCATTTTGTGTTACATTGTGCCAGTGTGTGCCACCCTCATGGAGAGAGGGTGCTGGCTGATGGGCTGATCCTGGCAAGCACTCGCCCAGGACCTTCCTGGGTCTCCTTCTCACATGTGCGGAACAAGTCTCCAGTACATCAATCTGTGCCTCTTTCTCCTTCGAGTCTCTGTCCTTCTCAGCAAGACCTTAGCCTCCTCAACATCCCAGGTCCTCTGTATCCACATCCACCATTTCCACAGGACGGCCTATGTCCCCACAAACTGTGGGCTCCACAGGCGGTGGTTTTAAAGGCCCACCCCACCTGATATGCCCTGGGTGAATCCACAGACCATGCACCCACTCTTCCTGGTCCAAACACATACAAGAACACGGAGAAATAGTGAGCGTGTTTTTGCATTTTGTCTCATTGCGCACTTCTGGAGCCAAGGTCCTGAGTTATCTCTGACCATCCTTTCCTCATTCCCATCCTGGACAGGGTCCTGCGGAGATAGGGCGATCAATCACCCTCAGACTTGGGACGCCTTGTGCCTCCTCTTCTGATTGCTTGGCATTTCCTCTCCTGTCGCGTTTATCTCTGTTTTTTCCCTGGGCTGGAGACACACACACACACACACACATACAGGCGACACAAGCACACATGTGTATACACAGACAGGCTCGATATGGGGACACAAACACAAACAGGGAACATAGGTGTTTCAGGAGCTGAAGATGCCCATGTCCAGCAATGTCTGAGATGGCATCAGTAGGCACCACGTCCTGCACTTGGAGCTCTCTGTCCACCTCCTCCCCGAACACTTCCCTATTTTCTGAAGGCAGCCTGAAGCCTCTTCCAGTGCAGCAAGTGTGGTCATGGTGAGACACTGATTGTTGGATGTGCAAAATCATAGAAGATCCCAAAGTCAGCACAGAGGTGCACTGGGACCCTGGAGAGGATGCCCTTGCAATGACAGGCCTTCCCAGGGTAAGGTGCAGGAGTGTAGGCCCAGGCAATCTTAAACTCGGTGAGCAACAGGAGGCTGGGGGATGGCAGCACCCACGGAAGGATGATTCTGACAAATATACTTAATTCACCCTGCCTCTAGTAGTATCACCTAGGCCTCTTGCACTGCAACCACAGTTAAATTGAAGGAGACTTGATTCACTCACGGACACACCGAGTCCCCAAGCCCCCAGTCTCAGCAGGTCATCTGCCACATGCATGGCCCAGAATCTGGCTCCACAGACAGCTTGCATGTACCTGAGTCATCCCCATTTGGGAAAGGACAGTGTCCCGGCCACTACATGGCTGTCACTACAGGGCCCACCTCCAGACCCCTTCACCACATGTGTTTCTGCCAGTTACTCCTCATGGCAGAAACTTCCTTCCTAGGGTAATACTTCACAGGGTCGTCCACACGTCTTTGTCAATGATCTGCTGGAGGCACAAGCAAGATCAGTCCAGGGCTGAAAAGGCCCGCAACCCACCCGTGAGCATCCAAGAACTCCAACATCAATCGTCACCTGTATGCAAGCCCAAAGCAACCGCACCTCAGCAATCCTGTTCGATTCTGGGCAGTAGTCGCCTGACAACCAGCTGAGAAATTTAAGGCTCCTGATTTCTAGCCTGTGGCTTGTGCTCCTCATTCACAGTCCCAGTACCAGTGGACTGGAGTGGAATATCGTGCCCTATAACCTCCAGAACGCGAACACAAGGGTGGAATCTGCAGGTGGATCATTCACCTCCTTACACACCTACACTCACCACCCTGGAGCCACGTTTTACCAATGATGTCAAGGTAATACTCCTTAACGATCATCGTGTTCCAGAAGTAGGATTTGTCCCCAAATGAAAAGATCAGCATGCAGCGGGATTTTGGATGGTTCTGCATCTGCACCTGCCAGGATAGGGACGAGGGTAAAGGTGCAAGCTGCTAGGTGCCTCAGCTTGTCACCCAGGTAGGCATTAACAGCTTCCACGATGCCTCTGCAAAGTCTCACAGTGCAGGAACATGGCTAACATGATCCTCCTACTCCCCGCCAGGTCCCATACCCACCCATCCTCAGTCCCCCTCACTGACCTTCAATCTTGTAGCTAAGAAAGTCTTTATCTTGGTTGCTGATCATGACAGAAACTTGAGGGTGGTTCATAATCTGCTTTAGGTCAAGGAGCCATTCAGGCCACATGCTGGGCGAGAAGATCCAATAGCAACAGTCCTAGTCTTGGGTAGAAGAAGCACACTGGAACAGGAGTTTCCAACGATGCTGGGTTCTTCCACTTGCCCAGCCAACACTGATGCCTCCGGCCCTGCCATACCATCAGACACATTCATTGCTCCGTGTCCCCTCTGGTGTTTTGCATCTGAGGTGGTCTGCATCCCCCAACCAGGGGCTGTTTCTCACACCTACTGTCCTCCTCCTGACTTGTGTGTGCTGGGTAGTGTCATGTCACTGCTTACCTGGTCAGGATTTGCAGTCCCTGTTGCACACTGTGTCCTCAAGCAAGGGGGTAATGTGCCTCTGTGTGTGTGTGTGTGTGTGTGTGTGTGTGCCTTCAACAAGAAAGCCCTGAGTGTTTGACCTGTGTCCTGTCTTCACAACGGATGGTAGGTGTGTGTCTGAATTGGTCTGGCACTCTCAGCAGATGAGAACAGCAGCCCCTTCCAGTTCCACCTTGTGCCTTTTCACTGCACTAGTGAGTGCAAACACAGGGATTCTGACTGACGGGCATGGGTAGTGGGACTCCCGCTCTCTCAGATATTTCCCGGGATCATCCACATTTACAACAATAACTGTCTGCCGAGGCTGCTCTGGTGTACTGTCTCTGGTCATTTCTGGACTCGGGTGCTGCTCCTCCTCAGATGCAGGCCTGAGGGACACACCCAAAGTCATGGCTGTGGCACTTACAGGTGTGGCCCTGCCGGACTCTTCTCAGCTGTGCCTTTGGAGCCTGCCTCTTCCCCAGACCACACTTCATTCAAGGGTCACCCATACCTTCCCTCTTCCCTTGCCCTGTGGCCACACCTGTTTTAGCAGGATCTTTAGCACAACCATCTTGAAGGTTAAATTCTTAATTTGGCTATAAAGCTCACAAATTTTAACAGCACAGTAACACAATTTTTCTAATTTGCACTGTTAGAGTTTGGTGAGGTCTTGGTGAGTTTCTTGGTTTCAGTTAGAAAGCCCTGCATTACACTTAGGGATGTAGAGTTTTCTGAAACTGAAGGAAAGACTACAAATATTCCGACTAATTTGATTATGATACATTTTTCTAAAGACTTAAACAGTTTCTGCTTCCCTGCTGCCCAAAAAATTACCCCTAACTCCTGAAGATCTTCATGATTCTATTGTGGGAATCTGGTAGAATTGAGATTCCTCAGTGCTTAGTAATTTCATCAGTAAGCTTTTCTGAGGTGAAAAACACATTGGAATTAGTTTTTAAATTAGTCCTAGACATAACAATCAGGGGAAAAGCAAATAAAAGGAATACAGATTGAACACAAACAAACTATTACTGTTAGAAGATGGCATGACCCTCCACACAGTGAACACTAAGGATGCCAGCAGAAAATTACTCGAGCTAATCAATGAATAGAGTTAGCTGAAGAATACAAAATATATACTCAGGAATCGCTTTCATTCTGATACACCAGCAATGAAAAAGGAGAAAGAGAACTTAAGGAAAAGTATCTCATTCACGATCCAATGAAGAGACTCAAATATTTAGGAATATATTCCTCCAAAGAAAGCAAGGACCTGGTACATAAAACTCTAAAACCATGTTGAAAGAAATCAAAGATAGCACAAGTAGATGAAGAAGTATACCATGTTCTTGTATTAGAAGAATCAATATAGTGACCATCAGTAAGTATACAACTCAATGCAATCTATTGGTACATTCATTCACCATTGATATTCTTGGATTCAACTATGGAATCCCTATAAAAACACCAATGGTGTTTTTCAATGAATTAGAACAAATAATTTCACAATTTGTGTGGAAACACAAAAGACCTCCAATGAGTTAATAACTCTTGAGAAACAATGGAAACGGAGGAATCAGACTTCCTGACTTCAGACTATACTACACATCTACAGTCATCAAAATAGTAAGATACTGGGCCAAAGACAGAAATACAGATCAACAGAGCAAAATAGGAAGTCCAGAGATGAAGCCACACACCCACGGCCACCTTGTCTTTGACAGAGGGGCCATAAATATGCAATGGGAAAAAGACAACCTCGTGAACAAGCAGTTCTGGGAAAACAGGTCAACCACATTAAAAGAATGAAATGTTTTTTAATGGCACACAGAAAAATAAATGCAAAATGGATTAAAAACCTAAGTGGAAGACCAGAAACTATAAAGTTCTTAGAGAAAAACATGGGCAGAAAACTCTCTGACAGAAATCACAGCAAGATCTTCTCCTCTATGTTCCACCTCCAAGAGTAATAGAAATAAAAACAGAAGGAAATGAAAGCGACTGACTGAAACTTCTAAGCTTCTGCAGAATGAAGGAAATTATAAGCAAGGTGAAAAGACAGGCTTCAGAACTGGAGCATATTACAACACATCAAACAACTGCCCAAGAGTTAATCTCCCACATATGCAAGCAGCTCATGCACTCAATACCAGAAAAAACAAACAACCCGATCAAAAAGTGGGCAGAAGAATTAAATAGACATTTCTCAAGAGAAGACATCACTTTGCCAACAAAGGTTCGTCTAGTCAAGGCTATGGTTTTTCCTGTGGTCATGTATGGATGTGAGATTTGGACTGTGAACAAGGCTGAGTGCCGAAGAATTGATGCTTTTGAACTGTGGTGTTGGAGAAGACTCTTGAGAATCCCATGGACTGCAAGGAGATCCAACCAGTCCATTCTGAAGAAGATCAGCCCTGGGATTTCTCTGGAAGGAATGATGCTAAAGCTGAAACTCCAGTACTTTGGCCACCTCATGCGAAGAATTGACTCATTGGAAAAGACTCTGATGCTGGTAGGGATTGGGGGCAGGAGGAGAAGGTGATGACAGAGGATGAGATGGCTGGATGGCATCACTGACTCGATGGACGTGAGTCTCAGTGAACTCCGGGAGTTGGTGATGGACAGGGGAGGCCTGGCGTGCTGTGATTCATGGCGTCGCAGAGAGTCAGACTCGACTGAGCGACTGATCTGATCTGATCTGAATGAACACAGGACAGATGGTCAACATCTCTCATTATCAGAGAGATGAAAGTCAATACCAGAATGAGATGTCATCTCACACTGGTCACAATGACCATCACCCAAACTTTCAAACAAGAAACACTGGAGAGGGAGTGGTAAACTGACCAGCTTGCACTGTTGGTAGGAATGAAAATTGGTATAGCCACAATAAACCATATGATTTCTTAAAAACCTGGAAATAGAACCATCATATGACCCAGCAATCCCACTGCTTGCATACACCCCAAGGAAAGCAGAACTGAAAGAGATATGTGTACACCAATATTCGTCCCACAACTATTTGCAGTAGCTAAGACATGGAAGCAATCTAGATATCCACTGCAGATGAATGGATAAGAAAGTGGTGGTATATATACACGATGGACTATTACTCAGCTGTGAAAAAGAATGCATTTTAGTCCATTCAAGAGAGGTGAGTGAAACAGGAGCCTGTTCTACAGAATGAAGTAAAGTCAGAAAGAGAGATACAAATACTGTGTAGGAATGCACATGTATGCAATTTGGAGAGATCGTCACGATGATCCTACATGCAGGGCAGAAAAAGAGGCAGAGATGGAAAGAACAGACTTTTGGAGTCTGTGGAGAGGGCAATGGTGGGATGATTTGAGAGAATAGCATTGAAACATGTACATGACCATACGTAAACAGATAACTGGTGCAAGTTCAGTGCATGATGCAGGGCACCCAAAGCCAGTGCTCTGGAACAACAAAGAACAATAGTCTGGGGAGTGAGGTGGGAGGAAGGTTCTGGATGCGGGAACACGTATGTACCGGTGCCTGACTCTTGTTGATGTAAGGCAAAAACTAACCCAATATTGTAAATTGAGTATCTTCCCATTAAAATAATTTAAAAAAATGAAAGGGTTGCTTTCTGAAATTTCAGTGTTGGGAGTCCATGGTACAGCATATCTTCTGAACGTATGTAACAATGTCTGATTTGAATGAGGGCAGTGTCAAATTTTGATGCCAAGGGCCGTGTTCCAATATTCTAACATCCTATGAAACAGAACTGCTAAGTTTCCTTTAAAATATTACTTTGTACTCTCCTCCAGGGCATCTTACAGAATGTTTCAAGTGACTGGAGAGGAAACAAAAGACATCACTCACTTTTTAGCACCAATTAAAGTGGGGCAATCAATTCTGAATAAAGTTTCTAGGCCTGACAAAAATGTACCTATACCATTTCTACATGACGTGCATCAAAATAATCGTTCCATGGAAAATTGCACATAAGCAACTCAAGATGAAACACTATGCCTCACAGTTACTAAACAGTGAGAATAAAATGTGTTGTCACCAGTGTGTCACTTCATTCAAGTTCTTACGTCAAAATACTACAAACTGGCTTCTCAACAATGGAAAGTTTCACTTCCAGTTGTGGTAAGTCTAGGATCAGTGTGCTGGTAGGGTTAGGGTTCTGGTGTAGATCCTCCTCTGATTTGCAAACTGCTGGGTTCTTGCTGCCTGTGTTCATGGCGAGCCCTCTGAGGTCTCCTTCATACACGGAGAGATTCCTTTCCCAACAGTTCCTCTATGGTGGCAAAAGGACATCCCAGAGGGCCTGCTTCCCAATATTATCATCTTCTGGGGTTAGGGCATCAGTATACAATTTTTAGGAAGATACAAACAACAACAACAAAACAAGTGTACAATAGTCGAACCATGACAACTAACGAACACAATTTAAGTGTAGATTAAATCTTTGGACAAACCTGTATGTGTTTGTCCACAGAGAAAGTTTTTCATGTTGTCATGAGTGCAGATTCTGAAATTTTTGGCAAAGGGTTGAAGAAAGATATGTCAAAAGATTAACTATCCAGGAAGTTTTGTTTATCCATGAAGTCAACTTCTCAAGATTTTTCTTCAGCATACTAAAACTAATCCTCCATCTCAAATACATTCAGCATATAAGGGTTGAGGACCTCCACAGATGAAACACCACAGACCACATCGGTGAAGTTTTTCTTGGATTTATTTATGTATGAAGTTTTTCTTGGATTTATTTATGTATACACTCAGCTTATAAACTTGGGAAAGAAAACTCTAGCAAAGTGAAATGAAACCCTCCGAGGGTTTACTCCCCTGTTTTTATTTTAGAGAAACCAGCTAAATGTGTATTCCGTATAAATTCTCAGAAGAAATGTGTTTCATAAATTACTTGATGAATGGTCTCTCACTACAAACGAGTATAATTGTATTGACTTTAATGAACTAGCCCTGAACTTCATTTCGTCTTACGACAGAGGATATATTCAAAGCACATTGTTAAAAAGCAAGGGTAGTATCTAAACATGCAGGAAAATACACACACACAAATACGCACCAGTGACAAAGAGTAAGGACAAAATACACTGCGTGCAACACTTTCTCGAATTTTTCAGTGGCTCTTCCTTCCTTTCCCTTATGTCAGCTAAGGGATACATTTATGAAGGTCTTAGTTTATAGAATTTAGTTATGAAATTAGATTTTCACTCAAACAACATAATTATATGATTTATCAAATTCAGCACTATTTGGTTACAACACATATAACTTTAGAGAATGAAATGACATAAAATCTATTTTATCTGTAAAGGATCATCTAGTTATTTTATCCTTAATGGTTGTTGTACTTGAGAAATATTTAAAATGCTAAGTAAAAACACTCTCAACAAACAGATCAAAACTTTCAATGTTAAGAAAACTGAGGATTACTTAGTATAGAAAGTCTGCAACTTCTAATCACATGAAGTGAAAATTATGACTCCACTCTGTCTTCTGAAAGCTTCACTCTGGAAACGCCCTTCTTATGGTAGTGGCAACACAAAATGATGAAAAGAATAGATGTTAGCAAATGGTGTAAAACACTTGGGCAGTGTCTGTAAGAAAACCCCTTTTATTAACCTCAAATGCATATTTCTGCTTTCCTTAAATTCTATCAAAAATCTCAAGAAAATATCTAAATAAGTGGAATATATAGAAAGACTCCCAAACAGACGAGTTCATACTCGTCTTATGATGGTGAGACAATTTATTCAAAACATCTGTTTACTGGAGGTAAAACAGGAGAGGAATCTTTTCACTTCTTTCTTTCTTCCCAGTGTATTCACAGCAGATATTTTGGTCTTTACACCTAAGTTCCATTTTATTGAAAGAACCAAGAGTTAACATTTTCCTCAAAATAATTCAGCCTCATTACTTTTTAAAAGAAATATGATACTTTAAAACAATGAAAATACACCGTTGTTTAATTAAGGCACAGTGTGCTTTAAACTATATTCATACTGTAGTTTTTTACTCTTCTAAAAGGTGATGACCAAAATTCAAACTGTAGAATGATCTTCAGACAACTGAGTTCAATTCAGATGTGACAAGAACATCTGATCTACAGAAAAAATTAATTCTTGTAATAATACATAAGGTATCTTCTTTACACTACTTAGAAAATCAATCCTTTTGAACTGAAGTTAAGGACACCAACCAGATAGTTTTCTCAATACTAAATACTAAAGTTCTAAATACTAAAACACTGAACTGTAGAAGAAACTGCTTTTAATCAATCTTTGGTTCAACGGTTTTATTCCAGAAAAATCTTCCTAACTACAAACATATCACAGGGAACAAACTCACAATGAAACCACTAAAAGAAGTTCACTGCCAAGTAAGTATTTATCTGATTCCCAATTATCTTAGTATTTATTAAAAGGCCTATATGTCATCAGAATCTTCACTCTTACTCAAAAACTCAGGTATTAGTGTGTTAGTTGCACCGTTGTGCCCGACTCTTTGCAACCCCATGGATTGCAGCCCACCAGGCTCCTCTGCCAAGGGATTTTCCAGGTAAAGATACTGGAGTGGGTTGTCATTTCCTTCTCCAGGGGATCTTCCCAACCTAGGGATCGAACCCAGGTCTCCTGCACTGCAGGCAGATTCTTTACCAACTGAGCTACAAGGGAAGCCCCACCCCCAAAACAAAACAAAAAACCTCATAACTTTATATAATAAAATACACTGTAAAAGAATTTTTAAAAATTGCTATCATGTTCAAAATGTGAGTTTAGTACACTTCCTCTTTGTTGTTAGTAGAAACTTATTTTAATTTTTCCAAGCTTACTAGAGGACGAATAAAATACTTTTGTCTCTAAGAAATAAAAGGGATTCAGAAACACTGTCCACAAAGCTCCATGAGAAAACTGAATACTCTTTTCCGAAACATCAATACCAGTATCATAAATGTTTTCCTTGATTAGCTGAAAACAGGTATCATCTCTTAAGAATTACTTTTAAGAGTGTAAAAGAGGCATTCCTTTAACAATTATTATGTACAAGTCTAGGACTTGTGAGCTTTTTAATTCCCCACCAAAGGAACATATATTAGGAAGAGAATCCATTACTATGTTGTTAATATTCTGAAGTATTTAATACCTACTTAAAGCAAATTTAAGCATCTATGAAAAAATACAGAAAAGAGAGAATTCTGAAATGACTGTTTCACCTAAATACTAAGTAGCAAACACTATGAGAAGACAGGGAAATGTAATAACTTTGATATTAACTACCATATTCCAGAAGCTCTCCATAAGCCTTCAGATTTCTAACTTCATCTGCTTTGTACTTTAAAATTACATCAGCTTTGTGGTCCTTGGAGAAAAACAAGGAAGGATCAAAACTGGTTAGGCAAAGAATCATCAGTTGTCTCATAAATTCCTTTCAAATTAAACACACTTAAGAAAATCCTCACTATTCTCTCACCTTCCTTGTGTCATCTGCACACACACACACACACACACAATCCTCATGATGAAGTTTGCATGCATGACCAAAAAAAGTATAGACTAGGAAAGTTATGAATACAATGCACTGAATCAAAGAAAGAAAAGGAAACATGTGGGGTGGCAATGCGGTCTTGTTCACACTCTAACACTGTAGTTCAAACTGAAAGTGGTATTATTACCCAAGAGAAACCTTTCTATAACCCATAGTTGTTAGAGTATCTTACCGATTTGAATTCTCTGTGGTGCTTTAAAAAAAGATACCGTTATCTTCCTAAAACCTGACAGGCCTGAAGTGAACTCTTTGTGTGTTTATGATGTAAATATGCCTGAGAATTACTGCCTTTTAGGGGGTTCACTTTTCTCCATTTTAAAGAAGCTGAGTCACTGACAGAGGAAAACATTATGAATGCTTACAACTAACCTAGAAAAGGCCTAAAGAAAGACAACTGAAAATATCAGTCATAAAACTGCAGTGGAATACAAACCAACACTTCTCAAACTATAATGTGCACCAAAAACACATACGTATTTTGTTAAAACTCTGAGTGTAACTCAGTAGTGAAGAGATAAGCTAATAACCTGCTTATACAATTCCATAGAGTAGTGATGCTGCTATTATCTTTAGATTATGATTTGAGTAGCAAGGGTTTGTAATTACCCACAACAGATTAAAAATCAGAAGAGCTATTTGTGGCTTAAGGGATTAATATAATTGTGGTTACACTGCCCATCAAACAGAGAATTTAACTGGGAATTAACTATTATTTGATCCATTTACAGGTTTCTATGTAGTTAATCCAAAATAAATGGACATGAAAATGATACAGTTTTATGGACAGATTCTATGTTTTTAGTTATCAAATACAAAAATAGAAAGGTTATCAATGGATGTTCCAGATAACAAAACATATAAATGACAAAAAAAAAAAAAAATGAGTAAAACATCAGGATATAAAATGGATATACTTAAATCTGTTGTAATATTAATGCATCCATATTACCCAAAGTAATGTACATATTCCATGTAATTCCTATAACAATTCAAGTAGCATTATTTTTCCCCAGACAAAGTTATATGGAACCTCAAACAATCCAAACCGCCAAAGCAATCTTGAGAGTTAACAAACATATGAAAAGATACTGAACATCACTCATTATCAGAGAAATGCAAATCAAAACCACAATGAGGTGCCATTTCACTTCAGTCAGAATGGCTGTGATCCAAAAGTCTACAAGCAATAAATGCTGGAGAGGATGTGGAGAAAAAGGAACCCTCTTACACTGTTGGTGGGAATGCAAAGTAGTACAGCCACTACGGAGAACAGTGTGGAGATTCCTTCAAAAACTGGAAATAGAACTGCCTTATGACCCAGCAATCCCACTGCTGGGCATACACACTGAGGAAACCAGAATAGAAAGAGACAAGTGTACCCCAATGTTCATTGCAGCACTGTTTCTAATAGCCAGGACATGGAAGCAACCTAGAGGTCAATCAGCAGATGAATGGATAAGAAAGCTGTGGTACATATACACAATGCAGTATTACTCAGCCATTAAAAAGAATACATTTGAATCAGTTCTAAAGAGGCAGATGGAACTGGAGCCTATTATACAGAGTGAAATAAGCCAGAAAGAAAACCACCAATACAGTATACTAATGCATATATATAGAATTTAGAAAGATGGTAACAACAACCCTGTATGCAAGACAGCAAAAGAGACACATATGTATAGAACAATCTTTTGGATCCCGTGGGAGAGGGAGAGGGGATGATTTGGAATAATGGCATTAAAACATGTATAATATCCTATAAGAAACGAATCGTCAGTCCAGGTGATGCAGGATACAGGAAGCTTGGGGCTGGTGCACTGGGATGACCCAGAGGGATGGTATTGGGAGGCAGGTGGGAGGGGATTCAGGATGGGAAACATGTGTACACCCATAGCGGATGCATGTTGATGTATGGCAAAACCAATACAATATTGTAAAGTAAAATAAATAAATAATAATAATAACAATTATAATAAAAGAAAGAAAGAAAGAATAAAGCTTGAGGACACATACTTCCTGCTTTTGAAACACAACTGTTCAAACAATATGGCACTGGGATTCCACCAGTAATGCAGGTCCTGGAACAAAACAGAGCACTCAGAAATACAATTTTTCAAAACCACCCAACTAACACTTACGAAGGGAACCAAGATCACAGTGTAGAAAACACATCCTCTCCAATAGACAGGACTGGAAAAACAATACTTAACATAAAAGTAGACCCCCCTTTCTTACACTAGAATCTACCTAAAATTACCCTGAAATAGATCAGAGATTTAAACACAGAGCTGAAACTATAAAACTACTGCAAGAAAACACATTGTACAACTACTAAATGCCACTCTTGCTCTTTGATTTTGGTATAGGCCACCAAACCCATAAGCAACACAAGCAAAACCTAGTAAGTGAAACTATATCACACTAAATTGATTTTGCACAGAAAAGGACACTGTCAACAACAACAACAAAAAAGACAGTGTACCAGACTGGTGAAAATATTTGCAAGTGATATGACTAATAAGGGTTTAACAGCCAAGGTAGATAAATCCTGCCATTTGCAACAACATGGATGAACCTGGAGAGTAGTCTGCTAAGAGAAACACGTCACACAGAGAAAGCAAACACTGCAGGACCTCATTTATATGTGGAATCAGGACTGAATACAAACTCATCAAAGTTCAGGGATGCTCCTAATCTCTCAGCTTTGAGTGACCTGGATTTTCTGCACAAGCCTGAAATGAAAAGAAGAACTATCATCAGTTGCCTGGCTGAGTATTAAAGGTACGCCCCACCTTGCCCAGAGCCTAAAAACAGAGGTTGAGAGGGCGGCTGGTTTTTAATGAAACCTCAAACATAGGCTGTCTGCTAGGTTATAAACAAGCATTCAGTGGTCACACACAAGGAAAAAATACATACCATACAGAATCTGTTTCAGAAATCATCCAACAAATGACAACAAGTAAAAGCTCTGGGACAAGAAATCTGATGTCCCATTTCACCATGTTATATCTGCATTTTCTAGTTTTCAACAACAACAACAACAAAACATGAGACACACAAAGAAATAGGATGTGTCTGGTCACATAAGGAAATAAGTAGGTAATACAAAGCATGGCTCAGAAAGCCCAGAGGCTGGACTTAACAGAGACTTTACATCAGGTAGTATAGATAAAAAGAATACAAGAAACAATATAATTGTCAAGAATATTTCACTAGAGAATCAGGATATACAGATTATTTAAAAGAAAACCAGTGGATATGAAAAGTGGAGTGGTTGACTTCAAACTGTCACGGTAAATCACTAATAGAACAACAACAACAACAACAACAACAAAATCAACAAGGAAACAAAAGACTGAAACTTTACAAATCAGAAAGTCTTAGGTATTTACAGAAAACATGACCTGATAACAGAATAGAGAGAAACAGCAATTATTTCACTCAAAATTTAATTAAGCACAAGTGATGGGTTTGACCCAGAAATCTAAAGGATTTCTATTTCACAAGTCATATTTCAAACATTAAGACCATATTGGGCCACTACCAAGTATTTCTGTAAATATTTATTTCAGATTTATAACTTACACTTAAAAAGACCTAGTCTATGTCTTAGCTTTGTCATATGAGCCAAAAAAACCCCACATTTTTTGGAGATAGAGGTTTTGCCTTATTTAATTGCATCATCTACAACAGTGGTTTCTCAAACTTGGATCTGAGATCTTTAAATTTAAAAATCATAACTGAGAACCCAATATAAACTTACTATTTTTTTTTCTTTTGATGAAAGAGAATACTAATGAAAATCACTGTCATATGCTACTGTTCTTATTTCAGCAAAGGTCTCATTTCAAAAAATATTTAAAAAACAAAACTGTAGGGAGTCCTCTGGTGGTCCAAAGATTAGGACTCAGGGCTTTCACAGCAGTATTCTGGATTCAATCCCTGACTGGGGATCTAAGATCCCACAAGCTGCAGTAATATCAAAAATTAAATTAAAAAAATTGAATGGAAAATGAATACTCTAGCTCTGTGAAATATATTTCATAAAATACAAAGATATCTTTGTTTTACTACAGAAAACTGAAAAAGTCAGCCTGCAGCATAAACCCTGAAAACCTAGCACAGATCTTTAAATACACTTGGACTTTAAATGAGTACAGAGTGATGAGCTGTAGTATTTATCCAAAATTATAAGAGAATATGTATTGCATATTGTATTAAAATAAGATAAGAAACAACCAGTCTTCCCATAGAACACATATACCGTAAGTCAGCTAGAATCCTATCATCTTAAACATAAGTGGATCATAACAAATTTTGATGCCAGAAGGATGAGAATCATAACTGGCCAGGACAGGTCAAATTCATTTTATCACATCAGTGAAATAATGATATTAATGATTTTAAATTCAAGAACATTATAAATTTAAATGTAATTGTTACCTGATAGTCTCAAAGACCAATCAATATAATATCTGAAGTATTTATCCAAATCTATAAAATAAAACTCACAGTATATTACATTTAAAATACAAACAAACAATAGTGTTTGATGTTAAGCCATACCTAACGTGATACAAAAAATACAATTCACACAGCGTGTGAAAACTATCTGCTAAGGATTGGGGGAAAACTACAGACATGTGGTGTGTGTGTGTGTCTTGTGTGTATGTGCAGGTATATGTGTATGATGTGTGTGTGTGTTCATGTCCATGAGACAAAGTCTAGTTATAGATAGTTAGAGTATATTAAGCAAAACTAAAGTTAGGCAGTTCAGTTTGGGTCAAATTTTCTAATGTAGTCTATTAAAATATACAGTAATTTACACTGTTGGTGGGAATGCAAACTAGTACAGCCACTATGGAGAACAGTGTGGAGATTCCTTAAAAAACTGGAAATAGAACTGCCTTATGATCCAGCAATCCCACTGCTCACCATACACACTGAGGAAACCAGAAGGGAAAGAGACACGTGTACCCCAATGTTCATCGCAGCACTGTTTATAATAGCCAAGACATGGAAGCAACCTAGATGTCCATCAGCAGATGAATGGATAAGAAAGCTGTGGTACATATACACAATGGAGTATTACTCAGCCATTAAAAAGAATACATTTGAATCAGTTCTAATTAGGTGGATGAAACTGGAGCCTATTATACAGAGTGAAGTAAGCCAGAAGGAAAAGCATAAATACAGTATACTAATGCATATATATGGAATTTAGAAAGATGGTAACAATATCCCGGTGTACGAGACAGCAAAAGAGACACTGATGTATAGAACAGTCTTATGGACTCTGTGGGAGAGGGAGAGGGTGGGAAGATTTGGGAGAATGGCAATGAAACATGTAAAATATCATGTAGGAAACGAGTTGCCAGTCCAGGTTCGATGCATGATGCTGGATGCCTGGGGCTGGTGCACTGGGACGGCCCAGAGGGATGGTATGGGGAGGGAGGAGGGAGGAGGGTTCGGGATGGGGAGCACATGTATACCTGTGGCGGATTCATTTTGATATTTGGCAAAACTAATACAATTATGTAAAGTTTAAAAATAAAATAAAATTAGAGAAAAAATAAATAAAATAATTAAAAGTCAAAAAATATATATATACAGTAATTTTACCTCAACTAAAGTCTTTTAAAATTACAAAAGCATAGTTCTTTGTCACATAAATTACTTGTATTCACAAATCACTCTGGGAATTTTTAGTTATTTTAAACAAATGAAAATAATTCATCCACACAAATATAGCCATCTAGTTACCAATCTACATCAATTCAGGACCCAAATCACTAACTGGAAAAGAATGATTCAAGAGAAAAAACTGTTTTTTTTAATCCAAAAAATTAGGGTTGAAAGAACTTTAAAACAATATGATCAATAAATGTGCCAAAGTTACTAAATAAGATGGTCTATCATGTTATGAGGTCGATAAAGGACAGCAATGGTATGGACCTAACAGAAGCACAAGATATTAAGAAGAGATGGCAAGAATACAGAGAAGAACTGTACAAAAAAGATCTTCAGGACTCAGATAACCACAGTGGTGTGATCACTGACCTAGAGCCAGACATCCTGGAATGTGAGGTCAAGTGGGCCTTAGAAAGCATCACTACGAATACAGCTAGTGGATGTGATGGAATTCCAGTTGAGCTATCCCAAATCCTGAAAGATGATGCTGTGAAAGTGCTGCACTCAATATGCCAGCACATTTGGAAAACTCAGCAGTGGCCAGGGGACTGGAAAAGGTCAGTTTTCATTCCAATCCCAAAGAAAGGTAATGCCAAAGAATGCTCAAACTACCACACAAATGCATTCATCTCACACACTAGAAAGGTAATGCTCAAAATTCTCCAAGGCAGGCTTCAGCAATATGTGAACCATGACCTTCTTGATGTTCAAGCTGGTGTTCAAGAAGGCAGAGAAACCAGAGATCAAGTTGACAACATCTACAGGACCATTGAAAAAGCAAGCAAGTACCAGAAAAGCATCTATTTTTGCTTTATTGACTATGCCAAAGCCTTTGACTCTGTGGATCACAATAAACTGTGGAAAATTCTGAAAGACATGGGATTACCAGCCCTCTTGACCTGCCTCTTGAGAAATCTGTATGCAGGTCAGAAAGCAAGTTAGCACTGGAAATGGAACAGCAGACCGGTTCCAAATAGAAAAAGGAGTACCTCAAGGCTGTCTATTTTCACCCTGCTTATTTAACTTCTATGCAGAGTACATCATGAGAAATGCTGGGCTGGATGAAGCCCAAGATGGAATCAAGATTGCTGGAAGAAATGTCAATAACCTCAGGTATGCAGATGACATCACCCTTATGGCAGAAAGTGAAGAAGAACTAAAGATTCTCTTCATGAAAGTGAAAGAGGAGAGTGAAAGAGTTGGCTTAAAGCTCAACATTCAGAAAACTAAGATCATGGCATCTGGTCCCATAACTTCATGGGGAATACATGGGGAAACAGTGGCTGACATTTTATTTTATGGGTGGCTCCAAAATCACTGCTGATGGTGATTGCAGCAATGAAATTAAAGGACACTTACTTGGAATGAAAGTTATGACTTACCTAGACAGCATATTAAAAAACAGAGACATTACTTTGCCAACAAAGTTCCTTCTAGTAAAGGCTATGGTTTTTCCAGTAGTCATGTATGGATGTGAGAGTTGGACTCTAAAGAAAGCTGAGTGCCAACAAAGTGATGCTTTCTTACTTAGTGTTGGAGAAGAGCCTTGAGAGTCCCTTGAACTTCAAGGCCATCCAATCAGTTCATCCTAAAGGAGATCAGTCCTGGCCGTCCATTGGAAAGACTGATGTTGAAGCTGAAACTTCAATACATGGCCACCTGATGCCAAAAAAACTGACTCATTTGAAAAGACTCTGATGTTGAGAAAGATTTAGGGCAGCAGGAGGTGGGGACGATAGAGGGTGAGATGGACGAATGGCATCACCGACTTAATGAACAAGTGTTTGGGTAAACTCCAGGAGTTGGTGATGGACGGGGAGGCCTGGCATTCTGCAGTCCACGGAATCACAGAGTCGGACACAACTCAGTGACTGAACTGAACTGCTCTTTGGAAGAAAAGCTATGGCAACTCTATACAACATGTTAAATGCAGCTACAACGTTGTTGACAAAGGTCTGTATAGTCAAATATCTAGTTCTTCCAGTAGTCACGTATGGATGTGACAGTTGGGAACATAAAGAAGGCTGGACACTGAAGAGTTGAAGCTTTTCACTGGAAGTTCTGGAGAAGACTCTTGAGAGTCCATTGGATGGCAAGGAGATCAAAGAAGTCAATCCTAAAGGAGATCAACCCTGAACATTCACTGCAAGATCTGCTGCCAAAGCTCCAATACTTTGGCCACCTGATGCAAAGAGTCGACTGAAAGGAGAAGACCTTGATGCAGGGAAAGCAGGAGGGCAAGAGAAGAGGACAACAGAAGATGAGATGGTTGGATGGTATCACAGGATTCAAGGTATATGAGTCTGACCAAACTCAGGGAGACAGTGAAGGACAGGGAATCCTAGTGTACTGCAGTTCATGGGGTCCCACAGAGTCATAGATATGACTTATCAACTGAATAACAACTCGACCAAAGAGCTCCTAGTCTAATCTGTAATTATCCTGAAAAGTAATGGGATTCACATGCTAGAGAGTTCCTTGGATAAAAGGCCATGAACCCAGCTTAGTACTCAGGACTACTACACAAAAGAAAATAGCAAAGAAAAGAAGACGATAAGTTAAAAATTGGCCATGAAAACACACTTCTAATGTAAGGAAAAATATGAAGTTCAAGGACCAGATTATCTTTAGCCACACATCATGTTCCAAATAATAAATTATTTGTGCTTGTGTGTTAGTGTGTGTGTATGTGTGTGTGTGTTGTGTGTGGGTTTAATGGCTTTCAGTATGCAGGAATAACTGCAAGGCTTTGTTAAGAAGTGCTGTAAATTACTGAAACAAATGGACAAATGTGAATGGAGTTTATATACCAGCTCTACAATGAAGAATAGAATTTTCAATTAAGAGAAAAGTATACATGTGAATTGAACAATATTTAAATTTCCATTCATTTCAACATCCACATATGGCTAGTGGCTATACAAAAAACAAACAAACAAACAACAACAAAAAAAAACAAACAGGTTTCCCCAGTGGCTGGGCCATGAAGAATTCACCTGCAAATGCAAGAGACAAAGGAGACACGCATTTGACTTCCGGGCCAGGATGATCCCATGGAGAATAAAAGGACAACGCATTCCAGTATTATTCCTGCAAATCCCATGGAGACAGGAGCCAGGTGGGGCACAATCCATGATTTCAAAAAAGAATCAGACATGACTAAGCACAAGCAACATTTCTAGAAAAGTACTTCAGTGCAATTCTGTTCAGTCGCTCAGTCATGTCTGACTCTTTGCGACCCCATGCATAGCAGCACACCAGTCCTTCCTACCCATTGCCAACTCCCGGAGTTTACCCAATCTCATGTTCATCGAGTCGGTGAGGCCATCCAACCATCTCATCCTCTGTAATCCCCTTTTCTTTCTGCCCCCAATCCCTCCCAGCATCAGGGTCTTCTCCAATGAGTCAAATCTTCGCATAAGGTGGCCAACATATTGGAGTTTCAGCTTCAGCATCAGTCCTTTCAATGAATACCCAGGACTGATCTCCTTTAAGGTGAACTGGTTAGATCTCCTTGCAGCCCAAGTGACTCTCAAGAATCTTCTCCAACATCACAGTTCAAAAGCATCAATTCTTCAGCGCTCAGCTTTCTTCACAGTCCAACTCTCACTTCCGTACATGACCACTGGAAAAACCATAGCCTTGCCTAGACGAATCTTTGTTGGCAAAGTAATGTCTCTGCTTTTTAATATGCTATCTATGTTGGTCAAGAAGTGATAATACCAGACCATCTGACCTGCCTCTTGAGAAACCTATATGCAGGTCAGGAAGGAACAGTTAGAACTGAACATGGAACATGGACTTGTTCCAAATAGGAAAAGGAGTACACCAAGGCTGTATATTGTCACCCTGCTTATTTAACTTCTATGCGAGTACATCATGAGAAACACCCTGGGCTGGAAGAAGCACAAGCTGGAATCAAGATTGCCTGAAGAAATATCAATAACCTCAGATATACATGTGACACTATCCTTATGGCAGAAAGTGAAGAGGAACTAAAAAGCCTCTTGATGAAAGTGAAATAGGAGAGTGAAAAACTTGGCTTAAAGCTCAACATTCAGAGAACTAACACTATGGCATTTGGTCCCATCACTTCATGGGAAATACATGGGGAAACGGTGGAAACAGTGACAAACTTTATTTTGGGTGGCTCCAAAATCACTGCAGATGGTGACTGCATCCATGAAATGAAAAGACACTCCTTGGAAGGAATGTTATGACCAAACTAGATAGCATATTAAAAAGCAGAGACATTACTTTGCCAAGAAAGGTCTGTCTAGTCAAGGTTATGGTTTACTAGGTGACAATAGAATTGTAAGGTTAAATTTCTTGTAACCATTCTCCTGGAATTATATAAAGAAAGGCTTCGCTCTTAGGAGATGAAATATTTAGGGCTAAAGTCTATAACTAAATATCTAGACCTGCCTATAACAAAGTTTAAAATGTCAGAAGGAAAATGTTCATGTACAGAAAAAAAGTACAAAAAGAAAACATTAAAGATTAGTGAGTCTAAGTGAAAAACATATGGGATTTGTGCTCACATTTCAACGTTTCTGTAGGCTTAAATTTTCATTAAAAGGAAAAATGTAGGTACTTCAGTCAATTAGTTTACTCTTAGTTTAGTCTGCACTTACTTAAGAGTCAGTTATTCGGTTACTTTATTAAATATGATCATGCACTAGTGACATTGTAGCACTGATGGTCTGAGGTCTTGGCACGGATGTCTCATAGTCTATTGAAAAATATTACGATGGTAGGGAATTTTCAATGTTGGAAGACATCCTTACTCTGCTCTAAACCTTAAAATTCATTCTCAGTTATACCATCTTTTTCCATAGAATAAAAACAGAACACTTTGTTTACAGAAATGCCATTAAGCATCCATGAGAAACAGTGTAAAATGAATTATTTAATAAAGAAATTCTGGTAAAATGTATGACAATGAAAATGGGGAAAAGATGGAGCTATGTAGGGCTTTGGTGGTGGCTCAGTGGTAGGGAATCCACCTGCCAATACAGCAGACACCAGTTTGATCCCTGCTCCAGGATGAATCCACATGCCTCAGAACAACTGAGCCCCTGTGCCACAGCTACTGAGCCTGTGTTCTACAGCCTGGAAGCTGCAATTGTTGAGCTCACGTGCTGCAACTACTGAAGCCTGGTCTCCCTAGAGCCTATGCTCCACAAGCAGAGAGTGTACCCCAATGAGAATCCTGTGCACTGCAACTACAGAGAAGCCCCTGTTCCCCACAACTAGAGAAAAGTCCATCCACAATAATGAAAAGCCCATCCACAGTAATGAAAGCCCAGTACAGCAAAAAAAAAAAAAATATATATATATATATAATATATTATATATATAAGCAAATAACAGCATTTAGATTAAAAAAAAAAAAAGAGTGAGATTATGAGACAACTCCTCAGGACTTTCACTAAGGTAGGTTTCAGATTAAACTCTGACATTCACATTATTATAAAAGGTATAAATAGCTAAAGAATTCTTGTTTTGACCATCTTCTTTAAATACGAAGTATCTTTTTTTCACATTTGTTTCCCTTAACCTTGCACCTGTTTCTGCCTCCTTTACTTCAGTGATTAAAATGTGAATAAATATTGAGATCTAATTATCTGTATAATAGTTTACAAACTCATCAAACAAGCTAACATAAGCTGTTAAACTTTATATAAACAGGGAAACAAACAGATTATCATTTAAATAGCAGCAAAATATTAACAGACCTCAAAAGAGATTTACAATTTAACCTAATTTGTTACTGATTAGCCACGTACAAATTTGCTGATGGCTTTCTTCTAAATCCCTTAGCAGATAAATACATAATCAACCACATAACCCATTACCAGAGATTAACCTGTAGCATTTTTTATTATCCATGTTTTCCAATTAAACCCGGGTTCTATACATTCCCTTCTACAATTCATTTGCAAATTAATAAACCAAAATAGTCCATATATTTATAAAGCAATGAAAACTGAAAAATCATATGTCAAAATGTCTTCAGTTTGGCCTGAGAGGAAGCAGCTGGTTTAAAATTCCCTCAGATGGAAGGGGGAGTTACCCACGGCTGCAATGAAACTGAGGAAGATAACATTAACAAAAATGTGTTGAACATCTACTAAGCACCAAGTTGTGGTAATTCTGCTTTCATAAAATAATTACTAGTCTCTTATAGAATACACAAGCCAACATGGGCACCTGAAACTTCTTTCCTAGAAACAGAGGAGGAAACAAGGAATGTATGGAAATGTATACTCATTTGTAAGTTAAAAGTTAATTAAATTAGGGGAAAAAAAAGTGGAAGTGGTTTGTAATTTACCTAACACATTCTGAAAAAGACATTCTTAGAGTTTCCCTGAATAGTTAGCAGCAACACATTTGCTAGAGAAAGGCTGTACCAGTTGGTTTGGGGACTCTAGAGAGCACTGAAGTCAAAGGCAAAGAAGTGTGACCGAATATGACAAAGGTTAAGTAAGCCTTGAAAGCTAAAATGAAGTGCAAGGAATGAATTATGAAGAGAGATTTGTTGTGGAATGTGAAATATGGTCCTATTCTGAAGGATGTATTCTCATTCCTTGCAGTTACAGTTTTCCAGGAGGCATTTCAAGGATATTAACCATGACCCAAGCAGAACTCAGGTCTGTAAAAAGGAGAATTCAAGGAATAACTGTCCCACTGCCCTCTTTCAATTAGCTTAGAAGTACCGTTTTGGAAGTTACAAGTAAAGTTATTGTCAAATCTGATTATTTGTGAACTGTCTGCCTCAGAATAAAGATAAGTAGAAACGCATAGTGCCAGCATCGATTTTACGAGAAAAGAAGGCTGAACACGTTGGGATATGTGTGCCTTCTAAAAAAAATGGTTAAGGTTTGTGACAGGTACAGGAAAGTAAACCGGCAGACATGAACCTAAACATGCAACATGGATTTACCCTTTCCTGGGAGCTCAGATGGTAAAGCATCTGCCTACAATGTGAGAGACCTGGGTTCCATCCCTTGGTCAGAAAGATTCCCTGGAGAAAGAAATGGCAACCCACACCAGTATTCTTGCCTGGAAACTCCCATGGACCGAGGAGCCTGGTAGGCTACAGTCCATGGGGTTGTAGAGTTGGACACGACTGAGCAACTTCACTTCACTTCACTTCACTTCACTTACAAAGAAGCAGTTATTTTCACCAGTAGTGAACTGTCCACAAAGTAAAGTATAGACAAATATTTAACAGTTGCAAAAGAAAAAATCAGGGTGTCATAAACAACAGCTAAGGGAGAGTTCTGGGAAGGGATGAAGGCCAGAGGGGCGAAGCCTCCACTGACCAAAAGTAGGCTTCTGCCAGTTTACTAACGCACCTGCAGTTAAACTGGCATGAATCCCAAACTAATAGTATTTTACCCGCGGTGTAAAATTGACAAAAAGGGAGAGAAAATTATACCGCTATGTGAACAGAGCGAGAGGAAGCACGAGCAGCTTCTCGCCCCTATGCGGACTGTGCAGTTCACTCAAAAACATCAGCCAACCAGAAGGAGGAGGAAATACCACTGATGGTGGCTGAGCAATCAGTGGTTCCTGGAAACTGAGTCATTACCTTTATTCTTGGGCAGAGCTGTAGCAGCAGGCTCACTGTTTCCAAGCAGCTTCCTGTGCTGCTTCCGCTGCCAGATAATCCTCCGAGGCTTCCAAGGTACTAAGTTACACTCTCTGAATTGAGAACTCGGGAGAGATTGGCACGCGGCCACTCTTAGCAGCAACAAAATGGCAACCCGGCTGGTGTTACGGTGTAAACGTCACTTTTCTCGCGCATGACGCTACCGGCCTATCCCCCAAGGACAGTCTCTTCTGCCCTACGGAGCACGTGTAGTCCAAACCAACTGACTTCCTGGTACTCAACACTGTGAGGGACGCTGTGTCCGATTCCAGTAAAGAATGATATATTTTTGGAGAACACCGCGCTGAGCTTGAAACGAGATGTGTCAATGTAATGAAGACTGCGTGCATTTCCCTAATTAGAAACCGCTTGAGCTAACTCATACTACTGAACAGACTTCTGCTACCTGTTAATAAGTGCTCTTGCCTGACCATTTCTTCACTTAAATTGTATCCGTTGTCTTCCTTCTTGGAGAAACAAATTCCATCAGGATGCTTCTGTTAGAAATCTAGCGTAATACAAGTGGTGGAGGAATTAAAGAGAAAGGTTATATATCTATCAGAGGACCTGGACAAACGTTCTTATGTTTGGGAGACAGGAACCTCTTGTGGTTCATTAGAGATCCCTCTCTTTGAAATATTTAGGTCCAGTAAGCTAGGGACTGGTGGTGGCGGTAGTAGAGCCCCTAGTCTGTGTATCCAATGTTGGAGTGATGGAATAAAGTTTAAAGTTACTGCAAACAAACAAACGAACAAAAATACCTTCTCTTCGGAAATAAAATGTTTAGTATTGTTTTTCATAGTGATGGAAGACCTTTTCACCTATTTAAGCATTAGTGAACATTCTAGCTAGATATAATTTTGCTTGAATTTTATGCTAGACACCCTATTTTTGACCTGTGAAACAAATATTGTACATCTGCTTTAACCATGGAGAATAGTCACTGGGTATTCACTTGAATGGGGAGGTAAAAATCTACTGTAGTTGTCTGTCATCAGTGTACCCTCTGGAAAATCAGGATACGAAAATGAGATTGTGCATTTCTGTGCTTTGGAGTTGTGTGTTCCTAGTCAGTTAAGATAATTAAGAAGTTTAATGATTCCAGATTCTTGCCTAGGAAAACACTAACATCACTGCTTGCCATATTTGTATTTTGTGGTTAACAGGATCCTTTTTACCACGATATATGTTTCACTCATGTATTTTCCACTTTAAAGAAATTTCTGTGTGTACTGGCTCTGCCCCTACAGCTTCAGAACACTCCTCTTAAAACTGTATGAAAGACCATTTACCAGGCTATGGCCCTTGAGTTTGTTTGAATATTTTTTCCAATTTTAGTATATAATTTGTTGGGTATTTTCATCAATATGGTATAATTTCCTTCAAAGGAAAAAAAATGTGTTTGACTTCAAGTATGAAACGTTGTACTGAAAGTTATCTCTTACTTAATCATGACATATGATCAGTGAGTCCACATAATAAGGAATGACAATTGGAACTTTTAAGCAGAAACTAGGGCTTCCCTGGTAGGTCACCTGCTTAACAATCTGCTGCAATGCAGTTTGATTTCTGGTTTGGAAGGATTATCTGGACAAGCAACAGGTCACTCACTCCCATATTCTTTAGGCTTCCTTGGAGGTGCAGATAGTAAAAAATTCACCTGCTATAAGAGATCTGCTGGAAGAGTGGCCTGACAACCCACTCCAGTATTCTTGCCTGGAAAACCCCCATAGACAGAGGAGCTTGATGGGCTATAGTCCAGAGGTCACAAAAAGTCAGACATAACTGTGAGACTAAGCAGACCAGAAACCAAAATAGATTTTTTAAAAATGCTTGAAAAGCTTGAAGTTTGGAGGTCTGCCTTAGAAAGAGTATTTTAACCCTGAAAAAAATACATTAAGCAATGAACTTTACTACTCTCTTGTCCCTATAAAATCACAGGAGAAATGGAGTGTCATTTCCCTTTTTAGAGGATAGTTGTTGTAGTGAAGATATTAAATGATTAAATAAATGATTTAAATCTACTGAAATGCTGCTTGCAAAAATGAAAAAAAAATCTAATTCAAGATGAATATTAAAGCAAGAACATAATTGAAATCAGTTGCTGTTGTAAGACATGGCTTCAAAAGAGAGCTAAATAAATGTATATAATGACTGGCTAAATTCTCTGGCAATACATTATAAAAAATCACGGTCAATATTGAAAAGATTTTTACACACAATAAAAATAAATGCCTTTTAGTTATGCATAGTTTGAATAATCAAAAACACTGACTACTTTTCAGACATTCCAGGAAAAGGTCTTTTAAACAAATTATTTACTTTATCTCCCAAAACAATATAGTGGTGGTGGTCGTGATTAGTTGCTAAGTTATTTCCTTCTCTTTTTCATCTCCATGGACCATAGACTACCAGGCTTCTCTGCCCGTGGGATTGCCCAGGCAAGAATACTGAGGTTGGTTTCCATTCTCTCTTCCAGAAGATCTATCTTTCCAACTCAGGGTTTTCTCAACGTTGGGTCATCCACATTGGGAGGTGGATTCTTTACCACTGAGCCACCAGGAGAATCCCCCAAAGCAACACAGTATCTACTTAAGATAGATAAGTACAACTTAAGTAGATAAGTAGAACAAACTTCTAGCCTGCAGAGTCTGGGTTTGTTCAGAACTACCCTAGTGATCCATTGGTTAATAGTCAGCTTCCCAGTGATCCTTGTCTGGGAGGATCCCACATGCCGAAGTGTAACTAAACTCATGGGCCACAACTCATGAGCTCATGTGCCAAAACTAGAGCCAGTGTTCTGCAACAAAAGAAACCATCACAATGGGAAGGCTATGCACCATATCAAAGTGCACCATACCACTTGCCTCAGCTAGAAAAGGCCCTTGAACATCCATGAATACCTGGCCCCGCCAAAATAAATAAAATTTAAAAAATAATAAAATAAATAAGTTCCTTAAAAAAGTGAGTTTGTTTAACATAGAAGTGTAGTTACATATATGCAGCAACAAGCAAATGTACTTTGAATGTTGAAAGCACAAAAATACTTATTTTTTAAAACATGATAGAACAATACTGATTAAAACAAATTTGCCACAAAATAAAAATATTCTATGCAATAGTTCACCAAGATGAGATGTAAGGGTATCCCAACCATCAGAGTTCAAATTTGTGGTATGAATGCCTAAAAGCCTATGAAACATAATGTTGCTTATATAATTGGAGCATACATAGATCTACTTAAGCTGTTAGCTCTCTCTTCTGTGTCTTTATATTTCCTTCTGAAGCAATTTGGATTTTCTAAAAGAATGTGAAGATTTGTTTTCTTTGTTTTAGTTTCTGAGGAGACTTCTCATTCTGCCCACACCCTAGGAAACTTTTAATATATTTTCCATTACTATAGTTCAAGTTTTGTGTACCCTAAACTTGCATACCATTAACCCTGTACTGTATTTCTTTCAGCAGGCTTTAGTGATGTTCTTCAAGTTGTTTTTGCCATTCTTTAATTTGGATATAATGCTCACTGATTTTAATAGAAAATTAACAGTTTTCTACTGTGCTTTTATTATTTTTATATAAATTTATTTATTTTAATTGGTGGTTAATTACTTTACAATATTGTATTGGTTTTTCCATGCATCAACGTGAATCCGCCACAGGTATACACATGTTCCCATCCTGAACCCACCCGCCCCTCCACCCTACCCTTCTGGGTCATCCATCCTTCTGGGTCGTCCCAGTGCACCAGCCCCAAGCATTCAGTATCATGCATGAAACCTTGACTGGTGACTCATTTCATATGTGATATTAAACATGTTTCAGTGGCATTGTCCCAAATCATCCCACCCTTTCCCTCTCCCACAGAGTCCAAAAGACTGTCCTATACCTCTGTGTCACTTTTGCTGTCTCGCTTACACGGTTGTCATTACCATTTTTCTAAATTCGATATATATGCATGTGTATGCTGTATTGGTATTTTTCTTTCTGGCTTACTTCACTCTATATAATAGGCTCCAGTTCATCCACCTCATTAGAACTGATTCAAATATATTATTTTTAATGACTGAGTAATACTCCATCGTGTATATGTACCACAGCTTTCTTATCCATTCATCTGCTGACAGTCATCCAGGTTGCTTCCATGTCCTGGCTATTATAAATAGTGTTGCAATGAACATTGGGGTACACGTGTCTCTTTCAATTCTGGTTTCCTCGGTGTGTATGCCCAGCAGTGGGATCGCTGGGTCGTATGGCCATTCTATTTCCAGTTTTTTAAGGAATCTCCACACTGTTCTCCATAGTGGCTGTACTAGTTTGCATTCCCACGAACAGTGTAAGAGGGTTCCCTTTTCTCCACACCCTCTCCAGCATGTATTGCTTGTAGGTGTTTGGATCATAGCCATTCTGACTGGTGTGAAATGGTACGTCATTGTGGTTTTGATTTGCACTTCTCTGATAATGAGTGATGTTGAGCATCTTCTCATGTGTTTGTTAGCCATCTGTATGTCTTCTTGGAGAAAAGTCTATTTAGTTTTTTTGCCCATTTTTTTATTGGGTCATTTATTTTTCTGGAATTGCACTGCAAGAGTTGCTTCTATATTTTTGAGATTAGTTGTTTGTCAGTTGCTTCATTTGCTATTATTTTCTCCCATTCCAGGCTGTCTTTTCACCTTGCTAGTAGTTTCCTTTGT
This sequence comes from Bos taurus, assembly GCF_002263795.3. NCBI lineage: Eukaryota > Metazoa > Chordata > Mammalia > Artiodactyla > Bovidae > Bos > Bos taurus. Next base: position 26,163,057 of record NC_082638.1, read on the forward strand.
TCTGCAGAAGGTTTTAAGTTTAATTAGGTCCCATTTGTTTATTTTTGTTTTTATTTCCAATATTCTGGGAGGTGGGTCATAGAGGATCCTGCTGTGATTTGTGTCGGAGAGTGTTTTGCCTATGTTCTCCTCTAGAAGTTTTATAGTTTCCGATCTTACATTTAGATCTTTAATCCATTTTGTGTCTTTTTGTGTGTAGGGTGTTAGAAAGTGTTCTAATCTCATTCTCTTACAAGTAGTTGGTTGACCAGTTTTCCCAGCACCACTTGTTAAAGAGATTGCCTTTAATCCATTTAATATTCTTGCCTCGTTTGTCAAAGATAAGGTGTCCATATGTGCGTGGATTTATCTCTGGGCTTTCTATTTTGTTCCATTGATCTATATTTCTGTCTTTGTGCCAGTACCATACTGTCTTGATGACTGTGGCTTTGTAGTAGAGCCTGAAGTCAGGCAGGTTGATTCTTCCAGTTCCATTCTTCTTTGTCAACATTGCTTTGACTATTCCAGTTTTTTTGTATTTCCATATGAATTGTGAAATATTATTTGTTCTAGCTCTGTGAAAAATACTGTTCTTAGCTTTATAGGGGTAGCAGTGCTTTTAGAATGTGGTGAGCTATTCTGTTTCAGGATTTCAGTTGGAAAATCCTGCATTATTATTAGGGCTGTAGTATCTTCTGAAACTGAAGGAAAGACTACAAATATTCCAAACTAATTTGATCATAGTAATTAATGTTTTCTAAAGAATTAAAAAGTTACTCATCAAAAAATTTCATTCCTATGGAAAAAAAACCGCTAACTCCTTAAGTACATCATGATTTTATTAAGGGAATCTGTGAGAACTGACATTTCTCTGTGCATCATGATTTCATCAATACACCTCTCTGAGATTAAAAAACAAAAACAGAATTCACATGCTTCAGGAAAGTCACATTTAAATATGGAAAAACTTGTTTCAATAGCAGTAAAAATGGCTGTATGAGCAGTGGATTGATAATTTTTCTCTATTTTTCTCTGAGTAACTTCTTGAAAGTTGTGTCTTCACTTCTTACTGAAATGTATTATTCTCCTGTTGTTCAGTTGCTCAGTCATAGCAACTCTCTGCAACACCACGAGGCCTTACTATCTATCACTAACTCCCAGAGTTTGCTCAAACTAATGTGCATCAAATTAGTTGTACCATCTGACCATCTCATCCTCTGTTAGGCCCTTCTCCTTCTCCCCTAAAGATTTCCCAGCATCAGGGCCTTTTCCTCTAGTCATTTCTTTGCATCAGGTGGCCAAAGTATCAGAGTTTCAGCTTCAGCAAAAGTACTTCCAATGAATATTCAGAGCTGAGTTCTATCAGGATTGCCTGCTTTGATCTCCTTGCAGTCCAACGGACTCACAAGAGTATTCTCCAACACCACAGTTCAAAAGCATTGATTATTCCATGCTCAGTTTCCTGTATAGTTCAACTCTCCCATAATTGCAAAGTTATGCCTCTGCTTTTGAATATGCTCTTTAGATGGTTACAGCTTTTCTTCCAAGGATCTAGCACCTTTTAATTTCATGGCTGCAGTCAGCATCTGCAGTGATTTTGGAGCCTGAGAAAACAAAGTCTATCACTGTTTCCATTTTCTCCATGTTTTCCCTATTTGACATGAAGTGATGGGACCAGATGCCATGATCTTCATTTTTTCAATGTTGAGTTATGAGCCAGCTTTTTCACTCTCTTCTTTCTTTTCATCAGCAGGCTCCTTAGTTATTCTTCACTTTCAGTCATATATGTGGTGTCAAGTGCATATCTGAGGTTATTGATATTTCTCCAGGCAATCCTGATTCTAGTTTGGGCTTCATCCAGCCTGGCATTTCACATGATGTGCTCTGAATATAAGTTAAATAAGCCACATGGCAATATACAGCCTTGATGTACTCCTTTCCCAATTTGAATCTAGTGCATTGTTCCATGTCCAGTTCTAGCTCTTGCTTCTTAATCTGCCTACAGATTTCTCAGGAGGCAGCTAAAGAGATCTGATATTTGCATCTTTTCAAGAATTTTCCATAGTTTGTTGTCATCCACACAGTCAAAACCTTTGGCATAGTCCAAATCAGATGTAGATGTGTATCTTGAACTCCCTTGCTTTTTCTCTGATCCAATGGATGCTGGCAATTTGATCTCTGGTTCCTCTGACTTTTCTAAACCCACCCTTAACATCTGGAAATTCTGGGTTCACGTACTGTTGAAGCCTGGCTTGGAGAACTTTGAGCATCACTTTGCTTGCATGTGAGATACATGTAATTGTGTTGTAGTTTGAACATTCTTTGGCATAGCCTTTCTTTGGGATTGGACTTTAAACTAACCTTTTCCAGTTCTGTGGCCAATGCCGAGTTTTCCAAAGTTTCTGGCATATTGAGTGCAGGATTTTAATGGTATAATCTGATAGGACTTGAAACTGCACGACTGGAAACCCATCACCTCTAGTAACTTTGTTCATAGTGATTTACTAAGGGCTACTTGATTTCACATTCCAGGATGTCTGGTTCTAGGTGAGTAAAGACACCATCACAGCTAACTGGGTCATTAAGATCTTATTATTATTATTATTATTTGGTACAGTTCTGCGTATTTTTGCCACCACTTCTTAATAGATTCTGCTTCTGTCAGGTCCATATTGTTTCTCTCCTTTATTGTGCCAATTTTGCATGAAATGTTCCCTTGGTATCTGTAACATTCTTGAGGCGATACCTGTTCTTTGACATCCTATTGTTTTTCTCTATTTCTTTGCACTGACCGCCGAGGAAGGCTTTCTTGTCTCTCCTTGGTGTTCTTTGGGAAACTGGATTCAAATAGATTATCTTTTTTGTTCTCCTATGCCTTTAGCTTCTCTTCTTTTCTAAGCTATTTGTAAGGGCTCCTCAGACAACCCTTTCGCCTTTTTGAATTTATCTTTCTTAAGTATGCTCTTGATCACTGTCTCGTGCAGAATGTCATGACACTTGGTCCATAATTCTTCCTGTAGTCTGTCTATAAGATCAAATCCTTCAATTTGATTTGTCACATCCACTGTGTAATCATAAGGGTTTGATTTCAGTCCAACCCAAATGGTCTAGTGGTTTTTCATACTCTCTTCAGTTTAAGTTTGAACTTTGCTTAAAGGCATTCATGATCTGAGCCATGTCACTGCTCAGTCTTGTTGTGGCTGAATGTATAGAGCTTCTCCATCTTCGGCTGCAAAGAACATAATCTGATTTCAGCACTGACCATCTCTAGACTCATCTCTTGTGTTGTTGGAAGAGGGTGTTTGCTATGAGTGGTGAGTTCTCTTAGGAAACTCTGTTAGTCTTTGCCCTGCTTCATGTGTACTGCAAGGTCAAACTTGCCTGTTACTCCAGGTATCTCTTGACTTCCTACTTTTTCTAGTAGGCCATGGAGCTGGACAGTATAAGCCCTCATTCCTCTGCTTTTTCTAAATCCAGTGTATTGGATCACATACTTTGAAGCCTAGCTCAAAGAATTTTGAGCATTGTCTTGCTTTGTATGTGAAATGAGCACAATTGTCCAGTACTTTGAATAATGTTCGGCATTGCCCTTTGACGTGGGGATCAGTACTTTGTCATGTGTACACTAGAGCTGGCTCAGTGGTGGCATAATGTGTATTCCATAGTGCAAACTCAGAAGTTGGGTCACGTATGCCATATAGTAGTGACTCAGTAGAGGTAGGATGATACATCCAGAATGGAAGCTAAGTAGTTGTGCTAAGCCTGCTGTAGAGCACTGGTTCAGTGTGTTCTGGTAAGATGTGTGTTCTAGAATACAGGATCAATACTGTGTGACAATACTGTCATCACATTTCCTCCAGAGTTTAGGCACTGCAGAAGTGTCATGTGCACTTAGAATAGGGTCTTAGTAGTTGTGAGATGCATGCTCTACAATTCAGTCTCAGTAGTGGAGAGATATGTTCTCTAGAGTGCAAGCTCGTAGTTACAAGATACTTGGTGCGATGACCTGTAGTACACGAAGAAGCAGTGGAAGTCGTCACAGCACTGAAACACTGAATGGTGAAAAACTACTAGGTGTGTTTGACCCACAGTAGACAAAGAAGCATTCCAAGAATATTTTACCTCTGATTTACAGGATGGTGGTAATTATTGAGTGTAAAGTAGATGAAGATGTACTCAAGTCATGTCATAAAACTGAAACAGTGATGGTTATAATCTATTAATCATGCCTGAGCTATTTGGATGCAGAAACACTTAAAAACTTCAGAGCACTGAAACACTGGAATTCGATAAATTATTGGATGTATCTTCCAAGATTGGATCATAGAACACTTGAAATGTATCACATAGCTGAAAGGCTGTATGTTGATCAATACTGGGTGTGTTTGACCTGGGGAGGGGATGGGGACTCATTTAACCATATGACAGCCCTAAAACACAGGATGGTGATAAATTTATGAGTGTGTATGAATTGGTAGGTACAGAAAACGTTGAAACATATCATAGAACTAAATACTTGATGGTGAACAACTGCCCAGTGTATTTGAAGCACAGTACATGGAAAAAGACTTAAAGAATATTACAGAACTGAAACAATTGATGGTGATAAACTATTGCTTGTGTTTAACATGGAGTAGAAGAAGCACTTGAAACATGTCACAGCACTGAAACACTGGATGGTCATAAGATATTGGGTATGTTTCAGCTCAAGTGGTTTAGAGAAATAGTTGAAGCATGTCACACAACTGAAACATTGGATGCTTATAAATGACTGAAAGTACTTGATATGGAGTGAATGAAGAAAGCACTTGAAGCATGTGACATCACTGAAGCATTGATTGATAATACTGACTATGTTTGTGGTGGGATGGACACAGAGACTCCAGAAATCATTTCATAGTATTGAACACTAACACTAGATGGGGAAAAAACTACTGGGTTTGTTTGACACAGGAATGGATGAAGAAGCAGTTGACATTATGTCACAACAGTGAAACCAGATGGTAATCAATGGTAAGTATATTGATGTCAGTGGGACCAAGAACACATTTAATTTTATCAAAGCCTGAAACACTGGAGGATGATGAAGTACTGGCTGTGTATGCCTCAGTGTGGGGAAACAAAATTTAAAATCATGTAACACCACTAAAATGCTGGTATGATGATAAAATGTTGACTGTCTAGATCTAGGGTGGATGATGAAGCTCTTTAAGCATGTCACAGTATGTAAACACTAGACTTTGGCTTATGGGTGAGAATGAAGAAGCCATTGGGTCATGCTCCAAAACTAAAACACTGGCTGTTTATAACTACTAGAAATTTTGCACCAGGATTAATATAGAAGCATTTGAAACATGTCAGTGTAGTGAAGCAATGGATGGTGATAAATGACTATGTTAACCTGGAGTGGGTGAAGAAGTACTCGAATCCAGTGGCAGTCATGAAACACTGTGTTGATAAACTCCTGGAGGTTTTTTTTTTTTTTTTTTTTTTTTTTTACTCACTTCACTGATGAATTGAAATCAGTCATATGTCACAGCACTGGACACTGGTTCGTACAAAATATTGGCTATGACTGGCCAGAGTGGAAAGAGAAGCATTTGAATTGTGCCACACCCATTGAAGCAAAGAAATATAGGAAAACAATAGAATGGAAAAGACTAGAGGTCTCCTCAAAAAAATTAGAGATACCAAACAAACATTTCATGCAAAAATGGTCTCAATAAAGGACAGAAATGGTATGGGCCTAAAAGAAGCAGAAGATTTTAGGAAGAGGTGGCAAAAATACACAGAAAAAAACTGTACAAAAAAGATATTCATGACCCAGATAATCACAATGGTGTGATCATTCACCTAGAGCCAGACATCCTGGGATGTGAACTCAAGTGGGCCTTAGGAAGCATCACTACAAAGAAAGGTAGTGGAGGTGATAGAATTCCAGTTGAGCTCTTTCAAATCCCAAAAGATGATGCTATGAAAGTTCTGCACTCAACATGTCACCAAATTTGGAGAATTCAGCACTGACCACAGGACAGAAAAATGTCAGTTTTCACTCCAATCCCAAAGAAAGACAATGTCAAAGAATTCTCCAACTACTGCACTCATCTCACACGCTACTAAATTAATGCTCAAAATTCTCCAAGCCATGCTTCAGCGATACATTAATCGTGAACTTCCAGATATACAAGTTGGTTTTCGAAAAGGCAGAGGAACCAAGATCAAATTGCCAACAACCACCAGATCACTGAAAAACCAGGACAGTTCCAGAAGAAATCTGTTTATGTTTTATTGAGACTTTGACTGTGTGGATTACAATAAATGTTGGAAAATTCTGAAACAGATGGGAATACCAGACCACGTGACCTGCCTCTTAAGAAACCTGTATGCAGGTCAGGAAGCAACAGTTAGAACTGGAAATAGAACTACAGACTGGTTCCAAATAGGAAAAGGCGTACCTCAAGGCTGTATAATTGTCACCCTGCTTATTTAACTTCTACATAGAATACATAATGAGAAACATTGTGCTGGAGGAATCACAAGGTGGAATCAAGATTGATGGAGAAATATCAATAACTTCAAATATGCAGAGGACACCACCCTTATGGCAGAAAAATTAGAAGAACTAAAGAGCCTCTTGATGAAAGTAAAATGGGAGATTGAATAAGTTGGCTTAAAGCTCAACATTCAAAATACTTAGATCATGGCATCCAATGCTATCACTTTATGGAATAAATAGATGGAAAAACAATGGAAACAGTGACAGACTTCTGTTTTTGTGGACTCCAAAACCATGGCAGATGGTGACTGAAGCTATGAAATTAAATGACACTTATTTCTTGTAAAAGCTGTGACGAACCCACGCTGCATGTAAAAAAGCAGAGGCATTCCTTTGCCAACAAGGACCCATATAGTCAGAGCTATGTTTTTGTATTTTTCAGTAGTCATGTGCCAAAGCAAGCCATACCATAAAGGAGGCTGAACATTAAGGAATTGATACTTTTGAACTGCAATCTTGGAGAAGACTCCTGTGAGTCCCTTGGGCTGCAAGGAAATGAATCCAGTCAACCCTAAAGGAAATCAATCCTGAAAATTCACTGGAGGGGCTGATGCTCAGGCAGAAGCCCTAATATTATGGCTATCTAATGTGAAGAGCCAACTCATTGGAAAACACTCGGATGCTGGAAAAGATTGGAGCAGGAGAAGGAGATGGAAGAGGACAAAATGGTCGGATGGCATTACTGATCCATTGAATTTGAGTTTGAACAAGCTCCGGGAGATGGTGAAGGACAAAAAGGCGAGATATGCTGCAGTCCATGGGATTACGAAGAGCTGGAGATGACTGAGTGACTGAACAACAAATAACAACCAGCAACAACAAAGCTACTGAATGCATTTGACCTTGAGTAGTTTCAGGAGCACTTGAAGCATGTCACAGATCTGAAACCCTAGAGAGTGGTAAAATGCTGAATGTGTTTGACCGGGAGTTAGTGAAGCAGCCAGTGAAATGTGTCATAGCACTGAAACAATGAATGTCGATAACCTATATGCTGCATTTGACATGGAGTGAATCAAGAACCACTTGAAGTATGTTTCACGACTGAAACACTGTATGTTCACACTTTAGGCGGTCTTTCTTTGATCTTGTATAGGGAAAGAAGCACATGAAGCATGTCACAACTCTGAAACTGGATCGTGATAAATCATTGTGTATGATGACCTGTGGTAGTTGAAAAATTGATGAAAGTATGTAACAGCACTGAATCCAGGGATGGTGATAAACTAAGAGTGTGGTCAACCTTGGGTGGACAAAGGATCTTTTGAAACATATACCAGAATTAACACACTGGATTGTGATAAATTATTGGTTGTGTATTTTCTTCAGAGAATGAAGAAACAGTTGAAGCAGTAAACAGCACGGAAACACTGGATGGTGATAAACTATTGAGTGTGTTTGATACATGTTGAATGAAGAGAACCTGGAAGCATGACACAGAGTAAAACTTGGGACCATGGTAAACTTCTGAATGTGTTTTATCTAGAATGAATTAAAGAAGGACTTGAAACTCATCATAGAACTGAAAGCGTAATTGTGATAAGCTACTGACCATATTTTATTTGGAGAGGATAACGAAGTACATGAGGCATGCCCCAGTACTGGAACACTGGATAGTGGTAAACTACAGGGAGTGTTTGACTCAATCAGACAAATGGACACTTCAAGCCTGTAATAGCACAGCATCAATGAATGATGATAATTTATAGGGTGTGTTTTACCTGGAGGGAATGAAGGAGGCTCAAAACATGTCACAATACAGAAAAAAAGGATGTTGATAAACTATCACACTACATTCTTCTGGAGTGGATTAAAAAACACTTGAAGCATATCTGAATGTAAACACTGAATGGGGATATGATATTGTGTGTGTATAAGGCCAGTAAAAATAGAGGAAACAATAGAATAGGAAAGGCTAGAAATCTTGCCAAGGAACTTAGAGACACAAAGGGAATATTTCTTGCAAACATGGGCACAATCAAGGACAGAAGTGGTATGAGCCTAGCAGAAGCAGAAAATGTGATGAAGTGTTGGCAAGAGTATAAGAGAACTGTGTCAAAGAAAGGTCTTAATCACCTGCTGCTGGGTGCCATTGCCTTCTCCACTTAATCATCTAGATAACCATAATGGTGTGATCACTCACATAGAGCAGACAACCTGGAGTGTGAAGTCAAGTGGATCTTAGGAAGAATTACCACAAACAATGCTAGTCGAGGTGATAGAATTGAAGCTTACCTATGCCAACAAAGGTTCCTCTAGTCAAGGCTATGGTTTTACCTGTGGTCATGTATGGATGTGAGAGTTGGATTGTGAAGAAGGCTGAGCACCGAAGAATTGATCCTTTTGAATTGTGGTGTTGGAGAAGACTCTTGAGAATCCCTTGGACTGCAAGGAGATCCAACCAGTCCATTCTGAAGGAGATCAGCCCTGGGATTTCTTTGGAAGGAATGATGCTAAAGCTGAAACTCCAGTACTTTGGCCACCTCATGCGAAGAGTTGACTCATTGGAAAAGACTCTGATGCTGGGAGGGATTGGGGGCAGGAGGAGAAGGGGACAGCAGAGGATGAGATGGCTGGATGGCATCACTGACTTGATGGACGAGAGTCTCAGTGAACTCCGGAAGTTGGTGACGGACAAGGAGGCCTGGCGTGCTGCGATTCATGGCGTTGCAAAGAGTTGGACACGACTAAGCGACTGATCTGATCTATTTCAAATTAAAACAATAACAATAATGCTGTTAAAATGCTGCACTCAATGTGCCAGGAAATTTGGAAAAATCATCAATGACCACAGGACAGGAAAAGGTCAGTTTCACTCTGATCCCAAAGAGGGGAATTATGATGGAATGCTCAAACTACTGCACAATCGTGCTCATTTCATATGCTGGCAATGTAATGCTCAAAATTCCTCAATCTAGTTTTCAACAATATGTGAACTGAGGACTTTCAAATGTACAAATAGGGTTAGGAAACGCAGAGGAATCAGAGATCAAATTGCCAACATTCACTGGATCATAGACAAAGCATGGAATTCCAGAAAATGATCTACTTCTGCTTCACTCACTATGCTAAAGACTTTGCATATGAGGGTCACTGAAAATGTGGGAAATTCTTAAAGAGATGTATATACTTGACCACATTACCTGGTTCCTGTGAAACCTGTATGCAGGTCAAGAAGTAACAGAATCAGGCAGGAACAAAGGACTTGTTCAGAATTGGTAAAGGAGTACATCAAGACTGTCTTGAACTTACCTGCAAGGTATACCATGCAAAATGTCAGACTGGAAGAAGCACAAGCTGGAATCAAAATTTCTGGGAGAAATATCAATAAACTCAGACATGCGGATGACAGAAAGCAGAATAGGAATTAGAGCTCCTTGCTGAGATGAAAGTGGGAATTAAAAAAGCTGGCTTAAACCTCGACATTCAATAAACTAAGATCATGTCGTCCAGTCCCATCAGTCCAGTTCAGTTCAGTCACTCAGTCATGTCCAATTCTTTGTGACCCCATGAATTGCAGCATGCCAGGCCTCTCTGTCCATCACCAGCTCCCGGAGTTTACTCAGACTCATGTCCATCGGGTCAGCGATGCCATCCAGCAGTCTCATCCTCTGTCGTACCCTTCTCCTCCTGCTCCCAATCCCTCTCAGCATTAGAGTCTTTTCCAATGAGTCAACTCTTCATGTGAGATGGCCAAAGTATTTGATAGCAAATAGATTAAGACACAAGGGAAACTGTGACAGATTTTTATTTTTGTAGTTCCAAAATCACTGTGAATGGTAACTGAAGCCATGAAGTTAAAAGATACTTGCTTCTTGGACGAAAAGCTATGACAAACCTAGACAGCATATGCAACCAGAGACATCACTTTTCTGGCAAAGGTCCATATAATCAAGGTATGGTTTTACCCAGTAGTCGTGCATGGATGTGAGATCTGAACCATAAAGAAGGTTGAATGCCAAATAATTGATGTTTTAGAACTGTGGTGCTGGAGAAGACTCTTGAGTCCCTTGAACTGCAAAGAGTTCAAACCAGTCAGTTCTAAAGAGAATCAACACTGACTACTAATTGGAAGGACTGATGTTGAAGTTGCAATACTTTGGCCACCTGATGCAAAGAGCCAAATCATTAGAAAAGACACTAATGCTAGGTAAGATTGTAAGCAGGTGGGGATGGGTGTGACAGAGAATAAAATAGTTGAATGTTGGCATAACTGTCTCAATGGGCATGAATTTGAGCAAATTCCAGGAGATAGTGAAGGACAGGGAAGCCTGGTGTGCTGTAGTTCATGGGGTTGCAAAGAGCTGGACATGGCTGTGTGACCGAAAAACATCAGTCTTGGGTAAATAAGGAAGCACCTGAAGTGTGTCACAGCACTTAAACACTGGATGTTGATAAACGACTGTATGTATTTGAAATAGGATAGATGAGGAAGCCTTGTGAATTAATCAGCACTGAAAGAATGGATGTGTGTATTAACCCAGAGTAGATAAGGAATCACTGGTGTATGTCACAGCACTGATAGACTGAATGGTGAAAAAACACTTGTTGAGTTTGACCTCTGGGAGTCAAACAAACACCTAATATATGCCACAAGTTACAGCCCTGAAACCTTGGCGAATGATAAAATGCTGGGAACGTTCGACTGATATGGACTATTAGGCACTTGAAGCATATCACTCTACTGAATACGGGATGATGATACACAAATGAGTATGTTTTACAGGAGAGGATGAAGCACATGAAGTATATCACAGCACTGAAACCCTGAAGGTGGTAAACTCCTAGAAGTGATGGGCCAGGATTGACAAAGAAGCATATGCTGAAATATAGATGTTGATACACTATTGAGTATTTGACACCAGGTGGACAAAGAAACATTTGGAGCATGTCACATGTCAAGGCACTGAGCACTGTATGGTAATAAACTACAGAGTGTGTATTTCCAGAGTGTGGATGAATAGGCACTTGAATCACATCACAGCACTGAAACACTGACGTTGATAAGCTACTGGATGTATTTTTATAGTCTGGATGATAAAGCAGTTGTGTCAGAGCTTGGAAATACTGGATGGTGATAAACTACTGGTGTGTTTGATAAAGATGCACTTGAACTTGTGACAGCAGTGAAAAACAAAAGGTGATAAGCTGATGAGTCTATTTTAGGTCAGGTGGACCAAGATGCGGCTGAATCACCTCTTTAAAGTGTGGATAATGATAAGCTACTGAGTACGTTTGACCTGGGGTGGATAAAGAAACACTGAAAGCATGTCACAGCTTTCACTGGATGAAGAAACACTGGATGGAGATATACAACTGGATGTGTTTGACCCAGGGTGCGTGAAGAATAACTTGAGGTGTCACTGCACTGAAACAGTAGATCATGATAATCTATTGGAAGTGTTCAACGAGTAATCAATGAGGAAGCACATTGCATGGAATGGTGCTGCATGGTGATAAACACCTGGTTGTGTTTGACCAATGTGGATGAAGAAGTTCTTTATGCAAGAAGAAGCGTGCCAAATGCTTTGCAACCCTGGATGGTGATATAATCCCATCAAACAATGTGTCTTTTTGATACAGGGTGTAAAAGCAAGCACTTAAAGCATGTCACAGGGCCTTTCCTGGTGGTTCAGTGGTTAAGCATCCACCTTGAAGTGTAGGGGATGAAGGTTCAATTGCTGACTGGGAAACTAACATCCCATATGCTACAGAGTAACTAAACCTGCACAGCTGCAAACACTGAAGTTCTCACACTCCAGAGACTGCATGCCATGGTGAGAGTTGGCTTGTCTCAAGGACTATCTTACGTGCCACAACTATGACCCAACACAGCCAACTAAATAAATTAAGAAGAATCATGTCACAGGTGAAACATTGGTGACAAACTATTGAGTGTGCTTTACCTGGAGAAAATGAAGAAACACTTACATCATGTCACTGCACTGAAACACGGGATGGTGATAAGCTACTGGGTATGTTTGACATGGGGTGCATGAAGAAGACTTGTGGAATGTTCCACAGTTAAATCATTGGATGATGATAATCTACTGACTCTGTTAGACCTGGAGTGGATAGAAGCATGTCACAGAACTGAAATGCAAAGGGTGGTAAATTACAGTATGTTTAAACAGAGGAGGATGAAGAAACACATAACCTGTCGCAGCATTGAATACTAGATATATTTGACCTGGAGTGGGTTGAACAAGCACTCAAAACAGGTTACAGGACTGAAGTAAACACTGGATGATGATAAACAACTCAGTGTGTTGACCAGAGGAGATGAAGAAGCAACGGAAGCATGTCATGACAGTGAAAGAGTAGATGATGATAAACAGTATTAGTAGTGGCAAGATGCCTGCTCCAGAGTTCAGGTTCAAGATGCAGCATGTTTGCACTAGAATGTGGGTTTAATAAGTTTGTGATGCCTCCCCGAAAGTGAAAATTCAGCAGTTACTACGAGCCTACCCTGGATCGTGGGGTTGGAAGGGGCAAAATGAGAGCTCCAGGCTGCAAGCTCAGAACGTGCATGATGTGCACTAGAATGTGGGCTCATTGGTGGTTGATGCATGTATTAGATTGCAAGTTCAGAAGTTGTGACATGGGTATTATATAGCACCCATGTTATAAAACCTCACACTGGTCATCTATTTTTTACATATAGCACTGTACACATTTAAACGCTATGTTCTCAAATCTTCACCTTCACCTTCTCTCACTGAGTCCAAAAGTCTGTTCTTTAGATATTTGTCTCTTCTCCTGGCCTGCGTATAGGCCATCTTTATAAATTCCACATATATGAATTAATATACAGCTTTGTCTTTCTCTTTCTTAGTTCCTTCACTTTGTGTAATAGGTTTCACACGCTTCCACCTCATTAGAACTGACTCGAATGCATGACTTCTTATTACTGAGTAATATTTCATATGCATATGTAGCAAAATGTCCTTAATCATTCATCTGCTGATGGACCTCTTGGTCACTTCCATGTCCTAGCTATTGTAAACAGTGCTTCAGTAAACACTAGAATACCGTGTTTCTTTCAATTCTAGTTTCCTTGAGGTTCATGCCCAAGAGTGGGATGGTTGGGTCATAGGGCACTTCTATTTTCAACTTTCTAAGGAGTTTCCACAAAGTACTCTATAAAGGTTGTGCCAGTTTGCATTCCCATCAACAATTTAAAAAGGTTCCCTCTACTCCACAGCCTCTGCAGCAATTACACTGTAGACATTTTAATCATGGCCAATCTGACCAGTGTGAAATGATACCTCAATGTGGTTTTGATTTGCACTTCTTTTATGATGAGTGATGCTGAGCAGCTTTTCTGTGTCTCTTAGTAATCTGTATATCTTCTTTGGTTTGTTTTTCTGAGTAGTATTTGTAGCTGAGTATTGAGATACTTGAGCAGCTTGCATATTTTGGAGATTAATTTTTTTTGTTAGTTTTCCAGTTGCTATTATTTTCTCCCAATTCTGAAGGCGACAGTTCAGTTTAGTTCAGTCACTCAGATGTGTCCGGCTCTTTGCAAAGCCATGAATCACAGCACACCAGGCCTCCCTGTCCATCACCAACTCCCGGAGTTCACTCAGACTCAACGTCCATCGAGTCAGTGATGCCATTCAGCCATCTCATCCTCTGTTGTCCCCTTCTTCACCTGCCCCCAATCCCTCCCAGCAGCAGAGTCTTTTCGAATGAGTCAACTTTTCACATGAGGTGGCCAAAGTACTGGAGTTTCATCTTTAGCATCAGTCCTTCCAAAGAGACCCCAGGGTTGATCTCCTTCACAATGCACTGGTTGGATCTCCTTGGAGTCCAAAAGACTCTCAAGAGTCTTCTCCAACACCACAGTTCAAAAGCATCAGTTCTTCAGCGTTCAGCTTTCTTCACAGTCCAACTCTCACATACATACATGACCACTGGAAAAACCATAGCCACCATTAGACGGACCTTTGTTGGCAAAGTAATGTCTCTGCTTTTGAATATGCTATCTAGGTTGGTCATAATTTTTCTTCCAAGGAGTAAGTGTCTTTTAATTTCATGGCTGCAGTCACCATCTGCAGCCCAGAAAAATAAAGTCTGACACTGTTTCCACTGTTTACCTATCTATTTTCCATAAAGTGATGGGACCAGATGCCATGATCTTCGTTTTCTGAATGTTGAGCTTTATGTCAACTTTTTCCACTCTCCACTATCACTTTCATCGAGAGGCTTTTTTGTTCCTCTGCACTTTCTGCCATAAGGGTGATGTCATCTCCATATCTGAAGTTATTGATATTTCTCTTGGCAATCTTGATTCTAGCTTGTGCTTCTTTCAGCCCAGCATTTCTCATGATGTACTCTGCCTACAAGTTAAATAAGCAGGGTGACAATATACAGCCTTGATGTACTCCTTTTCCTATGTAGAAACAGTCTGTTGTTCCATGTCCAGTTCTAACTGTTGCTTCCTGACCTGCGTATAAATTTATCCAAGGCAGGTCAGGTGCTCTGGTAATCCCATCTCTTTCAGAATTTTCCACAGGTTATTGTGGTCCACCCAGTCAAAGGTTTTGGCACAGTCAATAAAACAGAATTAGATGCTTTTCTGGACCTCTCTTGCTTTTTTGATGATCCAGCGGATGTTGGCAATTTGATCTCTGGTTTCTCTGCCTTGTCTAAAACCAGCTTGAACATATGGAAGTTCATGGTTCATATATTGCAGAAGCCTGGCTTGGAGAATTTTGAGCATTACTTTACTAGCGTGTGAGATGAGTGCAATTGTGTGGTAGTTTGCTCATTTGTTGGCATTGCCTTCCTTTGGGATTGGAATGAAAACTGACCTTTTCCAGTCCTGTGGCCACTGCTGAGTTTTCCAAATTTGCTGGCATATTGCTACAGCACTTTCACAGCATCATCTTTCAGGATTTGAAGTAGCTCAACTGGAGTTCCATCACCTCTACTAGCTTTGTTCATAGTGATGCTTTCTAAAGCCCACTTGACATCACATTCCAGGATGTCTGGCACTAGGTGAATGATCATACCATAGTCATTATCTTGGTCGTGAAGATCTTTTAATTTGTAGTATACATATATTTATTTTAATTGGAGTTAAATTACTTTACAATATTGTATTGGTTTTGCTATACATCAACATGAATCCACCACAGGTATACGCGTGTTCCCATCCCGTACCCCCCTCCCTTCTCCCACCATGTACCATCCCTCTGGGTCGTCCCCGTGTACCAGTATCGTGCAACCAGTCCCAAGCAACCAGTATCCTGCATCGAACTTGAACTGGTGATTTGTTTCATATATGATACTATACATGTTTCAATGTATAGTATTTCTTCCAAATCATCCAACCCTCTCCCTCTCCCACAGAGTCCAAAAGACTGTTCTATACATGTGCGTCTCTTTTGCTGTCTCACGTACAGGGTTATCATTACCATCTTTCTAAATTCCATATATATGCATTAGTATACTGTACTGGTGTTTTTGTTTCTGGGTTACTTCAGTCTGTATAATAGGCTCCAGTTCCATCCATCTCATTAGAACTGATTCAAATGTATTATTTTCAATGGCTGAGTAATACTCCATTGTGTATATGTACCACAGCTTTCTTATCCATTTGTCTGCTGATGGTCATGTAGGTTGCTTCCATGCCCTGGCTATTAGAGACAGTGCAGTGATGAACATTTGGGAACACATGTTTCTTTCAAGTCTGGTTTCCTTGGTGTGTATGCCCAGCAGTGGGATTGCTGGGTCATAAGGAAGTTCTGTTTCCAGTTTTTTAAGGAATCTCCACACTGTTCTTCATAGTGGCTGTACTAGTTTGCATTCCCACCAACAGTGTAAGAGGGTTCTCTTTTCTCCACACCGTCTCCAGTATGTATTGCTTGCAGACTTTTGGATCGCAACCATTCTGACTGGCATGAAATGGTACCTCACTGTCGTTTTGATTTGCATTTCTCTGATAATGTGTGATGTTGAGCATCTTTTCATGTGTTTGCTAGCCATCTGTATGTCTTCTTTGGAGAAATGTCTATTTAGTTCTTTGGCCCATTATTTGATTAGGTCATTTATTTTTCTGAAATTGTGCTATAGGAATTGCTTCTATATTTTTGATATTAGTTGTTTTTCAGTTGCTTCATTTGCTATTATTTTTCCCATTCTGAAGGTTGTCTTTTCACCTTGCTTATAGTTTCCTTTGTTGTGCAGAAGCTTTTTTTTTTTTTTCTACAGTTCTTCTGTGTATTCCTGCCACCTTTTCTTAATATCTACTGTTTTTGTTAGGTCCATAATATTTCTGTCCTTTATCGAGCCCATCTTTGCATGAAATGTTCCCTTGGTATCTCTAATTTTCTTGAAGAGATCTCTAGTCTTTCCCATTCTCTTGTTTTCCTTATTTATTTGCATTGATCGCTGAGGAAAGCTTTCTTATCTCTTCTTGCTATTCTTTGGAACTCTGCATTCAGATGTTTCTATCTTTCCTTTTCTCCTCTGCTTTTTGCTTCTCTTCTTTTCACAGCTATTTGTAAGGCCTACTCAGACACTCATTTTGCTTTTCTGCAGTTCTTTTCTATGGGGATGGTCTTGATCCCTGTCTTCTGTACAATGTCACGAACCTCTGTCCATAGTTCTTCAGGCACTCTATCTATCAGATCTACTCCATTAAATCTATTTCTCACTTCCACTGTATAATCATAAGTAATTTTGATATAGGTCATACCTGAATGAACTAGTGGTTTTCCCTACTTTCTTCAGTTTAAGTCTGAATTTGGTAATAAGCAGTTCATGATCTGAGCCACAGTCAGCTCCTGGTCTTGTTTTTGTTGACAGTATAGAGCTTCTCCATCTTTGGCTACAAAGAATATCAATCTGATTTCGGTGTTGAACATTTGGTGGTGTCCATGTGTAGAGTCTTCTCTTGTGTTGACGGAAGAAGGTGTTTGCTATGACCAGTGCATTTTCTTGGCAAAACTCTATTAGTCTTTGCCCTGCTTCATTCTGTATTCCAAGGCCAAATTTGCCTATTCCTCCAGGTGTTTCTTGACTTCCAACTTTTGCATTCCAGTCCCCTATAATGAAAAGGACATCTTTTTTGATTATTAGTTCTAAAAGGTCTCATAGGTCTTCATAGAACCGTTCAACCTCAGCTTCTTCAGCATTACTGATTGGGGCCTAGACTTGGATTACTGTGATATTGAATGGTTAGTCTTGGAAATGAACAGAGAACAGTCTGTCGTTTTTGAGATTGCATCCAAGTACTGCATTTTTGGCTCTTTTGTTGACCATGATAGCTACTCCATTTCCTCTAAAGGATTCCTGCCCACAGTAGTAGATATAGTGGTCATCTGAGTTAAATCCACCCATTCCAATCCATTTTAGTTCGCTGATTCCTAGAATGTTGATGTTCACTCTTGCCATCTCTTGTTTGACTGCTTCCAATTTGCCTTGATTCATGGACCTGACATTCCAGGTTCCTATACAATATTGCTCTTTACAGCATTGTATCTTGCTTCTATCACCAGTCACATCCACAACTGGGTATTATTATTATTATTTTTTTTTGCTTTGGCTCCATCCCTTCATTCTTTCTGGAGTTAGTAATCCACTGATCTCTCCAGTAGCATATTGGGCCTCTACTGACCTGGGGAGTTTCTCTTTCATTATCCTATCAGTTTGCCTTTTCATACTGTTCGTGGGTTTCTCAAAGAAAGAATACTGAAGTGGTTTGCCTTTCCCTTTTCCAGTGGACCACATTCTGTCAAACCTCTCCACCATGACCCGTCCATCTTGGGCGGCCCCATGGGCATGGCACAGAGCACCGGCAGTTGCAATGGCGCACAGAGCATGGCGGAGAGGGTACCCCACGTCCGAGGTCAGGGACAGCAGCCAAGAGTGCCAGGTTGTGAAGGTGCAGGGATAGCTGAGAGGAGCTACCCCACGTCTGAGGTCAGGGGCGGTGGCAGGGAGGAGCTACCCCATGTCCAAGGTCAGGGATGGTGGCCAAGATTCCAAGGCTGCAACAGCGCAGGAGCAGCCCAGAGGAGCTACCCCATGTCCGAGGTCACGGGCTGTAGCCAAGAGAAGCTTACCCGTGTCAAAGGTCAGGGGCACAGCAGGGAGGAGCTAAACCGTGTCAGAGGTCAGGGGCTGTGGCGGACAGTGCAAGGCTGCGACAGCACAAGAGCAGCCAAGAGCAGCTACCCCATACCCAAAGCTGGGGCAGCAGCTCAGATGAGTAACCCCAGGCCCAAGGAGCGGTGGCTGCGTGGGCTCAGGAGGGCCTAGAGGAGCTATTCCATGTTCAATTTCAGGATAGGTGCCGTGAGGAGATACCCCTCATCCAAGGTAAGGAGCAATGGCTGTGCTTTGCTGGAGCAGCCGTGAAGTGATACCCCATGACCAAGGTAAGAGAAACCCAAAAAAGATGGTAGGTGTTGCAAGAGGGCATCAGAGGACAGATACACTGAAACCATAATCACATAAAACTGAAGGCTACATATTCACCTTAATTATAGTTTCCTCGTTGTACACAAGCTATAGAGCTTAATTAGGTTGCTTTTTTAAAATTTTGTTTTTATTTCCTTTACTCTAGGCAATGGGTCATAGAGGATCTTGCTGTGTCTTATTTTAGAGTGGTTATACCTATGTTTTACTCTAAGGGTTTTATATTTTCTGGTCTTACATTTACATCTGTAATCCATTTTGAGTTTATTTTGAACATGATGTTAGATACTGTTCTAGTTTCTACACATAGCTGTCCAGTTTTCCCAGTAACACTTTTTGAAGAAAATATATTTTTCGGTTGCATATTTTTGCCTCCATTGTCAAAGATAATGGGTGCATGAATTTATCTTTGGACTTTATATTTTGTTCCATTGGTCTGTATTTCTATGTTTGTGCAAGTTTCATACTCTCTTGATATCTTTGTGGTGTAGTCTTATCAGAAAGTTTGACTCTTCTAGTTCCGTTCTTCTTTCTCAAAATTGCTTTGTCTCTTCAAAGTCTTATGTGTTTCCATGCAAATCATAAAATAATTTGTTCTAGTTTTATGAAAAATACTGTAGGTATTGCATTGAATCTATTGATTGTTTTGGGTGGTATACTCATTTTAACTATATCAATTAATCCAATCTAAGAACATGGTATGTTTCTCCATCTATATGTGTTTTGCTTTCTTTCGTCAATGCTTATTTTGTATCTCTCTGGGTAAGTGAAAGTTGCTTAGTCATGTCTGACTTTTTGCAATCCCATGGATCATACAGTGTATGGAATTTGTAATTCTTCAGGCCAGAATACTGGAATAGATAGCCTTTCCCTTCACCAGAGGATCTTCTCAACCCAAGGCTCAAACACATTGTGTGCAGGTCTCACACATTGCAGGAGGATTCTTCACGTGCTAGGCCACAAGGGAAGCCCAAGAATACTACAGTGGGTAGCCTATCCCTTCTTCAGGGGATCTTCCTGACCCAGGAATTGAACAGGAGTCTCCTACATTGAAGGTAGCTTCTTTATCAGTTGAGCTATCAGGGAAGCCCTTTGTCTTTTTATGCAAATTTATTTCTAGTTATTTTATTCCTTTCATTGCAATGATGAACAGGATTATTCCTTAATTTCTCTTTCTGAATTTTCATTGTTAGTGTATAGGAATATAAGGGTTTCTGTGTATTAATTTTATACCCTGCACATTTACTCTATTCATTGATTAACTCCAGTAATTTTCTGGTGGCATCTCTTGGGTTTTCTGTGTAAAGGATAATATCATGTGCAAATATAGAGAGTTTTACCTCTTCTTTTCCAATCAGGATTCTTTTTATATCTTTTTCTTCTTTGAAAAGTGTGGCTAGAATTTCCAAAACTAGTAGTGATGAGTATGGGCACCCTTGTCTTAATGCTGATTTTAAAGGAAATGTTTCAAGTTTTTCATTATTGATAATAATGTTTGAAGTGGTTTTGTCATATCAGGCTTTCATTATGTTGAGGTATGTTCCATCTATGACTACTTTGGCAGAGTTTGTTTTTTTTTTTTTTTTCATAAAAATCTCTGAATTTTATTGAATTCAAATTTGAATTTTCTTCTGTTTTGGAGAAGGCAATGACACCCCACTCCAGTACTCTTGCCTGGAAAATCCCATGGACGGAGGAGCCTGGAAGGCTGCAGTCCATGGCATTGCTAAGAGTCGGACACGACTGAGCGACTTCACTTTCACTTCTCACTTTCATGCATTGGAGAAGGAAATGGCAACCCACTCCAGTGTTCTTGCCTGGAGAATCCCAGGGATGGGGAAGCCTGGTCGGCTGCCGTCTATGGGGTCGCACGGAATCAGGCACGACTGAAGTGACTTAGCAGCAGCAGCTGTTTAGCCTCCAAATTATTTGTGTTTCCTCTATGTTTTTCTCCTGTAGTTGATATCTGATCTAACAACATTGTGATCAGAAAATATGCTTGAAAATATTATAATTTTTTGAAGTTTACCAAGGTTAGACGTGACCTTGGATGTGATCTGTCTTAAGATAATGTTCCATTTGCACTTGAGAATAAGGAGAAAATAGTGAAATCTATTCTTTTGGGGTGGGATGCCCTGTAGATATCAATTAGGTCAAACTGGTCTAATGTATCATCTAAAACATGAGCTTTCCTTATTGATTTTCTGTCCGGATGATCTGTCCATGTTATGAGTGAAGTATTAAAATCACCCAGTACTATTGGTTAGTGTCTATTTCTGCTCTAATAGTTGTTGGCATTTGTCTCTTGTATTGAGGTGCTCCTACATGGGGTGCATATAGCTTCTTCTTGGATTGATACCTTGATTATTAGGTAATGCAACCTTCTTTGTCTCCTATAGTGGTCTTTGATTAAAGCCCATTTATCTGATATGAGTATTGCTTCTCCCACTTTCTTTTGCTCTCCATTTTCACAAAATAGCTTTTTCCTGGTCATCACTTTCACTCTGTACGTGTCCCTAATTATGAGGTGGTTTTCTTGCAGGCAGTATATTCTTATATTCATTCAGCCAGTCTTTGTATTTTCATTGGAGCTTTTAGCCCATTCATGTTTAAGGTAGTTGTTGCTAAGTATGATCTTGTTACCATTTACTATATATTTTTGTGGATTTATTTTGTAAAGCTTTTCTGTTTCCAATCTAGATAAGATCCTTCAGCATTTCCTGAAGTGCTGGTTTGGTGGTTCTGAATTCTAATTGCTTTTGTTTGTCTGTTAAGCTTTTGACTCCTCTTTTGAATTAGAATGCTATCCTTGTTGAATAGAGTAATCTTGGCTGTAGGTTTTTGCCTTTCATCACTTTAAGTATATCTTGCCATTCCTTTCTAAGCTGAAGAGTTTCTAGGGTAAGATCAGCTGTTATGCTTATGGGGATTCCCGTCTATGTTATTTGTTGTTATTCCTTTGTTTCCTTGAATATTTGTTCATTGTGTGTATTTATTTGTTTGTTTTTATTTTGATTAATGTGTATTTTGATATGTTTTGTCTTGGATTTATCCCTGTGGAACACTCTGGGGTTTTTCATCTTAGATGTCTATTCCCTTTCCTATTTCAGGGAAGTTTTTAGCTATTTTCTCCTCAAATATTTTCTCATGCCCTTTCCTTTTGTCTTCTTTCTCCAAGAAACCTATGATTTAAATGTGGGGCATTTAACATTGTCCCAGAAGTCTCTGAGGCTGTCTTCATTTCTCTATTTTTTTTTTCCTGTTCTGCTTCATTTATTTTCAACATTCTATCTTCCAGCTCACTTAGTCCTTCTTCTGCTTCAGTTACTCTACTGTTTTTGTTGTACAGAGTGATTTCTATCTCAGTTATTGCATTGTTCATTATTGATTGACTATTCATTACTTCTTCTAGGTCCTTTTAAAACACCCCTTTGATCTTCTCAATACATGTCTAAAGTCTATTTATCTGTAGCTCCATTTATTTCCAAGACTTTGACTATTATTATGCTGAATTGTTTTTCCTGTAGACTTCTTATCTCCTCCTCTTTCATTGATTTGTTGATTTTTATTGTGTTCCTTCACCTGCTGGATATGTCTCTGTCTTTTCATGTTGTTTAGATGGCTGTCTTTGAGGTCTATTTTCTGCAAACGGGAGGGTCATCATTGCTGTTAATTGGTTAGATTCCTCCCAGTGAATGTGGTGGGACCAGTGGATTGTGAAGGTTTTCTAGTTGAAGGAATTATTTTGTTGTTGTTATAGAAGATGGCTGTGGATCTCATTTTTTTCTGAGAGGCAATGCAGTGTTCATGAGAGAATTAGGGGGTTCTATTATGGCTTTGATTCCAGTTGAGCTATTTCAAATCCTAGAAGATGATGCTGTGGAAGTGATGCACTCAATATGCCAGGAAATTTGAAAATCTCAGCAGTGGCTCGGGACTGGAAAAGGTCAGTTTTCATTCCAATCTCAAAGAAAGGGAATGCCAAAGAATGCTCAAACTGCCCTACAGTTGCAGTCATCTCACATGGTAGCAAAGTCATGCTCAAAATTCTCCAAGCCACGCTTCAGCAATACATCAAGTGTTAACTTCCAGATGCTCAAGCTTGTTTTAGAAAATACAGAGGAACCAGAGATCAAATTCCCAACATCTGCTGGATCTTTGAAAAAACAAGCAAGTTCCAGGAAAACATCTACTTCTGCAAAAGCCTTTGACTGTGTGGATCAAAATGAACTGGAAAATTCTGAAAAAGATGGGAATACCAGCCCACCGGACCTGCCTCTTGAGAAGCCTGTATGCAGGTCAGGAAGCAACAGTTAGGACTGGACATTGAATAACAGACCGGTTCCAAATAGGAAAAGGAGTACCTCAAGGCTACATATTGTCACACTGCTTATTTACCTTCTATGCAGAGAAATGCTGGGCTGGAAGAAACAAAAACTGGAATCAAGATTGCCAGGAGAAATGTCAATAACTTCAGATATGCAGATGAAACCACCCTTATGGCAGAAAGTGAAGAGAAACTGAACAATCTCTTGATGAAAATAAAAGAGGAAAGTGAAGAAGTAGGCTTAAAGCTCTACATTAGGAAATCTGAAATCATGACGTCCTGCCCCATCACTTCATGGAAAATATATGCACAAACAGAGGAAATGGTGGCAGACTTTATTTTGGGGAGGTGGGGGGCTGCAAAATCACTGCAGATAGTGACTACAGCCATGAAATTAAAAGATGCTTACTCCTCCTAGAGAGCATAAAACAAGACCAGGAGCTAACTGTGGCTCAGATCAGGAAATCCTTATTTCCACATATTGACTTAAATTGAAAAAAGTAAGGAAAACCATTAGACCATTCAGGAATTACCTATATCAAATCCCTTATGATTATACAGTGGAAGTGAGAAATAAATTTAAGGGACTAGGTCTGATAGAGTGCCTGATGAACCATGGATGGAGACAGGTATCAAGATCATCCCCAAGAAAAAGAAATGCAAAAACTCAAAATGGGTGCCTGAGAAAGCCTTACAAATAGCTGTGAAATGAAGAGAAGGGAAAGGCAAAGGAGAGAAGGAAAGATATAGCCATTTGAATACAGAGTTGCAAAGAATAGCAAGGAGAGATAAGAAAGCCTTCCTTAGTGATCAGTGCAAAGAAATAGAGGAAAGTAATAGCATGGGAAAGACTAGAGATCACGTCAAGAAAATTTGAGGTTCCAAGGGAATATTTCATGCAAAGATAGGCACAATAAGGACAGAAATGGTATGGACCCAACAGAAGCAGAAGATATTAAGAAGAGTTGGCAAAGATTACACAGAAGAACTGTCCATAAAAGATCTTCACAATCCAAATAATCATGATGATCTGATCTCTCACCTAGGTCCAGACATCTTGGAATGTGAAGTCAAGTGGGCCTTAAGAAGCATCACTATGAACAAAGTTAGTGGAAGTGATAGAATTGCAGTTGAGCTATTTAAAATCCTAAAAGATTATGCTATGGAAGTGCTGCACTCGATATGTCAGCAAATTTGAAAAACTCAGCAGTGGCTCGGGACTTTAAAGGTTAGTTTTCATTCCAATCCCAAAGTAAGGCAATGCCAAAGAATGCTCAAACTACTGCAAAATTGCATTCATCTCACATGCTAGTAAAGTAATGCTAAAAATTCTCCAAGCCATGCTTCAGCAATACATGAACCGTAAACTTCAAGCTGTTCAAGCTGGTTTTTGAAAAGTCAGAGGAAACAGAGATCAAATGGCCAACATCCACTGGATCATCAGTCAAGCAAGGGAGTTCCAGAAAAAGATCTACTTTTGCTTTATTGACTATTCCAAAGACTTTGACTGTGTGGATTACAATAAACGTTGGGAAATTCTGAAAGAGATGGGAATACCAGAGCAGCTGACCTGCCTCTTGAGAAGCCTCTATGCAGGCTAGAAAACAGCAGTTTGAACGGGACATGGAATGACTAGCTTCACATAGGATAAGGAATATGTCAAAGTTGTATATTGTCACTCTGCTTATTTAACTTCTATGCAGAGTACCTCATGAGAAACACTGTGCTGGATGAAGCACAAGCTGGAATCAAGTTTTCCAGGAGAAATAACCTCAGATATGCAGATGACACCACCCTTATGGCAGAAAGGGAAGAACTAAAGAGTCATTTAATGAAATCAAAAGAGGAGAGTGAAACGTTGGCTTAAAGCTGAAAACTAAGATCATGGCATCTGATCCCACCACTTTATGGCAAATTGAAGGGCAATCAATGTTTGACTTTCATTTGAAGGGCTCCAGAATCACTGCAGATGGTGATTGAAGCCATGAAATTCAAAGATGCTTACTTCTGGGAAGGAAAGTTATGACCAACCTAGACAGCATACTAAAAAACAGAGACATTATCTTGCCGACAAAGGTCTGTCTAGTCAAAGGTATGGATTTTCTAGTAGTCATGTATGGATGTGAGAGTTGGACTATCATTTATGAAACGAGATGCCAGTCCAGGTTCGATGCACTATACTGGATGCTTGGAGCTAGTGCACTGGGACGACCCAGAGGGGTGGAATGGGGAGGGAGGAGGGAGGAGGGTTCAGGATGGGGAACACATGTATACCACTGGTGGATTCATTTTGATATTTGACAAAACTAATACAATTATGTAAAGTTTAAAAATAAAATAAAATTTGAAAAAAAAAAAAAGTTGAGCATCAAAGAATTGATGCTTTTGAACTGTATTGTTGGAGAAGTCTATTGAGAGGCCCTTGTACTTCAAGGAGATCCGACAATTCCATCCTAAAGGAGATCAGTCCTGAATATTCATTGGAAGAAGTGATGCTGAAGATGAAACTCCAATAATTTGGCCACAAGATGCAAAGAGCTGACTCATTTAAAATGACCCTGATGCTGGGAGAGATTGAGGTCCAGAGGAGAAAGGTATGACAGAGGATGAGGTGGTTGGATTGCATCACTGATTCAGTGGACATGAGTTGAGTAAATTTTGGGAGTTGGTGATTGACAGGGAGGCCAGGTGTGCTGCAGTCCATGGGGTTGCAAAGAGTCAGACACAACTGAGTGACTGAATTTAGAAGAGTGCCTTGTAATTATCTTGAGTGTGTTCTTGTTTTGCTGGAAGATTAGCATGGGTTGTCTTGCACTGCAGCTTGCTGCTCTTGGATGGAGCTTGCTTTCAGTGTAGGCATGTATCCTTTTGGATGGGATCTTGTCTATCACTCTTCCCTGGGGCCAGGGGTTCTATGATGATCCAAAGTTCTGGAGCTGAGCTACCTGCCTCTGGTTTTTGGTCCCCCTCTTGCAGTAACCTCAAGACTACACTTTCAACATTGCACAGAAGACAAAACCCCATGTTAGTAGTGAAATAACTCCACATCCTGGACAGTCAAAGAGATCCACAGCATTATGTATAGAAAAGAAGAGGGAAGAGCTAGATAGAGGTGATCAGGAGGAGAAAAGAAAGTCAAAAGGAAAGAGAGCAATTAAGCCTGTAATCAAATCCCTGAGTGAAAATGGATATTAAAAAATAGACTCTTAATACTACAAAATGCATAACAAATTCCAGAAAGCAAAAATTAAAAAACCTAGACTAGAATTTGAACTCCCAAATGTACAATATAAAATAAACTGAAACGTAATTGAACACAAAAATTAGAAAAAATATTCTGGGGTCAGTTCAGTGTCAGGTTATCCCTTGTTCTAGCTTGCACTTTTCCTCAAAGTCCACAATTGTCCTTAAATGCAATTTTACTGCTTAATTTTAATCTGTTGCACCTGCCACTTCTTGAGTGGTTCCCCTGTCTTATCTTTACTTAGGCTGGCCTCCTCTGCTTGCAAGTCTCTTCAATGTCTAATCTGAGCCCTGATAGGAAGAGGTGACAATAGACCCTTATTCAGGGTCATTTGCTCTGTTTTGCTGTGGAGAGGCAGGAACACTGCAAACAAATACCACTGGGATTTGTGGGTAGCCTTTGTTGTGAATGGACAGCACAGGGTCTGCCAAAGTCCAAGGTGATGTACACTTCTCAGATCCAGCCACTCAAGCTCCTGGGTGTCCCTTGAGGGCACAGTTACAGAAGGGCCATGGATCTCACGCACTTCCCAGGCCCAAGCTACCTAGGGTCCATCCTGTGCTAGGCGTGAAGTCCCAGGTTGGCCGTGTGTCTCCTGCACTTCCCAGGTCCAAGCTGCTCAGATTCCCAGGTGTTGTATGAAGGCCCAGCCCCAGTTGAACCATGTATCTCTTGCTCTTCCCAGGCCCAAGCAGTCCAGACTCCCCAGTTCTCTGTTTGGGGCACAGTCCCAGGTGGGTTCTTTGTCTCCTGCACTTCCAAGGCCCAAGCTGCTCATATTTCTGGGTGTTCTATGAATGCCCAGTCCCAGTTGAGCCATGCATCTCCTGCTATTCCCAGGCCAAAGTGGCCTGGTGTTCTGCCAGAGCATAGTCCCGGGTGGGCCCTTTATCTAATGCACTTTCCAGGTCCAAGCTGCTCAGGTTCCAGGATGTTCCAGAGTACACTCTTCCAGAGAGCCACTCAGGTTTTCAGGATAGCTGTGATGTCATAGTTCCTGGTGGACCATGTTTTTCGTGCACTGCTCAGGTTCATTCTGGTCAGGTTCTCAGATACTCCACAAGGATACAGTCCATACATGGTGAGCTGTGCATCTCCTCAGAGGAGTTGCTCTCAGGTTATGACATTCTTGGCAGCCATAAACTGTCCCAGATCTCAGGAAGTCATGGTTAGTGGCTGCTCGTGAATAGAGTCTGCTCACAGCTTGGCAGGAGATGCAGTCTCCTGGGCCTAAAAGGTTATGGCCTTCTGCCTCTGGTTGTCAACATTCTGAATCTTTGCCTCCTGGGAGGTCCATAAGGAAAGCTAGCGTGCTCTCCTTCAGTAAATACTAGGGCATCGTCTGTTCTGTAAGCAGGTCAGGGGTTGCAGTGTGGTCTTAGAGCCTTCCCGTGGGAACATTCCTTTTCTTTGTTTATTTTCCTCTCTCTGGCATTATGTGCTTCCGCCTGCTACATCACATTAGTTCTCTCAGAGTGTCTGTAGAGCATTCAAACCCCATCTTTATTCTAAGGACTGAAGATGCAGAGGGCACCCCTGTACAAAGCCCCCACTCACTGTGGGTGGTCACGTGACTGTGAGGCAATTCCCCGCTAATAATTACTTTTTTGGCTTGAATTCTGAGATGGTGGTGTGGGGTGGTTATACCACCCTCTGAGATTCCAAAGAGGCCCACTGAATCAACCTCTGAGAGGGTTTCCTGTCGTATGGAAACTTTGCCTTCTCTAAAAGCTTAAGGTGGATAGTGCTGGATTTGGGGTGGTGTGGGGTGGCTATACCACCCTCTGAGATTCCAAAGAGGCCCACTGAATCAACCTCTGAGAGGGTTTCCTGTGGTATGGAAACTTCTCCTTCTCTAAAAGCTTAAGACGGATAGTGCTGGATTCATGATCTCTGAGAAGAAGATTTAACTTCAGGACTAAGGACCAGGCTTGATCACTCAAGAGTTCTTGTATATCAGAGTTTTATTAAAGTAAGAAAAGGAACAGAGAAAGCTTCTGACATGGACATCAGAAGGGGGCCAGAGAATGCCCCCCTTGCTAGTGTTAGCCAGGGAGTTACATACATTTTAATTTAGTTATTATAATACATCAAAAGCATGTCTGAAATTTGTGAAAATTTTACCAGACCTACTCCCACAATTTATATTTTAGGATAACAGGATTAGAAGTTAACAATAGAAAGATCCTACCAGACCCACTCCCATAATATAGCTTCTAAAATATAAGGATTCGTCAGAAGGTTTTCAGGGAGGAGAAACTGTCCTCAAGCATGATACACTGTTGCTATATAATTCTAATTACAGAGTTTAAACTGAATTGTTTACTGTGTAATCATCATTTCAAGGTTTAAAGAAAAAAACAAAACAAAACATTTTATGTGACTAAGACTAATGAATATAGAGAAAAACAAACAAGCAAGCAATTCTCCTCCTTGAGAATTCCAGAACCCTATCTCCTCCTCAAGAATCCAGATATTTTTCTCTTCTTTGGGTAGGCCAGACTTCTTATCAATCTGCATAGGAATTGACTCTCTCTCCCCAACACAAGTTCAGTTCAGTTTCTCAGTCATGTCCAACTATTTGTAACCCCAAGGACTGTGACACACCAGACTCCTCTGTTCATCACGAACTTCCATAGCTTGCTCAAACTCATCTCCATTGAGTTAGTGATGGACTCAATCTCATCCTGTCTTCTGCTTCTCCTCCTGCCTTCAATCTTTCTCAACACTGGGGTCATTTGCAAGAGTCAGTTATTTGCATCAGGTGGCCAAATTCAGCTTTAGCATCAGTGCTTCCAATAAATATTCAGGACTGAATGTCTTACTGACTAATTTTATTCCCTGCTCTCCAAGGGACTCTCAAGAGTCTTCTCCAACACCACACTTCAAAAGCATCAATTTTTCAGGGCTCAGCTTTCTGTATAGTCCAACTCTCACATCCATATATGACTACTGGACAAATTATAGCTTGGACTAGAAAGACTTTTGTTGGCAAAGTAATATCTCTGTTTTTAAATATCCTGCCTAGGTTGGTCATAGCTTTTCTTCCAAGAAGCAAGCATCTTTTAATTTTATGCTGCAGCCACCATCTACAGTGATTTTGAAGCCAAGACAATAAAGTCTCTCAGCCTTTCCATTGTTTCCCCATCTGCAGCTGCTACTGTTGCTAAGTCACTTCAGTCGTGTCCGACTCTGTGTGACCCCATAGACGTCAGCCCACCAGGCTCCCCTGCCCCTTGGGTTCTCCAGGCAAGAACACTGGAGTAGGCTGCCATTTCCGTCTCCAATGCAGGAAAGTGGAAAGTGAAAATTGAAAGTGAAATCTCTCAATCATGGGGCCAGAAGCCATGATCTTCATTTTTGAATGTTGAGTTTTAAGCTGGCTTTTGCACTCTCCTGTTTCACTTTCATCAAGAGGCTCTTTAGTCCCTCTTCACTTTCTGCTATATGGGTTTTGTCATCTATGTATCTCAGGTTATTGCTATTTCTCCCAGCAATTTTGATTCCAGCTTGTGCTTCATCCAGTCTGGCATTTCACATGATGTGCTCTTCATCTAATTTAAATGAGCAGGGTTACAATTCAAAACCAGTCCATTGTTGCGTATCTGGTTCTAGAATCAGTCTCTATCCCTAAATCCTTTGTCTCTCTTTTCTTGTTTATCTCTTCTCCTCCCTCATTATGAGCAAATTGATTGGCCTTTCTGGTGTCCTCTGCCAGCATATAGAAATGGTTTAGTGAAAGTTACTCCATATCCTGACAATCCGTTGAGGTATTTACTGGGGAAAAATTGAACTCCTTCTCATATGTCACTGCCACCTTAGGACGAGTCTACCGAGTTTATATTCAAAGGTATGCATTCTGCCCCTGTTAAGCAAGTACTCTAAAGTAGGAATACTCTCAATGTAGTACCATCGAGTACTATTGAGCTCACAGTGTGAAACATGCATGTAACGAAGCTACTGAGCTCACCCTCTGTAGTATGCATCCAGCAACTACTTGTGCCCCACTCTGTGACAATTATGCTGCAGCTCATGATCTGGCCCTCATGAGTGTATGAAGCACTACTTCTGATTATGCATGCAGCAACTACTGAGGTTGAAATCAGGACTTTGCATTCTGCTTTTACTGAGAATTGAATTAGAACAGGTATACTAATTAGCTTGCACTCTGGAACATACATTACAACTCTAGAGCATAAGTATCACAACCAAGTGTGCCTGCACTCTGGACCTGGGATGCCGTAAAAACTGAAAATGCAAGAAGCTTTTCACAACTACTGACCCCTGATTTCAAACCACTGCTGCTGCTGCTGCCAAGTCACTTCAGTAGTGTCCGACTCTGTGTGACCACATAGACAGCAGCCCACCAGGCTTCCGTATCCCTGGGATTCTCCAGACGAGAATACTGGAGGGGGTTGCCGCTTCCTTCTCCAACGCATGTATGCATGCTAAGTCGCTTTAGTCTTGTCCGACTCCGTGCGAACCTATGGAGAGCAGCCCAGCAGGTTCCTCTGTCCATGGAATTCTCCAGGCAAGAATATTGGACTGGGTTGCGATTTCCTTCTCCGATTTCAAAGCACACATGCTACAAACAGGACTTTTGCATTCTGGAATATGCGCTTGTCAATACTGAGACCACCATCAGAGGACGCACGCTAGAACTACTTAGTTTCTAATCTGGATCACCCTTTCTGCCACTATTGAGATTATTGACAAAATTTAGAACAAGTGCCTTGCTGTCACTGAGACTGCACAGTAGAGCATACATCCCATCACTCCTGAACCCGGTTATTGAGAATATGGCCTGCCACTACTGAGCCTGTCCCTAAAACATGCCTGTTGGAAGTACACATACACTTTTGGTATATTACACTCTGGATTCTGCATCCCTGCACTACTGAAATTGCCTTCCAGAACAAGAGTTCATTGCCTGCTGAATTTTCACTCTAAACAATAAAAATCACAATAATTAGCTTGTTGCTTTATAGGTAAGTCAGGCCACTACTCAACCTGCGCTGTAGTTCAGGTGTGCCTAAACAATTACTGAACTTGCACTCTGATGTTTGCTTACTTCTGGACACACCTGAGCCATCACTCTTATAGACATAGTGAGTTTGAACACTGGAGGACATGGTACACCTCTACTGAGCATGAGTTCAAGGGCAGGCATCCGGGCTCTGCAGAGAACATGCTCTAGTTTCACACATTCCACAGTAACTGAACTTGCAATTGGGAGTACAGCTCTCATGACTACAGAGTGCACACATTTTATCATGGGTTTTGCACTACTGCGGTTTACTCAGGAACATATCTCCCATCATGACTGTGTGTGCCTTCAAGAGCCAATGTTCTGACACTACAGAGACTATGCTGTAGAGTAAGAATGCCTGAGCTACACACCTGCACACTGAATCATGCATCCCGGCAGTATCAATCCTAGTACTATAGCACACCTGTCACTTCTGAGTCCTTACACTAAGCAGGCATGGCACAGCTAGTGAGCATGTGGCCTAGAGCATGTGTGTGGCCAATACTAATTTTGCACTCTGAAGCATGTGTCTTGCCACTTGTAAGCGGTTCAGCTACTGATTTTGCACCCTGTTACACTATTTAATCACTGCTGAGCCTGCCTTATAGACCATGAGTTCCACTACTACTAATCTTGCCCCATGGCCTGTGAGCTTAAAGTAGTGATCCCACACTCTGCAGCTGAAATTTGCCAATGACTTGGCTTGCCCGCTGTTGCATATTTCCCCAAACTCTTCTTCCTGTACTCTAGAGCATGTGTCCCAACTACTGAATTTGCACTCTGGAGGACCTATTCCAGGAAAGTGGAGGTTGCATTATAAAACACATATCCTACCCACGAGTGAACCGTCATTCTAGATCAACTGTGTCACCACTAGTGACTTTGAATTCTGAAGCATTAAAGTCACTTCCCTGAAGTATTGCTCTAGAAGGTGTGTGCAACCATCACTCCAGTGGCATTTTATACCAGCCATTATGCTGCTAGCCATCCAGCACTCTAGACTGTATAAGTTGTGAGTAGTGTACCTGTGTTCCACAGCTACATCTATGGATGATCTTCCACAACTAGAGACTTGGTGTATACTTCATATTTCCTGCCTCAATTGATCATGTGTCACAACACACATATGCTTGCACTGTTGAGGACTTATCTTCCCACTACTGAGCTTGTGTGGCAGAACAGGCATATCACATTTTCTCAGTTTGATCTCTGGATATGCATCCAAAAATAAAAACCCAGCGTTCAAGAGAATATGTCCCTCACTTACTGAGTGTGCACTCTTAAGCAAGTGTACTGCAACTCCTGAGACAACACTCTGAAGCACATGTAATGCAGGCATGCTTCATCTGCTGAACTTAGCTCTTCAGCATGCATCTCAACATTGAAGCACACTTTAGACACACCCCTGGTAATACAGAACCATGATCTAGAGCAAGTATGGTTCGAATACTGAATCTTTGCTTTAGAGAACTTGTTCTTTGTCTCCTGAGATTGTACTTTTGAGGATTCTCCCCACCAGTACTAAGACTGTATTCTAGAGCGGACATGACACAAATAGTAGGATGGCAGTTTGCAGCCTGCATACATCACTACTGTGTCTGAGCTCTAGCATAGAAGTACTGAAACTACTTAGCTTGCAATCTGGAGCATACATTCTGCCACTAGTGTGCTTGCATTTTAGAACAGGCTGTCTGAAGCTATCCCATTGGCAGTGGCAACATGCTTCCAGCCACTACTGAATGAATACTAGAGCACAGTTCCTACCATTACTGAGCATGTACTCTACCACAAGATGACTAAAACGTCTCAGTTGCATTGTGGAGCATACCTCTTTCCACAACTGAACTTGCATTCTACAGCAAATGTTACACAACGACTGATCTTGTGCTCTAGAATTGGCACACCATAAATAATTTTCGTAATATTTGAACCATGTGTCTGGCCAATAGTAAATCAATGCTTTAGATCAGCTGTGCTAAAATCACTGAGCTTGCCCTCAGGTGTATGTCTGAACTCACATTTTATAGCACACCTACTGCCACTGTGGATTCTGTGCTCTAAAACTATCTTGAGATGAGAGAACAAGATGGTGGAGCTGTAGGTAGATGTGGAATACATCTCTCTGTGGATACATCAGGCATACACCTTCAGACACAGACAAGTAATCAAAACATCAGCTGAAAGCAGACAGGAGTGCCTGACCAGTGGAAAAGAATATATAGAATCACGCAAAACTCAGTAGGATGAAAGAACTGGGGGGAAATTCATGAGTCTTATTAGGACTGAATCAGCCCTGAGTGGGTGAAGGAGGGGTCTAATCCCATATTGGGGGGCTTGTCTGAATCATAGAATAAACATTTAAAGCTGAGAGTGGAACAACTGATCTGTGGATAACTAGATGTAATGAGAATCAGTGAGTCCTTGCTACAGCTGTACATACCCCAGCCAAGGATATGTGTCCCCTGAAAGGCACAGTGGCTGGGAGCTGGAATTGAGGGATTCTGGAGCGATTCCTGGGCGAAGGCTGCTGTTTACTGTGGCGAGATGGAGAGAGGGGCTGTGAGGGAGGAAACTGTGCTAGGATATGCCTGTGGAGGAAAGCCAGGCAGCCAAGGAAGCAAGGCAATATCACTGAGTCACATGTATGGGGGTGGAGCAATCACCATAGCCTCTCTCTCTCCACATGATAGCATCAGCAGTTACTACAATAGTGAGGCTGACCCATCAAATGCTGAACACACTGAAATATAGAGCAGGACACCACCCAGGTGCTCCTTTAAGTGCCTGATGCACAAAACTAGAGTCGAACCCTACTCACGATGCTTCTTTAAGTGCCTGATGCACTGATCTACAGAGTAGGACCCCAGCCAGGGAGGTATCTCTATGTGCTGACACATTGAACAACAGGGAAGGACTCCAGGCAACAAAGCCTTCTAAGTGCCTCAATGGGTGGAACTAGGGAGAAAGACTGGCAAAAGAGGCCTTCTGATCGCCAGCTACAAGAAGCTCAAAAAAAGACTCTGATAGGGTCATAACTCCTGTGGTCTAGTCAGTTCTGTGTCCCTGAACCCTGTACACTTGGCACCACCAGGGTCCCTGAAAGCCAAGCACCTGCTCCACTTTCACAATTAACTCTTACTGGAGAAAAGCTGCCACAGGTGAAAACAAAACAAAACAAACAAAAAAAATCTTGCAACATTTTGCACTAGTTTGCTTCAGTCCTGTCTAACACTTTGTGGGACACATTTCACCACTATAGAGAACAAGCTCTAAAATACATATACTGGAACAACTGACCTTTTCCAGTCTTGTTGCCACTGCTGAATTTTCCAAATTTGCTGGCACATTGAATTCAGCACTTTCACAGAACTATCTTTTAGGATTTGAAATCGCTCAACTGGGGTTCCATATCTCCACTAGCTTTGTTTGTATTGATGCTTCCTAAGGCTGACTTGACTTCATGTTTCAGGATGTCTGGCTCTAGGTGAGTGATCACATCATCATGATTATCTGGATCACGAAGATTTTTTCTGTATAGTTCTTCAATCTTTTCTGTATAGATTCTCGCTACCTCTTCTTAATATCTTCTGCTTCTTTTAGGTCCATACAATTTCTGTCCTTTATTGTGTCCATCTTGGCATGAAATATTCCCTTGGTATCGCTAATTTCCTTGAAGAGATCGCTAGTCTTTCCCAACTATTGTTTTCCTCTATTTCTTTGCATTGATCACTGAGGAAGGCTTTTTTATCTCTCCTTGCTATTCTTTGGTAATCTGCAGTCATATGGGTATATCTTCCCTTTTCTCCTTTGCCTTTTGCTTCTCTTCTTTACTTAACTATTTGTAAGGCCTCCTCAGACAACCATTTCGCCTTTTGGCATTACTTTTCTTGGGGATGTTCTTGGTCACTGCCTCCTGTACAATTTCATGAACCTCCATCTGTAGTTCTTCAGGCACTCTATCAAATCTATTCCCTTAAATCTTTTGTCACGTCCACTGTATAATCATAAGGGATCTGATTTAGGTCATACCTGAATCATAAGTAGAGAGTGAAAAAGTTTGCTTAAAGCTCAACATTCAGGAAAAAAAAAAAAAAAGATCATGGCTTCCAGTCCCATCACTTCATGGGAAATAGATGGGGAAACTATGGAAACAGTGTCAGACTTTATTGGGGGGGGGGGGGGCCTCCAAAATCACTGCAGAGGGTGATTGCAGCCATGAAATTAAAAGATGTTTACTCCTTGGAAGGAAAGTTATGACCAAACTTGATAGCATATTCAAAAGCAGAGATATTACTTTGCCAACAAAGGTCCATCTAGTCAAAGCTATGCTTTTTCCAGTAGTCATGTATGGATGTGAGACTTGGACTGTGAAGAAGGCTGAGCACCAAAGAATGGATGCTTTTGAACTCTGGTGTTGGAGAAGACTCTTGAAAATCCCTTGGACTACAAGGAGATCCAACCAATCCATTCTGAGTGAGATCAGCCCTGGGATTTCTTTGGAGGGAATGATGCTGAAGCTGAAACTCCAGTACTTTGGCCACCTCATGTGAAGAGCTGACTCATTGGAAAAGACTCTGATGCTGGGAGGGATTGGGGACAGGAGGAGAAGGGGACGACAGATGATGAGATGGCTGAATGGCATCACTGACTCGATAGACATAAGTCTGAGTGAACTCCGGGAGTTTGTGATGGACAGGAAGGCCTGGCATACTGCGATTCATGGGGTCACAAAGAGTCGGACACAACTAAGCGACTGAACTGAACTGAATCATCTAGTGGTCTTCTCTACTTTCTTCAATTTAAGTCTAAGTCTATAACATTAGTCACACAAATACTGAGCTTCCACTCTGAACCTGCCTTCTTACAAGTATTTTCCAACATTTTAGAGCACTTTTGCTGCACCTATTTATCTTCACTCTGAAACACATATACCATCACTCCTGAAACGACACTCAAGTGCATGCATTTAACTCCTACTGCACCTCTGTTCCACAGTAGGCATGCCGATCTACTAAGCTTGCATTCTGCCACATGCATCTTCCACTACTTAGACTATGATACTGAGGTCATGCTGCAAAAACATAGTTGCAATCTCAAGCTTATCTTCTTTGACTTTCAGCCTCTATACCAGCACACATAGTCTGCCCCTGCTATGTCCACTTTCTTTCTTTCTTTATTGTTTTGTTTTTTGGTTTATGCAACTTTAATGAAGAAAAATAAATCAATTACTAGCAGAGCTATTAGTTGGTCACTCATCCATTGACAACTTGCATCATTTATTCAGTGCTATATTAAACAGTGTATTGGAAGATAGATTAACTAATAGCTCCAAGCCTCCTAACAATTTAAATGAAAATTATAAAATGTTTTGAGACCCTATTTTGGAATACAAAGGGTGTTTGACTTCCAATTTCCATTCTCTGTAGAACAAGAACAGGTCATTCCTTTATTGACATGCATAAAATACATCACATTTTCTGTTCTGCTGGTGCTATAAATTCAATACCAATTCTACAGCCATATCAGTTATGAGCATAAAGTATATCATGTAATCTCAAATCTCTAACAGTGGAAGGCTTAAAAAAGAATGGATGCTGTTAGAATAATGCTGCTTCCTTTGATGTGACAACTCAGCATCCATCTCCCTCCCTCTCAGATGATTCTTCAGCATGTTAGAGCAGTGAGGAATGGTTTTAGTCTCATAAGCAAGTTAGAGTGAAGACATTGGCCACATAATACACATGCTCCATTTTTTTTTTTTTTTAATTTTGAATCTTGGGCAACTGTTCTCTTGTAACTACTTTACAGTTTCTAAAAGCAGTTATTGTCCAAAGCTGGAAGAACTTAAGTCTTCTCAGATGAGCATGTGAATGAATGGAGGGAGGTAAACAAAAAATAAAATTAAAAAAGATGAGGTCTGATAGGGGAGCAGCCAGATAAGAAAATAAAAAAAACAAACAAACAGTAATTTAAAGTTTATTCCAGCTATAATGCAGGTTAGTCTGTCTTTAAGCATCACATGGCATACTTCTGAGTCCATTCCCGAGATACTCTGTTGTACTTATCTCTGTCTGTTTTATACATCCATGCAATCTCTGGCACTAGGGGGTCATCTGGGTTTGGATCACATAGCAGTGAACAAATGGATAAAAGAACTTTAGAAATAATTAAAGCAGGAGACCACTGTGATCTTAGAATATCAAGACAAATGCTGCCATTACTGTTAATATTTGGATGATAAATTCCTGTTGTAAATGCAACCTTAGGTAGTTTGAAGGGGTAGTCTGTAGGAAAATGAATTGTCAAAAAGAATACACCGCCTTGATAAGGGCTGTCATTAGGTCCCATAATTGTGGCTTGCCAGTGAAACATATCATCCCCAACTGGACCTGCAGAACATTGTGCTGGAGGGTCACGGGCCAAATCACTAAGTTCCTTATTAATCCATTTCAGCGCCAGAGTCTGTGCTTTTCATCTGGCTCCTCATTATCTCGGTGTGTGCTTGAAGGTCCCGCCAAACTCTTGATTATCCCGGTGGCTGGGAAGGATTGACTCTTCGTCTCACACCAGCTCTGCCATACACAGGCGCCTTCTTATTAAACAGATTGGAGGTTGGACTTGGAGGGCGGGGGCCGGAGGCGGGTCATGGGCTGGGGGGAAGGGCCCTAAGTCCACTTTCTTTTTTTTTTTAATTTTATTTTATTTTTAAACTTTACATAATTGTATTAGTTTTGCCAAATATCAAAATGAATCCACTACGGGTATACATGTGTTCCCCATCCTGAACCCTCCTCCCTCCTCCCTCCCCATACCATCCCTCTGGGTCGTCCCAGTGCACTAGCCACAAACATCCAGTATCGTGCATCGAACCTGGACTGGCATCTCATTTCTTACAGGATATTTTACATGTTTCAATGCCATTCTCCCAAATCTTCCCACCCTCTCCCTCTCCCACAAAGTCCATAAGACTGTTCTATACATCAGTGTCTCTTTTGCTGTCTCGTACACAGGGTTATTGTTATCATCTTTCTAAATTCCATATATATGCATTAGTATACTGTATTGGTGTTTATCCTTCTGGCTTACTTCACTCTGTATAATAGGCTCCAGTTTCATCCACCTCATTAGAACTGATTGAAATTTATTCTTTCTAATGGCTGAGTAATACTCCATTGTGTATATGTACCACAGCTTTCTTATCCATTCATCTGCTGATGGACACCTAGGTTGCTTCCATGTCCTGGCTATTATAAACAGCGCTGCCCCAATGTTCATCACAGCACTTTCTTGAGTAGGTATAAAACAACTGTTGAGGTTGTATTCTGGATCATGTCCATGCTATTTCTAAATGCATTTTTTTTTAATTTCTTCTAATTTCTTTTTACAAAAATGATTTATAATTGCAATAGAATTACTATGTATTTCTGTGATGGTTTTTGACATATAGATCAACATGAACCAGCCACATGAAAATATGTATCTCCCTATCCTGAACACAACTCAAACCTTCCTTATTACCCCATGATTCTGGGTTCTTCCACAGCACAAGAGTTGGGTGCATCTTTCATATGCTGAACTTGCACTGATCATCTCTTTTATATATGGTAATATACCTGTTTCAATGCTATGTTCTCAAATCATCCCAGTCTAAGAGTCTGTTATTTATATGTGGGTCTTCTTTACTAGCCTCCACGTGGGTAGGGTTATTGTTACTGTCTTCCTAAATCCAATTTATATGCATTAATGTGCAATATTTGCCTCTCTCTAACTTTTTTCACTCTGAATAATAGGCTGTAGGTTGAACTTCCTCATTAAAAGTGACACAAATATATGCCTTTCTGTAGCTGAGTAATATTTCATTTGTATATATACCACAACTTCCTTATATATTCATCTGCTGATGTGCATCTAGATTACTTCCATGTCATAGCTATTGTAAAGGCAATTTCAATAAACATTGGGGTACATGTGTTATGTTCCATCCTAATTCCCTCTGGATATATGCAAAGAAGTGGGGTTTCTGGGTCATATGACAGGTCTAGTCCAAGTTTCTCAAGGAATCTCCAAACTGTTCTGAATACAGGTTGTACCAGTTTGTGTTACGGGCAACAGTGTGTTAGGGTTAACTTTTCTCCACAGCCTTTCCAGGATTTCTTGCTTGTAGAATTTCTGGTGATGGCCACTCTGAACAGTGTGAGACAACTGCTCATTACAATTTTAATTTTCATTTATCTAATGATGAATGATGTTAAGCATATTTCATGTGTTTATTAGATATCCATATGTCTTCTTTAAAGAAATGTCTATTTAAAGCTATTGGCCCCTTTTAATGATGCTGTGAAAGTGCTGCACTCAATATGGCAGCATATTTGGAAAACTCAGCAGTGGCCAAAGGACTCGAAAAGGTCAGTTTTCATTCCAATCCCAAAGAAAGGCAATGCCGAAGAATTCTCACATCACCATGCAATTGCACTCATCTCACATGCTAGTAAAGAAATGCTCAAAATTCTCCAAGCCAGGCTTCAGCAATATGTGAATTGTGAACTTCCAGATGTTCAAGCTGGTTTTACAAAAGGCAGAGGAACCAGAGATCAAGTTGCCAACATCTGCTGGATCATTGAAAAAGCAAGAGAGTTCCAGAAATTCATCTGTTTCTGCTTTATTGTCTATGTGGAAGCCTTTGAGTGTGTGGATCACAATAAACTGTGGAAAATTCTGAAAGAGATGGGAATACCAGACCACCTGACCTGACTCTTGAGAAACCTATATGCAGGTCAGGAAGCAACAGTTAGAACTGTACATGGAACACATACTGGTTCCAAATAGGAAAAGGAGTATGTCTAGGCTGTATATTGTCACCCTGCTTGTTTAACTTATATGCAGAGTACATCATGAGAAACACAGGGCTGGAGGAAGCACAAGGTGGAATCAAGATTGCCAAGAGAAATATCAATAACCTCAGATATGCAGATGATACCATCCTTCTGGCAGAAAGTGAAGAGGAACTAAAATGACTCTTGATCAAAGTGAAAGAGGAGAGTGAAAAAGTTGGCTTCAAGCTCAACATTCAGAAAATGAAAATCATGGCAACTGGTCCCATCATGTCATGGGAAATAGATGGGGAAACAGTGTCAAACTTTATTTTTGGGGGCTCCAAAATCACTGCAGTTGGTGTCTGCAGCCATGAAATTAAAAGACACTCCTTGGAAGGAACGTTGTGACCCACCTTGATAGCATATTCAAAAGCAGAGACATTACTTTGCCAACAATGGTCCATCTAGTCAGGGCTATGGTTTTTCCTGTAGTCATGTATGGATGTGAGAGTAGGACTGTGAAGAAAGCTGAGCATGGAAGAATTGATGCTTTTGAACTGTACTGCTGGAAAAGACTCTTGATGTAAGAGATCCATCCAGTCCATTCTACAGGAGTTTAGTCCTGGGTGTTCCTTGGAAGGAATGATGCTAAAGCTGAAACTCCAGTACTTTGGCCACCTCCTGTGACGATTTGACTCACTG
Organism: Bos taurus; assembly: GCF_002263795.3. Lineage (NCBI taxonomy): Eukaryota > Metazoa > Chordata > Mammalia > Artiodactyla > Bovidae > Bos > Bos taurus. The sequence continues at coordinate 26,204,133 of NC_082638.1, forward strand.
GTAAAGACTCTGATGCTGGGAGGGATTGAGGTCAGGAGGAGAAGAGGACGAGAGAGGATGAGATGGTGGTTGGCATCACCGAGTCGATGGACGTGAGTTTGTTGAACTCCAGGAGTTGGAGATGGATAGGGAGGCCTGTCGTGCTGCAATTCATGGGGTCGCAAAGAGTCGGACATGACTGAACAACTGAACTGAACTGAAGCAACTGACAAAGAATTAATGTCAAAAATATACAAGCAACTCCTGAAGCTCAATTCCAGGAAAATAAACGACTCAATGAAAAAATTGGCCAAAGAACTAAACAGACATTTCTTCAAAGAAGACATACAGATAGCTAACAAACACATGAAAAGATGCTCAACATCACTCATTATCAGAGAAATGAAAATCAAAACCACAATGAGGTACCTTTTCATGCCAGTCAGATTGGTTGTGCTCCAAAAGTCTACAAGCAATAAATGCTGGATAAGGTGTGGAGAAAAAGGAACCCTCTTACACTGTTGGTGGGAATGCAAACTAGTACAGCCACTATGGAGAACACTGTTTAGATTCTTTAAAAAAAAAAAAAAAAAACAACCTTCAAATAGAACTGCCATAAGACACAACAATCCCACTGCTGTGCATACACACCAAGGAAACCAGAATTGAAAGAGACATGTGTACCCCGATGTTCATCACAGCACTGTTTCTAATAGCCAGGACATGGAAGCAACCTAGATGTCCATTAGTGGATGAATGGATAAGAAAGCTGTGGGATATATACATAATGGAGTATTACTCAGCCATTAAAAGGAATACATTTCAGTCAGTTCTAATGGGGTGGATGAAACTGGAGCCTATTATACAGAATGAAGTTAGCCAGAAAGAAAAACACCAATAGAATAAACTAACACATATATGTGGAATTTAGAAAGATGATAATGATAACCATGTATGCGAGAATGCAAAAAAGACACAGATGTATAAAACAGTCTTTTGAGCTCTGGGAGACGGCTAGGGTGGTATGATTTGGGAGAATGGCACTGACACATGTATAATAACATAGGTCACCAAACTGGCAGTCCAGGTTCAATGCATGATACAGGATGCTTGGGGCTGGTGCACTGGGATAACCAGGAGGGATGATATGAGGAGGGAGGTGGCACACATGTATACCTGTGGCAGATTCATATTTATGTATGGCAAAACCAGTACAATATTGTAAAGCAATTAGACTCCAATTAAAATACATATATTTATATTGAAAATAAATAAAATAAAATTGTGTCCAATGTGAGGAGAGCAACAGCGTTCTTTGAACAATATATCTAAGTAAATGAGAGTTGTGATTTTATGCGTTCAAGGTGTCCCCATAAGTATGAGCCCTACCTCTTATTACAGAAAGAATTGTGGAAGATGAGCGAGATTAAAGGAGAGCTTTTCAGCAACAGGATCTGAATTGTTCAGCCAGAAACTTATTAAGTAATGTAAGGCTTCCCAAACAGTTTATTTAAGATCTTGGGAGCAATCAATGAGTTTGGCCACCTAAATAGTGTTGCATAAAATTATATTTTGACATATATACACCTGTGTGTATGAGTGTGTGTATAAAAAAGGTGCAATGGCTTTTAACTCCTGTTAGATTTAATAGAAATGGAAAAAAATTAAAACCCAAATGAAGAATGATTAAAAAGTCGACTCGGTTGTTGAATATATGTAAGCGGAAATACTTCAAAATATGTTTTCTTGGCTGAATGTAAAATATGAGGACTCTTTTATATCACTCACCTCTCTGCTTTTAATAAAGATCTACCAATTTTCAAATTTTTGTCCAGTTTTGACAAAAATAGACAGATATAGACTTATATATACATATATATCATATATAAAATATAGAAGTATATTTTCATAAGAGAAAATATTGATGCCAAGCTTAGATTTCAGAATTATTTCCAACTCCAGGCTCCATCTCAACAGGAAATAGCCAAAGTTGTTGCTGATTGAAACACTCCAAGAGCTGGAAAACCTGAAAAAGAAATCGAACCTGCAACTGAGATTTTCTGTCACATTTATGATTGAGTTCTAAGTCCAACACTTTATTTCCTTTCGTGTTCTAAGCAGTCCCTTCTGAAGACTGAAAAGTATGAAAACTGAGAGAAAGAGGTAGGAGATTGTAGACCTCCTGGTGTTCAATTTCACACCAGTCAGAATGGGTGCGATCCAAAAGTCCACAAGCAATCAATGTTGGAGAGGATGTGGAGAAAAGGGAACCCTCTTACACTGTTGCTGGGAATGCAAAGTAGTACAGCCACTATGGAGAACAGTGTGGAGATTCCTTAAAAAACTGGAAATAGAACTGCCTTATAATCCAGCAATCCCACTGCTGGGCATACACCCTGAGAAAACCAGAATTGAAAGAGACACGTGTACCCCAATGTTCATCACAGCACTGTTTCTAGTAGCCAGGACATGGAAGCAACCTAGATGTCCATCAGCAGATGAATGAATGAGAAAGCTGTGGTGCATATATACAATGGAGTGTTACTCAGCCATTAAAAAGAATAAATTTCAATCAGTTCTAATGAGGTGGATGAAACTGGAACCTATTATACAGAGTGAAGTAAGCCAGAAAGAAAAACACCAATACAGTATACTAACACATATATATGGAATTTAAAAGATGGTAACAATAACTCTGTATATGAGACAGCAAAAGAGACACTGATGTATAGAACAGTCTTTTGGACTCTTGGGAGAGGTAGAGGGTGAGATGATTTGGTAGAATGACATTGAAGCATGTATAATATCATGTATGAACGAGTCACCAGTTCAGGTTCGATGCACGATACTGGATGTTTGGGGCTGGTGTGCTGGGACGACCCAGAGGGATGGTATGGGGAGGGAGGAGGGAGGAGGTTTCAGGATGGGGAACACATGTATACCTGTGGCGGATTCATGTTGATGTATGGCAAAACCAGGACAATATTGTAAAGTTAAAAAATCAAATAAAAAATAATAAAATAAAATACACACAAAACAATAAAAAAAAAGTAATTTTAAACAGTGAGGCTAGAAAAGACAGAATCTAAGGATAATAATCAAGTGATAGAGAATAATAATGATTTAGCCATTAGTCAAATTCAAGGGTCTTTAGTTCCTCCTCAAGGGCCATCAATAACATCCTGAGCATTATCCTATGAACAGTTTTAGAGATGCCAAAGCCCCAGCCAGGCTGAAAGTTAAGTACAGAGACCACAGAGTAGTTGAAACCAGACAGTTAAAAGATTTTATTGCAGAGGCCAGTAGACCAATTTTGCTTGGGTAACAGTACTGAATATGAAAAATGTGTGTATAGAAGGGTGATAAATCACTTGTATTTCAGAAACCAAGTAGATTTATTGATGTGATTTTTCTGTGTAAAAATTCTTTAGGAATGAGATTTTGCATGCTTCGTGGTTTTGGTTACTATTTCTGTAAGCAGGCTGTATTTTTAAGTTGATGCTGAAGTAAACCCTAGCTGAACATCACCTTTCAATGGCTAGGAGACCAGTGATTTTGTGATGTCACAGCTACCCTTTGATTGCTAGGAGACAAGTGATTTTGTGATGTCACAGCCTTTTGACTTTGAGGACCTCTGCGATGATCTAGAGAGTTTCTCTCTGTTGGCCAGCCAAGCAATTTTTGAAGTAGTGGTCAGTAAAATCAGACAAATGAGAAAAGGATCTGAAGAAAGATTTCTCTGAGATGGCACATATACCTTCAGAAATTCAAGATGGGCCTCCTAAGGATGAATCAACTGATTCAGAAACCTCCATTAGATCTTTGTATGATTATACACTTACTAGGGACTCAGTTTTGAGATCTATGATTGAAGAATATGCTTTTCAGGCTTTGTCTGAGGATCTTGTGATAAAAAGGCCATGCTACAAATATTCTGTATCTGAAACAGATGAGGTGACTAATTTTCTTTCACTCACCTTTCCACAAAAACTTTGGAATATAGTTGAAAGTGATCAGTTTGAATCTATTTGGTGGGATGAGAGAGGCACATGTATAGTGATCCACGAAGAACTCTTTAAGAAAGAAGTCTTGGAAAGAAAGGCACCTTTCAGAATATTTGAAACCAAGAGTATGAAGAGTTTAATTCGACAGCTTAACTTTTATGGATTTAGTAAAAAGCGACAAACTTTTCAAAGATCTGCTTCACTACCTGTCTTTCTGGAAGAAGAAAACAACATCTCTCTTTTGAGTAAGGTATTCCAACATTTTCACTTATTGGCAATATGTAAGATGAAATCATGTGACCTAGAAAGCACATTTACATATGTAGCTAAAACCGAATTTAAACTTGAGCTAACAAATCGTTAAAAAGTTTTATTTTTTGAAGTTGAGAACAGATGGATATGTTAAAATATTGGATGTTTGACAAACTTTCCTAGCACTGTGAAACCAGATATAAGTCCTGAAGCAACTTAAAGTGGTATTTACTGTATATATAAAATATATTTTTCATTGAGGATCATATTCTTTCTAACATGTTACCTGTTAAACTACTAATGGAGGTGTTTTATTTGATGCTATTTAGTTGGTTTCATTAAAGGAATACATTTTTATAACTTAGCTTTGCTTGTCAGTTTTACCTTGGTTTATAAAGAAACTAAATAATGTAATCCTTTGATTTTAGTTACAGACCTACTATAATCCAAATTTCAAAAGAGATCATCCTCAACTTTTATTAAGAGTGCAAAGAAGAGAAAGAAGAGTTGGGATTAATAATGTGTCTCAAATATCTTCATTAGTGCAAGATAACAAGAAGCATGTTAAAGCAAGTGTCAACGAAGATGATCGTAACTCTGAATTTATTCCAGAAATTAGTAGAGAGAGCACATTTTCAGCCTCCACAAGTTTACCTGTGCCTTTCATACAAAAGCCTCATACCATCCAGATTGTCACTAATACAAATGCCCTATCTCCATGTGACTTACCTAACCACCCATCACCAATATCGGTTAGACAAACAGAACAGATTTTGGTAAATCAACCTGCTGTTTTAAAAAAGTTGAGCATTTTTAATTGGCATTCACATAGCAGCTACACTCAAGTAAATGGCCCCATTGAGGACTTTGCTACTACAACTACATCTACTTCTCAGAACCACATTGTATCCCCATTACAGAGCACTTATTCTGGACTGATGGTGGAGCCTTCTAAATTTCCAGTCAGGCATAGTGATATGTCAGGCCATGACAATCCTTTTCCTAACCTGCAAGAGACAGGCAACTCGTGGTTCTCAGTGCCAACAAGCACTTACACATCTGCTTCCTCTCTTTCAAGTCAACTCATCAACAATCACCATTATATGGAAACCATGCTAATTAAAACTGACCTACCAAATACGTGTCAGATTATGGAGCCTAAGGAAGATTGAACGTTACTTTGGGAGATGTCAACAAATACCTACCATTCCTGTATTTGAACAATAAATTTACATGTTCATCTTCATAGTTTCATTTTCAATTTTTAAACAAAGAAGAGAAAATGAGGCTTTAGTTCATTGGTTTACTATTTTACTGCATGGTATTCCAAACTCTTCAGTTCAAGAAAGCATTCGTTATGCATCCTAGGTAAATGACACCTGATATAATATTTGTAAGCAAGAAAATGAGAAGCAAGGGAAAAGAGGTAATGGATGTAAAGTGATTTCTGAAATCATCCCTGCTGAAATGAAGGGGTGTCTAAATTAGGATGGTATGGGTGAAGAAAGAGATGCAAATAAAATTAGATAAATAAAAATACACAGTATGATCTTCAGCACATTCACATATTATATTCTATTAGTTACTGGTAGAGTCTTAAAGATTAGACAGCAGATTGTTTTCATTATAGAAATTAATTTTGTCCCTGAAAATATAGATATTGTAGTACATCCAAAATCATGATCACAATTATACCATCACTGTGATAGAAAAGATAGCATGATATAATCAGTGACTGGCCCATGGTCAGCACACGTTATGTACTTTACAAGTGGTATTCTATAGGGTCATATTTGCGCTGCTGTCCTTAAGGTATGTCTTCATTTCCTGACACCAAGATTCCACCCTATAATTTCAAATGCATGTTTAGATATTGCTTATCTGTCCCCATAGAGACAGAATAAATTCCTGGTCATTACTGCAGCACATCAGCATGGTTACAAAGTTCTTGGAAGACATGATATCTGTTTTCCTTAGTCATTTCATTATCTTTCTCTTCTGAAGCTACAATCACAAATTATTTTCAGTCATGCTAAGCCCTCGGAGAGGGCAATGACACCACGCTCCAGTACTCTTGCCTGGAAAATCCTATGGTCAGAGGAGCCAGGTAGGCTGCAGTCCATGGGGTCGCTAAGAGTTGGACACGACTCAGCGACTTCACTTTCACTTTTCACTTTCATGCATTGGAGAAGAAAATGGCAACCCACTCCAGTGTCCGTGCCTGGAGAATCCCAGGGATGTGGGGGCCTGTTGGGCTGCCGTCTATGGGGTCGCCTAGAGTCAAACACAACTGAAGTGACTTACCTAACCTTACCTTACCTTATGCTAAGCCCCTTCTAACAACTATTTCTTGCGGTTGGAAGGAACTACTGTTTGCCCTCCTACGAAGGAGAGTACAGATATCTTCAATGTGTTTTGGGTCTACCCTCTTTATGTATCTTTCACAACAGCTGAAACATAGAGCCTGAAAATGACACATTTTAAGTGCTTACTGAATTATCAATAAAGAAATGTAATAACCAATCAAATGCTCTACACATTACTCAACAACATTCTATAGCCTGCACTACTATCATAATTCACCTTTCCTATTGACTGAGAAAATTTTCCAAGTTGATAAATATTTATTTTATTTACATGGATGTAAGAATTCTCAGGAGGCATGTATTCCGATGTTTGGAAGAATATTCCACGTTTTGATGTGACTTTTTGTGTGTGTGTCGTTTTGTTGTGTCAGTCAAAGTCTTTGGCATAGTCAAATAAGAGTAGCTGCTTTCCTGGAGTTCTCTTGCCTTTTGGAGGACCCAACGGGTGTTGACAATTGAATCTCGGGTTCCTCTGCCCTTTATAAATCCAGCTTGAACATCTGGGAGCTCATGGTTCACATTCTGTTGAAGCCTGGCTTGGGGAATTCTGAGCAGTTCTGGGCAAGTGTGTCAGACATGTGCAATTAAGTGGTAGTTTGGACATTCTTTGGATTGCCTTTCTTTGTGGTTGGAATGAAAACTGACCATTTCCAGTCCTCTGGCCACTGCTGAGTCTCCCAAACTTGCTGGCATATGGAGGGCAGCACATTCATATCATCATCTTTTAGAATGTGAAATATCTCAACTGAATTCCATCACCTCCACAAGCTTTGTTGGTCGTTATGCTTCCTAAGTCCCACTAGACTTCACATTCCAGGACATCGGGTCCTCAGGTGAATGATCACACCATCGTGCTTAACTGGGTCATGAAGATCTTTTGTGCACATTTCATCCATGTATTCTTCCCACCTCTTCTTAATAGTTTCTGTTTTGGCTACATCCATACCATTTCTGTCCTTTATTGTGCCCATGATTGCATGACATTTTCCCTTGGTATCTGTGATTTTCTTGAAGAGATCAGTAGACTTTCCAGTTCTATTGATTTGCTTTATTTATTGACATTGATAACTGAGGGTGGTTTTACCTCTCCTTGCAATTCTTTGGGGATCTTCATCCAAATGTGTATAATTTTCTTTTCTTTTCTTTTTATGTGCTATCCAGATTTATTATTATATAAATACAGATTGAGAGGAAGCAGTTAACATTTATTTTCTATTTGAACACATGTTCCAAATTGATTAAAACAATGAATCAAAATATTTTGCATTTTAAAATTAAATAAAAACATTTATAGGTGTTGCAAAATTGTCCTTTAACACGGCTGGCAGGAAGAATGATGAAAACATTCCAGAAATAGTGTCAATAGTTACACAACACTGTGAATGTTCATTTTTCCCTCTAAGGTTTGCTTTATTTTATTTTATTTTTTAATTTTACAATATCATATTAGTTTTGCCATATATCAAAATGAATCTTCCACAGATATACATGTGTTCCCCATCCTGAAACCTCCTCCCTCCTCCATCCCCATACCATCCCTCTGGGTCATCCCAGTGCACCAGCCCCAAGCATCCAGTATTGTGCATGGAACCTGGACTGGTGACTCATTTCATATATGACATTATACATGTTTCAATGCCATTCTCCCAAATCATCCCACCCTCTCCCTCTCCCACAGAGTCCAAAAGACAGTTATATACATCTGTGTCTCTTTTGCTGTCTCCTCTCAGTGAACTCCGGGAATTGGTGATGGACAGAGAGGCCTGCCATGCTGCAATTCATGGGGTCACAAAGAGTCGGACAGGACTGAGTGACTGATCTGATCTGATCTGATACAGGGTTATTGTTTTCTTTTTCCCCTTTTTGTTTAGCTTCGCTCCTCTTCTCAGCTCTTTGTGAGGCCTCGTAACTTTACCATTTTTCATTTCTTTTTCATGTGGATGGTCTTGATCACTTTTTCCTATACGATATCACTAACCTCCATCCATAGGTCTTCAGGCACTCATCTGTCAGATAGAATCCCCTGCATCTATTTATCAATTCCACTGTCTAATCATAAGGGTTTTGATTTTACATGTGTAAAATATATTATTCCCTATTTCTTATAGGGAAATCTTCACCCAGATTTTTATCAAAGAAATACAGAAAACTCTATATGGTATTCAGGATATACATGAAATATAGCTGTTTGATGTTTGCGGTTTAGCTCAGATCTTAATTTCTGAATGATGGGAAATTCTCTTTCATGTGTACAAATCTGGAAAATGTTTCACTTGTGAACAATTGAGAATTCATATTTCATATGAGAACATTTCTCCCCAGATTGTCAAATGGGAAATACACAGAATTCCGAATCTCATATCAGAATACCTTCCAAACATTCTTGATGAAAAGATAGAGAATTTCAGAGCCCAAGCATGAAAATCTGTGGGAAAATTCTATATTTCTTGTAGGAAAATTAACACAGGTTTTTCAAATGGTAAATAGACAGTATTCAATATTTCATGAAGGAAAGACCTCACAAATATTTTCAAATGACAAATATGAAAAAATTCATGTTTCATGTGACCATTTGTGGATATGTGAAACAGACATTTTTGTATTTCCTGTCAAAGAATCTGCATCCATATTTTCATAATTCTAATGTAAAAAAATTCCACATTTTCTGCAGAATATTTCGTGTCCGTACATTCATGTATGATGTACAGAGAATTCGTACTTTACGTTGGAAAATCTTTCTCCAGATTTGTATATGTGAATAATGGAGAATTTCATGTTTCACACCCTGAAATCTTTATCTAGGTTTTCATATGTGAAACTGAGAATTTCATCTTTTATGTAGGACTATCTCATTTCAGATGTCTATATTTGAAACAGATAATACTTTCATCAAGAGGCGCCTTAATTATTATATTTCTTCTGTCATTTTGGTGTTGTCACTGGGATAACTAAGGTTATTCATATCTCCCACATAAATTCGGTTTCTAATTTGAGATTCATCTAGATTTTTATTTTTTCATGGTGTTCTCTGCACAGAAGTTAAATAATCAGGACAACAATATATAGCTTTGACTTGTTCCTTTCCCAATTTTGAATTAGTTCATTGTCCCCTGTCCAGTTCTAACTGCTGCACCTTTACTAGCATACACGATTCCCAGGAGACATATAAGGTATTCTTGTATTCTTATCTCTAAGAATTTTACAAAATTATGTTTCTTTCTTTCTTTCTTTCTTTTTTTTTTTTTTTTTGGTTTGTGTGTGATCCACAGTGTCCAAGTCATTAGCAGAGACAGTTAAGCAGATATAGATGATTGTATGCTATCTCCTTGCTTATTCTGTGATACAAACATCAATTCATGTGTACCTCTTATAATTAAATAACTAACTACACATTCCTGGTTTTTCTTTTTTTTTCAATTTTATTTTTTGGTCATTGCTGTCGTTTTCTCTCTTTTTTCAAGTAGTCAAGTACCAACTGGTAATTTCCTATGAGCTTGCCATCTTATTATACAATAATTAAATTATGCCCATGGAAGTCTCACCTTTGATATCTACTGAATGGAATTGCGCTTTGAGATCTGAAGTTAGACATTTGTACGCTGGGAAAATGTCAGGAACGTTCAAAAAATAGCTAGAGATATTCAAGTGCTGCCTTTTTGAGCCCAATTTTGCTATTATATTTTATGTGGAAAGTTCTGCATTTCTTCATGCTGATGACAATTCCTCATTAAGAGAAATTTCCAAGGGGGAAAGAAAAAAAGACAACACAATATGCTTGATTGCATATTGAAAGTCAAAGTAGTACCAGTTACGTGTGTACGTAAGCAATGTCCCATCAAACAGATTGATTCATGGCAACTAATGTTTCATGTTTTTCTGTCAAGGAAAAAATAATAATTGAGCTTTCCAGGAAAAACTGAGAAGTTCCAAGAAGGCAGAAATGTAGGCAGATGTGAAATGCAACTCTCTCAATAAATGGATCACAAATAATACTTCTGCAAGGACAATAGTTCTCCCACAGCATCAAATAGCAGAAGACCCTGCTCACCAGAGTGTCCCATGTGGGTTCCAGACATACCTGAGTGAAAAGGAATTAAGAAGGGATTTAGAGGGATCCTGGGAGAGGACTGCTGTTGACTATGTGGAAATGGCCTGATGGAGCAGGTACAAGTCATTGTGTAGCAGGGAATACCTTTTGAGAATTCCCAAACTGCCAAAGCGACTGTACTGTGTCACACTCAGGAGGCAGAGATACCTTGGTAGCGCCTCACCTTCCCACCCGTTAACACCTACTATAAGGCAATAGAGAAAGACCAGCAGAAGTACCACTCATGCTCCTGCAAACACAGGCTAGAAAAGGATCCCATTCAGGCAAAACCTCTTCTGCCTATGGCTGCTGGCTCCTATTCATAACTAGCACCACCATGTTTCCAGAATTCCAAGCAGCTGTACCTTAACCTTCTGTGCTCATCATGGCAGACCCCAGTGCACCACAAGTGTCTCAAGTCAGACACATTTGGTGACCACATGTGAGGAAGGATGAAATTTACACCTGAGGCCCAGGGACAGAGCCATTAAGAGAGAGGATTATGAATCTTCCATCCAGTTGTGCATGCTGCAGATTAAATACACAGGATTAATGATGCAGACCCTGTGTCTATGGATTACATCCAAAGCTGAGAAGAGGTCGAAAAAAAAAAAAATGCCCAGGCTCAGGCAGCTATAAGAACGCACAGGAATTATAGCAGTTTTGAGTCTGAGGTGCCCTTAGAGATATCCAGAATCCAGTTCTCTCCATCTTTGGAGAACTTCCCAAAGAGGTGTAATTGTCCTCTGGCCCATGTTGAGCACTAGGACACTCACAGATGAGACACAAGGAAATATGTATTATTCTTTTGATGCATTGAATTGTTGTGTTGTTTGTGCACTATTTTTCTCAGTTGTATGCTTCTTTGTTACTACACATTGATTTGATCTTGAAGATTATTTCAACTATATTTTTATTTTTTGTATAGCTATTTCTACTTTTACTTTGGTTTCCTATTTTCTGTGCCTTTAATTGCTGTTGCATCACTTCATTCTTTAACATGGGTATGCATTTCTATATTAACTGTGGTTTTCTGTTATTCTGTGGGGGCTGTCCTGCTCTTCTTGTCAGATTTGCTTTCTTTATTTTTCAGTTGGCACTCTACTCTGGTGGTGTTTTTTGCCTTGAGATTTACTTGATTGGCTCTCATTATGAATCTGTTGTCTTCTCTGTAGTGTTTATTGCTTGTGGCACCTTTTACTTATTTATTTACCATTTATCTATGTTACTTTTTTAATCTCCTCAATCTATCACTATGGTATTGTAGTTCTCTGGGCATAAGTTGGGCCTGATATTTTCTGCTGTCATCATCTGAGAGGGTAACAGGCAGGAAGGCTGGGGTCTCCAAATGAAGGATTTGGCCTGAAAGTATCAGACATTTTTATCTCTCTTAAGTAGCAGGAGGAAACAAACTAGCAATATTTTTTTTTTCTGTCTTTATACAAATTTAAAAGGAGGTTTCTCTTAAAATGTTATATTGCCAGAATGACACCTGGTTTCATCTGAAGTTAACTATTCTCAAACCTTGAGATAACCAATGCATTTTTCTTATGGAAATGTTTGTCTTAAACTATGCTAATGTACTATGCTTTTACCCCAAACTCTGTTCTTAAGTCAGTTCCTCCTAATGGCTCAGAACCTACTTGACAAACCAGTATGTCATACTCAGATAGTATTCCCTAATCTATGTAAATGAATCATTTGTATGGTAATCTATCCTTCTTCAAGACAATCATTTTATGGCCCGGGATGAATCATCTGATGCCAAGATTATCCCAAAATTCATCTTATGTGTGAGGGGGCCTGGTACCACTCTGAGTTTTAAAACATTCCTTTCTTTCATTAACAGACTACTAGTGACTATATAATATCCAGTTGAAGACTAGCAGGAGGGTACTCTTTCTGCCCCATTCTGATGCCTATATGAGAAGTTTTCTCTATCTCATTGATATTTTAATAAAATTTTATTATACAAAGCTCTGAGTGATCCAGCCTTATCTCTGGCCCCAGATTGAATTCCTCTCCTCTGGAGGCCAAGAATCCCAGCTCTTTGCATTCCATTACAACCTTTCACACTGAGACCAGGATCATGGGACACTAGAGAATTCCTGTCTACACTGATTATTAACTGGTGACAGTCTCGTTGAAGGCCTCTTTCTTAATCTCAGATATACGGCACCCAACTGCCTACACAACCCAGGGCTGATGCCTCACACTACACAACAAGCAAGACAGAAAAACGCAACCAATCTTCAGCAAATAGACTGCCTAATGTCAGACTAATTCTATAGACATCTACAAATGACATGAACAGATATGGTATCACCATTAGAGACGGAAGACTCAACTGCAGATTCAAGAACATAGTTGTCAGTCTCTCCAACTGCAAAGCCCACACTAGACACTCAACTAATTTTATCAATTTGGAGTGGAGACGAGGAGCAATAACTATTACGCAGAAGTTTGGGAAGAAATGATGAGGAACGCAGTAGGGAAATGTGAAGTCAGAGAAATATGTTGTAGGCAAAGGAATGTGGTAAAAACTCAAAACATAACGAAAGAAAAAGTAGGCAGGCTCCTTGAAAATAAGTTGGATGTTGTGGTAGTAAAGGTCATAAAACATTCTAGAAATGGAATGGGGAAAAGACGATAAACATTTCTATAGGGACTAGAAAAATGAATAAGTAACAGACACTCAACAACACACACACAAAAAAAGACTTTGGCCTCCTATATGCTAATACACACTGTTGTACAGCAGAAGCCAACACAACACTGGAAAGAAACTATCCTCCAATTTAGAAATAAAGTTTAAAATGAAACACAAGTGTTCAAAGGCACACGAGACCAGACAAAGTTAATTGATACGTATAGTACATTTCACTGAAGCAGAGCAGAATACACACTTTTTCTAAAGTGAAAATAAAATATCTTCAAGATATATCACAAAATGGATCTCAAATCAAGCCTTGATAAATTTGAGATAGTGGTAATGGTATTAATCTTTTTTTTTTTTTTTAACCACAACCTTATGATTTACATAGCAGAATTTGCAGGTGAGGACTGTGAGAAACATGAATCCATGTAGATGAATAAATACAACTGTACATGGCCAAGAGATCACTCATGAAATGTGAGAGAAAATGAAAGAAAAATCTTAGAAGAAAATAATATTTAAAACATGATTATCCAAAAGTTATGGAGCATGCTAAAGCAGTAAAAGAGTGAAGTTGATAAATTCTACACATCTCAAGTAATCAACATAACCTACAATCTAAAGCATTTAGAGAAAGAAGAAAAATCAGGGAAAATTCCCCAAAGTGAATAGAAGGGGAAAAAATGATAAAAATCAAAGCAGAAATTAAAAAAAAAAAAGAAATGATAAAAAAAAAAATAGCCAAAATCAGTATCACTAAAAAGGGTCTCTTGGAGAGGAGAAGTAAAATAGACAAATCATGATACAGACTTATCAAGACAAAGAGGACAACAAATCCATCAATTTGACATGACAAAGGATGACATTATGACTGATATAACAGAAATAACAAAGAGTCATAAGGGACTACAGCAAACAACTATAAGTCAATAAAATTTAGAATTTGAGCCATGGACAAATACTAAGAAATTCAGCTAATTTTGTTTTTAGCTGAAAAAAAAAAAAAAAACAGAAAATATGAACAGAGCAATTACAAGCACTAAGATTGAAACTGTGATGAAAAAATTTCCAGTTGGCAAACTTAAACTCCAGAAAGCTTCACAGGGAAATTTTATGAACCAGTCAGAGAACTGCTGGCACATGCACTTCTGAAACGCTTCCAAAACTCTAGAGTGGAAGGAAAACCCAGAAGTCATCTTACAAGTTCACCATCACCCTGATATCAACCCCGAGATAACACAGAAAAAGAAAGTTAGAGACTAATATCTCATAGATGAACAGAGGCAAACATCCTTACCAAAATATGAGCAAAAAATTCCACCAATACCATAAAAGGATTGGACACCATAATTAAGTGTGGGGTTTATTCAAGATATGGAAACATTCTTCAATAGTTGCATATCAATGTATAGTCAAGGTTTAAAACCATATGATTACCTCAATAGTTGGTGACAGTTTTTGAAATAATTCAACAAGTGTTTGTGATAGAAGCTCTTCAAAAACTGAACATAGAAAAAACGACCTCAACTTAACAAAGGCACACAGATCAAAAGTACAACAACATATCACCTCACACCATTCCAAATGGCCATCATTTAAAAAAAACACAACAACAGGGGAATGCCCTGTTGGTCCAGTGGCTAAGACACCATGATCCCTATGCAGGGGTCCCAGGTTTGATCCCTGGTCATGGAATTGAATTCCACACAGAGCAATTGAGGTTTGTGGCAACCAAATAAAGAAGTAATAAATATATGTGTGTGCATATTAATGCATTTAAGTGGAATCCAGAAAACAGATGCTGAGTAAACCATTTGGAGTGTAGGAAGAGATGCAGTCATGGAAAACAGACTTGTGGACACAGTGCAGGAAGGACATACCAAGTATGTAGTAGATAGCTATTGCTATGCAGTGCTCTAGTGGAATTGGTTTTGGAGTAGGAGAGGAGGCCCAAGTGGGAGATCGGAGGACTGCTCAAAAGGGAGGCTCACCTGTATTTACTAATAACTGATTTATTTTGCTGGGCAGCAGACACTAACACAACATTGTAAGGAAAGAAAATCAGTCTTTGTCTAATTTGTGCTAGTGACAAGTAAAGCATCACTGCATGTCAATTAAAATGTGTACCCAGGATGGCTTTAGTATGCATAGGCAAAGAAAAAGCAAAAAAAAAAAAAAAAAAGAGACAAACTTAAATGCAGAGCTATGTTGGGCAGAATAAATTCAGACTCTACACTTGTGTCCCTTCACTTCCCTAATTTTCCATTGTTTCCAAAAGTAAAGAACGGCTTTCTAAAAGTAAAGTAAACATATATGGTTATATATTTTCATAAACTGATGTCACCGGTTTATGAAACCATGAATCCCCTCAAGTTTAATTTTATTTTTTAAATTTAATTTTATTTTTTAACTTTACAATATTGTATTGGCTTTGCCATATATCAAAATGAATCCACCACAGGTATATATGTATTCCCCATCCTGAACCCTCCTCCCACCTCCCTCCTCATACCATCCCTCTGGGTCGTCCCAGTGCACCAGCCCCAAGTAATAGCTGACCTTTGACTTTCAAAACTTTGGGAAGTAGGAATTAGTCAACATAGGTTAACAGTGAGGTGCTGCACAAGAATCCCTTATATTGCAGTTCTAGAATGTGTGCTACCTAATGGGAAAAATGCATAGTTCAAACGTGGAGAATTATGTTTTCTTCATCAAGCCTTTCATTCTAAGAAGGATTTAATCATGAGAAGCGACTTCTCAAGTATCGCAAAAAGACTGCTCTAACGAAGGATAGGAGGATCCAAGTTTTACAGAAATTTTGGTACAATGATCAGGTATGGAGAATGTCTGAATATTATGGTTAACGAAAGAAAAACTGGACACCTCAAGTGAATGGATTTAAATATTTTCTACCTATGGTAGATGCAAGAATCTGGGCTCCTTGAAATAATTCCTTTGATAATCACCTTAACTAGGGCTAGTATCTATTCTTTCTGTCTCAAGTCAGTTCTTCAGGCCACGCCAGCTTCAAGTGCAGTAACTAAGGACTTGATAGTGGGCAAACTGATTTCATCAAGAGTTCCCCCAGGTTTTACGTTTATGGATAGATTCAAGGGCTTATGACTTGATGCCTGCAGCATCATTTGTTTACTGATATGGCTGGCAAATTTCTTGGTTCACAGTGTGCTCTATTCTCTACAACCTCAGAAAGATACTGTCTCTAGAAAGATTCTTACACTCTCAAAGAAGTTGACTGTGGGCTTCTGCCTGAATAGGACATTAGTTCAGTTCAGTTCAATTCAGTCGCTCAGTCATGTCCAACTCTTTGCGACCCCATGAATCGCAGCACGCCAGGCCTCCCTGTCCATCACCATCTCTCACGTTCATCGAGTCGGTGATGCCATCCATCCATCTTATCATCTGTCACCCCATTCTCCTCCTGCCTCCAATCCCTCCCAGCATCAGAGTCAGAGGACCTAAAGTAATGTGAAAATACCTAATACAGGTTTAGTATAAATCCCAAAAAGACAGGAGACTGAAAGCAAACTATAAATCTGAGGAACATGACCCAAAACACTTCAAGATCAAAGAAGGGTAAAAAAAAAAAAATATATATATATATATATATATATATATATATATATATATATATATTTAAAATTATGTACCTACACTGATATGTTCAAATAGGCATATAAACACATACTCTGTGTGTGTGTGTGTGTGTATGTCATATTTTCAATTGTACCTGAACTTTCTTTGAAATATTCTCAAAAATATGCTTCACATTAAGGCATAAAACAAGTCTTAGTATTTTACATAATACCAAGTATATTCTCTGAAAACCAAGATGTGAAGCTAAAATTTAAAAATGGGATATGTGTTTGCAAATTTGTCAATGTATGAAAAATTATACAAGATATTCCTAAAGAACCAATATTTCAAAGGGTAAGTCACAAGTGAAATTATATAATTCTCTGACATGAATGTAAGTGAAACCACTTTTAGCAAATCATTAGATCCTGCAAAAGGACATACCTGCAGTTATATACCTCCTGCAAAATATATACTGCTACCTGTAGACAGCAAAATTATATACCCAAACTTTCAACATATACATATGCATGTATATGTGTAGCCATATATAAGCTAATGGTTGCCCAGGTAGTATTAGTACTAAGGAACCTGTCTTCTAACATAGAGGTCATAAGACAGGCAGGTTCGATCTGAGTTGGGAAGATCTCCTGGAACTAAGGATGGCAACCCATTCCTACTTTTTCACCTTGAGAATCCCATGCATTGAAGATACATTATGGTGACAGTCTGTGTGATACAGAGTGTCAGACAGGAATGTAGTGACGTAACACATGAAATATCACTTGAACGGGTATGTATGTATGTATTACACTTGTTCCTTTCATATATTACCAATGACATGCTCAACAACAACAACAACAACAACAAAACAGTTAATTTACTCATTTCATTTCAGTCACAGGCCCGTGTCCGAATCTTTGTCACCCCATGAATCACACCACACCAGGCCTCCCTGTCCATTACTAACTCCTGGAGTTCAGGCAAACATAAGTTCATCGAGACGATGATGCCATCCAGCCATCTCATCCTCTGTCGTTCCCTTCTCCTCCTGATCCAAATCCCTCCCATCATCAGAGATTTTTATGTGTCAACTCTACACGTGAGGTGGCCAAAATACTGGAATTTCAGCTTTAGCATCAGTCTTTCCAAAGAACACCCAAGACTGGTCTCCTTAAGGATGGACTGGTGGGATCTGCTTGCAGTCCAAGGGACTCTCAAGAGTCTCCTCCAACACCACAGTTCAAAAGCATCAATTTTTTGGTACTCAGCTTTCTTCACAGTCCAACTCTCATATCAATATATGACCACTGGAAAAAAACATAGCCTTGACTAGATGGATTTTCGTTGGCAAAGTAATGTCTCTGCTTTTTAAAATGAGATCTAAGTTGGACATAACTTTCCCTCCAAGGAGTAAATGTCTTTTAATTTCATGGCTACAATCACCATCTGCAGTGATTCTGGAGCTCCAAAAATAAAGCCTGACATAGTTTCCACTGTTTCCCCATCTATTTCCCATGATGTGATGGGACCAGATGCCATGATCTTCGTTGCAGAATGTTGTGCTTTAAGCCCAGTTTTTCACTTTCCTGTTTCACTTTCATCAAGAGGCTTGACACTTCCTCTTCATTTTCTGCCATAAGTGTGGTGTTATCTGCATATCTGAGGTTATTGACATTTCTCCTGGCAATCTGGACTCCAGCTTCTGCTTCTTCCAGCCTAGAGTTTCTCATGATGTACTCTGCATTCATGTCAAATAAGCAGGGTGGCAATATACAACCTTGACATCCTCCTCTTTCTATTTGGAACCCACCTGTTGTTCCATGTCCATTTCTAATTGTTGCTTCCTGACTTGCATATAGGTTTCTCCAGAGGCAGGCCAGGTGGTCTGGTATTTCCATCTCTTTCAGAATCTTCCACAGTTTCTAGTGATCCACACAATCCAAGCTTTGGCATAGTCAATAAAGCAGAAATAGGTGTTTTTTGGTTTGTTTGTTTTTACTTTTCTGGAACCTTCTTGCTTTTTCAATGATCCAAGATTGTTGGCATTTGGATCTCTGGTTCCTCTGCATTTTCTAAAACTAGTTTGAACATCTGGAAGTTCACGGTTCATGTATTAATGAAACCTGGCTTGGAGAACTTTGAGCATTACTTCACTAGAACGTGAGATGAGTGTAATTGTGTGGTAATCTGAGCATTATCGGGCACTGTGTTTCTTTGGGGTTGGAATGAAAACCGATCTTTTTCAGTCCCATGGCCACTGCTATGTTTTCCAATTTGCTGGCATATTGAGTTCAGCACTTTCACAGCATCATCTTTCAGGATGTGTAATAGCTCAGCTAGAATTCCATAACCTCCACTAGCTTTATTCGGAGTGATTCTTTCTATGGCCCATTTGACTTGACATTCCAGGATGTCTGGCTCTAGGTGAGCGATCACACCATCGTGAATATCTGGGTCTTGAAGATCTATTTTGTACAGTTCTAGTCTGTATTCCTGCCACTTTTCTTAATATTTTCTGAGTCTTTTAGGTCCGTAAAATTTCTGTCCTCTATAGAACCCATCTTTGCATGAAATGTTCCTTCAGTATCGCTAATTTTCTTGAGGGGATGGTCTTTCCCATTCTTTTGCTTCCCTCTATTTCTTTGCATTGATCGCTGAGGAAGGCTTTCTTATCTCTCCTTGCTACTCTTGAGAACACTGCATTCAGATGCTTATATCACTCCTTTTCTCCTTTCTTTTTCACTTCTCTTCTTTTCACAGCTATTTTTAAGGCCTCCACAGACACCTATTTTGCTGTTTTGCATTTCTTTTCCATGAGGATAGTCGTGATACCTGTCTCCTGTACAATGTCACAAACCTCTGTCCATAGTTCATCATGCACTCTATCCGATCTAGTCCCTTAAATTTATTTCTCACTTCTACTATATAATCATAAAGGATTGGATTTAGGTCATACCTCAAAAAGTTGACTTAAAAGCCAACATTCAGAAAACTAAGATCATGGCATCGGTTTTCATCACTTCATGGGAAATAGATGGGAAAACAGTGGAAACAGAGTCATACTTCATTTTGGGGGGGTGGGGAGGGTGCTGCAAAATCACCACAGATGGTGATTGCAGCCATGAAATTAAAAGACGCTTACTCCTTGGAAGGAAAGTTATGGCCATCCTCGATAGCATATTCAAAAGCAGAAACATTACTTTGCCAACAAAGGACCGTCTAGTCAAAACTGCGGTTTTTCCAGTAGTTATGTATGGATGTGAGAGCTGTGCTGTGAAGAAAGCTTAGCGCCAAAGAATTGACACTTTTGAACTGTGGCATTGGAGAAGACTCCTGAGAGTCCCATAGACGGCAAGGAGTCCAATCAGTCCATTCTAAAGGAGATCAGACCTTGGTGTTCTTTGGAAGGAATGATGCTAAAGCTGAAACTCCAGTAATTTGGCCATCTCATTCGAGAGTTGACTCTGGAAACTACTGAAGCTGAGATAAATTGGGGGCACAAAGAAAAGGGGACGACAGAGGATGAGATGGCTGGATGGCATCACTGACTCAATGGATGTGAGTTTGAGTGAACTCTGGGAGTTTTTGATGGACAGGGAGGCCTGGTGTGCTGCAATCCATGGGGTCACAAAGAGTCGGACATGACTGAGCGACTGAACTGAATGCATGGAAAATTAAACAACACATTCTGAAGGGCTCGATGAGGCGAAGAATAACTCACAGGGGAAATGGGAACATATTCTAAGGTGATTTAAAATGAAAACCCAATGTAGAAAGCCATCAGATACAGCAGAAGAAGAACCCATATATATTTAAGGTTACATAAAAAGAAAGCTCTTCAATTCTGGGGAGAAGGTAATGCCTTCTTTAAAAGCTGGGAAAAAAAATCTAATTTCACAGAAAGAAGAAAGAGGAAATGAACAAATATTAGTATGGTTTTAAGTTAATAGAAAAAGAATACAGAAAATTGAACATGAAACAAAGATAGTAAAAAGAATATTAGGTAAACTAAAAAACGAAAAGAGCAGATTTAGTTACTGAAATGAGAATGAATAAGATGCCATTGCTACTAAACATACTAAAAAAGGAGGAATTTGGGTATTTACAACAGGAATATCTGTTAATAAATGTCTCAAACTATGTGAAGCAGTCAAATTGCTAGAATAACAGAGTGACTAAAACAATTTTATATACTGGGGGAAAAAAAAAACGAACAGATTAATAAAAAAAAAAAAGAAGAAGAAGAAGTTGAATTGGTTATCCCATTGTTTGTAAATAAGCCCTTAGGACCAGTTTCTTTTAAACCTGTACTATTCAGGTCGGTAGGTGCCCAATATGCTATTGGAGATGAGTGGAGAAAGAACTCCAGAAAGAATGAAGACATGGAGCCAATGCAAAAACAATACCCAATTGTGCATGTGACTGGTGACAGAAGCAAGGTCCGATGCATCAAAGAGCAATATTGCATAGAAACCTGGAATATGGGGTCCATGAATGAAGGCAAATTGGAAGTTGTTAAACAGGAGATGGCAAGAGTGATCATCGACATTCTAGGAATCAGCAAATTAAAATGGACTGGAATGGGTGAATGTAACTCAGATGACCATGATATCTACTACTGTGGGCAGGAATCCCTTAGAAGAAATGGAGTAGCCATCATGGTCAACAAAAGAGTCCAAAATGCAGTACTTGGATGCAATCTCAAAAACGACAGAATGATTTCTGTTTGTCCAAGGCAAACCATTCAAAATCACAGTAACCCAAGCCTATGCACCAGCCAGAAATGCTGAAGACGCTGAAGTTGAATGGTTCTATGAAGAACCACAAGACCTTTTAGAACTAACAACCGAAAAGAAATTCTTTTCATTATAAGGGACTGGAATGCAAAAGTAGGAAGTCAAGAAACACCTGTGATAACAGGCAAATTTAGCCTTTAATACAGAATAAAGCAGGGAAAAGGCTATCAGAGTTTGGTTTTCCCTACTTTCTTGAATTTAAGTCTGAATTAGGTAATAAGGAGTTCATGATCTGAGCCACAGTCAGCTCCTGATCTTGTTTTTGCTGACTGTATAGAGCTTCTCCATCTCTGACTGGAAAGAATAGAATCAATTTGATTTTGGTGTTGACCATCTGGTGATGTTCATGTTAGAGTCTTCACTTGTGTTGTTGAAAGAGGGTGTTTGCTATGACCAGTGCATTCTCCTGGCCAAACTCTGTTAGCCTAGAAGTAGTTCTAGATATTTTAATTGCTGTTGTTCATTCATTGAGTCATGTCCAACCCTTTGTGACTGTAGCACAGCAGGCTTCCCTCTCTTTCAGTGTTTCCCATAGTTTGCTCAAACACATGTCCATTGAACTGGTGATGCCGTCCAAACATCTCATCCTCTATCAGCACCTTCTCCTCCTGTCCTCAGTCTTTCCCAGTGTCATGGTGTTTTCCAGAGTTGGTTCTTTGAATTAGTTTAGCAAAATCCTCGACTTTCAGCTTCAGTATGAGTGCTTCAGATGTATATCCAGGGTTGGTTTCCTTGTGGATTGATTGGCGGGATCTGTTTGCAGTTCAAGGGACCCCTAAGAGTTTTCTCCAACATCACTGTTTGAAGGCATCAGTTCTCGAGCTCTCAGCCTTCTTTAGATTCCAATTCTCACACCTTTACATGACTAATGGATAAACGATAGGGGTTTGTGACTGAGGAGACCTTTGTTAATAAGCTCGTTTTTCTTCTTTTTAATACAAGGTCAAGGTTTTTCCATAGTTTTTTCTCCAAGAAGAAAGTGTCTCTTCATTTCATGCCTGCAGTCACCATTCACAGTGATTTTGGAGCCCAAGAAAATTAAGTTAATCACTTATTCCATGTTTTCCCCTTCTATTTGCCAAGTCGTGATGGGACCAGACACCTTGTGTTGTTCATTTGACTATTGAGTTCTCAGCGAGGTTTCTACACTCCTCATTCATCCTTAGCAAGACCCTCTTTAGCTCCTCTTCACTTTCTCTTTTTACAGTGTTTCTATCTGTCTGTCTAAGGTTGTTGAAGTTTATCCCAGAAACATTGATTCTAGTTTATTATCCACCCAGCCTGGCCTTTTGAATAGTATAGTCTGCATATATTTCACATAAGAAGACTGATAATATGCAGTCTTGTCACTCACCTTTCCCAGGTTTATACTGATCAATTTTTCCATGTCGTGTTCCAACTCTTACATCTTGAATGGCATACACATTTCTCATGTGACAGGTTAGAAGGTCCATGATTCCTGTCTCTTTCAAACTGTTCACAGTTTACTGTGATATACACAGTCAATGTCTTTAGTGGAGTCACTGAAGCAGAAGTAAATGATTTTCTGAAATTCCTGGTTCCCTCTAGGATCCAATGAATGTTTCCAAATTGTTCTCTGGTTCATGTATTGTTTCCAAGTCGAGCTTTCCCCTTGAAAGTTCTTAGTTTATGTACTGTTGTAGAATTTTGAGTTTTACCCAGCTAACATGTGAAAGGAGCAACCGCGCATGCTTGTTTGAACATTCTTTGGCCTTACCTACCTTTGGTGTGAATGAAAACTGTCCTTTTCCAAACTCATGTCCACTGATGAGTTTTGCAAATCTGATGACATATGAACTCAGTGTCCCAGTTTCACCACATCATTAAGAGTTTAGCAGTTTCATGTTAATGACTGCTTAAAACTTTTGCTTAAACCATTTGATTTCTCCTTCATATCTGAGTAAGATCCGTGTTGGTGTTGGTTTTGGCTTGTTCATAATTTTGAGAATGTTCTACCATGCTCTACTGGCCTGAAGAGTTTCTATTGAAAGTTCAGCTGCTATCTTTATGGGGATCTGACAGTATATTTATGTCTTTACTCTCGCTGCTCTTAATGTTTGTTTTTTTGTGTTTAAATTTTCAGTGTTTGGTTAAAATATTGTTGTGGGATATTTCACTTTGGGTTCATCCTGTTTGCTGGGACATGCTGTGTTGGGACTCAAGGAGCTATTTCCTTGCCCATTTAATGGAGGTTTTCAACTTTTATCTCTTGAAGAATTTTCTCAAGCACCCAAACACCTTTTTTTTTTTTCTTTTTCCTTTCCTTTCTTTTTTTTGTGGTCTTTTCCATGTGGATATCCTCACAGTATGGCATTTAATACTGTCTAAGAATTATCAGAGCTTTTAATGTTTTCCTTCTCTAAAAAAATATGTATTTACACATGCCACTGTGTTTTCTTTATTCCCTCCTTTCTCAGTTCGGTTCAGTTCAGTCAGTTGTGTCTGACCCCATGAATCACAGCATTTCAGGCCTCCCTATCCATCACCAACTCCTGGAGTTCACTCAAACTCATGTCCATTGAGTCAGTGATGCCATCCAGCCATGTCATCCTCTGTTATCACCTACTCCTCCTGCCCCTAATCCCTCCCAGCATCAGAGTCTTTTCCAATGAGTCAACTCTTCGCACGAGGTGGCCAAAGTATTGGAATTTCAGCTTTAGCATCAGTCCTTTCAATGAGCACCCAAGATTGATCTCCTTTAGAATGAACTGGTTGGATCTCATTGCAGTCCAAGGGAGTCTCAAGAGTCATTTGAACACCACAGTTGAAAAACATCGATTTTTTGGTGCTCAGCTTTGTTCACAGCCCAACTCTCACATCCATACATGACCACTTTAAAAACCATAGCCTTGACTAGTCGGACATTTGTTGGCAAAGTAATGTCTCTCCTTTTGAATATGTTATCTAGGTGGTGCACAATTTTCCTTCCAAGGAGTAAGTGTCTTTTAATTTCATGGCTGCAAATCACCAACTGTATTGATTTTGCAGCCCTCCAAAAAATAAAATCTGACACTGTTTCCACTGTTTCCCCATGTATTTTCCATCTCATTAGAACTGATTATGGATGAAACTGGAACCTATTATACAGAGTGAAGTAAGCCAGAAAGAAAAACACCAATAGAGTATACTAACACATATATATGGAATTTAGAAAGATGGTAACAATAACCCTGTGTACGAGACAGCAAAAGAGACACAGATGTATAGAACAGTCTTTTGGACTCTGTGGGAGAGGGAGTGGGTGGGATGATTTGGGAGAATGGCATTGAAACCTGTATAATATCATGTATGAAACGAGTCGCCAGTCCAGGTTCGATGCATGGTACTAGATGCTTGGGACTGGTGCACTGGGACGAACCAGTGGGAGGGTAGGGGAGGAAGGAGGGAGGAGGGTTCAGGATGGGGAACTCAGGTATACCTGTGGTGGATTCATTTTGATATTTGGCAAAACTTATACAATATTGTAAAGTTTAAAAAAAATAAATAAAGCTCAACATTCAGAAAACTGAGAAAAAAAAATGTACTTTTTAATGGCTGAGTAATACTCCATTGTGTATATGTACCACAGCTTGCTTATCCATTCATCTGCTGATGGGCATCTAGGTTGCTTCCGTGTCCTGGCTATTATAAACAGTGTTGCTATGAACATTGGGGTACACGTGTCTCTTTCAATTCTGGTTTCCTCGGTGTGTATGCCTAGCAGTGAGATTGCTGGATCATAAGGCAGTTCTATTTCCAGCTTTTTAAGGAATCTCCACACTGTTCTCCACAGTGGCTGTACTAGTTTGCATTCCCACCAACAGTGTAAGGGGGTTCCCTTTTCTCTACACCCTCTCCAGTATTTATTGCTTGTAGACTTTTGGATCACAGCCATTCTGACTGGCATGAAATGGTACCTCATTATGGTTTTGATTTGCATTTTTCGGATAATGAGTGATGTTGAGCATCTTTTCATGTGTTTGTTAGCCATTTGTATGTCTTCTTTGGAGAAATGTCTATTTAGTTCTTTGGCCCATTTTTTGATTGGGCCGTTTATTTTTCTGGAATTAGCTGTAGGAGTTGCTTGTATATTTTTGAGATTAGTTGTTTGTCAGTTGCTTCATTTGCTATTATTTTCTCCCATTCTGAAGGCTGTCTTTTCACCTTGCTTATAGTTTCCTGTGTTGTGCAGAATATTTTAAGTTTAATTAGGCCCCTCAAAATGGATTAAAGATCTAAACGTAAGACCAGAAACTATAAAACTCCTAGAGGAGAACATAGGCAAAACATTCTCCGACATACATCACAGCAGGATCCTCTATGACCCACCTCCCGGAATATTGGAAATAAAAGCAAAAATAAGCAAATGGGACCTTATTAAACTTAAAAGCTTCATTTGGTTTAGATTGCAGTGGTTTTGGTCCCCTTTCTGCAGGCCGCAGCATTTTGGATCCAGTTTGTGGTGGAATCTGATCTTTGTGGATGGGACTGAACCTGTAAGTTTTCAAGCTTTAATGTTTGGGATATTGTGTGCCTGTGGTCTGTCAGGTGGTGCTGGATCACTTCTCTATGAAATGCAATGAATTGTCCTGTAATGTGCATTGTGGTGTCTGTGGGTTTGGTACGGCTTCAGGTAGTACCTTTTATAATGTTCATTTTTGTGTTGCTGCTTTGCTGGAGAATAGGTGTGAGTTGTCTTGCACTGAAATTGCTGGTTTCAGCTTGGGGCTTCATTTCCATGTAGGCATGGAACCTTTTGACTTTGCTTCTTTTTTAAAGTTCATTGGTGTCAGGAGTTCAACAATGATCTAAAGCTCTGGATTAACTTCATGGCCTCTGCATTTTGGTGCTGAGTTACAGTCACATTAAGAATTCTGCATCCTCAGAACAGAGGAGAAAACCCAAGGTTGATGGTGAAGCAATTTTCCGTAATCAAAAACAGTTAAAGGAATTGACAGAGTTATATGGATCAGAGCAAACTGAGGAGGGAGATAAAGGTTTCTAGGAGGAGTAAAGGGAGAGTAAAAAGGCAAGAGTGCAATCAACTGGGAATTAAATTAATAAGTGAAAATAGATTCCAAATACAGAATTCCTAAAGGATAAACATTT
Organism: Bos taurus; assembly: GCF_002263795.3. Lineage (NCBI taxonomy): Eukaryota > Metazoa > Chordata > Mammalia > Artiodactyla > Bovidae > Bos > Bos taurus. The sequence continues at coordinate 26,230,979 of NC_082638.1, forward strand.
ATTAATAAAAAGTTTCAAAATCAAAGATTAAGAACCTAGAATAGAATTTAAACTCCTATGATTACTGGAGAAAATTTAGAAGTCAAAATAATTATCAAACATTTATATTGTGGTATATAGAAATGAAATTAAAGGGAATGATAAGGAACAAAAGAGTGTTTAATTAAAAAACATGAAAACAGTAAAGAATAATCTACCAATTTCTCTAGAGAAATTGTTGTGAGTTTAGTGGTGCCAGATCAGTGTCAGACAATCTCTTTTTCCTGCTTCTACTTGTTGTCCAATACTATTGCTGTCCTTGAATTGCACAGTTTCTACATTAGCTTCAGAGTTTCAATCTGTAGCTTCTGTCACTTCTGGGCTAGTTCACCCTTCTTTGCTTATTTTTACTTCCTCATTTTGCAATTCTCTTCTGTGACATGCTTACACAAGACTAGTTTGCACCATAACACAAGGGCACAGCAGGCCCTTATTTGTATCAGTGGTACAATGATGAGGAGGAGCACACTGGAAAAAAAAAAAAAACACCTGTAGAATATGTGGGTGAGGGTGCTTAAGGTGGATGGAGCACAGTGGGCTTGCCACTGTCATAGGTGACATGTACTTCCTCAGTCCACTCAGCTCAGGTTCCTGGGTAATCTGCGATGGCACTGCCCAAAGTGTTCCCTGTGTTTCATGCACATCCCAAGTCTAAGCCACTCAGGCTCCTAGGTGATCTTCAAGGGCACTGAACTCAATTGGCTATGTGCATTGTTTCCTTCCCTGTTCCAAACTGCTCAGGCATCTGGATGGCAGGAAAGGCACCTCCAGGGTAGTTCATGCATCTTATGTACCTGTCAACCACTCAGTTTGTCTGTAGCATAAGGGAGTCAGAGAAGGCAAGGTTCAGAAAAAGAATGAGACCAGCACTTTACAGGAACAGATCACCTTTAATAAGGTGAGAAAGGGCAGCAGTCAGATTAGTGAGCTGCTGCACTAACCCAAGACAAGAGTAAATATATATATAGGCATATATTTGGAAAGCCACTGTCTTAAGTGGGCCTGTTCTTCTCTGAGGTTGTTTGGAATAGTTATCTCATAAATGGCTGGGGCAAGGAAATGTGGAGATCAGCCAAAGGCTGATAGGATGATATGGGAGAAGGAACAATACAAATCCCATTTAGAGAAAGCAAATGAACAGTATATACTTTAGTGCTTTTTCAGTTTTATTATTTTATGTCCATTATTGGGAAGAAAGCTAAGAGTTTAAACAGCAGGTTTTATTCATTGAAAATATATATAAATATATGTTTCATACTTGACAGTATAGATGCAGCCTACTCAGAAATCACGATCACTATCATAACATGACTGATATATTCAAAGATTACACCAAAGTCAGCAAAAGTTAGGCATTTTACAAGTAGTATTATAAAAGGTCATTCTTGCTCTACTCTCTTTATATTATGCCTTTATTTTCTCCCACCAAGACACCACCTATATTTCTTAGTGGATATTTTGATGTTGCTTTCCTGCTCCTCCAAAGACAGACTTAAATCCTTGTGGCGAATGCAGCATCTCAGCATGGTAATCAGTTCTTGGAAGACATATGTTGTGTTTCCCTTCGTAGCTTCATTATCTATGTTTTTATTGAATTTCTAGAGATACATTAGGCAAAATATTTTCAGTCATAATAAGCCACTTTTCACAATTTTTCCTAAGCATTGTTTGGGATTGGAAAGAAACTGTCTTCCTTCCTACCAAGTTAATCACAGATATTCAATTTTTCTATGTGTTTCATGTCTACACAAGTTTCCTTATGTATCTTGCACATCAGCTAAGACATAGTGCCTGCCAAATGATGTATTTTAAGTACTTACTGAATTAACAATGAAAAGATGCTAAATAAATTAGCAATCAAAAGCCATATAAGTTACTCAAAAACATCCGAGAGTCTCCACTCTTACCATAATTGACATTTTTTATTTACTGACAATTTAGTAAAGTGGTGTGTTTTCTTTATAATGCAATGCTTAGGTTTGTCATAACTTTTACATCCAAAAGCAAGTGACATTTAATTTGATAACTGCAGTCACCATTCCTAGTAATTTTGAAGCTCAAGAAAATTAAGCTTGTCAGTGTTTCCACATGTTTACCCCTTCTATTTTGCAAGTAGTGATTGGACCAGATGCCCTTATCTTTGTTTTTATGAATGTAGAGTTTTCAGCACGGTTTTTCACTCTAATCATTCACCCTCATGAAAAGGCTCTTTATTTCCTCTTCACTTTCTCTTTGTTTTTGCATTAACATCTATATATGTGAGTGTTTTGCTGTTTCTCCCAGCCACTTTGATGCCAGCTTTTGATTCACTCAACTGGTATTTAAATAGTATATTCTGCATATGATTCACGTAAGCAAGTGACAGTAAAGAGATTTGTCACTCTTCTTTCACTTTTGAAGTGGTCAATTTGTTCATGCCCGATCCAATTCTTGCGTCTTGACTCATTTAAGGGTGATTCCAACTTTTATTTCCTCAAGATTTTCCATGTACCCCAACCCTTTTAGTTTTGGTGTTCTCCATCTAGACACCTACATTTCTCATTGTGGGGCATCTATCATTGCTACATCAGACCTTTTCCTGGTTTCCTTCTTTCTTTCATTTTTTTTCCCCGCACCACACTCTGTTTCATTTATATCCTCCTTTCTCAGTTAAGTTCAGTTGGTCCTTCATCACCGACTCTTTGCAACCCCATGAATCGCAGCACACCAGGGCTACCTGTTCACTGAGTTCACTCACGCTCATGTCTATTGATTCGGTGATGCCATCCAGCCTTCCATCCTCTGTAGTCCCATTCTCGTCTTGACCCCATTCCCTCCGAGCATCTGGGTCTTTCTCAATGAGTCAACACTTTGCATGAGTGAGCAAAGTATTGGAATTTCAGCTTTAGCATCAGTCCTTCCAATGAACACCCAGGACTGATCTCCTTTAGGATGGACAGGCTGGATTTCCTTGCAGTACAAGGGACTCTCAAAAATTTTATCCATCACCACAGTTCAAAAGCATCAATTCTTCAGCACTCAGCTTTCTTCACAGTCCAACTCTCACATTCATACATGATCACTAGAAAAAACAGATCCTTGACTAGACAAACTTTGTTGGCAATGTAATGCCACTGATTTTTAATATGCTATCTAGGTTGGGCATAACTTTCCTTCCAAGGGGTAAGCGTGTTTAAATTTCAAGGCTGCAATCACCATCTGCAGTGGTTTTGGAGCCGCAAAAAAGTAAAGTCTGACAATCTTTCCACTGTTTCCCCATCTATTTCCCATGAAGTGATGGGACCAGATGCCATGGTCTTCGTTTTCAGAATGTTGAGCTTTAAGCCAAATTTTCCAGTCTTCTCTTTGACTTTCATCAAGAGACTTTTTAGTTCCTCTTCACTTTCTGCAATAAGGTTGGTGTCATCTGCAAATCTGAGGTTATTGATATTTCTCCCGGTAATCTGAATTCCAGCTTGTGCTTCTTTCAGCCCAGCGTTTCTCGTGATGTACTCTGCCTACAAGTTAAATAAGCAGGTGATAATACAAAGCCTGATGTCCTCCTTTTCATATACAAAACCAGTCTGTTGTTCCATGCCTAGGTCTAACTGTTGCTTCCTGACCTGTATATAGGTTCCTCCAAGGCAGGTCAGGTGGTCTGGTATACCTGTCTCTTTCAGAATCTTCCCCGGTTTATTGTGATTCACACAGTCAAAGGATTTGGCATAGTCAATAAAGCAGAAATAGGTGTTTATCTGGAACTCGCTTGCTTTTTTGATGACCCATCGGATATTGGCAATGCGATCTCTGGTTCCTCTGCCTTTCCTAAAACCAGCTTGAACATCTGGAAGTTCACAGTTCACATATTGCTGAAGCCTGGCTTGGAGAATTCTGAGCATTGCTTTACTAGCGTGTGAAATAAGTGCAACTGTGAAGAAGTTCGAGCATTCATTGTCATTGCCTTTCTTTGGAATTGGAGTGAAAACTGACCTTTTCCAGTCCTGTGGCCACTGCTGAGTTTTCCACATTTGCTGGCATATTGAGTGCAGCACTTTCACAGCATTATCTTTCAACATTTGAGATAGTTCAACTGGAATTCTATCACCTCCACTAGCTTTGTTCATAGTGAGGCTTTCTAAGGCCCTCTCGATTTCACATTCCCGCATGTTTGGCTCTAGGTGAGTGATCACACCATTGTGATTATCTGGGTCTTGAAAGTCATTTTTGTACAATTTCCCTGTGTATTCTTGCCACCTCTCCATAATATCTTCTGCTTCTGTTTGATCCTTACCATTTCTTCCCTTTATTGAACCCATCTTTGCATGAAATATTCCCTTTGTATCTAATTTTCTTGAAGAGAACTCTAGTCTTTCCCATTATGTTGTTTTCTTCTATTTCTTTGAATTGATCTCTGAGGAAGGCTTTCTTATCTCTGTTTGCTATTCTTTTGGATCTCTGCTTTCAGATACATATATCTTTGCTTTGCTTTGCTTTTTGCTTCTCTTTTTTTCACAGCTATTTGTAAGGCCCCCTCAGGCAGCCATTTTGCATTTTTGCATTTCGTGTCTACACGGATGGTCTTAGTCCCTGTCTCCTGTACAGTGTCATAAATACCCATCCATTGGTCATCAGGAACTTTGTCTATTAGATCTAGTCCCTTAAATCTATATTTCACTGTATAATGATAAGGGATTTGACAGGTCATACCTGAATGGTCTAGTGGTTTTCCCTACTTTCTTTAATTCAAGTCTGAATTTGGCAAAAAAGGAGTTCATGATCTGAGCTACAGTCAGCTCCCGGTCTTGTTTTTGCTGACTTTATGAAGTTTCTCCATCTTTGGCTGCAAAGGTAGAATTAATCTGATTTTGGTGATTTTGGTGTTGACCATCTTCTCTTGTGTTGTTGGAAGAGGGTGTTTGCTATGACCAGTGTGTTCTCTTGGAAAAACTCTGTTAGCCTTTGCCCTGCTTCATTCAGTATTCCAAGGCCAAATTTGCCTGTTACTCCAAGTATTTCTTGACTTCCTACCTTTACATTCCAGTCCCCTTTAATGAAAAGGACATCTTTTTTGGATATTAATTCTAAAAGGTCTTGCAGGTCTTCACAGTACCATTCAACTTCAGCTTCTTCAGCATTTCTCATTGGGGCAAAGGCTTGGATTACCGTGATATTGAATGGTTTGCCTTGGAAACGAACAGGGATCATTCTTTCATCTTTGAGATTGCATCTAAGTACTGCATGTAAGACTCTTTTGTTGACCATGCTGGCTCCTCCATTTCTTCTAAGGTATTCCCGTTCACAGTAGTAGATATAATGGTCATCTGAGTTAAATTCACCCATTCCAGTCCCTTTTAGTTCGCTGATACCTAGAATGTTGACGTTCACTTTTATCATCTCCGGTTTGATCACTTCCAGTTTGCCTTGATTCATGGAACTGACATTCCAATTTCCTATGTAATATTGCTCTTTACAGCATCAGACCTTGCCTCTATTACCAGTCACACCCATATCTGGATATTAGTTTTGCTTTGTCTTCATCCCTTCTTTCTTTCTGCAGTTATGTCTCCACTGATCTCCAGTAGCATATTGGATACCTACCAACCGACCCGGGGATTTCCTCTTTCAGTATCCTATCATGTGTTTCATACTGTTCATGGTGTTCTCAAGACAAGAATACTGATGTAGTTTGCCATTCCCTTCTCCATAGACCACATTCTTTCAGAACTCTCCACCATTACTCGCCCATCCTGGGTGGCACCACAGGGCATGGCTTACTTTCATTGATTTAGACAAGGCTGCAGTCCATGTGACAAGATTGGCTAGGTTTTTGAGATTATGGTTTCAGCGTGTCTGAAATCAGATGCCCTCATAAGTGAAATCTGATCCTAAAAATTGTATTCCTAAAGTTACAACATTGAAAACCATTTTTGGAAAGCAAAAGCTAAGAACCAAGAATAAAAATTAGACTAATTTAAATAGTACAAGAAAAGAAAACGGAGGTCGAATTCATTCTTATATATATAACAAGTGTTTAAAACACAGACGTGTTGTTTTTATTTGAAAGGTAATAATAGTTAACAGAAATAAAAGTTTAGGGTATTAAAAAGGCCTAGCATTGTTAAAAGTTAAAGAAATCATATAGAAATAGATCTCAGAATTTAAAAAAAAAATTTGCTTTTTGGTGTCAGTACAGTGTCAGATGGTCCCTAGTTGAAGCTTGTACTTGTTGTCAAATTCTACTATTGTACCTCAGTTGAACATTAATTGAATTAATTGGCATTAATTGAAGATTTATGCTGTTGAACCTATCACTTCTGGGTTGGTTTATGCTCCTTTGTTTATATTTCCTTCTTTTATTTGAAAGCCTCTCCATATCTGGCTTTCAACATGAAACGAGGGTGTGGTAGCCTCTTATTTGACCTCACTTGCTCGGTGTTTTGGTGGTGAGGTGGGATACTGAAAACAAATACCTCTGGGATATGCGGGTGCTTGAGGTGGATTGACCACATTGGGCTTGCCACTGACAAATGTGACATGTTCTTCCTGGGTCCACACTGCTCAGCCTCCCTGTTGATACGTGAGGGCATGGTCCCAAGTGGGTCGTGTGTTTCATGCACTTCCCAGCCAGTCAGGCACTTAGATGCTCAGCAAGGGCAATGACCATGATTGGCTTGGTGCTTTTTGCTCTTCACAAGTCAAAAATCTCAGGTGGCTGGTTGGAGGACAAGACACAGTCCTAGGTGGCCCATGCCTTATGCAGCTCTCTGGTCTCAACCACACAGTTTGCTACCTGTGCCAGAGCCCACAGCCTCAGGTGTTCCATGTGTCTCTTCAGGGTAGCTGACCCCAGGCTGTCATGATCCTGGCCTATGTGAACTGTCCATGAACTCAGGAATTCATCATTAGCAAATTTCAACCAGCTTAGAGCTTGGTAGGGGATGTCTGTAGGACCAAGTTACTAGTAACCTATTTGCTTCTGCCTCTGGCAGTCATATACATTCCTCTCTACCTCCATGGAAGAAAGGGTCTTCAATGGAAGCTGGCTTGGTCTTCTTTGGTATTTTCTAGTTTTCTGGTCTGTGAGTGTGCCATGGTTCACTATGTGGACTTAGAGCCTTCTTGTAGGAAAAGTCCTTTCTAAAATGGCTGTCTCTAGTTTTCCCATGGTTTATGTTCTTTGTCACATTAGCTCCATCAGATTGTCCTCAGGGCACTAAATCCTGGTTCTAACAATACTGTGTTTGATACACCACAGGTCTCCTCCCAGACCTCATGTATGACTGTGGACAGAAGAATCTGAGTGACTTTTTGGCTAGTAATTGCATTTATTGGCATAATCTGTGTTTTTGTTCTTTTTCCCCTGGTTCTGTTTTTTTCTTTTTCCTCCCACTGACACTTTTGAGAGAGGGTTTCCTATCTTGTTTTAATTTTCCTCCTTTACGACTCCCTCTCCAAGGGGAGTCTCGTTCCCTAAAACCTTTTCTTCATGTCCATCTCTTATTTTGTCCTACCTCCTTTTTAAGAGATGGATTTTCATTTCTTGGTTTCTAGGGACCATCAACATCGTTCAAGTTGATTTCTGGAAGGTGGTCCATGTGCAGTCGATCCTTTGATGGATTTGTGGAGGAGAAAGTGGACTGTGCCTCCTATTCCTCTAACATTATGAGACCTCCACCATGACCCTGGAAGATCCATTTTATTAACTGAAATCCTGTTGTTATTCAGTCACAAAGCCATGTCTTACTCTCTGTGACCCCTTGGACTGCACACAAGGGCTTTCTGCCCTCTGCATCACCCAGGGTCTGCCTGAAATCATATCCATTGAATGGGTGAAGCTATACAACCTTCTCCTTCGTTGTCACCCATGTCTCCTCCTGATTTCATTGTTTCCTAAGAATCAGGTTTTATTTTTTTTTTCCACTGAGTCATTTCTTTGCTCAGGTGGTCAAAGCTTTGAAGACTCATCTTCAGCATCAGTGATTCTAATTCTTCTTCAGAGTTGATTTCCTTTATGTTTGACTGGATTGATCTCCTTGCAATTCAATGGATACACACAAGTCATTCCTAGCAGAGCAGTTTGGTGTTCTCACATCTGTACATGTCTACTGGAAAGACCATAGATGTGACTCAAAGTGCCTCCATTGATCAAGTCATGTCTTCACTTTTTAACATGCTTTCTAAATTTGTGAGAGCTTTTCTTCCAGGAAGAACTTGTCTTCTAATTTTATAGCTTCCATCACCATCTGCAGTGAATTTAGAGCCAAAAGAGGTAATCTGTCACTGCTTCTGTCTTTTCCACTTCCATTTCCCATGAAAGTGTGGGACCAGATGTCATGATCTTACTTTGTGTAATACTGAGAAGGAAATGGCAACCCACTCCAGTGTTCTTGCCTGGATAATCCCAGGGATTGGTGAGCCTGGTGGGTTGCCATCTCTGGGGTCACACAGAGTCGGACACAACTGAAGCAACTTAGCAGCAGCAGCAGAGAATTCAAATGTACTGTTTACCCTAAGTTTTCCTATGAACACTGAGAATTACTGTATTCTCGTACCTTTGTTTTCCCTCAATGTTTTGAATAAGAAATTGTTTTCTGAGAATATTCTATGATAGTTACTTATTATATATTATACTGCTGGTTTTAAGTTGCCTGTTAGAGCATTTGTGCCATACTTCTGTGACAACTGGGTAAAATATTGCAAAATACACAGCCTATAATATATTTTTCCATTAACATAATATATTGAGACTGTTTTTGTTATCTTGTTAGATTTTCTCCAATGTGGCTACCTCAAAAATACAAAGGAGGACAAGGAACAAGATAAATGATGTGGATGGGGGCAGGAAGCTGAACCCCTGTGGCATGAAGCAAGATAAATTTTGATCATCAGTGATTTCTATTGAAATATTTCTTACCAGAAGTTGAAAGTGATGAAAGAAAACTTTACATACTGAATTATGGAGAAGTAATTTTGATGTACACCTCATATAATTTCAGTGTTCAGCTAGTCAGAAGAGCCTGTCTATGATCTATGCACAATGCCCTTGGCATCTCTTTTAGCCATTAAGTGGGTAGCTGTTTATCCTAAATCCAGCTAGTTGACCATTGTGCATGTGGTTCCAACATGTTCCTATGCTATTACAGACTTGAATGTTTAAAATTGTATCCAATGTGGGAGAACAACAGCTTTCTTCAAACAATATCTCTAAGCAAATGAGAGTAACAATTGTATGGCCTCAAGGTTTCCTCATATGTAAGAACGCCATCTCTTATTACAGAAACAATAGTGGAAGACGAACTAGATTAAAGGAGAGCCTTTCAGCAACAGTATCTAAAGCATTCAGCCAGTAATTTATTAAGCAATGTTGGGCTTCCCAAACAGTTCATTTAAGATCTTGGGAGCAAGCAAAGTGTTTGGCCACCTGAATAATGTTGCCTAAAATTTTATTTTGACATATCCACATACATACCCATGTGTGTATGAGTTTGGGTATAAAAAAATTACATTGACTTTTAATTCCCGTTAGGTATAACAACATGGAAAAATTAAAACCCAAATGCAGAATGACTCAAGACTCTACTCAGTTATTGAATATATGTAAGTGGAAATACTTCAAAATATGTTTTATTGGCTACATCTAACATATAAGGACTCTTTTAAACCACTCCCCTCTCTCCTTTTAATAAATACCTACCAATTTTCAAAAGTTTGCCCAGGTTTAATGAAAAAATACTCAGATATAGAAAAAATGTATATATATATATATATTTATATATATATGAGAAGGTGACGGCACCCCACTCCACTACTCTTGCCTGGCCAGTCCCATGGATGGAGGAGCCTGGTAGGCTGCAGTCCATGGTGTCACAAATAGATCGGTACAACTGAGTGACTTCCCTTTCACTTTTCACTTTCATGCATTGGAGAAGGACATAGCAACCCACTCGAATGTTCTTGCCTGGAGAATCCTGGGACAGAGGAGCCTGGTGGGCTGCCGTCTGTGGGGTCACACAGAGTTGGACACGTCTGAAGTGACAGCAGATATACCTATTTATATGCATATTTATGTATATAGATATACAAATATCTATATAAAATAGATATGTTTCCATTGCAGAAAATGTTGATACCAACCTTAGATCTCAGAATTTTTTCCAACTCCATGCTCCAGGTCAACAGGAAATAGCCAAAGTTGTTGCTGACTCACACAGTTCAAGAGCTGGGAAGCCTGTAGACCTCCTCATTTTCCAAGAGTAATTTTAATCAGAGAAGCTAGAAAAGCCAGAAATTAAGGAAAATAATCAAGCAACAGAAGATAGTAATGATACTTTCACTTTTAACTTTCATGCATTGGAGAAGGAAATGGCAACCCATTCCAGTGTTCTTCCCTGGAGAATCCCAGAGACAGGGGAGCCTGGTGGGCTGCCGTCTATGGGGTCACACAGAGTCGGACACGACTGAGGTGATGTAGCAGACGTAGCAGAAAGGTCTTTAGTTCCTCCTCAAAGGCCATAGATAACATTCTGAGCAATACACTGTGAACAGTTTTAGAGATGTTAAAGCTCCAACCAGGCTGAAATGTACGTACATAGACCACAGAGTAGTTGGAAGCAGACGGTCGATGATGTTGACTCCCAATATCCTCAGTAACAGGCCATTAGTACAATGCCCCAAAACTGATCACAGGTGTGTGATCAGTCATTAAAATCCTTCCCCTGAAAGTATTTGTGAATTTGGGTCTTTGAAGCACCAAAGACTGCTAGGAAACCTTGCTCAGTCCTACAATAAACACATGCTTTCACTGTAACTCAGTCAGTTGATTGATTTTACTTCACAGTAGCGAGTAGATCCAAGTTTGCATGCGTAACAGTAATGAATATTAAGAATGTGTGTCTAGAAGGATGATAAATCGCTTTTAGTTCAGATTTCAAGTAGATTTATTGATATGATTTTTCTGTGTAAAAATTCTTTAGGAATGAGGTTTTGCAGCCTTCATGGCTTTGGTTAGTATTTCTGTAAGCAGTGTGTATTTTAAGTTGATGCTGCAGTAAGCACTGGTTGAACATTATCCTTCAATTGCTCGAAGACCAGTGACTTTGTGATGTCACAGTTACCCTTCAACTGCTAGGTGACTTTGAGGACCTCTGTGATGGTCTAGAGAGGTCTGTAGGCCAGCCAAGCAGCATTTGAAGTTGCAGTGTGTAAAATCAGACAAATGAGAAAAATATCTGAAGAAAGACTTTCTTTGAGATGGCACATATTTCTTCAGAAATTCAAGATGGGACTCCTAAGGATGAATCAACTGGTTCAGAAACCTCCGTTAGATCTTCTTTGTATGATTATACACTTACTAGGGACTCAGTTTTGAGATCTATGATTGAAGAATATGCTTTTCAGGCTTTGTCTGAGGATCTTGTGATAAAAAGTCTATGCTACACATATTCTGTCTCTGAAACAGATGAGCTGAATGATTTTCTTTCACATTTCCACAAAACTTTGGAGTATAGTTGCAAATTATCAGCTGGAATCTATTAGGTAGGATGAGAGTGGTGTATGTATAGTGATCAGTGAAGAACTTTTGAAAAAGGTCTTGAAAAGAAAGGAGCCTTTCAGAATATTTGAAACCAACAGTATGAAAAGTTTAGTTTGACAGCTTAACCTTTATGGGTTTAAAAAAAACAACAAACTTTTCAAAGATCTGCTTCACAAGCGGACTTTCTGGAAGAAAACATCTCTCTTTTGAGCAAGGTATTCCAAAAATTTCACTTATTAGCAATACATAAGATTAAATCATGTGACCTAGAGAGCATGTTCACATATGTAGCTAAAACGAATTTGAAATTGAGATAGGGAGGAGGAGCCAAGATGGCGGAGGAGTAGGACAGGGAGAACACTTTCTCCCCCACAAATTCATCAAAAGAGCATTTAAACGTTGAGTAAATTCCACAAAACAACTTCTGAATGCCGGCAGAGGACATCCGGCACCCAGAAAAGCAATCCAACTCTTCGAAAGGAGGTAGGGAAAAATATAAAAGACAAAAAAAGAGACAAAAGAGGGAGGGACGGAGTTCCGTCCCGGGAAGGGAGTCTTAAAAAGAGAGAAGTTTCCAAACACCAGGAAACCTTCTCACTGCCGAATCTGTGCCGAGCTTTGGAAGCACAGAGGGCAACATAACGGGGAGAAAAAATAAATAAACAATTAAAACTCGAAGATTGAGAGTCCTACGGTAACTCCCCCAGCGGAGAAGCACGGTAGACGCCTGCACGCGCCATTAGCAAGTGGGGGCTGGGCAGGGAGGCGCAGCGCGGGCTGCATCGCTTAGAGTAAGAATCTGGCCTGAATACCCTGAGCACTATCTGAGCGAAATAATCTGGGCTAGCAAACCAGACTGTGGGATATCTACCACGCGAAAAGCCAGCCCCAACTTAAGACACCGCCAGGCCCGTGCACGGAACAAAGAATTGAACAGAGATAGCCGGCTGCAGACCTTCCCCCTCCAGTGACAGGCAGCCAGAGCCAGAAGGGGGCAATCGCAGCCCCAGAGAGACATTATCTATAAAACTGTAAGCAGGCTTCTTTGCTAACTAAAACTTCTTGGGGGTCTGGACGGTTAACATCTGCCTGAGAAGGTGCGCCAGTTTTACGCCCAGATAACTGAGTGGCGGGGAGGCGATAAGTCGTAGCATTGGTGCTCGCCAAACACCTCATCACTTGAGCTGCTCGGACCTGGGAAGAGCACAAAACTCAGGCCCAACTGAGTCTGTGCCTCTGAGGACTACCTGAGTGCCTGAACCTGAGCAGCTTGGACCTGGGAGGTACATGCAACCCAGGGCAAGCCTCGGATTGTTCCCAGCGGAACAACCTAGAGCCCGAGCAGTGTGGGCAGGGAGGCTACACGCGCCGTGAGCGGGGGCAGACCCAGTGTGGCTGAGGCACTGCGAGCGCACGCCAGTGTTATTTGTTTGCAGCATCCCTCCCTCCCTCCCCACAGCGCGACTGAACAAAGAGAAGAAATACAGCTCCACCCATCAGAACACCGACACAAGCTTCCCTAACCAGGAAACCTTGACAAGCCACCTGTACAAACCCACACACAGCGAGGAAAAGCCACAATAAAGAGAACTCCACAAACTGCCAGAATACAGAAAGGACACCCCAAACTCAGCAATTTAAACAAGATGAAGAGACAGAGGAATAGCCAGCAGATAAAGAAACAGGATAAATGCCCACCAAACCAAACAAAAGAGGAAGAGATAGGGAATCTACCTGATAAAGAATTCCGAATAATGATAGTGAAATTGATCCAAAATCTTGAAATTAAAGTGGAATCACAGATAAATAGCGTGGAGACAAGGATTGAGAAGATGCAAGAAAGGTTTAACAAGGGCCTAGAAGAAATAAAAAAGAGTCAATATATAATGAATAATGCAATAAATGAAATTAAAAACACTCTGGAGGCAACAAATAGTAGAATAACAGAAGCAGAAGATAGGATTAGTGAATTAGATGATAGAATGGTAGAAATAAATGAATCAGAGAGAATAAAAGAAAAACGAATTAAAAGAAATGAGGACAATCTCAGAGACCTCCAGGACAATATAAAACGCTACAACATTCGAATCATAGGGGTTCCAGAAGAAGACAAAAAGAAAGACCATGAGAAAATACTTGAGGAGATAATAGTTGAAAACTTCCCTAAAATGGGGAAGGAAATAATCACCCAAGTCCAAGAAACCCAGAGAATCCCAAACAGGATAAACCCAAGGCGAAACACCCCAAGACACATATTAATCAAATTAACAAAGATCAAACACAAAGAACAAATATTAAAAGCAGCAAGGGAAAAACAACAAATAACACACAAGGGAAATCCTATAAGGATAACAGCTGATTTTTCAATAGAAACTCTTCAAACCAGGAGGGAATGGAAAGACATACTTAAAATGATGAAAGAAAATAACCTACAGCCCAGATTATTGTACCCAGCAAGGATTTTATTCAAGTATGAAGGAGAAATCAAAAGCTTCTCAGACAAGCAAAAGCTGAGAGAATTCTGCACCACCAAACCATCTCTACAACAAATACTAAAGGATGTTCTCTAGACAGGAAACACAAAAATGGTGTATAAATTCGAACCCCAAACAATAAAGTAAATGGCAACGGGATCATACTTATCAGTAATTACCTTAAACGTAAATGGGTTGAATGCCCCAACCAAAAGACAAAGACTGGCTGAATGGATACAAAAACAAGACCCCTACATATGTTGTCTACAGGAGACCCACCTCAAAACAGGGGACACATACAGACTGAAAGTGAAGGGCTGGAAAAAGATTTTCCATGCAAATAGGGACCAAAAGAAAGCAGGAGTAGCTATACTCATATCAGATAAAATAGACTTTAAAACAAAGGCTGTGAAAAGAGACAAAGAAGGTAACTACATAATGATCAAAGGATCAATCCAAGAAGGAGATATAACAATTATAAATATATATGCACCCAACACGGGAGCACCGCAGTATGTAAGACAAATGCTAACAAGTATGAAAGGAGAAATTAACAATAACACAATAATAGTGGGAGACTTTAATACCCCACTCACACCTATGGATAGATCAACTAAACAGAAAATTAACAAGGAAACACAAACTTTAAACGATACAATAGACCAGTTAGACCTAATTGATATCTATAGGACATTTCATCCCCAAAAAATGAATTTTACCTTTTTCTCAAGCGCACATGGAACCTTCTCCAGGATAGATCACATCCTGGGCCATAAAGCTAGCCTTGGTAAATTCAAAAAAATAGAAATAATTCCAAGCATCTTTTCTGACCACAATGCAGTAAGATTAGATCTCAATTACAGGAGAAAAACTATTAAAAATTCCAACATATGGAGGCTGAACAACACGCTGCTGAATAACCAACAAATCACAGAAGAAATCAAAAAAGAAATCAAAATTTGCATAGAAACGAATGAAAATGAAAACACAACAACCCAAAACCTGTGGGACACAGTAAAAGCAGTCCTAAGGGAAAAGTTCATAGCAATACAGGCACACCTCAAGAAACAAGAAAAAAGTCAAATAAATAACCTAACTCTACACCTAAAGCAACTAGAAAAGGAAGAAATGAAGAACCCCAGGGTTAGTAGAAGGAAAGAAATCTTAAAAATTAGAGCAGAAATAAATGCAAAAGAAAGAAAAGAGACCATAGCAAAAATCAACAAAGCCAAAAGCTGGTTCTTTGAAAGGATAAATAAAATTGACAAACCATTAGCCAGACTCATCAAGAAACAAGGGGAGAAAAATCAAATCAATAAAATTAGAAATGAAAATGGAGAGATCACAACAGACAACACAGAAATACAAAGGATCATAAGAGACTATTATCAACAATTATATGCCAATAAAATGGACAACGAGGAAGAAATGGACAAATTCTTAGAAAACTACAACTTTCCAAAACTCGACCAGGAAGAAATAGAAAACCTTAACAGACCCATCACAAGCACGGAAATTGAAACTGTAATAAAAAATCTTCCAGCAAAGAAAAGCCCAGGTCCAGACGGCTTCACAGCTGAATTCTACCAAAAATTTAGAGAAGAGCTAACACCTATCCTGCTCAAACTCTTCCAGAAAATTGCAGAGGAAGGTAAACTTCCAAACTCATTCTATGAGGCTACCATCACCCTAATACCAAAACCTGACAAAGATCCCACACACACAAAAAAAGAAAACTACAGGCCAATATCACTGATGAACATAGATGCAAAAATCCTAAACAAAATTCTAGCAATCAGAATCCAACAACACATTAAAAAGATCATACACCATGACCAAGTGGGCTTTATCCCAGTGATGCAAGGATTCTTCAATATCCGCAAATCAATCAATGTAATACACCACATTAACAAATTGAAAAATAAAAACCATATGATTATCTCAATAGATGCAGAGAAAGCCTTTGACAAAATTCAACACCCATTTATGATAAAAACTCTCCAGAAAGCAGGAATAGAAGGAACATAACTCAACATAATAAAAGCTATATATGACAAACCCACAGCAAACATTATCCTCAATGGTGAAAAATTGAAAGCATTTCCTCTAAAGTCAGGAACAAGACAAGTGTACCCACTTTCACCATTACTATTCAACATAGTTTTGGAAGTTTTGGCTACAGCAATCAGAGCACAACAAGAAATAAAAGGAATCCAAATTGGAAAAGAAGAAGTAAAACTCTCACTATTTGCAGATGACATGATCCTCTACATAGAAAACCCTAAAGACTCCACCAGAAAATTACTAGAACTAATCAATGATTATAGTAAAGTTGCAGGATATAAAATCAACACACAGAAATCCCTTGCATTCCTATACACTAATAATGAGAAAATAGAAAGAGAAATTAAGGAAACAATTCCATTCACCATTGCAACGAAAAGAATAAAATACTTAGGAATATATCTACCTAAAGAAACTAAAGACCTATATATAGAAAACTATAAAACACTGGTGAAAGAAATCAAAGAGGACACTAATAGATGGAGAAATATACCATGTTCATGGATTGGAAGAATCAATATAGTGAAAATGAGTATACTACCCAAAGCAATTTATAGATTCAATGCAATCCCTATCAAGGTACCAACAGTATTCTTCACAGAGCTAGAACAAATAATTTCACAGTTTGTATGGAAATACAAAAAACCTCGAATAGCCAAAGCGATCTTGAGAAAGAAAAATGGAACTGGAGGAATCAACCTACCTGACTTCAGGCCTACTACAAAGCCACAGTTATCAAGACAGTATGGTACTGGCACAAAACAGAAATATAGATCAATGGAACAAAATAGAAAGCCCAGAGATAAATCCCCGCACATATGGACAGCTTATCTTTGACAAAGCAGGCAAGAATATACAGTGGATTAAAGACAATCACTTTAACAAGTGGTGCTGGGAAATCTGGTCAACCACTTGTAGAAGAATGAAACTAGAACACTTTGTAACACCATATACAAAAATAAACTCAAAATGGATTAAAGATCTCAACGTAAGACCAGAAACTATAAAACTCCTAGAGGAGAACATAGGCAAAACACTCTATGACCCACCTCCCAGAATATTGGAAATCAAAGCAAAAATAAACAAACGGGACCTAATTAAACTGAAAAGCTTCTGCACATCAAAGGAAACTATTAGCAAGGTGAAAAGACAGCCTTCAGAATGGGAGAAAATAATAGCAAATGTAGTAACCGACAAACAACTAATCTCAAAAATATACAAGCAACTCCTACAGCTCAACTCCAGAAAAATAAATGACCCAATCAAAAAATGGGCCAAAGATCTAAATAGACATTTCTCCAAAGAAGGCATACAGATGGCTAACAAACACATGAAAAGATGCTCAACATCACTCCTTATCAGAGAAATGCAAATCAAAACCACTATGAGGTACCATTTCACGCCAGTCAGAATGGCTGCGATCCAAAAGTCTACAAATAATAAATGCTGGAGAGGGTGTGGAGAAAAGGGAACCCTCTTATACTGTTGGTGGGAATGCAAACTAGTACAGCCACTATGGAGAACAGTGTGGAGATTCCTTAAAAAACTGGAAATAGAACTGCCTTATGATCCAGCAATACCATTGCTTTGCATACACACTGAGGAAACCAGAAGGGAAAGAGACACGTGTACCCCAATGTTCATCGCAGCACTGTTTATAATAGCCAGGACATGGAAGCAACCTAGATGCCCATCAGCAGATGAATGGATAAGAAAGCTGTGGTACATATACACAATGGAGTATTACTCAGCCATTAAAAAGAATACATTTGAATCAGTTCTAATGAGGTGCATGAAACTGGAGCCCAATATACAGAGTGATGTAAGCCAGAAGGAAAAACATAAATACATTATACTAACGCATATATATGGAATTTAGAAAGATGGTAATGATAACCCTGTATACGAGACAGCAAAAGAGACACTGATGTATGGAGCAGTCTTATGGACTCTGTGGGAGAGGGAGAGGGTGGGAAGTTTTGGGAGAATGGCATTGAAACACGTGAAATGTAAAATAAAAAAAAAGAACGAAATTGAGATAGTAAATTTTTTTAAAAAAGTTTTGTTTTGAAGTTGAGAACAGCTGGAGGTTAAAATATTGGATGTTTAAAAAACTTTCCTAGCAATGTGAAACCAGATACAAGTCCTGAAGCTACTTAAAGTGGTATTTACTGTATATATACAACATATTTTTAGTTGAGCATAATTGCTTTTAACATATTACCTGTTAAAACTACTAATGGAGGTGTTTTATTTGATGCTATTTAATTGGTGTCATTAAAGGAATGATTTTTTATAGCTTAGCTTTGATTGTCAGTTTTACCTTGGTTTATAAAGAAACTAAATAAGTTTTTCTTTGAGTTTAGTTACAAACCTACTATAAATCAAATTCCAAACAGGCCATCCCCAACTTTTAGTAAGAATGCAAAGAAGACTTGGAATTAACAATGTGTCTCTAATATCTTCATTAGTTCAAGATAACAAGACGTATGTTAACGCAAGGGTCAACAAAGATGATCATAACTCTGACTTTCTTCGAGAAACGAGTGGAGAGAGTGCATTTTCAGCCTCCAGAACTTTAAATTTGCCATACATACCAAAGCCTCATAGCAGCCAGATATTTGCTAATACAAGCGCTGTAAGTCCATGTGACTTACCTTCCCCATCACCAATATCACTTAGACAAACAGACCAGATTGTAGTAGATCAACCTGCTGTTTTTAAAACACTGAGCATTTTTAATTGGCACTCACATAGCAGCTACACTCAGGTAAATGGCCACGTTGAGGACTTCGCTACTACAACTACATCTACTTCTCAGAACCACATTGTGTCTCCATTACAAAGCAGTTATTCCAGACTGATGGTGGAATCTTCTAAATTTCCAGTCACATATAGCAATATGTCAGCCCATGACAGCCCTTTTCCTATCCTGCAAGAGACAGGCAACTCACGGTCCTCAATGTCAATGATCGCTTATATATCTGCCTCCTCTCTTTCAAGTCAACTGATCAACAATCATCATCAGATGAAAACTATGCTAATTAAAACTGACCTATCAAATAAGTGTCAGATTATGGAGCCTAAAGAAGATTGAACTTTATATTGGGAGATGTCAACAAATACCTAAAATTCTTGCATTTCAACAATAAATTTACATATTCATCTTCATAGTTTCATTTTCTATTTTCAAACAATGAAGAGTAAAACTATGCTTTAGTTCAAATGGCTGGCTATTTTACTGCACGGTTTTATAAACTCTACAGTTCAAGACAAAATTTGTTATGCATCCTAGGTAAATGACACCTGATCTAATGTTTGTAAGCAAAAAAAAAAAAAAAAAAAAAGAGAGAGAGAGAGAGAGAACCAAGGGAAAATAGATAATGGATGTAAAGTGATTTCTGAAATCATCCCTGCTGAAATGAATGGGTGGCTCAATTAGGATGGCATGGGTGAAGGAAGAGATGCAAATAAAGTCAGAAAAATGGAAATACACAGGATGTACCTTAGTGTGTTCACAGTTACCTTATATTCTATTAGTTACTGGTAGAGTCTTAAAAGGTTAGACAGCAGATTTTCTTCATTATAGAAAGTCATTTCATCCTTGAAATATAGACAGTGTAGCATGTCCAAAATCATGATCACCATTATACCATGACTGTGTACCAAAGATAACATGACATAATCAGTGATTGTCCCATGGTAAGCACAAGATATATAGTTTACAGGTGGTATGCTGTAGGGTTATTTCTGCTCTACTGTCCTTAAGGCATGCCTTTATTTCCTGACACCAAGATCCACTCTATATTTCCTAAGACATGTTTCAATGTTGCTTATCTGTCCCCACAGAGACAGATACATTCCTGATGGTGTTTGCAGCACATCAGCATGGTCAACAAGTTCTTTGAAGACATGATATATTTTCCTTAGTAATTTCATTATCTTTCTCTTCTGGAGCTACAATCACACAAACTATTTTCAGTCATGCTAAGACCTTTCTCAAATTTTTGCCTCAATTCTTTCTTGGGGTTGGAAGGAACTTCTGTTTGCCCTCCTACCAAGGTGAGTGCAGATATCATGTCTTCAATGTGTTTTATGTCTACTCTCATTTTTTAATGTATCTTTCACATCAGGTGAAACTTAGAGCCTGCAAATGACACATTTTAAGCACTTACTAAATTATCAATAAAGAAATGTAATAACCAATCAATGCTCTACACATTATTTAACAGCATCCTATAACCTGCACTTATCATAATTCACCTTTCCTATTTGCTGAGAAATTATTACAAGTTGATACCTATTTATTGTATTTACATGAATGTTAAATGTGGGAATTCAAATTATAAAATGATTGCTGCTCTTATGAAATTTACAGTCTACAATAACCCATTCTAAGCATGTTGTTTCAGGCCACAGTTCCCTAAAATGCAGTAGTAGTTACAGAGACATGTATCCAAAGGGGTGGGAGGAGAAGAAAAGGAATCATTTATTTTAATAATCTAGAAAAGTCATGGAGTAAGCAAGGATCAAAATCAATGGTGGATCCTAAATATATTTCAGTTTGAAATACTCTGAACAGAGTCCCTGCTTGTTGGACTATCCACACTGTCATGAAGACTACCTAGAAATATTGGCAATCTCAAATTTGTGGTCATTCCTTCAGATGGCAGTGGGAACATCAAGTCATGTCCCTGTTTTGGTATGGTAACCCCCATAGGACAACACCAAGTTAAGTTCAACGTTCTCATTCTTGCAGCTAACAGACAGTGAAATCTGTTGAATATCTGTGTAGTTAAGGGAGTGGTAGAAAAACCACACTCTTTTTCTTTCACTGAAATGTTTTGCTAAATGTAAGAGAGAATACTATGCTTTAGAGAGGTGAGCATTTTGGAGCCATTGTAAGAGGTATTGAAATTGGTGTCCTTAGTAATCATTTCAAGACCAAAGTCCAATAGCCTTGTTTTAAATTTCAGGTGTCTTACTATGTAGTCAAATTTGCATGCTTTGTACAATATCACCTTAAAGGCAATTCCATCTTCCATTTCATTGCCTTGTACTGACTAATCCTTCTCAGTCCCTTTTATCTTCTTTTCATGCTCTGCTTTGAGTGGCAGGTCCTTCTCAAAAAGAACAGGATTAATTCATGTCATTCTCTGTCATAACTTGGAAGAGGCATGGATAAGGATATTCAACATATCATGTTGAAAAGCTGCTGTTTTTGTTCCTTCATGAGAGCATATTAGTAAACTGTACTTCAATTGTCTGATCAAAAGAAGCCTGGTAAATGATCCTTTACCTTGATGATCAATTCCCAGATGGCTTCAACATATTGGTGCCTTTAATTCTCAAAAGAATAAAGAAAATAGCTCAATACATTAGGGAAACATTGTACATGAATTCAAATTTTCTTTCCTTTATGCATTTACCTTATAATTGGTGCCTAAAATTGTAAAACAATGGAAACAGATTCAGACTTTCATTGTAAAACAATGGAAACGGTTTCAGTGGAAACAGTGTCAGACTTTATTTTGGGGGGCTCCAAAATCACTGCAGATGGTGACTGCAGTCATGAAATTAAAAGACACTTACTCTTTGGAAGGAAAGTTTGGACCAACCCAGAGAGCATATTGAAAAATAGAGACATTACTTTGCCAACAAAAGTCCATCTAGTCAAGGCTATGGTTTTTCCAGTGGCCATGTATGGAAATGAGAGCTGGACTGTGAAGAAAGCTGAGAGCCAAAGAATTGATGTTTTTGAACTGTGGTGTTGGAGAAGACTCTTGAGAGTCCCTTGGACTGCAAGGAGATCCAACCAGTCCATCCTAAAAGAGATCAGCCCTGTGTGTTCTTTGGAAGGAATGATGCTAACGCTGAAACTCCAGTACTTTAGCCACCTCATGGGAAGGGTTGACTCATTGGAAAAGACTCTGATGCTGGGAGGGATTTGGGGCAGGAGGAAAAGGGAACGACAGAGGATGAGATGGCTGGATGGCATTACCAACTCGATGGATGTGAGTTTGAATGAGTTCTGGAAGTTGGTGATGGACAGGGAGTCCTGGCCTGCTGCGATTTATGGGGTTGCAGAATCGGACATGACTGAGAGACTTAACTGAACTGAACTGAACTGAAAATTGTAAAAGTAAAAACAAAAATGTAAGTGAGGTAAATACGGCAAATTGAGGCAAAAAGTAGAAATATTGGATGGAGAAGGTTAGAGGATGAAATTGGATGCTTAAAATATAACAAGCAAAATTGTAACTGCAGGGCCTAACGAGGTCAAAATGACTTCCACATTGTTACCCTGCATTATTTTCATTTTAGCAAATCACAGAATAGTTTTACATGCAAAATATTCTAAGATCCCATGGGATCCAGAACAACGTTATGTATAGCAAAGCATTCTGACTTAAAATGTCACTAGACTGAAATCATTCAACTACAAAATAACTTCCAACCTTAAGCCTAAAAACAAATATCAGAGAACTCTGTGCAGTTCGTAGGTTTCCTTCTGTGAGTCCTTTGGTTTTATTTTCCTTTCATAATTGTGTTTTGAGTATATAAGACTGAGACTGTGCTTGTGTGTGTGTGTGCACATCAGATTAAAAATGTGTTTGTGAGTGTATGTCTAGGTTCTCCTTTGGACTTTTATGTTAGAGATTTCGGCTGAAGAAATGGCTAATTCAAAAATATAAAGAGGCACAAATTAAAATGCCCACTCAAATCATCCCTCCCCTCCCTCTCCCACAGAGTCCAAAAGACTGTTCTATACATTTGTGTCTCTTTTCCTGTCTCACATACAGGGTTGTCATTACCATCTTTCTAAATTCCATATATATGCCTTAGTATACTGTGGAGAAGGCAATGGCACTCCACTCCAGTACTCTTGCCTGGAAAATCCCATGGATGGAGGAGCCTGGTAGGCTGTAGTTTATGGGATCGCTAAGAATTAGACACAATGGAGAGACTTCACTTTCACTTTTCACCTTCATGCACTGGAGAAGGAAATGGCAATCCACTCCAATATTCTTGCCTGAAGAATCTCAGGGATGGCGGAGCCTGGTGGGCTGCTGTCTATGGGGTCACACAGAGTCGGACATAACTGAAGTGACTTAGAAGCATACTGTGTTGGTGTCCTTCTTTCTGGCTTAATTCACTCTGTATAATAGGCTCCAGTTTCATCCACCTCATTAGAATGGATTCAAATTGAAATATGTATAATATCATATAAGAAATGAATTGCCAGTCCAGGTTTGATGCAGGATACAGGAAGCTTGGGGCTGGTGCACTGGGATGACCACTGGGATGGTATGGGGAGGGAACTAGAAGGAGGGTTCAGCATGGGGAACACATGTACACCCTTGGCAGACACATGTTGATGTATGGCAAAACCAATACAATATTGTAAAGTAAAAAATAAACATAATAATAATAATAAATGTCAAAAAGCTCAAGACAACTGGCTGAGTTTCAGAAGTTGAAAGCATTTCAGTAATAACCAAGCTACTCCATCCTAACTTTTGTACAAACTATGGTACTCTCCCAATCACCTAGCAAAAATTTAATGGGACCTTAGATGTTTATTATGTCTGGCAATAACAAAACACAAACCTGCTAATATGGCAGTACCAGAGAAGGCTCAGTAGATGCCTGAAGTTTCAACCAGGCCTTCCTATAATAGGATACTACCTTCCTACTGGAGGCTGGACACTCACCAATAACAAAGAATACTCTTAGGCATCAAAAAACCTAAGGATGAAATCTATAATTCTATTCCCACATGGTTGACATTGATTTCCCCCTTCCCAAGAGTATCTGACAGACAGTTAAAATAGAAGGAAGTTATAACATAGCCCACATACTTCTTACATAATACCTTAAATGTCCAAGCCCAACTACACTACTAAGATGATGACAATACAGGAGTTCCAGCTTCAAATCTGTGTGGCAGTCATCATATAAACATTTTATGAATATTTGAGATGCACTGATAGTATAAATCTATTAAGCCAGAAGCCTTGAGATCTGATTCAAAGAGAAAAACTGTGTACTCCATGTCCTCAGTTTTATGGGACATTCACACGCATTCACACATTTCCACAATCCTCAACCTTTATCTGAAGTCAAAAACTGACATTAAGAGGAATGGTCTATTTACACAGAAGCCAAGCGTAAAAGTCAAAAATGGATCCAGTCTCCTACATACTTCCATGCTCAGTAATGGAACCCTTTGTAAGCATTCCTAAGGGCAACTAGGATAAACAACTCAAAGATGCTTCTCCCAGGATAAGAGAGGTTGATTGAGAAGCTATAAGTGTGCTTAACTTAGAGATAACCCTTAAGATCACATACCATTCCTGTTAACACATCAGAAGATGGACAGCTCTACCAGGTATTTACAGACAATGTCTGCTTCTGCCTAAGGCCAAGCTTATAGATCCAAGTGGCAGGTGGGATAAGGTTTCCATCTCAGGATATCATATGACACTGCCGGTGTTCTCCTTCTCTGGGAAGCTTTAAAAAGACATTGTGGGAAGTACAATATGAGGGAGGAAAACAAGGAAACTGACAAGAGCTGTGTTCTTTCTAAATGTCCCAAATCTCACTTATCATTCCAATTACAATGACAGACTTAACATGCAATCTGAACCATGTCCCAAGCATTGCCAGTTCTAACTTTTTGATGTTGTTCAGTCACTCAGACTTGTCAGACTCTTGTGACTCCATGTACAGCAAGAACCCAGGGCTCACCTGCCATTCAAATCTCCCAGAGTTGTATTCAAACCCATGACCTTTGAGTCAACAATGCTTTTCAGCCATCTCACCCTCTGTTGTTTCCTTCATCTCCTGTGCTCAATCTTTCCCAGCATCAGTTTCTTCCCAGTGATTTTGCTCTTGGCTTCAAGAGGCTGATATATTGGCTCTTCATGTGCAGCATCAGTCCTTCTGAGAATAATCTGAAATCATTTCCTTCACACTTTATTAGTTTGAACTCCATTCTCAACATGTCTTCTCTAGCCTTCCTGTTGTAAAGCATCTATATTTTGGCAGTCAGTTCTTGTGTTCCTGCTCACTCCTCCATACATTACTCCTGAAAATCAACTTTGACCATTCAGGCCTTTTTCAATAATCTCTCAGCTTTGTAATATGGTTTTGAGATTGGTCATAGCTTTTCATCCAATGGGCAAGTGCCTTTTTGTTTCATGGCTTCAGTCACATCACGCAGTCATATCAGAGATCAAGAAAGTGAAACCTGTCACTAATTCAATTGTATCTCATTAAAATATCTCAAAATGATGGGGCCAAATTCCATGATCTTATTTTTTGTGTCTGTTTGTTTTTGTATTGAGTTTTAATTCAGCTTTCTCAATTTCTCCTTTCACCTTTAGTTCCTAGTGTTTTTCAGCCATTTATATGTTGTCATCTTAAAACTAAGGTTATTCATACTTCTCACAGTAATTTTGTTTCCCACTTCAGATTCTTTCAGCAAGTTACTTTCCATGAAGTACTCTGCACATAAGTCAAATAAGCTGGATGAAAATATATAGCCTTGATGTATTTCCTTCTCCATTTCCTGGAGAAGGAAGTGGCAACCCACTCCAGTGTTCTTGCCTGGAGAATCCCAGGGACGGGGAAGCCTGGTGGGCTGCCGTCTATGGGGTCACATAGAGTCGGACACGACTGAAGTGACTTAGCATAGTACAGCATTTCCTTCCCTATTTTGTACCAGTTCATTGTTCTTTGTCCAATTCCAACTCCTGTGTCTTGACTTGCCTCCAGCCTTCCGTGGAAACAGGGACAGTAGTCTGGTACTCTTATCTCCTTAAGA
This sequence comes from Bos taurus, assembly GCF_002263795.3. Taxonomy (NCBI): domain Eukaryota; kingdom Metazoa; phylum Chordata; class Mammalia; order Artiodactyla; family Bovidae; genus Bos; species Bos taurus. The sequence continues at coordinate 26,256,897 of NC_082638.1, forward strand.
ATTTTCCACAATTTGTTGTGACCCTCACAGTCAAAGGTCTTCCCTGGTGTATCAGATGATAAAGCATCTGCCTGCAATGGGGCAGAACCAGTTTGGTACCTGGGTTTGGAAGATCCCCAGGAGAAGGAAATGGTAGGCTACAGTCCATGGGGTCACAAAGAGTCAGACACGACTGAATGACCTCATTTTCACACACAGTCTAAGCCAGTAAGAGATAATAAAGTAGATGTAGATGACTTTATGAAGCCCCCTTGCTTTTTTCTATGATCCAACCTCAATTTAAGGTTTAGCTATTAATATTACATGAGTACGACTAACTATAACTGCCTGTTTTATATATATATATATATATATATTTTTTTTTTTTTTTTTTCCCTCAGTCTCTCTTTTTCAAGCTATCATCTACATATTTTTACGTTCCTGGGCATTTGCCACCTTCTTATACAAGAATTAAATTATTATCATGCCAGTCTCTGGCCTTTGACACCTCTGTAAAACAACTAAGTTTCCAGGACAGAATGAATCTGTGCTCTGGGAAAACGTCAGGACATTTTGATAAATAGCTAGATATTTTCAGGAACTGATTGATTTTGAGAAAAATTCCTGTACCATCACTTATCTGGAAAAGAACTATGTTTCCTCATGTTGATGAGAATTTCTCATTAGCAGAAATTTTAGGAAAAATAAATGTGCTTATTGGAATGTTCATGTTAGTGAAGTACCAATTATGTGAGTATGTATGTAGCCTCCCATCAGACAGATTAATTTATGTCAAGCAAATTTGTTGTTTCACCAGCATGTCTAAAAGAATTACCTAGTTTGCCTAGAAAGGAAATCAAAACTTCTGATTTGACAGAAAGTAAAAGAGCACATTGAGTGCAACTCTCTCCATGGAAGCATCACAAATAACCCTTCTATAAAGGCAACAGTTCCTCCAGAGCATCAAATGAATATTAGCAGACGATCTTGCTTAAGAGAGACTATATGAAAAGTAGACATAACTGGGAAGAACGGAGGGAAGATGGGAGAAGGAGGACGAGACAAATAGAAACAAATATGTGTCCTGGGTTAGGATTTGGAGAAGCAAGGAATAGATTGAGGATTCAGATAAGTCACCTCACTAAACTTAAATTTCTTTTGACTGAAAGGAAGCAAGGTGAAGAAGATGATGACATTTAGTTTGTCTAGAGTGAGAATCAAATAGAGAATGTGTTGTGTGGTCCTGCATCCCCCAAACTGCAATGCAGGTCAAGTAGTGTGCATAGGGCCTGGAAGATGAAACATGAGGTTAGAAAGCCAACCTGGGAGGGTTGGTTTTTGACTATGTGGAGACGGAATGTTGGATCTGTGATGACAAGGTGTGTAGAAAGGAATGGCTTTTGAAAATTCCCAAACTGACAAAGAAGCAGGACCTTAGGGCTCAAGTCACCCAGCAAGGTGGTGAGAGTATTGAATTTTCCCCTCTTGCCACATACTAAGACCTACTATCAGGTGATAGAAAAGACTAGCCAGAACTACCACCCATGCTTCTGCCACCACAAGCTAGAAGATGATCGCATTAGCGCCATATCATTTCTGCCTGTGATTGCTGGCTTCTCAGAAAAACTGACACCACCAGGGTTCCAAAACTCCAAGCACCTGTAAAATGTGATGGCTTTTTCAAAGATCTGCTTCACTAGCTGACCATCTGGCAGGAGAAAAAGAAGTCTCTGTTTTGAGTAAGGCACTCCATAAATTTCAATTATTATAGGAAATATATATATTTAAAATATAGCGACAGTTTAACTGTGTTAACAAAGGTAGCTAAAACTGACTTTAAAATTGAGATAATATGCTGCTGAAATATTTTTCTATTCTTCTCAAGTTGAGAAGAGCTGGATATTAAGACATTTTAAGTGTAACAAATTTAAGTTTTAAGTTCCCCTAGCAACTTGGAACCAGAGAGAAATCCTGAAGCACTTAAAGGAGTATATGGTGTGGATATATAATATATTGTTACATGAGGAAATAATTCAAATATTTAAATATTTAAAACTATTAGTGGAGGTGTATTATTTGAGGCTATTATCTTTGTATGTTTAAAGGAACGATATTTTGAGTCTGGCTATGTTTCTCTATTTTACCTTGGTTTGAAAGGTCACTAATAATGTTCTTCTTTGGTTTTAGTTGAAGTTATCTCATAATCCAAATGTTAAGCGATACTATCCCCAAGTTTTACTAAGAATGGAAAGAAGAGTTGGCACTAAAAATATCTCTCCAGTACCTTCATTAGTTTGAGATTACAAGATGAAGCATGCTAAAGGAAGGAGTAATGTGGATGATCATATCTCCTGGATTCTTCCCGAAACTAGAGGAGAGTGTGTATTTTCAGCCTTCACATTTCTAAGTGTGTCTTTCATACGAAATTCTTCTACAAGCCACATAGTTGCTAGTGCAAGTGTCCCAACTCAAAGTGATTTTTTTCTTCATCATCAATGTCAGTTAGACTGAAAGAGCAAAGTGTGATAGATCAAACTGATGTTTAAAATCTGTTGATCTTTTTACATCAGCATTCACAGAGCAACTACAATCAAGCAAACGGTCACAGGGAGAATTTTGTTACTATGACTATTTCTGTTTCTCAGTACCACATCATATCTCTTTTGCAGATACATGATTTTGACTGATGATCAGCCTTGTACCTTTAGAGTTAGATACAGCAATATGTCAGCCCATGAAGATATTTTCCCTAAACTGCAACTGGGAGGCATGGTTCCCAGTGCAAACAATACTGATGCATTTACTACTTCTCTTTCAAGGTCCACTCATCAGACATCTTTCATATAATTACATATAATTTCTTTCATATAATTACTAATTACAACTGATCTCCCAAGTAGGAACCTGATCATGCAGGATATTGTAGATTAAAATTTATGTTGGTGATGCCAACAAATTCCTACATTTCTCTTATTTCAATATTAAATTTACATCTTCACCTTCATAGTTTCACTTTCTACTCTGAAATAATTAAGAGGAATATGAGGCTTTATCTCAATGCCTGTGTTTATATAAATGTGCATTTGTATAAACTGTCGGGCTTTTGAATGGTCCTCTGAATTATATTCATCCATTGCAGTGAATTTTAATTCATTGAATCCTGAAAGTCTGATGTTCACACATGTCATCTTCTGTTTGACCACTCCAATTTACCTTCCTTCATAGACCTAGCATTCTAGGTTCCTATGAAATATCGTTCATTACAGCATCAAACTGTACTTTTATCCATAGTCATATCCACAATTATGTGTTGTTTTTCCTTTGGCTCCATCTCTTCTTTTTTAGTGATTTCCAGAAGCATAGAGGACACCGACAAACCTGGAGAGTTTACCTTTCAGTGTCCTATCTTTTTGGCTTATCATATTGTTCATGGGGTATTCAAAGCAAGAATACTGAAGTGCTTTTCCATTTCCCTTCTCCAATGAACCACATTTTGCCAGAATTCTCCACCATGTCCAATCCATCCTGGGTGGCCCTACATGGCATGTCTCATAGTTTCATTGAGGTAGACAAGGCTGTGATCCATTTGATCAATTTGGTTAGTTTTCTGTGATTGTGGTTTTCATTCTGTCTGCCCTCTGATGGATATGGGTAAGAAGGCTTGTGGAAACTTCCTGATGGGAGAGACAGACTGTGAGTGAACCTAGGCCCTGTTCAGGCCTAATTATGGTATGAGTAATGAAAGTAATCAGGACCTTCTTCTAAAGGACTTGAGCAGGCACTCTTGTATTCAATGCCCACCACCCTGCTGCATCCCATTCTTGGACCATGCCTCTGCTGGAGACTCCTAGATACTCACAAGCAAGTCTGACTCAGTCTTTTGTGGGGACACTGCCCTTACTCTTGGCTCCTGGTGGACACAAGGTTTTGTTTGTGCCCTCCAACAGTCTGTTTCAGTCCTGTGGAAGTTCTATAATTAAATCAACTGGCCTCCAAAGTCAAATTCCCTGAGGGTTCTCAATCCCTTTGCCAGATCCGCAGGTTGAGAAATCTCTAGTGGTCCTAAAACTTCCTTACCTGTACAAGAATTTCTTTAGAATAATTATCCTGCAATTTGTGGATTGTGCACTAGGCCACTTTTTGGTGGGTTGAAAGGTTACCTCCTCTGAGAGGGCTTATATCACAAACTGCATGAACAAGGTCTGTAGCAGACAGAGCCTCTCTTCCATGTTAGGCCATTGCTGACCCATGCTTCTGCAAGAGACACTCAATCACTCAAAAGCAGTTCTGACTCTGTCTTTGTGTGTTCCTTGGGTATAGGTGCACAAAATATTTTATTGAGCACTCTCAGTGTGGCTGGTAAGTATTGATTTTAAATGGAAATTCACCCCTTCTACAATCTTGTTGGGTCTTTTCCTTTGCCATGGACATGTCTTTTTATTGTTATTGTTGTTGTTCTTTTTGGTGGGACCCAACATTCTCCTGTCAATGATCATTCAGCAGAAAGCTGTAATTTTGGGTCTCTCACAGGAAAAGATGAATTCACACCCTTCTACTTTGCCATCCTCACTTACTCATGGGCACAAACCGGCAAAGGGCAAAATGTCTACATCCCACCTCTGAAATTTCTTCACCTTTCTGCACTGTCAGATAGGCTAGAAGCCCATGGACAGAGCCAAGGTCACCTCCTCTCTTCTAGGATGTCTGTCTTTTCACAATGAAGAATCCTACCTTATCATGTCATTTGTCTCACATGATGATATTATTTGTGACGTGTAAAGAGAGAATGTGCTTTTTGATGGGCTGACCCAAGGCAGCACTATCCCAGAGCCTTCCTCTAATATTGAAAACTTCTCCAGTGCAGTATTTTATCTTTCTGTTCCTCCTCCTTCCAGTCTCTACTCTTTTCTGAAGGACCTTCACCTCTTCACAGACTTAGATCCAGTTATAGCCATATCCACCATTTCGACAGGCCAGCCCAGTTATCATAGACTGAAAGGTCCACAGGTTATGCTTTAAAAGCCCCACATCACTGGATTTACACTGGATGAGTCCTCAAGCCTTCCACATACATTTTATGTACACACACACATCAACACAGCAGACACTGTGAGCTTCTTTATGTCTCTTGATGTAAGCCCAAATTTGTGAACAGACTGTTCTGTGTTGTCACTGGCCATTCTTTCCTCATTCCTGTCTTGAACAGGATGACCTCAGAGATGCATGGGCCAGTCTCCCACACTCTGTGGATGCCTGGTGCAGCCTTCTGCTTGCTCCATATCTCACGGTCTGTAACATTCATTTCTGTCAGCTGTGGTTGGACACAATCCACACAGAAAATCACACAAACGTGGGCAACAAGCTCATGTGGGTAGGCACACAAATGTTTAAGGCACGTGGAAACATAAGCAAACAGTGAATATAGATGTTTCCAGTGCTTCATATGAAATACAGCTATTTCCATTTTCTTATAGGAAAATCTCCATTCTAAGCTGAAATATGAAGTATAGAGAAGTCCAAGTTCCATGATGGAGACTTAGCACCTAGGTTTTCATGCAGTACATTCAAACCATTCCCCACTTCATGGAATCAATCCTTTGTTTTAGTATATATTATTAGAAATGCAGCAAACTCCTTACTTCACTTAAAAAAAGGGGTGCCCAGATTTTCATTTGTACAATAGAGATAATTCCATTTTCATAAGGGTTTTCCATATCTTCAGAAACCACTGCCAAGATTGTCCTATGTGAAATATCCAGAACTTCACATTTAATGGTAGAAAACCACCATCTAGATAGATATGATCGATGGACAAGTCCAAATTTCACATAAGAAAAAGAGGTTCAAGATTTTCATAAAGTGAGATAAAAACTGTGATATATCATGGAGGAAAACAAGCATCACTATATTTGCATGTAAAAATATAGGTACTTCTACATTTGAGATCAGTTCAGTTCAGTCTCTCAGTCGTGTTCAACTTTAATGACCCCATGTACTGCAGCATGTCACGTGTCCGTGTCTATCACCAACACCCAGAACCTCTGTAAACTCATGTCCATCAAGTTGATGATGCCATCTAACCATCTAATCCTCTGTCGTCCTCTTCTCTTATTGCCTTCAATGATTCCCAGCATCAGGGTCTTGTCCAATGAGTCCATTCTTCACATCAAGGGCCAGACTATTGAAGTTTCAGCTTCAGGATTAGTGCTTCCAATGTATATTCAGGACTGATTTACTTTAACATCCTTGCAGTGGAAGTGACTCTCAAGAGTCTTCACCAACACCACATTTTAAAAGCATCAATTCCTTTCATATGAAACGAGTTGCCAGTCCAGCTTCGATGCACGATACTGGATGCTTGGGGCTGGTGCACTGGGATGACCCAGAGGGATGGTATGGGGAGGGAGGAGGGTTCAGGATGGGGAACACATGTATACCTGTGGCGGATTCATTTTGATATTTGGCAAAACTAATACAATTATGTAAAGTTTAAAAAATAAAAAAAAAATTTCAAAAAAAGGAAAAAAAAAGAAAGAAAGAAATTGTATTGGTGAAGGGTTTTTCACTTGTTAGGCCAATGTTTGTTGCTAAGTTTCCATATCCCTTACCTGCTGTGTCCCTGACAGTGTATTTATTAATATAATTGGTGTAAGTAGTAGCTTTAATGTTTGTAACCTTGGACCCTTGAGTTAATTATTTTTCTTGTTGTAGCCCACCACACCTTTACCCTATAGGAATGCAACTTTATCTAATGCTTTTGGATGGTGGCACCTGACTAATCACCTTCAGAGAAAAATAAGTTTTCTGAAGAAATGATCTTAAAATGTTAACAGTCCTCTGGGCCAGAAGATGATGCAAATCACCTAAACTTTTGCATGTGATAAGTTTGCAGGAAGAAAGCCTGGCTTACTGTATGACTCTACCCTTCCCCCCATTATCCTCTATGCATAACTTAAGGTATAAAAACTACTTTGGAAAATAAAGTGTGGGCCTTGTTCACCAAAAAAAAAAAAATAATAATAAATAAATAAATAAAAGCATCAATTCCTCCATGCTCAGCTGTCTTTCCAGTCATGACCTCTGGAAAAACCATAGCTTTGACCAGGTGGACCTTTGCTGGCAAACAATGTCTCTGTTTTTGAATATGTTGTCTAGGTAGTTCCCGGCTTTTCATCCAAACAGTAAGTACCATTTAATTTCATGGCTGCAGTCACAATCTCCAATAATTTTGGAGCCCCCCAAAATAAAGTCTTTTGGTATTTTCATTGTTTCTCCATCCATTTGCTAAGCAATGATGAGACCAGTTATCATGATCTGACTTTTTGAATGTTGAGTATTAAACCACATTTTTCACTCTTTTTCATTTTCATCAAGAGCTTCTTTACATTTCTTCACTTTTTGCCATAAGAGTGATTTCGTCTAAGTATCTGAGGCTGTTGATATTTCTCCCAGCATTCTTGATTCATGCTTGTGCTTCTTCAAGCCTGGCATTTAGCATGTTGTACACGACATATGAACTATGGACGGAGGTTTGTGACATTGTACAGGGAACAGAAATCAAGACCATCCCCAACACAAAGAAAAAGGGTGGAAAAAAAAAGCAAAGCGGCTGTCTGAGAAGGCCTTACAAAGAACTGTTAAAGAAGACAAAACAAAAGCAAAGGAGAAAAGGAAAGATTTATCTATTTGAATGCAGAGTTACAAAGAATATCATGGAGTGTTAGAAAGTCTTCCTTAGCAATCAATGCAAAGAAATAGAGGAGAACAATAGAATGGGAAAGACTAGAGTCTATTCAAAAAATTGGACATACCAAGGGAACATTTCTTGCCAAAATGGCCTCAATAAAGAACAGAAATTGTATGGACCTATCAGAAGCAGAAGATATTAAGAGGTCTCAAGAATACACAGAAGGACTATACAAAAAACATTTTCATGACCTAGATAATCACAATGGTGTTATCACTTAGTCTCACCTAGAGCCAGACATCCTGGAATGAGAAGTCAAGTGGGCCTTAGGAAACATCACTATTAACAAAGCCAGTGGAGGTGATGGAATTCCAGTTCAGCTATGAGAAATCCTAAAAGATGATGCTGTGAAAGTTTTGCACTCAATATGTTAGCAAATTTGGAAAACTCAGCGGTGGTCACAGGACTGGAAACAGTCAGCTTTCATTCCAATCCCAAAGAAAGCCAATGCCAAAGAATGCTCAAACTATCGCACAATTGCGCTCACCTCACACACTAGTAAATAATGCTCAAAATTCTCGAAGCCAGAGTTCGATATGTGTGGCCATGAAGTCCTAGATGTTTAAAGTGGTTTTAGAAAAGGCAGACGAACCAGACATCAAATTGCCAACATCAAGGCAATGGCACCCCCACCTCAGTATTCCTGCCTGGAAAATCCCATGGATGGAGGAGCCTGGAAGGCTGCAGTCCATGGGGCCACCGAGGGTCAGACACGACTGAGCGACTTCATTTTTCACTTTTAGGTATTGGAGAAGGAAATGGCAAACCACTCCAGTGTTCTTTCCTGGAGAATCCCAGCGATGGGGGAGCCTGGTGGGCTGCCGTCTATGTGGTCACACAGAGTCAGACACGACTGAAGTGATTTAACAGCAGCAGCAGCAGCTACTATCATCAAAAAAGCAAGAGAGTTCCAGAAAAATATCTATTTCTGCTTGTTTGACTATGCCAAAGCCTTTGACTGTGTGGATCACAATAAACTATGGAAAATCCTGAAAGAGATGGGAATACCAGACCACCTGACCTGACTCCTAAGAAACTTGTATGCAGGTCTGGAAGCAACAGCTGGAGCTGGAGATGGAACAGCATTTTGGTTCCAAATAGGAAAAGGAGTATGCCAAGGCTGTATATTGTCACCCTACTTATTTAACTTAAATGTAGAGTACATCATGAGAAAAGCTAGGCTGAAAGAAACACAAGCTGGAAGCAAGATTGCTGGAAGGAATATCAATAATGTCAGATACGAAGACAACACCACACATAGGGCAGAAAGTGACGAACAACTAAAGAGCTTCTTGATTAAAGTGATGAGGAGAGTGAACAATTTGGCTTAAACGCCAGCATTTACAAAAACTAAGATCATGGACTCTGGCCCCATCACTTCATGCCAAATAGAATGGGAAATGGTGGAAAGAGTGCCTGACATTATTTTAATTTTTATTTATTTATTTATTTTTGGTGGTGCGTCTCCAAATCACTTCAGATGATGATTGAAGCCATTAAATTAAAAATGCTTACTCCTTGGAAGGAAAGTTATCACCAACCTAGACAACATATTAAAAAGCAGAAACATTAGTTTGCCAACAAAGGTCTGTCTAGTCAAGGCTATGGCTTTTCCTGTAGTCATGTATGGATGTGTTATTTGGACTACAAAAAAGTTAAGAACCAAGAATTGATACTTTTGAAATGTGATGTTAGAGGAGAGTCTTGAAAGTGCCTTGGACTGCAAGGAGGTCCAATGAGTACATCCTAAAGAAGATCAGTCCTGGGCTTTCATTGGAAGGATTGATGTTGAAGCTGAAACTGAAATACTTTGGCCACCTGATGCAAACAATTGACTCATGGAAAAGCTTCTGATACTTCAAAATATTGAGGGCAGGAACATAAAGGGATGGCAGAGGATGAGATGGTTAGATAGCATCTCCAACACAATTGACATGAGTGGGTAAACTCAAGGAGCTGGTCACGGACAAGGAGGCCTGGCATGCTGTGGTTCATGGGGTCACAAAGGGTTGAACACCACTGAACTATTGAAGTGAACATTACATACAATTTAAATAAGCAGGGTGACAGTATGCAGCCTTGTCATACCCTTTTCCTTTTGAGAAGCATTCAGTTGTTTTACATTCAGTTCTAACTGTTGCTTCTTGAGCTGAAACAGATTTCCTGGAGGCAGGTAAGGTGATCCGGTATTCCTATCACTTTAAGAATTTTCCAGTTTGTTTTGATCCACACAGTCAAAAGCTTTGGTATAAACAATGAAGAAGAAATAGATTTTCCCCACCTTTGGAGCTCTCTTGTCACTTTGATAACCCCACACATGTTGGATATTTGATTATTAGTTCCTCTGCCTTTATTAAATCCAGCTTGAACATCGGGGATTTCATGGTTCATGTACTGTTGAAGCCTGGCTTGGAGAATTTTGAACATTACTTTGCTTCCGTTTTAGATGAGGACAATTGTATGGTTGTGTGAACAGTTTTTGGAATTGCCTGTCTATGGAATTGGATGAACTTTCCCTGTTCTGTGTCCACTGTTGAGTTTTCCAAATTTGCTGGCATATTGAATGAAGCATTCCCATAGCTATGAAATAACTCAAGTAGAATTCCATCAATTCCACAAGCGTTGTTCATAAGGATGCTTCATAAGGACTCCTTGACTTCACATTCTAAGATGTCTGGCTCTAGGTGCGTGGTCATTTTGGCTATCTGGTTCATGAGTACTTTCTTTGTGCAGTTCTTCTGTGAGCGCTGAAGAATTGATGCTTTTGAACTGTGGTGTTGGAGAAGACTCTTGAGAGTCCCTAGGACTGCAAGGAGATCCAACCAGTCCATTCTGAAGATCAGCCCTGGGATTTCTTTGGAAGGAATGATGCTAAAGCTGAAACTCCAGTACTCTGGGCACCTCATGTGAAGAGTTGACTCATTGGAAAAGACTCTGATGCTGGGAGGGATTGGGGGCAGGAGAAGAAGGGGACGACAGAGGATGAGATGGCTGGATGGCGTTACTGACTCGATGGACGTGAGTCTGAGTGAACTCCGGGATTTGGTGCGGACAGGGAGTCCTGGCATGCATGGGGTGCTGTGATTCATGGGGACACGACTGAGCGACTGATCTGATCTGTGTATTCTTGCCACCTCTTCTTAATATCTTCTGCTTCCATTAGGTCCGTGAAGTTTCTGTCTTTTATTTTGACCAACTTTGCATGCAATATTTCCTCGGTATCTCTAATTTTTTAGAGAGACTTCAAGTCATACCCATTCTATTATTTTTCTCTATGTCTTTGCATTGATCACTGAGGAAGCCTTTCTTAAGGGATTTGACGTAGGTTATACCTGAATAGTCTAATGTTTTTCTCTACTTTAAAATTTTAAGTTTGAATTTGGCAATAAGGAATTCATGATTTGAGCCATAGTCAGGTCACCATCCTGTTTTTGCTGACTACATATTGCTTCTCCATTTTGGCTGCAATGTGATGTCAGTCCTGAACTTACGGTGAATCCATGAGTAGAGTCTTCTCTTGTGTTGGTGGACCAGGGTGCGTGCTATATGTTGTGTGGTCTCTTGGCAGAACTCTGTTAGACTTTGACTGGATTCCTTTTGCACTCCAATGCCAAATTTGTCTGTTATTCCAGGTATCTCTTGATTTTCTACATTTGCATTCCATTCCTCTATGGGGAAAATGATGTTTTTTTTTGGATGTTAGTTCTAGATGGTCTTTCAAGTCTTCATACAAATGTTCCACTTCAGCTACTTCAGCATAACTGGTCAGGACACAGACTTGGTTTACTGTGCTGTTGAATGGTTTGTCTTGGAAATGAAGAGAGATCCTTCTTCTTCTTACACATCTTGTGATCTGTCAGCTTCATCTCTTCATCAACTGTGGAAGAACACACAACCACGCAGAAAAATATACAGAAAAGAGTCAACAATCTCACATATACAGACACAAATTAATATTCAAGACACAGGAAACAGGTAAACAGGAAACATAGGTGTTTCTGTAGCTGCAGAACCCGTTCTTTGTATGAAATATAAGATTTCCAGGTTTTTATGGTAAAATCTCCATTCTGATCTCAAATACTATATCAGTTCAGTTCAGTTCAGTCGCTCAGTTGTGTCTGACTCTTTGTGACCCCATGAATTGCAGCATGCCAGGCCTCCCTGTCCATCACCAACTCCTGGAGTTCACTCAAACTCAAGTCCATTGAGTGGGTGATGCCATCCAGCCATCTCATCCTCTGTCTTCCCCTTATCCTCCAGCCCTCAATCCCTCCCAGCATAAGAGTCTTTTCCAATGAGTCAACCAACTCTTCACAAGAGGTAGGCAAAGCACTGGAGTTTCAGCTTTAGCATCGTTCCTTCCAAAGTAAACAGGACTGATCTCCTTTTGAATGGACTGGTTGGATCTCCTTGCAGTCCAAGGCACTCTCAAGAGTCTTCTCCAACACCACAGTTCAAAAGCATCAATTCTTCAGGACTCAGCTTTCTTCACAGTCCAACTCTGACATCCGTACATGACTACTGGAAAAACCATAGCCTTGACTAGATGGAACTTTGTTGACAAAGTAATGTCTCTGCTTTTCAATATGCTATCTAGGTTGGTCATAACTTTTCTTCCAAGGAGTAAGCGTCTTTTAATTTCATGGCTGAAATCACCATCTACAGTGATTTTGGAGCCCCTCAAAATAAAGTCTGACACTGTTTCCACTGTTTCCCCATCTATTTCCCATGAACTGATGGGGCCAGATGCTATGGTTTTAGTTTTCTGAATGTTGAGCTTTAAGGCGACATTTTCACTCTCCTCTTTCACTTTCATCAAGAGGCTTTTGAGTTCCACTTGACTTTCTCCCGTAGAAGTCCAAAATTCTAGATGGAAAATTTGCACCTAAGTTGTGATACAGCTGATACAGAACATTACATATTTCATCAAACTCTTTGTTTTGATATATGTTTGAGAAATGCAAACATTCTCTATGAAGAAACAGTGGTGTCCAGATTTTCATTTGTGAAATAGAATTGAAATTTCATACGGGTTCTTCTTATCTTCAGATCGAAGATTCAAATCTTCAGTGCCATGGTTTTCATATGTGAAATATACATATGTCCACATTTAATGGTAGAGAACCACCGCCCAGATTTTCATGCATGAGGTGGAGAGAATTCCACCTTTCATGTAAGAAGAACAGCTTCCATATTTTCATGAAGTGAAAAAGAAATGCAATATATCAGGTGGTAAATCCAGCATCGTTATATTGGCATGTAAAAATATAGGTGATTCTACATTTGTGTTTAGTTCAGTTCAGTTTCTGGATCTTGTCCAACTCTGCGACCCCACGGACTGCAGCACGCCATGCTTCCCTGTCCATCAACAATTCCTTGAGCATACCCAAACTCGTGTCCATCGAGTAGGTGATTCCATCCAACCACCTCATCTTCTGTCATCCTCTTCTTCTCCTGCCTTCAATCTTTCCAAGCGTCAGGGTCTTTTCAAATGCGTCATTTATTTGAATCAGGTGGCCAAATTATTGGAGTTTCACCTTCAAAATCAGTCCTTCCAATGAATAATCAGAAACGATTTCCTTTAGCCACCTTAAGGCCAAGAGACCCTTAAGAATCTCCACCAAAAGCACAGATTAAAAGCATCGATTCTTCCACCTTCAGCTATCTTTAGACTCCAAATCTCACATCCATACATGACTGCTAGAAAAGCCATATCTTTGACTATGTGAGCCTTTGTCGGCAAAGCAATGTCTCTGCTTTTCAGTATGCTGTCTAGTTTGGTCATAGCTTTCTTCCAAGGAGGATGTTTTAATTTCATGATGAAGTCAACATCTGAAGCAATTTTGGACCCACCAAAATAATGTCTTTTGCTCTTTCCATTGTTTCTCCATCCCTTTACTAATCAGTGATTGTATCAGAAGTCATGATCTTAGTTCTTTGAATATTGAGATTTTAAGCCAGATTTTTCACTCTTCTCTTTCATTTTCATCAAGAAGCTCTTTAGTTCTTCTTCATTTTCTGCCATAAGGCTGATGTCGTCTACTTCTCTGAGTTTATTGATATTTCTCCCAGCAGTATTATTTAAAGCCTGTGCTTCATACAGCCTGGCATTTCTCATGTTGCACATTGCATTGAAATTAAATAAGCAGGGTGACAATATACAGCCTTGGTATAATCCTTTCCTTATTTGAAAGCACCCTGTTGCTCCATAGCCTGTTGCTTCTTCACCTGGATACAGATTTCTCAGGAGGCAGGTCAGGTGGTCGGTTTTCCCAGCACTTTGAATGTATTTAACAATTTTTTCTGATCCCCTCAGTCAAAGGCTTCTGTATAAAGAATGAAACAGGTCTTTTTTTTTATATCTTACTTTTTTGATGACCCCATGGTTGTTGGCAATTTGATCTTTTGTTCCTCACACTTTTCTAAATTCAGCTAGAACATGTGGAAGCTCATTGTTCAGGAACTGCTGAAGCCCAGATTGGAGAATTTTGAGCATTACTTCTCTCCCATTTGACATGGGGGAAAATGTGTGATAGTGGACATTCTTTGGTAATGCCTTTCTTTAGGGTTGGACTGAAAACAGATATTTTCCAGTCCTCTTTCAACTGGTGAGTTTTTCAAATGTCCTGGCATATTGAATGTAGCACTTTCATAGAATCATCGGTTAGTCTGTGAAATAGGTCTACTGGAATTCCATCAGCTCCACTAGTTTTCTCCATAGTGATGATTCATAAGGATGGCTTGATTTCACATTCCAAGATGCCTGGCTCTAGGTGAGCGATCATCGTGGATATCTGGATATTGAAGATCCTTTTTGTATAGTTCTTCTGTGTATTATTTACACCTCTTCTTGATACATTCTGCTTCTGTTAAGTCAGTACCACTTCTGTTCTTTATTTCGACCATCTTTGCATGGAATGTTCCCGTGGTATCTCTAATTTTCTTGAACATATCTTGTCTTTGCCATTACATTATTTTCCTCTGTTTCTTTGCATTCTTCACTAAAGTCAGCTTTCTTATCTCTCCTTCCTCTTCTTTGTAATTCTGCATTCACATGGATATATCTTTGTCTTTCTCCTTTGCTTTCTCTTCTCTTCTTTTCTCAGTAACTTGTAAGGTATATTCAGACACCCATTTTGGCTTTTTGCAGTTTTTTTTTTTTTTCTTGAGGATGGTCTTGATCACTGCCTTTTGTACACTTTCACAAACCTCTGTCCATAGTTACTCAGAAACCCTTTTTATCAGATCTAATCTCTTGAATCTATTTGTCACTTTCACTGTGTAATCAAAAGGGTTATGATTTAGGTTCTACCTGAAAATTCTAGTGGTTTCCCCACTTTTTTTTCAATTTAAGCCTGAAATTGGCAACAAGGAGGTCATGATCTGAGTTACAATAGATCCCAGTCTTGTTTTGCTGAGTGTATATAGTTACTCCATGTTTGGCCACAAATAAAAGAATCAATCTGATTTCAGTATGAGCATCTGGTAATGTCCTTGTTTAGAGTCTTCTCTGGTGTTCTTGGAAGTGAGTGCTTTGTATGAGCCGTGTGTTCCCTAGGCAAAACTCTGTTTCTTTTCAGTGGTTTCATTTTGTCCTCCAGGGCCATATTTGCATGCTACTCCTGGTGTCTCTTGACTTCCTATTTTGAATTCCATTCCCCTGTGATGAAAAGGACATATTTTATGCATGTATGTTCTATAAGTTCTTGTAGGTCTTCATAGAAAAAGCTATTACTTCATTTCCTTCAACATTACTATTACTTATAGTGGCATAGAATTAGATGACTGTAATATTGTTTGTTTTGAAAATGAACAGGGATCATTCTATCATTTTTGAGATTGCCTCCAAGTACTACATTTCAGACTCTTTGTTGACTATGGCCACTACTCCATTTTTTCTAAGAGCTTCATGCCCACAGTAGTAGACATAGTGGTCATTTGAGTCAAATTCACCCATTCCAGTCCATTTTAATTCACTGATTCCTAAAATGTTGATGCTCACTCTTGGCACCCCCTGTTTGACCCCTTGCAATTCTCCGTAATTCATGGACATAACCTTCCAGGTTCCTATGCAACATTACTCTTTTTTAAATTTAAATATATTTATTTTAATTAGAGGCTAATTACTTGACAATATTGTACTGGTTTTGCCATACATCAACATGAATCCGCCACGGGTGTACACATGTTCCCCATCCTGAATCCCCCTCCCACCTCCCTCCCCATACCGTCCCTCTGGGTCATCCCAGTACTCCAGCCCCAAGCTTCATGTATCCTGCATCCTGCATTGAACCTTGACTGGCAGTTCTTTTCTTATATGATATTATATATGTTTCAATGCCATTCTCCCAAATCATCCCCCCCTCCCTCTCCCACAGGGCCCAAAAAGCTGTTCTACACATTTGTGTCTCTTTTGCTCTCTCACATACAGGGTTATTACCAGCTTTCTAAGTTCCATATATATGCATTAGTATATTGTATTGGAGTTTTTCTGTCTGGCTTATGTCACTCTGTATAATAGGCTCCAGTTCCATCCACCTCATTAGAACTGATTCAAATGAATTCTTTTTAATGGCTGAGTAATACTCCATTGTGTATTTGTACCACAGCTTTCTTACCCATTCATCTGCTGATGGTCATCTAGGTTGCTTCCATGTCCTGGCTATTAGAAACAGTGATGTGATGAACATTGGGGTACACGTGGCTCTTTCAATTCTGGTTTCCTCAGTGTGTATGCACAGCAGTGGGATTGCTGGGTTATATGGCAGCATTACTCCTTATAGCATCGGACTTCATTCCATCACCAGTCATATCTACAACTGGGTGCTGTTTTTTCTCTGGTTCTATGCCTTCATGGAAAAGAATTTTCTTTCTGTAGTTTCTTCTCAACTGATCTCCTGTAGCATATCAGGCACCTGCCACCCTTGGGAGCTCTTCTTTCTGTATGGTATACTTTGCCATAGCATCCTGCTAATGGCTTTCTCAAAGCAGGGATACTGAAGAGGTTTTCCATTTCCTTCTCCAAGGACCTCGTTTTGTCAGAACGCTTCACCATGACCCGTCCATCTTGGGTGGCCCTACACCCATGACTCATAGTTTCATTGAGTTAGACAAGGCTATGGACCATGTGATCAGTTTGGATAGTTTTCTGTGATTATGATTTTCATTCTCTTTACCCTCTGATGAATAAGAATAAGAGGCTTGTGGAAACTTCCTTATGGGAAAGACTAACTGAGGGGGAATCTGATTCTTGTTCTGATGGACAGGGCCATGTTTGGTTCAGTTTTGTGGCTCAATCATGTTCAAATCTTTGTTGATTTGAACAAGCTCCACATAAACTGGAGCTTGCCAGGAATCCCTGTTGGTCACCATCTCACTAAGTTTACTCAGTCTCATATCCATTGATTCAGTGATTCCATCCAATCTTCTCATCCTGTGTTGTCCCTCCTCCTCCTGCCTTGAACCTTTCCCAGCATCATGATCCTTTCCAATGTGTCAGTTCTTCACATCGTGTGACCAAAGTATTGGAGTTTCACCTTTAGCCCCAGTCCTTGCAAAGAATATTCAGGATTGATGTCCTTTAGGATGGACTGGTTGGATTTCTCCTAGCCATCCAAGAGACTCTCAAGAGCCTTCTCCAACACCACAGTTCAAAAGCATTAATTTTCCTGCTCACCTTACATTATAGTTCATCTCTCACCTCCATACATGACTTCTGGATAAACAAAGGCTTTGACTAAATGTATATTTCATGTAAAATTGCTTCATTCAAATTTTCATATCTGAAATATGTACCGTTCATATCTTATAAGACAAATTGTGGCCTGGTTTCCACATGTGAAAGGAACAAAAATCCGACTTTGCCATGTCCAAGATTCCTCAGCAGTTTTTCTTACGTCAAATATAGAGAATTCACTACCGCATATTGGAGACCCTGCTTGCAGATTTACATACATGAGATATAGAGAATTTCCTATTTCAGTTAGAAACATCTACATCTAGATGGCAAAATAAAAAATATAAGGAATACTATGTTTTAAGCAACTTTGTTAGTATATATTTTTAACTGATGGACAATTATTTTACAGAATTTTGTTTGGTATTAAACTTTAACATTCAGTTGAGAATACCATATTTCATGCAAGAAAGTATGTGCCTTGATTTTTATACATGAAATAACGTGCATTCCATAATTCATGTTAAATTATCAAGGACCCACCTTTTAGTGCATGAATTCCACAGATTTCATCTATCATACTGCAAAGTTCAAAGCTATATTTTCAAAAGGGAAAGAGAAACAATTGCATATTTCATGTAACAAAAACTGTGCTCAGTTTTTGGTCCTGGAAATATGGAGAATTTCATCTTTAATATAGGAAAATGGACACCCAGATTTTCTAATGGCATGTCCCATAAGGACGTGTATACCCTCATTTTCACATTTGAAATGTACAATACTCTGTATTACATGTAAACATCGTTGTATTAAAATTTGCTTCCTGAATAATTGAATCTCTCATAGATTAAGAAGTGAAATATCCACCCAGACTTTCATAAATGAAATGGAGAGATATTCGTAATTCATAAAGAAGCATTTAATTTTCCTAAGGGGATATAGAAAATTCCATATTTCAGGTACAAAAATCTCCTCCTGATTGACATATATGAGACAGAGTTTTTGCTGGTTTTCAGTTGACTGGCCAGTTCCAACACTGTAACACCGGGGACAGCATCACTGCAGCCTTCCCAACCCTTCCCTGTTTCCAACACTTTGCTCAGACTCACCTTTGTTGAGTCAAGAGATTCCAGGATGGACGTCCAAGCAACTCAACTTCTGTTGCCTTCTTCTCCTTCACTCAGTCTTTCCCACATTAGAGCCAATAATGTTTCATGACAAGTTAGAGTGGCAGTCTTTTCTCATGAGTCCTTTAGCCAAAATATTGGAGCTTGAGCTTCAGCATCAGACCTTCCAATGAACATTTACAGTTAGTTTCTTTTAGGATTGACTGGGTTGAACTCCTGCTGTTCAAGGGACTCTCAGTAGTTGCCTTCAGGACAGGGTTCAAACCTCAGTTTTGATACTCAGGCTTCTTTATAGTCGAACTCTCACATCCATACATCGGCTCAGATCAGTTCAGTTCATTCTCGCAATCATATCCAACTCTTTGTGACCTCATGGACCACAGGAGTCCAGGTCTCCCTGTCCATTACCAACTCCCAGAGTCTACACAAACTCATGCCCATTGAGTCTGCTATGCCATCCAACCATTTCATCCTCTGTCATCCCCTTGCCCTCCTTCCCTCAATCTTTCCCAGCATCAGGGTCTTTTCCCATGAGTCAGCTCTTCTTATCAGTTGGGCAAAATATTGGAATTTCAGCTTCAACAGCAGTTTTTCAAATGAACATCCAGGGACTGAACTCCTTAAGATGGAATGATTGGATCTCCTGCAGTCCAAGGGTTTCTCAAGAGTCTTCTCCAAAATCACAGTTCAAAAGCATCATTTATTCTTCTCAGCTTTCTATATAGTCCAACTGTCACATCCATATATGACTACTGGAGAAACAGTAGCCTTGACTAGACAGATATTTGTTGGCAAAGTAATGTCTCTGCTTTTTAATAGACAGTGTAGGTTGCTCATAAACTTTCTTTCAAAGAGGAAGCATCTTTTAATTTCATGGATACAGTCACCATCTGCAGTGAT
The DNA here is from genome assembly GCF_002263795.3 of Bos taurus. Classification (NCBI taxonomy): domain Eukaryota; kingdom Metazoa; phylum Chordata; class Mammalia; order Artiodactyla; family Bovidae; genus Bos; species Bos taurus. The sequence continues at coordinate 26,276,326 of NC_082638.1, forward strand.
TTGGACCCACCATCCACCAATAAAATAAATAAGGTCTAACATTGTTTCCCTATCTATTTGGCATGAAGTGATGGGACCAGATACCATGATCTTAGTTTTCTGAATGTTGAATTTTAAGTCATTTTTTTCTCTCTTTTTCACTTTCATCAAGAGACTTTTAGATCTTCCGTTTTTTCTGTCATAAGGGTGGTGTCATCTGCATGTTTATATTTATTGATATTTCTTGGCGCAAGCTTGATTCCAGCTTGTACTTCATACAACCCAGTGTTTCTCATGATGTATTATGCATATAAATTAAATAAGCAGGGTGACAATACAGCCTTGACCTACTCCATTTCCTATTTGAACCAGCCTGCTCTTCTATGCCTTGTTCTAACTGTTTCTTACTGACCTGCATCCAGATTTATCAAGAGACAGCCCAGGTGGTCTGATACTCCCATTTCTTGTAGAATTTTTCAGTTTGTTGTGATCCATAGAGTCAAAGTCTTTGGCATAGTCAATAAAGCAGAAATTGATGTTTTTCTGAAACTCTCTTGCTTTTTCAGAGATCCAGCAGATGTTTGCAATTTAATCTCTAGTTCCTCTGTCTTTTCCAAAACCAGCTTGAACATCTGGAAGTTCACAGTTCACATATTGTTGAAGCCTACCTTGGAGAATTTTGAGTATTACTTTACTAGTGCATGAGATGAAGGCAATTGTGTTGTAGTTTGAGTATTCTTTGGCATTACCTCTCTTTGGGATTGGAATGCAAACTGACATTCCATTCCTGTGGCCATTACTGAGTTTTCCTAATTCACTAGAGCAGCGAGCTGTGGCTCTGTGGCACTGGAACAGCCAGCAGTCAGGAGGAGATATCCCACGTCCAAGGTAAGGAGCAGCGGCTGTACTTTGCAGTAGCAGGAGTGAAGAGATACTGCACATCCAAGGTAAGAGAAATCCCAGTAAGATGGTAGGTGCTGAGAGAGGGCAATAGGGGGCAGAAACACTGAAACCACCATCGCAGAAACTTAACCAATCTATCACATGAACCCCGGCTTGTCTAACTCAGTGGAACTAAGCCATGCTTTGTAGGCTCACACAAGATGGACATCCATACATATCCCCTGAGGGGGCAGGGGGAGGAAAAACTAGCTTTGCCTGGGGGTGGGGGGAAGGAAAAACCAGCTTTGCCTAAACGGACCTTTGTCAACAAAATGATGTCTCTGCTTCTCAGCACATTGTATCTAGGTTTATCATAGGTTTTCTTCCGTGGAGCTAGAGTGTCCTATTTTCGTGGCTGTAATCACTGTCCCCAATGATTTTGGAGACCAGGAACACTGTCGTCTTTCTATGTTTAACCTTTGTATTTGAAAAACTGCATTTAGCCTTTGTTCTGCATCATTTTATACCCAAGTCCAAACTTGCCTGTTACCCATGTATCTCCTGACTTCCTGTTTTACATCACAGTCAGCTATCATGAAAAGGGCATCTCTTTTGGGTGGTAATTTTAGAAAATCTTGGATGTTTTCCTAAACTATTAAAGTTCCGTGATAGCTTCAGTGGTAAAAATTTGAAATGCAGAAATTTGCATTGTTTATCTATGAAAATCTACATTCAAATTTTCATACAAAATTAAGGAATTCCACATGTGCAGTAGGAAGCATAATCATCCTGAATTTCAAAAGTGAATTATAGAGAATAGCAACTTTCAAATAGAATTGACACCTATGTTTTCCTATGTGAAATTTAGAGACTCATATAGGAAAATCTACACCAAAATTCTTATATGTGAAATATAGAGAATTTATATTTCATTTAGGAATAGTACCCTTGATTTTAATATTTGAAAGATAGGAATTCCATATTTCAAGCAGTCAATCCAACATCTGGATATTCAATGAAATACAGGAAATTCATATTATATGAAAGAAATTTAAAAATTTAGAACTTATTTATATTTTTTAGAAAGTATTTATTTATTTATGGCTGCACTTTCTTCATTGCTGTGCACAAAGTTTCTCAAGTTACAGTAGTTGGGGACTACTCTTCATTGCAGTTAGCTAGTGTCTCATGGTACTCCCTTCTATTGCAAACAGAAGCCCTAGGACGCCCAGATTAGGTAGTTGGGGCAAAAAGGGTTATTTACTTTGGTAGCATGTGCCATATCTTCAGACCAAGGATCGAACCCACGTCCCCTGCATTGGCAGGGAAATTCTAAACCCACAGGATCACTGGAGAAACCCAGCAGGCTTTTTTTAAAGTATATATATATATTTTTTTAAATTTCATTTATATTAATTGGGGCCTAATTACTTTAAAATATTGGAGACTAGTCTAAGATGATGGAGGAGTAGGACGGGGAGAACACTTTCTCCCCCACAAATTCATCAAAAGAGCATTTAAACGTCGAGTAAATTCCACAAAACAACTTCTGAATGCCGGCAGAGGACATCCGGCACCCAGAAAAGCAATCCAACTCTTCGAAAGGAGGTAGGAAAAAATATAACAGACAAAAAAAGAGACAAAAGAGGGAGGGACGGAGTTCCGTCCCGGGAAGGGAGTCTTAAAAAGAGAGAAGTTTCCAAACACCAGGAAACCTTCTCACTGCCGAATCTGTGCCGAGCTTTGGAAGCACAGAGGGCAACATAATGGGGAGAAAAAATAAATAAACAATTAAAACTCGAAGATTGAGAGTCCTACAGTAACTCCCCCAGCAGAGAAGCAGCGCAGACGCCTGCACGCACCATTAGCAAGCGGGGGCTGGGCAGGGAGGCGCAGCGCGGGCTGCATCGCTTAGAGTAAGAATCTGGCCTGAATACCCTGAGCACTATCTGAGCGAAATAATCTGGGCTAGCAAACCAGACTGTGGGATATCTACCACGCGAAAAGCCAGCCCCAACCTAAGACACCGCCAGGCCCGCGCAGGGAACAAAGAACTGAACAGAGATAGCTGGCTGCAGACCTTCCCCCTCCAGTGACAGGCAGCCAGAGCCGGAAGGGGGCAATCGCAGCCCCAGAGAGACATTATCTATAAAACTGTAAGCCGGCTTCTTTGCTAACTAAAACTTCTTGGGGGTCTGGACGGTTAACATCTGCCTGAGAAGGTGCGCCAGTTTTATACCCAGATAACCGAGTGGCTGGGAGGCGATAAGTCGCAGTATTGGCGCTCGCCAAGCACCTCATCACTTGAGCTGCTCGGACCTGGGAAGAGCACAAAAATCAGGCCCAACTGAGTCTGCGCCTCTGAGGACTGCCCGAGCGCCTGAACCTGAGCGGCTTGGACGTGGGAGGTACATGCAGCCCAGGGCCAGCCTCGGATTGTTCCCAGCGGAACAACCTAGAGCCCGAGCAGTGTGGGCAGGGAGGCTACAAGCGCCATGAGCGGGGGCAGACCCAGTGTGGCTGAGGCACTGCGAGCGCACGCCAGTGTTATTTGTTTGCAGCATCCCTCCCTCCCTCCCCACAGCGCGACTGAACAAAGAGAAGAAATACAGCTCCACCCATCAGAACACCGACACAAGCTTCCCTAACCAGGAAACCGTGACAAGCCACCTGTACAAACCCACACACAGTGAGGAAAAGCCACAATAAAGGGAACTCCACAAACTGCCAGAATACAGAAAGGACACCCCAAACTCAGCAATTTAAACAAGATGAAGAGACAGAGGAATAGCCAGCAGATAAAGGAACAGGATAAATGCCCACCAAACCAAACAAAAGAGGAAGAGATAGGGAATCTACTGATAAAGAATTCCGAATAATGATAGTGAAATTGATCCAAAATCTTGAAATTAAAATGGAATCACAGATAAATAGCGTGGAGACAAGGATTGAGAAGATGCAAGAAAGGTTTAACAAGGACCTAGAAGAAATAAAAAAGAGTCAATATATAATGAATAATGCAATAAATGAAATTAAAAACACTCTGGAGGCAACAAATAGTAGAATAAGAGAGGCAGAAGATAGGATTAGTGAATTAGAAGATAGAATGGTAGAAATAAATGAATCAGAGAGAATAAAAGAAAAACAAATTAAAAGAAATGAGGACAATCTCAGAGACCTCCAGGACAATATTAAACGCTACAACATTCAAATCGTAGGGGTTCCAGAAGAAGAAGACAAAAAGAAAGACCATGAGAAAATACTTGAGGAGATAATAGTTGAAAACTTCCCTAAACTGGGGAAGGAAATAATCACCCAAGTCCAAGAAACCCAGAGAGTCGCAAACAGGATAAACCCAAGGCGAAACACCCCAAGACACATATTAATCAAATTAACAAAGATCAAACACAAAGAACAAATATTAAAAGCAGCAAGGGAAAAACAACAAATAACACACAAGGGAATTCCCATAAGGATAACAGCTGATCTTTCAATAGAAACTCTTCAAGCCAGAAGGGAATGGCAAGACATACTTAAAATGATGAAAGAAAATAACCTACAGCCCAAATTATTGTACCCAGCAAGGATTTCATTCAAGTATGAAGGAGAAATCAAAAGCTTCTCAGACAAGCAAAAGCTGAGAGAATTCTGCACCACCAAACCATCTCTACAACAAATACTAAAGGATATTCTCTAGACAGGAAACACAGAAACGGTGTATAAATTCGAACCCCAAACAATAAAGTAAATGGCAACGGGACCATACTTATCAGTAATTACCTTAAACGTAAATGGGTTGAATGCCCCAACCAAAAGACAAAGACTGGCTGAATGGATACAAAAACAAGACCCCTACATATGTTGTCTACAGGAGACCCACCTCAAAACAGGGGACACATACAGACTGAAAGTGAAGGGCTGGAAAAAGATTTTCCATGCAAATAGGGACCAAAAGAAAGCAGGAGTAGCAATACTCGTATCAGATAAAATAGACTTTAAAACAAAGGTTGTGAAAAGAGACAAAGAAGGCCACTACATAATGATCAAAGGATCAATCCAAGAAGAAGATATAACAATTATAAATATATATGCACCCAACACGGGAGCACCGCAGTATGTAAGACAAATGCTAACAAGTATGAAAGGAGAAATTAACAATAACACAATAATAGTGGGAGACTTTAATACCCCACTCACACCTATGGATAGATCAACTAAACAGAAAATTAACAAGGAAACACAAACTTTAAATGACACAATAGACCAGTTAGACCTAATTGATACCTATAGGACATTTCATCCCAAAACAATGAATTTCACCTTTTTCTCAAGCACACATGGAACCTTCTCCAGGATAGATCACATCCTGGGCCATAAAGCTAGCCTTGGTAAATTCAAAAAAATAGAAATAATTCCAAGCATCTTTTCTGACCACAATGCAGTAAGATTAGATCTCAATTACAGGAGAAAAACTATTAAAAATTCCAACATATGGAGGCTGAACAACACGCTGCTGAATAACCAACAAATCACAGAAGAAATCAAAAAAGAAATCAAAATTTGCATAGAAACGAATGAAAATGAAAACACAACAACCCAAAACCTGTGGGACACAGTAAAAGCAGTCCTAAGGGGAAAGTTCATAGCAATACAGGCACACCTCAAGAAACAAGAAAAAGGTCAAATAAATAACCTAACTCTACACCTAAAGCAACTAGAAAAGGAAGAAATGAAGAACCTCAGGGTTAGTAGAAGGAAAGAAATCTTAAAAATTAGAGCAGAAATAAATGCAAAAGAAACAAAAGAGACCATAGCAAAAATCAACAAAGCCAAAAGCTGGTTCTTTGAAAGGATAAATAAAATTGACAAACCATTAGCCAGACTCATCAAGAAACAAGGGGAGAAAAATCAAATCAATAAAATTAGAAACGAAAATGGAGAGATCACAACAGACAACACAGAAATACAAAGGATCATAAGAGACTATTATCAACAATTATATGCCAATAAAATGGACAACGAGGAAGAAATGGACAAATTCTTAGAAAAGTACAACTTTCCACAACTCGACCAGGAAGAAATAGAAAACCTTAAAAAACCCATCACAAGCACGGAAATTGAAACTGTAATAAAAAATCTTCCAGCAAACAAAAGCCCAGGTCCAGACGGCTTCACAGCTGAATTCTACCAAAAATTTAGAGAAGAGTTAACACCTATCCTGCTCAAACACTTCCAGAAAATTGCAGAGGAAGGTAAACTTCCAAACTCATTCTATGAGGCCACCATCACCCTAATACCAAAACCTGACAAAGATCCCACAAAAAAAGAAAACTACAGGCCAGTATCACTGATGAACATAGATGCAAAAATCCTTAACAAAATTCTAGCAATCAGAATCCAACAACACATTAAAAAGATCATACACCATGACTAAGTGGGCTTTATCCCAGGGATGCAAGGATTCTTCAATATCCGCAAATCAATCAATGTAATACACCACATTAACAAATTGAAAAATAGAAACCATATGATTATCTCAAAAGATGCAGAGAAAGCCTTTGACAAAATTCAACACCCATTTATGATAAAAACTCTCCAGAAAGCAGGAATAGTCGGAACATACCTCAACAAAATAAAAGGTATATATGACAAACCCACAGCGAACATTATCCTCAATGGTGAAAAATTGAAAGCATTTCCTCTAAAGTCAGGAACAAGACAAGGGTGCCCACTTTCACCATTACTATTCAACATAGTTTTGGAAGTTTTGGCCACAGCAATCAGAGCACAACAAGAAATAAAAGGAATCCAAATTGGAAAAGAAGAAGTAAAACTCTCACTATTTGCAGATGACATGATCCTCTACATAGAAAACCCTAAAGACTCCACCAGAAAATTACTAGAACTAATCAATGATTATAGTAAAGTTGCAGGATATAAAATCAACACACAGAAATCCCTTGCATTCCTATACACTAATAATGAGAAAACAGAAAGAGAAATTAAGGAAACAATTCCATTCACCATTGCAACGAAAAGAATAAAATACTTAGGAATATATCTACCTAAAGAAACTAAAGACCTATATATAGAAAACTATAAAACACTGGTGAAAGAAATCAAAGAGGACACTAATAGATGGAGAAATATACCATGTTCATGGATTGGAAGAATCAATATAGTGAAAATGAGTATACTACCCAAAGCAATTTATAGATTCAATGCAATCCCTATCAAGCTACCAACAGTATTCTTCACAGAGCTAGAACAAATAATTTCACAATTTGTATGGAAATACAAAAAACCTCGAATAGCCAAAGCGATCTTGAGAAAGAAAAATGGAACTGGAGGAATCAACCTACCTGACTTCAGGCTCTACTACAAAGCCACAGTTATCAAAACAGTATGGTACTGGCACAAGGACAGAAATATAGATCAATGGAACAAAATAGAAAGCCCAGAGATACATCCACGCACGTATGGACACCTTATCTTTGACAAAGGAGGCAATAATATACAATGGATTAAAGACAATCTCTTTAACAAGTGGTGCTGGGAAATCTGGTCAACCACTTGTAAAAGAATGAAACTAGAACACTTTGTAACACCATATACAAAAATAAACTCAAAATGGATTAAAGATCTCAACGTAAGACCAGAAACTATAAAACTCCTAGAGGAGAACATAGGCAAAACACTCTCTTCCATACATCACAGCAGGATCCTCTATGACCCACCTCCCAGAATATTGGAAATCAAAGCAAAAATAAACAAATGGGACCTAATTAAACTTAAAAGCTTCTGCACATCAAAGGAAACTATTAGCAAGGTGAAAAGACAGCCTTCAGAATGGGAGAAAATAATAGCAAATGAAGCAACTGACAAACAACTAATCTCAAAAATATACAAGCAACTCCTACAACTCAACTCCAGAAAAATAAACGACCCAATCAAAAAAATGGGCCAAAGATCTAAATAGACATTTCTCCAAGGAAGACATACAGATGGCTAACAAACACATGAAAAGATGCTCAACATCACTCATTATCAGAGAAATGCAAATCAAAACCACTATGAGGTACCATTTCACACCAGTCAGAATGGCTGCAATCCAAAAGTCTACAAATAATAAATGCTGGAGAGGGTGTGGAGAAAAGGGAACCCTCTTACACTGTTGGTGGGAATGCAAACTAGTACAGCCACTATGGAGAACAGTGTGGAGATTCCTTAAAAAACGGGAAATAGAACTGCCTTATGATCCAGTAATCCCACTGCTGGGCATACACACTGAGGAAACCAGAAGGGAAAGAGACACGTGGACCCCAATGTTCATCGCAGCACTGTTTATAATAGCCAGAACATGGAAGCAAAAATAAAATAAAATAAAATATTGTAGTTGGTTTTCCATACACTGGCATGAATCAGCCATGTGTTTACATGTGTTCCTGATATGAACATTCCTTCCACATCCCTCCCCATCCCATCCCTCAGGATCATCCCAGTGCACCAGCCCTGAGGACCTTCTCTCATGTATCAAATCCAAACTGGAGATCTGTTTCTCATATCATAATATACATTTTTCAATGCTAACCTCTAAAATCATCCCACCCTCGCCTTCTCTTCAGATCAGATCAGATCAAATCAGCTGCTCAGTCGTATCCGACTCTTTGTGACCCCATGAATTGCAGCACGCCAGGCCTCCCTGTCCATCACCAACTCCCGGAGTTCACCCAGACTCATGTCCATCTAGTCAGTGATGCCATCCAGTCATCACATCCTCTGTCGTCCCCTTCTCCTCTTGCCCCCAATCCCTGCCAGCATCAAAGCCTTTTCCAATGAGTCAATTCTTCACATGAGGTGGCCAAAGAACTGGAGTTTCAGCTTTAGCATCATTCCTTCCAAAGAAATCCCAGGGTTGATCTTCTTCAGAATGGACTAGTTGGATCTCCTTGCAGTCCAAGGCACTCTGAAGAGTCTTCCCCAACACCAGAGTTCAAAAGCATCAATTCTTTGGCGCTCAGCCTTCTTCACAGTCCAACTATCACATCCATACATGACCACAGGAAAAGCCATAGCCTTGACTAGACGAACCTTTGTTGGAAAAATAGTGTCTCTGCTTTTGAATATGCTATCTAGGTTACAGAGTGCAAAATACCGTTCTGTACATTTATGTCTATATTGCTGTCTCACATATAGGGTCATCGTTACCATCTTTCTAAATTCCATATACATGTGTTAGTATACTCCTGATCCTGGGCATTTTCTTTCCTTTGGCCTCTTCTCATCTTTTGATGTATTCCATAGATACAGGGTCTGTGTCATTAATCATGTATATTTAATTTGCAGCGTGCACAACTGGTTGGAAGGTTTCCAATCCTCTTGCTTAATGGCTCTATCCCTGGGTCTCTGGTGTAATTTTTGTCCTTCCTCACATGTGGTCACCAAAGGAGTCTGCCCTGAGAAACTCGTGGCACACCGGGGCCTGCCTGGGTGAGCACAGGATGTGGTACAGCTGCTTGGAGTGCTGGAACCCTGGTGGTGCCAATTATGAATAGGAGCCAGCAGCCACGGGCAGAAGAGATTTGGCCTTAATGGGATCATTATCTAGCGTGTTTTTGCAGAAGCATGAGTAATACTTCTGACTGGTCTTTCTCTATTGCCTTGTAGTAGGTGTTAACAGGCAGGAAGAGGAGTGGCTACAAAGGTATCTCTACCTCCTGAGTGTGACACAGCAGTAAGGTCCTGCCTCTTTGGCAGTTTGTGATTTCTCAAAAGGCATTTTCTGCTACACAACTACTCATACGTGCTCCGTCAGGCCATCTCCACATAACCAACAACAGTCCTCTCCCAGGATGGCTCTCTAAATCCCGTGTCCAGCTTCCAGACCCCATGCACACTGGTTGAGCTGCATTGCAGTTTGGGCCATATAGAGCCACGACACACATTATCTGTGTAACTTTTGCTCTACATAAATAATATTTCATCAGCTGTTCTACCTTGCTTCCTTTTAGTCCAAAGCAATTTACCCTTTACTGAAGGGGCTTGCCTCATTCTGGAAATCTCTTCCCTGCTTCTCCATCTCCCACCACAAGGCTCAGGTTTTGTTTTGCTTCCTCTTATACTCCTTCTCCCATCCTAATTCCTTCCCACCCAGGTATGTCTGAAACCCACATGGGACACTCTGGGGACTAGGGTCTTCTGCTAGTATTTATCTGATGCTCTGGGAAAACTGTTGACCATGTAGAAGTATTATTTCTGATCTATACATTGAGAGAGGTGTATTTCATATCCTTCTACATTTCTGCCTTCTTTGAACTTCTCAGTGTTTCCTGGAAAGCTCTATTATTCTTTTTCCTTGACAGCAAAACATGAAACATTAGTGGACATGAATTACTCTGTTTGATGGGACGTTGCTTACGTACACATGTCACTGGCATTACTTTGACTTCCAACATGCCATCAAGCACATTTGTTGTTGTTGTTGTTTTCCCCCTAGAAAATTTCTCTTAATGATGAATTGTCGTCAGCATGAAGAAATGCAGAACTTTCCACATAAAATATAATAGCATAACTGGGCTCAAAAAGTCAGCACTTGAATATATCTAGCTATATCTTGAATGTTCCTGACATTTTCCCAGAGTACCGATGTCTGATTTTGAATCTCAAAGCTTAATTCCATTCAGTGAGTCTCAAGGGTCAGAGACTGCCATGGGCATAATTTAATTCCTGTAGAATAAGTTGGCAAGTTCATACTGACTTGACTACTTGGTACTTGACTACTTGATAAAGAGAGAAAATGACAATAGCAACAATGACCAAAAAATAAACAAACAAAAAAACACAGAAATGTGTAGTTAGGGATTCAGTCATAACAGGTACACATGAATTGATGTATGGACTATATAATCATCTATATCTGCTTAATTGTTTCTGCTAATGACTTGGACACTGTGAATCGCACACAAACCATTAAAAAAGAAAAGTAATTTTGGAAAATTCTTAGAGAAAAGAATACTAGAATCCCTTACCTGTCTCCTGGGAAATGTGTACGCTATTAAATTTACAACAGTTAGACCTGGACACGGGACAATGAAGTGATTCAAAATCGGGAAAGCAATAAGTCAAAGCTATCTAGTGTTGCCCTGGTTATTTGACTTCTGTGCAGAGGACATCATGAAAAAATAAAATCCCAGATGAATCTCAAGCTAGACACAAAATTTATGTGGGCGATATGATAACTTAGTTATCCAGATGACAACACCCAAATGACAGAAGAATAATAGGAATTAAGGCACCTCTTGATGAAGGTATTACCTGTTTCAAGTACAGACATCTGAAATGACATAGTCCTTCATAAAATAAGAAATTCTCAGTTTCACATATGAAAATCTAGATGCATATTTCAGAATGTGAAATATAAATTTCAGTCACATATACAAATCTGGGGACAATTTTTCCAACTAGAAATGTGGAATTCTCACATGAAAGTATAGATACAATATTTTCTGTGTAAAATGTGGAATTTTTCATGTTAGAGATATGAAAATCGGGATGCACATTCTTTGACAGGAAATACAAAAATGGCTATTTCACATATCAAAATATAGTCACAGGTTTTTCTCACATGAAATATGGAATTTTTTCATATTTCTCATTTGAAAATCTTTGTGCTGTCTTTCCTTCATGAAATATTGAATACTGTCTATTTAACATTTGAAAAAAGTGCATTCATTCTCCTACAAGAAATGCAGAATTTTCCCACAGATTTTTATGCTTGAGCTGTGAAATTCTCTATATTTCCATCAAGAAAGCTTGAATGAAGGTCTTCTGATATGAGACTTGGAATTTTGTGTATTTCACATATAACAATTTGGGGAGAAATGTTCTCATATGAAATATGAAATCTTGATTATTCACTTATGAAATTTTTTCTAGATTTGTACACATGAAACTTATATGCAGGTCAGGAAGAAACAGTTAGAACTGAACATGGAACAACAGACTGGTTCCAATTAGGAAAAGGAGGACCACAAGCCTATATATTGTCACCCGGCTTATTTAAATTATATGCAGGGTACATCACGAGAAACATTTGGCTGGAAGAAGTGCAAGCTGGAATCAAGATTGCTGGGAGAAATATCAGTAACCTCAGATATGCAGATGACACCACCCTTATGGCAGAAAGAGAAGACGAACAAAAAAGCCTCTAGAAGAAAGTGAAAGAGGAGGGTGAAAAAGTTGGGTTAAAGCTCAACATTAACAAAACAAAGATCATGGCATCTGGTCCCATCACTTCATGAGAAATAGATGGTGAAACAGTGGAAACAATGTCAGATTTATTTTTGGGGGGCTCCAAAATCACTGCAGATAATGAGCAGCCATGAAATTAAAAGATACTTACTCATTGGAAGAAAAGTTATGACCAAGCTAGATAGCATATGCAAAAGCAGAGATATTACTTTGTCAAGAAAGGTTCATCTAGTCAAGGCTATGGTTTTTCCAGTGGTCATATATGGATGTGACAGTTGGACTGTGAAGATTGTTGAGCGCTGAAGAACTGACGCTTTTGATCTGTGGTGTTGGAGAAGACTCCTGAGAGTCCCTTGGACTGCAAGGAGATCCAACCAGTGCATTTGGAAGGAGATCAGCCCTGGGGTTTCTTTGGAAGGACTGATGCTACAGCTGAAACTCCAGTACTTTGGCCACCTCATAGGAAGAGTTGACTCATTGGAAAAGACTCTGATGATGGGAGAGATTGGGGACAGAAGGAAAAGGGGATGACAGAGGATGAGATGGTTGGACAGCATCACTGACTCGATGGAAGTGAGTTAGAATAAACTCCGGGAGATGGTGATGGACAGGGAGGCCTGGCATACTGCAATTCATGGGGTTGCAAAGAGTCAGACACGACTGAGTGACTGAACTAAACTGAACTGAACTGTATACGTGAAATAGAGAATTTTCAATGAATCAGAAATTGATATTTGAGCTAAAACATCAAATAGGTACAGCTATATTTCATATATTTCCTGAATAACAGAAAGGGTTCTCTGTATTTCTTTGAAAAAAGTCTGGGTGAAGATTTCTCTGCATGAAATAGGGGATTAGCATATTTTACACATGCAAAACCAAAACACTTATGATTATACAGTGGAAGTGATAAATAGATTCAGGGGATTCTATCTGATAGACAGAGTGCCTGAAGACCTATGGGTGGAGGCGTGACATTGTACAGTAATCAGGGATAAAGACCATTCCCATATAAAAGAAATGCAAAATGACAAAGTGATGAGGCCTTACAAAGATCTGAAAAGACCAAAGACGCAAAACAAAAACGGGAAAATGAAAACAATACCCATTTGAGTGCAGAGTCCCAAAGAATAGCAAGGAGAGATAAAACCTTCCTCAGTTATCAAAACCAGTTAATAGAGGAAATAAATAGAATGGGAAAGCCTACAGATCTCTTCAAGAAAATCAGAGATACCAAGGGCACATTTCATGCAAAGAGGGGCACAATAAAGGACAGAAATGGTATGGAGATAACAGAAGCAGAAGCTCTTAAGAAGAGGAGGGAAGAATACACAGATGAACTATGCACAAAAGATCTTCATGACCCAGTTAAGCACAATGGTGTGATCACTCACCTAGAGCCAGACGTCCTGGAATGCAAAGTCAAGTCTTAGACTTTAGAAGCATAACTATAAACAAAGCTCATGGAGGTGATGGAATTCAGTTGAGCTCTTTCACATTCTAAAAGATGATGTTGTGAGTGTGCTGCCCTCCATATGCCAGCAGATTTGGAAGACACAGCTGTGACCAGATGACTGGAAAAGTTCAGTTTTCATTCCAACCACAATAAAAGGCAATCCATCGAATGTGCAAACTACTGCTTAACTGCACTCATCTCACACATTCGCAAAGTATTGCTCAAAATTCCCAAAGCCAGGCTTCAATAGAATGTGAACCATGAGCTTCCAGATGTTCAAGCTCGATTTAGAAAGGTCAGAAGAACCTGAGATCAAATTACCAACACACGTTGGGTTATCAAAAAAGCAAGAGAACACCAGAAAAACATCTACTCCTTTTTGGCTATGCCAAAGTCTTGTTTGTGTAGATCACAACAAAACATTTTAAATTCTTCTAAACATGGGACTACTAGAGTATGTTATATGCCTCCTGATAAATCTGTATGCAGTTCAAGAAGTAACAGTCAGAAAAGGAAATGGAACAACAGACAGGTTCTGAGTTGGGAAAGGAATATTTCAAGGCTGTACTGTCAACCTCTTTATTGAACTTACATGAAGAGTTCATCACACAAAATGCCAGACTGAATGAAACAGGGTTTGGGATCAAGTTTTCTGGGAGAAATATTAATAACATCAGATATGCAGATGGCATGATTCATGTAGCAGAACACGGAAAGAACTACAGAGTATCTTGAGGAAAGTAAAAGAGGAGAGTGATTCAGGTGACTTAAAACTCAACATTCAAAATGAGATTCATGGCATCTAGTCCCATCACTTCATGGCATAAAGATGGGGAAACAACGGAAACACTGAGAAACTTTATTTGGGGGGAGCAGGTTCCAAAATCACTGAAGATGGTGACTCTGTTCAGGAAATTAAAATATGCTTTCTGCTTAGAAGAAAAGTTACAACCAGGCTAGACGGCACATTATAAAGCAGACAAAGGTCAGTCTCATCAAAGCTATGTACAGAGATGAGAATTGGACCTAAAGAATCTTGACCTCCAAGGAATCGATGCTATTGATATGTGGTGTTAGAGAAAACACTTGAGAGTCCCTTGGACTGCAAGGAAATGAAAGGAGTCAATTCTAAAGGAAATCAGTTCAGAATATTGATTGGAAGGGCTGATGCTGAAACTGGATCCTGGATATTTTAGCCACCTGAAATGAAAGGCTGACTCATTGGGAAAGAACCTGATGCTGAGAAAGATTGAAGTCTGGAGGAGAGGGTGACGACAGAAGATGAAATGCTTGGTGGCATCACGGAATCAGTGGTTATGGGTTTGAGCAGGCTCTATGAGTTGGTGATTGACAGGGAAGCCTGGCATGCTGCAATCCATGGGGTCAGAAGTCGGACTGGACTAAGTACTTAATGATACTCACCGTACTTACTTAGGTTCTCAGCAAAATGGAAATGGTAAAGAACTCTCTTACCCATCAATTGAATCCTGACGATGGGACCTCACCAATCCTGAGGAATGGTCATTGCAAATGGATGTTATCTAAACCAATTTCTGCCTATTACTTTAGTGATGACACAAAGCAAGCACATTATGGTAATCATGCCTTCGTTAACCTTCCCTAACCAAGACAATAGGCTGCACTAGCCATTGGGGAGCTTACAGGATCACAAGGTCTCCTGTAAATGGTTGGAGCCACCTGGGCCTTTCCCACAGAGGGTTTTCAGGTGTGATGAGGTCACCTTTTCCATGGCAAAAATTCTCATCTATGGCCACCAGTCTTACTGCCAGTCCTCTGAATTTGTGAGAACCCCACAAGACCAATTCTAGCTTGCAAAGTATACATCTGCTTAAAAAACAAACAAAAGGATAAAATCCAGTCCAAACTGAAGTGCCTAAGGATAATCAAATGGTCCTCAGTTCTATGAAGGGCCATTAGGGCCACAAAAGCACGGGTCCAGGCAAGTTCATTGTTAACACCTGCAGCCCTTCAAAGGACATGTCCTGGTAATGGATAAAGATTGTAGATTGTAAGTCCTCTACCGATTTGAGAAATTGTGTCAACAAGACCTCTGAACCTCCCATCTTAGCCAAGCCTAAAAGACAGAATATGTGCATATCAGGCCCAAGACACATTCAACTGGGAATATTTGGAGGTAACAGTACCAGGTATAGGACACTATAGAGAAGGTGTACACAAAAATGAAATAATAAAAAAAAAGCCTTTTGTGCCAGTTTCAGACTGAAAATGTGCATTTCCCAGATGCCCAAGTGAACAGGATTCAAGTCACTAATAACACTCAACGTAGCCACATGTCAATGCAGATTCCCACTAGGTAACTTCAGAAGCTTCTGTGCAGGCCTGTCTTCAGCCTCTGCTTTCCATTCATAAATTGTGTTCATTCAATCAGCAGACAGTATGAAATATAGGCAATGGGTAGGCACCCACGGAAGATGATGAAGACTGTAAGAACAAAGTACCTTTCCAGGGCAAGGGACAGACAACACCACAGGTTGGTGATAAGATGGAGGAAGTTGGAGAGGAGAATGAAGGGCAGATTTCAGATCTAGCTTCTGGACATTTAGGGTGATGGCAGCTGCTCCAGACCTGGCTGCAGGCCTTGAGGAGATATTTCCAAATGTAATAAATTAAAGTGGTCTCTGTCCTTTATGAGCTTTTACAACCTTAAAGCCTCAGCCTATGATACTATACCAAGTAGAGAGTCATAGCTTAGAAATTCAAGAGATATTAATTTAGGGAGGGTGTGTGAGACTTGTCGGAGATGTGTTCTATCAGACATGTTCTAACATTTAGCATAATTAACGGGGCTCGAGCCAGGACTCACTTATATGCATGTAGACTGCTATCTTAGGAAAATTCCCATTATGAGATCATATAACCTGATATCTGGGATTTCACTTTCTTGGTGAGTACTTCTCCACTTAAGAAAAAGGAAGATAGCACTAGTTAGAAGGTACATCTTTGTATTAGGACTTTTCTATCAATTTCCCAACTCTACCAATTGTTCTAGGTAACTTCCTGACACTACTAAATATGGCCAACTATATAGTATCTCCTCCTGCCATACTAGAGGCACTACAGTAAGTGTAAAGGCAGATAACACACACAAGTACATTTATAGCTCATGATTCTTTGCTAATTTTCTTTTCAGTTGATGTATCCATAGGTGTGAGTGGGGTATTAAAGTCCCCCATTATAATTGTGGTACTGTTAATTCCCCCTTTCCTACTTCCTTGCATTTGCCTTGCATCTTGAGGTGCTCCTAAATGGCACAATGGACTAGTTACACCTAATTGTTATACATAGGCATTACACTCATTAGTAATGGAATCACCTTTTTCCAGTGCAGTCCTGAGCCCAAGTCTTGGTCCCTGCACGATAGCAGGCTGTATCCTTCCCATGTTCAAACCGTGAGAAACACTCCTGAGCCCACATCTCTGTCACTGCACTGAACTAGGCTGGGTCCAGCAGTTGCTCAAACCCCTGGAAAATACTCATGAGTCCACATCTCGGTCACTGCACTGAACCAGTCTAGGTTCTTCCTTAGTTAGTCCCCCGACACATACCTCTGAACCAACATCTCGGGCCCTGCCCTGAAGCAGGTTGGTCCTTCCCATGTTCAAGCCCCGACAAATGCTCCTGAGCCAACCTCTCGGTCACTGCACTGAACTAGGCTCGCTCCTACACTTGAATCTCATGCCCTGCACAAGATCCAGTCTATGTCTTGCCCTTGTTAGATCCCCCAACACATACACCTGAGCCCACATTTCAGTCCCCGCACTGAAGCAGGCTGAGTCCTGCCTATTGTTCAAGCCTCCGGCAAACAACCGTGAGCACACAACTCGCTCCCTGCCCCTGAAATTAGGTCTGTCCTGCCCTTGTTCAATCCCCCAGAAAACACTCCTGATCCCTCATCTCACTCCCTGCTCTGAGACCCCGATAAATACTCCTGAACCTACGTCTTAGTTCGTGCACTGAACCAGTCTAGGTCATGCCCTTGTTAGATCCACCAACACATACTGCTGAGCGCACATCTCAGTCCCTGCACTAAACTAGGCTGGGTCCTGCCCTTGTTTAAGACCCCAACAAACACTCTTGTGTCCATATCACATCCCCAGCACTGAACCAGTCTAGATCATGCCCTTGTTAGATCCCCCAACACATACTCCTCAACCCACATCTCGGTCCCTGCACAAAAGCAGTCTGGGTCCTGCCCTTGTTGAAGACCCTGACAAACACTCCTGAGCCTGCATCTCAGTCCCTGCACTGAACTAGGCTGGGTCCTGCCCCTGTTCAAACTCCCGACAAACATTCCAGAGCCAACATCTCTGTCCATGCACCGTCCATGTTCAAGCCCCCTGGCAAACAATCCTGAGCCGACACCTAGCTCCCTGCCCCTGAACTAAGGTGTGTCCTCCCCTTGTTCAACTCTCTGCCCCCCAGGAAACACCCCTGATCCCACATATCACTCCCTGCACTGAAGCCGTCTGGGCCCTACCCTTGTCCAAGACCCTGACAAATACTCTGGAACCCACATGTCAGTCCCTGCACTGAAGCAGATGGGTTCTTGCCCATGTTCAAGCCACGACAAATACTCCTGAGCCCACATATCACTCACTACAATGAACTAGGCTGGGTCCTACACTTGTTCAAGACCCTGACAAACACTCCTGAGCCAACATCTCGGTCACTGCACTGAACGAGTCTGCTGCTACCACTGCTAAGTCTCTTCAGTTGTGTCCGACTCTGTGCGACCCCATATATGGCAGCCCACCAGGCTCCCCCATCCCTGAGATTCTCAAGACAAGAACACTAGAGTGGGTTGACATTTCCTTTTCCAAGAATGAGAGTGAAAGTGAAGTCGGTCAGTCGTGTCCAACTCTTAGTGACCCTGTGGACTGTAGCCCACCAGGCTCCTCCATCTATGGGATTTTCCAGGAAAGAGTACTGGAGTGGGGTGCCATTGACTTCTCCGACTGAACGAGTCTAGGTCCTGCCATTGTTCGATCCCCCTACACATACTCCTGAGGCCACATCTCGGTCTCAGCACTGAACTAGGCTGGGTCCTGCCCTTGTTCAAACCCACGACAAACACTCCTGAGCCTGCATCTCGGTCACTGCACTGAACTAGGCTGGGTCCTGCCCTTGTTCAAACCCACGACAAACACTCCTGAGCATGCATCGCAGTCCATGCACTGAACTACGCTGGGTCCTGCCCATGTTCAACTCCTTGACAAAAACTCCTGAGTCAACATCTCCATCCCTGCACTGAATCAGGATGGTTTCTGCCTCTGTTCAAGCCCTGACAAACAATCCTGAGCCGACGACTCGCTCCTTGCCCCTGAACTAAGGTGAGTCCTTCCCTTGTTCAAACCCCCAGAAACACTACTAAGCCCTCATCTCACGAACTGCACTGAACCAGGCTGGGTCCAGACCTTGTCAAAATCCCTGACAAAAACTCCTAAGCCCACATCTCAGTACCTGCACTAAAATAGGCTGGGTCAAGCCCTTGTTCAACCTCCCCGACAAACACTCTTGAGCCTCCACCACCATCCCTGCACTGAACTAGGCTGTGTCCTGCACTTATTCAAGACCCTGACAAACTACTCCTGAGCCAACATCTTGGTTCCTGCACTGAACCAGGATAGTTCCTGCCTTTGTTCAAGCCCCGGCAAACAATCCTGAGCCGAAAACTCTCTCCCTGCCACTGAAGTAAGGTGTGTCCTCCCCTTGACCAATACCCCAGGAAACACTACGAGCCCATATCTCATTCACTGCACTGAAGTACGCTGGTCCCTGCCCTCATTCAAATCCCTGACAAACACTCCTGAGCCAACATCTCCATCCCTGCACTGAACTAGAATGGTTTCTACTTTGTTCAAGCCCCCACAAAACCATCCTGAGCTGACAACTCGCTGCCTGCCCCTGAACTAAGGTGTGTCCTCCCCTTTTTCAATCCCCCTGGAAACACTCCTGTACCCGCATCTCACGCCCTGCCTTGAAGCCGCCTGGTTCCTGCCCTTGTTCAAGACTTTGATAAATGCTCTTGAAGCCACATTTCGGTCCCTGCACTGAAGCAGGTGGGTCCTGCCCACGTTGAAGCCCTGACAAACACTTCTGAGCCCACATCTCGCTCCCTACACTGAACTGGGCTGAGTCCTACACTTGTTAAGATTAGATCAGTCGCTCAGTCATGTCTGGCTCTTTGCGACCCCATGAATCTCAGCACGCCAGGCCTCCCTGTCGAACACCAACTCCAGGAGTTCACTGAGACTCACGTCCATCGAGTCAATGATGCCATCCAGCCATCTCATCCTCTGTGGTCCCCTTCTCCTCCTGCCCCCAATCCCTCCAAGCATCAGAGTCTTTTTCAATGAGTCAACTCTTCGCATGAGGTGGCCAAAGGACTGGAGTTTCAGCTTTAGCATCATTCTTCCAAAGAAATCCCAGGGCTGATTTCCTTCAGAATGGACTGGTTGGATCTCCTTGCAGTCCAAGGGACTCTCAAGAGTCTTCTCCAACACCACAGTTCAAAAGCATCAATTCTTTGGCGCTCAGTCTTCTTCACAGTCCAACTCTAACAACTATAAATGACTACAGAAGAAACCATAGCCTTGACTAGACTGATTTTGAATATGCTATCTAGGTTGGTGATAACTTTACTTCCAAGGAGTAAGCATCTTTTAACTTCATGGCTGCAGTCACCATCTGCAGTGATTTGGAGCCCAGAAAAATAATGTTTGCCTCTTTTTCCACTATTTCTTCATCTATTTCCCATGAAGTGATGGGATTGGAGGCCATGATCTTTATTTTCTGAATGATGAACTTTAAGCCAATTTTTTCACTCTCCACTTTCACTTTCATCAAGAGGCTTTTCAGTTCCTCTTCACTTTCTGCCATAAGTGTGGTGTCATCTGCATATCTGAGGTTATTAATATTTCTCCCGGCAATCTTGATTCCAGCTTGTGTTTCTTCCAGTCCAGCGTTTCTCATGATGTATTCTGCATGTAAGTTAAATAAACAGTGTGACAATATACAGCTTTGGGGTATTCCTTTTCCTATTTGAAATGAGTCTGTTGTTCCATGTCCAGTTCTAACTCTTGCTTCCTGACCTGCATACAAATTTCTCAAGAGGCAGATCAGGTGGTCTGGTATTCCCATCTCTTTCAGAATTTCCCACACTTTACTGTGATCCACACACTTGTTCAAGACCCTTACAAACACTCCTGTGCCAATATCTTGTTCCCTGCACTGAAATAGGCTGGGTTCAGCACTTGCAGAAGTCCCCTGCAAATGCTCCTGAACCCACATCCTGGTCCCTGCACTGAGGCAGGCTGGGTCCTGCCCTTGTTGAAACCCCTGACAAACACTCCTGAGCCCACACATCAGAAACTTCACTGAACCAGGCCAGGAACTGCACATATTCAAGTCCCTGACCAACTGTTCTGGGCCTGCATCTGACTCAAAGGCTGGTTTCTGGTCTTATTTAAGCCCCAGCAAGCAATCCTGAGCCCACAAATTGCTCCCTGACCCTGAAATAAGGTGTGTGCTCCCCTTGTTCAATCCCCCAGGAAACACTACTGAGCCTGCATCTCACTCGCTGCCCTGAACCAGGGTGGGTCCCTCCAAAGTTCAAGCCATGACAAACACTGCTGAGCCAACATCCCGGTTCCTGCACCAAACCAGGCTGGTTCTTGCCCATATCAACCACGACAAACACTCCTAAGACCACATCTTGGTTCCTGCACTGATAGCGGCTGGGTCCTGCCCATATTCAAGCCCAGACAAACACTCCTGACCCCATTTTTTGCCCCTGAACTGGACTAGGCTGGGTCCTACATATGTTCAAGACCCTGACAAACACTCCTTGGCGTGCATTTGACTCTCAGGCTGATCTCGTTCCCTACACTGAACTAGACTAGGTCCAGCACTTGCTGAAATCCGTGGGAAATACTCCTGAGCCCATATCTGGGTCCCTTCTCTGAACCAGGCCGGGTCCTGCCCTTGTTCAAGCACCCGAAAAACACTCCTGAGCCCACATCTCGGTCCCTGCACTGATCGCGGCTGGATCCACCCCTTGTTCATCCAGACAGACACTCCTGAGGCCACATCTCAGTCGCTCCAATGAACCAGGCTGGGTCCTGCCTTTGTTCAAACCCCCAACAAACACTCTTGAGCCCACATCTCAGTCCTTGCACTGAATCAGGTGGGTCCTGCCCATGTTCAAGCTCTTTGTAGAATGCATGTATCATATATCAGGACTATAGGATGGCTGGCTTAGCTTGGTCCTCTTGCTGCTCCAGGCCCCACAGGCTTGGGTGACAGGGCAGGCTGGGATGTGTTCTCACATGGAGAACAGTGCCACTTTGAAAGGGCCTCAATAGGGTAAATGGCAGACATGCATGTCTCCGACACCGGTGAGTCATGGAACTTAAGGGGAACTGTCTTTAGAGTCTCCCTGGCAGGCATTCGAACAAGGTTCAGGGAGTTCCCTCATGCCAGCAGAGCGGGCCCCATTTCTCCCTCTGTGCAAAGTGTGGCCAAGCCACCTCAGGCCTGTGCAGTGTTCACATCTGTCCAGCGAGGGAGGGAGGGTCGCACGTCCAATTCTGCAGTTCAGCAGTGACCGCCCACTGTTGGCTCTCAAGGTTGAGAAAGCTCTCTCCGAACGTGTGGACTAAAACCGTCTAATCTCCCATGGCTGCAACTCACTCAGGATGCGAAGGGCTTGCAAATGATAAGCGTCTTTTCTAAGAGCTGCTGTCCAGAGAGTGGCAGACGGCAACAACACTACTTAGAGAGACAGAGACACACAGACATCAGCCCCTGGTACACATACAGAAGGATTGCCCCAAACAGTGCTATGCCGGAAGCAAAGATAGAGAGACAAAGAGCGAGCTCTGCACCCTAAGGCTCTGGTCTCCCTGAACAGTGAAGATCAACTGTAGCAAATTTGGGGTTTTTTCCCTACTCCCCTAGCATCAGGACAGCAACAGGCTCCCTGTCCCATGAAGAAAAGTATCCAGCCATTTGGCACCCCTGCATATCCTTGGGATAGTCGGGGAGAGCTCCCAGTTATTGCCGGTTCTAGGGGACACAGGAGTGTATTGTTTGGATTGCGGAGCAGGAACCCGTGGCTGGAATTTCCAGAGCCAGGTCAATGACAGCGCCTGGGGCTACCCCAGCCATATGCAAAACCCTCTACATTCCTGGGGCAGAATCTGGCCACGTCGGGGCACCGGAGCACAGGAACCGCGGAAGATGCCCTCCGGTCTAGGGGCATGTCCATAAGGGTGCCGCCCACTACCCTCTCCGCCTTTGGTCTAGATTTGGGCAAGGAGCCTGTGCGTGGCTCACAGCCTAGGCTCCTGCCTGTTTTCCGCTGATGTCCCAGGGCCCGTTCACCCTGGCCTGGGCTGTGCGGCACCCCTTTCCTTGGCCTCACGGCATCCCCAACACACCAATCCCCACCTCCCGACGATCCCCCTCACTCCCCACCCCCAAAGAGCTAGTGGGTCCCACAGGTTTACTGCAGCCTGGGCCGCCATTATGCACCATTGTCTGTGCTGTTATATCGTGTCCCTTCACATCTGCCCCAGCTTGGGCCAAGAGGAGCGTGAGAGGCAATCAAAGGAAGGCGGGAGTGTCCTGGAACCCCCGACCTTCTTAGCTGTGAGCCCCAGTACTCAGGAAGAAACCCCCACCCCTCAACCCTGGATCTGCCGTCCTGAGGCTGTGTGCAGCTGGAACCTTGCAACCACCAGTTGTCACGCCAGGTGAAGAAGCCATCCTCTCTAGGGTGGAGGCCGTGCAAGACAGCGAGACCCTGGTGGACGGAGACGTGGCAGGTATCGGGTGGAAGTTCCAGCTGCTTGCAGAAGACATCATGGAAGAGGTGGAAGCTGTGGCAGATGAGCAGTGGGAACAGTGGTTCTCCCAAGAGCTGGAGGAGAAGACGGTGAAGGAGCAAGGCCAGGACAGGCCGGGAGGCCCGAGTGAGCACCAAGTGCTAGATGTCCTGAAGGCTTTGGCCGCCCTGCAGGTGGAACTGAGCTCTGAGTGTGAGCAAAACCACAGGGCCTACCATCAGAGGAGGAAGCATCACTTGGCTTGGGGGAGTGCCATCATCCAGGGCATCCCTGGCTTCTGAGCCAAAACTGTATCCTTTCTGCTGCTCCTCTGGGTCCGCTGCTCATGAGAAGGAGGAGATGGGGCAGGAGCAGGAGGAGGGGGAGGGGCGAGGGCACAGGAAGGGCACTGGAGGCCCCTGAAAGAAATGTGGTCCTGGGCAATTGGCAAGCTCCAAAGGCCCAGCCGAGTAGGATCCGGGCAGGGCTACATATGTACACGTTGCAGCCATACCTTTGAGTGTCTCCTTCAGGCCTGCATCTGAGGAGGAGCAGTATCTGAGGCCTCCAAGTCAGGAATGACCAGAGATGGTACACCAGAGCAGCATCGGCACACAGTTATTGCTGTAAATGCGGGTGATCCTGGCATATAGCTGAGACATGTGAGTCATTCATATGCACACACACAACACACACACATATACATACACACGTACACACACACACACACACACACACACACACACACACAACCCCTTTGCTTTCAAACACGGATTGTCACAGGACTGCAAATCTGACCATGTAAGCAGTGACATGCCACTACCCAGCATACACAGGTCTGGAGGAGAACAGTAGTGGTCAGAAATAGCCCCTGCTTGGAGAATGCAGACCACCTCAGATGCACACCACAACAAGAGGCCCAGAGCCATGAGCGTGTCTGATGGTATGGCAAAGCCTGATGACATCAGTGGTGGCCAGGTAACAGGCAGTACCCAGCTCCTTGCAGATGCCTTTTCCAGTATCCTTGTTCCACCCCAGACTAGGACTGATGCTCCTGGCTCTTTTTGGCCTGGCATGTAGCTCCCTGAATGGCTTCTTGACCTAAAGCAGAATATTAGCCACCCTCAAGTTTCCGTCATGATCAGCAACCAAGATCAAGACTTTCTCCGCTACATGATAGACTTGAACGTCAGTGAGGGAGACTGAGGAAGGGTGGGTATGGGACCTGGCGGGGAGTGGGAGGATCCTGTTAGCCATGTTGCTGCACTGTGAGACTTTAGAGAGGTGTCGTGGAAGCTGTTAATGCCTGCCTGGGAGGCAAGCTGAGGCCCCTAGAAGTTTGCACCTTTTCTCTCCTCCCTATCCTGGCAGGTGCAGGTGTGGAACCATCTGCAGTCCCCCTGCAAGCTGGTCTTTTCCTTTCAGGACAACTCCTACTTCTTGAACACCGTGATCATTAAGGAGTATTACCTTGACATCACTGGTAAAACGTGGCTCCCAGGGTGATGAATGTGGGTGTGCAAGCATGTAGATGCTCCACCTGTGGAGTCCACCCCAGTCTCCCCTGTCTTTCTGCAGGGTACAGGGCATGTCATTCCACTCCAGTCCACTGGTTCTGGGACTTTGAATGGGGATCCCCCAGCCACAGTCTAGACACCAGGAGCCTTAATTTTCTCAACTGGCTTTCAGGCCACAATGGCCCAGAATCGAACAGGATTGCTGATGTGGGGTTGCTTTGGGCCTGCACAAAGTTGATGATTGATGGTGGAGTTCTTGGCTGCTCATGGGAAGGTTTGGGGCCTGGTCAGCCCTGGGTTGACCTTGCTTGGGTTGCCAGCAGCTCATCAGCAATGACGTGTGGGATGATCCCCTGAAGTACTACCTCAGGGAGGAAGGTTCTTCCATCAGAGATAACTGACAGAAACACATGTAGTGAGGGGGTCTGGAGGTAGGCCCTGAGGGACAGCCTTATCGTAGCCGGGACACTATCCTTTCCCAAATGGGATGCTCAGGCTCATGCAAGCTGGCTGCAGAGCCGGCATTTGGGTTATGCATGTAGCAGGTGACTTGCTGAGACTGGGGGCATGGGGGACTCGGTGTGTCTGTGAGTGAAGTCAGTCTCCCTCAAGTCAGCTATGGTTGCAGCTCGAGAGTCCTAGGTGATACCTAGGTGATACCCTATTCCTCTAGAGGCCTAGAGGCAGGGTGAATTAAGGGTCTGTGTCAGAATCATCCGTCCCTGGGTCCTGCCATCCTCCAGCCTCCTGCTGCTCACTGAGTTTGAGATTAACTGGGCCCTTCACTCCCGCCCCTTACCCTGCAATGGCCTATCATTGAAAGGGCATCCTCTCAGTGGTCCCAATGCACCTGTGTGCTGACTTTGGGATCTTGGGTGAATTTCCACATTCACCACTCGGATCTCACCACCAACACCACACATGCTGCGCTCGAAGTGGCTTCAGGCTGCCTTGGGAAAATCGGGTGAATTTGGGAAGAGGTGGACAGGGAGCCCCAAAGGCAGGACATGATGCCGACTGACACCATCTCTGACATTGCTGGACATGGGCGTCTTCAGCTCCTGAAACACCTGCATTCCCTGTTTGCATTTGTGTCCCCATGCCAAGCATGTGTGTATACACACATGTGCTTGTGTTGGCTGTGTTTATGTGTGTGTTTTTGTGTATCCAGCCCAGGGCAGATGCAGAGATGAAGGCGACAGGAAAGGAGGTGCTGAGTAACCAGAAGAGGAGGCACGAGGCGTTCCCAGTCTGAAGGTGGTTTGTTCCGTATCTCTGCACTGACCCTGTCCAGGATGGGAATGAAGAAAGGATGGCCAGTGGTAACTCCCGTCCATGGCTCCAGATATCTGCAATTAGACCAAACACAAAACACGCTCACCATTTCTACTGTGTTGTTGTGTGTGTTTGGACTGGGAAAAGGGATTCATGGTCTGAGGGTTCACTCAGGGCACATCAGGTGGGGTGGGACTTTGAAACCACTGCCTATGGATCCCTGAGTCTGGGGGAACACTGCTGGCCTGTTGAAATGGTGGATGTGGCTATGGCAAGACCCAGGATGGTGAGGAGGCTAAGATTGCCTGCTGCACTGGAGACTTGTTCCACACATGTGAGAAGGAGAACTGGAAAGGTCCTGGGCCAGTGCTGCCCAGGAGCAGCCCATCAGCCAGCACATTCCCTCCCTGAGTGTGGCACACACTGTGACACAAAATGCGAGACATGCTAAAGTAAGCTGTACCTGCAAACCCACAGGCATCCTAGGAGAGACAGGATGTGAGCGTGGCATGCCTCCAGGCACTTCCAGCCTGCCTCCCTGGCAGTGCAGAAAGGCGAGGAAAGCACAGGTGGTTGTACGTGTTTGACCCTGTGCCCGGATGAGCCTGTGAGGGAGGGAACGGAGTGAGTAAGGAGTAATTGCATGTCCCAAAGGACCTCAGGAGAGTGGGAGACAGGGAAGCCCCTGGGGGCAGTTCGGGGCCTGCTGGTTTTCAGGGTCCAGGGTCTAGGCAATAGCCGTCCTGCCAAAGATACCCCATGGTGCATGCTGAAAGTCCTGACGAGAATTCCTTCTTTCCTCTGGGGTCTTGCCACTGGCTTTGGGGGCCTGAGGGGCAAAAGTGTGCATCTGCATTTGAGAGAATTTGAGCAGTCTCGATGAAGCAAAATCTCTGATTTAGTCATAGGGGATCTGAAACCAGGTGACACTCAGAGGGAAGCTGCATTCCAGGTGACCGTCTTGGACACTCCTGGGCCCAACTTGGGGCTGGCTTCCTTGGCATGTGGGCTGTGTAGGCAAGCAGAGATGCGTGTCTGTAGGGAGTCCTACCTGGGCCTAATGAGAGCAACTGAAAGACAGTCTTGACATTTAGCAAATCACTGTGGCCTGGGTGGTTCAAGCCCTCTTGGTGCCTTTGAGCTAGAAAAGCTGCTTTCTGCCCAAGGGAGGCATGAGCTGTGGGCCCAGAAAGGGAAAGTTTTGCAGGGCATCATCTGTTCGGGGACTCCGTGTTCATGGGTACTGTTAAACAGAAGGGAGGACGTGTAGGGATGCCACCTTACCTTTATGGCCTCAGGTTCCAATCTTTGTATCTGAAGAGACCCTGTATCCATGTGCACCTTTCTCACAACATTGGATAAGACCCAGGCCTATCACAGTCTCTTGGGGCTCTTGGAGGCTCTTTGCCCTTTTCCTGCTACATGGAGTTAGCACTTGGGGGCACATGTAGACAGGAGCACACAGAAAGCTACACGGAGCGAAAAAACAGAAGGCCTCACTCAGAATGTTGTTGGCCATAAAGGGTTGTAGGCTAGCAAGAGGGACACAACATTGACAAGGAATGACCTAGATAGGTGCACACCGAGAGAGAGCTTCTCCGAGTCACCTGAGCCCAAAGGTCCTTGTTTTCTGTCCCCACATGGATCAGACCAATGTGACTGGTACTGTGAAGCTGTCCAAGGTGATGGGAGAATGCAGAACGCAAGCGCATGTCATACAGCTGTTCATGGCGAGTGCTTCCAACCCGCTCGCTGCTCTGCAGGTCAGTCCGTGTCACTAGCAAATGCCAAGATTTTGTAACCTTTGAGGATAAGTCACAGAGTTAGATGGAGAAGGCAATGGTACCCCACTCCAGTACTCTTGCCTGGCAATTCCCATAGACAGAGGAGCCTGAGAGGCTGCAGTCCTATGCAGGGGTCGCAAAGAGTCGGACATGATTAAGCGACTTCCCTCTCACTTTTCACTTTCATGCATTGGAGAAGGAAATGGCAACCCACTCCAGTGTTCTTGCCTGGAGAATCCCCAGGACGGGGGAGCCTGGTGGGCTGCCATCTATGGGGTCACATAGACTCAGACTTGACTGAAGTGACTTAGCAGCAGTAGCAGCACAGAGTTAGAAGTGCAAGGTGACATGATTAATTAACAAGTGAAAGGAAACAACCAGGACAAAGAAAGTTACTTTTTCATTGTGAGTACAAAGGTGCTTACCAAAATTCATATTCCTAGAGAAGAAAGCTTGTAATTCTGCACGTGTGCAAGTTTCCTCTCAGGGATGTTACTGTGTACACGTACATGTGTGTGCTCACATGCGCATAGAAGTCCCTGCCAGTATGCTTGTGAGTATGAGCTTCCAGAATTGACCTAGCCAGGTGATGGAAGTTGGATAGCAAAAACATGAAGATCTTAGAGAAAGGTACATAAACTCTGGCCAGCAGAAGCACTGAAGCCAGGGATTCGATCCCCTTTATCTCACTGAGCAAACACGTTCTAAGTGGGATCACAGGGGTGCACCCAGGATGTGTGGCAGAAAGTAGTGGCAGGAAAAAAGAGCCCGGGGAGTGTGCAGAGAAAAGTCCACTACATCTGCAGTTTGTAAAAAGTAGAAAATGTACCAGGAAGGAGAAACTGTACTTAATTAATTGAGATATCTAGCTAAGGAGATTTCCAGCCAAACAGCCAAAAGTGCTTCCTGATTTCTTCTTGCTGCCTATAGTAAAATATAAAGGGAAATTAAAAAAAATACATATTTAAGAGAAAGACTATTAAAAAATAAGACAAAACTTCCTGAATTGGAAATTTTC
Organism: Bos taurus; assembly: GCF_002263795.3. Classification (NCBI taxonomy): domain Eukaryota; kingdom Metazoa; phylum Chordata; class Mammalia; order Artiodactyla; family Bovidae; genus Bos; species Bos taurus. The sequence goes on from NC_082638.1 coordinate 26,305,356, forward strand.
TAGTCTTTTAACATGACAGAGGATGCTAAAATTAATGGCTCTCAAGCAAGGTTCTATCCAGGGCATTGAGATAAGGTGGTCTAAATATAACATTTTATAGCACCTATACATCAATTCTTATTCCTTTATTTATTTTTAATAAAGGTGGTCTAAAGATGAGTGTGACTGTAAAATTCTTTGTTAAGCCTCAGAAAGCTGGAAGGGGATGCTTCATGGCATTATTTAGGCAGGCCAATGCCCTCCAAAGAGTTTAGGGGTGTCACTCAGAGATCATTTCAGTCACACAATAAGACTTCTACCAGGTTTCAGGGTGTTATCCCTCAGCTATCTCAGCAGAAAACCAAGACAGACTAGGCCTTATTATGAAGACATGTGTAATGGTGGCTTTGGAGTGGGGTGCTTTGCCATGAAAACCAGTAAGACTATCAGGAGACACACCAAGTTTTTAAAATAACATATTTAAGTTCAGATTGGACTGAAAGGACCAGCAATAGTACAAAATAAGAGACCTCTGGATTTCTACCTTCGACAAGCAGAAAGTAGGCTAGGGAGACTGTTTCACTGTAACCATATACTATCCACCTTTCATGCAATGGAATCATGTCAGAGGGCAGAATTAAAAATTCAGAGACTGAAGCCTAGGAAGTTTCCAGGCCTTAAATCCTAATCAAAGGACTGCCAACAAGAACCTGTGGGATTTCAGAACTGCTACTGTTGACTCCTATCTCCCCTCCCCTTTCTGGAACAGGAGTGTCTATGAAGGTTATCTATGCCTGACCCAGCACTGTATGTTGGCTGTGAAATGAGCAGATCAACTCATCTCTTTTGCTCACAGATCATCAGGTCTACAGGAACTACACTTTTATAATTTGAACTGATGTGTTAGAGATGACTTGAGAGTCTCATGGACTGCAAGGAGATCAGACCAGTCAATCCTAAAGTAAAGCATTCCTGCATATTCATTGGAAGGACTGATGCTGAAGCTGCAGCTCCAATACTTTAGCTACCTGATGCGAAGAAGTGACGCATTGGAAAAGTCCCTGACGTGGGAAAGATTGAAGGCCGGAGAAGGGGACGGCAGAGGATGAGATGGTTGGATGGCATCACCAACTCAATGGACTTGAGTTGGAGCACGCCTCTGGAGTTGATGGTGGACAGGAAACCCTGGCGTGCGGCAGTCCATCGGGTCGCAAAGAGTAGCACACAACTGAGTGACTGAACACTTGAGATAGTGCCCAAGTGCACCCTGGTCCATATCTGGACCTGACTTAGATGACAAGGTCCTGAACTTCAAGTTAATGCTATAATGGATAAATTATTTGAAAGCATTTGCAGGAAAATGCATTTTGGACATACAAGTATGTAAACAATTTGTGGCCATGGGTTTTAAAGTATGTCCACAAGTCCTTTCCTTCAAGGGTGGACCTTATACTCCCCTTTACATGTTGGCTGGACTTAGTGGCTCATTTCTAATGTTAGAATATTGTAGAAATGAAAATGAAGTGTCTGACTATGCTTTTGTAGGTCATAAAAGGCACTGCAGCCTCCTTGCTCATCCTCTTGGATCACTCACTCTAGAAGCCAGCTTAGTCATATCTTGAGAACACTCAGGTAGCCCAGGGGCCCATGTGAAAGAACTGAGGCTTTCCCCCAATAGCCAGCAAGGAAACTGGTTTCAACAGCTATGTGAGTAAGCCATCTTGGAAGGAAATCCACCAGCCCATGTCAAGGCTTCAGATGACAAAAATCTCATGAAAACCTGAGCCAGAACACTCAACTGAATTACTCCTGGATTCCCAACTTTCAGCAGCAGTATGAGATAATATTGTTTTAAGCTGTTGCTTTGGGATAATTTGTTATGCAGCAGTAGTTCATTAACGCACTGCCAACTTTGGTTCATGTCTTTATACCGGGGTGTCTGTCCATTTAGTCTAATCTAAGCTAGATTCTGCTACTTCAGTTTAGAAAACATACTTCACCCTTGATCTGACCACCCTCAGATCAGATCAAATTCTTTATCACTCACTTCAATATCTTATCAGTCTTGCCTAGCCTCAGCAATGATCCTCTCAGTTGAGCCACAATCCACCGGCACACTTATGGTCGTCTTAATAAGTTTCCATCCACTGACACCCACTCTGTTGTTGTTCATTGCTTTTCAGTCTCCCAGTCTCTCTTTGCTATCACATGGACCCACCCTGTTCCTTAGCTATAAATCCCAGCTGTGTCCCTGCTGGAGTCAGACTTAAAATCAATCTCTCTCCCGTATTATAAGACCTCAGCTGTAGTACTCTTACCTTGAATAACGTTTTTCTTACCACCTTTAGGAAGCGTTATGCATCATTTTTTTAACTTTTCCAGGTTCTGTTAGTAGGGATTATTCTCAAAGGAATAGTTTTATACTTTTACTTTTTATACTATATTCCTTCGGGGAGCAAATTTCTAGAATGAAAACATTTCGTGTTTTTACCGTACAAACAGAAAATATCTTTTAAAATACATTTATATGTCTTTAAAAAATGTAGTAATCTGAAAAGGATGTGTATATAGACATGCCAGTGTATATACACACATACCCTCAGACCTCCAAGGAAAACTTAATTCTCAGTAAACTATAAATTAAAACATTCAGCCTGCAGGTAGTGAAATTTTTGTAATTAATGTGCCAAAAATCATAGAGAATGAAATTTTAATTTTAAAAATGTATACATAAAACCATCTGGGATTCAGACAAAATAGGTTATTTAAATAAAGTTAGGTCAAGCCCTAAACCATCTAGTTAAAGAAAAAAAAAAAAAAGAAAGAAAGAAAAGAAATAGCCTCATGTAATAACCTATAATGAAAAATAACCTAAAAAATAGATATATTTATGCATAATTAAATCACTCTGATATACATCTGAAACACAACATTGTAAATCAAATATATTTCCATAAAATTTGTAAAGAAAGCTTTTAAAGTATATGATTATAAAGAAAAAATCCTAAACAAAGTAGAAGGTATATATGAATGGAAACAAAAATAGAAAACAACAAAAATAAAACTTGCTGGGATAATAAAACAAGAGCTGCTTCTTAAAAAAAAAAAATCAGAAACATTGATACAACTATAGCCAATCTAATAAGGGGAAGAGGAGGTTAATTCCAATACTAGAAATGACACATGGAATGGGATTCTGAGACGGTAATATTCAACCCTGAGTGGAATTACTTTTGCTTCAGGAAAGGTCAAGTCAAACCAAAACCTGGGAAAAGAAAGGGAAGGAAAGAAAGAGAAAGACGGCCATGGGAAGAAAGGAAGAAAAGGAAAGTAAGGGAGAAAGAAAGAAAAGTAAATGTCTCAACAGATGTTGTAAATATCCAATGAAACAATTCTCTTTAAAATCTAAAAAGAGAAACAGAAATTCATTAAGCCATATCCTCACTGCCTTTGATGGTACTAAGAACCAGAAAACCCATTTACACATCGCTGTTTAGAATTTCTGGACAACACAATAAGATTATTTAAAAAAAAGAAACAAACAAAAAAATGCTATGTTATTTGTAAAAAGATGGACAGCAGAAATAATTTTTAAAAAAACATTTTATTTTTATAAATAGTAATTTTACTGACAATGTTTTGGCAACATTAATAAAACAATAAATTTTACCTGAACGAACAAGCAAAGTAGACAAGGAAATTCACCAAAGGCAAAGCAAAATAGTCATCTTGACAGATATTCAATACATTTGTAAAAAAACACAAAGTGTCATTGCTTGAAAAAAATAGAGAGGTATCAATAGAAAAAGAGAGGAAGCTCCTGAAAGAACTCAACTCAGTATTAACTATCTTTGTTCTGCAGGCACAGAAACTTGCTCAAGTTAATTTTACGAAGCAAAGCCCTGATGTTATTATCTCTTTTCAGGTTTTGTGTGTATGTGTGTCTGTGTGTGAAAATCTAGGAAGTTTAGGCTGGACAGGGAAGAAGAGTGTAGAGACTTAAAGTACCTTTAAGGAGGAGAAGGAAAAGGAGGGGCGTGAGGATTTCATTGTGTGATTTGAACAGCATTGGTGAAGCTCAAACAAGGGATGTAGCAAGCCATGCAGGCCTAGGGGAAGAGCATTTCCAGAAGAAGAGAATTTGCAAAGTCTTTGGATTGGGAAGAAATGGAATTTGCTTAGGGAAAGCAAGGCCAGTGTTGTCAAACACTGGGCAGCAGTGGGGAAAACAGTAGAGTAGAATGACAGAGAATGGAAGAGAGGAAGTAGTCAGGGACCATATCACTGGAAACTTTTCATTTGGCAGTAAATCAACTTGTACTCCTTAGGAGCATACTACAGAGCAAACAACAGTAACAGTGTTGATAATCCTAAGCAACAATAAAAACATATAAATAAAACATTTCATATTTTTACAATAGAAATAGAATAAAGGAGATAAGAATGCAATAGTCTGCACATTTATACATAGTTTTCACCTGAGACCAGAAGACACACACACACACACACACACACACACTCTTTATACACCTAAAAGCGGTTTAAGCTGACACTTAGCAAAGTGCTTTGGCCCAAGCAAACTAACTGGAAAGGCCTAGTAAAATATTCAAAGTGCAAACCAATCAATCAAGCATTGAGTAAATAAATACAATTTACTTGTGTTTGAATTCACACTCAGGAAATTACCTAATATGGAGACAAGAGACTCACTACAGCTTAGTCATCTGTAGTCCTTCCACTTTTGTTCTGAGAGGGATGGTAACCCCTTGGTGATGATCACTTTCTAGCATTTTGTGAAAGCTTAGAGGATTTAAATGAATTGTGGAGGTGGGTCGGGGCAGGGGGGAAAGAGTGGGGAGAGACAAAGAGGAGGAGAAAGGATGAGGAAACAGAGAGATTTCTCCTGGCATAGGTCTACAGCCAAGATTCCAGGTTCCTTGAATGGTGCACAGAGATTCTAGGTATCTGTGCCAGAAGTGGAGAAGGTATGGCATTCAACTCCAGGAGGAGACTCAACTCCAGGAACCCACAGAGGAAGCCAAGTGTGCTGAAACACAGGAACCAGTACTTAGAGGGTACACCACAGGTCTGTGAAAGAGCCCTTGGAGATCACACGAAAAAAGGTTTCCACAAGTATAATCACAGACTAGGTAGTTGGATACAGTAGAGGAAGGATGATAACTCTATGACCTGATAATTACTGAAATAAATGAGAAAATTCCTGCACATCAGACTGTGTCAAGTAAGACAGAAACCAAGTATTAGTTTGATAAAATGGGAAATTAAACAAAGAATTAGCTGTTAACTTTAATACATTCATGCCCAAGGCAAGATAAGATACAAAACTGAAATCGTCACATGTTTAAACTAGGGTAAGACACATGTAACTGGAAAATGTAAGGAAAAGTTCTATAGAGGCTTTAATCACCTTTGTATCCACTACATTTACTATTCTCAGATAACTCCTTTGTAGCTTAAGGGAAAGAGAACTAAATTTAGCTCAATTCATAAACTGAAAAGGTTCCCTGTGTTTGATCCTTTTCAGTTAAAACTATGGGTCCAGTACAAATCAAACTGGATGTCAAGGCTTTTTTCTTGGGGAATCTTAACTTGCTTTACTACTGTGATGGAGACTGATAGGGCTACTTCACTTTGACTAGAGGCCAGCCAAATGGGAAAGGAGATGGAATGAATCAAATTCCCCTTTTGATCACTCAACAGGAGGTCCACAGGCACCAGGCCTCATTCTATTAGCTGTCTCTGCTTCTCCAACTGCAGTTAATGATACACAGGTCCTGCTTGATCCTTGCAGGTGCCTCTCACCTAACAGGCATTTTAATGGTTGGCTTCCTTGAGATGTCTCTGGGCTAGGTAAAGACACTCTCAGACAGTGTTCCTTCTGCCTTGGCTCCATGCCTGGAGTGCATGCATGCCTCTTCCTCAACTGGGACAAGAAGCCACAGCTCTCCACTAACTAAATCCCGTGTCTGGTCCAAACTCACATCATAGTTTCTCCATCAACTTCTCCACATCAGGCTTTCGGAACCATTTTACCTTAGAACAGCACAACAGAGGCACTTCACAGAGTTCAGCAGCACACAGGACCATACCATAACAAAACCATTCCAATCTGGCTATATAGTTAATACTGAGATCTTCAAGGCATGAAAAGAGTTGAAATTTTCATTGCTAAACACTCTACAGATTATATGTATAGTGGAGAAGGCAATGGCACCCCACTCCAGTACTCTTGCAGGAAAAATCCTACGGATGGAGGAGCCTGGTGGGCTGAAGTCCATGGGGTTGCTAAGAGTTGGGCACGACTGAGTGACTTCACATTCACTTTTCATTTTTATACATTGGAAAAGGAAATGGCAACCCGCTCCAGTGTTCTTGCCTGGAGAATAACAGGGACAGGGTAGCCTGGTGGGCTGCTGTCTATGGGGTCGCACAGAGTCGAACATGACTGAAGCAACTTAGCAGCAGCAGTAGCAGCAGCAGCAGAGCTTTCGAACTTGCAAATAACATGAAATACCAAAGTACATTGTTACTTTTCCTTTCTCCACCTCTCTCGTTCTCTCTTTCTCACACTCACACACACACACACACACACGCACACATAATTTTTACATGTTAAAATACTTATATGAAAAACAGGTACTATATTTTTAAATAACATCTCAATATTTAAACAAAGGTGTACTTCATGTATTTAAAATAAAAACACATAAATTACACATTGGTTTCCCTATATTTGATATTATTGAATAATTCTATAATTTGAATTTTTTGTTTTTAATGGGGTTTTTAACTTTGACTGAAATACTTGTTTCAGACTTATTGAAAGTAGAATTAATGTTTTTTTTTTTTTTTTTGACCTCCTACTTTTAGATTTGGGGTGATGGTTCAGAATCAGATGTGTTCACAGTAATGGATGCCACTTCCACCAATCTTGTTGAAGGGGTTCCAGTGATACCTGAATAAAAACTCTTGTTTCAGGAGGTAATCCTTCTAGATGCTGAGGCTTCTTATATATTTGATGACACTGGGTCCTGTGCTGTCTTTTCTCTTTAAAAGTTAAAAAGTGTAGCCGACATTTGGAACACTGATGAAAACTTTTCCCAGTGCTGTCTATAATGACATATGTATGGTGTTGCAGTTTTAAAAATTTGGAGACAAAAGGGGCAAAGTAAACTCTTAATGTTACCATGGTATGCTCTGAAATGTGCATCCACATCTGCAAAGAATGATGATCTGTAACTGCAAACCTGGCATGCATAGGGCATGTCTCCAGGCTTATGATTATCTTTCATGTGCTGTTAGAGAACCCGATCTGTCTCAAAGGACAATTCACAGATTTTACAGACTGCAGAGGGCTCCTGGGAAGTATGGACACTTTCAATGTGACACTGCAGCTGGAAGGGAGTAGGAAACTGGCAGTTGCAGTGCTGGCAGGTGGTGTGGTATTTCCAGCTGTCACCTCTCTGCCTCTCAAGCTCCAAATGGTGCTTCATGTGATTCATAAACTTGACATTTTTTAGAACTTTCAAGCAGCTGAGGCATTTAAAGGCTGTGTGAGTTTGCAGTTCTGGCTGCCTATCTCCTATATGCTGTCCATAGTAGAAGTCACAGAGTAACACAATCAGATTGCCTTCTGTGGGATCAACAATCTTGTTTTGACTTGCTACACTTGGAAAGTCAATTTTTGTCAGTCCATTTTACCCTAAAGCACTTATAGGCTTGCAATGGACATTGTCCTTTGGAAAATGTGTTGGACAAGATTCTCCATTCTGAACATGGCTTAATGAGGTATGAACACTGTCTGGTGTGCTTTGCTGAGTAGTCACTGTTTGAAAAATACCTGGAGGGGACAAAGCTAAAGAATGTTCTATAATTCCATCACTGAGTTTAGGCCTTTTGGGATTTATTGCTATTTGTTTCAGAAGTGGAAAGTCACTTTGATATATGAGCAATTTTATCCATAGCTCCTGCAGTAACTGCTGTTTCTACTGGATGCTGCAATGAACTTGTGAAGGTAATCAAAGGAGAACATAACTCTGAAAAGCTATTAGGCACTGTTTGTGGTGAAATATTTTTATAGTCCGCTTTGGACAAAGGCTCAATAATAATAGGACTATATGTTGATCTTGATTCAGAGACAGAAAGTGGCAAGACAGTCTTTGCTTCTGATGCAGGAGTCACATGACTAACACACTGTAATTTCTGAGCATTATCTTTCCTGAAGTGAACATACTTTTTTCTCCTTGAACAAGAATCTGGGGTAACTCTGTTCAGTATGTTTGAAACAACTGGTTTTGAATTTGAGGTCATCCCCACAAAGATCACATCAGCATCTTCATTTACATGTTCCACTCCAAACAAGATCAGTTCAGCATCTTCATCATCTACTTGTTTGGTTTCTCCCTCGCTTTTCTGTGGTTCTGGCTCTTGTTCTTTTTCACATACATGGTCGTTCCATATTTTAAGTACTTTTTTTCTTTTATTCTTGGAGGATGTGGCCACAAGTCCCAGTGCTTCCTTTAAATAAACTTCCACCTAAGTATAAATATATTACATATTAGCTAAGTACAGAACAATGTGCTATTTGTTTATCTCCAAAACTCTAGGGGAGTTATAAACACCCTTATCTTACAGATAAGGACATTTAGCATCAAAGAGACTAAATGGCAGCTGAAAAACCTATGACTACAAGTCTACATGACTCGAGAATCATAGCTTTGTCCCATGTTGATTTTAATCTTTTCTATTTAAAAAAAGAAAGAAAGGGGAAAAAAAAAAAACACCACTGATCATTAGGTCAAATCACATGTAAAAGACAAATCTTTTTAAAAAAGCATTATTTTACACTGTTTAGAAACATGGACTTTGGAGTCAAAGAAGATTAAACTGGAATTCTAAGTTAACCACACACCAGCTGCATCTTTTTCGGCAAATTTATAATTTTTAAATGTGTTTCCGTATCTTAAAGACAAACAAGCTTATTTCCAAGACTTAAGGTTAACAGCTCTTTTTTAAAAGCATCAGCTATTCAATGGCATCTTGCTTTGCAGGAAAATTGAAAAAAAAAAAACTTATCTTAAATGCACATTACAACTGATTCACAAATACTAATTTCATAAATATTAATACAGAAAATAGGGCACAAATTCAAAGTATATAGTATCTCTACATAGTTAACAAACAGCATAATTCGATGTCAAGCACTTAACACAGGCCTAGGAAATTGAGAATGAACTCTCTTGATAATCTCACCTCAAATCCACACTGATGCATCCTAAATTTCTCCCTCTAACCCTGACTAAACTTAAATCCAACAATGTTTTATCCTTCATTCCACATGTCTCTTCCCTATATAGCAGGCAAAATGAGGTCAGTATTTCTCTAATACCAAGATAAGACAGAGACATCACACACAGACACACAACCAATGTCCCTTATGAATACAGATGCAAGAGTCCTCAACAAAATACTGGCAAAAAAAACCCTAACAACATATAAAAAAGGCTATATGACATGATCACGTGGGATTTATGGAGGTATGCAAAGTTGGTTCATTATATGAAAGTCAATCGACATTATGCCATTTTAATACAATAAAGGAGAAAAAACATATCTGCCTGCCGAAAAAGCATTTCCCTGAGTCTAGCACCTAATAGGGGTTAAAAACACATAATAACTAAGAACAGAAGAGCACTTTCTCAATCAAAGGGTACCTGTAAAAGACCCACAGCTAACATCATACTTAATAATGAAAAATTGAGAGCTTTCCCCCAAGAATGGGAACAACACAAGGAAGTCTATCCCACACTTTGGCTCAATATTATACTGGCAGTTCTATAACCAGAGCAATCAGGTAAGAAAAGGAATTATTGTTTTTGTTGTTTAAAAAAAAAAAAAGCCTTCAGAATGGAAAGGAAAAAGTCAAAGTATATTGGAGATAACATACTTTTATATATAGAAAATCCTGAAGAAACCACAAGTACGAGAAGTAATAAAAACCTTGCAGAATACAAGATAAATATTTTAAAAATCAAGCAGATTTCTATACAATATCAACAAAAGTTTTGAAAATGAAATTAAGTAAACACTTGACTGTACACTAGCATTAAAAAGAATACTTAGGATGTCAGAAAGAGAAAGACAAATATCATATGGTATCACTTATATGTGGACTCCAAAATATGATACAAACGAACTTATCTATGAAACAGAAACAGACTGAGAGACATAGAGAGGAGACTATGTGATTACCAAGAGGGGAAGGGTGGGGGAGGCATAGATTGGGAGCTGGTGATGAGCAGATGCAAACTATAATGTTAATATATAGAATAGATAAACAAGATCCTACTGTATAGCACAAGGAAATATATTCATAGTTTGTGATAAATAATAATGGAAAAGGATATGGAAAATATTGTGTGTGCATGTGTGCGTGTTTACATATGAATGAAAGGAAAGGTAAAAGGAAAGAAAGGAAAGGACAATTCTTGGCAAGCAGGTACAGAAAGTAGATCCTTGTGTGTTATGGATAGATTTTAAAATGGTGCAACTGCTACAGAAAACAGTATAAAGGCTCCTCAGTAAACTAAAAATAGAACTACCACACGATTCAGCAATTCCACTTCTGGATGTAAATTCAACAGAAGTTAACATGGGGTCTTGAGATATTTGCACAGCCATGCTCAAAGCAGTGCTAATCACAACATCTAAGGGTTGGAAGTATCTAAACATCCATCAAATGTGATATATACATACAATGGAATATTATTTATCCATATAAAGGAAATTTTGCCACATGCCACAACATGCATGATTCTTTAAGACATCACCTAGAGGAGAACATAGGGAAAACACTCTCCGACATACATCACAGCAGGATCCTCTATGACCCACATCCCAGAATATTGGAAATCAAAGCAAAAATAAACAAATGGGACCTAATTAAACTTAAATGCTTCTGCACAACAAAGGAAACTATAAGCAAGGTGAAAAGACAGCCTTCAGAACGGGAGAAAATAATAGCAGATGAAGCAACTGACAAATAACTAATCTCAAAAATATACAAGCAACACCTACAGCTCAATTCCAGAAAAATAAATGACCCAATCAAAAAATGGGCCAAAGAACTAAATAGACATTTCTTCAAAGAAGACATACAGATGGCTAAAAACACATGAAAAGATGCTCAACATCACTCATTATCAGAGAAAGGCAAATCAAAACCACTATGAGGTACCTTTTCACACAAGTCAGAATGGCTGTCATCCAAGTCTACAAGGAATAAATGCTGGGGAGTGTGTGGAGAAAAGGGAACTCTCTTACACTGTTGGTGGGAATGCAAACAAGTACAGCCACTATGGAGAAGAGTGGGGAGATACCTTAAAAAACTGGAAAAAGAAATGCCATATGGCCTGGCAATCTCACTGCTGGGCATACACACTGAGGAAACCAGAATTGAAAGAGACAAATGTACCCCAATGCTCATTGCAACAGTATTTCTAATAGCCAGGCCATGGAAGCAACCTAAATGTCCATCATCAGATGAATGGATAAGAAAGCTGTGGTATATATACACAATGGAGTATTATTCAGCCGTTAAAAAGAATACATTTGCACCAGTTCTAATGAGGTGGATGAAACTGGAGCCTATTATACAGAGTGAAGTAAGCCAGAAAGAAAAAGCACCAATACAGTATACTAACACATATATATGGGATTTCAAAAGATGTAACCATAACCCTGTATATGAGACAGCAAAAGAGACAAAGATGTATAGAACAGTCTTTTGGACTCTGTGGGAGAGGAAGAGGGTGGGATGATTTGGGAGAATGGCATTGAAACATGTATAATATCATATATGAAACGAGTCGCCAGTCCAGGTTCGATGCATGATACTGGATACTTGGGGCTGGTGCACTGGGACGACCCAGAGGGATGGTATGGGGAAGGAGGAGGGAGGAGAGTTCAGGATTGGGAACACATGTATACCTGTGGCGGATTCATTTTGATATATGGCAAAACCAATACATTATTGTTAAGTTAAAAAATAAAATAAAAAATAAATTCACTTAAAAAGTAAATAAAGACATCCAGCCAAAGGAATTAAGCCAGTCATAAAAAAAGACAAATACTATACGTTTCCACTTATATGAAATATAACATAGCCAAGCAATAGAAAGGAACAAAGTAGAATGATGGAGTCCAGGATCTAGGGAAACAGGGAAGAAAAGAGGAGTTGTTGTTTAATGGGACAGGTGATGGGTATAGCGTTTCAATTTTGCAAGATGAAAAGGTGTAAAGATATGTTTCATAACAATATGATAAGGAATTCCATGGTAGTTCAGAAGTTAGGACTCCACGCTTTCCTATCAGGGGCCTGGGTATGGTTCTCAACCAGGAAACTGTCATTCAAGCTGCATAGCACAGCGAAAACAATGACAACAACAACAAAACAACACTGTGACTGTATGTGTGTGTGTGTGTGTGTGTGTGTGTGTGTGTGTGTGTGTGTGTATTAGTTGCTCAGTCATGTATGAGTCTTTGCTTTCGCATGGACTGTAGCCCATCAGGCTCCTTTGTCCATGGGGTTCTCCAGGCAAGAATACTGGAGTGGGTTGCCATTTCTGCCTCCAAAAAGGCTGATGAAAGTATGTGAAATACTTAGCATGTAAAAATGGTTAAAATGGTAAAAATTTAAGTTAGATTTTTTTTACAACAATTAAAAACATTTAACAACCAGGAAAAGAATTTGAATAGACATTTCACCAAAAATACTGCTTAACATGATTGAAAGTGAAAGAAATTAAGTCGCTCAGTCGTGTCTGAGTCTTTGCGACCCCATGGACTGTCGCCTATCAGGCTCCTCCATCCATGGGATTTTCCAGGCAAGAGTGCTGGGGTGGATTGTCATTTCCTTCTCCAGGGGATCTTCCTGGCCCAGGAATCGAACCCAGGTCTCCTGCATTGCAGGCACACACTTTACCTTCTGAGCCACCAGGGAAGCCCTTAGCAAAATGTAAATCAGTTTCATTGAAATACTACTTCACACACATTAGCTTGGCTATAATCAAAACCAGGAAAAATAACAAGTGCGGCAGAGGATGTGGAGAAAATGAATCTTCATATATTGCTGAAAAGATGTTGAAAATATACTGCTAAAATATATTGTTGAAAATATATTGCTGTAAAATTGTACAACCACTTTGGTTTGTCAGTACCTCAAAAATTAAATATATAGTAGCCATATGATCCAGAAATTCACTCTTTTGTATATATCAAAAAAATAAAAAATCCCTGAAACTATTAAGTCCATTCAAAAACAGTGTTCCCAACAACATTACTCAAAAGAGCCACAAAGAATACACCATCCAAATATTATCTATTAATTGATGAATGGATAAAAAACCTGTGGTATTTGTTCACAATGGAGTTCATGTAAGCCGTATACCATATTGATATACCATATCCAGCCATAAAAAAAAAAAAAAAGCATTGCTATACAGCCAAGAAATGGATGAATCTTGAAAATACACAAACTAGGGGACTTCCCTGGAAATCCAGTGTTTAAGACTATGCACAGGTTCCATCCCTGGGCAGGGAACTAAGATCCCACACGCCACATAGATAAATAAGTAAATATTTCAAAAAAAAATATGACATATGAATAAAGCCAGACACAGAGGTCACACATTGTATGTGAGAGAATGTAGGTAGAAAAGAAGCAGGAAAGAGAAGCATTCTGTAATGCAAATGAAACTTTTTTTTTTTTTTTTTAGAGAGGAGGAAATGCACTGCTCTGATAAAGGCTGTCAATAAATTAAATAAAATAACAACTAAAAATTGACCATTGAGTTAAACATTTGGAATTCACTGTTGATCTTGACAAGAGTGAATTTAAAGGAAAATGAGAGACCTGGAGATAACAAATTCTACAAACAACTCTGCAGAAGTCTACCATAAGCAAATATGAAATAAAAAAAGCATAGGCAGGACATGTCACCAAAAGACAGATTTTTAATGAGAGGTAACATTATAGTCATTCTGTTTGCTGATGGGAACTATCCAGAGAAACAGAAAACTTAATCCAGGACAAAGAAGAGACTTGCTAGAATATCACTGAATAAACAAGAATTGAGGTGGCAAGAATACACAGAAGAACTGTACAAAAACAGATCTTCATGACCCAGATAATAAAGATGGTGTGATCACTGACCAAGAGCCAGATATCCTGGAATGTGAAATGAAGTGGGCCGTAGAAAGCATCACTATGAGAACAGCTAGAGGAGGTGATGGAATTCCATTTGAGCTATTTCAAATCCTGAAAGATGATGCTGTGAAAGGTTGCACTCAATATGCCAGCAAGTTTGGAAAACTCAGCAGTTGGCCAAAGGACTGGAAAAGGTCAGTTTTCATTCCAATTCCAAAGAAAGGCAATGCTAAAGAATGCTCAAACTACCGCACAATTACACTCATCTCACATGCTAGTAAAGTAATGCTCAAAATTCTTCAAGTCAGGGTTCAGTAATATGTGAACCGTGAACTTCCTGATGTTCAAGCGGGTTTTAGAAAAGGCAGAGGAGCCAGAGATCTAGTTGGCAACATACACTGGATCATGAAAAAAAACAAACAAAAGAGTTCCAGAAAAAAAACATTTATTTCTACTTTACTATGTCAAAGCCTTTGACTGTGTGGATCACAATAAACTGTAAAGTTCCGAAAGCGATGGGAATACCAGACCACCTGACCTGCCTCTTGAAAAATCTGTATGCAGGTCAGGAAGCAACAGTTAGAACTCGTCATGGAACAACAGACTGGTTCCAAATAGCAAAAGGAGTGAGTCAAGGCTGTATATTGTTACCCTGCTTATTTAACTTCTATGCAGTGTATATCATGAGAAACTCTGGACTGGAAGAAGCAAAAGCTGGAATCAAGATTGCAGGGAGAATTATCAATAACCTCAGATATGCAGATGATACCACCCTTATGGCAGAAAGTGAAGAGGAGCTAAAAAGCCTCTTGATGCAAGTGAAAGTGGAAAGTGAAAAAGTTGACTTAAAGCTCAACATTCAGAAAATGAAGATGATGGCATCCAGTCCCATGTACTTCATGGGAAATAGATGGGGAAACAGTGGAAACAGTGTCAGACTTTATTTTGGGGGGATCCAAAAGCACTGCAGATGGTGACTGCAGCCATGAAATTAAAAGACACTTACTCCTTGGAAGGAATGTTATGTCCAACCTAGATAGCATATAGAGACATTACTTTGCTAACAAAGGTTCATCTAGTCAAGGCTATGGTTTTTCCTGTGGTTGTGTATGGATGTGGGAGTTGGACTGTGAAGAAGGCTGAGCACTGAAGAATTGATGCTTTTGAACTGTGGTGTTGGAGAAGACTCTTGAGAGTCCCTTGGACTGCAAGGAGATCCAACCAGTCCATTCTGAAGATGAGTCCTGGGATTTCTTTGGAAGGAATGATGCTAAAGTTGAAACTCCAGTACTTTGGCCACCTCACGTGAAGAGTTGACTCATTGGAAAAGACTCTGATGCTGGGAGGGATTGGGGGCAGGAGAAGAAGGGAACGACAGAGGATGAGATGGCTGGATGGCATCACTGACTCCATGAACGTGAGTCTGAGTAAACTCTGGGAGTTGGTGATGGACAGGGAGGCCTGGAGTACTGCTATTCATGGGGTCACAAAGAGTTGGACACGACTGAGCGATCGAATTGAATTGACCCTTAGAAAATGGCCAGGTGTGGCATGCCAACAAACAAACAAACGGGTGCAAACCACATGTAAGGAAGGAAACATCAACAGGTAAATACTTAGTCAATGCTTAGAAAGAAGCCTCTGGAAATGTGCCTCATTTGCTCTATTATCAGTGAATTGAAAACTTAAACTGCAAGGCAATATCACTAATAAGAAACCAAAAAGGTCATTATCCAAAAGTCTACAGACAAGAAAGAGTAGATCAATGTTAGTAAAGGGGAACCCTGTATGCCATTAGTGGGAGGAAAGTGGTCAGAGACTTTATAAGCATGGCTGCCAAAGTGCCTAGGAATCACAAAATGACATAGAGAATGTCATATGTCAGCTCGACTCCCAGAGTATTTGAGCAATCAACAGATTGTGAAAAACACACACAACACCACCACCTCCACAAACATACCCTGGAGCAGCAGTCACAATGCCCAAGAGATGAAAGGAAAGAGAATCGCTGGCTGCAAATTAAAAGAGAAACATATGGGACATAGAGACACAATAAGTATGAGTCTGACATTATGAAAATGCAAAAAAAAAAAAAAAACATTTGCAGGAATATGCAGAAATCTAGGGTGAATCACAGAAAGTAAAGAAAGGCAGATTAAAGAGATATTATAACATATGCCTTCCAGAAGGGATTAAAAAACATATTGATGGGATGAGTACCCAAGGAAAAGTGAAATGGACTTACACTCCTGGTAAGAAAATTACAGTTGGCAAAGGGTATTGGTGGGTGAGAGGCCAACAGGTGAAGGCTGGAATAGAGTTATACCCACAAATACCTATGCAATTCATAATCCACATGGACCTCCTGTATCAAGAGATATGTACTCAATAGATTCCAAAAGATACCTCTGACAATAACTAGAGCTAAATTCCTCCAAGTGTCTGTGGAAAGGAAGGTGGAAATGTTTCTAAGCAACAACTACAAGAGTGTTAATAGTCTTAAAAAATATATAGTTTCGCTTAAAAAAAAGATCAAAGAGTAAACAACCAAAACTTTTGGTGACTACCTGTGTCTCATTTTACTCTCATTTACAACCAGACTTGGGAATAACACAGAGGCTGCTGTTACCATGGGAAAAGAGGAGGGAATGAAGAAATGCTGTCACCTTGTGGACATTTTCTCTAACAGCAACCTTAAAATGCTTGCTGATGGCCACAATATTCGCAAGGGTGCTGAGTTCTAATTGATACCCACCCTTAACAAATTTTCAGGGTTCACAGAGGGGAAAATAAGTAAAGTAAACTTGGGAGAAACTAACAGGAAGAGGATATGAACAGCCAAACATAGTTCCGTGTTTCTTGAAAAAAGCACATGACACATAGGGTGAATTCTAAGAGATACAGGCATCTAACCTCCGAGGACATTATCACCTCCGCATGAGCATGGAAAGGGCCACTGTCAAATCCTGGGCATGGCATCAATGGCAGAGTAGGAGTAGTACAGTGGATGCTTTAAGGTAATGTTTTAATGGACCTGGTAAGAGCCACTATGGACATGACTAGAAAGGTGCACTCCCATGAGAGAAAAATAAATAAATAAAGATGTCGTGACAGCATGATAAATCAAATCCTCTCCTGCAGTATTTCAGACATGTACAGATTTCAAACACCACACACCCCAAACTAGGTCCTGCTGCATCTTTCAGAACATCAAAGAAATGAAAGTTAAGATAGTGTACTTGGATAGAGGAATGGATAAAGAAGTGTGATATAGGTCTGGAATGAAGCTTTAATCAGGATTGAGATTTGAAAGTAGGCCCTCTTCACCAATAGAGAGAAATCCAGAGATCATCACACTAAACGAAGGAACATTTCAAGAAACATCATGGGATACATTGGAGTGGTGGGATACAGAAATCCACTGCAGTGTGCACCCACATAAATGTGATGTGGACATCCAAACTGGCAAGAAACTTATGGTAGCCAAGGACCTTGGTGGATGGAAGGGATACATCTGGAACTTGGTATTAATTTCTTCCCACAGATACATCTTAAATACAAAATCCGTATAAACCTATTGCAGCAAGAGTGGTAGACAAAACAATTTCTAATAATATGTAGGGAAAAGCAAGCACCGCTGAATACATAAAGTCATCTCAGTGTTTCAGAACAAGAATCTGTACACGTAAAACCAACTCATCCTTATCTTCAACTTAAAGAGAATATGAACACTTACTTCAAAGATCCAAAAGTGAGGATACATTAGGTTTGGTGGCATCCTTTGGATCATTCTACTCTAATGTACTTCCAGGCCTGACAAAAACTCTCAGACATCACAGGCCATCCTAAAAAGGAGCAAATAATAAAGCCTTGCAGCATGGAGTTTTCTCTGTAACAGCAGCCTTAAAACTATCACTGATGGACATCTGATATACACAAGGTCCTATTGCTGGACTTGATATGACACCTACCCTTGAACATGACAGTAGTCACTCATCAAAAATAATAATAATAATAAGTGAAAAAGAAATCCAGGACACTCTTAAGAAGAAAACATCAACATTTAAATACAGCTCAAACTGCTTGAAAAAAAAAAAAAAAACAGACTCACTTAATATTCCAAAGGCTTCTGAGCTTTAAATATATCTGTCTTTAGAGGAGAACATAGGCAAAATACTCTCTGACATACATCACAGCAGGATCCTCTATGACCCACCCCCCAGAATATTGGAAATAAAAGCAAAAATAAACAAATTGGACCTAATTAAACTCTAAAGCTTCTGTACAACAAAAGAACTATAAGCCAGGTGAAAACACAGCCTTCAGAATGGGGAAAAAAAAATAGCAAATGAAGCAACTGACAAACTAAACTCAAAAATATACAAGCAACTCCTACAGCTCAATTCCAAAAAAATTAATGACCCAATCAAAAAATGGGCCAAAGAACTACATAGGTATTTCTCGAAAGAAGACATACAGATGGCTATGAAACACATGAAAAGATGCTCAGCATCACTCATTATTGGATAAATGCAAATCAAAACCACAATGAGGTACCACTTCACACCAGTCAGAATGGCTGTGATCCAAACGTCTACAAGCAGTAAATGCTTGAGAGGATATGGAGAAAAGGGAACCCCTTTACACTGTTGGTGGGAATGTAAATTAGTATGGCCACTATGGAGAACACTGTGGAGATTCCTTAAAAAAAAAACTAGAAATAGGACTGCCGTACGACCTAGCAATCCCACTGCTGGGCATACACACTGACGAAACCAGAAGGGAAAGAGACACGTGTACTCCAATGTTCATCGCAGCACAGTTTCTAATAGCCAGGACATGGAGGCAACATAGATGTCCACCAGCAGATGAATGGATAAGAAAGCTGTGGTACATATACACAATGGAGTATTACTCAGCCATTAAAAAAATGCATTTGAATCAGTTCTAATGAGGTGAATGAAACTGGAGCCTATTATGCAGAATGAAGTAAGCCAGAAAGAAAAACACCAATACAGTATACTAACACATATATATGGAATTTAGAAAGATGGTAATGACAACACTGTATGCGAGATAGCTAAAGAGACACAGATGTATAGAACAGTCTTTTGGACCCTGTGGGAGAGGGAGCGGAGGATGATTTGAGAGAATGGCATTAAAACATGTATAATATATTAGAAATGAATCGCCAGTCCATGTTTCATGCAGGATACGGGAAGCTTGGAGCTGGTGCGCTGGGATGACCCAGAAGGATGGTATAGGGAAGGAGGTAGGAGGGGGTTCAGGATGGGGAAAACGTGTATACCTGTGGCGGATGCATGTTGATGTATGGTGAACCACTACAATAGTGTAAAGTAAAAAACAATAAGAATAAAATAAATAAATACAGAAATACAGAAATGAAAACAAACAACAAAAATTTCTAACTCTTTTGTGTGGATGAAAAATGTCAAATAGCACACCGTATCTGGAAGAAAATACCAACAGGTAAATACATTTCTCAGTATTTCTTTAACAGCATATGAAATACACTCATTATAGTGAATTACCAAGAAGTCTTTTAGGTTCACCTTTTTGTGATCCCGGAGACCATAGCCCAACAAGTTCCTCTGTCCTTGGAATTTTCCAGGCAAGAATTCTGGAGTGAGTTGCCATTTCCTCCTCCAGGGCATTTTCCCAAATCACATCTCCTTTGACTCCTGCCTTTGCTGGAAGATTCTTAACAACAGTGCCACCTGAGAAGCCCAGTGTATTATTATAAATAATCAAACTATGCTAATGAAGTATCACCTCTGAGTAGTGAAAAAGTATCAAACACTATACAGAGAAGACATGGTAGAGAAACATTGCTAAAGGGGAATCTTTATGGTACTAGTGAGATATATTTGTTAGGAGCCATTATAAATGTCACTACTAAGTGCCCTTTATTTTTTTTTAATTTAATTTAATTTTTTAAATTTTATTTTCTTTTTAAACTTTACAATACTGTATTAGTTTTGCCAAATATTGAAAGAATCCGCCACAGGTATACCCGCATTCCCCATCCTGAACCCTCCTCCCTCCTCCCTCCCCATACCATCACTCTGGGTTGTACCAGTGCACCAGCCCCAAGCATCCAGTATTGTGCATTGAACCTGGACTGGCGACTTGTTTCATATATGATATTATACATGTTTCAATGCATTCTCGCAAATCAACCCACCCACTCCCTCTCCCACAGAGTCCAAAAGACGGTTCTATACATCTGTGTCTCTTTTGCTGTATCGTATGCAGGATTACTGTTACCATCTTTCTAAATTCCATATATATGCATTAGTAAACTGTATTGGTGTTTTTCTTTCTGGCTTACTTGACTCTGTACAATAGGCTCCAGTTTCATCCACCTCATTAGAACTGATTCAAATATATTCTTTTTAATGGCTGAGTAATACTCCATTGTGTATATGTACCACAGCTTTCTTTTGATGGACATCTAGGTTACTTCCATGTCCTGGCTATTATAAACAGTGCTGCTATGAACATTGGGGTACATACGTCTCTTTCCCTTCTGGTTTCCTCAGTGTGTATGCCCAGCAGTGGGATTGATGGATCATAAGACAGTTCTATTTCCAGTTGTTTAAGGAATCTCCACACTGTTCTCCATAGTGGCTGTACTAGTTTGCATTCCCACCAACGGTATAAGAGGGTTCCCTTTTCTCCACACCCTCTCCAGCATTTATTGCTTGTAGGTGTTTGGATCGCAGCCATTCTGACTGGTGTGAAATGGTACCTCATAGTGGTTTTGATTTGCATTTCTCTGATAATGAGTGATATTGAGCATCTTTTCATGTGTTTGTTAGCCATCTGTATGTCTTCTTTGGAGAAATGTCTATATAGTTCTTTGGCCCATTTTTTCATCGGGCCATTTATTTTTCTGGAATTGAGCTGTAAGAGTTGCTTGTATATTTTTGAGATTAGTTGTTTGTCAGTTGCTTCATTTGCTATTATTTTCTCCATTCTGAAGGCTATCTTTTCACCTTGCTTATAGTTTCCTTTGTTGTGAAGAAGCTTTAGAGTTTAGTTAGGTCTCATTTGTTTATTTTTGCTTTGATTTCCAATATTCTGGGGGGTGGGTCATAGAGGATCCTGCTGTGATGTATGTCGAAGAGTGTTTTGCCTATGTTCTCCTCTAGGAGTTTTATAGTTTCTGGTGTTACATTTAGATCTTTAATCCATTTTGAGTTTATTTTTGTGTATGGTGTTAGAAAGTGTTCTAGTTTCATTCTTTTACAAGTGGTTGACCAGTTTTCCCAGCGGCACTTGTTAAAGAGATTCTCCTTAATCCATTGTATATTCTTGCCTCCTTTGTCAAAGAAAAGGTGTCCATATGTGCGTGGATTTATCTCTGGGATTTCTATTTTGTTCCATTGATCTATATTTCTGTCTTTGTGCCAGTACCATACAGTCTTGATGAATGTGGCTTTGTAGTAGAGCCTGAAGTCAGGCAGGTTTATTCCTCCAGTTCCATTTTTCTTTCTCAAGATCGCTTTGGCTATTCGAGGTTTTTTTTTTTTTTGCATTTCCATACAAATTGTGAAATTATTTGTTCTAGCTCTGTGAAGAATAATGTTGGTAGCTTGATAGGGATTGCATTGAATCTATAAATTGCTTTGGGTAGTATACTCATTTTCACTATATTGATTCTTCCAATCCATGAACAATGGTATATTCCCCCATCTATTAGTGTCCTCTTTGATTTCTTTCACCAGTGTTTTATAGTTTTCTAATATAGGTCTTTAGTTTCTTTAGGTAGATATATTCCTAAGTATTTTATTCTTTCTGTTGCAAAGGTGAATGTAATTGTTTCCTTAATTTCTCTTTATGTTTTCTCATTATTAGTGTATAGGAATGCAAGGGATTTCTGTGTGTTGATTTTATATCCTGCAACTTTACTATAATCATTGATTAGTTCTAGTAATTTTCTGGTTGAGTCTTTAGGGTTTTCTATGTAGAGGTTCATGCCATCTGCAAATAGTGAGAGTTTTACTTCTTCTTTTCCAATTTGGATTCCTTTTATTTCTTGTTGTGCTCTGATTGCTGTGGCCAAAACTTCCAGAACTATGTTGAATAGTAATGGTGAAAGTGGGTACACTTGTCTTGTTCCTGACTTTAGAGGAAATGCTTTCAATTTTTCACCATTGAGGATAATGTTTGCTGAAGGGTTTGTCTTATATAGCTTTTATTATGTTGAGGTATGTTCCTTCTATTCCTGCTTTCTGGAGAGTTTTTATCATAAATGGATGTTGAATTTTGTCAAAGGCTTTCTCTGCATCTTTTGAGATAATCATATGGTTTTTGTTTTTCAATTTGTTAATGTGGTGTATTACATTGATTGATTTGTGGATACTGAAGAATCCTTGCATCCCCGGGATAAAGCCTACTTGGTCGTGGTGTATGATCTTTTTAATGTGTTGTTGGATTCTGATAGCTAAAATTTGCCTTTTCAAGAATACAAGAGACTGAGCATATGACCTGGCAGCTCCACTCCTAAGACTATGTATTAAAACAAAACTAAACAAAACAGATTTTGAAACAAACATGTAACTCAGCCATGTACTGCAGGGAGATCAACAACATCCTATAATGGCACCACACTCCGGTACTCTTGCCTGGAAAATCCCATGGATGGAGGAGCCTGATAGGCTGCAGGGCATGGAGTTGCGAAGAGTCAGACAGGACTTAACGGCTTCCTTTTCATTTTCTACTTTCATGCATTGGAGAGGAAATGGGAACCCACTCCAGTGTTCTTGCCTGGAGAATCCCAGGGATGGGGGAGCCTGGTGGGCTACCGTCTATGGGGCCTCACAGAGTCAGACACAACGAAGCGGCTTAGCAGCAGCAGCAGCATACATGAAAAATCAGGCTTCCCTTGTGGCTCAGCTGGTAAAGAATCCACCTGCAATGCAGGAGACCTGGTTTCAACCCCTGCGTGGGGAAGATCCCCTGGAGAAGGAAAAGGCTGCCCATTACAGTATTCTGGCCATCGGCTATATCCATGTGGTCGCAAAGAGTCGGACATGACTGAGTGACTTTCACTACCACTACTATACATGAAAATCAAGAAACTGATGCAGCCACTATTGAAAACAGTAAGCAGTTATTTTATAATTATTATTATTTTTTTCTTAAGGGTAATTGCTTTTCAGAATTTTGTTGCTTTCTTTCAAACCTCAACATGAATCAGCCATATGTATACATATATTCCTTCCTTTTGAACCACCTGCCCATTATCTCCTTCCCTTGTATAGAGTTTTTTAATACTCTAAAAATAGTTACTATATGATCCAAAAATAACACTACTGGGCATATATCCATTAAGATGAAAACTCCCATCAGAAAAGTGATACGCAAAACAGTGTTTATAGTAGCACAATGTACAGTAGCAAAGACATGCAAACGACCTTAAGGCACTTAAATATGTCAGTGGATAAAGACAGATATATTATGCATACAATGAATATTTTCCATAAGAAAGAATGAAATAATGTTATTCTTTCCAACATGGGTGGATCTAGAGATGATCATACTAAATAAGTCAGAGAAAGACATGAGGAGCTTAGGTGGGTTCAGCTTACCTTGACACATTCTTTGGACCTCAGTTGGTGGGAGATCTTCATCTTTTCCTCCTGGGTATCTAGAGTCAGCTGTCTAAGAATGAGGCTAAAGCTGAAACTCCAGCACTCTAGAGCCTTCCCAGTTACCTTAGTAATTTTGAAGACTTGCAGTCGTCTACTTCAGAGCCCCTGAACACCCCTATATATATCCTTCCCCAGGTGGCCACACCCTTACACTTTATGAGGTCAGCAAGCCACTTCCACAGCCAACGGTGGCCCTGCTGAGCCTTGACATCACAAAGCCTCATCCTGACACCTCTAGGGGAATATGGGGAGCAAGTCAGAGAGAGTTGACCTCTCCCGATTCTTTTAACCACACCCTCTATCTTCCTAGAGTTTTGGGCCACCTTTAAAATTTCTTATTTTACATGTTCTTTGTCCAGAAGTTTAAAAGGGAAAATTTACATAATGTTTTTTGTAGTAAAACTCCTGCATGACTGAATAGAAAATAAACACGGAATTATAAAATGACAATTGAGAAATATTTGGAAGACAGCTGACAAATGACTCATTTACCTAATTTATGCAGAGTCCAAAGTTAAAATAAGAAAAGATGAAAAACCCAATAGGAGAGAATTGTGAAGTAAACAAGAATACAAAAAAAAAAAAAAAAAAAAAAAACACAAACAAATTACCCAGAAAAAAAAGGAAAATTACCAAAAATCAGGAAAAAATATCAAACCTACTTGGTATTAAAATAAATGCAAACAAAAATAATAATGGAATATGATTTCTCAACATGAAAATTGCCAAAGTTCAATGACAAAGTTGAAATATACCAAATGTTTCCTCCAAATGTAGGATGACAAATTGGAAAAGGAGTGTTTAAGCAGTGTTGTGAGCGCATAGTGTGATGCAACTTTCTGAAGGACAATATGACATTATCTAGTAAATTTATAAATACATAGAGCCACTTGGCAAGACCCTGTTTGGAATTTCCATTTCAGAAATATTTCTGCAATTTCACCTAGATTATATACCTAATGCTCACTGAAAAAAAAATTTTTTTCCACATCTTCCTAGATAATTTCTTTGGTACTCTTCCCCACACTGTCCTTCCCCATGCAACCCCTGTTCTCAGTTCTGTTATTGTAGATTACTTCTGCTTCTTTTAGAACTTCCTTTAAATGGAGCCTAGAGTATGTACACATGTACACATGTAGTTGCTTAACAATGTTGTGTTACATTCTTCTGTCGCAAATCACACTAGGTGTACAAGTGTATAAACATAACATCTTTCATTTAATTTTCTTCTAAATTTAAGTCATCACAGAGCATGGAGGACAGTTTCTTGTGCTACACAGATAGTTCCCATTATTTATCAAGGCATTATTTTCCAAAATATACAAACGGCTATGTAGCCCAGTATCAAACACACACACACACACACACACACACACACACACACACACACACACACAACATCTCAGTAAAAAAAACAGGCAGATCTAAATAAACATTTCCCAAAAGAAGTTATACAGATGATGAAAAAACCCTTGTAAAGAGGCTAAGTTCAGGTTAGTCACTCAGTCGGGTCCGACTCTTTGCGACCCCATGGACTTCAGCATGCCAGGCCTCGCTGTCCATCACCAACTCCCGGAGTCCTCCAACTTATGTCCACTGAGGCAGTGAAGACATCCAACCATCTCATCCACTGTCGTCCCCTTCTCTGTCTGCCCTCCATCTTTCCCATCATCAGGGTCTTTTCAAATGAGTCAGCTCTTCACATCAGGTGGCCAAAATATTGGAGTTTCAGCTTAAACATCAGTCCTTCCAATGAACACCAGGACTGATCTCCTTTACGATGGACTGATTGGATCTCCCTGGAGCCCACAGGACTCTCAAGAGTCTTCTCCAACACCACAGTTCAAAATCATCACTTCTTCAGTGCTCAGCTTTCTTTACAGTCCAACTCTCACATCCATACAGGACTACTAGAAAAAACATAGCCTTGACTAGATGGAGCTTCATTGGCAAAGTAATGTCTCTGCTTTTTAATAAGTTGCCTAGGTTGATCATAACTTTCCTTTCAGGGAGTAATGTCTTTTAATTTCATGGTTGCAGTCATCACCTGCAGTGATTTTCAAGCCCCCCAAAATAAAGTCAGCCACTGTTTCTGCCATTTCCCCATCTATTTGCCATAAAGTGATGAGACCATGATCTTCATTTTCTGAATGTTGAGCTTTAAGCCAACTTTTTCTCTCTCCTCTTTCACTTTTGTTAAGAAGCTCTTTAGTTCTTCTTCACTTTCTGCCTGCAGAAATGGTGGTGTCGCCTGTGTATCTGAGTTTATTGATATTTCTCCCAGCAAACTTGATTCCGGCTTGTGCTTCCTCCAGTGCAGGGTTTCTCATGATGTACTCTGCATATGAGTTAAATAAGCACGGCAAGAATATACAGCCTTGATGTACTCCTTTCCCGCTTTGGAACCAGTTTGCTGTTCCATGTCCAGTTTTAACTCTTGCTTCCTGACCTTCACACAGATTTGTCAAGAGGCAGATCAGGTGGTCTGGTATTTCCATCTCTTTGAGAATTTCCTACAGTTTATTGTTATTCACACACTCAAAGGCTTTGGCATAGTCAATAAAGAAAAAATAGGTGTTTTTCTGGAATTCTCTTGCTTTTCATGATCTGACAGATGTTGGCAATTTGATCTCTTGTTCCTCTGCCTTTGCTAAAACCGCCTTGAACATCTAGAAGTTCATGTTTCATGTATTGCTGAAGCCTGGCTTGGATAATTTTGAGCATTACTTTACTAGTGTGTGAGATGGGTGTAATTGTTCTGTAGTTTGAGCATTCTTTGACATTGCCTTTCTTTGGGATTGGAAGGAAAGCTAATGTTTTCTTGTCCTGTGGCCACTTATGAGTTTTCCAGATTTACTGGCATATTGAGTGCAGAACTTTCACAGCAGTATCTTTGATAATTTGAAATAGCTCAACTGGAATTCCATCACCTCCACTAGCTTTGTTCATAGTGTTGCTTCCGAAGGACCACTGGACTTCACATTCCAGGATGTCTGCCTCTAGGTGAGTGATCAGACCAGTGTGATTAAATGGGTCTTGAAGATATTTTTGGTACAGTTCTCCTCTTAATGTCTTCTGCTTCTGTTAGGTCCATACCATTTCTGTCATTTATTGAGCCCATCTTTGCATGAAGTGTTCCCTTGGTATCTCTAATTTTCTTGAAGAGATCTCTAGTCTTTTTCATTCTTTATTTCCTTCTATCTCTTTGCACTGATCACTGAGCAAGGCTTTCTTATCTCTACTTGCTATTCTTTGGAAATCTGCATTCAAATGGATATATCTTTCCTTTTCTCCTAGCTTTTGGCTTCTCTTATTTTCACAACTATTTGTAAGGCCTCCTCAGACAGCCATTTTGCTTTTGTGTATTTCTTTTTCTTGGGGATGGTCTTGGTTCCTGTCTCCTGTACAGTGTCATGAAACTCCATCCATAGTTCATCATCACTATTCATTAGAGAAATACAAATCAAAACTACAATGTGGTATTCCTTCACGCCAGTCCGAATAGATAGCAACAAAAATTCTACAAGCAATAATTCCTGGGGAGAATGCGGGGAAAAGGGGAACAATCTTGCACTGTTAGTGGGCATGTAAATTGGTACGGCCACTATGATGAAGACTATGGCAGCTCCTTTAAAAACTAAAAAATATAGTCACCTTATGACCTACTCCTGGGCATTTTTTCTGGAAAAAACCTTAAAACCAAAAGATTGATGCACACTAATGTTCATTACAGCATTATTTCCTGGAGGCGCGACATGCAACATTTTTTATTTATAGCAAAAACGGAAAAAGGAATAAAAAACGTATAAAGCAAGCAGTCTCTAAAGATGTGGTCAAATTACTCAGTATTTGTAAAAGGAAAATCTTCAGTATAAGTAAACAAAACAAGAACCGCATATCAGAACCAAGTTATATGTTAAAATTCAAATAACAGAAAGTATTTTATAGTGAAAGAACTAACACACCCTGATATTTTATCTCTGCAGCTCAGGAACTCAGAATTCTGAGCCAGTGTTAAATGAGATCATGAGCGATTTTTTCTTCTTTTTTTTTTGAGCAAATTTACATTTTCTATTAAGAGCATGTATTAATTTTTTAATAAACTTATACAGTATCTTTTTCAATATGTGAAGAATGGATCTGGATTTTTAAAATTTCATTCATAAGCATTTTTCTATTTCTCCATGAGATGGCAGTATAACCACAGTAAATATTTCTTCATACACATTTATACATATGAGTGAATACATTCGGATTTTATATTTTCATTTGTTATCATTTTTCTATTTCTGCTTGAGAAGGCATCATATGCATCCGTTTAGTTCAGTTCAGTCGATCAGTGGTGTCCGACTTTTTTGAACCCATGAATTGCAGCATGCCAGGCCTCCCTGTGCATCACCAACTCCTGGAGTTCGCTCAGACCCACGTCCATTGAGTCAGTGATGCCATCCAGCCATCTCATCCTCTGTCGTTCCCTTCTTCTCCTGCCCCCAATCCCTCCCAGCATCAGAGTCTTTTCCAATGAGTCAACTCTTTGCGTGAGGTGGCCAAAGTACTGGAGTTTCAGTTTTAGCATCATTTCTTCCAAAGAAATCCCAGGGCTCATCTCCTTCAGAATGGACTGGTTGGATCTCTTGCAGTCCAAGGGACTCTCAAGAGTCTTCTCCAACTCCACAGTTCAAAAGCATCAATTCTTCGGCGCTCAGCTTTCTTCACAGTCCAACTCTCACATCCACTTGACCACTGGAAAAACCATAGCCTTGACTAGATGGACCTTTGTTGGTAAAGGAATGTCTCTGTTTTTGAATATGCTATCCAGGTTAGTCATAACTTTCCTTCCAAGGAGTAAGCGTCTTTTAATTTCATGGCTGCAGTCATCATCTGCAGTGATTTTGGAGCCCTAAAAAATAAAGTCTGACGCTGTTTCCACTGTCTCCCCATCTATTTCCCATGAAGTGATGGGACCAAATGCCATGATCTTCGTTTTCTGAATGTTGAGTTTTAAGCCAACTTTTTCCCTGACCTCTGTCACCTTCATCAAGAGCAATGTAAACTTTTATTCATACCCACATATACATATGAGAGAATACATCAACACTTTATGAATTACATTCATAAGTATTATTCTATGTCTCCAAAAGACGTAACATAAGCACAATAAATATTTGTTCATACCTACATGTACTCTGGAGAGTCTCTTGGATTGCACGGAAATCAATCCAGTCAATCCTTAAGGGTATTACTCTTGGATATTCACTGGAAGGACTGATGCTGAAACGTCAATTCTTTGGCTACCTTATGTGAAGAACTGACTAATTGGAAAGGCCTCTGATACTGAGAAAGATTGAAAGCAGGAGGAGAAGCAGAAAACAGAGGATGAGATCATTGGTTAACATCACCCACTCGGTGGATCTGGGTTTAAGCAGGCTCAGGTAGTAGGTAATTGAACAGGGAAGCGTGGCATGCCACAGTTCATGGAGTCGCAAAGAGTTGGACATGACTGGGCAACTGAAGTGAAGTGATAGATACATATAAAATCCTTATACAGACTCAAAATGGACATACTATACCAAGAGTGCTTTATAAACACCTTTTAATAATATATTTTAGAAAATAACCATAGATGAATAGCTCTATGTATGGTTAAAATGATACAGAAATATGTACAGTTACAACAATAAGGCCATTTGAGTCAACATGCATGTCCTGAGAGTTGATCATACTAAATAAAGTGAGGCACACAGGGAAACATATATACCAAATAATATCATAATATCCAAATGTGGAATCTAAGATATGACACAAATGAACATATGTGTGAATCACAAAGACACTCATAGACAGAGAGAATAGACCTACAGCTTCAAGGCAGAGAGAATTGGGGGAGAAATGGAGTAAGAGACTGGGGTTAAGAGATATAAAACAAATTATATGGATTGGATTGACAAGTTCCTACTCAAGAGCACAGAGGACTACATTCAGTATCCAATTTCTCCCCCAATTCTCTTTGCCTTGAAGCTGTAGGTCTATTCTCTCTGTCTATGAGTGTCTTTCTGATTCAAACATATGTTCATTTGTGTCATATCTTAGATTCCACATTTGGATATTATGATATTATTTGGTATATATGTTTCCCTGTGTGCCTCACTTCATTTAGTATGATCAACTCTCAGGCCATGCATGTTGACTCAAATGGCCTTATTGTTGTAACTGTACATATTCCTGTATCATTTTAACCATACATAGAGCTATTCATCTATGGTTATTTTCTAAAATATATTATTAAAAGGTGTTTATAAAGCACTCTTGGTATAGTATGTCCATTTTGAGTCTGTATAAGGATTTTATATGTATCTGTCACTTCACCTCAGTTGCCCAGTCATGTCCAACTCTTTGCGACTCCATGAACTGTGGCATGCCACGCTTCCCTGTTCAATTACCTACTACCTAAGCCTGCTTAAACCCAGATCCGCCAAGTGGGTGATGTTAACCAATGATCTCATCCTCTGTTTTCTGCTTCTCCTCCTGCTTTCAATCTTTCTCAGCATCAGGGACTTCCCTGGCAGTCCAGAGGTTAAGACTGCAGATTTCCACTGCAGGGGAGGCAAGTTCAAACCCTGGTCAGGGAACTAATTCCACTTGTAGCACAGTGTAGCCAAAAAAAAGAGAGATTAAATAAAAGAATGTGTGTATGTGTATATATATATATATCCACACACAACATATACATATATACATGTATATCTATAACTGAATCATTTTGCTGTAAAGCAGAAATTAACACAAAATTACAAACGAACTATACTTCAGTTAAAAAATAGCATGACTGAGGAAAGAAAAGATTGCTATATTTCATTGTGTGTAAAGTTAATATCCAAAGAAAATTGCTATACACAAACACAGCTGACTACTTAACGGCAGGCTTACTGAGATACTTAAGGAGACACATACTGAAATGCACCAAGGAAAAAGATTGATTGTTGATTGGATAGAGGGATGGACAAATGGATAGATAGGTGACAAAGAAAGTATTATAAATAGGTTACAAAACCAGACTTCTATGTATGCTGTGCAAAAGAGACCCACCTGAAATCAAGGAGCACATACAGAGTGAAAGTGAAGGGCTGAGAAAGGGTATTTCATGCAAAATGTGAGCAACAGAAATTAGGAGTAGCAATACTCATATCAGATAAAATAGACTTTGAAATAAAGGGTGTGAAAAGAGACAAAAAAAGGCCACTATATAATGGTCAAAGGATAAATCCAAGAAGAAGATATAAAAATTATAAATACATATGCACCCAAGATAGGAGCACTCAATATGTAAGGCAAATGCTAACAAGTAAGAAACGGGAAATGAAAAATAACACAAAAATAGTGGGAGATCTTAAGACCCTACACACACCTATGGATAGATCAACCAAACAGAAAATTAGCAAGGAAACACAAACTTTAAGTGATACAATGGATCAGTTAGACTTAATTGGTTTCAAAAGAACATTTCACGCCAAAGCAATGAATTTCACCTTTTCCTCAAGTGCACATGGAACATTCTCCAGGATAGATCATATACTGGGCCATAAATCTAGCCTTGGTAAACTGAAAACAAAAATCAAAATCATTTCAAGCATCTCTTCTGATCACAAAGCAGTAAGATTAGATGTCAACTACAGGGGGAAAGAAACCATGACAAATAGAAACATATGGAGGGTAAACAACATGCTTCTGAATGACCGACATATAACAGAAGAAATCAGAAAAGAAATGGAAATATGCATAGAAACAAATGAAAATGAAAATACAACCCATACAAATAGCTGTGAAAAGAAGAGAAGCGAAAAACAAAGGAGAAAATGAAAGATATAAACATCTGAATGCAGAGTTCCAAAGAATAGCAAGAAGAGAAAAGAAAGCCTTCTTCAGCGATCAATGCAAAGAAACAGAGGAAAATAACAGAATGGGAAAGACTAGGGATTTCTTCAAGAAAATCAGAGATACCAAAGGAACATTTCATGCAAAGATGGGTTCAATAAAGGACAGAAATGGTATGGACACAACAGAAGCAGAAGATATTAAGAAGAAGTGACAAGAATACACAGAAGAACTGTACAAAAAAGATCTTCACGACCCAGATAATCACGATGGTGTGATCACTGACCTAGAGCCAGACATCCTGGAATGTGAAGTCAAGTGGGCCTTAGAAAGCATCACTATGAACAAAGAGAGTGGAGGTGATGGGATTCCAGTTAAGCTATTCCAAATTCTGAAAGATGATGCTTTGAAAGTGGTGCACTCAATAAGCCAGCAAATTTGGAAAACTCAGCAGTGGCCACAGGACTGGAAAAGCTGAGTTTTCATTCCAATCTCAAAGAAAGACAATGCCAAAGAATGCTCAAACTACTGAAAAATTGCACTCATCTCACGCTAGTACAGTAATGCTCAAAATTCTACAAGCCACGCTTCAGTAATATGGAAACCATGAACCTCCTGATGTTCAAGCTGGTTTTAGAAAAGGCAGAGGAAACAGAGACCAAACTGCCAACATCTGCTGGATCACGGAAAAAGCAAGAGAATTTCAAAAAAACCTCTATTTCTGCTTTATTGACTATGCCAAAGCCTTTGTCTGTGTGGATCACAATAAACAGTGGAAAATTCTGAGAGAGATGGGACTACCCGACCACCTGATCTGCCTCTTGAGAAATTTGTATGCAGGTTAGAAAGCAACAGTTAGATCTGGACATGGAACAACAGACTGGTTCCAAATAGGAAAAGGAGTACATCAAGGCTGTATATTGTCACCCTGTTTATTTAACTTCTATGCAGAGTACATCATGAGAAACGCTGGACTGGAAGAAATACAAGCTGGAATCAAGATTGCTGGGAGAAATATCAATAACTTCAGATATGCAGATTATACGACCCTTATGGCAGAAAGTGAAGAGGAACTCAAAAGCCTCTTGATGAAAGTGAAAGTGAAGAGTGAAAAAGTTGGCTTAAAGCTCAACATTCAGAAAACGAAGATCATGACCTCCAGTCCCACCACTTCATGGGAAATAGATGGGTAAATAGTGGAAACAATGTCAGACTTGATTTTTAGGGGGCTCCAAAATCACTGCAGAAGGTGACTGCAGCCATCAAATTAAAAGGCACTTACTCCTTAAAAGTAAAGTTATGACCAACCTAGAGAGCAGATTCAAAAGCAGAGACATTCCTTTACCAAAAAAGGTTCGTCTAGTCAAGGCTATGGTTTTTCCTGTGGTCAGGTATGGATGTGAGAGTTGGACTGTGAAGAAGCCTGAGTGCCGAAGAATTGATACTTCTGAACAGTGGTGTTGGAGAAGACTCTTGAGAGTCCCTTAGACTGCAAGGAAAACCAACCAGCCCATTCTGAAAGAGATCAGCCCTCGGATTCCTTTGGAAGGAATGATGCTAAAGCTGAAGCTCAAGTACTTTGGCCACCTCATGCGAATACTTGACTCATTGGAAAAGTCTCTGATGCTGGGAGGGATTGGGGGCAAGAAGAGAAGGGGAAGACATAGGATCAGATGGCTGGATTGCATCACTGACTCCATGGGCATGAGTCTCAGTGTCTCCAGGTTTTGGTGATGGACAGGAAGGCCTGGCGTGCTGTGATTCATAGGGTCGCAAAGAGTTGCACATGACTGAGCGACTGATCTGATCTGAAGGGGAAGGTTCATAGAAATACAAGCTTACCTCAAGAAACAAGAGAAACCTCAAATAAATGACCTAACTTTACACCTAAAGCAACTAGAAAAAGAAGAAGTGAAGAATCCCAGGGTTAGAAGAAGGAAAAAGTAATAATAACAATTAGGTAGTATACTCATTTTCACTATATTGATTCTTCCAATCCATGAACATGGTATATTTCTCCATCTATTAGTGTCCTCTTTGATTTCTTTCACTAGTGTTTTATAGTTTTCTATGTATAGGTCTTTAGATTCTCTAGGTAGATATATTCCTAAGTATTTTATTCTTTCTGTTGCAATGGTGAATGGAATTGTTTCCTTAATTTCTTTTTCTGTTTTGTCATTATTAGTGTATAGGAATGCAAGGGATTTCAGTGTGTTGATTTTATATCCTGCAACTTTACTATAATCATTGATTAGTTCTAGTAATTTTCTGGTGGAGTCTTTAGGGTTTCCTATGTAGAGGATCATGTCATCTGCAAATAGTGAGAGTTTTACTTTTTTTCCAATTTGGATTCCTTTTATTTCTTTTTCTGCTCTGATTGCTGTGGCCAAACTTCCAAAACTATGTTGAATAGTAACGGTGAAAGTGGGCACCCTTGTCTTGTTCCTGACTTTAGAGGAAATGCTTTCACTTTTCACAATTGAGGATAATGTTTGCTGTGCGTTTGTCATATATAGCTTTTAATATGTTGAGGTATGTTCCTACTATTCCTGCTTTCTGGAGAGTTTTTATCATAAATGGATGTTGAATTTTGTCAAAGGCTTTCTCTGCATCTTTTGAGATAATCACATGGTTTTTATTTTTCAATTTGTTAATGTGGTGTATTACATTGATTGATTTGTGGATATTGAAGAATCCTTGCATCCCTGGGATAAAGCCCACTTGGTTGTGGTGTATAATCTTTTTATTTATTTATTTACTTATTTTTTTATAATCTTTTTAATGTGCTGTTGGATTCTAATTGCTAGACTTTTTTAAGGATTTTTGCATCTAAGTTCATCAGTGATATTGGCCTGTAGTTTTCTTTATTTTGGGGATCTTTGTCAGGTTTTGGTATTAGGGTGATAGTGGTGATAGAATGAGTTTGGAAGTTTCCCTTCCTCTGCAACTACCCAAAGCAATTTATAGATTCAATGCAACCCCTATCAAGCTACCAACGGTATTCTTGAAAGAGCTAGAACAAATAATTTCACAATTTGTATTGAAATACAAAAAGCCTCGAATAGCCAAAGCTATCTTGTGAAAGAAGAATGGAACTGGAGGAATAAACCTACCTGACTTCAGGCTCTACTACAAAGCCACAGTTATCAAGACAGTATGGTACTGGCACAAAGACAGAAATATAGATCAATGGAACAAAATAGAAAGCCCAGAGAGAATTCCACACACATATGGACACCTTATCTTTGACAAAGGAGGCAAGAATATACAACGGATTAAAGAAAATCTGTTTAACAAGTGGTGCTGGGAAATCTGGTCAACCACTTGTAAAAGAATGAAACTAGAACACTTTCTAACACCATACACAAAAATGAACTCAAAATGCATTAAAGATTTAAATGTAACACCAGAAACTATAAAACTCCTAGAGGAGAACATAGGCAAACCACTCTCTTCCATACATCACAGCAGGATCCTCTATGACCCACCTCCCAGGATATTGGAAATAAAAGCAAAAATAAACAAATGGGCCCTATTAAACTTAAAAGCTTCTGCACATCAAAGGAAACTATTAGCAAGGTGAAAAGACAGCCTTCAGAATGGGAGAAAATAATAGCAAATGAAGCAACTGACAAATAACTAATCTCAAAAATATACAAGCAACTCCTACAGCTCAACTCCAGAAAAATAAATGATCCAATCAAAAAAATGGGCCAAAGAACTAAATAGACATTTCTCCAAAGAAGACATACAGATGGCTAACAAACACATGAAAAGATGCTCAACATCACTCATTATCAGAAAAATGCAAATCAAAACCATTATGAGGTACCATTTCACACGACTCACAATGGCTATGATCCAAAAGTTTACAAGCAATAAATGCTGGAGAGGGTGTGGAGAAAAGGGAACCCTCTTATACCGTTGGTGGGAATGCAAACTAGTACAGACACTATGGAGAACAGTGTGGAGATTCCTTAAACAACTGGAAATAGAACTGTCTTATGATCCAGCAATCCCACTGCTCACCATACACACTGAGGAAAACAGAATTGAGACACATGTACCCCAATGTTCATTGTAGCACTGTTCATAATAGACAGGACATGGAAGCAACCTAGATGTCCATCAACAGATGAATGGATAAGAAAGCTGTGGTACATATACACAATTGAGTATTACTCAGCCATTAAAAAGAATAAATTTGAATCAGTTTTAATGAGGTGGATGAAACTGGAGCCTATTATACAGAGTGAAGTAAGCCAGAAAGTAAAACACCAATACGGTATACTAAAGTATATATATGGAATTTAGAAAGATGCTAACAATAACCCTGTGTACGAGACAGCAAAAGAGACACAGATGTATAGAACAGTCTTATGGACTCTGTTTCAGAGAGAGAGGGTGGGAAGATTTGGGAGAATGGCATTGAAACATGTACAATATCATGCATGAAACGAGTCCCTAGTCCAGGTTTGGTGCATGATACTGGATGCTTGGGTCTGGTGCACTGGGACAACCCAGAGGGGTGGTATGGGGAGGGAGGATGGAGGAGGGTTCAGGATGGGGGACACATGTATACCTGTGGCGGATTCATTTTGATATTTGGCAAAACTAATACAATTTGTAAAGTTTAAAAATAAAATAAAATTTAAAAAAAATAAACAATTAGGGCAGAAATACATGAAAAAAAGCAAAGGAACCTATAGCAAAACTCAGCAAAAATAAACGCTGGTTCTTTGAGAAGATAAATAAAATAGGCAAACCATTAGCAAAACTCATCAAGAAAGAAAGGGGGGATAATCAAATCAACAAAATTAGAAAGGAAAATGGATAAATCACAACAGACAACACAGAAGTACAAAGGATCATAAAAGATTACTATCAGCAGCTATAGGACAATAAAATGGACAACTTGGAAGAAATGAACAAATTCCTAGAAAAGTGTAACAATCCAAAACTGAACCAGGAAGAAATAGGTAATCCCAACATACCCATCACAAGCATGGAAAGCAAAACTGTAATCAAAAATCTTACATTGAACAAAAACGAAGCTCAGGACCAGATGACTTATTCACCCTCCTGGTTACCCTGGACACCTGGAGAGAACAAGAGAGGGAGCACAGAATGCCACTTGTTTGGGGAAGAGGGTGAAGATGGATAGGAATGATAGTTTCAGGAAAAGTGTGACCAAAGGAGAGCTATGTGCCAGGCCAGTAGAGGGCAGGGGGGTCTCATGGGGCGGTGTCAATGGGCAAGAGGAGCTTGGATGGGTTCAACTCACCTTGACACTTTTGTGGACCTCAGTTGACAGGAAGTCTTCATCTTTTCCTCCTGGTTACCTGAAGTCGGCTATTCCATAAGTGCTCTAGAGCCTTGTGGCTTCTGAGTCTCTTTAGTCATTTTGAAGACACCCAGTGGTCTGCTCCAGAGCCCCTGAGCACACCTCTATATACCCCTCCCTAGGGTCCACAGCATTATGCTTTAAGAGATCAGCAACTCACTTCCCCAGCCAATGGTGGCCCTGGCTGAGAATTGACATCACAAAGCACACTCCTGATACCTCTAGGGCAGAATGGGGGGCAACTCAGATGATTTGATGGGGGGGGGAATGCATCATTTTTAATGGCCCTTAGGAGCCCTCCAAACTCACCTGTCATCCTCATCTCTCTAAGTCAACTCTGTTGTGTCACAAGGCAGGGAGCATGTGTCTCCTCCAAACCTTGGCCCACAGCCACAGTATTCAGGCTTTCATTCTTTTCTCTCTCACATTTCACCATTATCTAGTTTTTAATATCCTGCCTAAAATTCCTCCATGATAATTAGGTTCTATCGAAGTATCTGTGGAAAAGAGAATCATTCTACTTTCCTCCTATAAGGTGGTCTTAAAGCACTTTGAGCACCAATTAATTCTGGACCACCTACCAGGAATCTTTTCCATCCCACATCCTTTGCTCAGTTTGCACATAGGTGTCCTCACTTTTCTAGTTTCCAGTCTGAAACCCCTGTCTTCAGGCTGTGAGAATGCACTGAATATTTTTGCTGTTGGTCCACTTGGAGCTGTCTAGTTTCAAACCTAGGACTCATGCTCACCTCATTAGGTGTAATACCCAAGTTTGGGTTTATACAGGGTGATGGGGATGAGGCATCCCAAGAAAGAAATGACGACCTTTAAGTGATTAGTATTCCCCCGAAGGGGCGGTGCTTGCTCAGAGTTGTGTGAGCCTCGTCTGGAAAGGGCTTTCTCAACATGTGCCCTTACAAATCTCTTTTCTCATCTTGTTTTCCAGTTGGTACCTCCATTGCTGCTTACGTCACCATTGAGACCATGCTGGAATTCATTTCCATGAAGAGCTACGACAAGATTCCAGCTTCTTGGAAGAAACACTGTGTAATCATGTATCCCCACCTAGTTCCCAAGGTCTCTCATTGAGGTGGTTGCCTCTGGAGGAAAGGGGAATGAGGTGTCGGCTTCATCTCAGTCCTTGTGTTCCTAATTGACAAGCAGGGTCAGCCAGCCTGAGGTGTGCCCTGGGGTACACAGTTTTTTGTCTTAGTGGGACTTCCTGGGTTTCCTGTGAAGCGCTCACTTCCTGGTGTTCACTGGTTCCTTATTCACCCTGGATGCATGACACTGCTTAAAATTTTAAGAGGTAGGAAAAAAAAAAAAAAAAAGCACCATAAACAAACCCAAAAGATGACTGTTAAAATTTTATAACAAAGAACCTAAAGAATGATAGAAAAATGTGAAAAACACACGAGCCAACAGTTTCTAAGAAAGATGTACTACTGGACATTCACTTTATTAAGAGATGTTTAAAAGACATGAGCAGCCATTCGACAAGAAAGATATGGGACTATACACTAACCACATTAAAAAGATATTTAATCTCACTAAGGTAAGAAAAAATCATATTAAATTTCCCTTGAGAAATCAAACTGACCCAGAAGCGGCATAGATTTAAGACATTGCAGACAGAGACATTAAAATATTGGAATGACTGTGTTTTTTGCATTTTGTAAAATTAAGTAGAGACATGCAAATAATAAAGTAGACCAATTCCATCTTGTAGATAGGAAAACTGTAGCATCAGATGGCAAACACAGTCGATGGAATAGATGACAGATTAGACAGGACAGCAGGAGAAAATTGTGCACTTGAAGACGTAGCAACAGAAAGTGTTCAGAGTGAAGTGCAGACTATGCCAATATATACAAAGACAACGCAGCATAATCTATTAATTTTTGTCCCCTACAAACGCAGGATTGGTTAAACATTTGAAAATCAATCAGTGTAATTCAAAGTACTAAAGGACAAAAAATAAAACACAGTAGGGTCATCTCGAAAAACGCTGAAAAATAATTTGATAAAGTCTAATATCTATTCCAGGGTTGGGAAGATGCCCTGGCGGAGGGCATGGCAACCAACTCCAGTATTCTTGCCTGGAGAATCCTCAACCAGAGGAACCGTTTGGGTTTAAACTCCATGGGGTCGCAAAGAGCTGGACAGATCTGAGTGACTGAACACATTCTGTATAAAAACTCTTAGCAAACTAGAAATAGAAAACTTCCTCAACCTGATGATGGTAATAAACTGTATAACTAACATCATACTTTATGGTAAAACATCGCACCAGGCTTCCCTGTCCCTGTCCATCACCAACTTCCGGAGCTTGCTAAAACTCATGTGCATTGAGGATGCCATCCAACTATCTCGTCTTCTATCATCCCCTTCTCTTCTGGCCTTCGATCTTTTCCAGCATCAGGGTCTTTTCAAATGAGTTACTTCTTTGCATCAGGTTGCCAAAGTATTGGAGCTTCAGTCATTTCAATGTATGTTCAGGACTGATTTTCTTGGGATTGACTGCTTTGATATCCTCAAGAGTTTTCTCCAACACCACAGTTCCAAAGGATCAATTCTTAGGCACTCAGCTTTCCTTCTCCTCCAACTCGCACATCAGTACATGACTATTGGAAAAAGGATTGCTTTGACCCATTGGTTGATTGTTGGTAAAATAATGTCTCTGCTTTTTAATGCTTTCTAAGTAAGTCATAGCGTGACTTCCAAGGAGCAAGCACCTTTGAATTTCATGGCTGCAATCAACATCTGTAGTGATTTGCCTCCCCAACTGCGAAAAACAGTCTGGCACTGTTTCCTGATCTATTTGCCATGAAGGGATGTGCCTGGATGCCATGATATTAGTTTTGTGAATGTTGAGTTTTAAGCCAACTTTTTCACTCTCCTCTTTCACTTTCATCAAGAGGCTCTTTAGTTCCTCACTTTCTGCCATAAGGGTGGTGTTATCTGCATATATGAGATTACTGATATTTCTCTTGACAATCTTGATTCCAGCTTGTGCTTCATCCAGCCTGGCATTTAGCATGATGTCCTTTGCTTATAAGTTAAATAGCAGGGTGATGAAATACAGCCTTGATATACTCCTTTCCCGACTTGCAACCAGTCTGTTTTTTCATGTCCAGTTCTAACTGATGCTTCTTGACCTGCACACAGATTTCTCAGGAGGCAAGTCAGGTGGCCTGGTACTCCCATCTCTTTTAGAATTTTCCACAGTTTATTTTGACCCACACACTCAGAGGTTTTGGCATAATGAATAAAGCAGAAATATATGTTTTTCCTGGAACTCTTGCTTTTTCAATGATCCAGTGGATGTTGGCAATTTGATCTCTGGTTCCTCTGACTATTCTAAGTCCACTTTTAACATCTGGAAGTTCACAGTTCACATACTGTTGAAGCCTGGCTTGGAGAATTTTGAGCATTACTCTACTAGCATGTGAGATGAGTGCAACTGTGTGGTTGTTTGAGCATTCTTTGGCATTACCTTCCTTTGAGACTGGGATGAAAACTGACGTTTTCCAGTCCGGTGGCCACTGCCAAGCTTTGAAACTTTGCCGGCGTATTGCGTGGTACTTTCACAACATCATCTTTTAGGATTTGAAATAGCTCAACTGGAATTCCATAACTTCCACTAGCTTTGCTTCCTAAGATCCACTTGGCTTCACATTCCAGGATATCTGGCTCTAGGTGAGTGACCACACTATCCTGGTTATCTGCATCATGAAGATCTTTTTTGTATAATTCTTCTGTGCATTGTTGCCATCAGTTCTTAATATCTTTTGCTTCTCTTATGTCCATACCATTTCTGTCCATTATTGTGCCCATCTTTACATGAAATGCTCCCTTAGTATCTACAATTTCCTTGACGTGATCTCTAGTCTTTCCCATTCTATTGTTTTCCTCTGTTCTTTTTGTTGATTGCTGAGGAAGGCTTTCTTATCTCTACTTGCAATTCTTTGGAACTCTTCATTCAAATGGGTATATATTTCCCTCTCTCCTTTGTCTTTTGCTTCTTTTCTTTTCTCAGCTATTTGGAAGGCCTCCTCAGAGAACCATTTTGACTTTTGGCATTTGTGTTTCTTGGGTATGGTCTTGATCACTGCCTCCTGTACACTGTCACAAAACTCCATCGATAGTTCTTCAGGCATTCTGTCTATCTTGATTCTGTCTTGAATCTTCAAT
Organism: Bos taurus; assembly: GCF_002263795.3. Lineage (NCBI taxonomy): Eukaryota > Metazoa > Chordata > Mammalia > Artiodactyla > Bovidae > Bos > Bos taurus. The sequence goes on from NC_082638.1 coordinate 26,346,652, forward strand.
ATTCTGTCTTGAATCTATTTGTCACTTCCACTGTATAAACATAAGGGATTTGATTTAGTTCATACCTGAATCATCTAGTCATTTTTGCTAGTTTCTTCAATATAAGGTAAAATTCGGCAATAAAGTGTTCAGTGCATAGATGTTTACAACTGTTATGTCTCCCTCTTGGGTTGATCCTTTTATCATAGTGTAGTGTCTTTCCTTATTTTTTATAGTATTCTTATTTTAAGGCCTGTCTGATATCAGGATTAATATTCCAGCTTTCTTTTGCTTCCCATTTGCATAGAATGTATTTTTCCATCCTCTCAATTTCAGTCTATATGTGTCTTTGCATCTGAAGGTGGTTTCTGGTTGACAGCATATATATATATATGGGTCATCTTTTTCTATCCATTCAATCAGTCTGTGTCTTTTGGTTGGAACATTTCATCTGTTTACATTTAAAGTAATTATCAACCTACCAAAAGTGTTTTTCAGAGAACTAGAACAAATCATTGCACAGTTTGTATGAAGGGGGAAAAAAAAAAAAACCTCGAATAGCCAAAGCAATCTTGAGAAAGAATGGAACTGAAGGAATCAACCTGCATGACTTCAGTCTATAGTACAAAGCTACAGTTATCAAGACAGTATGTTACTGACACCAAGACAGAAATATAGATCAATGGAACAAAATAGAAAGCCCAGAGATAAATCCACGCACCTATGGTCACTTTATCTTTGACAAAGGACTCAGGAATATACAATGGAGAAAAGACCGATATCTTTAACAAGTGGCACTGGAAAAACTGGCCAACCACCTGTAAAATAATGATTCTAGAATACTTTCTAATGATACACAAATATAAACTAAATATGGATTAAAGATCTAAATGAAAGACCAGAAACTGTAAAACTTCTAGAGGAAAATATAGACAGAACAGTCTCTGACATAAATCACAGCAGGACCTTCTATGACTCACCTCCCAGAGTAATGTAAATAAAAGCAAAAATAAACCAACGGAAAGAATCAAATTTAAAAGCTCCTGAACAATGAAGGAAACAAGGAAGGTGAAAAGGCAGTCATGACTAAGTAAAACTCAAAAATATACAAGAAGCTCATGCAACTCAATACCAGAAAATATTAATGGCCCAATCAAAAATTAGGCTGAAGAACTCAACAGACAGTTCTCCAAAGAAGACATGCAGATGGTTAAGAAACACATGAAAAGATGCTCAACATCACTCATTATCACAGAAATGGACATCAAGCCACAATGTTGTATCATCTCACACCTGTCAGAATGGCTGTTATCAAAACGTCGACAAACAATACATGCTGAACAGACTGCAGAAGAAAGGGAATCCTCTTACAGTGTTGGAGGCAATGCAAACTAGTACAGCCAGTATGGGGGACCCTGTGTAGATTCCTTAAAAAGCTGGAACTAGTACTGTCATGTGACCCAGGAAACCCACTGCTGGGCATACACACTGAGGAAACCAGAATTGAAAGAGACATGTCTACCCCAATGTTCATCATCACAGCAGTGTTTTCATGTTTAGGACATGGAAGCTACCTAGATATCCATGAGCAGATGAATGGATAGTAAAGCTTTGGTACATATACAGAATGGAATATTACTCAGCTATTTAAAAGAGTGCATTTGAATCAGTTCTAATGAGGTGAATGAAACTGGATCCTATGATACAGAGTGATGCAAGGCAGAAAGAAAAACATCCATACACTATATTAACATATATATATATATATATATATATATATATATATATATATATATATATATATAAAATTTAGAAAGATAGTAATGAGAACCCTACATGTGAGAGAGCAAAAGAGGCACAGATATAAATAGCAGACTTTTGGATTCTATGGAAGAAGCTAGGGGTGGGATGATTTGGGAGAATAGAAGCGGAGCATGCATATTACCATATGTGAAATAGAAGACCAGTCCAGGTTTGGTGCATGAGACAGGGTGCCAAGGGCCAGTGCACTGGGACAATCCTGAGGAATGAGATGGGGAGGGAGATGGGAGGGGGTTCAGGATTAGGCACCCATATACATCCATGGGTATACACCCATGGTACATATTAGCAGACCACGTAACCTGCCGCTTGAGAAACCTGTATGCAGGTCAGGAAGCAACAGTTACAACTGAACATGGAATAACAGACTGGTTCCAAATAGGAGAAGGAGTAGGTCAAGGCTGTATATTGTCACCCTGCTTACTTAACTTATATGCAGAGTACATCATGAGAAACGCTGGGCTGGAGGAAGTACAATCTGGAATCAAGTTTGCTGGAAGAAATATCAATAACTCAGATATGCAGATGACACCACCTTTGGACAGAAAGTGAAGAAGAACTAAAGAGCCTCTTGATGAAAGAGAAAGAGCAGATTGAAAAGATTGGCTTAAAGCTCAACATTCACAAAGCTAAGATGATGGCATTCAGTCCCATCACTTCATGTCAAATAGATGGGGAAACAGTGGCTGACGTTATATTTTGAGAGGAGGAAGGGGGTCCAAAATCATTGCAGATGGTGATTGCAGCCATGAAATTATAAGACACTTACACCTTGGAAGGAAAGTTATGACCAACCTAGACAGTAAATTGAAATGCAGAGATATTACTTCGTCAACAAAGGTCCATCTAGTCAAGGTTATGGTTTTTCCCGTGGTCATGTATGGATATGAGAGTTCAACTATAAAGAAAGCAGAGCACCCGAGAATAAATGATTTTAAACTGTGGCTTTGGAGAAGACTCTTGAGAGTCCCTTGGACTGCAAGGAGACCCAACCAGTCCATCCCAAAGGAGATCAGTCCTGGGTGTTCATCTGAAGGACTGATTTTGAAGCTGAATCTTCAATATTTTGGCCACCTGATGTGAAGAGCTGATTCATTTGAAAAGACCCTGATTCAGGGAAAGACTGATGGCAGAAGAGGACAGCAGAGGAGGAGATATTTGGATGGCATCACCGACTCAATGGATATGGGTTTGGGTAGACTCCAGCAGTTGTTGATGGACACGGAGGCCTGGCATGCTGCAGCGCGTGGGGTCGCAAATAGTCGGGCACAACTGAGCAACTGAACTGAACTGAACTGATACATCCATGGCTGATTCATGTCAATGTATGGCAACAACCACTACAATTTTGTAAAGTAATTAGCCTCCAATTAAAACAAGTAAATTACTTAAATTTAAGTTAAAAAAAAATCTAGAGTAGAGGGTAGACTCTATGAAATACAATATTAAAAATACAAAACACAATCAATCACAAAATATATTTAAAAAATATGAAATATGCTTTAAAAATAGGGTCATATTTTGCAAGGTAATAGGTTGTAAAATTGAAAATTAAAGGATTAATTATGACCCAGCAATCCCACTGCTGGGCATACACACCAAGGAAACCAGAATTGAAAGAGACACGTGTACCACAATGTTCATCACAGCACTGTTTCTAATAGCCAGGACATGGAAGCAACCTAGATGTCCATCAGCAGACGAATGGATAAGAAAGCTGTGGTATGTATACACAGTGGAGTATTACTCAGCCATTAAAAATAATACATTTGAATCAGTTCCAGAAAGAAAGAAAGAAAAAAAAAAAAAAACCCACACCAATACAGTATACTAACACATGTATATGGAATTTAGAAAGATGGTAACGATAACCCTGTATGTGAGACAGCAAAAGAGACAAAGATGTATAGAACAGTCTTTTGGACTCTGTGGGAGAGGAAGAGGGTTGGATGATTTGGGAGAATGGCATTGAAACATGTATAATATCATATAAGAAACGAATCGCCAGTCCAGGTTTGATGCAGGTTACAGGATGCTTGGGGTTGGTGTACTGGGATGACCCAGAAGGATGGTACAGGGAGGGTGTGGGAGGGGGGTTCAGGATGAATAACACGTGTACACCCATGACAGATTCATGTGGATGTATGGCAAAACCAATACAATATTGTAAAATTAAAAAAAAAAAGTAAGAAGGAAAAAATAATAAATAATTTTAAAAAATTAGAAGGTTGATAATAGAAAAACTATATCTAGGAATTTCTCTGGAGCCGTTGTGGGCAGTGTGGGTTCAGTTGAGTTTCAGATGATTCTTTGTTCCAGCTTGCATTTCTTTACAAGATCTATAAGCCCTTCCTATGCTTAGTCAATATTAACTACAGGGTTTTAATCTGTTGCACCTTTCACTCCCAGAGGGGTTTCCTTTTCTTTATTTGTTTTGGCTTTCTCTCTTTGCAAGTCTCTTTAGTGTCTAATTTCTGCCCTGGCACAAGGGGGCAAAGGTGGTCACTTATTTCGGCTCACTTGTTCAGTTGAGTTGTGGGGAGGGAGGAACACTGCAAACAAATAATGTTGGTGTGTATTTTGGGAAAGTGCTTGCAGTGTATGGAACACACTGGGCTTTCCCAAGCTCACGGTGGTGTGTGCTTTCCACGTGTACACTGCTCAGGTTCCAGATTGCTCTTCAGGGGTACTGCCCAATGTGGGCCCTGCATTTCCTGCAATTCCCAGGTCTAAGCTGCTCAGGTTCAGGTTTTCAGGTACACCGCAAAGTCACAGACTCAGATTCACGTGCGTTTTGTGCCCTTCCCAGGTCCCAGCAGCTCAGGCGACCAGGTGCTTGGCCAACGCACTGTCCCAAGTGGGCCATGCATCTTAATTACCTACTGGGTCCAGGCCGCTCAGTTTCCTGGGTGTGCCATGAGAACACTGCCTCAGGTGTATCATGTGTCTCCTCTGGGGAGCTGATCTCAAGCTGCAACTCTCCTGGCAGATGTCAACCGTCCAGGACTCCAGGAAGACATGGTTAGAAACTGGCAGCCTGCTCACAGTTTGGTGGAGAATGCCGGTCTCTGAGGCTGAGGCCGCCCCTTGCCTTCTGGTTCTGGCTGCCACACACATGGCTGTCTGCCTCTTGTTGGGGCAGGGGCCTGGAGACAGCCGGCTAGTTCTGCTTTGGTATTTGCTCAATCCTTTGTTCTCCTTTCAAAGACAATGAGCAGCCTATCCGGGTACCTGGTGTCCTCTGCCAGCATTCAGAAATTGTTTTGTGGAAGTTGCTCAGCGTTCAAATGATCATTTGATGAATGTGTTGGGGAGAATGGGGTCTCCCCATCTTATTCCTCTGCCATCTTAGGACCACGCCCCCACCCCGAGGTCTTGTTTATGTATCCATTTAGCCAGTCTGGGCTTTTTGGTTGGAACATTTAATCCATTTATATTTAGAATAATTATTGACATATGTGCTCCTATTCGGAGAAGGCAATGGCACCCTACTCCAGTACTCTTGCCTGGAAAATCCCATGGACGGAGGAGCCTGGTAGGCTGCAGTCCATGGGGTCACACAGAGTTCGACATGACAGAGCGACTTCCCTTTCACTTTTCACTTGCATGCATTGGAGAAGGAAATGGCAACCCCCTCCAGTGTTCTTGCCTGGAGAATCCCAGGGACCGGGGAGCCTGGTGGGCTGCCGTCTATGGGGTCGCACAGAGTCAGACAGGACTGAAGCGAGTTAGCAGCAGCAGCAGCAGTGCTCCTATTGCCATTTTCTTAATTGTTTGGGGTCGGTTTTGTAGATCATTTTTCTTCTCTTATATTTCTTGACTATATAAGTCCCTTTACCATTTGTTGTAAAGCTGGTTTTGTGGTAAAGAATTCTCTTACCTTTGGCTCATCTGAAAAGCTTTGATTTCTCCATCAATTTTGAAGGAGATCCTTGCCACGTACAGTAATCTTGGCTGTAGATTTTTCTCTTTCAGTGCTTTAAATATGCCATGCCGTTCTCTTCTGGCCTGCAGAGTTTCTGTTGAAAGATCAGCTGTGAAACATATGGGGTTTCCATTGGATGTTACTTCTTACTTTTAACTTGCTACTTTTAATATTCTTTCTTTGTGTTTCATCTTCCTTAGTTTGCTTAGCATATGTCTAGGGCTGTTTCACCTTGGGTTTGTCACAAATGGGACTCTTGGCACCTCTTGGACTTGATTGACTATTTCCTTTTCCATGTTGGGGGTTTTTCAAGTATAATCTCCTCTAAACTTTTCTCATACCCTTTATTTTTCTCTCTTCTTCTGGGACCCCTATAATTTGAATCTTGGTGCATTTAACATTGTCCAAGAGGTCTCTGAGACTATCCTCAGTTCTTTTCATTCTTTTGACTTTATTCTGCCCTTCCGCAGTTGTTTCCACCATTTTGTCTTTCAACACACTGATCCATTTTCTGGTTCAGATACCCTGCTCTTGATTCTTTCTAGAGTATTTTTAATTTCAGTAATTGTTGTTTGTCTCTCTATTTATTTTTCAATTTATTTTTTGCTTATTCTTCAATTCAACTAGGGGTTTGCTCATTGATTCTTGCATTGTCTCCATGTCATTTTCAAAGTTTTTGATCATCTTTACTACCATTATTCTGAATAGTTTTTCAGGCAGTTTGCCTATTTCCTCTTCATTTGTTTAAATTTCTGTGTGTCTAGTTTGTTCCTTTATTTGTGCAGCATTTCTTTGTCATTTCTTCATTTTTAAAAAGATCTTATTGTGTTTGAGGTCTCCTTTTGCCAGCCTTCAAATTTGCATTCTTTCTTCCTTTTAGTTTCTGCACTCCTAAATTTGGTCCAATGGTTTGTGTAAGCTTTGCATTGGGTGAGATTGGTGCTGAGTTTTTTTTTTTTTTTTTTTTTTCTTTTCTTTTCCTTCTGATGTGCAGGGCTGATTGAGAAGGATAATCCTGTCTGCTGATGACTGGGTTTCTACTTTTGTCCTATTTGCTGTTTGGATGAGGTGTCCTACACTGGGTTGGGTGGTCCTGATTGGTGGTTGGGTGATTCTAGGTCTTATATTCAAGTGGTTTAGTTTGCATGAGTGAGTTCTCTGTAATTGATACTCCCTAAGGTTAGGAGTTCTCCGGTTGTATAGGGTCTTGGAGTCAGTGCTCCCACTCCAAATGTTCAGGGCTGGATCATTGGCCAGGAACACCGTTTACAACAGGTGGTTTGTTATGGTATTAAGTTAGATTAAAATAAATATCCAAAAAAAAAAAAAAGAGAGAGAGAGAAACCAAAGGTGAACCCCTGACAAATGGCAGTTACACTGTCACACAAATAATAATTAAAATAAAGGAATATACACATATATTCCAATATATGGGAATATACACACATACAACCATCAGCAAAATCCAAACAGTTCAACAAAAATAAACTACAATAGGCTGACCTAGCAAACAAGGGAAACCAAAAATGATATCTACCAGTTAAGCACAAAACTAACGAGTGCACAAGCTGGAAAAGAAATCTAAAGCAAAGTCCCAAGTGGGGATGAAAGCACTGAAAATAAAACTAACAAAATGTTGAGAGGAAAGGAAGGAAAGAAAAGAAAGAAAGAATAGATATGTGAGGTTCAACAGAGGTAGATGAACAAGGTTTGTTTAAAGTTTAACTGCAAGGGGACAAGAACAGAGGAAAGGCAAACAATGGAATAAATATAATAGGTTTAAAAAATTAAAATTTAAAACAATAAAAATAGAAAATAATAAAAAAAATCAAAAATAAATGGGAAAACAAGGAATCCTCCAAAGAACTGTAAAAATCCAATGTAGAAGCAGAGGTTTATCACAAGAGTAAAAAGTATGACTGAATATATACATGTACATATACACCCACAAGCAAAATCAAAACATTCCAGAAAAATAAAGTACAATAGATTGATTGACCTGGTGAACAAAGGAAAAAAAATATATATATATATGTATATGTATATATATATATATATACATACATACCAGAATAGAATCACCTGAAGCACAAACTGGGAAACAAATCTAGAGCAAGGTGCCAATTGGAGAATAAAATAATGAAAATAAAACTAACAAATATATTGAGAGAAAAGGAAAGAAAGAAAAAAATACATATGCAGAGTTAAATAGAGGTACAGATGACTGTTGAGAGTCCCTTGGACTGCAAGTAAATCCAACCAGTCCATTCTAAGGGAGATCAGTCCTGGGTGTTCATTGGAAGGACTGATGTTGAAGCTGAAATTCCTATACTTTGGCCACCTGATGCGAAGAGCTGACTCATTGGAAAAGGCCCTGATGCTGGGAAAGATTGAGAGCAGGAGGAGAAGCGAACAACAGAGGATGAGATGGTTGGATGGCATCATCAGCTCGATGGACATGGGTTTGGTTGGACTCCAGGGGTTGGTGATGGACAGGGAGGCCTGGCGTGCTGTGGTTCATGGGGTCACAAGGAGTCGGGCACAACTGAGCCACTGAACTGAACTGAACTGAACTGAAAAGATGTATATACATTAAAGATTAACTGCAAGGGGAAAAGAACAGTAGGAAAAGTAAACAAATAATAAATGTAGAAACAATAATAATAGGTTTAAAAAATGAAAAAGAGAGAGAGAAAAGGAAACTCCACAGAATTTCAAAAGCTGTATATAGAGACAGAGATTTATAACAGCAATACAAATGTGGCTGAAGAAAAATAAGGCTCAAAAGCTTCATTAGATTTCATAGTGCCAATGAAATTGGCAACTACACCGTGGGCGAGGGGAAGGAATTGAAACCAACCACACAAACAAAAATCCTAAAGAATCTACAGAGCAAGTCAAAACATGAGAATAATACAGGTTTTTCTTTAGTCATTGCTCTCAGAGTCCTTTCGCCCGCTAAAATTGCAGTCCACCTCACCTCCCTAGGATGCCCTCCAAAACTGTGCTGAACTCTGAACCTGATTTGGGGGGAGCTCATTCTAATCCGGTCCTACTCCTATATGTTTTTTGTCTCCTATGTTCACAACTATCAGAACAAGGACGTTTCCTTTTGTGGCAGTTATCAGTGTCTTTTTATATATTATTCAGTTCAGTTCAGTCGCTCAGTCGTGTCCGACTCTTCGCGACCCCATGAATCGCAGCACGCCAGGCCTCCAGTCCATCACCAGCTCCCGGAGTTCACTCAGACTCACGTCCATCGAGTCAGTGATGCCATCCAGCCATCTCATCCTCTGCTGTCCCCTTCTCCTGCCCTGAATCCCTCCCAGCATCAGAGTCTTTTCCAATGAGTCAACTCTTCGCATGAGGGGGCCAAAGTACTGGAGTTTCAGCTTTAGCATCATTCCTTCCAAAGAAATCCCAGGGCTGATCTCCTTCAGAATGGACTGGTTGGATCTCCCTGGAGTCCATGGGACTGTCAAGAATCTTCTCCAACACCACAGTTCAAAAGCATCAATTCTTCAGTGCTCAGCCTTCCTCACAGTCCAACTCTCACATCTATACATGACCACAGGAAAAACCATAGCTTTGACTAGACGGACCTTTGTTGGCAAAGTAATGTCTCTGCTTTTGAATATGCTATCTAGGTTGGTCATAATTTTCCTTCCAAGAAGTAAGCGTCTTTTAATTTCATACCTGCAGTCATCATCTGCAGTGATTTTGGAGCCCTGCCCCATCAACACCGCCCCCCCCAAAAAACAAAACAAAACAAAACAAAACAAAAATTGACACTCTTTCCACTGTTTCCCCATCTATTTCCCATGAAGTATATGGGACCGGATGCCATGATCTTCATTTTCACTCTCCACTTTCATTTCATCAAGAGACTTTTCAGTTCCTCTTCACTTTCTGCCATAAGGGTGGTGTCATCTGCATATATGAAGCTATTGACATTTCTCCCGGCAATCTTCTTTCCAACTTGTGTTTCTTCCAGTCCAGGGTTTCTCATGATGTACTCTGCATAGAAGTTAAATCAGCAGGGTGAGAACATACAGCCTTGACGAACTCCTTTTCCTATATGGAACCAGTCTGTTGTTCCATATCCAGTTTTAACTGTGGCTTCCTGACGTGCATACAGGTTTCTCAAGAGGCAGGTCAGGTGGTCTGGTATTCCCATCTCTTTCAGAATTTTACACAGTTTATTGTGATCTACACAGGCAAAGGCTGTGGCATAGTCAATAAAGCAGAAATAGAGGTTTTTCTGGAACTCTCTTGCTTTTCCATGATCCAGCAGATGTTGGCAATTTGGTCTCTGGTTCCTCTGCCTTTTCTAAAACCAGCTTGAACATCAGGAAGTTCATAGTTCATGTATTGCTGAAGCCTGGCTTGGAGAATTTTGAGCATTACCTTACTAGTGTGTGAGGTGTGTGCAATTCTGAGGTAGTTTGAGCATTCTTTGGCATTGCCTTTCTTTGGGATTGGAATGAAAACTCAGCTTTTCCAGTCCTGTGGCCACTGCTGAGTTTTCCAAATTTGCTGGCATATTGAGTGCAGCACTTTCACAGCATCATCCTTTGAGATTTGAAATAGCTCAACTGGAATTCCATCACCTCCACTAGCTTTGTTCATAATGCTGCTTTCTAAGCCCCACTTGACTTTATATTCCACAATGTCTGGCTCTAGTTCAGTGATCACACCGTGATCACACATCGTGATTATCTGGGTCGTGAATATCTTTTTTGTACAGTTCTTCTGTGTATTCTTGTCATCTCTTCTTAATATTTTGTGCTTCTGTTAGGTCCATACCATTTCCGTCCTTTATCGAGCCCATCTTTGCATGAAATCTCCCCTTGGTATCTCTAATCTTCTTGAAGTGATCTCTAGTCTTTCCCATTCTGTTGTTTTCCTCCTTTTATTTGCATCGCTCCCTGAGGAAGGCTTTCTTATCTCTTCTTGCTCTTCCTTGGAACTCTGCATTCAGATGCTTACATCTTTCCTTTTCTCCTTTGCTTTTCACTTCTCTTCTTTTCACAGCTATGTGGATTTAATCTGCAGCTTGTACAGGTGGTAGGAAGGTTTTGGGTCTTCTTCCTTAACAACACTGCCCCTGGGTTCCAATTGTGGTTTTATTCCCACTTCTGAATGTAAATCATCCACTGGGGTTTGCTCTTGAGACTGTCCTGGAGGACTTGGGTTTGCCCCTGTGAGGGGGCCAGATGTGGAGATGCAACTGCTTCAGTCATAGTGGCTCTGGCTGCATCAGGGACTCAGAGGAGTTGGTGGCTAGGGCAGCAGGACATATAGTGCTCTAGAAGGATATGTCAACCAGTACTGGCCCATACGTACCAGTATTTTTGCATGTAGAAGCCTCTTCCCTGAGAAAGAAGCCTGGCAAGCCACAGTTACAATGTCACATGCAGTTGGACACTAAGGGCGGCAGTGAGGAGATACCCCTCCTCCAAGGTAAGGAGCAGTGGCTGCACTTTGATGGAGCGGCTGTGAAGGGATACCCCACACCCAAGGTAAGAGAAACCCAAGTAAGATGGTATGTGTTGCAAGAGGGCATCAGAAGGCAGACACACTGAAACCATACTCACAAAAAACTAGTCAATCTAATCACACTAGGACCACAGCCTTGTCTAACTCAAAGAAACTAAGCCATGCCCCTGGGGCAACCCAAGACGGGCGGGTCATGGTGGAGAGATCTGACAGAAGGTGGTCCACTGGAGAAGGGAATGGCAAACCGCTTCAGTATTCTTGCCTTGAGAACCCCATGAACAGTATCAAAAGGCAAAATGATAGGATACTGAAAGGGGAACTCCCCAGGACAGTAAGGACCCAATATGCTACTGGATATCAGTGGAGAAATAACTCCAGAAAGAATGAAGGGATGGAGCCAAAGCAAAAACAATACCCAGTTGCAGTTGTGACTGGTGACAGAAGCAAGGTCTGATGCTGTAAAGAGCAATATTGCATAGGAACCTGGAATGTCAGGTCCATGAATCAAGGCAAATTGGAAGTGGTCAAACAAGAGATGGCAAGAGTGAATGTAGACATTCTAGGAATCAGCGAACTAAAATGGACTGGAATGGGTGAATTTAATTCAGATGAGCATTATATCTACTACTGCAAGCAGGAATCCCTCAGAAGAAATGGAGTAGCCATCATGGTCAACAAAAGATTCCGAAATGCAGTACTTGGATGCAATCTCAAAAACGACAGAATGATCTCTGTTCGTTTCCAAGGCAAACCATTCAATATCACAGTAATCCAAGTCTAGACCTCAACCAGTAATGCTGAAGAAGCTGAAGATGAACGGTTCTATGAAGACCTACAAGTCCTTTTCAAACTATACCCAAAAAAGATGTCCTTTTCATTGTAGGGGACTGGAATGCAAAAATAGGAAGTCAAGAAACACCTGCAGTAACAGGCAAATTTGGCCTTGGAATACGGAATGAAGCAGGGCAAAGACTAATAGAGTTTTGCCAAGAAAATGCACTGGTCATAGCAAAGACCCTTTTCCAACAGCACAAGAGAAGACTCTACACATGGACATCACCATATGGCCAACACTGAAATCAGATTGATTATATTCTTTGCAGCCAAAGATGGAGAAGCTCTATACAGTCAACAAGAACAAGACCAGGAGCTGACTGTGACTCAGATCATGAACTCCTTATTACCAAATTCAGACTGAAATTGAAGAAAGTAGGACAAACCCCTAGACCATTCAGGTAAGATCTAAATCAAATCACTTATGATTATACAGTGAAAGTGAGAAACAGATTTATGAGCCTAGACCTGTTAGATAGAATGCCTGATGAACTATGGATGAGGCTCATGACAATCTACAGGAGACAGGGATAAATACAATCCCCATGAACAAGAAATGCAAAAAAAGCAAAATGGCTGTCTGGGCACCCCTTACAAATAGCTGTGAAAAGAAGAGAAGCGAAAAGCAAAGGAAAAAAGGAAAGATATACGCATCTGAATGCAGAGTTCCAAAGAATAGCAGGAAGAGATAAGAAAGCCTTCCTCAGTGATCAATGCAAAGAAATAGAGGAAAACAACAGAATGGGAAAGACTAGAGATCTCTTCAAGAAAATTAGAGATACCAAGGGGACATTTCATGCAAAGATGGGCTCAATAAAGGACAGAAACGGCATGGACCTAACAGAAGCAGAAGATACTAAGAAGAGGTGACAAGAATACACAGAAGAACTATACAATCAAGATCTCCATGATCCAGATAATCACGATGATGTGATCACCGACCTAGAGCCAGACATCCTGGAATGTGAAATCAAGTGGGCCTTAGAAAGCAGCACTACGAACAAAGCTAGAGGAAGTGATGGAATTCCAGTTGAGCTATGTCAGATCCTGAAAGATGATGCTGTGAAAGTATTGCACTCAATATGCCAGCAAATTTGGAAAACTCAGCTGTGTCCACAGGACTGGAATGGTCAGTTTTCATTCGAATCCCGAAGAAAGGCAATGCCAAAGAATACTCAAAGTACTGCACAGTTATACTCACCTCACATGCTAGTAAAGTAATGCTCAAAATTCTCCAGGCCAAGTTTCAGCAATACGTGAACTGTGAACTTCCTGATATTCCAGCTGGTTTTAGAAAAGGCAGAGGAACCACAGATCAAATTGCCAACATCTGCTGGATCATGGAAAAAGCAAGAGAGTTCCCGAAAAACCTCTATTCCTGCTTTATTGACTATGCCAAAGCCTTTGCCTGTGTGGATCACAGTAAACTGTGGAAAAATCTGAGAGAGATGGGAATACCAGACCACCCGACCTGCCTCTTGAGAAACCTCTATGCAGCTCAGTAAGCAACAGTTAGAACTGGACGTGGAACAACAGACTGGTTCCAATTAGGAAAAGGAGTACGTCAAGGCTATATATTATCACCCTGCTTATGTAACTTCTATGCAGAGTACATCATGAGAAACCCTGGACTGGAAGAAACACAAGCTGGAATCAAGATTGCCGGGAGAAATATCAGTAACCTCAGATATGCAGATGACACCGCCCTAGGGCAGAAAGTGAAGAGGAACTAAAAAGCCTCCTGATGAAGGTGAAAGTGGAGAGTGAAAAAATTGGCTTCAAGCTCAGCATTCAGAAAACGAAGATCATGGCATCCGGTCCCATCACCTCATGGGAAATAGATGGGGAAACAGTGGAAACAGTGTCAGACTTTATTTTTGGGGGCTCCAAAATCACTGCAGATGGTGACTGCAGCCATGAAATTAAAAGACACTTACTCCTTGGAAGGAAAGTTATGACCAACGTAGATAGCATATTCAAAAGCAAAGACATTACTTTGCCAACAAAGGTCCGTCTAGTCAAGGCTATGGTTTTTCCTGTGGTCATGTATGGATGTGAGACTTGGACTGTGAAGAAGGCTGAGCACCTAAGGATTGATGCTTTTGAACTGTGGTGTTGGAGAAGACTCTTGAGAGTCCCTTGGACGGCAAGGAGATCCAACCAGTCCATTCTGAAGCAATTGAGCCCTGGGATTTCTTTGGGGGGATGATGCTTAAGCTGTAACTCCAGTACTTTGGTCACCTCTTGAGAAGAGTTGACTCATTGGAAAAGACTCTGATGTTGGGAGGAATTGGGGGCAGAAGGAGAAGGGGACAGCAGAGCATGAGATGGCTGGATGCCATCACTGAGTCTATGGACGTGGATCTGGGTGAATTCCGGGAGGTGGTGATGGACAGGGAGTCGTGGCGTGCTGCGATTCATGGGGTCGCGAAGAGTGGGACAGGAATGAGCGACTGAACTGAACTGATCTGAACTGAACTGAACTGAAGTGACCAGGTATCCATAGACACAAGACTTTTTTGGCCTGTAGCAGCTCCGCCCCAGCGAGCATTGGGCATGAACTTGGCATAGCTTCTTGATTTCTGGGGACCGTGGTAGCGATAACTGTGCAGGGACAAAGACCTCCTCTGCCACAGAAGTTTTGACCCTATCAGAGTCTTTTCACCAGCCTCTTGTAGCTGGTGATAAGGAGGTCTCTTTTGCCATTCTTCTTCCATAGCTCCACTCTTTCAGGCACTTAGAGGGCTCCCTTGCCTGGGGTACTTCTCTGTTGTTTGGAGCATCAGGTACATAGATGGGGCCCCTGTGTGGGGTCCTAGTCTGCAGATCAGTAAGTCAGGCACTTGATTGGCCAGCCTCTCTATTGTTCAGCTGTCTATGCTGGTGTATGGGGAGAAAGAGACTATGGTGAGGGTTCCACCACCTATGATTGACCCAGTAGGATCCCCTTGCTTTCATGGGGCCTGGTGTTCCTCCACAAGCATTTCCCATCCCGAGCTCCTTCCTCACATCCCATCAGTCCGTCTCTCTGCAGTCAATAGCAGCCCTTGCCCTGGGACTGCTCCACAATCCGAAAAATCCAGATCCCAACTGCTGTCCCTTCTATGGGACCTGTGTCCCTGTCTGGGGTGTGTATGACTGTGGCAAGGACTGTCTGATTCTCATTCCATTTAGGCTCCCACAGATCAACTGTTTCACTCTCAGCCTAAAATATTTCTCCTCTGATCCAGACAGTTGATTCCAGGTTGGGGGTCGGACACCAACTTATAGTTCTCCCACCCACCGAGGGCAGGTCCAGGCCTATTACCATTCCTGTTCCCCCCACCCCTAGTTCCTTCACCCTACCGAGTTTTGTGGTTCTATTTATTATTTTCCTCTGGTCAGGTACTCCTGTCAGCTCTCAGCTGGTGTTCTGCACACACTTCTGTGTCTGAAGGTGTATCCTTGATGTATCCGTGGAGTGAAATGTACTCCACTTCCAGCTACAGTTCTGCCATTTTGTTCATCTCAACTTTTGGACTACTAGAAATAAGACTGTTGTGAACATTCATGTGCACATCTGTGGGTTTTTTTTTTTTTTTTTCATACTTGCTGGTATAAACCTAAGAAAGGGATTGCTGGGACATATGGTAACCCTATGTTTAACTTTTGAAGGAACTTCCAAACTGTTTTCCACCATGGTGTACTATTTTGTATTCCCATAAACAGTGCATGAAAGTTCAAATATTTCCACTTCCTCATCAGACTTGTTCTTCTCTGTCTCTCATGAGAGCCATACTTTCGGTGTGCCCTGCATGCTTACTTGCCATCTATATATCATTATCTAGTGAATTTCCTGTTCAAATATTTTGTCCATTTTTGCACTGGTGTGTTTCATATACTCTGTCTGATTCTTAAGTTTTTCTGACTTCAATGTGACTGTTATTATTTTTTATTTTAATTTTAAATTGGCCTACTATATAGGAAAGCAATTTATTAAATTTTATATATCATCTCTATATCTTGTGACATTGCTTAAATTAATTCTTAGTTTTAGGTATTCTGTTCCTGTAGATTTCATTGGATATTCTACATAGATGTCACCAACAGATAAAAACAGCTTTATTCTTCTTTTCCAAACTGGATAACTTTTCAATCATTTCCTAATATGACTTCACGGACAGAAATTCAATATAATGAGAGTGGAAATCTTTCTGTTGATTGTGATTTTAGAAGTAAAACACTCAGTGTTCTACCATAAAGTGTGATGTTAGTGATAGTTTAGTACTTTCATAAGGTTGAGGAAATCTTCTCTTTCTGCTGCTGCTAAGTCGCTTCAGTTGTGTCCGACTCTGTGCGACCCCATAGATGGCAGCCCACCAGGCTTCCCTTCCCTGGTTTCCTCCAGGCAAGAACACTGGAGTGGGTTGCCATTTCCTTCTCCAATGCATGAAAGTGAAAAGTGAAAGTGAAGTCGCTCAGTCATGTCCGACTCTTAGTGACCTCATGGACTGCAGCCTACCAGGCTCCTCCATCCATGGGATTTTCTAGGCAAAAGTACTGGAGTGGGGTGCCATTGCCTTCTCCAATTCTATTTCTATTTCTTCTCCTATTTCTAGTTTGCTAAAATATTTTATACAGAATGTGCTCAGTCACAGAGTTGTGTCCAGCTTTTTGCAACCCCATGAAGTGTAGGCCAAACAGGCTCCTCTGGCCTTGGGGATTCTCCAGGCCAGAATACTGGAATGGATTGTCATGCTCTCCTCCAGGGGATCTTCCCAGCCCAAGGATGGACCCAGATCTCTGAGATGCCAGGCACTTTCTTTAATAGCTGAGCTGCCAGCGAAGCCTAAGAATACTGACGTGGGTAGCCAATCCCTACTTCAGGGAATCTTCCCAACCCAGGGATATTAGATTTTATCAAATTATTTTTCAGCATTTATCTAAATGACCCTACTGTGTCATCATTTTCAGTTCTTTAGTAAGTTGTTTATCCTGATGGATTTTCAAATGTTTAATGAATGCTACACTCTTAAGGGGACAAAAACCAATGGATTCTGCTATGTCATACATTGTATGTATTGGTGTAGGCTGCCACAGATCAGCTGTTTCATTCTCAGCCTTAAATGTTTCTCCTCTGATCCACACAATTACTCCAGTGCGGGGAGTGGAAACCTACTTCAGTTCTCCCACCCACCAAGGGCAGGTCCAGACCTATTAACACTCCTGTTTTTCCCCCTAGTTCCTTCATCCTACCACGTTTTGTGGTTCTATACATTCTTTTCCACTGGTCAGGTACTCCTGTCAGCTCTCAGCTGGTGGTCTGCAAGCATTTCTGTGTCTGAAGATGTATTCCTGATGTGTCCAAGGAGAGAGGTGTATTCCTCCTGCAACTACCACTCTGCCATCTTGTTCATCTCAACTTTTTGACTATTAGAAATAAGACTGCTATGAACATTCATGTGCAAGTCTTTGGGGAAACATTTTTTTTTTTTTTACACATAGTGAGGTGACCATGATTCCAAGACTTGAAGCAAGACAACTCCAAGTGGAGAAAGGGCAAGTGTATTCAGTGCAGCCTCACAGCCTGAAGACAGCAGTGTCTGAATGGAAGCTAGAACAAAGGAGGTGGGATGGAAAAAGCTTCTGGGAGGTGGCCCAGAATTAAATGGTCTTGAAAGTGCTTTAAGACCACCTCTCAAAGAGTCAGACATGACTGAGAGACTGAACTGAACTGTAGGAGGAAAGTGGGATGATTCTCATTTCCACAGACACTTCAATACAGCCTAATTATCATGGAGGTACTTTAGGCAAGATATTACAATCTAGATGATGGTGAAATGTGGGAGAGAACAGAATCAAAGCCTGTATACTGTGGCTGTGGGTCAAGGTTTGGAGGAGACACATGCTCCCTGCCTTGTGACACAACAGAGTTGACTTCGAGAGATGAGGATGACAGGTGAGTTTGGAGGGCTCCTAAGGGCCATTAAAAATGATGCATTTCCCCCCCATCAAATCATCTGGGTTGCCCCCCATTCTGCCCTAGAACTATCAGGATTGCGCTTTGTGATGTCAATTCTCAGCCAGGGCCACCATTGGCTGGGGAAGTGAGTTGCTGATCTCTTAAAGCGTAATGCTGTGGACCCTAGGGAGTGGTATATAGAGGTGTGCTCAGGGGCTCTGGAGCAGACCACTGGGAGTCTTCAAAATGACTAAAGAGACTCAGAAGCCACAAGGCTCTAGAGCACTTATGGCACAGCCGACTTCAGGTAACCAGGAGGAAAAGATGAAGACTTCCTGTCAACTGAGGTCCACAAAAGTGTCAAGGTGAGTTGAACCCATCCAAGCTCCTCTTGCCCATTGACACCGCCCCATGAGACCCCACTGCCCTCTACTGGCCTGGCACATAGCCCTTCTCTGGTCACACTTTTCCTGAAACTATCGTTCCTATTCATCTTCACCCTCTTCCCCAAACAAGTGGCATTCTGTGCTCCCTCTCTTGTTCTCTCCAGGTGTCCAGGGTAACCAGGAGGGTGAATAAGTCATCTGGTCCTGAGCTTCGTTTTTGTTCAATGTAAGATTTTTGATTACAGTTTTGCTTTCCATGCTTGTGATGGGTATGTTGGGATTATCTATTTCTTCCTGGTTCAGTTTTCGATTGTTATACTTTTCTAGGAATTTGTTCATTTCTTCCAAGTTGTCCATTTTATTGTCCTATAGCTGCTGATAGTAATCTTTTATGATCCTTTGTACTTCTGTGTTGTCTGCTGTGTTTTATCCATTTTCCTTTCTAATTTTGTTGATTTGATTATCCCCCCTTTCTTTCTTGATGAGTTTTGCTAATGGTTTGCCTATTTTATTTATCTTCTCAAAGAACCAGCATTTATTTTTGCTGAGTTTTGCTATAGGTTCCTTTCCTTTTTTTCATGTGTTTCAGCTCAAATTTTTTTTTTAATTTTATTTTATTTTTAAACTTTACAAATTGTATTAGTTTTGCCAAATATCAAAATGAATCCGCCTCAGGTATACATGTGTTCCCCATCCTGAACCCTCCTCCCTCCTCCCTCCCCATACCACCCCTCTGGGTTGTCCCAGTGCACCAGACCCAAGCATCCAGTATCATGCACCGAACCTGGACTAGCGACTCGTTTCATGCATGATATTGTACATGTTTCAATGCCATTCTCCCAAATCTTCAAACCCTCTCTCTCTCAAACAGATTCCATAAGACTGTTCTATACATCTGTCTCTTTTGCTGTCTCGTACACAGTGTTATTGTTAACATCTTACTAAATTCCATATATATGCTTTAGTATACTGTATTGGTATTTTTCTTTCTGGCTTACTTCAGTCTGTATAATAGGCTCCAGTTTCATCCACCTCATTAAAACTGATTCAAATTTATTCTTTTTAATGGTTGAGTAATACTCCATTGTGTATATGTACCACAGCTTTCTTATCCATTCATCTGTTGATGGACATCTAGGTTGCTTCCATGTCCTGTCTATTATGAACAGTGCTGCGATGAACATTGGGGTACATGTGTCTCTTTCAATTCTGTTTTCCTCAGTGTGTATGGTGAGCAGTGGGATTGCTGGATCATAAGACAGTTCTATTTCCAGTTGTTTAAGGAATCTCCACACTGTTCTCCATTGTGGCTGTACTAGTTTGCATTCCCACCAACCGTATAAGAGGGTTCCCTTTTCTCCACACCCTCTCCAGCATTTATTGTTTGTAAACTTTTGGATCACAGCCATTGTGAGTCGTGTGAAATGGTACCTCATAGTGATTTTGATTTGCATTTTTCTGATAATGAGTGATGTTGAGCATCTTTTCATGTGTTTGTTAGCCATCTGTATGTCTTCTTTGGAGAAATGTCTATTTAGTTCTTTGGCCCATTTTTTTGATTGGGTCATTTATTTTTCTGGAATTGAGCTGTAAGAGTTGCTTGTATATTTTTGAAATTACTTGTTTGTCAGTTGCTTCATTTGCTATTATTTTCTCCCATTCTGAAGGTTGTCTTTTCACCTTGTTAATAGTTTCCTTTGATGTGCAGAAGCTTTTAAGTTAAATTAGGCCCCATTTGTTTATTTTTGCTTTTATTTCCAATATTCTGGGAGGTGGGTCATAGAAGATCCTGCTGTGATGTATGGCAGAGAGTGTTTTGCCTGTGTTCTCCTCTAGGAGTTTTATAGTTTCTGGTGTTACATTTATATCTTTAATCCATTTTGAGTTTATTTTTGTGCATGGTGTTAGAAAGTGTTCTAGTTTCATTCTTTTACAAGTGGTTGACCAGATTTCCCAGCACCACTTGTTAAACAGATTTTCCTTAACCCGTTGTATATTCTTGCCTCCTTTGTCAAAGATAAGGTGTCCATATGTGTGTGGAATTCTCTCTGGGCTTTCTATTTTGTTCCATTGATCTATATTACTGTCTTTGTGCCAGTACCATACTGACTTGATAACTGTGGCTTTGTAGTAGAGCCTGAAGTCAGGTAGGTTGATTCCTCCAGTTCCATTCTTCTTTCACAAGATAGCTTTGGCTATTCGAGGTTTTTTGTATTTCCATACAAATTGTGAAATTATTTGTTCTAGCTCTTTCAAGAATACCGTTGGTAGCTTGATAGGGGTTGCATTGAATCTATAAATTGCTTTGGATAGTTGTAGAGGAAGGTAAACTTCCAAACTCATTCTATGAGGCCACCATCACCCTAATACCAAAACCTGACAAAGATTCCCAAAATAAGAAAACCACAGGCCAATATCACTGATGAACTTAGATGCAAAAATCCTTAACAAAAGTCTAGCAATTAGAGTCCAACAGCACATTAAAAAGGTTATACACCACGACCAAGTGGGCTTTATCTCAGGGATGCAAGGATTCTTCAGTATCCACAAATCAATCAATGTAATACACCACATTAACAAATTGAAAAATAAAAACCATATGATTATCTCAAAAGATGCAGAGAAAGCCTTTGACAAAATTCAACATCCATTTATGATAAAACCTCTCCAGAAAGCAGGAATAGTCGGAACATACCTCAACATATTAAAAGCTATATATGACAAACCCACAGCAAACATTATCCTTAATGGTGAAAAAGTGAAAGCATTTCCTCTAAAGTCAGGAAAAAGACAAGGGTGCCCACTTTCACCGTTACTATTCAACATAGTTTTGGAAGTTTGGCCACAGCAATCAGACCAGAAAAAGAAATAAAAGAAATCC
Source organism: Bos taurus (assembly GCF_002263795.3). Taxonomy (NCBI): domain Eukaryota; kingdom Metazoa; phylum Chordata; class Mammalia; order Artiodactyla; family Bovidae; genus Bos; species Bos taurus. Next base: position 26,367,918 of record NC_082638.1, read on the forward strand.
AAATTGGAAAAAAAGTAAAACTCTTCACTATTTGCAGATGACATGAGCCTCTACATAGGAAACCCTAAAGACTCCACCAGAAAATTACTAGAACTAATCAATGATTATAGTAAAGTTGCAGGATATAAAATCAACACACAGAAATCCCTTGCATTCCTATACACTAATAATGACAAAACAGAAAAAGAAATTAAGGAAACAATTCCATTCACCATTGCAACAGAAAGAATAAAATACTTAGGAATATATCTACCTAGAGAATCTAAAGACCTATACATAGAAAACTATAAAACACTAGTGAAAGAAATCAAAGAGGACACTAATAGATGGAGAAATATACCATGTTCATGGATTGGAAGAATCAATATAGTGAAAATGAGTATACTACCTAATTGTTATTATTACTTTTTCCTTCTTCTAACCCTGGGATTCTTCACTTCTTCTTTTTCTAGTTGCTTTAGGTGTAAAGTTAGGTCATTTATTTGAGGTTTCTCTTGTTTCTTGAGGTAAGCTTGTATTTCTATGAACCTTCCCCTTCAGATCAGATCAGTCGCTCAGTCATGTGCAACTCTTTGCGACCCTATGAATCACAGCACGCCAGGCCTTCCTGTCCATCACCAAAACCTGGAGTCACTGAGACTCATGCCCATGGAGTCAATGATGCCATCCAGCCATCTCATCCTATGTCTTCCCCTTCTCTTCCTGCCCCCAATCCCTCCCAGAATCAGAGACTTTTCCAATGAATCAAGTCTTCGCATGAGGTAGCCAAATTACTTGAGCTTCAGCTTTAGCATCATTCCTTCCAAAGGAATCCCAGGGCTGATCTCTTTCAGAATGGACTGGTTGGTTTTCCTTGCAGTCCAAGGGACTCTCAAGAGTCTTCTCCAACACCACTGTTCAGAAGCATCAATTCTTTGGCACTCAGGCTTCTTCACAGTCCAACTCTCACATCCATACCTGACCACAGGAAAAACCATAGCCTTGACTAGACGAACCTTTTTTGGTAAAGGAATGTCTCTGCTTTTGAATCTGCTCTCTAGGTTGGTCATAACTTTACTTTTAAGGAGTAAGTGCCTTTTAATTTGATGGCTGCAGTCACCTTCTGCAGTGATTTTGGAGCCCCCCCAAAATAAAGTCTGACATTGTTTCCACTGTTTACCCATCTATTTCCCATGAAGTGGTGGGACTGGAGGTCATGATCTTCGTTTTCTGAATGTTGAGCTTTAAGCCAACTTTTTCACTCTTCACTTTCACTTTCATCAAGAGGCTTTTGAGTTCCTCTTCACTTTCTGCCGTAAGGGTCGTATAATCTGCATATCTGAAGTTATTGATATTTCTCCCAGCAATCTTGATTCCAGCTTGTATTTCTTCCAGTCCAGCGTTTCTGCATAGAAGTTAAATAAACAGGGTGACAATATACAGCCTTGATGTACTCCTTTTCCTATTTGGAACCAGTCTGTTGTTCCATGTCCAGATCTAACTGTTGCTTTCCAACCTGCATACAAATTTCTCAAGAGGCAGATCAGGTGGTCGGGTAGTCCCATCTCTCTCAGAATTTTCCACTGTTTATTGTGATCCACACAGACAAAGGCTTTGGCATAGTCAATAAAGCAGAAATAGAGGTTTTTCTGAAATTCTCTTGCTTTTTCCGTGATCCAGCAGATGTTGGCAGTTTGGTCTCTGTTTCCTCTGCCTTTTCTAAAACCAGCTTGAACATCAGGAGGTTCATGGTTTCCATATTACTGAAGCCTGGCTTGGAAAATTTTGAGCATTACTGTACTAGCGTGAGATGAGTGCAATTTTTCGGTAGTCTGAGCATTCTTTGGCATTGTCTTTCTTTGAGATTGGAATGAAAACTCAGCTTTTCCAGTCCTGTGGCCACTGCTGAGTTTTCCAAATTTGCTGGCATATTGAGTGCACCACTTTCACAGCATCATCTTTCAGAATTTGGAATAGCTTAACTGGAATTCCATCACCTCCACTCTCTTTGTTCATAGTGATGCTTTCTAAGGCCCACTTGACTTCACATTCCAGGATGTCTGGCTCTAGGTCAGTGATCACACCATCGTGATTATCTGGGTCGTGAAGATCTTTTTTGTACAGTTCTTCTGTGTATTCTTGTCACTTCTTCTTAATATCTTCAGCTTCTCTTATGTCCATACCATTTCTGTCCTTTATTGAACCCATCTTTGCATGAAATGTTCCTTTGGTATCTCTGATTTTCTTGAAGAAATCCCTAGTCTTTCCCATTCTGTTATTTTCCTCTGTTTCTTTGCATTGATCGCTGAAGAAGGCTTTCTTTTCTCTTCTTGCTATTCTTTGGAACTCTGCATTCAGATGTTTATATCTTTCCTTTTCTCCTTTGTTTTTCGCTTCTCTTCTTTCACAGCTATTTGTATGGGTTGTATTTTCATTTTCATTTGTTTCTATGCATATTTCCATTTCTTTTCTGATTTCTTCTGTTATATGTCGGTCATTCAGAAGCATGTTGTTTACCCTCCATATGTTTCTATTTGTCATGGTTTCTTTCCCCCTGTAGTTGACATCTAATCTTACTGCTTTGTGATCAGAAGAGATGCTTGAAATGATTTTGATTTTTGTTTTCAGTTTACCAAGGCTAGATTTATGGCCCAGTATATGATCTATCCTGGAGAATGTTCCATGTGCACTTGAGGAAAAGGTGAAATTCATTGCTTTGGCATGAAATGTTCTTTTGAAATCAATTAGGTCTAACTGATCCATTGTATCACTTAAAGTTTGTGTTTCCTTGCTAATTTTCTGTTTGGTTGATCTATCCATAGGTGTGTGTAGGGTCTTAAGATCTCCCACTATTATTGTGTTATTTTTAATATCCCGTTTCTTACTTGTTAGCATGTGCCTTACATATTGAGTGCTCCTATCTTGGGTGCATATGTGTTTATAATTTTTATATCTTTTCCTTGGGTTGATCATTTGACCATTATATAGTGGCCTTTTTTGTCTCTTTTCACACCCTTTATTTCAAAGTCTATTTTATCTGATATGAGTATTGTTACTTCTAATTTCTGTTGCTCACATTTTGCATGAAATAACTTTTCCCAGCCCTTCACTTTCACTCTGTATGTGCTCCTTGGTTTCAGGTGGGTCTCTTTTACACAGCATACATAGAAGTCTGGTTTTGTAACCTATTTATAATACTTTCTTTGTCACCTATCTATCCATTTGTCCATCCCTCTATCCAATCAACAATCAATCTTTTTCCTTGGTGCGTTTCAGTATGTGTCTCCTTAAGTATCTCAGCAAGCCTGCCGTTAAGTAGTCAGCCGTGTTTGTGTATAGCAATTTTCTTTGGATATTAACTCTACACACAATGAAATATAGCAATCTTTTCTTTCCTCAGTCATGCTATTTTTTAACTGAAGTATAGTTCATTTATAATTTTGTGTTAATTTCTGCTTTACAGCGAAATGATTCAGTTATAGATATATATGTATATATGTATATGTTGTGTGTATATACACATACACACATTCTTTTATTTAATCTCTCTTTTTTTTGGCTACACTGTCCTACAAGTGGAATTAGTTCCCTGACCAGGGTTTGAACTTGCCTCCCCTGCAGTGGAAATCTGCAGTCTTAACCTCTGGACTGCCAGGGAAGTCCCTGATGCTGAGAAAGATTGAAAGCAGGAGGAGAAGCAGAAAACAGAGGATGAGATCATTGGTTAACATCACCCACTCGGTGGATCTGGGTTTAAGCAGGCTCAGGTAGTAGGTAATTGAACAGGGAAGCGTGGCATGCCACAGTTCATGGAGTCACAAAGAGTTGGACAGGACTGGGCAACTGAAGTGAAGTGACAGATACATATAAAATCCTTATACAGACTCAAAATGGACATATATACCAAGAGTGCTTTATAAACACCTTTTAATAATATATTTTAGAAAATAACCATAGATGAATAGCTCTATGTATGGTTAAAATGATACAGGAATATGTAAAGTTACAACAATAAGGCCATTTGAGTCAACATGCATGGTCTGAGCGTTGATCATACAAAATGAAGTGAGGCACACAGGGAAACATATATACCAAATAATATCATAATATCCAAATGTGGAATCTAAGATATGACACAAATGAACATATGTGTGAATCAGAAAGACATTCAGAGACAGAGAGAATAGACCTACAGCTTCAATGCAGAGAGAATTGGGGGAGAAATTGGATACTGAATGTAGTCCTCTGTGCTCTAGAGTAGGAACTTGTCTATCCATTCCATATAATTTGTTTTATATCTCTTAACCCCAGTCTCTTACTCCATTTCTCCCCCAGTTCTCTCTGACTTGAAGCTGTAGGTCTATTCTCTCTGTCTATGTGTGTCTTTCTGATTCACACATATGTTCATTTGTGTCATATCTTAGATTCCACTTTTGGATATTATGATATTATTTGGTATACATGTTTCCCTGTGTGCCTCACTTCATTTAGTATGATCAACTCTCAGACCATGCATGTTGACTCAAATGGCCTTATTGTTGTAACTGTACATATTTCTGTATCATTTTAACCATACATAGAGCTATTCATCTATGGTTATTTTCTAAAATATATTATTAAAAGGTGTTTATAAAGCACTCTTGGTATAGTATGTCCATTTTGAGTCTGTATAAGGATTTTATATGTATCTATCACTTCACTTCAGTTGCCCAGTCATGTCCAACTCTTTGCGACTCCATGAACTGTGGCATGCCACGCTTCCCTGTTCAATTACCTACTACCTGAGCCTGCTTAAACCCAGATCCACCGAGTGGGTGATGTTAACCAATGATCTCATCCTCTGTTTTCTGCTTCTCCTCCTGCTTTCAATCTTTCTCAGTATCAGAGGCCTTTCCACTTAGTCAGTTCTTCACATAAGGTAGCCAAAGAATTGACGTTTCAGCATCAGTCCTTCCAGTGAATATCCAAGAGTAATACCCTTAAGGATTGACTGGATTGATTTCCTTGCAGCCCAAGAGACTCTCCAGAGTATATGTGGGTATGAACAAATATTTATTGTGCTTATGTTACGTCTTTTGGAGACATAGAATAATACTTATGAATGTAATTCATAAAATGTTGATGTATTCTCTCATATGTATATGTGGGTATGAATAAAAGTTTACGATGCTCTTGATGAAGGTGACAGAGGTCAGGGAAAAAGTTGGCTTAAAACTCAACATTCAGAAAACGAAGATCATGGCATTTGGTCCCATCACTTCATGGGAAATAGATGGGGAGACAGTGGAAACAGCGTCAGACTTTATTTTTTAGGGCTCCAAAATCACTGCAGATGATGACTGCAGCCATGAAATTAAAAGACGCTTACTCCTTGGAAGAAAAGTTATGACCAAACCTAGATAGCATAGTGAAAAGCAGAAACTACTTTGCCACCAAAGGTCCATCTAGTCAAGGCTATGGTTTTTCCAGTGGTCAAGTGGATGTGAGATTTGGACTGTGAAGAAAGCTGAGTGCCGAAGAATTGATGCTTTTGAACTGTGGTGTTGGAGAAGACTCTTGAGAGTCCCTTGGACTGCAAGGAGATCCAACCAGTCCATTTGAAGGAAATCAGCCCTGGGATTTCTTTGGAAGAAATGATGCTAAAACTGAAACTCCAGTGCTTTGGCCACCTCATGCGAAGAGTTGACTCATTGGAAAAGACTCTGATGCTGGGAGGGATTGGGGACAGGAGAAGAAGGGAACGATAGAGGATGAGATGGCTGGATGGCATCACTGACTCAATGGACGTGGGTCTGAGCGAACTCCAGGAGTTGGTGATGCACAGGGAGGCCTGGCGTGCTGCAATTCATGGGTTCAAAAAAGCCCGACACCACTGATCCACTGAACTGAACTGAACGGATGCATATGATGCCCTCTCAAGCAGAAATAGAAAAATGATAACAAATGAAAATATAAAATCCGAATGTTTTCACTCATATGTATAAATGTGTATGAAGAAATAATTATTGTGGTTATACTGCCATCTCATGGAGAAATAGAAAAATGCTTATGAATGAAATTTAAAAAATCCAGATGCATTCTTCACATATTGAAAAAGATGCTGTATAACTTTATTAAAAAATTAATAAATGCTCTTAATAGAAAATGTAAATTTGCTCGAGAAAAAAAAAAAAAAGAAAAAATCGCCCATGATTTCATTTAACACTGGCTCAGAATTCTGAGTTCCTGAGCTGGAGAGATAAAATATCAGGGAGTGTTAGTTCTTTCACTATAAAATACTTTCTGTTATTTGAATTTTGAAATATAACTTGGTTCTGATATGTGGTTCTTGCTTTGTTTACTTATACTGAAGATTTTCCTTTTACAAAAACTGAGTAATTTGACCGCATCTTTAGAGACTGCTTGCTTTATACGTTTTTTATTCCTTTTTGTTTTCTTTTTTCCGTTTTTGCTATAAATAAAAAATGTTGCATGTCGCGCCTCCAGGAAATAATGCTGTAATGAACATTAGTGTGCATCAATCTTTTGGTTTTAAGGTTTTTTCCAGAAAAAATGCCCAGGAGTAGGTCATAAGGTGACTATATTTTTTAGTTTTTAAAGGAGCTGCCATAGTCTTCATCATAGTGGCCGTACCAATTTACATGCCCACTAACAGTGCAAGATTGTTCCCCTTTTTCCTGCATTCTCCCCAGGAATTATTGCTTGTAGAATTTTTATTGCTATCTATTCGGACTGGCGTGAAGGAATACTACATTGTAGTTTTGATTTGTATTTCTCTAATGAATAGTGATGATGAACCATGGATGGAGGTTCATGACACTGTACAGGAGACAGGAACCAAGACCATCCCCAAGAAAAAGAAATACACAAAAGCAAAATGGCTGTCTGAGGAGGCCTTACAAATAGTTGTGAAAATAAGAGAAGCCAAAAGCTAGGAGAAAAGGAAAGATATATCCATTTGAATGCAGAGTTCCAAAGAATAGCAAGTAGAGATAAGAAAGCCTTGCTCAGTGATCAGTGCAAAGAAATAGAAGGAAATAAAGAATGAAAAAGACTAGAGATCTCTTCAAGAAAATTAGAGATACCAATGGAACACTTCATGCAAAGATGGGCTCAATAAATGACAGAAATGATATGGACCTAACAGAAGCAGAAGACATTAAGAGGAGAACTGTACCAAAAATATCTTCAAGACCCATTTAATCACAATGGTCTGATCACTCACCTAGAGACAGACATCCTGGAATGTGAAGTCCAGTGGTCCTTCAGAAGCAACGCTATGAACAAAGCTAGTGGAGGTGATGGAATTCCAGTTGAGCTATTTCAAATTATCAAAGATACTGCTGTGAAAGTTCTGCACTCAATATGCCAGTAAATCTGGAAAACTCATAAGTGGCCACAGGACTAGAAAACATTAGCTTTCCTTCCAATCCCAAAGAAAGGCAATGTCAAAGAATGCTCAAACTACAGAACAATTACACTCATCTTACACACTAGTAAAGTAATGCTCAAAATTCTCCAAGCCAGGCTTCAGCTATACGTGAACCGTGAACTTCCAGATGTTCAAGGCGGTTTTAGCAAAGGCAGAGGAACAAGAGATCAAATTGCCAACATCTGTCAGATCATGAAAAGCAAGAGAATTCCAGAAAAACACCTATTTATTCTTTATTGACTATGCCAAAGCCTTTGAGTGTGTGAATAACAATAAACTGTAGGAAATTCTCAAAGAGATGGAAATACCAGACTACCTGATCTGCCTCTTGACAAATCTGTATGCAGGTCAGGAAGCAAGAGTTAAAACTGGACATGGAACAGCAAACTGGTTCCAAAGCGGGAAAGGAGTACATCAAGGCTGTATGTTCTTGCCGTGCTTATTTAACTCATATGCAGACTACAACATGAGAAACCCTGCACTGGAGGAAGCACAAGCCGGAATCAAGTTTGCTGGGAGAAATATCAATAAACTCAGATACGCAGGCGACACCACCATTTCTGCAGGCAGAAAGTGAAGAAGAACTAAAGAGCTTCTTGACAAAAGGGAAAGAGGAGAGAGAAAAAGTTGGCTTAAAGCTCAACATTCAGAAAATGAAGATCATGGTCTCATCACTTTATGGCAAATAGATGGGGAAATGGCAGAAACAGTGGCTGACTTTATTTTGGGGGGCTCGAAAATCACTGCAGGTGATGACTGCAACCATGAAGTTAAAAGACATTACTCCTTGAAAGGAAAGTTATGATCAACCTAGGCAACTTATTAAAAAGCAGAGACATTACTTTGCCAATGAAGGTCCATCTAGTCAAGGCTATGTGTTTTCTAGTAGTCCTGTATGGATGTGAGAATTGGACTGTAAAGAAAGCTGAGCACTAAAGAAGTGATGATTTTGAACTGTGGTGTTGGAGAAGACTCTTGAGAGTCCCGTGGGCTCCAGGGAGATCCAATCAGTCCATCTTAAAGGAGATCAGTCCTGGTGTTCATTGGAAGGACTGATGTTTAAGCTGAAACTCCAATATTTTGGCCACCTGATGTGAAGAGCTGACTCATTTGAAAAGACCCTGATGATGGGAAAGATGGAGGGCAGACAGAGAAGGGGACGACAGTGGATGAGATGGTTGGATATCTTCACTGCCTCAATGAGCATAAGTTGGAGGACTCCTGGAGTTGGTGATGGACAGCGAGGCCTGGCATGCTGAAGTCCATGGGGTCGCAAAGAGTCGGACCCGACTGAGTGACTAACCTGAACTTAGCCTCTTTACAAGGGTTTTTTCATCGTCTGTATAACTTCTTTTGGGAAATGTTTATTTAGATCTGCCTGTTTTTTTACTGAGGTGTTTTGTGTGTGTGTATGTGTGTGTGTGTGTGTGTGTGTGTGTGTGTGTGTGTGTGTGTGTGTGTTTGATACTGGGCTACATAGCCGTTTGTATGTTTTGGAAAATAATGCCTTGATAAATAATGGGAACTATCTGTGTAGCACAAGAAACTGTCCTCCATGCTCTGTGATGACCTAAATTTAGAAGAAAATTAAATGAAAGATGTTATGTTTATACACTTGTACACCTAGTGTGATTTGTGTACAGAAGAATGTAACACAACATTGTTAAGCAACTACATGTGTACATGTGTACATACTCTAGGCTCCATTTAAAGGAAGTTCTAAAAGAAGCAGAAGTAATCTACAATAACAGAACTGAGAACAGGGGTTGCATGGGGAAGGACAGTGTGGGGAAGAGTACCAAAGAAATTATCTAGGAAGATGTGGAAAAAAAATTTTTTTTCAGTGAGCATTAGGTATATAATCTAGGTGAAATTGCAGAAATATTTCTGAAATGGAAATTCCAAACAGGGTCTTGCCAAGTGGCTCTATGTATTTATAAATTTACTAGATAATGTCATATTGTCCTTCAGAAAGTTGCATCATATTATGCACTCACAACACTGCTGAAACAGTCCTTTTCCAATTTGTCATCCTTCATTTGGAGGAACAATTTGGTATATTTCAACTTTGTCATTGAACTTTGGCAATTTTCATGGTGAGAAATCATATTCCATTATTATTTTTGTTTGCATTTATTTTAATACCAAGTAGGTTTGATATTTTTTCCTGATTTTTGGTAATTTTCCTTTTTTTTCTGGGTAATTTGTTTTTTTTTTTTTTTGGTTTTTTTTGTATTCTTGTTTACTTCACAATTCTCTTCTATTGGGTTTTTCATCTTTTCTTATTTTAACTTTGGACTCTGCATAAATGAGGTAAATGGGTCATTTGTCAGTTGTCTTCCAAATATTTCTCAATTGTCATTTTATAATTCCTTATTTATTTTCTATTCAGTCATGCAGGAGTTTTCCTACAAAAAAACATTATGTAAATTTTCCCTTTTAAACTTCTGGACAAAGAACATGTAAAATAAGAAATTTTAAAGGTGGCCCAAAACTCTAGGAAGATAGAGGGTGTGGTTAAAAGAATCGGGAGAGGTCAACTCTCTCTGACTTGCTCCCCATACTCCCCTAGAGGTGTCAGGATGAGGCTTTGTGATGTCAAGGCTCACCAGGGCCACCGTTGGCTGTAAGTGGCTTGCTGACCTCATAAATTGTAAGGGTGTGGCCACCTGGGGAAGGATATATATAGGGGTGTTCAGGGGCTCTGAAGTAGACGACTGCAAGTCTTCAAAATTACTAAGGTAACTGGGAAGGCTCTAGAGTGCTGGAGTTTCAGCTTTAGCCTCATTCTTAGACAGCTGACTCTAGATACCCAGGAGGAAAGGATGAAGGTCTCTCATCAACTGAAGTCCAAAGGATGTGTCAAGGTAAGCTGAACCCACCTAAGCTCCTCATGTCTTTCTCTGACTTATTTAGTATGATCATCTCTAGATCCACCCATGTTGGAAAGAATAACATTATTTCATTCTTTCTTATGGAAAATATTCCATTGTATGCATAATATATCTGTCTTTATCCACTCACATATTTAAGTGCCTTAAGGTCATTTGCATGTCTTTGCTACTGTACATTGTGCTACTATAAACACTGTTGTGCATATCACTTTTCTGATGGGAGTTTTCATCTTAATGGATATATGCCCAGTAGTGTTATTGTTGGATCATATACTAACTGTATTTTTAGAGTATTAAAAAACTCTATACGAGGGAAGGAGATAATGGGCAGGTGGTTCAAAAGGAAGGAATATATGTATACATATGGCTGATTCATGTTGAGGTTTGAAAGAAAGCAACAAAATTCTGAAAAGCAATTACCGTTAGGAAAAAAAAAATAATTATAAAAGAACTGCTTACTCTTTTGAATAGTGGCTGCATCAGTTTCTTAATTTTCATGTATAGTAGTGGTAGTGAAAGTCACTCAGTCATGTCTGACTCTTTGCGACCACATGGATTATATAGCCTATGGCCAGAATACTGTAGTGGGTAGCCTTTTCCTTCTCCAGAAGATCTTCCCCACGCAGGGGTCGAAACCAGGTCTCCTGCATTGCAGGTGGATTCTTTACCAGCTGAGCCACAAGGGAAGCCTGATTTTTCATGTATGCTGCTGCTGCTGCTAAACCACTTCGTTGTGTCTGACTCTGTGAGGCCCCGTAGACGGCAGCCCACCAGGCTCCCCCATCCCTGGGATTCTCCAGGCAGGAACACTGGAGTGGGTTCCCATTTCCTCTCCAATGTATGAAAGTAGAACGTGAAAAGGAAGCCGCTAAGTCCTGTCTGACTTTTCGCAACTCCATGCCCTGCAGCCTACCAGGCTCCTCCATCCATGGGATTTTCCAGGCAAGAGTACCGGAGTGTGGTGCCATTATAGGATGTTGTTGATCTCCCTGCAGTACATGGCTGAGTTACATGTTTGTTTCAAAATCTTTCTTTAGTTTTGTTTTAATACATAGTCTTAGGAGTGGAGCTGCCAGGTCATATGCTCAGTCTCTTGTATTCTTGAAAAGGCAAATTTTAGCTATCAGAATCCAACAACACATTAAAAAGATCATACACCACGACCAAGTAGGCTTTATCCCGGGGATGCAAGGATTCTTCAGTATCCACAAATCAATCAATGTAATACACCATATTAACGAATTGAAAAATAAAAACCATATGATTATCTCAAAAGATGCAGAGAAAGCCTTTGACAAAATTCAACATCCATTTATGATAAAAACTCTCCAGAAAGCAGAAATAGAAGGAACATACCTCAACATAATAAAAGCTATATGAGACAAACCCTTCAGCAAACATTATCCTCAATGGTGAAAAAATGAAAGCATTTCCTCTAAAGTCAGGAACAAGACAAGGGTACCCACTTTCACCATTACTATTCAACATAGTTTTGGAAGTTTTGGCCACAGCAATCAGAGCAGAAAAAGAAATAAAAGGAATCCAAATTAAAAAGAAGAAGTAAAACTCTCACTATTTGCAGATGACATGATCCTCTACATAGAAAACCCTAAAGACTCCACCAGAAAATTACTAGAACTAATCAATGATTACAGTAAAGTTGCAGGATATAAAATCAACACACAGAAATCCCTTGTATTCCTATACACTAATAATGAGAAAACATAAAGAGAAAATAAGGAAACAATTACATTCACCTTTGCAACAGAAAGAATAAAATACTTAGGAATATATCTACCTAAAGAAACTAAAGACCTATAATAGAAAAGTATAAAACACTGGTGAAAGAAATCAAAGAGGACACTAATAGATGGGGGAATATACCATTGTTCATGGATTGGAAGAATCAATATAGTAAAAATGAGTACACTACCCAAAGCAATTTATAGATTCAATGCAATCCCTATCAAGCTACCAATGGTATTCTTCACAGAGCTAGAACAAATAATTTCACAATTTGTATGGAAATGCAAAAAAAAAAAAAAAAAAAAAAAAACCTCGAATAGCCAAAGCTATCTTGAGAAAGAAGAATGGAACTGGAAGAATAAACCTGCCTGACTTCAGGCTCTACTACAAAGCCACATTCATCAAGACTGTATGGTACTGACACAAAGACAGAAATATAGATCAATGGAACAAAATAGAAATCCCAGAGATAAATCCACGCACATATGGACGCCTTATCTTTGACAAAGGAGGCAAGAATATACAATGGATTAAGGAGAAACTCTTTAACAAGTGCTGCTGGGAAAACTGGTCAACCACTTGTAAAAGAATGAAACTAGAACACTTTCTAACACCATACACAAAAATAAACTCAAAATGGATTAAAGATCTAAATGTAACACCAGAAACTACAAAACTCCTAGAGGAGAACATAGGCAAAACACTCTCCGACATACATCACAGCAGGATCCTCTATGACCCACTCCCCAGAATATTGGAAATAAAAGCAAAAATAAACAAATGGGACCTAATTAAACTCTAAAGCTTCTGCACAACAAAGGAAACTATAAGCAAGGTGAAAAGACAGCCTTCAGAATGGAGAAAATAATAGCATATGAAGCAACTGACAAACAACTAATCTCAATAATATACAAGCAACTCCTACAGCTCAATTCCAGAAAAATAAATGGCCCGATCAAAAAATGGGCCAAAGAACTATATAGACATTTCTCCAAAGAAGACATACAGATGGCTAACAAACACATGAAAAGATGCTCAACATCACTCATTATCAGAGAAATGCAAATCAAAACCACTATGAGGTACCATTTCACACCAGTCAGAATGGCTGCGATCCAAACACCTACAAGGAATAAATGCTGGAGAGGGTGTGGAGAAAAGGAAACCCTCTTATACTGTTGGTGGGAATGCAAACTAGTACAGCCACTATGGAGAACAGTGTGGAGATTCCTTAAACAACTGGAAATAGAACTGTCTTATGATCCAGCAATCCCACTGCTGAGCATACACACTGAGGAAACCAGAAGGGAAAGAGACATATGTACCCCAATGTTCATAGCAGCACTGTTTATAATAGCCAGGACATGGAAGTAACCTAGATGTCCATCAGCAGATGAATGGATAAGAAAGCTGTGGTACATATACACAATGGAGTATTACTCAGCCATTAAAAAGAATACATTTGCACCAGTTCTAATGAGGTGGATGAAACTGGAGCCTATTATACAGAGTCAAGTAAGCCAGAAAGAAAAACACCAATACAGTTTACTAATGCATATATATGGAATTTAGAAAGATGGTAGCAGTAACCCTGCATACGATACAGCAAAAGAGAGACAGATGTATAGAACCGTCTTTTGGACTCTGTGGGAGAGGGAGTGGGTGGGATGATTTGCGAGAATGCATTGAAACATGTATAATATCATATATGAAACAAGTCGCCAGTCCAGGTTCAATGCACGATACTGGATGCTTGGGGCTGGTGCACTGGGACGACCCAGAGGGACGGTATGGGGAGGGAGGAGGGTTCAGGATGGGGAATGCGGGTATACCTGTGGCGGATTCTTTCAATATTTGGCAAAACTAATACAGTATTGTAAAGTTTAAAAAGAAAATAAAATTTAAAAAATTAAATTAAATTAAAAAAAAATAAAGGGCACTTAGTAGTGACATTTATAATGGCTCCTAACAAATATATCTCACTAGTACCATAAAGATTCCCCTTTAGCAATGTTTCTCTACCATGTCTTCTCTGTATAGTGTTTGATACTTTTTCACTACTCAGAGATGATACTTCATTAGCATAGTTTGATTATTTATAACAATACACTGGGCTTCTCAGGTGGCACTGTTGTTAAGAATCTTCCAGCAAAGGCAGGAGTCAAAGGAGATGTGATTTGGGAAAATGCCCTGGAGGAGGAAATGGCGACTCACTCCAGAATTCTTGCCTGGAAAATCCCAAGGACAGAGGAAATTGTTGGGCTATGGTCTCCGGGATCACAAAAAGTTGAACCTAAAAGACTTCTTGGTAATTCACTATAATGAGTGTATTTCATGTGCTGTTAAAGAAATACTGAGAAATGTATTTACCTGTTGGTATTTTCTTCCAGATACGGTGTGCTATTTGACATTTTTCATCCACACAAAAGAGTTAGAAATTTTTGTTGTTTGTTTTCATTTCTGTATTTCTGTATTTATTTATTTTATTCTTATTGTTTTTTACTTTACACTATTGTAGTGGTTCACCATACATCAACATGCATCCGCCACAGGTATACACGTTTTCCCCATCCTGAACCCCCTCCTACCTCCTTCCCTATACCATTCTTCTGGGTCATCCCAGTGCACCAGCTCCAAGCTTCCTGTATCCTGCATGGAACATGGACTGGCGATTCATTTCTAATATGATATTATACATGTTTTAATGCCATTCTCTCAAATCATCCTCTGCTCCCTCTCCCACAGGGTCCAAAAGACTGTTCTATACATCTGTGTCTCTTTAGCTATCTCACATACTGTGTTGTCATTACCATCTTTCTAAATTCCATATATATGTGTTAGTATACTGTATTGGTGTTTTTCTTTCTGGCTTACTTCATTCTGCATAATAGGCTCCACTTTCATTCACCTCATTAGAACTGATTCAAATGCATTTTTTTAATGGCTGAGTAATACTCCATTGTGTATATGTACCACAGATTTCTTATCCATTCATCTGCTGGTGGACATCTATGTTGCTTCCATGTCCTGGCTATTAGAAACTGCTGCGATGAACATTGGAGTACACGTGTCTCTTTCCCTTCTGGTTTCCTCAGTGTGTATGCCCAGCAGTGGGATTGCTAGGTCGTATGGCAGTCCTATTTCTAGTTTTTTTTAAGTAATCTCCACAGTGTTCTCCATAGTGGCCATACTAATTTACATTCCCACCAACAGTGTAAAGGGGTTCCCTTTTCTCCATATCCTCTCAAGCATTTACTGCTTGTAGACATTTGGATCGCAGCCATTCTGACTGGTGTGAAGTGGTACCTCATTGTGGTTTTGATTTGCATTTATCCAATAATGAGTGATGCTGAGCATCTTTTCATGTGTTTCATAGCCATCTGTATGTCTTCTTTCGAGAAATACCTATTTAGTTCTTTGGCCCATTTTTTGATTGGGTCATTAATTTTTTTGGAATTGAGCTGTAGGAGTTGCTTGTATATTTTTGAGTTTAGTTTGTCAGTTGCTTCATTTGCTATTATTTTTTTTCCCATTCTGAAGGCTGTGTTTTCACCTGGCTTATAGTTCTTTTGTTGTACAGAAGCTTTAGAGTTTAATTAGGTTCAATTTGTTTATTTTTGCTATTATTTCCAATATTCTGGGGGGTGGGTCATAGAGGATCCTGCTGTGATGTATGTCAGAGAGTATTTTGCCTATGTTCTCCTCTAAAGACAGATATGTTTAAAGCTCAGAAGCCTTTGGAATATTAAGTGAGTCTGTTTTTTTTTTTTTTTTTCCAAGCAGTTTGAGCTGTATTTAAATGTTGATGTTTTCTTCTTAAGAGTGTCTTGGATTTCTTTTTCACTTATCATTATTATTATTATTATTATTTTTGATGAGTGACTACTGTCATGTTCAAGGGTAGGTGTCATATCAAGTCCAGCAATAGGACCTTGTGTATATCAGATGTCCATCAGTGATAGTTTTAAGGCTGCTGTTACAGAGAAAACTCCATGCTGCAAGGCTTTATTATTTGTTCCTTTTTAGGATGGCCTGTGATGTCTGAGAGTTTTTGTCAGGGCTTGGAGTACATTAGAGTAGAATGAGCCAAAGGATGCCACCAAATCTGATGTATCCTCACTTTTGGATCTTTGAAGTAAGTGTTCATATTCTCTTTAAGTTGAAGATAAGGATGAGTTGGTTTTACGTGTACAGATTCTTGTTCTGAAACACTGAGATGACTTTATGTATTCAGCGGTGCTTGCTTTTCCCTACATATTATTAGAAATTGTTTTGTCTACCACTCTTGCTGCAATAGGTTTATACGGATTTTGTATTTAAGATGTATCTGTGGGAAGAAATTAATATCAAGTTCCAGATGTATCCCTTCCATCCACCAAGGTCCTTAGCTACCATAAGTTTCTTGCCAGTTTGGATGTCCACATCACCTGTGGGACCCACTAGCTCTTTGGGGGCGGGGAGTGAGGGGGATGGTCGGGAGGTGGGGAGTGGTGTGTTGGGGGTGGCGTGAGGCCAAGGAAAGGGGTGCCGCACAGCCCAGGCCAGGGTGAACGGGCCCTGGGACATCAGCGGAAAACAGGCAGGAGCCTAGGCTGTGAGCCACGCACAGGCTCCTTGCCCAAATCTAGACCAAAGGCGGAGAGGGTAGTGGGCGGCACCCTTATGGACATGCCCCTAGACCGGAGGGCATCTTCCGCGGTTCCTGTGCTCCGGTGCCCCGACGTGGCCAGATTCTGCCCCAGGAATGTAGAGGGTTTTGCATGTGGCTGGGGTAGCCCCAGGCGCTGTCATTGACCTGGCTCTGGAAATTCCAGCCACGGGTTCCTGCTCCGCAATCCAAACAATACACTTCTGTGTCCCCCAGAACCGGCAATAACTGGGAGCTCTCCCTGACTATCCAAAGGATATGCAGGGGTGCCAAGTGGCTGGATAATTTTCTTCATGGGACAGGGAGCCTGTTGCTGTCCTGATGCTAGGGGAGTAGGGAAAAAACCCAAAATTTGCTACAGTTGATCTTCACTGTTCAGGGAGACCAGAGCCTTAGGGTGCAGAGCTCGCTCTTTGTCTCTCTATCTTTGCTTCCGGCATAGCACTGTTTGGGGCAATCCTTCTGTATGTGTACCAGGGGCTGATGTCTGTGTGTCTCTGTCTCTCTAAGTAGTGTTGTTGCCGTCTGCCACTCTCTGGACAGCAGCTCTCAGAAAAGACGCTTATCCTTTGCAAGCCCTTCATGTCCTGACTGAGTTGCAGCAATGGGAGATTAGACGGTTTTAGTCCACACGTTCGGAGAGTGCTTTCTCAACCTTGAGAGCCAACAGTGGGCGGTCACTGCTGAACTGCAGAATTTGACGTGCGACCCTCCCTCCCTCGCTGGACAGATGTGAACACTGCACAGGCCTGAGGTGGCTTGGCCACACTTTGCACAGAGGGAGAAATGGGGCCCGCTCTGCTGGCATGAGGGAACTCCCTGAACCTTGTTCGAATGCCTGCCAGGGAGACTCTAAAGACAGTTCCCCTTAAGTTCCATGACTCACCGGTGTCGGAGACATGCATGTCTGCCATTTACCCTATTGAGACCCTTTCAAAGTGGTACTGTTCTCCATGTGAGAACACATCCCAGCCTGCCCTGTCACCCAAGCCTGTGGGGCCTGGAGCAGCAAGAGGACCAAGCTAAGCCAGCCATCCTATAGTCCTGATATATGATACATGCATTCTACAAAGAGCTTGAACATGGGCAGGACCCACCTGATTCAGTGCAAGAACTGAGATGTGGGCTCAAGAGTGTTTGTTGGGGGCTTGAACAAAGGCAGGACCCAGCCTGGTTCATTGGAGCGACTGAGATGTGGCCTCAGGAGTGTCTGTCTGGATGAACAAGGGGTGGATCCAGCCGCGATCAGTGCAGGGACCGAGATGTGGGCTCAGGAGTGTTTTTCGGGTGCTTGAACAAGGGCAGGACCCGGCCTGGTTCAGAGAAGGGACCCAGATATGGGCTCAGTAGTATTTCCCATGGATTTCAGCAAGTGCTGGACCTAGCCTAGTTCAGTGTAGGGAACGAGATCAGCCTGAGAGTCAAATGCACGCCAAGCAGTGTTTGTCAGGGTCTTGAACATATGTAGGACCCAGCCTAGTCCAGTTCAGGGGCAAAAAATGGGGTCAGGAGTGTTTGTCTGGGCTTGAATATGGGCAGGACCCAGCCGCTATCAGTGCAGGAACCAAGATGTGGTCTTAGGAGTGTTTGTCGTGGTTGATATGGGCAGGAACCAGCCTGGTTTGGTGCAGGAACCGGGATGTTGGCTCAGCAGTGTTTGTCATGGCTTGAACTTTGGAGGGACCCACCCTGGTTCAGGGCAGCAAGTGAGATGCAGGCTCAATAATGTTTCCTGGGGGATTGAACAAGGGGGGCACACACCTTAATTCAGGGTCAGGGAGCAATTTGTGGGCTCAGGATTGCTTGCTGGGGCTTAAATAAGACCAGAAACCAGCCTTTGAGTCAGATGCAGGCCCAGAACAGTTGGTCAGGGACTTGAATATGTGCAGTTCCTGGCCTGGTTCAGTGAAGTTTCTGATGTGTGGGCTCAGGAGTGTTTGTCAGGGGTTTCAACAAGGGCAGGACCCAGCCTGCCTCAGTGCAGGGACCAGGATGTGGGTTCAGGAGCATTTGCAGGGGACTTCTGCAAGTGCTGAACCCAGCCTATTTCAGTGCAGGGAACAAGATATTGGCACAGGAGTGTTTGTAAGGGTCTTGAACAAGTGTGTGGATCACAGTAAAGTGTGGGAAATTCTGAAAGAGATGGGAATACCAGACCACCTGATCTGCCTCTTGAGAAATTTGTATGCAGGTCAGGAAGCAAGAGTTAGAACTGGACATGGAACAACAGACTCATTTCAAATAGGAAAAGGAATACCCCAAAGCTGTACATTGTCACACTGTTTATTTAACTTACATGCAGAATACATCATGAGAAACGCTGGACTGGAAGAAACACAAGCTGGAATCAAGATTGCCGGGAGAAATATTAATAACCTCAGATATGCAGATGACACCACACTTATGGCAGAAAGTGAAGAGGAACTGAAAAGCCTCTTGATGAAAGTGAAAGTGGAGAGTGAAAAAATTGGCTTAAAGTTCATCATTCAGAAAATAAAGATCATGGCCTCCAATCCCATCACTTCATGGGAAATAGATGAAGAAATAGTGGAAAAAGAGGCAAACATTATTTTTCTGGGCTCCAAATCACTGCAGATGGTGACTGTAGCCATGAAGTTAAAAGATGCTTACTCCTTGGAAGTAAAGTTATCACCAACCTAGATAGCATATTCAAAATCAGTCTAGTCAAGGCTATGGTTTCTCCTGTAGTCATGTATAGTTGTTAGAGTTGGACTGTGAAGAAGACTGAGCGCCAAAGAATTGATGCTTTTGAACTGTGGTGTTGGAGAAGACTCTTGAGAGTCCCTTGGACTGCAAGGAGATCCAACCAGTCCATTCTGAAGGAAATCAGCCCTGGGATTTCTTTGGAAGAATGATGCTAAAGCTGAAACTCCAGTCCTTTGGCCACCTCATGCGAAGAGTTGACTCATTGAAAAAGACTCTGATGCTTGGAGGGATTGGGGGCAGGAGGAGAAGGGGACCACAGAGGATGAGATGGCTGGATGGCATCATTGACTCGATGGACGTGAGTCTCAGTGAACTCCTGGAGTTGGTGTTCGACAGGGAGGCCTGGCGTGCTGAGATTCATGGGGTCGCAAAGAGCCAGACATGACTGAGCGACTGATCTAATCTTAACAAGTGTAGGACTCAGCCCAGTTCAGTGTAGGGAGCGAGATGTGGGCTCAGAAGTGTTTGTCAGGGCTTCAACGTGGGCAGGACCCACCTGCTTCAGTGCAGGGACCGAAATGTGGCTTCAAGAGCATTTATCAAAGTCTTGAACAAGGGCAGGAACCAGGCGGCTTCAAGGCAGGGCGTGAGATGCGGGTACAGGAGTGTTTCCAGGGGGATTGAAAAAGGGGAGGACACACCTTAGTTCAGGGGCAGGCAGCGAGTTGTCAGCTCAGGATGGTTTTGTGGGGGCTTGAACAAAGTAGAAACCATTCTAGTTCAGTGCAGGGATGGAGATGTTGGCTCAGGAGTGTTTGTCAGGGATTTGAATGAGGGCAGGGACCAGCGTACTTCAGTGCAGTGAATGAGATATGGGCTCGTAGTGTTTCCTGGGGTATTGGTCAAGGGGAGGACACACCTTACTTCAGTGGCAGGGAGAGAGTTTTCGGCTCAGGATTGTTTGCCGGGGCTTGAACAAAGGCAGGAACTATCCTGGTTCAGTGCAGGAACCAAGATGTTGGCTCAGGAGTAGTTTGTCAGGGTCTTGAATAAGTGCAGGACACAGCCTAGTTCAGTGCAGGGATGGTGGTGGAGGCTCAAGAGTGTTTGTCGGGGAGGTTGAACAAGGGCTTGACCCAGCCTATTTTAGTGCAGGTACTGAGATGTGGGCTTAGGAGTTTTTGTCAGGGATTTTGACAAGGTCTGGACCCAGCCTGGTTCAGTGCAGTTCGTGAGATGAGGGCTTAGTAGTGTTTCTGGGGGTTTGAACAAGGGAAGGACTCACCTTAGTTCAGGGGCAAGGAGTGAGTCGTCGGCTCAGGATTGTTTGTCAGGGCTTGAACAGAGGCAGAAACCATCCTGATTCAGTGCAGGGATGGAGATGTTGACTCAGGAGTTTTTGTCAGGGAGTTGAACATGGGCAGGACCCAGCGTAGTTCAGTGCATGGACTGCGATGCATGCTCAGGAGTGTTTGTCGTGGGTTTGAACAAGGGCAGGACCCAGCCTAGTTCAGTGCAGTGACCGAGATGCAGGCTCAGGAGTGTTTGTCGTGGGTTTGAACAAGGGCAGGACCCAGCCTAGTTCAGTGCTGAGACCGAGATGTGGCCTCAGGAGTATGTGTAGGGGGATCGAACAATGGCAGGACCTAGACTCGTTCAGTCGGAGAAGTCAATGGCACCCCACTCCAGTACTCTTTCCTGGAAAATCCCATAGATGGAGGAGCCTGGTGGGCTACAGTCCACAGGGTCACTAAGAGTTGGACACGACTGACCGACTTCACTTTCACTCTCATTCTTGGAAAAGGAAATGTCAACCCACTCTAGTGTTCTTGTCTTGAGAATCTCAGGGATGGGGGAGCCTGGTGGGCTGCCATATATGGGGTCGCACAGAGTCGGACACAACTGAAGAGACTTAGCAGTGGTAGCAGCAGACTCGTTCAGTGCAGTGACCGAGATGTTGGCTCAGGAGTGTTTGTCAGGGTCTTGAACAAGTGTAGGACCCAGCCTAGTTCATTGTAGTGAGTGATATGTGGGCTCAGGAGTATTTGTCGTGGCTTGAACATGGGCAAGAACCCATCTGCTTCAGTGCAGGGACTGACATGTGGGTTCCAGAGTATTTGTCAGGGTCTTGGACAAGGGTAGGGCCCAGGCGGCTTCAGTGCAGGGAGTGATATGTGGGATCAGGGGTGTTTCCTGGGGGGCAGAGAGTTGAACAAGGGGAGGACACACCTTAGTTCAGGGGCAGGGAGCTAGGTGTCGGCTCAGGATTGTTTGCCAGGGGGCTTGAACATGGACGGTGCATGGACAGAGATGTTGGCTCTGGAATGTTTGTCGGGAGTTTGAACAGGGGCAGGACCCAGCCTAGTTCAGTGCAGGGACTGAGATGCAGGCTCAGGAGTGTTTGTCAGGGTCTTCAACAAGGGCAGGACCCAGACTGCTTTTGTGCAGGGACCGAGATGTGGGTTGAGGAGTATGTGTTGGGGGATCTAACAAGGGCATGATCTAGACTGGTTCAGTGCTGGGGATGTGATATGGACACAAGAGTGTTTGTTGGGGTCTTAAACAAGGGCAGGACCCAGCCTAGTTTAGTGCAGGGACTGAGATGTGCGCTCAGCAGTATGTGTTGGTGGATCTAACAAGGGCATGACCTAGACTGGTTCAGTGCACGAACTAAGACGTAGGTTCAGGAGTATTTATCGGGGTCTCAGAGCAGGGAGTGAGATGAGGGATCAGGAGTGTTTTCTGGGGGATTGAACAAGGGCAGGACAGACCTAATTTCAGGGGCAGGGAGCGAGTTGTGTGCTCACGGTTGTTTGCCGGAGGCTTGAACAATAGGCAGGACTCAGCCTGCTTCA
The DNA here is from genome assembly GCF_002263795.3 of Bos taurus. NCBI lineage: Eukaryota > Metazoa > Chordata > Mammalia > Artiodactyla > Bovidae > Bos > Bos taurus. The sequence continues at coordinate 26,390,139 of NC_082638.1, forward strand.
GTGCGGGGACTGAAATGTGGGCTCAGGTGTATGTGTTGGGGGATCTAACAAGGGCAAGACATAGACTGGATCTTGTGCAGGGCATGAGATTCAAGTGTAGGAGCGAGCCTAGTTCAGTGCAGTGACCGAGAGGTTGGCTCAGGAGCATTTGTCGGGGCTTGAACATGGGAAGGACCAACCTGCTTCAGGGCAGGGCCCGAGATGTTGGTTCAGAGGTATGTGTCGGGGGACTAACTAAGGAAGAACCTAGACTGGTTCAGTGCAGTGACCGAGATGTGGACTCATGAGTATTTTCCAGGGGTTTGAGCAACTGCTGGACCCAGCCTAGTTCAGTGCAGTGACAGAGATGTGGGCTCAGGAGTGTTTCTCACGGTTTGAACATGGGAAGGATACAGCCTGCTATCGTGCAGGGACCAAGACTTGGGCTCAGGACTGCACTGGAAAAAGGTGATTCCATTACTAATGAGTGTAATGCCTATGTATAACAATTAGGTGTAACTAGTCCATTGTGCCATTTAGGAGCACCTCAAGATGCAAGGCAAATGCAAGGAAGTAGGAAAGGGGGAATTAACAGTACCACAATTATAATGGGGGACTTTAATACCCCACTCACACCTATGGATACATCAACTGAAAAGAAAATTAGCAAAGAATCATGAGCTATAAATGTACTTGTGCGTGTTATCTGCCTTTACACTTACTGTAGTGCCTCTAGTATGGCAGGAGGAGATACTATATAGTTGGCCATATTTAGTAGTGTCAGGAAGTTACCTAGAACAATTGGTAGAGTTGGGAAATTGATAGAAAAGTCCTAATACAAAGATGTACTTTCTAACTAGTGCTATCTTCCTTTTTCTTAAGTGGAGAAGTACTCACCAAGAAAGTGAAATCCCAGATATCAGGTTATATGATCTCATAATGGGAATTTTCCTAAGATAGCAGTCTACATGCATATAAGTGAGTCCTGGCTCGAGCCCCGTTAATTATGCTAAATGTTAGAACATGTCTGATAGAACACATCTCCGACAAGTCACACACCCTCCCTAAATTAATATCTCTTGAATTTCTAAGCTATGACTCTCTACTTGGTATAGTATCATAGGCTGAGGCTTTAAGGTTGTAAAAGCTCATAAAGGACAGAGACCACATTAATTTATTACATTTGGAAATATCTCCTCAAGGCCTGCAGCCAGGTCTGGAGCAGCTGCCATCACCCTAAATGTCCAGAAGCTAGATCTGAAATCTGCCCTTCATTCTCCTCTCCAACTTCCTCCATCTTATCACCAACCTGTGGTGTTGTCTGTCCCTTGCCCTGGAAAGATACTTTGTTCTTACAGTCTTCATCATCTTCCGTGGGTGCCTACCCATTGCCTATATTTCATACTGTCTGCTGATTGAATGAACACAATTTATGAATGGAAAGCAGAGGCTGAAGACAGGCCTGCACAGAAGCTTCTGAAGTTACCTAGTGGGAATCTGCATTGACATGTGGCTACGTTGAGTGTTATTAGTGACTTGAATCCTGTTCACTTGGGCATCTGGGAAATGCACATTTTCAGTCTGAAACTGGCACAAAAGGCTTTTTTTTTATTATTTCATTTTTGTGTACACCTTCTCTATAGTGTCCTATACCTGGTACTGTTACCTCCAAATATTCCCAGTTGAATGTGTCTTGGGCCTGATATGCACATATTCTGTCTTTTAGGCTTGGCTAAGATGGGAGGTTCAGAGGTCTTGTTGACACAATTTCTCAAATCGGTAGAGGACTTACAATCTACAATCTTTATCCATTACCAGGACATGTCCTTTGAAGGGCTGCAGGTGTTAACAATGAACTTGCCTGGACCCGTGCTTTTGTGGCCCTAATGGCCCTTCATAGAACTGAGGACCATTTGATTATCCTTAGGCACTTCAGTTTGGACTGGATTTTATCCTTTTGTTTGTTTTTTAAGCAGATGTATACTTTGCAAGCTAGAATTGGTCTTGTGGGGTTCTCACAAATTCAGAGGACTGGCAGTAAGACTGGTGGCCATAGATGAGAATTTTTGCCATGGAAAAGGTGACCTCATCACACCTGCAAACCCTCTGTGGGAAAGGCCCAGGTGGCTCCAACCATTTACAGGAGACCTTGTGATCCTGTAAGCTCCCCAATGGCTAGTGCAGCCTATTGTCTTGGTTAGGGAAGGTTAACGAAGGCATGATTACCATAATGTGCTTGCTTTGTGTCATCACTAAAGTAATAGGCAGAAATTGTTTTAGATAACATCCATTTGCAATGACCATTCCTCAGGATTGGTGAGGTCCCATCGTCAGGATTCAATTGATGGGTAAGAGAGTTCTTTACCATTTCCATTTTGCTGAGAACCTAAGTAAGTACGGTGAGTATCATTAAGTACTTAGTCCAGTCCGACTTCTGACCCCATGGATTGCAGCATGCCAGGCTTCCCTGTCAATCACCAACTCATAGAGCCTGCTCAAACCCATAACCACTGATTCCGTGATGCCACCAAGCATTTCATCTTCTGTCGTCACCCTCTCCTCCAGACTTCAATCTTTCTCAGCATCAGGTTCTTTCCCAATGAGTCAGCCTTTCATTTCAGGTGGCTAAAATATCCAGGATCCAGTTTCAGCATCAGCCCTTCCAATCAATATTCTGAACTGATTTCCTTTAGAATTGACTCCTTTCATTTCCTTGCAGTCCAAGGGACTCTCAAGTGTTTTCTCTAACACCACATATCAATAGCATCGATTCCTTGGAGGTCAAGATTCTTTAGGTCCAATTCTCATCTCTGTACATAGCTTTGATGAGACTGACCTTTGTCTGCTTTATAATGTGCCGTCTAGCCTGGTTGTAACTTTTCTTCTAAGCAGAAAGCATATTTTAATTTCCTGAACAGAGTCACCATCTTCAGTGATTTTGGAACCTGCTCCCCCCAAATAAAGTTTCTCAGTGTTTCCGTTGTTTCCCCATCTTTATGCCATGAAGTGATGGGACTAGATGCCATGAATCTCATTTTGAATGTTGAGTTTTAAGTCACCTGAATCACTCTCCTCTTTTACTTTCCTCAAGATACTCTGTAGTTCTTTCCGTGTTCTGCTACATGAATCATGCCATCTGCATATCTGATGTTATTAATATTTCTCCCAGAAAACTTGATCCCAAACCCTGTTTCATTCAGTCTGGCATTTTGTGTGATGAACTCTTCATGTAAGTTCAATAAAGAGGTTGACAGTACAGCCTTGAAATATTCCTTTCCCAACTCAGAACCTGTCTGTTGTTCCATTTCCTTTTCTGACTGTTACTTCTTGAACTGCATACAGATTTATCAGGAGGCATATAACATACTCTAGTAGTCCCATGTTTAGAAGAATTTAAAATGTTTTGTTGTGATCTACACAAACAAGACTTTGGCATAGCCAAAAAGGAGTAGATGTTTTTCTGGTGTTCTCTTGCTTTTTTGATAACCCAACGTGTGTTGGTAATTTGATCTCAGGTTCTTCTGACCTTTCTAAATCGAGCTTGAACATCTGGAAGCTCATGGTTCACATTCTATTGAAGCCTGGCTTTGGGAATTTTGAGCAATACTTTGCGAATGTGTGAGATGAGTGCAGTTAAGCAGTAGTTTGCACATTCGATGGATTGCCTTTTATTGTGGTTGGAATGAAAACTGAACTTTTCCAGTCATCTGGTCACAGCTGTGTCTTCCAAATCTGCTGGCATATGGAGGGCAGCACACTCACAACATCATCTTTTAGAATGTGAAAGAGCTCAACTGAATTCCATCACCTCCATGAGCTTTGTTTATAGTTATGCTTCTAAAGTCTAAGACTTGACTTTGCATTCCAGGACGTCTGGCTCTAGGTGAGTGATCACACCATTGTGCTTAACTGGGTCATGAAGATCTTTTGTGCATAGTTCATCTGTGTATTCTTCCCTCCTCTTCTTAAGAGCTTCTGCTTCTGTTATCTCCATACCATTTCTGTCCTTTATTGTGCCCCTCTTTGCATGAAATGTGCCCTTGGTATCTCTGATTTTCTCGAAGAGATCTGTAGGCTTTCCCATTCTATTTATTTCCTCTATTAACTGGTTTTGATAACTGAGGAAGGTTTTATCTCTCCTTGCTATTCTTTGGGACTCTGCACTCAAATGGGTATTGTTTTCATTTTCCCGTTTTTGTTTTGCGTCTTTGGTCTTTTCAGATCTTTGTAAGGCCTCATCACTTTGTCATTTTGCATTTCTTTTATATGGGAATGGTCTTTATCCCTGATTACTGTACAATGTCACGCCTCCACCCATAGGTCTTCAGGCACTCTGTCTATCAGATAGAATCCCCTGAATCTATTTATCACTTCCACTGTATAATCATAAGTGTTTTGGTTTTGCATGTGTAAAATATGCTAATCCCCTATTTCATGCAGAGAAATCTTCACCCAGACTTTTTTCAAAGAAATACAGAGAACCCTTTCTGTTATTCAGGAAATATATGAAATATAGCTGTACCTATTTGATGTTTTAGCTCAAATATCAATTTCTGATTCATTGAAAATTCTCTATTTCACGTATACAGTTCAGTTCAGTTTAGTTCAGTCACTCAGTCGTGTCTGACTCTTTGCAACCCCATGAATTGCAGTATGCCAGGCCTCCCTGTCCATCACCATCTCCCGGAGTTTATTCTAACTCACTTCCATCGAGTCAGTGATGCTGTCCAACCATCTCATCCTCTGTCATCCCCTTTTCCTTCTGTCCCCAATCTCTCCCATCATCAGAGTCTTTTCCAATGAGTCAACTCTTCCTATGAGGTGGCCAAAGTACTGGAGTTTCAGCTGTAGCATCAGTCCTTCCAAAGAAATCCCAGGGCTGATCTCCTTCCAAATGCACTGGTTGGATCTCCTTGCAGTCCAAGGGACTCTCAGGAGTCTTCTCCAACACCACAGATCAAAAGCGTCAGTTCTTCAGCGCTCAACAATCTTCACAGTCCAACTGTCACATCCATATATGACCACTGGAAAAACCATAGCCTTGACTAGATGAACCTTTCTTGACAAAGTAATATCTCTGCTTTTGCATATGCTATCTAGCTTGGTCATAACTTTTCTTCCAATGAGTAAGTATCTTTTAATTTCATGGCTGCTCATTATCTGCAGTGATTTTGGAGCCCCCCAAAATAAATCTGACATTGTTTCCACTGTTTCACCATCTATTTCTCATGAAGTGATGGGACCAGATGCCATGATCTTTGTTTTGTTAATGTTGAGCTTTAACCCAACTTTTTCACCCTCCTCTTTCACTTTCTTCTAGAGGCTTTTTTGTTCGTCTTCTCTTTCTGCCATAAGGGTGGTGTCATCTGCATATCTGAGGTTACTGATATTTCTCCCAGCAATCTTGATTCCAGCTTGCACTTCTTCCAGCCAAATGTTTCTCGTGATGTACCCTGCATATAATTTAAATAAGCCGGGTGACAATATATAGGCTTGTGGTCCTCCTTTTCCTAATTGGAACCAGTCTGTTGTTCCATGTTCAGTTCTAACTGTTTCTTCCTGACCTGCATATAAGTTTCATGTGTACAAATCTAGAAAAAATTTCATAAGTGAATAATCAAGATTTCATATTTCATATGAGAACATTTCTCCCCAAATTGTTATATGTGAAATACACAAAATTCCAAGTCTCATATCAGAAGACCTTCATTCAAGCTTTCTTGATGGAAATATAGAGAATTTCACAGCTCAAGCATAAAAATCTGTGGGAAAATTCTGCATTTCTTGTAGGAGAATGAATGCACTTTTTTCAAATGTTAAATAGACAGTATTCAATATTTCATGAAGGAAAGACAGCACAAAGATTTTCAAATGAGAAATATGAAAAAATTCCATATTTCATGTGAGAAAAACCTGTGACTATATTTTGATATGTGAAATAGCCATTTTTGTATTTCCTGTCAAAGAATCTGCATCCCGATTTTCATATCTCTAACATGAAAAATTCCACATTTTACACAGAAAATATTGTATCTATACTTTCATGTGAGAATTCCACATTTCTAGTTGGAAAAATTGTCCCCAGATTTGTATATGTGACTGAAATTTATATTTCACATTCTGAAATATGCATCTAGATTTTCATATGTGAAACTGAGAATTTCTTATTTTATGAAGGACTATGTCATTTCAGATGTCTGTACTTGAAACAGGTAATACCTTCATCAAGAGGTGCCTTAATTCCTATTATTCTTCTGTCATTTGGGTGTTGTCATCTGGATAACTAAGTTATCATATCGCCCACATAAATTTTGTGTCTAGCTTGAGATTCATCTGGGATTTTATTTTTTCATGATGTCCTCTGCACAGAAGTCAAATAACCAGGGCAACACTAGATAGCTTTGACTTATTGCTTTCCCGATTTTGAATCACTTCATTGTCCCGTGTCCAGGTCTAACTGTTGTAAATTTAATAGCGTACACATTTCCCAGGAGACAGGTAAGGGATTCTAGTATTCTTTTCTCTAAGAATTTTCCAAAATTACTTTTCTTTTTTAATGGTTTGTGTGCGATTCACAGTGTCCAAGTCATTAGCAGAAACAATTAAGCAGATATAGATGATTATATAGTCCATACATCAATTCATGTGTACCTGTTATGACTGAATCCCTAACTACACATTTCTGTGTTTTTTTGTTTGTTTATTTTTTGGTCATTGTTGCTATTGTCATTTTCTCTCTTTATCAAGTAGTCAAGTACCAAGTAGTCAAGTCAGTATGAACTTGCCAACTTATTCTACAGGAATTAAATTATGCCCATGGCAGTCTCTGACCCTTGAGACTCACTGAATGGAATTAAGCTTTGAGATTCAAAATCAGACATCGGTACTCTGGGAAAATGTCAGGAACATTCAAGATATAGCTAGATATATTCAAGTGCTGACTTTTTGAGCCCAGTTATGCTATTATATTTTATGTGGAAAGTTCTGCATTTCTTCATGCTGACGACAATTCATCATTAAGAGAAATTTTCTAGGGGGAAAACAACAACAACAACAAATGTGCTTGATGGCATGTTGGAAGTCAAAGTAATGCCAGTGACATGTGTACGTAAGCAACGTCCCATCAAACAGAGTAATTCATGTCCACTAATGTTTCATGTTTTGCTGTCAAGGAAAAAGAATAATAGAGCTTTCCAGGAAACACTGAGAAGTTCAAAGAAGGCAGAAATGTAGAAGGATATGAAATACACCTCTCTCAATGTATAGATCAGAAATAATACTTCTACATGGTCAACAGTTTTCCCAGAGCATCAGATAAATACTAGCAGAAGACCCTAGTCCCCAGAGTGTCCCATGTGGGTTTCAGACATACCTGGGTGGGAAGGAATTAGGATGGGAGAAGGAGTATAAGAGGAAGCAAAACAAAACCTGAGCCTTGTGGTGGGAGATGGAGAAGCAGGGAAGAGTTTTCCAGAATGAGGCAAGCCCCTTCAGTAAAGGGTAAATTGCTTTGGACTAAAAGGAAGCAAGGTAGAACAGCTGATGAAATATTATTTATGTAGAGCAAAAGTTACACAGATAATGTGTGTCGTGGCTCTATATGGCCCAAACTGCAATGCAGCTCAACCAGTGTGCATGGGGTCTGGAAGCTGGACACGGGATTTAGAGAGCCATCCTGGGAGAGGACTGTTGTTGGTTATGTGGAGATGGCCTGACGGAGCACGTATGAGTAGTTGTGTAGCAGAAAATGCCTTTTGAGAAATCACAAACTGCCAAAGAGGCAGGACCTTACTGCTGTGTCACACTCAGGAGGTAGAGATACCTTTGTAGCCACTCCTCTTCCTGCCTGTTAACACCTACTACAAGGCAATAGAGAAAGACCAGTCAGAAGTATTACTCATGCTTCTGCAAAAACACGCTAGATAATGATCCCATTAAGGCCAAATCTCTTCTGCCCGTGGCTGCTGGCTCCTATTCATAATTGGCACCACCAGGGTTCCAGCACTCCAAGCAGCTGTACCACATCCTGTGCTCACCCAGGCAGGCCCCGGTGTGCCACGAGTTTCTCAGGGCAGACTCCTTTGGTGACCACATGTGAGGAAGGACAAAAATTACACCAGAGACCCAGGGATAGAGCCATTAAGCAAGAGGATTGGAAACCTTCCAACCAGTTGTGCACGCTGCAAATTAAATATACATGATTAATGACACAGACCCTGTATCTATGGAATACATCAAAAGATGAGAAGAGGCCAAAGGAAAGAAAATGCCCAGGATCAGGAGTATACTAACACATGTATATGGAATTTAGAAAGATGGTAACGATGACCCTATATGTGAGACAGCAATATAGACATAAATGTACAGAACGGTATTTTGCACTCTGTAACCTAGATAGCATATTCAAAAGCAGAGACACTATTTTTCCAACAAAGGTTCGTCTAGTCAAGGCTATGGCTTTTCCTGTGGTCATGTATGGATGTGATAGTTGGACTGTGAAGAAGGCTGAGCGCCAAAGAATTGATGCTTTTGAACTCTGGTGTTGGGGAAGACTCTTCAGAGTGCCTTGGACTGCAAGGAGATCCAACTAGTCCATTCTGAAGAAGATCAACCCTGGGATTTCTTTGGAAGGAATGATGCTAAAGCTGAAACTCCAGTTCTTTGGCCACCTCATGTGAAGAATTGACTCATTGGAAAAGGCTTTGATGCTGGCAGGGATTGGGGGCAAGAGGAGAAGGGGACGACAGAGGATGTGATGACTGGATGGCATCACTGACTAGATGGACATGAGTCTGGGTGAACTCCGGGAGTTGGTGATGGACAGGGAGGCCTGGCGTGCTGCAATTCATGGGGTCACAAAGAGTCGGATACGACTGAGCAGCTGATTTGATCTGATCTGATCTGAAGAGAAGGCGAGGGTGGGATGATTTTAGAGGTTAGCATTGAAAAATGTATATTATGATATGAGAAACAGATCTCCAGTTTGGATTTGATACATGAGAGAAGGTCCTCAGGGCTGGTGCACTGGGATGATCCTGAGGGATGGGATGGGGAGGGATGTGGAAGGAATGTTCATATCAGGAACACATGTAAACACATGGCTGATTCATGCCAGTGTATGGAAAACCAACTACAATATTTTATTTTATTTTATTTTTGCTTCCATGTTCTGGCTATTATAAACAGTGCTGCGATGAACATTGGGGTCCACGTGTCTCTTTCCCTTCTGGTTTCCTCAGTGTGTATGCCCAGCAGTGGGATTACTGGATCATAAGGCAGTTCTATTTCCCGTTTTTTAAGGAATCTCCACACTGTTCTCCATAGTGGCTGTACTAGTTTGCATTCCCACCAACAGTGTAAGAGGGTTCCCTTTTCTCCACACCCTCTCCAGCATTTATTATTTGTAGACTTTTGGATTGCAGCCATTCTGACTGGTGTGAAATGGTACCTCATAGTGGTTTTGATTTGCATTTCTCTGATAATGAGTGATGTTGAGCATCTTTTCATGTGTTTGTTAGCCATCTGTATGTCTTCCTTGGAGAAATGTCTATTTAGATCTTTGGCCCATTTTTTTGATTGGGTCGTTTATTTTTCTGGAGTTGAGTTGTAGGAGTTGCTTGTATATTTTTGAGATTAGTTGTTTGTCAGTTGCTTCATTTGCTATTATTTTCTCCCATTCTGAAGGCTGTCTTTTCACCTTGCTAATAGTTTCCTTTGATGTGCAGAAGCTTTTAAGTTTAATTAGGTCCCATTTGTTTATTTTTGCTTTGATTTCCAATATTCTGGGAGGTGGGTCATAGAGGATCCTGCTGTGATGTATGGAAGAGAGTGTTTTGCCTATGTTCTCCTCTAGGAGTTTTATAGTTTCTGGTCTTACGTTGAGATCTTTAATCCATTTTGAGTTTATTTTTGTATTATGGTGTTACAAAGTGTTCTAGTTTCATTCTTTTACAAGTGGTTGACCAGATTTCCCAGCACCACTTGTTAAAGAGATTGTCTTTAACCCATTGTATATTATTGCCTCCTTTGTCAAAGATAAGGTGTCCATACGTGCGTGGATGTATCTCTGGGCTTTCTATTTTGTTCCATTGATCTATATTTCTGTCCTTGTGCCAGTACCATACTGTTTTGATAACTGTGGCTTTGTAGTAGAGCCTGAAGTCAGGTAGGTTGATTCCTCCAGTTCCATTTTTCTTTCTCAAGATCGCTTTGGCTATTCGAGGTTTTTTGTATTTCCATACAAATTGTGAAATTATTTGTTCTAGCTCTGTGAAGAATACTGTTGGTAGCTTGATAGGGATTGCATTGAATCTATAAATTGCTTTGGGTAGTGTACTCATTTTCACTATATTGATTCTTCCAATCCATGAACATGGTATATTTCTCCATCTATTAGTGTCCTCTTTGATTTCTTTCACCAGTGTTTTATAGTTTTCTATATATAGGTCTTTAGTTTCTTTAGGTAGATATATTCCTAAGTATTTTATTCTTTTCGTTGCAATGGTGAATGGAATTGTTTCCTTAATTTCTCTTTCTGTTTTCTCATTATTAGTGTATAGGAATGCAAGGGATTTCTGTGTGTTGATTTTATATCCTGCAACTTTACTATAATCATTGATTAGTTCTAGTAATTTTCTGGTGGAGTCTTTAGGGTTTTCTATGTAGAGGATCATGTCATCTGCAAATAGTGAGAGTTTTACTTCTTCTTTTCCAATGTGGATTCCTTTTATTTCTTTTTCTGCTCTGATTGCTGTGGCCAAAACTTCCAAAACTATGTTGAATAGTAATGGTGAAAGTGGGCACCCTTGTCTTGTTCCTGACTTTAGAGGAAATGCTTTCAATTTTTCACCATTGAGGATAATGTTCGCTGTGGGTTTGTCATATATACCTTTTATTTTGTTGAGGTATGTTCCTTCTATTCCTGCTTTCTGGAGAGTTTTTATCATAAATGGGTGTTGAATTTTGTCAAAGGCTTTCTCTGCATCTTTTGAGATAATCATATGGTTTCTATTTTTCAATTTGTTAATGTGGTGTATTACATTGATTGATTTGCGGATATTGAAGAATCCTTGCATCCCTGGGATAAAGCCCACTTAGTCATGGTGTATGATCTTTTTAATGTGTTGTTGGATTCTGATTGCTAGAATTTTGTTAAGGATTTTTGCATCTATGTTCATCAGTGATACTGGCCTGTAGTTTTCTTTTTTTGTGGGATCTTTGTCAGGTTTTGGTATTAGGGTGATGGTGGCCTCATAGAATGAGTTTGGAAGTTTACCTTCCTCTGCAATTTTCTGGAAGTGTTTGAGCAGGATAGGTGTTAGCTCTTCTCTAAATTTTTGGTAGAATTCAGCTGTGAAGCCGTCTGGACCTGGGCTTTTGTTTGCTGGAAGATTTTTGATTACAGTTTCAATTTCCGTGCTTGTGATGGGTCTGTTAAGGTTTTCTATTTCTTCCTGGTCGAGTTGTGGAAAGTTGTACTTTTCTAAGAATTTGTCCATTTCTTCCTCGTTGTCCATTTTATTGGCATATAATTGTTGATAATAGTCTCTTATGATCCTTTGTATTTCTGTGTTGTCTGTTGTGATCTCTCCATTTTCGTTTCTAATTTTATTGATTTGATTTTTCTCCCCTTGTTTCTTGATGAGTCTGGCTAATGGTTTGTCAATTTTATTTATCCTTTCAAAGAACCAGCTTTTGGCTTTGTTGATTTTTGCTATGGTCTCTTTTGTTTCTTTTGCATTTATTTCTGCTCTAATTTTTAAGATTTCTTTCCTTCTACTAACCCTGAGGTTCTTCATTTCTTCCTTTTCTAGTTGCTTTAGGTGTAGAGTTAGGTTATTTATTTGACCTTTTTCTTGTTTCTTGAGGTGTGCCTGTATTGCTATGAACTTTCCCCTTAGGACTGCTTTTACTGTGTCCCACAGGTTTTGGGTTGTTGTGTTTTCATTTTCATTCGTTTCTATGCAAATTTTGATTTCTTTTTTGATTTCTTCTGTGATTTGTTGGTTATTCAGGAGCGTGTTGTTCAGCCTCCATATGTTGGAATTTTTAATAGTTTTTCTCCTGTAATTGAGATCTAATCTTACTGCATTGTGGTCAGAAAAGATGCTTGGAATGATTTCTATTTTTTTGAATTTACCAAGGCTAGCTTTATGGCCCAGGATGTGATCTATCCTGGAGAAGGTTCCATGTGTGCTTGAGAAAAAGGTGAAATTCATTGTTTTGGGATGAAATGTCCTATAGGTATCAATTAGGTCTAACTGGTCTATTGTGTCATTTAAAGTTTGTGTTTCCTTGTTAATTTTCTGTTTAGTTGATCTATCCATAGGTGTGAGTGGGGTATTAAAGTCTCCCACTATTATTGTGTTATTGTTAATTTCTCCTTTCATACTTGTTAGCATTTGTCTTACATACTGCGGTGCTCCCGTGTTGGGTGCATATATATTTATAATTGTTATATCTTCTTCTTGGATTGATCCTTTGATCATTATGTAGTGGCCTTCTTTGTCTCTTTTCACAACCTTTGTTTTAAAGTCTATTTTATCTGATACGAGTATTGCTACTCCTGCTTTCTTTTGGTCCCTATTTGCATGGAAAATCTTTTTCCAGCCCTTCACTTTCAGTCTGTATGTGTCCCCTGTTTTGAGGTGGGTCTCCTGTAGACAACATATGTAGGGGTCTTGTTTTTGTATCCATTCAGCCAGTCTTTGTCTTTTGGTTGGGGCATTCAACCCATTTACGTTTAAGGTAATTACTGATAAGTATGGTCCCGTTGCCATTTACTTTATTGTTTGGGGTTCGAATTTATACACCGTTTCTGTGTTTCCTGTCTAGAGAATATCCTTTAGTATTTGTTGTAGAGATGGTTTGGTGGTGCAGAATTCTCTCAGCTTTTGCTTGTCTGAGAAGCTTTTGATTTCTCCTTCATACTTGAATGAAATCCTTGCTGGGTACAATAATTTGGGCTGTAGGTTATTTTCTTTCATCATTTTAAGTATGTCTTGCCATTCCCTCCTGGCTTGAAGAGTTTCTATTGAAAGATCAGCTGTTATCCTTATGGGAATTCCCTTGTGTGTTATTTGTTGTTTTTCCCTTGCTGCTTTTAATATTTGTTCTTTGTGTTTGATCTTTGTTAATTTGATTAATATGTGTCTTGGGGTGTTTCGCCTTGGGTTTATCCTGTTTGCGACTCTCTGGGTTTCTTGGACTTGGGTGATTATTTCCTTCCCCAGTTTAGGGAAGTTTTCAACTATTATCTCCTCAAGTATTTTCTCATGGTCTTTCTTTTTGTCTTCTTCTTCTGGAACCCCTACGATTTGAATGTTGTAGCGTTTAATATTGTCCTGGAGGTCTCTGAGATTGTCCTCATTTCTTTTAATTTGTTTTTCTTTTATTCTCTCTGATTCATTTATTTCTACCATTCTATCTTCTAATTCACTAATCCTATCTTCTGCCTCTCTTATTCTACTATTTGTTGCCTCCAGAGTGTTTTTAATTTCATTTATTGCATTATTCATTATATATTGACTCTTTTTTATTTCTTCTAGGTCCTTGTTAAACCTTTCTTGCATCTTCTCAATCCTTGTCTCCACGCTATTTATCTGTGATTCCATTTTAATTTCAAGATTTTGGATCAATTTCACTATCATTATTCGGAATTCTTTATCAGTAGATTCCCTATCTCTTCCTCTTTTGTTTGGTTTGGTGGGCATTTATCCTGTTCCTTTATCTGCTGGCTATTCCTCTGTCTCTTCATCTTGTTTAAATTGCTGAGTTTGGGGTGTCCTTTCTGTATTCTGGCAGTTTGTGGAGTTCCCTTTATTGTGGCTTTTCCTCACTGTGTGTGGGTTTGTACAGGTGGCTTGTCACGGTTTCCTGGTTAGGGAAGCTTGTGTCGGTGTTCTGATGGGTGGAGCTGTATTTCTTCTCTTTGTTCAGTCGCGCTGTGGGGAGGGAGGGAGGGATGCTGCAAACAAATAACACTGGTGTGCGCTCGCAGTGCCTCAGCCACACTGGGTCTGCCCCCGCTCATGGCGCTTGTAGCCTCCCTGCCCACACTGCTCGGGCTCTAGGTTGTTCCGCTGGGAACAATCCGAGGCTGGCCCTGGGCTGCATGTACCTCCACGTCCAAGCCGCTCAGGTTCAGGCGCTCGGGCAGTCCTCAGAGGCGCAGACTCAGTTGGGCCTGATTTTTGTGCTCTTCCCAGGTCCGAGCAGCTCAAGTGATGAGGTGCTTGGCGAGAGCCAATACTGCGACTTATCGCCTCCCAGCCACTCGGTTATCTGGGTATAAAACCTGCGCACCTTCTCAGGCAGATGTTAACCGTCCAGACCCCCAAGAAGTTTTAGTTAGCAAAGAAGCCGGCTTACAGTTTTATAGATAATGTCTCTCTGGGGCTGCGATTGCCCCCTTCCGGCTCTGGCTGCCTGTCACTGGAGGGGGAAGGTCTGCAGCCAGCTATCTCTGTTCAGTTCTTTGTTCCCTGCGCAGGCCTGGCGGTGTCTTAGGTTGGGGCTGGCTTTTCGCGTGGTAGATATCCCACAGTCTGGTTTGCTAGCCCAGATTATTTCGCTCAGATAGTGCTCAGGGTATTCAGGCCAGATTCTTACTCTAAGCGATGCAGCCCGCGCTGCGCCTCCCTGCCCAGCCCCCGCTTGCTAATGGTGCGTGCAGGCGTCTGCGCTGCTTCTCTGCTGGGGGAGTTACTGTAGGACTCGCAATCTTCGAGTTTTAATTGTTTATTTATTTTTTCTCCCCGTTATGTTGCCCTCTGTGCTTCCAAAGCTCGGCACAGATTCGGCAGTGAGAAGGTTTCCTGGTGTTTGGAAACTTCTCTCTTTTTAAGACTCCCTTCCCGGGACGGAACTCCGTCCCTCCCTCTTTTGTCTCTTTTTTTGTCTGTTATATTTTTTCCTACCTCCTTTCGAAGAGTTGGATTGCTTTTCTGGGTGCCGGATGTCCTCTGCCGGCATTCAGAAGTTGTTTTGTGGAATTTACTCGACGTTTAAATGCTCTTTTGATGAATTTGTGGGGGAGAAAGTGTTCTCCCCGTCCTACTCCTCCATCATCTTAGACTAGTCTCCAATATTTTAAAGTAATTAGGCCCCAATTAATATAAATGAAATTTAAAAAAATATATATATACTTTTAAAAAAGCCTGCTGGGTTTCTCCAGTGATCCTGTGGGTTTAGAATTTCCCTGCCAATGCAGGGGACGTGGGTTCGATCCTTGGTCTGAAGATATGGCACATGCTACCAAAGTAAATAACCCTTTTTGCCCCAACTACCTAATCTGGGCGTCCTAGGGCTTCTGTTTGCAATAGAAGGGAGTACCGTGAGACACTAGCTAACTGCAATGAAGAGTAGTCCCCAACTACTGTAACTTGAGAAACTTTGTGCACAGCAATGAAGAAAGTGCAGCCATAAATAAATAAATACTTTCTAAAAAATATAAATAAGTTCTAAATTTTTAAATTTCTTTCATATAATATGAATTTCCTGTATTTCATTGAATATCCAGATGTTGGATTGACTGCTTGAAATATGGAATTCCTATCTTTCAAATATTAAAATCAAGGGTACTATTCCTAAATGAAATATAAATTCTCTATATTTCACATATAAGAATTTTGGTGTAGATTTTCTTATATGAGTCTCTAAATTTCACATAGGAAAACATAGGTGTCAATTCTATTTGAAAGTTGCTATTCTCTATAATTCACTTTTGAAATTCAGGATGATTATGCTTCCTACTGCACATGTGGAATTCCTTAATTTTGTATGAAAATTTGAATGTAGATTTTCATAGATAAACAATGCAAATTTCTGCATTTCAAATTTTTACCACTGAAGCTATCACGGAACTTTAATAGTTTAGGAAAACATCCAAGATTTTCTAAAATTACCACCCAAAAGAGATGCCCTTTTCATGATAGCTGACTGTGATGTAAAACAGGAAGTCAGGAGATACATGGGTAACAGGCAAGTTTGGACTTGGGTATAAAATGATGCAGAACAAAGGCTAAATGCAGTTTTTCAAATACAAAGGTTAAACATAGAAAGACGACAGTGTTCCTGGTCTCCAAAATCATTGGGGACAGTGATTACAGCCACGAAAATAGGACACTCTAGCTCCACGGAAGAAAACCTATGATAAACCTAGATACAATGTGCTGAGAAGCAGAGACATCATTTTGTTGACAAAGGTCCGTTTAGGCAAAGCTGGTTTTTCCTTCCCCCCACCCCCAGGCAAAGCTAGTTTTTCCTCCCCCCGCCCCCTCAGGGGATATGTATGGATGTCCACCTTGTGTGAGCCTACAAAGCATGGCTTAGTTCCACTGAGTTAGACAAGCCGGGGTTCATGTGATAGATTGGTTAAGTTTCTGCGATGGTGGTTTCAGTGTTTCTGCCCCCTAATGCCCTCTCTCAGCACCTACCATCTTACTGGGATTTCTCTTACCTTGGATGTGCAGTATCTCTTCACTCCTGCTACTGCAAAGTACAGCCGCTGCTCCTTACCTTGGACGTGGGATATCTCCTCCTGACTGCTGGCTGTTCCAGTGCCACAGAGCCACAGCTCGCTGCTCTAGTGAATTAGGAAAACTCAGTAATGGCCACAGGAATGGAATGTCAGTTTGCATTCCAATCCCAAAGAGAGGTAATGCCAAAGAATACTCAAACTACAACACAATTGCCTTCATCTCATGCACTAGTAAAGTAATACTCAAAATTCTCCAAGGTAGGCTTCAACAATATGTGAACTGTGAACTTCCAGATGTTCAAGCTGGTTTTGGAAAAGACAGAGGAACTAGAGATTAAATTGCAAACATCTGCTGGATCTCTGAAAAAGCAAGAGAGTTTCAGAAAAACATCAATTTCTGCTTTATTGACTATGCCAAAGACTTTGACTCTATGGATCACAACAAACTGAAAAATTCTACAAGAAATGGGAGTATCAGACCACCTGGGCTGTCTCTTGATAAATCTGGATGCAGGTCAGTAAGAAACAGTTAGAACAAGGCATAGAAGAGCAGGCTGGTTCAAATAGGAAATGGAGTAGGTCAAGGCTGTATTGTCACCCTGCTTATTTAATTTATATGCATAATACATCATGAGAAACACTGGGTTGTATGAAGTACAAGCTGGAATCAAGCTTGCGCCAAGAAATATCAATAAATATAAACATGCAGATGACACCACCCTTATGACAGAAAAAACGGAAGATCTAAAAGTCTCTTGATGAAAGTGAAAAAGAGAGAAAAAAATGACTTAAAATTCAACATTCAGAAAACTAAGATCATGGTATCTGGTCCCATCACTTCATGCCAAATAGATAGGGAAACAATGTTAGACCTTATTTATTTTATTGGTGGATGGTGGGTCCAAATCACTGCAGATGGTGACTGTATCCATGAAATTAAAAGATGCTTCCTCTTTGAAAGAAAGTTTATGAGCAACCTACACTGTCTATTAAAAAGCAGAGACATTACTTTGCCAACAAATATCTGTCTAGTCAAGGCTACTGTTTCTCCAGTAGTCATATATGGATGTGACAGTTGGACTATATAGAAAGCTGAGAAGAATAAATGATGCTTTTGAACTGTGATTTTGGAGAAGACTCTTGAGAAACCCTTGGACTGCAGGAGATCCAATCATTCCATCTTAAGGAGTTCAGTCCCTGGATGTTCATTTGAAAAACTGCTGTTGAAGCTGAAATTCCAATACTTTGCCCAACTGATAAGAAGAGCTGACTCATGGGAAAAGACCCTGATGCTGGGAAAGATTGAGGGAAGGAGGGCAAGGGGATGACAGAGGAGGAAATGGTTGGATGGCATAGCAGACTCAATGGGCATGAGTTTGTGTAGACTCTGGGAGTTGGTGATGGACAGGGAGACCTGGACTCCTGTGGTCCATGTGGTCACAAAGAGTTGGATATGATTGCGAGAATGAACTGAACTGATCTGAGCCGATGTATGGATGTGAGAGTTCGACTATAAAGAAGCCTGAGTATCAAAACTGAGGTTTGAACCCTGTCCTGAAGGCAACTACTGAGAGTCCCTTGAACAGCAGGAGTTCAACCCAGTCAATCCTAAAAGAAACTAACTGTAAATGTTCATTGGAAGGTCTGATGCTGAAGCTCAAGCTCCAATATTTTGGCTAAAGGACTCATGAGAAAAGACTGCCACTCTAACTTGTCATGAAACATTATTGGCTCTAATGTGGGAAAGACTGAGTGAAGGAGAAGAAGGCAACAGAAGTTGAGTTGCTTGGACGTCCATCCTGGAATCTCTTGACTCAACAAAGGTGAGTCTGAGCAAAGTGTTGGAAACAGGGAAGGGTTGGGAAGGCTGCAGTGATGCTGTCCCCGGTGTTACAGTGTTGGAACTGACCAGTCAACTGAAAACCAGCAAAAACTCTGTCTCATATATGTCAATCAGGAGGAGATTTTTGTACCTGAAATATGGAATTTTCTATATCCCCTTAGGAAAATTAAATGCTTCTTTATGAATTACGAATATCTCTCCATTTCATTTATGAAAGTCTGGGTGGATATTTCACTTCTTAATCTATGAGAGATTCAATTATTCAGGAAGCAAATTTTAATACAACGATGTTTACATGTAATACAGAGTATTGTACATTTCAAATGTGAAAATGAGGGTATACACGTCCTTATGGGACATGCCATTAGAAAATCTGGGTGTCCATTTTCCTATATTAAAGATGAAATTCTCCATATTTCCAGGACCAAAAACTGAGCACAGTTTTTGTTACATGAAATATGCAATTGTTTCTCTTTCCCTTTTGAAAATATAGCTTTGAACTTTGCAGTATGATAGATGAAATCTGTGGAATTCATGCACTAAAAGGTGGGTCCTTGATAATTTAACATGAATTATGGAATGCACGTTATTTCATGTATAAAAATCAAGGCACATACTTTCTTGCATGAAATATGGTATTCTCAACTGAATGTTAAAGTTTAATACCAAACAAAATTCTGTAAAATAATTGTCCATCAGTTAAAAATATATACTAACAAAGTTGCTTAAAACATAGTATTCCTTATATTTTTTATTTTGCCATCTAGATGTAGATGTTTCTAACTGAAATAGGAAATTCTCTATATCTCATGTATGTAAATCTGCAAGCAGGGTCTCCAATATGCGGTAGTGAATTCTCTATATTTGACGTAAGAAAAACTGCTGAGGAATCTTGGACATGGCAAAGTCGGATTTTTGTTCCTTTCACATGTGGAAACCAGGCCACAATTTGTCTTATAAGATATGAACGGTACATATTTCAGATATGAAAATTTGAATGAAGCAATTTTACATGAAATATACATTTAGTCAAAGCCTTTGTTTATCCAGAAGTCATGTATGGAGGTGAGAGATGAACTATAATGTAAGGTGAGCAGGAAAATTAATGCTTTTGAACTGTGGTGTTGGAGAAGGCTCTTGAGAGTCTCTTGGATGGCTAGGAGAAATCCAACCAGTCCATCCTAAAGGACATCAATCCTGAATATTCTTTGCAAGGACTGGGGCTAAAGGTGAAACTCCAATACTTTGGTCACACGATGTGAAGAACTGACACATTGGAAAGGATCATGATGCTGGGAAAGGTTCAAGGCAGGAGGAGGAGGGACAACACAGGATGAGAAGATTGGATGGAATCACTGAATCAATGGATATGAGACTGAGTAAACTTAGTGAGATGGTGACCAACAGGGATTCCTGGCAAGCTCCAGTTTATGTGGAGCTTGTTCAAATCAACAAAGATTTGAACATGATTGAGCCACAAAACTGAACCAAACATGGCCCTGTCCATCAGAACAAGAAACAGATTCCCCCTCAGTTAGTCTTTCCCATAAGGAAGTTTCCACAAGCCTCTTATTCTTATTCATCAGAGGGTAAAGAGAATGAAAATCATAATCACAGAAAACTATCCAAACTGATCACATGGTCCATAGCCTTGTCTAACTCAATGAAACTATGAGTCATGGGTGTAGGGCCACCCAAGATGGACGGGTCATGGTGAAGCGTTCTGACAAAACGAGGTCCTTGGAGAAGGAAATGGAAAACCTCTTCAGTATCCCTGCTTTGAGAAAGCCATTAGCAGGATGCTATGGCAAAGTATACCATACAGAAAGAAGAGCTCCCAAGGGTGGCAGGTGCCTGATATGCTACAGGAGATCAGTTGAGAAGAAACTACAGAAAGAAAATTCTTTTCCATGAAGGCATAGAACCAGAGAAAAAACAGCACCCAGTTGTAGATATGACTGGTGATGGAATGAAGTCCGATGCTATAAGGAGTAATGCTGCCATATAACCCAGCAATCCCACTGCTGTGCATACACACTGAGGAAACCAGAATTGAAAGAGCCACGTGTACCCCAATGTTCATCACATCACTGTTTCTAATAGCCAGGACATGGAAGCAACCTAGATGACCATCAGCAGATGAATGGGTAAGAAAGCTGTGGTACAAATACACAATGGAGTATTACTCAGCCATTAAAAAGAATTCATTTGAATCAGTTCTAATGAGGTGGATGGAACTGGAGCCTATTATACAGAGTGACATAAGCCAGACAGAAAAACTCCAATACAATATACTAATGCATATATATGGAACTTAGAAAGATGGTAATAACCCTGTATGTGAGAGAGCAAAAGAGACACAAATGTGTAGAACAGCTTTTTGGGCCCTGTGGGAGAGGGAGGGGGGGATGATTTGGGAGAATGGCATTGAAACATATATAATATCATATAAGAAAAGAACTGCCAGTCAAGGTTCAATGCAGGATGCAGGATACATGAAGCTTGGGGCTGGAGTACTGGGATGACCCAGAGGGACGGTATGGGGAGGGAGGTGGGAGGGGGATTCAGGATGGGGAACATGTGTACACCCGTGGCGGATTCCTGTTGATGTATGGCAAAACCAGTACAATATTGTCAAGTAATTAGCCTCTAATTAAAATAAATATATTTAAATTTAAAAAAGAGTAATGTTGCATAGGAACCTGGAAGGTTATGTCCATGAATTACGGAGAATTGCAAGGGGTCAAACAGGGGGTGCCAAGAGTGAACATCAACATTTTAGGAATCAGTGAATTAAAATGGACTGGAATGGGTGAATTTGACTCAAATGACCACTATGTCTACTACTGTGGGCATGAAGCTCTTAGAAAAAATGGAGTAGTGGCCATAGTCAACAAAGAGTCTGAAATGTAGTACTTGGAGGCAATCTCAAAAATGATAGAATGATCCCTGTTCATTTTCAAAACAAACAATATTACAGTCATCTAATTCTATGCCACTATAAGTAATAGTAATGTTGAAGGAAATGAAGTAATAGCTTTTTCTATGAAGACCTACAAGAACTTATAGAACATACATGCATAAAATATGTCCTTTTCATCACAGGGGAATGGAATTCAAAATAGGAAGTCAAGAGACACCAGGAGTAGCATGCAAATATGGCCCTGGAGGACAAAATGAAACCACTGAAAAGAAACAGAGTTTTGCCTAGGGAACACACGGCTCATACAAAGCACTCACTTCCAAGAACACCAGAGAAGACTCTACACAAGGACATTACCAGATGCTCATACTGAAATCAGATTGATTCTTTTATTTGTGGCCAAACATGGAGTAACTATATACACTCAGAAAAACAAGACTGGGATCTATTGTAACTCAGATCATGACCTCCTTGTTGCCAATTTCAGGCTTAAATTGAAAAAAAAGTGGGGAAACCACTAGAATTTTCAGGTAGAACCTAAATCATAACCCTTTTGATTACACAGTGAAAGTGACAAATAGATTCAAGAGATTAGATCTGATAGAAAGGGTTTCTGAGTAACTATGGACAGAGGTTTGTGAAAGTGTACAAAAGGCAGTGATCAAGACCATCCTCAAGAAAAAAAAAAAAAAAAAAAACTGCAAAAAGCCAAAATGGGTGTCTGAATATACCTTACAAGTTACTGAGAAAAGAAGAGAAGAGAAAGCAAAGGAGAAAGACAAAGATATATCCATGTGAATGCAGAATTACAAAGAAGAGGAAGGAGAGATAAGAAAGCTGACTTTAGTGAAGAATGCAAAGAAACAGAGGAAAATAATGTAATGGCAAAGACAAGATATGTTCAAGAAAATTAGAGATACCACGGGAACATTCCATGCAAAGATGGTCGAAATAAAGAACAGAAGTGGTACTGACTTAACAGAAGCAGAATGTATCAAGAAGAGGTGTGAATAATACACAGAAGAACTATACAAAAAGGATCTTCAATATCCAGATATCCACGATGATCGCTCACCTAGAGCCAGGCATCTTGGAATGTGAAATCAAGCCATCCTTATGAATCATCACTATGGAGAAAACTAGTGGAGCTGATGGAATTCCAGTAGACCTATTTCACAGACTAACCGATGATTCTATGAAAGTGCTACATTCAATATGCCAGGACATTTGAAAAACTCACCAGTTGAAAGAGGACTGGAAAATATCTGTTTTCAGTCCAATCCTAAAGAAAGGCATTACCAAAGAATGTCCACTATCACACATTTTCCCCCATGTCAAATGGGAGAGAAGTAATGCTCAAAATTCTCCAATCTGGGCTTCAGCAGTTCCTGAACAATGAGCTTCCACATGTTCTAGCTGAATTTAGAAAAGTGTGAGGAACAAAAGATCAAATTGCCAACAACCATGGGGTCATCAAAAAAGTAAGATATAAAAAAAAAAGACCTGTTTCATTCTTTATACAGAAGCCTTTGACTGAGGGGATCAGAAAAAATTGTTAAATACATTCAAAGTGCTGGGAAAACCGACCACCTGACCTGCCTCCTGAGAAATCTGTATCCAGGTGAAGAAGCAACAGGCTATGGAGCAACAGGGTGCTTTCAAATAAGGAAAGGATTATACCAAGGCTGTATATTGTCACCCTGCTTATTTAATTTCAATGCAATGTGCAACATGAGAAATGCCAGGCTGTATGAAGCACAGGCTTTAAATAATACTGCTGGGAGAAATATCAATAAACTCAGAGAAGTAGACGACATCAGCCTTATGGCAGAAAATGAAGAAGAACTAAAGAGCTTCTTGATGAAAATGAAAGAGAAGAGTGAAAAATCTGGCTTAAAATGTCAATATTCAAAGAACTAAGATCATGACTTCTGATACAATCACTGATTAGTAAAGGGATGGAGAAACAATGGAAAGAGCAAAAGACATTATTTTGGTGGGTCCAAAATTGCTTCAGATGTTGACTTCATCATGAAATTAAAACATCCTCCTTGGAAGAAAGCTATGACCAAACTAGACAGCATACTGAAAAGCAGAGACATTGCTTTGCCGACAAAGGCTCACATAGTCAAAGATATGGCTTTTCTAGCAGTCATGTATGGATGTGAGATTTGGAGTCTAAAGATAGCTGAAGGTGGAAGAATCGATGCTTTTAATCTGTGCTTTTGGTGGAGATTCTTAAGGGTCTCTTGGCCTTAAGGTGGCTAAAGGAAATCGTTTCTGATTATTCATTGGAAGGACTGATTTTGAAGGTGAAACTCCAATAATTTGGCCACCTGATTCAAATAAATGACGCATTTAAAAAGACCCTGACGCTTGGAAAGATTGAAGGCAGGAGAAGAAGAGGATGACAGAAGATGAGGTGGTTGGATGGAATCACCTACTCGATGGACACGAGTTTGGGTATGCTCAAGGAATTGTTGATGGACAGGGAAGCATGGCGTGCTGCAGTCCGTGGGGTCGCAGAGTTGGACAAGATCCAGAAACTGAACTGAACTAAACACAAATGTAGAATCACCTATATTTTTACATGCCAATATAACGATGCTGGATTTACCACCTGATATATTGCATTTCTTTTTCACTTCATGAAAATATGGAAGCTGTTCTTCTTACATGAAAGGTGGAATTCTCTCCACCTCATGCATGAAAATCTGGGCGGTGGTTCTCTACCATTAAATGTGGACATATGTATATTTCACATATGAAAACCATGGCACTGAAGATTTGAATCTTCGATCTGAAGATAAGAAGAACCCGTATGAAATTTCAATTCTATTTCACAAATGAAAATCTGGACACCACTGTTTCTTCATAGAGAGTGTTTGCATTTCTCAAACATATATCAAAACAAAGAGTTTGTTTGATGAAATATGTAATGTTCTGTATCAGCTGTATCACAACTTAGGTGCAAATTTTCCATCTAGAATTTTGGACTTCTACGGGAGAAAGTCAAGTGGAACTCAAAAGCCTCTTGATGAAAGTGAAAGAGGAGAGTGAAAATGTCGCCTTAAAGCTCAACATTCAGAAAACTAAAACCATAGCATCTGGCCCCATCAGTTCATGGGAAATAGATGGGGAAACAGTGGAAACAGTGTCAGACTTTATTTTGAGGGGCTCCAAAATCACTGTAGATGGTGATTTCAACCATGAAATTAAAAGACGCTTATGTTATGACCAACCTAGATAGCATATTGAAAAGCAGAGACATTACTTTGTCAACAAAGTTCCATCTAGTCAAGGCTATGGTTTTTCCAGTAGACATGTACGGATGTCAGAGTTGGACTGTGAAGAAAGCTGAGTCCTGAAGAATTGATGCTTTTGAACTGTGGTGTTGGAGAAGACTCTTGAGAGTGCCTTGGACTGCAAGGAGATCCAACCAGTCCATTCAAAAGGAGATCAGTCCTGTTTACTTTGGAAGGAACGATGCTAAAGCTGAAACTCCAGTGCTTTGCCTACCTCTTGTGAAGAGTTGGTTGACTCATTGGAAAAGACTCTTATGCTGGGAGGGATTGAGGGCTGGAGGATAAGGGGAAGACAGAGGATGAGATGGCTGGATGGCATCACCCACTCAATGGACTTGAGTTTGAGTGAACTCCAGGAGTTGGTGATGGACAGGGAGGCCTGGCATGCTGCAATTCATGGGGTCACAAAGAGTCAGACACAACTGAGCGACTGAACTGAACTGAACTGATATAGTATTTGAGATCAGAATGGAGATTTTACCATAAAAACCTGGAAATCTTATATTTCATACAAAGAACGGGTTCTGCAGCTACAGAAACACCTATGTTTCCTGTTTACCTGTTTCCTGTGTCTTGAATATTAATTTGTGTCTGTATATGTGAGATTGTTGACTCTTTTCTGTATATTTTTCTGCGTGGTTGTGTGTTCTTCCACAGTTGATGAAGAGATGAAGCTGACAGATCACAAGATGTGTAAGAAGAAGAAGGATCTCTCTTCATTTCCAAGACAAACCATTCAACAGCACAGTAAACCAAGTCTGTGTCCTGACCAGTTATGCTGAAGTAGCTGAAGTGGAACATTTGTATGAAGACTTGAAAGACCATCTAGAACTAACATCCAAAAAAAGACATCATTTTCCCCATAGAGGAATGGAATGCAAATGTAGAAAATCAAGAGATACCTGGAATAACAGACAAATTTGGCATTGGAGTGCAAAAGGAATCCAGTCAAAGTCTAACAGAGTTCTGCCAAGAGACCACACAACATATAGCACGCACCCTGGTCCACCAACACAAGAGAAGACTCTACTCATGGATTCACCGTAAGTTCAGGACTGACATCACATTGCAGCCAAAATGGAGAAGCAATATGTAGTCAGCAAAAACAGGATGGTGACCTGACAATGGCTCAAATCATGAATTCCTTATTGCCAAATTCAAACTTAAAATTTTAAAGTAGAGAAAAACATTAGACTATTCAGGTATAACCTACGTCAAATCCCTTAAGAAAGGCTTCCTCAGTGATCAATGCAAAGACATAGAGAAAAATAATAGAATGGGTATGACTTGAAGTCTCTCTAAAAAATTAGAGATACCGAGGAAATATTGCATGCAAAGTTGGTCAAAATAAAAGACAGAAACTTCACGGACCTAATGGAAGCAGAAGATATTAAGAAGAGGTGGCAAGAATACACAGATCAGATCAGTCGCTCAGTCGTGTCCCCATGAATCACAGCACCCCATGCATGCCAGGACTCCCTGTCCGCACCAAATCCCGGAGTTCACTCAGACTCACGTCCATCGAGTCAGTAACGCCATCCAGCCATCTCATCCTCTGTCGTCCCCTTCTTCTCCTGCCCCCAATCCCTCCCAGCATCAGAGTCTTTTCCAATGAGTCAACTCTTCACATGAGGTGCCCAGAGTACTGGAGTTTCAGCTTTAGCATCATTCCTTCCAAAGAAATCCCAGGGCTGATCTTCAGAATGGACTGGTTGGATCTCCTTGCAGTCCTAGGGACTCTCAAGAGTCTTCTCCAACACCACAGTTCAAAAGCATCAATTCTTCAGCGCTCACAGAAGAACTGCACAAAGAAAGTACTCATGAACCAGATAGCCAAAATGACCACGCACCTAGAGCCAGACATCTTAGAATGTGAAGTCAAGGAGTCCTTATGAAGCATCCTTATGAACAACGCTTGTGGAATTGATGGAATTCTACTTGAGTTATTTCATAGCTATGGGAATGCTTCATTCAATATGCCAGCAAATTTGGAAAACTCAACAGTGGACACAGAACTGGGAAAGTTCATCCAATTCCATAGACAGGCAATTCCAAAAACTGTTCACACAACCATACAATTGTCCTCATCTAAAACGGAAGCAAAGTAATGTTCAAAATTCTCCAAGCCAGGCTTCAACAGTACATGAACCATGAAATCCCCGATGTTCAAGCTGGATTTAATAAAGGCAGAGGAACTAATAATCAAATATCCAACATGTGTGGGGTTATCAAAGTGACAAGAGAGCTCCAAAGGTGGGGAAAATCTATTTCTTCTTCATTGTTTATACCAAAGCTTTTGACTGTGTGGATCAAAACAAACTGGAAAATTCTTAAAGTGATAGGAATACCGGATCACCTTACCTGCCTCCAGGAAATCTGTTTCAGCTCAAGAAGCAACAGTTAGAACTGAATGTAAAACAACTGAATGCTTCTCAAAAGGAAAAGGGTATGACAAGGCTGCATACTGTCACCCTGCTTATTTAAATTGTATGTAATGTTCACTTCAATAGTTCAGTGGTGTTCAACTCTTTGTGACCCCATGAACCACAGCATGCCAGGCCTCCTTGTCCGTGACCAGCTCCTTGAGTTTACCCACTCATGTCAATTGTGTTGGAGATGCTATCTAACCATCTCATCCTCTGCCATCCCTTTATGTTCCTGCCCTCAATATTTTGAAGTATCAGAAGCTTTTCCATGAGTCAATTGTTTGCATCAGGTGGCCAAAGTATTTCAGTTTCAGCTTCAACATCAATCCTTCCAATGAAAGCCCAGGACTGATCTTCTTTAGGATGTACTCATTGGACCTCCTTGCAGTCCAAGGCACTTTCAAGACTCTCCTCTAACATCACATTTCAAAAGTATCAATTCTTGGTTCTTAACTTTTTTGTAGTCCAAATAACACATCCATACATGACTACAGGAAAAGCCATAGCCTTGACTAGACAGACCTTTGTTGGCAAACTAATGTTTCTGCTTTTTAATATGTTGTCTAGGTTGGTGATAACTTTCCTTCCAAGGAGTAAGCATTTTTAATTTAATGGCTTCAATCATCATCTGAAGTGATTTGGAGACGCACCACCAAAAATAAATAAATAAATAAAAATTAAAATAATGTCAGGCACTCTTTCCACCATTTCCCATTCTATTTGGCATGAAGTGATGGGGCCAGAGTCCATGATCTTAGTTTTTGTAAATGCTGGCGTTTAAGCCAAATTGTTCACTCTCCTCATCACTTTAATCAAGAAGCTCTTTAGTTGTTCGTCACTTTCTGCCCTATGTGTGGTGTTGTCTTCGTATCTGACATTATTGATATTCCTTCCAGCAATCTTGCTTCCAGCTTGTGTTTCTTTCAGCCTAGCTTTTCTCATGATGTACTCTACATTTAAGTTAAATAAGTAGGGTGACAATATACAGCCTTGGCATACTCCTTTTCCTATTTGGAACCAAAATGCTGTTCCATCTCCAGCTCCAGCTGTTGCTTCCAGACCTGCATACAAGTTTCTTAGGAGTCAGGTCAGGTGGTCTGGTATTCCCATCTCTTTCAGAATTTTCCATAGTTTATTGTGATCCACACAGTCAAAGGCTTTGGCATAGTCAAACAAGCAGAAATAGATATTTTTCTGGAACTCTCTTGCTTTTTTGATGATAGTAGCTGCTGCTGCTGCTGTTAAATCACTTCAGTCGTGTCTGACTCTGTGTGACCACATAGACGGCAGCCCACCAGGCTCCCCCATCGCTGGGATTCTCCAGGAAAGAACACTGGAGTGGTTTGCCATTTCCTTCTCCAATACCTGAAAGTGAAAAATGAAGTCGCTCAGTCGTGTCTGACCCTCGGTGGCCCCATGGACTGCAGCCTTCCAGGCTCCTCCATCCATGGGATTTTCCAGGCAGGAATACTGAGGTGGGGGTGCCATTGCCTTGATGTTGGCAATTTGATGTCTGGTTCGTCTGCCTTTTCTAAAACCACTTTAAACATCTAGGACTTCATGGCCACACATATCGAACTCTGGCTTCGAGAATTTTGAGCATTATTTACTAGTGTGTGAGGTGAGCGCAATTGTGCGATCGTTTGAGCATTCTTTGGCATTGGCTTTCTTTGGGATTGGAATGAAAGCTGACTGTTTCCAGTCCTGTGACCACCGCTGAGTTTTCCAAATTTGCTAACATATTGAGTGCAAAACTTTCACAGCATCATCTTTTAGGATTTCTCATAGCTGAACTGGAATTCCATCACCTCCACTGGCTTTGTTAATAGTGATGTTTCCTAAGGCCCACTTGACTTCTCATTCCAGGATGTCTGGCTCTAGGTGAGACTAAGTGATAACACCATTGTGATTATCTAGGTCATGAAAATGTTTTTTGTATAGTCCTTCTGTGTATTCTTGAGACCTCTTAATATCTTCTGCTTCTGATAGGTCCATACCATTTCTGTTCTTTATTGAGGCCATTTTGGCAAGAAATGTTCCTTTGGTATGTCTAATTTTTTGAATAGACTCTAGTCTTTCCCATTCTATTGTTCTCCTCTATTTCTTTACATTGATTGCTAAGGAAGACTTTCTAACACTCCATGATATTCTTTGTAACTCTGCATTGAAATAGATAAATCTTTCCTTTTCTCCTTTGCTTTTGTCTTGTCTTCTTTAACAGTTCTTTGTAAGGCCTTCTCAGACAGCCGCTTTGCTTTTTTTTTTTTTTTTTCCTTTTTCTTTGTGCTGGGGATGGTCTTGATTTCTGTTCCCTGTACAATGTCACAAGCCTCCGTCCATAGTTCATATGTCGTGTACAACATGCTAAATGCCAGGCTTGAAGAAGCACAAGCATGAATCAAGAATGCTGGGAGAAATATCAACAGCCTCAGATACTTAGACGAAATCACTCTTATGGCAAAAAGTGAAGAAATGTAAAGAAGCTCTTGATGAAAATGAAAAAGAGTGAAAAATGTGGTTTAATACTCAACATTCAAAAAGTCAGATCATGATAACTGGTCTCATCATTGCTTAGCAAATGGATGGAGAAACAATGAAAATACCAAAAGACTTTATTTTGGGGGGCTCCAAAATTATTGGAGATTGTGACTGCAGCCATGAAATTAAACGGTACTTACTGTTTGGATGAAAAGCCGGGAACTACCTAGACAACATATTCAAAAACAGAGACATTGTTTGCCAGCAAAGGTCCACCTGGTCAAAGCTATGGTTTTTCCAGAGGTCATGACTGGAAAGACAGCTGAGCATGGAGGAATTGATGCTTTTATTTATTTATTTATTTTTTCGGTGAACAAGGCCCACACTTTATTTTCCAAAGTAGTTTTTATACCTTAAGTTATGCATAGAGGATAATGGGGGAAAGGGTAGAGTCATACAGTAAGCCAGGCTTTCTTCCTGCAAACTTATCATATGCAAAAGTTTAGGTGATTTGCATCATCTTCTGGCCCAGAGGACTGTTAACATTTTAAGATCATTTCTTCAGAAAACTTATTTTTCTCTGAAGGTGATTAGTCAGGTGCCACCATCCAAAAGCATTAGATAAAGTTGCATTCCTATAGGGTAAAGGTGTGGTGGGCTACAACAAGAAAAATAATTAACTCAAGGGTCCAAGGTTACAAACATTAAAGCTACTACTTACACCAATTATATTAATAAATACACTGCCAGGGACACAGCAGGTAAGGGATATGGAAACTTAGCAACAAACATTGGCCTAACAAGTGAAAAACCCTTCACCAATACAATTTCTTTCTTTCTTTTTTTTCCTTTTTTTGAAAATTTTTTTTTTATTTTTTAAACTTTACATAATTGTATTAGTTTTGCCAAATATCAAAATGAATCCACCACAGGTATACATGTGTTCCCCATCCTGAACCCTCCTCCCTCCCCATACCATCCCTCTGGGTCATCCCAGTGCACCAGCCCCAAGCATCCAGTATCGTGCATCGAAGCTGGACTGGCAACTCGTTTCATATGAAAGGAATTGATGCTTTTAAAATGTGGTGTTGGTGAAGACTCTTGAGAGTCACTTCCACTGCAAGGATGTTAAAGTAAATCAGTCCTGAATATACATTGGAAGCACTAATCCTGAAGCTGAAACTTCAATAGTCTGGCCCTTGATGTGAAGAATGGACTCATTGGACAAGACCCTGATGCTGGGAATCATTGAAGGCAATAAGAGAAGAGGACGACGAGGGGAATAGATGGTTAGATGGCATCATCAACTTGATGGACATGAGTTTACAGAGGTTCTGGGTGTTGGTGATAGACACGGACACGTGACATGCTGCAGTACATGGGGTCATTAAAGTTGAACACGACTGAGAGACTGAACTGAACTGATCTCAAATGTAGAAGTACCTATATTTTTACATGCAAATATAGTGATGCTTGTTTTCCTCCATGATATATCACAGTTTTTATCTCACTTTATGAAAATCTTGAACCTCTTTTTCTTATGTGAAATTTGGACTTGTCCATCCTTCATATCTATCTAGATGGTGGTTTTCTACCATTAAATGTGAAGTTCTGGATATTTCACATAGGACAATCTTGGCAGTGGTTTCTGAAGATATGGAAAACCCTTAAAATGGAATTATCTCTATTGTACAAATGAAAATCTGGGCACCCCTTTTTTTAAGTGAAGTAAGGAGTTTGCTGCATTTCTAATAATATATACCAAAACAAAGGATTGATTCCATGAAGTGGGGAATGGTTTGAATGTACTGCATGAAAACCTAGGTGCTAAGTCTCCATCATGGAACTTGGACTTCTCTATACTTCATATTTCAGCTTAGAATGGAGATTTTCCTATAAGAAAATGGAAATAGCTGTATTTCATATGAAGCACTGGAAACATCTATATTCACTGTTTGCTTATGTTTCCACGTGCCTTAAACATTTGTGTGCCTACCCACATGAGCTTGTTGCCCACGTTTGTGTGATTTTCTGTGTGGATTGTGTCCAACCACAGCTGACAGAAATGAATGTTACAGACCGTGAGATATGGAGCAAGCAGAAGGCTGCACCAGGCATCCACAGAGTGTGGGAGACTGGGCCATGCATCTCTGAGGTCGTCCTGTTCAAGACAGGAATGAGGAAAGAATGGCCAGTGACAACACAGAACAGTGTGTTCACAAATTTGGGTTTACATCAAGAGACATAAAGAAGCTCACAGTGTCTGCTGTGTTGATGTGTGTGTGTGTACATAAAATGTATGTGGAAGGCTTGAGGACTCATCCAGCGTAAGTCCAGTGGTGTGGGGCTTTTAAAGCATAACCTGTGGACCTTTCAGTCTATGATAACTGGGCTGGCCTGTCGAAATGGTGGATATGGCTATAACTGGATCTAAGTCTGTGAAGAGGTGAAGGTCCTTCAGAAAAGAGTAGAGACTGGAAGGAGGAAGAACAGAAAGATAAAATACTGCACTGGAGAAGTTTTCAATATTAGAGGAAGGCTCTGGGATAGTGCTGCCTTGGGTCAGCCCATCAAAAAGCACATTCTCTCTTTACACGTCACAAATAATATCATGTGAGACAAATGACATGATAAGGTAGGATTCTTCATTGTGAAAAGACAGACATCCTAGAAGAGAGGAGGTGACCTTGGCTCTGTCCATGGGCTTCTAGCCTATCTGACAGTGCAGAAAGGTGAAGAAATTTCAGAGGTGGGATGTAGACATTTTGCCCTTTGCCGGTTTGTGCCCAAGAGTAAGTGAGGATGGCAAAGTAGAAGGGTGTGAATTCATCTTTTCCTGTGAGAGATCCAAAATTACAGCTTTCTGCTGAATGATCATTGACAGGAGAATGTTGGGTCCCACCAAAAAGAACAACAACAACAACAACAACAACAATAAAAAGACATGTCCAAGGCAAAGGAAAAGACCCAACAAGATTGTAGAAGGGGTGAATTTCCATTTAAAATCAATACTTACCAGCCACACTGAGAGTGCTCAATAAAATATTTTGTGCACCTATACCCAAGGAACGCACAAAGACAGAGTCAGAACTGCTTTTGAGTGATTGAGTGTCTCTTGCAGAAGCATGGGTCAGCAATGGCCTAACATGGAAGAGAGGCTCTGTCTGCTACAGACCTTGTTCATGCAGTTTGTGATATAAGCCCTCTCAGAGGAGGTAACCTTTCAACCCACCAAAAAGTGGCCTAGTGCACAATCCACAAATTGCAGGATAATTATTCTAAAGAATTTCTTGTACAGGTAAGGAAGTTTTAGGACCACTAGAGATTTCTCAACCTGCGGATCTGGCAAAGGGATTGAGAACCCTCAGGGAATTTGACTTTGGAGGCCAGTTGATTTAATTATAGAACTTCCACAGGACTGAAACAGACTGTTGGAGGGCACAAACAAAACCTTGAGTCCACCAGGAGCCAAGAGTAAGGGCAGTGTCCCCACAAAAGACTGAGTCAGACTTGCTTGCGAGTGTCTAGGAGTCTCCAGCAGAGGCATGGTCCAAGAATGGGATGCAGCAGGGTGGTGGGCATTGAATACAAGAGTGCCTGCTCAAGTCCTTTTGAAGAAGATCCCGATTACTTTCATTACTCATACCATAATTAGGCCTGAACAGGGCCTAGGTTCACTCACAGTCTGTCTCTCCCATCAGGAAGTTTCCACAAGCCTTCTTACCCTTATCCATCAGAGGGCAGACAGAATGAAAACCACAATCGCAGAAAACTAACCAAATTGATCAAATGGATCACAGCCTTGTCTACCTCAATGAAACTATGAGACATGCCATGTAGGGCCACCCAGGATGGATTGGACATGGTGGAGAATTCTGGCAAAATGTGGTTCATTGGAGAAGGGAAATGGAAAAGCACTACAGTATTCTTGCTTTGAAAACCCCATGAACAATATGATAAGCCAAAAAGATAGGACACTGAAAGGTAAACTCTCCAGGTTTGTCTGTGTCCTCTATGCTTCTGGAAATCACTAAAAAAGAAGAGATGGAGCCAAAGGAAAAACAACACATAATTGTGGATATGACTATGGATAAAAGTACAGTTTGATGCTGTAATGAACGATATTTCATAGGAACCTAGAATGCTAGGTCTACGAAGGAAGGTAAATTGGAGTGGTCAAACAGAAGATGACATGTGTGAACATCAGACTTTCAGGATTCAATGAATTAAAGTTCACTGCAATGGACGAATATAATTCAGAGGGCCATTCAAAAGCCCGACAGTTTATACAAATGCACATTTATATAAACACAGGAATTGAGATAAAGCCTCATATTCCTCTTAATTATTTCAGAGTAGAAAGTGAAACTATGAAGGTGAGGATGTAAATTTAATATTGAAATAAGAGAAATGTAGGAATTTGTTGGCATCACCAACATAAATTTTAATCTACAATATCCTGCATGATCAGGTTCCTACTTGGGAGATCAGTTGTAATTAGTAATTATATGAAAGAAATTATATGTAATTATATGAAAGATGGCTGTTGAGTTGACCTTGAAAGAGAAGTAGTAAATGCATCAGTATTGTTTGCACTGGGAACCATGCCTCCCAGTTGCAGTTTAGGGAAAATATCTTCATGGGCTGACATATTGCTGTATCTAACTGTAAAGGTACAAGGCTGATCATCAGTCAAAATCATGTATCTGCAAAAGAGATATGATGTGGTACTGAGAAACAGAAATAGTCATAGTAACAAAATTCTCCCTGTGACCGTTTGCTTGATTGTAGTTGCTCTGTGAATGCTGATGTAAAAAGATCAACAGATTTTAAACATCAGTTTGATCTATCACACTTTGCTCTTTCAGTCTAACTGACATTGATGATGAAGAAAAAAATCACTTTGAGTTGGGACACTTGCAGTAGCAACTATGTGGCTCATAGAAGAATTTTGTATGAAAGACACACTTAGAATTGTGAAGGCTGAAAATACACACTCTCCTCTAGTTTCGGGAAGAATCCAGGAGATATGATCATCCACATTACTCCTTCCTTTAGCATGCTTCATCTTGTAATCTCAAACTAATGAAGGTACTGGAGAGATATTTTTAGTGCCAACTCTTCTTTCCATTCTTAGTAAAACTTGGGGATAGTATCGCTTAACATTTGGATTATGAGATAACTTCAACTAAAACCAAAGAAGAACATTATTAGTGACCTTTCAAACCAAGGTAAAATAGAGAAACAGCCAGACTCAAAATATCGTTCCTTTAAACATACAAAGATAATAGCCTCAAATAATACACCTCCACTAATAGTTTTAAATATTTAAATATTTGAATTATTTCCTCATGTAACAATATATTATATATCCACACCATATACTCCTTTAAGTGCTTCAGGATTTCTCTCTGGTTCCAAGTTGCTAGGGGAACTTAAAACTTAAATTTGTTACACTTAAAATGTCTTAATATCCAGCTCTTCTCAACTTGAGAAGAATAGAAAAATATTTCAGCAGCATATTATCTCAATTTTAAAGTCAGTTTTAGCTACCTTTGTTAACACAGTTAAACTGTCACTATATTTTAAAAATATATATTTCCTATAATAATTGAAATTTATGGAGTGCCTTACTCAAAACAGAGACTTCTTTTTCTCCTGCCAGACGGTCAGCTAGTGAAGCAGATCTTTGAAAAAGCCATCACATTTTACAGGTGCTTGGAGTTTTGGAACCCTGGTGGTGTCAGTTTTTCTGAGAAGCCAGCAATCACAGGCAGAAATGATATGGCGCTAATGCGATCATCTTCTAGCTTGTGGTGGCAGAAGCATGGGTGGTAGTTCTGGCTAGTCTTTTCTATCACCTGATAGTAGGTCTTAGTATGTGGCAAGAGGGGAAAATTCAATACTCTCACCACCTCGCTGGGTGACTTGAGCCCTAAGGTCCTGCTTCTTTGTCAGTTTGGGAATTTTCAAAAGCCATTCCTTTCTACACACCTTGTCATCACAGATCCAACATTCCGTCTCCACATAGTCAAAAACCAACCCTCCCAGGTTGGCTTTCTAACCTCATGTTTCATCTTCCAGGCCCTATGCACACTACTTGACCTGCATTGCAGTTTGGGGGATGCAGGACCACACAACACATTCTCTATTTGATTCTCACTCTAGACAAACTAAATGTCATCATCTTCTTCACCTTGCTTCCTTTCAGTCAAAAGAAATTTAAGTTTAGTGAGGTGACTTATCTGAATCCTCAATCTATTCCTTGCTTCTCCAAATCCTAACCCAGGACACATATTTGTTTCTATTTGTCTCGTCCTCCTTCTCCCATCTTCCCTCCGTTCTTCCCAGTTATGTCTACTTTTCATATAGTCTCTCTTAAGCAAGATCGTATGCTAATATTCATTTGATGCTCTGGAGGAACTGTTGCCTTTAGAGAAGGGTTATTTGTGATGCTTCCATGGAGAGAGTTGCACTCAATGTGCTCTTTTATTTTCTGTCAAATCAGAAGTTTTGATTTCCTTTCTAGGCAAACTAGGTAATTCTTTTAGACATGCTGGTGAAACAACAAATTTGCTTGACATAAATTAATCTGTCTGATGGGAGGCTACATACATACTCACATAATTGGTACTTCACTAACATGAACATTCCAATAAGCACATTTATTTTTCCTAAAATTTCTTCTAATGAGAAATTCTCATCAACATGAGGAAACATAGTTCTTTTCCAGATAAGTGATGGTACAGGAATTTTTCTCAAAATCAGTCATTTCCTGAAAATATCTAGCTATTTATCAAAATGTCCTGACGTTTTCCCAGAGCACAGATTCATTCTGTCCTGGAAACTTAGTTGTTTTACAGAGGTGTCAAAGGCCAGAGACTGGCATGATAATAATTTAATTCTTGTATAAGAAGGTGGCAAATGCCCAGGAACGTAAAAATATGTAGATGATAGCTTGAAAAAGAGAGACTGAGGGAAAAAAAAAAAAAAAAAAATATATATATATATATATATATATATATATATATAAAAGAGAACAGGCAGGTATAGTTAGTCGTACTCATGTAATATTAATAGGTAAGCCTTAAATTGAGTTTGGATCATAGAAAAAAGCAAGGGGGCTTCATAAAGTCATCTACATATACTTTATTACCTCTTACTGGCTTAGACTGTGTGTGAAAATGAGGTCATTCAGTCGTGTCTGACTCTTTGTGACCCCATGGACTGTAGCCTACCATTTCCTTCTCCTGGGGATCTTCCAAACCCAGGTACCAAACTGGTTCTGCCCCATTGCAGGCAGATGCTTTATCATCTGATACACCAGGGAAGACCTTTGACTGTGAGGGTCACCACAAATTGTGGAAAATTCTTAAGGAGATAAGAATACCAGACTACTGTCCCTGTTTCCACGGAAGGCTGGAGGCAAGTCAAGACACAGGAGTTGGAATTGGACAAAGAACAATGAACTGGTACAAAATAGGGAAGGAAATGCTGTGCTATGCTAAGTCACTTCAGTCGTGTCCGACTCTATGTGACCCCATAGACGGCAGCCCACCAGGCTTCCCCTTCCCTGGGATTCTCCAGGCAAGAACACTGGAGTGGGTTGCCACTTCCTTCTCCAGGAAATGGAGAAGGAAATACATCAAGGCTATATATTTTCATCCAGCTTATTTGACTTATGTGCAGAGTACTTCATGTAAAGTAACTTGCTGAAAGAATCTGAAGTGGGAAACAAAATAACTGTGAGAAGTATGAATAACCTTAGTTTTAAGATGACAACATATAAATGGCTGAAAAACACTAGGAACTAAAGGTGAAAGGAGAAATTGAGAAAGCTGAATTAAAACTCAATACAAAAACAGACACAAAACATAAGATCATGGAATTTGGCCCCATCATTTTGAGATATTTTAATGAGATACAATTGAATTAGTGACAGGTTTCACTTTCTTGATCTCTGATATGACTGCGTGATGTGACTGAAGCCATGAAACAAAAAGGCACTTGCCCATTGGATGAAAAGCTATGACCAATCTCAAAACCATATTACAAACTGAGAGATTATTGAAAAAGGCCTGAATGGTCAAAGTTGATTTTCAGGAGTAATGTATGGAGGAGTGAGCAGGAACACAAGAACTGACTGCCAAAATATAGATGCTTTACAACAGGAGGGCTAGAGAAGACATGTTGAGAATGGAGTTCAAACTAATAAAGTGTGAAGGAAATGATTTCAGATTATTCTCAGAAGGACTGATGCTGCACATGAAGAGCCAATATATCAGCCTCTTGAAGCCAAGAGCAAAATCACTGGGAAGAAACTGATGCTGGGAAAGATTGAGCACAGGAGAAGAAGGAAACGACAGAGGGTGAGATGGCTGAAAAGCATTGTTGACTCAAAGGTCATGGGTTTGAATACAACTCTGAGAGATTTGAATGGCAGGTGAGCCCTGGGTTCTTGCTGTACATGGAGTCACAAGAGTCTGACAAGTCTGAGTG
Source organism: Bos taurus (assembly GCF_002263795.3). Classification (NCBI taxonomy): domain Eukaryota; kingdom Metazoa; phylum Chordata; class Mammalia; order Artiodactyla; family Bovidae; genus Bos; species Bos taurus. The sequence goes on from NC_082638.1 coordinate 26,428,072, forward strand.
ACTGAACAACATCAAAAAGTTAGAACTGGCAATGCTTGGGACATGGTTCAGATTGCATGTTAAGTCTGTCATTGTAATTGGAATGATAAGTGAGATTTGGGACATTTAGAAAGAACACAGCTCTTGTCAGTTTCCTTGTTTTCCTCCCTCATATTGTACTTCCCACAATGTCTTTTTAAAGCTTCCCAGAGAAGGAGAACACCGGCGGTGTCATATGATATCCTGAGATGGAAACTTTATCCCACCTGCCACTTGGATCTATAAGCTTGGCCTTAGGCAGAAGCAGATATTGTCTGTAAATACCTGGTAGAGCTGTCCATCTTCTGATGTGTTAACAGGAATGGTATGTGATCTTAAGGGTTATCTCTAAGTTAAGCACACTTATAGCTTCTCAATCAACCTCTCTTATCCTGGGAGAAGCATCTTTGAGTTGTTTATCCTAGTTGCCCTTAGGAATGCTTACAAGGGGTTCCATTACTGAGCATGGAAGTATGTAGGAGATTGGATCCATTTTTGACTTTTACGCTTGGCTTCTGTGTAAATAGACCGTTCCTCTTAATGTCAGTTTTTGACTTCAGATAAAGGTTGAGGATTGTGGAAATGTGTGAATGCGTGTGAATGTCCCATAAAACTGAGGACATGGAGTACACAGTTTTCCTCTTTGAATCAGATCTCAAGGCTTCTGGCTTAATAGATTTGTACTATCAGTGCATCTCAAATATTCATAAAATGTTTATATGATGACTGCCACACAGATTTGAAGCTGGAACTCCTGTATTGTCATCATCTTAGTAGTGTAGTTGGGCTTGGACATTTAAGGTATTATGTAAGAAGTATGTGGGCTATGTTATAACTTCCTTCTATTTTAACTGTCTGTCAGATACTCTTGGGAAGGGGGAAATCAATGTCAACCATGTGGGAATAGAATTATAGATTTCATCCTTAGGTTCTTTGATGCCTAAGAGTATTCTTTGTTATTGGTGAGTGTCCAGCCTCCTGTAGGAAGGTAGTATCCTATTATAGGAAGGCCTGGTTGAAACTTCAGGCATCTACTGAGCCTTCTCTGGTACTGCCATATTAGCAGGTTTGTGTTTTGTTATTGCCAGACATAATAAACATCTAAGGTCCCATTAAATTTTTGCTAGGTGATTGGGAGAGTACCATAGTTTGTACAAAAGTTAGGATGGAGTAGCTTGGTTATTACTGAAATGCTTTCAACTTCTGAAACTCAGCCAGTTGTCTTGAGCTTTTTGGCATTTATTATTATTATTATGTTTATTTTTTACTTTACAATATTGTATTGGTTTTGCCATACATCAACATGTGTCTGCCATGGGTGTACATGTGTTCCCCATCCTGAACCCTCCTTCTAGTTCCCTCCCCATACCATCCCAGTGGTCATCCCAGTGCACCAGCCCCAAGCTTCCTGTATCCTGCATCAAACCTGGACTGGCAATTCATTTCTTATATGATATTATACATGTTTCAATTTGAATCCATTCTAATGAGGTGGATGAAACTGGAGCCTATTATACAGAGTGAATTAAGCCAGAAAGAAGGACACCAACACAGTATGCTTCTAAGTCACTTCAGTCATGTCCGACTCTGTGTGACCCCATAGACAGCAGCCCACCAGGCTCCGCCATCCCTGAGATTCTTCAGGCAAGAATTCTGGAGTGGATTGCCATTTCCTTCTCCAATGCATGAAGGTGAAAAGTGAAAGTGAAGTCTCTCCATCGTGTCTAATTCTTAGCGATCCCATAAACTACAGCCTACCAGGCTCCTCCCTCCATGGGATTTTCCAGGCAAGAGTACTGGAGTGGGGTGCCATTGCCTTCTCCACAGTATACTAAGGCATATATATGGAATTTAGAAAGATGGTAATGACAACCCTGTATGTGAGACAGGAAAAGAGACACAAATGTATAGAACAGTCTTTTGGACTCTGTGGGAGAGGGAGGGGAGGGATGATTTGAGTGGGCATTTTAATTTGTGCCTCTTTATATTTTTGAATTAGCCATTTCTTCAGCCGAAATCTCTAACATAAAAGTCCAAAGGAGAACCTAGACATACACTCACAAACACATTTTTAATCTGATGTGCGCACACACACACAAGCACAGTCTCAGTCTTATATACTCAAAACACAATTATGAAAGGAAAATAAAACCAAAGGACTCACAGAAGGAAACCTACGAACTGCACAGAGTTCTCTGATATTTGTTTTTAGGCTTAAGGTTGGAAGTTATTTTGTAGTTGAATGATTTCAGTCTAGTGACATTTTAAGTCAGAATGCTTTGCTATACATAACGTTGTTCTGGATCCCATGGGATCTTAGAATATTTTGCATGTAAAACTATTCTGTGATTTGCTAAAATGAAAATAATGCAAGGTAACAATGTGGAAGTCATTTTGACCTCGATAGGCCCTGCAGTTACAATTTTGCTTGTTATATTTTAAGCATCCAATTTCATCCTCTAACCTTCTCCATCCAATATTTCTACTTTTTGCCTCAATTTGCCGTATTTACCTCACTTACATTTTTGTTTTTACTTTTACAATTTTCAGTTCAGTTCAGTTCAGTTAAGTCTCTCAGTCATGTCCGATTCTGCAACCCCATAAATCGCAGCAGGCCAGGACTCCCTGTCCATCACCAACTTCCAGAACTCATTCAAACTCACATCCATCGAGTTGGTGATGCCATCCAGCCATCTCATCCTCTGTCGTTCCCTTTTCCTCCTGCCCTAAATCCCTCCCAGCATCACAGTCTTTTCCAATGAGTCAACCCTTCCCATGAGGTGGCTAAAGTACTGGAGTTTCAGCGTTAGCATCATTCCTTCCAAAGAACACACAGGGCTGATCTCTTTTAGGATGGACTGGTTGGATCTCCTTGCAGTCCAAGGGACTCTCAAGAGTCTTCTCCAACACCACAGTTCAAAAACATCAATTCTTTGGCTCTCAGCTTTCTTCACAGCCCAGCTCTCATTTCCATACATGGCCACTGGAAAAACCATAGCCTTGACTAGATGGACTTTTGTTGGCAAAGTAATGTCTCTATTTTTCAACATGCTATCTGGGTTGGTCCAAACTTTCCTTCCAAAGAGTATGTGTCTTTTAATTTCATGACTGCAGTCACCATCTGCAGTGATTTTGGAGCCCCCAAAAATAAAGTCTGACACTGTTTCCACTGAAACCGTTTCCATTGTTTTACAATGAAAGTCTGAATCTGTTTCCATTGTTTTACAATTTTAGGCACCAATTATAAGGTAAATGCATAAAGGAAAGAAAATTTGAATTCATGTACAATGTTTCCCTAATGTATTGAGCTATTTTCTTTATTCTTTTGAGAATTACAGGCACCAATATGTTGAAGCCATCTGGGAATTGATCATCAAGGTAAAGGATCATTTACCAGGCTTCTTTTGATCAGACAATTGAAGTACAGTTTACTAATATGCTCTCATGAAGGAACAAAAACAGCAGCTTTTCAACATGATATGTTGAATATCCTTATCCATGCCTCTTCCAAGTTATGACAGAGGATGACATGAATTAATCCTGTTCTTTTTGAGAAGGACCTGCCACTCAAAGCAGAGCATGAAAAGAAGATAAAAGGGACTGAGAAGGATTAGTCAGTACAAGGCAATGAAATGGAAGATGGAATTGCCTTTAAGGTGATATTGTACAAAGCATGCAAATTTGACTACATAGTAAGACACCTGAAATTTAAAACAAGGCTATTGGACTTTGGCCTTGAAATGATTACTAACGACACCAATTTCAATACCTCTTACAATGGCTCCAAAATGCTCACCTCTCTAAAGCATAGTATTCTCTCTTACATTTAGCAAAACATTTCAGTGAAAGAAAAAGAGTGTGATTTTTCTACCACTCCCTTAACTACACAGATATTCGACAGATTTCACTGTCCGTTAGCTGCAAGAATGAGAACGTTGAACTTAACTTGGTGTTGTCCTATGGGGGTTACCATACCAAAACAGGGACATGACTTGATGTTCCCACTGCCATCTGAAGGAATGACCACAAATTTGAGATTGCCAATATTTCTAGGTAGTCTTCATGACAGTGTGGATAGTCCAACAAGCAGGGACTCTGTTCAGAGTATTTCAAACTGAAATATATTTAGGATCCACCATTGATTTTGATCCTTGCTTACTCCATGACTTTTCTAGATTATTAAAATAAATGATTCCTTTTCTTCTTCTCCTCCCACCCCTTTGGATACATGTCTCTGTAACTACTACTGCATTTTAGGGAACTGTGGCCTGAAACAACATGCTTAGAATGGGTTATTGTAGACTGTAAATTTCATAAGAGCAGCAATCATTTTATAATTTGAATTCCCACATTTAACATTCATGTAAATACAATAAACAGGTATCAACTTGTAATAATTTCTCAGCAAATAGGAAAGGTGAATTATGATAAGTGCACGTTATAGGATGCTGTTAAGTAATGTATAGAGCATTGATTGGTTATTACATTTCTTTATTGATAATTTAGTAAGTGCTTAAAATGTGTCATTTGCAGGCTCTAAGTTTCACCTGATGTGAAAGATACATTAAAAAATGAGAGTAGACATAAAACACATTGAAGACATGATATCTGCGCTCACCTTGGTAGGAGGGCAAACAGAAGTTCCTTCCAACCCCAAGAAAGAATTGAGGCAAAAATTTGAGAAGGGTCTTAGCATGACTGAAAATAGTTTGTGTGATTGTAGCTCCAGAAGAGAAAGATAATGAAATTACTAAGGAAAATATATCATGTCTTCAAAGAACTTGTTGACCATGCTGATGTGCTGCAAACACCATCAGGAATGTATCTGTCTCTGTGGGGACAGATAAGCAACATTGAAACATGTCTTAGGAAATATAGAGTGGATCTTGGTGTCAGGAAATAAAGGCATGCCTTAAGGACAGTAGAGCAGAAATAACCCTACAGCATACCACCTGTAAACTATATATCTTGTGCTTACCATGGGACGATCACTGATTATGTCATGTTATCTTTGGTACACAGTCATGGTATAATGGTGATCATGATTTTGGACATGCTACACTGTCTATATTTCAAGGATGAAATGACTTTCTATAATGAAGAAAATCTGCTGTCTAACCTTTTAAGACTCTACCAGTAACTAATAGAATATAAGGTAACTGTGAACACACTAAGGTACATCCTGTGTATTTCCATTTTTCTGACTTTATTTGCATCTCTTCCTTCACCCATGCCATCCTAATTGAGCCACCCATTCATTTCAGCAGGGATGATTTCAGAAATCACTTTACATCCATTATCTACTTTCCCTTGGTTCTCTCTCTCTCTTTTTTTTTTTTTTTTGCTTACAAACATTAGATCAGGTGTCATTTACCTAGGATGCATAACAAATTTTGTCTTGAACTGTAGAGTTTATAAAACCGTGCAGTAAAATAGCCAGCCATTTGAACTAAAGCATAATTTTACTCTTCATTGTTTGAAAATAGAAAATGAAACTATGAAGATGAATATGTAAATTTATTGTTGAAATGCAAGAATTTTAGGTATTTGTTGACATCTCCCAATATAAAGTTCAATCTTCTTTAGGCTCCATAATCTGACACTTATTTGATAGGTCAGTTTTAATTAGCATAGTTTTCATCTGATGATGATTATTGATCAGTTGACTTGAAAGAGAGGAGGCAGATGTATAAGCGATCATTGACATTGAGGACCATGAGTTGCCTGTCTCTTGCAGGATAGGAAAAGGGCTGTCATGTGCTGACATATTGCTATATGTGACTGGAAATTTAGAAGATTCCACCATCAGTCTGGAATAACTGCTTTGTAATGGAGACACAATGTGGTTTTGAGAAGTAGATGTAGTTGTAGTAGCGAAGTCCTCAACGTGGCCATTTACCTGAGTGTAGCTGCTATGTGAGTGCCAATTAAAAATGCTCAGTGTTTTAAAAACAGCAGGTTGATCTACTACAATCTGGTCTGTTTGTCTAAGTGATATTGGTGATGGGGAAGGTAAGTCACATGGACTTACAGCGCTTGTATTAGCAAATATCTGGCTGCTATGAGGCTTTGGTATGTATGGCACATTTAAAGTTCTGGAGGCTGAAAATGCACTCTCTCCACTCGTTTCTCAAAGAAAGTCAGAGTTATGATCATCTTTGTTGACCCTTGCTTTAACATACGTCTTGTTATCTTGAACTAATGAAGATATTAGAGACACATTGTTAATTCCAAGTCTTCTTTGCATTCTTACTAAAAGTTGGGGATGGCCTGTTTGGAATTTGATTTATAGTAGGTTTGTAACTAAAATCAAAGAAAAACTTATTTAGTTTCTTTATAAACCAAGGTAAAACTGACAATCAAAGCTAAGCTATAAAAAATTATTCCTTTAATGACACCAATTAAATAGCATCAAATAAAACACCTCCATTAGTAGTTTTAACAGGTAATATGTTAAAAGCAATTATGCTCAACTAAAAATATGTTGTATATATACAGTAAATACCACTTTAATTGGCTTCAGGACTTGTATCTCGTTTAATATTGCTAGGAAAGTTTTTTAAACATCCAATATTTTAACCTCCAGCTGTTCTCAACTTCAAAACAAAACTTTTTAAAAAAAAATTTACTATCTCAATTTCTTTCTTTCTTTTTTTTTTTTACATTTCACGTGTTTCAATGCCATTCTCCCAAAACTTCCCACCCTCTCCCTCTCCCACAGAGTCCATAAGACTGCTCCATACATCAGTGTCTCTTTTGCTGTCTCGTATACAGGGTTATCATTACCATCTTTCTAAATTCCATATATATGCGTTAGTATACTGTATTTATGTTTTTCCTTCTGGCTTACTTCACTCTGTATAATAGGCTCCAGTTTCATCCACCTCATTAGAACTGACTCAGATGTATTCTTTTTAATGGCTGAGTAATACTCCATTGTGTATATGTACCACAGCTTTCTTATCCATTCATCTGCTGATGGACATCTAGGGTGCTTCCATGTCCTGGCTATTAGAAACAGTGCTGAGATGAACATTGGGGTACACGTGTCTCTTTCCCTTCTGGTTTCCTCAGTGTGTATGCCAAGCAATGGTATTGCTGGATGATAAGGCAGTTCTATTTCCAGTTTTTTAAGGAATCTCCACACTGTTCTCCATAGTGGCTGTACTAGTTTGCATTCCCACCAACAGTGTAAGAGGGTTCCCTTTTCTCCACACCCTATCCAGCATTTATTATTTGTAGACTTTTGGATCGCAGCCATTCTGACTGGCGTGAAATGGTACCTCATAGTGGTTTTGATTTGCAATTCTCTGATAAGGAGTGATGTTGAGCATCTTTTCATGTGTTTGTTAGCCATCTGTATGTCTTCTTTGGAAATGTCTATTTAGATCTTTGGCCCATTTTTTGATTGGGTCGTTTATTTTTCTGGAGTTGAGCTGTAGGAGTTGCTTGTATATTTTTGAGATTAGTTGTTTGTCGGTTACTACATTTGCTATTATTTTCTCCCATTCTGAAGGCTGTCTTTTCACCTTGCTAATAGTTTCCTTTGATGTGCAGAAGCTTTTAAGTTTAATTAGGTCCCATTTGTTTATTTTTGCTTTGATTTCCAATATTCTGGGAGGTGGGTCATAGAGGATCCTGCTGTGATGTATGTCAGAGAGTGTTTGCCTATGTTCTCCTCTAGGAGTTTTATAGTTTCTGGTCTTACGTTGAGATCTTTAATCCATTTTGAGTTTATTTTTATATATGGTGTTAGAAAGTGTTCTAGTTTTATTCTTTTACAAGTGGTTGATCAGATTTCTCAGCACCACTTGTTAAAGAGATTGTCTTTAATCCACTGTATATTCTTGCCTCCTTTGTCAAAGATAAGCTGTCCATATGTGCGTGGATTTATCTCTGGGCTTTCTATTTTGTTCCATTGATCTATATTTCTGTCTTTCTGCCAGTACCATACTGTCTTGATAACTTTGGCTTTGTAGTAGAGCCTAAAGTCAGGTAGGTTGATTCCTCCAGTTCCATTTTTCTTTCTCAAGATCGCTTTGGCTATTCGAGGTTTTTTGTATTTCCATACAAATTGTGAAATTATTTGTTCTAGCTCTGTGAAGAATAATGTTGGTAGCTTGATAGGGATTGCATTGAATCTATAAATTGCTTTGGGTAGTATACTCATTTTCACTATATTGATTCTTCCAATCCATGAACATGGTATATTTCTCCATCTATTAGTGTCCTCTTTGATTTCTTTCACCAGTGTTTTATAGTTTTCTATATATAGGTCTTTAGTTTCTTTAGGTAGATATATTCCTAAGTATTTTATTCTTTTCGTTGCAATGGTGAATGGAATTGTTTCCTTAATTTCTCTTTCTGTTTTCTCATTATTATGTATAGGAATGCAAGGGATTTCTGTGTGTTGATTTTATATCCTGCAACTTTACTATAATCATTGATTAGTTCTAGTAATTTTCTGGTGGAGTCTTTAGGGTTTTCTATGTAGAGGATCATGTCATCTGCAAATAGTGAGAGTTTTACTTCTTCTTTTCCAATGTGGATTCCTTTTATTTCTTTTTCTGCTCTGATTGCTGTGGCCAAAACTTCCAAAACTATGTTGAATAGTAATGGTGAAAGTGGGCACCCTTGTCTTGTTCCTGACTTTAGAGGAAATGCTTTCAATTTTTCACCATTGAGGATAATGTTCGCTGTGGGTTTGTCATATATACCTTTTATTTTGTTGAGGTATGTTCCTTCTATTCCTGCTTTCTGGAGAGTTTTTATCATAAATGGGTATTGAATTTTGTCAAAGGCTTTCTCTGCATCTATTGAGATAATCATATGGTTTTTGTTTTTCAATTTGTTAATGTGGTGTATTACATTGATTGATTTGCGGATATTGAAGAATCCTTGCATCCCTGGGATAAAGCCCACTTGGTCATGGTGTATGATCTTTTTAATGTGTTGTTGGATTCTGATTGCTAGAATTTTGTTAAGGATTTTTGCATCTATGTTCATCAGTGATATTGGCCTTTAGTTTTCTTTTTTTGTGGCATCTTTGTCAGGTTTTGGTATAAGGGTGATGGTAGCCTCATAGAATGAGTTTGGAAGTTTACCTTCCTCTGCAATTTTCTGGAAGAGTTTGAGCAGGATAGGTGTTAGCTCTTCTCTAAATTTTTGGTAGAATTCAGCTGTGAAGCCGTCTGGACCTGGGCTTTTGTTTGCTGGAAGATTTTTGATTACAGTTTCAATTTCCATGCTTGTGATGGGTCTGTTAAGGTTTTCTATTTCTTCCTGGTCGAGTTTTGGAAAGTTGTACTTTTCTAAGAATTTGTCCATTTCTTCCTCGTTGTCCATTTTATTGGCATATAATTGTTGATAATAGTCTCTTATGATCCTTTGTATTTCTGTGTTGTCTGTTGTGATCTCTCCATTTTCATTTCTAATTTTATTGATTTGATTTTTCTCCCTTTGTTTCTTGATGAGTCTGGCTAATGGTTTGTCAATTTTATTTATCCTTTCAAAGAACCAGCTTTTGGCTTTGTTGATTTTTGCTATGGTCTCTTTTGTTTCTTTTGCATTTATTTCTGCTCTAATTTTTAAGATTTCTTTCCTTCTACTAACCCTGAGGTTCTTCATTTCTTCCTTTTCTAGTTGCTTTAGGTGTAGAGTTAGGTTATTTATTTGACTTTTTTCTTGTTTATTGAGGTGTGCCTGTATTGCTATGAACTTTCCCCTTAGGACTGCTTTTACTGTGTCCCACAGGTTTTGGGTTGTTGTGTTTTCATTTTCATTCGTTTCTATGCAAATTTTGATTTCTTTTTTGATTTCTTCTGTGATTTGTTGGTTATTCAGGAGCGTGTTGTTCAGCCTCCATATGTTGGAATTTTTAATAGTTTTTCTCCTGTAATTGAGATCTAATCTTACTGCATTGTGGTCAGAAAAGACGCTTGGAATGATTTCTATTTTTTTGAATTTACCAAGGCTAGCTTTATGGCCCAGGATGTGATCGATCCTGGAGAAGGTTCCATGTGCGCTTGAGAAAAAGGTGAAATTCATTGTTTTGGGATGAAATGTCCTATAGATATCAATTAGGTCTAACTGGTCTATTGTATCGTTTAAAATTTGTGTTTCCTTGTTAATTTTCTGTTTAGTTGATCTATCCATAGGTGTGAGTGGGGTATTAAAGTCTCCCACTATTATTGTGTTATTGTTAATTTCTCCTTTCATAGTTGTTAGAATTTGTCTTACATACTGCGGTGCTCCCGTGTTGGGTGCATATATATTTATAATTGTTATATCTCCTTCTTGGATTGATCCTTTGATCATTATGTAGTTACCTTCTTTGTCTCTTTTCACAGCCTTTGTTTTAAAGTCTATTTTATCTGATATGAGTATTGCTACTCCTGCTTTCTTTTGGTCCCTATTTGCATGGAAAATCTTTTTCCAGCCCTTCACTTTCAGTCTGTATGTGTCCCCTGTTTTGAGGTGGGTCTCCTGTAGACAACATATGTAGGGGTCTTGTTTTTGTATCCATTCAGCCAGTCTTTGTCTTTTGGTTGGGGCATTCAACCCATTTACGTTTAAGGTAATTACTGATACGTATGGTCCCGTTGCCATTTACTTTATTGTTTGGGGTTCGAATTTATACACCATTTTTGTGTTTCCTGTCTAGAGAATATCCTTTAGTATTTGTTGTAGAGATGGTTTGGTGGTGCAGAATTCTCTCAGCTTTTGCTTGTCTGAGAAGCTTTTGATTTCTCCTTCATACTTGAATAAAATCCTTGCTGGGTACAATAATCTGGGCTGTAGGTTATTTTCTTTCATCATTTTAAGTATGTCTTGCCATTCCCTCCTGGCTTGAAGAGTTTCTATTGAAAGATCAGCTGTTATCCTTATGGGATTTCCCTTGTGTGTTATTTGTTGTTTTTCCCTTGCTGCTTTTAATATTTGTTCTTTGTGTTTGATCTTTGTTAATTTGATTAATATGTGTCTTGGGGTGTTTCGCCTTGGGTTTATCCTGTTTGCGACTCTCTGGGTTTCTTGGACTTGGGTGATTATTTCCTTCCCCAGTTTAGGGAAGTTTTCAACTATTATCTCCTCAAGTATTTTCTCATGATCTTTCTTTTTGTCTTCTTCTTCTGGAACCCCTACGATTTGAATGTTGTAGTGTTTAATATTGTCCTGGAGGTCTCTGAGATTGTCCTCATTTCTTTTAATTCGTTTTTCTTTTATTCTCTCTGATTCATTTATTTCTACCATTCTATCTTCTAATTCACTAATCCTATCTTCTGCCTCTGTTATTCTACTATTTGTTGCCTCCAGAGTGTTTTTAATTTCATTTATTGCATTATTCATTATATATTGACTCTTTTTTATTTCTTATAGGTCCTTGTTAAACCTTTCTTGCATCTTCTCAATCCTTGTCTCCAAGCTATTTATCTGTGATTCCACTTTAATTTCAAGATTTTGGATCAATTTCACTATCATTATTCGGAATTCTTTATCAGGTAGATTCCCTATCTCTTCCTCTTTTGTTTGGTTTGGTGGGCATTTATCCTGTTCCTTTATCTGCTGGCTATTCCTCTGTCTCTTCATCTTGTTTAAATTGCTGAGTTTGGGGTGTCCTTTCTGTATTCTGGCAGTTTGTGGAGTTCTCTTTATTGTGGCTTTTCCTCGCTGTGTGTGGGTTTGTACAGGTGGCTTGTCAAGGTTTCCTGGTTAGGGAAGCTTGTGTCGGTGTTCTGATGGGTGGAGCTGTATTTCTTCTCTTTGTTCAGTCGCGCTGTGGGGAGGGAGGGAGGGATGCTGCAAACAAATAACAGTGGCGTGCGCTCGCAGTGCCTCAGCCACACTGGGTCTGCCCCCGCTCACGGCGCGTGTAGCCTCCCTGCCCACACTGCTCGGGCTCTAGGTTGTTCCTCCGGGAACAATCTGAGGCTGGCCCTGGGTTGCATGTACCTCCCTGGTCCAAGCCGCTCAGGTTCAGGCACTCGGGTAGTCCTCAGAGGCGCAGACTCAGTTGGGCCTGAGTTTTGTGCTCTTCCAAGGTCCAAGCAGCTCAAGTGATGAGGTGTTTGGCGAGCGCCAATGCTGCGACTTATCGCCTCCCCGCCACTCGGTTATCTGGGCGTAAAACCTGCTCACCTTCTCAGGCAGATGTTAACCGTCCAGACCCCCAAGAAGTTTTAGTTAGCAAAGAAGCCTGCTTACAGTTTTATAGATAATGTCTCTCTGGGGCTGCGATTGCCCCCTTCCGGCTCTGGCTGCCTGTCACCGGAGGGGGAAGGTCTGCAGCCGGCTATCTCTGTTCAATTCTTTGTTCCATGCACGGGCCTGGCGGTGTCTTAAGTTGGGGCTGGCTTTTCGCGTGGTAGATATCCCACAGTCTGGTTTGCTAGCCCAGATTATTTCGCTCAGATAGTGCTCAGGGTATTCAGGCCAGATTCTTACTCTAAGCGATGCAGCCCGCGCTGCGCCTCCCTGCCCAGCCCCCACTTGCTAATGGCGCGTGCAGGCGTCTACGCTGCTTCTCCGCTGGGGGAGTTACCGTAGGACTCGCAATCTTCGAGTTTTAATTGTTTATTTATTTTTTCTTCCTGTTATGTTGCCCTCTGTGCTTCCAAAGCTCGGCACAGATTTGGCAGTGAGAAGGTTTCCTGGTGTTTGGAAACTTCTCTCTTTTTAAGACTCCCTTCCCGGGACGGAACTCCGTCCCTCCCTCTTTTGTCTCTTTTTTTGTCTTTTATATTTTTTCCTACCTCCTTTCGAAGAGTTGGATTGCTTTTCTGGGTGCCTGATGTCCTCTGCCGGCATTCAGAAGTTGTTTTGTGGAATTTACTCGACGTTTAAATGCTCTTTTGATGAATTTGTGGGGGAGAAAGTGTTCTCCCCGTCCTACTCCTCCGCCATCTTGGCTCCTCCTCCCTATCTCAATTTCAAATTCGTTTTAGCTACATATGTGAACATGCTTTCTAGGTCACATGATTTAATCTTATGTATTGCTAATAAGTGAAATTTTTGGAATACCTTGCTCAAAAGAGAGATGTTTTCTTCCAGAAAGTCCGCTTGTGAAGCAGATCTTTGAAAAGTTTGTTGCTTTTTATTAAACCCATAAAGGTTAAGCTGTCAAACTAAACTTTTCATACTGTTGGTTTCAAATATTCTGAAAGCCTCCTTTCTTTTCAAGACCTTTTTCAAAAGTTCTTCACTGATCACTATACATACACCACTCTCATCCTACCTAATAGATTCCAGCTGATAATTTGCAACTATACTCCAAAGTTTTGTGGAAATGTGAAAGAAAATCATTCAGCTAATCTGTTTCAGAGACAGAATTTGTGTAGCATAGCCTTTTTATCACAAGATCCTCAGACAAAGCCTGAAAAGCATATTCTTCGATCATAGATCTCAAAACTGAGTCCCTAGTAAGTGTATAATCATACAAAGAAGATCTAACGGAGGTTTCTGAACCAGTTGATTCATCCTTAGGAGTCCCATCTTGAATTTCTGAAGAAATATGTGCCATCTCAAAGAAAGTCTTTCTTCAGATATTTTTCTCATTTGTCTGATTTTACACACTGCAACTTCAAATGCTGCTTGGCTGGCCTACAGACCTCTCTAGACCATCACAGAGGTCCTCAAAATCACCTAGCAATTGAAGGGTAACTGTGACATCACAAAGTCACTGGTCTTCGAGCAATTGAAGGATAATGTTCAACCAGTGCTTACTTCAGCATCAACTTAAAATACACACTGCTTACAGAAATACTAACCAAAGCCATGAAGGCTGCAAAACCTCATTCCTAAAGAATTTTTACACAGAAAAATCATATCAATAAATCTACTTGAAATCTGAACTAAAAGCGATTTATCATCCTTCTAGACACACATTCTTAATATTCATTACTGTTACCCATGCAAACTTGGATCTACTCGCTACTGTGAAGTAAAGTCAATCAACTGACTGAGTTACAGTGAAAGCATGTGTTTATTGTAGGACTGAGCAAGGTTTCCTAGCAGTCTTTGGTGCTTCAAAGACCCAAATTCACAAATACTTTCAGGGGAAGGATTTTAATGACTGATCACACACCTGTGATCAGTTTTGGGGCATTGTACTAATGGCCTGTTACTGAGGATATTGGGAGTCAACATCATCGACCGTCTGCTTCCAACTACTCTGTGGTCTATGTACGTACATTTCAGCCTGGTTGGAGCTTTAACATCTCTAAAACTGTTCACAGTGTATTGCTCAGAATGTTATCTATGGCCTTTGAGGAGGAACTAAAGACCTTTCTGCTACGTCTGCTACATCACCTCAGTCGTGTCCGACTCTGTGTGACCCCATAGACGGCAGCCCACCAGGCTCCCCTGTCTCTGGGATTCTCCAGGGAAGAACACTGGAATGGGTTGCCATTTCCTTCTCCAATGCATGAAAGTTAAAAGTGAAAGTATCATTACTATCTTCTGTTGCTTGATTATTTTCCTTAATTTCTGGCTTTTCTAGCTTCTCTGATTAAAATTACTCTTGGAAAATGAGGAGGTCTACAGGCTTCCCAGCTCTTGAACTGTTTGAGTCAGCAACAACTTTGGCTATTTCCTGTTGACCTGGAGCATGGAGTTGGAAAAATTCTGAGATCTAAGGTTGGTATCAACATTTTCTGCAATGGAAACATATCTATTTTATATAGATATTTGTATATCTATATACATAAATATGCATATAAATAGGTATATCTGCTGTCATTTCAGACGTGTCCAACTCTGTGTGACCCCACAGACGGCAGCCCACCAGGCTCCTCTGTCCCAGGATTCTCCAGGCAAGAACATTCGAGTGGGTTGCTATGTCCTTCTCCAATGCATGAAAGTGAAAAGTGAAAGGGAAGTCACTCAGTTGTACCGATCTATTTGTGACACCATGGACTGCAGCCTACCAGGCTCCTCCATCCATGGGATTGGCCAGGCAAGAGTAATGGAGTGGGGTGCCGTCACCTTCTCATATATATATAAATATATATATATTTTTTCTATATCTGAGTATTTTTTCATTAAACCTGGGCAAACTTTTGAAAATTGGTAGGTATTTATTAAAAGGAGAGAGGGGAGTGGTATAAAAGAGTCCTTATATGTTAGATGTAGCCAATAAAACATATTTTGAAGTATTTCCACTTACATATATTCAATAACTGAGTAGAGTCTTGAGTCATTCTGCATTTGGGTTTTAATTTTTCCATGTTGTTATATCTAATGGGAATTAAAAGTCAATGTAATTTTTTTATACCCAAACTCATACACACATGGGTATGTATGTGGATATGTCAAAATAAAATTTTAGGCAACATTATTCAGGTGGCCAAACACTTTGCTTGCTCCCAAGATCTTAAATGAACTGTTTGGGAAGCCCAACATTGCTTAATAAATTACTGGCTGAATGCTTTAGATACTGTTGCTGAAAGGCTCTCCTTTAATCTAGTTCGTCTTCCACTGTTGTTTCTGTAATAAGAGATGGCGTTCTTACATATGAGGAAACCTTGAGGCCATACAATTGTTACTCTCATTTGCTTAGAGATACTGTTTGAAGAAAGCTGTTGTTCTCCCCACATTGGATACAATTTTAAACATTCAAGTCTGTAATAACATAGGAACATGTTGGAACCACATGCACAATGGTCAACTAGCTGGATTTAGGATAACAGCTACCCACTTAATGGCTAAAAGAGATGCCAAGGGCATTGTGCATAGATCATAGACAGGCTCTTCTGACTAGCTGAACACTGAAATTATATGAGGTGTACATCAAAATTACTTCTCCATAATTCAGTATGTAAAGTTTTCTTTCATCACTTTCAACTTCTGGTAACAAATATTTCAATAGAAATCACTGATGATCAAAATTTATCTTGCTTCATGCCACCGGGGTTCAGCTTCCTGCCCCCATCCACATCATTTATATTGTTCCTTGTCCTCCTTTGTATTTTTGAGGTAGCCACATTAGAGAAAATCTAACTAGATAACAAAAATAGTCTCAATATATTATGTTAATGGAAAAATATATTATAGGCTGTGTATTTTGCAATATTTTACCCAGTTGTCACAGAAGTATGGCACAAATGCTCTAACAGGCAACTTAAAACCAGCAGTATAATATATAATAGGTAACTATCATAGAATATTCTCAGAAAACAATTTCTTATTCAAAACATTGAGGGAAAACAAAGGTACGAGAATACAGTAATTCTCAGTGTTCATAGGAAAACATAGGGTAAACAGTACATTTGAATTCTCTGCTGCTGCTGCTAAGTTGCTTCACTTGTGTCTGACTCTGTGTGACCCCAGAGATGGCAACCCACCAGGCTCACCAATCCCTGGGATTATCCAGGCAAGAACACTGGAGTGGGTTGCCATTTCCTTCTCAGTATTACACAAAGTAAGATCATGACATCCGGTCCCACACTTTCATGGGAAATGGAAGTGGAAAAGACAGAAGCAGTGACAGATTACCTCTTTCGGCTCTAAATTCACTGCAGATGGTGATGGAAGCTATAAAATTAGAAGACAATTTCTTCCTGGAAGAAAAGCTCTCACAAATTTAGAAAGAATGTTAAAAAGTGAAGACATGACTTGATCAATGGAGGCACTTTGAGTCACATCTATGGTCTTTCCAGTAGACATGTACAGATGTGAGAACACCAAACTGCTCTGCTAGGAATGACTTGTGTGTATCCATTGAATTGCAAGGACATAAATTCAGTCAAACATAAAGGAAATCAACTCTGAAGAAGAATTAGAATCACTGATGCTGAAGATGAGTCTTCAAAGCTTTGGCCACCTGAGCAAAGAAATGACTCACTGGAAAAAAAAAAAAAAAACTGATTCTTAGGAAACAATGAAATCAGGAGGAGACATGGGTGAGAACGAAGGAGAAGGTTGTATAGCTTCACCCATTCAATGGATATGATTTCAGGCAGACCCTGGGTGATGCAGAGGGCAGAAAGCCCTTGTGTGCAGTCCAAGGGTTCACAGAGAGTAAGACATGGCTTTATGACTGAATAACAACAAGATTTCAGTTAATAAAATGGATCTTCCAGGGTCATGGTGGAGGTCTCATAATGTTAGAGGAATAGGAGGTACAGTCCACTTTCTCCCCCACAAATCCATCAAAGGATGGACTGCACATGGACCACCTTCCAGAAATCAACTTGAACGATGTTGATGGTCCCTAGAAACCAAGAAATGAAAACCCATCTCTTAAAAAGGAGGTAGGACAAAATAAGAGATGGACATGAAGAAAAGGTTTTAGGGAACGAGACTCCCCTTGGAGAGGGAGTCGTAAAGGAGGAAAATTAAAACAAGATAGGAAACCCTCTCTCAAAAGTGTCAGTGGGAGGAAAAAGAAAAAAAGAAAAAAACAGAACCAGGGGAAAAAGAACAAAAACACAGATTATGCCAATAAATGCAATTACTAGCCAAAAAGTCACTCAGATTCTTCTGTCCACAGTCATACATGAGGTCTGGGAGGAGACCTGTGGTGTATCAAACACAGTATTGTTAGAACCAGGATTTAGTGCCCTGAGGACAATCTGATGGAGCTAATGTGACAAAGAACATAAACCATGGGAAAACTAGAGACAGCCATTTTAGAAAGGACTTTTCCTACAAGAAGGCTCTAAGTCCACATAGTGAACCATGGCACACTCACAGACCAGAAAACTAGAAAATACCAAAGAAGACCAAGCCAGCTTCCATTGAAGACCCTTTCTTCCATGGAGGTAGAGAGGAATGTATATGACTGCCAGAGGCAGAAGCAAATAGGTTACTAGTAACTTGGTCCTACAGACATCCCCTACCAAGCTCTAAGCTGGTTGAAATTTGCTAATGATGAATTCCTGAGTTCATGGACAGTTCACATAGGCCGGGATCATGACAGCCTGGGGTCAGCTACCCTGAAGAGACACATGGAACACCAGAGGCTGTGGGCTCTGGCACAGGTAGCAAACTGGGTGGTTGAGACCAGAGAGCTGCATAAGGAATGGGCCACCTAGGACTGTGTCTTGTCCTCCAACCAGCAACCTGAGATTTTTGACTTGTGAAGAGCAAAAAGCACCAAGCCAATCATGGTCATTGCCCTTGCTGAGCACCTAAGTGCCTGACTGGCTGGGAAGTGCATGAAACACACGACCCACTTGGGACCATGCCCTCACGTATCAACAGGGAGGCTGAGCAGTGTGGACCCAGGAAGAACATGTCACATTTGTCAGTGACAAGCCCAATGTGGTCAATCCACCTCAAGCACCCGCATATCCCAGAGGTATTTGTTTTCAGTGTCCCACCTCACCACCAAAACACCGAGCAAGTGAAGTCAAATAAGAGGCTACCACACCCTCGTTTCATGTTGAAAGCCAGATATGGAGAGGCTTTCAAATAAAAGAAGGAAATATAAACAAAGGAGCATAAACCAACCCAGAAGTGATAGGTTCAACAGCATAAACCTTCAAGTAATGCCAATTAATTCAATTAATGTTCAACTGAGGTACAATAGTAGAATTTGACAACAAGTACAAGCTTCAACTAGGGACCATCTGACACTGTACTGACACCAAAAAGCAAAAAATTTTTTTTTAATTCTGAGATCTATTTCTATATGATTTCTTTAACTTTTAACAATGCTAGGCCTTTTTAATACCCTAAACTTTTATTTCTGTTAACTATTATTACCTTTCAAATAAAAACAACACGTCTGTGTTTTAAACACTTGTTATATATATAAGAATGAATTCGACCTCCGTTTTCTTTTCTTGTACTATTTAAATGAGTCTAATTTTTATTCTTGGTTCTTAACTTTTGCTTTCCAAAAATGGTTATCAATGTTGTAACTTTAGGAATACAATTTTTAGGATCAGATTTCACTTATGAGGGCATCAGATTTCAGACACGCTGAAACCATAATCTCAAAAACCTAGCCAATCTTGTCACATGGACTGCAGCCTTGTCTAACTCAATGAAAGTAAGCCATGCCCTGTGGTGCCATCCAGGATGGGCGAGTAATGGTGGAGAGTTCTGAAAGAATGTGGTCTATGGAGAAGGGAATGGCAAACTACATCAGTATTCTTGTCTTGAGAACACCATGAGCAGTATGAAACACATGATAGGATAACTGAAAGAGGAAATCCCCGGGTCGGTTGGTAGGTATCCAATATGCTACTGGAGATCAGTGGAGACATAACTGCAGAAAGAAAGAAGGGATGAAGACAAAGCAAAACTAATATCCAGATATGGGTGTGACTGGTAATAGAGGCAAGGTCTGATGCTGTAAAGAGCAATATTACATAGGAAATTGGAATGTCAGTTCCATGAATCAAGGCAAACTGGAAGTGATCAAACCGGAGATGATAAAAGTGAACGTCAGCATTCTAGGTATCAGCGAACTAAAAGGGACTGGAATGGGTGAATTTAACTCAGATGACCATTATATCTACTACTGTGAACGGGAATACCTTAGAAGAAATGGAGGAGCCAGCATGGTCAACAAAAGAGTCTTACATGCAGTACTTAGATGCAATCTCAAAGATGAAAGAATGATCCCTGTTCGTTTCCAAGGCAAACCATTCAATATCACGGTAATCCAAGCCTTTGCCCCAATGAGAAATGCTGAAGAAGCTGAAGTTGAATGGTACTGTGAAGACCTGCAAGACCTTTTAGAACTAATATCCAAAAAAGATGTCCTTTTCATTAAAGGGGACTGGAATGTAAAGGTAGGAAGTCAAGAAATGCTTGGAGTAACAGGCAAATTTGGCCTTGGAATACTGAATGAAGCAGGGCAAAGGCTAATAGAGTTTTTCCAAGAGAACACACTGGTCATAGCAAACACCCTCTTCCAACAACACAAGAGAAGATGGTCAACACCAAAATCACCAAAATCAGATTAATTCTACCTTTGCAGCCAAAGATGGAGAAACTTTATAAAGTCAGCAAAAACAAGACCGGGAGCTGACTGTAGCTCAGATCATGAACTCCTTTTTTGCCAAATTCAGACTTGAATTAAAGAAAGTAGGGAAAACCACTAGACCATTCAGGTATGACCTAAGTCAAATCCCTTATCATTATACAGTGAAATATAGATTTAAGGGACTAGATCTAATAGACAAAGTTCCTGATGACCAATGGATGGGTATTTATGACACTGTACAGGAGACAGGGACTAAGACCATCCGTGTAGACACGAAATGCAAAAATGCAAAATGGCTGCCTGAGGGGGCCTTACAAATAGCTGTGAAAAAAAGAGAAGCAAAAAGCAAAGCAAAGCAAAGATATATGTATCTGAAAGCAGAGATCCAAAAGAATAGCAAACAGAGATAAGAAAGCCTTCCTCAGAGATCAATTCAAAGAAATAGAAGAAAACAACATAATGGGAAAGACTAGAGTTCTC
The DNA here is from genome assembly GCF_002263795.3 of Bos taurus. Classification (NCBI taxonomy): domain Eukaryota; kingdom Metazoa; phylum Chordata; class Mammalia; order Artiodactyla; family Bovidae; genus Bos; species Bos taurus. The sequence goes on from NC_082638.1 coordinate 26,448,503, forward strand.
TTCAAGAAAATTAGATACAAAGGGAATATTTCATGCAAAGATGGGTTCAATAAAGGGAAGAAATGGTAAGGATCAAACAGAAGCAGAAGATATTATGGAGAGGTGGCAAGAATACACAGGGAAATTGTACAAAAATGACTTTCAAGACCCAGATAATCACAATGGTGTGATCACTCACCTAGAGCCAAACATGCGGGAATGTGAAATCAAGAGGGCCTTAGAAAGCCTCACTATGAACAAAGCTAGTGGAGGTGATAGAATTCCAGTTGAACTATCTCAAATGTTGAAAGATAATGCTGTGAAAGTGCTGCACTCAATATGCCAGCAAATGTGGAAAACTCAGCAGTGGCCACAGGACTGGAAAAGGTCAGTTTTCACTCCAATTCCAAAGAAAGGCAATGACAATGAATGCTCGAACTTCTTCACAGTTGCACTTATTTCACACGCTAGTAAAGCAATGCTCAGAATTCTCCAAGCCAGGCTTCAGCAATATGTGAACTGTGAACTTCCAGATGTTCAAGCTGGTTTTAGGAAAGGCAGAGGAACCAGAGATCGCATTGCCAATATCCGATGGGTCATCAAAAAAGCAAGCGAGTTCCAGATAAACACCTATTTCTGCTTTATTGACTATGCCAAATCCTTTGACTGTGTGAATCACAATAAACCGGGGAAGATTCTGAAAGAGACAGGTATACCAGACCACCTGACCTGCCTTGGAGGAACCTATATACAGGTCAGGAAGCAACAGTTAGACCTAGGCATGGAACAACAGACTGGTTTTGTATATGAAAAGGAGGACATCAGGCTTTGTATTATCACCTGCTTATTTAACTTGTAGGCAGAGTACATCACGAGAAACGCTGGGCTGAAAGAAGCACAAGCTGGAATTCAGATTACCGGGAGAAATATCAATAACCTCAGATTTGCAGATGACACCAACCTTATTGCAGAAAGTGAAGAGGAACTAAAAAGTCTCTTGATGAAAGTCAAAGAGAAGACTGGAAAATTTGGCTTAAAGCTCAACATTCTGAAAACGAAGACCATGGCATCTGGTCCCATCACTTCATGGGAAATAGATGGGGAAACAGTGGAAAGATTGTCAGACTTTACTTTTTTGCGGCTCCAAAACCACTGCAGATGGTGATTGCAGCCTTGAAATTTAAACACGCTTACCCCTTGGAAGGAAAGTTATGCCCAACCTAGATAGCATATTAAAAATCAGTGGCATTACATTGCCAACAAAGTTTGTCTAGTCAAGGATCTGTTTTTTCTAGTGATCATGTATGAATGTGAGAGTTGGACTGTGAAGAAAGCTGAGTGCTGAAGAATTGATGCTTTTGAACTGCGGTGATGGATAAAATTTTTGAGAGTCCCTTGTACTGCAAGGAAATCCAGCCTGTCCATCCTAAAGGAGATCAGTCCTGGGTGTTCATTGGAAGGACTGATGCTAAAGCTGAAATTCCAATACTTTGCTCACTCATGCAAAGTGTTGACTCATTGAGAAAGACCCAGATGCTCGGAGGGAATGGGGTCAAGACGAGAATGGGACTACAGAGGATGGAAGGCTGGATGGCATCACCGAATCAATAGACATGAGCGTGAGTGAACTCAGTGAACAGGTAGCCCTGGTGTGCTGCGATTCATGGGGTTGCAAAGAGTCGGTGATGAAGGACCAACTGAACTTAACTGAGAAAGGAGGATATAAATGAAACAGAGTGTGGTGCGGGGAAAAAAAAATGAAAGAAAGAAGGAAACCAGGAAAAGGTCTGATGTAGCAATGATAGATGCCCCACAATGAGAAATGTAGGTGTCTAGATGGAGAACACCAAAACTAAAAGGGTTGGGGTACATGGAAAATCTTGAGGAAATAAAAGTTGGAATCACCCTTAAATGAGTCAAGACGCAAGAATTGGATCGGGCATGGACAAATCGACCACTTCAAACGTGAAAGAAGAGTGACAAATCTCTTTACTGTCACTTGCTTATGTGAATCATATGCAGAATATACTATTTAAATACCAGTTGAGTGAATCAAAAGCTGGCATCAAAGTGGCTGGGAGAAACAGCAAAACACTCACATATATAGATGTTAACGCAAAAACAAAGAGAAAGTGAAGAGGAAATAAAGAGCCTTTTCATGAGGGTGAATGATTAGAGTGAAAAACCGTGCTGAAAACTCTACATTCATAAAAACAAAGATAAGGGCATCTGGTCCAATCACTACTTGCAAAATAGAAGGGGTAAACATGTGGAAACACTGACAAGCTTAATTTTCTTGAGCTTCAAAATTACTAGGAATGGTGACTGCAGTTATCAAATTAAATGTCACTTGCTTTTGGATGTAAAAGTTATGACAAACCTAAGCATTGCATTATAAAGAAAACACACCACTTTACTAAATTGTCAGTAAATAAAAAATGTCAATTATGGTAAGAGTGGAGACTCTCGGATGTTTTTGAGTAACTTATATGGCTTTTGATTGCTAATTTATTTAGCATCTTTTCATTGTTAAATCAGTAAGTACTTAAAATACATCATTTGGCAGGCACTATGTCTTAGCTGATGTGCAAGATACATAAGGAAACTTGTGTAGACATGAAACACATAGAAGAATTGAATATCTGTGATTAACTTGGTAGGAAGGAAGACAGTTTCTTTCCAATCCCAAACAATGCTTAGGAAAAATTGTGAAAAGTGGCTTATTATGACTGAAAATATTTTGCCTAATGTATCTCTAGAAATTCAATAAAAACATAGATAATGAAGCTACGAAGGGAAACACAACATATGTCTTCCAAGAACTGATTACCATGCTGAGATGCTGCATTCGCCACAAGGATTTAAGTCTGTCTTTGGAGGAGCAGGAAAGCAACATCAAAATATCCACTAAGAAATATAGGTGGTGTCTTGGTGGGAGAAAATAAAGGCATAATATAAAGAGAGTAGAGCAAGAATGACCTTTTATAATACTACTTGTAAAATGCCTAACTTTTGCTGACTTTGGTGTAATCTTTGAATATATCAGTCATGTTATGATAGTGATCGTGATTTCTGAGTAGGCTGCATCTATACTGTCAAGTATGAAACATATATTTATATATATTTTCAATGAATAAAACCTGCTGTTTAAACTCTTAGCTTTCTTCCCAATAATGGACATAAAATAATAAAACTGAAAAAGCACTAAAGTATATACTGTTCATTTGCTTTCTCTAAATGGGATTTGTATTGTTCCTTCTCCCATATCATCCTATCAGCCTTTGGCTGATCTCCACATTTCCTTGCCCCAGCCATTTATGAGATAACTATTCCAAACAACCTCGGAGAAGAACAGGCCCACTTAAGACAGTGGCTTTCCAAATATATGCCTATATATATATTTACTCTTGTCTTGGGTTAGTGCAGCAGCTCACTAATCTGACTGCTGCCCTTTCTCACCTTATTAAAGGTGATCTGTTCCTGTAAAGTGCTGGTCTCATTCTTTTTCTGAACCTTGCCTTCTCTGACTCCCTTATGCTACAGACAAACTGAGTGGTTGACAGGTACATAAGATGCATGACCTAACCTGGAGGTGCCTTTCCTGCCATCCAGATGCCTGAGCAGTTTGGAACAGGGAAGGAAACAATGCACATAGCCAATTGAGTTCAGTGCCCTTGAAGATCACCTAGGAGCCTGAGTGGCTTAGACTTGGGATGTGCATGAAACACAGGGAACACTTTGGGCAGTGCCATCGCAGATTACCCAGGAACCTGAGCTGAGTGGACTGAGGAAGTACATGTCACCTATGACAGTGGCAAGCCCACTGTGCTCCATCCACCTTAGGCACCCTCACTCACATATTCTACAGGTGTTTTTTTTTTTTTTTCCAGTGTGCTCCTCCTCATCATTGTACCACTGATACAAATAAGGGCCTGCTGTGCCCTTGTGTTATGGTGCAAACTAGTCTTGTGTAAGCATGTCACAGAAGAGAATTGCAAAATGAGGAAGTAAAAATAAGCAAAGAAGGGTGAACTAGCCCAGAAGTGACAGAAGCTACAGATTGAAACTCTGAAGCTAATGTAGAAACTGTGCAATTCAAGGACAGCAATAGTATTGGACAACAAGTAGAAGCAGGAAAAAGAGATTGTCTGACACTGATCTGGCACCACTAAACTCACAACAATTTCTCTAGAGAAATTGGTAGATTATTCTTTACTGCTTTCATGTTTTTTAATTAAACACTCTTTTGTTCCTGATCATTCCCTTTAATTTCATTTCTATATACCACAATATAAATGTTTGATAATTATTTTGACTTCTAAATTTTCTCCAGTAATCATAGGAGTTTAAATTCTATTCTAGGTTCTTAATCTTTGATTTTGAAACTTTTTATTAATAAATGTTTATCCTTTAGGAATTCTGTATTTAGAATCTATTTTCACTTATTAATTTAATTCCCAGTTGATCGCACTCTTGCCTTTTTACTCTCCCTTTACTCCTCCTAGAAACCTTTATCTCCCTCCTCAGTTTGCTCTGATCCATATAACTCTGTCAATTCCTTTAACTGTTTTTGATTATGGAAAATTGCTTCACCATCAACCTTGGGTTTTCTCCTCTGTTCTGAGGATGCAGAATTCTTAATGTGACTAACTCAGCACCAAAATGCAGAGGCCATAAAGTTAATCCAGAGCTTTAGATCATTGTTGAACTCCTGACACCAATGAACTTTAAAAAAGAAGCAAAGTCAAAAGGTTCCATGCCTACATGGAAATGAAGCCCCAAGCTGAAACCAGCAATTTCAGTGCAAGACAACTCACACCTATTCTCCAGCAAAGCAGCAACACAAAAATGAACATTATAAAAGGTACTACCTGAAGCCGTACCAAACCCACAGACACCACAATGCACATTACAGGACAATTCATTGCATTTCATAGAGAAGTGATCCAGCACCACCTGACAGACCACAGGCACACAATATCCCAAACATTAAAGCTTGAAAACTTACAGGTTCAGTCCCACCCACAAAGATCAGATTCCACCACAAACTGGATCCAAAATGCTGCGGCCTGCAGAAAGGGGACCAAAACCACTGCAATCTAAACCAAATGAAGCTTTTAAGTTTAATAAGGTCCCATTTGCTTATTTTTGCTTTTATTTCCAATATTCCAGGAGGTGGGTCATAGAGGATCCTGCTGTGATGTATGTCGGAGAATGTTTTGCCTATGTTCTCCTCTAGGAGTTTTATAGTTTCTGGTCTTACGTTTAGATCTTTAATCCATTTTGAGGGGCCTAATTAAACTTAAAATATTCTGCACAACACAGGAAACTATAAGCAAGGTGAAAAGACAGCCTTCAGAATGGGAGAAAATAATAGCAAATGAAGCAACTGACAAACAACTAATCTCAAAAATATACAAGCAACTCCTACAGCTAATTCCAGAAAAATAAACGGCCCAATCAAAAAATGGGCCAAAGAACTAAATAGACATTTCTCCAAAGAAGACATACAAATGGCTAACAAACACATGAAAAGATGCTCAACATCAGTCATTATCCGAAAAATGCAAATCAAAACCATAATGAGGTACCATTTCATGCCAGTCAGAATGGCTGTGATCCAAAAGTCTACAAGCAATAAATGCTGGAGAGGGTGTAGAGAAAAGGGAACCCCCTTACACTGTTGGTGGGAATGCAAACTAGTACAGCCACTATGGAGAACAGTGTGGAGATTCCTTAAAAAGCTGGAAATAGAACTGCCTTATGATCCAGCAATCTCACTGCTAGGCATACACACCGAGGAAACCAGAATTGAAAGAGACACGTGTACCCCAATGTTCATAGCAACACTGTTTATAATAGCCAGGACACGGAAGCAACCTAGATGCCCATCAGCAGATGAATGGATAAGCAAGCTGTGGTACATATACACAATGGAGTATTACTCAGCCATTAAAAAGTACATTTTTTTTTCTCAGTTTTCTGAATGTTGAGCTTTATTTATTTTTTTAAAACTTTACAATATTGTATAAGTTTTGCCAAATATCAAAATGAATCCACCACAGGTATACCTGAGTTCCCCATCCTGAACCCTCCTCCCTCCTTCCTCCCCTACCCTCCCACTGGTTCGTCCCAGTGCACCAGCCCCAAGCATCTAGTACCATGCATCGAACCTGGACTGGTGACTCGTTTCATACATGATATTATACAGGTTTCAATGCCATTCTCCCAAATCATCCCACCCACTCCCTCTCCCACAGAGTCCAAAAGACTGTTCTATACATCTGTGTCTCTTTTGCTGTCTCCTACACAGGGTTATTGTTACCATCTTTCTAAATTCCATATATATGTGTTAGTATACTCTACTGGTGTTTTTCTTTCTGGCTTACTTCACTCTGTATAATAGGTTCCAGTTTCATCCATAATCAGTTCTAATGAGATGGAAAATACATGGGGAAACAGTGGAAACAGTGTCAGATTTTATTTTTTGGAGGGCTGCAAAATCAATACAGTTGGTGATTTGCAGCCATGAAATTAAAAGACACTTACTCCTTGGAAGGAAAATTGTGCACCACCTAGATAACATATTCAAAAGCAGAGACATTACTTTGCCAACAAATGTCCGACTAGTCAAGGCTATGGTTTTTAAAGTGGTCATGTATGGATGTGAGAGTTGATCTGTGAACAAAGCTGAGCACCAAAAAATCGATGTTTTTGAACTGTGGTGTTCAAATGACTCTTGAGACTCCCTTGGACTGCAATGAGATCCAACCAGTTCATTCTAAAGGAGATCAATCTTGGGTGCTCATTGAAAGGACTGATGCTAAAGCTGAAATTCCAATACTTTGGCCACCTCGTGCGAAGAGTTGACTCATTGGAAAAGACTCTGATGCTGGGAGGGATTAGGGGCAGGAGGAGTAGGTGATAACAGAGGATGACATGGCTGGATGGCATCACTGACTCAATGGACATGAGTTTGAGTGAACTCCAGGAGTTGGTGATGGATAGGGAGGCCTGAAATGCTGTGATTCATGGGGTCAGACACAACTGACTGAACTGAACCGAACTGAGAAAGGAGGGAATAAAGAAAACACAGTGGCATGTGTAAATACATATTTTTTTAGAGAAGGAAAACATTAAAAGCTCTGATAATTCTTAGACAGTATTAAATGCCATACTGTGAGGATATCCACATGGAAAAGACCACAAAAAAAAAAAAAAAGAAAAAAAAAGAAAGGAAAGGAAAAAGAAAAAAAAAAAAAAGGTGTTTGGGTGCTTGAGAAAATTCTTCAAGAGATAAAAGTTGAAAACCTCCATTAAATGGGCAAGGAAATAGCTCCTTGAGTCCCAACACAGCATGTCCCAGCAAACAGGATGAACCCAAAGTGAAATATCCCCCAACAATATTTTAACCAAACACTGAAAATTTAAACACAAAAAAACAAACATTAAGAGCAGCGAGAGTAAAGACATAAATATACTGTCAGATCCCCATAAAGATAGCAGCTGAACTTTCAATAGAAACTCTTCAGGCCAGTAGAGCATGGTAGAACATTCTCAAAATTATGAACAAGCCAAAACCAACACCAACACGGATCTTATTCAGCTATGAAGGAGAAATCAAATGGTTTAAGCAAAAGTTTTAAGCAGTCATTAACATGAAACTGCTAAACTCTTAATGATGTGGTGAAACTGGGACACTGAGTTCATATGTCATCAGATTTGCAAAACTCATCAGTGGACATGAGTTTGGAAAAGGACAGTTTTCATTCACACCAAAGGTAGGTAAGGCCAAAGAATGTTCAAACAAGCATGCGCGGTTGCTCCTTTCACATGTTAGCTGGGTAAAACTCAAAATTCTACAACAGTACATAAACTAAGAACTTTCAAGGGGAAAGCTCGACTTGGAAACAATACATGAACCAGAGAACAATTTGGAAACATTCATTGGATCCTAGAGGGAACCAGGAATTTCAGAAAATCATTTACTTCTGCTTCAGTGACTCCACTAAAGACATTGACTGTGTATATCACAGTAAACTGTGAACAGTTTGAAAGAGACAGGAATCATGGACCTTCTAACCTGTCACATGAGAAATGTGTATGCCATTCAAGATGTAAGAGTTGGAACAAGACATGGAAAAATTGATCAGTATAAACCTGGGAAAGGTGAGTGACAAGACTGCATATTATCAGTCTTCTTATGTGAAATATATGCAGACTATACTATTCAAAAGGCCAGGCTGGGTGGATAATAAACTAGAATCAATGTTTCTGGGATAAACTTCAACAACCTTAGACAGACAGATAGAAACACTGTAAAAAGAGAAAGTGAAGAGGAGCTAAAGAGGGTCTTGCTAAGGATGAATGAGGAGTGTAGAAACCTCGCTGAGAACTCAATAGTCAAATGAACAACACAAGGTGTCTGGTCCCATCACGACTTGGCAAATAGAAGGGGAAAACATGGAATAAGTGATTAACTTAATTTTCTTGGGCTCCAAAATCACTGTGAATGGTGACTGCAGGCATGAAATGAAGAGACACTTTCTTCTTGGAGAAAAAACTATGGAAAAACCTTGACCTTGTATTAAAAAGAAGAAAGACGAGCTTATTAACAAAGGTCTCCTCAGTCACAAACCCCTATCGTTTATCCATTAGTCATGTAAAGGTGTGAGAATTGGAATCTAAAGAAGGCTGAGAGCTCGAGAACTGATGCCTTCAAACAGTGATGTTGGAGAAAACTCTTAGGGGTCCCTTGAACTGCAAACAGATCCCGCCAATCAATCCACAAGGAAACCAACCCTGGATATACATCTGAAGCACTCATACTGAAGCTGAAAGTCGAGGATTTTGCTAAACTAATTCAAAGAACCAACTCTGGAAAACACCATGACACTGGGAAAGACTGAGGACAGGAGGAGAAGGTGCTGATAGAGGATGAGATGTTTGGAGGGCATCACCAGTTCAATGGACATGTGTTTGAGCAAACTATGGGAAACACTGAAAGAGAGGGAGGCCTGCTGTGCTACAGTCACAAAGGGTTGGACATGACTCAATGAATGAACAACAGCAATTAAAATATCTAGAACTACTTCTAGGCTAACAGAGTTTGGCCAGGAGAATGCACTGGTCATAGCAAACACCCTCTTTCAACAACACAAGTGAAGACTCTAACATGAACATCACCAGATGGTCAACACCAAAATCAAATTGATTCTATTCTTTCCAGTCAGAGATGGAGAAGCTCTATACAGTCAGCAAAAACAAGATCAGGAGCTGACTGTGGCTCAGATCATGAACTCCTTATTACCTAATTCAGACTTAAATTCAAGAAAGTAGGGAAAACCAAACTCTGATAGCCTTTTCCCTGCTTTATTCTGTATTAAAGGCTAAATTTGCCTGTTATCACAGGTGTTTCTTGACTTCCTACTTTTGCATTCCAGTCCCTTATAATGAAAAGAATTTCTTTTCGGTTGTTAGTTCTAAAAGGTCTTGTGGTTCTTCATAGAACCATTCAACTTCAGCGTCTTCAGCATTTCTGACTGGTGCATAGGCTTGGGTTACTGTGATTTTGAATGGTTTGCCTTGGACAAACAGAAATCATTCTGTCGTTTTTGAGATTGCATCCAAGTACTGCATTTTGGAGTCTTTTGTTGACCATGATGGCTACTCCATTTCTTCTAAGGGATTCCTGCCCACAGTAGTAGATATCATGGTCATCTGAGTTACATTCACCCATTCCAGTCCATTTTAATTTGCTGATTCCTAGAATGTCGATGATCACTCTTGCCATCTCCTGTTTAACAACTTCCAATTTGCCTTCATTCATGGACCCCATATTCCAGGTTTCACCAGTCACATGCACAACTGGGTATTGTTTTTGCATTGGCTCCATGTCTTCATTCTTTCTGGAGTTCTTTCTCCACTCATCTCCAATAGCATATTGGGCACCTACCGACCTGAATAGTACAGGTTTAAAAGAAACTGGTCCTAAGGGCTTATTTACAAACAATGGGATAACCAATTCAACTTCTTCTTCTTCTTTTTTTTTATTAATCTGTTCGTTTTTTTTTTCCCCCCAGTATATAAAATTGTTTTAGTCACTCTGTTATTCTAGCAATTTGACTGCTTCACATAGTTTGAGACATTTATTAACAGATATTCCTGTTGTAAATACCCAAATTCCTCCTTTTTTAGTATGTTTAGTAGCAATGGCATCTTATTCATTCTCATTTCAGTAACTAAATCTGCTCTTTTCGTTTTTTAGTTTACCTAATATTCTTTTTACTATCTTTGTTTCATGTTCAATTTTCTGTATTCTTTTTCTATTAACTTAAAACCATACTAATATTTGTTCATTTCCTCTTTCTTCTTTCTGTGAAATTAGATTTTTTTTCCCAGCTTTTAAAGAAGGCATTACCTTCTCCCCAGAATTGAAGAGCTTTCTTTTTATGTAACCTTAAATATATATGGGTTCTTCTTCTGCTGTATCTGATGGCTTTCTAAATTGGGTTTTCATTTTAAATCACCTTAGAATATGTTCCCATTTCCCCTGTGAGTTATTCTTCGCCTCATCGAGCCCTTCAGAATGTGTTGTTTAATTTTCCATGCATTCAGTTCAGTCGCTCAGTCATGTCCGACTCTTTGTGACCCCATGGATTGCAGCACACCAGGCCTCCCTGTCCATCAAAAACTCCCAGAGTTCACTCAAACTCACATCCATTGAGTCAGTGATGCCATCCAGCCATCTCATCCTCTGTCGTCCCCTTTTCTTTGTGCCCCCAATTTATCTCAGCTTCAGTAGTTTCCAGAGTCAACTCTCGAATGAGATGGCCAAATTACTGGAGTTTCAGCTTTAGCATCATTCCTTCCAAAGAACACCAAGGTCTGATCTCCTTTAGAATGGACTGATTGGACTCCTTGCAGTCTATGGGACTCTCAGGAGTCTTCTCCAATGCCACAGTTCAAAAGTGTCAATTCTTTGGCGCTAAGCTTTCTTCACAGCACAGCTCTCACATCCATATATAACTACTGGAAAAACCGCAGTTTTGACTAGACGGTCCTTTGTTGGCAAAGTAATGTTTCTGCTTTTGAATATGCTATCGAGGATGGCCATAACTTTCCTTCCAAGGAGTAAGCGTCTTTTAATTTCATGGCTGCAATCACCATCTGTGGTGATTTTGCAGCACCCTCCCCCCCCCCCAAATGAAGTATGACTCTGTTTCCACTGTTTTCCCATCTATTTCCCATGAAGTGATGAAAACCGATGCCATGATCTTAGTTTTCTGAATGTTGGCTTTTAAGTCAACTTTTTGAGGTATGACCTAAATCCAATCCTTTATGATTATATAGTAGAAGTGAGAAATAAATTTAAGGGACTAGATCGGATAGAGTGCATGATGAACTATGGACAGAGGTTTGTGACATTGTACAGGAGACAGGTATCACGACTATCCTCATGGAAAAGAAATGCAAAACAGCAAAATAGGTGTCTGTGGAGGCCTTAAAAATAGCTGTGAAAAGAAGAGAAGTGAAAAAGAAAGGAGAAAAGGAGTGATATAAGCATCTGAATGCAGTGTTCTCAAGAGTAGCAAGGAGAGATAAGAAAGCCTTCCTCAGCGATCAATGCAAAGAAATAGAGGGAAGCAAAAGAATGGGAAAGACCATCCCCTCAAGAAAATTAGCGATACTGAAGGAACATTTCATGCAAAGATGGGTTCTATAGAGGACAGAAATTTTACGGACCTAAAAGACTCAGAAAATATTAAGAAAAGTGGCAGGAATACAGACTAGAACTGTACAAAATAGATCTTCAAGACCCAGATATTCACGATGGTGTGATCGCTCACCTAGAGCCAGACATCCTGGAATGTCAAGTCAAATGGGCCATAGAAAGAATCACTCCGAATAAAGCTAGTGGAGGTTATGGAATTCTAGCTGAGCTATTACACATCCTGAAAGATGATGCTGTGAAAGTGCTGAACTCAATATGCCAGCAAATTGGAAAACATAGCAGTGGCCATGGGACTGAAAAAGATCGGTTTTCATTCCAACCCCAAAGAAACACAGTGCCCGATAATGCTCAGATTACCACACAATTACACTCATCTCACGTTCTAGTGAAGTAATGCTCAAAGTTCTCCAAGCCAGGTTTCATTAATACATGAACCGTGAACTTCCAGATGTTCAAACTAGTTTTAGAAAATGCAGAGGAACCAGAGATCCAAATGCCAACAATCTTGGATCATTGAAAAAGCAAGAAGGTTCCAGAAAAGTAAAAACAAACAAACCAAAAAACACCTATTTCTGCTTTATTGACTATGCCAAAGCTTGGATTGTGTGGATCACTAGAAACTGTGGAAGATTCTGAAAGAGATGGAAATACCAGACCACCTGGCCTGCCTCTGGAGAAACCTATATGCAAGTCAGGAAGCAACAATTAGAAATGGACATGGAACAACAGGTGGGTTCCAAATAGAAAGAGGAGGATGTCAAGGTTGTATATTGCCACCCTGCTTATTTGACATGAATGCAGAGTACATCATGAGAAACTCTAGGCTGGAAGAAGCAGAAGCTGGAGTCCAGATTGCCAGGAGAAATGTCAATAACCTCAGATATGCAGATAACACCACACTTATGGCAGAAAATGAAGAGGAAGTGTCAAGCCTCTTGATGAAAGTGAAACAGGAAAGTGAAAAACTGGGCTTAAAGCACAACATTCTGCAACGAAGATCATGGCATCTGGTCCCATCACATCATGGGAAATAGATGGGGAAACAGTGGAAACTATGTCAGGCTTTATTTTTGGAGCTCCAGAATCACTGCAGATGGTGATTGTAGCCATGAAATTAAAAGACATTTACTCCTTGGAGGGAAAGTTATGTCCAACTTAGATCTCATTTTAAAAAGCAGAGACATTACTTTGCCAACGAAAATCCATCTAGTCAAGGCTATGTTTTTTCCAGTGGTCATATATTGATATGAGAGTTGGACTGTGAAGAAAGCTGAGTACCAAAAAATTGATGCTTTTGAACTGTGGTGTTGGAGGAGACTCTTGAGAGTCCCTTGGACTGCAAGCAGATCCCACCAGTCCATCCTTAAGGAGACCAGTCTTGGGTGTTCTTTGGAAAGACTGATGCTAAAGCTGAAATTCCAGTATTTTGGCCACCTCACGTGTAGAGTTGACACATAAAAATCTCTGATGATGGGAGGGATTTGGATCAGGAGGAGAAGGGAACGACAGAGGATGAGATGGCTGGATGGCATCATCGTCTCGATGAACTTATGTTTGCCTGAACTCCAGGAGTTAGTAATGCACAGGGAGGCCTGGTGTGGTGTGATTCATGGGGTGACAAAGATTCGGACACGGGCCTGTGACTGAAATGAAATGAGTAAATTAACTGTTTTGTTGTTGTTGTTGTTGTTGAGCATGTCATTGGTAATATATGAAAGGAACAAGTGTAATACATACATACATACCCGTTCAAGTGATATTTCATGTGTTACATCACTACATTCCTGTCTGACACTCTGTATCACACAGACTGTCACCATAATGTATCCTCAATGCATGGGATTCTCAAGGTGAAAAAGTAGGAATGGGTTGCCATCCTTAGTTCCAGGAGATCTTCCCAACTCAGATCGAACCTGCCTGTCTTATGACCTCTATGTTAGAAGACAGGTTCCTTAGTACTAATACTACCTGGGCAACCATTAGCTTATATATGGCTACACATATACATGCATATGTATATGTTGAAAGTTTGGGTATATAATTTTGCTGTCTACAGGTAGCAGTATATATTTTGCAGGAGGTATATAACTGCAGGTATGTCCTTTTGCAGGATCTAATGATTTGCTAAAAGTGGTTTCACTTACATTCATGTCAGAGAATTATATAATTTCCCTTGTGACTTACCCTTTGAAATATTGGTTCTTTAGGAATATCTTGTATAATTTTTCATACATTGACAAATTTGCAAACACATATCCCATTTTTAAATTTTAGCTTCACATCTTGGTTTTCAGAGAATATACTTGGTATTATGTAAAATACTAAGACTTGTTTTATGCCTTAATGTGAAGCATATTTTTGAGAATATTTCAAAGAAAGTTCAGGTACAATTGAAAATATGACATACACACACACACACACACAGAGTATGTGTTTATATGCCTATTTGAACATATCAGTGTAGGTACATAATTTTAAATATATATATATATTTTTACCCTTCTTTGATCTTGAAGTGTTTTGGGTCATGTTCCTCAGATTTATAGTTTGCTTTCAGTCTCCTGTCTTTTTGGGATTTATACTAAACCTGTATTAGGTATTTTCACATTACTTTAGGTCCTCTGACTCTGATGCTGGGAGGGATTGGAGGCAGGAGGAGAATGGGGTGACAGATGATAAGATGGATGGATGGCATCACCGACTCGATGAACGTGAGAGATGGTGATGGACAGGGAGGCCTGGCGTGCTGCGATTCATGGGGTCGCAAAGAGTTGGACATGACTGAGCGACTGAATTGAACTGAACTGAACTAATGTCCTATTCAGGCAGAAGCCCACAGTCAACTTCTTTGAGAGTGTAAGAATCTTTCTAGAGACAGTATCTTTCTGAGGTTGTAGAGAATAGAGCACACTGTGAACCAAGAAATTTGCCAGCCATATCAGTAAACAAATGATGCTGCAGGCATCAAGTCATAAGCCCTTGAATCTATCCATAAACGTAAAACCTGGGGGAACTCTTGATGAAATCAGTTTGCCCACTATCAAGTCCTTAGTTACTGCACTTGAAGCTAGTGTGGCCTGAAGAACTGACTTGAGACAGAAAGAATAGATACTAGCCCTAGTTAAGGTGATTATCAAAGGAATTATTTCAAGGAGCCCAGATTCTTGCATCTACCATAGGTGGAAAATATTTAAATCCATTCACTTGAGGTGTCCAGTTTTTCTTTCGTTAACCATAATATTCAGACATTCTCCATACCTGATCATTGTACCAAAATTTCTGTAAAACTTGGATCCTCCTATCCTTCGTTAGAGCAGTCTTTTTGCGATACTTGAGAAGTCGCTTCTCATGATTAAATCCTTCTTAGAATGAAAGGCTTGATGAAGAAAACATAATTCTCCACTTTTGAGCTATGCATTTTTCCCATTAGGTAGCACACATTCTAGAACTGCAATATAAGGGATTCTTGTGCAGCACCTCACTGTTAACTTATGTTTACTAATTCCTACTTCCCAAAGTTTTGAAAGTCAAAGGTCAGCTATTACTTGGGGCTGGTGCACTGGGACCACCCAGAGGGATGGTATGGGGAGGGAGGTGGGAGGAGGGTTCAGGATGGGGAATACATGTATACCTGTGGTGGATTCATTTTGATATATGGCAAAGCCAATACAATATTGTAAAGTTAAAAAATAAAATTAAATTTAAAAAATAAAATTAAACTTGAGGGGATTCATGGTTTCATAAACCGGTGACATCAGTTTATGAAAATATATAACCATATATGTTTACTTTACTTTTAGAAAGCCGTTCTTTACTTTTGGAAACAATGGAAAATTAGGGAAGTGAAGGGACACAAGTATAGAGTCTGAATTTATTCTGCCCAACATAGCTCTGCATTTAAGTTTGTCTTTTTTTTTTTTTTTGCTTTTTCTTTGCCTATACATACTAAAGCCACCCTGGGTACACATTTTAATTGACATGCAGTGATGCTTTACTTGTCACTAGCACAAATTAGACAAAGACTGATTTTCTTTCCTTACAATGTTGTGTTAGTGTCTGCTGCCCAGCAAAATAAATCAGTTATTAGTAAATACAGGTGAGCCTCCCTTTTGAGCAGTCCTCCGATCTCCCACTTGGGCCTCCTCTCCTACTCCAAAATCAATTCCACTAGAGCACTGCATAGCAATAGCTATCTACTACATACTTGGTATGTCCTTCCTGCACTGTGTCCACAAGTCTGTTTTCCATGACTGCATCTCTTCCTACACTCCAAATGGTTTACTCAGCATCTGTTTTCTGGATTCCACTTAAATGCATTAATATGCACACACATATATTTATTACTTCTTTATTTGGTTGCCACAAACCTCAATCGCTCTGTGTGGAATTCAATTCCATGACCAGGGATCAAACCTGGGACCCCTGCATAGGGATCATGGTGTCTTAGCCACTGGACCAACAGGGCATTCCCCTGTTGTTGTGTTTTTTTTTAAATGATGGCCATTTGGAATGGTGTGAGGTGATATGTTGTTGTACTTTTGATCTGTGTGCCTTTGTTAAGTTGAGGTTGTTTTTTCTATGTTCAGTTTTTGAAGAGCTTCTATCACAAACACTTGTTGAATTATTTCAAAAACTTTCACCAACTATTGAGGTAATCATATGGTTTTAAACCTTGACTATACATTGATATGCAACTATTGAAGAATGTTTCCATATCTTGAATAAACCCCACACTTAATTATGGTGTCCAATCCTTTTATGGTATTGGTGGAATTTTTTGCTCATATTTTGGTAAGGATGTTTGCCTCTGTTCATCTATGAGATATTAGTCTCTAACTTTCTTTTTCTGTGTTATCTCGGGGTTGATATCAGGGTGATGGTGAACTTGTAAGATGACTTCTGGATTTTCCTTCCACTCTAGAGTTTTGGAAGCGTTTCAGAAGTGCATGTGCCAGCAGTTCTCTGACTGGTTCATAAAATTTCCCTGTGAAGCTTTCTGGAGTTTAAGTTTGCCAACTGGAAATTTTTTCATCACAGTTTCAATCTTAGTGCTTGTAATTGCTCTGTTCATATTTTCTGTTTTTTTTTTTTTTTTTTCAGCTAAAAAAAATTTAGCTGAATTTCTTAGTATTTGTCCATGGCTCAAATTCTAAATTTTATTGACTTATAGTTGTTTGCTGTAGTCCCTTATGACTCTTTGTTATTTCTGTTATATCAGTCATAATGTCATCCTTTGTCATGTCAAATTGATGGATTTGTTGTCCTCTTTGTCTTGATAAGTCTGTATCATGATTTGTCTATTTTACTTCTCCTCTCCAAGAGACCCTTTTTAGTGATACTGATTTTGGCTATTTTTTTTATCATTTCTTTTTTTTTTAATTTCTGCTTTGATTTTTATCATTTTTTCCCCTTCTATTCACTTTGGGGAATTTTGCCTGATTTTTCTTCTTTCTCTAAATGCTTCAGATTGTAGGTTATGTTGATTACTTGAGATGTGTAGAATTTATCAACTTCACTCTTTTACTGCTTTAGCATGCTCCATAACTTTTGGATAATCATGTTTTAAATATTATTTTCTTCTAAGATTTTTCTTTCATTTTCTCTCACATTTCATGAGTGATCTCTTGGCCATGTACAGTTGTATTTATTCATCTACATGGATTCATGTTTCTCACAGTCCTCACCTGCAAATTCTGCTATGTAAATCATAACGTTTTGGTTAAAAAAAAAAAAGATTAATACCATTACCACTATCTCAAATTTATCAAGGCTTGATTTGAGATCCATTTTGTGATATATCTTGAAGATATTTTATTTTCACTTTAGAAAAAATGTGTATTCTGCTCTGCTTCAGTGAAATGTACTATACGTATCAATTTACTTTGTCTGGTCTTGTGTGCCTTTGAACACTTGTGTTTCATTTTAAACTTTATTTCTAAATTGGAGGATAGTTTCTTTCCAGTGTTGTGTTGGCTTCTGCTGTACAACAGTGTGTATTAGCATATAGGAGGCCAAAGTCTTTTTTTGTGTGTGTGTTGTTGATTGTCTGTTACTTATTCATTTTTCTAGTCCCTATAGAAATGTTTATCGTCTTTTCCCCATTCCATTTCTAGAATGTTTTATCACCTTTACTACCACAACATCCAAGTTATTTTCAAGGAGCCTGCCTACTTTTTCTTTCATTATGTTTTGAGTTTTTACCACATTCCTTTGCCTACAACATATTTCTCTGACTTCACATTTCCCTACTGCGTTCCTCATCATTTCTTCCCAAACTTCTGCGTAATAGTTATTGCTCCTCGTCTCCACTCCAAGTTGATAAAATTAGTTGAGTGTCTAGTGTGGGCTTTGCAGTTGGAGAGACTGACAACTATGTTCTTGAATCTGCAGTTGAGTCTTCCGTCTCTAATGGTGATACCATATCTGTTCATGTCATTTGTAGATGTCTATAGAATTAGTCTGACATTAGGCAGTCTATTTGCTGAAGATTGGTTGCGTTTTTCTGTCTTGCTTGTTGTGTAGTGTGAGGCATCAGCCCTGGGTTGTGTAGGCAGTTGGGTGCAGTACATCTGAGATTAAGAAAGAGGCCTTCAACGAGACTGTCACCAGTTAATAATCAGTGTAGACAGGAATTCTCTAGTGTCCCATGATCCTGGTCTCAGTGTGAAAGGTTGTAATGGAATGCAAAAGCTGGGATTCTTGGCCTCCAGAGGAGAGGAATTCAATCTGGGGCCAGAGATAAGGCTGGATCACTCAGAGCTTTGTATAATAAAATTTTATTAAAATATCAATGAGATAGAGAAAACTTCTCATATAGGCATCAGAATGGGGCAGAAAGAGTACCCTCCTGCTAGTCTTCAGCTGGATATTATATAGTCACTAGTAGTCTGTTAATGAAAGAAAGGAATGTTTTAAAACTCAGAGTGGTATCAGGCCCCCTCACACATAAGATGCATTTTGGGATAATCTTGGCATCAGATGATTCATCCCGGGCCATAAAATGATTGTCTTGAAGAAGGATAGATTACCATACAAATGATTCATTTACACAGATTAGGGAAATACTATCTGAGTATGACATACTGGTTTGTCAAGTAGGTTCTGAGCCATTAGGAGGAACTGACTTAAGAACAGAGTTTGGGGTAAAAGCATAGTACATTAGCATAGTTTAAGACAAACATTTCCATAAGAAAAATGCATTGGTTATCTCAAGGTTTGAGAATAGTTAACTTCAGATGAAACCAGGTGTCATTCTGGCAATATAACATTTTAAGAGAAACCTCCTTTTAAATTTGTATAAAGACAGAAAAAAAAAAATATTGCTAGTTTGTTTCCTCCTGCTACTTAAGAGAGATAAAAATGTCTGATACTTTCAGGCCAAATCCTTCATTTGGAGACCCCAGCCTTCCTGCCTGTTACCCTCTCAGATGATGACAGCAGAAAATATCAGGCCCAACTTATGCCCAGAGAACTACAATACCATAGTGATAGATTGAGGAGATTAAAAAAGTAACATAGATAAATGGTAAATAAATAAGTAAAAGGTGCCACAAGCAATAAACACTACAGAGAAGACAACAGATTCATAATGAGAGCCAATCAAGTAAATCTCAAGGCAAAAAACACCACCAGAGTAGAGTGCCAACTGAAAAATAAAGAAAGCAAATCTGACAAGAAGAGCAGGACAGCCCCCACAGAATAACAGAAAACCACAGTTAATATAGAAATGCATACCCATGTTAAAGAATGAAGTGATGCAACAGCAATTAAAGGCACAGAAAATAGGAAACCAAAGTAAAAGTAGAAATAGCTATACAAAAATTAAAAATATAGTTGAAATAATCTTCAAGATCAAATCAATGTGTAGTAACAAAGAAGCATACAACTGAGAAAAATAGTGCACAAACAACACAACAATTCAATGCATCAAAAGAATAATACATATTTCCTTGTGTCTCATCTGTGAGTGTCCTAGTGCTCAACATGGGCCAGAGGACAATTACACCTCTTTGGGAAGTTCTCCAAAGATGGAGAGAACTGGATTCTGGATATCTCTAAGGGCACCTCAGACTCAAAACTGCTATAATTCCTGTGCGTTCTTATAGCTGCCTGAGCCTGGGCATTTTTTTTTTTTTTTTTGACCTCTTCTCAGCTTTGGATGTAATCCGTAGACACAGGGTCTGCATCATTAATCCTGTGTATTTAATCTGCAGCATGCACAACTGGATGGAAGATTCATAATCCTCTTTCTTAATGGCTCTGTCCCTGGGCCTCAGGTGTAAATTTCATCCTTCCTCACATGTGGTCACCAAATGTGTCTGACTTGAGACACTTGTGGTGCACTGGGGTCTGCCATGATGAGCACAGAAGGTTAAGGTACAGCTGCTTGGAATTCTGGAAACATGGTGGTGCTAGTTATGAATAGGAGCCAGCAGCCATAGGCAGAAGAGGTTTTGCCTGAATGGGATCCTTTTCTAGCCTGTGTTTGCAGGAGCATGAGTGGTACTTCTGCTGGTCTTTCTCTATTGCCTTATAGTAGGTGTTAACAGGTGGGAAGGTGAGGCGCTACCAAGGTATCTCTGCCTCCTGAGTGTGACACAGTACAGTCGCTTTGGCAGTTTGGGAATTCTCAAAAGGTATTCCCTGCTACACAACGACTCGTACCTGCTCCGTCAGGCCATTTCCACATAGTCAACAGCAGTCCTCTCCCAGGATCCCTCTAAATCCCTTCTTAATTCCTTTTCACTCAGGTATGTCTGGAACCCACATGGGACACTCTGGTGAGCAGGGTCTTCTGCTATTTGATGCTGTGGGAGAACTATTGTCCTTGCAGAAGTATTATTTGTGATCCATTTATTGAGAGAGTTGCATTTCACATCTGCCTACATTTCTGCCTTCTTGGAACTGCTAAGTTTTTCCTGGAAAGCTCAATTATTATTTTTTCCTTGACAGAAAAACATGAAACATTAGTTGCCATGAATCAATCTGTTTGATGGGACATTGCTTACGTACACACGTAACTGGTACTACTTTGACTTTCAATATGCAATCAAGCATATTGTGTTGTCTTTTTTTCTTTCCCCCTTGGAAATTTCTTTTAATGAGGAATTGTCATCAGCATGAAGAAATGCAGAACTTTCCACATAAAATATAATAGCAAAATTGGGCTCAAAAAGGCAGCACTTGAATATCTCTAGCTATTTTTTGAACGTTCCTGACATTTTCCCAGCGTACAAATGTCTAACTTCAGATCTCAAAGAGCAATTCCATTCAGTAGATATCAAAGGTGAGACTTCCATGGGCATAATTTAATTATTGTATAATAAGATGGCAAGTTCATAGGAAATTACCAGTTGGTACTTGACTACTTGAAAAAAGAGAGAAAACGACAGCAATGACCAAAAAATAAAATTGAAAAAAAAAAAAAAACAGGAATGTGTAGTTAGTTATTTAATTATAAGAGGTACACATGAATTGATGTTTGTATCACAGAATAAGCAAGGAGATAGCATACAATCATCTATATCTGCTTAACTGTCTCTGCTAATGACTTGGACACTGTGGATCACACACAAACCAAAAAAAGAAAGAAAGAAAGAAAGAAACATAATTTTGTAAAATTCTTAGAGATAAGAATACAAGAATACCTTATATGTCTCCTGGGAATCGTGTATGCTAGTAAAGGTGCAGCAGTTAGAATTGGACAGGGGACAATGAACTAATTCAAAATTGGGAAAGGAACAAGTCAAAGCTATATATTGTTGTCCTGATTATTTAACTTCTGTGCAGAGAACACCATGAAAAAATAAAAATCTAGATGAATCTCAAGTTAGAAACCGAATTTATGTGGGAGATATGAATAACCTTAGTTATCCCAGTGACAACACCAAAATGACAGAAGAAATATAATAATTAAGGCGCCTCTTGATGAAAGTATTATCTGTTTCAAATATAGACATCTGAAATGAGATAGTCCTACATAAAAGATGAAATTCTCAGTTTCACATATGAAAACCTAGATAAAGATTTCAGGGTGTGAAACATGAAATTCTCCATTATTCACATATACAAATCTGGAGAAATTCTCTGTACATCATACATGAATGTACGGACACGAAATATTCTGCAGAAAATGTGGAATTTTTTTACATTAGAGTTATGAAAATATGAATGCAGATTCTTTGACAGGAAATACAAAAATGTCTGTTTCACATATCCACACATGGTCACATGAAACATGAATTTTTTCATATTTGTCATTTGAAAATATTTGTGAGGTCTTTCCTTCATGAAATATTGAATACTGTCTATTTCACATTTGAAAAACCTGTGTTAATTTTCCTACAAGAAATATAGAATTTTCCCACAGATTTTCATGCTTGGGCTCTGAAATTCTCAATCTTTTCATCAAGAATGTTTGGAAGGTATTCTGATATGAGATTCGGAATTCTGTGTATTTCCCATTTGACAATCTGGGGAGAAATGTTCTCATATGAAATATGAATTCTCAATTGTTCACATGTGAAACATTTTCCAGATTTGTACACATGAAAGAGAATTTCCCGTCATTCAGAAATTAAGATCTGAGCTAAACCGCAAACATCAAACAGCTATATTTCATGTATATCCTGAATACCATATAGAGTTTTCTGTATTTCTTTGATAAAAATCTGGGTGAAGATTTCCCTATAAGAAATAGGGAATAATATATTTTACACATGTAAAATCAAAACCCTTATGATTAGACAGTGGAATTGATAAATAGATGCAGGGGATTCTATCTGACAGATGAGTGCCTGAAGACCTATGGATGGAGGTTAGTGATATCGTATAGGAAGAAGTGATCAAGACCATCCACATGAAAAAGAAATGAAAAATGGTAAAGTTACGAGGCCTCACAAAGAGCTGAGAAGAGGAGCGAAGCTAAACAAAAAGGGGAAAAAGAAAACAATAACCCTGTATCAGATCAGATCAGATCAGTCACTCAGTCCTGTCCGACTCTTTGTGACCCCATGAATTGCAGCATGGCAGGCCTCTCTGTCCATCACCAATTCCCGGAGTTCACTGAGAGGAGACAGCAAAAGAGACACAGATGTATATAACTGTCTTTTGGACTCTGTGGGAGAGGGAGAGGGTGGGATGATTTGGGAGAATGGCATTGAAACATGTATAATGTCATATATGAAATGAGTCACCAGTCCAGGTTCCATGCACAATACTGGATGCTTGGGGCTGGTGCACTGGGATGACCCAGAGGGATGGTATGGGGATGGAGGAGGGAGGAGGTTTCAGGATGGGGAACACATGTATACCTGTGGAAGATTCATTTTGATATATGGCAAAACTAATATGATATTGTAAAATTAAAAAATAAAATAAAATAAAGCAAACCTTAGAGGGAAAAATGAACATTCACAGTGTTGTGTAACTATTGACACTATTTCTGGAATGTTTTCATCATTCTTCCTGCCAGCCATGTTAAAGGACAATTTTGCAACACCTATAAATGTTTTTATTTAATTTTAAAATGCAAAATATTTTGATTCATTGTTTTAATCAATTTGGAACATGTGTTCAAATAGAAAATAAATGTTAACTGCTTCCTCTCAATCTGTATTTATATAATAATAAATCTGGATAGCACATAAAAAGAAAAGAAAAGAAAATTATACACATTTGGATGAAGATCCCCAAAGAATTGCAAGGAGAGGTAAAACCACCCTCAGTTATCAATGTCAATAAATAAAGCAAATCAATAGAACTGGAAAGTCTACTGATCTCTTCAAGAAAATCACAGATACCAAGGGAAAATGTCATGCAATCATGGGCACAATAAAGGACAGAAATGGTATGGATGTAGCCAAAACAGAAACTATTAAGAAGAGGTGGGAAGAATACATGGATGAAATGTGCACAAAAGATCTTCATGACCCAGTTAAGCACGATGGTGTGATCGTTCACCTGAGGACCCGATGTCCTGGAATGTGAAGTCTAGTGGGACTTAGGAAGCATAACGACAAACAAAGCTTGTGGAGGTGATGGAATTCAGTTGAGATATTTCAAATTCTAAAAGATGATGATATGAATGTGCTGCCCTCCATATGCCAGCAAATTTGGGAGACTCAGCAGTGGCCAGAGGACTGGAAATGGTCAGTTTTCATTCCAACCACAAAGAAAGGCAATCCAAAGAATGTCCAAACTACCACTTAATTGCACATGTCTGACACACTTGCCCAGAACTGCTCAGAATTCCCCAAGCCAGGCTTCAACAGAATGTGAACCATGAGCTCCCAGATGTTCAAGCTGGACTTATAAAGGGCAGAGGAACCCGAGATTCAATTGTCAACACCTGTTGGGTCCTCCAAAAGGCAAGAGAACTCCAGGAAAGCAGCTACTCTTATTTGACTATGCCAAAGACTTTGACTGACACAACAAAACGACACACACACAAAAAGTCACATCAAAACGTGGAATATTCTTCCAAACATCGGAATGCATGCCTCCTGAGAATTCTTACATCCATGTAAATAAAATAAATATTTATCAACTTGGAAAATTTTCTCAGTCAATAGGAAAGGTGAATTATGATAGTAGTGCAGGTTATAGAATGTTGTTGAGTAATGTGTAGAGCATTTGATTGGTTATTACATTTCTTTATTGATAATTCAGTAAGCACTTAAAATGTGTCATTTTCAGGCTCTATGTTTCAGCTGTTGTGAAAGATACATAAAGAGGGTAGACCCAAAACACATTGAAGATATCTGTACTCTCCTTCGTAGGAGGGCAAACAGTAGTTCCTTCCAACCGCAAGAAATAGTTGAGACAAAGTTGTTAGAAGGGGCTTAGCATAAGGTAAGGTAAGGTTAGGTAAGTCACTTCAGTTGTGTTTGACTCTAGGCGACCCCATAGATGGCAGCCCAACAGGCCCCCACATCCCTGGGATTCTCCAGGCAAGAACACTGGAGTGGGTTGCCATTTTCTTCTCCAATGCATGAAAGTGAAAAGTGAAAGTGAAGTCGCTGAGTCGTGTCCGACTCTTAGCGACCCCATGGACTGCAGCCTACCTGGCTCCTCTGACCATAGGATTTTCCAGGCAAGAGTACTGGAGCGTGGTGTCATTGCCCTCTCCGAGGGCTTAGCATGACTGAAAATAATTTGTGATTGTAGCTTCAGAAGAGAAAGATAATGAAATGACTAAGGAAAACAGATATCATGTCTTCCAAGAACTTTGTAACCATGCTGATGTGCTGCAGTAATGACCAGGAATTTATTCTGTCTCTATGGGGACAGATAAGCAACATCTAAATATGCATTTGAAATTATAGGGTGGAATCTTGGTGTCAGGAAATAGAGACATGGCTTAAGGACAGCAGCGCAAAAATGACCCTATAGAATACCACTTGTAAAGTACATAACGTGTGCTGACCATGGGCCAGTCACTGATTATATCATGCTATCTTTTCTATCACAGTGATGGTATAATTGTGATCATGATTTTGGATGTACTACAATATCTATATTTTCAGGGACAAAATTAATTTCTATAATGAAAACAATCTGCTGTCTAATCTTTAAGACTCTACCAGTAACTAATAGAATATAATATGTGAATGTGCTGAAGATCATACTGTGTATTTTTATTTATCTAATTTTATTTGCATCTCTTTCTTCACCCATACCATCCTAATTTAGACACCCCTTCATTTCAGCAGGGATGATTTCAGAAATCACTTTACATCCATTACCTCTTTTCCCTTGCTTCTCATTTTCTTGCTTACAAATATTATATCAGGTGTCATTTACCTAGGATGCATAACGAATGCTTTCTTGAACTGAAGAGTTTGGAATACCATGCAGTAAAATAGTAAACCAATGAACTAAAGCCTCATTTTCTCTTCTTTGTTTAAAAATTGAAAATGAAACTATGAAGATGAACATGTAAATTTATTGTTCAAACACAGGAATGGTAGGTATTTGTTGACATCTCCCAAAGTAACGTTCAATCTTCCTTAGGCTCCATAATCTGACACGTATTTGGTAGGTCAGTTTTAATTAGCATGGTTTCCATATAATGGTGATTGTTGATGAGTTGACTTGAAAGAGGGGAAGCAGATGTGTAAGTGCTTGTTGGCACTGAGAACCACGAGTTGCCTGTCTCTTGCAGGTTAGGAAAAGGATTGTCATGGCCTGACATATCACTATGCCTGACTGGAAATTTAGAAGGCTCCACCATCAGTCCAGAATAAGTGCTCTGTAATGGGGATACAATGTGGTTCTGAGAAGTAGATGTAGTTGTAGTAGCAAAGTCCTCAATGGGGCCATTTACTTGAGTGTAGCTGCTATGTGAATGCCAATTAAAAATGCTCAACTTTTTTAAAACAGCAGGTTGATTTACCAAAATCTGTTCTGTTTGTCTAACCGATATTGGTGATGGGTGGTTAGGTAAGTCACATGGAGATAGGGCATTTGTATTAGTGACAATCTGGATGGTATGAGGCTTTTGTATGAAAGGCACAGGTAAACTTGTGGAGGCTGAAAATGCGCTCTCTCTACTAATTTCTGGAATAAATTCAGAGTTACGATCATCTTCGTTGACACTTGCTTTAACATGCTTCTTGTTATCTTGCACTAATGAAGATATTTGAGACACATTATTAATCCCAACTCTTCTTTCTCTTCTTTGCACTCTTAATAAAAGTTGAGGATGACCTCTTTTGAAATTTGGATTATAGTAGGTCTGTAACTAAAATCAAAGGATTACATTATTTAGTTTCTTTATAAACCAAGGTAAAACTGACAAGCAAAGCTAAGTTATAAAAATGTATTCCTTTAATGAAACCAACTAAATAGCATCAAATAAAACACCTCCATTAGTAGTTTAACAGGTAACATGTTAGAAAGAATATGATCCTCAATGAAAAATATATTTTATATATACAGTAAATACCACTTTAAGTTGCTTCAGGACTTATATCTGGTTTCACAGTGCTAGGAAAGTTTGTCAAACATCCAATATTTTAACATATCCAGCTGTTCTCAACTTCAAAAAATAAAACTTTTTAACGATTTGTTAGCTCAAGTTTAAATTCGGTTTTAGCTACATATGTAAATGTGCTTTCTACGTCACATGATTTCATCTTACATATTGCCAATAAGTGAAAATGTTGGAATACCTTACTCAAAAGAGAGATGTTGTTTTCTTCTTCCAGAAAGACAGGTAGTGAAGCAGATCTTTGAAAAGTTTGTCACTTTTTACTAAATCCATAAAGGTTAAGCTGTCGAATTAAACTCTTCATACTCTTGGTTTCAAATATTCTGAAAGGTGCCTTTCTTTCCAAGACTTCTTTCTTAAAGAGTTCTTCGTGGATCACTATACATGTGCCTCTCTCATCCCACCAAATAGATTCAAACTGATCACTTTCAACTATATTCCAAAGTTTTTGTGGAAAGGTGAGTGAAAGAAAATTAGTCACCTCATCTGTTTCAGATACAGAATATTTGTAGCATGGCCTTTTTATCACAAGATCCTCAGACAAAGCCTGAAAAGCATATTCTTCAATCATAGATCTCAAAACTGAGTCCCTAGTAAGTGTATAATCATACAAAGATCTAATGGAGGTTTCTGAATCAGTTGATTCATCCTTAGGAGGCCCATCTTGAATTTCTGAAGGTATATGTGCCATCTCAGAGAAATCTTTCTTCAGATCCTTTTCTCATTTGTCTGATTTTACTGACCACTACTTCAAAAGTTGCTTGGCTGGCCAACAGAGAGAAACTCTCTAGACCATCGCAGAGGTCCTCAAAGTCAAAAGGCTGTGACATCACAAAATCACTTGTCTCCTAGCAATCAAAGGGTAGCTGTGACATCACAAAATCACTGGTCTCCTAGCCATTGAAAGGTGATGTTCAGCTAGGGTTTACTTCACCATCAACTTAAAAATACAGCCTGCTTACAGAAATAGTAACCAAAACCATGAAGCATGCAAAATCTCATTCCTAAAGAATTTTTACACAGAAAAATCACATCAATAAATCTACTTGGTTTCTGAAATAAAAGTGATTTATCACCCTTCTATACACACATTTTTCATATTCAGTACTGTTACCCAAGCAAAATTGGTCTACTGGCCTCTGCAATAAAATCTTTTAACTGTCTGGTTTCAACTACTCTGTGGTCTCTGTACTTAACTTTCAGCCTGGCTGGGGCTTTGGCATCTCTAAAACTGTTCATAGGATAATGCTCAGGATGTTATTGATGGCTCTTGAGGAGGAACTAAAGACCCTTGAATTTGACTAATGGCTAAATCATTATTATTCTCTATCACTTGATTATTATCCTTAGATTCTGTCTTTTCTAGCCTCACTGTTTAAAATTACTTTTTTTTATTGTTTTTTTGTGTATTTTATTTTATTTTTAATTTGATTTTTTAACTTTACAATATTGTCCTGGTTTTGCCATACATCAACATGAATCTGCCACAGGTATACATGTGTTCCCCATCCTGAAACCTCCTCCCTCCTCCCTCCCCATACCATCCCTCTGGGTCGTCCCAGCACACCAGCCCCAAACATCCAGTATCGTGCATCGAACCTGAACTGGTGACTCGTTCATACATGATATTATACATGCTTCAATGTCATTCTACCAAATCATCTCACCCTCTACCTCTCCCAAGGGTCCAAAAGACTGTTCTATACATCAGTGTCTCTTTTGCTGTCTCATATACAGAGTTATTGTTACCATCTTTTAAATTCCATATATATGTGTTAGTATACTGTATTGGTGTTTTTCTTTCTGGCTTACTTCACTCTGTATAATAGGTTCCAGTTTCATCCACCTCATTAGAACTGATTGAAATTTATTCTTTTTAATGGCTGAGTAACACTCCATTGTATATATGCACCACAGCTTTCTCATTCATTCATCTGTTGATGGACATCTAGGTTGCTTCCATGTCCTGGCTACTAGAAACAGTGCTGCGATGAACATTGGGGTACACGTGTCTTTTTCAATTCTGGTTTTCTCAGTGTGTATGCCCAGCAGTGGGATTGCTGGATTATAAGGCAGTTCTATTTCCAGTTTTTTAAGGAATCTCCACACTGTTCTCCATAGTAGCTGTACTACTTTGCATTCCCAGCAACAGTGTAAGAGGGTTCCCTTTTCTCCACATCCTCTCCAACATTGATTGCTTGTGGACTTTTGGATCGCACCCATTCTGACTGGTGTGAAATTGAACACCAGGAGGTCTACAATCTCCTACCTCTTTCTCTCGGTTTTCATACTTTTCAGTCTTCAGAAGGGACTGCTTAGAACACGAAAGGAAATAAAGTGTTGGACTTAGAACTCAATCATAAATGTGACAGAAAATCTCAGTTGCAGGTTCGATTTCTTTTTCAGGTTTTCCAGCTCTTGGAGTGTTTCAATCAGCAACAACTTTGGCTATTTCCTGTTGAGATGGAGCCTGGAGTTGGAAATAATTCTGAAATCTAAGCTTGGCATCAATATTTTCTCTTATGAAAATATACTTCTATATTTTATATATGATATATATGTATATATAAGTCTATATCTGTCTATTTTTGTCAAAACTGGACAAAAATTTGAAAATTGGTTGATCTTTATTTAAAGCAGAGAGGTGAGTGATATAAAAGAGTCCTCATATTTTACATTCAGCCAAGAAAACATATTTTGAAGTATTTCCGCTTACATATATTCAACAACCGAGTCGACTTTTTAATCATTCTTCATTTGGGTTTTAATTTTTTTCCATTTCTATTAAATCTAACAGGAGTTAAAAGCCATTGCACCTTTTTTATACACACACTCATACACACAGGTGTATATATGTCAAAATATAATTTTATGCAACACTATTTAGGTGGCCAAACTCATTGCTTGCTCCCAAGATCTTAAATAAACTGTTTGGGAAGCCTTACATTACTTAATAATTTTCTGGCTGAACAATTCAGATCCTGTTGCTGAAAAGCTCTCCTTTAATCTCGCTCATCTTCCACAATTCTTTCTGTAATAAGAGGTAGGGCTCATACTTATGGGGACACCTTGAACGCATAAAATCACAACTCTCATTTACTTAGATATATTGTTCAAAGAACGCTGTTGCTCTCCTCACATTGGACACAATTTTATTTTATTTATTTTCAATATAAATATATGTATTTTAATTGGAGTCTAATTGCTTTACAATATTGTACTGGTTTTGCCATACATAAATATGAATCTGCCACAGGTATACATGTGTGCCACCTCCCTCCTCATATCATCCCTCCTGGTTATCCCAGTGCACCAGCCCCAAGCATCCTGTATCATGCATTGAACCTGGACTGCCAGTTTGGTGACCTATGTTATTATACATGTGTCAGTGCCATTCTCCCAAATCATACCACCCTAGCCGTCTCCCAGAGCTCAAAAGACTGTTTTATACATCTGTGTCTTTTTTGCATTCTCACATACATGGTTATCGTTATCATCTTTCTAAATTCCACATATATGTGTTAGTTTATTCTATTGGTGTTTTTCTTTCTGGCTAACTTCATTCTGTATAATAGGCTCCAGTTTCATCCACCCCATTAGAACTGACTGAAATGTATTCCTTTTAATGGCTGAGTAATACTCCATTATGTATATATCCCACAGCTTTCTTATCCATTCATCCACTAATGGACATCTAGGTTGCTTCCATGTCCTGGCTATTAGAAACAGTGCTGTGATGAACATCGGGGTACACATGTCTCTTTCAATTCTGGTTTCCTTGGTGTGTATGCACAGCAGTGGGATTGTTGGGTCTTATGGCAGTTCTATTTGAAGGTTGTTTTTTTTTTTTTTTTTAAAGAATCTAAACAGTGTTCTCCATAGTGGCTGTACTAGTTTGCATTCCCACCAACAGTGTAAGAGGGTTCCTTTTTCTCCACACCTTCTCCAGCATTTATTGCTTGTAGACTTTTGGAGCACAACCAATTTGACTGGCATGAAAAGGTACCTCATTGTGGTTTTGATTTTCATTTCTCTGATAATGAGTGATGTTGAGCATCTTTTCATGTGTTTGTTAGCTATCTGTATGTCTTCTTTGAAGAAATGTCTGTTTAGTTCTTTGGCCAATTTTTTCATTGAGTCGTTTATTTTCCTGGAATTGAGCTTCAGGAGTTGCTTGTATATTTTTGACATTAATTCTTTGTCAGTTGCTTCAGTTCAGTTGAGTTCAGTTGTTCAGTCATGTCCGACTCTTTGCGACCCCATGAATTGCAGCACGACAGGCCTCCCTATCCATCTCCAACTCCTGGAGTTCAACAAACTCACGTCCATCGACTCGGTGATGCCAACCACCATCTCATCCTCTCTCGTCCTCTTCTCCTCCTGACCTCAATCCCTCCCAGCATCAGAGTCTTTACCAGTGAGTCAAATCGTCACAGGAGGTGGCCAAAGTACTGGAGTTTCAGCTTTAGCATCATTCCTTCCAAGGAACACCCAGGACTAAACTCCTGTAGGGTGGACTGGATGGATCTCTTACATCAAGAGTCTTTTCCAGCACTACAGTTCAAAAGCATCAATTCTTCCATGCTCAGCTTTCTTCACAGTCCTACTCTCACATCCATACATGACTACAGGAAAAACCATAGCTCTGACTAGATGGACCATTGTTGGCAAAGTAATGTCTCTGCTTTTGAATATGCTATCAAGGTGGGTCACAACGTTCCTTCCAAGGAGTGTCTTTTAATTTCATGGCTGCAGACACCAACTGCAGTGATTTTGGAGCCCCAAAAAATAAAGTTTGACACTGTTTCCCCATCTATTTCCCATGACATGATGGGACCAGTTGCCATGATTTTCATTTTCTGAATGTTGAGCTTGAAGCCAACTTTTTCACTCTCCTCTTTCACTTTGATCAAGAGTCATTTTAGTTCCTCTTCACTTTCTGCCAGAAGGATGGTATCATCTGCATATCTGAGGTTATTGATATTTCTCTTGGCAATCTTGATTCCACCTTGTGCTTCCTCCAGCCCTGTGTTTCTCATGATGTACTCTGCATATAAGTTAAACAAGCAGGGTGACAATATACAGCCTAGACATACTCCTTTTCCTATTTGGAACCAGTATGTGTTCCATGTACAGTTCTAACTGTTGCTTCCTGACCTGCATATAGGTTTCTCAAGAGTCAGGTCAGGTGGTCTGGTATTCCCATCTCTTTCAGAATTTTCCACAGTTTATTGTGATCCACACACTCAAAGGCTTCCACATAGACAATAAAGCAGAAACAGATGAATTTCTGGAACTCTCTTGCTTTTTCAATGATCCAGCAGATGTTGGCAACTTGATCTCTGGTTCCTCTGCCTTTTGTAAAACCAGCTTGAACATCTGGAAGTTCACAATTCACATATTGCTGAAGCCTGGCTTGGAGAATTTTGAGCATGTCTTTACTAGCATGTGAGATGAGTGCAATTTTATGGTGATGTGAGAATTCTTTGGCATTGCCTTTCTTTGGGATTGGAATGAAAACTGACCTTTTCGAGTCCTTTGGCCACTGCTGAGTTTTCCAAATATGCTGCCATATTGAGTGCAGCACTTTCACAGCATCATTAAAAGGGGCCAATAGCTCTAAATAGACATTTCTTTAAAGAAGACATATGGATGTCTAATAAACACATGAAATATGCTTAACATCATTCATCATTAGATAAACGAAAATTAAAATTGTAATGAGCAGTCATCTCACACTGTTCAGAGTGGCCATCACCAGAAATTCTACAAGCAAGAAATCCTGGAAAGGCTGTGGAGAAAAGTTAACCCTAATACACTGTTGCCCGTAACACAAACTGGTACAACCTGTATTCAGAACAGTTTGGAGATTCCTTGAGAAACTTGGACTAGACCTGTCATATGACCCAGAAACCCCACTTCTTTGCATATACCCAGAGGGAATTAGGATGGAACATAACACATGTACCCCAATGTTTATTGAAATTGCCTTTACAATAGCTATGACATGGAAGTAATCTAGATGCACATCAGCAGATGAATATATAAGGAAGTTGTGGTATATATACAAACGAAATATTACTCAGCTACAGAAAGGCATATATTTGTGTCACTTTTAATGAGGCAGTTCAACCTACAGCCTATTATTCAGAGTGAAAAAAGTTAGAGAGAGGCAAATATTGCACATTAATGCATATAAATTGGATTTAGGAAGACAGTAACAATAACCCTACCCACGTGGAGGCTAGTAAAGAAGATCCACATATAAATAACAGACTCTTAGACTGGGATGATTTGAGAACATAGCATTGGAACAGGTATATTACCATATATAAAAGAGATGATCAGTGCAAGTTCAGCATATGAAAGATGCACCCAACTCTTGTGCTGTGGAAGAACCCAGAATCATGGGGTAATAAGGAAGGTTTGAGTTGTGTTCAGGATAGGGAGATACATATTTTCATGTGGCTGGTTCATGTTGATCTATATGTCAAAAACCATCACAGTAATACATAGCAATTCTATTCCAATTAAATAAATCATTTTTGTAAAAAGAAATTAGAAGAAATTTAAAAAAAATGCATTTAGAAATAGCATGGACATGATCCAGAATACAACCTCAACAGCTGTTTTATACCTACTCAAGAAAGTGCTGTGATGAACATTGGGGCAGCACTGTTTATAATAGCCAGGACATGGAAGCAACCTAGGTGTCCATCAGCAGATGAATGGATAAGAAAGCTGTGGTACATATACACAATGGAGTATTACTCAGCCATTAGAAAGAATAAATTTCAGTCAGTTCTAATGAGGTGGATGAAACTGGAGCCTATTATACAGAGTGAAGTAAGCCAGAAGGAAAAACACCAATACAGTATACTAATGCATATATATGGAATTTAGAAAGATGATAACAATAACCCTGTGTACGAGACAGCAAAAGAGACACTGATGTATAGAAGAGTCTTATGGACTTTGTGGGAGAGGGAGAGGGTGGGAAGATTTGGGAGAATGGCATTGAAACATGTAAAATATCCTGTAAGAAATGAGATGCCAGTCCAGGTTCGATGCACGATACTGGATGCTTGTGGCTAGTGCACTGGGACGACCCAGAGGGATGGTATGGGGAGGGAGGAGGGAGGAGGGTTCAGGATGGGGAACACATGTATACCTGTAGTGGATTCATTTTGATATTTGGCAAAACTAATACACTTATGTAAAGTTTAAAAATAAAATAAAATTAAAAAAAAAAAAAGAAAGTGGACTTAGGGCCCTTCCCCCCAGCCCATGACCCGCCTCCGGCCCCCGCCCTCCAAGTCCAACCTCTGATCTGTTTAATAAGAAGGCGCCTGTGTATGGCAGAGCTGGTGTGAGACGAAGAGTCAATCCTTCCCAGCCACCGGGATAATCAAGAGTTTGGCGGGACCTTCAAGCACACACCGAGATAATGAGGAGCCAGATGAAAAGCACAGACTCTGGCGCTGAAATGGATTAATAAGGAACTTAGTGATTTGGCCCGTGACCCTCCAGCACAATGTTCTGCAGGTCCAGTTGGGGATGATATGTTTCATTGGCAAGCCACAATTATGGGACCTAATGACAGCCCTTATCAAGGCGGTGTATTCTTTTTGACAATTCATTTTCCTACAGACTACCCCTTCAAACTACCTAAGGTTGCATTTACAACAAGAATTTATCATCCAAATATTAACAGTAATGGCAGCATTTGTCTCGATATTCTAAGATCACAGTGGTCTCCTGCTTTAATTATTTCTAAAGTTCTTTTATCCATTTGTTCACTGCTATGTGATCCAAACCCAGATGACCCCCTAGTGCCAGAGATTGCACGGATGTATAAAACAGACAGAGATAAGTACAACAGAGTATCTCGGGAATGGACTCAGAAGTATGCCATGTGATGCTTAAAGTCAGACTAACCTGCATTATAGCTGGAATAAACTTTAAATTACTGTTTGTTTGTTTGTTTGTTTTTTCTTATCTGGCTGCTCCCCTATCAGACCTCATCTTTTTTAATTTTATTTTTTGTTTACCTCCCTCCATTCATTCACATGCTCATCTGAGAAGACTTAAGTTCTTCCAGCTTTGGACAATAACTGCTTTTAGAAACTGTAAAGTAGTTACAAGAGAACAGTTGCGCAAGATTCAGAATTTAAAAAAAAATGGAGCATGTGTATTATGTGGCCAATGTCTTCACTCTAACTTGCTTATGAGACTAAAACCATTCCTCACTGCTCTAACATGCTGAAGAATCATCTGAGAGGGAGGGAGATGGATGCTGAGTTGTCACATTAAAGGAAGCAGCATTATTCTAACAGCATCCATTCTTTTTTAAGCCTTCCACTGTTAGAGATTTGAGGTTACATGATATACTTTATGCTCATAACTGATATGGCTGGAGAATTGGTATTGAATTTATAGCATCAGCAGAACAGAAAATGTGATGTATTTTATGCATGTCAATAAAGGAATGACCTGTTCTTGTTCTACAGAGAATGGAAATTGGAAGTCAAACACCCTTTGTATTCCAAAATAGGGTCTCAAAACATTTTGCAATTTTCATTTAAATTGTTAGGAGGCTTGGAGCTATTAGTTAATCTATCTTCCAATACACTGTTTAATATAGCACTGAATAAATGATGCAAGTTGTCAATGGATGAGTGACCAACTAATAGCTCTGCTAGTAATTGATTTATTTTTCTTCATTAAAGTTGCATAAACCAAAAAACAAAACAATAAAGAAAGAAAGAAAGTGGACGTAGGAGGGGCAGACCATGTGTGCTGGTATAGAGGCTGAAAGTCAAAGAAGATAAGCTTGAGATTGCAACTATGTTTTTGCAGCATGACCTCAGTATCATAGTCTAAGTAGTGGAAGATGCATGTGGCAGAATGCAAGCTTAGTAGATCGGCATGCCTACTCTGGAACAGAGGTTCAGTAGGAGTTAAATGCATGCACTTGAGCGTCGTTTCAGGAGTGATGGTATATGTGTTTCAGAGTGAAGATAAATAGGTGCAGCAAAAGTGCTCTAAAATGTTGGAAAATACTTGTAAGAAGGCAGGTTCAGAGTGGAAGCTCAGTATTTGTGTGACTAATGTTATAGACTTAGACTTCAATTGAAGAAAGTAGAGAAGACCACTAGATGATTCAGTTCAGTTCAGTCGCTTAGTTGTGTCCGACTCTTTGTGACCCCATGAATCGCAGTACACCAGGCCTTCCTGTCC
Organism: Bos taurus; assembly: GCF_002263795.3. NCBI lineage: Eukaryota > Metazoa > Chordata > Mammalia > Artiodactyla > Bovidae > Bos > Bos taurus. The sequence continues at coordinate 26,484,448 of NC_082638.1, forward strand.
ATCACAAACTCCCGGAGTTCACTCAGACTTATGTCTATCGAGTCAGTGATGCTATTCAGCCATCTCATCATCTGTCGTCCCCTTCTCCTCCTGCCCCCAATCCCTCCCAGCATTAGAGTCTTTTCCAATGAGTCAGCTCTTCACATGAGGTGGCCAAAGTACTGGAGTTTCAGCTTCAGCATCATTCCCTCCAAAGAAATCCCAGGGCTGATCTCACTCAGAATGGATTGGTTGGATCTCCTTGTAGTCCAAGGGATTTTCAAGAGTCTTCTCCAACACCAGAGTTCAAAAGCATCCATTCTTTGGTGCTCAGCCTTCTTCACAGTCCAAGTCTCACATCCATACATGACTACTGGAAAAAGCATAGCCTTGACTAGATGGACCTTTGTTGGCAAAGTAATATCTCTGCTTTTCAATATGCTATCAAGTTTGGTCATAACTTTCCTTCCAAGGAGTAAGCATCTTTTAATTTCATGGCTGCAATCACCCTCTGCAGTGATTTTGGAGCCCCCCCCCCCCCAAATAAAGTCTGACACTGTTTCCATAGTTTCCCCATCTATTTCCCATGAAGTGATGGGACTGGAGGCCATGATCTTTTTTTTTTTTTTTTCCTGAATGTTGAGCTTTAAGCCAACTTTTTCACTCTCTACTTATGATTCAGGTATGACCTAAATCAGATCCCTTATGATTATACAGTGGGTGTGACAAAAGATTTAAGGGAATAGATTTGATAGAGTGCCTGAAGAACTACAGATGGAGGTTCATGAAATTGTACAGGAGGCAGTGACCAAGAACATCCCCAAGAAAAGTAATGCCAAAAGGCGAAATGGTTGTCTGAGGAGGCCTTACAAATAGTTAAGTAAAGAAGAGAAGCAAAAGGCAAAGGAGAAAAGGGAAGATATACCCATATGACTGCAGATTACCAAAGAATAGCAAGGAGAGATAAAAAAGCCTTCCTCAGTGATCAATGCAAAGAAATAGAGGAAAACAATAGTTGAGAAAGACTAGCGATTTCTTCAAGGAAATTAGAGATACCAAGGGAATATTTCATGCCAAGATGGACACAATAAAGGACAGAAATTGTATGGACCTAAAAGAAGCAGTAGATATTAAGAAGAGGTAGCGAGAATCTATACAGAAAAGATAGAAGAACTATACAGAAAAAATCTTCATGATCCAGATAATCATGATGATGTGATCACTCACCTAGAGCCAGACATCCTGAAACATGAAGTCAAGTCAGCCTTAGGAAGCATCAATACAAACAAAGCTCGTGGAGATATGGAACCCCAGTTGAGCGATTTCAAATCCTAAAAGATAGTTCTGTGAAAGTGCTGAATCCAATGTGCCAGCAAATTTGGAAAATTCAGCAGTGGCAACAAGACTGGAAAAGGTCAGTTGTTCCAGTATATGTATTTTAGAGCTTGTTCTCTGTAGTGGTGAAATGTGTCCCACAAAGTGTTAGACAGGACTGAAGCAAACTAGTGCAAAATGTTGCAAGATTTTTTTTGTTTGTTTTGTTTTGTTTTCACCTGTGGCAGCTTTTCTCCAGTAAGAGTTAATTGTGAAAGTGGAGCAGGTGCTTGGCTTTCAGGGACCCTGGTGGTGCCAAGTGTACAGGGTTCAGGGACACAGAACTGACTAGACCACAGGAGTTATGACCCTATCAGAGTCTTTTTTTGAGCTTCTTGTAGCTGGCGATCAGAAGGCCTCTTTTGCCAGTCTTTCTCCCTAGTTCCACCCATTGAGGCACTTAGAAGGCTTCGTTGCCTGGAATCCTTCCCTGTTGTTCAATGTGTCAGCACATAGAGATACCTCCCTGGCTGGGGTCCTACTCTGTAGATCAGTGCATCAGGCACTTAAAGAAGCATCGTGAGTAGGGTTCGACTCTAGTTTTGTGCATCAGGCACTTAAAGGAGCACCTGGGTGGTGTCCTGCTCTGTATTTCAGTGTGTTCAGCATTTGATGGGTCAGCCTCACTATTGTAGTAACTGCTGATGCTATCATGTGGAGAGAGAGAGGCTATGGTGATTGCTCCACCCCCATACATGTGACTCAGTGATATTGCCTTGCTTCCTTGGCTGCCTGGCTTTCCTCCACAGGCGTATCCTAGCACAGTTTCCTCCCTCACAGCCCCTCTCTCCATCTCGCCACAGTAAACAGCAGCCTTCGCCCAGGAATCGCTCCAGAATCCCTCAATTCCAGCTCCCAGCCACTGTGCCTTTCAGGGGACACATATCCTTGGCTGGGGTATGTACAGCTGTAGCAAGGACTCACTGATTCTCATTACATCTAGTTATCCACAGATCAGTTGTTTCACTCTCAGCTTTAAATGTTTATTCTATGATTCAGACAAGCCCCCCAATATGGGATTAGACCCCTCCTTCACCCACTCAGGGCTGATTCAGTCCTAATAAGACTCATGATTTTCCCCCCAGTTCTTTCATCCTACTGAGTTTTGCGTGATTCTATATATTCTTTTCCACTGGTCAGGCACTCCTGTCTGCTTTCAGCTGATGTTTTGATTACTTGTCTGTGTCTGAAGGTGTATGCCTGATGTATCCACAGAGAGATGTATTCCACATCTACCTACAGCTCCACCATCTTGTTCTCTCATCTCAAGATAGTTTTAGAGTACAGAATCCACAGTGGCAGTAGGTGTGCTATAAAATGTGAGTTCAGACATACACCTGAGGGCAAGCTCAGTGATTTTAGCACAGCTGATCTAAAGCATTGATTTACTATTGGCCAGACACATGGTTCAAATATTACGAAAATTATTTATGGTGTGCCAATTCTAGAGCACAAGATCAGTCATTGTGTAACATTTGCTGTAGAATGCAAGTTCAGTTGTGGAAAGAGGTATGCTCCACAATGCAACTGAGACGTTTTAGTCATCTTGTTGTAGAGTACATGCTCAGTAATGGTAGGAACTGTGCTCTAGTGTTCATTCAGTAGTGGCTGGAAGCATGTTGCCATTGCCAATGGGATAGCTTCAGACAGCCTGTTCTAAAATGCAAGCACACTAGTGGCAGAATGTATGCTCCAGATTGCAAGCTAAGTAGTTTCAGTACTTCTATGCTAGAGCTCAGACACAGTAGTGATGTATGCAGGCTGCAAACTGCCATCCTATTTGTGTCATGTCCGCTCTAGAATACAGACTTAGTACTGGTGGGGAGAATCCTCAAAAGTACAATCTCAGGAGACAAAGAACAAGTTCTCTAAAGCAAAGATTCAGTATTCAAACCATACTTGCTCTAGATCATGGTTCTGTATTACCAGGGGTGTGTCTAAAGTGTGCTTCAATGTTGAGATGCATGCTGAAGAGCTAAGTTCAGCAGATGAAGCATGCCTGCATTACATGTGCTTCAGAGTGTTGTCTCAGGAGTTGCAGTACACTTGCTTAAGAGTGCACACTCAGTAAGTGAGGGACATATTCTCTTGAACGCTGGGTTTTTATTTTTGGATGCATGTCCAGAGATCAAACTGAGAAAATGTGATATGCCTGTTCTGCCACACAAGCTCAGTAGTGGGAAGATAAGTCCTCAACAGTGCAAGCACATGGGTTGTGGCATATGTGTGTTGTGACACATGATCAATTGAGGCAGGAAATATGAAGTATACACCAAGTCTCTAGTTGTGGAAGATCATCCATAGATGTAGCTGTGGAACACAGGTACACTACTCACAACTTATACAGTCTAGAGTGCTGGATGGCTAGCAGCATAATGGCTGATATAAAATGCCACTGGAGTGATGGTTGCACACACCTTCTAGAGCAATACTTCAGGGAAGTGACTTTAATGCTTCAGAATTCAAAGTCACTAGTGGTGACACAGTTGATCTAGAATGACGGTTCACTCGTGGGTAGGATATGTGTTTTATAATGCAACCTCCACTTTCCTGGAATAGGTCCTCCAGAGTGCAAATTCAGTAGTTGGGACACATGCTCTAGAGTACAGGAAGAAGAGTTGGGGGAAATATGCAACAGTGGGCAAGCCAAGTCATTGGCAAATTTCAGCTGCAGAGTGTGGGATCACTACTTTAAGCTCACAGGCCATGGGGCAAGATTAGTAGTAGTGGAACTCATGGTCTATAAGGCAGGCTCAGCAGTGATTAAATAGTGCAACAGGGTGCAAAATCAGTAGCTGAACCGCTTACAAGTGGCAAGACACATGCTCAGAGTGCAAAATTAGTATTGGCCACACACATGCTCTAGGCCACATGCTCACTAGCTGTGCCATGCCTGCTTAGTGTAAGGACTCAGAAGTGACAGGTGTGCTATAGTACTAGGATTGATACTGCCGGGATGCATGATTCAGTGTGCAGGTGTGTAGCTCAGGCATTCTTACTCTACAGCATAGTCTCTGTAGTGTCAGAACATTGGCTCTTGAAGGCACACACAGTCATGATGGGAGATATGTTCCTGAGTAAACCGCAGTAGTGCAAAACCCATGATAAAATGTGTGCACTCTGTAGTCATGAGAGCTGTACTCCCAATTGCAAGTTCAGTTACTATGGAATGTGTGAAACTAGAGCATGTTCTCTGCAGAGCCCGGATGCCTGCCCTTGAACTCATGCTCAGTAGAGGTGTACCATGTCCTCCAGTGTTCAAACTCACTATGTCCATAGGAGTGCTGGCTCAGGTGTGTCCAGAAGTAAACAAACATCAGAGTGCAAGTTCAGTAATTGTTTAGGCACACCTGAACTACAGCGCAGGTTGAGTAGTGGCCTGACTTACCTATAAAGCAACAAGCTAATTATTGTGATTTTTATTGTTTAGAGTGAAAATTCAGCAGGCAACGAACTCTTGTTCTGGAAGGCAATTTCAGTAGTGCAGGGATGCAGAATCCAGAGTGTAATATACCAAAAGTGTATGTGTACTTCCAACAGGCATGTTTTAGGGACAGGCTCAGTAGTGGCAGGCCATATTCTCAATAACCCGGGTTCAGGAGTGATGGGATGTATGCTCTACTGTGCAGTCTCAGTGACAGCAAGGCACTTGTTCTAAATTTTGTCAATAATCTCAATAGTGGCAGAAAGGGTGATCCAGATTAGAAACTAAGTAGTTGTAGCGTGCGTCCTCTGATGGTGGTCTCAGTATTGACAAGCGCATATTCCAGAGTGCAAAAGTCTTGTTTGTAGCATGTGTGCTTTGAAATCGGAGAAGGAAATCGCAACCCAGTCCAATATTCTTGCCTGGAGAATTCCATGGACAGAGGAGCCTGCTGGGCTGCTCTCCATAGGTTCGCACGGAGTCGGACAAGACTAAAGCGACTTAGCATGCATACATGCGTTGGAGAAGGAAGTGGCAACCCCCTCCAGTATTCTCGTCTGGAGAATCCCAGGGATACGGAAGCCTGGTGGGCTGCTGTCTATGTGGTCACACAGAGTCGGACACTACTGAAGTGACTTGGCGGCAGCAGCAGCAGTGGTTTGAAATCAGGGGTCAGTAGTTGTGAAAAGCTTCTTGCATTTTCAGTTGTTACGGCATCCCAGGTCCAGAGTGCAGGCACACTTGGTTGTGATATTTATGCTCTAGAGTTGTAATGTATGTTCCAGAGTGCAAGCTAATTAGTATACCTGTTCTAATTCAATTCTCAGTAAAAGCAGAATGCAAAGTCCTGATTTCAACCTCAGTAGTTGCTGCATGCATAATCAGAAGTAGTGCTTCATACACTCATGAGTGCCAGATCATGAGCTGCAGCATAATTGTCACAGAGTGGGGCACAAGTAGTTGCTGGATGCATATTACAGAGGGTGAGCTCAGTAGCTTCGTTACATGCATGTTTCACACTGTGAGCTCAATAGTACTCGATGGTATTACATTGAGAGTATTCCTACTTTAGAGTACTTGCTTAACAGGGGCAGAATGCATACCTTTGAATATAAACTCGGTAGACTCGTCCTAAGGTGGCAGTGACATATGAGAAGAAGTTCAATTTTTCCCCAGTAAATACCTCAACGGATTGTCAGGATATGAAGTAACTTTCACTAAACCATTTCTATATGCTGGCAGAGGACACCAGAAAGGCCAATCAATTTGCTCATAATGAGGGAGGAGAAGAGATAAACAAGAAAAGAGAGACAAAGGATTTAGGGATAGAGACTGATTCTAGAACCAGATACGCAACAATGGACTGGTTCTGAATTGTAACCCTGCTTATTTAAATTAGATGAAGAGCACATCATGTGAAATGCCAGACTGGATGAAGCACAAGCTGGAATCAAAATTGCTGGGAGAAATAGCAATAACCTGAGATACATAGATGACAAAACCCATATAGCAGAAAGTGAAGAGGGACTAAAGAGCCTCTTGATGAAAGTGAAACAGGAGAGTGCAAAAGCCAGCTTAAAACTCAACATTCAAAAACGAAGATCATGGCTTCTGGCCCCATGATTGAGAGATTTCACTTTCACTTTTCACTTTCCTGCATTGGAGACGGAAATGGCAGCCTACTCCAGTGTTCTTGCCTGGAGAACCCAAGGGGCAGGGGAGCCTGGTGGGCTGACGTCTATGGGGTCACACAGAGTCGGACACGACTGAAGTGACTTAGCAACAGTAGCAGCCACAGATGGGGAAACAATGGAAAGGCTGAGAGACTTTATTGTCTTGGCTTCAAAATCACTGTAGATGGTGGCTGCAGCATAAAATTAAAAGATACTTGCTTCTTGGAAGAAAAGCTATGACCAACCTAGGCAGGATATTTAAAAACAGAGATATTACTTTGCCAACAAAAGTCTTTCTAGTCCAAGCTATAATTTGTCCAGTAGTCATATATGGATGTGAGAGTCGGACTATACAGAAAGCTGAGCCCTGAAAAATTGATGCTTTTGAAGTGTGGTGTTGGAGAAGACTTTTGAGAGTCCCTTGGACAGCAGGGAATAAAATTAGTCAGTAAGACATTCAGTCCTGAATATTTATTGGAAGCACTGATGCTAAAGCTGAATTTGGCCACCTGATGCAAATAACTGACTCTTGCAAATGACCCCAGTGTTGAGAAAGATTGAAGGCAGGAGGAGAAGCAGAAGACAGGATGAGATTGAGTCCATCACTAACTCAATGGAGATGAGTTTGAGCAAGCTATGGAAGTTCGTGATGAACAGAGGAGTCTGGTGTGTCACAGTCCTTGGGGTTACAAATAGTTGGACACGACTGAGAAACTGAACTGAACTTGTGTTGGGGAGAGAGAGTCAATTCCTATGCAGATTGATAAGAAGTCTGGCCTACCCAAAGAAGAGAAAAATATCTGGATTCTTGAGGAGGAGATAGGGTTCTGGAATTCTCAAGGAGGAGAATTGCTTGCTTGTTTGTTTTTCTCTATATTCATTAGTCTTAGTCACAGAAAATGTTTTGTTTTGTTTTTTCTTTAAACCTTGAAATGATGATTACACAGCAAACAATTCAGTTTAAACTCTGTGATTAGAATTATATAGCAACAGTGTATCATGCTTGAGGACAGTTTCTCCTCCCTGAAAACCTTCTGACGAATCCTTATATTTTAGAAGCTATATTATGGGAGTGGGTCTGGTAGGATCTTTCTATTGTTAACTTCTAATCCTGTTATCCTAAAATATAAATTGTGGGAGTAGGTCTGGTAAAATTTTCACAAATTTCAGACATGCTTTTGATGTATTATAATAACTAAATTAAAATGTATGTAACTCCCTGGCTAACACTAGCAAGGGGGGCATTCTCTGGCCCCCTTCTGATGTCCATGTCAGAAGCTTTCTCTGTTCCTTTTCTTACTTTAATAAAACTCTGATATACAAGAACTCTTGAGTGATCAAGCCTGGTCCTTAGTCCTGAAGTTAAATCATCTTCTCAGAGATCATGAATCCAGCACTATCCATCTTAAGCTTTTAGAGAAGGAGAAGTTTCCATACCACAGGAAACCCTCTCAGAGGTTGATTCAGTGGGCCTCTTTGGAATCTCAGAGGGTGGTATAACCACCCCACACCACCATCTCAGAATTCAAGCCAAAAAAGCAATTATTAGTGGGGAATTGCCTCACAGTCTCGTGTCCACCCACAGTGAGTGGGGGCTTTGTACAGGGGCGCCCTCTGCATCTTCAGTCCTTAGAATAAAGATGGGGTTTGAATGCTCTACAGACACTCTGAGAGAACTAATGTGATGTAGCAGGCGGAAGCACATAATGCCAGAGAGAGAAAAATAAACAAAGAGAAGGAATGTTCCCACGGGAAGGCTCTAAGACCACACTGCAACCCCTGACCTGCTTACAGAACAGACTATGCCCTAGTATTTACTGAAGGAGAGCACGTTAGCTTTCCTTATGGACCTCCCAGGAGGCAAAGATTCAGAATGTTGACAACCAGAGGCAGAAGGCCATAACCTTTTAGGCCCAGGAGACTGCATCTCCTGCCAAGCTGTGAGCAGACTCTATTCATGAGCAGCCACTAACCATGACTTCCTGAGATCTGGGACAGTTTATGGCTGCCAAGAGTGTCATAACCTGAGAGCAACTCCTCTGAGGAGATGCACAGCTCACCATGCATGGACTGTATCCTTGTGGAGTATCTGAGAAACTGACCAGAATGAACCTGAGCAGTGCACGAAAAACATGGTCCACCAGGAACTATGACATCACAGCTATCCTGAAAACCTGAGTGGCTCTCTGGAAGAGTGTACTCTGGAACATCCTGGAACCTGAGCAGCTTGGACCTGGAAAGTGCATTAGATAAAGGGCCCACCCGGGACTATGCTCTGGCAGAACACCAGGCCACTTTGGCCTGGGAATAGCAGGAGATGCATGGCTCAACTGGGACTGGGCATTCATAGAACACCCAGAAATATGAGCAGCTTGGGCCTTGGAAGTGCAGGAGACAAAGAACCCACCTGGGACTGTGCCCCAAACAGAGAACTGGGGAGTCTGGACTGCTTGGGCCTGGGAAGAGCAAGAGATACATGGTTCAACTGGGGCTGGGCCTTCATACAACACCTGGGAATCTGAGCAGCTTGGACTTGGGAAGTGCAGGAGACACACGGCCAACCTGGGACTTCACGCCTAGCACAGGATGGACCCTAGGTAGCTTGGGCCTGGGAAGTGCGTGAGATCCATGGCCCTTCTGTAACTGTGCCCTCAAGGGACACCCAGGAGCTTGAGTGGCTGGATCTGAGAAGTGTACATCACCTTGGACTTTGGCAGACCCTGTGCTGTCCATTCACAACAAAGGCTACCCACAAATCCCAGTGGTATTTGTTTGCAGTGTTCCTGCCTCTCCACAGCAAAACAGAGCAAATGACCCTGAATAAGGGTCTATTGTCACCTCTTCCTATCAGGGCTCAGATTAGACATTGAAGAGACTTGCAAGCAGAGGAGGCCAGCCTAAGTAAAGATAAGACAGGGGAACCACTCAAGAAGTGGCGGGTGCAACAGATTAAAATTAAGCAGTAAAATTGCATTTAAGGACAATTGTGGACTTTGAGAAAAAGTGAAAGCTAGAACAAGGGATAACCTGACACTGAACTGACCCCAGAATATTTTTTCTAATTTTTGTGTTCAATTATGTTTCAGTTTATTTTATATTGTACATTTGGGAGTTCAAATTCTAGTCTAGGTTTTTTAATTTTTTGCTTTCTGGAATTTGTTATGCATTTTGTAGTATTAAGAGTCTATTTTTTAATATCCATTTTCACTCAGGGATTTGATTACAGGCTTAATTGCTCTCTTTCCTTTTGACTTTCTTTTCTCCTCCTGATCACCTCTATCTAGCTCTTCCCTCTTCTTTTCTATACATAATGCTGTGGATCTCTTTGACTGTCCAGGATGTGGAGTTATTTCACCACTAACATGGGGTTTTGTCTTCTGTGCAATGTTGAAAGTGTAGTCTTGAGGTTACTGCAAGAGGGGGACCAAAAACCAGAGGCAGGTAGCTCAGCTCCAGAACTTTGGATCATCATAGAACCCCTGGCCCCAGGGAAGAGTGGTAGACAAGATCCCATCCAAAAGGATACATGCCTACACTGAAAGCAAGCTCCATCCAAGAGCAGCAAGCTCCAGTGCAAGACAACCCATGCTAATCTTCCAGCAAAACAAGAACACACTCAAGAAAATTACAAGGCACTCTTCTAAATTCAGTCACTCAGTTGTGTCTGACTCTTTGCAACCCCATGGACTGCAGCACACCAGGCCTCCCTGTCAATCACCAACTCCCAAAGTTTACTCAACTCATGTCCACTGAATCAGTGATGCCATCCAACCATCTCATCCTCTGTCATACCTTTCTCCTCTGGACCTCAATCTCTCCCAGCATCAGGGTCATTATAAATGAGTCAACTCTTTGCATCTGGTGGCCAAATTATTGGAGTTTCAGCTTCAGCATCAGTTCTTCCAATGAATATTCAGGACTGATCTCCTTTAGGATGGACTTGTCGGATCTCCTTGAAGTACAAGGGCCTCTCAAGAGACTCTCCAACAATACAGTTCAAAAGCATCAATTCTTTGATGCTCAACTTTTTTTTTTTTTTTCTCAAATTTTATTTTATTTTTAAACTTTACATAATTGTATTAGTTTTGTCAAATATCAAAATGAATCCACCAGTGGTATACATGTGTTCCCCATCCTGAACCCTCCTCCCTCCTCCCTCCCCATTCCATCCCTCTGGGTCGTCCCAGTGCACTAGCTCCAAGCATCCAGTATAGTGCATCGAACCTGGACTGGCATCTCGTTTCATAAATGATAGTCCAACTCTCACATCCATACATGACTACTAGAAAATCCATACCTTTGACTAGACAGACCTTTGTCGGCAAGATAATGTCTCTGTTTTTTAGTATGCTGTCTAGGTTGGTCATAACTTTCCTTCCCAGAAGTAAGCATCTTTGAATTTCATGGCTTCAATCACCATCTGCAGTGATTCTGGAGCCCTTCAAAAGAAAGTCAAACATTGATTGCCCTTCAATTTGCCATAAAGTGGTGGGATCAGATGCCATGATCTTAGTTTTCAGCTTTAAGCCAACGTTTCACTCTCCTCTTTTGATTTCATTAAATGACTCTTTAGTTCTTCCCTTTCTGCCATAAGGGTGGTGTCATCTGCATATCTGAGGTTATTTCTCCTGGAAAACTTGATTCCAGCTTGTGCTTCATCCAGCACAATGTTTCTCATGAGGTACTCTGCATAGAAGTTAAATAAGCAGAGTGACAATATACAACTTTGACATATTCCTTATCCTATGTGAAGCTAGTCATTCCATGTCCCGTTCAAACTGCTGTTTTCTAGCCTGCATAGAGGCTTCTCAAGAGGCAGGTCAGCTGCTCTGGTATTCCCATCTCTTTCAGAATTTCCCAACGTTTATTGTAATCCACGCAGTCAAAGTCTTTGGAATAGTCAATAAAGCAAAAGTAGATCTTTTTCTGGAACTCCCTTGCTTGATTGATGATCCAGTGGATGTTGGCCATTTGATCTCTGACTTTTTGAAAACCAGCTTGAACATCTTGAAGTTTACGGTTCATGTATTGCTGAAGCATGGCTTGGAGAATTTTTAGCATTACTTTACTAGCATGTGAGATGAATGCAATTGTGCAGTAGTTTGAGCATTCTTTGGCATTGCCTTACTTTGGGATTGGAATGAAAACCAACCTTTTAAAGTCCCGAGCCACTGCTGAGTTTTTCAAATTTGCTGACATATTGAGTGCAGCACTTCCATAGCATAATCTTTTAGGATTTTAAATAGCTCAACTGCAATTCTATCACTTCCACTAACTTTGTTCATAGTGATGCTTCTTAAGGCCCACTTGACTTCACATTCCAAGATGTCTGGACCTAGGTGAGAGATCAGATCATCATGATTATTTGGATTGTGAAGATCTTTTATGGACAGTTCTTCTGTGTAATCTTGGCCAACTCTTCTTAATATCTGCTGCTTCTGTTGGGTCCATACCATTTCTGTCCTTATTGTGCCTATCTTTGCATGAAATATTCCCTTGGAACCTCAAATTTTCTTGACGTGATCTCTAGTCTTTCCCATGCTATTACTTTCCTCTATTTCTTTGCACTGATCACTAAGGAAGGCTTTCTTATCTCTCCTTGCTATTCTTTGCAACTCTATATTCAAATGGCTATATCTTTCCTTCTCTCCTTTGCCTTTCCCTTCTCTTCATTTCACAGCTATTTGTAAGGCTTTCTCAGGCACCCATTTTGAGTTTTTGCATTTCTTTTTCTTGGGGATGATCTTGATACCTGTCTCCATCCATGGTTCATCAGGCACTCTATCAGACCTAGTCCCTTAAATTTATTTCTCACTTCCACTGTATAATCATAAGGGATTTGATATAGGTAATTCCTGAATGGTCTAATGGTTTTCCTTACTTTTTTCAATTTAAGTCAATATGTGGAAATAAGGATTTCCTGATCTGAGCCACAGTTAGCTCCTGGTCTTGTTTTATGCTCTCTAGGAGGAGTAAGCATCTTTTAATTTCATGGCTGTAGTCACTATCTGCAGTGATTTTGCAGCCCCCCACCTCCCCAAAATAAAGTCTGCCACCATTTCCTCTGTTTGTGCATATATTTTCCATGAAGTGACGGGGCAGGACGTCATGATTTCAGATTTCCTAATGTAGAGCTTTAAGCCTACTTCTTCACTTTCCTCTTTTATTTTCATCAAGAGATTGTTCAGTTTCTCTTCACTTTCTGCCATAAGGGTGGTTTCATCTGCATATCTGAAGTTATTGACATTTCTCCTGGCAATCTTGATTCCAGTTTTTGTTTCTTCCAGCCCAGCATTTCTCTGCATAGAAGGTAAATAAGCAGTGTGACAATATGTAGCCTTGAGGTACTCCTTTTCCTATTTGGAACCGGTCTGTTATTCAATGTCCAGTCCTAACTGTTGCTTCCTGACCTGCATACAGGCTTCTCAAGAGGCAGGTCCGGTGGTCTGGTATTCCCATCTCTTTCAGAATTTTCCAGTTCATTTTGATCCACACAGTCAAAGGCTTTTGCAGAAGTAGATGTTTTCCTGGAACTTGCTTTTTTTTTTTTCAAAGATCCAGCAGATGTTGGGAATTTGATCTCTGGTTCCTCTGTATTTTCTAAAACAAGCTTGAACATCTGGAAGTTAACACTGGATGTATTGCTGAAGCCTGGCTTGGAGAATTTTGAGCATGACTTTGCTAGCATGTGAGATGACTGCAACTGTAGGGCAGTTTGAGCATTCTTTGGCATTCCCTTTCTTTGAGATCGGAATGAAAACTGACCTTTTCCAGTCCCGAGCCACTGCTGAGATTTTCAAATTTCCTGGCATATTGAGTGCATCACTTCCACAGCATCATTTTCTAGGATTTGAAATAGCTCAACTGGAATCAAAGCCATAATAGAACCCCCTAATTCTCTCATGAACACTGCATTGCCTCTCAGAAAAAAATGAGATCCACAGCCATCTTCTATAACAACAACAAAATAATTCCTTCAACTAGAAAACCTTCACAATCCACTGGTCCCACCACATTCGCTGGGAGGAGTCTAACCAATTAACAGCAATGATGACCCTCCCGTTTGCAGAAAATAGACCTCAAAGACAGCCATCTAAACAACATGAAAAGACAGAGACATATCCAGCAGGTGAAGGAACACAATAAAAATCAACAAATCAATGAAAGAGGAGGAGATAAGAAGTCTACAGGAAAAACAATTCAGCATAATAATAGTCAAAGTCTTGGAAATAAATGGAGCTACAGAAAAATAGACTTTAGACATGTATTGAGAAGATCAAAGGGGTGTTTTAAAAGGACCGAGAAGAAGTAATGAATAGTCAATCAATAATGAACAATGCAATAACTGAGATAGAAATCACCCTGTACAACAAAAACAGTAGAGTAACTGAAGCAGAAGAAGGACTAAGTGAGCTGGAAGATAGAATGCTGAAAATAAGTGAAGCAGAACAAGAAAAAAATAGAGAAATGAAGACAGCCTCAGAGACTTCTGGGACAATGTTAAATGCCCCACATTTAAATCATAGGTTTCTTGGAGAAAGAAGACAAAAGGAAAGGGCATGAGAAAATATTTGAGGAGAAAATAGCTAAAAACTTCCCTGAAATAGGAAAGGGAATAGACATCTAAGATGAAAAACCCCAGAGTGTTCCACAGGGATAAATCCAAGACAAAACATATCAAAATACACATTAATCAAAATAAAAACAAACAAATAAATATACACAATGAACAAATATTCAAGGAAACAAAGGAATAACAACAAATAACATAGACGGGAATCCCCATAAGCATAACAGCTGATCTTACCCTAGAAACTCTTCAGCTTAGAAAGGAATGGCAAGATATACTTAAAGTGATGAAAGGCAAAAACCTACAGCCAAGATTACTCTATTCAACAAGGATAGCATTCTAATTCAAAAGAGGAGTCAAAAGCTTAACAGACAAACAAAAGCAATTAGAATTCAGAACCACCAAACCAGCACTTCAGGAAATGCTGAAGGATCTTATCTAGATTGGAAACAGAAAAGCTTTACAAAATAAATCCACAAAAATATATAGTAAATGGTAACAAGATCATACCTAGCAACAACTACCTTAAACATAAATGGGCTAAAAGCTCCAATGAAAATACAAAGACTGGCTGAATGAATATAAGAATATACTGCCTGCAAGAAAACCACCTCATAATTAGGGACACGTACAGAGTGAAAGTGATGACCAGGAAAAAGCTATTTTGTGAAAATGGAGAGCAAAAGAAAGTGGGAGAAGCAATACTCATATCAGATAAATGGGCTTTAACCAAAGACCACTATAGGAGACAAAGAAGGTTGCATTACCTAATAATCAAGGTATCCATCCAAGAAGAAGCTATATGCACCCCATGTAGGAGCACCTCAATACAAGAGACAAATGCCAACAACTATTAGAGCAGAAATAGACACTAACCAATAGTATTGGGTGATTTTCATACTTCACTCATAACATGGACAGATCATCCGGACAGAAAATCAATAAGGAAAACTCATGTTTTAGATGATACATTAGACCAGTTTGACCTAATTGATATCTACAGGGCATCCCACCCCAAAAGAACAGATTTCACCATTTTCTCCTTATTCTCAAGTGCAAATGGAACATTATCTTAAGACAGATCACATCCAAGGTCACGTCTAACCTTGGTAAACTTCAAAAAATTATAATATTTTCAAGCATATTTTCTGATCACAATGTTGTTAGATCAGATATCAACTGCAGGAGAAAAACATAGAGGAAACACAAATAATTTGGAGGCTAAACAGCTGCTGCTGCTAAGTCACTTCAGTCATGTCTGATTCCGTGCGACCCCATAGACGGCAGCCCACCAGGCTTCCCCGTCCCTGGGATTCTCCAGGCAAGAACACTGGAGTGGGTTGCCATTTCCTTCTCCAATGCATGAAAGTGAGAAGTGAAAGTGAAGTCACTCAGTCGTGTCCGACTCTTAGGAATGCCATGGACTGCAGCCTTCCAGGCTCCTCCGTCCATGGGATTTTCCAGGCAAGAGTACTGGAGTGGGGTGTCATTGCCTTCTCCAAAACAGAAGAAAATTCAAATTTGAATTCAATAAAATTCAGAGATTTTTATGAAAAAAAAAAAAAAAAAACCTCTGCCAAAGTAGTCATAGATGGAACATACCTCAACATAATGAAAGCCTGATATGACAAAACCACTTCAAACATTATTATCAATAATCAAAAACTTAAAACATTTCCTTTAAAATCAGCATTAAGACAAGGGTGCCCATACTCATCACTACTAGTTTTGGAAATTCTAGCCACACTTTTCAAAGAAGAAAAAGATATAAAAAGAATCCTGATTGGAAAAGAAGAGGTAAAACTCTCTATATTTGCACATGATATTATCCTTTACACAGAAAACCCAAGAGATGTCACCAGAAAATTACTGGAGTTAATCAATGAATAGAGTAAATGTGCAGGGTATAAAATTAATACACAGAAACCCTTATATTCCTATACACTAACAATGAAAATTCAGAAAGAGAAATTAAGGAATAATCCTGTTCATCATTGCAATGAAAGGAATAAAATAACTAGAAATAAATTTGCATAAAAAGACAAAGGGCTTCCCTGATAGCTCAATTGGTAAAGAAGCTACCTTCAATGTAGGAGACTCCTGTTCAATTCCTGGGTCAGGAAGATCCCCTGAAGAAGGGATAGGTTACCCACTGTAGTATTCTTGGGCTTCCCTTGTGGCCCAGCACGTGAAGAATCCTCCTGCAATGTGTGAGACCTGCACACAATGTGTTTGAGCCTTGGGTTGAGAAGATCCTCTGGAGAAGGGAAAGGCTATCTATTCCAGTATTCTGGCCTGAAGAATTACAAATTCCATACACTGTATGATCCGTGGGATTGCAAAAAGTCAGACATGACTAAGCAACTTTCACTTACCCAGAGAGATACAAAATAAGCATTGATGAAAGAAAGCAAAACACATATAGATGGAGAAACATACCATGTTCTTAGATTGGATTAATTGATATAGTTAAAATGAGTATACCACCCAAAACAATCAATAGATTCAATGCAATACCTACAGTATTTTTCATAAAACTAGAACAAATTATTTTATGATTTGCATGGAAACACATAAGACTTTGAAGAGAAAAGCAATTTTGAGAAAGAAGAATGAAACTAGAAGAGTCAAACTTTTTGATAAGACTACACCACAAAGATATCAAGAGAGTATGAAACTTGCACAAACATAGAAATACAGACCAATGGAACAAAATATAAAGTCCAAAGATAAATTCATGCACCCATTATCTTTGACAATGGAGGCAAAAATATGCAACCAAAAAATATATTTTCTTCAAAAAGGGTTACTGGGAAAACTGGACAGCTATGTGTAGAAACTAGAACAGTATCTAACATCAAGTTCAAAATAAACTCAAAATGGATTACAGATGTAAATGTAAGACCAGAAAATATAAAACCCTTAGAGTAAAACATAGGTATAACTACTCTAAAATAAGACACAGCAAGATCCTCTATGACCCATTGCCTAGAGTAAAGGAAATAAAAACAAAATTTAAAAAAAAAGCAACCTAATTAAGCTCTATAGCTTGTGTACAACGAGGAAACTATAATTAAGGTGAATATGTAGCCTTCAGTTTTATGTGATTATGGTTTCAGTGTATCTGTCCTCTGATGCCCTCTTGCAACACCTACCATCTTTTTTGGGTTTCTCTTACCTTGGTCATGGGGTATCTCTTCACGGCTGCTCCAGCAAAGCGCAGCCATTGCTCCTTACCTTGGATGAGGGGTATCTCCTCACGGCACCTATCCTGAAATTGAACATGGAATAGCTCCTCTAGGCCCTCCTGAGCCCATGCAGCCACCGCTCCTCGGATCTGGGGTTACTCATCTCAGCTGCTGCCCCAACTTTGGGTGTGGGGTAGCTGCTCTTGGCTGCTCTTGTGCTGTCGCAGCCTTGCACTGTCCGCCACAGCCCCTGACCTCTGACACGGTTTAGCTCCTCCCTGCTGTGCCCCTGACCTTTGACACGGGTAAGCTTCTCTCGGCTACAGCCCCTGACCTCGGACGTGGGGTAGCTCCTCCCAGCCATCGCCCCTGACCTCAGACGTGGGGTAGCTCCTCTCAGCTATCCCTGCACCTTCGCAACCTGGCACTCTCGGCTGCTGTCCCTGACCTCGGACGTGGGGTACCCTCTCCGCCATGCTCTGTGCGCCATTGCAACTGCCGGTGCTCTGTGCCATGCCCATGGGGCCGCCCAAGATGGACGGGTCATGGTGGAGAGGTTTGACAGAATGTGGTCCACTGGAAAAGGGAAAGGCAAACCACTTCAGTATTCTTTCTTTGAGAAACCCATGAACAGTATGAAAAGGCAAACTGATAGGATAATGAAAGAGAAACTCCCCAGGTCAGTAGGGGCCCAATATGCTACTGGAGAGATCAGTGGATTACTAACTCCAGAAAGAATGAAGGGATGGAGCCAAAGCAAAAAAAAAAAAAAAAAAAAAAAAAACCCAGTTGTGGATGTGACTGGTGATAGAAGCAAGATACAATGCTGTAAAGAGCAATATTGTATAGGAACCTGGAATGTCAGGTCCATGAATCAAGGCAAATTGGAAGCGGTCAAACAAGAGATGGCAAGAGTGAACATCAACATTCTAGGAATCAGTGAACTAAAATGGATTGGAATGGGTGAATTTAACTCAGATGACCACTATATCTACTACGGTGGGCAGGAATCCTTTAGAGGAAATGGAGTAGCTATTATGGTCAACAAAAGAGCCAAAAATGCAGTACTTGGATGCAATCTCAAAAACGACAGAATGTTGTCTGTTCATTTCCAAGACAAACCATTCAATATCACAGTAATCCAAGTCTAGGCCCCAATCAGTAATGCTGAAGAAGCTGAGGTTGAACGGTTCTATGAAGACCTATGAGACCTTTTAGAACTAATAATCAAAAAACATGTCCTTTTCATTATAGGGGACTGGAATGCAAAAGTTGGAAGTCAAGAAACACCTGGAGTAATAGGCAAATTTGGCCTTGGAATACAGAATGAAGCAAGGCAAAGACTAATAGAGTTTTGCCAAGAAAATGCACTGGTCATAGCAAACACCTTCTTCCGTCAACACAAGAGAAGACTCTACACATAGACATCACCAAATGTTCAACACCGAAATCAGATTGATATTCTTTGTAGCCAAAGATGGAGAAGCTCTATACTGTCAACAAAAACAAGACCAGGAGCTGACTGTGGCTCAGATCATGAACTGCTTATTACCAAATTCAGACTTAAATTGAAAAAAGTGGGAAAACCACTAGATCATTCAGGTATGACCTATATCAAAATTACTTATGATTATACAGTGGAAGTGCGAAATAGATTTAATGGAGTAGATCTGATAGATAGAGTGCCTGAAGAATTATGGACAGAGGTTCGTGACACTGTACAGAAGACAGGGATCAAGACCATCCCCATAGAAAAGAACTGCAGAAAAGCAAAATGGCTGTCTGAGTAGGCCTTACAAATAGCTGTGAAAAGAAGAGAAGCAAAAAACAGAGGAGAAAAGGAAAGATAGAAACATCTGAATGCAGAGTTCCAAAGAATAGCAAGAAGAGATAAGAAAGCTTTCCTCAGCGATCAATGCAAATAAATAAGGAAAACAAGAGAATGGGAAAGACTAGAGATCTCTTCAAGAAAATTAGAGATATCAAGGGAACATTTCATGCAAAGATGGGCTCAATAAAGGACAGAAATATTATGGACCTAACAAAAAGAGTAGATATTAAGAAAAGGTGGCAGGAATACACAGAAGAACTGTAGAAAAAAAAAGCTTCTGCACAACAAAGGAAACTATAAGCAAGGTGAAAAGACAACCTTCAGAATGGGAAAAATAATAGCAAATGAAGCAACTGAAAAACAACTAATCTCAAAAATATAGAAGCAATTCCTATAGCGCAATTTCAGAAAAATAAATGACCTAATCAAATAATGGGCCAAAGAACTAAATAGACATTTCTCCAAAGAAGACATACAGATGGCTAGCAAACACATGAAAAGATGCTCAACATCACACATTATCAGAGAAATGCAAATCAAAACGACAGTGAGGTACCATTTCATGCCAGTCAGAATGGTTGTGATCCAAAAGTCTGCAAGCAATACATACTGGAGACGGTGTGGAGAAAAGAGAACCCTCTTACACTGTTGGTGGGAATGCAAACTAGTATAGCCACTATGAAGAACAGTGTGGAGATTCCTTAAAAAACTGGAAATAGAACTTCCTTATGACCCAGCAATCCCACTGCTGGGCATACACACCAAGGAAACCAGACTTGAAAGAAACATGTGTTCCCAAATGTTCATCACTGCACTGTCTCTAATAGCCAGGGCATGGAAGCAACCTACATGACCATCAGCAGACAAATGGATAAGAAAGCTGTGGTACATATACACAATGGAGTATTACTCAGCCATTGAAAATAATACATTTGAATCAGTTCTAATGAGATGGATGGAACTGGAGCCTATTATACAGACTGAAGTAACCCAGAAACAAAAACATCAGTACAGTATACTAATGCATATATATGGAATTTAGAAAGATGGTAATGATAACCCTGTACGTGAGACAGCAAAAGAGACGCACATGTATAGAACAGTCTTTTGGACTCTGTGGGAGAGGGAGAGGGTTGGATGATTTGGAAGAAATACTATACATTGAAACATGTATAGTATCATATATGAAACAAATCACCAGTTCAAGTTCGATGCAGGATACTGGTTGCTTGGGACTGGTTGCACGATACTGGTACACGGGGACGACCCAGAGGGATGGTACATGGTGGGAGAAGGGAGAGGGGTACGGGATGGGAACACGCGTATACCTGTGGTGGATTCATGTTGATGTATAGCAAAACCAATACAATATTGTAAAGTAATTTAACTCCAATTAAAATAAATATATTTATACTAAAAATTAAAAGATCTTCACGACCAAGATAATGACTATGGTATGATCATTCACCTAGTGCCAGACATCCTGGAATGTGATGTCAAGTGAGCTTTAGAAAGCATCACTATGAACAAAGCTAGTAGAGGTGATGGAATTCCAGTTGAGCTACTTCAAATCCTGAAAGATGATGCTGTGAAAGTGCTGTAGCAATATGCCAGCAAATTTGGAAAACTCAGCAGTGGCCACAGGACTGGAAAAGGTCAGTTTTCATTCCAATCCCAAAGGAAGGCAATGCCAACAAATGAGCAAACTACCACACAATTGCACTCATCTCACACGCTAGTAAAGTAATGCTCAAAATTCTCCAAGCCAGGCTTCTGCAATATATGAACCATGAACTTCCATATGTTCAAGCTGGTTTTAGACAAGGCAGAGAAACCAGAGATCAAATTGCCAACATCCGCTGGATCATCAAAAAAGCAAGAGAGGTCCAGAAAAGCATCTAATTCTGTTTTATTGACTATGCCAAAACCTTTGACTGGGTGGACCACAATAACCTGTGGAAAATTCTGAAAGAGATGGGATTACCAGAGCACCTGACCTGCCTTGGATAAACTTATATGCAGGTCAGGAAGCAACAGTTAGAACTGGACATGGAACAACAGACTGTTTCTAAATAGGAAAAGGAGTACATCAAGGCTGTATATTGTCACCCTGCTTATTTAACTTGTAGGCAGAGTACATCATGAGAAATGCTGGGCTGAAAGAAGCACAAGCTAGAATCAAGATTGCCAAGAGAAATATCAATAACTTCAGATATGGAGATGACATCACCCTTATGGCAGAAAGTGCAGAGGAACAAAAAAGCCTCTCGATGAAAGTGATAGTGGAGAGTGGAAAAAGTTGACATAAAGCTCAACATTCAGAAAATGAAGATCATGGCATCTGGTCCCACCACTTTATGGAAAATAGATAGGTAAACAGTGGAAACAGTGTCAGACTTTATTTTTCTGGGCTGCAGATGGTGACTGCAGCCATGAAATTAAAAGACACTTACTCCTTGGAAGAAAAATTATGACCAACCTAGACAGTATATTGAAAAGCAGAGACATTACTTTGCCAACAAAGGTCCATCTAATCGTGGCTATGGTTTTTCCAGTGGTCATGTATGTATGTGAGAGTTGGACTGTGAAGAAAGCTGAACGCTGAAGAACTGATGCTTTTGAACTGTGGTGTTGGAGAAGACTCTTGAGAGTCTTTTGGACTCCAAGGAGATCCAACCAGTGCATTGTGAAGGAGATCAACCCTGGGGTCTCTTTGGAAGGACTGATGCTAAAGATGAAACTCCAGTACTTTGGCCACCTCATGTGAAAAGTTGACTCATTCGAAAAGACTCTGCTGCTGGGAGGGATTGGGGGCAGGTGAAGAAGGAGACAACAGAGGATGAGATGGCTGAATGGCATCACTGACTCGATGGACGTTGAGTCTGAGTGAACTCCGGGAGTTGGTGATGGACAGGGAGGCCTGGTGTGCTGTGATTCATGGCGTTGCAAAGAGCTGGACACATCTGAGTGACTGAACTGAACTGAACTGTCGCCTTCAGAATTGGGAGAAAATAATAGCAACTGGAAAACTAACAAAAAAATTAATCTCCAAAATATGCAAGCTGCTCAAGTATCTCAATACTCAGCTACAAATACTACTCAGAAAAACAAACCAAAGAAGATATACAGATTACTAAGAGACACAGAAAAGCTGCTCAGCATCACTCATCATAAAAGAAGTGCAAATCAAAACCACATTGAGGTATCATTTCACACTGGTCAGATTGGCCATGATTAAAATGTCTACAGTGTAATTGCTGCAGAGGCTGTGGAGTAGAGGGAACCTTTTTAAATTGTTGATGGGAATGCAAACTGGCACAACCTTTATAGAGTACTTTGTGGAAACTCCTTAGAAAGTTGAAAATAGAAGTGCCATATGACCCAGCAATCCCACTCCTGGGCATGAACCTCAAGGAAACTAGAATTGAAAGAAACACAGTATTCTAGTGTTTACTGAAGCACTGTTTACAATAGCTAGGACATGGAAGTGACCATGAGGTCCATCAGCAGATGAGTGATTAAGGACATTTTGCTACATATGCATATGAAATATTACTCAATAATAAGAAGTCATGCATTCGAGTCAGTTCTAATGAGGTGGAAGAGTGTGAAACCTATTACACAAAGTGAAGGAACTAAGAAAGAGAAAGACAAAGCTGTACATTAATTCATATATGTGGAATTTATAAAGATGGCCTATATGCAGGCCAGGAGAAGAGACAAATATCTAAAGAACAGACTTTTGGACTCAGTGAGAGAAGGTGAAGGTGAAGATTTGAGAAAATAGCATTTAAATGTGTACAGTGCTATATGTAAAAAATAGATGACCAGTGTGAGGTTTTATAACATGGGTGCTATATAATACCCATGTCACAACTTCTGAACTTGCAATCTAATACATGCATCAACCACCAATGAGCCCACATTCTAGTGCACATCATGCACGTTCTGAGCTTGCAGCCTGGAGCTCTCATTTTGCCCCTTCCAACCCCACGATCCAGGGTAGGCTCGTAGTAACTGCTGAATTTTCACTTTCGGGGAGGCATCACAAACTTATTAAACCCACATTCTAGTGCAAACATGCTGCATCTTGAACCTGAACTCTGGAGCAGGCATCTTGCCACTACTAATACTGTTTATCATCATCTACTCTTTCACTGTCATGACATGCTTCCGTTGCTTCTTCATCTCCTCTGGTCAACACACTGAGTTGTTTATCACCATCCAGTGTTTACTTCAGTCCTGTAACCTGTTTTGAGTGCTTGTTCAACCCACTCCAGGTCAAATATATCTAGTATTCAATGCTGCGACAGGTTATGTGTTTCTTCATCCTCCTCTGTTTAAACACACTGTAATTTACCACCCTTTGCATTTCAGTTCTGTGACATGCTTCTATCCACTCCAGGTCTAACAGAGTCAGTAGATTATCATCATCCAATGATTTAACTGTGGAACATTCCACAAGTCTTCTTCATGCACCCCATGTCAAACATACCCAGTAGCTTATCACCATCCCGTGTTTCAGTGCAGTGACATGATGTAAGTGTTTCTTCATTTTCTCCAGGTAAAGCACACTCAATAGTTTGTCACCAATGTTTCACCTGTGACATGATTCTTCTTAATTTATTTAGTTGGCTGTGTTGGGTCATAGTTGTGGCACGTAAGATAGTCCTTGAGACAAGCCAACTCTCACCATGGCATGCAGTCTCTGGAGTGTGAGAACTTCAGTGTTTGCAGCTGTGCAGGTTTAGTTACTCTGTAGCATATGGGATGTTAATTTCCCAGTCAGGGATTGAACCTTCATCCCCTACACTTCAAGGTGGATGCTTAACCACTGAACCACCAGG
This sequence comes from Bos taurus, assembly GCF_002263795.3. Classification (NCBI taxonomy): domain Eukaryota; kingdom Metazoa; phylum Chordata; class Mammalia; order Artiodactyla; family Bovidae; genus Bos; species Bos taurus. The sequence goes on from NC_082638.1 coordinate 26,508,334, forward strand.
AAAGGCCCTGTGACATGCTTTAAGTGCTTGCTTTTACACCCTATATCAAAAAGACACATTGTTTGATGGGATTATATCACCATCCAGGGTTGCAAAGCATTTGGCATGCTTCAAGAACTTCTTCATCCACATTGGTCAAATACAACCAGGTGTTTATCACCATGCAGCACCATTCCATGCAATGTGCTTCCTCATTGATTACTCGTTGAACACTTCCAATAGATTATCATGATCTACTGTTTCAGTGCAGTGACACCTCAAGTTATTCTTCACGCACCCTGGGTCAAACACATCCAGTTGTATATCTCCATCCAGTGTTTCTTCATCCAGTGAAAGCTGTGACATGCTTTCAGTGTTTCTTTATCCACCCCAGGTCAAACGTACTCAGTAGCTTATCATTATCCACACTTTAAAGAGGTGATTCAGCCGCATCTTGGTCCACCTGACCTAAAATAGACTCATCAGCTTATCACCTTTTGTTTTTCACTGCTGTCACAAGTTCAAGTGCATCTTTATCAAACACACCAGTAGTTTATCACCATCCAGTATTTCCAAGCTCTGACACAACTGCTTTATCATCCAGACTATAAAAATACATCCAGTAGTTTATCAACGTCAGTGTTTCAGTGCTGTGATGTGATTCAAGTGCCTATTCATCCACACTCTGGAAATACACACTCTGTAGTTTATTACCATACAGTGCTCAGTGCCTTGACATGTGACATGCTCCAAATGTTTCTTTGTCCACCTGGTGTCAAATACTCAATAGTTTATCAACATCTATATTTCAGCATGTGCTTCTTTGTCAATCCTGGCCCATCACTTCTAGGAGTTTACCACCTTCAGGGTTTCAGTGCTGTGATATACTTCATGTGCTTCATCCTCTCCTGTAAAACATACTCATTTGTGTATCATCATCCCGTATTCAGTAGAGTGATATGCTTCAAGTGCTTAATAGTCCATATCAGTCGAACGTTCCCAGCATTTTATCATTCGCCCAGGTTTCAGGGCTGTAACTTGTGGCATATATTAGGTGTTTGTTTGACTCCCAGAGGTCAAACTCAACAAGTGTTTTTTCACCATTCAGTCTATCAGTGCTGTGACATACACCAGTGATTCCTTATCTACTCTGGGTTAATACACACATCCATTCTTTCAGTGCTGATTAATTCACAAGGCTTCCTCATCTATCCTATTTCAAATACATACAGTCGTTTATCAACATCCAGTGTTTAAGTGCTGTGACACACTTCAGGTGCTTCCTTATTTACCCATGATTGATGTTTTTCGGTCACACAGCCATGTCCAGCTCTTTGCAATCCCATGAACTACAGCACATCAGGCTTCCCTGTCCTTCACTATCTCCTGGAATTTGCTCAAATTCATGCCCATTGAGACAGTTATGCCAACATTCAACTATTTTATTCTCTGTCACACCCATCCCCACCTGCTTACAATCTTACCCAGCATTAGTGTCTTTTCTAATGATTTGGCTCTTTGCATCAGGTGGCCAAAGTATTGCAACTTCAACATCAGTCCTTCCAATTAGTAGTCAGTGTTGATTCTCTTTAGAACTGACTGGTTTGAACTCTTTGCAGTTCAAGGGACTCAAGAGTCTTCTCCAGCACCACAGTTCTAAAACATCAATTATTTGGCATTCAACCTTCTTTATGGTTCAGATCTCACATCCATGCACAATTGCTGGGTAAAACCATACCTTGATTATATGGACCTTTGCCAGAAAAGTGATGTCTCTGGTTGCATATGCTGTCTAGGTTTGTCATAGCTTTTCGTCCAAGAAGCAAGTGTCTTTTAACTTCATGGCTTCAGTTACCATGCACAGTGATTTTGGAACTACAAAAATAAAAATCTGTCACAGTTTCCCTTGTGTCTTAATCTATTTGCTATCAAATACTTTGGCCATCTCACATGAAGAGTTGACTCATTGGAAAAGACTCTAATGCTGAGAGGGATTGGGAGCAGGAGGAGAAGGGTACGACAGAGGATGAGATGGCTGGATGGCATCGCTGACCCGATGGACATGAGTCTGAGTAAACCCCGGGAGCGGGTGATGGACAGAGAGGCCTGGCATGCTGCAATTCATGGGGTCACAAAGAATTGGACACGACTGAGTGACTGAACTGAACTGGACTGATGGGACTGGATGACATGATCTTAGTTTATTGAATGTCGAGGTTTAAGCCAGCTTTTTTAATTCCCACTTTCATCTCAGCAAGGAGCTCTAATTCCTATTCTGCTTTCTGTCATCCGCATGTCTGAGTTTATTGATATTTCTCCCAGAAATTTTGATTCCAGCTTGTGCTTCTTCCAGTCTGACATTTTGCATGGTATACCTTGCAGGTAAGTTCAAGACAGTCTTGATGTACTCCTTTACCAATTCTGAACAAGTCCTTTGTTCCTGCCTGATTCTGTTACTTCTTGACCTGCATACAGGTTTCACAGGAACCAGGTAATGTGGTCAAGTATATACATCTCTTTAAGAATTTTCCACATTTTCAGTGACCCTCATATGCAAAGTCTTTAGCATAGTGAGTGAAGCAGAAGTAGATCATTTTCTGGAATTCCATGCTTTGTCTATGATCCAGTGAATGTTGGCAATTTGATCTCTGATTCCTCTGCGTTTCCTAACCCTATTTGTACATTTGAAAGTCCTCAGTTCACATATTGTTGAAAACTAGATTGAGGAATTTTGAGCATTACATTGCCAGCATATGAAATGAGCACGATTGTGCAGTAGTTTGAGCATTCCATCACAATTCCCCTCTTTGGGATCAGAGTGAAACTGACCTTTTCCTGTCCTGTGGTCATTGATGATTTTTCCAAATTTCCTGGCACATTGAGTGCAGCATTTTAACAGCATTATTGTTATTGTTTTAATTTGAAATAGATCAGATCAGTCGCTTAGTCGTGTCCAACTCTTTGCGACGCCATGAATCGCAGCACGCCAGGCCTCCTTGTCCGTCACCAACTTCCGGAGTTCACTGAGACTCTCGTCCATCAAGTCAGTGATGCCATCCAGCCATCTCATCCTCTGCTGTCCCCTTCTCCTCCTGCCCCCAATCCCTCCCAGCATCAGAGTCTTTTCCAATGAGTCAACTCTTCGCATGAGGTGGCCAAAGTACTGGAGTTTCAGCTTTAGCATCATTTCTTCCAAAGAAATCCCAGGGCTGATCTCCTTCAGAATGGACTGGTTGGATCTCCTTGCAGTCCAAGGGATTCTCAAGAGTCTTCTCCAACACCACAATTCAAAAGGATCAATTCTTCGGTGCTCAGCCTTCTTCACAATCCAACTCTCACATCCATACATGACCACAGGTAAAACCATAGCCTTGACTAGAGGAACCTTTGTTGGCATAGGTAAGCTTCAATTCTATCACCTCGACTAGCATTGTTTGTGGTCATTCTTCCTAAGATCCACTTGACTTCACACTCCAGGTTGTCTGCTCTATGTGAGTGATCACACCATTATGGTTATCTAGATGATTAAGTGTAGAAGGCAATGGCACCCAGCAGCAGGTGATTAAGACCTTTCTTTGATACAGTTCTCTTATACTCTTGCCAACACTTCCTCACATTTTCTGCTTCTGCTAGGCTCATACCACTTCTGTCCTTGATTGTGCCCATGTTTGCAAGAAATATTCCCTTTGTGTCTCTAAGTTCCTTGGCAAGATTTCTAGCCTTTCCTATTCTATTGTTTCCTCTATTTTTACTGGCCTTATACACACACAATATCATATCCCCATTCAGTGTTTACGTTCAGATATGCTTCAAGTGTTTTTTAATCCACTCCAGAAGAATGTAGTGTGATAGTTTATCAACATCCTTTTTTTCTGTATTGTGACATGTTTTGAGCCTCCTTCATTCCCTCCAGGTAAAACACACCCTATAAATTATCATCATTCATTGATGCTGTGCTATTACAGACTTGAAGTGTCCATTTGTCTGATTGAGTCAAACACTCCCTGTAGTTTACCACTATCCAGTGTTCCAGTACTGGGGCATGCCTCATGTACTTCGTTATCCTCTCCAAATAAAATATGGTCAGTAGCTTATCACAATTACTGTTTCGGTTCTATGATGAGTTTCAAGTCCTTCTTTAATTCATTCTAGATAAAACACATTCAGAAGTTTACCATGGTCCCAAGTTTTACTCTGTGTCATGCTTCCAGTTTCTCTTCATTCAACATGTATCAAACACACTCAATAGTTTATCACCATCCAGTGTTTCCGTGCTGTTTACTGCTTCAACTGTTTCTTCATTCTCTGAAGAAAATACACAACCAATAATTTATCACAATCCAGTGTGTTAATTCTGGTATATGTTTCAAAAGATCCTTTGTCCACCCAAGGTTGACCGCACTCTTAGTTTATCACCATCCCTGGATTCAGTGCTGTTACATACTTTCATCAATTTTTCAACTACCACAGGTCATCATACACAATGATTTATCACGATCCAGTTTCAGAGTTGTGACATGCTTCATGTGCTTCTTTCCCTATACAAGATCAAAGAAAGACCGCCTAAAGTGTGAACATACAGTGTTTCAGTCGTGAAACATACTTCAAGTGGTTCTTGATTCACTCCATGTCAAATGCAGCATATAGGTTATCGACATTCATTGTTTCAGTGCTATGACACATTTCACTGGCTGCTTCACTAACTCCCGGTCAAACACATTCAGCATTTTACCACTCTCTAGGGTTTCAGATCTGTGACATGCTTCAAGTGCTCCTGAAACTACTCAAGGTCAAATGCATTCAGTAGCTTTGTTGTTGCTGGTTGTTATTTGTTGTTCAGTCACTCAGTCATCTCCAGCTCTTCGTAATCCCATGGACTGCAGCATATCTTGCCTTTTTGTCCTTCACCATCTCCCGGAGCTTGTTCAAACTCAAATTCAATGGGTCAGTAATGCCATCCGACCATTTTGTCCTCTTCCATCTCCTTCTCCTGCTCCAATCTTTTCCAGCATCAGAGTGTTTTCCAATGAGTTGGCTCTTCACATTAGATAGCCATAATATTAGGGCTTCTGCCTCAGCATCAGCCCCTCCAGTGAATTTTCAGGATTGATTTCCTTTAGGGTTGACTGGATTCATTTCCTTGCAGCCCAAGGGACTCACAGGAGTCTTCTCCAAGATTGCAGTTCAAAAGTATCAATTCCTTAATGTTCAGCCTCCTTTATGGTATGGCTTGCTTTGGCACATGACTACTGAAAAATACAAAAACATAGCTCTGACTATATGGGTCCTTGTTGGCAAAGGAATGCCTCTGCTTTTTTACATGCAGCATGGGTTTGTCACAGCTTTTACAAGAAATAAGTGTCATTTAATTTCATAGCTTCAGTCACCATCTGCCATGGTTTTGGAGTCCACAAAAACAGAAGTCTGTCACTGTTTCCATTGTTTTTCCATCTATTTGTATAAAGTGATAGCATTGGATGCCATGATCTAAGTATTTTGAATGTTGAGCTTTAAGCCAACTTATTCAATCTCCCATTTTACTTTCATCAAGAGGCTCTTTAGTTCTTCTTATCTTTCTGCCATAAGGGTGGTGTCCTCTGCATATTTGAAGTTATTGATATTTCTCCATCAATCTTGATTCCACCTTGTGATTCCTCCAGCACAATGTTTCTCATTATGTATTCTATGTAGAAGTTAAATAAGCAGGGTGACAATTATACAGCCTTGAGGTACGCCTTTTCCTATTTGGAACCAGTCTGTAGTTCTATTTCCAGTTCTAACTGTTGCTTCCTGACCTGCATACAGGTTTCTTAAGAGGCAGGTCACGTGGTCTGGTATTCCCATCTGTTTCAGAATTTTCCAACATTTATTGTAATCCACAAGTCAAAGTCTCAATAAAACATAAACAGATTTCTTCTGGAACTGTCCTGGTTTTTCAGTGATCTGGTGGTTGTTGGCAGTTTGCTCTTGGTTCCTCTGCCTTTTCGAAAACCAACTTGTATATCTGGAAGTTCACGATTAATGTATCGCTGAAGCATGGCTTGGAGAATTTTGAGCATTAATTTAGTAGCGTGTGAGATGAGTGCAGTAGTTGGAGAATTCTGTGACATTGTCTTTCTTTGGGATTGGAGTGAAAACTGACATTTTTCTGTCCTGTGGTCAGTGCTGAATTCTCCAAATTTGGTGGCATGTTGAGTGCAGAACTTTCATAGCATCATCTTTTGGGATTTGAAAGAGCTCAACTGGAATTCTATCACCTCCACTACCTTTCTTTGTAGTGATGCTTCCTAAGGCCCACTTGAGTTCACATCCCAGGATGTCTGGCTCTAGGTGAATGATCACACCATTGTGATTATCTGGGTCATGAATATCTTTTTTGTACAGTTTTTTCTGTGTATTTTTGCCACCTCTTCTTAAAATCTTCTGCTTCTTTTAGGCCCATACCATTTCTGTCCTTTATTGAGCCCATTTTTGCATGAAATGTTTGTTTGGTATCTCTAATTTTTTTGAGGAGACCTCTAGTCTTTTCCATTCTATTGTTTTCCTATATTTCTTTGCTTCAATGGGTGTGGCACAATTCAAATGCTTCTCTTTCCACTCTGGCCAGTCATAGCCAATATTTTGTACGAACCAGTGTCCAGTGCTGTGACATATGACTGATTTCAATTCATCAGTGAAGTGAGTAAAAAAAAAAAAAAAAAAACCTCCAGGAGTTTATCAACACAGTGTTTCATGGCTGCCACTGGATTCGAGTACTTCTTCACCCCCTCCAGGTTAACATAGTCATTTATCACCATCCATTGCTTCACTACACTGACATGTTTCATATGCTTCTATATTAATCCTGGTGCAAAATTTCTAGTAGTTATAAACAGCCAGTGTTTTAGTTTTGGAGCATGACCCAATGGCTTCTTCATTCTCACCCATAAGCCAAAGTCTAGTGTTTACATACTGTGACATGCTTAAAGAGCTTCATCATCCACCCTAGATCTAGACAGTCAACATTTTATCATCATGCCTGCATTTTAGTGGAGTTACATGATTTTAAATTTTGTTTCCCCACACTGAGGCATACACAGCCAGTACTTCATCATCCTCCAGTGTTTCAGGCTTTGATAAAATTAAATGTGTTCTTGGTCCCACTGACATCAATATACTTACCATTGATTACCATCTGGTTTCACTGTTGTGACATAATGTCAACTGCTTCTTCATCCATTCCTGTGTCAAACAAACCCAGTAGTTTTTTCCCCATCTAGTGTTAGTGTTCAATACTATGAAATGATTTCTGGAGTCTCTGTGTCCATCCCACCTCAAACATAGTCAGTATTATCAATCAATGCTTCAGTGATGTCACATGCTTCAAGTGCTTTCTTCATTCACTCCATATCAAGTACTTTCAGTCATTTATAAGCATCCAATGTTTCAGTTGTGTGACATGCTTCAACTATTTCTCTAAACCACTTGAGCTGAAACATGCCCAATATCTTATGACCATCCAGTGTTTCAGTGCTGTGACATGCTTCAAGTGCTTCTTCTACTCCATGTTAAACACAAGCAATAGTTTATCACCATCAATTGTTTCAGTTCTGTAACTGAAACTTCTTTAAGTCTTTTTTCATGTACTCTGCTTCAAATACACTGGGCAGTTGTTCACCATCAAGTATTTAGTTCTATGATATGTTTCAACGTTTTCTGTACCTACCAATTCATACACACTCATAAATTTATCACCATCCTGTGTTTTAGGGCTGTCATATGGTTAAATGAGTCCCCATCCCCACCCCAGGTCAAACACACCCAGTATTGATCAACATACAGCCTTTCAGCTATGTGATACATTTCAAGTGTTCTATGATCCAATCTTGGAAGATACATCCAATAATTTATCGAATTCCAGTGTTTCAGTGCTCTGAAGTTTTTAACTGTTTCTGCATCCAAATAGCTCAGGCATGATTAATAGATTATAACCATCACTGTTTCAGTTTTATGACATGACTTGAGTACATCTTCATCTACTTTATACTCAATAATTACCACCATCCTGTAAATCAGAGGTAAAATATTCTTGGAAACTATTAGCAAGGTGAAAAGACAGCCTTCAGAATGGGAGAAAATAATAGCACATGAAGCAACCGACAAACAACTAATCTCAAAAATATACAAGCAACTCCTATAGCTCAACTCCAGAAAAGTAAACGACCCAATCAAAAAATGGGCCAAAGAACTAAATAGACATTTCTCCAAAAAAGACATACAGATGGCTAACAAACACATGAAAAGATGCTCAACATCACTCATTATCAGAGAAATGCAAATCAAAACCACTATGAGGTACCATTTCACACCAGTCAGAATGGCTGCGATCCAAAAGTCTACAAATAATAAATGCTGGAGAGGGTGTGGAGAAAAGGGAACCCTCTTACACTGTTGGTGGGAATGCAAACTAGTACAGCCACTATGGAGAACAGTGTGGAGATTCCTTAAAAAACTGGAAATAGAACTGCCTTATGTTCCAGCAATCCCACTGCTGGGCATACACACTGAGAAAACCAGAAGGGAAAAAGACACGTGTACCCCAATGTTCATCGCAGCACTGTTTATAATAGCCAAGACATGGAAGCAACCTAGATGTCCATCAGCAGATGAATGGATAAGAAAGCTGTGGTACATATACACAATGGAGTATTACTCAGCCATTAAAAAGAATACATTTGAATCAGTTCTAATGAGGTGGATGAAACTGGAGCCTATTATACAGAGTGAAGTAAGCCAGAAGGAAAAACATAAATACAGTATACTAACGCATATATATGGAATTTAGAAAGATGGTAACAATAACCCAGTGTACGAGACAGCAAAAGAGACACTGATGTATAGAACAGGCTTATGGACTCTGTGGGAGAGGGAGAGGGTGGGAAGATTTGGGAGAATGGCAATGAAACATGTAAAATATCATGTAGGAAACGAGTTGCCAGTCCAGGTTCGATGCATGATGCTGGATGCTTGGGGCTGGTGCACTGGGATGGCCCAGAGGGATGGTATGGGGAGGGAGGAGGGAGGAGGGTTTGGGATGGGGAACACATGTATACCTGTGGCGGATTCATTTTGATATTTGGCAAAACTAATACAATTATGTAAAGTTTAAAAATAAAATAAAATTAGAGAAAAAAAAAAAAAAGGAAAAAAAAATATTCTTGGAATGCTTCTTTCTCTACTGTGGGTCAAACACACCTAGTAGTTTTTCACCATTCAGTGTTCCAGTGCTGTGACGACTTCCACTGCTTCTTCGTGTACTATAGGTCATCGCACCAAGTATCTTGTAACTATGAGCTTGCACTCTAGAGAACATATCTCTCCACTACTGAGACTGAATTGTAGAGCATGCATCTCACAACTACTAAGACCCCATTCTAAGTGCACATGACACTTCTGCAGTGCCTAAACTCTGGAGGAAATGTGATGACAGTATTGTCACACAGTATTGATCCTGTATTCTAGAACACACATCTTACCAGAACACACTGAACCAGTGTTCTACAGCAGGCTTAGCACAACTACTTAGCTTCCATTCTGGATGTATCATCCTACCTCTACTGAGTCACTACTATATGGCATACGTGACCCAACTTCTGAGTTTGCACTATGGAATACACATTATGCCACCACTGAGCCAGCTCTAGTGTACACATGACAAAGTACTGATCCTCACGTCAAAGGGCAATGCCGAACATTATTCAAAGTACTGGACAATTGTGCTCATTTCACATACAAAGCAAGACAATGCTCAAAATTCTTTGAGCTAGGCTTCAAAGTATGTGATCCAATACACTGGATTTAGAAAAAGCAGAGGAATGAGGGCTTATACTGTCCAGCTCCATGGCCTACTAGAAAAAGTAGGAAGTCAAGAGATACCTGGAGTAACAGGCAAGTTTGACCTTGCAGTACACATGAAGCAGGGCAAAGACTAACAGAGTTTCCTAAGAGAACTCACCACTCATAGCAAACACCCTCTTCCAACAACACAAGAGATGAGTCTAGAGATGGTCAGTGCTGAAATCAGATTATGTTCTTTGCAGCCGAAGATGGAGAAGCTCTATACATTCAGCCACAACAAGACTGAGCAGTGACATGGCTCAGATCATGAATGCCTTTAAGCAAAGTTCAAACTTAAATTGAAGAGAGTATGAAAAACCACTAGACCCTTTGGGTTTGACTGAAATCAAACCCTTATGATTACACAGTGGATGTGACAAATCAAATTGAAGGATTTGATCTTATAGACAGACTACAGGGAGAATTATGGACCAAGTGTCATGACATTCTGCACGAGACAGTGATCAAGAGCATACTTAAGAAAGATAAATTCAAAAAGGCGAAAGGGTTGTCTGAGGAGCCCTTACAAATAGCTTAGAAAAGAAGAGAAGCTAAAGGCATAGGAGAACAAAAAAGATAATCTATTTGAATCCAGTTTCCCAAAGAACACCAAGGAGAGACAAGAAAGCCTTCCTTGGCGGTCAGTGCAAAGAAATAGAGAAAAACAATAGGATGTCAAAGAACAGGTATCGCCTCAAGAATGTTACAGATACCAAGGGAACATTTCATGCAAAATTGGCACAATAAAGGAGAGAAACAATATGGACCTGACAGAAGCAGAATCTATTAAGAAGTGGTGGCAAAAATACGCAGAACTGTACCAAATAATAATAATAATAATAAGATCTTAATGACCCAGTTAGCTGTGATGGTGTCTTTACTCACCTAGAACCAGACATCCTGGAATGTGAAATCAAGTAGCCCTTAGTAAATCGCTATGAACAAAGTTACTAGAGGTGATGGGTTTCCAGTCGTGCAGTTTCAAGTCCTATCAGATTATACCATTAAAATCCTGCACTCAATATGCCAGAAACTTTGGAAAACTCGGCATTGGCCACAGAACTGGAAAAGGTTAGTTTAAAGTCCAATCCCAAAGAAAGGCTATGCCAAAGAATGTTCAAACTACAACACAATTACATGTATCTCACATGCAAGCAAAGTGATGCTCAAAGTTCTCCAAGCCAGGCTTCAACAGTACGTGAACCCAGAATTTCCAGATGTTAAGGGTGGGTTTAGAAAAGTCAGAGGAACCAGAGATCAAATTGCCAGCATCCATTGGATCAGAGAAAAAGCAAGGGAGTTCAAGATATACATCTACATCTGATTTGGACTATGCCAAAGGTTTTGACTGTGTGGATGACAACAAACTATGGAAAATTCTTGAAAAGATGCAAATATCAGATCTCTTTAGCTGCCTCCTGAGAAATCTGTAGGCAGATTAAGAAGCAAGAGCTAGAACTGGACATGGAACAATGCACTAGATTCAAATTGGGAAAGGAGTACATCAAGGCTGTATATTGCCATGTGGCTTATTTAACTTATATTCAGAGCACATCATGTGAAATGCCAGGCTGGATGAAGCCCAAACTAGAATCAGGATTGCCTGGAGAAATATCAATAACCTCAGATATGCACTTGACACCACATATATGACTGAAAGTGAAGAATAACTAAGGAGCCTGCTGATGAAAAGAAAGAAGAGAGTGAAAAAGCTGGCTCATAACTCAACATTGAAAAAATGAAGATCATGGCATCTGGTCCCATCACTTCATGTCAAATAGGGAAAACATGGAGAAAATGGAAACAGTGATAGACTTTATTTTCTCAGGCTCCAAAATCACTGCAGATGCTGACTGCAGCCATGAAATTAAAAGGTGCTAGATCCTTGGAAGAAAAGCTGTAACCATCTAAAGAGCATATTCAAAAGCAGAGGCATAACTTTGCAATTATGGGAGAGTTGAACTATACAGGAAACTGAGCATGGAATAATCAATGCTTTTGAACTGTGGTGTTGGAGAATACTCTTGTGAGTCCGTTGGACTGCAAGGAGATCAAAGCAGGCAATCCTGATAGAACTCAGCTCTGAATATTCATTGGAAGTACTTTTGCTGAAGCTGAAACTCTGATACTTTGGCCACCTGATGCAAAGAAATGACTAGAGGAAAAGGCCCTGATGCTGGGAAATCTTTAGGGGAGAAGGAGAAGGGCCTAACAGAGGATGAGATGGTCAGATGGTACAACTAATTTGATGCACATTAGTTTGAGCAAACTCTGGGAGTTAGTGATAGATAATAAGGCCTCGTGGTGTTGCAGAGAGTTGCTATGACTGAGCAACTGAACAACAGGAGAATAATACATTTCAGTAAGAAGTGAAGACACAACTTTCAAGAAGTTACTCAGAGAAAAATAGAGAAAAATTATCAATCCACTGCTCATACAGCCATTTTTACTGCTATTGAAACAAGTTTTTCCATATTTAAATATGACTTTCTTGAAGCATGTGAATTCTGTTTTTGTTTTTTAATCTCAGAGAGGTGTATTGATGAAATCATGATGCACAGAGAAATGTCAGTTCTCACAGATTCCCTTAATAAAATCATGATGTACTTAAGGAGTTAGCGTTTTTTTTTTCCCATGGGAATGAAATTTTTTGATGAGTAACTTTTTAATTCTTTAGAAAACATTAATTACTATGATCAAATTAGTTTGGAATATTTTAGTCTTTCCTTCAGTATCAGAAGATACTACAGCCCTAATAATAATGCAGGATTTTCCAACTGAAATCCTGAAACAGAATAGCTCACCACATTCTAAAAGCACTGCTACCCCTATAAAGCTAACAACAGTATTTTTCACAGAGCTAGAACAAATAATATTTCACAATTCATATGGAAATACAAAAAAACTGGAATAGTCAAAGCAATGTTGAGAAAGAAGAATGGAACTGGAAGAATCAACCTGCCTGACTTCAGGCTCTACTACAAAGCCACAGTCATCAAGACAGTATGGTACTGGCACAAAGACAGAAATATAGATCAATGGAACAAAATAGAAAGCCCAGAGATAAATCCACGCACATATGGACACCTTATCTTTGACAAAGGAGGCAAGGATATAAAATGGATTAAAGGCAATCTCTTTAACAAGTGGTGCTGGGAAAACTGGCCAACCAACTACTTGTAAGAGAATGAGATTAGAACACTTTCTAACACCCTACACACAAAAAGACACAAAATGGATTAAAGATCTAAATGTAAGATCGGAAACTATAAAACTTCTAGAGGAGAACATAGGCAAAACACTCTCCGACACAAATCACAGCAGGATCCTCTATGACCCACCTCCCAGAATATTGGAAATAAAAACAAAAATAAACAAATGGGACCTAATTAAACTTAAAACCTTCTGCAGAACAAAGGAAACTACTAGCAAGGTGAAAAGACAGCCTTGAATGGGAGAAAATAATAGCAAATGAAGCAACTGACAAACAACTAATCTCAAAAATATAGAAGCAACTCTTGCAGTGCAATTCCAGAAAAATAAATGACCCAATAAAAAAATGGGCAAAAAAACTAAATAGACTTTTCTCCAAGAAGACATACAGATGGCTAACAAACACATGAGAAGATGCTCAACATCACTCATTATCAGAGAAGTGCAAATCAAAACCACAATGACGTACCATTTCACACCAGTCAGAATGGCTATGATCCAAACACCTACAAGCAATACATGCTGGAGAGGGTGTGGAGAAAAGGGAACCCTCTTACACTGTTGGTGGGAATGCAAACTAGTACAGCCACTATGGAGAACAGTGTGGAGATTCCTTAAAAAACTGGAAATAGAATGGCCATACGACCCAGCGATCCCACTGCTGGGCATACACACCGAGGAAACCAGAATTGAAAGAGACACGTGTACCCCAATGTTCATTGCAACACTATTTATAATAGCCAGGACATGGAAGCAACCTGGATGACTGTCAGCAGATGAATGGATAAGAAAGCTGTGGTACATATACACGATGGAGTATTACTCAGCCATTAAAAATAATACATTTGAATCAGTTCTAATGAGGTGGATGAACTGGAGCCTATTATATAGAGTGAAGTAAGCCAGAAAGAAAAATACCAATACAGCATACACATGCATATATATCGAATTTAGAAAAATGGTAATGATAACCGTGTAAGCGAGACAGTAAAAGTGACACAGAGGTATAGGACAGTCTTTTGGACTCTGTGGGAGAGGGAGAGGGTGGGATGATTTGGGACGCTGAAACATGTTTAATATCACATATGAAATGAGTCACCAGTCAAGGTTTCATGCATGATACTGAATGCTTGGGGCTGGTGCACTGGGACGACCCAGAAGGATGGATGACCCAGAAGGGTAGCGTGGAGGGGCGGGTGGGTTCAGGATGGGAACATGTGTATACCTGTGGTGGATTCACGTTGATGCATGGAAAAACCAATACAATATTGTAAAGTAATTAACCACCAATTAAAATAAATAAATTTATATAAAAATAATAAAAGCACAGTAGAAAACTGTTAATTTTCTATTAAAATCAGTGAGCATTATATCCAAATTAAAGAATGGCAAAAACAACTTGAAGAACATCACTAAAGCCTGCTGAAAGAAATACAGTACAGGGTTAATGGTATGCAAGTTTAGGGTACACAAAACTTGAACTATAGTAATGGAAAATATATTAAAAGTTTCCTAGTGTGTGGGCAGAATGAGAAGTCTCCTCAGAAACTAAAACAAAGAAAACAAATCTTCACATTCTTTTAGAAAATCCAAATTGCTTCAGAAGGAAATATAAAGACACAGAAGAGAGAGCTAACAGCTTAAGTAGATCTATGTATGCTCGAATTATATAAGCAACATTATGTTTCATAGGCTTTTAGGCATTCATACCACAAATTTGAACTCTGATGGTTGGGATACCCTTACATCTCATCTTGGTGAACTATTGCATAGAATATTTTTATTTTGTGGTAAATTTGTCTAATCAGTATTGTTCTATCATGTTTTAAAAAATAAGTATTTTTGTGCTTTCAACATTCAAGGTACATTTGCTTGTTGCTGCATATATGTAACTACACTTCTATGTTAAACAAACTCACTTTTTTAAGGAACTTATTTATTTTATTATTTTTTAAATTTTATTTATTTTGGCGGGGCCAGGTATTCATGGATGTTCAAGGGCCTTTTCTAGCTGAGGCAAGTGGTATGGTGCACTTTGATATGGTGCATAGCCTTCCCATTGTGATGGTTTCTTTTGTTGCAGAACACTGGCTCTAGTTTTGGCACATGAGCTCATGAGTTGTGGCCCATGAGTTTAGTTACACTTCGGCATGTGGGATCCTCCCAGACAAGGATCACTGGGAAGCTGACTATTAACCAATGGATCACTAGGGTAGTTCTGAACAAACCCAGACTCTGCAGGCTAGAAGTTTGTTCTACTTATCTACTTAAGTTGTACTTATCTATCTTAAGTAGATACTGTGTTGCTTTGGGGGATTCTCCTGGTGGCTCAGTGGTAAAGAATCCACCTCCCAATGTGGATGACCCAATGTTGAGAAATCCCTGAGTTGGAAAGATAGATCTTCTGGAAGAGAGAATGGAAACCAACCTCAGTATTCTTGCCTGGGTAATCCCACGGGCAGAGAAGCCTGGTAGTCTATGGTCCATGGAGATGAAAAAGAGAAGGAAATAACTTAGCAACTAATCACGACCACCACCACTATATTGTTTTGGGAGATAAAGTAAATAATTTGTTTAAAAGACCTTTTCCTGGAATGTCTGAAAAGTAGTCAGTGTTTTTGATTATTCAAACTATGCATAACTAAAAGGCATTTATTTTTATTGTGTGTAAAAATCTTTTCAATATTGACCGTGATTTTTTATAATGTATTGCCAGAGAATTTAGCCAGTCATTATATACATTTATTTAGCTCTCTTTTGAAGCCATGTCTTACAACAGCAACTGATTTCAATTATGTTCTTGCTTTAATATTCATCTTGAATTAGATTTTTTTGTCATTTTTACAAGCAGCATTTCAGTAGATTTAAATCATTTATTTAATCATTTAATATCTTCACTACAACAACTATCCTCTAAAAAGGGAAATGACACTCCATTACTCCTGTGATTTTATAGGGACAAGAGAGTAGTAAAGTTCATTGCTTAATGTATTTTTTTCAGGGTTAAAATACTCTTTCTAAGGCAGACCTCCAAACTTCAAGTTTTTCAAGCATTTTTAAAAAATCTATTTTGGTTTCTGGTCTGCTTAGTCTCACAGTTATGTCTGACTTTTTGTGACGTCTGGACTATAGCCCATCAAGCTCCTCTGTCTATGGGGGTTTTCCAGGCAAGAATACTGGAGTGGGTTGTCAGGCCACTCTTCCAGCAGATCTCTTATAGCAGGTGAATTTTTTACTATCTGCACCTCCAAGGAAGCCTAAAGAATATGGGAGTGAGTGACCTGTTGCTTGTCCAGATAATCCTTCCAAACCAGAAATCAAACTGCATTGCAGCAGATTGTTAAGCAGGTGACCTACCAGGGAAGCCCTAGTTTCTGCTTAAAAGTTCCAATTGTCATTCCTTATTATGTGGACTCACTGATCATATGTCATGATTAAGTAAGAGATAACTTTCAGTACAACGTTTCATACTTGAAGTCAAACACATTTTTTTTCCTTTGAAGGAAATTATACCATATTGATGAAAATTCCCAACAAATTATATACTAAAATTGGAAAAAATATTCAAACAAACTCAAGGGCCATAGCCTGGTAAATGGTCTTTCATACAGTTTTAAGAGGAGTGTTCTGAAGCTGTAGGGGCAGAGCCAGTATACACAGAAATTTCTTTAAAGTGGAAAATACATGAGTGAAACATATATCGTGGTAAAAAGGATCCTGTTAACCACAAAATACAAATATGGCAAGCAGTGATGTTAGTGTTTTCCTAGGCAAGAATCTGGAATCATTAAACTTCTTAATTATCTTAACTGACTAGGAACACACAACTCCAAAGCACAGAAATGCACAATCTCATTTTCGTATCCTGATTTTCCAGAGGGTACACTGATGACAGACAACTACAGTAGATTTTTACCTCCCCATTCAAGTGAATACCCAGTGACTATTCTCCATGGTTAAAGCAGATGTACAATATTTGTTTCACAGGTCAAAAATAGGGTGTCTAGCATAAAGTTCAAGCAAAATTATATCTAGCTAGAATGTTCACTAATGCTTAAATAGGTGAAAAGGTCTTCCATCACTATGAAAAACAATACTAAACATTTTATTTCCGAAGAGAAGGTATTTTTGTTCGTTTGTTTGTTTGCAGTAACTTTAAACTTTATTCCATCACTCCAACATTGGATACACAGACTAGGGGCTCTACTACCGCCACCACCAGTCCCTAGCTTACTGGACCTAAATATTTCAAATAGAGGGATCTCTAATGAACCACAAGAGGTTCCTGTCTCCCAAACATAAGAACATTTGTCCAGGTCCTCTGATAGATATATAACCTTTCTCTTTAATTCCTCCACCACTTGTATTACGCTAGATTTCTAACAGAAGCATCCTGATGGAATTTGTTTCTCCAAGAAGGAAGACAACGGATACAATTTAAGTGAAGAAATGGTCAGGCAAGAGCACTTATTAACAGGTAGCAGAAGTCTGTTCAGTAGTATGAGTTAGCTCAAGCGGTTTCTAATTAGGGAAATGAACGCAGTCTTCATTACATTGACACATCTCGTTTCAAGCTCAGCGCGGTGTTCTCCAAAAATATATCATTCTTTACTGGCATCGGACACAGCGTCCCTCACAGTGTTGAGTACCAGGAAGTCAGTTGGTTTGGACTACACGTGCTCCGTAGGGCAGAAGAGACTGTGCTTGGGGGATAGGCCGGTAGCGTCATGCGCGAGAAAAGTGACGTTTACACCGTAACACCAGCCGGGTTGCCATTTTGTTGCTGCTAAGAGTGGCCGCGTGCCAATCTCTCCCGAGTTCTCAATTCAGAGAGTGTAACTTAGTACCTTGGAAGCCTCGGAGGATTATCTGGCAGCGGAAGCAGCACAGGAAGCTGCTTGGAAACAGTGAGCCTGCTGCTACAGCTCTGCCCAAGAATAAAGGTAATGACTCAGTTTCCAGGAACCACTGATTGCTCAGCCACCATCAGTGGTATTTCCTCCTCCTTCTGGTTGGCTGATGTTTTTGAGTGAACTGCACAGTCCGCATAGGGGCGAGAAGCTGCTCGTGCTTCCTCTCGCTCTGTTCACATAGCGGTATAATTTTCTCTCCCTTTTTGTCAATTTTACACCGCGGGTAAAATACTATTAGTTTGGGATTCATGCCAGTTTAACTGCAGGTGCGTTAGTAAACTGGCAGAAGCCTACTTTTGGTCAGTGGAGGCTTCGCCCCTCTGGCCTTCATCCCTTCCCAGAACTCTCCCTTAGCTGTTGTTTATGACACCCTGATTTTTTCTTTTGCAACTGTTAAATATTTGTCTATACTTTACTTTGTGGACAGTTCACTACTGGTGAAAATAACTGCTTCTTTGTAAGTGAAGTGAAGTGAAGTGAAGTGAAGTTGCTCAGTCGTGTCCAACTCTACAACCCCATGGACTGTAGCCTACCAGGCTCCTCGGTCCATGGGAGTTTCCAGGCAAGAATACTGGTGTGGGTTGCCATTTCTTTCTCCAGGGAATCTTTCTGACCAAGGGATGGAACCCAGGTCTCTCACATTGTAGGCAGACGCTTTACCATCTGAGCTCCCAGGAAAGGGTAAATCCATGTTGCATGTTTAGGTTCATGTCTGCCGGTTTACTTTCCTCTACCTGTCACAAACCTTAACCATTTTTTTTAGAAGGCACACATATCCCAACGTGTTCAGCCTTCTTTTCTCGTAAAATCGATGCTGGCACTATGCGTTTCTACTTATCTTTATTCTGAGGCAGACAGTTCACAAATAATCAGATTTGACAATAACTTTACTTGTAACTTCCAAAACGGTACTTCTAAGCTAATTGAAAGAGGGCAGTGGGACAGTTATTCCTTGAATTCTCCTTTTTACAGACCTGAGTTCTGCTTGGGTCATGGTTAATATCCTTGAAATGCCTCCTGGAAAACTGTAACTGCAAGGAATGAGAATACATCCTTCAGAATAGGACCATATTTCACATTCCACAACAAATCTCTCTTCATAATTCATTCCTTGCACTTCATTTTAGCTTTCAAGGCTTACTTAACCTTTGTCATAGTCGGTCACACTTCTTTGCCTTTGACTTCAGTGCTCTCTAGAGTCCCCAAACCGACTGGTACAGCCTTTCTCTAGCAAATGTGTTGCTGCTAACTATTCAGGGAAACTCTAAGAATGTCTTTTTCAGAATGTGTTAGGTAAATTACAAACCACTTCCACTTTTTTTCCCCCTAATTTAATTAACTTTTAACTTACAAATGAGTATACATTTCCATACATTCCTTGTTTCCTCCTCTGTTTCTAGGAAAGAAGTTTCAGGTGCCCATGTTGGCTTGTGTATTCTATAAGAGACTAGTAATTATTTTATGAAAGCAGAATTACCACAACTTGGTGCTTAGTAGATGTTCAACACATTTTTGTTAATGTTATCTTCCTCAGTTTCATTGCAGCCGTGGGTAACTCCCCCTTCCATCTGAGGGAATTTTAAACCAGCTGCTTCCTCTCAGGCCAAACTGAAGACATTTTGACATATGATTTTTCAGTTTTCATTGCTTTATAAATATATGGACTATTTTGGTTTATTAATTTGCAAATGAATTGTAGAAGGGAATGTATAGAACCCGGGTTTAATTGGAAAACATGGATAATAAAAAATGCTACAGGTTAATCTCTGGTAATGGGTTATGTGGTTGATTATGTATTTATCTGCTAAGGGATTTAGAAGAAAGCCATCAGCAAATTTGTACGTGGCTAATCAGTAACAAATTAGGTTAAATTGTAAATCTCTTTTGAGGTCTGTTAATATTTTGCTGCTATTTAAATGATAATCTATTTGTTTCCCTGTTTATATAAAGTTTAACAGCTTATGTTAGCTTGTTTGATGAGTTTGTAAACTATTATACAGATAATTAGATCTCAATATTTATTCACATTTTAATCACTGAAGTAAAGGAGGCAGAAACAGGTGCAAGGTTAAGGGAAACAAATGTGAAAAAAAGATACTTCGTATTTAAAGAAGATGGTCAAAACAAGAATTCTTTAGCTATTTATACCTTTTATAATAATGTGAATTTCAGAGTTTAATCTGAAACATACCTTAGTGAAAGTCCTGAGGAGTTGTCTCATAATCTCACTCTTTTTTTTTTTTTAATCTAAATGCTGTTATTTGCATATATATATATATTATATATATATAATATATATATTTGCTTATATATATAATATATTATATATATTATATATATATATATATATTTTTTTTTTTTTTGCTGTACTGGGCTTTCATTACTGTGGATGGGCTTTTCATTATTGTGGATGGACTTTTCTCTAGTTGTGGGGAACAGGGGCTTCTCTGTAGTTGCAGTGCACAGGATTCTCATTGGGGTACACTCTCTGCTTGTGGAGCATAGGCTCTAGGGAGACCAGGCTTCAGTAGTTGCAGCACGTGATCTCAACAATTGCAGCTTCCAGGCTGTAGAACACAGGCTCAGTAGCTGTGGCACAGGGGCTCAGTTGTTCTGAGGCATGTGGATTCATCCTGGAGCAGGGATCAAACTGGTGTCTGCTGTATTGGCAGGTGGATTCCCTACCACTGAGCCACC
The DNA here is from genome assembly GCF_002263795.3 of Bos taurus. Classification (NCBI taxonomy): domain Eukaryota; kingdom Metazoa; phylum Chordata; class Mammalia; order Artiodactyla; family Bovidae; genus Bos; species Bos taurus. The sequence goes on from NC_082638.1 coordinate 26,529,012, forward strand.
ACCAAAGCCCCACATAGCTCCATCTTTTCCCCATTTTCATTGTCATACATTTTACCAGAATTTCTTTATTAAATAATTCATTTTACACTGTTTCTCATGGATGCTTAATGGCATTTCTGTAAACAAAGTGTCCTGTTTTTATTCTATGGAAAAAGATGGTATAACTGAGAATGAATTTTAAGGTTTAGAGCAGAGTAAGGATGTCTTCCAACATTGAAAATTCCCTACCATCGTAATATTTTTCAATAGACTATGGGACATCCGTGCCAAGACCTCAGACGATCAGTGCTACAATGTCACTAGTGCATGATCATATTTAATAAAGTAACCGAATAACTGACTCTTATTTAAGTAAGTGCAGACTAAACTAAGAGTAAACTAATTGACTGAAGTACCTACATTTTTCCTTTTAATGAAAATTTAAGCCTACAGAAACGTTGAAATGTGAGCACAAATCCCATATGTTTTTCACTTAGACTCACTAATCTTTAATGTTTTCTTTTTGTACTTTTTTTCTGTACATGAACATTTTCCTTCTGACATTTTAAACTTTGTTATAGGCAGGTCTAGATATTTAGTTATAGACTTTAGCCCTAAATATTTCATCTCCTAAGAGCGAAGCCTTTCTTTATATAATTCCAGGAGAATGGTTACAAGAAATTTAACCTTACAATTCTCTTGTCACCTAGTAAACCATAACCTTGACTAGACAGACCTTTCTTGGCAAAGTAATGTCTCTGCTTTTTAATATGCTATCTAGTTTGGTCATAACATTCCTTCCAAGGAGTGTCTTTTCATTTCATGGATGCAGTCACCATCTGCAGTGATTTTGGAGCCACCCAAAATAAAGTTTGTCACTGTTTCCACCATTTCCCCATCTATTTCCCATGAAGTGATGGGACCAAATGCCATAGTGTTAGTTCTCTGAATGTTGAGCTTTAAGCCAAGTTTTTCACTCTCCTATTTCACTTTCATCAAGAGGCTTTTTAGTTCCTCTTCACTTTCTGCCATAAGGATAGTGTCATATGTATATATGAGGTTATTGATATTTCTTCAGGCAATCTTGATTCCAGCTTGTGCTTCTTCCAGCCCAGGGTGTTTCTCATGATGTACTCGCATAGAAGTTAAATAAGCAGGGTGACAATATACAGCCTTGGTGTACTCCTTTTCCTATTTGGAACAAGTCCATGTTCCATGTTCAGTTCTAACTGTTCCTTCCTGACCTGCATATAGGTTTCTCAAGAGGCAGGTCAGATGGTCTGGTATTATCACTTCTTGACCAACATAGATAGCATATTAAAAAGCAGAGACATTACTTTGCCAACAAAGATTCGTCTAGGCAAGGCTATGGTTTTTCCAGTGGTCATGTACGGAAGTGAGAGTTGGACTGTGAAGAAAGCTGAGCGCTGAAGAATTGATGCTTTTGAACTGTGATGTTGGAGAAGATTCTTGAGAGTCACTTGGGCTGCAAGGAGATCTAACCAGTTCACCTTAAAGGAGATCAGTCCTGGGTATTCATTGAAAGGACTGATGCTGAAGCTGAAACTCCAATATGTTGGCCACCTTATGCGAAGATTTGACTCATTGGAGAAGACCCTGATGCTGGGAGGGATTGGGGGCAGAAGGAAAAGGGGATTACAGAGGATGAGATGGTTGGATGGCCTCACCGACTCGATGAACATGAGATTGGGTAAACTCCGGGAGTTGGCAATGGGTAGGGAGGACTGGTGTGCTGCTATGCATGGGGTCGCAAAGAGTCAGACATGACTGAGCGACTGAACAGAATTGCACTGAAGTACTTTTCTAGAAATGTTGCTTGTGCTTAGTCATGTCTGAAATCATGTCTGAAATCATGGATTGTGCCCCACCTGGCTCCTGTCTCCATGGGATTTGCAGGAATAATACTGGAATGCATTGTCCTTTTATTCTCCATGGGATCATCCTGGCCCGGAAGTCAAATGCGTGTCTCCTTTGTTTCTTGCATTTGCAGGTGAATTCTTCATGGCCCAGCCACTGGGGAAACCTGTTTGGTTTTTTTGGTTTTTTTGTTTTTTTGTATAGCCACTAGCCATATGTGGATGTTGAAATGAATGGAAATTTAAATATTGTTCAATACACATGTATGCTTTTCTCTTAATTGAAAATTCTATTCTTCATTGTAGAGCTGGTATATAAACTCCATTCACATTTGTCCATTTGTTTCAGTAATTTACAGCACTTCTTAACAAAGCCTTGCAGTTATTCCTGCATACTGAAAGCCATTAAACCCACACACAACACACACACACATACACACACACTAACACACAAGCACAAATAATTTATTATTTGGAACATGATGTGTGGCTAAAGATAATCTGGTCCTTGAACTTCATATTTTTCCTTACATTAGAAGTGTGTTTTCATGGCCAATTTTTAACTTATCGTCTTCTTTTCTTTGCTATTTTCTTTTGTGTAGTAGTCCTGAGTACTAAGCTGGGTTCATGGCCTTTTATCCAAGGAACTCTCTAGCATGTGAATCCCATTACTTTTCAGGATAATTACAGATTAGACTAGGAGCTCTTTGGTCGAGTTGTTATTCAGTTGATAAGTCATATCTATGACTCTGTGGGACCCCATGAACTGCAGTACACTAGGATTCCCTGTCCTTCACTGTCTCCCTGAGTTTGGTCAGACTCATATACCTTGAATCCTGTGATACCATCCAACCATCTCATCTTCTGTTGTCCTCTTCTCTTGCCCTCCTGCTTTCCCTGCATCAAGGTCTTCTCCTTTCAGTCGACTCTTTGCATCAGGTGGCCAAAGTATTGGAGCTTTGGCAGCAGATCTTGCAGTGAATGTTCAGGGTTGATCTCCTTTAGGATTGACTTCTTTGATCTCCTTGCCATCCAATGGACTCTCAAGAGTCTTCTCCAGAACTTCCAGTGAAAAGCTTCAACTCTTCAGTGTCCAGCCTTCTTTATGTTCCCAACTGTCACATCCATACGTGACTACTGGAAGAACTAGATATTTGACTATACAGACCTTTGTCAGCAACGTTGTAGCTGCGTTTAACATGTTGTATAGAGTTGCCATAGCTTTTCTTCCAAAGAGCAGTTCAGTTCAGTCACTGAGTTGTGTCCGACTCTGTGATTCCATGGACTGCAGAATGCCAGGCCTCCCCGTCCATCACAAACTCCTGGAGTTTACCCAAACACTTGTTCATTAAGTCGGTGATGCCATTCGTCCATCTCACCCTCTATCGTCCCCACCTCCTGCTGCCCTAAATCTTTCTCAACATCAGAGTCTTTCAAATGAGTCAGTTTTTTTGGCATCAGGTGGCCATGTATTGAAGTTTCAGCTTCAACATCAGTCTTTCCAATGGACGGCCAGGACTGATCTCCTTTAGGATGAACTGATTGGATGGCCTTGAAGTTCAAGGGACTCTCAAGGCTCTTCTCCAACACTAAGTAAGAAAGCATCACTTTGTTGGCACTCAGCTTTCTTTAGAGTCCAACTCTCACATCCATACATGACTACTGGAAAAACCATAGCCTTTACTAGAAGGAACTTTGTTGGCAAAGTAATGTCTCTGTTTTTTAATATGCTGTCTAGGTAAGTCATAACTTTCATTCCAAGTAAGTGTCCTTTAATTTCATTGCTGCAATCACCATCAGCAGTGATTTTGGAGCCACCCATAAAATAAAATGTCAGCCACTGTTTCCCCATGTATTCCCCATGAAGTTATGGGACCAGATGCCATGATCTTAGTTTTCTGAATGTTGAGCTTTAAGCCAACTCTGCCACTCTCCTCTTTCACTTTCATGAAGAGAATCTTTAGTTCTTCTTCACTTTCTGCCATAAGGGTGATGTCATCTGCATACCTGAGGTTATTGACATTTCTTCCAGCAATCTTGATTCCATCTTGGGCTTCATCCAGCCCAGCATTTCTCATGATGTACTCTGCATAGAAGTTAAATAAGCAGGGTGAAAATAGACAGCCTTGAGGTACTCCTTTTTCTATTTGGAACCGGTCTGCTGTTCCATTTCCAGTGCTAACTTGCTTTCTGACCTGCATACAGATTTCTCAAGAGGCAGGTCAAGAGGGCTGGTAATCCCATGTCTTTCAGAATTTTCCACAGTTTATTGTGATCCACAGAGTCAAAGGCTTTGGCATAGTCAATAAAGCAAAAATAGATGCTTTTCTGGTACTTGCTTGCTTTTTCAATGGTCCTGTAGATGTTGTCAACTTGATCTCTGGTTTCTCTGCCTTCTTGAACACCAGCTTGAACATCAAGAAGGTCATGGTTCACACATTGCTGAAGCCTGCCTTGGAGAATTTTGAGCATTACCTTTCTAGTGTGTGAGATGAATGCATTTGTGTGGTAGTTTGAGCATTCTTTGGCATTACCTTTCTTTGGGATTGGAATGAAAACTGACCTTTTCCAGTCCCCTGGCCACTGCTGAGTTTTCCAAATGTGCTGGCATATTGAGTGCAGCACTTTCACAGCATCATCTTTCAGGATTTGGGATAGCTCAACTGGAATTCCATCACATCCACTAGCTGTATTCGTAGTGATGCTTTCTAAGGCCCACTTGACTTCACATTCCAGGATGTCTGGCTCTAGGTCAGTGATCACACCACTGTGGTTATCTGAGTCGTGAAGATCTTTTTTGTACAGTTCTCCTCTGTATTCTTGCCATCTCTTCTTAATATCTTGTGCTTCTGTTAGGTCCATACCATTGCTGTCCTTTATCGACCTCATAACATGATAGACCATCTTATTTAGTAACTTTGGCACATTTATTGATCATATTGTTTTAAAGTTCTTTCAACCCTAATTTTTTGGATTAAAAAAAAACAGTTTTTTCTCTTGAATCATTCTTTTCCAGTTAGTGATTTGGGTCCTGAATTGATGTAGATTGGTAACTAGATGGCTATATTTGTGTGGATGAATTATTTTCATTTGTTTAAAATAACTAAAAATTCCCAGAGTGATTTGTGAATACAAGTAATTTATGTGACAAAGAACTATGCTTTTGTAATTTTAAAAGACTTTAGTTGAGGTAAAATTACTGTATATTTTAATAGACTACATTAGAAAATTTGACCCACACTGAACTGCCTAACTTTAGTTTTGCTTAATATACTCTAACTATCTATAACTAGACTTTGTCTCATGGACATGAACACACACACATCATACACATATACCTGCACATACACACAAGACACACACACACACCACATGTCTGTAGTTTTCCCCCAATCCTTAGCAGATAGTTTTCACACGCTGTGTGAATTGTATTTTTTGTATCACGTTAAGTATGGCTTAACATCAAACACTATTGTTTGTTTGTATTTTAAATGTAATATACTGTGAGTTTTATTTTATAGATTTGGATAAATACTTCAGATATTATATTGATTGGTCTTTGAGACTATCAGGTAACAATTACATTTAAATTTATAATGTTCTTGAATTTAAAATCATTAATATCATTATTTCACTGATGTGATAAAATGCATTTGACCTGTCCTGGCCAGTTATGATTCTCATCCTTCTGGCATCAAAATTTGTTATGATCCACTTATGTTTAAGATGATAGGATTCTAGCTGACTTACGGTATATGTGTTCTATGGGAAGACTGGTTGTTTCTTAACTTATTTTAATACAATATGCAATACATATTCTCTTATAATTTTGGATAAATACTACAGCTCATCACTCTGTCTTCATTTAAAGTCCAAGTGTATTTAAAGATCTGTGCTAGGTTTTCAGGGTTTATGCTGCAGGCTGACTTTTTCAGTTTTCTGTAGTAAAACGAAGATATCTTTGTATTTTATGAAATATATTTCACAGAGCTAGAGTATTCATTTTCCATTCAATTTTTTTAATTCAATTTTTGATATTACTGCAGCTTGTGGGATCTTAGATCCCCAGTCAGGGATTGAATCCAGAATACTGCTGTGAAAGCCCTGAGTCCTAATCTTTGGACCACCAGAGGACTCCCTACAGTTTTGTTTTTTAAATATTTTTTGAAATGAGACCTTTGCTGAAATAAGAACAGTAGCATATGACAGTGATTTTCATTAGTATTCTCTTTCATCAAAAGAAAAAAAAATAGTAAGTTTATATTGGGTTCTCAGTTATGATTTTTAAATTTAAAGATCTCAGATCCAAGTTTGAGAAACCACTGTTGTAGATGATGCAATTAAATAAGGCAAAACCTCTATCTCCAAAAAATGTGGGGTTTTTTTGGCTCATATGACAAAGCTAAGACATAGACTAGGTCTTTTTAAGTGTAAGTTATAAATCTGAAATAAATATTTACAGAAATACTTGGTAGTGGCCCAATATGGTCTTAATGTTTGAAATATGACTTGTGAAATAGAAATCCTTTAGATTTCTGGGTCAAACCCATCACTTGTGCTTAATTAAATTTTGAGTGAAATAATTGCTGTTTCTCTCTATTCTGTTATCAGATCATGTTTTCTGTAAATACCTAAGACTTTCTGATTTGTAAAGTTTCAGTCTTTTGTTTCTTTGTTGATTTTTTTTTGTTGTTGTTGTTGTTCTATTAGTGATTTACCGTGACAGTTTGAAGTCAACCACTCCACTTTTCATGTCCACTGGTTTTCTTTTAAATAATCTGTATATCCTGATTCTCTAGTGAAATATTCTTGACAATTATATTGTTTCTTGTATTCTTTTTATCTATACTATCTGATGTAAAGTCTCTGTTAAGTCCAGCCTCTGGGCTTTCTGAGCCATGCTTTGTATTACCTACTTATTTCCTTATGTGACCAGACACATCCTATTTCTTTGTGTGTCTCATGTTTTGTTGTTGTTGTTGTTGAAAACTAGAAAATGCAGATATAACATGGTGAAATGGGACATCAGATTTCTTGTCCCAGAGCTTTTACTTGTTGTCATTTGTTGGATGATTTCTGAAACAGATTCTGTATGGTATGTATTTTTTCCTTGTGTGTGGCCACTGAATGCTTGTTTATAACCTAGCAGACAGCCTATGTTTGAGGTTTCATTAAAAACCAGCAGCCCTCTCAACCTCTGTTTTTAGGCTCTGGGCAAGGTGGGGCGTATCTTTAATACTCAGCCAGGCAACTGATAGTTCTTCTTTTCATTTCAGGCTTGTGCAGAAAATCCAGGTCACTCAAAGCTGAGAGATTAGGAGCATCCCTGAACTTTGATGAGTTTGTATTCAGTCCTGATTCCACATATAAATGAGGTCCTGCAGTGTTTGCTTTCTCTGTGTGACGTGTTTCTCTTAGCACACTACTCTCCAGGTTCATCCATGTTGTTGCAAATGGCAGGATTTATCTACCTTGGCTGTTAAACCCTTATTAGTCATATCACTTGCAAATATTTTCACCAGTCTGGTACACTGTCTTTTTTGTTGTTGTTGTTGACAGTGTCCTTTTCTGTGCAAAATCAATTTAGTGTGATATAGTTTCACTTACTAGGTTTTGCTTGTGTTGCTTATGGGTTTGGTGGCCTATACCAAAATCAAAGAGCAAGAGTGGCATTTAGTAGTTGTACAATGTGTTTTCTTGCAGTAGTTTTATAGTTTCAGCTCTGTGTTTAAATCTCTGATCTATTTCAGGGTAATTTTAGGTAGATTCTAGTGTAAGAAAGGGGGGTCTACTTTTATGTTAAGTATTGTGTTTCCAGTCCTGTCTATTGGAGAGGATGTGTTTTCTACACTGTGATCTTGGTTCCCTTCATAAGTGTTAGTTGGGTGGTTTTGAAAAATTGTATTTCTGAATGCTCTGTTTTGTTCCAGGACCTGCATTACTGGTGGAATCCCAGTGCCATATTGTTTGAACAGTTGTGTTTCAAAAGCAGGAAGTATGTGTCCTCAAGCTTTATTCTTTCTTTCTTTATTTATTTTATTATAATTGTTATTATTATTATTTATTTATTTTACTTTACAATATTGTATTGGTTTTGCCATACATCAACATGCATCCGCTATGGGTGTACACATGTTTCCCATCCTGAATCCCCTCCCACCTGCCTCCCAATACCATCCCTCTGGGTCATCCCAGTGCACCAGCCCCAAGCTTCCTGTATCCTGCATCACCTGGACTGACGATTCGTTTCTTATAGGATATTATACATGTTTTAATGCCATTATTCCAAATCATCCCCTCTCCCTCTCCCACGGGATCCAAAAGATTGTTCTATACATATGTGTCTCTTTTGCTGTCTTGCATACAGGCTTGTTGTTACCATCTTTCTAAATTCTATATATATGCATTAGTATACTGTATTGGTGGTTTTCTTTCTGGCTTATTTCACTCTGTATAATAGGCTCCAGTTCCATCTGCCTCTTTAGAACTGATTCAAATGTATTCTTTTTAATGGCTGAGTAATACTGCATTGTGTATGTGTACCACAGCTTTCTTATCCATTCATCTGCTGATCGACCTCTAGGTTGCTTCCATGTCCTGGCTATTAGAAACAGTGCTGCAATGAACATTGGGGTACACTTGTCTCTTTCTATTCTGGTTTCCTCAGTGTGTATGCCCAGCAGTGGGATTGCTGGGTCATAAGGCAGTTCTATTTCCAGTTTTTGAAGGAATCTCCACACTGTTCTCCGTAGTGGCTGTACTATTTTGCATTCCCACCAACAGTGTAAGAGGGTTCCTTTTTCTCCACATCCTCTCCAGCATTTATTGCTTGTAGACTTTTGGATCACAGCCATTCTGACTGAAGTGAAATGGCACCTCATTGTGGTTTTGATTTGCATTTCTCTGATAATGAGTGATGTTCAGTATCTTTTCATATGTTTGTTAACTCTCAAGATTGCTTTGGCGGTTTGAATTGTTTGAGGTTCCATATAACTTTGGGGAAAAATAATGCTACTTGAATTGTTATAGGAATTACATGGAATATGTACATTACTTTGGGTAATATGGATGCATTAATATTACAACAGATTTAAGTATATCCATGTTATATCCTGATGTTTTACTCATTTATTATTTTTTTTTTTTGTCATTTATATGTTTTGTTATCTGGAACATCCATTGATAACCTTTCTATTTTTGTATTTGATGACTAAAAACATAGAATCTGTCCATAAAACTGTATCATTTTCATGTCCATTTATTTTGGATTAACTACATAGAAACCTGTAAATGGATCAAATAATAGTTAATTCCCAGTTAAATTCTCTGTTTGATGGGCAGTGTAACCACAATTATATTAATCCCTTAAGCCACAAATAGCTCTTCTGATTTTTAATCTGTTGTGGGTAATTACAAACCCTTGCTACTCAAATCATAATCTAAAGATAATAGCAGCATCACTACTCTATGGAATTGTATAAGCAGGTTATTAGCTTATCTCTTCACTACTGAGTTACACTCAGAATTTTAACAAAATACGTATGTGTTTTTGGTGCACATTATAGTTTGAGAAGTGTTGGTTTGTATTCCACTGCAGTTTTATGACTGATATTTTCAGTTGTCTTTCTTTAGGCCTTTTCTAGGTTAGTTGTAAACATTCATAATGTTTTCCTCTGTCAGTGACTCAGCTTCTTTAAAATGGAGAAAAGTGAACCCCCTAAAAGGCAGTAATTCTCAGGCATATTTACATCATAAACACACAAAGAGTTCACTTCAGGCCTGTCAGGTTTTAGGAAGATAACGGTATCTTTTTTTAAAGCACCACAGAGAATTCAAATCGGTAAGATACTCTAACAACTATGGGTTATAGAAAGGTTTCTCTTGGGTAATAATACCACTTTCAGTTTGAACTACAGTGTTAGAGTGTGAACAAGACCGCATTGCCACCCCACATGTTTCCTTTTCTTTCTTTGATTCAGTGCATTGTATTCATAACTTTCCTAGTCTATACTTTTTTTGGTCATGCATGCAAACTTCATCATGAGGATTGTGTGTGTGTGTGTGTGTGTGTGTGTGTGTGTGTGTGTGTGTGCAGATGACACAAGGAAGGTGAGAGAATAGTGAGGATTTTCTTAAGTGTGTTTAATTTGAAAGGAATTTATGAGACAACTTATGATTCTTTGCCTAACCAGTTTTGATCCTTCCTTGTTTTTCTCCAAGGACCACAAAGCTGATGTAATTTTAAAGTACAAAGCAGATGAAGTTAGAAATCTGAAGGCTTATGGAGAGCTTCTGGAATATGGTAGTTAATATCAAAGTTATTACATTTCCCTGTCTTCTCATAGTGTTTGCTACTTAGTATTTAGGTGAAACAGTCATTTCAGAATTCTCTCTTTTCTGTATTTTTTCATAGATGCTTAAATTTGCTTTAAGTAGGTATTAAATACTTCAGAATATTAACAACATAGTAATGGATTCTCTTCCTAATATATGTTCCTTTGGTGGGGAATTAAAAAGCTCACAAGTCCTAGACTTGTACATAATAATTGTTAAAGGAATGCCTCTTTTACACTCTTAAAAGTAATTCTTAAGAGATGATACCTGTTTTCAGCTAATCAAGGAAAACATTTATGATACTGGTATTGATGTTTCGGAAAAGAGTATTCAGTTTTCTCATGGAGCTTTGTGGACAGTGTTTCTGAATCCCTTTTATTTCTTAGAGACAAAAGTATTTTATTCGTCCTCTAGTAAGCTTGGAAAAATTAAAATAAGTTTCTACTAACAACAAAGAGGAAGTGTACTAAACTCACATTTTGAACATGATAGCAATTTTTAAAAATTCTTTTACAGTGTATTTTATTATATAAAGTTATGAGGTTTTTTGTTTTGTTTTGGGGGTGGGGCTTCCCTTGTAGCTCAGTTGGTAAAGAATCTGCCTGCAGTGCAGGAGACCTGGGTTCGATCCCTAGGTTGGGAAGATCCCCTGGAGAAGGAAATGACAACCCACTCCAGTATCCTTACCTGGAAAATCCCTTGGCAGAGGAGCCTGGTGGGCTGCAGTCCATGGGGTTGCAAAGAGTCGGAGACAACGGTGCAACTAACACACTAATACCTGAGTTTTTTAGTAAGAGTGAAGATTCTGATGACATATAGGCCTTTTAATAAATACTAAGATAATTGGGAATCAGATAAATACTTACTTGGCAGTGAACTTCTTTTAGCGGTTTCATTGTGAGTTTGTTCCCTGTGATATGTTTGTAGTTAGGAAGATTTTTCTGGAATAAAACTGTTGAACCAAAGATTGATTAAAAGCAGTTTCTTCTACAGTTCAGTGTTTTAGTATTTAGAACTTTAGTATTTAGTATTGAGAAAACTATCTGGTTGGTGTCCTTAACTTCAGTTCAAAAGGATTGATTTTCTAAGTAGTGTAAAGATTATGTATTATTACAAGAATTAATTTTTCTGTAGATCAGATGTTCTTGTCACATCTGAATTGAACTCAGTTGTCTGAAGATCGTTCTACAGTTTGAATTTTGGTCATCACCTTTTAGAAGAGTAAAAAACTACAGTATGAATATAGTTTAAAGCACACTGTACCTTAATTAAACAATGGTGTATTTTCATTGTTTTAAAGTATCATATTTCTTTTAAAAAGTAATGAGGCTGAATTATTTTGAGGAAAATGTTAACTCTTGGTTCTTTCAATAAAATGGAACTTAGGTGTAAAGACCAAAATATCTGCTGTGAATACACTGGGAAGAAAGAAAGAAGTGAAAAGATTCCTCTCCTGTTTTACCTCCAGTAAACAGATGTTTTGAATAAATTGTCTCACCATCATAAGACGAGTATGAACTCGTCTGTTTGGGAGTCTTTCTATATATTCCACTTATTTAGATATTTTCTTGAGATTTTTGATAGAATTTAAGGAAAGCAGAAATATGCATTTGAGGTTAATAAAAGGGGCTGTTTTCTTACAGACACTGCCCAAGTGTTTTACACCATTTGCTAACATCTATTCTTTTCATCATTTTGTGTTGCCACTACCATAAGAAGGGCGTTTCCAGAGTGAAGCTTTCAGAAGACAGAGTGGAGTCATAATTTTCAATTCATGTGATTAGAAGTTGCAGACTTTCTATACTAAGTAATCCTCAGTTTTCTTAACGTTGAAAGTTTTGATCTGTTTGTTGAGAGTGTTTTTACTTAGCATTTTAAATATTTCTCAAGTACAACAACCATTAAGGATAAAATAACTAGATGATCCTTTACAGATAAAATAGATTTTATGTCATTTCATTCTCTAAAGTTATATGTGTTGTAACCAAATAGTGCTGAATTTGATAAATCATATAATTATGTTGTTTGAGTGAAAATCTAATTTCATAACTAAATTCTATAAACTAAGACCTTCATAAATGTATCCCTTAGCTGACATAAGGGAAAGGAAGGAAGAGCCACTGAAAAATTCGAGAAAGTGTTGCACGCAGTGTATTTTGTCCTTACTCTTTGTCACTGGTGCGTATTTGTGTGTGTGTATTTTCCTGCAAATTTAGATACTACCCTTGCTTTTTAACAATGTGCTTTGAATATATCCTCTGTAGTAAGACGAAATGAAGTTCAGGGCTAGTTCATTAAAGTCAATACAATTATACTCGTTTGTAGTGAGAGACCATTCATCAAGTAATTTCTGAAACACATTTCTTCTGAGAATTTATACGGAATACACATTTAGCTGGTTTCTCTAAAATAAAAACAGGGGAGTAAACCCTCAGAGGGTTTCATTTCACTTTGCTAGAGTTTTCTTTCCCAAGTTTATAAGCTGAGTGTATACATAAATAAATCCAAGAAAAACTTCACCGATGTGGTCTGTGGTGTTTCATCTGTGGAGGTCCTCAACCCTTATATGCTGAATGTATTTGAGATGGAGGATTAGTTTTAGTATGCTGAAGAAAAATCTTGAGAAGTTGACTTCATGGATAAACAAAACTTCCTGGATAGTTAATCTTTTGACATATCTTCAACCCTTTGCCAAAAATTTCAGAATCTGCACACATGACAACATGAAAAACTTTCTCTGTGGACAAACACATACAGGTTTGTCCAAAGATTTAATCTACACTTAAATTGTGTTCATTAGTTGTCATGGTCTGACTGTTGTACACTTGTTTTGTTGTTGTTGTTTGTATCTTCCTAAAAATTGTATACTGATGCCCTAACCCCAGAAGATGATAGTATTGGGAAGCAGGCCCTCTGGGATGTCCTTTTGCCACCATAGAGGAACTGTTGGGAAAGGAATCTCTCCGTGTATGAAGGAGACCTCAGAGGGCTCGCCATGAACACAGGGAGCAAGAACCCAGCAGTTTGCAAATCAGAGGAGGATCTACACCAGAACCCTAACCCTACCAGCACACTGATCCTAGACTTACCACAACTGGAAGTGAAACTTTCCATTGTTGAGAAGCCAGTTTGTAGTATTTTGACGTAAGAACTTGAATGAAGTGACACACTGGTGACAACACATTTTATTCTCACTGTTTAGTACCTGTGAGGCATAGTGTTTCATCTTGAGTTGCTTATGTGCAATTTTCCATGGAACAATTATTTTGATGCATGTCATGTAGAAATGGTATAGGTACATTTTTGTCAGGCCTAGAAACTTTATTCAGAATTGATTGCCCCACTTTAATTGGTGCTAAAAAGTGAGTGATGTCTTTTGTTTCCTCTCCAGTCACTTGAAACATTCTGTAAGATGCCCTGGAGGAGAGTGCAAAGTAATATTTTAAAGGAAACTTAGCAGTTCTGTTTCGTAGGATGTTAGAATATTGGAACACGGCCCTTGGCATCAAAATTTGACACTGCCCTCATTCAAATCAGACATTGTTACATACGTTCAGAAGATATGCTGTACCATGGACTCCCAACACTGAAATTTCAGAAAGCAACCCTTTCATTTTTTTAAATTATTTTAATGGGAAGATACTCAACTTACAATATTGGGTTAGTTTTTGCCTTACATCAACAAGAGTCAGTCACCGGTACATACGTGTTCCCGCATCCAGAACCTTCCTCCCACCTCACTCCCCAGACTATTGTTCTTTGTTGTTCCAGAGCACTGGCTTTGGGTGCCCTGCATCATGCACTGAACTTGCACCAGTTATCTGTTTACGTATGGTCATGTACATGTTTCAATGCTATTCTCTCAAATCATCCCACCATTGCCCTCTCCACAGAGTCCAAAAGTCTGTTCTTTCCATCTCTGCCTCTTTTTCTGCCCTGCATGTAGGATCATCGTGACGATCTCTCCAAATTGCATACATGTGCATTCCTACACAGTATTTGTATCTCTCTTTCTGACTTTACTTCCTTCTGTAGAACAGGCTCCTGTTTCACTCACCTCTCTAGAATGGACTAAAATGCATTCTTTTTCACAGCTGAGTAATAGTCCATCGTGTATATATACCACCACTTTCTTATCCATTCATCTGCAGTGGATATCTAGATTGCTTCCATGTCTTAGCTACTGTAAATAGTTGTGGGACGAATATTGGTGTACACACATCTCTTTCAGTTCTGCTTTCCTTGGGGTGTATGCAAGCAGTGGGATTGCTGGGTCATATGATGGTTCTATTTCCAGGTTTTTAAGAAATCATACAGTTTATTGTGGCTATACCAATTTTCATTCCTACCAACAGTGCAAGCTGGTCAGTTTACCACTCCCTCTCCAGTGTTTCTTGTTTGAAAGTTTGGGTGATGGTCATTGTGACCAGTATGAGATGACATCTCATTCTGGTATTGACTTGCATCTCTCTGATAATGAGAGATGTTGACCATCTGTCCTGTGTTCATTCAGATCAGATCAGATCAGTCGCTCAGTCGAGTCTGACTCTCTGGAACGCCATGAATCACAGCACGCCAGGCCTCCCCTGTCCATCACCAACTCCCGGAGTTCACTGAGACTCACATGCATCGAGTCAGTGGTGCCATCCAGCCATCTCATCCTCTGTCATCACCTTCTCCTCCTGCCCCCAATCGCTACCAGCATCAGAGTCTTTTCCAATGAGTCAACTCTTCGCATGAGGTGGCCAAAGTACTGGAGTTTCAGCTTTAGCATCATTCCTTCCAAAGAAATCCCAGGGCTGATTTCCTTCAGAATGGACTGGTTGGATCTCCTTGCAGTCTAAGGGACTCCCAAGAGTCTTCTCCAACACCACAGTTCAAAACCATCAATTCTTCGGCACTCAGCCTTGTTCACAGTCCAAATCTCACATCCATACATGACCACAGGAAAAACCATAGCCTTGACTAGACGAACCTTTGTTGGCAAAGTGATGTCTTCTCTTGAGAAATGTCTATTTAATTCTTCTGCCCACTTTTTGATTGGGTTGTTTGTTTTTCTGGTATTGAGTTGCATGAGCTGCTTGCATATGTGGGAGATTAACTCTTGGGCAGTTGTTTGATTTGTTGTAATATGCTCCAGTTCTGAAGCCTGTCTTTTCACCTTGCTTATAATTTCCTTCATTCTGCAGAAGCTTAGAAGTTTCAGTCAGTCGCTTTTATTTCCTTCTGTTTTTATTTCTATTACTCTTGGAGGTGGAACATAGAGGAGAAGATCTTGCTGTGATTTCTGTCAGAGAGTTTCCTGCCCATGTTTTTCTCTAAGAACTTTATAGTTTCTGGTCTTCCACTTAGGTTTTTAATCCATTTTGCATTTATTTTTGTGTGTGCCATTGAAAAACACTTCATTCTTTTAATGTGATTGACCTGTTTTCCCAGAACTGCTTGTTCACGAGGTTGTCTTTTTCCCATTGCATATTTATGGCCCCTCTGTCAAAGACAAGGTGGCCGTGGGTGTGTGGCTTCATCTCTGGACTTCCTATTTTGTTCTGTTGATCTGTATTTCTGTCTTTGGCCCAGTATCTTACTATTTTGATGACTGTAGATGTGTAGTATAGTCTGAAGTCAGGAAGTCTGATTCCTCCGTTTCCATTGTTTCTCAAGAGTTATTAACTCATTGGAGGTCTTTTGTGTTTCCACACAAATTGTGAAATTATTTGTTCTAATTCATTGAAAAACACCATTGGTGTTTTTATAGGGATTCCATAGTTGAATCCAAGAATATCAATGGTGAATGAATGTACCAATAGATTGCATTGAGTTGTATACTTACTGATGGTCACTATATTGATTCTTC
Source organism: Bos taurus (assembly GCF_002263795.3). Taxonomy (NCBI): domain Eukaryota; kingdom Metazoa; phylum Chordata; class Mammalia; order Artiodactyla; family Bovidae; genus Bos; species Bos taurus. The sequence continues at coordinate 26,545,056 of NC_082638.1, forward strand.
TAATACAAGAACATGGTATACTTCTTCATCTACTTGTGCTATCTTTGATTTCTTTCAACATGGTTTTAGAGTTTTATGTACCAGGTCCTTGCTTTCTTTGGAGGAATATATTCCTAAATATTTGAGTCTCTTCATTGGATCGTGAATGAGATACTTTTCCTTAAGTTCTCTTTCTCCTTTTTCATTGCTGGTGTATCAGAATGAAAGTGATTCCTGAGTATATATTTTGTATTCTTCAGCTAACTCTATTCATTGATTAGCTCGAGTAATTTTCTGATGGCATCCTTAGTGTTCACTGTGTGGAGGGTCATGCCATCTTCTAACAGTAATAGTTTGTTTGTGTTCAATCTGTATTCCTTTTATTTGCTTTTCGCCTGATTGTTATGTCTAGGACTAATTTAAAAACTAATTCCAATGTGTTTTTCACCTCAGAAAAGCTTACTGATGAAATTACTAAGCACTGAGGAATCTCAATTCTACCAGATTCCCACAATAGAATCATGAAGATCTTCAGGAGTTAGGGGTAATTTTTTGGGTAGCAGGGAAGCAGAAACTGTTTAAGTCTTTAGAAAAATGTATCATAATCAAATTAGTCGGAATATTTGTAGTCTTTCCTTCAGTTTCAGAAAACTCTACATCCCTAAGTGTAATGCAGGGCTTTCTAACTGAAACCAAGAAACTCACCAAGACCTCACCAAACTCTAACAGTGCAAATTAGAAAAATTGTGTTACTGTGCTGTTAAAATTTGTGAGCTTTATAGCCAAATTAAGAATTTAACCTTCAAGATGGTTGTGCTAAAGATCCTGCTAAAACAGGTGTGGCCACAGGGCAAGGGAAGAGGGAAGGTATGGGTGACCCTTGAATGAAGTGTGGTCTGGGGAAGAGGCAGGCTCCAAAGGCACAGCTGAGAAGAGTCTGGCAGGGCCACACCTGTAAGTGCCACAGCCATGACTTTGGGTGTGTCCCTCAGGCCTGCATCTGAGGAGGAGCAGCACCCGAGTCCAGAAATGACCAGAGACAGTACACCAGAGCAGCCTCGGCAGACAGTTATTGTTGTAAATGTGGATGATCCCGGGAAATATCTGAGAGAGCGGGAGTCCCACTACCCATGCCCGTCAGTCAGAATCCCTGTGTTTGCATTCACTAGTGCAGTGAAAAGGCACAAGGTGGAACTGGAAGGGGCTGCTCTTCTCATCTGCTGAGAGTGCCAGACCAATTCAGACACACACCTACCATCCGTTGTGAAGACAGGACACAGGTCAAACACTCAGGGCTTTCTTGTTGAAGGCACACACACACACACACACACACACACACACACACACACACAGAGGCACATTACCCCCTTGCTTGAGGACACAGTGTGCAACAGGGACTGCAAGTCCTGACCAGGTAAGCAGTGACATGACTCTACCCAGCACACACAAGTCAGGAGGAGGACAGTAGGTGTGAGAAACAGCCCCTGGTTGGGGGATGCAGACCACCTCAGATGCAAAACACCAGAGGGGACACGGAGCAATGAATGTGTCTGATGGTATGGCAGGGCCGGAGGCATCAGTGTTGGCTGGGCAAGTGGAAGAACCCAGCATCGTTGGAAACTCCTGTTCCAGTGTGCTTCTTCTACCCAAGACTAGGACTGTTGTTATTGGATCTTCTGGCCCAGCATGTGGCCTGAATGGCTCCTTGACCTAAAGCAGATTATGAACCACCCTCAAGTTTCTGTCATGATCAGCAACCAAGATAAAGACTTTCTTAGCTACAAGATTGAAGGTCAGTGAGGGGGACTGAGGATGGGTGGGTATGGGACCTGGCGGGGAGTAGGAGGATCGTGTTAGCCATGTTCCTGCACTGTGAGACTTTGCAGAGGCATCGTGGAAGCTGTTAATGCCTACCTGGGTGACAAGCTGAGGCACCTAGCAGCTTGCACCTTTACCCTCGTCCCTATCCTGCCAGGTGCAGATGCAGAACCATCCAAAATCCCGCTGCATGCTGATCTTTTCATCTGGGGACAAATCCTACTTCTGGAACACGATGATCGTTAAGGAGTATTACCTTGACATCATTGGTAAAACGTGGCTCCAGGGTGGTGAGTGTAGGTGTGTAAGGAGGTGAATGATCCACCTGCAGAATCCACCCTTGTGTTCGCTTTCTGGAGGTTATAGGGCACGATATTCCACTCCAGTCCACTGGTTCTGGGACTGTGAATGAGGAGCACAAGCCACAGGCTAGAAATCAGGAGCCTTAAATTTCTCAGCTGGTTGTCAGGCGACTACTGCCCAGAATCGAACAGGATTGCTGAGGTGCGGTTGCTTTGGGCTTGCATACAGGCGACGATTGATGTTGGAGTTCTTGGATGCTCACGGGTGGGTTGCGGGCCTGGTCAGCCCTGGACTGATCTTGCTTGTGCCTCCAGCAGATCGTTGACAAAGACGTGTGGACGACCCTGTGAAGTATTACCCTAGGAAGGAAGTTTCTGCCATGAGGAGTAACTGGCAGAAACACATGTGGTGAAGGGGTCTGGAGGTGGGCCCTGTAGTGACAGCCATGTAGTGGCCGGGACACTGTCCTTTCCCAAATGGGGATGACTCAGGCACATGCAAGCTGTCTGTGGAGCCAGATTCTGGGTCATGCATGTGGCAGATGACCTGCTGAGACTGGGGGCTTGGGGACTCGGTGTGTCCGTGAGTGAATCAAGTCTCCTTCAATTTAACTGTGGTTGCAGTGCAAGAGGCCTAGGTGATACTACTAGAGGCAGGGTGAATTAAGTATATTTGTCAGAATCATCCTTCCGTGGGTGCTGCCATCCCCCAGCCTCCTGTTGCTCACCGAGTTTAAGATTGCCTGGGCCTACACTCCTGCACCTTACCCTGGGAAGGCCTGTCATTGCAAGGGCATCCTCTCCAGGGTCCCAGTGCACCTCTGTGCTGACTTTGGGATCTTCTGTGATTTTGCACATCCACCAATCAGTGTCTCACCATGACCACACTTGCTGCACTGGAAGAGGCTTCAGGCTGCCTTCAGAAAATAGGGAAGTGTTCGGGGAGGAGGTGGACAGAGAGCTCCAAGTGCAGGACGTGGTGCCTACTGATGCCATCTCAGACATTGCTGGACATGGGCATCTTCAGCTCCTGAAACACCTATGTTCCCTGTTTGTGTTTATGTCCCCATATCGAGCCTGTGTGTGTATACACATGTGTGCTTGTGTCGCCTGTGTGTGTGTGTGTGTGTGTGTGTGTGTGTGTGTGTGTGTGTCTCCAGCCCAGGGAAAAAACAGAGATAAACGCGACAGGAGAGGAAATGCCAAGCAATCAGAAGAGGAGGCACAAGGCGTCCCCAGTCTGAGGGTGATTGATCGTCCTATCTCCGCAGGACCCTGTCCAGGATGGGAATGAGGAAAGGATGGTCAGAGATAACTCAGGACCTTGGCTCCAGAAGTCTGCAATGAGACAAAATGCAAAAACACGCTCACTATTTCTCCGTGTTCTTGTATGTGTTTGGACCAGGAAGAGCGGGTGCATGGTCTGTGGATTCACCCAGGGCATATCAGGTGGGGTGGGCCTTTAAAACCACCGCCTGTGGAGCCCACAGTTTGTGGGGACATAGGCCGTCCTGTGGAAATGGTGGATGTGGATACAGAGGACCTGGGATGTTGAGGAGGCTAAGGTCTTGCTGAGAAGGACAGAGACTCGAAGGAGAAAGAGGCACAGATTGATGTACTGGAGACTTGTTCCGCACATGTGAGAAGGAGACCCAGGAAGGTCCTGGGCGAGTGCTTGCCAGGATCAGCCCATCAGCCAGCACCCTCTCTCCATGAGGGTGGCACACACTGGCACAATGTAACACAAAATGCGAGACATGCTAAGGTAGGCTGTCCGTGCAAAACCACAGGCATCCTAGGAGAGACAAGGCGAGAGCGTGGCATGCCTTCAGTCACTTCTAGCCTCCCTGGCTGTGCAGAACGGCGAAGAAAGTGCAGGTGTTGATGTACGTGTGTGCTCCTCTGCCGGGGTATGCCAATGAGGGAGGGAAAAGGGAGGAAGCAAGGATGGTGGGCTTATTGCATGTCTCATAGGAACTCGAGAGAGTGGGATACAGGGAAGCCCCTGGGGCAGTTCGGGGCCTGCTGGTTTTCAGGGTCCAGGGGAAAGGCAATAGCAGTCCTGCCAAGGATACCCCATGGCTCGTGCAGAAAGCCCTGATATAAATTCCCTCTTTCCTCTGGGTCTTTCCCTTGGCTTTGGGCGCCTAAGGGGCAAAGGTGAGTGTCTGCACCTGGGGGACGATTTTGGCAGTCTCTCTGGATCACAATCTCTGATTTTGTTGTAGGCAATCTGCACCAGGTGACACTCAGAGGGAAGCTGCATTCCAGGTGACAGTCTTGGATGTCCGTGTGCCCAACCAAGGACTGGCTTCCTTGGCACGTGGGCTGTATAGGTAAGCAGGGATGCCTGGCTGTAGGGAGTCCTACCGGGGCTTAATGAACCCAATGAAAGAGAGTATTTGCATTTAGCAAATCAATGAGGCCTGGGTGGAATCAAGCCCTCTTGGTGTTTTTGAGATAGAAAAGCTGCTTTCTGCCCAAGGGAGGGATGAGCTGTGGGCCCAGAAAGGGCAGGATTCCCAGATCATCATCTGTTTGGGGACTCCATGGGTCTGGGTAGGAATAAACAGAAGGGACCACCTGTAGGAATGCCACCTTACCATTATGGCTCGGGTTTCATGCCTTGTATCAGAAGAGACCATCTATCTATGTGCACCTTCTTCACAACATTGGATCAAACCCAGGCCTGTCAAAGACTCTGGGGGCCCTTGGAGGCTCGGGCATCTCTTTGGCCTTTTCCTGCTAAAGGGAGGTAGCTCTTGGAGGCACAGTTAGACAGGTGAACACAGAAAGCTACACAGGTAGAAAGAACAGTGGGCTTCACTCAGACTGTTGGGGGTGGTAGGCTAGCAATAGGAACACAACATTGACCAGGAATGACCTAGATAGGAACACACTGAGAAAGCAGTTCTCCAAGTCAGCTGAGCCCAGACGTCCTTGTTTTCTGGTCTCCTGAAAGAATGCACAGGCAATGGATCAGGCCAGCGTGACTGGTACTGTGAAGCTGTCCAAGGTGATGGGAGAATGCAGAACGCAGGCACAGCTCATTCAGCTCTCCAGGGCGAGCATTTCCAACCCTGCCTGATGCTTTGCAGATCGGTCCCTGTCAGGAGCAAGTGCCAAAATTTTGTAACCTTTGAGGCTAAGTCACAGAGCTGGAAGTGCAACCTCACATGTTCAATGAGAAAGTGAAAGAAAATAACCAGGACAAAAAAATAGGGTGCTTACCAAAATTGATGCTTCTGGACAAGAAAGTTTGTACTTCTACATATGTGCAATTCCTCTCAGGGATGTTGGTGTGTACACAAGCATGTGTGTGCATATGTGCATGAAAAGCACCTGACGGTATGTTTGTGAGTATGAGGTGTAGAAACTGACCTAACCAGGTGATGGAAGTTGGATAGCGAAACCGTGAAGGTCATAGGGAAAGTACATACTCTGGCCATCAGAAGCACTGGAGCCAGGGTACCAATCCCTGTTATCTCACTGAGTGAGCAATTTCTAAGTGGAATTACAGTGGTGCACCCAGGATGCCTGGCAGAAAGGAGAGGCAGAAAGAAAGTGCCTGGGGGTGACCAGTGAGAGTGCCGAGGATCTGAGACACAGAACAGGCTGCAATCCCAAGACACAGAAGCCATGGTGGGTGATCCCACAGCCCCTTGGACATGCAGCAACAAGGGCCTTTCTATCCTTATCAAACTCTGGGATTTCTTTCCCTGACATTGCCATGAGACACATAGACACCAGCCCTGGTACATACACAAAAGGATTGCCCCAAACAGTGCTGTGCCAGAAGCAGAGATAAAGAGACACAAAGTGAGCTCTGTACCCTAAGGCTCTGGTGTCCCTGAACAATAGAGATCAACTGCTGCAAACGGTGGGGTTTTTCCCTTCTCCCCTAGCATCTGGACAGCATCAGGTACTCTATCCCATGGAGAAAAGTATCCAGCCACTTGGAGCCCCTGTGTATCATTTGGATACTCATGGAGAGCTCCCAGTTATTGAAGGTCCTGTGGGACACAGGAGTGTGTTGTTCAGATTGTGGAGCAGGAACCCGTGGTTGGAATTTCCAGATCCAGGTCAATGACAGCGCCTGGGGTAGTGGCAGATGCAAAACCTGCTAGCTCCCTAGAGCAGAATCTGGCCATATGGTGCAGCTGGAGCCCAGGAACCGCGGAAGATGTCCTCCGGTCTAGGGGTGTGTCCATAAGGGTGCCGTCCTGTACCCTCTCAGCCATTGGTCTAGATTTCGGCCAGCAGCATGTGCGCGGCTCACAGCCTAGGGCCGTGCCTGTTTGGCTGATGTACCAGAGCTTATTCTCCCGGTCCTGGGCTCACCACCACCCCTTTCTTCAGCCTCAGGCCACCCCAGACACACCAGCCACTGCCTCCCGATCATACCTCTCACTCCCCACCCCGAAAAAACAAGTGGGTCCCACAGGTTTATTGCAACCTGGGCCGCCATTGCACACAACTTGCTTTGGAGCTCTTATGTCCCATCCTTTCACATATGACCCAGTCTGGGGTCATGGCCAGGACCAAGAATAGCACGAGAGGTGGTCAGAGGAATGCGGGAGAGTCTTGGGACCCCGGACCTACTTAGTTGTGAGCCCAGATGCTCAGGGGGATGGGGCCCTGCAGCCTGCCCTTGTGATGCTGTGCACGGCTGCGACCCTGCAGCCACCAGTTGCAACAGCAGGCGACAATGCGACCCACGTCAGCGTGGAGGTGGCAGGGGATGGCGGGGCCCTGGTGGACAGAGACGTGGCAGGGATCAGGCGGGTGTTCCAGCTGCTTGTGGAAGACATCATGGAGGAGGTGGAGGTTTTGGCTGATGAGGAGCAGCAACGGGGGTCCTCGCAAGACCTGAAGGAGAAGGTGTTAGAGGATCAGGGCAAGGAATTGCCGGGAGCCCCAATGAACTTCTGGCACTAGATGCGCTGCAGGCGCTGGCCACCCTGCAAGTGGAACTGAGCTCTGACCATGAGAAAAACTGCAGGGGCTATGTTTCGTTCATGTGCAAGAGCCATCAGAGGAGGAAGTGTGACTTGGCTCAGAGGAGTGCCATTATCCAGGGCATCTCTGGTTTCTGGGCCAAAGTGGTATCCTTTCTGCTGCTTCTTGGGGTCTGCTGCTCAGGAGGAGGGGGAGGTGCAGAAGCAGGAGCAGGAGGATGGTGGGGACGAGGGCGCAGGATGGGTGCTGATGGACCCTGTAGGAAGTGTGGTACTGGGCAATTGGCAGGCTCCAAAGGCACAGCTGAGTAGAGTCCAGGCAGGGCCACACCCCTGAGTGTCGCTGCCATGAATTTGTGTGTCTACTTCAGGCCTGCAATTGAGGAGGAGCAGCTCCAAGGCCTCTAAGTCAGGAATGACCAGAGACAGTACAGCAGAGCAGCCTTGGCAGACAGTTATTGTAAATGTGGATGATCCCGAAAATAACTGAGACTTGGGAGTCACACACACGTACACACAGACACACATACACATACACAAACACACACTAACTCCTTTGCTTTTGGACACGATTTGTTTCAATGACTGCAAGTCTGACCATGTAAGCAATGACATGCCACTACTCAGCATACACAGGTCTGAAGAAGAGTAGGGATCAGAAACAGCCCCTTCTTGGGGAATGCAGACCACCTCAGATACAGAACACCACAAGGAACCCAGAGCCATGAGCGTGCCTGATGGTATGGCAGGGCCTGAGGACAACCGTGGTGGCTGGGCAAGCAGAAGTGCCCAGAATCCTTGATGATGCCTGTTCCAGTGTCCTTCCACCCCAGACTAGGGCTGATGTTCCTGGCTCTCCTTGGCTTAGCATGTGGCCGATATGGCTCCTTGACCTAAAGCAGATTATGAACCACCCTTAAGTTTCTGTCATGATCAGCGACCAAGATAAAGACTTTCTCAGCTACATGATCGACTTGAAGTTCAGTGAGGGAGACTGAAGATGGGTGGGTATGGGACTTGGTGTGGAGTGAGAGGATCATGTTATCCATGTTCCTACAATGTGAATGTTTGCAGAGGCTTCGTGGAAGCTGTTAATGGGAGGCAAGCTGAGGTCCCTAGAAGCTTGCACCTTTCTCTTCTGCCTATCCTAGCATGTACAGGTGCGAGCCATCCCCGGTCCCACAGCAATCTGATCTTTTCCTTTCGGTACCAACCCTACTTCTTGAACACAGTGATCATTAAGAAGTATTACCTTGACATCACTGGTAAAACGTGGCTCCTGGGGTGATGAGTGTGGGTGTGCAAGGGTGTGCATGATTCACCTGTGGGGGCCCACCACACCCGTCTCCCCTGTCTTTCTTCAGGGTAAAGGGCACATCATTCCACACCAGTCCATTGGTTCTGGGACTTTGAACAGGGAGGACTCAGCCACAGGCTGGTCACCAGGAGCCTTAATTTTCTCAACTGGTTGTCAGGCCACAACTGCCCAGAATCAAACAGGATTGTTGAGGTGGACTAGTTTTGGTCCTGCATACAGTTGATGATTGATGTTGGAGTTCTTGGCTGCTCATGGGAAGGTTCGGGTCCTGGTCAGCCCAGAGGTGACATTCCTCGTGTTGCCACCAGATCATCAGCTAAGACGAGTGGGACGATCCCCTGAAGTACTACCCCAGCAGGGAAGATTGTTCCATGAGTGCTAACTGACAGAGACACATGTGGTAAAGGGTCTGGAGGTGGGCCATGAAGGGACAGCCATGTTGGAGCCGTGACACTGTCCTTCCCCAAATGTGGATGCTCAGGCTCATGAAAGCTGACTGAGGAGCATGGATTTGGGCCATGCATGTAGGAGGTGGCCTGCTGAGACTGGGGCCTGGGCATTCAGTGTGTCCGTGAGTGAAACGAGTCTCCCTCAAATCAGCTGTGGTTGCAGCATGAGACTCCTAGGTGATACTACTAGAGGCAGGGTGAAGTAAGTATCTTTTTCAGAATCATCCTGCTGTGGGTCCTGCCATCACCCGGCCTCCTGTTGCTCACTGAGTTTGACATTGCCTGGGCCCTTCATTCCCGCCCCTTAACCTGGGAAGATCTATCGTTGAAAGGGTATTCTCTCTGGGATCCCAGTGCACCTGCGTGCTGACTTTGGGATCTATGAATTTCCACATGCACCACTTGGTGGCTCACAAGCACCACACATGCTGCGCTGGAAGAGGCTTCAAGCTACCTTGGGAAAATATGAAAGAGCTCGTGGAGGAGGTGAACAGGGAACCACAAGAGCAGGGCATGGTGCCTACCGACTACATCTCTGACATTGCAGAGACAACCCACCCTTAGACTGGGGACGCCTCATTCCTCCACGTATGGTAACTCAGCACCTCCTCTCCTGTCACCTTTATCTGTGTGTCTTCCCTGGGCCACACACACAAACACATACACACACTCACAAACACAGCCGACATAAGCACATGCGTGTATACACACACATGCTTGGCATGGAGACACAAACACAATCAGGAACACGGGCTTCTGAAACACCTGTGTTTCCTGATTGCATTTGTGTTCCTGTGCCGAGCATCTGTGTGTATACATGTATGTGCTTGTGTCGGCTGTGTTTGTGTGTGTGTGTGTGTGTGTGTGTGTGTGTGTGTGTGTGTGTGTGTGTCTGGCCCAGGGCAGACACAGAGATGAAGGCGACAGGAGAGGAGGTGCTGAGCAACCATAAGAGGAGGCACGAGGCGTCCCCAGTCTAAGGGTGGTTGGTCGCCGTATCTCTGCAGTACCCTGTACAGGATGGGAACGAGGAAAGGATCGCCAGTGATAACGCCAGACCATGGCTCCAGAAATCTGCAATTAAACGAAACACAAAAACAAGCTCATCATTTCTACCATGTTGCTGTGTGTGTTTGGACCGGGAAGAGGGGGTGCATGGTCTGAGGATTCACCCAGGACTAATCAGGTGGGGTAGGGCTTTGAAACCACTGGCTATAGAGCCCTCAGTCCGCGGTCACATGGGGCAGGCCTTTGGAAATGGTGGATGTGGCTACGGCAGGACTGGGATGGTGAGGAGGCTAAGGTCCTGCAGAAAAGGGCAGAGACCTGAAGGAGAAAGAGCCACAGATTGTCTGCTGTACTGGAGACTTGTTCCACACACGTAAGTAGAACCGAAAAGGTCCTGGGCCTGTGCTGCCCAGGATCAGCCCAAAAGCCAGCACGCTGTCTCCATGAGGGTGGCACACACTGACACGATATGACACAAAACGCAAGATACGCTAAGCTAGGCTATCCGTGCAAAACGACAGGCATCCTAGGAGAGACAGGGTGTGAGTGTGGCATGCCTCCAGACACTTCCAGCCTCCCTGGCAGTGCAGGTAGGCAAAGAAAGTGCAGGGGTGAGGGTACGTGTGTGGCCCTCTGCCGGGATGTGCCTGTGAGGGAGGGAACAGGGAGGAAGCAAGGGTGGTGGGCTTATTGCATGTCCCAAGGGAACTCGGGGGAGTTGGAGAGGGGGAAACCCTGGGGGCAATTTGAAGCCTGCTGGTTTTCAAGGTCCAGGGTCTAGGCAATAGCGGTCCTGCCAAAGATACCCCATGGTGTGTGCTGAAAGTCCTGACATGAATTCCTTCTTTCCTCTGGGGTCATGCCCCTGACTGTGGGGTTTAGAGGGGCAAAGGTTTGCGTCTGCCTCTGAGGGAGGATTCTGGCTCTCTCCCTGGAGCAGATTCTCTGATTTTGTCTTAGGGGATTTGCACCAGGTGACACTCAGAGGGATCCTGCCTTCCAGGTGACTGTCTTGAATGTCTTTGGGCCCAACCAGGGACAGGCTTCATTGGCACTTCGGCTGTGTAGGCAAGCATGTAAACCTGATTGTATGAAGACCTACCTGGGCCTAATGAGAGCAACTGAAAGGGAGTCTTGGCATTTAGTCAATCAGTGAAGTCTGGGTGGTTCTAACACTCTTGGCGCTAAGGTACAGAGTCAGAAGTGCAACCTGAGATGAGCAAGTGAAAGAAAATAACCAGGACAAAGAAAGTTGGGTGCTTACCAAAGTTCATGTTCCTGGAGAAGAAAGCGTGTACTTCTGCATATGTGCAAATTTCCTCTCAGGGATGTTACTGTGTACATGCACATGCACACAAAGAACCACCTGCCAGTACGCTTATGAGTATGAGCTGTCGGAAGTGACCTAACCAGGTAATGGGAGTTGAATAGCAAAGCATGAACGTCATAGGGAAAGACTCCACCTAGACTCCAGCCAGCAGAAGCACTGAAGTCAGTGTACCAATCTCTGTTATCTCACCGAGCAAGCAAGTTCTAAGTGGAATCAGAATGGTGCACCAAGGATGCCTGGCAGAAAGGAGAGGCAGGAGGAAAGTGCCTGTGGGCGACCAGTGAGAGTTCAAAGATTCCAAGACACAGAACAGACAGCAACCTCAGACAAAGAAGCCAAAGTGGGTGACCACACAACCCCTTGACCACCCGGCTACAAGGGCCGTTCTGTCCTTCTGAAGTGCCAGGCATACTAGGCTTTCCTTTTTCCTGTGCTTTCAGTGATGGACCAGAAGTGCAGCATCAGGACCTGCTACCTGCAGAGTCTTCCAGTTTGAAACATTACTAATTGTACTCTTTGCAGAACACATATATTGGTATCAGGATTATAGGATGGTTGGCTTAGCTTGATCCTCTTACTGCTTCCGGCCCCACAGGCTTGGGCGACAAGGCAGGCTTTGGTGTGTTCGCACATGGAGAACAGAATCATATTTGCCAGGAGCCAATACGGGAGACCCCATGCATGACAAAGGTCATGCAAAGAATACCTGACAGGCAAAGGCGGATCAGGACTCGAGGGATTCCCTGGACCTGCTCAAGCATCCGCCCGAAACCAAAATCTGTCTGTCTGCTGTTTACTATATTATGCCTTTCATCAGTTCTTCTGACATTAACAGGGTGCTCTCCGAGACCATCATTCTCTGAAGAAAATCAACTTAAAGCTCTAGTTAATAAGTCTCCTGGGCTTGAAAGGAGCATTTTAATTCTAACCCCTCTGTTCCTGTTTTAGCTTTCTTGGCAGTTTTATCCACACTCTTTTATCTAATGCACATGATTGTTCACAACACCCCAAGCATAACCTTCGAGTGATAAAACAGTGTTATTAGAATAATACTGCATTGTTGAGCCAATGTTTCCTTCCGAGTTTCCTTGTCCTTTACCCAATTTGCACCTGGAAGTGCATTAGCTAATATAGTTGGTATGTAAGAAAAACAAGCAGTAGCCTTGGTATTAGCAACATAAGACATGCATTGGAGAAGGAAATGGCAACCCACTCCAGTGTTCTTGCCTGGAGAATTCCAGGAACTGAGGAGCCTGGTGGGCTGCCATCTATGGGGTCACACAGAGTTGGACATGACTGAAGTGACTTAGCAGCAGTAGCAGCACAGAGTTGGAAGTGCAACGTGACATGATTAATGAGCAAGTGAAAGAAAACAACCAGGACAAAGAAAGTTGGGTGCTTACCAAAATTCATGTTCCTGGAGAAGAAAGCTTGTATTTCTGCATATGTGCAAGTTTCCTCTCAGGGATGTTACTGTGTACACACGCATGTGTGCACATAGAAGTCCCTGCCAGTACGCTTGTGAGTATGAGCTGTCAGAAATGACATGGCCAGGTGATGGAAGTTGGATAATGAAAACATGAAGGTCTTAGGGAAAGGTACATAGACTCTGGCCAGCAGAAGGACTGAAGCCAGGGAATCGATTCCCATTATCTCACTGAGCAAACACACTCTAAATGGAATCACAGTGGTGCACCCTGGATGCCTGGCAGAAAGGAGAGGAAGGGGGAAAGAGCCTAGAGAGTGGGCCAAGGAAAGGCCACTACACCTGCAGTTTATGAAAAGTAGAAAATGTACCTAATGACCTGGAAGGAGAAACTGTATCTTATTTATTGAGATATCTAGCCAAGGAGAATTCCAGCCAAACAGCCAAAAGTGCTTCCTGGTTTCTTCTTGCTGCCTATAGTAAAATATGAAGGGAAATTAAAAAAAATAAATAAATAAGAGAAGGACTATTTAAAAAATAAGACAGAACTTGCTGATTTGGAAATATTCCAGTCTTTTAAGATGACAGAAGATGCTAAAATAAATGGCTCTCAAGCAAGGTCATTTCCAGGGCACTGAGATAAGATGGTCTAAATATAACATTTTACATCACCGATAGGTCATTCTTATTATTTTTTTTTTAAATAAAGGTTGTCTAAAGATGAGTGTGACAGTAAAATTCTTTGTTAAGCCTCAGAAAGCTGGAAGGGGATGCTTCATGACATTATTTAGGCAGGCCAATGCCCTCCAAAGAGTTTAGGGGTGTCACTCAGAGATCATTTCAGTCATACAATAAGACTTCTACCAAGTTTCAGGGTGTTATCTCTCAGCTATCTCAGTAGAAAACCAAGACAGAGGAGGACTTTTTATGAAAACGTGTGATTGTGGCTTTAGAGTGGGTGCTTTGCCATGAACACCAGTAAGATTATCAGGAGGCACACCAAGATTTTAAGATAACATATATATATGTTCAGCTTGGACTGAAAGGACTAGAAATAGTACAAAATAAGAGAGCTCTGGACTTCTACCTTCGACAAGCAGGAAGCAGGCTAGGGAGACTGTTTCACTGTAACCATATACTAGCCACCTTTCATGCAATGGAATCATATCAGAGGGCAGAATTAAAAATTCAGAGACTGAAGCCTAGGAAGTTTCCAGGCCTTAAATCCTAATCAAAGGACTGCCAATAAGAACCCGTGGGATTTCAGAACTGCTACTATTGACTCCCATTCCCCTGCCCTTTCTGGAACTGGAGTGTCTATAAAGGTTATCTATGCCTGACCCAGCACTGTATGTTGGTTGTGAAAGTGAGCAGATTAACTCAACTCTTTTGTTCACAGATCATCAGATCTAGAGGAATTACACTTGTATAATTTGATCTGATGTGTTTGAGAAGACTTGAGAGTCTAGTGGACTACAAGGAGATCAAACCAGGCAATCCTAAAGTAAATCAGTCCTGCATATTCATTGGAAGGACTGATGCTGAAGCTGCAGTTCCAATACTTTGGCTACCTGATGTGAAGAACTGACCCATTGGAAAAGAGCCTAATGGGGGAAATATTGAAGGCAGGAGAAGGGGACAGCAGAGGATGAAATGGTTGGATGGCATCACCTACTCAATGGACTTGAGTTTGAGCAAGCTCCTGGAGTTGATGGTGGACAAAGAAGCCTAGCGTGCTGCAGTCTATCGGGTCACAAAGAGTAGAACACAACTGAGCGACTGAACACGTGAGATATTGCACAAGTAGACCCTGATCCATATCTGAAACTGACTTAGATGACAAGGTCCTGAACTACAAGTTAATGTTACAATGCATAAATTATTTGAAAGCATTGGCAGGAAAAAGCATTTTGGACATACAAGTATGTAAACAATTTTGTGTCCATGTGGGTACCACGTGGTTTTAAAGGATGTCCACAAGTCCTTTCTTTCAAGGGTGGATCTTTATACTCCCCTTCACATGTGGGCTGGACTTAGTGGCTCACTTCTAATGTTAGAATATTGTAGAAATGAAAATGAAGTGTCTGAGACTAGGTCATAAAAGACACTGCAGCCTCCTTGCTCATCCTCTTGGATCACTCTAGAAGCCAGTTTAGTAGTATCTTGACAACACTCATGTAACCCAGTAGAGAGGCCCATGTGAAAGAACTGAGGCTTTCTCCCAATAGCCAGCATGGAAACTGGTTTCAACAGCTATGTGAGGAAGCCATCTTGGAAGGAAATCCACCAGCCCATGTCAAGGCTTCAGATAATGACAATCTCATGAAACCCTGAGCCAGAACACTCAACTGAATTACTCCTGGATTCCTTTCAGCAGCAGTATGAGATAATATTGTTTTAAGCTGTTAGTTTGGGGTAATTTGTTATGTAGCAGTAGTTCATTAATGCACTGCCAACCTTGGGCCGTGTATTTATCCCAGGGTGCCTGCCCATTTAGTCCAATCTACGTCAGAATCTGCTAGTTCAGTTTAGAAAACATACCTCACCCTTGATCTGACCACCCTCAGTATCAGATCAAATTCCTTATCACTCACCTCAATATTTTATCAGCCTTGCCTAGCCTCAGCAATGATCTTCTCAGTTGAACCAGAATCCACCCTCACCCTTATGGCCCTCTTAATAAGTTTCCATTCACTGACACCCACTCTGTTGTTGTTGTTCATTGCAGTCTCCCAGTCTCTGTTTGCAATCCCATGGACCCACCCTGTTCCGTAGCTATAAATCCTAGTTGTGTCCCTACTGGAGTCAGACTTAAGCTCAATGTGTCTCCCCGTATTATAAGACCCAGCTGTAGTACTCTTACTTTGAATAAAGTTTTTCTTACCACTTTTAGTAAGTGTTATGAATAATTTTTTAACATTTCCAAGTTCTGTTAGTACGGATTATTCTCAAAGGAACACTTTTATACCTTTACTTTTTATACTATATTCATTTGGGAAACAAATTTTTAGAATTAAAGCATTTCATGTTTTTACCATACAAACAAAAAATAGCTTTTAAAATACATTTATATATTCTAAAAAAAAATTAGTAATCTGAAAAGGATGTGTATATAGACATGTCAGTGTATATACACATATACCCTCAGAGCTCCAAGGAAAACTTAATTCTCAGTAAACTATAAATTAAAACATTCAGCCTGCAAAGAGTGAAATCTTTGGAATTAACTTGCCAAAAAATCGTAGAGAATGAAATATTAGTTTAAAAAATGTATACATAAAAATATTTGGGATTTAGATAAAATTTGCTATTTAAATAAAGTTAGGTCAAGCCCTAAACCATCTATTTAAAAAAAAGAAAGAAATACTCTGCATCATGTAATAACCTACATTGGAAAAGAACCTAAAAAAGAATAGATATGTATCTGTATAATTAAATCACTGTGATATACATCTGAAACACAACATTGTAAATCAAATATATTTCCATGAAAATTTGTAAAGAAAGCTTTTAAAATACAAGGTTAAAAGGAAAAAATCTAAAGAAAGTAGAAGGTATATATGAATTGAAACAAAAATAGAAAACAACAAAAATAAATCTTGTTGGGATAATAAAACAAGAGCTGCTTCTTGGAAAAACAAAATCAGAAACACTGATACAACTGTGGCAATCTAATAAGGGGAAGAGGAGGTTAATTCCAATACTAGAAATGAGAAACAGAATGTGGTTCTGAAAGGATAATGTTCAAAGGATAATGTTCAAGTCTGAATGGAATTACTTTTGTTTCAGGAAAGATCCAGTAAAGGAAAAACCTGGGGAAAGAAAGGGAAAGAAAGAAAGAGGAAGAGAGTCAGGGGAAGAAAGGAAGAAAAGGAAAGGAAGGGAAAAGAAAGAAAAGGAAATGTCTCAACAGATGTTGTAAACTCTCCAATAAAACAATTCTCTTTAAAATCTAAAAACAGAAATAGAAATTCATTAAGCCGTAGCCTCATTGCACTTGATGGTACTAAGAAGAAAAAAACCCATTTACACATCACTGTTTAGAATTTCTGGCAAACACAATATAATTATTTAAAAAAATAGAAATAGAAATATGCCATGTTATTTGTAAAAATATGGACAGCAGAAATATTTTTGTAAAAAACATTTTATTTCTATAAATAGTAATTTTACTTAGAATGTTTTGGCAACATTAATAAAACAATAAATTTTACCTGAAAGAACAAGCAAAGGAGACCATGGAAATTCCCAAAAGCAATTACAAAATAGTGATCTTGACAGATATTCAAACATTTGTAAACAAAACAAAGTGTCATTGCCTGAAAAAAATACAGAGATATCAACAGAAAAACAGAGGAAGCTCCTGAAAGAACTCAACTCGCTATTAACCATATTTTATTTGCAGGCACAGAAACTGACTCAAGTTAATTCTAAGAAGCAAAGCCCTGATGTTATTATCTCTTCTCAGTTTGTGTGTGTGTGTGTGTGTGTGTGTGTGTGTGTGTGTGTGTGTAAAGTAGGAAATTTAGGCTGGAGAGGTAAGAAGAGGGTAGAGACTTAAAGTGCCTTTAAGGAGGAGGAGGAAATGAAGAGGGTTGAGGATTTCATTGTGTGATTTGAACAGCACTGGTGAAGCTCAAACAAGGGAGGTAGCAAGCCATGCAGGCCTAGGGGAAGAGCATTTCCAGAAGAACAGCAGTTGCAAAGTTTTGGGATTGGGAAGAAATGTATTTGCTTAAGGAAAAGCAAGGGCAGTGTTGTCAAAAACAGGGCACCAGTGGGGAAAATAGTAGAGTAGAACGACAGAGAATGGAAGAGAGGAAGTAGTCAGGGACCATATCACTGGAACCTTTTTATTTGGCAATAAGTACAACTTGCACTCCTTAGGAGCATACTTCAGAGCAAACAACAGTAACTGTATTCAAAATACTAAGCAACAATAAAAACATATAAAGAAAACATTTCATATTTTTACTATAGAAATAGAATAAAGGAGATAAGAATGCAATAGTCTGTACATTTATTTATACATAGAGTTTTCACCTGAGACCAGGACACACACACACACACACACACACACACACACACACAATTTATACACCTAAAAGTGGTTTAAGCTGACATTTAGCAAAGTGCGTGGGCCCAAGCAAATTAACTGGAAAGGCTTAGTAATATATTCAAAGTGCAAATCAATCAATGAAGCATTGAATAAATAAATACAATCTACTTGTATTTGAATTTACACTCAGGAAATTACCTAAAATGGAGACAATAGACTTACTACAGCTTAGTCATCTGTAGTCCATCCACTTCATGTCTGAGACGGATGCTAACACCTTGGTGATTACCACTTTCCAGCATTTTGTGAAAGCTTAGAGCATTTAAATAAATTGCGGAGGGGGGAAACAAAAGAGTGGGGAGAGACAAAGAGGAGGAGAAAGGAAGAGGAAACGGAGAGATTTCTCCTGGCATAGATATACAGCCAGGATCCCAGGTTCCTTGAATGGTGCACAGAGATTGCTAGGTACCTGTGCCAAAAGTGGAGAAGGTATGGCATTCAACTCGAGGAGGAGACTCAACTCCAGGAACCCACAGAGGAAGACAAGTGTGCTGATGTTCAGGAACCAATACTTAGAGGGTACACCACAGGTCTGTGAAAGAGCTCTTGGAGACCCCCAGAAAAAAGGTTTCCACAAGTATAATCACAGACTAGATAGTTGGATAGAGTAGAGGAAGGATAATAACTCTATCACCTGATAATTACTGAAATAAACGAGAAAATTCCTGCACATCAGACTGTGTCAAGTAAGACTGAAAATCAGTATTAGTTTGATAAAATGGGAAATTACACACACAAAGAATTAACTGTTAACTGCAATACATTCGTGTTCAAGGCAAGATAAGATACAAAACTGAAATCTTCACATGTTCAACTAGGGTAAGATACATGTAACTGGGAAAGGTAAGGAAAAGTTCTATAGAGGGTTTAATCACCCTGGACCCTTTGTATCCACTACATTTACTATTCTCAGACAACTCCATTGTAGCCTAAGGATAAGAGAACTAAATTTAGCCCAATTCATAAACTGAACAGATTCCCTGTGTTTGATCCTTTTCAGTTAAAACTATGGGTCCAGTGCAAATCAAACTGGATGTCAAGGCTTTTTTACTTGGGAATCTTAACTGGCTTTATTACAGTGACTGAGACAGATATGGCTACTTCACTGTGGCTAAAGGCTAGCCAAATGGGAAAGGGGATGGAATGAATCCAATTCCCCTTTTGATCACTCAACAGGAGGTCCACAGGCACCAGGTCCCATTCTCTTAACTATCTCTGCTTCTCCAACTGCAGTCAATGATAACACAGGGCCTGCTTGATGCTTGCAGGGGCCTCTCACCAAACACAGGCATTTAAATGGTTGGCTTCCTTGAGATGTCCCTGGGCTAGGTAAAGACACTCTGAGACAGTGTTCCTTCTGCCTTGGCTCCATGGCTGGAGTGAATGCATACCTCTTCCTCCAAAGGGACAAGGAGCCACAGCTCTGCATTGACTAAATCCCATGTCTGGGCCAAACTCACATCATAGCTTCTCCATCAACTTCTCCACACCAGGCTTTTGGAGCCAGGGCCCTAGATCAGCAAAACAGAGACACTTCAGAGAGTTCAGCACCACAAGGGACCATACCATAACAAAGCCATTCTAATCTGGCTATACGAACTCTTCCATATTTTCCCAAGGCAGCTTGAAGCTGTTTCCAGTGCAGCGTGTATGGTGGTGGTGAGATGCCGAGTGGTGAATGTGAAAATTCACAGAAGATCCCAAAGTCAGCACACAGGTGCACTGGGAGCCTGGAGTGGACACCCTTTCAATGATATGCCTTCCCAGGGTAAGGGGAAGGAGTGAAGTGCCCAAGCAATCTCAAACTCAGTGAGTAACAGGAGCCAGGGGATGGCAGGACCCATGGAACAATGATTCTGAAAAAAGATACTTAATTCACCCTCCCTCTAATTGTATCACCTGGACTTTGGCACTGCAACCACAGCTAATTTGAGGTACACTTGCTTCACTCATGGACACACCGAATCCCCAAATCCACAGTCTCAGGAGGTCACCTGCACATGTCCGACCCAAATTCAGGCTCCACAGCCAGCTTGCATGAGTCTGAGCATCCCCATGGGAAAGGACAGTGTCCTAGATACTACACGACTCTCCCTTCAGGGCCCACCTCCACACCTCCTCTCCACATATGTTTCTGTCAGTTACGCTCATGGAAGAACCTTCCTCCCCAGGGTACTATTTCAGGGGATCATTCCACACATCTTTGCTGATGATCTGCTGGCACAAAGAGTAAGGTGAACCAGCAACCAAGAATTCCATAATCAATCATTAACTGTGCAGGTCTCAAACCACCACTCCTCAACAATCCTGTTCGATTCTAGGCAGTTTTGGCCTGACAATCAGCTGAGAAAGTTAAGGCTCCTAGTGTCCAGCCTGTGGCAGGGTTCTCCCCGTTTGAAGCCCCAGAATCAGTCGACAGGAGTTGAATGACCTGCCCTATACCCTGCAGAAGACAGGGGAGATGGGTGCGGATCCCACAGGTGGATCATCCACACCCTTGCACACCCACACTCTTCACCCCGGGAGCCATGTTTTACAAACAATGTCAAGGTAACCATACGTAGTGATCACCGTGCTCAAGAAGTAGGGGTGGTCCTGAAAGGAGAAGATCACCTTGCAGTGGGACCATGGATGGCTCTGCAACTGCACCTGCCAGGGTAGGGAGGAGGGAAAAGTTTCCTGCTCCTCCTCTTCCTCCTCCTGAGCAGTGGACTCCAAGGAGCAGCAGAAAGGATACAGCTATGGCCCAGAAGCAAGGGATGCCCTGCAAAATGGCGCTCCTCCGAGCCAAGTCAGGCTTCCTCCTCTGATGGTTCTTGCTCATGCACCGAAAGTAGGCCCCACAGTTTTTCTCATGCTCAGACCTCAGTTCCACCTTCAGGGTGGCCAGTGCCTGCAATGCATCTTGCCCCGGAAGCTCAGTCGATCTCCCAGGCCTTTCCTGGCCCTGTTCCTCCACCATCTTCTCTTCAGCTCCTGGGAGGACCCCTATTGCTGCTCTTCATCTGCCAGAATTTCCACCTCCTCCGTGATGTATTCTGCAGGCAGCTGGACCCCCTGCCCAATACCCGCTGCATCTCCATCCACCAGGGGCTCAGTGTCTTCCACCGCCTCCAACCTGAAGAGGGTGGCCTCTTTTCCTGGCATTACAACTGGTAGCTCCAAGGTCCCAGCCACGAAAAGCATCAGGAAGGCAGGCCATGGGCCCCAGCACCCTGAACACCAGGGCTTACAACTAAGATGGCCTGGGGCCCCAGGACACTCCTGCATTCCTCTGAACGCCTCTGACGCTCCTCTTGGCCCTGGTCGCGAACCCAGGCTGGGGCAGATACAAAGGGATGGGTCATAATAGCACAACAAGTGGTGCACAAATGCGGATCAGGCTGCAGTAATCCTGTGGGACCCACTAGCTCTTTGGGCGCACGGAGTGAGGGGGATGGTAGGGAGGTGGGGCTGGTGTGTGTAGGGTGGACTGAGGCTGAAGAATGGGTTGGCAGACAGCACAGGACATAGTGAAAGGGCCCTGGGGAGATCAGCCAAATAGGCGGGGCACAAGGCTATGAGCCATTCTCTGGCTGCTGGCCCAAATTAGTGCAAAGGCTGAGAGTGTGGTGGGCGGCACCCTTATGGACATGTTCCTAGACCAGACGGCATCTTCGACGGTCCCTGGGCTCCAGCCCACCGATGTGAAATATTCTGCTCCAGGGGGGTAGTGGGTTTTGCATCTGCCACTAGCCCAGGCGCAGTCATTGATCAGGCTCTGGAAATTCCAACCACAGGTTCCTGCTCCACAGTCCAAACAACACACTCCCGTGTCCCTCGGGCCCGTTAATAACTGGGAACTCTCCCTGAGTATCCAAAGGTTAAGCAGGGGCGCCACGTGCCTGGATACTTTTCTCCATGGGATAGAGAACCTGTTGCTGTCCGGATGCTAGAGAAGTAGGGAAAAACCCCACTGTTTGCTACAGTTGATTTTCACTGTTCAGGGACACCAGAGTCTTAGGGTACAGAGCTCAATCTGTGTCTCTTTATCTCTGCTTCTGGTACAGCACTGTTTTGGGCAATCTTTCTATGTGTGTACCAAGGGCTGGTGTCTGTGTGTCTCCGTCTCTCCATGTTGTGCTGTTGCTGTCTGGCACTCTCTGGACACCAGCGCTCATATGAGAAGCTAATCCATGGCGTGAAGGCAAGCTATTCTCCTTCTTAGTGAGTTGCACCAATGGGAGATCCAATTTTTTTAGTCCACGCGTTCAGATAGTTCTTTCTCAAACTTGAAAGCCAACAGTCGGTGGTCAATGCTGAACTGCAGAAGGGGCTTGGACCTTCCTTCCTTTGCTGGACAGATGTGAATGCTGCACAGGCCTGAGGTGGCTTGGCCACTCTTGGCACAGATTGAGAAATGGGGCATGCTCTCCTGGCATAAGGGAACTCCATGAACATCACTTGAAAACCTGCCAGGCAGACGGTAAGGACAGCTCCCCTTTAAGTTCCACGACCCACCGGTGCCAGAGACATGCATGGCTACCCATTTACACTATCGAGGCCCTTTCAACTTGTGCCGGTGTCCAGCCCCAGCACCATTCAGGGATACCCTCAGGAAAAATGGTGTCAGCAAGAGAGAAAAGTAAAGGAGAGAAAAAGAGGCTGATATTCCCTGGTTTACACAGAAAGCCAATAAACCCCTTACACAGGACTTGCTGTGTTCACAGAGGCCACAGGCGCCCTCTAAATGGAGCGAAGATGCAGAGCACCTTCTCTATTGGGTTTTAGATGCCCAGGCAAAAAAGTGAACTCAGAGAGCCTCTGTGCTCATGGGAATCTGCCTGAGAAAAAGAGAGAAAGAGAAAGAAAGAATGTCTCGGGGAGACTCAGCTTAGGTGAAATGGGTCTGCAGCTTTATTTTCAAAAGGGGCTTTTATACCCCGAGTTACACATTTCCAGGAGTGAAAGATACAAAGTCATGCAGAATCAGCTCAACATTCCATCAGTTTTACCTTTAACGAAACCAGGACATTTTCTGCATAACTTTCCCCAAAAAAGGGTCTTATGTTATGTACATTATCTTCTGGCCCTGTGGCCTGTTAACATTTTGTGACTCTTTCTTGATAAAGTTTGGTCAACCAGAAAACCTGATTTCCCTTTATCTTTCCAGTTTTCAGTCCCCCTCAGGAAACAGAGTTACATTCTCATGAAGCAAAGGTGCAGTGGGTTACAACAAAGAAAGTACTTATTAACTCAAGGGTTTTATGTTGCTAATACCAAGGCTACTGCTTGTTTTTCTTGCATACCAACTATACTAGCTAATGCACTTCCGGCTGCACACTGGGTAAAGGACAAGGAAACTTGGCAACAAACATTGGCTCAACAATGCAGTATTATTCTAATAAAGCTTTTTTTTTTTTAAATAACTCGAAGGTTAGGCTTGGGGTGTTGTGAACAATCATGTACGTTAGTTACAAGAGTGTGGATAAAAGTGCCAAGCAAGCTTAAATAGTAACAGAGGGGTTAGAATTAAAATGTTCCTTTCAAGCCCAGGAGAACTATTAACTAGAGCCTTAAATTGATTTTCTTCAGAGAAAGGTGGTCGGGGAGAGCCCCCTGTTAATGTCAAAATAATTGGTGAAAGGCATGATATAATAAACAGTAGACAGACAGATTTTGGTTTCGGGACAGATGGTTTAGCAGGTCCAGGGAATCCCTCGAGTCCTGATCTGCCTTTGCCTGTCAGATCTTCTCCTCATGACCTTTGTCATGGGTGGGATCTCCCGTTGTGGCTCCTGACATCTCTCCTTTTTGTATTTTTTAAAACAGCCAGATGTAACTCAGTCGCGAGCTTCTGAGTACTCTGACAAAGAGTTCTGACAATACAAGGAAGAATAATTATGAGAAGCAGAATTAGAGTGGCCACAGTGGCATAGCTAAAAATCGTAGACAGAATGTTGTTTTCCTGAAATAAGGTTTGAAAATGTATGAAAAATGGTCATTTGCTGCTCCTGTGGCAGTAAAATCCAATCGGGAATGTCCCATGGTCTTTATCTTAGTGTGAAGTTTTCCTAAATCTACACTAATGCTGGAGCTATTCCATACCCCCGAAATATGATTTCTAATTTTCTCCCAGTTATAATCTGTCTCGTTTACTTTCACGGGTGTTACAAAAATCCACAGGTAGTTGGCATGATAGGACAATGACAATTTTTCTTTAATGCCTGTAATTCAGTCCCAGTATGCATTACAACTTCCTCCAGGGCATCTACCTCCATTTCTAGTTTCCTATCTATAACTTCCTGACAAAGCTAAAGAGCCATTTTTAGACATGAATGTGAATGTGAACGTGAAGTCGCTCAGTCGTGTCCGACTCTGTGATGCCATGGACTGTAGCCTACCAGGCTCCTCTGTCCATGGGATTTTTCCAGGCAATTTTAGAGATAATATTAACATATTGAGCAGTATGCACTTTTTGAGTCAACGATATTGACGCCACAGTGACAGAGGTAATTGCAGTTATTAAAGCTGATATTCTCAAGAAAAGCAAGCTCACAAACCTTCACGATCACATCAAATCTTGTAATCGTTGCAACACAGCAAGACTGCAGTTATCATACCAATAAGTGATTACAGTCACCGGCACTATAAGATAGGGTGGACTTTGCAACACTGCAAAGGAGCAAACATTATATTGAGGGTTCAAACAAGATGAGAGCATACATTGTTCACAAGATACTATGTTAGGTCCACCTGAATAATTTATTTGTATATTAAGTCCTTTGGAGTCATTAGTGAAGAGAAAAACATAGGGAGAGGGTAGGCAAGCTAAAATAAAATAAGTAGACTCATTTTTTGGTCGGGATAGGGTTACATCAATTTGCCAGAGAGCATTAGGCTTAAGGCCTCGGTGATTTACTCCTAACGGTGGATATGGATTAAATAGTGGGCAATTTGAACATAACTTAACTCTTTGTCTAGCTGTTTCTTTTAGGGATATGAAATTCATACCTTAAACCAGCTGCATTTTGATGGTGAATTTTGTGAGAATTTTTGGCTTTGTCCATCTTTTTCTGTAAGTTTAAAGCAATTAATTTAGTCAATGCATCTGCCAAAGCATTTCCTTCATGTAAAGGGCCAGACAAGCCAGAATGGGCTCTAATATGTCCCACAAAATATTTGTTATCTCTGTGTTTAATCTATTTCTGTAAATCAGATAACAAGGAGAATATAGTAGTTTTTTTTTTTTTTTTGGAATATTAACAGTCCCTATATGAGGAAACAACCCTACAATATATTGGCAGTCAGTCAAAAAATTGAAGGTGTGGTCTCTTAAATGTTGAAGAGCCCAAATAACTGTTCATAACTCAGCTCTCTGGACAGATGTCTCTTCAGTTACCTGAACATGGGATATTTTATCAATAATTGTGTCTGCTTTAATGTTAGAGGAATCATCTGTGAAAACTAAAATTGTCCCTTCTAAAGGTTAAAGTCCAGCAATAGTAGAGACGTCTGCTCCAGTATCTAACAACCCTATTTCATTTCCTTGAATTAAAAGGTCTTTTGAAGGCCTAGAAGCTATAATTTCCTGAACCCAAAAAGCTAGATCACTAGATCCAAATACTCTGTGGCCTCTAGCTTGAGAAGTCAAGTTTTTTACCTTTCTGATAATAACTTAAAAGCAAAAGCTGTGTTATTCTTTGACCTTTATTAATTTGCACAGTTTTGGTAAGTGGCAAGATCAAAACTTTAATTTCCCCAATATAATCAGAACCTACTACAACAGGCACCAGTGAAATTCCTTGAAAAGACAGCGAGCTACGCCCAAGCACAAATCGTACAATACCCTCAGGTAGGGGGCCAGCCACTCCCGTTGCAATTGGAGTAACCAGCATGTCCGGGGTTAATATTGTTGTTAAAACCCCTTACCATTCCGCTTCTCTCCTAGCCTGGGTGAGGCCCCCCTGAGGGGTTTTCTCCAAGGAGTATGCTCTGCATATTGTGTATGCGTATGCTTTAATAGTTCTGTTGTGCAAAACACTTTTTATCTTCTTCAGCTTTAGACAAGACCTTTGCAGGCTTTGGGAGGCGCAAACGGAAGGTGGCGGCGATCACCTTAAATCAGAAAGTGGTAGATAAGTCTTTAAAGGTTTGTGCAGAGGGGGAGGGGTCTCACCAGGGCGCCTGACCGTAGGGTCCTGTAAGCCCCCTCCTGTTCATCAATGGCAGAAAATATGATCTGCGCAAAAGTGGAGACCCACCACCGACCGCTATAGCCTCCCATATAGGCTGTCTAACAGCCTCATGACAAGGGTCCAGGATATTTCTAATCATGTTTCACAGAGCAAACGCATCTAAAGGAATATTTTCTGGCCTATGCAAAGTATAAAACAAACATAGAAATTTAGACAGTCTTCCTGTGGTTTTTTTAATGCCTCTATTGGCCAACATGTGAAGTAATACTTCAATAAACATTTGTCTATTCTTAGATGCAGAGAAACCTATTTTTCTAGATAATATTCTTATTCATTCTGTACCCTCTTCACCCTGCTGGCAGTTAGGCAGGTACAATCCTAACCGCCCCACATTATGGTCTCAAATTATTTACTCTTCAGATTTATGAGCATGATCTAAAGCATCCTTAATCATATTAAAAAGAGAAAGGGTGTCAGTGGTTACCTTTTCTGGGCAATGCAAAGTGTAATAAATTTTTACCTGTTTCCCTACATTTTCCCAGGTATCTAGGTTATCAGTGCCCTCTTCTGGAAATCAAAGACATTGCTCTTGTACAAATGTAAAAAAGGATTGAATACTAGCCTTCTTAACTTTAATTCCTCTTTTATTTAACAATTGCAAGATTACTCCTATAAAGGGTTGTTGTTCTTTTGATTTGTTGTTACCCGTGTCAGTGATTTCTGTCTTCAAGGAAAGATTCAACACTACCCACTCTTCCTCACCCTACCTATCTTATGCAAAGTGGTTTGCAGCACCCTAAGTGGAGTCCTAGCCGTCCCCAAAACTGGACAATGGGGAGACTTAACTTCAGGTTCCTGTTCTGGGCGCCACTTGCTGGGGTCCAGCCCCAGCAGGATTCAGGGATACCCTCAGCAAGAGAGAAAGTAAAGGAGAGAAAAAGAGGCTGATACTCCTTGGTTTACACAGAAAGGCAATAAAGCCCCTGACACAGCACTTGCTGTGTTCATGGAGGTCACAGGCACCCTCTCGATGGAGCAAAGTTGCAGAGCACCTTCTCGATTGGGTGTTAGAAGCCCGGGCAAAAAGAGAGAACGTAAAGGAGAGATAAAGAGGCTGATATTCCTTGGTTTACACAGAAAGGCAATAAGGCCCTTGACACAGCACTTGCTGTGTTCATGGAGGTCACAGGCACCCTCTCGATGGAGCGAAGTTGCAGAGCACCTTCTCGATTGGGTGTTAGAAGCCTGGGCAAAAAAGTGAACTCAGAGAGCCTCTGTGCTCTAGGGAATCTGGCTGAGAAAAAGAGAGAGAGAGAAAGAGAGAGAGAGAGGAGAGACAGAATGACACAGGGGAGACCCAGCTTAGGTGAAACGGGTCTTGCAGCTTTATTTTCAAAAGGGGCTTTTATACTCTGAGTTACATATTTCCAGAAGTGAAAGATACAAAGTCATGCAGAATCAGCTCAACATTCCATCAGTTTTACCTTTATCGAAACCAGGACATTTTTTGCAAAGCTTTCACAAACAAGGGTCTTATGTTATGTACATTATCTTCTGGCCCCATGGCCTGTTAACATTTTGTGACTCTTTCTTGATAAATGTTGGTCAACCTGAAAACCTACTTTCCCTTTATCTTTCCAGTCTGTAGTCCCCCTCAGGAAACAGAGTTAGATTCTTATGAAGCAAAGGTGCAGTGGGTTACAACAAAGAAAGTACTTATTAACTCAAGGGTCTTATGTTGCTAATACCAAGGCTACTGCTTGTTTTTCTTGCATACCAACTATATTAGCTAATATCCTCCCAGGCGCAAATTGGGTAAAGGACAAGGAAATTCGGGAGGAAACATTGGCTCAACAATGCAGTATTATTCTAATAAAGTTTTTTTTTTTTACTCAAATATTATGCTTGGGGTGTTGTGAACAATCATGTGCATTAGTTACAAGAGTGTAGATAAACCTGCCAAGGAAGCCAAAATAGTAACAGAGGGGTTAGAATTAAAATGTTCCTTTCAAGCCCAGGAGACTTATTAACTAGAGCCTTACGTTGATTTTCTTCAGAGAAAGGTGGTCGGGGAGAGCCCCCTGTTAATGTCAAAATAATTGGTGAAAGGCATAATATAGTAAACAGTAGAGACAGATTTTGGTTTCGGGCAGATGCTTGAGCAGGTCCAGGTAATCCCTCGAGTCCTGATCCACCTTTGCCTGTCAGGTCTTCTCTGCATGACCTTTGCATGCATGGGATCTCCTGAGGTGGTTCACAGCAAATGTGGTTCTGTTCTCCATGTGAGAACACACCCAAGCCTGCCTAGTTGTCCAAGCCTGTGGGGCCAGGAGCAGTAAGAGGATCAAGCTAAGCCATCCATCCTGTAGTCCTGATACCAATATATGTGTTCTGCAAAGAGTTCAATTAGTGATGTTTCAAACTGGAAGACTCTGCAGGTAGCAGGTCCTTATGCTGCACTTCTGGTCCATCACTGAAAGCACACAAAAAAGGCAAACCTTACTCATGCTCATGGCAATGTCAGGGAAAGTATGCCTGGCACTTCAGAAGGACAGAACGGCCCTTGTAGCCGGGTGGTCAAGGGGTTGTGTGGTCACCCACTTTGGCTTCTTTGTCTGAGGTTGCTGTCTGTTCTGTGTCTTGGAATCTTTGAACTCTCACTGGTCGCCCACAGGCACTTTCCTCCTGCCTCTCCTTTCTGCCAGGCATCCTTGGTGCACCATTCTGATTCCACTTAGAACTTGCTTGCTCGGTGGGATAACAGAGATTGGTACCCTGACTTCAGTGCTTTTGCTGGCTGGAGTCTAGGTGGAGTCTTTCCCTATGACGTTCATGCTTTGCTATTCAACTCCCATTACCTGGTTAGGTCACTTCCGACAGCTCATACTCATAAGCGTACTGGCAGGTGGTTCTTTGTGTGCATGTGCATGTACACAGTAACATCCCTGAGAGGAAATTTGCACATATGCAGAAGTACACGCTTTCTTCTCCAGGAACATGAACTTTGGTAAGCACCCAACTTTCTTTGTCCTGGTTATTTTCTTTCACTTGCTCATCTCAGGTTGCACTTCTGACTCTGTAACTTAGCACCAACTGTGTTAGAACCACCCAGACATCACTGATTGACTAAATGCCAAGACTCCCTTTCAGTTGCTCTCATTAGGCCCAGGTAGGTCTTCATACAATCAGGTATATCTGCTTTCCTAACAGCCAAAGTGCCAAAGAAGCCTGTCCCTGGTTGGGCCCAAAGACATCCAAGACAGTCACCTGGAAGGCAGGGTCCCACTGAGTGTCACCTGGTGCAAATCCCCTATGACAAAATCAGAGAATCTGCTCCAGAGAGAGAGAGCCACAATCCTCTCTCAGATGCAGATGCACACCTTTACCCCTCTAGACCCCAGAGCCAGGGGCATGACCCCAGAGGAAAGAAGGAATTCACGTCAGGACTTTCAGCACACACCATGGGGTATCTTTGGCAGGACCGCTATTGCCTAGACCCTGGACCCTGAAAACCAGCAGGCTTCAAATTACCCCCAGGGGCTTCCCCATCTCCCCTCCCCCGAGTTCCCTTGGGACATGCAATAAGCCCACCACCCTTGCTTCCTCCCTGTTCCCTCCCTCACAGGCACAACCCAGCGGAGGGCCACACACGTACACTAGGCCCTGCACTTTCTTTGCCTACCTGCACTGCCAGGGAGGCTGGAAGTGCCTGGAGGCATGCCACGCTCACATCCTGTCTCTCCTAGGAGGCCTGTCATTTTGCACAGACAGCCTGCCTTACCTTATCTTCCATTTTGTGTCACATTGTGTCAGTGTGTGCCACTCTCATGGACATAGCATGCTGGCTTTTGGGCTGATCCTGGGCAGTACAGCCCAGGACCTTTCCAGTTCTCCTTACGTGTGTGGAACAAGTCTCCAGTGCAGCAGACAATCTGTGGCTCTTTCTCCTTCAGGTCTCTGCCCTTTTCTGCAGGACCTTAGCCTCCTCACCATCCCAGTCCTGCCATAGCCACATCCACCATTTCCGAAGGCCGGCCCATGTGACCACAGGCTGAGGGCTCCAAAGCCAGTGGTCTCAAAGCCCTACCGCACCTGATTTGTCCTGGGTGAATCCTCAGGCCATGCATCCCCTCTTCCCGGTCCAAACACACACAACAACACAGTAGAAATGGTGAGCTTGTCTTATATTTGGTCTAATTGCAGATTTCTGGAGCCACGGTCTGGAGTTATCACTGGCCATCCTTTCCCCGTTCCCATCCTGTACAGGGTACTGCAGAGATACGGCGACCAACCACCCTTAGACTGGGGACGCCTCGTGCCTCCTCTTATGGTTGCTTGGCACCTCCTCTCCTGTCTCCTTCATCTCTGTGTCTGCCCTGGGCCAGACACACACACACACACACACACACACACACACACACACATAAACACAGCCGACACAAGCACACACATGTATACACACAAATGCTCGGCACAGGAACACAAATGCAAACAGGAAACTCATGTGTTTCAGAAGCCCGTGTTCCCTGATTGTGTTTGTGTCTCCGTGCCGAGCATGTGTGTGTATACACGCATGTGCCTATGTCGGCTGTGTTTGTGAGTGTGTGTGTTTGTGTGTGTAGCCCAGGGAAGACACAGAGATGAAGGTGACAGGAGAGGAGGAGCCTAGTTACCATAAGTGGAGGCATGAGGTGTCCCCAGTCTAAGGGTGGGTGGTCTCTGCAATATCAGGGATGTAGTCGGTGGGCACCATGCCCTGCCCTTGTGGCTCCCGGTTCATGTCCTCCACGAGCTCTTTCCTGTTCACCTCCTCCACGAGCTCTTTCATATATTCCCAAGGTAGCCTGAAGCCGCTTCCAGCGCAGCATGTGTGGTGCTTGTGAGCCACCAAGCGGTGCATGTGGAAATTCACAGAAGAACCCAAAGTCAGCACACAGGTGCACTGGGATCCCAGACAGGATGCCCTTTCAATGATAGACCTTCCCAGGTTAAGGGACAGGAATGAAGGGCCCAGGCAATGTCAAACTCAGTGAGCAACAGGAGGCCAGAAGATGGGAGGACCCACAACAGGATGATTCTGAAAAAGAAACTTACTTCACCCTGCCTATGGTAGTATCACCTAGGAGTCTTATGCTACAACCACAACTGATTTGAGGGAGACTTGTTTCACTCACGGACACACTGAATGCTCAGGCCCTAGCCTCAGCAGGCGACCTGCTATATGCATGGCCCAAATTCATGCTCCTCAGCCAGCTTGCATGAGCCTGAGCATCCCCATTTGGGAAAGGACAGTGTCACGACTCCAACATGGCTGTCCCTTCACGGCCCACCTCCAGACCCTTTACCACATGTGTCTCTGTCAGTTACCACTCACGGCAGAATCTTCCCTGCTGGGGTAGTACTTCAGGGGATCACCCTACTCGTCTTAGCTGATTATCTGGTGGCAACACAAGGAATGTCACCTCTGGGCTGACCAGGACCCGAACCTTCCCATGAGCAGCCAAGAACTCCAACATCAAGCATCAACTGTATGCAGGACCAAAACTAGTCCACCTCAACAATCCTGTTTGATTCTGGGCAGTTGTGGCCTGACAACCAGTTAAGAAAATTAAGGTTCCTGGTGACCAGCCTGCAGCTGGGTCCTCCCTGTTCAAAGTCCTAGAACCAATGGACTGGTGTGGAATGATGTGCCCTTTACCCTGAAGAAAGACAGGGGAGACAGGTGCGGATCCCGCAGGTGAATCATGCACACCCTTGCACACCCACACTCATCACCCCAGGAGCCACGTTTTATCAGTGATGTCAAGGTAATACTCCTTAATGATCACTGTGTTCAAAAAGTAGGGGTTATACCTAAAGGAAAAGATCAACTTGCTGTGGGACCAGGGATGGCTCGCACCTGTACCTGCTAGGATAGGGAGAAGAGAAAGGTGCAAGCTTCTAGGGACCTCAGCTTGCCTCCCATTAACAGCTTCCACGAAGCCTCTCCAAACTCTCACAGTGTAGGAACATGGATAACATGATCCTCCCACTCCCCACCAAGTCCCATACCCACCCGTCTTCAGTCTCCCTCACTGACCTGCAAATTGATCAGGTAGCTGAGAAAGTCTTTATCTTGGTCGCTGATGATGACAGAAACTTGAGGGTGGTTCATAATCTGCTTTAGGTTAAGGAGCCATATTAGCCACATACTAGGCCAAGAAGAGCCAGGAACATCAGCCCTAGTCTGGGGTGGAAGGACACTGGAACAGTCATCATCAAGGATTCTGGGCACTTCTGCTTGCCCAGCCACCACGGTTGTCCTCAGGCCCTGCCATACCATCAGGCACGCTCATGGCTCTGGGTTCCTTGTGGTGTTCTGTATCTGAGGTGGTCTGCATTCCCCAAGAAGGGGCTGTTTCTGATCCCTACTCTTCTCCAGACTTGTGTATGCTGAGTAGTGGCATGTCATTGCTTACGTGGTCAAACAACTTGCAGTCGTTGTAACAAATCATGTCCGAAAGCAAAGGAGTTGGTGTGTGTTTGTGTATGTTTATGTGTGTGTGTGTGTGACTCCCATGTCAGTTATTTTTGGGATCATCCACATTTATAATAACTGTCTGCTGAGGCTGCTCTGGGGTACTGACTCTGGTCATTCCTGACTTAGAGGCTTCGGAGCTGCTCCTCCTCAGATGCAGGCCTGAAGTAGACACACAAAGTCATGACTGCAACACTCACAGGTGAGGCCCTGCCTGAACTCTACTCAGCTGTACCTGTGGAGCCTGCCAATTGCCCAGTACCACACTTCCTTCAGGGTCCACCAGCACGCATCCTGCGCCCTCGCCCCCACCCATCCTCCTGCTCCTGCCCCTGCACCTCCTCCTCCTCCTGAGCAGCAGACCCCAAGGAGCAGCAGAAAGGATACCACTTTGACCCAGAAGCCAGGGATGCCCTGGATAATGGCACTCCTCTGAGCCAAGTCACACTTCCTCCTCTTATGGCTCTTGCACATGAACTAAACTTAGGCCCTGCAGTTTTTCTCATGGTCAGAGCTCAGTTCCACTTGCAGGGTGGCCAGAGCCCGAAGCGCATCTAGCGCCAGAAGTTCATTCAGGCCTCCCGGCCGTTGCTGGCCTTGTTCCTCTAATATCTTCTCATCCAAGTCTTGGGAGGACCCCTGTTGCTGCTTCTCATCAGCCAAAACCTCCACCTCCTCCATGATGTCTTCCACAAGCAGCTGGAACATCCGCCTGATCTGCGCCATGTCTCTGTCCACCAGGGCAGAGGTCCTGTCCAGCAGGTCCCCTGCTGCCTCCACACTGAAGAGAGTGGCATCTTCGCCTGGTGTGACAACTGGTGGCTGCAAGGTCGCAGCCATGCACAGCATCACAAGGGCAGGCTTCAGGGCCCCATCCCCATGAGCACCTGGGCTCACAATTAAGAAGGTCTGGGGTCCCAGGACACTCCGACATTCCTCTGACCACCTCTCATGCTCTTCTTGGCCCTGACCATGAACCCAGGCTGGGTCAGATATGAAAGGATGGGACATAAGAGCACCAAAGCAAGTGGTGTGCAATGGCGGCCCAGGCTGCAAAAAACCTGTGGGGCCAGCTTGCTTTTTCGGGGTGGGGAGTGAGAGGCATGGTCGGGAGGCAGTGGTTGGTGTGTCTGTGGTGGACTGAGGCTGAAGAAAGGGGTGGTGGTCAGCCCAGGACGGGGTGAACAGGCTCTGGTACATCAGCCAAACAGGCACTGCCCTAGGCTGTGAGCCACGCACATGCTGCTGGCCCAAATCTAGACCAATGGCTGAGAGGGTACTGGACGGCACCCTTATGGACTTGCCCCTAGACCGGAGGACATCTTCCGCGGTTCCTGGGCTCCAGCTCCACCACGTGGCCAGATTCTGCTTTAGGGAGATAGCAGATTTTGCATCTGCCGCTACCCCAGGTGCTGTCATTGACCTGCATTTGGAAATTTCAACCACGGATTCCTGCTCCGCAATCTGAACAACACACTCCTGTGTCCCACAGGACCTTCAATAACCGAGAGCTCTCCCTGAGTATCCAAATCGTACACAGGGGCTCCAAGTGGCTGGATACTTTTCTCCATGGGACAGAGTACCTGTTGCTGTCCAGATGCTAGCGGAGTGGGGAAAAACCCGACGGTTTGCAACAGTTGATCCCCATTGTTCAGGGACACCAGAGCCTTAGGGTACAGAGCTCACTCTGTGTTTCTTTATCTCTGCTTCTGGCATAGCACTGTTTTGGGCAATCCTTCTATGTATGTACCAGGGCTGGTGTATATGAGTCTCTGTCTCTTTAAGTGGTGCTGTTCCCCTTTGCCACTGTCTGGACACCAGCACTCATACAAGAAGCTTATCCTTGCCGTGAAGGCAAGCCCTTCTCCTCCTGAGTGATTTGCACTAACCTGAGATCAGACTTTTTTTTTTTTAATGTATTTAAGAAAACAAGAGCTGCTTCTTGGAAAAACAAAATCAGAAACACTGATACAACTGTGGCAATCTAATAAGGGGAAGAGGAGGTTAATTCCAGTACTAGAAATGAGAAATGGAATGTGGTTCTGAAACGATAATGTTCAAATCTGAGTGGAATTACTTTTGTTTCAGGAAAGATCCAGTCAAGCAAAACCCTGGGGAATGAAAAGGAAGGAAAGAAAGAGGAAGAGAGTCAGGGGAAGAAAGGAAGAAAATGAAAGGAAGGGAGAAAGATAGAAAAGGAAATGTCTCAATAGATATTGT
The DNA here is from genome assembly GCF_002263795.3 of Bos taurus. Classification (NCBI taxonomy): domain Eukaryota; kingdom Metazoa; phylum Chordata; class Mammalia; order Artiodactyla; family Bovidae; genus Bos; species Bos taurus. Next base: position 26,579,677 of record NC_082638.1, read on the forward strand.
AAACTTCCCAATAAAACAATTCTCTTTAAAATCTAAAAACAGAAATAGAAATTCATTAAGCCATATCCTCATTGCCCTTGATGGTACTAAGAACAAGAAAACCCATTTACACATCAGTGTTTAGAATTTGTGGCAAACACAATAAGATTATGAAAAAAAAAATAGAAATAGAAATATGCCATGTTATTTGTAAAAATATGGACAGCAGAAATATTTTTGTAAAAAACATTTTATTTCTATAAATAGTAATTTTACTTAGAATGTTTTGGCAACATTAATAAAACAATAAATTTTACCTGAAAGAACAAGCAAAGTAGACAAGGAATTCACAAAGGGCAATAACAAAATAGTGATCTTGACAGATATTCAATACATTTGTAAACAAAACAAAGTGTCATTGCCTGAAAAAAATACAGAGGTATCAACAGAAAAACAGAGGAAGCTCCTGAAAGAACTCAACTCACTATTAACTATATTTTATTTGCAGGCACAGAAACTGACTCAAGCTAATTCTAAGAAGCAAAGCCCTGATGTTATTATCTCTTCTCAGTGTGTGTGTGTGTGTGTGTGTGTGTGTGTGTGTGTGTGTGTGTAAAGTAGGAAATTTAGGCTGGAGAGGTAAGCAGAGAGTAGAGACTTAAAGTGCCTTTAAGGAGGAGGAGAAAATGGAGGGGGTTGAGGATTTCATTGTGTGATTTGAACAGCACTGGTGAAGCTCAAACAAGGGAGGTAGCAAGCCATGCAGGCCTAGGGGAAGAGCATTTCCAGAAGAACAGCAGTTGCAAAGTTTTTGGATTGGGAAGAAATGTATTTGCTTAAGGAAAAGCAAGGCCAGTGTTGTCAAAAACAGGGCACCAGTGGGGAAAATAGTAGAGTAAAACGACAGAGAATGGAAGAGAGGAAGTAGTCAGGGACCATATCACTGGGACCTTTTTATTTGGCAATAAATACAACTTGTACTCCTTAGGAGCATACTTCAGAGCAAACAACAGTAACTGTGTTCAAAATACTAAGCAACAATAAAAACATATGAAGAAAACATTTCATATTTTTACTATAGAAATAGAATAAAGGAGATAAGAATGCAATAGTCTGTACATTTATTTATACATAGAGTTCTCACATAAGATCAGAACACACACACACACACACACACACACACACACACACACACTTTATACACCTAAAAGTGGTTTAAGCTGACACTTTGCAAAGTGCTTTGGCCCAAGAAAATTAACTGCAAAGGCCTAGTAATATATTCAAAGTGCAAACCAATCAATGAAGCATTGAATAAATAAATACAATCTACTTGTATTTGAATTTACACTCAAGAAATTACCTAAAATGGAGACAATAGGCTTACTCTAGTTTAGTCATCTGTAGTCCTTCCTCTTCTGTTCTGAGATGGATGCTAATACCTTGGTGATTACCACTTTCCAGGGTTCTGTGAAAGCTTAGAGCATTTAAATAAATTGTGGAGGGGGAAAAATAGTGGGGAGAGACAAAGAGGAGGAGAAAGGAAGAGGAAATGGAGAGATTTCTCCTGGCATAGGTATACAGCCAGGATCCCAGTTTCCTTGAATGGTGCACAGAGATTGCTAGGTAACTGTGCCAGAAGTGGAGAAAGTATGGCATTCAACTCCAGGAGGAGACTCAACTCCAGGAACACACAGAGGAAGACAAGTGTGCTGATGTTCAGGAACCAATATTTAGAGGGTACCCTGCAGGTCTGTGAAAGAGCTCTTGGAGACCGCAAGAAAAAAGGTTTCCACAAGTATAATCACAGACTAGATAGCTGGATAGAGTAGAGGAAGGATAATAATTCTATGACGTGATAATTACACAAATAAATGAGACAATTCCTGCACATCAGACGGTGTCAAGAAAGACTGAAAATCAGTATTAGTTTGATAAAATGGGAAATTACCCACACAAAGAATTAGCTGTTAACTGCAATACATTCGTGTTCAAGGCAAGATAAGATACAAAACTGAAATCTTCACATGTTCAACTAGGGTAAGATACATGTAACTGGGAAAGGTAAGGAAAAGTTCTATAGAGGGTTTAATCACCCTGGACCCTCTGTATCCACTACATTTACTATTCTCACACAACTCCATTGTAGCTTAAGGGTAAGAGAACTAAATTTAGCCCAATTCAGAAACTGAACAGATTCCCTGTGTTTGATCCTTTTCAGTTAAAACTATGGGTCCAGTACAAATCAAACTGGATGTCAAGGCTTTTTTACTTGGGAATCTTCACTTGCTTTACTTTTGTGACTGAGACAGATATGGCTACTTCACTGTGACTAAAGGCTAGCCAAATGGGAAAGGGGATGGAATGAATCAAATTCCCCTTTTGATCACTCAACAGGAGGTCCACAGGAACCATGCCTCATTCTATTAACTATCTCTGCTTCCCCAACTGCAGTCAATGATAACACAGGGGCTGCTTGATGCTTGCAGGGGCCTCTCACCAAACACAGGCATTTAAATGGTTGGCTTCCTTGAGATGTCCCTGGGCTAGGTAAAGACACTCTGAGACAGTGTTCCTTCTGCCTTGGCTCCATGCCTGGAGGGAATGCATACCTCTTCCTCCAATGGGACAAGAAGCCACAGCTCTCCACTGACTAAATCCCATGTCTGGTCCCAACTCACATCATAGCTTCTCCATCAACTTCTCCACACCAGGCTTTTGGAGCCAGGTTATCTTAGATCAGCACAACAGAGGCACTTCGGAGAGTTCAGCAGCACAAGGGAACATACAATAACAAAGCCATTCCAATCTGGCTATATAGTTAATATTGAGATAGTCAAGGCATGAAAACATTTGAAAATTACGTTGCTAAAACACTCTACAGATTATACGTATAGCAGAGCTTTCAAACTTACAAATAACATGAAATACCAAAATAGGCTGTTACTTTTCCTTTCGCCACCTCTCTCGTTCTCTCTCTCTCTCTCTCACACACACGCACACATACTTTTTAGTGCTAAGACAACTGTATGAAAAACAGGTAATATATTTTTAAATAACATCTCAATATTCAAACAAAACTATACTTCATGTATTTAAAACAAAAACACATAAATTACGCATTGGTTTCTCTGTATTTATTACTGAATAATGCTATAGTTGAATTTTTTGTTTTTAATGGAGATTATAACTTTGAAATACTTGCTTCAGACTTACTTCAAGTAGAATTAACCGGGTTTTTTTGACCTCCTACTTTTAGATTTGGGGGGTGATGGTTCAGAATCAGATGCGTTCACAGTAATGGATGCTACTTCCACCAATCCTGGTTGAAGGGGTTCCAGTGATACCTGAATAACAACTTTTGTTTCAGGAGGTAATCCTTCTAGCTGCTTAGGCTTCTTAAACATTTGATGACACTGGGTCTTGTGCTCCCTTTTCTCTTTACAAGTTAAAAATTGTAGCCGACATTTGGAACACTGGTGAAAACGCTTTGCCCAGTGCTGTCTATAATGACATATGTATAGTGCTTCAGTTTTAAAAATTTGGAGACAAAAGGGGCAAAGTAAATTCTTAGTGTTACCATGGTATGCTCTGAAATGTGCATCCACATCTGCAAAGAATGATGATCTGTAACTGCAAACCTGGCATACATAGGGCATTTCACCAGGCTTATGATTATCTTTCATGTGCTGTAAGAGAATCTGATCTGCCTCAAAGGACAATTCACAGATTTTACAGACTGTGCAGGGCTCCTGGGAAGTGTGGACACTTTCAATATGACACTGCAGCTGGAAGGGCGTAGGAAACTGGCGGTGGCAGTGCTGGCAGGTGGTGTGGTATTTCCAGCTGTCACCTCTCAGCCTCTCAAGTTCCAAATGGTGCTTCATGTGATTCATAAACTCAACATTTTTTAGAACCTTCAAGCAGCTGTGGCATTTAAAGGCTGTGTGAGTTTTTGGTTCTGGCTGCCCATCTCCTATATGCTGTCCATAGTAGAAGTCACGAAGTAACACAATCAGATTGCCTTCTGTGGGATCAGCAAACTTATTTTGACTTGATACACTTGGAAAGTCAGTTTTTGTCAATACATTTCCCCCTACAGGACTTACAGGCTTGCAATGAACATTGTCCTTTGGAAAAGCTGTTGGACAAGGTTCTCCACTCTGAACATGGCTTAATGAGTTATGAACACTGTCTGGTGTGCTTTGCTGAGTAGTCACTGTATGAAAAGTACCTGAAAGGGACAAAGCTAAAGAATGTTCTCCTATAACTCCATCACTGAGTGTAGGCCTTTTGGGACTTGTGCTATTTGTTTCAGAAGTGGAAAGTCGCTTTGATACACGAGGACTTTTATCCATATCTCCTGCAGAAACTGCTGTTTCTACTGGATGCTGCAATGAACTTGTGAAGGTAATCAAAGGAGAACATAACTCTGAAAAGCTATTAGGCATTATTTGTGGTGAAATATTTTTAGAATCCGCTTTGGACAAAGGCTCAATAATAATAGGACTATCTGTTGATCTTGATTCAGAGACAGAAAGTGGCAAGACAGTCTTTGCTTCTGATGTAGGAGTCACATGACTAACAGGCTGTAATTTCTGAGCATTATCTTTCCTGAAGTGACCATACCTATTTCTCCTTGAACAAGAACCTGGGGTAACTCTGTTCAGTATGTTTGAAATGACTGGTTTTGAATTTGAGGTCATCCCAACAAAGATCACATCATCATCCTCATGTACATGTTCCACTCCAACCAAGATGAGTTCAGCATCTTCATCATTTACTAGTTTGGTTTCTCCCTCGCTTTTCTGTGGTTCTGGCTCTTGTTCTTCTTCACATGACATCCATGGTGGTTCCATATTTTAAATACTTTTTTGTTCTTGGAGGGTGTGACCACAAGTCCCAGTGCTTCCTTTAAATAAACTGCCACCTAGGTATAAATATACTACATATTAGTTAAGTACAGAAAAATGTGCTATTTGGTTATCTCCAAAACTCTATGGTAGTTATAAACACCCTTATCTTACAAATAAAGATACTGAGCATCAAAGAGACTAAATGAAAGATGAATAACCTATGACTACAAGTCTACATGACTCAAGAATAATAGCTTTGTTCCATGTTGATTTTAATCTCTTCTAAGTAAAAAAAAAAGAAAGAAAAAGAAAAAACAGAATACCACCACTGATCATTAGGAGAAATCACATGTAAAGCACGAGTATTTTTACAACTGCACTATTGTACAGTGTTTAGAAACATGGACTTTGGAGTCAAAGAAGATTAAGCTGGAATTCTAAGTTAATCACACACCAGCTGCATCTTTTTGGGCAAATTTATAACTTTTAAATGTGTTTCCGCACCTTAAAGACAAACATGCTTATTTCTTAGACTTAAGGTTAAGCTCTTTTTAAAAAGCGTCAGCTATTTAATGGCATCTTGTTTTGTAGTAAAATTGGAAAAAAAGTTATCTTAAATGCACATTACAACTGATTCACACATACTAATTTCATAAATGTTAATACAGAAAATAGGTAGCAAATTCAAATATAAAGTATCTATACACAGTTAACAAACAGCATAATTCAATGTCAAGCACTTAACACAGGCCTAGAAAATTGAGAATGAACTCTCTTGATAATCTCACCCCCAAAGCCACACTTATACATCCTAAATTTCTCCCTCTAATCCTGACTAAACTTAAATCCAACAATGCTTCATCCTTCATTCCACATTTCTCTTCCCCACATATCAGGCAAAGTCATGACAGTATTTCTCTAATACCAATATCAGACAGAGACATCAAACACACACACACACACACACACACACACACAACGGATATTCTGTATGAATACAGATGCAAGAGTCCTCAACAAAATACTTGCAAACAAAACCTAACAACATATAAAAAAGATTATATACCATGATCACGTGGGATTTATGGAGGTATGCAAAGTTGGTTCATTATATGAAAGTCAATCGACATTATGCCATTTTAACACAATAAAGGACAAAAAACACATCTGCCTGCAGAAAAAGCATTTCCCTGAATCTAGCACCTTTTCATAATAGGGGTTAAAGTAAACCACTTAATAACTAAGAACAGAAGAGAACTTTCTCAAAGGGTACCTGTAAACGACCCACAGCTAAATCATACTTAATAATGAAACACTGAAAGCTTTCCCTATAAGATTGGGAACAACATAAGGAAGTCTATTCCACACTTTGGTTCAATATTATACTGGCAGTTCTATAACCAGAGCAATCAGGTAAGAAAAAGGAATTGTTGTTGTTGCTTAAAACAAACAAACAAACAAACAAAAAAACAGCCTTCAGAATGGAAAGGAAAAAGTCAAAGTATATTGGAGATACCATACTTTTATATATAGAAAATCCCAAAGAAACCACAGGTATTAGAATTAATAAAAAGCTTGAAGAATATAAGATAAATATTTTAAAAGTCAATCACATTTCTATACAGTAGCAACAAATGTTCTGAAAATGAAGTCAAGTAAACACTTGACTCTACATTAGCATTAAAAATAATACTTAGGATGTCAGAAAGAGAAAGACAAATATCATATGGTATCACTTACATGTGGACTATAAACTATAACACAAATGAACTTATCTGTGAAACAGAAACAGACTCACAGACATAGTGAGCAGACTATGTGATTACCAAGAGAGGAAGGGTGGGGGAGGCATAGACTGGGAGCTGGTGACTAGCAGATGCAAACTATAATGTTAATATATAGAATAGATAAAAAAAGATCCTACTGTGTAGCACAAGGAACTATATTCATAATTTGTGATAAACAGTAATGGGAAAGGATATGAAAAAAATTGTTCGTGCATGTGTGTGTGTTTACATATGAAGGAAAGGAAAGGTAAAAGGAAGGAAAGGAAAGGAAAACTCTTGGCAAGTATGTACAGAAACTGGACCTTGTGTGTTATGGATAGATTTTAAAATGGTGCAACTGCTACAGAAAACAGTCTAAAGCCTCCTCAAAAAATTAAAAATAGAACTACCACATGATTCATCAATTCCACTTCTGAATATAAATTCAAAAGAAGTTAACATGGGGTCTTGAGATATTTGCATAGCCATGCTCAAAGCAGCACTAATCACAACAACTAAGAGTTGGAAGCATCTAAACATCTATCAAATGTGATACATACATATAATGGAACATTATTAAGCCATATAAAGGAAATTCTGCCCCAAGCTACAACTTCATGATCACTTAAGACATCAAGCCAAAGGAAATAAGCCAGTCATAAAAAAGACAAAAGTGTATGTTTCCACTTATACGAAATATCTAATATAGTCAAGCAATAGAAAGGAACAAAGTGGAATGATGGAGTCCAGGGTCCATGGAAACAGGGAAGAAAAGAGGAATTGTTGTTTAATGGGACAGGTGATGGGTACAGAGTTTCAATTTTGCAAGATGAAAAGGTGTAGAGATCTATTTCATAGCAATGTGATAAGGAATTCCATGACATTTCAGAGGTTAGGACTCCAAACTTTCCTATCAGGGGCCTGGGTATGATTCTCAACCAGGAAACTGTCATTTAAGCTGCATAGAACAGCTAAAAAAATGACAACAACAACAACAAAACAACACTGTGACTCTGTGTGTGTGTGTGTGTGTGTGTGTGTGTGTGTGTACTTGTGTGAGTTGCTCAGTCGTGTATAACTCATTGTGTCCCCATGGACTGTAGCCCACCAGGCTCCTTTGTCGATGGGATTCTCCAGGCAAGAATACTGGAGTGGGCTGCCATTTCTTTCTCCAAAAAGGCTGATGAAATTGTGTGAAATACTTAGCACGTAAAAATGGTTAAAATGGTAAAAATTTAAGTTAGATGTTTGGTTTTTTTACAACAATTAAAAAAAAAAATCTAACAACCAGGAAAATAATTTGAATGGACTTTTCACCAAATATGATATGCAAATGGCCAACAATCACAAAAAATACTGCTTAACATGATTGAAAGTGAAAGAAAGTGAAGTCACTCAGTCATGTCCGACTCTTTGCGACCCCATGGATGGTAGCCTATAACGCTCCTCCATCCATGGGATTTTCCAGGCAAGAATGCTGGAGTGGATTGTCATTTCCTTCTCCAGAGGATCTTCCCAACCCAGGAATCGAACCCAGGTCTCCTGCATTGCAGGCAGACATCTTACCTTCTGAGCCACCAAGGAAGCCCGTAACAAAATGTAAATCAGTCTCAGTGAGATACTACTTCACACCTATTAGGTTGCTGCTGCTGCTAAGTCGCTTCAGTCCTGTCTGACTCTGTGCGACCCCATAGACAGCAGCCCACCAGGCTCCCCTGTCCCTGGGATTCTCCAGGTAAGAACACTTGAGTGGGTTGTCATTTCCTTCTCCAATGCATGAAAGTGAAAAGTGAAAGTGAAGTCGCTCAGCCATGTCTGACTCTTAGTGACCCCATGGACTGTAGCCCACCAGGCTACTCCATCCATGGGATTTTCCAGGCAAGAGTACTGGAGTGGGGTGCCATTGCCTTCTCCTACCATTAGGTTGGCTGTAATCAAAAAGAGGAATAATAACAAGTGCTGCAGAGGATGTGGAGAAAAGGAATCTTCATATATTGTTGATGTAATTGCTGTAAAATAGAACAATCACTTTGGAAAAGTGGTTTGTCAGTACCTCAAAAATTAATATAGAGTAGCCATATGATCCAGAAATTTCACTCTTTTGTATATATCCATAAAAAATGAAAATGTTGAGTCCATGCAAAAACAGTGTTCACAGCAACATTATTCACAATAGCCACAAAGAATACACCATCCAAATATTATCCATTAGTTGATGAATGGATAAATAAATGGTGGTATATGCTCACAATGGACTACAGGTAAGCCACATACCATATTGATATACCATATTCAGCCATAAAAAAAATGTGCTGCTACACAGCCAAGAAATGGATGAATCTTGAAAATACACAAACTAGGGGACTTTCCTGGAGATCCAGTGTTTAAGACTCTGCACAGGTTCCATCCCTGGGCTAGGAACAAAGATCCCACATGCCACATAGCTAGATAAATAAATATTTGAAAAGAAAACATGGCATCTGAATAAAGCCAGACACAAAGGTCACACATTGTATCTGGAAGAACTGTACATAGAAGAGAAGCAGGAAAGACAAGCATTCTATAATCCAAATGAAACATTTTTTTTTCCCCAGGGAGGAGGAAATGAACTGCTCTAATAAAGGCTGCCAATAAATTAAATAAAATAACAACCTCAGGCTCTACTACAAAGCCACAATCATCAAGACAATATGGTACTGGCACAGAGACAGAAATATAGATCAATGGAAAAAAACACAGAAAGCCCAGAGGTAAACCCACACACCTATGGACACCTTATCTTTGACAAAGGAGGCAAGAATATACAATGGAGAAAAGACGATCTCTTTAACAAGTGGTGCTGGAAAACTTGTCAATCACTTGTAAAAGAATGAAAGCAGAACACTTTTTGGAGAAGGCAATGGCACCTGACTCCAGTACTCTTGCCTGGAAAATACCATGGACAGAGGAGCCTGGAAGGCTGCAGTTCATGGGGTCGCTAAGGGTCAGCCATGACTGAGTGATTTCACTTTCACTTTTCACTTTCATGCACTGGAGAAGAAAATGGCAACCAACTCCAGTGTTCTTGCCTGGAGAATCCCAGGGCCTGTGGAGCTTGGTGGGCTGCTGTCTATGGGGTCGCACAGAGTCGGACACGACTGAAGTGACTTAGCAGCAGTAGCAGAACACTTTTTAACACCATACACAAAAATAAACTCAAAATGGATTAAAGATCTAAACATAAGACCAGAAATTATAAAACTCCTAGAGGAGAACATAGGCAAAACACTCGCTGACATACATCACAGCAGGATCCTCTCTGACCCACATCCCAGAATATTGGAAGTCAAAGCAAAAATAAACAAATGGGACCTAATTAAACTTAAAAGCTTCAGCACAACAAAGGAAACTATAAGCAAGGTGAAAAGGCAGCCTTCAGAATGGGAGAAAATAATAGCACATGAAGAAACTGACAAACAGCTAATCTCAAAAATATACAAGCAACTCCTGCAGCTCAATTCCAGAAAAATAAACATCCCAATCAAAAAATGGGCCAAAGAACTAAATATACATTTCTCCAAAGAAGACATACAGATGGCTAACAAACACATGAAAAAATGCTCAACAATCACTCATTATCAGAGAAATGCAAATCAAAATCCACAATGAGGTACCATGTTATGCCAGTCAGAATGACTGCAATTCAAAAGTCTACAAGCAATACATGCTGGAGAGGGTGTGGAGAAAAGGGAACCCTCCTACACTATTGATGGGAATGCAAATTAATACAGCCACTATGGAGAACAGTGTGGAGATTCCTTAAAAAAAATAAGAAAAAAAAAAAAACCTGGAAATAGAACTGCCATACAACCCAGTGATCCCACTGCTGGGCACACACACTGAGGAAACCAGAATTGAAAGAGACATGTGTACCCCAATGTTCATCGCAGCACTGTTTCTAATAGCCAGGACATGGAAGCAGCCTAGATGACCATCAGCAGATGAATGAATCAGAAAGCCATGGTACGTATAAACAATGGAGTATTACTCAGCCATTTAAAAGAATACATTTGAATCAGTTCTAATGAGGTGAATTAAACTGGAGCCTATTATAAAGACTGAAGTAAGCCAGAAAGAAAAACACCAATACAGTATACTAACACATATATATGGAATTTAGAATGATGTAACAACAACACTGTATGCAAGACAGCAAAAGAGACACAGATGTATAGTGTTTTGGACTGTGTGGGAGAGGGAGGGGAGAATGATTTGGGAGAATGGCATTAAAACATGTATAATATCATATTCGAAATGAATCGCCAGTCCAGGTTGAATGCAGGATACAGGAGGCTTGGGGCTGCTGCACTGGGATGACCCAGAGGAATGGTATGGGGTGGGAGGTGGGAGGAGGGTTCAGGATGGGGAATACGTGTACACCCATGACGGGTTCATGTTGATATGGCAAAACCAATACAATATTGTAAATTTAAAATAATAATAATAAAATTTTTTAAAAATAAAAAAAAATAAAAATTGACCACTGAGTTAAACATTTGGAATTCACTGGTGACCTTGACAAGAGTGGATTTAAAGGAAAATGAGAGAAATGGAGATAAAAAATTCTACAAACAACTCTGCAGAAGTCCATAATAAGAAAACATAAAATAAAAAAAAGCAGAAGCAGGATGTGTCACAAAAGACAAATTTTTAATGAGAGGTGACATTATAGTCAGTCTGTTTGCTGATGGGAACCATCCAGAGAAACAGAAAACTTAATCCAGGACAAAGAAGAGACTTGCTAGAATATCACTGAATAAACAAGAATTGAGTAGAAAATGGCAACCCACACCAGTACTCTTGCCTGGAAAATCCCATGGACGGAGGAGCCTGGTAGGCCACAGTCCTGGGGTTTTCGAAGAGTCAGACAGGGCTAAGAGACTTCACTTTCACTTTTCACTCTCAGGAATTGGAGAAGGAAATGCCAACCCACTCCAGTGTTCTTGCCTGGAGAATCCCAGGGCTGGGGGACCCTGGTGGGCTGCTGTCTATGGGATTGCACAGAGTCAGACATGACTGAAGTGACTTAGCAGCAGAAGCAGCAGCACACAAGAAGTGAACACAAGCCAAATAATTTGCTCACAGTAACAAGACTGAGATCATATGCAGAAAGGCTGTCATGGTGGATTAATGGGTATGGTCACCAGCCTTCAAGATGACCCTGTGAATCACATGTCCTGATATTCCCACCCCTATGTAGTTCTCTCTCAAACTATCACAGGGTTGACCTGTGAGACTAAGCAAATACAGAAGTGAAGATGTGTAACGTCTGAAAAAAGACTGCACTTTATCATGGATGCAAGTTCTTTCCTGAATCACTCATTCTGGGAAAAGACAGCAGCCTCCACACGAGCAGCCCCTTGGAGAGGCCCACAGAAGGAGGAACTGAGGCCTCATGAGTACAGCCAAGTGAGAGAACTTACATTCAATAAGCCAAGTTTTCAGAGGTTGCCAAACCAGATAAAAGCTTGACTACCACCTCAGGAGGGACCCTGAGGCTCAACTACCCAACTGGATTCTAGACCAATATATATCAAGTGTAAGTTTTTTCAAACTATTCAATTTTGAGATAATATGTACAACACAAACAGTTCGAGGTATAATATCATTCACATCATACTTACACACAGAAGAGTTCTCCTATAAATATGGTAAAATTTAAAAAACACAAAACAAACCAAAACACCTAAAAACAGGAGTTGCCTGGCAGTCCAGTGGTTTGATTAGGACTCAGCCCTCTCACTGCCAGGATCCTGTGTTCGATCCCTGGTTGGGGAACTAATATCCTATGAAGCCACATGTTGTGACCAAAACCAAACATGCTGTCAAGTTCAAAGCTGTACCAGCAATAGATAACTATGCAACAGAGCTGTAGGCACAAGTTGCTGGGCATAAAGCTACCTATCATCTTGTTTACTGGCATGAAATGAACTCAGATGCTCCCCCACCCCCATCCAGTGGAGTTCAATTACTTAATGAAACAAAGCTCTTACAGGTGCAAAAATGAGCAAGTAATCCCATGTAAACATGTTAAATCACAACACATTTTCTATGAATGAACCACTTTATTCATTTGGCCGTGCTGCTTGGCTTGTGGGGTCCCAGTTCCCTGACCAGAAGTTAAATCCAGACCACTGCAGTGAAAGCCAAGAATCCTAATCTCCAGGCCACAAGGGAATTCCCATACCTTCATTACTTTGCTTTTGTAGCTAAAACCTTAGGATATGTGCATTGCCCCATTTTAGCCTCACCAAGTGGTAGGAGTCAGCTCTACACAGCTTAAAACCCATGGTGCTCTTACTTTTTTTTTCTTTCAAGAATGCAGGAAAAAGCAAGCCAGTAGCCTCCCGGCCTGCTTTTAATGTTTCAACTCAGAGAGCTTCAGAGTGACCTGAAACCATGATTGCCCTGAAGTCACCACCCGCAATCAGGGTCAGCTAATCCCCAGGAGAACTCTCTCTCCACAGCAACATGTCAGCCCATGAATGAAAGGAGAAAAACGGAAGGCAAGAAAGACACAACTTTGTTCCTTATTGTAAAAATGTCTGTCACCTTACCTCAGGGGCACATTGAAAACCTGAGTGCCCTTCCCAGGCAGGAGAAGGTCACATCTGGGGTCGGGCAGAGGGAAAGGTCAGGGTGAGTCACCTCTTCCTGAAACATTCTATCCCCCAGGCCCTACCTGGTCCTACCCTACAGATGCTGACCAGGTGTCTCACACTCAACCAGAGCAAGTGATTGAACTCCTCTTCCCTGAGCTTCTTCCTCCCACCTCCCTTCTCTCAGTAACAAACAAACAAACAAACAAATACCTCATCTGCCACCTTTCCGAACCAAAGGCCTGAATCTCGGGGCCCCCAGGGACAGGGGCAGCCCTGGAGTCCGAGGAGAGGCAGAGCAAACAGGAAAACGACCAAAGTGCCACGGCAGTGGAGAGGCCACTAGATTGATTTTTTTTTTTTTTTTTTTGCTGTGCCCGCCTGACTGTGTCTGGTTGCAGAACCGGGTTGGGCCCGAGTCATAAACCCGCGTGAAGATTTGTATATGTGTGTGTGTTTAAATATATTAAGTTCCACAGGAGACCTGGGAGGGGCGGGGGGCTGGGGGCATGACAGGCCCTTTCCGCGAGCTGGCTTGTCCCACCCCTAGGACAGGAAGGCTGCTGGAGAGCTGCTCCCACCCAGACTAGAGAGGGGAGAGGGCGAAAGGGGCCTGGGGCCTGTAGGCCCGGCCTCAAGCTCCCTTGGCCCTCAGAGGCCGTCCCGCCGAGCAAGGCCCCGCCAGATTGGGGATCTGAGAAACCCTTCCCTGGGCACTCTGGCACCGCTTTGGCCGCACCAGGCCCCAGTCCTTACCGGTCCCCGTGGGCGGCGATGCCAGAACTGCCGGCAGCTCACCTGCACCTAAACAGTCCCTGGGTTAAGTCTGAGGAGGCAGGCGCGAGGGAACAATGCCTCCTCAGGCCTGGGACGCCGCTTCAACTGCCGGCGTGTCCGCTGCCAAGGATGATTGGTTGCCAGGTGTTGACGCCTGCAATCGGATTGGCCGCTAGGCCGAGTTCCGCGCATGCGCGTGCGGTGGCCCCCTCTGGAGGCAACTGCTGGGGGCGTAGTCAGGCTGAACCTGAATCTGAAGTGTCTTGGGTCTGTCAAGATTGCGCAGCTCACCAAAGGGGAAAAAAGAAAATAGATTGCACAGTCGCCAGGGCACAGGGCTGAGAACGACCTCCGAGTCTACCAGGGGACTTCAATGTGGTGTCTAGCACTCACAGCCCTCAGGGGTGACCTGCCCCTTGCTTAAGAAACTTGACCGTACACATGGATCTTGAAGCCCCTTCTCTTGGAATTCCATTTTGCTCAATGCAGGGCAGCCTGCCCCCGATTTTGCACAGCTAGAGTGAGCTGAGCCGAGAAGACAACGGCAACCCACTCCAGTACTCTTGCCTGGAAAATCCCATGGACGGAGGAGCCTGGTAGGCTGCAGCGCATGCGGTCGCTAAGAGTCGGGCACGACTGAGCGATTTCACTTTCACTTTTCACTTTCATGCATTGGAGAAGGGAAGGGCAACCCACTCCCGTATTCCTGCCTGGAGAATCCCAGGGACAGAGGAGCCTAGTGGGCTGCTGTCTATGGGGTCGCACAGAGTCAGACGGGACTGAAGCGACTTAGCAGCAGCCTAGTGAGCTGAGAATGAGCTTTACTTCTTTTTCTTTTTCTTTTTTTTAAATTTTAGAGCCTACACTTTTTAATGGCTGAGGAAAACCGAAAAGCATATTATTTTCTGACGTGAAAATTGTGTGAAGTTCAATTTTTGGTGTCCTTAAAGTTGAAACAGGGACTTGCCAGTTCCTTTGGTTATTGTCTATGACTGAAAACTTGATCAATCGTCAAAGATCATATTCGCAAAGCCTAAAATAGTTCTTTTTGGGCCCTTTACAGAGTCTTTTTAAAATGCTCTGTTCTGCTGGAAGTCTCCTAGTAGTCATATGGGGGAATAAAGTCTTGGTTTTGTTACAATATTTTCTTCTCTATTATATTCATTTTTCATTCTTTATTAATTGCATTCCTTCTTATCGCTATAAGTTTGTTCTGTTGCGCATCTTTACAACTTTTTGAGATAGTTATTTGTAACTCTCATTTCTCTTATATGTAATGCTATAAGTTTACTTTAATTTGTTGTTGTTGTTGTTCAGTCCGTCAATCATGTAGGACTCTTTGCAACCCCATGCACTGCACGCAGCACACCAGGCTTCGCTGTCCTTCACTATCTCCTGGAGTTTGCTCAGACTCATGTCCATTTAGTTGGTGATACTATCCAACCATCTCATCCTTTGCTGCCCACTTCTTCCTGCCCTCAGTCTTTCCCAGCATCAAGGTCTTTTCCAATGAGTTGGCTTTTCACATCAGGTGGCCAAACTATTGGATCTTCAGCTTCAGCATCAGTCCTTCCAGTGAATATTCAGAGTTGATTTCCTTTACGATTGACTGCTGAATCTTGCTGTCCAAGGGACTCTCAAGAGTCTTCGCCAACACCACAGATCAAGAGCATCAATTCTTTGGCACTCAGCCTTCTTTATGATCCAACTGTCACATCCATACATGACTGCTGGAAAAACCATAGCTGTGACCAGATGGACTTTGTCAGCAAAGTAATGTCTCTGTGTTTTAATATGCTGTCCAGGTTTGTCATAGCTTTTCTTCCAAGGAGCAAATATCTTTTAATTCTGTGGCTGCAGTCACCACCCACAATCATTTTGGACCCCAGGAAAATAAAGTCTGTCACTGTTTCCATCGTTTCTCCATACAACTTTAACTGTGTCTCACAATTTTTGCTGCATAGTTTGTTCATTATCATTCACTTCAAGTATATCCTAATATTCTCTTCTTAAGACAAAGATTATATATTGTATGGGCTTCCCTGGTACCTCAACTGGGAAAGAACTTTCCAGCCCATGCAGGAGACACAAGAGGCCTGGGTTCGATCCTGGGTCAGGAAGATTCCCCTGGAGAAAATAATGGCAATCTGCTCCAGTAGTCTTGCCTGAAAATTCCATGGAGATATATATTATGGATTAATGTAGTTAGTGATATTTTCCAAATGAATGGCATTTTAAAAGATGTTTCTTTGTCAATTTCTCATGATTGCATATGGTCAGATCACACAATATAAATATTATTGATCCTTTGTATTTGAAGATTTCAATTCAGTTAAGTGTACCATACTTTAGATTTCCATTCCAGTGAAGTCAAAATGAAGAGGGTGTGATGTAGACAAAATACTTGCAATGTCTAAAATATATATCTGTGAAATGACCTCCATTAAGCCTCACAATTATTCCAGCATCTTTCAGTAGGGTACCTTTAACTAAGTTCCAGGTTTTATGCAAATTTTACCAGCTTTTCCAAAAATGTTCTTTTCCAGTTTCATATTCCCATACAGGATACTGAACTGCATGAGGATATATAGCCAAAAGCTACAGATACCTCCCTTAGTTTACTCTGGTCTATAGCAGTTTCCTAAACTTTCCTTGCTTTACATGACTTTTGACAATTTTCAGGAGTCCTTCAGGGACAGGCATTTTGCACAATGACTCTCAATATAGGTTTGATATGTTTCTCCTGGTTGCACTGGGGTTTATATATTTTTAGAACTATACCTCCAAGGCAAAATATCTTTCTTATCACTTCCCATCAAGGATTCATACTATCAATATGACTTACCACTAGTTCCTCTGCTATAAAGTTATCTCCTTCCCTCTGACATATTCTGTTCTTTAGAAACAAGTCACTAAACCCAGCCTACACTTGGGGAGGGGCATGGACTCTCATCTTGAGGAAAATATCTAAGAGAAACACAAGTTACTGAGTATACAAATTAATTGAAACTCATTTATAAGGAAGATCTTGTTCTTCTAGCCATATCTTTTCATTTTAAATTAATTTAATTAAATTAAAGTAAAGATTTAAGAGGTTTCCCAGGTGGTGCTAGTGGTAAAGAACTTGCCTCCCAATGCAGGAGATGTAAAAGACACCCAGGTTCAGGAAGATCCCCTGGAAAGGGAAATGGCGACCCCTGCCCATATTATTGCCTGGGTAATCCCATGGAGAGAGGAGCCTGGCAGGCTACACTGATGAGGTCACAAAGAGTCAGACAGGACTGAAGCTGCTGAACACACACAAAGATTTAATACCTCAGTCACACTAGCTACATTTTAACATCTCCAAAGTGGCATATTAGACAAGGACATAGAAAACATATTCATTGAGAATTCCCTAGTGATCTGGTTGTTAGGGCTTTGTGCTTCCACTGCAGGGGGCAGAGATTCCATCCCTGGTTGAAGATCTAAATCCCTTAATCCTCACAGCAAAGCCAAAAAAAAAAATCCTACCAGATGAACACTCCATCTGAAAATTCAGATAAAGGATATAAACAGGTAACCTCAGAGAAGAGAAACATACGCATTTATATATGTGAAAAGCTGGTTGTCCTTATTAGGGCATACATGTAACAATTATTTAAAAGTTTTCTATTGCTGCAGAAACTTCTGGGAATAGCACTGACTTAGATCATTGTTTTGCCAACCTTTCTTCTTTTCAAATGTAATGCACATTAACACATGAAACTGCTTTATCTCCATCTCAAAAATTTTCTGTTTTCAATATCATTCAGCTTAAGTATTTTATTTTTCCCATAACAATTTCTCTCAGGACCAGTAAGTTATTCAGGTTCAGAAGCAGGAGTAGGAGGAGCCTAAACCACAATATTAAAGAAGCTTGTGAGTTACAGATGGAGAAGGTAATGGCACCCCACTCCAGTACTCTTGCCTGGAAAACCCCATGCTCAGAGGAGCCTAGTAGGCTGCAGTCCATGGGATCCCTAAGAATCTGACATGACTGAGCGACTTCACTTTCACTTTTCTCTTTCATGCATTGGAGAAGGAAATGGCAACCCACTCCAGTGTTCCCAGGGATGGGGGAACCTGGTGGGCTGTGCGACCTATGGGGTTGCACAGAGTCAAACACGACTGAAGTGACTTAGAAGCAGTAGTGAATTACAGAGGTGCCACTTTTGCACTTTGGGTTCCTGGCAATCCTTAATCTATCCTCAGCCTGGGTGAAGTTATATTGCTTCATTTTCAAACTTTGGGAGTTATTTCCTCCGTATTTATCTTTCTAGGTTTTTGTTTGGCCATGCCACGGAACCTGTGGGATCTTAGTTCCATAACCAGGGTGTTGAACCCTGGCCATTGGCAGTGAAAGCATCAAGTCCTAACCACTGAACCACCAGGGAATTCTCATATCTTTTTCTTTCTTTCTTTCAAATATTTATTCATTTACTTGGCTGTGCTTGGTTTTAGTTCCAGCACAAGGACTCTTCAGTCTTCACTGTAGCATGTGGGAGGCAGGATTTTTAACTGTCACATGCAGTATTTCTAGCAGCAGTATGTGGGATCTAATGCCCTGACCAGGGAATGAATTTGGACTCCCTAATTGGGGAGCACTGAGTCTTACTACTGGACTACAGAGATGTCCTTCCCATGGTCAAACCCAGGTCTCCCACATTACAAGTGAATTCCTTACTGTCTGAGCCACTGTGGCTTTGACTATAACAACTTTGGTCAGCAGAGTGATGCCTTTGCTTTTTTTTAATGCTATCTATGTTTGTCATAGCTTTTCTTCCAAGGAGCTAGCTACTTTTAATTTTGTGGTTACATTCACCATCCACAGTGATTTTGGAGTTCAAGAAAATAAGATCTGCTGTTATTTTCACTTTTTCTCCATTTGTTTGCCATGAAGTGATGGGATCAGATGTCACAATGTTCATTTTTTGAATATTGAGTTTTAAGCCTGCCTTTTCACTCTCCTCTTTCCCTGTCATCAAGAGGATCTTCATTTTCTGTTATTAGTGTGGCAGCATCTGCATGTCTGAGGTTGTCGCTATTTCTCCCAGAAATCTTGATTCCAGATTGTGCTTCATCCAGCCCAGCATTTTTAATGATGTACTCTGCATATAAGTTAAATAAGTAGGGCAACAGTACACAATCTTGACATACTCCTTTCCCTATTCAGAACCAGTCTCTTGTTCCATGTCCAGTTCTAACTGTTGCTTCTTGACCTGCATACAGATTTCTCAAAAGGCATGTCAGATGGTCTGGTATTCCCATCTCTTTAAGAATTTTCCAGAGTTTGTTGTGGTCCACACAGTCAAAGGTCTCATCACTTCATGGCAAATAGACGAGGAAACAAAGAATCAGTGACAGACTTTATTTTCTTGAGCTCCAAAATCACTGCAGATGGTGACTGCAGCCACGAATTTAAAAGATGCTTGCTCCTTGGAATAAAAGCTGTGACAAACCTAGATGGCATATTAAAAAGCAGAGACATTACTTTGCCAACAAAGGTCAGTGGAGTCAAGGCTATGGTTCTTCCACTAGTCATGTATGGATGTGAGAGTTGGACCATAAAGAAGCCTGAGCACCAAAGACTGGACACTTTTGAACTGTGATGTTGGACAAGACTCTTGAGAGTCCCTTGGACTGCAAGGAGATCCAACCAGTCAATCCTAAGGGAAATTAACCCTGAATATTCAGTGGAAGAACTGATGCTGAATGTCCAATACTTTGGCCTCCTGATGGGAAGAGTCAACTCATTGGGAAAAAAAAAAAAAAACCTGATACTGGGAACTATTGAAGGCAGGAGCAGAAGGTGTGACAGAGGACACGATGGTTGGATGGCATCAGCAACCCAACGGAACGAGTTTGAGCAAGCTTCGGGAAATGGTGATGGACAGGGAAGCCTGGCATACTGAAGTTCATAGGGTCACAGGGAGTCAGACACGACTGAGAAACTGAACAACAAAAGCCAGGCAGGGTCTCTATGTACAGCTGGCTGAACCTCAATAGGGCTTTTTTGAATTTCTGGAGGTGGGTAGAACTTAATTTTTAGCCAGATCCCTTGCTGCAACACGTCTGGAATATTTTGTGTTTGTAGTCAATCTTCTTTGTAGTTTTTCTGGGTGACACTTGGGAGTCAGTGTTCCTCACAATGATGGATGCTGTCTCTCTCAGTCCCAGCTGAACTGAAGTTTGGATCATGACCTCTGTTTCAGGAGGCAACCCTCACAATTGCTCTGGCTTTTTGAAAGACTGATGATTCTTTGTTTGGTTCTCTGTCTTTTCCTTCATTTTCAAACACTGTAGCCAGCACTTGGGATATGGAAAGACCCTCTTATTTCAGTGCCTCCAAGTGTGATTTATGAAGGATGTCACCAGTTTGAAAATTTCGAAGCAAAACAGACAAAGCAAATTGTTCATGTTTCCATGCCATATTCTAAAATGTACCTCTACATTGGCCAAGGCTGACAGTCTGTAATTGCAAACACGGCACACATAGGGCATTTTGCCAGGTTTGTGACTGTCCTTCATGTGCTATAAGAGAACCTGATCTGTTTTGAAGGACAATTCACAGATATAACAGACCATGGAGGGCTCCCGGGAAGCATGGACACTTTCAATGTGACACTGCAACTGGAACAGGGTGGGAAACTGGTGGTGGCAGTGCTGGCAGGTAGTGTGGATTTCCCAGCTGTCACCCTTCTGCCTCTCCAGGTCCAGATGGTTCCTCACATGGGTCATAAACTTGACATTTTTTAGAACTCTCAAGCAACTGAGGCATTTAAAGACTGTGTGAGTCTTCTGTTCTGACTACCCATCTCTTGTATGCTGTCCATAGTAAAAGTCATCAAGTAACATGATCAGATTTCCTTTCATGGGATCAACAGTCTTGCTCTGACTTGCAAGAGTCAAAAAGTCCGTTTTCTCCAGCCCCTCCAACTACATGTTCTGTCTGGATCCATAAGACTGAAGCATGCTTGGTCATTTGCGTGAGTCTGTGAAAATGATGCCCCGCGGTGAACATGGCTCGGTGAGGTCAGGAGACCTTCCAAGGTCATAATCGTGTCCTTTGTAGGAGAAATACCTACAGGGGCCATGGTGGAGGCAGGTCCCCCTGGGATTCCATTGCTGAGTTTGGGTCTTTTGGGATTCCCACTGTTACATTTTACATCTGAAGTGGGACATTGCTTTGAGTTAAGAGGACTTTTCATCCTTGCCTGCTATTGAGAGACTAGCTCCAGATAGACAATGAGGCCGAAGAGAGAGCAATTCTTAATTGTGAAGCACAGCTTCCAGAGAGCTCGTTTTATAATCAGGTTTAGATGAAGGCTCGAAAATAACAGGACTGTTTTTTCCTCCCCATTCAGACTGAGAAGCTAATGATACAGCCACTGGTTCTGATGCTGGGGTCCTGAGATTTGCAGGTTGCAATGTGCAGGAGGGATCTGGACTCACGTGGCCCTTCTTTCTTCTTGAAGATGCATCCCTGGTCACTCTGTTCAAAATGTTAGAAATGACTGGCTTTGAACTTGAAATCACTCTGACAAAGAGAGTTTCAGCATCCTCATTGACATGCTGCACTCCAACAAAGATGACCTCAGCATCATCATTATCCTCATCTCTGGGTTTGGACCCTGCGGTCTTTGTCTCGGGTTGTGGTCATGCTTGTGCTTCCTCACATAGGAAGAGATGGGCCATTTTACAATCACTTTTGGCTTCAAGTGGCCCCTTCCAGTGTTTTTTCCACCTAAAGGCAACCACAGAACAAGGTCATCCCCTCTGATCTCAGGTGTCACTTTCTGTGGTTTCAGTTAACCCTCAGTTGTTCACTGAAAATATTAAATGGAAAACTCCAGAAATACATAACTCATAAGTTTTAAATTGCATGTCATTCTGAGGAGTAGGATTGGAATCTCACACCATCCTGCTTCCTCCTGCCCAGAAATGTGAATCGAACTTAGTCCTGCACATCTCACCCATTTGTCACTCGGTTACCACAATGACTGTTGAGATGTCACAGAGCTTGTGACCAAGTCACCCTTATTTTACTCAATAATGGCCCCAAACCGTAAGTGGAGTGATGTTGGTTATTTAGACATGCCAGAGAGAATCCTTTAAGTGCTACCTTTAAGTGAAAAGATCAAAGTTCTCAATTTGATATAAAAAGAAAAAAAAGTATGCTGAGGTTGCTAATATCTGTGGTGAATGTGAAGCAGAGAAAAGAAATCTGGGTTAGTTTTGCTGTCAAACTGCAAACTGCAAAAGGTATGGCCACAGAGCATAGTGCATAGTTAGGGTGAAAAAAAAATCACGAAATTAGTTCAGTAATATATTTTACATAGAGACTACATTCACAAAACTGTTATAAAAATATGTTGTTATAATTGTTCTATGTTATTATTACACCTTCCCTGGTGGCTCAGATCGTAAAGTGTCTGCTACTATTCAGGAGACCTGGGTTCCATCCCTGGAGAAGGAAATGGCAACCCAATCCAGAATTCTTGCCTGGGAAATCCCATCACAGAGGAGCATAGTAAGCTGCAGTCCATCAGGTTGCAAAGAGTTGGACACGACTGAGCAACTTCACTTTCACTTTCCTGTTATTATTAGGAAGTTGCCAATCTCTTACTGTTCTTTTATAAAATAAACTGCATCACAGGTATGTTTGTATAGAAAAACCATTGTGTATATAGGGTTTGATACTATGTGTGGTTACAGATGTCCACTGGGGGTCTTGGAACTTATTCTCTGCAGATAAGTGGTGATGATTATATTTCTTCCAAAAGACAAAATTAGTACCTGATTTAATCATCAGCTGAAACATTGAGATAACTATTAACACCCTTAGACATAAGGAAACATCTCAAACTCAGTTAAGTGACATGATCATTTTAAACTTCCTTCTCCAGACCCTACTTTTGCCTTGTCTCCCCATAGTGGCCCCAGTGCTCCTGTTAAACTCTACAGGAGAGCTGGTAGGCACCACTTTGCTTATAGATCTCCAATCTCACTCAGAAATGCTGACCAACATAAAATGTCCAAAAGAGCCCCCAGCTGTCCCTTGGGGGTGCCCCTCACTCCCTCCATTCTCTGAGTCCAGAAGGCACCAGACTCTATACATGGATCAAAAATATATTAAAAAAAAAAAAAATTCCAGAAAGTTCTCATAGCAAAACTTGAACCTGCCTCATGCTGGCAACTATATATACATATACATACACACACATACATACATACAATCAAAATACATACATATGCATATATACACATATATGTATATGCATATACATATATGTGTATATATATAGCATGTACATTGTACTTGAAACTATTTACACAGCATTGGCATTGTATTAGGTATTACAAGGAATGTGGAGATGATTTAAAGTATGTGGGAGCATCCCCTTAAGTTATGTGCAAAGACTATACCATTTTATATAAGGAACTTGAGCATCCATGGATTTTGGTATCTGTGGGTGCAGGGTTCCCAGACCCAATCTCCCAAGGGTTCCAAGGAGAGAGGACAGGGCCTTCTCAGGACTTCTGCTACTCCCCCTGCCTTGGACACTGTCTCAAGTACTGTCACCCAACTCCTGACCTGCTTCAGTCCACAATCTCTGCCAGGCTTCCCTGACCCTGATGTCAGAAATCACAGCCTCCCCCAACTCACATGCCATATTCAACTCAAGAGCTATTGGGTTGCTGTATTGTTGTTTCTAGAACAAGTTCTGGTGTCTGTCAGTGCTACATGTCTGCTGCATAAATAAACAGTAGCTGTTATGAATACAATCTTTTATCCGTACCACAGGCTTACCCACTAATTCCTGGCTCCCCAGGTTCTTACACTTGATCTTAGCAAAGAAGCTGACAAGCAATTTCTCCAAGCATTTAATGAATTCCAAATCTTAATGAATTAAAAGTATCATGCAAGGGAGAAAGTCAGCCAGTATGTAGTTGGATGTTGACAGGGGCAGTAGTGGTCATTGAAATAAAAGGTTTGTAACACAATTTCTCTCCATATAATACATTTGTTGATAGCTTCCATGCTGTTAACACGTTTCATTGACATTAAGGGACATTCTACAGTTTACATTTGACCATTTCTGATACCAGATCACATTTCATCAGCAGCATATTATAGTTTGTTTGGTTGTGTATAAATGATAGCCCTAGCGGTAAAGGTCTCTCCTGACAATGCAAAAGATGTAAGAGATGCAGGTTCCATCTCTGGGTCAGGACGACCCCCTGGAGGAGGGCATGGCAACCCACTGCAGTATTCCTGCCTGAAGAATCCTATGGACAAAGGAGCCGGGTGGGCTACAGTCCATAGCGTTGCTGCTGCTGCTGCTGCTACTAAGTGGCTTCAGTCGTGTCCGACTCTGTGTGACCCCAGAGACAGCAGCCCACCAGGCTCCACTGTCCCTGGGATTCTCCAGGCAAGGACACGAGTGGGTTGCCATTTCCTTCTCCAATGCATGAAAGTGAAAAGTCAAAGTGAAGTCGCTCAGTCGTGCCCGACTCCCAGCGACCCCATGGACTGCAGCCCACCAGGGTCCTCCGTCCATGAGATTTTCCAGGCAAGAGTACTGGAGTGGGGTGCCATTGCCTTCTCCAAGTCCATAGTGTTGCAAGGAGTCAAACATTACTGAAGCAACTGAACACACACACATACATATGTATATATGTGTATATTTTATAGTGGTATGAAAAATAATTCTGTGCTTCCCTGGTGATCCAGTATTTAAGACTCCTCACTTCCAGGCCAGGGTCATGGCTTCAATCCCTGTCAGAGACCTATGATCCCACATGCCACTGGGTGTGGCAGAAAAAAAAAAAAAAAAGAAAAAGAATAATGCTGCATTTTACAGCTGATGTCATCTTAGATTTAATGGAAATTTCTGTTTTTCATAAGCAGAATCCAGCCTACTAAATTCATGTCACAAGTCACTAATGGGATGCTAGCTGCATTATATAGGCAAATGGTTTAAACAGGAATTTACAAATTGGCTTGCTTCCTGTTTGCTTTTTCTCCCAACCAGCAAGCTAAGAATGATTTTTAGGTTTTAGTTTTTTTTTTTTTTTTAACTTTTAAAAATATATTTAATATTTTTACATTTTTTTAATTTGGGGGCAAACAAAGGAATATTTTGCGATATGTGAAAATTATAGGATATCTAAATTTCAGTGTCACAAATAAAGTTTTATTGGAACACAGCCGTGATCATTTGCTGCTGCTGCTGCTGCTAAGTCACTTCAGTCGTGTCCGACTCTGTGTGGCCCCATAGACAGCAGCCCACCAGGTTCCCCTGTCCCTGGGATTCTCCCGGCAAGAACACTGGAGTGGGTACCCGAGGCTATTTCACTCTGCTAATGGCAGAGACTGCATTGGCGCTTAATGCCCGTTTACTCTCTAGGCCTTTACAGAGCAATTTTGCACACTCATGGCTGTAGAGAACAAAATGAAGCATTCCAAACCCCATGGCTCACCAGCTCCTGAAGTCCAGTTGACTCAGTGCCGCTAAACACTTCTTATTCTGAGTCCCACTGGAGGATGAAGCTGGAGTATCTCTGTCTCCATGCCCCAGAAAGATTTCTCTGGAAATATCAGCACTGCTTCCTGTGTCCAGTGTCCATGAAACTCCTACCTGGCTCTCCAAAAGCCTTTTCTCAGTGAGGCTGGATCAGGAGATTCCAAGCCTTTGAAAGCCCATTCTAATCCAATCCATAGTATCCAAATGGTGCTCCAATCAGGTTTCTGAGCCAGTTTTTCCCCATGGGATCTTTCAACTAGAAACCTTTCTACCAAATTGTTAAAGAGAGGAAAGAATGTGGGTGCGGCTGCAGGGCCCCACCCAGGGGCTGTTTTCCAGGTCTCAGGGTGGTGAGAGTCCCCACTTCCCTCTCTGGCATCCAGAGGCCCACCATCTTATCTCCAGTTTATCTGCATCCTTAGTTATTTGGGATTCAATAGCTTAAGGGCAGGGGAAGGTGGTCCACATAGCTATTCCAACAGAGCTCGGGCTGGTATCAGGAATGGAAAAATCAGGGGTTCACCTCCAATACCAGAAAATTCTCCAGCTGCAAACAGCAAACCCCTGTCCTCTTCTGGGAGCAAGGGTGGTGGGTTGGGGGCGGGTGGGCATGGTGAGGAGAGCAGAAAGCAAGCTTACTCCCAAATGATCTGCACTTGAAGACTCAGCACCTGCTGGATTTCAGGGGTCCTCACTGTGGATCTTCATGCTGAACCCCAGGAGCTTTTTCTAGGCAGGGGCTCATGCTTTCTTAAACCAGGTCAGGGGTGTCAGGTCACACCCTGGTCCCCATCCTTCTGCCTTCCTCACTCACTCCCCGTCTTCTCTCTCCTTCCCCTTTGCACCACCAAGATTATATCTCAAGCTTTCCTTCCGACTGCCTTTACAACCCTGTGCACACAGATACATAGAGGTAGGGAGGGTTTCAGAGTAGAAATATGTGTATTTCCATTCCTTATAAGGTAACAGAGTCACTGAATTAGAACAAAAATGAACTTCACTGATGAACGTGATCTCAAGTGTTGTAACCAGATATAACATCAAAAACACTGTTCTTATCAAATCAACATGTGTTCACCTTAAATTTACACAATATGTGTCCATTACATCTCAATGAAGCAGGGGGAAAAAATACAGAACTGACCATTAGAAAGAGCTCGTTTTAGACTCTTTTAAGACGGTTGATGGTGAGTGCTGTGCCTAGTTGCTCAGTTGTGTCTGACTTCTTGCGACCCCATAGACTGTAGCCAGCCAGGCTCCTCTATCCATGGACTTCTCCAGGCAAAAATGCTGGATTGCCTTGCCATGGCCTTCTGCAATGTTGGTGAGTATCAAAACCCAAGGCTAGGGACTTCCCTCGTGGTCCATGGGTTGAGAATCTGCCTTCCAATGTAGGGAATGTGCGTTTAATACATGGTGGTTAAGATCCCATATACCAGAGGGCAGTAGAAAGGACAAAGGATCCTGCATGCCATGACTAAGACTCGAGGCAGCCAAATAAATGAATAAAAATATATATATTTTTGAACTCTATGCTCTTTACATTCTTCTGGATGTATTTGTAAGCATGATATTAACAGTTTTATTTATTTATGGATACACCATGAGACTTCCTGCAGGATCTTAGTTTCCTGACCGGGGACTGAACCCAGATCACCAGAGTGATAGCATTGAGCAGTAAACGCTGGTTTGCCAGGGAATTCCTAGTTTGATTACTTAAAGGGTTTATTTTTATTGTATGCCCAAAGGTACATCCTTTGCTGTGTTTACACTTACAATAAAAACATTTTGGATGTCAATTTTAAAATGTTTGCAAAAACTTAGGGGAAAGGAAGGAACATGTTGACTACATATTTATGCTTCTACGCTTCCCTAATGGCTCAGACAGTAAAAGGTCTGCCTGCAGTAGAGGAGACCGGAGTTTGATCCCTGGTTCAGGAAGATCTCCTGGAGAAGGGAATGGCTATCCACTTCAGTATGCTTGCCTCGAGAATTCCATGGATAGAGGAGCCTGGGGAACTACTATCCATGGGTTTGCAAAGAGTCAAACACAACTGGATGACTAACACTTTCATTTTCATATGCTTCTAAAGATTGTTCAAATCTCAGAATCACCTGGGACATTATTAAACCTAGAGATTCCAGGGCTGCATATCATACCTAAGAAACTAAAATTGCCTGAGGAGGGGGCCTGGGCATCTGAAAGTTCAATGTTTGCCTCACTTGATTCTGATGTGACGTGAGTCCCACGGTGTAAAATCATCCAATACTTTGGGAAAGATTGATCTCTGGTGGTTCAGCAGTTAAGAATCCACCTGTTAATGCAGGAGACCTGGTTTCAATGAAAGGGTTGGAAAGATCTCCTGGAGGAAGAAATGGCAACCCAGTCCAGTATTCTTGCCTGGGAAATACCATGGACAGAGGGGCCTGGCAGGCTACAGTCTATGGGGTCACAAAAGACTCAGACACAACTTAGCAACTAAACCACAACAGTGAAAGTGAAAGTCCCTCAGTCGTGTCTGACCCTTCCTGACCCCATGGACTATATACAGTCCATGGAATCGTCCAGGCTAGAATACTGGACTGGGTAGCCTTTCCTGTCTCCAGGGGATTTTCCCAACCCAGGGATCAAACTCAGGTCTCCCACATTGCAGGCAGATTCTTTACCAGCTGAGGCACAAGGGGAACCCAAACAACAGTAAAAACATGCTTAAAATATCCAAGAATCTACTCCTTCAGGAGACCCTGAGGGTTGAGGGTCAGGAATTAATTTTTTCTTCATGTGACACACTGAGCACCTGCCTTGGGAGAAGCGTGTTATTGGTAATTCAATAAACCAATCAGATGTTGTACCTTGAGCTGGGAGCTTCATCCTCCCCACCACTCTTCAGAGATTCTAGGACCTCCACACTCTGTCCTAGGGCTTCTGGATGTCCTTCGTACTAAAGGAAGTTAGGGTATAAGCAAAGCTCAGAGATCTGGATCCAAACTTCTCAGTTTGGGCCACACTTGCAAATCTCCTGGGTTGTGCTTTGTAACCCTCAGTGAATCTAAGGATTTCCCTACATGTCTTGTGTAAAAACATATTCTCGTCCGACAGTTGTGAGTGGGGCCTGAGAGTCTTGAGTTTCTCACAAACTCCAGGTGTTGCCCAGGCTGCTTAAGGTGTCCATATTAAACAGTGAGTACTAGAGAGTTTTGAAAAGTACTGATTGATTTTGAAAAGTTCTGGTTGATTTTGCCGATCTTACTCCATACCCACAGAATAAGTATCTCCAGGAATGGGACCAGGGAGTCAACGTTACTAAGCGTCTCAGATATTTCTAAGGAGCAGGTAGGGTGCAACGTGAAGCTACACCACAATGTGTAGCCAGGCACATCACCCTACCATCAACCCTGTTTTGGGCTTCATTGTGTCCTACAAAATCCATATGTTGAGGGGACTTTCCCAATGATCCAGTGGCTAAAGCTCTCCACTCCCAGTGCAGGGGGCTGGACTTCGGTCCCTAGTCAGGGAACTAGATCCCATGTGCTGCCAGGAAGTCCAAAGACCCCACATGCCACAACTAACAATTGGTGCCATCAAATAAATTAATTCATTTAAAAAATTATCTGTAGAAGTCCTATCCCCCTACACTTTGGAATGTGACTATATTTGTAGATTATATTCTTAACAAGGTAGTTAAACTCAACGAAGGCACTAGGGTAAGCCCTAGTCCAATCTGATGGTTCTCTACATAAAAAGAGAGAGCAGAATTCCCTGCAAGGCCAGTGGTAGGGCTCAGAATTTTCACTGCCAAGGGCCCCATTTCAATCCCTGGACTGGAAACTAAGACCCAGAAGTGAAGCAGCATGGCCAGAAAAAAAAAAAAAAAAAAGGAAATTAGGACACACAAGACATCAAGGATGCATGGACATAAAGGGACAGGAGGACACAAGAATGCAGCTGTTTGTGCATCAGGGAAAGAGATCTCCCGAGAAACCACACTGTCAACACCTTGATCCTGGACTTCTAGCCTCCAGAACTGGGAGAAAACAATTTCCTGTTGTTTAGGTCTCTTGTATATCTTGTGGCCACCTTAGTACATTAATGCGTTCTTTAGATCAGGAGTCCCTGGAGAGGGCTCACCTCAAGGACAGGTGGGGAGTATGCAGGTGATGACTCAGCTCCCAGGTGACTTCTAAACATCAACAAATGCCCACCCACCCAGATTTTCCAGGACACAGCCTGCTCCTGTGGACCCCTTCTTGCAGACCACTGCTGCTAAAAGTCCCCACCCAACTCTCGTTCTGGCCCCAACTTTCTTTACTTCTCTCCTAGACTGTGAGGGACAGAGCCTTGAGAACAGAGCAAGGCCTGTGCTCAAACCATCCTGGTTGTGAAGGGGAGTATGTGTTTTAACAAAAAATAAAAAAAAAAAAAAAGGAAGAAAACCCATAGCTGTCTAGCATAAGCTTAACACTGGATGTACAGAAAAGCCTTCACATGTTATGTTAGGAAGAAGCAGAGGACATGATTTCAACCTTTTCTTCAGGGAAGGTTTCCAGGAAGGAGGACAGCATGCTTTCTGTAGATGGGTTGAGAGCAGATGAATTTATTGGAAGGCCTTTGGGTCTGTAGCCAGGAAAGCAATATGAGTGGGGAGGGGGTATGTCGTCCTTCAGTTCTCTCTACCTCCAGAAGTTTCTATGATATGGGCCATGGTCATAGGGCTCCCAGAGATCAGGGAGAGAGGGATGTTTTGTGACTTCACCCAAGCCTCACCCATAGAAGGCTGCCTCTCAGCAGCCAACGTCAGACTTCTGGGCCATCTGCCAGGCTCAAGAAATGACCTACTAGGAACTCTCTGGTAGTCCTGGAGTGGTTAGGACTCTGCACTTTCACTGCTGAGGGCAGGGATTCTATACATAGTTGGGGAACTAAGATCCTGCAAGCTGCACTGGCTGGCCAACAATAGAAAACAAACAAACAAACAAACAAAAGACAGACATGACCTTTCCCACCTTTCCTTCCATAGACAACCCCAAGGCTGAGTCCAGTTCAGGTCCATTGCTGTGGTCAAGGAGAAAGCTCCCTTGGGCTTGTGGCTGTGGAGTGACATGTGGTCAGCCTGAGCATCCACCAACAGGGCTGGGCATCTCACACCAACCGAGAACCTGGTACCCAGTAGGAGGTCAGGCCCTCAGGACACATGCTGGTGCCTGCTGACTACAGATCAGGGCTGTGTGAGAAGTGGACTCTACAAGGTGGCCAGAAGGCACACCTTTCAGGAGAGCACTAATCCAGGTGGCCAGACTCTTCCCACTTCCTCCGTCTCTAGGGGAGAACTTGGCGCTTCCATTGTTCTCACAAATGTTTTCCTCTTCTACTCCCCCTGGAACAGCTTTATCTCAAGAAATTGTTGTTGTTCATTTGCCCAGTTGTATCTGCAACCCCATGGACCACAGTGTGCCAGACCTCCCTGTCCCTCACCATTACCTGAAGTTTGCCCAAGTTCGTGTCCATTGCATTGGTGATGCAATCCAGCCATCTCATTCTCTGTCACCCTTTCTCCTTCAGGCCATCTCCACATAGCCAACAACAGTCCTCTCCCAGGATGGCACTCTAAATCCTGTGTCCAGCTTCCAGACCCCATGCACACTGGTTGAGCTGCATTGCAGTTTGGGCCATATAGAGCCACGACACACATTATCTGTGTAACTTTTGCTCTATATAAATAATATTTCATCAGCTGTCTTACCTTGCTTCCTTTCAGTCCAAAGCAATTTACCCTTTACTGAAGGGGCTTGCCTCATTCTGGAAATCTCTTCCCTGCTTCTCCATCTCCCACCACAAGGCTCAGGTTTTGTTTTGCTTCCTCTTATACTTCTTTTCCCATCTTAATTCCTTCCCGCCCAGGTATGTCTGAAACCCACATGGAACACTCTGGGGACTAGGGTCTTCTGCTAGTATTTATCTGATGCTCTGGGAAAACTATTGACCATGTAGAAGTGTTACTTCTGATCTATACATTGAGAGAGGTGCATTTCATATCCTTCTACATTTCTGCCTTCTTTGAACTTCTCAGTGTTTCCTGGAAAGCTCTATTATTCTTTTTCCTTGACAGCAAAACATGAAACATTAGTGGACATGAATTACTCTGTTTGATGGGACGTTGCTTACGTACACACGTAACTGGTATTACTTTGACTTCCAACATGCAATCAAGCACATTTGTTGTTGTTGTTGTTTTCCCCCTAGAAAATTTCTCTTAATGATAAATTGTCATCAGCATGAAGAAATGCAGAACATTCCACATAAAATATAATAGCATAACTGGGCTCAAAAAGTCAGCACTTTAATATATCTAGCTATATCTTGAATGTTCCTGACATTTTCCCAGAGTACCGATGTCTGATTTCAAATCTCAAAGCTTAATTCCATTCAGCGAGTCTCAAGGGTCAGAGACTGCCATGGGCATAATTTAATTCCTGTAGAATAAGTTGGCAAGTTCATACTTGACTTGACTACTTGGTACTTGACTACTTGATAAAGAGAGAAAACAACAATAACAACAATGACCAAAAAATAAACAAACAAAAAAACACAGAAATGTGTAGTTAGTGATTCAGTCATAACAGGTACACATAAATTGATGTATAGACTATACAATCATCTATATCTGCTTAATTGTTTCTGCTAATGACTTGGACACTGTGAATCACACACAAACCATTGAAAAAGAAAAGTAATTTTGGAAAATTCTTAGAGAAAAGAACATCAGAATTCCTTACCTGTCTCCTGGGAAATGTGTACGCTATTAAATTTGCAACAGTTAGACCTGGACATGGGACAATGAAGTGATTCAAAATCGGGAAAGGAATAAGTCAAAGCTATCTAGTGTTGCCCTGGTTATTTGACTTATGTGCAGAGGACCTCATGAAAAAATAAAATCCTAGATGAATCTCAAGCTAGACACAAAATTTATGTGGGCGATATGATAACTTAGTTATCCAGATGACAACACCCAAATGACAGAAGAATAATAGGAATTAAGGCGCCTCTTGATGAAGGTATTATCTGTTTCAAGTACAGACATCTGAAATGACATAGTCCTTCATAAAAGATGAAACTCTCAGTTTCACATTTGAAAATCTAGATGTATATTCCAGAATGTGAAATATAAAATTCTCTATTAGTCACATATACAAATCTGGGGACAATTTTTCCAACTTGAAATGTGGAATTCTCTGTACATCTCACATGAAAGTATACATACAATATTTTCTTATTAAAATGTGGAATTTTTCACATTAGAGATATGAAAATCAGGATGCAGATTCTTTGACAGGAAATATGAAAATGTCTATTTCACATATCAAAATATGGTCACAGGATTTCTCACATGAGATATGGAATTTTTTCATATTTCTCATTTGAAAATCTTTGTGCTGTCTTTCCTTCATGAAATATTGAATACTGTCTACTTCACATTTGAAAAAAGTGCATTCATTCTCCTACAAGAAATGTAGAATTTTCCCACAGATTTTCATGCTTGAGCTCTGAAATTCTGTATATTTCCATCAAGAAAGCTTGAATGAAGGTCTTCTGATATGAGACTTGGAATTCTGTGTATTTCACATTTAACAATCTGGGGAGAAATGTTCTCATATGAAATATGAAATCTCGACTATTCACATATGAAACTTTTTCTAGATTTGTACACATGAAACCTATATGCAGGTTAGGAAAAAACAGTTAGAACTGGACATGGAACAACAGACTGGTTCCAATTAGGAAAAGGAGGATCGCAAGCCTATATATTGTCACCCTGCTTATTTAAATTACATGCAGAGTGCATCATGTGAAACAGTGGGCTGGAAGAAGTGCAAGCTGGAATCAAGATTTCTGGGAGAAATATCAATAACCTCAGATATACAGATGACACCACCCTTATGGCAGAGAAGAGGAACTAAAAAGCCTCTAGAAGAAAGTGAAAGAGGAGAGTGAAAAAGTTGGCTTAAAGCTCAACATTAAGAAAACGAAGATCATGGCATCTGGTTCCATCACTTCATGGGAAATAGATGGTGAAACAGTGGAAACAGTGTCAGACTTTATTTTTTGGGGCTGCAAAATCACTGCAGATGATGACTGCAGCCATGAAATTAAAAGACGTTTACTCCTTGGAAGAAAAGTTATGACCAAGCTAGATAGCATATTCAAAAGCAGAGACATTACTTTGCCAAGAAAGGTTCGTCTAGTCAAGGCTATGGTTTTTCCAGTCTTCATATATGGATGTGAGAGTTGGACTGTGAAGATTGCTGAGCACTGAAGAATTGATGCTTTTGATCTGTGGTGTTGGAGAAGACTCTTGAGAGTCCCTTGGACTGCAAGGGGATCCAACCAGTGCATTTGGAAGGAGATCAGCCCTGGGATTTCTTTGGAAGGACTGATGCTACAGCTGAAACTCTAGTACTTTGGCCACCTCATGGGAAGAGTTGACTCATTGGAAAAGACTCTGATGATGGGAGAGATTGGGGATAGAAGGGAAAGGGGATGACAGAGGATGAGACGGTTGGACGGCATCACTGACTCGATGGAAGTGAGTTAGAATGAACTCCGGGAGATGGTGATGGATAGGGAAGCCTGGCATACTGCAATTCATGGGGTCGCAAAGAGTCAGACATGACTGAGTGACTGAACTAAACTGAACTGAGCTGTACACATGAAATAGAGAATTTTCAATGAATCAGAAATTGATATTTGAGCTAAAACATCAAATAGGTACAGCTATATTTCATGTATTTCCTGAATAACAGAAAGAGTTCTCTGTATTTCTTTGAAAAAAGTCTGGGTGACGATTTCTCTGCATGAAATAGGGGATTAGCATATTTTACAGGTGCAAAATCAAAACGCTTATGATTATACAGTGGAAGTGATAAATAGATTCCGGGGATTCTATCTGATAGACAGAGTACCTGAAGACCTATGGGTGGAGGTGTGACGTTGTACAGGAATCAGGGATAAAGACCATTCCCATATAAAAGAAATGCAAAATAACAAAGTGATAAGGCCTTACAAAGATCTGAAAAGACCAAAGACGCTAAACAAAAACGAGAAAATGAAAACAATACCCATTTGAATGCAGAGTCCCAAAGAATAGCAAGGAGAGATTAAACCTTCCTCAGTTATCAATACCAGTTCATACAGGAAATAAATAGAATGGGAAATCCTACAGATCTCTTCGAGAAAATCAGAGATACCAAGGGCAAATTTCATGCAAAGAGGGGCACAATAAAGGACAGAAATGGTACGGATGTAACAGAAGCAGAAGCTATTAAGAAGAGGAGGGAAGAATACACAGATGAAATATGCACAAAAGATCTGCATGATCCAGTTAAGCACAATGGTGTGATCACTCACCTAGAGCCAGACGTCCTGGAATGCAAAGTCAAGTCGGACTTTAGAAGCATAACTACAAACAAAGCTCGTGGAGGTGGTGGAATTCAGTTGAGCTCTTTCAAATTCTAAAAGATGATGTTGTGAGTGTGCTGCCCTCTATATGCCAGCAGATTTGGAAGACACAGCTGTGGCCAGACCACTGGAAAAATTCAGTTTTCATTCCAACCGCAATAAAAGGCAATCCATCGAGTGTGCAAACTACTACTTAACTTCACTCATCTCACACATTCGCAAAGTACTGCTCAAAATTCCCAAAGCCAGGCTTCAATAGAATGTGAACCATGAGCTTCCAGATGTTCAAGCTGGATTTAGAAAGGTCAGAAGAACCTGAGATCAAATTACCAACACCCATTGGGTTATCAAAAAAGCCAGAGGAGGAGGAGCCAAGATGGCGGAGGAGTAGGACGGGGAGAACACTTTCTCCCCCACAAATTCATTAAAAGAGCATTTAAACGTCGAGTAAATTCCACAAAACAATTTCTAAATGCCGGCAGAGGATATCAGGCACCCAGAAAAGCAATCCAACTCTTCGAAAGGAGATAGGAAAAAATATAAAAGACAAAAAAAGAGACAAAAGAGGGAGGGACGGAGTTCCGTCCCGGGAAGGGAGTCTTAAAAAGAGAGAAGTTTCCAAACACCAGGAAACCTTCTCACTGCCGAATCTGTGCCGAGCTTTGGAAGCACAGAGGGCAACATAACAGGAAGAAAAAATAAATGAACAATTAAAACTCGAAGATTGCGAGTCCTACGGTAACTCCCCCAGCGGAGAAGCAGCGCAGACGCCTGCACGCGCCATTAGCAAGCGGGGGCTGGGCAGGGAGGTGCAGCACGGGCTGCATCCCTTAGAGTAAGAATCTGGCCTGAATACCCTGAGCACTATCTGAGCAAAATAATTTGGGCGAGCAAACCAGACTGTGGGATATCTACCACGCGAAAAGCCAGCCCCAACCTAAGACACCGCCAGGCCCGCGCACGGAACAAAGAATTGATCAGAGATAGCCAGCTGCAGACCTTCCCCCTCTGGTGACAGGCAGCCAGAGCCGGAAGGGGGCAATCGCAGCCCCAGAGAGACATTATCTATAAAACTGTAAGCAGGCTTCTTTGCTAACTAAAACTTCTTGGGGGTCTGGACGATTAACATCTGCCTGAGAAGGTGCGCCGGTTTTACACCCAGATAACCGAGTGGCGGGGAGGCGATAAGTCGCAGCATTGGCGCTCGCCAAACACCTCATCACTTGAGCTGCTTGGACCTGGGAAGAGCACAAAACTCAGGCCCAACTGAGTCTGCGCCTCTGAGGACTACCCGAGTGCCTGAACCTGAGCGGCTTGGACCTGGGAGGTACATGCAACCCAGGGCCAGCCTCGGATTGTTCCCGGCGGAACAACCTAGAGCCCGAGCAGTGTGGGCAGGGAGGCTACACGCGCCCTGAGCGGGGGCAGACCCAGTGTGGCTGAGGCACTGCGAGCGCACTCCAGTGATATTTGTTTGCAGCATCC
Source organism: Bos taurus (assembly GCF_002263795.3). NCBI lineage: Eukaryota > Metazoa > Chordata > Mammalia > Artiodactyla > Bovidae > Bos > Bos taurus. The sequence continues at coordinate 26,616,178 of NC_082638.1, forward strand.
CTCCCTCCCTCCCCACAGCGCGACTGAACAAAGAGAAGAAATACAGCTCCAACCATCAGAACACCGACACAATCTTCCCTAACCAGGAAACCTTGACAAGCCACCTGTACAAACCCACACACAGCGAGGAAAAGCCACAATAAAGAGAACTCCACAAACTGCCAGAATACAGAAAGGACACCCCAAACTCAGCAATTTAAACAAGATGAAGAGACAGAGGAATAGCCAGCAGATAAAGGAACAGGATAAATGCCCACCAAACCAAACAAAAGAGGAAGAGATAGGGAATCTACCTGATAAAGAATTCCGAATAATGATAGTGAAATTGATCCAAAATCTTGAAATTAAAATGGAATCACAGATAAATAGCTTGGAGACAAGGATTGAGAAGATGCAAGAAAGGTTTAACAAGGACCTAGAAGAAATAAAAAAGAGTCAATATATAATGAATAATGCAATAAATGAAATTAAAAACACTCTGGAGGCAACAAATAGTAGAATAACAGAGGCAGAAGATAGGATTAGTGAATTAGAAGATAGAATGGTAGAAATAAATGAATCAGAGAGAATAAAAGAAAAACGAATTAAAAGAAATGAGGACAATCTCAGAGACCTCCAGGACAATATTAAACACTACAACATTCAAATCATAGGGGTTCCAGAAGAAGAAGACAAAAAGAAAGACCATGAGAAAATACTTGAGGAGATAATAGTTGAAAACTTCCCTAAACTGGGGAAGGAAATAATCACCCAAGTCCAAGAATCCCAGAGAATCCCAAACAGGATAAACCCAAGGCGAAACACCCCAAGACACATATTAATCAAATTAACAAAGATCAAACACAAAGAACAAATATTAAAAGCAGCAAGGGAAAAACAACAAATAACACACAAGGGAATTCCCATAAGGATAACAGCTGTTCTTTCAATAGAAACTCTTCAAGCCAGGAGGGAATGGCAAGACATACTTAAAATGATGAAAGAAAATAACCTACAGCCCAGATTATTGTACCCAGCAAGGATTTCATTCAAGTATGAAGGAGAAATCAAAAACTTCTCAGACAAGCAAAAGCTGAGAGAATTCTGCACCACCAAACCAGCTCTCCAACAAATACTAAAGGATGTTCTCTAGACAGGAAACACAAAAATGGTGTATAAATTCAAACCCCAAACAATAAAGTAAATGGCAACGGGATCATAAATATCAGTAATTACCTTAAACGTAAATGGGTTGAATGCCCCAACCAAAAGACAAAGACTGGCTGAATGGATACAAAAACAAGACCCCTACATATGTTGTCTACAGGAGACCCACCTCAAAACAGGGGACACATACAGACTGAAAGTGAAGGGCTGGAAAAAGATTTTCCATGCAAATAGGGACCAAAAGAAAGCAGGAGTAGCAATACTCATATCAGATAAAATAGACTTTAAAACAAAGGCTGTGAAAAGAGACAAAGAAGGTCACTACATAATGATCAAAGGATCAATCCAAGAAGAAGATATAACAATTATAAATATATATGCACCCAACATGGGAGCACCGCAGTATGTAAGACAAATGCTAACAAGTATGAAAGGAGAAATTAACAAAAACACAATAATAGTGGGAGACTTTAATACCCCACTCACACCTATGGATAGATCAACTAAACAGAAAATTAACAAGGAAACACAAACTTTAAACGATACAATAGACCAGTTAGACCTAATTGATATCTATAGGACATTTCATCCGAAAACAATGAATTTCACCTTTTTCTCAAGCGCACATGGAACCTTCTCCAGGATAGATCACATCCTGGGCCATGAAGCTAGCCTGGGTAAATTCAAAAAAATAGAAATCATTCCAAGCATCTTTTCTGACCACAACGCAGTAAGATTAGATCTCAATTACAGGAGAAAAACTATTAAAAATTCCAACATATGGAGGATGAACAACACCCTGCTGAATAACAAACAAATCACAGAAGAAATCAAAAAAGAAATCAAAATTTGCATAGAAACGAATGAAAACGAAAACACAACAACCCAAAACCTGTGGGACACAGTAAAAGCAGTCCTAAGGGAAAAGTTCATAGCAATACAGGCACACCTCAAGAAACAAGAAAAAAGTCAAATAAATAACCTAACTCTACACCTAAAGCAACTAGAAAAGGAAGAAATGAAGAACCCCAGGGTTAGTAGAAGGAAAGAAATCTTAAAAATTAGAGCAGAAATAAATGAAAAAGAAACAAAAGAGACCATAGCAAAAATCAACAAAGCCAAAAGCTGGTTCTTTGAAAGGATAAATAAAATTGATAAACCATTAGCCAGACTCATCAGGAAACAAAGAGAGAAAAATCAAATCAATAAAATTAGAAATGAAAATGGAGAGATCAAAACAGACAACACAGAAATACAAAGGATCATAAGAGACTATTATCAACAATTATATGCCAATAAAATGGACAACGAGGAAGAAATGGACAAATTCTTAGAAAAGTACAACTTTCCAAAACTCGACCAGGAAGAAATAGAAAACCTTAACAGACCCATCACAAGCACGGAAATTGAAACTGTAATCAAAAATCTTCGAGCAAGCAAAAGCCCAGGTAGAGACGGCTTCACAGCTGAATTCTACCAAAAATTTAGAGAAGAGCTAACAACTATCCTGCTCAAACTCTTCCAGAAAATTGCAGAGGAAGGTAAACTTCCAAATTCATTCTATGAGGCCACCATCACCCTAATACCAAAACCTGACAAAGATCCCACAAAAAAAGAAAACTACAGGCCAATATCACTGATGAACATAGATGCAAAAATCCTAAACAAAATTCTAGCAATCAGAATTCAACAACATATTAAAAAGATCATACACCATGACCAAGTGGGCTTTATCCCAGGGAGGCAAGGATTCTTCAATATCCGCAAATCAATCAATGTAATACACCACATTAACAAATTGAAAAACAAAAACCATATGATTATCTCAAAAGATGCAGAGAAAGCCTTTGACAAAATTCAACACCCATTTATGATAAAAACTCTCCAGAAAGCAGGAATAGAAGGAACATACCTCAACATAATAAAAGCTATATATGACAAACCCACAGCGAACATTATCCTCAATGGTGAAAAATTGAAAGCATTTCCTCTAAAGTCAGGAACAAGACAAGGGTGCCCACTTTCACCATTACTATTCAACATAGTTTTGGAAGTTTTGGCCACAGCAATCAGAGCAGAAAAAGACATAAAAGGAATCCAAATTGGAAAAGAAGAAGTAAAACTCTCACTATTTGCAGATGACATGATCCTCTACATAGAAAACCCTAAAGACTCCACCAGAAAATTACTAGAACTAATCAATGATTACAGTAAAGTTGCAGGATATAAAATCAACACACAGAAATCCCTTGCATTCCTATACACTAATAATGAGAAAACAGAAAGAGAAATTAAGGAAACAATTCCATTCACCATTGCAACGAAAAGAATAAAATACTTAGGAATATATCTACCTAAAGAAACTAAAGACCTATATATAGAAAACTATAAAACACTGGTGAAAGAAATCAAAGAGGACACTAATAGATGGAGAAATATACCATGTTCATGGATTGGAAGAATCAATATAGTGAAAATGAGTATACTACCCAAAGCAATTTATAGATTCAATGCAATCCCTATCAAGCTACCAACAGTATTCTTCACAGAGCTAGAACAAATAATTTCCCAATTTGTATGGAAATACAAAAAACCTTGAATAGCCAAAGCGATCTTGAGAAAGAAGAATGGAACTGGAGGAATCAACCTACCTGACTTCAGGCTCTACTACAAAGCCACAGTTATCAAGACAGTATGGTACTGGCACAAAGACAGAAATATAGATCAATGGAACAAAATAGAAAGCCCAGAGATAAATCCACGCACATATGGACACCTTATCTTTGACAAAGGAGGCAAGAATATACAATGGATTAAAGACAATCTCTTTAACAAGTGGTGCTGGGAAATCTGGTCAACCACTTGTAAAAGAATGAAACTAAACACTTTGTAGCACCATATACAAAAATAAACTCAAAATGGATTAAAGATCTCAACGTAAGACCAGAAACTATAAAACTCCTAGAGGAGAACATAGGCAAAACACTCTCCGACATACATCACAGCAGGATCCTCTATGACCCACCTCCCAGAATATTGGAAATAAAAGCAAAAATAAACAAATGGGACCTAATTAAACTTAAAAGCTTCTGCACATCAAAGGAAACTATTAGCAAGGTGAAAAGACAGCCTTCAGAATGGGAGAAAATAATAGCAAATGAAGCAACCGACAAACAACTAATCTCAAAAATATACAAGCAACTCCTCCAGCTCAACTCCAGAAAAATAAATGACCCAATCAAAAAATGGGCCAAAGAACTAAATAGACATTTCTCCAAAGAAGACATACAGATGGCTAACAAACACATGAAAAGATGCTCAACATCACTCCTTATCAGAGAAATGCAAATCAAAACCACTATGAGGTACCATTTCACGCCAGTAAGAATGGCTGCGATCCAAAAGTCTACAAATAATAAATGCTGGAGAGGGTGTGGAGAAAAGGGAACCCTCTTACACTGTTGGTAGGAATGCAAACTAGTACAGCCACTATGGAGAACAGTGTGGAGATTCCTTAAACAACTGGAAATAGAACTGCCTTATGATCCAGCAATCCCACTGCTGGGCATACACACTGAGGAAACCAGAAGGGAAAGAGACACGTGTACCCCAATGTTCATCTCAGCACTGTTTCTAATAGCCAGGACATGGAAGCAACCTAGATGTCCATTAGCAGATGAATGGATAAGAAAGCCGTGGTACATATACACAATGGAGTATTACTCAGCCATTAAAAAGAATACATTTGAATCAGTTCTAATGAGGTGGATGAAACTGGAGCCTATTATACAGAGTGAAGTAAGCCAGAAGGACAAACACCAATACAGTATACTAACGCATATATACGGAATTTAGAAAGATGGTTACGATAACCCTGTATACGAGACAGCAAAAGAGACACTGATGTATAGAACAGGCTTATGGACTCTGTGGGAGAGGGAGAGGGTGGCAAGATTTGGGAGAATGGCATTGAAACATGTGAAATGTCATGTATGAAATGAGATGCCAGTCCAGGTTCAATGCGCGATGCTGGATGCTTGGGACTGGTGCACTGGGATGACCCAGAGGGATGGTATCGGGAGGGAGGAGGGAGGAGGGTTCAGGATGGATTTTCTTTTAAAAATAAATAAAAAAATAAATAAAATAAAATATTTGATACAAAAAAAAAAAAAAGCCAGAGAGCACCAGAAAAACATCTACTCCTTTTTGACTATGCCAAAGACTTGTTTGTGTAGATCACAACAAAACATTTTAAATTCTTCTAAACATGGGACTACTAGAGTATGTTATATGCCTCCTGATAAATCTGTATGCAGCTCAAGAAGCAACAGTCAGAAAAGGAAATGGAACAACAGACAGGTTCTGAGTTGGGAAAGGAATATTTCAAGGCTGTACTGTCACCCTCTTTATTGAACTTACATGAAGGGTTCATCACACAAAATGCCAGACTGAATGCAACAGGGTTTGGAATCAACTTTGCTGGGAGAAATATCAATAACATCAGATATGCAGATGACACGATTCATGTGGCAGAACATGGAAAGAACTACGGAGTCTCTTGAGGAAAGTAAAAGAGGAGAGTGATTAAGGTGACTTAAAACTCAACATTCAAAATGAGATTCATGGCATCTGGTCCCATCACTTCGTGACATAAAGATGGGAAACCAACGGAAACAGTGAGAAACTATTTGGGGGGAGCAGGTTCCAAAATCACTGAAGATGGTGACTCTGTTCAGGAAATTAAAATATGCTTTCTCCTTAGAAGAAAAGTTACAACCAGGCTAGACAGCACATTATAAAGCAGACAAAGGTCAGTCTAGTCAAAGCTATGTAAAGAGATGAGAATTGGACCTAAAGAATCTTGACCTCCAAGGAATCGATGCTATTGATATGTGGTGTTAGAGAAAACACTTGAGAGTCCCTTGGACTGCAAGGAAATGAAAGGAGTCAATTCTAAAGGAAATCAGTTCAGAATATTGATTGGAAGGGCTGATGCTGGAACTGGATCCTGGATATTTTGGCCACCTGAAATGAAAGACTGACTCATTGGGAAAGAACCTGATGCTGAGAAAGATTGAAGGCTGGAGGAGAGGGTGACGACAGAAGATGAAATGCATGGTGGCATCAGGGAATCAGTGGTTATGGGTTTGAGCAGGCTCTATGAGTTGGTGATTGACAGGGAAGCCTGTCATGCTGCAATCCATGGGATCAGGAAGAGTCGGACTTAATGATACTCACCGAACTTACTTAGGTTCTCAGCGAAATGAAAATGGTAAAGAACTCTCTTACCCATCAATTGATAAGCCTCACAGATTCCTAATGCCCCCTAAGATTTTTAACTGTTTCTTCAGAGATTCAGCAAGGATGGCCATTCTTTCCATTATATGGGTAAATATCCCCTAGGAAATAATGGAAGGGGCATAATTTACAGAAAGTTGTAGAAGAAAGTACACACATCAGCAAGTCAGCATGACCTTGTCAAAAACATATAGTATGATCCTTTAATCCTTCACACTGATTTCCTTCTGAAACCTGATGATAGGACCTCAACAATCCTGAGGAATGGTCATTGCAAAGGGATGTTATCTAGAACAATTTCTGCCTATTACTTTAGTGATGACACAAAGCAGGCACATTATGGTAATCATGCCTCCGTTAACCTCCCCTAACCAAGACAATAGGCTGCACTAGCCATTGGGGAGCTTACAGGATCACAAGGTCTCCTGTAAATGGTTGGAGCCACCTGGGCCTTTCCCACAGAGGGTTTGCAGTTATGATGAGGTCACCTTTCCATGGCAAAAATTCTTATCTATGGCCACCAGTCTTACTGCCAGTCCTCTGGATTTGTGAGAACCCCACAAGACCAACTCTAGCTTGCAAAGTATACATCTGCTTAAAAAACAAACAAAAGGATAAAATCCAGTCCAAACTGAAGTGCCTAAGGATAATCAAATGGTCCTCAGTTCTATGAAGGGCCATTAGGGCCACAAAAGCACGGGTCCAGGCAAGTTCATTGTTAACACCTGCAGCCCTTCAAAGGACGTGTCCTGGTAATGGATAAAGATTGTAGATTGTAAGTCCTCTACCAATTTGAGAAATTGTGTCAACAAGACCTCTGAACCTCCCATCTTAGCTAAGCCTAAAAGACGGAATATGTGCATATCAGGCCCAAGGCACATTCAACTGGGAATATTTGGAGGTAACAGTACCAGATATAGGACACTATAGAGAAGGTGTACACAAAAATGAAATAAGAAAAGAAAAAAAGCCTTTTGTGCCAGTTTCAGACTGAAAATGTGCATTTCCCAGATGACCAAGTGAACAGGATTCAAGTCAGTAATAACACTCAACGTAGCCACATGTCAATGCAGATTCCCACTAGGTAACTTCAGAAGCTTCTGTGCAGGCCTGTCTTCAGCCTCTGCTTTCCATTCATAAATTGTGTTCATTCAATCAGCAGACAGTATGAAATATAGGCAATGGGTAGGCACTCAAGGAAGATGATGAAGACTGTAAGAACAAAGTATCTTTCCAGGGTAAGGGACAGACAACACCACAGGTTGGTGATAAGATGGAGGAAGTTGGAGAGGAGAATGGAGGGCAGATTTCAGATCTAGCTTCTGGACATTTAGGGTGATGGCAGCTGCCTCAGACCTGGCTGCAGGCCTTGAGGAGATATTTCCAAATGTAATAAATTAATGTGGTCTCTGTCCTCTATGAGCTTTTACAACCTTAAAGCCTCAGCCTATGATACTATACCAAGTATAGAGTCATAGCTCAGAAATTCAAGATATTAATTTAGGAAGGGTGTGTGAGACTTGAAGGAGATGTGTTCTATCAGACATGTTCTAACATTTAGCATAATTAACTGGGCTTGAGCCAGGACTTACTTATATGCATGTAGACTGCTATCTTCGGAAAATTCCCATTATGAGATCATATAACCTGATATCTGGGATTTCACTTTCTTGGTGAGTACTTCTCCACTTATGAAAAAGGAAGATAGCACTAGTTTAGAAGGTACATCTTTGTATTAGGACTTTTCTATCAATTTCCCAACTCTACCAATTGTTCTAGGTAACTTCCTGACAGTAGGAAATATGGACAACTATATAGTATCTCCTCCTGCCATACTAGAGGCACTATAGTAAGTGTAAAGACAGATAACACACAAAAGTACATTTACAGCTCATGATTCTTTGCTAATTTTCTTTTCAGTTGATGTATCCATAGGTGTGAGTGGGGTATTAAAGTCCCCTATTATAATTGTGGTACTGTTAATTCCCCCTTTCCTACTTCCTTGCATTTGCCTTGCATCTTGAGGTGCTCCTAAATGGCACAATGGACTAGTTACACCTAATTGTTATATATAGGCATTACACTCATTAGTAATGGAATCATGTTTTTTTCCAGTGCAATCCTGAGCCCACATCTTGGTCCCTGCACAAAAGCAGGCTGTATCCTTCCCATGTTCAAGCCCTGAGAAACATTCCTGAGCCCACATCTCTGTCACTGCACTGAACTAGGCTGGGTCCAGCACTTGCTCAAACCCCTGGAAAATACTCATGAGTCCACATCTCGGTCACTGCACTGAACCAGTCTAGGTTCTGCCCTAGTTAGTCCCCTGACACATACCTCTGAACCAATATCTCGGGCTCTGCCCTGAAGCAGGCTGGTCCTTCCCATGTTCAAGCCCCGACAAATGCTCCTGAGCCAAACTCTTGGTCACTGCACTGAACTAGGCTCGGTCCTACACTTGTTCATGACCCCGGCCAACACTGCTGCGCCCAAATCTCATGCCCTGCACATGATCCAGTCTGTGTCTTGCCCTTGTTAGATTCCCCCAACACATACACCTGAGCCCACATCTCAGTCCCCGCACTGAAGCAGGCTGAGTCCTGCCTTTGTTCAAGCCTCCGGCAAACAACCGTGAGCCCACAACTCGCTCCCTGCCCCTGAAATTAGGTCTGTCTTGCTCTTGTTCAATCCCCCAGAAAACACTCCTGATCCCACATCTCACTCCCTGCCCTGAACCCGCCAGGGTCCTGCCCTTGTTCAAGACCCCGACAAATACTCCTGAACCTACATCTTGGTTCATGCACTGAACCAGTCTAGGTCATGCCCTTGTTAGATCCACCAACACATACTGCTGAGCGCACATCTCAGTCCCTGCACTAAACTAGGCTGGGTCCTGCCCTTGTTTAAGACCCCAACAAACACTCCTGTATCCATATCACATCCCCGGCCCTGAACCAGTCTAGGTCATGCCCTTGTTAGATCCCCCAACACATACTCCTGAACCCACATCTCGGTCCCTGCACAAAAGCAGTCTGGGTCCTGCCCTTGTTGAAGACCCTGACAAACACTCCTGAGCCTGCATCTCAGTCCCTGCACTGAACTAGGCTGGGTCCTTCCCTTGTTCAAACCCCCGACAAACATTCCAGAGCCAACATCTCTGTCCATGCACTGAACCAGGATGGTTCCTGCTTTTGTTCAAGCCCCAGGCAAACAATCCTGAGCCGACACCTAGCTCCCTGACCCTGAACTAAGGTGTGTCCTCCCCTTGTTCAACTCCCTGCCCCCCAGGAACCACCCCTGATCCCACATCTCACTCCCTGCACTGAAGCCACCTGGGTCCTACCCTTGTTCAAAACCCTGACAAATACTCTGGAACCCACATGTCAGTCCCTGAACTGAAGCAGATGAGTCCTTGCCCATGTTCAAGCCACAACAAATACTCCTGAGCCCACATATCACTCACTACAATGAACTAGGCTGGGTCCTACACTTGTTCAAGACCCTGACAAACACTCCTGAGCCCACATCTCGGTCACTGCACTGAACGAATCTGCTGCTACCACTGCTAAGTCTCTTCAGTTGTGTCCGACCCTGTGCGACCCCATACATGGCAGCCCACCAGGCTCCCCCATCCCTGGGATTCTCAAGACAAGAACACTAGAGTGGGTCGCCATTTCCTTTTCCAATGCATGAGAGTGAAAAATGAAAGTGAAGTCCGTCAGTCGTGTCCAACTCTTAGTGACCCTGTGGACTGTAGCCCACCAGGCTCCTCCATCCATGGGATTTTCCAGGCAAGAGTACTGGAGTGGGGTGCCATTGACTTCTCCGACTGAACGAGTCTAGGTCCTGCCATTGTTCGATTCCCCCAACACATACTCCTGAACCCACATCTCGGTTTCAGCACTGAACTAGGCTGGGTCCTGACCTTGTTCAAACCCCCAACAAACACTCCTGAGCGTGCATCGCGGTCCATGCACTGGGTCCTGCCCATGTTCAAATCCCCGACAAACACTCCTGAGCCAACATCTCCATCCCTGCACTGAATCAGGATGGTTTCTGCCTTTGTTCAAGCCCTGACAAACAATCCTGAGCCAACAACTCGCTCCCTGCCCCTGAACTAAGGTGAGTCCTCCCCTTGTTCAAACCCCCAGAAACACTACTGAGCCCTCATCTCACGCACTGCACTGAACCAGGCTGGGTCCAGACCTTGTCAAAACCCCCGGCAAAAACTCCTAAGCCCACATCTCAGTCCCTGCACTAAAAGAGGCTGGGTCAAGCCCTTGTTCAAACCCCTGACAAACACTCTTGAGCCTGCATCACCGTCCCTGCACTGAACTAGGCTGTGTCCTGCACTTGTTCAAGACTCTGACAAACACTCCTGAGCCAACATCTTGGTTCCTGCACTGAACCAGGATAGTTCCAGCATTTGTTCAAGTCCCGGCAACAATCCTGAGCTGACAACTCTCTCCCTGCCACTGAAGTAAGGTGTGTCCTCCCCTTGACCAATACCCCAGGCAACACTACGATCCCATATCTCACTCACTGCACTGAAGTTCGCTGGTCCCTGCCCTCATGCAAATCCCTGACAAACACTCCTGAGCCAACATCTCCATCCCTGCACTGAACTAGAATGGTTTCTACTTTGTTCAAGCCCCCAGAAAAACATCCTGAGCTGACAACTCGCTGCCTGCCCCTGAACTAAGGTGTGTCCTCCCCTTTTTCAATCCCCCTGGAAACACTCCTGTACCCGCATCTCACGCCCTGCCTTGAAGCCGCCCGGTTCCTGCCCTTATTCAAGACTTTGATAAATGCTCCTGAAACCACATTTTGGTCCCTGCACTGAAGCAGGTGGGTCCTGCCCACGTTGAAGGTCTAACAAACACTTCTGAGCCCATATCTCGCTCTCTACACTGAACTGGGCTGAGTCCTACACTTGTTCAGATTAGATCAGTCTCTCAGTCGTGTCTGGCTCTTTGCGAACCCATGAATCTCAGTATGCCAGGCCTCCCTGTCGAACACCAACACCCGGAGTTCACTGAGACTCACGTCCATCCAGTCAGTGAGGCCATCCAGCCATCTCATCCTCTGTGGTCCCCTTCTCCTCCTGCTCCAATCCCTCCAAGCATCCGAGTCTTTTCCAATGAGTCAACTCTTCGCATGAGGTGGCCAAAGGACTGGAATTTCAGCTTTAGCATCATTCTTCCAAAGAAATTCCAGGGCTGATTTCCTTCAGAATGGACTGGTTGGATCTCCTTGCAGTCCAAGGGACTCTCAAGAGTCTTCTCCAACACCACAGTTCAAAAGCATCAATTCTTTGGCGCTCAGGCTTCTTCACAGTCCAACTCTCACATCCATACATGACTACAGGAAAAACCATAGCCTTGACTAGACGAAATTTTGTTGGCAATATAATGTCTCCGCTTTTGAATATGCTATTCAGGTTGGTCATAACTTTCCTTCCAAGGAGTAAGCGTCTTTTAATATCGTGGCTGCAGTCACCATCTGCAGTGATTTGGAGCCCAGAAAAATAATGTTTGCCTCTGTTTCCACTGTTTCTTCATCTATTTCCCATGAAGTGATGGGGCTGGAGGCCATGATCTTCGTTTTCTGAATGTTGAGCTTTAAGCCAACTTTTTCACTCTCCACTTTTACTTTCATCAAGAGTCTTTTCAGTTTCTCTTCACTTTCTGCCACAAGGCTGGTGCCATCTGCATATCTGAGGTTATTAATATTTCTCCTGGCAATCTTGATTCCAGCTTGTGTTTCTTCCAGTCCAGCGTTTCTCATGATGTACTCTGCATGTAAGTTAAATAAACAGTGTGACGATATACAGCCTTCGCATATTCCTTTTCCTATTTGGAACCAGTCTGTTGTTCCATGTGCAGTTCTAACTGTTGCTTCCTGACCTGCATACACATTTCTCAAGAGGCAGATCAGGTGGTCTGGTATTCCCATGTCTTTCAGAATTTTCCACAGTTTATTGTGATCCACACAGTTGTTCAAGACCCTTACAAACACTCCTGTGCCAATATCTTGTTCCCTGCACTGAACTAGGCTGGGTTCAGCACTTTCTGAAGTCCCCTGCAAATACCTCTGAGCCAACATCCTGGTCCCTGTACTGAAGCAGACGGGGTCCTGCCCTTTTTGAAACCCCTGACAAACACTCCTGAGCCCACACATCAGAAACTGCACTGAACCAGGCCAGAAACTACACATGTTCAAGCCCCCAACCAACTGTTCTGGGCCTGCATCTGACTCAAAGGCTGGTTTCTGGTCTTATTTAAGCCCGCAGCAAGCAATCCTGAGCCCACAAATCGCTCCCTGTCCCTGATCTAAGGTGTGTGCTCCCCTTGTTCAATCCACCAGGAAACACTACTGAGCCTGCATCTCACTCACTGCCCTGAACAAGGGTGGGTCCCGCCAAAGTTCAAGCCATGACAAATACTGTTGTGCCAACATCCCAGTCTCTGCACCAAACCAGCTGTTTCCTGCCCATATCAACCATGGCAAACACTCCTAAGACCACATCTTGGTTCCTGCATTGATAGCGGCTGAGATCCTGGCCATATTCAAGCCTAGACAAACACTCCTGACCCCATTTCTCGCCCCTGAACTGAACTAGGCTGTGTCCTACACATGTTCAAGACCCTGACAAACACTTCTTGGCCTTCATCTGACTCTCAGGCTGATCTCCTTCACTACACTGAACTAGGCTGGGTCCAGCACTTGCTGAAACCCGTGGGAAACACTCCTGAGCCCATATCTGGGTCCCTTCTCTGAACCAGGCCAGGTCCTGCCCTTGTTCAAGCACTCAAAAAACACTCCTGAGCCCACATCTCGATCCCTGCACTGATCGCGGCTGGATCCACCCCTTGTTCATCCAGACAGACACTCCTGAGGCCACATCTCAGTCGCTCCAATGAACCAGGCTGGGTCCTACCTTTGTTCAAGCCCCCAACAAACACTCCTGAGCCCACATCTCAGTCCTTGCACTGAATCAGGTGGGTCCTGCCCATATTCAAGCTCTTTGTAGAATGCATATATCATATATCAGGACTATAGGATGGCTGGCTTAGCTTGGTCCTCTTGCTGCTTCAGGCCCCACAGGCTTGTGTGATAGGGCAGGTTGGGATGTGTTCTCACATGGAGAACAGTACCACTTTGAAAGGGCCTCAATAGGGTAAATGGCAGACGTGCATGTCTCCGACACCGGTGAGTCATGGAACTTAAGGGGAACAGTCTTTAGAGTCTCCCTGGCAGGCATTCGAACAAGGTTCAGGGAGTTCCCTCATGCCAGCAGAGCGGGCCCCATTTCTCCCTCTGTGCAAAGTGTGGCCAAGCCACCTCAGGCCTGTGCAGTGTTCACATCTGTCCAGCGAGGGAGGGAGGGTCGCACGTCCAATTCTGCAGTTCAGCAGTGACCGCCCACTGTTGGCTCTCAAGGTTGAGAAAGCACTCTCCGAACGTGTGGACTAAAACCGTCTAATCTCCCATTGCTGCAACTCAGTCAGGACCAGAAGGGCTTGCAAAGGATAAGCGTCTTTTCTGAGAGCTGCTGTCCAGAGAGTGGCAGACGGCAACAGCACTACTTAGAGAGACAGAGACACACAGACATCAGTGCCTGGTACACACACAGAAGGATTGTCCAGAACAGTGCTATGCCGGAAGCAAAGATAGAGAGACAAAGAGCGAGCTCTGCACCCTAAACCTCTGGTCTCCCTGAACAGTGGAGATCAACGGTAGCAAATGTTGCGGTTTTTCCCTACTCCCCTAGTATCAGGACAGCAACAGGCTCTCTGTCCCATGAAGAAAAGTATCCAGCCACTTGGCACCCCTGCATATCCTTTGGATAGTCAGGGAGAGCTCCCAGCTATTGCCGGTCCCAGGGGACACAGGAGGGTATTGTTTGGATTGTGGAGCAGGAACCCGTGGTTGGAATTTCCAGGGCCAGGTCAATGACAGCACCTGGGGCTACCCCAGCCACATGCAAAACCCTCTACAATCCTGGTGCAGAATCTGGCCATGTGGGGGCACTGGAGCACAGGAACCGCAGAAGATGCCCTCCGGTCTAGGGGCATGTCCATAAGGGTGCCGCCCACTACCCTCTCCGCCCTTGGTCTAGATTTGGGCAAGGAGCCTGTGCTTGGCTCACAGCCTAGGCTCCTGCCTGTTTTCCGCTGATGTCCCAGGCTCCATTCACCCTGGCCTGGGCTGTCCGGCACCCCTTTCCTTGGCCTCACGCCACCCCCAACACACCACTCCCCACCTCCCGACCATCCCCCTCACTCCCCGCCCCCAAAGAGCTAGTGGGTCCCACAGGTTCACTGCAGCCTGGGCCACCATTATGCACCATTGTCTGTGCTGTTATATCGTGTCCCTTCACATCTGCCCCAGCTTGGGCCAAGAGGAGCGTGAGAGGCGATCAAAGGAAGGTGGGAGCGTCCTGGGACCCTTAGCTGTGAGCCCCAGTACTCAGGGAGAAACCCCCACCCCTCATCCCGCGACCTGCCATCCTGATGCTGTGCGCAGCTGGAACCTTGCAACCACCAGTTGTCACGCCAAGTGAAGAGGCCATCCTCTTTAGGGTGGAGGCAGTGCAAGACAGCCAGACCCTGGTGGACGGAGACGTGGCAGGGATCCGGCGGGAGTTCCGGCTGCTTGCAGAAGACATCATGGAAGAGGTGGAGGTTGTGGCAGATGAGGAGCAGAAACAGTGGTCCTCCCAGGAGCTGGAGGAGAAGACGGTGGAGGAGCAGGGCCAGGACAGGCCGGGAGGTCCGAGTGAGCACCAGGCGCTAGATGTCCTGAAGGCACTGGCCGCCCTGCAGGTGGAACTGAGCTCTGAGTGTGAGCAAAACCACAGGGCCTACCATCAGAGGAGGAAGCATCACTTGGCTTGGGGGAGTGCCATCATCCAGGGCATCCCTGGCTTCTGGGCCAAAACTGTATCCTTTCCGCTGCTCCTTTGGGTCCACTGCTCATGAGGAGGAGGAGAAGGGGCAGGAGCAGGAGGAGGGGGAGGGGGCGAGGGCACAGGAAGGGCGCTGGAGGCCCCTGAAGAAAATGTGGTCCTGGGCAATTGGCAAGCTCCAAAGGCCCAGCAGAGTAGGGTCTGGGCAGGGCTACAGATGTACGTGTTGCAGCCATGCCTTTGAGTGTCTCCTTCAGGCCTGCATCTGAGGAGGAGCAGCACCTGAGGCCTCCAAGTCAGGAATGACCAGAGATGGTACACAAGAGCAGCATCTGCACAGCTATTGCTGTAAATGCGGGTGATCCTGGCATATAGCTGAGACATGTGAGTCATTCACATACACACACAACACACACACACGTACACACACACACACACACACACAACCCCTTTGCTTTCAAACACGGATTGTCACAGGACTGCAAATCTGACCATGTTAGCAGTGACATGCCACTACCAAGCATACACAGGTCTGGAGGAGAACAGTAGCTGTCAGAAACCAGTCTCTGCTCGGAGAATGCAGACCACCTCAGATGCACACCACCACAAGGGGCCCAGAGCCATGAGCGTGTCTGATAGTATGGCAAAGCCTGATGACATCAGGGGTGGCCAGGTAACAGGCAGTGCCCAGCTCCTTGCAGATGCCTTTTCCAATATCCTTGTTCCACCCCAGACTAGGACTGATGCTCCTGGCTCTTCTTGGCCTGGCATGTAGCTCCCTGAATGGCTCCTTGACCTAAAGAGATTATGAGCCACCCTCAAGTTTCCGTCATGATCAGCGACCAAGATCAAGACTTTCTCGACTACATGATCGACTTGAAGATCAGTGAGGAAGACTGAGGAAGGATGGGTATGGGACCTGGCAGGGAGTGGGAAGATCCTGTTAGCCATGTTCCTGCACTGTGAGACTTTGGAGAGGAGTCATGGACGCTGTTAATGCCTGCCTGGGAGGCAAGCTGAGGCCCCTAGAAGTTTGCACCTTTTCCCTCCTCCCTATCCTGGCAGGTGCAGGTGCGGAGCCATCTGCAGTCCCGCTGCAAGCTGATCTTTTCCTTTCAGGACAACCCCTACTTCTTGAACACCATGATCATTAAGGAGTATTACCTTGACATCACTGGTAACACGTGGCTCCCATGGTGATGAGTGTGGGTGTGCAAGCATGTAGATGATCCACCTGTGGAGTCCACCCCAGTCTCCCCTGTCTTTCCCCAGGGAACAGGGCATGTCATTCCACTCCAGTCCACTGGTTCTGGGACTTTGAATGGGCATCCCCCAGCCACAGTCTGGACACCAGGAGCCTTAATTTTCTCAACTGGCTGTCAGGCCACAATGGCCCAGAATTGAACACGATTGCTGATGTGGGGTTGCTTTGGGCCTGCACACAGGTGATGATTAATGTTGGAGTTCTTGGCTACTCATGGGAGGGTTCAGGGCCTGGTCAGCCCTGGGTTGACCTTGCTCGTGTTGCCAGCAGCTCATCAGCAATGACATGTGGGACGATCCCCTGAAGTACTACCTCGGGGAGGATGATTCTTCCATCAGAGATAACTGACAGAAACACATGTGGTGAGGCGGTCAGGAGATAGGCCCTGAGGGACAGCCTTATCGTAGCTGGGACACTATCCTTTCCCAAATGGGGATGCATTTGGGATGCATCTCTCCTAGGATGCAAAACCACAGGCATCCTAGGAGAGACAGGATGTGAGTGTGGCATGCCTCCAGGCACTTCCAGCCTTCCTCCCTGGCAGTGCAGAAAGGCGAGGAAAGCACAGGTGGTTGTACGTGTTTGACCCTGTGCCCGGATGAGCCTGTGAGGGAGGGAATGGAGTGAGCAAGGAGTAATTGCATGTCCCAAAGGACCTCAGGAGAGTGGGAGACAGGGAAGCCCCTGGGGGCAGTTTGGGGCCTGCTGGTTTTCAGGGTCCAGGGTCTAGGCAATAGCAGTCCTGCCAAAGATACGCCATGGTGGGTGCTGAAAGTCCTGACGTGAAGTTCTTCTTTCCTCTGGGGTCTTGCCACTGGCTTTGGGGGCCTGAGGGGCAAAAGTGTGCATCTGCATCTGAGAGAATTCGAGCAGTCTCGCTGAAGCAAAATCTCCGATTTTGTCATAGGGGACCTGAAACGAGGTGATGCTCAGAGGGAAGCTGCGTTCCAGGTGACCATCTTGGATGCTCCTGGGCCCAAATGGAGGCTGGCTTCCTTGGCATGTGGGCTGTGTAGGCAAGCAGAGATGTGTGACTGTAGGGAGTCCTACCTGGGCCTAATGAGAGCAACTGGTAGAGAGTCTGGACATCTAGCAAATCACTGTGGCCTTGGTGGTTCAAGCCGTCTTGGTGCCTTTGAGATAGAAAAGCTGCTTTCCGCCCAAGGGAGGCATGAGCTGTGGGCCCACAAAGGGAAGGTTTTGCAGGGCATCATCTGTTTGGGGACTCCATGTGCATGGGTAGTGTTAAACAGAAGGGAGGACGTGTAGGAATGCCACCTTACCTTTATGGCCTCAGGTTCCAATCTTTGTATCTGAAGAGACCCTGTATCCATGTGCACCTTCTCACAACATTGGATAAGACCCAGGCCTATCACAGTCTCTTGGGGCTCTTGGAGGCTCAGGCGTCTCTTTGGCCTTTTCCTGCTACATGGAGATAGCCCTTGGGGGCACATGTAGACAGGTGCACACATAAAGCTACACAGATAGGAAGAACAGAAGGCCTCACTCAGAATGTTGTTGTCCATAAAGGGTGGTAGGCTAGCAAGAGGGGCACAACATTGACAAGGAATGACCTAGATAGGTGCACACCGAGAGAGAGGTTCTCCAAGTCAGCTGAGCCCAAAGGTCCTTGTTTTCTGTCCCCACATGGATCAGGCCAATGTGACTGGTACTGTGAAGCTGTCCAAGGTGATGGGAGAACGCAGAATGCAGGCGCATGTCATACAGCTGTTCATGGCAAGTGCTTCCAACCCTGCTTGCTGCTCTGCAGGTCGGTCCGTGTCACTGGCAAATGCCAAGATTTTGTAACCTTTGAGGATAAGTCACAAAGTTAGATGGAGAAGGCAATGGCACCCTACTCCAGTACTCTTGCCTGGCAATTCCCATGGACAGAGGAGCCTGGTAGGCTGCAGTCCATGGGGTCACAAAGAGTCGGACATGACTAAGCGACTTCCCTCTCACTTTTCACTTTCATGCATTGGAGAAGAAAATGGCAACCCACTCCAGTGTTCTTGCCTGGAGAATCCCAGGACGGGGGAGCCTGGTGGGCTGCTGTCTATGGGGTCACACAGACTCAGACTTGACTGAAGTGACTTAGCAGCAGTAGCAGCACAGAGTTAGAAGTGCAAGGTGACATGATTAATTAACAAGCGAAAGGAAACAACCAGGAAAAGAAAGTTACTTTTTGTTTGTGAGCACAAAGGTACTTACCAAAATTCATATTCCTAGAGAAGAAAGCTTGTAGTTTTGCACGTGTGCGTTTCCTCTCAGGGATGTTACTGTGTACACGCACATGTGTGTGCACACATGGGCATAGAAGTCCCTGCCAGTGTGCTTGTGAGTATGAGCTTCCGGAATTGACCTAGCCAGGTGATGGAAGTTGGATAGCAAAAACATGAAGGTGTTAGAGAAAGGTACATATGCTCTGGCCAGCAGAAGCATTGAAGCCAGGGATTCGATCTCCGTTATCTCACTGAGCAAACACGTTCTAAGTGGGATCACAGGGGTGCACCCAGGATGTCTGGCAGAAAGTAGAGGCAGGAAAAAAGAGCCTGGGGAATGTGCAGAGAAAAGCCCACTATATCTGCAGTTTATGAAAAGTAGAAATGTACCAGGAAGGAGAAACTGTACTTAATTAATTGAGATATCTAGCTAAGGAGATTTCCAGCCAAACAGCCAAAAGTGCTTCCTGGTTTCTTCTTGCTGCCTATAGTAAAATATAAAGGGAAATTAAAAAAATATATATTTAAGAGAAAATATTAAAAAATAAGACAGAACTTGCTGAATTGGAAATTTTCCAGTCTTTTAACATGACAGAGGATGCTAAAATTAATGGCTCTCAAACAAGGTTCTATCCAGGGCATTGAGATAAGGTGGTCTAAATATAACATTTTATAACACCTATACATCAATTCTTATTTATTTATTTATTTATTTTTAATAAACGTGGTCTAAAGATGAGTGAGTGTAAAATTCTTTGTTAAGCCTCAGAAAGCTGGAAGGGGATGCTTCATGGCATTATTTAGGCAGGCCAATGCCTTCCAAAGAGTTCAGGGGTGTCACTCAGAGACATTTCAGTCACACAATAAGACTTGTACCAAGTTTCAGGGTGTTATCCCTCAGCTATCTCAGCAGAAAACCGAGACAGAGTAGGCCTTATTATGAAGACATGTGTGATGGTGGCTTTGGAGTGGAGTGCTTTACCATGAAAACCAGTAAGATTATCAGGAGACACACCAAGTTTTTAAGATAACATATTTAAATTCAGCTTGGACTGAAAGGACCAGCAATAGTACAAAATAAGAGAGCTCTGAACTTCTACCTTCGACAAGTAGGAAGCAGGCTAGGGAGACCGTTTCACTGTAACCATATACTACCCACCTTTCCTGCAATGGAATCATGTCAGAGGGCAGAATTAAAAATTCAGAGACTGAAGCCTAGGAAGTTTCCAGGCCTTAAATCCTAATCAAAGGACTGCCAACAAGAACCCGTGGGATTTCAGAACTGCTACTGTTGACTCCCATCTCCCCTCCTCTTTCTGGAACAGGAGTGTCCATGAAGGTTATCTATGCCTGACCCAGCACTGTATGTTGGCTGTGAAAGTGAGCAGATTAACTCATCTCTTTTGTTCACAAATCATCAGGTCTAGAGGAACTACACGTGTATAATTTGAACTGATGTGTTGGAGATGACTTGAGAGTCTCCTGGACAGCAAGGAGATCAAAATAGTCAATCCTAAAGTAAAGCAGTCCTGAATATTCATTGGAAGGACTGACGCTGAAGCTGCAGCTCCAATACTTTGGCAACCTGATTCTAAGAACTGACGCATTAGAAAAGACCCTGATGCAGGAAAGATTGAAGGCCGGGGAAGGGGACAGCAGAGGATGAGATGGTTGGATGGCATCACCAGCTCAATGGACTTGAGTTTGAGCATGCCTCTGGAGTTGATGGTGGACAGGAAACCCTGGTGTGCGGCAGTCCATCAGGTCGCGGTCCATATCTGGACTTGACTTCGATGACAAGGTCCTGAACTTCAAGTTAATGCTATAATGGATAAATTATTTGAAAGCATTTGCAGGAAAATGCATTTTGGACATACAAGTATGTAATCAATTTGTGGCCATGGGTGTACCATGTGGTTTTAAAGTATGTCCACAAATCCTTTCCTTCAAGGGTGGTCCTTATACTCCCCTTTACATGTAGGCTGGACTTAGTGGCTCACTTCTAATGTTAGAATATTGTAGAAATGAAAATGAAGTGTCTGACTATGACTCTTTAAGTCACAAAAGGCACTGCAGCCTCCTTGCTCATCCTCTTGGATCACTCACTCTGGAAGCCAGCTTAGTCGTATCTTGAGAACACTCAGGTAGCCCAGTAGAGAGGCCCATGGGAAAGAACTGAGGCTTTCTCCCAACAGCCAGCAAGGAAACTGGTTTCAACAGCTATGTGAGTAAGCCATCTTGGAAGGAAATCCACCAGCCCATGTCAAGGCTTCAGATGACAACAATCTCATGAAACCCTGAGCCAGAACCCTCAACTGAATTACTCCTGGATTCCCAACTTTCAGCAGCAGTATGAGATAATATTGTTTTAAGCTGTTGCTTTGGGATAATTTGTTATGCAGCAGTAGTTCGTTAATGCACTGCCAACTTTGGCTCATGTCTTTATACCGGGGCGCCTGTCCATTTAGTCCAATCTAAGCTAGATTCTGCTACTTCAGTTTAGAAAACATACTTCACCCTTGATCTGACCACCCTCAGATCAGATCAAATTCTTTATCACTCACCTCAATATCTTATCAGTCTTGCCTAGCCTCAGCAATGATCGTCTCAGTTGAGCCAGAATCCACCAGCACCCTTATAGTCATCTTAATAAGTTTCCATCCACTGACACCCACTCTGTTGTTGTTCATTGCTTTTCAGTCTCCCAGTCTCTTTTTGCTATCACATGGACCCACCCTGTTCCTTAGCTATAAATCCCAGCTGTGTCCCTGCTGGAGTCAGGCTTAAGCTCACTCTCTCTCCCGTATTATAAGACCCCCGCTGTAGTACTCTTACCTTGAATAACATTTTTCTTACCACCTTTAGGAAGTGTTATGAATCATTTGTTTAACATTTCCAGGTTCTGTTAGTAGGGATTATTCTCTAAGGAATAGTTCTATACCTTTACTTTTTATACTATATTCCTTAGGGGAACAAATTTCTAGAATTAAAACATTTCATGTTTTTACCATACAAACAGAAAATATCTTTTAAAATATATTTATATATCTTTAAAAAATGTAGTAATCTGAAAAGGATGTGTATATAGACATGCCAGTGTATATACACACATACCCTCAGACCTCCAAGGAAAACTTAATTCTCAGTAAACTATAAATTAAAACATTCACCTGCAAGTAGTGAAATCTTTGGAATTAATGTGCCAAAAAATCATAGAGAATGAGATTTTAATTTAAAAAATGTATACATAAAACCATTTGGGATTCAGACAAAATAGGTTATTTAAGTAAAGATAGGTCAAGCCCTAAACCATCTAGTAAAAAAAAAAGAAAAAAGAAAGAAAGAAAGGAAATAATCTCATGTAATAACCTATAATGAAAAATAACCTAAAAAATAGACATGTATATGCATAACTAAATCACTCTGATATACATCTGAAACACAACATTGTAAATCAAATATATTTCCATAAAATTTGTAAAGAAAGCTTTTACAATGTATGATTATAAAGAAAAAATCCTAAAGAAAGTAGAAGGTATATATGAATTGAAACAAAAATAGAAAACAACAAAAATAAAACTTGTTGGGATAATAAAACAAGAGCTGCTTCTTCGAAAAAAAAAAATCAGAAACATTGATACAACTGTAGCCAATCTAATAAGGGGAAGAGGAGGTTAATTCCAATACTAGAAATGAATGACACATGGAATGGGATTTTGAGATGGTAATATTCAACACTGAGTGGAATTACTTTTGTTTCAGGAAAGGTCAAGTCAAGCCAAAACTGGGAAAAGAAAGGGAAGGAAAGAAAGAGGAAGACAGTCATGGGAAGAAAGGAAGAAAAGGAAAGTAAGGGAGAAAGAAAGAAAAGTAAATGTCTCAACAGATGTTGTAAATATCCAATGAAATAATTCTCTTTAAAATCTAAAAACAGAAACAGAAATTTATTAAGCCATATCCTCATTGCCTTTGATGGTACTAAGAACCAGAAAACCCATTTACACATCACTGTTTAGAATTTCTGGACAACACAATAAGATTGTTTAAAGAAAAGAAACAAACAAAAAAAGTGCTATGTTATTTGTAAAAAGATGGACAACAGAAATAATTTTTTAAAAAACATTTTATTTTTATAAATAGTAATTTTACTGACAATGTTTTGGCAACATTAATAAAACAATAAATTTTACCTGAAAGAACAAGCAAAGTAGACAAGGAAATTCACCAAAAGCAATAACAAAATAGTCATCTAGACAGATATTCAATACATTTGTAAAAAAAAAAACAAAGTGCCGTTGCCTGAAAAAAATATAGAGATATCAAAAGAAAAAGAGAGGAAGCTCCTGAAAGAACTCAACTCAGTATTAACTATCTTTGTTCTGCAGGCACAGAAACTTACTCAAGTTAATTTTACGAAGCAAAGCCCTGATGTTATTATCTCTTTTCAGGTTTTGTGTGTGTGTGTGTGTGTGAAAATCTAGGAACTTTAGGCTGTACAGGGAAGACGAGTGTAGAGACTTAAAGTGTCTTTAAGGAGGAGAAGGAAAAGGAGAGGTGTGAGGATTTCATTGTGTGGTTTGAACAGCATTGGGGAAGCTCAAACAAGGGATGTAGCAATGCTCTTCTTCTGGGAAGAGCATTCCCAGAAGAAGAGCATTTGCAAAGTCTTTGGATTGGGAAGAAATTGAATTTGCTTAGGGAAAGCAAGGCCAGTGTTGTCAAAAACAGGGCAGCAGTGGGGAAAATAGTAGAGTAGAATGACAGAGAATGGAAGAGAGGAAGTAGTCAGGGACCATATCACTGGAAACTTTTCATTTGGCAATAAATACAACTTGTACTCTTTAGGAGCATATTACAGAGCAAACAACAGTAACAGTATTGATAATCCTAAGCAACAATAAAAACATATAAATAAAACATTTCATATTTTTACTATAGAAATAGAATAAAGGAGATAAGAATGCAATAGTCTGCACATTTATACATAGAGTTTTCACCTGAGACCAGAAGACAAACACACACACACACACACACACTCGTTATACAACTAAAAGAAGTTTAAGCTGACACTTAGCAAAGTGCTTTGGCCCAAGCGAACTAACTGGAAAGGCCTGGTAAAATATTCAAAGTGTAAACCAATCAATCAAGCATTGAGTAAATAAATACAATTTACTTGTATTTGAATTTACACTCAGGAAATTACCTAAAATGGAGACAAGAGACTCACTACAGCTTAGTCATCTGTAGTCCTTTCTCTTTTGTTCTGAGAGGGATGGTAACCCCTTGGTGATTATCACTTTCTAGCATTTTGTGAAAGCTTAGAGGATTTAAATGAATTGTGGGGAGGGGCAGAAAGAGTGGGGAGAGACAAAGAGGAGGAGAAAGGAAGAGGAAATGGAGAGATTTCTCTTGACATAGGTCTACAGCCAAGATTCCAGGTTCCTTGAATGGTGCACAGAGATTCTAGATATCTGTGCCAGAAGTGGAGAAGGTATGGCATTCAACTCCAGGAGGAGACTCAACTCCAGGAACCCACAGAGGAAGCCAAGTGTGCTGAAACACAGGAACCAGTACTTAGAGGGTACACCACAGGTCTGTGAAAGAGCCCTTGGAGATCACACGAAAAAAGGTTTCCACAAGTATAATCACAGACTAGGTAGTTGGATAGAGTAGAGGAAGGATGATAACTCTATGACCTGATAATTACTGAAATAAATGAGAAAATTCCTGCACATCAGACTGTGTCAAGTAAGATGGAAACCCAGTATTAGTTTGATAAAATGGGAAATTACACAAAGAATTAGCTGTTAACTTTAATACATTCCTGCCCAAGGCAAGATAAGATACAAAAGTGAAATTGTCATGTTAAACTAGGGTAAGACACATGTAACTGGAAAAGGTAAGGAAAAGTTCTATAGAGGGTTTAATCACCCTGGACCCTTTGTATCCACTACATTTACTCTTCTCGGACAACTCCTTTGTAGCTTAAGGGAAAGAGAACTAAACTTAGCTCAATTCATAAACTGAAAAGATTCCCTGTGTTTGATCCTTTTCAGTTAAACCTATGGGTCCAGTACAAATCAAACTGGATGTCAAGGCTTTTTTCTTTGGGAATCTTAAATTGCTTTACTATTGTGATGGAGACGGATAGGGCTACTTCACTTTGACTAAAGGCCAGCCAAATGGGAAAGGAGATGGAATGAATCAAATTCCCCTTTTGATCACTCAACAGGAGGTCCACAGGCACCAGGCCTCATTCTATTAACTATCTCTGCTTCTCCAACTGCAGTCAATGATATACAGGGCCTGCTTGATCCTTGCAAGTGCCTCTCACCTAACAGGCATTTTAGTGGTTGGCTTCCTTGACATGTCCCTGGGCTAGGTTAAGACACTCTGAGACAGTGTTCCTTCTGCCTTGGCTCCATGCCTGGAGTGCATGCATGCCTCTTCCTCAACTGGGACAAGAAGCCACAGCTCTCCACTAACTAAATCCCGTGTCTGGTCCAAACTCACATCATAGTTTCTCCATCAACTTCTCCACATCAGGCTTTCGGAACCATTTTATCTTAGAACAGCACAACAGAGGCACAGAGTTCAGCAGCACACAGGACCATACCATAACAAAGCCATTCCAATCTGGCTATACAGTTAATACTGAGATCTTCAAAGCATGAAAACAGTTGAAAATTTCATTGCTAAACACTCTACAGATTATATGTATAGTGGAGAAGGCAATGGCACCCCACTCCAGTACTCTTGTGGGAAAAATCCTACAGATGGAGGAGCCTGGTGGGCTGAAGTCCATGGGGTTGCTAAGAGTCGGGCACGATGGAGTGACTTCACATTCACTTTTCATTTTCATACATTCGAGAAGGAAATGGCAACCCACTCCAGTGTTCTTGCCTGGAGAATCCCAGGGACAGGGTATCCTGGTGGGCTGCTGTCTATGGGGTCGCACAGAGTCGAACATGACTGAAGCAACTTAGCAGCAGCAGTAGCAGCAGCAGCAGAGCTTTTGAACTTGCAAATAACATGAAATACCAAAATACGTTGTTACTTTTCCTTTCTCCACCTCTCTCTCTCTCTCTCTCTCTCTCTCTCTCTCTCTCTCACACACACACACATAATTTTTACATGTTAAAACACTTATATGAAAAACAGGTACTATATTTTTAAATAACATCTCAATATTTAAACAAAGCTGTACTTCATGTATTTAAAACAAAAACACATAAATTACACATTGGTTGCCCTATATTTGATATTATTGAATAATTCTAAAATTTGAATTTTTTGTTTTTAATGGGGTTTTTAACTTTGACTGAAATACTTGCTTCAGACTTACTGAAAGTAGAATTAACGGGGTTTTTTGTTTTTTGTTTTTTTTTGGCCTCCTACTTTTAGATTTGGGAGATGATGGTTCAGAATCAGATGTGTTCACAGTAATGGATGCTACTTCCACCAATCCTGTTGAAGGGGTTCCAGTGATACCTGAAAAAAAACTCTTGTTTCAGGAGGTAATCCTTCTAGATGCTTAGGCTTCTTAAACATTTGATGACACTAGGTCTTGTGCTGTCTTTTCTCTTTAAAAGTTAAAAAGTGTAGCCTACATTTGGAACACTGATGAAAACTTTTCCCAGTGCTGTCTATAATGACATATGTATGGTGTTGCAGTTTTAAAAATTTGGAGACAAAACGGGCAAAGTAAACTCTTAATGTTACCATGGTATGCTCTGAAATGTGCATCCACATCTGCAAAGAATGATGATCTGTAACTGCAAACCTGGCATACATAGGGCATTTCACCAGGCTTATGATTATCTTTCATGTGCTGTTAGAGAACCTGATCTGTCTCAAAGGACAATTCACAGATTTTACAGACTGCAGAGGGCTCCTGGGAAGTATGGACACTTTCAATGTGACACTGCAGCTGGAAGGGAGTAGGAAACTGGCAGTTGCAGTGCTGGCAGGTGGTGTGGTATTTCCAGCTGTCACCTCTCTGCCTCTCAAGCTCCAAATGGTGCTTCATGTGATTCATAAACTTGACATTTTTTAGAACTTTCAAGCAGCTGAGGCATTTAAAGGCTGTGTGAGTTTTCGGTTCTGGCTGCCCATCTCCTATGTGCTGTCCATAGTAGAAGTCACAGAGTAACACAATCAGATTGCCTTCTGTGGGATCAACAATCTTGTTTTGACTTGCTACACTTGGAAAGTCAATTTTTGTCAGTCCATTTGACCCTAAAGGGCTTATAGGTTTGCAATGGACATTGTCCTTTAGAAAATGTGTTGGATAAGATTCTCCATTCTGAACATGGCTTAATGAGGTATGAACACTGTCTGGTGTGCTTTGCTGAGTAGTCACTCTTTGAAAAATATCTGGAGGGCACAAAGCTAAAGAATGTTCTCCTATAATTCCATCACTGAGTTTAGGCCTTTGGGGATTTGTGCTATTTGTTTCAGAAGTGGAAAGTCACTTTGATACATGAGGACTTTTATCCATACCTCCTGCATAACTGCGGTTTCTACTGGATGCTGCAATGAACTTGTGAAGGTAATCAAAGGAGAACATAACTCTGAAAAGCTATTAGGCACTATTTGTGGTGAAATATTTTTAGAATCTGCTTTGGACAAAGGCTCAATAATAATAGGACTATCTGTTGATCTTGATTCAGAGACAGAAAGTGGCAAGACAGTCTTTGCTTCTGATGCAGGAGTCACATGATTAACAGGCTGTAATTTCTGAGCATTATCTTTCCTGAAGTGACCATACTTTTTTCTCCTTGAACAAGAATCTGGGGTAACTCTGTTCAGTATGTTTGAAATGACTGGTTTTGGATTTGAGGTCATCCCCACAAAGATCACATCAGCATCTTCATTTACATGTTCCACTCCAAAAAGATCAGTTCAGCGTGTTCATCATCTACTTATTTGGCTTCTCCCTTGCTTTTCTGTGGTTCTGGCTCTTGTTCTTTTTCACGTAACATACATGGTCGTTCCATATTTTAAGTACTTTTTTTTTTTTTATTCTTGGAGGATGTGGCCACAACTCCCAGTGCTTCCTTGAAATAAACTGCCACCTAAGTATAAATATACTACATATTATTTAAGTACAGAAAAATGTGCTATTTGTTTGTCTCCAAAACTCTAATGTAGTTATAAACACCCTTATCTTACAGATAAAGACATTTAGCATCAAAGAGACTAAATGACAGCTGAAAAACCTATGACTACAAGTCTACATGACTCCAGAATCGTAGCTTTGTCCCATGTTGATTTTAATATTTTCTATTTAAAGAAAGAAAGAAAGAAAAAAAAAAACCACCACTGATCATTAGGTGAAATCACATGTAAAGGACAATTTTTTTACAAAAGCACTATTTTACAGTGTTTAGAAATATGGACTTTGGAGTCAAAGAAGATTAACCTGGAATTCTAAGTTAACCACACACCAGCTGCATCTTTTTCAGCAAATGTATAATTTTTAAATGCGTTTCCGTATCTTAAAGACAAACAAGCTTATTTCCTAGACTTAAGGTTAACAACTCCTTTTTTTAAAGCATCAGCTATTCAATGGCATCTTGTTTTGTAGGAAAACTGAAAAAAAAAAAAACCCTTATCTTAAATGCACATGACAACTGATTCACAAATACTAATTTCATAAATATTAATACAGAAAATAGGGCACAAATTCAAAGTATATAGTATCTCTACATAGTTAACAAACAGCATAATTCGATGTCAAGCACTTAACACAGGCCTAGGAAATTGAGAATGAACTCTCTTGATAATCTCACCCCAAATCCACACTGATACATCCTAAATTTCTCCCTCTAATCCTGACTAAACTTAAATCCAACAATGCTTTATCCTTCACTCCATATGTCTCTTCCCCATATAGCAGGCAAAATGAGGTCAGTATTTCTCTAATACCAAGATCAGACAGAGACATCACACACAGACACACAACCAATGTCCCTTATGAATACAGATGCAAGAGTCCTCAACAAAACACTGGCAAAAAAACCCTAACAACATATAAAAAAGTTTATATGCCATGATCACGTGGGATTTATGCAGGTATGCAAAGTTGGTTCATTATATGAAAGTCAATCGACATTATGCCATTTTAATACAATAAAGAACAAAAAACATATCTGCCTGCAGAAAAAGCATTTCCCTGAGTGTAGCACCTATCCATAATAGGGGTTAAAAACACTTAATAACTAAGAACAGAAGAGTACTTTCTCAATCAAAGGGTACCTGTAAAAGACCCACAGCTAACATCATATTTAATAATGAAAAACTGAGAGCTTTCCCCCTAAGATTGGGAACAACACGAGGAAGTCTATCCCACACTTTGGCTCAATATTATACTGGCAGTTCTATAACCAGAGCAATCAGGTAAGAAAAGGAATTATTGTTTTTGTTGTTAAAAAAAAAAAAAAGCCTTCAGAATGGAAAGGAAAAAGTCAAAGTATATTGGAGATAACATACTTTTATATATAGAAAATCCTGAAGAAACCACAAGTATTAGAAGTAATAAAAAGCTTGCAGAATACAAGATAAATAGTTAAAAAATCAAGCAGATTTCTATACAATAGAAATAGCAACAAACATTTTGAAAATGAAATTAAGTAAACACTTGACTGTACACTAGCATTAAAAAGAATACTTAGGATGTCAGAAAGAGAAGGACAAATATCATATGGTATCACTTACATGTGGACTCCAAAATATGATACAAACGAACTTATCTATGAAACAGAAACAGACTGAGAGACATAGAGAGTAGACTATGTGATTACCAAGAGGGGAAGGGTGGGGGAGGCATAGATTGGGAGCTGGTGATGAGCAGATGCAAACTATAATGTTAATATATAGAATAGATAAACAAGATCCTACTGTATAGCACAAGGAAATATATTCATAGTTTGTGATAAATAATGATGGAAAAGGATATGGAAAATATTGTGTGGGCATGTGTGCATATTTACATATGAAGGAAAGGAAAGGTAACAGGAAAGAAAGGAAAGGACAACTCTTGGCAAGCACGTACAGAAAGTGGATCCTTGTGTGTTATGGGTAGATTTTAAAATGGTGCAACTGCTACAGAAACCAGTATAAAGGCTCCTCAGTAAATTAAAAATAGAACTACCATATGATTCAGCAATTCCACTTCTGGATATAAATTAAAAAGAAGTTAACATGGGGTCTTGAGATATTTGCACAGCCATGCTCAAAGCAGCGCTAATCACAACATCTAAGAGTTGGGAGCATCTAAACGTCCATCAAATGTGATATATACATACAATGGAATATTATTTAGCCATATAAAGGAAATTTTGCCACATGCCACAACATGCATGATTCTTCAAGACATCACCTAGAGGAGAACATAGGCCAAACACTCGCTGACATACATCACAGCAGGATCCTCTATGACCCACATCCCAGAATATTGGAAGTCAAAGCAAAAATAAACAAATGGGACCTAATTAAACTTAAAAGCTTCAGCACAACAAAGGAAACTATAAGCAAGGTGAAAAGGCAGCCTTCAGAATGGGAGAAAATAATAGCACATGAAGAAACTGACAAACAACTAATCTCAAAAATATACAAGCAACTCCTACAGCTCAATTCCAGAAAAATAAATGACCCAATCAAAAAATGGGCCAAAGAACTAAATAGACATTTCTCCAAAGAAGACATACAAATGGCTAACAAACACATGAAAAGATACTCAACATCACTCATTATCAAAGAAATGCAAATCAAAACCACTATAAGGGACATTTTCACTCCAGTCAGAATGGCTGTCATCCAAGTTTACAAGCAATAAATGCTGGAGAGGGTGTGGAGAAAAGGGAACCCTCTTACACTGTTGCTGGGAATGCACACTAGTACAGCCACTATGGAGAACAGTGTGGAGATTCCTTAAAAAACTCGAAACAGAACTGCCATATGACCAGCAATTGCACTGCTGGGCATACACACTGAGGAAAACAAAATTGAAAGAGGCATGTACCCCAATGCTCATTGCAACACTATTTCTAATAGCCAGGTCATGGAAGCAACCTAGATGTCCATCAGCAGATGAATGGATAAGAAAGCTGTGGTATATATACCCAATGGAGTATTACTCAGCCATTAAAAAGAATACATTTGCACCAGTTCTAATGAGGTGGATGCAACTGTAGCCTATTATACAGAGTGAAGTAAGCCAGAAAGTAAAAGCACCAATACAGTATACTAACACATATATATGGGATTTCAAAAGATGTAACCATAACCCTGTATACGAGACAGCAAAAGAGACAAAGATGTATAGAACAGTCTTTTGGACTCTGTGGGAGGGGAAGAGGGTGGAATGATTTGGGAGAATGGCATTGAAACATGTATAATATCGTATATGAAACGAGTCGCCAGTCCAGGTTTGATGCATGATACTGGATACTTGGGGCTGGTGCACTGGGACAACCCAGAGGGATGGTATGGGGAGGGAGGAGGGAGGAGAGTTCAGGATTGGGAACATATGTATACCTGTGGTGGATTCATTTTGATATATGGCAAAACCAATACATTATTGTTGTTAAAAAATAAATAAAAAATAAATTCACTTAAAAAATTAAACATCCAGCCAAAGGAATTAAGCCAGTCATAAAAAAAGACAAATACTGTAAGTTTCCACTTATATGAAATATCTAACATAGTCAAGCAATAGAAAGGAACAAAGTAGAATGATGAAGTCCAGGATCTAGGGAAACAGGGAAGAAAAGAGGAGTTGTTGTTTAATGGGACATGTGATGGGTATAGTTTCAATTTTGCAAGATGAAAAGGTGTAAAGATATGTTTCTTAACAATATGATAAGGAATTCCATGATAGTTCAGAGGTTAGGACTCCACGCTTTCCTATCAGGGGCCTGGGTAGGGTTCTCAACCAGGAAACTGTCATTCAAGCTGCATAGCACAGCGAAAACTATGACAACAACAATAAAACAACACTGTAACTGTATGTGTGTGTGTGTGTGTGTGTGTGTGTGTGTGTGTATTAGTTGCTCAGTCATGTATGAGTCTTTGCTTTCACATGGACTGTTGCCCATCAGGCTCCTTTGTCCATGGGGTTCTCCAGGCAAGAATACTGGAGTGGGTTGCCATTTCTTTCTCCAAAAAGGCTGATGAAAGTATGTGAAATACTTAGCATGTAAAAATGGTTAAAATGGTGAAAATTTAAGTTAGATTTTTTTTTTACAACAATTAAAAACTTTTAACAACCAGGAAAAGAATTTGAATAGACATTTCACCAAAAATACTGCTTAACATGATTGAAAGTGAAAGAAATTAAGTCGCTCAGTCCTGTCCGACTCTTTGCGACCCCATGGACTGTCGCCTATCAGGCTCCTCCATCCATGGGATTTTCCAGGCAAGAGTGCTGGGGTGGATTGTCATTTCCTTCTCCAGGGGATCTTCCTGACCCAGGAATCAAACCCAGGTCTCCTGCATTGCAGGCAGACACTTTACCTTCTGAGCCACCAGGGAAGCCCTTAGCAAAATGTAAATCAGTTTCATTGAAATACTACTTCACACACATTAGCTTGGCTATAATCAAAACCAGGAAAAATAACAAGTGCTGCAGAGGATGTGGAGAAAACGAATCTTCATATATTGTTGAAAAATGTTGAAAATATACTGCTGAAATATATTGTTGAAAATATATTG
The DNA here is from genome assembly GCF_002263795.3 of Bos taurus. NCBI lineage: Eukaryota > Metazoa > Chordata > Mammalia > Artiodactyla > Bovidae > Bos > Bos taurus. The sequence goes on from NC_082638.1 coordinate 26,648,735, forward strand.
CTCTAAAATGGTACAACCACTTTGGTTTGTCAGTACCTCAAAAATTAAATATATAGTAGCCATATGATCCAGAAATCTCACTCTTTTGTATATATATATATATAAAAAAATCCCTGAAACTATTAAGTCCATTCAAAAATAGTGTTCCCAACAGCATTACTCACAAGAGCCACAAAGAATACACGATCCAAATATTATCTATTAATTGATGAATGGATAAAAAATCGTGGTAATTGTTCACAATGGAGTTCATGTAAGCCATATACCATATTGATGTACCATATACAGCCATTAAAAAAATGCATTGCTATACAGCCAAGAAGTGGATGAATCTTGAAAATACACAAACTAGGGGACTTCCCTGGAAATGTTTAAGTGTTTAAGACTATGCACAGTTTCCATCCCTGGGCAGGGAACTAAGATCCCACATGCCACATAGCTAAATAAATAAATATTTTAAAAGAAAATGTGACATCTGAATAAAGCCAGACACAGAGGTCACACATTGCATGTGGGAGAACTGTAGGTAGAAAAGAAGCAGGAAAGAGAAGCATTCTGTAACGCAAATGAAACATTTTTTTCCAGGGAGGAGGAAATGCACTGCTCTGATAAAGGCTGTCAATAAATTAAATAAAATAACAACTAAAAATTGACCACTGAGTTAAACATTTGGAATTCACTGTTGACTTTGACAAGAGTGAATTTAAAGGAAAATGAGAGACCTGGAGATAACAGATTCTACAAACAACTCTGCAGAAGTCTAGCATAAGCAAATATGAAATAAAAAAAGCATAGGCGATGTGTCACCAAAGGACAGATTTTTAATGAGAGGTAAGATTATAGTCATTCTGTTTGCTGATGGGAACCATCCAGAGAAACAGAAAACTTAATCCAGGACAAAGAAGAGACTTGCTAGAATATCACTGAATAAACAAGAATTGAGGTGGCAAGAATACACAGAAGAACTGTACAAAAACAGATCTTCATGACCCAGATAATTAGGGTGGTGTGATCACTGACCAAGAGCCAGATATCCTGGAATGTGAAATGAAGTGGGCCGTAGAAAGCATCACTATGAGAACAGCTAATGGAGGTGATGGAATTCCATTTGAGCTATTTCAAATCCTGAAAGATGATGCTGTGAAAGGTTGCACTCAATATGCCAGCAAGTTTGGAAAACTCAGCAGTGGCCAAAGGACTGAAAAGGGTCAGTTTTCATTCCAATTCCAAAGAAAGGCAATGCTAAAGAATGCTCAAACTACTGCACAATTACACTCATCTCACATGCTAGTAAAGTAATGCTCAAAATTCTCCAAGTCAGGGTTCAGTAATATGTGAACCGTGAACTTCCTGATGTTCAAGCTGGTTTTAGAAAAGGCAGAGGACCCAGAGATCTAGTTGGCAACATCCGCTAGATCATGAAAAAAACAAGAGTTCCAGAAAAATACATTTATTTCTACTTGATTGACTATGCCAAAGCCTTTGACTGTGTGGATCACAATAAACTGTGGAAAATTCTGAAAGAGATGGGAATACCAGACCACCCAACCTGCCTCTTGAGAAATCTGTATGCAGGTCAGGAAGCAACAGTTAGAACACATCATGGAACAACAGACTGGTTCCAAATAGCAAAAGAGTAAGTCAAGGCTGCATATTGTCACCCTGCTTATTTAACTTCTATGCAGTGTGATATCATGAGAAACTCTGGAGTGGAAGAAGCAAAAGCTGGAATCAAGATTGCAGGGAAAATTACCAATAACCTCAGATATGCAGATGATACCACCCTTATGGCAGAAAGTGAAGAGGAGCTAAAAAGCCTCTTGATGCAAGTGAAAGTGGAGAGAGAAAAAGTTGACTTAAAGCTCAACATTCAGAAAATGAAGATCATGCCATCCGGTCCCATGTACTTCATGGCAAATAAATGGGGAAACAGTGGAAGCAGTGTCAGATTTATTTTTGGGGGATGCAAAAGCACTGCAGATGGTGACTGCAGCCATGAAATTAAAAGACACTTACTCCTTGGAAGGAAAGTTATGTCCAACCTAGATAGCATACTCAAAAGCAGAGACATTACTTTGCCAAGAAAGGTCCATCTAGTCAAGGCTATGGTTTTTCCTGTGGTCCTGTATGGATGTGAGAGTGGGACTGTGAAGAAGGCTGACCACTGAAGAATTGATGCTTTTGATCTGTGGTGTTGGAGAAGACTCTTGAGAGTCCCTTGGAAATAGATCCAACAAGTCCATTCTGTAGGAGATGAGTCCTGGGAATTCTTTGGAAGGAATGATGCTGAAGCTGAAACTCCAGTACTTTGGCCACCTCATCCAGAGTTGACTCATTGGAAAAGACTCTGATGCTGGGAGGGATTGGGGGCAGGAGGAAAAGGGGACGACAGAGGATGAGATTGCTGGATGGTGTTACTGACTCGATGAACCTGTCCGAGTAAACTCCGGGAGTTGGTGATGGACAGGGAGGCCTGGCGTACTGCTATTCATGGGGTCACAAAGAGTTGGACATGACTGAGCGACCGAGCTGAATTGACCCTTAGAAAATGGCCAGGTATGGCATGCCAACAAACAAACAAACAAACAAACAACAACAACAACAAAAACGGGCGCAAACCACATGTCAGGAAGGAAACATCAACAGGTAAATACTTAGTCAATGCTTAGAAAAAAGCCTCTGGAAATGTGCCTCATTTGCTCTATTATCAGTGAATTGAAAACTTAAACTGCAAGGCAGTATCACTAATGGGAAACCAAAAAGGCCATTATCCAAAATCTACAGACAAGAAAGAGTAGAGCAATGTTAGTAAAGGGGAACCCTGTATGCCATTGGTGGGAGGTAAGGTAAGTGCTCAGAGACTTTATAAGCATGGCTGCCAAAGTACCTAGGAATCACAAAATGATGTAGATGATGTCATATGTCAGCTCCACTTCCAGAGTATTTGAGCAACCAACAGATCGTGAAAAACACACACAACACCACCACTTCCACAAACATACCCTGGATCAGCTGTCACAATGCCCAAGAGATGAAAGGAAAGAGAATCGCTGGCTGCAAATTAAAAGAGAAACATATGGGACATAGAGACACAATAAATATGAGTCTGACATTATGAAAATGCAAAAAAAAAAAAAAAAAGCCATTTGCAGGAATATGCAGAAACCTAGAGCGAATCACAGTAAGTAAAGAAAGGCAGATTAAAGAGATATTACAACATATGCCTTCCAGAAGGGATTAAAAAACATATTGATGGGATGAGTACCCAAGGAAAAGTGAAATGGACTTACACTCCTGGTAAGAAAATTACAGTTGGCAAAGGGTTTTGGTGGGTGAGAGGCCAACAGGTCAAGGCTGGAATAGACTTATACCCACAAATACCTATGCAGTTCATAATCCACATGGACCTCCTGTATCAAGAGATATGTACTCAATAGATTCCAAAAGATACCTCTGACAATAACCAGAGCTAAATTCCTCCAAGTGTCTATGGAAAGGAAGGTGGAACTGTTTCTATGCAACAACTACAATGGTGTTAATAGTCTTAAAAAATATATAGCTTCGCTTAAAAAAAAAAAAAAAAAAAGATCAAAGAGTAAACAACCAAAACTTTTGGTGACTACCTATGTCTCATTTTACTCTCATTTACAACCAGACTTGGGAATAACACAGAGGCTGCTGTTACCATGGGTACAAGAGGAGGGAATGAAGAAATGCTGTCACCTTGTGGACATTTTCTCTAACAGCAACCTTAAAATTCTTGCTGATGGCCACAATATTCACAAGGGTGCTGAGCTCTAACTGATATCCACCCTTAACAAATTTTCAGGGTTCACAGAGGGGAAAATAAGTAAAGTAAACTTGGGAGAAGCTAACAGGAAGAGGATATGAACAGCTAAACATAATTCCGTGTTTCTTTAAAAAAGCACATGACACATAGGGTGAATTCTAAGAGATACAGACATCTAAACTCTGAGGACATTATCACCTCCGCCTGAGCATGGAAAAGGGCCACTGTCAAATCCTGGACATGGCATCAATGGCAGAGTAGGAGTAGTACAGTGGACGCTTTAAGGTAATGCTTTAATGGACCTGGTAAGAGCCACTATGGACATGACTAGAAAGGTGCACTCCCATGAAAGAAAAATAAATAAATAAAGAGGTCATGACAGCATGGTAAATCAGATCCTCTCCTGCAGTATTTCAGACATGAACAGATTTCAAACACCACACACCCCACACTAGATCCTGCTGCATCATTCAGAACATCAAAGCAATGAAAGGTAAGACAGTGTACTTGGATAGAGGAATGGATAAAGAAGTGTGATATAGGTCTGGAATGAAGCTTTAATCAGGACTGAAATTTGAAAGTAGGCCCTCTTCACCGATAGAGAGAAATCCAGAGATCATCACACTAAATGAAGGAACATTTCAAGAAATATCATGGGATACATTGGAGTGGTGGGATACAGAAATCCACTGCAGTGTGTGCCCACACAAATGTGATGTGGACACCCAAACTGGCAAGAAACTTATGGTAGCCAAGGACCTTGGTGGATGGAAGGGATAAATCTGGAACTTGGTATTAATTTCTTCCCACAGATACATCTTAAATACAAAATCCGTATAAACCTATTGCAGCAAGAGTGGTAGACAAAAAAATTTCTAATAATATGTAGGTAAAAGCAAGCACCGCTGAATACATAATGTCATCTCAGTGTTTCAGAACAAGAATCTGTACATGTAAAACCAACTCATCCTTGTCTTCAACTTAAAGAAAATATGAGCACTTACTTCAAAGATCCAAAAGTGAGGATACATCAGGTTTCATGGCATCCTTTGGCTCATTCTGCTCTAATGTACTCCCAGGCCTGACAAAAACTCTCAGACATCACAGGCCATCCTAAAAAGGAGCAAATAATAAAGCCTTGCAGCATAGAGTTTTCTCTGTAACAGCAGCCTTAAAACTATCACTGATGGACATCTGATATACACAAGGTCCTATTGCTGGACTTGATACGACACCTACTCTTGAACATGACAGTAGTCACTCATCAAAAAAATAAATAAATAAATAAATAAGTGAAACAGAAATACAGGACACTCCTAAGAAGAAAATATCAACATTTAAATACAGCTCAAACTGCTTGGAAAAAAAAAAAACAGACACTTCATATTCCAAAGGCTTCTGAGCTTTAAATATATGTCTTTAGAGGAGAACGTAGACAAAATACTCTCTGACATACATCACAGCAGGATCCTCCATGACCCACCTTCCAGAATATTGGAAATAAAAGCAAAAATAAACAAATGGGACCTAATTAAACTTAAAAGCTTCTGTACAACAAAAGAACTATAAGCCAGGTGAAAACGCAGCCTTCAGAATGGGAAAAAAAATAATAGCAAATGAAGCAACTGACAAACTAAACTCAAAAATATACAAGCAACTCCTACAGCTCAATTCCAAAAAATAAATGACCCAATAAAAAAAATGGGCCAAAGAACTAAATAGACATATCTCCAAAGACATACAGATGGCTATGAAACACATGAAAAGATGCTCAGCATCACTCATTATCGGATAAATGCAAATCAAAACCACAATGAGGTACCACTTCACACCAGTCAGAATGGCTGCGATCCAAACGTCTACAAGTAGTAAATGCTTGAGAGGATGTGGAGAAAAGGGAACCCTTTTACACTGTTGGTGGGAATGTAAACTAGTACGGCCACTATGGAAAACACTGTGGAGATTCCTTAAAAAAAAAAAAAAAAAAAAAAACTAGAAATAGGACTGCCATATGACCTAGCAATCCCGCTGCTGGGCATACACACTGAGGAAACCAGAAGGGAAAGAGACACGTGTACTCCAATGTTCATCGCAGCACAGTTTCTCATATCCAGGACATGGAAGCAACATAGATGTCCACCAACAGATGAATGGATAAGAAAGCTGTGGCATATATACACAATGGAGTATTACTCAGCCATTAAAAAGAATACATCTGAAGCAGTTCTAATGAGGTGAATGAAAGTGGAGCCTATTATGCAGAATGAAGTAAGCCAGAAAGAAAAACACCAATACAGTATACTAACACATATATATGGAATTTAGAAAGATGGTAATGACAACCCTGTATGCGAGACAGGTAAAGAGACACAGATGTATGGAACAATATTTTGGACCCTGTGGGAGAGGGAGTGGGGGATGATTTGCGAGAATGGCATTAAAACATGTATAATATCATATTAGAAATGAATCGCCAGTCCAGGTTCCATGCAGGATAAGAGAAGCTTGGGGCTGGTGCACTGAGATGACCCAGAAGGATGGTATGGCTAAGGAGGTAGGAGGGGGTTCAGGATGGGGAAAATGTGTACACCTGTGGTGGATGCATGTTGATGTATGGCGAACAACTACAATAGTGTAAAGTAAAAAATAATAAGAATAAAATAAATAAATACATAAATACAGAAATGAAAACAAAAAACCAAAATTGCTAACTCTTTTGTGTGGATGAAAAATGTCAAACAGCACACCATATCTGGAAGAAAATACCAACAGGTAAATACAGTTCTCAGTATTTATTTAAAAGCACATAAAATACACTCATTATAGTGAATTACTAAGAACTCTTTTAGCTTCACCTTTTTGTGATCCCGGAGACCATAGCCCAACAAGTTCCTCTGTCCTTGGAATTTTCCAGGCAAGAATTCTGGAGTGAGTTGCCATTTCCTCCTCCAGGGGATCTTCCCAAATCACATCTCCTTTGACTCCTGCCTTTGCTGAAAGATTCTTAACAACAGTGCCACCTGAGAAGCCCAGTGTATTACATAGATAATCCAACTATGCTAATGAGTTATCACCTCTGAGTAGTGAAAAAGTACCAAATACTATACAGAGAAGACATGGTAGAGAAACATTGTTAAAGGGGAATCTTTATGGTACTAGTGAGATGTATTTGGTAGGAGTCATTATAAATGTCACTACTAAGTGCCCTTTATTTTTTTTAATTTAATTTTATTTTTCAATTTTACAATATTGTACTGGTTTTGCCAAATATTGAAATGAATTTGCCACAGGTATATATATGTGTTCCCCATCCTGAACCTTCCTCCCTCCTCCCTCCCCATACCACCCCTCTGGGTCGTCCCAGTGCACTAGACCCAAGCATCCAGTATTGTGCATCGAACCTGGACTGGTAACTCGTTTCATACATGATATTTTACATGTTTCAATGCCAGTCTCCCAAATCTTCCCACCCTCACCCTCTCCCACAGAATCCAGAAGACTGTTCTATACATCTGTGTCTCTTTTGCTGTCTCCTATACAGGGTTACTGTTAACATCTTTCTAAATTCCTTATATATGTATTAGTAAACTGTATTGGTGTTTTTCTTTCTGACATACTTCACTCTGTATAATAGGCTCCAGTTTCAACCACCTCATTAGAACTGATTCAAATGTATGATTTTTAATGGCTGAGTAATACTCCATTTTGTATATGTGCCACAGCTTTCTTATCCATTCATCTGCTGATGGACATCTAGGTTGTTTCCATGTCCTGGCTATTATAAACACTCCTGCTATGAACATTGAGGTACACGTCCCTCTTTCCCTTCTGGTTTCCTCAGTGTGTATGGTGAGCAGTGGGATTGCTGGATCATAAGACAGTTCTATTTCCAGTTTTTTAAGGAATCTCCACACTGTTCTCCATAGTGGCTGTACTAGTTTGCATTCCCACCAACAGTATAAGAGGGTTCCCTTTTCTCCACACGCTCTCCAGCATTTATTTCTTGTAGGTGTTTGGATCGCAGCCATTCTGACTGGTGTGAAATGGAACCTCATAGTGGTTTTGATTTGCATTTCTCTGATAATGAGTGATGTTGAGCATCTTTTCATGTGTTTGTTAGCCATCTGTATGTCTTCTTTGGAGAAATGTCTATTTAGTTATTTGGCCCATTTTTTGATTGGGTCATTTATTTTTCTGGAATTGAGCTGTAGGAATTGCTTGTATATTTTTGAGATTAGTTGTTTGTCAGTTGCTTCATTTGCTATTATTTTCTCCCATTCTGAAGGCTGTCTTTTCACTTTGCTTATAGTTTCCTTTGTTGTGCAGAAGCTTTAGAATTTAATTAGGTCACATTTGTTTATTTTTTCTTTTTTTCTTTTTTTTCATTCTTCCAATTTTATTTTATTTTTAAACTTTACATAATTGTATTAGTTTTGCCAAATATCAAAATGAATCCGCCACAGGTATACATGTGTTCCCCATCCCGAACCCTCCCCTCCTCCCTCCCCATACCATCCCTCTGGGCCGTCCCAGTGCACCAGCCCCAAGCATCCAGCATCATGCATCGAACCTGGACTGGCAACTCGTTTCCTACATGATATTTTACATGTTTCATTGCCATTCTCCCACATCTTCCCACCCTCTCCCTCTCCCACAGAGTCCATAAGACTGATCTATACATCAGTGTCTCTTTTGCTGTCTCGTACACCGGGTTATTGTTACCATCTTTCTAAATTCCATATATATGCGTTAGTACACTGTATTTATGTTTTTCCTTCTGGCTTACTTCACTCTGTATAATAGGCTCCAGTTTCATCCACCTCATTAGAACTGATTCAAATGTATTCTTTTTAATGGCTGAGTAATACTCCATTGTGTATATGTACCACAGCTTTCTTATCCATTCATCTGCTGATGGACATCTAGGTTGCTTCCATGTCTTGGCTATTATAAACAGTGCTGCGATGAACATTGGGGTACACGTGTCTCTTTCCCTTCTGGTTTCCTCAGTGTGTATGCCCAGCAGTGGGGTTGCTGGATCATAAGGCAGTTCTATTTCCAGTTTTTTAAGGAATCTCCACACTGTTCTCCATAGTGGCTGTACTAGTTTGCATTCCCACCAACAGTATAAGAGGGTTCCCTTTTCTCCACACCCTCTCCAGCATTTATTATTTGTAGACTTTTGGATCGCAGCCATTCTGACTGGTGTGAAATGGTACCTCATAGTGGTTTTGATTTGCATTTCTCTGACAATGAGTGATGTTGAGCATCTTTTCATGTGTTTGTTAGCCATCTGTATGTCTTTTTTGGAGAAATGTCTATTTAGTTCTTTGGCCCATTTTTTGATTGGGTCGTTTATTTTTCTGGAGTTGAGCTGTAGGAGTTGCTTGTATATTTTTGAGATTAGTTGTTTGTCGGTTGCTTCATTTGCTATTATTTTCTCCCATTCTGAAGGCTGTCTTTTCACCTTGCTAATAGTTTCCTTTGATGTGCAGAAGCTTTTAAGGTTAATTAGGTCCCATTTGTTTATTTTTGCTTTTATTTCCAATATTCTGGGAGGTGGGTCATAGAGGATCCTGCTGTGATGTATGTCGGAGAGTGTTTTGCCTATGTTCGCCTCTAGGAGTTTTATAGTTTCTGGTGTTACATTTAGATCTTTAATCCATTTTGAGTTCATTTTTGTGTATGGTGTTAGAAAGTGTTCTAGTTTCATAGTTTTACAAGTGGTTTACCAGTTTTCCGAGCAGCACTTGTTAAAGAGATTCTCCTTAATCCATTGTATATTCTTGCCTCCTTTGTCAAAGATAAGGTGTCCATATGTGCGTGGATTTATCTCTGGGCTTTCTATTTTGTTCCATTGATCTATAATTCTGTCTTTGTGCCAGTACCATACTGTCTTGATGAGTGTGGCTTTGTAATAGAGACTGAAGTCAGGTAGGTTGATTCCTCCAGTTCCATTCTCTTTCTCAAGATAGCTTTGGCTATTCAAGGTTTTTTTTTTTTTGCATTTCCATACAAATTGTGAAATTATTTGTTCTAGCTCTGTGCAGAATACGGTTGGTAGCTTGATAGGGATTGCATTGAATCTATAAATTGCTTTGGGCAGTATAGTCATTTTCATTATATTGATTCTTCCAATCCATGAACATGGTATATTCCCCCATCTATTAGTGTCCCCTTTGATTTCCTTCACCAATGTTTTATAGTTTTCTATATATAGGTCTTTAGTTTATTTAGGGAGATATATTCCTAAGTATTTTATTCTTTCCACTGCAATGGTAAATGGAATTTTTTCCTTAATTTCTCTTTCTGTTTTCTCATTATTAGTGTATAGGAATGCAAGGGATTTCTGTGTGTTGATTTTATATCCTGCAACTTTACTGTAATCATTGATTAGTTCTAGTAATTTTCTGGTGGAGTCTTTAGAGTTTTCTATGTAGAAGATCATGTCATCTGCAAATAGTGAGAGTTTTACCTCTTCTTTTCCATTTGGATTCCTTTTATTTTTTTTCTCCTCTGATTGCTGTGGCCAAAACTTCCAAAACTCTGTTGATTATTAATGGTGAAAGTGGGCCCCCTTGTCTTGTTCCTGACTTTAGAGGAAATGCTTTCACTTTTTCACCATTGAGGATAATGTTTGCTGAAGGGTTTGTCTTATATAGCTTTTATTATGTTGAGGTATGTTCCTTCTATTCTTGCTTTCTGGAGAGTTTTTATCATAAATGGATGTTGAATTTTGTCAAAGGCTTTCTCTGCATCTTTTGAGATAATCATATGGTTTTTGTTTTTCAATTTGTTAATGTGGTGTATTATATTGATTGATTTGAGGATATTGAAGAATCCTTGCATCCCTGGGATAAAGCCCACTTGGTCATGATGTATGATCTTTTTAATGTGTTGTTGGATTCTGATTGCTGGAATTTGTCTTTTCAAGAATACGAGAGACTGAGCATATGACCTGGCAGCTCCACTCCTAAGAGTATGTATTAAAACAAAACAAAACAGATTTTGAAAAAAAAACATGTAACTCAACCATGTACTGCAGGGAGATCAACAACATCCTATAATGGCAACACACTCCGGTACTCCTGCCTGGAAAATCCCATGGACGGAGGAGCCTGGTAGGCTGCAGGGCATGGAGTCGCGAAGAGTCAGACAGGACTGAGCGACTTCCTTTTCACTTTCTACTTTCATGCATTGGAGAGGAAATGGGAACCCACTCCAGCGTTCTTGCCTGGAGAATCCCAGGGATGGGGGAGCCTGGTGGGCTGCCGTCTTGGGGTCTCACAGAGTAGGACACAATGAAGCTGCTTAGCAGCAGCATGAGCATACATGAAAAATCTGGCTTCCCTTGTGGCTCAGCTGGTAAAGAATCCACCTACAAAGCAGGAGACATGGTTTCGACCCCTGGGTGGGAAGATCCCCTGGAGAAGGAAAAGGCTACCTACTCCAGTATTCTGGCCATGGGCTGTATAATCCATGTGGTCGCAAAGAGTCGGACATGACTGAGTGACTTTCACTACCACTACTATACCTGAAAATCAAGAAACTGATGCAGCCACTATTGAAAACAGTAAGCAGGTCTTTTATAATAATTATAATTATTTTTCCTTAAGGGTAATTGCTTTTCAGAATTTTGTTGCTTTCTTTCAAACCTCAACATGAATCAGCCATATGTATACATATATTCCTTCCTTTTGAACTACCTGCCCATTATCTCCTTCCTTGGTATAGAGGTTTTTAATACTCTAAAAATACAGTTACTATATGATCCAACAATAACACTTCTGGGCATATATCCATTAAGATGAAAACTCCCATCAGAAAAGTGATATGCACAACACTGTTTATAGTAGCACAATGTACAGTAGCAAAGACATGCAAACGACCTTAAGGCACTTAAATATGTGAGTGGATAAAGACAGATATATTATGCATACAATGGAATATTATCCATAAGAAAGAACGAAATAATGCTATTTTTTCCAACATGGATGGACCTAGAGATGATCATACTAAATAAGTCAGAGAAAGACAAGAGGAGCTTAGGTGGGTTCAGCTCACCTTGACACATCCTTTGGACGTCAGTTGATGGGAGATCTTCATTTTTTCCTCCTGGGTATCTAGAGTCAGCTGTTCCAAGAATGATGCTAAAACTGAAACTCCAGTGCTCTAGAGCCTTCCCAGTCACCTTAGTAATTTTGAAGACTTGCAGTGGTCGACTTCAGAGCCCCTGAGTACCCCTATATATACCCTTCCCCAGGTGGCCACACCCTTACACTTTATGAGGTCAGCAAGCCACTTGCACAGCCAATGGAGGCCCTGGTGAGCCTTGACCTCACAAAGCCTCATCCTGACACCTCTAGGGGAGTATGGGGAGCAAGTCAGAAAGCGTTGACCTCTCCCGATTCTTTTAACCACACCCTCTAGCTTCCTAGAGTTTTGGGCCACCTTTAAAATTTCTTATTTTACATGTTCTTTGTCCAGAAGCTTAAAAGGGAAAATTTACATAACTTTTTTTGTAGTAAAACTCCTGCATGACTGAATAGAAAATAAACACGGAATTATAAAATGACAATTGAGAAATATTTGGAAGACAGCTGACAAATGACTCATTTACCTCATTTATGCAGAGTCCAAACTTAAAATAAGAAAAGATGAAAAACCCAATAGAAGAGAATTGTGAAATAAACAATAATTTAAAAAAAAAAAAAAACATACAAATTACCCTCCCCCGAAAAAAGGAAAATTACCAAAAATCAGGAAGAAATGTCATACCTACCTGGTAATAAAATAAATGCAAACGAAAACAATAATGGATTATGATTTCTCACCATGAAAACTGCCAAAGTTCAATGACAAAGTTGAAATATACCAAATTTTTCCTCCAAATGGACGATGACAAATTGGAAAAGGAGTGTTTCAGCAGTGTTGTGAGCGCATAGTGTGACGCAACTTTCTGAAGGACAATATGACATTATCTAGTAAATTTATAAATACATAGAGCCACTTGGCAAGACCCTGTTTGGAATGTCCATTTCAGAAATATTTCTGCAATTTCACCTAGATTATATATCTAATGCTCATTGAAAAAATAATTTTTTCCCCCATCATCCTAGATAATTTCTTTGGTATACTTCCCCACACTGTCTTTCCCCATGCAACCCCTGTTCTCAGTTCTGTTATTGTAGATTACTTCTGCTTCTTTTAGAACATCCTTTAAATGGAGCCTAGAGTATGTACACATATACACATGTAGTTGCTTAACAATGTTGTGTTACATTCTGCCGTACACAAATCACACTAGGTGTACAAGTGTATAAACATAACCTCTTTCATTTAATTTTCTTCTAAATTTAGGTCATCACAGAGCATGGAGGGCAGTTCCCTGTGCTACACAGATAGTTCCCATTAGTTATCAAGGCATTATTTTCAAAAATATGCAAATGGCTATGTAGCCCAGTATCAAAAACAAACAAACAAACAAAAAACACCTTCGTAACAAAACAGGCAGATCTAAATAGTCATTTCCCAAAAGAAATCATACAGATGATGAAAAAACACTTGAAAAGAGGCTACGTTCAGGTTAGACACTCAGTCGGGTCTGACTCTTTGCGACCCTATGGACTTCAGCACTCCAGGCCTCGCTGGCCATCACCAACTCCCGGAGTCTTCCAAACTTAGGTCCATTGAGGCAGTAAAGCCATCCAACTATCTCATCCACTGTCGTCCCCTTCTCTGTCTGCCCTCCATCTTTCCCAGCATCAGGGTCTTTTCAAATGAGTCAGCTCTTCACATCAGGTGGCCAAAATATTGGAGTTTCAGCTTAAACATCAATCCTTCCAATGAACACCAGGACTGATCTCCTTTATAATGGACTGATTGGAACTCTCTGGAGCCCATGGGACTCTCAAGAGTCTTCTCCAACACCACAGTTCAAAATTATCACTTCTTCAGTGCTCAGCTTTCTTTACAGTTAAACTCTCACATCCATACAGGACTACTAGAAAAAAACATAGCCTTGACTAGATGGACCATCGTTGGCATAGTAATGTCTCTGCTTTTTAATAAGTTGTCTAGGTTGATCATAACTTTCCTTTCAAGGAGTAAGTGTCTTTTAATTTCATGGTTTCAGTCATCACCTGCAGTGATTTTCAAGCCCCCCAAAATAAAGTCAGCCACTGTTTCTGCCATTTCCCCATCTATTTGCCATAAAGTGATGAGACCATGATCTTCATTTTCTGAATGTTGAGCTTTAAGCCAACTTTTTCTCTCTTCTTTCACTTTCATCAAGAAGCTCTTTAATTCTTCTTCACTTTCTGCCTGCAGAAAGGGTGGTGTCGCCTGCATATGTGAGGTTATTGATATTTCTCCCAGCAAACTTGATTCCAGCTTGTGCTTCCTCCAGCACAGGGTTTCTCATTATGTACTCCACATATGAGTTAAATAAACACGACAACAATATACAGCCTTGATGTGCTCCTTTCCCACTTTGGAACCAGTTTGCTGTTTCATGTCCAGTTTTCACTCTTGCTTCTTGACCTGCATACAGATTTGTCAAGAGGCAGGTTAGGTAGTCTGGTATTTCCATCTCTTTGAGAATTTCCTACAGTTTATTGTTATTCACACACTCAAAGGCTGTGGCATAGTCAATAAAGAATAAATAGATGTATTTCTGGAATTCTCTTTCTTTTTCACGATCTGACAGATGTTGGCAATTTGATCTCTTGTTCCTCTGCCTTTGTTGAAACCTCCTTGAACATCTGGAAGTTCATGGTTCACGTATAGCTGAAGCCTGGCTTGGAGAATTTTGAGCACTACTTTACTAGTGTGTGAGATGAGTGTAATTGTTCTGTAATTTGAGCGTTCTTTGACATTGCCTTTCTTTAGGATTGGAAGGAAAACTAATGTTTTCCAGTCCTGTGGCCACTGATGAGTTTTCCAGATTTACTGGCATATTGAGTGCAGAACTTTCCAGCAGCATCTTTGAGAATTTGAAGTAGCTCAACTGGAATTCCATCACCTCCACTAGCTTTGTTTGTAGTGTGGCTTCCAAAGGCCCACTGGACTTCATATTCCAGGATGTCTGTCTCTAGGTGAGTGATCAGACCATTGTGATTAAATGGGTCTTGAAGATATTTTTGGTACAGTTCTCCTCTTAGTGTTTTCTGCTTCTGTTAGGTCCATATCATTTCTGTCGTTTATTGAGCCCATCTTTGCATGAAATGTTCCCTTGGTATCTCTAATTTTCTTGAAGAGATCTCTAGTCTTTTCCATTCTTTATTTCCTTCTATTTCTTTGCACTGATCACTGAGGAAGGCTTTCTTATCTCTACTTGCTATTCTTTGGAACTCTGCATTCAAATGGATATAGCTTTTCCTTCTTCCTTTGCTTTTGGCTTCTCTTCTTTTCACAGCTATTTGTAAGGCCTCCTCAGACAGCCATTTTACTTCTTTGCATTTCTTTTTCTTGGGGATGGTCTTGGTTCCTGTCTCCTGTACAGTGTCATGAACCTCCATCCATAGTTCATCATCACTATTCATTAGAGAAATACAAATCAAAACTACAATGTGGTATTCCTTCACACCAGGCCGAATAGATAGCAACTAAAATTCTACAAGCAATAATTCCTGGAGAGAATGTGGGAAAAAAGGGAACAATCTTGCACTGTTAGTGGGCATGGAAATTGGTACTGCTACTATGGTGAAGAGTATTGCTGCTCCTTTAAAAACTAAAACATATAATCACCTTATGACCTACTCCTGGGCATTTTTTCTGGAAAAAACCTTAAAACCAAAAGATTGATGCACCCTAATGTTCATTACAGTATTATTTCCTGGAGGCACGACATGCAACATTTTTTAATTATGGAAAAAACGGAAAAAAGGAAAAAAAGAATAAAAAAAGTATAAAGCAAGCAGTCTCTAAAGATGTGGTCAAATTCCTCAGTATTTGTAAAAGGAAAATCTTCAGTATAAGTAAACAAAGCAAGAACCACATATCAGAACCAAGTTATATGTTAAAATTCAAATAACAGAAAGTATTTTATAGTGAAAGAACTAACACACCCTGATATTTTATCTCTCCAGCTCAGGAACTCAGAATTACTTTTTTTTGTTTTTAAATAAATTTTATTTTATTTTACAATATTGTATTAGTTTTGCCAAATATCAAAATGAATCCGCCACAAGTATACCTGTGTTCCCCATCCTGAACCCTCCTCCATCCTCCCTCCGCATACCCTCCCTCTGGGTTGTCCCAGTGCACCAGACCCAAGCATCCAGTATCATGCACTGAACCTGGACTAGCAACTCATTTCATACATGATATTATACATGTTTCAATGCCATTCTCCCAAATCTTCCCACCCTCTCCCTCTCCCACAGAGTCCATAAGACTGATCTATACATCAGTGTCTCTTTTGCTGTCTCGTACACAGGGTTATTGTTACCATGTTTCTAAATTCCATATATGTGTGTTAGTATACTGTATTGGTGTTTTTCTTTCTGGCTTACTTCACTCTGTATAATAGGTTCCAGTTTCATCCATCTCATTAGAACTGATTCAAATGTATTCTTTTTAATGGCTCAGTAATACTCCATTGTGTATATGTACCACAGCTTTCTTATCCATTCATCTGCTGATGGGCATCTAGGTTGCTTCCATGTCCTGGCTATTATAAACAGTGCTGCGATGAACATTGGGGTACATGTGTCTCTTTCCCTCTGGTTTCCTCAGTGTGTATGCTGAGCAGTGGGTTTGCTGGATCATAAGGCAGTTCTATTTCCAGTTGTTTAAGGAATATCCACACTGTTTTCCATAGTGGCTGTACTAGTTTGCATTCCAACCAACAGTGTAAGAGGGTTCCCTTTTCTCCACACCATCTCCAGCATTTATTGCTTGTAGACTTTTGGATCACAGCCATTCTGAGTGGTGTGAAATGGTACCTCAGAGTGGTTTTGATTTGCATTTCTCTGATAATGAGTGATGTTGAGCATCTTTTCATGTGTTTGTTAGCCATCTGTATGTATTCTTTGGAGAAATGTCTATTTAAGGAACTCAGAATTCTGAGCGAGTAGTAAATGAGATCATGGGCGATTTCTTTCTTTCTTTCTTTTTCTAGGAAATTAACATTTTCTGTTATGATCATGTATGAATTTTTTAATAAAGTTATAAAGTATATTTTTTAATATGTGAATAATGCATCTGGATTTTATAAATTTCATTCATAAGCATTCTTCTATTTCTCCATGAGATGGCAGTATAACCACAGTAAATATTTCTTCATACACATTTATATATATGAGTGAATACATTCGGATTTTATAAATTACATTCATTATCATTTTTCTATTTCTGCTTGAGAGGGCATCATATGCATCCATTCAGTTCAGTTCAGTCGTTCAGTGGTGTCCGACTCTTTGGAACCCATGAATCGCAGCACGCCAGTCCTCCCTGTCCATCACCAACTCCCAGAGTTCGCTCAGACCCACGTCCATTGAGTCAGTGATGCCATTCAACCATCTCATCCTCTGTCGTCCCCTTCTCCTCCTGCCTCCCATCCCTCCCAGCATCAGAGTCTTTTCCAATGAGTCAATTCTTCGCATGAGGTGGCCAAAGTACTGGAGTTTCAGTTTTCGCATCATTTCTTCCAAAGTAATCCCAGGGCTGGTCTCTTTCAGAATGGACTGTTTGGATCTCCTTGCAGTTCAAGGGACTCTCAAGAGTCTTCTCCAACACCAGAGTTCAAAAGCATCAATTCTTCGGCGCTCAGCTTTCTTCACAGTCCAACTCTCACATCCATACTTGACCACTGGAAAAACCATAGTCTTGACTAGATGGATTTTTGGTGGCAAAGTAATGTTTCTGCTTTTCAATATGCTATCTAGATTTGGTCATAACTTTTCTTCCAAGGAGTAAGCGTCTTTTAATTTCTTGGCTGCAGTCATCATTTGCAGTGATTTTGGAGCCACCAAAAATAAAGTCTGACACTGTTTCCACTGTTTCCCCATCTATTTCCCATGAAGTGATGGGACCGAATGACATGATCTTCATTTTCTGAATGTTGAGTTTTAAGCCAACTTTTTCCTTCTCCTCTGTCACCTTCATCAAGAGCATAGTAAACATTTATTCATATGCACATATACATATGAGAGGATACATCAACATTTTATTAATTACATTCATAAGTATTCTATGTCGAAACATAAGCACAATGAATATTTTTTCATACCCACATATACTCTGGAGAGTCTCTTGGATTGCAAGGAAATCAATTCAGTCAATCCTTAAGGGTATTACTGTTGGATATACACTGGAAGGACTGATGCTGAAACGTCAATACTTTGGCTACCTTATCTGAAGAACTGACTCATTGGAAAGGCCCCTGATGCTGAGAAAGATTGAAAGCAAGAGGAGAAGCAGACAACAGAGGATGAGATCATTGGTTCACATCACCCACTCGGTGCATCTGAGTTTAAGCAGGCTTGGGTAGTAGGTAATTGGACCGGGAAGCATGGCATGCCACAGTTCATGGAGTCGAAAAGAGTTGGACTCGACTGGGCAAATTAAGTGAAGTGACAGATACATATAAAATCCTTATACAGACTCAAAATGGACATACTATACCAAGAGTGATTTATAAGCACTTTTTAATAATATATTTTAGAAAATAACCATAGATGAATAGCTCCATGTATGGTTAAAAAGATACAGGAATATGTACAGTTACAACAATAAGGCCATTTGAGTCAACATGCAAGGTCTGAGAGCTGATCATACTAAATGAAGTGAGGCACACAGGGAAACATATATACCAAATAATATCATAATATCCAAATGTGGAATCTAAGATATGACACAAATGAACATATGTATGAATCAGAAAGACACTCATAGACATAGAGAATAGACTTACAGCTTCAGGGCAGAGAGAATTGGGGGAGAAATGGAGTAAGAGACTGGGGTTAAGAGATAGAAAACAAATTATATGGAATGGATTGACAAATTCCTACTCTAGAGCACAGAGGACTACATTCAGTATCCAATTATAAATCATAATGAAATGTGATTTAAAAAGGCATATATATATATATATATATATATATATATATGTATATAAATCATATATATATAAATTATATATATATGTCTTCCCTGGCAGTCCAGAGGTTAAGACTGCAGATTTCCACTGCAAGGGATGCAGGTTCAAACCCTGGTCAGGGAACTAATTCCACTTGCTGCACAGTTTAGCCAAAAAAAAAAAAAAACAAGAGAGAGAGATTAAATAAAAGAATGCATGTGTGTGTATATATATATATATCTCCACACTCAACGTATACATATGTAAATATATGTCTATAACTGAATCACTTTGCTGTAAAGCAGAAATTAACACAAAATTATAAATGGACTATACTTCAGTTCAAAAGTAGCATGACTGAGGAAAGAAAAGATTGCTATATTTCATTGTGTGTAAAGTTAATATCCAAAGAAAATTGCTGTATACAAACACGGCTGACTACTTAATGGCAGGCTTGCTGAGATACTTAAGGAGACACATATTGAAATGCACCAAGGAAAAAGATTGATTGTTGATTGGAAAGAGGGATGGACAAATGGATAGATAGGTGACAAAGAAAGTATGATAAATCGGTTACAAAACCAGGCTTCTATGTATGCTGTGTAAAAGAGACACATCTGAAACCAAGGGGCATATACAGAGTGAAAGTGAAGGGCTGAGAAAAGGTATTTCATGCAAAATGTGAGCAACAGGAATCAGGAGTAGCAATACTCATATCAGACAAAATAGACTTTGAAATAAAGGGTGTGGAAAGAGACAAAGAAGGCCACTACATAATGGTCAAAGGATCAATCCAAGAAGAAGATATAACAATTATAAATATATATGCACCCAACATAGGAGCACTCAATACGTAAGGCAAATGCTAACAAGTATGAAAGGGGAAATTAAAAACAACACAATAATAGCGGGAGACCTTAAGACCCTACACACACCTATGGATAGATCAACCAAACAGAAAATTAGCAAGGAAACACAAACTTTAAGTGATACAATGGATCAGTTAGACCTAATTGATTTCAAAAGAACGTTTCACGCCAAAGCAATGAATTTCACCTTTTTCTCAAGTGCACATGGAACATTCTCCAGGATAGATCACATACTGGGCCACAAATCTAGCCTTGGTAAACTGAAAACAAAAATCAAAATCATTTCAAGCATCTCTTCTGATCACAAAGCAGTAAGATTGCATGTCAACTACAGGGGGAAAGAAACCATGACAAATAGAAACATATGGAGGGTAAACAACGTGCTTCTGAAAGACCGACATATAACAGAAGAAATCAGAAATGAAATGCAAATATGCATAGAAACAAATGAAAATGAAAACACAACACATACAAATAGCTGTGAAAAGAAGAGAAGAGAAAAGCAAAGGAGAAAAGGAAAGATATAAACATCTGAATGCAGAGTTCCAAAGAAAAGCAAGAAGAGAAAAGAAAGCCTTTTTTCAGCGATCAATGCAAAGAAATAGAGGAAAATAACAGAATGGGAAAGACTAGGGATTTCTTCAAGAAAATAAGAGATACCAAAGGAACATTTCATGCAAACATTGGCTCGATAAAGGACAGAAATGGTATGGACCTAACAGAAGCTGAAGATATTAAGAAGAGATAGCAAGAATACACGGAAGAACTGTACAAAAAAGATCTTCATGACCCAGATAATCACGATGGTATGATCACTGACCTAGAGCCAGACACCCTGGAATGTGAAGTCAAGTGGGCTTTAGAAAGCATCACTACGAACAAAGAGAGTGGAGGTGATGGAATTCCAGTTGAGCTATTCCAAATCCTGAAAGATGATGCTGTGAAAGTGCTGCAGTCAATATGCCAGCAAATTTGGAAAACTCAGCAGTGGCCACAGGACTGGAAAAGGTGAGTTTTCATTCCAATCTGAAAGAAAGGCAATGCCAAGGAATGCTCAAACTACAGCAAAATTGCTTTCATCTCACACGCTAGTAAAATAATGCTCAAAATTCTCCAAGCCAGGCTTCAGTAATATGGGAACCATGAATATCCTGATGTTCAAGCTGGTTTTAGAAAAGGCAGAGGAACCAGAGACCAAATTGCCAACATCTGCTGGATCATGGAAAAAGCAAGAGAGTTCCAGAAAAACCTCTATTTCTGCTTTATTGACTATGCCAAAGCCTTTGACTGTGTGGATCACAATAAACTGTGGAAAATTCTGAGAGAGATGGGAATCCCAGACCACCTGATCTGCTTGTTGAGAAATTTGTATGCAGGTCAGGAAGCAACAGCTGGATCTGGACATGGAACAACTGACTGATTCTAAATAGAAAAAGGAAAAAAAAATAAATAGAAAAAGGAGAACGTCAAGGCTTTATATTGTCACCCTGTTTATTTAACTTCTATGCAGAGTAAATCATGAGAAACGATGGACTGGAAGAAACACAAGCTGGAATCAAGATTGCCGGGAGAAATATCAATAACCTCAGATATGCAGATGACACCACCCTTACGGCAGAAAGTGAAGAGGAACTCAAAAGCCTCTTGATGAAAGTGAAAGTGGAGAGTGAAAAGGTTGGCTTAAAGCTCAACATTCAGAAAACGAAGATCATGGCATCCGGTCCCATCACGTCATGGGAAATAGATGGGGAAACAGTGGAAACAATGTCAGACTTTATTTTTTGGGCTCCAAAATCACTGCAGATGGTTACTGCAGCCATCAAATTAAAAGACACTTACTCCTTGAAAGGAAAGTTATGACTAACCTAGAGAGCATATTCAAAAGCAGAGACATTCCTTTACCAAAAACATTCGTCTAGTCAAGGCTATGGTTTTTCCTGTGGTCATGTATGGATGTGAGAGTTGGACTGTGAAGAAGCTTGAGTGCCGAAGAATTGATGCTTTTGAACTGTGGTGTTGGAGAAGACTCTTGAGAGTCCCTTGGACTGCAAGGAAATCCAACCAGTGCATTCTGAAAGAGATCAGCCCTTGGATTTCTTTGGAAGGAATGATGCTAAAGCTGAAGCTCAAGTACTTTGGCCACCTCATGCGAAGACTTGACTCATTGGAAAAGTCTCTGATGCTGGGAGGGATTGGGGGCAGGAGGAGAAGGGGAAGACATAGGATGAGATGGCTGGATGGCATCACTGACTCCATGGGCGTGAGTCTCAGTGAAATCCGGGAGTTGGTGATGGACAGGAAGACCTGGCATGCTGCGATTCATAGGGTCGCAAAGAGTTGGACATGTCTCAGCGACTGATCTGATCTGATCTGATCTGAAGGGAAAGGTTCATAGAAATACAAACTTACCCTAAGAAACAAGAGAAACCTCAAATAAATGACCTAACTTTACACCCAAATCAACTAGAAAAAGGAGAAGTGAAGAATCCCAGGGTTAGAAGAAGGAAAATGTAATAATAACAATTAGGTGGTATACTCGTTTTCACTATATTGATTCTTCCAATCCATGAACATGTTATATTTCTCCATCTATTAGTGTCCACTTTGATATGTTTCACCAGTGTTTTATAGTTTTCTATGTATAGGTCTTTAGTTTCTCTAGGTAGATACATTCCTAAGTATTTTATTCTTTCCATTGCAATGGTGAATGGAATTGTTTCCTTAATTTCTCTTTCTGTTTTCTCATTATTAGTGTATAGGAATGCAACGGATTTCTGTGTGTTGATTTTATATCCTGCAACTTTACTGTAATCATTGATTAGTTCTAGTAATTTTCTGGTGGAGTCTTTAGAGTTTTCTATGTAGAGGATCATGTCATCTGCAAATAGTGAGAGTGTTACTTCTTCTTTTTAATTTGGATTCCTTTTATGTCTTTTTCTGCTGTGATTGCTGTGGCCAAAACTTGAAAAACTATGTTGAATAGTAATGGTGAAAGTGGGCATCCTTGTCTTGTTCCTGACTTTAGAGGAAATGCTTTCAATTTTTCACCATTGAGGATAATGTTTGCTGTGGTTTTGTCATATATAGCTTTTATTATGTTGAGGTATGTTCCTTCTATTCCTGCTTTCTGGAGAGTTTTTATCATAAATGGATGTTGAATTTTGTCAAAGGCTTTCTCTGCATCTTTTGAGATAATCATATGGTTTTTATTTTTCAATTTGTTAATGTGGTGTATTATATTGATTGATTTGAGGATATTGAAGAATCCTTGCATCCCTGGGATAAAGCCCACTTGGTCATGGTGTATGATCTTTTTAATGTGTTGTTGGATTCTGATTGCTAGAATTTTGTTAAGGATTTTTGTATCTATGTTCATCAGTGATATTGGCCTGTAGTTTTCTTTTTTTGTGGGATCTTTGTCAGGTTTTGGTATTAGGGTGATGGTGGCCTCATAGAATGAGTTTGGAAGTTTACCTCCCTCTACAACTACCCAAAGCAACTTATAGATTCAATGCAATCCCTATCAAGTTACCAACGGTATTCTTCACAGAGCTAGATAAATAATTAAACAATTTGTATGGAAATACAAAAAAAAAAAAAACAAAAAACTCAAGTACCCAAAGCTATCTTGAGAAAGAAGAATGGAACTGGAGGAATCAACCTAGCTGACTTCAGGCTCTACTACAAAGCCACAGTTATCAAGACAGTATGGTTCTGGCACAAAGACAGAAATATAGATCAATGGAACAAAATAGAAAGCCCAGAGATAAATCCATGCATATATGGACACCGTATCTTTGACAAAGGAGTCTATAATATATAACGGATTAAAGACAATCTCTTTAACAAGTGGTGCTGGGAAATCTGGTCAACCACTTGTAAAAGAATGAAACTAGAACACTTCTAACACCATACACAAAAATAAACTCAAAATGGATTATAGATCTAAACATAAGACCAGAAACTATAAAACTCCTAGAGGAGAACGTAGGCAAAACACTCTCTGACATACATCACAGCAGGATCCTCTATGACCCACCTTCCAGAATATTGGAAATAAAAGCAAAAATAAACAAATGGGACCTAACTAAACTTAAAAGCTTCTGCACATCAAAGAAAACTATTAGCAAGGTGAAAAGGCAGCCTTCAGAATGGCAGAAAATAATAGCAAATGAAGCAACTGACAAACAACTAATCTCAAAAATATACAAGCAACTCTTACAGCTCAACTCCAGAAAAATAAATGACCCAATCAAAAAATGGGCCAAATAACTCAATAGACATTTCTCCAAAGAAGACATACAGATGGCTAACAAACACATGAAAAGATGCTCAACATCACTCATTATCAGAGAAATGCAAATCAAAACAACTATGACGTACCATTTCACACGACTCACAATGGCTGTGATCCAAAAGTTTACAAGCAATAAATGCTGGAGAGGGTGTGGAGAAAAGGGAACCCTCTTACACTGTTGCTGGGAATGCAAACTAGTACAGCCACTATGGAGAACAGTGTGGAGATTCCTTAAACAACTGGAAATAGAACTGTCTTATGATCCAGCAATCCCACTGCTAGGCATACACACCGAGGAAACCAGAATTGAAAGAGACACATGTACCCCAATGTTCATAGCAACACTGTTTATAATAGCCAGGACATGGAAGCAACCTAGATGTCCATCAGCAGATGAATGGATAAGAAAGCTGTGGTACATATACACAATGGAGCATTACTCAGCCACTAAAAAGAATAAATTTGAATCAGTTTTAATGAGGTGGATGAAACTGGAGCCTATTATACAGAGTGAAGTAAGCCAGAAAGAAAAACACCAATACAGTGTACTAAAGCATATATATGAAATTTAGAAAGATGCTAACAACCCTGTGTATGAGACAGCAAAAGAGACACTAATATATAGAATAGTCTTATGGACTCTGTTTCAGAGAGAGAGGGTGGGAAGATTTGGGAGAATAGCATTGAAACATGTATAATATCATGTATGAAATGAGTTGCCAGTCCAGGTTCGATGCACGATACTGGATGCTTAGGCCTAGTGCACTGGGATGACCCAGAGGGAGGGTATGCGGAGAGAGGAGGGAGGAGGGTTCAGGATGGGAAACACAGGTATACCTGTGGCGGATTCATTTTGATATTTGGCAAAACTAATACAATTTGTAAAGTTTAAAATAAAATAAAATTAAAAAAAAAAAACAATTAGGGCAGAAATACATGAAAAAAAGCAAAGGAAACTATAGCAAAACTCAGCAAAATAAACGCTGGTTCTTTGAGAAGATAAATAAAATAGACAATCCATTAGCAAAACTCATCAAGAAAGAAAGGAGAGATAATCAAATCAACAAAATTAGAAAGGAAAATGGATAAATCACAGCAGACAACACAGAAGTACAAAGGATCATAAAAGACTACTATCAGCAGCTATAGGACAATAAAATGGACAACTTGGAAGAAATGAACAAATTCCTAGAAAAGTATAACAATCCAAAACTGAACCAGGAAGAAATAGATAATCCCAACATACCCATCACAAGCATGGAAAGCCAAACTGTAATCAAAAATCTTCCATCGAACAAAAACGAAGCTCAGGACCAGATGACTTATTCACCCTCATGGTTACCCTGGACACAGCTGGAGAGAACAAGAGAGGGAGCACAGAAAGCCACTTGTTTGGGGAAGAGCGTGAAGATGGATAGGAACGATAGTTTCAGGAAAAGTGTGACCAGAGAAGGGCTATGTGCCAGGCCAGTAGAGGGCAGGGGGTCTTACGGGGCGGTGTCAATGGGCAAGAGGAGCTTGGATGGGTGCAACTCACTTTGACACTTTTGTGGACCTCAGTTGACAGGAGGTCTTCATCTTTTCCTCCTGGTTGCCTGAAGTCAGCTGTTCCATAAGTGCTCTAGAGCCTTGTGGCTTCTGAGTCTCTTTAGTCATTTTGAAGACTCCCAGTGGTCTGCTCCAGAGCCCCTGAGCACAACTCTATATACCCCTCCCTAGGGTCCACAGCATTATGCTTTATGAGATCAGCAACTCACTTCCCCAGCCAATGGTGGCCCTGGCTGAGAATTGACATCACAAAGCGCAATCCTGATACCTCTAGGGCAGAATGGGGGGCAACTCAGATGATTTGATGGGGGGGGGGAATGCATCATTTTTAATGGCCCTTAGGAGCCCTCCAAACTCACCTGTCATCCTCATCTCTCTAAGTCAACTCTGTTGTGTCACAAGGCAGGGAGCATGTGTCTCCTCCAAACCTTGACCCACAGCCACAGTACCGAGGCTTTGATTCTGTTCTCTCCCACATTTCACCATCATCTAGATTGTAATATCTTGCCTAAAGTACCTCCATGATAATTAGGCTGTATTGAAGTGTCTGTGGAAATGAGAATCATCCCACTTTCCTCCTACAGTTCAGTTCAGTCTCTCAGTCGTGTCTGACTCTTTGAGAGGTGGTCTTAAAGCACTTTCAAGACCATTTAATTCTGGGCCACCTCCCAGAAGCTTTTTCCATCCCACCTCCTTTGTTCTAGATTCCATTCAGACACTGCTGTCTTCAGACTGTGAGACTGCACTGAATACACTTGCCCTTTCTCCACATGGAGCTGTCTTGCTTCAAGTCTTGGACTCATGGTCCCCTCACTATGTGTAAAAAAAATGGTTCCCCAAAGACGTGCACATGAATGTTCATAGCAGTCTTATTTCTAATAGTCCAAAAGTTGAGATGAACAAGATGGCAGAGTGGTAGTTGCAGGAGGAATACACCTCTCTCCTTAGACACATCAGGAATACATCTTCAGACACAGAAGTGCTTGCAGAACACCAGCTGAGAGCTGACAGGAGTACCTGACCAGTGGAAAAGAATGTATAGAACCACAAAACTTGGTAGGATGAAGGAACTAGGGGGAAAAACAGGAGTGTTAATAGGTCTGAACCTGCCCTTGGTGGGTGGGAGAATTGAAGTAGGTTTCCACTCCCCACATTGGAGTAATTGTTTGGATCAGAGGAGAAACAGTTAAGGCTGAGAATGAATCAGCTGATCTGTGGCAGCCTACACCAATACATACAATGTATGACATAGCATAATCCATTGGTTTTTGTCCCCTTAAGAGTGTAGCATTCGTTAAACATTTGAAAATCCATCAGGATAAAGCAACTTACTAAAGAACCGAAAATGATGACACAGTAGGGTCATCTCGATAAATGCTGAAAAATAATTTGATAAAATCTAATATCCCTGGGTTGGGAAGATTCCCTGAAGTAGGGATTGGCTACCCACTTCAGTATTCTTAGGCTTTTCTGGCAGGTCAGCTCTTAAAGAAAGTGCCTGGCATCTCAGAGATCTGGGTCCATCCTTGGGTTGGGAAGATCCCCTGGAGGAGAGCATGGCAACCCATTCCAGTATTCTGGCCTGGAGAATCCCCAAGGCCAGAGGAGCCTGTTCGGCCTACACTTCATGGGGTTGCAAAAAGCTGGACACAACTCTGTGACTGAGCACTTTCTGTATAAAACATTTTAGCAAACTAGAAATAGAAGAAGAAATAGAAATAGAATTGGAGGAGGCAATGGCACCCCACTCCAGTACTTTTGCCTAGAAAATCCCATGGATGGAGGAGCCTGGTAGGCTGCAGTCCATGGGGTCGCTAAGAGTCAGACACGACTGAGTGACTTCACTTTCACTTTTCACTTTCATGCATTGGAGAAGGAAATGGCAACCCACTCCAGTGTTCTTGCCTGGAAAATCCCAGGGACTGGAAGCCTGGTGGGCTGCCGTCTATGGGGTCGCACAGAGTTGGACAGGACTGAAGCGACTTAGCAGCAGCAGAAATAGAAGACTTCCTCAACCTTATGAAAGTACTACACTATCACTAACATCATACTTTATGGTAGAACACTGAGTGTTTTACTTCTAAAATCACAATCAACAGAAAGATGTCCACTCTCATTATATTGAATTTCTGTCCGTGAAGTCATATTAGGAAATGATTGAAAAGCTATCCAGTTTGGAAAAGAAGAATAAAGCTGTTTTTATCTGTTGGTGACATCTATGTAGAATATCCAATGAAATCTACAGGAACAGAATACCTAAAACTAAGAATTAATTTAAGCAATGTCACAAGATATACAGATGATATATAAAATTTAATAAATTGCTTTCCTATATAGTAGGCCAATTTAAAATTAAAATAAAAAATAATAACAGTCACATTGAAGTCAGAAAAACTTAAGAATCAGACAGAATATATGAAACACACCAATGCAAAAATGGACAAAAGATTTGAACAGGAAATTCACTAGATAATGATATACAGATGGCAAGTAAGCATGCAGGGCACACCGAAAGTATGGCTCTCATGAGAGACAGAGAAGAACAAGTGTGATGAGGAAGTGAAAATATTTGAACATTCATGCACTGCTTATGGGAATACAAAATAGTACACCATGGTGGAAAACAGTTTGGAAGTTCCTTCAAAAGTTAAACATTGGGTTACCATATGTCCCAGCAATCCCTTTCTTAGGTTTATACCAGCAAGTATGAAAAAAAAAAATACCCAAAGAAGTGCACATGAATGTTCATAACAGTCTTATTTCTAGTAGTCCAAACGTTGAGATGAACAAAATGGCAGAACAGTAGCTGGAATTGTAGTACATTTCACTCCACGGATACATCAAGGACACACCTTCAGACACAGAAGTGTGTGCAGAACATCAACTGAGAGCTGACAGGAGTACCTGACCAGAGGAAAATAATAAATAGTACCACAAAACTCGGTAGGGTGAAGGAACTAGGGGTGGGTGGAACAGGAATGTTAATAGGCCTGGACCTGCCCTCGGTGGGTGGGAGAACTCTAAGTCGGTGTCCGACCCCCACCTGGGATCAACTGTCTGGATCAGAGGAGAACTATTTTAGGCTGAGAGTGAAACAGTTGATCTGTGGTAGCCTAAATGGAATGAGAATCAGACAGTCCTTGCCACAGTCATACACACCCCAGACAGGGACACAGGTCCCATAGAAGGGACAGCAGTTGGGATCTGGATTTTGCAGATTGTGGAGCAATCCCAGGGGAAGGGCTGCTATTGACTGCAGAGAGACGGACTGATGGGATGTGAGGAAGGAGATCGGGTTGGAAATGCTTGTGGAGGAACACCAGGCCCCATGGAAGCAAGGGGATCCTACTGGGTCAATCATAGTGGGTGGAGCCCTCACCATAGTCTCTTTCTCCCCATACACCAGCATAGGCAGCTGAACAATAGAGAGGCTGGCCAATCAAGTGCCTGACTTACTGAGCTGCAGACTAGGACCCCACACAGGGGCCCCATCTATGTGCCTGATGCTCCAAACAACAGAGAAGTACGCCAGGCAAGGGAGCCCTCTAAGTGCCTGAAAGAGTGGAGCTATGGAGGAAGAGTGGCAAAAGAGGCCTCCTTATCACCAGCTACAAGAGGCTGGTGAAAAGACTCTGATAGGGTCAAAACTTCTGCGGCAGAGGAGGTCATTGTCCCTGCACAGTTATCGCTACCACGGTCCCCAGAAATCAAGAAGCTATGCCAAGTTCATGCTCAATGCTCGCTGGGGCGGAGCTGCTACAGGCCAAAAAAGTCTTGTGTCTATGGATACCTGGTCATTTCGGTTCAGTTCAGTTCAGATCAGTTCAGTTCAGTTCAGTCACTCATTCCTGTCCCACTCTTCGCGACCCCATGAATCGCAGCACGCCAGGACTCCCTGCCCATCACCACCTCCCGGAGTTCACCCAGATCCACGTCCATAGAGTCAGTGACGGCATCCAGCCATCTCATGCTCTGCTGTCCCCTTCTCCTTCTGCCCCCAATTCCTCCCAGCATCAGAGTCTTTTCCAATGAGTCAACTCTTCTCAAGAGGTGGCCAAAGTACTGGAGTTACAGCTTCAGCATCATTCCCCCAAAGAAATCCCAGGGCTCAATTGCTTCAGAATGGACTGGTTGGATCTCCTTGCAGTCCAAGGGACTCTCAAGAGTCTTCTCCAACACCACAGTTCAAAAGCATCAATCCTTAGGCGCTCAGCCTTCTTCACAGTCCAACTCTCACATCCATACATGACCGCAGGAAAACCCATAGCCTTGACTAGACGGACCTTTGTTGGCAAAGTAATGTCTTTGCTTTTGAATATGCTGTCTATGTTGGTCATAACTTTCCTTCCAAGGAGTAAGTGTCTTTTAATTTCATGGCTGAAGTCACCATCTGCAGTGATTTTGGAGCCCCCCAAAATAAAGCCTGACACTGTATCCATTGTTTCCCCATCTATTTCCCATGAGGTGATGGGACCGGATGCCATGATCTTCGTTTTCTGAATGTTGAGCTTGAAGCCAACTTTTTCACTCTCCACTTTCACCTTCCTCAGGAGGCTTTTTAATTCCTCTTCACTTTGTGCCATAGGGCGGTGTCATCTGCGTATCTGAGGTTACTGATATTTCTCCCGGCAATCTTGATTCCCCCTTGTGTGTCTTCCAGTCCAGGGTTTCTCATGATGTACTCTGCATAGAAGTTACATAAGCAGGGTGATAATATACAGCTTTGACGTACTGCTTTTCCTAATTGGAACCAGTCTGTTGTTCCACGTCCAGTTCTAACTGTTGCTTACTGACCTTCATAGAGGTTTCTCAAGAGCCAGGTCAGGTGGCCTGGTATTCCCATCTCTTTCAGAATTTTCCACAGTTTATTGTGATCCACACAGTCAAATGCTTTGGCATAGTCAATAAAGCAGGAATGGAGGTTTTTCAGGAACTCTCTTGCTTTTTCCATGATCCAGCAGATGTTGGCAATTTGATCTCTGGTTCCTCTGCCTTTTCTAAAACCAGCTGGAACATCAGGAAGTTCACAGTTCATGTATTGCTGAAGCCTGGCCTGGAGAATTTTGAGCATTACTTTACTAGCATGTGAGGTGAGTGTAACTGTGCAGTACTTTGAGTATTCTTTGGCATTGCCTTTCTTTGGGATTTGAATGAAAACTGACCGTTCCAGTTCTGTGGACACAGGCTGAGTTTTCCAAATTTGCTGGCATATTGAGTGCAATACTTTCACAGCATCATCTTTCAGGATCTGAAATAGCTCAACTGGAATTTCATCACTTCCTCTAGCTTTGTTCGTAGTGCTGCTTTCTAAGGCCCACTTGATTTCACATTCCAGGATGTCTGGCTCTAGGTCGGTGATCACATCATTGTGATTATCTGGATCATGAAGATGTTGATTGTTTAGTTCTTCTGTGTATTCTTGTCATCTCTTCTTAGTATCTTCTGCTTCTGTTAGGTCCATGCCATTTCTGTCCTTTATCGAGCCCATCTTTGCATGAAATGTCCCTTTGGTATCTCTAATTTTCTTGAAGAGATCTCTAGTCTTTCCCATTCTGTTGTTTTCCTCTATTTCTTTGCATTGATCACTGAGGAAGGCTTTCTTATCTCTTCCTGCTATTCTTTGGAACTCTGCATTCAGATGCGTATATCTTTCCTTTTCTCCTTTGCTTTTCGCTTCTCTTCTTTTCACAGCGATTTCTAAGGGGTCCCCAGACAGCCATTTTGCTTTTTTGCATTTCTTGTCCATGGGGATTGTCTTGATCCCTGTCTCCTGTACAATGGCATGAGCCTCATTCCATAGTTCATCAGGCACTCTATCTAACAGGTCTAGGCTCATAAATCTGTTTCTCACTTTCACTGTATAATCATAAGGGATTTGATTTAGGTCATACCTGAATGGTGTAGTGGTTTGTCCTACTTTCTTCAATTTCAGTCTGAATTTGGTAGTAAGGAGTTCATGATCTGAGTCACAGTCAGCTCCTGGTCTTGTTCTTGTTGACTGTATAGAGCTTCTCCATCTTTGGCTGCAAAGAATATAATCAATCTGATTTCGGTGTTGACCATATGGTGATGTCCATGTGTAGAGTCTTCTCTTGTGTTGTTGGAAAAGGGTCTTTGCTATGACCAGTGCATTTTCTTGGCAAAACTCTATTAGTCTTTGCCCTGCTGCATTCCGTATTCCAAGGCCAAATTTGCCTGTTACTGCAGGTGTTTCTTGACTTCCTATTTTTGCATTCCAGTCCCCTACAATGAAAAGGACACCTTTTTTTGGGTATAGTTCCATAAGGACTTGTAGGTCTTCATAGAACCGTTCATCTTCAGCTTCTGCAGCATTACTGGTTGGGGTCTAGACTTGGATTACTGTGATATTGAATGGTTTGCCTTGGAAACGAACAGAGATCATTCTGTCGTTTTTGAGATTGCATCCAAGTACTGCATTCGGAATCTTTTGTTGACCATGATGGCTACTCCAGTTCTTCTGAGGGATTCCTGCCTGCAGTAGTAGATATAATGCTCATCTGAATTAAATTCACCCATTCCAGTCCATTTTAGTTCGCTGATTCCTAGAATGTCTACATTCACTCTTGCCATCTCTTGTTTGACCACTTCCAATTTGCCTTGATTCATGGACCTGACATTCCAGGTTCCTATGCAATATTGCTCTTTACAGCATCAGACCTTGCTTCTGTCACCAGTCACATCCGCAACTGGGTATTGTTTTTGCTTTGGCTCCATCCCTTCATTCTTTCTGGAGTTATTTCTCCACTGATATCCAGCAGCATATTGGGTCCCTACTGACCTGGGGAGTTCCCCTTTCAGTATCCTATCATTTTGCCTTTTGATACTGTTCATGGGGTTTTCAAGGCAAGAATACTGAAGCGGATTGCCATTCCCTTCTCCAGTGGACCACCTTCTGTCAGATCTCTCCACCATGACCCGCCCGTCTTGGGTTGCCCCAGGGGCATGGCTTAGTTTCTTTGAGTTAGACAAGGCTGTGGTCCTAGTGTGATTAGATGGACTAGTTTTTTTGTGAGTATGGTTTCAGTGTGTCTGCCTTCTGATGCCCTCTTGCAACACATACCAACTTACTTGGATTTCTCTTACCTTGGGTGTGGGGTATCCCTTCACGCCTGCTCCATCAAAGCGCAGCCACTGCTCCTTAACTTGGAAGAGGGGTATTTCCTCACTGCCGCCCTTAGTGTCCAACTGCTTGTGACATTGTAGACTGTGGCTTGCCAGGCTTCTTTCTCAGGGAAGGGGCTTCTACATGCAAAAATACTGGTACATATGGGCCAGTACTGGTTGACATACCCTTCTAGAGCACTATATGTCCTGCTGCCCTAGCCACCAACTCCTCTGAGTCCCTGATGCAGCCAGAACCACTATGACCCAAGCAGTTGCATCTCCACATCTGGCCCCCTCACAGGGGCAAACCCAAGTCCTCCAGGACAGTCTCAAGAGCAAACCCCAGTGGATGATTCACATTCAGAAGTGGGAATAAAACCACAATTGGAACCCAGGGGCAGTGTTGTTAAGGAAGAAGACCCAAAACCTTCCTACCACCTGTACAAGCTGCAGATTAAATCCACATAGCTGTGAAAAGAAGAGAAGAGAAAAGCAAAGGAGAAAAGGAAAGATATAAGCATCTGAATGCAGAGTTCCAAGGAAGAGCAAGAAGAGATAAGAAAGCCTTCCTCAGGGAGCAATGCATAGAAAAGGAGGAAAACAACAGAATGGGAAAGACTAGAGATCACTTCAAGAAAATTAGAGATACCAAGGGGGGATTTCATGCAAAGATGGGCTTGATAAAGGACGGAAATGGTATCGACCTAATAGAAGCAGAAAACATTAAGAAGAGATGGCAAGAATACACAGAAGAACTGTACAAAAAAGATATTCACGACCCAGATAATCACGATGGTGTGGTCACTGAACTAGAGCCAGACATTGTGGAACATAAAGTCAAGTGGGGCTTAGAAAGCAGCATTATGAACAAAGCTAGTGGAGGTGATGGAATTCCAGTTGAGCTATTTCAAATCTCAAAGGATGATGCTGTGAAAGTGCTGCACTCAATATGCCAGCAAATTTGGAAAACTCAGCAGTGGCCACAGGACTGGAAAAGCTGAGTTTTCATTCCAATCCCAAAGAAAGGCAATGCCAAAGAATGCTCAAACTACCTCAGAATTGCACACACCTCACACACTAGTAAGGTAATGCTCAAAATTCTCCAAGCCAGGCTTCAGCAATACATGAACTATGAACTTCCTGATGTTCAAGCTGGTTTTACAAAAGGCAGAGGAACCAGAGACCAAACTGCCAACATCTGCTGGATCATGGAAAAGCAAGAGAGTTCCAGAAAAACCTCTATTTCTGCTTTATTGCCTATGCCACAGCCTTTGCCTGTGTGGATCACAATAAACTGTGGAAAATTCTGAAAGAGATGGGAATACCAGACCACCTGACCTGCCTCTTGAGAAATCTGTATGCAGGTCAGGAAGCCACAGTTAAAACTGGATATGGAACAACAGACTGGTTCCAATTAGCAAAAGGAGTACGTCAAGGCTGTATGTTCTCACCCTGCTGATTTAACTTCTATGCAGAGTACATCATGAGAAACCCTGGACTGGAAGAAACACAAGATGGAAAGAAGATTGCCGGGAGAAATGTCAATAGCCTCATATATGCAGATGACACCACCCTTATGGCAGAAAGTGAAGAGGAACTGAAAAGTCTCTTGATGAAATGAAAGTGGAGAGTGAAAATGAAGATCATGGCATCCGGTCCCATGTACTTCATGGGAAATAGATGGGGAAACAGTGGAAAGAGTGTCAGATTTCCCCCCCCCCCCCTTTTGGGGGCGGGGGGGCGGGGCGATGTTGGTGGGACAGGGCTCCAAAATCACTGCAGATGATGACTGCAGGTATGAAATTAAAAGACACTTACTTCTTGGAAGGAAAATTATGACCAACCTAGATAGCATATTCAAAAGCAGAGACATTACTTTGCCAACAAAGGTCCGTCTAGTCAAAGCTATGGTTTTTCCTGTGGTCATGTATAGATGTGAGAGTTGGACGGTGAGGAAGGCTGAACACTGAAGAATTCATGCTTTTGAACTGTGGTGTTGGAGAAGACTCTTGAGAGTCCCATGGACTCCAAGGAGATCCAACCAGTCCATTCTGAAGGAGATCAGCCCTGGGATTTCTTTGGAAGGAATGATGCTAAAGCTGAAACTCCAGTACTTTGGCCCCCTTATGCGAAGAGTTGACTCATTGGAAAAGACCCTGATGCTGGGAGGGATTCGGGGCAGGAGAAGGGGACGACAGAGGATGAGATGGCTGGATGGCATCACTGACTCGATGGACGTGAGTCTGAGTGAACTCCGGGAGTTGGTGATGGACTGGAGGCCTGGCGTGCTGCGATTCATGGGGTCGCGAAGAGTCGGACACGACTGAGCGACTGAACTGAACTGAATAATATATAAAAAGACACTGATAACTGCCACAAAAGGAAACGTCCTAGTTCCGATAGTTGTGAACATTGGAGACAAAAAAACGTATAGGAGTAGGACCGGATTAGAATGAGCTCCCCCCAAATCAGGTTCAGAGTTCAGCACAGTTTTGGAGGGCATCCTAGGGAGGTGAGGTGGACTGCAATTTTAGCGGGTGAAAGGACTCTGAGAGCAATGACTAAAGAAAAACCTGTATTATTCTCATGTTTTGACTTGCTCTGTAGATTCTTTAGGATTTTTGTTTGTGTGGTTGGTTTCAATTCCTTCCCCTCGCCCACGGTGTAGTTGCCAATTTCATTGGCACTATGAAATCTAATGAAGCTTTTGAGCCTTATTTTTCTTCGGTCACATTTGTATTGCTGTTATAAATCTCTGTCTCTATATACAGCTTTTGAAATTCTGTGGAGTTTCCTTTTCTCTCTCTCTCTCTCTTTTTCATTTTTTAAACCTATTATTATTTTTTCTACATTTATTATTTGTTTACTTTTCCTACTGTTCTTTTCCCCTTGCAGTTAATCTTTAATGTATATAAATCTTTTCAGTTCAGTTCAGTTCAGCGGCTCAGTTGTGCCCGACTCCTTGTGACCCCATGAACCACAGCACGCCAGGCCTCCCTGTCCATCACCAACCCCCGGAGTCCAACCAAACCCATGTCCATCGAGCTGATGATGCCATCCAACCATCTCATCCTCTGTTGTTCGCTTCTCCTCCTGCTCTCAATCTTTCCCAGCATCAGGGCCTTTTCCAAAGAGTCAGCTCTTCGCATCAGGTGGCCAAAGTATAGGAATTTCAGCTTCAACATCAGTCCTTCCAATGAACACCCAGGACTGATCTCCCTTAGAATGGACTGGTTGGATTTACTTGCAGTCCAAGGGACTCTCAAGAGTCATCTGTATCTCTATTTAACTCTGCATATGTATTTTTTCCTTTCTTTCCTTTTCTCTCAATATATTTGTTAGTTTTATTTTCATTCTTTTATTCTCCAATTGGCACCTTGCTCTAGTTTTGTTTCCCAGTTTGTGCTTCAGGTGGTTCTATTCTGGTATGTATGTATATATATATATAATTTTTTTTTCCTTTGTTCACCAGGTCAATCAATCTATTGTACTTAATTTTGCTGGAATGTTTT
Organism: Bos taurus; assembly: GCF_002263795.3. Lineage (NCBI taxonomy): Eukaryota > Metazoa > Chordata > Mammalia > Artiodactyla > Bovidae > Bos > Bos taurus. The sequence goes on from NC_082638.1 coordinate 26,684,958, forward strand.
GATTTTGCTGGTGGGTGTATATGTACATGTGTCTATTCAGTCATACTTTTTACTCTTGTGATAAACCTCTGCTTCTACATTGGATTTTTACAGTTCTTTGGAGGATTCCTTGTTTTCCCATTTATTTTTGATTTTTTAATTATTTTCTATTTTTATTGTTTTAAATTTTAATTTTTTAAACCTATTATATTTATTCCATTGTTTGCCTTTCCTCTGTTCTTGTCCCCTTGCAGTTAAACTTTAAACAAACCTTGTTCGTCTACCTCTATTGAACCTTGCATATCTATTCTTTCTTTCTTTTCTTTCCTTCCTTTCCTCTCAACATTTTGTTAGTTTTATTTTCAGTGCTTTCATTCCCACTTGGGACTTTGCTTTAGATTTCTTTTCCAGCTTGTGCACTCGTTAGTTTTGTGCTTAACTGGTAGATACCATTTTTGGTTTCCGTTGTTTGCTAGGTCAGTCTATTGTAGTTTATTTTTGTTGAACTGTTTGGATTTTGCTGATGGTTGTATATGTGTATATTCCCATATATTGGAATATATGTGTATATTCCTTTATTTTAATTATTATTTGTGTGACAGTGTAACTGCCATTTGTCAGGGGTTCCCCTTTGGTTTCTCTTTTTTTTTGGATATTTATTTTAATCTAAATTAATGCCATAACAAACCACCTGTTGTAACGGTGTTCCTGGTCAATGATCCAGCCCCGAGCATTTGGAGTGGGAGCACTGACTCCAAGACCCTATACAACCGGAGAACTCCTAACCTTAGGGAGTATCAATTACTGAGAACTCACTCACGCAAACTAAACCACTTGAATACAAGACCTAGAATCACCCAACCACCAATCAGGACAACCCAACCCAGTGTAGGACACCTCATCCAAACAGCAAATAGGACAAAAATAGAAACCCAGTCGTCAGCAGACAGGATTACCCTTCTCAATCAGCCCTGCACATCAGAAGGAAAAGAAAGAAAAAAAAAAAAAAAAAACTCAGCACCAATCTCACCCAATGCAAAGCTTACACAAACCATTGGACCAAACTTAGGAGTGCAGAAACTAAAAGGAAGAAAGAATGCAAATTTGAAGGCTGGCAAAAGGAGACCTCAAACACAATAAGACCTTTTTAAAAATGAAGAAATGACAAAGAAATGCTGCACAAACAAAGGAACAAACTGGACACACAGAAATTTAAACAAATGAAGAGGAAATAGGCAAACTGCCTGAAAAACTATTCAGAATAATGATAGTAAAGATGATCAAAAACTTTGAAAATGACATGGAGACAATGCAAGAATCAATGAGCAAACCCCTAGTTGAATTGAAGAATAAGCAAAAAATAAATTGAAAAATAAATAGAGAGACAAACAACAATTACTGAAATTAAAAATACTCTAGAAAGAATCAGGAGCAGGGTATCTGAACCAGAAAATGGATCAGTGTGTTGAAAGACAAAATGGTGGAAACAACTGCGGAAGGGCAGAATAAAGTCAAAAGAATGAAAAGAACTGAGGATAGTCTCAGAGACCTCTTGGACAATGTTAAATGCACCAAGATTCAAATTATAGGGGTCCCAGAAGAAGAGAGAAAAATAAAGGGTATGAGAAAAGTTTAGAGGAGATTATACTTGAAAAACCCCCAACATGGAAAAGGAAATAGTCAATCAAGTCCAAGAGGTGCCAAGAGTCCCATTTGTGATAAACCCAAGGAGAAACAGCCCTAGACATATACTAAGCAAACTAAGGAAGATGAAACACAAAGAAAGAATATTAAAAGTAGCAAGTTAAAAGTAAGAAGTAACATCCAATGGAAACCCCATATGTTTCACAGCTGATCTTTCAACAGAAACTCTGCAGGCCAGAAGAGAATGGCATGGCATATTTAAAGCACTGAAAGAGAAAAATCTGCAGCCAAGATTACTGTACTTGGCAAGGATCTCCTTCAAAATTGATGGAGAAATCAAAGCTTTTCAGATGAGCCAAAGGTAAGAGAATACTTTACCACAAAACCAGCTTTACAACAAATGGTAAAGGGACTTATATAGTCAAGAAATACAAGAGAAGAAAAAAGAAATACAAGAGAACAAAACCGACCCCAAACATTTAAGAAAATGGCAATAAGAGCACTGCTGCTGCTGCTGCTAAGTCGCTTCAGTCCTGACCGACTCTGTGCGACCCCATAGACGGCAGACCACCAGGCTCCCCCGTCCCTGGGATTCTCCAGGCAAGAACACTGGAGGGGGTTGCCATTTCCTTCTCCAATGCATGCAAGTGAAAAGTGAAAGGGAAGTCGCTCTGTCATGTCGAACTCTGTGTGACCCCATGGACTGCAGCCCACCAGGCTCCTCCGTCCATGGGATTTTCCAGGCAAGGGTACTGGAGTGGGGTGCCATTGCCTTCTCCGAATAGGAGCACATATGTCAATAATTATTCTAAATATAAATGGATTAAATGTTCCAACCAAAAAGCCCAGACTGGCTAAATGGATACATAAACAAGACCTCGGGGTGGGGGCGTGGTCCTAAGATGGCAGAGGAATAAGATGGGGAGACCCCATTCTCCCCAACACATTCATCAAATGATCATTTGAACGCTGAGCAACTTCCACAAAACAATTTCTGAATGCTGGCAGAGGACACCAGGTACCCAAATAGGCTGCTCATTGTCTTTGAAAGGAGAACAAAGGATTGAGCAAATACCAAAGCAGAACTAGCCGGCTGTCTCCAGGCCCCTCCCCCAACAAGAGGCAGACAGCCATGTGTGTGGCAGCCAGAACCAGAAGGCAAGGGGCGACCTCAGCCTCAGAGACCGGCATTCTCCACCAAACTGTGAGCAGGCTGCCAGTTTCTAACCATGTCTTCCTGGAGTCCTGGATGGTTGACATCTGCCAGGAGAGTTGCAGCTTGAGATCAGCTCCCCAGAGGAGATACATGATACACCTGAGGCAGTGTTCTCATGGCACACCAAGGAAACTGAGCGGCCTGGACCCAGTAGGTAATTAAGATGCATGGCCCACTTGGGACGGTGCGTTGGCCAAGCACCTGGTCGCCTGAGCTGCTGGGACCTGGGAAGGGCACAAAACGCACGTGCATCTGAGTCTGTGACTTTGCGGTGTACCTGAAAACCTGAACCTTAGCAGCTTAGACCTGGGAATTGCAGGAAATGCAGGGCCCACATTGGGCAGTACCCCTGAAGAGCAATCTGGAACCTGAGCAGTGTACACGTGGAAAACACACACCACCATGATCTTGGGAAAGCCCAGTGTGTTCCATACACTGCAAGCACTTTCCCAAAATACACACCAACATTATTTGTTTGCAGTGTTCCTCCCTCCCTACAACTCAACTGAACAAGTGAGCCGAAATAAGTGACCACCTTTGCCCCCTTGTGCCAGGGCAGAAATTACACACTAAAGAGACTTGCAAAGAGAGAAAGCCAAAATAAATAAAGAAAAGGGAACCCCTCTGGGAGTGAGAGGTGCAACAGATTAAAACCCTGTAGTTAATATTGACTAAGCATAGGAAGGGGCTTATAGATCTTGTAAAGAAATGCAAGCTGGAACAAGGAATTATCTGAAACTCAACTGAACCCACACTGCCCACAATGGCCCAGAGAAATTCCTAGATACAGTTTTTCTATTATCAACCTTCTAATTTTTTAAAATTATTTATTATTTTTTCCTTCTTACTTTTTTTTTTTTTTAATTTTACAATACTGTATTGGTTTTGCCATACATCCACATGAATCTGTCATGGGTGTACACGTGTTCCCCATCCTGAACCCCCCTCCCAGTCCCTCCCTGTACCATCCATCTGGGTCATCCCAGTACACCAACCCCAAGCATCCTGTAACCTGCATCAAACCTGGGCTGGCGATTCGTTTCTTATATGATATTATACATGTTTCAATGCCATTCTCCCAAATCATCCAACCCTCCTCCTCTCCCACAGATTCCAAAAGACTGTTCTATACATCTGTGTCTCTTTTGCTGTCTCACATCCAGGGTTATCGTTACCATCTTTCTAAATTCCATAGACATGTGTTAGTATACTGTATTGGTGTGGGTTTTTTTTTTTTTTTTTTCCTTTCTTTCTTTCTGGCTTACTTCACTCGATATAATAGGCTCCAGTTTCATCCACCTCATTAGAACTGATTCAAATGTATTCTTTTTAATGGCTGAGTAATACTCCACTGTGTATACGTACCACAGCTTTCTTATCCATTCGTCTGCTGATGGACATCTAGGTTGCTTCCATGTCCTGGCTATTAGAAACAGTGCTGTGATGAACATTGTGGTACACGCGTCTCTTTCAATTCTGGTTTCCTTGGTGTGTATGCCCAGCAGTGGGATTGCTGGGTCATAATTAATCCTTTAATTTTCAATTTTACAACCTATTACCTTGCAAAATATGACCCTATTTTTAAAGCATATTTCATATTTTTAAATATATTTTGTGATTGATTGTGTTTTGTATTTTTAATATTGTATTTCAGAGAGTCTACCCTCTCCTCTAGATTTTTTTTTTTTTTACTTAAATCAATTTACTTGTTTTAACTGGAGGCTAATTACTTTACAAAATTGTAGTGGTTGTTGCCATACATTGACATGAATCAGCCATGGGTGTATCAGTTCAGTTCAGTTCAGTTGCTCAGTTGTGCCTGACTATTTGCGACCCCACGCGCTGCAGCATGCCAGGCCTCCCTGTACATCAACAACTGCTGGAGTCTACCCAAACCCATGTCCATTGAGTCGGTGATGCCATCCAAACATCTCCTCTGCTGTCCTCTTCTGCCCTCAGTCTTTCCCTGAACCAGGGTCTTTTCAAATGAATCAGGTGGCCAAAATATTGAAGATTCAGCTTCAAAATCAGTCCTTCAAATGAACACCCAGGACTGATCTCCTTTGGGATGGACTGGTTGGGTCTCCTTGCAGTCCAAGGGACTCTCAAGAGTCTTCTCCAACGCCACAGTTTAAAATCATTTATTCTCGGGAGCTCTGCTTTCTTTATAGTTCAACTCTCATATCCATACATGACCACGGGAAAAACCATAAGCTTGACTAGATGGACCTTTGTTGACGAAGTAATGTCTCTGCGTTTCAATATACTGTCTAGGTTGGTCATAACTTTCTTTCCAAGGTGTAAGTGTCTTATAATTTCATGGCTGCAATCACCATCTGCAATGATTTTGGACCCCTCCCTCCTCTCAAAGTATAACGTCAGCCACTGTTTCCCCATCTATTTGCCATGAAGTGATGGGACTGAATGCCATTATCTTAGCTTTGTGCATGTTGAGCTTTAAGCCAATCTTTTCAATCTGCTCATTCTCTTTCATCAAGAGGCTCTTTAGTTCTTCTTCACTTTCTGTCAAAAGGTGGTGTCATCTGCATATCTGAGTTATTGATATTTCTTCCGGCAAACTTGATTCCAGATTGTACTTCCTCCAGCCCAGCGTCTCACATGATGTACTCTGCATATAAGTTAAGTAAGCAGGGTGACAATATACAGCCTTGACCTACTCCTTTTCCTATTTGGAACCAGTCTGTTATTCCATGTTCAGTTGTAACTGTTCCTTCCTGACCTGCATACAGGTTTCTCAAGCGGCAGGTTACGTGGTCTGCTAATATATACCATGGGTGTATACCCATGGATGTATGTGCGTGCCTAATCCTGAACCCCCTCCCATCTCCCTCCCCATCTCATTCCTCAGGATTGTCCCAGTGCACTGGCCCTTGGCACCCTGTCTCATGCACCAAACCTGGACTGGCCTTCTATTTCACATATGGTAATATGCATGCTCCGCTTCTATTCTCCCAAATCATCCCACCCCTAGCTTCTTCCATAGAATCCAAAAGTCTGCTATTTATATCCGTGCCTCTTTTGCTCTCTCACATGTAGGGTCCTCATTACTATCTTTCTAAATTTTATACATATATATATATAATATATATATTGTGTATGGATAACATATAATATATATATATATAATATATATATATAATATATAATATAATATATAATATAATATATAATGTATAATATAGTGTATGGATGTTTTTCTTTCTGACTTGCATCACTCTGTATCATAGGATCCAGTTTCATTCACCTCATTAGAACTGATTCAAATGCACTCTTTTAAATAGCTGAGTAATATTCCATTCTGTATATGTACCAAAGCTTTACTATCCATTCATCTGCTCATGGATATCTAGGTAGCTTCCATGTCCTAAACATGAAAACACTGCTGTGATGATGAACACTGGGGTAGACGTGTCTCTTTCAATTCTGGTTTCCTCAGTGTGTATGCCCAGCAATGGGTTTCCTGGGTCACATGACAGTACTAGTTCCAGCTTTTTAAGGAATCTACACAGCGTCCCCCATACTGGCTGTACTAGTTTGCATTGCCTCCAACACTGTAAGAGGATTCCCTTTCTTCTGCAGTCTGTTCAGCATGTATTGTTTGTCGACGTTTTGATAACAGCCATTCTGACAGGTGTGAGATGGTACAACATTGTGGCTTGATTTCCATTTCTGTGATAATGAGTGATGTTGAGCATCTTTTCATGTGTTTCTTAACCATCTGTATGTCTTCTTTGGAGAACTGTCTGTTTAGTTCTTCAGCCTAATTTTTGATTGGGCCATTAATTTTTTCTGGTATTGAGTTGCATGAGCTTCCTGTATATTTTTGAGTTTCACTTAGTCAATTGCTTCATTTACTATCATTTTCTCCCGTTCTGATGACTGTCTTTTCACCTTCCTTGTTTCCTTCATTGTTCGGGAGCTTTTAAATTTGATTCGTTCCGTTGGTTTATTTTTGCTTTTATTTACATTACTCTGGGAGGTGAGTCATAGAAGGTCCTGCTGTGATTTATGTCAGAGACTGTTCTGTCTATATTTTCCTCTAGAAGTTTTACAGTTTCTGGTCTTTCATTTAGATCTTTAATCCATATTTAGTTTATTTTTGTGTATCATTAGAAAGTATTCTAGAGTCATTATTTTACAGGTGGTTGGCCAGCTTTTCCAGTGCCACTTGTTAAAGAGATCGGTCTTTTCTCCATTGTATATTCCTGAGTCCTTTGTCAAAGATAAAGTGACCATAGGTGCGTGGATTTATCTCTGGGCTTTCTATTTTGTTCCATTGGTCTATATTTCTGTCTTGGTGTCAGTAACATATTGTCTTGATAACTGTAGCTTTGTACTATAGTCTGCAGTCATGCAGGTTGATTCCTTCAGTTCCATTCTTCTTTCTCAAGATTGCTTTGGCTATTCGAGGTTTTTGTTTTTGTTTTTTTCCCCTTCATACAAACTGTGCAATGATTTGTCCTAGTTCTCTGAAAAACACTTTTGGTAGGTTGATAATTACTTTAAATGTAAACAGATTAAATGTTCCAACCAAAAGACACAGACTGATTGAATGGATACAAAAACATGACCCATATATATATGCTGTCAACCAGAAACCACCTTCAGATGCAAAGACACATATAGACTGAAATTGAGAGGATGGAAAAATACATTCTATGCAAATGGAAAGCAAAAGAAGGCTGGAATATTAATCCTGATATCAGACAGGCCTTAAAATAAGAATACTATAAAAAATAAGGAAAGACACTACACTATGATAAAAGGATCAATCCAAGAGGGAGACATAACAGTTGTAAACATCTATGCACTGAACACTTTATTGCCGAATTTTACCTTAAATTGAAGAAACTAGCGAAAATGACTAGATGATTCAGGTATGAACTAAATCAAATCCCTTATGTTTATACAGTGGAAGTGACAAATAGATTCAAGACAGAATATTGAAGATTCAAGACAGAATCAAGATAGACAGAATGCCTGAAGAACTATCGATGGAGTTTTGTGACAGTGTACAGGAGGCAGTGATCAAGACCATACCCAAGAAACACAAATGCCAAAAGTCAAAATGGTTCTCTGAGGAGGCCTTCCAAATAGCTGAGAAACGAAAAGAAGCAAAAGACAAAGGAGAGAGGGAAATATATACCCATTTGAATGAAGAGTTCCAAAGAATTGCAAGTAGAGATAAGAAAGCCTTCCTCAGCAATCAACAAAAAGAACAGAGGAAAACAATAGAATGGGAAAGACTAGAGATCACGTCAAGGAAATTAGAGATACTAAGGGAGCATTTCATGTAAAGATGGGTACAATAATGGACAGAAATGGTACGGACATAAGAGAAGCAAAAGATATTAAGAATTGATGGCAACAATGCACAGGAGAATTATACAAAAAAGATCTTCATGATGCAGATAACCAGGATAGTGTGATCACTCACCTAGAGCCAGACATCCTGGAATGTGAAGCCAAGTGGATCTTAGGAAGCAAAGCTAGTGGAAGTTATGGAATTCCAGTTGAGCTATTTGAAATCCTAAAAGACGATGTTGTGAGAGTACCACGCAATACGCCGGCAAAGTTTCAAAGCTTGGCAGTGGCCACCAGACTGGAAAACGTCAGTTTTCATCCCAGTCTCAAAGGAAGGTAATGCCAAAGAATGCTCAAACAACCACACAGTTGCACTCATCTCACGTGCTAGTAGAGTAATGCTCAAAATTCTCCAAGCCAGGCTTCAACAGTATGTGAACTGTGAACTTCCAGATGTTGAAAGTGGACTTAGAATAGGCAGAGGAACCAGAGATCAAATTGCCAACATCCACTGGATCATGGAAAAAGCAAGAGTTCCAGGAAAAACATATATTTCTGCTTTATTCATTATGCCAAAACCTCTGAGTGTGTGGGTCAAAATAAACTGTGGAAAATTCTAAAAGAGATGGGAGTACCAGGCCACCTGACTTGCCTCCTGAGAAATCTGTGTGCAGGTCAAGAAGCATCAGTTAGAACTGGACATGAAACAGCAGACTGGTTGCAAGTCGGGAAAGGAGTATATCAAGGCTGTATTTCATCACCCTGTTGTTTAACTTACAAGCAAAGGACATCATGCTAAATGCCAGGCTGGATGAAGCACAAGCTGGAATCAAGATTGTCAAGAGAAATATCAGTAATCCCATATATGCAGATAACACCACCCTTATGGCAGAAAGTGAGGACCTAAAGAGCCTCTTGATGAAAGTGAAAGAGGAGAGTGAAAAAGTTGGCTTAAAACTCAACATTCAGAAAACTAATATCATGGCATCCAGGCACATCCCTTCATGGCAAGTAGATCAGGAAACAATGGAAATAGTGCCAGACTGTTTTTCGCAGTTGGGGAGGCAAATCACTACAGATGTTGATTGCAGCCATGAAATTCAAAGGTGCTTGCTCCTTGGAAGTCACGCTATGACTTACTTAGAAAGCATTAAAAAGCAGAGACATTATTTTACCAACAATCAACCAATGTGTCAAAGCAATCCTTTTTGCAATAGTCATGTACTGATGTGAGAGTTGGAGGAGAAGGAAAGCTGAGTGCCTAAGAATTCATCCTTTGGAACTGTGGTGTTGGAGAAAACTCTTGAGGATATCAAAGCAGTCAATCCCAAGAAAATCAGTCCTGAACATACATTGAGATGACTGAAGCTCCAATACTTTGGCAACCTGATGCAAAGAAGTAACTCATTTGAAAAGACCCTGATGCTGGAAAAGATCGAAGGCCAGAAGAGAAGGGGACGATAGAAGACGAGATAGTTGGATGGCATCCTCAATGCACATGAGTTTTAGCAAGCTCTGGAAGTTGGTGATGGACAGGGACAGGGAAGCCTGGTGTGATGTTTTACCATAAAGTATGATGTTAGTTATACAGTGTATTACCATCATCAGGTTGAGGAAGTTTTCTATTTCTAGTTTGCTAAGAGTTTTTATACAGAATGTGTTCAGTCACTCAGATCTGTCCAGCTCTTTGCGACCCCATGGAGTTTAAACCCAAATGGTTCCTCTGGTTGAGGATTCTCCAGGCAAGAATATTGAAGTTGGTTGCCGTGCCTTCTGCCAGGGCATCGTCCCAACCCTGGAATAGATATCAGACTTTATCAAATTATTTTTCAGCGTTTTTCGAGATGACCCTACTGTGTTTTATTTTTTGTCCTTTAGTACTTTGAATTACACTGATTGATTTTCAAATGTTTAACCAATCCTGCACTCTTAGGGGACAAAAAGTAATAGATTATGCTGCGTTGTCTTTGTACATATTGGCATGGTCTGCGCTTCACTCTGAACACTTTCTGTTGCTACGTCTTCAAGTGCACAATTTTCTCCTGCTGTCCTGTCTAATCTGTCATTTATTCTATCGACTGTGTTTGCCATCTGACGTTACAGTTTTCCTATCTACAAGATGGAATTGGTCTACTTTATTATTTGCATGTCTCTACTTAATTTTACAAAATGCAAAAAACCCAGTCATTCCAATATTCTAATGTCTCTGTCGGCAATGTCTTAAATCTATGCCGCTTCTGGGTCAGTTTGATTTCTCAAGGGAAATTTAATATGATTTTTTCTTACCTTAGTGAGATTAAATATCTTTTTAATGTGGTTAGTGTATAGTCCCATATCTTTCTTGTCAAATGGCTGCTCATGTCTTTTAAACATCTCTGAATAAAGTGAATGTCCAGTAGTACATCTTTCTTAGAAACTGTGGGCTCGTGTGTTTTTCACATTTTTCTATCATTCTTTAGGTTCTTTGTTATAAAATTTTAACAGCCATCTTTTGGGTTTGTTTATGGTGCTTTTTTTTTTTTTTTTTTCTACCTCTTAAAATTTTAAGCAGTGTCATGCATCCAGGGTGAATAAGGAACCAGTGTACACCAGGAAGTGAGCACTTCACAGGAAACCCAGGAAGTCCCACTAAGACAAAAAACTGTGTACCCCAGGGCACACCTCAGGCTGGCTGACCCTGCTTGTCAATTAGGAACACAAGGACTGAGATGAAGCCGACACCTCATTCCCCTTTCCTCCAGAGGCAAGCACCTCAGTGAGAGACCTTGGGAACCAGACGGGGATACATGATTACACAGTGTTCCTTCCAGGAAGCTGGAATCTTGTCGTAGCTCTTCATGGAAATGAATTCCAGCATGGTCTCAATGGTGACGTAAGCAGCAATGGAGGTACCAGCTGGCAAACAAGATGAGAAAAGAGATTTGTAAGGGCACATGTTGAGAAAGCCCTTTCCAGATGAGGCTCACACAATCTGAGCAAGCACCGCCCCTTCGGGGGAATACTAATCACTCAAAGGTCGTCATTTCTTTCTTGGGATGCCTCATCCCCATCACCCTGTATAAACCCAAACTTGGGTATTACACCTAACGAGGTGAGCATGAGTCCTAGATTTGAAACTAGACAGCTCCAAGTGGACCAATAGCAAAAATATTCAGTGCATTCTCACAGCCTGAAGACAGGGGTTTCAGACTGGAAACTAGAAAAGTGAGGACACCTATGTGCAAACTGAGCAAAGGAAGTGGGATGGAAAAGATTCCTGGTAGGTGGTCCAGAATTAAATGGTGCTCAAAGTGCTTTAAGAACACCTTATAGGAGGAAAGTAGAATGATTCTCTTTTCCACAGAAACTTCGATAGAACCTAATTATCATGGAGGAATTTTAGGCAGGATATGAAAAACTAGATAATGGTGAAATGTGAGAGAGAAAAGAATGAGAAAAACTAGATAATGGTGAAATGTGAGAGAGAAAAGAATGAAAGCCTGAATACTGTGGCTGTGGGCCAAGGTTTGGAGGAGATCCAGTCTCCCTGCCATGTGGCCCTTCATGTAGACTTAGAGAGATGAGGATGGCAGGTGAGTTTGGAGGGTTCCTAAGGCCATTAAAAATGCTACCTTTCCCCCACCAAATCATCTGAGTTGCTCTCCATCCTCCCCTAGAGTTGACAGGATCGGGCTTTGTGATGTGAAGGCCCACTCAGGGCCACCATTGGCTGGGGAAATGAGTTGCTGACCTCATAAAGCATAAGGCTGTGGTCTCCTGGGAGGGGTATGCATAGGGCTGCTCAGGGGCTCTGGAGCAGACCACTGCGAGTCTTCAAAATGACTAAGGTGACTGGGAAGCCACAAGGCTCTAGAGAAGTTGTGGAACAGCAGACTCTAGATACCCAGGAGGAAAAGATGAAAAGCTCCTGTCAACAGATGTCCAAAGAAGTGTCAAGGTGAGCTGAACCCATGCAAGGTCCCTTTGCCCATTGAGACCGCCCCATAAGACCCCTCCCCTTGTCCTTGCCAGGCCCTTACCCCTTCTCCTCCCACACCCCTTCTCCTGAAGCCATTGTTCCCATCCATCTTCGCCCTCTTCCCCAAACAAACCGCCACTCTGTACTCCCTTTTTTTGTTTTCTCCAGGTGGCCAGGGTAACCATGAGGGTGAATAAGCCATCTGGTCCTGAGCTTATTTTTTCTTGTGGTTGGAAGCTTTTTGATTGCAGTTTTGCCTTCTATGTTCGTGATGGGTCTGTTGAGATTATCTATTTCTTCCTGGTTCAGTTTTGGAAGGTTATACTTTTCTGAGTATTTGTCCATTTCTTCTAAGTTGTCCATTTTATTGTCATATAGCTGCTGATAGTAGTCTCAGGATCTTTTCTATTTCTGTGTTGTCTGTTGTGATTTTTCCATTTTCATTTTAATTTGTTGAATTGATTCTTCTCCCTTTCTTTCTTGATGAATCTGGCTAATGGCTTGTCTTTTTTTTTTTTTTTTCTTTTTCAATCTTCTTAAAGAACTGTCTTCCTTTCGCTGATTTTTGTAACAGTTTCCTTTCTTTTTCACTTATTTCTTCCCTAATTTTTATGATTTCTTTCCTTCTGCTAACCCCGGAGTTCTTCATTTCTTCTTTTTCTCATTGCTTTAGCTGGGACGTTAGGTCATTTATTTGAGGTTTCTCTTGTTTCTTCAGATAAGCTTGTATTTTTATGAATCTTCCCCTTAGCACTGCTTTCTGAATCCCATTGGTTTTCATTTCATTTTCATTCATATCGTGTTTTCATTTTTGTTTGTATCTATGCATATTTTCATTTCTTTTCTGATTTCTTCTGTTATATGTTGGTTATTCAGAAGTGTGTTGTTCAGCCTCCATATGTTTGTATTTTTAATAGTTTTATTTTTCCTGCTGTTGTAGGTTGTTTAGTCGCTCAGTCGTTGCCGACTCTTGTGGCCCCATGGACTGTAGCCTGCCAAACTCCTCTGTCCGTGGAACTCTCCAGGCCAGAATACTGGAGTTGGTTGCCATTTCCTTCTCCAGAGAATCTTCCCAACTCAGGAATCGAACCTGGGTCTGCTGCATTGCAGGCAGATTCTTTGCTGACTCAGCTACAACATCTAATCTTACTGCATTGTGATCAGAAATGATGCTTGAAATGATTTCATTTTTGTTTTCTTTTTCTAATTTACCAGGGCTAGATTTATATGATCTATCCTGGAAATGTGCCATGTGCACTTGAGAAAAAGGTGAGATTCATTGTTTTGGGGTGAAGTGTCCTATAGATATCAATTAGGTCTAACCGGTCCATTGTATCATTTGAAGTTTGTGTTTCCTTGCTGATTTTCTGCTCGGTTGATCTATACATACATGTAACTGGGATATGAAAGTCTCCGACTATTACTACATTACTTTTAATTTCCCCTTTCAAATTTGTTAGCATTTGCCTTACGTACTGCGGTACTCCTATGTTGGGTACATAGGTATTTATAGAAGAAAAGGAGAGAGATAAACATCTGAATGCAGAGTTCCAAAGAATAGCAAGAAGAGATAAGAAAGCCTTCTTCAGCGGTCAATGCAAAGAAATAGAGGAAAACAACAGAATAGGAAAGACTAGGGAATCTCTTCAAGAAAATCAGAGATACCAAAGGAACCTTTCATGCAAACCTTGGCTCGATAAAGGACAGAAATGGTATGGACCTAACAGAAGCAGAAGATATTAAGAAGAGATGGCAAGAATACACAGAAGAACTGTACAAAAAAGATCTTCATGACCCAGTTAATCATGACGGTGTGTTCACTGACCTAGAGCCAGACATCCTGGAACGTGAAGTCAAGTGGGCCTTAGAAAGCAGCACTACGAACAAAAATAGTGGAGGTGATGGAATTCCAGTTGAGCTATTCCAAATCCTGAAAGACGATGCTGTGAAAGTGCTGCACTCAATATGCCAGCAAATTTGGAAAACTCAGCAGTGGCCACAGGACTGGAAAAGGTGAGTTTTCATTCCAATCCCAAAGAAAGGCAATGCCAAAGAATGCTCAAACTACCACACATTTGCACTCATCTCACACACTAGTAAAGTAATGCTCAAAATTCTCCAAGCCAGGCTTCAGTAATATGGGAACCGTGAACTTCCTGCTGTTCAAGCTGGTTTTAGAAAAGGCAGAGGAACCAGAGATCAGATTGCCAACATCCGCTGGATCATGGAAAAAGCAAGAGTGTTCCAGAAAAGCATCTATTTCTGCTTCATTGACTATGCCAAAGCCTTTGCCTGTGTGGATCCCAATAAACTGTGGAAACTTCTGAAAGAGATGGGAATACCAGACCACCTGATCTGCCTCTTGAGAAATTTGTATGCAGGTCAGGAAGCAACAGTTAGAACTGGACATGGAACAACAGACTGGTTCCATATAGGAAAAGGAGTCCGTCAAGGCTGTATATTGTCAACCTGTTTATTTAACTTCCATGCAGAGTACATCATGAGAAACGCTAGGCTGGAAGAAATACAAGCTGGAATCAAGATTGCCGGGAGAAATATCAATAACCTCAGATATGCAGATGACACCACCCTTATCGCAGAAAGTGAAGAGGAGCTAAAAAGCCTCTTGATGAAGGTGAAAGTGGAGAGTGAAAAAGTTGGCTTAAAGCTCAACATTCAGAAATCGAAGATCATGGCATCTGGTCCCATCACTTCATGGGAAATAGATGGGGTGACAGTGGAAACACTGTCAGACTTTATTTTTCTGGGCTCCAAAATCACTGCAGATGGTGACTGCAGTCATGCAATTAAAAGACGCTTACTCCTTGGAAGGAAAGTTATAACTAACCTAGATAGCATATTCAAAAACAGAGACATTCCTTTACCAACAAAGGTCCATCTAGTCAAGGCTATGGTTTTTCCTATGGTCATATATGGATGTGAGAGTTGGACTGTGAAGAATGCTGAGCGCCTAAGGATTGATGCTTTTGAACTGTGGTGTTGGAGAAGACTCTTGAGAGTCCCTTGGACTGCAAGGAGATCCAAGCTGTCCATTCTGAAGGAGATGAGCCCTGGGATTTCTTTGGAAGAATGATGTTAAAGCTGAAACTCCAGTACTTTGGCCACCTCTTGAGAAGGATTGACTCATTGAAAAAGTCTCTGATGCTGAAAGGGATTGGGCGCAAGAGGAGAAGGGGACGACACAGGATGAGATGGCTGGATGGCTTCACTGACTCGATGAACGTGAGTCTCAGTGACTTCCGGGAGTTGGTGATCTACAGGGAGGCCTGGCGTGCTGCGATTCCTGGGGTTGCGAAGAGTCAGAAACAACTGAGCGACTGATCTGATCTGATCTGATATCTTCTTCTTGTATTGATGCTTTGATCATTATGTAGTGGCCTTCACTTTCTCATTTCACAGGCTTTATTTCAGTCTATTTTATCTGATATGAATATAGCTACTCCTGCATTCTTTCGGTCTCCACTTGCATGAAATACCTTTTCCCAGCACTCCACATTCAAGCTATATGTGTACCTTGGCTTCAGGTGGTTCTCTTGTAGAGAGCATATAAAGGAGTCTGGTTTGGTAACCATTTTACAATACTTCCTTTGTCACCTATCTATCCATTTGTCCATCCCTCTTTCCAACGCACAGTTGATCTTTTTCCTTGTTGCTTTTGTTTTAAATTGCAGACATCAGTATGTGTCTCCTTAGATATTTCAGCAAGCCTGCCATTAAGTAGTGAGCCGAATTTGTTTACAGCAATTTTCTTTGGATACTAATTTTAGATACAATGATATATAGCAATATTTTCTTTTCACAGTCACGTTACTTTTTAACTGAAGTATAGTTGATTTACAACATTGTGTGAATGTCTGTTTTACAGAAAAGTGATTCAGTTATGCACATATATACGTGTAAATGCATTGTGTGTACACACACACACACACACACACACATATATATACACATTCTTTTATTTAATCTTTATGTATGTATGCATTTATTTATTTATTTAATTTTTTTTACTACACTGTAGTGCGTGTGATTAGTTCTATAACCAGGATTTGAACATGTATCCACTGCAGTGCAAGTGTGGAATCTTTACTGCTGGACTGCCAGGGTTCCCCCATATATATTTGTTTTCATTATAAGTTATCATGGGGTACTGAATATATTTCTCTGTGTTCTACAGTAGAAACTTGTCAATCCATTCCATGTACTCTAGTTTATATCTCCTCCCCCCAATCTCTTAGTCCATTGCTCCCCCAATTCTCTCTGCCTTGGAAGCCTCAAGTCTGTTATATATGTCCATGAGCTTGCATCTGTTGCATACACATGTTCATTTGTGTCAAATCTTAGATTCTACATTTGAATGATATAGTTTGGTATTTGTCTTTCTCTGTGTGCCTTATTTCATTTAGTATGATTATCTCTCGGGCCATGCATGTTGACTCAAATGGCCTTATTTTTGTAGTTGTACATTTTCTTGTATCCTTCTAACTATACATAGAATTATTCATCTGTGATTAATTTCCTGTATATATTTTTTAAATGAGTGTAGTACACCACTCTTGGTATAGTACATCCATTTTGAGTCTGTATTAGGATTTTATATGGATATGTCAGTCACTTCAATTCAATTGCTCAGTTGTGTCCGATGGTTTGGAACCCCATGGACTGTAGCATGCCCCGCTTTCCCTGTCAATCACTAACTCCGGGAGCTTGTGTCTCCTTCCTTCTCAGCTTTATTATAGTTCGTATTTCTTGTTTGACGAATCTGTACAGAGTTTCCTTTGTTGTGGCTGTACTGATTCTCGCTCCCTTACATCGATACACAGAGGCAGTCAGCAGTGTTTATTTTCTCTGACCTGCTCTCAGAAGTGTGTACGACATCACTCTTGCTAAGTCGGTCCCTGTAGATTATGTATGTGACAGGTATTTGTGGGAATCCATGAATTTCAGCCTACCAATATAAGCCTTCCAGGGAGTTCCATTTTACCTCGGTTGGGGTACTCACTACCAGCAATATTGTCTGTCCTATGTGAAACGTAAATTCTGTAACACAACTCTCATCTGCCCTTCTTCAGTGACTCTGATTATCACAATTGTCTGTACCTCTGACAAGGTCATTCTTTCCTTGTTTCAATGCTTGAGTCATATTCCGTCATGAACCCCTACCCCATTCCTTTATCTGTTCATCTCTCTGTCCCCGTGTACTTCCTTTAATTTCATCTCTGGGCATTGGGAATCCTGCTGCAGTGCATGCTCTTGGGCATGTGGTTTTCAAAGTCTGTGTATTTCTGAAGTATCATAGGAGTGGAGAAGCCCTGTCATATTTTCTTTTTTTTTTTTTATAAAGCCACGTGGACAGTGATTCTTATACTGGCTCCTCCCGCTGATATACCCTCACTACTATAAAAGGATCCCGCTGACTAACGTTAATCTACCATTTCTGGCCTGGTCTGTTTTCCACGGTGGCCTTTTTCACTGGTCAGAGTTGATATCTTGTGGCAGTTTGTATCTCTGATAAGAAACCTTGTGGAGTACTATTCATGGGCTTTTTGCTTTTAGAAAGCACTTTGAGTTGTATTTTCCTGTTGATACTTTCTTCCTGAGAGTGTTCCAGTTGTGTGTGTGTGTGTGTGTGTGTGTGTGTATTTATTTAATTTTGGGTGTGTGACCTTGACATGTTCAAGGGTGGGTGTCCTGTCGAGTCCAGAGGCCTTGTGAATATCAGATGTCCATCAGCGATAGTTTTGATGCTGCAGTTGCAGAGAAAATCTTCCATGCTGAAGGGTTTCTTTATTCTGTCCTATTTTAGGATGGTCTGTGCCGCCTGAGAATTTTACTCAGGCCTGGTTGTATATTAAAGTAGAAAGAGCCAGAGGATGCCGGCAAACCTGGTGACTGCTCACACTTGGTGACTGCTCACACTTGGATTTTATTTTAAGTAAAAGTCAATCCTTGATTGACAAGGACACGTTTGTTTTACTTGTACAGATTCTTGTTCCATGGGACTGAGAATACTAGATATTCAGCTGTGCTTGTTTTCACCTACATGTTATTAGAACGAGTCTCATCTACCACTCTTGCTGAACTAGGTTTGCATGGATTCTGTATGTTATATGTATCTCTGGGAAGAAATTAGTACCAATTTCCAGATGTATCCCTTCCATGCAACCAGGGTCCTCTGCTACCCATAAATTTCATGCCAGGTTGGATGCTCACATCACCTTTGTGTGGGTGCTAACTGCTCTGGATTTTTGTATAGCAATTGTCCGTTGCATCCCATAATGTTTCTTGAGTCGACTCTCCTTCACTCAGTGTGATGATCTCTGGGTTGATCTCTCTCTCTGAAGACGGCCTATGTTCATATTTCAATGCTTGATTCAAAAATCATTCTAGACCTGTATCATGTTTGTTTATCCATTGCTCTCTCCAGGTATGCTAACTTTGCTTTCATCTCTTCAATGTTCTGAATGGTGCCACGGGAGGTTTGGGGTGTGTTGTGTGCAAAATCTCTTCATTTCTGAAATATTCCAGGAGAGGATCTGATTAATCAAACTGTCTCTACCTCTTTATTTATTTATTTATTTCTCTCTCATGGGAGTGCACTTTTCTAGTCATGCTCATATGACTCTTACCAAGTCTATCCCACCAGTACTCTAAACTGTCCACTGTAGTAATGTTACTCTACCATTGATACCATGTCCAGCTTTTGACACATGGTCTTGTTCCATGCTCATGCAGAGGTGATAATGTCCTCACAACTTCGATGTTTATGTCTCTTAGAATTCAACCCAATGTGCAAATTGCCATGTGCTTTCTTAGATAAACATGGAATTGTGTTTACCTGTTCACATGCTCTTCCTGTTAGCTTCTCCTGTGTTTACGTTATTTTTCCCCTTAGGTGAGCTCTGGTAATTTGTCATGGGTGGGTATCAGTTGGAGCTCAGCACCCTTGTGAATAGTGTGTCCATCAGCAAGCATTTTAAGGTTACTGTTAGAAAAAAATGTCCACAAGACGCCAGCATTTCTTCATGCCCTGCTCTTGTTGCTCTGGTAACAGAAGCCTCTGTGGTTATCCCAGACCTGCTTGTAAATGAGAGTAAAATAAGAAAGAGGAAGCCACCCAAAGCTTTTGTCTCTTGAGCCTTTAAGATTTTTTACTATAAGTAAAGTTTTATTTCTTACTTAAGACTATTTACTCCATTGTAATTATTGCAGGTAAACAGTTTCTCCTTCCCTTCCACAGACAACTGGAGGTATTCTGCTGCAGTTATTGCCACCTATTTTTTTCAGAATCTGAAAAAATCAACAGAATCTGTTGAGGACATGTCTCTTGATACAGGAGGTCTGTGTGGATTATGAATTGCATAGGTATTCAGGGGAATAAGTCTATTGCAGCCTTCACCTTTCAGCTTCTTACGCATTGACACCATTTGCTAACTGTAAGTTTCTTACCAGGAGTGTAAGTACATTTCACTTTTGTTTGGAGACTAATGTTAACCTACATTTGTCAGGGGCTTGAACAAGAGAAGGACCCAGCCTGGTTCATGGCAGGGACAGAGATGCTGACTCAGGAGTATTTGTTGGGGGTTTGAACAAAGGCAGGACTCACCCTGGTTCAGTGCAGGGACCGAATTGCAGGATCAGGAGTGTTTCTCGGGGCTTAAACATTGGGAGCACCCAGCCTGCTTTTGTGCAGGGATCCTTATGTGGGTTCAGGATTATGTGTTGGGAGACTAACGAGGGCAGAACCTAGATTCGTTCAGTGCAGTGACAGAGAGGTGTGATCAGGAGTATTTTCAGCAGCCCTGCTAAAAGGCAGAAACCATCGTAGTTGAGTGCAGGGACCGAGCTGTTGGCTCAGATTATTAGTCAGGGTCTTGAACAAGGATAGGACCGAGGCTAGCTCAGTGCAGAGACCGAGATGCAGGCTCAGGAGTGTTTTGTTGGGGTTTTGAAAATGGAGGGCCCAGCCAATTTAGTGCAGAGACCGAGAGGCGGGCTCAGGAATATTTGTTGGGGACTTGAACATGGAAAGAACGCAGCCTGCTTCAGGGCAGGGACCAAGATTTTAGCTGAGGAGTATGTGTTGGGGGATCTAACAAGGGCAGGACCTACACTCGTTCAGTGCAATGACCGAGATGTAGGTTCAGGAGCATTTGCCAGTGGCTTGATCTCGTGCTTGACGCCGCCTAGTTCAGTGCAGGTAATGAGATGTGGGCTCAGGAGTGTTTCCCGCAGCTTGAATATGGGAAGGACCCAGCCTTCTTCAAAGCAGGGACCAAGACGTGGGCTCAGGAGTCTGTGTTGGGGTATATAACAAGGGCAGGACCTAGACTTATTCAGTGAAGTGACCTAGAGGTGGGCTCAGGAGCATTTTGCGGAGGCTTGAGTAAATGCTGGACCCAGCTAGTTCAGTACAGGGAATGAGATGTGGACTCAGGAGTGTTTCCCGCGGCTTGAACATGGGAAGAACCCGGCCTTTTTCCAAACAGTGACCAAGATATGGGCTCATGAGTGTTTGTCGGGGTCTTCAACTAGGACAAAACCCAGCCAAGTTCAGTGCAGGGGCTGATATGTAGGCTCAGGAGTGTTTGTCGGGGCTTGAACAAGAGCAGAAAGCATCTGCTTCAGGTCAGGGACTAACCTGTGGGTTCAGGATTATTTGTTGGGTGATCTAACAATGGCAGGACCTAGACTCATTCAGTGCAGTGACCAAGAGGTGGACTCGGGCATTTTCCAGGGGCTTGAGCAAATGCTGGACCCAGCTAGTTCAGTGCACATAACGAGATGAGGGCTCAGAAGTGTTTGTCCGGGCTTGAACAAGGGCAGGGCCCAGTGTAGTTCAATGTAGTTCCCTGCACTGAACCAGGATGAGTCCTGACCTTGTTCAAACCCCCAACAAATACTCCTGAGTCAGCATCTCTGTCCCTGCCATGAACCAGGCTGGGTCCTTCTCTTGTTCAAGCCCCTGACAAATGTAGGTTAACATTAGTCTCCAAACAAAAGTGAAATGTACTTACACTCCTGGTAAGAAACTTACAGTTAGCAAATGGTGTCAATGCGTAAGAAGCTGAAAGGTGAAGGCTGCAATAGACTTATTCCCCTGAATACCTATGCAATTCATAATCCACACAGACCTCCTGTATCAAGAGACATGTCCTCAACAGATTCTGTTGATTTTTTCAGATTCTGAAAAAAATAGGTGGCAATAACTGCAGCAGAATACCTCCAGTTGTCTGTGGAAGGGAAGGAGAAACTGTTTACCTGCAATAATTACAATGGAGTAAATAGTCTTAAGTAAGAAATAAAACTTTACTTATAGTAAAAAATCTTAAAGGCTCAAGAGACAAAAGCTTTGGGTGGCTTCCTCTTTCTTATTTTACTCTCATTTACAAGCAGGTCTGGGATAACCACAGAGGCTTCTGTTACCAGAGCAACAAGAGCAGGGCATGAAGAAATGCTGGCGTCTTGTGGACATTTTTTTCTAACAGTAACCTTAAAATGCTTGCTGATGGACACACTATTCACAAGGGTGCTGAGCTCCAACTGATACCCACCCATGACAAATTACCAGAGCTCACCTAAGGGGAAAAATAACGTAAACACAGGAGAAGCTAACAGGAAGAGCATGTGAACAGGTAAACACAATTCCATGTTTATCTAAGAAAGCACATGGCAATTTGCACATTGGGTTGAATTCTAAGAGACATAAACATCGAAGTTGTGAGGACATTATCACCTCTGCATGAGCATGGAACAAGACCATGTGTCAAAAGCTGGACATGGTATCAATGGTAGAGTAACATTACTACAGTGGACAGTTTAGAGTACTGGTGGGATAGACTTGGTAAGAGTCATATGAGCATGACTAGAAAAGTGCACTCCCATGAGAGAGAAATAAATAAATAAATAAAGAGGTAGAGACAGTTTGATTAATCAGATCCTCTCCTGGAATATTTCAGAAATGAAGAGATTTTGCACACAACACACCCCAAACCTCCCGTGGCACCATTCAGAACATTGAAGAGATGAAAGCAAAGTTAGCATACCTGGAGAGAGCAATGGATAAACAAACATGATACAGGTCTAGAATGATTTTTGAATCAAGCATTGAAATATGAACATAGGCCGTCTTCAGAGAGAGAGATCAACCCAGAGATCATCACACTGAGTGAAGGAGAGTCGACTCAAGAAACATTATGGGATGCAACGGACAATTGCTATACAAAAATCCAGAGCAGTTAGCACCCACACAAAGGTGATGTGAGCATCCAACCTGGCATGAAATTTATGGGTAGCAGAGGACCCTGGTTGCATGGAAGGGATACATCTGGAAATTGGTACTAATTTCTTCCCAGAGATACATATAACATACAGAATCCATGCAAACCTAGTTCAGCAAGAGTGGTAGATGAGACTCGTTCTAATAACATGTAGGTGAAAACAAGCACAGCTGAATATCTAGTATTCTCAGTCCCATGGAACAAGAATCTGTACAAGTAAAACAAACGTGTCCTTGTCAATCAAGGATTGACTTTTACTTAAAATAAAATCCAAGTGTGAGCAGTCACCAAGTGTGAGCAGTCACCAGGTTTGCCGGCATCCTCTGGCTCTTTCTACTTTAATATACAACCAGGCCTGAGTAAAATTCTCAGGCGGCACAGACCATCCTAAAATAGGACAGAATAAAGAAACCCTTCAGCATGGAAGATTTTCTCTGCAACTGCAGCATCAAAACTATCGCTGATGGACATCTGATATTCACAAGGCCTCTGGACTCGACAGGACACCCACCCTTGAACATGTCAAGGTCACACACCCAAAATTAAATAAATACACACACACACACACACACACACACACACACACAACTGGAACACTCTCAGGAAGAAAGTATCAACAGGAAAATACAACTCAAAGTGCTTTCTAAAAGCAAAAAGCCCATGAATAGTACTCCACAAGGTTTCTTATCAGAGATACAAACTGCCACAAGATATCAACTCTGACCAGTGAAAAAGGCCACCGTGGAAAACAGACCAGGCCAGAAATGGTAGATTAACGTTAGTCAGCGGGATCCTTTTATAGTAGTGAGGGTATATCAGCGGGAGGAGCCAGTATAAGAATCACTGTCCACGTGGCTTTATAAAAAAAAAAAAAGAAAATATGACAGGGCTTCTCCACTCCTATGATACTTCAGAAATACACAGACTTTGAAAACCACATGCCCAAGAGCATGCACTGCAGCAGGATTCCCAATGCCCAGAGATGAAATTAAAGGAAGTACACGGGGACAGAGAGATGAACAGATAAAGGAATGGGGTAGGGGTTCATGACGGAATATGACTCAAGCATTGAAACAAGGAAAGAATGACCTTGTCAGAGGTACAGACAATTGTGATAATCAGAGTCACTGAAGAAGGGCAGATGAGAGTTGTGTTACAGAATTTACGTTTCACATAGGACAGACAATATTGCTGGTAGTGAGTACCCCAACCGAGGTAAAATGGAACTCCCTGGAAGGCTTATATTGGTAGGCTGAAATTCATGGATTCCCACAAATACCTGTCACATACATAATCTACAGGGACCGACTTAGCAAGAGTGATGTCGTACACACTTCTGAGAGCAGGTCAGAGAAAATAAACACTGCTGACTGCCTCTGTGTATCGATGTAAGGGAGCGAGAATCAGTACAGCCACAACAAAGGAAACTCTGTACAGATTCGTCAAACAAGAAATACGAACTATAATAAAGCTGAGAAGGAAGGAGACACAAGCTCCCGGAGTTAGTGATTGACAGGGAAAGCGGGGCATGCTACAGTCCATGGGGTTCCAAACCATCGGACACAACTGAGCAATTGAATTGAAGTGACTGACATATCCATATAAAATCCTAATACAGACTCAAAATGGATGTACTATACCAAGAGTGGTGTACTACACTCATTTAAAAAATATATACAGGAAATTAATCACAGATGAATAATTCTATGTATAGTTAGAAGGATACAAGAAAATGTACAACTACAAAAATAAGGCCATTTGAGTCAACATGCATGGCCCGAGAGATAATCATACTAAATGAAATAAGGCACACAGAGAAAGACAAATACCAAACTATATCATTCAAATGTAGAATCTAAGATTTGACACAAATGAACATGTGTATGCAACAGATGCAAGCTCATGGACATATATAACAGACTTGAGGCTTCCAAGGCAGAGAGAATTGGGGGAGCAATGGACTAAGAGATTGGGGGGAGGAGATATAAACTAGAGTACATGGAATGGATTGACAAGTTTCTACTGTAGAACACAGAGAAATATATTCAGTACCCCATGATAACTTATAATGAAAACAAATATATATGGGGGAACCCTGGCAGTCCAGCAGTAAAGATTCCACACTTGCACTGCAGTGGATACATGTTCAAATCCTGGTTATAGAACTAATCACACGCACTACAGTGTAGTAAAAAAAATTAAATAAATAAATAAATGCATACATACATAAAGATTAAATAAAAGAATGTGTATATATATGTGTGTGTGTGTGTGTGTGTGTGTACACACAATGCATTTACACGTATATATGTGCATAACTGAATCACTTTTCTGTAAAACAGACATTCACACAATGTTGTAAATCAACTATACTTCAGTTAAAAAGTAACGTGACTGTGAAAAGAAAATATTGCTATATATCATTGTATCTAAAATTAGTATCCAAAGAAAATTGCTGTAAACAAATTCGGCTCACTACTTAATGGCAGGCTTGCTGAAATATCTAAGGAGACACATACTGATGTCTGCAATTTAAAACAAAAGCAACAAGGAAAAAGATCGACTGTGCGTTGGAAAGAGGGATGGACAAATGGATAGATAGGTGACAAAGGAAGTATTGTAAAATGGTTACCAAACCAGACTCCTTTATATGCTCTCTACAAGAGAACCACCTGAAGCCAAGGTACACATATAGCTTGAATGTGGAGTGCTGGGAAAAGGTATTTCATGCAAGTGGAGACCGAAAGAATGCAGGAGTAGCTATATTCATATCAGATAAAATAGACTGAAATAAAGCCTGTGAAATGAGAAAGTGAAGGCCACTACATAATGATCAAAGCATCAATACAAGAAGAAGATATCAGATCAGATCAGATCAGTCGCTCAGTTGTTTCTGACTCTTCGCAACCCCAGGAATCGCAGCACGCCAGGCCTCCCTGTAGATCACCAACTCCCGGAAGTCACTGAGACTCACGTTCATCGAGTCAGTGAAGCCATCCAGCCATCTCATCCTGTGTCGTCCCCTTCTCCTCTTGCGCCCAATCCCTTTCAGCATCAGAGACTTTTTCAATGAGTCAATCCTTCTCAAGAGGTGGCCAAAGTACTGGAGTTTCAGCTTTAACATCATTCTTCCAAAGAAATCCCAGGGCTCATCTCCTTCAGAATGGACAGCTTGGATCTCCTTGCAGTCCAAGGGACTCTCAAGAGTCTTCTCCAACACCACAGTTCAAAAGCATCAATCCTTAGGCGCTCAGCATTCTTCACAGTCCAACTCTCACATCCATATATGACCATAGGAAAAACCATAGCCTTGACTAGATGGACCTTTGTTGGTAAAGGAATGTCTCTGTTTTTGAATATGCTATCTAGGTTAGTTATAACTTTCCTTCCAAGGAGTAAGCGTCTTTTAATTGCATGACTGCAGTCACCATCTGCAGTGATTTTGGAGCCCAGAAAAATAAAGTCTGACAGTGTTTCCACTGTCACCCCATCTATTTCCCATGAAGTGATGGGACCAGATGCCATGATCTTCGATTTCTGAATGTTGAGCTTTAAGCCAACTTTTTCACTCTCCACTTTCACCTTCATCAAGAGGCTTTTTAGCTCCTCTTCACTTTCTGCGATAAGGGTGGTGTCATCTGCATATCTGAGGTTATTGATATTTCTCCCGGCAATCTTGATTCCAGCTTGTATTTCTTCCAGCCTAGCGTTTCTCATGATGTACTCTGCATGGAAGTTAAATAAACAGGTTGACAATATACAGCCTTGACGGACTCCTTTTCCTATATGGAACCAGTCTGTTGTTCCATGTCCAGTTCTAACTGTTGCTTCCTGACCTGCATACAAATTTCTCAAGAGGCAGATCAGGTGGTCTGGTATTCCCATCTCTTTCAGAAGTTTCCACAGTTTATTGGGATCCACACAGGCAAAGGCTTTGGCATAGTCAATGAAGCAGAAATAGATGCTTTTCTGGAACACTCTTGCTTTTTCCATGATCCAGCGGATGTTGGCAATCTGATCTCTGGTTCCTCTGCCTTTTCTAAAACCAGCTTGAACAGCAGGAAGTTCACGGTTCCCATATTACTGAAGCCTGGCTTGGAGAATTTTGAGCATTACTTTACTAGTGTGTGAGATGAGTGCAAATGTGTGGTAGTTTGAGCATTCTTTGGCATTGCCTTTCTTTGGGATTGGAATGAAAACTCACCTTTTCCAGTCCTGTGGCCACTGCTGAGTTTTCCAAATTTGCTGGCATATTGAGTGCAGCACTTTCACAGCATCGTCTTTCAGGATTTGGAATAGCTCAACTGGAATTCCATCACCTCCACTATTTTTGTTCGTAGTGCTGCTTTCTAAGGCCCACTTGACTTCACGTTCCAGGATGTCTGGCTCTAGGTCAGTGAACACACCGTCATGATTAACTGGGTCATGAAGATCTTTTTTGTACAGTTCTTCTGTGTATTCTTGCCATCTCTTCTTAATATCTTCTGCTTCTGTTAGGTCCATACCATTTCTGTCCTTTATCGAGCCAAGGTTTGCATGAAAGGTTCCTTTGGTATCTCTGATTTTCTTGAAGAGATTCCCTAGTCTTTCCTATTCTGTTGTTTTCCTCTATTTCTTTGCATTGACCGCTGAAGAAGGCTTTCTTATCTCTTCTTGCTATTCTTTGGAACTCTGCATTCAGATGTTTATCTCTCTCCTTTTCTTCTATAAATACCTATGTACCCAACATAGGAGTACCGCAGTACGTAAGGCAAATGCTAACAAATTTGAAAGGGGAAATTAAAAGTAATGTAGTAATAGTCGGAGACTTTCATATCCCAGTTACATGTATGTATAGATCAACCGAGCAGAAAATCAGCAAGGAAACACAAACTTCAAATGATACAATGGACCGGTTAGACCTAATTGATATCTATAGGACACTTCACCCCAAAACAATGAATCTCACCTTTTTCTCAAGTGCACATGGCACATTTCCAGGATAGATCATATAAATCTAGCCCTGGTAAATTAGAAAAAGAAAACAAAAATGAAATCATTTCAAGCATCATTTCTGATCACAATGCAGTAAGATTAGATGTTGTAGCTGAGTCAGCAAAGAATCTGCCTGCAATGCAGCAGACCCAGGTTCGATTCCTGAGTTGGGAAGATTCTCTGGAGAAGGAAATGGCAACCAACTCCAGTATTCTGGCCTGGAGAGTTCCACGGACAGAGGAGTTTGGCAGGCTACAGTCCATGGGGCCACAAGAGTCGGCAACGACTGAGCGACTAAACAACCTACAACAGCAGGAAAAATAAAACTATTAAAAATACAAACATATGGAGGCTGAACAACACACTTCTGAATAACCAACATATAACAGAAGAAATCAGAAAAGAAATGAAAATATGCATAGATACAAACAAAAATGAAAACACGATATGAATGAAAATGAAATGAAAACCAATGGGATTCAGAAAGCAGTGCTAAGGGGAAGATTCATAAAAATACAAGCTTATCTGAAGAAACAAGAGAAACCTCAAATAAATGACCTAACGTCCCAGCTAAAGCAATGAGAAAAAGAAGAAATGAAGAACCCCGGGGTTAGCAGAAGGAAAGAAATCATAAAAATTAGGGAAGAAATAAGTGAAAAAGAAAGGAAACTGTTACAAAAATCAGCGAAAGGAAGACAGTTCTTTAAGAAGATTGAAAAAGAAAAAAAAAAAAAAAAGACAAGCCATTAGCCAGATTCATCAAGAAAGAAAGGGAGAAGAATCAATTCAACAAATTAAAATGAAAATGGAAAAATCACAACAGACAACACAGAAATAGAAAAGATCCTGAGACTACTATCAGCAGCTATATGACAATAAAATGGACAACTTAGAAGAAATGGACAAATACTCAGAAAAGTATAACCTTCCAAAACTGAACCAGGAAGAAATAGATAATCTCAACAGACCCATCACGAACATAGAAGGCAAAACTGCAATCAAAAAGCTTCCAACCACAAGAAAAAATAAGCTCAGGACCAGATGGCTTATTCACCCTCATGGTTACCCTGGCCACCTGGAGAAAACAAAAAAAGGGAGTACAGAGTGGCGGTTTGTTTGGGGAAGAGGGCGAAGATGGATGGGAACAATGGCTTCAGGAGAAGGGGTGTGGGAGGAGAAGGGGTAAGGGCCTGGCAAGGACAAGGGGAGGGGTCTTATGGGGCGGTCTCAATGGGCAAAGGGACCTTGCATGGGTTCAGCTCACCTTGACACTTCTTTGGACATCTGTTGACAGGAGCTTTTCATCTTTTCCTCCTGGGTATCTAGAGTCTGCTGTTCCACAACTTCTCTAGAGCCTTGTGGCTTCCCAGTCACCTTAGTCATTTTGAAGACTCGCAGTGGTCTGCTCCAGAGCCCCTGAGCAGCCCTATGCATACCCCTCCCAGGGGGCCACAGCCTTATGCTTTATGAGGTCAGCAACTCATTTCCCCAGCCAATGGTGGCCCTGAGTGGGCCTTCACATCACAAAGCCCGATCCTGTCAACTCTAGGGGAGGATGGAGAGCAACTCAGATGATTTGGTGGGGGAAAGGTAGCATTTTTAATGGCCTTAGGAACCCTCCAAACTCACCTGCCATCCTCATCTCTCTAAGTCTACATGAAGGGCCACATGGCAGGGAGACTGGATCTCCTCCAAACCTTGGCCCACAGCCACAGTATTCAGGCTTTCATTCTTTTCTCTCTCACATTTCACCATTATCTAGTTTTTCTCATTCTTTTCTCTCTCACATTTCACCATTATCTAGTTTTTCATATCCTGCCTAAAATTCCTCCATGATAATTAGGTTCTATCGAAGTTTCTGTGGAAAAGAGAATCATTCTACTTTCCTCCTATAAGGTGTTCTTAAAGCACTTTGAGCACCATTTAATTCTGGACCACCTACCAGGAATCTTTTCCATCCCACTTCCTTTGCTCAGTTTGCACATAGGTGTCCTCACTTTTCTAGTTTCCAGTCTGAAACCCCTGTCTTCAGGCTGTGAGAATGCACTGAATATTTTTGCTATTGGTCCACTTGGAGCTGTCTAGTTTCAAATCTAGGACTCATGCTCACCTCGTTAGGTGTAATACCCAAGTTTGGGTTTCTACAGGGTGATGGGGATGAGGCATCCCAAGAAAGAAATGACGACCTTTGAGTGATTAGTATTCCCCCGAAGGGGCGGTGCTTGCTCAGATTGTGTGAGCCTCATCTGGAAAGGGCTTTCTCAACATGTGCCCTTACAAATCTCTTTTCTCATCTTGTTTGCCAGCTGGTACCTCCATTGCTGCTTACGTCACCATTGAGACCATGCTGGAATTCATTTCCATGAAGAGCTACGACAAGATTCCAGCTTCCTGGAAGGAACACTGTGTAATCATGTATCCCCGTCTGGTTCCCAAGGTCTCTCACTGAGGTGCTTGCCTCTGGAGGAAAGGGGAATGAGGTGTCGGCTTCATCTCAGTCCTTGTGTTCCTAATTGACAAGCAGGGTCAGCCAGCCTGAGGTGTGCCCTGGGGTACACAGTTTTTTGTCTTAGTGGGACTTCCTGGGTTTCCTGTGAAGTGCTCACTTCCTGGTGTACACTGGTTCCTTATTCACCCTGGATGCATGACACTGCTTAAAATTTTAAGAGGTAGAAAAAAAAAAAAAAAAAGCACCATAAACAAACCCAAAAGATGGCTGTTAAAATTTTATAACAAAGAACCTAAAGAATGATAGAAAAATGTGAAAAACACACGAGCCCACAGTTTCTAAGAAAGATGTACTACTGGACATTCACTTTATTCAGAGATGTTTAAAAGACATGAGCAGCCATTTGACAAGAAAGATATGGGACTATACACTAACCACATTAAAAAGATATTTAATCTCACTAAGGTAAGAAAAAATCATATTAAATTTCCCTTGAGAAATCAAACTGACCCAGAAGCGGCATAGATTTAAGACATTGCCGACAGAGACATTAGAATATTGGAATGACTGGGTTTTTTGCATTTTGTAAAATTAAGTAGAGACATGCAAATAATAAAGTAGACCAATTCCATCTTGTAGATAGGAAAACTGTAACGTCAGATGGCAAACACAGTCGATAGAATAAATGACAGATTAGACAGGACAGCAGGAGAAAATTGTGCACTTGAAGACGTAGCAACAGAAAGTGTTCAGAGTGAAGCGCAGACCATGCCAATATGTACAAAGACAACGCAGCATAATCTATTACTTTTTGTCCCCTAAGAGTGCAGGATTGGTTAAACATTTGAAAATCAATCAGTGTAATTCAAAGTACTAAAGGACAAAAAATAAAACACAGTAGGGTCATCTCGAAAAACGCTGAAAAATAATTTGATAAAGTCTGATATCTATTCCAGGGTTGGGACGATGCCCTGGCAGAGGGCACGGCAACCAACTTCAATATTCTTGCCTGGAGAATCCTCAACCAGAGGAACCATTTGGGTTTAAACTCCATGGGGTCGCAAAGAGCTGGACAGATCTGAGTGACTGAACACATTCTGTATAAAAACTCTTAGCAAACTAGAAATAGAAAACTTCCTCAACCTGATGATGGTAATACACTGTATAACTAACATCATACTTTATGGTAAAACATCACACCAGGCTTCCCTGTCCCTGTCCATCACCAACTTCCAGAGCTTGCTAAAACTCATGTGCATTGAGGATGCCATCCAACTATCTCGTCTTCTATCGTCCCCTTCTCTTCTGGCCTTCGATCTTTTCCAGCATCAGGGTCTTTTCAAATGAGTTACTTCTTTGCATCAGGTTGCCAAAGTATTGGAGCTTCAGTCATCTCAATGTATGTTCAGGACTGATTTTCTTGGGATTGACTGCTTTGATATCCTCAAGAGTTTTCTCCAACACCACAGTTCCAAAGGATGAATTCTTAGGCACTCAGCTTTCCTTCTCCTCCAACTCTCACATCAGTACATGACTATTGCAAAAAGGATTGCTTTGACACATTGGTTGATTGTTGGTAAAATAATGTCTCTGCTTTTTAATGCTTTCTAAGTAAGTCATAGCGTGACTTC
Source organism: Bos taurus (assembly GCF_002263795.3). Taxonomy (NCBI): domain Eukaryota; kingdom Metazoa; phylum Chordata; class Mammalia; order Artiodactyla; family Bovidae; genus Bos; species Bos taurus. Next base: position 26,716,432 of record NC_082638.1, read on the forward strand.
CAAGGAGCAAGCACCTTTGAATTTCATGGCTGCAATCAACATCTGTAGTGATTTGCCTCCCCAACTGCGAAAAACAGTCTGGCACTATTTCCATTGTTTCCTGATCTACTTGCCATGAAGGGATGTGCCTGGATGCCATGATATTAGTTTTCTGAATGTTGAGTTTTAAGCCAACTTTTTCACTCTCCTCTTTCACTTTCATCAAGAGGCTCTTTAGGTCCTCACTTTCTGCCATAAGGGTGGTGTTATCTGCATATATGGGATTACTGATATTTCTCTTGACAATCTTGATTCCAGCTTGTGCTTCATCCAGCCTGGCATTTAGCATGATGTCCTTTGCTTGTAAGTTAAACAACAGGGTGATGAAATACAGCCTTGATATACTCCTTTCCCGACTTGCAACCAGTCTGCTGTTTCATGTCCAGTTCTAACTGATGCTTCTTGACCTGCACACAGATTTCTCAGGAGGCAAGTCAGGTGGCCTGGTACTCCCATCTCTTTTAGAATTTTCCACAGTTTATTTTGACCCACACACTCAGAGGTTTTGGCATAATGAATAAAGCAGAAATATATGTTTTTCCTGGAACTCTTGCTTTTTCCATGATCCAGTGGATGTTGGCAATTTGATCTCTGGTTCCTCTGCCTATTCTAAGTCCACTTTCAACATCTGGAAGTTCACAGTTCACATACTGTTGAAGCCTGGCTTGGAGAATTTTGAGCATTACTCTACTAGCACGTGAGATGAGTGCAACTGTGTGGTTGTTTGAGCATTCTTTGGCATTACCTTCCTTTGAGACTGGGATGAAAACTGACGTTTTCCAGTCCGGTGGCCACTGCCAAGCTTTGAAACTTTGCCGGCGTATTGCGTGGTACTCTCACAACATCGTCTTTTAGGATTTCAAATAGCTCAACTGGAATTCCATAACTTCCACTAGCTTTGCTTCCTAAGATCCACTTGGCTTCACATTCCAGGATGTCTGGCTCTAGGTGAGTGATCACACTATCCTGGTTATCTGCATCATGAAGATCTTTTTTGTATAATTCTCCTGTGCATTGTTGCCATCAATTCTTAATATCTTTTGCTTCTCTTATGTCCGTACCATTTCTGTCCATTATTGTACCCATCTTTACATGAAATGCTCCCTTAGTATCTCTAATTTCCTTGACGTGATCTCTAGTCTTTCCCATTCTATTGTTTTCCTCTGTTCTTTTTGTTGATTGCTGAGGAAGGCTTTCTTATCTCTACTTGCAATTCTTTGGAACTCTTCATTCAAATGGGTATATATTTCCCTCTCTCCTTTGTCTTTTGCTTCTTTTCGTTTCTCAGCTATTTGGAAGGCCTCCTCAGAGAACCATTTTGACTTTTGGCATTTGTGTTTCTTGGGTATGGTCTTGATCACTGCCTCCTGTACACTGTCACAAAACTCCATCGATAGTTCTTCAGGCATTCTGTCTATCTTGATTCTGTCTTGAATCTTCAATATTCTGTCTTGAATCTATTTGTCACTTCCACTGTATAAACATAAGGGATTTGATTTAGTTCATACCTGAATCATCTAGTCATTTTCGCTAGTTTCTTCAATTTAAGGTAAAATTCGGCAATAAAGTGTTCAGTGCATAGATGTTTACAACTGTTATGTCTCCCTCTTGGATTGATCCTTTTATCATAGTGTAGTGTCTTTCCTTATTTTTTATAGTATTCTTATTTTAAGGCCTGTCTGATATCAGGATTAATATTCCAGCCTTCTTTTGCTTTCCATTTGCATAGAATGTATTTTTCCATCCTCTCAATTTCAGTCTATATGTGTCTTTGCATCTGAAGGTGGTTTCTGGTTGACAGCATATATATATGGGTCATGTTTTTGTATCCATTCAATCAGTCTGTGTCTTTTGGTTGGAACATTTAATCTGTTTACATTTAAAGTAATTATCAACCTACCAAAAGTGTTTTTCAGAGAACTAGGACAAATCATTGCACAGTTTGTATGAAGGGGAAAAAAACAAAAACAAAAACCTCGAATAGCCAAAGCAATCTTGAGAAAGAAGAATGGAACTGAAGGAATCAACCTGCATGACTGCAGACTATAGTACAAAGCTACAGTTATCAAGACAATATGTTACTGACACCAAGACAGAAATATAGACCAATGGAACAAAATAGAAAGCCCAGAGATAAATCCACGCACCTATGGTCACTTTATCTTTGACAAAGGACTCAGGAATATACAATGGAGAAAAGACCGATCTCTTTAACAAGTGGCACTGGAAAAGCTGGCCAACCACCTGTAAAATAATGACTCTAGAATACTTTCTAATGATACACAAAAATAAACTAAATATGGATTAAAGATCTAAATGAAAGACCAGAAACTGTAAAACTTCTAGAGGAAAATATAGACAGAACAGTCTCTGACATAAATCACAGCAGGACCTTCTATGACTCACCTCCCAGAGTAATGTAAATAAAAGCAAAAATAAACCAACGGAACGAATCAAATTTAAAAGCTCCCGAACAATGAAGGAAACAAGGAAGGTGAAAAGACAGTCATCAGAACGGTAGAAAATGATAGTAAATGAAGCAATTGACTAAGTGAAACTCAAAAATATACAGGAAGCTCATGCAACTCAATACCAGAAAAAATTAATGGCCCAATCAAAAATTAGGCTGAAGAACTAAACAGACAGTTCTCCAAAGAAGACATACAGATGGTTAAGAAACACATGAAAAGATGCTCAACATCACTCATTATCACAGAAATGGAAATCAAGCCACAATGTTGTACCATCTCACACCTGTCAGAATGGCTGTTATCAAAACGTCGACAAACAATACATGCTGAACAGACTGCAGAAGAAAGGGAATCCTCTTACAGTGTTGGAGGCAATGCAAACTAGTACAGCCAGTATGGGGGACGCTGTGTAGATTCCTTAAAAAGCTGGAACTAGTACTGTCATGTGACCCAGGAAACCCATTGCTGGGCATACACACTGAGGAAACCAGAATTGAAAGAGACACGTCTACCCCAGTGTTCATCATCACAGCAGTGTTTTCATGTTTAGGACATGGAAGCTACCTAGATATCCATGAGCAGATGAATGGATAGTAAAGCTTTGGTACATATACAGAATGGAATATTACTCAGCTATTTAAAAGAGTGCATTTGAATCAGTTCTAATGAGGTGAATGAAACTGGATCCTATGATACAGAGTGATGCAAGTCAGAAAGAAAAACATCCATACACTATATTATACATTATATATTATATTATATATTATATTATATATTATATATATATATTATATATATATATATATTATATGTTATCCATACACAATATATATATTATATATATATATGTATAAAATTTAGAAAGATAGTAATGAGGACCCTACATGTGAGAGAGCAAAAGAGGCACGGATATAAATAGCAGACTTTTGGATTCTATGGAAGAAGCTAGGGGTGGGATGATTTGGGAGAATAGAAGCGGAGCATGCATATTACCATATGTGAAATAGAAGGCCAGTCCAGGTTTGGTGCATGAGACAGGGTGCCAAGGGCCAGTGCACTGGGACAATCCTGAGGAATGAGATGGGGAGGGAGATGGGAGGGGGTTCAGGATTAGGCACGCACATACATCCATGGGTATACACCCATGGTATATATTAGCAGACCACGTAACCTGCCGCTTGAGAAACCTGTATGCAGGTCAGGAAGGAACAGTTACAACTGAACATGGAATAACAGACTGGTTCCAAATAGGAAAAGGAGTAGGTCAAGGCTGTATATTGTCACCCTGCTTACTTAACTTATATGCAGAGTACATCATGTGAGACGCTGGGCTGGAGGAAGTACAATCTGGAATCAAGTTTGCCGGAAGAAATATCAATAACTCAGATATGCAGATGACACCACCTTTTGACAGAAAGTGAAGAAGAACTAAAGAGCCTCTTGATGAAAGAGAATGAGCAGATTGAAAAGATTGGCTTAAAGCTCAACATGCACAAAGCTAAGATAATGGCATTCAGTCCCATCACTTCATGGCAAATAGATGGGGAAACAGTGGCTGACGTTATACTTTGAGAGGAGGGAGGGGTCCAAAATCATTGCAGATGGTGATTGCAGCCATGAAATTATAAGACACTTACACCTTGGAAAGAAAGTTATGACCAACCTAGACAGTATATTGAAACGCAGAGACATTACTTCGTCAACAAAGGTCCATCTAGTCAAGCTTATGGTTTTTCCCGTGGTCATGTATGGATATGAGAGTTGAACTATAAAGAAAGCAGAGCTCCCGAGAATAAATGATTTTAAACTGTGGCGTTGGAGAAGACTCTTGAGAGTCCCTTGGACTGCAAGGAGACCCAACCAGTCCATCCCAAAGGAGATCAGTCCTGGGTGTTCATTTGAAGGACTGATTTTGAAGCTGAATCTTCAATATTTTGGCCACCTGATTCATTTGAAAAGACCCTGGTTCAGGGAAAGACTGAGGGCAGAAGAGGACAGCAGAGGAGATGTTTGGATGGCATCACCGACTCAATGGACATGGGTTTGGGTAGACTCCAGCAGTTGTTGATGTACAGGGAGGCCTGGCATGCTGCAGCGCGTGGGGTCGCAAATAGTCAGGCACAACTGAGCAACTGAACTGAACTGAACTGATACACCCATGGCTGATTCATGTCAATGTATGGCAACAACCACTACAATTTTGTAAAGTAATTAGCCTCCAGTTAAAACAAGTAAATTGATTTAAGTAAAAAAAAAAAAAATCTAGAGGAGAGGGTAGACTCTCTGAAATACAATATTAAAAATACAAAACACAATCAATCACAAAATATATTTAAAAATATGAAATATGCTTTAAAAATAGGGTCATATTTTGCAAGGTAATAGGTTGTAAAATTGAAAATTAAAGGATTAATTATGACCCAGCAATCCCACTGCTGGGCATACACACCAAGGAAACCAGAATTGAAAGAGACGCGTGTACCACAATGTTCATCACAGCACTGTTTCTAATAGCCAGGACATGGAAGCAACCTAGATGTCCATCAGCAGACGAATGGATAAGAAAGCTGTGGTACGTATACACAGTGGAGTATTACTCAGCCATTAAAAAGAATACATTTGAATCAGTTCTAATGAGGTGGATGAAACTGGAGCCTATTATATCGAGTGAAGTAAGCCAGAAAGAAAGAAAGGAAAAAAAAAAAAAAAACCCACACCAATACAGTATACTAACACATGTCTATGGAATTTAGAAAGATGGTAACGATAACCCTGGATGTGAGACAGCAAAAGAGACACAGATGTATAGAACAGTCTTTTGGAATCTGTGGGAGAGGAGGAGGGTTGGATGATTTGGGAGAATGGCATTGAAACATGTATAATATCATATAAGAAACGAATCGCCAGCCCAGGTTTGATGCAGGTTACAGGATGCTTGGGGTTGGTGTACTGGGATGACCCAGATGGATGGTACAGGGAGGGACTGGGAGGGGGGTTCAGGATGGGGAACACGTGTACACCCATGACAGATTCATGTGGATGTATGGCAAAACCAATACAGTATTGTAAAATTAAAAAAAAAAAAAAGTAAGAAGGAAAAAATAATAAATAATTTTAAAAAATTAGAAGGTTGATAATAGAAAAACTGTATCTAGGAATTTCTCTGGGCCATTGTGGGCAGTGTGGGTTCAGTTGAGTTTCAGATAATTCCTTGTTCCAGCTTGCATTTCTTTACAAGATCTATAAGCCCCTTCCTATGCTTAGTCAATATTAACTACAGGGTTTTAATCTGTTGCACCTCTCACTCCCAGAGGGGTTCCCTTTTCTTTATTTATTTTGGCTTTCTCTCTTTGCAAGTCTCTTTAGTGTGTAATTTCTGCCCTGGCACAAGGGGGCAAAGGTGGTCACTTATTTCGGCTCACTTGTTCAGTTGAGTTGTAGGGAGGGAGGAACACTGCAAACAAATAATGTTGGTGTGTATTTTGGGAAAGTGCTTGCAGTGTATGGAACACACTGGGCTTTCCCAAGATCATGGTGGTGTGTGTTTTCCACGTGTACACTGCTCAGGTTCCAGATTGCTCTTCAGGGGTACTGCCCAATGTGGGCCCTGCATTTCCTGCAATTCCCAGGTCTAAGCTGCTAAGGTTCAGGTTTTCAGGTACACCGCAAAGTCACAGACTCAGATGCACGTGCGTTTTGTGCCCTTCCCAGGTCCCAGCAGCTCAGGCGACCAGGTGCTTGGCCAACGCACCGTCCCAAGTGGGCCATGCATCTTAATTACCTACTGGGTCCAGGCCGCTCAGTTTCCTTGGTGTGCCATGAGAACACTGCCTCAGGTGTATCATGTATCTCCTCTGGGGAGCTGATCTCAAGCTGCAACTCTCCTGGCAGATGTCAACCATCCAGGACTCCAGGAAGACATGGTTAGAAACTGGCAGCCTGCTCACAGTTTGGTGGAGAATGCCGGTCTCTGAGGCTGAGGTCGCCCCTTGCCTTCTGGTTCTGGCTGCCACACACATGGCTGTCTGCCTCTTGTTGGGGGAGGGGCCTGGAGACAGCCGGCTAGTTCTGCTTTGGTATTTGCTCAATCCTTTGTTCTCCTTTCAAAGACAATGAGCAGCCTATTTGGGTACCTGGTGTCCTCTGCCAGCATTCAGAAATTGTTTTGTGGAAGTTGCTCAGCGTTCAAATGATCATTTGATGAATGTGTTGGGGAGAATGGGGTCTCCCCATCTTATTCCTCTGCCATCTTAGGACCACGCCCCCACCCCGAGGTCTTGTTTATGTATCCATTTAGCCAGTCTGGGCTTTTTGGTTGGAACATTTAATCCATTTATATTTAGAATAATTATTGACATATGTGCTCCTATTCGGAGAAGGCAATGGCACCCCACTCCAGTACCCTTGCCTGGAAAATCCCATGGACGGAGGAGCCTGGTGGGCTGCAGTCCATGGGGTCACACAGAGTTCGACATGACAGAGCGACTTCCCTTTCACTTTTCACTTGCATGCATTGGAGAAGGAAATGGCAACCCCCTCCAGTGTTCTTGCCTGGAGAATCCCAGGGACGGGGGAGCCTGGTGGTCTGCCGTCTATGGGGTCGCACAGAGTCGGTCAGGACTGAAGCGACTTAGCAGCAGCAGCAGCAGTGCTCTTATTGCCATTTTCTTAAATGTTTGGGGTCGGTTTTGTTCTCTTGTATTTCTTTTTTCTTCTCTTGTATTTCTTGACTATATAAGTCCCTTTACCATTTGTTGTAAAGCTGGTTTTGTGGTAAAGTATTCTCTTACCTTTGGCTCATCTGAAAAGCTTTGATTTCTCCATCAATTTTGAAGGAGATCCTTGCCAAGTACAGTAATCTTGGCTGCAGATTTTTCTCTTTCAGTGCTTTAAATATGCCATGCCATTCTCTTCTGGCCTGCAGAGTTTCTGTTGAAAGATCAGCTGTGAAACATATGGGGTTTCCATTGGATGTTACTTCTTACTTTTAACTTGCTACTTTTAATATTCTTTCTTTGTGTTTCATCTTCCTTAGTTTGCTTAGTATATGTCTAGGGCTGTTTCTCCTTGGGTTTATCACAAATGGGACTCTTGGCACCTCTTGGACTTGATTGACTATTTCCTTTTCCATGTTGGGGGTTTTTCAAGTATAATCTCCTCTAAACTTTTCTCATACCCTTTATTTTTCTCTCTTCTTCTGGGACCCCTATAATTTGAATCTTGGTGCATTTAACATTGTCCAAGAGGTCTCTGAGACTATCCTCAGTTCTTTTCATTCTTTTGACTTTATTCTGCCCTTCCGCAGTTGTTTCCACCATTTTGTCTTTCAACACACTGATCCATTTTCTGGTTCAGATACCCTGCTCCTGATTCTTTCTAGAGTATTTTTAATTTCAGTAATTGTTGTTTGTCTCTCTATTTATTTTTCAATTTATTTTTTGCTTATTCTTCAATTCAACTAGGGGTTTGCTCATTGATTCTTGCATTGTCTCCATGTCATTTTCAAAGTTTTTGATCATCTTTACTATCATTATTCTGAATAGTTTTTCAGGCAGTTTGCCTATTTCCTCTTCATTTGTTTAAATTTCTGTGTGTCCAGTTTGTTCCTTTGTTTGTGCAGCATTTCTTTGTCATTTCTTCATTTTTAAAAAGGTCTTATTGTGTTTGAGGTCTCCTTTTGCCAGCCTTCAAATTTGCATTCTTTCTTCCTTTTAGTTTCTGCACTCCTAAGTTTGGTCCAATGGTTTGTGTAAGCTTTGCATTGGGTGAGATTGGTGCTGAGTTTTTTTTTTTTTTTTTTTCTTTCTTTTCCTTCTGATGTGCAGGGCTGATTGAGAAGGGTAATCCTGTCTGCTGACGACTGGGTTTCTATTTTTGTCCTATTTGCTGTTTGGATGAGGTGTCCTACACTGGGTTGGGTTGTCCTGATTGGTGGTTGGGTGATTCTAGGTCTTGTATTCAAGTGGTTTAGTTTGCGTGAGTGAGTTCTCAGTAATTGATACTCCCTAAGGTTAGGAGTTCTCCGGTTGTATAGGGTCTTGGAGTCAGTGCTCCCACTCCAAATGCTCGGGGCTGGATCATTGACCAGGAACACCGTTACAACAGGTGGTTTGTTATGGCATTAATTTAGATTAAAATAAATATCCAAAAAAAAAGAGAAACCAAAGGGGAACCCCTGACAAATGGCAGTTACACTGTCACACAAATAATAATTAAAATAAAGGAATATACACATATATTCCAATATATGGGAATATACACATATACAACCATCAGCAAAATCCAAACAGTTCAACAAAAATAAACTACAATAGACTGACCTAGCAAACAACGGAAACCAAAAATGGTATCTACCAGTTAAGCACAAAACTAATGAGTGCACAAGCTGGAAAAGAAATCTAAAGCAAAGTCCCAAGTGGGAATGAAAGCACTGAAAATAAAACTAACAAAATGTTGAGAGGAAAGGAAGGAAAGAAAAGAAAGAAAGAATAGATATGCAAGGTTCAATAGAGGTAGACGAACAAGGTTTGTTTAAAGTTTAACTGCAAGGGGACAAGAACAGAGGAAAGGCAAACAATGGAATAAATATAATAGGTTTAAAAAATTAAAATTTAAAACAATAAAAATAGAAAATAATTAAAAAATCAAAAATAAATGGGAAAACAAGGAATCCTCCAAAGAACTGTAAAAATCCAATGTAGAAGCAGAGGTTTATCACAAGAGTAAAAAGTATGACTGAATAGACACATGTACATATACACCCACCAGCAAAATCAAAACATTCCAGCAAAATTAAGTACAATAGATTGATTGACCTGGTGAACAAAGGAAAAAAAAATTATATATATATATACATACATACCAGAATAGAACCACCTGAAGCACAAACTGGGAAACAAAACTAGAGCAAGGTGCCAATTGGAGAATAAAAGAATGAAAATAAAACTAACAAATATATTGAGAGAAAAGGAAAGAAAGGAAAAAATACATATGCAGAGTTAAATAGAGATACAGATGACTCTTGAGAGTCCCTTGGACTGCAAGTAAATCCAACCAGTCCATTCTAAGGGAGATCAGTCCTGGGTGTTCATTGGAAGGACTGATGTTGAAGCTGAAATTCCTATACTTTGGCCACCTGATGCGAAGAGCTGACTCTTTGGAAAAGGCCCTGATGCTGGGAAAGATTGAGAGCAGGAGGAGAAGCGAACAACAGAGGATGAGATGGTTGGATGGCATCATCAGCTCGATGGACATGGGTTTGGTTGGACTCCGGGGGTTGGTGATGGACAGGGAGGCCTGGCGTGCTGTGGTTCATGGGGTCACAAGGAGTCGGGCACAACTGAGCCGCTGAACTGAACTGAACTGAAAAGATTTATATACATTAAAGATTAACTGCAAGGGGAAAAGAACAGTAGGAAAAGTAAACAAATAATAAATGTAGAAAAAATAATAATAGGTTTAAAAAATGAAAAAGAGAGAGAGAGAGAGAAAAGGAAACTCCACAGAATTTCAAAAGCTGTATATAGAGACAGAGATTTATAACAGCAATACAAATGTGACCGAAGAAAAATAAGGCTCAAAAGCTTCATTAGATTTCATAGTGCCAATGAAATTGGCAACTACACCGTGGGCGAGGGGAAGGAATTGAAACCAACCACACAAACAAAAATCCTAAAGAATCTACAGAGCAAGTCAAAACATGAGAATAATACAGGTTTTTCTTTAGTCATTGCTCTCAGAGTCCTTTCACCCGCTAAAATTGCAGTCCACCTCACCTCCCTAGGATGCCCTCCAAAACTGTGCTGAACTCTGAACCTGATTTGGGGGGAGCTCATTCTAATCCGGTCCTACTCCTATACGTTTTTTTGTCTCCAATGTTCACAACTATCGGAACTAGGACGTTTCCTTTTGTGGCAGTTATCAGTGTCTTTTTATATATTATTCAGTTCAGTTCAGTCGCTCAGTCGTGTCCGACTCTTCGCGACCCCATGAATCGCAGCACGCCAGGCCTCCAGTCCATCACCAACTCCCGGAGTTCACTCAGACTCACGTCCATCGAGTCAGTGATGCCATCCAGCCATCTCATCCTCTGTCGTCCCCTTCTCCTGCCCCGAATCCCTCCCAGCATCAGGGTCTTTTCCAATGAGTCAACTCTTCGCATAAGGGGGCCAAAGTACTGGAGTTTCAGCTTTAGCATCATTCCTTCCAAAGAAATCCCAGGGCTGATCTCCTTCAGAATGGACTGGTTGGATCTCCTTGGAGTCCATGGGACTCTCAAGAGTCTTCTCCAACACCACAGTTCAAAAGCATGAATTCTTCAGTGTTCAGCCTTCCTCACCGTCCAACTCTCACATCTATACATGACCACAGGAAAAACCATAGCTTTGACTAGACGGACCTTTGTTGGCAAAGTAATGTCTCTGCTTTTGAATATGCTATCTAGGTTGGTCATAATTTTCCTTCCAAGAAGTAAGTGTCTTTTAATTTCATACCTGCAGTCATCATCTGCAGTGATTTTGGAGCCCTGTCCCACCAACATCGCCCCGCCCCCCCGCCCCCCCGCCCCCAAAGGGGGGGGGGGGGAATCTGACACTCTTTCCACTGTTTCCCCATCTATTTCCCATGAAGTACATGGGACCGGATGCCATGATCTTCATTTTCACTCTCCACTTTCATTTCATCAAGAGACTTTTCAGTTCCTCTTCACTTTCTGCCATAAGGGTGGTGTCATCTGCATATATGAGGCTATTGACATTTCTCCCGGCAATCTTCTTTCCATCTTGTGTTTCTTCCAGTCCAGGGTTTCTCATGATGTACTCTGCATAGAAGTTAAATCAGCAGGGTGAGAACATACAGCCTTGACGTACTCCTTTTGCTAATTGGAACCAGTCTGTTGTTCCATATCCAGTTTTAACTGTGGCTTCCTGACCTGCATACAGATTTCTCAAGAGGCAGGTCAGGTGGTCTGGTATTCCCATCTCTTTCAGAATTTTCCACAGTTTATTGTGATCCACACAGGCAAAGGCTGTGGCATAGGCAATAAAGCAGAAATAGAGGTTTTTCTGGAACTCTCTTGCTTTTCCATGATCCAGCAGATGTTGGCAGTTTGGTCTCTGGTTCCTCTGCCTTTTGTAAAACCAGCTTGAACATCAGGAAGTTCATAGTTCATGTATTGCTGAAGCCTGGCTTGGAGAATTTTGAGCATTACCTTACTAGTGTGTGAGGTGTGTGCAATTCTGAGGTAGTTTGAGCATTCTTTGGCATTGCCTTTCTTTGGGATTGGAATGAAAACTCAGCTTTTCCAGTCCTGTGGCCACTGCTGAGTTTTCCAAATTTGCTGGCATATTGAGTGCAGCACTTTCACAGCATCATCCTTTGAGATTTGAAATAGCTCAACTGGAATTCCATCACCTCCACTAGCTTTGTTCATAATGCTGCTTTCTAAGCCCCACTTGACTTTATGTTCCACAATGTCTGGCTCTAGTTCAGTGACCACACCATCGTGATTATCTGGGTCGTGAATATCTTTTTTGTACAGTTCTTCTGTGTATTCTTGCCATCTCTTCTTAATGTTTTCTGCTTCTATTAGGTCGATACCATTTCCGTCCTTTATCAAGCCCATCTTTGCATGAAATCCCCCCTTGGTATCTCTAATTTTCTTGAAGTGATCTCTAGTCTTTCCCATTCTGTTGTTTTCCTCCTTTTCTATGCATTGCTCCCTGAGGAAGGCTTTCTTATCTCTTCTTGCTCTTCCTTGGAACTCTGCATTCAGATGCTTATATCTTTCCTTTTCTCCTTTGCTTTTCTCTTCTCTTCTTTTCACAGCTATGTGGATTTAATCTGCAGCTTGTACAGGTGGTAGGAAGGTTTTGGGTCTTCTTCCTTAACAACACTGCCCCTGGGTTCCAATTGTGGTTTTATTCCCACTTCTGAATGTGAATCATCCACTGGGGTTTGCTCTTGAGACTGTCCTGGAGGACTGGGGTTTGCCCCTGTGAGGGGGCCAGATGTGGAGATGCAACTGCTTGGGTCATAGTGGTTCTGGCTGCATCAGGGACTCAGAGGAGTTGGTGGCTAGGGCAGCAGGACATATAGTGCTCTAGAAGGGTATGTCAACCAGTACTGGCCCATATGTACCAGTATTTTTGCATGTAGAAGCCCCTTCCCTGAGAAAGAAGCCTGGCAAGCCACAGTCTACAATGTCACAAGCAGTTGGACACTAAGGGCGGCAGTGAGGAAATACCCCTCTTCCAAGTTAAGGAGCAGTGGCTGCGCTTTGATGGAGCAGGCGTGAAGGGATACCCCACACCCAAGGTAAGAGAAATCCAAGTAAGTTGGTATGTGTTGCAAGAGGGCATCAGAAGGCAGACACACTGAAACCATACTCACAAAAAAACTAGTCCATCTAATCACACTAGGACCACAGCCTTGTCTAACTCAAAGAAACTAAGCCATGCCCCTGGGGCAACCCAAGACGGGCGGGTCATGGTGGAGAGATCTGACAGAAGGTGGTCCACTGGAGAAGGGAATGGCAATCCGCTTCAGTATTCTTGCCTTGAAAACCCCATGAACAGTATCAAAAGGCAAAATGATAGGATACTGAAAGGGGAACTCCCCAGGTCAGTAGGGACCCAATATGCTGCTGGATATCAGTGGAGAAATAACTCCAGAAAGAATGAAGGGATGGAGCCAAAGCAAAAACAATACCCAGTTGCGGATGTGACTGGTGACAGAAGCAAGGTCTGATGCTGTAAAGAGCAATATTGCATAGGAACCTGGAATGTCAGGTCCATGAATCAAGGCAAATTGGAAGTGGTCAAACAAGAGATGGCAAGAGTGAATGTAGACATTCTAGGAATCAGCGAACTAAAATGGACTGGAATGGGTGAATTTAATTCAGATGAGCATTATATCTACTACTGCAGGCAGGAATCCCTCAGAAGAACTGGAGTAGCCATCATGGTCAACAAAAGATTCCGAATGCAGTACTTGGATGCAATCTCAAAAACGACAGAATGATCTCTGTTCGTTTCCAAGGCAAACCATTCAATATCACAGTAATCCAAGTCTAGACCCCAACCAGTAATGCTGCAGAAGCTGAAGATGAACGGTTCTATGAAGACCTACAAGTCCTTATGGAACTATACCCAAAAAAAGGTGTCCTTTTCATTGTAGGGGACTGGAATGCAAAAATAGGAAGTCAAGAAACACCTGCAGTAACAGGCAAATTTGGCCTTGGAATACGGAATGCAGCAGGGCAAAGACTAATAGAGTTTTGCCAAGAAAATGCACTGGTCATAGCAAAGACCCTTTTCCAACAACACAAGAGAAGACTCTACACATGGACATCACCATATGGTCAACACCGAAATCAGATTGATTATATTCTTTGCAGCCAAAGATGGAGAAGCTCTATACAGTCAACAAGAACAAGACCAGGAGCTGACTGTGACTCAGATCATGAACTCCTTACTACCAAATTCAGACTGAAATTGAAGAAAGTAGGACAAACCACTACACCATTCAGGTATGACCTAAATCAAATCCCTTATGATTATACAGTGAAAGTGAGAAACAGATTTATGAGCCTAGACCTGTTAGATAGAGTGCCTGATGAACTATGGAATGAGGCTCATGCCATTGTACAGGAGACAGGGATCAAGACAATCCCCATGGACAAGAAATGCAAAAAAGCAAAATGGCTGTCTGGGGACCCCTTAGAAATCGCTGTGAAAAGAAGAGAAGCGAAAAGCAAAGGAGAAAAGGAAAGATATACGCATCTGAATGCAGAGTTCCAAAGAATAGCAGGAAGAGATAAGAAAGCCTTCCTCAGTGATCAATGCAAAGAAATAGAGGAAAACAACAGAATGGGAAAGACTAGAGATCTCTTCAAGAAAATTAGAGATACCAAAGGGACATTTCATGCAAAGATGGGCTCGATAAAGGACAGAAATGGCATGGACCTAACAGAAGCAGAAGATACTAAGAAGAGATGACAAGAATACACAGAAGAACTAAACAATCAACATCTTCATGATCCAGATAATCACGATGATGTGATCACCGACCTAGAGCCAGACATCCTGGAATGTGAAATCAAGTGGGCCTTAGAAAGCAGCACTACGAACAAAGCTAGAGGAAGTGATGAAATTCCAGTTGAGCTATTTCAGATCCTGAAAGATGATGCTGTGAAAGTATTGCACTCAATATGCCAGCAAATTTGGAAAACTCAGCCTGTGTCCACAGAACTGGAACGGTCAGTTTTCATTCAAATCCCAAAGAAAGGCAATGCCAAAGAATACTCAAAGTACTGCACAGTTACACTCACCTCACATGCTAGTAAAGTAATGCTCAAAATTCTCCAGGCCAGGCTTCAGCAATACATGAACTGTGAACTTCCTGATGTTCCAGCTGGTTTTAGAAAAGGCAGAGGAACCAGAGATCAAATTGCCAACATCTGCTGGATCATGGAAAAAGCAAGAGAGTTCCTGAAAAACCTCCATTCCTGCTTTATTGACTATGCCAAAGCATTTGACTGTGTGGATCACAATAAACTGTGGAAAATTCTGAAAGAGATGGGAATACCAGGCCACCTGACCTGGCTCTTGAGAAACCTCTATGAAGGTCAGTAAGCAACAGTTAGAACTGGACGTGGAACAACAGACTGGTTCCAATTAGGAAAAGCAGTACGTCAAAGCTGTATATTATCACCCTGCTTATGTAACTTCTATGCAGAGTACATCATGAGAAACCCTGGACTGGAAGACACACAAGGGGGAATCAAGATTGCCGGGAGAAATATCAGTAACCTCAGATACGCAGATGACACCGCCCTATGGCACAAAGTGAAGAGGAATTAAAAAGCCTCCTGAGGAAGGTGAAAGTGGAGAGTGAAAAAGTTGGCTTCAAGCTCAACATTCAGAAAACGAAGATCATGGCATCCGGTCCCATCACCTCATGGGAAATAGATGGGGAAACAATGGATACAGTGTCAGGCTTTATTTTGGGGGGCTCCAAAATCACTGCAGATGGTGACTTCAGCCATGAAATTAAAAGACACTTACTCCTTGGAAGGAAAGTTATGACCAACATAGACAGCATATTCAAAAGCAAAGACATTACTTTGCCAACAAAGGTCCGTCTAGTCAAGGCTATGGGTTTTCCTGCGGTCATGTATGGATGTGAGAGTTGGACTGTGAAGAAGGCTGAGCGCCTAAGGATTGATGCTTTTGAACTGTGGTGTTGGAGAAGACTCTTGAGAGTCCCTTGGACTGCAAGGAGATCCAACCAGTCCATTCTGAAGCAATTGAGCCCTGGGATTTCTTTGGGGGAATGATGCTGAAGCTGTAACTCCAGTACTTTGGCCACCTCTTGAGAAGAGTTGACTCATTGGAAAAGACTCTGATGCTGGGAGGAATTGGGGGCAGAAGGAGAAGGGGACAGCAGAGCATGAGATGGCTGGATGCCGTCACTGACTCTATGGACGTGGATCTGGGTGAACTCCGGGAGGTGGTGATGGGCAGGGAGTCCTGGCGTGCTGCGATTCATGGGGTCGCGAAGAGTGGGACAGGAATGAGTGACTGAACTGAACTGAACTGATCTGAACTGAACTGAACCGAAATGACCAGGTATCCATAGACACAAGACTTTTTTGGCCTGTAGCAGCTCCGCCCCAGCGAGCATTGAGCATGAACTTGGCATAGCTTCTTGATTTCTGGGGACCGTGGTAGCGATAACTGTGCAGGGACAATGACCTCCTCTGCCGCAGAAGTTTTGACCCTATCAGAGTCTTTTCACCAGCCTCTTGTAGCTGGTGATAAGGAGGCCTCTTTTGCCACTCTTCCTCCATAGCTCCACTCTTTCAGGCACTTAGAGGGCTCCCTTGCCTGGCGTACTTCTCTGTTGTTTGGAGCATCAGGCACATAGATGGGGCCCCTGTGTGGGGTCCTAGTCTGCAGCTCAGTAAGTCAGGCACTTGATTGGCCAGCCTCTCTATTGTTCAGCTGCCTATGCTGGTGTATGGGGAGAAAGAGACTATGGTGAGGGCTCCACCCACTATGATTGACCCAGTAGGATCCCCTTGCTTCCATGGGGCCTGGTGTTCCTCCACAAGCATTTCCAACCCGATCTCCTTCCTCACATCCCATCAGTCCGTCTCTCTGCAGTCAATAGCAGCCCTTCCCCTGGGATTGCTCCACAATCTGCAAAATCCAGATCCCAACTGCTGTCCCTTCTATGGGACCTGTGTCCCTGTCTGGGGTGTGTATGACTGTGGCAAGGACTGTCTGATTCTCATTCCATTTAGGCTACCACAGATCAACTGTTTCACTCTCAGCCTAAAATAGTTCTCCTCTGATCCAGACAGTTGATCCCAGGTGGGGGTCGGACACCGACTTAGAGTTCTCCCACCCACCGAGGGCAGGTCCAGGCCTATTAACATTCCTGTTCCACCCACCCCTAGTTCCTTCACCCTACCGAGTTTTGTGGTACTATTTATTATTTTCCTCTGGTCAGGTACTCCTGTCAGCTCTCAGTTGATGTTCTGCACACACTTCTGTGTCTGAAGGTGTGTCCTTGATGTATCCGTGGAGTGAAATGTACTACAATTCCAGCTACTGTTCTGCCATTTTGTTCATCTCAACGTTTGGACTACTAGAAATAAGACTGTTATGAACATTCATGTGCACTTCTTTGGGTATTTTTTTTTTTCATACTTGCTGGTATAAACCTAAGAAAGGGATTGCTGGGACATATGGTAACCCAATGTTTAACTTTTGAAGGAACTTCCAAACTGTTTTCCACCATGGTGTACTATTTTGTATTCCCATAAGCAGTGCATGAATGTTCAAATATTTTCACTTCCTCATCACACTTGTTCTTCTCTGTCTCTCATGAGAGCCATACTTTCGGTGTGCCCTGCATGCTTACTTGCCATCTGTATATCATTATCTAGTGAATTTCCTGTTCAAATCTTTTGTCCATTTTTGCATTGGTGTGTTTCATATATTCTGTCTGATTCTTAAGTTTTTCTGACTTCAATGTGACTGTTATTATTTTTTATTTTAATTTTAAATTGGCCTACTATATAGGAAAGCAATTTATTAAATTTTATATATCATCTGTATATCTTGTGACATTGCTTAAATTAATTCTTAGTTTTAGGTATTCTGTTCCTGTAGATTTCATTGGATATTCTACATAGATGTCACCAACAGATAAAAACAGCTTTATTCTTCTTTTCCCAACTGGATAGCTTTTCAATCATTTCCTAATATGACTTCACGGACAGAAATTCAATATAATGAGAGTGGACATCTTTCTGTTGATTGTGATTTTAGAAGTAAAACACTCAGTGTTCTACCATAAAGTATGATGTTAGTGATAGTGTAGTACTTTCATAAGGTTGAGGAAGTCTTCTATTTCTGCTGCTGCTAAGTCGCTTCAGTCCTGTCCAACTCTGTGCGACCCCATAGACGGCAGCCCACCAGGCTTCCAGTCCCTGGGATTTTCCAGGCAAGAACACTGGAGTGGGTTGCCATTTCCTTCTCCAATGCATGAAAGTGAAAAGTGAAAGTGAAGTCACTCAGTCGTGTCTGACTCTTAGCGACCCCATGGACTGCAGCCTACCAGGCTCCTCCATCCATGGGATTTTCTAGGCAAAAGTACTGGAGTGGGGTGCCATTGCCTCCTCCAATTCTATTTCTATTTCTTCTTCTATTTCTAGTTTGCTAAAATGTTTTATACAGAAAGTGCTCAGTCACAGAGTTGTGTCCAGCTTTTTGCAACCCCATGAAGTGTAGGCCGAACAGGCTCCTCTGGCCTTGGGGATTCTCCAGGCCAGAATACTGGAATGGGTTGCCATGCTCTCCTCCAGGGGATCTTCCCAACCCAAGGATGGACCCAGATCTCTGAGATGCCAGGCACTTTCTTTAAGAGCTGACCTGCCAGAAAAGCCTAAGAATACTGAAGTGGGTAGCCAATCCCTACTTCAGGGAATCTTCCCAACCCAGGGATATTAGATTTTATCAAATTATTTTTCAGCATTTATCGAGATGACCCTACTGTGTCATCATTTTCGGTTCTTTAGTAAGTTGCTTTATCCTGATGGATTTTCAAATGTTTAACGAATGCTACACTCTTAAGGGGACAAAAACCAATGGATTATGCTATGTCATACATTGTATGTATTGGTGTAGGCTGCCACAGATCAGCTGATTCATTCTCAGCCTTAACTGTTTCTCCTCTGATCCAAACAATTACTCCAATGTGGGGAGTGGAAACCTACTTCAATTCTCCCACCCACCAAGGGCAGGTTCAGACCTATTAACACTCCTGTTTTTCCCCCTAGTTCCTTCATCCTACCAAGTTTTGTGGTTCTATACATTCTTTTCCACTGGTCAGGTACTCCTGTCAGCTCTCAGCTGGTGTTCTGCAAGCACTTCTGTGTCTGAAGATGTATTCCTGATGTGTCTAAGGAGAGAGGTGTATTCCTCCTGCAACTACCACTCTGCCATCTTGTTCATCTCAACTTTTGGACTATTAGAAATAAGACTGCTATGAACATTCATGTGCACGTCTTTGGGGAACCATTTTTTTTACACATAGTGAGGGGACCATGAGTCCAAGACTTGAAGCAAGACAGCTCCATGTGGAGAAAGGGCAAGTGTATTCAGTGCAGTCTCACAGTCTGAAGACAGCAGTGTCTGAATGGAATCTAGAACAAAGGAGGTGGGATGGAAAAAGCTTCTGGGAGGTGGCCCAGAATTAAATGGTCTTGAAAGTGCTTTAAGACCACCTCTCAAAGAGTCAGACACGACTGAGAGACTGAACTGAACTGTAGGAGGAAAGTGGGATGATTCTCATTTCCACAGACACTTCAATACAGCCTAATTATCATGGAGGTACTTTAGGCAAGATATTACAATCTAGATGATGGTGAAATGTGGGAGAGAACAGAATCAAAGCCTCGGTACTGTGGCTGTGGGTCAAGGTTTGGAGGAGACACATGCTCCCTGCCTTGTGACACAACAGAGTTGACTTAGAGAGATGAGGATGACAGGTGAGTTTGGAGGGCTCCTAAGGGCCATTAAAAATGATGCATTCCCCCCCCCCCCCATCAAATCATCTGAGTTGCCCCCCATTCTGCCCTAGAGGTATCAGGATTGCGCTTTGTGATGTCAATTCTCAGCCAGGGCCACCATTGGCTGGGGAAGTGAGTTGCTGATCTCATAAAGCATAATGCTGTGGACCCTAGGGAGGGGTATATAGAGTTGTGCTCAGGGGCTCTGGAGCAGACCACTGGGAGTCTTCAAAATGACTAAAGAGACTCAGAAGCCACAAGGCTCTAGAGCACTTATGGAACAGCTGACTTCAGGCAACCAGGAGGAAAAGATGAAGACCTCCTGTCAACTGAGGTCCACAAAAGTGTCAAAGTGAGTTGCACCCATCCAAGCTCCTCTTGCCCATTGACACCGCCCCGTAAGACCCCCTGCCCTCTACTGGCCTGGCACATAGCCCTTCTCTGGTCACACTTTTCCTGAAACTATCGTTCCTATCCATCTTCACGCTCTTCCCCAAACAAGTGGCTTTCTGTGCTCCCTCTCTTGTTCTCTCCAGCTGTGTCCAGGGTAACCATGAGGGTGAATAAGTCATCTGGTCCTGAGCTTCGTTTTTGTTCGATGGAAGATTTTTGATTACAGTTTGGCTTTCCATGCTTGTGATGGGTATGTTGGGATTATCTATTTCTTCCTGGTTCAGTTTTGGATTGTTATACTTTTCTAGGAATTTGTTCATTTCTTCCAAGTTGTCCATTTTATTGTCCTATAGCTGCTGATAGTAGTCTTTTATGATCCTTTGTACTTCTGTGTTGTCTGCTGTGATTTATCCATTTTCCTTTCTAATTTTGTTGATTTGATTATCTCCCCTTTCTTTCTTGATGAGTTTTGCTAATGGATTGTCTATTTTATTTATCTTCTCAAAGAACCAGCGTTTATTTTGCTGAGTTTTGCTATAGTTTCCTTTGCTTTTTTTCATGTATTTCTGCCCTAATTGTTTTTTTTTTAATTTTATTTTATTTTAAACTTTACAAATTGTATTAGTTTTGCCAAATATCAAAATGAATCCGCCACAGGTATACCTGTGTTTCCCATCCTGAACCCTCCTCCCTCCTCCCTCCGCATACCCTCCCTCTGGGTCATCCCAGTGCACTAGGCCTAAGCATCCAGTATCGTGCATCGAACCTGGACTGGCAACTCATTTCATACATGATATTATACATGTTTCAATGCTATTCTCCCAAATCTTCCCACCCTCTCTCTCTGAAACAGAGTCCATAAGACTATTCTATATATTAGTGTCTCTTTTGCTGTCTCATACACAGGGTTGTTAGCATCTTTCTAAATTTCATATATATGCTTTAGTACACTGTATTGGTGTTTTTCTTTCTGGCTTACTTCACTCTGTATAATAGGCTCCAGTTTCATCCACCTCATTAAAACTGATTCAAATTTATTCTTTTTAGTGGCTGAGTAATGCTCCATTGTGTATATGTACCACAGCTTTCTTATCCATTCATCTGCTGATGGACATCTAGGTTGCTTCCATGTCCTGGCTATTATAAACAGTGTTGCTATGAACATTGGGGTACATGTGTCTCTTTCAATTCTGGTTTCCTCGGTGTGTATGCCTAGCAGTGGGATTGCTGGATCATAAGACAGTTCTATTTCCAGTTGTTTAAGGAATCTCCACACTGTTCTCCATAGTGGCTGTACTAGTTTGCATTCCCAGCAACAGTGTAAGAGGGTTCCCTTTTCTCCACACCCTCTCCAGCATTTATTGCTTGTAAACTTTTGGATCACAGCCATTGTGAGTCGTGTGAAATGGTACGTCATAGTTGTTTTGATTTGCATTTCTCTGATAATGAGTGATGTTGAGCATCTTTTCATGTGTTTGTTAGCCATCTGTATGTCTTCTTTGGAGAAATGTCTATTGAGTTATTTGGCCCATTTTTTGATTGGGTCATTTATTTTTCTGGAGTTGAGCTGTAAGAGTTGCTTGTATATTTTTGAGATTAGTTGTTTGTCAGTTGCTTCATTTGCTATTATTTTCTGCCATTCTGAAGGCTGCCTTTTCACCTTGCTAATAGTTTTCTTTGATGTGCAGAAGCTTTTAAGTTTAGTTAGGTCCCATTTGTTTATTTTTGCTTTTATTTCCAATATTCTGGAAGGTGGGTCATAGAGGATCCTGCTGTGATGTATGTCAGAGAGTGTTTTGCCTACGTTCTCCTCTAGGAGTTTTATAGTTTCTGGTCTTATGTTTAGATCTATAATCCATTTTGAGTTTATTTTTGTGTATGGTGTTAGAAGTGTTCTAGTTTCATTCTTTTACAAGTGGTTGACCAGATTTCCCAGCACCACTTGTTAAAGAGATTGTCTTTAATCCGTTATATATTATAGACTCCTTTGTCAAAGATACGGTGTCCATATATGCATGGATTTATCTCTGGGCTTTCTATTTTGTTCCATTGATCTATATTTCTGTCTTTGTGCCAGAACCATACTGTCTTGATAACTGTGGCTTTGTAGTAGAGCCTGAAGTCAGCTAGGTTGATTCCTCCAGTTCCATTCTTCTTTCTCAAGATAGCTTTGGGTACTTGAGTTTTTTGTTTTTTTTTTTTTGTATTTCCATACAAATTGTTTAATTATTTATCTAGCTCTGTGAAGAATACCGTTGGTAACTTGATAGGGATTGCATTGAATCTATAAGTTGCTTTGGGTAGTTGTAGAGGGAGGTAAACTTCCAAACTCATTCTATGAGGCCACCATCACCCTAATACCAAAACCTGACAAAGATCCCACAAAAAAAGAAAACTACAGGCCAATATCACTGATGAACATAGATACAAAAATCCTTAACAAAATTCTAGCAATCAGAATCCAACAACACATTAAAAAGATCATACACCATGACCAAGTGGGCTTTATCCCAGGGATGCAAGGATTCTTCAATATCCTCAAATCAATCAATATAATACACCACATTAACAAATTGAAAAATAAAAACCATATGATTATCTCAAAAGATGCAGAGAAAGCCTTTGACAAAATTCAACATCCATTTATGATAAAAACTCTCCAGAAAGCAGGAATAGAAGGAACATACCTCAACATAATAAAAGCTATATATGACAAAACCACAGCAAACATTATCCTCAATGGTGAAAAATTGAAAGCATTTCCTCTAAAGTCAGGAACAAGACAAGGATGCCCACTTTCACCATTACTATTCAACATAGTTTTTCAAGTTTTGGCCACAGCAATCACAGCAGAAAAAGACATAAAAGGAATCCAAATTAAAAAGAAGAAGTAACACTCTCACTATTTGCAGATGACATGATCCTCTACATAGAAAACTCTAAAGACTCCACCAGAAAATTACTAGAACTAATCAATGATTACAGTAAAGTTGCAGGATATAAAATCAACACACAGAAATCCCTTGCATTCCTATACACTAATAATGAGAAAACAGAAAGAGAAATTAAGGAAACAATTCCATTCACCATTGCAATGGAAAGAATAAAATACTTAGGAATGTATCTACCTAGAGAAACTAAAGACCTATACATAGAAAACTATAAAACACTGGTGAAACATATCAAAGTGGACACTAATAGATGGAGAAATATAACATGTTCATGGATTGGAAGAATCAATATAGTGAAAACGAGTATACCACCTAATTGTTATTATTACATTTTCCTTCTTCTAACCCTGGGATTCTTCACTTCTCCTTTTTCTAGTTGATTTGGGTGTAAAGTTAGGTCATTTATTTGAGGTTTCTCTTGTTTCTTAGGGTAAGTTTGTATTTCTATGAACCTTTCCCTTCAGATCAGATCAGATCAGATCAGTCGCTGAGACATGTCCAACTCTTTGCGACCCTATGAATCGCAGCATGCCAGGTCTTCCTGTCCATCACCAACTCCCGGATTTCACTGAGACTCACGCCCATGGAGTCAGTGATGCCATCCAGCCATCTCATCCTATGTCTTCCCCTTCTCCTCCTGCCCCCAATCCCTCCCAGCATCAGAGACTTTTCCAATGAGTCAAGTCTTCGCATGAGGTGGCCAAAGTACTTGAGCTTCAGCTTTAGCATCATTCCTTCCAAAGAAATCCAAGGGCTGATCTCTTTCAGAATGCACTGGTTGGATTTCCTTGCAGTCCAAGGGACTCTCAAGAGTCTTCTCCAACACCACAGTTCAAAAGCATCAATTCTTCGGCACTCAAGCTTCTTCACAGTCCAACTCTCACATCCATACATGACCACAGGAAAAACCATAGCCTTGACTAGACGAATGTTTTTGGTAAAGGAATGTCTCTGCTTTTGAATATGCTCTCTAGGTTAGTCATAACTTTCCTTTCAAGGAGTAAGTGTCTTTTAATTTGATGGCTGCAGTAACCATCTGCAGTGATTTTGGAGCCCAAAAAATAAAGTCTGACATTGTTTCCACTGTTTCCCCATCTATTTCCCATGACGTGATGGGACCGGATGCCATGATCTTCGTTTTCTGAATGTTGAGCTTTAAGCCAACCTTTTCACTCTCCACTTTCACTTTCATCAAGAGGCTTTTGAGTTCCTCTTCACTTTCTGCCGTAAGGGTGGTGTCATCTGCATATCTGAGGTTATTGATATTTCTCCCGGCAATCTTGATTCCAGCTTGTGTTTCTTCCAGTCCATCGTTTCTCATGATTTACTCTGCATAGAAGTTAAATAAACAGGGTGACAATATAAAGCCTTGACGTTCTCCTTTTTCTATTTATTTTTTTTTCCTTTTTCTATTTAGAATCAGTCAGTTGTTCCATGTCCAGATCCAGCTGTTGCTTCCTGACCTGCATACAAATTTCTCAACAAGCAGATCAGGTGGTCTGGGATTCCCATCTCTCTCAGAATTTTCCACAGTTTATTGTGATCCACACAGTCAAAGGCTTTGGCATAGTCAATAAAGCAGAAATAGAGGTTTTTCTGGAACTCTCTTGCTTTTTCCATGATCCAGCAGATGTTGGCAATTTGGTCTCTGGTTCCTCTGCCTTTTCTAAAACCAGCTTGAACATCAGGATATTCATGGTTCCCATATTACTGAAGCCTGGCTTGGAGAATTTTGAGCATTATTTTACTAGCGTGTGAGATGAAAGCAATTTTGCTGTAGTTTGAGCATTCCTTGGCATTGCCTTTCTTTCAGATTGGAATGAAAACTCACCTTTTCCAGTCCTGTGGCCACTGCTGAGTTTTCCAAATTTGCTGGCATATTGACTGCAGCACTTTCACAGCATCATCTTTCAGGATTTGGAATAGCTCAACTGGAATTCCATCACCTCCACTCTCTTTGTTCGTAGTGATGCTTTCTAAAGCCCACTTGACTTCACATTCCAGGGTGTCTGGCTCTAGGTCAGTGATCATACCATCGTGATTATCTGGGTCATGAAGATCTTTTTTGTACAGTTCTTCCGTGTATTCTTGCTATCTCTTCTTAATATCTTCAGCTTCTGTTAGGTCCATACCATTTCTGTCCTTTATCGAGCCAATGTTTGCATGAAATGTTCCTTTGGTATCTCTTATTTTCTTGAAGAAATCCCTAGTCTTTCCCATTCTGTTATTTTCCTCTATTTCTTTGCATTGATCGCTGAAAAAAGGCTTTCTTTTCTCTTCTTGCTTTTCTTTGGAACTCTGCATTCAGATGTTTATATCTTTCCTTTTCTCCTTTGCTTTTCTCTTCTCTTCTTTTCACAGCTATTTGTATGTGTTGTGTTTTCATTTTCATTTGTTTCTATGCATATTTGCATTTCATTTCTGATTTCTTCTGTTATATGTCGGTCTTTCAGAAGCACGTTGTTTACCCTCCATATGTTTCTATTTGTCATGGTTTCTTTCCCCCTGTAGTTGACATGCAATCTTACTGCTTTGTGATCAGAAGAGATGCTTGAAATGATTTTGATTTTTGTTTTCAGTTTACCAAGGCTAGATTTGTGGCCCAGTATGTGATCTATCCTGGAGAATGTTCCATGTGCACTTGAGAAAAAGGTGAAATTCATTGCTTTGGCGTGAAACGTTCTTTTGAAATCAATTAGGTCTAACTGATCCATTGTATCACTTAAAGTTTGTGTTTCCTTGCTAATTTTCTGTTTGGTTGATCTATCCATAGGTGTGTGTAGGGTCTTAAGGTCTCCCGCTATTATTGTGTTGTTTTTAATTTCCCCTTTCATACTTGTTAGCATTTGCCTTACGTATTGAGTGCTCCTATGTTGGGTGCATATATATTTATAATTGTTATATCTTCTTCTTGGATTGATCCTTTGACCATTATGTAGTGGCCTTCTTTGTCTCTTTCCACACCCTTTATTTCAAAGTCTATTTTGTCTGATATGAGTATTGCTACTCCTGATTCCTGTTGCTCACATTTTGCATGAAATACCTTTTCTCAGCCCTTCACTTTCACTCTGTATATGCCCCTTGGTTTCAGATGTGTCTCTTTTACACAGCATACATAGAAGCCTGGTTTTGTAACCGATTTATCATACTTTCTTTGTCACCTATCTATCCATTTGTCCATCCCTCTTTCCAATCAACAATCAATCTTTTTCCTTGGTGCATTTCAATATGTGTCTCCTTAAGTATCTCAGCAAGCCTGCCATTAAGTAGTCAGCCGTGTTTGTATACAGCAATTTTCTTTGGATATTAACTTTACACACAATGAAATATAGCAATCTTTTCTTTCCTCAGTCATGCTACTTTTGAACTGAAGTATAGTCCATTTATAATTTTGTGTTAATTTCTGCTTTACAGCAAAGTGATTCAGTTATAGACATATATTTACATATGTATACGTTGAGTGTGGAGATATATATATATATACACACACATGCATTCTTTTATTTAATCTCTCTCTCTTGTTTTTTTTTTTTTTTGGCTAAACTGTGCAGCAAGTGGAATTAGTTCCCTGACCAGGGTTTGAACCTGCATCCCTTGCAGTGGAAATCTGCAGTCTTAACCTCTGGACTGCCAGGGAAGACATATATATATAATTTATATATATATGATTTATATACATATATATATATATATATGCCTTTTTAAATCACATTTCATTATGATTTATAATTGGATACTGAATGTAGTCCTCTGTGCTCTAGAGTAGGAATTTGTCAATCCATTCCATATAATTTGTTTTCTATCTCTTAACCCCAGTCTCTTACTCCATTTCTCCCCCAATTCTCTCTGCCCTGAAGCTGTAAGTCTATTCTCTATGTCTATGAGTGTCTTTCTGATTCATACATATGTTCATTTGTGTCATATCTTAGATTCCACATTTGGATATTATGATATTATTTGGTATATATGTTTCCCTGTGTGCCTCACTTCATTTAGTATGATCAGCTCTCAGACCTTGCATGTTGACTCAAATGGCCTTATTGTTGTAACTGTACATATTCCTGTATCTTTTTAACCATACATGGAGCTATTCATCTATGGTTATTTTCTAAAATATATTATTAAAAAGTGCTTATAAATCACTCTTGGTATAGTATGTCCATTTTGAGTCTGTATAAGGATTTTATATGTATCTGTCACTTCACTTAATTTGCCCAGTCGAGTCCAACTCTTTTCGACTCCATGAACTGTGGCATGCCATGCTTCCCGGTCCAATTACCTACTACCCAAGCCTGCTTAAACTCAGATGCACCGAGTGGGTGATGTGAACCAATGATCTCATCCTCTGTTGTCTGCTTCTCCTCTTGCTTTCAATCTTTCTCAGCATCAGGGGCCTTTCCAATGAGTCAGTTCTTCAGATAAGGTAGCCAAAGTATTGACGTTTCAGCATCAGTCCTTCCAGTGTATATCCAACAGTAATACCCTTAAGGATTGACTGAATTGATTTCCTTGCAATCCAAGAGACTCTCCAGAGTATATGTGGGTATGAAAAAATATTCATTGTGCTTATGTTTCGACATAGAATACTTATGAATGTAATTAATAAAATGTTGATGTATCCTCTCATATGTATATGTGCATATGAATAAATGTTTACTATGCTCTTGATGAAGGTGACAGAGGAGAAGGAAAAAGTTGGCTTAAAACTCAACATTCAGAAAATGAAGATCATGTCATTCGGTCCCATCACTTCATGGGAAATAGATGGGGAAACAGTGGAAACAGTGTCAGACTTTATTTTTGGTGGCTCCAAAATCACTGCAAATGATGACTGCAGCCAAGAAATTAAAAGACGCTTACTCCTTGGAAGAAAAGTTATGACCAAATCTAGATAGCATATTGAAAAGCAGAAACATTACTTTGCCACCAAAAATCCATCTAGTCAAGACTATGGTTTTTCCAGTGGTCAAGTATGGATGTGAGAGTTGGACTGTGAAGAAAGCTGAGCGCCGAAGAATTGATGCTTTTGAACTCTGGTGTTGGAGAAGACTCTTGAGAGTCCCTTGAACTGCAAGGAGATCCAAACAGTCCATTCTGAAAGAGACCAGCCCTGGGATTACTTTGGAAGAAATGATGCGAAAACTGAAACTCCAGTACTTTGGCCACCTCATGCGAAGAATTGACTCATTGGAAAAGACTCTGATGCTGGGAGGGATGGGAGGCAGGAGGAGAAGGGGACGACAGAGGATGAGATGGTTGAATGGCATCACTGACTCAATGGACGTGGGTCTGAGCGAACTCTGGGAGTTGGTGATGGACAGGGAGGACTGGCGTGCTGCGATTCATGGGTTCCAAAGAGTCGGACACCACTGAACGACTGAACTGAACTGAATGGATGCATATGATGCCCTCTCAAGCAGAAATAGAAAAATGATAATGAATGTAATTTATAAAATCCGAATGTATTCACTCATATATATAAATGTGTATGAAGAAATATTTACTGTGGTTATACTGCCATCTCATGGAGAAATAGAAGAATGCTTATGAATGAAATTTATAAAATCCAGATGCATTATTCACATATTAAAAAATATACTTTATAACTTTATTAAAAAATTCATACATGATCATAACAGAAAATGTTAATTTCCTAGAAAAAGAAAGAAAGAAAGAAATCGCCCATGATCTCATTTACTACTCGCTCAGAATTCTGAGTTCCTTAAATAGACATTTCTCCAAAGAATACATACAGATGGCTAACAAACACATGAAAAGATGCTCAACATCACTCATTATCAGAGAAATGCAAATCAAAACCACTCTGAGGTACCATTTCACACCACTCAGAATGGCTGTGATCCAAAAGTCTACAAGCAATAAATGCTGGAGATGGTGTGGAGAAAAGGGAACCCTCTTACACTGTTGGTTGGAATGCAAACTAGTACAGCCACTATGGAAAACAGTGTGGATATTCCTTAAACAACTGGAAATAGAACTGCCTTATGATCCAGCAAACCCACTGCTCAGCATACACACTGAGGAAACCAGAGGGAAAGAGACACATGTACCCCAATGTTCATCGCAGCACTGTTTATAATAGCCAGGACATGGAAGCAACCTAGATGCCCATCAGCAGATGAATGGATAAGAAAGCTGTGGTACATATACACAATGGAGTATTACTGAGCCATTAAAAAGAATACATTTGAATCAGTTCTAATGAGATGGATGAAACTGGAACCTATTATACAGAGTGAAGTAAGCCAGAAAGAAAAACACCAATACAGTATACTAACACACATATATGGAATTTAGAAACATGGTAACAATAACCCTGTGTACGAGACAGCAAAAGAGACACTGATGTATAGATCAGTCTTATGGACTCTGTGGGAGAGGGAGAGGGTGGGAAGATTTGGGAGAATGGCATTGAAACATGTATAATATCATGTATGAAATGAGTTGCTAGTCCAGGTTCAGTGCATGATACTGGATGCTTGGGTCTGGTGCACTGGGACAACCCAGAGGGAGGGTATGCGGAGGGAGGATGGAGGAGGGTTCAGGATGGGGAACACAGGTATACTTGTGGCGGATTCATTTTGATATTTGGCAAAACTAATACAATATTGTAAAATAAAATAAAATTTATTTAAAAACAAAAAAAAGTAATTCTGAGTTCCTGAGCTGGAGAGATAAAATATCAGGGTGTGTTAGTTCTTTCACTATAAAATACTTTCTGTTATTTGAATTTTAACATATAACTTGGTTCTGATATGTGGTTCTTGCTTTGTTTACTTATACTGAAGATTTTCCTTTTACAAATACTGAGGAATTTGACCACATCTTTAGAGACTGCTTGCTTTATACTTTTTTTATTCTTTTTTTCCTTTTTTCCGTTTTTTCCATAATTAAAAAATGTTGCATGTCGTGCCTCCAGGAAATAATACTGTAATGAACATTAGGGTGCATCAATCTTTTGGTTTTAAGGTTTTTTCCAGAAAAAATGCCCAGGAGTAGGTCATAAGGTGATTATATGTTTTAGTTTTTAAAGGAGCAGCAATACTCTTCACCATAGTAGCAGTACCAATTTCCATGCCCACTAACAGTGCAAGATTGTTCCCTTTTTTCCCACATTCTCTCCAGGAATTATTGCTTGTAGAATTTTAGTTGCTATCTATTCGGCCTGGTGTGAAGGAATACCACATTGTAGTTTTGATTTGTATTTCTCTAATGAATAGTGATGATGAACTATGGATGGAGGTTCATGACACTGTACAGGAGACAGGAACCAAGACCATCCCCAAGAAAAAGAAATGCAAAGAAGTAAAATGGCTGTCTGAGGAGGCCTTACAAATAGCTGTGAAAAGAAGAGAAGCCAAAAGCAAAGGAAGAAGGAAAAGCTATATCCATTTGAATGCAGAGTTCCAAAGAATAGCAAGTAGAGATAAGAAAGCCTTCCTCAGTGATCAGTGCAAAGAAATAGAAGGAAATAAAGAATGGAAAAGACTAGAGATCTCTTCAAGAAAATTAGAGATACCAAGGGAACATTTCATGCAAAGATGGGCTCAATAAACGACAGAAATGATATGGACCTAACAGAAGCAGAAAACACTAAGAGGAGAACTGTACCAAAAATATCTTCAAGACCCATTTAATCACAATGGTCTGATCACTCACCTAGAGACAGACATCCTGGAATATGAAGTCCAGTGGGCCTTTGGAAGCCACACTACAAACAAAGCTAGTGGAGGTGATGGAATTCCAGTTGAGCTACTTCAAATTCTCAAAGATGCTGCTGGAAAGTTCTGCACTCAATATGCCAGTAAATCTGGAAAACTCATCAGTGGCCACAGGACTGGAAAACATTAGTTTTCCTTCCAATCCTAAAGAAAGGCAATGTCAAAGAACGCTCAAATTACAGAACAATTACACTCATCTCACACACTAGTAAAGTAGTGCTCAAAATTCTCCAAGCCAGGCTTCAGCTATACGTGAACCATGAACTTCCAGATGTTCAAGGAGGTTTCAACAAAGGCAGAGGAACAAGAGATCAAATTGCCAACATCTGTCAGATCGTGAAAAAGAAAGAGAATTCCAGAAATACATCTATTTATTCTTTATTGACTATGCCACAGCCTTTGAGTGTGTGAATAACAATAAACTGTAGGAAATTCTCAAAGAGATGGAAATACCAGACTACCTAACCTGCCTCTTGACAAATCTGTATGCAGGTCAAGAAGCAAGAGTGAAAACTGGACATGAAACAGCAAACTGGTTCCAAAGTGGGAAAGGAGCACATCAAGGCTGTATATTGTTGTCGTGTTTATTTAACTCATATGTGGAGTACATAATGAGAAACCCTGTGCTGGAGGAAGCACAAGCTGGAATCAAGTTTGCTGGGAGAAATATCAATAACCTCACATATGCAGGCGACACCACCCTTTCTGCAGGCAGAAAGTGAAGAAGAATTAAAGAGCTTCTTGATGAAAGTGAAAGAAGAGAGAAAAAGTTGGCTTAAAGCTCAACATTCAGAAAATGAAGATCATGGTCTCATCACTTTATGGCAAATAGATGGGGAAATGGCAGAAACAGTGGCTGACTTTATTTTGGGGGGCTTGAAAATCACTGCAGGTGATGACTGAAACCATGAAATTAAAAGACACTTACTCCTTGAAAGGAAAGTTATGATCAACCTAGACAACTTATTAAAAAGCAGAGACATTACTATGCCAACGATGGTCCATCTAGTCAAGGCTATGTTTTTTTCTAGTAGTCCTGTATGGATGTGAGAGTTTAACTGTAAAGAAAGCTGAGCACTGAAGAAGTGATAATTTTGAACTGTGGTGTTGGAGAAGACTCTTGAGAGTCCCATGGGCTCCAGAGAGTTCCAATCAGTCCATTATAAAGGAGATCAGTCCTGGTGTTCATTGGAAGGATTGATGTTTAAGCTGAAACTCCAATATTTTGGCCACCTGATGTGAAGAGCTGACTCATTTGAAAAGACCCTGATGCTGGGAAAGATGGAGGGCAGACAGAGAAGGGGACGACAGTGGATGAGATAGTTGGATGGCTTTACTGCCTCAATGGACCTAAGTTTGGAAGACTCCGGGAGTTGGTGATGGCCAGCGAGGCCTGGAGTGCTGAAGTCCATAGGGTCGCAAAGAGTCAGACCCGACTGAGTGTCTAACCTGAACGTAGCCTCTTTTCAAGTGTTTTTTCATCATCTGTATGATTTCTTTTGGGAAATGACTATTTAGATCTGCCTGTTTTGTTACGAAGGTGTTTTTTGTTTGTTTGTTTGTTTTTGATACTGGGCTACATAGCCATTTGCATATTTTTGAAAATAATGCCTTGATAACTAATGGGAACTATCTGTGTAGCACAGGGAACTGCCCTCCATGCTCTGTGATGACCTAAATTTAGAAGAAAATTAAATGAAAGAGGTTATGTTTATACACTTGTACACCTAGTGTGATTTGTGTACGGCAGAATGTAACACAACATTGTTAAGCAACTACATGTGTATATGTGTACATACTCTAGGCTCCATTTAAAGGATGTTCTAAAAGAAGCAGAAGTAATCTACAATAACAGAACTGAGAACAGGGGTTGCATGGGGAAAGACAGTGTGGGGAAGTATACCAAAGAAATTATCTAGGATGATGGGGGAAAAAATTATTTTTTCAATGAGCATTAGATATATAATCTAGGTGAAATTGCAGAAATATTTCTGAAATGGACATTCCAAACAGGGTCTTGCCAAGTGGCTCTATGTATTTATAAATTTACTAGATAATGTCATATTGTCCTTCAGAAAGTTGCGTCACACTATGCGCTCACAACACTGCTGAAACACTCCTTTTCCAATTTGTCATCGTCCATTTGGAGGAAAAATTTGGTATATTTCAACTTTGTCATTGAACTTTGGCAGTTTTCATGGTGAGAAATCATAATCCATTATTGTTTTCGTTTGCATTTATTTTATTACCAGGTAGGTATGACATTTCTTCCTGATTTTTGGTAATTTTCCTTTTTTCGGGGGAGGGTAATTTGTATGTTTTTTTTTTTTTTAAATTATTGTTTATTTCACAATTCTCTTCTATTGGGTTTTTCATCTTTTCTTATTTTAAGTTTGGACTCTGCATAAATGAGGTAAATGAGTCATTTGTCAGCTGTCTTCCAAATATTTCTCAATTGTCATTTTATAATTCCGTGTTTATTTTCTATTCAGTCATGCAGGAGTTTTACTACAAAAAAAGTTATGTAAATTTTCCCTTTTAAGCTTCTGGACAAAGAACATGTAAAATAAGAAATTTTAAAGGTGGCCCAAAACTCTAGGAAGCTAGAGGGTGTGGTTAAAAGAATCGGGAGAGGTCAACGCTTTCTGACTTGCTCCCCATACTCCCCTAGAGGTGTCAGGATGAGGCTTTGTGAGGTCAAGGCTCACCAGGGCCTCCATTGGCTGTGCAAGTGGCTTGCTGACCTCATAAAGTGTAAGGGTGTGGCCACCTGGGGAAGGGTATATATAGGGGTACTCAGGGGCTCTGAAGTCGACCACTGCAAGTCTTCAAAATTACTAAGGTGACTGGGAAGGCTCTAGAGCACTGGAGTTTCAGTTTTAGCATCATTCTTGGAACAGCTGACTCTAGATACCCAGGAGGAAAAAATGAAGATCTCCCATCAACTGACGTCCAAAGGATGTGTCAAGGTGAGCTGAACCCACCTAAGCTCCTCTTGTCTTTCTCTGACTTATTTAGTATGATCATCTCTAGGTCCATCCATGTTGGAAAAAATAGCATTATTTCGTTCTTTCTTATGGATAATATTCCATTGTATGCATAATATATTTGTCTTTATCCACTCACATATTTAAGTGCCTTAAGGTCGTTTGCATGTCTTTGCTACTGTACATTGTGCTACTATAAACAGTGTTGTGCATATCACTTTTCTGATGGGAGTTTTCATCTTAATGGATATATGCCCAGAAGTGTTATTGTTGGATCATATAGTAACTGTATTTTTAGAGTATTAAAAACCTCTATACCAAGGAAGGAGATAATGGGCAGGTAGTTCAAAAGGAAGGAATATATGTATACATATGGCTGATTCATGTTGAGGTTTGAAAGAAAGCAACAAAATTCTGAAAAGCAATTACCCTTAAGGAAAAATAATTATAATTATTATAAAAGACCTGCTTACTGTTTTCAATAGTGGCTGCATCAGTTTCTTGATTTTCAGGTATAGTAGTGGTAGTGAAAGTCACTCAGTCATGTCCGACTCTTTGCGACCACATGGATTATACAGCCCATGGCCAGAATACTGGAGTAGGTAGCCTTTTCCTTCTCCAGGGGATCTTCCCACCCAGGGGTCGAAACCATGTCTCCTGCTTTGTAGGTGGATTCTTTACCAGCTGAGCCACAAGGGAAGCCAGATTTTTCATGTATGCTCATGCTGCTGCTAAGCAGCTTCATTGTGTCCTACTCTGTGAGACCCCAAGACGGCAGCCCACCAGGCTCCCCCATCCCTGGGATTCTCCAGGCAAGAACGCTGGAGTGGGTTCCCATTTCCTCTCCAATGCATGAAAGTAGAAAGTGAAAAGGAAGTCGCTCAGTCCTGTCTGACTCTTCGCGACTCCATGCCCTGCAGCCTACCAGGCTCCTCCGTCCATGGGATTTTCCAGGCAGGAGTACCGGAGTGTGTTGCCATTATAGGATGTTGTTGATCTCCCTGCAGTACATGGTTGAGTTACATGTTTTTTTTTCAAAATCTGTTTTGTTTTGTTTTAATACATACTCTTAGGAGTGGAGCTGCCAGGTCATATGCTCAGTCTCTCGTATTCTTGAAAAGACAAATTCCAGCAATCAGAATCCAACAACACATTAAAAAGATCATACATCATGACCAAGTGGGCTTTATCCCAGGGATGCAAGGATTCTTCAATATCCTCAAATCAATCAATATAATACACCACATTAACAAATTGAAAAACAAAAACCATATGATTATCTCAAAAGATGCAGAGAAAGCCTTTGACAAAATTCAACATCCATTTATGATAAAAACTCTCCAGAAAGCAAGAATAGAAGGAACATACCTCAACATAATAAAAGCTATATAAGACAAACCCTTCAGCAAACATTATCCTCAATGGTGAAAAAGTGAAAGCATTTCCTCTAAAGTCAGGAACAAGACAAGGGGGCCCACTTTCACCATTAATAATCAACAGAGTTTTGGAAGTTTTGGCCACAGCAATCAGAGGAGAAAAAAAATAAAAGGAATCCAAATGGAAAAGAAGAGGTAAAACTCTCACTATTTGCAGATGACATGATCTTCTACATAGAAAACTCTAAAGACTCCACCAGAAAATTACTAGAACTAATCAATGATTACAGTAAAGTTGCAGGATATAAAATCAACACACAGAAATCCCTTGCATTCCTATACACTAATAATGAGAAAACAGAAAGAGAAATTAAGGAAAAAATTCCATTTACCATTGCAGTGGAAAGAATAAAATACTTAGGAATATATCTCCCTAAATAAACTAAAGACCTATATATAGAAAACTATAAAACATTGGTGAAGGAAATCAAAGGGGACACTAATAGATGGGGGAATATACCATGTTCATGGATTGGAAGAATCAATATAATGAAAATGACTATACTGCCCAAAGCAATTTATAGATTCAATGCAATCCCTATCAAGCTACCAACCGTATTCTGCACAGAGCTAGAACAAATAATTTCACAATTTGTATGGAAATGCAAAAAAAAAAAAACCTTGAATAGCCAAAGCTATCTTGAGAAAGAGAATGGAACTGGAGGAATCAACCTACCTGACTTCAGTCTCTATTACAAAGCCACACTCATCAAGACAGTATGGTACTGGCACAAAGACAGAATTATAGATCAATGGAACAAAATAGAAAGCCCAGAGATAAATCCACGCACATATGGACACCTTATCTTTGACAAAGGAGGCAAGAATATACAATGGATTAAGGAGAATCTCTTTAACAAGTGCTGCTCGGAAAACTGGTAAACCACTTGTAAAACTATGAAACTAGAACACTTTCTAACACCATACACAAAAATGAACTCAAAATGGATTAAAGATCTAAATGTAACACCAGAAACTATAAAACTCCTAGAGGCGAACATAGGCAAAACACTCTCCGACATACATCACAGCAGGATCCTCTATGACCCACCTCCCAGAATATTGGAAATAAAAGCAAAAATAAACAAATGGGACCTAATTAACCTTAAAAGCTTCTGCACATCAAAGGAAACTATTAGCAAGGTGAAAAGACAGCCTTCAGAATGGGAGAAAATAATAGCAAATGAAGCAACCGACAAACAACTAATCTCAAAAATATACAAGCAACTCCTACAGCTCAACTCCAGAAAAATAAACGACCCAATCAAAAAATGGGCCAAAGAACTAAATAGACATTTCTCCAAAAAAGACATACAGATGGCTAACAAACACATGAAAAGATGCTCAACATCACTCATTGTCAGAGAAATGCAAATCAAAACCACTATGAGGTACCATTTCACACCAGTCAGAATGGCTGCGATCCAAAAGTCTACAAATAATAAATGCTGGAGAGGGTGTGGAGAAAAGGGAACCCTCTTATACTGTTGGTGGGAATGCAAACTAGTACAGCCACTATGGAGAACAGTGTGGAGATTCCTTAAAAAACTGGAAATAGAACTGCCTTATGATCCAGCAACCCCACTGCTGGGCATACACACTGAGGAAACCAGAAGGGAAAGAGACACGTGTACCCCAATGTTCATCGCAGCACTGTTTATAATAGCCAAGACATGGAAGCAACCTAGATGTCCATCAGCAGATGAATGGATAAGAAAGCTGTGGTACATATACACAATGGAGTATTACTCAGCCATTAAAAAGAATACATTTGAATCAGTTCTAATGAGGTGGATGAAACTGGAGCCTATTATACAGAGTGAAGTAAGCCAGAAGGAAAAACATAAATACAGTGTACTAACGCATATATATGGAATTTAGAAAGATGGTAACAATAACCCGGTGTACGAGACAGCAAAAGAGACACTGATGTATAGAACAGTCTTATGGACTCTGTGGGAGAGGGAGAGGGTGGGAAGATGTGGGAGAATGGCAATGAAACATGTAAAATATCATGTAGGAAACGAGTTGCCAGTCCAGGTTCGATGCATGATGCTGGATGCTTGGGGCTGGTGCACTGGGACGGCCCAGAGGGATGGTATGGGGAGGGAGGAGGGGAGGGTTCGGGATGGGGAACACATGTATACCTGTGGCGGATTCATTTTGATATTTGGCAAAACTAATACAATTATGTAAAGTTTAAAAATAAAATAAAATTGGAAGAATGAAAAAAAAGAAAAAAAGAAAAAATAAACAAATGTGACCTAATTAAATTCTAAAGCTTCTGCACAACAAAGGAAACTATAAGCAAAGTGAAAAGACAGCCTTCAGAATGGGAGAAAATAATAGCAAATGAAGCAACTGACAAACAACTAATCTCAAAAATATACAAGCAATTCCTACAGCTCAATTCCAGAAAAATAAATGACCCAATCAAAAAATGGGCCAAATAACTAAATAGACATTTCTCCAAAGAAGACATACAGATGGCTAACAAACACATGAAAAGATGCTCAACATCACTCATTATCAGAGAAATGCAAATCAAAACCACTATGAGGTTCCATTTCACACCAGTCAGAATGGCTGCGATCCAAACACCTACAAGAAATAAATGCTGGAGAGCGTGTGGAGAAAAGGGAACCCTCTTATACTGTTGGTGGGAATGCAAACTAGTACAGCCACTATGGAGAACAGTGTGGAGATTCCTTAAAAAACTGGAAATAGAACTGTCTTATGATCCAGCAATCCCACTGCTCACCATACACACTGAGGAAACCAGAAGGGAAAGAGGGACGTGTGCCTCAATGTTCATAGCAGGAGTGTTTATAATAGCCAGGACATGGAAACAACCTAGATGTCCATCAGCAGATGAATGGATAAGAAAGCTGTGGCACATATACAAAATGGAGTATTACTCAGCCATTAAAAATCATACATTTGAATCAGTTCTAATGAGGTGGTTGAAACTGGAGCCTATTATACAGAGTGAAGTATGTCAGAAAGAAAAACACCAATACAGTTTACTAATACATATATAAGGAATTTAGAAAGATGTTAACAGTAACCCTGTATAGGAGACAGCAAAAGAGACACAGATGTATAGAACAGTCTTCTGGATTCTGTGGGAGAGGGTGAGGGTGGGAAGATTTGGGAGACTGGCATTGAAACATGTAAAATATCATGTATGAAACGAGTTACCAGTCCAGGTTCGATGCACAATACTGGATGCTTGGGTCTAGTGCACTGGGACGACCCAGAGGGGTGGTATGGGGAGGGAGGAGGGAGGAAGGTTCAGGATGGGGAACACATATATATACCTGTGGCAAATTCATTTCAATATTTGGCAAAACCAGTACAATATTGTAAAATTGAAAAATAAAATTAAATTAAAAAAAATAAAGGGCACTTAGTAGTGACATTTATAATGACTCCTACCAAATACATCTCACTAGTACCATAAAGATTCCCCTTTAACAATGTTTCTCTACCATGTCTTCTCTGTATAGTATTTGGTACTTTTTCACTACTCAGAGGTGATAACTTATTAGCATAGTTGGATTATCTATGTAATACACTGGGCTTCTCAGGTGGCACTGTTGTTAAGAATCTTTCAGCAAAGGCAGGAGTCAAAGGAGATGTGATTTGGGAAGATCCCCTGGAGGAGGAAATGGCAACTCACTCCAGAATTCTTGCCTGGAAAATTCCAAGGACAGAGGAACTTGTTGGGCTATGGTCTCCGGGATCACAAAAAGGTGAAGCTAAAAGAGTTCTTAGTAATTCACTATAATGAGTGTATTTTATGTGCTTTTAAATAAATACTGAGAACTGTATTTACCTGTTGGTATTTTCTTCCAGATATGGTGTGCTATTTGACATTTTTCATCCACACAAAAGAGTTAGCAATTTTGGTTTTTTGTTTTCATTTCTGTATTTATGTATTTATTTATTTTATTCTTATTATTTTTTACTTTACACTATTGTAGTTGTTCGCCATACATCAACATGCATCCACCACAGGTGTACACATTTTCCCCATCCTGAACCCCCTCCTACCTCCTTAGCCATACCATCCTTCTGGGTCATCTCAGTGCACCAGCCCCAAGCTTCTCTTATCCTGCATGGAACCTGGACTGGCGATTCATTTCTAATATGATATTATACATGTTTTAATGCCATTCTCGCAAATCATCCCCCACTCCCTCTCCCACAGGGTCCAAAAGATTGTTCCATACATCTGTGTCTCTTTACCTATCTCGCATACAGGGTTGTCATTACCATCTTTCTAAATTCCATATATATGTGTTAGTATACTGTATTGGTGTTTTTCTTTCTGGCTTACTTCATTCTGCATAATAGGCTCCACTTTCATTCACCTCATTAGAACTGCTTCAGATGTATTCTTTTTAATGGCTGAGTAATACTCCATTGTGTATATATGCCACAGCTTTCTTATCCATTCATCTGTTGGTGGACATCTATGTTGCTTCCATGTCCTGGATATGAGAAACTGTGCTGCGATGAACATTGGAGTACATGTGTCTCTTTCCCTTCTGGTTTCCTCAGTGTGT
The DNA here is from genome assembly GCF_002263795.3 of Bos taurus. Taxonomy (NCBI): domain Eukaryota; kingdom Metazoa; phylum Chordata; class Mammalia; order Artiodactyla; family Bovidae; genus Bos; species Bos taurus. Next base: position 26,756,102 of record NC_082638.1, read on the forward strand.
ATGCCCAGCAGCGGGATTGCTAGGTCATATGGCAGTCCTATTTCTAGTTTTTTTTTTTTTTTTTTTTTTAAGGAATCTCCACAGTGTTTTCCATAGTGGCCGTACTAGTTTACATTCCCACCAACAGTGTAAAAGGGTTCCCTTTTCTCCACATCCTCTCAAGCATTTACTACTTGTAGATGTTTGGATCGCAGCCATTCTGACTGGTGTGAAGTGGTACCTCATTGTGGTTTTGATTTGCATTTATCCGATAATGAGTGATGCTGAGCATCTTTTCATGTGTTTCATAGCCATCTGTATGTCTTTGGAGATATGTCTATTTAGTTCTTTGGCCCATTTTTTTTATTGGGTCATTTATTTTTTGGAATTGAGCTGTAGGAGTTGCTTGTATATTTTTGAGTTTAGTTTGTCAGTTGCTTCATTTGCTATTATTTTTTTTCCCATTCTGAAGGCTGCGTTTTCACCTGGCTTATAGTTCTTTTGTTGTACAGAAGCTTTTAAGTTTAATTAGGTCCCATTTGTTTATTTTTGCTTTTATTTCCAATATTCTGGAAGGTGGGTCATGGAGGATCCTGCTGTGATGTATGTCAGAGAGTATTTTGTCTACGTTCTCCTCTAAAGACATATATTTAAAGCTCAGAAGCCTTTGGAATATGAAGTGTCTGTTTTTTTTTTTTCCAAGCAGTTTGAGCTGTATTTAAATGTTGATATTTTCTTCTTAGGAGTGTCCTGTATTTCTGTTTCACTTATTTATTTATTTATTTATTTTTTTGATGAGTGACTACTGTCATGTTCAAGAGTAGGTGTCGTATCAAGTCCAGCAATAGGACCTTGTGTATATCAGATGTCCATCAGTGATAGTTTTAAGGCTGCTGTTACAGAGAAAACTCTATGCTGCAAGGCTTTATTATTTGCTCCTTTTTAGGATGGCCTGTGATGTCTGAGAGTTTTTGTCAGGCCTGGGAGTACATTAGAGCAGAATGAGCCAAAGGATGCCATGAAACCTGATGTATCCTCACTTTTGGATCTTTGAAGTAAGTGCTCATATTTTCTTTAAGTTGAAGACAAGGATGAGTTGGTTTTAGATGTACAGATTCTTGTTCTGAAACACTGAGATGACATTATGTATTCAGCGGTGCTTGCTTTTACCTACATATTATTAGAAATTTTTTTGTCTACCACTCTTGCTGCAATAGGTTTATACGGATTTTGTATTTAAGATGTATCTGTGGGAAGAAATTAATACCAAGTTCCAGATTTATCCCTTCCATCCACCAAGGTCCTTGGCTACCATAAGTTTCTTGCCAGTTTGGGTGTCCACATCACATTTGTGTGGGCACACACTGCAGTGGATTTCTGTATCCCACCACTCCAATGTATCCCATGATATTTCTTGAAATGTTCCTTCATTTAGTGTGATGATCTCTGGATTTCTCTCTATCGGTGAAGAGGGCCTACTTTCAAATTTCAGTCCTGATTAAAGCTTCATTCCAGACCTATATCACACTTCTTTATCCATTCCTCTATCCAAGTACACTGTCTTACCTTTCATTGCTTTGATGTTCTGAATGATGCAGCAGGATCTAGTGTGGGGTGTGTGGTGTTTGAAATCTGTTCATGTCTGAAATACTGCAGGAGAGGATCTGATTTACCATGCTGTCATGACCTCTTTATTTATTTATTTTTCTTTCATGGGAGTGCACCTTTCTAGTCATGTCCATAGTGGCTCTTACCAGGTCCATTAAAGCATTACCTTAAAGCGTCCACTGTACTACTCCTACTCTGCCATTGATGCCATGTCCAGGATTTGACAGTGGCCCTTTTCCATGCTCAGGCGGAGGTGATAATGTCCTCAGAGTTTAGATGTCTGTATCTCTTAGAATTCACCCTATGTGTCATGTGCTTTTTTAAAGAAACACGGAATTATGTTTAGCTGTTCATATCCTCTTCCTGTTAGCTTCTCCCAAGTTTACTTTACTTATTTTCCCCTCTGTGAACCCTGAAAATTTGTTAAGGGTGGATATCAGTTAGAGCTCAGCACCCTTGTGAATATTGTGGCCATCAGCAAGAATTTTAAGGTTGCTGTTAGAGAAAATGTCCACAAGGTGACAGCATTTCTTCATTCCCTCCTCTTGTACCCATGGTAACAGCAGCCTCTGTGTTATTCCCAAGTCTGGTTGTAAATGAGAGTAAAATGAGACATAGGTAGTCACCAAAAGTTTTGGTTGTTTACTCTTTGATCTTTTTTTTTTTTTTTTAAGCGAAGCTATATATTTTTTAAGACTATTAACACCATTGTAGTTGTTGCATAGAAACAGTTCCACCTTCCTTTCCATAGACACTTGGAGGAATTTAGCTCTGGTTATTGTCAGAGGTATCTTTTGGAATCTATTGAGTACATATCTCTTGATACAGGAGGTCCATGTGGATTATGAACTGCATAGGTATTTGTGGGTATAAGTCTATTCCAGCCTTGACCTGTTGGCCTCTCACCCACCAAAACCCTTTGCCAACTGTAATTTTCTTACCAGGAGTGTAAGTCCATTTCACTTTTCCTTGGGTACTCATCCCATCAATATGTTTTTTAATCCCTTCTGGAAGGCATATGTTGTAATATCTCTTTAATCTGCCTTTCTTTACTTACTGTGATTCGCTCTAGGTTTCTGCATATTCCTGCAAATGGCTTTTTTTTTTTTTTTTGCATTTTCATAATGTCAGACTCATATTTATTGTGTCTCTATGTCCCATATGTTTCTCTTTTAATTTGCAGCCAGCGATTCTCTTTCCTTTCATCTCTTGGGCATTGTGACAGCTGATCCAGGGTATGTTTGTGGAAGTGGTGGTGTTGTGTGTGTTTTTCACGATCTGTTGGTTGCTCAAATACTCTGGAAGTGGAGCTGACATATGACATCATCTACATCATTTTGTGATTCCTAGGTACTTTGGCAGCCATGCTTATAAAGTCTCTGAGCACTTACCTTACCTCCCACCAATGGCATACAGGGTTCCCCTTTACTAACATTGCTCTACTCTTTCTTGTCTGTAGATTTTGGATAATGGCCTTTTTGGTTTCCCATTAGTGATACTGCCTTGCAGTTTAAGTTTTCAATTCACTGATAATAGAGCAAATGAGGCACATTTCCAGAGGCTTTTTTCTAAGCATTGACTAAGTATTTACCTGTTGATGTTTCCTTCCTGACATGTGGTTTGCGCCCGTTTTTGTTGTTGTTGTTGTTTGTTTGTTTGTTTGTTTGTTGGCATGCCATACCTGGCCATTTTCTAAGGGTCAATTCAGCTCAGTCGCTCAGTCATGTCCAACTCTTTGTGACCCCATGAATAGCAGTACGCCAGGCCTCCCTGTCCATCACCAACTCCCGGAGTTTACTCGGACAGGTTCATCGAGTCAGTAACACCATCCAGCAATCTCATCCTCTGTCGTCCCCTTTTCCTCCTGCCCCCAATCCCTCCCAGCATCAGAGTCTTTTCCAATGAGTCAACTCTGGATGAGGTGGCCAAAGTACTGGAGTTTCAGCTTCAGCATCATTCCTTCCAAAGAATTCCCAGGACTCATCTCCTACAGAATGGACTTGTTGGATCTATTTCCAAGGGACTCTCAAGAGTCTTCTCCAACACCACAGATCAAAAGCATCAATTCTTCAGTGGTCAGCCTTCTTCACAGTCCCACTCTCACATCCATACAGGACCACAGGAAAAACCATAGCCTTGACTAGATGGACCTTTCTTGGCAAAGTAATGTCTCTGCTTTTGAGTATGCTATCTAGGTTGGACATAACTTTCCTTCCAAGGAGTAAGTGTCTTTTAATTTCATGGCTGCAGTCACCATCTGCAGTGCTTTTGCATCCCCCAAAAATAAATCTGACACTGCTTCCACTGTTTCCCCATTTATTTGCCATGAAGTACATGGGACCGGATGGCATGATCTTCATTTTCTGAATGTTGAGCTTTAAGTCAACTTTTTCTCTCTCCACTTTCACTTGCATCAAGAGGCTTTTTAGCTCCTCTTCACTTTCTGCCATAAGGGTGGTATCATCTGCATATCTGAGGTTATTGGTAATTTTCCCTGCAATCTTGATTCCAGCTTTTGCTTCTTCCACTCCAGAGTTTCTCATGATATCACACTGCATAGAAGTTAAATAAGCAGGGTGACAATATGCAGCCTTGACTTACTCTTTTGCTATTTGGAACCAGTCTGTTGTTCCATGATGTGTTCTAACTGTTGCTTCCTGACCTGCATACAGATTTCTCAAGAGGCAGGTCGGGTGGTCTGGTATTCCCATCTCTTTCAGAATTTTCCACAGTTTATTGTGGTCCACACAGTCAAAGGCTTTGGCATAGTCAATCAAGTAGAAATAAATGTATTTTTCTGGAACTCTTGTTTTTTTCATGATCTAGCGGATGTTGCCAACTAGATCTCTGGGTCCTCTGCCTTTTCTAAAACCAGCTTGAACATCAGGAAGTTCACGGTTCACATATTACTGAACCCTGACTTGGAGAATTTTGAGCATTACTTTACTAGCATGTGAGATGAGTGTAATTGTGCAGTAGTTTGAGCATTCTTTAGCATTGCCTTTCTTTGGAATTGGAATGAAAACTGACCCTTTTCAGTCCTTTGGCCACTGCTGAGTTTTCCAAACTTGCTGGCATATTGAGTGCAACCTTTCACAGCATCATCTTTCAGGATTTGAAATAGCTCAAATGGAATTCCATCACCTCCATTAGCTGTTCTCATAGTGATGCTTTCTACGGCCCACTTCATTTCACATTCCAGGATATCTGGCTCTTGGTCAGTGATCACACCACCCTAATTATCTGGGTCATGAAGATCTGTTTTTGTACAGTTCTTCTGTGTATTCTTGCCACCTCAATTCTTGTTTATTCAGTGATATTCTAGCAAGTCTCTTCTTTGTCCTGGATTAAGTTTTCTGTTTCTCTGGATGGTTCCCATCAGAAAACAGAATGACTATAATCTTACCTCTCATTAAAAATCTGTCCTTTGGTGACACATCGCCTATGCTTTTTTTATTTCATATTTGCTTATGCTAGACTTCTGCAGAGTTGTTTGTAGAATCTGTTATCTCCAGGTCTCTCATTTTCCTTTAAATTCACTCTTGTCAAAGTCAACAGTGAATTCCAAATGTTTAACTCAGTGGTCAATTTTTAGTTGTTATTTTATTTAATTTATTGACAGCCTTTATCAGAGCAGTGCATTTCCTCCTCCCTGGAAAAAAATGTTTCATTTGCGTTACAGAATGCTTCTCTTTCCTGCTTCTTTTCTACCTACAGTTCTCCCACATGCAATGTGTGACCTCTGTGTCTGGCTTTATTCAGATGTCACATTTTCTTTTAAAATATTTATTTATTTAGCTATGTGGCATGTGGGATCTTAGTTCCCTGCCCAGGGATGGAAACTGTGCATAGTCTTAAACACTTAAACATTTCCAGGGAAGTCCCCTAGTTTGTGTATTTTCAAGATTCATCCACTTCTTGGCTGTATAGCAATGCATTTTTTTAATGGCTGTATATGGTACATCAATATGGTATATGGCTTACATGAACTCCATTGTGAACAATTACCACGATTTTTTATCCATTCATTAATTAATAGATAATATTTGGATCGTGTATTCTTTGTGGCTCTTGTGAGTAATGCTGTTGGGAACACTATTTTTGAATGGACTTAATAGTTTCAGGGATTTTTTTTTTATATATATATATACAAAAGAGTGAGATTTCTGGATCATATGGCTACTATATATTTAATTTTTGAGGTACTGACAAACCAAAGTGGTTGTACCATTTTAGAGCAATATATTTTCAACAATATATTTCAGCAGTATATTTTCAACATTTTTCAACAATATATGAAGATTCGTTTTCTCCACATCCTCTGCAGCACTTGTTATTTTTCCTGGTTTTGATTATAGCCAAGCTAATGTGTGTGAAGTAGTATTTCAATGAAACTGATTTACATTTTGCTAAGGGCTTCCCTGGTGGCTCAGAAGGTAAAGTGTCTGCCTGCAATGCAGGAGACCTGGGTTTGATTCCTGGGTCAGGAAGATCCCCTGGAGAAGGAAATGACAATCCACCCCAGCACTCTTGCCTGGAAAATCCCATGGATGGAGGAGCCTGATAGGCGACAGTCCATGGGGTCGCAAAGAGTCGGACAGGACTGAGCGACTTAATTTCTTTCACTTTCAATCATGTTAAGCAGTATTTTTGGTGAAATGTCTATTCAAATTCTTTTCCTGGTTGTTAAAAGTTTTTAATTGTTGTAAAAAAAAAAATCTAACTTAAATTTTCACCATTTTAACCATTTTTACATGCTAAGTATTTCACATACTTTCATCAGCCTTTTTGGAGAAAGAAATGGCAACCCACTCCAGTATTCTTGCCTGGAGAACCCCATGGACAAAGGAGCCTGATGGGCAACAGTCCATGTGAAAGCAAAGACTCATACATGACTGAGCAACTAATACACACACACACACACACACACACACACACACACACACACACACACACACACACATACAGTTACAGTGTTGTTTTATTGTTGTTGTCATAGTTTTCGCTGTGCTATGCAGCTTGAATGACAGTTTCCTGGTTGAGAACCCTACCCAGGCCCCTGATAGGAAAGCGTGGAGTCCTAACCTCTGAACTATCATGGAATTCCTTATCATATTGTTAAGAAACATATCTTTACACCTTTTCATCTTGCAAAATTGAAACTATACCCATCACATGTCCCATTAAACAACAACTCCTCTTTTCTTCCCTGTTTCCCTAGATCCTGGACTCCATCATTCTACTTTGTTCCTTTCTATTGCTTGACTATGTTAGATATTTCATATAAGTGGAAACTTACAGTATTTGTCTTTTTTTATGACTGGCTTAATTCCTTTGGCTGGATGTTTTATTTTTTAAGTGAATTTATTTATTATTTATTTTTTAACAACAATAATGTATTGGTTTTGCCATATATCAAAATGAATCCACCACAGGTATACATATGTTCCCAATCCTGAACTCTCCTCCCTCCTCCCTCCCCATACCATCCCTCTGGGTTGTCCCAGTGCACCAGCCCCAAGTATCCAGTATCATGCATCAAACCTGGACTGGCGACTCGTTTCATATACGATATTATACATGTTTCAATGCCATTCTCCCAAATCATTCCACCCTCTTCCCCTCCCACAGAGTCCAAAAGACTGTTCTATACATCTTTGTCTCTTTTGCTGTCTCGTATACAGGGTTATGGTTACATCTTTTGAAATCCCATATATATGTGTTAGTATACTGTATTGGTGCTTTTACTTTCTGGCTTACTTCACTCTGTATAATAGGCTCCAGTTGCATCCACCTCATTAGAACTGGTGCAAATGTATTCTTTTTAATGGCTGAGTAATACTCCATTGGGTATATATACCACAGCTTTCTTATCCATTCATCTGCTGATGGACATCTAGGTTGCTTCCATGACCTGGCTATTAGAAATAGTGTTGCAATGAGCATTGGGGTACATGCCTCTTTCAATTTTGTTTTCCTCAGTGTGTATGCCCAGCAGTGCAATTGCTGGTCATATGGCAGTTCTGTTTCGAGTTTTTTAAGGAATCTCCACACTGTTCTCCATAGTGGCTGTACTAGTGTGCATTCCCAGCAACAGTGTAAGAGGGTTCCCTTTTCTCCACACCCTCTCCAGCATTTATTGCTTGTAAACTTGGATGACAGCCATTCTGACTGGAGTGAAAATGTCCCTTATAGTGGTTTTGATTTGCATTTCTTTGATAATGAGTGATGTTGAGTATCTTTTCATGTGTTTGTTAGCCATTTGTATGTCTTCTTTGGAGAAATGTCTATTTAGTTCTTTGGCCCATTTTTTGATTGGGTCATTTATTTTTCTGGAATTGAGCTGTAGGAGTTGCTTGTATATTTTTGAGATTAGTTGTTTGTCAGTTTCTTCATGTGCTATTATTTTCTCCCATTCTGAAGGCTGTCTTTTCACCTTGCTAATAGTTTCCAAGAATATTTTACCTCTGATTTACAGGATGGTGGTAATTATTGAGTATAAAGTAGATGAAGATGTACTCAAGTCATGTCATAAAACTGAAACAGTGATGGTTATAATCTATTAATCATGCCTGAGCTATTTGGATGCAGAAACACTTAAAAACTTCAGAGCACTGAAACACTGGAATTCGATAAATTATTGGATGTATCTTCCAAGATTGGATCATAGAACACTTGAAATGTATCACATAGCTGAAAGGCTGTATGTTGATCAATACTGGGTGTGTTTGACCTGGGGTGGGGATGGGGACTCATTTAACCATATGACAGCCCTAAAACACAGGATGGTGATAAATTTATGAGTGTGTATGAATTGGTAGGTACAGAAAACGTTGAAACATATCATAGAACTAAATACTTGATGGTGAACAACTGCCCAGTGTATTTGAAGCAGAGTACATGAAAAAAGACTTAAAGAAGTTTCAGTTACAGAACTGAAACAATTGATGGTGATAAACTATTGCTTGTGTTTAACATGGAGTAGAAGAAGCACTTGAAGCATGTCACAGCACTGAAACACTGGATGGTCATAAGATATTGGGTATGTTTCAGCTCAAGTGGTTTAGAGAAATAGTTGAAGCATGTCACACAACTGAAACATTGGATGCTTATAAATGACTGAAAGTACTTGATATGGAGTGAATGAAGAAAGCACTTGAAGCATGTGACATCACTGAAGCATTGATTGATAATACTGACTATGTTTGAGGTGGGATGGACACAGAGACTCCAGAAATCATTTCATAGTATTGAACACTAACACTAGATGGGGAAAAAACTACTGGGTTTGTTTGACACAGGAATGGATGAAGAAGCAGTTGACATTATGTCACAACAGTGAAACCAGATGGTAATCAATGGTAAGTATATTGATGTCAGTGGGACCAAGAACACATTTAATTTTATCAAAGCCTGAAACACTGGAGGATGATGAAGTACTGGCTGTGTATGCCTCAGTGTGGGGAAACAAAATTTAAAATCATGTAACTCCACTAAAATGCAGGCATGATGATAAAATGTTGACTGTCTAGATCTAGGGTGGATGATGAAGCTCTTTAAGCATGTCACAGTATGTAAACACTAGACTTTGGCTTATGGGTGAGAATGAAGAAGCCATTGGGTCATGCTCCAAAACTAAAACACTGGCTGTTTATAACTACTAGAAATTTTGCACCAGGATTAATATAGAAGCATATGAAACATGTCAGTGTAGTGAAGCAATGGATGGTGATAAATGACTACGTTAACCTGGAGTGGGTGAAGAAGTACTCGAATCCAGTGGCAGCCATGAAACACTGTGTTGATAAACTCCTGGAGGTTTTTTTTTTTTTTTTTTTAACTCACTTCACTGATGAATTGAAATCAGTCATATGTCACAGCACTGGACACTGGTTCGTACAAAATATTGGCTATGACTGGCCAGAGTGGAAAGAGAAGCATTTGAATTGTGCCACACCCATTGAAGCAAAGAAATATAGGAAAACAATAGAATGGAAAAGACTAGAGGTCTCCTCAAAAAAATTAGAGATACCAAACAAACATTTCATGCAAAAATGGGCTCAATAAAGGACAGAAATGGTATGGGCCTAAAAGAAGCAGAAGATTTTAAGAAGAGGTGGCAAAAATACACAGAAAAAACTGTACAAAAAAGATATTCATGACCCAGATAATCACAATGGTGTGATCATTCACCTAGAGCCAGACATCCTGGGATGTGAACTCAAGTGGGCCTTAGGAAGCATCACTACAAAGAAAGGTAGTGGAGGTGATAGAATTCCAGTTGAGCTCTTTCAAATCCCAAAAGATGATGCTATGAAAGTTCTGCACTCAACATGCCACCAAATTTGGAGAATTCAGCACTGACCACAGGACAGAAAAATGTCAGTTTTCACTCCAATCCCAAAGAAAGACAATGTCACAGAATTCTCCAACTACTGCACTCATCTCACACGCTACTAAATTAATGCTCAAAATTCTCCAAGCCATGCTTCAGCGATACATTAATCGTGAACTTCCAGATATACAAGTTGGTTTTAGAAAAGGCAGAGGAACCAAGAGCAAACTGCCAACAACCACCAGATCACTGAAAAACCAGGACAGTTCCAGAAGAAATCTGTTTATGTTTTATTGAGACTTTGACTTGTGGATTACAATAAATGTTGGAAAATTCTGAAACAGATGGGAATACCAGACCACCTGACCTGCCTCTTAAGAAACCTGTATGCAGGTCATGAAGCAACAGTTAGAACTGGAAATAGAACTACAGACTGGTTCCAAATAGGAAAAGGCGTACCTCAAGGCTGTATAATTGTCACCCTGCTTATTTAACTTCTACATAGAATACATAATGAGAAACATTGTGCTGGAGGAATCACAAGGTGGAATCAAGATTGATGGAGAAATATCAATAACTTCAAATATGCAGAGGACACCACCCTTATGGCAGAAAGATAAGAAGAACTAAAGAGCCTCTTGATGAAAGTAAAATGGGAGATTGAATAAGTTGGCTTAAAGCTCAACATTCAAAATACTTAGATCATGGCATCCAATGCTATCACTTTATACAAATAGATGGAAAAACAATGGAAACAGTGACAGACTTCTGTTTTTGTGGACTCCAAAACCATGGCAGATGGTGACTGAAGCTATGAAATTAAATGACACTTATTTCTTGTAAAAGCTGTGACAAACCCACGCTGCATGTAAAAAAGCAGAGGCATTCCTTTGCCAACAAGGACCCATATAGTCAGAGCTATGTTTTTGTATTTTTCAGTAGTCATGTGCCAAAACAAGCCATACCATAAAGGAGGCTGAACATTAAGGAATTGATACTTTTGAACTGCAATCTTGGAGAAGACTCCTGTGAGTCCCTTGGGCTGCAAGGAAATGAATCCAGTCAACCCTAAAGGAAATCAATCCTGAAAATTCACTGGAGGGGCTGATGCTGAGGCAGAAGCCCTAATATTATGGCTATCTAATGTGAAGAGCCAACTCATTGGAAAACACTCTGATGCTGGAAAAGATTGGAGCAGGAGAAGGAGATGGAAGAGGACAAAATGGTCGGATGGCATTACTGACCCATTGAATTTGAGTTTGAACAAGCTCCGGGAGATGGTGAAGGACAAAAAGGCGAGATATGCTGCAGTCCATGGGATTACGAAGAGCTGGAGATGACTGAGTGACTGAACAACAAATAACAACCAGCAACAACAAAGCTACTGAATGCATTTGACCTTGAGTAGTTTCAGGAGCACTTGAAGCATGTCACAGATCTGAAACCCTAGATAGTGGTAAAATGCTGAATGTGTTTGACCGGGAGTTAGTGAAGCAGCCAGTGAAATGTGTCATAGCACTGAAACAATGAATGTCGATAACCTATATGCTGCATTTGACGTGGAGTGAATCAAGAACCACTTGAAGTATGTTTCATGACTGAAACACTGTATGTTCACACTTTAGGCGGTCTTTCTTTGATCTTGTATAGGGAAAGAAGCACATGAAGCATGTCACAACTCTGAAACTGGATCGTGATAAATCATTGTGTATGATGACCTGTGGTAGTTGAAAAATTGATGAAAGTATGTAACAGCACTGAATCCAGGAATGGTGATAAACTAAGAGTGCGGTCAACCTTGGGTGGACAAAGGATCTTTTGAAACATATACCAGAATTAACACACTGGATTGTGATAAATTATTGGTTGTGTATTTTCTTCAGAGAATGAAGAAACAGTTGAAGCAGTAAACAGCACGGAAACACTGGATGGTGATAAACTATTGAGTGTGTTTGATACATGTTGAATGAAGAGAAACTGGAAGCATGACACAGAGTAAAACTTGGGACCATGGTAAACTTCTGAATGTGTTTTATCTAGAATGAATTAAAGAAGGACTTGAAACTCATCATAGAACCGAAACAGTAATTGTGATAAGCTACTGACCATATTTTATTTGGAGAGGATAACGAAGTACATGAGGCATGCCCCAGTACTGGAACACTGGATAGTGGTAAACTACAGGGAGTGTTTGACTCAATCAGACAAATGGACACTTCAAGTCTGTAATAGCACAGCATCAATGAATGATGATAATTTATAGGGTGTGTTTTACCTGGAGGGAATGAAGGAGGCTCAAAACATGTCACAATACAGAAAAAAAGGATGTTGATAAACTATCACACTACATTCTTCTGGAGTGGATTAAAAAACACTTGAAGCATATCTGAACGTAAACACTGAATGGGGATATGATATTGTGTGTGTATAAGGCCAGTAAAAATAGAGGAAACAATAAAATAGGAAAGGCTAGAAATCTTGCCAAGGAACTTAGAGACACAAAGGGAATATTTCTTGCAAACATGGGCACAATCAAGGACAGAAGTGGTATGAGCCTAGCAGAAGCAGAAAATGTGAGGAAGTGTTGGCTAGAGTATAAGAGAACTGTATCAAAGAAAGGTCTTAATCACCTGCTGCTGGGTGCCATTGCCTTCTCCACTTAATCATCTAGATAACCATAATGGTGTGATCACTCACATAGAGCAGACAACCTGGAGTGTGAAGTCAAGTGGATCTTAGGAAGAATGACCACAAACAATGCTAGTCGAGGTGATAGAATTGAAGCTTACCTATGCCAACAAAGGTTCCTCTAGTCAAGGCTATGGTTTTACCTGTGGTCATGTATGGATGTGAGAGTTGGATTGTGAAGAAGGCTGAGCACCGAAGAATTGATCCTTTTGAATTGTGGTGTTGGAGAAGACTCTTGAGAATCCCTTGGACTGCAAGGAGATCCAACCAGTCCATTCTGAAGGAGATCAGCCCTGGGATTTCTTTGGAAGGAATGATGCTAAAGCTGAACTCCAGTACTTTGGCCACCTCATGCGAAGAGTTGACTCAATGGAAAAGACTCTGATGCTGGGAGGGATTGGGGGCAGGAGGAGAAGGGGACAGCAGAGGATGAGATGGCTGGATGGCATCACTGACTTGATGGACGAGAGTCTCAGTGAACTCCGGAAGTTGGTGACGGACAAGGAGGCCTGGCGTGCTGCGATTCATGGCGTCGCAAAGAGTTGGACACGACTAAGCGACTGATCTGATCTATTTCAAATTAAAACAATAACAATAATGCTGTTAAAATGCTGCACTCAATGTGCCAGGAAATTTGGAAAAATCATCAATGACCACAGGACAGGAAAAGGTCAGTTTCACTCTGATCCCAAAGAGGGGAATTGTGATGGAATGCTCAAACTACTGCACAATCGTGCTCATTTCATATGCTGGCAATGTAATGCTCAAAATTCCTCAATCTAGTTTTCAACAATATGTGAACTGAGGACTTTCAAATGTACAAATAGGGTTAGGAAACGCAGAGGAATCAGAGATCAAATTGCCAACATTCACTGGATCATAGACAAAGCATGGAATTCCAGAAAATGATCTACTTCTGCTTCACTCACTATGCTAAAGACTTTGCATATGAGGGTCACTGAAAATGTGGGAAATTCTTAAAGAGATGTATATACTTGACCACATTACCTGGTTCCTGTGAAACCTGTATGCAGGTCAAGAAGTAACAGAATCAGGCAGGAACAAAGGACTTGTTCAGAATTGGTAAAGGAGTACATCAAGACTGTCTTGAACTTACCTGCAAGGTATACCATGCAAAATGTCAGACTGGAAGAAGCACAAGCTGGAATCAAAATTTCTGGGAGAAATATCAATAAACTCAGACATGCGGATGACAGAAAGCAGAATAGGAATTAGAGCTCCTTGCTGAGATGAAAGTGGGAATTAAAAAAGCTGGCTTAAACCTCGACATTCAATAAACTAAGATCATGTCGTCCAGTCCCATCAGTCCAGTTCAGTTCAGTCACTCAGTCGTGTCCAATTCTTTGTGACCCCATGAATTGCAGCATGCCAGGCCTCTCTGTCCATCACCCGCTCCCGGGGTTTACTCAGACTCATGTCCATCGGGTCAGCGATGCCATCCAGCCATCTCATCCTCTGTCGTACCCTTCTCCTCCTGCTCCCAATCCCTCTCAGCATTAGAGTCTTTTCCAATGAGTCAACTCTTCATGTGAGATGGCCAAAGTATTTGATAGCAAATAGATTAAGACACAAGGGAAACTGTGACAGATTTTTATTTTTGTAGTTCCAAAATCACTGTGCATGGTAACTGAAGCCATGAAGTTAAAAGACACTTGCTTCTTGGACGAAAAGCTATGACAAACCTAGACAGCATATGCAACCAGAGACATCACTTTTCTGGCAAAGGTCCATATAATCAAGGTATGGTTTTACCCAGCAATTGTGCATGGATGTGAGATCTGAACCATAAAGAAGGTTGAATGCCAAATAATTGATGTTTTAGAACTGTGGTGCTGGAGAAGACTCTTGAGTCCCTTGAACTGCAAAGAGTTCAAACCAGTCAGTTCTAAAGAGAATCAACACTGACTACTAATTGGAAGGACTGATGTTGAAGTTGCAATACTTTGGCCACCTGATGCAAAGAGCCAAATCATTAGAAAAGACACTAATGCTGGGTAAGATTGTAAGCAGGTGGGGATGGGTGTGACAGAGAATAAAATAGTTGAATGTTGGCATAACTGTCTCAATGGGCATGAATTTGAGCAAATTCCAGGAGATAGTGAAGGACAGGGAAGCCTGATGTGCTGTAGTTCATGGGATTGCAAAGAGCTGGACATGGCTGTGTGACCGAAAAACATCAATCATGGGTAAATAAGGAAGCACCTGAAGTGTGTCACAGCACTTAAACACTGGATGTTGATAAACGACTGTATGTATTTGAAATAGGATAGATGAGGAAGCCTTGTGAATTAATCAGCACTGAAAGAATGGATGTGTGTATTAACCCAGAGTAGATAAGGAATCACTGGTGTATGTCACAGCACTGATAGACTGAATGGTGAAAAAACACTTGTTGAGTTTGACCTCTGGGAGTCAAACAAACACCTAATATATGCCACAAGTTACAGCCCTGAAACCTGGGCGAATGATAAAATGCTGGGAACGTTCGACTGATATGGACTATTAAGCACTTGAAGCATATCACTCTACTGAATACGGGATGATGATACACAAATGAGTATGTTTTACAGGAGAGGATGAAGCACATGAAGTATATCACAGCACTGAAACCCTGAAGGTGGTAAACTCCTAGAAGTGATGGGCCAGGATTGACAAAGAAGCACATGCTGAAATATAGATGTTGATAAACTATTGAGTATTTGACACCAGGTGGACAAAGAAACATTTGGAGCATGTCACATGTCAAGGCACTGAGCACTGTATGGTAATAAACTACAGAGTGTGTATTTCCAGAGTGTGGATGAATAGGCACTTGAATCACATCACAGCACTGAAACACTGACGTTGATAAACTACTGGATGTATTTTTATAGTCTGGATGATAAAGCAGTTGTGTCAGAGCTTGGAAATACTGGATGGTGATAAACTACTGGTGTGTTTGATAAAGATGCACTTGAACTTGTGACAGCAGTGAAAAACAAAAGGTGATAAGCTGATGAGTCTATTTTAGGTCAGGTGGACCAAGATGCGGCTGAATCACCTCTTTAAAGTGTGGATAATGATAAGCTACTGAGTACGTTTGACCTGGGGTGGATAAAGAAACACTGAAAGCATGTCACAGCTTTCACTGGATGAAGAAACACTGGATGGAGATATACAACTGGATGTGTTTGACCCAGGGTGCGTGAAGAATAACTTGAGGTGTCACTGCACTGAAACAGTAGATCATGATAATCTATTGGAAGTGTTCAACGAGTAATCAATGAGGAAGCACATTGCATGGAATGGTGCTGCATGGTGATAAACACCTGGTTGTATTTGACCAATGTGGATGAAGAAGTTCTTGAAGCATGCCAAATGCTTTGCAACCCTGGATGGTGATATAATCCCATCAAACAATGTGTCTTTTTGATATAGGGTGTAAAAGCAAGCACTTAAAGCATGTCACAGGGCCTTTCCTGGTGGTTCAGTGGTTAAGCATCCACCTTGAAGTGTAGGGGATGAAGGTTCAATCCCTGACTGGGAAATTAACATCCCATATGCTACAGAGTAACTAAACCTGCACAGCTGCAAACACTGAAGTTCTCACACTCCAGAGACTGCATGCCATGGTGAGAGTTGGCTTGTCTCAAGGACTATCTTACGTGCCACAACTATGACCCAACACAGCCAACTAAATAAATTAAGAAGAATCATGTCACAGGTGAAACATTGGTGACAAACTATTGAGTGTGCTTTACCTGGAGAAAATGAAGAAACACTTACATCATGTCACTGCACTGAAACACGGGATGGTGATAAGCTACTGGGTATGTTTGACATGGGGTGCATGAAGAAGACTTGTGGAATGTTCCACAGTTAAATCATTGGATGATGATAATCTACTGACTCTGTTAGACCTGGAGTGGATAGAAGCATGTCACAGAACTGAAATGCAAAGGGTGGTAAATTACAGTGTGTTTAAACAGAGGAGGATGAAGAAACACATAACCTGTCGCAGCATTGAATACTAGATATATTTGACCTGGAGTGGGTTGAACAAGCACTCAAAACAGGTTACAGGACTGAAGTAAACACTGGATGGTGATAAACAACTCAGTGTGTTGACCAGAGGAGATGAAGAAGCAACGGAAGCATGTCATGACAGTGAAAGAGTAGATGATGATAAACAGTATTAGTAGTGGCAAGATGCCTGCTCCAGAGTTCAGGTTCAAGATGCAGCATGTTTGCACTAGAATGTGGGTTTAATAAGTTTGTGATGCCTCCCCGAAAGTGAAAATTCAGCAGTTACTACGAGCCTACCCTGGATCGTGGGGTTGGAAGGGGCAAAATGAGAGCTCCAGGCTGCAAGCTCAGAACGTGCATGATGTGCACTAGAATGTGGGCTCATTGGTGGTTGATGCATGTATTAGATTGCAAGTTCAGAAGTTGTGACATGGGTATTATATAGCACCCATGTTATAAAACCTCACACTGGTCATCTATTTTTTACATATAGCACTGTACACATTTAAATGCTATTTTCTCAAATCTTCACCTTCACCTTCTCTCACTGAGTCCAAAAGTCTGTTCTTTAGATATTTGTCTCTTCTCCTGGCCTGCATATAGGCCATCTTTATAAATTCCACATATATGAATTAATGTACAGCTTTGTCTTTCTCTTTCTTAGTTCCTTCACTTTGTGTAATAGGTTTCACACTCTTCCACCTCATTAGAACTGACTCGAATGCATGACTTCTTATTATTGAGTAATATTTCATATGCATATGTAGCAAAATGTCCTTAATCACTCATCTGCTGATGGACCTCATGGTCACTTCCATGTCCTAGCTATTGTAAACAGTGCTTCAGTAAACACTAGAATACTGTGTTTCTTTCAATTCTAGTTTCCTTGAGGTTCATGCCCAGGAGTGGGATTGCTGGGTCATATGGCACTTCTATTTTCAACTTTCTAAGGAGTTTCCACAAAGTACTCTATAAAGGTTGTGCCAGTTTGCATTCCCATCAACAATTTAAAAAGGTTCCCTCTACTCCACAGCCTCTGCAGCAATTACACTGTAGACATTTTAATCATGGCCAATCTGACCAGTGTGAAATGATACCTCAATGTGGTTTTGATTTGCACTTCTTTTATGATGAGTGATGCTGAGCAGCTTTTCTGTGTCTCTTAGTAATCTGTATATCTTCTTTGGTTTGTTTTTCTGAGTAGTATTTGTAGCTGAGTATTGAGATACTTGAGCAGCTTGCATATTTTGGAGATTAATTTTTTTGTTAGTTTTCCAGTTGCTATTATTTTCTCCCAATTCTGAAGGCGACAGTTCAGTTCAGTTCAGTCACTCAGATGTGTCCAGCTCTTTGCAACGCCATGAATCACAGCACACCAGGCCTCCCTGTCCATCACCAACTCCCGGAGTTCACTCAGACTCAACGTCCATCGAGTCAGTGATGCCATTCAGCCATCTCATCCTCTGTTGTCTCCTTCTTCACCTGCCCCCAATCCCTCCCAGCAGCAGAGTCTTTTCGAATGAGTCAACTTTTCACATGAGGTGGCCAAAGTACTGGAGTTTCATCTTTAGCATCAGTCCTTCCAAAGAGACCCCAGGGTTGATCTCCTTCACAATGCACTGGTTGGATCTCCTTGGAGTCCAAAAGACTCTCAAGAGTCTTCTCCAACACCACAGTTCAAAAGCATCAGTTCTTCAGCGTTCAGCTTTCTTCACAGTCCAACTCTCACATACATACATGACCACTGGAAAAACCATAGCCACGATTAGATGGACCTTTGTTGGCAAAGTAATGTCTCTGCTTTTCAATATACTGTCTAGGTTGGTCATAATTTTTCTTCCAAGGAGTAAGTGTCTTTTAATTTCATGGCTGCAGTCACCATCTGCAGCCCAGAAAAATAAAGTCTGACACTGTTTCCACTGTTTACCTATCTATTTTCCATAAAGTGGTGGGACCAGATGCCATGATCTTCATTTTCTGAATGTTGAGCTTTATGTCAACTTTTTCCACTCTCCACTATCACTTTCATCGAGAGGCTTTTTTGTTCCTCTGCACTTTCTGCCATAAGGGTGATGTCATCTCCATATCTGAAGTTATTGATATTTCTCTTGGCAATCTTGATTCTAGCTTGTGCTTCTTTCAGCCCAGCATTTCTCATGATGTACTCTGCCTACAAGTTAAATAAGCAGGGTGACAATATACAGCCTTGATGTACTCCTTTTCCTATTTAGAAACAGTCTGTTGTTCCATGTCCAGTTCTAACTGTTGCTTCCTGACCTGCATATAAGTTTATCCAAGGCAGGTCAGGTGCTCTGGTAATCCCATCTCTTTCAGAATTTTCCACAGGTTATTGTGGTCCACCCAGTCAAAGGTTTTGGCATAGTCAATAAAACAGAATTAGATGCTTTTCTGGACCTCTCTTGCTTTTTTGATGATCCAGCGGATGTTGGCAATTTGATCTCTGGTTTCTCTGCCTTGTCTAAAACCAGCTTGAACATATGGAAGTTCATGGTTCATATATTGCAGAAGCCTGGCTTGGAGAATTTTGAGCATTACTTTACTAGCGTGTGAGATGAGTGCAATTGTGTGGTAGTTTGCTCATTTGTTGGCATTGCCTTCCTTTGGGATTGGAATGAAAACTGACCTTTTCCAGTCCTGTGGCCACTGCTGAGTTTTCCAAATTTGCTGGCATATTGCTACAGCACTTTCACAGCATCATCTTTCAGGATTTGAAGTAGCTCAACTGGAATTCCATCACCTCTACTAGCTTTGTTCATAGTGATGCTTTCTAAAGCTCACTTGACATCACATTCCAGGATGTCTGGCACTAGGTGAATGATCATACCATAGTCATTATCTTGGTCGTGAAGATCTTTTAATTTTTAGTATAAATATATTTATTTTAATTGGAGTTAAATTACTTTACAATATTGTATTGGTTTTGCTATACATCAACATGAATCCACCACAGGTATACGCGTGTTCCCATCCCGTACCCCTCTCCCTTCTCCCACCATGTACCATCCCTCTGGGTCGTCCCCGTGTACCAGTATCGTGCAACCAGTCCCAAGCAACCAGTATCCTGCATCGAACTTGAACTGGTGATTTGTTTCATATATGATACTATACATGTTTCAATGTATAGTATTTCTTCCAAATCATCCAACCCTCTCCCTCTCCCACAGAGTCCAAAAGACTGTTCTATACATGTGCATCTCTTTTGCTGTCTCACGTACAGGGTTATCATTACCATCTTTCTAAATTCCATATATATGCATTAGTATACTGTACTGATGTTTTTGTTTCTGGGTTACTTCAGTCTGTATAATAGGCTCCAGTTCCATCCATCTCATTAGAACTGATTCAAATGTATTATTTTCAATGGCTGAGTAATACTCCATTGTGTATATGTACCACAGCTTTCTTATCCATTTGTCTGCTGATGGTCATGTAGGTTGCTTCCATGCCCTGGCTATTAGAGACAGTGCAGTGATGAACATTTGGGAACACATGTTTCTTTCAAGTCTGGTTTCCTTGGTGTGTATGCCCAGCAGTGGGATTGCTGGGTCATAAGGAAGTTCTATTTCCAGTTTTTTAAGGAATCTCCACACTGTTCTTCATAGTGGCTATACTAGTTTGCATTCCCACCAACAGTGTAAGAGGGTTCCCTTTTCTCCACACCCTCTCCAGTATGTATTGCTTGCAGACTTTTGGATCACAACCATTCTGACTGGCATGAAATGGTACCTCACTGTCGTTTTGATTTGCATTTCTCTGATAATGTGTGATGTTGAGCATCTTTTCATGTGTTTGCTAGCCATCTGTATGTCTTCTTTGGAGAAATGTCTATTTAGTTCTTTGGCCCATTATTTGATTAGGTCATTTATTTTTCTGAAATTGCGCTATAGGAATTGCTTCTATATTTTTGAGATTAGTTGTTTTTCAGTTGCTTCATTTGCTATTATTTTTCCCATTCTGAAGGTTGTCTTTTCACCTTGCTTATAGTTTCCTTTGTTGTGCAGAAGCTTTTTTTTTCTACAGTTCTTCTGTGTATTCCTGCCACCTTTTCTTAATATCTACTCTTTTTGTTAGGTCCATAATATTTCTGTCCTTTATTGAGCCCATCTTTGCATGAAATGTTCCCTTGATATCTCTAATTTTCTTGAAGAGATCTCTAGTCTTTCCCATTCTCTTGTTTTCCTTATTTATTTGCATTGATCGCTGAGGAAAGCTTTCTTATCTCTTCTTGCTATTCTTTGGAACTCTGCATTCAGATGTTTCTATCTTTCCTTTTCTCCTCTGTTTTTTGCTTCTCTTCTTTTCACAGCTATTTGTAAGGCCTACTCAGACAGCCATTTTGCTTTTCTGCAGTTCTTTTCTATGGGGATGGTCTTGATCCCTGTCTTCTGTACAATGTCACGAACCTCTGTCCATAGTTCTTCAGGCACTCTATCTATCAGATCTACTCCATTAAATCTATTTCTCACTTCCACTGTATAATCATAAGTAATTTTGATATAGGTCATACCTGAATGATCTAGTGGTTTTCCCTACTTTTTTCAATTTAAGTCTGAATTTGGTAATAAGCAGTTCATGATCTGAGCCACAGTCAGCTCCTGGTCTTGTTTTTGTTGACAGTATAGAGCTTCTCCATCTTTGGCTACAAAGAATATCAATCTGATTTCGGTGTTGAACATTTGGTGGTGTCCATGTGTAGAGTCTTCTCTTGTGTTGACGGAAGAAGGTGTTTGCTATGACCAGTGCATTTTCTTGGCAAAACTCTATTAGTCTTTGCCTTGCTTCATTCTGTATTCCAAGGCCAAATTTGCCTATTACTCCAGGTGTTTCTTGACTTCCAACTTTTGCATTCCAGTCCCCTATAATGAAAAGGACATGTTTTTTGATTATTAGTTCTAAAAGGTCTCATAGGTCTTCATAGAACCGTTCAACCTCAGCTTCTTCGGCATTACTGATTGGGGCCTAGACTTGGATTACTGTGATATTGAATGGTTTGTCTTGGAAATGAACAGACAACATTCTGTCATTTTTGAGATTGCATCCAAGTACTGCATTTTTGGCTCTTTTGTTGACCATGATAGCTACTCCATTTCCTCTAAAGGATTCCTGCCCACCGTAGTAGATATAGTGGTCATCTGAGTTAAATTCACCCATTCCAATCCATTTTAGTTCGCTGATTCCTAGAATGTTGATGTTCACTCTTGCCATCTCTTGTTTGACCGCTTCCAATTTGCCTTGATTCATGGACCTGACATTCCAGGTTCCTATACAATATTGCTCTTTACAGCATTGTATCTTGCTTCTATCACCAGTCACATCCACTACTGGGTATTTTTTTTTTTTTTGCTTTGGCTCCATCCCTTCATTCTTTCTGGAGTTAGTAATCCACTGATCTCTCCAGTAGCATATTGGGCCCCTACTGACCTGGGGAGTTTCTCTTTCATTATCCTATCAGTTTGCCTTTTCATACTGTTCATGGGTTTCTCAAAGAAAGAATACTGAAGTGGTTTGCCTTTCCCTTTTCCAGTGGACCACATTCTGTCAAACCTCTCCACCATGACCCGTCCATCTTGGGCGGCCCCATGGGCATGGCACAGAGCACCGGCAGTTGCAATGGTGCACAGAGCATGGCAGAGAGGGTACCCCACGTCCGAGGTCAGGGACAGCAGCCGAGAGTGCCAGGTTGCGAAGGTGCAGGGATAGCTGAGAGGAGCTACCCCACGTCTGAGGTCAGGGGCGATGGCTGGGAGGAGCTACCCCACGTCCGAGGTCAGGGGCTGTAGCCGAGAGAAGCTTACCCGTGTCAAAGGTCAGGGGCACAGCAGGGAGGAGCTAAACCGTGTCAGAGGTCAGGGGCTGTGGCGGACAGTGCAAGGCTGCGACAGCACAAGAGCAGCCAAGAGCAGCTACCCCACACCCAAAGTTGGGGCAGCAGCTGAGATGAGTAACCCCAGATCCAAGGAGCGGTGGCTGCATGGGCTCAGGAGGGCCTAGAGGAGCTATTCCATGTTCAATTTCAGGATAGGTGCCGTGAGGAGATACCCCTCATCCAAGGTAAGGAGCAATGGCTGCGCTTTGCTGGAGCAGCCGTGAAGAGATACCCCATGACCAAGGTAAGAGAAACCCAAAAAAGATGGTAGGTGTTGCAAGAGGGCATCAGAGGACAGATACACTGAAACCATAATCACATAAAACTGAAGGCTACATATTCACCTTAATTATAGTTTCCTCGTTGTACACAAGCTATAGAGCTTAATTAGGTTGCTTTTTTTTTTAATTTTGTTTTTATTTCCTTTACTCTAGGCAATGGGTCATAGAGGATCTTGCTGTGTCTTATTTTAGAGTGGTTATACCTATGTTTTACTCTAAGGGTTTTATATTTTCTGGTCTTACATTTACATCTGTAATCCATTTTGAGTTTATTCTGAACTTGATGTTAGATACTGTTCTAGTTTCTACACATAGCTGTCCAGTTTTCCCAGTAACCCTTTTTGAAGAAAATATATTTTTTGGTTGCATATTTTTGCCTCCATTGTCAAAGATAATGGGTGCATGAATTTATCTTTGGACTTTATATTTTGTTCCATTGGTCTGTATTTCTATGTTTGTGCAAGTTTCATACTCTCTTGATATCTTTGTGGTGTAGTCTTATCAAAAAGTTTGACTCTTCTAGTTTCATTCTTCTTTCTCAAAATTGCTTTTCTCTTCAAAGTCTTATGTGTTTCCATGCAAATCATAAAATAATTTGTTCTAGTTTTATGAAAAATACTGTAGGTATTGCATTGAATCTATTGATTGTTTTGGGTGGTATACTCATTTTAACTATATCAATTAATCCAATCTAAGAACATGGTATGTTTCTCCATCTATATGTGTTTTGCTTTCTTTCATCAATGCTTATTTTGTATCTCTCTGGGTAAGTGAAAGTTGCTTAGTCATGTCTGACTTTTTGCAACCCCATGGATCATACAGTGTATGGAATTTGTAATTCTTCAGGCCAGAATACTGGAATAGATAGCCTTTCCCTTCTCCAGAGGATCTTCTCAACCCAAGGCTCAAACACATTGTGTGCAGGTCTCACACATTGCAGGAGGATTCTTCACGTGCTGGGCCACAAGGGAAGCCCAAGAATACTACAGTGGGTAGCCTATCCCTTCTTCAGGGGATCTTCCTGACCCAGGAATTGAACAGGAGTCTCCTACATTGAAGGTAGCTTCTTTACCAATTGAGCTATCAGGGAAGCCCTTTGTCTTTTTATGCAAATTTATTTCTAGTTATTTTATTCCTTTCATTGCAATGATGAACAGGATTATTCCTTAATTTCTCTTTCTGAATTTTCATTGTTAGTGTATAGGAATATAAGGGTTTCTGTGTATTAATTTTATACCCTGCACATTTACTCTATTCATTGATTAACTCCAGTAATTTTCTGGTGGCATCTCTTGGGTTTTCTGTGTAAAGGATAATATCATGTGCAAATATAGAGAGTTTTACCTCTTCTTTTCCAATCAGGATTCTTTTTATATCTTTTTCTTCTTTGAAAAGTGTGGCTAGAATTTCCAAAACTAGTAGTGATGAGTATGGGCACCCTTGTCTTAATGCTGATTTTAAAGGAAATGTTTTAAGTTTTTGATTATTGATAATAATGTTTGAAGTGGTTTTGTCATATCAGGCTTTCATTATGTTGAGGTATGTTCCATCTATGACTACTTTGGCAGAGTTTTTTTTTTTTTTTTCATAAAAATCTCTTAATTTTTTTATTGAATTCAAATTTGAATTTTCTTCTGTTTTGGAGAAGGCAATGACACCCCACTCCAGTACTCTTGCCTGGAAAATCCCATGGACGGAGGAGCCTGGAAGGCTGCAGTCCATGGCATTCCTAAGAGTCGGACACGACTGAGTGACTTCACTTTCACTTCTCACTTTCATGCATTGGAGAAGGAAATGGCAACCCACTCCAGTGTTCTTGCCTGGAGAATCCCAGGGACGGGGAAGCCTGGTGGGCTGCCGTCTATGGGGTCGCACGGAATCAGACATGACTGAAGTGACTTAGCAGCAGCAGCTGTTTAGCCTCCAAATTATTTGTGTTTCCTCTATGTTTTTCTCCTGCAGTTGATATCTGATCTAACAACATTGTGATCAGAAAATATGCTTGAAAATATTATAATTTTTTGAAGTTTACCAAGGTTAGACGTGACCTTGGATGTGATCTGTCTTAAGATAATGTTCCATTTGCACTTGAGAATAAGGAGAAAATGGTGAAATCTGTTCTTTTGGGGTGGGATGCCCTGTAGATATCAATTAGGTCAAACTGGTCTAATGTATCATCTAAAACATGAGTTTTCCTTATTGATTTTCTGTCCGGATGATCTGTCCATGTTATGAGTGAAGTATTAAAATCACCCAATACTATTGGTTAGTGTCTATTTCTGCTCTAATAGTTGTTGGCATTTGTCTCTTGTATTGAGGTGCTCCTACATGGGGTGCATATAGCTTCTTCTTGGATGGATACCTTGATTATTAGGTAATGCAACCTTCTTTGTCTCCTATAGTGGTCTTTGGTTAAAGCCCATTTATCTGATATGAGTATTGCTTCTCCCACTTTCTTTTGCTCTCCATTTTCACAAAATAGCTTTTTCCTGGTCATCACTTTCACTCTGTACGTGTCCCTAATTATGAGGTGGTTTTCTTGCAGGCAGTATATTCTTATATTCATTCAGCCAGTCTTTGTATTTTCATTGGAGCTTTTAGCTCATTTATGTTTAAGGTAGTTGTTGCTAGGTATGATCTTGTTACCATTTACTATATATTTTTGTGGATTTATTTTGTAAAGCTTTTCTGTTTCCAATCTAGATAAGATCCTTCAGCATTTCCTGAAGTGCTGGTTTGGTGGTTCTGAATTCTAATTGCTTTTGTTTGTCTGTTAAGCTTTTGACTCCTCTTTTGAATTAGAATGCTATCCTTGTTGAATAGAGTAATCTTGGCTGTAGGTTTTTGCCTTTCATCACTTTAAGTATATCTTGCCATTCCTTTCTAAGCTGAAGAGTTTCTAGGGTAAGATCAGCTGTTATGCTTATGGGGATTCCCGTCTATGTTATTTGTTGTTATTCCTTTGTTTCCTTGAATATTTGTTCATTGTGTATATTTATTTGTTTGTTTTTATTTTGATTAATGTGTATTTTGATATGTTTTGTCTTGGATTTATCCCTGTGGAACACTCTGGGGTTTTTCATCTTAGATGTCTATTCCCTTTCCTATTTCAGGGAAGTTTTTAGCTATTTTCTCCTCAAATATTTTCTCATGCCCTTTCCTTTTGTCTTCTTTCTCCAAGAAACCTATGATTTAAATGTGGGGCATTTAACATTGTCCCAGAAGTCTCTGAGGCTGTCTTCATTTCTCTATTTTTTTTCCTGTTCTGCTTCACTTATTTTCAGCATTCTATCTTCCAGCTCACTTAGTCCTTCTTCTGCTTCAGTTACTCTACTGTTTTTGTTGTACAGGGTGATTTCTATCTCAGTTATTGCATTGTTCATTATTGATTGACTATTCATTACTTCTTCTAGGTCCTTTTAAAACACCCCTTTGATCTTCTCAATACATGTCTAAAGTCTATTTTTCTGTAGCTCCATTTATTTCCAAGACTTTGACTATTATTATGCTGAATTGTTTTTCATGTAGACTTCTTATCTCCTCCTCTTTCATTGATTTGTTGATTTTTATTGTGTTCCTTCACCTGCTGGATATGTCTCTGTCTTTTCATGTTGTTTAGATGGCTGTCTTTGAGGTCTATTTTCTGCAAACGGGAGGGTCATCATTGCTGTTAATTGGTTAGACTCCTCCCAGCGAATGTGGTGGGACCAGTGGATTGTGAAGGTTTTCTAGTTGAAGGAATTATTTTGTTGTTGTTATAGAAGATGGCTGTGGATCTCATTTTTTTCTGAGAGGCAATGCAGTGTTCATGAGAGAATTAGGGGGTTCTATTATGGCTTTGATTCCAGTTGAGCTATTTCAAATCCTAGAAGATGATGCTGTGGAAGTGATGCACTCACTATGCCAGGAAATTTGAAAATCTCAGCAGTGGCTCGGGACTGGAAAAGGTCAGTTTTCATTCCAATCTCAAAGAAAGGGAATGCCAAAGAATGCTCAAACTGCCCTACAGTTGCAGTCATCTCACATGCTAGCAAAGTCATGCTCAAAATTCTCCAAGCCAGGCTTCAGCAATACATCCAGTGTTAACTTCCAGATGTTCAAGCTTGTTTTAGAAAATACAGAGGAACCAGAGATCAAATTCCCAACATCTGCTGGATCTTTGAAAAAAAAAAAAGCAAGTTCCAGGAAAACATCTACTTCTGCAAAAGCCTTTGACTGTGTGGATCAAAATGAACTGGAAAATTCTGAAAGAGATGGGAATACCAGACCACCGGACCTGCCTCTTGAGAAGCCTGTATGCAGGTCAGGAAGCAACAGTTAGGACTGGACATTGAATAACAGACCGGTTCCAAATAGGAAAAGGAGTACCTCAAGGCTACATATTGTCACACTGCTTATTTACCTTCTATGCAGAGAAATGCTGGGCTGGAAGAAACAAAAACTGGAATCAAGATTGCCAGGAGAAATGTCAATAACTTCAGATATGCAGATGAAACCACCCTTATGGCAGAAAGTGAAGAGAAACTGAACAATCTCTTGATGAAAATAAAAGAGGAAAGTGAAGAAGTAGGCTTAAAGCTCTACATTAGGAAATCTGAAATCATGACGTCCTGCCCCGTCACTTCATGGAAAATATATGCACAAACAGAGGAAATGGTGGCAGACTTTATTTTGGGGAGGTGGGGGGCTGCAAAATCACTGCAGATAGTGACTACAGCCATGAAATTAAAAGATGCTTACTCCTCCTAGAGAGCATAAAACAAGACCAGGAGCTAACTGTGGCTCAGATCAGGAAATCCTTATTTCCACATATTGACTTAAATTGAAAAAAGTAAGGAAAACCATTAGACCATTCAGGAATTACCTATATCAAATTCCTTATGATTATACAGTGGAAGTGAGAAATAAATTTAAGGGACTAGGTCTGATAGAGTGCCTGATGAACCATGGATGGAGACAGGTATCAAGATCATCCCCAAGAAAAAGAAATGCAAAAACTCAAAATGGGTGCCTGAGAAAGCCTTACAAATAGCTGTGAAATGAAGAGAAGGGAAAGGCAAAGGAGAGAAGGAAAGATATAGCCATTTGAATATAGAGTTGCAAAGAATAGCAAGGAGAGATAAGAAAGCCTTCCTTAGTGATCAGTGCAAAGAAATAGAGGAAAGTAATAGCATGGGAAAGACTAGAGATCACGTCAAGAAAATTTGAGGTTCCAAGGGAATATTTCATGCAAAGATAGGCACAATAAGGACAGAAATGGTATGGACCCAACAGAAGCAGCAGATATTAAGAAGAGTTGGCCAAGATTACACAGAAGAACTGTCCATAAAAGATCTTCACAATCCAAATAATCATGATGATCTGATCTCTCACCTAGGTCCAGACATCTTGGAATGTGAAGTCAAGTGGGCCTTAAGAAGCATCACTATGAACAAAGTTAGTGGAAGTGATAGAATTGCAGTTGAGCTATTTAAAATCCTAAAAGATTATGCTATGGAAGTGCTGCACTCAATATGTCAGCAAATTTGAAAAACTCAGCAGTGGCTCGGGACTTTAAAAGGTTGGTTTTCATTCCAATCCCAAAGTAAGGCAATGCCAAAGAATGTTCAAACTACTGCACAATTGCATTCATCTCACATGCTAGTAAAGTAATGCTAAAAATTCTCCAAGCCATGCTTCAGCAATACATGAACCGTAAACTTCAAGATGTTCAAGCTGGTTTTCGAAAAGTCAGAGGAAACAGAGATCAAATGGCCAACATCCACTGGATCATCAATCAAGCAAGGGAGTTCCAGAAAAAGATCTACTTTTGCTTTATTGACTATTCCAAAGACTTTGACTGCGTGGATTACAATAAACGTTGGGAAATTCTGAAAGAGATGGGAATACCAGAGCAGCTGACCTGCCTCTTGAGAAGCCTCTATGCAGGCTAGAAAACAGCAGTTTGAACGGGACATGGAATGACTAGCTTCACATAGGATAAGGAATATGTCAAAGTTGTATATTGTCACTCTGCTTATTTAACTTCTATGCAGAGTACCTCATGAGAAACATTGTGCTGGATGAAGCACAAGCTGGAATCAAGTTTTCCAGGAGAAATAACCTCAGATATGCAGATGACACCACCCTTATGGCAGAAAGGGAAGAACTAAAGAGTCATTTAATGAAATCAAAAGAGGAGAGTGAAACGTTGGCTTAAAGCTGAAAACTAAGATCATGGCATCTGATCCCACCATTTTATGGCAAATTGAAGGGCAATCAATGTTTGACTTTC
The DNA here is from genome assembly GCF_002263795.3 of Bos taurus. Lineage (NCBI taxonomy): Eukaryota > Metazoa > Chordata > Mammalia > Artiodactyla > Bovidae > Bos > Bos taurus. The sequence continues at coordinate 26,785,180 of NC_082638.1, forward strand.
TTTTGAAGGGCTCCAGAATCACTGCAGATGGTGATTGAAGCCATGAAATTCAAAGATGCTTACTTCTGGGAAGGAAAGTTATGACCAACCTAGACAGCATACTAAAAAACAGAGACATTATCTTGCCGACAAAGGTCTGTCTAGTCAAAGGTATGGATTTTCTAGTAGTCATGTATGGATGTGAGAGTTGGACTATCATTTATGAAACGAGATGCCAGTCCAGGTTCGATGCACTATACTGGATGCTTGGAGCTAGTGCACTGGGACGACCCAGAGGGATGGAATGGGGAGGGAGGAGGGAGGAGGGTTCAGGATGGGGAACACATGTATACCACTGGTGGATTCATTTTGATATTTGACAAAACTAATACAATTATGTAAAGTTTAAAAATAAAATAAAATTTGAAAAAAAAAAAAAAGTTGAGCATCAAAGAATTGATGCTTTTGAACTGTATTGTTGGAGAAGTCTCTTGAGAGGCCCTTGTACTTCAAGGAGATCCGACAAGTCCATCCTAAAGGAGATCAGTCCTGAATATTCATTGGAAGAACTGATGCTGAAGCTGAAACTCCAATAATTTGGCCACCAGATGCAAAGAGTTGACTCATTTATAATGACCCTGATGCTGGGAGAGATTGAGGTCCAGAGGAGAAAGGTATGACAGAGGATGAGATGGTTGGATGGCATCACTGATTCAGTGGACATGAGTTGAGTAAACTTTGGGAGTTGGTGATTGACAGGGAGGCCTGGTGTGCTGCAGTCCATGGGGTTGCAAAGAGTCAGACACAACTGAGTGACTGAATTTAGAAGAGTGCCTTGTAATTTTCTTGAGTGTGTTCTTGTTTTGCTGGAAGATTAGCATGGGTTGTCTTGCACTGGAGCTTGCTGCTCTTGGATGGAGCTTGCTTTCAGTGTAGGCATGTATCCTTTTGGATGGGATCTTGTCTACCACTCTTCCCTGGGGCCAGGGGTTCTATGATGATCCAAAGTTCTGGAGCTGAGCTACCTGCCTCTGGTTTTTGGTCCCCCTCTTGCAGTAACCTCAAGACTACACTTTCAGCATTGCACAGAAGACAAAACCCCATGTTAGTGGTGAAATAACTCCACATCCTGGACAGTCAAAGAGATCCACAGCATTATGTATAGAAAAGAAGAGGGAAGAGCTAGATAGAGGTGATCAGGAGGAGAAAAGAAAGTCAAAAGGAAAGAGAGCAATTAAGCCTGTAATCAAATCCCTGAGTGAAAATGGATATTAAAAAATAGACTCTTAATACTACAAAATGCATAACAAATTCCAGAAAGCAAAAAATTAAAAAACCTAGACTAGAATTTGAACTCCCAAATGTACAATATAAAATAAACTGAAACATAATTGAACACAAAAATTAGAAAAAATATTCTGGGGTCAGTTCAGTGTCAGGTTATCCCTTGTTCTAGCTTGCACTTTTTCTCAAAGTCCACAATTGTCCTTAAATGCAATTTTACTGCTTAATTTTAATCTGTTGCACCCGCCACTTCTTGAGTGGTTCCCCTGTCTTATCTTTACTTAGGCTGGCCTCCTCTGCTTGCAAGTCTCTTCAATGTCTAATCTGAGCCCTGATAGGAAGAGGTGACAATAGACCCTTATTCAGGGTCATTTGCTCTGTTTTGCTGTGGAGAGGCAGGAACACTGCAAACAAATACCACTGGGATTTGTGGGTAGCCTTTGTTGTGAATGGACAGCACAGGGTCTGCCAAAGTCCAAGGTGATGTACACTTCTCAGATCCAGCCACTCAAGCTCCTGGGTGTCCCTTGAGGGCACAGTTACAGAAGGGCCATGGATCTCACGCACTTCCCAGGCCCAAGCTACCTAGGGTCCATCCTGTGCTAGGCGTGAAGTCCCAGGTTGGCCGTGTGTCTCTTGCACTTCCCAAGTCCAAGCTGCTCAGATTCCCAGGTGTTGTATGAAGGCCCAGCCCCAGTTGAACCATGTATCTCTTGCTCTTCCCAGGCCCAAGCAGTCCAGACTCCCCAGTTCTCTGTTTGGGGCACAGTCCCAGGTGGGTTCTTTGTCTCCTGCACTTCCAAGGCCCAAGCTGCTCATATTTCTGGGTGTTCTATGAATGCCCAGTCCCAGTTGAGCCATGCATCTCCTGCTATTCCCAGGCCAAAGTGGCCTGGTGTTCTGCCAGAGCATAGTCCCGGGTGGGCCCTTTATCTAATGCACTTTCCAGGTCCAAGCTGCTCAGGTTCCAGGATGTTCCAGAGTACACTCTTCCAGAGAGCCACTCAGGTTTTCAGGATAGCTGTGATGTCATAGTTCCTGGTGGACCATGTTTTTCGTGCACTGCTCAGGTTCATTCTGGTCAGGTTCTCAGATACTCCACAAGGATACAGTCCATGCATGGTGAGCTGTGCATCTCCTCAGAGGAGTTGCTCTCAGGTTATGACACTCTTGGCAGCCATAAACTGTCCCAGATCTCAGGAAGTCATGGTTAGTGGCTGCTCATGAATAGAGTCTGCTCACAGCTTGGCAGGAGATGCAGTCTCCTGGGCCTAAAAGGTTATGGCCTTCTGCCTCTGGTTGTCAACATTCTGAATCTTTGCCTCCTGGGAGGTCCATAAGGAAAGCTAGCGTGCTCTCCTTCAGTAAATACTAGGGCATAGTCTGTTCTGTAAGCAGGTCAGGGGTTGCAGTGTGGTCTTAGAGCCTTCCCGTGGGAACATTCCTTCTCTTTGTTTATTTTTCTCTCTCTGGCATTATGTGCTTCCGCCTGCTACATCACATTAGTTCTCTCAGAGTGTCTGTAGAGCATTCAAACCCCATCTTTATTCTAAGGACTGAAGATGCAGAGGGCGCCCCTGTACAAAGCCCCCACTCACTGTGGGTGGACACGAGACTGTGAGGCAATTCCCCACTAATAATTGCTTTTTTGGCTTGAATTCTGAGATGGTGGTGTGGGGTGGTTATACCACCCTCTGAGATTCCAAAGAGGCCCACTGAATCAACCTCTGAGAGGGTTTCCTGTGGTATGGAAACTTCTCCTTCTCTAAAAGCTTAAGATGGATAGTGCTGGATTCATGATCTCTGAGAAGATGATTTAACTTCAGGACTAAGGACCAGGCTTGATCACTCAAGAGTTCTTGTATATCAGAGTTTTATTAAAGTAAGAAAAGGAACAGAGAAAGCTTCTGACATGGACATCAGAAGGGGGCCAGAGAATGCCCCCCTTGCTAGTGTTAGCCAGGGAGTTACATACATTTTAATTTAGTTATTATAATACATCAAAAGCATGTCTGAAATTTGTGAAAATTTTACCAGAGCTACTCCCACAATTTATATTTTAGGATAACAGGATTAGAAGTTAACAATAGAAAGATCCTACCAGACCCACTTCCATAATATAGCTTCTAAAATATAAGGATTCATCAGAAGGTTTTCAGGGAGGAGAAACTGTCCTCAAGCATGATACACTGTTGCTATATAATTCTAATTACAGAGTTTAAACTGAATTGTTTGCTGTGTAATCATCATTTCAAGGTTTAAAGAAAAAACAAAACAAAACATTTTCTGTGACTAAGACTAACGAATATAGAGAAAAACAAACAAGCAAGCAATTCTCCTCCTTGAGAATTCCAGAACCCTATCTCCTCCTCAAGAATCCAGATATTTTTCTCTTCTTTGGGTAGGCCAGACTTCTTATCAATCTGCATAGGAATTGACTCTCTCTCCCCAACACAAGTTCAGTTCAGTTTCTCAGTCGTGTCCAACTATTTGTAACCCCAAGGACTGTGACACACCAGACTCCTCTGTTCATCACGAACTTCCATAGCTTGCTCAAACTCATCTCCATTGAGTTAGTGATGGACTCAATCTCATCCTGTCTTCTGCTTCTCCTCCTGCCTTCAATCTTTCTCAACACTGGGGTCATTTGCAAGAGTCAGTTATTTGCATCAGGTGGCCAAATTCAGCTTTAGCATCAGTGCTTCCAATAAATATTCAGGACTGAATGTCTTACTGACTAATTTTATTCCCTGCTGTCCAAGGGACTCTCAAGAGTCTTCTCCAACACCACACTTCAAAAGCATCAATTTTTCAGGGCTCAGCTTTCTGTATAGTCCGACTCTCACATCCATATATGACTACTGGACAAATTATAGCTTGGACTAGAAAGACTTTTGTTGGCAAAGTAATATCTCTGTTTTTAAATATCCTGCCTAGGTTGGTCATAGCTTTTCTTCCAAGAAGCAAGTATCTTTTAATTTTATGCTGCAGCCACCATCTACAGTGATTTTGAAGCCAAGACAATAAAGTCTCTCAGCCTTTCCATTGTTTCCCCATCTGCGGCTGCTACTGTTGCTAAGTCACTTCAGTCGTGTCCGACTCTGTGTGACCCCATAGACGTCAGCCCACCAGGCTCCCCTGCCCCTTGGGTTCTCCAGGCAAGAACACTGGAGTAGGCTGCCATTTCCGTCTCCAATGCAGGAAAGTGAAAAGTGAAAGTGAAATCTCTCAATCATGGGGCCAGAAGCCATGATCTTCGTTTTTGAATGTTGAGTTTTAAGCTGGCTTTTGCACTCTCCTGTTTCACTTTCATCAAGAGGCTCTTTAGTCCCTCTTCACTTTCTGCTATATGGGTTTTGTCATCTATGTATCTCAGGTTATTGCTATTTCTCCCAGCAATTTTGATTCCAGCTTGTGCTTCATCCAGTCTGACATTTCACATGATGTGCTCTTCATCTAATTTAAATAAGCAGGGTTACAATTCAGAACCAGTCCATTGTTGCGTATCTGGTTCTAGAATCAGTCTCTATCCCTAAATCCTTTGTCTCTCTTTTCTTGTTTATCTCTTCTCCTCCCTCATTATGAGCAAATTGATTGGCCTTTCTGGTGTCCTCTGCCAGCATATAGAAATGGTTTAGTGAAAGTTACTCCATATCCTGACAATCCGTTGAGGTATTTACTGGGGAAAAATTGAACTCCTTCTCATATGTCACTGCCACCTTAGGACGAGTCTACCGAGTTTATATTCAAAGGTATGCATTCTGCCCCTGTTAAGCAAGTACTCTAAAGTAGGAATACTCTCAATGTAATACCATCGAGTACTATTGAGCTCACAGTGTGAAACATGCATGTAACGAAGCTACTGAGCTCACCCTCTGTAATATGCATCCAGCAACTACTTGTGCCCCACTCTGTGACAATTATGCTGCAGCTCATGATCTGGCACTCATGAGTGTATGAAGCACTACTTCTGATTATGCATGCAGCAACTACTGAGGTTGAAATCAGGACTTTGCATTCTGCTTTTACTGAGAATTGAATTAGAACAGGTATACTAATTAGCTTGCACTCTGGAACATACATTACAACTCTAGAGCATAAATATCACAACCAAGTGTGCCTGCACTCTGGACCTGGGATGCCGTAACAACTGAAAATGCAAGAAGCTTTTCACAACTACTGACCCCTGATTTCAAACCACTGCTGCTGCTGCCGCCAAGTCACTTCAGTAGTGTCCGACTCTGTGTGACCACATAGACAGCAGCCCACCAGGCTTCCGTATCCCTGGGATTCTCCAGACGAGAATACTGGAGGGGGTTGCCACTTCCTTCTCCAACGCATGTATGCATGCTAAGTCGCTTTAGTCTTGTCCGACTCCGTGCGAACCTATGGAGAGCAGCCCAGCAGGCTCCTCTGTCCATGGAATTCTCCAGGCAAGAATATTGGACTGGGTTGCGATTTCCTTCTCCGATTTCAAAGCACACATGCTACAAACAAGACTTTTGCACTCTGGAATATGCTCTTGTCAATACTGAGACCACCATCAGAGGACGCACGCTACAACTACTTAGTTTCTAATCTGGATCACCCTTTCTGCCACTATTGAGATTATTGACAAAATTTAGAACAAGTGCCTTGCTGTCACTGAGACTGCACAGTAGAGCATACATCCCATCACTCCTGAACCCGGGTTATTGAGAATATGGCCTGCCACTACTGAGCCTGTCCCTAAAACATGCCTGTTGGAAGTACACATACACTTTTGGTATATTACACTCTGGATTCTGCATCCCTGCACTACTGAAATTGCCTTCCAGAACAAGAGTTCGTTGCCTGCTGAATTTTCACTCTAAACAATAAAAATCACAATAATTAGCTTGTTGCTTTATAGGTAAGTCAGGCCACTACTCAACCTGCGCTGTAGTTCAGGTGTGCCTAAACAATTACTGAACTTGCACTCTGATGTTTGTTTACTTCTGGACACACCTGAGCCAGCACTCCTATGGACATAGTGAGTTTGAACACTGGAGGACATGGTACACCTCTACTGAGCATGAGTTCAAGGGCAGGCATCCGGGCTCTGCAGAGAACATGCTCTAGTTTCACACATTCCATAGTAACTGAACTTGCAATTGGGAGTACAGCTCTCATGACTACAGAGTGCACACATTTTATCATGGGTTTTGCACTACTGCGGTTTACTCAGGAACATATCTCCCATCATGACTGTGTGTGCCTTCAAGAGCCAATGTTCTGACACTACAGAGACTATGCTGTAGAGTAAGAATGCCTGAGCTACACACCTGCACACTGAATCATGCATCCCGGCAGTATCAATCCTAGTACTATAGCACACCTGTCACTTCTGAGTCCTTACACTAAGCAGGCATGGCACAGCTAGTGAGCATGTGGCCTAGAGCATGTGTGTGGCCAATACTAATTTTGCACTCTGAAGCATGTGTCTTGCCACTTGTAAGCGGTTCAGCTACTGATTTTGCACCCTGTTGCACTATTTAATCACTGCTGAGCCTGCCTTATAGACCATGAGTTCCACTACTACTAATCTTGCCCCATGGCCTGTGAGCTTAAAGTAGTGATCCCACACTCTGCAGCTGAAATTTGCCAATGACTTGGCTTGCCCACTGTTGCATATTTCCCCCAACTCTTCTTCCTGTACTCTAGAGCATGTGTCCCAACGACTGAATTTGCACTCTGGAGGACCTATTCCAGGAAAGTGGAGGTTGCATTATAAAACACATATCCTACCCACGAGTGAACCGTCATTCTAGATCAACTGTGTCACCACTAGTGACTTTGAATTCTGAAGCATTAAAGTCACTTCCCTGAAGTATTGCTCTAGAAGGTGTGTGCAACCATCACTCCAGTGGCATTTTATATCAGCCATTATGCTGCTAGCCATCCAGCACTCTAGACTGTATAAGTTGTGAGTAGTGTATCTGTGTTCCACAGCTACATCTATGGATGATCTTCCACAACTAGAGACTTGGTGTATACTTCATATTTCCTGCCTCAATTGATCATGTGTCACAACACACATATGCCACAACCCATGTGCTTGCACTGTTGAGGACTTATCTTCCCACTACTGAGCTTGTGTGGCAGAACAGGCATATCACATTTTCTCAGTTTGATCTCTGGACATGCATCCAAAAATAAAAACCCAGCGTTCAAGAGAATATGTCCCTCACTTACTGAGTGTGCACTCTTAAGCAAGTGTACTGCAACTCCTGAGATAACACTCTGAAGCACATGTAATGCAGGCATGCTTCATCTGCTGAACTTAGCTCTTCAGCATGCATCTCAACATTGAAGCACACTTTAGACACACCCCTGGTAATACAGAACCATGATCTAGAGCAAGTATGGTTCGAATACTGAATCTTTGCTTTAGAGAACTTGTTCTTTGTCTCCTGAGATTGTACTTTTGAGGATTCTCCCCACCAGTACTAAGTCTGTATTCTAGAGCGGACATGACACAAATAGGATGGCAGTTTGCAGCCTGCATACATCACTACTGTGTCTGAGCTCTAGCATAGAAGTACTGAAACTACTTAGCTTGCAATCTGGAGCATACATTCTGCCACTAGTGTGCTTGCATTTTAGAACAGGCTGTCTGAAGCTATCCCATTGGCAATGGCAACATGCTTTCAGCCACTACTGAATGAACACTAGAGCACAGTTCCTACCATTACTGAGCATGTACTCTACAACAAGATGACTAAAACGTCTCAGTTGCATTGTGGAGCATACCTCTTTCCACAACTGAACTTGCATTCTACAGCAAATGTTACACAATGACTGATCTTGTGCTCTAGAATTGGCACACCATAAATAATTTTCGTAATATTTGAACCATGTGTCTGGCCAATAGTAAATCAATGCTTTAGATCAGCTGTGCTAAAATCACTGAGCTTGCCCTCAGGTGTATGTCTGAACTCACATTTTATAGCACACCTACTGCCACTGTGGATTCTGTGCTCTAAAACTATCTTGAGATGAGAGAACAAGATGGTGGAGCTGTAGGTAGATGTGGAATACATCTCTCTGTGGATACATCAGGCATACACCTTCAGACACAGACAAGTAATCAAAACATCAGCTGAAAGCAGACAGGAGTGCCTGACCAGTGGAAAATAATATATAGAATCACGCAAAACTCAGTAGGATGAAAGAACTGGGGGGAAAATCATGAGTCTTATTAGGACTGAATCAGCCCTGAGTGGGTGAAGGAGGGGTCTAATCCCATATTGGGGGGCTTGTCTGAATCATAGAATAAACATTTAAAGCTGAGAGTGAAACAACTGATCTGTGGATAACTAGATGTAATGAGAATCAGTGAGTCCTTGCTACAGCTGTACATACCCCAGCCAAGGATATGTGTCCCCTGAAAGGCACAGTGGCTGGGAGCTGGAATTGAGGGATTCTGGAGCGATTCCTGGGCGAAGGCTGCTGTTTACTGTGGCGAGATGGAGAGAGGGGCTGTGAGGGAGGAAACTGTGCTAGGATACGCCTGTGGAGGAAAGCCAGGCAGCCAAGGAAGCAAGGCAATATCACTGAGTCACATGTATGGGGGTGGAGCAATCACCATAGCCTCTCTCTCTCCACATGATAGCATCAGCAGTTACTACAATAGTGAGGCTGACCCATCAAATGCTGAACACACTGAAATACAGAGCAGGACACCACCCAGGTGCTCCTTTAAGTGCCTGATGCACAAAACTAGAGTCGAACCCTACTCACGATGCTTCTTTAAGTGCCTGATGCACTGATCTACAGAGTAGGACCCCAGCCAGGGAGGTATCTCTATGTGCTGACACATTGAACAACAGGGAAGGATTCCAGGCAACGAAGCCTTCTAAGTGCCTCAATGGGTGGAACTAGGGAGAAAGACTGGCAAAAGAGGCCTTCTGATCGCCAGCTACAAGAAGCTCAAAAAAAGACTCTGATAGGGTCATAACTCCTGTGGTCTAGTCAGTTCTGTGTCCCTGAACCCTGTACACTTGGCACCACCAGGGTCCCTGAAAGCCAAGCACCTGCTCCACTTTCACAATTAACTCTTACTGGAGAAAAGCTGCCACAGGTGAAAACAAAACAAAACAAACAAAAAAAATCTTGCAACATTTTGCACTAGTTTGCTTCAGTCCTGTCTAACACTTTGTGGGACACATTTCACCACTACAGAGAACAAGCTCTAAAATACATATACTGGAACAACTGACCTTTTCCAGTCTTGTTGCCACTGCTGAATTTTCCAAATTTGCTGGCACATTGGATTCAGCACTTTCACAGAACTATCTTTTAGGATTTGAAATCGCTCAACTGGGGTTCCATATCTCCACGAGCTTTGTTTGTATTGATGCTTCCTAAGGCTGACTTGACTTCATGTTTCAGGATGTCTGGCTCTAGGTGAGTGATCACATCATCATGATTATCTGGATCATGAAGATTTTTTCTGTATAGTTCTTCTATCTTTTCTGTATAGATTCTCGCTACCTCTTCTTAATATCTACTGCTTCTTTTAGGTCCATACAATTTCTGTCCTTTATTGTGTCCATCTTGGCATGAAATATTCCCTTGGTATCTCTAATTTCCTTGAAGAAATCGCTAGTCTTTCTCAACTATTGTTTTCCTCTATTTCTTTGCATTGATCACTGAGGAAGGCTTTTTTATCTCTCCTTGCTATTCTTTGGTAATCTGCAGTCATATGGGTATATCTTCCCTTTTCTCCTTTGCCTTTTGCTTCTCTTCTTTACTTAACTATTTGTAAGGCCTCCTCAGACAACCATTTCGCCTTTTGGCATTACTTTTCTTGGGGATGTTCTTGGTCACTGCCTCCTGTAAAATTTCATGAACCTCCATCTGTAGTTCTTCAGGCACTCTATCAAATCTATTCCCTTAAATCTTTTGTCACACCCACTGTATAATCATAAGGGATCTGATTTAGGTCATACCTGAATCATAAGTAGAGAGTGAAAAAGTTGGCTTAAAGGTCAACATTCAAGAAAAAAAAAAAAATAAAAGATCATGGCCTCCAGTCCCATCACTTCATGGGAAATAGATGGGGAAACTATGGAAACAGTGTCAGACTTTATTTGGGGGGGGGGGGCTCCAAAATCACTGCAGAGGGTGATTGCAGCCATGAAATTAAAAGATGCTTACTCCTTGGAAGGAAAGTTATGACCAAACTTGATAGCATATTCAAAAGCAGAGATATTACTTTGCCAACAAAGGTCCATCTAGTCAAGGCTATGCTTTTTCCAGTAGTCATGTATGGATGTGAGACTTGGACTGTGAAGAAGGCTGAGCACCAAAGAATGGATGCTTTTGAACTCTGGTGTTGGAGAAGACTCTTGAAAATCCCTTGGACTACAAGGAGATCCAACCAATCCATTCTGAGTGAGATCAGCCCTGGGATTTCTTTGGAGGGAATGATGCTGAAGCTGAAACTCCAGTACTTTGGCCACCTCATGTGAAGAGCTGACTCATTGGAAAAGACTCTAATGCTGGGAGGGATTGGGGGCAGGAGGAGAAGGGGACGACAGATGATGAGATGGCTGAATGGCATCACTGACTCGATAGACATAAGTCTGAGTGAACTCCGGGAGTTTGTGATGGACAGGAAGGCCTGGTGTACTGCGATTCATGGGGTCACAAAGAGTCGGACACAACTAAGCGACTGAACTGAACTGAATCATCTAGTGGTCTTCTCTACTTTCTTCAATTGAAGTCTAAGTCTATAACATTAGTCACACAAATACTGAGCTTCCACTCTGAACCTGCCTTCTTACAAGTATTTTCCAACATTTTAGAGCACTTTTGCTGCACCTATTTATCTTCACTCTGAAACACATATACCATCACTCCTGAAACGACGCTCAAGTGCATGCATTTAACTCCTACTGAACCTCTGTTCCAGAGTAGGCATGCCGATCTACTAAGCTTGCATTCTGCCACATGCATCTTCCACTACTTAGACTATGATACTGAGGTCATGCTGCAAAAACATAGTTGCAATCTCAAGCTTATCTTCTTTGACTTTCAGCCTCTATACCAGCACACATGGTCTGCCCCTCCTACGTCCACTTTCTTTCTTTCTTTATTGTTTTGTTTTTTGGTTTATGCAACTTTAATGAAGAAAAATAAATCAATTACTAGCAGAGCTATTAGTTGGTCACTCATCCATTGACAACTTGCATCATTTATTCAGTGCTATATTAAACAGTGTATTGGAAGATAGATTAACTAATAGCTCCAAGCCTCCTAACAATTTAAATGAAAATTGCAAAATGTTTTGAGACCCTATTTTGGAATACAAAGGGTGTTTGACTTCCAATTTCCATTCTCTGTAGAACAAGAACAGGTCATTCCTTTATTGACATGCATAAAATACATCACATTTTCTGTTCTGCTGATGCTATAAATTCAATACCAATTCTCCAGCCATATCAGTTATGAGCATAAAGCATATCATGTAACCTCAAATCTCTAACAGTGGAAGGCTTAAAAAAGAATGGATGCTGTTAGAATAATGCTGCTTCCTTTAATGTGACAACTCAGCATCCATCTCCCTCCCTCTCAGATGATTCTTCAGCATGTTAGAGCAGTGAGGAATGGTTTTAGTCTCATAAGCAAGTTAGAGTGAAGACATTGGCCACATAATACACATGCTCCATTTTTTTTTTAAATTCTGAATCTTGCGCAACTGTTCTCTTGTAACTACTTTACAGTTTCTAAAAGCAGTTATTGTCCAAAGCTGGAAGAACTTAAGTCTTCTCAGATGAGCATGTGAATGAATGGAGGGAGGTAAACAAAAAATAAAATTAAAAAAGATGAGGTCTGATAGGGGAGCAGCCAGATAAGAAAAAACAAACAAACAAACAAACAAACAGTAATTTAAAGTTTATTCCAGCTATAATGCAGGTTAGTCTGACTTTAAGCATCACATGGCATACTTCTGAGTCCATTCCCGAGATACTCTGTTGTACTTATCTCTGTCTGTTTTATACATCCGTGCAATCTCTGGCACTAGGGGGTCATCTGGGTTTGGATCACATAGCAGTGAACAAATGGATAAAAGAACTTTAGAAATAATTAAAGCAGGAGACCACTGTGATCTTAGAATATCGAGACAAATGCTGCCATTACTGTTAATATTTGGATGATAAATTCTTGTTGTAAATGCAACCTTAGGTAGTTTGAAGGGGTAGTCTGTAGGAAAATGAATTGTCAAAAAGAATACACCGCCTTGATAAGGGCTGTCATTAGGTCCCATAATTGTGGCTTGCCAATGAAACATATCATCCCCAACTGGACCTGCAGAACATTGTGCTGGAGGGTCACGGGCCAAATCACTAAGTTCCTTATTAATCCATTTCAGCGCCAGAGTCTGTGCTTTTCATCTGGCTCCTCATTATCTCGGTGTGTGCTTGAAGGTCCCGCCAAACTCTTGATTATCCCGGTGGCTGGGAAGGATTGACTCTTCGTCTCACACCAGCTCTGCCATACACAGGCGCCTTCTTATTAAACAGATCGGAGGTTGGACTTGGAGGGCGGGGGCCGGAGGCGGGTCATGGGCTGGGGGGAAGGGCCCTAAGTCCACTTTCTTTTTTTTTTTAATTTAATTTTATTTTTAAACTTTACATAAGTGTATTAGTTTTGCCAAATATCAAAATGAATCCACTACAGGTATACATGTGTTCCCCATCCTGAACCCTCCTCCCTCCTCCCTCCCCATACCATCCCTCTGGGTCGTCCCAGTGCACTAGCCACAAGCATCCAGTATCGTGCATCGAACCTGGACTGGCATCTCATTTCTTACAGGATATTTTACATGTTTCAATGCCATTCTCCCAAATCTTCCCACCCTCTCCCTCTCCCACAAAGTCCATAAGACTCTTCTATACATCAGTGTCTCTTTTGCTGTCTCGTACACAGGGTTATTGTTATCATCTTTCTAAATTCCATATATATGCATTAGTATACTGTATTGGTGTTTTTCCTTCTGGCTTACTTCACTCTGTATAATAGGCTCCAGTTTCATCCACCTCATTAGAACTGACTGAAATTTATTCTTTCTAATGGCTGAGTAATACTCCATTGTGTATATGTACCACAGCTTTCTTATCCATTCATCTGCTGATGGACACCTAGGTTGCTTCCATGTCCTGGCTATTATAAACAGTGCTGCCCCAATGTTCATCACAGCACTTTCTTGAGTAGGTATAAAACAGCTGTTGAGGTTGTATTCTGGATCATGTCCATGCTATTTCTAAATGCATTTTTTTTAAATTTCTTCTAATTTCTTTTTACAAAAATGATTTATTTAATTGGAATAGAATTGCTATGTATTACTGTGATGGTTTTTGACATATAGATCAACATGAACCAGCCACATGAAAATATGTATCTCCCTATCCTGAACACAACTCAAACCTTCCTTATTACCCCATGATTCTGGGTTCTTCCACAGCACAAGAGTTGGGTGCATCTTTCATATGCTGAACTTGCACTGATCATCTCTTTTATATATGGTAATATACCTGTTCCAATGCTATGTTCTCAAATCATCCCAGTCTAAGAGTCTGTTATTTATATGTGGATCTTCTTTACTAGCCTCCACGTGGGTAGGGTTATTGTTACTGTCTTCCTAAATCCAATTTATATGCATTAATGTGCAATATTTGCCTCTCTCTAACTTTTTTCACTCTGAATAATAGGCTGTAGGTTGAACTGCCTCATTAAAAGTGACACAAATATATGCCTTTCTGTAGCTGAGTAATATTTCGTTTGTATATATACCACAACTTCCTTATATATTCATCTGCTGATGTGCATCTAGATTACTTCCATGTCATAGCTATTGTAAAGGCAATTTCAATAAACATTGGGGTACATGTGTTATGTTCCATCCTAATTCCCTCTGGGTATATGCAAAGAAGTGGGGTTTCTGGGTCATATGACAGGTCTAGTCCAAGTTTCTCAAGGAATCTCCAAACTGTTCTGAATACAGGTTGTACCAGTTTGTGTTACGGGCAACAGTGTATTAGGGTTAACTTTTCTCCACAGCCTTTCCAGGATTTCTTGCTTGTAGAATTTCTGGTGATGGCCACTCTGAACAGTGTGAGATGACTGCTCATTACAATTTTAATTTTCGTTTATCTAATGATGAATGATGTTAAGCATATTTCATGTGTTTATTAGACATCCATATGTCTTCTTTAAAGAAATGTCTATTTATACATCAGTGTCTCTTTTGCTGTCTCGTACACCGGGTTATTGTTACCATCTTTCTAAATTCCATATATATGCGTTAGTATACTGTATTTATGTTTTTCCTTCTGGCTTACTTCACTCTGTATAATAGGCTCCAGTTTCATCCACCTAATTAGAACTGATTCAAATGTATTCTTTTTAATGGCTGAGTAATACTCCATTAATACTCCACTCTGTGGGAGAGGGAGAGGGTGGGAAGATTTGGGAGAATGGCAATGAAACATATAAAATATCATGTAGGAAACGAGTTGCCAGTCCATGTTCGATGCATGATGCTGGATGCTGGGGGCTGGTGCACTGGGACGGCCCAGAGGGATGGTATGGGGAGGGAGGAGGGAGGAGGGTTCGGGATGGGGAGCACATGTATACCTGTGGCGGATTCATTTTGATATTTGGCAAAACTAATACAATTATGTAAAGTTTAAAAAATAAAATAAAATTAGAGAAAAAAAAAAAAAAAGAAAAAAAAAAAAAAGAAATGTCTATTTAGAGCTATTGGCCCCTTTTAATGATGCTGTGAAAGTGCTGCACTCAATATGGCAGCATATTTGGAAAACTCAGCAGTGGCCAAAGGACTCGAAAAGGTCAGTTTTCATTCCAATCCCAAAGAAAGGCAATGCCAAAGAATTCTCACATCACCATAAAATTGCACTCATCTCACATGCTAGTAAAGAAATGCTCAAAATTCTCCAAGCCAGGCTTCAGCAATATGTGAATTGTGAACTTCCAGATGTTCAAGCTGGTTTTACAAAAGGCAGAGGAACCAGAGATCAAGTTGCCAACATCCGCTGGATCATTGAAAAAGCAAGAGAGTTCCAGAAATTCATCTGTTTCTGCTTTATTGTCTATGTGGAAGCCTTTGAGTGTGTGGATCACAATAAACTGTGGAAAATTCTGAAAGAGATGGGAATACCAGACCACCTGACCTGACTCTTGAGAAACCTATATGCAGGTCAGGAAGCAACAGTTAGAACTGTACATGGAACACATACTGGTTCCAAATAGGAAAAGGAGTATGTCTAGGCTGTATATTGTCACCCTGCTTGTTTAACTTATATGCAGAGTACATCATGAGAAACACAGGGCTGGAGGAAGCACAAGGTGGAATCAAGATTGCCAAGAGAAATATCAATAACCTCAGATATGCAGATGATACCATCCTTCTGGCAGAAAGTGAAGAGGAACTAAAATGACTCTTGATCAAAGTGAAAGAGGAGAGTGAAAAAGTTGGCTTCAAGCTCAACATTCAGAAAATGAAAATCATGGCAACTGGTCCCATCATGTCATGGGAAATAGATGGGGAAACAGTGTCAAACTTTATTTTTTGGGGCTCCAAAATCACTGCAGTTGGTGTCTGCAGCCATGAAATTAAAAGACACTCCTTGGAAGGAACGTTGTGACCCACCTTGATAGCATATTCAAAAGCAGAGACATTACTTTGCCAACAATGGTCCATCTAGTCAGGGCTATGGTTTTTCCTGTAGTCATGTATGGATGTGAGAGTAGGACTGTGAAGAAAGCTGAGCATGGAAGAATTGATGCTTTTGAACTGTAGTGCTGGAAAAGACTCTTGATGTAAGAGATCCATCCAGTCCACCCTACAGGAGTTTAGTCCTGGGTGTTCCTTGGAAGGAATGATGCTAAAGCTGAAACTCCAGTACTTTGGCCACCTCCTGTGACGATTTGACTCACTGGTAAAGACTCTGATGCTGGGAGGGATTGAGGTCAGGAGGAGAAGAGGACGAGAGAGGATGAGATGGTGGTTGGCATCACCGAGTCGATGGACGTGAGTTTGTTGAACTCCAGGAGTTGGAGATGGATAGGGAGGCCGGTCGTGCTGCAATTCATGGGGTCGCAAAGAGTCGGACATGACTGAACAACTGAACTCAACTGAACTGAAGCAACTGACAAAGAATTAATGTCAAAAATATACAAGCAACTCCTGAAGCTCAATTCCAGGAAAATAAACGACTCAATGAAAAAATTGGCCAAAGAACTAAACAGACATTTCTTCAAAGAAGACATACAGATAGCTAACAAACACATGAAAAGATGCTCAACATCACTCATTATCAGAGAAATGAAAATCAAAACCACAATGAGGTACCTTTTCATGCCAGTCAAATTGGTTGTGCTCCAAAAGTCTACAAGCAATAAATGCTGGAGAAGGTGTGGAGAAAAAGGAACCCTCTTACACTGTTGGTGGGAATGCAAACTAGTACAGCCACTATGGAGAACACTGTTTAGATTCTTTAAAAAAAAAAAAAAAAAAAAAAAAAACAACCTTCAAATAGAACTGCCATAAGACCCAACAATCCCACTGCTGTGCATACACACCAAGGAAACCAGAATTGAAAGAGACATGTGTACCCCGATGTTCATCACAGCACTGTTTCTAATAGCCAGGACATGGAAGCAACCTAGATGTCCATTAGTGGATGAATGGATAAGAAAGCTGTGGGATATATACATAATGGAGTATTACTCAGCCATTAAAAGGAATACATTTCAGTCAGTTCTAATGGGGTGGATGAAACTGGAGCCTATTATACAGAATGAAGTTAGCCAGAAAGAAAAACACCAATAGAATAAACTAACACATATATGTGGAATTTAGAAAGATGATAACGATAACCATGTATGTGAGAATGCAAAAAAGACACAGATGTATAAAACAGTCTTTTGAGCTCTGGGAGACGGCTAGGGTGGTATGATTTGGGAGAATGGCACTGACACATGTATAATAACATAGGTCACCAAACTGGCAGTCCAGGTTCAATGCATGATACAGGATGCTTGGGGCTGGTGCACTGGGATAACCAGGAGGGATGATATGAGGAGGGAGGTGGCACACATGTATACCTGTGGCAGATTCATATTTATGTATGGCAAAACCAGTACAATATTGTAAAGCAATTAGACTCCAATTAAAATACATATATTTATATTGAAAATAAATAAAATAAAATTGTGTCCAATGTGAGGAGAGCAACAGCGTTCTTTGAACAATATATCTAAGTAAATGAGAGTTGTGATTTTATGCGTTCAAGGTGTCCCCATAAGTATGAGCCCTACCTCTTATTACAGAAAGAATTGTGGAAGATGAGCGAGATTAAAGGAGAGCTTTTCAGCAACAGGATATGAATTGTTCAGCCAGAAAATTATTAAGTAATGTAAGGCTTCCCAAACAGTTTATTTAAGATCTTGGGAGCAAGCAATGAGTTTGGCCACCTAAATAGTGTTGCATAAAATTATATTTTGACATATATACACCTGTGTGTATGAGTGTGTGTATAAAAAAGGTGCAATGGCTTTTAACTCCTGTTAGATTTAATAGAAATGGAAAAAAATTAAAACCCAAATGAAGAATGATTAAAAAGTCGACTCGGTTGTTGAATATATGTAAGCGGAAATACTTCAAAATATGTTTTCTTGGCTGAATGTAAAATATGAGGACTCTTTTATATCACTCACCTCTCTGCTTTTAATAAAGATCTACCAATTTTCAAGTTTTTTGTCCAGTTTTGACAAAAATAGACAGATATAGACTTATATATACATATATATCATATATAAAATATAGAAGTATATTTTCATAAGAGAAAATATTGATGCCAAGCTTAGATTTCAGAATTATTTCCAACTCCAGGCTCCATCTCAACAGGAAATAGCCAAAGTTGTTGCTGATTGAAACACTCCAAGAGCTGGAAAACCTGAAAAAGAAATCGAACCTGCAACTGAGATTTTCTGTCACATTTATGATTGAGTTCTAAGTCCAACACTTTATTTCCTTTCGTGTTCTAAGCAGTCCCTTCTGAAGACTGAAAAGTATGAAAACCGAGAGAAAGAGGTAGGAGATTGTAGACCTCCTGGTGTTCAATTTCACACCAGTCAGAATGGGTGCGATCCAAAAGTCCACAAGCAATCAATGTTGGAGAGGATGTGGAGAAAAGGGAACCCTCTTACACTGTTACTGGGAATGCAAAGTAGTACAGCTACTATGGAGAACAGTGTGGAGATTCCTTAAAAAACTGGAAATAGAACTGCCTTATAATCCAGCAATCCCACTGCTGGGCATACACACTGAGAAAACCAGAATTGAAAAAGACACGTGTACCCCAATGTTCATCGCAGCACTGTTTCTAGTAGCCAGGACATGGAAGCAACCTAGATGTCCATCAGCAGATGAATGAATGAGAAAGCTGTGGTGCATATATACAATGGAGTGTTACTCAGCCATTAAAAAGAATAAATTTCAATCAGTTCTAATGAGGTGGATGAAACTGGAACCTATTATACAGAGTGAAGTAAGCCAGAAAGAAAAACACCAATACAGTATACTAACACATATATATGGAATTTAAAAGATGGTAACAATAACTCTGTATATGAGACAGCAAAAGAGACACTGATGTATAGAACAGTCTTTTGGACCCTTGGGAGAGGTAGAGGGTGAGATGATTTGGTAGAATGACATTGAAGCATGTATAATATCATGTATGAACGAGTCACCAGTTCAGGTTCGATGCACGATACTGGATGTTTGGGGCTGGTGTGCTGGGACGACACAGAGGGATGGTATGGGGAGGGAGGAGGGAGGAGGTTTCAGGATGGGGAACACATGTATACCTGTGGCGGATTCATGTTGATGTATGGCAAAACCAGGACAATATTGTAAAGTTAAAAAATCAAATTAAAAATAAAATAAAATACACAAAAAAACAATAAAAAAAGTAATTTTAAACAGTGAGGCTAGAAAAGACAGAATCTAAGGATAATAATCAAGTGATAGAGAATAATAATGATTTAGCCATTAGTCAAATTCAAGGGTCTTTAGTTCCTCCTCAAGGGCCATCAATAACATCCTGAGCATTATCCTATGAACAGTTTTAGAGATGCCAAAGCCCCAGCCAGGCTGAAAGTTAAGTACAGAGACCACAGAGTAGTTGAAACCAGACAGTTAAAAGATTTTATTGCAGAGGCCAGTAGACCAATTTTGCTTGGGTAACAGTACTGAATATGAAAAATGTGTGTATAGAAGGGTGATAAATCACTTTTATTTCAGAAACCAAGTAGATTTATTGATGTGATTTTTCTGTGTAAAAATTCTTTAGGAATGAGATTTTGCATGCTTCATGGTTTGGGTTACTATTTCTGTAAGCAGGCTGTATTTTTAAGTTGATGCTGAAGTAAACCCTAGCTGAACATCACCTTTCAATGGCTAGGAGACCAGTGATTTTGTGATGTCACAGCTACCCTTTGATTGCTAGGAGACAAGTGATTTTGTGATGTCACAGCCTTTTGACTTTGAGGACCTCTGCGATGGTCTAGAGAGTTTCTCTCTGTTGGCCAGCCAAGCAATTTTTGAAGTAGTGGTCAGTAAAATCAGACAAATGAGAAAAGGATCTGAAGAAAGATTTCTCTGAGATGGCACATATACCTTCAGAAATTCAAGATGGGCCTCCTAAGGATGAATCAACTGATTCAGAAACCTCCATTAGATCTTTGTATGATTATACACTTACTAGGGACTCAGTTTTGAGATCTATGATTGAAGAATATGCTTTTCAGGCTTTGTCTGAGGATCTTGTGATAAAAAGGCCATGCTACAAATATTCTGTATCTGAAACAGATGAGGTGACTAATTTTCTTTCACTCACCTTTCCACAAAAACTTTGGAATATAGTTGAAAGTGATCAGTTTGAATCTATTTGGTGGGATGAGAGAGGCACATGTATAGTGATTCATGAAGAACTCTTTAAGAAAGAAGTCTTGGAAAGAAAGGCACCTTTCAGAATATTTGAAACCAAGAGTATGAAGAGTTTAATTCGACAGCTTAACCTTTATGGATTTAGTAAAAAGCGACAAACTTTTCAAAGATCTGCTTCACTACCTGTCTTTCTGGAAGAAGAAAACAACATCTCTCTTTTGAGTAAGGTATTCCAACATTTTCACTTATTGGCAATATGTAAGATGAAATCATGTGACGTAGAAAGCACATTTACATATGTAGCTAAAACCGAATTTAAACTTGAGCTAACAAATCGTTAAAAAGTTTTATTTTTTGAAGTTGAGAACAGCTGGATATGTTAAAATATTGGATGTTTGACAAACTTTCCTAGCACTGTGAAACCAGATATAAGTCCTGAAGCAACTTAAAGTGGTATTTACTGTATATATAAAATATATTTTTCATTGAGGATCATATTCTTTCTAACATGTTACCTGTTAAACTACTAATGGAGGTGTTTTATTTGATGCTATTTAGTTGGTTTCATTAAAGGAATACATTTTTATAACTTAGCTTTGCTTGTCAGTTTTACCTTGGTTTATAAAGAAACTAAATAATGTAATCCTTTGATTTTAGTTACAGACCTACTATAATCCAAATTTCAAAAGAGGTCATCCTCAACTTTTATTAAGAGTGCAAAGAAGAGAAAGAAGAGTTGGGATTAATAATGTGTCTCAAATATCTTCATTAGTGCAAGATAACAAGAAGCATGTTAAAGCAAGTGTCAACGAAGATGATCGTAACTCTGAATTTATTCCAGAAATTAGTAGAGAGAGCGCATTTTCAGCCTCCACAAGTTTACCTGTGCCTTTCATACAAAAGCCTCATACCATCCAGATTGTCACTAATACAAATGCCCTATCTCCATGTGACTTACCTAACCACCCATCACCAATATCGGTTAGACAAACAGAACAGATTTTGGTAAATCAACCTGCTGTTTTAAAAAAGTTGAGCATTTTTAATTGGCATTCACATAGCAGCTACACTCAAGTAAATGGCCCCATTGAGGACTTTGCTACTACAACTACATCTACTTCTCAGAACCACATTGTATCCCCATTACAGAGCACTTATTCTGGACTGATGGTGGAGCCTTCTAAATTTCCAGTCAGGCATAGCGATATGTCAGGCCATGACAATCCTTTTCCTAACCTGCAAGAGACAGGCAACTCGTGGTTCTCAGTGCCAACAAGCACTTACACATCTGCTTCCTCTCTTTCAAGTCAACTCATCAACAATCACCATTATATGGAAACCATGCTAATTAAAACTGACCTACCAAATACGTGTCAGAGTATGGAGCCTAAGGAAGATTGAACGTTACTTTGGGAGATGTCAACAAATACCTACCATTCCTGTATTTGAACAATAAATTTACATGTTCATCTTCATAGTTTCATTTTCAATTTTTAAACAAAGAAGAGAAAATGAGGCTTTAGTTCATTGGTTTACTATTTTACTGCATGGTATTCCAAACTCTTCAGTTCAAGAAAGCATTCGTTATGCATCCTAGGTAAATGACACCTGATATAATATTTGTAAGCAAGAAAATGAGAAGCAAGGGAAAAGAGGTAATGGATGTAAAGTGATTTCTGAAATCATCCCTGCTGAAATGAAGGGGTGTCTAAATTAGGATGGTATGGGTGAAGAAAGAGATGCAAATAAAATTAGATAAATAAAAATACACAGTATGATCTTCAGCACATTCACATATTATATTCTATTAGTTACTGGTAGAGTCTTAAAGATTAGACAGCAGATTGTTTTCATTATAGAAATTAATTTTGTCCCTGAAAATATAGATATTGTAGTACATCCAAAATCATGATCACAATTATACCATCACTGTGATAGAAAAGATAGCATGATATAATCAGTGACTGGCCCATGGTCAGCACACGTTATGTACTTTACAAGTGGTATTCTATAGGGTCATATTTGCGCTGCTGTCCTTAAGGTATGTCTTCATTTCCTGACACCAAGATTCCACCCTATAATTTCAAATGCATGTTTAGATGTTGCTTATCTGTCCCCATAGAGACAGAATAAATTCCTGGTCATTACTGCAGCACATCAGCATGGTTACAAAGTTCTTGGAAGACATGATATCTGTTTTCCTTAGTCATTTCATTATCTTTCTCTTCTGAAGCTACAATCACAAATTATTTTCAGTCATGCTAAGCCCTCGGAGAGGGCAATGACACCACGCTCCAGTACTCTTGCCTGGAAAATCCTATGGTCAGAGGAGCCAGGTAGGCTGCAGTCCATGGGGTCGCTAAGAGTCGGACACGACTCAGCGACTTCACTTTCACTTTTCACTTTCATGCATTGGAGAAGAAAATGGCAACCCACTCCAGTGTTCTTGCCTGGAGAATCCCAGGGATGTGGGGGCCTGTTGGGCTGCCATCTATGGGGTCGCCTAGAGTCAAACACAACTGAAGTGACTTACCTAACCTTACCTTACCTTATGCTAAGCCCCTTCTAACAACTTTGTCTCAACTATTTCTTGCGGTTGGAAGGAACTACTGTTTGCCCTCCTACGAAGGAGAGTACAGATATCTTCAATGTGTTTTGGGTCTACCCTCTTTATGTATCTTTCACAACAGCTGAAACATAGAGCCTGAAAATGACACATTTTAAGTGCTTACTGAATTATCAATAAAGAAATGTAATAACCAATCAAATGCTCTACACATTACTCAACAACATTCTATAACCTGCACTATTATCATAATTCACCTTTCCTATTGACTGAGAAAATTTTCCAAGTTGATAAATATTTATTTTATTTACATGGATGTAAGAATTCTCAGGAGGCATGCATTCCGATGTTTGGAAGAATATTCCACGTTTTGATGTGACTTTTTGTGTGTGTGTCGTTTTGTTGTGTCAGTCAAAGTCTTTGGCATAGTCAAATAAGAGTAGCTGCTTTCCTGGAGTTCTCTTGCCTTTTGGAGGACCCAACAGGTGTTGACAATTGAATCTCGGGTTCCTCTGCCCTTTATAAATCCAGCTTGAACATCTGGGAGCTCATGGTTCACATTCTGTTGAAGCCTGGCTTGGGGAATTCTGAGCAGTTCTGGGCAAGTGTGTCAGACATGTGCAATTAAGTGGTAGTTTGGACATTCTTTGGATTGCCTTTCTTTGTGGTTGGAATGAAAACTGACCATTTCCAGTCCTCTGGCCACTGCTGAGTCTCCCAAATTTGCTGGCATATGGAGGGCAGCACATTCATATCATCATCTTTTAGAATTTGAAATATCTCAACTGAATTCCATCACCTCCACAAGCTTTGTTTGTCGTTATGCTTCCTAAGTCCCACTAGACTTCACATTCCAGGACATCGGGTCCTCAGGTGAACGATCACACCATCATGCTTAACTGGGTCATGAAGATCTTTTGTGCACATTTCATCCATGTATTCTTCCCACCTCTTCTTAATAGTTTCTGTTTTGGCTACATCCATACCATTTCTGTCCTTTATTGTGCCCATGATTGCATGACATTTTCCCTTGGTATCTGTGATTTTCTTGAAGAGATCAGTAGACTTTCCAGTTCTATTGATTTGCTTTATTTATTGACATTGATCACTGAGGGTGGTTTTACCTCTCCTTGCAATTCTTTGGGGATCTTCATCCAAATGTGTATAATTTTCTTTTCTTTTCTTTTTATGTGCTATCCAGATTTATTATTATATAAATACAGATTGAGAGGAAGCAGTTAACATTTATTTTCTATTTGAACACATGTTCCAAATTGATTAAAACAATGAATCAAAATATTTTGCATTTTAAAATAAAATAAAAACATTTATAGGTGTTGCAAAATTGTCCTTTAACATGGCTGGCAGGAAGAATGATGAAAACATTCCAGAAATAGTGTCAATAGTTACACAACACTGTGAATGTTCATTTTTCCCTCTAAGGTTTGCTTTATTTTATTTTATTTTTTAATTTTACAATATCATATTAGTTTTGCCATATATCAAAATGAATCTTCCACAGGTATACATGTGTTCCCCATCCTGAAACCTCCTCCCTCCTCCATCCCCATACCATCCCTCTGGGTCATCCCAGTGCACCAGCCCCAAGCATCCAGTATTGTGCATGTAACCTGGACTGGTGACTCATTTCATATATGACATTATACATGTTTCAATGCCATTCTCCCAAATCATCCCACCCTCTCCCTCTCCCACAGAGTCCAAAAGACAGTTATATACATCTGTGTCTCTTTTGCTGTCTCCTCTCAGTGAACTCCGGGAATTGGTGATGGACAGAGAGGCCTGCCATGCTGCAATTCATGGGGTCACAAAGAGTCGGACAGGACTGAGTGACTGATCTGATCTGATCTGATACAGGGTTATTGTTTTCTTTTTCCCCTTTTTGTTTAGCTTCGCTCCTCTTCTCAGCTCTTTGTGAGGCCTCGTAACTTTACCATTTTTCATTTCTTTTTCATGTGGATGGTCTTGATCACTTCTTCCTATACGATATCACTAACCTCCATCCATAGGTCTTCAGGCACTCATCTGTCAGATAGAATCCCCTGCATCTATTTATCAATTCCACTGTCTAATCATAAGGGTTTTGATTTTACATGTGTAAAATATATTATTCCCTATTTCTTATAGGGAAATCTTCACCCAGATTTTTATCAAAGAAATACAGAAAACTCTATATGGTATTCAGGATATACATGAAATATAGCTGTTTGATGTTTGCGGTTTAGCTCAGATCTTAATTTCTGAATGACGGGAAATTCTCTTTCATGTGTACAAATCTGGAAAATGTGTCACATGTGAACAATTGAGAATTCATATTTCATATGAGAACATTTCTCCCCGGATTGTCAAATGGGAAATACACAGAATTCCGAATCTCATATCAGAATACCTTCCAAACATTCTTGATGAAAAGATAGAGAATTTCAGAGCCCAAGCATGAAAATCTGTGGGAAAATTCTATATTTCTTGTAGGAAAATTAACACAGGTTTTTCAAATGTGAAATAGACAGTATTCAATATTTCATGAAGGAAAGACCTCACAAATATTTTCAAATGACAAATATGAAAAAATTCATGTTTCATGTGACCATGTGTGGATATGTGAAACAGACATTTTTGTATTTCCTGTCAAAGAATCTGCATCCATATTTTCATAACTCTAATGTAAAAAAATTCCACATTTTCTGCAGAATATTTCGTGTCCGTACATTCATGTATGATGTACAGAGAATTTCTCCAGATTTGTATATGTGAATAATGGAGAATTTCATGTTTCACACCCTGAAATCTTTATCTAGGTTTTCATATGTGAAACTGAGAATTTCATCTTTTATGTAGGACTATCTCATTTCAGATGTCTATATTTGAAACAGATAATACTTTCATCAAGAGGCGCCTTAATTATTATATTTCTTCTGTCATTTTGGTGTTGTCACTGGGATAACTAAGGTTATTCATATCTCCCACATAAATTCGGTTTCTAACTTGAGATTCATCTAGATTTTTATTTTTTCATGGTGTTCTCTGCACAGAAGTTAAATAATCAGGACAACAATATATAGCTTTGACTTGTTCCTTTCCCAATTTTGAATTAGTTCATTGTCCCCTGTCCAATTCTAACTGCTGCACCTTTACTAGCATACACGATTCCCAGGAGACATATAAGGTATTCTTGTATTCTTATCTCTAAGAATTTTACAAAATTATGTTTCTTTCTTTCTTTCTTTCTTTTTTTGGTTTGTGTGTGATCCACAGTGTCCAAGTCATTAGCAGAGACAGTTAAGCAGATATAGATGATTGTATGCTATCTCCTTGCTTATTCTGTGATACAAACATCAATTCATGTGTACCTCTTATAATTAAATAACTAACTACACATTCCTGTTTTGTTTTGTTTTTTTTTCAATTTTATTTTTTGGTCATTGCTGTCGTTTTCTCTCTTTTTTCAAGTAGTCAAGTACCAACTGGTAATTTCCTATGAACTTGCCATCTTATTATACAATAATTAAATTATGCCCATGGAAGTCTCACCTTTGATATCTACTGAATGGAATTGCTCTTTGAGATCTGAAGTTAGACATTTGTACGCTGGGAAAATGTCAGGAACGTTCAAAAAATAGCTAGAGATATTCAAGTGCTGCCTTTTTGAGCCCAATTTTGCTATTATATTTTATGTGGAAAGTTCTGCATTTCTTCATGCTGATGACAATTCCTCATTAAAAGAAATTTCCAAGGGGGAAAGAAAAAAAGACAACACAATATGCTTGATTGCATATTGAAAGTCAAAGTAGTACCAGTTACGTGTGTACGTAAGCAATGTCCCATCAAACAGATTGATTCATGGCAACTAATGTTTCATGTTTTTCTGTCAAGGAAAAAATAATAATTGAGCTTTCCAGGAAAAACTTAGCAGTTCCAAGAAGGCAGAAATGTAGGCAGATGTGAAATGCAACTCTCTCAATAAATGGATCACAAATAATACTTCTGCAAGGACAATAGTTCTCCCACAGCATCAAATAGCAGAAGACCCTGCTCACCAGAGTGTCCCATGTGGGTTCCAGACATACCTGAGTGAAAAGGAATTAAGAAGGGATTTAGAGGGATCCTGGGAGAGGACTGCTGTTGACTATGTGGAAATGGCCTGACGGAGCAGGTACGAGTCGTTGTGTAGCAGGGAATACCTTTTGAGAATTCCCAAACTGCCAAAGCGACTGTACTGTGTCACACTCAGGAGGCAGAGATACCTTGGTAGCGCCTCACCTTCCCACCTGTTAACACCTACTATAAGGCAATAGAGAAAGACCAGCAGAAGTACCACTCATGCTCCTGCAAACACAGGCTAGAAAAGGATCCCATTCAGGCAAAACCTCTTCTGCCTATGGCTGCTGGCTCCTATTCATAACTAGCACCACCATGTTTCCAGAATTCCAAGCAGCTGTACCTTAACCTTCTGTGCTCATCATGGCAGACCCCAGTGCACCACAAGTGTCTCAAGTCAGACACATTTGGTGACCACATGTGAGGAAGGATGAAATTTACACCTGAGGCCCAGGGACAGAGCCATTAAGAAAGAGGATTATGAATCTTCCATCCAGTTGTGCATGCTGCAGATTAAATACACAGGATTAATGATGCAGACCCTGTGTCTACGGATTACATCCAAAGCTGAGAAGAGGTCAAAAAAAAAAAAAAATGCCCAGGCTCAGGCAGCTATAAGAACGCACAGGAATTATAGCAGTTTTGAGTCTGAGGTGCCCTTAGAGATATCCAGAATCCAGTTCTCTCCATCTTTGGAGAACTTCCCAAAGAGGTGTAATTGTCCTCTGGCCCATGTTGAGCACTAGGACACTCACAGATGAGACACAAGGAAATATGTATTATTCTTTTGATGCATTGAATTGTTGTGTTGTTTGTGCACTATTTTTCTCAGTTGTATGCTTCTTTGTTACTACACATTGATTTGATCTTGAAGATTATTTCAACTATATTTTTAATTTTTGTATAGCTATTTCTACTTTTACTTTGGTTTCCTATTTTCTGTGCCTTTAATTGCTGTTGCATCACTTCATTCTTTAACATGGGTATGCATTTCTATATTAACTGTGGTTTTCTGTTATTCTGTGGGGGCTGTCCTGCTCTTCTTGTCAGATTTGCTTTCTTTATTTTTCAGTTGGCACTCTACTCTGGTGGTGTTTTTTGCCTTGAGATTTACTTGATTGGCTCTCATTATGAATCTGTTGTCTTCTCTGTAGTGTTTATTGCTTGTGGCACCTTTTACTTATTTATTTACCATTTATCTATGTTACTTTTTTAATCTCCTCAATCTATCACTATGGTATTGTAGTTCTCTGGGCATAAGTTGGGCCTGATATTTTCTGCTGTCATCATCTGAGAGGGTAACAGGCAGGAAGGCTGGGGTCTCCAAATGAAGGATTTGGCCTGAAAGTATCAGACATTTTTATCTCTCTTAAGTAGCAGGAGGAAACAAACTAGCAATATTTTTTTTTTTTCTGTCTTTATACAAATTTAAAAGGAGGTTTCTCTTAAAATGTTATATTGCCAGAATGACACCTGGTTTCATCTGAAGTTAACTATTCTCAAACCTTGAGATAACCAATGCATTTTTCTTATGGAAATGTTTGTCTTAAACTATGCTAATGTACTATGCTTTTACCCCAAACTCTGTTCTTAAGTCAGTTCCTCCTAATGGCTCAGAACCTACTTGACAAACCAGTATGTCATACTCAGATAGTATTTCCCTAATCTATGTAAATGAATCATTTGTATGGTAATCTATCCTTCTTCAAGACAATCATTTTATGGCCCGGGATGAATCATCTGATGCCAAGATTATCCCAAAATGCATCTTATGTGTGAGGGGGCCTGGTACCACTCTGAGTTTTAAAACATTCCTTTCTTTCATTAACAGACTACTAGTGACTATATAATATCCAGCTGAAGACTAGCAGGAGGGTACTCTTTCTGCCCCATTCTGATGCCTATATGAGAAGTTTTCTCTATCTCATTGATATTTTAATAAAATTTTATTATACAAAGCTCTGAGTGAGCCAGCCTTATCTCTGGCCCCAGATTGAATTCCTCTCCTCTGGAGGCCAAGAATCCCAGCTTTTGCATTCCATTACAACCTTTCACACTGAGACCAGGATCATGGGACACTAGAGAATTCCTGTCTACACTGATTATTAACTGGTGACAGTCTCGTTGAAGGCCTCTTTCTTAATCTCAGATGTACTGCACCCAACTGCCTACACAACCCAGGGCTGATGCCTCACACTACACAACAAGCAAGACAGAAAAACGCAACCAATCTTCAGCAAATAGACTGCCTAATGTCAGACTAATTCTATAGACATCTACAAATGACATGAACAGATATGGTATCACCATTAGAGACGGAAGACTCAACTGCAGATTCAAGAACATAGTTGTCAGTCTCTCCAACTGCAAAGCCCACACTAGACACTCAACTAATTTTATCAACTTGGAGTGGAGACGAGGAGCAATAACTATTACGCAGAAGTTTGGGAAGAAATGATGAGGAACGCAGTAGGGAAATGTGAAGTCAGAGAAATATGTTATAGGCAAAGGAATGTGGTAAAAACTCAAAACATAATGAAAGAAAAAGTAGGCAGGCTCCTTGAAAATAACTTGGATGTTGTGGTAGTAAAGGTGATAAAACATTCTAGAAATGGAATGGGGAAAAGACGATAAACATTTCTATAGGGACTAGAAAAATGAATAAGTAACAGACAATCAACAACACACACACAAAAAAAGACTTTGGCCTCCTATATGCTAATACACACTGTTGTACAGCAGAAGCCAACACAACACTGGAAAGAAACTATCCTCCAATTTAGAAATAAAGTTTAAAATGAAACACAAGTGTTCAAAGGCACACAAGACCAGACAAAGTAAATTGATACGTATAGTACATTTCACTGAAGCAGAGCAGAATACACATTTTTTCTAAAGTGAAAATAAAATATCTTCAAGATATATCACAAAATGGATCTCAAATCAAGCCTTGATAAATTTGAGATAGTGGTAATGGTATTAATCTTTTTTTTTTTTAACCAAAACGTTATGATTTACATAGCAGAATTTGCAGGTGAGGACTGTGAGAAACATGAATCCATGTAGATGAATAAATACAACTGTACATGGCCAAGAGATCACTCATGAAATGTGAGAGAAAATGAAAGAAAAATCTTAGAAGAAAATAATATTTAAAACATGATTATCCAAAAGTTATGGAGCATGCTAAAGCAGTAAAAGAGTGAAGTTGATAAATTCTACACATCTCAAGTAATCAACATAACCTACAATCTAAAGCATTTAGAGAAAGAAGAAAAATCAGGCAAAATTCCCCAAAGTGAATAGAAGGGGAAAAAATGATAAAAATCAAAGCAGAAATTAAAAAAAAAAAGAAATGATAAAAAAATAGCCAAAATCAGTATCACTAAAAAGGGTCTCTTGGAGAGGAGAAGTAAAATAGACAAATCATGATACAGACTTATCAAGACAAAGAGGACAACAAATCCATCAATTTGACATGACAAAGGATGACATTATGACTGATATAACAGAAATAACAAAGAGTCATAAGGGACTACAGCAAACAACTATAAGTCAATAAAATTTAGAATTTGAGCCATGGACAAATACTAAGAAATTCAGCTAAATTTTTTTTAGCTGAAAAAAAAAAAAACAAAACAGAAAATATGAACAGAGCAATTACAAGCACTAAGATTGAAACTGTGATGAAAAAATTTCCAGTTGGCAAACTTAAACTCCAGAAAGCTTCACAGGGAAATTTTATGAACCAGTCAGAGAACTGCTGGCACATGCACTTCTGAAACGCTTCCAAAACTCTAGAGTGGAAGGAAAACCCAGAAGTCATCTTACAAGTTCACCATCACCCTGATATCAACCCCGAGATAACACAGAAAAAGAAAGTTAGAGACTAATATCTCATAGATGAACAGAGGCAAACATCCTTACCAAAATATGAGCAAAAAATTCCACCAATACCATAAAAGGATTGGACACCATAATTAAGTGTGGGGTTTATTCAAGATATGGAAACATTCTTCAATAGTTGCATATCAATGTATAGTCAAGGTTTAAAACCATATGATTACCTCAATAGTTGGTGAAAGTTTTTGAAATAATTCAACAAGTGTTTGTGATAGAAACTCTTCAAAAACTGAACATAGAAAAAACGACCTCAACTTAACAAAGGCACACAGATCAAAAGTACAACAACATATCACCTCACACCATTCCAAATGGCCATCATTTAAAAAAAACACAACAACAGGGGAATGCCCTGTTGGTCCAGTGGCTAAGACACCATGATCCCTATGCAGGGGTCCCAGGTTTGATCCCTGGTCATGGAATTGAATTCCACACAGAGCGATTGAGGTTTGTGGCAACCAAATAAAGAAGTAATAAATATATGTGTGTGCATATTAATGCATTTAAGTGGAATCCAGAAAACAGATGCTGAGTAAACCATTTGGAGTGTAGGAAGAGATGCAGTCATGGAAAACAGACTTGTGGACACAGTGCAGGAAGGACATACCAAGTATGTAGTAGATAGCTATTGCTATGCAGTGCTCTAGTGGAATTGGTTTTGGAGTAGGAGAGGAGGCCCAAGTGGGAGATCGGAGGACTGCTCAAAAGGGAGGCTCACCTGTATTTACTAATAACTGATTTATTTTGCTGGGCAGCAGACACTAACACAACATTGTAAGGAAAGAAAATCAGTCTTTGTCTAATTTGTGCTAGTGACAAGTAAAGCATCACTGCATGTCAATTAAAATGTGTACCCAGGGTGGCTTTAGTATGTATAGGCAAAGAAAAAGCAAAAAAAAAAAAAAAAAAGACAAACTTAAATGCAGAGCTATGTTGGGCAGAATAAATTCAGACTCTATACTTGTGTCCCTTCACTTCCCTAATTTTCCATTGTTTCCAAAAGTAAAGAACGGCTTTCTAAAAGTAAAGTAAACATATATGGTTATATATTTTCATAAACTGATGTCACCGGTTTATGAAACCATGAATCCCCTCAAGTTTAATTTTATTTTTTAAATTTAATTTTATTTTTTAACTTTACAATATTGTATTGGCTTTGCCATATATCAAAATGAATCCACCACAGGTATACATGTATTCCCCATCCTGAACCCTCCTCCCACCTCCCTCCCCATACCATCCCTCTGGGTCGTCCCAGTGCACCAGCCCCAAGTAATAGCTGACCTTTGACTTTCAAAACTTTGGGAAGTAGGAATTAGTCAACATAGGTTAACAGTGAGGTGCTGCACAAGAATCCCTTATATTGCAGTTCTAGAATGTGTGCTACCTAATGGGAAAAATGCATAGTTCAAACGTGGAGAATTATGTTTTCTTCATCAAGCCTTTCATTCTAAGAAGGATTTAATCATGAGAAGCGACTTCTCAAGTATCGCAAAAAGACTGCTCTAACGAAGGATAGGAGGATCCAAGTTTTACAGAAATTTTGGTACAATGATCAGGTATGGAGAATGTCTGAATATTATGGTTAACGAAAGAAAAACTGGACACCTCAAGTGAATGGATTTAAATATTTTCCACCTATGGTAGATGCAAGAATCTGGGCTCCTTGAAATAATTCCTTTGATAATCACCTTAACTAGGGCTAGTATCTATTCTTTCTGTCTCAAGTCAGTTCTTCAGGCCACACTAGCTTCAAGTGCAGTAACTAAGGACTTGATAGTGGGCAAACTGATTTCATCAAGAGTTCCCCCAGGTTTTACGTTTATGGATAGATTCAAGGGCTTATGACTTGATGCCTGCAGCATCATTTGTTTACTGATATGGCTGGCAAATTTCTTGGTTCACAGTGTGCTCTATTCTCTACAACCTCAGAAAGATACTGTCTCTAGAAAGATTCTTACACTCTCAAAGAAGTTGACTGTGGGCTTCTGCCTGAATAGGACATTAGTTCAGTTCAGTTCAATTCAGTCGCTCAGTCATGTCCAACTCTTTGCGACCCCATGAATCGCAGCACGCCAGGCCTCCCTGTCCATCACCATCTCTCACGTTCATCGAGTCGGTGATGCCATCCATCCATCTTATCATCTGTCACCCCATTCTCCTCCTGCCTCCAATCCCTCCCAGCATCAGAGTCAGAGGACCTAAAGTAATGTGAAAATACCTAATACAGGTTTAGTATAAATCCCAAAAAGACAGGAGACTGAAAGCAAACTATAAATCTGAGGAACATGACCCAAAACACTTCAAGATCAAAGAAGGGTAAAAAATATATATATATATATTTAAAATTATGTACCTACACTGATATGTTCAAATAGGCATATAAACACATACTCTGTGTGTGTGTGTGTGTGTGTATGTCATATTTTCAATTGTACCTGAACTTTCTTTGAAATATTCTCAAAAATATGCTTCACATTAAGGCATAAAACAAGTCTTAGTATTTTACATAATACCAAGTATATTCTCTGAAAACCAAGATGTGAAGCTAAAATTTAAAAATGGGATATGTGTTTGCAAATTTGTCAATGTATGAAAAATTATACAAGATATTCCTAAAGAACCAATATTTCAAAGGGTAAGTCACAAGGGAAATTATATAATTCTCTGACATGAATGTAAGTGAAACCACTTTTAGCAAATCATTAGATCCTGCAAAAGGACATACCTGCAGTTATATACCTCCTGCAAAATATATACTGCTACCTGTAGACAGCAAAATTATATACCCAAACTTTCAACATATACATATGCATGTATATGTGTAGCCATATATAAGCTAATGGTTGCCCAGGTAGTATTAGTACTAAGGAACCTGTCTTCTAACATAGAGGTCATAAGACAGGCAGGTTCGATCTGAGTTGGGAAGATCTCCTGGAACTAAGGATGGCAACCCATTCCTACTTTTTCACCTTGAGAATCCCATGCATTGAGGATACATTATGGTGACAGTCTGTGTGATACAGAGTGTCAGACAGGAATGTAGTGACGTAACACATGAAATATCACTTGAACGGGTATGTATGTATGTATTACACTTGTTCCTTTCATATATTACCAATGACATGCTCAACAACAACAACAACAACAACAACAACAAAACAGTTAATTTACTCATTTCATTTCAGTCACAGGCCCATGTCCGAATCTTTGTCACCCCATGAATCACACCACACCAGGCCTCCCTGTCCATTACTAACTCCTGGAGTTCAGGCAAACATAAGTTCATCGAGACGATGATGCCATCCAGCCATCTCATCCTCTGTCGTTCCCTTCTCCTCCTGATCCAAATCCCTCCCATCATCAGAGATTTTTATGTGTCAACTCTACACGTGAGGTGGCCAAAATACTGGAATTTCAGCTTTAGCATCAGTCTTTCCAAAGAACACCCAAGACTGGTCTCCTTAAGGATGGACTGGTGGGATCTGCTTGCAGTCCAAGGGACTCTCAAGAGTCTCCTCCAACACCACAGTTCAAAAGCATCAATTTTTTGGTACTCAGCTTTCTTCACAGTCCAACTCTCATATCAATATATGACCACTGGAAAAAACATAGCCTTGACTAGATGGATTTTCGTTGGCAAAGTAATGTCTCTGCTTTTTAAAATGAGATCTAAGTTGGACATAACTTTCCCTCCAAGGAGTAAATGTCTTTTAATTTCATGGCTACAATCACCATCTGCAGTGATTCTGGAGCTCCAAAAATAAAGCCTGACATAGTTTCCACTGTTTCCCCATCTATTTCCCATGATGTGATGGGACCAGATGCCATGATCTTCGTTGCAGAATGTTGTGCTTTAAGCCCAGTTTTTCACTTTCCTGTTTCACTTTCATCAAGAGGCTTGACACTTCCTCTTCATTTTCTGCCATAAGTGTGGTGTTATCTGCATATCTGAGGTTATTGACATTTCTCCTGGCAATCTGGACTCCAGCTTCTGCTTCTTCCAGCCTAGAGTTTCTCATGATGTACTCTGCATTCATGTCAAATAAGCAGGGTGGCAATATACAACCTTGACATCCTCCTCTTTCTATTTGGAACCCACCTGTTGTTCCATGTCCATTTCTAATTGTTGCTTCCTGACTTGCATATAGGTTTCTCCAGAGGCAGGCCAGGTGGTCTGGTATTTCCATCTCTTTCAGAACCTTCCACAGTTTCTAGTGATCCACACAATCCAAGCTTTGGCATAGTCAATAAAGCAGAAATAGGTGTTTTTTGGTTTGTTTGTTTTTACTTTTCTGGAACCTTCTTGCTTTTTCAATGATCCAAGATTGTTGGCATTTGGATCTCTGGTTCCTCTGCATTTTCTAAAACTAGTTTGAACATCTGGAAGTTCACGGTTCATGTATTAATGAAACCTGGCTTGGAGAACTTTGAGCATTACTTCACTAGAACGTGAGATGAGTGTAATTGTGTGGTAATCTGAGCATTATCGGGCACTGTGTTTCTTTGGGGTTGGAATGAAAACCGATCTTTTTCAGTCCCATGGCCACTGCTATGTTTTCCAATTTGCTGGCATATTGAGTTCAGCACTTTCACAGCATCATCTTTCAGGATGTGTAATAGCTCAGCTAGAATTCCATAACCTCCACTAGCTTTATTCGGAGTGATTCTTTCTATGGCCCATTTGACTTGACATTCCAGGATGTCTGGCTCTAGGTGAGCGATCACACCATCGTGAATATCTGGGTCTTGAAGATCTATTTTGTACAGTTCTAGTCTGTATTCCTGCCACTTTTCTTAATATTTTCTGAGTCTTTTAGGTCCGTAAAATTTCTGTCCTCTATAGAACCCATCTTTGCATGAAATGTTCCTTCAGTATCGCTAATTTTCTTGAGGGGATGGTCTTTCCCATTCTTTTGCTTCCCTCTATTTCTTTGCATTGATCGCTGAGGAAGGCTTTCTTATCTCTCCTTGCTACTCTTGAGAACACTGCATTCAGATGCTTATATCACTCCTTTTCTCCTTTCTTTTTCACTTCTCTTCTTTTCACAGCTATTTTTAAGGCCTCCACAGACACCTATTTTGCTGTTTTGCATTTCTTTTCCATGAGGATAGTCGTGATACCTGTCTCCTGTACAATGTCACAAACCTCTGTCCATAGTTCATCATGCACTCTATCCGATCTAGTCCCTTAAATTTATTTCTCACTTCTACTATATAATCATAAAGGATTGGATTTAGGTCATACCTCAAAAAGTTGACTTAAAAGCCAACATTCAGAAAACTAAGATCATGGCATCGGTTTTCATCACTTCATGGGAAATAGATGGGAAAACAGTGGAAACAGAGTCATACTTCATTTGGGGGGGGGGGAGGGTGCTGCAAAATCACCACAGATGGTGATTGCAGCCATGAAATTAAAAGACGCTTACTCCTTGGAAGGAAAGTTATGGCCATCCTCGATAGCATATTCAAAAGCAGAAACATTACTTTGCCAACAAAGGACCGTCTAGTCAAAACTGCGGTTTTTCCAGTAGTTATATATGGATGTGAGAGCTGTGCTGTGAAGAAAGCTTAGCGCCAAAGAATTGACACTTTTGAACTGTGGCATTGGAGAAGACTCCTGAGAGTCCCATAGACTGCAAGGAGTCCAATCAGTCCATTCTAAAGGAGATCAGACCTTGGTGTTCTTTGGAAGGAATGATGCTAAAGCTGAAACTCCAGTAATTTGGCCATCTCATTCGAGAGTTGACTCTGGAAACTACTGAAGCTGAGATAAATTGGGGGCACAAAGAAAAGGGGACGACAGAGGATGAGATGGCTGGATGGCATCACTGACTCAATGGATGTGAGTTTGAGTGAACTCTGGGAGTTTTTGATGGACAGGGAGGCCTGGTGTGCTGCAATCCATGGGGTCACAAAGAGTCGGACATGACTGAGCGACTGAACTGAATGCATGGAAAATTAAACAACACATTCTGAAGGGCTCAATGAGGCGAAGAATAACTCACAGGGGAAATGGGAACATATTCTAAGGTGATTTAAAATGAAAACCCAATGTAGAAAGCCATCAGATACAGCAGAAGAAGAACCCATATATATTTAAGGTTACATAAAAAGAAAGCTCTTCAATTCTGGGGAGAAGGTAATGCCTTCTTTAAAAGCTGGAAAAAAAATCTAATTTCACAGAAAGAAGAAAGAGGAAATGAACAAATATTAGTATGGTTTTAAGTTAATAGAAAAAGAATACAGAAAATTGAACATGAAACAAAGATAGTAAAAAGAATATTAGGTAAACTAAAAAACGAAAAGAGCAGATTTAGTTACTGAAATGAGAATGAATAAGATGCCATTGCTACTAAACATACTAAAAAAGGAGGAATTTGGGTATTTACAACAGGAATATCTGTTAATAAATGTCTCAAACTATGTGAAGCAGTCAAATTGCTAGAATAACAGAGTGACTAAAACAATTTTATATACTGGGGGAAAAAAAAAAAAACGAACAGATTAATAAAAAAAAAAGAAGAAGAAGAAGTTGAATTGGTTATCCCATTGTTTGTAAATAAGCCCTTAGGACCAGTTTCTTTTAAACCTGTACTATTCAGGTCGGTAGGTGCCCAATATGCTATTGGAGATGAGTGGAGAAAGAACTCCAGAAAGAATGAAGACATGGAGCCAATGCAAAAACAATACCCAGTTGTGCATGTGACTGGTGAAACCTGGAATATGGGGTCCATGAATGAAGGCAAATTGGAAGTTGTTAAACAGGAGATGGCAAGAGTGATCATCGACATTCTAGGAATCAGCAAATTAAAATGGACTGGAATGGGTGAATGTAACTCAGATGACCATGATATCTACTACTGTGGGCAGGAATCCCTTAGAAGAAATGGAGTAGCCATCATGGTCAACAAAAGAGTCCAAAATGCAGTACTTGGATGCAATCTCAAAAACGACAGAATGATTTCTGTTTGTCCAAGGCAAACCATTCAAAATCACAGTAACCCAAGCCTATGCACCAGTCAGAAATGCTGAAGACGCTGAAGTTGAATGGTTCTATGAAGAACCACAAGACCTTTTAGAACTAACAACCGAAAAGAAATTCTTTTCATTATAAGGGACTGGAATGCAAAAGTAGGAAGTCAAGAAACACCTGTGATAACAGGCAAATTTAGCCTTTAATACAGAATAAAGCAGGGAAAAGGCTATCAGAGTTTGGTTTTCCCTACTTTCTTGAATTTAAGTCTGAATTAGGTAATAAGGAGTTCATGATCTGAGCCACAGTCAGCTCCTGATCTTGTTTTTGCTGACTGTATAGAGCTTCTCCATCTCTGACTGGAAAGAATAGAATCAATTTGATTTTGGTGTTGACCATCTGGTGATGTTCATGTTAGAGTCTTCACTTGTGTTGTTGAAAGAGGGTGTTTGCTATGACCAGTGCATTCTCCTGGCCAAACTCTGTTAGCCTAGAAGTAGTTCTAGATATTTTAATTGCTGTTGTTCATTCATTGAGTCATGTCCAACCCTTTGTGACTGTAGCACAGCAGGCCTCCCTCTCTTTCAGTGTTTCCCATAGTTTGCTCAAACACATGTCCATTGAACTGGTGATGCCCTCCAAACATCTCATCCTCTATCAGCACCTTCTCCTCCTGTCCTCAGTCTTTCCCAGTGTCATGGTGTTTTCCAGAGTTGGTTCTTTGAATTAGTTTAGCAAAATCCTCGACTTTCAGCTTCAGTATGAGTGCTTCAGATGTATATCCAGGGTTGGTTTCCTTGTGGATTGATTGGCGGGATCTGTTTGCAGTTCAAGGGACCCCTAAGAGTTTTCTCCAACATCACTGTTTGAAGGCATCAGTTCTCGAGCTCTCAGCCTTCTTTAGATTCCAATTCTCACACCTTTACATGACTAATGGATAAACGATAGGGGTTTGTGACTGAGGAGACCTTTGTTAATAAGCTCGTCTTTCTTCTTTTTAATACAAGGTCAAGGTTTTTCCATAGTTTTTTCTCCAAGAAGAAAGTGTCTCTTCATTTCATGCCTGCAGTCACCATTCACAGTGATTTTGGAGCCCAAGAAAATTAAGTTAATCACTTATTCCATGTTTTACCCTTCTATTTGCCAAGTCGTGATGGGACCAGACACCTTGTGTTGTTCATTTGACTATTGAGTTCTCAGCGAGGTTTCTACACTCCTCATTCATCCTTAGCAAGACCCTCTTTAGCTCCTCTTCACTTTCTCTTTTTACAGTGTTTCTATCTGTCTGTCTAAGGTTGTTGAAGTTTATCCCAGAAACATTGATTCTAGTTTATTATCCACCCAGCCTGGCCTTTTGAATAGTATAGTCTGCATATATTTCACATAAGAAGACTGATAATATGCAGTCTTGTCACTCACCTTTCCCAGGTTTATACTGATCAATTTTTCCATGTCTTGTTCCAACTCTTACATCTTGAATGGCATACACATTTCTCATGTGACAGGTTAGAAGGTCCATGATTCCTGTCTCTTTCAAACTGTTCACAGTTTACTGTGATATACACAGTCAATGTCTTTAGTGGAGTCACTGAAGCAGAAGTAAATGATTTTCTGAAATTCCTGGTTCCCTCTAGGATCCAATGAATGTTTCCAAATTGTTCTCTGGTTCATGTATTGTTTCCAAGTCGAGCTTTCCCCTTGAAAATTCTTAGTTTATGTACTGTTGTAGAATTTTGAGTTTTACCCAGCTAACATGTGAAAGGAGCAACCGCGCATGCTTGTTTGAACATTCTTTGGCCTTACCTACCTTTGGTGTGAATGAAAACTGTCCTTTTCCAAACTCATGTCCACTGATGAGTTTTGCAAATCTGATGACATATGAACTCAGTGTCCCAGTTTCACCACATCATTAAGAGTTTAGCAGTTTCATGTTAATGACTGCTTAAAACTTTTGCTTAAACCATTTGATTTCTCCTTCATAGCTGAATAAGATCCGTGTTGGTGTTGGTTTTGGCTTGTTCATAATTTTGAGAATGTTCTACCATGCTCTACTGGCCTGAAGAGTTTCTATTGAAAGTTCAGCTGCTATCTTTATGGGGATCTGACAGTATATTTATGTCTTTACTCTCGCTGCTCTTAATGTTTGTTTTTTTGTGTTTAAATTTTCAGTGTTTGGTTAAAATATTGTTGGGGGATATTTCACTTTGGGTTCATCCTGTTTGCTGGGACATGCTGTGTTGGGACTCAAGGAGCTATTTCCTTGCCCATTTAATGGAGGTTTTCAACTTTTATCTCTTGAAGAATTTTCTCAAGCACCCAAACACCTTTTTTTTTTTTTTTTTTTTCCTTTCCTTTCTTTTTTTTTCTTTTTTTTCTTTTTGTGGTCTTTTCCATGTGGATATCCTCACAGTATGGCATTTAATACTGTCTAAGAATTATCAGAGCTTTTAATGTTTTCCTTCTCTAAAAAAATATGTATTTACACATGCCACTGTGTTTTCTTTATTCCCTCCTTTCTCAGTTCGGTTCAGTTCAGTCAGTTGTGTCTGACCCCATGAATCACAGCATTTCAGGCCTCCCTATCCATCACCAACTCCTGGAGTTCACTCAAACTCATGTCCATTGAGTCAGTGATGCCATCCAGCCATGTCATCCTCTGTTATCACCTACTCCTCCTGCCCCTAATCCCTCCCAGCATCAGAGTCTTTCCCAATGAGTCAACTCTTCGCACGAGGTGGCCAAAGTATTGGAATTTCAGCTTTAGCATCAGTCCTTTCAATGAGCACCCAAGATTGATCTCCTTTAGAATGAACTGGTTGGATCTCATTGCAGTCCAAGGGAGTCTCAAGAGTCATTTGAACACCACAGTTCAAAAACATCGATTTTTTGGTGCTCAGCTTTGTTCACAGATCAACTCTCACATCCATACATGACCACTTTAAAAACCATAGCCTTGACTAGTCGGACATTTGTTGGCAAAGTAATGTCTCTGCTTTTGAATATGTTATCTAGGTGGTGCACAATTTTCCTTCCAAGGAGTAAGTGTCTTTTAATTTCATGGCTGCAAATCACCAACTGTATTGATTTTGCAGCCCTCCAAAAAATAAAATCTGACACTGTTTCCACTGTTTCCCCATGTATTTTCCATCTCATTAGAACTGATTATGGATGAAACTGGAACCTATTATACAGAGTGAAGTAAGCCAGAAAGAAAAACACCAGTAGAGTATACTAACACATATATATGGAATTTAGAAAGATGGTAACAATAACCCTGTGTAGGAGACAGCAAAAGAGACACAGATGTATAGAACAGTCTTTTGGACTCTGTGGGAGAGGGAGTGGGTGGGATGATTTGGGAGAATGGCATTGAAACCTGTATAATATCATGTATGAAACGAGTCACCAGTCCAGGTTCGATGCATGGTACTAGATGCTTGGGGCTGGTGCACTGGGACGAACCAGTGGGAGGGTAGGGGAGGAAGGAGGGAGGAGGGTTCAGGATGGGGAACTCAGGTATACCTGTGGTGGATTCATTTTGATATTTGGCAAAACTTATACAATATTGTAAAGTTTTAAAAAAATAAATAAAGCTCAACATTCAGAAAACTGAGAAAAAAAAATGTACTTTTTAATGGCTGAGTAATACTCCATTGTGTATATGTACCACAGCTTGCTTATCCATTCATCTGCTGATGGGCATCTAGGTTGCTTCCGTGTCCTGGCTATTATAAACAGTGTTGCTATGAACATTGGGGTACACGTGTCTCTTTCAATTCTGGTTTCCTCGGTGTGTATGCCTAGCAGTGAGATTGCTGGATCATAAGGCAGTTCTATTTCCAGCTTTTTAAGGAATCTCCACACTGTTCTCCATAGTGGCTGTACTAGTTTGCATTCCCACCAACAGTGTAAGGGGATTCCCTTTTCTCTACACCCTCTCCAGCATTTATTCCTTGTAGACTTTTGGATCACAGCCATTCTGACTGGCATGAAATGGTACCTCATTATGGTTTTGATTTGCATTTTTCGGATAATGAGTGATGTTGAGCATCTTTTCATGTGTTTGTTAGCCATTTGTATGTCTTCTTTGGAGAAATGTCTATTTAGTTCTTTGGCCCATTTTTTGATTGGGCCGTTTATTTTTCTGGAATTAGCTGTAGGAGTTGCTTGTATATTTTTGAGATTAGTTGTTTGTCAGTTGCTTCATTTGCTATTATTTTCTCCCATTCTGAAGGCTGTCTTTTCACCTTGCTTATAGTTTCCTGTGTTGTGCAGAATATTTTAAGTTTAATTAGGCCCCTCAAAATGGATTAAAGATCTAAACGTAAGACCAGAAACTATAAAACTCCTAGAGGAGAACATAGGCAAAACATTCTCCGACATACATCACAGCAGGATCCTCTATGACCCACCTCCTGGAATATTGGAAATAAAAGCAAAAATAAGCAAATGGGACCTTATTAAACTTAAAAGCTTCATTTGGTTTAGATTGCAGTGGTTTTGGTCCCCTTTCTGCAGG
Source organism: Bos taurus (assembly GCF_002263795.3). Taxonomy (NCBI): domain Eukaryota; kingdom Metazoa; phylum Chordata; class Mammalia; order Artiodactyla; family Bovidae; genus Bos; species Bos taurus. Next base: position 26,827,532 of record NC_082638.1, read on the forward strand.
CCGCAGCATTTTGGATCCAGTTTGTGGTGGAATCTGATCTTTGTGGGTGGGACTGAACCTGTAAGTTTTCAAGCTTTAATGTTTGGGATATTGTGTGCCTGTGGTCTGTCAGGTGGTGCTGGATCACTTCTCTATGAAATGCAATGAATTGTCCTGTAATGTGCATTGTGGTGTCTGTGGGTTTGGTACGGCTTCAGGTAGTACCTTTTATAATGTTCATTTTTGTGTTGCTGCTTTGCTGGAGAATAGGTGTGAGTTGTCTTGCACTGAAATTGCTGGTTTCAGCTTGGGGCTTCATTTCCATGTAGGCATGGAACCTTTTGACTTTGCTTCTTTTTTAAAGTTCATTGGTGTCAGGAGTTCAACAATGATCTAAAGCTCTGGATTAACTTCATGGCCTCTGCATTTTGGTGCTGAGTTAGTCACATTAAGAATTCTGCATCCTCAGAACAGAGGAGAAAACCCAAGGTTGATGGTGAAGCAATTTTCCATAATCAAAAACAGTTAAAGGAATTGACAGAGTTATATGGATCAGAGCAAACTGAGGAGGGAGATAAAGGTTTCTAGGAGGAGTAAAGGGAGAGTAAAAAGGCAAGAGTGCGATCAACTGGGAATTAAATTAATAAGTGAAAATAGATTCTAAATACAGAATTCCTAAAGGATAAACATTTATTAATAAAAAGTTTCAAAATCAAAGATTAAGAACCTAGAATAGAATTTAAACTCCTATGATTACTGGAGAAAATTTAGAAGTCAAAATAATTATCAAACATTTATATTGTGGTATATAGAAATGAAATTAAAGGGAATGATCAGGAACAAAAGAGTGTTTAATTAAAAAACATGAAAGCAGTAAAGAATAATCTACCAATTTCTCTAGAGAAATTGTTGTGAGTTTAGTGGTGCCAGATCAGTGTCAGACAATCTCTTTTTCCTGCTTCTACTTGTTGTCCAATACTATTGCTGTCCTTGAATTGCACAGTTTCTACATTAGCTTCAGAGTTTCAATCTGTAGCTTCTGTCACTTCTGGGCTAGTTCACCCTTCTTTGCTTATTTTTACTTCCTCATTTTGCAATTCTCTTCTGTGACATGCTTACACAAGACTAGTTTGCACCATAACACAAGGGCACAGCAGGCCCTTATTTGTATCAGTGGTACAATGATGAGGAGGAGCACACTGGAAAAAAAAAAAAAAACACCTGTAGAATATGTGGGTGAGGGTGCCTAAGGTGGATGGAGCACAGTGGGCTTGCCACTGTCATAGGTGACATGTACTTCCTCAGTCCACTCAGCTCAGGTTCCTGGGTAATCTGCGATGGCACTGCCCAAAGTGTTCCCTGTGTTTCATGCACATCCCAAGTCTAAGCCACTCAGGCTCCTAGGTGATCTTCAAGGGCACTGAACTCAATTGGCTATGTGCATTGTTTCCTTCCCTGTTCCAAACTGCTCAGGCATCTGGATGGCAGGAAAGGCACCTCCAGGTTAGGTCATGCATCTTATGTACCTGTCAACCACTCAGTTTGTCTGTAGCATAAGGGAGTCAGAGAAGGCAAGGTTCAGAAAAAGAATGAGACCAGCACTTTACAGGAACAGATCACCTTTAATAAGGTGAGAAAGGGCAGCAGTCAGATTAGTGAGCTGCTGCACTAACCCAAGACAAGAGTAAATATATATATAGGCATATATTTGGAAAGCCACTGTCTTAAGTGGGCCTGTTCTTCTCCGAGGTTGTTTGGAATAGTTATCTCATAAATGGCTGGGGCAAGGAAATGTGGAGATCAGCCAAAGGCTGATAGGATGATATGGGAGAAGGAACAATACAAATCCCATTTAGAGAAAGCAAATGAACAGTATATACTTTAGTGCTTTTTCAGTTTTATTATTTTATGTCCATTATTGGGAAGAAAGCTAAGAGTTTAAACAGCAGGTTTTATTCATTGAAAATATATATAAATATATGTTTCATACTTGACAGTATAGATGCAGCCTACTCAGAAATCACGATCACTATCATAACATGACTGATATATTCAAAGATTACACCAAAGTCAGCAAAAGTTAGGCATTTTACAAGTAGTATTATAAAAGGTCATTCTTGCTCTACTCTCTTTATATTATGCCTTTATTTTCTCCCACCAAGACACCACCTATATTTCTTAGTGGATATTTTGATGTTGCTTTCCTGCTCCTCCAAAGACAGACTTAAATCCTTGTGGCGAATGCAGCATCTCAGCATGGTAATCAGTTCTTGGAAGACATATGTTGTGTTTCCCTTCGTAGCTTCATTATCTATGTTTTTATTGAATTTCTAGAGATACATTAGGCAAAATATTTTCAGTCATAATAAGCCACTTTTCACAATTTTTCCTAAGCATTGTTTGGGATTGGAAAGAAACTGTCTTCCTTCCTACCAAGTTAATCACAGATATTCAATTCTTCTATGTGTTTCATGTCTACACAAGTTTCCTTATGTATCTTGCACATCAGCTAAGACATAGTGCCTGCCAAATGATGTATTTTAAGTACTTACTGATTTAACAATGAAAAGATGCTAAATAAATTAGCAATCAAAAGCCATATAAGTTACTCAAAAACATCCGAGAGTCTCCACTCTTACCATAATTGACATTTTTTATTTACTGACAATTTAGTAAAGTGGTGTGTTTTCTTTATAATGCAATGCTTAGGTTTGTCATAACTTTTACATCCAAAAGCAAGTGACATTTAATTTGATAACTGCAGTCACCATTCCTAGTAATTTTGAAGCTCAAGAAAATTAAGCTTGTCAGTGTTTCCACATGTTTACCCCTTCTATTTTGCAAGTAGTGATTGGACCAGATGCCCTTATCTTTGTTTTTATGAATGTAGAGTTTTCAGCACGGTTTTTCACTCTAATCATTCACCCTCATGAAAAGGCTCTTTATTTCCTCTTCACTTTCTCTTTGTTTTTGCGTTAACATCTATATATGTGAGTGTTTTGCTGTTTCTCCCAGCCACTTTGATGCCAGCTTTTGATTCACTCAACTGGTATTTAAATAGTATATTCTGCATATGATTCACATAAGCAAGTGACAGTAAAGAGATTTGTCACTCTTCTTTCACTTTTGAAGTGGTCGATTTGTCCATGCCCGATCCAATTCTTGCGTCTTGACTCATTTAAGGGTGATTCCAACTTTTATTTCCTCAAGATTTTCCATGTACCCCAACCCTTTTAGTTTTGGTGTTCTCCATCTAGACACCTACATTTCTCATTGTGGGGCATCTATCATTGCTACATCAGACCTTTTCCTGGTTTCCTTCTTTCTTTCATTTTTTTTCCCCGCACCACACTCTGTTTCATTTATATCCTCCTTTCTCAGTTAAGTTCAGTTGGTCCTTCATCACCGACTCTTTGCAACCCCATGAATCGCAGCACACCAGGGCTACCTGTTCACTGAGTTCACTCACGCTCATGTCTATTGATTCAGTGATGCCATCCAGCCTTCCATCCTCTGTAGTCCCATTCTCGTCTTGACCCCATTCCCTCCGAGCATCTGGGTCTTTCTCAATGAGTCAACACTTTGCATGAGTGAGCAAAGTATTGGAATTTCAGCTTTAGCATCAGTCCTTCCAATGAACACACAGGACTGATCTCCTTTAGGATGGACAGGCTGGATTTCCTTGCAGTACAAGGGACTCTCAAAAATTTTATCCATCACCGCAGTTCAAAAGCATCAATTCTTCTGCACTCAGCTTTCTTCACAGTCCAACTCTCACATTCATACATGATCACTAGAAAAAACAGATCCTTGACTAGACAAACTTTGTTGGCAATGTAATGCCACTGATTTTTAATATGCTATCTAGGTTGGGCATAACTTTCCTTCCAAGGGGTAAGCGTGTTTAAATTTCAAGGCTGCAATCACCATCTGCAGTGGTTTTGGAGCCGCAAAAAAGTAAAGTCTGACAATCTTTCCACTGTTTCCCCATCTATTTCCCATGAAGTGATGGGACCAGATGCCATGGTCTTCGTTTTCAGAATGTTGAGCTTTAAGCCAAATTTTCCAGTCTTCTCTTTGACTTTCATCAAGAGACTTTTTAGTTCCTCTTCACTTTCTGCAATAAGGTTGGTGTCATCTGCAAATCTGAGGTTATTGATATTTCTCCTGGTAATCTGAATTCCAGCTTGTGCTTCTTTCAGCCCAGCGTTTCTCGTGATGTACTCTGCCTACAAGTTAAATAAGCAGGTGATAATACAAAGCCTGATGTCCTCCTTTTCATATACAAAACCAGTCTGTTGTTCCATGCCTAGGTCTAACTGTTGCTTCCTGACCTGTATATAGGTTCCTCCAAGGCAGGTCAGGTGGTCTGGTATACCTGTCTCTTTCAGAATCTTCCCCGGTTTATTGTGATTCACACAAAGGATTTGGCATAGTCAATAAAGCAGAAATAGGTGTTTATCTGGAACTCGCTTGCTTTTTTGATGATCCATCGGATATTGGCAATGCGATCTCTGGTTCCTCTGCCTTTCCTAAAACCAGCTTGAACATCTGGAAGTTCACAGTTCACATATTGCTGAAGCCTGGCTTGGAGAATTTTGAGCATTGCTTTACTAGCGTGTGAAATAAGTGCAACTGTGAAGAAGTTCGAGCATTCATTGTCATTGCCTTTCTTTGGAATTGGAGTGAAAACTGACCTTTTCCAGTCCTGTGGCCACTGCTGAGTTTTCCACATTTGCTGGCATATTGAGTGCAGCACTTTCACAGCATTATCTTTCAACATTTGAGATAGTTCAACTGGAATTCTATCACCTCCACTAGCTTTGTTCATAGTGAGGCTTTCTAAGGCCCTCTCGATTTCACATTCCCGCATGTTTGGCTCTAGGTGAGTGATCACACCATTGTGATTATCTGGGTCTTGAAAGTCATTTTTGTACAATTTCCCTGTGTATTCTTGCCACCTCTCCATAGTATCTTCTGCTTCTGTTTGATCCTTACCATTTCTTCCCTTTATTGAACCCATCTTTGCATGAAATATTCCCTTTGTATCTAATTTTCTTGAAGAGAACTCTAGTCTTTCCCATTATGTTGTTTTCTTCTATTTCTTTGAATTGATCTCTGAGGAAGGCTTTCTTATCTCTGTTTGCTATTCTTTTGGATCTCTGCTTTCAGATACATATATCTTTGCTTTGCTTTGCTTTTTGCTTCTCTTTTTTTCACAGCTATTTGTAAGGCCCCCTCAGGCAGCCATTTTGCATTTTTGCATTTCGTGTCTACACGGATGGTCTTAGTCCCTGTCTCCTGTACAGTGTCATAAATACCCATCCATTGGTCATCAGGAACTTTGTCTATTAGATCTAGTCCCTTAAATCTATATTTCACTGTATAATGATAAGGGATTTGACTTAGGTCATACCTGAATGGTCTAGTGGTTTTCCCTACTTTCTTTAATTCAAGTCTGAATTTGGCAAAAAAGGAGTTCATGATCTGAGCTACAGTCAGCTCCCGGTCTTGTTTTTGCTGACTTTATAAAGTTTCTCCATCTTTGGCTGCAAAGGTAGAATTAATCTGATTTTGGTGATTTTGGTGTTGACCATCTTCTCTTGTGTTGTTGGAAGAGGGTGTTTGCTATGACCAGTGTGTTCTCTTGGAAAAACTCTATTAGCCTTTGCCCTGCTTCATTCAGTATTCCAAGGCCAAATTTGCCTGTTACTCCAAGCATTTCTTGACTTCCTACCTTTACATTCCAGTCCCCTTTAATGAAAAGGACATCTTTTTTGGATATTAGTTCTAAAAGGTCTTGCAGGTCTTCACAGTACCATTCAACTTCAGCTTCTTCAGCATTTCTCATTGGGGCAAAGGCTTGGATTACCGTGATATTGAATGGTTTGCCTTGGAAACGAACAGGGATCATTCTTTCATCTTTGAGATTGCATCTAAGTACTGCATGTAAGACTCTTTTGTTGACCATGCTGGCTCCTCCATTTCTTCTAAGGTATTCCCGTTCACAGTAGTAGATATAATGGTCATCTGAGTTAAATTCACCCATTCCAGTCCCTTTTAGTTCGCTGATACCTAGAATGCTGACGTTCACTTTTATCATCTCCGGTTTGATCACTTCCAGTTTGCCTTGATTCATGGAACTGACATTCCAATTTCCTATGTAATATTGCTCTTTACAGCATCAGACCTTGCCTCTATTACCAGTCACACCCATATCTGGATATTAGTTTTGCTTTGTCTTCATCCCTTCTTTCTTTCTGCAGTTATGTCTCCACTGATCTCCAGTAGCATATTGGATACCTACCAACCGACCCGGGGATTTCCTCTTTCAGTTATCCTATCATGTGTTTCATACTGTTCATGGTGTTCTCAAGACAAGAATACTGATGTAGTTTGCCATTCCCTTCTCCATAGACCACATTCTTTCAGAACTCTCCACCATTACTCGCCCATCCTGGATGGCACCACAGGGCATGGCTTACTTTCATTGAGTTAGACAAGGCTGCAGTCCATGTGACAAGATTGGCTAGGTTTTTGAGATTATGGTTTCAGCGTGTCTGAAATCTGATGCCCTCATAAGTGAAATCTGATCCTAAAAATTGTATTCCTAAAGTTACAACATTGATAACCATTTTTGGAAAGCAAAAGTTAAGAACCAAGAATAAAAATTAGACTCATTTAAATAGTACAAGAAAAGAAAACGGAGGTCGAATTCATTCTTATATATATAACAAGTGTTTAAAACACAGACGTGTTGTTTTTATTTGAAAGGTAATAATAGTTAACAGAAATAAAAGTTTAGGGTATTAAAAAGGCCTAGCATTGTTAAAAGTTAAAGAAATCATATAGAAATAGATCTCAGAATTAAAAAAAAAAATTTTGCTTTTTGGTGTCAGTACAGTGTCAGATGGTCCCTAGTTGAAGCTTGTACTTGTTGTCAAATTCTACTATTGTACCTCAGTTGAACATTAATTGAATTAATTGGCATTACTTGAAGGTTTATGCTGTTGAACCTATCACTTCTGGGTTGGTTTATGCTCCTTTGTTTATATTTCCTTCTTTTATTTGAAAGCCTCTCCATATCTGGCTTTCAACATGAAACGAGGGTGTGGTAGCCTCTTATTTGACTTCACTTGCTCGGTGTTTTGGTGGTGAGGTGGGACACTGAAAACAAATACCTCTGGGATATGCGGGTGCTTGAGGTGGATTGACCACATTGGGCTTGCCACTGACAAATGTGACATGTTCTTCCTGGGTCCACACTGCTCAGCCTCCCTGTTGATACGTGAGGGCATGGTCCCAAGTGGGTCGTGTGTTTCATGCACTTCCCAGCCAGTCAGGCACTTAGGTGCTCAGCAAGGGCAATGACCATGATTGGCTTGGTGCTTTTTGCTCTTCACAAGTCAAAAATCTCAGGTTGCTGGTTGGAGGACAAGACACAGTCGTAGGTGGCCCATTCCTTATGCAGCTCTCTGGTCTCAACCACCCAGTTTGCTACCTGTGCCAGAGCCCACAGCCTCAGGTGTTCCATGTGTCTCTTCAGGGTAGCTGACCCCAGGCTGTCATGATCCCGGCCTATGTGAACTGTCCATGAACTCAGGAATTCATCATTAGCAAATTTCAACCAGCTTAGAGCTTGGTAGGGGATGTCTGTAGGACCAAGTTACTAGTAACCTATTTGCTTCTGCCTCTGGCAGTCATATACATTCCTCTCTACCTCCATGGAAGAAAGGGTCTTCAATGGAAGCTGGCTTCGTCTTCTTTGGTATTTTCTAGTTTTCTGGTCTGTGAGTGTGCCATGGTTCACTATGTGGACTTAGAGCCTTCTTGTAGGAAAAGTCCTTTCTAAAATGGCTGTCTCTAGTTTTCCCATGGTTTATGTTCTTTGTCACATTAGCTCCATGAGATTGTCCTCAGGGCACTAAATCCTGGTTCTAACAATACTATGTTTGATACACCACAGGTCTCCTCCCAGACCTCATGTATGACTGTGGACAGAAGAATCTGAGTGACTTTTTGGCTAGTAATTGCATTTATTGGCATAATCTGTGTTTTTGTTCTTTTTCCCCTGGTTCTGTTTTTTTCTTTTTTTCTTTTTCCTCCCACTGACACTTTTGAGAGAGGGTTTCCTATCTTGTTTTAATTTTCCTCCTTTACGACTCCCTCTCCAAGGGGAGTCTCGTTCCCTAAAACCTTTTCTTCATGTCCATCTCTTATTTTGTCCTACCTCCTTTTTAAGAGATGGATTTTCATTTCTTGGTTTCTAGGGACCATCAACATCGTTCAAGTTGATTTCTGGAAGGTGGTCCATGTGCAGTCCATCCTTTGATGGATTTGTGGGGGAGAAAGTGGACTGTGCCTCCTATTCCTCTAACATTATGAGACCTCCACCATGACCCTGGAAGATCCATTTTATTAACTGAAATCTTGTTGTTATTCAGTCATAAAGCCATGTCTTACTCTCTGTGAACCCTTGGACTGCACACAAGGGCTTTCTGCCCTCTGCATCACCCAGGGACTGCCTGAAATCATATCCATTGAATGGGTGAAGCTATACAACCTTCTCCTTCGTTCTCACCCATGTCTCCTCCTGATTTCATTGTTTCCTAAGAATTAGTTTTTTTTTTTTTCCAGTGAGTCATTTCTTTGCTCAGGTGGCCAAAGCTTTGAAGACTCATCTTCAGCATCAGTGATTCTAATTCTTCTTCAGAGTTGATTTCCTTTATGTTTGACTGAATTTATGTCCTTGCAATTCAATGGATACACACAAGTCATTCCTAGCAGAGCAGTTTGGTGTTCTCACATCTGTACATGTCTACTGGAAAGACCATAGATGTGACTCAAAGTGCCTCCATTGATCAAGTCATGTCTTCACTTTTTAACATGCTTTCTAAATTTGTGAGAGCTTTTCTTCCAGGAAGAAATTGTCTTCTAATTTTATAGCTTCCATCACCATCTGCAGTGAATTTAGAGCCGAAAGAGGTAATCTGTCACTGCTTCTGTCTTTTCCACTTCCATTTCCCATGAAAGTGTGGGACCGGATGTCATGATCTTACTTTGTGTAATACTGAGAAGGAAATGGCAACCCACTCCAGTGTTCTTGCCTGGATAATCCCAGGGATTGGTGAGCCTGGTGGGTTGCCATCTCTGGGGTCACACAGAGTCAGACACAAGTGAAGCAACTTAGCAGCAGCAGCAGAGAATTCAAATGTACTGTTTACCCTATGTTTTCCTATGAACACTGAGAATTACTGTATTCTCGTACCTTTGTTTTCCCTCAATGTTTTGAATAAGAAATTGTTTTCTGAGAATATTCTATGATAGTTACCTATTATATATTATACTGCTGGTTTTAAGTTGCCTGTTAGAGCATTTGTGCCATACTTCTGTGACAACTGGGTAAAATATTGCAAAATACACAGCCTATAATATATTTTTCCATTAACATAATATATTGAGACTATTTTTGTTATCTAGTTAGATTTTCTCTAATGTGGCTACCTCAAAAATACAAAGGAGGACAAGGAACAATATAAATGATGTGGATGGGGGCAGGAAGCTGAACCCCGGTGGCATGAAGCAAGATAAATTTTGATCATCAGTGATTTCTATTGAAATATTTGTTACCAGAAGTTGAAAGTGATGAAAGAAAACTTTACATACTGAATTATGGAGAAGTAATTTTGATGTACACCTCATATAATTTCAGTGTTCAGCTAGTCAGAAGAGCCTGTCTATGATCTATGCACAATGCCCTTGGCATCTCTTTTAGCCATTAAGTGGGTAGCTGTTATCCTAAATCCAGCTAGTTGACCATTGTGCATGTGGTTCCAACATGTTCCTATGTTATTACAGACTTGAATGTTTAAAATTGTAACCAATGTGGGGAGAACAACAGCTTTCTTCAAACAGTATCTCTAAGCAAATGAGAGTAACAATTGTATGGCCTCAAGGTTTCCTCATATGTAAGAACGCCATCTCTTATTACAGAAACAACAGTGGAAGACGAACTAGATTAAAGGAGAGCCTTTCAGCAACAGTATCTAAAGCATTCAGCCAGTAATTTATTAAGCAATGTTGGGCTTCCCAAACAGTTCATTTAAGATCTTGGGAGCAAGCAAAGTGTTTGGCCACCTGAATAATGTTGCCTAAAATTTTATTTTGACATATCTACATACATACCCATGTGTGTATGAGTTTGGGTATAAAAAAATTACATTGACTTTTAATTCCCATTAGATATAACAACATGGAAAAATTAAAACCCAAATGCAGAATGACTCAAGACTCTACTCAGTTATTGAATATATGTAAGTGGAAATACTTCAAAATATGTTTTATTGGCTACATCTAACATATAAGGACTCTTTTATACCACTCCCCTCTCTCCTTTTAATAAATACCTACCAATTTTCAAAAGTTTGCCCAGGTTTAATGAAAAAATACTCAGATATAGAAAAAAAATATATATATATATTTATATATATATGAGAAGGTGACGGCACCCCACTCCATTACTCTTGCCTGGCCAATCCCATGGATGGAGGAGCCTGGTAGGCTGCAGTCCATGGTGTCACAAATAGATCGGTACAACTGAGTGACTTCCCTTTCACTTTTCACTTTCATGCATTGGAGAAGGACATAGCAACCCACTCGAATGTTCTTGCCTGGAGAATCCTGGGACAGAGGAGCCTGGTGGGCTGCCGTCTGTGGGGTCACACAGAGTTGGACACGTCTGAAATGACAGCAGATATACCTATTTATATGCATATTTATGTATATAGATATACAAATATCTATATAAAATAGATATGTTTCCATTGCAGAAAATGTTCATACCAACCTTAGATCTCAGAATTTTTTCCAACTCCATGCTCCAGGTCAAGAGGAAATAGCCAAAGTTGTTGCTGACTCAAACAGTTCAAGAGCTGGGAAGCCTGTAGACCTCCTCATTTTCCAAGAGTAATTTTAATCAGAGAAGCTAGAAAAGCCAGAAATTAAGGAAAATAATCAAGCAACAGAAGATAGTAATGATACTTTCACTTTTAACTTTCATGCATTGGAGAAGGAAATGGCAACCCATTCCAGTGTTCTTCCCTGGAGAATCCCAGAGACAGGGGAGCCTGGTGGGCTGCCGTCTATGGGGTCACACAGAGTCGGACACGACTGAGGTGATGTAGCAGACGTAGCAGAAAGGTCTTTAGTTCCTCCTCAAAGGCCATAGATAACATTCTGAGCAATACACTGTGAACAGTTTTAGAGATGTTAAAGCTCCAACCAGGCTGAAATGTACGTACATAGACCACAGAGTAGTTGGAAGCAGACGGTCGATGATGTTGACTCCCAATATCCTCAGTAACAGGCCATTAGTACAATGCCCCAAAACTGATCACAGGTGTGTGATCAGTCATTAAAATCCTTCCCCTGAAAGTATTTGTGAATTTGGGTCTTTGAAGCACCAAAGACTGCTAGGAAACCTTGCTCAGTCCTACAATAAACACATGCTTTCACTGTAACTCAGTCAGTTGATTGACTTTACTTCACAGTAGCGAGTAGATCCAAGTTTGCATGGGTAACAGTAATGAATATTAAGAATGTGTGTCTAGAAGGATGATAAATCGCTTTTAGTTCAGATTTCAAGTAGATTTATTGATATGATTTTTCTGTGTAAAAATTCTTTAGGAATGAGGTTTTGCAGCCTTCATGGCTTTGGTTAGTATTTCTGTAAGCAGTGTGTATTTTAAGTTGATGCTGAAGTAAGCACTGGTTGAACATTATCCTTCAATTGCTCGAAGACCAGTGACTTTGTGATGTCACAGTTACCCTTCAATTGCTAGGTGATTTTGAGGACCTCTGTGATGGTCTAGAGAGGTCTGTAGGCCAGCCAAGCAGCATTTGAAGTTGCAGTGTGTAAAATCAGACAAATGAGAAAAATATCTGAAGAAAGACTTTCTTTGAGATGGCACATATTTCTTCAGAAATTCAAGATGGGACTCCTAAGGATGAATCAACTGGTTCAGAAACCTCCGTTAGATCTTCTTTGTATGATTATACACTTACTAGGGACTCAGTTTTGAGATCTATGATCGAAGAATATGCTTTTCAGGCTTTGTCTGAGGATCTTGTGATAAAAAGGCTATGCTACACAAATTCTGTCTCTGAAACAGATTAGCTGAATGATTTTCTTTCACATTTCCACAAAACTTTGGAGTATAGTTGCAAATTATCAGCTGGAATCTATTAGGTAGGATGAGAGTGGTGTATGTATAGTGATCAGTGAAGAACTTTTGAAAAAGGTCTTGAAAAGAAAGGAGGCTTTCAGAATATTTGAAACCAACAGTATGAAAAGTTTAGTTTGACAGCTTAACCTTTATGGGTTTAATAAAAAGCAACAAACTTTTCAAAGATCTGCTTCACAAGCGGACTTTCTGGAAGAAAACATCTCTCTTTTGAGCAAGGTATTCCAAAAATTTCACTTATTAGCAATACATAAGATTAAATCATGTGACCTAGAAAGCATGTTCACATATGTAGCTAAAACGAATTTGAAATTGAGATAGGGAGGAGGAGCCAAGATGGCGGAGGAGTAGGACAGGGAGAACACTTTCTCCCCCACAAATTCATCAAAAGAGCATTTAAACGTCGAGTAAATTCCACAAAACAACTTCTGAATGCCGGCAGAGGACATCAGGCACCCAGAAAAGCAATCCAACTCTTCGAAAGGAGGTAGGAAAAAATATAAAAGACAAAAAAAGAGACAAAAGAGGGAGGGACGGAGTTCCGTCCCGGGAAGGGAGTCTTAAAAAGAGAGAAGTTTCCAAACACCAGGAAACCTTCTCACTGCCAAATCTGTGCCGAGCTTTGGAAGCACAGAGGGCAACATAACAGGAAGAAAAAATAAATAAACAATTAAAACTCGAAGATTGAGAGTCCTACGGTAACTCCCCCAGCGGAGAAGCAGCGTAGACGCCTGCACGCGCCATTAGCAAGTGGGGGCTGGGCAGGGAGGCGCAGCGCGGGCTGCATCGCTTAGAGTAAGAATCTGGCCTGAATACCCTGAGCACTATCTGAGCGAAATAATCTGGGCTAGCAAACCAGACTGTGGGATATCTACCACGCGAAAAGCCAGCCCCAACTTAAGACACCGCCAGGCCCGTGCATGGAACAAAGAATTGAACAGAGATAGCCGGCTGCAGACCTTCCCCCTCCGGTGACAGGCAGCCAGAGCCGGAAGGGGGCAATTGCAGCCCCAGAGAGACATTATCTATAAAACTGTAAGCAGGCTTCTTTGCTAACTAAAACTTCTTGGGGGTCTGGACGGTTAACATCTGCCTGAGAAGGTGCGCAGGTTTTACACCCAGATAACCGAGTGGCGGGGAGGCGATAAGTCGCAGCATTGGCGCTCGCCAAACACCTCATCACTTGAGCTGCTTGGACCTTGGAAGAGCACAAAACTCAGGCCCAACTGAGTCTGCGCCTCTGAGGACTACCCGAGTGCCTGAACCTGAGCGGCTTGGACCAGGGAGGTACATGCAACCCAGGGCCAGCCTCAGATTGTTCACGGAGGAACAACCTAGAGCCCGAGCAGTGTGGGCAGGGAGGCTACACGCGCCGTGAGCGGGGGCAGACCCAGTGTGGCTGAGGCACTGCGAGCGCACGCCAGTGTTATTTGTTTGCAGCATCCCTCCCTCCCTCCCCACAGCGCGACTGAACAAAGAGAAGAAATACAGCTCCACCCATCAGAACACCGACACAAGCTTCCCTAACCAGGAAACCTTGACAAGCCACCTGTACAAACCCACACACAGCAAGGAAAAGCCACAATAAAGAGAACTCCACAAACTGCCAGAATACAGAAAGGACACCCCAAACTCAGCAATTTAAACAAGATGAAGAGACAGAGGAATAGCCAGCAGATAAAGGAACAGGATAAATGCCCACCAAACCAAACAAAAGAGGAAGAGATAGGGAATCTACCTGATAAAGAATTCCGAATAATGATAGTGAAATTGATCCAAAATCTTAAAATTAAAGTGGAATCACAGATAAATAGCTTGGAGACAAGGATTGAGAAGATGCAAGAAAGGTTTAACAAGGACCTAGAAGAAATAAAAAAGAGTCAATATATAATGAATAATGCAATAAATGAAATTAAAAACACTCTGGAGGCAACAAATAGTAGAATAACAGAGGCAGAAGATAGGATTAGTGAATTAGAAGATAGAATGGTAGAAATAAATGAATCAGAGAGAATAAAAGAAAAACGAATTAAAAGAAATGAGGACAATCTCAGAGACCTCCAGGACAATATTAAACACTACAACATTCAAATCGTAGGGGTTCCAGAAGAAGAAGACAAAAAGAAAGATCATGAGAAAATACTTGAGGAGATAATAGTTGAAAACTTCCCTAAACTGGGGAAGGAAATAATCACCCAAGTCCAAGAAACCCAGAGAGTCGCAAACAGGATAAACCCAAGGCGAAACACCCCAAGACACATATTAATCAAATTAACAAAGATCAAACACAAAGAACAAATATTAAAAGCAGCAAGGGAAAAACAACAAATAACACACAAGGGAAATCCCATAAGGATAACAGCTGATCTTTCAATAGAAACTCTTCAAGCCAGGAGGGAATGGCAAGACATACTTAAAATGATGAAAGAAAATAACCTACAGCCCAGATTATTGTACCCAGCAAGGATTTTATTCAAGTATGAAGGAGAAATCAAAAGCTTCTCAGACAAGCAAAAGCTGAGAGAATTCTGCACCACCAAACCATCTCTACAACAAATACTAAAGGATATTCTCTAGACAGGAAACACAAAAATGGTGTATAAATTCGAACCCCAAACAATAAAGTAAATGGCAACGGGATCATACTTATCAGTAATTACCTTAAACGTAAATGGGTTGAATGCCCCAACCAAAAGACAAAGACTGGCTGAATGGATACAAAAACAAGACCCCTACATATGTTGTCTACAGGAGACCCACCTCAAAACAGGGGACACATACAGACTGAAAGTGAAGGGCTGGAAAAAGATTTTCCATGCAAATAGGGACCAAAAGAAAGCAGGAGTAGCAATACTCATATCAGATAAAATAGACTTTAAAACAAAGGCTGTGAAAAGAGACAAAGAAGGTCACTACATAATGATCAAAGGATCAATCCAAGAAGGAGATATAACAATTATAAATATATATGCACCCAACACGGGAGCACCGCAGTATGTAAGACAAATTCTAACAAGGATGAAAGGAGAAATTAACAATAACACAATAATAGTGGGAGACTTTAATACCCCACTCACACCTATGGATAGATCAACTAAACAGAAAATTAACAAGGAAACACAAATTTTAAACGATACAATAGACCAGTTAGACCTAATTGATATCTATAGGACATTTCATCCCAAAACAATGAATTTCACCTTTTTCTCAAGCGCACATGGAACCTTCTCCAGGATCGATCACATCCTGGGCCATAAAGCTAGCCTTGGTAAATTCAAAAAAATAGAAATCATTCCAAGCGTCTTTTCTGACCACAATGCAGTAAGATTAGATCTCAATTACAGGAGAAAAACTATTAAAAATTCCAATATATGGAGGCTGAACAACACGCTCCTGAATAACCAACAAATCACAGAAGAAATCAAAGAAGAAATCAAAATTTGCATAGAAAGGAATGAAAATGAAAACACAACAACCCAAAACCTGTGGGACACAGTAAAAGCAGTCCTAAGGGGAAAGTTCATAGCAATACAGGCACACCTCAAGAAACAAGAAAAAAGTCAAATAAATAACCTAACTCTACACCTAAAGCAACTAGAAAAGGAAGAAATGAAGAACCTCAGGGTTAGTAGAAGGAAAGAAATCTTAAAAATTAGAGCAGAAATAAATGCAAAAGAAACAAAAGAGACCATAGCAAAAATCAACAAAGCCAAAAGCTGGTTCTTTGAAAGGATAAATAAAATTGACAAACCATTAGCCAGACTCATCAAGAAACAAAGGGAGAAAAATCAAATCAATAAAATTAGAAATGAAAATGGAGAGATCAAAACAGACAACACAGAAATACAAAGGATCATAAGAGACTATTATCAACAATTATATGCCAATAAAATGGACAACGAGGAAGAAATGGACAAATTCTTAGAAAAGTACAACTTTCCAAAACTCGACCAGGAAGAAATAGAAAACCTTAACAGACCCATCACAAGCATGGAAATTGAAACTGTAATCAAAAATCTTCCAGCAAACAAAAGCCCAGGTCCAGACGGCTTCACAGCTGAATTCTACCAAAAATTTAGAGAAGAGCTAACACCTATCCTGCTCAAACTCTTCCAGAAAATTGCAGAGGAAGGTAAACTTCCAAACTCATTCTATGAGGCCACCATCACCCTAATACCAAAACCTGACAAAGATCCCACAAAAAAAGAAAACTACAGGCCAGTATCACTGATGAACATAGATGCAAAAATCCTTAACAAAATTCTAGCAATCAGAATCCAATAACACATTAAAAAGATCATACACCATGACCAAGTGGGCTTTATCCCAGGGATGCAAGGATTCTTCAATATCCGCAAATCAATCAATGTAATACACCACATTAACAAATTGAAAAACAAAAACCATATGATTATCTCAATAGATGCAGAGAAAGCCTTTGACAAAATTCAATACCCATTTATGATAAAAACTCTCCAGAAAGCAGGAATAGAAGGAACATACCTCAACATAATAAAAGCTATATATGACAAACCCACAGCGAACATTATCCTCAATGGTGAAAAATTGAAAGCATTTCCTCTAAAGTCAGGAACAAGACAAGGGTGCCCACTTTCACCATTACTATTCAACATAGTTTTGGAAGTTTTGGCCACAGCAATCAGAGCAGAAAAAGAAATAAAAGGAATCCACATTGGAAAAGAAGAAGTAAAACTCTCACTATTTGCAGATGACATGATCCTCTACATAGAAAACCCTAAAGACTCCACCAGAAAATTACTAGAACTAATCAATGATTATAGTAAAGTTGCAGGATATAAAATCAACACACAGAAATCCGTTGCATTCCTATACACTAATAATGAGAAAACAGAAAGAGAAATTAAGGAAACAATTCCATTCACCATTGCAAAGCAAAGAATAAAATACTTAGGAATATATCTACCTAAAGAAACTAAAGACCTATATATAGAAAACTATAAAACACTGGTGAAAGAAATCAAAGAGGACACTAATAGATGGAGAAATATACCATGTTCATGGATTGGAAGAATCAATATAGTGAAAATGAGTACACTACCCAAAGCAATTTATAGATTCAATGCAATCCCTATCAAGCTACCAACATTATTCTTCACAGAGCTAGAACAAATAATTTCACAATTTGTATGGAAATACAAAAAAACCTCGAATAGCCAAAGCGATCTTGAGAAAGAAAAATGGAACTGGAGGAATCAACCTACCTGACTTTAGGCTCTACTACAAAGCCAAAGTTATCAAGACAGTATGGTACTGGCAGAAAGACAGAAATATAGATCAATGGAACAAAATAGAAAGCCCAGAGATAAACCCACGCACATATGGACAGCTTATCTTTGACAAAGGAGGCAAGAATATACAGTGGATTAAAGACAATCTCTTTAACAAGTGGTGCTGAGAAATCTGATCAACCACTTGTAAAAGAATAAAACTAGAACACTTTCTAACACCATATACAAAAATAAACTCAAAATGGATTAAAGATCTCAACGTAAGACCAGAAACTATAAAACTCCTAGAGGAGAACATAGGCAAACACTCTCTGACATACATCACAGCAGGATCCTCTATGACCCACCTCCCAGAATATTGGAAATCAAAGCAAAAATAAACAAATGGGACCTAATTAAACTTAAAAGCTTCTGCACATCAAAGGAAACTATTAGCAAGGTGAAAAGACAGCCTTCAGAATGGGAGAAAATAATAGCAAATGTAGTAACCGACAAACAACTAATCTCAAAAATATACAAGCAACTCCTACAGCTCAACTCCAGAAAAATAAACGACCCAATCAAAAAATGGGCCAAAGATCTAAATAGACATTTCCAAAGAAGACATACAGATGGCTAACAAACACATGAAAAGATGCTCAACATCACTTCTTATCAGAGAATTGCAAATCAAAACCACTATGAGGTACCATTTCACGCCAGTCAGAATGGCTGCGATCCAAAAGTCTACAAATAATAAATGCTGGATAGGGTGTGGAGAAAAGGGAACCCTCTTACACTGTTGGTGGGAATGCAAACTAGTACAGCCACTATGGAGAACAGTGTGGAGATTCCTTAAAAAACTGGAAATAGAACTGCCTTATCATCCAGCAATACCATTGCTTGGCATACACACTGAGGAAACCAGAAGGGAAAGAGACACGTGTACCCCAATGTTCATCTCAGCACTGTTTCTAATAGCCAAGACATGGAAGCACCCTAGATGTCCATCAGCAGATGAATGGATAAGAAAGCTGTGGTACATATACACAATGGAGTATTACTCAGCCATTAAAAAGAATACATCTGAGTCAGTTCTAATGAGGTGGATGAAACTGGAGCCTATTATACAGAGTGAAGTAAGCCAGAAGGAAAAACATAAATACAGTATACTAACGCATATATATGGAATTTAGAAAGATGGTAATGATAACCCTGTATACGAGACAGCAAAAGAGACACTGATGTATGGAGCAGTCTTATGGACTCTGTGGGAGAGGGAGAGGGTGGGAAGTTTTGGGAGAATGGCATTGAAACACGTGAAATGTAAAAAAAAAAAGAAAGAAAGAAATTGAGATAGTAAATTTTTTTTTAAAAAGTTTTGTTTTGAAGTTGAGAACAGCTGGAGGTTAAAATATTGGATGTTTAAAAAACTTTCCTAGCAATATTAAACGAGATACAAGTCCTGAAGCCAATTAAAGTGGTATTTACTGTATATATACAACATATTTTTAGTTGAGCATAATTGCTTTTAACATATTACCTGTTAAAACTACTAATGGAGGTGTTTTATTTGATGCTATTTAATTGGTGTCATTAAAGGAATAATTTTTTATAGCTTAGCTTTGATTGTCAGTTTTACCTTGGTTTATAAAGAAACTAAATAAGTTTTTCTTTGATTTTAGTTACAAACCTACTATAAATCAAATTCCAAACAGGCCATCCCCAACTTTTAGTAAGAATGCAAAGAAGACTTGGAATTAACAATGTGTCTCTAATATCTTCATTAGTTCAAGATAACAAGACGTATGTTAAAGCAAGGGTCAACAAAGATGATCATAACTCTGACTTTCTTTGAGAAACGAGTGGAGAGAGTTCATTTTCAGCCTCCAGAACTTTAAATGTGCCATACATACCAAAGCCTCATAGCAGCCAGATATTTGCTAATACAAGCGCTGTAAGTCCATGTGACTTACCTTCCCCATCACCAATATCACTTAGACAAACAGACCAGATTGTAGTAGATCAACCTGCTGTTTTTAAAACACTGAGCATTTTTAATTGGCACTCACATAGCAGCTACACTCAGGTAAATGGCCACGTTGAGGACTTCGCTACTACAACTACATCTACTTCTCAAAACCACATTGTGTCTCCATTACAAAGCAGTTATTCCAGACTGATGGTGGAATCTTCTAAATTTCCAGTCACATATAGCAATATGTCAGCACATGACAGCCCTTTTCCTATCCTGCAAGAGACAGGCAACTCATGGTCCTCAATGTCAATGATCGCTTATACATCTGCCTCCTCTCTTTCAAGTCAACTGATCAACAATCATCATCAGATGAAAACTATGCTAATTAAAACTGACCTATCAAATAAGTGTCAGATTATGGAGCCTAAAGAAGATTGAACTTTATATTGGGAGATGTCAACAAATACCTAAAATTCTTGCATTTCAACAATAAATTTACATATTCATCTTCATAGTTTCATTTTCTATTTTCAAACAATGAAGAGTAAAATTATGCTTTAGTTCAAATGGCTGGCTATTTTACTGCACGGTTTTATAAACTCTACAGTTCAAGACAAAATTTGTTATGCATCCTAGGTAAATGACACCTGATCTAATGTTTGTAAGCAAAAAAAAAAAAAAAAAAAGAGAGAGAGAGAACCAAGGGAAAGTAGATAATGGATGTAAAGTGATTTCTGAAATCATCCCTGCTGAAATGAATGGGTGGCTCAATTAGGATGGCATGGGTGAAGGAAGAGATGCAAATAAAATCAGAAAAATGGAAATACACAGGATGTACCTTAGTGTGTTCACAGTTACCTTATATTCTATTAGTTACTGGTAGAGTCTTAAAAGGTTAGACAGCAGATTTTCTTCATTATAGAAAGTCATTTCATCCTTGAAATATAGACAGTGTAGCATGTCCAAAATCATGATCACCATTATACCATGACTGTGTACCAAAGATAACATGACATAATCAGTGATCGTCCCATGGTAAGCACAAGATATATAGTTTACAGGTGGTATGCTGTAGGGTTATTTCTGCTCTACTGTCCTTAAGGCATGCCTTTATTTCCTGACACCAAGATCCACTCTATATTTCCTAAGACATGTTTCAATGTTGCTTATCTGTCCCCACAGAGACAGATACATTCCTGATGGTGTTTGCAGCACATCAGCATGGTCAACAAGTTCTTTGAAGACATGATATATTTTCCTTAGTAATTTCATTATCTTTCTCTTCTGGAGCTACAATCACACAAACTATTTTCAGTCATGCTAAGACCCTTCTCAAATTTTTGCCTCAATTCTTTCTTGGGGTTGGAAGGAACTTCTGTTTGCCCTCCTACCAAGGTGAGCGCAGATATCATGTCTTCAATGTGTTTTATGTCTACTCTCATTTTTTAATGTATCTTTCACATCAGGTGAAACTTAGAGCCTGCAAATGACACATTTTAAGCACTTACTAAATTATCAATAAAGAAATGTAATAACCAATCAATGCTCTATACATTACTTAACAGCATCCTATAACGTGCACTTATCATAATTCACCTTTCCTATTTGCTGAGAAATTATTACAAGTTGATACCTGTTTATTGTATTTACATGAATGTTAAATGTGGGAATTCAAATTATAAAATGATTGCTGCTCTTATGAAATTTACAGTCTACAATAACCCATTCTAAGCATGTTGTTTCAGGCCACAGTTCCCTAAAATGCAGTAGTAGTTACAGAGACATGTATCCAAAGGGGTGGGAGGAGAAGAAGAAAAGGAATCATTTATTTTAATAATCTAGAAAAGTCATGGAGTAAGCAAGGATCAAAATCAATGGTGGATCCTAAATATATTTCAGTTTGAAATACTCTGAACAGAGTCCCTGCTTGTTGGACTATCCACACTGTCATGAAGACTACCTAGAAATATTGGCAATCTCAAATTTGTGGTCATTCCTTCAGATGGCAGTGGGAACATCAAGTCATGTCCCTGTTTTGGTATGGTAACCCCCATAGGACAACACCAAGTTAAGTTCAACGTTCTCATTCTTGCAGCTAACGGACAGTGAAATCTGTCGAATATCTGTGTAGTTAAGGGAGTGGTAGAAAAATCACACTCTTTTTCTTTCACTGAAATGTTTTGCTAAATGTAAGAGAGAATACTATGCTTTAGAGAGGTGAGCATTTTGGAGCCATTGTAAGAGGTATTGAAATTGGTGTCCTTAGTAATCATTTCAAGACCAAAGTCCAATAGCCTTGTTTTAAATTTCAGGTGTCTTACTATGTAGTCAAATTTGCATGCTTTGTACAATATCACCTTAAAGGCAATTCCATCTTCCATTTCATTGCCTTGTACTGACTAATCCTTCTCAGTCCCTTTTATCTTCTTTTCATGCTCTGCTTTGAGTGGCAGGTCCTTCTCAAAAAGAACAGGATTAATTCATGTCATCCTCTGTCATAACTTGGAAGAGGCATGGATAAGGATATTCAACATATCATGTTGAAAAGCTGCTGTTTTTGTTCCTTCATGAGAGCATATTAGTAAACTGTACTTCAATTGTCTGATCAAAAGAAGCCTGGTAAATGATCCTTTACCTTGATGATCAATTCCCAGATGGCTTCAACATATTGGTGCCTTTAATTCTCAAAAGAATAAAGAAAATAGCTCAATACATTAGGGAAACATTGTACATGAATTCAAATTTTCTTTCCTTTATGCATTTACCTTATAATTGGTGCCTAAAATTGTAAAACAATGGAAACAGATTCAGACTTTCATTGTAAAACAATGGAAACGGTTTCAGTGGAAACAGTGTCAGACTTTATTTTTGGGGGCTCCAAAATCACTGCAGATGGTGACTGCAGTCATGAAATTAAAAGACACATACTCTTTGGAAGGAAAGTTTGGACCAACCCAGATAGCATGTTGAAAAATAGAGACATTACTTTGCCAACAAAAGTCCATCTAGTCAAGGCTATGGTTTTTCCAGTGGCCATGTATGGAAATGAGAGCTGGGCTGTGAAGAAAGCTGAGAGCCAAAGAATTGATGTTTTTGAACTGTGGTGTTGGAGAAGACTCTTGAGAGTCCCTTGGACTGCAAGGAGATCCAACCAGTCCATCCTAAAAGAGATCAGCCCTGTGTGTTCTTTGGAAGGAATGATGCTAACGCTGAAACTCCAGTACTTTAGCCACCTCATGGGAAGGGTTGACTCATTGGAAAAGACTGTGATGCTGGGAGGGATTTAGGGCAGGAGGAAAAGGGAACGACAGAGGATGAGATGGCTGGATGGCATCACCAACTCGATGGATGTGAGTTTGAATGAGTTCTGGAAGTTGGTGATGGACAGGGAGTCCTGGCCTGCTGCGATTTATGGGGTTGCAGAATCGGACATGACTGAGAGACTTAACTGAACTGAACTGAACTGAAAATTGTAAAAGTAAAAACAAAAATGTAAGTGAGGTAAATACGGCAAATTGAGGCAAAAAGTAGAAATATTGGATGGAGAAGGTTAGAGGATGAAATTGGATGCTTAAAATATAACAAGCAAAATTGTAACTGCAGGGCCTATCGAGGTCAAAATGACTTCCACATTGTTACCTTGCATTATTTTCATTTTAGCAAATCACAGAATAGTTTTACATGCAAAATATTCTAAGATCCCATGGGATCCAGAACAACGTTATGTATAGCAAAGCATTCTGACTTAAAATGTCACTAGACTGAAATCATTCAACTACAAAATAACTTCCAACCTTAAGCCTAAAAACAAATATCAGAGAACTCTGTGCAGTTCGTAGGTTTCCTTCTGTGAGTCCTTTGGTTTTATTTTCCTTTCATAATTGTGTTTTGAGTATATAAGACTGAGACTGTGCTTGTGTGTGTGTGCGCACATCAGATTAAAAATGTGTTTGTGAGTGTATGTCTAGGTTCTCCTTTGGACTTTTATGTTAGAGATTTCGGCTGAAGAAATGGCTAATTCAAAAATATAAAGAGGCACAAATTAAAATGCCCACTCAAATCATCCCTCCCCTCCCTCTCTCACAGAGTCCAAAAGACTGTTCTATACATTTGTGTCTCTTTTCCTGTCTCACATACAGGGTTGTCATTACCATCTTTCTAAATTCCATATATATGCCTTAGTATACTGTGGAGAAGGCAATGGCACCCCACTCCAGTACTCTTGCCTGGAAAATCCCACGGAGGGAGGAGCCTGGTAGGCTGTAGTTTATGGGATCGCTAAGAATTAGACACGATGGAGAGACTTCACTTTCACTTTTCACCTTCATGCATTGGAGAAGGAAATGGCAATCCACTCCAGAATTCTTGCCTGAAGAATCTCAGGGATGGCGGAGCCTGGTGGGCTGCTGTCTATGGGGTCACACAGAGTCGGACATGACTGAAGTGACTTAGAAGCATACTGTGTTGGTGTCCTTCTTTCTGGCTTAATTCACTCTGTATAATAGGCTCCAGTTTCATCCACCTCATTAGAATGGATTCAGATTGAAACATGTATAATATCATATAAGAAATGAATTGCCAGTCCAGGTTTGATGCAGGATACAGGAAGCTTGGGGCTGGTGCACTGGGATGACCACTGGGATGGTATGGGGAGGGAACTAGAAGGAGGGTTCAGGATGGGGAACACATGTACACCCTTGGCAGACACATGTTGATGTATGGCAAAACCAATACAATATTGTAAAGTAAAAAATAAACATAATAATAATAATAAATGCCAAAAAGCTCAAGACAACTGGCTGAGTTTCAGAAGTTGAAAGCATTTCAGTAATAACCAAGCTACTCCATCCTAACTTTTGTACAAACTATGGTACTCTCCCAATCACCTAGCAAAAATTTAATGGGACCTTAGATGTTTATTATGTCTGGCAATAACAAAACACAAACCTGCTAATATGGCAGTACCAGAGAAGGCTCAGTAGATGCCTGAAGTTTCAACCAGGCCTTCCTATAATAGGATACTACCTTCCTACAGGAGGCTGGACACTCACCAATAACAAAGAATACTCTTAGGCATCAAAGAACCTAAGGATGAAATCTATAATTCTATTCCCACATGGTCGACATTGATTTCCCCCTTCCCAAGAGTATCTGACAGACAGTTAAAATAGAAGGAAGTTATAACATAGCCCACATACTTCTTACATAATACCTTAAATGTCCAAGCCCAACTACACTACTAAGATGATGACAATACAGGAGTTCCAGCTTCAAATCTGTGTGGCAGTCATCATATAAACATTTTATGAATATTTGAGATGCACTGATAGTACAAATCTATTAAGCCAGAAGCCTTGAGATCTGATTCAAAGAGGAAAACTGTGTACTCCATGTCCTCAGTTTTATGGGACATTCACACGCATTCACACATTTCCACAATCCTCAACCTTTATCTGAAGTCAAAAACTGACATTAAGAGGAACGGTCTATTTACACAGAAGCCAAGCGTAAAAGTCAAAAATGGATCCAATCTCCTACATACTTCCATGCTCAGTAATGGAACCCCTTGTAAGCATTCCTAAGGGCAACTAGGATAAACAACTCAAAGATGCTTCTCCCAGGATAAGAGAGGTTGATTGAGAAGCTATAAGTGTGCTTAACTTAGAGATAACCCTTAAGATCACATACCATTCCTGTTAACACATCAGAAGATGGACAGCTCTACCAGGTATTTACAGACAATATCTGCTTCTGCCTAAGGCCAAGCTTATAGATCCAAGTGGCAGGTGGGATAAAGTTTCCATCTCAGGATATCATATGACACCGCCGGTGTTCTCCTTCTCTGGGAAGCTTTAAAAAGACATTGTGGGAAGTACAATATGAGGGAGGAAAACAAGGAAACTGACAAGAGCTGTGTTCTTTCTAAATGTCCCAAATCTCACTTATCATTCCAATTACAATGACAGACTTAACATGCAATCTGAACCATGTCCCAAGCATTGCCAGTTCTAACTTTTTGATGTTGTTCAGTCACTCAGACTTGTCAGACTCTTGTGACTCCATGTACAGCAAGAACCCAGGGCTCACCTGCCATTCAAATCTCTCAGAGTTGTATTCAAACCCATGACCTTTGAGTCAACAATGCTTTTCAGCCATCTCACCCTCT
Organism: Bos taurus; assembly: GCF_002263795.3. Taxonomy (NCBI): domain Eukaryota; kingdom Metazoa; phylum Chordata; class Mammalia; order Artiodactyla; family Bovidae; genus Bos; species Bos taurus. Next base: position 26,853,146 of record NC_082638.1, read on the forward strand.
GTCGTTTCCTTCTTCTCCTGTGCTCAATCTTTCCCAGCATCAGTTTCTTCCCAGTGATTTTGCTCTTGGCTTCAAGAGGCTGATATATTGGCTCTTCATGTGCAGCATCAGTCCTTCTGAGAATAATCTGAAATCATTTCCTTCACACTTTATTAGTTTGAACTCCATTCTCAACATGTCTTCTCTAGCCCTCCTGTTGTAAAGCATCTATATTTTGGCAGTCAGTTCTTGTGTTCCTGCTCACTCCTCCATACATTACTCCTGAAAATCAACTTTGACCATTCAGGCCTTTTTCAATAATCTCTCAGTTTGTAATATGGTTTTGAGATTGGTCATAGCTTTTCATCCAATGGGCAAGTGCCTTTTTGTTTCATGGCTTCAGTCACATCACGCAGTCATATCAGAGATCAAGAAAGTGAAACCTGTCACTAATTCAATTGTATCTCATTAAAATATCTCAAAATGATGGGGCCAAATTCCATGATCTTATGTTTTGTGTCTGTTTTTGTATTGAGTTTTAATTCAGCTTTTTCAATTTCTCCTTTCACCTTTAGTTCCTAGTGTTTTTCAGCCATTTATATGTTGTCATCTTAAAACTAAGGTTATTCATACTTCTCACAGTAATTTTGTTTCCCACTTCAGATTCTTTCAGCAAGTTACTTTACATGAAGTACTCTGCACATAAGTCAAATAAGCTGGATGAAAATATATAGCCTTGATGTATTTCCTTCTCCATTTCCTGGAGAAGGAAGTGGCAACCCACTCCAGTGTTCTTGCCTGGAGAATCCCAGGGAAGGGGAAGCCTGGTGGGCTGCCGTCTATGGGGTCACATAGAGTCGGACACGACTGAAGTGACTTAGCATAGCACAGCATTTCCTTCCCTATTTTGTACCAGTTCATTGTTCTTTGTCCAATTCCAACTCCTGTGTCTTGACTTGCCTCCAGCCTTCCGTGGAAACAGGGACAGTAGTCTGGTATTCTTATCTCCTTAAGAATTTTCCACAATTTGTGGTGACCCTCACAGTCAAAGGTCTTCCCTGGTGTATCAGATGATAAAGCATCTGCCTGCAATGGGGCAGAACCAGTTTGGTACCTGGGTTTGGAAGATCCCCAGGAGAAGGAAATGGTAGGCTACAGTCCATGGGGTCACAAAGAGTCAGACACGACTGAATGACCTCATTTTCACACACAGTCTAAGCCAGTAAGAGGTAATAAAGTAGATGTAGATGACTTTATGAAGCCCCCTTGCTTTTTTCTATGAGCCAAACTCAATTTAAGGCTTACCTATTAATATTACATGAGTACGACTAACTATACCTGCCTGTTCTCTTTTATATATATATATATATATATATATATATATATATATATATATATATATATTTTTTTTTTTTTTTTTTCCCTCAGTCTCTCTTTTTCAAGCTATCATCTACATATTTTTACGTTCCTGGGCATTTGCCACCTTCTTATACAAGAATTAAATTATTATCATGCCAGTCTCTGGCCTTTGACACCTCTGTAAAACAACTAAGTTTCCAGGACAGAATGAATCTGTGCTCTGGGAAAACGTCAGGACATTTTGATAAATAGCTAGATATTTTCAGGAAATGACTGATTTTGAGAAAAATTCCTGTACCATCACTTATCTGGAAAAGAACTATGTTTCCTCATGTTGATGAGAATTTCTCATTAGAAGAAATTTTAGGAAAAATAAATGTGCTTATTGGAATGTTCATGTTAGTGAAGTACCAATTATGTGAGTATGTATGTAGCCTCCCATCAGACAGATTAATTTATGTCAAGCAAATTTGTTGTTTCACCAGCATGTCTAAAAGAATTACCTAGTTTGCCTAGAAAGGAAATCAAAACTTCTGATTTGACAGAAAATAAAAGAGCACATAGAGTGCAACTCTCTCCATGGAAGCATCACAAATAACCCTTCTCTAAAGGCAACAGTTCCTCCAGAGCATCAAATGAATATTAGCATACGATCTTGCTTAAGAGAGACTATATGAAAAGTAGACATAACTGGGAAGAACGGAGGGAAGATGGGAGAAGGAGGACGAGACAAATAGAAACAAATATGTGTCCTGGGTTAGGATTTGGAGAAGCAAGGAATAGATTGAGGATTCAGATAAGTCACCTCACTAAACTTAAATTTCTTTTGACTGAAAGGAAGCAAGGTGAAGAAGATGATGACATTTAGTTTGTCTAGAGTGAGAATCAAATAGAGAATGTGTTGTGTGGTCCTGCATCCCCCAAACTGCAATGCAGGTCAAGTAGTGTGCATAGGGCCTGGAAGATGAAACATGAGGTTAGAAAGCCAACCTGGGAGGGTTGGTTTTTGACTATGTGGAGACGGAATGTTGGATCTGTGATGACAAGGTGTGTAGAAAGGAATGGCTTTTGAAAATTCCCAAACTGACAAAGAAGCAGGACCTTAGGGCTCAAGTCACCCAGCGAGGTGGTGAGAGTATTGAATTTTCCCCTCTTGCCACATACTAAGACCTACTCTCAGGTGATAGAAAAGACTAGCCAGAACTACCACCCATGCTTCTGCCACCACAAGCTAGAAGATGATCGCATTAGCGCCATATCATTTCTGCCTGTGATTGCTGGCTTCTCAGAAAAACTGACACCACCAGGGTTCCAAAACTCCAAGCACCTGTAAAATGTGATGGCTTTTTCAAAGATCTGCTTCACTAGCTGACCGTCTGGCAGGAGAAAAAGAAGTCTCTGTTTTGAGTAAGGCACTCCATAAATTTCAATTATTATAGGAAATATATATTTTTAAAATATAGTGACAGTTTAACTGTGTTAACAAAGGTAGCTAAAACTGACTTTAAAATTGAGATAATATGCTGCTGAAATATTTTTCTATTCTTCTCAAGTTGAGAAGAGCTGGATATTAAGACATTTTAAGTGTAACAAATTTAAGTTTTAAGTTCCCCTAGCAACTTGGAACCAGAGAGAAATCCTGAAGCACTTAAAGGAGTATATGGTGTGGATATATAATATATTGTTACATGAGGAAATAATTCAAATATTTAAATATTTAAAACTATTAGTGGAGGTGTATTATTTGAGGCTATTATCTTTGTATGTTTAAAGGAACGATATTTTGAGTCTGGCTGTTTCTCTATTTTACCTTGGTTTGAAAGGTCACTAATAATGTTCTTCTTTGGTTTTAGTTGAAGTTATCTCATAATCCAAATGTTAAGCGATACTATCCCCAAGTTTTACTAAGAATGGAAAGAAGAGTTGGCACTAAAAATATCTCTCCAGTACCTTCATTAGTTTGAGATTACAAGATGAAGCATGCTAAAGGAAGGAGTAATGTGGATGATCATATCTCCTGGATTCTTCCCGAAACTAGAGGAGAGTGTGTATTTTCAGCCTTCACAATTCTAAGTGTGTCTTTCATACGAAATTCTTCTATGAGCCACATAGTTGCTAGTGCAAGTGTCCCAACTCAAAGTGATTTTTTTCTTCATCATCAATGTCAGTTAGACTGAAAGAGCAAAGTGTGATAGATCAAACTGATGTTTAAAATCTGTTGATCTTTTTACATCAGCATTCACAGAGCAACTACAATCAAGCAAACGGTCACAGGGAGAATTTTGTTACTATGACTATTTCTGTTTCTCAGTACCACATCATATCTCTTTTGCAGATACATGATTTTGACTGATGATCAGCCTTGTACCTTTACAGTTAGATACAGCAATATGTCAGCCCATGAAGATATTTTCCCTAAACTGCAACTGGGAGGCATGGTTCCCAGTGCAAACAATACTGATGCATTTACTACTTCTCTTTCAAGGTCAACTCAACAGCCATCTTTCATATAATTACATATAATTTCTTTCATATAATTACTAATTACAACTGATCTCCCAAGTAGGAACCTGATCATGCAGGATATTGTAGATTAAAATTTATGTTGGTGATGCCAACAAATTCCTACATTTCTCTTATTTCAATATTAAATTTACATCCTCACCTTCATAGTTTCACTTTCTACTCTGAAATAATTAAGAGGAATATGAGGCTTTATCTCAATTCCTGTGTTTATATAAATGTGCATTTGTATAAACTGTTGGGCTTTTGAATGGTCCTCTGAATTATATTCGTCCATTGAAGTGAATTTTAATTCATTGAATCCTGAAAGTCTGATGTTCACACATGTCATCTTCTGTTTGACCACTCCAATTTACCTTCCTTCGTAGACCTAGCATTCTAGGTTCCTATGAAATATCGTTCATTACAGCATCAAACTGTACTTTTATCCATAGTCATATCCACAATTATGTGTTGTTTTTCCTTTGGCTCCATCTCTTCTTTTTTAGTGATTTCCAGAAGCATAGAGGACACCGACAAACCTGGAGAGTTTACCTTTCAGTGTCCTATCTTTTTGGCTTATCATATTGTTCATGGGGTTTTCAAAGCAAGAATACTGTAGTGCTTTTCCATTTCCCTTCTCCAATGAACCACATTTTGCCAGAATTCTCCACCATGTCCAATCCATCCTGGGTGGCCCTACATGGCATGTCTCATAGTTTCATTGAGGTAGACAAGGCTGTGATCCATTTGATCAATTTGGTTAGTTTTCTGCGATTGTGGTTTTCATTCTGTCTGCCCTCTGATGGATAAGGGTAAGAAGGCTTGTGGAAACTTCCTGATGGGAGAGACAGACTGTGAGTGAACCTAGGCCCTGTTCAGGCCTAATTATGGTATGAGTAATGAAAGTAATCGGGACCTTCTTCAAAAGGACTTGAGCAGGCACTCTTGTATTCAATGCCCACCACCCTGCTGTATCCCATTCTTGGACCATGCCTCTGCTGGAGACTCCTAGACACTCGCAAGCAAGTCTGACTCAGTCTTTTGTGGGGACACTGCCCTTACTCTTGGCTCCTGGTGGACACAAGGTTTTGTTTGTGCCCTCCAACAGTCTGTTTCAGTCCTGTGGAAGTTCTATAATTAAATCAACTGGCCTCCAAAGTCAAATTCCCTGAGGGTTCTCAATCCCTTTGCCAGATCCGCAGGTTGAGAAATCTCTAGTGGTCCTAAAACTTCCTTACCTGTACAAGAAATTCTTTAGAATAATTATCCTGCAATTTGTGGATTGTGCACTAGGCCACTTTTTGGTGGGTTGAAAGGTTACCTCCTCTGAGAGGGCTTATATCACAAACTGCATGAACAAGGTCTGTAGCAGACAGAGCCTCTCTTCCATGTTAGGCCATTGCTGACCCATGCTTCTGCAAGAGACACTCAATCACTCAAAAGCAGTTCTGACTCTGTCTTTGTGCGTTCCTTGGGTATAGGTGCACAAAATATTTTATTGAGCACTCTCAGTGTGGCTGGTAAGTATTGATTTTAAATGGAAATTCACCCCTTCTACAATCTTGTTGGGTCTTTTCCTTTGCCTTGGACATGTCTTTTTATTGTTGTTGTTGTTGTTGTTGTTGTTCTTTTTGGTGGGACCCAACATTCTCCTGTCAATGATCATTCAGCAGAAAGCTGTAATTTTGGATCTCTCACAGGAAAAGATGAATTCACACCCTTCTACTTTGCCATCCTCACTTACTCTTGGGCACAAACCGGCAAAGGGCAAAATGTCTACATCCCACCTCTGAAATTTCTTCACCTTTCTGCACTGTCAGATAGGCTAGAAGCCCATGGACAGAGCCAAGGTCACCTCCTCTCTTCTAGGATGTCTGTCTTTTCACAATGAAGAATCCTACCTTATCATGTCATTTGTCTCACATGATATTATTTGTGACGTGTAAAGAGAGAATGTGCTTTTTGATGGGCTGACCCAAGGCAGCACTATCCCAGAGCCTTCCTCTAATATTGAAAACTTCTCCAGTGCAGTATTTTATCTTTCTGTTCCTCCTCCTTCCAGTCTCTACTCTTTTCTGAAGGACCTTCACCTCTTCACAGACTTAGATCCAGTTATAGCCATATCCACCATTTCGACAGGCCAGCCCAGTTATCATAGACTGAAAGGTCCACAGGTTATGCTTTAAAAGCCCCACACCACTGGACTTACACTGGATGAGTCCTCAAGCCTTCCACATACATTTTATGTACACACACACATCAACACAGCAGACACTGTGAGCTTCTTTATGTCTCTTGATGTAAACCCAAATTTGTGAACACACTGTTCTGTGTTGTCACTGGCCATTCTTTCCTCATTCCTGTCTTGAACAGGACGACCTCAGAGATGCATGGCCCAGTCTCCCACACTCTGTGGATGCCTGGTGCAGCCTTCTGCTTGCTCCATATCTCACGGTCTGTAACATTCATTTCTGTCAGCTGTGGTTGGACACAATCCACACAGAAAATCACACAAACGTGGGCAACAAGCTCATGTGGGTAGGCACACAAATGTTTAAGGCACGTGGAAACATAAGCAAACAGTGAATATAGATGTTTCCAGTGCTTCATATGAAATACAGCTATTTCCATTTTCTTATAGGAAAATCTCCATTCTAAGCTGAAATATGAAGTATAGAGAAGTCCAAGTTCCATGATGGAGACTTAGCACCTAGGTTTTCATGCAGTACATTCAAACCATTCCCCACTTCATGGAATCAATCCTTTGTTTTGGTATATATTATTAGAAATACAGCAAACTCCTTACTTCACTTAAAAAAAGGGGTGCCCAGATTTTCATTTGTACAATAGAGATAATTCCATTTTAAGGGTTTTCCATATCTTCAGAAACCACTGCCAAGATTGTCCTATGTGAAATATCCAGAACTTCACATTTAATGGTAGAAAACCACCATCTAGATAGATATGATCGATGGACAAGTCCAAATTTCACATAAGAAAAAGAGGTTCAAGATTTTCATAAAGTGAGATAAAAACTGTGATATATCATGGAGGAAAACAAGCATCACTATATTTGCATGTAAAAATATAGGTACTTCTACATTTGAGATCAGTTCAGTTCAGTCTCTCAGTCGTGTTCAACTTTAATGACCCCATGTACTGCAGCATGTCACGTGTCCGTGTCTATCACCAACACCCAGAACCTCTGTAAACTCATGTCCATCAAGTTGATGATGCCATCTAACCATCTAATCCTCTGTCGTCCTCTTCTCTTATTGCCTTCAATGATTCCCAGCATCAGGGTCTTGTCCAATGAGTCCATTCTTCACATCAAGGGCCAGACTATTGAAGTTTCAGCTTCAGGATTAGTGCTTCCAATGTATATTCAGGACTGATTTACTTTAACATCCTTGCAGTGGAAGTGACTCTCAAGAGTCTTCACCAACACCACATTTTAAAAGCATCAATTCCTTTCATATGAAACGAGTTGCCAGTCCAGCTTCGATGCATGATACTGGATGCTTGGGGCTGGTGCACTGGGATGACCCAGAGGGATGGTATGGGGAGGGAGGAGGGTTCAGGATGGGGAACACATGTATACCTGTGGTGGATTAATTTTATATTTGGCAAAACTAATACAATTATGTAAAGTTTAAAAAATAAAAAATATTTTTCAAAAAAAGGAAAAAAAAGAAAGAAAGAAATTGTATTGGTGAAGGGTTTTTCACTTGTTAGGCCAATGTTTGTTGCTAAGTTTCCATATCCCTTACCTGCTGTGTCCCTGGCAGTGTATTTATTAATATAATTGGTGTAAGTAGTAGCTTTAATGTTTGTAACCTTGGACCCTTGAGTTAATTATTTTTCTTGTTGTAGCCCACCACACCTTTACCCTATAGGAATGCAACTTTATCTAATGCTTTTGGATGGTGGCACCTGACTAATCACCTTCAGAGAAAAATAAGTTTTCTGAAGAAATGATCTTAAAATGTTAACAGTCCTCTGGGCCAGAAGATGATGCAAATCACCTAAACTTTTGCATATGATAAGTTTGCAGGAAGAAAGCCTGGCTTACTGTATGACTCTACCCTTTCCCCCATTATCCTCTATGCATAACTTAAGGTATAAAAACTACTTTGGAAAATAAAGTGTGGGCCTTGTTCACCGAAAAAATAAATAAATAAATAAAAGCATCAATTCCTCCATGCTCAGCTGTCTTTCCAGTCATGACCTCTGGAAAAACCATAGCTTTGACCAGGTAGACCTTTGCTGGCAAACAATGTCTCTGTTTTTGAATATGTTGTCTAGGTAGTTCCCGGCTTTTCATCCAAACAGTAAGTACCGTTTAATTTCATGGCTGCAGTCACAATCTCCAATAATTTTGGAGCCCCCCAAAATAAAGTCTTTTGGTATTTTCATTGTTTCTCCATCCATTTGCTAAGCAATGATGAGACCAGTTATCATGATCTGACTTTTTGAATGTTGAGTATTAAACCACATTTTTCACTCTTTTTCATTTTCATCAAGAGCTTCTTTACATTTCTTCACTTTTTGCCATAAGAGTGATTTCGTCTAAGTATCTGAGGCTGTTGATATTTCTCCCAGCATTCTTGATTCATGCTTGTGCTTCTTCAAGCCTGGCATTTAGCATGTTGTACACGACATAAGAACTATGGACGGAGGCTTGTGACATTGTACAGGGAACAGAAATCAAGACCATCCCCAGCACAAAGAAAAAGGAAAAAAAAAAAAAAAGCAAAGCGGCTGTCTGAGAAGGCCTTACAAAGAACTGTTAAAGAAGACAAGACAAAAGCAAAGGAGAAAAGGAAAGATTTATCTATTTCAATGCAGAGTTACAAAGAATATCATGGAGTGTTAGAAAGTCTTCCTTAGCAATCAATGTAAAGAAATAGAGGAGAACAATAGAATGGGAAAGACTAGAGTCTATTCAAAAAATTAGACATACCAAAGGAACATTTCTTGCCAAAATGGCCTCAATAAAGAACAGAAATGGTATGGACCTATCAGAAGCAGAAGATATTAAGAGGTCTCAAGAATACACAGAAGGACTATACAAAAAACATTTTCATGACCTAGATAATCACAATGGTGTTATCACTTAGTCTCACCTAGAGCCAGACATCCTGGAATGAGAAGTCAAGTGGGCCTTAGGAAACATCACTATTAACAAAGCCAGTGGAGGTGATGGAATTCCAGTTCAGCTATGAGAAATCCTAAAAGATGATGCTGTGAAAGTTTTGCACTCAATATGTTAGCAAATTTGGAAAACTCAGCGGTGGTCACAGGACTGGAAACAGTCAGCTTTCATTCCAATCCCAAAGAAAGGCAATGCCAAAGAATGCTCAAACTATCGCACAATTGCGCTCACCTCACACACTAGTAAATAATGCTCAAAATTCTCGAAGCCAGAGTTCGATATGTGTGACCATGAAGTCCTAGATGTTTAAAGTGGTTTTAGAAAAGGCAGACGAACCAGACATCAAATTGCCAACATCAAGGCAATGGCACCCCCACCTCAGTATTCCTGCCTGGAAAATCCCATGGATGGAGGAGCCTGGAAGGCTGCAGTCCATGGGGCCACCGAGGGTCAGACACGACTGAGCGACTTCATTTTTCACTTTCAGGTATTGGAGAAGGAAATGGCAAACCACTCCAGTGTTCTTTCCTGGAGAATCCCAGCGATGGGGGAGCCTGGTGGGCTGCCGTCTATGTGGTCACACAGAGTCAGACACGACTGAAGTGATTTAACAGCAGCAGCAGCAGCTACTATCATCAAAAAAGCAAGAGAGTTCCAGAAAAATATCTATTTCTGCTTGTTTGACTATGCCAAAGCCTTTGACTGTGTGGATCACAATAAACTATGGAAAATTCTGAAAGAGATGGGAATACCAGACCACCTGACCTGACTCCTAAGAAACTTGTATGCAGGTCTGGAAGCAACAGCTGGAGCTGGAGATGGAACAGCATTTTGGTTCCAAATAGGAAAAGGAGTATGCCAAGGCTGTATATTGTCACCCTACTTATTTAACTTAAATGTAGAGTACATCATGAGAAAAGCTAGGCTGAAAGAAACACAAGCTGGAAGCAAGATTGCTGGAAGGAATATCAATAATGTCAGATACGAAGACAACACCACACATAGGGCAGAAAGTGACGAACAACTAAAGAGCTTCTTGATTAAAGTGATGAGGAGAGTGAACAATTTGGCTTAAACGCCAGCATTTACAAAAACTAAGATCATGGACTCTGGCCCCATCACTTCATGCCAAATAGAATGGGAAATGGTGGAAAGAGTGCCTGACATTATTTTAATTTTTATTTATTTATTTATTTTTGGTGGTGCGTCTCCAAATCACTTCAGATGATGATTGAAGCCATTAAATTAAAAATGCTTACTCCTTGGAAGGAAAGTTATCACCAACCTAGACAACATATTAAAAAGCAGAAACATTAGTTTGCCAACAAAGGTCTGTCTAGTCAAGGCTATGGCTTTTCCTGTAGTCATGTATGGATGTGTTATTTGGACTACAAAAAAGTTAAGAACCAAGAATTGATACTTTTGAAATGTGATGTTAGAGGAGAGTCTTGAAAGTGCCTTGGACTGCAAGGAGGTCCAATGAGTACATCCTAAAGAAGATCAGTCCTGGGCTTTCATTGGAAGGATTGATGTTGAAGCTGAAACTGAAATACTTTGGCCACCTGATGCAAACAATTGACTCATGGAAAAGCTTCTGATACTTCAAAATATTGAGGGCAGGAACATAAAGGGATGGCAGAGGATGAGATGGTTAGATAGCATCTCCAACACAATTGACATGAGTGGGTAAACTCAAGGAGCTGGTCACGGACAAGGAGGCCTGGCATGCTGTGGTTCATGGGGTCACAAAGAGTTGAACACCACTGAACTATTGAAGTGAACATTACATACAATTTAAATAAGCAGGGTGACAGTATGCAGCCTTGTCATACCCTTTTCCTTTTGAGAAGCATTCAGTTGTTTTACATTCAGTTCTAACTGTTGCTTCTTGAGCTGAAACAGATTTCCTGGAGGCAGGTAAGGTGATCCGGTATTCCTATCACTTTAAGAATTTTCCAGTTTGTTTTGATCCACACAGTCAAAAGCTTTGGTATAAACAATGAAGAAGAAATAGATTTTCCCCACCTTTGGAGCTCTCTTGTCACTTTGATAACCCCACACATGTTGGATATTTGATTATTAGTTCCTCTGCCTTTATTAAATCCAGCTTGAACATCGGGGATTTCATGGTTCATGTACTGTTGAAGCCTGGCTTGGAGAATTTTGAACATTACTTTGCTTCCGTTTTAGATGAGGACAATTGTATGGTTGTGTGAACAGTTTTTGGAATTGCCTGTCTATGGAATTGGATGAACTTTCCCAGTTCTGTGTCCACTGTTGAGTTTTCCAAATTTGCTGGCATATTGAATGAAGCATTCCCATAGCTATGAAATAACTCAAGTAGAATTCCATCAATTCCACAAGCGTTGTTCATAAGGATGCTTCATAAGGACTCCTTGACTTCACATTCTAAGATGTCTGGCTCTAGGTGCGTGGTCATTTTGGCTATCTGGTTCATGAGTACTTTCTTTGTGCAGTTCTTCTGTGAGCGCTGAAGAATTGATGCTTTTGAACTGTGGTGTTGGAGAAGACTCTTGAGAGTCCCTAGGACTGCAAGGAGATCCAACCAGTCCATTCTGAAGATCAGCCCTGGGATTTCTTTGGAAGGAATGATGCTAAAGCTGAAACTCCAGTACTCTGGGCACCTCATGTGAAGAGTTGACTCATTGGAAAAGACTCTGATGCTGGGAGGGATTGGGGGCAGGAGAAGAAGGGGACGACAGAGGATGAGATGGCTGGATGGCGTTACTGACTCGATGGACGTGAGTCTGAGTGAACTCCGGGATTTGGTGCGGACAGGGAGTCCTGGCATGCATGGGGTGCTGTGATTCATGGGGACACGACTGAGCGACTGATCTGATCTGTGTATTCTTGCCACCTCTTCTTAATATCTTCTGCTTCCATTAGGTCCGTGAAGTTTCTGTCTTTTATTTTGACCAACTTTGCATGCAATATTTCCTCGGTATCTCTAATTTTTTAGAGAGACTTCAAGTCATACCCATTCTATTATTTTTCTCTATGTCTTTGCATTGATCACTGAGGAAGCCTTTCTTAAGGGATTTGACGTAGGTTATACCTGAATAGTCTAATGTTTTTCTCTACTTTAAAATTTTAAGTTTGAATTTGGCAATAAGGAATTCATGATTTGAGCCATAGTCAGGTCACCATCCTGTTTTTGCTGACTACATATTGCTTCTCCATTTTGGCTGCAATGTGATGTCAGTCCTGAACTTACGGTGAATCCATGAGTAGAGTCTTCTCTTGTGTTGGTGGACCAGGGTGCGTGCTATATGTTGTGTGGTCTCTTGGCAGAACTCTGTTAGACTTTGACTGGATTCCTTTTGCACTCCAATGCCAAATTTGTCTGTTATTCCAGGTATCTCTTGATTTTCTACATTTGCATTCCATTCCTCTATGGGGAAAATGATGTCTTTTTTTGGATGTTAGTTCTAGATGGTCTTTCAAGTCTTCATACAAATGTTCCACTTCAGCTACTTCAGCATAACTGGTCAGGACACAGACTTGGTTTACTGTGCTGTTGAATGGTTTGTCTTGGAAATGAAGAGAGATCCTTCTTCTTCTTACACATCTTGTGATCTGTCAGCTTCATCTCTTCATCAACTGTGGAAGAACACACAACCACGCAGAAAAATATACAGAAAAGAGTCAACAATCTCACATATACAGACACAAATTAATATTCAAGACACAGGAAACAGGTAAACAGGAAACATAGGTGTTTCTGTAGCTGCAGAACCCGTTCTTTGTATGAAATATAAGATTTCCAGGTTTTTATGGTAAAATCTCCATTCTGATCTCAAATACTATATCAGTTCAGTTCAGTTCAGTCGCTCAGTTGTGTCTGACTCTTTGTGACCCCATGAATTGCAGCATGCCAGGCCTCCCTGTCCATCACCAACTCCTGGAGTTCACTCAAACTCAAGTCCATTGAGTGGGTGATGCCATCCAGCCATCTCATCCTCTGTCTTCCCCTTATCCTCCAGCCCTCAATCCCTCCCAGCATAAGAGTCTTTTCCAATGAGTCAACCAACTCTTCACAAGAGGTAGGCAAAGCACTGGAGTTTCAGCTTTAGCATCGTTCCTTCCAAAGTAAACAGGACTGATCTCCTTTTGAATGGACTGGTTGGATCTCCTTGCAGTCCAAGGCACTCTCAAGAGTCTTCTCCAACACCACAGTTCAAAAGCATCAATTCTTCAGGACTCAGCTTTCTTCACAGTCCAACTCTGACATCCGTACATGTCTACTGGAAAAACCATAGCCTTGACTAGATGGAACTTTGTTGACAAAGTAATGTCTCTGCTTTTCAATATGCTATCTAGGTTGGTCATAACATAAGCGTCTTTTAATTTCATGGCTGAAATCACCATCTACAGTGATTTTGGAGCCCCTCAAAATAAAGTCTGACACTGTTTCCACTGTTTCCCCATCTATTTCCCATGAACTGATGGGGCCAGATGCTATGGTTTTAGTTTTCTGAATGTTGAGCTTTAAGGCGACATTTTCACTCTCCTCTTTCACTTTCATCAAGAGGCTTTTGAGTTCCACTTGACTTTCTCCCGTAGAAGTCCAAAATTCTAGATGGAAAATTTGCACCTAAGTTGTGATACAGCTGATACAGAACATTACATATTTCATCAAACAAACTCTTTGTTTTGATATATGTTTGAGAAATGCAAACACTCTCTATGAAGAAACAGTGGTGTCCAGATTTTCATTTGTGAAATAGAATTGAAATTTCATACGGGTTCTTCTTATCTTCAGATCGAAGATTCAAATCTTCAGTGCCATGGTTTTCATATGTGAAATATACATATGTCCACATTTAATGGTAGAGAACCACCGCCCAGATTTTCATGCATAAGGTGGAGAGAATTCCACCTTTCATGTAAGAAGAACAGCTTCCATATTTTCATGAAGTGAAAAAGAAATGCAATATATCAGGTGGTAAATCCAGCATTGTTATATTGGCATGTAAAAATATAGGTGATTCTACATTTGTGTTTAGTTCAGTTCAGTTTCTGGATCTTGTCCAACTCTGCGACCCCACGGACTGCAGCACGCCATGCTTCCCTGTCCATCAACAATTCCTTGAGCATACCCAAACTCGTGTCCATCGAGTAGGTGATTCCATCCAACCACCTCATCTTCTGTCATCCTCTTCTTCTCCTGCCTTCAATCTTTCCAAGCGTCAGGGTCTTTTTAAATGCGTCATTTATTTGAATCAGGTGGCCAAATTATTGGAGTTTCACCTTCAAAATCAGTCCTTCCAATGAATAATCAGAAACGATTTCCTTTAGCCACCTTAAGGCCAAGAGACCCTTAAGAATCTCCACCAAAAGCACAGATTAAAAGCATCGATTCTTCCACCTTCAGCTATCTTTAGACTCCAAATCTCACATCCATACATGACTGCTAGAAAAGCCATATCTTTGACTATGTGAGCCTTTGTCGGCAAAGCAATGTCTCTGCTTTTCAGTATGCTGTCTAGTTTGGTCATAGCTTTCTTCCAAGGAGGATGTTTTAATTTCATGATGAAGTCAACATCTGAAGCAATTTTGGACCCACCAAAATAATGTCTTTTGCTCTTTCCATTGTTTCTCCATCCCTTTACTAATCAGTGATTGTATCAGAAGTCATGATCTTAGTTCTTTGAATATTGACATTTTAAGCCAGATTTTTCACTCTTCTCTTTCATTTTCATCAAGAAGCTCTTTAGTTCTTCTTCATTTTCTGCCATAAGGCTGATGTCGTCTACTTCTCTGAGTTTATTGATATTTCTCCCAGCAGTATTATTTAAAGCCTGTGCTTCATACAGCCTGGCATTTCTCATGTTGCACATTGCATTGAAATTAAATAAGCAGGGTGACAATATACAGCCTTGGTATAATCCTTTCCTTATTTGAAAGCACCCTGTTGCTCCATAGCCTGTTGCTTCTTCACCTGGATACAGATTTCTCAGGAGGCAGGTCAGGTGGTCGGTTTTCCCAGCACTTTGAATGTATTTAACAATTTTTTCTGATCCCCTCAGTCAAAGGCTTCTGTATAAAGAATGAAACAGGTCTTTTTTTTTTTATATCTTACTTTTTTGATGACCCCATGGTTGTTGGCAATTTGATCTTTTGTTCCTCACACTTTTCTAAATTCAGCTAGAACATGTGGAAGCTCATTGTTCAGGAACTGCTGAAGCCCAGATTGGAGAATTTTGAGCATTACTTCTCTCCCATTTGACATGGGGGAAAATGTGTGATAGTGGACATTCTTTGGTAATGCCTTTCTTTAGGATTGGACTGAAAACAGATATTTTCCAGTCCTCTTTCAACTGGTGAGTTTTTCAAATGTCCTGGCATATTGAATGTAGCACTTTCATAGAATCATCGGTTAGTCTGTGAAATAGGTCTACTGGAATTCCATCAGCTCCACTAGTTTTCTCCATAGTGATGATTCATAAGGATGGCTTGATTTCACATTCCAAGATGCCTGGCTCTAGGTGAGCGATCATCGTGGATATCTGGATATTGAAGATCCTTTTTGTATAGTTCTTCTGTGTATTATTCACACCTCTTCTTGATACATTCTGCTTCTGTTAAGTCAGTACCACTTCTGTTCTTTATTTCGACCATCTTTGCATGGAATGTTCCCGTGGTATCTCTAATTTTCTTGAACATATCTTGTCTTTGCCATTACATTATTTTCCTCTGTTTCTTTGCATTCTTCACTAAAGTCAGCTTTCTTATCTCTCCTTCCTCTTCTTTGTAATTCTGCATTCACATGGATATATCTTTGTCTTTCTCCTTTGCTTTCTCTTCTCTTCTTTTCTCAGTAACTTGTAAGGTATATTCAGACACCCATTTTGGCTTTTTGCAGTTTTTTTTTTTTTTTCTTGAGGATGGTCTTGATCACTGCCTTTTGTACACTTTCACAAACCTCTGTCCATAGTTACTCAGAAACCCTTTCTATCAGATCTAATCTCTTGAATCTATTTGTCACTTTCACTGTGTAATCAAAAGGGTTATGATTTAGGTTCTACCTGAAAATTCTAGTGGTTTCCCCACTTTTTTTTCAATTTAAGCCTGAAATTGGCAACAAGGAGGTCATGATCTGAGTTACAATAGATCCCAGTCTTGTTTTGCTGAGTGTATATAGTTACTCCATGTTTGGCCACAAATAAAAGAATCAATCTGATTTCAGTATGAGCATCTGGTAATGTCCTTGTGTAGAGTCTTCTCTGGTGTTCTTGGAAGTGAGTGCTTTGTATGAGCCGTGTGTTCCCTAGGCAAAACTCTGTTTCTTTTCAGTGGTTTCATTTTGTCCTCCAGGGCCATATTTGCATGCTACTCCTGGTGTCTCTTGACTTCCTATTTTGAATTCCATTCCCCTGTGATGAAAAGGACATATTTTATGCATGTATGTTCTATAAGTTCTTGTAGGTCTTCATAGAAAAAGCTATTACTTCATTTCCTTCAACATTACTATTACTTATAGTGGCATAGAATTAGATGACTGTAATATTGTTTGTTTTGAAAATGAACAGGGATCATTCTATCATTTTTGAGATTGCCTCCAAGTACTACATTTCAGACTCTTTGTTGACTATGGCCACTACTCCATTTTTTCTAAGAGCTTCATGCCCACAGTAGTAGACATAGTGGTCATTTGAGTCAAATTCACCCATTCCAGTCCATTTTAATTCACTGATTCCTAAAATGTTGATGTTCACTCTTGGCACCCCCTGTTTGACCCCTTGCAATTCTCCGTAATTCATGGACATAACCTTCCAGGTTCCTATGCAACATTACTCTTTTTTAAATTTAAATATATT
Organism: Bos taurus; assembly: GCF_002263795.3. Taxonomy (NCBI): domain Eukaryota; kingdom Metazoa; phylum Chordata; class Mammalia; order Artiodactyla; family Bovidae; genus Bos; species Bos taurus. Next base: position 26,869,985 of record NC_082638.1, read on the forward strand.
TATTTTAATTAGAGGCTAATTACTTGACAATATTGTACTGGTTTTGCCATACATCAACATGAATCCGCCACGGGTGTACACATGTTCCCCATCCTGAATCCCCCTCCCACCTCCCTCCCCATACCGTCCCTCTGGGTCATCCCAGTACTCCAGCCCCAAGCTTCATGTATCCTGCATCCTGCATTGAACCTTGACTGGCAGTTCTTTTCTTATATGATATTATATATGTTTCAATGCCATTCTCCCAAATCATCCCCCCCTCCCTCTCCCACAGGGCCCAAAAAGCTGTTCTACACATTTGTGTCTCTTTTGCTCTCTCACATACAGGGTTATTACCATCTTTCTAAGTTCCATATATATGCATTAGTATATTGTATTGGAGTTTTTCTGTCTGGCTTATGTCACTCTGTATAATAGGCTCCAGTTCCATCCACCTCATTAGAACTGATTCAAATGAATTCTTTTTAATGGCTGAGTAATACTCCATTGTGTATTTGTACCACAGCTTTCTTACCCATTCATCTGCTGATGGTCATCTAGGTTGCTTCCATGTCCTGGCTATTAGAAACAGTGATGTGATGAACATTGGGGTACACGTGGCTCTTTCAATTCTGGTTTCCTCAGTGTGTATGCACAGCAGTGGGATTGCTGGGTTATATGGCAGCATTACTCCTTATAGCATCGGACTTCATTCCATCACCAGTCATATCTACAACTGGGTGCTGTTTTTTCTCTGGTTCTATGCCTTCATGGAAAAGAATTTTCTTTCTGTAGTTTCTTCTCAACTGATCTCCTGTAGCATATCAGGCACCTGCCACCCTTGGGAGCTCTTCTTTCTGTATGGTATACTTTGCCATAGCATCCTGCTAATGGCTTTCTCAAAGCAGGGATACTGAAGAGGTTTTCCATTTCCTTCTCCAAGGACCTCGTTTTGTCAGAACGCTTCACCATGACCCGTCCATCTTGGGTGGCCCTACACCCATGACTCATAGTTTCATTGAGTTAGACAAGGCTATGGACCATGTGATCAGTTTGGATAGTTTTCTGTGATTATGATTTTCATTCTCTTTACCCTCTGATGAATAAGAATAAGAGGCTTGTGGAAACTTCCTTATGGGAAAGACTAACTGAGGGGGAATCTGTTTCTTGTTCTGATGGACAGGGCCATGTTTGGTTCAGTTTTGTGGCTCAATCATGTTCAAATCTTTGTTGATTTGAACAAGCTCCACATAAACTGGAGCTTGCCAGGAATCCCTGTTGGTCACCATCTCACTAAGTTTACTCAGTCTCATATCCATTGATTCAGTGATTCCATCCAATCTTCTCATCCTGTGTTGTCCCTCCTCCTCCTGCCTTGAACCTTTCCCAGCATCATGATCCTTTCCAATGTGTCAGTTCTTCACATCGTGTGACCAAAGTATTGGAGTTTCACCTTTAGCCCCAGTCCTTGCAAAGAATATTCAGGATTGATGTCCTTTAGGATGGACTGGTTGGATTTCTCCTAGCCATCCAAGAGACTCTCAAGAGCCTTCTCCAACACCACAGTTCAAAAGCATTAATTTTCCTGCTCACCTTACATTATAGTTCATCTCTCACCTCCATACATGACTTCTGGATAAACAAAGGCTTTGACTAAATGTATATTTCAGGTAAAATTGCTTCATTCAAATTTTCATATCTGAAATATGTACCGTTCATATCTTATAAGACAAATTGTGGCCTGGTTTCCACATGTGAAAGGAACAAAAATCCGACTTTGCCATGTCCAAGATTCCTCAGCAGTTTTTCTTACGTCAAATATAGAGAATTCACTACCGCATATTGGAGACCCTGCTTGCAGATTTACATACATGAGATATAGAGAATTTCCTATTTCAGTTAGAAACATCTACATCTAGATGGCGAAATAAAAAATATAAGGAATACTATGTTTTAAGCAACTTTGTTAGTATATATTTTTAACTGATGGACAATTATTTTACAGAATTTTGTTTGGTATTAAACTTTAACATTCAGTTGAGAATACCATATTTCATGCAAGAAAGTATGTGCCTTGATTTTTATACATGAAATAACGTGCATTCCATAATTCATGTTAAATTATCAAGGACCCACCTTTTAGTGCATGAATTCCACAGATTTCATCTATCATACTGCAAAGTTCAAAGCTATATTTTCAAAAGGGAAAGAGAAACAATTGCATATTTCATGTAACAAAAACTGTGCTCAGTTTTTGGTCCTGGAAATATGGAGAATTTCATCTTTAATATAGGAAAATGGACACCCAGATTTTCTAATGGCATGTCCCATAAGGACGTGTATACCCTCATTTTCACATTTGAAATGTACAATACTCTGTATTACATGTAAACATCGTTGTATTAAAATTTGCTTCCTGAATAATTGAATCTCTCATAGATTAAGAAGTGAAATATCCACCCAGACTTTCATAAATGAAATGGAGAGATATTCGTAATTCATAAAGAAGCATTTAATTTTCCTAAGGGGATATAGAAAATTCCATATTTCAGGTACAAAAATCTCCTCCTGATTGACATATATGAGACAGAGTTTTTGCTGGTTTTCAGTTGACTGGCCAGTTCCAACACTGTAACACCGGGGACAGCATCACTGCAGCCTTCCCAACCCTTCCCTGTTTCCAACACTTTGCTCAGACTCACCTTTGTTGAGTCAAGAGATTCCAGGATGGACGTCCAAGCAACTCAACTTCTGTTGCCTTCTTCTCCTTCACTCAGTCTTTCCCACATTAGAGCCAATAATGTTTCATGACAAGTTAGAGTGGCAGTCTTTTCTCATGAGTCCTTTAGCCAAAATATTGGAGCTTGAGCTTCAGCATCAGACCTTCCAATGAACATTTACAGTTAGTTTCTTTTAGGATTGACTGGGTTGAACTCCTGCTGTTCAAGGGACTCTCAGTAGTTGCCTTCAGGACAGGGTTCAAACCTCAGTTTTGATACTCAGGCTTCTTTATAGTCGAACTCTCACATCCATACATCGGCTCAGATCAGTTCAGTTCATTCTCGCAATCATATCCAACTCTTTGTGACCACATGGACCACAGGAGTCCAGGTCTCCCTGTCCATCACCAACTCCCAGAGTCTACACAAACTCATGCCCATTGAGTCTGCTATGCCATCCAACCATTTCCTCCTCTGTCATCCCCTTGCCCTCCTTCCCTCAATCTTTCCCAGCATCAGGGTCTTTTCCCATGAGTCAGCTCTTCTTATCAGTTGGGCAAAGTATTGGAATTTCAGCTTCAACAGCAGTTTTTCAAATGAACATCCAGGGACTGAACTCCTTAAGATGGAATGATTGGATCTCCTGCAGTCCAAGGGTTTCTCAAGAGTCTTCTCCAAAATCACAGTTCAAAAGCATCATTTATTCTTCTCAGCTTTCTATATAGTCCAACTGTCACATCCATATATGACTACTGGAGAAACAGTAGCCTTGACTAGACAGATATTTGTTGGCAAAGTAATGTCTCTGCTTTTTAATAGACAGTGTAGGTTGCTCATAAACTTTCTTTCAAAGAGGAAGCATCTTTTAATTTCATGGATACAGTCACCATCTGCAGTGATTTGGACCCACCATCCACCAATAAAATAAATAAGGTCTAACATTGTTTCCCTATCTATTTGGCATGAAGTGATGGGACCAGATACCATGATCTTAGTTTTCTGAATGTTGAATTTTAAGTCATTTTTTTCTCTCTTTTTCACTTTCATCAAGAGACTTTTAGATCTTCCGTTTTTTCTGTCATAAGGGTGGTGTCATCTGCATGTTTATATTTATTGATATTTCTTGGCGCAAGCTTGATTCCAGCTTGTACTTCATACAACCCAGTGTTTCTCATGATGTATTATGCATATAAATTAAATAAGCAGGGTGACAATACAGCCTTGACCTACTCCATTTCCTATTTGAACCAGCCTGCTCTTCTATGCCTTGTTCTAACTGTTTCTTACTGACCTGCATCCAGATTTATCAAGAGACAGCCCAGGTGGTCTGATACTCCCATTTCTTGTAGAATTTTTCAGTTTGTTGTGATCCATAGAGTCAAAGTCTTTGGCATAGTCAATAAAGCAGAAATTGATGTTTTTCTGAAACTCTCTTGCTTTTTCAGAGATCCAGCAGATGTTTGCAATTTAATCTCTAGTTCCTCTGTCTTTTCCAAAACCAGCTTGAACATCTGGAAGTTCACAGTTCACATATTGTTGAAGCCTACCTTGGAGAATTTTGAGTATTACTTTACTAGTGCATGAGATGAAGGCAATTGTGTTGTAGTTTGAGTATTCTTTGGCATTACCTCTCTTTGGGATTGGAATGCAAACTGACATTCCATTCCTGTGGCCATTACTGAGTTTTCCTAATTCACTAGAGCAGCGAGCTGTGGCTCTGTGGCACTGGAACAGCCAGCAGTCAGGAGGAGATATCCCACGTCCAAGGTAAGGAGCAGCGGCTGTACTTTGCAGTAGCAGGAGTGAAGAGATACTGCACATCCAAGGTAAGAGAAATCCCAGTAAGATGGTAGGTGCTGAGAGAGGGCATTAGGGGGCAGAAACACTGAAACCACCATCGCAGAAACTTAACCAATCTATCACATGAACCCCGGCTTGTCTATCTCAGTGGAACTAAGCCATGCTTTGTAGGCTCACACAAGGTGGACATCCATACATATCCCCTGAGGGGGCGGGGGGAGGAAAAACTAGCTTTGCCTGGGGGTGGGGGGAAGGAAAAACCAGCTTTGCCTAAACGGACCTTTGTCAACAAAATGATGTCTCTGCTTCTCAGCACATTGTATCTAGGTTTATCATAGGTTTTCTTCCGTGGAGCTAGAGTGTCCTATTTTCGTGGCTGTAATCACTGTCCCCAATGATTTTGGAGACCAGGAACACTGTCGTCTTTCTATGTTTAACCTTTGTATTTGAAAAACTGCATTTAGCCTTTGTTCTGCATCATTTTATACCCAAGTCCAAACTTGCCTGTTACCCATGTATCTCCTGACTTCCTGTTTTACATCACAGTCAGCTATCATGAAAAGGGCATCTCTTTTGGGTGGTAATTTTAGAAAATCTTGGATGTTTTCCTAAACTATTAAAGTTCCGTGATAGCTTCAGTGGTAAAAATTTGAAATGCAGAAATTTGCATTGTTTATCTATGAAAATCTACATTCAAATTTTCATACAAAATTAAGGAATTCCACATGTGCAGTAGGAAGCATAATCATCCTGAATTTCAAAAGTGAATTATAGAGAATAGCAACTTTCAAATAGAATTGACACCTATGTTTTCCTATGTGAAATTTAGAGACTCATATAGGAAAATCTACACCAAAATTCTTATATGTGAAATATAGAGAATTTATATTTCATTTAGGAATAGTACCCTTGATTTTAATATTTGAAAGATAGGAATTCCATATTTCAAGCAGTCAATCCAACATCTGGATATTCAATGAAATACAGGAAATTCATATTATATGAAAGAAATTTAAAAATTTAGAACTTATTTATATTTTTTAGAAAGTATTTATTTATTTATGGCTGCACTTTCTTCATTGCTGTGCACAAAGTTTCTCAAGTTACAGTAGTTGGGGACTACTCTTCATTGCAGTTAGCTAGTGTCTCACGGTACTCCCTTCTATTGCAAACAGAAGCCCTAGGACGCCCAGATTAGGTAGTTGGGGCAAAAAGGGTTATTTACTTTGGTAGCATGTGCCATATCTTCAGACCAAGGATCGAACCCACGTCCCCTGCATTGGCAGGGAAATTCTAAACCCACAGGATCACTGGAGAAACCCAGCAGGCTTTTTTAAAAGTATATATATATATTTTTAAATTTCATTTATATTAATTGGGGCCTAATTACTTTAAAATATTGGAGACTAGTCTAAGATGATGGAGGAGTAGGACGGGGAGAACACTTTCTCCCCCACAAATTCATCAAAAGAGCATTTAAACGTCGAGTAAATTCCACAAAACAACTTCTGAATGCCGGCAGAGGACATCCGGCACCCAGAAAAGCAATCCAACTCTTCGAAAGGAGGTAGGAAAAAATATAACAGACAAAAAAAGAGACAAAAGAGGGAGGGACGGAGTTCCGTCCCGGGAAGGGAGTCTTAAAAAGAGAGAAGTTTCCAAACACCAGGAAACCTTCTCACTGCCGAATCTGTGCCGAGCTTTGGAAGCACAGAGGGCAACATAACGGGGAGAAAAAATAAATAAACAATTAAAACTCGAAGATTGCGAGTCCTACAGTAACTCCCCCAGCAGAGAAGCAGCGCAGACGCCTGCACGCACCATTAGCAAGCGGGGGCTGGGCAGGGAGGCGCAGCGCGGGCTGCATCGCTTAGAGTAAGAATCTGGCCTGAATACCCTGAGCACTATCTGAGCGAAATAATCTGGGCTAGCAAACCAGACTGTGGGATATCTACCACGCGAAAAGCCAGCCCCAACCTAAGACACCGCCAGGCCTGCGCAGGGAACAAAGAACTGAACAGAGATAGCTGGCTGCAGACCTTCCCCCTCCAGTGACAGGCAGCCAGAGCCGGAAGGGGGCAATCGCAGCCCCAGAGAGACATTATCTATAAAACTGTAAGCCGGCTTCTTTGCTAACTAAAACTTCTTGGGGGTCTGGACGGTTAACATCTGCCTGAGAAGGTGCGCAGGTTTTATACCCAGATAACCGAGTGGCTGGGAGGCGATAAGTCGCAGTATTGGCTCTCGCCAAGCACCTCATCACTTGAGCTGCTCGGACCTGGGAAGAGCACAAAAATCAGGCCCAACTGAGTCTGCGCCTCTGAGGACTGCCCGAGCGCCTGAACCTGAGCGGCTTGGACGTGGAGGTACATGCAGCCCAGGGCCAGCCTCGGATTGTTCCCAGCGGAACAACCTAGAGCCCGAGCAGTGTGGGCAGGGAGGCTACAAGCGCCATGAGCGGGGGCAGACCCAGTGTGGCTGAGGCACTGCGAGCGCACGCCAGTGTTATTTGTTTGCAGCATCCCTCCCTCCCTCCCCACAGCGCGACTGAACAAAGAGAAGAAATACAGCTCCACCCATCAGAACACCGACACAAGCTTCCCTAACCAGGAAACCGTGACAAGCCACCTGTACAAACCCACACACAGTGAGGAAAAGCCACAATAAAGGGAACTCCACAAACTGCCAGAATACAGAAAGGACACCCCAAACTCAGCAATTTAAACAAGATGAAGAGACAGAGGAATAGCCAGCAGATAAAGGAACAGGATAAATGCCCACCAAACCAAACAAAAGAGGAAGAGATAGGGAATCTACTGATAAAGAATTCCGAATAATGATAGTGAAATTGATCCAAAATCTTGAAATTAAAATGGAATCACAGATAAATAGCGTGGAGACAAGGATTGAGAAGATGCAAGAAAGGTTTAACAAGGACCTAGAAGAAATAAAAAAGAGTCAATATATAATGAATAATGCAATAAATGAAATTAAAAACACTCTGGAGGCAACAAATAGTAGAATAAGAGAGGCAGAAGATAGGATTAGTGAATTAGAAGATAGAATGGTAGAAATAAATGAATCAGAGAGAATAAAAGAAAAACAAATTAAAAAAATGAGGACAATCTCAGAGACCTCCAGGACAATATTAAACGCTACAACATTCAAATCGTAGGGGTTCCAGAAGAAGAAGACAAAAAGAAAGACCATGAGAAAATACTTGAGGAGATAATAGTTGAAAACTTCCCTAAACTGGGGAAGGAAATAATCACCCAAGTCCAAGAAACCCAGAGAGTCGCAAACAGGATAAACCCAAGGCGAAACACCCCAAGACACATATTAATCAAATTAACAAAGATCAAACACAAAGAACAAATATTAAAAGCAGCAAGGGAAAAACAACAAATAACACACAAGGGAATTCCCATAAGGATAACAGCTGATCTTTCAATAGAAACTCTTCAAGCCAGGAGGGAATGGCAAGACATACTTAAAATGATGAAAGAAAATAACCTACAGCCCAAATTATTGTACCCAGCAAGGATTTCATTCAAGTATGAAGGAGAAATCAAAAGCTTCTCAGACAAGCAAAAGCTGAGAGAATTCTGCACCACCAAACCATCTCTACAACAAATACTAAAGGATATTCTCTAGACAGGAAACACAGAAACGGTGTATAAATTCGAACCCCAAACAATAAAGTAAATGGCAACGGGACCATACTTATCAGTAATTACCTTAAACGTAAATGGGTTGAATGCCCCAACCAAAAGACAAAGACTGGCTGAATGGATACAAAAACAAGACCCCTACATATGTTGTCTACAGGAGACCCACCTCAAAACAGGGGACACATACAGACTGAAAGTGAAAGGCTGGAAAAAGATTTTCCATGCAAATAGGGACCAAAAGAAAGCAGGAGTAGCAATACTCATATCAGATAAAATAGACTTTAAAACAAAGGTTGTGAAAAGAGACAAAGAAGGCCACTACATAATGATCAAAGGATCAATCCAAGAAGAAGATATAACAATTATAAATATATATGCACCCAACACGGGAGCACCGCAGTATGTAAGACAAATGCTAACAAGTATGAAAGGAGAAATTAACAATAACACAATAATAGTGGGAGACTTTAATACCCCACTCACACCTATGGATAGATCAACTAAACAGAAAATTAACAAGGAAACACAAACTTTAAATGACACAATAGACCAGTTAGACCTAATTGATACCTATAGGACATTTCAACCCAAAACAATGAATTTCACCTTTTTCTCAAGCACACATGGAACCTTCTCCAGGATAGATCACATCCTGGGCCATAAAGCTAGCCTTGGTAAATTCAAAAAAATAGAAATAATTCCAAGCATCTTTTCTGACCACAATGCAGTAAGATTAGATCTCAATTACAGGAGAAAAACTATTAAAAATTCCAACATATGGAGGCTGAACAACACGCTGCTGAATAACCAACAAATCACAGAAGAAATCAAAAAAGAAATCAAAATTTGCATAGAAACGATTGAAAATGAAAACACAACAACCCAAAACCTGTGGGACACAGTAAAAGCAGTCCTAAGGGGAAAGTTCATAGCAATACAGGCACACCTCAAGAAACAAGAAAAAGGTCAAATAAATAACCTAACTCTACACCTAAAGCAACTAGAAAAGGAAGAAATGAAGAACCTCAGGGTTAGTAGAAGGAAAGAAATCTTAAAAATTAGAGCAGAAATAAATGCAAAAGAAACAAAAGAGACCATAGCAAAAATCAACAAAGCCAAAAGCTGGTTCTTTGAAAGGATAAATAAAATTGACAAACCATTAGCCAGACTCATCAAGAAACAAGGGGAGAAAAATCAAATCAATAAAATTAGAAACGAAAATGGAGAGATCACAACAGACAACACAGAAATACAAAGGATCATAAGAGACTATTATCAACAATTATATGCCAATAAAATGGACAACGAGGAAGAAATGGACAAATTCTTAGAAAAGTACAACTTTCCACAACTCGACCAGGAAGAAATAGAAAACCTTAAAAAACCCATCACAAGCACGGAAATTGAAACTGTAATAAAAAATCTTCCAGCAAAGAAAAGCCCAGGTCCAGACGGCTTCACAGCTGAATTCTACCAAAAATTTAGAGAAGAGCTAACACCTATCCTGCTCAAACACTTCCAGAAAATTGCAGAGGAAGGTAAACTTCCAAACTCATTCTATGAGGCCACCATCACCCTAATACCAAAACCTGACAAGGATCCCACAAAAAAAGAAAACTACAGGCCAGTATCACTGATGAACATAGATGCAAAAATCCTTAACAAAATTCTAGCAATCAGAATCCAACAACACATTAAAAAGATCATACACCATGACTAAGTGGGCTTTATCCCAGGGATGCAAGGATTCTTCAATATCCGCAAATCAATCAATGTAATACACCACATTAACAAATTGAAAAATAGAAACCATATGATTATCTCAAAAGATGCAGAGAAAGCCTTTGACAAAATTCAACACCCATTTATGATAAAAACTCTCCAGAAAGCAGGAATAGAAGGAACATACCTCAACAAAATAAAAGGTATATATGACAAACCCACAGCGAACATTATCCTCAATGGTGAAAAATTGAAAGCATTTCCTCTAAAGTCAGGAACAAGACAAGGGTGCCCACTTTCACCATTACTATTCAACATAGTTTTGGAAGTTTTGGCCACAGCAATCAGAGCAGAAAAAGAAATAAAAGGAATCCAAATTGGAAAAGAAGAAGTAAAACTCTCACTATTTGCAGATGACATGATCCTCTACATAGAAAACCCTAAAGACTCCACCAGAAAATTACTAGAACTAATCAATGATTATAGTAAAGTTGCAGGATATAAAATCAACACACAGAAATCCGTTGCATTCCTATACACTAATAATGAGAAAACAGAAAGAGAAATTAAGGAAACAGTTCCATTCACCATTGCAACGAAAAGAATGAAATACTTAGGAATATATCTACCTAAAGAAACTAAAGACCTATATATAGAAAACTATAAAACACTGGTGAAAGAAATCAAAGAGGACACTAATAGATGGAGAAATATACCATGTTCATGGATTGGAAGAATCAATATAGTGAAAATGAGTATACTACCCAAAGCAATTTATAGATTCAATGCAATCCCTATCAAGCTACCAACAGTATTCTTCACAGAGCTAGAACAAATAATTTCACAATTTGTATGGAAATACAAAAAACCTCGAATAGCCAAAGCGATCTTGAGAAAGAAAAATGGAACTGGAGGAATCAACCTACCTGACTTCAGGCTCTACTACAAAGCCACAGTTATCAAAACAGTATGGTACTGGCACAAGGACAGAAATATAGATCAATGGAACAAAATAGAAAGCCCAGAGATAAATCCACGCACATATGGACAGCTTATCTTTGACAAAGGAGGCAATAATATACAATGGATTAAAGACAATCTCTTTAACAAGTGGTGCTGGGAAATCTGGTCAACCACTTGTAAAAGAATGAAACTAGAACACTTTGTAACACCATATACAAAAATAAACTCAAAATGGATTAAAGATCTCAACGTAAGACCAGAAACTATAAAACTCCTAGAGGAGAACAGAGGCAAAACACTCTCTTCCATACATCACAGCAGGATCCTCTATGACCCACCTCCCAGAATATTGGAAATCAAAGCAAAAATAAACAAATGGGACCTAATTAAACTTAAAAGCTTCTGCACATCAAAGGAAACTATTAGCAAGGTGAAAAGACAGCCTTCAGAATGGGAGAAAATAATAGCAAATGAAGCAACTGACAAACAACTAATCTCAAAAATATACAAGCAACTCCTACAACTCAACTCCAGAAAAATAAACGACCCAATCAAAAAAATGGGCCAAAGATCTAAATAGACATTTCTCCAAGGAAGACATACAGATGGCTAACAAACACATGAAAAGATGCTCAACATCACTCATTATCAGAGAAATGCAAATCAAAACCACTATGAGGTACCATTTCACACCAGTCAGAATGGCTGCAATCCAAAAGTCTACAAATAATAAATGCTGGAGAGGGTGTGGAGAAAAGGGAACCCTCTTACACTGTTGGTGGGAATGCAAACTAGTACAGCCACTATGGAGAACAGTGTGGAGATTCCTTAAAAAACGGGAAATAGAACTGCCTTATGATCCAGTAATCCCACTGCTGGGCATACACACTGAGGAAACCAGAAGGGAAAGAGACACGTGGACCCCAATGTTCATCGCAGCACTGTTTATAATAGCCAGAACATGGAAGCAAAAATAAAATAAAATAAAATATTGTAGTTGGTTTTCCATACACTGGCATGAATCAGCCATGTGTTTACATGTGTTCCTGATATGAACATTCCTTCCACATCCCTCCCCATCCCATCCCTCAGGATCATCCCAGTGCACCAGCCCTGAGGACCTTCTCTCATGTATCAAATCCAAACTGGAGATCTGTTTCTCATATCATAATATACATTTTTCAATGCTAACCTCTAAAATCATCCCACCCTCGCCTTCTCTTCAGATCAGATCAGATCAAATCAGCTGCTCAGTCGTATCCGACTCTTTGTGACCCCATGAATTGCAGCACGCCAGGCCTCCCTGTCCATCACCAACTCCCGGAGTTCACCCAGACTCATGTCCATCTAGTCAGTGATGCCATCCAGTCATCACATCCTCTGTCGTCCCCTTCTCCTCTTGCCCCCAATCCCTGCCAGCATCAAAGCCTTTTCCAATGAGTCAATTCTTCACATGAGGTGGCCAAAGAACTGGAGTTTCAGCTTTAGCATCATTCCTTCCAAAGAAATCCCAGGGTTGATCTTCTTCAGAATGGACTAGTTGGATCTCCTTGCAGTCCAAGGCACTCTGAAGAGTCTTCCCCAACACCAGAGTTCAAAAGCATCAATTCTTTGGCGCTCAGCCTTCTTCACAGTCCAACTATCACATCCATACATGACCACAGGAAAAGCCATAGCCTTGACTAGACGAACCTTTGTTGGAAAAATAGTGTCTCTGCTTTTGAATATGCTATCTAGGTTACAGAGTGCAAAATACCGTTCTGTACATTTATGTCTATATTGCTGTCTCACATATAGGGTCATCGTTACCATCTTTCTAAATTCCATATACATGTGTTAGTATACTCCTGATCCTGGGCATTTTCTTTCCTTTGGCCTCTTCTCATCTTTTGATGTATTCCATAGATACAGGGTCTGTGTCATTAATCATGTATATTTAATTTGCAGCGTGCACAACTGGTTGGAAGGTTTCCAATCCTCTTGCTTAATGGCTCTATCCCTGGGTCTCTGGTGTAATTTTTGTCCTTCCTCACATGTGGTCACCAAAGGAGTCTGCCCTGAGAAACTCGTGGCACACCGGGGCCTGCCTGGGTGAGCACAGGATGTGGTACAGCTGCTTGGAGTGCTGGAACCCTGGTGGTGCCAATTATGAATAGGAGCCAGTAGCCACGGGCAGAAGAGATTTGGCCTTAATGGGATCATTATCTAGCGTGTTTTTGCAGAAGCATGAGTAATACTTCTGACTGGTCTTTCTCTATTGCCTTGTAGTAGGTGTTAACAGGCAGGAAGAGGAGTGGCTACAAAGGTATCTCTACCTCCTGAGTGTGACACAGCAGTAAGGTCCTGCCTCTTTGGCAGTTTGTGATTTCTCAAAAGGCATTTTCTGCTACACAACTACTCATACGTGCTCCGTCAGGCCATCTCCACATAACCAACAACAGTCCTCTCCCAGGATGGCTCTCTAAATCCCGTGTCCAGCTTCCAGACCCCATGCACACTGGTTGAGCTGCATTGCAGTTTGGGCCATATAGAGCCACGACACACATTATCTGTGTAACTTTTGCTCTACATAAATAATATTTCATCAGCTGTTCTACCTTGCTTCCTTTTAGTCCAAAGCAATTTACCCTTTACTGAAGGGGCTTGCCTCATTCTGGAAAACTCTTCCCTGCTTCTCCATCTCCCACCACAAGGCTCAGGTTTTGTTTTGCTTCCTCTTATACTCCTTCTCCCATCCTAATTCCTTCCCACCCAGGTATGTCTGAAACCCACATGGGACACTCTGGGGACTAGGGTCTTCTGCTAGTATTTATCTGATGCTCTGGGAAAACTGTTGACCATGTAGAAGTATTATTTCTGATCTATACATTGAGAGAGGTGTATTTCATATCCTTCTACATTTCTGCCTTCTTTGAACTTCTCAGTGTTTCCTGGAAAGCTCTATTATTCTTTTTCCTTGACAGCAAAACATGAAACATTAGTGGACATGAATTACTCTGTTTGATGGGACGTTGCTTACGTACACATGTCACTGGCATTACTTTGACTTCCAACATGCCATCAAGCACATTTGTTGTTGTTGTTGTTTTCCCCCTAGAAAATTTCTCTTAATGATGAATTGTCGTCAGCATGAAGAAATGCAGAACTTTCCACATAAAATATAATAGCATAACTGGGCTCAAAAAGTCAGCACTTGAATATATCTAGCTATATCTTGAATGTTCCTGACATTTTCCCAGAGTACCGATGTCTGATTTTGAATCTCAAAGCTTAATTCCATTCAGTGAGTCTCAAGGGTCAGAGACTGCCATGGGCATAATTTAATTCCTGTAGAATAAGTTGGCAAGTTCATACTGACTTGACTACTTGGTACTTGACTACTTGGTAAAGAGAGAAAATGACAATAGCAACAATGACCAAAAAATAAACAAACAAAAAAACACAGAAATGTGTAGTTAGGGATTCAGTCATAACAGGTACACATGAATTGATGTATGGACTATATAATCATCTATATCTGCTTAATTGTTTCTGCTAATGACTTGGACACTGTGAATCGCACACAAACCATTAAAAAAGAAAAGTAATTTTGGAAAATTCTTAGAGAAAAGAATACTAGAATCCCTTACCTGTCTCCTGGGAAATGTGTACGCTATTAAATTTACAACAGTTAGACCTGGACACGGGACAATGAAGTGATTCAAAATCGGGAAAGGAATCAGTCAAAGCTATCTAGTGTTGCCCTGGTTATTTGACTTCTGTGCAGAGGACATCATGAAAAAATAAAATCCCAGATGAATCTCAAGCTAGACACAAAATTTATGTGGGCGATATGATAACTTAGTTATCCAGATGACAACACCCAAATGACAGAAGAATAATAGGAATTAAGGCACCTCTTGATGAAGGTATTACCTGTTTCAAGTACAGACATCTGAAATGACATAGTCCTTCATAAAATAAGAAATTCTCAGTTTCACATATGAAAATCTAGATGCATATTTCAGAATGTGAAATATAAATTTCAGTCACATATACAAATCTGGGGACAATTTTTCCAACTAGAAATGTGGAATTCTCACATGAAAGTATAGATACAATATTTTCTGTGTAAAATGTGGAATTTTTCATGTTAGAGATATGAAAATCGGGATGCAGATTCTTTGACAGGAAATACAAAAATGGCTATTTCACATATCAAAATATAGTCACAGGTTTTTCTCACATGAAATATGGAATTTTTTCATATTTCTCATTTGAAAATCTTTGTGCTGTCTTTCCTTCATGAAATATTGAATACTGTCTATTTAACATTTGAAAAAAGTGCATTCATTCTCCTACAAGAAATGCAGAATTTTCCCACAGATTTTTATGCTTGAGCTGTGAAATTCTCTATATTTCCATCAAGAAAGCTTGAATGAAGGTCTTCTGATATGAGATTTGGAATTTTGTGTATTTCACATATAACAATTTGGGGAGAAATGTTCTCATATGAAATATGAAATCTTGATTATTCACTTATGAAATTTTTTCTAGATTTGTACACATGAAACTTATATGCAGGTCAGGAAGAAACAGTTAGAACTGAACATGGAACAACAGACTGGTTCCAATTAGGAAAAGGAGGACCACAAGCCTATATATTGTCACCCGGCTTATTTAAATTATATGCAGGGTACATCACGAGAAACATTTGGCTGGAAGAAGTGCAAGCTGGAATCAAGATTGCTGGGAGAAATATCAGTAACCTCAGATATGCAGATGACACCACCCTTATGGCAGAAAGAGAAGACGAACAAAAAAGCCTCTAGAAGAAAGTGAAAGAGGAGGGTGAAAAAGTTGGGTTAAAGCTCAACATTAACAAAACAAAGATCATGGCATCTGGTCCCATCACTTCATGAGAAATAGATGGTGAAACAGTGGAAACAATGTCAGATTTATTTTTGGGGGCTCCAAAATCACTGCAGATAATGAGCAGCCATGAAATTAAAAGATACTTACTCATTGGAAGAAAAGTTATGACCAAGCTAGATAGCATATGCAAAAGCAGAGATATTACTTTGTCAAGAAAGATTCATCTAGTCAAGGCTATGGTTTTTCCAGTGGTCATATATGGATGTGACAGTTGGACTGTGAAGATTGTTGAGCGCTGAAGAACTGACGCTTTTGATCTGTGGTGTTGGAGAAGACTCCTGAGAGTCCCTTGGACTGCAAGGAGATCCAACCAGTGCATTTGGAAGGAGATCAGCCCTGGGATTTCTTTGGAAGGACTGATGCTACAGCTGAAACTCCAGTACTTTGGCCACCTCATAGGAAGAGTTGACTCATTGGAAAAGACTCTGATGATGGGAGAGATTGGGGACAGAAGGAAAAGGGGATGACAGAGGATGAGATGGTTGGACAGCATCACTGACTCGATGGAAGTGAGTTAGAATAAACTCCGGGAGATGGTGATGGACAGGGAGGCCTGGCATACTGCAATTCATGGGGTTGCAAAGAGTCAGACATGACTGAGTGACTGAACTAAACTGAACTGAACTGTATACGTGAAATAGAGAATTTTCAATGAATCAGAAATTGATATTTGAGCTAAAACATCAAATAGGTACAGCTATATTTCATATATTTCCTGAATAACAGAAAGGGTTCTCTGTATTTCTTTGAAAAAAGTCTGGGTGAAGATTTCTCTGCATGAAATAGGGGATTAGCATATTTTACACATGCAAAACCAAAACACTTATGATTATACAGTGGAAGTGATAAATAGATTCAGGGGATTCTATCTGATAGACAGAGTGCCTGAAGACCTATGGGTGGAGGCGTGACATTGTACAGTAATCAGGGATAAAGACCATTCCCATATAAAAGAAATGCAAAATGACAAAGTGATGAGGCCTTACAAAGATCTGAAAAGACCAAAGACGCAAAACAAAAACGGGAAAATGAAAACAATACCCATTTGAGTGCAGAGTCCCAAAGAATAGCAAGGAGAGATAAAACCTTCCTCAGTTATCAAAACCAGTTAATAGAGGAAATAAATAGAATGGGAAAGCCTACAGATCTCTTCGAGAAAATCAGAGATACCAAGGGCAAATTTCATGCAAAGAGGGGCACAATAAAGGACAGAAATGGTATGGAGATAACAGAAGCAGAAGCTCTTAAGAAGAGGAGGGAAGAATACACAGATGAACTATGCACAAAAGATCTTCATGACCCAGTTAAGCACAATGGTGTGATCACTCACCTAGAGCCAGACGTCCTGGAATGCAAAGTCAAGTCAGACTTTAGAAGCATAACTATAAACAAAGCTCATGGAGGTGATGGAATTCAGTTGAGCTCTTTCACATTCTAAAAGATGATGTTGTGAGTGTGCTGCCCTCCATATGCCAGCACATTTGGAAGACACAGCTGTGACCAGATGACTGGAAAAGTTCAGTTTTCATTCCAACCACAATAAAAGGCAATCCATCGAATGTGCAAACTACTGCTTAACTGCACTCATCTCACACATTCGCAAAGTATTGCTCAAAATTCCCAAAGCCAGGCTTCAATAGAATGTGAACCATGAGCTTCCAGATGTTCAAGCTCGATTTAGAAAGGTCAGAAGAACCTGAGATCAAATTACCAACACACGTTGGGTTATCAAAAAAGAAAGAGAACACCAGAAAAACATCTACTCCTTTTTGGCTATGCCAAAGTCTTGTTTGTGTAGATCACAACAAAACATTTTAAATTCTTCTAAACATGGGACTACTAGAGTATGTTATATGCCTCCTGATAAATCTGTATGCAGTTCAAGAAGTAACAGTCAGAAAAGGAAATGGAACAACAGACAGGTTCTGAGTTGGGAAAGGAATATTTCAAGGCTGTACTGTCAACCTCTTTATTGAACTTACATGAAGAGTTCATCACACAAAATGCCAGACTGAATGAAACAGGGTTTGGGATCAAGTTTTCTGGGAGAAATATTAATAACATCAGATATGCAGATGGCATGATTCATGTAGCAGAACACGGAAAGAACTACAGAGTATCTTGAGGAAAGTAAAAGAGGAGAGTGATTCAGGTGACTTAAAACTCAACATTCAAAATGAGATTCATGGCATCTAGTCCCATCACTTCATGGCATAAAGATGGGGAAACAACGGAAACACTGGGAAACTTTATTTGGGGGGAGCAGGTTCCAAAATCACTGAAGATGGTGACTCTGTTCAGGAAATTAAAATATGCTTTCTGCTTAGAAGAAAAGTTACAACCAGGCTAGACGGCACATTATAAAGCAGACAAAGGTCAGTCTCATCAAAGCTATGTACAGAGATGAGAATTGGACCTAAAGAATCTTGACCTCCAAGGAATCGATGCTATTGATATGTGGTGTTAGAGAAAACACTTGAGAGTCCCTTGGACTGCAAGGAAATGAAAGGAGTCAATTCTAAAGGAAATCAGTTCAGAATATTGATTGGAAGGGCTGATGCTGAAACTGGATCCTGGATATTTTAGCCACCTGAAATGAAAGGCTGACTCATTGGGAAAGAACCTGATGCTGAGAAAGATTGACGTCTGGAGGAGAGGGTGACGACAGAAGATGAAATGCTTGGTGGCATCACGGAATCAGTGGTTATGGGTTTGAGCAGGCTCTATGAGTTGGTGATTGACAGGGAAGCCTGGCATGCTGCAATCCATGGGGTCAGAAGTCGGACTGGACTAAGTACTTAATGATACTCACCGTACTTACTTAGGTTCTCAGCAAAATGGAAATGGTAAAGAATTCTCTTACCCATCAATTGAATCCTGACGATGGGACCTCACCAATCCTGAGGAATGGTCATTGCAAATGGATGTTATCTAAACCAATTTCTGCCTATTACTTTAGTGATGACACAAAGCAAGCACATTATGGTAATCATGCCTTCGTTAACCTTCCCTAACCAAGACAATAGGCTGCACTAGCCATTGGGGAGCTTACAGGATCACAAGGTCTCCTATAAATGGTTGGAGCCACCTGGGCCTTTCCCACAGAGGGTTTGCAGGTGTGATGAGGTCACCTTTTCCATGGCAAAAATTCTCATCTATGGCCACCAGTCTTACTGCCAGTCCTCTGAATTTGTGAGAACCCCACAAGACCAATTCTAGCTTGCAAAGTATACATCTGCTTAAAAAACAAACAAAAGGATAAAATCCAGTCCAAACTGAAGTGCCTAAGGATAATCAAATGGTCCTCAGTTCTATGAAGGGCCATTAGGGCCACAAAAGCACGGGTCCAGGCAAGTTCATTGTTAACACCTGCAGCCCTTCAAAGGACATGTCCTGGTAATGGATAAAGATTGTAGATTGTAAGTCCTCTACCGATTTGAGAAATTGTGTCAACAAGACCTCTGAACCTCCCATCTTAGCCAAGCCTAAAAGACAGAATATGTGCATATCAGGCCCAAGACACATTCAACTGGGAATATTTGGAGGTAACAGTACCAGGTATAGGACACTATAGAGAAGGTGTACACAAAAATGAAATAATAAAAAAAAGCCTTTTGTG
Organism: Bos taurus; assembly: GCF_002263795.3. Lineage (NCBI taxonomy): Eukaryota > Metazoa > Chordata > Mammalia > Artiodactyla > Bovidae > Bos > Bos taurus. The sequence goes on from NC_082638.1 coordinate 26,889,373, forward strand.
CCAGTTTCAGACTGAAAATGTGCATTTCCTAGATGCCCAAGTGAACAGGATTCAAGTCACTAATAACACTCAACGTAGCCACATGTCAATGCAGATTCCCACTAGGTAACTTCAGAAGCTTCTGTGCAGGCCTGTCTTCAGCCTCTGCTTTCCATTCATAAATTGTGTTCATTCAATCAGCAGACAGTATGAAATATAGGCAATGGGTAGGCACCCACGGAAGATGATGAAGACTGTAAGAACAAAGTATCTTTCCAGGGCAAGGGACAGACAACACCACAGGTTGGTGATAAGATGGAGGAAGTTGGAGAGGAGAATGAAGGGCAGATTTCAGATCTAGCTTCTGGACATTTAGGGTGATGGCAGCTGCTCCAGACCTGGCTGCAGGCCTTGAGGAGATATTTCCAAATGTAATAAATTAATGTGGTCTCTGTCCTTTATGAGCTTTTACAACCTTAAAGCCTCAGCCTATGATACTATACCAAGTAGAGAGTCATAGCTTAGAAATTCAAGAGATATTAATTTAGGGAGGGTGTGTGAGACTTGTCGGAGATGTGTTCTATCAGACATGTTCTAACATTTAGCATAATTAACGGGGCTCGAGCCAGGACTCACTTATATGCATGTAGACTGCTATCTTAGGAAAATTCCCATTATGAGATCATATAACCTGATATCTGGGATTTCACTTTCTTGGTGAGTACTTCTCCACTTAAGAAAAAGGAAGATAGCACTAGTTAGAAGGTACATCTTTGTATTAGGACTTTTCTATCAATTTCCCAACTCTACCAATTGTTCTAGGTAACTTCCTGACACTACTAAATATGGCCAACTATATAGTATCTCCTCCTGCCATACTAGAGGCACTACAGTAAGTGTAAAGGCAGATAACACACACAAGTACATTTATAGCTCATGATTCTTTGCTAATTTTCTTTTCAGTTGATGTATCCATAGGTGTGAGTGGGGTATTAAAGTCCCCCATTATAATTGTGGTACTGTTAATTCCCCCTTTCCTACTTCCTTGCATTTGCCTTGCATCTTGAGGTGCTCCTAAATGGCACAATGGACTAGTTACACCTAATTGTTATACATAGGCATTACACTCATTAGTAATGGAATCACCTTTTTCCAGTGCATAGCAGGCTGTATCCTTCCCATGTTCAAACCGTGAGAAACACTCCTGAGCCCACATCTCTGTCACTGCACTGAACTAGGCTGGGTCCAGCAGTTGCTCAAACCCCTGGAAAATACTCATGAGTCCACATCTCGGTCACTGCACTGAACCAGTCTAGGTTCTTCCTTAGTTAGTCCCCCGACACATACCTCTGAACCAACATCTCGGGCCCTGCCCTGAAGCAGGTTGGTCCTTCCCATGTTCAAGCCCCGACAAATGCTCCTGAGCCAACCTCTCGGTCACTGCACTGAACTAGGCTCGCTCCTACACTTGAATCTCATGCCCTGCACAAGATCCAGTCTATGTCTTGCCCTTGTTAGATCCCCCAACACATACACCTGAGCCCACATTTCAGTCCCCGCACTGAAGCAGGCTGAGTCCTGCCTATTGTTCAAGCCTCCGGCAAACAACCGTGAGCCCACAACTCGCTCCCTGCCCCTGAAATTAGGTCTGTCCTGCCCTTGTTCAATCCCCCAGAAAACACTCCTGATCCCTCATCTCACTCCCTGCTCTGAGACCCCGATAAATACTCCTGAACCTACGTCTTAGTTCGTGCACTGAACCAGTCTAGGTCATGCCCTTGTTAGATCCACCAACACATACTGCTGAGCGCACATCTCAGTCCCTGCACTAAACTAGGCTAGGTCCTGCCCTTGTTTAAGACCCCAACAAACACTCTTGTGTGCATATCACATCCCCAGCACTGAACCAGTCTAGATCATGCCCTTGTTAGATCCCCCAACACATACTCCTCAACCCACATCTCGGTCCCTGCACAAAAGCAGTCTGGGTCCTGCCCTTGTTGAAGACCCTGACAAACACTCCTGAGCCTGCATCTCAGTCCCTGCACTGAACTAGGCTGGGTCCTGCCCCTGTTCAAACTCCCGACAAACATTCCAGAGCCAACATCTCTGTCCATGCACTGTCCATGTTCAAGCCCCCTGGCAAACAATCCTGAGCCGACACCTAGCTCCCTGCCCCTGAACTAAGGTGTGTCCTCCCCTTGTTCAACTCTCTGCCCCCCAGGAAACACCCCTGATCCCACATATCACTCCCTGCACTGAAGCCGCTTGGGCCCTACCCTTGTCCAAGACCCTGACAAATACTCTGGAACCCACATGTCAGTCCCTGCACTGAAGCAGATGGGTTCTTGCCCATGTTCAAGCCACGACAAATACTCCTGAGCCCACATATCACTCACTACAATGAACTAGGCTGGGTCCTACACTTGTTCAAGACCCTGACAAACACTCCTGAGCCAACATCTCGGTCACTGCACTGAACGAGTCTGCTGCAACCACTGCTAAGTCTCTTCAGTTGTGTCCGACTCTGTGCGACCCCATATATGGCAGCCCACCAGGCTCCCCCATCCCTGAGATTCTCAAGACAAGAACACTAGAGTGGGTTGACATTTCCTTTTCCAAGAATGAGAGTGAAAGTGAAGTCGGTCAGTCGTGTCCAACTCTTAGTGACCCTGTGGACTGTAGCCCACCAGGCTCCTCCATCTATGGGATTTTCCAGGAAAGAGTACTGAAGTGGGGTGCCATTGACTTCTCCGACTGAACGAGTCTAGGTCCTGCCATTGTTCGATCCCCCTACACATACTCCTGAGGCCACATCTCGGTCTCAGCACTGAACTAGGCTGGGTCCTGCCCTTGTTCAAACCCACGACAAACACTCCTGAGCATGCATCGCAGTCCATGCACTGAACTACGCTGGGTCCTGCCCATGTTCAACTCCCTGACAAAAACTCCTGAGTCAACATCTCCATCCCTGCACTGAATCAGGATGGTTTCTGCCTCTGTTCAAGCCCTGACAAACAATCCTGAGCCGACGACTCGCTCCTTGCCCCTGAACTAAGGTGAGTCCTTCCCTTGTTCAAACCCCCAGAAACACTACTAAGCCCTCATCTCACGAACTGCACTGAACCAGGCTGGGTCCAGACCTTGTCGAAATCCCTGACAAAAACTCCTAAGCCCACATCTCAGTACCTGCACTAAAATAGGCTGGGTCAAGCCCTTGTTCAACCTCCCCGACAAACACTCTTGAGCCTCCACCACCATCCCTGCACTGAACTAGGCTGTGTCCTGCACTTATTCAAGACCCTGACAAACTACTCCTGAGCCAACATCTTGGTTCCTGCACTGAACCAGGATAGTTCCTGCCTTTGTTCAAGCCCCGGCAAACAATCCTGAGCCGAAAACTCTCTCCCTGCCACTGAAGTAAGGTGTGTCCTCCCCTTGACCAATACCCCAGGAAACACTACGAGCCCATATCTCATTCACTGCACTGAAGTACGCTGGTCCCTGCCCTCATTCAAATCCCTGACAAACACTCCTGAGCCAACATCTCCATCCCTGCACTGAACTAGAATGGTTTCTACTTTGTTCAAGCCCCCACAAAACCATCCTGAGCTGACAACTCGCTGCCTGCCCCTGAACTAAGGTGTGTCCTCCCCTTTTTCAATCCCCCTGGAAACACTCCTGTACCCGCATCTCACGCCCTGCCTTGAAGCCGCCTGGTTCCTGCCCTTGTTCAAGACTTTGATAAATGCTCTTGAAGCCACATTTCGGTCCCTGCACTGAAGCAGGTGGGTCCTGCCCACGTTGAAGCCCTGACAAACACTTCTGAGCCCACATCTCGCTCCCTACACTGAACTGGGCTGAGTCCTACACTTGTTAAGATTAGATCAGTCGCTCAGTCATGTCTGGCTCTTTGCGACCCCATGAATCTCAGCACGCCAGGCCTCCCTGTCGAACACCAACTCCAGGAGTTCACTGAGACTCACGTCCATCGAGTCAATGATGCCATCCAGCCATCTCATCCTCTGTGGTCCCCTTCTCCTCCTGCCCCCAATCCCTCCAAGCATCAGAGTCTTTTTCAATGAGTCAACTCTTCGCATGAGGTGGCCAAAGGACTGGAGTTTCAGCTTTAGCATCATTCTTCCAAAGAAATCCCAGGGCTGATTTCCTTCAGAATGGACTGGTTGGATCTCCTTGCAGTCCAAGGGACTCTCAAGAGTCTTCTCCAACACCACAGTTCAAAAGCATCAATTCTTTGGCGCTCAGTCTTCTTCACAGTCCAACTCTAACAACTATACATGACTACAGGAGAAACCATAGCCTTGACTAGACTGATTTTGAATATGCTATCTAGGTTGGTCATAACTTTACTTCCAAGGAGTAAGCATCTTTTAACTTCATGGCTACAGTCACCATCTGCAGTGATTTGGAGCCCAGAAAAATAATGTTTGCCTCTTTTTCCACTATCTCTTCATCTATTTCCCATGAAGTGATGGGATTGGAGGCCATGATCTTTATTTTCTGAATGATGAACTTTAAGCCAATTTTTTCACTCTCCACTTTCACTTTCATCAAGAGGCTTTTCAGTTCCTCTTCACTTTCTGCCATAAGTGTGGTGTCATCTGCATATCTGAGGTTATTAATATTTCTCCCGGCAATCTTGATTCCAGCTTGTGTTTCTTCCAGTCCAGCGTTTCTCATGATGTATTCTGCATGTAAGTTAAATAAACAGTGTGACAATATACAGCTTTGGGGTATTCCTTTTCCTATTTGAAATGAGTCTGTTGTTCCATGTCCAGTTCTAACTCTTGCTTCCTGACCTGCATACAAATTTCTCAAGAGGCAGATCAGGTGGTCTGGTATTCCCATCTCTTTCAGAATTTCCCACACTTTACTGTGATCCACACACTTGTTCAAGACCCTTACAAACACTCCTGTGCCAATATCTTGTTCCCTGCACTGAAATAGGCTGGGTTCAGCACTTGCAGAAGTCCCCTGCAAATGCTCCTGAACCCACATCCTGGTCCCTGCACTGAGGCAGGCTGGGTCCTGCCCTTGTTGAAACCCCTGACAAACACTCCTGAGCCCACACATCAGAAACTTCACTGAACCAGGCCAGGAACTGCACATATTCAAGTCCCTGACCAACTGTTCTGGGCCTGCATCTGACTCAAAGGCTGGTTTCTGGTCTTATTTAAGCCCCAGCAAGCAATCCTGAGCCCACAAATTGCTCCCTGACCCTGAATTAAGGTGTGTGCTCCCCTTGTTCAATCCCCCAGGAAACATTATTGAGCCTGCATCTCACTTGCTGCCCTGAACCAGGGTGGGTCCCTCCAAAGTTCAAGCCATGACAAACACTGCTGAGCCAACATCCCGGTTCCTGCACCAAACCAGGCTGGTTCCTGCCCATATCAACCACGACAAACACTCCTAAGACCACATCTTGGTTCCTGCACTGATAGCGGCTGGGTCCTGCCCATATTCAAGCCCAGACAAACACTCCTGACCCCATTTTTTGCCCCTGAACTGGACTAGGCTGGGTCCTACATATGTTCAAGACCCTGACAAACACTGCTTGGCGTGCATTTGACTCTCAGGCTGATCTCGTTCCCTACACTGAACTAGGCTAGGTCCAGCACTTGCTGAAATCCATGGGAAATACTACTGAGCCCATATCTGGGTCCCTTCTCTGAACCAGGCCGGGTCCTGCCCTTGTTCAAGCACCCGAAAAACACTCCTGAGCCCACATCTCGGTCCCTGCACTGATCGCGGCTGGATCCACCCCTTGTTCATCCAGACAGACACTCCTGAGGCCACATCTCAGTCGCTCCAATGAACCAGGCTGGGTCCTGCCTTTGTTCAAGCCCCCAACAAACACTCCTGAGCCCACATCTCAGTTCTTGCACTGAATCAGGTGGGTCCTGCCCATGTTCAAGCTCTTTGTAGAATGCATGTATCATATATCAGGACTATAGGATGGCTGGCTTAGCTTGGTCCTCTTGCTGCTCCAGGCCCCACAGGCTTGGGTGACAGGGCAGGCTGGGATGTGTTCTCACATGGAGAACAGTACCACTTTGAAAGGGTCTCAATAGGGTAAATGGCAGACATGCATGTCTCCGACACCGGTGAGTCATGGAACTTAAGGGGAACTGTCTTTAGAGTCTCCCTGGCAGGCATTCGAACAAGGTTCAGGGAGTTCCCTCATGCCAGCAGAGCGGGCCCCATTTCTCCCTCCGTGCAAAGTGTGGCCAAGCCACCTCAGGCCTGTGCAGTGTTCACATCTGTCCAGCGAGGGAGGGAGGGTCGCACGTCAAATTCTGCAGTTCAGCAGTGACCGCCCACTGTTGGCTCTCAAGGTTGAGAAAGCACTCTCTGAACGTGTGGACTAAAACCGTCTAATCTCCCATTGCTGCAACTCAGTCAGGACGTGAAGGGCTTGCAAAGGATAAGCGTCTTTTCTGAGAGCTGCTGTCCAGAGAGTGGCAGACGGCAACAACACTACTTAGAGAGACAGAGACACACAGACATCAGCCCCTGGTACACATACAGAAGGATTGCCCCAAACAGTGCTATGCCGGAAGCAAAGATAGAGAGACAAAGAGCGAGCTCTGCACCCTAAGGCTCTGGTCTCCCTGAACAGTGAAGATCAACTGTAGCAAATTTTGGGTTTTTTTCCCTACTCCCCTAGCATCAGGACAGCAACAGGCTCCCTGTCCCATGAAGAAAATTATCCAGCCACTTGGCACCCCTGCATATCCTTTGGATAGTCAGGGAGAGCTCCCAGTTATTGCCGGTTCTGGGGGACACAGGAGTGTATTGTTTGGATTGCGGAGCAGGAACCCGTGGCTGGAATTTCCAGAGCCAGGTCAATGACAGCGCCTGGGGCTACCCCAGCCACATGCAAAACCCTCTACATTCCTGGGGCAGAATCTGGCCACGTCTGGGCACCGGAGCACAGGAACCGCGGAAGATGCCCTCCGGTCTAGGGGCATGTCCATAAGGGTGCCGCCCACTACCCTCTCCGCCTTTGGTCTAGATTTGGGCAAGGAGCCTGTGCGTGGCTCACAGCCTAGGCTCCTGCCTGTTTTCCGCTGATGTCCCAGGGCCCGTTCACCCTGGCCTGGGCTGTGCGGCACCCCTTTCCTTGGCCTCACGCCACCCCCAACACACCACTCCCCACCTCCCGACCATCCCCCTCACTCCCCGCCCCCAAAGAGCTAGTGGGTCCCACAGGTGATGTGGACATCCAAACTGGCAAGAAACTTATGGTAGCCAAGGACCTTGGTGGATGGAAGGGATACATCTGGAACTTGATATTAATTTCTTCCCACAGATACATCTTAAATACAAAATCCGTATAAACCTATTGCAGCAAGAGTGGTAGACAAAACAATTTCTAATAATATGTAGGGAAAAGCAAGCACCGCTGAATACATAAAGTCATCTCAGTGTTTCAGAACAAGAATCTGTACACGTAAAACCAACTCATCCTTATCTTCAACTTAAAGAGAATATGAACACTTACTTCAAAGATCCAAAAGTGAGGATACATCAGATTTGGTGGCATCCTTTGGCTCATTCTACTCTAATGTACTCCAAGCCCTGACAAAAACTCTCAGACATCACAGGCCATCCTAAAAAGGAACAAATAATAAAGCCTTGCAGCATGGAGTTTTCTCTGTAACAGCAGCCTTAAAACTATCACTGATGGACATCTGATATACACAAGGTCCTATTGCTGGACTTGATATGACACCTACCCTTGAACATGACAGTAGTCACTCATCAAAAATAATAATAATAATAATAATGATAAGTGAAAAAGAAATCCAAGACACTCTTAAGAAGAAAACATCAACATTTAAATACAGCTCAAACTGCTTGGAAAAAAAAAAAAAAAAACAGACTCACTTAATATTCCAAAGGCTTCTGAGCTTTAAACATATCTGTCTTTAGAGGAGAACATAGGCAAAATACTCTCTGACATACATCACAGCAGGATCCTCTATGACCCACCCCCCAGAATATTGGAAATAATAGCAAAAATAAACAAATTGGACCTAATTAAACTCTAAAGCTTCTGTACAACAAAAGAACTATAAGCCAGGTGAAAACACAGCCTTCAGAATGGGAAAAAAAATAATAGCAAATGAAGCAACTGACAAACTAAACTCAAAAATATACAAGCAACTCCTACAGCTCAATTCCAAAAAAATTAATGACCCAATCAAAAAATGGGCCAAAGAACTAAATAGGTATTTCTCGAAAGAAGACATACAGATGGCTATGAAACACATGAAAAGATGCTCAGCATCACTCATTATTGGATAAATGCAAATCAAAACCACAATGAGGTACCACTTCACACCAGTCAGAATGGCTGCGATCCAAATGTCTACAAGCAGTAAATCCTTGAGAGGATATGGAGAAAAGGGAACCCCTTTACACTGTTGGTGGGAATGTAAATTAGTATGGCCACTATGGAGAACACTGTGGAGATTACTTAAAAAAAACTAGAAATAGGACTGCCATATGACCTAGCAATCCCACTGCTGGGCATACACACTGAGGAAACCAGAAGGGAAAGAGACACGTGTACTCCAATGTTCATCGCAGCAGTTTCTAATAGCCAGGACATGGAAGCAACATAGATGTCCACCAGCAGATGAATGGATAAGAAAGCTGTGGTACATATACACAATGGAGTATTACTCAGCCATTAAAAAAATGCATTTGAATCAGTTCTAATGAGGTGAATGAAAGTGGAGCCTATTATGCAGAATGAAGTAAGCCAGAAAGAAAAACACCAATACAGTATACTAACACATATATATGGAATTTAGAAAGATGGTAATGACAACACTGTATGTGAGATAGCTAAAGAGACACAGATGTATAGAACAGTCTTTTGGACCCTGTGGGAGAGGGAGCAGAGGATGATTTGAGAGAATGGCATTAAAACATGTATAATATCATATTAGAAATGAATCGCCAGTCCATGTTCCATGCAGGATACAGGAAGCTTGGAGCTGGTGCACTGGGATGACCCAGAAGAATGGTATAGGGAAGGAGGTAGGAGGGGGTTCAGGATGGGGAAAACGTGTATACCTGTGGTGGATGCATGTTGATGTATGGTGAACCACTACAATAGTGTAAAGTAAAAAACAATAAGAATAAAATAAATAAATACAGAAATACAGAAATGAAAACAAACAACAAAAATTTCTAACTCTTTTGTGTGGATGAAAAATGTCAAATAGCACACCGTATCTGGAAGAAAATACCAACAGGTAAATACATTTCTCAGTATTTCTTTAACAGCACATGAAATACACTCATTATAGTGAATTACCAAGAAGTCTTTTAGGTTCACCTTTTTGTGATCCCGGAGACCATAGCCCAACAAATTCCTCTGTCCTTGGGATTTTCCAGGCAAGAATTCTGGAGTGAGTGGCCATTTCCTCCTCCAGGGCATTTTCCCAAATCACATCTCCTTTGACTCCTGCCTTTGCTGGAAGATTCTTAACAACAGTGCCACCTGAGAAGCCCAGTGTATTGTTATAAATAATCAAACTATGCTAATGAAGTATCATCTCTGAGTAGTGAAAAAGTATCAAACACTATACAGAGAAGACATGGTAGAGAAACATTGCTAAAGGGGAATCTTTATGGTACTAGTGAGATATATTTGTTAGGAGCCATTATAAATGTCACTACTAAGTGCCCTTTATTTTTTTTAAATTTAATTTAATTTTTTAAATTTTATTTTCTTTTTAAACTTTACAATACTGTATTAGTTTTGCCAAATATTGAAAGAATCCGCCACAGGTATACCCGCATTCCCCATCCTGAACCCTCCTCCCTCCTCCCTCCCCATACCGTCCCTCTGGGTCGTCCCAGTGCACCAGCCCCAAGCATCCAGTATCGTGCATTGAACCTGGACTGGCGACTTGTTTCATATATGATATTATACATGTTTCAATGCATTCTCGCAAATCATCCCACCCACTCCCTCTCCCACAGAGTCCAAAAGACGGTTCTATACATCTGTGTCTCTTTTGCTGTATCGTATGCAGGGTTACTGCTACCATCTTTCTAAATTCCATATATATGCATTAGTAAACTGTATTGGTGTTTTTCTTTCTGGCTTACTTGACTCTGTATAATAGGCTCCAGTTTCATCCACCTCATTAGAACTGGTGCAAATGTATTCTTTTTAATGGCTGAGTAATACTCCATTGTGTATATGTACCACAGCTTTCTTATCCATTCATCTGCTGATGGACATCTAGGTTACTTCCATGTCCTGGCTATTATAAACAGTGCTGCTATGAACATTGGGGTACATATGTCTCTTTCCCTTCTGGTTTCCTCAGTGTGTATGCTCAGCAGTGGGATTGCTGGATCATAAGGCAGTTCTATTTCCAGTTGTTTAAGGAATCTCCACACTGTTCTCCATAGTGGCTGTACTAGTTTGCATTCCCACCAACAGTATAAGAGGGTTTCCTTTTCTCCACACCCTCTCCAGCATTTATTCCTTGTAGGTGTTTGGATCGCAGCCATTCTGACTGGTGTGAAATGGTACCTCATAGTGGTTTTGATTTGCATTTCTCTGATAATGAGTGATGTTGAGCATCTTTTCATATGTTTGTTAGCCATCTGTATGTCTTCTTTGGAGAAATGTCTATATAGTTCTTTGGCCCATTTTTTGATCGGGCCATTTATTTTTCTGGAATTGAGCTGTAGGAGTTGCTTGTATATTATTGAGATTAGTTGTTTGTCAGTTGCTTCATATGCTATTATTTTCTCCATTCTGAAGGCTGTCTTTTCACCTTGCTTATAGTTTCCTTTGTTGTGCAGAAGCTTTAGAGTTTAATTAGGTCCCATTTGTTTATTTTTGCTTTTATTTCCAATATTCTGGGGAGTGGGTCATAGAGGATCCTGCTGTGATGTATGTCGGAGATTGTTTTGCCTATGTTCTCCTCTAGGAGTTTTGTAGTTTCTGGTGTTACATTTAGATCTTTAATCCATTTTGAGTTTATTTTTGTGTATGGTGTTAGAAAGTGTTCTAGTTTCATTCTTTTACAAGTGGTTGACCAGTTTTCCCAGCAGCACTTGTTAAAGAGTTTCTCCTTAATCCATTGTATATTCTTGCCTCCTTTGTCAAAGATAAGGCGTCCATATGTGCGTGGATTTATCTCTGGGATTTCTATTTTGTTCCATTGATCTATATTTCTGTCTTTGTGTCAGTACCATACAGTCTTGATGAATGTGGCTTTGTAGTAGAGCCTGAAGTCAGGCAGGTTTATTCTTCCAGTTCCATTCTTCTTTCTCAAGATAGCTTTGGCTATTCGAGGTTTTTTGGTTTTTTTGTTTTTTTTTGCATTTCCATACAAATTGTGAAATTATTTGTTCTAGCTCTGTGAAGAATACCATTGGTAGCTTGATAGGGATTGCATTGAATCTATAAATTGCTTTGGGTTGTGTACTCATTTTTACTATATTGATTCTTCCAATCCATGAACAATGGTATATTCCCCCATCTATTAGTGTCCTCTTTGATTTCTTTCACCAGTGTTTTATACTTTTCTATTATAGGTCTTTAGTTTCTTTAGGTAGATATATTCCTAAGTATTTTATTCTTTCTGTTGCAAAGGTGAATGTAATTGTTTCCTTATTTTCTCTTTATGTTTTCTCATTATTAGTGTATAGGAATACAAGGGATTTCTGTGTGTTGATTTTATATCCTGCAACTTTACTGTAATCATTGATTAGTTCTAGTAATTTTCTGGTGGAGTCTTTAGGGTTTTCTATGTAGAGGATCATGTCATCTGCAAATAGTGAGAGTTTTACTTCTTCTTTTTAATTTGGATTCCTTTTATTTCTTTTTCTGCTCTGATTGCTGTGGCCAAAACTTCCAAAACTATGTTGAATAGTAATGGTGAAAGTGGGTACCCTTGTCTTGTTCCTGACTTTAGAGGAAATGCTTTCATTTTTTCACCATTGAGGATAATGTTTGCTGAAGGGTTTGTCTCATATAGCTTTTATTATGTTGAGGTATGTTCCTTCTATTTCTGCTTTCTGGAGAGTTTTTATCATAAATGGATGTTGAATTTTGTCAAAGGCTTTCTCTGCATCTTTTGAGATAATCATATGGTTTTTATTTTTCAATTCGTTAATGTGGTGTATTACATTGATTGATTTGTGGATACTGAAGAATCCTTGCATCCCCGGGATAAAGCCTACTTGGTCGTGGTGTATGATCTTTTTAATGTGTGGTTGGATTCAGATAGCTAAAATTTGCCTTTTCAAGAATACAAGAGACTGAGCATATGACCTGGCAGCTCCACTCCTAAGACTATGTATTAAAACAAAACTAAACAAAACAGATTTTGAAACAAACATGTAACTCAGCCATGTACTGCAGGGAGATCAACAACATCCTATAATGGCACCACACTCCGGTACTCTTGCCTGGAAAATCCCATGGATGGAGGAGCCTGGTAGGCTGCAGGGCATGGAGTTGCGAAAAGTCAGACAGGACTTAGCGGCTTCCTTTTCACGTTCTACTTTCATACATTGGAGAGGAAATGGGAACCCACTCCAGTGTTCCTGCCTGGAGAATCCCAGGGATGGGGGAGCCTGGTGGGCTGCCGTCTACGGGGCCTCACAGAGTCAGACACAACGAAGTGGTTTAGCAGCAGCAGCAGCATACATGAAAAATCAGGCTTCCCTTGTGGCTCAGCTGGTAAAGAATCCACCTGCAATGCAGCAGACCTGGTTTCGACCCCTGCGTGGGGAAGATCTTCTGGAGAAGGAAAAGGCTACCCACTACAGTATTCTGGCCATGGGCTATATAATCCATGTGGTCGCAAAGAGTCAGACATGACTGAGTGACTTTCACTACCACTACTATACATGAAAATTAAGAAACTGATGCAGCCACTATTGAAAAGAGTAAGCAGTTCTTTTATAATTATTTTTTTTTTCCTAACGGTAATTGCTTTTCAGAATTTTGTTGCTTTCTTTCAAACCTCAACATGAATCAGCCATATGTATACATATATTCCTTCCTTTTGAACCACCTGCCCATTATCTCCTTCCCTCGTATAGAGTTTTTTAATACTCTAAAAATACAGTTAGTATATGATCCAACAATAACACTACTGGGCATATATCCATTAAGATGAAAACTCCCATCAGAAAAGTGATATGCACAACAGTGTTTATAGTAGCACAATGTACAGTAGCAAAGACATGCAAATGACCTTAAGGCACTTAAATATGTGAGTGGATAAAGACAGATATATTATGCATACAATGGAATATTTTCCATAAGAAAGAATGAAATAATGTTATTCTTTCCAACATGGGTGGATCTAGAGATGATCATACTAAATAAGTCAGAGAAAGACATGAGGAGCTTAGGTGGGTTCAGCTTACCTTGACACATCCTTTGGACTTCAGTTGATGAGAGACCTTCATCCTTTCCTCCTGGGTATCTAGAGTCAGCTGTCCAAGAATGAGGCTAAAGCTGAAACTCCAGCACTCTAGAGCCTTCCCAGTTACCTTAGTAATTTTGAAGACTTGCAGTCGTCTACTTCAGAGCCCCTGAACACCCCTATATATATCCTTCCCCAGGTGGCCACACCCTTACAATTTATGAGGTCAGCAAGCCACTTACAGCCAACGGTGGCCCTGGTGAGCCTTGACCTCACAAAGCCTCATCCTGACACCTCTAGGGGAGTATGGGGAGCAAGTCAGAGAGAGTTGACCTCTCCCGATTCTTTTAACCACACCCTCTATCTTCCTAGAGTTTTGGGCCACCTTTAAAATTTCTTATTTTACATGTTCTTTGTCCAGAAGTTTAAAAGGGAAAATTTACATAATGTTTTTTTGTAGGAAAACTCCTGCATGACTGAATAGAAAATAAATAAGGAATTATAAAATGACAATTGAGAAATATTTGGAAGACAACTGACAAATGACCCATTTACCTCATTTATGCAGAGTCCAAAGTTAAAATAAGAAAAGATGAAAAACCCAAAGAAGAGAATTGTGAAGTAAACAAGAATACAAAAAAAAAAAAAAAAACAAATTACCCAGAAAAAAAAGGAAAATTACCAAAAATCAGGAAAAAATATCAAACCTACTTGGTATTAAAATAAATGCAAACAAAAATAATAATGGAATATGATTTCTCACCATGAAAATTGCCAAAGTTCAATGACAAAGTTGAAATATACCAAATTGTTCCTCCAAATGAAGGATGACAAATTGGAAAAGGACTGTTTCAGCAGTGTTGTGAGTGCATAATATGATGCAACTTTCTGAAGGACAATATGACATTATCTAGTAAATTTATAAATACATAGAGCCACTTGGCAAGACCCTGTTTGGAATTTCCATTTCAGAAATATTTCTGCAATTTCACCTAGATTATATACCTAATGCTCACTGAAAAAAAAATTTTTTTCCACGTCTTCCTAGATAATTTCTTTGGTACTCTTCCCCACACTGTCCTTCCCCATGCAACCCCTGTTCTCAGTTCTGTTATTGTAGATTACTTCTGCTTCTTTTAGAACTTCCTTTAAATGGAGCCTAGAGTATGTACACATGTACACATGTAGTTGCTTAACAATGTTGTGTTACATTCTTCTGTACACAAATCACACTAGGTGTACAAGTGTATAAACATAACATCTTTCATTTAATTTTCTTCTAAATTTAGGTCATCACAGAGCATGGAGGACAGTTTCTTGTGCTACACAGATAGTTCCCATTATTTATCAAGGCATTATTTTCCAAAACATACAAACGGCTATGTAGTCCAGTATCAAACACACACACACACACACACACACACACACACACACACACACACACACACACACACACACACAAAACACCTCAGTAAAAAAACACGCAGATCTAAATAAACATTTCCCAAAAGAAGTTATACAGATGATGAAAAAACCCTTGTAAAGAGGCTAAGTTCAGGTTAGTCACTCAGTCGTGTCCGACTCTTTGCGACCCCATGGACTTCAGCATGCCAGGCCTCGCTGTCCATCACCAACTCCAGGAGTCCTCCAACTTATGCTCATTGAGGCAGTGAAGATATCCAACCATCTCATCCACTGTCGTCCCCTTCTCTGTCTGCCCTCCATCTTTCCCATCATCAGGGTCTTTTCAAATGAGTCAGCTCTTCACATCAGGTGGCCAAAATATTGGAGTTTCAGCTTAAACATCAGTCCTTCCAATGAACACCAGGACTGATCTCCTTTAAGATGGACTGATTGGATCTCCCTGGAGCCCACGGGACTCTCAAGAGTCTTCTCCAACACCACAGTTCAAAATCATCACTTCTTTAGTGCTCAGCTTTCTTTACAGTCCAATTCTCACATCCATACAGGACTACTAGAAAACACATAGCCTTGACTAGATGGACCTTCATTGGCAAAGTAATGTCTCTGCTTTTTAATAAGTTGCCTAGGTTGATCATAACTTTCCTTTCAAGGAGTAATGTCTTTTAACTTCATGGTTGCAGTCATCACCTGCAGTGATTTTCGAGCCCCCCAAAATAAAGTCAGCCACTGTTTCTGCCATTTCCCCATCTATTTGCCATAAAGTGATGAGACCATGATCTTCATTTTCTGAATGTTGAGCTTTAAGCCAACTTTTTCTCTCTCCTCTTTCCCTTTTGTCAAGAAGCTCTTTAGTTCTTCTTCACTTTCTGCCTGCAGAAATGGTGGTGTCGCCTGCGTATCTGAGTTTATTGATATTTCTCCCAGCAAACTTGATTCCGGCTTGTGCTTCCTCCAGTGCAGGGTTTCTCATGTTGTAGTCTGCATATGAGTTAAATAAGCACGGCAAGAATATACAGCCTTGATGTACTCCTTTCCCGCTTTGGAACCAGTTTGCTGTTCCATGTCCAGTTTTAACTCTTGCTTCCTGACCTGCATACAGATATGTCAAGAGGCAGATCAGGTAGTCTGGTATTTCCATCTCTTTGAGAATTTCCTACAGTTTATTGTTATTCACACACTCAAAGGCTTTGGCATAGTCAATAAAGAATAAATAGGTGTTTTTCTGGAATTCTCTTGCTTTTCATGATCTGACAGATGTTGGCAATTTGATCTCTTGTTCCTCTGCCTTTGCTAAAACCGCCTTGAACATCTGGAAGTTCACGGTTCACGTATAGCTGAAGCCTGGCTTGGAGAATTTTGAGCATTACTTTACTAGTGTGTAAGATGAGTGTAATTGTTCTGTAGTTTGAGCATTCTTTGACATTGCCTTTCTTTGGGATTGGAAGGAAAGCTAATGTTTTCTAGTCCTGTGGCCACTTATGAGTTTTCCAGATTTACTGGCATATTGAGTGCAGAACTTTCACAGCAGTATCTTTGATAATTTGAAATAGCTCAACTGGAATTCCATCACCTCCACTAGCTTTGTTCATAGCGTTGCTTCTGAAGGACCACTGGACTTCACATTCCAGGATGTCTGTCTCTAGGTGAGTGATCAGACCATTGTGATTAAATGGGTCTTGAAGATATTTTTGGTACAGTTCTCCTCTTAATGTCTTCTGCTTCTGTTAGGTCCATATCATTTCTGTCATTTATTGAGCCCATCTTTGCATGAAGTGTTCCATTGGTATCTCTAATTTTCTTGAAGAGATCTCTAGTCTTTTTCATTCTTTATTTCCTTCTATTTCTTTGCACTGATCACTGAGCAAGGCTTTCTTATCTCTACTTGCTATTCTTTGGAAATCTGCATTCAAATGGATATATCTTTCCTTT
The DNA here is from genome assembly GCF_002263795.3 of Bos taurus. Classification (NCBI taxonomy): domain Eukaryota; kingdom Metazoa; phylum Chordata; class Mammalia; order Artiodactyla; family Bovidae; genus Bos; species Bos taurus. The sequence continues at coordinate 26,906,148 of NC_082638.1, forward strand.
TCTCCTAGCTTTTGGCTTCTCTTATTTTCACAACTATTTGTAAGGCCTCCTCAGACAGCCATTTTGCTTTTGTGTATTTCTTTTTCTTGGGGATGGTCTTGGTTCCTGTCTCCTGTACAGTGTCATGAACCTCCATCCATGGTTCATCATCACTATTCATTAGAGAAATACAAATCAAAACTACAATGTAGTATTCCTTCACGCCAGTCCGAATAGATAGCAATAAAAATTCTACAAGCAATAATTCCTGGGGAGAATGCAGGAAAAAAGGGAACAATCTTGCACTGTTAGTGGGCATGTAAATTGGTACGGCCACTATGATGAAGACTATGGCAGCTCCTTTAAAAACTAAAAAATATAGTCACCTTATGACCTACTCCTGGGCATTTTTTCTGGAAAAAACCTTAAAACCAAAAGATTGATGCACACTAATGTTCATTACAGCATTATTTCCTGGAGGCGCGACATGCAACATTTTTTATTTATAGCAAAAACGGAAAAAAGAAAACAAAAAGGAATAAAAAACGTATAAAGCAAGCAGTCTCTAAAGATGCGGTCAAATTACTCAGTTTTTGTAAAAGGAAAATCTTCAGTATAAGTAAACAAAGCAAGAACCACATATCAGAACCAAGTTATATTTTAAAATTCAAATAACAGAAAGTATTTTATAGTGAAAGAACTAACACTCCCTGATATTTTATCTCTCCAGCTCAGGAACTCAGAATTCTGAGCCAGTGTTAAATGAAATCATGGGCGATTTTTTCTTTTTTTTTTTCTCGAGCAAATTTACATTTTCTATTAAGAGCATTTATTAATTTTTTAATAAAGTTATACAGCATCTTTTTCAATATGTGAAGAATGCATCTGGATTTTTTAAATTTCATTCATAAGCATTTTTCTATTTCTCCATGAGATGGCAGTATAACCACAATAATTATTTCTTCATACACATTTATACATATGAGTGAAAACATTCGGATTTTATATTTTCATTTGTTATCATTTTTCTATTTCTGCTTGAGAGGGCATCATATGCATCCGTTCAGTTCAGTTCAGTGGATCAGTGGTGTCGGGCTTTTTTGAACCCATGAATTGCAGCACGCCAGGCCTCCCTGTGCATCACCAACTCCTGGAGTTCGCTCAGACCCACGTCCATTGAGTCAGTGATGCCATCCAGCCATCTCATCCTCTATCGTTCCCTTCTTCTCCTGTCCCCAATCCCTCCCAGCATCAGAGTCTTTTCCAATGAGTCAACTCTTCGCATGAGGTGGCCAAAGGACTGGAGTTTCAGTTTTAGCATCATTTCTTCCAAAGAAATCCCAGGGCTGATTTCCTTCAGAATGGACTGGTTGGATCTCCTTGCAGTCCAAGGGACTCTCAAGAGTCTTCTCCAACACCACAGTTCAAAAGCATCAATTCTTCGGCACTCAGCTTTCTTCACAGTCCAAATCTCACATCCACTTGACCACTGGAAAAACCATAGCCTTGACTAGATGGACCTTTGGTGGCAAAGTAATGTTTCTGCTTTTCACTATGCTATCTAGGTTTGGTCATAACTTTTCTTCCAAGGAGTAAGCGTCTTTTAATTTCATGGCTGCAGTCATCATCTGCAGTGATTTTGGAGCCCTAAAAAATAAAGTCTGACGCTATTTCCACTGTCTCCCCATCTATTTCCCATGAAGTGATGGGACCAAATGCCATGATCTTCGTTTTCTGAATGTTGAGTTTTAAGCCAACATTTTCCCTGACCTCTGTCACCTTCATCAAGAGCATCGTAAACTTTTATTCATACCCACATATACATATGAGAGAATACATCAACATTTTATGAATTACATTCATAAGTATTATTCTATGTCTCCAAAAGACGTAACATAAGCACAATAAATATTTGTTCATACCCACATATACTCTGGAGAGTCTCTTGGATTGCAAGGAAATCAATCCAGTCAATCCTTAAGGGTATTACTCTTGGATATTCACTGGAAGGACTGATGCTGAAACGTCAATTCTTTGGCTACCTTATGTGAAGAACTGACTAATTGGAAAGGCCTCTGATACTGAGAAATATTGAAAGCAGGAGGAGAAGCAGAAAACAGAGGATGAGATCATTGGTTAACATCACCCACTCGGTGGATCTGGGTTTAAGCAGGCTCAGGTAGTAGGTAATTGAACAGGGAAGCGTGGCATGCCACAGTTCATGGAGTCGCAAAGAGTTGGACATGACTGGGCAACTGAAGTGAAGTGATAGATACATATAAAATCCTTATACAGACTCAAAATGGACATACTATACCAAGAGTGCTTTATAAACACCTTTTAATAATATATTTTAGAAAATAACCATAGATGAATAGCTCTATGTATGGTTAAAATGATACAGAAATATGTACAGTTACAACAATAAGGCCATTTGAGTCAACATGCATGGTCTGAGAGTTGATCATACTAAATGAAGTGAGGCACACAGGGAAACATGTATACCAAATAATATCATAATATCCAAAAGTGGAATCTAAGATATGACACAAATGAACATATGTGTGAATCACAAAGACACACATAGACAGAGAGAATAGACCTACAGCTTCAAGTCAGAGAGAATTGGGGGAGAAATGGAGTAAGAGACTGGGGTTAAGAGATATAAAACAAATTATATGGAATGGATAGACAAGTTCCTACTCTAGAGCACAGAGGACTACATTCAGTATCCAATTATCCCCCAATTCTCTCTGCATTGAAGCTGTAGGTCTATTCTCTCTGTCTATGAATGTCTTTCTGATTCACACATATGTTCATTTGTGTCATATCTTAGATTCCACATTTGGATATTATGATATTATTTGGTATATATGTTTCCCTGTGTGCCTCACTTCATTTAGTATGATCAACGCTCAGACCATGCATGTTGACTCAAATGGCCTTATTGTTGTAACTTTACATATTCCTGTATCATTTTAACCATACATAGAGCTATTCATCTATGGTTATTTTCTAAAATATATTATTAAAAGGTGTTTATAAAGCACTCTTGGTATATATGTCCATTTTGAGTCTGTATAAGGATTTTATATGTATCTGTCACTTCACTTCAGTTGCCCAGTCATGTCCAACTCTTTGTGACTCCATGAACTGTGGCATGCCACGCTTCCCTGTTCAATTACCTACTACCTGAGCCTGCTTAAACCCAGATCCACCGAGTGGGTGATGTTAACCAATGATCTCATCCTCTGTTTTCTGCTTCTCCTCCTGCTTTCAATCTTTCTCAGCATCAGGGACTTCCCTGGCAGTCCAGAGGTTAAGACTGCAGATTTCCACTGCAGGGGAGGCAAGTTCAAACCCTGGTCAGGGAACTAATTCCACTTGTAGGACAGTGTAGCCAAAAAAAAGAGAGATTAAATAAAAGAATGTGTGTATGTGTATATATATATATATATATATATATATATCCACACACAACATATACATATATACATATATATCTATAACTGAATCATTTCGCTGTAAAGCAGAAATTAACACAAAATTATAAATGAACTATACTTCAGTTAAAAAATAGCATGACTGAGGAAAGAAAAGATTGCTATATTTCATTGTGTTTAGAGTTAATATCCAAAGAAAATTGCTATACACAAACACGGCTGACTACTTAACGGCAGGCTTGCTGAGATACTTAAGGAGACACATACTGAAATGCACCAAGGAAAAAGATTGATTGTTGATTGGATAGAGGGATGGACAAATGGATAGATAGGTGACAAAGAAAGTATTATAAATAGGTTACAAAACCAGACTTCTATGTATGCTGTGTAAAAGAGACCCACCTGAAACCAAGGAGCACATACAGAGTGAAAGTGAAGGGCTGGGAAAAGGTATTTCATGCAAAATGTGAGCAACAGAAATTAGAAGTAGCAATACTCATATCAGATAAAATAGACTTTGAAATAAAGGGTGTGAAAAGAGACAAAAAAGGCCACTATATAATGGTCAAATGATCAACCCAAGGAAAAGATATAAAAATTATAAACACATATGCACCCAAGATAGGAGCACTCAATATGTAAGGCACATGCTAACAAGTAAGAAACGGGAAATTAAAAATAACACAATAATAGTGGGAGATCTTAAGACCCTACACACACCTATGGATAGATCAACCAAACAGAAAATTAGCAAGGAAACACAAACTTTAAGTGATACAATGGATCAGTTAGACCTAATTGATTTCAAAAGAACATTTCATGCCAAAGCAATGAATTTCACCTTTTCCTCAAGTGCACATGGAACATTCTCCAGGATAGATCATATACTGGGCCATAAATCTAGCCTTGGTAAACTGAAAACAAAAATCAAAATCATTTCAAGCATCTCTTCTGATCACAAAGCACTAAGATTAGATGTCAACTACAGGGGGAAAGAAACCATGACAAATAGAAACATATGGAGGGTAAACAACATGCTTCTGAATGACCGACATATAACAGAAGAAATCAGAAAAGAAATGGAAATATGCATAGAAACAAATGAAAATGAAAATACAACCCATACAAATAGCTGTGAAAGAAGAGAAGCGAAAAACAAAGGAGAAAAGGAAAGATATAAACATCTGAATGCAGAGTTCCAAAGAATAGCAAGAAGAGAAAAGAAAGCCTTCTTCAGCGATCAATGCAAAGAAACAGAGGAAAATAACAGAATGGGAAAGACTAGAGATTTCTTCAAGAAAATCAGAGATACCAAAGGAACATTTCATGCAAAGATGGGTTCAATAAAGGACAGAAATGGTATGGACATAAGAGAAGCTGAAGATATTAAGAAGAAGTGACAAGAATACACAGAAGAACTGTACAAAAAAGATCTTCACGACCCAGATAATCACGATGGTGTGATCACTGACCTAGAGCCAGACATCCTGGAATGTGAAGTCAAGTGGGCCTTAGAAAGCATCACTACGAACAAAGAGAGTGGAGGTGATGGAATTCCAGTTAAGCTATTCCAAATTCTGAAAGATGATGCTGTGAAAGTGGTGCACTCAATATGCCAGCAAATTTGGAAAACTCAGCAGTGGCCACAGGACTGGAAAAGCTGAGTTTTCATTCCAATCTCAAAGAAAGACAATGCCAAAGAATGCTCAGACTACCGAAAAATTGCACTCATCTCACGCTAGTACAGTAATGCTCAAAATTCTACAAGCCAGGCTTCAGTAATATGGAAACCATGAACCTCCTGATGTTCAAGCTGGTTTTAGAAAAGGCAGAAGAAACAGAGACCAAACTGCCAACATCTGCTGGATCACGGAAAAAGCAAGAGAATTTCAGAAAAACCTCTATTTCTGCTTTATTGACTATGCCAAAGCCTTTGTTTGTGTGGATCACAATAAACAGTGGAAAATTCTGAGAGAGATGGGACTACCCGACCACCTGATCTGCCTCTTGAGAAATTTGTATGCAGGTTAGAAAGCAACAGTTAGATCTGGACATGGAACAACAGACTGGTTCCAAATAGGAAAAGGAGTACATCAAGGCTGTATATTGTCACCCTGTTTATTTAACTTCTATGCAGAGTACATCATGAGAAACGCTGGACTGGAAGAAATACAAGCTGGAATCAAGATTGCTGGGAGAAATATCAATAACTTCAGATATGCAGATTATACGACCCTTATGGCAGAAAGTGAAGAGGAACTCAAAAGCCTCTTGATGAAAGTGAAAGTGAAGAGTGAAAAAGTTGGCTTAAAGCTCAACATTCAGAAAACGAAGATCATGACCTCCAGTCCCACCACTTCATGGGAAATAGATGGGTAAACAGTGGAAACAATGTCAGACTTGATTTTTAGGGGGCTCCAAAATCACTGCAGAAGGTGACTGCAGCCATCAAATTAAAAGACACTTACTCCTTAAAAGTAAAGTTATGACCAACATAGAGAGCAGATTCAAAAGCAGAGACATTCCTTTACCAAAAAAGGTTCGTCTAGTCAAGGCTATGGTTTTTCCTGTGGTCAGGTATGGATGTGAGAGTTGGACTGTGAAGAAGCCTGAGTGCCAAAGAATTGATGCTTCTGAACAGTGGTGTTGGAGAAGACTCTTGAGAGTCCCTTGGACTGCAAGGAAAACCAACCAGTCCATTCTGAAAGAGATCAGCCCTGGGATTCCTTTGGAAGGAATGATGCTAAAGCTGAAGCTCAAGTAATTTGGCTACCTCATGCGAAGACTTGATTCATTGGAAAAGTCTCTGATTCTGGGAGGGATTGGGGGCAGGAAGAGAAGGGGAAGACATAGGATGAGATGGCTGGATGGCATCATTGACTCCATGGGCATGAGTCTCAGTGACTCCAGGTTTTGGTGATGGACAGGAAGGCCTGGCGTGCTGTGATTCATAGGGTCGCAAAGAGTTGCACATGACTGAGCGACTGATCTGATCTGAAGGGGAAGGTTCATAGAAATACAAGCTTACCTCAAGAAACAAGAGAAACCTCAAATAAATGACCTAACTTTACACCTAAAGCAACTAGAAAAAGAAGAAGTGAAGAATCCCAGGGTTAGAAGAAGGAAAAAGTAATAATAACAATTAGGTAGTATACTCATTTTCACTATATTGATTCTTCCAATCCATGAACATGGTATATTTCTCCATCTATTAGTGTCCTCTTTGATTTCTTTCACTAGTGTTTTATAGTTTTCTATGTATAGGTCTTTAGATTCTCTAGGTAGATATATTCCTAAGTATTTTATTCTTTCTGTTGCAATGGTGAATGGAATTGTTTCCTTAATTTCTTTTTCTGTTTTGTCATTATTAGTGTATAGGAATGCAAGGGATTTCTGTGTGTTGATTTTATATCCTGCAACTTTACTATAATCATTGATTAGTTCTAGTAATTTTCTGGTGGAGTCTTTAGGGTTTCCTATGTAGAGGCTCATGTCATCTGCAAATAGTGAAGAGTTTTACTTTTTTTCCAATTTGGATTTCTTTTATTTCTTTTTCTGGTCTGATTGCTGTGGCCAAACTTCCAAAACTATGTTGAATAGTAACTGTGAAAGTGGGCACCCTTGTCTTTTTCCTGACTTTAGAGGAAATGCTTTCACTTTTTCACCATTAAGGATAATGTTTGCTGTGGGTTTGTCATATATAGCTTTTAATATGTTGAGGTATGTTCCGACTATTCCTGCTTTCTGGAGAGGTTTTATCATAAATGGATGTTGAATTTTGTCAAAGGCTTTCTCTGCATCTTTTGAGATAATCATATGGTTTTTATTTTTCAATTTGTTAATGTGGTGTATTACATTGATTGATTTGTGGATATTGAAGAATCCTTGCATCCCTGAGATAAAGCCCACTTGGTCGTGGTGTATAACCTTTTTAATGTGCTGTTGGACTCTAATTGCTAGACTTTTGTTAAGGATTTTTGCATCTAAGTTCATCAGTGATATTGGCCTGTGGTTTTCTTATTTTGGGAATCTTTGTCAGGTTTTGGTATTAGGGTGATGGTGGCCTCATAGAATGAGTTTGGAAGTTTACCTTCCTCTACAACTATCCAAAGCAATTTATAGATTCAATGCAACCCCTATCAAGCTACCAACGGTATTCTTGAAAGAGCTAGAACAAATAATTTCACAATTTGTATGGAAATACAAAAAACCTCGAATAGCCAAAGCTATCTTGTGAAAGAAGAATGGAACTGGAGGAATCAACCTACCTGACTTCAGGCTCTACTACAAAGCCACAGTTATCAAGTCAGTATGGTACTGGCACAAAGACAGTAATATAGATCAATGGAACAAAATAGAAAGCCCAGAGAGAATTCCACACACATATGGACACCTTATCTTTGACAAAGGAGGCAAGAATATACAACGGGTTAAGGAAAATCTGTTTAACAAGTGGTGCTGGGAAATCTGGTCAACCACTTGTAAAAGAATGAAACTAGAACACTTTCTAACACCATGCACAAAAATAAACTCAAAATGGATTAAAGATCTAAATGTAACACCAGAAACTACAAAACTCCTAGAGGAGAACACAGGCAAAACACTCTCTGCCATACATCACAGCAGGATCTTCTATGACCCACCTCCCAGAATATTGGAAATAAAAGCAAAAATAAACAAATGGGGCCTAATTTAACTTAAAAGCTTCTGCACATCAAAGGAAACTATTAACAAGGTGAAAAGACAACCTTCAGAATGGGAGAAAATAATAGCAAATGAAGCAACTGACAAACAAGTAATTTCAAAAATATACAAGCAACTCTTACAGCTCAATTCCAGAAAAATAAATGACCCAATCAAAAAAATGGGCCAAAGAACTAAATAGACATTTCTCCAAAGAAGACATACAGATGGCTAACAAACACATGAAAAGATGCTCAACATCACTCATTATCAGAAAAATGCAAATCAAAATCACTATGAGGTACCATTTCACACGACTCACAATGGCTGTGATCCAAAAGTTTACAAACAATAAATGCTGGAGAGGGTGTGGAGAAAAGGGAACCCTCTTATACGGTTGGTGGGAATGCAAACTAGTACAGCCACAATGGAGAACAGGGTGGAGATTCCTTAAACAACTGGAAATAGAACTGTCTTATGATCCAGCAATCCCACTGCTCACCATACACACTGAGGAAAACAGAATTGAAAGAGACACATGTACCCCAATGTTCATCGCAGCACTGTTCATAATAGACAGGACATGGAAGCAACCTAGATGTCCATCAACAGATGAATGGATAAGAAAGCTGTGGTACATATACACAATGGAGTATTACTCAACCATTAAAAAGAATAAATTTGAATCAGTTTTAATGAGGTGGATGAAACTGGAGCCTATTATACAGACTGAAGTAAGCCAGAAAGAAAAATACCAATACAGTATACTAAAGCATATATATGGAATTTAGTAAGATGTTAACAATAACACTGTGTACGAGACAGCAAAAGAGACAGATGTATAGAACAGTCTTATGGAATCTGTTTGAGAGAGAGAGGGTGGGAAGATTTGGGAGAATGGCATTGAAACATGTACAATATCATGCATGAAACGAGTCGCTAGTCCAGGTTCGGTGCATGATACTGGATGCTTGGGTCTGGTGCACTGGGACAACCCAGAGGGATGGTATGGGGAGGGAGGAGGGAGGAGGGTTCAGGATGGGGAACACATGTATACCTGAGGCGGATTCATTTTGATATTTGGCAAAACTAATACAATTTGTAAAGTTTAAAAATAAAATAAAATTAAAAAAAAAATTTGAGCTGAAACACATGAAAAAAAGGAAAGGAACCTATAGCAAAACTCAGCAAAAATAAACGCTGGTTCTTTGAGAAGATAAATAAAATAGGCAAACCATTAGCAAAACTCATCAAGAAAGAAAGGGGGGATAATCAAATCAACAAAATTAGAAAGGAAAATGGATAAAACACAGCAGACAACACAGAAGTACAAAGGATCATAAAAGATTACTATCAGCAGCTATAGGACAATAAAATGGACAACTTGGAAGAAATGAACAAATTCCTAGAAAAGTATAACAATCGAAAACTGAACCAGGAAGAAATAGATAATCCCAACATACCCATCACAAGCATGGAAAGCAAAACTGTAATCAAAAATCTTACATTGAACAAAAACGAAGCTCAGGACCAGATGACTTATTCACCCTCCTGGTTACCCTGGACACCTGGAGAGAACAAGAGAGGGAGCACAGAATGCCACTTGTTTGGGGAAGAGGGTGAAGATGAATAGGAACAATAGTTTCAGGAAAAGTGTGACCAGAGAAGGGCTATGTGCCAGGCCAGTAGAGGGCAGTGGGGTCTCATGGGGCGGTGTCAATGGGCAAGAGGAGCTTGGATGGGTTCAACTCACCTTGACACTTTTGTGGACCTCAGTTGACAGGAAGTCTTCATCTTTTCCTCCTGGTTACCTGAAGTCGGCTGTGCCATAAGTGCTCTAGAGCCTTGTGGCTTCTGAGTCTCTTTAGTCATTTTGAAGACTCCCAGTGGTCTGCTCCAGAGCCCCTGAGCACACCTCTATATACCACTCCCTAGGGTCCACAGCATTACGCTTTAAGAGATCAGCAAATCACTTCCCCAGCCAATGGTGGCCCTGGCTGAGAATTGACATCACAAAGCGCAATCCTGATAGTTCTAGGGCAGAATGGGGGGCAACCCAGATGATTTGATGGGGGGGAAATGCATCATTTTTAATGGCCCTTAGGAGCCCTCCAAACTCACCTGTCATCCTCATCTCTCTAAGTCAACTCTGTTGTGTCACAAGGCAGGGAGCATGTGTCTCCTCCAAACCTTGACCCACAGCCACAGTATACAGGCTTTGATTCTGTTCTCTCCCACATTTCACCATCATCTAGATTGTAATATCTTGCCTAAAGTACCTCCATGATAATTAGGCTGTATTGAAGTGTCTGTGGAAATGAGAATCATCCCACTTTCCTCCTACAGTTCAGTTCAGTCTCTCAGTCATGTCTGACTCTTTGAGAGGTGGTCTTAAAGCACTTTCAAGACCATTTAATTCTGGGCCACCTCCTAGAAGCTTTTTCCATCCCACCTCCTTTGTTCTAGCTTCCATTCAGACACTGCTGTCTTCAGGCTGTGAGGCTGCACTGAATACACTTGCCCTTTCTCCACTTGGAGTTGTCTTGCTTCAAGTCTTGGAATCATGGTCACCTCACTATGTGTAAAAAAAAAAAAAAATGTTTCCCCAAAGACTTGCACATGAATGTTCATAGCAGTCTTATTTCTAATAGTCAAAAAGTTGAGATGAACAAGATGGCAGAGTGGTAGTTGCAGGAGGAATACACCTCTCTCCTTGGACACATCAGGAATACATCTTCAGACACAGAAATGCTTGCAGAACACCAGCTGAGAGCTGACAGGAGTACCTGCCCAGTGGAAAAGAATGTATAGAACCACAAAACGTGGTAGGATGAAGGAACTAGGGGGAAAAACAGGAGTGTTAATAGGTCTGGACCTGCCCTTGGTGGGTGGGAGAACTGAAGTAGGTTTCCACTCCCCGCACTGGAGTAATTGTGTGGATCAGAGGAGAAACATTTAAGGCTGAGAATGAAACAGCTGATCTGTGGCAGCCTACACCAATACATACAATGTATGACATAGCAGAATCCATTGGTTTTTGTCCCCTTAAGAGTGTAGCATTCATTAAACATTTGAAAATCCATCAGGATAAACAACTTACTAAAGAACTGAAAATGATGACACAGTAGGGTCATTTAGATAAATGCTGAAAAATAATTTGATAAAATCTAATATCCCTGGGTTGGGAAGATTCCCTGAAGTAGGGATTGGCTACCCACGTCAGTATTCTTAGGCTTCGCTGGCAGCTCAGCTATTAAAGAAAGTGCCTGGCATCTCAGAGATCTGGGTCCATCCTTGGGCTGGGAAGATCCCCTGGAGGAGAGCATGACAATCCATTCCAGTATTCTGGCCTGGAGAATCCCCAAGGCCAGAGGAGCCTGTTTGGCCTACACTTCATGGGGTTGCAAAAAGCTGGACACAACTCTGTGACTGAGCACATTCTGTATAAAATATTTTAGCAAACTAGAAATAGGAGAAGAAATAGAAATAGAATTGGAGAAGTCAATGGCACCCCACTCCAGTACTTTTGCCTAGAAAATCCCATGGATGGAGGAGCCTGGTAGGCTGCAGTCCATGAGGTCACTAAGAGTCGGACATGACTGAGCGACTTCACTTTCACTTTTCACTTTCATGCATTGGAGAAGGAAATGGCAACCCACTCCAGTGTTCTTGCCTGGAGGAAACCAGGGAAGGGAAGCCTGGTGGGCTGCCATCTATGGGGTCGCACAGAGTCGGACACGACTGAAGCGACTTAGCAGCAGCAGAAATAGAAGACTTCCTCAACCTTATGAAAGTACTAAACTATCACTAACATCACACTTTATGGTAGAACACTGAGTGTTTTACTTCTAAAATCACAATCAACAGAAAGATTTCCACTCTCATTATATTGAATTTCTGTCCGTGAAGTCATATTAGGAAATGATTGAAAAGCTATCCAGTTTGGAAAAGAAGAATAAAGCTGTTTTTATCTGTTGGTGACATCTATGTAGAATATCCAATGAAATCTACAGGAACAGAATACCTAAAACTAAGAATTAATTTAAGCAATGTCACAAGATATAGAGATGATATATAAAATTTAATAAATTGCTTTCCTATATAGTAGGCCAATTTAAAATTAAAATAAAAAATAATAACAGTCACATTGAAGTCAGAAAAACTTAAGAATCAGACAGAATATATGAAACACACCAGTGCAAAAATGGACAAAAGTTTTGAACAGGAAATTCACTAGATAATGATATATAGATGGCAAGTAAGCATGCAGGGCACACCGAAAGTATGGCTCTCATGAGAGACAGAGAAGAACAAGTCTGATGAGGAAGTGGAAATATTTGAACTTTCATGCACTGTTTATGGGAATACAAAATAGTACACCATGGTGGAAAACAGTTTGGAAGTTCCTTCAAAAGTTAAACATAGGGTTACCATATGTCCCAGCAATCCCTTTCTTAGGTTTATACCAGCAAGTATGAAAAAAAAAAAAAAAAACCCACAGATGTGCACATGAATATTCACAACAGTCTTATTTCTAGTAGTCCAAAAGTTGAGATGAACAAAATGGCAGAACTGTAGCTGGAAGTGGAGTACATTTCACTCCACGGATACATCAAGGATACACCTTCAGACACAGAAGTGTGTGCAGAACACCAGCTGAGAGCTGACAGGAGTACCTGACCAGAGGAAAATAATAAATAGAACCACAAAACTCGGTAGGGTGAAGGAACTAGGGGTGGGGGGAACAGGAATGGTAATAGGCCTGGACCTGCCCTCGGTGGGTGGGAGAACTATAAGTTGGTGTCCGACCCCCAACCTGGGATCAACTGTCTGGATCAGAGGAGAAATATTTTAGGCTGAGAGTGAAACAGTTGATCTGTGGGAGCCTAAATGGAATGAGAATCAGACAGTCCTTGCCACAGTCATACACACCCCAGACAGGGACACAGGTCCCATAGAAGGGACAGCAGTTGGGATCTGGATTTTTCGGATTGTGGAGCAGTCCCAGGGCAAGGGCTGCTATTGACTGCAGAGAGACGGACTGATGGGATGTGAGGAAGGAGCTCGGGATGGGAAATGCTTGTGGAGGAACACCAGGCCCCATGAAAGCAAGGGGATCCTACTGGGTCAATCATAGGTGGTGGAACCCTCACCATAGTCTCTTTCTCCCCATACACCAGCATAGACAGCTGAACAATAGAGAGGCTGGCCAATCAAGTGCCTGACTTACTGATCTGCAGACTAGGACCCCACACAGGGGCCCCATCTATGTACCTGATGCTCCAAACAACAGAGAAGTACCCCAGGCAAGGGAGCCCTCTAAGTGCCTGAAAGAGTGGAGCTATGGAAGAAGAGTGGCAAAAGAGACCTCCTTATCACCAGCTACAAGAGGCTGGTGAAAAGACTCTGATAGGGTCAAAACTTCTGTGGCAGAGGAGGTCTTTGTCCCTGCACAGTTATCGCTACCACGGTCCCCAGAAATCAAGAAGCTATGCCAAGTTCATGCCCAATGCTCGCTGGGGCGGAGCTGCTACAGGCCAAAAAAGTCTTGTGTCTATGGATACCTGGTCACTTCAGTTCAGTTCAGTTCAGATCAGTTCAGTTCAGTCGCTCATTCCTGTCCCACTCTTCGCGACCCCATGAATCGCAGCACGCCACGACTCCCTGTCCATCACCACCTCCCGGAATTCACCCAGATCCACGTCCATAGACTCAGTGATGGCATCCAGCCATCTCATGCTCTGCTGTCCCCTTCTCCTTCTGCCCCCAATTCCTCCCAACATCAGAGTCTTTTCCAATGAGTCAACTCTTCTCAAGAGGTGACAAAAGTACTGGAGTTACAGCTTAAGCATCATCCCCCCAAAGAAATCCCAGGGCTCAATTGCTTCAGAATGGACTGGTTGGATCTCCTTGCCGTCCAAGGGACTCTCAAGAGTCTTCTCCAACACCACAGTTCAAAAGCATCAATCCTTAGGTGCTCAGCCTTCTTCACAGTCCAAGTCTCACATCCATACATGACCACAGGAAAAACCATAGCCTTGACTAGACGGACCTTTGTTGGCAAAGTAATGTCTTTGCTTTTGAATATGCTATCTACGTTGGTCATAACTTTCCTTCCAAGGAGTAAGTGTCTTTTAATTTCATGGCTGCAGTCACCATCTGCAGTGATTTTGGAGCCCCCAAAAATAAAGTCTGACACTGTTTCCACTGTTTCCCCATCTATTTCCCATGAGGTGATGGGACCGGATGCCATGATCTTCGTTTTCTAAATGCTGAGCTTGAAGCCAATTTTTTCACTCTCCACTTTCACCTTCATCAGGAGGCTTTTTAGTTCCTCTTCACTTTCTGCCCTAGGGCGGTGTCATCTGCGTATCTGAGGTTACTGATATTTCTCCCGGCAATCTTGATTCCAGCTTGTGTTTCTTCCAGTCCAGGGTTTCTCATGATGTACTCTGCATAGAAGTTACATAAGCAGGGTGATAATATATAGCCTTGGCATACTCCTTTTCCTAATTGGAACCAGTCTGTTGTTCCACGTCCAGTTCTAACTGTTGCTTACTGAGCTGCATAGAGGTTTCTCAAGAGGCAGGTCGGGTGGTCTGGTATTCCCATCTCTCTCAGAATTTTCCACAGTTTACTGTGATCCACACAGGCAAAGGCTTTGGCATAGTCAATAAAGCAGGAATAGAGGTTTTTCGGGAACTCTCTTGCTTTTTCCATGATCCAGCAGATGTTGGCAATTTGATCTCTGGTTCCTCTGCCTTTTCTAAAACCAGCTGGAATATCAGGAAGTTCACAGTTCACGTATTGCTGAAACTTGGCCAGGAGAATTTTGAGCATTACTTTACTAGCATGTGAGGTGAGTATAACTGTGCAGTACTTTGAGTATTCTTTGGCATTGCCTTTCTTCGGGATTCGAATGAAAACTGACCATTCCAGTCCTGTGGACACAGCTGAGTTTTCCAAATTTGCTGGCATATTGAGTGCAATACTTTCACAGCATCATCTTTCAGGATCTGACATAGCTCAACTGGAATTCCATCACTTCCTCTAGCTTTGTTCGTAGTGCTGCTTTCTAAGGCCCACTTGATTTCACATTCCAGGATGTCTGGCTCTAGGTCGGTGATCACATCATCGTGATTATCTGGATCATGGAGATCTTGATTGTATAGTTCTTCTGTGTATTCTTGTCACCTCTTCTTAGTATCTTCTGCTTCTGTTAGGTCCATGCCGTTTCTGTCCTTTATTGAGCCCATCTTTGCATGAAATGTCCCCTTGGTATCTCTAATTTTCTTGAAGAGATCTCTAGTCTTTCCCATTCTGTTGTTTTCCTCTATTTCTTTGCATTGATCACTGAGGAAGGCTTTCTTATCTCTTCCTGCTATTCTTTGGAACTCTGCATTCAGATGCGTATATCTTTCCTTTTTTCCTTTGCTTTTCGCTTCTCTTCTTTTCACAGCTATTTGTAAGGGGTGCCCAGACAGCCATTTTGCTTTTTTTGCATTTCTTGTTCATGGGGATTGTATTTATCCCTGTCTCCTGTAGATTGTCATGAGCCTCATCCATAGTTCATCAGGCATTCTATCTAACAGGTCTAGGCTCATAAATCTGTTTCTCACTTTCACTGTATAATCATAAGTGATTTGATTTAGATCTTACCTGAATGGTCTAGGGGTTTGTCCTACTTTCTTCAATTTCAGTCTGAATTTGGTAATAAGGAGTTCATGATCTGAGTCACAGTCAGCTCCTGGTCTTGTTCTTGTTGACTGTATAGAGCTTCTCCATCTTTGGCTGCAAAGAATATAATCAATCTGATTTCAGTGTTGGCCATATGGTGATGTCCATGTGTAGAGTCTTCTCTTGTGCTGTTGGAAAAGGGTCTTTGCTATGACCAGTGCATTTTCTTGGCAAAACTCTATTAGTCTTTGCCCTGCTTCATTCCGTATTCCAAGGCCAAATTTGCCTGTTACTGCAGGTGTTTCTTGACTTCCTATTTTTGCATTCCAGTCCCCTACAATGAAAAGGACATCTTTTTTGGGTATAGTTTGAAAAGGACTTGTAGGTCTTCATAGAACCGTTCATCTTCAGCTTCTTCAGCATTACTGGTTGAGGTCTAGACTTGGATTACTGTGATATTGAATGGTTTGCCTTGGAAACGAACAGAGATCATTCTGTCGTTTTTGAGATTGCATCCAAGTACTGCATTTCGGAATCTTTTGTTGACCATGATGGCTACTCCATTTCTTCTGAGGGATTCCTGCTTGCAGTAGTAGATATAATGCTCATCTGAATTAAATTCACCCATTCCAGTCCATTTTAGTTCGCTGATTCCTAGAATGTCTACATTCACTCTTGCCATCTCTTGTTTGACCACTTCCAATTTGCCTTGATTCATGGACCTGACATTCCAGGTTCCTATGCAATATTGCTCTTTACAGCATCAGACCTTGCTTCTGTCACCAGTCACAACTGCAACTGGGTATTGTTTTTGCTTTGGCTCCATCCCTTCATTCTTTCTGGAGTTATTTCTCCACTGATATCCAGTAGCATATTGGGTCCTTACTGTCCTGGGGAGTTCCCCTTTCAGTATCCTATCATTTTGCCTTTTGATACTGTTCATGGGGTTCTCAAGGCAAGAATACTGAAGCGGTTTGCCATTCCCTTCTCCAGTGGACCACCTTCTGTCAGATCTCTCCACCATGACCCGCCCGTCTTGGGTTGCCCCCAGGGCATGGCTTAGTTTCATTGAGTTAGACAAGGCTGTGGTCCTAGTGTGATTAGATTGACTAGTTTTTTGTGAGTATGGTTTCAGTGTGTCTGCCTTCTGATGCCCTCTTGCAACACATACCATCTTACTTGGGTTTCTCTTACCTTGGGTGTGGGGTATCCCTTCACAGCCGCTCCATCAAAGTGCAGCCACTGCTCCTTACCTTGGAGGAGGGGTATCTCCTCACTGCCGCCCTTAGTGTCCAACTGCATGTGACATTGTAACTGTGGCTTGCCAGGCTTCTTTCTCAGGGAAGAGGCTTCTACATGCAAAAATACTGGTACGTATGGGCCAGTACTGGTTGACATACCCTTCTAGAGCACTATATGTCCTGCTGCCCTAGCCACCAACTCCTCTGAGTCCCTGATGCAGCCAGAGCCACTATGACTGAAGCAGTTGCATCTCCACATCTGGCCCCCTCACAGGGGCAAACCCAAGTCCTCCAGGACAGTCTCAAGAGCAAACCCCAGTGGATGATTTACATTCAGAAGTGGGAATAAAACCACAATTGGAACCCAGGGGCAGTGTTGTTAAGGAAGAAGACCCAAAACCTTCCTACCACCTGTACAAGCTGCAGATTAAATCCACATAGCTGTGAAAAGAAGAGAAGTGAAAAGCAAAGGAGAAAAGGAAAGATGTAAGCATCTGAATGCAGAGTTCCAAGGAAGAGCAAGAAGAGATAAGAAAGCCTTCCTCAGGGAGCGATGCAAATAAAAGGAGGAAAACAACAGAATGGGAAAGACTAGAGATCACTTCAAGAAGATTAGAGATACCAAGGGGAGATTTCATGCAAAGATGGGCTCGATAAAGGACGGAAATGGTATGGACCTAACAGAAGCACAAAATATTAAGAAGAGATGACAAGAATACACAGAAGAACTGTACAAAAAAGATCTTCACGACCCAGATAATCACGATGGTGTGATCACTGACCTAGAGCCAGACATCCTGGAATGTGAAGTCAAGTGGGCCTTAGAAAGCATCACTATGAACAAAGAGAGTGGAGGTGATGGGATTCCAGTTAAGCTATTCCAAATTCTGAAAGATGATGCTTTGAAAGTGGTGCACTCAATAAGCCAGCAAATTTGGAAAACTCAGCAGTGGCCACAGGACTGGAAAAGCTGAGTTTTCATTCCAATCTCAAAGAAAGGCAATGCCAAAGAATGCTCAAACTACCATAGAATTGCACACATCTCACACACTAGTAAGGTAATGCTCAAAATTCTCCAAGCCAGTCTTCAGCAATACATGAACTGTGAACTTCCTGATGTTCAAGCTGGTTTTAGAAAAGGCAGAGGAACCAGAGACCAAATTGCCAACATCTGCTGGATCATGGAAAAGCAAGAGAGTTCCAGAAAAACCTCTATTTCTGCTTTATTGACTATGCCACAGCCTTTGCCTGTGTAGATCACAATAAACTGTGTAAAATTCTGAAAGAGATGGGAATACCAGACCACCTGACCTGCCTCTTGAGAAACCTGTATGCACGTCAGGAAGCCACAGTTAAAACTGGATATGGAACAACAGACTGGTTCCAAATAGGAAAAGGAGTTCGTCAAGGCTGTATGTTCTCACCCTGCTGATTTAACTTCTATGCAGAGTACATCATGAGAAACCCTGGACTGGAAGAAACACAAGTTGGAAAGAAGATTGCCGGGAGAAATGTCAATAACTTCATATATGCAGATGACACCACCCTTATGGCAGAAAGTGAAGAGGAACTGAAAAGTCTCTTGATGAAATGAAAGTGGAGAGTGAAAATGAAGATCATGGCATCCGGTCCCATATACTTCATGGGAAATAGATGGGGAAACAGTGGAAAGAGTGTCAATTTTTGTTTTGTTTTGTTTTGTTTTGTTTTGTTTTTTTTGGGGGGGCGGTGTTGATGGGACAGGGCTCCAAAATCACTGCAGATGATGACTGCAGGTATGAAATTAAAAGACGCTTACTTCTTGGAAGGAAAATTATGACCAACCTAGATAGCATATTCAAAAGCAGAGACATTACTTTGCCAACAAAGGTCCGTCTAGTCAAAGCTATGGTTTTTCCTGTGGTCATGTATAGATGTGAGAGTTGGACTGTGAGGAAGGCTGAGCACTGAAGAATTGATGCTTTTGAACTGTGGTGTTGGAGAAGATTCTTGACAGTCCCATGGACTCCAGGGAGATCCAACCAGTCCATTCTGAAGGAGATCAGCCCTGGGATTTCTTTGGAAGGAATGATGCTAAAGCTGAAACTCCAGTACTTTGGCCCCCTCATGCGAAGAGTTGACTCATTGGAAAAGACTCTGATGCTGGGAGGGATTCAGGGCAGGAGAAGGGGACAGCAGAGGATGAGATGGCTGGATGGCATCACTGACTCGATGGACGTGAGTCTGAGTGAACTCCGGGAGCTGGTGATGGACTGGAGGCCTGGCGTGCTGCGATTCATGGGGTCGCGAAGAGTCGGACACGACTGAGCGACTGAACTGAACTGAATAATATATAAAAAGACACTGATAACTGCCACAAAAGGAAACGTCCTTGTTCTGATAGTTGTGAACATAGGAGACAAAAAACATATAGGAGTAGGACCGGATTAGAATGAGCTCCCCCCAAATCAGGTTCAGAGTTCAGCACAGTTTTGGAGGGCATCCTAGGGAGGTGAGGTGGACTGCAATTTTAGCGGGCGAAAGGACTCTGAGAGCAATGACTAAAGAAAAACCTGTATTATTCTCATGTTTTGACTTGCTCTGTAGATTCTTTAGGATTTTTGTTTGTGTGGTTGGTTTCAATTCCTTCCCCTCGCCCACGGTGTAGTTGCCAATTTCATTGGCACTATGAAATCTAATGAAGCTTTTGAGCCTTATTTTTCTTCAGCCACATTTGTATTGCTGTTATAAATCTCTGTCTCTATATACAGCTTTTGAAATTCTGTGGAGTTTCCTTTTCTCTCTCTCTTTTTCATTTTTTAAACCTATTATTATTGTTTCTACATTTATTATTTGTTTACTTTTCCTACTGTTCTTTTCCCCTTGCAGTTAATCTTTAATGTATATACATCTTTTCAGTTCAGTTCAGTTCAGTTCAGTGGCTCAGTTGTGCCCGACTCCTTGTGACCCCATGAACCACAGCACGCCAGGCCTCCCTGTCCATCACCAACCCCTGGAGTCCAACAAAACCCATGTCCATCGAGCTGATGATGCCATCCAACCATCTCATCCTCTGTTGTTCGCTTCTCCTCCTGCTCTCAATCTTTCCCAGCATCAGGGCCTTTTCCAATGAGTCAGCTCTTCGCATCAGGTGGCCAAAGTATAGGAATTTCAGCTTCAACATCAGTCCTTCCAATGAACACCCAGGACTGATCTCCCTTAGAATGGACTGGTTGGATTTACTTGCAGTCCAAGGGACTCTCAACAGTCATCTGTACCTCTATTTAACTCTGCATATGTATTTTTTTCTTTCTTTCCTTTTCTCTCAATATATTTGTTAGTTTTATTTTCATTCTTTTATTCTCCAATTGGCACCTTGCTCTAGATTTGTTTCCCAGTTTGTGCTTCAGGTGATTCTATTCTGGTATGTATGTATATATATATATACATATACATATATATATATATTTTTTTTTTTTTCCTTTGTTCACCAGGTCAATCAATCTATTGTACTTTATTTTTCTGGAATGTTTTGATTTTGCTTGTGGGTGTATATGTACATGTATATATTCAGTCATACTTTTTACTCTTGTGATAAACCTCTGCTTCTACATTGGATTTTTACAGTTCTTTGGAGGATTCCTTGTTTTCCCATTTATTTTTGATTTTTTTTATTATTTTCTATTTTTATTGTTTTAAATTTTAATTTTTTAAACCTATTATATTTATTCCATTGTTTGCCTTTCCTCTGTTCTTGTCCCCTTGCAGTTAAACTTTAAACAAACCTTGTTCATCTACCTCTGTTGAACCTCACATATCTATTCTTTCTTTCTTTTCTTTCCTTCCTTTCCTCTCAACATTTTGTTAGTTTTATTTTCAGTGCTTTCATCCCCACTTGGGACTTTGCTTTAGATTTCTTTTCCAGCTTGTGCACTCGTTAGTTTTGTGCTTAACTGGTAGATATCATTTTTGGTTTCCCTTGTTTGCTAGGTCAGCCTATTGTAGTTTATTTTTGTTGAACTGTTTGGATTTTGCTGATGGTTGTATGTGTGTATATTCCCATATATTGGAATATATGTGTATATTCCTTTATTTTAATTATTATTTGTGTGACAGTGTAACTGCCATTTGTCAGGGGTTCACCTTTGGTTTCTCTCTCTCTCTTTTTTTTTTTTTTTGGATATTTATTTTAATCTAACTTAATACCATAACAAACCACCTGTTGTAAACGGTGTTCCTGGCCAATGATCCAGCCCTGAACATTTGGAGTGGGAGCACTGACTCCAAGACCCTATACAACCGGAGAACTCCTAACCTTAGGGAGTATCAATTACAGAGAACTCACTCATGCAAACTAAACCACTTGAATATAAGACCTAGAATCACCCAACCACCAATCAGGACCACCCAACCCAGTGTAGGACACCTCATCCAAACAGCAAATAGGACAAAAGTAGAAACCCAGTCATCAGCAGACAGGATTATCCTTCTCAATCAGCCCTGCACATCAGAAGGAAAAGAAAAGAAAAAAAAAAAAAAACTCAGCACCAATCTCACCCAATGCAAAGCTTACACAAACCATTGGACCAAATTTAGGAGTGCAGAAACTAAAAGGAAGAAAGAATGCAAATTTGAAGGCTGGCAAAAGGAGACCTCAAACACAATAAGATCTTTTTAAAAATGAAGAAATGACAAAGAAATGCTGCACAAATAAAGGAACAAACTAGACACACAGAAATTTAAACAAATGAAGAGGAAATAGGCAAACTGCCTGAAAAACTATTCAGAATAATGGTAGTAAAGATGATCAAAAACTTTGAAAATGACATGGAGACAATGCAAGAATCAATGAGCAAACCCCTAGTTGAATTGAAGAATAAGCAAAAAATAAATTGAAAAATAAATAGAGAGACAAACAACAATTACTGAAATTAAAAATACTCTAGAAAGAATCAAGAGCAGGGTATCTGAACCAGAAAATGGATCAGTGTGTTGAAAGACAAAATGGTGGAAACAACTGCGGAAGGGCAGAATAAAGTCAAAAGAATGAAAAGAACTGAGGATAGTCTCAGAGACCTCTTGGACAATGTTAAATGCACCAAGATTCAAATTATAGGGGTCCCAGAAGAAGAGAGAAAAATAAAGGGTATGAGAAAAGTTTAGAGGAGATTATACTTGAAAAACCCCCAACATGGAAAAGGAAATAGTCAATCAAGTCCAAGAGGTGCCAAGAGTCCCATTTGTGACAAACCCAAGGTGAAACAGCCCTAGACATATGCTAAGCAAACTAAGGAAGATGAAACACAAAGAAAGAATATTAAAAGTAGCAAGTTAAAAGTAAGAAGTAACATCCAATGGAAACCCCATATGTTTCACAGCTGATCTTTCAACAGAAACTCTGCAGGCCAGAAGAGAACGGCATGGCATATTTAAAGCACTGAAAGAGAAAAATCTACAGCCAAGATTACTGTACGTGGCAAGGATCTCCTTCAAAATTGATGGAGAAATCAAAGCTTTTCAGATGAGCCAAAGGTAAGAGAATTCTTTACCACAAAACCAGCTTTACAACAAATGGTAAAGGGACTTATATAGTCAAGAAATATAAGAGAAGAAAAATGATCTACAAAACCGACCCCAAACAATTAAGAAAATGGCAATAGGAGCACTGCTGCTGCTGCTGCTAAGTCGCTTCAGTCCTGTCTGACTCTGTGCGACCCCATAGACGGCAGCCCACCAGGCTCCCCGGTCCCTGGGATTCTCCAGGCAAGAACACTGGAGGGGGTTGCCATTTCCTTCTCCAATGCATGCAAGTGAAAAGTGAAAGGGAAGTCGCTCTGTCATGTCGAACTCTGTGTGACCCCATGGACTGCAGCCTACCAGGCTCCTCCGTCCATGGGATTTTCCAGGCAAGAGTACTGGAGTAGGGTGCCATTGCCTTCTCCGAATAGGAGCACATATGTCAATAATTATTCTAAATATAAATGGATTAAATGTTCCAACCAAAAGCCCAGACTGGCTAAATGGATACATAAACAAGACCTCGGGGTGGGGGCGTGGTCCTAAGATGGCAGAGGAATAAGATGGGGAGACCCCATTCTCCCCAACACATTCATCAAATGATCATTTGAACGCTGAGCAACTTCCACAAAACAATTTCTGAATGCTGGCAGAGGACACCAGGTACCCGGATAGGCTGCTCATTGTCTTTGAAAGGAGAACAAAGGATTGAGCAAATACCAAAGCAGAACTAGCCGGCTGTCTCCAGGCCCCTGCCCCAACAAGAGGCAGACAGCCATGTGTGTGGCAGCCAGAACCAGAAGGCCAGGGGCGGCCTCAGCCTCAGAGACCGGCATTCTCCACCAAACTGTGAGCAGGCTGCCAGTTTCTAACCATGTCTTCCTGGAGTCCTGGACGGTTGACATCTGCCAGGAGAGTTGCAGCTTGAGATCAGCTCCCCAGAGGAGACACATGATACACCTGAGGCAGTGTTCTCATGGCACACCCAGGAAACTGAGCGGCCTGGACCCAGTAGGTAATTAAGATGCATGGCCCACTTGGGACAGTGCGTTGGCCAAGCACCTGGTCGCCTGAGCTGCTGGGACCTGGGAAGGGCACAAAACGCACGTGCATCTGAGTCTGTGACTTTGCGGTGTACCTGAAAACCTGAACCTGAGCAGCTTAGACCTGGGAATTGCAGGAAATGCAGGGCCCACATTGGGCAGTACCCCTGAAGAGCAATCTGGAACCTGAGCAGTGTACACGTGGAAAGCACACACCACCGTGAGCTTGGGAAAGCCCAGTGTGTTCCATACACTGCAAGCACTTTCCCAAAATACACACCAACATTATTTGTTTGCAGTGTTCCTCCCTCCCCACAACTCAACTGAACAAGTGAGCCGAAATAAGTGACCACCTTTGCCCCCTTGTGCCAGGGCAGAAATTACACACTAAAGAGACTTGCAAAGAGAGAAAGCCAAAACAAATAAAGAAAAGGAAACCCCTCTGGGAGTGAAAGGTGCAACAGATTAAAACCCTGTAGTTAATATTGACTAAGCATAGGAAGGGCTTATAGATCTTGTAAAGAAATGCAAGCTGGAACAAAGAATCATCTGAAACTCAACTGAACCCACACTGCCCACAACGGCTCCAGAGAAATTCCTAGATATAGTTTTTCTATTATCAACCTTCTAATTTTTTAAAATTATTTATTATTTTTTCCTTCTTACTTTTTTTTTTTAAATTTTACAATATTGTATTGGTTTTGCCATACATCCACATGAATCTGTCATGGGTGTACACGTGTTATTCATCCTGAACCGCCCTCCCACACCCTCCCTGTACCATCCTTCTGGGTCATCCCAGTACACCAACCCCAAGCATCCTGTAACCTGCATCAAACCTGGACTGGCGATTCGTTTCTTATATGATATTATACATGTTTCAATGCCATTCTCCCAAATCATCCAACCCTCTTCCTCTCCCACAGAGTCCAAAAGACTGTTCTATACATCTTTGTCTCTTTTGCTGTCTCACATCCAGGGTTATCGTTACCATCTTTCTAAATTCCATATACATGTGTTAGTATACTGTATTGGTGTGGGTTTTTTTTTTTTTTTTTTTCTTTCTTTCTTTCTTTCTTTCTGGAACTGATTCAAATGTATTCTTTTTAATGGCTGAGTAATACTCCACTGTGTATACATACCACAGCTTTCTTATCCATTCGTCTGCTGATGGACATCTAGGTTGCTTCCATGTCCTGGCTAATAGAAACAGTGCTGTGATGAACATTGTGGTACTCGTGTCTCTTTCAATTCTGGTTTCCTTGGTGTGTATGCCCAGCAGTGGGATTGCTGGGTCATAATTAATCCTTTAATTTTCAATTTTACAACCTATTACCTTGCAAAATATGACCCTATTTTTAAAGCATATTTCATATTTTTTAAATATATTTTGTGATTGATTGTGTTTTGTATTTTTAATATTGTATTTCATAGAGTCTACCCTCTACTCTAGATTTTTTTTTAACTTAAATTTAAGTAATTTACTTGTTTTAATTGGAGGCTAATTACTTTACAAAATTGTAGTGGTTGTTGCCATACATTGACATGAATCAGCCATGGATGTATCAGTTCAGTTCAGTTCAGTTGCTCAGTTGTGCCCGACTATTTGCGACCCCACGCGCTGCAGCATGCCAGGCCTCCGTGTCCATCAACAACTGCTGGAGTCTACCCAAACCCATGTCCATTGAGTCGGTGATGCCATCCAAATATCTCCTCCTCTGCTGTCCTCTTCTGCCATCAGTCTTTCCCTGAATCAGGGTCTTTTCAAATGAATCAGCTCTTCACATCAGGTGGCCAAAATATTGAAGATTCAGCTTCAAAATCAGTCCTTCAGATGAACACCCAGGACTGATCTCCTTTGGGATGGACTGGTTGGGTCTCCTTGCAGTCCAAGGGACTCTCAAGAGTCTTCTCCAAAGCCACAGTTTAAAATCATTTATTCTCGGGTGCTCTGCTTTCTTTATAGTTGAACTCTCATATCCATACATGACCACGGGAAAAACCATAACCTTGACTAGATGGACCTTTGTTGACGAAGTAATATCTCTGCATTTCAATTTACTGTCTAGGTTGGTCATAACTTTCCTTCCAAGGTGTAAGTGTCTTATAATTTCATGGCTGCAATCACCATCTGCAATGATTTTGGACCCCCTTCCTCCTCTCAAAATATAACGTCAGCCACTGTTTCCCCATCTATTTGACATGAAGTGATGGGACTGAATGCCATCATCTTAGCTTTGTGAATGTTGAGCTTTAAGCCAATCTTTTCAATCTGCTCTTTCTCTTTCATCAAGAGGCTCTTTAGTTCTTCTTCACTTTCTGTCCAAAGGTGGTGTCATCTGCATATCTGAGTTATTGATATTTCTTCCAGCAAACTTGATTCCAGATTGTACTTCCTCCAGCCCAGCGTTTCTCATGATGTACTCTGCATATAAGTTAAGTAAGCAGGGTGACAATATACAGCCTTGACCTACTCCTTCTCCTATTTGGAACCAGTCTGTTATTCCATGTTCAGTTGTAACTGTTGCTTCCTGACCTGCATACAGGTTTCTCAAGCGGCAGGTTACGTGGTCTGCTAATATGTACCATGGGTGTATACCCATGGATGTATATGGGTGCCTAATCCTGAACCCCCTCCCATCTCCCTCCCCATCTCATTCCTCAGGATTGTCCCAGTGCACTGGCCCTTGGCACCCTGTCTCATGCACCAAACCTGGATTGGTCTTCTATTTCACATATGGTAATATGCATGCTCCGCTTCTATTCTCCCAAATCATCCCACCCCTAGCTTCTTCCATAGAATCCAAAAGTCTGCTATTTATATCTGTGCCTCTTTTGCTCTCTCACATGTAGGGTTCTCATTACTATCTTTCTAAATTTTATATATATATATATATATATATATATATATATATATATGTTAATATAGTGTATGGATGTTTTTCTTTCTGCCTTGCATCACTCTGTATCATAGGATCCAGTTTCATTCACCTCATTAGAACTGATTCAAATGCACTCTTTTAAATAGCTGAGTAATATTCCATTCTGTATATGTACCAAAGCTTTACTATCCATTCATCTGCTCATGGATATCTAGGTAGCTTCCATGTCCTAAACATGAAAACACTGCTGTGATGATGAACATTGGGGTAGACATGTCTCTTTCAATTCTGGTTTCCTCAGTGTGTATGCCCAGCAGTGGGTTTCCTGGGTCACATGACAGTACTAGTTCCAGCTTTTTAAGGAATCTACACAGCGTCCGCCATACTGGCTGTACTAGTTTGCATTGCCTCCAACACTGTAAGAGGATTCCCTTTCTTCTGCAGTCTGTTCAGCATGTATTGTTTGTCGACGTTTTGATAACAGCCATTCTGACAGGTGTGAGATGATACAACATTGTGGCTTGATGTCCATTTCTGTGATAATGAGTGATGTTGAGCATCTTTTCATGTGTTTCTTAACCATCTGCATGTCTTCTTTGGAGAACTGTCTGTTGAGTTCTTCAGCCTAATTTTTGATTGGGCCATTAATATTTTCTGGTATTGAGTTGCATGAGCTTCTTGTATATTTTTGAGTTTTACTTAGTCATGACTGCCTTTTCACCTTCCTTGTTTCCTTCATTGTTCAGGAGCTTTTAAATTTGATTCTTTCCGTTGGTTTATTTTTGCTTTTATTTACATTACTCTGGGAGGTGAGTCATAGAAGGTCCTGCTGTGATTTATGTCAGAGACTGTTCTGTCTATATTTTCCTCTAGAAGTTTTACAGTTTCTGGTCTTTCATTTAGATCTTTAATCCATATTTAGTTTATATTTGTGTATCATTAGAAAGTATTCTAGAATCATTATTTTACAGGTGGTTGGCCAGTTTTTCCAGTGCCACTTGTTAAAGATATCGGTCTTTTCTCCATTGTATATTCCTGAGTCCTTTGTCAAAGATAAGGTGACCATAGGTGCGTGGATTTATCTCTGGGCTTTCTATTTTGTTCCATTGATCTATATTTCTGTCTTGGTGTCAGTAACATACTGTCTTGATAACTGTAGCTTTGTACTATAGCCTGAAGTCATGCAGGTTGATTCCTTCAGTTCCATTCTTCTTTCTCAAGATTGCTTTGGCTATTCGAGGTTTTTTTTTTTTTTTTCCCCCTTCATACAAACTGTGCAATGATTTGTTCTAGTTCTCTGAAAAACACTTTTGGTAGGTTGATAATTACTTTAAATGTAAACAGATTAAATGTTCCAACCAAAAGACACAGACTGATTGAATGGATAGAAAAAGATGACCCATATATATATATATGCTGTCAACCAGAAACCACCTTCAGATGCAAAGACACATATAGACTGAAACTGAGAGGATGGAAAAGTACATTCTATGCAAATGGGAAGCAAAAGAAAGCTGGAATATTAATCCTGATATCAGACAGGCCTTAAAATAAGAATACTATAAAAAAAAGGAAAGACACTACACTATGATAAAAGGATCAACCCAAGAGGGAGACATAACAGTTGTAAACATCTATGCACTGAACACTTTATTGCCGAATTTTACCTTATATTGAAGAAACTAGCAAAAATGACTAGATGATTCAGGTATGAACTAAATCAAATCCCTTATGTTTATACAGTGGAAGTGACAAATAGATTCAAGACAGAATATTGAAGATTCAAGACAGAATCAAGATAGACAGAATGCCTGAAGAACTATCGATGGAGTTTTGTGACAGTGTACAGGAGGCAGTGATCAAGACCATACCCAAGAAACACAAATGCCAAAAGTCAAAATGGTTCTCTGAGGAGGCCTTCCAAATAGCTGAGAAAAGAAAAGAAGCAAAAGACAAAGGAGAGAGGGAAATATATACCCATTTGAATGAAGAGTTCCAAAGAATTGCAAGTAGAGATAAGAAAGCCTTCCTCAGCAATCAACAAAAAGAACAGAGGAAAACAATAGAATGGGAAAGACTAGAGATCACGTCAAGGAAATTGTAGATACTAAGGGAGCATTTCATGTAAAGATGGGCACAATAATGGACAGAAATGGTATGGACATAAGAGAAGCAAAAGATATTAAGAACTGATGGCAACAATGCACAGAAGAATTATACAAAAAAGATCTTCATGATGCAGATAACCAGGATAGTGTGGTCACTCACCTAGAGCCAGATATCCTGGAATGTGAAGCCAAGTGGATCTTAGGAAGCAAAGCTAGTGGAAGTTATGGAATTCCAGTTGAGCTATTTCAAATCCTAAAAGACGATGTTGTGAAAGTACCACGCAATACGCCGGCAAAGTTTCAAAGCTTGGCAGTGGCCACCGGACTGGAAAACGTCAGTTTTCATCCCAGTCTCAAAGGAAGGTAATGCCAAAGAATGCTCAAACAACCACACAGTTGCACTCATCTCACATGCTAGTAGAGTAATGCTCAAAATTCTCCAAGCCAGGCTTCAACAGTATGTGAACTGTGAACTTCCAGATGTTAAAAGTGGACTTAGAATAGTCAGAGGAACCAGAGATCAAATTGCCAACATCCACTGGATCATTGAAAAAGCAAGAGTTCCAGGAAAAACATATATTTCTGCTTTATTCATTATGCCAAAACCTCTGAGTGTGTGGGTCAAAATAAACTGTGGAAAATTCTAAAAGAGATGGGAGTACCAGGCCACCTGACTTGCCTCCTGAGAAATCTGTGTGCAGGTCAAGAAGCATCAGTTAGAACTGGACATGAAAAAACAGACTGGTTGCAAGTCGGGAAAGGAGTATATCAAGGCTGTATTTCATCACCCTGCTATTTAACTTATAAGCAAAGGACATCATGCTAAATGCCAGGCTGGATGAAGCACAAGCTGGAATCAAGATTGTCAAGAGAAATATCAGTAATCTCATATATGCAGATAACACCACCCTTATGGCAGAAAGTGAGGAACTAAAGAGCCTCTTGATGAAAGTGAAAGAGGAGAGTGAAAAAGTTGGCTTAAAACTCAACATTCACAAAACTAATATCATGGCATCCAGGCACATCCCTTCATGGCAAATAGATCAGGAAACAGTGCCAGACTGTTTTTCGCAGTTGGGGAGGCAAATCACTACAGATGTTGATTGCAGCCATGAAATTCAAAGGTGCTTGCTCCTTGGAAGTCACGCTATGACTTACTTAGAAAGCATTAAAAAGCAGAGACATTATTTTACCAACAATCAACCAATGTGTCAAAGCAATCCTTTTTCCAATAGTCATGTACTGATGTGCGAGTTGGAGGAGAAGGAAAGCTGAGTGCCTAAGAATTGATCCTTTGGAACTGTGGTGTTGGAGAAAACTCTTGAGGATATCAAAGCAGTCAATCCCAAGAAAATCAGTCCTGAACATACATTGAAATGACTGAAGCTCCAATACTTTGGCAACCTGATGCAAAGAAGTAACTCATTTGAAAAGACCCTGATGCTGGAAAAGATCGAAGGCCAGAAGAGAAGGGGATGATAGAAGACGAGATAGTTGGATGGCATCCTCAATGCACATGAGTTTTAGCAAGCTCCGGAAGTTGGTGATGGACAGGGACAGGGAAGCCTGGTGCGATGTTTTACCATAAAGTATGATGTTAGTTATACAGTTTATTACCATCATCAGGTTGAGGAAGTTTTCTATTTCTAGTTTGCTAAGAGTTTTTATACAGAATGTGTTCAGTCACTCAGATCTGTCCAGCTCTTTGCGACCCCATGGAGTTTAAACCCAAACGGTTCCTCTGGTTGAGGATTCTCCAGGCAAGAATACTGGAGTTGGTTGCCATGCCCTCCGCCAGGGCATCTTCCCAACCCTGGAATAGATATTAGACTTTATCAAATTATTTTTCAGCGTTTTTCGAGATGACCCTACTGTGTTTTATTTTTTGTCCTTTAGTACTTTGAATTACACTGATTGATTTTCAAATGTTTAACCAATCCTGCGTTTGTAGGGGACGAAAATTAATAGATTATGCTGCGTTGTCTTTGTATATATTGGCATAGTCTGCACTTCACTCTGAACACTTTCTGTTGCTACGTCTTCAAGTGCACAATTTTCTCCTGCTGTCCTGTCTAATCTGTCATTTATTCCATCGACTGTGTTTGCCATCTGATGCTACAGTTTTCCTATCTACAAGATGGAATTGGTCTACTTTATTATTTGCATGTCTCTACTTAATTTTACAAAATGCAAAAAACACAGTCATTCCAATATTTTAATGTCTCTGTCTGCAATGTCTTAAATCTATGCCGCTTCTGGGTCAGTTTGATTTCTCAAGGGAAATTTAATATGATTTTTTCTTACCTTAGTGAGATTAAATATCTTTTTAATGTGGTTAGTGTATAGTCCCATATCTTTCTTGTCGAATGGCTGCTCATGTCTTTTAAACATCTCTTAATAAAGTGAATGTCCAGTAGTACATCTTTCTTAGAAACTGTTGGCTCGTGTGTTTTTCACATTTTTCTATCATTCTTTAGGTTCTCTGTTATAAAATTTTAACAGTCATCTTTTGGGTTTGTTTATGGTGCTTTTTTTTTTTTTCCTACCTCTTAAAATTTTAAGCAGTGTCATGCATCCAGGGTGAATAAGGAACCAGTGAACACCAGGAAGTGAGCGCTTCACAGGAAACCCAGGAAGTCCCACTAAGACAAAAAACTGTGTACCCCAGGGCACACCTCAGGCTGGCTGACCCTGCTTGTCAATTAGGAACACAAGGACTGAGATGAAGCCGACACCTCATTCCCCTTTCCTCCAGAGGCAACCACCTCAATGAGAGACCTTGGGAACTAGGTGGGGATACATGATTACACAGTGTTTCTTCCAAGAAGCTGGAATCTTGTCGTAGCTCTTCATGGAAATGAATTCCAGCATGGTCTCAATGGTGACGTAAGCAGCAATGGAGGTACCAACTGGAAAACAAGATGAGAAAAGAGATTTGTAAGGGCACATGTTGAGAAAGCCCTTTCCAGACGAGGCTCACACAACTCTGAGCAAGCACCGCCCCTTCGGGGGAATACTAATCACTTAAAGGTCGTCATTTCTTTCTTGGGATGCCTCATCCCCATCACCCTGTATAAACCCAAACTTGGGTATTACACCTAATGAGGTGAGCATGAGTCCTAGGTTTGAAACTAGACAGCTCCAAGTGGACCAACAGCAAAAATATTCAGTGCATTCTCACAGCCTGAAGACAGGGGTTTCAGACTGGAAACTAGAAAAGTGAGGACACCTATGTGCAAACTGAGCAAAGGATGTGGGATGGAAAAGATTCCTGGTAGGTGGTCCAGAATTAATTGGTGCTCAAAGTGCTTTAAGACCACCTTATAGGAGGAAAGTAGAATGATTCTCTTTTCCACAGATACTTCGATAGAACCTAATTATCATGGAGGAATTTTAGGCAGGATATTAAAAACTAGATAATGGTGAAATGTGAGAGAGAAAAGAATGAAAGCCTGAATACTGTGGCTGTGGGCCAAGGTTTGGAGGAGACACATGCTCCCTGCCTTGTGACACAACAGAGTTGACTTAGAGAGATGAGGATGACAGGTGAGTTTGGAGGGCTCCTAAGGGCCATTAAAAATGATGCATCCCCCCCCCCCATCAAATCATCTGAGTTGCCCCCCATTCTGCCCTAGAGGTATCAGGAGTGTGCTTTGTGATGTCAATTCTCAGCCAGGGCCACCATTGGCTGGGGAAGTGAGTTCCTGATCTCTTAAAGCATAATGCTGTGGACCCTAGGGAGGGGTATATAGAGGTGTGCTCAGGGGCTCTGGAGCAGACCACTGGGTGTCTTCAAAATGACTAAAGAGACTCAGAAGCCACAAGGCTCTAGAGCACTTATGGAATAGCCGACTTCAGGTAACCAGGAGGAAAAGATGAAGACTTCCTGTCAACTGAGGTCCACAAAAGTGTCAAGGTGAGTTGAACCCATCCAAGCTCCTCTTGCCCATTGACACCGCCCCATGAGACCCCCCTGCCCTCTACTGGCCTGGCACATAGCTCTCCTCTGGTCACACTTTTCCTGAAACTATCATTCCTATCCATCTTCACCCTCTTCCCCAAACAAGTGGCATTCTGTGCTCCCTCTCTTGTTCTCTCCAGGTGTCCAGGGTAACCAGGAGGGTGAATAAGTCATCTGGTCCTGAGCTTCGTTTTTGTTCAATGTAAGATTTTTGATTACAGTTTTGCTTTCCATGCTTGTGATGGGTATGTTGGGATTACCTATTTCTTCCTGGTTCAGTTTTGGATTGTTACACTTTTCTAGGAATTTGTTCATTTCTTCCAAGTTGTCCATTTTATTGTCCTATAGCTGCTGATAGTAGTCTTTTATGATCCTTTGTACTTCTGTGTTGTCTGCTGTGATTTATCCATTTTCCTTTCTAATTTTGTTGATTTGATTATCCCCCCTTTCTTTCTTGATGAGTTTTGCTAATGGTTTGCCTATTTTATTTATCTTCTCAAAGAACCAGCATTTATTTTTGCTGAGTTTTGCTATAGGTTCCTTTGCTTTTTTTCATGTATTTCTGCCCTAATTGTTTATTTTTTTAAATTTTATTTTATTTTTAAACTTTACAAATTGTATTAGTTTTGCCAAATATCAAAATGAATCCGCCACAGGTATACATGTGTCCCCCATCCTGAACCCTCCTCCATCCTCCCTCCCCATACCACCCCTCTGGGTTGTCCCAGTGCACCAGACCCAAGCATCCAGTATCATGCACCAAACCTGGACTAGGGACTCGTTTCATGCATGATATTGTACATGTTTCAATGCCATTCTCCCAAATCTTCCCACCCTCTCTCTCTGAAACAGAGTCCATAAGACTGTTCTATACATCTGTGTCTCTTTTGCTGTCTCGTACACAGGGTTATTGTTAGCATCTTTCTAAATTCCATATATATACTTTAGTATACCGTATTGGTGTTTTTCTTTCTGGCTTACTTCACTCTGTATAATAGGCTCCAGTTTCATCCACCTCATTAAAACTGATTCAAATTTATTCTTTTTAATGGCTGAGTAATACTCAATTGTGTATATGTACCACAGCTTTCTTATCCATTCATCTGTTGATGGACATCTAGGTTGCTTCCATGTCCTGTCTATTATGAACAGTGCTGCAATGAACATTGGGGTACATGTGTCTCAATTCTGTTTTCCTCAGTGTGTATGGTGAGCAGTGGGATTGCTGGATCATAAGACAGTTCTATTTCCAGTTGTTTAAGGAATCTCCACACTGTTCTCCATAGTGGCTGTACTAGTTTGCATTCCCACCAACGGTATAAGAGGGTTCCCTTTTCTCCACACCCTCTCCAGCATTTATTGCTTGTAAACTTTTGGATCATAGCCATTGTGAGTCGTGTGAAATGGTACCTCATAATGGTTTTGATTTGCATTTTTCTGATAATGAGTGATGTTGAGCATCTTTTCATGTGTTTGTTAGCCATCTGTATGTCTTCTTTGGAGAAATGTCTATTTAGTTCTTTGGCCCATTTTTTTGATTGGATCATTTATTTTTCTGGAGTTGAGCTGTAGGAGTTGCTTGTATATTTTTGAGATTAGTTATTTGTCAGTTGCTTCATTTGCTATTATTTTCTCCCATTCTGAAGGCTGTCTTTTCACCTTGCTAATAGTTTCCTTTGATGTGCAGAAGCTTTTAAGTTTAATAGGGCCCATTTGTTTATTTTTGCTTTTATTTCCAATATCCTGGGAGGTGGGTCATAGAGGATCCTGCTGTGATGTATGGAAGAGAGTGTTTTGCCTATGTTCTCCTCTAGGAGTTTTATAGTTTCTGGTGTTACATTTAAATCTTTAATGCATTTTGAGTTCATTTTTGTGTATGGTGTTAGAAAGTGTTCTAGTTTCATTCTTTTACAAGTGGTTGACCAGATTTCCCAGCACCACTTGTTAAACAGATTTTCTTTAATCCGTTGTATATTCTTGCCTCCTTTGTCAAAGATAAGGTGTCCATATGTGTGTGGAATTCTCTCTGGGCTTTCTATTTTGTTCCATTGATCTATATTTCTGTCTTTGTGCCAGTACCATACTGTCTTGATAACTGTGGCTTTGTAGTAGAGCCTGAAGTCAGGTAGGTTTATTCGTCCAGTTCCATTCTTCTTTCACAAGATAGCTTTGGCTATTCGAGGCTTTTTGTATTTCTATACAAATTGTGAAATTATTTGTTCTAGCTCTTTCAAGAATACCGTTGGTAGCTTGATAGGGATTGCATTGAATCTATAAATTGCTTTGGGTAGTTGCAGAGGAAGGGAAACTTCCAAACTCATTCTATCACCACTATCACCCTAATACCAAAACCTGACAAAGATCCCCAAAATAAAGAAAACTACAGGCCAATATCACTGATGAACTTAGATGCAAAAATCCTTAAAAAAGTCTAGCAATTAGAATCCAACAGCACATTAAAAAGATTATAAAAAAATAAGTAAATAAATAAATAAAAAGATTATACACCACAACCAAGTGGGCTTTATCCCAGGGATGCAAGGATTCTTCAATATCCACAAATCAATCAATGTAATACACCACATTAACAAATTGAAAAATAAAAACCATATGATTATCTCAAAAGATGCAGAGAAAGCCTTTGACAAAATTCAACATCCATTTATGATAAAAACTCTCCAGAAAGCAGGAATAGTAGGAACATACCTCAACATATTAAAAGCTATATATGACAAACGCACAGCAAACATTATCCTCAATTGTGAAAAGTGAAAGCATTTCCTCTAAAGTCAGGAACAAGACAAGGGTGCCCACTTTCACCGTTACTATTCAACATAGTTTTGGAAGTTTGGCCACAGCAATCAGAGCAGAAAAAGAAATAAAAGGAATCCAAATTGGAAAAAAAGTAAAACTCTCACTATTTGCAGATGACATGATCCTCTACATAGGAAACCCTAAAGACTCCACCAGAAAATTACTAGAACTAATCAATGATTATAGTAAAGTTGCAGGATATAAAATCAACACACAGAAATCCCTTGCATTCCTATACACTAATAATGACAAAACAGAAAAAGAAATTAAGGAAACAATTCCATTCACCATTGCAACAGAAAGAATAAAATACTTAGGAATATATCTATCTAGAGAATCTAAAGACCTATACATAGAAAACTATAAAACACTAGTGAAAGAAATCAAAGAGGACACTAATAGATGGAGAAATATACCATGTTCATGGATTGGAAGAATCAATATAGTGAAAATGAGTATACTACCTAATTGTTATTATTACTTTTTCCTTCTTCTAACCCTGGGATTCTTCACTTCTTCTTTTTCTAGTTGCTTTAGGTGTAAAGTTAGGTCATTTATTTGAGGTTTCTCTTGTTTCTTGAGGTAAGCTTGTATTTCTATGAACCTTCCCCTTCAGATCAGATCAGTCGCTCAGTCATGTGCAACTCTTTGCGACCCTATGAATCACAGCACGCCAGGCCTTCCTGTCCATCACCAAAACCTGGAGACACTGAGACTCATGCCCATGGAGTCAGTGATGCAATCCAGCCATCTGATCCTATGTCTTCCCCTTCTCTTCTTGCCCCCAATCCCTCCCAGCATCAGAGACTTTTCCAATGAGTCAAGTATTCGCATGAGGTGGCCAAAGTACTTGAGCTTCAGCTTTAGCATCATTCCTTCCAAAGGAATCCGAGGGCTGATCTCTTTCAGAATGGGCTGGTTGGTTTTCCTTGCAGTCTAAGGGACTCTCAAGAGTCTTCTCCAACACCACTGTTCAGAAGTATCAATTCTTCGGCACTCAGGCTTCTTCACAGTCCAACTCTCACATCCATACCTGACCACAGGAAAAACCATAGCCTTGACTAGACGAACCTTTTTTGGTAAAGGAATGTCTCTGCTTTTGAATCTGCTCTCTAGGTTGGTCATAACTTTCCTTTCAAGGAGTAAGTGTCTTTTAATTTGATGGCTGCAGTCACCTTCTGCAGTGATTTTGGAGCCCCCTAAAAATCAAGTCTGACATTGTTTCCACTATTTACCCATCTATTTCCCATGAAGTGGTGGGACTGGAGGTCATGATCTTCGTTTTCTGAATGTTGAGCTTTAAGCCAACTTTTTCACTCTTCACTTTCACTTTCATCAAGAGGCTTTTGAGTTCCTCTTCACTTTCTGCCATAAGGGTCGTATAATCTGCATATCTGAAGTTATTGATATTTCTCCCAGCAATCTTGATTCCAGCTTGTATTTCTTCCAGTCCAGCGTTTCTCATGATGTACTCTGCATAGAAGTTAAATAAACAGGGTGACAATATACAGCCTTGATGTACTCCTTTTCCTATTTGGAACCAGTCTGTTGTTCCATGTCCAGATCTAACTGTTGCTTTCTAACCTGCATACAAATTTCTCAAGAGGCAGATCAGGTGGTCGGGTAGTCCCATCTCTCTCAGAATTTTCCACTGTTTATTGTGATCCACACAGACAAAGTCATAGTCAATAAAGCAGAAATAGAGGTTTTTCTGAAATTCTCTTGCTTTTTCCGTGATCCAGCAGATGTTGGCAGTTTGGTCTCTGTTTCCTCTGCCTTTTCTAAAACCAGCTTGAACATCAGGAGGTTCATGGTTTCCATATTACTGAAGCCTGGCTTGTAGAATTTTGAGCATTACTGTACTAGCGTGAGATGAGTGCAATTTTTCAGTAGTTTGAGCATTCTTTGGCATTGTCTTTCTTTGAGATTGGAATGAAAACTCAGCTTTTCCAGTCCTGTGGCCACTGCTGAGTTTTCCAAATTTGCTGGCTTATTGAGTGCACCACTTTCAAAGCATCATCTTTCAGAATTTGGAATAGCTTAACTGGAATCCCATCACCTCCACTCTCTTTGTTCATAGTGATGCTTTCTAAGGCCCACTTGACTTCACATTCCAGGATGTCTGGCTCTAGGTCAGTGATCACACCATCGTGATTATCTGGGTCGTGAAGATCTTTTTTGTACAGTTCTTCTGTGTATTCTTGTCACTTCTTCTTAATATCTTCTGCTTCTGTTGTGTCCATACCATTTCTGTCCTTTATTGAACCCATCTTTGCATGAAATGTTCCTTTGGTATCTCTGATTTTCTTGAAGAAATCCCTAGTCTTTCCCATTCTGTTATTTTCCTCTGTTTCTTTGCATTGATCGCTGAAGAAGGCTTTCTTTTCTCTTCTTGCTATTCTTTGGAACTCTGCATTCAGATGTTTATATCTTTCATTTTCTCCTTTGTTTTTCGCTTCTCTTCTTTTCACAGCTATTTGTATGGGTTGTATTTTCATTTTCATTTGTTTCTATGCATATTTGCATTTCATTTCTGATTTCTTCTGTTATATGTCGGTCATTCAGAAGCATGTTGTTTACCCTCCATATGTTTCTATTTGTCATGGTTTCTTTCCCCCTGTAGTTGACATCTAATCTTAGTGCTTTGTGATCAGAAGAGATGCTTGAAATGATTTTGATTTTTGTTTTCAGTTTACCAAGGCTAGATTTATGGCCCAGTATATGATCTATCCTGGAGAATGTTCCATGTGCACTTGAGGAAAAGGTGAAATTCATTGCTTTGGCGTGAAATGTTCTTTTGAAATCAATTAGGTCTAACTGATCCATTGTATCACTTAAAGTTTGTGTTTCCTTGCTAATTTTCTGTTTGGTTGATCTATCCATAGGTGTGTGTAGGGTCTTAAGATCTCCCACTATTTTTGTGTTATTTTTCATTTCCCGTTTCTTACTTGTTAGCATTTGCCTTACATATTGAGTGCTCCTATCTTGGGTGCATATGTATTTATAATTTTTATATCTTCTTCTTGGATTTATCCTTTGACCATTATATAGTGGCCTTTTTTTGTCTCTTTTCACACCCTTTATTTCAAAGTCTATTTTATCTGATATGAGTATTGCTACTCCTAATTTCTGTTGCTCACATTTTGCATGAAATACCCTTTCTCAGCCCTTCACTTTCACTCTGTATGTGCTCCTTGATTTCAGGTGGGTCTCTTTTGCACAGCATACATAGAAGTCTGGTTTTGTAACCTATTTATAATACTTTCTTTGTCACCTATCTATCCATTTGTCCATCCCTCTATCCAATCAACAATCAATCTTTTTCCTTGGTGCATTTCAGTATGTGTCTCCTTAAGTATCTCAGTAAGCCTGCCGTTAAGTAGTCAGCTGTGTTTGTGTATAGCAATTTTCTTTGGATATTAACTTTACACACAATGAAATATAGCAATCTTTTCTTTCCTCAGTCATGCTATTTTTTAACTGAAGTATAGTTCGTTTGTAATTTTGTGTTAATTTCTGCTTTACAGCAAAATGATTCAGTTATAGATATACATGTATATATGTATATGTTGTGTGTGGATATATATATATATACACATACACACATTCTTTTATTTAATCTCTCTTCTTTTTTGGCTACACTGTGCTACAAGTGGTATTAGTTCCCTGACCAGGGTTTGAACTTGCCTCCCCTGCAGTGGAAATCTGCAGTCTTAACCTCTGGACTGCCAGGGAAGTCCCTGATGCTGAGAAAGATTGAAAGCAGGAGGAGAAGCAGAAAACAGAGGATGAGATCATTGGTTAACATCACCCACTTGGCGGATCTGGGTTTAAGCAGGCTTAGGTAGTAGGTAATTGAACAGGGAAGCGTGGCATGCCACAGTTCATGGAGTCGCAAAGAGTTGGACATGACTGGGCAACTGAGGTGAAGTGACAGATACATATAAAATCCTTATACAGACTCAAAATGGACATACTATACCAAGAGTGCTTTATAAACACCTTTTAATAATATATTTTAGAAAATAACCACAGATGAATAGCTCTATGTATGGTTAAAATGATACAGGAATATGTACAGTTACAACAATAAGGCCATTTGAGTCAACATGCATGGCCTGAGAGTTGATCATACTAAATGAAGTGAGGCACACAGGGAAACATATATACCAAATAATATCATAATATCCAAATGTGGAATCTAAGATATGACACAAATGAACATATGTTTGAATCAGAAAGACACTCATAGACAGAGAGAATAGACCTACAGCTTCAAGGCAAAGAGAATTGGGGGAGAAATTGGATACTGAATGTAGTCCTCTGTGCTCTTGAGTAGGAACTTGTCAATCCAATCCATATAATTTGTTTTATATCTCTTAACCCCAGTCTCTTACTCCATTTCTCCCCCAATTCTCTCTGCCTTGAAGCTGTAGGTCTATTCTCTCTGTCTATGAGTGTCTTTGTGATTCACACATATGTTCATTTGTGTCATATCTTAGATTCCACATTTGGATATTATGATATTATTTGGTATATATGTTTCCCTGTGTGCCTCACTTTATTTAGTATGATCAACTCTCAGGACATGCATGTTGACTCAAATGGCCTTATTGTTGTAACTGTACATATTTCTGTATCATTTTAACCATACATAGAGCTATTCATCTGTGGTTATTTTCTAAAATATATTATTAAAAGGTGTTTATAAAGCACTCTTGGTATAGTATGTCCATTTTGAGTCTGTATAAGGATTTTATATGTATCTATCACTTCACTTCAGTTGCCCAGTCATGTCCAACTCTTTGCGACTCCATGAACTGTGGCATGCCACGCTTCCCTGTTCAATTACCTACTACCTGAGCCTGCTTAAACCCAGATCCACCGAGTGGGTGATGTTAACCAATGATCTCATCCTCTGTTTTCTGCTTCTCCTCCTGCTTTCAATCTTTCTCAGTATCAGAGGCCTTTCCAATTAGTCAGTTCTTCACATAAGGTAGCCAAAGAATTGACGTTTCAGCATCAGTCCTTCCAGTGAATATCCAAGAGTAATACCCTTAAGGATTGACTGGATTGATTTCCGTGCAATCCAAGAGACTCTCCAGAGTACATGTAGGTATGAACAAATATTTATTGTGCTTATGTTACGTCTTTTGGAGACATAGAATAATACTTATGAATGTAATTCATAAAGTGTTGATGTATTCTCTCATATGTATATGTGGGTATGAATAAAAGTTTACATTGCTCTTGATGAAGGTGACAGAGGTGAGGGAAAAAGTTGGCTTAAAACTCAACATTCAGAAAACGAAGATCATGGCATTTGGTCCCATCACTTCATGGGAAATAGATGGGGAGACAGTGGAAACAGCGTCAGACTTTATTTTTTAGGGCTCCAAAATCACTGCAGATGATGACTGCAGCCATGAAATTAAAAGACGCTTACTCCTTGGAAGGAAAGTTATGACTAACCTGGATAGCATATTCAAAAACAGAGACATTCCTTTACCAACAAAGGTCCATCTAGTCAAGGCTATGGTTTTTCCAGTGGTCAAGTGGATGTGAGAGTTGGACTGTGAAGAAAGCTGAGCGCCGAAGAATTGATGCTTTTGAACTGTGGAGTTGGAGAAGACTCTTGAGAGTCCCTTGGACTGCAAGAGATCCAACCAGTCCATTCTGAAGGAGATGAGCCCTGGGATTTCTTTGGAAGAAATGATGCTAAAACTGAAACTCCAGTACTTTGGCCACCTCACGCAAAGAGTTGACTCATTGGAAAAGACTCTGATGCTGGGAGGGATTGGGGGCAGGAGAAGAAGGGAACGACAGAGGATGAGATGGCTGGATGGCATCACTGACTCAATGGACGTGGGTCTGAGCGAACTCCAGGAGTTGGTGATGCACAGGGAGGCCTGGCATGCTGCAATTCATGGGTTCAAAAAAGTCGGACACCACTGATCGACTGAACTAAACTAAACGGATGCATATGATGCCTTCTCAAGCAGAAATAGAAAAATGATAACAAATGAAAATATAAAATCCGAATGTATTCACTCATATGTATAAATGTGTATGAAGAAATATTTACTGTGGTTATACTGCCATCTCATGGAGAAATAGAAAAATGCTTATGAATGAAATTTAAAAAATCCAGATCCATTCTTCACATATTGAAAAAGATACTGTATAAGTTTATTAAAAAATTAATACATGCTCTTAATAGAAAATGTAAATTTGCTCGAAAAAAAAAAGAAGAAAAAATCGCTCATGATCTCATTTAACACTGGCTCAGAATTCTGAGTTCCTGAGCTGCAGAGATAAAATATCAGGGTGTGTTAGTTCTTTCACTATAAAATACTTTCTGTTATTTGAATTTTAACATATAACTTGGTTCTGATATGCGGTTCTTGTTTTGTTTACTTATACTGAAGATTTTCCTTTTACAAATACTGAGTAATTTGACCACATCTTTAGAGACTGCTTGCTTTATACGTTTTTTATTCTTTTTTCCGTTTTTGCTATAAATAAAAAATGTTGCATGTCGCGCCTCCAGGAAATAATGCTGTAATGAACATTAGTGTGCATCAATCTTTTGGTTTTAAGGTTTTTTCCAGAAAAAATGCCCAGGAGTAGGTCATAAGGTGACTATATTTTTTAGTTTTTAAAGGAGCTGCCATAGTCTTCATCATAGTGGCCGTACCAATTTACATGCCCACTAACAGTGCAAGATTGTTCCCCTTTTCCCCGCATTCTCCCCAGGAATTATTGCTTGTAGAATTTTTGTTGCTATCTATTCGGACTGGCGTGAAGGAATACCACATTGTAGTTTTGATTTGTATTTCTCTAATGAATAGTGATGATGAACTATGGATGGAGTTTCATGACACTGTACAGGAGACAGGAACCAAGACCATCCCCAAGAAAAAGAAATACACAAAAGCAAAATGGCTGTCTGAGGAGGCCTTACAAATAGTTGTGAAAATAAGAGAAGCCAAAAGCTAGGAGAAAAGGAAAGATATATCCATTTGAATGCAGATTTCCAAAGAATAGCAAGTAGAGATAAGAAAGCCTTGCTCAGTGATCAGTGCAAAGAGATAGAAGGAAATAAAGAATGAAAAAGACTAGAGATCTCTTCAAGAAAATTAGAGATACCAAGGGAACACTTCATGCAAAGATGGGCTCAATAAATGACAGAAATGGTATGGACCTAACAGAAGCAGAAGACATTAAGAGGAGAACTGTACCAAAAATATCTTCAAGACCCATTTAATCACACTGGTCTGATCACTCACCTAGAGGCAGACATCCTGGAATGTGAAGTCCAGTGGTCCTTCGGAAGCAACACTATGAACAAAGCTAGTGGAGGTGATGGAATTCCAGTTGAGCTATTTCAAATTATCAAAGATACTGCTGTGAAAGTTCTGCACTCAATATGCCAGTAAATCTGGAAAACTCATAAGTGGCCACAGGACAAGAAAACATTAGCTTTCCTTCCAATCCCAAAGAAAGGCAATGTCAAAGAATGCTCAAACTACAGAACAATTACACCCATCTCACACACTAGTAAAGTAATGCTCAAAATTATCCAAGCCAGGCTTCAGCAATACATGAAACATGAACTTCTAGATGTTCAAGGCGGTTTTAGCAAAGGCAGAGGAACAAGAGATCAAATTGCCAACATCTGTCAGATCATGAAAAGCAAGAGAATTCCAGAAAAACACCTATTTTTTCTTTATTGACTATGCCAAAGCCTTTGAGTGTGTGAATAACAATAAACTGTAGGAAATTCTCAAAGAGATGGAAATACCAGACCACCTGATCTGCCTCTTGACAAATCTGTGTGAAGGTCAGGAAGCAAGAGTTAAAACTGGACATGGAACAGCAAACTGGTTCCAAAGCGGGAAAGGAGTACATCAAGGCTGTATATTCTTGCCATGCTTATTTAACTCATATGCAGAGTACATCATGAGAAACCCTGCACTGGAGGAAGCACAAGCCGGAATCAAGTTTGCT
This sequence comes from Bos taurus, assembly GCF_002263795.3. Lineage (NCBI taxonomy): Eukaryota > Metazoa > Chordata > Mammalia > Artiodactyla > Bovidae > Bos > Bos taurus. The sequence goes on from NC_082638.1 coordinate 26,949,485, forward strand.
GGGAGAAATATCAATAAACTCAGATACACAGGCGACACCACCATTTCTGCAGGCAGAAAGTGAAGAAGAACTAAAGAGCTTCTTAACAAAAGTGAAAGAGGAGAGAGAAAAAGTTGGCTTAAAGCTCAACATTCAGAAAATGAAGATCATGGTCTCATCACTTTATGGCAAATAGATGGGGAAATGGCAGAAACAGTGGCTGACTTTATTTTGGGGGGCTTGAAAATCACTGCAGGTGATGACTGCAACCATGAAATTAAAAGACATTACTCCCTGAAAGGAAAGTTATGATCAACCTAGGCAACTTATTAAAAAGCAGAGACATTACTTTGCCAATGAAGCTCCATCTAGTCAAGGCTATGTTTTTTCTAGTAGTCCTGTATGGATGTGAGAGTTGGACTGTAAAGAAAGCTGAGCACTGAAGAAGTGATGATTTTGAACTGTGGTGTTGGAGAAGACTCTTGAGAGTCCTGTGGGCTCCAGGGAGATCCAATCAGTCCATCGTAAAGGAGATCAGTCCTGGTGTTCATTGGAAGGACTGATGTTTAAGCTGAAACTCCAATATTTTGGCCACCTGATGTGAAGAGCTGACTCATTTGAAAAGACCCTGATGATGGGAAAGATGGAGGGCAGACAGAGAAGGGGACGACAGTGGATGAGATGGTTGGATGTCTTCACTGCCTCAGTGGACATAAGTTGGAGGACTCCGGGAGTTCGTGATGGACAGCGAGGCCTGGCGTGCTGAAGTCCATGGGGTCGCAAAGAGTCGGACCCGACTGAGTGACTAACCTGAACTTAGCCTCTTTACAAGGGTTTTTTCATCATCTGTATAACTTCTTTTGGGAAATGTTTATTTAGATCTGCGTGTTTTTTTTACTGAGATGGTGTGTGTGTGTGTGTGTGTGTGTGTGTGTGTGTGTGTGTGTGTGTGTGTGTTTGATACTGGGCTACATAGCCGTTTGTATATTTTGGAAAATAATGCCTTGATAAATAATGGGAACTATCTGTGTAGCACAAGAAACTGTCCTCCATGCTCTGTGATGACCTAAATTTAGAAGAAAATTAAATGAAAGATGTTATGTTTATACACTTGTACACCTAGTGTGATTTGCGACAGAAGAATGTAACACAACATTGTTAAGCAACTACATGTGTACATGTGTACATACTCTAGGCTCCATTTAAAGGAAGTTCTAAAAGAAGCAGAAGTAATCTACAATAACAGAACTGAGAACAGGGGTTGCATGGGGAAGGACAGTGTGGGGAAGAGTACCAAAGAAATTATCTAGGAAGATGTGGAAAAAAAATTTTTTTTCAGTGAGCATTAGGTATATAATCTAGGTGAAATTGCAGAAATATTTCTGAAATGGAAATTCCAAACAGGGTCTTGCCAAGTGGCTCTATGTATTTATAAATTTACTAGATAATGTCATATTGTCCTTCAGAAAGTTGCATCACACTATGCGCTCACAACACTGCTTAAACACTCCTTTTCCAATTTGTCATCCTACATTTGGAGGAAACATTTGGTATATTTCAACTTTGTCATTGAACTTTGGCAATTTTCATGTTGAGAAATCATATTCCATTATTATTTTTGTTTGCATTTATTTTAATACCAAGTAGGTTTGATATTTTTTCCTGATTTTTGGTAATTTTCCTTTTTTTTCTGGGTAATTTGTTTGTGTTTTATTTTATTTTTTTTTTGGATTCTTGTTTACTTCACAATTCTCTCCTATTGGGTTTTTCATCTTTTCTTATTTTAACTTTGGACTCTGCATAAATTAGGTAAATGAGTCATTTGTCAGCTGTCTTCCAAATATTTCTCAATTGTCATTTTATAATTCCGTGTTTATTTTCTATTCAGTCATGCAGGAGTTTTACTACAAAAAACATTATGTAAATTTTCCCTTTTAAACTTCTGGACAAAGAACATGTAAAATAAGAAATTTTAAAGGTGGCCCAAAACTCTAGGAAGATAGAGGGTGTGGTTAAAAGAATCGGGAGAGGTCAACTCTCTCTGACTTGCTCCCCATATTCCCCTAGAGGTGTCAGGATGAGGCTTTGTGATGTCAAGGCTCACCAGGGCCACCGTTGGCTGTGGAAGTGGCTTGCTGACCTCATAAAGTGTAAGGGTGTGGCCACCTGGGGAAGGATATATATAGGGGTGTTCAGGGGCTCTGAAGTAGACGACTGCAAGTCTTCAAAATTACTAAGGTAACTGGGAAGGCTCTAGAGTGCTGGAGTTTCAGCTTTAGCCTCATTCTTAGACAGCTGACTCTAGATACCCAGGAGGAAAAGATGAAGATCTCCCACCAACTGAGGTCCAAAGAATGTGTCAAGGTAAGCTGAACCCACCTAAGCTCCTCATGTCTTTCTCTGACTTATTTAGTATGATCATCTCTAGATCCACCCATGTTGGAAAGAATAACATTATTTCATTCTTTCTTATGGAAAATATTCCATTGTATGCATAATTTATCTGTCTTTATCCACTGACATATTTAAGTGCCTTAAGGTCGTTTGCATGTCTTTGCTACTGTACATTGTGCTACTATAAACACTGTTTTGCGTATCACTTTTCTGATGGGAGTTTTCATCTTAATGGATATATGCCCAGTAGTGTTATTTTTGGATCATATAGTAACTATTTTTAGAGTATTAAAAAACTCTATACAAGGGAAGGAGATAATGGGCAGGTGGTTCAAAAGGAAGGAATATATGTATACATATGGCTGATTCATGTTGAGGTTTGAAAGAAAGCAACAAAATTCTGAAAAGCAATTACCCTTAAGAAAAAAATAATAATAATTATAAAATAACTGCTTACTGTTTTCAATAGTGGCTGCATCAGTTTCTTGATTTTCATGTATAGTAGTGGTAGTGAAAGTCACTCAGTCATGTCCGACTCTTTGCGACCACATGGATATAGCCGATGGCCAGAATACTGTAATGGGCAGCCTTTTCCTTCTCCAGGGGATCTTCCCCACGCAGGGGTTGAAACCAGGTCTCCTGCATTGCAGGTGGATTCTTTACCAGCTGAGCCACAAGGGAAGCCTGATTTTTCATGTATGCTGCTGCTGCTGCTAAACCACTTCGTTGTGTCTGACTCTGTGAGGCCCCATAGACGGTAGCCCACCAGGCTCCCCCATCCCTGGGATTCTCCAGGCAAGAACACTGGAGTGGGTTCCCATTTCCTCTCCAATGCATGAAAGTAGAAAATGAAAAGGAAGCCGTTAAGTCCTGTCTGACTCTTCGCAACTCCATGCCCTGCAGCCTATCAGGCTCCTCCATCCATGGGATTTTCCAGGCAAGAGTACCGGAGTGTGGTGCCATTATAGGATGTTGTTGATCTCCCTGCAGTACATGGCTGAGTTACATGTTTGTTTCAAAATCTGTTTTGTTTAGTTTTGTTTTAATACATAGTCTTAGGAGTGGAGCTGCCAGGTCATATGCTCAGTCTCTTGTATTCTTGAAAAGGCAAATTTTAGCTATCAGAATCCAACCACACATTAAAAAGATCATACACCACGACCAAGTAGGCTTTATCCCGGGGATGCAAGGATTCTTCAGTATCCACAAATCAATCAATGTAATACACCACATTAACAAATTGAAAAACAAAAACCATATGATTATCTCAAAAGATGCAGAGAAAGCCTTTGACAAAATTCAACATCCATTTATGATAAAAACTCTCCAGAAAGCAGGAATAGAAGGAACATACCTCAACATAATAAAAGCTATATAAGACAAACCCTTCAGCAAACATTATCCTCAATGGTGAAAAATTGAAAGCATTTCCTCTAAAGTCAGGAACAAGACAAGTGTACCCACTTTCACCATTACTATTCAACATAGTTCTGGAAGTTTTGGCCACAGCAATCAGAGCACAACAAGAAATAAAAGGAATCCAAATTGGAAAAGAAGAAGTAAAACTCTCACTATTTGCAGATGGCATGAACCTCTACATAGAAAACCCTAAAGACTCAACCAGAAAATTACTAGAACTAATCAATGATTATAGTAAAGTTGCAGGATATAAAATCAACACACAGAAATCCGTTGCATTCCTATACACTAATAATGAGAAAACATAAAGAGAAATTAAGGAACCAATTACATTCACCTTTGCAACAGAAAGAATAAAATACTTAGGAATACATCTACCTAAAGAAACTAAAGACCTATATTAGAAAACTATAAAACACTGGTGAAAGAAATCAAAGAGGACACTAATAGATGGGGGAATATACCATTGTTCATGGATTGGAAGAATCAATATAGTGAAAATGAGTATACTACCCAAAGCAATTTATAGATTCAATGCAATCCCTATCAAGCTACCAACATTATTCTTCACAGAGCTAGAACAAATAATTTCACAATTTGTATGGAAATGCAAAAAAAAAAAAAAAAACCTCGAATAGCCAAAGCGATCTTGAGAAAGAAAAATGGAACTGGAGGAATAAACCTGCCTGACTTCAGGCTCTACTACAAAGCCACATTCATCAAGACTGTATGGTACTGGCACAAAGACAGAAATATAGATCAATGGAACAAAATAGAAATCCCAGAGATAAATCCACGCACATATGGACACCTTTTCTTTGACAAAGGAGGCAAGAATATACAATGGATTAAGGAGAATCTCTTTAACAAGTGCCGCTGGGAAAACTGGTCAACCACTTGTAAAAGAATGAAACTAGAACACTTTCTAACACCATACACAAAAATAAACTCAAAATGGATTAAAGATCTAAATGTAACACCAGAAACTATAAAACTCCTAGAGGAGAACATAGGCAAAACACTCTTCGACATACATCACAGCAGGATCCTCTATGACCCACCCCCCAGAATATTGGAAATCAAAGCAAAAATAAACAAATGAGACCTAATTAAACTCTAAAGCTTCTTCACAACAAAGGAAACTATAAGCAAGGTGAAAAGATAGCCTTCAGAATGGAGAAAATAATAGCAAATGAAGCAACTGACAAACAACTAATCTCAAAAATATACAAGCAACTCTTACAGCTCAATTCCAGAAAAATAAATGGCCCGATGAAAAAATGGGCCAAAGAACTATATAGACATTTCTCCAAAGAAGACATACAGATGGCTAACAAACACATGAAAAGATGCTCAATATCACTCATTATCAGAGAAATGCAAATCAAAACCACTATGAGGTACCATTTCACACCAGTCAGAATGGCTGCGATCCAAACACCTACAAGCAATAAATGCTGGAGAGGGTGTGGAGAAAAGGGAACCCTCTTATACCGTTGGTGGGAATGCAAACTAGTACAGCCACTATGGAGAACAGTGTGGAGATTCCTTAAACAACTGGAAATAGAACTGTCTTATGATCCATCAATCCCACTGCTGGGCATACACACTGAGGAAACCAGAAGGGAAAGAGACGTATGTACCCCAATGTTCATAGCAGCACTGTTTATAATAGCCAGGACATGGAAGTAACCTAGATGTCCATCAAAAGAAAGCTGTGGTACATATACACAATGGAGTATTACTCAGCCATTAAAAAGAATACATTTGAATCAGTTCTAATGAGGTGGATGAAACTGGAGCCTATTGTACAGAGTCAAGTAAGCCAGAAAGAAAAACACCAATACAGTTTACTAATGCATATATATGGAATTTAGAAAGATGGTAACAGTAATCCTGCATACGATACAGCAAAAGAGACACAGATGTATAGAACCGTCTTTTGGACTCTGTGGGAGAGGGAGTGGGTGGGTTGATTTGCGAGAATGCATTGAAACATGTATAATATCATATATGAAACAAGTCGCCAGTCCAGGTTCAATGCACGATACTGGATGCTTGGGGCTGGTGCACTGGTACGACCCAGAGTGATGGTATGGGGAGGGAGGAGGGAGGAGGGTTCAGGATGGGGAATGCGGGTATACCTGTGGCGGATTCTTTCAATATTTGGCAAAACTAATACAGTATTGTAAAGTTTAAAAAGAAAATAAAATTTAAAAAATTAAATTAAATTAAAAAAAAATAAAGGGCACTTAGTAGTGACATTTATAATGGCTCCTACCAAATATATCTCACTAGTACCATAAAGATTCCCCTTTAGCAATGTTTCTCTACCATGTCTTCTCTGTATAGTGTTTGATACTTTTTCACTACTCAGAGGTGATACTTCATTAGCATAGTTTGATTATTTATAATAATACACTGGGCTTCTCAGGTGGCACTGTTGTTAAGAATCTTCCAGCAAAGGCAGGAGTCAAAGGAGATGTGATTTGGGAAAATGCCCTGGAGGAGGAAATGGCAACTCACTCCAGAATTCTTGCCTGGAAAATTCCAAGGACAGAGGAACTTGTTGGGCTATGGTCTCCGGGATCACAAAAAGGTGAACCTAAAAGACTTCTTGGTAATTCACTATAATGAGTGTATTTCATATGCTGTTAAAGAAATACTGAGAAATGTATTTACCTGTTGGTATTTTCTTCCAGATACGGTGTGCTATTTGACATTTTTCATCCACACAAAAGAGTTAGAAATTTTTGTTGTTTGTTTTCATTTCTGTATTTCTGTATTTATTTATTTTATTCTTATTGTTTTTTACTTTACACTATTGTAGTGGTTCACCATACATCAACATGCATCCACCACAGGTATACACGTTTTCCCCATCCTGAACCCCCTCCTACCTCCTTCCCTATACCATTCTTCTGGGTCATCCCAGCGCACCAGCTCCAAGCTTCCCGTATCCTGCATGAAACATGGACTGGCGATTCATTTCTAATATATTATACATGTTTTAATGCCATTCTCTCAAATCATCCTCCGCTCCCTCTCCCACAGGGTCCAAAAGACTGTTCTATACATCTGTGTCTCTTTAGCTATCTCGCATACAGTGTTGTCATTACCATCTTTCTAAATTCCATATATATGTGTTAGTATACTGTATTGGTGTTTTTCTTTCTGGCTTACTTCATTCTGCATAATAGGCTCCAGTTTCATTCACCTCATTAGAACTGATTCAAATGCATTTTTTTAATGGCTGAGTAATACTCCATTGTGTATATGTACCACAGCTTTCTTATCCATTCATCTGCTGGTGGACATCTATGTTGCCTCCATGTCCTGGCTATTAGAAACTGTGCTGCGATGAACATTGGAGTACACGTGTCTCTTTCCCTTCTGGTTTCGTCAGTGTGTATGCCCAGCAGTGGGATTGCTAGGTCGTACGGCAGTCCTATTTCTAGTTTTTTTTTTAAGGAATCTCCACAGTGTTCTCCATAGTGGCCGTACTAATTTACATTCCCACCAACAGTGTAAAGGGGTTCCCTTTTCTCCATATCCTCTCAAGCATTTACTGCTTGTAGACGTTTGGATCACAGCCATTCTGACTGGTGTGAAGTGGTACCTCATTGTGGTTTTGATTTGCATTTATCCAATAATGAGTGATGCTGAGCATCTTTTCATGTGTTTCATAGCCATCTGTATGTCTTCTTTCGAGAAATACCTATGTAGTTCTTTGGCCCATTTTTTGATTGGGTCATTAATTTTTTTGGAATTGAGCTGTAGGAGTTGCTTGTATATTTTTGAGTTTAGTTTGTCAGTTGCTTCATTTGCTATTTTTTTTTCCCCATTCTGAAGGCTGTGTTTTCACCTGGCTTATAGTTCTTTTGTTGTACAGAAGCTTTAGAGTTTAATTAGGTCCAATTTGTTTATTTTTGCTTTTATTTCCAATATTCTGGGGGGTGGGTCATAGAGGATCCTGCTGTGATGTATGTCAGAGAGTATTTTGCCTATGTTCTCCTCTAAAGACAGATATATTTAAAGCTCAGAAGCCTTTGGAATATTAAGTGAGTCTGTTTTTTTTTTTTTTTTTCAAGCAGTTTGAGCTGTATTTAAATGTTGATGTTTTCTTCTTAAGAGTGTCCTGGATTTCTTTTTCACTTATTATTATTATTATTTTTGATGAGTGACTACTGTCATGTTCAAGGGTAGGTGTCATATCAAGTCCAGCAATAGGACCTTGTGTATATCAGATGTCCATCAGTGATAGTTTTAAGGCTGCTGTTACAGAGAAAACTCCATGCTGCAAGGCTTTATTATTTGCTCCTTTTTAGGATGGCCTGTGATGTCTGAGAGTTTTTGTCAGGCCTGGAAGTACATTAGAGTAGAATGATCCAAAGGATGCCACCAAACCTAATGTATCCTCACTTTTGGATCTTTGAAGTAAGTGTTCATATTCTCTTTAAGTTGAAGATAAGGATGAGTTGGTTTTACGTGTACAGATTCTTGTTCTGAAACACTGAGATGACTTTATGTATTCAGCGGTGCTTGCTTTTCCCTACATATTATTAGAAATTGTTTTGTCTACCACTCTTGCTGCAATAGGTTTATACGGATTTTGTATTTAAGATGTATCTGTGGGAAGAAATTAATATCAAGTTCCAGATGTATCCCTTCCATCCACCAAGGTCCTTGGCTACCATAAGTTTCTTGCCAGTTTGGATGTCCACATCACATTTATGTGGGTGCACACTGCAGTGGATTTCTGTATCCCACCACTCCAATGTATCCCATGATGTTTCTTGAAATGTTCCTTCATTTAGTGTGATGATCTCTGGATTTCTCTCTATTGGTGAAGAGGGCCTACTTTCAAATCTCAATCCTGATTAAAGCTTCATTCCAGACCTATATCACACTTCTTTATCCATTCCTCTATCCAAGTACACTATCTTAACTTTCATTTCTTTGATGTTCTGAAAGATGCAGCAGGACCTAGTTTGGGGTGTGTGGTGTTTGAAATCTGTACATGTCTGAAATACTGCAGGAGAGGATTTGATTTATCATGCTGTCACGACATCTTTATTTATTTATTTTTCTCTCATGGGAGTGCACCTTTCTAGTCATGTCCATAGTGGCTCTTACCAGGTCCATTAAAACATTACCTTAAAGCATCCACTGTACTACTCCTACTCTGCCATTGATGCCATGCCCAGGATTTGACAGTGGCCCTTTCCATGCTCATGCGGAGGTGATAATGTCCTCGGAGGTTAGATGCCTGTATCTCTTAGAATTCACCCTATGTGTCATGTGCTTTTTTCAAGAAACACAGAACTATGTTTGGCTGTTCATATCCTCTTCCTGTTAGTTTCTCCCAAGTTTACTTTACTTATTTTCCCCTCTGTGAACCCTGAAAATTTGTTAAGGGTGGGTATCAATTAGAACTCAGCACCCTTGCGAATATTGTGGCCATCAGCAAGCATTTTAAGGTTGCTGTTAGAGAAAATGTCCACAAGGTGACAGCATTTCTTCATTCCCTCCTCTTTTCCCATGGTAACAGCAGCCTCTGTGTTATTCCCAAGTCTGGTTGTAAATGAGAGTAAAATGAGACACAGGTAGTCACCAAAAGTTTTGGTTGTTTACTCTTTGATCTTTTTTTTAAGCGAAACTATATATTTTTTAAGACTATTAACACTCTTGTAGTTGTTGCTTAGAAACATTTCCACCTTCCTTTCCACAGACACTTGGAGGAATTTAGCTCTAGTTATTGTCAGAGGTATCTTTTGGAATCTATTGAGTACATATCTCTTGATACAGGAGGTCCATGTGGATTATGAATTGCATAGGTATTTGTGGGTATAACTCTATTCCAGCCTTCACCTGTTGGCCTCTCACCCACCAATACCCTTTGCCAACTGTAATTTTCTTACCAGGAGTGTAAGTCCATTTCACTTTTCCTTGGGTACTCATCCCATCAATATGTTTTTTAATCCCTTCTGGAAGGCATATGTTATAATATCTCTTTAATCTGCCTTTCTTTACTTTCTGTGATTCGCCCTAGATTTCTGCATATTCCTGCAAATGTTTTTTTTTTTTTTTTTTGCATTTTCATAATGTCAGACTCATACTTATTGTGTCTCTATGTCCCATATGTTTCTCTTTTAATTTGCAGCCAGCGATTCTCTTTCCTTTCATCTCTTGGGCATTGTGACTGCTGCTCCAGGGTATGTTTGTGGAGGTGGTGGTGTTGTGTGTGTTTTTCACAATCTGTTGATTGCTCAAATACTCTGGGAGTCGAGCTGACATATGACATTCTCTATGTCATTTTGTGATTCCTAGGCACTTTGGCAGCCATGCTTATAAAGTCTCTGACCACTTTCCTCCCACTAATGGCATACAGGGTTCCCCTTTACTAACATTGATCTACTCTTTCTTGTCTGTAGACTTTTGGATAATGACCTTTTTGGTTTCTTATTAGTGATATTGCCTTGCAGTTTAAGTTTTCAATTCACTGATAATAGAGCAAATGAGGCACATTTCCAGAGGCTTCTTTCTAAGCATTGACTAAGTATTTACCTGTTGATGTTTCCTTCCTTACATGTGGTTTGCACCCGTTTGTTTGTTTGTTGGCATGCCACACCTGGCCATTTTCTAAGGGTCAATTCAATTCGATCGCTCAGTCGTGTCCAACTCTTTGTGACCCCATGAATAGCAGTACTCCAGGCCTCCCTGTCCATCACCAACTCCCAGAGTTTACTCAGACTCACGTTCATGGAGTCAGTGATGCCATCCAGCCATCTCATCCTCTGTCGTTCCCTTCTTCTCCTGCCCCCAATCCCTCCCAGCATCAGAGTCTTTTCCAATGAGTCAACTCTTCACGTGAGGTGGCCAAAGTACTGGAGTTTCAACTTTAGCATCATTCCTTCCAAAGAAATCCCAGGACTCATCTTCAGAATGGACTGGTTGGATCTCCTTGCAGTCCAAGGGACTCTCAAGAGTCTTCTCCAACACCACAGTTCAAAAGCATCAATTCTTCAGTGCTCAGCCTTCTTCACAGTCCAACTCCCACATCCATACACAACCACAGGAAAAACCATAGCCTTGACTAGATGAACCTTTGTTAGCAAAGTAATGTCTCTATATGCTATCTAGGTTGGACATAACATTCCTTCCAAGGAGTAAGCGTCTTTTAATTTCATGGCTGCAGTCACCATCTGCAGTGCTTTTGGATAAAGCACCCAAAATAAAGTCTGACACTGTTTCCACTGTTTCCCCATCTATTTCCCATGAAGTACATGGGACTGGATGCCATCATCTTCATTTTCTGAATGTTGAGCTTTAAGTCAACTTTTTCACTTTCCACTTTCACTTGCATCAAGAGGCTTTTTAGCTCCTCTTCACTTTCTGCCATAAGGGTGGTATCATCTGCATATCTGAGGTTATTGATAATTCTCCCTGCAATCTTGATTCCAGCTTTTGCTTCTTCCAGTCCAGAGTTTCTCATGATATACACTGCATAGAAGTTAAATAAGCAGGGTAACAATATACAGCCTTGACTCACTCCTTTTGCTATTTGGAACCAGTCTGTTGTTCCATGACGAGTTCTAACTGTTGCTTCCTGACCTGCATACAGATTTTTCAAGAGGCAGGTCAGGTGGTCTGGTATTCCCATCGCTTTCGGAACTTTACAGTTTATTGTGATCCACACAGTCAAAGGCTTTGACATAGTAAAGTAGAAATAAATGTTTTTTTTCTGGAACTCTTTTGTTTGTTTTTTTTCATGATCCAGTGTATGTTGCCAACTAGATCTCTGGCTCCTCTGCCTTTTCTAAAACCCGCTTGAACATCAGGAAGTTCACGGTTCACATATTACTGAACCCTGACTTGAAGAATTTTGAGCATTACTTTACTAGCATGTGAGATGAGTGTAATTGTGCGGTAGTTTGAGCATTCTTTAGCATTGCCTTTCTTTGGAATTGGAATGAAAACTGACCTTTTCCAGTCCTTTGGCCAACTGCTGAGTTTTCCAAACTTGCTGGCATATTGAGTGCAACCTTTCACAGCATCATCTTTCAGGATTTGAAATAGCTCAAATGGAATTCCATCACCTCCTCTAGCTGTTCTCATAGTGATGCTTTCTACGGCCCACTTCATTTCACATTCCAGGATATCTGGCTCTTGGTCAGTGATCACACCATCTTTATTATCTGGGTCATGAAGATCTGTTTTTGTACAGTTCTTCTGTGTATTCTTGCCACCTCAATTCTTGTTTATTCAGTGATATTCTAGCAAGTCTCTTCTTTGTCCTGGATTAAGTTTTCTGTTTCTCTGGATAGTTCCCATCAGCAAACAGAATGACTATAATGTTACCTCTCATTAAAAATCTGTCTTTTGGTGACATGTCCTGCCTATGCTTTTTTTATTTCATATTTGCTTATGCTAGACTTCTGCAGAGTTGTTTGTAGAATTTGTTATCTCCAGGTCTCTCATTTTCCTTTAAATTCACTCTTGTCAAGATCAACAGTGAATTCCAAATGTTTAACTCAATGGTCAATTTTTAGTTGTTATTTTATTTAATTTATTGACAGCCTTTATCAGAGCAGTGCATTTCCTCCTCTCTAAAAAAAAAAAAAAAAAGTTTCATTTGCATTACAGAATGCTTCTCTTTCCTGCTTCTTTTCTACCTACATTCTCTCACATACAATGTGTGACCTCTGTGTCTGGCTTTATTCATATGTCATATTTTTTTTTGAAATATTTACTTATTTATCTATGTGGCGTGTGGGATCTTAGTTCCCTGCCCAGGGATGGAACCTGTGCATAGTCTTAAACACTGGATTTCCAGGGAAGTCCCCTAGTTTGTGTATTTTCAAGATTCATCCACTTCTTGGCTGTATAGCAATGCTTTTTTTTTTTTTTTTATGGCTGGATATGGTATATCAATATGGTATACGGCTTACATGAACTCCATTGTGAACAAATACCACAGGTTTTTTATCCATTCATCAATTAATAGATAATATTTGGATGGTGTATTCTTTGTGGCTCTTTTGAGTAATGTTGTTGGGAACACTGTTTTTGAATGGACTTAATAGTTTCAGGGATTTTTTATTTTTTTGATATATACAAAAGAGTGAATTTCTGGATCATATGGCTACTATATATTTAATTTTTGAGGTACTGACAAACCAAAGTGGTTGTACAATTTTACAGCAATATATTTTCAACAATATATTTTAGCAGTATATTTTCAACATCTTTTCAGCAATATATGAAGATTCATTTTCTCCACATCCTCTGCCGCACTTGTTATTTTTCCTGGTTTTGATTATAGCCAAGCTAATGTGTGTGAAGTAGTATTTCAATGAAACTGATTTACATTTTGCTAAGGGCTTCCCTGGTGGCTCAGAAGGTAAAGTGTGTGCCTGCAATGCAGGAGACCTGGGTTCGATTCCTGGGCCAGGAAGATCCCCTGGAGAAGGAAATGACAATCCACCCCAGCACTCTTGCCTGGAAAATCCCATGGATGGAGGAGCCTGATAGGCGACAGTCCATGGGGTCGCAAAGACTCAGACACGACTGAGCGACTTAATTTCTTTCACTTTCAATCATGTTAAGCAGTATTTTTGGTGAAATGTCTATTCAAATTCTTTTCCTGGTTGTTAAATGTTTTTAATTGTTGTAAAAAAAATCTAACTTAAATTTTTACCATTTTAACCATTTTTACATGCTAAGTATTTCACATACTTTCATCAGCCTTTTTGGAGGCAGAAATGGCAACCCACTCCAGTATTCTTGCCTGGAGAACCCCATGGACAAAGGAGCCTGATGGGCTACAGTCCATGCGAAAGCAAAGACTCATACATGACTGAGCAACTAATACACACACACACACACACACACACACACACATACAGTCACAGTGTTGTTTTGTTGTTGTTGTCATTGTTTTCGCTGTGCTATGCAGCTTGAATGACAGTTTCCTGGTTGAGAACCATACCCAGGCCCCTGATAGGAAAGCGTGGAGTCCTAACTTCTGAACTACCATGGAATTCCTTATCATATTGTTATGAAACATATCTTTACACCTTTTCATCTTGCAAAATTGAAACGCTATACCCATCACCTGTCCCATTAAACAACAACTCCTCTTTTCTTCCCTGTTTCCCTAGATCCTGGACTCCATCATTCTACTTTGTTCCTTTCTATTGCTTGGCTATGTTATATTTCATATAAGTGGAAACGTATAGTATTTGTCTTTTTTTATGACTGGCTTAATTCCTTTGGCTGGATGTCTTTATTTACTTTTTAAGTGAATTTATTTTTTATTTTATTTTTTAACTTAACAATAATGTATTGGTTTTGCCATATATCAAAATGAATCCGCCACAGGTATACATGTGTTCCCAATCCTGAACTCTCCTCCCTCCTCCTTCCCCATACCATCCCTCTGGGTCGTCCCAGTGCACCAGCCCCAAGTATCCAGTATCATGCATCGAACCTGGACTGGCGACTCGTTTCATATATGATATTATACATGTTTCAATGCCATTCTCCCAAATCATCCCACCCTCTTCCTCTCCCACAGAGTCCAAAAGACTGTTCTATACATCTTTGTCTCTTTTGCTGTCTCATATACAGGGTTATGGTTACATCTTTTGAAATCCCATATATATGTGTTAGTATACTGTATTGGTGCTTTTTCTTTCTGGCTTACTTCACTCTGTATAATAGGCTCCAGTTTCATCCACCTCATTAGAACTGGTGCAAATGTATTCTTTTTAACGGCTGAATAATACTCCATTGTGTATATATAGCACAGCTTTCTTATCCATTCATCTGATGATGGACATTTAGGTTGCTTCCATGGCCTGGCTATTAGAAATACTGTTGCAATGAGCATTGGGGTACATTTGTCTCTTTCAATTCTGGTTTCCTCAGTGTGTATGCCCAGCAGTGAGATTGCCAGGCCATATGGCATTTCTTTTTCCAGTTTTTTAAGGTATCTCCCCACTCTTCTCCATAGTGGCTGTACTTGTTTGCATTCCCACCAACAGTGTAAGAGAGTTCCCTTTTCTCCACACACTCCCCAGCATTTATTCCTTGTAGACTTGGATGACAGCCATTCTGACTTGTGTGAAAAGGTACCTCATAGTGGTTTTGATTTGCCTTTCTCTGATAATGAGTGATGTTGAGCATCTTTTCATGTGTTTTTAGCCATCTGTATGTCTTCTTTGAAGAAATGTCTATTTAGTTCTTTGGCCCATTTTTTGATTGGGTCATTTATTTTTCTGGAATTGAGCTGTAGGTGTTGCTTGTATATTTTTGAGATTAGTTATTTGTCAGTTGCTTCATCTGCTATTATTTTCTCCCGTTCTGAAGGCTGTCTTTTCACCTTGCTTATAGTTTCCTTTGTTGTGCAGAAGCATTTA
The DNA here is from genome assembly GCF_002263795.3 of Bos taurus. NCBI lineage: Eukaryota > Metazoa > Chordata > Mammalia > Artiodactyla > Bovidae > Bos > Bos taurus. The sequence goes on from NC_082638.1 coordinate 26,964,700, forward strand.
AGTTTAATTAGGTCCCATTTGTTCATTTTTGCTTTGATTTCCAATATTCTGGGATGTGGGTCATAGAGGATCCTGCTGTGATGTATGTCGGAGAGTGTTTTGCCTATGTTCTCCTCTAGGTGATGTCTTAAAGAATCATGCATGTTGTGGCATGTGGCAAAATTTCCTTTATATGGATAAATAATATTCCATTGTATGTATATATCACATTTGATGGATGTTTAGATACTTCCAACCCTTAGATGTTGTGATTAGCACTGCTTTGAGCATGGCTGTGCAAATATCTCAAGACCCCATGTTAACTTCTGTTGAATTTACATCCAGAAGTGGAATTGCTGAATCGTGTGGTAGTTCTATTTTTAGTTTACTGAGGAGCCTTTATACTGTTTTCTGTAGCAGTTGCACCATTTTAAAATCTATCCATAACACACAAGGATCTACTTTCTGTACCTGCTTGCCAAGAATTGTCCTTTCCTTTCTTTCCTTTTACCTTTCCTTTCATTCATATGTAAACACGCACACATGCACACACAATATTTTCCATATCCTTTTCCATTATTATTTATCACAAACTATGAATATATTTCCTTGTGCTATACAGTAGGATCTTGTTTATCTATTCTATATATTAACATTATAGTTTGCATCTGCTCATCACCAGCTCCCAATCTATGCCTCCCCCACCCTTCCCCTCTTGGTAATCACATAGTCTCCTCTCTATGTCTCTCAGTCTGTTTCTGTTTCATAGATAAGTTCGTTTGTATCATATTTTGGAGTCCACATATAAGTGATACCATATGATATTTGTCTTTCTCTTTCTGACATCCTAAGTATTCTTTTTAATGCTAGTGTACAGTCAAGTGTTTACTTAATTTCATTTTCAAAACTTTTGTTGATATTGTATAGAAATCTGCTTGATTTTTAAAATATTTATCTTGTATTCTGCAAGGTTTTTATTACTTCTCGTACTTGTGGTTTCTTCAGGATTTTCTATATATAAAAGTATGTTATCTCCAATATACTTTGACTTTTTCCTTTCCATTCTGAAGGCTTTTTTTTTTTTTTAAACAACAAAAACAATAATTCCTTTTCTTACCTGATTGCTCTGGTTATAGAACTGCCAGTATAATATTGAGCCAAAGTGTGGGATAGACTTCCTTGTGTTGTTCCCATTCTTGGGGGAAAGCTCTCAGTTTTTCATTATTAAGTATGATGTTAGCTGTGGGTCTTTTACAGGTACCCTTTGATTGAGAAAGTGCTCTTCTGTTCTTAGTTATTATGTGTTTTTAACCCCTATTAGGTGCTAGACTCAGGGAAATGCTTTTTCGGCAGGCAGATATGTTTTTTCTCCTTTATTGTATTAAAATGGCATAATGTCGATTGACTTTCATATAATGAACCAACTTTGCATACCTCCATAAATCCCACGTGATCATGTCATATAGCCTTTTTTATATGTTGTTAGGGTTTTTTTGCCAGTATTTTGTTGAGGACTCTTGCATCTGTATTCATAAGGGACATTGGTTGTGTGTCTGTGTGTGATGTCTCTGTCTTATCTTGGTATTAGAGAAATACTGACCTCATTTTGCCTGCTATATAGGGAAGAGACATGTGGAGTGAAGGATAAAACATTGTTGGATTTAAGTTTAGTCAGGGTTAGAGGGAGAAATTTAGGATGCATCAGTGTGGATTTGAGGTGAGATTATCAAGAGAGTTCATTCTCAATTTCCTAGGCCTGTGTTAAGTGCTTGACATCGAATTATGCTGTTTGTTAACTATGTAGAGATACTATATACTTTGAATTTGTGCCCTATTTTCTGTATTAATATTTATGAAATTAGTATTTGTGAATCAGTTGTAATGTGCATTTAAGATAAGTTTTTTTTTTTTCAATTTTCCTGCAAAGCAAGATGCCATTGAATAGCTGATGCTTTTAAAAAAGAGCTGTTAACCTTAAGTCTTGGAAATAAGCTTGTTTGTCTTTAAGATACGGAAACACATTTAAAAATTATAAATTTGCCGAAAAAGATGCAGCTGGTGTGTGGTTAACTTAGAATTCCAGTTTAATCTTCTTTGACTCCAAAGTCCATGTTTCTAAACAGTGTAAAATAATGCTTTTTTAAAAAGATTTGTCTTTTACATGTGATTTGACCTAATGATCAGTGGTGTTTTTTTTTTTTTTCCCTTTCTTTCTTTTTTTAAATAGAAAAGATTAAAATCAACATGGGACAAAGCTATGATTCTCGAGTCATGTAGACTTGTAGTCATAGGTTTTTCAGCTGCCATTTAGTCTCTTTGATGCTAAATGTCCTTATCTGTAAGATAAGGGTGTTTATAACTCCCCTAGAGTTTTGGAGATAAACAAATAGCACATTGTTCTGTACTTAGCTAATATGTAATATATTTATACTTAGGTGGAAGTTTATTTAAAGGAAGCACTGGGACTTGTGGCCACATCCTCCAAGAATAAAAGAAAAAAAGTACTTAAAATATGGAACGACCATGTATGTGAAAAAGAACAAGAGCCAGAACCACAGAAAAGCGAGGGAGAAACCAAACAAGTAGATGATGAAGATGCTGAACTGATCTTGTTTGGAGTGGAACATGTAAATGAAGATGCTGATGTGATCTTTGTGGGGATGACCTCAAATCCAAAACCAGTCATTTCAAACATACTGAACAGAGTTACCCCAGGTTCTTGTTCAAGGAGAAAAAAGTATGTTCACTTCAGGAAAGATAATGCTCAGAAATTACAGTGTGTTAGTCATGTGACTCCTGCATCAGAAGCAAAGACTGTCTTGCCACTTTCTGTCTCTGAATCAAGATCAACATATAGTCCTATTATTATTGAGCCTTTGTCCAAAGCGGACTATAAAAATATTTCACCACAAATAGTGCCTAATAGCTTTTCAGAGTTATGTTCTCCTTTGATTACCTTCACAAGTTCATTGCAGCATCCAGTAGAAACAGCAGTTACTGCAGGAGCTATGGATAAAATTGCTCATATATCAAAGTGACTTTCCACTTCTGAAACAAATAGCAATAAATCCCAAAAGGCCTAAACTCAGTGATGGAATTATAGAACATTCTTTAGCTTTGTCCCCTCCAGGTATTTTTCAAACAGTGACTACTCAGCAAAGCACACCAGACAGTGTTCATACCTCATTAAGCCATGTTCAGAATGGAGAATCTTGTCCAACACATTTTCCAAAGGACAATGTCCATTGCAAGCCTATAAGTGCTTTAGGGTAAAATGGACTGACAAAAATTGACTTTCCAAGTGTAGCAAGTCAAAACAAGATTGTTGATCCCACAGAAGGCAATCTGATTGTGTTACTCTGTGACTTCTACTATGGACAGCATATAGGAGATAGGCAGCCAGAACTGCAAACTCACACAGCCTTTAAATGCCTCAGCTGCTTGAAAGTTCTAAAAAATGTCAAGTTTATGAATCACATGAAGCACCATTTGGAGCTTGAGAGGCAGAGAGGTGACAGCTGGAAATACCACACCACCTGCCAGCACTGCAACTGCCAGTTTCCTACTCCCTTCCAGCTGCAGTGTCACATTGAAAGTGTCCATACTTCCCAGGAGCCCTCTGCAGTCTGTAAAATCTGTGAATTGTCCTTTGAGACAGATCGGGTTCTCTAACAGCACATGAAAGATAATCATAAGCCTGGAGACATGCCCTATGCATGCCAGGTTTGCAGTTACAGATCATCATTCTTTGCAGATGTGGATGCACATTTCAGAGCATACCATGGTAACATTAAGAGTTTACTTTGCCCCTTTTGTCTCCAAATTTTTAAAACTGCAACACCATACATATGTCATTATAGACAGCACTGGGAAAAGTTTTCATCAGTGTTCCAAATGTCGGCTACACTTTTTAACTTTTAAAGAGAAAAGACAGCACAGGACCCAGTGTCATCAAATATATAAGAAGCCTCAGCATCTAGAAGGATTACCTCCTGAAACAAGAGTTTTTATTCAGGTATCACTGGAACCCCTTCAACAAGATTGGTGGAAGTGGCATCCATTACTGTGAACACATCTGATTCTGAACCATCACCCCAAATCTAAAAGTTGGAGGTCAAAAAAAAAAAAAAAAAAAACATTAATTCTACTTTCAATAAGTCTGAAACAAGTATTTCAGTCAAAGTTAAAAACCCCATTAAAAACAAAAAATTCAAATTATAGAATTATTCAATAATATCAAATATAGGGAAACCAATGTGTAATTTATGTGTTTTTATTTTAAATACATGAAGTACACCTTTGTTTAAATATTGAGATGTTATTTAAAAATATAGTACCTGTTTTTCATATAAGTATTTTAACATGTAAAAATTATGTGTGCGTGTGTGTGTGTGTGTGTGAGTGTGAGAAAGAGAGAACGAGAGAGGTGGAGAAAGGAAAAGTAACAATGTATTTTGGTATTTCATGTTATTTGCAAGTTCGAAAGCTCTGCTGCTGCTGCTACTGCTGCTGCTAAGTTGCTTCAGTCATGTTCGACTCTGTGCGACCCCATAGACAGCAGCCCACCAGGCTACCCTGTCCCTGTTATTCTCCAGGCAAGAACACTGGAGCGGGTTGCCATTTCCTTTTCCAATGTATAAAAATGAAAAGTGAATGTGAAGTCACTCAGTCGTGCCCAACTCTTAGCAACCCCATGGACTTCAGCCCACCAGGCTCCTCCATCCGTAGGATTTTTCCTGCAAGAGTACTGGAGTGGGGTGCCATTGCCTTCTTCACTATACATGTAATCTGTAGAGTGTTTAGCAATGAAAATTTCAACTCTTTTCATGCCTTGAAGATCTCAGTATTAACTATATAGCCAGATTGGAATGGCTTTGTTATGGTATGGTCCTGTGTGCTGCTGAACTCTGTGAAGTGCCTCTGTTGTGCTGTTCTAAGATAAAATGGTTCCGAAAGCCTGATGTGGAGAAGTTGATGGAGAAACTATGATGTGAGTTTGGACCAGACACGGGATTTAGTTAGTGGAGAGCTGTGGCTTCTTGTCCCAGTTGAGGAAGAGGCATGCATGCACTCCAGGCATGGAGCCAAGGCAGAAGGAACACTGTCTGAGAGTGTCTTTACCTAGCCCAGAGACATCTCAAGGAAGCCAACCATTAAAATGCCTGTTAGGTGAGAGGCACCTGCAAGGATCAAGCAGGACCTGTGTATCATTAACTGCAGTTGGAGAAGCAGAGACAGCTAATAGAATGAGGCCTGGTGCCTGTGGACCTCCTGTTGAGTGATCAAAAGGGGAATTTGATTCATTCCATCTCCTTTCCCATTTGGCTGGCCTCTAGTCAAAGTGAAGTAGCCCTATCAGTCTCCATCACAGTAGTAAAGCAAGTTAAGATTCCCCAAGAAAAAAGCCTTGACATCCAGTTTGATTTGTACTGGACCCATAGTTTTAACTGAAAAGGATCAAACACAGGGAACCTTTTCAGTTTATGAATTGAGCTAAATTTAGTTCTCTTTCCCTTAAGCTACAAAGGAGTTATCTGAGAATAGTAAATGTAGTGGATACAAAGGTGATTAAAGCCTCTATAGAACTTTTCCTTACATTTTCCAGTTACATGTGTCTTACCCTAGTTTAAACATGTGACGATTTCAGTTTTGTATCTTATCTTGCCTTGGGCATGAATGTATTAAAGTTAACAGCTAATTCTTTGTTTAATTTCCCATTTTATCAAACTAATACTTGGTTTCTGTCTTACTTGACACAGTCTGATGTGCAGGAATTTTCTCATTTATTTCAGTAATTATCAGGTCATAGAGTTATCATCCTTCCTCTACTGTATCCAACTACCTAGTCTGTGATTATACTTGTGGAAACCTTTTTTCGTGTGATCTCCAAGGGCTCTTTCACAGACCTGTGGTGTACCCTCTAAGTACTGGTTCCTGTGTTTCAGCACACTTGGCTTCCTCTGTGGGTTCCTGGAGTTGAGTCTCCTCCTGGAGTTGAATGCCATACCTTCTCCACTTCTGGCACAGATACCTAGAATCTCTGTGCACCATTCAAGGAACCTGGAATCTTGGCTGTAGACCTATGCCAGGAGAAATCTCTCTGTTTCATCTTCCTTTCTCCTCCTCTTTGTCTCTCCCCACTCTTTCCCCCCTGCCCTGACCCACCTCCACAATTCATTTAAATCCTCTAAACTTTCACAAAATGCTAGAAAGTGATCATCACCAAGGGGTTACCATCCCTCTCAGAACAAAAGTGGAAGGACTACAGATGACTAAGCTGTAGTGAGTCTCTTGTCTCCATTTTAGGTAATTTCCTGAGTGTGAATTCAAACACAAGTAAATTGTATTTATTTACTCAATGCTTGATTGATTGGTTTGCACTTTGAATATTTTACTAGGCCTTTCCAGTTAGTTTTCTTGGGCCAAAGCACTTTGCTAAGTGTCAGCTTAAACCGCTTTTAGGTGTATAAAGAGTGTGTGTGTGTGTGTGTGTGTGTCTTCTGGTCTCAGGTGAAAACTATGTATAAATGTGCAGACTATTGCATTCTTATCTCCTTTATTCTATTTCTATTGTAAAAATATGAAATGTTTTATTTATATGTTTTTATTGTTGCTTAGGATTATCAACACTGTTACTGTTGTTTGCTCTGTAGTATGCTCCTAAGGAGTACAAGTTGATTTACTGCCAAATGAAAAGTTTCCAGTGATATGGTCCCTGACTACTTCCTCTCTTCCATTCTCTGTCATTCTACTCTACTGTTTTCCCCACTGCTGCCCAGTGTTTGACAACACTGGCCTTGCTTTCCCTAAGCAAATTCCATTTCTTCCCAATCCAAAGACTTTGCAAATTCTCTTCTTCTGGAAATGCTCTTCCCCTAGGCCTGCATGGCTTGCTACATCCCTTGTTTGAGCTTCACCAATGCTGTTCAAATCACACAATGAAATCCTCACGCCCCTCCTTTTCCTTCTCCTCCTTAAAGGTACTTTAAGTCTCTACACTCTTCTTCCCTGTCCAGCCTAAACTTCCTAGATTTTCACACACAGACACACATACACACAAAACCTGAAAAGAGATAATAACATCAGGGCTTTGCTTCATAAAATTAACTTGAGCAAGTTTCTGTGCCTGCAGAACAAAGATAGTTAATACTGAGTTGAGTTCTTTCAGGAGCTTCCTCTCTTTTTCTATTGATACCTCTCTATTTTTTTCAAGCAATGACACTTTGTGCTTTTTTACAAATGTATTGAATATCTGTCAAGATGACTATTTTGCTTTGCCTTTGGTGAATTTCCTTGTCTACTTTGCTTGTTCGTTCAGGTAAAATTTATTGTTTTATTAATGTTGCCAAAACATTGTCAGTAAAATTACTATTTATAAAAATAAAATGTTTTTTTAAAAATTATTTCTGCTGTCCATCTTTTTACAAATAACATAGCATTTTTTTGTTTGTTTCTTTTTTTAAAATAATCTTATTGTGTTGTCCAGAAATTCTAAACAGCGATGTGTAAATGGGTTTTCTGGTTCTTAGTACCATCAAAGGCAGTGAGGATATGGCTTAATGAATTTCTGTTTCTCTTTTTAGATTTTAAAGAGAATTGTTTCATTGGATATTTACAACATCTGTTGAGACATTTACTTTTCTTTCTTTCTCCCTTACTTTCCTTTTCTTCCTTTCTTCCCATGGCCGTCTTTCTCTTTCTTTCCTTCCCTTTCTTTTCCCAGGTTTTGGTTTGACTTGACCTTTCCTGAAGCAAAAGTAATTCCACTCAGGGTTGAATATTACCGTCTCAGAATCCCATTCCATGTGTCATTTCTAGTATTGGAATTAACCTCCTCTTCCCCTTATTAGATTGGCTATAGTTGTATCAATGTTTCTGATTTTTTTTTTTTTAAGAAGCAGCTCTTGTTTTATTATCCCAGCAAGTTTTATTTTTGTTGTTTTCTATTTTTGTTTCCATTCATATATACCTTCTACTTTGTTTAGGATTTTTTCTTTATAATCATATACTTTAAAAGCTTTCTTTACAAATTTTATGGAAATATATTTGATTTACAATGTTGTGTTTCAGATGTATATCAGAGTGATTTAATTATGCATAAATCTATCTATTTTTTAGGTTATTTTTTATTATAGGTTATTACATGAGGCTATTTCTTTTCTTTCTTTCTTTTTTTTTTTTTTTTCTTTAACTAGATGGTTTAGGGCTTGACCTAACTTTATTTAAATAACCTATTTTGTCTGAATCCCAGATGGTTTTATGTATACATTTTTAAAATTAAAATTTCATTCTCTATGATTTTTGGCACATTAATTACAAAAATTTCACTACCTGCAGGCTGAATGTTTTAATTTATAGTTTACTGAGAATTAAGTTTTCCTTGGAGGTCTGAGGGTATGTGTGTATATACACTGGCATGTCTATATACACATCCTTTTCAGATTACTACATTTTTTAAAGACATATAAATGTATTTTAAAAGATATTTTCTGTTTGTACGGTAAAAACACGAAATGTTTTCATTCTAGAAATTTGCTCCCCGAAGGAATATAGTATAAAAAGTAAAAGTATAAAACTATTCCTTTGAGAATAATCCCTACTAACAGAACCTGGAAAAGTTAAACAAATGATGCATAACGCTTCCTAAAGGTGGTAAGAAAAACGTTATTCAAGGTAAGAGTACTACAGCTGAGGTCTTATAATACGGGAGAGAGATTGATTTTAAGTCTGACTCCAGCAGGGACACAGCTGGGATTTATAGCTAAGGAACAGGGTGGGTCCATGTGATAGCAAAGAGAGACTGGGAGACTGAAAAGCAATGAACAACAACAGAGTGGGTGTCAGTGGATGGAAACTTATTAAGACGACCATAAGTGTGCCGGTGGATTGTGGCTCAACTGAGAGGATCATTGCTGAGGCTAGGCAAGACTGATAAGATATTGAAGTGAGTGATAAAGAATTTGATCTGATCTGAGGGTGGTCAGATCAAGGGTGAAGTATGTTTTCTAAACTGAAGTAGCAGAATCTAGCTTAGATTAGACTAAATGGACAGGCACCCCGGTATAAAGACATGAACCAAAGTTGGCAGTGCGTTAATGAACTACTGCTGCATAACAAATTATCCCAAAGCAACAGCTTAAAACAATATTATCTCATACTGCTGCTGAAAGTTGGGAATCCAGGAGTAATTCAGTTGAGTGTTCTGGCTCAGGTTTTCATGAGATTTTTGTCATCTGAAGCCTTGACATGGGCTGGTGGATTTCCTTCCAAGATGGCTTACTCACATAGCTGTTGAAACCAGTTTCCTTGCTGGCTATTGGGGGAAAGCCTCAGTTCTTTCACATGGGCCCCTGGGCTACCTGAGTGTTCTCAAGATATGACTAAGCTGGCTTCTAGAGTGAGTGATCCAAGAGGATGAGCAAGGAGGCTGCAGTGCCTTTTATGACCTACAAAGGCATAGTCAGACACTTCATTTTCATTTCTACAATATTCTAACATTAGAAATGAGCCACTAAGTCCAGCCAACATGTAAAGGGGAGTATAAGGTCCACCCTTGAAGGAAAGGACTTGTGGACATACTTTAAAACCCATGGCCACAAATTGTTTACATACTTGTATGTCCAAAATGCATTTTCCTGCAAATGCTTTCAAATAATTTATCCATTATAGCATTAACTTGAAGTTCAGGACCTTGTCATCTAAGTCAGGTCCAGATATGGACCAGGGTGCACTTGGGCACTATCTCAAGTGTTCAGTCACTCAGTTGTGTGCTACTCTTTGCGACCCGATGGACTGCCGCACGCCAGGGTTTCCTGTCCACCATCAACTCCAGAGGCGTGCTCCAACTCAAGTCCATTGAGTTGGTGATGCCATCCAACCATCTCATCCTCTGCCGTCCCCTTCTCCGGCCTTCAATCTTTCCCACGTCAGGGACTTTTCCAATGCGTCACTTCTTCGCATCAGGTAGCTAAAGTATTGGAGCTGCAGCTTCAGCATCAGTCCTTCCAATGAATATGCAGGAATGCTTTACTTTAGGATTGACTGGTCTGATCTCCTTGCAGTCCATGAGACTCTCAAGTCATCTCTAACACATCAGTTCAAATTATAAAAGTGTAGTTCCTGTAGACCTGATGATCTGTGAGCAAAAGAGATGAGTTGATCTGCTCATTTCACAGCCAACATACAGTGCTGGGTCAGGCATAGATAACCTTCATAGACACTCCTGTTCCAGAAAGGGGAGGGGAGATAGGAGTCAACAGTAGCAGTTCTGAAATCCCACAGGTTCTTGTTGGCAGTCCTTTGATTAGGATTTAAGGCCTGGAAACTTCCTAGGCTTCAGTCTCTGAATTTTTAATTCTGCCCTCTGACATGATTCCATTGCATGAAAGGTGGATAGTATATGGTTACAGTGAAACAGTCTCCCTAGCCTACTTTCTGCTTGTCGAAGGTAGAAATCCAGAGGTCTCTTATTTTGTACTATTGCTGGTCCTTTCAGTCCAATCTGAACTTAAATATGTTATTTTAAAAACTTGGTGTGTCTCCTGATAGTCTTACTGGTTTTCATGGCAAAGCACCCCACTCCAAAGCCACCATTACACATGTCTTCATAATAAGGCCTAGTCTGTCTTGGTTTTCTGCTGAGATAGCTGAGGGATAACACCCTGAAACCTGGTAGAAGTCTTATTGTGTGACTGAAATGATCTCTGAGTGACACCCCTAAACTCTTTGGAGGGCATTGGCCTGCCTAAATAATGCCATGAAGCATCCCCTTCCAGCTTTCTGAGGCTTAACAAAGAATTTTACAGTCACACTCATCTTTAGACCACCTTTATTAAAAATAAATAAAGGAATAAGAATTGATGTATAGGTGCTATAAAATGTTATATTTAGACCACCTTATCTCAATGCCCTGGATAGAACCTTGCTTGAGAGCCATTAATTTTAGCATCCTCTGTCATGTTAAAAGACTAGAAAATTTCCAATTCAGGAAGTTTTGTCTTATTTTTTAATAGTCTTTCTCTTAAATATGTATTTTTTTTAATTTCCCTTTATATTTTACTATAGGCAGCAAGAAGAAATCAGGAAGCACTTTTGGCTGTTTGGCTGGAAATCTCCTTAGCTAGATATCTCAATTAATTAAGTACAGTTTCTCCTTCCTGGTACATTTTCTACTTTTCACAAACTGCAGATGTAGTGGACTTTTCTCTGCACACTCCCCGGGCTCTTTTTTCCTGCCACTACTTTCTGCCACACATCCTGGGTGCACCCCTGTGATCCCACTTAGAACGTGTTTGCTCAGTGAGATAAAGGGGATCGAATCCCTGGCTTCAGTGCTTCTGCTGGCCAGAGTTTATGTACCTTTCTCTAAGATCTTCATGTTTTTGCTATCCAACTTCCATCACCTGGCTAGGTCAATTCTGGAAGCTCATACTCACAAGCATACTGGCAGGGACTTCTATGCGCATGTGAGCACACACATGTACGTGTACACAGTAACATCCCTGAGAGGAAACTTGCACACGTGCAGAATTACAAGCTTTCTTCTCTAGGAATATGAATTTTGGTAAGCACCTTTGTATTCACAATGAAAAAGTAACTTTCTTTGTCCTGGTTGTTTCCTTTCACTTGTTAATTAATCATGTCACCTTGCACTTCTAACTCTGTGCTGCTACTGCTGCTAAGTCACTTCAGTCAAGTCTGAGTCTATGTGACCCCATAGATGGCAGCCCACCAGGCTCCCCCGTCCTGGGGATTCTCCAGGCAAGAACACTGGAGTGGGTTGCCATTTCCTTCTCCAATGCATGAAAGTGAAAAGTGAGAGGGAAGTCGCTTAATCATGTCCGACTCTTTGCGACCCCTGCATAGGACTGCAGCCTCTCAGGCTCCTCTGTCTATGGGAATTGCCAGGCAAGAGTACTGGAGTGGGGTACCATTGCCTTCTCCATCTAACTCTGTGACTTATCCTCAAAGGTTACAAAATCTTGGCATTTGCTAGTGACACGGACTGACCTGCAGAGCAGCGAGCGGGTTGGAAGCACTCGCCATGAACAGCTGTATGACATGCGCTTGCGTTCTGCATTCTCCCATCACCTTGGACAGCTTCACAGTACCAGTCACATTGGTCTGATCCATGTGGGGACAGAAAACAAGGACCTTTGGGCTCAGGTGACTCGGAGAAGCTCTCTCTCGGTGTGCACCTATCTAGGTCATTCCTTGTCAATGTTGTGTCCCTCTTGCTAGCCTACAACCCTTTATGGCCAACAACATTCTGAGTGAGGCCTTCTGTTTTTTCGCTCCGTGTAGCTTTCTGTGTGCTCCTGTCTACATGTGCCCCCAAGTGCTAACTCCATGTAGCAGGAAAAGGGCAAAGAGCCTCCAAGAGCCCCAAGAGACTGTGATAGGCCTGGGTCTTATCCAATGTTGTGAGAAAGGTGCACATGGATACAGGGTCTCTTCAGATACAAAGATTGGAACCTGAGGCCATAAAGGTAAGGTGGCATCCCTACACGTCCTCCCTTCTGTTTAACAGTACCCATGAACACGGAGTCCCCGAACAGATGATGCCCTGCAAAACTTTCCCTTTCTGGGCCCACAGCTCATGCCTCCCTTGGGCAGAAAGCAGCTTTTCTAGCTCAAAGGCACCAAGAGGGGTTGAACCACCCAGGCCACAGTGATTTGCTAAATGTCAAGACTGTCTTTCAGTTGCTCTCATTAGGCCCAGGTAGGACTCCCTACAGACACGCATCTGCTTGCCTACACAGCCCACATGCCAAGGAAGCCAGCCCCAAGTTGGGCCCAGGAGTGTCCAAGACGGTCACCTGGAATGCAGCTTCCCTCTGAGTGTCACCTGGTTTCAGATCCCCTATGACTAAATCAGAGATTTTGCTTCATCGAGACTGCTCAAATTCTCTCAAATGCAGATGCACACTTTTGCCCCTCAGGCCCCCAAAGCCAGTGGCAAGACCCCAGAGGAAAGAAGGAATTCTCGTCAGGACTTTCAGCATGCACCATGGGGTATCTTTGGCAGGACGGCTATTGCCTAGACCCTGGACCCTGAAAACCAGCAGGCCCCGAACTGCCCCCAGGGGCTTCCCTGTCTCCCACTCTCCTGAGGTCCTTTGGGACATGCAATTACTCCTTACTCACTCCGTTCCCTCCCTCACAGGCTCATCCGGGCACAGGGTCAAACACGTACAACCACCTGTGCTTTCCTCGCCTTTCTGCACTGCCAGGGAGGCAGGCTGGAAGTGCCTGGAGGCATGCCACGCTCACATCCTGTCTCTCCTAGGATGCCTGTGGGTTTGCAGGTACAGCTTACTTTAGCATGTCTCGCATTTTGTGTCACAGTGTGTGCCACACTCAGGGAGGGAATGTGCTGGCTGATGGGCTGCTCCTGGGCAGCACTGGCCCAGGACCTTTCCAGTTCTCCTTCTCACATGTGTGGAACAAGTCTCCAGTGCAGCAGGCAATCTTAGCCTCCTCACCATCCTGGGTCTTGCCATAGCCACATCCACCATTTCAACAGGCCAGCAGTGTTCCCCCAGACTCAGGGATCCATAGGCAGTGGTTTCAAAGTCCCACCCCACCTGATGTGCCCTGAGTGAACCCTCAGACCATGAATCCCTTTTCCCAGTCCAAACACACACAACAACACAGTAGAAATGGTGAGCGTGTTTTGTGTTTGGTCTAATTGCAGATATCTGGAGCCATGGACGGGAGTTACCACTGGCCATCCTTTCTTCATTCCCATCCTGGACAGGGTCAGTGCAGAGATATGGAACAAACCACCTTCAGACTGGGAACGCCTCGTGCCTCCTCTTCTGGTTACTCAGCACCTCCTTTCCTGTCGCCTTCATCTCTGCATCTTCCCTGGGCTGGATACACAAAAACACACACATAAACACAGCCAACACAAGCACATGTGTGTATACACACATGCTTGGCATGGGGACACAAATGCAAACAGGGAATGCAGGTGTTTCAGGAGCTGAAGACGCCCATGTCCAGCAATGTCAGAGATGGTGTCAGTCGGCATCATGTCCTGCCTTTGGGGCTCCCTGTCCACCTCTTCCCAAATTCATCCGATTTTCCCAAGGCAGCCTGAAGCCACTTCGAGCGCAGCATGTGTGGTGTTGGTGGTGAGATCCGAGTGGTGAATGTGGAAATTCACCCAAGATCCCAAAGTCAGCACACAGGTGCATTGGGACCACTGAGAGGATGCCCTTTCAATGATAGGCCATTGCAGGGTAAGGGGCGGGAGTGAAGGGCCCAGTTAATCTCAAACTCAGTGAGCAGCAGGAGGCTGGAGGATGGCAGGACCCAGGGATGGATGATTCTGACACAGACCCTTAATTCACCCTGCCTCTAGGCCTCTAGAGGAATAGGGTATCACCTAGGTATCACCTAGGACTCTCGAGCTGCAACCATAGCTGACTTGAGGGAGACTGACTTCACTCACAGACACACCGAGTCCCCCATGCCCCCAGTCTCAGCAAGTCACCTGCTACATGCATAACCCAAATGCCGGCTCTGCAGCCAGCTTGCATGAGCCTGAGCATCCCATTTGGGAAAGGATAGTGTCCCGGCTACGATAAGGCTGTCCCTCAGGGCCTACCTCCAGACCCCCTCACTACATGTGTTTCTGTCAGTTATCTCTGATGGAAGAACCTTCCTCCCTGAGGTAGTACTTCAGGGGATCATCCCACACGTCATTGCTGATGAGCTGCTGGCAACCCAAGCAAGGTCAACCCAGGGCTGACCAGGCCCCGAACCTTCCCATGAGCAGCCAAGAACTCCACCATCAATCATCAACTTTGTGCAGGCCCAAAGCAACCCCACATCAGCAATCCTGTTCGATTCTGGGCCATTGTGGCCTGAAAGCCAGTTGAGAAAATTAAGGCTCCTGGTGTCTAGACTGTGGCTGGGGGATCCCCATTCAAAGTCCCAGAACCAGTGGACTGGAGTGGAATGACATGCCCTGTACCCTGCAGAAAGACAGGGGAGACTGGGGTGGACTCCACAGGTGGAGCATCTACATGCTTGCACACCCACATTCATCACCCTGGGAGCCACGTTTTACCAGTGATGTCAAGGTAATACTCCTTAATGATCATGGTGTTCAAGAAGTAGGAGTTGTCCTGAAAGGAAAAGACCAGCTTGCAGGGGGACTGCAGATGGTTCCGCACCTGCACCTGCCAGGATAGGGAGGAGAGAAAAGGTGCAAACTTCTAGGGGCCTCAGCTTGCCTCCCAGGCAGGCATTAACAGCTTCCACGACACCTCTCTAAAGTCTCACAGTGCAGCAACATGGCTAACAGGATCCTCCCACTCCCCGCCAGGTCCCATACCCACCCTTCCTCAGTCTCCCTCACTGACGTTCAAGTCTATCATGTAGCGGAGAAAGTCTTGATCTTGGTTGCTGATCATGACGGAAACTTGAGGGTGGCTAATATTCTGCTTTAGGTCAAGAAGCCATTCAGGGAGCTACATGCCAGGCCAAAAAGAGCCAGGAGCATCAGTCCTAGTCTGGGGTGGAACAAGGATACTGGAAAAGGCATCTGCAAGGAGCTGGGTACTGCCTGTTACCTGGCCACCACTGATGTCATCAGGCTTTGCCATACCATCAGACACGCTCATGGCTCTGGGCCTCTTGTTGTGGTGTGCATCTGAGGTGGTCTGCATTCTCCAAGCAGGGGCTATTTCTGACCACTACTGTTCTCCTCCAGACCTGTGTATGCTGGGTAGTGGCATGTCACTGCTTACATGGTCAGATTTGCAGTCCTGTGACAATCCGTGTTTGAAAGCAAAGGGGTTGTGTGTGTGTGTGTGTGTGTGTGTGTGTGTGTGTGTGTACGTGTGTATGTATGTGTGTGTGTGTGTTGTGTGTGTGTTGTGTGTGTGCATATGAATGACTCACATGTCTCAGCTATATGCCAGGATCACCCGCATTTACAGCAATAACTGTGTGCCGATGCTGCTCTGGTGTACCATCTCTGGTCATTCCTGACTTGGAGGCCTCAGATGCTGCTCCTCCTCAGATGCAGGCCTGAAGGAGACACTCAAAGGTATGGCTGCAATGTGTACATATGTAGCCCTGCCCGGATCCTACTCGGCTGGGCCTTTGGAGCTTGCCAATTGCCCAGGACCACATTTCTTTCAGGGGCCTCCAGTGCACTTCCTGTGCCCTCGCCCCTCCCCCTCCTCCTGCTCCTGCCCCATCTCCTCCTTCTCATGAGCAGCGGACCCAAAGGAGCAGCAGAAAGGATACAGTTTTGGCTCAGAAGCCAGGGATGCCCTGGATGATGGCACTCCCCCAAGCCAAGTGATGCTTCCTCCTCTGATGGTAGGCCCTGTGGTTTTGCTCACACTCAGAGCTCAGTTCCACCTGCAGGGCGGCCAGTGCCTTCAGGACATCTAGCACTTGGTGCTCACTCGGGCCTCCCGGCCTGTCCTGGCCTTGCTCCTTCACCGTCTTCTCCTCCAGCTCTTGGGAGAACCACTGTTCCCACTGCTCATCTGCCACAGCTTCCACCTCTTCCATGATGTCTTCTGCAAGCAGCTGGAACTTCCACCCGAAACCTGCCACGTCTCCGTCCACCAGGGTCTCGCTGTCTTGCACTGCCTCCACCCTAGAGAGGATGGCTTCTTCACCTGGCGTGACAACTGGTGGTTGCAAGGTTCCAGCTGCACACAGCCTCAGGACGGCAGATCCAGGGTTGAGGGGTGGGGGTTTCTTCCTGAGTACTGGGGCTCACAGCTAAGAAGGTCGGGGGTTCCAGGACACTCCCGCCTTCCTTTGATTGCCTCTCACGCTCCTCTTGGCCCAAGCTGGGGCAGATGTGAAGGGACACGATATAACAGCACAGACAATGGTGCATAATGGCGGCCCAGGCTGCAGTAAACCTGTGGGACCCACTAGCTCTTTGGGGGTGGGGAGTGAGGGGGATCGTCGGGAGGTGGGGATTGGTGTGTTGGGGATGACGTGAGGCCAAGGAAAGGGGTGCCGCACAGCCCAGGCCAGGGTGAACGGGCCCTGGGACATCAGCGGAAAACAGGCAGGAGCCTAGGCTGTGAGCCACGCACAGGCTCCTTGCCCAAATCTAGACCAAAGGCGGAGAGGGTAGTGGGCGGCACCCTTATGGACATGCCCCTAGACCGGAGGGCATCTTCCGCGGTTCCTGTGCTCCGGTGCCCTGACGTGGCCAGATTCTGCCCCAGGAATGTAGAGGGTTTTGCATATGGCTGGGGTAGCCCCAGGCGCTGTCATTGACCTGGCTCTGGAAATTCCAGCCACGGGTTCCTGCTCCGCAATCCAAACAATACACTCCTGTGTCCCCTAGAACCGGCAATAACTGGGAGCTCTCCCCGACTATCCCAAGGATATGCAGGGGTGCCAAATGGCTGGATACTTTTCTTCATGGGACAGGGAGCCTGTTGCTGTCCTGATGCTAGGGGAGTAGGGAAAAAAACCCCAAATTTGCTACAGTTGATCTTCACTGTTCAGGGAGACCAGAGCCTTAGGGTGCAGAGCTCGCTCTTTGTCTCTCTATCTTTGCTTCCGGCATAGCACTGTTTGGGGCAATCCTTCTGTATGTGTACCAGGGGCTGATGTCTGTGTGTCTCTGTCTCTCTAAGTAGTGTTGTTGCCGTCTGCCACTCTCTGGACAGCAGCTCTTAGAAAAGACGCTTATCATTTGCAAGCCCTTCGCATCCTGAGTGAGTTGCAGCCATGGGAGATTAGACGGTTTTAGTCCACACGTTCGGAGAGAGCTTTCTCAACCTTGAGAGCCAACAGTGGGCGGTCACTGCTGAACTGCAGAATTGGACGTGCGACCCTCCCTCCCTCGCTGGACAGATGTGAACACTGCACAGGCCTGAGGTGGCTTGGCCACACTTTGCACAGAGGGAGAAATGGGGCCCGCTCTGCTGGCATGAGGGAACTCCCTGAACCTTGTTCGAATGCCTGCCAGGGAGACTCTAAAGACAGTTCCCCTTAAGTTCCATGACTCACCGGTGTCGGAGACATGCATGTCTGCCATTTACCCTATTGAGGCCCTTTCAAAGTGGCACTGTTCTCCATGTGAGAACACATCCCAGCCTGCCCTGTCACCCAAGCCTGTGGGGCCTGGAGCAGCAAGAGGACCAAGCTAAGCCAGCCATCCTATAGTCCTGATATATGATACATGCATTCTACAAAGAGCTTGAACATGAGCAGGACCCACCTGATTCAGTGCAAGGACTGAGATGTGGGCTCAAGAGTGTTTGTTGGGGGTTTGAACAAAGGCAGGACCCAGCCTGGTTCATTGGAGCGACTGAGATGTGGCCTCAGGAGTGTCTGTCTGGATGAACAAGGGGTGGATCCAGCCGCGATCAGTGCAGGGACCGAGATGTGGGCTCAGGAGTGTTTTTCGGGTGCTTGAACAAGGGCAGGACCCGGCCTGGTTCAGAGAAGGGGCCCAGATATGGGCTCAGGAGTATTTCCCACGGATTTCAGCAAGTGCTGGACCTAGCCTAGTTCAGTGTAGGGAACGAGATCAGCCTGAGAGTCAAATGCACGCCAAGGAGTGTTTGTCAGGGTCTTGAACATATGTAGGACCCAGCCTAGTCCAGTTCAGGGGCAAAAAATGGGGTCAGGAGTGTTTGTCTGGGCTTGAATATGGGCAGGACCCAGCCGCTATCAGTGCAGGAACCAAGATGTGGTCTTAGGAGTGTTTGTCGTGGTTGATATGGGCAGGAACCAGCCTGGTTTGGTGCAGGAACCGGGATGTTGGCTCAGCAGTATTTGTCATGGCTTGAACTTTGGAGGGACCCACCCTGGTTCAGGGCAGCGAGTGAGATGCAGGCTCAGTAGTGTTTCCTGGGGGATTGAACAAGGGGAGCACACACCTTAATTCAGGGTCAGGGAGCAATTTGTGGGCTCAGGATTGCTTGCTGGGGCTTAAATAAGACCAGAAACCAGCCTTTGAGTCAGATGCAGGCCCAGAACAGTTGGTCAGGGACTTGAATATGTGCAGTTCCTGGCCTGGTTCAGTGAAGTTTCTGATGTGTGGGCTCAGGAGTGTTTGTCAGGGGTTTCAACAAGGGCAGGACCCAGCCTGCCTCAGTGCAGGGACCAGGATGTGGGTTCAGGAGCATTTGCAGGGGACTTCTGCAAGTGCTGAACCCAGCCTATTTCAGTGCAGGGAACAAGATATTGGCACAGGAGTGTTTGTAAGGGTCTTGAACAAGTGTGTGGATCACAGTAAAGTGTGGGAAATTCTGAAAGAGATGGGAATACCAGACCACCTGATCTGCCTCTTGAGAAATTTGTATGCAGGTCAGGAAGCAAGAGTTAGAACTGGACATGGAACAACAGACTCATTTCAAATAGGAAAAGGAATACCCCAAAGCTGTATATTGTCACACTGTTTATTTAACTTACATGCAGAATACATCATGAGAAACGCTGGACTGGAAGAAACACAAGCTGGAATCAAGATTGCCGGGAGAAATATTAATAACCTCAGATATGCAGATGACACCACACTTATGGCAGAAAGTGAAGAGGAACTGAAAAGCCTCTTGATGAAAGTGAAAGTGGAGAGTGAAAAAATTGGCTTAAAGTTCATCATTCAGAAAATAAAGATCATGGCCTCCAATCCCATCACTTCATGGGAAATAGATGAAGAAATAGTGGAAAAAGAGGCAAACATTATTTTTCTGGGCTCCAAATCACTGCAGATGGTGACTGTAGCCATGAAGTTAAAAGATGCTTACTCCTTGGAAGTAAAGTTATGACCAACCTAGATAGCATATTCAAAATCAGTCTAGTCAAGGCTATGGTTTCTCCTGTAGTCATGTATAGTTGTTAGAGTTGGACTGTGAAGAAGACTGAGCGCCAAAGAATTGATGCTTTTGAACTGTGGTGTTGGAGAAGACTCTTGAGAGTCCCTTGGACTGCAAGGAGATCCAACCAGTCCATTCTGAAGGAAATCAGCCCTGGGATTTCTTTGGAAGAATGATGCTAAAGCTGAAACTCCAGTCCTTTGGCCACCTCATGCGAAGAGTTGACTCATTGAAAAAGACTCTGATGCTTGGAGGGATTGGGGGCAGGAGGAGAAGGGGACCACAGAGGATGAGATGGCTGGATGGCATCATTGACTCGATGGACATGAGTCTCAGTGAACTCCTGGAGTTGGTGTTCGACAGGGAGGCCTGGCGTGCTGAGATTCATGGGGTCGCAAAGAGCCAGACATGACTGAGCGACTGATCTAATCTTAACAAGTGTAGGACTCAGCCCAGTTCAGTGTAGGGAGCGAGATGTGGGCTCAGAAGTGTTTGTCAGGGCTTCAACGTGGGCAGGACCCACCTGCTTCAGTGCAGGGACCGAAATGTGGCTTCAAGAGCATTTATCAAAGTCTTGAACAAGGGCAGGAACCAGGCGGCTTCAAGGCAGGGCGTGAGATGCGGGTACAGGAGTGTTTCCAGGGGGATTGAAAAAGGGGAGGACACACCTTAGTTCAGGGGCAGGCAGCGAGTTGTCAGCTCAGGATGGTTTTGTGGGGGCTTGAACAAAGTAGAAACCATTCTAGTTCAGTGCAGGGATGGAGATGTTGGCTCAGGAGTGTTTGTCAGGGATTTGAATGAGGGCAGGGACCAGCGTACTTCAGTGCAGTGAATGAGATATGGGCTCGTAGTGTTTCCTGGGGTATTGGTCAAGGGGAGGACACACCTTACTTCAGTGGCAGGGAGAGAGTTTTCGGCTCAGGATTGTTTGCCGGGGCTTGAACAAAGGCAGGAACTATCCTGGTTCAGTGCAGGAACCAAGATGTTGGCTCAGGAGTAGTTTGTCAGGGTCTTGAATAAGTGCAGGACACAGCCTAGTTCAGTGCAGGGATGGTGGTGGAGGCTCAAGAGTGTTTGTCGGGGAGGTTGAACAAGGGCTTGACCCAGCCTATTTTAGTGCAGGTACTGAGATGTGGGCTTAGGAGTTTTTGTCAGGGATTTCGACAAGGTCTGGACCCAGCCTGGTTCAGTGCAGTTCGTGAGATGAGGGCTTAGTAGTGTTTCTGGGGGTTTGAACAAGGGAAGGACTCACCTTAGTTCAGGGGCAAGGAGCGAGTCGTCGGCTCAGGATTGTTTGTCAGGGCTTGAACAGAGGCAGAAACCATCCTGATTCAGTGCAGGGATGGAGATGTTGACTCAGGAGTTTTTGTCAGGGAGTTGAACATGGGCAGGACCCAGCGTAGTTCAGTGCATGGACTGCGATGCATGCTCAGGAGTGTTTGTCGTGGGTTTGAACAAGGGCAGGACCCAGCCTAGTTCAGTGCAGTGACCGAGATGCAGGCTCAGGAGTGTTTGTCGTGGGTTTGAACAAGGGCAGGACCCAGCCTAGTTCAGTGCTGAGACCGAGATGTGGCCTCAGGAGTATGTGTAGGGGGATCGAACAATGGCAGGACCTAGACTCGTTCAGTCGGAGAAGTCAATGGCACCCCACTCCAGTACTCTTTCCTGGAAAATCCCATAGATGGAGGAGCCTGGTGGGCTACAGTCCACAGGGTCACTAAGAGTTGGACACGACTGACCGACTTCACTTTCACTCTCATTCTTGGAAAAGGAAATGTCAACCCACTCTAGTGTTCTTGTCTTGAGAATCTCAGGGATGGGGGAGCCTGGTGGGCTGCCATATATGGGGTCGCACAGAGTCGGACACAACTGAAGAGACTTAGCAGTGGTAGCAGCAGACTCGTTCAGTGCAGTGACCGAGATGTTGGCTCAGGAGTGTTTGTCAGGGTCTTGAACAAGTGTAGGACCCAGCCTAGTTCATTGTAGTGAGTGATATGTGGGCTCAGGAGTATTTGTCGTGGCTTGAACATGGGCAAGAACCCATCTGCTTCAGTGCAGGGACTGACATGTGGGTTCCAGAGTATTTGTCAGGGTCTTGGACAAGGGTAGGACCCAGGCGGCTTCAGTGCAAGGAGTGATATGTGGGATCAGGGGTGTTTCCTGGGGGGCAGAGAGTTGAACAAGGGGAGGACACACCTTAGTTCAGGGGCAGGGAGCTAGGTGTCGGCTCAGGATTGTTTGCCAGGGGGCTTGAACATGGACAGTGCATGGACAGAGATGTTGGCTCTGGAATGTTTGTCGGGAGTTTGAACAGGGGCAGGACCCAGCCTAGTTCAGTGCAGGGACTGAGATGCAGGCTCAGGAGTGTTTGTCAGGGTCTTCAACAAGGGCAGGACCCAGACTGCTTTTGTGCAGGGACCGAGATGTGGGTTGAGGAGTATGTGTTGGGGGATCTAACAAGGGCATGATCTAGACTGGTTCAGTGCTGGGGATGTGATATGCACACAAGAGTGTTTGTTGGGGTCTTAAACAAGGGCAGGACCTAGCCTAGTTTAGTGCAGGGACTGAGATGTGCGCTCAGCAGTATGTGTTGGTGGATCTAACAAGGGCATGACCTAGACTGGTTCAGTGCACGAACTAAGACGTAGGTTCAGGAGTATTTATCGGGGTCTCAGAGCAGGGAGTGAGATGAGGGATCAGGAGTGTTTTCTGGGGGATTGAACAAGGGCAGGACAGACCTAATTTCAGGGGCAGGGAGCGAGTTGTGGGCTCACGGTTGTTTGCCAGAGGCTTGAACAATAGGCAGGACTCAGCCTGCTTCAGTGCGGGGACTGAAATGTGGGCTCAGGTGTATGTGTTGGGGGATCTAACAAGGGCAAGACATAGACTGGATCTTGTGCAGGGCATGAGATTCAAGTGTAGGAGCGAGCCTAGTTCAGTGCAGTGACCGAGAGGTTGGCTCAGGAGCATTTGTCGGGGCTTGAACATGGGAAGGACCAACCTGCTTCAGGGCAGGGCCCGAGATGTTGGTTCAGAGGTATGTGTCGGGGGACTAACTAAGGAAGAACCTAGACTGGTTCAGTGCAGTGACCGAGATGTGGACTCATGAGTATTTTCCAGGGGTTTGAGCAACTGCTGGACCCAGCCTAGTTCAGTGCAGTGACAGAGATGTGGGCTCAGGAGTGTTTCTCACGGTTTGAACATGGGAAGGATACAGCCTGCTATCGTGCAGGGACCAAGACTTGGGCTCAGGACTGCACTGGAAAAAGGTGATTCCATTACTAATGAGTGTAATGCCTATGTATAACAATTAGGTGTAACTAGTCCATTGTGCCATTTAGGAGCACCTCAAGATGCAAGGCAAATGCAAGGAAGTAGGAAAGGGGGAATTAACAGTACCACAATTATAATGGGGGACTTTAATACCCCACTCACACCTATGGATACATCAACTGAAAAGAAAATTAGCAAAGAATCATGAGCTATAAATGTACTTGTGTGTGTTATCTGCCTTTACACTTACTGTAGTGCCTCTAGTATGGCAGGAGGAGATACTATATAGTTGGCCATATTTAGTAGTGTCAGGAAGTTACCTAGAACAATTGGTAGAGTTGGGAAATTGATAGAAAAGTCCTAATACAAAGATGTACCTTCTAACTAGTGCTATCTTCCTTTTTCATAAGTGGAGAAGTACTCACCAAGAAAGTGAAATCCCAGATATCAGGTTATATGATCTCATAATGGGAATTTTCCTAAGATAGCAGTCTACATGCATATAAGTGAGTCCTGGCTCGAGCCCCGTTAATTATGCTAAATGTTAGAACATGTCTGATAGAACACATCTCCGACAAGTCTCACACACCCTCCCTAAATTAATATCTCTTGAATTTCTAAGCTATGACTCTCTACTTGGTATAGTATCATAGGCTGAGGCTTTAAGGTTGTAAAAGCTCATAAAGGACAGAGACCACATTAATTTATTACATTTGGAAATATCTCCTCAAGGCCTGCAGCCAGGTCTGGAGCAGCTGCCATCACCCTAAATGTCCAGAAGCTAGATCTGAAATCTGCCCTTCATTCTCCTCTCCAACTTCCTCCATCTTATCACCAACCTGTGGTGTTGTCTGTCCCTTGCCCTGGAAAGATACTTTGTTCTTACAGTCTTCATCATCTTCCGTGGGTGCCTACCCATTGCCTATATTTCATACTGTCTGCTGATTGAATGAACACAATTTATGAATGGAAAGCAGAGGCTGAAGACAGGCCTGCACAGAAGCTTCTGAAGTTACCTAGTGGGAATCTGCATTGACATGTGGCTACGTTGAGTGTTATTAGTGACTTGAATCCTGTTCACTTGGGCATCTGGGAAATGCACATTTTCAGTCTGAAACTGGCACAAAAGGCTTTTTTTTTATTATTTCATTTTTGTGTACACCTTCTCTATAGTGTCCTATACCTGGTACTGTTACCTCCAAATATTCCCAGTTGAATGTGTCTTGGGCCTGATATGCACATATTCTGTCTTTTAGGCTTGGCTAAGATGGGAGGTTCAGAGGTCTTGTTGACACAATTTCTCAAATCGGTAGAGGACTTACAATCTACAATCTTTATCCATTACCAGGACATGTCCTTTGAAGGGCTGCAGGTGTTAACAATGAACTTGCCTGGACCCGTGCTTTTGTGGCCCTAATGGCCCTTCATAGAACTGAGGACCATTTGATTATCCTTAGGCACTTCAGTTTGGACTGGATTTTATCCTTTTGTTTGTTTTTTAAGCAGATGTATACTTTGCAAGCTAGAATTGGTCTTGTGGGGTTCTCACAAATTCAGAGGACTGGCAGTAAGACTGGTGGCCATAGATGAGAATTTTTGCCATGGAAAAGGTGACCTCATCACACCTGCAAACCCTCTGTGGGAAAGGCCCAGGTGGCTCCAACCATTTACAGGAGACCTTGTGATCCTGTAAGCTCCCCAATGGCTAGTGCAGCCTATTGTCTTGGTTAGGGAAGGTTAACGAAGGCATGATTACCATAATGTGCTTGCTTTGTGTCATCACTAAAGTAATAGGCAGAAATTGGTTTAGATAACATCCATTTGCAATGACCATTCCTCAGGATTGGTGAGGTCCCATCGTCAGGATTCAATTGATGGGTAAGAGAATTCTTTACCATTTCCATTTTGCTGAGAACCTAAGTAAGTACGGTGAGTATCATTAAGTACTTAGTCCAGTCCGACTTCTGACCCCATGGATTGCAGCATGCCAGGCTTCCCTGTCAATCACCAACTCATAGAGCCTGCTCAAACCCATAACCACTGATTCCGTGATGCCACCAAGCATTTCATCTTCTGTCGTCACCCTCTCCTCCAGACGTCAATCTTTCTCAGCATCAGGTTCTTTCCCAATGAGTCAGCCTTTCATTTCAGGTGGCTAAAATATCCAGGATCCAGTTTCAGCATCAGCCCTTCCAATCAATATTCTGAACTGATTTCCTTTAGAATTGACTCCTTTCATTTCCTTGCAGTCCAAGGGACTCTCAAGTGTTTTCTCTAACACCACATATCAATAGCATCGATTCCTTGGAGGTCAAGATTCTTTAGGTCCAATTCTCATCTCTGTACATAGCTTTGATGAGACTGACCTTTGTCTGCTTTATAATGTGCCGTCTAGCCTGGTTGTAACTTTTCTTCTAAGCAGAAAGCATATTTTAATTTCCTGAACAGAGTCACCATCTTCAGTGATTTTGGAACCTGCTCCCCCCAAATAAAGTTTCTCAGTGTTTCCGTTGTTTCCCCATCTTTATGCCATGAAGTGATGGGACTAGATGCCATGAATCTCATTTTGAATGTTGAGTTTTAAGTCACCTGAATCACTCTCCTCTTTTACTTTCCTCAAGATACTCTGTAGTTCTTTCCGTGTTCTGCTACATGAATCATGCCATCTGCATATCTGATGTTATTAATATTTCTCCCAGAAAACTTGATCCCAAACCCTGTTTCATTCAGTCTGGCATTTTGTGTGATGAACTCTTCATGTAAGTTCAATAAAGAGGTTGACAGTACAGCCTTGAAATATTCCTTTCCCAACTCAGAACCTGTCTGTTGTTCCATTTCCTTTTCTGACTGTTACTTCTTGAACTGCATACAGATTTATCAGGAGGCATATAACATACTCTAGTAGTCCCATGTTTAGAAGAATTTAAAATGTTTTGTTGTGATCTACACAAACAAGACTTTGGCATAGCCAAAAAGGAGTAGATGTTTTTCTGGTGTTCTCTTGCTTTTTTGATAACCCAACGTGTGTTGGTAATTTGATCTCAGGTTCTTCTGACCTTTCTAAATCGAGCTTGAACATCTGGAAGCTCATGGTTCACATTCTATTGAAGCCTGGCTTTGGGAATTTTGAGCAATACTTTGCGAATGTGTGAGATGAGTGCAGTTAAGCAGTAGTTTGCACATTCGATGGATTGCCTTTTATTGTGGTTGGAATGAAAACTGAACTTTTCCAGTCATCTGGTCACAGCTGTGTCTTCCAAATCTGCTGGCATATGGAGGGCAGCACACTCACAACATCATCTTTTAGAATGTGAAAGAGCTCAACTGAATTCCATCACCTCCATGAGCTTTGTTTATAGTTATGCTTCTAAAGTCTGACTTGACTTTGCATTCCAGGACGTCTGGCTCTAGGTGAGTGATCACACCATTGTGCTTAACTGGGTCATGAAGATCTTTTGTGCATAGTTCATCTGTGTATTCTTCCCTCCTCTTCTTAAGAGCTTCTGCTTCTGTTATCTCCATACCATTTCTGTCCTTTATTGTGCCCCTCTTTGCATGAAATGTGCCCTTGGTATCTCTGATTTTCTTGAAGAGATCTGTAGGCTTTCCCATTCTATTTATTTCCTCTATTAACTGGTTTTGATAACTGAGGAAGGTTTTATCTCTCCTTGCTATTCTTTGGGACTCTGCACTCAAATGGGTATTGTTTTCATTTTCCCGTTTTTGTTTTGCGTCTTTGGTCTTTTCAGATCTTTGTAAGGCCTCATCACTTTGTCATTTTGCATTTCTTTTATATGGGAATGGTCTTTATCCCTGATTACTGTACAATGTCACGCCTCCACCCATAGGTCTTCAGGCACTCTGTCTATCAGATAGAATCCCCTGAATCTATTTATCACTTCCACTGTATAATCATAAGTGTTTTGGTTTTGCATGTGTAAAATATGCTAATCCCCTATTTCATGCAGAGAAATCTTCACCCAGACTTTTTTCAAAGAAATACAGAGAACCCTTTCTGTTATTCAGGAAATATATGAAATATAGCTGTACCTATTTGATGTTTTAGCTCAAATATCAATTTCTGATTCATTGAAAATTCTCTATTTCACGTATACAGTTCAGTTCAGTTTAGTTCAGTCACTCAGTCGTGTCTGACTCTTTGCAACCCCATGAATTGCAGTATGCCAGGCCTCCCTGTCCATCACCATCTCCCGGAGTTTATTCTAACTCACTTCCATCGAGTCAGTGATGCTGTCCAACCATCTCATCCTCTGTCATCCCCTTTTCCTTCTGTCCCCAATCTCTCCCATCATCAGAGTCTTTTCCAATGAGTCAACTCTTCCTATGAGGTGGCCAAAGTACTGGAGTTTCAGCTGTAGCATCAGTCCTTCCAAAGAAATCCCAGGGCTGATCTCCTTCCAAATGCACTGGTTGGATCTCCTTGCAGTCCAAGGGACTCTCAGGAGTCTTCTCCAACACCACAGATCAAAAGCGTCAGTTCTTCAGCGCTCAACAATCTTCACAGTCCAACTGTCACATCCATATATGACCACTGGAAAAACCATAGCCTTGACTAGATGAATCTTTCTTGACAAAGTAATATCTCTGCTTTTGCATATGCTATCTAGCTTGGTCATAACTTTTCTTCCAATGAGTAAGTATCTTTTAATTTCATGGCTGCTCATTATCTGCAGTGATTTTGGAGCCCCCAAAAATAAATCTGACATTGTTTCCACTGTTTCACCATCTATTTCTCATGAAGTGATGGGACCAGATGCCATGATCTTTGTTTTGTTAATGTTGAGCTTTAACCCAACTTTTTCACCCTCCTCTTTCACTTTCTTCTAGAGGCTTTTTTGTTCGTCTTCTCTTTCTGCCATAAGGGTGGTGTCATCTGCATATCTGAGGTTACTGATATTTCTCCCAGCAATCTTGATTCCAGCTTGCACTTCTTCCAGCCAAATGTTTCTCGTGATGTACCCTGCATATAATTTAAATAAGCCGGGTGACAATATATAGGCTTGTGGTCCTCCTTTTCCTAATTGGAACCAGTCTGTTGTTCCATGTTCAGTTCTAACTGTTTCTTCCTGACCTGCATATAAGTTTCATGTGTACAAATCTAGAAAAAATTTCATAAGTGAATAATCAAGATTTCATATTTCATATGAGAACATTTCTCCCCAAATTGTTATATGTGAAATACACAAAATTCCAAGTCTCATATCAGAAGACCTTCATTCAAGCTTTCTTGATGGAAATATAGAGAATTTCACAGCTCAAGCATAAAAATCTGTGGGAAAATTCTGCATTTCTTGTAGGAGAATGAATGCACTTTTTTCAAATGTTAAATAGACAGTATTCAATATTTCATGAAGGAAAGACAGCACAAAGATTTTCAAATGAGAAATATGAAAAAATTCCATATTTCATGTGAGAAAAACCTGTGACTATATTTTGATATGTGAAATAGCCATTTTTGTATTTCCTGTCAAAGAATCTGCATCCCGATTTTCATATCTCTAACATGAAAAATTCCACATTTTACACAGAAAATATTGTATCTATACTTTCATGTGAGAATTCCACATTTCTAGTTGGAAAAATTGTCCCCAGATTTGTATATGTGACTGAAATTTATATTTCACATTCTGAAATATGCATCTAGATTTTCATATGTGAAACTGAGAATTTCTTATTTTATGAAGGACTATGTCATTTCAGATGTCTGTACTTGAAACAGGTAATACCTTCATCAAGAGGTGCCTTAATTCCTATTATTCTTCTGTCATTTGGGTGTTGTCATCTGGATAACTAAGTTATCATATCGCCCACATAAATTTTGTGTCTAGCTTGAGATTCATCTGGGATTTTATTTTTTCATGATGTCCTCTGCACAGAAGTCAAATAACCAGGGCAACACTAGATAGCTTTGACTTATTGCTTTCCCGATTTTGAATCACTTCATTGTCCCGTGTCCAGGTCTAACTGTTGTAAATTTAATAGCGTACACATTTCCCAGGAGACAGGTAAGGGATTCTAGTATTCTTTTCTCTAAGAATTTTCCAAAATTACTTTTCTTTTTTAATGGTTTGTGTGCGATTCACAGTGTCCAAGTCATTAGCAGAAACAATTAAGCAGATATAGATGATTATATAGTCCATACATCAATTCATGTGTACCTGTTATGACTGAATCCCTAACTACACATTTCTGTGTTTTTTTGTTTGTTTATTTTTTGGTCATTGTTGCTATTGTCATTTTCTCTCTTTATCAAGTAGTCAAGTACCAAGTAGTCAAGTCAGTATGAACTTGCCAACTTATTCTACAGGAATTAAATTATGCCCATGGCAGTCTCTGACCCTTGAGACTCACTGAATGGAATTAAGCTTTGAGATTCAAAATCAGACATTGGTACTCTGGGAAAATGTCAGGAACATTCAAGATATAGCTAGATATATTCAAGTGCTGACTTTTTGAGCCCAGTTATGCTATTATATTTTATGTGGAAAGTTCTGCATTTCTTCATGCTGACGACAATTCATCATTAAGAGAAATTTTCTAGGGGGAAAACAACAACAACAACAAATGTGCTTGATGGCATGTTGGAAGTCAAAGTAATGCCAGTGACATGTGTACGTAAGCAACGTCCCATCAAACAGAGTAATTCATGTCCACTAATGTTTCATGTTTTGCTGTCAAGGAAAAAGAATAATAGAGCTTTCCAGGAAACACTGAGAAGTTCAAAGAAGGCAGAAATGTAGAAGGATATGAAATACACCTCTCTCAATGTATAGATCAGAAATAATACTTCTACATGGTCAACAGTTTTCCCAGAGCATCAGATAAATACTAGCAGAAGACCCTAGTCCCCAGAGTGTCCCATGTGGGTTTCAGACATACCTGGGTGGGAAGGAATTAGGATGGGAGAAGGAGTATAAGAGGAAGCAAAACAAAACCTGAGCCTTGTGGTGGGAGATGGAGAAGCAGGGAAGAGTTTTCCAGAATGAGGCAAGCCCCTTCAGTAAAGGGTAAATTGCTTTGGACTAAAAGGAAGCAAGGTAGAACAGCTGATGAAATATTATTTATGTAGAGCAAAAGTTACACAGATAATGTGTGTCGTGGCTCTATATGGCCCAAACTGCAATGCAGCTCAACCAGTGTGCATGGGGTCTGGAAGCTGGACACGGGATTTAGAGAGCCATCCTGGGAGAGGACTGTTGTTGGTTATGTGGAGATGGCCTGACGGAGCACGTATGAGTAGTTGTGTAGCAGAAAATGCCTTTTGAGAAATCACAAACTGCCAAAGAGGCAGGACCTTACTGCTGTGTCACACTCAGGAGGTAGAGATACCTTTGTAGCCACTCCTCTTCCTGCCTGTTAACACCTACTACAAGGCAATAGAGAAAGACCAGTCAGAAGTATTACTCATGCTTCTGCAAAAACACGCTAGATAATGATCCCATTAAGGCCAAATCTCTTCTGCCCGTGGCTACTGGCTCCTATTCATAATTGGCACCACCAGGGTTCCAGCACTCCAAGCAGCTGTACCACATCCTGTGCTCACCCAGGCAGGCCCCGGTGTGCCACGAGTTTCTCAGGGCAGACTCCTTTGGTGACCACATGTGAGGAAGGACAAAAATTACACCAGAGACCCAGGGATAGAGCCATTAAGCAAGAGGATTGGAAACCTTCCAACCAGTTGTGCACGCTGCAAATTAAATATACATGATTAATGACACAGACCCTGTATCTATGGAATACATCAAAAGATGAGAAGAGGCCAAAGGAAAGAAAATGCCCAGGATCAGGAGTATACTAACACATGTATATGGAATTTAGAAAGATGGTAACGATGACCCTATATGTGAGACAGCAATATAGACATAAATGTACAGAATGGTATTTTGCACTCTGTAACCTAGATAGCATATTCAAAAGCAGAGACACTATTTTTCCAACAAAGGTTCGTCTAGTCAAGGCTATGGCTTTTCCTGTGGTCATGTATGGATGTGATAGTTGGACTGTGAAGAAGGCTGAGCGCCAAAGAATTGATGCTTTTGAACTCTGGTGTTGGGGAAGACTCTTCAGAGTGCCTTGGACTGCAAGGAGATCCAACTAGTCCATTCTGAAGAAGATCAACCCTGGGATTTCTTTGGAAGGAATGATGCTAAAGCTGAAACTCCAGTTCTTTGGCCACCTCATGTGAAGAATTGACTCATTGGAAAAGGCTTTGATGCTGGCAGGGATTGGGGGCAAGAGGAGAAGGGGACGACAGAGGATGTGATGACTGGATGGCATCACTGACTAGATGGACATGAGTCTGGGTGAACTCCGGGAGTTGGTGATGGACAGGGAGGCCTGGCGTGCTGCAATTCATGGGGTCACAAAGAGTCGGATACGACTGAGCAGCTGATTTGATCTGATCTGATCTGAAGAGAAGGCGAGGGTGGGATGATTTTAGAGGTTAGCATTGAAAAATGTATATTATGATATGAGAAACAGATCTCCAGTTTGGATTTGATACATGAGAGAAGGTCCTCAGGGCTGGTGCACTGGGATGATCCTGAGGGATGGGATGGGGAGGGATGTGGAAGGAATGTTCATATCAGGAACACATGTAAACACATGGCTGATTCATGCCAGTGTATGGAAAACCAACTACAATATTTTATTTTATTTTATTTTTGCTTCCATGTTCTGGCTATTATAAACAGTGCTGCGATGAACATTGGGGTCCACGTGTCTCTTTCCCTTCTGGTTTCCTCAGTGTGTATGCCCAGCAGTGGGATTACTGGATCATAAGGCAGTTCTATTTCCCGTTTTTTAAGGAATCTCCACACTGTTCTCCATAGTGGCTGTACTAGTTTGCATTCCCACCAACAGTGTAAGAGGGTTCCCTTTTCTCCACACCCTCTCCAGCATTTATTATTTGTAGACTTTTGGATTGCAGCCATTCTGACTGGTGTGAAATGGTACCTCATAGTGGTTTTGATTTGCATTTCTCTGATAATGAGTGATGTTGAGCATCTTTTCATGTGTTTGTTAGCCATCTGTATGTCTTCCTTGGAGAAATGTCTATTTAGATCTTTGGCCCATTTTTTTGATTGGGTCGTTTATTTTTCTGGAGTTGAGTTGTAGGAGTTGCTTGTATATTTTTGAGATTAGTTGTTTGTCAGTTGCTTCATTTGCTATTATTTTCTCCCATTCTGAAGGCTGTCTTTTCACCTTGCTAATAGTTTCCTTTGATGTGCAGAAGCTTTTAAGTTTAATTAGGTCCCATTTGTTTATTTTTGCTTTGATTTCCAATATTCTGGGAGGTGGGTCATAGAGGATCCTGCTGTGATGTATGGAAGAGAGTGTTTTGCCTCTGTTCTCCTCTAGGAGTTTTATAGTTTCTGGTCTTATGTTGAGATCTTTAATCCATTTTGAGTTTATTTTTGTATATGGTGTTACAAAGTGTTCTAGTTTCATTCTTTTACAAGTGGTTGACCAGATTTCCCAGCACCACTTGTTAAAGAGATTGTCTTTAATCCATTGTATATTATTGCCTCCTTTGTCAAAGATAAGCTGTCCATATGTGCGTGGATTTATCTCTGGGCTTTCTATTTTGTTCCATTGATCTATATTTCTGTCCTTGTGCCAGTACCATACTGTTTTGATAACTGTGGCTTTGTAGTAGAGCCTGAAGTCAGGTAGGTTGATTCCTCCAGTTCCATTTTTCTTTCTCAAGATCGCTTTGGCTATTCGAGGTTTTTTGTATTTCCATACAAATTGTGAAATTATTTGTTCTAGCTCTGTGAAGAATACTGTTGGTAGCTTGATAGGGATTGCATTGAATCTATAAATTGCTTTGGGTAGTATACTCATTTTCACTATATTGATTCTTCCAATCCATGAACATGGTATATTTCTCCATCTATTAGTGTCCTCTTTGATTTCTTTCACCAGTGTTTTATAGTTTTCTATATATAGGTCTTTAGTTTCTTTAGGTAGATATATTCCTAAGTATTTCATTCTTTTCGTTGCAATGGTGAATGGAACTGTTTCCTTAATTTCTCTTTCTGTTTTCTCATTATTAGTGTATAGGAATGCAACGGATTTCTGTGTGTTGATTTTATATCCTGCAACTTTACTATAATCATTGATTAGTTCTAGTAATTTTCTGGTGGAGTCTTTAGGGTTTTCTATGTAGAGGATCATGTCATCTGCAAATAGTGAGAGTTTTACTTCTTCTTTTCCAATTTGGATTCCTTTTATTTCTTTTTCTGCTCTGATTGCTGTGGCCAAAACTTCCAAAACTATGTTGAATAGTAATGGTGAAAGTGGGCACCCTTGTCTTGTTCCTGACTTTAGAGGAAATGCTTTCAATTTTTCACCATTGAGGATAATGTTCGCTGTGGGTTTGTCATATATACCTTTTATTTTGTTGAGGTATGTTCCTTCTATTCCTGCTTTCTGGAGAGTTTTTATCATAAATGGGTGTTGAATTTTGTCAAAGGCTTTCTCTGCATCTTTTGAGATAATCATATGGTTTCTATTTTTCAATTTGTTAATGTGGTGTATTACATTGATTGATTTGCGGATATTGAAGAATCCTTGCATCCCTGGGATAAAGCCCACTTAGTCATGGTGTATGATCTTTTTAATGTGTTGTTGGATTCTGATTGCTAGAATTTTGTTAAGGATTTTTGCATCTATGTTCATCAGTGATACTGGCCTGTAGTTTTCTTTTTTTGTGGGATCCTTGTCAGGTTTTGGTATTAGGGTGATGGTGGCCTCATAGAATGAGTTTGGAAGTTTACCTTCTTCTGCAATTTTCTGGAAGTGTTTGAGCAGGATAGGTGTTAGCTCTTCTCTAAATTTTTGGTAGAATTCAGCTGTGAAGCCGTCTGGACCTGGGCTTTTCTTTGCTGGAAGATTTTTTATTACAGTTTCAATTTCCGTGCTTGTGATGGGTTTTTTAAGGTTTTCTATTTCTTCCTGGTCGAGTTGTGGAAAGTTGTACTTTTCTAAGAATTTGTCCATTTCTTCCTCGTTGTCCATTTTATTGGCATATAATTGTTGATAATAGTCTCTTATGATCCTTTGTATTTCTGTGTTGTCTGTTGTGATCTCTCCATTTTCGTTTCTAATTTTATTGATTTGATTTTTCTCCCCTTGTTTCTTGATGAGTCTGGCTAATGGTTTGTCAATTTTATTTATCCTTTCAAAGAACCAGCTTTTGGCTTTGTTGATTTTTGCTATGGTCTCTTTTGTTTCTTTTGCATTTATTTCTGCTCTAATTTTTAAGATTTCTTTCCTTCTACTAACCCTGAGGTTCTTCATTTCTTCCTTTTCTAGTTGCTTTAGGTGTAGAGTTAGGTTATTTATTTGACCTTTTTCTTGTTTCTTGAGGTGTGCCTGTATTGCTATGAACTTTCCCCTTAGGACTGCTTTTACTGTGTCCCACAGGTTTTGGGTTGTTGTGTTTTCATTTTCAATCGTTTCTATGCAAATTTTGATTTCTTTTTTGATTTCTTCTGTGATTTGTTGGTTATTCAGCAGCGTGTTGTTCAGCCTCCATATGTTGGAATTTTTAATAGTTTTTCTCCTGTAATTGAGATCTAATCTTACTGCATTGTGGTCAGAAAAGATGCTTTGAATGATTTCTATTTTTTTGAATTTACCAAGGCTAGCTTTATGGCCCAGGATGTGATCTATCCTGGAGAAGGTTCCATGTGTGCTTGAGAAAAAGGTGAAATTCATTGTTTTGGGATGAAATGTCCTATAGGTATCAATTAGGTCTAACTGGTCTATTGTGTCATTTAAAGTTTGTGTTTCCTTGTTAATTTTCTGTTTAGTTGATCTATCCATAGGTGTGAGTGGGGTATTAAAGTCTCCCACTATTATTGTGTTATTGTTAATTTCTCCTTTCATACTTGTTAGCATTTGTCTTACATACTGCGGTGCTCCCGTGTTGGGTGCATATATATTTATAATTGTTATATCTTCTTCTTGGATTGATCCTTTGATCATTATGTAGTGGCCTTCTTTGTCTCTTTTCACAACCTTTGTTTTAAAGTCTATTTTATCTGATACGAGTATTGCTACTCCTGCTTTCTTTTGGTCCCTATTTGCATGGAAAATCTTTTTCCAGCCCTTCACTTTCAGTCTGTATGTGTCCCCTGTTTTGAGGTGGGTCTCCTGTAGACAACATATGTAGGGGTCTTGTTTTTGTATCCATTCAGCCAGTCTTTGTCTTTTGGTTGGGGCATTCAACCCATTTACGTTTAAGGTAATTACTGATAAGTATGGTCCCGTTGCCATTTACTTTATTGTTTGGGGTTCGAATTTATACACCATTTCTGTGTTTCCTGTCTAGAGAATATCCTTTAGTATTTGTTGTAGAGATGGTTTGGTGGTGCAGAATTCTCTCAGCTTTTGCTTGTCTGAGAAGCTTTTGATTTCTCCTTCATACTTGAATGAAATCCTTGCTGGGTACAATAATTTGGGCTGTAGGTTATTTTCTTTCATCATTTTAAGTATGTCTTGCCATTCCCTTCTGGCTTGAAGAGTTTCTATTGAAAGATCAGCTGTTATCCTTATGGGAATTCCCTTGTGTGTTATTTGTTGTTTTTCCCTTGCTGCTTTTAATATTTGTTCTTTGTGTTTGATCTTTGTTAATTTGATTAATATGTGTCTTGGGGTGTTTCGCCTTGGGTTTATCCTGTTTGCGACTCTCTGGGTTTCTTGGACTTGGGTGATTATTTCCTTCCCCAGTTTAGGGAAGTTTTCAACTATTATCTCCTCAAGTATTTTCTCATGGTCTTTCTTTTTGTCTTCTTCTTCTGGAACCCCTACAATTTGAATGTTGTAGCGTTTAATATTGTCCTGGAGGTCTCTGAGATTGTCCTCATTTCTTTTAATTTGTTTTTCTTTTATTCTCTCTGATTCATTTATTTCTACCATCCTATCTTCTAATTCACTAATCCTATCTTCTGCCTCTCTTATTCTACTATTTGTTGCCTCCAGAGTGTTTTTAATTTCATTTATTGCATTATTCATTATATATTGACTCTTTTTTATTTCTTCTAGGTCCTTGTTAAACCTTTTTTGCATCTTCTCAATCCTTGTCTCCACGCTATTTATCTGTGATTCCATTTTAATTTCAAGATTTTGGATCAATTTCACTATCATTATTCGGAATTCTTTATCAGTAGATTCCCTATCTCTTCCTCTTTTGTTTGGTTTGGTGGGCATTTATCCTGTTCCTTTATCTGCTGGCTATTCCTCTGTCTCTTCATCTTGTTTAAATTGCTGAGTTTGGGGTGTCCTTTCTGTATTCTGGCAGTTTGTGGAGTTCCCTTTATTGTGGCTTTTCCTCACTGTGTGTGGGTTTGTACAGGTGGCTTGTCACGGTTTCCTGGTTAGGGAAGCTTGTGTCGGTGTTCTGATGGGTGGAGCTGTATTTCTTCTCTTTGTTCAGTCGCGCTGTGGGGAGGGAGGGAGGGATGCTGCAAACAAATAACACTGGCGTGCGCTCGCAGTGCCTCAGCCACACTGGGTCTGCCCCCGCTCATGGCGCTTGTAGCCTCCCTGCCCACACTGCTCAGGCTCTAGGTTGTTCCGCTGGGAACAATCCGAGGCTGGCCCTGGGCTGCATGTACCTCCCACGTCCAAACCGCTCAGGTTCAGGCGCTCGGGCAGTCCTCAGAGGCGCAGACTCAGTTGGGCCTGATTTTTGTGCTCTTCCCAGGTCCGAGCAGCTCAAGTGATGAGGTGCTTGGCGAGCGCCAATACTGCGACTTATCGCCTCCCAGCCACTCGGTTATCTGGGTATAAAACCGGCGCACCTTCTCAGGCAGATGTTAACCGTCCAGACCCCCAAGAAGTTTTAGTTAGCAAAGAAGCCGGCTTACAGTTTTATAGATAATGTCTCTCTGGGGCTGCGATTGCCCCCTTCCGGCTCTGGCTGCCTGTCACTGGAGGGGGAAGGTCTGCAGCCAGCTATCTCTGTTCAGTTCTTTGTTCCCTGCGCGGGCCTGGCGGTGTCTTAGGTTGGGGCTGGCTTTTCGCGTGGTAGATATCCCACAGTCTGGTTTGCTAGCCCAGATTATTTCGCTCAGATAGTGCTCAGGGTATTCAGGCCAGATTCTTACTCTAAGCGATGCAGCCCGCGCTGTGCCTCCCTGCCCAGCCCCCGCTTGCTAATGGTGCGTGCAGGCGTCTGCGCTGCTTCTCTGCTGGGGGAGTTACTGTAGGACTCGCAATCTTCGAGTTTTAATTGTTTATTTATTTTTTCTCCCCGTTATGTTGCCCTCTGTGCTTCCAAAGCTCGGCACAGATTCGGCAGTGAGAAGGTTTCCTGGTGTTTGGAAACTTCTCTCTTTTTAAGACTCCCTTCCCGGGACGGAACTCCGTCCCTCCCTCTTTTGTCTCTTTTTTTTTCTTTTATATTTTTTCCTACCTCCTTTCGAAGAGTTGGATTGCTTTTCTGGGTGCCGGATGTCCTCTGCCGGCATTCAGAAGTTGTTTTGTGGAATTTACTCGACGTTTAAATGCTCTTTTGATGAATTTGTGGGGGAGAAAGTGTTCTCCCTGTCCTACTCCTCCATCATCTTAGACTAGTCTCCAATATTTTAAAGTAATTAGGCCCCAATTAATATAAATGAAATTTAAAAATATATATATATACTTTAAAAAAAGCCTGCTGGGTTTCTCCAGTGATCCTGTGGGTTTAGAATTTCCCTGCCAATGCAGGGGACGTGGGTTCGATCCTTGGTCTGAAGATATGGCACATGCTACCAAAGTAAATAACCCTTTTTGCCCCAACTACCTAATCTGGGCGTCCTAGGGCTTCTGTTTGCAATAGAAGGGAGTACCATGAGACACTAGCTAACTGCAATGAAGAGTAGTCCCCAACTACTGTAACTTGAGAAACTTTGTGCACAGCAGTGAAGAAAGTGCAGCCATAAATAAATAAATAATTTCTAAAAAATATAAATAAGTTCTAAATTTTTAAATTTCTTTCATATAATATGAATTTCCTGTATTTCATTGAATATCCAGATGTTGGATTGACTGCTTGAAATATGGAATTCCTATCTTTCAAATATTAAAATCAAGGGTACTATTCCTAAATGAAATATAAATTCTCTATATTTCACATATAAGAATTTTGGTGTAGATTTTCCTATATGAGTCTCTAAATTTCACATAGGAAAACATAGGTGTCAATTCTATTTGAAAGTTGCTATTCTCTATAATTCACTTTTGAAATTCAGGATGATTATGCTTCCTACTGCACATGTGGAATTCCTTAATTTTGTATGAAAATTTGAATGTAGATTTTCATAGATAAACAATGCAAATTTCTGCATTTCAAATTTTTACCACTGAAGCTATCACGGAACTTTAATAGTTTAGGAAAACATCCAAGATTTTCTAAAATTACCACCCAAAAGAGATGCCCTTTTCATGATAGCTGACTGTGATGTAAAACAGGAAGTCAGGAGATACATGGGTAACAGGCAAGTTTGGACTTGGGTATAAAATGATGCAGAACAAAGGCTAAATGCAGTTTTTCAAATACAAAGGTTAAACATAGAAAGACGACAGTGTTCCTGGTCTCCAAAATCATTGGGGACAGTGATTACAGCCACGAAAATAGGACACTCTAGCTCCACGGAAGAAAACCTATGATAAACCTAGATACAATGTGCTGAGAAGCAGAGACATCATTTTGTTGACAAAGGTCCGTTTAGGCAAAGCTGGTTTTTCCTTCCCCCCACCCCCAGGCAAAGCTAGTTTTTCCTCCCCCCGCCCCCTCAGGGGATATGTATGGATGTCCATCTTGTGTGAGCCTACAAAGCATGGCTTAGTTCCACTGAGTTAGACAAGCCGGGGTTCATGTGATAGATTGGTTAAGTTTCTGCGATGGTGGTTTCAGTGTTTCTGCCCCCTAATGCCCTCTCTCAGCACCTACCATCTTACTGGGATTTCTCTTACCTTGGATGTGCAGTATCTCTTCACTCCTGCTACTGCAAAGTACAGCCGCTGCTCCTTACCTTGGACGTGGGATATCTCCTCCTGACTGCTGGCTGTTCCAGTGCCACAGAGCCACAGCTCGCTGCTCTAGTGAATTAGGAAAACTCAGTAATGGCCACAGGAATGGAATGTCAGTTTGCATTCCAATCCCAAAGAGAGGTAATGCCAAAGAATACTCAAACTACAACACAATTGCCTTCATCTCATGCACTAGTAAAGTAATACTCAAAATTCTCCAAGGTAGGCTTCAACAATATGTGAACTGTGAACTTCCAGATGTTCAAGCTGGTTTTGGAAAAGACAGAGGAACTAGAGATTAAATTGCAAACATCTGCTGGATCTCTGAAAAAGCAAGAGAGTTTCAGAAAAACATCAATTTCTGCTTTATTGACTATGCCAAAGACTTTGACTCTATGGATCACAACAAACTGAAAAATTCTACAAGAAATGGGAGTATCAGACCACCTGGGCTGTCTCTTGATAAATCTGGATGCAGGTCAGTAAGAAACAGTTAGAACAAGGCATAGAAGAGCAGGCTGGTTCAAATAGGAAATGGAGTAGGTCAAGGCTGTATTGTCACCCTGCTTATTTAATTTATATGCATAATACATCATGAGAAACACTGGGTTGTATGAAGTACAAGCTGGAATCAAGCTTGCGCCAAGAAATATCAATAAATATAAACATGCAGATGACACCACCCTTATGACAGAAAAAACGGAAGATCTAAAAGTCTCTTGATGAAAGTGAAAAAGAGAGAAAAAAATGACTTAAAATTCAACATTCAGAAAACTAAGATCATGGTATCTGGTCCCATCACTTCATGCCAAATAGATAGGGAAACAATGTTAGACCTTATTTATTTTATTGGTGGATGGTGGGTCCAAATCACTGCAGATGGTGACTGTATCCATGAAATTAAAAGATGCTTCCTCTTTGAAAGAAAGTTTATGAGCAACCTACACTGTCTATTAAAAAGCAGAGACATTACTTTGCCAACAAATATCTGTCTAGTCAAGGCTACTGTTTCTCCAGTAGTCATATATGGATGTGACAGTTGGACTATATAGAAAGCTGAGAAGAATAAATGATGCTTTTGAACTGTGATTTTGGAGAAGACTCTTGAGAAACCCTTGGACTGCAGGAGATCCAATCATTCCATCTTAAGGAGTTCAGTCCCTGGATGTTCATTTGAAAAACTGCTGTTGAAGCTGAAATTCCAATACTTTGCCCAACTGATAAGAAGAGCTGACTCATGGGAAAAGACCCTGATGCTGGGAAAGATTGAGGGAAGGAGGGCAAGGGGATGACAGAGGAGGAAATGGTTGGATGGCATAGCAGACTCAATGGGCATGAGTTTGTGTAGACTCTGGGAGTTGGTGATGGACAGGGAGACCTGGACTCCTGTGGTCCATGTGGTCACAAAGAGTTGGATATGATTGCGAGAATGAACTGAACTGATCTGAGCCAATGTATGGATGTGAGAGTTCGACTATAAAGAAGCCTGAGTATCAAAACTGAGGTTTGAACCCTGTCCTGAAGGCAACTACTGAGAGTCCCTTGAACAGCAGGAGTTCAACCCAGTCAATCCTAAAAGAAACTAACTGTAAATGTTCATTGGAAGGTCTGATGCTGAAGCTCAAGCTCCAATATTTTGGCTAAAGGACTCATGAGAAAAGACTGCCACTCTAACTTGTCATGAAACATTATTGGCTCTAATGTGGGAAAGACTGAGTGAAGGAGAAGAAGGCAACAGAAGTTGAGTTGCTTGGACGTCCATCCTGGAATCTCTTGACTCAACAAAGGTGAGTCTGAGCAAAGTGTTGGAAACAGGGAAGGGTTGGGAAGGCTGCAGTGATGCTGTCCACGGTGTTACAGTGTTGGAACTGGCCAGTCAACTGAAAACCAGCAAAAACTCTGTCTCATATATGTCAATCAGGAGGAGATTTTTGTACCTGAAATATGGAATTTTCTATATCCCCTTAGGAAAATTAAATGCTTCTTTATGAATTACGAATATCTCTCCATTTCATTTATGAAAGTCTGGGTGGATATTTCACTTCTTAATCTATGAGAGATTCAATTACTCAGGAAGCAAATTTTAATACAACGATGTTTACATGTAATACAGAGTATTATACATTTCAAATGTGAAAATGAGGGTATACATGTCCTTATGGGACATGCCATTAGAAAACCTCGGTGTCCATTTTCCTATATTAAAGATGAAATTCTCCGTATTTCCAGGACCAAAAACTGAGCACAGTTTTTGTTACATGAAATATGTAATTGTTTCTATTTCCCTTTTGAAAATATAGCTTTGAACTTTGCAGTATGATAGATGAAATCTGTGGAATTCATGCACTAAAAGGTGGGTCCTTGATAATTTAACATGAATTATGGAATGCACGTTATTTCATGTATAAAAATCAAGGCACATACTTTCTTGCATGAAATATGGTATTCTCAACTGAATGTTAAAGTTTAATACCAAACAAAATTCTGTAAAATAATTGTCCATCAGTTAAAAATATATACTAACAAAGTTGCTTAAAACATAGTATTCCTTATATTTTTTATTTCACCATCTAGATGTAGATGTTTCTAACTGAAATAGGAAATTCTCTATATCTCATGTATGTAAATCTGCAAGCAGGGTCTCCAATATGCGGTAGTGAATTCTCTATATTTGACGTAAGAAAAACTGCTGAGGAATCTTGGACATGGCAAAGTCGGATTTTTGTTCCTTTCACATGTGGAAACCAGGCCACAATTTGTCTTATAAGATATGAACTGTACATATTTCAGATATGAAAATTTGAATGAAGCAATTTTACCTGAAATATACATTTAGTCAAAGCCTTTGTTTATCCAGAAGTCATGTATGGAGGTGAGAGATGAACTATAATGTAAGGTGAGCAGGAAAATTAATGCTTTTGAACTGTGGTGTTGGAGAAGGCTCTTGAGAGTCTCTTGGATGGCTAGGAGAAATCCAACCAGTCCATCCTAAAGGACATCAATCCTGAATATTCTTTGCAAGGACTGGGGCTAATGGTGAAACTCCAATACTTTGGTCACACGATGTGAAGAACTGACACATTGGAAAGGATCATGATGCTGGGAAAGGTTCAAGGCAGGAGGAGGAGGGACAACACAGGATGAGAAGATTGGATGGAATCACTGAATCAATGGATATGAGACTGAGTAAACTTAGTGAGATGGTGGCCAACAGGGATTCCTGGCAAGCTCCAGTTTATGTGGAGCTTGTTCAAATCAACAAAGATTTGAACATGATTGAGCCACAAAACTGAACCAAACATGGCCCTGTCCATCAGAACAAGAATCAGATTCCCCCTCAGTTAGTCTTTCCCATAAGGAAGTTTCCACAAGCCTCTTATTCTTATTCATCAGAGGGTAAAGAGAATGAAAATCATAATCACAGAAAACTATCCAAACTGATCACATGGTCCATAGCCTTGTCTAACTCAATGAAACTATGAGTCGTGGGTGTAGGGCCACCCAAGATGGACGGGTCATGGTGAAGCGTTCTGACAAAACGAGGTCCTTGGAGAAGGAAATGGAACACCTCTTCAGTATCCCTGCTTTGAGAAAGCCGTTAGCAGGATGCTATGGCAAAATATACCATACAGAAAGAAGAACTCCCAAGGGTGGCAGGTGCCTGATATGCTACAGGAGATCAGTTGAGAAGAAACTACAGAAAGAAAATTCTTGTTCCATGAAGGCATGGAACCAGAGAAAAAACAGCACCCAGTTGTAGATATGACTGGTGATGGAATGAAGTCCGATGCTATAAGGAGTAATGCTGCCATATAACCCAGCAATCCCACTGCTGTGCATACACACTGAGGAAACCAGAATTGAAAGAGCCACGTGTACCCCAATGTTCATCACAGCACTGTTTCTAATAGGCAGGACATTGAAGCAACCTAGATGACCATCAGCAGATGAATAGGTAAGAAAGCTGTGGTACAAATACACAATGGAGTATTACTCAGCCATTAAAAAGAATTCATTTGAATCAGTTCTAATGAGGTGGATGGAACTGGAGCCCATTATACAGAGTGACATAAGCCAGACAGAAAAACTCCAATACAATATACTAATGCATATATATGGAACTTAGAAAGATGGTAATGATAACCCTGTATGTGAGAGAGCAAAAGAGACACAAATGTGTAGAACAGTTTTTTGGACCCTGTGGGAGAGGGAGGGGGCCGATGATTTGGGAGAATGGCATTGAAACATATATAATATCATATAAGAAAAGAACTGCCAGTCAAGGTTCGATGCAGGATGCAGGATACGTGAAGCTTGGGGCTGGAGTACTGGGATGACCCAGAGGGACGGTATGGGGAGGGAGGTGGGAGGGGGATTCAGGATAGGGAACATGTGTACACCCGTGGCGGATTCATGTTGATGTATGGCAAAACCAGTACAATATTGTCAAGTAATTAGCCTCTAATTAAAATAAATATATTTAAATTTAAAAAAGAGTAATGTTGCATAGGAACCTGGAAGGTTATGTCCATGAATTACGGAGAATTGCAAGGGGTCAAACAGGGGGTGCCAAGAGTGAGCATCAACATTTTAGGAATCAGTGAATTAAAATGGACTGGAATGGGTGAATTTGACTCAAATGACCACTATGTCTACTACTGTGGGCATGAAGCTCTTAGAAAAAATGGAGTAGTGGCCATAGTCAACAAAGAGTCTGAAATGTAGTACTTGGAGGCAATCTCAAAAATGATAGAATGATCCCTGTTCATTTTCAAAACAAACAATATTACAGTCATCTAATTCTATGCCACTATAAGTAATAGTAATGTTGAAGGAAATGAAGTAATAGCTTTTTCTATGAAGACCTACAAGAACTTATAGAACATACATGCATAAAATATGTCCTTTTCATCACAGGGGAATGGAATTCAAAATAGGAAGTCAAGAGACACCAGGAGTAGCACGCAAACATGGCCCTGGAGGACAAAATGAAACCACTGAAAAGAAATAGAGTTTTGCCTAGGGAACACACGGCTCATACAAAGCACTAACTTCCAGGAACACCAGAGAAGACTCTACACAAGGACATTACCAGATGCTCATACTGAAATCAGATTGATTCTTTTATTTGTGGCCAAACATGGAGTAACTATATACACTCAGCAAAACAAGACTGGGATCTATTGTA
Source organism: Bos taurus (assembly GCF_002263795.3). NCBI lineage: Eukaryota > Metazoa > Chordata > Mammalia > Artiodactyla > Bovidae > Bos > Bos taurus. The sequence goes on from NC_082638.1 coordinate 27,009,007, forward strand.
GCTCAGATCATGATCTCCTTGTTGCCAATTTCAGGCTTAAATTGAAAAAAAGTGGGGAAACCACTAGAATTTTCAGGTAGAATCTAAATCATAACCCTTTTGATTACACAGTGAAAGTGACAAATAGATTCAAGAGATTAGATCTGATAGAAAGGGTTTCTGAGTAACTATGGACAGAGGTTTGTGAAAGTGTACAAAAGGCAGTGATCAAGACCATCCTCAAGAAAAAAAAAAACTGTAAAAGCCAAAATGGGTGTCTGAATATACCTTACAAGTTACTGAGAAAAGAAGAGAAGAGAAAGCAAAGGAGAAAGACAAAGATATATCCATGTGAATGCAGAATTACAAAGAAGAGGAAGGAGAGATAAGAAAGCTGACTTTAGTGAAGAATGCAAAGAAACAGAGGAAAATAATGTAATGGCAAAGACAAGATATGTTCAAGAAAATTAGAGATACCACGGGAACATTCCATGCAAAGATGGTCGAAATAAAGAACAGAAGTGGTACTGACTTAACAGAAGCAGAATGTATCAAGAAGAGGTGTAAATAATACACAGAAGAACTATACAAAAAGGATCTTCAATATCCAGATATCCACGATGATCGCTCACCTAGAGCCAGGCATCTTGGAATGTGAAATCAAGCCATCCTTATGAATCATCACTATGGAGAAAACTAGTGGAGCTGATGGAATTCCAGTAGACCTATTTCACAGACTAACCGATGATTCTATGAAAGTGCTACATTCAATATGCCAGGGCATTTGAAAAACTCACCAGTTGAAAGAGGACTGGAAAATATCTGTTTTCAGTCCAATCCTAAAGAAAGGCATTACCAAAGAATGTCCACTATCACACATTTTCCCCCATGTCAAATGGGAGAGAAGTAATGCTCAAAATTCTCCAATCTGGGCTTCAGCAGTTCCTGAACAATGAGCTTCCACATGTTCTAGCTGAATTTAGAAAAGTGTGAGGAACAAAAGATCAAATTGCCAACAACCATGGGGTCATCAAAAAAGTAAGATATATAAAAAAAGACCTGTTTCATTCTTTATACAGAAGCCTTTGACTGAGGGGATCAGAAAAAATTGTTAAATACATTCAAAGTGCTGGGAAAACTGACCACCTGACCTGCCTCCTGAGAAATCTGTATCCAGGTGAAGAAGCAACAGGCTATGGAGCAACAGGGTGCTTTCAAATAAGGAAAGGATTATACCAAGGCTGTATATTGTCACCCTGCCTATTTAATTTCAATGCAATGTGCAACATGAGAAATGCCAGGCTGTATGAAGCACAGGCTTTAAATAATACTGCTGGGAGAAATATCAATAAACTCAGAGAAGTAGACGACATCAGCCTTATGGCAGAAAATGAAGAAGAACTAAAGAGCTTCTTGATGAAAATGAAAGAGAAGAGTGAAAAATCTGGCTTAAAATGTCAATATTCAAAGAACTAAGATCATGACTTCTGATACAATCACTGATTAGTAAAGGGATGGAGAAACAATGGAAAGAGCAAAAGACATTATTTTGGTGGGTCCAAAATTGCTTCAGATGTTGACTTCACCATGAAATTAAAACATCCTCCTTGGAAGAAAGCTATGACCAAACTAGACAGCATACTGAAAAGCAGAGACATTGCTTTGCCAACAAAGGCTCACATAGTCAAAGATATGGCTTTTCTAGCAGTCATGTATGGATGTGAGATTTGGAGTCTAAAGATAGCTGAAGGTGGAAGAATCGATGCTTTTAATCTGTGCTTTTGGTGGAGATTCTTAAGGGTCTCTTGGCCTTAAGGTGGCTAAAGGAAATCGTTTCTGATTATTCATTGGAAGCACTGATTTTGAAGGTGAAACTCCAATAATTTGGCCACCTGATTCAAATAAATGACGCATTTGAAAAGACCCTGACGCTTGGAAAGATTGAAGGCAGGAGAAGAAGAGGATGACAGAAGATGAGGTGGTTGGATGGAATCACCTACTCGATGGACACGAGTTTGGGTATGCTCAAGGAATTATTGATGGACAGGGAAGCATGGCGTGCTGCAGTCCGTGGGGTCGCAGAGTTGGACAAGATCCAGAAACTGAACTGAACTAAACACAAATGTAGAATCACCTATATTTTTACATGCCAATATAACAATGCTGGATTTACCACCTGATATATTGCATTTCTTTTTCACTTCATGAAAATATGGAAGCTGTTCTTCTTACATGAAAGGTGGAATTCTCTCCACCTTATGCATGAAAATCTGGGCGGTGGTTCTCTACCATTAAATGTGGACATATGTATATTTCACAAATGAAAACCATGGCACTGAAGATTTGAATCTTCGATCTGAAGATAAGAAGAACCCATATGAAATTTCAATTCTATTTCACAAATGAAAATCTGGACACCACTGTTTCTTCATAGAGAGTGTTTGCATTTCTCAAACATATATCAAAACAAAGAGTTTGTTTGATGAAATATGTAATGTTCTGTATCAGCTGTATCACAACTTAGGTGCAAATTTTCCATCTAGAATTTTGGACTTCTACGGGAGAAAGTCAAGTGGAACTCAAAAGCCTCTTGATGAAAGTGAAAGAGGAGAGTGAAAATGTTGCCTTAAAGCTCAACATTCAGAAAACTAAAACCATAGCATCTGGCCCCATCAGTTCATGGGAAATAGATGGGGAAACAGTGGAAACAGTGTCAGACTTTATTTTGAGGGGCTCCAAAATCACTGTAGATGGTGGTTTCAGCCATGAAATTAAAAGACGCTTACTCCTTGGAAGAAAAGTTATGACCAACCTAGATAGCATATTGAAAAGCAGAGACATTACTTTGTCAACAAAGTTCCACCTAGTCAAGGCTATGGTTTTTCCAGTAGTCATGTACGGATGTCAGAGTTGGACTGTGAAGAAAGCTGAGTCCTGAAGAATTGATGCTTTTGAACTGTGGTGTTGGAGAAGACTCTTGAGAGTGCCTTGGACTGCAAGGAGATCCAACCAGTCCATTCTAAAGGAGATCAGTCCTGTTTACTTTGGAAGGAACGATGCTAAAGCTGAAACTCCAGTGCTTTGCCCACCTCTTGTGAAGAGTTGGTTGACTCATTGGAAAAGACTCTTATGCTGGGAGGGATTGAGGGCTGGAGGATAAGGGGAAGACAGAGGATGAGATGGCTGGATGGCATCACCCACTCAATGGACTTGAGTTTGAGTGAACTCCAGGAGTTGGTGATGGACAGGGAGGCCTGGCGTGCTGCAATTCATGGGGTCGCAAAGAGTCAGACACAACTGAGTGACTGAACTGAACTGAACTGATATAGTATTTGAGATCAGAATGGAGATTTTACCATAAAAACCTGGAAATCTCTATATTTCATACAAAGAACGGGTTCTGCAGCTACAGAAACACCTATGTTTCCTGTTTACCTGTTTCCTGTGTCTTGAATATTAATTTGTGTCTGTATATGTGAGATTGTTGACTCTTTTCTGTATATTTTTCTGCGTGGTTGTGTGTTCTTCCACAGTTGATGAAGAGATGAAGCTGACAGATCACAAGATGTGTAAGAAGAAGAAGGATCTCTCTTCATTTCCAAGACAAACCATTCAACAGCACAGTAAACCAAGTCTGTGTCCTGACCAGTTATGCTGAAGTAGCTGAAGTGGAACATTCGTATGAAGACTTGAAAGACCATCTAGAACTAACATCCAAAAAAAGACATCATTTTCCCCATAGAGGAATGGAATGCAAATGTAGAAAATCAAGAGATACCTGGAATAACAGACAAATTTGGCATTGGAGTGCAAAAGGAATCCAGTCAAAGTCTAACAGAGTTCTGCCAAGAGACCACACAACATATAGCACGCACCCTGGTCCACCAACACAAGAGAAGACTCTACTCATGGATTCACCGTAAGTTCAGGACTGACATCACATTGCAGCCAAAATGGAGAAGCAATATGTAGTCAGCAAAAACAGGATGGTGACCTGACTATGGCTCAAATCATGAATTCCTTATTGCCAAATTCAGACTTAAAATTTTAAAGTAGAGAAAAACATTAGACTATTCAGGTATAACCTACGTCAAATCCCTTAAGAAAGGCTTCCTCAGTGATCAATGCAAAGACATAGAGAAAAATAATAGAATGGGTATGACTTGAAGTCTCTCTAAAAAATTAGAGATACCGAGGAAATATTGCATGCAAAGTTGGTCAAAATAAAAGACAGAAACTTCACGGACCTAATGGAAGCAGAAGATATTAAGAAGAGGTGGCAAGAATACACAGATCAGATCAGTCGCTCAGTCGTGTCCCCATGAATCACAGCACCCCATGCATGCCAGGACTCCCTGTCCGCACCAAATCCCGGAGTTCACTCAGACTCACATCCATCGAGTCAGTAACGCCATCCAGCCATCTCATCCTCTGTCGTCCCCTTCTTCTCCTGCCCCCAATCCCTCCCAGCATCAGAGTCTTTTCCAATGAGTCAACTCTTCACATGAGGTGCCCAGAGTACTGGAGTTTCAGCTTTAGCATCATTCCTTCCAAAGAAATCCCAGGGCTGATCTTCAGAATGGACTGGTTGGATCTCCTTGCAGTCCAAGGGACTCTCAAGAGTCTTCTCCAACACCACAGTTCAAAAGCATCAGTTCTTCAGCGCTCACAGAAGAACTGCACAAAGAAAGTACTCATGAACCAGATAGCCAAAATGACCACGCACCTAGAGCCAGACATCTTAGAATGTGAAGTCAAGGAGTCCTTATGAAGCATCCTTATGAACAACGCTTGTGGAATTGATGGAATTCTACTTGAGTTATTTCATAGCTATGGGAATGCTTCATTCAATATGCCAGCAAATTTGGAAAACTCAACAGTGGACACAGAACTGGGAAAGTTCATCCAATTCCATAGACAGGCAATTCCAAAAACTGTTCACACAACCATACAATTGTCCTCATCTAAAACGGAAGCAAAGTAATGTTCAAAATTCTCCAAGCCAGGCTTCAACAGTACATGAACCATGAAATCCCTGATGTTCAAGCTGGATTTAATAAAGGCAGAGGAACTAATAATCAAATATCCAACATGTGTGGGGTTATCAAAGTGACAAGAGAGCTCCAAAGGTGGGGAAAATCTATTTCTTCTTCATTGTTTATACCAAAGCTTTTGACTGTGTGGATCAAAACAAACTGGAAAATTCTTAAAGTGATAGGAATACCGGATCACCTTACCTGCCTCCAGGAAATCTGTTTCAGCTCAAGAAGCAACAGTTAGAACTGAATGTAAAACAACTGAATGCTTCTCAAAAGGAAAAGGGTATGACAAGGCTGCATACTGTCACCCTGCTTATTTAAATTGTATGTAATGTTCACTTCAATAGTTCAGTGGTGTCCAACTCTTTGTGACCCCATGAACCACAGCATGCCAGGCCTGCTTGTCCGTGACCAGCTCCTTGAGTTTACCCACTCATGTCAATTGTGTTGGAGATGCTATCTAACCATCTCATCCTCTGCCATCCCTTTATCTTCCTGCCCTCAATATTTTGAAGTATCAGAAGCTTTTCCATGAGTCAATTGCGTGCATCAGGTGGCCAAAGTATTTCAGTTTCAGCTTCAACATCAATCCTTCCAGTGAAAGCCCAGGACTGATCTCTTCTAGGATGTACTCATTGGACCTCCTTGCAGTCCAAGGCACTTTCAAGACTCTCCTCTAACATCACATTTCAAAAGTATCAATTCTTGGTTCTTAACTTTCTTTATAGTCCAAATAACACATCCATACATGACTACAGGAAAAACCATAGCCTTGACTAGACAGACCTTTGTTGGCAAACTAATGTTTCTGCTTTTTAATATGTTGTCTAGGTTGGTGATAACATTCCTTCCAAGGAGTAAGCATTTTTAATTTAATGGCTTCAATCATCATCTGAAGTGATTTGGAAACGCACCAAAAAAATAAATAAATAAATAAAAATTAAAATAATGTCAGGCACTGTTTCCACCATTTCCCATTCTATTTGGCATGAAATGATGGGGCCAGAGTCCATGATCTTAGTTTTTGTAAATGCTGGGGTTTTAGCCAAATTGTTCACTCTCCTCATCACTTTAATCAAGAAGCTCTTTAGTTGTTCATCACTTTCTGCCCTATGTGTGGTGTTGTCTTCGTATCTGACATTATTGATATTCCTTCCAGCAATCTTGCTTCCAGCTTGTGTTTCTTTCAGCCTAGCTTTTCTCATGATGTACTCTACATTTAAGTTAAATAAGTAGGGTGACAATATACAGCCTTGGCATACTCCTTTTCCTATTTGGAACCAAAATGCTGTTCCATCTCCAGCTCCAGCTGTTGCTTCCAGACCTGCATACAAGTTTCTTAGGAGTCAGGTCAGGTGGTCTGGTATTCCCATCTAGGAGTCAGGTCAGGTGGTCTGGTACTCCCATCTCTTTCAGAATTTTCCATAGTTTATTGTGATCCACACAGTCAAAGGCTTTGGCATAGTCAAACAAGCAGAAATAGAGATTTTTCTGGGACTCTCTTGCTTTTTTGATGATAGTAGCTGCTGCTGCTGCTGTTAAATCACTTCAGTCGTGTCTGACTCTGTGTGACCACATAGACGGCAGCCCACCAGGCTCCCCCATCGCTGATATTCTCCAGGAAAGAACACTGGAGTGGTTTGCCATTTCCTTCTCCAATACCTGAAAGTGAAAATGAAGTCGCTCAGTCGTGTCTGACCCTCGGTGGCCCCATGGACTGCAGCCTTCCAGGCTCCTCCATCCATGGGATTTTCCAGGCAGGAATACTGAGGTGGGGGTGCCATTGCCTTGATGTTGGCAATTTGATGTCTGGTTCGTCTGCCTTTTCTAAAACCACTTTAAACATCTAGGACTTCATGGTCACACATATCGAACTCTGGCTTCGAGAATTTTGAGCATTATTTACTAGTGTGTGAGGTGAGCGCAATTGTGCGATAGTTTGAGCATTCTTTGGCATTGCCTTTCTTTGGGATTGGAATGAAAGCTGACTGTTTCCAGTCCTGTGACCACCGCTGAGTTTTCCAAATTTGCTAACATATTGGGTGCAAAACTTTCACAGCATCATCTTTTAGGATTTCTCATAGCTGAACTGGAATGCCATCACCTCCACTGGCTTTGTTAATAGTGATGTTTCCTAAGGCCCACTTGACTTCTCATTCCAGGATGTCTGGCTCTAGGTGAGACTAAGTGATAACACCATTGTGATTATCTAGGTCATGAAAATGTTTTTTGTATAGTTCTTCTGTGTATTCTTGAGACCTCTTAATATCTTCTGCTTCTGATAGGTCCATACAATTTCTGTTCTTTATTGAGGCCATTTTGGCAAGAAATGTTCCCTTGGTATGTCTAATTTTTTGAATAGACTCTAGTCTTTCCCATTCTATTGTTCTCCTCTATTTCTTTGCATTGATTGCTAAGGAAGACTTTCTAACACTCCATGATATTCTTTGTAACTCTGCATTCAAATAGATAAATCTTTCCTTTTCTCCTTTGCTTTTGTTTTGTCTTCTTTAACAGTTCTTTGTAAGGCCTTCTCAGACAGCCGCTTTGCTTTTTTTTTCCACCCTTTTTCTTTGTGTTGGGGATGGTCTTGATTTCTGTTCCCTGTACAATGTCACAAACCTCCGTCCATAGTTCATATGTCGTGTACAACATGCTAAATGCCAGGCTTGAAGAAGCACAAGCATGAATCAAGAATGCTGGGAGAAATATCAACAGCCTCAGATACTTAGACGAAATCACTCTTATGGCAAAAAGTGAAGAAATGTAAAGAAGCTCTTGATGAAAATGAAAAAGAGTGAAAAATGTGGTTTAATACTCAACATTCAAAAAGTCAGATCATGATAACTGGTCTCATCATTGCTTAGCAAATGGATGGAGAAACAATGAAAATACCAAAAGACTTTATTTTGGGGGGCTCCAAAATTATTGGAGATTGTGACTGCAGCCATGAAATTAAATGGTACTTACTGTTTGGATGAAAAGCCGGGAACTACCTAGACAACATATTCAAAAACAGAGACATTGTTTGCCAGCAAAGGTCCACCTGGTCAAAGCTATGGTTTTTCCAGAGGTCATGACTGGAAAGACAGCTGAGCATGGAGGAATTGATGCTTTTATTTATTTATTTATTTTGGTGAACAAGGCCCACACTTTATTTTCCAAAGTAGTTTTTATACCTTAAGTTATGCATAGAGGATAATGGGGGGAAGGGTAGAGTCATACAGTAAGCCAGGCTTTCTTCCTGCAAACTTATCACATGCAAAAGTTTAGGTGATTTGCATCATCTTCTGGCCCAGAGGACTGTTAACATTTTAAGATCATTTCTTCAGAAAACTTATTTTTCTCTGAAGGTGATTAGTCAGGTGCCACCATCCAAAAGCATTAGATAAAGTTGCATTCCTATAGGGTAAAGGTGTGGTGGGCTACAACAAGAAAAATAATTAACTCAAGGGTCCAAGGTTACAAACATTAAAGCTACTACTTACACCAATTATATTAATAAATACACTGTCAGGGACACAGCAGGTAAGGGATATGGAAACTTAGCAACAAACATTGGCCTAACAAGTGAAAAACCCTTCACCAATACAATTTCTTTCTTTCTTTTTTTTTCCTTTTTTTGAAAAATTTTTTTTTATTTTTTAAACTTTACATAATTGTATTAGTTTTGCCAAATATCAAAATGAATCCGCCACAGGTATACATGTGTTCCCCATCCTGAACCCTCCTCCCTCCCCATACCATCCCTCTGGGTCATCCCAGTGCACCAGCCCCAAGCATCCAGTATCATGCATCGAAGCTGGACTGGCAACTCGTTTCATATGAAAGGAATTGATGCTTTTAAAATGTGGTGTTGGTGAAGACTCTTGAGAGTCACTTCCACTGCAAGGATGTTAAAGTAAATCAGTCCTGAATATACATTGGAAGCACTAATCCTGAAGCTGAAACTTCAATAGTCTGGCCCTTGATGTGAAGAATGGACTCATTGGACAAGACCCTGATGCTGGGAATCATTGAAGGCAATAAGAGAAGAGGACGACAGAGGATTAGATGGTTAGATGGCATCATCAACTTGATGGACATGAGTTTACAGAGGTTCTGGGTGTTGGTGATAGACACGGACACGTGACATGCTGCAGTACATGGGGTCATTAAAGTTGAACACGACTGAGAGACTGAACTGAACTGATCTCAAATGTAGAAGTACCTATATTTTTACATGCAAATATAGTGATGCTTGTTTTCCTCCATGATATATCACAGTTTTTATCTCACTTTATGAAAATCTTGAACCTCTTTTTCTTATGTGAAATTTGGACTTGTCCATCCTTCATATCTATCTAGATGGTGGTTTTCTACCATTAAATGTGAAGTTCTGGATATTTCACATAGGACAATCTTGGCAGTGGTTTCTGAAGATATGGAAAACCCTTATGAAAATGGAATTATCTCTATTGTACAAATGAAAATCTGGGCACCCCTTTTTTTAAGTGAAGTAAGGAGTTTGCTGCATTTCTAATAATATATACTAAAACAAAGGATTGATTCCATGAAGTGGGGAATGGTTTGAATGTACTGCATGAAAACCTAGGTGCTAAGTCTCCATCATGGAACTTGGACTTCTCTATACTTCATATTTCAGCTTAGAATGGAGATTTTCCTATAAGAAAATGGAAATAGCTGTATTTCATATGAAGCACTGGAAACATCTATATTCACTGTTTGCTTATGTTTCCACGTGCCTTAAACATTTGTGTGCCTACCCACATGAGCTTGTTGCCCACGTTTGTGTGATTTTCTGTGTGGATTGTGTCCAACCACAGCTGACAGAAATTAATGTTACAGACCGTGAGATATGGAGCAAGCAGAAGGCTGCACCAGGCATCCACAGAGTGTGGGAGACTGGCCCATGCATCTCTGAGGTCATCCTGTTCAAGACAGGAATGAGGAAAGAATGGCCAGTGACAACACAGAACAGTGTGTTCACAAATTTGGGCTTACATCAAGAGACATAAAGAAGCTCACAGTGTCTGCTGTGTTGATGTGTGTGTGTACATAAAATGTATGTGGAAGGCTTGAGGACTCATCCAGTGTAAATCCAGTGATGTGGGGCTTTTAAAGCATAACCTGTGGACCTTTCAGTCTATGATAACTGGGCTGGCCTGTCGAAATGGTGGATATGGCTATAACTGGATCTAAGTCTGTGAAGAGGTGAAGGTCCTTCAGAAAAGAGTAGAGACTGGAAGGAGGAGGAACAGAAAGATAAAATACTGCACTGGAGAAGTTTTCAATATTAGAGGAAGGCTCTGGGATAGTGCTGCCTTGGGTCAGCCCATCAAAAAGCACATTCTCTCTTTACACGTCACAAATAATATCATCATGTGAGACAAATGACATGATAAGGTAGGATTCTTCATTGTGAAAAGACAGACATCCTAGAAGAGAGGAGGTGACCTTGGCTCTGTCCATGGGCTTCTAGCCTATCTGACAGTGCAGAAAGGTGAAGAAATTTCAGAGGTGGGATGTAGACATTTTGCCCTTTGCCGGTTTGTGCCCATGAGTAAGTGAGGATGGCAAAGTAGAAGGGTGTGAATTCATCTTTTCCTGTGAGAGACCCAAAATTACAGCTTTCTGCTGAATGATCATTGACAGGAGAATGTTGGGTCCCACCAAAAAGAACAACAACAATAACAATAAAAAGACATGTCCATGGCAAAGGAAAAGACCCAACAAGATTGTAGAAGGGGTGAATTTCCATTTAAAATCAATACTTACCAGCCACACTGAGAGTGATCAATAAAATATTTTGTGCACCTATACCCAAGGAACGCACAAAGACAGAGTCAGAACTGCTTTTGAGTGATTGAGTGTCTCTTGCAGAAGCATGGGTCAGCAATGGCCTAACATGGAAGAGAGGCTCTGTCTGCTACAGACCTTGTTCATGCAGTTTGTGATATAAGCCCTCTCAGAGGAGGTAACCTTTCAACCCACCAAAAAGTGGCCTAGTGCACAATCCACAAATTGCAGGATAATTATTCTAAAGAAATTCTTGTACAGGTAAGGAAGTTTTAGGACCACTAGAGATTTCTCAACCTGCGGATCTGGCAAAGGGATTGAGAACCCTCAGGGAATTTGACTTTGGAGGCCAGTTGATTTAATTATAGAACTTCCACAGGACTGAAACAGACTGTTGGAGGGCACAAACAAAACCTTGTGTCCACCAGGAGCCAAGAGTAAGGGCAGTGTCCCCACAAAAGACTGAGTCAGACTTGCTTGTGAGTGTCTAGGAGTCTCCAGCAGAGGCATGGTCCAAGAATGGGATGCAGCAGGGTGGTGGGCATTGAATACAAGAGTGCCTGCTCAAGTCCTTTAGAAGAAGGTCCTGATTACTTTCATTACTCATACCATAATTAGGCCTGAACAGGGCCTAGGTTCACTCACAGTCTGTCTCTCCCATCAGGAAGTTTCCACAAGCCTTCTTACCCATATCCATCAGAGGGCAGACAGAATGAAAACCACAATCACAGAAAACTAACCAAATTGATCAAATGGATCACAGCCTTGTCTACCTCAATGAAACTATGAGACATGCCATGTAGGGCCACCCAGGATGGATTGGACATGGTGGAGAATTCTGGCAAAATGTGGTTCATTGGAGAAGGGAAATGGAAAAGCACTTCAGTATTCTTGCTTTGAATACCCCATGAACAATATGATAAGCCAAAAAGATAGGACACTGAAAGGTAAACTCTCCAGGTTTGTCGGTGTCCTCTATGCTTCTGGAAATCACTAAAAAAGAAGAGATGGAGCCAAAGGAAAAACAACACATAATTGTGGATATGACTATATATAAAAGTACAGTTTGAAGCTGTAATGAACGATATTTCATAGGAACCTAGAATGCTAGGTCTATGAAGGAAGGTAAATTGGAGTGGTCAAACAGAAGATGACATGTGTGAACATCAGACTTTCAGGATTCAATGAATTAAAATTCACTGCAATGGACGAATATAATTCAGAGGACCATTCAAAAGCCCGACAGTTTATACAAATGCACATTTATATAAACACAGGCATTGAGATAAAGCCTCATATTCCTCTTAATTATTTCAGAGTAGAAAGTGAAACTATGAAGGTGAAGATGTAAATTTAATATTGAAATAAGAGAAATGTAGGAATTTGTTGGCATCACCAACATAAATTTTAATCTACAATATCCTGCATGATCAGGTTCCTACTTGGGAGATCAGTTGTAATTAGTAATTATATGAAAGAAATTATATGTAATTATATGAAAGATGTCTGATGAGTGGACCTTGAAAGAGAAGTAGTAAATGCATCAGTATTGTTTGCACTGGGAACCATGCCTCCCAGTTGCAGTTTAGGGAAAATATCTTCATGGGCTGACATATTGCTGTATCTAACTGTAAAGGTACAAGGCTGATCATCAGTCAAAATCATGTATCTGCAAAAGAGATATGATGTGGTACTGAGAAACAGAAATAGTCATAGTAACAAAATTCTCCCTGTGACCGTTTGCTTGATTGTAGTTGCTCTGTGAATGCTGATGTAAAAAGATCAACAGATTTTAAACATCAGTTTGATCTATCACACTTTGCTCTTTCAGTCTAACTGACATTGATGATGAAGAAAAAAATCACTTTGAGTTGGGACACTTGCACTAGCAACTATGTGGCTTGTAGAAGAATTTCGTATGAAAGACACACTTAGAAATGTGAAGGCTGAAAATACACACTCTCCTCTAGTTTCGGGAAGAATCCAGGAGATATGATCATCCACATTACTCCTTCCTTTAGCATGCTTCATCTTGTAATCTCAAACTAATGAAGGTACTGGAGAGATATTTTTAGTGCCAACTCTTCTTTCCATTCTTAGTAAAACTTGGGGATAGTATCGCTTAACATTTGGATTATGAGATAACTTCAACTAAAACCAAAGAAGAACATTATTAGTGACCTTTCAAACCAAGGTAAAATAGAGAAACATAGCCAGACTCAAAATATCGTTCCTTTAAACATACAAAGATAATAGCCTCAAATAATACACCTCCACTAATAGTTTTAAATATTTAAATATTTGAATTATTTCCTCATGTAACAATATATTATATATCCACACCATATACTCCTTTAAGTGCTTCAGGATTTCTCTCTGGTTCCAAGTTGCTAGGGGAACTTAAAACTTAAATTTGTTACACTTAAAATGTCTTAATATCCAGCTCTTCTCAACTTGAGAAGAATAGAAAAATATTTCAGCAGCATATTATCTCAATTTTAAAGTCAGTTTTAGCTACCTTTGTTAACACAGTTAAACTGTCGCTATATTTTAAAAATATATATTTCCTATAATAATTGAAATTTATGGAGTGCCTTACTCAAAACAGAGACTTCTTTTTCTCCTGCCAGACGGTCAGCTAGTGAAGCAGATCTTTGAAAAAGCCATCACATTTTACAGGTGCTTGGAGTTTTGGAACCCTGGTGGTGTCAGTTTTTCTGAGAAGCCAGCAATCACAGGCAGAAATGATATGGCGCTAATGCGATCATCTTCTAGCTTGTGGTGGCAGAAGCATGGGTGGTAGTTCTGGCTAGTCTTTTCTATCACCTGAGAGTAGGTCTTAGTATGTGGCAAGAGGGGAAAATTCAATACTCTCACCACCTTGCTGGGTGACTTGAGCCCTAAGGTCCTGCTTCTTTGTCAGTTTGGGAATTTTCAAAAGCCATTCCTTTCTACACACCTTGTCATCACAGATCCAACATTCCGTCTCCACATAGTCAAAAACCAACCCTCCCAGGTTGGCTTTCTAACCTCATGTTTCATCTTCCAGGCCCTATGCACACTACTTGACCTGCATTGCAGTTTGGGGGATGCAGGACCACACAACACATTCTCTATTTGATTCTCACTCTAGACAAACTAAATGTCATCATCTTCTTCACCTTGCTTCCTTTCAGTCAAAAGAAATTTAAGTTTAGTGAGGTGACTTATCTGAATCCTCAATCTATTCCTTGCTTCTCCAAATCCTAACCCAGGACACATATTTGTTTCTATTTGTCTCGTCCTCCTTCTCCCATCTTCCCTCCGTTCTTCCCAGTTATGTCTACTTTTCATATAGTCTCTCTTAAGCAAGATCGTCTGCTAATATTCATTTGATGCTCTGGAGGAACTGTTGCCTTTATAGAAGGGTTATTTGTGATGCTTCCATGGAGAGAGTTGCACTCAATGTGCTCTTTTACTTTCTGTCAAATCAGAAGTTTTGATCTCCTTTCTAGGCAAACTAGGTAATTCTTTTAGACATGCTGGTGAAACAACAAATTTGCTTGACATAAATTAATCTGTCTGATGGGAGGCTACATACATACTCACATAATTGGTACTTCACTAACATGAACATTCCAATAAGCACATTTATTTTTCCTAAAATTTCTGCTAATGAGAAATTCTCATCAACATGAGGAAACATAGTTCTTTTCCAGATAAGTGATGGTACAGGAATTTTTCTCAAAATCAGTCATTTCCTGAAAATATCTAGCTATTTATCAAAATGTCCTGACGTTTTCCCAGAGCACAGATTCATTCTGTCCTGGAAACTTAGTTGTTTTACAGAGGTGTCAAAGGCCAGAGACTGGCATGATAATAATTTAATTCTTGTATAAGAAGGTGGCAAATGCCCAGGAACGTAAAAATATGTAGATGATAGCTTGAAAAAGAGAGACTGAGGAAAAAAAAAAAAATATATATATATATATAAAACAGGCAGTTATAGTTAGTCGTACTCATGTAATATTAATAGCTAAACCTTAAATTGAGGTTGGATCATAGAAAAAAGCAAGGGGGCTTCATAAAGTCATCTACATCTACTTTATTATCTCTTACTGGCTTAGACTGTGTGTGAAAATGAAGTCATTCAGTCGTGTCTGACTCTTTGTGACCCTATGGACTGTAGCCTACCATTTCCTTCTCCTGGGGATCTTCCAAACCCAGGTACCAAACTGGTTCTGCCCCATTGCAGGCAGATGCTTTATCATCTGATACACCAGGGAAGACCTTTGACTGTGAGGGTCACAACAAATTGTGGAAAATTCTTAAGGAGATAAGAGTACCAGACTACTGTCCCTGTTTCCACGGAAGGCTGGAGGCAAGTCAAGACACAGGAGTTGGAATTGGACAAAGAACAATGAACTGGTACAAAATAGGGAAGGAAATGCTGTACTATGCTAAGTCACTTCAGTCGTGTCCGACTCTATGTGACCCCATAGACTGCAGCCCACCAGGCTTCCCCGTCCCTGGGATTCTCCAGGCAAGAACACTGGAGTGGGTTGCCACTTCCTTCTCCAGGAAATGGAGAAGGAAATACATCAAGGCTATATATTTTCATCCAGCTTATTTGACTTACGTGCAGAGTACTTCATGGAAAGTAACTTGCTGAAAGAATCTGAAGTGGGAAACAAAATTACTGTGAGAAGTATGAATAACCTTAGTTTTAAGATGACAACATATAAATGGCTGAAAAACACTAGGAACTAAAGGTGAAAGGAGAAATTGAGAAAGCTGAATTAAAACTCAATACAAAAACAAACAGACACAAAAAATAAGATCATGGAATTTGGCCCCATCATTTTGAGATATTTTAATGAGATACAATTGAATTAGTGACAGGTTTCACTTTCTTGATCTCTGATATGACTGCGTGATGTGACTGAAGCCATGAAACAAAAAGGCACTTGCCCATTGGATGAAAAGCTATGACCAATCTCAAAACCATATTACAAAGCTGAGAGATTATTGAAAAAGGCCTGAATGGTCAAAGTTGATTTTCAGGAGTAATGTATGGAGGAGTGAGCAGGAACACAAGAACTGACTGCCAAAATATAGATGCTTTACAACAGGAGGGCTAGAGAAGACATGTTGAGAATGGAGTTCAAACTAATAAAGTGTGAAGGAAATGATTTCAGATTATTCTCAGAAGGACTGATGCTGCACATGAAGAGCCAATATATCAGCCTCTTGAAGCCAAGAGCAAAATCACTGGGAAGAAACTGATGCTGGGAAAGATTGAGCACAGGAGATGAAGGAAACAACAGAGGGTGAGATGGCTGAAAAGCATTGTTGACTCAAAGGTCATGGGTTTGAATACAACTCTGGGAGATTTGAATGGCAGGTGAGCCCTGGGTTCTTGCTGTACATGGAGTCACAAGAGTCTGACAAGTCTGAGTGACTGAACAACATCAAAAAGTTAGAACTGGCAATGCTTGGGACATGGTTCAGATTGCATGTTAAGTCTGTCATTGTAATTGGAATGATAAGTGAGATTTGGGACATTTAGAAAGAACACAGCTCTTGTCAGTTTCCTTGTTTTCCTCCCTCATATTGTACTTCCCACAATGTCTTTTTAAAGCTTCCCAGAGAAGGAGAACACCGGCGGTGTCATATGATATCCTGAGATGGAAACCTTATCCCACCTGCCACTTGGATCTATAAGCTTGGCCTTAGGCAGAAGCAGATATTGTCTGTAAATACCTGGTAGAGCTGTCCATCTTCTGATGTGTTAACAGGAATGGTATGTGATCTTAAGGGTTATCTCTAAGTTAAGCACACTTATAGCTTCTCAATCAACCTCTCTTATCCTGGGAGAAGCATCTTTGAGTTGTTTATCCTAGTTGCCCTTAGGAATGCTTACAAAGGGTTCCATTACTGAGCATGGAAGTATGTAGGAGACTGGATCCATTTTTGACTTTTACGCTTGGCTTCTGTGTAAATAGACCATTCCTCTTAATGTCAGTTTTTGACTTCAGATAAAGGTTGAGGATTGTGGAAATGTGTGAATGCGTGTGAATGTCCCATAAAACTGAGGACATGGAGTACACAGTTTTTCTCTTTGAATCAGATCTCAAGGCTTCTGGCTTAATAGATTTATACTATCAGTGCATCTCAAATATTCATAAAATGTTTATATGATGACTGCCACACAGATTTGAAGCTGGAACTCCTGTATTGTCATCATCTTAGTAGTGTAGTTGGGCTTGGATATTTAAGGTATTATGTAAGAAGTATGTGGGTTATGTTATAACTTCCTTCTATTTTAACTGTCTGTCAGATACTCTTGGGAAGGGGGAAATCAATGTCAACCATGTGGGAATAGAATTATAGATTTCATCCTTAGGTTTTTTGATGCCTAAGAGTATTCTTTGTTATTGGTGAGTGTCCAGCCTCCAGTAGGAAGGTAGTATCCTATTATAGGAAGGCCTGGTTGAAACTTCAGGCATCTACTGAGCCTTCTCTGGTACTGCCATATTAGCAGGTTTGTGTTTTGTTATTGCCAGACATAATAAACATCTAAGGTCCCATTAAATTTTTGCTAGGTGATTGGGAGAGTACCATAGTTTGTACAAAAGTTAGGATGGAGTAGCTTGGTTATTACTGAAATGCTTTCAACTTCTGAAACTCAGCCAGTTGTCTTGAGCTTTTTGGCATTTATTATTATTATTATGTTTATTTTTTACTTTACAATATTGTATTGGTTTTGCCATACATCAACATGTGTCTGCCAAGGGTGTACATGTGTTCCCCATCCTGAACCCTCCTTCTAGTTCCCTCCCCATACCATCCCAGTGGTCATCCCAGTGCACCAGCCCCAAGCTTCCTGTATCCTGCATCAAACCTGGACTGGCAATTCATTTCTTATATGATATTATACATGTTTCAATCTGAATCCATTCTAATGAGGTGGATGAAACTGGAGCCTATTATACAGAGTGAATTAAGCCAGAAAGAAGGACACCAACACAGTATGCTTCTAAGTCACTTCAGTCATGTCCGACTCTGTGTGACCCCATAGACAGCAGCCCACCAGGCTCCGCCATCCCTGAGATTCTTCAGGCAAGAATCCTGGAGTGGATTGCCATTTCCTTCTCCAGTGCATGAAGGTGAAAAGTGAAAGTGAAGTCTCTCCATTGTGTCTAATTCTTAGCGATCCCATAAACTACAGCCTACCAGGCTCCTCCATCCATGGGATTTTCCAGGCAAGAGTACTGGAGTGGAGTGCCATTGCCTTCTCCACAGTATACTAAGGCATATATATGGAATTTAGAAAGATGGTAATGACAACCCTGTATGTGAGACAGGAAAAGAGACACAAATGTATAGAACAGTCTTTTGGACTCTGTGGGAGAGGGAGGGGAGGGATGATTTGAGTGGGCATTTTAATTTGTGCCTCTTTATATTTTTGAATTAGCCATTTCTTCAGCCGAAATCTCTAACATAAAAGTCCAAAGGAGAACCTAGACATACACTCACAAACACATTTTTAATCTGATGTGCACACACACACACAAGCACAGTCTCAGTCTTATATACTCAAAACACAATTATGAAAGGAAAATAAAACCAAAGGACTCACAGAAGGAAAGCTACGAACTGCACAGAGTTCTCTGATATTTGTTTTTAGGCTTAAGGTTGGAAGTTATTTTGTAGTTGAATGATTTCAGTCTAGTGACATTTTAAGTCAGAATGCTTTGCTATACATAACGTTGTTCTGGATCCCATGGGATCTTAGAATATTTTGCATGTAAAACTATTCTGTGATTTGCTAAAATGAAAATAATGCAGGGTAACAATGTGGAAGTCATTTTGACCTCGTTAGGCCCTGCAGTTACAATTTTGCTTGTTATATTTTAAGCATCCAATTTCATCCTCTAACCTTCTCCATCCAATATTTCTACTTTTTGCCTCAATTTGCCGTATTTACCTCACTTACATTTTTGTTTTTACTTTTACAATTTTCAGTTCAGTTCAGTTCAGTTAAGTCTCTCAGTCATGTCCGATTCTGCAACCCCATAAATCGCAGCAGGCCAGGACTCCCTGTCCATCACCAACTTCCAGAACTCATTCAAACTCACATCCATCGAATTGGTAATGCCATCCAGCCATCTCATCCTCTGTCGTTCCCTTTTCCTCCTGCCCCAAATCCCTCCCAGCATCAGAGTCTTTTCCAATGAGTCAACCCTTCCCATGAGGTGGCTAAAGTACTGGAGTTTCAGCGTTAGCATCATTCCTTCCAAAGAACACACAGGGCTGATCTCTTTTAGGATGGACTGGTTGGATCTCCTTGCAGTCCAAGGGACTCTCAAGAGTCTTCTCCAACACCACAGTTCAAAAACATCAATTCTTTGGCTCTCAGCTTTCTTCACAGTCCAGCTCTCATTTCCATACATGGCCACTGGAAAAACCATAGCCTTGACTAGATGGACTTTTGTTGGCAAAGTAATGTCTCTATTTTTCAATATGCTCTCTGGGTTGGTCCAAACTTTCCTTCCAAAGAGTAAGTGTCTTTTAATTTCATGACTGCAGTCACCATCTGCAGTGATTTTGGAGCCCCCCAAAATAAAGTCTGACACTGTTTCCACTGAA
This sequence comes from Bos taurus, assembly GCF_002263795.3. Taxonomy (NCBI): domain Eukaryota; kingdom Metazoa; phylum Chordata; class Mammalia; order Artiodactyla; family Bovidae; genus Bos; species Bos taurus. The sequence goes on from NC_082638.1 coordinate 27,028,455, forward strand.
ACCGTTTCCATTGTTTTACAATGAAAGTCTGAATCTGTTTCCATTGTTTTACAATTTTAGGCACCAATTATAAGGTAAATGCATAAAGGAAAGAAAATTTGAATTCATGTACAATGTTTCCCTAATGTATTGAGCTATTTTCTTTATTCTTTTGAGAATTAAAGGCACCAATATGTTGAAGCCATCTGGGAATTGATCATCAAGGTAAAGGATCATTTACCAGGCTTCTTTTGATCAGACAATTGAAGTACAGTTTACTAATATGCTCTCATGAAGGAACAAAAACAGCAGCTTTTCAACATGATATGTTGAATATCCTTATCCATGCCTCTTCCAAGTTATGACAGAGAATGACATGAATTAATCCTGTTCTTTTTGAGAAGGACCTGCCACTCAAAGCAGAGCATGAAAAGAAGATAAAAGGGACTGAGAAGGATTAGTCAGTACAAGGCAATGAAATGGAAGATGGAATTGCCTTTAAGGTGATATTGTACAAAGCATGCAAATTTGACTACATAGTAAGACACCTGAAATTTAAAACAAGGCTATTGGACTTTGGTCTTGAAATGATTACTAAGGACACCAATTTCAATACCTCTTACAATGGCTCCAAAATGCTCACCTCTCTAAAGCATAGTATTCTCTCTTACATTTAGCAAAACATTTCAGTGAAAGAAAAAGAGTGTGGTTTTTCTACCACTACCTTAACTACACAGATATTCAACAGATTTCACTGTCTGTTAGCTGCAAGAATGAGAACGTTGAACTTAACTTGGTGTTGTCCTATGGGGGTTACCATACCAAAACAGGGACATGACTTGATGTTCCCACTGCCATCTGAAGGAATGACCACAAATTTGAGATTGCCAATATTTCTAGGTAGTCTTCATGACAGTGTGGATAGTCCAACAAGCAGGGACTCTGTTCAGAGTATTTCAAACTGAAATATATTTAGGATCCACCATTGATTTTGATCCTTGCTTACTCCATGACTTTTCTAGATTATTAAAATAAATGATTCCTTTTCTTCTCCTCCCACCCCTTTGGATACATGTCTCTGTAACTACTACTGCATTTTAGGGAACTGTGGCCTGAAACAACATGCTTAGAATGGGTTATTGTAGACTGTAAATTTCATAAGAGCAGCAATCATTTTATAATTTGAATTCCCACATTTAACATTCATGTAAATACAATAAATAGGTATCAACTTGTAATAATTTCTCAGCAAATAGGAAAGGTGAATTATGATAAGTGCAGGTTATAGGATGCTGTTAAATAATGTGTAGAGCATTGATTGGTTATTACATTTCTTTATTGATAATTTAGTAAGTGCTTAAAATGTGTCATTTGCAGGCTCTAAGTTTCACCTGATGTGAAAGATACATTAAAAAATGAGAGTAGACATAAAACACATTGAAGACATGATATCTGCGCTCACCTTGGTAGGAGGGCAAACAGAAGTTCCTTCCAACCCCAAGAAAGAATTGAGGCAAAAATTTGAGAAAGGTCTTAGCATGACTGAAAATAGTTTGTGTGATTGTAGCTCCAGAAGAGAAAGATAATGAAATTACTAAGGAAAATATATCATGTCTTCAAAGAACTTGTTGACCATGCTGATGTGCTGCAAACACCATCAGGAATGTATCTGTCTCTGTGGGGACAGATAAGCAACATTGAAACATGTCTTAGGAAATATAGAGTGGATCTTGGTGTCAGGAAATAAAGGCATGCCTTAAGGACAGTAGAGCAGAAATAACCCTACAGCATACCACCTGTAAACTATATATCTTGTGCTTACCATGGGACAATCACTGATTATGTCATGTTATCTTTGGTACACAGTCATGGTATAATGGTGATCATGATTTTGGACATGCTACACTGTCTATATTTCAAGGATGAAATGACTTTCTATAATGAAGAAAATCTGCTGTCTAACCTTTTAAGACTCTACCAGTAACTAATAGAATATAAGGTAACTGTGAACACACTAAGGTACATCCTGTGTATTTCCATTTTTCTGACTTTATTTGCATCTCTTCCTTCACCCATGCCATCCTAATTGAGCCACCCATTCATTTCAGCAGGGATGATTTCAGAAATCACTTTACATCCATTATCTATTTTCCCTTGGTTCTCTCTCTCTCTCTTTTTTTTTTTTTGCTTACAAACATTAGATCAGGTGTCATTTACCTAGGATGCATAACAAATTTTGTCTGGAACTGTAGAGTTTATAAAACCGTGCAGTAAAATAGCCAGCCATTTGAACTAAAGCATAATTTTACTCTTCATTGTTTGAAAATAGAAAATGAAACTATGAAGATGAATATGTAAATTTATTGTTGAAATGCAAGAATTTTAGGTATTTGTTGACATCTCCCAATATAAAGTTCAATCTTCTTTAGGCTCCATAATCTGACACTTATTTGATAGGTCAGTTTTAATTAGCATAGTTTTCATCTGATGATGATTGTTGATCAGTTGACTTGAAAGAGAGGAGGCAGATATATAAGCGATCATTGACATTGAGGACCGTGAGTTGCCTGTCTCTTGCAGGATAGGAAAAGGGCTGTCATGGGCTGACATATTGCTATATGTGACTGGAAATTTAGAAGATTCCACCATCAGTCTGGAATAACTGCTTTGTAATGGAGACACAATGTGGTTCTGAGAAGTAGATGTAGTTGTAGTAGCGAAGTCCTCAACGTGGCCATTTACCTGAGTGTAGCTGCTATGTGAGTGCCAATTAAAAATGCTCAGTGTTTTAAAAACAGCAGGTTGATCTACTACAATCTGGTCTGTTTGTCTAAGTGATATTGGTGATGGGGAAGGTAAGTCACATGGACTTACAGCGCTTGTATTAGCAAATATCTGGCTGCTATGAGGCTTTGGTATGTATGGCACATTTAAAGTTCTGGAGGCTGAAAATGAACTCTCTCCACTCGTTTCTCGAAGAAAGTCAGAGTTATGATCATCTTTGTTGACCCTTGCGTTAACATACGTCTTGTTATCTTGAACTAATGAAGATATTAGAGACACATTGTTAATTCCAAGTCTTCTTTGCATTCTTACTAAAAGTTGGGGATGGCCTGTTTGGAATTTGATTTATAGTAGGTTTGTAACTAAACTCAAAGAAAAACTTATTTAGTTTCTTTATAAACCAAGGTAAAACTGACAATCAAAGCTGAGCTATAAAAAATCATTCCTTTAATGACACCAATTAAATAGCATCAAATAAAACACCTCCATTAGTAGTTTTAACAGGTAATATGTTAAAAGCAATTATGCTCAACTAAAAATATGTTGCATATATACAGTAAATACCACTTTAAGTAGCTTCAGGACCTGTATCTGGTTTCACATTGCTAGGAAAGTTTTTTAAACATCCAATATTTTAACCTCCAGCTGTTCTGAACTTCAAAACAAAACTTTTTAAAAAAAATTTACTATCTCAATTTCGTTCTTTTTTTTTATTTTACATTTCACGTGTTTCAATGCCATTCTCCCAAAACTTCCCACCCTCTCCCTCTCCCACAGAGTCCATAAGACTGCTCCATACATCAGTGTCTCTTTTGCTGTCTCGTATACAGGGTTATCATTACCATCTTTCTAAATTCCATATATATGCGTTAGTATAATGTATTTATGTTTTTCCTTCTGGCTTACATCACTCTGTATATTGGGCTCCAGTTTCATGCACCTCATTAGAACTGATTCAAATGTATTCTTTTTAATGGCTGAGTAATACTCCATTGTGTATATGTACCACAGCTTTCTTATCCATTCATCTGCTGATGGGCATCTAGGTTGCTTCCATGTCCTGGCTATTATAAACAGTGCTGCGATGAACATTGGGGTACACGTGTCTCTTTCCCTTCTGGTTTCCTCAGTGTGTATGCAAAGCAATGGTATTGCTGGATCATAAGGCAGTTCTATTTCCAGTTTTTTAAGGAATCTCCACACTGTTCTCCATAGTGGCTGTACTAGTTTGCATTCCCACCAACAGTATAAGAGGGTTCCCTTTTCTCCACACCCTCTCCAGCATTTATTATTTGTAGACTTTTGGATCGCAGCCATTCTGACTGGCGTGAAATGGTACCTCATAGTGGTTTTGATTTGCATTTCTCTGATAATGAGTGATGTTGAGCATCTTTTCATGTGTTTGTTAGCCATCTGTATGTCTTCTTTGGAGAAATGTCTATTTAGATCTTTGGCCTATTTTTTATTGGGTCATTTATTTTTCTGGAGTTGAGCTGTAGGAGTTGCTTGTATATTTTTGAGATTAGTTGTTTGTCGGTTACTACATTTGCTATTATTTTCTCCCATTCTGAATGCTGTCTTTTCACCTTGCTAATAGTTTCCTTTGATGTGCAGAAGCTTTTCAGTTTAATTAGGTCCCGTTTGTTTATTTTTGCTTTGATTTCCAATATTCTGGGAGGTGGGTCATAGAGGATCCTGCTGTGATGTATGTCAGAGAGTGTTTTGCCTATGTTCTCCTCTAGGAGTTTTATAGTTTCTGGTCTTACGTTGAGATCTTTAATCCATTTTGAGTTTATTTTTGTATATGGTGTTACAAAGTGTTCTAGTTTCATTCTTCTACAAGTGGTTGACCAGATTTCCCAGCACCACTTGTTAAAGAGATTGTCTTTAATCCACTGTATATTCTTGCCTGCTTTGTCAAAGATAAGCTGTCCATATGTGCGGGGATTTATCTCTGGGCTTTCTATTTTGTTCCATTGATCTATATTTCTGTTTTGTGCCAGTACCATACTGTCTTGATAACTGTGGCTTTGTAGTAGGCCTGAAGTCAGGTAGGTTGATTCCTCCAGTACCATTTTTCTTTCTCAAGATCGCTTTGGCTATTCGAGGTTTTTTGTATTTCCATACAAATTGTGAAATTATTTGTTCTAGCTCTGTGAAGAATACTGTTGGTACCTTGATAGGGATTGCATTGAATCTATAAATTGCTTTGGGTAGTATACTCATTTTCACTATATTGATTCTTCCAATCCATGAACATGGTATATTTCTCCATCTATTAGTGTCCTCTTTGATTTCTTTCACCAGTGTTTTATAGTTTTCTATATATAGGTCTTTAGTTTCTTTAGGTAGATATATTCCTAAGTATTTTATTCTTTTCGTTGCAATGGTGAATGGAATTGTTTCCTTAATTTCTCTTTCTATTTTCTCATTATTAGTGTATAGGAATGCAAGGGATTTCTGTGTGTTGATTTTATATCCTGCAACTTTACTATAATCATTGATTAGTTCTAGTAATTTTCTGGTGGAGTCTTTAGGGTTTTCTATGTAGAGGATCATGTCATCTGCAAATAGTGAGAGTTTTACTTCTTCTTTTCCAATTTGGATTCCTTTTATTTCTTTTTCTGCTCTGATTGCTGTAGCCAAAACTTCCAAAACTATGTAGAATAGTAATGGTGAAAGTGGGTACACTTGTCTTGTTCCTGACTTTAGAGGAAATGCTTTCAATTTTTCACCATTGAGGATAATGTTTGCTGTGGGTTTGTCATATATAGCTTTTATTATGTTGAGGTATGTTCCTTCTATTCCTGCTTTCTGGAGAGTTTTTATTATAAATGGGTGTTGAATTTTGTCAAAGGCTTTCTCTGCATCTATTGAGATAATCATATGGTTTTTATTTTTCAATTTGTTAATGTGGTGTATTACATTGATTGATTTGCGGATATTGAAGAATCCTTGCATCACTGGGATAAAGCCCACTTGGTCATGGTGTATGATCTTTTTAATGTGTTGTTGGATTCTGATTGCTAGAATTTTGTTTAGGATTTTTGCATCTATGTTCATCAGTGATATTGGCCTGTAGTTTTCTTTTTTTTGTGTGTGGGATCTTTGTCAGGTTTTGGTATTAGGGTGATGGTAGCCTCATAGAATGAGTTTGGAAGTTTACCTTCCTCTGCAATTTTCTGGAAGAGTTTGAGCAGGATAGGTGTTAGCTCTTCTCTAAATTTTTGGTAGAATTCAGCTGCGAAGCCGTCTGGACCTGGGCTTTTGTTTGCTGGAAGATTTTTTATTACAGTTTCAATTTCCGTGCTTGTGATGGGTCTGTTAAGGTTTTCTATTTCTTCCTGGTCGAGTTTTGGAAAGTTGTAGTTTTCTAAGAATTTGTCCATTTCTTCCTCGTTGTCCATTTTATTGGCATATAATTGTTGATAATAGTCTCTTATGATCCTTTGTATTTCTGTGTTGTCTGTTGTGATCTCTCCATTTTCGTTTCTAATTTTATTGATTTGATTTTTCTCCCCTTGTTTCTTGATGAGTCTGGCTAATGGTTTGTCAATTTTATTTATCCTTTCAAAGAACCAGCTTTTGGCTTTGTTGATTTTTGCTATGGTCTCTTTTCTTTCTTTTGCATTTATTTCTGCTCTAATTTTTAAGATTTCTTTCCTTCTACTAACCCTGGGGTTCTTCATTCCTTCCTTTTCTAGTTGCTTTAGGTGTAGAGTTAGGTTATTTATTTGACTTTTTTCTTGTTTCTTGAGGTGTGCCTGTATTGCTATGAACTTTTCCCTTAGGACTGCTTTTACTGTGTCCCACAGGTTTTGCGTTGTTGTGTTTTCATTTTCATTCGTTTCTATGCAAATTTTGATTTCTTTTTTGATTTCTTCTGTGATTTGTTCGTTATTCAGCAGCGTGTTGTTCAGCCTCCATATGTTGGAATTTTTAATAGTTTTTCTCCTGTAATTGAGATCTAATCTTACTGCATTGTGGTCAGAAAAGATGCTTTGAATGATTTCTATTTTTTTGAATTTACCAAGGCTAGCTTTATGGCCCAGGATGTGATCTATCCTGGAGAAAGTTCCATGTGCGCTTGAGAAAAAGGTAAAATTCATTTTTTGGGGATGAAATGTCCTATAGATATCAATTAGGTCTAACTGGTCTATTGTATCGTTTAAAGTTTGTGTTTCCTTGTTAATTTTCTGTTTAGTTGATCTATCCATAGGTGTGAGTGGGGTATTAAAGTCTCCCACTATTATTGTGTTATTGTTAATTTCTCCTTTCATACTTGTTAGCATTTGTCTTACATACTGCGGTGCTCCCGTGTTGGGTGCATATATATTTATAATTGTTATATCTCCTTCTTGGATTGATCCTTTGATCATTATGTAGTGACCTTCTTTGTCTCTTTTCACAGCCTTTGTTTTAAAGTCTATTTTATCTGATATGAGTATAGCTACTCCTGCTTTCTTTTGGTCCCTATTTGCATGGAAAATCTTTTTCCAGCCCTTCACTTTCAGTCTGTATGTGTCCCCTGTTTTGAGGTGGGTCTCCTGTAGACAACATATGTAGGGGTCTTGTTTTTGTATCCATTCAGCCAGTCTTTGTCTTTTGGTTGGGGCATTCAACCCATTTACGTTTAAGGTAATTACTGATAAGTATGATCCCGTTGCCATTTACTTTATTGTTTGGGGTTCGAATTTATACACCATTTTTGTGTTTCCTGTCTAGAGAACATCCTTTAGTATTTGTTGTAGAGATGGTTTGGTGGTGCAGAATTCTCTCAGCTTTTGCTTGTCTGAGAAGCTTTTGATTTCTCCTTCATACTTGAATAAAATCCTTGCTGGGTACAATAATCTGGGCTGTAGGTTATTTTCTTTCATCATTTTAAGTATGTCTTTCCATTCCCTCCTGGTTTGAAGAGTTTCTATTGAAAAATCAGCTGTTATCCTTATGGGATTTCCCTTGTGTGTTATTTGTTGTTTTTCCCTTGCTGCTTTTAATATTTGTTCTTTGTGTTTGATCTTTGTTAATTTGATTAATATGTGTCTTGGGGTGTTTCGCCTTGGGTTTATCCTGTTTGGGATTCTCTGGGTTTCTTGGACTTGGGTGATTATTTCCTTCCCCATTTTAGGGAAGTTTTCAACTATTATCTCCTCAAGTATTTTCTCATGGTCTTTCTTTTTGTCTTCTTCTGGAACCCCTATGATTCGAATGTTGTAGCGTTTTATATTGTCCTGGAGGTCTCTGAGATTGTCCTCATTTCTTTTAATTCGTTTTTCTTTTATTCTCTCTGATTCATTTATTTCTACCATTCTATCATCTAATTCACTAATCCTATCTTCTGCTTCTGTTATTCTACTATTTGTTGCCTCCAGAGTGTTTTTAATTTCATTTATTGCATTATTCATTATATATTGACTCTTTTTTATTTCTTCTAGGCCCTTGTTAAACCTTTCTTGCATCTTCTCAATCCTTGTCTCCACGCTATTTATCTGTGATTCCACTTTAATTTCAAGATTTTGGATCAATTTCACTATCATTATTCGGAATTCTTTATCAGGTAGATTCCCTATCTCTTCCTCTTTTGTTTGGTTTGGTGGGCATTTATCCTGTTCCTTTATCTGCTGGCTATTCCTCTGTCTCTTCATCTTGTTTAAATTGCTGAGTTTGGGGTGTCCTTTCTGTATTCTGGCAGTTTGTGGAATTCTCTTTATTGTGGCTTTTCCTCGCTGTGTGTGGGTTTGTACAGGTGGCTTGTCAAGGTTTCCTGGTTAGGGAAGCTTGTGTCGGTGTTCTGATGGGTGGAGCTGTATTTCTTCTCTTTGTTCAGTCGCGCTGTGGGGAGGGAGGGAGGGATGCTGCAAACAAATAACACTGGCGTGCGCTCGCAGTGCCTCAGCCACACTGGGTCTGCCCCCGCTCACGGCGCGTGTAGCCTCCCTGCCCACACTGCTCGGGCTCTAGGTTGTTCCGCTGGGAACAATCCGAGGCTTGCCCTGGGTTGCATGTACCTCCCAGGTCCAAGCTGCTCAGGTTCAGGCACTCGGGTAGTCTTCAGAGGCGCAGACTCAGTTGGGCCTGAGTTTTGTGCTCTTCCCAGGTCCGAGCAGCTCAAGTGATGAGGTGTTTGGCGAGCTCCAATGCTGCGACTTATCGCCTCCCCGCCACTCGGTTATCTGGGCGTAAAACCGGCGCACCTTCTCAGGCAGATGTTAACCGTCCAGACCCCCAAGAAGTTATAGTTAGCAAAGAAGCCTGCTTACAGTTTTATAGATAATGTCTCTCTGGGGCTGCGATTGCCCCCTTCTGGCTCTGGCTGCCTGTCACTGGAGGGGGAAGGTCTGCAGCCGGCTATCTCTGTTCAATTCTTTGTTCCGTGCACAGGCCTGGCGGTGTCTTAAGTTGGGGCTGGCTTTTCGCGTGGTAGATATCCCACAGTCTGGTTTGCTAGCCCAGATTATTTCGCTCAGATAGTGCTCAGGGTATTCAGGCCAGATTCTTACTCTAAGCGATGCAGCCCGCGCTGCGCCTCCCTGCCCAGCCCCCACTTGCTAATGGCGCGTGCAGGCGTCTACCGTGCTTCTCCGCTGGGGGAGTTACCGTAGGACTCTCAATCTTCGAGTTTTAATTGTTTATTTATTTTTTCTTCCTGTTATGTTGCCCTCTGTGCTTCCAAAGCTCGGCACAGATTCGGCAGTGAGAAGGTTTCCTGGTGTTTGGAAACTTCTCTCTTTTCAAGACTCCGTTCCCGGGACGGAACTCCGTCCCTCTCTCTTTTGTCTCTTTTTTTGTCTTTTATATTTTTTCCTACCTCCTTTCGAAGAGTTGGATTGCTTTTCTGGGTGCCGGATGTCCTCTGCCGGCATTCAGAAGTTGTTTTGTGGAATTTGCTCAACGTTTAAATGCTCTTTTGATGAATTTGTGGGGGAGAAAGTGTTCTCCCTGTCCTACTCCTCCGCCATCTTGGCTCCTCCTCCCTATCTCAATTTCAAATTCGTTTTAGCTACATATGTGAACATGCTCTCTAGGTCACATGATTTAATCTTATGTATTGCTAATAAGTGAAATTTTTGGAATACCTTGCTCAAAAGAGAGATGTTTTCTTCCAGAAAGTCCGCTTGTGAAGCAGATCTTTGAAAAGTTTGTTGCTTTTTATTAAACCCATAAAGGTTAAGCTGTCAAACTAAACTTTTCATACTGTTGGTTTCAAATATTCTGAAAGGCTCCTTTCTTTTCAAGACCTTTTTCAAAAGTTCTTCACTGATCACTATACATACACCACTCTCATCCTACCTAATAGATTCCAGCTGATAATTTGCAACTATACTCCAAAGTTTTGTGGAAATGTGAAAGAAAATCATTCAGCTCATCTGTTTCAGAGACAGAATATGTGTAGCATAGACTTTTTATCACAAGATCCTCAGACAAAGCCTGAAAAGCATATTCTTCAATCATAGATCTCAAAACTGAGTCCCTAGTAAGTGTATAATCATACAAAGAAGATCTAACGGAGGTTTCTGAACCAGTTGATTCATCCTTAGGAGTCCCATCTTGAATTTCTGAAGAAATATGTGCCATCTCAAAGAAAGTCTTTCTTCAGATATTTTTCTCATTTGTCTGATTTTACACACTGCAACTTCAAATGCTGCTTGGCTGGCCTACAGACCTCTCTAGACCATCACAGAGGTCCTCAAAATCACCTAGCAATTGAAGGGTAACTGTGACATCACAAAGTCACTGGTCTTCGAGCAATTGAAGGATAATGTTCAACCAGTGCTTACTTCAGCATCAACTTAAAATACACACTGCTTACAGAAATACTAACCAAAGCCATGAAGGCTGCAAAACCTCATTCCTAAAGAATTTTTACACAGAAAAATCATATCAATAAATCTACTTGAAATCTGAACTAAAAGCGATTTATCATCCTTCTAGACACACATTCTTAATATTCATTACTGTTACGCATGCAAACTTGGATCTACTCGCTACTGTGAAGTAAAATCAATCAACTGACTGAGTTACAGTGAAAGCATGTGTTTATTGTAGGACTGAGCAAGGTTTCCTAGCAGTCTTTGGTGCTTCAAAGACCCAAATTCACAAATACTTTCAGGGGAAGGATTTTAATGACTGATCACACACCTGTGATCAGTTTTGGGGCATTGTACTAATGGTCTGTTACTGAGGATATTGGGAGTCAACATCATCGACCGTCTGCTTCCAACTACTCTGTGGTCTATGTACGTACATTTCAGCCTGGTTGGAGCTTTAACATCTCTAAAACTGTTCACAGTGTATTGCTCAGAATGTTATCTATGGCCTTTGAGGAGGAACTAAAGACCTTTCTGCTACGTCTGCTACATCACCTCAGTCGTGTCCGACTCTGTGTGACCCCATAGACGGCAGCCCACCAGGCTCCCCTGTCTCTGGGATTCTCCAGGGAAGAACACTGGAATGGGTTGCCATTTCCTTCTCCAATGCATGAAAGTTAAAAGTGAAAGTATCATTACTATCTTCTGTTGCTTGATTATTTTCCTTAATTTCTGGCTTTTCTAGCTTCTCTGATTAAAATTACTCTTGGAAAATGAGGAGGTCTACAGGCTTCCCAGCTCTTGAACTGTGTGAGTCAGCAACAACTTTGGCTATTTCCTGTTGACCTGGAGCATGGAGTTGGAAAAAATTCTGAGATCTAAGGTTGGTATCAACATTTTCTGCAATGGAAACATATCTATTTTATATAGATATTTGTATATCTATATACATAAATATGCATATAAATAGGTATATCTGCTGTCACTTCAGACGTGTCCAACTCTGTGTGACCCCACAGACGGCAGCCCACCAGGCTCCTCTGTCCCAGGATTCTCCAGGCAAGAACATTCGAGTGGGTTGCTATGTCCTTCTCCAATGCATGAAAGTGAAAAGTGAAAGGGAAGTCACTCAGTTGTACCGATCTATTTGTGACACCATGGACTGCAGCCTACCAGGCTCCTCCATCCATGGGACTGGCCAGGCAAGAGTAGTGGAGTGGGGTGCCGTCACCTTCTCATATATATATAAATATATATATATATATATATATATATATATATATATATATATATATATATATATATATATATACATTTTTTCTATATCTGAGTATTTTTTCATTAAACCTGGGCAAACTTTTGAAAATTGGTAGGTATTTATTAAAAGGAGAGAGGGGAGTGGTTTAAAAGAGTCCTTATATGTTAGATGTAGCCAATAAAACATATTTTGAAGTATTTCCACTTACATATATTCAATAACTGAGTAGAGTCTTGAGTCATTCTGCATTTGGGTTTTAATTTTTCCATGTTGTTATACCTAACGGGAATTAAAAGTCAATGTAATTTTTTTATACCCAAACTCATACACACATGGGTATGTATGTGGATATGTCAAAATAAAATTTTAGGCAACATTATTCAGGTGGCCAAACACTTTGCTTGCTCCCAAGATCTTAAATGAACTGTTTGGGAAGCCCAACATTGCTTAATAAATTACTGGCTGAATGCTTTAGATACTGTTGCTGAAAGGCTCTCCTTTAATCTAGTTCGTCTTCCACTATTGTTTCTGTAATAAGAGATGGCGTTCTTACATATGAGGAAACCTTGAGGCCATACAATTGTTACTCTCATTTGCTTAGAGATATTGTTTGAAGAAAGCTGTTGTTCTCCCACATTGGATACAATTTTAAACATTCAAGTCTGTAATAGCATAGGAACATGTTGGAACCACATGCACAATGGTCAACTAGCTGGATTTAGGATAAACAGCTACCCACTTAATGGCTAAAAGAGATGCCAAGGGCATTGTGCATAGATCATAGACAGGCTCTTCTGACTAGCTGAACACTGAAATTATATGAGGTGTACATCAAAATTACTTCTCCATAATTCAGTATGTAAAGTTTTCTTTCATCACTTTCAACTTCTGGTAACAAATATTTCAATAGAAATCACTGATGATCAAAATTTATCTTGCTTCATGCCACAGGGGTTCAGCTTCCTGCCCCCATCCACATCATTTATCTTGTTCCTTGTCCTCCTTTGTATTTTTGAGGTAGCCACATTGGAGAAAATCTAACAAGATAACAAAAACAGTCTCAATATATTATGTTAATGGAAAAATATATTATAGGCTGTGTATTTTGCAATATTTTACCCAGTTGTCACAGAAGTATGGCACAAATGCTCTAACAGGCAACTTAAAACCAGCAGTATAATATATAATAAGTAACTATCATAGAATATTCTCAGAAAACAATTTCTTATTCAAAACATTGAGGGAAAACAAAGGTACGAGAATACAGTAATTCTCAGTGTTCATAGGAAAACTTAGGGTAAACAGTACATTTGAATTCTCTGCTGCTGCTGCTAAGTTGCTTCAGTTGTGTCCGACTCTGTGTGACCCCAGAGATGGCAACCCACCAGGCTCACCAATCCCTGGGATTATCCAGGCAAGAACACTGGAGTGGGTTGCCATTTCCTTCTCAGTATTACACAAAGTAAGATCATGACATCTGGTCCCACACTTTCATGGGAAATGGAAGTGGAAAAGACAGAAGCAGTGACAGATTACCTCTTTTGGCTCTAAATTCACTGCAGATGGTGATGGAAGCTATAAAATTAGAAGACAATTTCTTCCTGGAAGAAAAGCTCTCACAAATTTAGAAAGCATGTTAAAAAGTGAAGACATGACTTGATCAATGGAGGCACTTTGAGTCACATCTATGGTCTTTCCAGTAGACATGTACAGATGTGAGAACACCAAACTGCTCTGCTAGGAATGACTTGTGTGTATCCATTGAATTGCAAGGAGATCAATCCAGTCAAACATAAAGGAAATCAACTCTGAAGAAGAATTAGAATCACTGATGCTGAAGATGAGTCTTCAAAGCTTTGACCACCTGAGCAAAGAAATGACTCAGTGGAAAAAAAAAAATAAAACCTGATTCTTAGGAAACAATGAAATCAGGAGGAGACATGGGTGAGAACGAAGGAGAAGGTTGTATAGCTTCACCCATTCAATGGATATGATTTCAGGCAGACCCTGGGTGATGCAGAGGGCAGAAAGCCCTTGTGTGCAGTCCAAGGGGTCACAGAGAGTAAGACATGGCTTTGTGACTGAATAACAACAGGATTTCAGTTAATAAAATGGATCTTCCAGGGTCATGGTGGAGGTCTCATAATGTTAGAGGAATAGGAGGCACAGTCCACTTTCTCCTCCACAAATCCATCAAAGGATCGACTGCACATGGACCACCTTCCAGAAATCAACTTGAACGATGTTGATGGTCCCTAGAAACCAAGAAATGAAAATCCATCTCTTAAAAAGGAGGTAGGACAAAATAAGAGATGGACATGAAGAAAAGGTTTTAGGGAACGAGACTCCCCTTGGAGAGGGAGTCGTAAAGGAGGAAAATTAAAACAAGATAGGAAACCCTCTCTCAAAAGTGTCAGTGGGAGGAAAAAGAAAAAAACAGAACCAGGGGAAAAAGAACAAAAACACAGATTATGCCAATAAATGCAATTACTAGCCAAAAAGTCACTCAGATTCTTCTGTCCACAGTCATACATGAGGTCTGGGAGGAGACCTGTGGTGTATCAAACACAGTATTGTTAGAACCAGGATTTAGTGCCCTGAGGACAATCTGATGGAGCTAATGTGACAAAGAACATAAACCATGGGAAAACTAGAGACAGCCATTTTAGAAAGGACTTTTCCTACAAGAAGGCTCTAAGTCCACATAGTGAACCATGGCACACTCACAGACCAGAAAACTAGAAAATACCAAAGAAGACCAAGCCAGCTTCCATTGAAGACCCTTTCTTCCATGGAGGTAGAGAGGAATGTATATGACTGCCAGAGGCAGAAGCAAATAGGTTACTAGTAACTTGGTCCTACAGACATCCCCTACCAAGCTCTAAGCTGGTTGAAATTTGCTAATGATGAATTCCTGAGTTCATGGACAGTTCACATAGGCCGGGATCATGACAGCCTGGGGTCAGCTACCCTGAAGAGACACATGGAACACCTGAGGCTGTGGGCTCTGGCACAGGTAGCAAACTGGGTGGTTGAGACCAGAGAGCTGCATAAGGCATGGGCCGCCTAGGACTGTGTCTTGTCCTCCAACCAGCCACCTGAGATTTTTGACTTGTGAAGAGCAAAAAGCACCAAGCCAATCATGGTCATTGCCCTTGCTGAGCACCTAAGTGCCTGACTGGCTGGGAAGTGCATGAAACACACGACCCACTTGGGACCATGCCCTCACGTATCAACAGGGAGGCTGAGCAGTGTGGACCCAGGAAGAACATGTCACATTTGTCAGTGGCAAGCCCAATGTGGTCAATCCACCTCAAGCACCCGCATATCCCAGAGGTATTTGTTTTCAGTATCCCACCTCACCACCAAAACACCGAGCAAGTGAGGTCAAATAAGAGGCTACCACACCCTCGTTTCATGTTGAAAGCCAGATATGGAGAGGCTTTCAAATAAAAGAAGGAAATATAAACAAAGGAGCATAAACCAACCCAGAAGTGATAGGTTCAACAGCATAAATCTTCAATTAATGCCAATTAATTCAATTAATGTTCAACTGAGGTACAATAGTAGAATTTGACAACAAGTACAAGCTTCAACTAGGGACCATCTGACACTGTACTGACACCAAAAAGCAATTTTTTTTTTTTAATTCTGAGATCTATTTCTATATGACTTCTTTAACTTTTAACAATGCTAGGCCTTTTTAATACCCTAAACTTTTATTTCTGTTAACTATTATTACCTTTCAAATAAAAACAACACGTCTGTGTTTTAAACACTTGTTATATATATAAGAATGAATTCGACCTCCGTTTTCTTTTCTTGTACTATTTAAATGAGTCTAATTTTTTTTCTTGGTTCTTAGCTTTTGCTTTCCAAAAATGGTTATCAATGTTGTAACTTTAGGAATACAATTTTTAGGATCAGATTTCACTTATGAGGGCATCTGATTTCAGACACGCTGAAACCATAATCTCAAAAACCTAGCCAATCTTGTCACATGGACTGCAGCCTTGTCTAAATCAATGAAAGTAAGCCATGCCCTGTGGTGCCACCCAGGATGGGCGAGTAATGGTGGAGAGTTCTGAAAGAATGTGGTCTATGGAGAAGGGAATGGCAAACTACATCAGTATTCTTGTCTTGAGAACACCATGAACAGTATGAAACACATGATAGGATAACTGAAAGAGGAAATCCCCGGGTCGGTTGGTAGGTATCCAATATGCTACTGGAGATCAGTGGAGACATAACTGCAGAAAGAAAGAAGGGATGAAGACAAAGCAAAACTAATATCCAGATATGGGTGTGACTGGTAATAGAGGCAAGGTCTGATGCTGTAAAGAGCAATATTACATAGGAAATTGGAATGTCAGTTCCATGAATCAAGGCAAACTGGAAGTGATCAAACCGGAGATGATAAAAGTGAACGTCAACATTCTAGGTATCAGCGAACTAAAAGGGACTGGAATGGGTGAATTTAACTCAGATGACCATTATATCTACTACTGTGAACGGGAATACCTTAGAAGAAATGGAGGAGCCAGCATGGTCAACAAAAGAGTCTTATATGCAGTACTTAGATGCAATCTCAAAGATGAAAGAATGATCCCTGTTCGTTTCCAAGGCAAACCATTCAATATCACGGTAATCCAAGCCTTTGCCCCAATGAGAAATGCTGAAGAAGCTGAAGTTGAATGGTACTGTGAAGACCTGCAAGACCTTTTAGAATTAATATCCAAAAAAGATGTCCTTTTCATTAAAGGGGACTGGAATGTAAAGGTAGGAAGTCAAGAAATACTTGGAGTAACAGGCAAATTTGGCCTTGGAATACTGAATGAAGCAGGGCAAAGGCTAACAGAGTTTTTCCAAGAGAACACACTGGTCATAGCAAACACCCTCTTCCAACAACACAAGAGAAGATGGTCAACACCAAAATCAGCAAAATCAGATTAATTCTACCTTTGCAGCCAAAGATGGAGAAACTTCATAAAGTCAGCAAAAACAAGACCGGGAGCTGACTGTAGCTCAGATCATGAACTCCTTTTTTGCCAAATTCAGACTTGAATTAAAGAAAGTAGGGAAAACCACTAGACCATTCAGGTATGACCTGTCAAATCTCTTATCATTATACAGTGAAATATAGATTTAAGGGACTAGATCTAATAGACAAAGTTCCTGATGACCAATGGATGGGTATTTATGACACTGTACAGGAGACAGGGACTAAGACCATCCGTGTAGACACGAAATGCAAAAATGCAAAATGGCTGCCTGAGGGGGCCTTACAAATAGCTGTGAAAAAAAGAGAAGCAAAAAGCAAAGCAAAGCAAAGATATATGTATCTGAAAGCAGAGATCCAAAAGAATAGCAAACAGAGATAAGAAAGCCTTCCTCAGAGATCAATTCAAAGAAATAGAAGAAAACAACATAATGGGAAAGACTAGAGTTCTCTTCAAGAAAATTAGATACAAAGGGAATATTTCATGCAAAGATGGGTTCAATAAAGGGAAGAAATGGTAAGGATCAAACAGAAGCAGAAGATATTATGGAGAGGTGGCAAGAATACACAGGGAAATTGTACAAAAATGACTTTCAAGACCCAGATAATCACAATGGTGTGATCACTCACCTAGAGCCAAACATCCGGGAATGTGAAATCGAGAGGGCCTTAGAAAGCCTCACTATGAACAAAGCTAGTGGAGGTGATAGAATTCCAGTTGAACTATCTCAAATGTTGAAAGATAATGCTGTGAAAGTGCTGCACTCAATATGCCAGCAAATGTGGAAAACTCAGCAGTGGCCACAGGACTGGAAAAGGTCAGTTTTCACTCCAATTCCAAAGAAAGGCAATGACAATGAATGCTCGAACTTCTTCACAGTTGCACTTATTTCACACGCTAGTAAAGCAATGCTCAAAATTCTCCAAGCCAGGCTTCAGCAATATGTGAACTGTGAACTTCCAGATGTTCAAGCTGGTTTTAGGAAAGGCAGAGGAACCAGAGATCGCATTGCCAATATCCGATGGATCATCAAAAAAGCAAGCGAGTTCCAGATAAACACCTATTTCTGCTTTATTGACTATGCCAAATCCTTTGACTGTGTGAATCACAATAAACCGGGGAAGATTCTGAAAGAGACAGGTATACCAGACCACCTGACCTGCCTTGGAGGAACCTATATACAGGTCAGGAAGCAACAGTTAGACCTAGGCATGGAACAACAGACTGGTTTTGTATATGAAAAGGAGGACATCAGGCTTTGTATTATCACCTGCTTATTTAACTTGTAGGCAGAGTACATCACGAGAAACGCTGGGCTGAAAGAAGCACAAGCTGGAATTCAGATTACCGGGAGAAATATCAATAACCTCAGATTTGCAGATGACACCAACCTTATTGCAGAAAGTGAAGAGGAACTAAAAAGTCTCTTGATGAAAGTCAAAGAGAAGACTGGAAAATTTGGCTTAAAGCTCAACATTCTGAAAACGAAGACCATGGCATCTGGTCCCATCACTTCATGGGAAATAGATGGGGAAACAGTGGAAAGATTGTCAGACTTTACTTTTTTGCGGCTCCAAAACCACTGCAGATGGTGATTGCAGCCTTGAAATTTAAACACGCTTACCCCTTGGAAGGAAAGTTATGCCCAACCTAGATAGCATATTAAAAATCAGTGGCATTACATTGCCAACAAAGTTTGTCTAGTCAAGGATCTGTTTTTTCTAGTGATCATGTATGAATGTGAGAGTTGGACTGTGAAGAAAGCTGAGTGCTGAAGAATTGATGCTTTTGAACTGCGATGATGGATAAAATTTTTGAGAGTCCCTTGTACTGCAAGGAAATCCAGCCTGTCCATCCTAAAGGAGATCAGTCCTGGGTGTTCATTGGAAGGACTGATGCTAAAGCTGAAATTCCAATACTTTGCTCACTCATGCAAAGTGTTGACTCATTGAGAAAGACCCAGATGCTCGGAGGGAATGGGGTCAAGACGAGAATGGGACTACAGAGGATGGAAGGCTGGATGGCATCACCGAATCAATAGACATGAGCGTGAGTGAACTCAGTGAACAGGTAGCCCTGGTGTGCTGCGATTCATAGGGTTGCAAAGAGTCGGTGATGAAGGACCAACTGAACTTAACTGAGAAAGGAGGATATAAATGAAACAGAGTGTGGTGCGGGGAAAAAAAATGAAAGAAAGAAGGAAACCAGGAAAAGGTCTGATGTAGCAATGATAGATGCCCCACAATGAGAAATGTAGGTGTCTAGATGGAGAACACCAAAACTAAAAGGTTTGGGGTACATGGAAAATCTTGAGGAAATAAAAGTTGGAATCACCCTTAAATGAGTCAAGACGCAAGAATTGGATCGGGCATGGACAAATTGACCACTTCAAAAGTGAAAGAAGAGTGACAAATCTCTTTACTGTCACTTGCTTACGTGAATCATATGCAGAATATACTATTTAAATACCAGTTGAGTGAATCAAAAGCTGACATCAAAGTGGCTGGGAGAAACAGCAAAACACTCACATATATAGATGTTAACGCAAAAACAAAGAGAAAGTGAAGAGGAAATAAAGAGCCTTTTCATGAAGGTGAATGATTAGAGTGAAAAACCGTGCTGAAAACTCTACATTCATAAAAACAAAGATAAGGGCATCTGGTACAATCACTACTTGCAAAGTAGAAGGGGTAAACATGTGGAAACAGTGACAAGCTTAATTTTCTTGAGCTTCAAAATTACTAGGAATGGTGACTGCAGTTATCAAATTAAATGTCACTTGCTTTTGGATGTAAAAGTTATGACAAACCTAAGCATTGCATTATAAAGAAAACACACCACTTTACTAAATTGTCAGTAAATAAAAAATGTCAATTATGGTAAGAGTGGAGACTCTCGGATGTTTTTGAGTAACTTATATGGCTTTTGATTGCTAATTTATTTAGCATCTTTTCATTGTTAATTCAGTAAGTACTTAAAATACATCATTTGGCAGGCACTATGTCTTAGCTGATGTGCAAGATACATAAGGAAACTTGTGTAGACATGAAACACATAGAAAAATTGAATATCTGTGATTAACTTGGTAGGAAGGAAGACAGTTTCTTTCCAATCCCAAACAATGCTTAGGAAAAATTGTGAAAAGTGGCTTATTATGACTGAAAATATTTTGCCTAATGTATCTCTAGAAATTCAATAAAAACATAGATAATGAAGCTACGAAGGGAAACACAACATATGTCTTCCAAGAACTGATTACCATGCTGAGATGCTGCATTCGCCACAAGGATTTAAGTCTGTCTTTGGAGGAGCAGGAAAGCAACATCAAAATATCCACTAAGAAATATAGGTGGTGTCTTGGTGGGAGAAAATAAAGGCATAATATAAAGAGAGTAGAGCAAGAATGACCTTTTATAATACTACTTGTAAAATGCCTAACTTTTGCTGACTTTGGTGTAATCTTTGAATATATCAGTCATGTTATGATAGTGATCGTGATTTCTGAGTAGGCTGCATCTATACTGTCAAGTATGAAACATATATTTATATATATTTTCAATGAATAAAACCTGCTGTTTAAACTCTTAGCTTTCTTCCCAATAATGGACATAAAATAATAAAACTGAAAAAGCACTAAAGTATATACTGTTCATTTGCTTTCTCTAAATGGGATTTGTATTGTTCCTTCTCCCATATCATCCTATCAGCCTTTGGCTGATCTCCACATTTCCTTGCCCCAGCCATTTATGAGATAACTATTCCAAACAACCTCGGAGAAGAACAGGCCCACTTAAGACAGTGGCTTTCCAAATATATGCCTATATATATATTTACTCTTGTCTTGGGTTAGTGCAGCAGCTCACTAATCTGACTGCTGCCCTTTCTCACCTTATTAAAGGTGATCTGTTCCTGTAAAGTGCTGGTCTCATTCTTTTTCTGAACCTTGCCTTCTCTGACTCCCTTATGCTACAGACAAACTGAGTGGTTGACAGGTACATAAGATGCATGACCTACCCTGGAGGTGCCTTTCCTGCCATCCAGATGCCTGAGCAGTTTGGAACAGGGAAGGAAACAATGCACATAGCCAATTGAGTTCAGTGCCCTTGAAGATCACCTAGGAGCCTGAGTGGCTTAGACTTGGGATGTGCATGAAACACAGGGAACACTTTGGGCAGTGCCATTGCAGATTACCCAGGAACCTGAGCTGAGTGGACTGAGGAAGTACATGTCACCTATGACAGTGGCAAGCCCACTGTGCTCCATCCACCTTAAGCACCCTCACCCACATATTCTACAGGTGTTTTTTTTTTTTTTTTCCAGTGTGCTTCTCCTCATCATTATACCACTGATACAAATAAGGGCCTGCTGTGCCCTTGTGTTATGGTGCAAACTAGTCTTGTGTAAGCATGTCACAGAAGAGAATTGCAAAATGAGGAAGTAAAAATAAGCAAAGAAGGGTGAACTAGCCCAGAAGTGACAGAAGCTACAGATTGAAACTCTGAAGCTAATGTAGAAACTGTGCAATTCAAGGTCAGCAATAGTATTGGACAACAAGTAGAAGCAGGAAAAAGAGATTGTCTGACACTGATCTGGCACCACTAAACTCACAACAATTTCTCTAGAGAAATTGGTAGATTATTCTTTACTGTTTTCATGTTTTTTAATTAAACACTCTTTTGTTCCTTATCATTCCCTTTAATTTCATTTCTATATACCACAATATAAATGTTTGATAATTATTTTGACTTCTAAATTTTCTCCAGTAATCATAGGAGTTTAAATTCTATTCTAGGTTCTTAATCTTTGATTTTGAAACTTTTTATTAATAAATGTTTATCCTTTAGGAATTCTGTATTTGGAATCTATTTTCACTTATTAATTTAATTCCCAGTTGATTGCACTCTTGCCTTTTTACTCTCCCTTTACTCCTCCTAGAAACCTTTATCTCCCTCCTCAGTTTGCTCTGATCCATATAACTCTGTCAATTCCTTTAACTGTTTTTGATTATGGAAAATTGCTTCACCATCAACCTTGGGTTTTCTCCTCTGTTCTGAGGATGCAGAATTCTTAATGTGACTGTAACTCAGCACCAAAATGCAGAGGCCATGAAGTTAATCCAGAGCTTTAGATCATTGTTGAACTCCTGACACCAATGAACTTTAAAAAAGAAGCAAAGTCAAAAGGTTCCATGCCTACATGGAAATGAAGCGCCAAGCTGAAACCAGCAATTTCAGTGCAAGACAACTCACACCTATTCTCCAGCAAAGCAGCAACACAAAAATGAACATTATAAAAGGTACTACCTGAAGCCGTACCAAACCCACAGACACCACAATGCACATTACAGGACAATTCATTGCATTTCATAGAGAAGTGATCCAGCACCACCTGACAGACCACAGGCACACAATATCCCAAACATTAAAGCTTGAAAACTTACAGGTTCAGTCCCATCCACAAAGATCAGATTCCACCACAAACTGGATCCAAAATGCTGCGGCCTGCAGAAAGGGGACCAAAACCACTGCAATCTAAACCAAATGAAGCTTTTAAGTTTAATAAGGTCCCATTTGCTTATTTTTGCTTTTATTTCCAATATTCCGGGAGGTGGGTCATAGAGGATCCTGCTGTGATGTATGTCGGAGAATGTTTTGCCTATGTTCTCCTCTGGGAGTTTTATAGTTTCTGGTCTTACGTTTAGATCTTTAATCCATTTTGAGGGGCCTAATTAAACTTAAAATATTCTGCACAACACAGGAAACTATAAGCAAGGTGAAAAGACAGCCTTCAGAATGGGAGAAAATAATAGCAAATGAAGCAACTGACAAACAACTAATCTCAAAAATATACAAGCAACTCCTACAGCTAATTCCAGAAAAATAAACGGCCCAATCAAAAAATGGGCCAAAGAACTAAATAGACATTTCTCCAAAGAAGACATACAAATGGCTAACAAACACATGAAAAGATGCTCAACATCACTCATTATCCGAAAAATGCAAATCAAAACCATAATGAGGTACCATTTCATGCCAGTCAGAATGGCTGTGATCCAAAAGTCTACAAGCAATAAATGCTGGAGAGGGTGTAGAGAAAAGGGAACCCCCTTACACTGTTGGTGGGAATGCAAACTAGTACAGCCACTGTGGAGAACAGTGTGGAGATTCCTTAAAAAGCTGGAAATAGAACTGCCTTATGATCCAGCAATCTCACTGCTAGGCATACACACCGAGGAAACCAGAATTGAAAGAGACACGTGTACCCCAATGTTCATAGCAACACTGTTTATAATAGCCAGGACACGGAAGCAACCTAGATGCCCATCAGCAGATGAATGGATAAGCAAGCTGTGGTACATATACACAATGGAGTATTACTCAGCCATTAAAAAGTACATTTTTTTTTCTCAGTTTTCTGAATGTTGAGCTTTATTTATTTTTTTTAAACTTTACAATATTGTATAAGTTTTGCCAAATATCAAAATGAATCCACCACAGGTATACCTGAGTTCCCCATCCTGAACCCTCCTCCCTCCTTCCTCCCCTACCCTCCCACTGGTTCGTCCCAGTGCACCAGTCCCAAGCATCTAGTACCATGCATCGAACCTGGACTGGCGACTCGTTTCATACATGATATTATACAGGTTTCAATGCCATTCTCCCAAATCATCCCACCCACTCCCT
Source organism: Bos taurus (assembly GCF_002263795.3). Taxonomy (NCBI): domain Eukaryota; kingdom Metazoa; phylum Chordata; class Mammalia; order Artiodactyla; family Bovidae; genus Bos; species Bos taurus. Next base: position 27,051,967 of record NC_082638.1, read on the forward strand.
CTCCCACAGAGTCCAAAAGACTGTTCTATACATCTGTGTCTCTTTTGCTGTCTCGTACACAGGGTTATTGTTACCATCTTTCTAAATTCCATATATATGTGTTAGTATACTTTATTGGTGTTTTTATTTCTGGCTTACTTCACTATGTATAATAGGTTCCAGTTTCATCCATAATCAGTTCTAATGAGATGGAAAATACATGGGGAAACAGTGGAAACAGTGTCAGATTTTATTTTTTGGAGGGCTGCAAAATCAATACAGTTGGTGATTTGCAGCCATGAAATTAAAAGACACTTACTCCTTGGAAGGAAAATTGTGCACCACCTAGATAACATATTCAAAAGGAGAGACATTACTTTGCCAACAAATGTCCGACTAGTCAAGGCTATGGTTTTTAAAGTGGTCATGTATGGATGTGAGAGTTGGGCTGTGAACAAAGCTGAGCACCAAAAAATCGATGTTTTTGAACTGTGGTGTTCAAATGACTCTTGAGACTCCCTTGGACTGCAATGAGATCCAACCAGTTCATTCTAAAGGAGATCAATCTTGGGTGTTCATTGAAAGGACTGATGCTAAAGCTGAAATTCCAATACTTTGGCCACCTCGTGCGAAGAGTTGACTCATTGGAAAAGACTCTGATGCTGGGAGGGATTAGGGGCAGGAGGAGTAGGTGATAACAGAGGATGACATGGCTGGATGGCATCACTGACTCAATGGACATGAGTTTGAGTGAACTCCAGGAGTTGGTGATGGATAGGGAGGCCTGAAATGCTGTGATTCATGGGGTCAGACACAATTGACTGAACTGAACCGAACTGAGAAAGGAGGGAATAAAGAAAACACAGTGGCATGTGTAAATACATATTTTTTTAGAGAAGGAAAACATTAAAAGCTCTGATAATTCTTAGACAGTATTAAATGCCATACTGTGAGGATATCCACATGGAAAAGACCACAAAAAAAAGAAAGGAAAGGAAAAAGAAAAAAAAAAGGTGTTTGGGTGCTTGAGAAAATTCTTCAAGAGATAAAAGTTGAAAACCTCCATTAAATGGGCAAGGAAATAGCTCCTTGAGTCCCAACACAGCATGTCCCAGCAAACAGGATGAACCCAAAGTGAAATATCCCACAACAATATTTTAACCAAACACTGAAAATTTAAACACAAAAAAACAAACATTAAGAGCAGCGAGAGTAAAGACATAAATATACTGTCAGATCCCCATAAAGATAGCAGCTGAACTTTCAATAGAAACTCTTCAGGCCAGTAGAGCATGGTAGAACATTCTCAAAATTATGAACAAGCCAAAACCAACACCAACACGGATCTTACTCAGATATGAAGGAGAAATCAAATGGTTTAAGCAAAAGTTTTAAGCAGTCATTAACATGAAACTGCTAAACTCTTAATGATGTGGTGAAACTGGGACACTGAGTTCATATGTCATCAGATTTGCAAAACTCATCAGTGGACATGAGTTTGGAAAAGGACAGTTTTCATTCACACCAAAGGTAGGTAAGGCCAAAGAATGTTCAAACAAGCATGCGCGGTTGCTCCTTTCACATGTTAGCTGGGTAAAACTCAAAATTCTACAACAGTACATAAACTAAGAACTTTCAAGGGGAAAGCTCGACTTGGAAACAATACATGAACCAGAGAACAATTTGGAAACATTCATTGGATCCTAGAGGGAACCAGGAATTTCAGAAAATCATTTACTTCTGCTTCAGTGACTCCACTAAAGACATTGACTGTGTATATCACAGTAAACTGTGAACAGTTTGAAAGAGACAGGAATCATGGACCTTCTAACCTGTCACATGAGAAATGTGTATGCCATTCAAGATGTAAGAGTTGGAACAAGACATGGAAAAATTGATCAGTATAAACCTGGGAAAGGTGAGTGACAAGACTGCATATTATCAGTCTTCTTATGTGAAATATATGCAGACTATACTATTCAAAAGGCCAGGCTGGGTGGATAATAAACTAGAATCAATGTTTCTGGGATAAACTTCAACAACCTTAGACAGACAGATAGAAACACTGTAAAAAGAGAAAGTGAAGAGGAGCTAAAGAGGGTCTTGCTAAGGATGAATGAGGAGTGTAGAAACCTCGCTGAGAACTCAATAGTCAAATGAACAACACAAGGTGTCTGGTCCCATCACGACTTGGCAAATAGAAGGGTAAAACATGGAATAAGTGATTAACTTAATTTTCTTGGGCTCCAAAATCACTGTGAATGGTGACTGCAGGCATGAAATGAAGAGACACTTTCTTCTTGGAGAAAAAACTATGGAAAAACCTTGACCTTGTATTAAAAAGAAGAAAGACGAGCTTATTAACAAAGGTCTCCTCAGTCACAAACCCCTATCGTTTATCCATTAGTCATGTAAAGGTGTGAGAATTGGAATCTAAAGAAGGCTGAGAGCTCGAGAACTGATGCCTTCAAACAGTGATGTTGGAGAAAACTCTTAGGGGTCCCTTGAACTGCAAACAGATCCCGCCAATCAATCCACAAGGAAACCAACCCTGGATATACATCTGAAGCACTCATACTGAAGCTGAAAGTCGAGGATTTTGCTAAACTAATTCAAAGAACCAACTCTGGAAAACACCATGACACTGGGAAAGACTGAGGACAGGAGGAGAAGGTGCTGATAGAGGATGAGATGTTTGGACGGCATCACCAGTTCAATGGACATGTGTTTGAGCAAACTATGGGAAACACTGAAAGAGAGGGAAGCCTGCTGTGCTACAGTCACAAAGGGTTGGACATGACTCAATGAATGAACAACAGCAATTAAAATATCTAGAACTACTTCTAGGCTAACAGAGTTTGGCCAGGAGAATGCACTGGTCATAGCAAACACCCTCTTTCAACAACACAAGTGAAGACTCTAACATCACCAGATGGTCAACACCAAAATCAAATTGATTCTATTCTTTCCAGTCAGAGATGGAGAAGCTCTATACAGTCAGCAAAAACAAGATCAGGAGCTGACTGTGGCTCAGATCATGAACTCCTTATTACCTAATTCAGACTTAAATTCAAGAAAGTAGGGAAAACCAAACTCTGATAGCCTTTTCCCTGCTTTATTCTGTATTAAAGGCTAAATTTGCCTGTTATCACAGGTGTTTCTTGACTTCCTACTTTTGCATTCCAGTCCCTTATAATGAAAAGAATTTCTTTTCGGTTGTTAGTTCTAAAAGGTCTTGTGGTTCTTCATAGAACCATTCAACTTCAGCGTCTTCAGCATTTCTGGCTGGTGCATAGGCTTGGGTTACTGTGATTTTGAATGGTTTGCCTTGGACAAACAGAAATCATTCTGTCGTTTTTGAGATTGCATCCAAGTACTGCATTTTGGACTCTTTTGTTGACCATGATGGCTACTCCATTTCTTCTAAGGGATTCCTGCCCACAGTAGTAGATATCATGGTCATCTGAGTTACATTCACCCATTCCAGTCCATTTTAATTTGCTGATTCCTAGAATGTCGATGATCACTCTTGCCATCTCCTATTTAACAACTTCCAATTTGCCTTCATTCATGGACCCCATATTCCAGATTTCTATGCAATATTGCTCTTTGATGCATCGGACCTTGCTTCTGTCACCAGTCACATGCACAACTGGGTATTGTTTTTGCATTGGCTCCATGTCTTCATTCTTTCTGGAGTTCTTTCTCCACTCATCTCCAATAGCATATTGGGCACCTACCGACCTGAATAGTACAGGTTTAAAAGAAACTGGTCCTAAGGGCTTATTTACAAACAATGGGATAACCAATTCAACTTCTTCTTCTTCTTTTTTTTTTATTAATCTGTTCGTTTTTTTTTTCCCCCAGTATATAAAATTGTTTTAGTCACTCTGTTATTCTAGCAATTTGACTGCTTCACATAGTTTGAGACATTTATTAACAGATATTCCTGTTGTAAATACCCAAATTCCTCCTTTTTTAGTATGTTTAGTAGCAATGGCATCTTATTCATTCTCATTTCAGTAACTAAATCTGCTCTTTTCGTTTTTTAGTTTACCTAATATTCTTTTTACTATCTTTGTTTCATGTTCAATTTTCTGTATTCTTTTTCTATTAACTTAAAACCATACTAATATTTGTTCATTTCCTCTTTCTTCTTTCTGTGAAATTAGATTTTTTTTTCCAGCTTTTAAAGAAGGCATTACCTTCTCCCCAGAATTGAAGAGCTTTCTTTTTATGTAACCTTAAATATATATGGGTTCTTCTTCTGCTGTATCTGATGGCTTTCTACATTGGGTTTTCATTTTAAATCACCTTAGAATATGTTCCCATTTCCCCTGTGAGTTATTCTTCGCCTCATCGAGCCCTTCAGAATGTGTTGTTTAATTTTCCATGCATTCAGTTCAGTCGCTCAGTCATGTCCGACTCTTTGTGACCCCATGGATTGCAGCACACCAGGCCTCCCTGTCCATCAAAAACTCCCAGAGTTCACTCAAACTCACATCCATTGAGTCAGTGATGCCATCCAGCCATCTCATCCTCTGTCGTCCCCTTTTCTTTGTGCCCCCAATTTATCTCAGCTTCAGTAGTTTCCAGAGTCAACTCTCGAATGAGATGGCCAAATTACTGGAGTTTCAGCTTTAGCATCATTCCTTCCAAAGAACACCAAGGTCTGATCTCCTTTAGAATGGACTGATTGGACTCCTTGCCGTCTATGGGACTCTCAGGAGTCTTCTCCAATGCCACAGTTCAAAAGTGTCAATTCTTTGGCGCTAAGCTTTCTTCACAGCACAGCTCTCACATCCATACATAACTACTGGAAAAACCGCAGTTTTGACTAGACGGTCCTTTGTTGGCAAAGTAATGTTTCTGCTTTTGAATATGCTATCGAGGATGGCCATAACTTTCCTTCCAAGGAGTAAGCGTCTTTTAATTTCATGGCTGCAATCACCATCTGTGGTGATTTTGCAGCACCCTCCCCCCCCCCCAAAATGAAGTATGACTCTGTTTCCACTGTTTTCCCATCTATTTCCCATGAAGTGATGAAAACCGATGCCATGATCTTAGTTTTCTGAATGTTGGCTTTTAAGTCAACTTTTTGAGGTATGACCTAAATCCAATCCTTTATGATTATATAGTAGAAGTGAGAAATAAATTTAAGGGACTAGATCGGATAGAGTGCATGATGAACTATGGACAGAGGTTTGTGACATTGTACAGGAGACAGGTATCACGACTATCCTCATGGAAAAGAAATGCAAAACAGCAAAATAGGTGTCTGTGGAGGCCTTAAAAATAGCTGTGAAAAGAAGAGAAGTGAAAAAGAAAGGAGAAAAGGAGTGATATAAGCATCTGAATGCAGTGTTCTCAAGAGTAGCAAGGAGAGATAAGAAAGCCTTCCTCAGCGATCAATGCAAAGAAATAGAGGGAAGCAAAAGAATGGGAAAGACCATCCCCTCAAGAAAATTAGCGATACTGAAGGAACATTTCATGCAAAGATGGGTTCTATAGAGGACAGAAATTTTACGGACCTAAAAGACTCAGAAAATATTAAGAAAAGTGGCAGGAATACAGACTAGAACTGTACAAAATAGATCTTCAAGACCCAGATATTCACGATGGTGTGATCGCTCACCTAGAGCCAGACATCCTGGAATGTCAAGTCAAATGGGCCATAGAAAGAATCACTCCGAATAAAGCTAGTGGAGGTTATGGAATTCTAGCTGAGCTATTACACATCCTGAAAGATGATGCTGTGAAAGTGCTGAACTCAATATGCCAGCAAATTGGAAAACATAGCAGTGGCCATGGGACTGAAAAAGATCGGTTTTCATTCCAACCCCAAAGAAACACAGTGCCCAATAATGCTCAGATTACCACACAATTACACTCATCTCACGTTCTAGTGAAGTAATGCTCAAAGTTCTCCAAGCCAGGTTTCATTAATACATGAACCGTGAACTTCCAGATGTTCAAACTAGTTTTAGAAAATGCAGAGGAACCAGAGATCCAAATGCCAACAATCTTGGATCATTGAAAAAGCAAGAAGGTTCCAGAAAAGTAAAAACAAACAAACCAAAAAACACCTATTTCTGCTTTATTGACTATGCCAAAGCTTGGATTGTGTGGATCACTAGAAACTGTGGAAGATTCTGAAAGAGATGGAAATACCAGACCACCTGGCCTGCCTCTGGAGAAACCTATATGCAAGTCAGGAAGCAACAATTAGAAATGGACATGGAACAACAGGTGGGTTCCAAATAGAAAGAGGAGGATGTCAAGGTTGTATATTGCCACCCTGCTTATTTGACATGAATGCAGAGTACATCATGAGAAACTCTAGGCTGGAAGAAGCAGAAGCTGGAGTCCAGATTGCCAGGAGAAATGTCAATAACCTCAGATATGCAGATAACACCACACTTATGGCAGAAAATGAAGAGGAAGTGTCAAGCCTCTTGATGAAAGTGAAACAGGAAAGTGAAAAACTGGGCTTAAAGCACAACATTCTGCAACGAAGATCATGGCATCTGGTCCCATCACATCATGGGAAATAGATGGGGAAACAGTGGAAACTATGTCAGGCTTTATTTTTGGAGCTCCAGAATCACTGCAGATGGTGATTGTAGCCATGAAATTAAAAGACATTTATTCCTTGGAGGGAAAGTTATGTCCAACTTAGATCTCATTTTAAAAAGCAGAGACATTACTTTGCCAACGAAAATCCATCTAGTCAAGGCTATGTTTTTTCCAGTGGTCATATATTGATATGAGAGTTGGACTGTGAAGAAAGCTGAGTACCAAAAAATTGATGCTTTTGAACTGTGGTGTTGGAGGAGACTCTTGAGAGTCCCTTGGACTGCAAGCAGATCCCACCAGTCCATCCTTAAGGAGACCAGTCTTGGGTGTTCTTTGGAAAGACTGATGCTAAAGCTGAAATTCCAGTATTTTGGCCACCTCACGTGTAGAGTTGACACATAAAAATCTCTGATGATGGGAGGGATTTGGATCAGGAGGAGAAGGGAACGACAGAGGATGAGATGGCTGGATGGCATCATCGTCTCGATGAACTTATGTTTGCCTGAACTCCAGGAGTTAGTAATGGACAGGGAGGCCTGGTGTGGTGTGATTCATGGGGTGACAAAGATTCGGACACGGGCCTGTGACTGAAATGAAATGAGTAAATTAACTGTTTTGTTGTTTTTGTTGTTGTTGAGCATGTCATTGGTAATATATGAAAGGAACAAGTGTAATACATACATACATACCCGTTCAAGTGATATTTCATGTGTTACGTCACTACATTCCTGTCTGACACTCTGTATCACACAGACTGTCACCATAATGTATCCTCAATGCATGGGATTCTCAAGGTGAAAAAGTAGGAATGGGTTGCCATCCTTAGTTCCAGGAGATCTTCCCAACTCAGATCGAACCTGCCTGTCTTATGACCTCTATGTTAGAAGACAGGTTCCTTAGTACTAATACTACCTGGGCAACCATTAGCTTATATATGGCTACACATATACATGCATATGTATATGTTGAAAGTTTGGGTATATAATTTTGCTGTCTACAGGTAGCAGTATATATTTTGCAGGAGGTATATAACTGCAGGTATGTCCTTTTGCAGGATCTAATGATTTGCTAAAAGTGGTTTCACTTACATTCATGTCAGAGAATTATATAATTTCACTTGTGACTTACCCTTTGAAATATTGGTTCTTTAGGAATATCTTGTATAATTTTTCATACATTGACAAATTTGCAAACACATATCCCATTTTTAAATTTTAGCTTCACATCTTGGTTTTCAGAGAATATACTTGGTATTATGTAAAATACTAAGACTTGTTTTATGCCTTAATGTGAAGCATATTTTTGAGAATATTTCAAAGAAAGTTCAGGTACAATTGAAAATATGACATACACACACACACACACACAGAGTATGTGTTTATATGCCTATTTGAACATATCAGTGTAGGTACATAATTTTAAATATATATATATATATATATATATTTTTTTGTTTTGTTTTGTTTTGTTTTGTTTTTGTTTTTTTTGGTTTTTTTTTACCCTTCTTTGATCTTGAAGTGTTTTGGGTCATGTTCCTCAGATTTATAGTTTGCTTTCAGTCTCCTGTCTTTGGGGGATTTATACTAAACCTGTATTAGGTATTTTCACATTACTTTAGGTCCTCTGACTCTGATGCTGGGAGGGATTGGAGGCAGGAGGAGAATGGGGTGACAGATGATAAGATGGATGGATGGCATCACCGACTCAATGAACGTGAGAGATGGTGATGGACAGGGAGGCCTGGCGTGCTGCGATTCATGGGGTCGCAAAGAGTTGGACATGACTGAGCGACTGAATTGAACTGAACTGAACTAATGTCCTATTCAGGCAGAAGCCCACAGTCAACTTCTTTGAGAGTGTAAGAATCTTTCTAGAGACAGTATCTTTCTGAGGTTGTAGAGAATAGAGCACACTGTGAACCAAGAAATTTGCCAGCCATATCAGTAAACAAATGATGCTGCAGGCATCAAGTCATAAGCCCTTGAGTCTATCCATAAACGTAAAACCTGGGGGAACTCTTGATGAAATCAGTTTGCCCACTATCAAGTCCTTAGTTACTGCACTTGAAGCTGGCGTGGCCTGAAGAACTGACTTGAGACAGAAAGAATAGATACTAGCCCTAGTTAAGGTGATTATCAAAGGAATTATTTCAAGGAGCCCAGATTCTTGCATCTACCATAGGTAGAAAATATTTAAATCCATTCACTTGAGGTGTCCAGTTTTTCTTTCGTTAACCATAATATTCAGACATTCTCCATACCTGATCATTGTACCAAAATTTCTGTAAAACTTGGATCCTCCTATCCTTCGTTAGAGCAGTCTTTTTGCGATACTTGAGAAGTCGCTTCTCATGATTAAATCCTTCTTAGAATGAAAGGCTTGATGAAGAAAACATAATTCTCCACGTTTGAACTATGCATTTTTCCCATTAGGTAGCACACATTCTAGAACTGCAATATAAGGGATTCTTGTGCAGCACCTCACTGTTAACCTATGTTGACTAATTCCTACTTCCCAAAGTTTTGAAAGTCAAAGGTCAGCTATTACTTGGGGCTGGTGCACTGGGACGACCCAGAGGGATGGTATGAGGAGGGAGGTGGGAGGAGGGTTCAGGATGGGGAATACATGTATACCTGTGGTGGATTCATTTTGATATATGGCAAAGCCAATACAATATTGTAAAGTTAAAAAATAAAATTAAATTTAAAAAATAAAATTAAACTTGAGGGGATTCATGGTTTCATAAACCGGTGACATCAGTTTATGAAAATATATAACCATATATGTTTACTTTACTTTTAGAAAGCCGTTCTTTACTTTTGGAAACAATGGAAAATTAGGGAAGTGAAGGGACACAAGTATAGAGTCTGAATTTATTCTGCCCAACATAGCTCTGCATTTAAGTTTGTCTCTTTTTTTTTTTTTTGCTTTTTCTTTGCCTATGCATACTAAAGCCATCCTGGGTACACATTTTAATTGACATGCAGTGATGCTTTACTTGTCACTAGCACAAATTAGACAAAGACTGATTTTCTTTCCTTACAATGTTGTGTTAGTGTCTGCTGCCCAGCAAAATAAATCAGTTATTAGTAAATACAGGTGAGCCTCCCTTTTGAGCAGTCCTCCGATCTCCCACTTGGGCCTCCTCTCCTACTCCAAAACCAATTCCACTAGAGCACTGCATAGCAATAGCTATCTACTACATACTTGGTATGTCCTTCCTGCACTGTGTCCACAAGTCTGTTTTCCATGACTGCATCTCTTCCTACACTCCAAATGGTTTACTCAGCATCTGTTTTCTGGATTCCACTTAAATGCATTAATATGCACACACATATATTTATTACTTCTTTATTTGGTTGCCACAAACCTCAATTGCTCTGTGTGGAATTCAATTCCATGACCAGGGATCAAACCTGGGACCCCTGCATAGGGATCATGGTGTCTTAGCCACTGGACCAACAGGGCATTCCCCTGTTGTTGTGTTTTTTTTAAATGATGGCCATTTGGAATGGTGTGAGGTGATATGTTGTTGTACTTTTGATCTGTGTGCCTTTGTTAAGTTGAGGTCATTTTTTCTATGTTCAGTTTTTGAAGAGCTTCTATCACAAACACTTGTTGAATTATTTCAAAAACTGTCACCAACTATTGAGGTAATCATATGGTTTTAAACCTTGACTATACATTGATATGCAACTATTGAAGAATGTTTCCATATCTTGAATAAACCCCACACTTAATTATGGTGTCCAATCCTTTTATGGTATTGGTGGAATTTTTTGCTCATATTTTGGTAAGGATGTTTGCCTCTGTTCATCTATGAGATATTAGTCTCTAACTTTCTTTTTCTGTGTTATCTCGGGGTTGATATCAGGGTGATGGTGAACTTGTAAGATGACTTCTGGGTTTTCCTTCCACTCTAGAGTTTTGGAAGCGTTTCAGAAGTGCATGTGCCAGCAGTTCTCTGACTGGTTCATAAAATTTCCCTGTGAAGCTTTCTGGAGTTTAAGTTTGCCAACTGGAAATTTTTTCATCACAGTTTCAATCTTAGTGCTTGTAATTGCTCTGTTCATATTTTCTGTTTTTTTTTTTTTTTTTCAGCTAAAAACAAAATTAGCTGAATTTCTTAGTATTTGTCCATGGCTCAAATTCTAAATTTTATTGACTTATAGTTGTTTGCTGTAGTCCCTTATGACTCTTTGTTATTTCTGTTATATCAGTCATAATGTCATCCTTTGTCGTGTCAAATTGATGGATTTGTTGTCCTCTTTGTCTTGATAAGTCTGTATCATGATTTGTCTATTTTACTTCTCCTCTCCAAGAGACCCTTTTTAGTGATACTGATTTTGGCTATTTTTTTTTTTATCATTTCTTTTTTTTTTTTTAATTTCTGCTTTGATTTTTATCATTTTTTCCCCTTCTATTCACTTTGGGGAATTTTGCCTGATTTTTCTTCTTTCTCTAAATGCTTTAGATTGTAGGTTATGTTGATTACTTGAGATGTGTAGAATTTATCAACTTCACTCTTTTACTGCTTTAGCATGCTCCATAACTTTTGGATAATCATGTTTTAAATATTATTTTCTTCTAAGATTTTTCTTTCATTTTCTCTCACATTTCATGAGTGATCTCTTGGCCATGTACAGTTGTATTTATTCATCTACATGGATTCATGTTTCTCACAGTCCTCACCTGCAAATTCTGCTATGTAAATCATAAGGTTGTGGTTAAAAAAAAAAAAAAAAAGATTAATACCATTACCACTATCTCAAATTTATCAAGGCTTGATTTGAGATCCATTTTGTGATATATCTTGAAGATATTTTATTTTCACTTTAGAAAAAGTGTGTATTCTGCTCTGCTTCAGTGAAATGTACTATACGTATCAATTAACTTTGTCTGGTCTCGTGTGCCTTTGAACACTTGTGTTTCATTTTAAACTTTATTTCTAAATTGGAGGATAGTTTCTTTCCAGTGTTGTGTTGGCTTCTGCTGTACAACAGTGTGTATTAGCATATAGGAGGCCAAAGTCTTTTTTTGTGTGTGTGTTGTTGAGTGTCTGTTACTTATTCATTTTTCTAGTCCCTATAGAAATGTTTATCGTCTTTTCCCCATTCCATTTCTAGAATGTTTTATGACCTTTACTACCACAACATCCAAGTTATTTTCAAGGAGCCTGCCTACTTTTTCTTTCGTTATGTTTTGAGTTTTTACCACATTCCTTTGCCTACAACATATTTCTCTGACTTCACATTTCCCTACTGCGTTCCTCATCATTTCTTCCCAAACTTCTGCGTAATAGTTATTGCTCCTCGTCTCCACTCCAAGTTGATAAAATTAGTTGAGTGTCTAGTGTGGGCTTTGCAGTTGGAGAGACTGACAACTATGTTCTTGAATCTGCAGTTGAGTCTTCCGTCTCTAATGGTGATACCATATCTGTTCATGTCATTTGTAGATGTCTATAGAATTAGTCTGACAGTAGGCAGTCTATTTGCTGAAGATTGGTTGCGTTTTTCTGTCTTGCTTGTTGTGTAGTGTGAGGCATCAGCCCTGGGTTGTGTAGGCAGTTGGGTGCCGTATATCTGAGATTAAGAAAGAGGCCTTCAACGAGACTGTCACCAGTTAATAATCAGTGTAGACAGGAATTCTCTAGTGTCCCATGATCCTGGTCTCAGTGTGAAAGGTTGTAATGGAATGCAAAGAGCTGGGATTCTTGGCCTCCAGAGGAGAGGAATTCAATCTGGGGCCAGAGATAAGGCTGGATCACTCAGAGCTTTGTATAATAAAATTTTATTAAAATATCAATGAGATAGAGAAAACTTCTCATATAGGCATCAGAATGGGGCAGAAAGAGTACCCTCCTGCTAGTCTTCAACTGGATATTATATAGTCACTAGTAGTCTGTTAATGAAAGAAAGGAATGTTTTAAAACTCAGAGTGGTACCAGGCCCCCTCACACATAAGATGAATTTTGGGATAATCTTGGCATCAGATGATTCATCCCGGGCCATAAAATGATTGTCTTGAAGAAGGATAGATTACCATACAAATGATTCATTTACATAGATTAGGGAATACTATCTGAGTATGACATACTGGTTTGTCAAGTAGGTTCTGAGCCATTAGGAGGAACTGACTTAAGAACAGAGTTTGGGGTAAAAGCATAGTACATTAGCATAGTTTAAGACAAACATTTCCATAAGAAAAATGCATTGGTTATCTCAAGGTTTGAGAATAGTTAACTTCAGATGAAACCAGGTGTCATTCTGGCAATATAACATTTTAAGAGAAACCTCCTTTTAAATTTGTATAAAGACAGAAAAAAAAAAATATTGCTAGTTTGTTTCCTCCTGCTACTTAAGAGAGATAAAAATGTCTGATACTTTCAGGCCAAATCCTTCATTTGGAGACCCCAGCCTTCCTGCCTGTTACCCTCTCAGATGATGACAGCAGAAAATATCAGGCCCAACTTATGCCCAGAGAACTACAATACCATAGTGATAGATTGAGGAGATTAAAAAAGTAACATAGATAAATGGTAAATAAATAAGTAAAAGGTGCCACAAGCAATAAACACTACAGAGAAGACAACAGATTCATAATGAGAGCCAATCAAGTAAATCTCAAGGCAAAAAACACCACCAGAGTAGAGTGCCAACTGAAAAATAAAGAAAGCAAATCTGACAAGAAGAGCAGGACAGCCCCCACAGAATAACAGAAAACCACAGTTAATATAGAAATGCATACCCATGTTAAAGAATGAAGTGATGCAACAGCAATTAAAGGCACAGAAAATAGGAAACCAAAGTAAAAGTAGAAATAGCTATACAAAAATTAAAAATATAGTTGAAATAATCTTCAAGATCAAATCAATGTGTAGTAACAAAGAAGCATACAACTGAGAAAAATAGTGCACAAACAACACAACAATTCAATGCATCAAAAGAATAATACATATTTCCTTGTGTCTCATCTGTGAGTGTCCTAGTGCTCAACATGGGCCAGAGGACAATTACACCTCTTTGGGAAGTTCTCCAAAGATGGAGAGAACTGGATTCTGGATATCCCTAAGGGCACCTCAGACTCAAAACTGCTATAATTCCTGTGCGTTCTTATAGCTGCCTGAGCCTGGGCTTTTTTTTTTTTTTTTTTTTTTTTTTGACCTCTTCTCAGCTTTGGATGTAATCCATAGACACAGGGTCTGCATCATTAATCCTGTGTATTTAATCTGCAGCATGCACAACTGGATGGAAGATTCATAATCCTCTTTCTTAATGGCTCTGTCCCTGGGCCTCAGGTGTAAATTTCATCCTTCCTCACATGTGGTCACCAAATGTGTCTGACTTGAGACACTTGTGGTGCACTGGGGTCTGCCATGATGAGCACAGAAGGTTAAGGTACAGCTGCTTGGAATTCTGGAAACATGGTGGTGCTAGTTATGAATAGGAGCCAGCAGCCATAGGCAGAAGAGGTTTTGCCTGAATGGGATCCTTTTCTAGCCTGTGTTTGCAGGAGCATGAGTGGTACTTCTGCTGGTCTTTCTCTATTGCCTTATAGTAGGTGTTAACAGGTGGGAAGGTGAGGCGCTACCAAGGTATCTCTGCCTCCTGAGTGTGACACAGTACAGTCGCTTTGGCAGTTTGGGAATTCTCAAAAGGTATTCCCTGCTACACAATGACTCGTACCTGCTCCATCAGGCCATTTCCACATAGTCAACAGCAGTCCTCTCCCAGGATCCCTCTAAATCCCTTCTTAATTCCTTTTCACTCAGGTATGTCTGGAACCCACATGGGACACTCTGGTGAGCAGGGTCTTCTGCTATTTGATGCTGTGGGAGAACTATTGTCCTTGCAGAAGTATTATTTGTGATCCATTTATTGAGAGAGTTGCATTTCACATCTGCCTACATTTCTGCCTTCTTGGAACTTCTCAGTTTTTCCTGGAAAGTTCAATTATTATTTTTTCCTTGACAGAAAAACATGAAACATTAGTTGCCATGAATCAATCTGTTTGATGGGACATTGCTTACGTACACACGTAACTGGTACTACTTTGACTTTCAATATGCAATCAAGCATATTGTGTTGTCTTTTTTTCTTTCCCCCTTGGAAATTTCTCTTAATGAGGAATTGTCATCAGCATGAAGAAATGCAGAACTTTTCACATAAAATATAATAGCAAAATTGGGCTCAAAAAGGCAGCACTTGAATATCTCTAGCTATTTTTTGAACGTTCCTGACATTTTCCCAGCGTACAAATGTCTAACTTCAGATCTCAAAGCGCAATTCCATTCAGTAGATATCAAAGGTGAGACTTCCATGGGCATAATTTAATTATTGTATAATAAGATGGCAAGCTCATAGGAAATTACCAGTTGGTACTTGACTACTTGAAAAAAGAGAGAAAACGACAGCAATGACCAAAAAATAAAATTGAAAAAAAAAGAAAAACCAGGAATGTGTAGTTAGTTATTTAATTATAAGAGGTACACATGAATTGATGTTTGTATCACAGAATAAGCAAGGAGATAGCATACAATCATCTATATCTGCTTAACTGTCTCTGCTAATGACTTGGACACTGTGGATCACACACAAACCAAAAAAAAAAAGAAAGAAAGAAAGAAAGAAACATAATTTTGTAAAATTCTTAGAGATAAGAATACAAGAATACCTTATATGTCTCCTGGGAATCGTGTATGCTAGTAAAGGTGCAGCAGTTAGAACTGGACAGGGGACAATGAACTAATTCAAAATTGGGAAAGGAACAAGTCAAAGCTATATATTGTTGTCCCGATTATTTAACTTCTGTGCAGAGAACACCATGAAAAAATAAAAATCTAGATGAATCTCAAATTAGAAACCGAATTTATGTGGGAGATATGAATAACCTTAGTTATCCCAGTGACAACACCAAAATGACAGAAGAAATATAATAATTAAGGCGCCTCTTGATGAAAGTATTATCTGTTTCAAATATAGACATCTGAAATGAGATAGTCCTACATAAAAGATGAAATTCTCAGTTTCACATATGAAAACCTAGATAAAGATTTCAGGGTGTGAAACATGAAATTCTCCATTATTCACATATACAAATCTGGAGAAAGATTTTCCAACGTAAAGTACGAATTCTCTGTACATCATACATGAATGTACGGACACGAAATATTCTGCAGAAAATGTGGAATTTTTTTACATTAGAGTTATGAAAATATGGATGCAGATTCTTTGACAGGAAATACAAAAATGTCTGTTTCACATATCCACACATGGTCACATGAAACATGAATTTTTTCATATTTGTCATTTGAAAATATTTGTGAGGTCTTTCCTTCATGAAATATTGAATACTGTCTATTTACCATTTGAAAAACCTGTGTTAATTTTCCTACAAGAAATATAGAATTTTCCCACAGATTTTCATGCTTGGGCTCTGAAATTCTCTATCTTTTCATCAAGAATGTTTGGAAGGTATTCTGATATGAGATTCGGAATTCTGTGTATTTCCCATTTGACAATCTGGGGAGAAATGTTCTCATATGAAATATGAATTCTCAATTGTTCACAAGTGAAACATTTTCCAGATTTGTACACATGAAAGAGAATTTCCCATCATTCAGAAATTAAGATCTGAGCTAAACCGCAAACATCAAACAGCTATATTTCATGTATATCCTGAATACCATATAGAGTTTTCTGTATTTCTTTGATAAAAATCTGGGTGAAGATTTCCCTATAAGAAATAGGGAATAATATATTTTACACATGTAAAATCAAAACCCTTATGATTAGACAGTGGAATTGATAAATAGATGCAGGGGATTCTATCTGACAGATGAGTGCCTGAAGACCTATGGATGGAGGTTAGTGATATCGTATAGGAAAAAGTGATCAAGACCATCCACATGAAAAAGAAATGAAAAATGGTAAAGTTACGAGGCCTCACAAAGAGCTGAGAAGAGGAGCGAAGCTAAACAAAAAGGGGAAAAAGAAAACAATAACCCTGTATCAGATCAGATCAGATCAGTCACTCAGTCCTGTCCGACTCTTTGTGACCCCATGAATTGCAGCATGGCAGGCCTCTCTGTCCATCACCAATTCCCGGAGTTCACTGAGAGGAGACAGCAAAAGAGACACAGATGTATATAACTGTCTTTTGGACTCTGTGGGAGAGGGAGAGGGTGGGATGATTTGGGAGAATGGCATTGAAACATGTATAATGTCATATATGAAATGAGTCACCAGTCCAGGTTCCATGCACAATACTGGATGCTTGGGGCTGGTGCACTGGGATGACCCAGAGGGATGGTATGGGGATGGAGGAGGGAGGAGGTTTCAGGATGGGGAACACATGTATACCTGTGGAAGATTCATTTTGATATATGGCAAAACTAATATGATATTGTAAAATTAAAAAATAAAATAAAATAAAGCAAACCTTAGAGGGAAAAATGAACATTCACAGTGTTGTGTAACTATTGACACTATTTCTGGAATGTTTTCATCATTCTTCCTGCCAGCCGTGTTAAAGGACAATTTTGCAACACCTATAAATGTTTTTATTTTATTTTAAAATGCAAAATATTTTGATTCATTGTTTTAATCAATTTGGAACATGTGTTCAAATAGAAAATAAATGTTAACTGCTTCCTCTCAATCTGTATTTATATAATAATAAATCTGGATAGCACATAAAAAGAAAAGAAAAGAAAATTATACACATTTGGATGAAGATCCCCAAAGAATTGCAAGGAGAGGTAAAACCACCCTCAGTTATCAATGTCAATAAATAAAGCAAATCAATAGAACTGGAAAGTCTACTGATCTCTTCAAGAAAATCACAGATACCAAGGGAAAATGTCATGCAATCATGGGCACAATAAAGGACAGAAATGGTATGGATGTAGCCAAAACAGAAACTATTAAGAAGAGGTGGGAAGAATACATGGATGAAATGTGCACAAAAGATCTTCATGACCCAGTTAAGCACGATGGTGTGATCGTTCACCTGAGGACCCGATGTCCTGGAATGTGAAGTCTAGTGGGACTTAGGAAGCATAACGACCAACAAAGCTTGTGGAGGTGATGGAATTCAGTTGAGATATTTCAAATTCTAAAAGATGATGATATGAATGTGCTGCCCTCCACATGCCAGCAAGTTTGGGAGACTCAGCAGTGGCCAGAGGACTGGAAATGGTCAGTTTTCATTCCAACCACAAAGAAAGGCAAGCCAAAGAATGTCCAAACTACCACTTAATTGCACATGTCTGACACACTTGCCCAGAACTGCTCAGAATTCCCCAAGCCAGGCTTCAACAGAATGTGAACCATGAGCTCCCAGATGTTCAAGCTGGATTTATAAAGGGCAGAGGAACCCGAGATTCAATTGTCAACACCCGTTGGGTCCTCCAAAAGGCAAGAGAACTCCAGGAAAGCAGCTACTCTTATTTGACTATGCCAAAGACTTTGACTGACACAACAAAACGACACACACACAAAAAGTCACATCAAAACGTGGAATATTCTTCCAAACATCGGAATACATGCCTCCTGAGAATTCTTACATCCATGTAAATAAAATAAATATTTATCAACTTGGAAAATTTTCTCAGTCAATAGGAAAGGTGAATTATGATAGTAGTGCAGGTTATAGAATGTTGTTGAGTAATGTGTAGAGCATTTGATTGGTTATTACATTTCTTTATTGATAATTCAGTAAGCACTTAAAATGTGTCATTTTCAGGCTCTATGTTTCAGCTGTTGTGAAAGATACATAAAGAGGGTAGACCCAAAACACATTGAAGATATCTGTACTCTCCTTCGTAGGAGGGCAAACAGTAGTTCCTTCCAACCGCAAGAAATAGTTGTTAGAAGGGGCTTAGCATAAGGTAAGGTAAGGTTAGGTAAGTCACTTCAGTTGTGTTTGACTCTAGGCGACCCCATAGACGGCAGCCCAACAGGCCCCCCATCCCTGGGATTCTCCAGGCACGGACACTGGAGTGGGTTGCCATTTTCTTCTCCAATGCATGAAAGTGAAAAGTGAAAGTGAAGTCGCTGAGTCGTGTCCAACTCTTAGCGACCCCATGGACTGCAGCCTACCTGGCTCCTCTGACCATAGGATTTTCCAGGCAAGAGTACTGGAGCGTGGTGTCATTGCCCTCTCCGAGGGCTTAGCATGACTGAAAATAATTTGTGATTGTAGCTTCAGAAGAGAAAGATAATGAAATGACTAAGGAAAACAGATATCATGTCTTCCAAGAACTTTGTAACCATGCTGATGTGCTGCAGTAATGACCAGGAATTTATTCTGTCTCTATGGGGACAGATAAGCAACATCTAAACATGCATTTGAAATTATAGGGTGGAATCTTGGTGTCAGGAAATGAAGACATACCTTAAGGACAGCAGCGCAAATATGACCCTATAGCATACCACTTGTAAAGTACATAACGTGTGCTGACCATGGGCCAGTCACTGATTATATCATGCTATCTTTTCTATCACAGTGATGGTATAATTGTGATCATGATTTTGGATGTACTACAATATCTATATTTTCAGGGACAAAATTAATTTCTATAATGAAAACAATCTGCTGTCTAATCTTTAAGACTCTACCAGTAACTAATAGAATATAATATGTGAATGTGCTGAAGATCATACTGTGTATTTTTATTTATCTAATTTTATTTGCATCTCTTTCTTCACCCATACCATCCTAATTTAGACACCCCTTCATTTCAGCAGGGATGATTTCAGAAATCACTTTACATCCATTACCTCTTTTCCCTTGCTTCTCATTTTCTTGCTTACAAATATTATATCAGGTGTCATTTACCTAGGATGCATAACGAATGCTTTCTTGAACTGAAGAGTTTGGAATACCATGCAGTAAAATAGTAAACCAATGAACTAAAGCCTCATTTTCTCTTCTTTGTTTAAAAATTGAAAATGAAACTATGAAGATGAACATGTAAATTTATTGTTCAAATACAGGAATGGTAGGTATTTGTTGACATCTCCCAAAGTAACGTTCAATCTTCCTTAGGCTCCGTAATCTGACACATATTTGGTAGGTCAGTTTTAATTAGCATGGTTTCCATATAATGGTGATTGTTGATGAGTTGACTTGAAAGAGAGGAAGCAGATGTGTAAGTGCTTGTTGGCACTGAGAACCACGAGTTGCCTGTCTCTTGCAGGTTAGGAAAAGGATTGTCATGGCCTGACATATCGCTATGCCTGACTGGAAATTTAGAAGGCTCCACCATCAGTCCAGAATAAGTGCTCTGTAATGGGGATACAATGTGGTTCTGAGAAGTAGATGTAGTTGTAGTAGCAAAGTCCTCAATGGGGCCATTTACTTGAGTGTAGCTGCTATGTGAATGCCAATTAAAAATGCTCAACTTTTTTAAAACAGCAGGTTGATTTACCAAAATCTGTTCTGTTTGTCTAACCGATATTGGTGATGGGTGGTTAGGTAAGTCACATGGAGATAGGGCATTTGTATTAGTGACAATCTGGATGGTATGAGGCTTTTGTATGAAAGGCACAGGTAAACTTGTGGAGGCTGAAAATGCGCTCTCTCTACTAATTTCTGGAATAAATTCAGAGTTACGATCATCTTCGTTGACACTTGCTTTAACATGCTTCTTGTTATCTTGCACTAATGAAGATATTTGAGACACATTATTAATCCCAACTCTTCTTTCTCTTCTTTGCACTCTTAATAAAAGTTGAGGATGACCTCTTTTGAAATTTGGATTATAGTAGGTCTGTAACTAAAATCAAAGGATTACATTATTTAGTTTCTTTATAAACCAAGGTAAAACTGACAAGCAAAGCTAAGTTATAAAAATGTATTCCTTTAATGAAACCAACTAAATAGCATCAAATAAAACACCTCCATTAGTAGTTTAACAGGTAACATGTTAGAAAGAATATGATCCTCAATGAAAAATATATTTTATATATACAGTAAATACCACTTTAAGTTGCTTCAGGACTTATATCTGGTTTCACAGTGCTAGGAAAGTTTGTCAAACATCCAATATTTTAACATATCCAGCTGTTCTCAACTTCAAAAAATAAAACTTTTTAACGATTTGTTAGCTCAAGTTTAAATTCGGTTTTAGCTACATATGTAAATGTGCTTTCTACGTCACATGATTTCATCTTACATATTGCCAATAAGTGAAAATGTTGGAATACCTTACTCAAAAGAGAGATGTTGTTTTCTTCTTCCAGAAAGACAGGTAGTGAAGCAGATCTTTGAAAAGTTTGTCGCTTTTTACTAAATCCATAAAAGTTAAGCTGTCGAATTAAACTCTTCATACTCTTGGTTTCAAATATTCTGAAAGGTGCCTTTCTTTCCAAGACTTCTTTCTTAAAGAGTTCTTCGTGGATCACTATACATGTGCCTCTCTCATCCCACCAAATAGGTTCAAACTGATCACTTTCAACTATATTCCAAAGTTTTTGTGGAAAGGTGAGTGAAAGAAAATTAGTCACCTCATCTGTTTCAGATACAGAATATTTGTAGCATGGCCTTTTTATCACAAGATCCTCAGACAAAGCCTGAAAAGCATATTCTTCAATCATAGATCTCAAAACTGAGTCCCTAGTAAGTGTATAATCATACAAAGATCTAATGGAGGTTTCTGAATCAGTTGATTCATCCTTAGGAGGCCCATCTTGAATTTCTGAAGGTATATGTGCCATCTCAGAGAAATCTTTCTTCAGATCCTTTTCTCATTTGTCTGATTTTACTGACCACTACTTCAAAAATTGCTTGGCTGGCCAACAGAGAGAAACTCTCTAGACCATCGCAGAGGTCCTCAAAGTCAAAAGGCTGTGACATCACAAAATCACTTGTCTCCTAGCAATCAAAGGGTAGCTGTGACATCACAAAATCACTGGTCTCCTAGCCATTGAAAGGTGATGTTCAGCTAGGGTTTACTTCAGCATCAACTTAAAAATACAGCCTGCTTACAGAAATAGTAACCAAAACCATGAAGCATGCAAAATCTCATTCCTAAAGAATTTTTACACAGAAAAATCACATCAATAAATCTACTTGGTTTCTGAAATACAAGTGATTTATCACCCTTCTATACACACATTTTTCATATTCAGTACTGTTACCCAAGCAAAATTGGCCTACTGGCCTCTGCAATAAAATCTTTTAACTGTCTGGTTTCAACTACTCTGTGGTCTCTGTACTTAACTTTCAGCCTGGCTGGGGCTTTGGCATCTCTAAAACTGTTCATAGGATAATGCTCAGGATGTTATTGATGGCCCTTGAGGAGGAAATAAAGACCCTTGAATTTGACTAATGGCTAAATCATTATTATTCTCTATCACTTGATTATTATCCTTAGATTCTTTCTTTTCTAGCCTCACTGTTTAAAATTACTTTTTTTATTGTTTTGTGTGTATTTTATTTTATTATTTTTTATTTGATTTTTTAACTTTACAATATTGTCCTGGTTTTGCCATACATCAACATGAATCCGCCACAGGTATACATGTGTTCCCCATCCTGAAACCTCCTCCCTCCTCCCTCCCCATACCATCCCTCTGGGTCGTCCCAGCACACCAGCCCCAAACATCCAGTATCATGCATCGAACCTGAACTGGTGACTCGTTCATACATGATATTATACATGCTTCAATGTCATTCTACAAAATCATCTCACCCTCTACCTCTCCCAAGAGTCCAAAAGACTGTTCTATACATCTGTGTCTCTTTTGCTGTCTCGTACACAGGGTTATTGTTAACATCTTTCTAAATTCCATATATATACTTTAGTATACCGTATTGGTGTTTTTCTTTCTGGCTTACTTCACTCTGTATAATAGGTTCCAGTTTCATCCACCTCATTAGAACTGATTGAAATTTATTCTTTTTAATGGCTGAGTAACACTCCATTGTATATATGCACCACAGCTTTCTCATTCATTCATCTGCTGATGGACATCTAGGTTGCTTCCATGTCCTGGCTACTAGAAACAGTGCTGCGATGAACATTGGGGTACACGTGTCTCTTTCAATTCTGGTTTTCTCAGTGTGTATGCCCAGCAGTGGGATTGCTGGATTATAAGGCAGTTCTATTTCCAGTTTTTTAAGGAATCTCCACACTGTTCTCCATAGTGGCTGTACTACTTTGCATTCCCAGCAACAGTGTAAGAGGGTTCCCTTTTCTCCACATCCTCTCCAACATTGATTGCTTGTGGACTTTTGGATCTCACCCATTCTGACTGGTGTGAAATTGAACACCAGGAGGTCTACAATCTCCTACCTCTTTCTCTCGGTTTTCATACTTTTCAGTCTTCAGAAGGGACTGCTTAGAACACGAAAGGAAATAAAGTGTTGGACTTAGAACTCAATCATAAATGTGACAGAAAATCTCAGTTGCAGGTTCGATTTCTTTTTCAGGTTTTCCAGCTCTTGGAGTGTTTCAATCAGCAACAACTTTGGCTATTTCCTGTTGAGATGGAGCCTGGAGTTGGAAATAATTCTGAAATCTAAGCTTGGCATCAATATTTTCTCTTATGAAAATATACTTCTATATTTTATATATGATATATATGTATATATAAGTCTATATCTGTCTATTTTTGTCAAAACTGGACAAAAAACTTGAAAATTGGTAGATCTTTATTAAAAGCAGAGAGGTGAGTGATATAAAAGAGTCCTCATATTTTACATTCAGCCAAGAAAACATATTTTGAAGTATTTCCGCTTACATATATTCAACAACCGAGTCGACTTTTTAATCATTCTTCATTTGGGTTTTAATTTTTTTCCATTTCTATTAAATCTAACAGGAGTTAAAAGCCATTGCACCTTTTTTATACACACACTCATACACACAGGTGTATATATGTCAAAATATAATTTTATGCAACACTATTTAGGTGGCCAAACTCATTGCTTGCTCCCAAGATCTTAAATAAACTGTTTGGGAAGCCTTACATTACTTAATAATTTTCTGGCTGAACAATTCAGATCCTGTTGCTGAAAAGCTCTCCTTTAATCTCGCTCATCTTCCACAATTCTTTCTGTAATAAGAGGTAGGGCTCATACTTATGGGGACACCTTGAACGCATAAAATCACAACTCTCATTTACTTAGATATATTGTTCAAAGAACGCTGTTGCTCTCCTCACATTGGACACAATTTTATTTTATTTATTTTCAATATAAATATATGTATTTTAATTGGAGTCTAATTGCTTTACAATATTGTACTGGTTTTGCCATACATAAATATGAATCTGCCACAGGTATACATGTGTGCCACCTCCCTCCTCATATCATCCCTCCTGGTTATCCCAGTGCACCAGCCCCAAGCATCCTGTATCATGCATTGAACCTGGACTGCCAGTTTGGTGACCTATGTTATTATACATGTGTCAGTGCCATTCTCCCAAATCATACCACCCTAGCCGTCTCCCAGAGCTCAAAAGACTGTTTTATACATCTGTGTCTTTTTTGCATTCTCACATACATGGTTATCGTTATCATCTTTCTAAATTCCACATATATGTGTTAGTTTATTCTATTGGTGTTTTTCTTTCTGGCTAACTTCATTCTGTATAATAGGCTCCAGTTTCATCCACCCCATTAGAACTGACTGAAATGTATTCCTTTTAATGGCTGAGTAATACTCCATTATGTATATATCCCACAGCTTTCTTATCCATTCATCCACTAATGGACATCTAGGTTGCTTCCATGTCCTGGCTATTAGAAACAGTGCTGTGATGAACATCGGGGTACACATGTCTCTTTCAATTCTGGTTTCCTTGGTGTGTATGCACAGCAGTGGGATTGTTGGGTCTTATGGCAGTTCTATTTGAAGGTTGTTTTTTTTTTTTTTTTTTTTTTAAAGAATCTAAACAGTGTTCTCCATAGTGGCTGTACTAGTTTGCATTCCCACCAACAGTGTAAGAGGGTTCCTTTTTCTCCACACCTTCTCCAGCATTTATTGCTTGTAGACTTTTGGAGCACAACCAATTTGACTGGCATGAAAAGGTACCTCATTGTGGTTTTGATTTTCATTTCTCTGATAATGAGTGATGTTGAGCATCTTTTCATGTGTTTGTTAGCTATCTGTATGTCTTCTTTGAAGAAATGTCTGTTTAGTTCTTTGGCCAATTTTTTCATTGAGTCGTTTATTTTCCTGGAATTGAGCTTCAGGAGTTGCTTGTATATTTTTGACATTAATTCTTTGTCAGTTGCTTCAGTTCAGTTGAGTTCAGTTGTTCAGTCATGTCCGACTCTTTGCGACCCCATGAATTGCAGCACGACCGGCCTCCCTATCCATCTCCAACTCCTGGAGTTCAACAAACTCACGTCCATCGACTCGGTGATGCCAACCACCATCTCATCCTCTCTCGTCCTCTTCTCCTCCTGACCTCAATCCCTCCCAGCATCAGAGTCTTTACCAGTGAGTCAAATCGTCACAGGAGGTGGCCAAAGTACTGGAGTTTCAGCTTTAGCATCATTCCTTCCAAGGAACACCCAGGACTAAACTCCTGTAGGGTGGACTGGATGGATCTCTTACATCAAGAGTCTTTTCCAGCACTACAGTTCAAAAGCATCAATTCTTCCATGCTCAGCTTTCTTCACAGTCCTACTCTCACATCCATACATGACTACAGGAAAAACCATAGCCCTGACTAGATGGACCATTGTTGGCAAAGTAATGTCTCTGCTTTTGAATATGCTATCAAGGTGGGTCACAACGTTCCTTCCAAGGAGTGTCTTTTAATTTCATGGCTGCAGACACCAACTGCAGTGATTTTGGAGCCCCAAAAAATAAAGTTTGACACTGTTTCCCCATCTATTTCCCATGACATGATGGGACCAGTTGCCATGATTTTCATTTTCTGAATGTTGAGCTTGAAGCCAACTTTTTCACTCTCCTCTTTCACTTTGATCAAGAGTCATTTTAGTTCCTCTTCACTTTCTGCCAGAAGGATGGTATCATCTGCATATCTGAGGTTATTGATATTTCTCTTGGCAATCTTGATTCCACCTTGTGCTTCCTCCAGCCCTGTGTTTCTCATGATGTACTCTGCATATAAGTTAAACAAGCAGGGTGACAATATACAGCCTAGACATACTCCTTTTCCTATTTGGAACCAGTATGTGTTCCAGGTACAGTTCTAACTGTTGCTTCCTGACCTGCATATAGGTTTCTCAAGAGTCAGGTCAGGTGGTCTGGTATTCCCATCTCTTTCAGAATTTTCCACAGTTTATTGTGATCCACACACTCAAAGGCTTCCACATAGACAATAAAGCAGAAACAGATGAATTTCTGGAACTCTCTTGCTTTTTCAATGATCCAGCAGATGTTGGCAACTTGATCTCTGGTTCCTCTGCCTTTTGTAAAACCAGCTTGAACATCTGGAAGTTCACAATTCACATATTGCTGAAGCCTGGCTTGGAGAATTTTGAGCATTTCTTTACTAGCATGTGAGATGAGTGCAATTTTATGGTGATGTGAGAATTCTTTGGCATTGCCTTTCTTTGGGATTGGAATGAAAACTGACCTTTTCGAGTCCTTTGGCCACTGTTGAGTTTTCCAAATATGCTGCCATATTGAGTGCAGCACTTTCACAGCATCATTAAAAGGGGCCAATAGCTCTAAATAGACATTTCTTTAAAGAAGACATATGGATGTCTAATAAACACATGAAATATGCTTAACATCATTCATCATTAGATAAACGAAAATTAAAATTGTAATGAGCAGTCATCTCACACTGTTCAGAGTGGCCATCACCAGAAATTCTACAAGCAAGAAATCCTGGAAAGGCTGTGGAGAAAAGTTAACCCTAATACACTGTTGCCCGTAACACAAACTGGTACAACCTGTATTCAGAACAGTTTGGAGATTCCTTGAGAAACTTGGACTAGACCTGTCATATGACCCAGAAACCCCACTTCTTTGCATATACCCAGAGGGAATTAGGATGGAACATAACACATGTACCCCAATGTTTATTGAAATTGCCTTTACAATAGCTATGACATGGAAGTAATCTAGATGCACATCAGCAGATGAATATATAAGGAAGTTGTGGTATATATACAAACGAAATATTACTCAGCTACAGAAAGGCATATATTTGTGTCACTTTTAATGAGGCAGTTCAACCTACAGCCTATTATTCAGAGTGAAAAAAGTTAGAGAGAGGCAAATATTGCACATTAATGCATATAAATTGGATTTAGGAAGACAGTAACAATAACCCTACCCACGTGGAGGCTAGTAAAGAAGATCCACATATAAATAACAGACTCTTAGACTGGGATGATTTGAGAACATAGCATTGGAACAGGTATATTACCATATATAAAAGAGATGATCAGTGCAAGTTCAGCATATGAAAGATGCACCCAACTCTTGTGCTGTGGAAGAACCCAGAATCATGGGGTAATAAGGAAGGTTTGAGTTGTGTTCAGGATAGGGAGATACATATTTTCATGTGGCTGGTTCATGTTGATCTATATGTCAAAAATCATCACAGTAATACATAGCAATTCTATTCCAATTAAATAAATCATTTTTGTAAAAAGAAATTAGAAGAAATTAAAAAAAAATGCATTTAGAAATAGCATGGACATGATCCAGAATACAACCTCAACAGCTGTTTTATACCTACTCAAGAAAGTGCTGTGATGAACATTGGGGCAGCACTGTTTATAATAGCCAGGACATGGAAGCAACCTAGGTGTCCATCAGCAGATGAATGGATAAGAAAGCTGTGGTACATATACACAATGGAGTATTACTCAGCCATTAGAAAGAATAAATTTCAGTCAGTTCTAATGAGGTGGATGAAACTGGAGCCTATTATACAGAGTGAAGTAAGCCAGAAGGAAAAACACCAATACAGTATACTAATGCATATATATGGAATTTAGAAAGATGATAACAATAACCCTGTGTACGAGACAGCAAAAGAGACACTGATGTATAGAAGAGTCTTATGGACTTTGTGGGAGAGGGAGAGGGTGGGAAGATTTGGGAGAATGGCATTGAAACATGTAAAATATCCTGTAAGAAATGAGATGCCAGTCCAGGTTCGATGCACGATACTGGATGCTTGTGGCTAGTGCACTGGGACGACCCAGAGGGATGGTATGGGGAGGGAGGAGGGAGGAGGGTTCAGGATGGGGAACACATGTATACCTGTAGTGGATTCATTTTGATATTTGGCAAAACTAATACACTTATGTAAAGTTTAAAAATAAAATAAAATTAAAAAAAAAAAGAAAGTGGACTTAGGGCCCTTCCCCCCAGCCCATGACCCGCCTCCGGCCCCCGCCCTCCAAGTCCAACCTCCGATCTGTTTAATAAGAAGGCGCCTGTGTATGGCAGAGCTGGTGTGAGACGAAGAGTCAATCCTTCCCAGCCACCGGGATAATCAAGAGTTTGGCGGGACCTTCAAGCACACACCGAGATAATGAGGAGCCAGATGAAAAGCACAGACTCTGGCGCTGAAATGGATTAATAAGGAACTTAGTGATTTGGCCCGTGACCCTCCAGCACAATGTTCTGCAGGTCCAGTTGGGGATGATATGTTTCATTGGCAAGCCACAATTATGGGACCTAATGACAGCCCTTATCAAGGCGGTGTATTCTTTTTGACAATTCATTTTCCTACAGACTACCCCTTCAAACTACCTAAGGTTGCATTTACAACAAGAATTTATCATCCAAATATTAACAGTAATGGCAGCATTTGTCTCGATATTCTAAGATCACAGTGGTCTCCTGCTTTAATTATTTCTAAAGTTCTTTTATCCATTTGTTCACTGCTATGTGATCCAAACCCAGATGACCCCCTAGTGCCAGAGATTGCACGGATGTATAAAACAGACAGAGATAAGTACAACAGAGTATCTCGGGAATGGACTCAGAAGTATGCCATGTGATGCTTAAAGTCAGACTAACCTGCATTATAGCTGGAATAAACTTTAAATTAGTGTTTTGTTTTGTTTTGTTTTTTATTTTCTTATCTGGCTGCTCCCCTATCAGACCTCATCTTTTTTAATTTTATTTTTTGTTTACCTCCCTCCATTCATTTACATGCTCATCTGAGAAGACTTAAGTTCTTCCAGCTTTGGACAATAACTGCTTTTAGAAACTGTAAAGTAGTTACAAGAGAACAGTTGCGCAAGATTCAGAATTAAAAAAAAAAAATGGAACATGTGTATTATGTGGCCAATGTCTTCACTCTAACTTGCTTATGAGACTAAAACCATTCCTCACTGCTCTAACATGCTGAAGAATCATCTGAGAGGGAGGGAGATGGATGCTGAGTTGTCACATCAAAGGAAGCAGCATTATTCTAACAGCGTCCATTCTTTTTTAAGCCTTCCACTGTTAGAGATTTGAGGTTACATGATATACTTTATGCTCATAACTGATATGGCTGGAGAATTGGTATTGAATTTATAGCATCAGCAGAACAGAAAATGTGATGTATTTTATGCATGTCAATAAAGGAATGACCTGTTCTTGTTCTACAGAGAATGGAAATTGGAAGTCAAACACCCTTTGTATTCCAAAATAGGGTCTCAAAACATTTTGCAATTTTCATTTAAATTGTTAGGAGGCTTGGAGCTATTAGTTAATCTATCTTCCAATACACTGTTTAATATAGCACTGAATAAATGATGCAAGTTGTCAATGGATGAGTGACCAACTAATAGCTCTGCTAGTAATTGATTTATTTTTCTTCATTAAAGTTGCATAAACCAAAAAACAAAACAATAAAGAAAGAAAGAAAGTGGACGTAGGAGGGGCAGACCATGTGTGCTGGTATAGAGGCTGAAAGTCAAAGAAGATAAGCTTGAGATTGCAACTATGTTTTTGCAGCATGACCTCAGTATCATAGTCTAAGTAGTGGAAGATGCATGTGGCAGAATGCAAGCTTAGTAGATCGGCATGCCTACTCTGGAACAGAGGTGCAGTAGGAGTTAAATGCATGCACTTGAGCGTCGTTTCAGGAGTGACGGTATATGTGTTTCAGAGTGAAGATAAATAGGTGCAGCAAAAGTGCTCTAAAATGTTGGAAAATACTTGTAAGAAGGCAGGTTCAGAGTGGAAGCTCAGTATTTGTGTGACTAATGTTATAGACTTAGACTTAAATTGAAGAAAGTAGAGAAGACCACTAGATGATTCAGTTCAGTTCAGTCGCTTAGTTGTGTCCGACTCTTTGTGACCCCATGAATCGCAGTATGCCAGGCCTTCCTATCCATCACAAACTCCCGGAGTTCACTCAGACTTATGTCTATCGAGTCAGTGATGCCATTCAGCCATCTCATCATCTGTCGTCCCCTTCTCCTCCTGCCCCCAATCCCTCCCAGCATCAGAGTCTTTTCCAATGAGTCAGCTCTTCACATGAGGTGGCCAAAGTACTGGAGTTTCAGCTTCAGCATCATTCCCTCCAAAGAAATCCCAGGGCTGATCTCACTCAGAATGGATTGGTTGGGTCTCCTTGTAGTCCAAGGGATTTTCAAGAGTCTTCTCCAACACCAGAGTTCAAAAGCATCCATTCTTTGGTGCTCAGCCTTCTTCACAGTCCAAGTCTCACATCCATACATGACTACTGGAAAAAGCATAGCCTTGACTAGATGGACCTTTGTTGGCAAAGTAATATCTCTGCTTTTGAATATGCTATCAAGTTGGGTCATAACTTTCCTTCCAAGGAGTAAGCATCTTTTAATTTCATGGCTGCAATCACCCTCTGCAGTGATTTTGGAGCCCCCCCCCCCCCAAATAAAGTCTGACACTGTTTCCATAGTTTCCCCATCTATTTCCCATGAAGTGATGGGACTGGAGGCCATGATCT
Organism: Bos taurus; assembly: GCF_002263795.3. Classification (NCBI taxonomy): domain Eukaryota; kingdom Metazoa; phylum Chordata; class Mammalia; order Artiodactyla; family Bovidae; genus Bos; species Bos taurus. The sequence continues at coordinate 27,082,398 of NC_082638.1, forward strand.
TTTTTTTTTTTTTTTTCCTGAATGTTGAGCTTTAAGCCAACTTTTTCACTCTCTACTTATGATTCAGGTATGACCTAAATCAGATCCCTTATGATTATACAGTGGACGTGACAAAAGATTTAAGGGAATAGATTTGATAGAGTGCCTGAAGAACTACAGATGGAAGTTCATGAAATTGTACAGGAGGCAGTGACCAAGAACATCCCCAAGAAAAGTAATGCCAAAAGGCGAAATGGTTGTCTGAGGAGGCCTTACAAATAGTTAAGTAAAGAAGAGAAGCAAAAGGCAAAGGAGAAAAGGGAAGATATACCCATATGACTGCATATTACCAAAGAATAGCAAGGAGAGATAAAAAAGCCTTCCTCAGTGATCAATGCAAAGAAATAGAGGAAAACAATAGTTGAGAAAGACTAGCGATTTCTTCAAGGAAATTAGAGATACCAAGGGAATATTTCATGCCAAGATGGACACAATAAAGGACAGAAATTGTATGGACCTAAAAGAAGCAGAAGATATTAAGAAGAGGTAGCGAGAATCTATACAGAAAAGATTGAAGAACTATACAGAAAAAATCTTCATGATCCAGATAATCATGATGATGTGATCACTCACCTAGAGCCAGACATCCTGAAACATGAAGTCAAGTCAGCCTTAGGAAGCATCAATACAAACAAAGCTAGTGGAGATATGGAACCCCAGTTGAGCGATTTCAAATCCTAAAAGATAGTTCTGTGAAAGTGCTGAATCCAATGTGCCAGCAAATTTGGAAAATTCAGCAGTGGCAACAAGACTGGAAAAGGTCAGTTGTTCCAGTATATGTATTTTAGAGCTTGTTCTCTGTAGTGGTGTAATGTGTCCCACAAAGTGTTAGACAGGACTGAAGCAAACTAGTGCAAAATGTTGCAAGATTTTTTTGTTTGTTTTGTTTTGTTTTGTTTTCACCTGTGGCAGCTTTTCTCCAGTAATAGTTAATTGTGAAAGTGGAGCAGGTGCTTGGCTTTCAGGGACCCTGGTGGTGCCAAGTGTACAGGGTTCAGGGACACAGAACTGACTAGACCACAGGAGTTATGACCCTATCAGAGTCTTTTTTTGAGCTTCTTGTAGCTGGCGATCAGAAGGCCTCTTTTGCCAGTCTTTCTCCCTAGTTCCACCCATTGAGGCACTTAGAAGGCTTCGTTGCCTGGAATCCTTCCCTGTTGTTCAATGTGTCAGCACATAGAGATACCTCCCTGGCTGGGGTCCTACTCTGTAGATCAGTGCATCAGGCACTTAAAGAAGCATCGTGAGTAGGGTTCGACTCTAGTTTTGTGCATCAGGCACTTAAAGGAGCACCTGGGTGGTGTCCTGCTCTGTATTTCAGTGTGTTCAGCATTTGATGGGTCAGCCTCACTATTGTAGTAACTGCTGATGCTATCATGTGGAGAGAGAGAGGCTATGGTGATTGCTCCACCCCCATACATGTGACTCAGTGATATCGCCTTGCTTCCTTGGCTGCCTGGCTTTCCTCCACAGGCGTATCCTAGCACAGTTTCCTCCCTCACAGCCCCTCTCTCCATCTCGCCACAGTAAACAGCAGCCTTCGCCCAGGAATCGCTCCAGAATCCCTCAATTCCAGCTCCCAGCCACTGTGCCTTTCAGGGGACACATATCCTTGGCTGGGGTATGTACAGCTGTAGCAAGGACTCACTGATTCTCATTACATCTAGTTATCCACAGATCAGTTGTTTCACTCTCAGCTTTAAATGTTTATGATTCAGACAAGCCCCCCAATATGGGATTAGACCCCTCCTTCACCCACTCAGGGCTGATTCAGTCCTAATAAGACTCATTATTTCCCCCCCAGTTCTTTCATCCTACTGAGTTTTGCGTGATTCTATATATTCTTTTCCACTGGTCAGGCACTCCTGTCTGCTTTCAGCTGATGTTTTGATTACTTGTCTGTGTCTGAAGGTGTATGCCTGATGTATCCACAGAGAGATGTATTCCACATCTAACTACAGTTCCACCATCTTGTTCTCTCATCTCAAGATAGTTTTAGAGCACAGAATCCACAGTGGCAGTAGGTGTGCTATAAAATGTGAGTTCAGACATACACCTGAGGGCAAGCTCAGTGATTTTAGCACAGCTGATCTAAAGCATTGATTTACTATTGGCCAGACACATGGTTCAAATATTACGAAAATTATTTATGGTGTGCCAATTCTAGAGCACAAGATCAGTCGTTGTGTAACATTTGCTGTAGAATGCAAGTTCAGTTGTGGAAAGAGGTATGCTCCACAATGCAACTGAGACGTTTTAGTCATCTTGTGGTAGAGTACATGCTCAGTAATGGTAGGAACTGTGCTCTAGTATTCATTCAGTAGTGGCTGGAAGCATGTTGCCATTGCCAATGGGATAGCTTCAGACAGCCTGTTCTAAAATGCAAGCACACTAGTGGCAGAATGTATGCTCCAGATTGCAAGCTAAGTAGTTTCAGTACTTCTATGCTAGAGCTCAGACACAGTAGTGATGTATGCAGGCTGCAAAGAGCCATCCTACTATTTGTGTCATGTCCGCTCTAGAATACAGTCTTAGTACTGGTGGGGAGAATCCTCAAAAGTACAATCTCAGGAGACAAAGAACAAGTTCTCTAAAGCAAAGATTCAGTATTCGAACCATACTTGCTCTAGATCATGGTTCTGTATTACCAGGGGTGTGTCTAAAGTGTGCTTCAATGTTGAGATGCATGCTGAAGAGCTAAGTTCAGCAGATGAAGCATGCCTGCATTACATGTGCTTCAGAGTGTTGTCTCAGGAGTTGCAGTACACTTGCTTAAGAGTGCACACTCAGTAAGTGAGGGACATATTCTCTTGAACGCTGGGTTTTTATTTTTGGATGCATATCCAGAGATCAAACTGAGAAAATGTGATATGCCTGTTCTGCCACACAAGCTCAGTAGTGGGAAGATAAGTCCTCAACAGTGCAAGCACATGGGTTGTGGCATATGTGTGTTGTGACACATGATCAATTGAGGCAGGAAATATGAAGTATACACCAAGTCTCTAGTTGTGGAAGATCATCCATAGATGTAGCTGTGGAACACAGGTACACTACTCACAACTTATACAGTCTAGAGTGCTGGATGGCTAGCAGCATAATGGCTGATATAAAATGCCACTGGAGTGATGGTTGCACACACCTTCTAGAGCAATACTTCAGGGAAGTGACTTTAATGCTTCAGAATTCAAAGTCACTAGTGGTGACACAGTTGATCTAGAATGACGGTTCACTCGTGGGTAGGATATGTGTTTTATAATGCAACCTCCACTTTCCTGGAATAGGTCCTCCAGAGTGCAAATTCAGTAGTTGGGACACATGCTCTAGAGTACAGGAAGAAGAGTTTGGGGAAATATGCAACAGCGGGCAAGCCAAGTCATTGGCAAATTTCAGCTGCAGAGTGTGGGATCATTACTTTAAGCTCACAGGCCATGGGGCAAGATTAGTAGTAGTGGAACTCATGGTCTATAAGGCAGGCTCAGCAGTGATTAAATAGTGTAACAGGGTGCAAAATCAGTAGCTGAACCGCTTACAAGTGGCAAGACACATGCTTCAGAGTGCAAAATTAGTATTGGCCACACACATGCTCTAGGCCACATGCTCACTGGCTGTGCCATGCCTGCTTAGTGTAAGGACTCAGAAGTGACAGGTGTGCTATAGTACTAGGATTGATACTGCCGGGATGCATGATTCAGTGTGCAGGTGTGTAGCTCAGGCATTCTTACTCTACAGCATAGTCTCTGTAGTGTCAGAACATTGGCTCTTGAAGGCACACACAGTCATGATGGGAGATATGTTCCAGAGTAAACCGCAGTAGTGCAAAACCCATGATAAAATGTGTGCACTCTGCAGTCATGAGAGCTGTACTCCCAATTGCAAGTTCAGTTACTGTGGAATGTGTGAAACTAGAGCATGTTCTCTGCAGAGCCCGGATGCCTGCCCTTGAACTCATGCTCAGTAGAGGTGTACCATGTCCTCCAGTGTTCAAACTCACTATGTCTATAAGAGTGATGGCTCAGGTGTGTCCAGAAGTAAACAAACATCAGAGTGCAAGTTCAGTAATTGTTTAGGCACACCTGAACTACAGCGCAGGTTGAGTAGTGGCCTGACTTACCTATAAAGCAACAAGCTAATTATTGTGATTTTTATTGTTTAGAGTGAAAATTCAGCAGGCAACGAACTCTTGTTGTGGAAGGCAATTTCAGTAGTGCAGGGATGCAGAATCCAGAGTGTAATATACCAAAAGTGTATGTGTACTTCCAACAGGCATGTTTTAGGGACAGGCTCAGTAGTGGCAGGCCATATTCTCAATAACCCGGGTTCAGGAGTGATGGGATGTATGCTCTACTGTGCAGTCTCAGTGACAGCAAGGCACTTGTTCTAAATTTTGTCAATAATCTCAATAGTGGCAGAAAGGGTGATCCAGATTAGAAACTAAGTAGTTGTAGCGTGCGTCCTCTGATGGTGGTCTCAGTATTGACAAGCGCATATTCCAGAGTGCAAAAGTCTTGTTTGTAGCATGTGTGCTTTGAAATCGGAGAAGGAAATCGCAACCCAGTCCAATATTCTTGCCTGGAGAATTCCATGGACAGAGGAACCTGCTGGGCTGCTCTCCATAGGTTCGCACGGAGTCGGACAAGACTAAAGCGACTTAGCATGCATACATGCGTTGGAGAAGGAAGTGGCAACCCCCTCCAGTATTCTCGTCTGGAGAATCCCAGGGATAGGGAAGCCTGGTGGGCTGCTGTCTATGTGGTCACACAGAGTCGGACACTACTGAAGTGACTTGGCAGCAGCAGCAGCAGTGGTTTGAAATCAGGGGTCAGTAGTTGTGAAAAGCTTCTTGCATTTTCAGTTGTTACGGCATCCCAGGTCGAGAGTGCAGGCACACTTGGTTGTGATATTTATGCTCTAGAGTTGTAATGTATGTTCCAGAGTGCAAGCTAATTAGTATACCTGTTCTAATTCAATTCTCAGTAAAAGCAGAATGCAAAGTCCTGATTTCAACCTCAGTAGTTGCTGCATGCATAATCAGAAGTAGTGCTTCATACACTCATGAGTGCCAGATCATGAGCTGCAGCATAATTGTCACAGAGTGGGGCACAAGTAGTTGCTGGATGCATACTACAGAGGGTGAGCTCAGTAGCTTCGTTACATGCATGTTTCACACTGTGAGCTCAATAGTACTCGATGGTACTACATTGAGAGTATTCCTACTTTAGAGTACTTGCTTAACAGGGGCAGAATGCATACCTTTGAATATAAACTCGGTAGACTCGTCCTAAGGTGGCAGTGACATATGAGAAGGAGTTCAATTTTTCCCCAGTAAATACCTCAACGGATTGTCAGGATATGGAGTAACTTTCACTAAACCATTTCTATATGCTGGCAGAGGACACCAGAAAGGCCAATCAATTTGCTCATAATGAGGGAGGAGAAGAGATAAACAAGAAAAGAGAGACAAAGGATTTAGGGATAGAGACTGATTCTAGAACCAGATACGCAACAATGGACTGGTTCTGAATTGTAACCCTGCTTATTTAAATTAGATGAAGAGCACATCATGTGAAATGCCAGACTGGATGAAGCACAAGCTGGAATCAAAATTGCTGGGAGAAATAGCAATAACCTGAGATACATAGATGACAAAACCCATATAGCAGAAAGTGAAGAGGGACTAAAGAGCCTCTTGATGAAAGTGAAACAGGAGAGTGCAAAAGCCAGCTTAAAACTCAACATTCAAAAACGAAGATCATGGCTTCTGGCCCCATGATTGAGAGATTTCACTTTCACTTTTCACTTTCCTGCATTGGAGACGGAAATGGCAGCCTACTCCAGTGTTCTTGCCTGGAGAACCCAAGGGGCAGGGGAGCCTGGTGGGCTGACGTCTATGGGGTCACACAGAGTCGGACACGACTGAAGTGACTTAGCAACAGTAGCAGCCGCAGATGGGGAAACAATGGAAAGGCTGAGAGACTTTATTGTCTTGGCTTCAAAATCACTGTAGATGGTGGCTGCAGCATAAAATTAAAAGATACTTGCTTCTTGGAAGAAAAGCTATGACCAACCTAGGCAGGATATTTAAAAACAGAGATATTACTTTGCCAACAAAAGTCTTTCTAGTCCAAGCTATAATTTGTCCAGTAGTCATATATGGATGTGAGAGTTGGACTATACAGAAAGCTGAGCCCTGAAAAATTGATGCTTTTGAAGTGTGGTGTTGGAGAAGACTCTTGAGAGTCCCTTGGACAGCAGGGAATAAAATTAGTCAGTAAGACATTCAGTCCTGAATATTTATTGGAAGCACTGATGCTAAAGCTGAATTTGGCCACCTGATGCAAATAACTGACTCTTGCAAATGACCCCAGTGTTGAGAAAGATTGAAGGCAGGAGGAGAAGCAGAAGACAGGATGAGATTGAGTCCATCACTAACTCAATGGAGATGAGTTTGAGCAAGCTATGGAAGTTCGTGATGAACAGAGGAGTCTGGTGTGTCACAGTCCTTGGGGTTACAAATAGTTGGACACGACTGAGAAACTGAACTGAACTTGTGTTGGGGAGAGAGAGTCAATTCCTATGCAGATTGATAAGAAGTCTGGCCTACCCAAAGAAGAGAAAAATATCTGGATTCTTGAGGAGGAGATAGGGTTCTGGAATTCTCAAGGAGGAGAATTGCTTGCTTGTTTGTTTTTCTCTATATTCATTAGTCTTAGTCACAGAAAATGTTTTGTTTTGTTTTTTCTTTAAACCTTGAAATGATGATTACACAGCAAACAATTCAGTTTAAACTCTGTAATTAGAATTATATAGCAACAGTGTATCATGCTTGAGGACAGTTTCTCCTCCCTGAAAACCTTCTGACGAATCCTTATATTTTAGAAGCTATATTATGGGAGTGGGTCTGGTAGGATCTTTCTATTGTTAACTTCTAATCCTGTTATCCTAAAATATAAATTGTGGGAGTAGGTCTGGTAAATTTTTCACAAATTTCAGACATGCTTTTGATGTATTATAATAACTAAATTAAAATGTATGTAACTCCCTGGCTAACACTAGCAAGGGGGGCATTCTCTGGCCCCCTTCTGATGTCCATGTCAGAAGCTTTCTCTGTTCTTTTCTTACTTTAATAAAACTCTGATATACAAGAACTCTTGAGTGATCAAGCCTGGTCCTTAGTCCTGAAGTTAAATCTTCTTCTCAGAGATCATGAATCCAGCACTATCCATCTTAAGCTTTTAGAGAAGGAGAAGTTTCCATACCACAGGAAACCCTCTCAGAGGTTGATTCAGTGGGCCTCTTTGGAATCTCAGAGGGTGGTATAACCACCCCACACCACCATCTCAGAATTCAAGCCAAAAAAGCAATTATTAGTGGGGAATTGCCTCACGGTCTCGTGTCCACCCACAGTGAGTGGGGGCTTTGTACAGGGGCGCCCTCTGCATCTTCAGTCCTTAGAATAAAGATGGGGTTTGAATGCTCTACAGACACTCTGAGAGAACTAATGTGATGTAGCAGGCGGAAGCACATAATGCCAGAGAGAGAAAAATAAACAAAGAGAAGGAATGTTCCCACGGGAAGGCTCTAAGACCACACTGCAACCCCTGACCTGCTTACAGAACAGACGATGCCCTAGTATTTACTGAAGGAGAGCACGCTAGCTTTCCTTATGGACCTCCCAGGAGGCAAAGATTCAGAATGTTGACAACCAGAGGCAGAAGGCCATAACCTTTTAGGCCCAGGAGACTGCATCTCCTGCCAAGCTGTGAGCAGACTCTATTCATGAGCAGCCACTAACCATGACTTCCTGAGATCTGGGACAGTTTATGGCTGCCAAGAGTGTCATAACCTGAGAGCAACTCCTCTGAGGAGATGCACAGCTCACCATGCATGGACTGTATCCTTGTGGAGTATCTGAGAAACTGACCAGAATGAACCTGAGCAGTGCACGAAAAACATGGTCCACCAGGAACTATGACATCACAGCTATCCTGAAAACCTGGGTGGCTCTCTGGAAGAGTGTACTCTGGAACATCCTGGAACCTGAGCAGCTTGGACCTGGAAAGTGCATTAGACAAAGGGCCCACCCGGGACTATGCTCTGGCAGAACACCAGGCCACTTTGGCCTGGGAATAGCAGGAGATGCATGGCTCAACTGGGACTGGGCATTCATAGAACACCCAGAAATATGAGCAGCTTGGGCCTTGGAAGTGCAGGAGACAAAGAACCCACCTGGGACTGTGCCCCAAACAGAGAACTGGGGAGTCTGGACTGCTTGGGCCTGGGAAGAGCAAGAGATACATGGTTCAACTGGGGCTGGGCCCTCATACAACACCTGGGAATCTGAGCAGCTTGGACTTGGGAAGTGCAGGAGACACACGGCCAACCTGGGACTTCACGCCTAGCACAGGATGGACCCTAGGTAGCTTGGGCCTGGGAAGTGCGTGAGATCCATGGCCCTTCTGTAACTGTGCCCTCAAGGGACACCCAGGAGCTTGAGTGGCTGGATCTGAGAAGTGTACATCACCTTGGACTTTGGCAGACCCTGTGCTGTCCATTCACAACAAAGGCTACCCACAAATCCCAGTGGTATTTGTTTGCAGTGTTCCTGCCTCTCCACAGCAAAACAGAGCAAATGACCCTGAATAAGGGTCTATTGTCACCTCTTCCTATCAGGGCTCAGATTAGACATTGAAGAGACTTGCAAGCAGAGGAGGCCAGCCTAAGTAAAGATAAGACAGGGGAACCACTCAAGAAGTGGCGGGTGCAACAGATTAAAATTAAGCAGTAAAATTGCATTTAAGGACAATTGTGGACTTTGAGAAAAAGTGCAAGCTAGAACAAGGGATAACCTGACACTGAACTGACCCCAGAATATTTTTTCTAATTTTTGTGTTCAATTATGTTTCAGTTTATTTTATATTGTACATTTGGGAGTTCAAATTCTAGTCTAGGTTTTTTAATTTTTGCTTTCTGGAATTTGTTATGCATTTTGTAGTATTAAGAGTCTATTTTTTAATATCCATTTTCACTCAGGGATTTGATTACAGGCTTAATTGCTCTCTTTCCTTTTGACTTTCTTTTCTCCTCCTGATCACCTCTATCTAGCTCTTCCCTCTTCTTTTCTATACATAATGCTGTGGATCTCTTTGACTGTCCAGGATGTGGAGTTATTTCACCACTAACATGGGGTTTTGTCTTCTGTGCAATGTTGAAAGTGTAGTCTTGAGGTTACTGCAAGAGGGGGACCAAAAACCAGAGGCAGGTAGCTCAGCTCCAGAACTTTGGATCATCATAGAACCCCTGGCCCCAGGGAAGAGTGATAGACAAGATCCCATCCAAAAGGATACATGCCTACACTGAAAGCAAGCTCCATTCAAGAGCAGCAAGCTCCAGTGCAAGACAACCCATGCTAATCTTCCAGCAAAACAAGAACACACTCAAGAAAATTACAAGGCACTCTTCTAAATTCAGTCACTCAGTTGTGTCTGACTCTTTGCAACCCCATGGACTGCAGCACACCAGGCCTCCCTGTCAATCACCAACTCCCAAAGTTTACTCAACTCATGTCCACTGAATCAGTGATGCCATCCAACCATCTCATCCTCTGTCATACCTTTCTCCTCTGGACCTCAATCTCTCCCAGCATCAGGGTCATTATAAATGAGTCAACTCTTTGCATCTGGTGGCCAAATTATTGGAGTTTCAGCTTCAGCATCAGTTCTTCCAATGAATATTCAGGACTGATCTCCTTTAGGATGGACTTGTCGGATCTCCTTGAAGTACAAGGGCCTCTCAAGAGACTTCTCCAACAATACAGTTCAAAAGCATCAATTCTTTGATGCTCAACTTTTTTTTTTTCAAATTTTATTTTATTTTTAAACTTTACATAATTGTATTAGTTTTGTCAAATATCAAAATGAATCCACCAGTGGTATACATGTGTTCCCCATCCTGAACCCTCCTCCCTCCTCCCTCCCCATTCCATCCCTCTGGGTCGTCCCAGTGCACTAGCTCCAAGCATCCAGTATAGTGCATCGAACCTGGACTGGCATCTCGTTTCATAAATGATAGTCCAACTCTCACATCCATACATGACTACTAGAAAATCCATACCTTTGACTAGACAGACCTTTGTCGGCAAGATAATGTCTCTGTTTTTTAGTATGCTGTCTAGGTTGGTCATAACTTTCCTTCCCAGAAGTAAGCATCTTTGAATTTCATGGCTTCAATCACCATCTGCAGTGATTCTGGAGCCCTTCAAATGAAAGTCAAACATTGATTGCCCTTCAATTTGCCATAAAGTGGTGGGATCAGATGCCATGATCTTAGTTTTCAGCTTTAAGCCAACGTTTCACTCTCCTCTTTTGATTTCATTAAATGACTCTTTAGTTCTTCCCTTTCTGCCATAAGGGTGGTGTCATCTGCATATCTGAGGTTATTTCTCCTGGAAAACTTGATTCCAGCTTGTGCTTCATCCAGCACAATGTTTCTCATGAGGTACTCTGCATAGAAGTTAAATAAGCAGAGTGACAATATACAACTTTGACATATTCCTTATCCTATGTGAAGCTAGTCATTCCATGTCCCGTTCAAACTGCTGTTTTCTAGCCTGCATAGAGGCTTCTCAAGAGGCAGGTCAGCTGCTCTGGTATTCCCATCTCTTTCAGAATTTCCCAACGTTTATTGTAATCCACGCAGTCAAAGTCTTTGGAATAGTCAATAAAGCAAAAGTAGATCTTTTTCTGGAACTCCCTTGCTTGATTGATGATCCAGTGGATGTTGGCCATTTGATCTCTGTTTCCTCTGACTTTTCGAAAACCAGCTTGAACATCTTGAAGTTTACGGTTCATGTATTGCTGAAGCATGGCTTGGAGAATTTTTAGCATTACTTTACTAGCATGTGAGATGAATGCAATTGTGCAGTAGTTTGAGCATTCTTTGGCATTGCCTTACTTTGGGATTGGAATGAAAACCAACCTTTTAAAGTCCCGAGCCACTGCTGAGTTTTTCAAATTTGCTGACATATTGAGTGCAGCACTTCCATAGCATAATCTTTTAGGATTTTAAATAGCTCAACTGCAATTCTATCACTTCCACTAACTTTGTTCATAGTGATGCTTCTTAAGGCCCACTTGACTTCACATTCCAAGATGTCTGGACCTAGGTGAGAGATCAGATCATCATGATTATTTGGATTGTGAAGATCTTTTATGGACAGTTCTTCTGTGTAATCTTTGCCAACTCTTCTTAATATCTGCTGCTTCTGTTGGGTCCATACCATTTCTGTCCTTATTGTGCCTATCTTTGCATGAAATATTCCCTTGGAACCTCAAATTTTCTTGACGTGATCTCTAGTCTTTCCCATGCTATTACTTTCCTCTATTTCTTTGCACTGATCACTAAGGAAGGCTTTCTTATCTCTCCTTGCTATTCTTTGCAACTCTGTATTCAAATGGCTATATCTTTCCTTCTCTCCTTTGCCTTTCCCTTCTCTTCATTTCACAGCTATTTGTAAGGCTTTCTCAGGCACCCATTTTGAGTTTTTGCATTTCTTTTTCTTGGGGATGATCTTGATACCTGTCTCCATCCATGGTTCATCAGGCACTCTATCACACCTAGTCCCTTAAATTTATTTCTCACTTCCACTGTATAATAATAAGGGATTTGATATAGGTAATTCCTGAATGGTCTAATGGTTTTCCTTACTTTTTTCAATTTAAGTCAATATGTGGAAATAAGGATTTCCTGATCTGAGCCCCAGTTAGCTCCTGGTCTTGTTTTATGCTCTCTAGGAGGAGTAAGCATCTTTTAATTTCATGGCTGTAGTCACTATCTGCAGTGATTTTGCAGCCCCCCACCTCCCCAAAATAAAGTCTGCCACCATTTCCTCTGTTTGTGCATATATTTTCCATGAAGTGATGGGGCAGGACGTCATGATTTCAGATTTCCTAATGTAGAGCTTTAAGCCTACTTCTTCACTTTCCTCTTTTATTTTCATCAAGAGATTGTTCAGTTTCTCTTCACTTTCTGCCATAAGGGTGGTTTCATCTGCATATCTGAAGTTATTGACATTTCTCCTGGCAATCTTGATTCCAGTTTTTGTTTCTTCCAGCCCAGCATTTCTCTGCATAGAAGGTAAATAAGCAGTGTGACAATATGTAGCCTTGAGGTACTCCTTTTCCTATTTGGAACCGGTCTGTTATTCAATGTCCAGTCCTAACTGTTGCTTCCTGACCTGCATACAGGCTTCTCAAGAGGCAGGTCCGGTGGTCTGGTATTCCCATCTCTTTCAGAATTTTCCAGTTCATTTTGATCCACACAGTCAAAGGCTTTTGCAGAAGTAGATGTTTTCCTGGAACTTGCTTTTTTTTTTTTTCAAAGATCCAGCAGATGTTGGGAATTTGATCTCTGGTTCCTCTGTATTTTCTAAAACAAGCTTGAACATCTGGAAGTTAACACTTGATGTATTGCTGAAGCCTGGCTTGGAGAATTTTGAGCATGACTTTGCTAGCATGTGAGATGACTGCAACTGTAGGGCAGTTTGAGCATTCTTTGGCATTCCCTTTCTTTGAGATTGGAATGAAAACTGACCTTTTCCAGTCCCGAGCCACTGCTGAGATTTTCAAATTTCCTGGCATATTGAGTGCATCACTTCCACAGCATCATCTTCTAGGATTTGAAATAGCTCAACTGGAATCAAAGCCTTAATAGAACCCCCTAATTCTCTCATGAACACTGCATTGCCTCTCAGAAAAAAATGAGATCCACAGCCATCTTCTATAACAACAACAAAATAATTCCTTCAACTAGAAAACCTTCACAATCCACTGGTCCCACCACATTCACTGGGAGGAGTCTAACCAATTAACAGCAATGATGACCCTCCCGTTTGCAGAAAATAGACCTCAAAGACAGCCATCTAAACAACATGAAAAGACAGAGACATATCCAGCAGGTGAAGGAACACAATAAAAATCAACAAATCAATGAAAGAGGAGGAGATAAGAAGTCTACAGGAAAAACAATTCAGCATAATAATAGTCAAAGTCTTGGAAATAAATCGAGCTACAGATAAATAGACTTTAGACATGTATTGAGAAGATCAAAGGGGTGTTTTAAAAGGACCTAGAAGAAGTAATGAATAGTCAATCAATAATGAACAATGCAATAACTGAGATAGAAATCACTCTGTACAACAAAAACAGTAGAGTAACTGAAGCAGAAGAAGGACTAAGTGAGCTGGAAGATAGAATGTTGAAAATAAGTGAAGCAGAACAGGAAAAAAAAATAGAGAAATGAAGACAGCCTCAGAGACTTCTGGGACAATGTTAAATGCCCCACATTTAAATCATAGGTTTCTTGGAGAAAGAAGACAAAAGGAAAGGGCATGAGAAAATATTTGAGGAGAAAATAGCTAAAAACTTCCCTGAAATAGGAAAGGGAATAGACATCTAAGATGAAAAACCCCAGAGTGTTCCACAGGGATAAATCCAAGACAAAACATATCAAAATACACATTAATCAAAATAAAAACAAACAAATAAATATACACAATGAACAAATATTCAAGGAAACAAAGGAATAACAACAAATAACATAGACGGGAATCCCCATAAGCATAACAGCTGATCTTACCCTAGAAACTCTTCAGCTTAGAAAGGAATGGCAAGATATACTTAAAGTGATGAAAGGCAAAAACCTACAGCCAAGATTACTCTATTCAACAAGGATAGCATTCTAATTCAAAAGAGGAGTCAAAAGCTTAACAGACAAACAAAAGCAATTAGAATTCAGAACCACCAAACCAGCACTTCAGGAAATGCTGAAGGATCTTATCTAGATTGGAAACAGAAAAGCTTTACAAAATAAATCCACAAAAATATATAGTAAATGGTAACAAGATCATACCTAGCAACAACTACCTTAAACATAAATGAGCTAAAAGCTCCAATGAAAATACAAAGACTGGCTGAATGAATATAAGAATATACTGCCTGCAAGAAAACCACCTCATAATTAGGGACACGTACAGAGTGAAAGTGATGACCAGGAAAAAGCTATTTTGTGAAAATGGAGAGCAAAAGAAAGTGGGAGAAGCAATACTCATATCAGATAAATGGGCTTTAACCAAAGACCACTATAGGAGACAAAGAAGGTTGCATTACCTAATAATCAAGGTATCAATCCAAGAAGAAGCTATATGCACCCCATGTAGGAGCACCTCAATACAAGAGACAAATGCCAACAACTATTAGAGCAGAAATAGACACTAACCAATAGTATTGGGTGATTTTAATACTTCACTCATAACATGGACAGATCATCCGGACAGAAAATCAATAAGGAAAACTCATGTTTTAGATGATACATTAGACCAGTTTGACCTAATTGATATCTACAGGGCATCCCACCCCAAAAGAACAGATTTCACCATTTTCTCCTTATTCTCAAGTGCAAATGGAACATTATCTTAAGACAGATCACATCCAAGCTCACGTCTAACCTTGGTAAACTTCAAAAAATTATAATATTTTCAAGCATATTTTCTGATCACAATGTTGTTAGATCAGATATCAACTGCAGGAGAAAAACATAGAGGAAACACAAATAATTTGGAGGCTAAACAGCTGCTGCTGCTAAGTCACTTCAGTCATGTCTGATTCCGTGCCACCCCATAGACAGCAGCCCACCAGGCTTCCCCGTCCCTGGGATTCTCCAGGCAAGAACACTGGAGTGGGTTGCCGTTTCCTTCTCCAATGCATGAAAGTGAGAAGTGAAAGTGAAGTCACTCAGTCGTGTCCGACTCTTAGGAATGCCATGGACTGCAGCCTTCCAGGCTCCTCCGTCCATGGGATTTTCCAGACAAGAGTACTGGAGTGGGGTGTCATTGCCTTCTCCAAAACAGAAGAAAATTCAAATTTGAATTCAATAAAATTCAGAGATTTTTATGAAAAAAAAAAAAACTCTGCCAAAGTAGTCATAGATGGAACATACCTCAACATAATGAAAGCCTAATATGACAAAACCATTTCAAACATTATTATCAATAATCAAAAACTTAAAACATTTCCTTTAAAATCAGCATTAAGACAAGGGTGCCCATACTCATCACTACTAGTTTTGGAAATTCTAGCCACACTTTTCAAAGAAGAAAAAGGTATAAAAAGAATCCTGATTGGAAAAGAAGAGGTAAAACTCTCTATATTTGCACATGATATTATCCTTTACACAGAAAACCCAAGAGATGCCACCAGAAAATTACTGGAGTTAATCAATGAATAGAGTAAATGTGCAGGGTATAAAATTAATACACAGAAACCCTTATATTCCTATACACTAACAATGAAAATTCAGAAAGAGAAATTAAGGAATAATCCTGTTCATCATTGCAATGAAAGGAATAAAATAACTAGAAATAAATTTGCATAAAAAGACAAAGGGCTTCCCTGATAGCTCAATTGGTAAAGAAGCTACCTTCAATGTAGGAGACTCCTGTTCAATTCCTGGGTCAGGAAGATCCCCTGAAGAAGGGATAGGCTACCCACTGTAGTATTCTTGGGCTTCCCTTGTGGCCCAGCACGTGAAGAATCCTCCTGCAATGTGTGAGACCTGCACACAATGTGTTTGAGCCTTGGGTTGAGAAGATCCTCTGGAGAAGGGAAAGGCTATCTATTCCAGTATTCTGGCCTGAAGAATTACAAATTCCATACACTGTATGATCCATGGGATTGCAAAAAGTCAGACATGACTAAGCAACTTTCACTTACCCAGAGAGATACAAAATAAGCATTGATGAAAGAAAGCAAAACACATACAGATGGAGAAACATACCATGTTCTTAGATTGGATTAATTGATATAGTTAAAATGAGTATACCACCCAAAATAATCAATAGATTCAATGCAATACCTACAATATTTTTCATAAAACTAGAACAAATTATTTTATGATTTGCATGGAAACACATAAGACTTTGAAGAGACAAAGCAATTTTGAGAAAGAAGAATGAAACTAGAAGAGTCAAACTTTTTGATAAGACTACACCACAAAGATATCAAGAGAGTATGAAACTTGCACAAACATAGAAATACAGACCAATGGAACAAAATATAAAGTCCAAAGATAAATTCATGCACCCATTATCTTTGACAATGGAGGCAAAAATATGCAACCAAAAAATATATTTTCTTCAAAAAGGGTTACTGGGAAAACTGGACAGCTATGTGTAGAAACTAGAACAGTATCTAACATCAAGTTCAAAATAAACTCAAAATGGATTACAGATGTAAATGTAAGACCAGAAAATATAAAACCCTTAGAGTAAAACATAGGTATAACCACTCTAAAATAAGACACAGCAAGATCCTCTATGACCCATTGCCTAGAGTAAAGGAAATAAAAACAAAATTAAAAAAAAAAGCAACCTAATTAAGCTCTATAGCTTGTGTACAACGAGGAAACTATAATTAAGGTGAATATGTAGCCTTCAGTTTTATGTGATTATGGTTTCAGTGTATCTGTCCTCTGATGCCCTCTTGCAACACCTACCATCTTTTTTGGGTTTCTCTTACCTTGGTCATGGGGTATCTCTTCACGGCTGCTCCAGCAAAGCGCAGCCATTGCTCCTTACCTTGGATGAGGGGTATCTCCTCACGGCACCTATCCTGAAATTGAACATGGAATAGCTCCTCTAGGCCCTCCTGAGCCCATGCAGCCACCGCTCCTTGGATCTGGGGTTACTCATCTGAGCTGCTGCCCCAGCTTTGGGTATGGGGTAGCTGCTCTTGGCTGCTCTTGTGCTGTCGCAGCCTTGCACTGTCCGCCACAGCCCCTGACCTCTGACACGGTTTAGCTCCTCCCTGCTGTGCCCCTGACCTTTGACACGGGTAAGCTTCTCTCGGCTACAGCCCCTGACCTCGGACGTGGGGTAGCTCCTCCCAGCCATCGCCCCTGACCTCAGACGTGGGGTAGCTCCTATGGGCTGCTCCAGCGCTGTTGTAGCCTTGCTCTCTCAGCTGCTGGCCCTGACCTCGGACATGGGGTAGCTCCTCTGGGCTGCTCCTGCGCTGTTGCAGCCTTGGAATCTTGGCCACCGTCCCTGACCTTGGACATGGGGTAGCTCCTCCCTGCCACCGCCCCTGACCTCAGACGTGGGGTAGCTCCTCTCAGCTATCCCTGCACCTTCGCAACCTGGCACTCTCGGCTGCTGTCCCTGACCTCGGACGTGGGGTACCCTCTCCGCCATGCTCTGTGCGCCATTGCAACTGCCAGTGCTCTGTGCCATGCCCATGGGGCCGCCCAAGATGGACGGGTCATGGTGGAGAGGTTTGACAGAATGTGGTCCACTGGAAAAGGGAAAGGCAAACCACTTCAGTATTCTTTCTTTGAGAAACCCATGAACAGTATGAAAAGGCAAACTGATAGGATAATGAAAGAGAAACTCCCCAGGTCAGTAGGGGCCCAATATGCTACTGGAGAGATCAGTGGATTACTAACTCCAGAAAGAATGAAGGGATGGAGCCAAAGCAAAAAAAAAAAAAAAATACCCAGTTGTGGATGTGACTGGTGATAGAAGCAAGATACAATGCTGTAAAGAGCAATATTGTATAGGAACCTGGAATGTCAGGTCCATGAATCAAGGCAAATTGGAAGCGGTCAAACAAGAGATGGCAAGAGTGAACATCAACATTCTAGGAATCAGCGAACTAAAATGGATTGGAATGGGTGAATTTAACTCAGATGACCACTATATCTACTACGGTGGGCAGGAATCCTTTAAAGGAAATGGAGTAGCTATCATGGTCAACAAAAGAGCCAAAAATGCAGTACTTGGATGCAATCTCAAAAACGACAGAATGTTGTCTGTTCATTTCCAAGACAAACCATTCAATATCACAGTAATCCAAGTCTAGGCCCCAATCAGTAATGCTGAAGAAGCTGAGGTTGAACGGTTCTATGAAGACCTATGAGACCTTTTAGAACTAATAATCAAAAAAGATGTCCTTTTCATTATAGGGGACTGGAATGCAAAAGTTGGAAGTCAAGAAACACCTGGAGGAATAGGCAAATTTGGCCTTGGAATACAGAATGAAGCAGGGCAAAGACTAATAGAGTTTTGCCAAGAAAATGCACTGGTCATAGCAAACACCTTCTTCCGTCAACACAAGAGAAGACTCTACACATAGACATCACCAAATGTTCAACACCGAAATCAGATTGATATTTTTGTAGCCAAAGATGGAGAAGCTCTATACTGTCAACAAAAACAAGACCAGGAGCTGACTGTGGCTCAGATCATGAACTGCTTATTACCAAATTCAGACTTAAATTGAAGAAAGTAGGGAAAACCACTAGATCATTCAGGTATGACCTATATCAAAATTACTTATGATTATACAGTGGAAGTGAGAAATAGATTTAATAGAGTAGATCTGATAGATAGAGTGCCTGAAGAACTATGGACAGAGGTTCGTGACATTGTACAGAAGACAGGGATCAAGACCATCCCCATAGAAAAGAACTGCAGAAAAGCAAAATGGCTGTCTGAGTAGGCCTTACAAATAGCTGTGAAAAGAAGAGAAGCAAAAAGCAGAGGAGAAAAGAAAAGATAGAAACATCTGAATGCAGAGTTCCAAAGAATAGCAAGAAGAGATAAGAAAGCTTTCCTCAGCGATCAATGCAAATAAATAAGGAAAACAAGAGAATGGGAAAGACTAGAGATCTCTTCAAGAAAATTAGAGATACCAAGGGAACATTTCATGCAAAGATAGGCTCGATAAAGGACAGAAATATTATGGACCTAACAGAAACAGTAGATATTAAGAAAAGGTGGCAGGAATACACAGAAGAACTGTAGAAAAAAAAAGCTTCTGCACAACAAAGGAAACTATAAGCAAGGTGAAAAGACAACCTTCAGAATGGGAAAAATAATAGCAAATGAAGCAACTGAAAAACAACTAATCTCAAAAATATAGAAGCAATTCCTATAGCGCAATTTCAGAAAAATAAATGACCTAATCAAATAATGGGCCAAAGAACAAAATAGACATTTCTCCAAAGAAGACATACCGATGGCTAGCAAACACATGAAAAGATGCTCAACATCACACATTATCAGAGAAATGCAAATCAAAACGACAGTGAGGTACCATTTCATGCCAGTCAGAATGGTTGCGATCCAAAAGTCTGCAAGCAATACATACTGGAGACGGTGTGGAGAAAAGAGAACCCTCTTACACTGTTGGTGAGAATGCAAACTAGTATAGCCACTATGAAGAACAGTGTGGAGATTCCTTAAAAAAACTGGAAATAGAACTTCCTTATGACCCAGCAATCCCACTGCTGGGCATACACACCAAGGAAACCAGACTTGAAAGAAACATGTGTTCCCAAATGTTCATCACTGCACTGTCTCTAATAGCCAGGGCATGGAAGCAACCTACATGACCATCAGCAGACAAATGGATAAGAAAGCTGTGGTACATATACACAATGGAGTATTACTCAGCCATTGAAAATAATACATTTGAATCAGTTCTAATGAGATGGGTGGAACTGGAGCCTATTATACAGACTGAAGTAACCCAGAAACAAAAACACCAGTACAGTATACTAATGCATATATATGGAATTTAGAAAGATGGTAATGATAACCCTGTACATGAGACAGCAAAAGAGACGCACATGTATAGAACAGTCTTTTGGACTCTGTGGGAGAGGGAGAGGGTTGGATGATTTGGAAGAAATACTATACATTGAAACATGTATAGTATCATATATGAAACAAATCACCAGTTCAAGTTCGATGCAGGATACTGGTTGCTTGGGACTGGTTGCACGATACTGGTACACGGGGACGACCCAGAGGGATGGTACATGGTGGGAGAAGGGAGAGGGGTACGGGATGGGAACACGCGTATACCTGTGGTGGATTCATGTTGATGTATAGCAAAACCAATACAATATTGTAAAGTAATTTAACTCCAATTAAAATAAATATATGTATACTACAAATTAAAAGATCTTCACGACCAAGATAATGACTATGGTATGATCATTCACCTAGTGCCAGACATCCTGGAATGTGATGTCAAGTGGGCTTTAGAAAGCAGCACTACGAACAAAGCTAGTAGAGGTGATGGAATTCCAGTTGAGTTACTTCAAATCCTGAAAGATGATGCTGTGAAAGTGCTGTAGCAATATGCCAGCAAATTTGGAAAACTCAGCAGTGGCCACAGGACTGGAAAAGGTCAGTTTTCATTCCAATCCCAAAGGAAGGCAATGCCAACAAATGAGCAAACTACAACACAATTGCACTCATCTCACACGCTAGTAAAGTAATGCTCAAAATTCTCCAAGCCAGGCTTCTGCAATATATGAACCATGAACTTCCATATGTTCAAGCTGGTTTTAGACAAGGCAGAGAAACCAGAGATCAAATTGCCAACATCCGCTGGATCATCAAAAAAGCAAGAGAGGTCCAGAAAAGCATCTAATTCTGTTTTATTGACTGTGCCAAAACCTTTGACTGGGTGGACCACAATAACCTGTGGAAAATTCTGAAAGAGATGGGATTACCAGAGCACCTGACCTGCCTTGGATAAACTTATATGCAGGTCAGGAAGCAACAGTTAGAACTGGACATGGAACAACAGACTGTTTCTAAATAGGAAAAGGAGTACATCAAGGCTGTATATTGTCACCCTGCTTATTTAACTTGTAGGCAGAGTACATCATGAGAAATGCTGGGCTGAAAGAAGCACAAGCTAGAATCAAGATTGCCAAGAGAAATATCAATAACTTCAGATATGGAGATGACATCACCCTTATGGCAGAAAGTGCAGAGGAACAAAAAAGCCTCTCGATGAAAGTGATAGTGGAGAGTGGGAAAAGTTGACATAAAGCTCAACATTCAGAAAACGAAGATCATGGCATCTGGTCCCATCACTTTATGGAAAATAGATAGGTAAACAGTGGAAACAGTGTCAGACTTTATTTTTCTGGGCTGCAGATGGTGACTGCAGCCATGAAATTAAAAGACACTTACTCCTTGGAAGAAAAATTATGACCAACCTAGACAGTATATTGAAAAGCAGAGACATTACTTTGCCAACAAAGGTCCATCTAATCGTGGCTATGGTTTTTCCAGTGGTCATGTATGTATGTGAGAGTTGGACTGTGAAGAAAGCTGAACGCTGAAGAACTGATGCTTTTGAACTGTGGTGTTGGAGAAGACTCTTGAGAGTCTTTTGGACTCCAAGGAGATCCAACCAGTGCATTGTGAAGGAGATCAACCCTGGGGTCTCTTTGGAAGGACTGATGCTAAAGATGAAACTCCAGTACTTTGGCCACCTCATGTGAAAAGTTGACTCATTCGAAAAGACTCTGCTGCTGGGAGGGATTGGGGGCAGGTGAAGAAGGGGACAACAGAGGATGAGATGGCTGAATGGCATCACTGACTCGATGGACGTTGAGTCTGTGTGAACTCCGGGAGTTGGTGATGGACAGGGAGGCCTGGTGTGCTGTGATTCATGGCGTTGCAAAGAGCCGGACACGTCTGAGTGACTGAACTGAACTGAACTGTCGCCTTCAGAATTGGGAGAAAATAATAGCAACTGGAAAACTAACAAAAAAATTAATCTCCAAAATATGCAAGCTGCTCAAGTACCTCAATACTCAGCTACAAATACTACTCAGAAAAACAAACCAAAGAAGATATACAGATTACTAAGAGACACAGAAAAGCTGCTCAGCATCACTCATCATAAAAGAAGTGCAAATCAAAACCACATTGAGGTATCATTTCACACTGGTCAGATTGGCCATGATTAAAATGTCTACAATGTAATTGCTGCAGAGGCTGTGGAGAAGAGGGAACCTTTTTAAATTGTTGATGGGAATGCAAACTGGCACAACCTTTATAGAGTACTTTGTGGAAACTCCTTAGAAAGTTGAAAATAGAAGTGCCATATGACCCAGCAATCCCACTCCTGGGCATGAACCTCAAGGAAACTAGAATTGAAAGAAACACAGTATTCTAGTGTTTACTGAAGCACTGTTTACAATAGCTAGGACATGGAAGTGACCATGAGGTCCATCAGCAGATGAATGATTAAGGACATTTTGCTACATATGCATATGAAATATTACTCAATAATAAGAAGTCATGCATTCGAGTCAGTTCTAATGAGGTGGAAGAGTGTGAAACCTATTACACAAAGTGAAGGAACTAAGAAAGAGAAAGACAAAGCTGTACATTAATTCATATATGTGGAATTTATAAAGATGGCCTATATGCAGGCCAGGAGAAGAGACAAATATCTAAAGAATAGACTTTTGGACTCAGTGAGAGAAGGTGAAGGTGAAGATTTGAGAAAATAGCATTTAAATGTGTACAGTGCTATATGTAAAAAATAGATGACCAGTGTGAGGTTTTATAACATGGGTGCTATATAATACCCATGTCACAACTTCTGAACTTGCAATCTAATACATGCATCAACCACCAATGAGCCCACATTCTAGTGCACATCATGCACGTTCTGAGCTTGCAGCCTGGAGCTCTCATTTTGCCCCTTCCAACCCCACGATCCAGGGTAGGCTCGTAGTAACTGCTGAATTTTCACTTTTGGGGAGGCATCACAAACTTATTAAACCCACATTCTAGTGCAAACATGCTGCATCTTGAACCTGAACTCTGGAGCAGGCATCTTGCCACTACTGATACTGTTTATCATCATCTACTCTTTCACTGTCATGACATGCTTCCGTTGCTTCTTCATCTCCTCTGGTCAACACACTGAGTTGTTTATCACCATCCAGTGTTTACTTCAGTCCTGTAACCTGTTTTGAGTGCTTGTTCAACCCACTCCAGGTCAAATATATCTAGTATTCAATGCTGCGACAGGTTATGTGTTTCTTCATCCTCCTCTGTTTAAACACACTGTAATTTACCACCCTTTGCATTTCAGTTCTGTGACATGCTTCTATCCACTCCAGGTCTAACAGAGTCAGTAGATTATCATCATCCAATGATTTAACTGTGGAACATTCCACAAGTCTTCTTCATGCACCCCATGTCAAACATACCCAGTAGCTTATCACCATCCCGTGTTTCAGTGCAGTGACATGATGTAAGTGTTTCTTCATTTTCTCCAGGTAAAGCACACTCAATAGTTTGTCACCAATGTTTCACCTGTGACATGATTCTTCTTAATTTATTTAGTTGGCTGTGTTGGGTCATAGTTGTGGCACGTAAGATAGTCCTTGAGACAAGCCAACTCTCACCATGGCATGCAGTCTCTGGAGTGTGAGAACTTCAGTGTTTGCAGCTGTGCAGGTTTAGTTACTCTGTAGCATATGGGATGTTAGTTTCCCAGTCAGGGATTGAACCTTCATCCCCTACACTTCAAGGTGGATGCTTAACCACTGAACCACCAGGAAAGGCCCTGTGACATGCTTTAAGTGCTTGCTTTTACACCCTATATCAAAAAGACACATTGTTTGATGGGATTATATCACCATCCAGGGTTGCAAAGCATTTGGCATGCTTCAAGAACTTCTTCATCCACATTGGTCAAATACAACCAGGTGTTTATCACCATGCAGCACCATTCCATGCAATGTGCTTCCTCATTGATTACTCGTTGAACACTTCCAATAGATTATCATGATCTACTGTTTCAGTGCAGTGACACCTCAAGTTATTCTTCACGCACCCTGGGTCAAACACATCCAGTTGTATATCTCCATCCAGTGTTTCTTCATCCAGTGAAAGCTGTGACATGCTTTCAGTGTTTCTTTATCCACCCCAGGTCAAACGTACTCAGTAGCTTATCATTATCCACACTTTAAAGAGGTGATTCAGCCGCATCTTGGTCCACCTGACCTAAAATAGACTCATCAGCTTATCACCTTTTGTTTTTCACTGCTGTCACAAGTTCAAGTGCATCTTTATCAAACACACCAGTAGTTTATCACCATCCAGTATTTCCAAGCTCTGACACAACTGCTTTATCATCCAGACTATAAAAATACATCCAGTAGTTTATCAACGTCAGTGTTTCAGTGCTGTGATGTGATTCAAGTGCCTATTCATCCACACTCTGGAAATACACACTCTGTAGTTTATTACCATACAGTGCTCAGTGCCTTGACATGTGACATGCTCCAAATGTTTCTTTGTCCACCTGGTGTCAAATACTCAATAGTGTATCAACATCTATATTTCAGCATGTGCTTCTTTGTCAATCCTGGCCCATCACTTCTAGGAGTTTACCACCTTCAGGGTTTCAGTGCTGTGATATACTTCATGTGCTTCATCCTCTCCTGTAAAACATACTCATTTGTGTATCATCATCCCGTATTCAGTAGAGTGATATGCTTCAAGTGCTTAATAGTCCATATCAGTCGAACGTTCCCAGCATTTTATCATTCGCCCAGGTTTCAGGGCTGTAACTTGTGGCATATATTAGGTGTTTGTTTGACTCCCAGAGGTCAAACTCAACAAGTGTTTTTTCACCATTCAGTCTATCAGTGCTGTGACATACACCAGTGATTCCTTATCTACTCTGGGTTAATACACACATCCATTCTTTCAGTGCTGATTAATTCACAAGGCTTCCTCATCTATCCTATTTCAAATACATACAGTCGTTTATCAACATCCAGTGTTTAAGTGCTGTGACACACTTCAGGTGCTTCCTTATTTACCCATGATTGATGTTTTTCGGTCACACAGCCATGTCCAGCTCTTTGCAATCCCATGAACTACAGCACATCAGGCTTCCCTGTCCTTCACTATCTCCTGGAATTTGCTCAAATTCATGCCCATTGAGACAGTTATGCCAACATTCAACTATTTTATTCTCTGTCACACCCATCCCCACCTGCTTACAATCTTACCCAGCATTAGTGTCTTTTCTAATGATTTGGCTCTTTGCATCAGGTGGCCAAAGTATTGCAACTTCAACATCAGTCCTTCCAATTAGTAGTCAGTGTTGATTCTCTTTAGAACTGACTGGTTTGAACTCTTTGCAGTTCAAGGGACTCAAGAGTCTTCTCCAGCACCACAGTTCTAAAACATCAATTATTTGGCATTCAACCTTCTTTATGGTTCAGATCTCACATCCATGCACGACTACTGGGTAAAACCATACCTTGATTATATGGACCTTTGCCAGAAAAGTGATGTCTCTGGTTGCATATGCTGTCTAGGTTTGTCATAGCTTTTCGTCCAAGAAGCAAGTGTCTTTTAACTTCATGGCTTCAGTTACCATGCACAGTGATTTTGGAACTACAAAAATAAAAATCTGTCACAGTTTCCCTTGTGTCTTAATCTATTTGCTATCAAATACTTTGGCCATCTCACATGAAGAGTTGACTCATTGGAAAAGACTCTAATGCTGAGAGGGATTGGGAGCAGGAGGAGAAGGGTACGACAGAGGATGAGATGGCTGGATGGCATCGCTGACCCGATGGACATGAGTCTGAGTAAACTCCGGGAGCTGGTGATGGACAGAGAGGCCTGGCATGCTGCAATTCATGGGGTCACAAAGAATTGGACATGACTGAGTGACTGAACTGAACTGGACTGATGGGACTGGACGACATGATCTTAGTTTATTGAATGTCGAGGTTTAAGCCAGCTTTTTTAATTCCCACTTTCATCTCAGCAAGGAGCTCTAATTCCTATTCTGCTTTCTGTCATCCGCATGTCTGAGTTTATTGATATTTCTCCCAGAAATTTTGATTCCAGCTTGTGCTTCTTCCAGTCTGACATTTTGCATGGTATACCTTGCAGGTAAGTTCAAGACAGTCTTGATGTACTCCTTTACCAATTCTGAACAAGTCCTTTGTTCCTGCCTGATTCTGTTACTTCTTGACCTGCATACAGGTTTCACAGGAACCAGGTAATGTGGTCAAGTATATACATCTCTTTAAGAATTTCCCACATTTTCAGTGACCCTCATATGCAAAGTCTTTAGCATAGTGAGTGAAGCAGAAGTAGATCATTTTCTGGAATTCCATGCTTTGTCTATGATCCAGTGAATGTTGGCAATTTGATCTCTGATTCCTCTGCGTTTCCTAACCCTATTTGTACATTTGAAAGTCCTCAGTTCACATATTGTTGAAAACTAGATTGAGGAATTTTGAGCATTACATTGCCAGCATATGAATTGAGCACGATTGTGCAGTAGTTTGAGCATTCCATCACAATTCCCCTCTTTGGGATCAGAGTGAAACTGACCTTTTCCTGTCCTGTGGTCATTGATGATTTTTCCAAATTTCCTGGCACATTGAGTGCAGCATTTTAACAGCATTATTGTTATTGTTTTAATTTGAAATAGATCAGATCAGTCGCTTAGTCGTGTCCAACTCTTTGCGACGCCATGAATCGCAGCACGCCAGGCCTCCTTGTCCGTCACCAACTTCCGGAGTTCACTGAGACTCTCGTCCATCAAGTCAGTGATGCCATCCAGCCATCTCATCCTCTGCTGTCCCCTTCTCCTCCTGCCCCCAATCCCTCCCAGCATCAGAGTCTTTTCCAATGAGTCAACTCTTCGCATGAGGTGGCCAAAGTACTGGAGTTTCAGCTTTAGCATCATTCCTTCCAAAGAAATCCCAGGGCTGATTTCCTTCAGAATGGACTGGTTGGATCTCCTTGCAGTCCAAGGGACTCTCAAGAGTCTTCTCCAACACCACAGTTCAAAAGCATCAATTCTTCGGCGCTCAGCCTTGTTCACAGTCCAAATCTCACATCCATACATGACCACAGGAAAAACCATAGCCTTGACTAGACGAACCTTTGTTGGCAAAGTGATGTCTTCTCTTGAGAAATGTCTATTTAATTCTTCTGCCCACTTTTTGATCGGGTTGTTTGTTTTTCTGGTATTGAGTTGCATGAGCTGCTTGCATATGTGGCAGATTAACTCTTGGGCAGTTGTTTGATTTGTTGTAATATGCTCCAGTTCTGAAGCCTGTCTTTTCACCTTGCTTATAATTTCCTTCATTCTGCAGAAGCTTAGAAGTTTCAGTCAGTCGCTTTTATTTCCTTCTGTTTTTATTTCTATTACTCTTGGAGGTGGAACATAGAGGAGAAGATCTTGCTGTGATTTCTGTCAGAGAGTTTTCGGCCCATGTTTTTCTCTAAGAACTTTATAGTTTCTGGTCTTCCACTTAGGTTTTTAATCCATTTTGCATTTATTTTTGTGCGTGCCATTGAAAAACATTTCATTCTTTTAATGTGGTTGACCTGTTTTCCCAGAACTGCTTGTTCACGAGGTTGTCTTTTTCCCATTGCATATTTATGGCCCCTCTGTCAAAGACAAGGTGGCCGTGGGTGTGTGGCTTCATCTCTGGACTTCCTATTTTGTTCTGTTGATCTGTATTTCTGTCTTTGGCCCAGTATCTTACTATTTTGATGACTGTAGATGTGTAGTATAGTCTGAAGTCAGGAAGTCTGATTCCTCCGTTTCCATTGTTTCTCAAGAGTTATTAACTCATTGGAGGTCTTTTGTGTTTCCACACAAATTGTGAAATTATTTGTTCTAATTCATTGAAAAACACCATTGGTGTTTTTATAGGGATTCCATAGTTGAATCCAAGAATATCAATGGTGAATGAATGTACCAATAGATTGCATTGAGTTGTATACTTACTGATGGTCACTATATTGATTCTTCTAATACAAGAACATGGTATACTTCTTCATCTACTTGTGCTATCTTTGATTTCTTTCAACATGGTTTTAGAGTTTTATGTACCAGGTCCTTGCTTTCTTTGGAGGAATATATTCCTAAATATTTGGGTCTCTTCATTGGATCATGAATGAGATACTTTTCCTTAAGTTCTCTTTCTCCTTTTTCATTGCTGGTGTATCAGAATGAAAGCGATTCCTGAGTATATATTTTGTATTCTTCAGCTAACTCTATTCATTGATTAGCTCGAGTAATTTTCTGCTGGCGTCCTTAGTGTTCACTGTGTGGAGGGTCATGCCATCTTCTAACAGTAATAGTTTGTTTGTGTTCAATCTGTATTCCTTTTATTTGCTTTTCCCCTGATTGTTATGTCTAGGACTAATTTAAAAACTAATTCCAATGTGTTTTTCACCTCAGAAAAGCTTACTGATGAAATTACTAAGCACTGACGAATCTCAATTCTACCAGATTCCCACAATAGAATCATGAAGATCTTCAGGAGTTACGGGTAATTTTTTGGGCAGCAGGGAAGCAGAAACTGTTTAAGTCTTTAGAAAAATGTATCATAATCAAATTAGTCGGAATATTTGTAGTCTTTCCTTCAGTTTCAGAAAACTCTACATCCCTAAGTGTAATGCAGGGCTTTCTAACTGAAACCAAGAAACTCACCAAGACCTCACCAAACTCTAACAGTGCAAATTAGAAAAATTGTGTTACTGTGCTGTTAAAATTTGTGAGCTTTATAGCCAAATTAAGAATTTAACCTTCAAGATGGTTGTGCTAAAGATCCTGCTAAAACAGGTGTGGCCACAGGGCAAGGGAAGAGGGAAGGTATGGGTGACCCTTGAATGAAGTGTGGTCTGGGGTAGAGGCAGGTTCCAAAGTCACAGCTGAGAAGAGTCTGGCAGGGCCACACCTGTAAGTGCCACAGCCATGACTTTGGGTGTGTCCCTCAGGCCTGCATCTGAGGAGGAGCAGCACCCGAGTCCAGAAATGACCAGAGACAGTACACCAGAGCAGCCTCGGCAGACAGTTATTGTTGTAAATGTGGATGATCCCGGGAAATATCTGAGAGAGCGGGAGTCCCACTACCCATGCCCGTCAGTCAGAATCCCTGTGTTTGCACTCACTAGTGCAGTGAAAAGGCACAAGGTGGAACTGGAAGGGGCTGCTGTTCTCATCTGCTGAGAGTGCCAGACCAATTCAGACACACACCTACCATCCGTTGTGAAGACAGGACACAGGTCAAACACTCAGGGCTTTCTTGTTGAAGGCACACACACACACACACAGAGGTACATTACCCCCTTGCTTGAGGACACAGTGTGCAACAGGGACTGCAAATCCTGACCAGGTAAGCAGTGACATGACACTACCCAGCACACACAAGTCAGGAGGAGGACAGTAGGTGTGAGAAACAGCCCCTGGTTGGGGGATGCAGACCACCTCAGATGCAAAACACCAGAGGGGACACGGAGCAATGAATGTGTCTGATGGTATGGCAGGGCCGGAGGCATCAGTGTTGGCTGGGCAAGTGGAAGAACCCAGCATCGTTGGAAACTCCTGTTCCAGTGTGCTTCTTCTACCCAAGACTAGGACTGTTGCTATTGGATCTTCTGGCCCAGCATGTGGCCTGAATGGCTCCTTGACCTAAAGCAGATTATGAACCACCCTCAAGTTTCTGTCATGATCAGCAACCAAGATAAAGACTTTCTTAGCTACAAGATTGAAGGTCAGTGAGGGGGACTGAGGATGGGTGGGTATGGGACCTGGCGGGGAGTAGGAGGATCGTGTTAGCCATGTTCCTGCACTGTGAGACTTTGCAGAGGCATCGTGGAAGCTGTTAATGCCTACCTGGGTGACAAGCTGAGGCACCTAGCAGCTTGCACCTTTACCCTCGTCCCTATCCTGGCAGGTGCAGATGCAGAACCATCCAAAATCCCGCTGCATGCTGATCTTTTCATTTGGGGACAAATCCTACTTCTGGAACACGATGATCGTTAAGGAGTATTACCTTGACATCATTGGTAAAACGTGGCTCCAGGGTGGTGAGTGTAGGTGTGTAAGGAGGTGAATGATCCACCTGCAGAATCCACCCTTGTGTTCGCTTTCTGGAGGTTATAGGGCACGATATTCCACTCCAATCCACTGGTTCTGGGACTGTGAATGAGGAGCACAAGCCACAGGCTAGAAATCAGGAGCCTTAAATTTCTCAGCTGGTTGTCAGGCGACTACTGCCCAGAATCGAACAGGATTGCTGAGGTGCGGTTGCTTTGGGCTTGCATACAGGCGACGATTGATGTTGGAGTTCTTGGATGCTCACGGGTGGGTTGCGGGCCTGGTCAGCCCTGGACTGATCTTGCTTGTGCCTCCAGCAGATCATTGACAAAGACGTGTGGACGACCCTGTGAAGTATTACCCTAGGAAGGAAGTTTCTGCCATGAGGAGTAACTGGCAGAAACACATGTGGTGAAGGGGTCTGGAGGTGGGCCCTGTAGTGACAGCCATGTAGTGGCCGGGACACTGTCCTTTCCCAAATGGGGATGACTCAGGCACATGCAAGCTGTCTGTGGAGCCAGATTCTGGGTCATGCATGTGGCAGATGACCTGCTGAGACTGGGGGCTTGGGGACTCGGTGTGTCCGTGAGTGAATCAAGTCTCCTTCAATTTAACTGTGGTTGCAGTGCAAGAGGCCTAGGTGA
This sequence comes from Bos taurus, assembly GCF_002263795.3. NCBI lineage: Eukaryota > Metazoa > Chordata > Mammalia > Artiodactyla > Bovidae > Bos > Bos taurus. Next base: position 27,112,834 of record NC_082638.1, read on the forward strand.
TACTACTAGAGGCAGGGTGAATTAAGTATATTTGTCAGAATCATCCTTCCGTGGGTGCTGCCATCCCCCAGCCTCCTGTTGCTCACCGAGTTTAAGATTGCCTGGGCCTACACTCCTGCACCTTACCCTGGGAAGGCCTGTCATTGCAAGGGCATCCTCTCCAGGGTCCCAGTGCACCTCTGTGCTGACTTTGGGATCTTCTGTGATTTTGCACATCCACCAATCAGTGTCTCACCATGACCACACTTGCTGCACTGGAAGAGGCTTCAGGCTGCCTTCAGAAAATAGGGAAGTGTTCGGGGAGGAGGTGGACAGAGAGCTCCAAGTGCAGGACGTGGTGCCTACTGATGCCATCTCAGACATTGCTGGACATGGGCATCTTCAGCTCCTGAAACACCTATGTTCCCTGTTTGTGTTTATGTCCCCATATCGAGCCTGTGTGTGTATACACATGTGTGCTTGTGTCGCCTGTGTGTGTGTGTGTGTGTGTGTGTGTGTGTCTCCAGCCCAGGGAAAAAACAGAGATAAACGCGACAGGAGAGGAAATGCCAAGCAATCAGAAGAGGAGGCACAAGGCGTCCCCAGTCTGAGGGTGATTGATCGCCCTATCTCCGCAGGACCCTGTCCAGGATGGGAATGAGGAAAGGATGGTCAGAGATAACTCAGGACCTTGGCTCCAGAAGTCTGCAATGAGACAAAATGCAAAAACACGCTCACTATTTCTCCGTGTTCTTGTATGTGTTTGGACCAGGAAGAGCGGGTGCATGGTCTGTGGATTCACCCAGGGCATATCAGGTGGGGTGGGCCTTTAAAACCACCGCCTGTGGAGCCCACAGTTTGTGGGGACATAGGCCGTCCTGTGGAAATGGTGGATGTGGATACAGAGGACCTGGGATGTTGAGGAGGCTAAGGTCTTGCTGAGAAGGACAGAGACTCGAAGGAGAAAGAGGCACAGATTGATGTACTGGAGACTTGTTCCGCACATGTGAGAAGGAGACCCAGGAAGGTCCTGGGCGAGTGCTTGCCAGGATCAGCCCATCAGCCAGCACCCTCTCTCCATGAGGGTGGCACACACTGGCACAATGTAACACAAAATGCGAGACATGCTAAGGTAGGCTGTCCGTGCAAAACCACAGGCATCCTAGGAGAGACAAGGCGAGAGCGTGGCATGCCTTCAGTCACTTCTAGCCTCCCTGGCTGTGCAGAACGGCGAAGAAAGTGCAGGTGTTGATGTACGTGTGTGCTCCTCTGCCGGGGTATGCCAATGAGGGAGGGAAAAGGGAGGAAGCAAGGATGGTGGGCTTATTGCATGTCTCATAGGAACTCGAGAGAGTGGGATACAGGGAAGCCCCTGGGGCAGTTCGGGGCCTGCTGGTTTTCAGGGTCCAGGGGAAAGGCAATAGCAGTCCTGCCAAGGATACCCCATGGCTCGTGCAGAAAGCCCTGATATAAATTCCCTCTTTCCTCTGGGTCTTTCCCTTGGCTTTGGGCGCCTAAGGGGCAAAGGTGAGTCTCTGCACCTGGGGCACGATTTTGGCAGTCTCTCTGGATCACAATCTCTGATTTTGTTGTAGGCAATCTGCACCAGGTGACACTCAGAGGGAAGCTGCATTCCAGGTGACAGTCTTGGATGTCCGTGTGCCCAACCAAGGACTGGCTTCCTTGGCACGTGGGCTGTATAGGTAAGCAGGGATGCCTGGCTGTAGGGAGTCCTACCGGGGCTTAATGAACCCAATGAAAGAGAGTATTTGCATTTAGCAAATCAATGAGGCCTGGGTGGAATCAAGCCCTCTTGGTGTTTTTGAGATAGAAAAGCTGCTTTCTGCCCAAGGGAGGGATGAGCTGTGGGCCCAGAAAGGGCAGGATTCCCAGATCATCATCTGTTTGGGGACTCCATGGGTCTGGGTAGGAATAAACAGAAGGGACCACCTGTAGGAATGCCACCTTACCATTATGGCTCGGGTTTCATGCCTTGTATCAGAAGAGACCATCTATCTATGTGCACCTTCTTCACAACATTGGATCAAACCCAGGCCTGTCAAAGACTCTGGGGGCCCTTGGAGGCTCGGGCATCTCTTTGGCCTTTTCCTGCTAAAGGGAGGTAGCTCTTGGAGGCACAGTTAGACAGGTGAACACAGAAAGCTACACAGGTAGAAAGAACAGTGGGCCTCACTCAGACTGTTGGGGGTGGTAGGCTAGCAATAGGAACACAACATTGACCAGGAATGACCTAGATAGGAACACACTGAGAAAGCAGTTCTCCAAGTCAGCTGAGCCCAGACGTCCTTGTTTTCTGGTCTCCTGAAAGAATGCACAGGCAATGGATCAGGCCAGCGTGACTGGTACTGTGAAGCTGTCCAAGGTGATGGGAGAATGCAGAACGCAGGCACAGCTCATTCAGCTCTCCAGGGCGAGCATTTCCAACCCTGCCTGATGCTTTGCAGATCGGTCCCTGTCAGGAGCAAGTGCCAAAATTTTGTAACCTTTGAGGCTAAGTCACAGAGCTGGAAGTGCAACCTCACATGTTCAATGAGAAAGTGAACGAAAATAACCAGGACAAAAAAATAGGGTGCTTACCAAAATTGATGCTTCTGGACAAGAAAGTTTGTACTTCTACATATGTGCAATTCCTCTCAGGGATGTTGGTGTGTACACAAGCATGTGTGTGCATATGTGCATGAAAAGCACCTGACGGTATGTTTGTGAGTATGAGGTGTAGAAACTGACCTAACCAGGTGATGGAAGTTGGATAGCGAAACCGTGAAGGTCATAGGGAAAGTACATACTCTGGCCATCAGAAGCACTGGAGCCAGGGTACCAATCCCTGTTATCTCACTGAGTGAGCAATTTCTAAGTGGAATTACAGTGGTGCACCCAGGATACCTGGCAGAAAGGAGAGGCAGAAAGAAAGTGCCTGGGGGTGACCAGTGAGAGTGCCGAGGATCTGAGACACAGAACAGGCTGCAATCCCAAGACACAGAAGCCATGGTGGGTGATCCCACAGCCCCTTGGACATGCAGCAACAAGGGCCTTTCTATCCTTATCAAACTCTGGGATTTCTTTCCCTGACATTGCCATGAGACACATAGACACCAGCCCTGGTACATACACAAAAGGATTGCCCCAAACAGTGCTGTGCCAGAAGCAGAGATAAAGAGACACAAAGTGAGCTCTGTACCCTAAGGCTGTGGTGTCCCTGAACAATAGAGATCAACTGCTGCAAACGGTGGGGTTTTTCCCTTCTCCCCTAGCATCTGGACAGCATCAGGTACTCTATCCCATGGAGAAAAGTATCCAGCCACTTGGAGCCCCTGTCTATCATTTGGATACTCATGGAGAGCTCCCAGTTATTGAAGGTCCTGTGGGACACAGGAGTGTGTTGTTCAGATTGTGGAGCAGGAACCCGTGGTTGGAATTTCCAGATCCAGGTCAATGACAGCGCCTGGGGTAGAGGCAGATGCAAAACCTGCTAGCTCCCTAGAGCAGAATCTGGCCATATGGTGCAGCTGGAGCCCAGGAACCGCGGAAGATGTCCTCCGGTCTAGGGGTGTGTCCATAAGGGTGCCGTCCTGTACCCTCTCAGCCATTGGTCTAGATTTCGGCCAGCAGCATGTGCGCGGCTCACAGCCTAGGGCCGTGCCTGTTTGGCTGATGTACCAGAGCTTATTCTCCCGGTCCTGGGCTCACCACCACCCCTTTCTTCAGCCTCAGGCCACCCCAGACACACCAGCCACTGCCTCCCGATCATACCTCTCACTCCCCACCCCGAAAAAACAAGTGGGTCCCACAGGTTTATTGCAACCTGGGCCGCCATTGCACACAACTTGCTTTGGTGCTCTTATGTCCCATCCTTTCACATATGACCCAGTCTGGGGTCATGGCCAGGACCAAGAATAGCACGAGAGGTGGTCAGAGGAATGCGGGAGAGTCTTGGGACCCCGGACCTACTTAGTTGTGAGCCCAGATGCTCAGGGGGATGGGGCCCTGCAGCCTGCCCTTGTGATGCTGTGCACGGCTGCGACCCTGCAGCCACCAGTTGCAACAGCAGGCGACAATGCGACCCACGTCAGCGTGGAGGTGGCAGGGGATGGCGGGGCCCTGGTGGACAGAGACGTGGCAGGGATCAGGCGGGTGTTCCAGCTGCTTGTGGAAGACATCATGGAGGAGGTGGAGGTTTTGGCTGATGAGGAGCAGCAACGGGGGTCCTCGCAAGACCTGAAGGAGAAGGTGTTAGAGGATCAGGGCAAGGAATTGCCGGGAGCCCCAATGAACTTCTGGCACTAGATGCGCTGCAGGCGCTGGCCACCCTGCAAGTGGAACTGAGCTCTGACCATGAGAAAAACTGCAGGGGCTATGTTTCGTTCATGTGCAAGAGCCATCAGAGGAGGAAGTGTGACTTGGCTCAGAGGAGTGCCATTATCCAGGGCATCTCTGGTTTCTGGGCCAAAGTGGTATCCTTTCTGCTGCTTCTTGGGGTCTGCTGCTCAGGAGGAGGGGGAGGTGCAGAAGCAGGAGCAGGAGGATGGTGGGGACGAGGGCGCAGGATGGGTGCTGATGGACCCTGTAGGAAGTGTGGTACTGGGCAATTGGCAGGCTCCAAAGGCACAGCTGAGTAGAGTCCAGGCAGGGCCACACCCCTGAGTGTCGCTGCCATGAATTTGTGTGTCTACTTCAGGCCTGCAATTGAGGAGGAGCAGCTCCAAGGCCTCTAAGTCAGGAATGACCAGAGACAGTACACCAGAGCAGCCTTGGCAGACAGTTATTGTAAATGTGGATGATCCCGAAAATAACTGAGACTTGGGAGTCACACACACGTACACACAGACACACATACACATACACAAACACACACTAACTCCTTTGCTTTTGGACACGATTTGTTTCAATGACTGCAAGTCTGACCATGTAAGCAATGACATGCCACTACTCAGCATACACAGGTCTGAAGAAGAGTAGGGATCAGAAACAGCCCCTTCTTGGGGAATGCAGACCACCTCAGATACAGAACACCACAAGGAACCCAGAGCCATGAGCATGCCTGATGGTATGGCAGGGCCTGAGGACAACCGTGGTGGCTGGGCAAGCAGAAGTGCCCAGAATCCTTGATGATGCCTGTTCCAGTGTCCTTCCACCCCAGACTAGGGCTAATGTTCCTGGCTCTCCTTGGCTTAGCATGTGGCCGATATGGCTCCTTGACCTAAAGCAGATTATGAACCACCCTTAAGTTTCTGTCATGATCAGCGACCAAGATAAAGACTTTCTCAGCTACATGATCGACTTGAAGTTCAGTGAGGGAGACTGAAGATGGGTGGGTATGGGACTTGGTGTGGAGTGAGAGGATCATGTTATCCATGTTCCTACAATGTGAATGTTTGCAGAGGCTTCGTGGAAGCTGTTAATGGGAGGCAAGCTGAGGTCCCTAGAAGCTTGCACCTTTCTCTTCTGCCTATCCTAGCATGTACAGGTGAGAGCCATCCCCGGTCCCACAGCAATTTGATCTTTTCCTTTCGGTACCAACCCTACTTCTTGAACACAGTGATCATTAAGAAGTATTACCTTGACATCACTGGTAAAACGTGGCTCCTGGGGTGATGAGTGTGGGTGTGCAAGGGTGTGCATGATTCACCTGTGGGGGCCCACCACACCCGTCTCCCCTGTCTTTTTTCAGGGTAAAGGGCACATCATTCCACACCAGTCCATTGGTTCTGGGACTTTGAACAGGGAGGACTCAGCCACAGGCTGGTCACCAGGAGCCTTAATTTTCTCAACTGGTTGTCAGGCCACAACTGCCCAGAATCAAACAGGATTGTTGAGGTGGACTAGTTTTGGTCCTGCATACAGTTGATGATTGATGTTGGAGTTCTTGGCTGCTCATGGGAAGGTTCGGGTCCTGGTCAGCCCAGAGGTGACATTCCTTGTGTTGCCACCAGATCATCAGCTAAGACGAGTGGGACGATCCCCTGAAGTACTACCCCAGCAGGGAAGATTGTTCCATGAGTGCTAACTGACAGAGACACATGTGGTAAAGGGTCTGGAGGTGGGCCATGAAGGGACAGCCATGTTGGAGCCGTGACACTGTCCTTCCCCAAATGTGGATGCTCAGGCTCATGCAAGCTGACTGAGGAGCATGGATTTGGGCCATGCATGTAGGAGGTGGCCTGCTGAGACTGGGGCCTGGGCATTCAGTGTGTCCGTGAGTGAAACGAGTCTCCCTCAAATCAGCTGTGGTTGCAGCATGAGACTCCTAGGTGATACTACTAGAGGCAGGGTGAAGTAAGTATCTTTTTCAGAATCATCCTGCTGTGGGTCCTGCCATCACCCGGCCTCCTGTTGCTCACTGAGTTTGACATTGCCTGGGCCCTTCATTCCCGCCCCTTAACCTGGGAAGATCTATCGTTGAAAGGGTATTCTCTCTGGGATCCCAGTGCACCTGCGTGCTGACTTTGGGATCTATGAATTTCCACATGCACCACTTGGTGGCTCACAAGCACCACACATGCTGCGCTGGAAGAGGCTTCAAGCTACCTTGGGAAAATATGAAAGAGCTCGTGGAGGAGGTGAACAGGGAACCACAAGAGCAGGGCATGGTGCCTACCGACTACATCTCTGACATTGCAGAGACAACCCACCCTTAGACTGGGGACGCCTCATTCCTCCACGTATGGTAACTCAGCACCTCCTCTCCTGTCACCTTTATCTGTGTGTCTTCCCTGGGCCACACACACAAACACATACACACACTCACAAACACGCCGACATAAGCACATGCGTGTATACACACACATGCTTGGCATGGAGACACAAACACAATCAGGAACACGGGCTTCTGAAACACCTGTGTTTCCTGATTGCATTTGTGTTCCTGTGCCGAGCATCTGTGTGTATACATGTATGTGCTTGTGTCGGCTGTGTTTATGTGTGTGTGTGTGTGTGTGTGTGTGTGTGTGTGTGTGTGTGTGTGTGTGTCTGGCCCAGGGCAGACACAGAGATGAAGGCGACAGGAGAGGAGGTGCTGAGCAACCATAAGAGGAGGCACGAGGCGTCCCCAGTCTAAGGGTGGTTGGTCGCCGTATCTCTGCAGTACCCTGTACAGGATGGGAACGAGGAAAGAATGGCCAGTGATAACGCCAGACCATGGCTCCAGAAATCTGCAATTAAACGAAACACAAAAACAAGCTCATCATTTCTACCATGTTGCTGTGTGTGTTTGGACCGGGAAGAGGGGGTGCATGGTCTGAGGATTCACCCAGGACTAATCAGGTGGGGTAGGGCTTTGAAACCACTGGCTATAGAGCCCTCAGTCCGCGGTCACATGGGGCAGGCCTTTGGAAATGGTGGATGTGGCTACGGCAGGACTGGGATGGTGAGGAGGCTAAGGTCCTGCAGAAAAGGGCAGAGACCTGAAGGAGAAAGAGCCACAGATTGTCTGCTGTACTGGAGACTTGTTCCACACACGTAAGTAGAACCGAAAAGGTCCTGGGCCTGTGCTGCCCAGGATCAGCCCAAAAGCCAGCACGCTGTCTCCATGAGGGTGGCACACACTGACACGATATGACACAAAACGCAAGATACGCTAAGCTAGGCTATCCGTGCAAAACGACAGGCATCCTAGGAGAGACAGGGTGTGAGTGTGGCATGCCTCCAGACACTTCCAGCCTCCCTGGCAGTGCAGGTAGGCAAAGAAAGTGCAGGGGTGAGGGTACGTGTGTGGCCCTCTGCCGGGATGTGCCTGTGAGGGAGGGAACAGGGAGGAAGCAAGGGTGGTGGGCTTATTGCATGTCCCAAGGGAACTCGGGGGAGTTGGAGAGGGGGAAACCCTGGGGGCAATTTGAAGCCTGCTGGTTTTCAAGGTCCAGGGTCTAGGCAATAGCGGTCCTGCCAAAGATACCCCATGGTGTGTGCTGAAAGTCCTGACATGAATTCCTTCTTTCCTCTGGGGTCATGCCCCTGACTGTGGGGTTTAGAGGGGCAAAGGTTTGCGTCTGCCTCTGAGGGAGGATTCTGGCTCTCTCCCTGGAGCAGATTCTCTGATTTTGTCTTAGGGGATTTGCACCAGGTGACACTCAGAGGGATCCTGCCTTCCAGGTGACTGTCTTGAATGTCTTTGGGCCCAACCAGGGACAGGCTTCATTGGCACTTCGGCTGTGTAGGCAAGCATGTAAACCTGATTGTATGAAGACCTACCTGGGCCTAATGAGAGCAACTGAAAGGGAGTCTTGGCATTTAGTCAATCAGTGAAGTCTGGGTGGTTCTAACACTCTTGGCGCTAAGGTACAGAGTCAGAAGTGCAACCTGAGATGAGCAAGTGAAAGAAAATAACCAGGACAAAGAAAGTTGGGTGCTTACCAAAGTTCATGTTCCTGGAGAAGAAAGCGTGTACTTCTGCATATGTGCAAATTTCCTCTCAGGGATGTTACTGTGTACATGCACATGCACACAAAGAACCACCTGCCAGTACGCTTATGAGTATGAGCTGTCGGAAGTGACCTAACCAGGTAATGGGAGTTGAATAGCAAAGCATGAACGTCATAGGGAAAGACTCCACCTAGACTCCAGCCAGCAGAAGCACTGAAGTCAGTGTACCAATCTCTGTTATCTCACCGAGCAAGCAAGTTCTAAGTGGAATCAGAATGGTGCACCAAGGATGCCTGGCAGAAAGGAGAGGCAGGAGGAAAGTGCCTGTGGGCGACCAGTGAGAGTTCAAAGATTCCAAGACACAGAACAGACAGCAACCTCAGACAAAGAAGCCAAAGTGGGTGACCACACAACCCCTTGACCACCCGGCTACAAGGGCCGTTCTGTCCTTCTGAAGTGCCAGGCATACTAGGCTTTCCTTTTTCCTGTGCTTTCAGTGATGGACCAGAAGTGCAGCATCAGGACCTGCTACCTGCAGAGTCTTCCAGTTTGAAACATTACTAATTGTACTCTTTGCAGAACACATATATTGGTATCAGGATTATAGGATGGTTGGCTTAGCTTGATCCTCTTACTGCTTCCGGCCCCACAGGCTTGGGCGACAAGGCAGGCTTTGGTGTGTTCGCACATGGAGAACAGAATCACATTTGCCAGGAGCCAATACGGGAGACCCCATGCATGACAAAGGTCATGCAAAGAATACCTGACAGGCAAAGGCGGATCAGGACTCGAGGGATTCCCTGGACCTGCTCAAGCATCCGCCCGAAACCAAAATCTGTCTGTCTGCTGTTTACTATATTATGCCTTTCATCAGTTCTTCTGACATTAACAGGGTGCTCTCCGAGACCATCATTCTCTGAAGAAAATCAACTTAAAGCTCTAGTTAATAAGTCTCCTGGGCTTGAAAGGAGCATTTTAATTCTAACCCCTCTGTTCCTGTTTTAGCTTTCTTGGCAGTTTTATCCACACTCTTTTATCTAATGCACATGATTGTTCACAACACCCCAAGCATAACCTTCGAGTGATAAAACAGTGTTATTAGAATAATACTGCATTGTTGAGCCAATGTTTCCTTCCGAGTTTCCTTGTCCTTTACCCAATTTGCACCTGGAAGTGCATTAGCTAATATAGTTGGTATGTAAGAAAAACAAGCAGTAGCCTTGGTATTAGCAACATAAGACATGCATTGGAGAAGGAAATGGCAACCCACTCCAGTGTTCTTGCCTGGAGAATTCCAGGAACTGAGGAGCCTGGTGGGCTGCCATCTATGGGGTCACACAGAGTTGGACATGACTGAAGTGACTTAGCAGCAGTAGCAGCACAGAGTTGGAAGTGCAACGTGACATGATTAATGAGCAAGTGAAAGAAAACAACCAGGACAAAGAAAGTTGGGTGCTTACCAAAATTCATGTTCCTGGAGAAGAAAGCTTGTATTTCTGCATATGTGCAAGTTTCCTCTCAGGGATGTTACTGTGTACACACGCATGTGTGCACATAGAGGTCCCTGCCAGTACGCTTGTGAGTATGAGCTGTCAGAAATGACATGGCCAGGTGATGGAAGTTGGATAATGAAAACATGAAGGTCTTAGGGAAAGGTACATAGACTCTGGCCAGCAGAAGGACTGAAGCCAGGGAATCGATTCCCATTATCTCACTGAGCAAACACACTCTAAATGGAATCACAGTGGTGCACCCTGGATGCCTGGCAGAAAGGAGAGGCAGGGGGAAAGAGCCTAGAGAGTGGGCCGAGGAAAGGCCACTACACCTGCAGTTTATGAAAAGTAGAAAATGTACCTAATGACCTGGAAGGAGAAACTGTATCTTATTTATTGAGATATCTAGCCAAGGAGAATTCCAGCCAAACAGCCAAAAGTGCTTCCTGGTTTCTTCTTGCTGCCTATAGTAAAATATGAAGGGAAATTAAAAAAATAAATAAATAAGAGAAGGACTATTTAAAAAATAAGACAGAACTTGCTGATTTGGAAATATTCCAGTCTTTTAAGATGACAGAAGATGCTAAAATAAATGGCTCTCAAGCAAGGTCATTTCCAGGGCACTGAGATAAGATGGTCTAAATATAATATTTTACATCACCTATAGGTCATTCTTATTATTTTTTTTAAAATAAAGGTTGTCTAAAGATGAGTGTGACAGTAAAATTCTTTGTTAAGCCTCAGAAAGCTGGAAGGGGATGCTTCATGACATTATTTAGGCAGGCCAATGCCCTCCAAAGAGTTTAGGGGTGTCACTCAGAGATCATTTCAGTCATACAATAAGACTTCTACCAAGTTTCAGGGTGTTATCTCTCAGCTATCTCAGTAGAAAACCAAGACAGAGGAGGACTTTTTATGAAAACGTGTGATTGTGGCTTTAGAGTGGGTGCTTTGCCATGAACACCAGTAAGATTATCAGGAGGCACACCAAGATTTTAAGATAACATATATATATGTTCAGCTTGGACTGAAAGGACTAGAAATAGTACAAAATAAGAGAGCTCTGGACTTCTACCTTCGACAAGCAGGAAGCAGGCTAGGGAGACTGTTTCACTGTAACCATATACTAGCCACCTTTCATGCAATGGAATCATATCAGAGGGCAGAATTAAAAATTCAGAGACTGAAGCCTAGGAAGTTTCCAGGCCTTAAATCCTAATCAAAGGACTGCCAATAAGAACCCGTGGGATTTCAGAACTTCTACTATTGACTCCCACTCCCCTGCCCTTTCTGGAACTGGAGTGTCTATAAAGGTTATCTATGCCTGACCCAGCACTGTATGTTGGTTGTGAAAGTGAGCAGATTAACTCAACTCTTTTGTTCACAGATCATCAGATCTAGAGGAATTACACTTGTATAATTTGATCTGATGTGTTTGAGAAGACTTGAGAGTCTAGTGAACTACAAGGAGATCAAACCAGGCAATCCTAAAGTAAATCAGTCCTGCATATTCATTGGAAGGACTGATGCTGAAGCTGCAGTTCCAATACTTTGGCTACCTGATGTGAAGAACTGACCCATTGGAAAAGAGCCTAATGGGGGAAATATTGAAGGCAGGAGAAGGGGACAGCAGAGGATGAAATGGTTGGATGGCATCACCTACTCAATGGACTTGAGTTTGAGCAAGCTCCTGGAGTTGATGGTGGACAAAGAAGCCTAGCGTGCTGCAGTCTATCGGGTCACAAAGAGTAGAACACAACTGAGCGACTGAACACGTGAGATATTGCACAAGTAGACCCTGATCCATATCTGAAACTGACTTAGATGACAAGGTCCTGAACTACAACTTAATGTTACAATGCATAAATTATTTGAAAGCATTGGCAAGAAAAAGCATTTTGGACATACAAGTATGTAAACAATTTTGTGGCCATGTGGGTACCACGTGGTTTTAAAGGATGTCCACAAGTCCTTTCTTTCAAGGGTGGATCTTTATACTCCCCTTCACATGTGGGCTGGACTTAGTGGCTCACTTCTAATGTTAGAATATTGTAGAAATGAAAATGAAGTGTCTGAGACTAGGTCATAAAAGACACTGCAGCCTCCTTGCTCATCCTCTTGGATCACTCTAGAAGCCAGTTTAGTAGTATCTTGACAACACTCATGTAACCCAGTAGAGAGGCCCATGTGAAAGAACTGAGGCTTTCTCCCAATAGCCAGCATGGAAACTGGTTTCAACAGCTATGTGAGGAAGCCATCTTGGAAGGAAATCCACCAGCCCATGTCAAGGCTTCAGATAATGACAATCTCATGAAACCCTGAGCCAGAACACTCAACTGAATTACTCCTGGATTCCTTTCAGCAGCAGTATGAGATAATATTGTTTTAAGCTGTTAGTTTGGGGTAATTTGTTATGTAGCAGTAGTTCATTAATGCACTGCCAACCTTGGGCCGTGTATTTATCCCGGGGTGCCTGCCCATTTAGTCCAATCTACGTCAGAATCTGCTAGTTCAGTTTAGAAAACATACCTCACCCTTGATCTGACCACCCTCAGTATCAGATCAAATCCCTTATCACTCACCTCAATATCTTGTCAGCCTTGCTTAGCCTCAGCAATGATCTTCTCAGTTGAACCAGAATCCACCCTCACCCTTATGGCCCTCTTAATAAGTTTCCATTCACTGACACCCACTCTGTTGTTGTTGTTCATTGCATTCTCCCAGTCTCTGTTTGCAATCCCATGGACCCACCCTGTTCCGTAGCTATAAATCCTAGTTGTGTCCCTACTGGAGTCAGACTTAAGCTCAATGTCTCTCCCGTATTATAAGACCCAGCTGTAGTACTCTTACTTTGAATAAAGTTTTTCTTACCACTTTTAGTAAGTGTTATGAATAATTTTTTAACATTTCCAAGTTCTGTTAGTACGGATTATTCTCAAAGGAACACTTTTATACCTTTACTTTTTATACTATATTCATTTGGGAAACAAATTTTTAGAATTAAAGCATTTCATGTTTTTACCATACAAACAGAAAATAGCTTTTTAAAATACATTTATATATTCTAAAAAAAATTTAGTAATCTGAAAAGGATGTGTATATAGACATGTCAGTGTATATACACATATACCCTCAGAGCTCCAAGGAAAACTTAATTCTCAGTAAACTATAAATTAAAACATTCAGCCTGCAAAGAGTGAAATCTTTGGAATTAACTTGCCAAAAAATCGTAGAGAATGAAATATTAGTTTAAAAAATGTATACATAAAAATATTTGGGATTTAGATAAAATTTGCTATTTAAATAAAGTTAGGTCAAGCCCTAAACCATCTATTTAAAAAAAAGAAAGAAAGACTCTGCATCATGTAATAACCTACATTGGAAAAGAACCTAAAAAAGAATAGATATGTATCTGTATAATTAAATCACTGTGATATACATCTGAAACACAACATTGTAAATCAAATATATTTCCATGAAAATTTGTAAAGAAAGCTTTTAAAATACAAGGTTAAAAGGAAAAAATCTAAAGAAAGTAGAAGGTATATATGAATTGAAACAAAAATAGAAAACAACAAAAATAAATCTTGTTGGGATAATAAAACAAGAGCTGCTTCTTGGAAAAACAAAATCAGAAACACTGATACAACTGTGGCAATCTAATAAGGGGAAGAGGAGGTTAATTCCAATACTAGAAATGAGAAACAGAATGTGGTTCTGAAAGGATAATGTTCAAAGGATAATGTTCAAGTCTGAATGGAATTACTTTTGTTTCAGGAAAGATCCAGTAAAGCAAAAACCTGGGGAAAGAAAGGGAAAGAAAGAAAGAGGAAGAGAGTCAGGGGAAGAAAGGAAGAAAAGGAAAGGAAGGGAAAAGAAAGAAAAGGAAATGTCTCAACAGATGTTGTAAACTCTCCAATAAAACAATTCTCTTTAAAATCTAAAAACAGAAATAGAAATTCATTAAGCCGTAGCCTCATTGCACTTGATGGTACTAAGAAGAAAAAAACCCATTTACACATCACTGTTTAGAATTTCTGGCAAACACAATATGATTATTTAAAAAAATAGAAATAGAAATATGCCATGTTATTTGTAAAAATATGGACAGCAGAAATATTTTTGTAAAAAACATTTTATTTCTATAAATAGTAATTTTACTTAGAATGTTTTGGCAACATTAATAAAACAATAAATTTTACCTGAAAGAACAAGCAAAGTAGACCATGGAAATTCCCAAAAGCAATTACAAAATAGTGATCTTGACAGATATTCAAACATTTGTAAACAAAACAAAGTGTCATTGCCTGAAAAAAATACAGAGATATCAACAGAAAAACAGAGGAAGCTCCTGAAAGAACTCAACTCGCTATTAACCATATTTTATTTGCAGGCACAGAAACTGACTCAAGTTAATTCTAAGAAGCAAAGCCCTGATGTTATTATCTCTTCTCAGTTTGTGTGTGTGTATGTGTGTGTGTGTGTGTGTGTGTGTGTAAAGTAGGAAATTTAGGCTGGAGAGGTAAGAAGAGGGTAGAGACTTAAAGTGCCTTTAAGGAGGAGGAGGAAATGAAGAGGGTTGAGGATTTCATTGTGTGATTTGAACAGCACTGGTGAAGCTCAAACAAGGGAGGTAGCAAGCCATGCAGGCCTAGGGGAAGAGCATTTCCAGAAGAACAGCAGTTGCAAAGTTTTGGGATTGGGAAGAAATGTATTTGCTTAAGGAAAAGCAAGGCCAGTGTTGTCAAAAACAGGGCACCAGTGGGGAAAATAGTAGAGTAGAACGACAGAGAATGGAAGAGAGGAAGTAGTCAGGGACCATATCACTGGGACCTTTTTATTTGGCAATAAATACAACTTGTACTCCTTAGGAGCATACTTCAGAGCAAACAGCAGTAACTGTATTCAAAATACTAAGCAACAATAAAAACATATAAAGAAAACATTTCATATTTTTACTATAGAAATAGAATAAAGGAGATAAGAATGCAATAGTCTGTACATTTATTTATACATAGAGTTTTCACCTGAGACCAGGACACAAACACACACACACACACACACACACACACACACACTTTATACACCTAAAAATGGTTTAAGCTGACATTTAGCAAAGTGCGTGGGCCCAAGCAAATTAACTGGAAAGGCTTAGTAATATATTCAAAGTGCAAATCAATCAATGAAGCATTGAATAAATAAATACAATCTACTTGTATTTGAATTTACACTCAGGAAATTACCTAAAATGGAGACAATAGACTTACTACAGCTTAGTCATCTGTAGTCCATCCACTTCATGTCTGAGACGGATGCTAACACCTTGGTGATTACCACTTTCCAGCATTTTGTGAAAGCTTAGAACATTTAAATAAATTGCGGAGGGGGAAAACAAAAGAGTGGGGAGAGACAAAGAGGAGGAGAAAGGAAGAGGAAACGGAGAGATTTCTCCTGGCATAGATATACAGCCAGGATCCCAGGTTCCTTGAATGGTGCACAGAGATTGCTAGGTACCTGTGCCAAAAGTGGAGAAGGTATGGCATTCAACTCGAGGAGGAGACTCAACTCCAGGAACCCACAGAGGAAGACAAGTGTGCTGATGTTCAGGAACCAATACTTAGAGGGTACACCACAGGTCTGTGAAAGAGCTCTTGGAGACCCCCAGAAAAAAGGTTTCCACAAGTATAATCACAGACTAGATAGTTGGATAGAGTAGAGGAAGGATAATAACTCTATCACCTGATAATTACTGAAATAAACGAGAAAATTCCTGCACATCAGACTGTGTCAAGTAAGACTGAAAACCAGTATTAGTTTGATAAAATGGGAAATTACACACACAAAGAATTAACTGTTAACTGCAATACATTCGTGTTCAAGGCAAGATAAGATACAAAACTGAAATCTTCACATGTTCAACTAGGGTAAGATACATGTAACTGGGAAAGGTAAGGAAAGGTTCTATAGAGGGTTTAATCACCCTGGACCCTTTGTATCCACTACATTTACTTTTCTCACACAACTCCATTGTAGCTTAAGGGTAAGAGAACTAAATTTAGCCCAATTCATAAACTGAACAGATTCCCTGTGTTTGACCCTGCTCCTGTGGCAGTAAAATCCAATCGGGAATGTCCCATGGTCTTTATCTTAGTGTGAAGTTTTCCTAAATCTACACTAATGCTGGAGCTATTCCATACCCCCGAAATATGATTTCTAATTTTCTCCCAGTTATAATCTGTCTCGTTTACTTTCAGGGGTGTTACAAAAATCCACAGGTAGTTGGCATGATAGGACAATGACAATTTTTCTTTAATGCCTGTAATTCAGTCCCAATATGCATTACAACTTCCTCCAGGGCATCTACCTCCATTTCTAGTTTCCTATCTATAACTTCCTGACAAAGCTAAAGAGCCATTTTTAGACATGAATGTGAATGTGAACGTGAAGTCGCTCAGTCGTGTCCGACTCTTTGTGATGCCATGGACTGTAGCCTACCAGGCTCCTCTGTCCATGGGATTTTTCCAGGCAATTTTAGACATAATATTAACATATTGAGCAGTATGCACTTTTTGAGTCAATGATATTGACGCCACAGTGACAGAGGTAATTGCAGTTATTAAAGCTGATATTCTCAAGAAAAGCAAGCTCACAAACCTTCACGATCACATCAAATCTTGTAATCGTTGCAACACAGCAAGACTGCAGTTATCATACCAATAAGTGATTACAGTCACTGGCACTATAAGATAGGGTGGACTTTGCAACACTGCAAAGGAGCAAACATTATATTGAGGGTTCAAACAAGATGAGAGCATACATTGTTCACAAGATACTATGTTAGGTCCACCTGAATAATTTATTTGTATATTAAGTCCTTTGGAGTCATTAGTGAAGAGAAAAACATAGGGAGAGGGTAGGCAAGCTAAAATAAAATAAGTAGACTCACTTTTTGGTCGGGATAGGGTTACATCAATTTGCCAGAGAGCATTAGGCTTAAGGCCTCGGAGATTTACTCCTAACGGTGGATATGGATTAAATAGTGGGCAATTTGAACATAACTTAACTCTTTGTCTAGCTGTTTCTTTTAGGGATATGAAATTCATACCTTAAACCAGCTGCATTTTGATGGTGAATTTTGTGAGAATTTTTGGCTTTGTCCATCTTTTTCTGTAAGTTTAAAGCAATTAATTTAGTCAATGCATCTGCCAAAGCATTTCCTTCATGTAAAGGGCCAGACAAGCCAGAATGGGCTCTAATATGTCCCACAAAATATTTGTTATCTCTGTGTTTAATCTATTTCTGTAAATCAGATAACAAGGAGAATATAGTAGTTTTTTTTTTTTTTGGAATATTAACAGTCCCTATATGAGGAAACAACCCTACAATATATTGGCAGTCAGTCAAAAAATTGAAGGTGTGGTCTCTTAAATGTTGAAGAGCCCAAATAACTGTTCATAACTCAGCTCTCTGGACAGATGTCTCTTCAGTTACCTGAACATGGGATATTTTATCAATAATTGTGTCTGCTTTAACGTTAGAGGAATCATCTGTGAAAACTAAAATTGTCCCTTCTAAAGGTTAAAGTCCAGCAATAGTAGAGACGTCTGCTCCAGTATCTAACAACCCTATTTCATTTCCTTGAATTAAAAGGTCTTTTGAAGGCCTAGAAGCTATAATTTCCTGAACCCAAAAAGCTAGATCACTAGATCCAAATACTCTGTGGCCTCTAGCTTGAGAAGTCAAGTTTTTTACCTTTCTGATAATAACTTAAAAGCAAAAGCTGTGTTATTCTTTGACCTTTATTAATTTGCACAGTTTTGGTAAGTGGCAAGATCAAAACTTTAATTTCCCCAATATAATCAGAACCTACTACAACAGGCACCAGTGAAATTCCTTGAAAAGACAGCGAGCTACGCCCAAGCACAAATCGTACAATACCCTCAGGTAGGGGGCCAGCCACTCCCGTTGCAATTGGAGTAACCAGCATGTCCGGGGTTAATATTGTTGTTAAAACCGCTTACCATTCCGCTTCTCTCCTAGCCTGGGTGAGGCCCCCCTGAGGGGTTTTCTCCAAGGAGTATGCTCTGCATATTGTGTATGCGTATGCTTTAATAGTTCTGTTGTGCAAAACACTTTTTATCTTCTTCAGCTTTAGACAAGACCTTTGCAGGCTTTGGGAGGCGCAAACGGAAGGTGGCGGTGATCACCTTAAATCAGAAAGTGGTAGATAAGTCTTTAAAGGTTTGTGCAGAGGGGGAGGGGGCTCACCAGGGCGCCTGACCGTAGGGTCCTGTAAGCCCTCTCCTGTTCATCAATGGCAGAAAATATGATCTGCGCAAAAGTGGAGACCCACCACCGACCGCTATAGCCTCCCATATGGGCTGTCTAACAGCCTCATGACAAGGGTCCAGGACATTTCTAATCATGTTTCACAGAGCAAACGCATCTAAAGGAATATTTTCTGGCCTATGCAAAGTATAAAACAAACATAGAAATTTAGACAGTCTTCCTGTGGTTTTTTTAATGCCTCTATTGGCCAACATGTGAAGTAATACTTCAATAAACATTTGTCTATTCTTAGATGCAGAGAAACCTATTTTTCTAGATAATATTCTTATTCATTCTGTACCCTCTTCACCCTGCTGGCAGTTAGGCAGGTACAATCCTAACCGCCCCACATTATGGTCTCAAATTATTTACTCTTCAGATTTATGAGCATGATCTAAAGCATCCTTAATCATATTAAAAAAAGAGAAAGGGTGTCAGTGGTTACCTTTTCTGGGCAATGCAAAGTGTAATAAATTTTTACCTGTTTCCCTACATTTTCCCAGGTATCTAGGTTATCAGTGCCCTCTTCTGGAAATCAAAGACATTGCTCTTGTACAAATGTAAAAAAGGATTGAATACTAGCCTTCTTAACTTTAATTCCTCTTTTATTTAACAATTGCAAGATTACTCCTATAAAGGGTTGTTGTTCTTTTGATTTGTTGTTACCCGTGTCAGTGATTTCTGTCTTCAAGGAAAGATTCAACACTACCCACTCTTCCTCACCCTACCTATCTTATGCAAAGTGGTTTGCAGCACCCTAAGTGGAGTCCCCAAAACTGGACAATGGGGAGACTTAACTTCAGGTTCCTGTTCTGGGCGCCACTTGCTGGGGTCCAGCCCCAGCAGGATTCAGGGATACCCTCAGCAAGAGAGAAAGTAAAGGAGAGAAAAAGAGGCTGATACTCCTTGGTTTACACAGAAAGGCAATAAAGCCCCTGACACAGCACTTGCTGTGTTCATGGAGGTCACAGGCACCCTCTCGATGGAGCAAAGTTGCAGAGCACCTTCTCGATTGGGTGTTAGAAGCCCGGGCAATAAGAGAGAACGTAAAGGAGAGGAAAAAGAGGCTGATATTCCTTGGTTTACACAGAAAGGCAATAAAGCCCTTGACACAGCACTTGCTGTGTTCATGGAGGTCACAGGCACCCTCTCGATGGAGCGAAGTTGCAGAGCACCTTCTCGATTGGGTGTTAGAAGCCTGGGCAAAAAAGTGAACTCAGAGAGCCTCTGTGCTCTAGGGAATCTGGCTGAGAAAAAGAGAGAGAGAGAAAGAGAGAGAGAGAGGAGAGACAGAATGACACAGGGGAGACTCAGCTTAGGTGAAACGGGTCTTGCAGCTTTATTTTCAAAAGGGGCTTTTATACTCTGAGTTACATATTTCCAGAAGTGAAAGATACAAAGTCATGCAGAATCAGCTCAACATTCCATCAGTTTTACCTTTATCGAAACCAGGACATTTTTTGCAAAGCTTTCACAAACAAGGGTCTTATGTTATGTACATTATCTTCTGGCCCCATGGCCTGTTAACATTTTGTGACTCTTTCTTGATAAATGTTGGTCAACCTGAAAACCTACTTTCCCTTTATCTTTCCAGTCTGTAGTCCCCCTCAGGAAACAGAGTTACATTCTTATGAAGCAAAGGTGCAGTGGGTTACAACAAAGAAAGTACTTATTAACTCAAGGGTCTTATGTTGCTAATACCAAGGCTACTGCTTGTTTTTCTTGCATACCAACTATATTAGCTAATATCCTCCCAGGCGCAAATTGGGTAAAGGACAAGGAAATTCGGAAGCCAAAATAGTAACAGAGGGGTTAGAATTAAAATGTTCCTTTCAAGCCCAGGAGACTTATTAACTAGAGCCTTACGTTGATTTTCTTCAGAGAAAGGTGGTCGGGGAGAGCCCCCTGTTAATGTCAAAATAATTGGTGAAAGGCATAATATAGTAAACAGTAGAGACAGATTTTGGTTTCGGGCAGATGCTTGAGCAGGTCCAGGGAATCCCTCGAGTCCTGATCCACCTTTGCCTGTCAGGTCTTCTCTGCATGACCTTTGCATGCATGGGATCTCCTGAGGTGGTTCACAGCAAATGTGGTTCTGTTCTCCATGTGAGAACACACCCAAGCCTGCCTAGTTGCCCAAGCCTGTGGGGCCAGGAGCAGTAAGAGGATCAAGCTAAGCCATCCATCCTGTAGTCCTGATACCAATATATGTGTTCTGCAAAGAGTTCAATTAGTGATGTTTCAAACTGGAAGACTCTGCAGGTAGCAGGTCCTTATGCTGCACTTCTGGTCCATCACTGAAAGCACACAAAAAAGGCAAACCTTACTCATGCTCATGGCAATGTCAGGGAAAGTATGCCTGGCACTTCAGAAGGACAGAAAGGCCCTTGTAGCCGGGTGGTCAAGGGGTTGTGTGGTCACCCACTTTGGCTTCTTTGTCTGAGGTTGCTGTCTGTTCTGTGTCTTGGAATCTTTGAACTCTCACTGGTCGCCCACAGGCACTTTCCTCCTGCCTCTCCTTTCTGCCAGGCATCCTTGGCGCACCATTCTGATTCCACTTAGAACTTGCTTGCTCGGTGAGATAACAGAGATTGGTACACTGACTTCAGTGCTTCTGCTGGCTGGAGTCTAGGTGGAGTCTTTCCCTATGACGTTCATGCTTTGCTATTCAACTCCCATTACCTGGTTAGGTCACTTCCGACAGCTCATACTCATAAGCGTACTGGCAGGTGGTTCTTTGTGTGCATGTGCATGTACACAGTAACATCCCTGAGAGGAAATTTGCACATATGCAGAAGTACACGCTTTCTTCTCCAGGAACATGAACTTTGGTAAGCACCCAACTTTCTTTGTCCTGGTTATTTTCTTTCACTTGCTCATCTCAGGTTGCACTTCTGACTCTGTAACTTAGCACCAACTGTGTTAGAACCACCCAGACATCACTGATTGACTAAATGCCAAGACTCCCTTTCAGTTGCTCTCATTAGGCCCAGGTGGGTCTTCATACAATCAGGAATATCTGCTTTCCTAACAGCCAAAGTGCCAAAGAAGCCTGTCCCTGGTTGGGCCCAAAGACATCCAAGACAGTCACCTGGAAGGCAGGGTCCCACTGAGTGTCACCTGGTGCAAATCCCCTATGACAAAATCAGAGAATCTGCTCCAGAGAGAGAGAGCCACAATCCTCTCTCAGATGCAGATGCACACCTTTACCCCTCTAGACCCCAGAGCCAGGGGCATGACCCCAGAGGAAAGAAGGAATTCACTTCAGGACTTTCAGCACACACCATGGGGTATCTTTGGCAGGACCGCTATTGCCTAGACCCTGGACCCTGAAAACCAGCAGGCTTCAAATTACCCCCAGGGGCTTCCCCATCTCCCCTCCCCCGAGTTCCCTTGGGACATGCAATAAGCCCACCACCCTTGCTTCCTCCCTGTTCCCTCCCTCACAGGCACAACCCAGCGGAGGGCCACACACGTACACTAGGCCCTGCACTTTCTTTGCCTACCTGCACTGCCAGGGAGGCTGGAAGTGCCTGGAGGCATGCCACGCTCACATCCTGTCTCTCCTAGGAGGCCTGTCATTTTGCACAGACAGCCTGCCTTACCTTATCTTCCATTTTGTGTCACATTGTGTCAGTGTGTGCCACTCTCATGGACATAGCATGCTGGCTTTTGGGCTGATCCTGGGCAGTACAGCCCAGGACCTTTCCAGTTCTCCTTACGTGTGTGGAACAAGTCTCCAGTGCAGCAGACAATCTGTGGCTCTTTCTCCTTCAGGTCTCTGCCCTTTTCTGCAGGACCTTAGCCTCCTCACCATCCCAGTCCTGCCATAGCCACATCCACCATTTCCAAAGGCCGGCCCATGTGACCACAGGCTGAGGGCTCCAAAGCCAGTGGTCTCAAAGCCCTACCCCACCTGATTTGTCCTGGGTGAATCCTCAGGCCATGCATCCCCTCTTCCCGGTCCAAACACACACAACAACACAGTAGAAATGGTGAGCTTGTCTTATATTTGGTCTAATTGCAGATTTCTGGAGCCACGGTCTGGAGTTATCACTGGCCATCCTTTCCCCGTTCCCATCCTGTACAGGGTACTGCAGAGATATGGCGACCAACCACCCTTAGACTGGGGACGCCTCGTGCCTCCTCTTTTGGTTGCTTGGCACCTCCTCTCCTGTCTCCTTCATCTCTGTGTCTGCCCTGGGCCAGACACACACACACACACACACACACACATAAACACAGCCGACACAAGCACACACATGTATACACACAAATGCTCGGCACAGGAACACAAATGCAAACAGGAAACTCATGTGTTTCAGAAGCCCGTGTTCCCTGATTGTGTTTGTGTCTCCGTGCCGAGATACACGCATGTGCCTATGTCGGCTGTGTTTGTGAGTGTGTGTGTTTGTGTGTGTAGCCCAGGGAAGACACAGAGATGAAGGTGACAGGAGAGGAGGAGCCTAGTTACCATAAGTGGAGGCATGAGGTGTCCCCAGTCTAAGGGTGGGTGGTCTCTGCAATATCAGGGATGTGGTCGGTGGGCACCATGCCCTGCCCTTGTGGCTCCCGGTTCATGTCCTCCACGAGCTCTTTCCTGTTCACCTCCTCCACGAGCTCTTTCATATTTTCCCAAGGTAGCCTGAAGCCGCTTCCAGCGCAGCATGTGTGGTGCTTGTGAGCCACCAAGTGGTGCATGTGGAAATTCACAGAAGAACCCAAAGTCAGCACACAGGTGCACTGGGATCCCAGACAGGATGCCCTTTCAATGATAGACCTTCCCAGGTTAAGGGACAGGAATGAAGGGCCCAGGCAATGTCAAACTCAGTGAGCAACAGGAGGCCAGAAGATGGGAGGACCCACAACAGGATGATTCTGAAAAAGAAACTTACTTCACCCTGCCTATAGTAGTATCACCTAGGAGTCTTATGCTACAACCACAACTGATTTGAGGGAGACTTGTTTCACTCACGGACACACTGAATGCTCAGGCCCTAGCCGCAGCAGGCGACCTGCTATATGCATGGCCCAAATTCATGCTCCTCAGCCAACTTGCATGAGCCTGAGCATCCCCATTTGGGAAAGGACAGTGTCACGACTCCAACATGGCTGTCCCTTCACGGCCCACCTCCAGACCCTTTACCACATGTGTCTCTGTCAGTTACCACTCACGGCAGAATCTTCCCTGCTGGGGTAGTACTTCAGGGGATCACCCTACTCGTCTTAGCTGATTATCTGGTGGCAACACAAGGAATGTCACCTCTGGGCTGACCAGGACCCGAACCTTCCCATGAGCAGCCAAGAACTCCAACATCAAGCATCAACTGTATGCAGGACCAAAACTAGTCCACCTCAACAATCCTGTTTGATTCTGGGCAGTTGTGGCCTGACAACCAGTTGAGAAAATTAAGGTTCCTGGTGACCAGCCTGCAGCTGGGTCCTCCCTGTTCAAAGTCCCAGAACCAATGGACTGGTGTGGAATGATGTGCCCTCTACCCTGAAGAAAGACAGGGGAGACAGGTGCGGATCCCGCAGGTGAATCATGCACACCCTTGCACACCCACACTCATCACCCCAGGAGCCACGTTTTATCAGTGATGTCAAGGTAATACTCCTTAATGATCACTGTGTTCAAAAAGTAGGGGTTATACCTAAAGGAAAAGATCAACTTGCTGTGGGACCAGGGATGGCTCGCACCTGTACCTGCTAGGATAGGGAGAAGAGAAAGGTGCAAGCTTCTAGGGACCTCAGCTTGCCTCCCATTAACAGCTTCCACGAAGCCTCTCCAAACTCTCACAGTGTAGGAACATGGATAACATGATCCTCCCACTCCCCACCAAGTCCCATACCCACCCATCTTCAGTCTCCCTCACTGACCTGCAAATTGATCAGGTAGCTGAGAAAGTCTTTATCTTGGTCGCTGATGATGACAGAAACTTGAGGGTGGTTCATAATCTGCTTTAGGTTAAGGAGCCATATTAGCCACATACTAGGCCAAGAAGAGCCAGGAACATCAGCCCTAGTCTGGGGTGGAAGGACACTGGAACAGGCATCATCAAGGATTCTGGGCACTTCTGCTTGCCCAGCCACCACGGTTGTCCTCAGGCCCTGCCATACCATCAGGCACGCTCATGGCTCTGGGTTCCTTGTGGTGTTCTGTATCTGAGGTGGTCTGCATTCCCCAAGAAGGGGCTGTTTCTGATCCCTACTCTTCTCCAGACTTGTGTATGCTGAGTAGTGGCATGTCATTGCTTACGTGGTCAAACAACTTGCAGTCGTTGTAACAAATCATGTCCGAAAGCAAAGGAGTTGGTGTGTGTTTGTGTATGTTTATGTGTGTGTGTGTGTGACTCCCATGTCAGTTATTTTTGGGATCATCCACATTTATAATAACTGTCTGCTGAGGCTGCTCTGGGGTACTGACTCTGGTCATTCCTGACTTAGAGGCTTCGGAGCTGCTCCTCCTCAGATGCAGGCCTGAAGTAGACACACAAAGTCATGACTGCAACACTCACAGGTGAGGCCCTGCCTGAACTCTACTCAGCTGTACCTGTGGAGCCTGCCAATTGCCCAGTACCACACTTCCTTCAGGGTCCACCAGCACGCATCCTGCGCCCTCGCCCCCACCCATCCTCCTGCTCCTGCCCCTGCACCTCCTTCTCCTCCTGAGCAGCAGACCCCAAGGAGCAGCAGAAAGGATACCACTTTGACCCAGAAGCCAGGGATGCCCTGGATAATGGCACTCCTCTGAGCCAAGTCACACTTCCTCCTCTGATGGCTCTTGCACATGAACTAAACTTAGGCCCTGCAGTTTTTCTCATGGTCAGAGCTCAGTTCCACTTGCAGGGTGGCCAGAGCCCGAAGCGCATCTAGCGCCAGAAGTTCATTCAGGCCTCCCGGCCGTTGCTGGCCTTGTTCCTCTAATATCTTCTCATCCAAGTCTTGGGAGGACCCCTGTTGCTGCTTCTCATCAGCCAAAACCTCCACCTCCTCCATGATGTCTTCCACAAGCAGCTGGAACATCCGCCTGATCTGCGCCATGTCTCTGTCCACCAGGGCAGAGGTCCTGTCCAGCAGGTCCCCTGCTGCCTCCACACTGAAGAGAGTGGCATCTTCGCCTGGTGTGACAACTGGTGGCTGCAAGGTCGCAGCCATGCACAGCATCACAAGGGCAGGCTTCAGGGCCCCATCCCCATGAGCACCCGGGCTCACAATTAAGAAGGTCTGGGGTCCCAGGACACTCCGACATTCCTCTGACCACCTCTCATGCTCTTCTTGGCCCTGACCATGAACCCAGGCTGGGTCAGATATGAAAGGATGGGACATAAGAGCACCAAAGCAAGTGGTGTGCAATGGCGGCCCAGGCTGCAAAAAACCTGTGGGGCCAACTTGCTTTTTCGGGGTGGGGAGTGAGAGGCATGGTCGGGAGGCAGTGGTTGGTGTGTCTGTGGTGGACTGAGGCTGAAGAAAGGGGTGGTGGTCAGCCCAGGACGGGGTGAACAGGCTCTGGTACATCAGCCAAACAGGCACTGCCCTAGGCTGTGAGCCACGCACATGCTGCTGGCCCAAATCTAGACCAATGGCTGAGAGGGTACTGGACGGCACCCTTATGGACATGCCCCTAGACCGGAGGACATCTTCCGTGGTTCCTGGGCTCCAGCTCCACCACGTGGCCAGATTCTGCTTTAGGGAGATAGCAGATTTTGCATCTGCCGCTACCCCAGGTGCTGTCATTGACCTGCATTTGGAAATTTCAACCACGGGTTCCTGCTCCGCAATCTGAACAACACACTCCTGTGTCCCACAGGACCTTCAATAACCGAGAGCTCTCCCTGAGTATCCAAATCGTACACAGGGGCTCCAAGTGGCTGGATACTTTTCTCCATGGGACAGAGTACCTGTTGCTGTCCAGATGCTAGCGGAGTGGGGAAAAACCCGACGGTTTGCAACAGTTGATCCCCATTGTTCAGGGACACCAGAGCCTTAGGGTACAGAGCTCACTCTGTGTTTCTTTATCTCTGCTTCTGGCATAGCACTGTTTTGGGCAATCCTTCTATGTATGTACCAGGGCTGGTGTATATGAGTCTCTGTCTCTTTAAGTGGTGCTGTTCCCCTTTGCCACTGTCTGGACATCAGCACTCATACAAGAAGCTTATCCTTGCCGTGAAGGCAAGCCCTTCTCCTCCTGAGTGATTTGCACTAACCTGAGATCAGACTTTTTTTTTTTTTTTAATGTATTTAAGAAAACAAGAGCTGCTTCTTGGAAAAACAAAATCAGAAACACTGATACAACTGTGGCAATCTAATAAGGGGAAGAGGAGGTTAATTCCAGTACTAGAAATGAGAAATGGAATGTGGTTCTGAAACGATAATGTTCAAATCTGAGTGGAATTACTTTTGTTTCAGGAAAGATCCAGTCAAGCAAAACCCTGGGGAATGAAAAGGAAGGAAAGAAAGAGGAAGAGAGTCAGGGGAAGAAAGGAAGAAAATGAAAGGAAGGGAGATAGAAAAGGAAATGTCTCAACAGATATTGTAAACTTCCCAATAAAACAATTCCCTTTAAAATCTAAAAACAGAAATAGAAATTCATTAAGCCATATCCTCATTGCCCTTGATGGTACTAAGAACAAGAAAACCCATTTACACATCAGTGTTTAGAATTTGTGGCAAACACAATAAGATTATGAAAAAAAAAAATAGAAATATGCCATGTTATTTGTAAAAATATGGACAGCAGAAATATTTTTGTAAAAAACATTTTATTTCTATAAATAGTAATTTTACTTAGAATGTTTTGGCAACATTAATAAAACAATAAATTTTACCTGAAAGAACAAGCAAAGTAGACAAGGAATTCACAAAGGGCAATAACAAAATAGTGATCTTGACAGATATTCAATACATTTGTAAACAAAACAAAGTGTCATTGCCTGAAAAAAATACAGAGGTATCAACAGAAAAACAGAGGAAGCTCCTGAAGGAACTCAACTCACTATTAACTATATTTTATTTGCAGGCACAGAAACTGACTCAAGCTAATTCTAAGAAGCAAAGCCCTGATGTTATTATCTCTTCTCAGTTTGTGTGTGTGTGTGTGTGTGTGTGTGTGTGTGTGTGTGTGTGTGTGTGTGTGTAAAGTAGGAAATTTAGGCTGGAGAGGTAAGCAGAGAGTAGAGACTTAAAGTGCCTTTAAGGAGGAGGAGGAAATGGAGGGGGTTGAGGATTTCATTGTGTGATTTGAACAGCACTGGTGAAGCTCAAACAAGGGAGGTAGCAAGCCATGCAGGCCTAGGGGAAGAGCATTTCCAGAAGAACAGCAGTTGCAAAGTTTTTGGATTGGCAAGAAATGTATTTGCTTAAGGAAAAGCAAGGCCAGTGTTGTCAAAAACAGGGCACCAGTGGGGAAAATAGTAGAGTAAAACGACAGAGAATGGAAGAGAGGAAGTAGTCAGGGACCATATCACTGGGACCTTTTTATTTGGCAATAAATACAACTTGTACTCCTTAGGAGCATACTTCAGAGCAAACAACAGTAACTGTGTTCAAAATACTAAGCAACAATAAAAACATATAAAGAAAACATTTCATATTTTTACTATAGAAATAGAATAAAGGAGATAAGAATGCAATAGTCTGTACATTTATTTATACATAGAGTTCTCACATAAGATCAGAACACACACACACACACACACACACACACACACACACACTTTATACACCTAAAAGTGGTTTAAGCTGACACTTTGCAAAGTGCTTTGGCCCAAGAAAATTAACTGCAAAGGCCTAGTAATATATTCAAAGTGCAAACCAATCAATGAAGCATTGAATAAATAAATACAATCTACTTGTATTTGAATTTACACTCAAGAAAATTACCTAAAATGGAGACAATAGGCTTACTCTAGTTTAGTCATCTGTAGTCCTTCCTCTTCTGTTCTGAGATGGATGCTAATACCTTGGTGATTACCACTTTCCAGGGTTCTGTGAAAGCTTAGAGCATTTAAATAAATTGTGGAGGGGGAAAAATAGTGGGGAGAGACAAAGAGGAGGAGAAAGGAAGAGGAAATGGAGAGATTTCTCCTGGCATAGGTATACAGCCAGGATCCCAGGTTCCTTGAATGGTGCACAGAGATTGCTAGGTAACTGTGCCAGAAGTGGAGAAAGTATGGCACTCAACTCCAGGAGGAGACTCAACTCCAGGAACACACAGAGGAAGACAAGTGTGCTGATGCTCAGGAACCAATATTTAGAGGGTACCCTGCAGGTCTGTGAAAGAGCTCTTGGAGACCGCAAGAAAAAAGGTTTCCACAAGTATAATCACAGACTAGATAGCTGGATAGAGTAGAGGAAGGATAATAATTCTATCACCTGATAATTACACAAATAAATGAGACAATTCCTGCACATCAGACGGTGTCAAGAAAGACTGAAAATCAGTATTAGTTTGATAAAATGGGAAATTACCCACACAAAGAATTAGCTGTTAACTGCAATACATTCGTGTTCAAGGCAAGATAAGATACAAAACTGAAATCTTCACATGTTCAACTAGGGTAAGATACATGTAACTGGAAAAGGTAAGGAAAAGTTCTATAGAGGGTTTAATCACCCTGGACCCTCTGTATCCACTACATTTACTATTCTCACACAACTCCATTGTAGCTTAAGGGTAAGAGAACTAAATTTAGCCCAATTCAGAAACTGAACAGATTCCCTGTGTTTGATCCTTTTCAGTTAAAACTATGGGTCCAGTACAAATCAAACTGGATGTCAAGGCTTTTTTACTTGGGAATCTTAACTTGCTTTACTTTTGTGACTGAGACAGATATGGCTACTTCACTGTGACTAAAGGCTAGCCAAATGGGAAAGGGGATGGAATGAATCAAATTCCCCTTTTGATCACTCAACAGGAGGTCCACAGGAACCATGCCTCATTCTATTAACTATCTCTGCTTCCCCAACTGCAGTCAATGATAACACAGGGGCTGCTTGATGCTTGCAGGGGCCTCTCACCAAACACAGGCATTTAAATGGTTGGCTTCCTTGAGATGTCCCTGGGCTAGGTAAAGACACTCTGAGACAGTGTTCCTTCTGCCTTGGCTCCATGCCTGGAGGGAATGCATACCTCTTCCTCCAATGGGACAAGAAGCCACAGCTCTCCACTGACTAAATCCCATGTCTGGTCCCAACTCACATCATAGCTTCTCCATCAACTTCTCCACACCAGGCTTTTGGAGCCAGGTTATCTTAGATCAGCACAACAGAGGCACTTCGGAGAGTTCAGCAGCACAAGGGAACATACAATAACAAAGCCATTCCAATCTGGCTACATAGTTAATATTGAGATAGTCAAGGCATGAAAACAGTTGAAAATTACGTTGCTAAAACACTCTACAGATTATACGTATAGCAGAGCTTTCAAACTTACAAATAACATGAAATACCAAAATAGGCTGTTACTTTTCCTTTCGCCACCTCTCTCGTTCTCTCTCTCTCTCTCACACACACACGCACACATACTTTTTAGTGCTAAGACAACTGTATGAAAAACAGGTAATATATTTTTAAATAACATCTCAATATTCAAACAAAACTATACTTCATGTATTTAAAACAAAAACACATAAATTACGCATTGGTTTCTCTGTATTTATTATTGAATAATGCTATAGTTGAATTTTTTGTTTTTAATGGAGTTTATAACTTTGAAATACTTGCTTCAGACTTACTTCAAGTAGAATTAACCGGGTTTTTTTGACCTCCTACTTTTAGATTTGGGGGGTGATGGTTCAGAATCAGATGCGTTCACAGTTATGGATGCTACTTCCGCCAATCCTGGTTGAAGGGGTTCCAGTGATACCTGAATAACAACTTTTGTTTCAGGAGGTAATCCTTCTAGCTGCTTAGGCTTCTTAAACATTTGATGACACTGGGTCTTGTGCTCCCTTTTCTCTTTACAAGTTAAAAATTGTAGCCGACATTTGGAACACTGGTGAAAACGCTTTGCCCAGTGCTGTCTATAATGACATATGTATAGTGCTTCAGTTTTAAAAATTTGGAGACAAAAGGGGCAAAGTAAATTCTTAGTGGTATGCTCTGAAATGTGCATCCACATCTGCAAAGAATGATGATCTGTAACTGCAAACCTGGCATACATAGGGCATTTCACCAGGCTTATGATTATCTTTCATGTGCTGTAAGAGAATCTGATCTGCCTCAAAGGACAATTCACAGATTTTACAGACTGTGCAGGGCTCCTGGGAAGTGTGGACACTTTCAATATGACACTGCAGCTGGAAGGGCGTAGGAAACTGGCGGTGGCAGTGCTGGCAGGTGGTGTGGTATTTCCAGCTGTCACCTCTCAGCCTCTCAAGTTCCAAATGGTGCTTCATGTGATTCATAAACTCAACATTTTTTAGAACCTTCAAGCAGCTGTGGCATTTAAAGGCTGTGTGAGTTTTTGGTTCTGGCTGCCCATCTCCTATATGCTGTCCATAGTAGAAGTCACGAAGTAACACAATCAGATTGCCTTCTGTGGGATCAGCAAACTTATTTTGACTTGATACACTTGGAAAGTCAGTTTTTGTCAATACATTTCCCCCTACAGGACTTACAGGCTTGCAATGAACATTGTCCTTTGGAAAAGCTGTTGGACAAGGTTCTCCACTCTGAACATGGCTTAATGAGTTATGAACACTGTCTGGTGTGCTTTGCTGAGTAGTCACTGTATGAAAAGTACCTGAAAGGGACAAAGCTAAAGAATGTTCTCCTATAACTCCATCACTGAGTGTAGGCCTTTTGGGACTTGTGCTATTTGTTTCAGAAGTGGAAAGTCGCTTTGATACACGAGGACTTTTATCCATATCTCCTGCAGAAACTGCTGTTTCTACTGGATGCTGCAATGAACTTGTGAAGGTAATCAAAGGAGAACATAACTCTGAAAAGCTATTAGGCATTATTTGTGGTGAAATATTTTTAGAATCCGCTTTGGACAAAGGCTCAATAATAATAGGACTATCTGTTGATCTTGATTCAGAGACAGAAAGTGGCAAGACAGTCTTTGCTTCTGATGTAGGAGTCACATGACTAACAGGCTGTAATTTCTGAGCATTATCTTTCCTGAAGTGACCATACCTATTTCTCCTTGAACAAGAACCTGGGGTAACTCTGTTCAGTATGTTTGAAATGACTGGTTTTGAATTTGAGGTCATCCCAACAAAGATCACATCATCATCCTCATGTACATGTTCCACTCCAACCAAGATGAGTTCAGCATCTTCATCATTTACTAGTTTGGTTTCTCCCTCGCTTTTCTGTGGTTCTGGCTCTTGTTCTTCTTCACATGACATCCATGGTGGTTCCATATTTTAAATACTTTTTTGTTCTTGGAGGGTGTGACCACAAGTCCCAGTGCTTCCTTTAAATAAACTGCCACCTAGGTATAAATATACTACATATTAGTTAAGTACAGAAAAATGTGCTATTTGGTTATCTCCAAAACTCTATGGTAGTTATAAACACCCTTATCTTACAAATAAAGATACTGAGCATCAAAGAGACTAAATGAAAGATGAATAACCTATGACTACAAGTCTACATGACTCAAGAATAATAGCTTTGTTCCATGTTGATTTTAATCTCTTCTAATTAAAAAAAAAAGAAAGAAAAAGAAAAAACGGAATACCACCACTGATCATTAGGAGAAATCACATGTAAAGCACGAGTATTTTTACAACTGCACTATTGTACAGTGTTTAGAAACATGGACTTTGGAGTCAAAGAAGATTAAGCTGGAATTCTAAGTTAATCACACACCAGCTGCATCTTTTTGGGCAAATTTATAACTTTTAAATGTGTTTCCGCACCTTAAAGACAAACATGCTTATTTCTTAGACTTAAGGTTAAGCTCTTTTTAAAAAGCGTCAGCTATTTAATGGCATCTTGTTTTGTAGTAAAATTGGAAAAAAAGTTATCTTAAATGCACATTACAACTGATTCACACATACTAATTTCATAAATGTTAATACAGAAAATAGGTAGCAAATTCAAATATAAAGTATCTATACACAGTTAACAAACAGCATAATTCAATGTCAAGCACTTAACACAGGCCTAGAAAATTGAGAATGAACTCTCTTGATAATCTCACCCCCAAAGCCACACTTATACATCCTAAATTTCTCCCTCTAATCCTGACTAAACTTAAATCCAACAATGCTTCATCCTTCATTCCACATTTCTCTTCCCCACATATCAGGCAAAGTCATGACAGTATTTCTCTAATACCAATATCAGACAGAGACATCAAACACACACACACACACACACACACACACAACGGATATTCTGTATGAATACAGATGCAAGAGTCCTCAACAAAATACTTGCAAACAAAACCTAACAACATATAAAAAAGATTATATACCATGATCACGTGGGATTTATGGAGGTATGCAAAGTTGGTTCATTATATGAAAGTCAATCGACATTATACCATTTTAACACAATAAAGGACAAAAAACACATCTGCCTGCAGAAAAAGCATTTCCCTGAATCTAGCACCTTTTCATAATAGGGGTTAAAGTAAACCACTTAATAACTAAGAACAGAAGAGAACTTTCTCAAAGGGTACCTGTAAACGACCCACAGCTAAATCATACTTAATAATGAAACACTGAAAGCTTTCCCTATAAGATTGGGAACAACATAAGGAAGTCTATTCCACACTTTGGTTCAATATTATACTGGCAGTTCTATAACCAGAGCAATCAGGTAAGAAAAAGGAATTGTTGTTGTTGCTTAAAACAAACAAACAAACAAACAAAAAAACAGCCTTCAGAATGGAAAGGAAAAAGTCAAAGTATATTGGAGATACCATACTTTTATATATAGAAAATCCCAAAGAAACCACAGGTATTAGAATTAATAAAAAGCTTGAAGAATATAAGATAAATATTTTAAAAGTCAATCACATTTCTATACAGTAGCAACAAATGTTCTGAAAATGAAGTCAAGTAAACACTTGACTCTACATTAGCATTAAAAATAATACTTAGGATGTCAGAAAGAGAAAGACAAATATCATATGGTATCACTTACATGTGGACTATAAACTATAACACAAATGAACTTATCTGTGAAACAGAAACAGACTCACAGACATAGTGAGCAGACTATGTGATTACCAAGAGAGGAAGGGTGGGAGAGGCATAGACTGGGAGCTGGTGACTAGCAGATGCAAACTATAATGTTAATATATAGAATAGATTAAAAAAGATCCTACTGTGTAGCACAAGGAACTATATTCATAATTTGTGATAAACAGTAATGGGAAAGGATATGAAAAAAATTGTTCGTGCATGTGTGTGTGTTTACATATGAAGGAAAGGAAAGGTAAAAGGAAGGAAAGGAAAGGAAAACTCTTGGCAAGTATGTACAGAAACTGGACCTTGTGTGTTATGGATAGATTTTAAAATGGTGCAACTGCTACAGAAAACAGTCTAAAGCCTCCTCAAAAAATTAAAAATAGAACTACCACATGATTCATCAATTCCACTTCTGAATATAAATTCAAAAGAAGTTAACATGGGGTCTTGAGATATTTGCATAGCCATGCTCAAAGCAGCACTAATCACAACAACTAAGAGGTGGAAGCATCTAAACATCTATCAAATGTGATACATACATATAATGGAACATTATTAAGCCATATAAAGGAAATTCTGCCCCAAGCTACAACTTCATGATCACTTAAGACACCAAGCCAAAGGAAATAAGCCAGTCATAAAAAAGACAAAAGTGTATGTTTCCACTTATACGAAATATCTAATATAGTCAAGCAATAGAAAGGAACAAAGTGGAATGATGGAGTCCAGGGTCCATGGAAACAGGGAAGAAAAGAGGAGTTGTTGTTTAATGGGACAGGTGATGGGTACAGAGTTTCAATTTTGCAAGATGAAAAGGTGTAGAGATCTATTTCATAGCAATGTGATAAGGAATTCCATGATATTTCAGAGGTTAGGACTCCAAACTTTCCTATCAGGGGCCTGGGTATGATTCTCAACCAGGAAACTGTCATTTAAGCTGCATAGAACAGCTAAAAAAATGACAACAACAACAACAAAACAACACTGTGACTCTGTGTGTGTGTGTGTGTGTGTACTTGTGTGAGTTGCTCAGTCGTGTATGACTCATTGTGTCCCCATGGACTGTAGCCCACCAGGCTCCTTTGTCGATGGGATTCTCCAGGCAAGAATACTGGAGTGGGCTGCCATTTCTTTCTCCAAAAAGGCTGATGAAATTGTGTGAAATACTTAGCACGTAAAAATGGTTAAACTGGTAAAAATTTAAGTTAGATGTTTGGTTTTTTTACAACAATTAAAAAAAAAATCTAACAACCAGGAAAATAATTTGAATGGACTTTTCACCAAATATGATATGCAAATGGCCAACAATCACAAAAAATACTGCTTAACATGATTGAAAGTGAAAGAAAGTGAAGTCACTCAGTCATGTCCGACTCTTTGCGACCCCATGGATGGTAGCCTATAACGCTCCTCCATCCATGGGATTTTCCAGGCAAGAATGCTGGAGTGGATTGTCATTTCCTTCTCCAGAGGATCTTCCCAACCCAGGAATCGAACCCAGGTCTCCTGCATTGCAGGCAGACATCTTACCTTCTGAGCCACCAAGGAAGCCCGTAACAAAATGTAAATCAGTCTCAGTGAGATACTACTTCACACCTATTAGGTTGCTGCTGCTGCTAAGTCGCTTCAGTCCTGTCTGACTCTGTGCGACCCCACAGACGGCAGCCCACCAGGCTCCCCTGTCCCTGGGATTCTCCAGGTAAGAACACTTGAGTGGGTTGTCATTTCCTTCTCCAATGCATGAAAGTGAAAAGTGAAAGTGAAGTCGCTCAGCCATGTCTGACTCTTAGTGACCCCATGGACTGTAGCCCACCAGGCTACTCCATCCATGGAATTTTCCAGGCAAGAGTACTGGAGTGGGGTGCCATTGCCTTCTCCTACCATTAGGTTGGCTGTAATCAAAAAGAGGAATAATAACAAGTGCTGCAGAGGATGTGGAGAAAAGGAATCTTCATATATTGTTGATGTAATTGCTGTAAAATAGTACAATCACTTTGGAAAAGTGGTTTGTCAGTACCTCAAAAATTAATATAGAGTAGCCATATGATCCAGAAATTTCACTCTTTTGTATATATCCATAAAAAATGAAAATGTTGAGTCCATGCAAAAACAGTGTTCACAGCAACATTATTCACAATAGCCACAAAGAATACACCATCCAAATATTATCCATTAGTTGATGAATGGATAAATAAATGGTGGTATATGCTCACAATGGACTACAGGTAAGCCACATACCATATTGATATACCATATTCAGCCATAAAAAAAATGTGCTGCTACACAGCCAAGAAATGGATGAATCTTGAACATACACAAACTAGGGGACTTTCCTGGAGATCCAGTGTTTAAGACTCTGCACAGGTTCCATCCCTGGGCTAGGAACTAAGATCCCACATGCCACATAGCTAGATAAATAAATATTTGAAAAGAAAACATGGCATCTGAATAAAGCCAGACACAAAGGTCACACATTGTATCTGGAAGAACTGTACATAGAAGAGAAGCAGGAAAGACAAGCATTCTATAATCCAAATGAAACATTTTTTTTTTCCCCAGGGAGGAGGAAATGAACTGCTCTAATAAAGGCTGCCAATAAATTAAATAAAATAACAACCTCAGGCTCTACTACAAAGCCACAATCATCAAGACAATATGGTACTGGCACAGAGACAGAAATATAGATCAATGGAAAAAAACACAGAAAGCCCAGAGGTAAACCCACACACCTATGGACACCTTATCTTTGACAAAGGAGGCAAGAATATACAATGGAGAAAAGACGATCTCTTTAACAAGTGGTGCTGGAAAACTTGTCAATCACTTGTAAAAGAATGAAAGCAGAACACTTTTTGGAGAAGGCAATGGCACCTGACTCCAGTACTCTTGCCTGGAAAATACCATGGACAGAGGAGCCTGGAAGGCTGCAGTTCATGGGGTCGCTAAGGGTCAGCCATGACTGAGTGATTTCATTTTCACTTTTCACTTTCATGCACTGGAGAAGAAAATGGCAACCAACTCCAGTGTTCTTGCCTGGAGAATCCCAGGGCCTGTGGAGCTTGGTGGGCTGCCGTCTATGGGGTCGCACAGAGTCGGACACGACTGAAGTGACTTAGCAGCAGTAGCAGAACACTTTTTAACACCATACACAAAAATAAACTCAAAATGGATTAAAGATCTAAACATAAGACCAGAAATTATAAAACTCCTAGAGGAGAACATAGGCAAAACACTCGCTGACATACATCACAGCAGGATCCTCTCTGACCCACATCCCAGAATATTGGAAGTCAAAGCAAAAATAAACAAATGGGACCTAATTAAACTTAAAAGCTTCAGCACAACAAAGGAAACTATAAGCAAGGTGAAAAGGCAGCCTTCAGAATGGGAGAAAATAATAGCACATGAAGAAACTGACAAACAGCTAATCTCAAAAATATACAAGCAACTCCTGCAGCTCAATTCCAGAAAAATAAACATCCCAATCAAAAAATGGGCCAAAGAACTAAATATACATTTCTCCAAAGAAGACATACAGATGGCTAACAAACACATGAAAAAATGCTCAACAATCACTCATTATCAGAGAAATGCAAATCAAAATCCACAATGAGGTACCATGTTATGCCAGTCAGAATGACTGCAATTCAAAAGTCTACAAGCAATACATGCTGGAGAGGGTGTGGAGAAAAGGGAACCCTCCTACACTATTGATGGGAATGCAAATTAATACAGCCACTATGGAGAACAGTGTGGAGATTCCTTAAAAAAAATAAGAAAAAAAAAAAAACCTGGAAATAGAACTGCCATACAACCCAGTGATCCCACTGCTGGGCACACACACTGAGGAAACCAGAATTGAAAGAGACATGTGTACCCCAATGTTCATCGCAGCACTGTTTCTAATAGCCAGGACATGGAAGCAGCCTAGATGACCATCAGCAGATGAATGAATCAGAAAGCCATGGTACGTATAAACAATGGAGTATTACTCAGCCATTTAAAAGAATACATTTGAATCAGTTCTAATGAGGTGAATTAAACTGGAGCCTATTATAAAGACTGAAGTAAGCCAGAAAGAAAAACACCAATACAGTATACTAACACATATATATGGAATTTAGAATGATGTAACAACAACACTGTATGCAAGACAGCAAAAGAGACACAGATGTATAGTGTTTTGGACTGTGTGGGAGAGGGAGGGGAGAATGATTTGGGAGAATGGCATTAAAACATGTATAATATCATATTCGAAATGAATCACCAGTCCAGGTTGAATGCAGGATACAGGAGGCTTGGGGCTGCTGCACTGGGATGACCCAGAGGAATGGTATGGGGTGGGAGGTGGGAGGAGGGTTCAGGATGGGGAATACGTGTACACCCATGACGGGTTCATGTTGATATGGCAAAACCAATACAATATTGTAAATTTAAAATAATAATAATAATAATAATAAAATTTTTTAAAAATAAAAAAAAATAAAAATTGACCACTGAGTTAAACATTTGGAATTCACTGGTGACCTTGACAAGAGTGGATTTAAAGGAAAATGAGAGAAATGGAGATAAAAAATTCTACAAACAACTCTGCAGAAGTCCATAATAAGAAAACATAAAATAAAAAAAAGCAGAAGCAGGATGTGTCACAAAAGACAAATTTTTAATGAGAGGTGACATTATAGTCAGTCTGTTTGCTGATGGGAACCGTCCAGAGAAACAGAAAACTTAATCCAGGACAAAGAAGAGACTTGCTAGAATATCACTGAATAAACAAGAATTGAGTAGAAAATGGCAACCCACACCAGTACTCTTGCCTGGAAAATCCCATGGACGGAGGAGCCTGGTAGGCCACAGTCCTGGGGTTTTCGAAGAGTCAGACAGGGCTAAGAGACTTCACTTTCACTTTTCACTCTCAGGAATTGGAGAAGGAAATGCCAACCCACTCCAGTGTTCTTGCCTGGAGAATCCCAGGGCTGGGGGACCCTGGTGGGCTGCTGTCTATGGGATTGCACAGAGTCAGACATGACTGAAGTGACTTAGCAGCAGAAGCAGCAGCACACAAGAAGTGAACACAAGCCAAATAATTTGCTCACAGTAACAAGACTGAGATCATATGCAGAAAGGCTGTCATGGTGGATTAATGGGTATGGTCACCAGCCTTCAAGATGACCCTGTGAATCACATGTCCTGATATTCCCACCCCTATGTAGTTCTCTCTCAAACTATCACAGGGTTGACCTGTGAGACTAAGCAAATACAGAAGTGAAGATGTGTAACGTCTGAAAAAAGACTGCACTTTATCATGGATGCAAGTTCTTTCCTGAATCACTCATTCTGGGAAAAGACAGCAGCCTCCACACGAGCAGCCCCTTGGAGAGGCCCACAGAAGGAGGAACTGAGGCCTCATGAGTACAGCCAAGTGAGAGAACTTACATTCAATAAGCCAAGTTTTCAGAGGTTGCCAAACCAGATAAAAGCTTGACTACCACCTCAGGAGGGACCCTGAGGCTAAACTACCCAACTGGATTCTAGACCAATAGATATCAAGTGTAAGTTTTTTCAAACTATTCAATTTTGAGATAATATGTAAAACACAAACAGTTCGAGGTATAATATCATTCACATCATACTTACACACAGAAGAGTTCTCCTATAAATATGGTAAAATTTAAAAAACACAAAACAAACCAAAACACCTAAAAACAGGAGTTGCCTGGCAGTCCAGTGGTTTGATTAGGACTCAGCCCTCTCACTGCCAGGATCCTGTGTTCGATCCCTGGTTGGGGAACTAATATCCTATGAAGCCACATGTTGTGACCAAAACCAAACATGCTGTCAAGTTCAAAGCTGTACCAGCAATAGATAACTATGCAACAGAGCTGTAGGCACAAGTTGCTGGGCATAAAGCTACCTATCATCTTGTTTACTGGCATGAAATGAACTCAGATGCTCCCCCACCCCCATCCAGTGGAGTTCAATTACTTAATGAAATAAAGCTCTTACAGGTGCAAAAATGAGCAAGTAATCCCATGTAAACATGTTAAATCACAACACATTTTCTTTGAATGAACCACTTTATTCATTTGGCCGTGCTGCTTGGCTTGTGGGGTCCCAGTTCCCTGACCAGAAGTTAAATCCAGACCACTGCAGTGAAAGCCAAGAATCCTAATCTCCAGGCCACAAGGGAATTCCCATACCTTCATTACTTTGCTTTTGTAGCTAAAACCTTAGGATATGTGCATTGCCCC
Source organism: Bos taurus (assembly GCF_002263795.3). NCBI lineage: Eukaryota > Metazoa > Chordata > Mammalia > Artiodactyla > Bovidae > Bos > Bos taurus. Next base: position 27,152,413 of record NC_082638.1, read on the forward strand.
ATTTTAGCCTCACCAAGTGGTAGGAGTCAGCTCTACACAGCTTAAAACCCATGGTGCTCTTACTTTTTTTTTCTTTCAAGAATGCAGGAAAAAGCAAGCCAGTAGCCTCCCGGCCTGCTTTTAATGTTTCAACTCAGAGAGCTTCAGAGTGACCTGAAACCATGATTGCCCTGAAGTCACCACCCGCAATCAGGGTCAGCTAATCCCCAGGAGAACTCTCTCTCCACAGCAACATGTCAGCCCATGAATGAAAGGAGAAAAACGGAAGGCAAGAAAGACACAACTTTGTTCCTTATTGTAAAAATGTCTGTCACCTTACCTCAGGGGCACATTGAAAACCTGAGTGCCCTTCCCAGGCAGGAGAAGGTCACATCTGGGGTCGGGCAGAGGGAAAGGTCAGGGTGAGTCACCTCTTCCTGAAACATTCTATCCCCCAGGCCCTACCTGGTCCTACCCTACAGATGCTGACCAGGTGTCTCACACTCAACCAGAGCAAGTGATTGAACTCCTCTTCCCTGAGCTTCTTCCTCCCACCTCCCTTCTCTCAGTAACAAACAAACAAACAAATACCTCATCTGCCACCTTTCCGAACCAAAGGCCTGAATCTCGGGGCCCCCAGGGACAGGGGCAGCCCTGGAGTCCGAGGAGAGGCAGAGCAAACAGGAAAACGACCAAAGTGCCACGGCAGTGGAGAGGCCACTAGATTGATTTTTTTTTTTTTTTTTTGCTGTGCCCGCCTGACTGTGTCTGGTTGCAGAACCGGGTTGGGCCCGAGTCATAAACCCGCGTGAAGATTTGTATATGTGTGTGTGTTTAAATATATTAAGTTCCACAGGAGACCTGGGAGGGGCGGGGGGCTGGGGGCATGACAGGCCCTTTCCGCGAGCTGGCTTGTCCCACCCCTAGGACAGGAAGGCTGCTGGAGAGCTGCTCCCACCCAGACTAGAGAGGGGAGAGGGCGAAAGGGGCCTGGGGCCTGTAGGCCCGGCCTCAAGCTCCCTTGGCCCTCAGAGGCCGTCCCGCCGAGCAAGGCCCCGCCAGATTGGGGATCTGAGAAACCCTTCCCTGGGCACTCTGGCACCGCTTTGGCCGCACCAGGCCCGTCCTTACCGGTCCCCGTGGGCGACGATGCCAGAACTGCCGGCAGCTCACCTGCACCTAAACAGTCCCTGGGTTAAGTCTGAGGAGGCAGGCCCGAGGGAACAATGCCTCCTCAGGCCTGGGACGCCGCTTCAACTGCCGGCGTGTCCGCTGCCAAGGATGATTGGTTGCCAGGTGTTGACGCCTGCAATCGGATTGGCCGCTAGGCCGAGTTCCGCGCATGCGCGCGCGGTGGCCCCCTCTGGAGGCAACTGCTGGGGGCGTAGTCAGGCTGAACCTGAATCTGAAGTGTCTTGGGTCTGTCAAGATTGCGCAGCTCACCAAAGGGGAAAAAAGAAAATAGATTGCACAGTCGCCAGGGCACAGGGCTGAGAACGACCTCCGAGTCTACCAGGGGACTTCAATGTGGTGTCTAGCACTCACAGCCCTCAGGGGTGACCTGCCCCTTGCTTAAGAAACTTGACCGTACACCTGGATCTTGAAGCCCCTTCTCTTGGAATTCCATTTTGCTCAATGCAGGGCAGCCTGCCCCCGATTTTGCACAGCTAGAGTGAGCTGAGCCGAGAAGACAACGGCAACCCACTCCAGTACTCTTGCCTGGAAAATCCCATGGACGGAGGAGCGTGGTAGGCTGCAGCGCATGCGGTCGCTAAGAGTCGGGCACGACTGAGCGATTTCACTTTCACTTTCATGCATTGGAGAAGGGAAGGGCAACCCACTCCAGTATTCCTGCCTGGAGAATCCCAGGGACAGAGGAGCCTAGTGGGCTGCTGTCTATGGGGTCGCACAGAGTCAGACGGGACTGAAGCGACTTAGCAGCAGCCTAGTGAGCTGAGAATGAGCTTTACTTCTTTTTCTTTTTCTTTTTTTTTAATTTTAGAGCCTACACTTTTTAATGGCTGAGGAAAACCGAAAAGCATATTATTTTCTGACGTGAAAATTGTGTGAAGTTCAATTTTTGGTGTCCTTAAAGTTGAAACAGGGACTTGCCAGTTCCTTTGGTTATTGTCTATGACTGAAAACTTGATCAATCGTCAAAGATCATATTCGCAAAGCCTAAAATAGTTCTTTTTGGGCCCTTTACAGAGTCTTTTTAAAATGCTCTGTTCTGCTGGAAGTCTCCTAGTAGTCATATGGGGGAATAAAGTCTTGGTTTTGTTACAATATTTTCTTCTCTATTATATTCATTTTTCATTCTTTATTAATTGCATTCCTTCTTATCGCTATAAGTTTGTTCTGTTGCGCATCTTTACAACTTTTTGAGATAGTTATTTGTAACTCTCATTTCTCTTATATGTAATGCTATAAGTTTACTTTAATTTGTTGTTGTTGTTGTTCAGTCTGTCAATCATGTAGGACTCTTTGCAACCCCATGCACTGCACGCAGCACACCAGGCTTCGCTGTCCTTCACTATCTCCTGGAGTTTGCTCAGACTCATGTCCATTTAGTTGGTGATACTATCCAACCATCTCATCCTTTGCTGCCCACTTCTTCCTGCCCTCAGTCTTTCCCAGCATCAAGGTCTTTTCCAATGAGTTGGCTTTTCACATCAGGTGGCCAAACTATTGGATCTTCAGCTTCAGCATCAGTCCTTCCAGTGAATATTCAGAGTTGATTTCCTTTACGATTGACTGCTGAATCTTGCTGTCCAAGGGACTCTCAAGAGTCTTCGCCAACACCACAGATCAAGAGCATCAATTCTTTGGCACTCAGCCTTCTTTATGATCCAACTGTCACATCCATACATGACTGCTGGAAAAACCATAGCTGTGACCAGATGGACTTTGTCAGCAAAGTAATGTCTCTGTGTTTTAATATGCTGTCCAGGTTTGTCATAGCTTTTCTTCCAAGGAGCAAATATCTTTTAATTCCGTGGCTGCAGTCACCACCCACAATCATTTTGGACCCCAGGAAAATAAAGTCTGTCACTGTTTCCATCGTTTCTCCATACAACTTTAACTGTGTCTCACAATTTTTGCTGCATAGTTTGTTCATTATCATTCACTTCAAGTATATCCTAATATTCTCTTCTTAAGACAAAGATTATATATTGTATGGGCTTCCCTGGTACCTCAACTGGGAAAGAACTTTCCAGCCAATGCAGGAGACACAAGAGGCCTGGGTTCGATCCTGGGTCAGGAAGATTCCCCTGGAGAAAATAATGGCAATCTGCTCCAGTAGTCTTGCCTGAAAATTCCATGGAGATATATATTATGGATTAATGTAGTTAGTGATATTTCCCAAATGAATGGCATTTTAAAAGATGTTTCTTTGTCAATTTCTCATGATTGCATATGGTCAGATCACACAATATAAATATTATTGATCCTTTGTATTTGAAGATTTCAATTCAGTTAAGTGTACCATACTTTAGATTTCCATTCCAGTGAAGTCAAAATGAAGAGGGTGTGATGTAGACAAAATACTTGCAATGTCTAAAATATATATCTGTGAAATGACCTCCATTAAGCCTCACAATTATTCCAGCATCTTTCAGTAGGGTACCTTTAACTAAGTTCCAGGTTTTATGCAAATTTTACCAGCTTTTCCAAAAATGTTCTTTTCCAGTTTCATATTCCCATACAGGATACTGAACTGCATGAGGATATATAACCAAAAGCTACAGATACCTCCCTTAGTTTACTCTGGTCTATAGCAGTTTCCTAAACTTTCCTTACTTTACATGACTTTTGACAATTCTCAGGAGTCCTTCAGGGACAGGCATTTTGCACAATGACTCTCAATATGGGTTTGATATGTTTCTCCTGGTTGCACTGGGGTTTATATATTTTTAGAACTATACCTCCAAGGCAAAATATCTTTCTTATCACTTCCCATCAAGGATTCATACTATCAATATGACTTACCACTAGTTCCTCTGCTATAAAGTTATCTCCTTCCCTCTGACATATTCTGTTCTTTAGAAACAAGTCACTAAACCCAGCCTACACTTGGGGAGGGGCATGGACTCTCATCTTGAGGAAAATATCTAAGAGAAACACAAGTTACTGAGTATACAAATTAATTGAAACTCATTTATAAGGAAGATCTTGTTCTTCTAGCCATATCTTTTCATTTTAAATTAATTTAATTAAATTAAAGTAAAGATTTAAGAGGTTTCCCAGGTGGTGCTAGTGGTAAAGAACTTGCCTCCCAATGCAGGAGATGTAAAAGACACCCAGGTTCAGGAAGATCCCCTGGAAAGGGAAATGGCGACCCCTGCCCATATTATTGCCTGGGTAATCCCATGGAGAGAGGAGCCTGGCAGGCTACACTGATGAGGTCACAAAGAGTCAGACAGGACTGAAGCTGCTGAACACACACAAAGATTTAATACCTCAGTCACACTAGCTACATTTTAACATCTCCAAAGTGGCATATTAGACAAGGACATAGAAAACATATTCATTGAGAATTCCCTAGTGATCTGGTTGTTAGGGCTTTGTGCTTCCACTGCAGGGGGCAGAGATTCCATCCCTGGTTGAAGATCTAAATCCCTTAATCCTCACAGCAAAGCCAAAAAAAAAAAAAAATCCTACCAGATGAACACTCCATCTGAAAATTCAGATAAAGGATATAAACAGGTAACCTCAGAGAAGAGAAACATACACATTTATATATGTGAAAAGCTGGTTGTCCTTATTAGGGCATACATGTAACAATTATTTAAAAGTTTTCTATTGCTGCAGAAACTTCTGGGAATAGCACTGACTTAGATCATTGTTTTGCCAACCTTTCTTCTTTTCAAATGTAATGCACATTAACACATGAAACTGCTTTATCTCCATCTCAAAAATTTTCTGTTTTCAATATCATTCAGCTTAAGTATTTTATTTTTCCCATAACAATTTCTCTCAGGACCAGTAAGTTATTCAGGTTCAGAAGCAGGAGTAGGAGGAGCCTAAACCACAATATTAAAGAAGCTTGTGAGTTACAGATGGAGAAGGTAATGGCACCCCACTCCAGTACTCTTGCCTGGAAAACCCCATTCTCAGAGGAGCCTGGTAGGCTGCAGTCCATGGGATCCCTAAGAATCTGACATGACTGAGCGACTTCACTTTCACTTTTCTCTTTCATGCATTGGAGAAGGAAATGGCAACCCACTCCAGTGTTCCCAAGGATGGGGGAACCTGGTGGGCTGTGCGACCTATGGGGTTGCACAGAGTCAAACACGACTGAAGTGACTTAGAAGCAGTAGTGAATTACAGAGGTGCCACTTTTGCACTTTGGGTTCCTGGCAATCCTTAATCTATCCTCAGCCTGGGTGAAGTTATATTGCTTCATTTTCAAACTTTGGGAGTTATTTCCTCCGTATTTATCTTTCTAGGGTTTTGTTTGGCCATGCCATGGAACCTGTGGGATCTTAGTTCCATAACCAGGGTGTTGAACCCTGGCCATTGGCAGTGAAAGCATCAAGTCCTAACCACTGAACCACCAGGGAATTCTCATATCTTTTTCTTTCTTTCTTTCAAATATTTATTCATTTACTTGGCTGTGCTTGGTTTTAGTTCCAGCACAAGGACTCTTCAGTCTTCACTGTAGCATGTGGGAGGCAGGATTTTTAACTGTCACATGCAGTATTTCTAGCAGCAGTATGTGGGATCTAATGCCCTGACCAGGGAATGAATTTGGACTCCCTAATTGGGGAGCACTGAGTCTTACTACTGGACTACAGAGATGTCCTTCCCATGGTCAAACCCAGGTCTCCCACATTACAAGTGAATTCCTTACTGTCTGAGCCACTGTAGCTTTGACTATAACAACTTTGGTCAGCAGAGTGATGCCTTTGCTTTTTTTTAATGCTATCTATGTTTGTCATAGCTTTTCTTCCAAGGAGCTAGCTACTTTTAATTTTGTGGTTACATTCACCATCCACAGTGATTTTGGAGTTCAAGAAAATAAGATCTGCTGTTATTTTCACTTTTTCTCCATTTGTTTGCCATGAAGTGATGGGACCAGATGTCACAATGTTCATTTTTTGAATATTGAGTTTTAAGCCTGCCTTTTCACTCTCCTCTTTCCCTGTCATCAAGAGGATCTTCATTTTCTGTTATTAGTGTGGCAGCATCTGCATGTCTGAGGTTGTCGCTATTTCTCCCAGAAATCTTGATTCCAGATTGTGCTTCATCCAGCCCAGCATTTTTAATGATGTACTCTGCATATAAGTTAAATAAGTAGGGCAACAGTACACAATCTTGACATACTCCTTTCCCTATTCAGAACCAGTCTCTTGTTCCATGTCCAGTTCTAACTGTTGCTTCTTGACCTGCATACAGATTTCTCAAAAGGCATGTCAGATGGTCTGGTATTCCCATCTCTTTAAGAATTTTCCAGAGTTTGTTGTGGTCCACACAGTCAAAGGTCTCATCACTTCATGGCAAATAGACGAGGAAACAAAGAATCAGTGACAGACTTTATTTTCTTGAGCTCCAAAATCACTGCAGATGGTGACTGCAGCCACGAATTTAAAAGATGCTTGCTCCTTGGAATAAAAGCTGTGACAAACCTAGATGGCATATTAAAAAGCAGAGACATTACTTTGCCAACAAAGGTCAGTGGAGTCAAGGCTATGGTTCTTCCAGTAGTCATGTATGGATGTGAGAGTTGGACCATAAAGAAGCCTGAGCACCAAAGACTGGACACTTTTGAACTGTGATGTTGGATAAGACTCTTGAGAGTCCCTTGGACTGCAAGGAGATCCAACCAGTCAATCCTAAGGGAAATCAACCCTGAATATTCAGTGGAAGAACTGATGCTGAATGTCCAATACTTTGGCCTCCTGATGGGAAGAGTCAACTCATTGGGAAAAAAACAAACAAACAAACAAACAAACCTGATACTGGGAACTATTGAAGGCACGAGCAGAAGGTGTGACAGAGGACACGATGGTTGGATGGCATCAGCAACCCAACGGAACGAGTTTGAGCAAGCTTCGGGAAATGGTGATGGACAGGGAAGCTGGCATACTGAAGTTCATCGGGTCACAGGGAGTCAGACATGACTGAGAAACTGAACAACAAAAGCCAGGCAGGGTCTCTATGTACAGCTGGCTGAACCTCAATAGGGCTTTTTTGAATTTCTGGAGGTGGGTAGAACTTAATTTTTAGCCAGATCCCTTGCTGCAACACGTCTGGAATATTTTGTGTTTGTAGTCAATCTTCTTTGTAGTTTTTCTGGGTGACACTTGGGAGTCAGTGTTCCTCACAATGATGGATGCTGTCTCTCTCAGTCCCAGCTGAACTGAAGTTTGGATCATGACCTCTGTTTCAGGAGGCAACCCTCACAATTGCTCTGGCTTTTTGAAAGACTGATGATTCTTTGTTTGGTGCTCTGTCTTTTCCTTCATTTTCAAACACTGTAGCCAGCACTTGGAATATGGAAAGACCCTCTTATTTCAGTGCCTCCAAGTGTGATTTATGAAGGATGTCACCAGTTTGAAAATTTCGAAGCAAAACAGACAAAGCAAATTGTTCATGTTTCCATGCCATATTCTAAAACGTACCTCTACATTGGCCAAGGCTGACAGTCTGTAATTGCAAACACGGCACACATAGGGCATTTTGCCAGGTTTGTGACTGTCCTTCATGTGCTATAAGAGAACCTGATCTGTTTTGAAGGACAATTCACAGATATAACAGACCGTGGAGGGCTCCCGGGAAGCATGGACACTTTCAATGTGACACTGCAACTGGAACAGGGTGGGAAACTGGTGGTGGCAGTGCTGGCAGGTAGTGTGGATTTCCCAGCTGTCACCCTTCTGCCTCTCCAGGTCCAGATGGTTCCTCACATGGGTCATAAACTTGACATTTTTTAGAACTCTCAAGCAACTGAGGCATTTAAAGACTGTGTGAGTCTTCTGTTCTGACTGCCCATCTCTTGTATGCTGTCCATAGTAAAAGTCATCAAGTAACATGATCAGATTTCCTTTCATGGGATCAACAGTCTTGCTCTGACTTGCAAGAGTCAAAAAGTCCGTTTTCTCCAGCCCCTCCAACTACATGTTCTGTCTGGATCCATAAGACTGAAGCATGCCTGGTCATTTGCGTGAGTCTGTGAAAATGATGCCCCGCGGTGAACATGGCTCGGTGAGGTCAGGAGACCTTCCAAGGTCATAATCGTGTCCTTTGTAGGAGAAATACCTACAGGGGCCATGGTGGAGGCAGGTCCCCCTGGGATTCCATTGCTGAGTTTGGGTCTTTTGGGATTCCCACTGTTACATTTTACATCTGAAGTGGGACATTGCTTTGAATTAAGAGGACTTTCATCCTTGCCTGCTATTGAGAGACTAGCTCCAGATAGACAATGAGGCCGCAGAGAGAGCAATTCTGAATTGTGAAGTACAGCTTCCAGAGAGCTCGTTTTATAATCAGGTTTAGATGAAGGCTCGAAAATAACAGGACTGTTTTTTCCTCCCCATTCAGACTGAGAAGCTAATGATACAGCCACTGGTTCTGATGCTGGGGTCCTGAGATTTGCAGGTTGCAATGTGCAGGAGGGATCTGGACTCACGTGGCCCTTCTTTCTTCTTGAAGATGCATCCCTGGTCACTCTGTTCAAAATGTTAGAAATGACTGGCTTTGAACTTGAAATCACTCTGACAAAGAGAGTTTCAGCATCCTCACTGACATGCTGCACTCCAACAAAGATGACCTCAGCATCATCATTATCCTCATCTCTGGGTTTGGACCCTGCGGTCTTTGTCTCGGGTTGTGGTCGTGCTTGTGCTTCCTCACACAGGAAGAGATGGGCCATTTTACAATCACTTTTGGCTTCAAGTGGCCCCCTCCAGTGTTTTTTCACCTAAAGGCAACCACAGAACAAGGTCACCCGTCTGATCTCAGGTGTCACTTTCTGTGGTTTCAGTTAACCCTCAGTTGTTCACTGAAAATATTAAATGGAAAACTCCAGAAATACATAACTCATAAGTTTTAAATTGCATGTCATTCTGAGGAGTAGGATTGGAATCTCACACCATCCTGCTTCCTCCTGCCCAGAAATGTGAATCGAACTTAGTCCTGCACATCTCACCCATTTGTCACTCGGTTACCACAATGACTGTTGAGATGTCACAGAGCTTGTGACCAAGTCACCCTTATTTTACTCAATAATGGCCCCAAACCATAAGTGGAGTGATGTTGGTTATTTAGACATGCCAGAGAGAATCCTTTAAGTGCTACCTTTAAGTGAAAAGATCAAAGTTCTCAATTTGATATAAAAAGAAAAAAAAGTATGCTGAGGTTGCTAATATCTGTGGTGAATGTGAAGCAGAGAAAAGAAATCTGGGTTAGTTTTGCTGTCAAACTGCAAACTGCAAAAGGTATGGCCACAGAGCATAGTGCATAGTTAGGGTGAAAAAAAAATCACGAAATTAGTTCAGTAATATATTTTACATAGAGACTACATTCACAAAACTGTTATAAAAATATGTTGTTATAATTGTTCTATGTTATTATTACACCTTCCCTGGTGGCTCAGATGGTAAAGTGTCTGCTACTATTCAGGAGACCTGGGTTCCATCCCTGGAGAAGGAAATGGCAACCCAATCCAGAATTCTTGCCTGGGAAATCCCATCACAGAGGAGCATAGTAAGCTGCAGTCCATCAGGTTGCAAAGAGTTGGACACGACTGAGCAACTTCACTTTCACTTTCCTGTTATTATTAGGAAGTTGCCAATCTCTTACTGTTCTTTTATAAAATAAACTGCATCACAGGTATGTTTGTATAGAAAAACCATTGTGTATATAGGGTTTGATACTATGTGTGGTTACAGATGTCCACTGGGGGTCTTGGAACTTATTCTCTGCAGATAAGTGGTGATGATTATATTTCTTCCAAAAGACAAAATTAGTACCTGATTTAATCATCAGCTGAAACATTGAGATAACTATTAACACCCTTAGACATAAGGAAACATCTCAAACTCAGTTAAGTGACATGATCATTTTAAACTTCCTTCTCCAGACCCTACTTTTGCCTTGTCTCCCCATAGTGGCCCCAGTGCTCCTGTTAAACTCTACAGGAGAGCTGGTAGGCACCACTTTGCTTATAGATCTCCAATCTCACTCAGAAATGCTGACCAACATAAAATGTCCAAAAGAGCCCCCAGCTGTCCCTTGGGGGTGCCCCTCACTCCCTCCATTCTCTGAGTCCAGAAGGCACCAGACTCTATACATGGATCAAAAATATATATAAAAAAAAAAAATTCCAGAAAGTTCTCATAGCAAAACTTGAACCTGCCTCATGCTGGCAACTATATATACATATACATACACACACACATACATACAAAAATACATACATATGCATATATACACATATATGTATATGCATATATATGTGTATATATATAGCATGTACATTGTAAATGAAACTATTTACACAGCATTGGCATTGTATTAGGTATTACAAGGAATGTGGAGATGATTTAAAGTATGTGGGAGCATCCCCTTAAGTTACGTGCAAAGACTATACCATTTTATATAAGGAACTTGAGCATCCATGGATTTTGGTATCTGTGAGTGCAGGGTTCCCAGACCCAATCTCCCAAGGGTACCAAGGAGAGAGGACAGGGCCTTCTCAGGACTTCTGCTACTCCCCCTGCCTTGGACACTGTCTCAAGTACTGTCACCCAACTCCTGACCTGCTTCAGTCCACAGTTTCTCTGCCAGGCTTCCCTGACCCTGATGTCAGAAATCACAGCCTCCCCCAACTCACATGCCATATTCAACTCCAGAGCTATTGGGTTGCTGTATTGTTGTTTCTAGAACAAGTTCTGGTGTCTGTCAGTGCTACATGTCTGCTGCATAAATAAACAGTAGCTGTTATGAATACAATCTTTTATCCGTACCACAGGCTTGACCCACTAATTCCTGGCTCCCCAGGTTCTTACACTTGATCTTAGCAAAGAAGCTGACAAGCAATTTCTCCAAGCATTTAATGAATTCCAAATCTTAATGAATTAAAAGTATCATGCAAGGGAGAAAGTCAGCCAGTATGTAGTTGGATGCTGACAGGGGCAGTAGTGGTCATTGAAATAAAAGGTTTGTAACACAATTTCTCTCCATATAATACATTTGTTGATAGCTTCCATGCTGTTAACACGTTTCATTGACATTAAGGGACATTCTACAGTTTACATTTGACCATTTCTGATACCAGATCACATTTCATCAGCAGCATATTATAGTTTGTTTGGTTGTGTATAAATGATAGCCCTAGCGGTAAAGGTCTCTCCTGACAATGCAGAAGATGTAAGAGATGCAGGTTCCATCTCTGGGTCAGGACGACCCCCTGGAGGAGGGCATGGCAACCCACTGCAGTATTCCTGCCTGAAGAATCCTATGGACAGAGGAGCCGGGTGGGCTACAGTCCATAGCGTTGCTGCTGCTGCTGATGCTACTAAGTGGCTTCAGTCGTGTCCGACTCTGTGCGACCCCAGAGATGGCAGCCCACCAGGCTCCACTGTCCCTGGGATTCTCCAGGCAAGAACACGAGTGGGTTGCCATTTCCTTCTCCAATGCATGAAAGAGAAAAGTGAAAGTGAAGTCGCTCAGTCGTGCCCGACTCCCAGCGACCCCATGGACTGCAGGCCAACAGGGTCCTCCATCCATGAGATTTTCCAGGCAAGAGTACTGGAGTGGGGTACCATTGCCTTCTCCAAGTCCATAGTGTTGCAAGGAGTCAAACGTTACTGAAGCAACTGAACACACACACATACATATGTATATACATGTATATTTTATAGTGGTATGAAAAATAATTCTGTGGGACTTCCCGGATGATCCAGTATTTAAGACTCCTCACTTCCAGGCCAGGGTCATGGCTTCAATCCCTGTCAGAGACCTATGATCCCACATGCCACTGGGTGTGGCAAAAAAAAAAAGAAAAGGAATAATGCTGTATTTTACAGCTGATGTCACCTTAGATTTAATGGAAATTTCTGTTTTTCATAAGCAGAATCCAGCCTACTAAATTCATGTCACAAGTCACTAATGGGATGCTAGCTGCATTATATAGGCAAATGGTTTAAACAGGAATTTACAAATTGGCTTGCTTCCTGTTTGCTTTTTCTCCCAACCAGCAAGCTAAGAATGATTTTTAGGTTTTAGGTTTTTTTTTTTTTTTTAATTTTTAAAAATCTATTTAATATTTTTACATTTTTTTAATTTGGGGGCAAACAAAGGAATATTTTGTGATATGTGAAAATTATATGATATCTAAATTTCAGTGTCACAAATAAAGTTTTATTGGAACACAGCCGTGATCATTTGCTGCTGCTGCTGCTGCTAAGTCACTTCAGTCGTGTCCGACTCTGTGTGGCCCCATAGACAGCAGCCCACCAGGTTCCCCTGTCCCTGGGATTCTCCCGGCAAGAACACTGGAGTGGGTACCCGAGGCTATTTCACTCTGCTAATGGCAGAGACTGCATTGGCGCTTAATGCCCGTTTATTCTCTAGGCCTTTACAGAGCAATTTTGCACACTCATGGCTGTAGAGAACAAAATGAAGCATTCCAAACCCCATGGCTCACCAGCTCCTGAAGTCCAGTTGACTCAGTGCAGCTAAACACTTCCTATTCTGAGTCCCACTGGAGGATGAAGCTGGAGTATCTCTGTCTCCACGCCCCAGAAAGATTTCTCTGGAAATATCAGCACCGTTTCCTGTGTCCAGTGTCCGTGAAACTCCTACCTGGCTCTCCAAAAGCCTTTTCTCAGTGAGGCTGGATCAGGAGATTCCAAGCCTTTGAAAGCCCATTCTAATCCAATCCATAGTATCCAAATGGTGCTCCAATCAGGTTTCTGAGCCAGTTTTTCCCCATGGGATCTTTCAACTAGAAACCTTTCTACCAAATTGTTAAAGAGAGAAAAGAATGTGGGTGCGGCTGCAGGGCCCCACCCAGGGGCTGTTTTCCAGGTCTCAGGGTGGTGAGAGTCCCCACTTCCCTCTCTGGCATCCAGAGGCCCACCATCTTATCTCCAGTTTATCTGCATCTTTAGTTATTTGGGATTCAATAGCTTAAGGGCAGGGGAAAGTGGTCCACACAGCTATTCCAACAGAGCTCGGGCTGATATCAGGAATGGAAAAAAGCAGGGGTTCTCCTCCAACACCAGAAAATTCTCCAGCTGCAAACAGCAAACCCCTGTCCTCTTCTGGGAGCAAGGGTGGTGGGTTGGGGGCAGGTGGGCAAGGTGAGGAGAGCAGAAAGCAAGCTTACTCCCAAATGATCTGCACTTGAAGACTCAGCACCCGCTGGATTTCAGGGGTCCTCACTGTGGATCTTCATGCTGAACCCCAGGAGCTTTTTCTAGGCAGGGGCTCATGCTTTCTTAAACCAGGTCAGGGGTGTCAGGTCACACCCTGGTCCCCATCCTTCTGCCTTCCTCACTCACTCCCTGTCTTCTCTCTCCTTCCCCTTTGCACCACCAAGATTATATCTCAAGCTTTCCTTCCCACTGCCTTTACAGCCCTGTGCACACAGACACATAGAAGGAGGGAGGGTTTCAGCGTAGAAATATGTGTATTTCCATTCCTTATAAGGTAACAGAGTCACTGAATTAGAACAAAAATGAAGTTCACTGATGAACGTGATCTCAAGTGTTGTAACCAGATATAACATCAAAAACACTGTTCTTATCAAATCAACATGTGTTCACCTTAAATTTACACAATATGTGTCCATTACATCTCAATGAAGCAGGGAAAAAAATACAGAACTGACCATTAGAAAGAGCTCGTTTTAGACTCTTTTAAGACGGTTGATGGTGAGTGCTGTGCCTAGTTGCTCAGTTGTGTCTGACTTCTTGCGACCCCATAGACTGTAGCCAGCCAGGCTCCTCTATCCATGGACTTCTCCAGGCAAAAATGCTGGATTGCCTTGCCATGGCCTTCTGCAATGTTGGTGAGTATCAAAACCCAAGGCTAGGGACTTCCCTCATGGTCCATGGGTTGAGAATCTGCCTTCCAATGTAGGGAATGTGCGTTTAATACATGGTGGTTAAGATCCCACATGCCAGAGGGCAGTAGAAAGGACAAAGGATCCTGCATGCCATGACTAAGACTCGAGGCAGCCAAATAAATGAATAAAAATATATATATTTTTGAACTCTATGCTCTTTACATTCTTCTGGATGCATTTGTAAGCATGATATTAACAGTTTTATTTATTTATGGACACACCATGAGACTTCCTGCAGGATCTTAGTTTCCTGACCGGGGACTGAACCCAGATCACCAGAGTGATAGCATTGAGCAGTAAATGCTGGTTTGCCAGGGAATTCCTAGTTTGATTTACTTAAAGGGTTTATTTTTATTGTATGCCCAAAGGTACATCCTTTGCTGTGTTTACACTTACAATAAAAACATTTTGGATGTCAATTTTAAAATGTTTGCAAAAACTTAGGGGAAAGGAAGGAACATGTTGACTACATATTTATGCTTCTAGGCTTCCCTAATGGCTCAGACAGTAAAAAGTCTGCCTGCAGTAGAGGAGACCAGAGTTTGATCCCTGGTTCAGGAAGATCTCCTGGAGAAGGGAATGGCTATCCACTTCAGTATGCTTGCCTCGAGAATTCCATGGATAGAGGAGCCTGGGGAACTACTATCCATGGGTTTGCAAAGAGTCAAACACAACTGGATGACTAACACTTTCATTTTCATATGCTTCTAAAGATTGTTCAAATCTCAGAGTCACCTGGGACATTATTAAACATAGAGATTCCAGGGCTGCATATCATACCTAAGAAACTAAAATTGCCTGAGGAGGGGGCCTGGGCATCTGAAAGTTCAATGTTTGCCTCACTTGATTCTGATGTGACGTGAGTCCCAGGGTGTAAAATCATCCAATACTTTGGGAAAGATTGATCTCTGGTGGTTCAGCAATTAAGAAGCCACCTGTTAATGCAGGAGACCTGGTTTCAATGAAAGGGTTGGAAAGATCTCCTGGAGGAAGAAATGGCAACCCAGTCCAGTATTCTTGCCTGGGAAATACCATGGACAGAGGGGCCTGGCAGGCTACAGTCTATGGGGTCACAAAAGACTCAGACACAACTTAGCAACTAAACCACAACAGTGAAAGTCCCTCAGTCGTGTCTGACCCTTCCTGACCCCATGGACTATATACAGTCCATGGAATCGTCCAGGCTAGAATACTGGATTGGGTAGCCTTTCCTGTCTCCAGGAGATTTTCCCAACCCAGGGATCAAACTCAGGTCTCCCACATTGCAGGCAGATTCTTTACCAGCTGAGGCACAAGGGGAACCCAAACAACAGTTAAAACATGCTTAAAATATCCAAGAATCTACTCCTTCAGGAGACCCTGAGGGTTGAGGGTCAGGAATTAATTTTTTCTTCATGTGACACACTGAGCACCTGCCTTGGGAGAAGCGTGTTATTGGTAATTCAATAAACCAATCAGATGTTGTAGCTTGAGCAGGGAGCTTCATCCTCCCCACCACTCTTCAGAGATTCTAGGACCTCCACACTCTGTCCTGGGGCTTCTGGATGTCCTTCATACTAAAGGAAGTTAGGGTATAAGCTAAGCTCAGAGATCTGGATCCAAACTTCTCAGTTTGGGCCACACTTGCAAATCTCCTGGGTTGTGCTTTGTAACCCTCAGTGAATCTAAGGATTTCCCTACATGTCTTGTGTAAAAACATATTCTCGTCCAACAGTTGTGAGTGGGGCCTGAGAGTCTTGAGTTTCTCACAAACTCCAGGTGTTGCCCAGGCTGCTTAAGGTGTCCATATTAAACAGTGAGTACTAGAGAGTTTTGAAAAGTACTGATTGATTTTGAAAAGTTCTGGTTGATTTTGCCGATCTTACTCCATACCCACAGAATAAGTATCTCCAGGAATGGGACCAGGGAGTCAACGTTACTAAGCGTCTCAGATATTTCTAAGGAGCAGGTAGGGTGCAACGTGAAGCTACACCACAATGTGTAGCCAGGCACATCACCCTACCATCAACCCTGTTTTGGGCTTCATTGTGTCCTACAAAATCCATATGTTGAGGGGACTTTCTCAATGATCCAGTGGCTAAAGCTCTCCACTCCCAGTGCAGGGGGCTGGGCTTCGGTCCCTGGCCAGGGAACTAGATCCCACGTGCTGCCAGGAAGTCCAAAGACCCCACATGCCACAACTAACAATTGGTGCCATCAAATAAATTAATTCATTTAAAAAATTATCTGTAGAAGTCCTAACCCCCTACACTTTGGAATGTGACTATATTTGTAGATTATATTCTTAACAAGGTAGTTAAACTCAACGAAGTCACTAGGGTAAGCCCTAGTCCAATCTGATGGTTCTCTACATAAAAAGAGAGAGAGAATTCCCTGCAAGGCCAGTGGTTAGGGCTCAGAATTTTCACTGCCAAGGGCCCCATTTCAATCCCTGGACTGGAAACTAAGACCCAGAAGTGAAGCAGCATGGCCAGAAAAAAAAAAAAAAAAGGAAATTAGGACACACAAGACATCAAGGATGCATGGACATAAAGGGACAGGAGGACACGAGAATGCAGCTGTTTGTGCATCAGGGAAAGAGATCTCCCAAGAAACCACACTGTCAACACCTTGATCCTCGATTTCTAGCCTCCAGAACTGGGAGAAAACAATTTCCTTTTGTTTAGGTCTCTCGTATATCTTGTGGCCACCTTAGTACATTAATGCGTTCTTTAGATCAGGAGTCCCTGGAGAGGGCTCACCTCAAGGACAGGTGGGGAGTATGCAGGTGATGACTCAGCTCCCAGGTGACTTCTAAACATCAACAAATAACCACCCACCCAGATTTTCCAGGACACAGCCTGCTCCTGTGGACCCCTTCTTGCAGACCACTGCTGCTAAAAGTCCCCACCCAACTCTCGTTCTGGCCCCAACTTTCTTTACTTCTCTCCTAGACTGTGAGGGACAGAACCTTGAGAACAGAGCAAAGCCTGTGCTCAAATCATCCTGGTTGTGAAGGGGAGTATGTGTTTTAACAAAAAAAAAAAAAAAAAAGGAAGAAAACCCATAGCTGTCTAGCAGAAGCTTAACACAGGATGTACAGAAAAGCCTTCACATGTTATGTTAGGAAGAAGCAGAGGACATGATTTCAACCTTTTCTTCAGGGAAGGTTTCCAGGAAGGAGGACAGCATGCTTTCTGTAGATGGGTTGAGAGCAGATGAATTTATTGGAAGGCCTTTGGGTCTGTAGCCAGGAAAGGAATATGAGTGGGGAGGGGGTATGTCATCCTTCAGTTCTCTCTACCTCCAGAAGTTTCTATGATATGGGCCATGGTCACAGGGCTCCCAGAGACCAGGGAGAGAGGGATGTTTTGTGACTTCACCCAAGCCTGACCCATAGAAGGCTGCCTCTCAGCAGCCAACATCAGACTTCTGGGCCATCTGCCAGGCTCAAGAAATGACCTACTAGGAACTCTATGGTAGTCCTGGAGTGGTTAGGACTCTGCACTTTCACTGCTGAGGGCATGGATTCTATACATAGTTGGGGAACTAAGATCCTGCAAGCTGCACTGCCTGGCCAACAATAGAAACAAACAAACAAACAAAAGAAAGACAGACATGACCTTTCCCACCTTTCCTTCCATAGACAACCCCACGGCTGAGTCCAGTTCAGGTCCATTGCTGTGGTCAAGGAGGAAGCTCCCTTGGGCTTGTGGCTGTGGAGTGACATGTGGTCAGCCTGAGCGTCCACCAACAGGGCTGGGCATCTCACACCAACCGAGAACCTGGTACCCAGTAGGAGGTCAGGCCCTCAGGACACATGCTGGTGCCTGCTGACCTACAGATCAGGGCTGTGTGAGAAGTGGACTCTACAAGGTGGCCAGAAGGCACACCTTTCAGGAGAGCACTAATCCAGGTGGCCAGACTCTTCCCACTTCCTCCGTCTCTAGGGGAGAACTTGGCGCTTCCATTGTTCTCACAAATGTTTTCCTCTTCTACTCCCCCTGGAACAGCTTTATCTCAAGAAATTGTTGTTGTTCATTTGCCCAGTTGTATCTGCAACCCCATGGACCACAGTGTGCCAGACCTCCCTGTCCCTCACCATTTCCTGAAGTTTGCCCAAGTTCGTGTCCATTGCATTGGTGATGCAATCCAGCCATCTCATTCTCTGTCACCCTTTCTCCGTCAGGCCATCTCCACATAACCAACAACAGTCCTCTCCCAGGATGGCACTCTAAATCCTGTGTCCAGCTTCCAGACCCCATGCACACTGGTTGAGCTGCATTGCAGTTTGGGCCATATAGAGCCACGACACACATTATCTGTGTAACTTTTGCTCTATATAAATAATATTTCATCAGCTGTCTTACCTTGCTTCCTTTCAGTCCAAAGCAATTTACCCTTTACTGAAGGGGCTTGCCTCATTCTGGAAATCTCTTCCCTGCTTCTCCATCTCCCACCACAAGGCTCAGGTTTTGTTTTGCTTCCTCTTATACTTCTTTTCCCATCTTAATTCCTTCCCACCCAGGTATATCTGAAACCCACATGGAACACTCTGGGGACTAGGGTCTTCTGCTAGTATTTATCTGATGCTCTGGGAAAACTATTGACCATGTAGAAGTGTTACTTCTGATCTATACATTGAGAGAGGTGCATTTCATATCCTTCTACATTTCTGCCTTCTTTGAACTTCTCAGTGTTTCCTGGAAAGCTCTATTATTCTTTTTCCTTGACAGCAAAACATGAAACATTAGTGGACATGAATTACTCTGTTTGATGGGACGTTGCTTACGTACACACGTAACTGGTATTACTTTGACTTCCAACATGCAATCAAGCACATTTGTTGTTGTTGTTGTTTTCCCCCTAGAAAATTTCTCTTAATGATAAATTGTCCTCAGCATGAAGAAATGCAGAACATTCCACATAAAATATAATAGCATAACTGGGCTCAAAAAGTCAGCACTTGAATATATCTAGCTATATCTTGAATGTTCCTGACATTTTCCCAGAGTACCGATGTCTGATTTCAAATCTCAAAGCTTAATTCCATTCAGCGAGTCTCAAGGGTCAGAGACTGCCATGGGCATAATTTAATTCCTGTAGAATAAGTTGGCAAGTTCATACTTGACTTGACTACTTGGTACTTGACTACTTGATAAAGAGAGAAAACAACAATAACAACAATGACCAAAAAATAAACAAACAAAAAACACAGAAATGTGTAGTTAGTGATTCAGTCATAACAGGTACACATAAATTGATGTATAGACTATACAATCATCTATATCTGCTTAATTGTTTCTGCTAATGACTTGGACACTGTGAATCACACACAAACCATTGAAAAAGAAAAGTAATTTTGGAAAATTCTTAGAGAAAAGAACATCAGAATTCCTTACCTGTCTCCTGGGAAATGTGTACGCTATTAAATTTGCAACAGTTAGACCTGGACACGGGACAATGAAGTGATTCAAAATCGGGAAAGGAATAAGTCAAAGCTATCTAGTGTTGCCCTGGTTATTTGACTTCTGTGCAGAGGACCTCATGAAAAAATAAAATCCTAGATGAATCTCAAGCTAGACACAAAATTTATGTGGGCGATATGATAACTTAGTTATCCAGATGACAACACCCAAATGACAGAAGAATAATAGGAATTAAGGCGCCTCTTGATGAAGGTATTATCTGTTTCAAGTACAGACATCTGAAATGACATAGTCCTTCATAAAAGATGAAACTCTCAGTTTCACATTTGAAAATCTAGATGTATATTCCAGAATGTGAAATATAAAATTCTCTATTAGTCACATATACAAATCTGGGGACAATTTTTCCAACTTGAAATGTGGAATTCTCTGTACATCTCACATGAAAGTATACATACAATATTTTCTTATTAAAATGTGGAATTTTTCACATTAGAGATATGAAAATCAGGATGCAGATTCTTTGACAGGAAATATGAAAATGTCTATTTCACATATCAAAATATGGTCACAGGATTTCTCACATGAGATATGGAATTTTTTCATATTTCTCATTTGAAAATCTTTGTGCTGTCTTTCCTTCATGAAATATTGAATACTGTCTACTTCACATTTGAAAAAAGTGCATTCATTCTCCTACAAGAAATGTAGAATTTTCCCACAGATTTTCATGCTTGAGCTCTGAAATTCTGTATATTTCCATCAAGAAAGCTTGAATGAAGGTCTTCTGATATGAGACTTGGAATTCTGTGTATTTCACATTTAACAACCTGGGGAGAAATGTTCTCATATGAAATATGAAATCTCGACTATTCACATATGAAACTTTTTCTAGATTTGTACACATGAAACCTATATGCAGGTTAGGAGAAAACAGTTAGAACTGGACATGGAACAACAGACTGGTTCCAATTAGGAAAAGGAGGATCGCAAGCCTATATATTGTCACCCTGCTTATTTAAATTACATGCAGAGTACATCATGTGAAACAGTGGGCTGGAAGAAGTGCAAGCTGGAATCAAGATTTCTGGGAGAAATACCAATAACCTCAGATATACAGATGACACCACCCTTATGGCAGAGAAGAGGAACTAAAAAGCCTCTAGAAGAAAGTGAAAGAGGAGAGTGAAAAAGTTGGCTTAAAGCTCAACATTAAGAAAACGAAGATCATGGCATCTGGTTCCATCACTTCATGGGAAATAGATGGTGAAACAGTGGAAACAGTGTCAGACTTTATTTTTTGGGGCTGCAAAATCACTGCAGATGATGACTGCAGCCATGAAATTAAAAGACGTTTACTCCTTGGAAGAAAAGTTATGACCAAGCTAGATAGCATATTCAAAAGCAGAGACATTACTTTGCCAAGAAAGGTTCGTCTAGTCAAGGCTATGGTTTTTCCAGTCTTCATATATGGATGTGAGAGTTGGACTGTGAAGATTGCTGAGCACTGAAGAATTGATGCTTTTGATCTGTGGTGTTGGAGAAGACTCTTGAGAGTCCCTTGGACTGCAAGGGGATCCAACCAGTGCATTTGGAAGGAGATCAGCCCTGGGATTTCTTTGGAAGGACTGATGCTACAGCTGAAACTCTAGTACTTTGGCCACCTCATGGGAAGAGTTGACTCATTGGAAAAGACTCTGATGATGGGAGAGATTGGGGATAGAAGGGAAAGGGGATGACAGAGGATGAGACGGTTGGACGGCATCACTGACTCGATGGAAGTGAGAATGAAGTCCGGGAGATGGTGATGGATAGGGAGGCCTGGCATACTGCAATTCATGGGGTCGCAAAGAGTCAGACATGACTGAGTGACTGAACTAAACTGAACTGAGCTGTACACATGAAATAGAGAATTTTCAATGAATCAGAAATTGATATTTGAGCTAAAACATCAAATAGGTACAGCTATATTTCATGTATTTCCTGAATAACAGAAAGAGTTCTCTGTATTTCTTTGAAAAAAGTCTGGGTGACGATTTCTCTGCATGAAATAGGGGATTAGCATATTTTACAGGTGCAAAATCAAAACGCTTATGATTATACAGTGGAAGTGATAAATAGATTCCGGGGATTCTATCTGATAGACAGAGTGCCTGAAGACCTATGGGTGGAGGTGTGACATTGTACAGGAATCAGGGATAAAGACCATTCCCATATAAAAGAAATGCAAAATAACAAAGTGATAAGGCCTTACAAAGATCTGAAAAGACCAAAGACGCTAAACAAAAACGAGAAAATGAAAACAATACCCATTTGAATGCAGAGTCCCAAAGAATAGCAAGGAGAGATTAAACCTTCCTCAGTTATCAATACCAGTTCATACAGGAAATAAATAGAATGGGAAATCCTACAGATCACTTCGAGAAAATCAGAGATACCAAGGGCAAATTTCATGCAAAGAGGGGCACAATAAAGGACAGAAATGGTACGGATGTAACAGAAGCAGAAGCTATTAAGAAGAGGAGGGAAGAATACACAGATGAAATATGCACAAAAGATCTGCATGATCCAGTTAAGCACAATGGTGTGATCACTCACCTAGAGCCAGACGTCCTGGAATGCAAAGTCAAGTCGGACTTTAGAAGCATAACTACAAACAAAGCTCGTGGAGGTGGTGGAATTCAGTTGAGCTCTTTCAAATTCTAAAAGATGATGTTGTGAGTGTGCTGCCCTCTATATGCCAGCAGATTTGGAAGACACAGCTGTGGCCAGACCACTGGAAAAATTCAGTTTTCATTCCAACCGCAATAAAAGGCAATCCATCGAGTGTGCAAACTACTACTTAACTTCACTCATCTCACACATTCGCAAAGTAGTGCTCAAAATTCCCAAAGCCAGGCTTCAATAGAATGTGAACCATGAGCTTCCAGATGTTCAAGCTGGATTTAGAAAGGTCAGAAGAACCTGAGATCAAATTACCAACACCCATTGGGTTATCAAAAAAGCCAGAGGAGGAGGAGCCAAGATGGCGGAGGAGTAGGACGGGGAGAACACTTTCTCCCCCACAAATTCATTAAAAGAGCATTTAAACGTCGACTAAATTCCACAAAACAATTTCTAAATGTCGGCAGAGGATATCAGGCACCCAGAAAAGCAATCCAACTCTTCGAAAGGAGGTAGGAAAAAATATAAAAGACAAAAAAAGAGACAAAAGAGGGAGGGACGGAGTTCCGTCCCGGGAAGGGAGTCTTAAAAAGAGAGAAGTTTCCAAACACCAGGAAACCTTCTCACTGCCGAATCTGTGCCGAGCTTTGGAAGCACAGAGGGCAACATAACAGGAAGAAAAAATAAATGAACAATTAAAACTCGAAGATTGCGAGTCCTACGGTAACTCCCCCAGCGGAGAAGCAGCGCAGACGCCTGCACGCGCCATTAGCAAGCGGGGGCTGGGCAGGGAGGTGCAGCACGGGCTGCATCGCTTAGAGTAAGAATCTGGCCTGAATACCCTGAGCACTATCTGAGCAAAATAATTTGGGCGAGCAAACCAGACTGTGGGATATCTACCACTCGAAAAGCCAGCCCCAACCTAAGACACCGCCAGGCCCGCGCACGGAACAAAGAATTGATCAGAGATAGCCAGCTGCAGACCTTCCCCCTCTGGTGACAGGCAGCCAGAGCCGGAAGGGGGCAATCGCAGCCCCAGAGAGACATTATCTATAAAACTGTAAGCAGGCTTCTTTGCTAACTAAAACTTCTTGGGGGTCTGGACGATTAACATCTGCCTGAGAAGGTGCGCCGGTTTTACACCCAGATAACCGAGTGGCGGGGAGGCGATAAGTCGCAGCATTGGCGCTCGCCAAACACCTCATCACTTGAGCTGCTTGGACCTGGGAAGAGCACAAAACTCAGGCCCAACTGAGTCTGCGCCTCTGAGGACTACCCGAGTGCCTGAACCTGAGCGACTTGGACCTGGGAGGTACATGCAACCCAGGGCCAGCCTCGGATTGTTCCCGGCGGAACAACCTAGAGCCCGAGCAGTGTGGGCAGGGAGGCTACACGCGCCCTGAGCGGGGGCAGACCCAGTGTGGCTGAGGCACTGCGAGCGCACTCCAGTGATATTTGTTTGCAGCATCCCTCCCTCCCTCCCCACAGCGCGACTGAACAAAGAGAAGAAATACAGCTCCAACCATCAGAACACCGACACAAGCTTCCCTAACCAGGAAACCTTGACAAGCCACCTGTACAAACCCACACACAGCGAGGAAAAGCCACAATAAAGAGAATTCCACAAACTGCCAGAATACAGAAAGGACACCCCAAACTCAGCAATTTAAACAAGATGAAGAGACAGAGGAATAGCCAGCAGATAAAGGAACAGGATAAATGCCCACCAAACCAAACAAAAGAGGAAGAGATAGGGAATCTACCTGATAAAGAATTCCGAATAATGATAGTGAAATTGATCCAAAATCTTGAAATTAAAATGGAATCACAGATAAATAGCTTGGAGACAAGGATTGAGAAGATGCAAGAAAGGTTTAACAAGGACCTAGAATAAATAAAAAAGAGTCAATATATAATGAATAATGCAATGATTGAAATTAAAAACACTCTGGAGGCAACAAATAGTAGAATAACAGAGGCAGAAGATAGGATTAGTGAATTAGAAGATAGAATGGTAGAAATAAATGAATCAGAGAGAATAAAAGAAAAACGAATTAAAAGAAATGAGGACAATCTCAGAGACCTCCAGGACAATATTAAACACTACAACATTCGAATCATAGGGGTTCCAGAAGAAGAAGACAAAAAGAAAGACCATGAGAAAATATTTGAGGAGATAATAGTTGAAAACTTCCCTAAACTGGGGAAGGAAATAATCACCCAAGTCCAAGAAACCCAGAGAATCCCAAACAGGATAAACCCAAGGCGAAACACCCCAAGACACATATTAATCAAATTAACAAAGATCAAACACAAAGAACAAATATTAAAAGCAGCAAGGGAAAAACATCAAATAACACACAAGGGAATTCCCATAAGGATAACAGCTGTTCTTTCAATAGAAACTCTTCAAGTCAGGAGGGAATGGCAAGACATACTTAAAATGATGAAAGAAAATAACCTACAGCCCAGATTATTGTACCCAGCAAGGATTTCATTCAAGTATGAAGGAGAAATCAAAAACTTCTCAGACAAGCAAAAGCTGAGAGAATTCTGCACCACCAAACCAGCTCTCCAACAAATACTAAAGGATGTTCTCTAGACAGGAAACACAAAAATGGTGTATAAATTCAAACCCCAAACAATAAAGTAAATGGCAACGGCACCATACTTATCAGTAATTACCTTAAACGTAAATGGGTTGAATGCCCCAACCAAAAGACAAAGACTGGCTGAATGGATACAAAAACAAGACCCCTACATATGTTGTCTACAGGAGACCCACCTCAAAACAGGGGACACATACAGACTGAAAGTGAAGGGCTGGAAAAAGATTTTCCATGCAAATAGGGACCAAAAGAAAGCAGGAGTAGCAATACTCATATCAGATAAAATAGACTTTAAAACAAAGGCTGTGAAAAGAGACAAAGAAGGTCACTACATAATGATCAAAGGATCAATCCAAGAAGAAGATATAACAATTATAAATATATATGCACCCAACATGGGAGCACCGCAGTATGTAAGACAAATGCTAACAAGTATGAAAGGAGAAATTAACAAAAACACAATAATAGTGGGAGACTTTAATACCCCACTCACACCTATGGATAGATCAACTAAACAGAAAATTAACAAGGAAACACAAACTTTAAACGATACAATAGACCAGTTAGACCTAATTGATATCTATAGGACATTTCATCCCAAAACAATGAATTTCACCTTTTTCTCAAGCGCACATGGAACCTTCTCCAGGATAGATCACATCCTGGGCCATGAAGCTAGCCTGGGTAAATTCAAAAAAATAGAAATCATTCCAAGCATCTTTTCTGACCACAACGCAGTAAGATTAGATCTCAATTACAGGAGAAAAACTATTAAAAATTCCAACATATGGAGGATGAACAACACCCTGCTGAATAACCAACAAATCACAGAAGAAATCAAAAAAGAAATCAAAATTTGCATAGAAACGAATGAAAACGAAAACACAACAACCCGAAACCTGTGGGACACAGTAAAAGCAGTCCTAAGGGAAAAGTTCATAGCAATACAGGCACACCTCAAGAAACAAGAAAAAAGTCAAATAAATAACCTAACTCTACACCTAAAGCAACTAGAAAAGGAAGAAATGAAGAACCCCAGGGTTAGTAGAAGGAAAGAAATCTTAAAAATTAGAGCAGAAATAAATGCAAAAGAAACAAAAGAGACCATAGCAAAAATCAACAAAGCCAAAAGCTGGTTCTTTGAAAGGATAAATAAAATTGATAAACCATTAGCCAGACTCATCAGGAAACAAAGAGAGAAAAATCAAATCAATAAAATTAGAAATGAAAATGGAGAGATCAAAACAGACAACACAGAAATACAAAGGATCATAAGAGACTATTATCAACAATTATATGCCAATAAAATGGACAACGAGGAAGAAATGGACAAATTCTTAGAAAAGTACAACTTTCCAAAACTCGACCAGGAAGAAATAGAAAACCTTAACAGACCCATCACAAGCACGGAAATTGAAACTGTAATCAAAAATCTTCGAGCAAGCAAAAGCCCAGGTCCAGACGGCTTCACAGCTGAATTCTACCAAAAATTTAGAGAAGAGCTAACACCTATCCTGCTCAAACTCTTCCAGAAAATTGCAGAGGAAGGTAAACTTCCAAATTCATTCTATGAGGCCACCATCACCCTAATACCAAAACCTGACAAAGATCCCACAAAAAAAAGAAAACTACAGGGCAATATCACTGATGAACATAGATGCAAAAATCCTAAACAAAATTCTAGCAATCAGAATTCAACAACATATTAAAAAGATCATACACCATGACCAAGTGGGCTTTATCCCAGGGATGCAAGGATTCTTCAATATCCGCAAATCAATCAATGTAATACACCACATTAACAAATTGAAAAACAAAAACCATATGATTATCTCAATAGATGCAGAGAAAGCCTTTGACAAAATTCAACACCCATTTATGATAAAAACTCTCCAGAAAGCAGGAATAGAAGGAACATACCTCAACATAATAAAAGCTATATATGACAAACCCACAGCGAACATTATCCTCAATGGTGAAAAATTGAAAGCATTTCCTCTAAAGTCAGGAACAAGACAAGGGTGCCCACTTTCACCATTACTATTCAACATAGTTTTGGAAGTTTTGGCCACAGCAATCAGAGCAGAAAAAGACATAAAAGGAATCCAAATTGGAAAAGAAGAAGTAAAACTCTCACTATTTGCAGATGACATGATCCTCTACATAGAAAACCCTAAAGACTCCACCAGAAAATTACTAGAACTAATCAATGATTATAGTAAAGTTGCAGGATATAAAATCAACACACAGAAATCCCTTGCATTCCTATACACTAATAATGAGAAAACAGAAAGAGCAATTAAGGAAACAATTCCATTCACCATTGCAACAAAAAGAATAAAATACTTAGGAATATATCTACCTAAAGAAACTAAAGACCTATATATAGAAAACTATAAAACACTGGTGAAAGAAATCAAAGAGGACACTAATAGATGGAGAAATATACCATGTTCATGGATTGGAAGAATCAATATAGTGAAAATGAGTATACTACCCAAAGCAATTTATAGATTCAATGCAATCCCTATCAAGCTACCAACAGTATTCTTCACAGAGCTAGAACAAATAATTTCCCAATTTGTATGGAAATACAAAAAACCTCGAATAGCCAAAGCGATCTTGAGAAAGAAGAATGGAACTGGAGGAATCAACCTACCTGACTTCAGGCTCTACTACAAAGCCACAGTTATCAAGACAGTATGGTACTGGCACAAAGACAGAAATATAGATCAACGGAACAAAATAGAAAGCCCAGAGATAAATCCACGCACATATGGACACCTTATCTTTGACAAAGGAGGCAAGAATATACAATGGATTAAAGACAATCTCTTTAACAAGTGGTGCTGGGAAATCTGGTCAACCACTTGTAAAAGAATGAAACTAGAACACTTTGTAGCACCATATACAAAAATAAACTCAAAATGGATTAAAGATCTCAACGTAAGACCAGAAACTATAAAACTCCTAGAGGAGAACATAGGCAAAACACTCTCTGACATACATCACAGCAGGATCCTCTATGACCCACCTCCCAGAATATTGGAAATCAAAGCAAAAATAAACAAATGGGACCTAATTAAACTTAAAAGCTTCTGCACATCAAAGGAAACTATTAGCAAGGTAAAAAGACAGCCTTCAGAATGGGAGAAAATAATAGCAAATGAAGCAACCGACAAACAACTAATCTTAAAAATATACAAGCAACTCCTCCAGCTCAACTCCAGAAAAATAAATGACCCAATCAAAAAATGGGCCAAAGAACTAAATAGACATTTCTCCAAAGAAGACATACAGATGGCTAACAAACACATGAAAAGATGCTCAACATCACTCCTTATCAGAGAAATGCAAATCAAAACCACTATGAGGTACCATTTCACGCCAGTAAGAATGGCTGTGATCCAAAAGTCTACAAATAATAAATGCTGGAGAGGGTGTGGAGAAAAGGGAACCCTCTTACACTGTTGGTGGGAATGCAAACTAGTACAGCCACTATGGAGAACAGTGTGGAGATTCCTTAAACAACTGGAAATAGAACTGCCTTATGATCCAGCAATCCCACTGCTGGGCATACACACTGAGGAAACCAGAAGGGAAAGAGACACGTGTACCCCAATGTTCATTGCAGCACTGTTTATAATAGCCAGGACATGGAAACAACCTAGATGTCCATCAGCAGATGAATGGATAAGAAAGCTGTGGTAAATATACACAATGGAGTATTACTCAGCCATTAAAAAGAATACATTTGAATCAGTTCTAATGAGGTGGATGAAACTGGAGCCTATTATACAGAGTGAAGTAAGCCAGAAGGACAAACACCAATACAGTATACTAACACATATATACGGAATTTAGAAAGATGTTTACGATAACCCTGTATACGAGACAGCAAAAGAGACACTGATGTATAGAACAGGCTTATGGACTCCGTGGGAGAGGGAGAGAGTGGCAAGATTTGGGAGAATGGCATTGAAACATGTGAAATGTCATGTATGAAATGAGATGCCAGTCCAGGTTCAATGCGCGATGCTGGATGCTTGGGACTGGTGCACTGGGATGACCCAGAGGGATGGTATCGGGAGGGAGGAGGGAGGAGGGTTCAGGATGGATTTTCTTTTAAAAATAAATAAAAAAATAAATAAAATAAAATATTTGATACAAAAAAAAAAAAAAGCCAGAGAGCACCAGAAAAACATCTACTCCTTTTTGACTATGCCAAAGACTTGTTTGTGTAGATCACAACAAAACATTTTAAATTCTTCTAAACATGGGACTACTAGAGTATGTTATATGCCTCCTGATAAATCTGTATGCAGCTCAAGAAGCAACAGTCAGAAAAGGAAATGGAACAACAGACAGGTTCTGAGTTGGGAAAGGAATATTTCAAGGCTGTACTGTCAACCTCTTTATTGAACTTACATGAAGAGTTCATCACACAAAATGCCAGACTGAATGCAACAGGGTTTGGAATCAACTTTGCTGGGAGAAATATCAATAACATCAGATATGCAGATGACACGATTCATGTGGCAGAACATGGAAAGGACTACGGAGTCTCTTGAGGAAAGTAAAAGAGGAGAGTGGTTAAGGTGACTTAAAACTCAACATTCAAAATGAGATTCATGGCATCTGGTCCCATCACTTCGTGACATAAAGATGGGAAACCAATGGAAACAGTGAGAAACTATTTGGGGGGAGCAGGTTCCAAAATCACTGAAGATGGTGACTCTGTTCAGGAAATTAAAATATGCTTTCTCCTTAGAAGAAAAGTTACAACCAGGCTAGACAGCACATTATAAAGCAGACAAAGGTCAGTCTAGTCAAAGCTATGTAAAGAGATGAGAATTGGACCTAAAGAATCTTGACCTCCAAGGAATCGATGCTATTGATATGTGGTGTTAGAGAAAACAATTGAGAGTCCCTTGGACTGCAAGGAAATGAAAGGAGTCAATTCTAAAGGAAATCAGTTCAGAATATTGATTGGAAGGGCTGATGCTGGAACTGGATCCTGGATATTTTGGCCACCTGAAATGAAAGACTGACTCATTGGGAAAGAACCTGATGCTGAGAAAGATTGAAGGCTGGAGGAGAGGGTGACGACAGAAGATGAAATGCATGGTGGCATCAGGGAATCAGTGGTTATGGGTTTGAGCAGGCTCTATGAGTTGGTGATTGACAGGGAAGCCTGTCATGCTGCAATCCATGGGATCAGGAAGAGTCGGACTTAATGATACTCACCGAACTTACTTAGGTTCTCAGCGAAATGAAAATGGTAAAGAACTCTCTTACCCATCAATTGATAATCCTCACAGATTTCTAATGCCCCCTAAGATTTTTAACTGTTTCTTCAGAGATTCAGCAAGGATGGCCATTCTTTCCATTATATGGGTAAATATCCCCTAGGAAATAATGGAAGGGGCATAATTTACAGAAAGTTGTAGAAGAAAGTACACACATCAGCAAGTCAGCATGACCTTGTCAAAAACATATAGTATGATCCTTTAATCCTTCACACTGATTTCCTTCTGAAACCTGATGATAGGACCTCACCAATCCTGAGGAATGGTCATTGCAAAGGGATGTTATCTAGAACAATTTCGGCCTATTACTTTAGTGATGACACAAAGCAGGCACATTATGGTAATCATGCCTCCGTTAACCTCCCCTAACCAAGACAATAGGCTGCACTAGCCATTGGGGAGCTTACAGGATCACAAGGTTTCCTGTAAATGGTTGGAGCCACCTGGGCCTTTCCCACAGAGGGTTTGCAGGTATGATGAGGTCACCTTTCCATGGCAAAAATTCTTATCTATGGCCACCAGTCTTACTGCCAGTCCTCTGGATTTGTGAGAACCCCACAAGTCCAACTCTAGCTTGCAAAGTATACATCTGCTTAAAAAACAAACAAAAGGATAAAATCCAGTCCAAACTGAAGTGCCTAAGGATAATCAAATGGTCCTCAGTTCTATGAAGGGCCATTAGGGCCACAAAAGCACGGGTCCAGGCAAGTTCATTGTTAACACCTGCAGCCCTTCAAAGGACGTGTCCTGGTAATGCATAAAGATTGTAGATTGTAAGTCCTCTACCAATTTGAGAAATTGTGTCAACAAGACCTCTGAACCTCCCATCTTAGCTAAGCCTAAAAGACGGAATATGTGCATATCAGGCCCAAGGCACATTCAACTGGGAATATTTGGAGGTAACAGTACCAGATATAGGACACTATAGAGAAGGTGTACACAAAAATGAAATAAGAAAAAAAAAAAGCCTTTTGTGCCAGTTTCAGACTGAAAATGTGCATTTCCCAGATGACCAAGTGAACAGGATTCAAGTCAGTAATAACACTCAATGTAGCCACATGTCAATGCAGATTCCCACTAGGTAACTTCAGAAGCTTCTGTGCAGGCCTGTCTTCAGCCTCTGCTTTCCATTCATAAATTGTGTTCATTCAATCAGCAGACAGTATGAAATATAGGCAATGGGTAGGCACTCAAGGAAGATGATGAAGACTGTAAGAACAAAGTATCTTTCCAGGGTAAGGGACAGACAACACCACAGGTTGGTGATAAGATGGAGGAAGTTGGAGAGGAGAATGGAGGGCAGATTTCAGATCTAGCTTCTGGACATTTAGGGTGATGGCAGCTGCCCCAGACCTGGCTGCAGGCCTTGAGGAGATATTTCCAAATGTAATAAATTAATGTGGTCTCTGTCCTCTATGAGCTTTTACAACCTTAAAGCCTCAGCCTATGATACTATACCAAGTATAGAGTCATAGCTCAGAAATTCAAGATATTAATTTAGGAAGGGTGTGTGAGACTTGAAGGAGATGTGTTCTATCAGACATGTTCTAACATTTAGCATAATTAACTGGGCTTGAGCCAGGACTTACTTATATGCATGTAGACTGCTATCTTCGGAAAATTCCCATTATGAGATCATATAACCTGATATCTGGGATTTCACTTTCTTGGTGAGTACTTCTCCACTTATGAAAAAGGAAGATAGCACTAGTTTAGAAGGTACATCTTTGTATTAGGACTTTTCTATCAATTTCCCAACTCTACCAATTGTTCTAGGTAACTTCCTGACAGTAGGAAATATGGACAACTATATAGTATCTCCTCCTGCCATACTAGAGGCACTATAGTAAGTGTAAAGACAGATAACACACAAAAGTACATTTACAGCTCATGATTCTTTGCTAATTTTCTTTTCAGTTGATGTATCCATAGGTGTGAGTGGGGTATTAAAGTCCCCTATTATAATTGTGGTACTGTTAATTCCCCCTTTCCTACTTCCTTGCATTTGCGTTGCATCTTGAGGTGCTCCTAAATGGCACAATGGACTAGTTACATCTAATTGTTATATATAGGCATTACACTCATTAGTAATGGAATCATGTTTTTTTCCAGTGCAATCCTGAGCCCACATCTTGGTCCCTGCACAAAAGCAGGCTGTATCCTTCCCATGTTCAAGCCCTGAGAAACATTCCTGAGCCCACATCTCTGTCACTGCACTGAACTAGGCTGGGTCCAGCACTTGCTCAAACCCCTGGAAAATACTCATGAGTCCACATCTCGGTCACTGCACTGAACCAGTCTAGGTTCTGCCCTAGTTAGTCCCCTGACACATACCTCTGAACCAACATCTCGGGCTCTGCCCTGAAGCAGGCTGGTCCTTCCCATGTTCAAGCCCCGACAAATGCTCCTGAGCCAAACTCTTGGTCACTGCACTGAACTAGGCTCGGTCCTACACTTGTTCATGACCCCGGCCAACACTGCTGCGCCCAAATCTCCTGCCCTGCACATGATCCAGTCTGTGTCTTGCCCTTGTTAGATTCCCCCAACACATACACCTGAGCCCACATCTCAGTCCCCGCACTGAAGCAGGCTGAGTCCTGCCTTTGTTCAAGCCTCCGGCAAACAACCGTGAGCCCACAACTCGCTCCCTGCCCCTGAAATTAGGTCTGTCTTGCTCTTGTTCAATCCCCCAGAAAACACTCCTGATCCCACATCTCACTCCCTGCCCTGAACCCGCCAGGGTCCTGCCCTTGTTCAAGACCCCGACAAATACTCCTGAACCTACATCTTGGTTCATGCACTGAACCAGTCTAGGTCATGCCCTTGTTAGATCCACCAACACATACTGCTGAGCGCACATCTCAGTCCCTGCACTAAACTAGGCTGCTGAGCGCACATCTCAGTCCCTGCACTAAACTAGGCTGGGTCCTGCCCTTGTTTAAGACCCCAACAAACACTCCTGTATCCATATCACATCCCCGGCCCTGAACCAGTCTAGGTCATGCCCTTGTTAGATCCCCCAACACATACTCCTGAACCCACATCTCGGTCCCTGCACAAAAGCAGTCTGGGTCCTGCCCTTGTTGAAGACCCTGACAAACACTCCTGAGCCTGCATCTCAGTCCCTGCACTGAACTAGGCTGGGTCCTTCCCTTGTTCAAACCCCCGACAAACATTCCAGAGCCAACATCTCTGTCCATGCACTGAACCAGGATGGTTCCTGCTTTTGTTCAAGCCCCAGGCAAACAATCCTGAGCCGACACCTAGCTCCCTGACCCTGAACTAAGGTGTGTCCTCCCCTTGTTCAACTCCCTGCCCCCCAGGAAACACCCCTGATCCCACATCTCACTCCCTGCACTGAAGCCACCTGGGTCCTACCCTTGTTCAAAACCCTGACAAATACTCTGGAACCCACATGTCAGTCCCTGAACTGAAGCAGATGAGTCCTTGACCATGTTCAAGCCACAACAAATACTCCTGAGCCCACATATCACTCACTACAATGAACTAGGCTGGGTCCTACACTTGTTGAAGACCCTGACAAACACTCCTGAGCCTGCATCTCAGTCCCTGCACTGAACTAGGCTGGGTCCTTCCCTTGTTCAAACCCCCGACAAACATTCCAGAGCCAACATCTCTGTCCATGCACTGAACCAGGATGGTTCCTGCTTTTGTTCAAGCCCCCGGCAAACAATCCTGAGCCGACACCTAGCTCCCTGACCCTGAACTAAGGTGTGTCCTCCCCTTGTTCAACCCCCTGCCCCCCAGGAAACACCCCTGATCCCACATCTCACTCCCTGCACTGAAGCCACCTGGGTCCTACCCTTGTTCAAAACCCTGACAAATACTCTGGAACCCACATGTCAGTCCCTGAACTGAAGCAGATGAGTCCTTGCCCATGTTCAAGCCACAACAAATACTCCTGAGCCCACATATCACTCACTACAATGAACTAGGCTGGGTCCTACACTTGTTCAAGACCCTGACAAACACTCCTGAGCCCACATCTCGGTCACTGCACTGAACGAATCTGCTGCTACCACTGCTAAGTCTCTTCAGTTGTGTCCGACCCTGTGCGACCCCATACATGGCAGCCCACCAGGCTCCCCCATCCCTGGGATTCTCAAGACAAGAACACTAGAGTGGGTTGCCATTTCCTTTTCCAATGCATGAGAGTGAAAAATGAAAGTGAAGTCCGTCAGTCGTGTCCAACTCTTAGTGACCCTGTGGACTGTAGCCCACCAGGCTCCTCCATCCATGGGATTTTCCAGGCAAGAGTACTGGAGTGGGGTGCCATTGACTTCTCCGACTGAACGAGTCTAGGTCCTGCCATTGTTCGATCCCCCAACACATACTCCTGAACCCACATCTCGGTTTCAGCACTGAACTAGGCTGGGTCCTGACCTTGTTCAAACCCCCAACAAACACTCCTGAGCGTGCATCGCGGTCCATGCACTGGGTCCTGCCAATGTTCAAATCCCCGACAAACACTCCTGAGCCAACATCTCCATCCCTGCACTGAATCAGGATGGTTTCTGCCTTTGTTCAAGCCCTGACAAACAATCCTGAGCCAACAACTCGCTCCCTGCCCCTGAACTAAGGTGAGTCCTCCCCTTGTTCAAACCCCCAGAAACACTACTGAGCCCTCATCTCACGCACTGCACTGAACCAGGCTGGGTCCACACCTTGTCAAAACCCCCGGCAAAAACTCCTAAGCCCACATCTCAGTCCCTGCACTAAAATAGGCTGGGTCAAGCCCTTGTTCAAACCCCTGACAAACACTCTTGAGCCTGCATCACCGTCCCTGCACTGAACTAGGCTGTGTCCTGCACTTGTTCAAGACTCTGACAAACACTCCTGAGCCAACATCTTGGTTCCTGCACTGAACCAGGATAGTTCCAGCATTTGTTCAAGTCCCGGCAAACAATCCTGAGCTGACAACTCTCTCCCTGCCACTGAAGCAAGGTGTGTCCTCCCCTTGACCAATACCCCAGGCAACACTACGATCCCATATCTCACTCACTGCACTGAAGTTCGCTGGTCCCTGCCCTCATGCAAATCCCTGACAAACACTCCTGAGCCAACATCTCCATCCCTGCACTGAACTAGAATGGTTTCTACTTTGTTCAAGCCCCCAGAAAAACATCCTGAGCTGACAACTCGCTGCCTGCCCCTGAACTAAGGTGTGTCCTCCCCTTTTTCAATCCCCCTGGAAACACTCCTGTACCCGCATCTCACGCCCTGCCTTGAAGCCGCCCGGTTCCTGCCCTTATTCAAGACTTTGATAAATGCTCCTGAAACCACATTTTGGTCCCTGCACTGAAGCAGGTGGGTCCTGCCCACGTTGAAGGTCTAACAAACACTTCTGAGCCCATATCTCGCTCTCTACACTGAACTGGGCTGAGTCCTACACTTGTTCAGATTAGATCAGTCGCTCAGTCGTGTCCGGCTCTTTGCGAACCCATGAATCTCAGTATGCCAGGCCTCCCTGTCGAACACCAACACCCGGAGTTCACTGAGACTCACGTCCATCCAGTCAATGATGCCATCCAGCCATCTCATCCTCTGTGGTCCCCTTCTCCTCCTGCTCCAATCCCTCCAAGCATCAGAGTCTTTTCCAATGAGTCAACTCTTCGCATGAGGTGGCCAAAGGACTGGAATTTCAGCTTTAGCATCATTCTTCCAAAGAAATTCCAGGGCTGATTTCCTTCAGAATGGACTGGTTGGATCTCCTTGCAGTCCAAGGGACTCTCAAGAGTCTTCTCCAACACCACAGTTCAAAAGCATCAATTCTTTGGCGCTCAGGCTTCTTCACAGTCCAACTCTCACATCCATACATGACTACAGGAAAAACCATAGCCTTGACTAGACGAAATTTTGTTGGCAATATAATGTCTCCGCTTTTGAATATGCTATTTAGGTTGGTCATAACTTTCCTTCCAAGGAGTAAGCGTCTTTTAATATCGTGGCTGCAGTCACCATCTGCAGTGATTTGGAGCCCAGAAAAATAATGTTTGCCTCTGTTTCCACTGTTTCTTCATCTATTTCCCATGAAGTGATGGGGCTGGAGGCCATGATCTTCGTTTTCTGAATGTTGAGCTTTAAGCCAACTTTTTCACTCTCCACTTTTACTTTCATCAAGAGTCTTTTCAGTTTCTCTTCACTTTCTGCCACAAGGCTGGTGCCATCTGCATATCTGAGGTTATTAATATTTCTCCTGGCAATCTTGATTCCAGCTTGTGTTTCTTCCAGTCCAGCGTTTCTCATGATGTACTCTGCATGTAAGTTAAATAAACAGTGTGACGATATACAGCCTTCGCATAAT
The DNA here is from genome assembly GCF_002263795.3 of Bos taurus. Lineage (NCBI taxonomy): Eukaryota > Metazoa > Chordata > Mammalia > Artiodactyla > Bovidae > Bos > Bos taurus. The sequence goes on from NC_082638.1 coordinate 27,188,784, forward strand.
CCTTTTCCTATTTGGAACCAGTCTGTTGTTCCATGTGCAGTTCTAACTGTTGCTTCCTGACCTGCATACACATTTCTCAAGAGGCAGATCAGGTGGTCTGGTATTCCCATGTCTTTCAGAATTTTCCACAGTTTATTGTGATCCACACAGTTGTTCAAGACCCTGACAAACACTCCTGTGCCAATATCTTGTTCCCTGCACTGAACTAGGCTGGGTTCAGCACTTTCTGAAGTCCCCTGCAAATACCTCTGAGCCAACATCCTGGTCCCTGCACTGAAGCAGACGGGGTCCTGCCCTTTTTGAAACCCCTGACAAACACTCCTGAGCCCACACATCAGAAACTGCACTGAACCAGGCCAGAAACTACACATGTTCAAGCCCCCAACCAACTGTTCTGGGCCTGCATCTGACTCAAAGGCTGGTTTCTGGTCTTATTTAAGCCCGCAGCAAGCAATCCTGAGCCCACAAATCGCTCCCTGTCCCTGATCTAAGGTGTGTGCTCCCCTTGTTCAATCCCCCAGGAAACACTACTGAGCCTGCATCTCACTCACTGCCCTGAACAAGGGTGGGTCCCGCCAAAGTTCAAGCCATGACAAATACTGTTGTGCCAACATCCCAGTCTCTGCACCAAACCAGCTGTTTCCTGCCCATATCAACCATGGCAAACACTCCTAAGACCACATCTTGGTTCCTGCATTGATAGCGGCTGAGATCCTGGCCATATTCAAGCCTAGACAAACACTCCTGACCCCATTTCTCGCCCCTGAACTGAACTAGGCTGGGTCCTACACATGTTCAAGACCCTGACAAACACTCCTTGGCCTTCATCTGACTCTCAGGCTGATCTCCTTCACTACACCGAACTAGGCTGGGTCCAGCACTTGCTGAAACCCGTGGGAAACACTCCTGAGCCCATATCTGGGTCCCTTCTCTGAACCAGGCCAGGTCCTGCCCTTGTTCAAGCACTCAAAAAACACTCCTGAGCCCACATCTCGATCCCTGCACTGATCGTGGCTGGATCCACCCCTTGTTCATCCCAACAGACACTCCTGAGGCCACATCTCAGTCGCTCCAATGAACCAGGCTGGGTCCTACCTTTGTTCAAGCCCCCAACAAACACTCCTGAGCCCACATCTCAGTCCTTGCACTGAATCAGGTGGGTCCTGCCCATATTCAAGCTCTTTGTAGAATGCATATATCATATATCAGGACTATAGGATGGCTGGCTTAGCTTGGTCCTCTTGCTGCTTCAGGCCCCACAGGCTTGTGTGATAGGGCAGGTTGGGATGTGTTCTCACATGGAGAACAGTACCACTTTGAAAGGGCCTCAATAGGGTAAATGGCAGACGTGCATGTCTCCGACACCGGTGAGTCATGGAACTTAAGGGGAACTGTCTTTAGAGTCTCCCTGGCAGGCATTCGAACAAGGTTCAGGGAGTTCCCTCATGCCAGCAGAGCGGGCCCCATTTCTCCCTCTGTGCAAAGTGTGGCCAAGCCACCTCAGGCCTGTGCAGTGTTCACATCTGTCCAGCGAGGGAGGGAGGGTCGCACGTCCAATTCTGCAGTTCAGCAGTGACCGCCCACTGTTGGCTCTCAAGGTTGAGAAAGCACTCTCCGAACGTGTGGACTAAAACCGTCTAATCTCCCATTGCTGCAACTCAGTCAGGACCAGAAGGGCTTGCAAAGGATAAGCGTCTTTTCTGAGAGCTGCTGTCCAGAGAGTGGCAGACAGCAACAGCACTACTTAGAGAGACAGAGACACACAGACATCAGTGCCTGGTACACACACAGAAGGATTGTCCAGAACAGTGCTATGCCGGAAGCAAAGATAGAGAGACAAAGAGCGAGGTCTGCACCCTAAACCTCTGGTCTCCCTGAACAGTGGAGATCAACGGTAGCAAATGTTGCGGTTTTTCCCTACTCCCCTAGTATCAGGACAGCAACAGGCTCTCTGTCCCATGAAGAAAAGTATCCAGCCACTTGGCACCCCTGCATATCCTTTGGATAGTCAGGGAGAGCTCCCAGCTATTGCCGGTCCCAGGGGACACAGGAGGGTATTGTTTGGATTGTGGAGCAGGAACCCGTGGTTGGAATTTCCAGGGCCAGGTCAATGACAGCACCTGGGGCTACCCCAGCCACATGCAAAACCCTCTACAATCCTGGTGCAGAATCTGGCCATGTGGGGGCACTGGAGCACAGGAACCGCAGAAGATGCCCTCCGGTCTAGGGGCATGTCCATAAGGGTGCCGCCCACTACCCTCTCCGCCCTTGGTCTAGATTTGGGCAAGGAGCCTGTGCTTGGCTCACAGCCTAGGCTCCTGCCTGTTTTCCGCTGATGTCCCAGGGCCCGTTCACCCTGGCCTGGGCTGTCCGGCACCCCTTTCGTTGGCCTCACGCCACCCCCAACACACCACTCCCCACCTCCCGACCATCCCCCTCACTCCCCGCCCCCAAAGAGCTAGTGGGTCCCACAGGTTCACTGCAGCCTGGGCCACCATTATGCACCATTGTCTGTGCTGTTATATCGTGTCCCTTCACATCTGCCCCAGCTTGGGCCAAGAGGAGCGTGAGAGGCGATCAAAGGAAGGTGGGAGCGTCCTGGGACCCTTAGCTGTGAGCCCCAGTACTCAGGGAGAAGCCCCCACCCCTCATCCCGCGACCTGCCATCCTGATGCTGTGCGCAGCTGGAACCTTGCAACCACCAGTTGTCACGCCAAGTGAAGAGGCCATCCTCTTTAGGGTGGAGGCAGTGCAAGACAGCCAGACCCTGGTGGACGGAGACGTGGCAGGGATCCGGCGGGAGTTCCGGCTGCTTGCAGAAGACATCATGGAAGAGGTGGAGGTTGTGGCAGATGAGGAGCAGAAACAGTGGTCCTCCCAGGAGCTGGAGGAGAAGACGGTGGAGGAGCAGGGCCAGGACAGGCCGGGAGGTCCGAGTGAGCACCAGGCGCTAGATGTCCTGAAGGCACTGGCCACCCTGCAGGTGGAACTGAGCTCTGAGTGTGAGCAAAACCACAGGGCCTACCATCAGAGGAGGAAGCATCACTTGGCTTGGGGGAGTGCCATCATCCAGGGCATCCCTGGCTTCTGGGCCAAAACTGTATCCTTTCCGCTGCTCCTTTGGGTCCACTGCTCATGAGGAGGAGGAGAAGGGGCAGGAGCAGGAGGAGGGGGATGGGGCGAGGGCACAGGAAGGGCGCTGGAGGCCCCTGAAGAAAATGTGGTCCTGGGCAATTGGCAAGCTCCAAAGACCCAGCAGAGTAGGGTCTGGGCAGGGCTACAGATGTCCGTGTTGCAGCCATGCCTTTGAGTGTCTCCTTCAGGCCTGCATCTGAGGAGGAGCAGCACCTGAGGCCTCCAAGTCAGGAATGACCAGAGATGGTACACAAGAGCAGCATCTGCACAGCTATTGCTGTAAATGCGGGTGATCCTGGCATATAGCTGAGACATGTGAGTCATTCACATACACACACAACACACACACACGTACACACACACACACACACACACACACAACCCCTTTGCTTTCAAACACGGATTGTCACAGGACTGCAAATCTGACCATGTAAGCAGTGACATGCCACTACCAAGCATACGCAGGTCTGGAGGAGAACAGTAGCTGTCAGAAACCAGTCCCTGCTCGGAGAATGCAGACCACCTCAGACGCACACCACCACAAGGGGCCCAGAGCCATGAGCGTGTCTGATGGTATGGCAAAGCCTGATGACATCAGGGGTGGCCAGGTAACAGGCAGTGCCCAGCTCCTTGCAGATGCCTTTTCCAATATCCTTGTTCCACCCCAGACTAGGACTGATGCTCCTGGCTCTTCTTGGCCTGGCATGTAGCTCCCTGAATGGCTCCTTGACCTAAAGCAGATTATGAGCCACCCTCAAGTTTCTGTCATGATCAGCGACCAAGATCAAGACTTTCTCGACTACATGATTGACTTGAAGATCAGTGAGGAAGACTGAGGAAGGATGGGTATGGGACCTGGCAGGGAGTGGGAAGATCCTGTTAGCCATGTTCCTGCACTGTGAGACTTTGGAGAGGAGTCATGGACGCTGTTAATGCCTGCCTGGGAGGCAAGCTGAGGCCCCTAGAAGTTTGCACCTTTTCCCTCCTCCCTATCCTGGCAGGTGCAGGTGCGGAGCCATCTGCAGTCCCACTGCAAGCTGATCTTTTCCTTTCAGGACAACCCCTACTTCTTGAACACCATGATCATTAAGGAGTATTACCTTGACATCACTGGTAACACGTGGCTCCCAGGGTGATGAGTGTGGGTGTGCAAGCATGTAGATGATCCACCTGTGGAGTCCACCCCAGTCTCCCCTGTCTTTCCGCAGGGAACAGGGCATGTCATTCCACTCCAGTCCACTGGTTCTGGGACTTTGAATGGGCATCCCCCAGCCACAGTCTGGACACCAGGAGCCTTAATTTTCTCAACTGGCTGTCAGGCCACAATGGCCCAGAATTGAACACGATTGCTGATGTGGGGTTGCTTTGGGCCTGCACACAGGTGATGATTAATGTTGGAGTTCTTGGCTGCTCATGGGAGGGTTCAGGGCCTGGTCAGCTCTGGGTTGACCTTGCTCGTGTTGCCAGCAGCTCATCAGCAATGACATGTGGGACGATCCCCTGAAGTACTACCTCGGGGAGGATGATTCTTCCATCAGAGATAACTGACAGAAACACATGTGGTGAGGCGGTCAGGAGATAGGCCCTGAGGGACAGCCTGAAAGGACACTATCCTTTCCCAAATGGGGATGCATTTGGGATGCATCTCTCCTAGGATGCAAAACCACAGGCATCCTAGGAGAGACAGGATGTGAGTGTGGCATGCCTCCAGGCACTTCCAGCCTGCCTCCCTGGCAGTGCAGAAAGGCGAGGAAAGCACAGGTGGTTGTACGTGTTTGACCCTGTGCCAAGATGAGCCTGTGAGGGAGGGAATGGAGTGAGCAAGGAGTAATTGCATGTCCCAAAGGACCTCAGGAGAGTGGGAGACAGGGAAGCCCCTGGGGGCAGTTTGGGGCCTGCTGGTTTTCAGGGTCCAGGGTCTAGGCAATAGCAGTCCTGCCAAAGATACGCCATGGTGGGTGCTGAAAGTCCTGACGTGAAGTTCTTCTTTCCTCTGGGGTCTTGCCACTGGCTTTGGGGGCCTGAGGGGCAAAAGTGTGCGTCTGCATCTGAGAGAATTCGAGCAGTCTCGCTGAAGCAAAATCTCCGATTTTGTCATAGGGGACCTGAAACCAGGTGATGCTCAGAGGGAAGCTGCGTTCCAGGTGACCGTCTTGGATGCTCCTGGGCCCAAATGGAGGCTGGCTTCCTTGGCATGTGGGCTGTGTAGGCAAGCAGAGATGTGTGACTGTAGGGAGTCCTACCTGGGCCTAATGAGAGCAACTGGAAGAGAGTCTTGACATCTAGCAAATCACTGTGGCCTTGGTGGTTCAAGCCGTCTTGGTGCCTTTGAGATAGAAAAGCTGCTTTCCGCCCAAGGGAGGCATGAGCTGTGGGCCCACAAAGGGAAGGTTTTGCAGGGCATCATCTGTTTGGGGACTCCATGTGCATGGGTAGTGTTAAACAGAAGGGAGGACGTGTAGGAATGCCACCTTACCTTTATGGCCTCAGGTTCCAATCTTTGTATCTGAAGAGACCCTGTATCCATGTGCACCTTCTCACAACATTGGATAAGACCCAGGCCTATCACAGTCTCTTGGGGCTCTTGGAGGCTCAGGCGTCTCTTTGGCCTTTTCCTGCTACATGGGGATAGCCCTTGGGGGCACATGTAGACAGGTGCACACATAAAGCTACACAGATAGGAAGAACAGAAGGCCTCACTCAGAATGTTGTTGTCCATAAAGGGTGGTAGGCTAGCAAGAGGGGCACAACATTGACAAGGAATGACCTAGATAGGTGCACACCGAGAGAGAGGTTCTCCAAGTCAGCTGAGCCCAAAGGTCCTTGTTTTCTGTCCCCACATGGATCAGGCCAATGTGACTGGTACTGTGAAGCTGTCCAAGGTGATGGGAGAATGCAGAACGCAGGCGCATGTCATACAGCTGTTCATGGCAAGTGCTTCCAACCCTGCTTGCTGTTCTGCAGGTCGGTCCCTGTCACTGGCAAATGCCAAGATTTTGTAACCTTTGAGGATAAGTCACAAAGTTAGATGGAGAAGGCAATGGCACCCTACTCCAGTACTCTTGCCTGGCAATTCCCATGGACAGAGGAGCCTGGTAGGCTGCAGTCCATGGGGTCACAAAGAGTCGGACATGACTAAGCGACTTCCCTCTCACTTTTCACTTTCATGCATTGGAGAAGGAAATGGCAACCCACTCCAGTGTTCTTGCCTGGAGAATCCCAGGACGGGGGAGCCTGGTGGGCTGCTGTCTATGGGGTCACACAGACTCAGACTTGACTGAAGTGACTTAGCAGCAGTAGCAGCACAGAGTTAGAAGTGCAAGGTGACATGATTAATTAACAAGCGAAAGGAAACAACCAGGAAAAGAAAGTTACTTTTTGTTTGTGAGCACAAAGGTACTTACCAAAATTCATATTCCTAGGGAAGAAATCTTGTAGTTTTGCACGTGTGCGTTTCCTCTCAGGGATGTTACTGTGTACACGCACATGTGTGTGCACACATGGGCATAGAAGTCCCTGCCAGTGTGCTTGTGAGTATGAGCTTCCGGAATTGACCTAGCCAGGTGATGGAAGTTGGATAGCAAAAACATGAAGGTGTTAGAGAAAGGTACATATGCTCTGGCCAGCAGAAGCACTGAAGCCAGGGATTCGATCTCTGTTATCTCACTGAGCAAACACGTTCTAAGTGGGATCACAGGGGTGCACCCAGGATGTCTGGCAGAAAGTAGAGGCAGGAAAAAAGAGCCTGGGGAATGTGCAGAGAAAAGTCCACTATATCTGCAGTTTATGAAAAGTAGAAATGTACCAGGAAGGAGAAACTGTACTTAATTAATTGAGATATCTAGCTAAGGAGATTTCCAGCCAAACAGCCAAAAGTGCTTCCTGGTTTCTTCTTGCTGCCTATAGTAAAATATAAAGGGAAATTTAAAAAATATATTTAAGAGAAACTATTAAAAAATAAGACAGAACTTGCTGAATTGGAAATTTTCCAGTCTTTTAACACGACAGAGGATGCTAAAATTAATGGCTCTCAAACAAGGTTCTATCCAGGGCATTGAGATAAGGTGGTCTAAATATAACATTTTATAACACCTATACATCAATTCTTATTTATTTATTTATTTTTAATAAACGTGGTCTAAAGATGAGTGAGTGTAAAATTCTTTGTTAAGCCTCAGAAAGCTGGAAGGGGATGCTTCATGGCATTATTTAGGCAGGCCAATGCCTTCCAAAGAGTTCAGTGGTGTCACTCAGAGACATTTCAGTCACACAATAAGACTTGTACCAAGTTTCAGGGTGTTATCCCTCAGCTATCTCAGCAGAAAACCAAGACAGAGTAGGCCTTATTATGAAGACATGTGTGATGGTGGCTTTGGAGTGGAGTGCTTTACCATGAAAACCAGTAAGATTATCAGGAGACACACCAAGTTTTTAAGATAACATATTTAAGTTCAGCTTGGACTGAAAGGACCAGCAATAGTACAAAATAAGAGAGCTCTGAACTTCTACCTTTGACAAGCAGGAAGCAGGCTAGGGAGACTGTTTCACTGTAACCATATACTACCCACCTTTCCTGCAATGGAATCATGTCAGAGGGCAGAATTAAAAATTCAGAGACTGAAGCCTAGGAAGTTTCCAGGCCTTAAATCCTAATCAAAGGACTGCCAACAAGAACCCGTGGGATTTCAGAACTGCTACTGTTGACTCCCATCTCCCCTCCTCTTTCTGGAACAGGAGTGCCCATGAAGGTTATCTATGCCTGACCCAGCACTGTATGTTGGCTGTGAAAGTGAGCAGATTAACTCATCTCTTTTGTTCACAAATCATCAGGTCTAGAGGAACTACACTTGTATAATTTGAACTGATGTGTTGGAGATGACTTGAGAGTCTCCTGGACAGCAAGGAGATCAAAATAGTCAATCCTAAAGTAAAGCAGTCCTGAATATTCATTGGAAGGACTGATGCTGAAGCTGCAGCTCCAATACTTTGGCAACCTGATTCTAAGAACTGACGCATTAGAAAGACCCTGATGCGGGAAAGATTGAAGGCCGGGGAAGGGGACAGCAGAGGATGAGATGGTTGGATGGCATCACCAGCTCAATGGACTTGAGTTTGAGCATGCCTCTGGAGTTGATGGTGGACAGGAAACCCTGGTGTGCGGCAGTCCATCAGGTCGCGGTCCATATCTGGACTTGACTTCGATGACAAGGTCCTGAACTTCAAGTTAATGCTATAATGGATAAATTATTTGAAAGCATTTGCAGGAAAATGCATTTTGGACATACAAGTATGTAAACAATTTGTGGCCATGGGTGTACCATGTGGTTTTAAAGTATGTCCACAAATCCTTTCCTTCAAGGGTGGTCCTTATACTCCCCTTTACATGTAGGCTGGACTTAGTGGCTCATTTCTAATGTTAGAATATTGTAGAAATGAAAATGAAGTGTCTGACTATGACTCTTTAAGTCACAAAAGGCACTGCAGCCTCCTTGCTCATCCTCTTGGATCACTCACTCTGGAAGCCAGCTTAGTCGTATCTTGAGAACACTCAGGTAGCCCAGTAGAGAGGCCCATGGGAAAGAACTGAGGCTTTCTCCCAACAGCCAGCAAGGAAACTGGTTTCAACAGCTATGTGAGTAAGCCATCTTGGAAGGAAATCCACCAGCCCATGTCAAGGCTTCAGATGACGACAATCTCATGAAACCCTGAGCCAGAACCCTCAACTGAATTACTCCTGGATTCCCAACTTTCAGCAGCAGTATGAGATAATATTGTTTTAAGCTGTTGCTTTGGGATAATTTGTTATGCAGCAGTAGTTCGTTGATGCACTGCCAACTTTGGCTCATGTCTTTATACCGGGGCGCCTGTCCATTTAGTCCAATCTAAGCTAGATTCTGCTACTTCAGTTTAGAAAACATACTTCACCCTTGATCTGACCACCCTCAGATCAGATCAAATTCTTTATCACTCACCTCAATATCTTATCAGTCTTGCCTAGCCTCAGCAATGATCGTCTCAGTTGAGCCAGAATCCACCAGCACCCTTATGGTCATCTTAATAAGTTTCCATCCACTGACACCCACTCTGTTGTTGTTCATTGCTTTTCAGTCTCCCAGTCTCTCTTTGCTATCACATGGACCCACCCTGTTCCTTAGCTATAAATCCCAGCTGTGTCCCTGCTGGAGTCAGGCTTAAGCTCACTCTCTCTCCCATATTATAAGACCCCCGCTGTAGTACTCTTACCTTGAATAACATTTTTCTTACCACCTTTAGGAAGTGTTATGAATCATTTGTTTAACATTTCCAGGTTCTGTTAGTAGGGATTATTCTCAAAGGAATAGCTCTATACCTTTACTTTTTATACTATATTCCTTAGGGGAACAAATTTCTAGAATTAAAACATTTCATGTTTTTACCATACAAACAGAAAATATCTTTTAAAATATATTTATATATCTTTAAAAAATGTAGTAATCTGAAAAGGATGTGTATATAGACATGCCAGTGTATATACACACATACCCTCAGACCTCCAAGGAAAACTTAATTCTCAGTAAACTATAAATTAAAACATTCACCTGCAAGTAGTGAAATCTTTGGAATTAATGTGCCAAAAAATCATAGAGAATGAGATTTTAATTTAAAAAATGTATACATAAAACCATTTGGGATTCAGACAAAATAGGTTATTTAAGTAAAGAGAGGTCAAGCCCTAAACCATCTAGTAAAAAAAAAAGAAAAAAGAAAGAAAGAAAGGAAATAATCTCATGTAATAACCTATAATGAAAAATAACCTAAAAAATAGACATGTATATGCATAACTAAATCACTCTGATATACATCTGAAACACAACATTGTAAATCAAATATATTTCCATAAAATTTGTAAAGAAAGCTTTTACAATGTATGATTATAAAGAAAAAATCCTAAAGAAAGTAGAAGGTATATATGAATTGAAACAAAAATAGAAAACAACAAAAATAAAACTTGTTGGGATAATAAAACAAGAGCTGCTTCTTCGAAAAAAAAAAATCAGAAACATTGATACAACTGTAGCCAATCTAATAAGGGGAAGAGGAGGTTAATTCCAATACTAGAAATGAATGACACATGGAATGGGATTTTGAGATGGTAATATTCAACACTGAGTGGAATTACTTTTGTTTCAGGAAAGGTCAAGTCAAGCCAAAACTGGGAAAAGAAAGGGAAGGAAAGAAAGAGGAAGACAGTCATGGGAAGAAAGGAAGAAAAGGAAAGTAAGGGAGAAAGAAAGAAAAGTAAATGTCTCAACAGATGTTGTAAATATCCAATGAAATAATTCTCTTTAAAATCTAAAAACAGAAACAGAAATTTATTAAGCCATATCCTCATTGCCTTTGATGGTACTAAGAACCAGAAAACCCATTTACACATCACTGTTTAGAATTTCTGGACAACACAATAAGATTGTTTAAAGAAAAGAAACAAACAAAAAAAAATGCTATGTTATTTGTAAAAAGATGGACAGCAGAAATAATTTTTTAAAAAACATTTTATTTTTATAAATAGTAATTTTACTGACAATGTTTTGGCAACATTAATAAAACAATAAATTTTACCTGAAAGAACAAGCAAAGTAGACAAGGAAATTCACCAAAAGCAATAACAAAATAGTCATCTAGACAGATATTCAATACATTTGTAAAAAAAAAAACAAAGTGCTGTTGCCTGAAAAAAATATAGAGATATCAAAAGAAAAAGAGAGGAAGCTCCTGAAAGAACTCAACTCAGTATTAACTATCTTTGTTCTGCAGGCACAGAAACTTACTCAAGTTAATTTTATGAAGCAAAGCCCTGATGTTATTATCTCTTTTCAGGTTTTGTGTGTGTGTGTGTGTGAAAATCTAGGAACTTTAGGCTGGACAGGGAAGACGAGTGTAGAGACTTAAAAGTGTCTTTAAGGAGGAGAAGGAAAAGGAGAGGTGTGAGGATTTCATTGTGTGGTTTGAACAGCATTGGGGAAGCTCAAACAAGGGATGTAGCAATGCTCTTCTTCTGGGAAGAGCATTCCCAGAAGAAGAGCATTTGCAAAGTCTTTGGATTGGGAAGAAATTGAATTTGCTTAGGGAAAGCAAGGCCAGTGTTGTCAAAAACAGGGCAGCAGTGGGGAAAATAGTAGAGTAGAATGACAGAGAATGGAAGAGAGGAAGTAGTCAGGGACCATATCACTGGAAACTTTTCATTTGGCAATAAATACAACTTGTACTCTTTAGGAGCATACTACAGAGCAAACAACAGTAACAGTATTGATAATCCTAAGCAACAATAAAAACATATAAATAAAACATTTCATATTTTTACTATAGAAATAGAATAAAGGAGATAAGAATGCAATAGTCTGCACATTTATACATAGAGTTTTCACCTGAGACCAGAAGACAAACACACACACACACACACACACTCGTTATACAACTAAAAGAAGTTTAAGCTGACACTTAGCAAAGTGCTTTGGCCCAAGCGAACTAACTGGAAAGGCCTGGTAAAATATTCAATGTGTAAACCAATCAATCAAGCATTGAGTAAATACATACAATTTACTTGTATTTGAATTTACACTCAGGAAATTACCTAAAATGGAGACAAGAGACTCACTACAGCTTAGTCATCTGTAGTCCTTTCTCTTTTGTTCTGAGAGGGATGGTAACCCCTTGGTGATTATCACTTTCTAGCATTTTGTGAAAGCTTAGAGGATTTAAATGAATTGTGGGGGGGGGGCAGAAAGAGTGGGGAGAGACAAAGAGGAGGAGAAAGGAAGAGGAAATGGAGAGATTTCTCTTGACATAGGTCTACAGCCAAGATTCCAGGTTCCTTGAATGGTGCACAGAGATTCTAGATATCTGTGCCAGAAGTGGAGAAGGTATGGCATTCAACTCCAGGAGGAGACTCAACTCCAGGAACCCACAGAGGAAGCCAAGTGTGCTGATGTTCAGGAACCAATACTTAGAGGGTACACCACAGGTCTGTGAAAGAGCCCTTGGAGATCACACGAAAAAAGGTTTCCACAAGTATAATCACAGACTAGGTAGTTGGATAGAGTAGAGGAAGGATGATAACTCTATGACCTGATAATTACTGAAATAAATGAGAAAATTCCTGCACATCAGACTGTGTCAAGTAAGATGGAAACCCAGTATTAGTTTGATAAAATGGGAAATTACACAAAGAATTAGCTGTTAACTTTAATACATTCCTGCCCAAGGCAAGATAAGATACAAAAGTGAAATTGTCACGTTAAACTAGGGTAAGACACATGTAACTGGAAAAGGTAAGGAAAAGTTCTATAGAGGGTTTAATCACCCTGGACCCTTTGTATCCACTACATTTACTCTTCTCGGACAACTCCTTTGTAGCTTAAGGGAAAGAGAACTAAACTTAGCTCAATTCATAAACTGAAAAGATTCCCTGTGTTTGATCCTTTTCAGTTAAACCTATGGGTCCAGTACAAATCAAACTGGATGTCAAGGCTTTTTTCTGTGGGAATCTTAACTTGCTTTACTATTGTGATGGAGACTGATAGGGCTACTTCACTTTGACTAAAGGCCAGCCAAATGGGAAAGGAGATGGAATGAATCAAATTCCCCTTTTGATCACTCAACAGGAGGTCCACAGGCACCAGGCCTCATTCTATTAACTATCTCTGCTTCTCCAACTGCAGTCAATGATATACAGGGCCTGCTTGATCCTTGCAAGTGCCTCTCACCTAACAGGCATTTTAGTGGTTGGCTTCCTTGACATGTCCCTGGGCTAGGTTAAGACACTCTGAGACAGTGTTCCTTCTGCCTTGGCTCCATGCCTGGAGTGCATGCATGCCTCTTCCTCAACTGGGACAAGAAGCCACAGCTCTCCACTAACTAAATCCCGTGTCTGTTCCAAACTCACATAATAGTTTCTCCATCAACTTCTCCACATCAGGCTTTCGGAACCATTTTATCTTAGAACAGCACAACAGAGGCACTTCGGAGAGTTCAGCAGCACACAGGACCATACCATAACAAAGCCATTCCAATCTGGCTATACAGTTAATACTGAGATCTTCAAAGCATGAAAACAGTTGAAAATTTCATTGCTAAACACTCTACAGATTATATGTATAGTGGAGAAGGCAATGGCACCCCACTCCAGTACTCTTATGGGAAAAATCCTACAGATGGAGGAGCCTGGTGGGCTGAAGTCCATGGGGTTGCTAAGAGTCGGGCACGATGGAGTGACTTCACATTCACTTTTCATTTTCATACATTCGAGAAGGAAATGGCAACCCACTCCAGTGTTCTTGCCTGGAGAATCCCAGGGACAGGGTATCCTGGTGGGCTGCTGTCTATGGGGTCGCACAGAGTCAAACATGACTGAAGCAACTTAGCAGCAGCAGTAGCAGCAGCAGCAGAGCTTTCGAACTTGCAAATAACATGAAATACCAAAATACGTTGTTACTTTTCCTTTCTCCACCTCTCTCTCTCTCTCTCTCTCACACACACACACATAATTTTTACATGTTAAAACACTTATATGAAAAACAGGTACTATATTTTTAAATAACATCTCAATATTTAAACAAAGCTGTACTTCATGTATTTAAAACAAAAACACATAAATTACACATTGGTTGCCCTATATTTGATATTATTGAATAATTCTAAAATTTGAATTTTTTGTTTTTAATGGGGTTTTTAACTTTGACTGAAATACTTGCTTCAGACTTAATGAAAGTAGAATTAACGGTTTTTTTTTTTTTTTTTTTTGCCTCCTGCTTTTAGATTTGGGAGATGATGGTTCAGAATCAGATGTGTTCACAGTAATGGATGCTACTTCCACCAATCCTGTTGAAGGGGTTCCAGTGATACCTGAAAAAAAACTCTTGTTTCAGGAGGTAATCCTTCTAGATGCTTAGGCTTCTTAAACATTTGATGACACTGGGTCTTGTGCTGTCTTTTCTCTTTAAAAGTTAAAAAGTGTAGCCTACATTTGGAACACTGATGAAAACTTTTCCCAGTGCTGTCTATAATGACATATGTATGGTGTTGCAGTTTTAAAAATTTGGAGACAAAACGGGCAAAGTAAACTCTTAATGTTACCATGGTATGCTCTGAAATGTGCATCCACATCTGCAAAGAATGACGATCTGTAACTGCAAACCTGGCATACATAGGGCATTTCACCAGGCTTATGATTATCTTTCATGTGCTGTTAGAGAACCTGATCTGTCTCAAAGGACAATTCACAGATTTTACAGACTGCAGAGGGCTCCTGGGAAGTATGGACACTTTCAATGTGACACTGCAGCTGGAAGGGAGTAGGAAACTGGCAGTTGCAGTGCTGGCAGGTGGTGTGGTATTTCCAGCTGTCACCTCTCTGCCTCTCAAGCTCCAAATGGTGCTTCATGTGATTCATAAACTTGACATTTTTTAGAACTTTCAAGCAGCTGAGGCATTTAAAGGCTGTGTGAGTTTTCGGTTCTGGCTGCCCATCTCCTATATGCTGTCCATAGTAGAAGTCACGAAGTAACACAATCAGATTGCCTTCTGTGGGATCAACAATCTTGTTTTGACTTGCTACACTTGGAAAGTCAATTTTTGTCAGTCCATTTGACCCTAAAGGGCTTATAGGTTTGCAATGGACATTGTCCTTTAGAAAATGTGTTGGATAAGATTCTCCATTCTGAACATGGCTTAATGAGGTATGAACACTGTCTGGTGTGCTTTGCTGAGTAGTCACTCTTTGAAAAATATCTGGAGGGCACAAAGCTAAAGAATGTTCTCCTATAATTCCATCACTGAGTTTAGGCCTTTTGGGATTTGTGCTATTTGTTTCAGAAGTGGAAAGTCACTTTGATACATGAGGACTTTTATCCATAGCTCCTGCATAACTGCTGTTTCTACTGGATGCTGCAATGAACTTGTGAAGGTAATCAAAGGAGAACATAACTCTGAAAAGCTATTAGGCACTATTTGTGGTGAAATATTTTTAGAATCTGCTTTGGACAAAGGCTCAATAATAATAGGACTATCTGTTGATCTTGATTCAGAGACAGAAAGTGGCAAGACAGTCTTTGCTTCTGATGCAGGAGTCACATGATTAACAGGCTGTAATTTCTGAGCATTATCTTTCCTGAAGTGACCATACTTTTTTCTCCTTGAACAAGAATCTGGGGTAACTCTGTTCAGTATGTTTGAAATGACTGGTTTTGGATTTGAGGTCATCCCCACAAAGATCACATCAGCATCTTCATTTACATGTTCCACTCCAAAAAGATCAGTTCAGCGTGTTCATCATCTACTTATTTGGCTTCTCCCTTGCTTTTCTGTGGTTCTGGCTCTTGTTCTTTTTCACGTAACATACATGGTCGTTCCATATTTTAAGTACTTTTTTTTTTATTCTTGGAGGATGTGGCCACAACTCGCAGTGCTTCCTTGAAATAAACTGCCACCTAAGTATAAATATACTACATATTATTTAAGTACAGAAAAATGTGCTATTTGTTTGTCTCCAAAACTCTAATGTAGTTATAAACACCCTTATCTTACAGATAAAGACATTTAGCATCAAAGAGACTAAATGACAGCTGAAAAACCTATGACTACAAGTCTACATGACTCGAGAATCGTAGCTTTGTCCCATGTTGATTTTAGTATTTTCTATTTAAAGAAAGAAAGAAAGAAAAAAAAAAAAACCACCACTGATCATTAGGTGAAATCACATGTAAAGGACAATTTTTTTACAAAAGCACTATTTTACAGTGTTTAGAAATATGGACTTTGGAGTCAAAGAAGATTAAACTGGAATTCTAAGTTAACCACACACCAGCTGCATCTTTTTCAGCAAATGTATAATTTTTAAATGCGTTTCCATATCTTAAAGACAAACAAGCTTATTTCCTAGACTTAAGGTTAACAACTCCTTTATTTAAAGCATCAGCTATTCAATGGCATCTTGTTTTGTAGGAAAACTGAAAAAAAAAAAAAAACCTTATCTTAAATGCACATGACAACTGATTCACAAATACTAATTTCATAAATATTAATACAGAAAATAGGGCACAAATTCAAAGTATATAGTATCTCTACATAGTTAACAAACAGCATAATTCGATGTCAAGCACTTAACACAGGCCTAGGAAATTGAGAATGAACTCTCTTGATAATCTCACCCCAAATCCACACTGATACATCCTAAATTTCTCCCTCTAATCCTGACTAAACTTAAATCCAACAATGCTTTATCCTTCACTCCACATGTCTCTTCCCCATATAGCAGGCAAAATGAGGTCAGTATTTCTCTAATACCAAGATCAGACAGAGACATCACACACAGACACACAACCAATGTCCCTTATGAATACAGATGCAAGAGTCCTCAACAAAACACTGGCAAAAAAACCCTAACAACATATAAAAAAGTTTATATGCCATGATCACGTGGGATTTATGCAGGTATGCAAAGTTGGTTCATTATATGAAAGTCAATCGACATTATGCCATTTTAATACAATAAAGAACAAAAAACATATCTGCCTGCAGAAAAAGCATTTCCCTGAGTCTAGCACCTATCCATAATAGGGGTTAAAAACACTTAATAACTAACAACAGAAGAGTACTTTCTCAATCAAAGGGTACCTGTAAAAGACCCACAGCTAACATCATATTTAATAATGAAAAACTGAGAGCTTTCCCCCTAAGATTGGGAACAACACGAGGAAGTCTATCCCACACTTTGGCTCAATATTATACTGGCAGTTCTATAACCAGAGCAATCAGGTAAGAAAAGGAATTGTTGTTTTTGTTGTTAAAAAAAAAAAGCCTTCAGAATGGAAAGGAAAAAGTCAAAATATATTGGAGATAACATACTTTTATATATAGAAAATCCTGAAGAAACCACAAGTATTAGAAGTAATAAAAAGCTTGCAGAATACAAGATAAATAGTTAAAAAATCAAGCAGATTTCTATACAATAGAAATAGCAACAAACATTTTGAAAATGAAATTAAGTAAACACTTGACTGTACACTAGCATTAAAAAGAATACTTAGGATGTCAGAAAGAGAAGGACAAATATCATATGGTATCACTTACATGTGGACTCCAAAATATGATACAAACGAACTTATCTATGAAACAGAAACAGACTGAGAGACATAGAGAGTAGACTATGTGATTACCAAGAGGGGAAGGGTGGGGGAGGCATAGATTGGGAGCTGGTGATGAGCAGATGCAAACTATAATGTTAATATATAGAATAGATAAACAAGATCCTACTGTATAGCACAAGGAAATATATTCATAGTTTGTGATAAATAATGATGGAAAAGGATATGGAAAATATTGTGTGGGCATGTGTGCATATTTACATATGAAGGAAAGGAAAGGTAAAAGGAAAGAAAGGAAAGGACAACTCTTGGCAAGCACGTACAGAAAGTGGATCCTTGTGTGTTATGGGTAGATTTTAAAATGGTGCAACTGCTACAGAAACCAGTATAAAGGCTCCTCAGTAAATTAAAAATAGAACTACCATATGATTCAGCAATTCCACTTCTGGATATAAATTAAAAAGAAGTTAACATGGGGTCTTGAGATATTTGCACAGCCATGCTCAAAGCAGCGCTAATCACAACATCTAAGAGTTGGGAGCATCTAAACGTCCATCAAATGTGATATATACATACAATGGAATATTATTTAGCCATATAAAGGAAATTTTGCCACATGCCACAACATGCATGATTCTTCAAGACATCACCTAGAGGAGAGCATAGGCCAAACACTCGCTGACATACATCACAGCAGGATCCTCTATGACCCACATCCCAGAATATTGGAAGTCAAAGCAAAAATAAACAAATGGGACCTAATTAAACTTAAAAGCTTCAGCACAACAAAGGAAACTATAAGCAAGGTGAAAAGGCAGCCTTCAGAATGGGAGAAAATAATAGCACATGAAGAAACTGACAAACAACTAATCTCAAAAATATACAAGCAACTCCTACAGCTCAATTCCAGAAAAATAAATGACCCAATCAAAAAATGGGCCAAAGAACTAAATAGACATTTCTCCAAAGAAGACATACAAATGGCTAACAAACACATGAAAAGATACTCAACATCACTCATTATCAAAGAAATGCAAATCAAAACCACTATAAGGGACATTTTCACTCCAGTCAGAATGGCTGTCATCCAAGTTTACAAGCAGTAAATGCTGGAGAGGGTGTGGAGAAAAGGGAACCCTCTTACACTGTTGCTGGGAATGCACACTAGTACAGCCACTATGGAGAACAGTGTGGAGATTCCTTAAAAAACTCGAAACAGAACTGCCATATGACCAGCAATTGCACTGCTGGGCATACACACTGAGGAAAACAAAATTGAAAGAGGCATGTACCCCAATGCTCATTGCAACACTATTCCTAATAGCCAGGTCATGGAAGCAACCTAGATGTCCATCAGCAGATGAATGGATAAGAAAGCTGTGGTATATATACCCAATGGAGTATTACTCAGCCATTAAAAAGAATACATTTGCACCAGTTCTAATGAGGTGGATGCAACTGGAGCCTATTATACAGAGTGAAGTAAGCCAGAAAGTAAAAGCACCAATACAGTATACTAACACATATATATGGGTTTTCAAAAGATGTAACCATAACCCTGTATACGAGACAGCAAAAGAGACAAAGATGTATAGAACAGTCTTTTGGACTCTGTGGGAGGGGAAGAGGGTGGAATGATTTGGGAGAATGGCATTGAAACATGTATAATATCGTATATGAAACGAGTCGCCAGTCCAGGTTTGATGCATGATACTGGATACTTGGGGCTGGTGCACTGGGACAACCCAGAGGGATGGTATGGGGAGGGAGGAGGGAGGAGAGTTCAGGATTGGGAACATATGTATACCTGTGGTGGATTCATTTTGATATATGGCAAAACCAATACATTATTGTTGTTAAAAAATAAATAAAAAATAAATTCACTTAAAAAATAAAACATCCAGCCAAAGGAATTAAGCCAGTCATAAAAAAAAGACAAATACTGTAAGTTTCCACTTATATGAAATATCTAACATAGTCAAGCAATAGAAAGGATCAAAGTAGAATTATGGAGTCCAGGATCTAGGGAAACAGGGAAGAAAAGAGGAGTTGTTGTTTAATGGGACATGTGATGGGTATAGTTTCAATTTTGCAAGATGAAAAGGTGTAAAGATATGTTTCTTAACAATATGATAAGGAATTCCATGATAGTTCAGAGGTTAGGACTCCACGCTTTCCTATCAGGGGCCTGGGTAGGGTTCTCAACCAGGAAACTGTCATTCAAGCTGCATAGCACAGCGAAAACTATGACAACAACAATAAAACAACACTGTAACTGTATGTGTGTGTGTGTGTGTGTGTGTGTGTGTGTGTGTGTGTGTGTGTGTGTATTAGTTGCTCAGTCATGTATGAGTCTTTGCTTTCACATGGACTGTTGCCCATCAGGCTCCTTTGTCCATGGGGTTCTCCAGGCAAGAATACTGGAGTGGGTTGCCATTTCTTTCTCCAAAAAGGCTGATGAAAGTATGTGAAATACTTAGCATGTAAAAATGGTGAAAATGGTGAAAATTTAAGTTAGATTTTTTTTTACAACAATTAAAAACTTTTAACAACCAGGAAAAGAATTTGAATAGACATTTCACCAAAAATACTGCTTAACATGATTGAAAGTGAAAGAAATTAAGTCGCTCAGTCCTGTCCGACTCTTTGCGACCCCATGGACTGTCGCCTATCAGGCTCCTCCATCCATGGGATTTTCCAGGCAAGAGTGCTGGGGTGGATTGTCATTTCCTTCTCCAGGGGATCTTCCTGACCCAGGAATCAAACCCAGGTCTCCTGCATTGCAGGCAGACACTTTACTTTCTGAGCCACCAGGGAAGCCCTTAGCAAAATGTAAATCAGTTTCATTGAAATACTACTTCACACACATTAGCTTGGCTATAATCAAAACCAGGAAAAATAACAAGTGCTGCAGAGGATGTGGAGAAAACGAATCTTCATATATTGCTGAAAAGATGTTGAAAATATACTGCTGAAATATATTGTTGAAAATATATTGCTGTAAAATGGTACAACCACTTTGGTTTGTCAGTACCTCAAAAATTAAATATATAGTAGCCATATGATCCAGAAATCTCACTCTTTTGTATATATATATATAAAAAAAAATCCCTGAAACTATTAAGTCCATTCAAAAATAGTGTTCCCAACAGCATTACTCACAAGAGCCACAAAGAATACACGATCCAAATATTATCTATTAATTGATGAATGGATAAAAAATCGTGGTAATTGTTCACAATGGAGTTCATGTAAGCCATATACCATATTGATGTACCATATACAGCCATTAAAAAAATGCATTGCTATACAGCCAAGAAGTGGATGAATCTTGAAAATACACAAACTAGGGGACTTCCCTGGAAATGTTTAAGTGTTTAAGACTATGCACAGTTTCCATCCCTGGGCAGGGAACTAAGATCCCACATGCCACATAGCAAAATAAATAAATATTTTAAAAGAAAATGTGACATCTGAATAAAGCCAGACACAGAGGTCACACATTGCATGTGGGAGAACTGTAGGTAGAAAAGAAGCAGGAAAGAGAAGCATTCTGTAACGCAAATGAAACATTTTTTTCCAGGGAGGAGGAAATGCACTGCTCTGATAAAGGCTGTCAATAAATTAAATAAAATAACAACTAAAAATTGACCACTGAGTTAAACATTTGGAATTCACTGTTGACTTTGACAAGAGTGAATTTAAAGGAAAATGAGAGACCTGGAGATAACAGATTCTACAAACAACTCTGCAGAAGTCTAGCATAAGCAAATATGAAATAAAAAAAGCATAGGCGATGTGTCACCAAAGGACAGATTTTTAATGAGAGGTAAGATTATAGTCATTCTGTTTGCTGATGGGAACCATCAAGAGAAACAGAAAACTTAATCCAGGACAAAGAAGAGACTTGCTAGAATATCACTGAATAAACAAGAATTGAGGTGGCAAGAATACACAGAAGAACTGTACAAAAACAGATCTTCATGACCCAGATAATTAGGGTGGTGTTATCACTGACCAAGAGCCAGATATCCTGGAATGTGAAATGAAGTGGGCCGTAGAAAGCATCACTATGAGAACAGCTAATGGAGGTGATGGAATTCCATTTGAGCTATTTCAAATCCTGAAAGATGATGCTGTGAAAGGTTGCACTCAATATGCCAGCAAGTTTGGAAAACTCAGCAGTGGCCAAAGGACTGAAAAGGGTCAGTTTTCATTCCAATTTCAAAGAAAGGCAATGCTAAAGAATGCTCAAACTACTGCACAATTACACTCATCTCACATGCTAGTAAAGTAATGCTCAAAATTCTCCAAGTCAGGGTTCAGTAATATGTGAACCGTGAACTTCCTGATGTTCAAGCTGGTTTTAGAAAAGGCAGAGGACCCAGAGATCTAGTTGGCAACATCCGCTAGATCATGAAAAAAACAAGAGTTCCAGAAAAATACATTTATTTCTACTTGATTGACTATGCCAAAGCCTTTGACTGTGTGGATCACAATAAACTGTGGAAAATTCTGAAAGAGATGGGAATACCAGACCACCCGACCTGCCTCTTGAGAAATCTGTATGCAGGTCAGGAAGCAACAGTTAGAACTCATCATGGAACAACAGACTGGTTCCAAATAGCAAAAGAGTAAGTCAAGGCTGCATATTGTCACCCTGCTTATTTAACTTCTATGCAGTGTGATATCATGAGAAACTCTGGAGTGGAAGAAGCAAAAGCTGGAATCAAGATTGCAGGGAAAATTACCAATAACCTCAGATATGCAGATGATACCACCCTTATGGCAGAAAGTGAAGAGGAGCTAAAAAGCCTCTTGATGCAAGTGAAAGTGGAGAGAGAAAAAGTTGACTTAAAGCTCAACATTCAGAAAATGAAGATCATGCCATCCGGTCCCATGTACTTCATGGCAAATAAATGGGGAAACAGTGGAAGCAGTGTCAGATTTATTTTTGGGGGATGCAAAAGCACTGCAGATGGTGACTGCAGCCATGAAATTAAAAGACACTTACTCCTTGGAAGGAAAGTTATGTCCAACCTAGATAGCATACTCAAAAGCAGAGACATTACTTTGCCAAGAAAGGTCCATCTAGTCAAGGCTATGGTTTTTCCTGTGGTCCTGTATGGATGTGAGAGTGGGACTGTGAAGAAGGCTGACCACTGAAGAATTGATGCTTTTGATCTGTGGTGTTGGAGAAGACTCTTGAGAGTCCCTTGGAAATAGATCCAACAAGTCCATTCTGTAGGAGATGAGTCCTGGGAATTCTTTGGAAGGAATGATGCTGAAGCTGAAACTCCAGTACTTTGGCCACCTCATCCAGAGTTGACTCATTGGAAAAGACTCTGATGCTGGGAGGGATTGGGGGCAGGAGGAAAAGGGGACGACAGAGGATGAGATTGCTGGATGGCGTTACTGACTCGATGAACCTGTCCGAGTAAACTCCGGGAGTTGGTGATGGACAGGGAGGCCTGGCGTACTGCTATTCATGGGGTCACAAAGAGTTGGACATGACTGAGCGACCGAGCTGAATTGACCCTTAGAAAATGGCCAGGTATGGCATGCCAACAAACAAACAAACAAACAAACAACAACAACAACAAAAACGGGCGCAAACCACATGTCAGGAAGGAAACATCTACAGGTAAATACTTAGTCAATGCTTAGAAAAAAGCCTCTGGAAATGTGCCTCATTTGCTCTATTATCAGTGAATTGAAAACTTAAACTGCAAGGCAATATCACTAATGGGAAACCAAAAAGGCCATTATCCAAAAGTCTACAGACAAGAAAGAGTAGAGCAATGTTAGTAAAGGGGAACCCTGTATGCCATTGGTGGGAGGTAAGGTAAGTGCTCAGAGACATTATAAGCATGGCTGCCAAAGTACCTAGGAATCACAAAATGATGTAGATGATGTCATATGTCAGCTCCACTTCCAGAGTATTTGAGCAACCAACAGATCGTGAAAAACACACACAACACCACCACTTCCACAAACATACCCTGGATCAGCTGTCACAATGCCCAAGAGATGAAAGGAAAGAGAATCGCTGGCTTCAAATTAAAAGAGAAACATATGGGACATAGAGACACAATAAATATGAGTCTGACATTATGAAAATGCAAAAAAAAAAAAGCCATTTGCAGGAATATGCAGAAACCTAGAGCGAATCACAGTAAGTAAAGAAAGGCAGATTAAAGAGATATTACAACATATGCCTTCCAGAAGGGATTAAAAAACATATTGATGGGATGAGTACCCAAGGAAAAGTGAAATGGACTTACACTCCTGGTAAGAAAATTACAGTTGGCAAAGGGTTTTGGTGGGTGAGAGGCCAACAGGTCAAGGCTGGAATAGACTTATACCCACAAATACCTATGCAGTTCATAATCCACATGGACCTCCTGTATCAAGAGATATGTACTCAATAGATTCCAAAAGATACCTCTGACAATAACCAGAGCTAAATTCCTCCAAGTGTCTATGGAAAGGAAGGTGGAACTGTTTCTATGCAACAACTACAATGTTGTTAATAGTCTTAAAAAATATATAGCTTCGCTTAAAAAAAAAAAAAAAAAGATCAAAGAGTAAACAACCAAAACTTCTGGTGACTACCTATGTCTCATTTTACTCTCATTTACAACCAGACTTGGGAATAACACAGAGGCTGCTGTTACCATGGGTACAAGAGGAGGGAATGAAGAAATGCTGTCACCTTGTGGACATTTTCTCTAACAGCAACCTTAAAATTCTTGCTGATGGCCACAATATTCACAAGGGGGCTGAGCTCTAACTGATATCCACCCTTAACAAATTTTCAGGGTTCACAGAGGGGAAAATAAGTAAAGTAAACTTGGGAGAAGCTAACAGGAAGAGGATATGAACAGCTAAACATAATTCCGTGTTTCTTTAGAAAAGCACATGACACATAGGGTGAATTCTAAGAGACACAGACATCTAAACTCTGAGGACATTATCACCTCCGCCTGAGCATGGAAAAGGGCCACTGTCAAATCCTGGACATGGCATCAATGGCAGAGTAGGAGTAGTACAGTGGACGCTTTAAGGTAATGCTTTAATGGACCTGGTAAGAGCCACTATGGACATGACTAGAAAGGTGCACTCCCATGAAAGAAAAATAAATAAATAAAGTGGTCATGACAGCATGGTAAATCAGATCCTCTCCTGCAGTATTTCAGACATGAACAGATTTCAAACACCACACACCCCAAACTAGATCCTGCTGCATCATTCAGAACATCAAAGCAATGAAAGGTAAGACAGTGTACTTGGATAGAGGAATGGATAAAGAAGTGTGATATAGGTCTGGAATGAAGCTTTAATCAGGACTGAAATTTGAAAGTAGGCCCTCTTCACCGATAGAGAGAAATCCAGAGATCATCACACTAAATGAAGGAACGTTTCAAGAAATATCATGGGATACATTGGAGAGGTGGGATACAGAAATCCACTGCAGTGTGTGCCCACACAAATGTGATGTGGACACCCAAACTGGCAAGAAACTTATGGTAGCCAAGGACCTTGGTGGATGGAAGGGATAAATCTGGAACTTGGTATTAATTTCTTCCCACAGATACATATTAAATACAAAATCCGTATAAACCTATTGCAGCAAGAGTGGTAGACAAAAAAATTTCTAATAATATGTAGGTAAAAGCAAGCACCGCTGAATACATAATGTCATCTCAGTGTTTCAGAACAAGAATCTGTACATGTAAAACCAACTCATCCTTGTCTTCAACTTAAAGAAAATATGAGCACTTACTTCAAAGATCCAAAAGTGAGGATACATCAGGTTTCATGGCATCCTTTGGCTCATTCTGCTCTAATGTACTCCCAGGCCTGACAAAAACTCTCAGACATCACAGGCCATCCTAAAAAGGAGCAAATAATAAAGCCTTGCAGCATAGAGTTTTCTCTGTAACAGCAGCCTTAAAACTATCACTGATGGACATCTGATATACACAAGGTCCTATTGCTGGACTTGATACGACACCTACCCTTGAACATGACAGTAGTCACTCATCAAAAAAAAAAAAAATAAGTGAAACAGAAATACAGGACACTCCTAAGAAGAAAATATCAACATTTAAATACAGCTCAAACTGCTTGGAAAAAAAAAAAAACAGACACTTCATATTCCACAGGCTTCTGAGCTTTAAATATATGTCTTTAGAGGAGAACGTAGACAAAATACTCTCTGACATACATCACAGCAGGATCCTCCATGACCCACCTTCCAGAATATTGGAAATAAAAGCAAAAATAAACAAATGGGACCTAATTAAACTTAAAAGCTTCTGTACAACAAAAGAACTATAAGCCAGGTGAAAACGCAGCCTTCAGAATGGGAAAAAAAATAATAGCAAATGAAGCAACTGACAAACTAAACTCAAAAATATACAAGCAACTCCTACAGCTCAATTCCAAAAAATAAATGACCCAATAAAAAAATGGGCCAAAGAACTAAATAGACATATCTCCAAAGACATACAGATGGCTATGAAACACATGAAAAGATGCTCAGCATCACTCATTATCGGATAAATGCAAATCAAAACCACAATGAGGTACCACTTCACACCAGTCAGAATGGCTGCGATCCAAAAGTCTACAAGTAGTAAATGTTTGAGAGGATGTGGAGAAAAGGGGACCCTTTTACACTGTTGGTGGGAATGTAAACTAGTACGGCCACTATGGAAAACACTGTGGAGATTCCTTAAAAAAAAAAAAAAAAAAAAAAACTAGAAATAGGACTGCCATATGACCTAGCAATCCCGCTGCTGGGCATACACACTGAGGAAACCAGAAGGGAAAGATACACATGTACTCCAATGTTCATCGCAGCACAGTTTCTCATATCCAGGACATGGAAGCAACATAGATGTCCACCAACAGATGAATGGATAAGAAAGCTGTGGCATATATACACAATGGAGTATTACTCAGCCATTAAAAAGAATACATCTGAAGCAGTTCTAATGAGGTGAATGAAAGTGGAGCCTATTATGCAGAATGAAGTAAGCCAGAAAGAAAAACACCAATACAGTATACTAACACATATATATGGAATTTAGAAAGATGGTAATGACAACCCTGTATGCGAGATAGGTAAAGAGACACAGATGTATGGAACAATCTTTTGGACCCTGTGGGAGAGGGAGTGGGGGATGATTTGCGAGAATGGCATTAAAACATGTATAATATCATATTAGAAATGAATCGCCAGTCCAGGTTCCATGCAGGATAAGAGAAGCTTGGGGCTGGTGCACTGAGATGACCCAGAAGGATGGTATGGCTAAGAAGGTAGGAGGGGGTTCAGGATGGGGAAAATGTGTACACCTGTGGTGGATGCATGTTGATGTATGGCGAACAACTACAATAGTGTAAAGTAAAAAATAATAAGAATAAAATAAATAAATACATAAATACAGAAATGAAAACAAAAAACCAAAATTGCTAACTCTTTTGTGTGGATGAAAAATGTCAAATAGCACACCATATCTGGAAGAAAATACCAACAGGTAAATACAGTTCTCAGTATTTATTTAAAAGCACATAAAATACACTCATTATAGTGAATTACTAAGAACTCTTTTAGCTTCACCTTTTTGTGATCCCGGAGACCATAGCCCAACAAGTTCCTCTGTCCTTGGAATTTTCCAGGCAAGAATTCTGGAGTGAGTTGCCATTTCCTCCTCCAGGGGATCTTCCCAAATCACATCTCCTTTGACTCCTGCCTTTGCTGAAAGATTCTTAACAACAGTGCCACCTGAGAAGCCCAGTGTATTACATAGATAATCCAACTATGCTAATGAGTTATCACCTCTGAGTAGTGAAAAAGTACCAAATACTATACAGAGAAGACATGGTAGAGAAACATTGTTAAAGGGGAATCTTTATGGTACTAGTGAGATATATTTGGTAGGAGTCATTATAAATGTCACTACTAAGTGCCCTTTATTTTTTTTTAATTTAATTTTATTTTTCAATTTTACAATATTGTACTGGTTTTGCCAAATATTGAAATGAATTTGCCACAGGTATATATATGTGTTCCCCATCCTGAACCTTCCTCCCTCCTCCCTCCCCATACCACCCCTCTGGGTCGTCCCAGTGCACTAGACCCAAGCATCCAGTATTGTGCATCGAACCTGGACTGGTAACTCGTTTCATACATGATATTTTACATGTTTCAATGCCAGTCTCCCAAATCTTCCCACCCTCACCCTCTCCCACAGAATCCAGAAGACTGTTCTATACATCTGTGTCTCTTTTGCTGTCTCCTATACAGGGTTACTGTTAACATCTTTCTAAATTCCTTATATATGTATTAGTAAACTGTATTGGTGTTTTTCTTTCTGACATACTTCACTCTGTATAATAGGCTCCAGTTTCGACCACCTCATTAGAACTGATTCAAATGTATGATTTTTAATGGCTGAGTAATACTCCATTTTGTATATGTGCCACAGCTTTCTTATCCATTCATCTGCTGATGGACATCTAGGTTGTTTCCATGTCCTGGCTATTATAAACACTCCTGCTATGAACATTGAGGCACACGTCCCTCTTTCCCTTCTGGTTTCCTCAGTGTGTATGGTGAGCAGTGGGATTGCTGGATCATAAGACAGTTCTATTTCCAGTTTTTTAAGGAATCTCCACACTGTTCTCCATAGTGGCTGTACTAGTTTGCATTCCCACCAACAGTATAAGAGGGTTCCCTTTTCTCCACACCCTCTCCAGCATTTATTTCTTGTAGGTGTTTGGATCGCAGCCATTCTGACTGGTGTGAAATGGAACCTCATAGCGGTTTTGATTTGCATTTCTCTGATAATGAGTGATGTTGAGCATCTTTTCATGTGTTTGTTAGCCATCTGTATGTCTTCTTTGGAGAAATGTCTATTTAGTTCTTTGGCCCATTTTTTGATTGGGTCATTTATTTTTCTGGAATTGAGCTGTAGGAATTGCTTGTATATTTTTGAGATTAGTTGTTTGTCAGTTGCTTCATTTGCTATTATTTTCTCCCATTCTGAAGGCTGTCTTTTCACTTTGCTTATAGTTTCCTTTGTTGTGCAGAAGCTTTAGAATTTAATTAGGTCACATTTGTTTATTTTTGCTTTTATTTCCAATATTCAGGGAGCTGGGTCATAGAGGATCCTGCTGTGATGTATGTCGGAGAGTGTTTTGCCTATGTTCGCCTCTAGGAGTTTTATAGTTTCTGGTGTTACATTTAGATCTTTAATCCATTTTGAGTTTATTTTTGTGTATGGTGTTAGAAAGTGTTCTAGTTTCATAGTTTTACAAGTGGTTTACCAGTTTTCCGAGCAGCACTTGTTAAAGAGATTCTCCTTAATCCATTGTATATTCTTGCCTCCTTTGTCAAAGATAAGGTGTCCATATGTGCGTGGATTTATCTCTGGGCTTTCTATTTTGTTCCATTGATCTATAATTCTGTCTTTGTGCCAGTACCATACTGTCTTGATAACTGTGGCTTTGTAATAGAGACTGAAGTCAGGTAGGTTGATTCCTCCAGTTCCATTCTATTTCTCAAGATAGCTTTGGCTATTCGAGGTATTTTTTTTTTTTTTTTTGCATTTCCATACAAATTGTGAAATTATTTGTTCTAGCTCTGTGCAGAATACGGTTGGTAGCTTGATAGGGATTGCATTGAATCTATAAATTGCTTTGGGTAGTATAGTCATTTGCACTATATTGATTCTTCCAATCCATGAACATGGTATATTCCCCCATCTATTAGTGTCCCCTTTGATTTCCTTCACCAATGTTTTATAGTTTTCTATATATAGGTCTTTAGTTTCTTTAGGTAGATATATTCCTAAGTATTTTATTCTTTCCGTTGCAATGGTAAATGGAATTGTTTCCTTAATTTCTCTTTCTGTTTTCTCATTATTAGTGTATAGGAATGCAAGGGATTTCTGTGTGTTGATTTTATATCCTGCAACTTTACTGTAATCATTGATTAGTTCTAGTAATTTTCTGGTGGAGTCTTTAGAGTTTTCTATGTAGAAGATCATGTCATCTGCAAATAGTGAGAGTTTTACCTCTTCTTTTCCATTTGGATTCCTTTTATTTTTTTTCTCCTCTGATTGCTGTGGCCAAAACTTCCAAAACTCTGTTGATTATTAATGGTGAAAGTGGGCCCCCTTGTCTTGTTCCTGACTTTAGAGGAAATGCTTTCACTTTTTCACCATTGAGGATAATGTGTGCTGAAGGGTTTGTCTTATATAGCTTTTATTATGTTGAGGTATGTTCCTTCTATTCTTGCTTTCTGGAGAGCTTTTATCATAAATGGATGTTGAATTTTGTCAAAGGCTTTCTCTGCATCTTTTGAGATAATCATATGGTTTTTGTTTTTCAATTTGTTAATGTGGTGTATTATATTGATTGATTTGAGGATATTGAAGAATCCTTGCATCCCTGGGATAAAGCCCACTTGGTCATGATGTATGATCTTTTTAATGTGTTGTTGGATTCTGATTGCTGGAATTTGTCTTTTCAAGAATACGAGAGACTGAGCATATGACCTGGCAGCTCCACTCGTAAGAGTATGTATTAAAACACAACAAAACAGATTTTGAAAAAAAAAACATGTAACTCAACCATGTACTGCAGGGAGATCAACAACATCCTATAATGGCACCACACTCCGGTACTCTTGCCTGGAAAATCCCATGGACGGAGGAGCCTGGTAGGCTGCAGGGCATGGAGTCGCGAAGAGTCAGACAGGACTGAGCGACTTCCTTTTCACTTTCTACTTTCATGCATTGTAGAGGAAATGGGAACCCACTCCAGCTTTCTTGCCTGGAGAATCCCAGGGATGGGGGAGCCTGGTGGGCTGCCGTCTTGGGGTCTCACAGAGTAGGACACAATGAAGCTGCTTAGCAGCAGCATGAGCATACATGAAAAATCAGGCTTCCCTTGTGGCTCAGCTGGTAAAAAATCCACCTACAAAGCAGGAGACATGGTTTCGACCCCTGGGTGGGAAGATCCCCTGGAGAAGGAAAAGGCTACCTACTCCAGTATTCTGGCCATGGGCTGTATAATCCATGTGGTCGCAAAGAGTCGGACATGACTGAGTGACTTTCACTACCACTACTATACCTGAAAATCAAGAAACTGATGCAGCCACTATTGAAAACAGTAAGCAGGTCTTTTATAATAATTATAATTATTTTTCCTTAAGGGTAATTGCTTTTCAGAGTTTTGTTGCTTTCTTTCAAACCTCAACATGAATTAGCCATATGTATACATATATTCCTTCCTTTTGAACTACCTGCCCATTATCTCCTTCCTTGGTATAGAGTTTTTTAATACTCTAAAAATACAGTTATTATATGATCCAACAATAACACTTCTGGGCATATATCCATTAAGATGAAAACTCCCATCAGAAAAGTGATATGCACAACAGTGTTTATAGTAGCACAATGTACAGTAGCAAAGACATGCAAACGACCTTAAGGCACTTAAATATGTGAGTGGATAAAGACAGATATATTATGCATACAATGGAATATTATCCATAAGAAAGAACGAAATAATGCTATTTTTTCCAACATGGATGGACCTAGAGATGATCATACTAAATAAGTCAGAGAAAGACAAGAGGAGCTTAGGTGGGTTCAGCTCACCTTGACACATCCTTTGGACCTCAGTTGATGGGAGATCTTCATCTTTTCCTCCTGGGTATCTAGACTCAGCTGTTCCAAGAATGATGCTAAAACTGAAACTCCAGTGCTCTAGAGCCTTCCCAGTCACCTTAGTAATTTTGAAGACTTGCAGTGGTCGACTTCAGAGCCCCTGAGTACCCCTATATATACCCTTCCCCAGGTGGCCACACCCTTACACTTTATGAGGTCAGCAAGCCACTTGCACAGCCAATGGAGGTCCTGGTGAGCCTTGACCTCACAAAGCCTCATCCTGACACCTCTAGGAGAGTATGGGGAGCAAGTCAGAAAGCGTTGACCTCTCCCGATTCTTTTAACCACACCCTCTAGCTTCCTAGAGTTTTGGGCCACCTTTAAAATTTCTTATTTTACATGTTCTTTGTCCAGAAGCTTAAAAGGGAAAATTTACATAACTTTTTTTTGTAGTAAAACTCCTGCATGACTGAATAGAAAATAAACACGGAATTATAAAATGACAATTGAGAAATATTTGGAAGACAGCTGACAAATGACTCATTTACCTCATTTATGCAGAGTCCAAACTTAAAATAAGAAAAGATGAAAAACCCAATAGAAGAGAATTGTGAAAAAAACAAGAATAATTAAAAAAAAAAAAAAAACATACAAATTACCCTCCCCCGAAAAAAGGAAAATTACCAAAAATCAGGAAGAAATGTCATACCTACCTGGTAATAAAATAAATGCAAACGAAAACAAT
Source organism: Bos taurus (assembly GCF_002263795.3). Taxonomy (NCBI): domain Eukaryota; kingdom Metazoa; phylum Chordata; class Mammalia; order Artiodactyla; family Bovidae; genus Bos; species Bos taurus. Next base: position 27,220,469 of record NC_082638.1, read on the forward strand.
AATGGATTATGATTTCTCACCATGAAAACTGCCAAAGTTCAATGACAAAGTTGAAATATACCAAATTTTTCCTCCAAATGGACGATGACAAATTGGAAAAGGAGTGTTTCAGCAGTGTTGTGAGCGCATAGTGTGACGCAACTTTCTGAAGGACAATATGACATTATCTAGTAAATTTATAAATACATAGAGCCACTTGGCAAGACCCTGTTTGGAATGTCCATTTCAGAAATATTTCTGCAATTTCACCTAGATTATATATCTAATGCTCATTGAAAAAATAATTTTTTCCCCCATCATCCTAGATAATTTCTTTGGTATACTTCCCCACACTGTCTTTCCCCATGCAACCCCTGTTCTCAGTTCTGTTATTGTAGATTACTTCTGCTTCTTTTAGAACATCCTTTAAATGGAGCCTAGAGTATGTACACATATACACATGTAGTTGCTTAACAATGTTGTGTTACATTCTGCCGTACACAAATCACACTAGGTGTACAAGTGTATAAACATAACCTCTTTCATTTAATTTTCTTCTAAATTTAGGTCATCACAGAGCATGGAGGGCAGTTCCCTGTGCTACACAGATAGTTCCCATTAGTTATCAAGGCATTATTTTCAAAAATATGCAAATGGCTACGTAGCCCAGTATCAAAAACAAACAAACAAACAAAAAACACCTTCGTAACAAAACAGGCAGATTTAAATAGTCATTTCCCAAAAGAAATCATATAGATGATGAAAAAACACTTGAAAAGAGGCTACGTTCAGGTTAGACACTCAGTCGGGTCTGACTCTTTGCGACCCTATGGACTTCAGCACTCCAGGCCTCGCTGGCCATCACCAACTCCCGGAGTCTTCCAAACTTAGGTCCATTGAGGCAGTAAAGCCATCTAACTATCTCACCCACTGTCGTCCCCTTCTCTGTCTGCCCTCCATCTTTCCCAGCATCAGGGTCTTTTCAAATGAGTCAGCTCTTCACATCAGGTGGCCAAAATATTGGAGTTTCAGCTTAAACATCAATCCTTCCAATGAACACCAGGACTGATCTCCTTTATAATGGACTGATTGGAACTCTCTGGAGCCCATGGGACTCTCAAGAGTCTTCTCCAACACCACAGTTCAAAATTATCACTTCTTCAGTGCTCAGCTTTCTTTACAGTTAAACTCTCACATCCATACAGGACTACTAGAAAAAAACATAGCCTTGACTAGATGGACCATCGTTGGCATAGTAATGTCTCTGCTTTTTAATAAGTTGTCTACGTTGATCATAACTTTCCTTTCAAGGAGTAAGTGTCTTTTAATTTCATGGTTTCAGTCATCACCTGCAGTGATTTTCAAGCCCCCGAAAATAAAGTCAGCCACTGTTTCTGCCATTTCCCCATCTATTTGCCATAAAGTGATGAGACCATGATCTTCATTTTCTGAATGTTGAGCTTTAAGCCAACTTTTTCTCTCTTCTTTCACTTTCATCCAGAAGCTCTTTAATTCTTCTTCACTTTCTGCCTGCAGAAAGGGTGGTGTCACCTGCATATGTGAGGTTATTGATATTTCTCCCAGCAAACTTGATTCCAGCTTGTGCTTCCTCCAGCACAGGGTTTCTCATTATGTACTCCACATATGAGTTAAATAAACACGACAACAATATACAGCCTTGATGTGCTCCTTTCCCACTTTGGAACCAGTTTGCTGTTTCATGTCCAGTTTTCACTCTTGCTTCTTGACCTGCATACAGATTTGTCAAGAGGCAGGTTAGGTAGTCTGGTATTTCCATCTCTTTGAGAATTTCCTACAGTTTATTGTTATTCACACACTCAAAGGCTGTGGCATAGTCAATAAAGAATAAATAGATGTTTTTCTGGAATTCTCTTGCTTTTTCACGATCTGACAGATGTTGGCAATTTGATCTCTTGTTCCTCTGCCTTTGCTGAAACCTCCTTGAACATCTGGAAGTTCATGGTTCACGTATAGCTGAAGCCTGGCTTGGAGAATTTTGAGCACTACTTTACTAGTGTGTGAGATGAGTGTAATTGTTCTGTAATTTGAGCGTTCTTTGACATTGCCTTTCTTTAGGATTGGAAGGAAAACTAATGTTTTCCAGTCCTGTGGCCACTGATGAGTTTTCCAGATTTACTGGCATATTGAGTGCAGAACTTTCCAGCAGCATCTTTGAGAATTTGAAATAGCTCAACTGGAATTCCATCACCTCCACTAGCTTTGTTTGTAGTGTGGCTTCCAAAGGCCCGCTGGACTTCATATTCCAGGATGTCTGTCTCTAGGTGAGTGATCAGACCATTGTGATTAAATGGGTCTTGAAGATATTTTTGGTACAGTTCTCCTCTTAGTGTTTTCTGCTTCTGTTAGGTCCATATCATTTCTGTCGTTTATTGAGCCCATCTTTGCATGAAATGTTCCCTTGGTATCTCTAATTTTCTTGAAGAGATCTCTAGTCTTTTCCATTATTTCCTTCTATTTCTTTGCACTGATCACTGAGGAAGGCTTTCTTATCTCTACTTGCTATTCTTTGGAACTCTGCATTCAAATGGATATAGCTTTTCCTTCTTCCTTTGCTTTTGGCTTCTCTTCTTTTCAAAGCTATTTGTAAGGCCTCCTCAGACAGCCATTTTACTTCTTTGCATTTCTTTTTCTTGGGGATGGTCTTGGTTCCTGTCTCCTGTACAGTGTCATGAACCTCCATCCATAGTTCATCATCACTATTCATTAGAGAAATACAAATCAAAACTACAATGTGGTATTCCTTCACACCAGGCCGAATAGATAGCAACTAAAATTCTACAAGCAATAATTCCTGGAGAGAATGTGGGAAAAAAGGGAACAATCTTGCACTGTTAGTGGGCATGGAAATTGGTACTGCTACTATGGTGAAGAGTATTGCTGCTCCTTTAAAAACTAAAACATATAATCACCTTATGACCTACTCCTGGGCATTTTTACTGGAAAAAACCTTAAAACCAAAAGATTGATGCACCCTCATGTTCATTACAGTATTATTTCCTGGAGGCACGACATGCAACATTTTTTAATTATGGAAAAAACGGAAAAAAGGAAAAAAAGAATAAAAAAAGTATAAAGCAAGCAGTCTCTAAAGATGTGGTCAAATTCCTCAGTATTTGTAAAAGGAAAATCTTCAGTATAAGTAAACAAAGCAAGAACCACATATCAGAACCAAGTTATATGTTAAAATTCAAATAACAGAAAGTATTTTATAGTGAAAGAACTAACACACCCTGATATTTTATCTCTCCAGCTCAGGAACTCAGAATTACTTTTTTTTGTTTTTAAATAAATTTTATTTTATTTTACAATATTGTATTAGTTTTGCCAAATATCAAAATGAATCCGCCACAAGTATACCTGTGTTCCCCATCCTGAACCCTCCTCCCTCCTCCCTCCGCATACCCTCCCTCTGGGTTGTCCCAGTGCACCAGACCCAAGCATCCAGTATCATGCACTGAACCTGGACTAGCAACTCATTTCATACATGATATTATACATGTTTCAATGCCATTCTCCCAAATCTTCCCACCCTCTCCCTCTCCCACAGAGTCCATAAGACTGATCTATACATCAGTGTCTCTTTTGCTGTCTCGTACACAGGGTTATTGTTACCATGTTTCTAAATTCCATATATGTGTGTTAGTATACTGTATTGGTGTTTTTCTTTCTGGCTTACTTCACTCTGTATAATAGGTTCCAGTTTCATCCATCTCATTAGAACTGATTCAAATGTATTCTTTTTAATGGCTCAGTAATACTCCATTGTGTATATGTACCACGGCTTTCTTATCCATTCATCTGCTGATGGGCATCTAGGTTGCTTCCATGTCCTGGCTATTATAAACAGTGCTGCGATGAACATTGGGGTACATGTGTCTCTTTCCCTCTGGTTTCCTCAGTGTGTATGCTGAGCAGTGGGTTTGCTGGATCATAAGGCAGTTCTATTTCCAGTTGTTTAAGGAATATCCACACTGTTTTCCATAGTGGCTGTACTAGTTTGCATTCCAACAAACAGTGTAAGAGGGTTCCCTTTTCTCCACACCGTCTCCAGCATTTATTGCTTGTAGACTTTTGGATCGCAGCCATTCTGAGTGGTGTGAAATGGTACCTCAGAGTGGTTTTGATTTGCATTTCTCTGATAATGAGTGATGTTGAGCATCTTTTCATGTGTTTGTTAGCCATCTGTATGTACTCTTTGGAGAAATGTCTATTTAAGGAACTCAGAATTCTGAGCGAGTAGTAAATGAGATCATGGGCGATTTCTTTCTTTCTTTCTTTTTTTTTCTAGGAAATTAACATTTTCTGTTATGATCATGTATGAATTTTTTAATAAAGTTATAAAGTATATTTTTTAATATGTGAATAATGCATCTGGATTTTATAAATTTCATTCATAAGCATTCTTCTATTTCTCCATGAGATGGCAGTATAACCACAGTAAATATTTCTTCATACACATTTATATATGAGTGAATACATTCGGATTTTATAAATTACATTCATTATCATTTTTCTATTTCTGCTTGAGAGGGCATCATATGCATCCGTTCAGTTCAGTTCAGTCGTTCAGTGGTGTCCGACTCTTTGGAACCCATGAATCGCAGCACGCCAGTCCTCCCTGTCCATCACCAACTCCCAGAGTTCGCTCAGACCCACGTCCATTGAGTCAGTGATGCCATTCAACCATCTCATCCTCTGTCGTCCCCTTCTCCTCCTGCCTCCCATCCCTCCCAGCATCAGAGTCTTTTCCAATGAGTCAATTCTTCGCATGAGGTGGCCAAAGTACTGGAGTTTCAGTTTTCGCATCATTTCTTCCAAAGTAATCCCAGGGCTGGTCTCTTTCAGAATGGACTGTTTGGATCTCCTTGCAGTTCAAGGGACTCTCAACAGTCTTCTCCAACACCAGAGTTCAAAAGCATCAATTCTTCGGCGCTCAGCTTTCTTCACAGTCCAACTCTCACATCCATACTTGACCACTGGAAAAACCATAGTCTTGACTAGATGGATTTTTGGTGGCAAAGTAATGTTTCTGCTTTTCAATATGCTATCTAGATTTGGTCATAACTTTTCTTCCAAGGAGTAAGCCTCTTTTAATTTCTTGGCTGCAGTCATCATTTGCAGTGATTTTGGAGCCCCCAAAAATAAAGTCTGACATTGTTTCCACTGTTTCCCCATCTATTTCCCATGAAGTGATGGGACCGAATGACATGATCTTCATTTTCTGAATGTTGAGTTTTTAGCCAACTTTTTCCCTCTCCTCTGTCACCTTCATCAAGAGCATAGTAAACATTTATTCATACGCACATATACATATGAGAGAATACATCAACATTTTATGAATTACATTGATAAGTATTATTCTATGTCTCCAAAAGACGAAACATAAGCACAATGAATATTTTTTCATACCCACATATACTCTGGAGAGTCTCTTGGATTGCAAGGAAATCAATTCAGTCAATCCTTAAGGGTATTACTGTTGGATATACACTGGAAGGACTGATGCTGAAACGTCAATACTTTGGCTACCTTATCTGAAGAACTGACTCATTGGAAAGGCCCCTGATGCTGAGAAAGATTGAAAGCAAGAGGAGAAGCAGACAACAGAGGATGAGATCATTGGTTCACATCACCCACTCGGTGCATCTGAGTTTAAGCAGGCTTGGGTAGTAGGTAATTGGACAGGGAAACATGGCATGCCACAGTTCATGGAGTCGAAAAGAGTTGGACTCGACTGGGCAAATTAAGTGAAGTGACAGATACATATAAAATCCTTATACAGACTCAAAATGGACATACTATACCAAGAGTGATTTATAAGCACTTTTTAATAATATATTTTAGAAAATAACCATAGATGAATAGCTCCATGTATGGTTAAAAAGATACAGGAATATGTACAGTTACAACAATAAGGCCGTTTGAGTCAACATGCAAGGTCTGAGAGCTGATCATACTAAATGAAGTGAGGCACACAGGGAAACATATATACCAAATAATATCATGATATCCAAATGTGGAATCTAAGATATGACACAAATGAACATATGTATGAATCAGAAAGACACTCATAGACATAGAGAATAGACTTACAGCTTCAGGGCAGAGAGAATTGGGGGAGAAATGGAGTAAGAGACTGGGGTTAAGAGATAGAAAACAAATTATATGGAATGGATTGACAAATTCCTACTCTAGAGCACAGAGGACTACATTCAGTATCGAATTATAAATCATAATGAAATGTGATTTAAAAAGGCATATATATATATATATAAATCATATATATATAAATTATATATATATATATGTCTTCCCTGGCAGTCCAGAGGTTAAGACTGCAGATTTCCACTGCAAGGGATGCAGGTTCAAACCCTGGTCAGGGAACTAATTCCACTTGCTGCACAGTTTAGCCAAAAAAAAAAAAAAAAAAACAAGAGAGAGAGATTAAATAAAAGAATGCGTGTGTGTGTATATATATATATATATATATATATATATATATATATATATATATCCACACTCAACCTATACATATGTGAATATATGTCTATAACTGAATCACTTTGCTGTAAAGCAGAAATTAACACAAAATTATAAATGGACTATACTTCAGTTCAAAAGTAGCATGACTGAGGAAAGAAAAGATTGCTATATTTCATTGTGTGTAAAGTTAATATCCAAAGAAAATTGCTGTATACAAACACGGCTGACTACTTAATGGCAGGCTTGCTGAGATACTTAAGGAGACACATACTGAAATGCACCAAGGAAAAAGATTGATTGTTGATTGGAAAGAGGGATGGACAAATGGATAGATAGGTGACAAAGAAAGTATGATAAATCGGTTACAAAACCAGGCTTCTATGTATGCTGTGTAAAAGAGACACATCTGAAACCAAGGGGCATATACAGAGTGAAAGTGAAGGGCTGAGAAAAGGTATTTCATGCAAAATGTGAGCAACAGGAATCAGGAGTAGAAATACTCATATCAGACAAAATAGACTTTGAAATAAAGGGTGTGGAAAGAGACAAAGAAGGCCACTACATAATGGTCAAAGGATCAATCCAAGAAGAAGATATAACAATTATAAATATATATGCACCCAACATAGGAGCACTCAATACGTAAGGCAAATGCTAACAAGTATGAAAGGGGAAATTAAAAACAACACAATAATAGCGGGAGACCTTAAGACCCTACACACACCTATGGATAGATCAACCAAACAGAAAATTAGCAAGGAAACACAAACTTTAAGTGATACAATGGATCAGTTAGACCTAATTGATTTCAAAAGAACGTTTCACGCCAAAGCAATGAATTTCACCTTTTTCTCAAGTGCACATGGAACATTCTCCAGGATAGATCACATACTGGGCCACAAATCTAGCCTTGGTAAACTGAAAACAAAAATCAAAATCATTTCAAGCATCTCTTCTGATCACAAAGCAGTAAGATTGCATGTCAACTACAGGGGGAAAGAAACCATGACAAATAGAAACATATGGAGGGTAAACAACGTGCTTCTGAATGACCGACATATAACAGAAGAAATCAGAAATGAAATGCAAATATGCATAGAAACAAATGAAAATGAAAACACAACACATACAAATAGCTGTGAAAAGAAGAGAAGAGAAAAGCAAAGGAGAAAAGGAAAGATATAAACATCTGAATGCAGAGTTCCAAAGAAAAGCAAGAAGAGAAAAGAAAGCCTTTTTTCAGCGATCAATGCAATAAATAGAGGAAAATAACAGAATGGGAAAGACTAGGGATTTCTTCAAGAAAATAAGAGATACCAAAGGAACATTTCATGCAAACATTGGCTCGATAAAGGACAGAAATGGTATGGACCTAACAGAAGCTGAAGATATTAAGAAGAGATGGCAAGAATACACAGAAGAACTGTACAAAAAAGATCTTCATGACCCAGATAATCACGATGGTATGATCACTGACCTAGAGCCAGACACCCTGGAATGTGAAGTCAAGTGGGCTTTAGAAAGCATCACTACGAACAAAGAGAGTGGAGGTGATGGAATTCCAGTTGAGCTATTCCAAATCCTGAAAGATGATGCTGTGAAAGTGCTGCAGTCAATATGCCAGCAAATTTGGAAAACTCAGCAGTGGCCACAGTACTGGAAAAGGTGAGTTTTCATTCCAATCTGAAAGAAAGGCAATGCCAAGGAATGCTCAAACTACAGCAAAATTGCTTTCATCTCACACGCTAGTAAAATAATGCTCAAAATTCTCCAAGCCAGGCTTCAGTAATATGGGAACCATGAACATCCTGATGTTCAAGCTGGTTTTAGAAAAGGCAGAGGAACCAGAGACCAAATTGCCAACATCTGCTGGATCATGGAAAAAGCAAGAGAGTTCCAGAAAAACCTCTATTTCTGCTTTATTGACTATGCCAAAGCCTTTGACTGTGTGGATCACAATAAACTGTGGAAAATTCTGAGAGAGATGGGAATCCCAGACCACCTGATCTGCCTGTTGAGAAATTTGTATGCAGGTCAGGAAGCAACAGCTGGATCTGGACATGGAACAACTGACTGATTCTAAATAGAAAAAGGAAAAAAAATAAATAGAAAAAGGAGAACGTCAAGGCTTTATATTGTCACCCTGTTTATTTAACTTCTATGCAGAGTAAATCATGAGAAACGATGGACTGGAAGAAACACAAGCTGGAATCAAGATTGCCGGGAGAAATATCAATAACCTCAGATATGCAGATGACACCACCCTTACGGCAGAAAGTGAAGAGGAACTCAAAAGCCTCTTGATGAAAGCAAAAGTGGAGAGTGAAAAGGTTGGCTTCAAGCTCAACATTCAGAAAACGAAGATCATGGCATCCGGTCCCATCACGTCATGGGAAATAGATGGGGAAACAGTGGAAACAATGTCAGACTTTATTTTTTGGGCTCCAAAATCACTGCAGATGGTTACTGCAGCCATCAAATTAAAAGACACTTACTCCTTGAAAGGAAAGTTATGACTAACCTAGAGAGCATATTCAAAAGCAGAGACATTCCTTTACCAAAAACATTCGTCTAGTCAAGGCTATGGTTTTTCCTGTGGTCATGTATGGATGTGAGAGTTGGACTGTGAAGAAGCCTGAGTGCCGAAGAATTGATGCTTTTGAACTGTGGTGTTGGAGAAGACTCTTGAGAGTCCCTTGGACTGCAAGGAAATCCAACCAGTGCATTCTGAAAGAGATCAGCCCTTGGATTTCTTTGGAAGGAATGATGCTAAAGCTGAAGCTCAAGTACTTTGGCCACCTCATGCGAAGACTTGACTCATTGGAAAAGTCTCTGATGCTGGGAGGGATTGGGGGCAGGAGGAGAAGGGGAAGACATAGGATGAGATGGCTGGATGGCATCACTGACTCCATGGGCGTGAGTCTCAGTGAAATCCGGGAGTTGGTGATGGACAGGAAGACCTGGCATGCTGCGATTCATAGGGTCGCAAAGAGTTGAACATGTCTCAGCGACTGATCTGATCTGATCTGATCTGAAGGGAAAGGTTCATAGAAATACAAACTTACCCTAAGAAACAAGAGAAACCTCAAATAAATGACCTAACTTTACACCCAAATCAACTAGAAAAAGAAGAAGTGAAGAATCCCAGGGTTAGAAGAAGGAAAATGTAATAATAACAATTAGGTGGTATACTCGTTTTCACTATATTGATTCTTCCAATCCATGAACATGTTATATTTCTCCATCTATTAGTGTCCTCTTTGATATCTTTCACCAGTGTTTTATAGTTTTCTATGTATAGGTCTTTAGTTTCTCTAGGTAGATACATTCCTAAGTATTTTATTCTTTCCATTGCAATGGTGAATGGAATTGTTTCCTTAATTTCTCTTTCTGTTTTCTCATTATTAGTGTATAGGAATGCAAGGGATTTCTGTGTGTTGATTTTATATCCTGCAACTTTACTGTAATCATTGATTAGTTCTAGTAATTTTCTGGTGGAGTCTTTAGAGTTTTCTATGTAGAGGATCATGTCATCTGCAAATAGTGAGAGTGTTACTTCTTCTTTTAAATTTGGATTCCTTTTATGTCTTTTTCTGCTGTGATTGCTGTGGCCAAAACTTGAAAAACTATGTTGAATAGTAATGGTGAAAGTGGGCACCCTTGTCTTGTTCCTGACTTTAGAGGAAATTCTTTCAATTTTTCACCATTGAGGATAATGTTTGCTGTGGTTTTGTCATATATAGCTTTTATTATGTTGAGGTATGTTCCTTCTATTCCTGCTTTCTGGAGAGTTTTTATCATAAATGGATGTTGAATTTTGTCAAAGGCTTTCTCTGCATCTTTTGAGATAATCATATGGTTTTTGTTTTTCAATTTGTTAATGTGGTGTATTATATTGATTGATTTGCGGATATTGAAGAATCCTTGCATCCCTGGGATAAAGCCCACTTGGTCATGGTGTATGATCTTTTTAATGTGTTGTTGGATTCTGATTGCTAGAATTTTGTTAAGGATTTTTGCATCTATGTTCATCAGTGATATTGGCCTGTAGTTTTCTTTTTTTGTGGGATCTTTGTCAGGTTTTGGTATTAGGGTGATGGTGGCCTCATAGAATGAGTTTGGAAGTTTACCTCCCTCTACAACTACCCAAAGCAACTTATAGATTCAATGCAATCCCTATCAAGCTACCAACGGTGTTCTTCACAGAGCTAGATAAATAATTAAACAATTTGTATGGAAATACAAAAAAAAAAAAAAAAAAACTCAAGTACCCAAAGCTATCTTGAGAAAGAAGAATGGAACTGGAGGAATCAACCTACCTGACTTCAGGCTCTACTACAAAGCCACAGTTATCAAGACAGTATGGTTCTGGCACAAAGACAGAAATATAGATCAATGGAACAAAATAGAAAGCCCAGAGATAAATCCATGCATATATGGACACCGTATCTTTGACAAAGGAGTCTATAATATATAACAGATTAAAGACAATCTCTTTAACAAGTGGTGCTGGGAAATCTGGTCAACCACTTGTAAAAGAATGAAACTAGAACACTTCTAACACCATACACAAAAATAAACTCAAAATGTATTATAGATCTAAACATAAGACCAGAAACTATAAAACTCCTAGAGGAGAACGTAGGCAAAACACTCTCTGACATACATCACAGCAGGATCCTCTATGACCCACCTCCCAGAATATTGGAAATAAAAGCAAAAATAAACAAATGGGACCTAACTAAACTTAAAAGCTTCTGCACATCAAAGAAAACTATTAGCAAGGTGAAAAGGCAGCCTTCAGAATGGCAGAAAATAATAGCAAATGAAGAAACTGACAAACAACTAATCTCAAAAATATGCAAGCAACTCTTACAGCTCAACTCCAGAAAAATAAATGACCCAATCAAAAAATGGGCCAAATAACTAAATAGACATTTCTCCAAAGAAGACATACAGATGGCTAACAAACACATGAAAAGATGCTCAACATCACTCATTATCAGAGAAATGCAAATCAAAACAACTATGACGTACCATTTCACACGACTCACAATGGCTGTGATCCAAAAGTTTACAAGCAATAAATGCTGGAGAGGACGTGGAGAAAAGGGAACCCTCTTACACTGTTCGTGGGAATGCAAACTAGTACAGCCACTATGGAGAACAGTGTGGAGATTCCTTAAACAACTGGAAATAGAACTGTCTTATGATCCAGCAATCCCACTGCTAGGCATACACACCGAGGAAACCAGAATTGAAAGAGACACATGTACCCCAATGTTCATAGCAACAGTTTATAATAGCCAGGACATGGAAGCAACCTAGATGCCCATCAGCAGATGAATGGATAAGAAAGCTGTGGTACATATACACAATGGAGCATTACTCAGCCACTAAAAAGAATAAATTTGAATCAGTTTTAATGAGGTGGATGAAACTGGAGCCTATTATACAGAGTGAAGTAAGCCAGAAAGAAAAACACCAATACAGTGTACTAAAGCATATATATGAAATTTAGAAAGATGCTAACAACCCTGTGTATGAGACAGCAAAAGAGACACTAATATATAGAATAGTCTTATGGACTCTGTTTCAGAGAGAGAGGGTGGGAAGATTTGGGAGAATGGCATTGAAACATGTATAATATCATGTATGAAATGAGTTGCCAGTCCAGGTTCGATGCATGATACTGGATGCTTAGGCCTAGTGCACTGGGATGACCCAGAGGGATGGTATCGGGAGGAAGGAGGGAGGAGGGTTCAGGATGGGAAACACAGGTATACCTGTGGCGGATTCATTTTGATATTTGGCAAAACTAATACAATTTGTAAAGTTTAAAATAAAATTAAATTTAAAAAAAAAAACAATTAGGGAAGAAATACATGAAAAAAAGCAAAGGAAACTATAGCAAAACTCAGCAAAATAAACGCTGGTTCTTTGAGAAGATAAATAAAATAGACAATCCATTAGCAAAACTCATCAAGAAAGAAAGGGGAGATAATCAAATCAACAAAATTAGAAAGGAAAATGGATAAATCACAGCAGACAACACAGAAGTACAAAGGATCATAAAAGACTACTATCAGCAGCTATAGGAGAATAAAATGGACAACTTGGGAGAAATGAACAAATTCCTAGAAAAGTATAACAATCCAAAACTGAACCAGGAAGAAATAGATAATCCCAACATAACCATCACAAGCATGGAAAGCAAAACTGTAATCAAAAATCTTCCATCGAACAAAAACGAAGCTCAGGACCAGATGACTTATTCACCCTCATGGTTACCCTGGACACCTGGAGAGAACAAGAGAGGGAGCACAGAAAGCCACTTGTTTGGGGAAGAGCGTGAAGATGGATAGGAACGATAGTTTCAGGAAAAGTGTGACCAGAGAAGGGCTATGTGCCAGGCCAGTAGAGGGCAGGGGGTCTTACGGGGCGGTGTCAATGGGCAAGAGGAGCTTGGATGGGTGCAACTCACCTTGACACTTTGTGGACCTCAGTTGACAGGAGGTCTTCATCTTTTCCTCCTGGTTGCCTGAAGTCAGCTGTTCCATAAGTGCTCTAGAGCCTTGTGGCTTCTGATTCTCTTTAGTCATTTTGAAGACTCCCAGTGGTCTGCTCCAGAGCCCCTGAGCACACCTCTATATACCCCTCCCTAGGGTCCACAGCATTATGCTTTATGAGATCAGCAACTCACTTCCCCAGCGAATGGTGGCCCTGGCTGAGAATTGACATCACAAAGCGCAATCCTGATACCTCTAGGTTAGAATGGGGGGCAACTCAGATGATTTGATGGGCGGGGGGGGGAATGCATCATTTTAATGGCCCTTAGGAGCCCTCCAAACTCACCTGTCATCCTCATCTCTCTAAATCAACTCTGTTGTGTCACAAGGCAGGGAGCATGTGTCTCCTCCAAACCTTGACCCACAGCCACAGTACCGAGGCTTTGATTCTGTTCTCTCCCACATTTCACCATCATCTAGATTGTAATATCTTGCCTAAAGTACCTCCATGATAATTAGGCTGTATTGAAGTGTCTGTGGAAATGAGAATCATCCCACTTTCCTCCTACAGTTCAGTTCAGTCTCTCAGTCGTGTCTGACTCTTTGAGAGGTGGTCTTAAAGCACTTTCAAGACCATTTAATTCTGGGCCACCTCCCAGAAGCTTTTTCCATCCCACCTCCTTTGTTCTAGATTCCATTCAGACACTGCTGTCTTCAGACTGTGAGACTGCACTGAATACACTTGCCCTTTCTCCACATGGAGCTGTCTTGCTTCAAGTCTTGGACTCATGGTCACCTCACTATGTGTAAAAAAAATGGTTCCCCAAAGACGTGCACATGAATGTTCATAGCAGTCTTATTTCTAATAGTCCAAAAGTTGAGATGAACAAGATGGCAGAGTGGTAGTTGCAGGAGGAATACACCTCTCTCCTTGGACACATCAGGAATACATCTTCAGACACAGAAGTGCTTGCAGAACACCAGCTGAGAGCTGACAGGAGTACCTGACCAGTGGAAAAGAATGTATAGAACCACAAAACTTGGTAGGATGAAGGAACTAGGGGGAAAAACAGGAGTGTTAATAGGTCTGAACCTGCCCTTGGTGGGTGGGAGAATTGAAGTAGGTTTCCACTCCCCACATTGGAGTAATTGTTTGGATCAGAGGAGAAACAGTTAAGGCTGAGAATGAATCAGCTGATCTGTGGCAGCCTACACCAATACATACAATGTATGACATAGCATAATCCATTGGTTTTTGTCCCCTTAAGAGTGTAGCATTCGTTAAACATTTGAAAATCCATCAGGATAAAGCAACTTACTAAAGAACTGAAAATGATGACACAGTAGGGTCATCTCGATAAATGCTGAAAAATAATTTGATAAAATCTAATATCCCTGGGTTGGGAAGATTCCCTGAAGTAGGGATTGGCTACCCACTTCAGTATTCTTAGGCTTTTCTGGCAGCTCAGCTCTTAAAGAAAGTGCCTGGCATCTCAGAGATCTGGGTCCATCCTTGGGTTGGGAAGATCCCCTGGAGGAGAGCATGGCAACCCATTCCAGTATTCTGGTCTGGAGAATCCCCAAGGCCAGAGGAGCCTGTTCGGCCTACACTTCATGGGGTTGCAAAAAGCTGGACACAACTCTGTGACTGAGCACATTCTGTATAAAACATTTTAGCAAACTAGAAATAGAAGAAGAAATAGAAATAGAATTGGAGGAGGCAATGGCACCCCACTCCAGTACTTTTGCCTAGAAAATCCCATGGATGGAGGAGCCTGGTAGGCTGCAGTCCATGGGGTCGCTAAGAGTCAGACACGACTGAGTGACTTCACTTTCACTTTTCACTTTCATGCATTGGAGAAGGAAATGGCAACCCACTCCAGTGTTCTTGCCTGGAAAATCCCAGGGACTGGAAGCCTGGTGGGCTGCCGTCTATGGGGTCGCACAGAGTTGGACAGGACTGAAGCGACTTAGCAGCAGCAGAAATAGAAGACTTCCTCAACCTTATGAAAGTACTACACTATCACTAACATCACACTTTATGGTAGAACACTGAGTGTTTTACTTCTAAAATCACAATCAACAGAAAGATGTCCACTCTCATTATATTGAATTTCTGTCCGTGAAGTCATATTAGGAAATGATTGAAAAGCTATCCAGTTTGGAAAAGAAGAATAAAGCTGTTTTTATCTGTTGGTGACATCTATGTAGAATATCCAATGAAATCTACAGGAACAGAATACCTAAAACTAAGAATTAATTTAAGCAATGTCACAAGATATACAGATGATATATAAAATTTAATTAATTGCTTTTCTATATAGTAGGCCAATTTAAAATTAAAATAAAAAATAATAACAGTCACATTGAAGTAAGAAAAACTTAAGAATCAGACAGAATATATGAAACACACCAATGCAAAAATGGACAAAAGATTTGAACAGGAAATTCACTAGATAATGATATACAGACGGCAAGTAAGCATGCAGGGCACACCGAAAGTATGGCTCTCATGAGAAACAGAGAAGAACAAGTGTGATGAGGAAGTGAAAATATTTGAACATTCATGCACTGCTTATGGGAATACAAAATAGTACACCATGGTGGAAAACAGTTTGGAAGTTCCTTCAAAAGTTAAACATTGGGTTACCATATGTCCCAGCAATCCCTTTCTTAGGTTTATACCAGCAAGTATGAAAAAAAAAATACCCAAAGAAGTGCACATGAATGTTCATAACAGTCTTATTTCTAGTAGTCCAAACGTTGAGATGAACAAAATGGCAGAACAGTAGCTGGAATTGTAGTACATTTCACTCCACGGATACATCAAGGACACACCTTCAGACACAGAAGTGTGTGCAGAACATCAACTGAGAGCTGACAGGAGTACCTGACCAGAGGAAAATAATAAATAGTACCACAAAACTCGGTAGGGTGAAGGAATTAGGGGTGGGTGGAACAGGAATGTTAATAGGCCTGGACCTGCCCTCGGTGGGTGGGAGAACTCTAAGTCGGTGTCCGACCCCCACCTGGGATCAACTGTCTGGATCAGAGGAGAACTATTTTAGGCTGAGAGTGAAACAGTTGATCTGTGGTAGCCTAAATGGAATGAGAATCAGACAGTCCTTGCCACAGTCATACACACCCCAGACAGGGACACAGGTCCCATAGAAGGGACAGCAGTTGGGATCTGGATTTTGCAGATTGTGGAGCAATCCCAGGGGAAGGGCTGCTATTGACTGCAGAGAGACGGACTGATGGGATGTGAGGAAGGAGATCGGGTTGGAAATGCTTGTGGAGGAACACCAGGCCCCATGGAAGCAAGGGGATCCTACTGGGTCAATCATAGTGGGTGGAGCCCTCACCATAGTCTCTTTCTCCCCATACACCAGCATAGGCAGCTGAACAATAGAGAGGCTGGCCAATCAAGTGCCTGACTTACTGATCTGCAGACTAGGACCCCACCCAGGGGCCCCATCTATGTGCCTGATGCTCCAAACAACAGAGAAGTACCCCAGGCAAGGGAGCCCTCTAAGTGCCTGAAAGAGTGGAGCTATGGAGGAAGAGTGGCAAAAGAGGCCTCCTTATCACCAGCTACAAGAGGCTGGTGAAAAGACTCTGATAGGGTCAAAACTTCTGCGGCAGAGGAGGTCATTGTCCCTGCACAGTTATCGCTACCACGGTCCCCAGAAATCAAGAAGCTATGCCAAGTTCATGCTCAATGCTCGCTGGGGCGGAGCTGCTACAGGCCAAAAAAGTCTTGTGTCTATGGATACCTGGTCATTTCGGTTCAGTTCAGTTCAGATCAGTTCAGTTCAGTCGCTCATTCCTGTCCCACTCTTCGCGACCCCATGAATCGCAGCACGCCAGGACTCCCTGCCCATCACCACCTCCCGGAGTTCACCCAGATCCACGTCCATAGAGTCAGTGACGGCATCCAGCCATCTCATGCTCTGCTGTCCCCTTCTCCTTCTGCCCCCAATTCCTCCCAGCATCAGAGTCTTTTCCAATGAGTCAACTCTTCTCAAGAGGTGGCCAAAGTACTGGAGTTACAGCTTCAGCATCATTCCCCCAAAGAAATCCCAGGGCTCAATTGCTTCAGAATGGACTGGTTGGATCTCCTTGCAGTCCAAGGGACTCTCAAGAGTCTTCTCCAACACCACAGTTCAAAAGCATCAATCCTTAGGCGCTCAGCCTTCTTCACAGTCCAACTCTCACATCCATACATGACCGCAGGAAAACCCATAGCCTTGACTAGACGGACCTTTGTTGGCAAAGTAATGTCTTTGCTTTTGAATATGCTGTCTATGTTGGTCATAACTTTCCTTCCAAGGAGTAAGTGTCTTTTAATTTCATGGCTGAAGTCACCATCTGCAGTGATTTTGGAGCTCCCCAAAATAAAGCCTGACACTGTATCCATTGTTTCCCCATCTATTTCCCATGAGGTGATGGGACCGGATGCCATGATCTTCGTCTTCTGAATGTTGAGCTTGAAGCCAACTTTTTCACTCTCCACTTTCACCTTCCTCAGGAGGCTTTTTAGTTCCTCTTCACTTTGTGCCATAGGGCGGTGTCATCTGCGTATCTGAGGTTACTGATATTTCTCCCGGCAATCTTGATTCCCCCTTGTGTGTCTTCCAGTCCAGGGTTTCTCATGATGTACTCTGCATAGAAGTTACATAAGCAGGGTGATAATATACAGCTTTGACGTACTGCTTTTCCTAATTGGAACCAGTCTGTTGTTCCACGTCCAGTTCTAACTGTTGCTTACTGACCTTCATAGAGGTTTCTCAAGAGGCAGGTCAGGTGGCCTGGTATTCCCATCTCTTTCAGAATTTTCCAGTTTATTGTGATCCACACAGTCAAATGCTTTGGCATAGTCAATAAAGCAGGAATGGAGGTTTTTCAGGAACTCTCTTGCTTTTTCCATGATCCAGCAGATGTTGGCAATTTGATCTCTGGTTCCTCTGCCTTTTCTAAAACCAGCTGGAACATCAGGAAGTTCACAGTTCACGTATTGCTGAAGCCTGGCCTGGAGAATTTTGAGCATTACTTTACTAGCATGTGAGGTGAGTGTAACTGTGCAGTACTTTGAGTATTCTTTGGCATTGCCTTTCTTTGGGATTTGAATGAAAACTGACCGTTCCAGTTCTGTGGACACAGGCTGAGTTTTCCAAATTTGCTGGCATATTGAGTGCAATACTTTCACAGCATCATCTTTCAGGATCTGAAATAGCTCAACTGGAATTTCATCACTTCCTCTAGCTTTGTTCGTAGTGCTGCTTTCTAAGGCCCACTTGATTTCACATTCCAGGATGTCTGGCTCTAGGTCGGTGATCACATCATCGTGATTATCTGGATCATGAAGATGTTGATTGTTTAGTTCTTCTGTGTATTCTTGTCATCTCTTCTTAGTATCTTCTGCTTCTGTTAGGTCCATGCCATTTCTGTCCTTTATCGAGCCCATCTTTGCATGAAATGTCCCTTTGGTATCTCTAATTTTCTTGAAGAGATCTCTAGTCTTTCCCATTCTGTTGTTTTCCTCTATTTCTTTGCATTGATCACTGAGGAAGGCTTTCTTATCTCTTCCTGCTATTCTTTGGAACTCTGCATTCAGATGCGTATATCTTTCCTTTTCTCCTTTGCTTTTCGCTTCTCTTCTTTTCACAGCGATTTCTAAGGGGTCCCCAGACAGCCATTTTGCTTTTTTGCATTTCTTGTCCATGGGGATTGTCTTGATCCCTGTCTCCTGTACAATGGCATGAGCCTCATTCCATAGTTCATCAGGCACTCTATCTAACAGGTCTAGGCTCATAAATCTGTTTCTCACTTTCACTGTATAATCATAAGGGATTTGATTTAGGTCATACCTGAATGGTCTAGTGGTTTGTCCTACTTTCTTCAATTTCAGTCTGAATTTGGTAATAAGGAGTTCATGATCTGAGTCACAGTCAGCTCCTGGTCTTGTTCTTGTTGACTGTATAGAGCTTCTCCATCTTTGGCTGCAAAGAATATAATCAATCTGATTTCGGTGTTGACCATATGGTGATGTCCATGTGTAGAGTCTTCTCTTGTGTTGTTGGAAAAGGGTCTTTGCTATGACCAGTGCATTTTCTTGGCAAAACTCTATTAGTCTTTGCCCTGCTGCATTCCGTATTCCAAGGCCAAATTTGCCTGTTACTGCAGGTGTTTCTTGACTTCCTCTTTTTGCATTCCAGTCCCCTACAATGAAAAGGACACCTTTTTTTGGGTATAGTTCCATAAGGACTTGTAGGTCTTCATAGAACCGTTCATCTTCAGCTTCTGCAGCATTACTGGTTGGGGTCTAGACTTGGATTACTGTGATATTGAATGGTTTGCCTTGGAAACGAACAGAGATCATTCTGTCGTTTTTGAGATTGCATCCAAGTACTGCATTTCGGAATCTTTTGTTGACCCTGATGGCTACTCCAGTTCTTCTGAGGGATTCCTGCTTGCAGTAGTAGATATAATGCTCATCTGAATTAAATTCACCCATTCCAGTCCATTTTAGTTCGCTGATTCCTAGAATGTCTACATTCACTCTTGCCATCTCTTGTTTGACCACTTCCAATTTGCCTTGATTCATGGACCTGACATTCCAGGTTCCTATGCAATATTGCTCTTTACAGCATCAGACCTTGCTTCTGTCACCAGTCACATCCACAACTGGGTATTGTTTTTGCTTTGGCTCCATCCCTTCATTCTTTCTGGAGTTATTTCTCCACTGATATCCGGTAGCATATTGGGTCCCTACTGACCTGGGGAGTTCCCCTTTCAGTATCCTATCATTTTGCCTTTTGATACTGTTCATGGGGTTTTCAAGGCAAGAATACTGAAGCGGATTGCCATTCCCTTCTCCAGTGGACCACCTTCTGTCAGATCTCTCCACCATGACCCGCCCGTCTTGGGTTGCCCCAGGGGCATGGCTTAGTTTCTTTGAGTTAGACAAGGCTGTGGTCCTAGTGTGATTAGATGGACTAGTTTTTTTGTGAGTATGGTTTCAGTGTGTCTGCCTTCTGATGCCCTCTTGCAACACATACCAACTTACTTGGATTTCTCTTACCTTGGGTGTGGGGTATCCCTTCACGCCTGCTCCATCAAAGCGCAGCCACTGCTCCTTAACTTGGAAGAGGGGTATTTCCTCACTGCCGCCCTTAGTGTCCAACTGCTTGTGACATTGTAGACTGTGGCTTGCCAGGCTTCTTTCTCAGGGAAGGGGCTTCTACATGCCAAAATACTGGTACATATGGGCCAGTACTGGTTGACATACCCTTCTAGAGCACTATATGTCCTGCTGCCCTAGCCACCAACTCCTCTGAGTCCCTGATGCAGCCAGAACCACTATGACCCAAGCAGTTGCATCTCCACATCTGGCCCCCTCACAGGGGCAAACCCAAGTCCTCCAGGACAGTCTCAAGAGCAAACCCCAGTGGATGATTCACATTCAGAAGTGGGAATAAAACCACAATTGGAACCCAGGGGCAGTGTTGTTAAGGAAGAAGACCCAAAACCTTCCTACCACCTGTACAAGCTGCAGATTAAATCCACATAGCTGTGAAAAGAAGAGAAGAGAAAAGCAAAGGAGAAAAGGAAAGACATAAGCATCTGAATGCAGAGTTCCAAGGAAGAGCAAGAAGAGATAAGAAAGCCTTCCTCAGGGAGCAATGCATAGAAAAGGAGGAAAACAACAGAATGGGAAAGACTAGAGATCACTTCAAGAAAATTAGAGATACCAAGGGGGGATTTCATGCAAAGATGGGCTTGATAAAGGACGGAAATGGTATCGACCTAATATAAGCAGAAAACATTAAGAAGAGATGGCAAGAATACACAGAAGAACTGTACAAAAAAGATATTCACGACCCAGATAATCACGATGGTGTGGTCACTGAACTAGAGCCAGACATTGTGGAACATAAAGTCAAGTGGGGCTTAGAAAGCAGCATTATGAACAAAGCTAGTGGAGGTGATGGAATTCCAGTTGAGCTATTTCAAATCTCAAAGGATGATGCTGGGAAAGTGCTGCACTCAATATGCCAGCAAATTTGGAAAACTCAGCAGTGGCCACAGGACTGGAAAAGGTGAGTTTTCATTCCAATCCCAAAGAAAGGCAATGCCAAAGAATGCTCAAACTACCTCAGAATTGCACACACCTCACACACTAGTAAGGTAATGCTCAAAATTCTCCAAGCCAGGCTTCAGCAATACATGAACTATGAACTTCCTGATGTTCAAGCTGGTTTTACAAAAGGCAGAGGAACCAGAGACCAAATTGCCAACATCTGCTGGATCATGGAAAAGCAAGAGAGTTCCCGAAAAACCTCTATTTCTGCTTTATTGCCTATGCCACAGCCTTTGCCTGTGTGGATCACAATAAACTGTGGAAAATTCTGAAAGAGATGGGAATACCAGACCACCTGACCTGCCTCTTGAGAAATCTGTATGCAGGTCAGGAAGCCACAGTTAAAACTGGATATGGAACAACAGACTGGTTCCAATTAGGAAAAGGAGTACGTCAAGGCTGTATGTTCTCACCCTGCTGATTTAACTTCTATGCAGAGTACATCATGAGAAACCCTGGACTGGAAGAAACACAAGATGGAAAGAAGATTGCCGGGAGAAATGTCAATAGCCTCATATATGCAGATGACACCACCCTTATGGCAGAAAGTGAAGAGGAACTGAAAAGTCTCTTGATGAAATGAAAGTGGAGAGTGAAAATGAAGATCATGGCATCCGGTCCCATGTACTTCATGGGAAATAGATGGGGAAACAGTGGAAAGAGTGTCAGATTCCCCCCCCTCTGGGGGGGGGGGGGCGGGGCGGTGTTGGTGGGGCAGGGCTCCAAAATCACTGCAGATGATGACTGCAGGTATGAAATTAAAAGACACTTACTTCTTGCAAGGAAAATTATGACCAACCTAGATAGCATATTCAAAAGCAGAGACATTACTTTGCCAACAAAGGTCCGTCTAGTCAAAGCTATGGTTTTTCCTGTGGTCATGTATAGATGTGAGAGTTGGACGGTGAGGAAGGCTGAACACTGAAGAATTCATGCTTTTGAACTGTGGTGTTGGAGAAGACTCTTGAGAGTCCCATGGACTCCAAGGAGATCCAACCAGTCCATTCTGAAGGAGATCAGCCCTGGGATTTCTTTGGAAGGAATGATGCTAAAGCTGAAACTCCAGTACTTTGGCCCCCTTATGCGAAGAGTTGACTCATTGGAAAAGACCCTGATGCTGGGAGGGATTCGGGGCAGGAGAAGGGGACGACAGAGGATGAGATGGCTGGATGGCATCACTGACTCGATGGACGTGAGTCTGAGTGAACTCCGGGAGTTGGTGATGGACTGGAGGCCTGGCGTGCTGCAATTCATGGGGTCGCGAAGAGTCGGACACGACTGAGCGACTGAACTGAACTGAATAATATATAAAAAGACACTGATAACTGCCACAAAAGGAAACGTCCTAGTTCCGATAGTTGTGAACATTGGAGACAAAAAAACGTATAGGAGTAGGACCGGATTAGAATGAGCTCCCCCCAAATCAGGTTCAGAGTTCAGCAGTTTTGGAGGGCATCCTAGGGAGGTGAGGTGGACTGCAATTTTAGCGGGTGAAAGGACTCTGAGAGCAATGACTAAAGAAAAACCTGTATTATTCTCATGTTTTGACTTGCTCTGTAGATTCTTTAGGATTTTTGTTTGTGTGGTTGGTTTCAATTCCTTCCCCTTGCCCACGGTGTAGTTGCCAATTTCATTGGCACTATGAAATCTAATGAAGCTTTTGAGCCTTATTTTTCTTCGGTCACATTTGTATTGCTGTTATAAATCTCTGTCTCTATATACAGCTTTTGAAATTCTGTGGAGTTTCCTTTTCTCTCTCTCTCTCTCTTTTTCATTTTTTAAACCTATTATTATTTTTTCTACATTTATTATTTGTTTACTTTCCCTACTGTTCTTTTCCCCTTGCAGTTAATCTTTAATGTATATAAATCTTTTCAGTTCAGTTCAGTTCAGCGGCTCAGTTGTGCCCGACTCCTTGTGACCCCATGAACCACAGCACGCCAGGCCTCCCTGTCCATCACCAACCCCCGGAGTCCAACCAAACCCATGTCCATCGAGCTGATGATGCCATCCAACCATCTCATCCTCTGTTGTTCGCTTCTCCTCCTGCTCTCAATCTTTCCCAGCATCAGGGCCTTTTCCAAAGAGTCAGCTCTTCGCATCAGGTGGCCAAAGTATAGGAATTTCAGCTTCAACATCAGTCCTTCCAATGAACACCCAGGACTGAACTCCCTTAGAATGGACTGGTTGGATTTACTTGCAGTCCAAGGGACTCTCAAGAGTCATCTGTATCTCTATTTAACTCTGCATATGTATTTTTTCCTTTCTTTCCTTTTCTCTCAATATATTTGTTAGTTTTATTTTCATTCTTTTATTCTCCAATTGGCACCTTGCTCTAGTTTTGTTTCCCAGTTTGTGCTTCAGGTGGTTCTATTCTGGTATGTATGTATATATATATATATATATATATATAATTTTTTTTTCCTTTGTTCACCAGGTCAATCAATCTATTGTACTTAATTTTGCTGGAATGTTTTGATTTTGCTGGTGGGTGTATATGTACATGTGTCTATTCAGTCATACTTTTTACTCTTGTGATAAACCTCTGCTTCTACATTGGATTTTTACAGTTCTTTGGAGGATTCCTTGTTTTCCCATTTATTTTTGATTTTTTAATTATTTTCTATTTTTATTGTTTTAAATTTTAATTTTTTAAACCTATTATATTTATTCCATTGTTTGCCTTTCCTCTGTTCTTGTCCCCTTGCAGTTAAACTTTAAACAAACCTTGTTCATCTACCTCTATTGAAACTTCCATATCTATTCTTTCTTTCTTTTCTTTCCTTCCTTTCCTCTCAACATTTTGTTAGTTTTATTTTCAGTGCTTTCATTCCCACTTGGGACTTTGCTTTAGATTTCTTTTCCAGCTTGTGCACTCGTTAGTTTTGTGCTTAACAGGTAGATACCATTTTTGGTTTCTGTTGTTTGCTAGGTCAGTCTATTGTAGTTTATTTTTGTTGAACTGTTTGGATTTTGCTGATGGTTGTATATGTGTATATTCCCATATATTGGAATATATGTGTATATTCCTTTATTTTAATTATTATTTGTGTGACAGTGTAACTGCCATTTGTCAGGGGTTCCCCTTTGGTTTCTCTTTTTTTTTTGGATATTTATTTTAATCTAAATTAATGCCATAACAAACCACCTGTTGTAACGGTGTTCCTGGCCAATGATCCAGCCCCGAGCATTTGGAGTGGGAGCACTGACTCCAAGACCCTATACAACCGGAGAACTCCTAACCTTAGGGAGTATCAATTACTGAGAACTCACTCACGCAAACTAAACCACTTGAATACAAGACCTAGAATCACCCAACCACCAATCAGGACAACCCAACCCAGTGTAGGACACCTCATCCAAACAGCAAATAGGACAAAAATAGAAACCCAGTCGTCAGCAGACAGGATTACCCTTCTCAATCAGCCCTGCACATCAGAAGGAAAAGAAAGAAAAACAAAAAACAACAAAAAAAAAAACACTCAGCACCAATCTCACCCAATGCAAAGCTTACACAAACCATTGGACCAAACTTAGGAGTGCAGAAACTAAAAGGAAGAAAGAATGCAAATTTGAAGGCTGGCAAAAGGAGACCTCAAACACAATAAGACCTTTTTAAAAATGAAGAAATGACAAAGAAATGCTGCACAAACAAAGGAACAAACTGGACACACAGAAATTTAAACAAATGAAGAGGAAATAGGCAAACTGCCTGAAAAACTATTCAGAATAATGATAGTAAAGATGATCAAAAACTTTGAAAATGACATGGAGACAATGCAAGAATCAATGAGCAAACCCCTAGTTGAATTGAAGAATAAGCAAAAAATAAATTGAAAAATAAATAGAGAGACAAACAACAATTACTGAAATTAAAAATACTCTAGAAAGAATCAGGAGCAGGGTATCTGAACCAGAAAATGGATCAGTGTGTTGAAAGACAAAATGGTGGAAACAACTGCGGAAGGGCAGAATAAAGTCAAAAGAATGAAAAGAACTGAGGATAGTCTCAGAGACCTCTTGGACAATGTTAAATGCACCAAGATTCAAATTATAGGGGTCCCAGAAGAAGAGAGAAAAATAAAGGGTATGAGAAAAGTTTAGAGGAGATTATACTTGAAAAACCCCCAACATGGAAAAGGAAATAGTCAATCAAGTCCAAGAGGTGCCAAGAGTCCCATTTGTGATAAACCCAAGGAGAAACAGCCCTAGACATATACTACGCAAACTAAGGAAGATGAAACACAAAGAAAGAATATTAAAAGTAGCAAGTTAAAAGTAACAAGTAACATCCAATGGAAACCCCATATGTTTCACAGCTGATCTTTCAACAGAAACTCTGCAGGCCAGAAGAGAATGGCATGCCGTATGTAAAGCACTGAAAGAGAAAAATCTGCAGCCAAGATTACTGTACTTGGCAAGGATCTCCTTCAAAATTGATGGAGAAATCAAAGCTTTTCAGATGAGCCAAAGGTAAGAGAATACTTTACCACAAAACCAGCTTTACAACAAATGGTAAAGGGACTTATATAGTCAAGAAATACAAGAGAAGAAAAAAGAAATACAAGAGAACAAAACCGACCCCAAACATTTAAGAAAATGGCAATAAGAGCACTGCTGTTGCTGCTGCTAAGTCGCTTCAGTCCTGTCCGACTCTGTGCGACCACATAGACGGCAGCCCACCACGCTCCCCCGTCCCTGGGATTCTCCAGGCAAGAACACTGGAGGGGGTTGCCATTTCCTTCTCCAATGCATGCAAGTGAAAAGTGAAAGGGAAGTCGCTCTGTCATGTCGAACTCTGTGTGACCCCATGGACTGCAGCCTACCAGGCTCCTGCGTCCATGGGATTTTCCAGGCAAGAGTACTGGAGTGGGGTGCCATTGCCTTCTCCGAATAGGAGCACATATGTCAATAATTATTCTAAATATAAATGGATTAAATGTTCCAACCAAAAAGCCCAGACTGGCTAAATGGATACATAAACAAGACCTCGGGGTGGGGTGCGGTCCTAAGATGGCAGAGGAATAAGATGGGGAGACCCCATTCTCCCCAACACATTCATCAAATGATCATTTGAACGCTGAGCAACTTCCACAAAACAATTTCTGAATGCTGGCAGAGGACACCAGGTACCCAGATAGGCTGCTCATTGTCTTTGAAAGGAGAACAAAGGATTGAGCAAATACCAAAGCAGAACTAGCCGGCTGTCTCCAGGCCCCTCCCCCAACAAGAGGCAGACAGCCATGTGTGTGGCAGCCAGAACCAGAAGGCAAGGGGCGACCTCAGCCTCAGAGACCGGCATTCTCCACCAAACTGTGAGCAGGCTGCCAGTTTCTAACCATGTCTTCCTGGAGTCCTGGATGGTTGACATCTGCCAGGAGAGTTGCAGCTTGAGATCAGCTCCCCAGAGGAGATACATGATACACCTGAGGCAGTGTTCTCATGGCACACCCAGGAAACTGAGCGGCCTGGACCCAGTAGGTAATTAAGATGCATGGCCCACTTGGGACAGTGCGTTGGCCAAGCACCTGGTCGCCTGAGCTGCTGGGACCTGGGAAGGGCACAAAACGCATGTGCATCTGAGTCTGTGACTTTGCGGTGTACCTGAAAACCTGAACCTTAGCAGCTTAGACCTGGGAATTGCAGGAAATGCAGGGCCCACATTGGGCAGTACCCCTGAAGAGCAATCTGGAACCTGAGCAGTGTACACGTGGAAAACACACACCACCATGATCTTGGGAAAGCCCAGTGTGTTCCATACACTGCAAGCACTTTCCCAAAATACACACCAACATTATTTGTTTGCAGTGTTCCTCCCTCCCTACAACTCAACTGAACAAGTGAGCCGAAATAAGTGACCACCTTTGCCCCCTTGTGCCAGGGCAGAAATTACACACTAAAGAGACTTGCAAAGAGAGAAAGCCAAAATAAATAAAGAAAAGGGAACCCCTCTGGGAGTGAGAGGTGCAACAGATTAAAACCCTGTAGTTAATATTGACTAAGCATAGGAAGGGGCTTATAGATCTTGTAAAGAAATGCAAGCTGGAACAAGGAATTATCTGAAACTCAACTGAACCCACACTGCCCACAATGGCCCAGAGAAATTCCTAGATATAGTTTTTCTATTATCAACCTTCTAATTTTTTAAAATTATTTATTATTTTTTCCTTCTTACTTTTTTTTTTTTTTTTTAATTTTACAATACTGTATTGGTTTTGCCATACATCCACATGAATCTGTCATGGGTGTACACGTGTTCCCCATCCTGAACCCCCCTCCCACTCCCTCCCTGTACCATCCATCTGGGTCATCCCAGTACACCAACCCCAAGCATCCTGTAACCTGCATCAAACCTGGGCTGGCGATTCGTTGCTTATATGATATTATACATGTTTCAATGCCATTCTCCCAAATCATCCAACCCTCCTCCTCTCCCACAGAGTCCAAAAGACTGTTCTATACATCTGTGTCTCTTTTGCTGTCTCACATCCAGGGTTATCGTTACCATCTTTCTAAATTCCGTAGACATGTGTTAGTATACTGTATTGGTGTGGGTTTTTTTTTTTTTTTTTCCTTTCTTTCTTTCTGGCTTACTTCACTCGATATAATAGGCTCCAGTTTCATCCACCTCATTAGAACTGATTCAAATGTATTCTTTTTAATGGCTGAGTAATACTCCACTGTGTATACGTACCACAGCTTTCTTATCCATTCGTCTGCTGATGGACATCTAGGTTGCTTCCATGTCCTGGCTATTAGAAACAGTGCTGTGATGAACATTGTGGTACACGTGTCTCTTTCAGTTCTGGTTTCCTTGGTGTGTATGCCCAGCAGTGGGATTGCTGGGTCATAATTAATCCTTTAATTTTCAATTTTACAACCTATTACCTTGCAAAATATGACCCTATTTTAAAGCATATTTCATATTTTTAAATATATTTTGTGATTGATTGTGTTTTGTATTTTTAATATTGTATTTCAGAGAGTCTACCCTCTCCTCTAGATTTTTTTTTTACTTAAATTAATTTACTTGTTTTAACTGGAGGCTAATTACTTTACAAAATTGTAGTGGTTGTTGCCATACATTGACATGAATCAGCCATGGGTGTATCAGTTCAGTTCAATTCAATTGCTCAGTTGTGCCCGACTATTTGCGACCCCATGCGCTGCAACATGCCAGGCCTCCGTGTCCATCAACAACTGCTGGAGTCTACCCCAACCCATGTCCATTGAGTCGGTGATGCCATCCAAACATCTCCTCCTCTGCTGTCCTCTTCTGCCCTCAGTCTTTCCCTGAACCAGGGTCTTTTCAAATGAATCAGGTGGCCAAAATATTGAAGATTCAGCTTCAAAATCAGTCCTTCAAATGAACACCCAGGACTGATCTCCTTTGGGATGGACTGGTTGGGTCTCCAAGGGACTCTCAAGAGTCTTCTCCAACGCCACAGTTTAAAATCATTTATTCTCGGGAGCTCTGCTTTCTTTATAGTTCAACTCTCATATCCATACATGACCACGGGAAAACCATAAGCTTGACTAGATGAACCTTTGTTGACGAAATAATGTCTCTGCGTTTCAATATACTGTCTAGGTTGGTCATAACTTTCTTTCCAAGGTGTAAGTGTCTTATAATTTCATGGTTGCAATCACCATCTGCAATGATTTTGGACCCCTCCCTCCTCTCAAAGTATAACGTCAGCCACTGTTTCCCCATCTATTTGCCATGAAGTGATGGGACTGAATGCCATTATCTTAGCTTTGTGAATGTTGAGCTTTAAGCCAATCTTTTCAATCTGCTCATTCTCTTTCATCAAGAGGCTCTTTAGTTCTTCTTCACTTTCTGTCAAAAGGTGGTGTCATCTGCATATCTGAGTTATTGATATTTCTTCCGGCAAACTTGATTCCAGATTGTACTTCCTCCAGCCCAGCGTCTCACATGATGTACTCTGCATATAAGTTAAGTAAGCAGGGTGACAATATACAGCCTTGACCTACTCCTTTTCCTATTTGGAACCAGTCTGTTATTCCATGTTCAGTTGTAACTGTTCCTTCCTGACCTGCATACAGGTTTCTCAAGCGGCAGGTTACGTGGTCTGCTAATATATACCATGGGTGTATACCCATGGATGTATGTGCGTGCCTAATCCTGAACCCCCTCCCATCTCCCTCCCCATCTCATTCCTCAGGATTGTCCCAGTGCACTGGCCCTTGGCACCCTGTCTCATGCACCAAACCTGGACTGGCCTTCTATTTCACATATGGTAATATGCATGCTCCGCTTCTATTCTCCCAAATCATCCCACCCCTAGCTTCTTCCATAGAATCCAAAAGTCTGCTATTTATATCCGTGCCTCTTTTGCTCTCTCACATGTAGGGTCCTCATTACTATCTTTCTAAATTTTATACATATATATATATAATATATATATATTGTGTATGGATAACATATAATATTTATATATATATATGTTTATATATATAATATATATATAAATATATATAATATATAATATAATTTATAATATAATATATAATGTATAATATAGTGTATGGATGTTTTTCTTTCTGACTTGCATCACTCTGTATCATAGGATCCAGTTTCATTCACCTCATTAGAACTGATTCAAATGCACTCTTTTAAATAGCTGAGTAATATTCCATTCTGTATATGTACCAAAGCTTTACTATCCATTCATCTGCTCATGGATATCTAGGTAGCTTCCATGTCCTAAACATGAAAACACTGCTGTGATGATGAACATTGGGGTAGACGTGTCTCTTTCAATTCTGGTTTCCTCAGTGTGTATGCCCAGCAGTGGGTTTCCTGGGTCACATGACAGTACTAGTTCCAGCTTTTTAAGGAATCTACACAGCGTCCGCCATACTGGCTGTACTAGTTTGCATTGCCTCCAACACTGTAAGAGGATTCCCTTTCTTCTGCAGTCTGTTCAGCATGTATTGTTTGTCGACGTTTTGATAACAGCCATTCTGACAGGTGTGAGATGGTACAACATTGTGGCTTGATTTCCATTTCTGTGATAATGAGTGATGTTGAGCATCTTTTCATGTGTTTCTTAACCATCTGTATGTCTTCTTTGGAGAACTGTCTGTTTAGTTCTTCAGCCTAATTTTTGATTGGGCCATTATTTTTTTCTGGTATTGAGTTGCATGAGCTTCCTGTATATTTTTGAGTTTCACTTAGTCAATTGCTTCATTTACTATCATTTTCTCCCGTTCTGATGACTGTCTTTTCACCTTCCTTGTTTCCTTCATTGTTCAGGAGCTTTTAAATTTGATTTGTTCCGTTGGTTTATTTTTGCTTTTATTTACATTACTCCGGGAGGTGAGTCATAGAAGGTCCTGCTGTGATTTATGTCAGAGACTGTTCTGTCTATATTTTCCTCTAGAAGTTTTACAGTTTCTGGTCTTTCATTTAGATCTTTAATCCATATTTAGTTTATTTTTGTGTATCATTAGAAAGTATTCTAGAGTCATTATTTTACAGGTGGTTGGCCAGCTTTTCCAGTGCCACTTGTTAAAGAGATCGGTCTTTTCTCCATTGTATATTCCTGAGTCCTTTGTCAAAGATAAAGTGACCATAGGTGCGTGGATTTATCTCTGGGCTTTCTATTTTGTTCCATTGGTCTATATTTCTGTCTTGGTGTCAGTAACATATTGTCTTGATAACTGTAGCTTTGTACTATAGTCTGCAGTCATGCAGGTTGATTCCTTCAGTTCCATTCTTCTTTCTCAAGATTGCTTTGGCTATTCGAGGTTTTTTTTTTTTTTTTCCCCCTTCATACAAACTGTGCAATGATTTGTCCTAGTTCTCTGAAAAACACTTTTGGTAGGTTGATAATTACTTTAAATGTAAACAGATTAAATGTTCCAACCAAAAGACACAGACTGATTGAATGGATACAAAAACATGACCCATATATATATGCTGTCAACCAGAAACCACCTTCAGATGCAAAGACACATATAGACTGAAATTGAGAGGATGGAAAAATACATTCTATGCAAATGGAAAGCAAAAGAAAGCTGGAATATTAATCCTGATATCAGACAGGCCTTAAAATAAGAATACTATAAAAAATAAGGAAAGACACTACACTACGATAAAAGGATCAATCCAAGAGGGAGACATAACAGTTGTAAACATCTATGCACTGAACACTTTATTGCCGAATTTTACCTTAAATTGAAGAAACTAGCGAAAATGACTAGATGATTCAGGTATGAACTAAATCAAATCCCTTATGTTTATACAGTGGAAGTGACAAATAGATTCAAGACAGAATATTGAAGATTCAAGACAGAATCAAGATAGACAGAATGCCTGAAGAACTATCGATGGAGTTTTGTGACAGTGTACAGGAGGCAGTGATCAAGACCATACCCAAGAAACACAAATGCCAAAAGTCAAAATGGTTCTCTGAGGAGGCCTTCCAAATAGCTGAGAAACCAAAAGAAGCAAAAGACAAAGGAGAGAGGGAAATATATACCCATTTGAATGAAGAGTTCCAAAGAATTGCAAGTAGAGATAAGAAAGCCTTCCTCAGCAATCAACAAAAAGAACAGAGGAAAACAATAGAATGGGAAAGACTAGAGATCACGTCAAGGAAATTAGAGATACTAAGGGAGCATTTCATGTAAAGATGGGCACAATAATGGACAGAAATGGTACGGACATAAGAGAAGCAAAAGATATTAAGAATTGATGGCAACAATGCACAGAAGAATTATACAAAAAAGATCTTCATGATGCAGATAACCAGGATAGTGTGATCACTCACCTAGAGCCAGACATCCTGGAATGTGAAGCCAAGTGGATCTTAGGAAGCAAAGCTAGTGGAAGTTATGGAATTCCAGTTGAGCTATTTGAAATCCTAAAAGACGATGTTGTGAAAGTACCACGCAATACGCCGGCAAAGTTTCAAAGCTTGGCAGTGGCCACCGGACTGGAAAACGTCAGTTTTCATCCCAGTCTCAAAGGAAGGTAATGCCAAAGAATGCTCAAACAACCACACAGTTGCACTCATCTCACGTGCTAGTAGAGTAATGCTCAAAATTCTCCAAGCCAGGCTTCAACAGTATGTGAACTGTGAACTTCCAGATGTTGAAAGTGGACTTAGAATAGGCAGAGGAACCAGAGATCAAATTGCCAACATCCACTGGATCATGGAAAAAGCAAGAGTTCCAGGAAAAACATATATTTCTGCTTTATTCATTATGCCAAAACCTCTGAGTGTGTGGGTCAAAATAAACTGTGGAAAATTCTAAAAGAGATGGGAGTACCAGGCTACCTGACTTGCCTCCTGAGAAATCTGTGTGCAGGTCAAGAAGCATCAGTTAGAACTGGACATGAAACAGCAGACTGGTTGCAAGTCGGGAAAGGAGTATATCAAGGCTGTATTTCATCACCCTGCTGTTTAACTTACAAGCAAAGGACATCATGCTAAATGCCAGGCTGGATGAAGCACAAGCTGGAATCAAGATTGTCAAGAGAAATATCAGTAATCCCATATATGCAGATAACACCACCCTTATGGCAGAAAGTGAGGACCTAAAGAGCCTCTTGATGAAAGTGAAAGAGGAGAGTGAAAAAGTTGGCTTAAAACTCAACATTCAGAAAACTAATATCATGGCATCCAGGCACATCCCTTCATGGCAAGTAGATCAGGAAACAATGGAAATAGTGCCAGACTGTTTTTCGCAGTTGGGGAGGCAAATCACTACAGATGTTGATTGCAGCCATGAAATTCAAAGGTGCTTGCTCCTTGGAAGTCACGCTATGACTTACTTAGAAAGCATTAAAAAGCAGAGACATTATTTTACCAACAATCAACCAATGTGTCAAAGCAATCCTTTTTGCAATAGTCATGTACTGATGTGAGAGTTGGAGGAGAAGGAAAGCTGAGTGCCTAAGAATTCATCCTTTGGAACTGTGGTGTTGGAGAAAACTCTTGAGGATATCAAAGCAGTCAATCCCAAGAATATCAGTCCTGAACATACATTGAGATGACTGAAGCTCCAATACTTTGGCAACCTGATGCAAAGAAGTAACTCATTTGAAAAGACCCTGATGCTGGAAAAGATTGAAGGCCAGAAGAGAAGGGGATGATAGAAGACGAGATAGTTGGATGGCATCCTCAATGCACATGAGTTTTAGCAAGCTCTGGAAGTTGGTGATGGACAGGGACAGGGAAGCCTGGTGTGATGTTTTACCATAAAGTATGATGTTAGTTATACAGTGTATTACCATCATCAGGTTGAGGAAGTTTTCTATTTCTAGTTTGCTAAGAGTTTTTATACAGAATGTGTTCAGTCACTCAGATCTGTCCAGCTCTTTGCGACCCCATGGAGTTTAAACCCAAATGGTTCCTCTGGTTGAGGATTCTCCAGGCAAGAATATTGAAGTTGGTTGCCGTGCCCTCTGCCAGGGCATCGTCCCAACCCTGGAATAGATATCAGACTTTATCAAATTATTTTTCAGCGTTTTTCGAGATGACCCTACTGTGTTTTATTTTTTGTCCTTTAGTACTTTGAATTACACTGATTGATTTTCAAATGTTTAACCAATCCTGCATTCTTAGGGGACAAAAAGTAATAGATTATGCTGCGTTGTCTTTGTACATATTGGCATGGTCTGCGCTTCACTCTGAACACTTTCTGTTGCTACGTCTTCAAGTGCACAATTTTCTCCTGCTGTCCTGTCTAATCTGTCATTTATTCTATCGACTGTGTTTGCCATCTGACGTTACAGTTTTCCTATCTACAAGATGGAATTGGTCTACTTTATTATTTGCATGTCTCTACTTAATTTTACAAAATGCAAAAAACCCAGTCATTCCAATATTCTAATGTCTCTGTCGGCAATGTCTTAAATCTATGCCGCTTCTGGGTCAGTTTGATTTCTCAAGGGAAATTTAATATGATTTTTTCTTACCTTAGTGAGATTAAATATCTTTTTAATGTGGTTAGTGTATAGTCCCATATCTTTCTTGTCAAATGGCTGCTCATGTCTTTTAAACATCTCTGAATAAAGTGAATGTCCAGTAGTACATCTTTCTTAGAAACTGTGGGCTCGTGTGTTTTTCACATTTTTCTATCATTCTTTAGGTTCTTTGTTATAAAATTTTAACAGCCATCTTTTGGGTTTGTTTATGGTGCTTTTTTTTTTTTTTTTCTACCTCTTAAAATTTTAAGCAGTGTCATGCATCCAGGGTGAATAAGGAACCAGTGTACACCAGGAAGTGAGCACTTCACAGGAAACCCAGGAAGTCCCACTAAGACAAAAAACTGTGTACCCCAGGGCACACCTCAGGCTGGCTGACCCTGCTTGTCAATTAGGAACACAAGGACTGAGATGAAGCCGACACCTCATTCCCCTTTCCTCCAGAGGCAAGCACCTCAGTGAGAGACCTTGGGAACCAGACGGGGATACATGATTACACAGTGTTCCTTCCAGGAAGCTGGAATCTTGTCGTAGCTCTTCATGGAAATGAATTCCAGCATGGTCTCAATGGTGACGTAAGCAGCAATGGAGGTACCAGCTGGAAAACAAGATGAGAAAAGAGATTTGTAAGGGCACATGTTGAGAAAGCCCTTTCCAGATGAGGCTCACACAATCTGAGCAAGCACCGCCCCTTCGGGGGAATACTAATCACTCAAAGGTCGTCATTTCTTTCTTGGGATGCCTCATCCCCATCACCCTGTAGAAACCCAAACTTGGGTATTACACCTAACGAGGTGAGCATGAGTCCTAGATTTGAAACTAGACAGCTCCAAGTGGACCAATAGCAAAAATATTCAGTGCATTCTCACAGCCTGAAGACAGGGGTTTCAGACTGGAAACTAGAAAAGTGAGGACACCTATGTGCAAACTGAGCAAAGGAAGTGGGATGGAAAAGATTCCTGGTAGGTGGTCCAGAATTAAATGGTGCTCAAAGTGCTTTAAGAACACCTTATAGGAGGAAAGTAGAATGATTCTCTTTTCCACAGAAACTTCGATAGAACCTAATTATCATGGAGGAATTTTAGGCAGGATATGAAAAACTAGATAATGGTGAAATGTGAGAGAGAAAAGAATGAGAAAAACTAGAAAATGGTGAAATGTGAGAGAGAAAAGAATGAGAAAAACTAGAAAATGGTGAAATGTGAGAGAGAAAAGAATGAAAGCCTGAATACTGTGGCTGTGGGCCAAGGTTTGGAGGAGATCCAGTCTCCCTGCCATGTGGCCCTTCATGTAGACTTAGAGAGATGAGGATGGCAGGTGAGTTTGGAGGGTTCCTAAGGCCATTAAAAATGCTACCTTTCCCCCACCAAATCATCTGAGTTGCTCTCCATCCTCCCCTAGAGTTGACAGGATCGGGCTTTGTGATGTGAAGGCCCACTCAGGGCCACCATTGGCTGGGGAAATGAGTTGCTGACCTCATAAAGCATAAGGCTGTGGCCCCCTGGGAGGGGTATGCATAGGGCTGCTCAGGGGCTCTGGAGCAGACCACTGCAAGTCTTCAAAATGACTAAGGTGACTGGGAAGCCACAAGGCTCTAGAGAAGTTGTGGAACAGCAGACTCTAGATACCCAGGAGGAAAAGATGAAAAGCTCCTGTCAACAGATGTCCAAAGAAGTGTCAAGGTGAGCTGAACCCATGCAAGGTCCCTTTGCCCATTGAGACCGCCCCATAAGACCCCTCCCCTTGTCCTTGCCAGGCCCTTACCCCTTCTCCTCCCACACCCCTTCTCCTGAAGCCATTGTTCCCATCCATCTTCGCCCTCTTCCCCAAACAAACCGCCACTCTGTACTCCCTTTTTTTGTTTTCTCCAGGTGGCCAGGGTAACCATGAGGGTGAATAAGCCATCTGGTCCTGAGCTTATTTTTTCTTGTGGTTGGAAGCTTTTTGATTGCAGTTTCGCCTTCTATGTTCGTGATGGGTCTGTTGAGATTATCTATTTCTTCCTGGTTCAGTTTTGGAAGGTTATACTTTTCTGAGTATTTGTCCATTTCTTCTAAGTTGTCCATTTTATTGTCATATAGCTGCTGATAGTAGTCTCAGGATCTTTTCTATTTCTATGTTGTCTGTTGTGATTTTTCCATTTTCATTTTAATTTGTTGAATTGATTCTTCTCCCTTTCTTTCTTGATGAATCTGGCTAATGGCTTGTCTTTTTTTTTTTTTTTTTTTCTTTTTTAATCTTCTTAAAGAACTGTCTTCCTTTCGCTGATGTTTGTAACAGTTTCCTTTCTTTTTCACTTATTTCTTCCCTAATTTTTATGATTTCTTTCCTTCTGCTAACCCCGGGGTTCTTCATTTCTTCTTTTTCTCATTGCTTTAGCTGGGACGTTAGGTCATTTATTTGAGGTTTCTCTTGTTTCTTCAGATAAGCTTGTATTTTTATGAATCTTCCCCTTAGCACTGCTTTCTGAATCCCATTGGTTTTCATTTCATTTTCATTCATATCGTGTTTTCATTTTTGTTTGTATCTATGCATATTTTCATTTCTTTTCTGATTTCTTCTGTTATATGTTGGTTATTCAGAAGTGTGTTGTTCAGCCTCCATATGCTTGTATTTTTAATAGTTTTATTTTTCCTGCTGTTGTAGGTTGTTTAGTCGCTCAGTCGTTTCCGACTCTTGTGGCCCCATGGACTGTAGCCTGCCAAACTCCTCTGTCCGTGGAACTCTCCAGGCCAGAATACTGGAGTTGGTTGCCATTTCCTTCTCCAGAGAATCTTCCCAACTCAGGAATCGAACCTGGGTCTGCTGCATTGCAGGCAGATTCTTTGCTGACTCAGCTACAACATCTAATCTTACTGCATTGTGATCAGAAATGATGCTTGAAATGATTTCATTTTTGTTTTCTTTTTCTAATTTACCAGGGCTAGATTTATGCGATCTATCCTGGAAATGTGCCATGTGCACTTGAGAAAAAGGTGAGATTCATTGTTTTGGGGTGAAGTGTCCTATAGATATCAATTAGGTCTAACCGGTCCATTGTATCATTTGAAGTTTGTGTTTCCTTGCTGATTTTCTGCTCGGTTGATCTATACATACATGTAACTGGGATATGAAAGTCTCCGACTATTACTACATTACTTTTAATTTCCCCTTTCAAATTTGTTAGCATTTGCCTTACGTACTGCGGTACTCCTATGTTGGGTACATAGGTATTTATAGAAGAAAAGGAGAGAGATAAACATCTGAATGCAGAGTTCCAAAGAATAGCAAGAAGAGATAAGAAAGCCTTCTTCAGCGGTCAATGCAAAGAAATAGAGGAAAACAACAGAATAGGAAAGACTAGGGAATCTCTTCAAGAAAATCAGAGATACCAAAGGAAGCTTTCATGCAAACCTTGGCTCGATAAAGGACAGAAATGGTATGGACCTAACAGAAGCAGAAGATATTAAGAAGAGATGGCAAGAATACACAGAAGAACTGTACAAAAAAGATCTTCATGACCCAGTTAATCATGATGGTGTGTTCACTGACCTAGAGCCAGACATCCTGGAACGTGAAGTCAAGTGGGCCTTAGAAAGCAGCACTACGAACAAAAATAGTGGAGGTGATGGAATTCCAGTTGAGCTATTCCAAATCCTGAAAGACGATGCTGTGAAAGTGCTGCACTCAATATGCCAGCAAATTTGGAAAACTCAGCAGTGGCCACAGGACTGGAAAAGGTGAGTTTTCATTCCAATCCCAAAGAAAGGCAATGCCAAAGAATGCTCAAACTACCACACATTTGCACTCATCTCACACACTAGTAAAGTAATACTCAAAATTCTCCAAGCCAGGCTTCAGTAATATGGGAACCGTGAACTTCCTGCTGTTCAAGCTGGTTTTAGAAAAGGCAGAGGAACCAGAGATCAGATTGCCAACATCCGCTGGATCATGGAAAAAGCAAGAGTGTTCCAGAAAAGCATCTATTTCTGCTTCATTGACTATGCCAAAGCCTTTGCTGTGTGGATCCCAATAAACTGTGGAAACTTCTGAAAGAGATGGGAATACCAGACCACCTGATCTGCCTCTTGAGAAATTTGTATGCAGGTCAGGAAGCAACAGTTAGAACTGGACATGGAACAACAGACTGGTTCCATATAGGAAAAGGAGTCCGTCAAGGCTGTATATTGTCAACCTGTTTATTTAACTTACATGCAGAGTACATCATGAGAAACGCTAGGCTGGAAGAAATACAAGCTGGAATCAAGATTGCCGGGAGAAATATCAATAACCTCAGATATGCAGATGACACCACCCTTATCGCAGAAAGTGAAGAGGAGCTAAAAAGCCTCTTGATGAAGGTGAAAGTGGAGAGTGAAAAAGTTGGCTTAAAGCTCAACATTCAGAAATCGAAGATCATGGCATCTGGTCCCATCACTTCATGGGAAATAGATGGGGTGACAGTGGAAACAGTGTCAGACTTTATTTTTCTGGGCTCCAAAATCACTGCAGATGGTGACTGCAGTCATGCAATTAAAAGACGCTTACTCCTTGGAAGGAAAGTTATAACTAACCTAGATAGCATATTCAAAAACAGAGACATTCCTTTACCAACAAAGGTCCATCTAGTCAAGGCTATGGTTTTTCCTATGGTCATATATGGATGTGAGAGTTGGACTGTGAAGAATGCTGAGCGCCTAAGGATTGATGCTTTTGAACTGTGGTGTTGGAGAAGACTCTTGAGAGTCCCTTGGACTGCAAGGAGATCCAAGCTGTCCATTCTGAAGGAGATGAGCCCTGGGATTTCTTTGGAAGAATGATGTTAAAGCTGAAACTCCAGTACTTTGGCCACCTCTTGAGAAGGATTCACTCATTGAAAAAGTCTCTGATGCTGAAAGGGATTGGGCGCAAGAGGAGAAGGGGACGACACAGGATGAGATGGCTGGATGGCTTCACTGACTCGATGAACGTGAGTCTCAGTGACTTCCGGGAGTTGGTGATCTACAGGGAGGCCTGGCGTGCTGCGATTCCTGGGGTTGCGAAGAGTCAGAAACAACTGAGCGACTGATCTGATCTGATCTGATATCTTCTTCTTGTATTGATGCTTTGATCATTATGTAGTGGCCTTCACTTTCTCATTTCACAGGCTTTATTTCAGTCTATTTTATCTGATATGAATATAGCTACTCCTGCATTCTTTCGGTCTCCACTTGCATGAAATACCTTTTCCCAGCACTCCACATTCAAGCTATATGTGTACCTTGGCTTCAGGTGGTTCTCTTGTAGAGAGCATATAAAGGAGTCTGGTTTGGTAACCATTTTACAATACTTCCTTTGTCACCTATCTATCCATTTGTCCATCCCTCTTTCCAACGCACAGTCGATCTTTTTCCTTGTTGCTTTTGTTTTAAATTGCAGACATCAGTATGTGTCTCCTTAGATATTTCAGCAAGCCTGCCATTAAGTAGTGAGCCGAATTTGTTTACAGCAATTTTCTTTGGATACTAATTTTAGATACAATGATATATAGCAATATTTTCTTTTCACAGTCACGTTACTTTTTAACTGAAGTATAGTTGATTTACAACATTGTGTGAATGTCTGTTTTACAGAAAAGTGATTCAGTTATGCACATATATACGTGTAAATGCATTGTGTGTACACACACACACACACACACACACACACACACACACATATATACACATTCTTTTATTTAATCTTTATGTATGTATGCATTTATTTATTTATTTAATTTTTTTTACTACACTGTAGTGCGTGTGATTAGTTCTATAACCAGGATTTGAACATGTATCCACTGCAGTGCAAGTGTGGAATCTTTACTGCTGGACTGCCAGGGTTCCCCCATATATATTTGTTTTCATTATAAGTTATCATGGGGTACTGAATATATTTCTCTGTGTTCTACAGTAGAAACTTGTCAATCCATTCCATGTACTCTAGTTTATATCTCCTCCCCCCAATCTCTTAGTCCATTGCTCCCCCAATTCTCTCTGCCTTGGAAGCCTCAAGTCTGTTATATATGTCCATGAGCTTGCATCTGTTGCATACACATGTTCATTTGTGTCAAATCTTAGATTCTACATTTGAATGATATAGTTTGGTATTTGTCTTTCTCTGTGTGCCTTATTTCATTTAGTATGATTATCTCTCGGGCCATGCATGTTGACTCAAATGGCCTTATTTTTGTAGTTGTACATTTTCTTGTATCCTTCTAACTATACATAGAATTATTCATCTGTGATTAATTTCCTGTATATATTTTTTAAATGAGTGTAGTACACCACTCTTGGTATAGTACATCCATTTTGAGTCTGTATTAGGATTTTATATGGATATGTCAGTCACTTCAATTCAATTGCTCAGTTGTGTCCGATGGTTTGGAACCCCATGGACTGTAGCATGCCCCGCTTTCCCTGTCAATCACTAACTCCGGGAGCTTGTGTCTCCTTCCTTCTCAGCTTTATTATAGTTCGTATTTCTTGTTTGACGAATCTGTACAGAGTTTCCTTTGTTGTGGCTGTACTGATTCTCGCTCCCTTACATCGATACACAGAGGCAGTCAGCAGTGTTTATTTTCTCTGACCTGCTCTCAGAAGTGTGTACGACATCACTCTTGCTAAGTCGGTCCCTGTAGATTATGTATGTGACAGGTATTTGTGGGAATCCATGAGTTTCAGCCTACCAATATAAGCCTTCCAGGGAGTTCCATTTTACCTCGGTTGGGGTACTCACTACCAGCAATATTGTCTGTCCTATGTGAAACGTAAATTCTGTAACACAACTCTCATCTGCCCTTCTTCAGTGACTCTGATTATCACAATTGTCTGTACCTCTGACAAGGTCATTCTTTCCTTGTTTCAATGCTTGAGTCATATTCCGTCATGAACCCCTACCCCATTCCTTTATCTGTTCATCTCTCTGTCCCTGTGTACTTCCTTTAATTTCATCTCTGGGCATTGGGAATCCTGCTGCAGTGCATGCTCTTGGGCATGTGGTTTTCAAAGTCTGTGTATTTCTGAAGTATCATAGGAGTGGAGAAGCCCTGTCATATTTTCTTTCTTTTTTTTTTTTTTTTTATATAAAGCCACGTGGACAGTGATTCTTATACTGGCTCCTCCCGCTGATATACCCTCACTACTATAAAAGGATCCCGCTGACTAATGTTAATCTACCATTTCTGGCCTGGTCTGTTTTCCACGGTGGCCTTTTTCACTGGTCAGAGTTGATATCTTGTGGCAGTTTGTATCTCTGATAAGAAACCTTGTGGAGTACTATTCATGGGCTTTTTGCTTTTAGAAAGCACTTTGAGTTGTATTTTCCTGTTGATACTTTCTTCCTGAGAGTGTTCCAGTTGTGTGTGTGTGTGTGTGTGTGTGTGTTTATTTATTTAATTTTGGGTGTGTGACCTTGACATGTTCAAGGGTGGGTGTCCTGTCGAGTCCAGAGGCCTTGTGAATATCAGATGTCCATCAGCGATAGTTTTGATGCTGCAGTTGCAGAGAAAATCTTCCATGCTGAAGGGTTTCTTTATTCTGTCCTATTTTAGGATGGTCTGTGCCGCCTGAGAGTTTTACTCAGGCCTGGTTGTATATTAAAGTAGAAAGAGCCAGAGGATGCCGGCAAACCTGGTGACTGCTCACACTTGGTGACTGCTCACACTTGGATTTTATTTTAAGTAAAAGTCAATCCTTGATTGACAAGGACACGTTTGTTTTACTTGTACAGATTCTTGTTCCATGGGACTGAGAATACTAGATATTCAGCTGTGCTTGTTTTCACCTACATGTTATTAGAACGAGTCTCATCTACCACTCTTGCTGAACTAGGTTTGCATGGATTCTGTATGTTATATGTATCTCTGGGAAGAAATTAGTACCAATTTCCAGATGTATCCCTTCCATGCAACCAGGGTCCTCTGCTACCCATAAATTTCATGCCAGGTTGGATGCTCACATCACCTTTGTGTGGGTGCTAACTGCTCTGGATTTTTGTATAGCAATTGTCCGTTGCATCCCATAATGTTTCTTGAGTCGACTCTCCTTCACTCAGTGTGATGATCTCTGGGTTGATCTCTCTCTCTGAAGACGGCCTATGTTCATATTTCAATGCTTGATTCAAAAATCATTCTAGACCTGTATCATGTTTGTTTATCCATTGCTCTCTCCAGGTATGCTAACTTTGCTTTCATCTCTTCAATGTTCTGAATGGTGCCACGGGAGGTTTGGGGTGTGTTGTGTGCAAAATCTCTTCATTTCTGAAATATTCCAGGAGAGGATCTGATTAATCAAACTGTCTCTACCTCTTTATTTATTTATTTATTTCTCTCTCATGGGAGTGCACTTTTCTAGTCATGCTCATATGACTCTTACCAAGTCTATCCCACCAGTACTCTAAACTGTCCACTGTAGTAATGTTACTCTACCATTGATACCATGTCCAGCTTTTGACACATGGTCTTGTTCCATGCTCATGCAGAGGTGATAATGTCCTCACAACTTCGATGTTTATGTCTCTTAGAATTCAACCCAATGTGCAAATTGCCATGTGCTTTCTTAGATAAACATGGAATTGTGTTTACCTGTTCACATGCTCTTCCTGTTAGCTTCTCCTGTGTTTACGTTATTTTTCCCCTTAGGTGAGCTCTGGTAATTTGTCATGGGTGGGTATCAGTTGGAGCTCAGCACCCTTGTGAATAGTGTGTCCATCAGCAAGCATTTTAAGGTTACTGTTAGAAAAAAATGTCCACAAGACGCCAGCATTTCTTCATGCCCTGCTCTTGTTGCTCTGGTAACAGAAGCCTCTGTGGTTATCCCAGACCTGCTTGTAAATGAGAGTAAAATAAGAAAGAGGAAGCCACCCAAAGCTTTTGTCTCTTGAGCCTTTAAGATTTTTTACTATAAGTAAAGTTCTTTTTCTTACTTAAGACTATTTACTCCATTGTAATTATTGCAGGTAAACAGTTTCTCCTTCCCTTCCACAGACAACTGGAGGTATTCTGCTGCAGTTATTGTCACCTATTTTTTTCAGAATCTGAAAAAATCAACAGAATCTGTTGAGGACATGTCTCTTGATACAGGAGGTCTGTGTGGATTATGAATTGCATAGGTATTCAGGGGAATAAGTCTATTGCAGCCTTCACCTTTCAGCTTCTTACGCATTGACACCATTTGCTAACTGTAAGTTTCTTACCAGGAGTGTAAGTACATTTCACTTTTGTTTGGAGACTAATGTTAACCTACATTTGTCAGGGGCTTGAACAAGAGAAGAACCCAGCCTGGTTCATGGCAGGGACAGAGATGCTGACTCAGGAGTATTTGTTGGGGGTTTGAACAAGGTCAGGACTCACCCTGGTTCAGTGCAGGCACCGAATTGCAGGATCAGGAGTGTTTCTCGGGGCTTAAACATTGGGAGCACCCAGCCTGCTTTTGTGCAGGGATCCTTATGTGGGTTCAGGATTATGTGTTGGGAGACTAACGAGGGCAGAACCTAGATTCGTTCAGTGCAGTGACAGAGAGGTGTGATCAGGAGTATTTTCAGCAGCCCTGCTAAAAGGCAGAAACCATCGTAGTTCAGTGCAGGGACCGAGCTGTTGGCTCAGATTATTAGTCAGGGTCTTGAACAAGGATAGGACCGAGGCTAGCTCAGTGCAGAGACCGAGATGCAGGCTCAGGAGTGTTTTGTTGGGGTTTTGAAAATGGAGGGCCCAGCCAATTTAGTGCAGAGACCGAGAGGCGGGCTCAGGAATATTTGTTGGGGACTTGAACATGGAAAGAACGCAGCCTGCTTCAGGGCAGGGACCAAGATTTTAGCTGAGGAGTATGTGTTGGGGGATCTAACAAGGGCAGGACCTACACTCGTTCAGTGCAATGACCGAGATGTAGATTCAGGAGCATTTGCCAGTGGCTTGATCTCGTGCTTGACCCCGCCTAGTTCAGTGCAGGTAATGAGATGTGGGCTCAGGAGTGTTTCCCGCAGCTTGAATATGGGAAGGACCCAGCCTTCTTCAAAGCAGGGACCAAGACGTGGGCTCAGGAGTCTGTGTTGGGGTATATAACAAGGGCAGGACCTAGACTTCTTCAGTGAAGTGACCTAGAGGTGGGCTCAGGAGCATTTTGCGGAGGCTTGAGTAAATGCTGGACCCAGCTAGTTCAGTACAGGGAATGAGATGTGGACTCAGGAGTGTTTCCCGCGGCTTGAACATGGGAAGAACCCGGCCTTTTTCCAAACAGTGACCAAGATATGGGCTCATGAGTGTTTGTCGGGGTCTTCAACTAGGGCAAAACCCAGCCAAGTTCAGTGCAGGGGCTGATATGTAGGCTCAGGAGTGTTTGTCGGGGCTTGAACAAGAGCAGAAAGCATCTGCTTCAGGTCAGGGAC
Source organism: Bos taurus (assembly GCF_002263795.3). Lineage (NCBI taxonomy): Eukaryota > Metazoa > Chordata > Mammalia > Artiodactyla > Bovidae > Bos > Bos taurus. The sequence continues at coordinate 27,264,966 of NC_082638.1, forward strand.
TAACCTGTGGGTTCAGGATTATTTGTTGGGTGATCTAACAATGGCAGGACCTAGACTCATTCAGTGCAGTGACCAAGAGGTGGACTCGGGCATTTTCCAGGGGCTTGAGCAAATGCTGGACCCAGCTAGTTCAGTGCACATAACGAGATGAGGGCTCAGAAGTGTTTGTCCGGGCTTGAACAAGGGCAGGGCCCAGTGTAGTTCAATGTAGTTCCCTGCACTGAACCAGGATGAGTCCTGACCTTGTTCAAACCCCCAACAAATACTCCTGAGTCAGCATCTCTGTCCCTGCCATGAACCAGGCTGGGTCCTTCTCTTGTTCAAGCCCCTGACAAATGTAGGTTAACATTAGTCTCCAAACAAAAGTGAAATGTACTTACACTCCTGGTAAGAAACTTACAGTTAGCAAATGGTGTCAATGCGTAAGAAGCTGAAAGGTGAAGGCTGCAATAGACTTATTCCCCTGAATACCTATGCAATTCATAATCCACACAGACCTCCTGTATCAAGAGACATGTCCTCAACAGATTCTGTTGATTTTTTCAGATTCTGAAAAAAATAGGTGACAATAACTGCAGCAGAATACCTCCAGTTGTCTGTGGAAGGGAAGGAGAAACTGTTTACCTGCAATAATTACAATGGAGTAAATAGTCTTAAGTAAGAAAAAGAACTTTACTTATAGTAAAAAATCTTAAAGGCTCAAGAGACAAAAGCTTTGGGTGGCTTCCTCTTTCTTATTTTACTCTCATTTACAAGCAGGTCTGGGATAACCACAGAGGCTTCTGTTACCAGAGCAACAAGAGCAGGGCATGAAGAAATGCTGGCGTCTTGTGGACATTTTTTTCTAACAGTAACCTTAAAATGCTTGCTGATGGACACACTATTCACAAGGGTGCTGAGCTCCAACTGATACCCACCCATGACAAATTACCAGAGCTCACCTAAGGGGAAAAATAACGTAAACACAGGAGAAGCTAACAGGAAGAGCATGTGAACAGGTAAACACAATTCCATGTTTATCTAAGAAAGCACATGGCAATTTGCACATTGGGTTGAATTCTAAGAGACATAAACATCGAAGTTGTGAGGACATTATCACCTCTGCATGAGCATGGAACAAGACCATGTGTCAAAAGCTGGACATGGTATCAATGGTAGAGTAACATTACTACAGTGGACAGTTTAGAGTACTGGTGGGATAGACTTGGTAAGAGTCATATGAGCATGACTAGAAAAGTGCACTCCCATGAGAGAGAAATAAATAAATAAATAAAGAGGTAGAGACAGTTTGATTAATCAGATCCTCTCCTGGAATATTTCAGAAATGAAGAGATTTTGCACACAACACACCCCAAACCTCCCGTGGCACCATTCAGAACATTGAAGAGATGAAAGCAAAGTTAGCATACCTGGAGAGAGCAATGGATAAACAAACATGATACAGGTCTAGAATGATTTTTGAATCAAGCATTGAAATATGAACATAGGCCGTCTTCAGAGAGAGAGATCAACCCAGAGATCATCACACTGAGTGAAGGAGAGTCGACTCAAGAAACATTATGGGATGCAACGGACAATTGCTATACAAAAATCCAGAGCAGTTAGCACCCACACAAAGGTGATGTGAGCATCCAACCTGGCATGAAATTTATGGGTAGCAGAGGACCCTGGTTGCATGGAAGGGATACATCTGGAAATTGGTACTAATTTCTTCCCAGAGATACATATAACATACAGAATCCATGCAAACCTAGTTCAGCAAGAGTGGTAGATGAGACTCGTTCTAATAACATGTAGGTGAAAACAAGCACAGCTGAATATCTAGTATTCTCAGTCCCATGGAACAAGAATCTGTACAAGTAAAACAAACGTGTCCTTGTCAATCAAGGATTGACTTTTACTTAAAATAAAATCCAAGTGTGAGCAGTCACCAAGTGTGAGCAGTCACCAGGTTTGCCGGCATCCTCTGGCTCTTTCTACTTTAATATACAACCAGGCCTGAGTAAAACTCTCAGGCGGCACAGACCATCCTAAAATAGGACAGAATAAAGAAACCCTTCAGCATGGAAGATTTTCTCTGCAACTGCAGCATCAAAACTATCGCTGATGGACATCTGATATTCACAAGGCCTCTGGACTCGACAGGACACCCACCCTTGAACATGTCAAGGTCACACACCCAAAATTAAATAAATAAACACACACACACACACACACACACACAACTGGAACACTCTCAGGAAGAAAGTATCAACAGGAAAATACAACTCAAAGTGCTTTCTAAAAGCAAAAAGCCCATGAATAGTACTCCACAAGGTTTCTTATCAGAGATACAAACTGCCACAAGATATCAACTCTGACCAGTGAAAAAGGCCACCGTGGAAAACAGACCAGGCCAGAAATGGTAGATTAACATTAGTCAGCGGGATCCTTTTATAGTAGTGAGGGTATATCAGCGGGAGGAGCCAGTATAAGAATCACTGTCCACGTGGCTTTATATAAAAAAAAAAAAAAAAAGAAAGAAAATATGACAGGGCTTCTCCACTCCTATGATACTTCAGAAATACACAGACTTTGAAAACCACATGCCCAAGAGCATGCACTGCAGCAGGATTCCCAATGCCCAGAGATGAAATTAAAGGAAGTACACAGGGACAGAGAGATGAACAGATAAAGGAATGGGGTAGGGGTTCATGACGGAATATGACTCAAGCATTGAAACAAGGAAAGAATGACCTTGTCAGAGGTACAGACAATTGTGATAATCAGAGTCACTGAAGAAGGGCAGATGAGAGTTGTGTTACAGAATTTACGTTTCACATAGGACAGACAATATTGCTGGTAGTGAGTACCCCAACCGAGGTAAAATGGAACTCCCTGGAAGGCTTATATTGGTAGGCTGAAACTCATGGATTCCCACAAATACCTGTCACATACATAATCTACAGGGACCGACTTAGCAAGAGTGATGTCGTACACACTTCTGAGAGCAGGTCAGAGAAAATAAACACTGCTGACTGCCTCTGTGTATCGATGTAAGGGAGCGAGAATCAGTACAGCCACAACAAAGGAAACTCTGTACAGATTCGTCAAACAAGAAATACGAACTATAATAAAGCTGAGAAGGAAGGAGACACAAGCTCCCGGAGTTAGTGATTGACAGGGAAAGCGGGGCATGCTACAGTCCATGGGGTTCCAAACCATCGGACACAACTGAGCAATTGAATTGAAGTGACTGACATATCCATATAAAATCCTAATACAGACTCAAAATGGATGTACTATACCAAGAGTGGTGTACTACACTCATTTAAAAAATATATACAGGAAATTAATCACAGATGAATAATTCTATGTATAGTTAGAAGGATACAAGAAAATGTACAACTACAAAAATAAGGCCATTTGAGTCAACATGCATGGCCCGAGAGATAATCATACTAAATGAAATAAGGCACACAGAGAAAGACAAATACCAAACTATATCATTCAAATGTAGAATCTAAGATTTGACACAAATGAACATGTGTATGCAACAGATGCAAGCTCATGGACATATATAACAGACTTGAGGCTTCCAAGGCAGAGAGAATTGGGGGAGCAATGGACTAAGAGATTGGGGGGAGGAGATATAAACTAGAGTACATGGAATGGATTGACAAGTTTCTACTGTAGAACACAGAGAAATATATTCAGTACCCCATGATAACTTATAATGAAAACAAATATATATGGGGGAACCCTGGCAGTCCAGCAGTAAAGATTCCACACTTGCACTGCAGTGGATACATGTTCAAATCCTGGTTATAGAACTAATCACACGCACTACAGTGTAGTAAAAAAAATTAAATAAATAAATAAATGCATACATACATAAAGATTAAATAAAAGAATGTGTATATATGTGTGTGTGTGTGTGTGTGTGTGTGTACACACAATGCATTTACACGTATATATGTGCATAACTGAATCACTTTTCTGTAAAATGTAAAAAAATGATTACAACATTCACACAATGTTGTAAATCAACTATACTTCAGTTAAAAAGTAACGTGACTGTGAAAAGAAAATATTGCTATATATCATTGTATCTAAAATTAGTATCCAAAGAAAATTGCTGTAAACAAATTCGGCTCACTACTTAATGGCAGGCTTGCTGAAATATCTAAGGAGACACATACTGATGTCTGCAATTTAAAACAAAAGCAACAAGGAAAAAGATCGACTGTGCGTTGGAAAGAGGGATGGACAAATGGATAGATAGGTGACAAAGGAAGTATTGTAAAATGGTTACCAAACCAGACTCCTTTATATGCTCTCTACAAGAGAACCACCTGAAGCCAAGGTACACATATAGCTTGAATGTGGAGTGCTGGGAAAAGGTATTTCATGCAAGTGGAGACCGAAAGAATGCAGGAGTAGCTATATTCATATCAGATAAAATAGACTGAAATAAAGCCTGTGAAATGAGAAAGTGAAGGCCACTACATAATGATCAAAGCATCAATACAAGAAGAAGATATCAGATCAGATCAGATCAGTCGCTCAGTTGTTTCTGACTCTTCGCAACCCCAGGAATCGCAGCACGCCAGGCCTCCCTGTAGATCACCAACTCCCGGAAGTCACTGAGACTCACGTTCATCGAGTCAGTGAAGCCATCCAGCCATCTCATCCTGTGTCGTCCCCTTCTCCTCTTGCGCCCAATCCCTTTCAGCATCAGAGACTTTTTCAATGAGTGAATCCTTCTCAAGAGGTGGCCAAAGTACTGGAGTTTCAGCTTTAACATCATTCTTCCAAAGAAATCCCAGGGCTCATCTCCTTCAGAATGGACAGCTTGGATCTCCTTGCAGTCCAAGGGACTCTCAAGAGTCTTCTCCAACACCACAGTTCAAAAGCATCAATCCTTAGGCGCTCAGCATTCTTCACAGTCCAACTCTCACATCCATATATGACCATAGGAAAAACCATAGCCTTGACTAGATGGACCTTTGTTGGTAAAGGAATGTCTCTGTTTTTGAATATGCTATCTAGGTTAGTTATAACTTTCCTTCCAAGGAGTAAGCGTCTTTTAATTGCATGACTGCAGTCACCATCTGCAGTGATTTTGGAGCCCAGAAAAATAAAGTCTGACACTGTTTCCACTGTCACCCCATCTATTTCCCATGAAGTGATGGGACCAGATGCCATGATCTTCGATTTCTGAATGTTGAGCTTTAAGCCAACTTTTTCACTCTCCACTTTCACCTTCATCAAGAGGCTTTTTAGCTCCTCTTCACTTTCTGCGATAAGGGTGGTGTCATCTGCATATCTGAGGTTATTGATATTTCTCCCGGCAATCTTGATTCCAGCTTGTATTTCTTCCAGCCTAGCGTTTCTCATGATGTACTCTGCATGTAAGTTAAATAAACAGGTTGACAATATACAGCCTTGACGGACTCCTTTTCCTATATGGAACCAGTCTGTTGTTCCATGTCCAGTTCTAACTGTTGCTTCCTGACCTGCATACAAATTTCTCAAGAGGCAGATCAGGTGGTCTGGTATTCCCATCTCTTTCAGAAGTTTCCACAGTTTATTGGGATCCACACAGGCAAAGGCTTTGGCATAGTCAATGAAGCAGAAATAGATGCTTTTCTGGAACACTCTTGCTTTTTCCATGATCCAGCGGATGTTGGCAATCTGATCTCTGGTTCCTCTGCCTTTTCTAAAACCAGCTTGAACAGCAGGAAGTTCACGGTTCCCATATTACTGAAGCCTGGCTTGGAGAATTTTGAGTATTACTTTACTAGTGTGTGAGATGAGTGCAAATGTGTGGTAGTTTGAGCATTCTTTGGCATTGCCTTTCTTTGGGATTGGAATGAAAACTCACCTTTTCCAGTCCTGTGGCCACTGCTGAGTTTTCCAAATTTGCTGGCATATTGAGTGCAGCACTTTCACAGCATCGTCTTTCAGGATTTGGAATAGCTCAACTGGAATTCCATCACCTCCACTATTTTTGTTCGTAGTGCTGCTTTCTAAGGCCCACTTGACTTCACGTTCCAGGATGTCTGGCTCTAGGTCAGTGAACACACCATCATGATTAACTGGGTCATGAAGATCTTTTTTGTACAGTTCTTCTGTGTATTCTTGCCATCTCTTCTTAATATCTTCTGCTTCTGTTAGGTCCATACCATTTCTGTCCTTTATCGAGCCAAGGTTTGCATGAAAGCTTCCTTTGGTATCTCTGATTTTCTTGAAGAGATTCCCTAGTCTTTCCTATTCTGTTGTTTTCCTCTATTTCTTTGCATTGACCGCTGAAGAAGGCTTTCTTATCTCTTCTTGCTATTCTTTGGAACTCTGCATTCAGATGTTTATCTCTCTCCTTTTCTTCTATAAATACCTATGTACCCAACATAGGAGTACCGCAGTACGTAAGGCAAATGCTAACAAATTTGAAAGGGGAAATTAAAAGTAATGTAGTAATAGTCGGAGACTTTCATATCCCAGTTACATGTATGTATAGATCAACCGAGCAGAAAATCAGCAAGGAAACACAAACTTCAAATGATACAATGGACCGGTTAGACCTAATTGATATCTATAGGACACTTCACCCCAAAACAATGAATCTCACCTTTTTCTCAAGTGCACATGGCACATTTCCAGGATAGATCGCATAAATCTAGCCCTGGTAAATTAGAAAAAGAAAACAAAAATGAAATCATTTCAAGCATCATTTCTGATCACAATGCAGTAAGATTAGATGTTGTAGCTGAGTCAGCAAAGAATCTGCCTGCAATGCAGCAGACCCAGGTTCGATTCCTGAGTTGGGAAGATTCTCTGGAGAAGGAAATGGCAACCAACTCCAGTATTCTGGCCTGGAGAGTTCCACGGACAGAGGAGTTTGGCAGGCTACAGTCCATGGGGCCACAAGAGTCGGAAACGACTGAGCGACTAAACAACCTACAACAGCAGGAAAAATAAAACTATTAAAAATACAAGCATATGGAGGCTGAACAACACACTTCTGAATAACCAACATATAACAGAAGAAATCAGAAAAGAAATGAAAATATGCATAGATACAAACAAAAATGAAAACACGATATGAATGAAAATGAAATGAAAACCAATGGGATTCAGAAAGCAGTGCTAAGGGGAAGATTCATAAAAATACAAGCTTATCTGAAGAAACAAGAGAAACCTCAAATAAATGACCTAACGTCCCAGCTAAAGCAATGAGAAAAAGAAGAAATGAAGAACCCCGGGGTTAGCAGAAGGAAAGAAATCATAAAAATTAGGGAAGAAATAAGTGAAAAAGAAAGGAAACTGTTACAAACATCAGCGAAAGGAAGACAGTTCTTTAAGAAGATTAAAAAAGAAAAAAAAAAAAAAAAAGACAAGCCATTAGCCAGATTCATCAAGAAAGAAAGGGAGAAGAATCAATTCAACAAATTAAAATGAAAATGGAAAAATCACAACAGACAACATAGAAATAGAAAAGATCCTGAGACTACTATCAGCAGCTATATGACAATAAAATGGACAACTTAGAAGAAATGGACAAATACTCAGAAAAGTATAACCTTCCAAAACTGAACCAGGAAGAAATAGATAATCTCAACAGACCCATCACGAACATAGAAGGCGAAACTGCAATCAAAAAGCTTCCAACCACAAGAAAAAATAAGCTCAGGACCAGATGGCTTATTCACCCTCATGGTTACCCTGGCCACCTGGAGAAAACAAAAAAAGGGAGTACAGAGTGGCGGTTTGTTTGGGGAAGAGGGCGAAGATGGATGGGAACAATGGCTTCAGGAGAAGGGGTGTGGGAGGAGAAGGGGTAAGGGCCTGGCAAGGACAAGGGGAGGGGTCTTATGGGGCGGTCTCAATGGGCAAAGGGACCTTGCATGGGTTCAGCTCACCTTGACACTTCTTTGGACATCTGTTGACAGGAGCTTTTCATCTTTTCCTCCTGGGTATCTAGAGTCTGCTGTTCCACAACTTCTCTAGAGCCTTGTGGCTTCCCAGTCACCTTAGTCATTTTGAAGACTTGCAGTGGTCTGCTCCAGAGCCCCTGAGCAGCCCTATGCATACCCCTCCCAGGGGGCCACAGCCTTATGCTTTATGAGGTCAGCAACTCATTTCCCCAGCCAATGGTGGCCCTGAGTGGGCCTTCACATCACAAAGCCCGATCCTGTCAACTCTAGGGGAGGATGGAGAGCAACTCAGATGATTTGGTGGGGGAAAGGTAGCATTTTTAATGGCCTTAGGAACCCTCCAAACTCACCTGCCATCCTCATCTCTCTAAGTCTACATGAAGGGCCACATGGCAGGGAGACTGGATCTCCTCCAAACCTTGGCCCACAGCCACAGTATTCAGGCTTTCATTCTTTTCTCTCTCACATTTCACCATTTTCTAGTTTTTCTCATTCTTTTCTCTCTCACATTTCACCATTTTCTAGTTTTTCTCATTCTTTTCTCTCTCACATTTCACCATTATCTAGTTTTTCATATCCTGCCTAAAATTCCTCCATGATAATTAGGTTCTATCGAAGTTTCTGTGGAAAAGAGAATCATTCTACTTTCCTCCTATAAGGTGTTCTTAAAGCACTTTGAGCACCATTTAATTCTGGACCACCTACCAGGAATCTTTTCCATCCCACTTCCTTTGCTCAGTTTGCACATAGGTGTCCTCACTTTTCTAGTTTCCAGTCTGAAACCCCTGTCTTCAGGCTGTGAGAATGCACTGAATATTTTTGCTATTGGTCCACTTGGAGCTGTCTAGTTTCAAATCTAGGACTCATGCTCACCTCGTTAGGTGTAATACCCAAGTTTGGGTTTCTACAGGGTGATGGGGATGAGGCATCCCAAGAAAGAAATGACGACCTTTGAGTGATTAGTATTCCCCCGAAGGGGCGGTGCTTGCTCAGATTGTGTGAGCCTCATCTGGAAAGGGCTTTCTCAACATGTGCCCTTACAAATCTCTTTTCTCATCTTGTTTTCCAGCTGGTACCTCCATTGCTGCTTACGTCACCATTGAGACCATGCTGGAATTCATTTCCATGAAGAGCTACGACAAGATTCCAGCTTCCTGGAAGGAACACTGTGTAATCATGTATCCCCGTCTGGTTCCCAAGGTCTCTCACTGAGGTGCTTGCCTCTGGAGGAAAGGGGAATGAGGTGTCGGCTTCATCTCAGTCCTTGTGTTCCTAATTGACAAGCAGGGTCAGCCAGCCTGAGGTGTGCCCTGGGGTACACAGTTTTTTGTCTTAGTGGGACTTCCTGGGTTTCCTGTGAAGTGCTCACTTCCTGGTGTACACTGGTTCCTTATTCACCCTGGATGCATGACACTGCTTAAAATTTTAAGAGGTAGAAAAAAAAAAAAAAAAAAAGCACCATAAACAAACCCAAAAGATGGCTGTTAAAATTTTATAACAAAGAACCTAAAGAATGATAGAAAAATGTGAAAAACACACGAGCCCACAGTTTCTAAGAAAGATGTACTACTGGACATTCACTTTATTCAGAGATGTTTAAAAGACATGAGCAGCCATTTGACAAGAAAGATATGGGACTATACACTAACCACATTAAAAAGATATTTAATCTCACTAAGGTAAGAAAAAATCATATTAAATTTCCCTTGAGAAATCAAACTGACCCAGAAGCGGCATAGATTTAAGACATTGCCGACAGAGACATTAGAATATTGGAATGACTGGGTTTTTTGCATTTTGTAAAATTAAGTAGAGACATGCAAATAATAAAGTAGACCAATTCCATCTTGTAGATAGGAAAACTGTAACGTCAGATGGCAAACACAGTCGATAGAATAAATGACAGATTAGACAGGACAGCAGGAGAAAATTGTGCACTTGAAGACGTAGCAACAGAAAGTGTTCAGAGTGAAGCGCAGACCATGCCAATATGTACAAAGACAACGCAGCATAATCTATTACTTTTTGTCCCCTAAGAATGCAGGATTGGTTAAACATTTGAAAATCAATCAGTGTAATTCAAAGTACTAAAGGACAAAAAATAAAACACAGTAGGGTCATCTCGAAAAACGCTGAAAAATAATTTGATAAAGTCTGATATCTATTCCAGGGTTGGGACGATGCCCTGGCAGAGGGCACGGCAACCAACTTCAATATTCTTGCCTGGAGAATCCTCAACCAGAGGAACCATTTGGGTTTAAACTCCATGGGGTCGCAAAGAGCTGGACAGATCTGAGTGACTGAACACATTCTGTATAAAAACTCTTAGCAAACTAGAAATAGAAAACTTCCTCAACCTGATGATGGTAATACACTGTATAACTAACATCATACTTTATGGTAAAACATCACACCAGGCTTCCCTGTCCCTGTCCATCACCAACTTCCAGAGCTTGCTAAAACTCATGTGCATTGAGGATGCCATCCAACTATCTCGTCTTCTATCATCCCCTTCTCTTCTGGCCTTCAATCTTTTCCAGCATCAGGGTCTTTTCAAATGAGTTACTTCTTTGCATCAGGTTGCCAAAGTATTGGAGCTTCAGTCATCTCAATGTATGTTCAGGACTGATATTCTTGGGATTGACTGCTTTGATATCCTCAAGAGTTTTCTCCAACACCACAGTTCCAAAGGATGAATTCTTAGGCACTCAGCTTTCCTTCTCCTCCAACTCTCACATCAGTACATGACTATTGCAAAAAGGATTGCTTTGACACATTGGTTGATTGTTGGTAAAATAATGTCTCTGCTTTTTAATGCTTTCTAAGTAAGTCATAGCGTGACTTCCAAGGAGCAAGCACCTTTGAATTTCATGGCTGCAATCAACATCTGTAGTGATTTGCCTCCCCAACTGCGAAAAACAGTCTGGCACTATTTCCATTGTTTCCTGATCTACTTGCCATGAAGGGATGTGCCTGGATGCCATGATATTAGTTTTCTGAATGTTGAGTTTTAAGCCAACTTTTTCACTCTCCTCTTTCACTTTCATCAAGAGGCTCTTTAGGTCCTCACTTTCTGCCATAAGGGTGGTGTTATCTGCATATATGGGATTACTGATATTTCTCTTGACAATCTTGATTCCAGCTTGTGCTTCATCCAGCCTGGCATTTAGCATGATGTCCTTTGCTTGTAAGTTAAACAGCAGGGTGATGAAATACAGCCTTGATATACTCCTTTCCCGACTTGCAACCAGTCTGCTGTTTCATGTCCAGTTCTAACTGATGCTTCTTGACCTGCACACAGATTTCTCAGGAGGCAAGTCAGGTAGCCTGGTACTCCCATCTCTTTTAGAATTTTCCACAGTTTATTTTGACCCACACACTCAGAGGTTTTGGCATAATGAATAAAGCAGAAATATATGTTTTTCCTGGAACTCTTGCTTTTTCCATGATCCAGTGGATGTTGGCAATTTGATCTCTGGTTCCTCTGCCTATTCTAAGTCCACTTTCAACATCTGGAAGTTCACAGTTCACATACTGTTGAAGCCTGGCTTGGAGAATTTTGAGCATTACTCTACTAGCACGTGAGATGAGTGCAACTGTGTGGTTGTTTGAGCATTCTTTGGCATTACCTTCCTTTGAGACTGGGATGAAAACTGACGTTTTCCAGTCCGGTGGCCACTGCCAAGCTTTGAAACTTTGCCGGCGTATTGCGTGGTACTTTCACAACATCGTCTTTTAGGATTTCAAATAGCTCAACTGGAATTCCATAACTTCCACTAGCTTTGCTTCCTAAGATCCACTTGGCTTCACATTCCAGGATGTCTGGCTCTAGGTGAGTGATCACACTATCCTGGTTATCTGCATCATGAAGATCTTTTTTGTATAATTCTTCTGTGCATTGTTGCCATCAATTCTTAATATCTTTTGCTTCTCTTATGTCCGTACCATTTCTGTCCATTATTGTGCCCATCTTTACATGAAATGCTCCCTTAGTATCTCTAATTTCCTTGACGTGATCTCTAGTCTTTCCCATTCTATTGTTTTCCTCTGTTCTTTTTGTTGATTGCTGAGGAAGGCTTTCTTATCTCTACTTGCAATTCTTTGGAACTCTTCATTCAAATGGGTATATATTTCCCTCTCTCCTTTGTCTTTTGCTTCTTTTGGTTTCTCAGCTATTTGGAAGGCCTCCTCAGAGAACCATTTTGACTTTTGGCATTTGTGTTTCTTGGGTATGGTCTTGATCACTGCCTCCTGTACACTGTCACAAAACTCCATCGATAGTTCTTCAGGCATTCTGTCTATCTTGATTCTGTCTTGAATCTTCAATATTCTGTCTTGAATCTATTTGTCACTTCCACTGTATAAACATAAGGGATTTGATTTAGTTCATACCTGAATCATCTAGTCATTTTCGCTAGTTTCTTCAATTTAAGGTAAAATTCGGCAATAAAGTGTTCAGTGCATAGATGTTTACAACTGTTATGTCTCCCTCTTGGATTGATCCTTTTATCGTAGTGTAGTGTCTTTCCTTATTTTTTATAGTATTCTTATTTTAAGGCCTGTCTGATATCAGGATTAATATTCCAGCTTTCTTTTGCTTTCCATTTGCATAGAATGTATTTTTCCATCCTCTCAATTTCAGTCTATATGTGTCTTTGCATCTGAAGGTGGTTTCTGGTTGACAGCATATATATATGGGTCATGTTTTTGTATCCATTCAATCAGTCTGTGTCTTTTGGTTGGAACATTTAATCTGTTTACATTTAAAGTAATTATCAACCTACCAAAAGTGTTTTTCAGAGAACTAGGACAAATCATTGCACAGTTTGTATGAAGGGGGAAAAAAAAAAAAAAAAACCTCGAATAGCCAAAGCAATCTTGAGAAAGAAGAATGGAACTGAAGGAATCAACCTGCATGACTGCAGACTATAGTACAAAGCTACAGTTATCAAGACAATATGTTACTGACACCAAGACAGAAATATAGACCAATGGAACAAAATAGAAAGCCCAGAGATAAATCCACGCACCTATGGTCACTTTATCTTTGACAAAGGACTCAGGAATATACAATGGAGAAAAGACCGATCTCTTTAACAAGTGGCACTGGAAAAGCTGGCCAACCACCTGTAAAATAATGACTCTAGAATACTTTCTAATGATACACAAAAATAAACTAAATATGGATTAAAGATCTAAATGAAAGACCAGAAACTGTAAAACTTCTAGAGGAAAATATAGACAGAACAGTCTCTGACATAAATCACAGCAGGACCTTCTATGACTCACCTCCCGGAGTAATGTAAATAAAAGCAAAAATAAACCAACGGAACAAATCAAATTTAAAAGCTCCTGAACAATGAAGGAAACAAGGAAGGTGAAAAGACAGTCATCAGAACGGGAGAAAATGATAGTAAATGAAGCAATTGACTAAGTGAAACTCAAAAATATACAGGAAGCTCATGCAACTCAATACCAGAAAAAAATAATGGCCCAATCAAAAATTAGGCTGAAGAACTAAACAGACAGTTCTCCAAAGAAGACATACAGATGGTTAAGAAACACATGAAAAGATGCTCAACATCACTCATTATCACAGAAATGGAAATCAAGCCACAATGTTGTACCATCTCACACCTGTCAGAATGGCTGTTATCAAAACGTCGACAAACAATACATGCTGAACAGACTGCAGAAGAAAGGGAATCCTCTTACAGTGTTGGAGGCAATGCAAACTAGTACAGCCAGTATGGCGGACGCTGTGTAGATTCCTTAAAAAGCTGGAACTAGTACTGTCATGTGACCCAGGAAACCCACTGCTGGGCATACACACTGAGGAAACCAGAATTGAAAGAGACACGTCTACCCCAATGTTCATCATCACAGCAGTGTTTTCATGTTTAGGACATGGAAGCTACCTAGATATCCATGAGCAGATGAATGGATAGTAAAGCTTTGGTACATATACAGAATGGAATATTACTCAGCTATTTAAAAGAGTGCATTTGAATCAGTTCTAATGAGGTGAATGAAACTGGATCCTATGATACAGAGTGATGCAAGTCAGAAAGAAAAACATCCATACACTATATTATACATTATATATTATATTATAAATTATATTATATATTATATATATTTATATATATATTATATATATAAACATATATATATAAATATTATATGTTATCCATACACAATATATATATTATATATATATATGTATAAAATTTAGAAAGATAGTAATGAGGACCCTACATGTGAGAGAGCAAAAGAGGCACGGATATAAATAGCAGACTTTTGGATTCTATGGAAGAAGCTAGGGGTGGGATGATTTGGGAGAATAGAAGCGTAGCATGCATATTACCATATGTGAAATAGAAGGCCAGTCCAGGTTTGGTGCATGAGACAGGGTGCCAAGGGCCAGTGCACTGGGACAATCCTGAGGAATGAGATGGGGAGGGAGATGGGAGGGGGTTCAGGATTAGGCACGCACATACATCCATGGGTATACACCCATGGTATATATTAGCAGACCACGTAACCTGCCGCTTGAGAAACCTGTATGCAGGTCAGGAAGGAACAGTTACAACTGAACATGGAATAACAGACTGGTTCCAAATAGGAAAAGGAGTAGGTCAAGGCTGTATATTGTCACCCTGCTTACTTAATTATATGCAGAGTACATCATGTGAGACGCTGGGCTGGAGGAAGTACAATCTGGAATCAAGTTTGCCGGAAGAAATATCAATAACTCAGATATGCAGATGACACCACCTTTTGACAGAAAGTGAAGAAGAACTAAAGAGCCTCTTGATGAAAGAGAATGAGCAGATTGAAAAGATTGGCTTAAAGCTCAACATTCACAAAGCTAAGATAATGGCATTCAGTCCCATCACTTCATGGCAAATAGATGGGGAAACAGTGGCTGACGTTATACTTTGAGAGGAGGGAGGGGTCCAAAATCATTGCAGATGGTGATTGCAACCATGAAATTATAAGACACTTACACCTTGGAAAGAAAGTTATGACCAACCTAGACAGTATATTGAAACGCAGAGACATTATTTCGTCAACAAAGGTTCATCTAGTCAAGCTTATGGTTTTCCCGTGGTCATGTATGGATATGAGAGTTGAACTATAAAGAAAGCAGAGCTCCCGAGAATAAATGATTTTAAACTGTGGCGTTGGAGAAGACTCTTGAGAGTCCCTTGGAGACCCAACCAGTCCATCCCAAAGGAGATCAGTCCTGGGTGTTCATTTGAAGGACTGATTTTGAAGCTGAATCTTCAATATTTTGGCCACCTGATTCATTTGAAAAGACCCTGGTTCAGGGAAAGACTGAGGGCAGAAGAGGACAGCAGAGGAGGAGATGTTTGGATGGCATCACCGACTCAATGGACATGGGTTGGGGTAGACTCCAGCAGTTGTTGATGGACACGGAGGCCTGGCATGTTGCAGCGCATGGGGTCGCAAATAGTCGGGCACAACTGAGCAATTGAATTGAACTGAACTGATACACCCATGGCTGATTCATGTCAATGTATGGCAACAACCACTACAATTTTGTAAAGTAATTAGCCTCCAGTTAAAACAAGTAAATTAATTTAAGTAAAAAAAAAATCTAGAGGAGAGGGTAGACTCTCTGAAATACAATATTAAAAATACAAAACACAATCAATCACAAAATATATTTAAAAATATGAAATATGCTTTAAAATAGGGTCATATTTTGCAAGGTAATAGGTTGTAAAATTGAAAATTAAAGGATTAATTATGACCCAGCAATCCCACTGCTGGGCATACACACCAAGGAAACCAGAACTGAAAGAGACACGTGTACCACAATGTTCATCACAGCACTGTTTCTAATAGCCAGGACATGGAAGCAACCTAGATGTCCATCAGCAGACGAATGGATAAGAAAGCTGTGGTACGTATACACAGTGGAGTATTACTCAGCCATTAAAAAGAATACATTTGAATCAGTTCTAATGAGGTGGATGAAACTGGAGCCTATTATATCGAGTGAAGTAAGCCAGAAAGAAAGAAAGGAAAAAAAAAAAAAAAAACCCACACCAATACAGTATACTAACACATGTCTATGGAATTTAGAAAGATGGTAACGATAACCCTGGATGTGAGACAGCAAAAGAGACACAGATGTATAGAACAGTCTTTTGGACTCTGTGGGAGAGGAGGAGGGTTGCATGATTTGGGAGAATGGCATTGAAACATGTATAATATCATATAAGCAACGAATCGCCAGCCCAGGTTTGATGCAGGTTACAGGATGCTTGGGGTTGGTGTACTGGGATGACCCAGATGGATGGTACAGGGAGGGAGTGGGAGGGGGGTTCAGGATGGGGAACACGTGTACACCCATGACAGATTCATGTGGATGTATGGCAAAACCAATACAGTATTGTAAAATTAAAAAAAAAAAAAAAAGTAAGAAGGAAAAAATAATAAATAATTTTAAAAAATTAGAAGGTTGATAATAGAAAAACTATATCTAGGAATTTCTCTGGGCCATTGTGGGCAGTGTGGGTTCAGTTGAGTTTCAGATAATTCCTTGTTCCAGCTTGCATTTCTTTACAAGATCTATAAGCCCCTTCCTATGCTTAGTCAATAGTAACTACAGGGTTTTAATCTGTTGCACCTCTCACTCCCAGAGGGGTTCCCTTTTCTTTATTTATTTTGGCTTTCTCTCTTTGCAAGTCTCTTTAGTGTGTAATTTCTGCCCTGGCACAAGGGGGCAAAGGTGGTCACTTATTTCGGCTCACTTGTTCAGTTGAGTTGTAGGGAGGGAGGAACACTGCAAACAAATAATGTTGGTGTGTATTTTGGGAAAGTGCTTGCAGTGTATGGAACACACTGGGCTTTCCCAAGATCATGGTGGTGTGTGTTTTCCACGTGTACACTGCTCAGGTTCCAGATTGCTCTTCAGGGGTACTGCCCAATGTGGGCCCTGCATTTCCTGCAATTCCCAGGTCTAAGCTGCTAAGGTTCAGGTTTTCAGGTACACCGCAAAGTCACAGACTCAGATGCACATGCGTTTTGTGCCCTTCCCAGGTCCCAGCAGCTCAGGCGACCAGGTGCTTGGCCAACGCACTGTCCCAAGTGGGCCATGCATCTTAATTACCTACTGGGTCCAGGCCGCTCAGTTTCCTGGGTGTGCCATGAGAACACTGCCTCAGGTGTATCATGTATCTCCTCTGGGGAGCTGATCTCAAGCTGCAACTCTCCTGGCAGATGTCAACCATCCAGGACTCCAGGAAGACATGGTTAGAAACTGGCAGCCTGCTCACAGTTTGGTGGAGAATGCCGGTCTCTGAGGCTGAGGTCGCCCCTTGCCTTCTGGTTCTGGCTGCCACACACATGGCTGTCTGCCTCTTGTTGGGGGAGGGGCCTGGAGACAGCCGGCTAGTTCTGCTTTGGTATTTGCTCAATCCTTTGTTCTCCTTTCAAAGACAATGAGCAGCCTATCTGGGTACCTGGTGTCCTCTGCCAGCATTCAGAAATTGTTTTGTGGAAGTTGCTCAGCGTTCAAATGATCATTTGATGAATGTGTTGGGGAGAATGGGGTCTCCCCATCTTATTCCTCTGCCATCTTAGGACCGCACCCCACCCCGAGGTCTTGTTTATGTATCCATTTAGCCAGTCTGGGCTTTTTGGTTGGAACATTTAATCCATTTATATTTAGAATAATTATTGACATATGTGCTCCTATTCGGAGAAGGCAATGGCACCCCACTCCAGTACTCTTGCCTGGAAAATCCCATGGACGCAGGAGCCTGGTAGGCTGCAGTCCATGGGGTCACACAGAGTTCGACATGACAGAGCGACTTCCCTTTCACTTTTCACTTGCATGCATTGGAGAAGGAAATGGCAACCCCCTCCAGTGTTCTTGCCTGGAGAATCCCAGGGACGGGGGAGCGTGGTGGGCTGCCGTCTATGTGGTCGCACAGAGTCGGACAGGACTGAAGCGACTTAGCAGCAGCAACAGCAGTGCTCTTATTGCCATTTTCTTAAATGTTTGGGGTCGGTTTTGTTCTCTTGTATTTCTTTTTTCTTCTCTTGTATTTCTTGACTATATAAGTCCCTTTACCATTTGTTGTAAAGCTGGTTTTGTGGTAAAGTATTCTCTTACCTTTGGCTCATCTGAAAAGCTTTGATTTCTCCATCAATTTTGAAGGAGATCCTTGCCAAGTACAGTAATCTTGGCTGCAGATTTTTCTCTTTCAGTGCTTTACATACGGCATGCCATTCTCTTCTGGCCTGCAGAGTTTCTGTTGAAAGATCAGCTGTGAAACATATGGGGTTTCCATTGGATGTTACTTGTTACTTTTAACTTGCTACTTTTAATATTCTTTCTTTGTGTTTCATCTTCCTTAGTTTGCGTAGTATATGTCTAGGGCTGTTTCTCCTTGGGTTTATCACAAATGGGACTCTTGGCACCTCTTGGACTTGATTGACTATTTCCTTTTCCATGTTGGGGGTTTTTCAAGTATAATCTCCTCTAAACTTTTCTCATACCCTTTATTTTTCTCTCTTCTTCTGGGACCCCTATAATTTGAATCTTGGTGCATTTAACATTGTCCAAGAGGTCTCTGAGACTATCCTCAGTTCTTTTCATTCTTTTGACTTTATTCTGCCCTTCCGCAGTTGTTTCCACCATTTTGTCTTTCAACACACTGATCCATTTTCTGGTTCAGATACCCTGCTCCTGATTCTTTCTAGAGTATTTTTAATTTCAGTAATTGTTGTTTGTCTCTCTATTTATTTTTCAATTTATTTTTTGCTTATTCTTCAATTCAACTAGGGGTTTGCTCATTGATTCTTGCATTGTCTCCATGTCATTTTCAAAGTTTTTGATCATCTTTACTATCATTATTCTGAATAGTTTTTCAGGCAGTTTGCCTATTTCCTCTTCATTTGTTTAAATTTCTGTGTGTCCAGTTTGTTCCTTTGTTTGTGCAGCATTTCTTTGTCATTTCTTCATTTTTAAAAAGGTCTTATTGTGTTTGAGGTCTCCTTTTGCCAGCCTTCAAATTTGCATTCTTTCTTCCTTTTAGTTTCTGCACTCCTAAGTTTGGTCCAATGGTTTGTGTAAGCTTTGCATTGGGTGAGATTGGTGCTGAGTGTTTTTTTTTTTTGGTTTTTGTTTTTCTTTCTTTTCCTTCTGATGTGCAGGGCTGATTGAGAAGGGTAATCCTGTCTGCTGACGACTGGGTTTCTATTTTTGTCCTATTTGCTGTTTGGATGAGGTGTCCTACACTGGGTTGGGTTGTCCTGATTGGTGGTTGGGTGATTCTAGGTCTTGTATTCAAGTGGTTTAGTTTGCGTGAGTGAGTTCTCAGTAATTGATACTCCCTAAGGTTAGGAGTTCTCCGGTTGTATAGTGTCTTGGAGTCAGTGCTCCCACTCCAAATGCTCGGGGCTGGATCATTGGCCAGGAACACCGTTACAACAGGTGGTTTGTTATGGCATTAATTTAGATTAAAATAAATATCCAAAAAAAAAAAAAAAGAGAAACCAAAGGGGAACCCCTGACAAATGGCAGTTACACTGTCACACAAATAATAATTAAAATAAAGGAATATACACATATATTCCAATATATGGGAATATACACATATACAACCATCAGCAAAATCCAAACAGTTCAACAAAAATAAACTACAATAGACTGACCTAGCAAACAACGGAAACCAAAAATGATATCTACCAGTTAAGCACAAAACTAACGAGTGCACAAGCTGGAAAAGAAATCTAAAGCAAAGTCCCAAGTGGGAATGAAAGCACTGAAAATAAAACTAACAAAATGTTGAGAGGAAAGGAAGGAAAGAAAAGAAAGAAAGAATAGATATGCAAGGTTCAATAGAGGTAGACGAACAAGGTTTGTTTAAAGTTTAACTGCAAGGGGACAAGAACAGAGGAAAGGCAAACAATGGAATAAATATAATAGGTTTAAAAAATTAAAATTTAAAACAATAAAAATAGAAAATAATTAAAAAATCAAAAATAAATGGGAAAACAAGGAATCCTCCAAAGAACTGTAAAAATCCAATGTAGAAGCAGAGGTTTATCACAAGAGTAAAATGTATGACTGAATAGACACATGTACATATACACCCACCAGCAAAATCAAAACATTCCAGCAAAATTAAGTACAATAGATTGATTGACCTGGTGAACAAAGGAAAAAAAAATTATATATATATATATACATACATACCAGAATAGAACCACCTGAAGCACAAACTGGGAAACAAAACTAGAGCAAGGTGCCAATTGGAGAATAAAAGAATGAAAATAAAACTAACAAATATATTGAGAGAAAAGGAAAGAAAGGAAAAAATACATATGCAGAGTTAAATAGAGATACAGATGACTCTTGAGAGTCCCTTGGACTGCAAGTAAATCCAACCAGTCCATTCTAAGGGAGATCAGTCCTGGGTGTTCATTGGAAGGACTGATGTTGAAGCTGAAATTCCTATACTTTGGCCACCTGATGCGAAGAGCTGACTCTTTGGAAAAGGCCCTGATGCTGGGAAAGATTGAGAGCAGGAGGAGAAGCGAACAACAGAGGATGAGATGGTTGGATGGCATCATTAGCTCGATGGACATGGGTTTGGTTGGACTCCGGGGGTTGGTGATGGACAGGGAGGCCTGGCGTGCTGTGGTTCATGGGGTCACAAGGAGTCGGGCACAACTGAGCCACTGAACTGAACTGAACTGAAAAGATTTATATACATTAAAGATTAACTGCAAGGGGAAAAGAACAGTAGGGAAAGTAAACAAATAATAAATGTAGAAAAAATAATAATAGGTTTAAAAAATGAAAAAGAGAGAGAGAGAGAGAAAAGGAAACTCCACAGAATTTCAAAAGCTGTATATAGAGACAGAGATTTATAACAGCAATACAAATGTGACCGAAGAAAAATAAGGCTCAAAAGCTTCATTAGATTTCATAGTGCCAATGAAATTGGCAACTACACCGTGGGCGAGGGGAAGGAATTGAAACCAACCACACAAACAAAAATCCTAAAGAATCTACAGAGCAAGTCAAAACATGAGAATAATACAGGTTTTTCTTTAGTCATTGCTCTCAGAGTCCTTTCACCCGCTAAAATTGCAGTCCACCTCACCTCCCTAGGATGCCCTCCAAAACTGTGCTGAACTCTGAACCTGATTTGGGGGGAGCTCATTCTAATCCGGTCCTACTCCTATACGTTTTTTGTCTCCAATGTTCACAACTATCGGAACTAGGACGTTTCCTTTTGTGGCAGTTATCAGTGTCTTTTTATATATTATTCAGTTCAGTTCAGTCGCTCAGTCGTGTCCGACTCTTCGCGACCCCATGAATTGCAGCACGCCAGGCCTCCAGTCCATCACCAACTCCCGGAGTTCACTCAGACTCATGTCCATCGAGTCAGTGATGCCATCCAGCCATCTCATCCTCTGTCGTCCCCTTCTCCTGCCCCGAATCCCTCCCAGCATCAGGGTCTTTTCCAATGAGTCAACTCTTCGCATAAGGGGGCCAAAGTACTGGAGTTTCAGCTTTAGCATCATTCCTTCCAAAGAAATCCCAGGGCTGATCTCCTTCAGAATGGACTGGTTGGATCTCCTTGGAGTCCATGGGACTCTCAAGAGTCTTCTCCAACACCACAGTTCAAAAGCATGAATTCTTCAGTGTTCAGCCTTCCTCACCGTCCAACTCTCACATCTATACATGACCACAGGAAAACCATAGCTTTGACTAGATGGACTTTTGTTGGCAAAGTAATGTCTCTGCTTTTGAATATGCTATCTAGGTTGGTCATAATTTTCCTTCCAAGAAGTAAGCGTCTTTTAATTTCATACCTGCAGTCATCATCTGCAGTGATTTTGTGAATGTGAATGTGAAATCAAGTGGGCCTTAGAAAGCAGCACTACGAACAAAACTAGAGGAAGTTATGGAATTCCAGTTGAGCTATGTCAGATCCTGAAAGATGATGCTGTTAAAGTATTGCACTCAATATGCCAGCAAATTTGGAAAACTCAGCTTGTGTCCACAGGACTGGAACGGTCAGTTTTCATTCAAATCCCAAAGAAAGGCAATGCCAAAGAATACTCAAAGTACTGCACAGTTATACTCACGTCACATGCTAGTAAAGTAATGCTCAGAATTCTCCAGGCCAGGCTTCAGCAATTCGTGAACTGTGAACTTCCTGATGTTCCAGCTGGTTTTAGAAAAGGCAGAGGAACCAGAGATCAAATTGCCAACATCTGCTGGATCATGGAAAAAGCAAGAGAGTTCCCGAAAAACCTCTATTCCTGCTTTATTGACTATGCCAAAGCCTTTGACTGTGTGGATCACAATAAACTGTGGAAAATTCTGAAAGAGATGGGAATACCAGACCACCTGACCTGCCTCTTGAGAAACCTCTATGAAGGTCAGTAAGCAACAGTTAGAACTGGACGTGGAACAACAGACTGGTTCCAATTAGGAAAAGCAGTACGTCAAAGCTGTATATTATCGCCCTGCTTATGTAACTTCTATGCAGAGTACATCATGAGAAACCCTGGACTGGAAGACACACAAGGGGGAATCAAGATTGCCGGGAGAAATATCAGTAACCTCAGATATGCAGATGACACCGCCCTATGGCACAAAGTGAAGAGGAACTAAAAAGCCTCCTGAGGAAGGTGAAAGTGGAGAGTGAAAAAGTTGGCTTCAAGCTCAACATTCAGAAAACGAAGATCATGGCATCCGGTCCCATCACCTCATGGGAAATAGATAGGGAAACGATGGAAACAGTGTCAGACTTTATTTTGGGGGGCTCCAAAATCACTTCAGATGGTGACTGCAGCCATGAAATTAAAAGACACTTACTCCTTGGAAGGAAAGTTATGACCAACATAGATAGCATATTCAAAAGCAAAGACATTACTTTGCCAACAAAGGTCCGTCTAGTCAAGGCTATGGGTTTTCCTGCGGTCATGTATGGATGTGAGAGTTGGACTGTGAAGAAGGCTGAGCGCCTAAGGATTGATGCTTTTGAACTGTGGTGTTGGAGAAGACTCTTGAGAGTCCCTTGGACTGCAAGGAGATCCAACCAGTCCATTCTGAAGCAATTGAGCCCTGGGATTTCTTTGGGGGAATGATGCTGAAGCTGTAACTCCAGTACTTTGGCCACCTCTTGAGAAGAGTTGACTCATTGGAAAAGACTCTGATGCTGGGAGGAATTGGGGGCCGAAGGAGAAGGGGACAGCAGAGCATGAGATGGCTGGATGCCGTCACTGACTCTATGGACGTGGATCTGGGTGAACTCCGGGAGATGGTGATGGGCGGGGAGTCCTGGCGTGCTGTGATTCATGGGGTCGCGAAGAGTGGGACAGGAAGGAGCGACTGAACTGAACTGATCTGAACTGAACTGAACTGAAGTGACCTGGTATCCATAGACACAAGACTTTTTTGGCCTGTAGCAGCTCCGCCCCAGCGAGCATTGAGCATGAACTTGGCATAGCTTCTTGATTTCTGGGGACCGTGGTAGCGATAACTGTGCAGGGTCAATGACCTCCTCTGCCGCAGAAGTTTTGACCCTA
This sequence comes from Bos taurus, assembly GCF_002263795.3. NCBI lineage: Eukaryota > Metazoa > Chordata > Mammalia > Artiodactyla > Bovidae > Bos > Bos taurus. Next base: position 27,288,476 of record NC_082638.1, read on the forward strand.
TCAGAGTCTTTTCACCAGCCTCTTGTAGCTGGTGATAAGGAGGCCTCTTTTGCCACTCTACCTCCATAGCTCCACTCTTTCAGGCACTTAGAGGGCTCCCTTGCCTGGGGTACTTCTCTGTTGTTTGGAGCATCAGGCACATAGATGGGGCCCCTGGGTGGGGTCCTAGTCTGCAGATCAGTAAGTCAGGCACTTGATTGGCCAGCCTCTCTATTGTTCAGCTGCCTATGCTGGTGTATGGGGAGAAAGAGACTATGGTGAGGGCTCCACCCACTATGATTGACCCAGTAGGATCCCCTTGCTTCCATGGGGCCTGGTGTTCCTCCACAAGCATTTCCAACCCGATCTCCTTCCTCACATCCCATCAGTCCATCTCTCTGCAGTCAATAGCAGCCCTTCCCCTGGGATTGCTTCACAATCTGCAAAATCCAGATCCCAACTGCTGTCCCTTCTATGGGACCTGTGTCCCTGTCTGGGGTGTGTATGACTGTGGCAAGGACTGTCTGATTCTCATTCCATTTAGGCTACCACAGATCAACTGTTTCACTCTCAGCCTAAAATAGTTCTCCTCTGATCCAGACAGTTGATCCCAGGTGGGGGTCGGACACCGACTTAGAGTTCTCCCACCCACCGAGGGCAGGTCCAGGCCTATTAACATTCCTGTCCCACCCACCCCTAGTTCCTTCACCCTACCGAGTTTTGTGGTACTATTTATTATTTTCCTCTGGTCAGGTACTCCTGTCAGCTCTCAGTTGATGTTCTGCACACACTTCTGTGTCTGAAGGTGTGTCCTTGATGTATCCGTGGAGTGAAATGTACTACAATTCCAGCTACTGTTCTGCCATTTTGTTCATTTCAACGTTTGGACTACTAGAAATAAGACTGTTATGAACATTCATGTGCACTTCTTTGGGTATTTTTTTTTCATACTTGCTGGTATAAACCTAAGAAAGGGATTGCTGGGACATATGGTAACCCAATGTTTAACTTTTGAAGGAACTTCCAAACTGTTTTCCACCATGGTGTACTATTTTGTATTCCCATAAGCAGTGCATGAATGTTCAAATATTTTCACTTCCTCATCACACTTGTTCTTCTCTGTTTCTCATGAGAGCCATACTTTCGGTGTGCCCTGCATGCTTACTTGCCGTCTGTATATCATTATCTAGTGAATTTCCTGTTCAAATCTTTTGTCCATTTTTGCATTGGTGTGTTTCATATATTCTGTCTGATTCTTAAGTTTTTCTTACTTCAATGTGACTATTATTATTTTTTATTTTAATTTTAAATTGGCCTACTATATAGAAAAGCAATTAATTAAATTTTATATATCATCTGTATATCTTGTGACATTGCTTAAATTAATTCTTAGTTTTAGGTATTCTGTTCCTGTAGATTTCATTGGATTTTCTACATAGATGTCACCAACAGATAAAAACAGCTTTATTCTTCTTTTCCAAACTGGATAGCTTTTCAATCATTTCCTAATATGACTTCATGGACAGAAATTCAATATAATGAGAGGGAACATCTTTCTGTTGATTGTGATTTTAGAAGTAAAACACTCAGTGTTCTACCATAAAGTGTGATGTTAGTGATAGTTTAGTACTTTCATAAGGTTGAGGAAGTCTTCTATTTCTGCTGCTGCTAAGTCGCTTCAGTCCTGTCTGACTCTGTGCGACCCCATGGACTGCAGCCTATCAGGCTCCTCCATCCATGGAATTTTCTAGGCAAAAGTACTGGAGTGGGGTGCCATTGCCTCCTCCAATTCTATTTCTATTTCTACTTCTATTTCTAGTTTGCTAAAATGTTACAGAATGTGCTCAGTCACAGAGTTGTGTCCAGCTTTTTGCAACCCCATGAAGTGTAGGCCGAACAGGCTCCTCTGGCCTTGGGGATTCTCCAGACCAGAATACTGGAATGGGTTGCCATGCTCTCCTCCAGGGGATCTTCCCAACCCAAGGATGGACCCAGATCTCTGAGATGCCAGGCACTTTCTTTAAGAGCTGAGCTGCCAGAAAAGCCTAAGAATACTGAAGTGGGTAGCCAATCCCTACTTCAGGGAATCTTCCCAACCCAGGGATATTAGATTTTATCAAATTATTTTTCAGCATTTATCGAGATGACCCTACTGTGTCATCATTTTCAGTTCTTTAGTAAGTTGCTTTATCCTGATGGATTTTCAAATGTTTAACGAATGCTACACTCTTAAGGGGACAAAAACCAATGGATTATGCTATGTCATACATTGTATGTATTGGTGTAGGCTGCCACAGATCAGCTGATTCATTCTCAGCCTTAACTGTTTCTCCTCTGATCCAAACAATTACTCCAATGTGGGGAGTGGAAACCTACTTCAGTTCTCCCACCCACCAAGGGCAGGTTCAGACCTATTAACACTCCTGTTTTTCCCCCTAGTTCCTTCATCCTACCAAGTTTTGTGGTTCTATACATTCTTTTCCACTGGTCAGGTACTCCTGTCAGCTCTCAGCTGGTGTTCTGCAAGCACTACTGTGTCTGAAGATGTATTCCTGATGTGTCCAAGGAGAGAGGTGTATTCCTCCTGCAACTACCACTCTGCCATCTTGTTCATCTCAACTTTTTGATTATTAGAAATAAGACTGCTATGAACATTCATGTGCACGTCTTTGGGGAACCATTTTTTTTTACACATAGTGAGGTGACCATGAGTCCAAGACTTGAAGCAAGACAGCTCCATGTGGAGAAAGGGCAAGTGTATTCAGTGCAGTCTCACAGTCTGAAGACAGCAGTGTCTGAACGGAATCTAGAACAAAGGAGGTGGGATGGAAAAAGCTTCTGGGAGGTGGCCCAGAATTAAATGGTCTTGAAAGTGCTTTAAGACCACCTCTCAAAGAGTCAGACACGACTGACAGAATGAACTGAACTGTAGGAGGAAGGTGGGATGATTCTCATTTCCACAGACACTTCAATACAGCCTAATTATCATGGAGGTACTTTAGGCAAGATATTAAAATCTAGGTGATGGCGAAAGGTGGGAGAGAACAGAATCAAAGCCTCGATACTGTGGCTGTTGGTCAAGGTTTGGAGGAGACATATGCTCCCTGCCTTGTGACACAACAGAGTTGACTTAGAGAGATGAGGATGACAGGTGAGTTTGGAGGGCTCCTAAGGGCCATTAAAAATGATGCATTCCCCCCCCCCCCATCAAATCATCTGAGTTGCCCCCCATTCTGCCCTAGAGGTATCAGGATTGCGCTTTGTGATGTCAATTCTCAGCCAGGGCCACCATTCGCTGGGGAAGTGAGTTGCTGATCTCATAAAGCATAATGCTGTGGATCCTAGGGAGGGGTATATCGAGGTGTGCTCAGGGGCTCTGGAGCAGACCACTGGGAGTCTTCAAAATGACTAAAGAGACTCAGAAGCCACAAGGCTCTAGAGCACTTATGGAACAGCTGACTTCAGGCAACCAGGAGGAAAAGATGAAGACTTCCTGTCAACTGAGGTCCACAAAGTGTCAAGGTGAGTTGCACCCATCCAAGCTCCTCTTGCCCATTGACACCGCCCCATAAGACCCCCTGCCCTCTACTGGCCTGGCACATAGCCCTTCTCTGGTCTCGCTTTTCCTGAAACTATCGTTCCTATCCATCTTCACCCTCTTCCCCAAACAAGTGGCATTCTGTGCTCCCTCTCTTGTTCTCTCCAGGTGTCCAGGGTAACCATGAGGGTGAAAAGTCATCTGGTCCTGAGCTTCGTTTTTGTTCGATGGAAGATTTTTGATTACAGTTTTGCTTTCCATGCTTGTGATGGGTATGTTGGGATTATCTATTTCTTCCTGGTTCAGTTTTGGATTGTTATACTTTTCTAGGAATTTGTTCATTTCTTCCAAGTTGTCCATTTTATTGTCCTATAGCTGCTGATAGTAGTCTTTTATGATCCTTTGTACTCCTGTGTTGTCTGTTGTGATTTATCCATTTTCCTTTCTAATTTTGTTGATTTGATTATCCCCCCTTTCTTTCTTGATGAGTTTTGCTAATAGTTTGTCTATTTTATTTATCTTCTCAAAGAACCAGCGTTTATTTTGCTGAGTTTTGCTATAGTTTCCTTTGCTTTATTTCATGTATTTCAGCCCTAATTGTTTTTTTAAATTTTATTTTATTTTAAACTTTACAAATTGTATTAGTTTTGCCAAATATCAAAATGAATCTGCCACAGGTATACATGTGTTCCCCATCCTGAACCCTCCTCCCTCCCCATACCATCCCTCTGGGTAATCCCAGTGCACTAGCCCCAAGCATCCAGTATCGTGCATCGAACCTGGACTGGCAACTCATTTCATACATGATATTATACATGTTTCAATGCCATTCTCCCCAGTCTTCCCACCCTCTCTCTCTGAAACAGAGTCCATAAGACTGTTCTATATATCAGTGTCTCTTTTGCTGTCTCTTACACAGGGTTATTGTTAGCATCTTTCAAAATTCCATATATATGCTTTAGTATACTGTATTGGTGTTTTTCTTTCTGGCTTACTTCACTCTGTATAATAGGCTCCAGTTTCATTCACCTCATTAAAACTGATTCAAATTTATTCTTTTTAGTGGCTGAGTAATACTCCATTGTGTATATGTACCACTGCTTTCTTATCCATTCATCTGCTGATGGGCATCTAGGTTGCTTCCATGTCCTGGCTATTATAAACAGTGTTGCTATGAACATTGGGGTACATGTGTCTCTTTCAATTCTGGTTTCCTCGGTGTGTATGCCTAGCAGTGGGATTGCTGGATCATAAGACAGTTCTATTTCCAGTTTTTTAAGGAATCTCCACACTGTTCTCCATAGTGGCTGTACTAGTTTGCATTCCCACGAACAGTGTAAGAAGGTTCCCTTTTCTCCACGTCCTCTCCAGCATTTATTGCTTGTAAACTTTTGGATCACAGCCATTGTGAGTCGTGTGAAATGGTATGTCATAGTGGTTTTGATTTGCATTTCTCTGATAATGAGTGATGTTGAGCATCTTTTCATGTGTTTGTTAGCCATCTCTATGTCTTCTTTGGAGAAATGTCTATTTAGTTATTTGGCCCATTTTTTGATTGGGTCATTTATTTTTCTGGAGTTGAGCTGTAGGAGTTGCTTGTATATTTTTGAGATTAGTTGTTTGTCAGTTGCTTCATTTGCTATTATTTTCTCCCATTCTGAAGGCTGCCTTTTCACCTTGCTAAAAGTTTTCTTTGATGTGCAGAAGCTTTTAAGTTTAGTTAGGTCCCATTTGTTTATTTTTGCTTCTATTTCCAATATTCTGGAAGGTGGGTCATAGAGGATCCTGCTGAGATGTATGTCAGAGAGTGTTTTGCCTATGTTCTCCTCTAGGAGTTTTATAGTTTCTGGTGTTACATTTAGATCTTTAATCCATTTTGAGTTTATTTTTGTGTATGGTGTTAGAAACTGTTCTAGTTTCATTCTTTTACAAGTGGTTGACCAGATTTCCCAGCACCACTTGTTAAAGACATTGTCTTTAATCCGTTATATATTATTGCCTCCTTTGTCAAAGATACGGTGTCCATATATGCATGGATTTATCTCTGGGCTTTCTATTTTGTTCCATTGATCTATATTTCTGTCTTTGTGCCAGAACCATACTGTCTTGATAACTGTGGCTTTGTAGTAGAGCCTGAAGTCAGGTAGGTTGATTCCTCCAGTTCCATTCTTCTTTCTCAAGATAGATTTGGCTACTTGAGGTTTTTTTTTTTTTTGTATTTCCATACAAATTGTTTAATTATTTATCTAGCTCTGTGAAGAATACCGTTGGTAGCTTGATAGAGATTGCATTGAATCTATAAGTTGCTTTGGGTAGTTGTAGAGGGAGGTAAACTTCCAAACTCATTCTATGAGGCCACCATCACCCTAATACCAAAACCTGACAAAGATCCCACAAAAAAAGAAAACTACAGGCCAATATCACTGATGAACATAGATGCAAAAATCCTTAACAAAATTCTAGCAATCAGAATCCAACAACACATTAAAAAGATCATACACCATGACCAAGTGGGCTTTATCCCAGGGATGCAAGGATTCTTCAATATCCTCAAATCAATCAATATAATACACCACATTAACAAATTGAAAAATAAAAACCATATGATTATCTCAAAAGATGAAGAGAAAGCCTTTGACAAAATTCAACACCCATTTATGATAAAAACTCTCCAGAAAGCAGGAATAGAAGGAACATACCTCAACATAATAAAAGCTATATATGACAAAACCACAGCAAACATTATCCTCAATGGTGAAAAATTGAAAGCATTTCCTCTAAAGTCAGGAACAAGACAAGGGGGCCCACTTCCACCATTACTATTCAACATAGTTTTTCAAGTTTTGGCCACAGCAATCACAGCAGAAAAAGACATAAAATGAATCCAAATTAAAAAGAAGAAATAACACTCTCACTATTTGCAGATGACATGATCCTCTACATAGAAAACCCTAAAGACTCCACCAGAAAATTACTAGAACTAATCAATGATTACAGTAAAGTTGCAGGATACAAAATCAACACACAGAAATCCCTTGCATTCCTATACACTAATAATGAGAAAACAGAAAGAGAAATTAAGGAAACAATTCCATTCACCATTGCAATGGAAAGAATAAAATACTTAGGAATATATCTACCTAGAGAAACTAAAGACCTATACATAGAAAACTATAAAACACTGGTGAAAGATATCAAAGAGGACACTAATAGATGGAGAAATATAACATGTTCATGGATTGGAAGAATCAATATAGTGAAAACGAGTATACCACCTAATTGTTATTATTACATTTTCCTTCTTCTAACCCTGGGATTCTTCACTTCTTCTTTTTCTAGTTGATTTGGGTGTAAAGTTAGGTCATTTATTTGAGGTTTCTCTTGTTTCTTAGGGTAAGTTTGTATTTCTATGAACCTTTCCCTTCAGATCAGATCAGATCAGATCAGTCGCTGAGACATGTTCAACTCTTTGCGACCCTATGAATCGCAGCATGCCAGGTCTTCCTGTCCATCACCAACTCCCGGATTTCACTGAGACTCACGCCCATGGAGTCAGTGATGCCATCCAGCCATCTCATCCTATGTCTTCCCCTTCTCCTCCTGCCCCCAATCCCTCCCAGCATCAGAGACTTTTCCAATGAGTCAAGTCTTCGCATGAGGTGGCCAAAGTACTTGAGCTTCAGCTTTAGCATCATTCCTTCCAAAGAAATCCAAGGGCTGATCTCTTTCAGAATGCACTGGTTGGATTTCCTTGCAGTCCAAGGGACTCTCAAGAGTCTTCTCCAACACCACAGTTCAAAAGCATCAATTCTTCGGCACTCAGGCTTCTTCACAGTCCAACTCTCACATCCATACATGACCACAGGAAAAACCATAGCCTTGACTAGACGAATGTTTTTGGTAAAGGAATGTCTCTGCTTTTGAATATGCTCTCTAGGTTAGTCATAACTTTCCTTTCAAGGAGTAAGTGTCTTTTAATTTGATGGCTGCAGTAACCATCTGCAGTGATTTTGGAGCCCAAAAAATAAAGTCTGACATTGTTTCCACTGTTTCCCCATCTATTTCCCATGACGTGATGGGACCGGATGCCATGATCTTCGTTTTCTGAATGTTGAGCTTGAAGCCAACCTTTTCACTCTCCACTTTTGCTTTCATCAAGAGGCTTTTGAGTTCCTCTTCACTTTCTGCCGTAAGGATGGTGTCAACTACATATCTGAGGTTATTGATATTTCTCCCGGCAATCTTGATTCCAGCTTGTGTTTCTTCCAGTCCTTCGTTTCTCATGATTTACTCTGCATAGAAGTTAAATAAACAGGGTGAAAATATAAAGCCTTGACGTTCTCCTTTTTCTATTTATTTTTTTTTTTCCTTTTTCTATTTAGAATCAGTCAGTTGTTCCATGTCCAGATCTAACTGTTGCTTCCTGATCTGTATACAAATTTCTCAACAGGCAGATCAGGTGGTCTGGGATTCCCATCTCTCTCAGAATTTTCCACAGTTTTTTGTGATCCACACAGTCAAAGGCTTTGGCATAGTCAATAAAGCAGAAATAGAGGTTTTTCTGGAACTCTCTTGCTTTTTCCATGATCCAGCGGATGTTGGCAATTTGGTCTCTGGTTCCTCTGCCTTTTCTAAAACCAGCTTGAACATCAGCATGTTCATGGTTCCCATATTACTGAAGCTGGCTTGGAGAATTTTGAGCATTATTTTACTAGCGTGTGAGATGAAAGCAATTTTGCCGTATTTTGAGCATTCTTTGGCATTGCCTTTCTTTCAGATTGGAATGAAAACTCACCTTTTCCAGTCCTGTGGCCACTGCTGAGTTTTCCAAATTTGCTGGCATATTCAGTGCAGCACTTTCATAGCATCATCTTTCAGGATTTGGAATAGCTCAACTGGAATTCCATCACCTCCACTCTCTTTGTTCGTAGTGATGCTTTCTAAAGCCCACTTGACTTCACATTCCAGGGTGTCTGGCTCTAGGTCAGTGATCATACCATCGTGATTATCTGGGTCATGAAGATCTTTTTTGTACAGTTCTTCTGTGTATTCTTGCCATCTCTTCTTAATATCTTCAGCTTCTGTTAGGTCCATACCATTTCTGTCCTTTATCGAGCCAATGTTTGCATGAAATGTTCCTTTGGTATCTCTTATTTTCTTGAAGAAATCCCTAGTCTTTCCCATTCTGTTATTTTCCTCTATTTCTTTGCATTGATCGCTGAAAAAAGGCTTTCTTTTCTCTTCTTGCTTTTCTTTGGAACTCTGCATTCAGATGTTTATATCTTTCCTTTTCTTCTTTTCTCTTCTCTTCTTTTCACAGCCATTTGTATGTGTTGTGTTTTCATTTTCATTTGTTTGTATGCATATTTGCATTTCATTTCTGATTTCTTCTGTTATATGTCGGTCATTCAGAAGCACGTTGTTTACCCTCCATATGTTTCTATTTGTCATGGTTTCTTTCCCCCTGTAGTTGACATGCAATCTTACTGCTTTGTGATCAGAAGAGATGCTTGAAATGATTTTGATTTTTGTTTTCAGTTTACCAAGGCTAGATTTGTGGCCCAGTATGTGATCTATCCTGGAGAATGTTCCATGTGCACTTGAGAAAAAGGTGAAATTCATTGCTTTGGCGTGAAACGTTCTTTTGAAATCAATTAGGTCTAACTGATCCATTGTATCACTTAAAGTTTGTGTTTCCTTGCTAATTTTCTGTTTGGTTGATCTATCCATAGGTGTGTGTAGGGTCTTAAGGTCTCCCGCTATTATTGTGTTGTTTTTAATTTCCCCTTTCATACTTGTTAGCATTTGCCTTACGTATTGAGTGCTCCTATGTTGGGTGCATATATATTTATAATTGTTATATCTTCTTCTTGGATTGATCCTTTGACCATTATGTAGTGGCCTTCTTTGTCTCTTTCCACACCCTTTATTTCAAAGTCTATTTTATCTGATATGAGTATTGCTACTCCTGATTCCTGTTGCTCACATTTTGCATGAAATACCTTTTCTCAGCCCTTCACTTTCACTCCGTATATGCCCCTTGGTTTCAGGTGTGTCTCTTTTACACAGCATACATAGAAGCCTGGTTTTGTAAACGATTTATCAACTTTCTTTGTCACCTATCTATCCATTTGTCCATCCCTCTTTCCAATCAACAATCAATCTTTTTCCTTGGTGCATTTCAGTATGTGTCTCCTTAAGTATCTCAGCAAGCCTGCCATTAAGTAGTCAGCCGTGTTTGTATACAGCAATTTTCTTTGGATATTAACTGTACACACAATGAAATATAGCAATCTTTTCTTTCCTCAGTCATGCTACTTTTGAACTGAAGTATAGTCCATTTATAATTTTGTGTTAATTTCTGCTTTACAGCAAAGTGATTCAGTTATAGACATATATTTACATATGTATACGTTGAGTGTGGAGATATATATATATATATACACACACACACACATTCTTTTATTTAATCTCTCTCTCTTGTTTTTTTTTTTTTTGGCTAAACTGTGCAGCAAGTGGAATTAGTTCCCTGACCAGGGTTTGAACCTGCATCCCTTGCAGTGGAAATCTGCAGTCTTAACCTCTGGACTGCCAGGGAAGACATATATATATATATATAATTTATATATATATGATTTATATACATATATATATATATATGCCTTTTTAAATCACATTTGATTATGATTTTTAATTGGATACTGAATGTAGTCCTCTGTGCTCTAGAGTAGGAATTTGTCAATCCATTCCATATAATTTGTTTTCTATCTCTTAACCCCAGTCTCTTACTCCATTTCTCCCCCAATTCTCTCTGCCCTGAAGCTGTAAGTCTATTCTCTATGTCTATGAGTGTCTTTCTGATTCATACATATGTTCATTTGTGTCATATCTTAGATTCCACATTTGGATATTATGATATTATTTGGTATATATGTTTCCCTGTGTGCCTCACTTCATTTAGTATGATCAGCTCTCAGACCTTGCATGTTGACTCAAATGGCCTTATTGTTGTAACTGTACATATTCCTGTATCTTTTTAACCATACATAGAGCTATTCATCTATGGGTATTTTCTAAAATATATTATTAAAAAGTGTTTATAAATCACTCTTGGTATAGTATGTCCATTTTGAGTCTGTGTAAGGATTTTATATGTATCTGTCACTTCACTTAATTTGCCCAGTCGAGTCCAACTCCTTGCGATTCCATGAACTGTGGCATGCCATGCTTCCCTGTCCAATTACCTACTACCCAAGCCTGCTTAAACTCAGATGCACCGAGTGGGTGATGTGAACCAATGATCTCATCCTCTATTGTGTGCTTCTCCTCCTGCTTTCAATCTTTCTCAGCATCAGGGGCCTTTCCAATGAGTCAGTTCTTCATATAAGGTAGCCAAAGAATTGACGTTTCAGCATCAGTCCTTCCAGTGAATATCCAAGAGTAATACCCTTAAGGATTGACTGGATTGATTTCCTTGCAATCCAAGAGACTCTCCAGAGTATATGTGGGTATGAAAAAATATTCATTGTGCTTATGTTTCGTCTTTTGGAGACATAGAATAATACTTATCAATGTAATTCATAAAATGTTGATGTATTCTCTCATATGTATATGTGCGTATGAATAAATGTTTACTATGCTCTTGATGAAGGTGACAGAGGAGAGGGAAAAAGTTGGCTAAAAACTCAACATTCAGAAAATGAAGATCATGTCATTCGGTCCCATCACTTCATGGGAAATAGATGGGGAAACAGTGGAAACAATGTCAGACTTTATTTTTGGGGGCTCCAAAATCACTGCAAATGATGACTGCAGCCAAGAAATTAAAAGAGGCTTACTCCTTGGAAGAAAAGTTATGACCAAATCTAGATAGCATATTGAAAAGCAGAAACATTACTTTGCCACCAAAAATCCATCTAGTCAAGACTATGGTTTTTCCAGTGGTCAAGTATGGATGTGAGAGTTGGACTGTGAAGAAAGCTGAGCGCCGAAGAATTGATGCTTTTGAACTCTGGTGTTGGAGAAGACTGTTGAGAGTCCCTTGAACTGCAAGGAGATCCAAACAGTCCATTCTGAAAGAGACCAGCCCTGGGATTACTTTGGAAGAAATGATGCGAAAACTGAAACTCCAGTACTTTGGCCACCTCATGCGAAGAATTGACTCATTGGAAAAGACTCTGATGCTGGGAGGGATGGGAGGCAGGAGGAGAAGGGGACGACAGAGGATGAGATGGTTGAATGGCATCACTGACTCAATGGACGTGGGTCTGAGCGAACTCTGGGAGTTGGTGATGGACAGGGAGGACTGGCGTGCTGCGATTCATGGGTTCCAAAGAGTCGGACACCACTGAACGACTGAACTGAACTGAACGGATGCATATGATGCCCTCTCAAGCAGAAATAGAAAAATGATAATGAATGTAATTTATAAAATCCGAATGTATTCACTCATATATTTACTGTGGTTATACTGCCATCTCATGGAGAAACAGAAGAATGCTTATGAATGAAATTTATAAAATTCAGATACATTATTCACATATTGAAAAATATACTGTATAATTTATTAAAAAATTAACACATGATCATAACAGAAAATGTTAATTTCTTAGAAAAAAAAAAAGGAAGAAAGAAATCGCCCATGATCTCATTTACTACTCGCTCAGAATTCTGAGTTCCTTAAATAGACATTTCTCCAAAGAATACATACAGATGGCTAACAAACACATGAAAAGATGCTCAACATCACTCATTATCAGAGAAATGCAAATCAAAACCACTCTGAGGTACCATTTCACACCACTCAGAATGGCTGCGATCCAAAAGTCTACAAGCAGTAAATGCTGGAGAAGTTGTGGAGAAAAGGGAACTATCTTACACTGTTGGTTGGAATGCAAACTAGTACAGCCACTATGGAAAACAGTGTGGATATTCCTTAAACAACTGGAAATAGAACTGCCTTATGATCCAGCAATCCCACTGCTCGGCATACACACTGAGGAAACCAGAAGGGAAAGAGACACATGTACCCCAATGTTCATCGCAGCACTGTTTATAATGGCCAGGACATGGAAGCAACCTAGATGCTCATCAGCAGATGAATGGATAAGAAAGCTGTGGTACATATACACAATGGAGTATTACTGAGCCATTAAAAAGAATACATTTGAATCAGTTCTAATGAGATGGATGAAACTGGAACCTATTATACAGAGTGAAGTAAGCCAGAAAGAAAAACACCAATACAGTATACTAACACACATATACGGAATTTAGAAACATGGTAACAATAACCCTGTGTACGAGACAGCAAAAGAGACACTGACGTATAGATCAGTCTTATGGACTCTGTGGGAGAGGGAGAGGGTGGGAAGATTTGGGAGAATGGCATTGAAACATGTATAATATCATCTATGAAATGAGTCGCTAGTCCAGGTTCAGTGCATGATACTTGGGATGCTTGGGTCTGGTGCACTGGGACAACCCAGAGGGAGGGTATGGGGAGTGAGGAGGGAGGAGGGTTCAGGATGGGGAACACAGGTATACCTGTGGCGGATTCATTTCGATATTTGGCAAAACTAATACAATATTGTAAAATAAAATAAAATTTATTAAAAAAAAAAAAAAAGTAATTCTGAGTTCCTGAGCTGGAGAGATAAAATATCAGGGTGTGTTAGTTCTTTCACTATAAAATACTTTCTGTTATTTGAATTTTAGCAAATAACTTGGTTCTGATATGTGGTTCTTGCTTTGTTTACTTATACTGAAGATTTTCCTTTTACAAATACTGAGTAATTTGACCACATCTTTAGAGACTGCTTGCTTTATACTTTTTTTATTCTTTTTTTTTTCTTTTTTCCGTTTTTGCTATAATTAAAAAATGTTGCATGTCGTGCCTCCAGGAAATAATACTGTAATGAACATTAGGGTGTATCAATCTTTTGGTTTTAAAGTTTTTTCCAGAAAAAAATGCCCAGGAGTAGGTCATAAGGTGATTATATGTTTTAGTTTTTAAAGGAGCAGCAATACTCTTCACCATAGTGGCAGTACCAATTTACATGCCCACTAACAGTGCAAGATTGTTCCCTTTTTTCCCACATTCTCTCCAGGAATTATTGCTTGTAGAATTTTTGTTGCTATCTATTCGGACTGGCGTGAAGGAATACCACATTGTAGTATTGATTTGTATTTCTCTAATGAATAGTGATGGTGAACTATGGATGGAGGTTCATGATACTGTACAGTAGACAGGAACCAAGACCATCCTCAAGAAAAAGAAATGCAAAAAAGTAAAATGGCTGTCTGAGGAGGCCTTACAAATAGCTGTGAAAAGAAGAGAAGCCAAAAGCAAAGGAGGAAGGGAAAGCTATATCCATTTGAATGCAGAGTTCCAAAGAATAGCAAGTAGAGATAAGAAAGCCTTCCTCAGTGATCAGTGCAAAGAAATAGAAGGAAATAAAGAATGGAAAAGACTAGAGATCTCTTCAAGAAAATTAGAGATACCAAGGGAACATTTCATGCAAAGATGGGCTCAATAAATGACAGAAATGATATGGACCTAACAGAAGCAGAAAACACTAAGAGGAGAACTGTACCAAAAATATCTTCAAGACCCATTTAATCACAATGGTCTGATCACTCACCTAGAGACAGACATCCAGGAATATGAAGTCCAGTGGGCCTTTGGAAGCCACACTACAAACAAAGCTAGTGGAGGTGATGGAATTCCAGTTGAGCTATTTCAAATTCTCAAAGATGCTGCTGGAAAGTTCTGCACTCAATAAGCCAGTAAATCTGGAAAACTCATCAGTGGCCACAGGACTGGAAAACATTAGTTTTCCTTCCAATCCTAAAGAAAGGCAATGTCAAAGAACGCTCAAATTACAGAACAATTACACTCATCTCACACACTAGTAAAGTAGTGCTCAAAATTCTCCAAGCCAGGCTTCAGCTATACGTGAACCATGAACTTCCAGATGTTCAAGGAGGTTTCAGCAAAGGCAGAGGAACAAGAGATCAAATTGCCAACATCTGTCAGGTCGTGAAAAAGCAAGAGAATTCCAGAAATACATCTATTTATTCTTTATTGACTATGCCACAGCCTTTGAGTGTGTGAATAACAATAAACTGTAGGAAATTCTCAAAGAGATGGAAATACCAGACTACCTAACCTGCCTCTTGACAAATCTGTATGCAGGTCAAGAAGCAAGAGTGAAAACTGGACATGAAACAGCAAACTGGTTCCAAAGTAGGAAAGGAGCACATCAAGGCTGTATATTGTTGTCGTGTTTATTTAACTCATATGTGGAGTACATAATGAGAAACCCTGTGCTGGAGGAAGCACAAGCTGGAATCAAGTTTGCTGGGAGAAATATCAATAACCTCACATATGCAGGCGACACCACCCTTTCTGCAGGCAGAAAGTGAAGAAGAATTAAAGAGCTTCTGGATGAAAGTGAAAGAAGAGAGAAAAAGTTGGCTTAAAGCTCAACATTCAGAAAATGAAGATCATGGTCTCATCACTTTATGGCAAATAGATGGGGAAATGGCAGAAACAATGGCTGACTTTATTTTGGGGGGCTCGAAAATCACTGCAGGTGATGACTGAAACCATGAAATTAAAAGACACTTACTCCTTGAAAGGCAAGTTATGATCAACGTAGACAACTTTTAAAAAGCAGAGACATTACTCTGCCAACGATGGTCCATCTAGTCAAGGCTATGTTTTTTCTAGTAGTCCTGTATGGATGTGAGAGTTGAACTGTAAAGAAAGCTGAGCACTGAAGAAGTGATGATTTTGAACTGTGGTGTTGGAGAAGACTCTTAAGAGTCCCATGGGCCCCAGGGAGTTCTAATCAGTCCATTATAAAGGAGATCAGTCCTGGTGTTCATTGGAAGGATTGATGTTTAAGCTGAAACTCCAATATTTTGGCCACCTGATGTGAAGAGCTGACTCATTTGAAAAGACCCTGATGCTGGGAAAGATGGAGGGCAGACAGAGAAGGGGACGACAGTGGATGAGATAGTTGGATGGCTTCACTGCCTCAATGGACATAAGTTTGGAAGACTCCGGGAGTTGGTGATGGACAATGAGGCCTGGCCTGCTGAAATCCATAGGGTCGCAAAGAGTCGGACCCGACTGAGTGACTAACCTGAACGTAGCCTCTTTTCAAGTGTTTTTTCATCATCTGTATGATTTCTTTTGGGAAATGACTATTTAGATCTGCCTGTTTTGTTACGAAGGTGTTTTTTGTTTGTTTGTTTGTTTTTGATACTGGGCTACGTAGCCATTTGCATATTTTTGAAAATAATGCCTTGGTAACTAATGGGAACTATCTGTGTAGCACAGGGAACTGCCCTCCATGCTCTGTGATGACCTAAATTTAGAAGAAAATTAAATGAAAGAGGTTATGTTTATACACTTGTACACCTAGTGTGATTTGTGTACAGCAGAATGTAACACAACATTGTTAAGCAACTACATGTGTATGTGTGTACATACTCTAGGCTCCAATTAAAGGATGTTCTAAAAGAAGCAGATGTAATCTACAATAACAGAACTGAGAACAGGGGTTGCATGGGGAAAGACAGTGTGGGGAAGTATACCAAAGAAATTATCTAGGATGATGGGGGAAAAAATTATTTTTTCAATGAGCATTAGATATATAATCTAGGTGAAATTGCAGAAATATTTCTGAAATGGACATTCCAAACAGGGTCTTGCCAAGTGGCTCTATGTATTTATAAATTTACTAGATAATGTCATATTGTCCTTCAGAAAGTTGCGTCACACTATGCGCTCACAACACTGCTGAAACACTCCTTTTCCAATTTGTCATCGTCCATTTGGAGGAAAAATTTGGTATATTTCAACTTTGTCATTGAACTTTGGCAGTTTTCATGGTGAGAAATCATAATCCATTATTGTTTTCGTTTGCATTTATTTTATTACCAGGTAGGTATGACATTTCTTCCTGATTTTTGGTAATTTTCCTTTTTTCGGGGGAGGGTAATTTGTATGTTTTTTTTTTTTTTAATTATTGTTTATTTCACAATTCTCTTCTATTGGGTTTTTCATCTTTTCTTATTTTAAGTTTGGACTCTGCATAAATGAGGTAAATGAGTCATTTGTCAGCTGTCTTCCAAATATTTCTCAATTGTCATTTTATAATTCCGTGTTTATTTTCTATTCAGTCATGCAGGAGTTTTACTACAAAAAAAGTTATGTAAATTTTCCCTTTTAAGCTTCTGGACAAAGAACATGTAAAATAAGAAATTTTAAAGGTGGCCCAAAACTCTAGGAAGCTAGAGGGTGTGGTTAAAAGAATCGGGAGAGGTCAACGCTTTCTGACTTGCTCCCCATACTCCCCTAGAGGTGTCAGGATGAGGCTTTGTGAGGTCAAGGCTCACCAGGGCCTCCATTAGCTGTGCAAGTGGCTTGCTGACCTCATAAAGTGTAAGGGTGTGGCCACCTGGGGAAGGGTATATATAGGGGTACTCAGGGGCTCTGAAGTCGACCACTGCAAGTCTTCAAAATTACTAAGGTGACTGGGAAGGCTCTAGAGCACTGGAGTTTCAGTTTTAGCATCATTCTTGGAACAGCTGAGTCTAGATACCCAGGAGGAAAAGATGAAGATCTCCCATCAACTGAGGTCCAAAGGATGTGTCAAGGTGAGCTGAACCCACCTAAGCTCCTCTTGTCTTTCTCTGACTTATTTAGTATGATCATCTCTAGGTCCATCCATGTTGGAAAAAATAGCATTATTTCGTTCTTTCTTATGGACAATATTCCATTGTATGCATAATATATCTGTCTTTATCCACTCACATATTTAAGTGCCTTAAGGTCGTTTGCATGTCTTTGCTACTGTACATTGTGCTACTATGAACACTGTTGTGCATATCACTTTTCTGATGGGAGTTTTCATCTTAATGGATATATGCCCAGTAGTGTTATTGTTGGATCATATAGTAACTGTATTTTTAGAGTATAAAAAAACTCTATACCAAGGAAGGAGATAATGGGCAGGTAGTTCAAAAGGAAGGAATATATGTATACATATGGCTGATTCATGTTGAGGTTTGAAAGAAAGCAACAAAACTCTGAAAAGCAATTACCCTTAAGGAAAAATAATTATAATTATTATAAAAGACCTGCTTACTGTTTTCAATAGTGGCTGCATCAGTTTCTTGATTTTCATGTATAGTAGTGGTAGTTAAAGTCACTCAGTCATGTCCGACTCTTTGCGACCACATGGATTATACGGCCCATGGCCAGAATACTGGAGTAGGTAGCCTTTTCCTTCTCCAGGGGATCTTCCCACCCAGGGGTCGAAACCATGTCTCCTGCTTTGTAGGTGGATTCTTTACCAGCTGAGCCACAAGGGAAGCCTGATTTTTCATGTATGCTGCTGCTGCTGCTAAGCTGCTTCATTGTGTCCTACTCTGTGAGACCCCAAGACGGCAGCCCACCAGGCTCCCCCATCCCTGGGATTCTCCAGGCAAGAACGCTGGAGTGGGTTCCCATTTCCTCTCCAATGCATGAAAGTAGAAAGTGAAAAGGAAGTCGCTCAGTCCTGTCTGACTCTTCGCGACTCCATGCCCTGCAGCCTACCAGGCTCCTCCGTCCATGGGATTTTCCAGGCAAGAGTACCGGAGTGTGGTGCCATTATAGGATGTTGTTGATCTCCCTGCAGTACATGGTTGAGTTACATGTTCTTTTTCAAAATCTGTTTTGTTTTGTTTTAATACATACTCTTAGGAGTGGAGCTGCCAGGTCATATGCTCAGTCTCTCGTATTCTTGAAAAGACAAATTCCAGCAATCAGAATCCAACAACACATTAAAAAGATCATACATCATGACCAAGTGGGCTTTATCCCAGGGATGCAAGGATTCTTCAATATCCTCAAATCAATCAATGTAATACACCACATTAACAAATTGAAAAATAAAAACCATATGATTATCTCAAAAGATGCAGAGAAAGCCTTTGACAAAATTCAACATCCATTTATGATAAAAACTCTCCAGAAAGCAGGAATAGAAGGAACATACCTCAACATAATAAAAGCTATATAAGACAAACCCTTCAGCGAAGATTATCCTCAATGGTGAAAAAGTGAAAGCATTTCCTCTAAAGTCAGGAACAAGACAAGGGGGCCCACTTTCACCATTAATAATCAACAGAGTTTTGGAAGTTTTGGCCACAGCAATCAGAGGAGAAAAAGAAATAAAAGGAATCCAAATTGAAAAGAAGAGGTAAAACTCTCACTATTTGCAGATGACATGATCCTCTACATAGAAAACTCTAAAGACTCCACCAGAAAATTACTAGAACTAATCAATGATTACAGTAAAGTTGTAGGATATAAAATCAACACACAGAAATCCCTTGCATTCCTATACACTAATAATGAGAAAACAGAAAGAGAAATTAAGGAAACAATTCCATTTACCATTGCAATGGAAAGAATAAAATACTTAGGAATATATCTACCTAAAGAAACTAAAGACCTATATATAGAAAACTATAAAACATTGGTGAAGGAAATCAAAGAGGACACTAATAGATGGGGGAATATACCATGTTCATGGATTGGAAGAATCAATATAGTGAAAATGACTATACTACCCAAAGCAATTTATAGATTCAATGCAATCCCTATCAAGCTACCAACCGTATTCTGCACAGAGCTAGAACAAATAATTTCACAATTTGTATGGAAATGCAAAAACAACCTCGAATAGCCAAAGCTACCTTGAGAAAGAGAATGGATCTGGAGGAATCAACCTACCTGACTTCAGTCTCTTTTACAAAGCCACACTCATCAAGACAGTATGGTACTGGCACAAAGACAGAATTATAGATCAATGGAACAAAATAGAAAGCCCAGAGATAATTCCACACACATATGGACACCTTATCTTTGACAAAGGAGGCAAGAATATACAATGGATTAAGGAGAATCTCTTTAACAAGTGCTGCTGGGAAAAATGGTCAACCACTTGTAAAACAATGAAACTAGAACACTTTCTAACACCATACACAAAAATAAACTCAAAATGGATTAAAGATCTAAATGTAACACCAGAAACTATAAAAATCCTAGAGGAGAACATAGGCAAAACACTCTCCGACATACATCACAGCAGGATCCTCTATGACCCACCTCCCTGAATATTGGAATTAAAAGCAAGAATAAACAAATGTGACCTAATTAAATTCTAAAGCTTCTGCACAACAAAGGAAACTATAAGCAAGGTGAAAAGACAGCCTTCAGAATGGGAGAAAATAATAGCAAATGAAGCAACTGACAAACATCTAATCTCAAAAATATACAAGCAATTCCTACAGCTCAATTCCAGAAAAATAAATGACCCAATCAAAAAATGGGTCAAAGAACTAAATAGACATTTCTCCAAAGAAGACATACAGATGGCTAACAAACACATGAAAAGATGCTCAACATCACTCATTATCAGAGAAATGCAAATCAAAACCACTATGAGGTACCATTTCACACCAGTCAGAATGGCTGCGATCCAAACACCTATAAGCAATAAATGCTGGAGAGGGTGTGGAGAAAAGAGAACCCTCTTATACTGTTGGTGGGAATGCAAACTAGTACAGCCACTATGGAGAACAGTGTGGAGATTCCTTAAAAAACTGGAAATAGAACTGTCTTATGATCCAGCAATCCCACTGCTCACCATACACACTGAGGAAACCAGAAGGAAAAGAGGGATGTGTACCTCAATGTTCATAGCAGCAGTGTTTATAATAGCCAGGACATGGAAACAACCTAGATGTCCATCAGCAGATGAATGGATAAGAAAGCTGTGGCACATATACACAATGGAGTATTACTCAGCCATTAAAAATATACATTTGAATCAGTTCTAATGAGGTGAATGAAACTGGAGCCTATTATACGAGTGAAGTAAGTCAGAAAGAAAAATACCACTACAGTTTACTAATGCATATATAAGGAATTTAGAAAGATGTTAACAGTAACACTGTAAAGGAGACAGCAAAAGAGACACAGATGTATAGAACAGTCTTCTGGACTCTGTGGGAGAGGGAGAGGGTGGGAAGATTTGGGAGACTGGCATTGAAACATGTAAAATATCATGTATGAAACGAGTTACCAGTCCAGGTTCGATGCACAATACTGGATGCTTGGAACTAGTGCACTGGGACGACCCAGAGGAGTGGTATGGGGAGGGAGGAGGGAGGAGGGTTCAGGATGGGGAACACATATATATCTGTGGCAAATTCATTTCAATATTTGGCAAAACCAATACAATATTGTAAAATTGAAAAATAAAATTAAATTAAAAAAAAATAAAGGGCACTTAGTAGTGACATTTATAATGACTCCTACCAAATATATCTCACTAGTACCATAAAATTCCCCTTTAACAATGTTTCTCTACCATGTCTTCTCTGTATAGTATTTGGTACTTTTTCACTACTCAGAGGTGATAACTCATTAGCATAGTTGGATTATCTATGTAATACACTGGGCTTCTCAGGTGGCACTGTTGTTAAGAATCTTTCAGCAAAGGCAGGAGTCAAAGGAGATGTGATTTGGGAAAATGCCCTGGAGGAGGAAATGGCCACTCATTCCAGAATTCTTGCCTGGAAAATTCCAAGGACAGAGGAACTTGTTGGGCTATGGTCTCCGGGATCACAAAAAGGTGAAGCTAAAAGAGTTCTTAGTAATTCACTATAATGAGTGTATTTCATGTGCTTTTAAATAAATACTGAGAACTGTATTTACCTGTTGGTATTTTCTTCCAGATATGGTGTGCTATTTGACATTTTTCATCCACACAAAAGAGTTAGCAATTTTGGTTTTTTGTTTTCATTTCTGTATTTATGTATTTATTTTATTCTTATTATTTTTTACTTTACACTATTGTAGTGATTCACCATACATCAACATGCATCCGCCACAGGTGTACACATTTCCCCCATCCTGAACCCCCTCCTACCTCCTTAGCCATACCATCCTTCTGGGTCATCTCAGTGCACCAGCCCCAAGCTTCTCTTATCCTGCATGGAACCTGGACTGGCGATTCATTTCTAATATGATATTATACATGTTTTAATGCCATTCTCGCAAATCATCCCCCACTCCCTCTCCCACAGGGTCCAAAAGATTGTTCCATACATCTGTGTCTCTTTACCTATCTCGCATACAGGGTTGTCATTACCATCTTTCTAAATTCCATATATATGTGTTAGTGTACTGTATTGGTGTTTTTCTTTCTGGCTTACTTCATTATGCATAATAGGCTCCAGTTTCATTCACCTCATTAGAACTGCTTCAGATGTATTCTTTTTAATGGCTGAGTAATACTCCATTGTGTATATATGCCACAGCTTTCTTATCCATTCATCTGCTGGTGGACATTTATGTTGCTTCCATGTCCTGGGTATGAGAAACTGTGCTGCGATGAACATTGGAGTACACGTGTCTCTTTCCCTTCTGGTTTCCTCAGTGTGTATGCCCAGCAGCGGGATTGCTAGGCCCTTTGGCAGTCCTATTTCTAGTTTTTTTTTTTTTTTTTTTAAGGAATCTCCACAGTGTTCTCCATAGTGGCCATACAAATCTACATTCCCACCAACAGTGTAAAAGGGTTCCCTTTTCTCCACATCCTCTCAAGCATTTACTGCTTGTAGACGTTTGGATCGTAGCCATTCTGACTGGTGTGAAGTGGTACCTCATTGTGGTTTTGATTTGCATTTATCTGATAATGAGTGATGCTGAGCATCTTTTCATGTGTTTCATAGCCATCTGTATGTCTTCTTTGGAGAAATGTCTATTTAGTTCTTTGGCCCATTTTTTGATTGGGTCATTTATTTTTTGGAATTGAGCTGTAGGAGTTGCTTGTATATTTTTGAGTTTAGTTTGTCAGTTGCTTCATTTGCTATTATTTTTTTTCCCATTCTGAAGGCTGTGTTTTCACCTGGCTTATAGTTCTTTTGTCGTACAGAAGCTTTTAAGTTTAATTAGGTCCCATTTGTTTATTTTTGCTTTTATTTCCGATATTCTGGGGGGTGGGTCATGGAGGATCCTGCTGTGATGTATGTCAGAGAGTATTTTGTCTATGTTCTCCTCTAAAGACAGATATATTTAAAGCTCAGAAGCCTTTGGAATATTAAGTGAGTCTGTTTTTTTTTTTCCCAAGCAGTTTGAGCTGTATTTAAATGTTGATATTTTCTTCTTAAGAGTGTCCTGTATTTCTTTTTCACTTATTTTATTTTATTTTTTTTTTTGATGAGTGACTACTGTCATGTTCAAGGGTAGGTGTCATATCAAGTCCAGCAATAGGACCTTGTGTATATCAGATGTCCATCAATGATAGTTTTAAGGCTGCTGTTACAGAGAAAACTCTATGCTGCAAGGCTTTATTATTTGCTCCTTTTTAGGATGGCCTGTGATGTCTGAGAGTTTTTGTCAGGCCTGGGAGTACATTAGAGCAGAATGAGCCAAAGGATGCCATGAAACCTGATGTATCCTCACTTTTGGATCTTTGAAGTAAGTGCTCATATTCTCTTTAAGTTGAAGACAAGGATGAGTTGGTTTTACATGTACAGATTCTTGTTCTGAAACACTGAGATGACATTATGTATTCAGCGGTGCTTGCTTTTCCCTACATATTATTAGAAATTGTTTTGTCTACCACTCTTGCTGCAATAGGTTTATACGGATTTTGTATTTAATATGTATCTGTGGGAAGAAATTAATACCAAGTTCCAGATTTATCCCTTCCATCCACCAAGGTCCTTGGCTACCATAAGTTTCTTGCCAGTTTGGATGTCCACATCACATTTGTGTGGGCACACACTGCAGTGGATTTCTGTATCCCACCACTCCAATGTATCCCATGATATTTCTTGAAATGTTCCTTCATTTAGTGTGATGATCTCTGGATTTCTCTCTATCGGTGAAGAGGGCCTACTTTCAAATTTCAGTCCTGATTAAAGCTTCATTCCAGACCTATATCACACTTCTTTATCCATTCCTCTATCCAAGTACACTATCTTACCTTTCATTGCTTTGATGTTCTGAATGATGCAGCAGGATCTAGTTTGGCGTGTGTGGTTTTTGAAATCTGTTCATGTCTGAAATGCTGCAGGAGAGGATCTGATTTACCATGCTGTCATGACCTCTTTATTTATTTATTTTTCTTTCATGGGAGTGCACCTTTCTAGTCATGTCCATAGTGGCTCTTACCAGGTCCATTAAAGCATTACCTTAAAGCGTCCACTGTACTACTCCTACTCTGCCATTGATGCCATGTCCAGGATTTGACAGTGGCCCTTTTCCATGCTCAGGCGAAGGTGATAATGTCCTCAGAGTTTAGATGTCTGTATCTCTTAGAATTCACCCTATGTGTCATGTGCTTTTTTAAAGAAACATGGAATTATGTTTAGCTGTTCATATCCTCTTCCTGTTAGCTTCTCCCAAGTTTACTTTACTTATTTTCCCCTCTGTGAACCCTGAAAATTTGTTAAGGGTGGATATCAGTTAGAGCTCAGCCCCCTTGTGAATATTGTGGCCATCAGCAAGAATTTTAAGGTTGCTGTTAGAGAAAATGTCCACAAGGTGACAGCATTTCTTCATTCCCTCCTCTTGTACCCATGGTAACAGCAGCCTCTGTGTTATTCCCAAGTCTGGTTGTAAATGAGAGTAAAATGAGACACAGGTAGTCACCAAAAGTTTTGGTTGTTTACTCTTTGATTTTTTTTTTTTAAGCGAAACTATATATTTTTTAAGACTATTAACACCATTGTAGTTGTTGCATAGAAACAGTTCCACCTTCCTTTCCATAGACACTTGGAGGAATTTAGCTCTGGTTATTGTCAGAGGTATCTTTTGGAATCTATTGAGTACATATCTCTTGATACAGGAGGTCCATGTGGATTATGAATTGCATAGGTATTTGTGGGTATAAGTCTATTCCAGCCTTGACCTGTTGGCCTCTCACCCACCAAAACCCTTTGCCAACTGTAATTTTCTTACCAGGAGTGTAAGTCCATTTCACTTTTCCTTGGGTACTCATCCCATCAATATGTTTTTTAATCCCTTCTGGAAGGCATATGTTGTAATATCTCTTTAATCTGCCTTTCTTTACTTACTGTGATTCGCTCTAGGTTTCTGCATATTCCTGCAAATGGCTTTTTTTTTTTTTTTGCATTTTCATAATGTCAGACTCATATTTATTGTGTCTCTATGTCCCATATGTTTCTCTTTTAATTTGCAGCCAGCGATTCTCTTTCCTTTCATCTCTTGGGCATTGTGACTGCTGCTCCAGGGTATGTTTGTAGAGGTGGGGGTGTTGTGTGTGTTTTTCACGATCTGTTGATTGCTCAAATACTCTGGAAGTGGAGCTGACATATGACATCATCTACATCATTTTGTGATTCCTAGGTACTTTGGCAGCCATGCTTATAAAGTCTCTGAGCACTTACCTTACCTCCCACCAATGGCATACAGGGTTCCCCTTTACTAACATTGCTCTACTCTTTCTTGTCTGTAGACTTTTGGATAATGGCCTTTTTGGTTTCCCATTAGTGATATTGCCTTGCAGTTTAAGTTTTCAATTCACTGATAATAGAGCAAATGAGGCACATTTCCAGAGGCTTTTTTCTAAGCATTGACTAAGTATTTACCTGTAGATGTTTCCTTCCTGACATGTGGTTTGCGCCCGTTTTTGTTGTTGTTGTTGTTTGTTTGTTTGTTTGTTGGCATGCCATACCTGGCCATTTTCTAAGGGTCAATTCAGCTCGGTTGTTCAGTCATGTCCAACTCTTTGTGACCCCATGAATAGCAGTACGCCAGGCCTCCCTGTCCATCACCAACTCCCGGAGTTTACTCAGACAGGTTCATCGAGTCAGTAATGCCATCCAGCAATCTCATCCTCTGTCATCCCCTTTTCCTCTTGCCCCCAATCCCTCCCAGCATCAGAGTCTTTTCCAATGAGTCAACTCTGGATGAGGTGGCCAAAGTACTGGAGTTTCAGCTTCAGCATCATTCTTTCCAAAGAATTCCCAGGACTCATCTCCTACAGAATGGACTTGTTGGATCTATTTCCAAGGGACTCTCAAGAGTCTTCTCCAACACCACAGACCAAAAGCATCAATTCTTCAGTGGTCAGCCTTCTTCACAGTCCCACTCTCACATCCATACAGGACCACAGGAAAAACCATAGCCTTGACTAGATGGACCTTTGTTGGCAAAGTAATGTCTCTGCTTTTGAATATGCTATCTAGGTTGGACATAACTTTCCTTCCAAGGAGTAAGTGTCTTTTAATTTCATGGCTGCAGTCACCATCTGCAGTGCTTTTGCATCTCCCAAAAATAAATCTGACACTGCTTCCACTGTTTCCCCATCTATTTGCCATGAAGTACATGGGACCGGATGGCATGATCTTCATTTTCTGAATGTTGAGCTTTAAGTCAACTTTTTCTCTCTCCACTTTCACTTGCATCAAGAGGCTTTTTAGCTCCTCTTCACTTTCTGCCATAAGGGTGGTATCATCTGCATAACTGAGGTTATTGATAATTCTCCCTGCAATCTTGATTCCAGCTTTTGCTTCTTCAACTCCAGAGTTTCTCATGATATCACACTGCATAGAAGTTAAATAAGCAGGGTGACAGTATACAGCCTTGACTTACTCTTTTGCTATTTGGAACCAGTCTGTTGTTCCATGATGAGTTCTAACTGTTGCTTCCTGACCTGCATACAGATTTCTCAAGAGGCAGGTCAGGTGGTCTGGTATTCCCATCTCTTTCAGAATTTTCCACAGTTTATTGTGATCCACACAGTCAAAGGCTTTGGTATAGTCAATCAAGTAGAAATAAATGTATTTTTCTGGAACTCTTGTTTTTTTCATGATCTAGCGGATGTTGCCAACTAGATCTCTGGGTCCTCTGCCTTTTCTAAAACCAGCTTGAACATCAGGAAGTTCACGGTTCACATATTACTGAACCCTGACTTGGAGAATTTTGAGCATTACTTTACTAGCATGTGAGATGAGTGTAATTGTGCAGTAGTTTGAGCATTCTTTAGCATTGCCTTTCTTTGAAATTGGAATGAAAACTGACCTTTTTCAGTCCTTTGGCCACTGCTGAGTTTTCCAAACTTGCTGGCATATTGAGTGCAGCACTTTCACAGCATCATCTTTCAGGATTTGAAATAGCTCAAATGGAATTCTATCACCTCCATTAGCTGTTCTCATAGTGATGCTTTCTACGGCCCACTTCATTTCACATTCCAGGATATCTGGCTCTTGGTCAGTGATCACACCACCCTAATTATCTGGGTCATGAAGATCTGTTTTTGTACAGTTCTTCTGTGTATTCTTGCCACCTCAATTCTTGTTTATTCAGTGATATTCTAGCAAGTCTCTTCTTTGTCCTGGATTAAGTTTTCTGTTTCTCTGGATGGTTCCCATCAGCAAACAGAATGACTATAATCTTACCTCTCATTAAAAATCTGTCCTTTGGTGACACATCGCCTATGCTTTTTTTATTTCATATTTGCTTATGCTAGACTTCTGCAGAGTTGTTTGTAGAATCTGTTATCTCCAGGTCTCTCATTTTCCTTTAAATTCACTCTTGTCAAAGTCAACAGTGAATTCCAAATGTTTAACTCAGTGGTCAATTTTTAGTTGTTATTTTATTTAATTTATTGACAGCCTTTATCAGAGCAGTGCATTTCCTCCTCCCTGGAAAAAAATGTTTCATTTGTGTTACAGAATGCTTCTCTTTCCTGCTTCTTTTCTACCTACAGTTCTCCCACATGCAATGTGTGACCTCTGTGTCTGGCTTTATTCAGATGTCACATTTTCTTTTAAAATATTTATTTATTTTGCTATGTGGCATGTGGGATCTTAGTTCCCTGCCCAGGGATGGAAACTGTGCATAGTCTTAAACACTTAAATATTTCCAGGGAAGTCCCCTAGTTTGTGTATTTTCAAGATTCATCCACTTCTTGGCTGTATAGCAATGCATTTTAATGGCTGTATATGGTACATCAATATGGTATATGGCTTACATGAACTCCATTGAGAACAATTACCACGATTTTTTATCCATTCATCAATTAATAGATAATATTTGGATGGTGTATTCTTTGTGGCTCTTGTGAGTAATGCTGTTGGGAACACTGTTTTTGAATGGACTTAATAGTTTCAGGGATTTTTTTTTATATATATACAAAAGAGTGAGATTTCTGGATCATATGGCTACTATATATTTAATTTTTGAGGTACTGACAAACCAAAGTGGTTGTACCATTTTACAGCAATATATTTTCAACAATATATTTCAGCAGCATATTTTCAACATTTTTCAACAATATATGAAGATTCGTTTTCTCCACATCCTCTGCAGCACTTGTTATTTTTCCTGGTTTTGATTATAGCCAAGCTAATGTGTGTGAAGTAGTATTTCAATGAAACTGATTTACATTTTGCTAAGGGCTTCCCTGGTGGCTCAGAAGGTAAAGTGTCTGCCTTCAATGCAGGAGACCTGGGTTTGATTCCTGGGCCAGGAAGATCCCCTGGAGAAGGAAATGACAATCCACCCCAGCACTCTTGCCTGGAAATCCCCTGGATGGAGGAGCCTGATAGGCGACAGTCCATGGGGTCGCAAAGAGCCGGACAGGACTGAGCGACTTAATTTCTTTCACTTTCAATCATGTTAAGCAGTATTTTTGGTGAAATGTCTATTCAAATTCTTTTCCTGGTTGTTAAAAGTTTTTAATTGTTGTAAAAAAAAAATCTAACTTAAATTTTCACCGTTTTAACCATTTTTACATGCTAAGTATTTCACATACTTTCATCAGCCTTTTTGGAGAAAGAAATGGCAGCCCACTCCAGTATTCTTGCCTGGAGAACCCCATGGACAAAGGAGCCTGATGGGCTACAGTCCATGTGAAAGCAAAGACTTATACATGACTGAGCAACTAATACACACACACACACACACACACACACACACACACACACAGTTACAGTGTTGTTTTATTGTTGTTGTCATAGTTTTCGCTATGCTATGCAGCTTGAATGACAGTTTCCTGGTTGAGAACCCTACCCAGGCCCCTGATAGGAAAGCGTGGAGTCCTAACCTCTGAACTATCATGGAATTCCTTATCATATTGTTAAGAAACATATCTTTACACCTTTTCATCTTGCAAAATTGAAACTATACCCATCACCTGTCTCATTTAACAACAACTCCTCTTTTCTTCCCTGTTTCCCTAGATCCTGGATTCCATCATTCTACTTTGTTCCTTTCTATTGCTTGACTATGTTATATATTTCATATAAGTGGAAACTTACAGTATTTGTCTTTTTTTATGACTGGCTTAATTCCTTTGGCTGGATGTTTTATTTTTTAAGTGAATTTATTTTTTATTTATTTTTTAACAACAATAATATATTGGTTTTGCCATATATCAAAATGAATCCACCACAGGTATACATATGTTCCCAATCCTGAACTCTCCTCCCTCCTCCTTCCCCATACCATCCCTCTGGGTTGTCCCAGTGCACCAGCCCCATGTATCCAGTATCATGCATCAAACCTGGACTGGCAACTCGTTTCATATATGATATTATACATGTTTCAATGCCATTCTCCCAAATCATTCCACCCTCTCCCCCTCCCACAGAGTCCAAAAGACTGTTCTATACATCTTTGTCTCTTTTGCTGTCTCGTATACAGGGTTATGGTTACATCTTTTGAAATCCCATATATATGTGTTAGTATACTGTATTGGTGCTTTTACTTTCTGGCTTACTTCACTCTGTATAATAGGCTCCAGTTGCATCCACCTCATTAGAACTGGTGCAAATGTATTCTTTTTAATGGCTGAGTAATACTCCATTGGGTATATATACCACAGCTTTCTTATCCATTCATCTGCTGATGGACATCTAGGTTGCTTCCGTGGCCTGGCTATTAGAAATACTGTTGCAATGAGCATTGGGGTACATGCCTCTTTCAATTTTGTTTTCCTCAGTGTGTATGCCCAGCAGTGCGATTGCTGGGTCATATGGCAGTTCTGTTTCAAGTTTTTTAAGGAATCTCCACACTGTTCTCCATAGTCGCTGTACTAGTTTGCATTCCCAGCAACAGTGTAAGAGGGTTCTCTTTTCTCCACACCCTCTTCAGCATTTATTGCTTGTAGACTTGGATGCCAGCCATTCTGACTGGAGTGAAAATGTCCCTTATAGTGGTTTTGATTTGCATTTCTCTGATAATGAGTGATGTTGAGTATCTTTTCATGTGTTTGTTAGCCATTTGTATGTCTTCTTTGGAGAAATGTCTATTTAGTTCTTTGGCCCATTTTTTGATTGGGTCATTTATTTTTCTGGAATTGAGCTGTAGGAGTTGCTTGTATATTTTTGAGATTAGTTGTTTGTCAGTTTCTTCATGTGCTATTATTTTCTCCCATTCTGAAGGCTGCCTTTTCACCTTGCTTATAGTTTCCTTTGTTGTGCTGAAGCTTTTAAGTTTAATTAGGTCCCATTTGTTTATTTTTGCTTTGACTTCCAATATTCTGGGATGTGGGTCATAGAGGATCCTGCTGTGATATATGTCAGCGAGTGTTTGGCCTATGTTCTCCTATAGGTGATGTCTTAAAGGATCATGCAAGTTGTAGCATGTGGCAAAATTTCCTTTATATGGCTAAATAATATTCGATTCTATGTATATATCACATTTGATGGACGTTTAGATGCTTCCAACTCTTAGATGTTGTGATTAGTGCTGCTTTGAGCATGGCTGTGCAAATATCTCAAGACCCCATGTTAACTTCTTTTGAATTTATATCCAGAAGTGGAATTGCTGAATCATGTGGTAGTTCTATTTTTAGTTTACTGAGGAGCCTTTATACTGTTTTCTGTAGCAGTTGCACCATTTTAAAATCTACCCATAACACACAAGGATCCACTTTCTGTACGTGCTTGCCAAGAGTTGTCCTTTCCTTTCTTTCCTTTTACCTTTCCTTTCCTTCATATGTAAATATGCACACATGCACACACAATATTTTCCATATCCTTTTCCATTATTATTTATCACAAACTATGAATATATTTCCTTGTGCTATACAGTAGGATCTTGTTTATCTGTTCTATATATTAACATTATAGTTTGCATCTGCTCATCACCAGCTCCCAATCTATGCCTCCCCCACCCTTCCCCTCTTGGTAATCACATAGTCTACTCTCTATGTCTCTCAGTCTGTTTCTGTTTCATAGATAAGTTCGTTTGTACCATATTTTGGAGTCCACATGTAAGTGATACCATATGATATTTGTCTTTCTCTTTCTGACATCCTAAGTATTCTTTTTAATGCTAGTGTACAGTCAAGTGTTTACTTAATTTCTTTTTCAAAATGTTTGTTGCTATTGTATAGAAATCTGCTTGATTTTTAAAATATTTATCTTGTATTCTGCAAGCTTTTTATTACTTCTAATACTTGTGGTTTCTTCAGGATTTTCTATATATAAAAGTATGTTATATCCAATATACTTTGACTTTTTCCTTTCCATTCTGAAGGCTTTTTTTTTTTTTTTAAACAACCAAAACAATAATTCCTTTTTCTTACCTGATTGCTCTGGTTATAGAACTGCCAGTATAATATTGAGCCAATGTGTGGGATAGACTTCCTCGTGTTGTTCCCAATCTTAGGGGGAAAGCTCTCAGTTTTTCATTATTAAGTATGATGTTAGCTGTGGGTCTTTTACAGGTACCCTTTGATTGAGAAAGTACTCTTCTGTTGTTAGTTATTAAGTGTTTTTAACCCCTATTATGGATAGGTGCTAGACTCAGGGAAATGCTTTTTCTGCAGGCAAATATGTTTTTTGTTCTTTATTGCATTAAAATGGCATAATGTCGATTGAATTTCATATAATGAACCAACTTTGCATACCTGCATAAATCCCACGTGGTCATGGCATATAACCTTTTTTATATGTTGTTAGGGTTTTTTTGCCAGTGTTTTGTTGAGGACTCTTGCATCTGTATTCATATGGGACATTGGTTGTGTGTCTGTGTGTGATGTCTCTGTCTGATCTTGGTATTAGAGAAATACTGACCTCATTTTGCCTGCTTATGGGGAAGAGACATGTGGAGTGAAGGATAAAGCATTGTTGGATTTAAGTTTAGTCAGGATTAGAGGGAGAAATTTAGGATGTATCAGTGTGGATTTGGGGTGAGATTATCAAGAGAGTTCATTCTCAATTTCCTAGGCCTGTGTTAAGTGCTTGATATCGAATTATGCTGTTTGTTAACTATGTAGAGATACTATATACTTTGAATTTGTGCCCTATTTTCTGTATTAATATTTATGAAATTAGTATTTGTGAATCAGTTGTCATGTGCATTTAAGATAAGGTTTTTTTTTTTTTTTCAGTTTTCCTACAAAACAAGATGCCATTGAATAGCTGATGCTTTAAAAAAAGGAGTTGTTAACCTTAAGTCTAGGAAATAAGCTTGTTTGTCTTTAAGATATGGAAACACATTTAAAAATTATACATTTGCTGAAAAAGATGCAGCTGGTGTGTGGTTAACTTAGAATTCCAGGTTAATCTTCTTTGACTCCAAAGTCCATATTTCTAAACACTGTAAAATAGTGCTTTTGTAAAAAAAAATTGTCCTTTACATGTGATTTGACCTAATGAACAGTGGTGGGTTTTCTTTCTTTCTTTCTTTAAATAGAAAATATTAAAATCAACATGGGACAAAGCTACGATTCTCGAGTCATGTAGACTTGTAGTCATAGGTTTTTCAGCTGTCATTTAGTCTCTTTGATGCTAAATGTCTTTATCTGTAAGATAAGGGTGTTTATAACTACCTTAGAGTTTTGGAGACAAACAAATAGCACATTTTTCTGTACTTAAATAATATGTAGTATATTTATACTTAGGTGGCAGTTTATTTCAAGGAAGCACTGGGACTTGTGGCCACATCCTCCAAGAATAAAAAAAAAGTACTTAAAATATGGAACGACCATGTATGTTACATGAAAAAGAACAAGAGCCAGAACCACAGAAAAGCAAGGGAGAAATCAAATAAGTAGATGATGAACACGCTGAACTGATCTTTTTGGAGTGGAACATGTAAATGAAGATGCTGATGTGATCTTTGTGGGGATGACCTCAAATTCAAAACCAGTCATTTCAAACATACTGAACAGAGTTACCCCAGATTCTTGTTCAAGGAGAAAAAAGTATGGTCACTTCAGGAAAGATAATGCTCAGAAATTACAGCCTGTTAATCATGTGACTCCTGCATCAGAAGCAAAGACTGTCTTGCCACTTTCTGTCTCTGAATCAAGATCAACAGATAATCCTATTATTATCGAGCCTTTGTCCAAAGCAGATTCTAAAAATATTTCACCACAAATAGTGCCTAATAGCTTTTCAGAGTTATGTTCTCCTTTGATTACCTTCACAAGTTCATTGCAGCATCCAGTAGAAACAGCAGTTATGCAGGAGCTATGGATAAAAGTCCTCATGTATCAAAGTGACTTTCCACTTCTGAAACAAATAGCACAAATCCCAGAAAGCCTAAACTCAGTGATGGAATTATAGGAGAACATTCTTTAGCTTTGTCCCCTCCAGATATTTTTCAAACAGTGACTACTCAGCAAAGCACGCCAGACCGTGTTCATACCTCATTAAGCCATGTTCAGAATGGAGAATCTTATCCAATACATTTTCTAAAGGACAATGTCCATTGCAAACCTATAAGCCCTTTAGGGTCAAATGGACTGACAAAAATTGACTTTCCAAGTGTAGCAAGTCAAAACAAGATTGTTGATCCCACAGAAGGCAATCTGATTGTGTTACTCTGTGACTTCTACTATGGACAGCATATAGGAGATGGGCAGCCAGAACCGAAAACTCACACAGCCTTTAAATGCCTCAGCTGCTTGAAAGTTCTAAAAAATGTTGAGTTTATGAATCACATGAAGCACCATTTGGAGCTTGAGAGGCAGAGAGGTGACAGCTGGAAATACCACACCACCTGCCAGCACTGCAACTGCCAGTTTCCTACTCCCTGCCAGCTGCAGTGTCACATTGAAAGTGTCCATACTTCCCAGGAGCCCTGCACAGTCTGTAAAATCTGTGAATTGTCCTTTGAGACAGATCAGGTTCTCTAACAGCACATGAAAGATAATCATAAGCCTGGTGAAATGCCCTATGTATGCCAGGTTTGCAGTTACAGATCATCATTCTTTGCAGATGTGGATGCACATTTCAGAACTTACCATGGTAACGTTAAGAGTTTACTTTGCCCCTTTTGTCTCCAAATGTTTAAAACTGCAACACCATACATATGTCATTATAGACAGCACTGGGAAAAGTTTTCATCAGTGTTCCAAATGTAGGCTACAGTTTTTAACTTTTAAAGAGAAAAGACAGCACAAGACCTAGTGTCATCAAATGTTTAAGAAGCTTAAGCATCTAGAAGGATTACCTCCTGAAACAAGAGTTTTTTTTCAGGTATCACTGGAACCCCTTCAACAGGATTGGTGGAAGTAGCATCCATTACTGTGAACACATCTGATTCTGAACCATCATCTCCCAAATCTAAAAGCAGGAGGCAAAAAAAAACATTAATTCTACTTTCATTAAGTCTGAAGCAAGTATTTCAGTCAAAGTTAAAAACCCCATTAAAAACAAAAAATTCAAATTTTAGAATTATTCAATAATATCAAATATAGGGCAACCAATGTGTAATTTATGTGTTTTTGTTTTAAATACATGAAGTACAGCTTTGTTTAAATATTGAGATGTTATTTAAAAATATAGTACCTGTTTTTCATATAAGTGTTTTAACATGTAAAAATTATGTGTGTGTGTGTGAGAGAGAGAGAGAGGTGGAGAAAGGAAAAGTAACAACGTATTTTGGTATTTCATGTTATTTGCAAGTTCGAAAGCTCTGCTGCTGCTGCTACTGCTGCTGCTAAGTTGCTTCAGTCATGTTCGACTCTGTGCGACCCCATAGACAGCAGCCCACCAGGATACCCTGTCCCTGGGATTCTCCAGGCAAGAACACTGGAGTGGGTTGCCATTTCCTTCTCGAATGTATGAAAATGAAAAGTGAATGTGAAGTCACTCCGTCGTGCCTGACTCTTAGCAACCCCATGGACTTCAGCCCACCAGGCTCCTCCATCCATGGGATTTTTCCCACAAGAGTACTGGAGTGGGGTGCCATTGCCTTCTCCACTATACATATAATCTGTAGAGTGTTTAGCAATGAAATTTTCAACTCTTTTCATGCCTTGAAGATCTCAGTATTAACTATATAGCCAGATTGGAATGGCTTTGTTATGGTATGGTCCTGTGTGCTGCTGAACTCTGTGAAGTGCCTCTGTTGTGCTGTTCTAAGATAAAATGGTTCCGAAAGCCTGATGTGTAGATGTTGATGGAGAAACTATGATGTGAGTTTGGACCAGACACGGGATTTAGTTAGTGGAGAGCTGTGGCTTCTTGTCCCAGTTGAGGAATTAAAATGCCTGTTAGGTGAGAGGCGCCTGCAAAGATCAAGCAGGACCTGTGTATCATTGACTGCAGTTGGAGAAGCAGAGACAGTTAATAGAATGAGGCCTGGTGCCTGTGGACCTCCTGTTGAGTGATCAAAAGGGGAATTTGATTCATTCCCTCTCCTTTCCCATTTGGCTGGCCTTTAGTCAAGGTGAAGTAGCCCTCTCGGTCTCCATCACAGTAGTAAAGCAATTTAAGATTCCCAAAGAAAAAAGCCTTGACATCCAGTTTGATTTGTACTGGACCCATAGTTTTAACTGAAAAGGATCAAACACAGGGAACCTTTTCAGTTTATGAATTGAGCTAAATTTAGTTCTCTTTCCCTTAAGCTACAAAGGAGTTGTCCGAGAAGAGTAATTGTAGTGGATACAAAGGGTCCAGGGTGATTAAACCCTCTATAGAACTTTTCCTTACCTTTTCCAGTTACATGTGTCTTACCCTAGTTTAACATGTGATGATTTCAGTTTTGTATCTTATCTTGCCTTGGGCACAAATGTATTAAAGTTAACAGCTAATTCTTTGTGTAATTTCGCATTTTATCAAACTAATACTGGGTTTCCATCTTACTTGACACAGTCTGATGTGCAGGAATTTTCTCGTTTATTTCAGTAATTATCAGGTCATAGAGTTATCATCCTTCCTCTACTCTACCCAACTACCTAGTCTGTGATTATACTTGTGGAAACCTTTTTTCGTGTGATCTCCAAGGGCTCTTTCACAGACCTGTGGTGTACCCTCTAAGTATTGGTTCCTGAACATCAGCACACTTGGCTTCCTCTGTGGGTTCCTGGAGTTGAGTCTCCTCCTGGAGTTGAATGCCATACCTTCTCCACTTCTGGCACAGATATCTAGAATCTCTGTGCACCATTCAAGGAACCTGGAATCTTGGCTGTAGACCTATGTCAAGAGAAATCTCTCCATTTCCTCTTCCTTTCTCCTCCTCTTTGTCTCTCCCCACTCTGTCTGCACCCCCCCCCCAATTCATTTAAATCCTCTAAGCTTTCACAGAATGCTAGAAAGTGATAATCACCAAGGGGTTACCATCCCTCTCAGAACAAAAGAGGAAGGACTACAGATAACTAAGCTGTAGTGAGTCTCTTGCCTCCATTTTAGGTAATTTCCTGAGTGTAAATTCAAACACAAGTAAATTGTATTTATTTACTCAATGCTTGATTGATTGGTTTGCACTTTTAATATTTTACTAGGCCTTTCCAGTTAGTTCGCTTGGGCCAAAGCACTCTGCTAAGTGTCAGCTTAAACTGCTTTTAGTTGTATAACGAGTGTGTGTGTGTGTGTGTGTGTGTGTGTGTGTGTGTGTGTGTGTTTGTCTTCTGGTCTCAGGTGAAAACTCTATGTATAAATGTGCAGACTATTGCATTCTTATCTCCTTTATTCTATTTCTATAGTAAAAATATGA
The DNA here is from genome assembly GCF_002263795.3 of Bos taurus. Taxonomy (NCBI): domain Eukaryota; kingdom Metazoa; phylum Chordata; class Mammalia; order Artiodactyla; family Bovidae; genus Bos; species Bos taurus. The sequence continues at coordinate 27,324,991 of NC_082638.1, forward strand.
AATGTTTTATTTATATGTTTTTATTGTTGCTTAGGATTATCAATACTGTTACTGTTGTTTGCTCTGTAATATGCTCCTAAAGAGTACAAGTTGTATTTATTGCCAAATGAAAAGTTTCCAGTGATATGGTCCCTGACTACTTCCTCTCTTCCATTCTCTGTCATTCTACTCTCCTATTTTCCCCACTGCTGCCCTGTTTTTGACAACACTGGCCTTGCTTTCCCTAAGCAAATTCAATTTCTTCCCAATCCAAAGACTTTGCAAATGCTCTTCTTCTGGGAATGCTCTTCCCAGAAGAAGAGCATTGCTACATCCCTTGTTTGAGCTTCCCCAATGCTGTTCAAATCACACAATGAAATCCTCCTCACACCCCTCCTTTTCCTTCTCCTCCTTAAAGACACTTTAAGTCTCTATACTCGTCTTTCCTGTCCAGCCTAAAGTTCCTAGATTTTCACACACACACACACACACACACACACACACACACACAAAACCTGAAAAGAGATAATAACATCAGGGCTTTGCTTCATAAAATTAACTTGAGTAAGTTTCTGTGCCTGCCGAACAAAGATAGTTAATACTGAGGTGAGTTCTTTCAGGAGCTTCCTCTATTTTCCTATTGATATCTCTATATTTTTTTTCAGGCAATGGCACTTTGTTTTTTTTTACAAATGTATTGAATATCTGTCAAGATGACTATTTTTTTATTGCCTTTGGTGAATTTCCTTGTCTACTTTGCTTGTTCTTTCAGGTAAAATTTATTGTTTTATTAATGTTGCCAAAACATTGTCAGTAAAATTACTATTTATAAAAATAAAATGTTTTTTAAAAAATTATTTCTGCTGTCCATCTTTTTACAAATAACATAGCATTTTTTTTGTTTGTTTCTTTTTTTTAAATAATCTTATTGTGTTGTCCAGAAATTCTAAACAGTGATGTGTAAATGGGTTTTCTGGTTCTTAGTACCATCAAAGGCAATGAGGATATGGCTTAATAAATTTCTGTTTCTGTTTTTAGATTTTAAAGAGAATTGTTTCATTGGATATTTACAACATCTGTTGAGACATTTACTTTTCTTTCTTTCTCCCTTACTTTCCTTTTCTTCCTTTCTTCCCATGACTGTCTTCCTCTTTCTTTCCTTCCCTTTCTTTTCCCAGGTTTTGGCTTGACTTGACCTTTCCTGAAACAAAAGTAATTCCACTCAGGGTTGAATATTACCATCTCAAAATCCCATTCCATGTGTCATTCATTTCTAGTATTGGAATTAACCTCCTCTTCCGTTATTAGATTGGCTACAGTAGTATCAATGTTTCTGATTTTTTTTTTCTTTCGAAGAAGCAGCTCTTGTTTTATTATCCCAACAAGTTTTATTTTTGTTGTTTTTTATTTTTGTTTCAATTCATAATACCTTCTACTTTGTTTAGGATTTTTTCTTTATAATCATACATTTTAAAAGCTTTCTTTACAAATTTTATGGAAATATATTTGATTTACAATGTTGTGTTTCAGATGTATATCAGAGTGATTTAGTTATGCATACACATGTCTATTTTTTAGGTTATTTTTCATTATAGGTTATTACATGAGACTATTTCTTTTCTTTCTTTTTTTTTTTTTTTTCACTAGATGGTTTAGGGCTTGACCTATCTTTACTTAAATAACCTATTTTGTCTGAATCCCAAATGGTTTTATGTATACATTTTTTAAATTAAAATTTCATTCTCTATGATTTTTTGGCACGGTAATTCCAAAGATTTCACTTCTTGCAGGTGAATGTTTTAATTTATAGTTTATTGAGAATTAAGTTTTCCTTGGAGGTCTGAGGGTATGTGTGTATATACACTGGCATGTCTATATACAGATCCTTTTAAGATTACTACATTTTTAAAAGATATATAAATATATTTTAAAAGATATTTTCTGTTTGTATGGTAAAAACATGAAATGTTTTAATTCTAGAAATTTGTTCCCCTAAGGAATATAGTATAAAAAGTAAAGGTATAGAACTATTCCTTTGAGAATAATCCCTACTAACAGAACCTGGAAATGTTAAACAAATGATTCATAACACTTCCTAAAGGTGGTAAGAAAAATGTTATTCAAGGTAAGAGTACTACAGCGGGGGTCTTACAATACGGGAGAGAGAGTGAGCTTAAGCCTGACTCCAGCAGGGACACAGCTGGGATTTATAGCTAAGGAACAGGGTGGGTCCATGTGATAGCAAAGAGAGACTGGGAGACTGAAAAGCAATGAACAACAACAGAGTGGGTGTCAGTGGATGGAAACTTATTAATATGACCATAAGGGTGCCGGTGGATTCTGGCTCAACTGAGACAATCATTGCTGAGGCTAGGCAAGACTGATAAGATATTGAGGTGAGTGATAAAGAATTTGATCTGATCTGAGGGTGGTCAGATCAAGGGTGAAGTATGTTTTCTAAACTGAAGTAGCAGAATCTAGCTTAGATTGGACTAAATGGACAGGCGCCCCGGTATAAAGACATGAGCCAAAGTTGGCAGTGCATTAATGAACTACTGCTGCATAACAAATTATCCCAAAGCAACAGCTTAAAACAATATTATCTCATACTGCTGCTGAAAGTTGGGAATCCAGGAGTAATTCAGTTGAGGGTTCTGGCTCAGGGTTTCATGAGATTGTCGTCATCTGAAGCCTTGACATGGGCTGGTGGATTTCCTTCCAAGATGGCTTACTCACATAGCTGTTGAAACCAGTTTCCTTGCTGGCTGTTGGGAGAAAACCTCAGTTCTTTCCCATGGGCCTCTCTACTGGGCTACCTGAGTGTTCTCAAGATACGACTAAGCTGGCTTCTAGAGTGAGTGATCCAAGAGGATGAGCAAGGAGGCTGCAGTGCCTTTTGTGACTTAAAGAGTCATAGTCAGACACTTCATTTTCATTTCTACAATATTCTAACATTAGAAGTGAGCCACTAAGTCCAGCCTACATGTAAAGGGGAGTATAAGGACCACCCTTGAAGGAAAGGATTTGTGGACATACTTTAAAACCACATGGTACACCCATGGCCACAAATTGTTTACATACTTGTATGTCCAAAATGCATTTTCCTGCAAATGCTTTCAAGTAATTTATCCATTATAGCATTAACTGGAAGTTCAGGACCTTGTCATCGAATTCAAGTCCAGATATGGACCAGGGTGCACTTGGTGCACTGAACACTCAAGTGTTCAGTCACTCAGTTGTGTCCTACTCTTTGCGACCCGATGGACTGCCACATGCCAGGGTTTCCTGTCCACCATCTACTCCAGAGGCATGCTCAAACTCAAGTCCATTGAGCTGGTGATGCCATCCAACCATCTCATCCTCTGCTGTCCCTTTCCCCGGCCTTCAATCTTTCCCGCATCAGGGTCTTTTCTAATGCGTCAGTTCTTGGAATCAGGTTGCCAAAGTATTGGAGCTGCAGCTTCAGCATCAGTCCTTCCAATGAATATTCAGGACTGCTTTACTTTAGGATTGACTAGTTTGATCTCCTTGCAGTCCAGGAGACTCTCAAGTCATCTCCAACACATCAGATCAAATTATACAAGTGTAGTTCCTCTAGACCTGATGATCTGTGAACAAAAGAGATGAGTTAATCTGCTCACTTTCACAGCCAACATACAGTGCTGGGTCAGGCATAGATAACCTTCATGGACACTCCTGTTCCAGAAAGAGGAGGGGAGATGGGAGTCAACAGTAGCAGCTCTGAAATCCCACGGGTTCTTGTTGGCAGTCCTTTGATTAGGGTTTAAGGCCTGGAAACTTCCTAGGCTTCAGTCTCTGAATTTTTAATTCTGCCTTCTGACATGATTCCATTGCAGGAAAGGTGGGTAGTATATGGTTACAGTGAAACAGTCTCCCTAGCCTGCTTCCTGCTTGTCGAAGGTAGAAGTTCAGAGCTCTCTTATTTTGTACTATTGCTGGTCCTTTCAGTCCAAGCTGAACTTAAATATGTTATCTTAAAAACTTGGTGTGTCTCCTGATAATCTTACTGGTTTTCATGGTAAAGCACTCCACTCCAAAGCCACCATCACACATGTCTTCATAATAAGGCCTACTCTGTCTTGGTTTTCTGCTGAGATAGCTGAGGGATAACACCCTGAAACTTGGTACAAGTCTTATTGTGTGACTGAAATGTCTCTGAGTGACACCCCTGAACTCTTTGGAGGGCATTGGCCTGCCTAAATAATGCCATGAAGCATCCCCTTCCAGCTTTCTGAGGCTTAACAAAGAATTTTACACTCACACTCATCTTTAGACCACGTTTATTAAAAATAAATAAATAAATATGAATTGATGTATAAGTGTTATAAAATGTTATATTTAGACCACCTTATCTCAATGCCCTGGATAGAACCTTGCTTGAGAGCCATTAATTTTAGCATCCTCTGTCATGTTAAAAGACTGGAAAATTTCCAATTCAGCAAGTTCTGTCTTATTTTTTAATAGTTTCTCTTAAATATATTTTTTTAATTTCCCTTTATATTTTACTATAGGCAGCAAGAAGAAACCAGGAAGCACTTTTGGCTGTTTGGCTGGAAATCTCCTTAGCTAGATATCTCAATTAATTAAGTACAGTTTCTCCTTCCTGGTATATTTCTACTTTTCATAAACTGCAGATATAGTGGACTTTTCTCTGCACATTCCCCAGGCTCTTTTTTCCTGCCTCTACTTTCTGCCAGACATCCTGGGTGCACCCCTGTGATCCCACTTAGAACGTGTTTGCTCAGTGAGATAACGGGGATCGAATCCCTGGCTTCAGTGCTTCTGCTGGCCAGAGCATATGTACCTTTCTCTAACACCTTCATGTTTTTGCTATCCAACTTCCATCACCTGGCTAGGTCAATTCTGGAAGCTCATACTCACAAGCACACTGGCAGGGACTTCTATGCCCATGTGTGCACACACATGTGCGTGTACACAGTAACATCCCTGAGAGGAAACGCACACGTGCAGAACTACAAGCTTTCTTCTCTAGGAATATGAATTTTGGTAAGTACCTTTGTGCTCACAAACAAAAAGTAACTTTCTTTTCCTGGTTGTTTCCTTTTGCTTGTTAATTAATCATGTCACCTTGCACTTCTAACTCTGTGCTGCTACTGCTGCTAAGTCACTTCAGTCAAGTCTGAGTCTGTGTGACCCCATAGACAGCAGCCCACCAGGCTCCCCCGTCCTGGGATTCTCCAGGCAAGAACACTGGAGTGGGTTGCCATCTCCTTCTCCAATGCATGAAAGTGAAAAGTGAGAGGGAAGTCGCTTAGTCATGTCCGACTCTTCGTGACCCCATGGACTGCAGCCTACCAGGCTCCTCTGTCCATGGGAATTGCCAGGCAAGAGTACTGGAGTAGGGTGCCATTGCCTTCTCCATCTAACTTTGTGACTTATCCTCAAAGGTTACAAAATCTTGGCATTTGCCAGTGACACGGACCGACCAGCAGAGCAGCAAGCAGGGTTGGAAGCACTTGCCATGAACAGCTGTATGACATGCACCTGTGTTCTGCATTCTCCCATCACCTTGGACAGCTTCACAGTACCAGTCACATTGGCCTGATCCATGTGGGGACAGAAAACAAGGACCTTTGGGCTCAGCTGACTTGGAGAACCTCTCTCTCGGTGTGCACCTATCTAGGTCATTCCTTGTCAATGTTGTGCCCCTCTTGCTAGCCTACCACCCTTTATGGACAACAACATTCTGAGTGAGGCCTTCTGTTCTTCCTATCTGTGTAGCTTTATGTGTGCACCTGTCTACATGTGCCCCCAAAGGCTATCTCCATGTAGCAGGAAAAGGCCAAAGAGACGCCTGAGCCTCCAAGAGCCCCAAGAGACTGTGATAGGCCTGGGTCTTATCCAATGTTGTGAGAAAGGTGCACATGGATACAGGGTCTCTTCAGATACAAAGACTGGAACCTGAGGCCATAAAGGTAAGGTGGCATTCCTACACGTCCTCCCTTCTGTTTAACACTACCCATGCACATGGAGTCCCCAAACAGATGATGCCCTGCAAAATCTTCCCTTTCTGGGCCCACAGCTCATGAGTCCCTTGGGCGGAAAGCAGCTTTTCTATCTCAAAGGCACCAAGACGGCTTGAACCACCAAGGCCACAGTGATTTGCTAGATGTCAAGACTCTCTTCCAGTTGCTCTCATTAGGCCCAGGTAGGACTCCCTACAGTCACACATCTCTGCTTGCCTACACAGCCCACATGCCAAGGAAGCCAGCCTCCATTTGGGCCCAGGAGCATCCAAGACGGTCACCTGGAACGCAGCTTCCCTCTGAGCATCACCTGGTTTCAGATCCCCTATGACAAAATCAGAGATTTTGCTTCAGCGAGACTGCTCGAATTCTCTCAGATGCAGACGCACATTTTGCCCCTCAGGCCCCCAAAGCCAGTGGCAAGACCCCAGAGGAAAGAAGAACTTCACATCAGGACTTTCAGCACCCACCATGGCATATCTTTGGCAGGACTGCTATTGCCTAGACCCTGGACCCTGAAAACCAGCAGGCCCCAAACTGCCCCCAGGGGCTTCCCTGTCTCCCACTCTCCTGAGGTCCTTTGAGACATGCAATTACTCCTTGCTCACTCCGTTCCCTCCCTCACAGGCTCATCCGGGCAGAGGGTCAAACACATACAACCACCTGTGCTTTCCTCGCCTTTCTGCACTGCCAGGGAGGCAGGCTGGAAGTGCCTGGAGGCATGCCACACTCACATCCTGTCTCTCCTAGGATGCCTGTGATTTTGCAGGTACAGCTTACTTTAGCATGTCTCCCATTTTGTGTCACAGTGTGTGCCACCCTCAGGGAGGGAGTGTGCTGGCTGATGGGCTGCTCCTGGGCAGCACTGGCCCAGGACCTTCCCAGTTCTCCTTTTCACATGTGTGGAACAAGTCTCCAGTGCAGCAGGCAATCTGTGCCTCTTTCTCCTTCACGTCTCTGCCCAACTCGGAAGGACCTTAGCCTCCTCACCATCGTGGGTCTTGCCACAGCCATGTCCACCATTTCAACAGGCCAGCCATGGCCCCCCGAGACTCAGGGCTCCACAGGCAGTGGTTTAAAAGCCCCACCCTACCTGATTTGCCCTGAGTGAACCCTCAGACCATGAATCCCTTTTCCTGGTCCAAACACACACAACAACACAGTAGAAATGGTGAGCGTGTTTTTTGTTTTGTCTAATTGCAGATATCTGGAGCCATGGTCAGGAGTTATCACTGGCCATCCTTTCTTCATTCCCATCCTGGACAGGGTCAGTGCACAGATATGGCGACAAACTCCTTCAGACTGGGAACGCCTCGTGCCTCCTCTTCTGGTTACTCAGCACCTCCTCTCCTGTCGCCTTCATCTCTGCATCTGCCCTGGGCCGGATACACACAAACACACAGAAACACAGCCAACACAAGCACATGCGTGTATACACACATGCTTGGCATAGGAACACAAATGCAAACAGGGAACACAGGTATTTCAGGAGCTGAAGACGCCCATGTCCATCAATGTTGGAGATGGTGTCAGTCGGCACCATGTCCTGCCTTTGGGGCTCCCTGTCCACCTCCTCCCCAGATTCATCCGGATTTTCCCAAGGCAGCCTGAAGCCACTTCGAGTGCAGCATGTGTGGTGGTGGTGGTGAGATCCGAGTGGTGAATGTGGAAATTCACCCAAGATCCCAAAGTCAGCACACAGGTGCACTGGGACCACCGAGAGGATGTGCTTTCAATGATAGGCCATCGCAGGGTAAGGGGCGGGAGTGAAGGGCCCAGTTAATCTCAAACTCAGTGAGCAGCAGGAGGCTGGAGAATGGCAGGACCCAGGGACGGATGATTCTGACACAGACACTTAATTCACCCTACCTCTAGGACTCTAGTGGAATAGGGTATCACCTAGGTATCACCTAGGACTCTTGTGCTGCAACCATAGCTGACTTGAGGGAGACTTACTTCACTCACGGACACACTGAGTCCCCCATGCCCCCAGTCTCAGCAAGTCACCTGCTACATGCATAACCCAAATTCTGGCTCTGCAGCCAGCTTGAATGAACCTGAGCATCCCCATTTGGGAAAGGATAGTGTCCCAGCTATGATAAGGCTGTCTCTCAGGGCCTATCTCCTGACCGCCTCACCACATGTGTTTCTGTCAGTTATCTCTGATGGAAGAATCATCCTCCCCGAGGTAGTACTTCAGGGGATCGTCCCACATGTCATTGCTGATGAGCTTCTGGCAACACGAGCAAGGTCAACCCAGGGCTGACCAGGCCCTGAACCCTCCCATGAGCAGCCAAGAACTCCAACATTAATCATCACCTGTGTGCAGGCCCAAAGCAGCCCCACATCAGCAATCATGTTCAATTCTGGGCCATTGTGGCCTGACAGCCAGTTGAGAAAATTAAGGCTCCTGGTGTCCAGACTGTGGCTGGGGGATGCCCATTCAAAGTCCCAGAACTAGGGGACTGGAGTGGAATGACATGCCCTGTTCCCTGCGGAAAGACGGGAGACTGGGGTGGACTCCACAGGTGGATCATCTACATGCTTGCACACCCACACTCATCACCCTGGGAGCCACGTGTTACCAGTGATGTCAAGGTAATACTCCTTAATGATCATGGTGTTCAAGAAGTAGGGGTTGTCCTGAAAGGAAAAGATCAGCTTGCAGCGGGACTGCAGATGGCTCCGCACCTGCACCTGCCAGGGTAGGGAGGAGGGAAAAGGTGCAAACTTCTAGGGGCCTCAGCTTGCCTCCCAGGCAGGCATTAACAGCTTCCACGACTCCTCTCCAAAGTCTCACAGCACAGGAACATGGCTAACAGGATCTTCCCACTCCCTGCCAGGTCCCATACCCATCCTTTCTCAGTCTTCCTCACTGATCTTCAAGTCGATCATGTAGCCGAGAAAGTCTTGATCTTGGTCGCTGATCATGACAGAAACTTGAGGGTGGCTCATCATCTGCTTTAGGTCAAGGAGCCATTCAGGGAGCTACATGCCAGGCCAAGAAGAGCCAGGAGCATCAGTCCTAGTCTGGGGTGGAACAAAGATATTGGAAAAGGCATCTGCAAGGAGCTGGGCACTGCCTGTTACCTGGCCACCCCTGATGTCATCAGGCTTTGCCATACCATCAGACACGCTCATGGCTCTGGGCCCCTTGTGGTGGTGTGCATCTGAGGTGGTCTGCATTCTTCAAGCAAGGACTGGTTTCTGACCGCTACTGTTCTCCTCCAGACCTGTGTATGCTGGGTAGTGGCATGTCACTGCTTACATGGTCAGATTTGCAGTCCTGTGACAATCTGTGTTTGAAAGCAAAGGGGTTTTGTGTGTGTGTGTGTACGTGTGTGTGTGTTGTGTGTGTATGTGTATGTGAATGACTCCCATGTCTTAGCTATATGCAAGGATCACCCGCATTTACAGCAATAACTGTGTGTAGATGCTGCTCTTGTGTACCATCTCTGGTCATTCCTGACTTGGAGGCCTCAGGTGCTGCTCCTCCTCAGATGCAGGCCTGAAGGAGACACTCAAAGGCATGGCTGCAACACGTACATCTGTAGCCCTGCCCAGACCCTACTCTGCTGGGCCTTTGGAGCTTGCCAATTGCCCAGGACCACATTTTCTTCAGGGGCCTCCAGCGCCCTTCCTGTGCCCTCGCCCCCTCCCCTTCCTCCTGCTCCTGCCCCTTCTCCTCCTCCTCATGAGCAGTGGACCCAAAGGAGCAGCGGAAAGGATACAGTTTTGGCCCAGAAGCCAGGGATGCCCTGGATGATGGCACTCCCCCAAGCCAAGTGATGCTTCCTCCTCTGATGGTAGGCCCTGTGGTTTTGCTCACACTCAGAGCTCAGTTCCACCTGCAGGGCGGCCAGTGCCTTCAGGACATCTAGCGCCTGGTGCTCACTCGGACCTCCCGGCTTGTCCTGGCCCTGCTCCTCCACCGTCTTCTCCTCCAGCTCCTGGGAGGACCACTGTTTCTGCTCCTCATCTGTCACAACCTCCACCTCTTCCATGATGTCTTCTGCAAGCAGCCGGAACTCCGGCCGGATCCCTGCCACGTCTCCGTCCACCAGGGTCTGGCTGTCTTGCATTGCCTCCACCCTAAAGAGGATGGCCTCTTCACTTGGCGTGACAACTGGTGGTTGCAAGGTTCCAGCTGCGCACAGCATCAGGATGGCAGGTCGCGGGATGAGGGGTGGGGGCTTCTCCCTGAGTACTGGGGCTCACAGCTAAGGGTCCCGGGACGCTCCCGCCTTCCTTTGATCGCCTCTCACGCTTCTCTTGGCCCAAGCTGGGGCAGATGTGAAGGGACACGATATAACAGCACAGACAATGGTGCATAATGGTGACCAGGCTGCAGTAAACCTGTGGGACCCACTAGCTCTTTGGGGGCGGGGAGTGAGGGGGATGGTCAGGAGGTGGGGAGTGGTGTGTTGGGGGTGGCGTGAGGCCAACGAAAGGGGTGCCGGACAGCCCAGGCCAGGGTGAACGGGCCCTGGGACATCAGCGGAAAACAGGCAGGAGCCTAGGCTGTGAGCCAAGCACAGGCTCCTTGCCCAAATCTAGACCAAGGGCGGAGAGGGTAGTGGGCGGCACCCTTATGGACATGCCCCTAGACTGGAGGGCATCTTCCGCGGTTCCTGTGTTCCAGTGTCCCGACGTGGCCAGATTGTGCACCAGGATTGTAGAGGGTTTTGCATGTGGCTGGGGTAGCCCCAGGCGCTGTCATTGACCTGGCCCTGGAAATTCCAACCACGGGTTCCTGCTCCACAATCCAAACAATACCCTCCTGTGTCCCCTGGGACCGGCAATAGCTGGGAGCTCTCCCTGACTATCCAAAGGATATGCAGGGGTGCCAAGTGGCTGGATACTTTTCTTCATGGGACAGAGAGCCTGTTGCTGTCCTGATACTAGGGGAGTAGGGAAAAACCCCGACATTTGCTACCGTTGATCTCCACTGTTCAGGGAGACCACAGGTTTAGGGTGCAGAGCTCGCTCTTTGTCTCTCTATCTTTGCTTCCGGCATAGCACTGTTTTGGACAATCCTTCTGTGTGTGTACCAGGCACTGATGTCTGTGTGTCTCTGTCTCTCTAAGTAGTGCTGTTGCCGTCTGCCACTCTCTGGACAGCAGCTCTCAGAAAAGACGCTTATCCTTTGCAAGCCCTTCTGGTCCTGACAGAGTTGCAGCAATGGGAGATTAGACGGTTTTAGTCCATACATTCGGAGAGTGCTTTCTCAACCTTGAGAACCAACAGTGGGCGGTCACTGCTGAACTGCAGTATTGGACGTGTGACCCTCCCTCCCTCGCTGGACAGATGTGAACACTGCACAGGCCTGAGGTGGCTTGGCCACACTTTGCACAGAGGGAGAAATGGGGCCCGCTCTGCTGGCATGAGGGAACTCCCTGAACCTTGTTCGAATGCCTTCCAGGGAGACTCTACAGACATTTCTCCATAAGTTCCATGACTCACCGGTGTCGGAGACATGCATGTCTGCCACTTACCCTATTGAGGCCCTTTCAAAGTGGTACTGTTCTCCATGTGAGAACACATCCCAGCCTGCCCTATCACACAAGCCTGTGGGGCCTGAAGCAGCAAGAGGACCAAGCTAAGCCAGCCATCCTATAGTCCTGATATATGATATACGCATTCTACAAAGAGCTTGAACATGGACAGGACCCACCTGATTCAGTGCAAGGACTGAGATGTGGGCTCAAGAGTGTTTGCTGGGGGCTTGAACAAAGGCAGGACCCAGCCTGGTTCATTGGAGCGACTGAGATGTGGCCTCAGGAGTGTCTGTCTGGATGAACAAGCGGTGGATCCAGCCGCGGTCAGTGCAGGGACCGAGATGTGGGCTCAGGAGTGTTTTTTGAGTGCTTGAACAAGGGCAGGACCTGGCCTGGTTCAGAGAAGGGACCCTGATATGGGCTCAGAAGTATTTCCCACGGGTTTCAGCAAGTGCTGGACCCAGCCTAGTTCAGTGTAGTGAAGGAGATCAGCCTGAGTGTCAGATGAAGGCCAAGGAGTGTTTGTCAGGGTCTTGAACATGTGTAGGACCCAGCCTAGTTCAGTTCAGGGGCGAGAAATGGGGTCAGGAGTGTTTGTCTGGGCTTAAATATGGCCAGGATCTCAGCCGCTATCAGTGCAGGAACCAAGATGTGGTCTTAGGAGTGTTTGTCATGGTTGATATGGGCAGGAAACAGCCTGGTTTGTTGCAGGCACTGGGATGTTGGCACAACAGTATTTGTCATGGCTTCAACTTTGGAGGGACCCACCCTTGTTCAGGGCAGCGAGTGAGATGCAGGCTCAGTAGTGTTTCCTGGGGGATTGAACAAGGGGAGCACACACCTTAGATCAGGGACAGGGAGTGATTTGTGGGCTCAGGATTGCTTGCTGCGGGCTTAAATAAGACCAGAAACCAGCCTTTGAGTCAGATGCAGGCCCAGAACAGTTGGTCGGGGGCTTGAACACGTGTAGTTTCTGGCCTGGTTCAGTGCAGTTTCTGATGTGTGGGCTCAGGAGTGTTTGTCAGGGGTTTCAAAAAGGGCAGGACCCCGTCTGCTTCAGTGCAGGGACCAGGATGTTGGCTCAGGAGCATTTGCAGGGGACTTCAGAAAGTGCTGAACCCAGCCTAGTTCAGTGCAGGGAACAAGATATTGGCACAGGAGTGTTTGTCAGGGTCTTGAACAACTGTGTGGATCACAATAAACTGTGGAAAATTCTGAAAGACATGGGAATACCAGACCACCTGATCTGCCTCTTGAGAAATGTGTATGCAGGTCAGGAAGCAACAGTTAGAACTGCACATGGAACAACAGACTGGTTCCAAATAGGAAAAGGAATATGCGAAGGCTGTATATCGTCACACAGTTTATTTAACTTAAATGCAGAGTACATCATGAGAAACGCTGGACTGGAAGAAACACAAGCTGGAATCAAGATTGCCAGGAGAAATATTAATAACCTCAGATATGCAGATGGCACCAGCCTTGAGGCAGAAAGTGAAGAGAAACTGAAAAGACTCTTGATGAAAGTAAAAGTGGAGAGTGAAAAAGTTGGCTTAAAGCTCAACATTCAGAAAACGAAGATCATGGCCTCCAGCCCCATCACTTCATGGAAAATAGATGAAGAAACAGTGGAAACAGAGGCAAACATTATTTTTCTTGGCTCCAAATCACTGCAGATGGTGACTGCAGCCACGATATTAAAAGACGCTTACTCCTTGGAAGGAAAGTTATGACCAACCTAAATAGCATATTCAAAAGCGGAGACATTATATTGCCAACAAAATTTCGTCTAGTCAAGGCTATGGTTTTTCCTGTAGTCATGTATGGATGTGAGAGTTGGACTGTGAAGAAGCCTGAGCGCCAAAAAATTGACGCTTTTGAACTGTGGTGTTGGAGAAGACTCTTGAGAGTCCCTTGGACTGCAAGGAGATCCAACCAGTCCATTCTGAAGGAAATCAGCCCTGGAATTTCTTTGGAAGAATGATGCTAAAGCTGAAATTCCAGTCCTTTGGCCACCTCATGCGAAGAGTTGACTCATTGGAAAAGACTCTGATGCTTGGAGGGACTGGGAGCAGGAGGAGAAGGGGACCACAGAGGATGAGATGGCTGGATGGCATCACCGACTGGATGGACGTGAGTCTCAGTGAACTCCGGGTGTTGGTGTTCGACAGGGAGGCCTGGCATACTGAGATTCATGGGTTCGCAAAGAGCCGGACACGACTGAGCGACTGATCTAATCTGAACAAGTGTAGGACTCAGCCCAGTTCAGTGTAGAGAGCGAGATATGGGCTCAGAAGTGTTTGTTAGACCTTCAACGTGGGCAGGACCCACCTGCTTAAGTGCAGGGACCAAAATGTGGTTTCAGGAGCATTTATCAAAGTCTTGAACAAGGGCAGGAACCAGGCGGCTTCAAGGCAGGGCGTGAGATGCGGGTACAGGAGTGTTTCCAGAGGGATTGAAAAAGGGGAGGACACACCTTAGTTCAGGGGCAGGCAGTGAGTTGTCAGCTCAGGATGTTTTTCTGGGGGCTTGAACAAAGTAGAAACCATTCTAGTTCAGTGCAGGGATGGAGATGTTGGCTCAGGAGTGTTTGTCAGGGATTTGAATGAGGGCAGGGACCAGCGAACTTCAGTGCAGTGAGTGAGATATGGGATCGTAGTGTTGCCTGGGGTATTGGTCAAGGGGAGGACACACCTTACTTCAGTGGCAGGGAGAGAGTTGTCAGCTCAGGATTGTTTGCCGGGGCTTGAACAAATGCTGGAACTATCCTGGTTCAGTGCAGGAACCAAGATGTTGGCTCAGGAGTGTTTGTCAGAGTCTTGAACAAGTGCAGGACACAGCCTAGTTCAGTGCAGGGACGGTGATGCAGGCTCAAGAGTGTTTGTCAGGGGTTTGAACAAGGGCTTGACCCAGCCTATTTTAGTGCAGGGACTGAGATGTGGGCTTAGGAGTTTTTGCCGGGGGTTTTGACAAGGTGTGGACCCAGCCTGGTTCAGTGCAGTGCGTGAGATGAGGGCTCAGTAGTGTTTCTGGGGGTTTGAACAAGGGGAGGACTCACCTTAGTTCATGGGCAGGGAGCGAGTTGTTGGCTCAGGACTGTTTGTCGGGGCTTGAACAGAGGCAGAAACCATCCTGATTCAGTGCAGGGATGGAGATGTTGGCTCAGGAGTTTTTGTCGGGGATTTGAACATGGGCAGGACCCAGTGCATGGACCGCGATGCACGCTCAGGAGTGTTTGTTGGGGGTTTGAACAAGGTCAGGACCCAGCCTAGTTCAGTGCTGAGACCGAGATGTGGGTTCAGGAGTATGTGTTGGGGGATCGAACAATGGCAGGACCTAGACTCGTTCAGTCGGAGAAGTCAATGGCACCCCACTCCAGTACTCTTGCCTGGAAAATCCCATGGATGGAGGAGCCTGGTGGGCTACAGTCCACAGGGTCACTAAGAGTTGGACACGACTGACGGACTTCACTTTCATTTTTCACTCTCATGCATTGGAAAAGGAAATGGCAACCCACTCTAGTGTTCTTGTCTTGAGAATCCCAGGGATGGGGGAGCCTGGTGGGCTGCCATGTATGGGGTCGCACAGAGTCGGACACAACTGAAGAGACTTAGCAGTGGTAGCAGCAGATTAGTTCAGTGCAGTGACCGAGATGTGGGCTCAGGAGTGTTTGTCAGGTCTTGAACAAGTGTAGGACCCAGCCTAGTTCATTGTAGTGAGTGATATGTGGGCTCAGGAGTATTTGTTGTGGCTTGAACATGGGCAAGGACTCATCTGCTTCAGTTCAGGGACTGACATGTGGGTTCCAGAGTATTTGTCAGGGTTTTGAACAAGGGTAGGACCCAGGTGGCTTCAGTGCAGGGAGTGAGATATGGGATCAGGGGTGTTTCCTGGGGGGCAGGGAGTTGAACAAGGGGAGGACACACCTTAGTTCAGGGTCAGGGAGCTAGGTGTCGGCTCAGGATTGTTTGCCGGGGGCTTGAACAAAGGCAGGAACCATCCTGGTTCAGTGCATGGACAGAGATGTTGGCTCTGGAATGTTTGTCGGGGATTTGAACAAGGGAAGGACCCAGCCTAGTTCAGTGCAGGGACTGAGATGCAGGCTCAGGAGTGTTTGTCAGGGTCTTCAACAAGGGCAGGACCCAGACTGCTTTTGTGCAGGGACCGAGATGTGGGTTCAGGAGTATGTGTTGGGGGATCTAACAAGGGCATGACCTAGACTGGTTCAGGGCCGGGGATGTGATATGGATACAGGAGTGTTTGTTGGGGTCTTAAACAAGGGCAGGACCCAGCCTAGTTTAGTGCAGGGACTGAGATGTGCGCTCAGCAGTATGTGTTGGTGGATCTAACAAGGGCATGACCTAGACTGGTTCAGTGCATGAACCAAGATGTAGGTTCAGGAGTATTTGTCGGGGTCTTGAACAAGGGCAGGACCCTGGCGGGTTCAGGGCAGGGAGTGAGATGTGGGATCAGGAGTGTTTTCTGGGGGATTGAACAAGAGCAAGACAGACCTAATTTCAGGGGCAGGGAGCGAGTTGTGGGCTCACGGTTGTTTGCCGGAGGCTTGAACAAAGGCAGGACTCAGCCTGCTTCAGTGCGGGGACTGAGATGTGGGCTCAGGTGTATGTGTTGGGGGAATCTAACAAGGGCAAGACACAGACTGGATCTTGTGCAGGGCAGGAGATTTGGGCGCAGCAGTGTTGGCCGGGGTCATGAACAAGTGTAGGACCGAGCCTAGTTCAGTGCAGTGACCAAGAGTTTGGCTCAGGAGCATTTGTCGGGGCTTGAACATGGGAAGGACCAGCCTGCTTCAGGGCAGAGCCCGAGATGTTGGTTCAGAGGTATGTGTCAGGGGACTAACTAGGGCAGAACCTAGACTGGTTCAGTGCAGTGACCGAGATGTGGACTCATGAGTATTTTCCAGGGGTTTGAGCAAGTGCTGGACCCAGCCTAGTTCAGTGCAGTGACAGAGATGTGGGCTCAGGAATGTTTCTCAGGGCTTGAACATGGGAAGGATACAGCCTGCTTTTGTGCAGGGACCAAGATGTGGGCTCAGGATTGCACTGGAAAAAAACATGATTGCATTACTAATGAGTGTAATGCCTATATATAACAATTAGGTGTAACTAGTCCATTGTGCCATTTAGGAGCACCTCAAGATGCAAGGCAAATGCAAGGAAGTAGGAAAGGGGGAATTAACAGTACCACAATTATAATGGGGGACTTTAATACCCAACTCACACCTATGGATACATCAACTGAAAGAAAATTAGCAAAGAATCATGAGCTGTAAATGTACTTTTGTGTGTTATCTGTCTTTACACTTACTGTAGTGCCTCTAGTATGGCAGGAGGAGATACTATATAGTTGTCCATATTTCCTACTGTCAGGAAGTTACCTAGAACAATTGGTAGAGTTGGGAAATTGATAGAAAAGTCCTAATACAAAGATGTACCTTCTAAACTAGTGCTATCTTCCTTTTTCATAAGTGGAGAAGTACTCACCAAGAAAGTGAAATCCCAGATATCAGGTTATATGATCTCATAATGGGAATTTTCCAAAGATAGCAGTCTACATGCATATAAGTAAGTCCTGGCTCAAGCCCAGTTAATTATGCTAAATGTTAGAACATGTCTGATAGAACACATCTCCTACAAGTCTCACACACCCTTCCTAAATTAATATCTCTTGAATTTCTAAGCTATGACTCTATACTTGGTATAGTATCATAGGCTGAGGCTTTAAGGTTGTAAAAGCTCATAGAGGACAGAGACCACATTAATTTATTATTACATTTGGAAATATCTCCACAAGGCCTGCAGCCAGGTCTGGGGCAGCTGCCATCACCGTAAATGTCCAGAAGCTAGATCTGAAATCTGCCCTTCATTCTCCTCTCCAACTTCCTCCATCTTATCACCAACCTGTGGTGTTGTCTGTCCCTTGCCCTGGAAAGATACTTTGTTCTTACAGTCTTCATCATCTTCCTTGAGTGCCTACCCATTGCCTATATTTCATACTGTCTGCTGATTGAATGAACAAAATTTATGAATGGAAAGCAGAGGCTGAAGACAGGCCTGCACAGAAGCTTCTGAAGTTACCTAGTGGGAATCTGCATTGACATGTGGCTACGTTGAGTGTTATTACTGACTTGAATCCTGTTAACTTGGTCATCTGGGAAATGCACATTTTCAGTCTGAAACTGGCACAAAAGGCTTTTTTTTTTTCTTATTTCATTTTTGTGTACACCTTCTCTATAGTGTCCTATATCTGGTACTGTTACCTCCAAATATTCCCAGTTGAATGTGCCTTGGGCCTGATATGCACATATTCCATCTTTTAGGCTTGGCTAAGATGGGAGGTTCAGACGTCTTGTTGACACAATTTCTCAAATTGGTAGAGGACTTACAATGTACAATCTTTATCCATTACCAGGACATGTCCTTTGAAGGGCTGCAGGTGTTAACAATGAACTTGCCTAGACCCATGCTTTTGTGGCCCTAATGGCCCTTCATAGAGCTGAGGACCATTTGATTATCCTTAGGCACTTCAGTTTGGACTGGATTTTATCCTTTTGTTTGTTTTTTTAAGCAAATATATACTTTGCAAGCTAGAATTGGTCTTGTGGGGTTCTCACAAATCCAGAGGACTGGCAGTAAGACTGGTGGCCATAGATGATAATTTTTGCCATGGAAAAGGTGACCTCATCACACCTGCAAACCCTCTGTGGGAAAGGCCCAGGTGGCTCCAACCATTTACGGGAGACCTTGTGATCCTGTAAGCTCCCCAATGGCTAGTGCAGCCTATTGTCTTGGTTAGGGGAGGTTAACGGAGGCATGATTACCATAATGTGCCTGCTTTGTGTCATCACTAAAGTAATAGGCCGAAATTGTTCTAGATAACATCCCTTTGCAATGACCATTCCTCAGGATTGGTGAGGTCCTATCATCAGGTTTCAGAAGGAAATCAGTGTGAAGGATTAAAGGATTATACTATATGTTTTTGACAAGGTCATGCTGACTTGCTGATGTGTGTACTTTCTTCTACAACTTTCTGTAAATTATGCCCCTTCCATTATTTCCTAGGGGATATTTACCCATATAATGGAAAGAATGGCCATCCTTGCCGAATCTCTGAAGAAACAGTTAAAAATCTTAGGGGGCATTAGGAATCTGTGAGGATTATCAATTGATGGGTAAGAGAGTTCTTTACCATTTTCATTTCGCTGAGAACCTAAGTAAGTTTGGTGAGTATCATTAAGTCCGACTCTTCCTGATCCCATGGATTGCAGCATGACAGGCTTCCCTGTCAATCACCACTCATAGAGCCTGCTCAAACCCATAACCACTGATTCCGTGATGCCACCAAGCATTTCATCTTCTGTCGTCACCCTCTCCTCCAGCCTCCAATCTTTCTCAGCATCAGGTTCTTTCCCAATGAGTCAGCCTTTCATTTCAGGTGGCCAAAATATCCAGGATCCAGTTCCAGCATCAGCCCTTCCAATCAATATTCTGAACTGATTTCCTTTAGAATTGACTCCTTTCATTTCCTTGCAGTCCAAGGGACTCTCAAGTGTTTTCTCTAACACCACATATCAATAGCATCGATTCCTTGGAGGTCAAGATTCTTTAGGTCCAATTCTCATCTCTTTACATAGCTTTGACTAGACTGACCTTTGTCTGCTTTATAATGTGCTGTCCAGCCTGGTTGTAACTTTTCTTCTAAGGAGAAAGCATATTTTAATTTCCTGAACAGAGTCACCATCTTCAGTGATTTTGGAACCTGCTCCCCCCAAATAGTTTCTCACTGTTTCCGTTGGTTTCCCATCTTTATGCCAGAAAGTGATGGGACCAGATGCCATGAATCTCATTTTGAATGTTGAGTTTTAAGTCACCGGAATCACTCTCCTCTTTTACTTTCCTCAAGAGACTCCGTAGTTCTTTCCATGTTCTGCCACATGAATCGTGTCATCTGCATATCTGATGTTATTGATATTTCTCCCAGCAAAGTTGATTCCAAACCCTGTTGCATTCAGTCTGGCATTTTGTGTGATGAACTCTTCATGTAAGTTCAATAAAGAGATTGACAGTACAGCCTTGAAATATTCCTTTCCCAACTCAGAACCTGTCTATTGTTCCATTTCCTTTTCTGACTGTTGCTTCTTGAGCTGCATACAGATTTATCAGGAGGCATATAACATACTCTAGTAGTCCCATGTTTAGAAGAATTTAAAATGTTTTGTTGTGATCTACACAAACAAGTCTTTGACATAGTCAAAAAGGAGTAGATGTTTTTCTGGTGTTCTCTGGCTCTTTTGATAACCCAATGGGTGTTGGTAATTTGATCTCAGGTTCTTCTGACCTTTTTAAATCGAGCTTGAACATCTGGAAGCTCATGGTTCACATTCTGTTGAAGCCTGGCTTTGGGAATTTTGAGCAGTACTTTGCGAATGTGTGAGATGAGTGAAGTTAAGTAGTAGTTTGCACATTCGATGGATTGCCTTTTATTGCGGTTGGAATGAAAACTGAACTTTTCCAGTGGTCTGGCCACAGCTGTGTCTTCCAAATCTGCTGGCATATAGAGGGCAGCACACTCACAACATCATCTTTTAGAATTTGAAAGAGCTCAACTGAATTCCACCACCTCCACGAGCTTTGTTTGTAGTTATGCTTCTTAGGTCCAACTTGACTTTGCATTCCAGGACGTCTGGCTCTAGGTGAGTGATCACACCATTGTGCTTAACTGGATCATGCAGATCTTTTGTGCATATTTCATCTGTGTATTCTTCCCTCCTCTTCTTAATAGCTTCTGCTTCTGTTACATCCGTACCATTTCTGTCCTTTATTGTGCCCCTCTTTGCATGAAATTTGCCCTTGGTATCTCTGATTTTCTCAAAGAGATCTGTAGGATTTCCCATTCTATTTATTTCCTCTATGAACTGGTATTGATAACTGAGGAAGGTTTAATCTCTCCTTGCTATTCTTTGGGACTCTGCATTCAAATGGGTATTGTTTTCATTTTCCCGTTTTTGTTTAGCGTCTTTGGTCTTTTCAGATCTTTGTAAGGCCTCATCACTTTGTCATTTTGCATTTCTTTTATATGGGAATGGTCTTTATCCCTGATTCCTGTACAATGTCACACCTCCACCCATAGGTCTTCAGGCACTCTGTCTATCAGATAGAATCCCCTGAATCTATTTATCACTTCCACTGTATGATCATAAGCGTTTTGATTTTGCACCTGTAAAATATGCTAATCCCCTATTTCATGCAGAGAAATCTTCACCCAGACTTTTTTCAAAGAAATACAGAGAACTCTTTCTGTTATTCAGGAAATACATGAAATATAGCTGTACCTATTTGATGTTTTAACTCAGATATAAATTTCTGATTCATTGAAAATTCTCTATTTCATGTGTACAGTTCAGTTCAGTTTAGTTCAGTCACTCAGTCGTGTCTGACTCTTTGCCACCCCATGAATTGCAGTATGCCAGGCCTCCCTATCCATCACCATCTCCCGGACTTCATTCTAACTCACTTCCATCGAGTCAGTGATGCCATCCAACCATCTCATCCTCTGTCATCCCCTTTTCCTTCTATCCCCAATCTCTCCCATCATCAGAGTCTTTTCCAATGAGTCAACTCTTCGCATGAGGTGGCCAAAGTACTAGAGTTTCAGCTGTAGCATCGGTCCTTCCAAAGAAATCCCAGGGCTGATCTCCTTCCAAATGCACTGGTTGGATCCCCTTGCAGTCCAAGGGACTCTCAAGAGTCTTCTCCAACACCACAGATCAAAAGCATCAATTCTTCAGTGCTCAGCAATCTTCACAGTCCAACTCTCACATCCATATATGAAGACTGGAAAAACCATAGCCTTGACTAGACGAACCTTTCTTGGCAAAGTAATGTCTCTGCTTTTGAATATGTTGTCTAGCTTGGTCATAACTTTTCTTCCAAGGGGTAAGCGTCTTTTAATTTCATGGCTGCAGTCATCATCTGCAGTGATTTTGCAGCCCCCAAAAATAAAGTCTGACACTGTTTCCACTGTTTCACCATCTATTTCCCATGAAGTGATGGGACCAGATGTCATGATCTTCGTTTTCTTAATGTTGAGTTTTAAGCCAACTTTTTCACTCTCCTCTTTCACTTTCTTCTAGAGGCTTTTTAGTTCCTCTTCTCTCCCATAAGGGTGGTGTCATCTGTATATCTGAGGTTATTGATATTTCTCCCAGCAATCTTGATTCCAGCTTGCACTTCTTCCAGCCCACTGTTTCACATGATGTACTCTGCATGTAATTTAAATAAGCAGGGTGACAATATATAGGCTTGCGGTCCTCCTTTCCTAATTGGAACCAGTCTGTTGTTCCATGTCCAGTTCTAACTGTTTTTTCCTAACCTGCATATAGGTTTCATGTGTACAAATCTAGAAAAAGTTTCATATGTGAACAGTCGAGATTTCATATTTCATATGAGAACATTTCTCCCCAGATTGTTAAATGTGAAATACACAAAATTCCAAGTCTCATATCAGAAGACCTTCATTCAAGCTTTCTTGATGGAAATATACAGAATTTCAGAGCTCAAGCATGAAAATCTGTGGGAAAATTCTACATTTCTTGTAGGAGAATGAATGCACTTTTTTCAAATGTGAAATAGACAGTATTCAATATTTCATGAAGGAAAGACAGCACAAAGATTTTCAAATGAGAAATATGAAAAAATTCCATATCTCATGTGAGAAATCCTGTGACCATATTTTGATATGTGAAATAGACATTTTCATATTTCCTGTCAAAGAATCTGCATCCTGATTTTCATATCTCTAATGTGAAAAATTCCACATTTTAATAAGAAAATATTGTATGTATACTTTCATGTGAGATGTACAGAGAATTCCACATTTCAAGTTGGAAAAATTGTCCCCAGATTTGTATATGTGACTAATAGAGAATTTTATATTTCACATTCTGGAATATACATCTAGATTTTCAAATGTGAAACTGAGAGTTTCATCTTTTATGAAGGACTATGTCATTTCAGATGTCTGTACTTGAAACAGATAATACCTTCATCAAGAGGCGCCTTAATTCCTATTATTCTTCTGTCATTTGGGTGTTGTCATCTGGATAACTAAGTTATCATATCGCCCACATAAATTTTGTGTCTAGCTTGAGATTCATCTAGGATTTTATTTTTTCATGAGGTCCTCTGCACAGAAGTCAAATAACCAGGGCAACACTAGATAGCTTTGACTTATTCCTTTCCCGATTTTGAATCACTTCATTGTCCCGTGTCCAGGTCTAACTGTTGCAAATTTAATAGCGTACACATTTCCCAGGAGACAGGTAAGGAATTCTGATGTTCTTTTCTCTAAGAATTTTCCAAAATTACTTTTCTTTTTCAATGGTTTGTGTGTGATTCACAGTGTCCAAGTCATTAGCAGAAACAATTAAGCAGATATAGATGATTGTATAGTCTATACATCAATTTATGTGTACCTGTTATGACTGAATCACTAACTACACATTTCTGTGTTTTTTTGTTTGTTTATTTTTTGGTCATTGTTGTTATTGTTGTTTTCTCTCTTTATCAAGTAGTCAAGTACCAAGTAGTCAAGTCAAGTATGAACTTGCCAACTTATTCTACAGGAATTAAATTATGCCCATGGCAGTCTCTGACCCTTGAGACTCGCTGAATGGAATTAAGCTTTGAGATTTGAAATCAGACATCGGTACTCTGGGAAAATGTCAGGAACATTCAAGATATAGCTAGATATATTCAAGTGCTGACTTTTTGAGCCCAGTTATGCTATTATATTTTATGTGGAATGTTCTGCATTTCTTCATGCTGATGACAATTTATCATTAAGAGAAATTTTCTAGGGGGAAAACAACAACAACAACAAATGTGCTTGATTGCATGTTGGAAGTCAAAGTAATACCAGTTACGTGTGTACGTAAGCAACGTCCCATCAAACAGAGTAATTCATGTCCACTAATGTTTCATGTTTTGCTGTCAAGGAAAAAGAATAATAGAGCTTTCCAGGAAACACTGAGAAGTTCAAAGAAGGCAGAAATGTAGAAGGATATGAAATGCCCCTCTCTCAATGTATAGATCAGAAGTAACACTTCTACATGGTCAATAGTTTTCCCAGAGCATCAGATAAATACTAGCAGAAGACCCTAGTCCCCAGAGTGTTCCATGTGGGTTTCAGATATACCTGGGTGGGAAGGAATTAAGATGGGAAAAGAAGTATAAGAGGAAGCAAAACAAAACCTGAGCCTTGTGGTGGGAGATGGAGAAGCAGGGAAGAGATTTCCAGAATGAGGCAAGCCCCTTCAGTAAAGGGTAAATTGCTTTGGACTGAAAGGAAGCAAGGTAAGACAGCTGATGAAATATTATTTATATAGAGCAAAAGTTACACAGATAATGTGTGTCGTGGCTCTATATGGCCCAAACTGCAATGCAGCTCAACCAGTGTGCATGGGGTCTGGAAGCTGGACACAGGATTTAGAGTGCCATCCTGGGAGAGGACTGTTGTTGGTTATGTGGAGATGGCCTGACGGAGAAAGGGTGACAGAGAATGAGATGGCTGGATTGCATCACCAATGCAATGGACACGAACTTGGGCAAACTTCAGGAAATGGTGAGGGACAGGGAGGTCTGGCACACTGTGGTCCATGGGGTTGCAGATACAACTGGGCAAATGAACAACAACAATTTCTTGAGATAAAGCTGTTCCAGGGGGAGTAGAAGAGGAAAACATTTGTGAGAACAATGGAAGCGCCAAGTTCTCCCCTAGAGACGGAGGAAGTGGGAAGAGTCTGGCCACCTGGATTAGTGCTCTCCTGAAAGGTGTGCCTTCTGGCCACCTTGTAGAGTCCACTTCTCACACAGCCCTGATCTGTAGGTCAGCAGGCACCAGCATGTGTCCTGAGGGCCTGACCTCCTACTGGGTACCAGGTTCTCGGTTGGTGTGAGATGCCCAGCCCTGTTGGTGGACACTCAGGCTGACCACATGTCACTCCACAGCCACAAGCCCAAGGGAGCTTCCTCCTTGACCACAGCAATGGACCTGAACTGGACTCAGCCGTGGGGTTGTCTATGGAAGGAAAGGTGGGAAAGGTCATGCCTGTCTTTCTTTTGTTTGTTTGTTTGTTTCTATTGTTGGCCAGGCAGTGCAGCTTGCAGGATCTTAGTTCCCCAACTATGTATAGAATCCATGCCCTCAGCAGTGAAAGTGCAGAGTCCTAACCACTCCAGGACTACCAGAGAGTTCCTAGTAGGTCATTTCTTGAGCCTGGCAGATGGCCCAGAAGTCTGATGTTGGCTGCTGAGAGGCAGCCTTCTATGGGTCAGGCTTGGGTGAAGTCACAAAACATCCCTCTCTCCCTGATCTCTGGGAGCCCTGTGACCATGGCCCATATCATAGAAACTTCTGGAGGTAGAGAGAACTGAAGGATGACATACCCCCTCCCCACTCATATTCCTTTCCTGGCTACAGACCCAAAGGCCTTCCAATAAATTCATCTGCTCTCAACCCATCTACAGAAAGCATGCTGTCCTCCTTCCTGGAAACCTTCCCTGAAGAAAAGGTTGAAATCATGTCCTCTGCTTCTTCCTAACATAACATGTGAAGGCTTTTCTGTACATCCTGTGTTAAGCTTCTGCTAGACAGCTATGGGTTTTCTTCCTTTTTTTTTTTTTTTTTGTTAAAACACATACTCCCCTTCACAACCAGGATGATTTGAGCACAGGCTTTGCTCTGTTCTCAAGGTTCTGTCCCTCACAGTCTAGGAGAGAAGTAAAGAAAGTTGGGGCCAGAACGAGAGTTGGGTGGGGACTTTTAGCAGCAGTGGTCTGCAAGAAGGGGTCCACAGGAGCAGGCTGTGTCCTGGAAAATCTGGGTGGGTGGTTATTTGTTGATGTTTAGAAGTCACCTGGGAGCTGAGTCATCACCTGCATACTCCCCACCTGTCCTTGAGGTGAGCCCTCTCCAGGGACTCCTGATCTAAAGAACGCATTAATGTACTAAGGTGGCCACAAGATATACGAGAGACCTAAACAAAAGGAAATTGTTTTCTCCCAGTTCTGGAGGCTAGAAATCGAGGATCAAGGTGTTGACAGTGTGGTTTCTTGGGAGATCTCTTTCCCTGATGCACAAACAGCTGCATTCTCGTGTCCTCCTGTCCCTTTATGTCCATGCATCCTTGATGTCTTGTGTGTCCTAATTTCCTTTTTTTTTTTTTTCTGGCCATGCTGCTTCACTTCTGGGTCTTAGTTTCCAGTCCAGGGATTGAAATGGGGCCCTTGGCAGTGAAAATTCTGAGCCCTAACCACTGGCCTTGCAGGGAATTCTCTCTCTCTTTTTATGTAGAGAACCATCAGATTGGACTAGGGCTTACCCTAGTGACTTCGTTGAGTTTAACTACCTTGTTAAGAATATAATCTACAAATATAGTCACATTCCAAAGTGTAGGGGGTTAGGACTTCTACAGATAATTTTTTAAATGAATTAATTTATTTGATGGCACCAATTGTTAGTTGTGGCATGTGGGGTCTTTGGACTTCCTGGCAGCACGTGGGATCTAGTTCCCTGGCCAGGGACCGAAGCCCAGCCCCCTGCACTGGGAGTGGAGAGCTTTAGCCACTGGATCATTGGGAAAGTCCCCTCAACATATGGATTTTGTAGGACACAATGAAGCCCAAAACAGGGTTGATGGTAGGGTGATGTGCCTGGCTACACATTGTGGTGCAGCTTCACGTTGCACCCTACCTGCTCCTTAGAAATATCTGAGACGCTTAGTAACGTTGACTCCCTGGTCCCATTCCTGGAGATACTTATTCTGTGGGTATGGAGTAAGATCGGCAAAATCAACCAGAACTTTTCAAAATCAATCAGTACTTTTCAAAACTCTCTAGTACTCACTGTTTAATATGGACACCTTAAGCAGCCTGGGCAACACCTGGAGTTTGTGAGAAACTCAAGACTCTCAGGCCCCACTCACAACTGTTGGACGAGAATATGTTTTTACACAAGACATGTAGGGAAATCCTTAGATTCACTGAGGGTTACAAAGCACAACCCAGGAGATTTGAAAGTGTGGCCCAAACTGAGAAGTTTGGATCCAGATCTCTGAGCTTTGCTTATACCCTAACTTCCTTTAGTATGAAGGACATCCAGAAGCCCCAGGACAGAGTGTGGAGGTCCTAGAATCTCTGAAGAGTGGTGGGGAGGATGAAGCTCCCTGCTCAAGCTACAACATCTGATTGGTTTATTGAATTACCAATAACACGCTTCTCCCAAGGCAGGTGCTCAGTGTGTCACATGAAGAAAAAATTAATTCCTGACCCTCAACCCTCAGGGTCTCCTGAAGGAGTAGATTCTTGGATATTTTAAGCATGTTTTAACTGTTGTTTGGGTTCCCCTTGTGCCTCAGCTGGTAAAGAATCTGCCTGCAATGTGGGAGACCTGAGTTTGATCCCTGGGTTGGGAAAATCTCCTGGAGACAGGAAAGGCTACCCAATCCAGTATTCTAGCCTGGACGATTCCATGGACTGTATATAGTCCATGGGGTCAGGAAGGGTCAGACACGACTGAGGGACTTTCACTGTTGTGGTTTAGTTGCTAAGTTGTGTCTGAGTCTTTTGTGACCCCATAGACTGTAGCCTGCCAGGCCCCTCTGTCCATGGTATTTCCCAGGCAAGAATACTGGACTGGGTTGCCATTTCTTCCTCCAGGAGATCTTTCCAACCCTTTCATTGAAACCAGGTCTCCTGCATTAACAGGTGGCTTCTTAATTGCTGAACCACCAGAGATCAATCTTTCCCAAAGTATTGGATGATTTTACACCCTGGGACTCACGTCACATCAAAATCAAGTGAGGCAAACATTGAACTTTCAGATGCCCAGGCCCCCTCCTCAGGCAATTTTAGTTTCTTAGGTATGATATGCAGCCCTGGAATCTCTATGTTTAATAATGTCCCAGGTGACTCTGAGATTTGAACAATCTTTAGAAGCATATGAAAATGAAAGTGTTAGTCATCCAGTTGTGTTTGACTCTTTGCAAACCCATGGATAGTAGTTCCCCAGGCTCCTCTATCCATGGAATTCTCGAGGCAAGCATACTGAAGTGGATAGCCATTCCCTTCTCCAGGAGATCTTCCTGAACCAGGGATCAAACTCTGGTCTCCTCTACTGCAGGCAGACTTTTTACTGTCTGAGCCATTAGGGAAGCCTAGAAGCATAAATATGTAGTCAACATGTTCCTTCCTTTCCCCTAAGTTTTTGCAAACATTTTAAAATTGACATCCAAAATGTTTTTATTGTAAGTGTAAACACAGCAAAGGATGTACCTTTGGGCATACAATAAAAATAAACCCTTTAAGTAAATCAAACTAGGAATTCCCTGGCAAACCAGCATTTACTGCTCAATGCTATCACTCTGGTGATCTGGGTTCAGTCCCCGGTCAGGAAACTAAGATCCTGCAGGAAGTCTCATGGTGTGTCCATAAATAAATAAAACTGTTAATATCATGCTTACAAATGCATCCAGAAGAATGTAAAGAGCATAGAGTTCAAAAATATATATATTTTTATTCATTTATTTGGCTGCCTCGAGTCTTAGTCATGGCATGCAGGATCCTTTGTCCTTTCTACTGCCCTCTGGCATGTGGGATCTTAACCACCATGTATTAAACGCACATTCCCTACATTGGAAGGCAGATTCTCAACCCATGGACCATGAGGGAAGTCCCTAGCCTTGGGTTTTGATACTCACCAACATTGCAGAAGGCCATGGCAAGGCAATCCAGCATTTTTGCCTGGAGAAGTCCATGGATAGAGGAGCCTGGCTGGCTACAGTCTATGGGGTCGCAAGAAGTCAGACACAACTGAGCAACTAGGCACAGCACTCACCATCAACCGTCTTAAAAGAGTCTAAAACGAGCTCTTTCTAATGGTCAGTTCTGTATTTTTTTCCCTGCTTCATTGAGATGTAATGGACACATATTGTGTAAATTTAAGGTGAACACATGTTGATTTGATAAGAACAGTGTTTTTGATGTTATATCTGGTTACAACACTTGAGATCACGTTCATCAGTGAACTTCATTTTTGTTCTAATTCAGTGACTCTGTTACCTTATAAGGAATGGAAATACACATATTTCTACGCTGAAACCCTCCCTCCTTCTATGTGTCTGTGTGCACAGGGCTGTAAAGGCAGTGGGAAGGAAAGCTTGAGATATAATCTTGGTGGTGCAAAGGGGAAGGAGAGAGAAGACAGGGAGTGAGTGAGGAAGGCAGAAGGATGGGGACCAGGGTGTGACCTGACACCCCTGACCTGGTTTAAGAAAGCATGAGCCCCTGCCTAGAAAAAGCTCCTGGGGTTCAGCATGAAGATCCACAGTGAGGACCCCTGAAATCCAGCGGGTGCTGAGTCTTCAAGTGCAGATCATTTGGGAGTAAGCTTGCTTTCTGCTCTCCTCACCTTGCCCACCTGCCCCCAACCCACCACCCTTGCTCCCAGAAGAGGACAGGGGTTTGCTGTTTGCAGCTGGAGAATTTTCTGGTATTGGAGGAGAACCCCTGCTTTTTTCCATTCCTGATATCAGCCCGAGCTCTGTTGGAATAGCTGTGTGGACCACTTTCCCCTGCCCTTAAGCTATTGAATCCCAAATAACTAAAGATGCAGATAAACTGGAGATAAGATGGTGGGCCTCTGGATGCCAGAGAGGGAAGTGGGGACTCTCACCACCCTGAGACCTGGAAAACAGCCCCTGGGTGGGGCCCTGCAGCCGCACCCACATTCTTTTCTCTCTTTAACAATTTGGTAGAAAGGTTTCTAGTTGAAAGATCCCATGGGGAAAAACTGGCTCAGAAACCTGATTGGAGCACCATTTGGATACTATGGATTGGATTAGAATGGGCTTTCAAAGGCTTGGAATCTCCTGATCCAGTCTCACTGAGAAAAGGCTTTTGGAGAGCCAGGTAGGAGTTTCACGGACACTGGACACAGGAAACGGTGCTGATATTTCCAGAGAAATCTTTCTGGGGCGTGGAGACAGAGATACTCCAGCTTCATCCTCCAGTGGGACTCAGAATAGGAAGTGTTTAGCTGCACTGAGTCAACTGGACTTCAGGAGCTGGTGAGCCATGGGGTTTGGAATGCTTCATTTTGTTCTCTACAGCCATGAGTGTGCAAAATTGCTCTGTAAAGGCCTAGAGAATAAACGGGCATTAAGCGCCAATGCAGTCTCTGCCATTAGCAGAGTGAAATAGCCTCGGGTACCCACTCCAGTGTTCTTGCCGGGAGAATCCCAGGGACAGGGGAACCTGGTGGGCTGCTGTCTATGGGGCCACACAGAGTCGGACACGACTGAAGTGACTTAGCAGCAGCAGCAGCAGCAAATGATCACGGCTGTGTTCCAATAAAACTTTATTTGTGACACTGAAATTTAGATATCATATAATTTTCACATATCACAAAATATTCCTTTGTTTGCCCCCAAATTAAAAAAATGTAAAAATATTAAATAGATTTTTAAAAATTAAAAAAAAAAAAAAACCTAAAACCTAAAAATCATTCTTAGCTTGCTGGTTGGGAGAAAAAGCAAACAGGAAGCAAGCCAATTTGTAAATTCCTGTTTAAACCATTTGCCTATATAATGCAGCTAGCATCCCATTAGTGACTTGTGACATGAATTTAGTAGGCTGGATTCTGCTTATGAAAAACAGAAATTTCCATTAAATCTAAGGTGACATCAGCTGTAAAATACAGCATTATTCCTTTTCTTTTTTTTTTTGCCACACCCAGTGGCATGTGGGATCATAGGTCTCTGACAGGGATTGAAGCCATGACCCTGGCCTGGAAGTGAGGAGTCTTAAATACTGGATCATCCGGGAAGTCCCACAGAATTATTTTTCATACCACTATAAAATATACATGTATATACATATGTATGTGTGTGTGTTCAGTTGCTTCAGTAACGTTTGACTCCTTGCAACACTATGGACTTGGAGAAGGCAATGGTACCCCACTCCAGTACTCTTGCCTGGAAAATCTCATGGATGGAGGACCCTGTTGGCCTGCAGTCCATGGGGTCGCTGGGAGTCGGGCACGACTGAGCGACTTCACTTTCACTTTTCTCTTTCATGCATTGGAGAAGGAAATGGCAACCCACTCGTGTTCTTGCCTGGAGAATCCCAGGGACAGTGGAGCCTGGTGGGCTGCCATCTCTGGGGTCGCACAGAGTCGGACACGACTGAAGCCACTTAGTAGCATCAGCAGCAGCAGCAACGCTATGGACTGTAGCCCACCCGGCTCCTCTGTCCATAGGATTCTTCAGGCAGGAATACTGCAGTGGGTTGCCATGCCCTCCTCCAGGGGGTCGTCCTGACCCAGAGATGGAACCTGCATCTCTTACATCTTCTGCATTGTCAGGAGAGACCTTTACCGCTAGGGCTATCATTTATACACAACCAAACAAACTATAATATGCTGCTGATGAAATGTGATCTGGTATCAGAAATGGTCAAATGTAAACTGTAGAATGTCCCTTAATGTCAATGAAACGTGTTAACAGCATGGAAGCTATCAACAAATGTATTATATGGAGAGAAATTGTGTTACAAACCTTTTATTTCAATGACCACTACTGCCCCTGTCAGCATCCAACTACATACTGGCTGACTTTCTCCCTTGCATGATACTTTTAATTCATTAAGATTTGGAATTCATTAAATGCTTGGAGAAATTGCTTGTCAGCTTCTTTGCTAAGATCAAGTGTAAGAACCTGGGGAGCCAGGAATTAGTGGGTCAAGCCTGTGGTACGGATAAAAGATTGTATTCATAACAGCTACTGTTTATTTATGCAGCAGACATGTAGCACTGACAGACACCAGAACTTGTTCTAGAAACAACAATACAGCAACCCAATAGCTCTGGAGTTGAATATGGCATGTGAGTTGGGGGAGGCTGTGATTTCTGACATCAGGGTCAGGGAAGCCTGGCAGAGAAACTGTGGACTGAAGCAGGTCAGGAGTTGGGTGACAGTACTTGAGACAGTGTCCAAGGCAGGGGGAGTAGCAGAAGTCCTGAGAAGGCCCTGTCCTCTCTCCTTGGTACCCTTGGGAGATTGGGTCTGGGAACCCTGCACTCACAGATACCAAAATCCATGGATGCTCAAGTTCCTTATATAAAATGGTATAGTCTTTGCACGTAACTTAAGGGGATGCTCCCACATACTTTAAATCATCTCCACATTCCTTGTAATACCTAATACAATGCCAATGCTGTGTAAATAGTTTCATTTACAATGTACATGCTATATATATACACATATATATGCATATACATATATGTGTATATATGCATATGTATGTATTTTTGTATGTATGTGTGTGTGTATGTATATGTATATATAGTTGCCAGCATGAGGCAGGTTCAAGTTTTGCTATGAGAACTTTCTGGAATTTTTTTTTTTTATATATATTTTTGATCCATGTATAGAGTCTGGTGCCTTCTGGACTCAGAGAATGGAGGGAGTGAGGGGCACCCCCAAGGGACAGCTGGGGGCTCTTTTGGACATTTTATGTTGGTCAGCATTTCTGAGTGAGATTGGAGATCTATAAGCAAAGTGGTGCCTACCAGCTCTCCTGTAGAGTTTAACAGGAGCACTGGGGCCACTATGGGGAGACAAGGCAAAAGTAGGGTCTGGAGAAGGAAGTTTAAAATGATCATGTCACTTAACTGAGTTTGAGATGTTTCCTTATGTCTAAGGGTGTTAATAGTTATCTCAATGTTTCAGCTGATGATTAAATCAGGTACTAATTTTGTCTTTTGGAAGAAATATAATCATCACCACTTATCTGCAGAGAATAAGTTCCAAGACCCCCAGTGGACATCTGTAACCACACATAGTATCAAACCCTATATACACAATGGTTTTTCTATACAAACATACCTGTGATGCAGTTTATTTTATAAAAGAACAGTAAGAGATTGGCAACTTCCTAATAATAACAGGAAAGTGAAAGTGAAGTTGCTCAGTCGTGTCCAACTCTTTGCAACCTGATGGACTGCAGCTTACTATGCTCCTCTGTGATGGGATTTCCCAGGCAAGAATTCTGGATTGGGTTGCCATTTCCTTCTCCAGGGATGGAACCCAGGTCTCCTGAATAGTAGCAGACACTTTACCATCTGAGCCACCAGGGAAGGTGTAATAATAACATAGAACAATTATAACAACATATTTTTATAACAGTTTTGTGAATGTAGTCTCTATGTAAAATATATTACTGAACTAATTTCGTGATTTTTTTTTCACCCTAACTATGCACTATGCTGTGTGGCCATACCTTTTGCAGTTTGCAGTTTGACAGCAAAACTAACCCAGATTTCTTTTCTCTGCTTCACATTCACCACAGATATTAGCAACCTCAGCATACTTTTTTTTCTTTTTATATCAAATTGAGAACTTTGATCTTTTCACTTAAAGGTAGCACTTAAAGGATTCTCTCTGGCATGTCTAAATAACCAACATCACTCCACTTATGGTTTGGGGCCATTATTGAGTAAAATAAGGGTGACTTGGTCACAAGCTCTGTGACATCTCAACAGTCATTGTGGTAACCGAGTGACAAATGGGTGAGATGTGCAGGACTAAGTTCGATTCACATTTCTGGGCAGGAGGAAGCAGGATGGTGTGAGATTCCAATCCTACTCCTCAGAATGACATGCAATTTAAAACTTATGAGTTATGTATTTCTGGAGTTTTCCATTTAATATTTTCAGTGAACAACTGAGGGTTAACTGAAACCACAGAAAGTGACACCTGAGATCAGACGGGTGACCTTGTTCTGTGGTTGCCTTTAGGTGAAAAAACACTGGAGGGGGCCACTTGAAGCCAAAAGTGATTGTAAAATGGCCCATCTCTTCCTGTGTGAGGAAGCACAAGCACGACCACAACCCGAGACAAAGACCGCAGGGTCCAAACCCAGAGATGAGGATAATGATGATGCTGAGGTCATCTTTGTTGGAGTGCAGCATGTCAGTGAGGATGCTGAAACTCTCTTTGTCAGAGTGATTTCAAGTTCAAAGCCAGTCATTTCTAACATTTTGAACAGAGTGACCAGGGATGCATCTTCAAGAAGAAAGAAGGGCCACGTGAGTCCAGATCCCTCCTGCACATTGCAACCTGCAAATCTCAGGACCCCAGCATCAGAACCAGTGGCTGTATCATTAGCTTCTCAGTCTGAATGGGGAGGAAAAAACAGTCCTGTTATTTTCGAGCCTTCTTCTAAACCTGATTATAAAACGAGCTCTCTGGAAGCTGTACTTCACAATTCAGAATTGCTCTCTCTGCGGCCTCATTGTCTATCTGGAGCTAGTCTCTCAATAGCAGGCAAGGATGAAAGTCCTCTTAATTCAAAGCAATGTCCCACTTCAGATGTAAAATGTAACAGTGGGAATCCCAAAAGACCCAAACTCAGCAATGGAATCCCAGGGGGACCTGCCTCCACCATGGCCCCTGTAGGTATTTCTCCTACAAAGGACACGATTATGACCTTGGAAGGTCTCCTGACCTCACCGAGCCATGTTCACCGCGGGGCATCATTTTCACAGACTCACGCAAATGACCAGGCATGCTTCAGTCTTATGGATCCAGACAGAACATGTAGTTGGAGGGGCTGGAGAAAACGGACTTTTTGACTCTTGCAAGTCAGAGCAAGACTGTTGATCCCATGAAAGGAAATCTGATCATGTTACTTGATGACTTTTACGATGGACAGCATACAAGAGATGGGCAGTCAGAACAGAAGACTCACACAGTCTTTAAATGCCTCAGTTGCTTGAGAGTTC
Organism: Bos taurus; assembly: GCF_002263795.3. NCBI lineage: Eukaryota > Metazoa > Chordata > Mammalia > Artiodactyla > Bovidae > Bos > Bos taurus. Next base: position 27,359,336 of record NC_082638.1, read on the forward strand.
TAAAAAATGTCAAGTTTATGACCCATGTGAGGAACCATCTGGACCTGGAGAGGCAGAAGGGTGACAGCTGGGAAATCCACACTACCTGCCAGCACTGCCACCACCAGTTTCCCACCCTGTTCCAGTTGCAGTGTCACATTGAAAGTGTCCATGCTTCCCGGGAGCCCTCCACGGTCTGTTATATCTGTGAATTGTCCTTCAAAACAGATCAGGTTCTCTTATAGCACATGAAGGACAGTCACAAACCTGGCAAAATGCCCTATGTGTGCCGTGTTTGCAATTACAGACTGTCAGCCTTGGCCAATGTAGAGGTACGTTTTAGAATATGGCATGGAAACATGAACAATTTGCTTTGTCTGTTTTGCTTCGAAATTTTCAAACTGGTGACATCCTTCATAAATCACACTTGGAGGCACTGAAATAAGAGGGTCTTTCCATATTCCAAGTGCTGGCTACAGTGTTTGAAAATGAAGGAAAAGACAGAGCACCAAACAAAGAATCATCAGTCTTTCAAAAAGCCAGAGCAATTGTGAGGGTTGCCTCCTGAAACAGAGGTCATGATCCAAACTTCAGTTCAGCTGGGACTGAGAGAGACAGCATCCATCATTGTGAGGAACACTGACTCCCAAGTGTCACCCAGAAAAACTACAAAGAAGATTGACTACAAACACAAAATATTCCAGACGTGTTGCAGCAAGGGATCTGGCTAAAAATTAAGTTCTACCCACCTCCAGAAATTCAAAAAAGCCCTATTGAGGTTCAGCCAGCTGTACATAGAGACCCTGCCTGGCTTTTGTTGTTCAGTTTCTCAGTCATGTCTGACTCCCTGTGACCCGATGAACTTCAGTATGCCAGCTTCCCTGTCCATCACCATTTCCCGAAGCTTGCTCAAACTCGTTCCGTTGGGTTGCTGATGCCATCCAACCATCGTGTCCTCTGTCACACCTTCTGCTCGTGCCTTCAATAGTTCCCAGTATCAGGTTTGTTTGTTTGTTTGTTTGTTTTTTTCCCAATGAGTTGACTCTTCCCATCAGGAGGCCAAAGTATTGGACATTCAGCATCAGTTCTTCCACTGAATATTCAGGGTTGATTTCCCTTAGGATTGACTGGTTGGATCTCCTTGCAGTCCAAGGGACTCTCAAGAGTCTTGTCCAACATCACAGTTCAAAAGTGTCCAGTCTTTGGTGCTCAGGCTTCTTTATGGTCCAACTCTCACATCCATACATGACTACTGGAAGAACCATAGCCTTGACTCCACTGACCTTTGTTGGCAAAGTAATGTCTCTGCTTTTTAATATGCCATCTAGGTTTGTCACAGCTTTTATTCCAAGGAGCAAGCATCTTTTAAATTCGTGGCTGCAGTCACCATCTGCAGTGATTTTGGAGCTCAAGAAAATAAAGTCTGTCACTGATTCTTTGTTTCCTCGTCTATTTGCCATGAAGTGATGAGACCTTTGACTGTGTGGACCACAACAAACTCTGGAAAATTCTTAAAGAGATGGGAATACCAGACCATCTGACATGCCTTTTGAGAAATCTGTATGCAGGTCAAGAAGCAACAGTTAGAACTGGACATGGAACAAGAGACTGGTTCTGAATAGGGAAAGGAGTATGTCAAGATTGTGTACTGTTGCCCTACTTATTTAACTTATATGCAGAGTACATCATTAAAAATGCTGGGCTGGATGAAGCACAATCTGGAATCAAGATTTCTGGGAGAAATAGCGACAACCTCAGACATGCAGATGCTGCCACACTAATAACAGAAAATGAAGATCCTCTTGATGACAGGGAAAGAGGAGAGTGAAAAGGCAGGCTTAAAACTCAATATTCAAAAAATGAACATTGTGACATCTGGTCCCATCACTTCATGGCAAACAAATGGAGAAAAAGTGAAAATAACAGCAGATCTTATTTTCTTGAACTCCAAAATCACTGTGGATGGTGAATGTAACCACAAAATTAAAAGTAGCTAGCTCCTTGGAAGAAAAGCTATGACAAACATAGATAGCATTAAAAAAAAGCAAAGGCATCACTCTGCTGACCAAAGTTGTTATAGTCAAAGCTACAGTGGCTCAGACAGTAAGGAATTCACTTGTAATGTGGGAGACCTGGGTTTGACCATGGGAAGGACATCTCTGTAGTCCAGTAGTAAGACTCAGTGCTCCCCAATTAGGGAGTCCAAATTCATTCCCTGGTCAGGGCATTAGATCCCACATACTGCTGCTAGAAATACTGCATGTGACAGTTAAAAATCCTGCCTCCCACATGCTACAGTGAAGACTGAAGAGTCCTTGTGCTGGAACTAAAACCAAGCACAGCCAAGTAAATGAATAAATATTTGAAAGAAAGAAAGAAAAAGATATGAGAATTCCCTGGTGGTTCAGTGGTTAGGACTTGATGCTTTCACTGCCAATGGCCAGGGTTCAACACCCTGGTTATGGAACTAAGATCCCACAGGTTCCATGGCATGGCCAAACAAAACCCTAGAAAGATAAATACGGAGGAAATAACTCCCAAAGTTTGAAAATGAAGCAATATAACTTCACCCAGGCTGAGGATAGATTAAGGATTGCCAGGAACCCAAAGTGCAAAAGTGGCACCTCTGTAATTCACTACTGCTTCTAAGTCACTTCAGTCGTGTTTGACTCTGTGCAACCCCATAGGTCGCACAGCCCACCAGGTTCCCCCATCCTTGGGAACACTGGAGTGGGTTGCCATTTCCTTCTCCAATGCATGAAAGAGAAAAGTGAAAGTGAAGTCGCTCAGTCATGTCAGATTCTTAGGGATCCCATGGACTGCAGCCTACCAGGCTCCTCTGAGCATGGGGTTTTCCAGGCAAGAGTACTGGAGTGGGGTGCCATTACCTTCTCCATCTGTAACTCACAAGCTTCTTTAATATTGTGGTTTAGGCTCCTCCTACTCCTGCTTCTGAACCTGAATAACTTACTGGTCCTGAGAGAAATTGTTATGGGAAAAATAAAATACTTAAGCTGAATGATATTGAAAACAGAAAATTTTTGAGATGGAGATAAAGCAGTTTCATGTGTTAATGTGCATTACATTTGAAAAGAAGAAAGGTTGGCAAAACAATGATCTAAGTCAGTGCTATTCCCAGAAGTTTCTGCAGCAATAGAAAACTTTTAAATAATTGTTACATGTATGCCCTAATAAGGACAACCAGCTTTTCACATATATAAATGTGTATGTTTCTCTTCTCTGAGGTTACCTGTTTATATCCTTTATCTGAATTTTCAGATGGAGTGTTCATCTGGTAGGATTTTTTTTTTTTTGGCTTTGCTGTGAGGATTAAGGGATTTAGATCTTCAACCAGGGATGGAATCTCTGCCCCCTGCAGTGGAAGCACAAAGCCCTAACAACCAGATCACTAGGGAATTCTCAATGAATATGTTTTCTATGTCCTTGTCTAATATGCCACTTTGGAGATGTTAAAATGTAGCTAGTGTGACTGAGGTATTAAATCTTTGTGTGTGTTCAGCAGCTTCAGTCCTGTCTGACTCTTTGTGACCTCATCAGTGTAGCCTGCCAGGCTCCTCTCTCCATGGGATTACCCAGGCAATAATATGGGCAGGGGTCGCCATTTCCCTTTCCAGGGGATCTTCCTGAACCTGGGTGTCTTTTACATCTCCTGCATTGGGAGGCAAGTTCTTTACCACTAGCACCACCTGGGAAACCTCTTAAATCTTTACTTTAATTTAATTAAATTAATTTAAAATGAAAAGATATGGCTAGAAGAACAAGATCTTCCTTATAAATGAGTTTCAATTAATTTGTATACTCAGTAACTTGTGTTTCTCTTAGATATTTTCCTCAAGATGAGAGTCCATGCCCCTCCCCAAGTGTAGGCTGGGTTTAGTGACTTGTTTCTAAAGAACAGAATATGTCAGAGGGAAGGAGATAACTTTATAGCAGAGGAACTAGTGGTAAGTCATATTGATAGTATGAATCCTTGATGGGAAGTGATAAGAAAGATATTTTGCCTTGGAGGTATAGTTCTAAAAATATATAAACCCCAGTGCAACCAGGAGAAACATATCAAACCCATATTGAGAGTCATTGTGCAAAATGCCTGTCCCTGAAGGACTCCTGAGAATTGTCAAAAGTCATGTAAAGTAAGGAAAGTTTAGGAAACTGCTATAGACCAGAGTAAACTAAGGGAGGTATCTGTAGCTTTTGGTTATATATCCTCATGCAGTTCAGTATCCTGTATGGGAATATGAAACTGGAAAAGAACATTTTTGGAAAAGCTGGTAAAATTTGCATAAAACCTGGAACTTAGTTAAAGGTACCCTACTGAAAGATGCTGGAATAATTGTGAGGCTTAATGGAGGTCATTTCACAGATATATATTTTAGACATTGCAAGTATTTTGTCTACATCACACCCTCTTCATTTTGACTTCACTGGAATGGAAATCTAAAGTATGGTACACTTAACTGAATTGAAATCTTCAAATACAAAGGATCAATAATATTTATATTGTGTGATCTGACCATATGCAATCATGAGAAATTGACAAAGAAACATCTTTTAAAATGCCATTCATTTGGGAAATATCACTAACTACATTAATCCATAATATATATCTCCATGGAATTTTCAGGCAAGACTACTGGAGCAGATTGCCATTATTTTCTCCAGGGGAATCTTCCTGACCCAGGATCGAACCCAGGCCTCTTGTGTCTCCTGCATTGGCTGGAAAGTTCTTTCCCAGTTGAGGTACCAGGGAAGCCCATACAATATATAATCTTTGTCTTAAGAAGAGAATATTAGGATATACTTGAAGTGAATGATAATGAACAAACTATGCAGCAAAAATTGTGAGACACAGTTAAAGTTGTATGGAGAAACGATGGAAACAGTGACAGACTTTATTTTCCTGGGGTCCAAAATGATTGTGGGTGGTGACTGCAGCCACGGAATTAAAAGATATTTGCTCCTTGGAAGAAAAGCTATGACAAACCTGGACAGCATATTAAAACACAGAGACATTACTTTGCTGACAAAGTCCATCTGGTCACAGCTATGGTTTTTCCAGCAGTCATGTATGGATGTGACAGTTGGATCATAAAGAAGGCTGAGTGCCAAAGAATTGATGCTCTTGATCTGTGGTGTTGGCGAAGACTCTTGAGAGTCCCTTGGACAGCAAGATTCAGCAGTCAATCGTAAAGGAAATCAACTCTGAATATTCACTGGAAGGACTGATGCTGAAGCTGAAGATCCAATAGTTTGGCCACCTGATGTGAAAAGCCAACTCATTGGAAAAGACCTTGATGCTGGGAAAGACTGAGGGCAGGAAGAAGTGGGCAGCAAAGGATGAGATGGTTGGATAGTATCACCAACTAAATGGACATGAGTCTGAGCAAACTCCAGGAGATAGTGAAGGACAGCGAAGCCTGGTGTGCTGCGTGCAGTGCATGGGGTTGCAAAGAGTCCTACATGATTGACAGACTGAACAACAACAACAACAAATTAAAGTAAACTTATAGCATTACATATAAGAGAAATGAGAGTTACAAATAACTATCTCAAAAAGTTGTAAAGATGCGCAACAGAACAAACTTATAGCGATAAGAAGGAATGCAATTAATAAAGAATGAAAAATGAATATAATAGAGAAGAAAATATTGTAACAAAACCAAGACTTTATTCCCCCATATGACTACTAGGAGACTTCCAGCAGAACAGAGCATTTTAAAAAGACTCTGTAAAGGGCCCAAAAAGAACTATTTTAGGCTTTGCGAATATGATCTTTGACGATTGATCAAGTTTTCAGTCATAGACAATAACCAAAGGAACTGGCAAGTCCCTGTTTCAACTTTAAGGACACCAAAAATTGAACTTCACACAATTTTCACGTCAGAAAATAATACGCTTTTCGGTTTTCCTCAGCCATTAAAAAGTGTAGGCTCTAAAATTAAAAAAAAAGAAAAAGAAAAAGAAGTAAAGCTCATTCTCAGCTCACTAGGCTGCTGCTAAGTCGCTTCAGTCCCGTCTGACTCTGTGCGACCCCATAGACAGCAGCCCACTAGGCTCCTCTGTCCCTGGGATTCTCCAGGCAGGAATACTGGAGTGGGTTGCCCTTCCCTTCTCCAATGCATGAAAGTGAAAGTGAAATCGCTCAGTCGTGCCCGACTCTTAGCGACCGCATGCGCTGCAGCCTACCACGCTCCTCCGTCCATGGGATTTTCCAGGCAAGAGTACTGGAGTGGGTTGCCGTTGTCTTCTCGGCTCAGCTCACTCTAGCTGTGCAAAATCGGGGGCAGGCTGCCCTGCATTGAGCAAAATGGAATTCCAAGAGAAGGGGCTTCAAGATCCAGGTGTACGGTCAAGTTTCTTAAGCAAGGGGCAGGTCACCCCTGAGGGCTGTGAGTGCTAGACACCATCATTGAAGTCCCCTGGTAGACTCGGAGGTCGTTCTCAGCCCTGTGCCCTGGCGACTGTGCAATCTATTTTCTTTTTTCCCCTTTGGTGAGCTGCGCAATCTTGACAGACCCAAGACACTTCAGATTCAGGTTCAGCCTGACTACGCCCCCAGCAGTTGCCTCCAGAGGGGGCCACCGCGCGCGCATGCGCGGAACTCGGCCTAGCGGCCAATCCGATTGCAGGCGTCAACACCTGGCAACCAATCATCCTTGGCAGCGGACACGCCGGCAGTTGAAGCGGCGTCCCAGGCCTGAGGAGGCATTGTTCCCTCGGGCCTGCCTCCTCAGACTTAACCCAGGGACTGTTTAGGTGCAGGTGAGCTGCCGGCAGTTCTGGCATCCCCGCCCACGGGGACCGGTAAGGACTGGGGCCTGGTGCGGCCAAAGCGGTGCCAGAGTGCCCAGGGAAGGGTTTCTCAGATCCCCAATCTGGCGGGGCCTTGCTCGGCGGGACGGCCTCTGAGGGCCAAGGGAGCTTGAGGCCGGGCCTACAGGCCCCAGGCCCCTTTCGCCCTCTCCCCTCTCTAGTCTGGGTGGGAGCAGCTCTCCAGCAGCCTTCCTGTCCTAGGGGTGGGACAAGCCAGCTCGCGGAAAGGGCCTGTCATGCCCCCAGCCCCCCGCCCCTCCCAGGTCTCCTGTGGAACTTAATATATTTAAACACACACACATATACAAATCTTCACGCGGGTTTATGACTCGGGCCCAACCCGGTTCTGCAACCAGACACAGTCAGGCGGGCACAGCAAAAAAAAAAAAAAATCTAGTGGCCTCTCCACTGCCGCGGCGCTTTGGTCGTTTTCCTGTTTGCTCTGCCTCTCCTCGGACTCCAGGGCTGCCCCTGTCCCTGGGGGCCCCGAGATTCAGGCCTTTGGTTCGGAAAGGTGGCAGATGAGGTATTTGTTTGTTTGTTTGTTTGTTACTGAGAGAAGGGAGGTGGGAGGAAGAAGCTCAGGGAAGAGGAGTTCAATCACTTGCTCTGGTTGAGTGTGAGACACCTGGTCAGCATCTCTAGGGTAGGACCAGGTAGGGCCTGGGGGATAGAATGTTTCAGGAAGAGGTGACTCACCCTGACCTTTCCCTCTGCCCGACCCCAGGATGTGACCTTCTTCTGCCTGGGAAGGGCACTCAGGTTTTCAATGTGCCCCTGAGGTAAGGTGACAGACATTTTTACAATAAGGAACAAAGTTGTGTCTTTCTTGCCTTCCGTTTTTCTCCTTTCATTCATCGGCTGACATGTTGCTGTGGAGAGAGAGTTCTCCTGGGGATTAGCTGACCCTGATTGCGGGTGGTGACTTCAGGGCAATCATGGTTTCAGGTCACTCTGAAGCTCTCTGAGTTGAAACATTAAAAGCAGGCAGGGAGGCTACTGGCTTGCTTTCTCCTGCATTCTTGAAAGAAAAAAAAAGTAAGAGCACCATGGGTTTTAAGCTGTGTAGAGCTGACTCCTACCACTTGGTGAGGCTAAAATGGGACAATGCACATATCCTAAGGTTTTAGCTACAAAAGCAAAGTAATGAAGGTATGGGAATTCCCTTGTGGCCTGGAGATTAGGATTCTTGGCTTTCACTGCAGTGGTCTGGATTTAACTTCTGGTCAGGGAAATGGGACCCCACAAGCCAAGCAGCACGGCCAAATGAATAAAGTGCTTCATTCAAAGAAAATGTGTTGTGATTTAACATGTTTACATGGGATTACTTGCTCATTTTTGCACCTGTAAGAGCTTTATTTCATTAAGTAATTGAACTCCACTGGATGGGGGTGGGGGAGCATCTGAGTTCATTTCATGCCAGTAAACAAGATGATAGGTAGCTTTATGCCCAGCAACTTGTGCCTACAGCTCTGTTGCATAGTTATCTATTGCTGGTACAGCTTTGAACTTGACAGCATGTTTGGTTTTGGTCACAACATGTGGCTTCATAGGATATTAGTTCCCCAACCAGGGATCGAACACAGGATCCTGGCAGTGAGAGGGCTGAGTCCTAATCAAACCACTGGACTGCCAGGCAACTCCTGTTTTTAGGTGTTTTGGTTTGTTTTGTGTTTTTTAAGTTTTACCATATTTATAGGAGAACTCTTCTGTGTGTAAGTATGATGTGAATGATATTATACCTCGAACTGTTTGTGTTGTACATATTATCTCAAAATTGAATAGTTTGAAAAAACTTACACTTGATATCTATTGGTCTAGAATCCAGTTGGGTAGTTTAGCCTCAGGGTCCCTCCTGAGGTGGTAGTCAAGCTTTTATCTGGTTTGGCAACCTCTGAAAACTTGGCTTATTGAATGTAAGTTCTCTCACTTGGCTGTACTCATGAGGCCTCAGTTCCTCCTTCTGTGGGCCTCTCCAAGGGGCTGCTCGTGTGGAGGCTGCTGTCTTTTCCCAGAATGAGTGATTCAGGAAAGAACTTGCACCCATGATAAAGTGCAGTCTTTTTTCAGACGTTACACATCTTCACTTCTGTATTTGCTTAGTCTCACAGGTCAACCCTGTGATAGTTTGAGAGAGAACTACATAGGGGTGGGAATATCAGGACATGTGATTCACAGGGTCATCTTGAAGGCTGGTGACCATACCCATTAATCCACCATGACAGCCTTTCTGCATATGATCTCAATCTTGTTACTGTGAGCAAATTATTTGGCTTGTGTTCACTTCTTGTGTGCTGCTGCTTCTGCTGCTAAGTCACTTCAGTCATGTCTGACTCTGTGCAGTCCCATAGACAGCAGCCCACCAGGGTCCCCCAGCCCTGGGATTCTCCAGGCAAGAACACTGGAGTGGGTTGGCATTTCCTTCTCCAATTCCTGAGAGTGAAAAGTGAAAGTGAAGTCTCTTAGCCCTGTCTGACTCTTCGAAAACCCCAGGACTGTGGCCTACCAGGCTCCTCCGTCCATGGGATTTTCCAGGCAAGAGTACTTTTGTGGGTTGCCATTTTCTACTCAATTCTTGTTTATTCAGTGATATTCTAGCAAGTCTCTTCTTTGTCCTGGATTAAGTTTTCTGTTTCTCTGGACGGTTCCCATCAGCAAACAGACTGACTATAATGTCACCTCTCATTAAAAATTTGTCTTTTGTGACACATCCTGCTTCTGCTTTTTTTTATTTTATGTTTTCTTATTATGGACTTCTGCAGAGTTGTTTGTAGAATTTTTTATCTCCATTTCTCTCATTTTCCTTTAAATCCACTCTTGTCAAGGTCACCAGTGAATTCCAAATGTTTAACTCAGTGGTCAATTTTTATTTTTTTTTATTTTTAAAAATTTTTATTATTATTATTATTATTTTAAATTTACAATATTGTATTGGTTTTGCCATATCAACATGAACCCATCATGGGTGTACACGTATTCCCCATCCTGAACCCTCCTCCCACCTCCCACCCCATACCATTCCTCTGGGTCATCCCAGTGCAGCAGCCCCAAGCCTCCTGTATCCTGCATTCAACCTGGACTGGCGATTCATTTCGAATATGATATTATACATGTTTTAATGCCATTCTCCCAAATCATTCTCCCCTCCCTCTCCCACACAGTCCAAAACACTATACATCTGTGTCTCTTTTGCTGTCTTGCATACAGTGTTGTTGTTACATCATTCTAAATTCCATATATATGTGTTAGTATACTGTATTGGTGTTTTTCTTTCTGGCTTACTTCAGTCTTTATAATAGGCTCCAGTTTAATTCACCTCATTAGAACTGATTCAAATGTATTCTTTTAAATGGCTGAGTAATACTCCATTGTTTATACGTACCATGGCTTTCTGATTCATTCATCTGCTGATGGTCATCTAGGCTGCTTCCATGTCCTGGCTATTAGAAACAGTGCTGCGATGAACATTGGGGTACACATGTCTCTTTCAATTCTGGTTTCCTCAGTGTGTGTGCCCAGCAGTGGGATCACTGGGTTGTATGGCAGTTCTATTTCCAGGTTTTTTTTTTTCTTATTTTTTTTAAGGAATCTCCACACTGTTCTCCATAGTGGCTGTATTAATTTGCATTCCCATCAATAGTGTAGGAGGGTTCCCTTTTCTCCACACCCTCTCCAGCATGTATTGCTTGTAGACTTTTGAATTGCAGTCATTCTGACTGGCATAACATGGTACCTCATTGTGGATTTTGATTTGCATTTCTCTGATAATGAGTGATTGTTGAGCATTTTTTCATGTGTTTGTTAGCCATCTGTATGTCTTCTTTGGAGAAATGTATATTTAGTTCTTTGGCCCATTTTTTGATTGGGTTGTTTATTTTTCTGGAATTGAGCTGCAGGAGTTGCTTGTATATTTTTGAGATTAGCTGTTTTTCAGTTGCTACATTTGCTATTATTTTCTCCCATTCTGAAGCCTGTCTTTTTACCTTCCTAATAGTTCCTTTGTGGTGCAGAAGCTTTTACGTTTAATTAGGTCCCATTTGTTTATTTTTGCTGTTATTTCCAATACTCTAGGAGGTGAGTCATAGAGGATCCTGCTGTGATGTATGTCGGATAGTGTTTTGCCTATGTTCTCCTCTAGGAGTTTTATAATTTCTGGTCTTATGTTTAGATCTTTAATCCATTTTGAGTTTATTTTTGTGTATGGTGTTAAAAAGTGTTCTGCTACTGCTGCTAAGTCACTTCAGTCGCGTCCGACTCTGTGCGACCCCATAGACGGCAGCCCACCAAGCTCCACAGGCCCTGGGATTCTCCAGGCAAGAACACTGGAGTTGGTTGCCATTTTCTTCTCCAGTGCATGAAAGTGAAAAGTGAAAGTGAAATCACTCAGTCATGGCTGACCCTTAGCGACCCCATGAACTGCAGCCTTCCAGGCTCCTCTGTCCATGGTATTTTCCAGGCAAGAGTACTGGAGTCAGGTGCCATTGCCTTCTCCAAAAAGTGTTCTGCTTTCATTCTTTTACAAGTGATTGACAAGTTTTCCAGCACCACTTGTTAAAGAGATCGTCTTTTCTCCATTGTATATTCTTGCCTCCTTTGTCAAAGATAAGGTGTCCATAGGTGTGTGGGTTTACCTCTGGGCTTTCTGTTTTTTTTTTTTTTCCATTGATCTATATTTCTGTCTCTGTGCCAGTACCATATTGTCTTGATGATTGTGGCTTTGTAGTAGAGCCTGAGGTTGTTATTTTATTTAATTTATTGGCAGCCTTTATTAGAGCAGTTCATTTCCTCCTCCCTGGAAAAAAAAATGTTTCATTTGGATTATAGAATGCTTGTCTTTCATGCTTCTCTTCTATGTAAAGTTCTTCCAGATACAATGTGTGACCTTTGTGTCTGGCTTTATTCAGATGCCATGTTTTCTTTTCAAATATTTATTTATCTAGCTATGTGGCATGTGGGATCTTAGTTCCTAGCCCAGGGATGGAACCTGTGCAGAGTCTTAAACACTGGATCTCCAGGAAAGTCCCCTAGTTTGTGTATTTTCAAGATTCATCCATTTCTTGGCTGTATAGCAGCACATTTTTTTTTTATGGCTGAATATGGTATATCAATATGGTATGTGGCTTACCTGTAGTCCATTGTGAGCATATACCACCATTTATTTATCCATTCATCAACTAATGGATAATATTTGGATGGTGTATTCTTTGTGGCTATTGTGAATAATGTTGCTGTGAACACTGTTTTTGCATGGACTCAACATTTTCATTTTTTATGGATATATACAAAAGAGTGAAATTTCTGGATCATATGGCTACTCTATATTAATTTTTGAGGTACTGACAAACCACTTTTCCAAAGTGATTGTACTATTTTACAGCAATTACATCAACAATATATGAAGATTCCTTTTCTCCACATCCTCTGCAGCACTTGTTATTATTCCTCTTTTTGATTACAGCCAACCTAATGGTAGGAGAAGGCAATGGCACCCCACTCCAGTACTCTTGCCTGGAAAATCCCATGGATGGAGTAGCCTGGTGGGCTACAGTCCATGGGGTCACTAAGAGTCAGACATGGCTGAGCGACTTCACTTTCACTTTTCACTTTCATGCATTGGAGAAGGAAATGACAACCCACTCAAGTGTTCTTACCTGGAGAATCCCAGGGACAGGGGAGCCTGGTGGGCTGCCGTCTGTGGGGTCGCACAGAGTCAGACAGGACTGAAGCGACTTAGCAGCAGCAGCAACCTAATAGGTGTGAAGTAGTATCTCACTGAGACTGATTTACATTTTGTTACGGGCTTCCTTGGTGGCTCAGAAGGTAAGATGTCTGCCTGCAATGCAGGAGACCTGGGTTCGATTCCTGGGTTGGGAAGATCCTCTGGAGAAGGAAATGACAATCCACTCCAGCATTCTTGCCTGGAAAATCCCATGGATGGAGGAGCGTTATAGGCTACCATCCATGGGGTCGCAAAGAGTCGGACATGACTGAGTGACTTCACTTTCTTTCACTTTCAATCATGTTAAGCAGTATTTTTTGTGATTGTTGGCCATTTGCATATCATATTTGGTGAAAAGTCCATTCAAATTATTTTCCTGGTTGTTAGATTTTTTTTTTTAATTGTTGTAAAAAAACCAAACATCTAACTTAAATTTTTACCAGTTTAACCATTTTTACGTGCTAAGTATTTCACACAATTTCATCAGCCTTTTTGGAGAAAGAAATGGCAGCCCACTCCAGTATTCTTGCCTGGAGAATCCCATCGACAAAGGAGCCTGGTGGGCTACAGTCCATGGGGACACAATGAGTCATACATGACTGAGCAACTCACACAAGTACACACACACACACACACACACACACACACACACACACACACAGAGTCACAGTGTTGTTTTGTTGTTGTTGTTGTCATTTTTTTAGCTGTTCTATGCAGCTTAAATGACAGTTTCCTGGTTGAGAATCATACCCAGGCCCCTGATAGGAAAGTTTGGAGTCCTAACCTCTGAAATATCATGGAATTCCTTATCACATTGCTATGAAATAGATCTCTACACCTTTTCATCTTGCAAAATTGAAACTCTGTACCCATCACCTGTCCCATTAAACAACAACTCCTCTTTTCTTCCCTGTTTCCATGGACCCTGGACTCCATCATTCCACTTTGTTCCTTTCTATTGCTTGACTATATTAGATATTTCGTATAAGTGGAAACATACACTTTTGTCTTTTTTATGACTGGCTTATTTCCTTTGGCTTGATGTCTTAAGTGATCATGAAGTTGTAGCTTGGGGCAGAATTTCCTTTATATGGCTTAATAATATTCCATTATATGTATGTATCACATTTGATAGATGTTTAGATGCTTCCACCTCTTAGTTGTTGTGATTAGTGCTGCTTTGAGCATGGCTATGCAAATATCTCAAGACCCCATGTTAACTTCTTTTGAATTTATATTCAGAAGTGGAATTGATGAATCATGTGGTAGTTCTATTTTTAATTTTTTGAGGAGGCTTTAGACTGTTTTCTGTAGCAGTTGCACCATTTTAAAATCTATCCATAACACACAAGGTCCAGTTTCTGTACATACTTGCCAAGAGTTTTCCTTTCCTTTCCTTCCTTTTACCTTTCCTTTCCTTCATATGTAAACACACACACATGCACGAACAATTTTTTTCATATCCTTTCCCATTACTGTTTATCACAAATTATGAATATAGTTCCTTGTGCTACACAGTAGGATCTTTTTTTATCTATTCTATATATTAACATTATAGTTTGCATCTGCTAGTCACCAGCTCCCAATCTATGCCTCCCCCACCCTTCCTCTCTTGGTAATCACATAGTCTGCTCACTATGTCTGTGAGTCTGTTTCTGTTTCACAGATAAGTTCATTTGTGTTATAGTTTATAGTCCACATGTAAGTGATACCATATGATATTTGTCTTTCTCTTTCTGACATCCTAAGTATTATTTTTAATGCTAATGTAGAGTCAAGTGTTTACTTGACTTCATTTTCAGAACATTTGTTGCTACTGTATAGAAATGTGATTGACTTTTAAAATATTTATCTTATATTCTTCAAGCTTTTTATTAATTCTAATACCTGTGGTTTCTTTGGGATTTTCTATATATAAAAGTATGGTATCTCCAATATACTTTGACTTTTTCCTTTCCATTCTGAAGGCTGTTTTTTTGTTTGTTTGTTTGTTTGTTTTAAGCAACAACAACAATTCCTTTTTCTTACCTGATTGCTCTGGTTATAGAACTGCCAGTATAATATTGAACCAAAGTGTGGAATAGACTTCCTTATGTTGTTCCCAATCTTATAGGGAAAGCTTTCAGTGTTTCATTATTAAGTATGATTTAGCTGTGGGTCGTTTACAGGTACCCTTTGAGAAAGTTCTCTTCTGTTCTTAGTTATTAAGTGGTTTACTTTAACCCCTATTATGAAAAGGTGCTAGATTCAGGGAAATGCTTTTTCTGCAGGCAGATGTGTTTTTTGTCCTTTATTGTGTTAAAATGGCATAATGTCGATTGACTTTCATATAATGAACCAACTTTGCATACCTCCATAAATCCCACGTGATCATGGCATATAATCTTTTTTATATGTTGTTAGGTTTTGTTTGCAAGTATTTTGTTGAGGACTCTTGCATCTGTATTCATACAGAATATCCGTTGTGTGTGTGTGTGTGTGTGTGTGTGTGTGTTTGATGTCTCTGTCTGATATTGGTATTAGTGAAATACTGTCATGACTTTGCCTGATATGTGGGGAAGAGAAATGTGGAATGAAGGATGAAGCATTGTTGGATTTAAGTTTAGTCAGGATTAGAGGGAGAAATTTAGGATGTATAAGTGTGGCTTTGGGGGTGAGATTATCAAGAGAGTTCATTCTCAATTTTCTAGGCCTGTGTTAAGTGCTTGACATTGAATTATGCTGTTTGTTAACTGTGTATAGATACTTTATATTTGAATTTGCTACCTATTTTCTGTATTAACATTTATGAAATTAGTATGTGTGAATCAGTTGTAATGTGCATTTAAGATAACTTTTTTTCCAATTTTACTACAAAACAAGATGCCATTAAATAGCTGACGCTTTTTAAAAAGAGCTTAACCTTAAGTCTAAGAAATAAGCATGTTTGTCTCTAAGGTGCGGAAACACATTTAAAAGTTATAAATTTGCCCAAAAAGATGCAGCTGGTGTGTGATTAACTTAGAATTCCAGCTTAATCTTCTTTGACTCCAAAGTCCATGTTTCTAAACACTGTACAATAGTGCAGTTGTAAAAATACTCGTGCTTTACATGTGATTTCTCCTAATGATCAGTGGTGGTATTCTGTTTTTTCTTTCTTTTTTTTTTTTAATTAGAAGAGGTTAAAATCAACATGGAACAAAGCTATTATTCTTGAGTTATGTAGACTTGTAGTCATAGGTTATTCATCTTTCATTTAGTCTCTTTGATGCTCAGTATCTTTATTTGTAAGATAAGGGTGTTTATAACTACCATAGAGTTTTGGAGATAACCAAATAGCACATTTTTCTGTACTTAACTAATATGTAGTATATTTATACCTAGGTGGCAGTTTATTTAAAGGAAGCACTGGGACTTGTGGTCACACCCTCCAAGAACAAAAAAGTATTTAAAATATGGAACCACCATGGATGTCATGTGAAGAAGAACAAGAGCCAGAACCACAGAAAAGCGAGGGAGAAACCAAACTAGTAAATGATGAAGATGCTGAACTCATCTTGGTTGGAGTGGAACATGTACATGAGGATGATGATGTGATCTTTGTTGGGATGACCTCAAATTCAAAACCAGTCATTTCAAACATACTGAACAGAGTTACCCCAGGTTCTTGTTCAAGGAGAAATAGGTATGGTCACTTCAGGAAAGATAATGCTCAGAAATTACATCCTGTTAGTCATGTGACTCCTACATCAGAAGCAAAGACTGTCTTGCCACTTTCTGTCTCTGAATCAAGATCAACAGATAGTCCTATTATTATTGAGCCTTTGTCCAAAGCGGATTCTAAAAATATTTCACCACAAATAATGCCTAATAGCTTTTCAGAGTTATGTTCTCCTTTGATTACCTTCACAAGTTCATTGCAGCATCCAGTAGAAACAGCAGTTTCTGCAGGAGATATGGATAAAAGTCCTCGTGTATCAAAGCGACTTTCCACTTCTGAAACAAATAGCACAAGTCCCAAAAGGCCTACACTCAGTGATGGAGTTATAGGAGAACATTCTTTAGCTTTGTCCCTTTCAGGTACTTTTCATACAGTGACTACTCAGCAAAGCACACCAGACAGTGTTCATAACTCATTAAGCCATGTTCAGAGTGGAGAACCTTGTCCAACAGCTTTTCCAAAGGACAATGTTCATTGCAAGCCTGTAAGTCCTGTAGGGGGAAATGTATTGACAAAAACTGACTTTCCAAGTGTATCAAGTCAAAATAAGTTTGCTGATCCCACAGAAGGCAATCTGATTGTGTTACTTCGTGACTTCTACTATGGACAGCATATAGGAGATGGGCAGCCAGAACCAAAAACTCACACAGCCTTTAAATGCCACAGCTGCTTGAAGGTTCTAAAAAATGTTGAGTTTATGAATCACATGAAGCACCATTTGGAACTTGAGAGGCTGAGAGGTGACAGCTGGAAATACCACACCACCTGCCAGCACTGCCACCGCCAGTTTCCTACGCCCTTCCAGCTGCAGTGTCATATTGAAAGTGTCCACACTTCCCAGGAGCCCTGCACAGTCTGTAAAATCTGTGAATTGTCCTTTGAGGCAGATCAGATTCTCTTACAGCACATGAAAGATAATCATAAGCCTGGTGAAATGCCCTATGTATGCCAGGTTTGCAGTTACAGATCATCATTCTTTGCAGATGTGGATGCACATTTCAGAGCATACCATGGTAACACTAAGAATTTACTTTGCCCCTTTTGTCTCCAAATTTTTAAAACTGAAGCACTATACATATGACATTATAAACAGCACTGGGCAAAGCGTTTTCACCAGTGTTCCAAATGTCGGCTACAATTTTTAACTTGTAAAGAGAAAAGGGAGCACAAGACCCAGTGTCATCAAATGTTTAAGAAGCCTAAGCAGCTAGAAGGATTACCTCCTGAAACAAAAGTTGTTATTCAGGTATCACTGGAACCCCTTCAACCAGGATTGGTGGAAGTAGCATCCATTACTGTGAACGCATCTGATTCTGAACCATCACCCCCCAAATCTAAAAGTAGGAGGTCAAAAAAACCCGGTTAAGTCTACTTTAAGTAAGTCTGAAGCAAGTATTTCAAAGTTATAAACTCCATTAAAAATAAAAAATTCAACTATAGCATTATTCAATAATAAATACAGAGAAACCAATGCGTAATTTATGTGTTTTTGTTTTAAATACATGAAGTATAGTTTTGTTTGAATATTGAGATGTTATTTAAAAATATATTACCTGTTTTTCATACAGTTGTCTTAGCACTAAAAAGTATGTGTGCGTGTGTGTGTGTGAGAGAGAGAGAGAACGAGAGAGGTGGCGAAAGGAAAAGTAACAGCCTATTTTGGTATTTCATGTTATTTGTAAGTTTGAAAGCTCTGCTATACGTATAATCTGTAGAGTGTTTTAGCAACGTAATTTTCAACTGTTTTCATGCCTTGACTATCTCAATATTAACTATATAGACAGATTGGAATGGCTTTGTTATTGTATGTTCCCTTGTGCTGCTGAACTCTCCGAAGTGCCTCTGTTGTGCTGATCTAAGATAACCTGGCTCCAAAAGCCTGGTGTGGAGAAGTTGATGGAGAAGCTATGATGTGAGTTGGGACCAGACATGGGATTTAGTCAGTGGAGAGCTGTGGCTTCTTGTCCCATTGGAGGAAGAGGTATGCATTCCCTCCAGGCATGGAGCCAAGGCAGAAGGAACACTGTCTCAGAGTGTCTTTACCTAGCCCAGGGACATCTCAAGGAAGCCAACCATTTAAATGCCTGTGTTTGGTGAGAGGCCCCTGCAAGCATCAAGCAGGCCCTGTGTTATCATTGACTGCAGTTGGGGAAGCGGAGATAGTTAAGAGAATGGGACCTGGTTCCTGTGGACCTCCTGTTGAGTGATCAAAAGGGGAATTTGATTCATTCCATCCCCTTTCCCATTTGGCTAGCCTTTAGTCACAGTGAAGTAGCCATATCTGTCTCAGTCACAAAAGTAAAGCAAGTTAAGATTCCCAAGTAAAAAAGCCTTGACATCCAGTTTGATTTGTACTGGACCCATAGTTTTAACTGAAAAGGATCAAACACAGGGAATCTGTTCAGTTTATGAATTGGGCTAAATTTAGTTCTCTTACCCTTAAGCTACAATGGAGTTGTGTGAGAATAGTAAATGTAGTGGATACAGAGGGTCCAGGGTGATTAAACCCTCTATAGAACTTTTCCTTACCTTTTCCAGTTACATGTATCTTACCCTAGTTGAACATGTGAAGATTTCAGTTTTGTATCTTATCTTGCCTTGAACACGAATGTATTGCAGTTAACAGCTAATTCTTTGTGTGGGTAATTTCCCATTTTATCAAACTAATACTGATTTTCAGTCTTACTTGACACCGTCTGATGTGCAGGAATTGTCTCATTTATTTGTGTAATTATCACGTCATAGAATTATTATCCTTCCGCTACTCTATCCAGCTATCTAGTCTGTGATTATACTTGTGGAAACCTTTTTTCTTGCGGTCTCCAAGAGCTCTTTCACAGACCTGCAGGGTACCCTCTAAATATTGGTTCCTGAACATCAGCACACTTGGCTTCCTCTGTGTGTTCCTGGAGTTGAGTCTCCTCCTGGAGTTGAATGCCATACTTTCTCCACTTCTGGCACAGTTACCTAGCAATCTCTGTGCACCATTCAAGGAAACTGGGATCCTGGCTGTATACCTATGCCAGGAGAAATCTCTCCATTTCCTCTTCCTTTTCCTCCTCTTTGTCTCTCCCCACTATTTTTCCCCCTCCACAATTTATTTAAATGCTCTAAGCTTTCACAGAACCCTGGAAAGTGGTAATCACCAAGGTATTAGCATCCATCTCAGAACGGAAGAGGAAGGACTACAGATGACTAAGCTAGAGTAAGCCTATTGTCTCCATTTTAGGTAATTTCCTGAGTGTAAATTCAAATACAAGTAGATTGTATTTATTTATTCAATGCTTGATTGATTGGTTTGCACTTTGAATATATTACTAGGCCTTTCCAGTTAATTTTCTTGGGCCAAAGCACTTTGCAAAGTGTCAGCTTAAACCACTTTTAGGTGTATAAAGTGTGTGTGTGTGTGTGTGTGTGTGTGTGTGTGTGTGTCCTGGTCTCAGGTGAAAACTCTATGTATAAATAAATGTACAGACCATTGCATTCTTATCTCCTTTATTCTATTTCTATAGTAAAAATATGAAATGTTTTCTTCATATGTTTTTATTGTTGCTTAGTATTTTGAACACAGTTACTGTTGTTTGCTCTGAAGTATGCTCCTAAGGAGTACAAGTTGTATTTATTGCCAAATAAAAAGGTCCCAGTGATATGGTCCCTGACTACTTCCTCTCTTCCATTCTCTGTCGTTTTACTCTACTATTTTCCCCACTGGTGCCCTGTTTTTGACAACACTGGCCTTGCTTTTCCTTAAGCAAATACATTTCTTCCCAATCCAAAAACTTTGCAACTGCTGTTCTTCTGGAAATGCTCTTCCCCTAGGCCTGCATGGCTTGCTACCTCCCTTGTTTGAGCTTCACCAGTGCTGTTCAAATCACACAATGAAATCCTCAACCCTCTCCATTTCCTCCTCCTCCTTAAAGGCACTTTAAGTCTCTACTCTCTGCTTACCTCTCCAGCCTAAATTTCCTACTTTACACACACACACACACACACACACACACACACACACACACACACACTGAGAAGAGATAATAACATCAGGGCTTTGCTTCTTAGAATTAGCTTGAGTCAGTTTCTGTGCCTGCAAATACAATATAGTTAATAGTGAGTTGAGTTCTTTCAGGAGCTTCCTCTGTTTTTCTGTTGATATCTCTGTATTTTTTTCAGGCAATGACACTTTGTTTTGTTTACAAATGTATTGAATATCTGTCAAGATCACAATTTTGTTATTGCCCTTTGTGAATTCCTTGTCTACTTTGCTTGTTCTTTCAGGTAAAATTTATTGTTTTATTAATGTTGCCAAAACATTCTAAGTAAAATTACTATTTATAGAAATAAAATGTTTTTTACAAAAATATTTCTGCTGTCCATATTTTTACAAATAACATGGCATATTTCTATTTTTTTTTTCATAATCGTATTGTGTTTGCCACAAATTCTAAACACTGATGTGTAAATGGGTTTTCTTGTTCTTAGTACCATCAAGGGCAATGAGGATATGGCTTAATGAATTTCTATTTCTGTTTTTAGATTTTAAAGAGAATTGTTTTATTGGGAAGTTTACAATATCTGTTGAGACATTTCCTTTTCTATCTTTCTCCCTTCCTTTCCTTTTCTTCCTTTCTTCCCCTGACTCTCTTCCTCTTTCTTTCCTTCCTTTTCATTCCCCAGGGTTTTGCTTGACTGGATCTTTCCTGAAACAAAAGTAATTCCACTCAGATTTGAACATTATCGTTTCAGAACCACATTCCATTTCTCATTTCTAGTACTGGAATTAACCTCCTCTTCCCCTTATTAGATTGCCACAGTTGTATCAGTGTTTCTGATTTTGTTTTTCCAAGAAGCAGCTCTTGTTTTCTTAAATACATTAAAAAAAAAAAAAAAGTCTGATCTCAGGTTAGTGCAAATCACTCAGGAGGAGAAGGGCTTGCCTTCACGGCAAGGATAAGCTTCTTGTATGAGTGCTGGTGTCCAGACAGTGGCAAAGGGGAACAGCACCACTTAAAGAGACAGAGACTCATATACACCAGCCCTGGTACATACATAGAAGGATTGCCCAAAACAGTGCTATGCCAGAAGCAGAGATAAAGAGACACAGAGTGAGCTCTGTACCCTAAGGCTCTGGTGTCCCTGAACAATGGGGATCAACTGTTGCAAACCGTCGGGTTTTTCCCCACTCCGCTAGCATCTGGACAGCAACAGGTACTCTGTCCCATGGAGAAAAGTATCCAGCCACTTGGAGCCCCTGTGTACGATTTGGATACTCAGGGAGAGCTCTCGGTTATTGAAGGTCCTGTGGGACACAGGAGTGTGTTGTTCAGATTGCGGAGCAGGAATCCGTGGTTGAAATTTCCAAATGCAGGTCAATGACAGCACCTGGGGTAGCGGCAGATGCAAAATCTGCTATCTCCCTAAAGCAGAATCTGGCCACGTGGTGGAGCTGGAGCCCAGGAACCGCGGAAGATGTCCTCCGGTCTAGGGGCATGTCCATAAGGGTGCCGTCCAGTACCCTCTCAGCCATTGGTCTAGATTTGGGCCAGAAGCATGTGCGTGGCTCACAGCCTAGGGCAGTGCCTGTTTGGCTGATGTACCAGAGCCTGTTCACCCCGTCCTGGGCTGACCACCACCCCTTTCTTCAGCCTCAGTCCACCCCAGACACACCAGCCACTGCCTCCCGACCATGCCTCTCACTCCCCACCCCGAAAAAGCAAGTTGGCCCCACAGGTTTTTTGCAGCCTGGGCCGCCATTGCACACCACTTGCTTTGGTGCTCTTATGTCCCATCCTTTCATATCTGACCCAGCCTAGGGTCATGGTCAGGGCCAAGAAGAGCATGAGAGGTGGTCAGAGGAATGTCGGAGTGTCCTGGGACCCCAGACCTTCTTAATTGTGAGCCCGGGTGCTCATGGGGATGGGGCCCTGAAGCCTGCCCTTGTGATGCTGTGCATGGCTGCGACCTTGCAGCCACCAGTTGTCACACCAGGCGAAGATGCCACTCTCTTCAGTGTGGAGGCAGCAGGGGACCTGCTGGACAGGACCTCTGCCCTGGTGGACAGAGACATGGCGCAGATCAGGCGGATGTTCCAGCTGCTTGTGGAAGACATCATGGAGGAGGTGGAGGTTTTGGCTGATGAGAAGCAGCAACAGGGGTCCTCCCAAGACTTGGATGAGAAGATATTAGAGGAACAAGGCCAGCAACGGCCGGGAGGCCTGAATGAACTTCTGGCGCTAGATGCGCTTCGGGCTCTGGCCACCCTGCAAGTGGAACTGAGCTCTGACCATGAGAAAAACTGCAGGGCCTAAGTTTAGTTCATGTGCAAGAGCCATCAGAGGAGGAAGTGTGACTTGGCTCAGAGGAGTGCCATTATCCAGGGCATCCCTGGCTTCTGGGTCAAAGTGGTATCCTTTCTGCTGCTCCTTGGGGTCTGCTGCTCAGGAGGAGGAGGAGGTGCAGGGGCAGGAGCAGGAGGATGGGTGGGGGCGAGGGCGCAGGATGCGTGCTGGTGGACCCTGAAGGAAGTGTGGTACTGGGCAATTGGCAGGCTCCACAGGTACAGCTGAGTAGAGTTCAGGCAGGGCCTCACCTGTGAGTGTTGCAGTCATGACTTTGTGTGTCTACTTCAGGCCTGCATCTGAGGAGGAGCAGCTCCGAAGCCTCTAAGTCAGGAATGACCAGAGTCAGTACCCCAGAGCAGCCTCAGCAGACAGTTATTATAAATGTGGATGATCCCAAAAATAACTGACATGGGAGTCACACACACACACACATAAACATACACAAACACACACCAACTCCTTTGCTTTCGGACATGATTTGTTACAACGACTGCAAGTTGTTTGACCACGTAAGCAATGACATGCCACTACTCAGCATACACAAGTCTGGAGAAGAGTAGGGATCAGAAACAGCCCCTTCTTGGGGAATGCAGACCACCTCAGATACAGAACACCACAAGGAACCCAGAGCCATGAGCGTGCCTGATGGTATGGCAGGGCCTGAGGACAACCGTGGTGGCTGGGCAAGCAGAAGTGCCCAGAATCCTTGATGATGACTGTTCCAGTGTCCTTCCACCCCAGACTAGGGCTGATGTTCCTGGCTCTTCTTGGCCTAGTATGTGGCTAATATGGCTCCTTAACCTAAAGCAGATTATGAACCACCCTCAAGTTTCTGTCATCATCAGCGACCAAGATAAAGACTTTCTCAGCTACCTGATCAATTTGCAGGTCAGTGAGGGAGACTGAAGATGGGTGGGTATGGGACTTGGTGTGGAGTGGGAGGATCATGTTATCCATGTTCCTACACTGTGAGAGTTTAGAGAGGCTTCGTGGAAGCTGTTAATGGGAGGCAAGCTGAGGTCCCTAGAAGCTTGCACCTTTCTCTTCTCCCTATCCTAGCAGGTACAGGTGCGAGCCATCCCTGGTCCCACAGCAAGTTGATCTTTTCCTTTAGGTATAACCCCTACTTTTTGAACACAGTGATCATTAAGGAGTATTACCTTGACATCACTGATAAAACGTGGCTCCTGGGGTGATGAGTGTGGGTGTGCAAGGGTGTGCATGATTCACCTGCGGGATCCGCACCTGTCTCCCCTGTCTTTCTTCAGGGTAAAGGGCACATCATTCCACACCAGTCCATTGGTTCTGGGACTTTGAACAGGGAGGACCCAGCTGCAGGCTGGTCACCAGGAACCTTAATTTTCTCAACTGGTTGTCAGACCACAACTGCCCAGAATCAAACAGGGTTGTTGAGGTGGACTAGTTTTGGTCCTGCATACAGTTGATGCTTGATGTTGGAGTTCTTGGCTGCTCATGGGAAGGTTCGGGTCCTGGTCAGCCCAGAGGTGACATTCCTTGTGTTGCCACCAGATAATCAGCTAAGACGAGTAGGGTGATCCCCTGAAGTACTACCCCAGCAGGGAAGATTCTGCCGTGAGTGGTAACTGACAGAGACACATGTGGTAAAGGGTCTGGAGGTGGGCCGTGAAGGGACAGCCATGTTGGAGTCGTGACACTGTCCTTTCCCAAATGGGGATGCTCAGGCTCATGCAAGCTGGCTGAGGAGCATGAATTTGGGCCATGCATATAGCAGGTCGCCTGCTGAGGCTAGGGCCTGAGCATTCAGTGTGTCCGTGAGTGAAACAAGTCTCCCTCAAATCAGTTGTGGTTGTAGCATAAGACTCCTAGGTGATACTACTATAGGCAGGGTGAAGTAAGTTTCTTTTTCAGAATCATCCTGTTGTGGGTCCTCCCATCTTCTGGCCTCCTGTTGCTCACTGAGTTTGACATTGCTTGGGCCCTTCATTCCTGTCCCTTAACCTGGGAAGGTCTATCATTGAAAGGGCATCCTGTCTGGGATCCCAGTGCACCTGTGTGCTGACTTTGGGTTCTTCTGTGAATTTCCACATGCACCGCTTGGTGGCTCACAAGCACCACACATGCTGCGCTGGAAGCGGCTTCAGGCTACCTTGGGAAAATATGAAAGAGCTCGTGGAGGAGGTGAACAGGAAAGAGCTCGTGGAGGACATGAACAGGGAGCCACAAGGGCAGGGCATGGTGCCCACCGACTACATCCCTGATATTGCAGAGACCACCCACCCTTAGACTGGGGACACCTCATGCCTCCACTTATGGTAACTAGGCTCCTCCTCTCCTGTCACCTTCATCTCTGTGTCTTCCCTGGGCTACACACACAAACACACACACTCACAAACACAGCCGACATAGGCACATGCGTGTATACACACACATGCTCGGCACAGAGACACAAACACAATCAGGGAACACGGGCTTCTGAAACACATGAGTTTCCTGTTTGCATTTGTGTTCCTGTGCCGAGCATTTGTGTGTATACATGTGTGTGCTTGTGTCGGCTGTGTTTATGTGTGTGTGTGTGTGTGTGTGTGTGTGTGTGTGTGTGTGTGTGTGTGTCTGGCCCAGGGCAGACACAGAGATGAAGGAGACAGGAGAGGAGGTGCCAAGCAACCAAAAGAGGAGGCACGAGGCGTCCCCAGTCTAAGGGTGGTCGGTCGCCGTATCTCTGCAGTACCCTGTACAGGATGGGAACGGGGAAAGGATGGCCAGTGATAACTCCAGACCGTGGCTCCAGAAATCTGCAATTAGACCAAATATAAGACAAGCTCACCATTTCTACTGTGTTGTTGTGTGTGTTTGGACCGGGAAGAGGGGATGCATGGCCTGAGGATTCACCCAGGACAAATCAGGTGGGGTAGGGCTTTGAGACCACTGGCTTTGGAGCCCTCAGCCTGTGGTCACATGGGCCGGCCTTTGGAAATGGTGGATGTGGCTATGGCAGGACTGGGATGGTGAGGAGGCTAAGGTCCTGCAGAAAAGGGCAGAGACCTGAAGGAGAAAGAGCCACAGATTGTCTGCTGCACTGGAGACTTGTTCCACACACGTAAGGAGAACTGGAAAAGTCCTGGGCTGTACTGCCCAGGATCAGCCCAAAAGCCAGCATGCTATGTCCATGAGAGTGGCACACACTGACACAATGTGACACAAAATGGAAGATAAGGTAAGGCAGGCTGTCTGTGCAAAATGACAGGCCTCCTAGGAGAGACAGAATGTGAGCGTGGCATGCCTCCAGGCACTTCCAGCCTCCCTGGCAGTGCAGGTAGGCAAAGAAAGTGCAGGGCCTAGTGTACGTGTGTGGCCCTCCGCTGGGTTGTGCCTGTGAGGGAGGGAACAGGGAGGAAGCAAGGGTGGTGGGCTTATTGCATGTCCCAAGGGAACTCGGGGGAGGGGAGATGGGGAAGCCCCTGGGGGTATTTTGAAGACTGCTGGTTTTCAGGGTCCAGGGTCTAGGCAATAGCGGTCCTGCCAAAGATACCCCATGGTGTGTGCTGAAAGTCCTGACGTGAATTCCTTCTTTCCTCTGGGGTCATGCCCCTGGCTCTGGGGTCTAGAGGGGTAAAGGTGTGCATCTGCATCTGAGAGAGGATTGTGGCTCTCTCTCTCTGGAGCAGATTCTCTGATTTTGTCATAGGGGATTTGCACCAGGTGACACTCAGTGGGACCCTGCCTTCCAGGTGACTGTCTTGGATGTCTTTGGGCCCAACCAGGGACAGGCTTCTTTGGCACCTTGGCTGTTAGGAAAGCAGATATACCTGATTGTATGAAGACCTACCTGGGCCTAATGAGAGCAACTGAAAGGGAGTCTTGGCATTTAGTCAATCAGTGATGTCTGGGTGGTTCTAACACAGTTGGTGCTAAGTTACAGAGTCAGAAGTGCAACCTGAGATGAGCAAGTGAAAGAAAATAACCAGGACAAAGAAAGTTGGGTGCTTACCAAAGTTCATGTTCCTGGAGAAGAAAGCGTGTACTTCTGCATATGTGCAAATTTCCTCTCAGGGATGTTACTGTGTACATGCACATGCACACAAAGAACCACCTGCCAGTACGCTTATGAGTATGAGCTGTCGGAAGTGACCTAACCAGGTAATGGGAGTTGAATAGCAAAGCATGAACGTCATAGGGAAAGACTCCACCTAGACTCCAGCCAGCAAAAGCACTGAAGTCAGGGTACCAATCTCTGTTATCCCACCGAGCAAGCAAGTTCTAAGTGGAATCAGAATGGTGCACCAAGGATGCCTGGCAGAAAGGAGAGGCAGGAGGAAAGTGCCTGTGGGCGACCAGTGAGAGTTCAAAGATTCCAAGACACAGAACAATCAGCAACCTCAGACAAAGAAGCCAAAGTGGGTGACCACACAACCCCTTGACCACCCGGCTACAAGGGCCGTTCTGTCCTTCTGAAGTGCCAGGCATACTTTCCCTGACATTGCCATGAGCATGAGTAAGGTTTGCCTTTTTTGTGTGCTTTCAGTGATGGACCAGAAGTGCAGCATAAGGACCTGCTACCTGCAGAGTCTTCCAGTTTGAAACATCACTAATTGAACTCTTTGCAGAACACATATATTGGTATCAGGACTACAGGATGGATGGCTTAGCTTGATCCTCTTACTGCTCCTGGCCCCACAGGCTTGGGCAACTAGGCAGGCTTGGGTGTGTTCTCACATGGAGAACAGAACCACATTTGCTGTGAACCACCTCAGGAGATCCCATGCATGCAAAGGTCATGCAGAGAAGACCTGACAGGCAAAGGTGGATCAGGACTCGAGGGATTACCTGGACCTGCTCAAGCATCTGCCCGAAACCAAAATCTGTCTCTACTGTTTACTATATTATGCCTTTCACCAATTATTTTGACATTAACAGGGGGCTCTCCCCGACCACCTTTCTCTGAAGAAAATCAACGTAAGGCTCTAGTTAATAAGTCTCCTGGGCTTGAAAGGAACATTTTAATTCTAACCCCTCTGTTACTATTTTGGCTTCCTTGGCAGGTTTATCTACACTCTTGTAACTAATGCACATGATTGTTCACAACACCCCAAGCATAATATTTGAGTAAAAAAAAAAAAAAAAACTTTATTAGAATAATACTGCATTGTTGAGCCAATGTTTCCTCCCGAATTTCCTTGTCCTTTACCCAATTTGCGCCTGGGAGGATATTAGCTAATATAGTTGGTATGCAAGAAAAACAAGCAGTAGCCTTGGTATTAGCAACATAAGACCCTTGAGTTAATAAGTACTTTCTTTGTTGTAACCCACTGCACCTTTGCTTCATAAGAATCTAACTCTGTTTCCTGAGGGGGACTACAGACTGGAAAGATAAAGGGAAAGTAGGTTTTCAGGTTGACCAACATTTATCAAGAAAGAGTCACAAAATGTTAACAGGCCATGGGGCCAGAAGATAATGTACATAACATAAGACCCTTGTTTGTGAAAGCTTTGCAAAAAATGTCCTGGTTTCGATAAAGGTAAAACTGATGGAATGTTGAGCTGATTCTGCATGACTTTGTATCTTTCACTTCTGGAAATATGTAACTCAGAGTATAAAAGCCCCTTTTGAAAATAAAGCTGCAAGACCGGTTTCACCTAAGCTGGGTCTCCCCTGTGTCATTCTGTCTCTCCTCTCTCTCTCTCTTTCTCTCTCTCTCTTTTTCTCAGCCAGATTCCCTAGAGCACAGAGGCTCTCTGAGTTCACTTTTTTGCCCAGGCTTCTAACACCCAATCGAGAAGGTGCTCTGCAACTTCGCTCCATCGAGAGGGTGCCTGTGACCTCCATGAACACAGCAAGTGCTGTGTCAAGGGCTTTATTGCCTTTCTGTGTAAACCAAGGAATATCAGCCTCTTTTTCTCTCCTTTACGTTCTCTCTTTTTGCCCGGGCTTCTAACACCCAATCGAGAAGGTGCTCTGCAACTTTGCTCCATCGAGAGGGTGCCTGTGACCTCCATGAACACAGCAAGTGCTGTGTCAGGGGCTTTATTGCCTTTCTGTGTAAACCAAGGAGTATCAGCCTCTTTTTCTCTCCTTTACTTTCTCTCTTGCTGAGGGTATCCCTGAATCCTGCTGGGGCTGGACCCCAGCAAGTGGCGCCCAGAACAGGAACCTGAAGTTAAGTCTCCCCATTGTCCAGTTTTGGGGACGGCTAGGACTCCACTTAGGGTGCTGCAAACCACTTTGCATAAGATAGGTAGGGTGAGGAAGAGTGGGTAGTGTTGAATCTTTCCTTGAAGACAGAAATCACTGACACGGGTAACAACAAATCAAAAGAACAACAACCCTTTATAGGAGTAATCTTGCAATTGTTAAATAAAAGAGGAATTAAAGTTAAGAAGGCTAGTATTCAATCCTTTTTTACATTTGTACAAGAGCAATGTCTTTGATTTCCAGAAGAGGGCACTGATAACCTAGATACCTGGGAAAATGTAGGGAAACAGGTAAAAATTTATTACACTTTGCATTGCCCAGAAAAGGTAACCACTGACACCCTTTCTCTTTTTAATATGATTAAGGATGCTTTAGATCATGCTCATAAATCTGAAGAGTAAATAATTTGAGACCATAATGTCGGGCGGTTAGGATTGTACCTGCCTAACTGCCAGCAGGGTGAAGAGGGTACAGAATGAATAAGAATATTATCTAGAAAAATAGGTTTCTCTGCATCTAAGAATAGACAAATGTTTATTGAAGTATTACTTCACATGTTGGCCAATAGAGGCATTAAAAAAACCACAGGAAGACTGTCTAAATTTCTATGTTTGTTTTATACTTTGCATAGGCCAGAAAATATTCCTTTAGATGCGTTTGCTCTGTGAAACATGATTAGAAATGTCCTGGACCCTTGTCATGAGGCTGTTAGACAGCCTATATGGGAGGCTATAGCGGTCGGTGGTGGGTCTCCACCTTTGCGCAGATCATATTTTCTGCCATTGATGAACAGGAGGGGGCTTACAGGACCCTACGGTCAGGCGCCCTGGTGAGCCCCCTCCCCCTCTGCACAAACCTTTAAAGACTTATCTACCACTTTCTGATTTAAGGTGATCGCCGCCACCTTCCGTTTGCGCCTCCCAAAGCCTGCAAAGGTCTTGTCTAAAGCTGAAGAAGATAAAAAGTGTTTTGCACAACAGAACTATTAAAGCATACGCATACACAATATGCAGAGCATACTCCTTGGAGAAAACCCCTCAGGGGGGCCTCACCCAGGCTAGGAGAGAAGCGGAATGGTAAGGGGTTTTAACAACAATATTAACCCCGGACATGCTGGTTACTCCAATTGCAACGGGAGTGGCTGGCCCCCTACCTGAGGGTATTGTACGATTTGTGCTTGGGCGTAGCTCGCTGTCTTTTCAAGGAATTTCACTGGTGCCTGTTGTAGTAGGTTCTGATTATATTGGGGAAATTAAAGTTTTGATCTTGCCACTTACCAAAACTGTGCAAATTAATAAAGGTCAAAGAATAACACAGCTTTTGCTTTTAAGTTATTATCAGAAAGGTAAAAAACTTGACTTCTCAAGCTAGAGGCCACAGAGTATTTGGATCTAGTGATCTAGCTTTTTGGGTTCAGGAAATTACAGCTTCTAGGCCTTCAAAAGACCTTTTAATTCAAGGACATGAAATAGGGTTGTTATATACTGGAGCAGACGTCTCTACCATTGCTGGACTTTAACCTTTAGAAGGGACAATTTTAGTTTTCACAGATGATTCCTCTAACGTTAAATTATTATTGATAAAATATCCCATGTTCAGGTAACTGAAGAGACATCTGTCCAGAGAGCTGAGTTATGAACAGTTATTTGGGCTCTTCAACATTTAAGAGACCACACCTTCAATTTTTTGACTGACTCCCAATATATTGTAGGGTTGTTTCCTCATATAGGGACTGTTAATATTCAAAAAAAAAAAAAAAAACTACCATATTCTCCTTGTTATCTGATTTACAGAAAAAGATTAAACACAGAGATAACAAATATTTTGTGGGACATATTAGAGCCCATTCTGGCTTGTCTGGCCCTTTACATGAAGGAAATGCTTTGGCAGATGCATTGACTAAATTAATTGCTTTAAACTTACAGAAAAAGATGGACAAAGCCAAAAATTCTCACAAAATTCACCATCAAAATGCAGCTGGTTTAAGGTATGAATTTCATATCCCTAAAAGAAACAGCTAGACAAAGAGTTAAGTTATGTTCAAATTGCCCACTATTTAATCCATATCCACCGTTAGGAGTAAATCTCCGAGGGCTTAAGCCTAATGCTCTCTGGCAAATTGATGTAACCCTATCCCGACCAAAAAATGAGTCTACTTATTTTATTTTAGCTTGCCTACCCTCTCCCTATGTTTTTCTCTTCACTAATGACTCCAAAGGGCTTAATATACAAATAAATTATTCAGGTGGACCTAACATAGTATCTTGTGAACAATGTATGCTCTCATCTTGTTTGAACCCTCAATATAATGTTTGCTCTTTTGCAGTGTTGCAAAGTCCACCCTATCTTATAGTGCCGGTGACTGTAATCACTTATTGGTATGATAACTGCAGTCTTGCTGTGTTGCAACGATTACAAGATTTGATGTGATCGTGAAGGTTTGTGAGCTTGCTTTTCTTGAGAATATCAGCTTTAATAACTGCAATTACTTCTGTCACTGTGGCGTCAATATCATTGACTTAAAAAGTGCATACTGCTCAATATGTTAATATTATGTCTAAAATTGCCTGGAAAAATCCCATGGACAGAGGAGCCTGGTAGGCTACAGTCCATGGCATCACAAAGAGTCGGACACGACTGAGCGACTTCACGTTCACATTCACATTCATGTCTAAAAATGGCTCTTTAGCTTTGTCAGGAAGTTATAGATAGGAAACTAGAAATGGAGGTAGATGCCCTGGAGGAAGTTGTAATGCATATTGGGACTGAATTACAGGCATTAAAGAAAAATTGTCATTGTCCTATCATGCCAACTACCTGTGGATTTTTGTAACACCCCTGAAAATAAACGAGACAGATTATAACTGGGAGAAAATTAGAAATCATATTTCGGGGATATGGAATAGCTCCAGCATTAGTGTAGATTTAGGAAAACTTCACACTAAGATAAAGACCATGGGACATTCCCGATTGGATTTTACTGCCACAGGAGCAGCAAATGACCATTTTTCATACATTTTCAAACCTTATTTCAGGAAAACAACATTCTGTCTACGATTTTTAGCTATGCCGCTGTGGCCACTCTAATTCTGCTTCTCATAATTATTCTTCCTTGTATTGTCAGAACTCTTTGTCAGAGTACTCAGAAGCTCGCGACTGAGTTACATCTGGCTGTTTTAAAAAATACAAAAAGGAGAGATGTCAGGAGCCACAACGGGAGATCCCACCCATGACAAAGGTCATGCGGAGAAGATCTGACAGGCAAAGGCAGATCAGGACTCGAGGGATTCCCTGGACCTGCTAAACCATCTGTCCCGAAACCAAAATCTGTCTGTCTACTGTTTATTATATCATGCCTTTCACCAATTCTTTTGACATTAACAGGGGGCTCTCCCCGACCACCTTTCTCTGAAGAAAATCAATTTAAGGCTCTAGTTAATAGTTCTCCTGGGCTTGAAAGGAACATTTTAATTCTAACCCCTCTGTTACTATTTAAGCTTGCTTGGCAGTTTTATCCACACTCTTGTAACTAACGTACATGATTGTTCACAACACCCCAAGCCTAACCTTCGAGTTATTAAAAAAAAAAAAAAAAGCTTTATTAGAATAATACTGCATTGTTGAGCCAATGTTTGTTGCCAAGTTTCCTTGTGCTTTACCCAGTGTGCAGCCAGAAGTGCATTAGCTAGTATAGTTGGTATGCAAGAAAAACAAGCAGTAGCCTTGGTATTAGCAACATAAAACCCTTGAGTTAATAAGTACTTTCTTTGTTGTAACCCACAGCACCTGTGCTTCATGAGAATGTAACTCTGTTTCCTGAGGGGGACTGCAAACTGGAAAGATAAAGGGAAATCAGGTTTTCTGGTTGACCAACATTTATCAAGAAAGAGTCACAAAATGTTAACAGGCCACAGGGCCAGAAGATAATGTACATAACATAAGACCCTTTTTGGGGGAAAGTTATGCAGAAAATGTCCTGGTTTCGTTAAAGGTAAAACTGATGGAATGTTGAGCTGAATCTGCATGACTTTTTATCTTTCACTCCTGGAAATGTGTAACTCGGGGTATAAAAGCCCCTTTTGAAAATAAAGCTGCAGACCCATTTCACCTAAGCTGAGTCTCCCCGAGACATTCTTTCTTTCTCTTTCTCTCTTTTTCTCAGGCAGATTCCCGTGAGCACAGAGGCTCTCTGAGTTCACTTTTTTGCCTGGGCATCTAAAACCCAATAGAGAAGGCGCTCTGCATCTTCGCTCCATTTAGAGGGCGCCTGTGGCCTCTGTGAACACAGCAAGTCCTGTGTAAGGGGTTTATTGGCTTTCTGTGTAAACCAGGGAATATCAGCCTCTTTTTCTCTCCTTTACTTTTCTCTCTTGCTGACACCATTTTTCCTGAGGGTATCCCTGAATGGTGCTGGGGCTGGACACCGGCACAAGTTGAAAGGGCCTTGATAGGGTAAATGGGTAGCCATGCATGTCTCTGGCACCGGTGGGTCGTGGAACTTAAAGGGGAGCTGTCCTTACCGTCTGCCTGGCAGGTTTTCAAGTGATGTTCATGGAGTTCCCTTATGCCAGGAGAGCATGCCCCATTTCTCAATCTGTGCCAAGAGTGGCCAAGCCACCTCAGGCCTGTGCAGCATTCACATCTGTCCAGCAAAGGAAGGAAGGTCCAAGCCCCTTCTGCAGTTCAGCATTGACCACCGACTGTTGGCTTTCAAGTTTGAGAAAGAACTATCTGAACGCGTGGACTAAAAAAATTGGATCTCCCATTGGTGCAACTCACTAAGAAGGAGAAGAGCTTGCCTTCACGCCATGGATTAGCTTCTCATATGAGCGCTGGTGTCCAGAGTGCCAGACAGCAACAGCACAACATGGAGAGACGGAGACACACAGACACCAGCCCTTGGTACACACATAGAAAGATTGCCCAAAACAGTGCTGTACCAGAAGCAGAGATAAAGAGACACAGATTGAGCTCTGTACCCTAAAGCTCTGGTGTCCCTGAACAGTGAAAATCAACTGTAGCAAACAGTGGGGTTTTTCCCTACTTCTCTAGCATCCGGACAGCAACAGGTTCTCTATCCCATGGAGAAAAGTATCCAGGCACGTGGCGCCCCTGCTTAACCTTTGGATACTCAGGGAGAGTTCCCAGTTATTAACGGGCCCGAGGGACACGGGAGTGTGTTGTTTGGACTGTGGAGCAGGAACCTGTGGTTGGAATTTCCAGAGCCTGATCAATGACTGCGCCTGGGCTAGTGGCAGATGCAAAACCCACTGCCCCCCTGGAGCAGAATATTTCACATCGGTGGGCTGGAGCCCAGGGAC
Source organism: Bos taurus (assembly GCF_002263795.3). NCBI lineage: Eukaryota > Metazoa > Chordata > Mammalia > Artiodactyla > Bovidae > Bos > Bos taurus. The sequence continues at coordinate 27,393,396 of NC_082638.1, forward strand.
CGTCGAAGATGCCGTCTGGTCTAGGAACATGTCCATAAGGGTGCCGCCCACCACACTCTCAGCCTTTGCACTAATTTGGGCCAGCAGCCAGAGAATGGCTCATAGCCTTGTGCCCCGCCTATTTGGCTGATCTCCCCAGGGCCCTTTCACTATGTCCTGTGCTGTCTGCCAACCCATTCTTCAGCCTCAGTCCACCCTACGCACACCAGCCCCACCTCCCTACCATCCCCCTCACTCCGTGCGCCCAAAGAGCTAGTGGGTCCCACAGGATTACTGCAGCCTGATCCGCATTTGTGCACCACTTGTTGTGCTATTATGACCCATCCCTTTGTATCTGCCCCAGCTTGGGTTCGCGACCAGGGCCAAGAGGAGCGTCAGAGGCGTTCAGAGGAATGCAGGAGTGTCCTGGGGCCCCAGGCCATCTTAGTTGTAAGCCCTGGTGTTCAGGGTGCTGGGGCCCATGGCCTGCCTTCCTGATGCTTTTCGTGGCTGGGACCTTGGAGCTACCAGTTGTAATGCCAGGCAAAGAGGCCACCCTCTTCAGGTTGGAGGCGGTGGAAGACACTGAGCCCCTGGTGGATGGAGATGCAGCGGGTATTGGGCAGGGGGTCCAGCTGCCTGTAGAATACATCATGGAGGAGGTGGAAATTCTGGCAGATGAAGAGCAGCAATAGGGGTCCTCCCAGGAGCTGAAGAGAAGATGGTGGAGGAACAGGGCCAGGAAAGGCCTGGGAGATCGACTGAGCTTCCGGGGCAAGATGAATTGCAGGCACTGGCCACCCTGAAGGTGGAACTGAGGTCTGAGCATGAGAAAAACTGTGGGGCCTACTTTCGGTGCATGAGCAAGAACCATCAGAGGAGGAAGCCTGACTTGGCTCGGAGGAGCGCCATTTTGCAGGGCATCCCTTGCTTCTGGGCCATAGCTGTATCCTTTCTGCTGCTCCTTGGAGTCCACTGCTCAGGAGGAGGAGGAGGAGGAGCAGGAAACTTTTCCCTCCTCCCTACCCTGGCAGGTGCAGTTGCAGAGCCATCCATGGTCCCACTGCAAGGTGATCTTCTCCTTTCAGGACCACCCCTACTTCTTGAGCACGGTGACCACTACGTATGGTTACCTTGACATTGTTTGTAAAACATGGCTCCCGGGGTGAAGAGTGTGGGTGTGCAAGGGTGTGGATGATCCACCTGTGGGATCCACACCCATCTCCCCTGTCTTGTGCAGGGTATAGGGCAGGTCATTCAACTCCTGTCGACTGATTCTGGGGCTTCAAACGGGGAGAACCCTGCCACAGGCTGGACACTAGGACCCTTAACTTTCTCAGCTGATTGTCAGGCCAAAACTGCCCAGAATCGAACAGGATTGTTGAGGAGTGGTGGTTTGAGACCTGCACAGTTAATGATTGATTATGGAATTTTTGGTTGCTGGTTCACCTTACTCTTTGTGCCAGCAGATCATCAGCAAAGATGTGTGGGATGATCCCCTGAAATAGTACCCTGGGGAGGAAGGTTCTTCCATGAGCGTAACTGACAGAAACATATGTGGAGAGGAGGTGTGGAGGTGGGCCCTGAAGGGAGAGTCGTGTAGTATCTAGGACACTGTCCTTTCCCAAGGGGATGCTCAGACTCATGCAAGCTGGCTGTGGAGCCTGAATTTGGGTCGGACATGTGCAGGTGACCTCCTGAGACTGTGGATTTGGGGGTTCGGTGTGTCCATGAGTGAAGCAAGTGTACCTCAAATTAGCTGTGGTTGCAGTGCCAAAGTCCAGGTGATACAATTAGAGGGAGGGTGAATTAAGTATCTTTTTTCAGAATCATTGTTCCACAGGTCCTGCCATCCCCTGGCTCCTGTTACTCACTGAGTTTGAGATTGCTTGGGCACTTCACTCCTTCCCCTTACCCTGGGAAGGCATATCATTGAAAGGGTGTCCACTCCAGGCTCCCAGTGCACCTCTGTGCTGACTTTGGGATCTTCTGTGAATTTCCACATTCACCACTCGGCATCTCACCACCACCATACACGCTGCACTGGAAGCAGCTTCAAGCTGCCTTGGGAAAATATGGAAGAGTTCGTATAGCCAGATTAGAATGGCTTTGTTATGGTATGGTCCCTTGTGGTGCTGAACTCTCTGAAGTGCCTCTGTTTTGCTGATCTAGGGCCCTGGCTCCAAAAGCCTGGTGTGGAGAAGTTGATGGAGAAGCTATGATGTGAGTTTGGACCAGACATGGGATTTAGTCAATGCAGAGCTGTGGCTCCTTGTCCCTTTGGAGGAAGAGGTATGCATTCACTCCAGCCATGGAGCCAAGGCAGAAGGAACACTGTCTCAGAGTGTCTTTACCTAGCCCAGGGACATCTCAAGGAAGCCAACCATTTAAATGCCTGTGTTTGGTGAGAGGCCCCTGCAAGCATCAAGCAGGCCCTGTGTTATCATTGACTGCAGTTGGAGAAGCAGAGATAGTTAAGAGAATGGGACCTGGTGCCTGTGGACCTCCTGTTGAGTGATCAAAGGGGGAATTGGATTCATTCCATCCCCTTTCCCATTTGGCTAGCCTTTAGCCACAGTGAAGTAGCCATATCTGTCTCAGTCACAGTAATAAAGCCCGTTAAGATTCCCAAGTAAAAAAGCCTTGACATCCAGTTTGATTTGCACTGGACCCATAGTTTTAACTGAAAAGGATCAAACACAGGGAATCTGTTCAGTTTATGAATTGGGCTAAATTTAGTTCTCTTATCCTTAGGCTACAATGGAGTTGTCTGAGAATAGTAAATGTAGTGGATACAAAGGGTCCAGGGTGATTAAACCCTCTATAGAACTTTTCCTTACCTTTTCCAGTTACATGTATCTTACCCTAGTTGAACATGTGAAGATTTCAGTTTTGTATCTTATCTTGCCTTGAACACGAATGTATTGCAGTTAACAGTTAATTCTTTGTGTGTGTAATTTACCATTTTATCAAACTAATACTGGTTTTCAGTCTTACTTGACACAGTCTGATGTGCAGGAATTTTCTCATTTATTTCAGTAATTATCAGGTGATAGAATTATTATCCTTCCTCTACTCTATCCAACTATCTAGTCTGTGATTATACTTGTGGAAACCTTTTTTCTGGGGGTCTCCAAGAGCTCTTTCACAGACCTGTGGTGTACCCTCTAAGTATTGGTTCCTGAACATCAGCACACTTGTCTTCCTCTGTGGGTTCCTGGAGTTGAGTCTCCTCCTCGAGTTGAATGCCATACCTTCTCCACTTTTGGCACAGGTACCTAGCAATCTCTGTGCACCATTCAAGGAACCTGGGATCCTGGCTGTATACCTATGCCAGGAGAAATCTCTCCGTTTCCTCTTCCTTTCTCCTCCTCTTTGTCTCTCCCCACTCTTTTGTTTTCCCCCTCCACAATTTATTTAAATGCTCTAAGCTTTCACAAAATGCTGGAAAGTGGTAATCACCAAGGTATTAGCATCCGTCTCAGACATGAAGTGGATGGACTACAGATGACTAAGCTGTAGTAAGTCTATTGTCTCCATTTTAGGTAATTTCCTGAGTGTAAATTCAAATACAAGTAGATTGTATTTATTTATTCAATGCTTCATTGATTGATTTGCACTTTGAATATATTACTAAGCCTTTCCAGTTAATTTGCTTGGGCCCACGCACTTTGCTAAATGTCAGCTTAAACCACTTTTAGGTGTATAAAGTGTGTGTGTGTGTTTGTGTCCTGGTCTCAGGTGAAAACTCTATGTATAAATAAATGTACAGACCATTGCATTCTTATCTCCTTTATTCTATTTCTATAGTAAAAATATGAAATGTTTTCTTTATATGTTTTTATTGTTGCTTAGTATTTTGAATACAGTTACTGTTGTTTGCTCTGAAGTATGCTCCTAAGGAGTACAAGTTGTACTTATTGCCAAATAAAAAGGTCCCAGTGATATGGTCCCTGACTACTTCCTCTCTTCCATTCTCTGTCATTCTACTCTACTATTTTCCCCACTGGTGCCCTGTTTTTGACAACACTGGCCTTGCTTTTCCTTAAGCAAATACATTTCTTGCCAATCCAAAAACTTTGCAACTGCTGTTCTTCTGGAAATGCTCTTCCCCTAGGCCTGCATGGCTTGCTACCTCCCTTGTTTGAGCTTCACCAGTGCTGTTCAAATCACACAATGAAATCCTCAACCCTCTCCATTTCCTCCTCCTCCTTAAAGGCACTTTAAGTCTCTACCCTCTTCTTACCTCTCCAGCCTAAATTTCCTACTGTACACACACACACACACACACACACACACACACACACACACACACACACACACACACACACAAACTGAGAAGAGATAATAACATCAGGGCTTTGCTTCTTAGAATTAACTTGAGTCAGTTTCTGTGCCTGCAAATAAAATATGGTTAATAGTGAGTTGAGTTCTTTCAGGAGCTTCCTCTGTTTTTCTGTTGATATCTCTGTATTTTTTTCAGGCAATGACACTTTGTTTTGTTTACAAATGTTTGAATATCTGTCAAGATCACTATTTTGTAATTGCTTTTAGGAATTTCCATGGTCTACTTTGCTTGTTCTTTCAGGTAAAATTTATTGTTTTATTAATGTTGCCAAAACATTCTAAGTAAAATTACTATTTATAGAAATAAAATGTTTTTTACAAAAATATTTCTGCTGTCCATATTTTTACAAATAACATGGCATATTTCTATTTCTATTTTTTTAAATAATCATATTGTGTTTGCCAGAAATTCTAAACAGTGATGTGTAAATGGGTTTTCTTGTTCTTAGTACCATCAAGTGCAATGAGGCTACGGCTTAATGAATTTCTATTTCTGTTTTTAGATTTTAAAGAGAATTGTTTTATTGGAGAGTTTATAACATCTGTTGAGACATTTCCTTTTCTTTCTTTTCCCTTCCTTTCCTTTTCTTCCTTTCTTCCCCTGACTCTCTTCCTCTTTCTTTCTTTCCCTTTCTTTCCCCAGGTTTTTGCTTTACTGGATCTTTCCTGAAACAAAAGTAATTCCATTCAGACTTGAACATTATCCTTTGAACATTATCCTTTCAGAACCACATTCCGTTTCTCATTTCTAGTATTGGAATTAACCTCCTCTTCCCCTTATTAGATTGCCACAGTTGTATCAGTGTTTCTGATTTTGTTTTTCCAAGAAGCAGCTCTTGTTTCATTATCCCAACGAGATTTATTTTTGTTGTTTTCTATTTTTGTTTCAATTCATATATACCTTCTACTTTCTTTAGATTTTTTCCTTATAACCTTGTATTTTAAAAGCTTTCTTTACAAATTTTCATGGAAATATATTTGATTTACAATGTTGTGTTTCAGATGTATATCACAGTGATTTAATTATACAGATACATATCTATTCTTTTTTAGGTTCTTTTCCAATGTAGGTTTTTACATGATGCAGAGTCTTTCTTTCTTTTTTTTAAATAGATGGTTTAGGGCTTGACCTAACTTTATTTAAATAGCAAATTTTATCTAAATCCCAAATATTTTTATGTATACATTTTTTAAACGAATATTTCATTCTCTACGATTTTTTGGCAAGTTAATTCCAAAGATTTCACTCTTTGCAGGCTGAATGTTTTAATTTATAGTTTACTGAGAATTAAGTTTTCCTTGGAGCTCTGAGGGTATATGTGTATATACACTGACATGTCTATATACACATCCTTTTTGGATTACTAAAATTTTTTTAGAATATATAAATGTATTTTAAAAGCTATTTTCTGTTTGTATGGTAAAAACATGAAATGCTTTAATTCTAAAAATTTGTTTCCCAAATGAATATACTATAAAAAGTAAAGGTATAAAAGTGTTCCTTTGAGAATAATTCGTACTAACAGAACTTGGAAATGTTAAAAAATTATTCATAACACTTACTAAAAGTGGTAAGAAAAACTTTATTCAAAGTAAGAGTACTACAGCTGGGTCTTATAATACGGGGAGAGACGTTGAGCTTAAGTCTGACTCCAGTAGGGACACAACTAGGATTTATAGCTACGGAACAGGGTGGGTCCATGGGATTGCAAACAGAGACTGGGAGACTGCAATGAACAACAACAACAGAGTGGGTGTCAGTGAATGGAAACTTATTAAGAGGGCCATAAGGGTGAGGGTGGATTCTGGTTCAACTGAGAAGATCATTGCTGAGGCTAGGCAAGGCTGATAAGATATTGAGGTGAGTGATAAGGAATTTGATCTGATACTGAGGGTGGTCAGATCAAGGGTGAGGTATGTTTTCTAAACTGAACTAGCAGATTCTGACATAGATTGGACTAAATGGGCAGGCACCCCGGGATAAATACACGGCCCAAGGTTGGCAGTGCATTAATGAACTACTGCTACATAACAAATTACCCCAAACTAACAGCTTAAAACAATATTATCTCATACTGCTGCTGAAAGGAATCCAGGAGTAATTCAGTTGAGTGTTCTGGCTCAGGGTTTCATGAGATTGTCATTATCTGAAGCCTTGACATGGGCTGGTGGATTTCCTTCCAAGATGGCTTCCTCACATAGCTGTTGAAACCAGTTTCCCTGCTGGCTATTGGGAGAAAGCTTCAGTTCTTTCACATGGGCCTCTCTACTGGGTTACATGAGTGTTGTCAAGATACTACTAAACTGGTTTCTAGAGTGATCCAAGAGGATGAGCAAGGAGGCTGCAGTGTCTTTTATGAACTAGTTTCAGACACTTCATTTTCATTTCTACAATATTCTAACATTAGAAGTGAGCCACTAAGTCCAGCCCACATGTGAAGGGGAGTATAAAGATCCACCCTTGAAAGAAAGGACTTGTGGACATCCTTTAAAACCACGTGGTACCCACATGGCCACAAAATTGTTTACATACTTGTATGTCCAAAATGCTTTTTCCTGCCAATGCTTTCAAATAATTTATGCATTGTAACATTAACTTGTAGTTCAGGACCTTGTCATCTAAGTCAGTTTCAGATATGGATCAGGGTCTACTTGTGCAATATCTCACGTGTTCAGTCGCTCAGTTGTGTTCTACTCTTTGTGACCCGATAGACTGCAGCACGCTAGGCTTCTTTGTCCACCATCAACTCCAGGAGCTTGCTCAAACTCAAGTCCATTGAGTAGGTGATGCCATCCAACCATTTCATCCTCTGCTGTCCCCTTCTCCTGCCTTCAATATTTCCCCCATTAGGCTCTTTTCCAATGGGTCAGTTCTTCACATCAGGTAGCCAAAGTATTGGAACTGCAGCTTCAGCATCAGTCCTTCCAATGAATATGCAGGACTGATTTACTTTAGGATTGCCTGGTTTGATCTCCTTGTAGTCCACTAGACTCTCAAGTCTTCTCAAACACATCAGATCAAATTATACAAGTGTAATTCCTCTAGATCTGATGATCTGTGAACAAAAGAGTCGAGTTAATCTGCTCACTTTCACAACCAACATACAGTGCTGGGTCAGGCATAGATAACCTTTATAGACACTCCAGTTCCAGAAAGGGCAGGGGAGTGGGAGTCAATAGTAGCAGTTCTGAAATCCCACGGGTTCTTATTGGCAGTCCTTTGATTAGGATTTAAGGCCTGGAAACTTCCTAGGCTTCAGTCTCTGAATTTTTAATTCTGCCCTCTGATATGATTCCATTGCATGAAAGGTGGCTAGTATATGGTTACAGTGAAACAGTCTCCCTAGCCTGCTTCCTGCTTGTCGAAGGTAGAAGTCCAGAGCTCTCTTATTTTGTACTATTTCTAGTCCTTTCAGTCCAAGCTGAACATATATATATGTTATCTTAAAATCTTGGTGTGCCTCCTGATAATCTTACTGGTGTTCATGGCAAAGCACCCACTCTAAAGCCACAATCACATGTTTTCATAAAAAGTCCTCCTCTGTCTTGGTTTTCTACTGAGATAGCTGAGGGATAACACCCTGAAACTTGGTAGAAGTCTTATTGTATGACTGAAATGATCTCTGAGTGACACCCCTAAACTCTTTGGAGGGCATTGGCCTGCCTAAATAATGTCATGAAGCATCCCCTTCCAGCTTTCTGAGGCTTAACAAAGAATTTTACAGTCACACTCATCTTTAGACAACCTTTATTTAAAAAAAAATAATAAGAATGACCTATAGGTGATGTAAAATGTTATATTTAGACCATCTTATCTCAGTGCCCTTGAAATGACCTTGCTTGAGAGCCATTTATTTTAGCATCTTCTGTCATCTTAAAAGACTGGAATATTTCCAAATCAGCAAGTTCTGTCTTATTTTTTAAATAGTCCTTCTCTTATTTATTTATTTTTTTAATTTCCCTTCATATTTTACTATAGGCAGCAAGAAGAAACCAGGAAGCACTTTTGGCTGTTTGGCTGGAATTCTCCTTGGCTAGATATCTCAATAAATAAGATACAGTTTCTCCTTCCAGGTCATTAGGTACATTTTCTACTTTTCATAAACTGCAGGTGTAGTGGCCTTTCCTCGGCCCACTCTCTAGGCTCTTTCCCCCTGCCTCTCCTTTCTGCCAGGCATCCAGGGTGCACCACTGTGATTCCATTTAGAGTGTGTTTGCTCAGTGAGATAATGGGAATCGATTCCCTGGCTTCAGTCCTTCTGCTGGCCAGAGTCTATGTACCTTTCCCTAAGACCTTCATGTTTTCATTATCCAACTTCCATCACCTGGCCATGTCATTTCTGACAGCTCATACTCACAAGCGTACTGGCAGGGACTTCTATGTGCACACATGCGTGTGTACACAGTAACATCACTGAGAGGAAACTTGCACATATGCAGAAATACAAGCTTTCTTCTCCAGGAACATGAATTTTGGTAAGCACCCAACTTTCTTTGTCCTGGTTGTTTTCTTTCACTTGCTCATTAATCATGTCACGTTGCACTTCCAACTCTGTGCTGCTACTGCTGCTAAGTCAGTTCAGTCATGTCCAACTCTGTGTGACCCCATAGATGCATAGATGTGACCCCATAGAGCAGCCCACCAGGCTCCTCAGTTCCTGGAATTCTCCATGCAAGAACACTGGAGTGGGTTGCCATTTCCTTCTCCAATGCATGTCTTATGTTGCTAATACCAAGGCTACTGCTTGTTTTTCTTACATACCAACTATATTAGCTAATGCACTTCCAGGTGCAAATTGGGTAAAGGACAAGGAAACTCAGAAGGAAACATTGGCTCAACAATGCAGTATTATTCTAATAACACTGTTTTCTCACTCGAAGGTTATGCTTGGGGTGTTGTGAACAATCATGTGCATTAGATAAAAGAGTGTGGATAAAACTGCCAAGAAAGCTAAAACAGGAACAGAGGGGTTAGAATTAAAATGCTCCTTTCAAGCCCAGGAGACTTATTAACTAGAGCTTTAAGTTGATTTTCTTTAGAGAATGATGGTCTTGGAGAGCACCCTGTTAATGTCAGAAGAACTGATGAAAGGCATAATATAGTAAACAGCAGACACACAGATTTTGGTTTTGGGCGGATGCTTGAGCAGGTCCAGGGAATCCCTCGAGTCCTGATCCGCCTTTGTCTGTCAGGTATTCTTTGCATGACCTTTGTCATGCATGGGGTCTCCCGTATTGGCTCCTGGCAAATGTGATTCTGTTCTCCATGTGCGAACACACCAAAGCCTGCCTTGTCGCCCAAGCCTGTGGGGCCGGAAGCAGTAAGAGGATCAAGCTAAGCCAACCATCCTATAATCCTGATACCAATATATGTGTTCTGCAAAGAGTACAATTAGTAATGTTTCAAACTGGAAGACTCTGCAGGTAGCAGGTCCTGATGCTGCACTTCTGGTCCATCACTGAAAGCACATGAAAAAGGAAAGCCTAGTATGCCTGGCACTTCAGAAGGACAGAACGGCCCTTGTAGCCGGGTGGTCAAGGGGTTGTGTGGTCACCCACTTTGGCTTCTTTGTCTGAGGTTGCTGTCTGTTCTGTGTCTTGGAATCTTTGAACTCTCACTGGTCGCCCACAGGCACTTTCCTCCTGCCTCTCCTTTCTGCCAGGCATCCTTGGTGCACCATTCTGATTCCACTTAGAACTTGCTGGCTCGGTGAGATAACAGAGATTGGTACACTGGCTTCAGTGCTTCTGCTGGCTGGAGTCTAGGTGGAGTCTTTCCCTATGACGTTCATGCTTTGCTATTCAACTCCCATTACCTGGTTAGGTCACTTCCGACAGCTCATACTCATAAGCGTACTGGCAGGTGGTTCTTTGTGTGCATGTGCATGTACACAGTAACATCCCTGAGAGGAAATTTGCACATATGCAGAAGTACACGCTTTCTTCTCCAGGAACATGAACTTTGGTAAGCACCCAACTTTCTTTGTCCTGGTTATTTTCTTTCACTTGCTCATCTCAGGTTGCACTTCTGACTCTGTACCTTAGCACCAAGAGTGTTAGAACCACCCAGATTTCACTGATTGACTAAATGCCAAGACTCCCTTTCAGTTGCTCTCATTAGGCCCAGGTAGGTCTTCATACAATCAGGTATACATGCTTGCCTACACAGCCGATGTGCCAATGAAGCCTGTCCCTGGTTGGGCCCAAAGACATCCAAGACAGTCACCTGGAAGGCAGGATCCCTCTGAGTGTCACCTGGTGCAAATCCCCTATGACAAAATCAGATAATCTGCTCCAGGGAGAGAGCCAGAATCCTCCCTCAGAGGCAGACGCACACCTTTGCCCCTCTAAACCCCACAGTCAGGGGCATGACCCCAGAGGAAAGAAGGAATTCACGTCAGGACTTTCAGCACACACCATGGGGTATCTTTGGCAGGACCGCTATTGCCTAGACCCTGGACCTTGAAAACCAGCAGGCTTCAAATTGCCCCCAGGGTTTCCCCCTCTCCCACTCCCCCGAGTTCCCTTGGGACATGCAATAAGCCCACCACCCTTGCTTCCTCCCTGTTCCCTCCCTCACAGGCACATCCCGGCAGAGGGCCACACACGTACACTCACCCCTGCACTTTCTTTGCCTACCTGCACTGCCAGGGAGGCTGGAAGTGTCTGGAGGCATGCCACACTCACACCCTGTCTCTCCTAGGATGCCTGTCGTTTTGCACGGATAGCCTAGCTTAGCGTATCTTGCGTTTTGTGTCATATCGTGTCAGTGTGTGCCACCCTCATGGAGACAGCTTGCTGGCTTTTGGGCTGATCCTGGGCAGCACAGGCCCAGGACCTTTTCGGTTCTACTTACGTGTGTGGAACAAGTCTCCAGTGCAGCAGACAATCTATGGCTCTTTCTCCTTCAGGTCTCTGCCCTTTTCTGCAGGACCTTAGCCTCCTCACCATCCCAGTCCTGCCGTAGCCACATCCACCATTTCCAAAGGCCTGCCCCATGTGACCGCGGACTGAGGGCTCTATAGCCAGTGGTTTCAAAGCCCTACCCCACCTGATTTGTCCTGGGTGAATCCTCAGACCATGCACCCCCTCTTCCCGGTCCAAACACACACAGCAACATGGTAGAAATGATGAGCTTGTTTTTGTGTTTCGTTTAATTGCAGATTTCTGGAGCCATGGTCTGGCGTTATCACTGGCGATCCTTTCCTCGTTCCCATCCTGTACAGGGTACTGCAGAGATACGGTGACCAACCACCCTTAGACTGGGGACGCCTCGTGCCTCCTCTTATGGTTGCTCAGCACCTCCTCTCCTGTCGCCTTCATCTCTGTGTCTGCCCTGGGCCAGACACACACACACACACACACACACACACACACACACACACACGCACACACACACAAACACAGCCGACACAAGCACATACATGTATACACACAGATGCTCGGCACAGGAACACAAATGCAATCAGGAAACACAGGTGTTTCAGAAGCCCGTGTTCCTGATTGTGTTTGTGTCTCCATGCCAAGCATGTGTGTGTATACACGCATGTGCTTATGTCGGCTGTGTTTGTGAGTGTGTGTATGTGTTTGTGTGTGTGGCCCAGGGAAGACACACAGATAAAGGTGACAGGAGAGGAGGTGCCAAGTAATACGTGGAGGAATGAGGCGTCCCCAGTCTAAGGGTGGGTTGTCTTTGCAATGTCAGAGATGTAGTCGGTAGGCACCATGCCCTGCTCTTGTGGTTCCCTGTTCACCTCCTCCACGAGCTCTTTCATATTTTCCCAAGGTAGCTTGAAGCCTCTTCCAGCGCAGCATGTGTGGTGCTTGTGAGCCACCAAGTGGTGCATGTGGAAATTCACAGATCCCAAAGTCAGCACGCAGGTGCACTGGGATCCCAGAGAGAATACCCTTTCAATGATAGATCTTCCCAGGTTAAGGGGCGGGAATGAAGGGCCCAGGCAATGTCAAACTCAGTGAGCAACAGGAGGCCGGGTGATGGCAGGACCCACAGCAGGATGATTCTGAAAAAGATACTTACTTCACCCTGCCTATAGTAGTATCACCTAGGAGTCTCATGCTGCAACCACAGCTGATTTGAGGGAGACTCGTTTCACTCACGGACACACTGAATGCCCAGGCCCCAGTCTCAGCAGGCCACCTCCTACATGCATGGCCCAAATCCATGCTCCTCAGTCAGCTTGCATGAGCCTGAGCATCCACATTTGGGGAAGGACAGTGTCACGGCTCCAATATGGCTGTCCCTTCACGGCCCACCTCCAGACCCTTTACCACATGTGTCTCTGTCAGTTAGCACTCATGGAACAATCTTCCCTGCTGGGGTAGTACTTCAGGGGATCGTCCCACTCGTCTTAGCTGATGATCTGGTGGCAACACGAGGAATGTCACCTCTGGGCTGACCAGGACCCGAACCTTCCCATGAGCAGCCAAGAACTCCAACATCTATCATCAACTGTATGCAGGACCAAAACTAGTCCACCTCAACAGTCCTGTTTGATTCTGGGCAGTTGTGGCCTGACAACCAGTTGAGAAAATTAAGGCTCCTGGTGACCAGCCTGTGGCTGAGTCCTCCCTGTTCAAAGTCCCAGAACCAATGGACTGGTGTGGAATGATGTGCCCTTTACCCTGAAGAAAGACAGGGGAGACGGGTGTGGTGGACCCCCACAGGTGAATCATGCACACCCTTGCACACCCACACTCATCACCCCAGGAGCCACGTTTTACCAGTGATGTCAAGGTAATACTTCTTAATGATCACTGTGTTCAAGAAGTAGGGTTGGTACCGAAAGGAAAAGATCAGATTGCTGTGGGACCGGGGATGGCTCACACCTGTACATGCTAGGATAGGCAGAAGAGAAAGGTGCAAGCTTCTAGGGACCTCAGCTTGCCTCCCATTAACAGCTTCCACGAAGCCTCTGCAAACATTCACATTGTAGGAACATGGATAACATGATCCTTTCACTCCACACCAAGTCCCATACCACCCATCTTCAGTCTCCCTCACTGAACTTCAAGTCGATCATGTAGCTGAGAAAGTCTTTATCTTGGTCGCTGATCATGACAGAAACTTAAGGGTGGTTCATAATCTGCTTTAGGTCAAGGAGCCATATCGGCCACATACTAAGCCAAGGAGAGCCAGGAACATCAGCCCTAGTCTGGGGTGGAAGGACACTGGAACAGGCATCATCAAGGATTCTGGGCACTTCTGCTTGCCCAGCCACCACGGTTGTCCTCAGGCCCTGCCATACCATCAGGCATGCTCATGGCTCTGGGTTCCTTGTGGTGTTCTGTATCTGAGGTGGTCTGCATTCCCCAAGAAGGGGCTGTTTCTGATCCCTACTCTTCTTCAGACCTGTGTATGCTGAGTAGTGGCATGTCATTGCTTACATGGTCAGACTTGCAGTCATTGAAACAAATTGTGTCCAAAAGCAAAGGAGTTAGTGTGTGTTTGTGTATGTGTCTGTGTGTCTGTGTGTACGTGTGTGTGACTCCCAAGTCTCAGTTATTTTCGGGATCATCCACATTTACAATAACTGTCTGCCAAGGCTGCTCTGGTGTACTGTCTCTGGTCATTCCTGACTTAGAGGCCTTGGAGCTGCTCCTCCTCAATTGCAGGCCTGAAGTAGACACACAAATTCATGGCAGCGACACTCAGGGGTGTGGGCCTGCCTGGACTCTACTCAGCTGTGCCTTTGGAGCCTGCCAATTGCCCAGTACCACACTTCCTACAGGGTCCATCAGCACCCATCCTGCGCCCTCGTCCCCACCATCCTCCTGCTCCTGCTTCTGCACCTCCTCCTCCTCCTGAGCAGCAGACCCCAAGAAGCAGCAGAAAGGATACCACTTTGGCCCAGAAACCAGAGATGCCCTGGATAATGGCACTCCTCTGAGCCAAGTCATGCTTCCTCCTCTGATGGCTCTTGCACATGAACGAAACATAGCCCCTGCAGTTTTTCTCATGGTCAGAGCTCAGTTCCACTTGCAGGGTGGCCAGCGCCTGCAGCGCATCTAGTGCCAGAAGTTCATTGGGGCTCCCGGCAATTCCTTGCCCTGATCCTCTAACACCTTCTCCTTCAGGTCTTGCGAGGACCCCCGTTGCTGCTCCTCATCAGCCAAAACCTCCACCTCCTCCATGATGTCTTCCACAAGCAGCTGGAACACCCGCCTGATCCCCGCCACGTCTCTGTCCACCAGGGCCCCGCCATCCCCTGCCACCTCCACGCTGACGTGGGTCGCATTGTCGCCTGCTGTTGCAACTGGTGGCTGCAGGGTCGCAGCCGTGCACAGCATCACAAGGGCAGGCTGCAGGGCCCCATCTCCCTGAGCATCTGGGCTCACAACTAAGTAGGTCCGGGGTCCCAAGACTCTCCCGCATTCCTCTGACCACCTCTCGTGCTATTCTTGGTCCTGGCCATGACCCCAGACTGGGTCAGATGTGAAAGGATGGGACATAAGAGCACCAAAGCAAGTTGTGTGCAATGGCGGCCCAGGCTGCAATAAACCTGTGGGACCCACTTGTTTTTTCGGGGTGGGGAGTGAGAGGTATGATCGGGAGGCAGTGGCTGGTGTGTCTGGGGTGGCCTGAGGCTGAAGAAAGGGGTGGTGGTGAGCCCAGGACCGGGTGAATAAGCTCTGGTACATCAGCCAAACAGGCACGGCCCTAGGCTGTGAGCCGCGCACATGCTGCTGGCCCAAATCTAGACCAATGGCTGAGAGGGTACTGGACGGCACCCTTATGGACACACCCCTAGACCGGAGGACATCTTCTGCGGTTCCTGGGCTCCAGCTGCACCATATGGCCAGATTCTGCTCTAGGGAGCTAGCAGGTTTTGCATCTGCCACTACCCCAGGCGCTGTCATTGACCTGGATCTGGAAATTCCAACCACGGGTTCCTGCTCCACAATCTGAACAACACACTCCTGTGTCCCACAGGACCTTCAATAACTGGGAGCTCTCCATGAGTATCCAAATGATAGACAGGGGCTCCAAGTGGCTGGATACTTTTCTCCATGGGATAGAGTACCTGATGCTGTCCAGATGCTAGGGGAGAAGGGAAAAACCCCACCGTTTGCAGCAGTTGATCTCTATTGTTCAGGGACACCACAGCCTTAGGGTACAGAGCTCACTTTGTGTCTCTTTATCTCTGCTTCTGGCACAGCACTGTTTGGGGCAATCCTTTTGTGTATGTACCAGGGCTGGTGTCTATGTGTCTCATGGCAATGTCAGGGAAAGAAATCCCAGAGTTTGATAAGGATAGAAAGGCCCTTGTTGCTGCATGTCCAAGGGGCTGTGGGATCACCCACCATGGCTTCTGTGTCTTGGGATTGCAGCCTGTTCTGTGTCTCAGATCCTCGGCACTCTCACTGGTCACCCCCAGGCACTTTCTTTCTGCCTCTCCTTTCTGCAAGGCATCCTGGGTGCACCACTGTAATTCCACTTAGAAATTGCTCACTCAGTGAGATAACAGGGATTGGTACCCTGGCTCCAGTGCTTCTGATGGCCAGAGTATGTACTTTCCCTATGACCTTCACGGTTTCGCTATCCAACTTCCATCACCTGGTTAGGTCAGTTTCTACACCTCATACTCACAAACATATCATCAGGTGCTTTTCATGCACATATGCACACACATGCTTGTGTACACACCAACATCCCTAAGAGGAATTGCACATATGTAGAAGTACAAACTTTCTTGTCCAGAAGCATCAAATTTGGTAAGCACCCTATTTTTTTGTCCTGGTTATTTTCTTTCACTTTCTCATTGAACATGTGAGGTTGCACTTCCAGCTCTGTGACTTAGCCTCAAAGGTTACAAAATTTTGGCATTTGCTCCTGACAGGGACCGATCTGCAAAGCATCAGGCAGGGTTGGAAATGCTCGCCCTGGAGAGCTGAATGAGCTGTGCCTGCGTTCTGCATTCTCCCATCACCTTGGACAGCTTCACAGTACCAGTCACGCTGGCCTGATCCATTGCCTGTGCATTCTTTCAGGAGACCAGAAAACAAGGACGTCTGGGCTCAGCTGACTTGGAGAACTGCTTTCTCAGTGTGTTCCTATCTAGGTCATTCCTGGTCAATGTTGTGTTCCTATTGCTAGCCTACCACCCCCAACAATCTGAGTGAGGCCCACTGTTCTTTCTACCTGTGTAGCTTTCTGTGTTCACCTGTCTAACTGTGCCTCCAAGAGCTACCTCCCTTTAGCAGGAAAAGGCCAAAGAGATGCCCGAGCCTCCAAGGGCCCCCAGAGTCTTTGACAGGCTTGGGTTTGATCCAATGTTGTGAAGAAGGTGCACATAGATAGATGGTCTCTTCTGATACAAGGCATGAAACCCGAGCCATAATGGTAAGATGGCATTCCTACAGGTGGTCCCTTCTGTTTATTCCTACCCAGACCCATGGAGTCCCCAAACAGATGATGATCTGGGAATCCTGCCCTTTCTGGGCCCACAGCTCATCCATCCCTTGGGCAGAAAGCAGCTTTTCTATCTCAAAAACACCAAGAGGGCTTGATTCCACCCAGGCCTCATTGATTTGCTAAATGCAAATACTCTCTTTCATTGGGTTCATTAAGCCCCGGTAGGACTCCCTACAGCCAGGCATCCCTGCTTACCTATACAGCCCACGTGCCAAGGAAGCCAGTCCTTGGTTGGGCACACGGACATCCAAGACTGTCACCTGGAATGCAGCTTCCCTCTGAGTGTCACCTGGTGCAGATTGCCTACAACAAAATCAGAGATTGTGATCCAGAGAGACTGCCAACATCGTCCCCCAGGTGCAGACACTCACCTTTGCCCCTTAGGCGCCCAAAGCCAAGGGAAAGACCCAGAAGAAAGAGGGAATTTATATCAGGGCTTTCTGCACGAGCCATGGGGTATCTTTGGCAGGACTGCTATTGCCTTTCCCCTGGACCCTGAAAACCAGCAGGCCCCGAACTGCCCCAGGGGCTTCCCTGTATCCCACTCTCTCGAGTTCCTATGAGACATGCAATAAGCCCACCATCCTTGCTTCCTCCCTTTTCCCTCCCTCATTGGCATACCCCGGCAGAGGAGCACACACGTACATCAACACCTGCACTTTCTTCACCGTTCTGCACAGCCAGGGAGGCTAGAAGTGACTGAAGGCATGCCACGCTCTCGCCTTGTCTCTCCTAGGATGCCTGTGGTTTTGCACGGACAGCCTACCTTAGCATGTCTCACATTTTGTGTTACATTGTGCCAGTGTGTGCCACCCTCATGGAGAGAGGGTGCTGGCTGATGGGCTGATCCTGGCAAGCACTCGCCCAGGACCTTCCTGGGTCTCCTTCTCACATGTGCGGAACAAGTCTCCAGTACATCAATCTGTGCCTCTTTCTCCTTCGAGTCTCTGTCCTTCTCAGCAAGACCTTAGCCTCCTCAACATCCCAGGTCCTCTGTATCCACATCCACCATTTCCACAGGACGGCCTATGTCCCCACAAACTGTGGGCTCCACAGGCGGTGGTTTTAAAGGCCCACCCCACCTGATATGCCCTGGGTGAATCCACAGACCATGCACCCACTCTTCCTGGTCCAAACACATACAAGAACACGGAGAAATAGTGAGCGTGTTTTTGCATTTTGTCTCATTGCGCACTTCTGGAGCCAAGGTCCTGAGTTATCTCTGACCATCCTTTCCTCATTCCCATCCTGGACAGGGTCCTGCAGAGATAGGGCGATCAATCACCCTCAGACTGGGGACGCCTTGTGCCTCCTCTTCTGATTGCTTGGCATTTCCTCTCCTGTCGCGTTTATCTCTGTTTTTTCCCTGGGCTGGAGACACACACACACACACACACACACACACAGGCGACACAAGCACACATGTGTATACACACACAGGCTCGATATGGGGACACAAACACAAACAGGGAACATAGGTGTTTCAGGAGCTGAAGATGCCCATGTCCAGCAATGTCTGAGATGGCATCAGTAGGCACCACGTCCTGCACTTGGAGCTCTCTGTCCACCTCCTCCCCGAACACTTCCCTATTTTCTGAAGGCAGCCTGAAGCCTCTTCCAGTGCAGCAAGTGTGGTCATGGTGAGACACTGATTGGTGGATGTGCAAAATCACAGAAGATCCCAAAGTCAGCACAGAGGTGCACTGGGACCCTGGAGAGGATGCCCTTGCAATGACAGGCCTTCCCAGGGTAAGGTGCAGGAGTGTAGGCCCAGGCAATCTTAAACTCGGTGAGCAACAGGAGGCTGGGGGATGGCAGCACCCACGGAAGGATGATTCTGACAAATATACTTAATTCACCCTGCCTCTAGTAGTATCACCTAGGCCTCTTGCACTGCAACCACAGTTAAATTGAAGGAGACTTGATTCACTCACGGACACACCGAGTCCCCAAGCCCCCAGTCTCAGCAGGTCATCTGCCACATGCATGGCCCAGAATCTGGCTCCACAGACAGCTTGCATGTGCCTGAGTCATCCCCATTTGGGAAAGGACAGTGTCCCGGCCACTACATGGCTGTCACTACAGGGCCCACCTCCAGACCCCTTCACCACATGTGTTTCTGCCAGTTACTCCTCATGGCAGAAACTTCCTTCCTAGGGTAATACTTCACAGGGTCGTCCACACGTCTTTGTCAATGATCTGCTGGAGGCACAAGCAAGATCAGTCCAGGGCTGACCAGGCCCGCAACCCACCCGTGAGCATCCAAGAACTCCAACATCAATCGTCACCTGTATGCAAGCCCAAAGCAACCGCACCTCAGCAATCCTGTTCGATTCTGGGCAGTAGTCGCCTGACAACCAGCTGAGAAATTTAAGGCTCCTGATTTCTAGCCTGTGGCTTGTGCTCCTCATTCACAGTCCCAGTACCAGTGGACTGGAGTGGAATATCGTGCCCTATAACCTCCAGAAAGCGAACACAAGGGTGGATTCTGCAGGTGGATCATTCACCTCCTTACACACCTACACTCACCACCCTGGAGCCACGTTTTACCAATGATGTCAAGGTAATACTCCTTAACGATCATCGTGTTCCAGAAGTAGGATTTGTCCCCAAATGAAAAGATCAGCATGCAGCGGGATTTTGGATGGTTCTGCATCTGCACCTGGCAGGATAGGGACGAGGGTAAAGGTGCAAGCTGCTAGGTGCCTCAGCTTGTCACCCAGGTAGGCATTAACAGCTTCCACGATGCCTCTGCAAAGTCTCACAGTGCAGGAACATGGCTAACACGATCCTCCTACTCCCCGCCAGGTCCCATACCCACCCATCCTCAGTCCCCCTCACTGACCTTCAATCTTGTAGCTAAGAAAGTCTTTATCTTGGTTGCTGATCATGACAGAAACTTGAGGGTGGTTCATAATCTGCTTTAGGTCAAGGAGCCATTCAGGCCACATGCTGGGCCAGAAGATCCAATAGCAACAGTCCTAGTCTTGGGTAGAAGAAGCACACTGGAACAGGAGTTTCCAACGATGCTGGGTTCTTCCACTTGCCCAGCCAACACTGATGCCTCCGGCCCTGCCATACCATCAGACACATTCATTGCTCCGTGTCCCCTCTGGTGTTTTGCATCTGAGGTGGTCTGCATCCCCCAACCAGGGGCTGTTTCTCACACCTACTGTCCTCCTCCTGACTTGTGTGTGCTGGGTAGTGTCATGTCACTGCTTACCTGGTCAGGATTTGCAGTCCCTGTTGCACACTGTGTCCTCAAGCAAGGGGGGTAATGTGCCCGTGTGTGTGTGTGTGTGTGTGTGTGTGTGTGCCTTCAACAAGAAAGCCCTGAGTGTTTGACCTGTGTCCTGTCTTCACAACGGATGGTAGGTGTGTGTCTGAATTGGTCTGGCACTCTCAGCAGATGAGAACAGCAGCCCCTTCCAGTTCCACCTTGTGCCTTTTCACTGCACTAGTGAGTGCAAACACAGGGATTCTGACTGACGGGCATGGGTAGTGGGACTCCCGCTCTCTCAGATATTTCCCGGGATCATCCACATTTACAACAATAACTGTCTGCCGAGGCTGCTCTGGTGTACTGTCTCTGGTCATTTCTGGACTCGGGTGCTGCTCCTCCTCAGATGCAGGCCTGAGGGACACACCCAAAGTCATGGCTGTGGCACTTACAGGTGTGGCCCTGCCGGACTCTTCTCAGCTGTGCCTTTGGAGCCTGCCTCTTCCCCAGACCACACTTCATTCAAGGGTCACCCATACCTTCCCTCTTCCCTTGCCCTGTGGCCACACCTGTTTTAGCAGGATCTTTAGCACAACCATCTTGAAGGTTAAATTCTTAATTTGGCTATAAAGCTCACAAATTTTAACAGCACAGTAACACAACTTTTCTAATTTGCACTGTTAGAGTTTGGTGAGGTCTTGGTGAGTTTCTTGGTTTCAGTTAGAAAGCCCTGCATTACACTTAGGGATGTAGAGTTTTCTGAAACTGAAGGAAAGACTACAAATATTCCGACTAATTTGATTATGATACATTTTTCTAAAGACTTAAACAGTTTCTGCTTCCCTGCTGCCCAAAAAATTACCCCTAACTCCTGAAGATCTTCATGATTCTATTGTGGGAATCTGGTAGAATTGAGATTCCTCAGTGCTTAGTAATTTCATCAGTAAGCTTTTCTGAGGTGAAAAACACATTGGAATTAGTTTTTAAATTAGTCCTAGACATAACAATCAGGGGAAAAGCAAATAAAAGGAATACAGATTGAACACAAACAAACTATTACTGTTAGAAGATGGCATGACCCTCCACACAGTGAACACTAAGGATGCCAGCAGAAAATTACTCGAGCTAATCAATGAATAGAGTTAGCTGAAGAATACAAAATATATACTCAGGAATCGCTTTCATTCTGATACACCAGCAATGAAAAAGGAGAAAGAGAACTTAAGGAAAAGTATCTCATTCACGATCCAATGAAGAGACTCAAATATTTAGGAATATATTCCTCCAAAGAAAGCAAGGACCTGGTACATAAAACTCTAAAACCATGTTGAAAGAAATCAAAGATAGCACAAGTAGATGAAGAAGTATACCATGTTCTTGTATTAGAAGAATCAATATAGTGACCATCAGTAAGTATACAACTCAATGCAATCTATTGGTACATTCATTCACCATTGATATTCTTGGATTCAACTATGGAATCCCTATAAAAACACCAATGGTGTTTTTCAATGAATTAGAACAAATAATTTCACAATTTGTGTGGAAACACAAAAGACCTCCAATGAGTTAATAACTCTTGAGAAACAATGGAAACGGAGGAATCAGACTTCCTGACTTCAGACTATACTACATACACATCTACAGTCATCAAAATAGTAAGATACTGGGCCAAAGACAGAAATACAGATCAACAGAACAAAATAGGAAGTCCAGAGATGAAGCCACACACCCACGGCCACCTTGTCTTTGACAGAGGGGCCATAAATATGCAATGGGAAAAAGACAACCTCGTGAACAAGCAGTTCTGGGAAAACAGGTCAACCACATTAAAAGAATGAAATGTTTTTTAATGGCACACACAAAAATAAATGCAAAATGGATTAAAAACCTAAGTGGAAGACCAGAAACTATAAAGTTCTTAGAGAAAAACATGGGCAGAAAACTCTCTGACAGAAATCACAGCAAGATCTTCTCCTCTATGTTCCACCTCCAAGAGTAATAGAAATAAAAACAGAAGGAAATAAAAGCGACTGACTGAAACTTCTAAGCTTCTGCAGAATGAAGGAAATTATAAGCAAGGTGAAAAGACAGGCTTCAGAACTGGAGCATATTACAACACATCAAACAACTGCCCAAGAGTTAATCTCCCACATATGCAAGCAGCTCATGCACTCAATACCAGAAAAAACAAACAACCCGATCAAAAAGTGGGCAGAAGAATTAAACAGACATTTCTCAAGAGAAGACATCACTTTGCCAACAAAGGTTCGTCTAGTCAAGGCTATGGTTTTTCCTGTGGTCATGTATGGATGTGAGATTTGGACTGTGAACAAGGCTGAGTGCCGAAGAATTGATGCTTTTGAACTGTGGTGTTGGAGAAGACTCTTGAGAATCCCATGGACTGCAAGGAGATCCAACCAGTCCATTCTGAAGAAGATCAGCCCTGGGATTTCTTTGGAAGGAATGATGCTAAAGCTGAAACTCCAGTACTTTGGCCACCTCATGCGAAGAGTTGACTCATTGGAAAAGACTCTGATGCTGGTAGGGATTGGGGGCAGGAGGAGAAGGTGATGACAGAGGATGAGATGGCTGGATGGCATCACTGACTCGATGGACTTGAGTCTCAGTGAACTCCGGGAGTTGGTGATGGACAGGGGAGGCCTGGCGTGCTGTGATTCATGGCGTCGCAGAGAGTCAGACTCGACTGAGCGACTGATCTGATCTGATCTGAATGAACACAGGACAGATGGTCAACATCTCTCATTATCAGAGAGATGAAAGTCAATACCAGAATGAGATGTCATCTCACACTGGTCACAATGACCATCACCCAAACTTTCAAACAAGAAACACTGGAGAGGGAGTGGTAAACTGACCAGCTTGCACTGTTGGTAGGAATGAAAATTGGTATAGCCACAATAAACCATATGATTTCTTAAAAACCTGGAAATAGAACCATCATATGACCCAGCAATCCCACTGCTTGCATACACCCCAAGGAAAGCAGAACTGAAAGAGATATGTGTACACCAATATTCATCCCACAACTATTTACAGTAGCTAAGACATGGAAGCAATCTAGATATCCACTGCAGATGAATGGATAAGAAAGTGGTGGTATATATACACGATGGACTATTACTCAGCTGTGAAAAAGAATGCATTTTAGTCCATTCTAGAGAGGTGAGTGAAACAGGAGCCTGTTCTACAGAATGAAGTAAAGTCAGAAAGAGAGATACAAATATTGTGTAGGAATGCACATGTATGCAATTTGGAGAGATCGTCACGATGATCCTACATGCAGGGCAGAAAAAGAGGCAGAGATGGAAAGAACAGACTTTTGAAGTCTGTGGAGAGGGCAATGGTGGGATGATTTGAGAGAATAGCATTGAAACATGTACATGACCATACGTAAACAGATAACTGGTGCAAGTTCAGTGCATGATGCAGGGCACCCAAAGCCAGTGCTCTGGAACAACAAAGAACAATAGTCTGGGGAGTGAGGTGGGAGGAAGGTTCTGGATGCGGGAACACGTATGTACCGGTGACTGACTCTTGTTGATGTAAGGCAAAAACTAACCCAATATTGTAAATTGAGTATCTTCCCATTAAAATAATTTAAAAAAATGAAAGGGTTGCTTTCTGAAATTTCAGTGTTGGGAGTCCATGGTACAGCATATCTTCTGAACGTATGTAACAATGTCTGATTTGAATGAGGGCAGTGTCAAATTTTGATGCCAAGGGCCGTGTTCCAATATTCTAACATCCTACGAAACAGAACTGCTAAGTTTCCTTTAAAATATTACTTTGTACTCTCCTCCAGGGCATCTTACAGAATGTTTCAAGTGACTGGAGAGGAAACAAAAGACATCACTCACTTTTTAGCACCAATTAAAGTGGGGCAATCAATTCTGAATAAAGTTTCTAGGCCTGACAAAAATGTACCTATACCATTTCTACATGACATGCATCAAAATAATTGTTCCATGGAAAATTGTACATAAGCAACTCAAGATGAAACACTATGCCTCACAGGTACTAAACAGTGAGAATAAAATGTGTTGTCACCAGTGTGTCACTTCATTCAAGTTCTTACGTCAAAATACTACAAACTGGCTTCTCAACAATGGAAAGTTTCACTTCCAGTTGTGGTAAGTCTAGGATCAGTGTGCTGGTAGGGTTAGGGTTCTGGTGTAGATCCTCCTCTGATTTGCAAACTGCTGGGTTCTTGCTGCCTGTGTTCATGGCGAGCCCTCTGAGGTCTCCTTCATACACGGAGAGATTCCTTTCCCAACAGTTCCTCTATGGTGGCAAAAGGACATCCCAGAGGGCCTGCTTCCCAATACTATCATCTTCTGGGGTTAGGGCATCAGTATACAATTTTTAGGAAGATACAAACAACAACAACAAAACAAGTGTACAACAGTCGAACCATGACAACTAACGAACACAATTTAAGTGCAGATTAAATCTTTGGACAAACCTGTATGTGTTTGTCCACAGAGAAAGTTTTTCATGTTGTCATGTGTGCAGATTCTGAAATTTTTGGCAAAGGGTTGAAGAAAGATATGTCAAAAGATTAACTATCCAGGAAGTTTTGTTTATCCATGAAGTCAACTTCTCAAGATTTTTCTTCAGCATACTAAAACTAATCCTCCATCTCAAATACATTCAGCATATAAGGGTTGAGGACCTCCACAGATGAAACACCACAGACCACATCGGTGAAGTTTTTCTTGGATTTATTTATGTATGAAGTTTTTCTTGGATTTATTTATGTATACACTCAGCTTATAAACTTGGGAAAGAAAACTCTAGCAAAGTGAAATGAAACCCTCTGAGGGTTTACTCCCCTGTTTTTATTTTAGAGAAACCAGCTAAATGTGTATTCCGTATAAATTCTCAGAAGAAATGTGTTTCAGAAATTACTTGATGAATGGTCTCTCACTACAAACGAGTATAATTGTATTGACTTTAATGAACTAGCCCTGAACTTCATTTCGTCTTACTACAGAGGATATATTCAAAGCACATTGTTAAAAAGCAAGGGTAGTATCTAAACATGCAGGAAAATACACACACACAAATACGCACCAGTGACAAAGAGTAAGGACAAAATACACTGCGTGCAACACTTTCTCTAATTTTTCAGTGGCTCTTCCTTCCTTTCCCTTATGTCAGCTAAGGGATACATTTATGAAGGTCTTAGTTTATAGAATTTAGTTATGAAATTAGATTTTCACTCAAACAACATAATTATATGATTTATCAAATTCAGCACTATTTGGTTACAACACATATAACTTTAGAGAATGAAATGACATAAAATCTATTTTATCTGTAAAGGATCATCTAGTTATTTTATCCTTAATGGTTGTTGTACTTGAGAAATATTTAAAATGCTAAGTAAAAACACTCTCAACAAACAGATCAAAACTTTCAATGTTAAGAAAACTGAGGATTACTTAGTATAGAAAGTCTGCAACTTCTAATCACATGAACTGAAAATTATGACTCCACTCTGTCTTCTGAAAGCTTCACTCTGGAAACGCCCTTCTTATGGTAGTGGCAACACAAAATGATGAAAAGAATAGATGTTAGCAAATGGTGTAAAACACTTGGGCAGTGTCTGTAAGAAAACAGCCCCTTTTATTAACCTCAAATGCATATTTCTGCTTTCCTTAAATTCTATCAAAAATCTCAAGAAAATATCTAAATAAGTGGAATATATAGAAAGACTCCCAAACAGACGAGTTCATACTCGTCTTATGATGGTGAGACAATTTATTCAAAACATCTGTTTACTGGAGGTAAAACAGGAGAGGAATCTTTTCACTTCTTTCTTTCTTCCCAGTGTATTCACAGCAGATATTTTGGTCTTTACACCTAAGTTCCATTTTATTGAAAGAACCAAGAGTTAACATTTTCCTCAAAATAATTCAGCCTCATTAGTTTTTAAAAGAAATATGATACTTTAAAACAATGAAAATACACCGTTGTTTAATTAAGGCACAGTGTGCTTTAAACTATATTCATACTGTAGTTTTTTACTCTTCTAAAAGGTGATGACCAAAATTCAAACTGTAGAATGATCTTCAGACAACTGAGTTCAATTCAGATGTGACAAGAACATCTGATCTACAGAAAAAATTAATTCTTGTAATAATACATAAGGTATCTTCTTTACACTACTTAGAAAATCAATCCTTTTGAACTGAAGTTAAGGACACCAACCAGATAGTTTTCTCAATACTAAATACTAAAGTTCTAAATACTAAAACACTGAACTGTAGAAGAAACTGCTTTTAATCAATCTTTGGTTCAACGGTTTTATTCCAGAAAAATCTTCCTAACTACAAACATATCACAGGGAACAAACTCACAATGAAACCGCTAAAAGAAGTTCACTGTCAAGTAAGTATTTATCTGATTCCCAATTATCTTAGTATTTATTAAAAGGCCTATATGTCATCAGAATCTTCACTCTTACTCAAAAACTCAGGTATTAGTGTGTTAGTTGCACCGTTGTGCCCGACTCTTTGCAACCCCATGGATTGCAGCCCACCAGGCTCCTCTGCCAAGGGATTTTCCAGGTAAAGATACTGGAGTGGGTTGTCATTTCCTTCTCCAGGGGATCTTCCCAACCTAGGGATCGAACCCAGGTCTCCTGCACTGCAGGCAGATTCTTTACCAACTGAGCTACAAGGGAAGCCCCACCCCCAAAACAAAACAAAAAACCTCATAACTTTATATAATAAAATACACTGTAAAAGAATTTTTAAAAATTGCTATCATGTTCAAAATGTGAGTTTAGCACACTTCCTCTTTGTTGTTAGTAGAAACTTATTTTAATTTTTCCAAGCTTACTAGAGGACGAATAAAATACTTTTGTCTCTAAGAAATAAAAGGGATTCAGAAACACTGTCCACAAAGCTCCATGAGAAAACTGAATACTCTTTTCCGAAACATCAATACCAGTATCATAAATGTTTTCCTTGATTAGCTGAAAACAGGTATCATCTCTTAAGAATTACTTTTAAGAGTGTAAAAGAGGCATTCCTTTAACAATTATTATGTACAAGTCTAGGACTTGTGAGCTTTTTAATTCCCCACCAAAGGAACATATATTAGGAAGAGAATCCATTACTATGTTGTTAATATTCTTAAGTATTTAATACCTACTTAAAGCAAATTTAAGCATCTATGAAAAAATACAGAAAAGAGAGAATTCTGAAATGACTGTTTCACCTAAATACTAAGTAGCAAACACTATGAGAAGACAGGGAAATGTAATAACTTTGATATTAACTACCATATTCCAGAAGCTCTCCATAAGCCTTCAGATTTCTAACTTCATCTGCTTTGTACTTTAAAATTACATCAGCTTTGTGGTCCTTGGAGAAAAACAAGGAAGGATCAAAACTGGTTAGGCAAAGAATCATCAGTTGTCTCATAAATTCCTTTCAAATTAAACACACTTAAGAAAATCCTCACTATTCTCTCACCTTCCTTGTGTCATCTGCACACACACACACACACACACACAATCCTCATGATGAAGTTTGCATGCATGACCAAAAAAAGTATAGACTAGGAAAGTTATGAATACAATGCACTGAATCAAAGAAAGAAAAGGAAACATGTGGGGTGGCAATGCGGTCTTGTTCACACTCTAACACTGTAGTTCAAACTGAAAGTGGTATTATTACCCAAGAGAAACCTTTCTATAACCCATAGTTGTTAGAGTATCTTACCGATTTGAATTCTCTGTGGTGCTTTAAAAAAAGATACCGTTATCTTCCTAAAACCTGACAGGCCTGAAGTGAAGTCTTTGTGTGTTTATGATGTAAATATGCCTGAGAATTACTGCCTTTTAGGGGGTTCACTTTTCTCCATTTTAAAGAAGCTGAGTCACTGACAGAGGAAAACATTATGAATGCTTACAACTAACCTAGAAAAGGCCTAAAGAAAGACAACTGAAAATATCAGTCATAAAACTGCAGTGGAATACAAACCAACACTTCTCAAACTATAATGTGCACCAAAAACACATACGTATTTTGTTAAAACTCTGAGTGTAACTCAGTAGTGAAGAGATAAGCTAATAACCTGCTTATACAATTCCATAGAGTAGTGATGCTGCTATTATCTTTAGATTATGATTTGAGTAGCAAGGGTTTGTAATTACCCACAACAGATTAAAAATCAGAAGAGCTATTTGTGGCTTAAGGGATTAATATAATTGTGGTTACACTGCCCATCAAACAGAGAATTTAACTGGGAATTAACTATTATTTGATCCATTTACAGGTTTCTATGTAGTTAATCCAAAATAAATGGACATGAAAATGATACAGTTTTATGGACAGATTCTATGTTTTTAGTTATCAAATACAAAAATAGAAAGGTTATCAATGGATGTTCCAGATAACAAAACATATAAATGACCAAAAAAAAAAAATGAGTAAAACATCAGGATATAAAATGGATATACTTAAATCTGTTGTAATATTAATGCATCCATATTACCCAAAGTAATGTACATATTCCATGTAATTCCTATAACAATTCAAGTAGCATTATTTTTCCCCAGACAAAGTTATATGGAACCTCAAACAATCCAAACCGCCAAAGCAATCTTGAGAGTTAACAAACATATGAAAAGATACTGAACATCACTCATTATCAGAGAAATGCAAATCAAAACCACAATGAGGTGCCATTTCACTTCAGTCAGAATGGCTGTGATCCAAAAGTCTACAAGCAATAAATGCTGGAGAGGATGTGGAGAAAAAGGAACCCTCTTACACTGTTGGTGGGAATGCAAAGTAGTACAGCCACTACGGAGAACAGTGTGGAGATTCCTTCAAAAACTGGAAATAGAACTGCCTTATGACCCAGCAATCCCACTGCTGGGCATACACACTGAGGAAACCAGAATAGAAAGAGACAAGTGTACCCCAATGTTCATTGCAGCACTGTTTCTAATAGCCAGGACATGGAAGCAACCTAGAGGTCGATCAGCAGATGAATGGATAAGAAAGCTGTGGTACACATACACAATGCAGTATTACTCAGCCATTAAAAAGAATACATTTGAATCAGTTCTAAAGAGGCAGATGGAACTGGAGCCTATTATACAGAGTGAAATAAGCCAGAAAGAAAACCACCAATACAGTATACTAATGCATATATATAGAATTTAGAAAGATGGTAACAACAAGCCTGTATGCAAGACAGCAAAAGAGACACATATGTATAGAACAATCTTTTGGATCCCGTGGGAGAGGGAGAGGGGATGATTTGGAATAATGGCATTAAAACATGTATAATATCCTATAAGAAACGAATCGTCAGTCCAGGTGATGCAGGATACAGGAAGCTTGGGGCTGGTGCACTGGGATGACCCAGAGGGATGGTATTGGGAGGCAGGTGGGAGGGGATTCAGGATGGGAAACATGTGTACACCCATAGCGGATGCATGTTGATGTATGGCAAAACCAATACAATATTGTAAAGTAAAATAAATAAATAATAATAATAACAATTATAATAAAAGAAAGAAAGAAAGAATAAAGCTTGAGGACACATACTTCCTGCTTTTGAAACACAACTGTTCAAACAATATGGCACTGGGATTCCACCAGTAATGCAGGTCCTGGAACAAAACAGAGCACTCAGAAATACAATTTTTCAAAACCACCCAACTAACACTTATGAAGGGAACCAAGACCACAGTGTAGAAAACACATCCTCTCCAATAGACAGGACTGGAAAAACAATACTTAACATAAAAGTAGACCCCCCTTTCTTACACTAGAATCTACCTAAAATTACCCTGAAATAGATCAGAGATTTAAACACAGAGCTGAAACTATAAAACTACTGCAAGAAAACACATTGTACAACTACTAAATGCCACTCTTGCTCTTTGATTTTGGTATAGGCCACCAAACCCATAAGCAACACAAGCAAAGCCTAGTAAGTGAAACTATATCACACTAAATTGATTTTGCACAGAAAAGGACACTGTCAACAACAACAAAAAAAAAGACAGTGTACCAGACTGGTGAAAATATTTGAGTGATATGACTAATAAGGGTTTAACAGCCAAGGTAGATAAATCCTGCCATTTGCAACAACATGGATGAACCTGGAGAGTAGTGTGCTAAGAGAAACACGTCACACAGAGAAAGCAAACACTGCAGGACCTCATTTATATGTGGAATCAGGACTGAATACAAACTCATCAAAGTTCAGGGATGCTCCTAATCTCTCAGCTTTGAGTGACCTGGATTTTCTGCACAAGCCTGAAATGAAAAGAACTATCAGTTGCCTGGCTGAGTATTAAAGGTACGCCCCACCTTGCACAGAGCCTAAAAACAGAGGTTGAGAGGGCTGCTGGTTTTTAATGAAACCTCAAACATAGGCTGTCTGCTAGGTTATAAACAAGCATTCAGTGGCCACACACAAGGAAAAAATACATACCATACAGAATCTGTTTCAGAAATCATCCAACAAATGACAACAAGTAAAAGCTCTGGGACAAGAAATCTGATGTCCCATTTCACCATGTTATATCTGCATTTTCTAGTTTTCAACAACAACAACAACAAAACATGAGACACACGAAGAAATAGGATGTGTCTGGTCACATAAGGAAATAAGTAGGTAATACAAAGCATGGCTCAGAAAGCCCAGAGGCTGGACTTAACAGAGACTTTACATCAGGTAGTATAGATAAAAAGAATACAAGAAACAATATAATTGTCAAGAATATTTCACTAGAGAATCAGGATATACAGATTATTTAAAAGAAAACCAGTGGACATGAAAAGTGGAGTGGTTGACTTCAAACTGTCACGGTAAATCACTAATAGAACAACAACAACAACAAAAAAAAATCAACAAGGAAACAAAAGACTGAAACTTTACAAATCAGAAAGTCTTAGGTATTTACAGAAAACATGACCTGATAACAGAATAGAGAGAAACAGCAATTATTTCACTCAAAATTTAATTAAGCACAAGTGATGGGTTTGACCCAGAAATCTAAAGGATTTCTATTTCACAAGTCATATTTCAAACATTAAGACCATATTGGGCCACTACCAAGTATTTCTGTAAATATTTATTTCAGATTTATAACTTACACTTAAAAAGACCTAGTCTATGTCTTAGCTTTGTCATATGAGCCAAAAAAAACCCACATTTTTTGGAGATAGAGGTTTTGCCTTATTTAATTGCATCATCTACAACAGTGGTTTCTCAAACTTGGATCTGAGATCTTTAAATTTAAAAATCATAACTGAGAACCCAATATAAACTTACTATTTTTTTTTCTTTTGATGAAAGAGAATACTAATGAAAATCACTGTCATATGCTACTGTTCTTATTTCAGCAAAGGTCTCATTTCAAAAAATATTTAAAAAACAAAACTGTAGGGAGTCCTCTGGTGGTCCAAAGATTAGGACTCAGGGCTTTCACAGCAGTATTCTGGATTCAATTCCTGACTGGGGATCTAAGATCCCACAAGCTGCAGGAATATCAAAAATTAAATTAAAAAAATTGAATGGAAAATTAATACTCTAGCTCTGTGAAATATATTTCATAAAATACAAAGATATCTTTGTTTTACTACAGAAAACTGAAAAAGTCAGCCTGCAGCATAAACCCTGAAAACCTAGCACAGATCTTTAAATACACTTGGACTTTAAATGAGGACAGAGTGATGAGCTGTAGTATTTATCCAAAATTATAAGAGAATATGTATTGCATATTGTATTAAAATAAGATAAGAAACAACCAGTCTTCCCATAGAACACATATACCGTAAGTCAGCTAGAATCCTATCATCTTAAACATAAGTGGATCATAACAAATTTTGATGCCAGAAGGATGAGAATCATAACTGGCCAGGACAGGTCAAATGCATTTTATCACATCAGTGAAATAATGATATTAATGATTTTAAATTCAAGAACATTATAAATTTAAATGTAATTGTTACCTGATAGTCTCAAAGACCAATCAATATAATATCTGAAGTATTTATCCAAATCTATAAAATAAAACTCACAGTATATTACATTTAAAATACAAACAAACAATAGTGTTTGATGTTAAGCCATACTTAACGTGATACAAAAAATACAATTCACACAGCGTGTGAAAACTATCTGCTAAGGATTGGGGGAAAACTACAGACATGTGGTGTGTGTGTGTGTCTTGTGTGTATGTGCAGGTATATGTGTATGATGTGTGTGTGTGTTCATGTCCATGAGACAAAGTCTAGTTATAGATAGTTAGAGTATATTAAGCAAAACTAAAGTTAGGCAGTTCAGTTTGGGTCAAATTTTCTAATGTAGTCTATTAAAATATACAGTAATTTACACTGTTGGTGGGAATGCAAACTAGTACAGCCACTATGGAGAACAGTGTGGAGATTCCTTAAAAAACTGGAAATAGAACTGCCTTATGATCCAGCAATCCCACTGCTGGGCATACACACTGAGGAAACCAGAAGGGAAAGAGACACGTGTACCCCAATGTTCATCGCAGCACTGTTTATAATAGCCAAGACATGGAAGCAACCTAGATGTCCATCAGCAGATGAATGGATAAGAAAGCTGTGGTACATATACACAATGGAGTATTACTCAGCCATTAAAAAGAATACATTTGAATCAGTTCTAATTAGGTGGATGAAACTGGAGCCTATTATACAGAGTGAAGTAAGCCAGAAGGAAAAACATAAATACAGTATACTAATGCATATATATGGAATTTAGAAAGATGGTAACAATAACCCGGTGTACGAGACAGCAAAAGAGACACTGATGTACAGAACAGTCTTATGGACTCCGTGGGAGAGGGAGAGGGTGGGAAGATTTGGGAGAATGGCAATGAAACATGTAAAATATCATGTAGGAAACGAGTTGCCAGTCCAGGTTCGATGCATGATGCTGGATGCTTGGGGCTGGTGCACTGGGACGGCCCAGAGGGATGGTATGGGGAGGGAGGAGGGAGGAGGGTTCGGGATGGGGAGCACATGTATACCTGTGGCGGATTCATTTTGATATTTGGCAAAACTAATACAATTATGTAAAGTTTAAAAATAAAATAAAATTAGAGAAAAAATAAATAAAATAATTAAAAGTCAAAAAATATATATATACAGTAATTTTACCTCAACTAAAGTCTTTTAAAATTACAAAAGCATAGTTCTTTGTCACATAAATTACTTGTATTCACAAATCACTCTGGGAATTTTTAGTTATTTTAAACAAATGAAAATAATTCATCCACACAAATATAGCCATCTAGTTACCAATCTACATCAATTCAGGACCCAAATCACTAACTGGAAAAGAATGATTCAAGAGAAAAAACTGTTTTTTTTAATCCAAAAAATTAGGGTTGAAAGAACTTTAAAACAATATGATCAATAAATGTGCCAAAGTTACTAAATAAGATGGTCTATCATGTTATGAGGTCGATAAAGGACAGCAATGGTATGGACCTAACAGAAGCACAAGATATTAAGAAGAGATGGCAAGAATACAGAGAACTGTACAAAAAAGATCTTCAGGACTCAGATAACCACAGTGGTGTGATCACTGACCTAGAGCCAGACATCCTGGAATGTGAAGTCAAGTGGGCCTTAGAAAGCATCACTACGAATACAGCTAGTGGATGTGATGGAATTCCAGTTGAGCTATCCCAAATCCTGAAAGATGATGTTGTGAAAGTGCTGCACTCAATATGCCAGCACATTTGGAAAACTCAGCAGTGGCCAGGGGACTGGAAAAGGTCAGTTTTCATTCCAATCCCAAAGAAAGGTAATGCCAAAGAATGCTCAAACTACCGCACAAATGCATTCATCTCACACACTAGAAAGGTAATGCTCAAAATTCTCCAAGGCAGGCTTCAGCAATATGTGAACCATGACCTTCTTGATGTTCAAGCTGGTGTTCAAGAAGGCAGAGAAACCAGAGATCAAGTTGACAACATCTACAGGACCATTGAAAAAGCAAGCAAGTACCAGAAAAGCATCTATTTTTGCTTTATTGACTATGCCAAAGCCTTTGACTCTGTGGATCACAATAAACTGTGGAAAATTCTGAAAGACATGGGATTACCAGCCCTCTTGACCTGCCTCTTGAGAAATCTGTATGCAGGTCAGAAAGCAAGTTAGCACTGGAAATGGAACAGCAGACCGGTTCCAAATAGAAAAAGGAGTACCTCAAGGCTGTCTATTTTCACCATGCTTATTTAACTTCTATGCAGAGTACATCATGAGAAATGCTGGGCTGGATGAAGCCCAAGATGGAATCAAGATTGCTGGAAGAAATGTCAATAACCTCAGGTATGCAAATGACATCACCCTTATGGCAGAAAGTGAAGAAGAACTAAAGATTCTCTTCATGAAAGTGAAAGAGGAGAGTGACAGAGTTGGCTTAAAGCTCAACATTCAGAAAACTAAGATCATGGCATCTGGTCCCATAACTTCATGGGGAATACATGGGGAAACAGTGGCTGACATTTTATTTTATGGGTGGCTCCAAAATCACTGCTGATGGTGATTGCAGCAATGAAATTAAAGGACACTTACTTGGAATGAAAGTTATGACTTACCTAGACAGCATATTAAAAAACAGAGACATTACTTTGCCAACAAAGTTCCTTCTAGTAAAGGCTATGGTTTTTCCAGTAGTCATGTATGGATGTGAGAGTTGGACTCTAAAGAAAGCTGAGTGCCAACAAAGTGATGCTTTCTTACTTAGTGTTGGAGAAGAGCCTTGAGAGTCCCTTGAACTTCAAGGCCATCCAATCAGTTCATCCTAAAGGAGATCAGTCCTGGCCGTCCATTGGAAAGACTGATGTTGAAGCTGAAACTTCAATACATGGCCACCTGATGCCAAAAAAACTGACTCATTTGAAAAGACTCTGATGTTGAGAAAGATTTAGGGCAGCAGGAGGTGGGGACAATAGAGGGTGAGATGGACGAATGGCATCACCGACTTAATGAACAAGTGTTTGGGTAAACTCCAGGAGTTGGTGATGGACGGGGAGGCCTGGCATTCTGCAGTCCACGGAATCACAGAGTCGGACACAACTCAGTGACTGAACTGAACTGCTCTTTGGAAGAAAAGCTATGGCAACTCTATACAACATGTTAAATGCAGCTACAACGTTGTTGACAAAGGTCTGTATAGTCAAATATCTAGTTCTTCCAGTAGTCACGTATGGATGTGACAGTTGGGAACATAAAGAAGGCTGGACACTGAAGAGTTGAAGCTTTTCATTGGAAGTTCTGGAGAAGACTCTTGAGAGTCCATTGGATGGCAAGGAGATCAAAGAAGTCAATCCTAAAGGAGATCAACCCTGAACATTCACTGCAAGATCTGCTGCCAAAGCTCCAATACTTTGGCCACCTGATGCAAAGAGTCGACTGAAAGGAGAAGACCTTGATGCAGGGAAAGCAGGAGGGCAAGAGAAGAGGACAACAGAAGATGAGATGGTTGGATGGTATCACAGGATTCAAGGTATATGAGTCTGACCAAACTCAGGGAGACAGTGAAGGACAGGGAATCCTAGTGTACTGCAGTTCATGGGGTCCCACAGAGTCATAGATATGACTTATCAACTGAATAACAACTCGACCAAAGAGCTCCTAGTCTAATCTGTAATTATCCTGAAAAGTAATGGGATTCACATGCTAGAGAGTTCCTTGGATAAAAGGCCATGAACCCAGCTTAGTACTCAGGACTACTACACAAAAGAAAATAGCAAAGAAAAGAAGACGATAAGTTAAAAATTGGCCATGAAAACACACTTCTAATGTAAGGAAAAATATGAAGTTCAAGGACCGGATTATCTTTAGCCACACATCATGTTCCAAATAATAAATTATTTGTGCTTGTGTGTTAGTGTGTGTGTATGTGTGTGTGTGTTGTGTGTGGGTTTAATGGCTTTCAGTATGCAGGAATAACTGCAAGGCTTTGTTAAGAAGTGCTGTAAATTACTGAAACAAATGGACAAATGTGAATGGAGTTTATATACCAGCTCTACAATGAAGAATAGAATTTTCAATTAAGAGAAAAGTATACATGTGAATTGAACAATATTTAAATTTCCATTCATTTCAACATCCACATATGGCTAGTGGCTATACAAAAACAAACAAACAAACAAACAAAAAAAACAAACAGGTTTCCCCAGTGGCTGGGCCATGAAGAATTCACCTGCAAATGCAAGAGACAAAGGAGACACGCATTTGACTTCCGGGCCAGGATGATCCCATGGAGAATAAAAGGACAATGCATTCCAGTATTATTCCTGCAAATCCCATGGAGACAGGAGCCAGGTGGGGCACAATCCATGATTTCAGACATGATTTCAGACATGACTAAGCACAAGCAACATTTCTAGAAAAGTACTTCAGTGCAATTCTGTTCAGTCGCTCAGTCATGTCTGACTCTTTGCGACCCCATGCATAGCAGCACACCAGTCCTCCCTACCCATTGCCAACTCCCGGAGTTTACCCAATCTCATGTTCATCGAGTCGGTGAGGCCATCCAACCATCTCATCCTCTGTAATCCCCTTTTCCTTCTGCCCCCAATCCCTCCCAGCATCAGGGTCTTCTCCAATGAGTCAAATCTTCGCATAAGGTGGCCAACATATTGGAGTTTCAGCTTCAGCATCAGTCCTTTCAATGAATACCCAGGACTGATCTCCTTTAAGGTGAACTGGTTAGATCTCCTTGCAGCCCAAGTGACTCTCAAGAATCTTCTCCAACATCACAGTTCAAAAGCATCAATTCTTCAGCGCTCAGCTTTCTTCACAGTCCAACTCTCACTTCCGTACATGACCACTGGAAAAACCATAGCCTTGCCTAGACGAATCTTTGTTGGCAAAGTAATGTCTCTGCTTTTTAATATGCTATCTATGTTGGTCAAGAAGTGATAATACCAGACCATCTGACCTGCCTCTTGAGAAACCTATATGCAGGTCAGGAAGGAACAGTTAGAACTGAACATGGAACATGGACTTGTTCCAAATAGGAAAAGGAGTACACCAAGGCTGTATATTGTCACCCTGCTTATTTAACTTCTATGCGAGTACATCATGAGAAACACCCTGGGCTGGAAGAAGCACAAGCTGGAATCAAGATTGCCTGAAGAAATATCAATAACCTCAGATATACATGTGACACTATCCTTATGGCAGAAAGTGAAGAGGAACTAAAAAGCCTCTTGATGAAAGTGAAATAGGAGAGTGAAAAACTTGGCTTAAAGCTCAACATTCAGAGAACTAACACTATGGCATTTGGTCCCATCACTTCATGGGAAATACATGGGGAAACGGTGGAAACAGTGACAAACTTTATTTTGGGTGGCTCCAAAATCACTGCAGATGGTGACTGCATCCATGAAATGAAAAGACACTCCTTGGAAGGAATGTTATGACCAAACTAGATAGCATATTAAAAAGCAGAGACATTACTTTGCCAAGAAAGGTCTGTCTAGTCAAGGTTATGGTTTACTAGGTGACAAGAGAATTGTAAGGTTAAATTTCTTGTAACCATTCTCCTGGAATTATATAAAGAAAGGCTTCGCTCTTAGGAGATGAAATATTTAGGGCTAAAGTCTATAACTAAATATCTAGACCTGCCTATAACAAAGTTTAAAATGTCAGAAGGAAAATGTTCATGTACAGAAAAAAAGTACAAAAAGAAAACATTAAAGATTAGTGAGTCTAAGTGAAAAACATATGGGATTTGTGCTCACATTTCAACGTTTCTGTAGGCTTAAATTTTCATTAAAAGGAAAAATGTAGGTACTTCAGTCAATTAGTTTACTCTTAGTTTAGTCTGCACTTACTTAAGAGTCAGTTATTCGGTTACTTTATTAAATATGATCATGCACTAGTGACATTGTAGCACTGATGGTCTGAGGTCTTGGCACGGATGTCTCATAGTCTATTGAAAAATATTACGATGGTAGGGAATTTTCAATGTTGGAAGACATCCTTACTCTGCTCTAAACCTTAAAATTCATTCTCAGTTATACCATCTTTTTCCATAGAATAAAAACAGAACACTTTGTTTACAGAAATGCCATTAAGCATCCATGAGAAACAGTGTAAAATGAATTATTTAATAAAGAAATTCTGGTAAAATGTATGACAATGAAAATGGGGAAAAGATGGAGCTATGTGGGGCTTTGGTGGTGGCTCAGTGGTAGGGAATCCACCTGCCAATACAGCAGACACCAGTTTGATCCCTGCTCCAGGATGAATCCACATGCCTCAGAACAACTGAGCCCCTGTGCCACAGCTACTGAGCCTGTGTTCTACAGCCTGGAAGCTGCAATTGTTGAGCTCACGTGCTGCAACTACTGAAGCCTGGTCTCCCTAGAGCCTATGCTCCACAAGCAGAGAGTGTACCCCAATGAGAATCCTGTGTACTGCAACTACAGAGAAGCCCCTGTTCCCCACAACTAGAGAAAAGTCCATCCACAATAATGAAAAGCCCATCCACAGTAATGAAAGCCCAGTACAGCAAAAAAAAAAAAATATATATATATATATATATATAATATATATATAAGCAAATATATATATATTATATATATTATATATATATATATATAAAAGCAAATAACAGCATTTAGATTAAAAAAAAAAAAAGAGTGAGATTATGAGACAACTCCTCAGGACTTTCACTAAGGTAGGTTTCAGATTAAACTCTGAAATTCACATTATTATAAAAGGTATAAATAGCTAAAGAATTCTTGTTTTGACCATCTTCTTTAAATACGAAGTATCTTTTTTTCACATTTGTTTCCCTTAACCTTGCACCTGTTTCTGCCTCCTTTACTTCAGTGATTAAAATGTGAATAAATATTGAGATCTAATTATCTGTATAATAGTTTACAAACTCATCAAACAAGCTAACATAAGCTGTTAAACTTTATATAAACAGGGAAACAAACAGATTATCATTTAAATAGCAGCAAAATATTAACAGACCTCAAAAGAGATTTACAATTTAACCTAATTTGTTACTGATTAGCCACGTACAAATTTGCTGATGGCTTTCTTCTAAATCCCTTAGCAGATAAATACATAATCAACCACATAACCCATTACCAGAGATAACCTGTAGCATTTTTTATTATCCATGTTTTCCAATTAAACCCGGGTTCTATACATTCCCTTCTACAATTCATTTGCAAATTAATAAACCAAAATAGTCCATATATTTATAAAGCAATGAAAACTGAAAAATCATATGTCAAAATGTCTTCAGTTTGGCCTGAGAGGAAGCAGCTGGTTTAAAATTCCCTCAGATGGAAGGGGGAGTTACCCACGGCTGCAATGAAACTGAGGAAGATAACATTAACAAAAATGTGTTGAACATCTACTAAGCACCAAGTTGTGGTAATTCTGCTTTCATAAAATAATTACTAGTCTCTTATA
The DNA here is from genome assembly GCF_002263795.3 of Bos taurus. Lineage (NCBI taxonomy): Eukaryota > Metazoa > Chordata > Mammalia > Artiodactyla > Bovidae > Bos > Bos taurus. The sequence continues at coordinate 27,432,865 of NC_082638.1, forward strand.
GAATACACAAGCCAACATGGGCACCTGAAACTTCTTTCCTAGAAACAGAGGAGGAAACGAGGAATGTATGGAAATGTATACTCATTTGTAAGTTAAAAGTTAATTAAATTAGGGGGAAAAAAAGTGGAAGTGGTTTGTAATTTACCTAACACATTCTGAAAAAGACATTCTTAGAGTTTCCCTGAATAGTTAGCAGCAACACATTTGCTAGAGAAAGGCTGTACCAGTCGGTTTGGGGACTCTAGAGAGCACTGAAGTCAAAGGCAAAGAAGTGTGACCGACTATGACAAAGGTTAAGTAAGCCTTGAAAGCTAAAATGAAGTGCAAGGAATGAATTATGAAGAGAGATTTGTTGTGGAATGTGAAATATGGTCCTATTCTGAAGGATGTATTCTCATTCCTTGCAGTTACAGTTTTCCAGGAGGCATTTCAAGGATATTAACCATGACCCAAGCAGAACTCAGGTCTGTAAAAAGGAGAATTCAAGGAATAACTGTCCCACTGCCCTCTTTCAATTAGCTTAGAAGTACCGTTTTGGAAGTTACAAGTAAAGTTATTGTCAAATCTGATTATTTGTGAACGGTCTGCCTCAGAATAAAGATAAGTAGAAACGCATAGTGCCAGCATCGATTTTACGAGAAAAGAAGGCTGAACACGTTGGGATATGTGTGCCTTCTAAAAAAAATGGTTAAGGTTTGTGACAGGTAGAGGAAAGTAAACCGGCAGACATGAACCTAAACATGCAACATGGATTTACCCTTTCCTGGGAGCTCAGATGGTAAAGCGTCTGCCTACAATGTGAGAGACCTGGGTTCCATCCCTTGGTCAGAAAGATTCCCTGGAGAAAGAAATGGCAACCCACACCAGTATTCTTGCCTGGAAACTCCCATGGACCGAGGAGCCTGGTAGGCTACAGTCCATGGGGTTGTAGAGTTGGACACGACTGAGCAACTTCACTTCACTTCACTTCACTTCACTTACAAAGAAGCAGTTATTTTCACCAGTAGTGAACTGTCCACAAAGTAAAGTATAGACAAATATTTAACAGTTGCAAAAGAAAAAATCAGGGTGTCATAAACAACAGCTAAGGGAGAGTTCTGGGAAGGGATGAAGGCCAGAGGGGCGAAGCCTCCACTGACCAAAAGTAGGCTTCTGCCAGTTTACTAACGCACCTGCAGTTAAACTGGCATGAATCCCAAACTAATAGTATTTTACCCGCGGTGTAAAATTGACAAAAAGGGAGAGAAAATTATACCGCTATGTGAACAGAGCGAGAGGAAGCACGAGCAGCTTCTCGCTCCTATGCGGACTGTGCAGTTCACTCAAAAACATCAGCCAACCAGAAGGAGGAGGAAATACCACTGATGGTGGCTGAGCAATCAGTGGTTCCTGGAAACTGAGTCATTACCTTTATTCTTGGGCAGAGCTGTAGCAGCAGGCTCACTGTTTCCAAGCAGCTTCCTGTGCTGCTTCCGCTGCCAGATAATCCTCCGAGGCTTCCAAGGTACTAAGTTACACTCTCTGAATTGAGAACTCGGGAGAGATTGGCACGCGGGCACTCTTAGCAGCAACAAAATGGCAACCCGGCTGGTGTTACGGTGTAAACGTCACTTTTCTCGCGCATGACGCTACCGGCCTATCCCCCAAGGACAGTCTCTTCTGCCCTACGGAGCACGTGTAGTCCAAACCAACTGACTTCCTGGTACTCAACACTGTGAGGGACGCTGTGTCCGATTCCAGTAAAGAATGATATATTTTTGGAGAACACCGCGCTGAGCTTGAAAGGAGATGTGTCAATGTAATGAAGACTGCGTGCATTTCCCTAATTAGAAACCGCTTGAGCTAACTCATACTACTGAACAGACTTCTGCTACCTGTTAATAAGTGCTCTTGCCTGACCATTTCTTCACTTAAATTGTATCCGTTGTCTTCCTTCTTGGAGAAACAAATTCCATCAGGATGCTTCTGTTAGAAATCTAGCGTAATACAAGTGGTGGAGGAATTAAAGAGAAAGGTTATATATCTATCAGAGGACCTGGACAAACGTTCTTGTGTTTGGGAGACAGGAACCTCTTGTGGTTCATTAGAGATCCCTCTCTTTGAAATATTTAGGTCCAGTAAGCTAGGGACTGGTGGTGGCGGTAGTAGAGCCCCTAGTCTGTGTATCCAATGTTGGAGTGATGGAATAAAGTTTAAAGTTACTGCAAACAAACAAACGAACAAAAATACCTTCTCTTCGGAAATAAAATGTTTAGTATTGTTTTTCATAGTGATGGAAGACCTTTTCACCTATTTAAGCATTAGTGAACATTCTAGCTAGATATAATTTTGCTTGAACTTTATGCTAGACACCCTATTTTTGACCTGTGAAACAAATATTGTACATCTGCTTTAACCATGGAGAATAGTCACTGGGTATTCACTTGAATGGGGAGGTAAAAATCTACTGTAGTTGTCTGTCATCAGTGTACCCTCTGGAAAATCAGGATATGAAAATGAGATTGTGCATTTCTGTGCTTTGGAGTTGTGTGTTCCTAGTCAGTTAAGATAATTAAGAAGTTTAATGATTCCAGATTCTTGCCTAGGAAAACACTAACATCACTGCTTGCCATATTTGTATTTTGTGGTTAACAGGATCCTTTTTACCACGATATATGTTTCACTCATGTATTTTCCACTTTAAAGAAATTTCTGTGTGTACTGGCTCTGCCCCTACAGCTTCAGAACACTCCTCTTAAAACTGTATGAAAGACCATTTACCAGGCTATGGCCCTTGAGTTTGTTTGAATATTTTTTCCAATTTTAGTATATAATTTGTTGGGTATTTTCATCAATATGGTATAATTTCCTTCAAAGGAAAAAAATGTGTTTGACTTCAAGTATGAAACATTGTACTGAAAGTTATCTCTTACTTAATCATGACATATGATCAGTGAGTCCACATAATAAGGAATGACAATTGGAACTTTTAAGCAGAAACTAGGGCTTCCCTGGTAGGTCACCTGCTTAACAATCTGCTGCAATGCAGTTTGATTTCTGGTTTGGAAGGATTATCTGGACAAGCAACAGGTCACTCACTCCCATATTCTTTAGGCTTCCTTGGAGGTGCAGATAGTAAAAAATTCACCTGCTATAAGAGATCTGCTGGAAGAGTGGCCTGACAACCCACTCCAGTATTCTTGCCTGGAAAACCCCCATAGACAGAGGAGCTTGATGGGCTATAGTCCAGAGGTCACAAAAAGTCAGACATAACTGTGAGACTAAGCAGACCAGAAACCAAAATAGATTTTTAAAAAATGCTCGAAAAGCTTGAAGTTTGGAGGTCTGCCTTAGAGTATTTTAACCCTGAAAAAAATACATTAAGCAATGAACTTTACTACTCTCTTGTCCCTATAAAATCACAGGAGAAATGGAGTGTCATTTCCCTTTTTAGAGGATAGTTGTTGTAGTGAAGATATTAAATGATTAAATAAATGATTTAAATCTACTGAAATGCTGCTTGCAAAAATGAAAAAAAATGAAAAAAAAATCTAATTCAAGATGAATATTAAAGCAAGAACATAATTGAAATCAGTTGCTGTTGTAAGACATGGCTTCAAAAGAGAGCTAAATAAATGTATATAATGACTGGCTAAATTCTCTGGCAATACATTATAAAAAATCACGGTCAATATTGAAAAGATTTTTACACACAATAAAAATAAATGCCTTTTAGTTATGCATAGTTTGAATAATCAAAAACACTGACTACTTTTCAGACATTCCAGGAAAAGGTCTTTTAAACAAATTATTTACTTTATCTCCCAAAACAATATAGTGGTGGTGGTCGTGATTAGTTGCTAAGTAATTTCCTTCTCTTTTTCATCTCCATGGACCATAGACTACCAGGCTTCTCTGCCCGTGGGATTACCCAGGCAAGAATACTGAGGTTGGTTTCCATTCTCTCTTCCAGAAGATCTATCTTTCCAACTCAGGGATTTCTCAACGTTGGGTCATCCACATTGGGAGGTGGATTCTTTACCACTGAGCCACCAGGAGAATCCCCCAAAGCAACACAGTATCTACTTAAGATAGATAAGTACAACTTAAGTAGATAAGTAGAACAAACTTCTAGCCTGCAGAGTCTGGGTTTGTTCAGAACTACCCTAGTGATCCATTGGTTAATAGTCAGCTTCCCAGTGATCCTTGTCTGGGAGGATCCCACATGCCGAAGTGTAACTAAACTCATGGGCCACAACTCATGAGCTCATGTGCCAAAACTAGAGCCAGTGTTCTGCAACAAAAGAAACCATCACAATGGGAAGGCTATGCACCATATCAAAGTGCACCATACCACTTGCCTCAGCTAGAAAAAGCCCTTGAACATCCATGAATACCTGGCCCCGCCAAAATAAATAAAATTTAAAAAATAATAAAATAAATAAGTTCCTTAAAAAAGTGAGTTTGTTTAACATAGAAGTGTAGTTACATATATGCAGCAACAAGCAAATGTACTTTGAATATTGAAAGCACAAAAATACTTATTTTTTAAAACATGATAGAACAATACTGATTAAAACAAATTTGCCACAAAATAAAAATATTCTATGCAATAGTTCACCAAGATGAGATGTAAGGGTATCCCAACCATCAGAGTTCAAATTTGTGGTATGAATGCCTAAAAGCCTATGAAACATAATGTTGCTTATATAATTCGAGCATACATAGATCTACTTAAGCTGTTAGCTCTCTCTTCTGTGTCTTTATATTTCCTTCTGAAGCAATTTGGATTTTCTAAAAGAATGTGAAGATTTGTTTTCTTTGTTTTAGTTTCTGAGGAGACTTCTCATTCTGCCCACACACTAGGAAACTTTTAATATATTTTCCATTACTATAGTTCAAGTTTTGTGTACCCTAAACTTGCATACCATTAACCCTGTACTGTATTTCTTTCAGCAGGCTTTAGTGATGTTCTTCAAGTTGTTTTTGCCATTCTTTAATTTGGATATAATGCTCACTGATTTTAATAGAAAATTAACAGTTTTCTACTGTGCTTTTATTATTTTTATATAAATTTATTTATTTTAATTGGTGGTTAATTACTTTACAATATTGCATTGGTTTTTCCATGCATCAACGTGAATCCGCCACAGGTATACACATGTTCCCATCCTGAACCCACCCGCCCCTCCACCCTACCCTTCTGGGTCATCCATCCTTCTGGGTCGTCCCAGTGCACCAGCCCCAAGCATTCAGTATCATGCATGAAACCTTGACTGGTGACTCATTTCATATGTGATATTAAACATGTTTCAGTGGCATTGTCCCAAATCATCCCACCCTCTCCCTCTCCCACAGAGTCCAAAAGACTGTCCTATACCTCTGTGTCACTTTTGCTGTCTCGCTTACACGGTTATCATTACCATTTTTCTAAATTCGATATATATGCATGTGTATGCTGTATTGGTATTTTTCTTTCTGGCTTACTTCACTCTATATAATAGGCTCCAGTTCATCCACCTCATTAGAACTGATTCAAATGTATTATTTTTAATGACTGAGTAATACTCCATCGTGTATATGTACCACAGCTTTCTTATCCATTCATCTGCTGACAGTCATCCAGGTTGCTTCCATGTCCTGGCTATTATAAATAGTGTTGCAATGATCATTGGGGTACACGTGTCTCTTTCAATTCTGGTTTCCTCGGTGTGTATGCCCAGCAGTGGGATCGCTGGGTCGTATGGCCATTCTATTTCCAGTTTTTTAAGGAATCTCCACACTGTTCTCCATAGTGGCTGTACTAGTTTGCATTCCCACGAACAGTGTAAGAGGGTTCGCTTTTCTCCACACCCTCTCCAGCATGTATTGCTTGTAGGTGTTTGGATCATAGCCATTCTGACTGGTGTGAAATGGTACGTCATTGTGGTTTTGATTTGCACTTCTCTGATAATGAGTGATGTTGAGCATCTTCTCATGTGTTTGTTAGCCATCTGTATGTCTTCTTGGAGAAAAGTCTATTTAGTTTTTTTGCCCATTTTTTTATTGGGTCATTTATTTTTCTGGAATTGCACTGCAAGAGTTTCTTCTATATTTTTGAGATTAGTTGTTTGTCAGTTGCTTCATTTGCTATTATTTTCTCCCATTCAAGGCTGTCTTTTCACCTTGCTAGTAGTTTCCTTTGTTCTGCAGAAGGTTTTAAGTTTAATTAGGTCCCATTTGTTTATTTTTGTTTTTATTTCCAATATTCTGGGAGGTGGGTCATAGAGGATCCTGCTGTGATTTGTGTCGGAGAGTGTTTTGCCTATGTTCTCCTCTAGAAGTTTTATAGTTTCCGATCTTACATTTAGATCTTTAATCCATTTTGTGTCTTTTTGTGTGTAGGGTGTTAGAAAGTGTTCTAATCTCATTCTCTTACAAGTAGTTGGTTGACCAGTTTTCCCAGCACCACTTGTTAAAGAGATTGCCTTTAATCCATTTTATATTCTTGCCTCCTTTGTCAAAGTTAAGGTGTCCATATGTGCGTGGATTTATCTCTGGGCTTTCTATTTTGTTCCATTGATCTATATTTCTGTCTTTGTGCCAGTACCATACTGTCTTGATGACTGTGGCTTTGTAGTAGAGCCTGAAGTCAGGCAGGTTGATTCTTCCAGTTCCATTCTTCTTTCTCAACATTGCTTTGACTATTCCAGTTTTTTTGTATTTCCATATGAATTGTGAAATATTATTTGTTCTAGCTCTGTGAAAAATACTGTTGTTAGCTTTATAGGGGTAGCAGTGCTTTTAGAATGTGGTGAGCTATTCTGTTTCAGGATTTCAGTTGGAAAATCCTGCATTATTATTAGGGCTGTAGTATCTTCTGATACTGAAGGAAAGACTACAAATATTCCAAACTAATTTGATCATAGTAATTAATGTTTTCTAAAGAATTAAAAAGTTATTCATCAAAAAATTTCATTCCTATGGAAAAAAAACCGCTAACTCCTTAAGTACATCATGATTTTATTAAGGGAATCTGTGAGAACTGACATTTCTCTGTGCATCATGATTTCATCAATACACCTCTCTGAGATTAAAAAACAAAAACAGAATTCACATGCTTCAGGAAAGTCACATTTAAATATGGAAAAACTTGTTTCAATAGCAGTAAAAATGGCTGTATGAGCAGTGGATTGATAATTTTTCTCTATTTTTCTCTGAGTAACTTCTTGAAAGTTGTGTCTTCACTTCTTACTGAAATGTATTATTCTCCTGTTGTTCAGTTGCTCAGTCATAGCAACTCTCTGCAACACCACGAGGCCTTACTATCTATCACTAACTCCCAGAGTTTGCTCAAACTAATGTGCATCAAATTAGTTGTACCATCTGACCATCTCATCCTCTGTTAGGCCCTTCTCCTTCTCCCCTAAAGATTTCCCAGCATCAGGGCCTTTTCCTCTAGTCATTTCTTTGCATCAGGTGGCCAAAGTATCAGAGTTTCAGCTTCAGCAAAAGTACTTCCAATGAATATTCAGAGCTGAGTTCTATCAGGATTGCCTGCTTTGATCTCCTTGCAGTCCAACGGATTCACAAGAGTATTCTCCAACACCACAGTTCAAAAGCATTGATTATTCCATGCTCAGTTTCCTGTATAGTTCAACTCTCCCATAATTGCAAAGTTATGCCTCTGCTTTTGAATATGCTCTTTAGATGGTTACAGCTTTTCTTCCAAGGATCTAGCACCTTTTAATTTCATGGCTGCAGTCAGCATCTGCAGTGATTTTGGAGCCTGAGAAAATAAAGTCTATCACTGTTTCCATTTTCTCCATGTTTTCCCTATTTGACATGAAGTGATGGGACCAGATGCCATGATCTTCATTTTTTCAATGTTGAGTTATGAGCCAGCTTTTTCACTCTCTTCTTTCTTTTCATCAGCAGGCTCCTTAGTTATTCTTCACTTTCAGTCATATATGTGGTGTCAAGTGCATATCTGAGGTTATTGATATTTCTCCAGGCAATCCTGATTCTAGTTTGGGCTTCATCCAGCCTGGCATTTCACATGATGTGCTCTGAATATAAGTTAAATAAGCCACATGGCAATATACAGCCTTGATGTACTCCTTTCCCAATTTGAATCTAGTGCATTGTTCCATGTCCAGTTCTAGCTCTTGCTTCTTAATCTGCCTACAGATTTCTCAGGAGGCAGCAAAAGAGATCTGATATTTGCATCTTTTCAAGAATTTTCCATAGTTTGTTGTCATCCACACAGTCAAAACCTTTGGCATAGTCCAAATCAGATGTAGATGTATATCTTGAACTCCCTTGCTTTTTCTCTGATCCAATGGATGCTGGCAATTTGATCTCTGGTTCCTCTGACTTTTCTAAACCTACCCTTAACATCTGGAAATTCTGGGTTCACGTACTGTTGAAGCCTGGCTTGGAGAACTTTGAGCATCACTTTGCTTGCATGTGAGATACATGTAATTGTGTTGTAGTTTGAACATTCTTTGGCATAGCCTTTCTTTGGGATTGGACTTTAAACTAACCTTTTCCAGTTCTGTGGCCAATGCCGAGTTTTCCAAAGTTTCCGGCATATTGAGTGCAGGATTTTAATGGTATAATCTGATAGGACTTGAAACTGCACGACTGGAAACCCATCACCTCTAGTAACTTTGTTCATAGTGATTTACTAAGGGCTACTTGATTTCACATTCCAGGATGTCTGGTTCTAGGTGAGTAAAGACACCATCACAGCTAACTGGGTCATTAAGATCTTATTATTATTATTATTATTTGGTACAGTTCTGCGTATTTTTGCCACCACTTCTTAATAGATTCTGCTTCTGTCAGGTCCATATTGTTTCTCTCCTTTATTGTGCCAATTTTGCATGAAATGTTCCCTTGGTATCTGTAACATTCTTGAGGCGATACCTGTTCTTTGACATCCTATTGTTTTTCTCTATTTCTTTGCACTGACCGCCTAGGAAGGCTTTCTTGTCTCTCCTTGGTGTTCTTTGGGAAACTGGATTCAAATAGATTATCTTTTTTGTTCTCCTATGCCTTTAGCTTCTCTTCTTTTCTAAGCTATTTGTAAGGGCTCCTCAGACAACCCTTTCACCTTTTTGAATTTATCTTTCTTAAGTATGCTCTTGATCACTGTCTCGTGCAGAATGTCATGACACTTGGTCCATAATTCTCCCTGTAGTCTGTCTATAAGATCAAATCCTTCAATTTGATTTGTCACATCCACTGTGTAATCATAAGGGTTTGATTTCAGTCAAACCCAAATGGTCTAGTGGTTTTTCATACTCTCTTCAATTTAAGTTTGAACTTTGCTTAAAGGCATTCATGATCTGAGCCATGTCACTGCTCAGTCTTGTTGTGGCTGAATGTATAGAGCTTCTCCATCTTCGGCTGCAAAGAACATAATCTGATTTCAGCACTGACCATCTCTAGACTCATCTCTTGTGTTGTTGGAAGAGGGTGTTTGCTATGAGTGGTGAGTTCTCTTAGGAAACTCTGTTAGTCTTTGCCCTGCTTCATGTGTACTGCAAGGTCAAACTTGCCTGTTACTCCAGGTATCTCTTGACTTCCTACTTTTTCTAGTAGGCCATGGAGCTGGACAGTATAAGCCCTCATTCCTCTGCTTTTTCTAAATCCAGTGTATTGGATCACATACTTTGAAGCCTAGCTCAAAGAATTTTGAGCATTGTCTTGCTTTGTATGTGAAATGAGCACAATTGTCCAGTACTTTGAATAATGTTCAGCATTGCCCTTTGACGTGGGGATCAGTACTTTGTCATGTGTACACTAGAGCTGGCTCAGTGGTGGCATAATGTGTATTCCATAGTGCAAACTCAGAAGTTGGGTCACGTATGCCATATAGTAGTGACTCAGTAGAGGCAGGATGATACATCCAGAATGGAAGCTAAGTAGTTGTGCTAAGCCTGCTGTAGAGCACTGGTTTAGTGTGTTCTGGTAAGATGTGTGTTCTAGAATACAGGATCAATACTGTGTGACAATACTGTCATCACATTTCCTCCAGAGTTTAGGCACTGCAGAAGTGTCATGTGCACTTAGAATGGGGTCTTAGTAGTTGTGAGATGCATGCTCTACAATTCAGTCTCAGTAGTGGAGAGATATGTTCTCTAGAGTGCAAGCTCGTAGTTACAAGATACTTGGTGCGATGACCTGTAGTACACGAAGAAGCAGTGGAAGTCGTCACAGCACTGAAACACTGAATGGTGAAAAACTACTAGGTGTGTTTGACCCACAGTAGACAAAGAAGCATTCCAAGAATATTTTACCTCTGATTTACAGGATGGTGGTAATTATTGAGTGTAAAGTAGATGAAGATGTACTCAAGTCATGTCATAAAACTGAAACAGTGATGGTTATAATCTATTAATCATGCCTGAGCTATTTGGATGCAGAAACACTTAAAAACTTCAGAGCACTGAAACACTGGAATTCAATAAATTATTGGATGTATCTTCCAAGATTGGATCATAGAACACTTGAAATGTATCACATAGCTGAAAAGCTGTATGTTGATCAATACTGGGTGTGTTTGACCTGGGGTGGGGATGGGGACTCATTTAACCATATGACAGCCCTAAAACACAGGATGGTGATAAATTTATGAGTGTGTATGAATTGGTAGGTACAGAAAACGTTGAAACATATCATAGAACTAAATACTTGATGGTGAACAACTGCCCAGTGTATTTGAAGCAGAGTACATGAAAAAAGACTTAAAGAATGTTACAGAACTGAAACAATTGATGGTGATAAACTATTGCTTGTGTTTAACATGGAGTAGAAGAAGCACTTGAAGCATGTCACAGCACTGAAACACTGGATGGTCATAAGATATTGGGTATGTTTCAGCTCAAGTGGTTTAGAGAAATAGTTGAAGCATGTCACACAACTGAAACATTGGATGCTTATAAATGACTGAAAGTACTTGATATGGAGTGAATGAAGAAAGCACTTGAAGCATGTGACATCACTGAAGCATTGATTGATAATACTGACTATGTTTGAGGTGGGATGGACACAGAGACTCCAGAAATCATTTCATAGTATTGAACACTAACACTAGATGGGGAAAAAACTACTGGGTTTGTTTGACACAGGAATGGATGAAGAAGCAGTTGACATTATGTCACAACAGTGAAACCAGATGGTAATCAATGGTAAGTATATTGATGTCAGTGGGACCAAGAACACATTTAATTTTATCAAAGCCTGAAACACTGGAGGATGATGAAGTACTGGCTGTGTATGCCTCAGTGTGGGGAAACAAAATTTAAAATCATGCAACACCACTAAAATGCTGGTATGATGATAAAATGTTGACTGTCTAGATCTAGGGTGGATGATGAAGCTCTTTAAGCATGTCACAGTATGTAAACACTAGACTTTGGCTTATGGGTGAGAATGAAGAAGCCATTGGGTCATGCTCCAAAACTAAAACACTGGCTGTTTATAACTACTAGAAATTTTGCACCAGGATTAATATAGAAGCATTTGAAACATGTCAGTGTAGTGAAGCAATGGATGGTGATAAATGACTATGTTAACCTGGAGTGGGTGAAGAAGTACTCGAATCCAGTGGCAGTCATGAAACACTGTGTTGATAAACTCCTGGAGGTTTTTTTTTTTTTTTTTTTTTTTTTTTTTACGCACTTCACTGATGAATTGAAATCAGTCATATGTCACAGCACTGGACACTGGTTCGTACAAAATATTGGCTATGACTGGCCAGAGTGGAAAGAGAAGCATTTGAATTGTGCCACACCCATTGAAGCAAAGAAATATAGGAAAACAATAGAATGGAAAAGACTAGAGGTCTCCTCAAAAAAATTAGAGATACCAAACAAACATTTCATGCAAAAATGGGCTCAATAAAGGACAGAAATGGTATGGGCCTAAAAGAAGCAGAAGATTTTAAAAAGGGGTGGCAAAAATACACAGAAAAAACTGTACAAAAAAGATATTCATGACCCAGATAATCACAATGGTGTGATCATTCACCTAGAGCCAGACATCCTGGGATGTGAACTCAAGTGGGCCTTAGGAAGCATCACTACAAAGAAAGGTAGTGGAGGTGATAGAATTCCAGTTGAGCTCTTTCAAATCCCAAAAGATGATGCTATGAAAGTTCTGCACTCAACATGCCACCAAATTTGGAGAATTCAGCACTGACCACAGGACAGAAAAATGTCAGTTTTCACTCCAATCCCAAAGAAAGACAATGTCAAAGAATTCTCCAACTACTGCACTCATCTCACACGCTACTAAATTAATGCTCAAAATTCTCCAAGCCATGCTTCAGCGATACATTAATCGTGAACTTCCAGATATACAAGTTGGTTTTCGAAAAGGCAGAGGAACCAAGAGCAAATTGCCAACAACCACCAGATCACTGAAAAACCAGGACAGTTCCAGAAGAAATCTGTTTATGTTTTATTGAGACTTTGACTGTGTGGATTACAATAAATGTTGGAAAATTCTGAAACAGATGGGAATACCAGACCACCTGACCTGCCTCTTAAGAAACCTGTATGCAGGTCAGGAAGCAACAGTTAGAACTGGAAATAGAACTACAGACTGGTTCCAAATAGGAAAAGGCGTACCTCAAGGCTGTATAATTGTCACCCAGCTTATTTAACTTCTACATAGAATACATAATGAGAAACATTGTGTTGGAGGAATCACAAGGTGGAATCAAGATTGATGGAGAAATATCAATAACTTCAAATATGCAGAGGACACCACCCTTATGGCAGAAAGATAAGAAGAACTAAAGAGCCTCTTGATGAAAGTAAAATGGGAGATTGAATAAGTTGGCTTAAAGCTCAACATTCAAAATACTTAGATCATGGCATCCAATGCTATCACTTTATACAAATAGATGGAAAAACAATGGAAACAGTGACAGACTTCTGTTTTTGTGGACTCCAAAACCATGGCAGATGGTGACTGAAGCTATGAAATTAAATGACACTTATTTCTTGTAAAAGCTGTGACAAACCCATGCTGCATGTAAAAAAGCAGAGGCATTCCTTTGCCAACAAGGACCCATATAGTCAGAGCTATGTTTTTGTATTTTTCAGTAGTCATGTGCCAAAGCAAGCCATACCATAAAGGAGGCTGAACATTGAGGAATTGATACTTTTGAACTGCAATCTTGGAGAAGACTCCTGTGAGTCCCTTGGGCTGCAAGGAAATGAATCCAGTCAACCCTAAAGGAAATCAATCCTGAAAATTCACTGGAGGGGCTGATGCTGAGGCAGAAGCCCTAATATTATGGCTATCTAATGTGAAGAGCCAACTCATTGGAAAACACTCTGATGCTGGAAAAGATTGGAGCAGGAGAAGGAGATGGAAGAGGACAAAATGGTCGGATGGCATTACTGACCCATTGAATTTGAGTTTGAACAAGCTCCGGGAGATGGTGAAGGACAAAAAGGCGAGATATGCTGCAGTCCATGGGATTACGAAGAGCTGGAGATGACTGAGTGACTGAACAACAAATAACAACCAGCAACAACAAAGCTACTGAATGCATTTGACCTTGAGTAGTTTCAGGAGCACTTGAAGCATGTCACAGATCTGAAACCCTAGATAGTGGTAAAATGCTGAATGTGTTTGACCGGGAGTTAGTGAAGCAGCCAGTGAAATGTGTCATAGCACTGAAACAATGAATGTCGATAACCTATATGCTGCATTTGACATGGAGTGAATCAAGAACCACTTGAAGTATGTTTCACGACTGAAACACTGTATGTTCACACTTTAGGCGGTCTTTCTTTGATCTTGTATAGGGAAAGAAGCACATGAAGCATGTCACAACTCTGAAACTGGATCGTGATAAATCATTGTGTATGATGACCTGTGGTAGTTGAAAAATTGATGAAAGTATGTAACAGCACTGAATCCAGGGATGGTGATAAACTAAGAGCGCGGTCAACCTTGGGTGGACAAAGGATCTTTTGAAACATATACCAGAATTAACACACTGGATTGTGATAAATTATCGGTTGTGTATTTTCTTCAGAGAATGAAGAAACAGTTGAAGCAGTAAACAGCACGGAAACACTGGATGGTGATAAACTATTGAGTGTGTTTGATACACGTTGAATGAAGAGAAACTGGAAGCATGACACAGAGTAAAACTTGGGACCATGGTAAACTTCTGAATGTGTTTTATCTAGAATGAATTAAAGAAGGACTTGAAACTCATCATAGAATCGAAACAGTAATTGTGATAAGCTACTGACCATATTTTATTTGGAGAGGATAACGAAGTACATGAGGCATGCCCCAGTACTGGAACACTGGATAGTGGTAAACTACAGGGAGTGTTTGACTCAATCAGACAAATGGACACTTCAAGTCTGTAATAGCACAGCATCAATGAATGATGATAATTTATAGGGTGTGTTTTACCTGGAGGGAATGAAGGAGGCTCAAAACATGTCACAATACAGAAAAAAAGGATGTTGATAAACTATCACACTACATTCTTCTGGAGTGGATTAAAAAACACTTGAAGCATATCTGAACGTAAACACTGAATGGGGATATAATATTGTGTGTGTATAAGGCCAGTAAAAATAGAGGAAACAATAGAATAGGAAAGGCTAGAAATCTTGCCAAGGAACTTAGAGACACAAAGGGAATATTTCTTGCAAACATGGGCACAATTAAGGACAGAAGTGGTATGAGCCTAGCAGAAGCAGAAAATGTGATGAAGTGTTGGCAAGAGTATAAGAGAACTGTATCAAAGAAAGGTCTTAATCACCTGCTGCTGGGTGCCATTGCCTTCTCCACTTAATCATCTAGATAACCATAATGGTGTGATCACTCACATAGAGCAGACAACCTGGAGTGTGAAGTCAAGTGGATCTTAGGAAGAATGACCACAAACAATGCTAGTCGAGGTGATAGAATTGAAGCTTACCTATGCCAACAAAGGTTCCTCTAGTCAAGGCTATGGTTTTACCTGTGGTCATGTATGGATGTGAGAGTTGGATTGTGAAGAAGGCTGAGCACCGAAGAATTGATCCTTTTGAATTGTGGTGTTGGAGAAGACTCTTGAGAATCCCTTGGACTGCAAGGAGATCCAACCAGTCCATTCTGAAGGAGATCAGCCCTGGGATTTCTTTGGAAGGAATGATGCTAAAGCTGAAACTCCAGTACTTTGGCCACCTCATGCGAAGAGTTGACTCATTGGAAAAGACTCTGATGCTGGGAGGGATTGGGGGCAAGAGGAGAAGGGGACAGCAGAGGATGAGATGGCTGGATGGCATCACTGACTTGATGGACGAGAGTCTCAGTGAACTCCGGAAGTTGGTGACGGACAAGGAGGCCTGGCGTGCTGCGATTCATGGCGTCGCAAAGAGTTGGACACGACTAAGCGACTGATCTGATCTATTTCAAATTAAAACAATAACAATAATGCTGTTAAAATGCTGCACTCAATGTGCCAGGAAATTTGGAAAAATCATCAATGACCACAGGACAGGAAAAGGTCAGTTTCACTCTGATTCCAAAGAGGGGAATTGTGATGGAATGCTCAAACTACTGCACAATCGTGCTCATTTCATATGCTGGCAATGTAATGCTCAAAATTCCTCAATCTAGTTTTCAACAATATGTGAACTGAGGACTTTCAAATGTACAAATAGGGTTAGGAAACGCAGAGGAATCAGAGATCAAATTGCCAACATTCACTGGATCATAGACAAAGCATGGAATTCCAGAAAATGATCTACTTCTGCTTCACTCACTATGCTAAAGACTTTGCATATGAGGGTCACTGAAAATGTGGGAAATTCTTAAAGAGATGTTTATACTTGACCACATTACCTGGTTCCTGTGAAACCTGTATGCAGGTCAAGAAGTAACAGAATCAGGCAGGAACAAAGGACTTGTTCAGAATTGGTAAAGGAGTACATCAAGACTGTCTTGAACTTACCTGCAAGGTATACCATGCAAAATGTCAGACTGGAAGAAGCACAAGCTGGAATCAAAATTTCTGGGAGAAATATCAATAAACTCAGACATGCGGATGACAGAAAGCAGAATAGGAATTAGAGCTCCTTGCTGAGATGAAAGTGGGAATTAAAAAAGCTGGCTTAAACCTCGACATTCAATAAACTAAGATCATGTCGTCCAGTCCCATCAGTCCAGTTCAGTTCAGTCACTCAGTCATGTCCAATTCTTTGTGACCCCATGAATTGCAGCATGCCAGGCCTCTCTGTCCATCACCAGCTCCCGGAGTTTACTCAGACTCATGTCCATCGGGTCAGCGATGCCATCCAGCCATCTCATCCTCTGTCGTACCTTTCTCCTCCTGCTCCCAATCCCTCTCAGCATTAGAGTCTTTTCCAATGAGTCAACTCTTCATGTGAGATGGCCAAAGTATTTGATAGCAAATAGATTAAGACACAAGGAAACTGTGACAGATTTTTATTTTTGTAGTTCCAAAATCACTGTGCATGGTAACTGAAGCCATGAAGCTAAAAGACACTTGCTTCTTGGACAAAAAGCTATGACAAACCTAGACAGCATATGCAACCAGAGACATCGCTTTTCTGGCAAAGGTCCATATAATCAAGGTATGGTTTTACCCAGTAGTCGTGCATGGATGTGAGATCTGAACCATAAAGAAGGTTGAATGCCAAATAATTGATGTTTTAGAACTGTGGTGCTGGAGAAGACTCTTGAGTCCCTTGAACTGCAAAGAGTTCAAACCAGTCAGTTCTAAAGAGAATCAACACTGACTACTAATTGGAAGGACGGATGTTGAAGTTGCAATACTTTGGCCACCTGATGCAAAGAGCCAAATCATTAGAAAAGACACTAATGCTGGGTAAGATTGTAAGCAGGTGGGGATGGGTGTGACAGAGAATAAAATAGTTGAATGTTGGCATAACTGTCTCAATGGGCATGAATTTGAGCAAATTCCAGGAGATAGTGAAGGACAGGGAAGCCTGGTGTGCTGTAGTTCATGGGGTTGCAAAGAGCTGGACATGGCTGTGTGACCGAAAAACATCAGTCATGGGTAAATAAGGAAGCACCTGAAGTGTGTCACAGCACTTAAACACTGGATGTTGATAAACGACTGTATGTATTTGAAATAGGATAGATGAGGAAGCCTTGTGAATTAATCAGCACTGAAAGAATGGATGTGTGTATTAACCCAGAGTAGATAAGGAATCACTGGTGTATGTCACAGCACTGATAGACTGAATGGTGAAAAAACACTTGTTGAGTTTGACCTCTGGGAGTCAAACAAACACCTAATATATGCCACAAGTTACAGCCCTGAAACCTTGGCGAATGATAAAATGCTGGGAACGTTCGACTGATATGGACTATTAGGCACTTGAAGCATATCACTCTACTGAATACGGGATGATGATACACAAATGAGTATGTTTTACAGGAGAGGATGAAGCACATGAAGTATATCACAGCACTGAAACCCTGAAGGTGGTAAACTCCTAGAAGTGATGGGCCAGGATTGACAAAGAAGCATATGCTGAAATATAGATGTTGATACACTATTGAGTATTTGACACCAGGTGGACAAAGAAACATTTGGAGCATGTCACATGTCAAGGCACTGAGCACTGTATGGTAATAAACTACAGAGTGTGTATTTCCAGAGTGTGGATGAATAGGCACTTGAATCACATCACAGCACTGAAACACTGACGTTGATAAGCTACTGGATGTATTTTTATAGTCTGGATGATAAAGCAGTTGTGTCAGAGCTTGGAAATACTGGATGGTGATAAACTACTGGTGTGTTTGATAAAGATGCACTTGAACTTGTGACAGCAGTGAAAAACAAAAGGTGATAAGCTGATGAGTCTATTTTAGGTCAGGTGGACCAAGATGCAGCTGAATCACCTCTTTAAAGTGTGGATAATGATAAGCTACTGAGTACGTTTGACCTGGGGTGGATAAAGAAACACTGAAAGCATGTCACAGCTTTCACTGGATGAAGAAACACTGGATGGAGATATACAACTGGATGTGTTTGACCCAGGGTGCGTGAAGAATAACTTGAGGTGTCATTGCACTGAAACAGTAGATCATGATAATCTATTGGAAGTGTTCAACGAGTAATCAATGAGGAAGCACATTGCATGGAATGGTGCTGCATGGTGATAAACACCTGGTTGTGTTTGACCAATGTGGATGAAGAAGTTCTTGAAGCATGCCAAATGCTTTGCAACCCTGGATGGTGATATAATCCCATCAAACAATGTGTCTTTTTGATACAGGGTGTAAAAGCAAGCACTTAAAGCATGTCACAGGGCCTTTCCTGGTGGTTCAGTGGTTAAGCATCCACCTTGAAGTGTAGGGGATGAAAGTTCAATTGCTGACTGGGAAACTAACATCCCATATGCTACAGAGTAACTAAACCTGCACAGCTGCAAACACTGAAGTTCTCACACTCCAGAGACTGCATGCCATGGTGAGAGTTGGCTTGTCTCAAGGACTATCTTACGTGCCACAACTATGACCCAACACAGCCAACTAAATAAATTAAGAAGAATCATGTCACAGGTGAAACATTGGTGACAAACTATTGAGTGTGCTTTACCTGGAGAAAATGAAGAAACACTTACATCATGTCACTGCACTGAAACACGGGATGGTGATAAGCTACTGGATATGTTTGACATGGGGTGCATGAAGAAGACTTGTGGAATGTTCCACAGTTAAATCATTGGATGATGATAATCTACTGACTCTGTTAGACCTGGAGTGGATAGAAGCATGTCACAGAACTGAAACGCAAAGGGTGGTAAATTACAGTGTGTTTAAACAGAGGAGGATGAAGAAACACATAACCTGTCGCAGCATTGAATACTAGATATATTTGACCTGGAGTGGGTTGAACAAGCACTCAAAACAGGTTACAGAACTGAAGTAAACACTGGATGATGATAAACAACTCAGTGTGTTGACCAGAGGAGATGAAGAAGCAACGGAAGCATGTCATGACAGTGAAAGAGTAGATGATGATAAACAGTATTAGTAGTGGCAAGATGCCTGCTCCAGAGTTCAGGTTCAAGATGCAGCATGTTTGCACTAGAATGTGGGTTTAATAAGTTTGTGATGCCTCCCCGAAAGTGAAAATTCAGCAGTTACTACGAGCCTACCCTGGATCGTGGGGTTGGAAGGGGCAAAATGAGAGCTCCAGGCTGCAAGCTCAGAACGTGCATGATGTGCACTAGAATGTGGGCTCATTGGTGGTTGATGCCTGTATTAGATTGCAAGTTCAGAAGTTGTGACATGGGTATTATATAGCACCCATGTTATAAAACCTCACACTGGTCATCTATTTTTTACATATAGCACTGTACACATTTAAATGCTATGTTCTCAAATCTTCACCTTCACCTTCTCTCACTGAGTCCAAAAGTCTGTTCTTTAGATATTTGTCTCTTCTCCTGGCCTGCGTATAGGCCATCTTTATAAATTCCACATATATGAATTAATATACAGCTTTGTCTTTCTCTTTCTTAGTTCCTTCACTTTGTGTAATAGGTTTCACACGCTTCCACCTCATTAGAACTGACTCGAATGCATGACTTCTTATTACTGAGTAATATTTCATATGCATATGTAGCAAAATGTCCTTAATCATTCATCTGCTGATGGACCTCTTGGTCACTTCCATGTCCTAGCTATTGTAAACAGTGCTTCAGTAAACACTAGAATACTGTGTTTCTTTCAATTCTAGTTTCCTTGAGGTTCATGCCCAAGAGTGGGATTGCTGGGTCAGATGGCACTTCTATTTTCAACTTTCTAAGGAGTTTCCACAAAGTACTCTATAAAGGTTGTGCCAGTTTGCATTCCCATCAACAATTTAAAAAGGTTCCCTCTACTCCACAGCCTCTGCAGCAATTACACTGTAGACATTTTAATCATGGCCAATCTGACCAGTGTGAAATGATACCTCAATGTGGTTTTGATTTGCACTTCTTTTATGATGAGTGATGCTGAGCAGCTTTTCTGTGTCTCTTAGTAATCTGTATATCTTCTTTGGTTTGTTTTTCTGAGTAGTATTTGTAGCTGAGTATTGAGATACTTGAGCAGCTTGCATATTTTGGAGATTAATTTTTTTGTTAGTTTTCCAGTTGCTATTATTTTCTCCCAATTCTGAAGGCGACAGTTCAGTTTAGTTCAGTCACTCAGATGTGTCCGGCTCTTTGCAAAGCCATGAATCACAGCACACCAGGCCTCCCTGTCCATCACCAACTCCCGGAGTTCACTCAGACTCAACGTCCATCGAGTCAGTGATGCCATTCAGCCATCTCATCCTCTGTTGTCCCCTTCTTCACCTGCCCCCAATCCCTCCCAGCAGCAGAGTCTTTTCGAATGAGTCAACTTTTCACATGAGGTGGCCAAAGTACTGGAGTTTCATCTTTAGCATCAGTCCTTCCAAAGAGACCCCAGGGTTGATCTCCTTCACAATGCACTGGTTGGATCTCCTTGGAGTCCAAAAGACTCTCAAGAGTCTTCTCCAACACCACAGTTCAAAAGCATCAGTTCTTCAGCGTTCAGCTTTCTTCACAGTCCAACTCTCACATACATACATGACCACTGGAAAAACCATAGCCACCATTAGACGGACCTTTGTTGGCAAAGTAATGTCTCTGCTTTTGAATATGCTATCTAGGTTGGTCATAATTTTTCTTCCAAGGAGTAAGTGTCTTTTAATTTCATGGCTGCAGTCACCATCTGCAGCCCAGAAAAATAAAGTCTGACACTGTTTCCACTGTTTACCTATCTATTTTCCATAAAGTGATGGGACCAGATGCCATGATCTTCGTTTTCTGAATGTTGAGCTTTATGTCAACTTTTTCCACTCTCCACTATCACTTTCATCGAGAGGCTTTTTTGTTCCTCTGCACTTTCTGCCATAAGGGTGATGTCATCTCCATATCTGAAGTTATTGATATTTCTCTTGGCAATCTTGATTCTAGCTTGTGCTTCTTTCAGCCCAGCATTTCTCATGATGTACTCTGCCTACAAGTTAAATAAGCAGGGTGACAATATACAGCCTTGATGTACTCCTTTTCCTATTTAGAAACAGTCTGTTGTTCCATGTCCAGTTCTAACTGTTGCTTCCTGACCTGCATATAAGTTTATCCAAGGCAGGTCAGGTGCTCTGGTAATCCCATCTCTTTCAGAATTTTCCACAGGTTATTGTGGTCCACCCAGTCAAAGGTTTTGGCACAGTCAATAAAACAGAATTAGATGCTTTTCTGGACCTCTCTTGCTTTTTTGATGATCCAGCGGATGTTGGCAATTTGATCTCTGGTTTCTCTGCCTTGTCTAAAACCAGCTTGAACATATGGAAGTTCATGGTTCATATATTGCAGAAGCCTGGCTTGGAGAATTTTGAGCATTACTTTACTAGCGTGTGAGATGAGTGCAATTGTGTGGTAGTTTGCTCATTTGTTGGCATTGCCTTCCTTTGGGATTGGAATGAAAACTGACCTTTTCCAGTCCTGTGGCCACTGCTGAGTTTTCCAAATTTGCTGGCATATTGCTACAGCACTTTCACAGCATCATCTTTCAGGATTTGAAGTAGCTCAACTGGAATTCCATCACCTCTACTAGCTTTGTTCATAGTGATGCTTTCTAAAGCCCACTTGACATCACATTCCAGGATGTCTGGCACTAGGTGAATGATCATACCATAGTCATTATCTTGGTCGTGAAGATCTTTTAATTTGTAGTATACATATATTTATTTTAATTGGAGTTAAATTACTTTACAATATTGTATTGGTTTTGCTATACATCAACATGAATCCACCACAGGTATACGCGTGTTCCCATCCCGTACCCCCCTCCCTTCTCCCACCATGTACCATCCCTCTGGGTCGTCCCCGTGTACCAGTATCGTGCAACCAGTCCCAAGCAACCAGTATCCTGCATCGAACTTGAACTGGTGATTTGTTTCATATATGATACTATACATGTTTCAATGTATAGTATTTCTTCCAAATCATCCAACCCTCTCCCTCTCCCACAGAGTCCAAAAGACTGTTCTATACATGTGCGTCTCTTTTGCTGTCTCACGTACAGGGTTATCATTACCATCTTTCTAAATTCCATATATATGCATTAGTATACTGTACTGGTGTTTTTGTTTCTGGGTTACTTCAGTCTGTATAATAGGCTCCAGTTCCATCCATCTCATTAGAACTGATTCAAATGTATTATTTTCAATGGCTGAGTAATACTCCATTGTGTATATGAACCACAGCTTTCTTATCCATTTGTCTGCTGATGGTCATGTAGGTTGCTTCCATGCCCTGGCTATTAGAGACAGTGCAGTGATGAACATTTGGGAACACATGTTTCTTTCAAGTCTGGTTTCCTTGGTGTGTATGCCCAGCAGTGGGATTGCTGGGTCATAAGGAAGTTCTGTTTCCAGTTTTTTAAGGAATCTCCACACTGTTCTTCATAGTGGCTGTACTAGTTTGCATTCCCACCAACAGTGTAAGAGGGTTCTCTTTTCTCCACACCGTCTCCAGTATGTATTGCTTGCAGACTTTTGGATCGCAACCATTCTGACTGGCATGAAATGGTACCTCACTGTCGTTTTGATTTGCATTTCTCTGATAATGTGTGATGTTGAGCATCTTTTCATGTGTTTGCTAGCCATCTGTATGTCTTCTTTGGAGAAATGTCTATTTAGTTCTTTGGCCCATTATTTGATTAGGTCATTTATTTTTCTGAAATTGTGCTATAGGAATTGCTTCTATATTTTTGATATTAGTTGTTTTTCAGTTGCTTCATTTGCTATTATTTTTCCCATTCTGAAGGTTGTCTTTTCACCTTGCTTATAGTTTCCTTTGTTGTGCAGAAGCTTTTTTTTTTTTTTTTCTACAGTACTTCTGTGTATTCCTGCCACCTTTTCTTAATATCTACTGTTTTTGTTAGGTCCATAATATTTCTGTCCTTTATCGAGCCCATCTTTGCATGAAATGTTCCCTTGGTATCTCTAATTTTCTTGAAGAGATCTCTAGTCTTTCCCATTCTCTTGTTTTCCTTATTTATTTGCATTGATCGCTGAGGAAAGCTTTCTTATCTCTTCTTGCTATTCTTTGGAACTCTGCATTCAGATGTTTCTATCTTTCCTTTTCTCCTCTGCTTTTTGCTTCTCTTCTTTTCACAGCTATTTGTAAGGCCTACTCAGACACTCATTTTGCTTTTCTGCAGTTCTTTTCTATGGGGATGGTCTTGATCCCTGTCTTCTGTACAATGTCACGAACCTCTGTCCATAGTTCTTCAGGCACTCTATCTATCAGATCTACTCCATTAAATCTATTTCTCACTTCCACTGTATAATCATAAGTAATTTTGATATAGGTCATACCTGAATGAACTAGTGGTTTTCCCTACTTTCTTCAGTTTAAGTCTGAATTTGGTAATAAGCAGTTCATGATCTGAGCCACAGTCAGCTCCTGGTCTTGTTTTTGTTGACAGTATAGAGCTTCTCCATCTTTGGCTACAAAGAATATCAATCTGATTTCGGTGTTGAACATTTGGTGGTGTCCATGTGTAGAGTCTTCTCTTGTGTTGACGGAAGAAGGTGTTTGCTATGACCAGTGCATTTTCTTGGCAAAACTCTATTAGTCTTTGCCCTGCTTCATTCTGTATTCCAAGGCCAAATTTGCCTATTCCTCCAGGTGTTTCTTGACTTCCAACTTTTGCATTCCAGTCCCCTATAATGAAAAGGACATCTTTTTTGATTATTAGTTCTAAAAGGTCTCATAGGTCTTCATAGAACCGTTCAACCTCAGCTTCTTCAGCATTACTGATTGGGGCCTAGACTTGGATTACTGTGATATTGAATGGTTTGTCTTGGAAATGAACAGACAACATTCTGTCGTTTTTGAGATTGCATCCAAGTACTGCATTTTTGGCTCTTTTGTTGACCATGATAGCTACTCCATTTCCTCTAAAGGATTCCTGCCCACAGTAGTAGATATAGTGGTCATCTGAGTTAAATTCACCCATTCCAATCCATTTTAGTTCGCTGATTCCTAGAATGTTGATGTTCACTCTTGCCATCTCTTGTTTGACCGCTTCCAATTTGCCTTGATTCATGGACCTGACATTCCAGGTTCCTATACAATATTGCTCTTTACAGCATTGTATCTTGCTTCTATCACCAGTCACATCCACAACTGGGTATTTTTTTTTTTTTTTGCTTTGGCTCCATCCCTTCATTCTTTCTGGAGTTAGTAATCCACTGATCTCTCCAGTAGCATATTGGGCCCCTACTGACCTGGGGAGTTTCTCTTTCATTATCCTATCAGTTTGCCTTTTCATACTGTTCGTGGGTTTCTCAAAGAAAGAATACTGAAGTGGTTTGCCTTTCCCTTTTCCAGTGGACCACATTCTGTCAAACCTCTCCACCATGACCCGTCCATCTTGGGCGGCCCCATGGGCATGGCACAGAGCACCGGCAGTTGCAATGGCGCACAGAGCATGGCGGAGAGGGTACCCCACGTCCGAGGTCAGGGACAGCAGCCAAGAGTGCCAGGTTGCGAAGGTGCAGGGATAGCTGAGAGGAGCTACCCCACGTCTGAGGTCAGGGGTGGTGGCAGGGAGGAGCTACCCCATGTCCAAGGTCAGGGACGGTGGCCAAGATTCCAAGGCTGCAACAGCGCAGGAGCAGCCCAGAGGAGCTACCCCATGTACGAGGTCAGGGCCAACAGCTGAGAGAGCAAGGCTACAACAGCGCTGGAGCAGCCCATAGGAGCTACCCCACGTCTGAGGTCAGGGGCGATGGCTGGGAGGAGCTACCCCACGTCCGAGGTCACGGGCTGTAGCCAAGAGAAGCTTACCCGTGTCAAAGGTCAGGGGCACAGCAGGGAGGAGCTAAACCGTGTCAGAGGTCAGGGGCTGTGGCGGACAGTGCAAGGCTGCGACAGCACAAGAGCAGCCAAGAGCAGCTACCCCATACCCAAAGCTGGGGCAGCAGCTCAGATGAGTAACCCCAGGCCCAAGGAGCGGTGGCTGCGTGGGCTCAGGAGGGCCTAGAGGAGCTATTCCATGTTCAGTTTCAGGATAGGTGCCGTGAGGAGATACCCCTCATCCAAGGTAAGGAGCAATGGCTGTGCTTTGCTGGAGCAGCCGTGAAGAGATACCCCATGACCAAGGTAAGAGAAACCCAAAAAAGATGGTAGGTGTTGCAAGAGGGCATCAGAGGACAGATACACTGAAACCATAATCACATAAAACTGAAGGCTACATATTCACCTTAATTATAGTTTCCTCGTTGTACACAAGCTATAGAGCTTAATTAGGTTGCTTTTTTTAAATTTTGTTTTTATTTCCTTTACTCTAGGCAATGGGTCATAGAGGATCTTGCTGTGTCTTATTTTAGAGTGGTTATACCTATGTTTTACTCTAAGGGTTTTATATTTTCTGGTCTTACATTTACATCTGTAATCCATTTTGAGTTTATTTTGAACATGATGTTAGATACTGTTCTAGTTTCTACACATAGCTGTCCAGTTTTCCCAGTAACACTTTTTGAAGAAAATATATTTTTCGGTTGCATATTTTTGCCTCCATTGTCAAAGATAATGGGTGCATGAATTCATCTTTGGACTTTATATTTTGTTCCATTGGTCTGTATTTCTATGTTTGTGCAAGTTTCATACTCTCTTGATATCTTTGTGGTGTAGTCTTATCAGAAAGTTTGACTCTTCTAGTTCCATTCTTCTTTCTCAAAATTGCTTTGTCTCTTCAAAGTCTTATGTGTTTCCATGCAAATCATAAAATAATTTGTTCTAGTTTTATGAAAAATACTGTAGGTATTGCATTGAATCTATTGATTGTTTTGGGTGGTATACTCATTTTAACTATATCAATTAATCCAATCTAAGAACATGGTATGTTTCTCCATCTATATGTGTTTTGCTTTCTTTCATCAATGCTTATTTTGTATCTCTCTGGATAAGTGAAAGTTGCTTAGTCATGTCTGACTTTTTGCAATCCCATGGATCATACAGTGTATGGAATTTGTAATTCTTCAGGCCAGAATACTGGAATAGATAGCCTTTCCCTTCACCAGAGGATCTTCTCAACCCAAGGCTCAAACACATTGTGTGCAGGTCTCACACATTGCAGGAGGATTCTTCACGTGCTAGGCCACAAGGGAAGCCCAAGAATACTACAGTGGGTAGCCTATCCCTTCTTCAGGGGATCTTCCTGACCCAGGAATTGAACAGGAGTCTCCTACATTGAAGGTAGCTTCTTTATCAGTTGAGCTATCAGGGAAGCCCTTTGTCTTTTTATGCAAATTTATTTCTAGTTATTTTATTCCTTTCATTGCAATGATGAACGGGATTATTCCTTAATTTCTCTTTCTGAATTTTCATTGTTAGTGTATAGGAATATAAGGGTTTCTGTGTATTAATTTTATACCCTGCACATTTACTCTATTCATTGATTAACTCCAGTAATTTTCTGGTGGCATCTCTTGGGTTTTCTGTGTAAAGGATAATATCATGTGCAAATATAGAGAGTTTTACCTCTTCTTTTCCAATCAGGATTCTTTTTATATCTTTTTCTTCTTTGTAAAGTGTGGCTAGAATTTCCAAAACTAGTAGTGATGAGTATGGGCACCCTTGTCTTAATGCTGATTTTAAAGGAAATGTTTCAAGTTTTTCATTATTGATAATAATGTTTGAAGTGGTTTTGTCATATTAGGCTTTCATTATGTTGAGGTATGTTCCATCTATGACTACTTTGGCAGAGTTTTTTTTGTTTGTTTGTTTTCATAAAAATCTCTGAATTTTATTGAATTCAAATTTGAATTTTCTTCTGTTTTGGAGGAGGCAATGACACCCCACTCCAGTACTCTTGCCTGGAAAATCCCATGGACGGAGGAGCCTGGAAGGCTGCAGTCCATGGCATCGCTAAGAGTCGGACACGACTGAGCGACTTCACTTTCACTTCTCACTTTCATGCATTGGAGAAGGAAATGGCAACCCACTCCAGTGTTCTTGCCTGGAGAATCCCAGGGACGGGGAAGCCTGGTGGGCTGCCGTCTATGGGGTCGCACGGAATCAGGCACGACTGAAGTGACTTAGCAGCAGCAGCTGTTTAGCCTCCAAATTATTTGTGTTTCCTCTATGTTTTTCTCCTGTAGTTGATATCTGATCTAACAACATTGTGATCAGAAAATATGCTTGAAAATATTATAATTTTTTGAAGTTTACCAAGGTTAGACGTGACCTTGGATGTGATCTGTTTTAAGATAATGTTCCATTTGCACTTGAGAATAAGGAGAAAATAGTGAAATCTATTCTTTTGAGGTGGGATGCCCTGTAGATATCAATTAGGTCAAACTGGTCTAATGTATCATCTAAAACATGAGTTTTCCTTATTGATTTTCTGTCTGGATGATCTGTCCATGTTATGAGTGAAGTATTAAAATCACCCAATACTATTGGTTAGTGTCTATTTCTGCTCTAATAGTTGTTGGCATTTGTCTCTTGTATTGAGGTGCTCCTACATGGGGTGCATATAGCTTCTTCTTGGATTGATACCTTGATTATTAGGTAATGCAACCTTCTTTGTCTCCTATAGTGGTCTTTGATTAAATCCCATTTATCTGATATGAGTATTGCTTCTCCCACTTTCTTTTGCTCTCCATTTTCACAAAATAGCTTTTTCCTGGTCATCACTTTCACTCTGTACGTGTCCCTAATTATGAGGTGGTTTTCTTGCAGGCAGTATATTCTTATATTCATTCAGCCAGTCTTTGTATTTTCATTGGAGCTTTTAGCCCATTTATGTTTAAGGTAGTTGTTGCTAAGTATAATCTTGTTACCATTTACTATATATTTTTGTGGATTTATTTTGTAAAGCTTTTCTGTTTCCAATCTAGATAAGATCCTTCAGCATTTCCTGAAGTGCTGGTTTGGTGGTTCTGAATTCTAATTGCTTTTGTTTGTCTGTTAAGCTTTTGACTCCTCTTTTGAATTAGAATGCTATCCTTGTTGAATAGAGTAATCTTGGCTGTAGGTTTTTGCCTTTCATCACTCTAAGTATATCTTGCCATTCCTTTCTAAGCTGAAGAGTTTCTAGGGTAAGATCAGCTGTTATGCTTATGGGGATTCCCGTCTATGTTATTTGTTGTTATTCCTTTGTTTCCTTGAATATTTGTTCATTGTGTATATTTATTTGTTTGTTTTTATTTTGATTAATGTGTATTTTGATATGTTTTGTCTTGGATTTATCCCTGTGGAACACTCTGGGGTTTTTTTTTCTTAGATGTCTATTCCCTTTCCTATTTCAGGGAAGTTTTTAGCTATTTTCTCCTCAAATATTTTCTCATGCCCTTTCCTTTTGTCTTCTTTCTCCAAGAAACCTATGATTTAAATGTGGGGCATTTAACATTGTCCCAGAAATCTCTGAGGCTGTCTTCATTTCTCTATTTTTTTTTCCTGTTCTGCTTCACTTATTTCCAACATTCTATCTTCCAGCTCACTTAGTCCTTCTTCTGCTTCAGTTACTCTACTGTTTTTGTTGTACAGAGTGATTTCTATCTCAGTTATTGCATTGTTCATTATTGATTGACTATTCATTACTTCTTCTAGGTCCTTTTAAAACACCCCTTTGATCTTCTCAATACATGTCTAAAGTCTATTTATCTGTAGCTCCATTTATTTCCAAGACTTTGACTATTATTATGCTGAATTGTTTTTCCTGTAGACTTCTTATCTCCTCCTCTTTCATTGATTTGTTGATTTTTATTGTGTTCCTTCACCTGCTGGATATGTCTCTGTCTTTTCATGTTGTTTAGATGGCTGTCTTTGAGGTCTATTTTCTGCAAACGGGAGGGTCATCATTGCTGTTAACTGGTTAGACTCCTCCCAGTGAATGTGGTGGGACCAGTGGATTGTGAAGGTTTTCTAGTTGAAGGAATTATTTTGTTGTTGTTATAGAAGATGGCTGTGGATCTCATTTTTTTCTGAGAGGCAATGCAGTGTTCATGAGAGAATTAGGGGGTTCTATTATGGCTTTGATTCCAGTTGAGCTATTTCAAATCCTAGAAGATGATGCTGTGGAAGTGATGCACTCACTATGCCAGGAAATTTGAAAATCTCAGCAGTGGCTCGGGACTGGAAAAGGTCAGTTTTCATTCCAATCTCAAAGAAAGGGAATGCCAAAGAATGCTCAAACTGCCCTACAGTTGCAGTCATCTCACATGCTAGCAAAGTCATGCTCAAAATTCTCCAAGCCACGCTTCAGCAATACATCAAGTGTTAACTTCCAGATGTTCAAGCTTGTTTTAGAAAATACAGAGGAACCAGAGATCAAATTCCCAACATCTGCTGGATCTTTGAAAAAAAAAACAAGTTCCAGGAAAACATCTACTTCTGCAAAAGCCTGTGACTGTGTGGATCAAAATGAACTGGAAAATTCTGAAAGAGATGGGAATACCAGACCACCAGACCTGCCTCTTGAGAAGCCTGTATGCAGGTCAGGAAGCAACAGTTAGGACTGGACATTGAATAACAGACCGGTTCCAAATAGGAAAAGGAGTACCTCAAGGCTACATATTGTCACACTGCTTATTTACCTTCTATGCAGAGAAATGCTGGGCTGGAAGAAACAAAAACTGGAATCAAGATTGCCAGGAGAAATGTCAATAACTTCAGATATGCAGATGAAACCACCCTTATGGCAGAAAGTGAAGAGAAACTGAACAATCTCTTGATGAAAATAAAAGAGGAAAGTGAAGAAGTAGGCTTAAAGCTCTACATTAGGAAATCTGAAATCATGACGTCCTGCCCCATCACTTCATGGAAAATATATGCACAAACAGAGGAAATGGTGGCAGACTTTATTTTGGGGAGGTGGGGGGCTGCAAAATCACTGCAGATAGTGACTACAGCCATGAAATTAAAAGATGCTTACTCCTCCTAGAGAGCATAAAACAAGACCAGGAGCTAACTGTGGCTCAGATCAGGAAATCCTTATTTCCACATATTGACTTAAATTGAAAAAAGTAAGGAAAACCATTAGACCATTCAGGAATTACCTATATCAAATCCCTTATGATTATACAGTGGAAGTGAGAAATAAATTTAAGGGACTAGGTCTGATAGAGTGCCTGATGAACCATGGATGGAGACAGGTATCAAGATCATCCCCAAGAAAAAGAAATGCAAAAACTCAAAATGGGTGCCTGAGAAAGCCTTACAAATAGCTGTGAAATGAAGAGAAGGGAAAGGCAAAGGAGAGAAGGAAAGATATAGCCATTTGAATACAGAGTTGCAAAGAATAGCAAGGAGAGATAAGAAAGCCTTCCTTAGTGATCAGTGCAAAGAAATAGAGGAAAGTAATAGCATGGGAAAGACTAGAGATCACGTCAAGAAAATTTGAGGTTCCAAGGGAATATTTCATGCAAAGATAGGCACAATAAGGACAGAAATGATATGGACCCAACAGAAGCAGCAGATATTAAGAAGAGTTGGCAAAGATTACACAGAAGAACTGTCCATAAAAGATCTTCACAATCCAAATAATCATGATGATCTGATCTCTCACCTAGGTCCAGACATCTTGGAATGTGAAGTCAAGTGGGCCTTAAGAAGCATCACTATGAACAAAGTTAGTGGAAGTGATAGAATTGCAGTTGAGCTATTTAAAATCCTAAAAGATTATGCTATGGAAGTGCTGCACTCAATATGTCAGCAAATTTGAAAAACTCAGCAGTGGCTCGGGACTTTAAAAGGTTGGTTTTCATTCCAATCCCAAAGTAAGGCAATGCCAAAGAATGCTCAAACTACTGCACAATTGCATTCATCTCACATGCTAGTAAAGTAATGCTAAAAATTCTCCAAGCCATGCTTCAGCAATACATGAACCATAAACTTCAAGATGTTCAAGCTGGTTTTCGAAAAGTCAGAGGAAACAGAGATCAAATGGCCAACATCCACTGGATCATCAGTCAAGCAAGGGAGTTCCAGAAAAAGATCTACTTTTGCTTTATTGACTATTCCAAAGACTTTGACTGTGTGGATTACAATAAATGTTGGGAAATTCTGAAAGAGATGGGAATACCAGAGCAGCTGACCTGCCTCTTGAGAAGCCTCTATGCAGGCTAGAAAACAGCAGTTTGAACGGGACATGGAATGACTAGCTTCACATAGGATAAGGAATATGTCAAAGTTGTATATTGTCACTCTGCTTATTTAACTTCTATGCAGAGTACCTCATGAGAAACACTGTGCTGGATGAAGCACAAGCTGGAATCAAGTTTTCCAGGAGAAATAACCTCAGATATGCAGATGACACCACCCTTATGGCAGAAAGGGAAGAACTAAAGAGTCATTTAATGAAATCAAAAGAGGAGAGTGAAACGTTGGCTTAAAGCTGAAAACTAAGATCATGGCATCTGATCCCACCACTTTATGGCAAATTGAAGGGCAATCAATGTTTGACTTTCTTTTGAAGGGCTCCAGAATCACTGCAGATGGTGATTGAAGCCATGAAATTCAAAGATGCTTACTTCTGGGAAGGAAAGTTATGACCAACCTAGACAGCATACTAAAAAACAGAGACATTATCTTGCCGACAAAGGTCTGTCTAGTCAAAGGTATGGATTTTCTAGTAGTCATGCATGGATGTGAGAGTTGGACTATCATTTATGAAACGAGATGCCAGTCCAGGTTCGATGCACTATACTGGATGCTTGGAGCTAGTGCACTGGGACGACCCAGAGGGATGGAATGGGGAGGGAGGAGGGAGGAGGGTTCAGGATGGGGAACACATGTATACCACTGGTGGATTCATTTTGATATTTGACAAAACTAATACAATTATGTAAAGTTTAAAAATAAAATAAAATTTGAAAAAAAAAAAGTTGAGCATCAAAGAATTGATGCTTTTGAACTGTATTGTTGGAGAAGTCTCTTGAGAGGCCCTTGTACTTCAAGGAGATCCGACAAGTCCATCCTAAAGGAGATCAGTCCTGAATATTCATTGGAAGAACTGATGCTGAAGCTGAAACTCCAATAATTTGGTCACCAGATGCAAAGAGTTGACTCATTTATAATGACCCTGATGCTGGGAGAGATTGAGGTCCAGAGGAGAAAGGTATGACAGAGGATGAGATGGTTGGGTGGCATCACTGATTCAGTGGACATGAGTTGAGTAAACTTTGGGAGTTGGTGATTGACAGGGAGGCCTGGTGTGCTGCAGTCCATGGGGTTGCAAAGAGTCAGACACAACTGAGTGACTGAATTTAGAAGAGTGCCTTGTAATTTTCTTGAGTGTGTTCTTGTTTTGCTGGAAGATTAGCATGGGTTGTCTTGCACTGGAGCTTGCTGCTCTTGAATGGAGCTTGCTTTCAGTGTAGGCATGTATCCTTTTGGATGGGATCTTGTCTATCACTCTTCCCTGGGGCCATGGGTTCTATGATGATCCAAAGTTCTGGAGCTGAGCTACCTGCCTCTGGTTTTTGGTCCCCCTCTTGCAGTAACCTCAAGACTACACTTTCAACATTGCACAGAAGACAAAACCCCATGTTAGTGGTGAAATAACTCCACATCCTGGACAGTCAAAGAGATCCACAGCATTATGTATAGAAAAGAAGAGGGAAGAGCTAGATAGAGGTGATCAGGAGGAGAAAAGAAAGTCAAAAGGAGAGAGAGCAATTAAGCCTGTAATCAAATCCCTGAGTGAAAATGGATATTAAAAAATAGACTCTTAATACTACAAAATGCATAACAAATTCCAGAAAGCAAAAATTAAAAAACCTAGACTAGAATTTGAACTCCCAAATGTACAATGTAAAATAAACTGAATCGTAATTGAACACAAAAATTAGAAAAAATATTCTGGGGTCAGTTCAGTGTCAGGTTATCCCTTGTTCTAGCTTGCACTTTTTCTCAAAGTCCACAATTGTCCTTAAATGCAATTTTACTGCTTAATTTTAATCTTTTGCACCCGCCACTTCTTGAGTGGTTCCCCTGTCTTATCTTTACTTAGGCTGGCCTCCTCTGCTTGCAAGTCTCTTCAATGTCTAATTTGAGCCCTGATAGGAAGAGGTGACAATAGACCCTTATTCAGGGTCATTTGCTCTGTTTTGCTGTGGAGAGGCAGGAACACTGCAAACAAATACCACTGGGATTTGTGGGTAGCCTTTGTTGTGAATGGACAGCACAGGGTCTGCCAAAGTCCAAGGTGATGTACACTTCTCAGATCCAGCCACTCAAGCTCCTGGGTGTCCCTTGAGGGCACAGTTACAGAAGGGCCATGGATCTCACGCACTTCCCAGGCCCAAGCTACCTAGGGTCCATCCTGTGCTAGGCGTGAAGTCCCAGGTTGGCCGTGTGTCTCCTGCACTTCCCAGGTCTAAGCTGCTCAGATTCCCAGGTGTTGTATGAAGGCCCATCCCCAGTTGAACCATGTATCTCTTGCTCTTCCCAGGCCCAAGCAGTCCAGACTCCCCAGTTCTCTGTTTGGGGCACAGTCCCAGGTGGGTTCTTTGTCTCCTGCACTTCCAAGGCCCAAGCTGCTCATATTTCTGGGTGTTCTATGAATGCCCAGTCCCAGTTGAGCCATGCATCTCCTGCTATTCCCAGGCCAAAGTGGCCTGGTGTTCTGCCAGAGCATAGTCCCGGGTGGGCCCTTTATCTAATGCACTTTCCAGGTCCAAGCTGCTCAGGTTCCAGGATGTTCCAGAGTACACTCTTCCAGAGAGCCACTCAGGTTTTCAGGATAGCTGTGATGTCATAGTTCCTGGTGGACCATGTTTTTCGTGCACTGCTCAGGTTCATTCTGGTCAGGTTCTCAGATACTCCACAAGGATACAGTCCATGCATGGTGAGCTGTGCATCTCCTCAGAGGAGTTGCTCTCAGGTTATGACACTCTTGGCAGCCATAAACTGTCCCAGATCTCAGGAAGTCATGGTTAGTGGCTGCTCATGAATAGAGTCTGCTCACAGCTTGGCAGGAGATGCAGTCTCCTGGGCCTAAAAGGTTATGGCCTTCTGCCTCTGGTTGTCAACATTCTGAATCTTTGCCTCCTGGGAGGTCCATAAGGAAAGCTAGCGTGCTCTCCTTCAGTAAATACTAGGGCATCGTCTGTTCTGTAAGCAGGTCAGGGGTTGCAGTGTGGTCTTAGAGCCTTCCCGTGGGAACATTCCTTCTCTTTGTTTATTTTTCTCTCTCTGGCATTATGTGCTTCCGCCTGCTACATCACATTAGTTCTCTCAGAGTGTCTGTAGAGCATTCAAACCCCATCTTTATTCTAAGGACTGAAGATGCAGAGGGCGCCCCTGTACAAAGCCCCCACTCACTGTGGGTGGACACGAGACTGTGAGGCAATTCCCCGCTAATAATTGCTTTTTTGGCTTGAATTCTGAGATGGTGGTGTGGGGTGGTTATACCACCCTCTGAGATTCCAAAGAGGCCCACTGAATCAACATCTGAGAGGGTTTCCTGTCGTATGGAAACTTTTCCTTCTCTAAAAGCTTAAGGTGGATAGTGCTGGATTTGGGGTGGTGTGGGGTGGCTATACCACCCTCTGAGATTCCAAAGAGGCCCACTGAATCAACCTCTGAGAGGGTTTCCTGTGGTGTGGAAACTTCTCCTTCTCTAAAAGCTTAAGACGGATAGTGCTGGATTCATGATCTCTGAGAAGAAGATTTAACTTCAGGACTAAGGACCAGGCTTGATCACTCAAGAGTTCTTGTATATCAGAGTTTTATTAAAGTAAGAAAAGGAACAGAGAAAGCTTCTGACATAGACATCAGAAGGGGGCCAGAGAATGCCCCCCTTGCTAGTGTTAGCCAGGGAGTTACATACATTTTAATTTAGTTATTATAATACATCAAAAGCATGTCTGAAATTTGTAAAAATTTTACCAGACCTACTCCCACAATTTATATTTTAGGATAACAGGATTAGAAGTTAACAATAGAAAGATCCTACCAGACCCACTCCCATAATATAGCTTCTAAAATATAAGGATTTGTCAGAAGGTTTTCAGGGAGGAGAAACTGTCCTCAAGCATGATACACTGTTGCTATATAATTCTAATTACAGAGTTTAAACTGAATTGTTTGCTGTGTAATCATCATTTCAAGGTTTAAAGAAAAAAACAAAACAAAACATTTTATGTGACTAAGACTAATGAATATAGAGAAAAACAAACAAGCAAGCAATTCTCCTCCTTGAGAATTCCAGAACCCTATCTCCTCCTCAAGAATCCAGATATTTTTCTCTTCTTTGGGTAGGCCAGACTTCTTATCAATCTGCATAGGAATTGACTCTCTCTCCCCAACACAAGTTCAGTTCAGTTTCTCAGTCATGTCCAACTATTTGTAACCCCAAGGACTGTGACACACCAGACTCCTCTGTTCATCACGAACTTCCATAGCTTGCTCAAACTCATCTCCATTGAGTTAGTGATGGACTCAATCTCATCCTGTCTTCTGCTTCTCCTCCTGCCTTCAATCTTTCTCAACACTGGGGTCATTTGCAAGAGTCAGTTATTTGCATCAGGTGGCCAAATTCAGCTTTAGCATCAGTGCTTCCAATAAATATTCAGGACTGAATGTCTTACTGACTAATTTTATTCCCTGCTGTCCAAGGGACTCTCAAGAGTCTTCTCCAAAACCACACTTCAAAAGCATCAATTTTTCAGGGCTCAGCTTTCTGTATAGTCCAACTCTCACATCCATATATGACTACTGGACAAATTATAGCTTGGACTAGAAAGACTTTTGTTGGCAAAGTAATATCTCTGTTTTTAAATATCCTGCCTAGGTTGGTCATAGCTTTTCTTCCAAGAAGCAAGTATCTTTTAATTTTATGCTGCAGCCACCATCTACAGTGATTTTGAAGCCAAGACAATAAAGTCTCTCAGCCTTTCCATTGTTTCCCCATCTGCGGCTACTACTGTTGCTAAGTCACTTCAGTCGTGTCCGACTCTGTGTGACCCCATAGACGTCAGCCCACCAGGCTCCCCTGCCCCTTGGGTTCTCCAGGCAAGAACACTGGAGTAGGCTGCCATTTCCGTCTCCAATGCAGGAAAGTGAAAAGTGAAAGTGAAATCTCTCAATCATGGGGCCAGAAGCCATGATCTTAATTTTTGAATGTTGAGTTTTAAGCTGGCTTTTGCACTCTCCTGTTTCACTTTCATCAAGAGGCTCTTTAGTCCCTCTTCACTTTCTGCTATATGGGTTTTGTCATCTATGTATCTCAGGTTATTGCTATTTCTCCCAGCAATTTTGATTCCAGCTTGTGCTTCATCCAGTCTGGCATTTCACATGATGTGGTCTTCATCTAATTTAAATGAGCAGGGTTACAATTCAGAACCAGTCCATTGTTGCGTATCTGGTTCTAGAATCAGTCTCCATCCCTAAATCCTTTGTCTCTCTTTTCTTGTTTATCTCTTCTCCTCCCTCATTATGAGCAAATTGATTGGCCTTTCTGGTGTCCTCTGCCAGCATATAGAAACGGTTTAGTGAAAGTTACTCCATATCCTGACAATCCGTTGAGGTATTTACTGGGGAAAAATTGAACTCCTTCTCATATGTCACTGCCACCTTAGGACGAGTCTACCGAGTTTATATTCAAAGGTATGCATTCTGCCCCTGTTAAGCAAGTACTCTAAAGTAGGAATACTCTCAATGTAGTACCATCGAGTACTATTGAGCTCACAGTGTGAAACATGCATGTAACGAAGCTACTGAGCTCACCCTCTGTAGTATGCATCCAGCAACTACTTGTGCCCCACTCTGTGACAATTATGCTGCAGCTCATGATCTGGCACTCATGAGTGTATGAAGCACTACTTCTGATTATGCATGCAGCAACTACTGAGGTTGAAATCAGGACTTTGCATTCTGCTTTTACTGAGAATTGAATTAGAACAGGTATACTAATTAGCTTGCACTCTGGAACATACATTACAACTCTAGAGCATAAGTATCACAACCAAGTGTGCCTGCACTCTGGACCTGGGATGCTGTAACAACTGAAAATGCAAGAAGCTTTTCACAACTACTGACCCCTGATTTCAAACCACTGCTGCTGCTGCCGCCAAGTCACTTCAGTAGTGTCCGACTCTGTGTGACCACATAGACAGCAGCCCACCAGGCTTCCGTATCCCTGGGATTCTCCAGACGAGAATACTGGAGGGGGTTGCCACTTCCTTCTCCAACGCATGTATGCATGCTAAGTCGCTTTAGTCTTGTCCGACTCCGTGCGAACCTATGGAGAGCAGCCCAGCAGGTTCCTCTGTCCATGGAATTCTCCAGGCAAGAATATTGGACTGGGTTGCGATTTCCTTCTCCGATTTCAAAGCACACATGCTACAAACAAGACTTTTGCATTCTGGAATATGCGCTTGTCAATACTGAGACCACCATCAGAGGACGCACGCTAGAACTACTTAGTTTCTAATCTGGATCACCCTTTCTGCCACTATTGAGATTATTGACAAAATTTAGAACAAGTGCCTTGCTGTCACTGAGACTGCACAGTAGAGCATACATCCCATCACTCCTGAACCCGGGTTATTGAGAATATGGCCTGCCACTACTGAGCCTGTCCCTAAAACATGCCTGTTGGAAGTACACATACACTTTTGGTATATTACACTCTGGATTCTGCATCCCTGCACTACTGAAATTGCCTTCCAGAACAAGAGTTCGTTGCCTGCTGAATTTTCACTCTAAACAATAAAAATCACAATAATTAGCTTGTTGCTTTATAGGTAAGTCAGGCCACTACTCAACCTGCGCTGTAGTTCAGGTGTGCCTAAACAATTACTGAACTTGCACTCTGATGTTTGTTTACTTCTGGACACACTTGAGCCAGCACTCCTATGGACATAGTGAGTTTGAACACTGGAGGACATGGTACAACTCTACTGAGCATGAGTTCAAGGGCAGGCATCCGGGCTCTGCAGAGAACATGCTCTAGTTTCACACATTCCACAGTAACTGAACTTGCAATTGGGAGTACAGCTCTCATGACTACAGAGTGCACACATTTTATCATGGGTTTTGCACTACTGCGGTTTACTCAGGAACATATCTCCCATCATGACTGTGTGTGCCTTCAAGAGCCAATGTTCTGACATTACAGAGACTATGCTGTAGAGTAAGAATGCCTGAGCTACACACCTGCACACTGAATCATGCATCCCGGCAGTATCAATCCTAGTACTATAGCACACCTGTGACTTCTGAGTCCTTACACTAAGCAGGCATGGCACAGCTAGTGAGCATGTGGCCTAGAGCATGTGTGTGGCCAATACTAATTTTGCACTCTGAAGCATGTGTCTTGCCACTTGTAAGCGGTTCAGCTACTGATTTTGCACCCTGTTACACTATTTAATC
Source organism: Bos taurus (assembly GCF_002263795.3). NCBI lineage: Eukaryota > Metazoa > Chordata > Mammalia > Artiodactyla > Bovidae > Bos > Bos taurus. The sequence goes on from NC_082638.1 coordinate 27,471,267, forward strand.
ACTGCTGAGCCTGCCTTATAGACCATGAGTTCCACTACTACTAATCTTGCCCCATGGCCTGTGAGCTTAAAGTAGTGATCCCACACTCTGCAGCTGAAATTTGCCAATGACTTGGCTTGCCCGCTGTTGCATATTTCCCCAAACTCTTCTTCCTGTACTCTAGAGCATGTGTCCCAGCTACTGAATTTGCACTCTGGAGGACCTATTCCAGGAAAGTGGAGGTTGCATTATAAAACACATATCCTACCCACGAGTGAACCGTCATTCTAGATCAACTGTGTCACCACTAGTGACTTTGAATTCTGAAGCATTAAAGTCACTTCCCTGAAGTATTGCTCTAGAAGGTGTGTGCAACCATCACTCCAGTGGCATTTTATACCAGCCATTATGCTGCTACCCATCCAGCACTCTAGACTGTATAAGTTGTGAGTAGTGTACCTGTGTTCCACAGCTACATCTATGGATGATCTTCCACAACTAGAGACTTGGTGTATACTTCATATTTCCTGCCTCAATTGATCATGTGTCACAACACACATATGCTTGCACTGTTGAGGACTTATCTTCCCACTACTGAGCTTGTGTGGCAGAACAGGCATATCACATTTTCTCAGTTTGATCTCTGGATATGCATCCAAAAATAAAAACCCAGCGTTCAAGAGAATATGTCCCTCACTTACTGAGTGTGCACTCTTAAGCAAGTGTACTGCAACTCCTGAGACAACACTCTGAAGCACATGTAATGCAGGCATGCTTCATCTGCTGAACTTAGCTCTTCAGCATGCATCTCAACATTGAAGCACACTTTAGACACACCCCTGGTAATACAGAACCATGATCTAGAGCAAGTATGGTTCAAATACTGAATCTTTGCTTTAGAGAACTTGTTCTTTGTCTCCTGAGATTGTACTTTTGAGGATTCTCCCCACCAGTACTAAGACTGTATTCTAGAGCGGACATGACACAAATAGTAGGATGGCAGTTTGCAGCCTGCATACATCACTACTGTGTCTGAGCTCTAGCATAGAAGTACTGAAACTACTTAGCTTGCAATCTGGAGCATACATTCTGCCACTAGTGTGCTTGCATTTTAGAACAGGCTGTCTGAAGCTATCCCATTGGCAATGGCAACATGCTTCCAGCCACTACTGAATGAATACGAGAGCACAGTTCCTACCATTACTGAGCATGTACTCTACCACAAGATGACTAAAACGTCTCAGTTGCATTGTGGAGCATACCTCTTTCCACAACTGAACTTGCATTCTACAGCAAATGTTACACAACGACTGATCTTGTGCTCTAGAATTGGCACACCATAAATAATTTTCATAATATTTGAACCATGTGTCTGGCCAATAGTAAATCAATGCTTTAGATCGCTGTGCTAAAATCACTGAGCTTGCCCTCAGGTGTATGTCTGAACTCACATTTTATAGCACACCTACTGCCACTGTGGATTCTGTGCTCTAAAACTATCTTGAGATGAGAGAACAAAATGGTGGAGCTGTAGGTAGATGTGGAATACATCTCTCTGTGGATACATCAGGCATACACCTTCAGACACAGACAAGTAATCAAAACATCAGCTGAAAGCAGACAGGAGTGCCTGACCAGTGGAAAAGAATATATAGAACCACGCAAAACTCAGTAGGATGAAAGAACTGGGGGGAAAATCATGAGTCTTATTAGGACTGAATCAGCCCTGAGTGGGTGAAGGAGGGGTCTAATCCCATATTGGGGGGCTTGTCTGAATCATAGAATAAACATTTAAAGCTGAGAGTGAAACAACTGATCTGTGGATAACTAGATGTAATGAGAATCAGTGAGTCCTTGCTACAGCTGTACATACACCAGCCAAGGATATGTGTCCCCTGAAAGGCACAGTGGCTGGGAGCTGGAATTGAGGGATTCTGGAGCGATTCCTGGGCGAAGGCTGCTGTTTACTGTGGCGAGATGGAGAGAGGGGCTGTGAGGGAGGAAACTGTGCTAGGATACGCCTGTGGAGGAAAGCCAGGCAGCCAAGGAAGCAAGGCAATATCACTGAGTCACATGTATGGGGGTGGAGCAATCACCATAGCCTCTCTCTCTCCACATGATAGCATCAGCAGTTACTACAATAGTGAGGCTGACCCATCAAATGCTGAACACACTGAAATACAGAGCAGGACACCACCCAGGTGCTCCTTTAAGTGCCTGATGCACAAAACTAGAGTCGAACCCTACTCACGATGCTTCTTTAAGTGCCTGATGCACTGATCTACAGAGTAGGACCCCAGCCAGGGAGGTATCTCTATGTGCTGACACATTGAACAACAGGGAAGGATTCCAGGCAACGAAGCCTTCTAAGTGCCTCAATGGGTGGAACTAGGGAGAAAGACTGGCAAAAGAGGCCTTCTGATCGCCAGCTACAAGAAGCTCAAAAAAAGACTCTGATAGGGTCATAACTCCTGTGGTCTAGTCAGTTCTGTGTCCCTGAACCCTGTACACTTGGCACCACCAGGGTCCTTGAAAGCCAAGCACCTGCTCCACTTTAACAATTAACTCTCACTGGAGAAAAGCTGCCACAGGTGAAAACAAAACAAAACAAACAAAAAAATCTTGCAACATTTTGCACTAGTTTGCTTCAGTCCTGTCTAACACTTTGTGGGACACATTTCACCACTACAGAGAACAAGCTCTAAAATACATATACTGGAACAACTGACCTTTTCCAGTCTTGTTGCCACTGCTGAATTTTCCAAATTTGCTGGCACATTGAATTCAGCACTTTCACAGAACTATCTTTTAGGATTTGAAATCACTCAACTGGGGTTCCATATCTCCACTAGCTTTGTTTGTATTGATGCTTCCTAAGGCTGACTTGACTTCATGTTTCAGGATGTCTGGCTCTAGGTGAGTGATCACATCATCATGATTATCTGGATCACGAAGATTTTTTCTGTATAGTTCTTCAATCTTTTCTGTATAGATTCTCGCTACCTCTTCTTAATATCTTCTGCTTCTTTTAGGTCCATACAATTTCTGTCCTTTATTGTGTCCATCTTGGCATGAAATATTCCCTTGGTATCGCTAATTTCCTTGAAGAGATCGCTAGTCTTTCCCAACTATTGTTTTCCTCTATTTCTTTGCATTGATCACTGAGAAAGGCTTTTTTATCTCTCCTTGCTATTCTTTGGTAATCTGCAGTCATATGGGTATATCTTCCCTTTTCTCCTTTGCCTTTTGCTTCTCTTCTTTACTTAACTATTTGTAAGGCCTCCTCAGACAACCATTTCGCCTTTTGGCATTACTTTTCTTGGGGATGTTCTTGGTCACTGCCTCCTGTACAATTTCATGAACCTCCATCTGTAGTTCTTCAGGCACTCTATCAAATCTATTCCCTTAAATCTTTTGTCACGTCCACTGTATAATCATAAGGGATCTGATTTAGGTCATACCTGAATCATAAGTAGAGAGTGAAAAAGTTTGCTTAAAGCTCAACATTCAGGAAAAAAAAAAAAAAGATCATGGCCTCCAGTCCCATCACTTCATGGGAAATAGATGGGGAAACTATGGAAACAGTGTCAGACTTTATTGGGGGGGGGGGGCTCCAAAATCACTGCAGAGGGTGATTGCAGCCATGAAGTTAAAAGATGCTTACTCCTTGGAAGGAAAGTTATGACCAAACTTGATAGCATATTCAAAAGCAGAGATATTACTTTGCCAACAAAGGTCCATCTAGTCAAGGCTATGCTTTTTCCAGTAGTCATGTATGGATGTGAGATTTGGACTGTGAAGAAGGCTGAGCACCAAAGAATGGATGCTTTTGAACTCTGGTGTTGGAGAAGACTCTTGAAAATCCCTTGGACTACAAGGAGATCCAACCAATCCATTCTGAGTGAGATCAGCCCTGGGATTTCTTTGGAGGGAATGATGCTGAAGCTGAAACTCCAGTACTTTGGCCACCTCATGTGAAGAGCTGACTCATTGGAAAAGACTCTGATGCTGGGAGGGATTGGGGGCAGGAGGAGAAGGGGACGACAGATGATGAGATGGCTGAATGGCATCACTGACTCGATAGACATAAGTCTGAGTGAACTCCGGGAGTTTGTGATGGACAGGAAGGCCTGGCATACTGCGATTCATGGGGTCACAAAGAGTCGGACACAACTAAGCGACTGAACTGAACTGAATCATCTAGTGGTCTTCTCTACTTTCTTCAATTTAAGTCTAAGTCTATAACATTAGTCACACAAATACTGAGCTTCCACTCTGAACCTGCCTTCTTACAAGTATTTTCCAACATTTTAGAGCACTTTTGCTGCACCTATTTATCTTCACTCTGAAACACATATACCGTCACTCCTGAAACGACGCTCAAGTGCATGCATTTAACTCCTACTGCACCTCTGTTCCAGAGTAGGCATGCTGATCTACTAAGCTTGCATTCTGCCACATGCATCTTCCACTACTTAGACTATGATACTGAGGTCATGCTGCAAAAACATAGTTGCAATCTCAAGCTTATCTTCTTTGACTTTCAGCCTCTATACCAGCACACATGGTCTGCCCCTCCTATGTCCACTTTCTTTCTTTCTTTATTGTTTTGTTTTTTGGTTTATGCAACTTTAATGAAGAAAAATAAATCAATTACTAGCAGAGCTATTAGTTGGTCACTCATCCATTGACAACTTGCATCATTTATTCAGTGCTATATTAAACAGTGTATTGGAAGATAGATTAACTAATAGCTCCAAGCCTCCTAACAATTTAAATGAAAATTACAAAATGTTTTGAGACCCTATTTTGGAATACAAAGGGTGTTTGACTTCCAATTTCCATTCTCTGTAGAACAAGAACAGGTCATTCCTTTATTGACATGCATAAAATACATCACATTTTCTGTTCTGCTGATGCTATAAATTCAATACCAATTCTCCAGCCATATCAGTTATGAGCATAAAGCATATCATGTAACCTCAAATCTCTAACAGTGGAAGGCTTAAAAAAGAATGGATGCTGTTAGAATAATGCTGCTTCCTTTGATGTGACAACTCAGCATCCATCTCCCTCCCTCCCAGATGATTCTTCAGCATGTTAGAGCAGTGAGGAATGGTTTTAGTCTCATAAGCAAGTTAGAGTGAAGACATTGGCCACATAATACACATGCTCCATTTTTTTTTTTTTTTAATTTTGAATCTTGGGCAACTGTTCTCTTGTAACTACTTTACAGTTTCTAAAAGCAGTTATTGTCCAAAGCTGGAAGAACTTAAGTCTTCTCTGATGAGCATGTGAATGAATGGAGGGAGGTAAACAAAAAATAAAATTAAAAAAGATGAGGTCTGATAGGGGAGCAGCCAGATAAGAAAATAAAAAAAACAAACAAACAGTAATTTAAAGTTTATTCCAGCTATAATGCAGGTTAGTATGACTTTAAGCATCACATGGCATACTTCTGAGTCCATTCCCGAGATACTCTGTTGTACTTATCTCCGTCTGTTTTATACATCCGTGCAATCTCTGGCACTAGGGGGTCATCTGGGTTTGGATCACATAGCAGTGAACAAATGGATAAAAGAACTTTAGAAATAATTAAAGCAGGAGACCACTGTGATCTTAGAATATCGAGACAAATGCTGCCATTATTGTTAATATTTGGATGATAAATTCTTGTTGTAAATGCAACCTTAGGTAGTTTGAAGGGGTAGTCTGTAGGAAAATGAATTGTCAAAAAGAATACACCGCCTTGATAAGGGCTGTCATTAGGTCCCATAATTGTGGCTTGCCAATGAAACATATCATCCCCAACTGGACCTGCAGAACATTGTGCTGGAGGGTCACGGGCCAAATCACTAAGTTCCTTATTAATCCATTTCAGCGCCAGAGTCTGTGCTTTTCATCTGGCTCCTCATTATCTCGGTGTGTGCTTGAAGGTCCCGCCAAACTCTTGATTATCCCGGTGGCTGGGAAGGATTGACTCTTCGTCTCACACCAGCTCTGCCATACACAGGCGCCTTCTTATTAAACAGATTGGAGGTTGGACTTGGAGGGCGGGGGCCGGAGGCGGGTCATGGGCTGGGGGGAAGGGCCCTAAGTCCACTTTCTTTTTTTTTTAATTTTATTTTATTTTTAAACTTTACATAATTGTATTAGTTTTGCCAAATATCAAAATGAATCCACTACAGGTATACATGTGTTCCCCATCCTGAACCCTCCTCCCTCCTCCCTCCCCATACCATCCCTCTGGGTCGTCCCAGTGCACTAGCCACAAACATCCAGTATCGTGCATCGAACCTGGACTGGCATCTCATTTCTTACAGGATATTTTACATGTTTCAATGCCATTCTCCCAAATCTTCCCACCCTCTCCCTCTCCCACAAAGTCCATAAGACTCTTCTATACATCAGTGTCTCTTTTGCTGTCTCGTACACAGGGTTATTGTTATCATCTTTCTAAATTCCATATATATGCATTAGTATACTGTATTGGTGTTTTTCCTTCTGGCTTACTTCACTCTGTATAATAGGCTCCAGTTTCATCCACCTCATTAGAACTGATTGAAATTTATTCTTTCTAATGCCTGAGTAATACTCCATTGTGTATATGTACCACAGCTTTCTTATCCATTCATCTGCTGATGGACACCTAGGTTGCTTCCATGTCCTGGCTATTATAAACAGTGCTGCCCCAATGTTCATCACAGCACTTTCTTGAGTAGGTATAAAACAACTGTTGAGGTTGTATTCTGGATCATGTCCATGCTATTTCTAAATGCATTTTTTTAAAATTTCTTCTAACAAAAATGATTTATTTAATTGGAATAGAATTACTATGTATTACTGTGATGGTTTTTGACATATAGATCAACATGAACCAGCCACATGAAAATATGTATCTCCCTATCCTGAACACAACTCAAACCTTCCTTATTACCCCATGATTCTGGGTTCTTCCACAGCACAAGAGTTGGGTGCATCTTTCATATGCTGAACTTGCACTGATCATCTCTTTTATATATGGTAATATACCTGTTTCAATGCTATGTTCTCAAATCATCCCAGTCTAAGAGTCTGTTATTTATATGTGGGTCTTCTTTACTAGCCTCAACGTGGGTAGGGTTATTGTTACTGTCTTCCTAAATCCAATTTATATGCATTAATGAGCAATATTTGCCTCTCTCTAACTTTTTTCCCTCTGAATAATAGGCTGTAGGTTGAACTGCCTCATTAAAAGTGACACAAATATATGCCTTTCTGTAGCTGAGTAATATTTCATTTGTATATATACCACAACTTCCTTATATATTCATCTGCTGATGTGCATCTAGATTACTTCCATGTCATAGCTATTGTAAAGGCAATTTCAATAAACATTGGGGTACATGTGTTATGTTCCATCCTAATTCCCTCTGGGTATATGCAAAGAAGTGGGGTTTCTGGGTCATATGACAGGTCTAGTCCAAGTTTCTCAAGGAATCTCCAAACTGTTCTGAATACAGGTTGTACCAGTTTGTGTTACGGGCAACAGTGTATTAGGGTTAACTTTTCTCCACAGCCTTTCCAGGATTTCTTGCTTGTAGAATTTCTGGTGATGGCCACTCTGAACAGTGTGAGATGACTGCTCATTACAATTTTAATTTTCATTTATCTAATGATGAATGATGTTAAGCATATTTCATGTGTTTATTAGACATCCATATGTCTTCTTTAAAGAAATGTCTATTTAAAGCTATTGGCCCCTTTTAATGATGCTGTGAAAGTGCTGCACTCAATATGGCAGCATATTTGGAAAACTCAGCAGTGGCCAAAGGACTCGAAAAGGTCAGTTTTCATTCCAATCCCAAAGAAAGGCAATGCCGAAGAATTCTCACATCACCATGCAATTGCACTCATCTCACATTCTAGTAAAGAAATGCTCAAAATTCTCCAAGCCAGGCTTCAGCAATATGTGAATTGTGAACTTCCAGATGTTCAAGCTGGTTTTACAAAAGGCAGAGGAACCAGAGATCAAGTTGCCAACATCTGCTGGATCATTGAAAAAGCAAGAGAGTTCCAGAAATTCATCTGTTTCTGCTTTATTGTCTATGTGGAAGCCTTTGAGTGTGTGGATCACAATAAACTGTGGAAAATTCTGAAAGAGATGGGAATACCAGACCACCTGACCTGACTCTTGAGAAACCTATATGCAGGTCAGGAAGCAACAGTTAGAACTGTACATGGAACACATACTGGTTCCAAATAGGAAAAGGAGTATGTCTAGGCTGTATATTGTCACCCTGCTTGTTTAACTTATATGCAGAGTACATCATGAGAAACACAGGGCTGGAGGAAGCACAAGGTGGAATCAAGATTGCCAAGAGAAATATCAATAACCTCAGATATGCAGATGATACCATCCTTCTGGCAGAAAGTGAAGAGGAACTAAAATGACTCTTGATCAAAGTGAAAGAGGAGAGTGAAAAAGTTGGCTTCAAGCTCAACATTCAGAAAATGAAAATCATGGCAACTGGTCCCATCATGTCATGGGAAATAGATGGGGAAACAGTGTCAAACTTTATTTTTTGGGGCTCCAAAATCACTGCAGTTGGTGTCTGCAGCCATGAAATTAAAAGACACTCCTTGGAAGGAACGTTGTGACCCACCTTGATAGCATATTCAAAAGCAGAGACATTACTTTGCCAACAATGGTCCATCTAGTCCGGGCTATGGTTTTTCCTGTAGTCATGTATGGATGTGAGAGTAGGACTGTGAAGAAAGCTGAGCATGGAAGAATTGATGCTTTTGAACTGTAGTGCTGGAAAAGACTCTTGATGTAAGAGATCCATCCAGTCCATCCTACAGGAGTTTAGTCCTGGGTGTTCCTTGGAAGGAATGATGCTAAAGCTGAAACTCCAGTACTTTGGCCACCTCCTGTGACGATTTGACTCACTGGTAAAGACTCTGATGCTGGGAGGGATTGAGGTCAGGAGGAGAAGAGGACGAGAGAGGATGAGATGGTGGTTGGCATCACCGAGTCGATGGACGTGAGTTTGTTGAACTCCAGGAGTTGGAGATGGATAGGGAGGCCTGTCGTGCTGCAATTCATGGGGTCACAAAGAGTCGGACATGACTGAACAACTGAACTGAACTGAACTGAAGCAACTGACAAAGAATTAATGTCAAAAATATACACGCAACTCCTGAAGCTCAATTCCAGGAAAATAAATGACTCAATGAAAAAATTGGCCAAAGAACTAAACAGACATTTCTTCAAAGAAGACATACAGATAGCTAACAAACACATGAAAAGATGCTCAACATCACTTATTATCAGAGAAATGAAAATCAAAACCACAATGAGGTACCTTTTCATGCCAGTCAGATTGGTTGTGCTCCAAAAGTCTACAAGCAATAAATGCTGGATAAGGTGTGGAGAAGAAGGAACCCTCTTACACTGTTGGTGGGAATGCAAACTAGTACAGCCACTATGGAGAACACTGTTTAGATTCTTTAAAAAAAAAACAAAAACAAAAACAAAAACAACCTTCAAATAGAACTGCCATAAGACCCAACAATCCCACTGCTGTGCATACACACCAAGGAAACCAGAATTGAAAGAGACATGTGTACCCTGATGTTCATCACAGCACTGTTTCTAATAGCCAGGACATGGAAGCAACCTAGATGTCCATTAGTGGATGAATGGATAAGAAAGCTGTGGGATATATACATAATGGAGTATTACTCAGCCATTAAAAGGAATACATTTCAGTCAGTTCTAATGGGGTGGATGAAACTGGAGCCTATTATACAGAATGAAGTTAGCCAGAAAGAAAAACACCAATAGAATAAACTAACACATATATGTGGAATTTAGAAAGATGATAATGATAACCATGTATGCGAGAATGCAAAAAAGACACAGATGTATAAAACAGTCTTTTGAGCTCTGGGAGACGGCTAGGGTGGTATGATTTGGGAGAATGGCACTGACACATGTATAATAACATAGGTCACCAAACTGGCAGTCCAGGTTCAATGCATGATACAGGATGCTTGGGGCTGGTGCACTGGGATAACCAGGAGGGATGATATGAGGAGGGAGGTGGCACACATGTATACCTGTGGCAGATTCATATTTATGTATGGCAAAACCAGTACAATATTGTAAAGCAATTAGACTCCAATTAAAATACATATATTTATATTGAAAATAAATAAAATAAAATTGTGTCCAATGTGAGGAGAGCAACAGCGTTCTTTGAACAATATATCTAAGTAAATGAGAGTTGTGATTTTATGCGTTCAAGGTGTCCCCATAAGTATGAGCCCTACCTCTTATTACAGAAAGAATTGTGGAAGATGAGCGAGATTAAAGGAGAGCTTTTCAGCAACAGGATCTGAATTGTTCAGCCAGAAATTTATTAAGTAATGTAAGGCTTCCCAAACAGTTTATTTAAGATCTTGGGAGCAAGCAATGAGTTTGGCCACCTAAATAGTGTTGCATAAAATTATATTTTGACATATATACACCTGTGTGTATGAGTGTGTGTATAAAAAAGGTGCAATGGCTTTTAACTCCTGTTAGATTTAATAGAAATGGAAAAAAATTAAAACCCAAATGAAGAATGATTAAAAAGTCGACTCGGTTGTTGAATATATGTAAGCGGAAATACTTCAAAATATGTTTTCTTGGCTGAATGTAAAATATGAGGACTCTTTTATATCACTCACCTCTCTGCTTTTAATAAAGATCTACCAATTTTCAAATTTTTGTCCAGTTTTGACAAAAATAGACAGATATAGACTTATATATACATATATATCATATATAAAATATAGAAGTATATTTTCATAAGAGAAAATATTGATGCCAAGCTTAGATTTCAGAATTATTTCCAACTCCAGGCTCCATCTCAACAGGAAATAGCCAAAGTTGTTGCTGATTGAAACACTCCAAGAGCTGGAAAACCTGAAAAAGAAATCGAACCTGCAACTGAGATTTTCTGTCACATTTATGATTGAGTTCTAAGTCCAACACTTTATTTCCTATCGTGTTCTAAGCAGTCCCTTCTGAAGACTGAAAAGTATGAAAACCGAGAGAAAGAGGTAGGAGATTGTAGACCTCCTGGTGTTCAATTTCACACCAGTCAGAATGGGTGCGATCCAAAAGTCCACAAGCAATCAATGTTGGAGAGGATGTGGAGAAAAGGGGACCCTCTTACACTGTTGCTGGGAATGCAAAGTAGTACAGCCACTATGGAGAACAGTGTGGAGATTCCTTAAAAAACTGGAAATAGAACTGCCTTATAATCCAGCAGTCCCACTGCTGGGCATACACACTGAGAAAACCAGAATTGAAAGAGACACGTGTACCCCAATGTTCATCGCAGCACTGTTTCTAGTAGCCAGGACATGGAAGCAACCTAGATGTCCATCAGCAGATGAATGAATGAGAAAGCTGTGGTGCATATATACAATGGAGTGTTACTCAGCCATTAAAAAGAATAAATTTCAATCAGTTCTAATGAGGTGGATGAAACTGGAACCTATTATACAGAGTGAAGTAAGCCAGAAAGAAAAACACCAATACAGTATACTAACACATATATATGGAATTTAAAAGATGGTAACAATAACTCTGTATATGAGACAGCAAAAGAGACACTGATGTATAGAACAGTCTTTTGGACTCTTGGGAGAGGTAGAGGGTGAGATGATTTGGTAGAATGACATTGAAGCATGTATAATACCATGTATGAACGAGTCACCAGTTCAGGTTCGATGCACGATACTGGATGTTTGGGACTGGTGTGCTGGGACGACCCAGAGGGATGGTATGGGGAGGGAGGAGGGAGGAGGTTTCAGGATGGGGAACACATGTATACCTGTGGCGGATTCATGTTGATGTATGGCAAAACCAGGACAATATTGTAAAGTTAAAAAATCAAATAAAAAATAATAAAATAAAATACACACAAAACAATAAAAAAAAAAGTAATTTTAAACAGTGAGGCTAGAAAAGACAGAATCTAAGGATAATAATCAAGTAATAGAGAATAATAATGATTTAGCCATTAGTCAAATTCAAGGGTCTTTAGTTCCTCCTCAAGGGCCATCAATAACATCCTGAGCATTATCCTATGAACAGTTTTAGAGATGCCAAAGCCCCAGCCAGGCTAAAAGTTAAGTACAGAGACCACAGAGTAGTTGAAACCAGACAGTTAAAAGATTTTATTGCAGAGGCCAGTAGACCAATTTTGCTTGGGTAACAGTACTGAATATGAAAAATGTGTGTATAGAAGGGTGATAAATCACTTGTATTTCAGAAACCAAGTAGATTTATTGATGTGATTTTTCTGTGTAAAAATTCTTTAGGAATGAGATTTTGCATGCTTCGTGGTTTTGGTTACTATTTCTGTAAGCAGGCTGTATTTTTAAGTTGATGCTGAAGTAAAGCCTAGCTGAACATCACCTTTCAATGGCTAGGAGACCAGTGATTTTGTGATGTCACAGCTACCCTTTGATTGCTAGGAGACAAGTGATTTTGTGATGTCACAGCCTTTTGACTTTGAGGACCTCTGCGATGGTCTAGAGAGTTTCTCTCTGTTGGCCAGCCAAGCAATTTTTGAAGTAGTGGTCAGTAAAATCAGACAAATGAGAAAAGGATCTGAAGAAAGATTTCTCTGAGATGGCACATATACCTTCAGAAATTCAAGATGGGCCTCCTAAGGATGAATCAACTGATTCAGAAACCTCCATTAGATCTTTGTATGATTATACACTTACTAGGGACTCAGTTTTGAGATCTATGATTGAAGAATATGCTTTTCAGGCTTTGTCTGAGGATCTTGTGATAAAAAGGCCATGCTACAAATATTCTGTATCTGAAACAGATGAGGTGACTAATTTTCTTTCACTCACCTTTCCACAAAAACTTTGGAATATAGTTGAAAGTGATCAGTTTGAATCTATTTGGTGGGATGAGAGAGGCACATGTATAGTGATCCACGAAGAACTCTTTAAGAAAGAAGTCTTGGAAAGAAAGGCACCTTTCAGAATATTTGAAACCAAGAGTATGAAGAGTTTAATTCGACAGCTTAACCTTTATGGATTTAGTAAAAAGCGACAAACTTTTCAAAGATCTGCTTCACTACCTGTCTTTCTGGAAGAAGAAAACAACATCTCTCTTTTGAGTAAGGTATTCCAACATTTTCACTTATTGGCAATATGTAAGATGAAATCATGTGACCTAGAAAGCGCATTTACATATGTAGCTAAAACCGAATTTAAACTTGAGCTAACAAATCGTTAAAAAGTTTTATTTTTTGAAGTTGAGAACAGCTGGATATGTTAAAATATTGGATGTTTGACAAACTTTCCTAGCACTGTGAAACCAGATATAAGTCCTGAAGCAACTTAAAGTGGTATTTACTGTATATATAAAATATATTTTTCATTGAGGATCGTATTCTTTCTAACATGTTACCTGTTAAACTACTAATGGAGGTGTTTTATTTGATGCTATTTAGTTGGTTTCATTAAAGGAATACATTTTTATAACTTAGCTTTGCTTGTCAGTTTTACCTTGGTTTATAAAGAAACTAAATAATGTAATCCTTTGATTTTAGTTACAGACCTACTATAATCCAAATTTCAAAAGAGGTCATCCTCAACTTTTATTAAGAGTGCAAAGAAGAGTTGGGATTAATAATGTGTCTCAGATATCTTCATTAGTGCAAGATAACAAGAAGCATGTTAAAGCAAGTGTCAATGAAGATGATCGTAACTCTGAATTTATTCCAGAAATTAGTAGAGAGAGCGCATTTTCAGCCTCCACAAGTTTACCTGTGCCTTTCATACAAAAGCCTCATACCATCCAGATTGTCACTAATACAAATGCCCTATCTCCATGTGACTTACCTAACCACCCATCACCAATATCGGTTAGACAAACAGAACAGATTTTGGTAAATCAACCTGCTGTTTTAAAAAAGTTGAGCATTTTTAATTGGCATTCACATAGCAGCTACACTCAAGTAAATGGCCCCATTGAGGACTTTGCTACTACAACTACATCTACTTCTCAGAACCACATTGTATCCCCATTACAGAGCACTTATTCTGGACTGATGGTGGAGCCTTCTAAATTTCCAGTCAGGCATAGCAATATGTCAGGCCATGACAATCCTTTTCCTAACCTGCAAGAGACAGGCAACTCGTGGTTCTCAGTGCCAACAAGCACTTACACATCTGCTTCCTCTCTTTCAAGTCAACTCATCAACAATCATCATTATATGGAAACCATGCTAATTAAAACTGACCTATCAAATACGTGTCAGATTATGGAGCCTAAGGAAGATTGAACGTTACTTTGGGAGATGTCAACAAATACCTACCATTCCTGCATTTGAACAATAAATTTACATGTTCATCTTCATAGTTTCATTTTCAATTTTTAAACAAAGAAGAGAAAATGAGGCTTTAGTTCATTGGTTTACTATTTTACTGCATGGTATTCCAAACTCTTCAGTTCAAGAAAGCATTCGTTATGCATCCTAGGTAAATGACACCTGATATAATATTTGTAAGCAAGAAAATGAGAAGCAAGGGAAAAGAGGTAATGGATGTAAAGTGATTTCTGAAATCATCCCTGCTGAAATGAAGGGGTGTCTAAATTAGGATGGTATGGGTGAAGAAAGAGATGCAAATAAAATTAGATAAATAAAAATACACAGTATGATCTTCAGCACATTCACATATTATATTCTATTAGTTACTGGTAGAGTCTTAAAGATTAGACAGCAGATTGTTTTCATTATAGAAATTAATTTTGTCCCTGAAAATATAGATATTGTAGTACATCCAAAATCATGATCACAATTGTACCATCACTGTGATAGAAAAGATAGCATGATATAATCAGTGACTGGCCCATGGTCAGCACACGTTATGTACTTTACAAGTGGTATTCTATAGGGTCATTTTTGCGCTGCTGTCCTTAAGGTACGTCTTCATTTCCTGACACCAAGATTCCACCCTATAATTTCAAATGCATGTTTAGATGTTGCTTATCTGTCCCCGTAGAGACAGAATAAATTCCTGGTCATTACTGCAGCACATCAGCATGGTTACAAAGTTCTTGGAAGACATGATATCTGTTTTCCTTAGTCATTTAATTATCTTTCTCTTCTGAAGCTACAATCACAAATTATTTTCAGTCATGCTAAGCCCTCGGAGAGGGCAATGACACCACGCTCCAGTACTCTTGCCTGGAAAATCCTATGGTCAGAGGAGCCAGGTAGGCTGCAGTCCATGGGGTCGCTAAGAGTTGGATACGACTCAGCGACTTCACTTTCACTTTTCACTTTCATGCATTGGAGAAGAAAATGGCAACCCACTCCAGTGTTCTTGCCTGGAGAATCCCAGGGATGTGGGGGCCTGTTGGGCTGCCGTCTATGGGGTCGCCTAGAGTCAAACACAACTGAAGTGACTTACCTAACCTTACCTTACCTTATGCTAAGCCCCTTCTAACAACTTT
The DNA here is from genome assembly GCF_002263795.3 of Bos taurus. NCBI lineage: Eukaryota > Metazoa > Chordata > Mammalia > Artiodactyla > Bovidae > Bos > Bos taurus. The sequence continues at coordinate 27,486,769 of NC_082638.1, forward strand.
GTCTCAACTATTTCTTGCGGTTGGAAGGAACTACTGTTTGCCCTTCTATGAAGGAGAGTACAGATATCTTCAATGTGTTTTGGGTCTACCCTCTTTATGTATCTTTCACAACAGCTGAAACATAGAGCCTGAAAATGACACATTTTAAGTGCCTTACTGAATTATCAATAAAGAAATGTAATAACCAATCAAATGCTCTACACATTACTCAACAACATTCTATAACCTGCACTACTATCATAATTCACCTTTCCTATTGACTGAGAAAATTTTCCAAGTTGATAAATATTTATTTTATTTACATGGATGTAAGAATTCTCAGGAGGCATGTATTCTGATGTTTGGAAGAATATTCCACGTTTTGATGTGACTTTTTGTGTGTGTGTCGTTTTGTTGTGTCAGTCAAAGTCTTTGGCATAGTCAAATAAGAGTAGCTGCTTTCCTGGAGTTCTCTTGCCTTTTGGAGGACCCAACGGGTGTTGACAATTGAATCTCGGGTTCCTCTGCCCTTTATAAATCCAGCTTGAACATCTGGGAGCTCATGGTTCACATTCTGTTGAAGCCTGGCTTGGGGAATTCTGAGCAGTTCTGGGCAAGTGTGTCAGACATGTGCAATTAAGTGGTAGTTTGGACATTCTTTGGATTGCCTTTCTTTGTGGTTGGAATGAAAACTGACCATTTCCAGTCCTCTGGCCACTGCTGAGTCTCCCAAATTTGCTGGCATATGGAGGGCAGCACATTCATATCATCATCTTTTAGAATTTGAAATATCTCAACTGAATTCCATCACCTCCACAAGCTTTGTTTGTCGTTATGCTTCCTAAGTCCCACTAGACTTCACATTCCAGGACATCGGGTCCTCAGGTGAACGATCACACCATCGTGCTTAACTGGGTCATGAAGATCTTTTGTGCACATTTCATCCATGTATTCTTCCCACGTCTTCTTAATAGTTTCTGTTTTGGCTACATCCATACCATTTCTGTCCTTTATTGTGCCCATGATTGCATGACATTTTCCCTTGGTATCTGTGATTTTCTTGAAGAGATCAGTAGACTTTCCAGTTCTATTGATTTGCTTTATTTATTGACATTGATAACTGAGGGTGGTTTTACCTCTCCTTGCAATTCTTTGGGGATCTTCATCCAAATGTGTAAAATTTTCTTTTCTTTTCTTTTTATGTGCTATCCAGATTTATTATTATATAAATACAGATTGAGAGGAAGCAGTTAACATTTATTTTCTATTTGAACACATGTTCCAAATTGATTAAAACAATGAATCAAAATATTTTGCATTTTAAAATAAAATAAAAACATTTATAGGTGTTGCAAAATTGTCCTTTAACACGGCTGGCAGGAAGAATGATGAAAACATTCCAGAAATAGTGTCAATAGTTACACAACACTGTGAATGTTCATTTTTCCCTCTAAGGTTTGCTTTATTTTATTTTATTTTTTAATTTTACAATATCATATTAGTTTTGCCATATATCAAAATGAATCTTCCACAGGTATACATGTGTTCCCCATCCTGAAACCTCCTCCCTCCTCCATCCCCATACCATCCCTCTGGGTCATCCCAGTGCACCAGCCCCAAGCATCCAGTATTGTGCATGGAACCTGGACTGGTGACTCATTTCATATATGATATTATACATGTTTCAATGCCATTCTCCCAAATCATCCCACCCTCTCCCTCTCCCACAGAGTCCAAAAGACAGTTATATACATCTGTGTCTCTTTTGCTGTCTCCTCTCAGTGAACTCCGGGAATTGGTGATGGACAGAGAGGCCTGCCATGCTGCAATTCATGGGGTCACAAAGAGTCGGACACGACTGAGTGACTGATCTGATCTGATCTGATACAGGGTTATTGTTTTCTTTTTCCCCTTTTTGTTTAGCTTCGCTCCTCTTCTCAGCTCTTTGTGAGGCCTCGTAACTTTACCATTTTTCATTTCTTTTTCATGTGGATGGTCTTGATCACTTTTTCCTATACGATATCACTAACCTCCATCCATAGGTCTTCAGGCACTCATCTGTCAGATAGAATCCCCTGCATCTATTTATCAATTCCACTGTCTAATCATAAGGGTTTTGATTTTACATGTGTAAAATATATTATTCCCTATTTCTTATAGGGAAATCTTCACCCAGATTTTTATCAAAGAAATACAGAAAACTCTATATGGTATTCAGGATATACATGAAATATAGCTGTTTGATGTTTGCGGTTTAGCTCAGATCTTAATTTCTGAATGACGGGAAATTCTCTTTCATGTGTACAAATCTGGAAAATGTTTCACATGTGAACAATTGAGAATTCATATTTCATATGAGAACATTTCTCCCCAGATTGTCAAATGGGAAATACACAGAATTCCGAATCTCATATCAGAATACCTTCCAAACATTCTTGATGAAAAGATAGAGAATTTCAGAGCCCAAGCATGAAAATCTGTGGGAAAATTCTATATTTCTTGTAGGAAAATTAACACAGGTTTTTCAAATGTGAAATAGACAGTATTCAATATTTCATGAAGGAAAGACCTCACAAATATTTTCAAATGACAAATATGAAAAAATTCATGTTTCATGTGACCATGTGTGGATATGTGAAACAGACATTTTTGTATTTCCTGTCAAAGAATATGCATCCATATTTTCATAACTCTAATGTAAAAAAATTCCACATTTTCTGCAGAATATTTCGTGTCCGTACATTCATGTATGATGTACAGAGAATTCGTACTTTACGTTGGAAAATCTTTCTCCAGATTTGTATATGTGAATAATGGAGAATTTCATGTTTCACACCCTGAAATCTTTATCTAGGTTTTCATATGTGAAACTGAGAATTTCATCTTTTATGTAGGACTCTCATTTCAGATGTCTATATTTGAAACAGATAATACTTTCATCAAGAGGCGCCTTAATTATTATATTTCTTCTGTCATTTTGGTGTTGTCACTGGGATAACTAAGGTTATTCATATCTCCCACATAAATTCGGTTTCTAATTTGAGATTCATCTAGATTTTTATTTTTTCATGGTGTTCTCTGCACAGAAGTTAAATAATCAGGACAACAATATATAGCTTTGACTTGTTCCTTTCCCAATTTTGAATTAGTTCATTGTCCCCTGTCCAATTCTAACTGCTGCACCTTTACTAGCACACACGATTCCCAGGAGACATATAAGGTATTCTTGTATTCTTATCTCTAAGAATTTTACAAAATTATGTTTCTTTCTTTCTTTCTTTCTTTTTTTTTGGTTTGTGTGTGATCCACAGTGTCCAAGTCATTAGCAGAGACAGTTAAGCAGATATAGATGATTGTATGCTATCTCCTTGCTTATTCTGTGATACAAACATCAATTCATGTGTACCTCTTATAATTAAATAACTAACTACACATTCCTGGTTTTTCTTTTTTTTTTCAATTTTATTTTTTGGTCATTGCTGTCGTTTTCTCTCTTTTTTCAAGTAGTCAAGTACCAACTGGTAATTTCCTATGAACTTGCCATCTTATTATACAATAATTAAATTATGCCCATGGAAGTCTCACCTTTGATATCTACTGAATGGAATTGCGCTTTGAGATCTGAAGTTAGACATTTGTACGCTGGGAAAATGTCAGGAATGTTCAAAAAATAGCTAGAGATATTCAAGTGCTGCCTTTTTGAGCCCAATTTTGCTATTATATTTTATGTGGAAAGTTCTGCATTTCTTCATGCTGATGACAATTCCTCATTAAGAGAAATTTCCAAGGGGGAAAGAAAAAAAGACAACACAATATGCTTGATTGCATATTGAAAGTCAAAGTAGTACCAGTTACGTGTGTACGTAAGCAATGTCCCATCAAACAGATTGATTCATGGCAACTAATGTTTCATGTTTTTCTGTCAAGGAAAAAATAATAATTGAGCTTTCCAGGAAAAACTGAGAAGTTCCAAGAAGGCAGAAATGTAGGCAGATGTGAAATGCAACTCTCTCAATAAATGGATCACAAATAATACTTCTGCAAGGACAATAGTTCTCCCACAGCATCAAATAGCAGAAGACCCTGCTCACCAGAGTGTCCCATGTGGGTTCCAGACATACCTGAGTGAAAAGGAATTAAGAAGGGATTTAGAGGGATCCTGGGAGAAGACTGCTGTTGACTATGTGGAAATGGCCTGATGGAGCAGGTACGAGTCATTGTGTAGCAGGGAATACCTTTTGATAATTCCCAAACTGCCAAAGCGACTGTACTGTGTCACACTCAGGAGGCAGAGATACCTTGGTAGCACCTCACCTTCCCACCTGTTAACACCTACTATAAGGCAATAGAGAAAGACCAGCAGAAGTACCACTCATGCTCCTGCAAACACAGGCTAGAAAAGGATCCCATTCAGGCAAAACCTCTTCTGCCTATGGCTGCTGGCTCCTATTCATAACTAGCACCACCATGTTTCCAGAATTCCAAGCAGCTGTACCTTAACCTTCTGTGCTCATCATGGCAGACCCCAGTGCACCACAAGTGTCTCAAGTCAGACACATTTGGTGACCACATGTGAGGAAGGATGAAATTTACACCTGAGGCCCAGGGACAGAGCCATTAAGAAAGAGGATTATGAATCTTCCATCCAGTTGTGCATGCTGCAGATTAAATACACAGGATTAATGATGCAGACCCTGTGTCTACGGATTACATCCAAAGCTGAGAAGAGGTCAAAAAAAAAAAAAAAAAATGCCCAGGCTCAGGCAGCTATAAGAACGCACAGGAATTATAGCAGTTTTGAGTCTGAGGTGCCCTTAGAGATATCCAGAATCCAGTTCTCTCCATCTTTGGAGAACTTCCCAAAGAGGTGTAATTGTCCTCTGGCCCATGTTGAGCACTAGGACACTCACAGATGAGACACAAGGAAATATGTATTATTCTTTTGATGCATTGAATTGTTGTGTTGTTTGTGCACTATTTTTCTCAGTTGTATGCTTCTTTGTTACTACACATTGATTTGATCTTGAAGATTATTTCAACTATATTTTTATTTTTTGTATAGCTATTTCTACTTTTACTTTGGTTTCCTATTTTCTGTGCCTTTAACTGCTGTTGCGTCACTTCATTCTTTAACATGGGTATGCATTTCTATATTAACTGTGGTTTTCTGTTATTCTGTGGGGGCTGTCCTGCTCTTCTTGTCAGATTTGCTTTCTTTATTTTTCAGTTGGCACTCTACTCTGGTGGTGTTTTTTGCCTTGAGATTTACTTGATTGGCTCTCATTATGAATCTGTTGTCTTCTCTGTAGTGTTTATTGCTTGTGGCACCTTTTACTTATTTATTTACCATTTATCTATGTTACTTTTTTAATCTCCTCAATCTATCACTATGGTATTGTAGTTCTCTGGGCATAAGTTGGGCCTGATATTTTCTGCTGTCATCATCTGAGAGGGTAACAGGCAGGAAGGCTGGGGTCTCCAAATGAAGGATTTGGCCTGAAAGTATCAGACATTTTTATCTCTCTTAAGTAGCAGGAGGAAACAAACTAGCAATATTTTTTTTTTCTGTCTTTATACAAATTTAAAAGGAGGTTTCTCTTAAAATGTTATATTGCCAGAATGACACCTGGTTTCATCTGAAGTTAACTATTCTCAAACCTTGAGATAACCAATGCATTTTTCTTATGGAAATGTTTGTCTTAAACTATGCTAATGTATTATGCTTTTACCCTAAACTCTGTTCTTAAGTCAGTTCCTCCTAATGGCTCAGAACCTACTTGACAAACCAGTATGTCATACTCAGATAGTATTTCCCTAATCTATGTAAATGAATCATTGTATGGTAATCTATCCTTCTTCAGGACAATCATTTTATGGCCCGGGATGAATCATCTGATGCCAAGATTATCCCAAAATGCATCTTATGTGTGAGGGGGCCTGGTACCACTCTGAGTTTTAAAACATTCCTTTCTTTCATTAACAGACTACTAGTGACTATATAATATCCAGCTGAAGACTAGCAGGAGGGTACTCTTTCTGCCCCATTCTGATGCCTATATGAGAAGTTTTCTCTATCTCATTGATATTTTAATAAAATTTTATTATACAAAGCTCTGAGTGATCCAGCCTTATCTCTGGCCCCAGATTGAATTCCTCTCCTCTGGAGGCCAAGAATCCCAGCTCTTTGCATTCCATTACAACCTTTCACACTGAGACCAGGATCATGGGACACTAGAGAATTCCTGTCTACACTGATTATTAACTGGTGACAGTCTCGTTGAAGGCCTCTTTCTTAATCTCAGATGTACGGCACCCAACTGCCTACACAACCCAGGGCTGATGCCTCACACTACACAACAAGCAAGACAGAAAAACGCAACCAATCTTCAGCAAATAGACTGCCTAATGTCAGACTAATTCTATAGACATCTACAAATGACATGAACAGATATGGTATCACCATTAGAGACGGAAGACTCAACTGCAGATTCAAGAACATAGTTGTCAGTCTCTCCAACTGCAAAGCCCACACTAGACACTCAACTAATTTTATCAACTTGGAGTGGAGACGAGGAGCAATAACTATTACGCAGAAGTTTGGGAAGAAATGATGAGGAACGCAGTAGGGAAATGTGAAGTCAGAGAAATATGTTGTAGGCAAAGGAATGTGGTAAAAACTCAAAACATAATGAAAGAAAAAGTAGGCAGGCTCCTTGAAAATAACTTGGATGTTGTGGTAGTAAAGGTGATAAAACATTCTAGAAATGGAATGGGGAAAAGACGATAAACATTTCTATAGGGACTAGAAAAATGAATAAGTAACAGACACTCAACAACACACACACAAAAAAAGACTTTGGCCTCCTATATGCTAATACACACTGTTGTACAGCAGAAGCCAACACAACACTGGAAAGAAACTATCCTCCAATTTAGAAATAAAGTTTAAAATGAAACACAAGTGTTCAAAGGCACACGAGACCAGACAAAGTTAATTGATACGTATAGCACATTTCACTGAAGCAGAGCAGAATACACACTTTTTCTAAAGTGAAAATAAAATATCTTCAAGATATATCACAAAATGGATCTCAAATCAAGCCTTGATAAATTTGAGATAGTGGTAATGGTATTAATCTTTTTTTTTTTTTTTTAACCACAACGTTATGATTTACATAGCAGAATTTGTAGGTGAGGACTGTGAGAAACATGAATCCATGTAGATGAATAAATACAACTGTACATGGCCAAGAGATCACTCATGAAATGTGAGAGAAAATGAAAGAAAAATCTTAGAAGAAAATAATATTTAAAACATGATTATCCAAAAGTTATGGAGCATGCTAAAGCAGTAAAAGAGTGAAGTTGATAAATTCTACACATCTCAAGTAATCAACATAACCTACAATCTAAAGCATTTAGAGAAAGAAGAAAAATCAGGCAAAATTCCCCAAAGTGAATAGAAGGGGAAAAAATGATAAAAATCAAAGCAGAAATTAAAAAAAAAAAAGAAATGATAAAAAAAAAAAATAGCCAAAATCAGTATCACTAAAAAGGGTCTCTTGGAGAGGAGAAGTAAAATAGACAAATCATGATACAGACTTATCAAGACAAAGAGGACAACAAATCCATCAATTTGACATGACAAAGGATGACATTATGACTAATATAACAGAAATAACAAAGAGTCATAAGGGACTACAGCAAACAACTATAAGTCAATAAAATTTAGAATTTGAGCCATGGACAAATACTAAGAAATTCAGCTAAATTTTTTTTAGCTGAAAAAAAAAAAAAAAAAAAAAAAACAGAAAATATGAACAGAGCAATTACAAGCACTAAGATTGAAACTGTGATGAAAAATTTTCCAGTTGGCAAACTTAAACTCCAGAAAGCTTCACAGGGAAATTTTATGAACCAGTCAGAGAACTGCTGGCACATGCACTTCTGAAACGCTTCCAAAACTCTAGAGTGGAAGGAAAACCCAGAAATCATCTTACAAGTTCACCATCACCCTGATATCAACCCCAAGATAACACAGAAAAAGAAAGTTAGAGACTAATATCTCATAGATGAACAGAGGCAAACATCCTTACCAAAATATTAGCAAAAAATTCCACCAATACCATAAAAGGATTGGACACCATAATTAAGTGTGGGGTTTATTCAAGATTTGGAAACATTCTTCAATAGTTGCATATCAATGTATAGTCAAGGTTTAAAACCATATGATTACCTCAATAGTTGGTGAAAGTTTTTGAAATAATTCAACAAGTGTTTGTGATAGAAGCTCTTCAAAAACTGAACATAGAAAAAACGACCTCAACTTAACAAAGGCACACAGATCAAAAGTACAACAACATATCACCTCACACCATTCCAAATGGCCATCATTTAAAAAAAACACAACAACAGGGGAATGCCCTGTTGGTCCAGTGGCTAAGACACCATGATCCCTATGCAGGGGTCCCAGGTTTGATCCCTGGTCATGGAATTGAATTCCACACAGAGCAATTGAGGTTTGTGGCAACCAAATAAAGAAGTAATAAATATATGTGTGTGCATATTAATGCATTTAAGTGGAATCCAGAAAACAGATGCTGAGTAAACCATTTGGAGTGTAGGAAGAGATGCAGTCATGGAAAACAGACTTGTGGACACAGTGCAGGAAGGACATACCAAGTATGTAGAAGATAGCTATTGCTATGCAGTGCTCTAGTGGAATTGGTTTTGGAGTAGCAGAGGAGGCCCAAGTGGGAGATCGGAGGACTGCTCAAAAGGGAGGCTCACCTGTATTTACTAATAACTGATTTATTTTGCTGGGCAGCAGACACTAACACAACATTGTAAGGAAAGAAAATCAGTCTTTGTCTAATTTGTGCTAGTGACAAGTAAAGCATCACTGCATGTCAATTAAAATGTGTACCCAGGATGGCTTTAGTATGTATAGGCAAAGAAAAAGCAAAAAAAAAAAAAAAAAGAGACAAACTTAAATGCAGAGCTATGTTGGGCAGAATAAATTCAGACTCTATACTTGTGTCCCTTCACTTCCCTAATTTTCCATTGTTTCCAAAAGTAAAGAATGGCTTTCTAAAAGTAAAGTAAACATATATGGTTATATATTTTCATAAACTGATGTCACCGGTTTATGAAACCATGAATCCCCTCAAGTTTAATTTTATTTTTTAAATTTAATTTTATTTTTTAACTTTACAATATTGTATTGGCTTTGCCATATATCAAAATGAATCCACCACAGGTATACATGTATTCCCCATCCTGAACCCTCCTCCCACCTCCCTCCTCATACCATCCCTCTGGGTCGTCCCAGTGCACCAGCCCCAAGTAATAGCTGACCTTTGACTTTCAAAACTTTGGGAAGTAGGAATTAGTCAACATAGGTTAACAGTGAGGTGCTGCACAAGAATCCCTTATATTGCAGTTCTAGAATGTGTGCTACCTAATGGGAAAAATGCATAGTTCAAAAGTTGAGAATTATGTTTTCTTCATCAAGCCTTTCATTCTAAGAAGGATTTAATCATGAGAAGCGACTTCTCAAGTATCGCAAAAAGACTGCTCTAACGAAGGATAGGAGGGTCCAAGTTTTACAGAAATTTTGGTACAATGATCAGGTATGGAGAATGTCTGAATATTATGGTTAACGAAAGAAAAACTGGACACCTCAAGTGAATGGATTTAAATATTTTCTACCTATGGTAGATGCAAGAATCTGGGCTCCTTGAAATAATTCTTTTGATAATCACCTTAACTAGGGCTAGTATCTATTCTTTCTGTCTCAAGTCAGTTCTTCAGGCCATGCTAGCTTCAAGTGCAGTAACTAAGGACTTGATAGTGGGCAAACTGATTTCATCAAGAGTTCCCCCAGGATTTATGTTTATGGATAGATTCAAGAGCTTATGACTTGATGCCTGCAGCATCATTTGTTTACTGATATGGCTGGCAAATTTCTTGGTTCACAGTGTGCTCTATTCTCTACAACCTCAGAAAGATACTGTCTCTAGAAAGATTCTTACACTCTCAAAGAAGTTGACTGTGGGCTTCTGCCTGAATAGGACATTAGTTCAGTTCAGTTCAATTCAGTCGCTCAGTCATGTCCAACTCTTTGCGACCCCATGAATCGCAGCACGCCAGGCCTCCCTGTCCATCACCATCTCTCACGTTCATCGAGTCGGTGATGCCATCCATCCATCTTATCATCTGTCACCCCATTCTCCTCCTGCCTCCAATCCCTCCCAGCATCAGAGTCAGAGGACCTAAAGTAATGTGAAAATACCTAATACAGGTTTAGTATAAATCCCAAAAAGACAGGAGACTGAAAGCAAACTATAAATCTGAGGAACATGACCCAAAACACTTCAAGATCAAAGAAGGGTAAAAAATATATATATATACATATATATATATATATTTAAAATTATGTACCTACACTGATATGTTCAAATAGGCATATAAACACATACTGTGTGTGTGTGTGTGTGTGTGTGTGTGTGTGTGTGTGTGTGTGTATGTCATATTTTCAATTGTACCTGAACTTTCTTTGGAATATTCTCAAAAATATGCTTCACATTAAGGCATAAAACAAGTCTTAGTATTTTACATAATACCAAGTATATTCTCTGAAAACCAAGATGTGAAGCTAAAATTTAAAAATGGGATATGTGTTTGCAAATTTGTCAATGTATGAAAAATTATACAAGATATTCCTAAAGAACCAATATTTCAAAGGGTAAGTCACAAGTGAAATTATATAATTCTCTGACATGAATGTAAGTGAAACCACTTTTAGCAAATCATTAGATCCTGCAAAAGGACATACCTGCAGTTATATACCTCCTGCAAAATATATACTGCTACCTGTAGACAGCAAAATTATATACCCAAACTTTCAACATATACATATGCATGTATATGTGTAGCCGTATATAAGCTAATGGTTGCCCAGGTAGTATTAGTACTAAGGAACCTGTCTTCTAACATAGAGGTCATAAGACAGGCAGGTTCAATCTGAGTTGGGAAGATCTCCTGGAACTAAGGATGGCAACCCATTCCTACTTTTTCACCTTGAGAATCCCATGCATTGAGGATACATTATGGTGACAGTCTGTGTGATACAGAGTGTCAGACAGGAATGTAGTGACGTAACACATGAAATATCACTTGAACGGGTATGTATGTATGTATTACACTTGTTCCTTTCATATATTACCAATGACATGCTCAACAACAACAACAACAACAACAAAACAGTTAATTTACTCATTTCATTTCAGTCACAGGCCCGTGTCCGAATCTTTGTCACCCCATGAATCACACCACACCAGGCCTCCCTGTCCATTACTAACTCCTGGAGTTCAGGCAAACATATGTTCATCAAGACGATGATGCCATCCAGCCATCTCATCCTCTGTCGTTCCCTTCTCCTCCTGATCCAAATCCCTCCCATCATCAGAGATTTTTATGTGTCAACTCTATGAGTGAGGTGGCCAAAATACTGGAATTTCAGCTTTAGCATCAGTCTTTCCAAAGAACACCCAAGACTGGTCTCCTTAAGGATGGACTGGTGGGATCTGCTTGCAGTCCAAGGGACTCTCAAGAGTCTCCTCCAACACCACAGTTCAAAAGCATCAATTTTTTGGTACTCAGCTTTCTTCACAGTCCAACTCTCATATCAATATATGACCACTGGAAAAAAACATAGCCTTGACTAGATGGACTTTCGTTGGCAAAATAATGTCTCTGCTTTTTAAAATGAGATCTAAGTTGGACATAACTTTCCCTCCAAGGAGTAAATGTCTTTTAATTTCATGGCTACAATCACCATCTGCAGTGATTCTGGAGCTCCAAAAATAAAGCCTGACATAGTTTCCACTGTTTCCCCATCTATTTCCCATGATGTGATGGGACCAGATGCCATGATCTTCGTTGCAGAATGTTGTGCTTTAAGCCCAGTTTTTCACTTTCCTGTTTCCCTTTCATCAAGAGGCTTGACACTTCCTCTTCATTTTCTGCCATAAGTGTGGTGTTATCTGCATATCTGAAGTTATTGACATTTCTCCTGGCAATCTGGACTCCAGCTTCTGCTTCTTCCAGCCTAGAGTTTCTCATGATGTACTCTGCATTCATGTCAAATAAGCAGGGTGGCAATATACAACCTTGACGTCCTCCTCTTTCTATTTGGAACCCATCTGTTGTTCCGTGTCCATTTCTAATTGTTGCTTCCTGACTTGAATATAGGTTTCTCCAGAGGCAGGCCAGGTGGTCTGGTATTTCCATCTCTTTCAGAATCTTCCACAGTTTCTAGTGATCCACACAATCCAAGCTTTGGCATAGTCAATAAAGCAGAATTAGGTGTTTTTTGTTTTGTTTGTTTTTAATTTTCTGGAACCTTCTTGCTTTTTCAATGATCCAAGATTGTTGGCATTTGGATCTCTGGTTCCTCTGCATTTTCTAAAACTAGTTTGAACATCTGGAAGTTCACGGTTCATGTATTAATGAAACCTGGCTTGGAGAACTTTGAGCATTACTTCACTAGAACGTGAGATGAGTGTAATTGTGTGGTAATCTGAGCATTATTGGGCACTGTGTTTCTTTGGGGTTGGAATGAAAACCGATCTTTTTCAGTCCCATGGCCACTGCTATGTTTTCCAATTTGCTGGCATATTGAGTTCAGCACTTTCACAGCATCATCTTTCAGGATGTGTAATAGCTCAGCTAGAATTCCATAACCTCCACTAGCTTTATTCGGAGTGATTCTTTCTATGGCCCATTTGACTTGACATTCCAGGATGTCTGGCTCTAGGTGAGCGATCACACCATATTGAATATCTGGGTCTTGAAGATCTATTTTGTACAGTTCTAGTCTGTATTCCTGCCACTTTTCTTAATATTTTCTGAGTCTTTTAGGTCCGTAAAATTTCTGTCCTCTATAGAACCCATCTTTGCATGAAACGTTCCTTCAGTATCGCTAATTTTCTTGAGGGGATGGTCTTTCCCATTCTTTTGCTTCCCTCTATTTCTTTGCATTGATCGCTGAGGAAGGCTTTCTTATCTCTCCTTGCTACTCTTGAGAACACTGCATTCAGATGCTTATATCACTCCTTTTCTCCTTTCTTTTTCACTTCTCTTCTTTTCACAGCTATTTTTAAGGCCTCCACAGACACCTATTTTGCTGTTTTGCATTTCTTTTCCATGAGGATAGTCGTGATACCTGTCTCCTGTACAATGTCACAAACCTCTGTCCATAGTTCATCATGCACTCTATCCGATCTAGTCCCTTAAATTTATTTCTCACTTCTACTATATAATCATAAAGGATTGGATTTAGGTCATACCTCAAAAAGTTGACTTAAAGGCTAACATTCAGAAAACTAAGATCATGGCATCAGTTTCCATCACTTCATGGGAAATAGATGGGAAAACAGTGGAAACAGAGTCATACTTCATTTGGGAGGGGGGGGAGGGTGCTGCAAAATCACCGCAGATGGTGATTGCAGCCATGAAATTAAAAGACGCTTACTCCTTGGAAGGAAAGTTATGGCCATCCTCGATAGCATATTCAAAAGCAGAAACACTACTTTGCCAACAAAGGACCGTCTAGTCAAAACTGCGGTTTTTCCAGTACATATGTATGGATGTGAGAGCTGTGCTGTGAAGAAAGCTTAGCGCCAAAGAATCGACACTTTTGAACTGTGGCATTGGAGAAGACTCCTGAGAGTCCCATAGACTGCAAGGAGTCCAATCAGTCCATTCTAAAGGAGATCAGACCTTGGTGTTCTTTGGAAGGAATGATGCTAAAGCTGAAACTTCAGTAATTTGGCCATCTCATTCGAGAGTTGACTCTGGAAACTACTGAAGCTGAGATAAATTGGGGGCACAAAGAAAAGGGGATGACAGAGGATGAGATGGCTGGATGGCATCACTGACTCAATGGATGTGAGTTTGAGTGAACTCTGGGAGTTTTTGATGGACAGGGAGGCCTGGTGTGCTGCAATCCATGGAGTCACAAAGAGTCGGACATGACTGAGCGACTGAACTGAATGCATGGAAAATTAAACAACACATTCTGAAGGGCTCGATGAGGCGAAGAATAACTCACAGGGGAAATGGGAACATATTCTAAGGTGATTTAAAATGAAAACCCAATGTAGAAAGTCATCAGATACAGCAGAAGAAGAACCCATATATATTTAAGGTTACATAAAAAGAAAGCTCTTCAATTCTGGGGAGAAGGTAATGCCTTCTTTAAAAGCTGGGAAAAAAATCTAATTTCACAGAAAGAAGAAAGAGGAAATGAACAAATATTAGTATGGTTTTAAGTTAATAGAAAAAGAATACAGAAAATTGAACATGAAACAAAGATAGTAAAAAGAATATTAGGTAAACTAAAAAACGAAAAGAGCAGATTTAGTTACTGAAATGAGAATGAATAAGATGCCATTGCTACTAAACATACTAAAAAAGGAGGAATTTGGGTATTTACAACAGGAATATCTGTCAATAAAAGTCTCAAACTATGTGAAGCAGTCAAATTGCTAGAATAACAGAGTGACTAAAACAATTTTATATACTGGGGGGGGGGGGGAGAAATGAACAGATTAATAAAAAAAAAGAAGAAGAAGAAATTGAATTGGTTATCCCATTGTTTGTAAATAAGCCCTTAGGGCCAGTTTCTTTTAAACCTGTACTATTCAGGTCGGTAGGTGCCCAATATGCTATTGGAGATGAGTGGAGAAAGAACTCCAGAAAGAATGAAGACATGGAGCCAATGCAAAAACAATACCCAGTTGTGCATGTGACTGGTGACAGAAGCAAGGTCCGATGCATCGAAGAGCAATATTGCATAGAAACCTGGAATATGGGGTCCATGAATGAAGGCAAATTGGAAGTTGTTAAACAGGAGATGGCAAGAGTGATCATCGACATTCTAGGAATCAGCAAATTAAAATGGACTGGAATGGGTGAATGTAACTCAGATGACCATGATATCTACTACTGTGGGCAGGAATCCCTTAGAAGAAATGGAGTAGCCATCATGGTCAACAAAAGAGTCCAAAATGCAGTACTTGGATGCAATCTCAAAAAGGACAGAATGATTTCTGTTTGTCCAAGGCAAACCATTCAAAATCACAGTAACCCAAGCCTATGCACCAGCCAGAAATGCTGAAGACGCTGAAGTTGAATGGTTCTATGAAGAACCACAAGACCTTTTAGAACTAACAACCGAAAAGAAATTCTTTTCATTATAAGGGACTGGAATGCAAAAGTAGGAAGTCAAGAAACACCTGTGATAACAGGCAAATTTAGCCTTTAATACAGAATAAAGCAGGGAAAAGGCTATCAGAGTTTGGTTTTCCCTACTTTCTTGAATTTAAGTCTGAATTAGGTAATAAGGAGTTCATGATCTGAGCCACAGTCAGCTCCTGATCTTGTTTTTGCTGACTGTATAGAGCTTCTCCATCTCTGACTGGAAAGAATAGAATCAATTTGATTTTGGTGTTGACCATCTGGTGATGTTCATGTTAGAGTCTTCACTTGTGTTGTTGAAAGAGGGTGTTTGCTATGACCAGTGCATTCTCCTGGCCAAACTCTGTTAGCCTAGAAGTAGTTCTAGATATTTTAATTGCTGTTGTTCATTCATTGAGTCATGTCCAACCCTTTGTGACTGTAGCACAGCAGGCCTCCCTCTCTTTCAGTGTTTCCCATAGTTTGCTCAAACACATGTCCATTGAACTGGTGATGCCCTCCAAACATCTCATCCTCTATCAGCACCTTCTCCTCCTGTCCTCAGTCTTTCCCAGTGTCATGGTGTTTTCCAGAGTTGGTTCTTTGAATTAGTTTAGCAAAATCCTCGACTTTCAGCTTCAGTATGAGTGCTTCAGATGTATATCCAGGGTTGGTTTCCTTGTGGATTGATTGGCGGGATCTGTTTGCAGTTCAAGGGACCCCTAAGAGTTTTCTCCAACATCACTGTTTGAAGGCATCAGTTCTCAAGCTCTCAGCCTTCTTTAGATTCCAATTCTCACACCTTTACATGACCAATGGATAAACGATAGGGGTTGTGACTGAGGAGACCTTTGTTAATAAGCTCATCTTTCTTCTTTTTAATACAAGGTCAAGGTTTTTCCATCGTTTTTTCTCCAAGAAGAAAGTGTCTCTTCACTTCATGCCTGAAGTCACCATTCACAGTGATTTTGGAGCCCAAGAAAATTAAGTTAATCACTTATTCCATGTTTTCCCCTTCTATTTGCCAAGTCGTGATGGGACCAGACACCTTGTGTTGTTCATTTGACTATTGAGTTCTCAGCGAGGTTTCTACACTCCTCATTCATCCTTAGCAAGACCCTCTTTAGCTCCTCTTCACTTTCTCTTTTTACAGTGTTTCTATCTGTCTGTCTAAGGTTGTTGAAGTTTATCCCAGAAACATTGATTCTAGTTTATTATCCACCCAGCCTGGCCTTTTGAATAGTATAGTCTGCATATATTTCACATAAGAAGACTGATAATATGCAGTCTTGTCACTCACCTTTCCCAGGTTTATACTGATCAATTTTTCCATGTCTTGTTCCAACTCTTACATCTTGAATGGCATACACATTTCTCATGTGACAGGTTAGAAGGTCCATGATTCCTGTCTCTTTCAAACTGTTCACAGTTTACTGTGATATACACAGTTAATGTCTTTAGTGGAGTCACTGAAGCAGAAGTAAACGATTTTCTGAAATTCCTGGTTCCCTCTAGGATCCAATGAATGTTTCCAAATTGTTCTCTGGTTCATGTATTGTTTCCAAGTCGAGCTTTCCCCTTGAAAGTTCTTAGTTTATGTACTGTTGTAGAATTTTGAGTTTTACCCAGCTAACATGTGAAAGGAGCAACCGTGCATGCTTGTTTGAATATTCTTTGGCCTTACCTACCTTTGGTGTGAATGAAAACTGTCCTTTTCCAAACTCATGTCCACTGATGAGTTTTGCAAATCTGATGACATATGAACTCAGTGTCCCAGTTTCACCACATCATTAAGAGTTTAGCAGTTTCATGTTAATGACTGCTTAAAACTTTTGCTTAAACCATTTGATTTCTCCTTCATATCTGAATAAGATCCGTGTTGGTGTTGGTTTTGGCTTGTTCATAATTTTGAGAATGTTCTACCATGCTCTACTGGCCTGAAGAGTTTCTATTGAAAGTTCAGCTGCTATCTTTATGGGGATCTGACAGTATATTTATGTCTTTACTCTCGCTGCTCTTAATGTTTGTTTTTTTGTGTTTAAATTTTCAGTGTTTGGTTAAAATATTGTTGTGGGATATTTCACTTTGGGTTCATCCTGTTTGTTGGGACATGCTGTGTTGGGACTCAAGGAGCTATTTCCTTGCCCATTTAATGGAGGTTTTCAACTTTTATCTCTTGAAGAATTTTCTCAAGCACCCAAACACCTTTTTTTTTTTTCTTTTTCCTTTCCTTTCTTTCTTTCTTTCTTTCTTTTTTTTTTTTTCTTGTGGTCTTTTCCATGTGGATATCCTCACAGTATGGCATTTAATACTGTCTAAGAATTATCAGAGCTTTTAATGTTTTCCTTCTCTAAAAATATATATATATTTACACATGCCACTGTGTTTTCTTTATTCCCTCCTTTCTCAGTTCGGTTCAGTTCAGTCAGTTGTGTCTGACCCCATTAATCACAGCATTTCAGGCCTCCCTATCCATCACCAACTCCTGGAGTTCACTCAAACTCATGTCCATCGAGTCAGTGATGCCATCCAGCCATGTCATCCTCTGTTATCACCTACTCCTCCTGCCCCTAATCCCTCCCAGCATCAGAGTCTTTTCCAATGAGTCAACTCTTCACACGAGGTGGCCAAAGAATTGGAATTTCAGCTTTAGCATCAGTCCTTTCAATGAACACCCAAGACTGATCTCCTTTAGAATGAACTGGTTGGATCTCATTGCAGTCCAAGGGAGTCTCAAGAGTCATTTGAACACCACAGTTCAAAAACATCGATTTTTTGGTGCTCAGCTTTGTTCACAGCCCAACTCTCACATCCATACATGACCACTTTAAAAACCATAGCCTTGAATGGTCGGACATTTGTTGGCAAAGTAATGTCTCTGCTTTTGAATATGTTATCTAGGTGGTGCACAATTTTCCTTCCAAGGAGTAAGCGTCTTTTAATTTCATGGCTGCAAATCACCAACTGTATTGATTTTGCAGCCCTCCAAAAAATAAAGTCTGACACTGTTTCCACTGTTTCCCCATGTATTTTCCATCTCATTAGAACTGATTATGGATCAAACTGGAACCTATTATACAGAGTGAAGTAAGGCAGAAAGAAAAACACCAATAGAGTATACTAACACATATATATGGAATTTAGAAAGATGGTAACAATAACCCTGTGTAGGAGACAGCAAAAGAGACACAGATGTATAGAACAGTCTTTTGGACTCTGTGGGAGAGGGAGTGGGTGGGATGATTTGGGAGAATGGCATAGAAACCTGTATAATATCATGTATGAAACGAGTCGCCAGTCCAGGTTCGATGCATGGTACTAGATGCTTGGGGCTGGTGCACTGGGACGAACCAGTGGGAGGGTAGGGGAGGAAGGAGGGAGGAGGGTTCAGGATGGGGAACTCAGGTATACTGTGGTGGATTCATTTTGATATTTGGCAAAACTTATATAATATTGTAAAGTTTAAAAAAATAAATAAAGCTCAACATTCAGAAAACTGAGAAAAAAAAATGTACTTTTTAATGGCTGAGTAATACTCCATTGTGTATATGTACCACAGCTTGCTTATCCATTCATCTGCTGATGGGCATCTAGGTTGCTTCCGTGTCCTGGCTATTATAAACAGTGTTGCTATGAACATTGGGGTACACGTGTCTCTTTCAATTCTGGTTTCCTGGGTGTGTATGCCTAGCAGTGGGATTGCTGGATCATAAGGCAGTTCTATTTCCAGCTTTTTAAGGAATCTCCACACTGTTCTCCACAGTGGCTGTACTAGTTTACATTCCCACCAACAGTGTAAGGGGGTTCCCTTTTCTCTACACCCTCTCCAGCATTTATTGCTTGTAGACTTTTGGATCACAGCCATTCTGACTGGCATGTAATAGTACCTCATTATGGTTTTGATTTGCATTTTTCGGATAATGAGTGATGTTGAGCATCTTTTCATGTGTTTGTTAGCCATTTGTATGTCTTCTTTGGAGAAATGTCTATTTAGTTCTTTGGCCCATTTTTTCATTGGGCCGTTTATTTTTCTGGAGTTGAGCTGTAGGAGTTGCTTGTATATTTTTGAGATTAGTTGTTTGTCAGTTGCTTCATTTGCTATTATTTTCTCCCATTCTGAAGGCTGTCTTTTCACCTTGCTTATAGTTTCCTTTGTTGTGCAGAATATTTTAAGTTTAATTAGGCCCCTCAAAATGGATTAAAGATCTCAACGTAAGACCAGAAACTATAAAACTCCTAGAGGAGAACATAGGCAAAACATTCTCCGACATACATCACAGCAGGATCCTCTATGACCCACCTCCCGGAATATTGGAAATAAAAGCAAAAATAAGCAAATGGGACCTTATTAAACTTAAAAGCTTCATTTGGTTTAGATCGCAGTGGTTTTGGTCCCCTTTCTGCAGGCCGCAGCATTTTGGATCCAGTTTGTGGTGGAATCTGATCTTTGTGGGTGGGACTGAACCTGTAAGTTTTCAAGCTTTAATGTTTGGGATATTGTGTGCCTGTGGTCTGTCAGGTGGTGCTGGATCACTTCTCTATGAAATGCAATGAATTGTCCTGTAATGTGCATTGTGGTGTCTATGGGTTTGGTACGGCTTCAGGTAGTACCTTTTATAATGTTCATTTTTGTGTTGCTGCTTTGCTGGAGAATAGGTGTGAGTTGTCTTGCACTGAAATTGCTGGTTTCAGCTTGGGGCTTCATTTCCATGTAGGCATGGAACCTTTTGACTTTGCTTCTTTTTTAAAGTTCATTGGTGTCAGGAGTTCAACAATGATCTAAAGCTCTGGATTAACTTCATGGCCTCTGCATTTTGGTGCTGAGTTACAGTCACATTAAGAATTCTGCATCCTCAGAACAGAGGAGAAAACCCAAGGTTGATGGTGAAGCAATTTTCCATAATCAAAAACAGTTAAAGGAATTGACAGAGTTATATGGATCAGAGCAAACTGAGGAGGGAGATAAAGGTTTCTAGGAGGAGTAAAGGGAGAGTAAAAAGGCAAGAGTGCAATCAACTGGGAATTAAATTAATAAGTGAAAATAGATTCTAAATACAGAATTCCTAAAGGATAAACATTTATTAATAAAAAGTTTCAAAATCAAAGATTAAGAACCTAGAATAGGATTTAAACTCCTATGATTACTGGAGAAAATTTAGAAGTCAAAATAATTATCAAACATTTATATTGTGGTATATAGAAATGAGATTAAAGGGAATGATAAGGAACAAAAGAGTGTTTAATTAAAAAACATGAAAACAGTAAAGAATAATCTACCAATTTCTCTAGAGAAATTGTTGTGAGTTTAGTGGTGCCAGATCAGTGTCAGACAATCTCTTTTTCCTGCTTCTACTTGTTGTCCAATACTATTGCTGTCCTTGAATTGCACAGTTTCTACATTAGCTTCAGAGTTTCAATCTGTAGCTTCTGTCACTTCTGGGCTAGTTCACCCTTCTTTGCTTATTTTTACTTCCTCATTTTGCAATTCTCTTCTGTGACATGCTTACACAAGACTAGTTTGCACCATAACACAAGGGGACAGCAGGCCCTTATTTGTATCAGTGGTACAATGATGAGGAGGAGCACACTGGAAAAAAAACAAAAACAAACAAACAAACAAAAAAAACACCTGTAATATGTGGGTGAGGGTGCTTAAGGTGGATGGAGCACAGTGGGCTTGCCACTGTCATAGGTGACATGTACTTCCTCAGTCCACCCAGCTCAGGTTCCTGGGTAATCTGCGATTGCACTGCCCAAAGTGTTCCCTGTGTTTCATGCACATCCCAAGTCTAAGCCACTCAGGCTCCTAGATGATCTTCAAGGGCACTGAACTCAATTGGCTATGTGCATTGTTTCCTTCCCTGTTCCAAACTGCTCAGGCATCTGGATGGCAGAAAAGGCACCTCCAGGGTAGGTCATGCATCTTATGTACCTGTCAACCACTCAGTTTGTCTGTAGCATAAGGGAGTCAGAGAAGGCAAGGTTCAGAAAAAGAATGAGACCAGCACTTTACAGGAACAGATCACCTTTAATAAGGTGAGAAAGGGCAGCAGTCAGATTAGTGAGCTGCTGCACTAACCCAAGACAAGAGTAAATATATATATAGGCATATATTTGGAAAGCCACTGTCTTAAGTGGGCCTGTTCTTCTCCGAGGTTGTTTGGAATAGTTATCTCATAAATGGCTGGGGCAAGGAAATGTGGAGATCAGCCAAAGGCTGATAGGATGATATGGGAGAAGGAACAATACAAATCCCATTTAGAGAAAGCAAATGAACAGTATATACTTTAGTGCTTTTTCAGTTTTATTATTTTATGTCCATTATTGGGAAGAAAGCTAAGAGTTTAAACAGCAGGTTTTATTCATTGAAAATATATATAAATATATGTTTCATACTTGACAGTATAGATGCAGCCTACTCAGAAATCACGATCACTATCATAACATGACTGATATATTCAAAGATTACACCAAAGTCAGCAAAAGTTAGGCATTTTACAAGTAGTATTATAAAAGGTCATTCTTGCTCTACTCTCCTTATATTATGCCTTTATTTTCTCCCACCTAGACACCACCTATATTTCTTAGTGGATATTTTGATGTTGTTTTCCTGCTCCTCCAAAGACAGACTTAAATCCTTGTGGTGAATGCAGCATCTCAGCATGGTAATCAGTTCTTGGAAGACATATGTTGTGTTTCCCTTCGTAGCTTCATTATCTATGTTTTTATTGAATTTCTAGAGATACATTAGGCAAAATATTTTCAGTCATAATAAGCCACTTTTCACAATTTTTCCTAAGCATTGTTTGGGATTGGAAAGAAACTGTCTTCCTTCCTACCAAGTTAATCACAGATATTCAATTCTTCTATGTGTTTCATGTCTACACAAGTTTCCTTATGTATCTTGCACATCAGCTAAGACATAGTGCCTGCCAAATGATGTATTTTAAGTACTTACTGAATTAACAATGACAAGATGCTAAATAAATTAGCAATCAAAAGCCATATAAGTTACTCAAAAACATCCGAGAGTCTCCACTCTTACCATAATTGACATTTTTTATTTACTGACAATTTAGTAAAGTGGTGTGTTTTCTTTATAATGCAATGCTTAGGTTTGTCATAACTTTTACATCCAAAAGCAAGTGACATTTAATTTGATAACTGCAGTCACCATTCCTAGTAATTTTGAAGCTCAAGAAAATTAAGCTTGTCACTGTTTCCACATGTTTACCCCTTCTATTTTGCAAGTAGTGATTGGACCAGATGCCCTTATCTTTGTTTTTATGAATGTAGAGTTTTCAGCACGGTTTTTCACTCTAATCATTCACCCTCATGAAAAGGCTCTTTATTTCCTCTTCACTTTCTCTTTGTTTTTGCGTTAACATCTATATATGTGAGTGTTTTGCTGTTTCTCCCAGCCACTTTGATGCCAGCTTTTGATTCACTCAACTGGTATTTAAATAGTATATTCTGCATATGATTCACGTAAGCAAGTGACAGTAAAGAGATTTGTCACTCTTCTTTCACTTTTGAAGTGGTCAATTTGTCCATGCCCGATCCAATTCTTGCGTCTTGACTCATTTAAGGGTGATTCCAACTTTTATTTCCTCAAGATTTTCCATGTACCCCAACCCTTTTAGTTTTGGTGTTCTCCATCTAGACACCTACATTTCTCATAGTGGGGCATCTATCATTGCTACATCAGACCTTTTCCTGGTTTCCTTCTTTCTTTCATTTTTTTTCCCCGCACCACACTCTGTTTCATTTATATCCTTTCTCAGTTAAGTTCAGTTGGTCCTTCATCACCGACTCTTTGCAACCCCATGAATCGCAGCACACCAGGGCTACCTGTTCACTGAGTTCACTCACGCTCATGTCTATTGATTCGGTGATGCCATCCAGCCTTCCATCCTCTGTAGTCCCATTCTCGTCTTGACCCCATTCCCTCCGAGCATCTGGGTCTTTCTCAATGAGTCAACACTTTGCATGAGTGAGCAAAGTATTGGAATTTCAGCTTTAGCATCAGTCCTTCCAATGAACACCCAGGACTGATCTCCTTTAGGATGGACAGGCTGGATTTCCTTGCAGTACAAGGGACTCTCAAAAATTTTATCCATCACCGCAGTTCAAAAGCATCAATTCTTCAGCACTCAGCTTTCTTCACAGTCCAACTCTCACATTCATACATGATCACTAGAAAAACCAGATCCTTGACTAGACAAACTTTGTTGGCAATGTAATGCCACTGATTTTTAATATGCTATCTAGGTTGGGCATAACTTTCCTTCCAAAGGGTAAGCGTGTTTAAATTTCAAGGCTGCAATCACCATCTGCAGTGGTTTTGGAGCCGCAAAAAAGTAAAGTCTGACAATCTTTCCACTGTTTCCCCATCTATTTCCCATGAAGGGATGGGACCAGATGCCATGGTCTTCGTTTTCAGAATGTTGAGCTTTAAGCCAAATTTTCCAGTCTTCTCTTTGACTTTCATCAAGAGACTTTTTAGTTCCTCTTCACTTTCTGCAATAAGGTTGGTGTCATCTGCAAATCTGAGGTTATTGATATTTCTCCCGGTAATCTGAATTCCAGCTTGTGCTTCTTTCAGCCCAGCGTTTCTCATGATGTACTCTGCCTACAAGTTAAATAAGCAGGTGATAAAACAAAGCCTGATGTCCTCCTTTTCATATACAAAACCAGTCTGTTGTTCCATGCCTAGGTCTATCTGTTGCTTCCTGACCTGCATATAGGTTCCTCCAAGGCAGGTCAGGTGGTCTGGTATACCCGTCTCTTTCAGAATCTTCCACGGTTTATTGTGATTCACACAGTCAAAGGATTTGGCATAGTCAATAAAGCAGAAATAGGTGTTTATCTGGAACTCTCTTGCTTTTTTGATGATCCATCGGATATTGGCAATGCGATCTCTGGTTCCTCTGCCTTTCCTAAAACCAGCTTGAACATCTGGAAGTTCACAGTTCACATATTGCTGAAGCCTGGCTTGGAGAATTTTGAGCATTGATCTACTAGCGTGTGAAATAAGTGCAACTGTGAAGAAGTTCGAGCATTCATTGTCATTGCCTTTCTTTGGAATTGGAGTGAAAACTGACCTTTTCCAGTCCTGTGGCCACTGCTGAGTTTTCCACATTTGCTGGCATATTGAGTGCAGCACTTTCACAGCATTATCTTTCAACATTTGAGATAGTTCAACTGGAATTCTATCACCTCCACTAGCTTTGTTCATAGTGAGGCTTTCTAAGGCCCTCTCGATTTCACATTCCAAGATGTTTGGCTCTAGGTGAGTGATCACACCATTGTGATTATCTGGGTCTTGAAAGTCATTTTTGTACAATTTTCCTGTGTATTCTTGCCACCTCTCCATAATATCTTCTGCTTCTGTTTGATCCTTACCATTTCTTCCCTTTATTGAACCCATCTTTGCATGAAATATTCCCTTTGTATCTAATTTTCTTGAAGAGAACTCTAGTCTTTCCCATTATGTTGTTTTCTTCTATTTCTTTGAATTGATCTCTGAGGAAGGCTTTCTTATCTCTGTTTGCTATTCTTTTGGATCTCTGCTTTCAGATACATATATCTTTTCTTTGCTTTGCTTTTTGCTTCTCTTTTTTTCACAGCTATTTGTAAGGCCTCCTCAGGCAGCCATTTTGCATTTTTGCATTTCGTGTCTACACGGATGGTCTTAGTCCCTGTCTCCTGTACAGTGTCATAAATACCCATCCATTGGTCCTAGGGAACTTTGTCTATTAGATCTAGTCCCTTAAATCTATATTTCACTGTATAATGATAAGGGATTTGACTTAGGTCATACCTGAATGGTCTAGTGGTTTTCCCTACTTTCTTTAATTCAAGTCTGAATTTGGCAAAAAAGGAGTTCATGATCTGAGCTACAGTCAGCTCCCGGTCTTGTTTTTGCTGACTTTATAGAGTTTCTCCATCTTTGGCTGCAAAGGTAGAATTAATCTGATTTTGGTGATTTTGGTGTTGACCATCTTCTCTTGTGTTGTTGGAAGAGGGTGTTTGCTATGACCAGTGTGTTCTCTTGGAAAAACTCTATTAGCCTTTGCCCTGCTTCATTCAGTATTCCAAGGCCAAATTTGCCTGTTACTCCAAGTATTTCTTGACTTCCTACCTTTACATTCCAGTCCCCTTTAATGAAAAGGACATCTTTTTTGGATATGAGTTCTAAAAGGTCTTGCAGGTCTTCACAGTACCATTCAACTTCAGCTTCTTCAGCATTTCTCATTGGGGCAAAGGCTTGGATTACCGTGATATTGAATGGTTTGCCTTGGAAACGAACAGAGATCATTCTTTCATCTTTGAGATTGCATCTAAGTACTGCATGTAAGACTCTTTTGTTGACCATGCTGGCTCCTCCATTTCTTCTAAGGTATTCCCGTTCACAGTAGTAGATATAATGGTCATCTGAGTTAAATTCACCCATTCCAGTCCCTTTTAGTTCGCTGATACCTAGAATGTTGACGTTCACTTTTATCATCTCCGGTTTGATCACTTCCAGTTTGCCTTGATTCATGGAACTGACATTCCAATTTCCTATGTAATATTGCTCTTTACAGCATCAGACCTTGCCTCTATTACCAGTCACACCCATATCTGGATATTAGTTTTGCTTTGTCTTCATCCCTTCTTTCTTTCTGCAGTTATGTCTCCACTGATCTCCAGTAGCATATTGGATACCTACCAACCGACCCGGGGATTTCCTCTTTCAGTATCCTATCATGTGTTTCATACTGTTCATGGTGTTCTCAAGACAAGAATACTGATGTAGTTTACCATTCCCTTCTCCATAGACCACATTCTGTCAGAACTCTCCACCATTACTCGCCCATCCTGGGTGGCACCACAGGGCATGGCTTACTTTCATTGAGTTAGACAAGGCTGCAGTCCATGTGACAAGATTGGCTAGGTTTTTGAGATTATGGTTTCAGCGTGTCTGAAATCTGATGCCCTCATAAGTGAAATCTGATCCTAAAAATTGTATTCCTAAAGTTACAACATTGATAAACATTTTTGGAAAGCAAAAGTTAAGAACCAAGAATAAAAATTAGACTCATTTAAATAGTACAAGAAAAGAAAACGGAGGTCGAATTCATTCTTGTATATATAACAAGTGTTTAAAACACAGACGTGTTGTTTTTATTTGAAAGGTAATAATAGTTAACAGAAATAAAAGTTTAGGGTATTAAAAAGGCCTAGCATTGTTAAAAGTTACAGAAATCATATAGAAATAGATCTCAGAATTTAAAAAAAAAAATTGCTTTTTGGTGTCAGTACAGTGTCAGATAGTCCCTAGTTGAAGCTTGTATTTGTTGTCAAATTCTACTATTGTACCTCAGTTGAACATTAATTGAA
The DNA here is from genome assembly GCF_002263795.3 of Bos taurus. Classification (NCBI taxonomy): domain Eukaryota; kingdom Metazoa; phylum Chordata; class Mammalia; order Artiodactyla; family Bovidae; genus Bos; species Bos taurus. The sequence continues at coordinate 27,513,376 of NC_082638.1, forward strand.
TTAATTGGCATTAATTGAAGATTTATGCTGTTGAACCTATCACTTCTGGGTTGGTTTATGCTCCTTTGTTTATATTTCCTTCTTTTATTTGAAAATCTCTCCATATCTGGCTTTCAACATGAAACGAGGGTGTGGTAGCCTCTTATTTGACCTCACTTGCTCGGTGTTTTGGCGGTGAGGTGGGACACTGAAAACAAATACCTCTGGGATATGTGGGTGCTTGAGGTGGATTGACCACATTGGGCTTGCCACTGACAAATGTGACATGTTCTTCCTGGGTCCACACTGCTCAGCCTCCCTGTTGATACGTGAGGGCATGGTCCCAAGTGGGTCGTGTGTTTCATGCACTTCCCAGCCAGTCAGGCACTTAGGTGCTCAGCAAGGGCAATGACCATGATTGGCTCGGTGCTTTTTGCTCTTCACAAGTCAAAAATCTCAGGTGGCTGGTTGGAGGACAAGACACAGTCCTAGGTGGCCCATGCCTTATGCAGCTCTCTGGTCTCAACCACCCAGTTTGCTACCTGTGCCAGAGCCCACAGCCTCAGGTGTTCCATGTGTCTCTTCAGGGTAGCTGACCCCAGGCTGTCATGATCCCGGCCTATGTGAACTGTCCATGAACTCAGGAATTCATCATTAGCAAATTTCAACCAGCTTAGAGCTTGGTAGGGGATGTCTGTAGGACCAAGTTACTAGTAACCTATTTGCTTCTGCCTCTGGCAGTCATATACATTCCTCTCTACCTCCATGGAGGAAAGGGTCTTCAATGGAAGCTGGCTTGGTCTTCTTTGGTATTTTCTAGTTTTCTGGTCTGTGAGTGTGCCATGGTTCACTATGTGGACTTAGAGCCTTCTTGTAGGAAAAGTCCTTTCTAAAATGGCTGTCTCTAGTTTTCCCATGGTTTATGTTCTTTGTCACATTAGCTCCATCAGATTGTCCTCAGGGCACTAAATCCTGGTTCTAACAATACTGTGTTTGATACACCACAGGTCTCCTCCCAGACCTCATGTATGACTGTGGACAGAAGAATCTGAGTGACTTTTTGGCTAGTAATTGCATTTATTGGCATAATCTGTGTTTTTGTTGTTTTTCCCCTGGTTCTGTTTTTTTCTTTTTTTCTTTTTCCTCCCACTGACACTTTTGAGAGAGGGTTTCCTATCTTGTTTTAATTTTCCTCCTTTACGACTCCCTCTCCAAGGGGAGTCTCGTTCCCTAAAACCTTTTCTTCATGTCCATCTCTTATTTTGTCCTACCTCCTTTTTAAGAGATGGGTTTTCATTTCTTGGTTTCTAGGGACCATCAACATCGTTCAAGTTGATTTCTGGAAGGTGGTCCATGTGCAGTCGATCTTTTGATGGATTTGTGTAAGAGAAAGTGGACTGTGCCTCCTATTCCTCTAACATTATGAGACCTCCACCATGACCCTGGAAGATCCATTTTATTAACTGAAATCTTGTTGTTATTCAGTCACAAAGCCATGTCTTACTCTCTGTGACCCCTTGGACTGCACACAAGGGCTTTCTGCCCTCTGCATCACCCAGGGTCTGCCTGAAATCATATCCATTGAATGGGTGAAGCTATACAACCTTCTCCTTCGTTCTCACCCATGTCTCCTCCTGATTTCATTGTTTCCTAAGAATCAGATTTTTTTTTTTTCCACTGAGTCATTTCTTTGCTCAGGTGGTCAAAGCTTTGAAGACTCATCTTCAGCATCAGTGATTCTAATTCTTCTTCAGAGTTGATTTCCTTTATGTTTGACTGGATATATGTCCTTGCAATTCAATGGATACACACAAGTCATTCCTAGCAGAGCAGTTTGGTGTTCTCACATCTGTACATGTCTACTGGAAAGACCATAGATGTGACTCAAAGTGCCTCCATTGATCAAGTCATGTCTTCACTTTTTAACATGCTTTCTAAATTTGTGACAGCTTTTCTTCCAGGAAGAAATTGTCTTCTAATTTTATAGCTTCCATCACCATCTGCAGTGAATTTAGAGCCAAAAGAGGTAATCTGTCACTGCTTCTGTCTTTTCCACTTCCATTTCCCATGAAAGTGTGGGACCAGATGTCATGATCTTACTTTGTGTAATACTGAGAAGGAAATGGCAACCCACTCCGGTGTTCTTGCCTGGATAATCCCAGGGATTGGTGAGCCTGGTGGGTTGCCATCTCTGGGGTCACACAGAGTCGGACACAACTGAAGCAACTTAGCAGCAGCAGCAGAGAATTTAAATGTACTGTTTACCCTAAGTTTTCCTATGAACACTGAGAATTACTGTATTCTCGTACCTTTGTTTTCCCTCAATGTTTTGAATAAGAAATTGTTTTCTGAGAATATTCTATGATAGTTACTTATTATATATTATACTGCTGGTTTTAAGTTGCCTGTTAGAGCATTTGTGCCATACTTCTGTGACAACTGGGTAAAATATTGCAAAATACACAGCCTATAATATATTTTTCCATTAACATAATATATTGAGACTGTTTTTGTTATCTTGTTAGATTTTCTCCAATGTGGCTACCTCAAAAATACAAAGGAGGACAAGGAACAAGATAAATGATGTGGATGGGGGCAGGAAGCTGAACCCCGGTGGCATGAAGCAAGATAAATTTTGATCATCAGTGATTTCTATTGAAATATTTGTTACCAGAAGTTGAAAGTGATGAAAGAAAACTTTACATACTGAATTATGGAGAAGTAATTTTGATGTACACCTCATATAATTTCAGTGTTCAGCTAGTCAGAAGAGCCTGTCTATGATCTATGCACAATGCCCTTGGCATCTCTTTTAGCCATTAAGTGGGTAGCTGTTTATCCTAAATCCAGCTAGTTGACCATTGTGCATGTGGTTCCAACATGTTCCTATGCTATTACAGACTTGAATGTTTAAAATTGTATCCAATGTGGGAGAACAACAGCTTTCTTCAAACAATATCTCTAAGCAAATGAGAGTAACAATTGTATGGCCTCAAGGTTTCCTCATATGTAAGAACGCCATCTCTTATTACAGAAACAATAGTGGAAGACGAACTAGATTAAAGGAGAGCCTTTCAGCAACAGTATCTAAAGCATTCAGCCAGTAATTTATTAAGCAATGTTGGGCTTCCCAAACAGTTCATTTAAGATCTTGGGAGCAAGCAAAGTGTTTGGCCACCTGAATAATGTTGCCTAAAATTTTATTTTGACATATCCACATACATACCCATGTGTGTATGAGTTTGGGTATAAAAAAATTACATTGACTTTTAATTCCCATTAGGTATAACAACATGGAAAAATTAAAACCCAAATGCAGAATGACTCAAGACTCTACTCAGTTATTGAATATATGTAAGTGGAAATACTTCAAAATATGTTTTATTGGCTACATCTAACATATAAGGGCTCTTTTATACCACTCCCCTCTCTCCTTTTAATAAATACCTACCAATTTTCAAAAGTTTGCCCAGGTTTAATGAAAAAATACTCAGATATAGAAAAAAATACATATATATTTATATATATATGAGAAGGTGACGGCACCCCACTCCATTACTCTTGCCTGGCCAATCCCATGGATGGAGGAGCCTGGTAGCTGCAGTCCATGGTGTCACAAATAGATCGGTACAACTGAGTGACTTCCCTTTCACTTTTCACTTTCATGCATTGGAGAAGGACATAGCAACCCACTCGAATGTTCTTGCCTGGAGAATCCTGGGACAGAGGAGCCTGGTGGGCTGCCGTCTGTGGGGTCACACAGAGTTGGACACGTCTGAAGTGACAGCAGATATACCTATTTATATGCATATTTATGTATATAGATATACAAATATCTATATAAAATAGATATATTTCCATTGCAGAAAATGTTGATACCAACCTTAGATCTCAGAATTTTTTCCAACTCCATGCTCCAGGTCAACAGGAAATAGCCAAAGTTGTTGCTGACTCAAACAGTTCAAGAGCTGGGAAGCCTGTAGACCTCCTCATTTTCCAAGAGTAATTTTAATCAGAGAAGCTAGAAAAGCCAGAAATTAAGGAAAATAATCAAGCAACAGAAGATAGTAATGATACTTTCACTTTTAACTTTCATGCATTGGAGAAGGAAATGGCAACCCATTCCAGTGTTCTTCCCTGGAGAATCCCAGAGACAGGGGAGCCTGGTGGGCTGCCGTCTATGGGGTCACACAGAGTCGGACACGACTGAGGTGATGTAGCAGACGTAGCAGAAAGGTCTTTAGTTCCTCCTCAAAGGCCATAGATAACATTCTGAGCAATACACTGTGAACAGTTTTAGAGATGTTAAAGCTCCAACCAGGCTGAAATGTACGTACATAGACCACAGAGTAGTTGGAAGCAGACGGTCGATGATGTTGACTCCCAATATCCTCAGTAACAGGTCATTAGTACAATGCCTCAAAACTGATCACAGGTGTGTGATCAGTCATTAAAATCCTTCCCCTGAAAGTATTTGTGAATTTGGGTCTTTGAAGCACCAAAGACTGCTAGGAAACCTTGCTCAGTCCTACAATAAACACATGCTTTCACTGTAACTCAGTCAGTTGATTGATTTTACTTCACAGTAGCGAGTAGACCCAAGTTTGCATGGGTAACAGTAATGAATATTAAGAATGTGTGTCTAGAAGGATGATAAATCGCTTTTAGTTCAGATTTCAAGTAGATTTATTGATATGATTTTTCTGTGTAAAAATTCTTTAGGAATGAGGTTTTGCAGCCTTCATGGCTTTGGTTAGTATTTCTGTAAGCAGTGTGTATTTTAAGTTGATGCTGAAGTAAGCACTGGTTGAACATTATCCTTCAATTGCTCGAAGACCAGTGACTTTGTGATGTCACAGTTACCCTTCAATTGCTAGGTGACTTTGAGGACCTCTGTGATGGTCTAGAGAGGTCTGTAGGCCAGCCAAGCAGCATTTGAAGTTGCAGTGTGTAAAATCAGACAAATGAGAAAAATATCTGAAGAAAGACTTTCTTTGAGATGGCACATATTTCTTCAGAAATTCAAGATGGGACACTCTAAGGATGAATCAACTGGTTCAGAAACCTCCTTAGATCTTCTTTGTATGATTATACACTTACTAGGGACTCAGTTTTGAGATCTATGATTGAAGAATATGCTTTTCAGGCTTTGTCTGAGGATCTTGTGATAAAAAGGCTATGCTACACAAATTCTGTCTCTGAAACAGATGAGCTGAATGATTTTCTTTCACATTTCCACAAAACTTTGGAGTATAGTTGCAAATTATCAGCTGGAATCTATTAGGTAGGATGAGAGTGGTGTATGTATAGTGATCAGTGAAGAACTTTTTAAAAAGGTCTTGAAAAGAAAGGAGCCTTTCAGAATATTTGAAACCAACAGTATGAAAAGTTTAGTTTGACAGCTTAACCTTTATGGGTTTAATAAAAAGCAACAAACTTTTCAAAGATCTGCTTCACAAGCGGACTTTCTGGAAGAAAACATCTCTCTTTTGAGCAAAGTATTCCAAAAATTTCACTTATTAGCAATACATAAGATTAAATCTTGTGACCTAGAAAGCATGTTCACATATGTAGCTAAAACGAATTTGAAATTGAGATAGGGAGGAGGAGCCAAGATGGCGGAGGAGTAGGACAGGGAGAACACTTTCTCCCCCACAAATTCATCAAAAGAGCATTTAAACGTCGAGTAAATTCCACAAAACAACTTCTGAATGCCGGCAGAGGACATCAGGCACCCAGAAAAGCAATCCAACTCTTCGAAAGGAGGTAGGAAAAAATATAAAAGACAAAAAAAGAGACAAAAGAGGGAGGGACGGAGTTCCGTCCCGGGAAGGGAGTCTTAAAAAGAGAGAAGTTTACAAACACCAGGAAACCTTCTCACTGCCGAATCTGTGCCGAGCTTTGGAAGCACAGAGGGCAACATAACAGGAAGAAAAAATGAATAAACAATTAAAACTCGAAGATTGCGAGTCCTACGGTAACTCCCCCAGCGGAGAAGCAGCGTAGACGCCTGCACGCGCCATTAGCAAGTGGGGGCTGGGCAGGGAGGCGCAGCGCGGGCTGCATCGCTTAGAGTAAGAATCTGGCCTGAATACCCTGAGCACTATCTGAGCGAAATAATCTGGGCTAGCAAACCAGACTGTGGGATATCTACCACGCGAAAAGCCAGCCCCAACTTAAGACACCGCCAGGCCCGTGCACGGAACAAAGAATTGAACAGAGATAGCCGGCTGCAGACCTTCCCCCTCCAGTGACAGGCAGCCAGAGCCGGAAGGGGGCAATCGCAGCCCCAGAGAGACATTATCTATAAAACTGTAAGCAGGCTTCTTTGCTAACTAAAACTTCTTGGGGGTCTGGACGGTTAACATCTGCCTGAGAAGGTGCGCCGGTTTTACACCCAGATAACCGAGTGGCGGGGAGGCGATAAGTCGCAGCATTGGCGCTCGCCAAACACCTCATCACTTGAGCTGCTCGGACCTGGGAAGAGCACAAAACTCAGGCCCAACTGAGTCTGCGCCTCTGAGGACTACCCGAGTGCCTGAACCTGAGCGGCTTGGACGTGGGAGGTACATGCAGCCCAGGGCCAGCCTCGGATTGTTCCCGGAGGAACAACCTAGAGCCCGAGCAGTGTGGGCAGGGAGGCTACACGCGCCGTGAGCGGGGGCAGACCCAGTGTGGCTGAGGCACTGCGAGCGCACGCCAGTGTTATTTGTTTGCAGCATCCCTCCCTCCCTCCCCACAGCGCGACTGAACAAAGAGAAGAAATACAGCTCCACCCATCAGAACACCGACACAAGCTTCCCTAAAAGGAAACCTTGACAAACCACCTGTACAAAGCCACACACAGTGAGGAAAAGCCACAATAAAGAGAACTCCACAAACTGCCAGAATACAGAAAGGACACCCCAAACTCAGCAATTTAAACAAGATGAAGAGACAGAGGAATAGCCAGCAGATAAAGGAACAGGATAAATGCCCACCAAACCAAACAAAAGAGGAAGAGATAGGGAATCTACCTGATAAAGAATTACGAATAATGATAGTGAAATTGATCCAAAATCTTGAAATTAAAGTGGAATCACAGATAAATAGCTTGGAGACAAGGATTGAGAAGATGCAAGAAAGGTTTAACAAGGACCTAGAAGAAATAAAAAAGAGCCAATATATAATGAATAATGCAATAAATGAAATTAAAAACACTCTGGAGGCAACAAATAGTAGAATAACAGAGGCAGAAGATAGGATTAGTGAATTAGAAGATAGAATGGTAGAAATAAATGAATCAGAGAGAATAAAAGAAAAACGAATTAAAAGAAATGAGGACAATCTCAGAGACCTCCAGGACAATATTAAACACTACAACATTCAAATCATAGGGGTTCCAGAAGAAGAAGACAAAAAGAAAGACCATGAGAAAATACTTGAGGAGATAATAGTTGAAAACTTCCCTAAAATGGGGAAGGAAATAATCACCCAAGTCCAAGAAACCCAGAGAATCCCAAACAGGATAAACCCAAGGCGAAACACCCCAAGACACATATTAATCAAATTAACAAAGATCAAACACAAAGAACAAATATTAAAAGCAGCAAGGGAAAAACAACAAATAACACACAAGGGAAATCCCATAAGGATAACAGCTGATCTTTCAATAGAAACACTTCAAGCCAGGAGGGAATGGCAAGACATACTTAAAATGATGAAAGAAAATAACCTACAGCCCAGATTATTGTACCCAGCAAGGATTTTATTCAAGTATGAAGGAGAAATCAAAAGCTTCTCAGACAAGCAAAAGCTGAGAGAATTCTGCACCACCAAACCATCTCTACAACAAATACTAAAGGATATTCTCTAGACAGGAAACACAAAAATGGTGTATAAATTCGAACCCCAAACAATAAAGTAAATGGCAACGGGATCATACTTATCAGTAATTACCTTAAACGTAAATGGGTTGAATGCCCCAACCAAAAGACAAAGACTGGCTGAATGGATACAAAAACAAGACCCCTACATATGTTGTCTACAGGAGACCCACCTCAAAACAGGGGACACATACAGACTGAAAGTGAAGGGCTGGAAAAAGATTTTCCATGCAAATAGGGACCAAAAGAAAGCAGGAGTAGCAATACTCATATCAGATAAAATAGACTTTAAAACAAAGGTTGTGAAAAGAGACAAAGAAGGTCACTACATAATGATCAAAGGATCAATCCAAGAAGGAGATATAACAATTATAAATATATATGCACCCAACATGGGAGCACCGCAGTATGTAAGACAAATGCTAACAAGTATGAAAGGAGAAATTAACAAAAACACAATAATAGTGGGAGACTTTAATACCCCACTCACACCTATGGATAGATCAACTAAACAGAAAATTAACAAGGAAACACAAACTTTAAACGATACAATAGACCAGTTAGACCTAATTGATATCTATAGGACATTTCATCCCAAAACAATGAATTTCACCTTTTTCTCAAGCGCACATGAAACCTTCTCCAGGATAGATCACATCCTGGGCCATAAAGCTAGCCTTGGTTAATTCAAAAAAATAGAAATCATTCCAAGCATCTTTTCTGACCACAATGCAGTAAGATTAGATCTCAATTACAGGAGAAAAACTATTAAAATTTCCAACATATGGAGGCTGAACAACACGCTGCTGAATAACCAACAAATCACAGAAGAAATCAAAAAAGAAATCAAAATTTGCATAGAAACGAATGAAAATGAAAACACAACAACCCAAAACCTGTGGGACACAGTAAAAGCAGTCCTAAGGGGAAAGTTCATAGCAATACAGGCACACCTCAAGAAACAAGAAAAAAGTCAAATAAATAACCTAACTCTACACCTAAAGCAACTAGAAAAGGAAGAAATGAAGAACCTCAGGGTTAGTAGAAGGAAAGAAATCTTAAAAATTAGAGCAGAAATAAATGCAAAAGAAACAAAAGAGACCATAGCAAAAATCAACAAAGCCAAAAGCTGGTTCTTTGAAAGGATAAATAAAATTGACAAACCATTAGCCAGACTCATCAAGAAACAAAGGGAGAAAAATCAAATCAATAAAATTAGAAATGAAAATGGAGAGATCACAACAGACAACACAGAAATACAAAGGATCATAAGAGACTATTACCAACAATTATATGCCAATAAAATGGACAACGAGGAAGAAATGGACAAATTCTTAGAAAAGTACAACTTTCCACAACTCGACCAGGAAGAAATAGAAAACCTTAACAGACCCATCACAAGCATGGAAATTGAAACTGTAATAAAAAATCTTCCAGCAAACAAAAGCCCAGGTCCAGACGGCTTCACAGCTGAATTCTACCAAAAATTTAGAGAAGAGCTTACACCTATCCTGCTCAAACTCTTCCAGAAAATTGCAGAGGAAGGTAAACTTCCAAACTCATTCTATGAGGCCACCATCACCCTAATACCAAAACCTGACAAAGATGCCACAAAAAAAGAAAACTACAGGCCAATATCACTGATGAACATAGATGCAAAAATCCTTAACAAAATTCTAGCAATCAGAATCCAACAACACATTAAAAAGATCATACACCTTGACCAAGTGGGCTTTATCCCAGGGATGCAAGGATTCTTCAATATCCGCAAATCAATCAATGTAATACACCACATTAACAAATTGAAAAACAAAAACCATATGATTATCTCAATAGATGCAGAGAAAGCCTTTGACAAAATTCAATACCCATTTATGATAAAAACTCTCCAGAAAGCAGGAATAGAAGGAACATACCTCAACATAATAAAAGCTATATATGACAAACCCACAGCGAACATTATCCTCAATGGTGAAAAATTGAAAGCATTTCCTCTAAAGTCAGGAACAAGACAATGGTGCCCACTTTCACCATTACTATTCAACATAGTTTTGGAAGTTTTGGCCACAGCAATCAGAGCACAAAAAGAAATAAAAGGAATCCACATTGGAAAAGAAGAAGTAAAACTCTCACTATTTGCAGATGACATGATCCTCTACATAGAAAACCCTAAAGACTCCACCAGAAAATTACTAGAACTAATCAATGATTATAGTAAAGTTGCAGGATATAAAATCAACACACAGAAATCCGTTGCATTCCTATACACTAATAATGAGAAAACAGAAAGAGAAATTAAGGAAACAATTCCATTCACCATTGCAACGAAAAGAATAAAATACTTAGGAATATATCTACCTAAAGAAACTAAAGACCTATATATAGAAAACTATAAAACACTGGTGAAAGAAATCAAAGAGGACACTAATAGATGGAGAAATATACCATGTTCATGGATTGGAAGAATGAATATAGTGAAAATGAGTATACTACCCAAAGCAATTTATAGATTCAATGCAATCCCTATCAAGCTACCAACAGTATTCTTCACAGAGCTAGAACAAATAATTTCACAATTTGTATGGAAATACAAAAAACCTCGAATAGCCAAAGCGATCTTGAGAAAGAAAAATGGAACTGGAGGAATCAACCTACCTGACTTCAGGCTCTACTACAAAGCCAAAGTTATCAAGACAGTATGGTACTGGCACAAAGACAGAAATATAGATCAATGGAACAAAATAGAAAGCCCAGAGATAAATCCACGCACATATGGACAGCTTATCTTTGACAAAGGAGGCAAGAATATACAGTGGATTAAAGACAATCTCTTTAACAAGTGGTGCTGAGAAATCTGATCAACCACTTGTAAAAGAATGAAACTAGAACACTTTCTAACACCATATACAAAAATAAACTCAAAATGGATTAAAGATCTCAATGTAAGACCAGAAACTATAAAACTCCTAGAGGAGAACATAGGCAAACACTCTCTGACATACATCACAGCAGGATCCTCTATGACCCACCTCCGAGAATATTGGAAATCAAAGCAAAAATAAACAAATGGGACCTAATTAAACTTAAAAGCTTCTGCACATCAAAGGAAACTATTAGCAAGGTGAAAAGACAGCCTTCAGAATGGGAGAAAATAATAGCAAATGTAGTAACCGACAAACAACTAATCTCAAAAATATACAAGCAACTCCTACAGCTCAATTCCAGAAAAATAAATGACCCAATCAAAAAATGGGCCAAAGATCTAAATAGACATTTCCAAAGAAGACATACAGATGGCTAACAAACACGTGAAAAGATGCTCAACATCACTCCTTATCAGAGAATTGCAAATCAAAACCACTATGAGGTACCATTTCACGCCAGTCAGAATGGCTGCGATCCAAAAGTCTACAAATAATAAATGCTGGAGAGGGTGTGGAGAAAAGGGAACCCTCTTACACTGTTGGTGGGAATGCAAACTAGTACAGCCACTATGGAGAACAGTGTGGAGATTCCTTAAAAAAACGGGAAATAGAACTGCCTTGTGATCCAGCAATCCCATCACTTGGCATACACACTGAGGACACCAGAAGGGAAAGAGACACGTGTACCCCAATGTTCATCTCAGCACTGTTTCTAATAGGCAGGACATGGAAGCAACCTAGATGTCCATCAGCAGATGAATGGATAAGAAAGCCGTGGTACATATACACAATGGAGTATTACTCAGCCATTAAAAAGAATACATCTGAGTCAGTTCTAATGAGGTGGATGAAACTGGAGCCTATTATACAGAGTGAAGTAAGCCAGAAGGAAAAACATAAATACAGTATACTAACGCATATATATGGAATTTAGAAAGATGGTAATGATAACCCTGTATACGAGACAGCAAAAGAGACACTGATGTATGGAGCAGTCTTATGGACTCTGTGGGAGAGGGAGAGGGTGGGAAGTTTTGGGAGAATGGCATTGAAACACGTGAAATGTAAAAAAAAAAAAAAAGAAAGAAATTGAGATAGTAAATTTTTTTAAAAAAGTTTTGTTTTGAAGTTGAGAACAGCTGGAGGTTAAAATATTGGATGTTTAAAAAACTTTCCTAGCAATATTAAACCAGATACAAGTCCTGATGCCACTTAAAGTGGTATTTACTGTATATATACAACATATTTTTAGTTGAGCATAATTGCTTTTAACATATTACCTGTTAAAACTACTAATGGAGGTGTTTTATTTGATGCTATTTAATTGGTGTCATTAAAGGAATAATTTTTTATAGCTTAGCTTTGATTGTCAGTTTTACCTTGGTTTATAAAGAAACTAAATAAGTTTTTCTTTGATTTTAGTTACAAACCTACTATAAATCAAATTCCAAACAGGCCATCCCCAACTTTTAGTAAGAATGCAAAGAAGACTTGGAATTAACAATGTGTCTCTAATATCTTCATTAGTTCAAGATAACAAGACGTATGTTAAAGCAAGGGTCAACAAAGATGATCATAACTCTGACTTTCTTCGAGAAACGAGTGGAGAGAGTGCATTTTCAGCCTCCAGAACTTTAAATGTGCCATACATACCAAAGCCTCATAGCAGCCAGATATTTGCTAATACAAGCGCTGTAAGTCCATGTGACTTACCTTCCCCATCACCAATATCACTTAGACAAACAGACCAGATTGTAGTAGATCAACCTGCTGTTTTTAAAACACTGAGCATTTTTAATTGGCACTCACATAGCAGCTACACTCAGGTAAATGGCCACGTTGAGGACTTCGCTACTACAACTACATCTACTTCTCAAAACCACATTGTGTCTCCATTACAAAGCAGTTATTCCAGACTGATGGTGGAATCTTCTAAATTTCCAGTCACATATAGCAATATGTCAGCACATGACAGCCCTTTTCCTATCCTGCAAGAGACAGGCAACTCATGGTCCTCAATGTCAATGATCGCTTATACATCTGCCTCCTCTCTTTCAAGTCAACTGATCAACAATCATCATCAGATGAAAACTATGCTAATTAAAACTGACCTATCAAATAAGTGTCAGATTATGGAGCCTAAAGAAGATTGAACTTTATATTGGGAGATGTCAACAAATACCTAAAATTCTTGCATTTCAACAATAAATTTACATATTCATCTTCATAGTTTCATTTTCTATTTTCAAACAATGAAGAGTAAAATTACGCTTTAGTTCAAATGGCTGGCTATTTTACTGCACGGTTTTATAAACTCTACAGTTCAAGACAAAATTTGTTATGCATCCTAGGTAAATGACACCTGATCTAATGTTTGTAAGCAAAAAAAAAAAAAAAAAAAAAGAGAGAGAGAGAGAACCAAGGGAAAATAGATAATGGATGTAAAGTGATTTCTGAAATCATCCCTGCTGAAATGAATGGGTGGCTCAATTAGGATGGCATGGGTGAAGGAAGAGATGCAAATAAAATCAGAAAAATGGAAATACACAGGATGTACCTTAGTGTGTTCACAGTTACCTTATATTCTATTAGTTACTGGTAGAGTCTTAAAAGGTTAGACAGCAGATTTTCTTCATTATAGAAAGTCATTTCATCCTTGAAATATAGACAGTGTAGCATGTCCAAAATCATGATCACCATTATACCATGACTGTGTACCAAAGATAACATGACATAATCAGTGATTGTCCCATGGTAAGCACAAGATATATAGTTTACAGGTGGTATGCTGTAGGGTTATTTCTGCTCTACTGTCCTTAAGGCATGCCTTTATTTCCTGACACCAAGATCCACTCTATATTTCCTAAGACATGTTTCAATGTTGCTTATCTGTCCCCACAGAGACAGATACATTCCTGATGGTGTTTGCAGCACATCAGCATGGTCAACAAGTTCTTTGAAGACATGATATATTTTCCTTAGTAATTTCATTATCTTTCTTTTCTGGAGCTACAGTCACACAAACTATTTTCAGTCATGCTAAGACCCTTCTCAAATTTTTGCCTCAATTCTTTCTTGGGGTTGGAAGGAACTTCTGTTTGCCCTCCTACCAAGGTGAGTGCAGATATCATGTCTTCAATGTGTTTTATGTCTACTCTCATTTTTTAATGTATCTTTCACATCAGGTGAAACTTAGAGCCTGCAAATGACACATTTTAAGCACTTACTAAATTATCAATAAAGAAATGTAATAACCAATCAATGCTCTACACATTACTTAACAGCATCCTATAATGTGCACTTATCATAATTCACCTTTCCTATTTGCTGAGAAATTATTACAAGTTGATACCTATTTATTGTATTTACATGAATGTTAAATGTGGGAATTCAAATTATAAAATGATTGCTGCTTTTATGAAATTTACAGTCTACAATAACCCATTCTAAGCATGTTGTTTCAGGCCACAGTTCCCTAAAATGCAGTAGTAGTTACAGAGACATGAATCCAAAGGGGTGGGAGGAGAAGAAGAAAAGGAATCATTTATTTTAATAATCTAGAAAAGTCATGGAGTAAGCAAGGATCAAAATCAATGGTGGATCCTAAATATATTTCAGTTTGAAATACTCTGAACAGAGTCCCTGCTTGTTGGACTATCCACACTGTCATGAAGACTACCTAGAAATATTGGCAATCTCAAATTTGTGGTCATTCCTTCAGATGGCAGTGGGAACATCAAGTCATGTCCCTGTTTTGGTATGGTAACCCCCATAGGACAACACCAAGTTAAGTTCAACGTTCTCATTCTTGCAGCTAATGGACAGTGAAATCTGTCGAATATCTGTGTAGTTAAGGGAGTGGTAGAAAAATCACACTCTTTTTCTTTCACTGAAATGTTTTGCTAAATGTAAGAGAGCATACTATGCTTTAGAGAGGTGAGCATTTTGGAGCCATTGTAAGAGTTATTGAAATTGGTGTCCTTAGTAATCATTTCAAGACCAAAGTCCAATAGCCTTGTTTTAAATTTCAGGTGTCTTACTATGTAGTCAAATTTGCATGCTTTGTACAATATCACCTTAAAGGCAATTCCATCTTCCATTTCATTGCCTTGTACTGACTAATCCTTCTCAGTCCCTTTTATCTTCTTTTCATGCTCTGCTTTGAGTGGCAGGTCCTTCTCAAAAAGAACAGGATTAATTCATGTCATTCTCTGTCATAACTTGGAAGAGGCATGGATAAGGATATTCAACATATCATGTTGAAAAGCTGCTGTTTTTGTTCCTTCATGAGAGCATATTAGTAAACTGTACTTCAATTGTCTGATCAAAAGAAGCCTGGTAAATGATCCTTTACCTTGATGATCAATTCCCAGATGGCTTCAACATATTGGTGCCTGTAATTCTCAAAAGAATAAAGAAAATAGCTCAATACATTAGGGAAACATTGTACATGAATTCAAATTTTCTTTCCTTTATGCATTTACCTTATAATTGGTGCCTAAAATTGTAAAACAATGGAAACAGATTCAGACTTTCATTGTAAAACAATGGAAACGGTTTCAGTGGAAACAGTGTCAGACTTTATTTTTGGGGGCTCCAAAATCACTGCAGATGGTGACTGCAGTCATGAAATTAAAAGACCCTTACTCTTTGGAAGGAAAGTTTGGACCAACCCAGATAGCATGTTGAAAAATAGAGACATTACTTTGCCAACAAAAGTCCATCTAGTCAAGGCTATGGTTTTTCCAGTGGCCATGTATGGAAATGAGAGCTGGACTGTGAAGAAAGCTGAGAGCCAAAGAATTGATGTTTTTGAACTGTGGTGTTGGAGAAGACTCTTGAGAGTCCCTTGGACTGCAAGGAGATCCAACCAGTCCATCCTAAAAGAGATCAGCCCTGTGTGTTCTTTGGAAGGAATGATGCTAACGCTGAAACTCCAGTACTTTAGCCACCTCATGGGAAGGGTTGACTCATTGGAAAAGACTCTGATGCTGGGAGGGATTTAGGGCAGGAGGAAAAGGGAACGACAGAGGATGAGATGGCTGGATGGCATCACCAACTCGATGGATGTGAGTTTGAATGAGTTCTGGAAGTTGGTGATGGACAGGGAGTCCTGGCCTGCTGCGATTTATGGGGTTGCAGAATCGGACATGACTGAGAGACTTAACTGAACTGAACTGAACTGAAAATTGTAAAAGTAAAAACAAAAATGTAAGTGAGGTAAATATGGCAAATTGAGGCAAAAAGTAGAAATATTGGATGGAGAAGGTTAGAGGATGAAATTGGATGCTTAAAATATAACAAGCAAAATTGTAACTGCAGGGCCTAACGAGGTCAAAATGACTTCCACATTGTTACCCTGCATTATTTTCATTTTAGCAAATCACAGAAGTTTTACATGCAAAATATTCTAAGATCCCATGGGATCCAGAACAACGTTATGTATAGCAAAGCATTCTGACTTAAAATGTCACTAGACTGAAATCATTCAACTACAAAATAACTTCCAACCTTAAGCCTAAAAACAAATATCAGAGAACTCTGTGCAGTTCGTAGGTTTCCTTCTGTGAGTCCTTTGGTTTTATTTTCCTTTCATAATTGTGTTTTGAGTATATAAGACTGAGACTGTGCTTGTGTGTGTGTGTGCACATCAGATTAAAAATGTGTTTGTGAGTGTATGTCTAGGTTCTCCTTTGGACTTTTATGTTAGAGATTTCGGCTGAAGAAATGGCTAATTCAAAAATATAAAGAGGCACAAATTAAAATGCCCACTCAAATCATCCCTCCCCTCCGTCTCCCACAGAGTCCAAAAGACTGTTCTATACATTTGTGTCTCTTTTCCTGTCTCACATACAGGGTTGTCATTACCATCTTTCTAAATTCCATATATATGCCTTAGTATACTGTGGAGAAGGCAATGGCACCCCACTCCAGTACTCTTGCCTGGAAAATCCCATGGAGGGAGGAGCCTGGTAGGCTGTAGTTTATGGGATCGCTAAGAAGTAGACACGATGGAGAGACTTCACTTTCACTTTTCACCTTCATGCATTGGAGAAGGAAATGGCAATCCACTCCAGAATTCTTGCCTGAAGAATCTCAGGGATGGCGGAGCCTGGTGGGCTGCTGTCTATGGGGTCACACAGAGTCGGACATGACTGAAGTGACTTAGAAGCATACTGTGTTGGTGTCCTTCTTTCTGGCTTAATTCACTCTGTATAATAGGCTCCAGTTTCA
The DNA here is from genome assembly GCF_002263795.3 of Bos taurus. Taxonomy (NCBI): domain Eukaryota; kingdom Metazoa; phylum Chordata; class Mammalia; order Artiodactyla; family Bovidae; genus Bos; species Bos taurus. The sequence goes on from NC_082638.1 coordinate 27,530,378, forward strand.
TCCACCTCATTAGAATGGATTCAAATTGAAACATGTATAATATCATATAAGAAATGAATTGCCAGTCCAGGTTTGATGCAGGATACAGGAAGCTTGGGGCTGGTGCACTGGGATGACCACTGGGATGGTATGGGGAGGGAACTAGAAGGAGGGTTCAGGATGGGGAACACATGCACACCCTTGGCAGACACATGTTGATGTATGGCAAAACCAATACAATATTGTAAAGTAAAAAATAAACATAATAATAATAATAATAAATGCCAAAAAGCTCAAGACAACTGGCTGAGTTTCAGAAGTTGAAAGCATTTCAGTAATAACCAAGCTACTCCATCCTAACTTTTGTACAAACTATTGTACTCTCCCAATCACCTAGCAAAAATTTAATGGGACCTTAGATGTTTATTATGTCTGGCAATAACAAAACACAAACCTGCTAATATGGCAGTACCAGAGAAGGCTCAGTAGATGCCTGAAGTTTCAACCAGGCCTTCCTATAATAGGATACTACCTTCCTACAGGAGGCTGGACACTCACCAATAACAAAGAATACTCTTAGGCATCAAAGAACCTAAGGATGAAATCTATAATTCTATTCCCACATGGCCGACATTGATTTCCCCCTTCCCAAGAGTATCTGACAGACAGTTAAAATAGAAGGAAGTTATAACATAGCCCACATACTTCTTACATAATACCTTAAATGTCCAAGCCCAACTACACTACTAAGATGATGACAATACAGGAGTTCCAGCTTCAAATCTGTGTGGCAGTCATCATATAAACATTTTATGAATATTTGAGATGCACTGATAGTACAAATCTATTAAGCCAGAAGCCTTGAGATCTGATTCAAAGAGGAAAACTGTGTACTCCATGTCCTCAGTTTTATGGGACATTCACACGCATTCACACATTTCCACAATCCTCAACCTTTATCTGAAGTCAAAAACTGACATTAAGAGGAATGGTCTATTTACACAGAAGCCAAGCGTAAAAGTCAAAAATGGATCCAGTCTCGTACATACTTCCATGCTCAGTAATGGAACCCCTTGTAAGCATTCCTAAGGGCAACTAGGATAAACAACTCAAAGATGCTTCTCCCAGGATAAGAGAGGTTGATTGAGAAGCTATAAGTGTGCTTAACTTAGAGATAACCCTTAAGATCACATACCATTCCTGTTAACACATCAGAAGATGGACAGCTCTACCAGGTATTTACAGACAATGTCTGCTTCTGCCTAAGGCCAAGCTTATAGATCCAAGTGGCAGGTGGGATAAGGTTTCCATCTCAGGATATCATATGACACCGCCGGTGTTCTCCTTCTCTGGGAAGCTTTAAAAAGACATTGTGGGAAGTACAATATGAGGGAGGAAAACAAGGAAACTGACAAGAGCTGTGTTCTTTCTAAATGTCCCAAATCTCACTTATCATTCCAATTACAATGACAGACTTAACATGCAATCTGAACCATGTCCCAAGCATTGCCAGTTCTAACTTTTTGATGTTGTTCAGTCACTCAGACTTGTCAGACTCTTGTGACTCCATGTACAGCAAGAACCCAGGGCTCACCTGCCATTCAAATCTCCCAGAGTTGTATTCAAACCCATGACCTTTGAGTCAACAATGCTTTTCAGCCATCTCACCCTCTGTCGTTTCCTTCTTCTCCTGTGCTCAATCTTTCCCAGCATCAGTTTCTTCCCAGTGATTTTGCTCTTGGCTTCAAGAGGCTGATATATTGGCTCTTCATGTGCAGCATCAGTCCTTCTGAGAATAATCTGAAATCATTTCCTTCACACTTTATTAGTTTGAACTCCATTCTCAACATGTCTTCTCTAGCCCTCCTGTTGTAAAGCATCTATATTTTGGCAGTCAGTTCTTGTGTTCCTGCTCACTCCTCCATACATTACTCCTGAAAATCAACTTTGACCATTCAGGCCTTTTTCAATAATCTCTCAGCTTTGTAATATGGTTTTGAGATTGGTCATAGCTTTTCATCCAATGGGCAAGTGCCTTTTTGTTTCATGGCTTCAGTCACATCACGCAGTCATATCAGAGATCAAGAAAGTGAAACCTGTCACTAATTCAATTGTATCTCATTAAAATATCTCAAAATGATGGGGCCAAATTCCATGATCTTATGTTTTGTGTCTGTTTTTGTATTGAGTTTTAATTCAGCTTTTTCAATTTCTCCTTTCACCTTTAGTTCCTAGTGTTTTTCAGCCATTTATATGTTGTCATCTTAAAACTAAGGTTATTCATACTTCTCACAGTAATTTTGTTTCCCACTTCAGATTCTTTCAGCAAGTTACTTTCCATGAAGTACTCTGCACATAAGTCAAATAAGCTGGATGAAAATATATAGCCTTGATGTATTTCCTTCTCCATTTCCTGGAGAAGGAAGTGGCAACCCACTCCAGTGTTCTTGCCTGGAGAATCCCAGGGAAGGGGAAGCCTGGTGGGCTGCCGTCTATGGGGTCACATAGAGTCGGACACGACTGAAGTGACTTAGCATAGCACAGCATTTCCTTCCCTATTTTGTACCAGTTCATTGTTCTTTGTCCAATTCCAACTCCTGTGTCTTGACTTGCCTCCAGCCTTCCGTGGAAACAGGGACAGTAGTCTGGTATTCTTATCTCCTTAAGAATTTTCCACAATTTGTTGTGACCCTCACAGTCAAAGGTCTTCCCTGGTGTATCAGATGATAAAGCATCTGCCTGCAATGGGGCAGAACCAGTTTGGTACCTGGGTTTGGAAGATTCCCAGGAGAAGGAAATGGTAGGCTACAGTCCATGGGGTCACAAAGAGTCAGACACGACTGAATGACCTCATTTTCACACATAGTCGAAGCCAGTAAGAGGTAATAAAGTAGATGTAGATGACTTTATGAAGCCCCCTTGCTTTTTTCTATGATCCAAACTCAATTTAAGGTTTACCTATTAATATTACATGAGTACGACTAACTATACCTGCCTGTTCTCTTTTATATATATATATATATATATATATATATATATATATATATATATATATATATATATATATATATTTTTTTTTTTTTCCTCAGTCTCTCTTTTTCAAGCTATCATCTACATATTTTTACGTTCCTGGGCATTTGCCACCTTCTTATACAATAATTAAATTATTATCATGCCAGTCTCTGGCCTTTGACACCTCTGTAAAACAACTAAGTTTCCAGGACAGAATGAATCTGTGCTCTGGGAAAACGTCAGGACATTTTGATAAATAGCTAGATATTTTCAGGAAATGACTGATTTTGAGAAAAATTCCTGTACCATCACTTATCTGGAAAAGAACTATGTTTCCTCATGTTGATGAGAATTTCTCATTAGCAGAAATTTTAGGAAAAATAAATGTGCTTATTGGAATGTTCATGTTAGTGAAGTACCAATTATGTGAGTATGTATGTAGCCTCCCATCAGACAGATTAATTTATGTCAAGCAAATTTGTTGTTTCACCAGCATGTCTAAAAGAATTACCTAGTTTGCCTAGAAAGGAGATCAAAACTTCTGATTTGACAGAAAGTAAAAGAGCACATTGAGTGCAACTCTCTCCATGGAAGCATCACAAATAACCCTTCTATAAAGGCAACAGTTCCTCCAGAGCATCAAATGAATATTAGCAGACGATCTTGCTTAAGAGAGACTATATGAAAAGTAGACATAACTGGGAAGAACGGAGGGAAGATGGGAGAAGGAGGACGAGACAAATAGAAACAAATATGTGTCCTGGGTTAGGATTTGGAGAAGCAAGGAATAGATTGAGGATTCAGATAAGTCACCTCACTAAACTTAAATTTCTTTTGACTGAAAGGAAGCAAGGTGAAGAAGATGATGACATTTAGTTTGTCTAGAGTGAGAATCAAATAGAGAATGTGTTGTGTGGTCCTGCATCCCCCAAACTGCAATGCAGGTCAAGTAGTGTGCATAGGGCCTGGAAGATGAAACATGAGGTTAGAAAGCCAACCTGGGAGGGTTGGTTTTTGACTATGTGGAGATGGAATGTTGGATCTGTGATGACAAGGTGTGTAGAAAGGAATGGCTTTTGAAAATTCCCAAACTGACAAAGAAGCAGGACCTTAGGGCTCAAGTCACCCAGCGAGGTGGTGAGAGTATTGAATTTTCCCCTCTTGCCACATACTAAGACCTACTATCAGATGATAGAAAAGACTAGCCAGAACTACCACCCATGCTTCTGCCACCACAAGCTAGAAGATGATCGCATTAGCGCCATATCATTTCTGCCTGTGATTGCTGGTTTCTCAGAAAAACTGACACCACCAGGGTTCCAAAACTCCAAGCACCTGTAAAATGTGATGGCTTTTTCAAAGATCTGCTTCACTAGCTGACAGTCTGGCAGGAGAAAAAGAAGTCTCTGTTTTGAGTAAGGCACTCCATAAATTTCAATTATTATAGGAAATATATATTTTTTAAATATAGTGACAGTTTAACTGTGTTAACAAAGGTAGCTAAAACTGACTTTAAAATTGAGATAATATGCTGCTGAAATATTTTTCTATTCTTCTCAAGTTGAGAAGAGCTGGATATTAAGACATTTTAAGTGTAACAAATTTAAGTTTTAAGTTCCCCTAGCAACTTGGAACCAGAGAGAAATCCTGAAGCACTTAAAGGAGTATATGGTGTGGATATATAATATATTGTTACATGAGGAAATAATTCAAATATTTAAATATTTAAAACTATTAGTGGAGGTGTATTATTTGAGGCTATTATCTTTGTATGTTTAAAGGAACGATATTTTGAGTCTGGCTGTTTCTCTATTTTACCTTGGTTTGAAAGGTCACTAATAATGTTCTTCTTTGGTTTTAGTTGAAGTTATCTCATAATCCAAATGTTAAGCGATACTATCCCCAAGTTTTACTAAGAATGGAAAGAAGAGTTGGCACTAAAAATATCTCTCCAGTACCTTCATTAGTTTGAGATTACAAGATGAAGCATGCTAAAGGAAGGAGTAATGTGGATGATCATATCTCCTGGATTCTTCCCGAAACTAGAGGAGAGTGTGTATTTTCAGCCTTCACAATTCTAAGTGTGTCTTTCATACGAAATTCTTCTATAAGCCACATAGTTGCTAGTGCAAGTGCCCCAACTCAAAGTGATTTTTTTCTTCATCATCAATGTCAGTTAGACTGAAAGAGCAAAGTGTGATAGATCAAACTGATGTTTAAAATCTGTTGATCTTTTTACATCAGCATTCACAGAGCAACTACAATCAAGCAAATGGTCACAGGGAGAATTTTGTTACTATGACTATTTCTGTTTCTCAGTACCACATCATATCTCTTTTGCAGATACATGATTTTGACTGATGATCAGCCTTGTACCTTTACAGTTAGATACAGCAATATGTCAGCCCATGAAGATATTTTCCCTAAACTGCAACTGGGAGGCATGGTTCCCAGTGCAAACAATACTGATGCATTTACTACTTCTCTTTCAATGTCAACTCAACAGCCATCTTTCATATAATTACATATAATTTCTTTCATATAATTACTAATCACAACTGATCTCCCAAGTAGGAACCTGATCATGCAGGATATTGTAGATTAAAATTTACGTTGGTGATGCCAACAAATTCCTACATTTCTCTTATTTCAATATTAAATTTACATCTTCACCTTCATAGTTTCACTTTCTACTCTGAAATAATTAAGAGGAATATGAGGCTTTATCTCAATGCCTGTGTTTATATAAATGTGCATTTGTATAAACTGTCGGGCTTTTGAATGGTCCTCTGAATTATATTCGTCAATTGCAGTGAATTTTAATTCATTGAATCCTGAAAGTCTGATGTTCACACATGTCATCTTCTGTTTGACCACTCCAATTTACCTTCCTTCGTAGACCTAGCATTCTAGGTTCCTATGAAATATCGTTCATTACAGCATCAAACTGTACTTTTATCCATAGTCATATCCACAATTATGTGTTGTTTTTCCTTTGGCTCCATCTCTTCTTTTTTAGTGATTTCCAGAAGCATAGAGGACACCGACAAACCTGGAGAGTTTACCTTTCAGTGTCCTATCTTTTTGGCTTATCATATTGTTCATGGGGTTTTCAAAGCAAGAATACTGAAGTGCTTTTCCATTTCCCTTCTCCAATGAACCACATTTTGCCAGAATTCTCCACCATGTCCAATCCATCCTGGGTGGCCCTACATGGCATGTCTCATAGTTTCATTGAGGTAGACAAGGCTGTGATCCATTTGATCAATTTGGTTAGTTTTCCGCGATTGTGGTTTTCATTCTGTCTGCCCTCTGATGGATAAGGGTAAGAAGGCTTGTGGAAACTTCCTGATGGGAGAGACAGACTGTGAGTGAACCTAGGCCCTGTTCAGGCCTAATTATGGTATGAGTAATGAAAGTAATCAGGACCTTCTTCTAAAGGACTTGAGCAGGCACTCTTGTATTCAATGCCCACCACGCTGCTGCATCCCATTCTTGGACCATGCCTCTGCTGGAGACTCCTAGACACTCACAAGCAAGTCTGACTCAGTCTTTTGTGGGGACACTGCCCTTACTCTTGGCTCCTGGTGGACACAAGGTTTTGTTTGTGCCCTCCAACAGTCTGTTTCAGTCCTGTGGAAGTTCTATAATTAAATCAACTGGCCTCCAAAGTCAAATTCCCTGAGGGTTCTCAATCCCTTTGCCAGATCCGCAGGTTGAGAAATCTCTAGTGGTCCTAAAACTTCCTTACCTGTACAAGAAATTCTTTAGAATAATTATCCTGCAATTTGTGGATTGTGCACTAGGCCACTTTTTGGTGGGTTGAAAGGTTACCTCCTCTGAGAGGGCTTATATCACAAACTGCATGAACAAGGTCTGTAGCAGACAGAGCCTCTCTTCCATGTTAGGCCATTGCTGACCCATGCTTCTGCAAGAGACACTCAATCACTCAAAAGCAGTTCTGACTCTGTCTTTGTGCGTTCCTTGGGTATAGGTGCACAAAATATTTTATTGAGCACTCTCAGTGTGGCTGGTAAGTATTGATTTTAAATGGAAATTCACCCCTTCTACAATCTTGTTGGGTCTTTTCCTTTGCCTTGGACATGTCTTTTTATTGTTGTTGTTGTTCTTGTTGTTTTTCTTTTTGGTGGGACCCAACATTCTCCTGTCAATGATCATTCAGCAGAAAGCTGTAATTTTGGATCTCTCACAGGAAAAGATGAATTCACACCCTTCTACTTTGCCATCCTCACTTACTCTTGGGCACAAACCGGCAAAGGGCAAAATGTCTACATCCCACCTCTGAAATTTCTTCACCTTTCTGCACTGTCAGATAGGCTAGAAGCCCATGGACAGAGCGCAGGTCACCTCCTCTCTTCTAGGATGTCTGTCTTTTCACAATGAAGAATCCTACCTTATCATGTCATTTGTCTCACATGATGATATTATTTGTGACGTGTAAAGAGAGAATGTGCTTTTTGATGGGCTGACCCAAGGCAGCACTATCCCAGAGCCTTCCTCTAATATTGAAAACTTCTCCAGTGCAGTATCTTATCTTTCTGTTCTTCCTCCTTCCAGTCTCTACTCTTTTCTGAAGGACCTTCACCTCTTCACAGACTTAGATCCAGTTATAGCCATATCCACCATTTTGACAGGCCAGCCCAGTTATCATAGACTGAAAGGTCCACAGGTTATGCTTTAAAAGCCCCACACCACTGGATTTACACTGGATGAGTCCTCAAGCCTTCCACATACATTTTATGTACACACACACATCAACACAGCAGACACTGTGAGCTTCTTTATGTCTCTTGATGTAAATCCAAATTTGTGAACACACTGTTCTGTGTTGTCACTGGCCATTCTTTCCTCATTCCTGTCTTGAACAGGACGACCTCAGAGATGCATGGGCCAGTCTCCCACACTCTGTGGATGCCTGGTGCAGCCTTCTGCTTGCTCCATATCTCACGGTCTGTAACATTCATTTCTGTCAGCTGTGGTTGGACACAATCCACACAGAAAATCACACAAACGTGGGCAACAAGCTCATGTGGGTAGGCACACAAATGTTTAAGGCACGTGGAAACATAAGCAAACAGTGAATATAGATGTTTCCAGTGCTTCATATGAAATACAGCTATTTCCATTTTCTTATAGGAAAATCTCCATTCTAAGCTGAAATATGAAGTATAGAGAAGTCCAAGTTCCATGATGGAGACTTAGCACCTAGGTTTTCATGCAGTACATTCAAACCATTCCCCACTTCATGGAATCAATCCTTTGTTTTGGTATATATTATTAGAAATACAGCAAACTCTTTACTTCACTTAAAAAAAGGGGTGCCCAGATTTTCATTTGTACAATAGAGATAATTCCATTTTCATAAGGGTTTTCCATATCTTCAGAAACCACTGCCAAGATTGTCCTATGTGAAATATCCAGAACTTCACATTTAATGGTAGAAAACCACCATCTAGATAGATATGAAGGATGGACAAGTCCAAATTTCACATAAGAAAAAGAGGTTCAAGATTTTCATAAAGTGAGATAAAAACTGTGATATATCATGGAGGAAAACAAGCATCACTATATTTGCATGTAAAAATATAGGTACTTCTACATTTGAGATCAGTTCAGTTCAGTCTCTCAGTCGTGTTCAACTTTAATGACCCCATGTACTGCAGCATGTCATGTGTCCGTGTCTATCACCAACACCCAGAACCTCTGTAAACTCATGTCCGTCAAGTTGATGATGTCATCTAACCATCTAATCCTCTGTCGTCCTCTTCTCTTATTGCCTTCAATGATTCCCAGCATCAGGGTCTTGTCCAATGAGTCCATTCTTCACATCAAGGGCCAGACTATTGAAGTTTCAGCTTCAGGATTAGTGCTTCCAATGTATATTCAGGACTGATTTACTTTAACATCCTTGCAGTGGAAGTGACTCTCAAGAGTCTTCACCAACACCACATTTTAAAAGCATCAATTCCTTTCATATGAAACGAGTTGCCAGTCCAGCTTCGATGCACAATACTGGATGCTTGGGGCTGGTGCACTGGGATGACCCAGAGGGATGGTATGGGGAGGGAGGAGGGTTCAGGATGGGGAACACATGTATACCTGTGGCGGATTCATTTTGATATTTGGCAAAACTAATACAATTATGTAAAGTTTAAAAAATAAAAAAAATTTTCAAAAAAAGGAAAAAAAAGAAAGAAAGAATTTGTATTGGTGAAGGGTTTTTCACTTGTTAGGCCAATGTTTGTTGCTAAGTTTCCATATCCCTTACCTGCTGTGTCCCTGGCAGTGTATTTATTAATATAATTGGTGTAAGTAGTAGCTTTAATGTTTGTAACCTTGGACCCTTGAGTTAATTATTTTTCTTGTTGTAGCCCACCACACCTTTACCCTATAGGAATGCAACTTTATCTAATGCTTTTGGATGGTGGCACCTGACTAATCACCTTCAGAGAAAAATAAGTTTTCTGAAGAAATGATCTTAAAATGTTAACAGTCCTCTGGGCCAGAAGATGATGCAAATCACCTAAACTTTTGCATATGATAAGTTTGCAGGAAGAAAGCCTGGCTTACTGTATGACTCTACCCTTTCCCCCATTATCCTCTATGCATAACTTAAGGTATAAAAACTACTTTGGAAAATAAAGTGTGGGCCTTGTTCACTGAAAAAAAAAAAATAAATAAATAAAAGCATCAATTCCTCCATGCTCAGCTGTCTTTCCAGTCATGACCTCTGGAAAAACCATAGCTTTGACCAGGTGGACCTTTGCTGGCAAACAATGTCTCTGTTTTTGAATATGTTGTCTAGGTAGTTCCCGGCTTTTCATCCAAACAGTAAGTACCGTTTAATTTCATGGCTGCAGTCACAATCTCCAATAATTTTGGAGCCCCCCAAAATAAAGTATTTTGGTATTTTCATTGTTTCTCCATCCATTTGCTAAGCAATGATGAGACCAGTTATCATGATCTTACTTTTTGAATGTTGAGTATTAAACCACATTTTTCACTCTTTTTCATTTTCATCAAGAGCTTCTTTACATTTCTTCACTTTTTGCCATAAGAGTGATTTCGTCTAAGTATCTGAGGCTGTTGATATTTCTCCCAGCATTCTTGATTCATGCTTGTGCTTCTTCAAGCCTGGCATTTAGCATGTTGTACACGACATAAGAACTATGGACGGAGGTTTGTGACATTGTACAGGGAACAGAAATCAAGACCATCCCCAGCACAAAGAAAAAGGGAAAAAAAAAAAAAAAGCAAAGCGGCTGTCTGAGAAGGCCTTACAAAGAACTGTTAAAGAAGACAAGACAAAAGCAAAGGAGAAAAGGAAAAATTTATCTATTTGAATGCAGAGTTACAAAGAATATCATGGAGTGTTAGAAAGTCTTCCTTAGCAATCAATGCAAAGAAATAGAGGAGAACAATAGAATGGGAAAGACTAGAGTCTATTCAAAAAATTAGACATACCAAGGGAACATTTCTTGCCAAAATGGCCTCAATAAAGAACAGAAATGGTATGGACCTATCAGAAGCAGAAGATATTAAGAGGTCTCAAGAATACACAGAAGAACTATACAAAAAACATTTTCATGACCTAGATAATCACAATGGTGTTATCACTGAGTCTCACCTAGAGCCAGACATCCTGGAATGAGAAGTCAAGTGGGCCTTAGGAAACATCACTATTAACAAAGCCAGTGGAGGTGATGGAATTCCAGTTCAGCTATGAGAAATCCTAAAAGATGATGCTGTGAAAGTTTTGCACTCAATATGTTAGCAAATTTGGAAAACTCAGCGGTGGTCACAGGACTGGAAACAGTCAGCTTTCATTCCAATCCCAAAGAAAGCCAATGCCAAAGAATGCTCAAACTATCGCACAATTGCGCTCACCTCACACACTAGTAAATAATGCTCAAAATTCTCGAAGCCAGAGTTCGATATGTGTGACCATGAAGTCCTAGATGTTTAAAGTGGTTTTAGAAAAGGCAGACGAACCAGACATCAAATTGCCAACATCAAGGCAATGGCACCCCCACCTCAGTATTCCTGCCTGGAAAATCCCATGGATGGAGGAGCCTGGAAGGCTGCAGTCCATGGGGCCACCGAGGGTCAGACACGACTGAGCGACTTCATTTTTCACTTTCAGGTATTGGAGAAGGAAATGGCAAACCACTCCAGTGTTCTTTCCTGGAGAATCCCAGCGATGGGGGAGCCTGGTGGGCTGCCGTCTATGTGGTCACACAGAGTCAGACACGACTGAAGTGATTTAACAGCAGCAGCAGCAGCAGCTACTATCATCAAAAAAGCAAGAGAGTTCCAGAAAAATATCTATTTCTGCTTGTTTGACTATGCCAAAGCCTTTGACTGTGTGGATCACAATAAACTATGGAAAATTCTGAAAGAGATGGGAATACCAGACCACCTGACCTGACTCCTAAGAAACTTGTATGCAGGTCTGGAAGCAACAGCTGGAGCTGGAGATGGAACAGCATTTTGGTTCCAAATAGGAAAAGGAGTATGCCAAGGCTGTATATTGTCACCCTACTTATTTAACTTAAATGTAGAGTACATCATGAGAAAAGCTAGGCTGAAAGAAACACAAGCTGGAAGCAAGATTGCTGGAAGGAATATCAATAATGTCAGATACGAAGACAACACCACACATAGGGCAGAAAGTGATGAACAACTAAAGAGCTTCTTGATTAAAGTGATGAGGAGAGTGAACAATTTGGCTTAAACGCCAGCATTTACAAAAACTAAGATCATGGACTCTGGCCCCATCACTTCATGCCAAATAGAATGGGAAATGGTGGAAAGAGTGCCTGACATTATTTTAATTTTTATTTATTTATTTATTTTTGGTGGTGCGTCTCCAAATCACTTCAAATGATGATTGAAGCCATTAAATTAAAAATGCTTACTCCTTGGAAGGAAAGTTATCACCAACCTAGACAACATATTAAAAAGCAGAAACATTAGTTTGCCAACAAAGGTCTGTCTAGTCAAGGCTATGGTTTTTCCTGTAGTCATGTATGGATGTGTTATTTGGACTATAAAAAAGTTAAGAACCAAGAATTGATACTTTTGAAATGTGATGTTAGAGGAGAGTCTTGAAAGTGCCTTGGACTGTAAGGAGGTCCAATGAGTACATCCTAAAGAAGATCAGTCCTGGGCTTTCATTGGAAGGATTGATGTTGAAGCTGAAACTGAAATACTTTGGCCACCTGATGCAAACAATTGACTCATGGAAAAGCTTCTGATACTTCAAAATATTGAGGGCAGGAAGATAAAGGGATGGCAGAGGATGAGATGGTTAGATAGCATCTCCAACACAATTGACATGAGTGGGTAAACTCAAGGAGCTGGTCACGGACAAGGAGGCCTGGCATGCTGTGGTTCATGGGGTCACAAAGAGTTGGACACCACTGAACTATTGAAGTGAACATTACATACAATTTAAATAAGCAGGGTGACAGTATGCAGCCTTGTCATACCCTTTTCCTTTTGAGAAGCATTCAGTTGTTTTACACTCAGTTCTAACTGTTGCTTCTTGAGCTGAAACAGATTTCCTGGAGGCAGGTAAGGTGATCCGGTATTCCTATCACTTTAAGAATTTTCCAGTTTGTTTTGATCCACACAGTCAAAAGCTTTGGTATAAACAATGAAGAAGAAATAGATTTTCCCCACCTTTGGAGCTCTCTTGTCACTTTGATAACCCCACACATGTTGGATATTTGATTATTAGTTCCTCTGCCTTTATTAAATCCAGCTTGAACATCGAGGATTTCATGGTTCATGTACTGTTGAAGCCTGGCTTGGAGAATTTTGAACATTACTTTGCTTCCGTTTTAGATGAGGACAATTGTATGGTTGTGTGAACAGTTTTTGGAATTGCCTGTCTATGGAATTGGATGAACTTTCCCAGTTCTGTGTCCACTGTTGAGTTTTCCAAATTTGCTGGCATATTGAATGAAGCATTCCCATAGCTATGAAATAACTCAAGTAGAATTCCATCAATTCCACAAGCGTTGTTCATAAGGATGCTTCATAAGGACTCCTTGACTTCACATTCTAAGATGTCTGGCTCTAGGTGCGTGGTCATTTTGGCTATCTGGTTCATGAGTACTTTCTTTGTGCAGTTCTTCTGTGAGCGCTGAAGAATTGATGCTTTTGAACTGTGGTGTTGGAGAAGACTCTTGAGAGTCCCTAGGACTGCAAGGAGATCCAACCAGTCCATTCTGAAGATCAGCCCTGGGATTTCTTTGGAAGGAATGATGCTAAAACTGAAAGTCCAGTACTCTGGGCACCTCATGTGAAGAGTTGACTCATTGGAAAAGACTCTGATGCTGGGAGGGATTGGGGGCAGGAGAAGAAGGGGACGACAGAGGATGAGATGGCTGGATGGCGTTACTGACTCGATGGGCGTGAGTCTGAGTGAACTCCGGGATTTGGTGCGGACAGGGAGTCCTGGCATGCATGGGGTGCTGTGATTCATGGGGACACGACTGAGTGACTGATCTGATCTGTGTATTCTTGCCACCTCTTCTTAATATCTTCTGCTTCCATTAGGTCCGTGAAGTTTCTGTCTTTTATTTTGACCAACTTTGCATGAAATATTTCCTTGGTATCTCTAATTTTTTAGAGAGACTTCAAGTCATACCCATTCTATTATTTTTCTCTATTTCTTTGCATTGATCACTGAGGAAGCCTTTCTTAAGGGATTTGACGTAGGTTATACCTGAATAGTCTAATGTTTTTCTCTACTTTAAAATTTTAAGTCTGAATTTGGCAATAAGGAATTCATGATTTGAGCCATAGTCAGGTCACCATCCTGGTTTTGCTGACTACATATTGCTTCTCCATTTTGGCTGCAATGTGATGTCAGTCCTGAACTTACGGTGAATCCATGAGTAGAGTCTTCTCTTGTGTTGGTGGACCAGGGTGCATGCTATATGTTGTGTGGTCTCTTGGCAGAACTCTGTTAGACTTTGACTGGATTCCTTTTGCACTCCAATGCCAAATTTGTCTGTTATTCCAGGTATCTCTTGATTTTCTACATTTGCATTCCATTCCTCTATGGGGAAAATGATGTCTTTTTTTGGATGTTAGTTCTAGATGGTCTTTCAAGTCTTCATACGAATGTTCCACTTCAGCTACTTCAGCATAACTGGTCAGGACACAGACTTGGTTTACTGTGCTGTTGAATGGTTTGTCTTGGAAATGAAGAGAGATCCTTCTTCTTTTTACACATCTTGTGATCTGTCAGCTTCATCTCTTCATCAACTGTGGAAGAACACACAACCACGCAGAAAAATATACAGAAAAGAGTCAACAATCTCACATATACAGACACAAATTAATATTCAAGACACAGGAAACAGGTAAACAGGAAACATAGGTGTTTCTGTAGCTGCAGAACCCTTTTTGTATGAAATATAAGATTTCCAGGTTTTTATGGTAAAATCTCCATTCTGATCTCAAATACTATATCAGTTCAGTTCAGTTCAGTCGCTCAGTTGTGTCTGACTCTTTGTGACCCCATGAATTGCAGCACGCCAGGCCTCCCTGTCCATCACCAACTCCTGGAGTTCACTCAAACTCAAGTCCATTGAGTGGGTGATGCCATCCAGCCATCTCATCCTCTGTCTTCCCCTTATCCTCCAGCCCTCAATCCCTCCCAGCATAAGAGTCTTTTCCAATGAGTCAACCAACTCTTCACAAGAGGTAGGCAAAGCACTGGGGTTTCAGCTTTAGCATCGTTCCTTCCAAAGTAAACAGGACTGATCTCCTTTTGAATGGACTGGTTGGATCTCCTTGCAGTCCAAGGCACTCTCAAGAGTCTTCTCCAACACCACAGTTCAAAAGCATCAATTCTTCAGGACTCAGCTTTCTTCACAGTCCAACTCTGACATCCGTACATGACTACTGGAAAAACCATAGCCTTGACTAGATGGAACTTTGTTGACAAAGTAATGTCTCTGCTTTTCAATATGCTATCTAGGTTGGTCATAACTTTTCTTCCAAGGAGTAAGCGTCTTTTAATTTCATGGCAGAAATCACCATCTACAGTGATTTTGGAGCCCCTCAAAATAAAGTCTGACACTGTTTCCACTGTTTCCCCATCTATTTCCCATGAACCGATGGGGCCAGATGCTATGGTTTTAGTTTTCTGAATGTTGAGCTTTAAGGCAACATTTTCACTCTCCTCTTTCACTTTCATCAAGAGGCTTTTGAGTTCCACTTGACTTTCTCCCGTAGAAGTCCAAAATTCTAGATGGAAAATTTGCACCTAAGTTGTGATACAGCTGATACAGAACATTACATATTTCATCAAACAAACTCTTTGTTTTGATATATGTTTGAGAAATGCAAACACTCTCTATGAAGAAACAGTGGTGTCCAGATTTTCATTTGTGAAATAGAATTGAAATTTCATACGGGTTCTTCTTATCTTCAGATCGAAGATTCAAATCTTCAGTGCCATGGTTTTCATATGTGAAATATACATATGTCCACATTGAATGGTAGAGAACCACCGCCCAGATTTTCATGCATGAGGTGGAGAGAATTCCACCTTTCATGTAAGAAGAACAGCTTCCATATTTTCATGAAGTGAAAAAGAAATGCAATATATCAGGTGGTAAATCCAGCATCGTTATATTGGCATGTAAAAATATAGGTGATTCTACATTTGTGTTTAGTTCAGTTCAGTTTCTGGATCTTGTCCAACTCTGCGACCCCACGGACTGCAGCACGCCATGCTTCCCTGTCCATCAACAATTCCTTGAGCATACCCAAACTCGTGTCCATCGAGTAGGTGATTCCATCCAACCACCTCATCTTCTGTCATCCTCTTCTTCTCCTGCCTTCAATCTTTCCAAGCGTCAGGGTCTTTTCAAATGCGTCATTTATTTGAATCAGGTGGCCAAATTATTGGGGTTTCACCTTCAAAATCAGTGCTTCCAATGAATAATCAGAAACGATTTCCTTTAGCCACCTTAAGGCCAAGAGACCCTTAAGAATCTCCACCAAAAGCACAGATTAAAAGCATCGATTCTTCCACCTTCAGCTATCTTTAGACTCCAAATCTCACATCCATACATGACTGCTAGAAAAGCCATATCTTTGACTATGTGAGCCTTTGTCGGCAAAGCAATGTCTCTGCTTTTCAGTATGCTGTCTAGTTTAGTCATAGCTTTCTTCCAAGGAGGATGTTTTAATTTCATGATGAAGTCAACATCTGAAGCAATTTTGGACCCACCAAAATAATGTCTTTTGCTCTTTCCATTGTTTCTCCATCCCTTTACTAATCAGTGATTGTATCAGAAGTCATGATCTTAGTTCTTTGAATATTGAGATTTTAAGCCAGATTTTTCACTCTTCTCTTTCATTTTCATCAAGAAGCTCTTTAGTTCTTCTTCATTTTCTGCCATAAGGCTGATGTCGTCTACTTCTCTGAGTTTATTGATATTTCTCCCAGCAGTATTATTTAAAGCCTGTGCTTCATACAGCCTGGCATTTCTCATGTTGCACATTGCATTGAAATTAAATAAGCAGGGTGACAATATACAGCCTTGGTATAATCCTTTCCTTATTTGAAAGCACCCTGTTGCTCCATAGCCTGTTGCTTCTTCACCTGGATACAGATTTCTCAGGAGGCAGGTCAGGTGGTCAGTTTTCCCAGCACTTTGAATGTATTTAACAATTTTTTCTGATCCCCTCAGTCAAAGGCTTCTGTATAAAGAATGAAACAGGTCTTTTTTTTTATATCTTACTTTTTTGATGACCCCATGGTTGTTGGCAATTTGATCTTTTGTTCCTCACACTTTTCTAAATTCAGCTAGAACATGTGGAAGCTCATTGTTCAGGAACTGCTGAAGCCCAGATTGGAGAATTTTGAGCATTACTTCACTCCCATTTGACATGGGGGAAAATGTGTGATAGTGGACATTCTTTGGTAATGCCTTTCTTTAGGATTGGACTGAAAACAGATATTTTCCAGTCCTGTTTCAACTGGTGAGTTTTTCAAATGTCCTGGCGTATTGAATGTAGCACTTTCATAGAATCATCGGTTAGTCTGTGAAATAGGTCTACTGGAATTCCATCAGCTCCACTAGTTTTCTCCATAGTGATGATTCATAAGGATGGCTTGATTTCACATTCCAAGATGCCTGGCTCTAGGTGAGCGATCATCGTGGATATCTGGATATTGAAGATCCTTTTTGTATAGTTCTTCTGTGTATTATTTACACCTCTTCTTGATACATTCTGCTTCTGTTAAGTCAGTACCACTTCTGTTCTTTATTTCGACCATCTTTGCATGGAATGTTCCCGTGGTATCTCTAATTTTCTTGAACATATCTTGTCTTTGCCATTACATTATTTTCCTCTGTTTCTTTGCATTCTTCACTAAAGTCAGCTTTCTTATCTCTCCTTCCTCTTCTTTGTAATTCTGCATTCACATGGATATATCTTTGTCTTTCTCCTTTGCTTTCTCTTCTCTTCTTTTCTCAGTAACTTGTAAGGTATATTCAGACACCCATTTTGGCTTTTTGCAGTTTTTTTTTTTTCTTGAGGATGGTCTTGATCACTGCCTTTTGTACACTTTCACAAACCTCTGTCCATAGTTACTCAGAAACCCTTTCTATCAGATCTAATCTCTTGAATCTATTTGTCACTTTCACTGTGTAATCAAAAGGGTTATGATTTAGGTTCTACCTGAAAATTCTAGTGGTTTCCCCACTTTTTTTTCAATTTAAGCCTGAAATTGGCAACAAGGAGGTCATGATCTGAGTTACAATAGATCCCAGTCTTGTTTTGCTGAGTGTATATAGTTACTCCATGTTTGGCCACAAATAAAAGAATCAATCTGATTTCAGTATGAGCATCTGGTAATGTCCTTGTGTAGAGTCTTCTCTGGTGTTCTTGGAAGTGAGTGCTTTGTATGAGCCATGTGTTCCCTAGGCAAAACTCTGTTTCTTTTCAGTGGTTTCATTTTGTCCTCCAGGGCCATATTTGCGTGCTACTCCTGGTGTCTCTTGACTTCCTATTTTGAATTCCATACCCCTGTGATGAAAAGGACATATTTTATGCATGTATGTTCTATAAGTTCTTGTAGGTCTTCATAGAATAAGCTATTACTTCATTTCCTTCAACATTACTATTACTTATAGTGGCATAGAATTAGATGACTGTAATATTGTTTGTTTTGAAAATGAACAGGGATCAATCTATCATTTTTGAGATTGCCTCCAAGTACTACATTTCAGACTCTTTGTTGACTATGGCCACTACTCCATTTTTTCTAAGAGCTTCATGCCCACAGTAGTAGACATAGTGGTCATTTGAGTCAAATTCACCCATTCCAGTCCATTTTAATTCACTGATTCCTAAAATGTTGATGCTCACTCTTGGCACCCCCTGTTTGACCCCTTGCAATTCTCCGTAATTCATGGACATAACCTTCCAGGTTCCTATGCAACATTACTCTTTTTTAAATTTAAATATATTTATTTTAATTAGAGGCTAATTACTTGACAATATTGTACTGGTTTTGCCATACATCAACATGAATCCGCCACGGGTGTACACATGTTCCCCATCCTGAATCCCCCTCCCACCTCCCTCCCCATACCGTCCCTCTGGGTCATCCCAGTACTCCAGCCCCAAGCTTCATGTATCCTGCATCCTGCATTGAACCTTGACTGGCAGTTCTTTTCTTATATGATATTATATATGTTTCAATGCCATTCTCCCAAATCATCCCCCCCTCCCTCTCCCACAGGGCCCAAAAAGCTGTTCTACACATTTGTGTCTCTTTTGCTCTCTCACATACAGGGTTATCATTACCATCTTTCTAAGTTCCATATATATGCATTAGTATATTGTATTGGAGTTTTTCTGTCTGGCTTATGTCACTCTGTATAATAGGCTCCAGTTCCATCCACCTCATTAGAACTGATTCAAATGAATTCTTTTTAATGGCTGAGTAATACTCCATTGTGTATTTGTACGACAGCTTTCTTACCCATTCATCTGCTGATGGTCATCTAGGTTGCTTCCATGTCCTGGCTATTAGAAACAGTGCTGTGATGAACATTGGGGTAACACGTGGCTCTTTCAATTCTGGTTTCCTCAGTGTGTATGCACAGCAGTGGGATTGCTGGGTTATATGGCAGCATTACTCCTTATAGCATCGGACTTCATTCCATCACCAGTCATATCTACAACTGGGTGCTGTTTTTTCTCTGGTTCCATGCCTTCATGGAACAAGAATTTTCTTTCTGTAGTTTCTTCTCAACTGATCTCCTGTAGCATATCAGGCACCTGCCACCCTTGGGAGTTCTTCTTTCTGTATGGTATATTTTGCCATAGCATCCTGCTAACGGCTTTCTCAAAGCAGGGATACTGAAGAGGTTTTCCATTTCCTTCTCCAAGGACCTCGTTTTGTCAGAACGCTTCACCATGACCCGTCCATCTTGGGTGGCCCTACACCCATGACTCACAGTTTCATTGAGTTAGACAAGGCTATGGACCATGTGATCAGTTTGGATAGTTTTCTGTGATTATGATTTTCATTCTCTTTACCCTCTGATGAATAAGAATAAGAGGCTTGTGGAAACTTCCTTATGGGAAAGACTAACTGAGGGGGAAACTGATTCTTGTTCTGATGGACAGGGCCATGTTTGGTTCAGTTTTGTGGCTCAATCATGTTCAAATCTTTGTTGATTTGAACAAGCTCCACATAAACTGGAGCTTGCCAGGAATCCCTGTTGGTCACCATCTCACTAAGTTTACTCAGTCTCATATCCATTGATTCAGTGATTCCATCCAATCTTCTCATCCTGTGTTGTCCCTCCTCCTCCTGCCTTGAACCTTTCCCAGCATCATGATCCTTTCCAATGTGTCAGTTCTTCACATCGTGTGACCAAAGTATTGGAGTTTCACCGTTAGCCCCAGTCCTTGCAAAGAATATTCAGGATTGATGTCCTTTAGGATGGACTGGTTGGATTTCTCCTAGACATCCAAGAGACTCTCAAGAGCCTTCTCCAACACCACAGTTCAAAAGCATTAATTTTCCTGCTCACCTTACTTTATAGTTCATCTCTCACCTCCATACATGACTTCTGGATAAACAAAGGCTTTGACTAAATATATATTTCATGTAAAATTGCTTCATTCAAATTTTCATATCTGAAATATGTACAGTTCATATCTTATAAGACAAATTGTGGCCTGGTTTCCACATGTGAAAGGAACAAAAATCCGACTTTGCCATGTCCAAGATTCCTCAGCAGTTTTTCTTACGTCAAATATAGAGAATTCACTACCACATATTGGAGACCCTGCTTGCAGATTTACATACATGAGATATAGAGAATTTCCTATTTCAGTTACAAACATCTACATCTAGATGGTGAAATAAAAAATATAAGGAATACTATGTTTTAAGCAACTTTGTTAGTATATATTTTTAACTGATGGACAATTATTTTACAGAATTTTGTTTGGTATTAAACTTTAACATTCAGTTGAGAATACCATATTTCATGCAAGAAAGTATGTGCCTTGATTTTTATACATGAAATAACGTGCATTCCATAATTCATGTTAAATTATCAAGGACCCACCTTTTAGTGCATGAATTCCACAGATTTCATCTATCATACTGCAAAGTTCAAAGCTATATTTTCAAAAGGGAAATAGAAACAATTGCATATTTCATGTAACAAAAACTGTGCTCAGTTTTTGGTCCTGGAAATACAGAGAATTTCATCTTTAATATAGGAAAATGGACACCCAGATTTTCTAATGGCATGTCCCATAAGGACGTGTATACCCTCATTTTCACATTTGAAATGTACAATACTCTGTATTACATGTAAACATCGTTGTATTAAAATTTGCTACCTGAATAATTGAATCTCTCATAGATTAAGAAGTGAAATATCCACCCAGACTTTCATAAATGAAATGGAGAGATATCCGTAATTCATAAAGAAGCATTTAATTTTCCTAAGGGGATATAGACAATTCCATATTTCAGGTACAAAAATCTCCTCCTGATTGACATATATGAGACAGAGTTTTTGCTGGTTTTCAGTTGACTGGCCAGTTCCAACACTGTAACACCGTGGACAGCATCACTGCAGCCTTCCCAACCCTTCCCTGTTTCCAACACTTTGCTCAGACTCACCTTTGTTGAGTCAAGAGATTCCAGGTTGGACGTC
Organism: Bos taurus; assembly: GCF_002263795.3. Lineage (NCBI taxonomy): Eukaryota > Metazoa > Chordata > Mammalia > Artiodactyla > Bovidae > Bos > Bos taurus. The sequence goes on from NC_082638.1 coordinate 27,551,617, forward strand.
CAAGCAACTCAACTTCTGTTGCCTTCTTCTCCTTCACTCAGTCTTTCCCACATTAGAGCCAATAATGTTTCATGACAAGTTAGAGTGGCAGTCTTTTCTCATGAGTCCTTTAGCCAAAATATTGGAGCTTGAGCTTCAGCATCAGACCTTCCAATGAACATTTACAGTTAGTTTCTTTTAGGATTGACTGGGTTGAACTCCTGCTGTTCAAGGGACTCTCAGTAGTTGCCTTCAGGACAGGGTTCAAACCTCAGTTTTGATACTCAGGCTTCTTTATAGTCGAACTCTCACATCCATACATCGGCTCAGATCAGTTCAGTTCATTCTCGCAATCATATCCAACTCTTTGTGACCTCATGGACCACAGGAGTCCAGGTCTCCCTGTCCATCACCAACTCCCAGAGTCTACACAAACTCATGCCCATTGAGTCTGCTATGCCATCCAACCATTTCATCCTCTGTCATCCCCTTGTCCTCCTTCCCTCAATCTTTCCCAGCGTCAGGGTCTTTTCCCATGAGTCAGCTCTTCTTATCAGTTGGGCAAAGTATTGGAATTTCAGCTTCAACAGCAGTTTTTCAAATGAACATCCAGGGACTGAACTCCTTAAGATGGAATGATTGGATCTCCTGCAGTCCAAGGGTTTCTCAAGAGTCTTCTCCAAAATCACAGTTCAAAAGCATCATTTATTCTTCTCAGCTTTCTATATAGTCCAACTGTCACATTCATATATGACTACTGGAGAAACAGTAGCCTTGACTAGACAGACATTTGTTGGCAAAGTAATGTCTCTGCTTTTTAATAGACAGTGTAGGTTGCTCATAAATTTTCTTTCAAAGAGGAAGCATCTTTTAATTTCATGGATACAGTCACCATCTGCAGTGATTTGGACCCACCATCCACCAATAAAATAAATAAGGTCTAACATTGTTTCCCTATCTATTTGGCATGAAGTGATGGGACCAGATACCATGATCTTAGTTTTCTGAATGTTGAATTTTAAGTCATTTTTTCTCTCTTTTTCACTTTCATCAAGAGACTTTTAGATCTTCCGTTTTTTCTGTCATAAGGGTGATGTCATCTGCATGTTTATATTTATTGATATTTCTTGGCGCAAGCTTGATTCCAGCTTGTACTTCATACAACCCAGTGTTTCTCATGATGTATTATGCATATAAATTAAATAAGCAGGGTGACAATACAGCCTTGACCTACTCCATTTCCTATTTGAACCAGCCTGCTCTTCTATGCCTTGTTCTAACTGTTTCTTACTGACCTGCATCCAGATTTATCAAGAGACAGCCCAGGTGGTCTGATACTCCCATTTCTTGTAGAATTTTTCAGTTTGTTGTGATCCATAGAGTCAAAGTCTTTGGCATAGTCAATAAAGCAGAAATTGATGTTTTTCTGAACCTCTCTTGCTTTTTCAGAGATCCAGCAGATGTTTGCAATGTGATCTCTAGTTCCTCTGTCTTTTCCAAAACCAGCTTGAACATCTGGAAGTTCACAGTTCACATATTGTTGAAGCCTACCTTGGAGAATTTTGAGTATTACTTTACTAGTGCATGAGATGAAGGCAATTGTGTTGTAGTTTGAGTATTCTTTGGCATTACCTCTCTTTGGGATTGGAATGCAAACTGACATTCCATTCCTGTGGCCATTACTGAGTTTTCCTAATTCACTAGAGCAGCGAGCTGTGGCTCTGTGGCACTGGAACAGCCAGCAGTCAGGAGGAGATATCCCACGTCCAAGGTAAGGAGCAGCGGCTGTACTTTGCAGTAGCAGGAGTGAAGAGATACTGCACATCCAAAGTAAGAGAAATCCCAGTAAGATGGTAGGTGCTGAGAGAGGGCATTAGGGGGCAGAAACACTGAAACCACCATCGCAGAAACTTAACCAATCTATCACATGAACCCCAGCTTGTCTAACTCAGTGGAACTAAGCCATGCTTTGTAGGCTCACACAAGATGGACATCCATACATATCCCCTGAGGGGGCAGGGGGAGGAAAAAATAGCTTTGCCTGGGGGTGGGGGGAAGGAAAAACCAGCTTTGCCTAAACGGACCTTTGTCAACAAAATGACGTCTCTGCTTCTCAGCACATTGTATCTAGGTTTATCATAGGTTTTCTTCCGTGGAGCTTAGAGTGTCCTATTTTCGTGGCTGTAATCACTGTCCCCATTGATTTTGGAGACCAGGAACACTGTCGTCTTTCTATGTTTAACCTTTGTATTTGAAAAACTGCATTTAGCCTTTGTTCTGCATCATTTTATACCCAAGTCCAAACTTGCCTGTTACCCATGTATCTCCTGACTTCCTGTTTTACATCACAGTCAGCTATCATGAAAAGGGCATCTCTTTTGGGTGGTAATTTTAGAAAATCTTGGATGTTTTCCTAAACTATTAAAGTTCCGTGATAGCTTCAGTGGTAAAAATTTGAAATGCAGAAATTTGCATTGTTTATCTATGAAAATCTACATTCAAATTTTCATACAAAATTAAGGAATTCCACATGTGCAGTAGGAAGCATAATCATCCTGAATTTCAAAAGTGAATTATAGAGAATAGCAACTTTCAAATAGAACTGACACCTATGTTTTCCTATGTGAAATTTAGAGACTCATATAGGAAAATCTACACCAAAATTCTTATATGTGAAATATAGAGAATTTATATTTCATTTAGGAATAGTACCCTTGATTTTAATATTTGAAAGATAGGAATTCCATATTTCAAGCAGTCAATCCAACATCTGGATATTCAATGAAATACAGGAAATTCATATTATATGAAAGAAATTTAAAAATCTAGAATTTATTTATATTTTTAGAAATTATTTATTTATTTATGGCTGCACTTTCTTCATTGCTGTGCACAAAGTTTCTCAAATTACAGTAGTTGGGGACTACTCTTCATTGCAGTTAGCTAGTGTCTCATGGTACTCCCTTCTATTGCAAACAGAAGCCCTAGGACGCCCAGATTAGGTAGTTGGGGCAAAAAGGGTTATCTACTTTGGTAGCATGTGCCATATCTTCAGACCAAGGATCGAACCCACGTCCCCTGCATTGGCAGGGAAATTCTAAACCCACAGGTCACTGGAGAAACCCAGCAGGCTTTTTTTAAAGTATATATATATATATATTTTTAAATTTCATTTATATTAATTGGGGCCTAATTACTTTAAAATATTGGAGACTAGTCTAAGATGATGGAGGAGTAGGACGGGGAGAACACTTTCTCCCCCACAAATTCATCAAAAGAGCATTTAAACGTCGAGTAAATTCCACAAAACAACTTCTGAATGCCGGCAGAGGACATCCGGCACCCAGAAAAGTAATCCAACTCTTCGAAAGGAGGTAGGAAAAAATATAAAAGACAAAAAAAGAGACAAAAGAGGGAGGGACGGAGTTCCGTCCAGGGAAGGGAGTCTTAAAAAGAGAGAAGTTTCCAAACACCAGGAAACCTTCTCACTGCCGAATCTGTGCCGAGCTTTGGAAGCACAGAGGGCAACATAACGGGGAGAAAAAATAAATAAACAATTAAAACTCGAAGATTGCAAGTCCTACAGTAACTCCCCCAGCAGAGAAGCAGCGCAGACGCCTGCACGCACCATTAGCAAGCGGGGGCTGGGCAGGGAGGCACAGCGCGGGCTGCATCGCTTAGAGTAAGAATCTGGCCTGAATACCCTGAGCACTATCTGAGCGAAATAATCTGGGCTAGCAAACCAGACTGTGGGATATCTACCACGCGAAAAGCCAGCCCCAACCTAAGACACCGCCAGGCCCGCGCAGGGAACAAAGAACTGAACAGAGATAGCTGGCTGCAGACCTTCCCCCTCCAGTGACAGGCAGCCAGAGCCGGAAGGGGGCAATCACAGCCCCAGAGAGACATTATCTATAAAACTGTAAGCTGGCTTCTTTGCTAACTAAAACTTCTTGGGGGTCTGGACGGTTAACATCTGCCTGAGAAGGTGCGCCGGTTTTACACCCAGATAACCGAGTGGCGGGGAGGCGATAAGTCGCAGCATTGGCGCTCGCCAAACACCTCATGACTTGAGCTGCTCGGACCTGGGAAGAGCACAAAACTCAGGCCCAACTGAGTCTGCGCCTCTGAGGACTGCCCGAGCACCTGAAACTGAGCGGCTTGGACGTGGGAGGTACATGCAGCCCAGGGCCAGCCTCGGATTGTTCCCAGCGGAACAACCTAGAGCCCGAGCAGTGTGGGCAGGGAGGCTACACGCGCCATGAGCGGGGGCAGACCCAGTGTGGCTGAGGCACTGCGAGCGCACGCCAGTGTTATTTGTTTGCAGCATCCCTCCCTCCCTCCCCACAGTGCGACTGAACAAAGAGAAGAAATACAGCTCCACCCATCAGAACACCGACACAAGCTTCCCTAACCAGGAAACCTTGACAAGCCACCTGTACAAAGCCACACACAGTGAGAAAAAGCCACAATAAAGGGAACTCCACAAACTGCCAGAATACAGAAAGGACACCCCAAACTCAGCAATTTAAACAAGATGAAGAGACAGAGGAATAGCCAGCAGATAAAGGAACAGGATAAATGCCCACCAAACCAAACAAAAGAGGAAGAGATAGGGAATCTACCTGATAAAGAATTCCGAATAATGATAGTGAAATTGATCCAAAATCTTGAAATTAAAATGGAATCACAGATAAATAGCTTGGAGACAAGGATTGAGAAGATGCAAGAAAGGTTTAACAAGGACCTAGAATAAATAAAAAAGAGTCAATATATAATGAATAATGCAATGATTGAAATTAAAAACACTCTGGAGGCAACAAATAGTAGAATAACAGAGGCAGAAGATAGGATTAGTGAATTAGAAGATAGAATGGTAGAAATAAATGAATCAGAGAGAATAAAAAAAAAACGAATTAAAAGAAATGAGGACAATCTCAGAGACCTCCAGGACAATATTAAACGCTACAACATTCAAATCATAGGGGTTCCAGAAGAAGAAGACAAAAAGAAAGACCATGAGAAAATACTTGAGGAGATAATAGTTGAAAACTTCCCTAAACTGGGGAAGGAAATAATCACCCAAGTCCAAGAAACCCAGAGAGTCGCAAACAGGATAAACCCAAGGCGAAACACCCCAAGACACATATTAATCAAATTAACAAAGATCAAACACAAAGAACAAATATTAAAAGCAGCAAGGGAAAAACAACAAATAACACACAAGGGAATTCCCATAAGGATAACAGCTGATCTTTCAATAGAAACTCTTCAAGCCAGAAGGGAATGGCAAGACATACTTAAAATGATGAAAGAAAATAACCTACAGCCCAAATTATTGTACCCAGCAAGGATTTCATTCAAGTATGAAGGAGAAATCAAAAGCTTCTCAGACAAGCAAAAGCTGAGAGAATTCTGCACCACCAAACCATCTCTACAACAAATACTAAAGGATATTCTCTAGACAGGAAACACAAAAATGGTGTATAAATTCGAACCCAAAACAATAAAGTAAATGGCAACAGGACCATACTTATCAGTAATTACCTTAAACGTAAATGGGTTGAATGCCCCAACAAAAGACAAAGACTGGCTGAATGGATACAAAAACAAGACCCCTACATATGTTGTCTACAGGAGACCCACCTCAAAACAGGGGACACATACAGACTGAAAGTGAAGGGCTGGAAAAAGATTTTCCATGCAAATAGGGACCAAAAGAAAGCAGGAGTAGCAATACTCATATCAGATAAAATAGACTTTAAAACAAAGGTTGTGAAAAGAGACAAAGAAGGCCACTACATAATGATCAAAGGATCAATCCAAGAAGAAGATATAACAATTATAAATATATATGCACCCAACACAGGAGCACCGCAGAATGTAAGACAAATGCTAACAAGTATGAAAGGAGAAATTAACAATAACACAATAATAGTGGGAGACTTTAATACCCCACTCACACCTATGGATAGATCAACTAAACAGAAAATTAACAAGGAAACACAAACTTTAAATGACACAATAGACCAGTTAGACCTAATTGATACCTATAGGACATTTCATCCCAAAACAATGAATTTCACCTTTTTCTCAAGCGCACATGGAACCTTCTCCAGGATAGATCACATCCTGGGCCATAAAGCTAGCCTTGGTTAATTCAAAAAAATAGAAATCATTCCAAGCATCTTTTCTGACCACAATGCAGTAAGATTAGATCTCAATTACAGGAGAAAAACTATTAAAATTTCCAACATATGGAGGCTGAACAACACGCTGCTGAATAACCAACAAATCACAGAAGAAATCAAAAAAGAAATCAAAATTTGCATAGAAACGATTGAAAATGAAAACACAATAACCCAAAACCTGTGGGACACAGTAAAAGCAGTCCTAAGGGGAAAGTTCATAGCAATACAGGCACACCTCAAGAAACAAGAAAAAAGTCAAATAAATAACCTAACTCTACACCTAAAGCAACTAGAAAAGGAAGAAATGAAGAACCCCAGGGTTAGTAGAAGGAAAGAAATCTTAAAAATTAGAGCAGAAATAAATGCAAAAGAAAGAAAAGAGACCATAGCAAAAATCAACAAAGCCAAAAGCTGGTTCTTTGAAAGGATAAATAAAATTGACAAACCATTAGCCAGACTCATCAAGAAACAAGGGGAGAAAAATCAAATCAATAAAATTAGAAACGAAAATGGAGAGATCACAACAGACAACACAGAAATACAAAGGATCATAAGAAACTATTATCAACAATTATATGCCAATAAAATGGACAACGAGGAAGAAATGGACAAATTCTTAGAAAAGTACAACTTTCCACAACTCGACCAGGAAGAAATAGAAAACCTTAAAAAACCCATCACAAGCACGGAAATTGAAACTGTAATAAAAAATCTTCCAGCAAACAAAAGCCCAGGTCCAGACGGCTTCACAGCTGAATTCTACCAAAAATTTAGAGAAGAGCTAACACCTATCCTGCTCAAACACTTCCAGAAAATTGCAGAGGAAGGTAAACTTCCAAACTCATTCTATGAGGCCACCATCACCCTAATACCAAAACCTGACAAAGATGCCACAAAAAAAGAAAACTACAGGCCAGTGTCACTGATGAACATAGATGCAAAATCCTTAACAAAATTCTAGCAATCAGAATCCAACAACACATTAAAAAGATCATACACCATGACTAAGTGGGCTTTATCCCAGGGATGCAAGGATTCTTCAATATCCGCAAATCAATCAATGTAATACACCACATTAACAAATTGAAAAACAAAAACCATATGATTATCTCAAAAGATGCAGAGAAAGCCTTTGACAAAATTCAACACCCATTTATGATAAAAACTCTCCAGAAAGCAGGAATAGAAGGAATATACCTCAACATAATAAAAGCTATATATGACAAACCCACAGCGAACATTATCCTCAATGGTGAAAAATTGAAAGCATTTCCTCTAAAGTCAGGAACAAGACAATGGTGCCCACTTTCACCATTACTATTCAACATAGTTTTGGAAGTTTTGGCCACAGCAATCAGAGCACAAAAAGAAATAAAAGGAATCCACATTGGAAAAGAAGAAGTAAAACTCTCACTATTTGCAGATGACATGATCCTCTACATAGAAAACCCTAAAGACTCCACCAGAAAATTACTAGAACTAATCAATGATTATAGTAAAGTTGCAGGATATAAAATCAACACACAGAAATCCGTTGCATTCCTATACACTAATAATGAGAAAACAGAAAGAGAAATTAAGGAAACAATTCCATTCACCATTGCAACGAAAAGAATAAAATACTTAGGAATATATCTACCTAAAGAAACTAAAGACCTATATATAGAAAACTATAAAACACTGGTGAAAGAAATCAAAGAGGACACTAATAGATGGAGAAATATACCATGTTCATGGATTGGAAGAATGAATATAGTGAAAATGAGTATACTACCCAAAGCAATTTATAGATTCAATGCAATCCCTATCAAGCTACCAACAGTATTCTTCACAGAGCTAGAACAAATAATTTCACAATTTGTATGGAAATACAAAAAACCTCGAATAGCCAAAGCGATCTTGAGAAAGAAAAATGGAACTGGAGGAATCAACCTACCTGACTTCAGGCTCTACTACAAAGCCACAGTTATCAAAACAGTATGGTACTGGCACAAGGACAGAAATATAGATCAATGGAACAAAATAGAAAGCCCAGAGATAAATCCACGCACATATGGACAGCTTATCTTTGACAAAGGAGGCAATAATATACAATGGATTAAAGACAATCTCTTTAACAAGTGGTGCTGGGAAATCTGGTCAACCACTTGTAAAAGAATGAAACTAGAACACTTTGTAACACCATATACAAAAATAAACTCAAAATGGATTAAAGATCTCAACGTAAGACCAGAAACCAGAGGTTCATGCCATCTGCAAATAGTGAGAGTTTTACTTCTTCTTTTCCAATTTGGATTCCTTTTATTTCTTGTTGTGCTCTGATTGCTGTGGCCAAAACTTCCAAAACTATGTTGAATAGTAATGGTGAAAGTGGGTACACTTGTCTTGTTCCTGACTTTAGAGGAAATGCTTTCAATTTTTCACCATTGAGGATAATGTTTGCTGGAGGGTTTGTCTCATATAGCTTTTATTATGTTGAGGTATGTTCCTTCTATCCCTGCTTTCTGGAGAGTTTTTATCATAAATGGATGTTGAATTTTGTCAAAGGATTTCTCTGCATCTTTTGAGATAATCATATGGTTTTTGTTTTTCAATTTGTTAATGTGGTGTATTACATTGATTGATTTGTGGATACTGAAGAATCCTTGCATCCCCAGGATAAAGCCTACTTGGTCGTGGTGTATGATCTTTTTAATGTGTTGTTGGATTCTGATTGCTAGAATTTGCCTTTTCAAGAATACAAGAGACTGAGCATATGACCTGGCAGCTCCACTCCTAAGACTATGTATTAAAACAAAACTAAACAAAACAGATTTTGAAACAAACATGTAACTCAGCCATGTACTGCAGGGAGATCAACAACATCCTGTAATGGCACCACACTCCGGTACTCTTGCCTGGAAAATCCCATGGATGGAGGAGCCTGGTAGGCTGCAGGGCATGGAGTTGCGAAAAGTCAGACAGGACTTAGCGGCTTCCTTTTCACTTTCGACTTTCATACATTGGAGAGGAAATGGGAACCCACTCCAGTGTTCTTGCCTGGAGAATCCCAGGGATGGGGGAGCCTGGTGGGCTGCCGTCTATGGGGCCTCACAGAGTCAGACACAACGAAGCGGCTTAGCAGCAGCAGCAGCATACATGAAAAATCAGGCTTCCCTTGTGGCTCAGCTGGTAAAGAATCCACCTGCAATGCAGGAGACCTGGTTTCGACCCCTGCGTGGGGAAGATCCCCTGGAGAAGGAAAAGGCTACCCACTACAGTATTCTGGCCATGGGCTATATAATCCATGTGGTCGCAAAGAGTCGGACATGACTGAGTGACTTTCACTACCACTACTATACATGAAAATCAAGAAACTGATGCAGCCACTATTGAAAACAGTAAGCAGTTATTTTATAATTATTATTATTTTTTTCTTAAGGGTAATTGCTTTTCAGAATTTTATTGCTTTCTTTCAAACCTCAACATGAATCAGCCATATGTATACATATATTCCTTCCTTTTGAACCACCTGCCCATTATCTCCTTCCCTCGTATAGAGTTTTTTAATACTTTAAAAATACAGTTAGTATATGATCCAACAATAACACTACTGGGCATATATCCATTAAGATGAAAACTCCCATCAGAAAAGTGATACGCACAAGTGTTTATAGTAGCACAATGTACAGTAGCAAAGACATGCAAACGACCTTAAGGCATTTAAATATGTGAGTGGATAAAGACAGATATATTATGCATACAATGGAATATTTTCCATAAGAAAGAATGAAATAATGTTATTCTTTCCAACATGGGTGGATCTAGAGATGATCATACTAAATAAGTCAGAGAAAGACATGAGGAGCTTAGGTGGGTTCAGCTTACATTGACATATCCTTTGGACCTCAGTTGATGGGAGATCTTCATCCTTTCCTCCTGGGTATCTAGAATCAGCTGTCCAAGAATGAGGCTAAAGCTGAAACTCCAGCACTCTAGAGCCTTCCCAGTTACCTTAGTAATTTTGAAGACTTGCAGTCATCTACTTGAGAGCCCCTGAACACCCCTATATATATCCTTCCCCAGGTGGCCACACCCTTACACTTTATGAGGTCAGCAAGCCACTTCCACAGCCAACGGTGGCCCTGGTGAGCCTTGACATCACAAAGCCTCATCCCGACACCTCTAGGGGAGTATGGGGAGCAAGTCAGAGAGAGTTGACCTCTCCCGATTCTTTTAACCACACCCTCTATCTTCCTAGAGTTTTGGGCCACCTTTAAAATTTCTTATTTTACATGTTCTTTGTCCAGAAGTTTAAAAGGGAAAATTTACATAATGTTTTTTGTAGGAAAACTCCTGCATGACTGAATAGAAAATAAATAAGGAATTATAAAATGACAATTGAGAAATATTTGGAAGACAACTGACAAATGACACATTTACCTCATTTATGCAGAGTCCAAAGTTAAAATAAGAAAAGATGAAAAACCCAATAGAAGAGAATTGTGAAGTAAACAAGAATACAAAAAAAAAAAAAAAAAACCCAAACAAACAAATTACCCAGAAAAAAAAGGAAAATTACCAAAAATCAGGAAAAAATATCAAACCTACTTGGTATTAAAATAAATGCAAACAAAAATAATGATGGAATATGATTTCTCACCATGAAAATTGCCAAAGTTCAATGACAAAGTTGAAATATACCAAATTGTTCCTCCAAATGGAGGATGACAAATTGGAAAAGGACTGTTTCAGCAGTGTTGTGAGTGCATAATATGATGCAACTTTCTGAAGGACAATATGACATTATCTAGTAAATTTATAAATACATAGAGCCTCTTGGCAAGACCCTGTTTGGAATTTCCATTTCAGAAATATTTCTGCAATTTCACCTAGATTATATACCTAATGCTCACTGAAAAAATTTTTTTTTCCACATCTTCCTAGATAATTTCTTTGGTACACTTCCCCACACTGTCCTTCCCCATACAACCCCTGTTCTCAGTTCTGTTATTGTAGATTACTTCTGCTTCTTTTAGAACTTCCTTTAAATGGAGCCTAGAGTATGTACACATGTACACATGTAGTTGCTTAACAATGTTGTGTTACATTCTTCTGTACACAAATCACACTAGGTGTACAAGTGTATAAACATAACATCTTTCATTTAATTTTCTTCTAAATTTAAGTCATCACAGAGCATGGAGGACAGTTTCTTGTGCTACACAGATAGTTCCCATTATTTATCAAGGCATTATTTTCCAAAACATACAAACGGCTATGTAGCCCAGTATCAAACACACACACACACACACACACAAAAACACCTCAGTAAAAAAACAGGCAGATCTAAATAAACATTTCCCAAAAGAAGTTATACAGATGATGAAAAAACCCTTGTAAAGAGGCTAAGTTCAGGTTAGTCACTCAGTCGGGTCCGACTCTTTGCGACCCCATGGACTTCAGCATGCCAGGCCTCGCTGTCCATCACCAACTCCAGGAGTCCTCCAACTTATGTTCATTGAGGCAGTGAAGATATCCAACCATCTCATCCACTGTCGTCCCCTTCTCTGTCTGCCCTCCATCTTTCCCATCATCAGGGTCTTTTCAAATGAGTCAGCTCTTCACATCAGGTGGCCAAAATATTGGAGTTTCAGCTTAAACATCAGTCCTTCCAATGAACACCAGGACTGATCTCCTTTAAGATGGACTGATTGGATCTCCCTGGAGCCCACGGGACTCTCAAGAGTCTTCTCCAACACCACAGTTCAAAATCATCACTTCTTTAGTGCTCAGCTTTCTTTACAGTCCAATTCTCACATCCATACAGGACTACTAGAAAACACATAGCCTTGACTAGATGGACCTTCATTGGCAAAGTAATGTCTCTGCTTTTTAATAAGTTGCCTAGGTTGATCATAACTTTCCTTTCAAGGAGTAATGTCTTTTAACTTCATGGTTGCAGTCATCACCTGCAGTGATTTTCGAGCCCCCCAAAATAAAGTCAGCCACTGTTTCTGCCATTTCCCCATCTATTTGCCATAAAGTGATGAGACCATGATCTTCATTTTCTGAATGTTGAGCTTTAAGCCAACTTTTTCTCTCTCCTCTTTCACTTTTGTCAAGAAGCTCTTTAGTTCTTCTTCACTTTCTGCCTGCAGAAATGGTGGTGTCACCTGCGTATCTGAGTTTATTGATATTTCTCCCAGCAAACTTGATTCCGGCTTGTGCTTCCTCCAGTGCAGGGTTTCTCATGTTGTAGTCTGCATATGAGTTAAATAAGCACGGCAAGAATATACAGCCTTGATGTACTCCTTTCCCGCTTTGGAACCAGTTTGCTGTTCCATGTCCAGTTTTAACTCTTGCTTCCTGACCTTCATACAGATTTGTCAAGAGGCAGATCAGGTAGTCTGGTATTTCCATCTCTTTGAGAATTTCCTACAGTTTATTGTTATTCACACACTCAAAGGCTTTGGCATAGTCAAAGAATAAATAGGTGTTTTTCTGGAATTCTCTTGCTTTTCATGATCTGACAGATGTTGGCAATTTGATCTCTTGCTCCTCTGCCTTTGCTAAAACCGCCTTGAACATCTGGAAGTTCACGGTTCACGTATAGCTGAAGCTTGGCTTGGAGAATTTTGAGCATTACTTTACTAGTGGGTAAGATGAGTGTAATTGTTCTGTAGTTTGAGCATTCGTTGACATTGCCTTTCTTTGGGATTGGAAGGAAAGCTAATGTTTTCTAGTCCTGTGGCCACTTATGAGTTTTCCAGATTTACTGGCATATTGAGTGCAGAACTTTCACAGCAGCATCTTTGATAATTTGAAATAGCTCAACTGGAATTCCATCACCTCCACTAGCTTTGTTCATAGCGTTGCTTCTGAAGGACCACTGGACTTCACATTCCAGGATGTCTGCCTCTAGGTGAGTGATCAGACCAGTGTGATTAAATGGGTCTTGAAGATATTTTTGGTACAGTTCTCCTCTTAATGTCTTCTGCTTCTGTTAGGTCCATATCATTTCTGTCATTTATTGAGCCCATCTTTGCATGAAGTGTTCCCTTGGTATCTCTAATTTTCTTGAAGAGATCTCTAGTCTTTTTCATTCTTTATTTCCTTCTATTTCTTTGCACTGATCACTGAGGAAGGCTTTCTTATCTCTACTTGCTATTCTTTGGAAATCTGCATTCAAATGGATATATCTTTCCTTTTCTCCTAGCTTTTGGCTTCTCTTATTTTCACAACTATTTGTAAGGCCTCCTCAGACAGCCATTTTGCTTTTGTGCATTTCTTTTTCTTGGGGATGGTCTTGGCTCCTGTCTCCTGTACAGTGTCATGAACCTCCATCCATGGTTCATCATCACTATTCATTAGAGAAATAAAAATCAAAACTACAATGTGGTATTCCTTCATGCCAGTCCGAATAGATAGCAACAAAAATTCTACAAGCAATAATTCCTGGGGAGAATGCAGGAAAAAAGGGAACAATCTTGCACTGTTAGTGGGCATGTAAATTGGTACGTCCACTATGATGAAGACTATGGCAGCTCCTTTAAAAACTAAAAAATATAGTCACCTGATGACCTACTCCTGGGCATTTTTTCTGGAAAAAACCTTAAAACCAAAAGATTGATGCACACTAATGTTCATTACAGCATTATTTCCTGGAGGCGCGACATGCAACATTTTTTATTTATAGCAAAAACGGAAAAAAGAAAACAAAAAGGAATAAAAAACGTATAAAGCAAGCAGTCTCTAAAGATGCGGTCAAATTACTCAGTATTTGTAAAAGGAAAATCTTCAGTATAAGTAAACAAAGCAAGAACCACATATCAGAACCAAGTTATATGTTAAAATTCAAATAACAGAAAGTATTTTATAGTGAAAGAACTAACACTCCCTGATATTTTATCTCTCCAGCTCAGGAACTCAGAATTCTGAGCCAGTGTTAAATGAAATCATGGGCGATTTTTTCTTTTTTTTTTTTTTCGAGCAAATTTACATTTTCTATTAAGAGCATGTATTAAATTTTTAATAAACTTATACAGTATCTTTTTCAATATGTGAAGAATGCATCTGGATTTTTAACATTTCATTCATAAGCATTCTTCTATTTCTCCATGAGATGGCAGTATAACCACAGTAAATATTTCTTCATACACATTTATACATATGAGTGAATACATTCGGATTTTATATTTTCATTTGTTATCATTTTTCTATTTCTGCTTGAGAGGGCATCATATGCATCCGTTCAGTTCAGTTCAGTGGTTCAGTGGTGTCGGGCTTTTTTGAACCCATGAATTGCAGCACGCCAGGCCTCCCTGTGCATCACCAACTCCTGGAGTTCGCTCAGACCCACGTCCATTGAGTCAGTGATGCCATCCAGCCATGTCATCCTCTGTCGTTCCCTTCTTCTCCTGTCCCCAATCCCTCCCAGCATCAGAGTCTTTTCCAATGAGTCAACTCTTCGCATGAGGTGGCCAAAGGACTGGAGTTTCAGTTTTAGCATCATTTCTTCCAAAGAAATCCCAGGGCTCATCTCCTTCAGAATGGACTGGTTGGATCTCCTTGCAGTCCAAGGGACTCTCAAGAGTCTTCTCCAACTCCACAGTTCAAAAGCATCAATTCTTCGGCACTCAGCTTTCTTCACAGTCCAAATCTCACATCCACTTGACCACTGGAAAAACCATAGCCTTGACTAGATGGACCTTTGGTGGCAAAGTAATGTTTCTGCTTTTCAATATGCTATCTAGGTTTGGTCATAACTTTTCTTCCAAGGAGTAAGCGTCTTTTAATTTCATGGCTGCAGTCATCATCTGCAGTGATTTTGGAGCCCTAAAAAATAAAGTCTGACGCTGTTTCCACTGTCTCCCCATCTATTTCCCATGAAGTGATGGGACCAAATGCCATGATCTTCGTTTTCTGAATGTTGAGTTTTAAGCCAACTTTTTCCCTCACCTCTGTCACCTTCATCAAGAGCATGGTAAACTTTTATTCATACCCACATATACATATGAGAGAATACATCAACATATTATGAATTACATTCATAAGTATTATTCTATGTCTCCAAAAGACATAACATAAGCACAATAAATATTTGTTCATACCCACATATACTCTGGAGAGTCTCTTGGATTGCAAGGAAATCAATCCAGTCAATCCTTAAGGGTATTACTCTTGGATATTCACTGGAAGGACTGATGCTGAAACGTCAATTCTTTGGCTACCTTATGTGAAGGACTGACTCATTGGAAAGGCCCCTGATGCTGAGAAAGATTGAAAGCAGGAGGAGAAGCAGAAAACAGAGGATGAGATCATTGGTTAACATCACCCACTCGGTGGATCTGGGTTTAAGCAGGCTCAGGTAGTAGATAATTGAACAGGGACACGTGGCATGGCACAGTTCATGGAGTCGCAAAGAGTTGGACATGACTGGGCAACTGAGGTGAAGTGACAGATACATATAAAATCCTTATACAGACTCAAAATGGACATACTATACCAAGAGTGCTTTATAAACACCTTTTAATAATATATTTTAGAAAATAACCATAGATGAATAGCTCTATGTATGGTTAAAATGATACAGGAATATGTACAGTTACAACAATAAGGCCATTTGAGTCAACATGCATGGCCTGAGAGTTGATCATACTAAATGAAGTGAGGCACACAGGCAAACATATATACCAAATAATATCATAATATCCAAATGTGGAATCTAAGATATGACACAAATGAACATATGTGTGAATCAGAAAGACACTCATAGACAGAGAGAATAGACCTACAGCTTCAAGGCAAAGAGAATTGGGGGAGAAATTGGATACTGAATGTAGTCCTCTGTGCTCTAGAGTAGGAACTTGTCAATCCAATCCATATAATTTGTTTTATATCTCTTAACCCCAGTCTCTTACTCCATTTCTCCCCCAATTCTCTCTGCCCTGAAGCTGTAAGTCTATTCTCTATGTCTATGAGTGTCTTTCTGATTCATACATATGTTCATTTGTGTCATATCTTAGATTCCACATTTGGATATTATGATATTATTTGGTATATATGTTTCCCTGTGTGCCTCACTTCATTTAGTATGATCAGCTCTCAGACCTTGCATGTTGACTCAAACGGCCTTATTGTTGTAACTGTACATATTCCTGTATCTTTTTAACCATACATGGAGCTATTCATCTATGGTTATTTTCTAAAATATATTATTAAAAGGTGTTTATAAAGCACTCTTGGTATAGTATGTCCATTTTGAGTCTGTATAAGGATTTTATATGTATCTGTCACTTCACCTCAGTTGCCCAGTCATGTCCAACTCTTTGCGACTCCATGAACTGTGCCATGCCACGCGTCCCTGTTCAATTATCTGCTACCTGAGCCTGCTTAAACCCAGATCCACCGAGTGGGTGATGTTAACCAATGATCTCATCCTCTGTTTTCTGCTTCTCCTCCTGCTTTCAATCTTTCTCAGCATCAGGGGCCTTTCCAATGAGTCAGTCCTTCACATAAGGTAGCCAAAGAATTGACGTTTCAGCATCAGTCCTTCCAGTGAATATCCAAGAGTAATACCCTTAAGGATTGACTGGATTGATTTCCTTGCAATCCAAGAGACTCTCCAGAGTACATGTAGGTATGAACAAATATTTATTGTGCTTATGTTACGTCTTTTGGAGACATAGAATAATACTTATGAATGTAATTCATAAAATGTTGATGTATTCTCTAATATGTATATGTGGGTATGAATAAAAGTTTACTATGCTCTTGATGAAGGTGACAGAGGTGAGGGAAAAAGTTGGCTTAAAACTCAACATTCAGAAAACGAAGATCATGGCATTTGGTCCCATCACTTCATGGGAAATAGATGGGGAGACAGTGGAAACAGCGTCAGACTTTATTTTTTAGGGCTCCAAAATCACTGCAGATGATGACTGCAGCCATGAAATTAAAAGACGCTTACTCCTTGGAAGGAAAGTTATGACTAACCTGGATAGCATATTCAAAAACAGAGACATTCCTTTACCAACAAAGGTCCATCTAGTCAAGGCTATGGTTTTTCCAGTGGTCAAGTGGATGTGAGAGTTGGACTGTGAAGAACACTGAGCGCCGAAGAATTGATGCTTTTGAACTGTGGAGTTGGAGAAGACTCTTGAGAGTCCCTTGGACTGCAAGGAGATCCAACCAGTCCATTCTGAAGGAGATGAGCCCTGGGATTTCTTTGGAAGAAATGATGCTAAAACTGAAACTCCAGTCCTTTGGCCACCTCACACAAAGAGTTGACTCATTGGAAAAGACTCTGATGCTGGGAGGGATTGGGGGCAGGAGAAGAAGGGAACAACAGAGGATGAGATGGCTGGATGGTATCACTGACTCAATGGACGTGGGTCTGAGTGAACTCCAGGAGTTGGTGATGCACAGGGAGGCCTGGCGTGCTGCAATTCATGGGTTCAAAAAAGCCCGACACCCCTGATCCACTGAACTGAACTGAACGGATGCATATGATGCCCTCTCAAGCAGAAATAGAAAAATGATAACAAATGAAAATATAAAATCCGAATGTATTCACTCATGTATAAATGTGTATGAAGAAATATTTACTGTGGTTATACTGCCATCTCATGGAGAAATAGAAGAATGCTTATGAATGAAATGTTAAAAATCCAGATGCATTCTTCACATATTGAAAAAGATACTGTATAAGTTTATTAAAAATTTAATACATGCTCTTAATAGAAAATGTAAATTTGCTCGAAAAAAAAAAGAAGAAAAAATCGCTCATGATCTCATTTAACACTGGCTCAGAATTCTGAGTTCCTGAGCTGGAGAGATAAAATATCAGGGTGTGTTAGTTCTTTCACTATAAAATACTTTCTGTTATTTGAATTTTAACATATAACTTGGTTCTGATATGTGGTTCTTGCTTTGTTTACTTATACTGAAGATTTTCCTTTTACAAATACTGAGTAATTTGACCACATCTTTAGAGACTGCTTGCTTTATACGATTTTTATTCTTTTTTCCGTTTTTGCTATAAATAAAAAATGTTGCATGTCGCGCCTCCAGGAAATAATGCTGTAATGAACATTAGTGTGCATCAATCTTTTGGTTTTAAGGTTTTTTCCAGAAAAAATGCCCAGGAGTAGGTCATCAGGTGACTATATTTTTTAGTTTTTAAAGGAGCTGCCATAGTCTTCATCATAGTGGACGTACCAATTTACATGCCCACTAACAGTGCAAGATTGTTCCCTTTTTTCCCGCATTCTCCCCAGGAATTATTGCTTGTAGAATTTTTGTTGCTATCTATTCGGACTGGCGTGAAGGAATACCACATTGTAGTTTTGATTTGTATTTCTCTAATGAATAGTGATGATGAACCATGGATGGAGTTTCATGACACTGTACAGGAGACAGGAACCAAGACCATCCCCAAGAAAAAGAAATACACAAAAGCAAAATGGCTGTCTGAGGAGGCCTTACAAATAGTTGTGAAAATAAGAGAAGCCAAAAGCCAGGAGAAAAGGAAAGATATATCCATTTGAATGCAGATTTCCAAAGAATAGCAAGTAGAGATAAGAAAGCCTTCCTCAGTGATCAGTGCAAAGAAATAGAAGGAAATAAAGAATGAAAAAGACTAGAGATCTCTTCAAGAAAATTAGAGATACCAAGGGAACACTTCATGCAAAGATGGGCTCAATAAATGACAGAAATGATATGGACCTAACAGAAGCAGAAGACATTAAGAGGAGAACTGTACCAAAAATATCTTCAAGACCCATTTAATCACACTGGTCTGATCACTCACCTAGAGGCAGACATCCTGGAATGTGAAGTCCAGTGGTCCTTCGGAAGCAACACTATGAACAAAGCTAGTGGAGGTGATGGAATTCCAGTTGAGCTATTTCAAATTATCAAAGATGCTGCTGTGAAATTTCTGCAGTCAATATGCCAGTAAATCTGGAAAACTCATAAGTGGCCACAGGACAAGAAAACATTAGCTTTCCTTCCAATCCCAAAGAAAGGCAATGTCAAAGAATGCTCAAACTACAGAACAATTACACTCATCTCACACACTAGTAAAGTAATGCTCAAAATTATCCAAGCCAGGCTTCAGCAATACATGAAACATGAACTTCCAGATGTTCAAGGAGGTTTTAGCAAAGGCAGAGGAACAAGAGAACAAATTGCCAACATCTGTCAGATCATGAAAAGCAAGAGAATTCCAGAAAAACACCTATTTATTCTTTATTGACTATGCCAAAGCCTTTGAGTGTGTGAATAACAATAAACTGTAGGAAATTCTCAAAGAGATGGAAATACCAGACCACCTGATCTGCCTCTTGACAAATCTGTATGAAGGTCCGGAGGCAAGAGTTAAAACTGGACATGGAACAGCAAACTGGTTCCAAAGCGGGAAAGGAGTACATCAAGGCTGTATATTCTTGTCGTGCTTATTTAACTCATATGCAGAGTACATCATGAGAAACCCTGCACTGGAGGAAGCACAAGCCGGAATCAAGTTTGCTGGGAGAAATATCAATAAACTCAGATACACAGGCGACACCACCATTTCTGCAGGCAGAAAGTGAAGAAGAACTAAAGAGCTTCTTGACAAAAGTGAAAGAGGAGAGAGAAAAAGTTGGCTTAAAGCTCAACATTCAGAAAATGAAGATCATGGTCTCATCACTTTATGGCAAATAGATGGGGAAATGGCAGAAACAGTGGCTGACTTTATTTTGGGGGGCTCGAAAATCACTGCAGGTGATGACTGCAACCATGAAGTTAAAAGACATTACTCCTTGAAAGGAAAGTTATGATCAACCTAGGCAACTTATTAAAAAGCAGAGACATTACTTTGCCAATGAAGGTCCATCTAGTCAAGGCTATGTGTTTTCTAGTAGTCCTGTATGGATGTGAGAGTTGGACTGTAAAGAAAGCTGAGCACTGAAGAAGTGATGATTTTGAACTGTGGTGTTGGAGAAGACTCTTGAGAGTCCCGTGGGCTCCAGGGAGATCCAATCAGTCCAGCGTAAAGGAGATCAGTCCTGGTGTTCATTGGAAGGATTGATGTTTAAGCTGAAACTCCAATATTTTGGCCACCTGATGTGAAGAGCTGACTCATTTGAAAAGACCCTGATGATGGGAAAGATGGAGGGCAGACAGAGAAGGGGACGACAGTGGATGAGATGGTTGGATGTCTTCACTGCCTCAGTGGACATAAGTTGGAGGACTCCGGGAGTTGGTGATGGACAGTGAGGCCTGGCATGCTGAAGTCCATGGGGTCGCAAAGAGTCGGACCCGACTGAGTGACTAACCTGAACTTAGCCTCTTTACAAGGGTTTTTTCATCATCTGTATAACTTCTTTTGGGAAATGTTTATTTAGATCTGCCTGCTTTTTTTACTGAGGTGGTGTGTGTGTGTGTGTGTGTGTGTGTGTGTGTGTGTGTGTGTGTGTGTGTTTGATACTGGGCTACATAGCCATTTGTATATTTTGGAAAATAATGCCTTGATAAATAATGGGAACTATCTGTGTAGCACAAGAAACTGTCCTCCATGCTCTGTGATGACTTAAATTTAGAAGAAAATTAAATGAAAGATGTTATGTTTATACACTTGTACATCTAGTGTGATTTGCGACAGAAGAATGTGACACAACATTGTTAAGCAACTACATGTGTACATGTGTACATACTCTAGGCTCCATTTAAAGGAAGTTCTAAAAGAAGCAGAAGTAATCTACAATAACAGAACTGAGAACAGGGGTTGCATGGGGAAGGACAGTGTGGGGAAGTGTGCCAAATAAATTATCTAGGAAGATGTGGAAAAAAAAAATTTTTTCAGTGAGCATTAGGTATATAATCTAGGTGAAATTGCAGAAATATTTCTGAAATGGAAATTCCAAACAGGGTCTTGCCAAGTGGCTCTATGTATTTATAAATTTACTAGATAATGTCATATTGTCCTTCAGAAAGTTGCATCACACTATGCGCTCACAACACTGCTTAAACACTCCTTTTCCAATTTGTCATCCTCCATTTGGAGGAACAATTTGGTATATTTCAACATTGTCATTGAACTTTGGCAATTTTCATGTTGAGAAATCATATTCCATTATTATTTTTGTTTGCATTTATTTTAATACCAAGTAGGTTTGATATTTTTTCCTGATTTTTGGTAATTTTCCTTTTTTTTCTGGGTAATTTGTATTTTTTTTTTTTTTGTGTATTCTTGTTTACTTCACAATTCTCTTCTATTGGGTTTTTCATCTTTTCTTATTTTAACTTTGGACTCTGCATAAATGAGGTAAATGAGTCATTTGTCAGCTGTCTTCCAAATATTTCTCAATTGTCATTTTATAATTCCTTATTTATTTTCTATTCAGTCATGCAGGAGTTTTCCTACAAAAAAACATTATGTAAATTTTCCCTTTTAAACTTCTGGACAAAGAACATGTAAAATAAGAAATTTTAAAGGTGGCCCAAAACTCTAGGAAGATAGAGGGTGTGGTTAAAAGAATCGGGAGAGGTCAACTCTCTCTGACTTGCTCCCCATACTCCCCTAGAGGTGTCAGGATGAGGCTTTGTGATGTCAAGGCTCACCAGGGCCACCATTGGCTGTGGAAGTGGCTTGCTGACCTCATAAAGTGTAAGGGTGTGGCCACCTGGGGAAGGATATATATAGGGGTGTTCAGGGGCTCTCAAGTAGACGACTGCAAGTCTTCAAAATTACTAAGGTAACTGGGAAGGCTCTAGAGTGCTGGAGTTTCAGCTTTAGCATCATTCTTAGACAGCTGACTCTAGATACCCAGGAGGAAAAGATGAAGATCTCCCACCAACTGAGGTCCAAAGAATGTGTCAAGGTAAGCTGAACCCACCTAAGCTCCTCATGTCTTTCTCTGACTTATTTAGTATGATCATCTCTAGATCCACCCATGTTGGAAAGAATAACATTATTTCATTCTTTCTTATGGAAAATATTCCATTGTATGCATAATATATCTGTCTTTATCCACTCACATATTTAAATGCCTTAAGGTCGTTTGCATGTCTTTGCTACTGTACATTGTGCTACTATAAACACTGTTGTGCGTATCACTTTTCTGATGGGAGTTTTCATCTTAATGGATATATGCCCAGTAGTGTTATTGTTGGATCATATACTAACTGTATTTTTAGAGTATTAAAAAACTCTATACAAGGGAAGGAGATAATGGGCAGGTGGTTCAAAAGGAAGGAATATATGTATACATATGGCTGATTCATGTTGAGGTTTGAAAGAAAGCAACAAAATTCTGAAAAGCAATTACCCTTAAGAAAAAAATAATAATAATTATAAAATAACTGCTTACTGTTTTCAATAGTGGCTGCATCAGTTTCTTGATTTTCATGTATAGTAGTGGTAGTGAAAGTCACTCAGTCATGTCCGACTCTTTGCGACCACATGGATTATATAGCCCATGGCCAGAATACTGTAGTGGGTAGCCTTTTCCTTCTCCAGGGGATCTTCCCCACGCAGGGGTCGAAACCAGGTCTCCTGCATTGCAGGTGGATTCTTTACCAGCTGAGCCACAAGGGAAGCCTGATTTTTCATGTATGCTGCTGCTGCTGCTAAGCCGCTTCGTTGTGTCTGACTCTGTGAGGCCCCATAGACGGTAGCCCACCAGGCTTCCCCATCCCTGGGATTCTCCAGGCAAGAACACTGGAGTGGGTTCCCATTTCCTTTCCAATGCATGAAAGTAGAAAATGAAAAGGAAGCCGTTAAGTCCTGTCTGACTCTTCGCAACTCCATGCCCTGCAGCCTACCAGGCTCCTCCATCCATGGGATTTTCCAGGCAAGAGTACCGGAGTGTGGTGCCATTATAGGATGTTGTTGATCTCCCTGCAGTACATGGCTGAGTTACATGTGTTTTTCAAAATCTGTTTTGTTTAGTTTTGTTTTAATACATAGTCTTAGGAGTGGAGCTGCCAGGTCATATGCTCAGTCTCTTGTATTCTTGAAAAGGCAAATTTTAGCTATCAGAATCCAACAACACATTAAAAAGATCATACACCACGACCAAGTAGGCTTTATCCTGGGGATGCAAGGATTCTTCAGTATCCACAAATCAATCAATGTAATACACCACATTAACAAATTGAAAAACAAAAACCATATGATTATCTCAAAAGATGCAGAGAAATCCTTTGACAAAATTCAACATCCATTTATGATAAAAACTCTCCAGAAAGCAGGGATAGAAGGAACATACCTCAACATAATAAAAGCTATATGAGACAAACCCTTCAGCAAACATTATGCTCAATGGTGAAAAATTGAAAGCATTTCCTCTAAAGTCAGGAACAAGACAAGTGTACCCACTTTCACCATTACTATTCAACATAGTTTTGGAAGTTTTGGCCACAGCAATCAGAGCACAACAAGAAATAAAAGGAATCCAAATTGGAAAAGAAGAAGTAAAACTCTCACTATTTGCAGATGGCATGAACCTCTACATAGAAAACCCTAAAGACTCAACCAGAAAATTACTAGAACTAATCAATGATTATAGTAAAGTTGCAGGATATAAAATCAACACACAGAAATCCCTTGCATTCCTATACACTAATAATGAGAAAACATAAAGAGAAATTAAGGAAACAATTACATTCACCTTTGCAACAGAAAGAATAAAATACTTAGGGATATATCTACCTAAAGAAACTAAAGGCCTATATTAGAAAACTATAAAACACTGGTGAAAGAAATCAAAGAGGACACTAATAGATGGGGGAATATACCATGTCCATGGATTGGAAGAATCAATATAGTGAAAATGAGTATACTACCCAAAGCAATTTATAGATTCAATGCAATCCCTATCAAGCTACCAACGGTATTCTTCACAGAGCTAGAACAAATAATTTCACAATTTGTATGGAAATGCAAAAAAAAAAAAAAACCTCGAATAGCCAAAGCTATCTTGAGAAAGAAGAATGGAACTGGAGGAATAAACCTGCCTGACTTCAGGCTCTACTACAAAGCCACATTCATCAAGACTGTATGGTACTGGCGCAAAGACAGAAATATAGATCAATGGAACAAAATAGAAATCCCAGAGATAAATCCACGAACATATGGACGCCTTATCTTTGACAAAGGAGCCAAGAATATACAATGGATTAAGGAGAATCTCTTTAACAAGTGCCGCTGGGAAAACTGGTCAACCACTTGTAAAAGAATGAAACTAGAACACTTTCTAACACCATACACAAAAATAAACTCAAAATGGATTAAAGATCTAAATGTAACACCAGAAACTACAAAACTCCTAGAGGAGAGCATAGGCAAAACACTCTCCGACATACATCACAGCAGGATCCTCTATGACCCACCCCCCAGAATATTGGAAATCAAAGCAAAAATAAACAAATGAGACCTAATTAAACTCTAAAGCTTCTTCACAACAAAGGAAACTATAAGCAAGGTGAAAAGACAGCCTTCAGAATGGAGAAAATAATAGCAAATGAAGCAACTGACAAACAACTAATCTCAAAAATATACAAGCAACTCTTACAGCTCAATTCCAGAAAAATAAATGGCCTGATCAAAAAATGGGCCAAAGAACTATATAGACATTTCTCCAAAGAAGACATACAGATGGCTAACAAACACATGAAAAGATGCTCAACATCACTCATTATCAGAGAAATGCAAATCAAAACCACTATGAGGTACCATTTCACACCAGTCAGAATGGCTGCGATCCAAACACCTACAAGCAATAAATGCTGGAGAGGGTGTGGAGAAAAGGGAACCCTCTTATACTGTTGGTGGGAATGCAAACTAGTACAGCCACTATGGAGAACAGTGTGGAGATTCCTTAAACAACTGGAAATAGAACTGTCTTATGATCCAGCAATCCCACTGCTGGGCATACACACTGAGGAAACCAGAAGGGAAAGAGACATATGTACCCCAATGTTCATAGCAGCACTGTTTATAATAGCCAGGACATGGAAGTAACCTAGATGTCCATCAAAAGAAAGCTGTGGTACATATACACAATGGAGTATTACTCAGCCATTAAAAAGAATACATTTGCACCAGTTCTAATGAGGTGGATGAAACTGGAGCCTATTATACAGAGTCAAGTAAGCCAGAAAGAAAAACACCAATACAGTTTACTAATGCATATACATGGAATTTAGAAATATGGTAACAGTAATCCTGCATACGATACAGCAAAAGAGACACAGATGTATAGAACCGTCTTTTGGACTCTGTGGGAGAGGGAGTGGGTGGGTTGATTTGCGAGAATGCATTGAAACATGTATAATATCATATATGAAACAAGTCGCCAGTCCTGGTTCAATGCACGATACTGGATGCTTGGGGCTGGTGCACTGGTACGACCCAGAGTGATGGTATGGGGAGGGAGGAGGGAGGAGGGTTCAGGATGGGGAACGCGGGTATACCTGTGGCGGATTCTTTCAATATTTGGCAAAACTAATACAGTATTGTAAAGTTTAAAAAGAAAATAAAATTTAAAAAATAAAATTAAATTAAAAAAAATAAAGGGCACTTAGTACTGACATTTATAATGGCTCCTACCAAATATATCTCACTAGTACCATAAAGATTCCCCTTTAGCAATGTTTCTCTACCATGTCTTCTCTGTATAATGTTTGATACTTTTTCACTACTCAGAGGTGATACTTCATTAGCATAGTTTGATTATTTATAATAATACACTGGGCTTCTCAGGTGGCACTGTTGTTAAGAATCTTCCAGCAAAGGCAGGAGTCAAAGGAGATGTGATTTGGGAAAATGCCCTGGAGGAGGAAATGGCAACTCACTCCAGAATTCTTGCCTGGAAAATTCCAAGGACAGAGGAACTTGTTGGGCTATGGTCTCCAGGATCACAAAAAGGTGAACCTAAAAGACTTCTTGGTAATTCACTATAATGAGTGTATTTCATGTGCTGTTAAAGACATACTGAGAAATGTATTTACCTGTTGGTATTTTCTTCCAGATACGGTGTGCTATTTGACATTTTCATCCACACAAAAGAGTTAGAAATTTTTGTTGTTTGTTTTCATTTCTGTATTTATTTATTTTATTCTTATTGTTTTTTACTTTACACTATTGTAGTGGTTCACCATACATCAACATGCATCCGCCACAGGTATACACGTTTTCCCCATCCTGAACCCCCTCCTACCTCCTTAGCCATACCATCCTTCTGGGTCATCCCAGCGCACAGGTCCCAGCTTCCCGTATCCTGCATGGAACATGGACTGGCGATTCATTTCTAATATGATATTATACATGTTTTAATGCCATTCTCTCGAATCATCCTCCGCTCCCTCTCCCACAGGGTCCAAAAGACTGTTCTATACATCTGTGTCTCTTTAGCTATCTCACATACAGTGTTGTCATTGCCATCTTTCTAAATTCCATATATATGTGTTAGTATACTGTATTGGTGTTTTTCTTTCTGGCTTACTTCATTCTGCATAATAGGCTCCACTTTCATTCACCTCATTAGAACTGATTCAAATGCATTTTTTTAATGGCTGAGTAATACTCCATTGTGTATATGTACCACAGCTTTCTTATCCATTCATCTGCTGGTGGACATCTATGTTGCTTCCATGTCCTGGATATGAGAAACTGTGCTGCGATGAACATTGGAGTACACGTGTCTCTTTCCCTTCTGGTTTCCTCAGTGTGTATGCCCAGCAGTGGGATTGCTAGGTCGTATGGCAGTCCTATTTCTAGTTTTTTTTTTTTAAGGAATTTCCACAGTGTTCTCCATAGTGGCCGTACTAATTTACATTCCCACCAACAGTGTAAAGTGGTTCCCTTTTCTCCATATCCTCTCAAGCATTTACTGCTTGTAGACGTTTGGATCGCAGCCATTCTGACTGGTGTGAAGTGGTACCTCATTGTGGTTTTGATTTGCATTTATCCAATAATGAGTGATGCTGAGCATCTTTTCATGTGTTTCATAGCCATCTGTATGTCTTCTTTCGAGAAATACCTATTTAGTTCTTTGGCCCATTTTTTGATTGGGTCATTAATTTTTTTGGAATTGAGCTGTAGGAGTTGCTTGTATATTTTTGAGTTTAGTTTGTCAGTTGCTTCATTTGCTATTTTTTTTTCCCCATTCTGAAGTCTGTGTTTTCACCTGGCTTATAGATCTTTTGTTGTACAGAAGCTTTAGAGTTTAATCAGGTCCAATTTGTTTATTTTTGCTTTTATTTCCAATATTCTGGGGGGTGGGTCATAGAGGATCCTGCTGTGATGTATGTCAGAGAGTATTTTGCCTATGTTCTCCTCTAAAGACAGATATATTTAAAGCTCAGAAGCCTTTGGAATATTAAGTGAGTCTGTTTTGTTTTTGTTTTTGTTTTTTTTCAAGCAGTTTGAGCTGTATTTAAATGTTGATGTTTTCTTCTTAAGAGTGTCCTGGATTTCTTTTTCACTTATTATTATTATTATTATTATTATTATTATTATTTTTGATGAATAACTACTGTCATGTTCAAGGGTAGGTGTCATATCAAGTCCAGCAATAGGACCTTGTGTATATCAGATGTCCATCAGTGATAGTTTTAAGGCTGCTGTTACAGAGAAAACTCCATGCTGCAAGGCTTTATTATTTGCTCCTTTTTAGGATGGCCTGTGATGTCTGAGAGTTTTTGTCAGGCCTGGAAGTACATTAGAGTAGAATGATCCAAAGGATGCCACCAAACCTAATGTATCCTCACTTTTGGATCTTTGAAGTAAGTGTTCATATTCTCTTTAAGTTGAAGATAAGGATGAGTTGGTTTTACGTGTACAGATTCTTGTTCTGAAACACTGAGATGACTTTATGTATTCAGCGGTGCTTGCTTTTCCCTACATATTATTAGAAATTGTTTTGTCTACCACTCTTGCTGCAATAGGTTTATACGGATTTTGTATTTAAGATGTATCTGTGGGAAGAAATTAATATCAAGTTCCAGATGTATCCCTTCCATCCACCAAGGTCCTTGGCTACCATAAGTTTCTTGCCAGTTTGGATGTCCACATCACATTTATGTGGGTGCACACTGCAGTGGATTTCTGTATCCCACCACTCCAATGTATCCCATGATGTTTCTTGAAATGTTCCTTCGTTTAGTGTGATGATCTCTGGATTTCTCTCTATTGGTGAAGAGGGCCTACTTTCAAATCTCAATCCTGATTAAAGCTTCATTCCAGACCTATATCACACTTCTTTATCCATTCCTCTATCCAAGTACACTATCTTAACTTTCATTTCTTTGATGTTCTGAAAGATGCAGCAGGACCTAGTTTGGGGTGTGTGGTGTTTGAAATCTGTACATGTCTGAAATACTGCAGGAGAGGATTTGATTTATCATGCTGTCACGACATCTTTATTTATTTATTTTTCTCTCATGGGAGTGCACCTTTCTAGTCATGTCCATAGTGGCTCTTACCAGGTCCATTAAAGCATTACCTTAAAGCATCCACTGTACTACTCCTACTCTGCCATTGATGCCATGTCCAGAATTTGACAGTGGCCCTTTCCATGCTCATGCGGAGGTGATAATGTCCTCAGAGGTTAGATGCCTGTATCTCTTAGAATTCACCCTATGTGTCATGTGCTTTTTTCAAGAAACACGGAACTATGTTTGGCTGTTCATATCCTCTTCCTGTTAGTTTCTCCCAAGTTTACTTTACTTATTTTCCCCTCTGTGAACCCTGAAAATTTGTTAAGGGTGGGTATCAATTAGAACTCAGCACCCTTGCGAATATTGTGGCCATCAGCAAGCATTTTAAGGTTGCTGTTAGAGAAAATGTCCACAAGGTGACAGCATTTCTTCATTCCCTCCTCTTTTCCCATGGTAACAGCAGCCTCTGTGTTATTCCCAAGTCTGGTTGTAAATGAGAGTAAAATGAGACACAGGTAGTCACCAGAAGTTTTGGTTGTTTACTCTTTGATCTTTTTTTTAAGCGAAACTATATATTTTTTAAGACTATTAACACTCTTGTAGTTGTTGCTTAGAAACATTTCCACCTTCCTTTCCACAGACACTTGGAGGAATTAGCTCTAGTTATTGTCAGAGGTATCTTTTGGAATCTATTGGGTACATATCTCTTGATACAGGAGGTCCATGTGGATTATGAATTGCATAGGTATTTGTGGGTATAACTCTATTCCAGCCTTCACCTGTTGGCCTCTCACCCACCAATACCCTTTGCCAACTGTAATTTTCTTACCAGGAGTGTAAGTCCATTTCACTTTTCCTTGGGTACTCATCCTATCAATATGTTTTTTAATCCCTTCTGGAAGGCATATTTTATAATATCTCTTTAATCTGCCTTTCTTTACTTTCTGTGATTCGCCCTAGATTTCTGCATATTCCTGCAAATGTTTTTTTTTTTTTTTTTTTTTTTGCATTTTCATAATGTCAGACTCATATTTATTGTGTCTCTATGTCCCATATGTTTCTCTTTTAATTTGCAGCCAGCGATTCTCTTTCCTTTCATCTCTTGGGCATTGTGACTGCTGCTCCAGGGTATGTTTGTGGAGGTGGTGGTGTTGCGTGTGTTTTTCACAATCTGTTGATTGCTCAAATACTCTGGGAGTCGAGCTGACATATGACATTCTCTATGTCATTTTGTGATTCCTAGGCACTTTGGCAGCCATGCTTATAAAGTCTCTGACCACTTTCCTCCCACTAATGGCATACAGGGTTCCCCTTTACTAACATTGATCTACTCTTTCTTGTCTGTAGACTTTTGGATAATGACCTTTTTGGTTTCTTATTAGTGATATTGCCTTGCAGTTTAAGTTTTCAATTCACTGATAATAGAGCAAATGAGGCACATTTCCAGAGGCTTCTTTCTAAGCATTGACTAAGTATTTACCTGTTGATGTTTCCTTACTTACATGTGGTTTGCACCCGTTTGTTTGTTTGTTGGCATGCCACGCCTGGCCATTTTCTAAGGGTCAATTCAATTCGATCGCTCAGTCGTGTCCAACTCTTTGTGACCCCATGAATAGCAGTACTCCAGGCCTCCCTGTCCATCACCAACTCCCAGAGTTTACTCAGACTCACGTTCATGGAGTCAGTGATGCCATCCAGCCATCTCATCCTCTGTCGTTCCCTTCTTCTCCTGCCCCCAATCCCTCCCAGCATCAGAGTCTTTTCCAATGAGTCAACTCTTCACGTGAGGTGGCCAAAGTAAGCCAGAAGGAAAAACACCAATACAGTATACTAATGCATATATATGGAATTTAGAAAGATGATAACAATAACCTTGTGTACGAGACAGCAAAAGAGACACTGATGTATAGAACAGTCTTATGGACTTTGTGGGAGAGGGAGAGGGTGGGAAGATTTGGGAGAATGGCATTGAAACATGTAAAATATCCTGTAAGAAATGAGATGCCAGTCCAGGTTCGATGCACGATACTGGATGCTTGGGGATAGTGCACTGGGACGACCCAGAGGGATGGTATGGGGAGGGAGGAGGGAGGAGGGTTCAGGATGGGGAACACATGTATACCTGTAGTGGATTCATTTTGATATTTGGCAAAACTAATACAATTATGTAAAGTTTAAAAATAAAATAAAAAAAAAAAAAAAAAGAAAGTGGACTTAGGGCCCTTCCCCCCAGCCCATGACCCGCCTCCGGCCCCCGCCTTCCAAGTCCAACCTCCTATCTGTTTAATAAGAAGGCGCCTGTGTCTGGCAGAGCTGGTGTGAGACGAAGAGTCAATCCTTCCCAGCCACCGGGATAATCAAGAGTTTGGCGGGACCTTCAAGCACACACCGAAATAGTGAGGAGCCAGATGAAAAGCACAGACTATGGCGCTGAAATGGATTAATAAGGAACTTAGTGATTTGGCCCGTGACCCTCCAGCACAATGTTCTGCAGGTCCAGTTGGGGATGATATGTTTCATTGGCAAGCCACAATTATGGGACCTAATGACAGCCCTTATCAAGGCGGTGTATTCTTTTTGACAATTCATTTTCCTACAGACTACCCCTTCAAACTACCTAAGGTTGCATTTACAACAAGAATTTATCATCCAAATATTAACAGTAATGGCAGCATTTGTCTCGATATTCTAAGATCACAGTGGTCTCCTGCTTTAATTATTTCTAAAGTTCTTTTATCCATTTGTTCACTGCTATGTGATCCAAACCCAGATGACCCCCTAGTACCAGAGATTGCACGGATGTATAAAACAGACAGAGATAAGTACAACAGAGTATCTCGGGAATGGACTCAGAAGTATGCCATGTGATGCTTAAAGTCAGACTAACCTGCATTATAGCTGGAATAAAATTTAAATTACTGTGTTTTTTTTTTTTTTTTTATTTTCTTATCTGGCTGCTCCCCTATCAGACCTCATCTTTTTTAATTTTATTTTTTGTTTACCTCCCTCCATTCATTCACATGCTCATCTGAGAAGACTTAAGTTCTTCCAGCTTTGGACAATAACTGCTTTTAGAAACTGTAAAGTAGTTACAAGAGAACAGTTGCCCAAGATTCAAAATTAAAAAAAAAAAAAAAATGGAGCATGTGTATTATGTGGCCAATGTCTTCACTCTAACTTGCTTATGAGACTAAAACCATTCCTCACTGCTCTAACATGCTGAAGAATCATCTGAGAGGGAGGGAGATGGATGCTGAGTTGTCACATCAAAGGAAGCAGCATTATTCTAACAGCGTCCATTCTTTTTTAAGCCTTCCACTGTTAGAGATTTGAGGTTACATGATATACTTTATGCTCATAGCTGATAAGGCTGGAGAATTGGTATTGAATTTATAGCATCAGCAGAACAGAAAATGTGATGTATTTTATGCATGTCAATAAAGGAATGACCTGTTCTTGTTCTACAGAGAATGGAAATTGGAAGTCAAACACCCTTTGTATTCCAAAATAGGGTCTCAAAACATTTTGTAATTTTCCTTTAAATTGTTAGGAGGCTTGGAGCTATTAGTTAATCTATCTTCCAATACACTGTTTAATATAGCACTGAATAAATGATGCAAGTTGTCAATGGATGAGTGACCAACTAATAGCTCTGCTAGTAATTGATTTATTTTTCTTCATTAAAGTTGCATAAACCAAAAAACAAAACAATAAAGAAAGAAAGAAAGTGGACATAGGAGGGGCAGACCATGTGTGCTGGTATAGAGGCTGAAAGTCAAAGAAGATAAGCTTGAGATTGCAACTATGTTTTTGCAGCATGACCTCAGTATCATAGTCTAAGTAGTGGAAGATGCATGTGGCAGAATGCAAGCTTAGTAGATCGGCATGCCTACTCTGGAACAGAGGTGCAGTAGGAGTTAAATGCATGCACTTGAGCGTCGTTTCAGGAGTGACGGTATATGTGTTTCAGAGTGAAGATAAATAGGTGCAGCAAAAGTGCTCTAAAATGTTGGAAAATACTTGTAAGAAGGCAGGTTCAGAGTGGAAGCTCAGTATTTGTGTGACTAATGTTATAGACTTAGACTTAAATTGAAGAAAGTAGAGAAGACCACTAGATGATTCAGTTCAGTTCAGTCGCTTAGTTGTGTCCGACTCTTTGTGACCCCATGAATCGCAGTATGCCAGGCCTTCCTGTCCATCACAAACTCCCGGAGTTCACTCAGACTTATGTCTATCGAGTCAGTGATGCCATTCAGCCATCTCATCATCTGTCGTCCCCTTCTCCTCCTGCCCCCAATCCCTCCCAGCATCAGAGTCTTTTCCAATGAGTTAGCTCTTCACATGAGGTGGCCAAAGTACTGGAGTTTCAGCTTCAGCATCATTCCCTCCAAAGAAATCCCAGGGCTGATCTCACTCAGAATGGATTGGTTGGATCTCCTTGTAGTCCAAGGGATTTTCAAGAGTCTTCTCCAACACCAGAGTTCAAAAGCATCCATTCTTTGGTGCTCAGCCTTCTTCACAGTCCAAGTCTCACATCCATACATGACTACTGGAAAAAGCATAGCCTTGACTAGATGGACCTTTGTTGGCAAAGTAATATCTCTGCTTTTGAATATGCTATCAAGTTTGGTCATAACTTTCCTTCCAAGGAGTAAGCATCTTTTAATTTCATGGCTGCAATCACCCTCTGCAGTGATTTTGGAGCCCCCCCCCCCCCCCAATAAAGTCTGACACTGTTTCCATTGTTTCCCCATCTATTTCCCATGAAGTGATGGGACTGGAGGCCATGATCTTTTTTTTTTTTTTTTCCCTGAATGTTGAGCTTTAAGCAAACTTTTTCACTCTCTACTTATGATTCAGGTATGACCTAAATCAGATCCCTTATGATTATATAGTGGACGTGACAAAAGATTTAAGGGAATAGATTTGACAGAGTGCCTGAAGAACTACAGATGGAGGTTCATGAAATTGTACAGGAGGCAGTGACCAAGAACATCCCCAAGAAAAGTAATGCCAAAAGGCGAAATGGTTGTCTGAGGAGGCCTTACAAATAGTTAAGTAAAGAAGAGAAGCAAAAGGCAAAGGAGAAAAGGGAAGATATACCCATATGACTGCAGATTACCAAAGAATAGCAAGGAGAGATAAAAAAGCCTTCCTCAGTGATCAATGCAAAGAAATAGAGGAAAACAATAGTTGGGAAAGACTAGCGATCTCTTCAAGGAAATTAGCGATACCAAGGGAATATTTCATGCCAAGATGGACACAATAAAGGACAGAAATTGTATGGACCTAAAAGAAGCAGAAGATATTAAGAAGAGGTAGCGAGAATCTATACAGAAAAGATTGAAGAACTATACAGAAAAAATCTTCATGATCCAGATAATCATGATGATGTGATCACTCACCTAGAGCCAGACATCCTGAAACATGAAGTCAAGTCAGCCTTAGGAGGCATCAATACAAACAAAGCTCGTGGAGATATGGAACCCCAGTTGAGCGATTTCAAATCCTAAAAGATAGTTCTGTGAAAGTGCTGAATTCAATGTGCCAGCAAATTTGGAAAATTCAGCAGTGGCAACAAGACTGGAAAAGGTCAGTTGTTCCCGTATATGTATTTTAGAGCTTGTTCTCTGTAGTGGTGAAATGTGTCCCACAAAGTGTTAGACAGGACTGAAGCAAACGAGTGCAAAATGTTGCAAGTTTTTTTTGTTTGTTTTGTTTTCACCTGTGGCAGCTTTTCTCCAGTGAGAGTTAATTGTGAAAGTGGAGCAGGTGCTTGGCTTTCAAGGACCCTGGTGGTGCCAAGTGTACAGGGTTCAGGGACACAGAACTGACTAGACCACAGGAGTTATGACCCTATCAGAGTCTTTTTTTGAGCTTCTTGTAGCTGGCGATCAGAAGGCCTCTTTTGCCAGTCTTTCTCCCTAGTTCCACCCATTGAGGCACTTAGAAGGCTTCGTTGCCTGGAATCCTTCCCTGTTGTTCAATGTGTCAGCACATAAGAGATACCTCCCTGGCTGGGGTCCTACTCTGTAGATCAGTGCATCAGGCACTTAAAGAAGCATCGTGAGTAGGGTTCGACTCTAGTTTTGTGCATCAGGCACTTAAAGGAGCACCCTGGGTGGTGTCCTGCTCTGTACTTCAGTGTGTTCAGCATTTGATGGGTCAGCCTCACTATTGTAGTAACTGCTGATGCTATCATGTGGAGAGAGAGAGGCTATGGTGATTGCTCCACCCCCATACATGTGACTCAGTGATATCGCCTTGCTTCCTTGGCTGCCTGGCTTTCCTCCACAGGCGTATCCTAGCACAGTTTCCTCCCTCACAGCCCCTCTCTCCATCTCGCCACAGTAAACAGCAGCCTTCGCCCAGGAATCGCTCCAGAATCCCTCAATTCCAGCTCCCAGCCACTGTGCCTTTCAGGGGACACATATCCTTGGCTGGGGTATGTACAGCTGTAGCAAGGACTCACTGATTCTCATTACATCTAGTTATCCACAGATCAGTTGTCTCACTCTCAGCTTTAAATGTTTATTCTATGATTCAGACAAGCCCCCCAATATGGGATTAGACCCCTCCTTCACCCACTCAGGGCTGATTCAGTCCTAATAAGACTCATGATTTTCCCCCCCAGTTCTTTCATCCTACTGAGTTTTGCATGGTTCTATATATTCTTTTCCACTGGTCAGGCACTCCTGTCTGCTTTCAGCTGATGTTTTGATTACTTGTCTGTGTCTGAAGGTGTATGCCTGATGTATCCACAGAGAGATGTATTCCACATCTACCTACAGCTCCACCATCTTGTTCTCTCATCTCAAGATAGTTTTAGAGCACAGAATCCACAGTGGCAGTAGGTGTGCTATAAAATGTGAGTTCAGACATACACCTGAGGGCAAGCTCAGTGATTTTAGCACAGCTGATCTAAAGCATTGATTTACTATTGGCCAGACACATGGTTCAAATATTACGAAAATTATTTATGGTGTGCCAATTCTAGAGCACAAGATCAGTCGTTGTGTAACATTTGCTGTAGAATGCAAGTTCAGTTGTGGAAAGAGGTATGCTCCACAATGCAACTGAGACGTTTTAGTCATCTTGTGGTAGAGTACATGCTCAGTAATGGTAGGAACTGTGCTCTAGTGTTCATTCAGTAGTGGCTGGAGGCATGTTGCCATTGCCAATGGGATAGCTTCAGACAGCCTGTTCTAAAATGCAAGCACACTAGTGGCAGAATGTATGCTCCAGATTGCAAGCTAAGTAGTTTCAGTACTTCTATGCTAGAGCTCAGACACAGTAGTGATGTATGCAGGCTGCAAACTGCCATCCTACTATTTGTGTCATGTCCGCTCTAGAATACAGTCTTAGTACTGGTGGGGAGAATCCTCAAAAGTACAATCTCAGGAGACAAAGAACAAGTTCTCTAAAGCAAAGATTCAGTATTCGAACCATACTTGCTCTAGATCATGGTTCTGTATTACCAGGGGTGTGTCTAAAGTGTGCTTCAATGTTGAGATGCATGCTGAAGAGCTAAGTTCAGCAGATGAAGCATGCCTGCATTACATGTGCTTCAGAGTGTTGTCTCAGGAGTTGCAGTACACTTGCTTAAGAGTGCACACTCAGTAAGTGAGGGACATATTCTCTTGAACGCTGGGTTTTTATTTTTGGATGCATATCCAGAGATCAAACTGAGAAAATGTGATATGCCTGTTCTGCCACACAAGCTCAGTAGTGGGAAGATAAGTCCTCAACAGTGCAAGCACATGGGTTGTGGCATATGTGTGTTGTGACACATGATCAATTGAGGCAGGAAATATGAAGTATACACCAAGTCTCTAGTTGTGGAAGATCATCCATAGATGTA
This sequence comes from Bos taurus, assembly GCF_002263795.3. Taxonomy (NCBI): domain Eukaryota; kingdom Metazoa; phylum Chordata; class Mammalia; order Artiodactyla; family Bovidae; genus Bos; species Bos taurus. Next base: position 27,588,058 of record NC_082638.1, read on the forward strand.
GCTGTGGAACACAGGTACACTACTCACAACTTATACAGTCTAGAGTGCTGGATGGCTAGCAGCATAATGGCTGATATAAAATGCCACTGGAGTGATGGTTGCACACACCTTCTAGAGCAATACTTCAGGGAAGTGACTTTAATGCTTCAGAATTCAAAGTCACTAGTGGTGACACAGTTGATCTAGAATGACGGTTCACTCGTGGGTAGGATATGTGTTTTATAATGCAACCTCCACTTTCCTGGAATAGGTCCTCCAGAGTGCAAATTCAGTAGCTGGGACACATGCTCTAGAGTACAGGAAGAAGAGTTTGGGGAAATATGCAACAGCGGGCAAGCCAAGTCATTGGCAAATTTCAGCTGCAGAGTGTGGGATCACTACTTTAAGCTCACAGGCCATGGGGCAAGATTAGTAGTAGTGGAACTCATGGTCTATAAGGCAGGCTCAGCAGTGATTAAATAGTGTAACAGGGTGCAAAATCAGTAGCTGAACCGCTTACAAGTGGCAAGACACATGCTTCAGAGTGCAAAATTAGTATTGGCCACACACATGCTCTAGGCCACATGCTCACTAGCTGTGCCATGCCTGCTTAGTGTAAGGACTCAGAAGTCACAGGTGTGCTATAGTACTAGGATTGATACTGCCGGGATGCATGATTCAGTGTGCAGGTGTGTAGCTCAGGCATTCTTACTCTACAGCATAGTCTCTGTAGTGTCAGAACATTGGCTCTTGAAGGCACACACAGTCATGATGGGAGATATGTTCCTGAGTAAACCGCAGTAGTGCAAAACCCATGATAAAATGTGTGCACTCTGTAGTCATGAGAGCTGTACTCCCAATTGCAAGTTCAGTTACTATGGAATGTGTGAAACTAGAGCATGTTCTCTGCAGAGCCCGGATGCCTGCCCTTGAACTCATGCTCAGTAGAGGTGTACCATGTCCTCCAGTGTTCAAACTCACTATGTCCATAGGAGTGCTGGCTCAGGTGTGTCCAGAAGTAAACAAACATCAGAGTGCAATTTCAGTAATTGTTTAGGCACACCTGAACTACAGCGCAGGTTGAGTAGTGGCCTGACTTACCTATAAAGCAACAAGCTAATTATTGTGATTTTTATTGTTTAGAGTGAATATTCAGCAGGCAATGAACTCTTGTTCTGGAAGGCAATTTCAGTAGTGCAGGGATGCAGAATCCAGAGTGTAATATACCAAAAGTGTATGTGTACTTCCAACAGGCATGTTTTAGGGACAGGCTCAGTAGTGGCAGGCCATATTCTCAATAACCCGGGTTCAGGAGTGATGGGATGTATGCTCTACTGTGCAGTCTCAGTGACAGCAAGGCACTTGTTCTAAATTTTGTCAATAATCTCAATAGTGGCAGAAAGGGTGATCCAGATTAGAAACTAAGTAGTTCTAGCGTGCGTCCTCTGATGGTGGTCTCAGTATTGACAAGCGCATATTCCAGAGTGCAAAAGTCTTGTTTGTAGCATGTGTGCTTTGAAATCGGAGAAGGAAATCGCAACCCAGTCCAATATTCTTGCCTGGAGAATTCCATGGACAGAGGAACCTGCTGGGCTGCTCTCCATAGGTTCGCACGGAGTCGGACAAGACTAAAGCGACTTAGCATGCATACATGCATTGGAGAAGGAAGTGGCAACCCCCTCCAGTATTCTCGTCTGGAGAATCCCAGGGATATGGAAGCCTGGTGGGCTGCTGTCTATGTGGTCACACAGAGTCGGACACTACTGAAGTGACTTGGTGGCAGCAGCAGCAGTGGTTTGAAATCAGGGGTCAGTAGTTGTGAAAAGCTTCTTGCATTTTCAGTTGTTACGGCATCCCAGGTCCAGAGTGCAGGCACACTTGGTTGTGATACTTATGCTCTAGAGTTGTAATGTATGTTCCACAGTGCAAGCTAATTAGTATACCTGTTCTAATTCAATTCTCAGTAAAAGCAGAATGCAAAGTCCTGATTTCAACCTCAGTAGTTGCTGCATGCATAATCAGAAGTAGTGCTTCATACACTCATGAGGGCCAGATCATGAGCTGCAGCATAATTGTCACAGAGTGGGGCACAAGTAGTTGCTGGATGCATACTACAGAGGGTGAGCTCAGTAGCTTCGTTACATGCATGTTTCACACTGTGAGCTCAATAGTACTCGATGGTATTACATTGAGAGTATTCCTACTTTAGAGTACTTGCTTAACAGGGGCAGAATGCATACCTTTGAATATAAACTCGGTAGACTCGTCCTAAGGTGGCAGTGACATATGAGAAGGAGTTCAATTTTTCCCCAGTAAATACCTCAACGGATTGTCAGGATATGGAGTAACTTTCACTAAACCATTTCTATATGCTGGCAGAGGACACCAGAAAGGCCAATCAATTTGCTCATAATGAGGGAGGAGAAGAGATAAACAAGAAAAGAGAGACAAAGGATTTAGGGATAGAGACTGATTCTAGAACCAGATACGCAACAATGGACTGGTTCTGAATTGTAACCCTGCTTATTTAAATTAGATGAAGAGCACATCGTGTGAAATGCCAGACTGGATGAAGCACAAGCTGGAATCAAAATTGCTGGGAGAAATAGCAATAACCTGAGATACATAGATGACAAAACCCATATAGCAGAAAGTGAAGAGGGACTAAAGAGCCTCTTGATGAAAGTGAAACAGGAGAGTGCAAACGCCAGCTTAAAACTCAACATTCAAAAATGAAGATCATGGCTTCTGGCCCCATGATTGAGGGATTTCACTTTTCACTTTCCTGCATTGGAGACGGAAATGGCAGCCTCCAGTGTTCTTGCCTGGCGAACCCAAGGGGCAGGGGAGCCTGGTGGGCTGACGTCTATGGGGTCACACAGAGTCGGACACGACTGAAGTGACTTAGCAACAGTAGCAGCCGCAGATGGGGAAACAATGGAAAGGCTGAGAGACTTTATTGTCTTGGCTTCAAAATCACTGTAGATGGTGGCTGCAGCATAAAATTAAAAGATACATGCTTCTTGAAAGAAAAGCTATGACCAACCTAGGCAGGATATTTAAAAACAGAGATATTACTTTGCCAACAAAAGTCTTTCTAGTCCAAGCTATAATTTGTCCAGTAGTCATATATGGATGTGAGAGTTGGACTATACAGAAAGCTGAGCCCTGAAAAATTGATGCTTTTGAAGTGTGGTGTTGGAGAAGACTCTTGAGAGTCCCTTGGAGAGCAGGGAATAAAATTAGTCAGTAAGACATTCAGTCCTGAATATTTATTGGAAGCACTGATGCTAAAGCTGAATTTGGCCACCTGATGCAAATAACTGACTCTTGCAAATGACCCCAGTGTTGAGAAAGATTGAAGGCAGGAGGAGAAGCAGAAGACAGGATGAGATTGAGTCCATCACTAACTCAATGGAGATGAGTTTGAGCAAGCTATGGAAGTTCGTGATGAACAGAGGAGTCTGGTGTGTCACAGTCCTTGGGGTTACAAATAGTTGGACACGACTGAGAAACTGAACTGAACTTGTGTTGGGGAGAGAGAGTCAATTCCTATGCAGATTGATAAGAAGTCTGGCCTACCCAAAGAAGAGAAAAATATCTGGATTCTTGAGGAGGAGATAGGGTTCTGGAATTCTCAAGGAGGAGAATTGCTTGCTTGTTTGTTTTTCTCTATATTCATTAGTCTTAGTCACAGAAAATGTTTTGTTTTATTTTTTCTTTAAACCTTGAAATGATGATTACACAGCAAACAATTCAGTTTAAACTCTGTAATTAGAATTATATAGCAACAGTGTATCATGCTTGAGGACAGTTTCTCCTCCCTGAAAACCTTCTGACGAATCCTTATATTTTAGAAGCTATATTATGGGAGTGGGTCTGGTAGGATCTTTCTATTGTTAACTTCTAATCCTGTTATCCTAAAATATAAATTGTGGGAGTAGAGACATGCTTTTGATGTATTATAATAACTAAATTAAAATGTATGTAACTCCCTGGCTAACACTAGCAAGGGGGGCATTCTCTGGCCCCCTTCTGATGTCCATGTCAGAAGCTTTCTCTGTTCCTTTTCTTACTTTAATAAAACTCTGATATACAAGAAATCTTGAGTGATCAAGCCTGGTCCTTAGTCCTGAAGTTAAATCTTCTTCTCAGAGATCATGAATCCAGCACTATCCATCTTAAGCTTTTAGAGAAGGAGAAGTTTCCATACCACAGGAAACCCTCTCAGAGGTTGATTCAGTGGGCCTCTTTGGAATCTCAGAGGGTGGTATAGCCACCCCACACCACCCCAAATCCAGCACTATCCACCTTAAGCTTTTAGAGAAGGAAATGTTTCCATACGACAGGAAACCCTCTCAGAGGTTGATTCAGTGGGCCTCTTTGGAATCTCAGAGGGTGGTATAACCACCCCACACCACCATCTCAGAATTCAAGCCAAAAAAGCAATTTTTAGTGGGGAATTGCCTCACAGTCTCGTGTCCACCCACAGTGAGTGGGGGCTTTGTACAGGGGCGCCCTCTGCATCTTCAGTCCTTAGAATAAAGATGGGGTTTGAATGCTCTACAGACACTCTGAGAGAACTAATGTGATGTAGCAGGCGGAAGCACATAATGCCAGAGAGAGAAAAATAAACAAAGAAAAGGAATGTTCCCACGGGAAGGCTCTAAGACCACACTGCAACCCCTGACATGCTTACAGAACAGACTGTGCCCTAGTATTTACTGAAGGAGAGCACACTAGCTTTCCTTATGGACCTCCCAGGAGGCAAAGATTCAGAATGTTGACAACCAGAGGCAGAAGGCATAACCTTTTAGGCCCAGGAGACTGCATCTCCTGCCAAGCTGTGAGCAGACTCTATTCATGAGCAGCCACTAACCATGACTTCCTGAGATCTGGGACAGTTTATGGCTGCCAAGAGTGTCATAACCTGAGAGCAACTCCTCTGAGGAGATGCACAGCTCACCATGCATGGACTGTATCTTTGTGGAGTATCTGAGAAACTGACCAGAATGAACCTGAGCAGTGCACGAAAAACATGGTCCACCAGGAACTATGACATCACAGCTATCCTGAAAACCTGAGTGGCTCTCTGGAAGAGTGTACTCTGGAACATTCTGGAACCTGAGCAGCTTGGACCTGGAAAGTGCATTAGACAAAGGGCCCACCCGGGACTATGCTCTGGCAGAACACCAGGCCACTTTGGCCTGGGAATAGCAGGAGATGCATGGCTCAACTGGGACTGGGCATTCATAGAACACCCAGAAATATGAGCAGCTTGGGCCTTGGAAGTGCAGGAGACAAAGAACCCACCTGGGACTGTGCCCCAAACAGAGAACTGGGGAGTCTGGACTGCTTGGGCCTGGGAAGAGCAAGAGATACATGGTTCAACTGGGGCTGAGCCTTCATACAACACCTGGGAATCTGAGGAGCTTGGACCTGGGAAGTGCAGGAGACACACGGCCAACCTGGGACTTCACGCCTAGCACAGGATGGACCCTAGGTAGCTTGGGCCTGGGAAGTGCGTGAGATCCATGGCCCTTCTGTAACTGTGCCCTCAAGGGACACCCAGGAGCTTGAGTGGCTGGATCTGAGAAGTGTACATCACCTTGGACTTTGGCAGACCCTGTGCTGTCCATTCACAACAAAGGCTACCCACAAATCCCAGTGGTATTTGTTTGCAGTGTTCCTGCCTCTCCACAGCAAAACAGAGCAAATGACCCTGAATAAGGGTCTATTGTCACCTCTTCCTATCAGGGCTCAGATTAGACATTGAAGAGACTTGCAAGCAGAGGAGGCCAGCCTAAGTAAAGATAAGACAGGGGAACCACTCAAGAAGTGGCAGGTGCAACAGATTAAAATTAAGCAGTAAAATTGCATTTAAGGACAATTGTGGACTTTGAGAAAAAGTGCAAGCTAGAACAAGGGATAACCTGACACTGAACTGACCCCAGAATATTTTTTCTAATTTTTGTGTTCAATTACGTTTCAGTTTATTTTATATTGTACATTTGGGAGTTCAAATTCTAGTCTAGGTTTTTTAATTTTTGCTTTCTGGAATTTGTTATGCATTTTGTAGTATTAAGAGTCTATTTTTTAATATCCATTTTCACTCAGGGATTTGATTACAGGCTTAATTGCTCTCTTGCCTTTTGACTTTCTTTTCTCCTCCTGATCACCTCTATCTAGCTCTTCCCTCTTCTTTTCTATACATAATGCTGTGGATCTCTTTGACTGTCCAGGATGTGGAGTTATTTCACCACTAACATGGGGTTTTGTCTTCTGTGCAATGTTGAAAGTGTAGTCTTGAGGTTACTGCAAGAGGGGGACCAAAAACCAGAGGCAGGTAGCTCAGCTCCAGAACTTTGGATCATCATAGAACCCCTGGCCCCAGGGAAGAGTGATAGACAAGATCCCATCCAAAAGGATACATGCCTACACTGAAAGCAAGCTCCATCCAAGAGCAGCAAGCTCCAGTGCAAGACAACCCATGCTAATCTTCCAGCAAAACAAGAACACACTCAAGAAAATTACAAGGCACTCTTCTAAATTCAGTCACTCAGTTGTGTCTGACTCTTTGCAACCCCATGGACTGCAGCACACCAGGCCTCCCTGTCAATCACCAACTCCCAAAGTTTACTCAACTCATGTCCACTGAATCAGTGATGCCATCCAACCACCTCATCCTCTGTCATACCTTTCTCCTCTGGACCTCAATCTCTCCCAGCATCAGGGTCATTTTAAATGAGTTAGCTCTTTGCATCTGGTGGCCAAATTATTGGAGTTTCATCTTCAGCATCACTTCTTCCAATGAATATTCAGGACTGATCTCCTTTAGGATGGACTTGTCGGATCTCCTTGAAGTACAAGGGCCTCTCAAGAGACTTCTCCGACAATACAGTTCAAAAGCATCAATTCTTTGATGCTCAACTTTTTTTTTTTTTTTCAAATTTTATTTTATTCTTAAACTTTACATAATTGTATTAGTTTTGTCAAATATCAAAATGAATCCACCAGTGGTATACATGTGTTCCCCATCCTGAACCCTCCTCCCTCCTCCCTCCCCATTCCATCCCTCTGGGTCGTCCCAGTGCACTAGCTCCAAGCATCCAGTATAGTGCATCGAACCTGGACTGGCATCTCGTTTCATAAATGATAGTCCAACACTCACATCCATACATGACTACTAGAAAATCCATACCTTTGACTAGACAGACCTTTGTCGGCAAGATAATGTCTCTGTTTTTTAGTATGCTGTCTAGGTTGGTCATAACTTTCCTTCCCAGAAGTAAGCATCTTTGAATTTCATGGCTTCAATCACCATCTGCAGTGATTCTGGAGCCCTTCAAAAGAAAGTCAAACATTGATTGCCCTTCAATTTGCCATAGAGTGGTGGGATCAGATGCCATGATCTTAGTTTTCAGCTTTAAGCCAACGTTTCACTCTCCTCTTTTGATTTCATTAAATGACTCTTTAGTTCTTCCCTTTCTGCCATAAGGGTGGTGTCATCTGCATATCTGAGGTTATTTCTCCTGGAAAACTTGATTCCAGCTTGTGCTTCATCCAGCACAGTGTTTCTCATGAGGTACTCTGCATAGAAGTTAAATAAGCAGAGTGACAATATACAACTTTGACATATTCCTTATCCTATGTGAAGCTAGTCATTCCATGTCCCGTTCAAACTGCTGTTTTCCAGCCTGCATAGAGGCTTCTCAAGAGGCAGGTCAGCTGCTCTGGTATTCCCATCTCTTTCAGAATTTCCCAACATTTATTGTAATCCACACAGTCAAAGTCTTTGGAATAGTCAATAAAGCAAAAGTAGATCTTTTTCTGGAACTCCCTTGCTTGATTGATGATCCAGTGGATGTTGGCCATTTGATCTCTGTTTCCTCTGACTTTTCGAAAACCAGCTTGAACAGCTTGAAGTTTACGGTTCATGTATTGCTGAAGCATGGCTTGGAGAATTTTTAGCATTACTTTACTAGCATGTGAGATGAATGCAAATGTGCAGTAGTTTGAGCATTCTTTGGCATTGCCTTACTTTGGGATTGGAATGAAAACTAACCTTTTAAAGTCCCGAGCCACTGCTGAGTTTTTCAAATTTGCTGACATATTGAGTGCAGCACTTCCATAGCATAATCTTTTAGGATTTTAAATAGCTCAACTGCAATTCTATCACTTCCACTAACTTTGTTCATAGTGATGCTTCTTAAGGCCCACTTGACTTCACATTCCAAGATGTCTGGACCTAGGTGAGAGATCAGATCATCATGATTATTTGGATTGTGAAGATCTTTTATGGACAGTTCTTCTGTGTAATCTTTGCCAACTCTTCTTAATATCTTCTGCTTCTGTTGGGTCCATACCATTTCTGTCCTTATTGTGCCTATCTTTGCATGAAATATTCCCTTGGAACCTCAAATTTTCTTGACGTGATCTCTAGTCTTTCCCATGCTATTACTTTCCTCTATTTCTTTGCACTGATCACTAAGGAAGGCTTTCTTATCTCTCCTTGCTATTCTTTGCAACTCTATATTCAAATGGCTATATCTTTCCTTCTCTCCTTTGCCTTTCCCTTCTCTTCATTTCACAGCTATTTGTAAGGCTTCCTCAGGCACCCATTTTGAGTTTTTGCATTTCTTTTTCTTGGGGATGATCTTGATACCTGTCTCCATCCATGGTTCATCAGGCACTCTATCACACCTAGTCCCTTAAATTTATTTCTCACTTCCACTGTATAATCACAAGGGATTTGATATAGGTAATTCCTGAATGGTCTAATGGTTTTCCTTACTTTTTTCAATTTAAGTCAATATGTGGAAATAAGGATTTCCTGATCTGAGCCACAGTTAGCTCCTGGTCTTGTTTTATGCTCTCTAGGAGGAGTAAGCATCTTTTAATTTCATGGCTGTAGTCACTATCTGCAGTGATTTTGCAGCCCCCCACCTCCCCAAAATAAAGTCTGCCACCATTTCCTCTGTTTGTGTATATATTTTCCATGAAGTGATGGGGCAGGACGCCATGATTTCAGTTTTCCTAATGTAGAGCTTTAAGCCTACTTCTTCACTTTCCTCTTTTATTTTCATCAAGAGATTGTTCAGTTTCTCTTTACTTTCTGCCATAAGGGTGGTTTCATCTGCATATCTGAAGTTATTGACATTTCTCCTGGCAATCTTGATTCCAGTTTTTGATTCTTCCAGCCCAGCATTTCTCTGCATAGAAGGTAAATAAGCAGTGTGACAATATGTAGCCTTGAGGTACTCTTTTCCTATTTGGAACCGGTCTGTTATTCAATGTCCAGTCCTAACTGTTGCTTCCTGACCTGCATACAGGCTCCTCAAGAGGCAGGTCCGGTGGTCTGGTATTCCCATCTCTTTCAGAATTTTCCAGTTCATTTTGATCCACACAGTCACAGGCTTTTGCAGAAGTAGATGTTTTCCTGGAACTTGCTTGTTTTTTCAAAGATCCAGCAGATGTTGGGAATTTGATCTCTGGTTCCTCTGTATTTTCTAAAACAAGCTTGAACATCTGGAAGTTAACACTTGATGTATTGCTGAAGCCTGGCTTGGAGAATTTTGAGCATGACTTTGCTAGCATGTGAGATGACTGCAACTGTAGGGCAGTTTGAGCATTCTTTGGCATTCCCTTTCTTTGAGATTGGAATGAAAACTGACCTTTTCCAGTCCCGAGCCACTGCTGAGATTTTCAAATTTCCTGGCATAGTGAGTGCATCACTTCCACAGCATCATCTTCTAGGATTTGAAATAGCTCAACTGGAATCAAAGCCATAATAGAACCCCCTAATTCTCTCATGAACACTGCATTGCCTCTCAGAAAAAAATGAGATCCACAGCCATCTTCTATAACAACAACAAAATAATTCCTTCAACTAGAAAACCTTCACAATCCACTGGTCCCACCACATTCACTGGGAGGAGTCTAACCAGTTAACACCAATGATGACCCTCCCGTTTGCAGAAAATAGACCTCAAAGACAGCCATCTAAACAACATGAAAAGACAGAGACATATCCAGCAGGTGAAGGAACACAATAAAAATCAACAAATCAATGAAAGAGGAGGAGATAAGAAGTCTACAGGAAAAACAATTCAGCATAATAATAGTCAAAGTCTTGGAAATAAATGGAGCTACAGATAAATAGACTTTAGACATGTATTGAGAAGATCAAAGGGGTGTTTTAAAAGGACCTAGAAGAAGTAATGAATAGTCAATCAATAATGAACAATGCAATAACTGAGATAGAAATCACTCTGTACAACAAAAACAGTAGAGTAACTGAAGCAGAAGAAGGACTAAGTGAGCTGGAAGATAGAATGTTGGAAATAAATGAAGCAGAACAGGAAAAAAAAAATAGAGAAATGAAGACAGCCTCAGAAACTTCGGGGACAATGTTAAATGCCCCACATTTAAATCATAGGTTTCTTGGAGAAAGAAGACAAAAGGAAAGGGCATGAGAAAATATTTGAGGAGAAAATAGCTAAAAACTTCCCTGAAATAGGAAAGGGAATAGACATCTAAGATGAAAAACCCCAGAGTGTTCCACAGGGATAAATCCAAGACAAAACATATCAAAATACACATTAATCAAAATAAAAACAAACAAATAAATATACACAATGAACAAATATTCAAGGAAACAAAGGAATAACAACAAATAACATAGACGGGAATCCCCATAAGCATAACAGCTGATCTTACCCTAGAAACTCTTCAGCTTAGAAAGGAATGGCAAGATATACTTAAAGTGATGAAAGGCAAAAACCTACAGCCAAGATTACTCTATTCAACAAGGATAGCATTCTAATTCAAAAGAGGAGTCAAAAGCTTAACAGACAAACAAAAGCAATTAGAATTCAGAACCACCAAACCAGCACTTCAGGAAATGCTGAAGGATCTTATCTAGATTGGAAACAGAAAAGCTTTACAAAATAAATCCACAAAAATATATAGTAAATGGTAACAAGATCATACTTAGCAACAACTACCTTAAACATAAATGGGCTAAAAGCTCCAATGAAAATACAAAGACTGGCTGAATGAATATAAGAATATACTGCCTGCAAGAAAACCACCTCATAATTAGGGACACGTACAGAGTGAAAGTGATGACCAGGAAAAAGCTATTTTGTGAAAATGGAGAGCAAAAGAAAGTGGGAGAAGCAATACTCATATCAGATAAATGGGCTTTAATCAAAGACCACTATAGGAGACAAAGAAGGTTGCATTACCTAATAATCAAGGTATCAATCCAAGAAGAAGCTATATGCACCCCATGTAGGAGCACCTCAATACAAGAGACAAATGCCAACAACTATTAGAGCAGAAATAGACACTAACCAATAGTACTGGGTGATTTTAATACTTCACTCATAACATGGACAGATCATCCGGACAGAAAATCAATAAGGAAAGCTCATGTTTTAGATGATACATTAGACCAGTTTGACCTAATTGATATCTACAGGGCATCCCACCCCAAAAGAATAGATTTCACTATTTTCTCCTTATTCTCAAGTGCAAATGGAACATTATCTTAAGACGGATCACATCCAAGGTCACGTCTAACCTTGGTAAACTTCAAAAAATTATAATATTTTCAAGCATATTTTCTGATCACAATGTTGTTAGATCAGATATCAACTACAGGAGAAAAACATAGAGGAAACACAAATAATTTGGAGGCTAAACAGCTGCTGCTGCTAAGTCACTTCAGTCGTGCCTGATTCCGTGCGACCCCATAGACGGCAGCCCACCAGGCTTCCCCGTCCCTGGGATTCTCCAGGCAAGAACACTGGAGTGGGTTGCCATTTCCTTCTCCAATGCATGAAAGTGAGAAGTGAAAGTGAAGTCGCTCAGTCGTGTCCGACTCTTAGCGATGCCATGGACTGCAGCCTTCCAGGCTCCTCCGTCCATGGGATTTTCCAGGCAAGAGTACTGGAGTGGGGTGTCATTGCCTTCTCCAAAACAGAAGAAAATTCAAATTTGAATTCAATAAAATTCAGAGATTTTTATGAAAAAAAAAAAAAAAAAACTCTGCCAAAGTAGTCATAGATGGAACATACCTCAACATAATGAAAGCCTGATATGACAAAATCACTTCAAACATTATTATCAATAATGAAAAACTTGAAACATTTCCTTTAAAATCAGCATTAAGACAAGGGTGCCCATACTCATCACTACTAGTTTTGGAAATTCTAGCCACACTTTTCAAAGAAGAAAAAGATATAAAAAGAATCCTGATTGGAAAAGAAGAGGTAAAACTCTCTATATTTGCACATGATATTATCCTTTACACAGAAAACCCAAGAGATGCCACCAGAAAATTACTGGAGTTAATCAATGAATAGAGTAAATGTGCAGGGTATAAAATTAATACACAGAAACCCTTATATTCCTATACACTAACAATGAAAATTCAGAAAGAGAAATTAAGGAATAATCCTGTTCATCATTGCAATGAAAGGAATAAAATAACTAGAAATAAATTTGCATAAAAAGACAAAGGGCTTCCCTGATAGCTCAACTGATAAAGAAGCTACCTTCAATGTAGGAGACTCCTGTTCAATTCCTGGGTCAGGAAGATCCCCTGAAGAAGGGATAGGCTACCCACTGTAGTATTCTTGGGCTTCCCTTGTGGCCTAGCACGTGAAGAATCCTCCTGCAATGTGTGAGACCTGCACACAATGTGTTTGAGCCTTGGGTTGAGAAGATCCTCTGGTGAAGGGAAAGGCTATCTATTCCAGTATTCTGGCCTGAAGAATTACAAATTCCATACACTGTATGATCCATGGGATTGCAAAAAGTCAGACATGACTAAGCAACTTTCACTTACCCAGAGAGATACAAAATAAGCATTGATGAAAGAAAGCAAAACACATATAGATGGAGAAACATACCATGTTCTTAGATTGGATTAATTGATATAGTTAAAATGAGTATACCACCCAAAACAATCAATAGATTCAATGCAATACCTACAGTATTTTTCATAAAACTAGAACAAATTATTTTATGATTTGCATGGAAACACATAAGACTTTGAAGAGACAAAGCAATTTTGAGAAAGAAGAATGGAACTAGAAGAGTCAAACTTTCTGATAAGACTACACCACAAAGATATCAAGAGAGTATGAAACTTGCACAAACATAGAAATACAGACCAATGGAACAAAATATAAAGTCCAAAGATAAATTCATGCACCCATTATCTTTGACAATGGAGGCAAAAATATGCAACCGAAAAATATATTTTCTTCAAAAAGTGTTACTGGGAAAACTGGACAGCTATGTGTAGAAACTAGAACAGTATCTAACATCATGTTCAAAATAAACTCAAAATGGATTACAGATGTAAATGTAAGACCAGAAAATATAAAACCCTTAGAGTAAAACATAGGTATAACCACTCTAAAATAAGACACAGCAAGATCCTCTATGACCCATTGCCTAGAGTAAAGGAAATAAAAACAAAATTTAAAAAAAGCAACCTAATTAAGCTCTATAGCTTGTGTACAACGAGGAAACTATAATTAAGGTGAATATGTAGCCTTCAGTTTTATGTGATTATGGTTTCAGTGTATCTGTCCTCTGATGCCCTCTTGCAACACCTACCATCTTTTTTGGGTTTCTCTTACCTTGGTCATGGGGTATCTCTTCACGGCTGCTCCAGCAAAGCACAGCCATTGCTCCTTACCTTGGATGAGGGGTATCTCCTCACGGCACCTATCCTGAAATTGAACATGGAATAGCTCCTCTAGGCCCTCCTGAGCCCACGCAGCCACCGCTCCTTGGGCCTGGGGTTACTCATCTGAGCTGCTGCCCCAGCTTTGGGTATGGGGTAGCTGCTCTTGGCTGCTCTTGTGCTGTCGCAGCCTTGCACTGTCCGCCACAGCCCCTGACCTCTGACACGGTTTAGCTCCTCCCTGCTGTGCCCCTGACCTTTGACACGGGTAAGCTTCTCTTGGCTACAGCCCGTGACCTCGGACGTGGGGTAGCTCCTCCCAGCCATCGCCCCTGACCTCAGACGTGGGGTAGCTCCTATGGGCTGCTCCAGCGCTGTTGTAGCCTTGCTCTCTCAGCTGCTGGCCCTGACCTCGGACATGGGGTAGCTCCTCTGGGCTGCTCCTGCGCTGTTGCAGCCTTGGAATCTTGGCCACCGTCCCTGACCTTGGACATGGGGTAGCTCCTCCCAGCCATCGCCCCTGACCTCAGACGTGGGGTAGCTCCTATGGGCTGCTCCAGCGCTGTTGTAGCCTTGCTCTCTCAGCTGCTGGCCCTGACCTCGGACATGGGGTAGCTCCTCTGGGCTGCTCCTGCGCTGTTGCAGCCTTGGAATCTTGGCCACCGTCCCTGACCTTGGACATGGGGTAGCTCCTCCCTGCCACCACCCCTGACCTCAGACGTGGGGTAGCTCCTCTCAGCTATCCCTGCACCTTCGCAACCTGGCACTCTTGGCTGCTGTCCCTGACCTCGGACGTGGGGTACCCTCTCCGCCATGCTCTGTGCGCCATTGCAACTGCCGGTGCTCTGTGCCATGCCCATGGGGCCGCCCAAGATGGACGGGTCATGGTGGAGAGGTTTGACAGAATGTGGTCCACTGGAAAAGGGAAAGGCAAACCACTTCAGTATTCTTTCTTTGAGAAACCCACGAACAGTATGAAAAGGCAAACTGATAGGATAATGAAAGAGAAACTCCCCAGGTCAGTAGAGGCCCAATATGCTACTGGAGAGATCAGTGGATTACTAACTCCAGAAAGAATGAAGGGATGGAGCCAAAGCAAAAAAAAAAAATAATAATAATACCCAGTTGTGGATGTGACTGGTGATAGAAGCAAGATACAATGCTGTAAAGAGCAATATTGTATAGGAACCTGGAATGTCAGGTCCATGAATCAAGGCAAATTGGAAGCAGTCAAACAAGAGATGGCAAGAGTGAACATCAACATTCTAGGAATCAGCGAACTAAAATGGATTGGAATGGGTGAATTTAACTCAGATGACCACTATATCTACTACTGTGGGCAGGAATCCTTTAGAGGAAATGGAGTAGCTATCATGGTCAACAAAAGAGCCAAAAATGCAGTACTTGGATGCAATCTCAAAAACGACAGACTGTTCTCTGTTCATTTCCAAGACTAACCATTCAATATCACAGTAATCCAAGTCTAGGCCCCAATCAGTAATGCTGAAGAAGCTGAGGTTGAACGGTTCTATGAAGACCTATGAGACCTTTTAGAACTAATAATCAAAAAAGATGTCCTTTTCATTATAGGGGACTGGAATGCAAAAGTTGGAAGTCAAGAAACACCTGGAGGAATAGGCAAATTTGGCCTTGGAATACAGAATGAAGCAGGGCAAAGACTAATAGAGTTTTGCCAAGAAAATGCACTGGTCATAGCAAACACCTTCTTCCGTCAACACAAGAGAAGACTCTACACATGGACACCACCAAATGTTCAACACCGAAATCAGATTGATATTCTTTGTAGCCAAAGATGGAGAAGCTCTATACTGTCAACAAAAACAAGACCAGGAGCTGACTGTGGCTCAGATCATGAACTGCTTATTACCAAATTCAGACTTAAACTGAAGAAAGTAGGGAAAACCACTAGTTCATTCAGGTATGACCTATATCAAAATTACTTATGATTATACAGTGGAAGTGAGAAATAGATTTAATGGAGTAGATCTGATAGATAGAGTGCCTGAAGAACTATGGACAGAGGTTCGTGACATTGTACAGAAGACAGGGATCAAGACCATCCCCATAGAAAAGAACTGCAGAAAAGCAAAATGAGTGTCTGAGTAGGCCTTACAAATAGCTGTGAAAAGAAGAGAAGCAAAAAAGCAGAGGAGAAAAGGAAAGATAGAAACATCTGAATGCAGAGTTCCAAAGAATAGCAAGAAGAGATAAGAAAGCTTTCCTCAGCGATCAATGCAAATAAATAAGGAAAACAAGAGAATGGGAAAGACTAGAGATCTCTTCAAGAAAATTAGAGATACCAAGGGAACATTTCATGCAAAGATGGGCTCGATAAAGGACAGAAATATTATGGACCTAACAAAAACAGTAGATATTAAGAAAAGGTGGCAGGAATACACAGAAGAACTGTAGAAAAAAAAAAAAAAGCTTCTGCACAACAAAGGAAACTATAAGCAAGGTGAAAAGACAACCTTCAGAATGGGAAAAATAATAGCAAATGAAGCAACTGAAAAACAACTAATATCAAAAATATAGAAGCAATTCCTATAGCACAATTTCAGAAAAATAAATGACCTAATCAAATAATGGGCCAAAGAACTAAATAGACATTTCTCCAAAGAAGACATACAGATGGCTAGCAAACACATGAAAAGATGCTCAACATCACACATTATCAGAGAAATGCAAATCAAAACGACAGTGAGGTACCATTTCATGCCAGTCAGAATGGTTGCGATCCAAAAGTCTGCAAGCAATACATACTGGAGACGGTGTGGAGAAAAGAGAACCCTCTTACACTGTTGGTGGGAATGCAAACTAGTACAGCCACTATGAAGAACAGTGTGGAGATTCCTTAAAAAACTGGAAACAGAACTTCCTTATGACCCAGCAATCCCACTGCTGGGCATACACACCAAGGAAACCAGACTTGAAAGAAACATGTGTTCCCAAATGTTCATCACTGCACTGTCTCTAATAGCCAGGGCATGGAAGCAACCTACATGACCATCAGCAGACAAATGGATAAGAAAGCTGTGGTACATATACACAATGGAGTATTACTCAGCCATTGAAAATAATACATTTGAATCAGTTCTAATGAGATGGATGGAACTGGAGCCTATTATACAGACTGAAGTAACCCAGAAACAAAAACACCAGTACAGTATACTAATGCATATATATGGAATTTAGAAAGATGGTAATGATAACCCTGTACGTGAGACAGCAAAAGAGACGCACATGTATAGAACCGTCTTTTGGACTCTGTGGGAGAGGGAGAGGGTTGGATGATTTGGAAGAAATACTATACATTGAAACATGTATAGTATCATATATGAAACAAATCACCAGTTCAAGTTCGATGCAGGATACTGGTTGCTTGGGACTGGTTGCACGATACTGGTACACGGGGACGACCCAGAGGGATGGTACATGGTGGGAGAAGGGAGGGGGGTACGGGATGGGAACACGCGTATACCTGTGGTGGATTCATGTTGATGTATAGCAAAACCAATACAATATTGTAAAGTAATTTAACTCCAATTAAAATAAATATATGTATACTACAAATTAAAAGATCTTCACGACCAAGATAATGACTATGGTATGATCATTCACCTAGTGCCAGACATCCTGGAATGTGATGTCAAGTGGGCTTTAGAAAGCATCACTATGAACAAAGCTAGTAGAGGTGATGGAATTCCAGTTGAGCTACTTCAAATCCTGAAAGATGATGCTGTGAAAGTGCTGTAGCAATATGCCAGCAAATTTGGAAAACTCAGCAGTGGCCACAGGACTGGAAAAGGTCAGTTTTCATTCCAATCCCAAAGGAAGGCAATGCCAACAAATGAGCAAACTACCACACAATTGCACTCATCTCACACGCTAGTAAAGTAATGCTCAAAATTCTCCAAGCCAGGCTTCTGCAATATATGAACCATGAACTTCCATATGTTCAAGCTGGTTTTAGACAAGGCAGAGAAACCAGAGATCAAATTGCCAACATCCGCTGGATCATCAAAAAAGCAAGAGAGGTCCAGAAAAGCATCTAATTCTGTTTTATTGACTGTGCCAAAACCTTTGACTGGGTGGACCACAATAACCTGTGGAAAATTCTGAAAGAGATGGGATTACCAGAGCACCTGACCTGCCTTGGATAAATTTATACGCAGGTCAGGAAGCAACAGTTAGAACTGGACATGGAACAACAGACTGTTTCTACATAGGAAAAGGAGTACATCAAGGCTGTATATTGTCACCCTGCTTATTTAACTTGTAGGCAGAGTACATCATGAGAAATGCTGGGCTGAAAGAAGCACAAGCTAGAATCAAGATTGCCAAGAGAAATATCAATAACTTCAGATATGGAGATGACATCACCCTTATGGCAGAAAGTGCAGAGGAACAAAAA
Source organism: Bos taurus (assembly GCF_002263795.3). Taxonomy (NCBI): domain Eukaryota; kingdom Metazoa; phylum Chordata; class Mammalia; order Artiodactyla; family Bovidae; genus Bos; species Bos taurus. Next base: position 27,606,177 of record NC_082638.1, read on the forward strand.
AGCCTCTCGATGAAAGTGATAGTGGAGAGTGGAAAAAGTTGACATAAAGCTCAACATTCAGAAAACGAAGATCATGGCATCTGGTCCCATCACTTTATGGAAAATAGATAGGTAAACAGTGGAAACAGTGTCAGACTTTATTTTTCTGGGCTGCAGATGGTGACTGCAGCCATGAAATTAAAAGACACTTACTCCTTGGAAGAAAAATTATGACCAACCTAGATAGCATATTCAAAAGCAGAGACATTACTTTGCCAACAAAGGTCCGTCTAATGGTGGCTATGGTTTTTCCAGTGGTCATGTATGTATGTGAGAGTTGGACTGTGAAGAAAGCTGAACGCTGAAGAACTGATGCTTTTGAACTGTGGTGTTGGAGAAGACTCTTGAGAGTCTTTTGGACTCCAAGGAGATCCAACCAGTGCATTGTGAAGGAGATCAACCCTGGGGTCTCTTTGGAAGGACTGATGCTAAAGATGAAACTCCAGTACTTTGGCCACCTCATGTGAAAAGTTGACTCATTCGAAAAGACTCTGCTGCTGGGAGGGATTGGGGGCAGGTGAAGAAGGGGACAACAGAGGATGAGATGGCTGAATGGCATCACTGACTCGATGGACGTTGAGTCTGAGTGAACTCCGGGAGTTGGTGATGGACAGGGAGGCCTGGTGTGCTGTGATTCATGGCTTTGCAAAGAGCCGGACACATCTGAGTGACTGAACTAAACTGAACTGTCGCCTTCAGAATTGGGAGAAAATAATAGCAACTGGAAAACTAACAAAAAAATTAATCTCCAAAATATGCAAGCTGCTCAAGTATCTCAATACTCAGCTACAAATACTACTCAGAAAAACAAACCAAAGAAGATATACAGATTACTAAGAGACACAGAAAAGCTGCTCAGCATCACTCATCATAAAAGAAGTGCAAATCAAAACCACATTGAGGTATCATTTCACACTGGTCAGATTGGCCATGATTAAAATGTCTACAGTGTAATTGCTGCAGAGGCTGTGGAGTAGAGAGAACCTTTTTAAATTGTTGATGGGAATGCAAACTGGCACAACCTTTATAGAGTACTTTGTGGAAACTCCTTAGAAAGTTGAAAATAGAAGTGCCATATGACCCAGCAATCCCACTCTTGGGCATGAACCTCAAGGAAACTAGAATTGAAAGAAACACGGTATTCTAGTGTTTACTGAAGCACTGTTTACAATAGCTAGGACATGGAAGTGACCAAGAGGTCCATCAGCAGATGAATGATTAAGGACATTTTGCTACATATGCATATGAAATATTACTCAGTAATAAGAAGTCATGCATTCGAGTCAGTTCTAATGAGGTGGAAGCGTGTGAAACCTATTACACAAAGTGAAGGAACTAAGAAAGAGAAAGACAAAGCTGTATATTAATTCATATATGTGGAATTTATAAAGATGGCCTATACGCAGGCCAGGAGAAGAGACAAATATCTAAAGAACAGACTTTTGGACTCAGTGAGAGAAGGTGAAGGTGAAGATTTGAGAACATAGCATTTAAATGTGTACAGTGCTATATGTAAAAAATAGATGACCAGTGTGAGGTTTTATAACATGGGTGCTATATAATACCCATGTCACAACTTCTGAACTTGCAATCTAATACATGCATCAACCACCAATGAGCCCACATTCTAGTGCACATCATGCACGTTCTGAGCTTGCAGCCTGGAGCTCTCATTTTCAACCCCACGATCCAGGGTAGGCTCGTAGTAACTGCTGAATTTTCACTTTCGGGGAGGCATCACAAACTTATTAAACCCACATTCTAGTGCAAACATGCTGCATCTTGAACCTGAACTCTGGAGCAGGCATCTTGCCACTACTAATACTGTTTATCATCATCTACTCTTTCACTGTCATGACATGCTTCCGTTGCTTCTTCATCTCCTCTGGTCAACACACTGAGTTGTTTATCATCATCCAGTGTTTACTTCAGTCCTGTAACCTGTTTTGAGTGCTTGTTCAACCCACTCCAGGTCAAATATATCTAGTATTCAATGCTGCGACAGGTTATGTGTTTCTTCATCCTCCTCTGTTTAAACACACTGTAATTTACCACCCTTTGCATTTCAGTTCTGTGACATGCTTCTATCCACTCCAGGTCTAACAGAGTCAGTAGATTATCATCACCCAATGATTTAACTGTGGAACATTCCACAAGTCTTCTTCATGCACCCCATGTCAAACATACCCAGTAGCTTATCACCATCCCGTGTTTCAGTGCAGTGACATGATGTAAGTGTTTCTTCATTTTTTCCAGGTAAAGCACACTCAATAGTTTGTCACCAATGTTTCACCTGTGACATGATTCTTCTTAATTTATTTAGTTGGCTGTGTTGGGTCATAGTTGTGGCACGTAAGATAGTCCTTGAGACAAGCCAACTCTCACCATGGCATGCAGTCTCTGGAGTGTGAGAACTTCAGTGTTTGCAGCTGTGCAGGTTTAGTTACTCTGTAGCATATGGGATGTTAGTTTCCCAGTCAGCAATTGAACCTTCATCCCCTACACTTCAAGGTGGATGCTTAACCACTGAACCACCAGGAAAGGCCCTGTGACATGCTTTAAGTGCTTGCTTTTACACCCTGTATCAAAAAGACACATTGTTTGATGGGATTATATCACCATCCAGGGTTGCAAAGCATTTGGCATGCTTCAAGAACTTCTTCATCCACATTGGTCAAACACAACCAGGTGTTTATCACCATGCAGCACCATTCCATGCAATGTGCTTCCTCATTGATTACTCGTTGAACACTTCCAATAGATTATCATGATCTACTGTTTCAGTGCAATGACACCTCAAGTTATTCTTCACGCACCCTGGGTCAAACACATCCAGTTGTATATCTCCATCCAGTGTTTCTTCATCCAGTGAAAGCTGTGACATGCTTTCAGTGTTTCTTTATCCACCCCAGGTCAAACGTACTCAGTAGCTTATCATTATCCACACTTTAAAGAGGTGATTCAGCCGCATCTTGGTCCACCTGACCTAAAATAGACTCATCAGCTTATCACCTTTTGTTTTTCACTGCTGTCACAAGTTCAAGTGCATCTTTATCAAACACACCAGTAGTTTATCACCATCCAGTATTTCCAAGCTCTGACACAACTGCTTTATCATCCAGACTATAAAAATACATCCAGTAGCTTATCAACGTCAGTGTTTCAGTGCTGTGATGTGATTCAAGTGCCTATTCATCCACACTCTGGAAATACACACTCTGTAGTTTATTACCATACAGTGCTCAGTGCCTTGACATGTGACATGCTCCAAATGTTTCTTTGTCCACCTGGTGTCAAATACTCAATAGTGTATCAACATCTATATTTCAGCATATGCTTCTTTGTCAATCCTGGCCCATCACTTCTAGGAGTTTACCACCTTCAGGGTTTCAGTGCTGTGATATACTTCATGTGCTTCATCCTCTCCTGTAAAACATACTCATTTGTGTATCATCATCCCGTATTCAGTAGAGTGATATGCTTCAAGTGCCTAATAGTCCATATCAGTCGAACGTTCCCAGCATTTTATCATTCGCCAAGGTTTCAGGGCTGTAACTTGTGGCATATATTAGGTGTTTGTTTGACTCCCAGAGGTCAAACTCAACAAGTGTTTTTTCACCATTCAGTCTATCAGTGCTGTGACATACACCAGTGATTCCTTATCTACTCTGGGTTAATACACACATCCATTCTTTCAGTGCTGATTAATTCACAAGGCTTCCTCATCTATCCTATTTCAAATACATACAGTCGTTTATCAACATCCAGTGTTTAAGTGCTGTGACACACTTCAGGTGCTTCCTTATTTACCCATGACTGATGTTTTTCGGTCACACAGCCATGTCCAGCTCTTTGCAACCCCATGAACTACAGCACACCAGGCTTCCCTGTCCTTCACTATCTCCTGGAATTTGCTCAAATTCATGCCCATTGAGACAGTTATGCCAACATTCAACTATTTTATTCTCTGTCACACCCATCCCCACCTGCTTACAATCTTACCCAGCATTAGTGTCTTTTCTAATGATCTGGCTCTTTGCATCAGGTGGCCAAAGTATTGCAACTTCAACATCCGTCCTTCCAATTAGTAGTCAGTGTTGATTCTCTTTAGAACTGACTGGTTTGAACTCTTTGCAGTTCAAGGGACTCAAGAGTCTTCTCCAGCACCACAGTTCTAAAACATCAATTATTTGGCATTCAACCTTCTTTATGGTTCAGATCTCACATCCATGCACGACTACTGGGTAAAACCATACCTTGATTATATGGACCTTTGCCAGAAAAGCGATGTCTCTGGTTGCATATGCTGTCTAGGTTTGTCATAGCTTTTCGTCCAAGAAGCAAGTGTCTTTTAGCTTCATGGCTTCAGTTACCATGCACAGTGATTTTGGAACTACAAAAGTAAAAATCTGTCACAGTTTCCTTGTGTCTTAATCTATTTGCTATCAAATACTTTGGCCATCTCACATGAAGAGTTGACTCATTGGAAAAGACTCTAATGCTGAGAGGGATTGGGAGCAGGAGGAGAAAGGTACGACAGAGGATGAGATGGCTGGATGGCATCGCTGACCCGATGGACATGAGTCTGAGTAAACTCTGGGAGCTGGTGATGGACAGAGAGGCCTGGCATGCTGCAATTCATGGGGTCACAAAGAATTGGACATGACTGAGTGACTGAACTGAACTGGACTGATGGGACTGGACGACATGATCTTAGTTTATTGAATGTCGAGGTTTAAGCCAGCTTTTTTAATTCCCACTTTCATCTCAGCAAGGAGCTCTAATTCCTATTCTGCTTTCTGTCATCCGCATGTCTGAGTTTATTGATATTTCTCCCAGAAATTTTGATTCCAGCTTGTGCTTCTTCCAGTCTGACATTTTGCATGGTATACCTTGCAGGTAAGTTCAAGACAGTCTTGATGTACTCCTTTACCAATTCTGAACAAGTCCTTTGTTCCTGCCTGATTCTGTTACTTCTTGACCTGCATACAGGTTTCACAGGAACCAGGTAATGTGGTCAAGTATATACATCTCTTTAAGAATTTCCCACATTTTCAGTGACCCTCATATGCAAAGTCTTTAGCATAGTGAGTGAAGCAGAAGTAGATCATTTTCTGGAATTCCATGCTTTGTCTATGATCCAGTGAATGTTGGCAATTTGATCTCTGATTCCTCTGCGTTTCCTAACCCTATTTGTACATTTGAAAGTCCTCAGTTCACATATTGTTGAAAACTAGATTGAGGAATTTTGAGCATTACATTGCCAGCATATGAAATGAGCACGATTGTGCAGTAGTTTGAGCATTCCATCACAATTCCCCTCTTTGGGATCAGAGTGAAACTGACCTTTTCCTGTCCTGTGGTCATTGATGATTTTTCCAAATTTCCTGGCACATTGAGTGCAGCATTTTAACAGCATTATTGTTATTGTTTTAATTTGAAATAGATCAGATCAGTCGCTTAGTCGTGTCCAACTCTTTGCGACGCCATGAATCGCAGCACGCCAGGCCTCCTTGTCCGTCACCAACTTCCGGAGTTCACCGAGACTCTCGTCCATCAAGTCAGTGATGCCATCCAGCCATCTCATCCTCTGCTGTCCCCTTCTCCTCCTGCCCCCAATCCCTCCCAGCATCAGAGTCTTTTCCAATGAGTCAACTCTTCGCATGAGGTGGCCAAAGTACTGGAGTTTCAGCTTTAGCATCATTCCTTCCAAAGAAATCCCAGGGCTGATCTCCTTCAGAATGGACTGGTTGGATCTCCTTGCAGTCCAAGGGATTCTCAAGAGTCTTCTCCAACACCACAATTCAAAAGGATCAATTCTTCGGTGCTCAGCCTTCTTCACAATCCAACTCTCACATCCATACATGACCACAGGTAAAACCATAGCCTTGACTAGAGGAACCTTTGTTGGCATAGGTAAGCTTCAATTCTATCACCTCGACTAGCATTGTTTGTGGTCATTCTTCCTAAGATCCACTTGACTTCACACTCCAGGTTGTCTGCTCTATGTGAGTGATCACACCATTATGGTTATCTAGATGATTAAGTGGAGAAGGCAATGGCACCCAGCAGCAGGTGATTAAGACCTTTCTTTGATACAGTTCTCTTATACTCTTGCCAACACTTCATCACATTTTCTGCTTCTGCTAGGCTCATACCACTTCTGTCCTTGATTGTGCCCGTGTTTGCAAGAAATATTCCCTTTGTGTCTCTAAGTTCCTTGGCAAGATTTCTAGCCTTTCCTATTCTATTGCTTCCTCTATTTTTACTGGCCTTATACACACACAATATCATATCCCCATTCAGTGTTTACGTTCAGATATGCTTCAAGTGTTTTTTAATCCACTCCAGAAGAATGTAGTGTGATAGTTTATCAACATCCTTTTTTTCTGTATTGTGACATGTTTTGAGCCTCCTTCATTCCCTCCAGGTAAAACACACCCTATAAATTATCATCATTCATTGATGCTGTGCTATTACAGACTTGAAGTGTCCATTTGTCTGATTGAGTCAAACACTCCCTGTAGTTTACCACTATCCAGTGTTCCAGTACTGGGGCATGCCTCATGTACTTCGTTATCCTCTCCAAATAAAATATGGTCAGTAGCTTATCACAATTACTGTTTCGATTCTATGATGAGTTTCAAGTCCTTCTTTAATTCATTCTAGATAAAACACATTCAGAAGTTTACCATGGTCCCAAGTTTTACTCTGTGTCATGCTTCCAGTTTCTCTTCATTCAACATGTATCAAACACACTCAATAGTTTATCACCATCCAGTGTTTCCGTGCTGTTTACTGCTTCAACTGTTTCTTCATTCTCTGAAGAAAATACACAACCAATAATTTATCACAATCCAGTGTGTTAATTCTGGTATATGTTTCAAAAGATCCTTTGTCCACCCAAGGTTGACCGCACTCTTAGTTTATCACCATCCCTGGATTCAGTGCTGTTACATACTTTCATCAATTTTTCAACTACCACAGGTCATCATACACAATGATTTATCACGATCCAGTTTCAGAGTTGTGACATGCTTCATGTGCTTCTTTCCCTATACAAGATCAAAGAAAGACCGCCTAAAGTGTGAACATACAGTGTTTCAGTCGTGAAACATACTTCAAGTGGTTCTTGATTCACTCCATGTCAAATGCAGCATATAGGTTATCGACATTCATTGTTTCAGTGCTATGACACATTTCACTGGCTGCTTCACTAACTCCCGGTCAAACACATTCAGCATTTTACCACTCTCTAGGGTTTCAGATCTGTGACATGCTTCAAGTGCTCCTGAAACTACTCAAGGTCAAATGCATTCAGTAGCTTTGTTGTTGCTGGTTGTTATTTGTTGTTCAGTCACTCAGTCATCTCCAGCTCTTCGTAATCCCATGGACTGCAGCATATCTCGCCTTTTTGTCCTTCACCATCTCCCGGAGCTTGTTCAAACTCAAATTCAATGGGTCAGTAATGCCATCCGACCATTTTGTCCTCTTCCATCTCCTTCTCCTGCTCCAATCTTTTCCAGCATCCGAGTGTTTTCCAATGAGTTGGCTCTTCACATTAGATAGCCATAATATTAGGGCTTCTGCCTCAGCATCAGCCCCTCCAGTGAATTTTCAGGATTGATTTCCTTTAGGGTTGACTGGATTCATTTCCTTGCAGCCCAAGGGACTCACAGGAGTCTTCTCCAAGATTGCAGTTCAAAAGTATCAATTCCTTAATGTTCAGCCTCCTTTATGGTATGGCTTGCTTTGGCACATGACTACTGAAAAATACAAAAACATAGCTCTGACTATATGGGTCCTTGTTGGCAAAGGAATGCCTCTGCTTTTTTACATGCAGCGTGGGTTTGTCACAGCTTTTACAAGAAATAAGTGTCATTTAATTTCATAGCTTCAGTCACCATCTGCCATGGTTTTGGAGTCCACAAAAACAGAAGTCTGTCACTGTTTCCATTGTTTTTCCATCTATTTGTATAAAGTGATAGCATTGGATGCCATGATCTAAGTATTTTGAATGTTGAGCTTTAAGCCAACTTATTCAATCTCCCATTTTACTTTCATCAAGAGGCTCTTTAGTTCTTCTTATCTTTCTGCCATAAGGGTGGTGTCCTCTGCATATTTGAAGTTATTGATATTTCTCCATCAATCTTGATTCCACCTTGTGATTCCTCCAGCACAATGTTTCTCATTATGTATTCTATGTAGAAGTTAAATAAGCAGGGTGACAATTATACAGCCTTGAGGTACGCCTTTTCCTATTTGGAACCAGTCTGTAGTTCTATTTCCAGTTCTAACTGTTGCTTCCTGACCTGCATACAGGTTTCTTAAGAGGCAGGTCAGGTGGTCTGGTATTCCCATCTGTTTCAGAATTTTCCAACATTTATTGCAATCCACACAGTCAAAGTCTCAATAAAACATAAACAGATTTCTTCTGGAACTGTCCTGGTTTTTCAGTGATCTGGTGGTTGTTGGCAATTTGATCTTGGTTCCTCTGCCTTTTCGAAAACCAACTTGTATATCTGGAAGTTCACGATTAATGTATCGCTGAAGCATGGCTTGGAGAATTTTGAGCATTAATTTAGTAGCGTGTGAGATGAGTGCAGTAGTTGGAGAATTCTTTGACATTGTCTTTCTTTGGGACTGGAGTGAAAACTGACATTTTTCTGTCCTGTGGTCAGTGCTGAATTTTCCAAATTTGGTGGCATGTTGAGTGCAGAACTTTCATAGCATCATCTTTTGGGATTTGAAAGAGCTCAACTGGAATTCTATCACCTCCACTACCTTTCTTTGTAGTGACGCTTCCTAAGGCCCACTTGAGTTCACATCCCAGGATGTCTGGCTCTAGGTGAATGATCACACCATTGTGATTATCTGGGTCATGAATATCTTTTTTGTACATTTTTTTCTGTGTATTTTTGCCACCTCTTCCTAAAATCTTCTGCTTCTTTTAGGCCCATACCATTTCTGTCCTTTATTGAGCCCATTTTTGCATGAAATGTTTGTTTGGTATCTCTAATTTTTTTTGAGGAGATCTCTAGTCTTTTCCATTCTATTGTTTTCCTATATTTCTTTGCTTCAATGGGTGTGGCACAATTCAAATGCTTCTCTTTCCACTCTGGTCAGTCATAGCCAATATTTTGTACCAACCAGTGTCCAGTGCTGTGACATATGACTGATTTCAATTCATCAGTGAAGTGAGTAAAAAAAAAAAAAAAAAAAACCTCCAGGAGTTTATCAACACAGTGTTTCATGGCTGCCACTGGATTCGAGTACTTCTTCACCCACTACAGGTTAACATAGTCATTTATCACCATCCATTGCTTCACTACACTGACATGTTTCAAATGCTTCTATATTAATCCTGGTGCAAAATTTCTAGTAGTTATAAACAGCCAGTGTTTTAGTTTTGGAGCATGACCCAATGGCTTCTTCATTCTCACCCATAAGCCAAAGTCTAGTGTTTACATACTGTGACATGCTTAAAGAGCTTCATCATCCACCCTAGATCTAGACAGTCAGCATTTTATCATCATACCAGCATTTTAGTGGTGTTACATGATTTTAAATTTTGTTTCCCCACACTGAGGCATACACAGCCAGTACTTCATCATCCTCCAGTGTTTCAGGCTTTGATAAAATTAAATGTGTTCTTGGTCCCACTGACATCAATATACTTACCATTGATTACCATCTGGTTTCACTGCTGTGACATAATGTCAACTGCTTCTTCATCCATTCCTGTGTCAAACAAACCCAGTAGTTTTTTCCCCATCTAGTGTTAGTGTTCAATACTATGAAATGATTTCTGGAGTCTCTGTGTCCATCCCACCTCAAACATAGTCAGTATTATCAATCAATGCTTCAGTGATGTCACATGCTTCAGGTGCTTTCTTCATTCACTCCATATCAAGTACTTTCAGTCATTTATAAGCATCCAATGTTTCAGTTGTGTGACATGCTTCAACTATTTCTCTAAACCACTTGAGCTGAAACATACCCAATATCTTATGACCGTCCAGTGTTTCAGTGCTGTGACATGCTTCAAGTGCTTCTTCTACTCCATGTTAAACACAAGCAATAGTTTATCACCATCAATTGTTTCAGTTCTGTAACATTCTTTAAGTCTTTTTCCATGTACTCTGCTTCAAATACACTGGGCAGTTGTTCACCATCAAGTATTTAGTTCTATGATATGTTTCAACGTTTTCTGTACCTACCAATTCATACACACTCATAAATTTATCACCATCCTGTGTTTTAGGGCTGTCATATGGTTAAATGAGTCCCCATCCCCTCCCCAGGTCAAACACACCCAGTATTGATCAACATACAGCCTTTCAGCTATGTGATACATTTCGAGTGTTCTATGATCCAATCTTGGAAGATACATCCAATAATTTATCGAATTCCAGTGTTTCCGTGCTCTGAAGTTTTTAAGTGTTTCTGCATCCAAATAGCTCAGGCATGATTAATAGATTATAACCATCACTGTTTCAGTTTTATGACATGACTTGAGTACATCTTCATCTACTTTATACTCAATAATTACCACCATCCTGTAAATCAGAGGTAAAATATTCTTGGAATGCTTCTTTCTCTACTGTGGGTCAAACACACCTAGTAGTTTTTCACCATTCAGTGTTTCAGTGCTGTGACGACTTCCACTGCTTCTTCGTGTACTACAGGTCATCGCACCAAGTATCTTGTAACTACGAGCTTGCACTCTAGAGAACATATCTCTCCACTACTGAGACTGAATTGTAGAGCATGCATCTCACAACTACTAAGACCCCATTCTAAGTGCACATGACACTTCTGCAGTGCCTAAACTCTGGAGGAAATGTGATGACAGTATTGTCACACAGTATTGATCCTGTATTCTAGAACACACATCTTACCAGAACACACTGAACCAGTGCTCTACAGCAGGCTTAGCACAACTACTTAGCTTCCATTCTGGATGTATCATCCTACCTCTACTGAGTCACTACTATATGGCATACGTGACCCAACTTCTGAGTTTGCACTATGGAATACACATTATGCCACCACTGAGCCAGCTCTAGTGTACACATGACAAAGTACTGATCCCCACGTCAAAGGGCAATGCCGAACATTATTCAAAGTACTGGACACTTGTGCTCATTTCACATACAAAGCAAGACAATGCTCAAAATTCTTTGAGCTAGGCTTCAAAGTATGTGATCCAATACACTGGATTTAGAAAAAGCAGAGGAATGAGGGCTTATACTGTCCAGCTCCATGGCCTACTAGAAAAAGTAGGAAGTCAAGAGATACCTGGAGTAACAGGCAAGTTTGACCTTGCAGTACACATGAAGCAGGGCAAAGACTAACAGAGTTTCCTAAGAGAACTCACCACTCATAGCAAACACTCTCTTCCAACAACACAAGAGATGAGTCTAGAGATGGTCAGTGCTGAAATCAGATTATGTTCTTTGCAGCCGAAGATGGAGAAGCTCTATACATTCAGCCACAACAAGACTGAGCAGTGACATGGCTCAGATCATGAATGCCTTTAAGCAAAGTTCAAACTTAAACTGAAGAGAGTATGAAAAACCACTAGACCATTTGGGTTGGACTGAAATCAAACCCTTATGATTACACAGTGGATGTGACAAATCAAATTGAAGGATTTGATCTTATAGACAGACTACAGGGAGAATTATGGACCAAGTGTTATGACATTCTGCACGAGACAGTGATCAAGAGCATACTTAAGAAAGATAAATTCAAAAAGGCGAAAGGGTTGTCTGAGGAGCCCTTACAAATAGCTTAGAAAAGAAGAGAAGCTAAAGGCATAGGAGAACAAAAAAGATAATCTATTTGAATCCAGTTTCCCAAAGAACACCAAGGAGAGACAAGAAAGCCTTCCTCGGCGGTCAGTGCAAAGAAATAGAGAAAAACAATAGGATGTCAAAGACCAGGTATCGCCTCAAGAATGTTACAGATACCAAGGGAACATTTCATGCAAAATTGGCACAATAAAGGAGAGAAACAATATGGACCTGACAGAAGCAGAATCTATTAAGAAGTGGTGGCAAAAATACGCAGAACTGTACCAAATAATAATAATAATAAAAATAATAATAAGATCTTAATGACCCAGTTAGCTGTGATGGTGTCTTTACTCACCTAGAACCAGACATCCTGGAATGTGAAATCAAGTAGCCCTTAGTAAATCACTATGAACAAAGTTACTAGAGGTGATGGGTTTCCAGTCGTGCAGTTTCAAGTCCTATCAGATTATACCATTAAAATCCTGCACTCAATATGCCGGAAACTTTGGAAAACTCGGCATTGGCCACAGAACTGGAAAAGGTTAGTTTAAAGTCCAATCCCAAAGAAAGGCTATGCCAAAGAATGTTCAAACTACAACACAATTACATGTATCTCACATGCAAGCAAAGTGATGCTCAAAGTTCTCCAAGCCAGGCTTCAACAGTACGTGAACCCAGAATTTCCAGATGTTAAGGGTGGATTTAGAAAAGTCAGAGGAACCAGAGATCAAATTGCCAACATCCATTGGATCAGAGAAAAAGCAAGGGAGTTCAAGATATACATCTACATCTGATTTGGACTATGCCAAAGGTTTTGACTGTGTGGATGACAACAAACTATGGAAAATTCTTGAAAAGATGCAAATATCAGATCTCTTTAGCTGCCTCCTGAGAAATCTGTAGGCAGATTAAGAAGCAAGAGTTAGAACTGGACATGGAACAATGCACTAGATTCAAATTGGGAAAGGAGTACATCAAGGCTGTATATTGCCATGTGGCTTATTTAACTTATATTCAGAGCACATCATGTGAAATGCCAGGCTGGATGAAGCCCAAACTAGAATCAGGATTGCCTGGAGAAATATCAATAACCTCAGATATGCACTTGACACCACATATATGACTGAAAGTGAAGAATAACTAAGGAGCCTGCTGATGAAAAGAAAGAAGAGAGTGAAAAAGCTGGCTCATAACTCAACATTGAAAAAATGAAGATCATGGCATCTGGTCCCATCACTTCATGTCAAATAGGGAAAACATGGAGAAAATGGAAACAGTGATAGACTTTATTTTCTCAGGCTCCAAAATCACTGCAGATGCAGCCATGAAATTAAAAGGTGCTAGATCCTTGGAAGAAAAGCTGTAACCATCTAAAGAGCATATTCAAGCTGGCTCATAACTCAACATTGAAAAAATGAAGATCATGGCATCTGGTCCCATCACTTCATGTCAAATAGGGAAAACATGGAGAAAATGGAAACAGTGATAGACTTTATTTTCTCAGGCTCCAAAATCACTGCAGATGCAGCCATGAAATTAAAAGGTGCTAGATCCTTGGAAGAAAAGCTGTAACCATCTAAAGAGCATATTCAAAAGCAGAGGCATAACTTTGCAATTATGGGAGAGTTGAACTATACAGGAACCTGAGCATGGAATAATCAATGCTTTTGAACTGTGGTGTTGGAGAATACTCTTGTGAGTCCGTTGGACTGCAAGGAGATCAAAGCAGGCAATCCTGATAGAACTCAGCTCTGAATATTCATTGGAAGTACTTTTGCTGAAGCTGAAACTCTGATACTTTGGCCACCTGATGCAAAGAAATGACTAGAGGAAAAGGCCCTGATGCTGGGAAATCTTTAGGGGAGAAGGAGAAGGGCCTAACAGAGGATGAGATGGTCAGATGGTACAACTAATTTGATGCACATTAGTTTGAGCAAACTCTGGGAGTTAGTGATAGATAGTAAGGCCTCGTGGTGTTGCAGAGAGTTGCTATGACTGAGCAACTGAACAACAGGAGAATAATACATTTCAGTAAGAAGTGAAGACACAACTTTCAAGAAGTTACTCAGAGAAAAATAGAGAAAAATTATCAATCCACTGCTCATACAGCCATTTTTACTGCTATTGAAACAAGTTTTTCCATATTTAAATGTGACTTTCCTGAAGCATGCGAATTCTGTTTTTGTTTTTTAATCTCAGAGAGGTGTATTGATGAAATCATGATGCACAGAGAAATGTCAGTTCTCACAGATTCCCTTAATAAAATCATGATGTACTTAAGGAGTTAGCGTTTTTTTTTTTTTCCATGGGAATGAAATTTTTTGATGAGTAACTTTTTAATTCTTTAGAAAACATTAATTACTATGATCAAATTAGTTTGGCATATTTGTAGTCTTTCCTTCAGTATCAGAAGATACTACAGCCCTAATAATAATGCAGGATTTTCCGACTGAAATCCTGAAACAGAATAGCTCACCACATTCTAAAAGCACTGCTACCCCTATAAAGCTAACAACAGTATTTTTCACAGAGCTAGAACAAATAATATTTCACAATTCATATGGAAATACAAAAAAACTGGAATAGTCAAAGCAATGTTGACAAAGAAGAATGGAACTGGAAGAATCAACCTGCCTGACTTCAGGCTCTACTACAAAGCCACAGTCATCAAGACAATATGGTACTGGCACAAAGACAGAAATATAGATCAATGGAACAAAATAGAAAGCCCAGAGATAAATCCACGCACATATGGACACCTTATCTTTGACAAAGGAGGCAAGAATATAAAATGGATTAAAGGCAATCTCTTTAACAAGTGGTGCTGGGAAAACTGGCCAACCAACTACTTGTAAGAGAATGAGATTAGAACACTTTCTAACACCCTACACACAAAAAGACACAAAATGGATTAAAGATCTAAATGTAAGATCGGAAACTATAAAACTTCTAGAGGAGAACATAGGCAAAACACTCTCCGACACAAATCACAGCAGGATCCTCTATGACCCACCTCCCAGAATATTGGAAATAAAAACAAAAATAAACAAATGGGACCTAATTAAACTTAAAACCTTCTGCAGAACAAAGGAAACTACTAGCAAGGTGAAAAGACAGCCTTGAATGGGAGAAAATAATAGCAAATGAAGCAACTGACAAACAACTAATCTCAAAAATATAGAAGAAACTCTTGCAGTGCAATTCCAGAAAAATAAATGACCCAATAAAAAAATGGCCAAAAAAACTAAATAGACTTTTCTCCAAGAAGACATACAGATGGCTAACAAACACATGAAAAGATGTTCAACATCACTCATTATCAGAGAAGTGCAAATCAAAACCACAATGACGTACCATTTCACACCAGTCAGAATGGCCATGATCCAAACACCTACAAGCAATACATGCTGGAGAGGGTGTGGAGAAAAGGGAACCCTCTTACACTGTTGGTGGGAATGCAAACTAGTACAGCCACTATGGAGAACAGTGTGGAGATTCCTTAAAAAACTGGAAATAGAATGGCCATACGACCCAGCGATCCCACTGCTGGGCATACACACCGAGGAAACCAGAATTGAAAGAGACACGTGTACCCCAATGTTCACTGCAACACTATTTATAATAGCCAGGACATGGAAGCAACCTGGATGACTGTCAGCAGATGAATGGATAAGAAAGCTGTGGTACATATACACAATGGAGTATTACTCAGCCATTAAAAATACTACATTTGAATCAGTTCTAATGAGGTGGATGAACTGGAGCCTATTATATAGAGTGAAGTAATCCAGAAAGAAAAATACCAATACAGCATACACATGCATATATATCGAATTTAGAAAAATGGTAATGACAACCGTGTAAGCGAGACAGCAAAAGTGACACAGAGGTATAGGACAGTCTTTTGGACTCTGTGGGAGAGGGAGAGGGTGGAATGATTTGGGACAATGCCACTGAAACATGTTTAATATCACATATGAAATGAATCACCAGTCAAGGTTTCATGCATAATACTGAATGCTTGGGGCTGGTGCACTGGGACGACCCAGAAGGATGGATGACCCAGAAGGGTAGGGTGGAGGGGCGGGTGGGTTCAGGATGGGAACATGTGTATACCTGTGGCGGATTCACGTTGATGCATGGAAAAACCAATACAATATTGTAAAGTAATTAACCACCAATTAAAATAAATAAATTTATATAAAAATAATAAAAGCACAGTAGAAAACTGTTAATTTTCTATTAAAATCAGTGAGCATTATATCCAAATTAAAGAATGGCAAAAACAACTTGAAGAACATCACTAAAGCCTGCTGAAAGAAATACAGTACAGGGTTAATGGTATGCAAGTTTAGGGTACACAAAACTTGAACTATAGTAATGGAAAATATATTAAAAGTTTCCTAGTGTGTGGGCAGAATGAGAAGTCTCCTCAGAAACTAAAACAAAGAAAACAAATCTTCACATTCTTTTAGAAAATCCAAATTGCTTCAGAAGGAAATATAAAGACACAGAAGAGAGAGCTAACAGCTTAAGTAGATCTATGTATGCTCGAATTATATAAGCAACATTATGTTTCATAGGCTTTTAGGCATTCATACCACAAATTTGAACTCTGATGGTTGGGATACCCTTACATCTCATCTTGGTGAACTATTGCATAGAATATTTTTATTTTGTGGTAAATTTGTCTAATCAGTATTGTTCTATCATGTTTTAAAAAATAAGTATTTTTGTGCTTTCAACATTCAAGGTACATTTGCTTGTTGCTGCATATATGTAACTACACTTCTATGTTAAACAAACTCACTTTTTTAAGGAACTTATTTATTTTATTATTTTTTAAATTTTATTTATTTTGGCGGGGCCAGGTATTCATGGATGTTCAAGGGCCTTTTCTAGCTGAGGCAAGTGGTATGGTGCACTTTGATATGGTGCATAGCCTTCCCATTGTGATGGTTTCTTTTGTTGCAGAACACTGGCTCTAGTTTTGGCACATGAGCTCATGAGTTGTGGCCCATGAGTTTAGTTACACTTCGGCATGTGGGATCCTCCCAGACAAGGATCACTGGGAAGCTGACTATTAACCAATGGATCACTAGGGTAGTTCTGAACAAACCCAGACTCTGCAGGCTAGAAGTTTGTTCTACTTATCTACTTAAGTTGTACTTATCTATCTTAAGTAGATACTGTGTTGCTTTGGGGGATTCTCCTGGTGGCTCAGTGGTAAAGAATCCACCTCCCAATGTGGATGACCCAACGTTGAGAAAACCCTGAGTTGGAAAGATAGATCTTCTGGAAGAGAGAATGGAAACCAACCTCTGTATTCTTGCCGGGGTAATCCCACGGGCAGAGAAGCCTGGTAGTCTATGGTCCATGGAGATGAAAAAGAGAAGGAAATAACTTAGCAACTAATCACGACCACCACCACTATATTGTTTTGGGAGATAAAGTAAATAATTTGTTTAAAAGACCTTTTCCTGGAATGTCTGAAAAGTAGTCAGTGTTTTTGATTATTCAAACTATGCATAACTAAAAGGCATTTATTTTTATTGTGTGTAAAAATCTTTTCAATATTGACCGTGATTTTTTATAATGTATTGCCAGAGAATTTAGCCAGTCATTATATACATTTATTTAGCTCTCTTTTGAAGCCATGTCTTACAACAGCAACTGATTTCAATTATGTTCTTGCTTTAATATTCATCTTGAATTAGATTTTTTTGTCATTTTTGCAAGCAGCATTTCAGTAGATTTAAATCACTTATTTAATCATTTAATATCTTCACTACAACAACTATCCTCTAAAAAGGGAAATGACACTCCATTTCTCTTGTGATTTTATAGGGACAAGAGAGTAGTAAAGTTCATTGCTTAATGTATTTTTTTCAGGGTTAAAATACTCTTTCTAAGGCAGACCTCCAAACTTCAAGTTTTTCAAGCATTTTTAAAAAATCTATTTTGGTTTCTGGTCTGCTTAGTCTCACAGTTATGTCTGACTTTTTGTGACGTCTGGACTATAGCCCATCAAGGTCCTCTGTCTATGGGGGTTTTCCAGGCAAGCATACTGGAGTGGGTTGTCAGGCCACTCTTCCAGCAGATCTCTTATAGCAGGTGAATTTTTTACTATCTGCACCTCCAAGGAAGCCTAAAGAATATGGGAGTGAGTGACCTGTTGCTTGTCCAGATAATCCTTCCAAACCAGAAATCAAACTGCATTGCAGCAGATTGTTAAGCAGGTGACCTACCAGGGAAGCCCTAGTTTCTGCTTAAAAGTTCCAATTGTCATTCCTTATTATGTGGACTCACTGATCATATGTCATGATTAAGTAAGAGATAACTTTCAGTACAACGTTTCATACTTGAAGTCAAACACATTTTTTTTCCTTTGAAGGAAATTATACCATATTGATGAAAATACCCAACAAATTATATACTAAAATTGGAAAAAATATTCAAACAAACTCAAGGGCCATAGCCTGGTAAATGGTCTTTCATACAGTTTTAAGAGGAGTGTTCTGAAGCTGTAGGGGCAGAGCCAGTATACACAGAAATTTCTTTAAAGTGGAAAATACATGAGTGAAACATATATCGTGGTAAAAAGGATCCTGTTAACCACAAAATACAAATATGGCAAGCAGTGATGTTAGTGTTTTCCTAGGCAAGAATCTGGAATCATTAAACTTCTTAATTATCTTAACTGACTAGGAACACACAACTCCAAAGCACAGAAATGCACAATCTCATTTTCATATCCTGATTTTCCAGAGGGTACACTGATGACAGACAACTACAGTAGATTTTTACCTCCCCATTCAAGTGAATACCCAGTGACTATTCTCCATGGTTAAAGCAGATGTACAATATTTGTTTCACAGGTCAAAAATAGGGTGTCTAGCATAAAGTTCAAGCAAAATTATATCTAGTTAGAATGTTCACTAATGCTTAAATAGATGAAAAGGTCTTCCATCACTATGAAAAACAATACTAAACATTTTATTTCCGAAGAGAAGGTATTTTTGTTTGTTTATTTGTTTGCAGTAACTTTAAACTTTATTCCATCACTCCAACATTGGATACACAGACTAGGGGCTCTACTACCGCCACCACCAGTCCCTAGCTTACTGGGCCTAAATATTTCAAAGAGAGGGATCTCTAATGAACCACAAGAGGTTCCTGTCTCCCAAACATAAGAACGTTTGTCCAGGTCCTCTGATAGATATATAACCTTTCTCTTTAATTCCTCCACCACTTGCATTACGCTAGATTCCTAACAGAAGCATCCTGATGGAATTTGTTTCTCCAAGAAGGAAGACAACGGATACAATTTAAGTGAAGAAATGGTCAGGCAAGAGCACTTATTAACAGGTAGCAGAAGTCTGTTCAGTAGTATGAGTTAGCTCAAGCGGTTTCTAATTAGGGAAATGAACGCAGTCTTCATTACATTGACACATCTCGTTTCAAGCTCAGGGATTTCTCAACATTGGGTCATCCACATTGGGAGGTGGATTCTTTACCACTGAGCCACCAGGAGAATCCCCCAAAGCAACACAGTATCTACTTAAGATAGATAAGTACAACTTAAGTAGATAAGTAGAACAAACTTCTAGCCTGCAGAGTCTGGGTTTGTTCAGAACTACCCTAGTGATCCATTGGTTAATAGTCAGCTTCCCAGTGATCCTTGTCTGGGAGGATCCCACATGCCGAAGTGTAACTAAACTCATGGGCCACAACTCATGAGCTCATGTGCCAAAACTAGAGCCAGTGTTCTGCAACAAAAGAAACCATCACAATGGGAAGGCTATGCACCATATCAAAGTGCACCATACCACTTGCCTCAGCTAGAAAAGGCCCTTGAACATCCATGAATACCTGGCCCCGCCAAAATAAATAAAATTTAAAAAATAATAAAATAAATAAGTTCCTTAAAAAAGTGAGTTTGTTTAACATAGAAGTGTAGTTACATATATGCAGCAACAAGCAAATGTACCTTGAATGTTGAAAGCACAAAAATACTTATTTTTTAAAACATGATAGAACAATACTGATTAGACAAATTTACCACAAAATAAAAATATTCTATGCAATAGTTCACCAAGATGAGATGTAAGGGTATCCCAACCATCAGAGTTCAAATTTGTGGTATGAATGCCTAAAAGCCTATGAAACATAATGTTGCTTATATAATTCGAGCATACATAGATCTACTTAAGCTGTTAGCTCTCTCTTCTGTGTCTTTATATTTCCTTCTGAAGCAATTTGGATTTTCTAAAAGAATGTGAAGATTTGTTTTCTTTGTTTTAGTTTCTGAGGAGACTTCTCATTCTGCCCACACACTAGGAAACTTTTAATATATTTTCCATTACTATAGTTCAAGTTTTGTGTACCCTAAACTTGCATACCATTAACCCTGTACTGTATTTCTTTCAGCAGGCTTTAGTGATGTTCTTCAAGTTGTTTTTGCCATTCTTTAATTTGGATATAATGCTCACTGATTTTAATAGAAAATTAACAGTTTTCTACTGTGCTTTTATTATTTTTATATAAATTTATTTATTTTAATTGGTGGTTAATTACTTTACAATATTGTATTGGTTTTTCCATGCATCAACGTGAATCCGCCACAGGTATACACATGTTCCCATCCTGAACCCACCCGCCCCTCCACCCTACCCTTCTGGGTCATCCATCCTTCTGGGTCGTCCCAGTGCACCAGCCCCAAGCATTCAGTATTATGCATGAAACCTTGACTGGTGATTCATTTCATATGTGATATTAAACATGTTTCAGTGGCATTGTCCCAAATCATTCCACCCTCTCCCTCTCCCACAGAGTCCAAAAGACTGTCCTATACCTCTGTGTCACTTTTGCTGTCTCGCTTACACGGTTGTCATTACCATTTTTCTAAATTCGATATATATGCATGTGTATGCTGTATTGGTATTTTTCTTTCTGGATTACTTCACTCTATATAATAGGCTCCAGTTCATCCACCTCATTAGAACTGATTCAAATGTAGTATTTTTAATGGCTGAGTAATACTCCATTGTGTATATGTACCACAGCTTTCTTATCCATTCATCTGCTGACAGTCATCCAGGTTGCTTCCATGTCCTGGCTATTATAAATAGTGTTGCAGTGAACATTGGGGTACACGTGTCTCTTTCAATTCTGGTTTCCTCGGTGTGTATGCCCAGCAGTGGGATCGCTGGGTCGTATGGCCATTCTATTTCCAGTTTTTTAAGGAATCTCCACACTGTTCTCCATAGTGGCTGTACTAGTTTGCATTCCCACCAACAGTGTAAGAGGGTTCCCTTTTCTCCACACCCTCTCCAGCATGTATTGCTTGTAGGTGTTTGGATCATGGCCATTCTGACTGGTGTGAAATGGTACGTCATTGTGGTTTTGATTTGCACTTCTCTGATAATGAGTGATGTTGAACATCTTTTCATGTGTTTGTTAGCCATCTGTATGTCTTCTTGGAGAAAAGTCTATTTAGTTTTTTTGGCCATTTTTTTATTGGGTCATTTATTTTTCTGGAATTGCACTGCAAGAGTTTCTTCTATATTTTTGAGATTAGTTGTTTGTCAGTTGCTTCATTTGCTATTATTTTCTCCCATTCAAGGCTGTCTTTTCACCTTGCTAGTAGTTTCCTTTGTTCTGCAGAAGGTTTTAAGTTTAATTAGGTCCCATTTGTTTATTTTTGTTTTTATTTCCAATATTCTGGGAGGTGGGTCATAGAGGATCCTGCTGTGATTTGTGTCGGAGAGTGTTTTGCCTATGTTCTCCTCTAGAAGTTTTATAGTTTCCGATCTTACATTTAGATCTTTAATCCATTTTGTGTCTTTTTGTGTGTAGGGTGTTAGAAAGTGTTCTAATCTCATTCTCTTACAAGTAGTTGGTTGGCCAGTTTTCCCAGCACCACTTGTTAAAGAGATTGCCTTTAATCCATTTTATATTCTTGCCTCCTTTGTCAAAGATAAGGTGTCCATATGTGCGTGGATTTATCTCTGGGCTTTCTATTTTGTTCCATTGATCTATATTTCTGTCTTTGTGCCAGTACCATATTGTCTTGATGACTGTGGCTTTGTAGTAGAGCCTGAAGTCAGGCAGGTTGATTCTTCCAGTTCCATTCTTCTTTGTCAACATTGCTTTGACTATTCCAGTTTTTTTGTATTTCCATATGAATTGTGAAATATTATTTGTTCTAGCTCTGTGAAAAATACTGTTGTTAGCTTTATAGGGGTAGCAGTGCTTTTAGAATGTGGTGAGCTATTCTGTTTCAGGATTTCAGTCGGAAAATCCTGCATTATTATTAGGGCTGTAGTATCTTCTGATACTGAAGGAAAGACTACAAATATGCCAAACTAATTTGATCATAGTAATTAATGTTTTCTAAAGAATTAAAAAGTTACTCATCAAAAAATTTCATTCCCATGGAAAAAAAAAAAAAACGCTAACTCCTTAAGTACATCATGATTTTATTAAGGGAATCTGTGAGAACTGACATTTCTCTGTGCATCATGATTTCATCAATACACCTCTCTGAGATTAAAAAACAAAAACAGAATTCGCATGCTTCAGGAAAGTCACATTTAAATATGGAAAAACTTGTTTCAATAGCAGTAAAAATGGCTGTATGAGCAGTGGATTGATAATTTTTCTCTATTTTTCTCTGAGTAACTTCTTGAAAGTTGTGTCTTCACTTCTTACTGAAATGTATTATTCTCCTGTTGTTCAGTTGCTCAGTCATAGCAACTCTCTGCAACACCACGAGGCCTTACTATCTATCACTAACTCCCAGAGTTTGCTCAAACTAATGTGCATCAAATTAGTTGTACCATCTGACCATCTCATCCTCTGTTAGGCCCTTCTCCTTCTCCCCTAAAGATTTCCCAGCATCAGGGCCTTTTCCTCTAGTCATTTCTTTGCATCAGGTGGCCAAAGTATCAGAGTTTCAGCTTCAGCAAAAGTACTTCCAATGAATATTCAGAGCTGAGTTCTATCAGGATTGCCTGCTTTGATCTCCTTGCAGTCCAACGGACTCACAAGAGTATTCTCCAACACCACAGTTCAAAAGCATTGATTATTCCATGCTCAGGTTCCTGTATAGTTCAACTCTCCCATAATTGCAAAGTTATGCCTCTGCTTTTGAATATGCTCTTTAGATGGTTACAGCTTTTCTTCCAAGGATCTAGCACCTTTTAATTTCATGGCTGCAGTCAGCATCTGCAGTGATTTTGGAGCCTGAGAAAATAAAGTCTATCACTGTTTCCATTTTCTCCATGTTTTCCCTATTTGACATGAAGTGATGGGACCAGATGCCATGATCTTCATTTTTTCAATGTTGAGTTATGAGCCAGCTTTTTCACTCTCTTCTTTCTTTTCATCAGCAGGCTCCTTAGTTATTCTTCACTTTCAGTCATATATGTGGTGTCAAGTGCATATCTGAGGTTATTGATATTTCTCCAGGCAATCCTGATTCTAGTTTGGGCTTCATCCAGCCTGGCATTTCACATGATGTGCTCTGAATATAAGTTAAATAAGCCACATGGCAATATACAGCCTTGATGTACTCCTTTCCCAATTTGAATCTAGTGCATTGTTCCATGTCCAGTTCTAACTCTTGCTTCTTAATCTGCCTACAGATTTCTCAGGAGGCAGCTAAAGAGATCTGATATTTGCATCTTTTCAAGAATTTTCCATAGTTTGTTGTCATCCACACAGTCAAAACCTTTGGCATAGTCCAAATCAGATGTAGATGTATATCTTGAACTCCCTTGCTTTTTCTCTGATCCAATGGATGTTGGCAATTTGATCTCTGGTTCCTCTGACTTTTCTAAATCCACCCTTAACATCTGGAAATTCTGGGTTCACGTACTGTTGAAGCCTGGCTTGGAGAACTTTGAGCATCACTTTGCTTGCATGTGAGATACATGTAATTGTGTTGTAGTTTGAACATTCTTTGGCATAGCCTTTCTTTGGGATTGGACTTTAAACTAACCTTTTCCAGTTCTGTGGCCAATGCCGAGTTTTCCAAAGTTTCCGGCATATTGAGTGCAGGATTTTAATGGTATAATCTGATAGGACTTGAAACTGCACGACTGGAAACCCATCACCTCTAGTAACTTTGTTCATAGTGATTTACTAAGGGCTACTTGATTTCACATTCCAGGATGTCTGGTTCTAGGTGAGTAAAGACACCATCACAGCTAACTGGGTCATTAAGATCTTATTATTATTTTTATTATTATTATTATTTGGTACAGTTCTGCGTATTTTTGCCACCACTTCTTAATAGATTCTGCTTCTGTCAGGTCCATATTGTTTCTCTCCTTTATTGTGCCAATTTTGCATGAAATGTTCCCTTGGTATCTGTAACATTCTTGAGGCGATACCTGGTCTTTGACATCCTATTGTTTTTCTCTATTTCTTTGCACTGACCGCCGAGGAAGGCTTTCTTGTCTCTCCTTGGTGTTCTTTGGGAAACTGGATTCAAATAGATTATCTTTTTTGTTCTCCTATGCCTTTAGCTTCTCTTCTTTTCTAAGCTATTTGTAAGGGCTCCTCAGACAACCCTTTCGCCTTTTTGAATTTATCTTTCTTAAGTATGCTCTTGATCACTGTCTCGTGCAGAATGTCATAACACTTGGTCCATAATTCTCCCTGTAGTCTGTCTATAAGATCAAATCCTTCAATTTGATTTGTCACATCCACTGTGTAATCATAAGGGTTTGATTTCAGTCCAACCCAAATGGTCTAGTGGTTTTTCATACTCTCTTCAGTTTAAGTTTGAACTTTGCTTAAAGGCATTCATGATCTGAGCCATGTCACTGCTCAGTCTTGTTGTGGCTGAATATATAGAGCTTCTCCATCTTCGGCTGCAAAGAACATAATCTGATTTCAGCACTGACCATCTCTAGACTCATCTCTTGTGTTGTTGGAAGAGAGTGTTTGCTATGAGTGGTGAGTTCTCTTAGGAAACTCTGTTAGTCTTTGCCCTGCTTCATGTGTACTGCAAGGTCAAACTTGCCTGTTACTCCAGGTATCTCTTGACTTCCTACTTTTTCTAGTAGGCCATGGAGCTGGACAGTATAAGCCCTCATTCCTCTGCTTTTTCTAAATCCAGTGTATTGGATCACATACTTTGAAGCCTAGCTCAAAGAATTTTGAGCATTGTCTTGCTTTGTATGTGAAATGAGCACAAGTGTCCAGTACTTTGAATAATGTTCGGCATTGCCCTTTGACGTGGGGATCAGTACTTTGTCATGTGTACACTAGAGCTGGCTCAGTGGTGGCATAATGTGTATTCCATAGTGCAAACTCAGAAGTTGGGTCACGTATGCCATATAGTAGTGACTCAGTAGAGGTAGGATGATACATCCAGAATGGAAGCTAAGTAGTTGTGCTAAGCCTGCTGTAGAGCACTGGTTCAGTGTGTTCTGGTAAGATGTGTGTTCTAGAATACAGGATCAATACTGTGTGACAATACTGTCATCACATTTCCTCCAGAGTTTAGGCACTGCAGAAGTGTCATGTGCACTTAGAATGGGGTCTTAGTAGTTGTGAGATGCATGCTCTACAATTCAGTCTCAGTAGTGGAGAGATATGTTCTCTAGAGTGCAAGCTCGTAGTTACAAGATACTTGGTGCGATGACCTGTAGTACACGAAGAAGCAGTGGAAGTCGTCACAGCACTGAAACACTGAATGGTGAAAAACTACTAGGTGTGTTTGACCCACAGTAGAGAAAGAAGCATTCCAAGAATATTTTACCTCTGATTTACAGGATGGTGGTAATTATTGAGTATAAAGTAGATGAAGATGTACTCAAGTCATGTCATAAAACTGAAACAGTGATGGTTATAATCTATTAATCATGCCTGAGCTATTTGGATGCAGAAACACTTAAAAACTTCAGAGCACGGAAACACTGGAATTCGATAAATTATTGGATGTATCTTCCAAGATTGGATCATAGAACACTCGAAATGTATCACATAGCTGAAAGGCTGTATGTTGATCAATACTGGGTGTGTTTGACCTGGGGAGGGGATGGGGACTCATTTAACCATATGACAGCCCTAAAACACAGGATGGTGATAAATTTATGAGTGTGTATGAATTGGTAGGTACAGAAAACGTTGAAACATATCATAGAACTAAATACTTGATGGTGAACAACTGCCCAGTGTATTTGAAGCAGAGTACATGGAAAAAGACTTAAAGAATGTTACAGAACTGAAACAATTGATGGTGATAAACTATTGCTTGTGTTTAACATGGAGTAGAAGAAGCACTTGAAGCATGTCACAGCACTGAAACACTGGACGGTCATAAGATATTGGGTATGTTTCAGCTCAAGTGGTTTAGAGAAATAGTTGAAGCATGTCACACAACTGAAACATTGGATGCTTATAAATGACTGAAAGTACTTGATATGGAGTGAATGAAGAAAGCACCTGAAGCATGTGACATCACTGAAGCATTGATTGATAATACTGACTATGTTTGAGGTGGGATGGACACAGAGACTCCAGAAATCATTTCATAGTATTGAACACTAACACTAGATGGGGAAAAAACTACTGGGTTTGTTTGACACAGGAATGGATGAAGAAGCAGTTGACATTATGTCACAGCAGTGAAACCAGATGGTAATCAATGGTAAGTATATTGATGTCAGTGGGACCAAGAACACATTTAATTTTATCAAAGCCTGAAACACTGGAGGATGATGAAGTACTGGCTGTGTATGCCTCAGTGTGGGGAAACAAAATTTAAAATCATGTAACACCACTAAAATGCTGGTATGATGATAAAATGCTGACTGTCTAGATCTAGGGTGGATGATGAAGCTCTTTAAGCATGTCACAGTATGTAAACACTAGACTTTGGCTTATGGGTGAGAATGAAGAAGCCATTGGGTCATGCTCCAAAACTAAAACACTGGCTGTTTATAACTACTAGAAATTTTGCACCAGGATTAATATAGAAGCATTTGAAACATGTCAGTGTAGTGAAGCAATGGATGGTGATAAATGACTATGTTAACCTGTAGTGGGTGAAGAAGTACTCGAATCCAGTGGCAGCCATGAAACACTGTGTTGATAAACTCCTGGAGGTTTTTTTTTTTTTTTTTTTTTTTTTACTCACTTCACTGATGAATTGAAATCAGTCATATGTCACAGCACTGGACACTGGTTGGTACAAAATATTGGCTATGACTGACCAGAGTGGAAAGAGAAGCATTTGAATTGTGCCACACCCATTGAAGCAAAGAAATATAGGAAAACAATAGAATGGAAAAGACTAGAGATCTCCTCAAAAAAAATTAGAGATACCAAACAAACATTTCATGCAAAAATGGGCTCAATAAAGGACAGAAATGGTATGGGCCTAAAAGAAGCAGAAGATTTTAGGAAGAGGTGGCAAAAATACACAGAAAAAAATGTACAAAAAAGATATTCATGACCCAGATAATCACAATGGTGTGATCATTCACCTAGAGCCAGACATCCTGGGATGTGAACTCAAGTGGGCCTTAGGAAGCGTCACTACAAAGAAAGGTAGTGGAGGTGATAGAATTCCAGTTGAGCTCTTTCAAATCCCAAAAGATGATGCTATGAAAGTTCTGCACTCAACATGCCACCAAATTTGGAAAATTCAGCACTGACCACAGGACAGAAAAATGTCAGTTTTCACTCCAGTCCCAAAGAAAGACAATGTCAAAGAATTCTCCAACTACTGCACTCATCTCACACGCTACTAAATTAATGCTCAAAATTCTCCAAGCCATGCTTCAGCGATACATTAATCGTGAACTTCCAGATATACAAGTTGGTTTTCGAAAAGGCAGAGGAACCAAGATCAAATTGCCAACAACCACCAGATCACTGAAAAACCAGGACAGTTCCAGAAGAAATCTGTTTATGTTTTATTGAGACTTTGACTGTGTGGATTGCAATAAATGTTGGAAAATTCTGAAACAGATGGGAATACCAGACCACCTGACCTGCCTCTTAAGAAACCTGTATGCAGGTCAGGAAGCAACAGTTAGAACTGGAAATAGAACTACAGACTGGTTCCAAATAGGAAAAGGCGTACCTCAAGGCTGTATAATTGTCACCCTGCTTATTTAACTTCTACATAGAATACATAATGAGAAACATTGTGCTGGAGGAATCACAAGGTGGAATCAAGATTGATGGAGAAATATCAATAACTTCAAATATGCAGAGGACACCACCCTTATGGCAGAAAGATAAGAAGAACTAAAGAGCCTCTTGATGAAAGTAAAATGGGAGATTGAATAAGTTGGCTTAAAGCTCAACATTCAAAATACTTAGATCATGGCATCCAATGCTATCACTTTATACAAATAGATGGAAAAACAATGGAAACAGTGACAGACTTCTGTTTTTGTGGACTCCAAAACCATGGCAGATGGTGACTGAAGCTATGAAATTAAATGACACTTATTTCTTGTAAAAGCTGTGACAAACCCACGCTGCATGTAAAAAAGCAGAGGCATTCCTTTGCCAACAAGGACCCATATAGTCAGAGCTATGTTTTTGTATTTTTCAGTAGTCATGTGCCAAAGCAAGCCATACCATAAAGGAGGCTGAACATTAAGGAATTGATACTTTTGAACTGCAATCTTGGAGAAGACTCCTGTGAGTCCCTTGGGCTGCAAGGAAATGAATCCAGTCAACCCTAAAGGAAATCAATCCTGAAAATTCACTGGAGGGGCTGATGCTGAGGCAGAAGCCCTAATATTATGGCTATCTAATGTGAAGAGCCAACTCATTGGAAAACACTCGGATGCTGGAAAAGATTGGAGCAGGAGAAGGAGATGGAAGAGGACAAAATGGTCGGATGGCATTACTGACCCATTGAATTTGAGTTTGAACAAGCTCCGGGAGATGGTGAAGGACAAAAAGGCGAGATATGCTGCAGTCCATGGGATTACGAAGAGCTGGAGATGACTGAGTGACTGAACAACAAATAACAACCAGCAACAACAAAGCTACTGAATGCATTTGACCTTGAGTAGTTTCAGGAGCACTTGAAGCATGTCACAGATCTGAAACCCTAGAGAGTGGTAAAATGCTGAATGTGTTTGACCGGGAGTTAGTGAAGCAGCCAGTGAAATGTGTCATAGCACTGAAACAATGAATGTCGATAACCTATATGCTGCATTTGACATGGAGTGAATCAAGAACCACTTGAAGTATGTTTCACGACTGAAACACTGTATGTTCACACTTTAGGCGGTCTTTCTTTGATCTTGTATAGGGAAAGAAGCACATGAAGCATGTCACAACTCTGAAACTGGATCGTGATAAATCATTGTGTATGATGACCTGTGGTAGTTGAAAAATTGATGAAAGTATGTAACAGCACTGAATCCAGGGATGGTGATAAACTAAGAGTGCGGTCAACCTTGGGTGGACAAAGGATCTTTTGAAACATATACCAGAATTAACACACTGGATTGTGATAAATTATTGGTTGTGTATTTTCTTCAGAGAATGAAGAAACAGTTGAAGCAGTAAACAGCACGGAAACACTGGATGGTGATAAACTATTGAGTGTGTTTGATACATGTTGAATGAAGAGAAACTGGAAGCATGACACAGAGTAAAACTTGGGACCATGGTAAACTTCTGAATGTGTTTTATCTAGAATGAATTAAAGAAGGACTTGAAACTCATCATAGAATCGAAACAGTAATTGTGATAAGCTACTGACCATATTTTATTTGGAGAGGATAACGAAGTACATGAGGCATGCCCCAGTACTGGAACACTGGATAGTGGTAAACTACAGGGAGTGTTTGACTCAATCAGACAAATGGACACTTCAAGTCTGTAATAGCACAGCATCAATGAATGATGATAATTTATAGGGTGTGTTTTACCTGGAGGGAATGAAGGAGGCTCAAAACATGTCACAATACAGAAAAAAAGGATGTTGATAAACTATCACACTACATTCTTCTGGAGTGGATTAAAAAACACTTGAAGCATATCTGAACGTAAACACTGAATGGGGATATGATATTGTGTGTGTATAAGGCCAGTAAAAATAGAGGAAGCAATAGAATAGGAAAGGCTAGAAATCTTGCCAAGGAACTTAGAGACACAAAGGGAATATTTCTTGCAAACACGGGCACAATCAAGGACAGAAGTGGTATGAGCCTAGCAGAAGCAGAAAATGTGATGAAGTGTTGGCAAGAGTATAAGAGAACTGTATCAAAGAAAGGTCTTAATCACCTGCTGCTGGGTGCCATTGCCTTCTCCACTTAATCATCTAGATAACCATAATGGTGTGATCACTCACATAGAGCAGACAACCTGGAGTGTGAAGTCAAGTGGATCTTAGGAAGAATGACCACAAACAATGCTAGTCGAGGTGATAGAATTGAAGCTTACCTATGCCAACAAAGGTTCCTCTAGTCAAGGCTATGGTTTTACCTGTGGTCATGTATGGATGTGAGAGTTGGATTGTGAAGAAGGCTGAGCACCGAAGAATTGATCCTTTTGAATTGTGGTGTTGGAGAAGACTCTTGAGAATCCCTTGGACTGCAAGGAGATCCAACCAGTCCATTCTGAAGGAGATCAGCCCTGGGATTTCTTTGGAAGGAATGATGCTAAAGCTGAAACTCCAGTACTTTGGCCACCTCATGCGAAGAGTTGACTCATTGGAAAAGACTCTGATGCTGGGAGGGATTGGGGGCAGGAGGAGAAGGGGACAGCAGAGGATGAGATGGCTGGATGGCATCACTGACTTGATGGACGAGAGTCTCGGTGAACTCCGGAAGTTGGTGACGGACAAGGAGGCCTGGCGTGCTGCGATTCATGGCGTCGCAAAGAGTTGGACACGACTAAGCGACTGATCTGATCTATTTCAAATTAAAACAATAACAATAATGCTGTTAAAATGCTGCACTCAATGTGCCAGGAAATTTGGAAAAATCATCAATGACCACAGGACAGGAAAAGGTCAGTTTCACTCTGATCCCAAAGAGGGGAATTGTGATGGAATGCTCAAACTACTGCACAATCGTGCTCATTTCATATGCTGGCAATGTAATGCTCAAAATTCCTCAATCTAGTTTTCAACAATATGTGAACTGAGGACTTTCAAATGTACAAATAGGGTTAGGAAACGCAGAGGAATCAGAGATCAAATTGCCAACATTCACTGGATCATAGACAAAGCATGGAATTCCAGAAAATGATCTACTTCTGCTTCACTCACTATGCTAAAGACTTTGCATATGAGGGTCACTGAAAATGTGGGAAATTCTTAAAGAGATGTATATACTTGACCACATTACCTGGTTCCTGTGAAACCTGTATGCAGGTCAAGAAGTAACAGAATCAGGCAGGAACAAAGGACTTGTTCAGAATTGGTAAAGGAGTACATCAAGACTGTCTTGAACTTACCTGCAAGGTATACCATGCAAAATGTCAGACTGGAAGAAGCACAAGCTGGAATCAAAATTTCTGGGAGAAATATCAATAAACTCAGACATGCGGATGACAGAAAGCAGAATAGGAATTAGAGCTCCTTGCTGAGATGAAAGTGGGAATTAAAAAAGCTGGCTTAAACCTCGACATTCAATAAACTAAGATCATGTCGTCCAGTCCCATCAGTCCAGTTCAGTTCAGTCACTCAGTCATGTCCAATTCTTTGTGACCCCATGAATTGCAGCATGCCAGGCCTCTCTGTCCATCACCAGCTCCCAGAGTTTACTCAGACTCATGTCCATCGGGTCAGCGATGCCATCCAGCCATCTCATCCTCTGTCGTACCTTTCTCCTCCTGCTCCCAATCCCTCTCAGCATTAGAGTCTTTTCCAATGAGTCAACTCTTCATGTGAGATGGCCAAAGTATTTGATAGCAAATAGATTAAGACACAAGGAAACTGTGACAGATTTTTACTTTTGTAGTTCCAAAATCACTGTGCATGGTAACTGAAGCCATGAAGCTAAAAGACACTTGCTTCTTGGACGAAAAGCTATGACAAACCTAGACAGCATATGCAACCAGAGACATCGCTTTTCTGGCAAAGGTCCATATAATCAAGGTATGGTTTTACCCAGTAGTCGTGCATGGATGTGAGATCTGAACCATAAAGAAGGTTGAATGCCAAATAATTGATGTTTTAGAACTGTGGTGCTGGAGAAGACTCTTGAGTCCCTTGAACTGCAAAGAGTTCAAACCAGTCAGTTCTAAAGAGAATCAACACTGACTACTAATTGGAAGGACGGATGTTGAAGTTGCAATACTTTGGCCACCTGATGCAAAGAGCCAGATCATTAGAAAAGACACTAATGCTGGGTAAGATTGTAAGCAGGTGGGGATGGGTGTGACAGAGAATAAAATAGTTGAATGTTGGCATAACTGTCTCAATGGGCATGAATTTGAGCAAATTCCAGGAGATAGTGAAGGACAGGGAAGCCTGGTGTGCTGTAGTTCATGGGGTTGCAAAGAGCTGGACATGGCTGTGTGACCGAAAAACATCAGTCATGGGTAAATAAGGAAGCACCTGAAGTGTGTCACAGCACTTAAACACTGGATGTTGATAAACGACTGTATGTATTTGAAATAGGATAGATGAGGAAGCCTTGTGAATCAATCAGCACTGAAAGAATGGATGTGTGTATTAACCCAGAGTAGATAAGGAATCACTGGTGTATGTCACAGCACTGATAGACTGAATGGTGAAAAAACACTTGTTGAGTTTGACCTCTGGGAGTCAAACAAACACCTAATATATGCCACAAGTTACAGCCCTGAAACCTTGGCGAATGATAAAATGCTGGGAACGTTCGACTGATATGGACTATTAGGCACTTGAAGCATATCACTCTACTGAATACGGGATGATGATACACAAATGAGTATGTTTTACAGGAGAGGATGAAGCACATGAAGTATATCACAGCACTGAAACCCTGAAGGTGGTAAACTCCTAGAAGTGATGGGCCAGGATTGACAAAGAAGCATATGCTGAAATATAGATGTTGATACACTATTGAGTATTTGACACCAGGTGGACAAAGAAACATTTGGAGCATGTCACATGTCAAGGCACTGAGCACTGTATGGTAATAAACTACAGAGTGTGTATTTCCAGAGTGTGGATGAATAGGCACTTGAATCACATCACAGCACTGAAACACTGACGTTGATAAGCTACTGGATGTATTTTTATAGTCTGGATGATAAAGCAGTTGTGTCAGAGCTTGGAAATACTGGATGGTGATAAACTACTGGTGTGTTTGATAAAGATGCACTTGAACTTGTGACAGCAGTGAAAAACAAAAGGTGATAAGCTGATGAGTCTATTTTAGGTCAGGTGGACCAAGATGCGGCTGAATCACCTCTTTAAAGTGTGGATAATGATAAGCTACTGAGTACGTTTGACCTGGGGTGGATAAAGAAACACTGAAAGCATGTCACAGCTTTCACTGGATGAAGAAACACTGGATGGAGATATACAACTGGATGTGTTTGACCCAGGGTGCGTGAAGAATAACTTGAGGTGTCATTGCACTGAAACAGTAGATCATGATAATCTATTGGAAGTGTTCAACGAGTAATCAATGAGGAAGCACATTGCATGGAATGGTGCTGCATGGTGATAAACACCTGGTTGTGTTTGACCAATGTGGATGAAGAAGTTCTTGAAGCATGCCAAATGCTTTGCAACCCTGGATGGTGATATAATCCCATCAAACAATGTGTCTTTTTGATACAGGGTGTAAAAGCAAGCACTTAAAGCATGTCACAGGGCCTTTCCTGGTGGTTCAGTGGTTAAGCATCCACCTTGAAGTGTAGGGGATGAAGGTTCAATTGCTGACTGGGAAACTAACATCCCATATGCTACAGAGTAACTAAACCTGCACAGCTGCAAACACTGAAGTTCTCACACTCCAGAGACTGCATGCCATGGTGAGAGTTGGCTTGTCTCAAGGACTATCTTACGTGCCACAACTATGACCCAACACAGCCAACTAAATAAATTAAGAAGAATCATGTCACAGGTGAAACATTGGTGACAAACTATTGAGTGTGCTTTACCTGGAAAAAATGAAGAAACACTTACATCATGTCACTGCACTGAAACACGGGATGGTGATAAGCTACTGGGTATGTTTGACATGGGGTGCATGAAGAAGACTTGTGGAATGTTCCACAGTTAAATCATTGGGTGATGATAATCTACTGACTCTGTTAGAC
Source organism: Bos taurus (assembly GCF_002263795.3). NCBI lineage: Eukaryota > Metazoa > Chordata > Mammalia > Artiodactyla > Bovidae > Bos > Bos taurus. The sequence continues at coordinate 27,640,271 of NC_082638.1, forward strand.
CTGGAGTGGATAGAAGCATGTCACAGAACTGAAATGCAAAGGGTGGTAAATTACAGTGTGTTTAAACAGAGGAGGATGAAGAAACACATAACCTGTCGCAGCATTGAATACTAGATATATTTGACCTGGAGTGGGTTGAACAAGCACTCAAAACAGGTTACAGGACTGAAGTAAACACTGGATGATGATAAACAACTCAGTGTGTTGACCAGAGGAGATGAAGAAGCAACGGAAGCATGTCATGACAGTGAAAGAGTAGATGATGATAAACAGTATTAGTAGTGGCAAGATGCCTGCTCCAGAGTTCAGGTTCAAGATGCAGCATGTTTGCACTAGAATGTGGGTTTAATAAGTTTGTGATGCCTCCCCGAAAGTGAAAATTCAGCAGTTACTACGAGCCTACCCTGGATCGTGGGGTTGAAAATGAGAGCTCCAGGCTGCAAGCTCAGAACGTGCATGATGTGCACTAGAATGTGGGCTCATTGGTGGTTGATGCATGTATTAGATTGCAAGTTCAGAAGTTGTGACATGGGTATTATATAGCACCCATGTTATAAAACCTCACACTGGTCATCTATTTTTTACATATAGCACTGTACACATTTAAATGCTATGTTCTCAAATCTTCACCTTCACCTTCTCTCACTGAGTCCAAAAGTCTGTTCTTTAGATATTTGTCTCTTCTCCTGGCCTGCGTATAGGCCATCTTTATAAATTCCACATATATGAATTAATATACAGCTTTGTCTTTCTCTTTCTTAGTTCCTTCACTTTGTGTAATAGGTTTCACACGCTTCCACCTCATTAGAACTGACTCGAATGCATGACTTCTTATTACTGAGTAATATTTCATATGCATATGTAGCAAAATGTCCTTAATCATTCATCTGCTGATGGACCTCTTGGTCACTTCCATGTCCTAGCTATTGTAAACAGTGCTTCAGTAAACACTAGAATACCGTGTTTCTTTCAATTCTAGTTTCCTTGAGGTTCATGCCCAAGAGTGGGATTGCTGGGTCATATGGCACTTCTATTTTCAACTTTCTAAGGAGTTTCCACAAAGTACTCTATAAAGGTTGTGCCAGTTTGCATTCCCATCAACAATTTAAAAAGGTTCTCTCTACTCCACAGCCTCTGCAGCAATTACACTGTAGACATTTTAATCATGGCCAATCTGACCAGTGTGAAATGATACCTCAATGTGGTTTTGATTTGCACTTCTTTTATGATGAGTGATGCTGAGCAGCTTTTCTGTGTCTCTTAGTAATCTGTATATCTTCTTTGGTTTGTTTTTCTGAGTAGTATTTGTAGCTGAGTATTGAGATACTTGAGCAGCTTGCATATTTTGGAGATTAATTTTTTTGTTAGTTTTCCAGTTGCTATTATTTTCTCCCAATTCTGAAGGCGACAGTTCAGTTTAGTTCAGTCACTCAGATGTGTCCGGCTCTTTGCAAAGCCATGAATCACAGCACACCAGGCCTCCCTGTCCATCACCAACTCCCGGAGTTCACTCAGACTCAACGTCCATCGAGTCAGTGATGCCATTCAGCCATCTCATCCTCTGTTGTCCCCTTCTTCACCTGCCCCCAATCCCTCCCAGCAGCAGAGTCTTTTCGAATGAGTCAACTTTTCACATGAGGTGGCCAAAGTACTGGAGTTTCATCTTTAGCATCAGTCCTTCCAAAGAGACCCCAGGGTTGATCTCCTTCACAATGCACTGGTTGGATCTCCTTGGAGTCCAAAAGACTCTCAAGAGTCTTCTCCAACACCACAGTTCAAAAGCATCAGTTCTTCAGCGTTCAGCTTTCTTCACAGTCCAACTCTCACATACATACATGACCACTGGAAAAACCATAGCCACCATTAGACGGACCTTTGTTGGCAAAGTAATGTCTCTGCTTTTGAATATGCTATCTAGGTTGGTCATAATTTTTCTTCCAAGGAGTAAGTGTCTTTTAATTTCATGGCTGCAGTCACCATCTGCAGCCCAGAAAAATAAAGTCTGACACTGTTTCCACTGTTTACCTATCTATTTTCCATAAAGTGATGGGACCAGATGCCATGATCTTCGTTTTCTGAATGTTGAGCTTTATGTCAACTTTTTCCACTCTCCACTATCACTTTCATCGAGAGGCTTTTTTGTTCCTCTGCACTTTCTGCCATAAGGGTGATGTCATCTCCATATCTGAAGTTATTGATATTTCTCTTGGCAATCTTGATTCTAGCTTGTGCTTCTTTCAGCCCAGCATTTCTCATGATGTACTCTGCCTACAAGTTAAATAAGCAGGGTGACAATATACAGCCTTGATGTACTCCTTTTCCTATGTAGAAACAGTCTGTTGTTCCATGTCCAGTTCTAACTGTTGCTTCCTGACCTGCGTATAAATTTATCCAAGGCAGGTCAGGTGCTCTGGTAATCCCATCTCTTTCAGAATTTTCCACAGGTTATTGTGGTCCACCCAGTCAAAGGTTTTGGCACAGTCAATAAAACAGAATTAGATGCTTTTCTGGACCTCTCTTGCTTTTTTGATGATCCAGCGGATGTTGGCAATTTGATCTCTGGTTTCTCTGCCTTGTCTAAAACCAGCTTGAACATATGGAAGTTCATGGTTCATATATTGCAGAAGCCTGGCTTGGAGAATTTTGAGCATTACTTTACTAGCGTGTGAGATGAGTGCAATTGTGTGGTAGTTTGCTCATTTGTTGGCATTGCCTTCCTTTGGGATTGGAATGAAAACTGACCTTTTCCAGTCCTGTGGCCACTGCTGAGTTTTCCAAATTTGCTGGCATATTGCTACAGCACTTTCACAGCATCATCTTTCAGGATTTGAAGTAGCTCAACTGGAATTCCATCACCTCTACTAGCTTTGTTCATAGTGATGCTTTCTAAAGCCCACTTGACATCACATTCCAGGATGTCTGGCACTAGGTGAATGATCATACCATAGTCATTATCTTGGTCGTGAAGATCTTTTAATTTGTAGTATACATATATTTATTTTAATTGGAGTTAAATTACTTTACAATATTGTATTGGTTTTGCTATACATCAACATGAATCCACCACAGGTATACGCGTGTTCCCATCCCGTACCCCCCTCCCTTCTCCCACCATGTACCATCCCTCTGGGTCGTCCCCGTGTACCAGTATCGTGCAACCAGTCCCAAGCAACCAGTATCCTGCATCGAACTTGAACTGGTGATTTGTTTCATATATGATACTATACATGTTTCAATGTATAGTATTTCTTCCAAATCATCCAACCCTCTCCCTCTCCCACAGAGTCCAAAAGACGGTTCTATACATGTGCGTCTCTTTTGCTGTCTCACGTACAGGGTTATCATTACCATCTTTCTAAATTCCATATATATGCATTAGTATACTGTACTGGTGTTTTTGTTTCTGGGTTACTTCAGTCTGTATAATAGGCTCCAGTTCCATCCATCTCATTAGAACTGATTCAAATGTATTATTTTCAATGGCTGAGTAATACTCCATTGTGTATATGTACCACAGCTTTCTTATCCATTTGTCTGCTGATGGTCATGTAGGTTGCTTCCATGCCCTGGCTATTAGAGACAGTGCAGTGATGAACATTTGGGAACACATGTTTCTTTCAAGTCTGGTTTCCTTGGTGTGTATGCCCAGCAGTGGGATTGCTGGGTCATAAGGAAGTTCTGTTTCCAGTTTTTTAAGGAATCTCCACACTGTTCTTCATAGTGGCTGTACTAGTTTGCATTCCCACCAACAGTGTAAGAGGGTTCTCTTTTCTCCACACCGTCTCCAGTATGTATTGCTTGCAGACTTTTGGATCGCAACCATTCTGACTGGCATGAAATGGTACCTCACTGTCGTTTTGATTTGCATTTCTCTGATAATGTGTGATGTTGAGCATCTTTTCATGTGTTTGCTAGCCATCTGTATGTCTTCTTTGGAGAAATGTCTATTTAGTTCTTTGGCCCATTATTTGATTAGGTCATTTATTTTTCTGAAATTGTGCTATAGGAATTGCTTCTATATTTTTGATATTAGTTGTTTTTCAGTTGCTTCATTTGCTATTATTTTTCCCATTCTGAAGGTTGTCTTTTCACCTTGCTTATAGTTTCCTTTGTTGTGCAGAAGCTTTTTTTTTTTTTTCTACAGTTCTTCTGTGTATTCCTGCCACCTTTTCTTAATATCTACTGTTTTTGTTAGGTCCATAATATTTCTGTCCTTTATCGAGCCCATCTTTGCATGAAATGTTCCCTTGGTATCTCTAATTTTCTTGAAGAGATCTCTAGTCTTTCCCATTCTCTTGTTTTCCTTATTTATTTGCATTGATCGCTGAGGAAAGCTTTCTTATCTCTTCTTGCTATTCTTTGGAACTCTGCATTCAGATGTTTCTATCTTTCCTTTTCTCCTCTGCTTTTTTGCTTCTCTTCTTTTCACAGCTATTTGTAAGGCCTACTCAGACACTCATTTTGCTTTTCTGCAGTTCTTTTCTATGGGGATGGTCTTGATCCCTGTCTTCTGTACAATGTCACGAACCTCTGTCCATAGTTCTTCAGGCACTCTATCTATCAGATCTACTCCATTAAATCTATTTCTCACTTCCACTGTATAATCATAAGTAATTTTGATATAGGTCATACCTGAATGAACTAGTGGTTTTCCCTACTTTCTTCAGTTTAAGTCTGAATTTGGTAATAAGCAGTTCATGATCTGAGCCACAGTCAGCTCCTGGTCTTGTTTTTGTTGACAGTATAGAGCTTCTCCATCTTTGGCTACAAAGAATATCAATCTGATTTCGGTGTTGAACATTTGGTGGTGTCCATGTGTAGAGTCTTCTCTTGTGTTGACGGAAGAAGGTGTTTGCTATGACCAGTGCATTTTCTTGGCAAAACTCTATTAGTCTTTGCCCTGCTTCATTCTGTATTCCAAGGCCAAATTTGCCTATTCCTCCAGGTGTTTCTTGACTTCCAACTTTTGCATTCCAGTCCCCTATAATGAAAAGGACATCTTTTTTGATTATTAGTTCTAAAAGGTCTCATAGGTCTTCATAGAACCGTTCAACCTCAGCTTCTTCAGCATTACTGATTGGGGCCTAGACTTGGATTACTGTGATATTGAATGGTTAGTCTTGGAAATGAACAGAGAACAGTCTGTCGTTTTTGAGATTGCATCCAAGTACTGCATTTTTGGCTCTTTTGTTGACCATGATAGCTACTCCATTTCCTCTAAAGGATTCCTGCCCACAGTAGTAGATATAGTGGTCATCTGAGTTAAATTCACCCATTCCAATCCATTTTAGTTCGCTGATTCCTAGAATGTTGATGTTCACTCTTGCCATCTCTTGTTTGACTGCTTCCAATTTGCCTTGATTCATGGACCTGACATTCCAGGTTCCTATACAATATTGCTCTTTACAGCATTGTATCTTGCTTCTATCACCAGTCACATCCACAACTGGGTATTATTATTATTTTTTTTTTTTTGCTTTGGCTCCATCCCTTCATTCTTTCTGGAGTTAGTAATCCACTGATCTCTCCAGTAGCATATTGGGCCTCTACTGACCTGGGGAGTTTCTCTTTCATTATCCTATCAGTTTGCCTTTTCATACTGTTCGTGGGTTTCTCAAAGAAAGAATACTGAAGTGGTTTGCCTTTCCCTTTTCCAGTGGACCACATTCTGTCAAACCTCTCCACCATGACCCGTCCATCTTGGGCGGCCCCATGGGCATGGCACAGAGCACCGGCAGTTGCAATGGCGCACAGAGCATGGCGGAGAGGGTACCCCACGTCCGAGGTCAGGGACAGCAGCCAAGAGTGCCAGGTTGCGAAGGTGCAGGGATAGCTGAGAGGAGCTACCCCACGTCTGAGGTCAGGGGTGGTGGCAGGGAGGAGCTACCCCATGTCCAAGGTCAGGGACGGTGGCCAAGATTCCAAGGCTGCAACAGCGCAGGAGCAGCCCAGAGGAGCTACCCCATGTCCGAGGTCAGGGCCAGCAGCTGAGAGAGCAAGGCTACAACAGCGCTGGAGCAGCCCATAGGAGCTACCCCACGTCTGAGGTCAGGGGCGATGGCTGGGAGGAGCTACCCCATGTCCAAGGTCAGGGACGGTGGCCAAGATTCCAAGGCTGCAACAGCGCAGGAGCAGCCCAGAGGAGCTACCCCATGTCCGAGGTCAGGGCCAGCAGCTGAGAGAGCAAGGCTACAACAGCGCTGGAGCAGCCCATAGGAGCTACCCCACGTCTGAGGTCAGGGGCGATGGCTGGGAGGAGCTACCCCACGTCCGAGGTCACGGGCTGTAGCCAAGAGAAGCTTACCCGTGTCAAAGGTCAGGGGCACAGCAGGGAGGAGCTAAACCGTGTCAGAGGTCAGGGGCTGTGGCGGACAGTGCAAGGCTGCGACAGCACAAGAGCAGCCAAGAGCAGCTACCCCATACCCAAAGCTGGGGCAGCAGCTCAGATGAGTAACCCCAGGCCCAAGGAGCGGTGGCTGCGTGGGCTCAGGAGGGCCTAGAGGAGCTATTCCATGTTCAATTTCAGGATAGGTGCCGTGAGGAGATACCCCTCATCCAAGGTAAGGAGCAATGGCTGTGCTTTGCTGGAGCAGCCGTGAAGAGATACCCCATGACCAAGGTAAGAGAAACCCAAAAAAGATGGTAGGTGTTGCAAGAGGGCATCAGAGGACAGATACACTGAAACCATAATCACATAAAACTGAAGGCTACATATTCACCTTAATTATAGTTTCCTCGTTGTACACAAGCTATAGAGCTTAATTAGGTTGCTTTTTTTAAATTTTGTTTTTATTTCCTTTACTCTAGGCAATGGGTCATAGAGGATCTTGCTGTGTCTTATTTTAGAGTGGTTATACCTATGTTTTACTCTAAGGGTTTTATATTTTCTGGTCTTACATTTACATCTGTAATCCATTTTGAGTTTATTTTGAACATGATGTTAGATACTGTTCTAGTTTCTACACATAGCTGTCCAGTTTTCCCAGTAACACTTTTTGAAGAAAATATATTTTTCGGTTGCATATTTTTGCCTCCATTGTCAAAGATAATGGGTGCATGAATTTATCTTTGGACTTTATATTTTGTTCCATTGGTCTGTATTTCTATGTTTGTGCAAGTTTCATACTCTCTTGATATCTTTGTGGTGTAGTCTTATCAGAAAGTTTGACTCTTCTAGTTCCATTCTTCTTTCTCAAAATTGCTTTGTCTCTTCAAAGTCTTATGTGTTTCCATGCAAATCATAAAATAATTTGTTCTAGTTTTATGAAAAATACTGTAGGTATTGCATTGAATCTATTGATTGTTTTGGGTGGTATACTCATTTTAACTATATCAATTAATCCAATCTAAGAACATGGTATGTTTCTCCATCTATATGTGTTTTGCTTTCTTTCATCAATGCTTATTTTGTATCTCTCTGGGTAAGTGAAAGTTGCTTAGTCATGTCTGACTTTTTGCAATCCCATGGATCATACAGTGTATGGAATTTGTAATTCTTCAGGCCAGAATACTGGAATAGATAGCCTTTCCCTTCACCAGAGGATCTTCTCAACCCAAGGCTCAAACACATTGTGTGCAGGTCTCACACATTGCAGGAGGATTCTTCACGTGCTAGGCCACAAGGGAAGCCCAAGAATACTACAGTGGGTAGCCTATCCCTTCTTCAGGGGATCTTCCTGACCCAGGAATTGAACAGGAGTCTCCTACATTGAAGGTAGCTTCTTTATCAGTTGAGCTATCAGGGAAGCCCTTTGTCTTTTTATGCAAATTTATTTCTAGTTATTTTATTCCTTTCATTGCAATGATGAACAGGATTATTCCTTAATTTCTCTTTCTGAATTTTCATTGTTAGTGTATAGGAATATAAGGGTTTCTGTGTATTAATTTTATACCCTGCACATTTACTCTATTCATTGATTAACTCCAGTAATTTTCTGGTGGCATCTCTTGGGTTTTCTGTGTAAAGGATAATATCATGTGCAAATATAGAGAGTTTTACCTCTTCTTTTCCAATCAGGATTCTTTTTATATCTTTTTCTTCTTTGAAAAGTGTGGCTAGAATTTCCAAAACTAGTAGTGATGAGTATGGGCACCCTTGTCTTAATGCTGATTTTAAAGGAAATGTTTCAAGTTTTTCATTATTGATAATAATGTTTGAAGTGATTTTGTCATATCAGGCTTTCATTATGTTGAGGTATGTTCCATCTATGACTACTTTGGCAGAGTTTTTTTTTTTTTTTTTCATAAAAATCTCTGAATTTTATTGAATTCAAATTTGAATTTTCTTCTGTTTTGGAGAAGGCAATGACACCCCACTCCAGTACTCTTGCCTGGAAAATCCCATGGACGGAGGAGCCTGGAAGGCTGCAGTCCATGGCATCGCTAAGAGTCGGACACGACTGAGCGACTTCACTTTCACTTCTCACTTTCATGCATTGGAGAAGGAAATGGCAACCCACTCCAGTGTTCTTGCCTGGAGAATCCCAGGGACGGGGAAGCCTGGTGGGCTGCCGTCTATGGGGTCGCACGGAATCAGGCACGACTGAAGTGACTTAGCAGCAGCAGCTGTTTAGCCTCCAAATTATTTGTGTTTCCTCTATGTTTTTCTCCTGTAGTTGATATCTGATCTAACAACATTGTGATCAGAAAATATGCTTGAAAATATTATAATTTTTTGAAGTTTACCAAGGTTAGACGTGACCTTGGATGTGATCCGTCTTAAGATAATGTTCCATTTGCACTTGAGAATAAGGAGAAAATAGTGAAATCTATTCTTTTGGGGTGGGATGCCCTGTAGATATCAATTAGGTCAAACTGGTCTAATGTATCATCTAAAACATGAGCTTTCCTTATTGATTTTCTGTCCGGATGATCTGTCCATGTTATGAGTGAAGTATTAAAATCACCCAGTACTATTGGTTAGTGTCTATTTCTGCTCTAATAGTTGTTGGCATTTGTCTCTTGTATTGAGGTGCTCCTACATGGGGTGCATATAGCTTCTTCTTGGATTGATACCTTGATTATTAGGTAATGCAACCTTCTTTGTCTCCTATAGTGGTCTTTGATTAAAGCCCATTTATCTGATATGAGTATTGCTTCTCCCACTTTCTTTTGCTCTCCATTTTCACAAAATAGCTTTTTCCTGGTCATCACTTTCACTCTGTACGTGTCCCTAATTATGAGGTGGTTTTCTTGCAGGCAGTATATTCTTATATTCATTCAGCCAGTCTTTGTATTTTCATTGGAGCTTTTAGCCCATTTATGTTTAAGGTAGTTGTTGCTAAGTATGATCTTGTTACCATTTACTATATATTTTTGTGGATTTATTTTGTAAAGCTTTTCTGTTTCCAATCTAGATAAGATCCTTCAGCATTTCCTGAAGTGCTGGTTTGGTGGTTCTGAATTCTAATTGCTTTTGTTTGTCTGTTAAGCTTTTGACTCCTCTTTTGAATTAGAATGCTATCCTTGTTGAATAGAGTAATCTTGGCTGTAGGTTTTTGCCTTTCATCACTTTAAGTATATCTTGCCATTCCTTTCTAAGCTGAAGAGTTTCTAGGGTAAGATCAGCTGTTATGCTTATGGGGATTCCCGTCTATGTTATTTGTTGTTATTCCTTTGTTTCCTTGAATATTTGTTCATTGTGTATATTTATTTGTTTGTTTTTATTTTGATTAATGTGTATTTTGATATGTTTTGTCTTGGATTTATCCCTGTGGAACACTCTGGGGTTTTTCATCTTAGATGTCTATTCCCTTTCCTATTTCAGGGAAGTTTTTAGCTATTTTCTCCTCAAATATTTTCTCATGCCCTTTCCTTTTGTCTTCTTTCTCCAAGAAACCTATGATTTAAATGTGGGGCATTTAACATTGTCCCCGAAGTTTCTGAGGCTGTCTTCATTTCTCTATTTTTTTTTTCCTGTTCTGCTTCATTTATTTCCAACATTCTATCTTCCAGCTCACTTAGTCCTTCTTCTGCTTCAGTTACTCTACTGTTTTTGTTGTACAGAGTGATTTCTATCTCAGTTATTGCATTGTTCATTATTGATTGACTATTCATTACTTCTTCTAGGTCCTTTTAAAACACCCCTTTGATCTTCTCAATACATGTCTAAAGTCTATTTATCTGTAGCTCCATTTATTTCCAAGACTTTGACTATTATTATGCTGAATTGTTTTTCCTGTAGACTTCTTATCTCCTCCTCTTTCATTGATTTGTTGATTTTTATTGTGTTCCTTCACCTGCTGGATATGTCTCTGTCTTTTCATGTTGTTTAGATGGCTGTCTTTGAGGTCTATTTTCTGCAAACGGGAGGGTCATCATTGGTGTTAACTGGTTAGACTCCTCCCAGTGAATGTGGTGGGACCAGTGGATTGTGAAGGTTTTCTAGTTGAAGGAATTATTTTGTTGTTGTTATAGAAGATGGCTGTGGATCTCATTTTTTTCTGAGAGGCAATGCAGTGTTCATGAGAGAATTAGGGGGTTCTATTATGGCTTTGATTCCAGTTGAGCTATTTCAAATCCTAGAAGATGATGCTGTGGAAGTGATGCACTCACTATGCCAGGAAATTTGAAAATCTCAGCAGTGGCTCGGGACTGGAAAAGGTCAGTTTTCATTCCAATCTCAAAGAAAGGGAATGCCAAAGAATGCTCAAACTGCCCTACAGTTGCAGTCATCTCACATGCTAGCAAAGTCATGCTCAAAATTCTCCAAGCCAGGCTTCAGCAATACATCAAGTGTTAACTTCCAGATGTTCAAGCTTGTTTTAGAAAATACAGAGGAACCAGAGATCAAATTCCCAACATCTGCTGGATCTTTGAAAAAACAAGCAAGTTCCAGGAAAACATCTACTTCTGCAAAAGCCTGTGACTGTGTGGATCAAAATGAACTGGAAAATTCTGAAAGAGATGGGAATACCAGACCACCGGACCTGCCTCTTGAGGAGCCTGTATGCAGGTCAGGAAGCAACAGTTAGGACTGGACATTGAATAACAGACCGGTTCCAAATAGGAAAAGAGTACCTCAAGGCTACATATTGTCACACTGCTTATTTACCTTCTATGCAGAGAAATGCTGGGCTGGAAGAATCAAAAACTGGAATCAAGATTGCCAGGAGAAATGTCAATAACTTCAGATATGCAGATGAAACCACCCTTATGGCAGAAAGTAAAGAGAAACTGAACAATCTCTTGATGAAAATAAAAGAGGAAAGTGAAGAAGTAGGCTTAAAGCTCTACATTAGGAAAACTGAAATCATGGCGTCCTGCCCCATCACTTCATGGAAAATATATGCACAAACAGAGGAAATGGTGGCAGACTTTATTTTGGGGAGGTGGGGGGCTGCAAAATCACTGCAGATAGTGACTACAGCCATGAAATTAAAAGATGCTTACTCCTCCTAGAGAGCATAAAACAAGACCAGGAGCTAACTGTGGCTCAGATCAGGAAATCCTTATTTCCACATATTGACTTAAATTGAAAAAAGTAAGGAAAACCATTAGACCATTCAGGAATTACCTATATCAAATCCCTTGTGATTATACAGTGGAAGTGAGAAATAAATTTAAGGGACTAGGTGTGATAGAGTGCCTGATGAACCATGGATGGAGACAGGTATCAAGATCATCCCCAAGAAAAAGAAATGCAAAAACTCAAAATGGGTGCCTGAGGAAGCCTTACAAATAGCTGTGAAATGAAGAGAAGGGAAAGGCAAAGGAGAGAAGGAAAGATATAGCCATTTGAATATAGAGTTGCAAAGAATAGCAAGGAGAGATAAGAAAGCCTTCCTTAGTGATCAGTGCAAAGAAATAGAGGAAAGTAATAGCATGGGAAAGACTAGAGATCACGTCAAGAAAATTTGAGGTTCCAAGGGAATATTTCATGCAAAGATAGGCACAATAAGGACAGAAATGGTATGGACCCAACAGAAGCAGAAGATATTAAGAAGAGTTGGCAAAGATTACACAGAAGAACTGTCCATAAAAGATCTTCACAATCCAAATAATCATGATGATCTGATCTCTCACCTAGGTCCAGACATCTTGGAATGTGAAGTCAAGTGGGCCTTAAGAAGCATCACTATGAACAAAGTTAGTGGAAGTGATAGAATTGCAGTTGAGCTATTTAAAATCCTAAAAGATTATGCTATGGAAGTGCTGCACTCAATATGTCAGCAAATTTGAAAAACTCAGCAGTGGCTCGGGACTTTAAAAGGTTAGTTTTCATTCCAATCCCAAAGTAAGGCAATGCCAAAGAATGCTCAAACTACTGCACATTTGCATTCATCTCACATGCTAGTAAAGTAATGCTAAAAATTCTCCAAGCCATGCTTCAGCAATACATGAACCGTAAACTTCAAGCTGTTCAAGCTGGTTTTCGAAAAGTCAGAGGAAACAGAGATCAAATGGCCAACATCCACTGGATCATCAATCAAGCAAGGGAGTTCCAGAAAAAGATCTACTTTTGCTTTATTGACTATTCCAAAGACTTTGACTGTGTGGATTACAATAAATGTTGGGAAATTCTGAAAGAGATGGGAATACCAGAGCAGCTGACCTGCCTCTTGAGAAGCCTCTATGCAGGCTGGAAAACAGCAGTTTGAACGGGACATGGAATGACTAGCTTCACATAGGATAAGGAATATGTCAAAGTTGTATATTGTCACTCTGCTTATTTAACTTCTATGCAGAGTACCTCATGAGAAACACTGTGCTGGATGAAGCACAAGCTGGAATCAAGTTTTCCAGGAGAAATAACCTCAGATATGCAGATGACACCACCCTTATGGCAGAAAGGGAAGAACTAAAGAGTCATTTAATGAAATCAAAAGAGGAGAGTGAAACGTTGGCTTAAAGCTGAAAACTAAGATCATGGCATCTGATCCCACCACTCTATGGCAAATTGAAGGGCAATCAATGTTTGACTTTCTTTTGAAGGGCTCCAGAATCACTGCAGATGGTGATTGAAGCCATGAAATTCAAAGATGCTTACTTCTGGGAAGGAAAGTTATGACCAACCTAGACAGCATACTAAAAAACAGAGACATTATCTTGCCGACAAAGGTCTGTCTAGTCAAAGGTATGGATTTTCTAGTAGTCATGTATGGATGTGAGTGTTGGACTATCATTTATGAAACGAGATGCCAGTCCAGGTTCGATGCACTATACTGGATGCTTGGAGCTAGTGCACTGGGACGACCCAGAGGGATGGAATGGGGAGGGAGGAGGGAGGAGGGTTCAGGATGGGGAACACATGTATACCACTGGTGGATTCATTTTGATATTTGACAAAACTAATACAATTATGTAAAGTTTAAGAATAAAATAAAATTTGAAAAAAAAAAAAAAAGTTGAGCATCAAAGAATTGATGCTTTTGAACTGTATTGTCGGAGAAGTCTCTTGAGAGGCCCTTGTACTTCAAGGAGATCCGACAAGTCCATCCTAAAGGAGATCAGTCCTGAATATTCATTGGAAGAAGTGATGCTGAAGATGAAACTCCAATAATTTGGCCACCAGATGCAAAGAGCTGACTCATTTAAAATGACCCTGATGCTGGGAGAGATTGAGGTCCAGAGGAGAAAGGTATGACAGAGGATGAGGTGGTTGGATGGCATCACTGATTCAGTGGACATGAGTTGAGTAAACTTTGGGAGTTGGTGATTGACAGGGAGGCCTGGTGTGCTGCAGTCCATGGGGTTGCAAAGAGTCAGACACAACTGAGTGACTGAATTTAGAAGAGTGCCTTGTAATTTTCTTGAGTGTGTTCTTGTTTTGCTGGAAGATTAGCATGGGTTGTCTTGCACTGGAGCTTGCTGCTCTTGGATGGAGCTTGCTTTCAGTGTAGGCATGTATCCTTTTGGATGGGATCTTGTCTATCACTCTTCCCTGGGGCCAGGGGTTCTATGATGATCCAAAGTTCTGGAGCTGAGCTACCTGCCTCTGGTTTTTGGTCCCCCTCTTGCAGTAACCTCAAGACTACACTTTCAACATTGCACAGAAGACAAAACCCCATGTTAGTGGTGAAATAACTCCACATCCTGGACAGTCAAAGAGATCCACAGCATTATGTATAGAAAAGAAGAGGGAAGAGCTAGATAGAGGTGATCAGGAGGAGAAAAGAAAGTCAAAAGGCAAGAGAGCAATTAAGCCTGTAATCAAATCCCTGAGTGAAAATGGATATTAAAAAATAGACTCTTAATACTACAAAATGCATAACAAATTCCAGAAAGCAAAAATTAAAAAACCTAGACTAGAATTTGAACTCCCAAATGTACAATATAAAATAAACTGAAACGTAATTGAACACAAAAATTAGAAAAAATATTCTGGGGTCAGTTCAGTGTCAGGTTATCCCTTGTTCTAGCTTGCACTTTTTCTCAAAGTCCACAATTGTCCTTAAATGCAATTTTACTGCTTAATTTTAATCTGTTGCACCTGCCACTTCTTGAGTGGTTCCCCTGTCTTATCTTTACTTAGGCTGGCCTCCTCTGCTTGCAAGTCTCTTCAATGTCTAATCTGAGCCCTGATAGGAAGAGGTGACAATAGACCCTTATTCAGGGTCATTTGCTCTGTTTTGCTGTGGAGAGGCAGGAACACTGCAAACAAATACCACTGGGATTTGTGGGTAGCCTTTGTTGTGAATGGACAGCACAGGGTCTGCCAAAGTCCAAGGTGATGTACACTTCTCAGATCCAGCCACTCAAGCTCCTGGGTGTCCCTTGAGGGCACAGTTACAGAAGGGCCATGGATCTCACGCACTTCCCAGGCCCAAGCTACCTAGGGTCCATCCTGTGCTAGGCGTGAAGTCCCAGGTTGGCCGTGTGTCTCCTGCACTTCCCAGGTCCAAGCTCCTCAGATTCCCAGGTGTTGTATGAAGGCTCAGCCCCAGTTGAACCATGTATCTCTTGCTCTTCCCAGGCCCAAGCAGTCCAGACTCCCCAGTTCTCTGTTTGGGGCACAGTCCCAGGTGGGTTCTTTGTCTCCTGCACTTCCAAGGCCCAAGCTGCTCATATTTCTGGGTGTTCTATGAATGCCCAGTCCCAGTTGAGCCATGCATCTCCTGCTATTCCCAGGCCAAAGTGGCCTGGTGTTCTGCCAGAGCATAGTCCCGGGTGGGCCCTTTGTCTAATGCACTTTCCAGGTCCAAGCTGCTCAGGTTCCAGAATGTTCCAGAGTACACTCTTCCAGAGAGCCACTCAGGTTTTCAGGATAGCTGTGATGTCATAGTTCCTGGTGGACCATGTTTTTCGTGCACTGCTCAGGTTCATTCTGGTCAGTTTCTCAGATACTCCACAAAGATACAGTCCATGCATGGTGAGCTGTGCATCTCCTCAGAGGAGTTGCTCTCAGGTTATGACACTCTTGGCAGCCATAAACTGTCCCAGATCTCAGGAAGTCATGGTTAGTGGCTGCTCATGAATAGAGTCTGCTCACAGCTTGGCAGGAGATGCAGTCTCCTGGGCCTAAAAGGTTATGCCTTCTGCCTCTGGTTGTCAACATTCTGAATCTTTGCCTCCTGGGAGGTCCATAAGGAAAGCTAGTGTGCTCTCCTTCAGTAAATACTAGGGCACAGTCTGTTCTGTAAGCATGTCAGGGGTTGCAGTGTGGTCTTAGAGCCTTCCCGTGGGAACATTCCTTTTCTTTGTTTATTTTTCTCTCTCTGGCATTATGTGCTTCCGCCTGCTACATCACATTAGTTCTCTCAGAGTGTCTGTAGAGCATTCAAACCCCATCTTTATTCTAAGGACTGAAGATGCAGAGGGCGCCCCTGTACAAAGCCCCCACTCACTGTGGGTGGACACGAGACTGTGAGGCAATTCCCCACTAAAAATTGCTTTTTTGGCTTGAATTCTGAGATGGTGGTGTGGGGTGGTTATACCACCCTCTGAGATTCCAAAGAGGCCCACTGAATCAACCTCTGAGAGGGTTTCCTGTCGTATGGAAACATTTCCTTCTCTAAAAGCTTAAGGTGGATAGTGCTGGATTTGGGGTGGTGTGGGGTGGCTATACCACCCTCTGAGATTCCAAAGAGGCCCACTGAATCAACCTCTGAGAGGGTTTCCTGTGGTATGGAAACTTCTCCTTCTCTAAAAGCTTAAGATGGATAGTGCTGGATTCATGATCTCTGAGAAGAAGATTTAACTTCAGGACTAAGGACCAGGCTTGATCACTCAAGATTTCTTGTATATCAGAGTTTTATTAAAGTAAGAAAAGGAACAGAGAAAGCTTCTGACATGGACATCAGAAGGGGGCCAGAGAATGCCCCCCTTGCTAGTGTTAGCCAGGGAGTTACATACATTTTAATTTAGTTATTATAATACATCAAAAGCATGTCTCTACTCCCACAATTTATATTTTAGGATAACAGGATTAGAAGTTAACAATAGAAAGATCCTACCAGACCCACTCCCATAATATAGCTTCTAAAATATAAGGATTCGTCAGAAGGTTTTCAGGGAGGAGAAACTGTCCTCAAGCATGATACACTGTTGCTATATAATTCTAATTACAGAGTTTAAACTGAATTGTTTGCTGTGTAATCATCATTTCAAGGTTTAAAGGAAAAACAAAACAAAACATTTTCTGTGACTAAGACTAATGAATATAGAGAAAAACAAACAAGCAAGCAATTCTCCTCCTTGAGAATTCCAGAACCCTATCTCCTCCTCAAGAATCCAGATATTTTTCTCTTCTTTGGGTAGGCCAGACTTCTTATCAATCTGCATAGGAATTGACTCTCTCTCCCCAACACAAGTTCAGTTCAGTTTCTCAGTCGTGTCCAACTATTTGTAACCCCAAGGACTGTGACACACCAGACTCCTCTGTTCATCACGAACTTCCATAGCTTGCTCAAACTCATCTCCATTGAGTTAGTGATGGACTCAATCTCATCCTGTCTTCTGCTTCTCCTCCTGCCTTCAATCTTTCTCAACACTGGGGTCATTTGCAAGAGTCAGTTATTTGCATCAGGTGGCCAAATTCAGCTTTAGCATCAGTGCTTCCAATAAATATTCAGGACTGAATGTCTTACTGACTAATTTTATTCCCTGCTCTCCAAGGGACTCTCAAGAGTCTTCTCCAACACCACACTTCAAAAGCATCAATTTTTCAGGGCTCAGCTTTCTGTATAGTCCAACTCTCACATCCATATATGACTACTGGACAAATTATAGCTTGGACTAGAAAGACTTTTGTTGGCAAAGTAATATCTCTGTTTTTAAATATCCTGCCTAGGTTGGTCATAGCTTTTCTTTCAAGAAGCAAGTATCTTTTAATTTTATGCTGCAGCCACCATCTACAGTGATTTTGAAGCCAAGACAATAAAGTCTCTCAGCCTTTCCATTGTTTCCCCATCTGCGGCTGCTACTGTTGCTAAGTCACTTCAGTCGTGTCCGACTCTGTGTGACCCCATAGACGTCAGCCCACCAGGCTCCCCTGCCCCTTGGGTTCGCCAGGCAAGAACACTGGAGGCTGCCATTTCCGTCTCCAATGCAGGAAAGTGAAAAGTGAAATCTCTCAATCATGGGACCAGAAGCCATGATCTTCATTTTTGAATGTTGAGTTTTAAGCTGGCGTTTGCACTCTCCTGTTTCACTTTCATCAAGAGGCTCTTTAGTCCCTCTTCACTTTCTGCTATATGGGTTTTGTCATCTATGTATCTCAGGTTATTGCTATTTCTCCCAGCAATTTTGATTCCAGCTTGTGCTTCATCCAGTCTGGCATTTCACACGATGTGCTCTTCATCTAATTTAAATAAGCAGGGTTACAATTCAGAACCAGTCCATTGTTGCGTATCTGGTTCTAGAATCAGTCTCTATCCCTAAATCCTTTGTCTCTCTTTTCTTGTTTATCTCTTCTCCTCCCTCATTATGAGCAAATTGATTGGCCTTTCTGGTGTCCTCTGCCAGCATATAGAAATGGTTTAGTGAAAGTTACTCCATATCCTGACAATCCGTTGAGGTATTTACTGGGGAAAAATTGAACTCCTTCTCATATGTCACTGCCACCTTAGGACGAGTCTACCGAGTTTATATTCAAAGGTATGCATTCTGCCCCTGTTAAGCAAGTACTCTAAAGTAGGAATACTCTCAATGTAATACCATCGAGTACTATTGAGCTCACAGTGTGAAACATGCATGTAACGAAGCTACTGAGCTCACCCTCTGTAGTATGCATCCAGCAACTACTTGTGCCCCACTCTGTGACAATTATGCTGCAGCTCATGATCTGGCCCTCATGAGTGTATGAAGCACTACTTCTGATTATGCATGCAGCAACTACTGAGGTTGAAATCAGGACTTTGCATTCTGCTTTTACTGAGAATTGAATTAGAACAGGTATACTAATTAGCTTGCACTGTGGAACATACATTACAACTCTAGAGCATAAGTATCACAACCAAGTGTGCCTGCACTCTGGACCTGGGATGCCGTAACAACTGAAAATGCAAGAAGCTTTTCACAACTACTGACCCCTGATTTCAAACCACTGCTGCTGCTGCCGCCAAGTCACTTCAGTAGTGTCCGACTCTGTGTGACCACATAGACAGCAGCCCACCAGGCTTCCATATCCCTGGGATTCTCCAGACGAGAATACTGGAGGGGGTTGCCACTTCCTTCTCCAATGCATGTATGCATGCTAAGTCGCTTTAGTCTTGTCCGACTCCGTGCGAACCTATGGAGAGCAGCCCAGCAGGTTCCTCTGTCCATGGAATTCTCCAGGCAAGAATATTGGACTGGGTTGCGATTTCCTTCTCCGATTTCAAAGCACACATGCTACAAACAAGACTTTTGCACTCTGGAATATGCGCTTGTCAATACTGAGACCACCATCAGAGGACGCACGCTAGAACTACTTAGTTTCTAATCTGGATCACCCTTTCTGCCACTATTGAGATTATTGACAAAATTTAGAACAAGTGCCTTGCTGTCACTGAGACTGCACAGTAGAGCATACATCCCATCACTCCTGAACCCGGGTTATTGAGAATATGGCCTGCCACTACTGAGCCTGTCCCTAAAACATGCCTGTTGGAAGTACACATACACTTTTGGTATATTACACTCTGGATTCTGCATCCCTGCACTACTGAAATTGCCTTCCAGAACAAGAGTTCATTGCCTGCTGAATATTCACTCTAAACAATAAAAATCACAATAATTAGCTTGTTGCTTTATAGGTAAGTCAGGCCACTACTCAACCTGCGCTGTAGTTCAGGTGTGCCTAAACAATTACTGAAATTGCACTCTGATGTTTGTTTACTTCTGGACACACCTGAGCCAGCACTCCTATGGACATAGTGAGTTTGAACACTGGAGGACATGGTACACCTCTACTGAGCATGAGTTCAAGGGCAGGCATCCGGGCTCTGCAGAGAACATGCTCTAGTTTCACACATTCCATAGTAACTGAACTTGCAATTGGGAGTACAGCTCTCATGACTACAGAGTGCACACATTTTATCATGGGTTTTGCACTACTGCGGTTTACTCAGGAACATATCTCCCATCATGACTGTGTGTGCCTTCAAGAGCCAATGTTCTGACACTACAGAGACTATGCTGTAGAGTAAGAATGCCTGAGCTACACACCTGCACACTGAATCATGCATCCCGGCAGTATCAATCCTAGTACTATAGCACACCTGTGACTTCTGAGTCCTTACACTAAGCAGGCATGGCACAGCTAGTGAGCATGTGGCCTAGAGCATGTGTGTGGCCAATACTAATTTTGCACTCTGAAGCATGTGTCTTGCCACTTGTAAGCGGTTCAGCTACTGATTTTGCACCCTGTTACACTATTTAATCACTGCTGAGCCTGCCTTATAGACCATGAGTTCCACTACTACTAATCTTGCCCCATGGCCTGTGAGCTTAAAGTAGTGATCCCACACTCTGCAGCTGAAATTTGCCAATGACTTGGCTTGCCCGCTGTTGCATATTTCCCCAAACTCTTCTTCCTGTACTCTAGAGCATGTGTCCCAGCTACTGAATTTGCACTCTGGAGGACCTATTCCAGGAAAGTGGAGGTTGCATTATAAAACACATATCCTACCCACGAGTGAACCGTCATTCTAGATCAACTGTGTCACCACTAGTGACTTTGAATTCTGAAGCATTAAAGTCACTTCCCTGAAGTATTGCTCTAGAAGGTGTGTGCAACCATCACTCCAGTGGCATTTTATATCAGCCATTATGCTGCTAGCCATCCAGCACTCTAGACTGTATAAGTTGTGAGTAGTGTACCTGTGTTCCACAGCTACATCTATGGATGATCTTCCACAACTAGAGACTTGGTGTATACTTCATATTTCCTGCCTCAATTGATCATGTGTCACAACACACATATGCCACAACCCATGTGCTTGCACTGTTGAGGACTTATCTTCCCACTACTGAGCTTGTGTGGCAGAACAGGCATATCACATTTTCTCAGTTTGATCTCTGGATATGCATCCAAAAATAAAAACCCAGCGTTCAAGAGAATATGTCCCTCACTTACTGAGTGTGCACTCTTAAGCAAGTGTACTGCAACTCCTGAGACAACACTCTGAAGCACATGTAATGCAGGCATGCTTCATCTGCTGAACTTAGCTCTTCAGCATGCATCTCAACATTGAAGCACACTTTAGACACACCCCTGGTAATACAGAACCATGATCTAGAGCAAGTATGGTTCGAATACTGAATCTTTGCTTTAGAGAACTTGTTCTTTGTCTCCTGAGATTGTACTTTTGAGGATTCTCCCCACCAGTACTAAGACTGTATTCTAGAGCGGACATGACACAAATAGTAGGATGGCAGTTTGCAGCCTGCATACATCACTACTGTGTCTGAGCTCTAGCATAGAAGTACTGAAACTACTTAGCTTGCAATCTGGAGCATACATTCTGCCACTAGTGTGCTTGCATTTTAGAACAGGCTGTCTGAAGCTATCCCATTGGCAATGGCAACATGCCTCCAGCCACTACTGAATGAACACTAGAGCACAGTTCCTACCATTACTGAGCATGTACTCTACCACAAGATGACTAAAACGTCTCAGTTGCATTGTGGAGCATACCTCTTTCCACAACTGAACTTGCATTCTACAGCAAATGTTACACAACGACTGATCTTGTGCTCTAGAATTGGCACACCATAAATAATTTTCGTAATATTTGAACCATGTGTCTGGCCAATAGTAAATCAATGCTTTAGATCAGCTGTGCTAAAATCACTGAGCTTGCCCTCAGGTGTATGTCTGAACTCACATTTTATAGCACACCTACTGCCACTGTGGATTCTGTGCTCTAAAACTATCTTGAGATGAGAGAACAAGATGGTGGAGCTGTAGGTAGATGTGGAATACATCTCTCTGTGGATACATCAGGCATACACCTTCAGACACAGACAAGTAATCAAAACATCAGCTGAAAGCAGACAGGAGTGCCTGACCAGTGGAAAAGAATATATAGAACCATGCAAAACTCAGTAGGATGAAAGAACTGGGGGGGAAAATCATGAGTCTTATTAGGACTGAATCAGCCCTGAGTGGGTGAAGGAGGGGTCTAATCCCATATTGGGGGGCTTGTCTGAATCATAGAATAAACATTTAAAGCTGAGAGTGAGACAACTGATCTGTGGATAACTAGATGTAATGAGAATCAGTGAGTCCTTGCTACAGCTGTACATACCCCAGCCAAGGATATGTGTCCCCTGAAAGGCACAGTGGCTGGGAGCTGGAATTGAGGGATTCTGGAGCGATTCCTGGGCGAAGGCTGCTGTTTACTGTGGCGAGATGGAGAGAGGGGCTGTGAGGGAGGAAACTGTGCTAGGATACGCCTGTGGAGGAAAGCCAGGCAGCCAAGGAAGCAAGGCGATATCACTGAGTCACATGTATGGGGGTGGAGCAATCACCATAGCCTCTCTCTCTCCACATGATAGCATCAGCAGTTACTACAATAGTGAGGCTGACCCATCAAATGCTGAACACACTGAAGTACAGAGCAGGACACCACCCAGGGTGCTCCTTTAAGTGCCTGATGCACAAAACTAGAGTCGAACCCTACTCACGATGCTTCTTTAAGTGCCTGATGCACTGATCTACAGAGTAGGACCCCAGCCAGGGAGGTATCTCTTATGTGCTGACACATTGAACAACAGGGAAGGATTCCAGGCAACGAAGCCTTCTAAGTGCCTCAATGGGTGGAACTAGGGAGAAAGACTGGCAAAAGAGGCCTTCTGATCGCCAGCTACAAGAAGCTCAAAAAAAGACTCTGATAGGGTCATAACTCCTGTGGTCTAGTCAGTTCTGTGTCCCTGAACCCTGTACACTTGGCACCACCAGGGTCCTTGAAAGCCAAGCACCTGCTCCACTTTCACAATTAACTCTCACTGGAGAAAAGCTGCCACAGGTGAAAACAAAACAAACAAAAAAAACTTGCAACATTTTGCACTCGTTTGCTTCAGTCCTGTCTAACACTTTGTGGGACACATTTCACCACTACAGAGAACAAGCTCTAAAATACATATACGGGAACAACTGACCTTTTCCAGTCTTGTTGCCACTGCTGAATTTTCCAAATTTGCTGGCACATTGAATTCAGCACTTTCACAGAACTATCTTTTAGGATTTGAAATCGCTCAACTGGGGTTCCATATCTCCACGAGCTTTGTTTGTATTGATGCCTCCTAAGGCTGACTTGACTTCATGTTTCAGGATGTCTGGCTCTAGGTGAGTGATCACATCATCATGATTATCTGGATCATGAAGATTTTTTCTGTATAGTTCTTCAATCTTTTCTGTATAGATTCTCGCTACCTCTTCTTAATATCTTCTGCTTCTTTTAGGTCCATACAATTTCTGTCCTTTATTGTGTCCATCTTGGCATGAAATATTCCCTTGGTATCGCTAATTTCCTTGAAGAGATCGCTAGTCTTTCCCAACTATTGTTTTCCTCTATTTCTTTGCATTGATCACTGAGGAAGGCTTTTTTATCTCTCCTTGCTATTCTTTGGTAATCTGCAGTCATATGGGTATATCTTCCCTTTTCTCCTTTGCCTTTTGCTTCTCTTCTTTACTTAACTATTTGTAAGGCCTCCTCAGACAACCATTTCGCCTTTTGGCATTACTTTTCTTGGGGATGTTCTTGGTCACTGCCTCCTGTACAATTTCATGAACCTCCATCTGTAGTTCTTCAGGCACTCTGTCAAATCTATTCCCTTAAATCTTTTGTCACGTCCACTATATAATCATAAGGGATCTGATTTAGGTCATACCTGAATCATAAGTAGAGAGTGAAAAAGTTTGCTTAAAGCTCAACATTCAGGGAAAAAAAAAAAAAAAAGATCATGGCCTCCAGTCCCATCACTTCATGGGAAATAGATGGGGAAACAATGGAAACAGTGTCAGACTTTATTGGGGGGGGGGGGGGCTCCAAAATCACTGCAGAGGGTGATTGCAGCCATGAAATTAAAAGATGCTTACTCCTTGGAAGGAAAGTTATGACCAAACTTGATAGCATATTCAAAAGCAGAGATATTACTTTGCCAACAAAGGTCCATCTAGTCAAGGCTATGCTTTTTCCAGTAGTCATGTATGGATGTGAGACTTGGACTGTGAAGAAGGCTGAGCACCAAAGAATGGATGCTTTTGAACTCTGGTGTTGGAGAAGACTCTTGAAAATCCCTTGGACTACAAGGAGATCCAACCAATCCATTCTGAGTGAGATCAGCCCTGGGATTTCTTTGGAGGGAATGATGCTGAAGCTGAAACTCCAGTACTTTGGCCACCTCATGTGAAGAGCTAACTCATTGGAAAAGACTCTGATGCTGGGAGGGATTGGGGGCAGGAGGAGAAGGGGACGACAGATGATGAGATGGCTGAATGGCATCACTGACTCGATAGACATAAGTCTGAGTGAACTCCGGGAGTTTGTGATGGACAGGAAGGCCTGGCATACTGCGATTCATGGGGTCACAAAGAGTCGGACACAACTAAGCGACTGAACTGAACTGAATCATCTAGTGGTCTTCTCTACTTTCTTCAATTTAAGTCTAAGTCTATAACATTAGTCACACAAATACTGAGCTTCCACTCTGAACCTGCCTTCTTACAAGTATTTTCCAACATTTTAGAGCACTTTTGCTGCACCTATTTATCTTCACTCTGAAACACATATACCGTCACTCCTGAAACGACGCTCAAGTGCATGCATTTAACTCCTACTGCACCTCTGTTCCAGAGTAGGCATGCCGATCTACTAAGCTTGCATTCTGCCACATGCATCTTCCACTACTTAGACTATGATACTGAGGTCATGCTGCAAAAACATAGTTGCAATCTCAAGCTTATCTTCTTTGACTTTCAGCCTCTATACCAGCACACATGGTCTGCCCCTCCTATGTCCACTTTCTTTCTTTCTTTATTGTTTTGTTTTTTGGTTTATGCAACTTTAATGAAGAAAAATAAATCAATTACTAGCAGAGCTATTAGTTGGTCACTCATCCATTGACAACTTGCATCATTTATTCAGTGCTATATTAAACAGTGTATTGGAAGATAGATTAACTAATAGCTCCAAGCCTCCTAACAATTTAAAGGAAAATTACAAAATGTTTTGAGACCCTATTTTGGAATACAAAGGGTGTTTGACTTCCAATTTCCATTCTCTGTAGAACAAGAACAGGTCATTCCTTTATTGACATGCATAAAATACATCACATTTTCTGTTCTGCTGATGCTATAAATTCAATACCAATTCTCCAGCCTTATCAGCTATGAGCATAAAGTATATCATGTAACCTCAAATCTCTAACAGTGGAAGGCTTAAAAAAGAATGGACGCTGTTAGAATAATGCTGCTTCCTTTGATGTGACAACTCAGCATCCATCTCCCTCCCTCTCAGATGATTCTTCAGCATGTTAGAGCAGTGAGGAATGGTTTTAGTCTCATAAGCAAGTTAGAGTGAAGACATTGGCCACATAATACACATGCTCCATTTTTTTTTTTTTTTTTAATTTTGAATCTTGGGCAACTGTTCTCTTGTAACTACTTTACAGTTTCTAAAAGCAGTTATTGTCCAAAGCTGGAAGAACTTAAGTCTTCTCAGATGAGCATGTGAATGAATGGAGGGAGGTAAACAAAAAATAAAATTAAAAAAGATGAGGTCTGATAGGGGAGCAGCCAGATAAGAAAATAAAAAAAAAAAAAAAAAAACACAGTAATTTAAATTTTATTCCAGCTATAATGCAGGTTAGTCTGACTTTAAGCATCACATGGCATACTTCTGAGTCCATTCCCGAGATACTCTGTTGTACTTATCTCTGTCTGTTTTATACATCCGTGCAATCTCTGGTACTAGGGGGTCATCTGGGTTTGGATCACATAGCAGTGAACAAATGGATAAAAGAACTTTAGAAATAATTAAAGCAGGAGACCACTGTGATCTTAGAATATCGAGACAAATGCTGCCATTACTGTTAATATTTGGATGATAAATTCTTGTTGTAAATGCAACCTTAGGTAGTTTGAAGGGGTAGTCTGTAGGAAAATGAATTGTCAAAAAGAATACACCGCCTTGATAAGGGCTGTCATTAGGTCCCATAATTGTGGCTTGCCAATGAAACATATCATCCCCAACTGGACCTGCAGAACATTGTGCTGGAGGGTCACGGGCCAAATCACTAAGTTCCTTATTAATCCATTTCAGCGCCATAGTCTGTGCTTTTCATCTGGCTCCTCACTATTTCGGTGTGTGCTTGAAGGTCCCGCCAAACTCTTGATTATCCCGGTGGCTGGGAAGGATTGACTCTTCGTCTCACACCAGCTCTGCCAGACACAGGCGCCTTCTTATTAAACAGATAGGAGGTTGGACTTGGAAGGCGGGGGCCGGAGGCGGGTCATGGGCTGGGGGGAAGGGCCCTAAGTCCACTTTCTTTTTTTTTTTTTTTTTATTTTATTTTTAAACTTTACATAATTGTATTAGTTTTGCCAAATATCAAAATGAATCCACTACAGGTATACATGTGTTCCCCATCCTGAACCCTCCTCCCTCCTCCCTCCCCATACCATCCCTCTGGGTCGTCCCAGTGCACTATCCCCAAGCATCCAGTATCGTGCATCGAACCTGGACTGGCATCTCATTTCTTACAGGATATTTTACATGTTTCAATGCCATTCTCCCAAATCTTCCCACCCTCTCCCTCTCCCACAAAGTCCATAAGACTGTTCTATACATCAGTGTCTCTTTTGCTGTCTCGTACACAAGGTTATTGTTATCATCTTTCTAAATTCCATATATATGCATTAGTATACTGTATTGGTGTTTTTCCTTCTGGCTTACTTTGGCCACCTCACGTGAAGAGTTGACTCATTGGAAAAGACTCTGATGCTGGGAGGGATTGGGGGCAGGAGAAGAAGGGAACGACAGAGGATGAGATGGCTGGATGGCATCACTGACTCCATGAACGTGAGTCTGAGTAAACTCTGGGAGTTGGTGATGGACAGGGAGGCCTGGAGTACTGCTATTCATGGGGTCACAAAGAGTTGGACACGACTGAGCGATCGAATTGAATTGACCCTTAGAAAATGGCCAGGCGTGGCATGCCAACAAACAAACAAACGGGTGCAAACCACATGTAAGTAAGGAAACATCAACAGGTAAATACTTAGTCAATGCTTAGAAAGAAGCCTCTGGAAATGTGCCTCATTTGCTCTATTATCAGTGAATTGAAAACTTAAACTGCAAGGCAATATCACTAATAAGAAACCAAAAAGGTCATTATCCAAAAGTCTACAGACAAGAAAGAGTAGATCAATGTTAGTAAAGGGGAACCCTGTATGCCATTAGTGGGAGGAAAGTGGTCAGAGACTTTATAAGCATGGCTGCCAAAGTGCCTAGGAATCACAAAATGACATAGAGAATGTCATATGTCAGCTCGACTCCCAGAGTATTTGAGCAATCAACAGATTGTGAAAAACACACGCAACACCACCACCTCCACAAACATACCCTGGAGCAGCAGTCACAATGCCCAAGAGATGAAAGGAAAGAGAATCGCTGGCTGCAAATTAAAAGAGAAACATATGGGACATAGAGACACAATAAATATGAGTCTGACATTATGAAAATGCAAAAAAAAAAAAAAAAAAAAAACATTTGCAGGAATATGCAGAAATCTAGGGCGAATCACAGAAAGTAAAGAAAGGCAGATTAAAGAGATATTATAAAATATGCCTTCCAGAAGGGATTAAAAAACATATTGATAGGATGAGTACCCAAGGAAAAGTGAAATGGACTTACACTCCTGGTAAGAAAATTACAGTTGGCAAAGGGTATTGGTGGGTGAGAGGCCAACAGGTGAAGGCTGGAATAGAGTTATACCCACAAATACCTATGCAATTCATAATCCACATGGACCTCCTGTATCAAGAGATATGTACCCAATAGATTCCAAAAGATACCTCTGACAATAACTAGAGCTAATTCCTCCAAGTGTCTGTGGAAAGGAAGGTGGAAATGTTTCTAAGCAACAACTACAAGAGTGTTAATAGTCTTAAAAAATATATAGTTTCGCTTAAAAAAAAGATCAAAGAGTAAACAACCAAAACTTCTGGTGACTACCTGTGTCTCATTTTACTCTCATTTACAACCAGACTTGGGAATAACACAGAGGCTGCTGTTACCATGGGAAAAGAGGAGGGAATGAAGAAATGCTGTCACCTTGTGGACATTTTCTCTAACAGCAACCTTAAAATGCTTGCTGATGGCCACAATATTCGCAAGGGTGCTGAGTTCTAATTGATACCCACCCTTAACAAATTTTCAGGGTTCACAGAGGGGAAAATAAGTAAAGTAAACTTGGGAGAAACTAACAGGAAGAGGATATGAACAGCCAAACATAGTTCCGTGTTTCTTGAAAAAAGCACATGACACATAGGGTGAATTCTAAGAGATACAGGCATCTAACCTCTGAGGACATTATCACCTCCGCATGAGCATGGAAAGGGCCACTGTCAAATTCTGGACATGGCATCAATGGCAGAGTAGGAGTAGTACAGTGGATGCTTTAAGGTAATGCTTTAATGGACCTGGTAAGAGCCACTATGGACATGACTAGAAAGGTGCACTCCCATGAGAGAAAAATAAATAAATAAAGATGTCGTGACAGCATGATAAATCAAATCCTCTCCTGCAGTATTTCAGACATGTACAGATTTCAAACACCACACACCCCAAACTAGGTCCTGCTGCATCTTTCAGAACATCAAAGAAATGAAAGTTAAGATAGTGTACTTGGATAGAGGAATGGATAAAGAAGTGTGATATAGGTCTGGAATGAAGCTTTAATCAGGATTGAGATTTGAAAGTAGGCCCTCTTCACCAATAGAGAGAAATCCAGAGATCATCACACTAAACGAAGGAACATTTCAAGAAACATCATGGGATACATTGGAGTGGTGGGATACAGAAATCCACTGCAGTGTGCACCCACATAAATGTGATGTGGACATCCAAACTGGCAAGAAACTTATGGTAGCCAAGGACCTTGGTGGATGGAAGGGATACATCTGGAACTTGATATTAATTTCTTCCCACAGATACATCTTAAATACAAAATCCGTATAAACCTATTGCAGCAAGAGTGGTAGACAAAACAATTTCTAATAATATGTAGGGAAAAGCAAGCACCGCTGAATACATAAAGTCATCTCAGTGTTTCAGAACAAGAATCTGTACACGTAAAACCAACTCATCCTTATCTTCAACTTAAAGAGAATATGAACACTTACTTCAAAGATCCAAAAGTGAGGATACATTAGGTTTGGTGGCATCCTTTGGATCATTCTACTCTAATGTACTTCCAGGCCTGACAAAAACTCTCAGACATCACAGGCCATCCTAAAAAGGAGCAAATAATAAAGCCTTGCAGCATGGAGTTTTCTCTGTAACAGCAGCCTTAAAACTATCACTGATGGACATCTGATATACACAAGGTCCTATTGCTGGACTTGATATGACACCTACCCTTGAACATGACAGTAGTTATTCATCAAAAATAATAATAATAATAATAATAATAATAATAATAATAATAATAATAAGTGAAAAAGAAATCCAGGACACTCTTAAGAAGAAAACATCAACATTTAAATACAGCTCAAACTGCTTGAAAAAAAACAAAAACAAAAACAAAACAGACTCACTTAATATTCCAAAGGCTTCTGAGCTTTAAATATATCTGTCTTTAGAGGAGAACATAGGCAAAATACTCTCTGACATACATCACAGCAGGATCCTCTATGACCCACCCCCCAGAATATTGGAAATAAAAGCAAAAATAAACAAATTGGACCTGATTAAACTCTAAAGCTTCTGTACAACAAAAGATCTATAAGCCAGGTGAAAACACAGACTTCAGAATGGGGAAAAAAAAATAGCAAATGAAGCAACTGACAAACTAAACTCAAAAATATACAAGCAACTCCTACAGCTCAATTCCAAAAAAATTAATGACCCAATCAAAAAATGGGCCAAAGAACTAAATAGGTATTTCTCGAAAGAAGACATACAGATGGCTATGAAACACATGAAAAGATGCTCAGCATCACTCATTATTGGATAAATGCAAATCAAAACCACAATGAGGTACCACTTCACACCAGTCAGAATGGCTGCGATCCAAACGTCTACAAGCAGTAAATGCTTGAGAGGATATGGAGAAAAGGGAACCACTTTACACTGTTGGTGGGAATGTAAATTAGTACGGCCACTATGGAGAACACTGTGGAAATTCCTTAAAAAAAAAAAACTAGAAATAGGACTGCCATACGACCTAGCAATCCCACTGCTGGGCATACACACTGAGGAAACCAGAAGGGAAAGAGACACGTGTACTCCAATGTTCATCGCAGCACAGTTTCTCATATCCAGGACATGGAAGCAACATAGATGTCCACCAGCAGATGAATGGATAAGAAAGCTGTGGTACATATACACAATGGAGTATTACTCAGCCATTAAAAAAATGCATTTGAATCAGTTCTAATGAGGTGAATGAAAGTGGAGCCTATTATGCAGAATGAAGTAAGCCAGAAAGAAAAACACCAATACAGTATACTAACACATATATATGGAATTTAGAAAGATGGCAATGACAACACTGTATGTGAGATAGCTAAAGAGACACAGATGTATAGAACAGTCTTTTGGACCCTGTGGGAGAGGGAGCGGAGGATGATTCGAGAGAATGGCATTAAAACATGTATAATATCATATTAGAAATGAATCGCCAGTCCATGTTCCATGCAGGATACGGGAAGCTGGGACCTGTGCGCTGGGATGACCCAGAAGGATGGTATGGCTAAGGAGGTAGGAGGGGGTTCAGGATGGGGAAAACGTGTATACCTGTGGCGGATGCATGTTGATGTATGGTGAACCACTACAATAGTGTAAAGTAAAAAACAATAAGAATAAAATAAATAAATACAGAAATGAAAACAAACAACAAAAATTTCTAACTCTTTTGTGTGGATGAAAATGTCAAATAGCACACCGTATCTGGAAGAAAATACCAACAGGTAAATACATTTCTCAGTATGTCTTTAACAGCACATGAAATACACTCATTATAGTGAATTACCAAGAAGTCTTTTAGGTTCACCTTTTTGTGATCCTGGAGACCATAGCCCAACAAGTTCCTCTGTCCTTGGAATTTTCCAGGCAAGAATTCTGGAGTGAGTTGCCATTTCCTCCTCCAGGGCATTTTCCCAAATCACATCTCCTTTGACTCCTGCCTTTGCTGGAAGATTCTTAACAACAGTGCCACCTGAGAAGCCCAGTGTATTATTATAAATAATCAAACTATGCTAATGAAGTATCACCTCTGAGTAGTGAAAAAGTATCAAACATTATACAGAGAAGACATGGTAGAGAAACATTGCTAAAGGGGAATCTTTATGGTACTAGTGAGATATATTTGGTAGGAGCCATTATAAATGTCAGTACTAAGTGCCCTTTATTTTTTTTAATTTAATTTTATTTTTTAAATTTTATTTTCTTTTTAAACTTTACAATACTGTATTAGTTTTGCCAAATATTGAAAGAATCCGCCACAGGTATACCCGCGTTCCCCATCCTGAACCCTCCTCCCTCCTCCCTCCCCATACCATCACTCTGGGTCGTCCCAGTGCACCAGCCCCAAGCATCCAGTATCGTGCATTGAACCAGGACTGGCGACTTGTTTCATATATGATATTATACATGTTTCAATGCATTCTCGCAAATCAACCCACCCACTCCCTCTCCCACAGAGTCCAAAAGACGGTTCTATACATCTGTGTCTCTTTTGCTGTATCGTATGCAGGATTACTGTTACCATATTTCTAAATTCCATGTATATGCATTAGTAAACTGTATTGGTGTTTTTCTTTCTGGCTTACTTGACTCTGTATAATAGGCTCCAGTTTCATCCACCTCATTAGAACTGGTGCAAATGTATTCTTTTTAATGGCTGAGTAATACTCCATTGTGTATATGTACCACAGCTTTCTTTTGATGGACATCTAGGTTACTTCCATGTCCTGGCTATTATAAACAGTGCTGCTATGAACATTGGGGTACATATGTCTCTTTCCCTTCTGGTTTCCTCAGTGTGTATGCCCAGCAGTGGGATTGCTGGATCATAAGACAGTTCTATTTCCAGTTGTTTAAGGAATCTCCACACTGTTCTCCATAGTGGCTGTACTAGTTTGCATTCCCACCAACAGTATAAGAGGGTTCCCTTTTCTCCACACCCTCTCCAGCATTTATTGCTTGTAGGTGTTTGGATCGCAGCCATTCTGACTGGTGTGAAATGGTACCTCATAGTGGTTTTGATTTGCATTTCTCTGATAATGAGTGATGTTGAGCATCTTTTCATGTGTTTGTTAGCCATCTGTATGTCTTCTTTGGAGAAATGTCTATATAGTTCTTTGGCCCATTTTTTGATCAGGCCATTTATTTTTCTGGAATTGAGCTGTAAGAGTTGCTTGTATATTTTTGAGATTAGTTGTTTGTCAGTTGCTTCATTTGCTATTATTTTCTCCATTCTGAAGGCTGTCTTTTCACCTTGCTTATAGTTTCCTTTGTTGTGAAGAAGCTTTAGAGTTTAATTAGGTCTCATTTGTTTATTTTTGCTTTGATTTCCAATATTCTGGGGGGTGGGTCATAGAGGATCCTGCTGTGATGTATGTCGGAGAGTGTTTTGCCTATGCTCTCCTCTAGGAGTTTTGTAGTTTCTGGTGTTACATTTAGATCTTTAATCCATTTTGAGTTTATTTTTGTGTATGGTGTTAGAAAGTGTTCTAGTTTCATTCTTTTACAAGTGGTTGACCAGTTTTCCCAGCGGCACTTGTTAAAGAGATTCTCCTTAATCCATTGTATATTCTTGGCTCCTTTGTCAAAGATAAGGCGTCCATATGTTCGTGGATTTATCTCTGGGATTTCTATTTTGTTCCATTGATCTATATTTCTGTCTTTGCGCCAGTACCATACAGTCTTGATGAATGTGGCTTTGTAGTAGAGCCTGAAGTCAGGCAGGTTTATTCCTCCAGTTCCATTCTTCTTTCTCAAGATAGCTTTGGCTATTCGAGGTTTTTTTTTTTTTTGCATTTCCATACAAATTGTGAAATTATTTGTTCTAGCTCTGTGAAGAATACCGTTGGTAGCTTGATAGGGATTGCATTGAATCTATAAATTGCTTTGGGTAGTATACTCATTTTCACTATATTGATTCTTCCAATCCATGGACATGGTATATTCCCCCATCTATTAGTGTCCTCTTTGATTTCTTTCACCAGTGTTTTATAGTTTTCTAATATAGGCCTTTAGTTTCTTTAGGTAGATATATCCCTAAGTATTTTATTCTTTCTGTTGCAAAGGTGAATGTAATTGTTTCCTTAATTTCTCTTTATGTTTTCTCATTATTAGTGTATAGGAATGCAAGGGATTTCTGTGTGTTGATTTTATATCCTGCAACTTTACTATAATCATTGATTAGTTCTAGTAATTTTCTGGTTGAGTCTTTAGGGTTTTCTATGTAGAGGTTCATGCCATCTGCAAATAGTGAGAGTTTTACTTCTTCTTTTCCAATTTGGATTCCTTTTATTTCTTGTTGTGCTCTGATTGCTGTGGCCAAAACTTCCAAAACTATGTTGAATAGTAATGGTGAAAGTGGGTACACTTGTCTTGTTCCTGACTTTAGAGGAAATGCTTTCAATTTTTCACCATTGAGCATAATGTTTGCTGAAGGGTTTGTCTCATATAGCTTTTATTATGTTGAGGTATGTTCCTTCTATCCCTGCTTTCTGGAGAGTTTTTATCATAAATGGATGTTGAATTTTGTCAAAGGATTTCTCTGCATCTTTTGAGATAATCATATGGTTTTTGTTTTTCAATTTGTTAATGTGGTGTATTACATTGATTGATTTGTGGATACTGAAGAATCCTTGCATCCCCAGGATAAAGCCTACTTGGTCGTGGTGTATGATCTTTTTAATGTGTTGTTGGATTCTGATAGCTAAAATTTGCCTTTTCAAGAATACAAGAGACTGAGCATATGACCTGGCAGCTCCACTCCTAAGACTATGTATTAAAACAAAACTAAACAAAACAGATTTTGAAAAACACATGTAACTCAGCCATGTACTGCAGGGAGATCAACAACATCCTATAATGGCACCACACTCCGGTACTCTTGCCTGGAAAATCCCATGGATGGAGGAGCCTGGTAGGCTGCAGGGCATGGAGTTGCGAAGAGTCAGACAGGACTTAACGGCTTCCTTTTCATTTTCTACTTTCATGCATTGGAAAGGAAATGGGAACCCACTCCAGTGTTCTTGCCTGGAGAATCCCAGGGATGGGGAAGCCTGGTGGGCTACCGTCTATGGGGCCTCACAGAGTCAGACACAACGAAGCGGCTTAGCAGCAGCAGCAGCATACATGAAAAATCAGGCTTCCCTTGTGGCTCAGCTGGTAAAGAATCCACCTGCAATGCAGGAGACCTGGTTTCGACCCCTGCGTGGGGAAGATCCCCTGGAGAAGGAAAAGGCTACCCACTACAGTATTCTGGCCATGGGCTATATAATCCATGTGGTCGCAAAGAGTCGGACATGACTGAGTGACTTTCACTACCACTACTATACATGAAAATCAAGAAACTGATGCAGCCACTATTGAAAACAGTAAGCAGTTATTTTATAATTATTATTATTTTTTTCTTAAGGGTAATTGCTTTTCAGAATTTTGTTGCTTTCTTTCAAACCTCAACATGAATCAGCCATATGTATACATATATTCCTTCCTTTTGAACCACCTGCCCATTATCTCCTTCCCTCGTATAGAGTTTTTTAATACTCTAAAAATACAGTTAGTATATGATCCAACAATAACACTACTGGGCATATATCCATTAAGATGAAAACTCCCATCAGAAAAGTGATACGCACAACAGTGTTTATAGTAGCACAATGTACAGTAGCAAAGACATGCAAACGACCTTAAGGCATTTAAATATGTGAGTGGATAAAGACAGATATATTATGCATACAATGGAATATTTTCCATAAGAAAGAATGAAATAATGTTATTCTTTCCAACATGGGTGGATCTAGAGATGATCATACTAAATAAGTCAGAGAAAGACATGAGGAGCTTAGGTGGGTTCAGCTTACCTTGACACATTCTTTGGACCTCAGTTGGTGGGAGATCTTCATCTTTTCCTCCTGGGTATCTAGAGTCAGCTGTCTAAGAATGATGCTAAAGCTGAAACTCCAGCACTCTAGAGCCTTCCCAGTTACCTTAGTAATTTTGAAGACTTGCAGTCGTCTACTTGAGAGCCCCTGAACACCCCTATATATATCCTTCCCCAGGTGGCCACACCCTTACACTTTATGAGGTCAGCAAGCCACTTCCACAGCCAATGGTGGCCCTGGTGAGCCTTGACATCACAAAGCCTCATCCTGACACCTCTAGGGGAGTATGGGGAGCAAGTCAGAGAGAGTTGACCTCTCCCGATTCTTTTAACCACACCCTCTATCTTCCTAGAGTTTTGGGCCAACTTTAAAATTTCTTATTTTACATGTTCTTTGTCCAGAAGTTTAAAAGGGAAAATTTACATAATATTTTTTTGTAGGAAAACTCCTGCATGACTGAATAGAAAATAAATAAGGAATTATAAAATGACAATTGAGAAATATTTGGAAGACAGCTGACAAATGACTCATTTACCTCATTTATGCAGAGTCCAAAGTTAAAATAAGAAAAGATGAAAAACCCAATAGAAGAGAATTGTGAAGTAAACAAGAATACACACACAAAAAAAAATACAAATTACCCAGAAAAAAAAGGAAAATTACCAAAAATCAGGAAAAAATATCAAACCTACTTGGTATTAAAATAAATGCAAACAAAAATAATAATGGAATATGATTTCTCAACATGAAAATTGCCAAAGTTCAATGACAAAGTTGAAATATACCAAATTGTTCCTCCAAATGGAGGATGACAAATTGGAAAAGGAGTGTTTAAGCAGTGTTGTGAGCGCATAGTGTGATGCAACTTTCTGAAGGACAATATGACATTATCTAGTAAATTTATAAATACATAGAGCCACTTGGCAAGACCCTGTTTGGAATTTCCATTTCAGAAATATTTCTGCAATTTCACCTAGATTATATACCTAATGCTCACTGAAAAAAAATTTTTTTTCCACATCTTCCTAGATAATTTATTTGGCACACTTCCCCACACTGTCCTTCCCCATGCAACCCCTGTTCTCAGTTCTGTTATTGTAGATTACTTCTGCTTCTTTTAGAACTTCCTTTAAATGGAGCCTAGAGTATGTACACATGTACACATGTAGTTGCTTAACAATGTTGTGTTACATTCTTCTGTCGCAAATCACACTAGATGTACAAGTGTATAAACATAACATCTTTCATTTAATTTTCTTCTAAATTTAAGTCATCACAGAGCATGGAGGACAGTTTCTTGTGCTACACAGATAGTTCCCATTATTTATCAAGGCATTATTTTCCAAAATATACAAATGGCTATGTAGCCCAGTATCAAACACACACACACACACACACACACACACACACACACACACACACACACACACACACCACCTCAGTAAAAAAAACAGGCAGATCTAAATAAACATTTCCCAAAAGAAGTTATACAGATGATGAAAAAACCCTTGTAAAGAGGCTAAGTTCAGGTTAGTCACTCAGTCGGGTCCGACTCTTTGCGACCCCATGGACTTCAGCATGCCAGGCCTCACTGTCCATCACCAACTCCCGGAGTCCTCCAACTTATGTCCACTGAGGCAGTGAAGACATCCAACCATCTCATCCACTGTCGTCCCCTTCTCTGTCTGCCCTCCATCTTTCCCATCATCAGGGTCTTTTCAAATGAGTCAGCTCTTCACATCAGGTGGCCAAAATATTGGAGTTTCAGCTTAAACATCAATCCTTCCAATGAACACCAGGACTGATCTCCTTTACGCTGGACTGATTGGATCTCCCTGGAGCCCACGGGACTCTCAAGAGTCTTCTCCAACACCACAGTTCAAAATCATCACTTCTTCAGTGCTCAGCTTTCTTTACAGTCCAACTCTCACATCCATACAGGACTACTAGAAAACACATAGCCTTGACTAGATGGACCTTCATTGGCAAAGTAATGTCTCTGCTTTTTAATAAGTTGCCTAGGTTGATCATAACTTTCCTTTCAAGGAGTAATGTCTTTTAACTTCATGGTTGCAGTCATCACCTGCAGTGATTTTCGAGCCCCCCAAAATAAAGTCAGCCACTGTTTCTGCCATTTCCCCATCTATTTGCCATAAAGTGATGAGACCATGATCTTCATTTTCTGAATGTTGAGCTTTAAGCCAACTTTTTCTCTCTCCTCTTTCACTTTTGTCAAGAAGCTCTTTAGTTCTTCTTCACTTTCTGCCTGCAGAAATGGTGGTGTCGCCTGTGTATCTGAGTTTATTGATATTTCTCCCAGCAAACTTGATTCCGGCTTGTGCTTCCTCCAGTGCAGGGTTTCTCATGATGTACTCTGCATATGAGTTAAATAAGCACGACAAGAATATACAGCCTTGATGTACTCCTTTCCCGCTTTGGAACCAGTTTGCTGTTCCATGTCCAGTTTTAACTCTTGCCTCCGGACCTTCATACAGATTTGTCAAGAGGCAGATCAGGTGGTCTGGTATTTCCATCTCTTTGAGAATTTCCTACAGTTTATTGTTATTCACACACTCAAAGGCTTTGGCATAGTCAATAAAGAATAAATAGGTGTTTTTCTGGAATTCTCTTGCTTTTCATGATCTGACAGATGTTGGCAATTTGTTCTCTTGTTCCTCTGCCTTTGCTAAAACCTCCTTGAACATCTGGAAGTTCATGTTTCATGTATTGCTGAAGCCTGGCTTGGATAATTTTGAGCATTACTTTACTAGTGTGTGAGATGAGTGTAATTGTTCTGTAGTTTGAGCATTCTTTGACATTGCCTTTCTTTGGGATTGGAAGGAAAGCTAATGTTTTCTTGTCCTGTGGCCACTTATGAGTTTTCCAGATTTACTGGCATATTGACTGCAGAAATTTCACAGCAGCATCTTTGATAATTTGAAATAGCTCAACTGGAATTCCATCACCTCCACTAGCTTTGTTCATAGTGTTGCTTCCGAAGGACCACTGGACTTCACATCCCAGGATGTCTGCCTCTAGGTGAGTGATCAGACCAGTGTGATTAAATGGGTCTTGAAGATATTTTTGGTACAGTTCTCCTCTTAATGTCTTCTGCTTCTGTTAGGTCCATATCATTTCTGTCATTTATTGAGCCCATCTTTGCATGAAGTGTTCCCTTGGTATCTCTAATTTTCTTGAAGAGATCTCTAGTCTTTTTCATTCTTTATTTCCTTCTATTTCTTTGCACTGATCACTGAGGAAGGCTTTCTTATCTCTACTTGCTATTCTTTGGAAATCTGCATTCAAATGGATATATCTTTCCTTTTCTCCTGGCTTTTGGCTTCTCTTATTTTCACAACTATTTGTAAGGCCTCCTCAGACAGCCATTTTGCTTTTGTGTATTTCTTTTTCTTGGGGATGGTCTTGGTTCCTGTCTCCTGTACAGTGTCATGAAACTCCATCCATAGTTCATCATCACTATTCATTAGAGAAATACAAATCAAAACTACAATGTGGTATTCCTTCACGCCAGTCCGAATAGATAGCAACAAAAATTCTACAAGCAATAATTCCTGGGGAGAATGCGGGAAAAAAGGGAACAATCTTGCACTGTTAGTGGGCATGTAAATTGGTACGTCCACTATGATGAAGACTATGGCAGCTCCTTTAAAAACTAAAAAATATAGTCACCTGATGACCTACTCCTGGGCATTTTTTCTGGAAAAAACCTTAAAACCAAAAGATTGATGCACACTAATGTTCATTACAGCATTATTTCCTGGAGGCGCGACATGCAACATTTTTTATTTATAGCAAAAACGGAAAAAAGAATAAAAATCGTATAAAGCAAGCAGTCTCTAAAGATGTGGTCAAATTACTCAGTATTTGTAAAAGGAAAATCTTCAGTATAAGTAAACAAAGCAAGAACCACATATCAGAACCAAGTTATATGTTAAAATTCAAATAACAGAAAGTATTTTATAGTGAAAGAACTAACACACCCTGATATTTTATCTCTCCAGCTCAGGAACTCAGAATTCTGAGCCAGTGTTAAATGAGATCATGAGCGATTTTTTCTTCTTTTTTTTTTCGAGCAAATTTACATTTTCTATTAAGAGCATGTATTAAATTTTTAATAAACTTATACAGTATCTTTTTCAATATGTGAAGAATGCATCTGGATTTTTAACATTTCATTCATAAGCATTCTTCTATTTCTCCATGAGATGGCAGTATAACCACAGTAAATATTTCTTCATACACATTTATACATGAGTGAATACATTCGGATTTTATATTTTCATTTGTTATCATTTTTCTATTTCTGCTTGAGAGGGCATCATATGCATCCGTTCAGTTCAGTTCAGTGGATCAGGGGTGTCGGGCTTTTTTGAACCCATGAATTGCAGCACGCCAGGCCTCCCTGTGCATCACCAACTCCTGGAGTTCACTCAGACCCACGTCCATTGAGTCAGTGATACCATCCAGCCATCTCATCCTCTGTCGTTCCCTTCTTCTCCTGCCCCCAATCCCTCCCAGCATCAGAGTCTTTTCCAATGAGTCAACTCTTTGTGTGAGGTGGCCAAAGGACTGGAGTTTCAGTTTTAGCATCATTTCTTCCAAAGAAATCCCAGGGCTCATCTCCTTCAGAATGGACTGGTTGGATCTCCTTGCAGTCCAAGGGACTCTCAAGAGTCTTCTCCAACTCCACAGTTCAAAAGCATCAATTCTTCGGCGCTCAGCGTTCTTCACAGTCCAACTCTCACATCCACTTGACCACTGGAAAAACCATAGCCTTGACTAGATGGACCTTTGTTGGTAAAGGAATGTCTCTGTTTTTGAATATGCTATCCAGGTTAGTCATAACTTTCCTTCCAAGGAGTAAGCGTCTTTTAATTTCATGGCTGCAGTCATCATCTGCAGTGATTTTGGAGCCCTAAAAAATAAAGTCTGACGCTGTTTCCACTGTCTCCCCATCTATTTCCCATGAAGTGATGGGACCAAATGCCATGATCTTCGTTTTCTGAATGTTGAGTTTTAAGCCAACTTTTTCCCTCACCTCTGTCACCTTCATCAAGAGCATAGTAAACTTTTATTCATACCCACATATACATATTAGAGAATACATCAACATTTTATGAATTACATTCATAAGTATTATTCTATGTCTCCAAAAGACGTAACATAAGCACAATAAATATTTGTTCATACCTACATGTACTCTGGAGAGTCTCTTGGATTGCAAGGAAATCAATCCAGTCAATCCTTAAGGGTATTACTCTTGGATATTCACTGGAAGGACTGATGCTGAAACGTCAATTCTTTGGCTACCTTATGTGAAGGACTGACTCATTGGAAAGGCCCCTGATGCTGAGAAAGATTGAAAGCAGGAGGAGAAGCAGAAAACAGAGGATGAGATCATTGGTTAACATCACCCACTCGGTGGATCTGGGTTTAAGCAGGCTCAGGTAGCAGATAATTGAACAGGGAAGCGTGGCATGGCACAGTTCATGGAGTCGCAAAGAGTTGGACATGACTGGGCAACTGAGGTGAAGTGACAGATACATATAAAATCCTTATACAGACTCAAAATGGACATACTATACCAAGAGTGCTTTATAAACACCTTTTAATAATATATTTTAGAAAATAACCATAGATGAATAGCTCCATGTATGGTTAAAAAGATACAGGAATATGTACAGTTACAACAATAAGGCCGTTTGAGTCAACATGCAAGGTCTGAGAGCTGATCATACTAAATGAAGTGAGGCACACAGGGAAACATATATACCAAATAATATCATAATATCCAAATGTGGAATCTAAGATATGACACAAATGAACATATGTATGAATCAGAAAGACACTCATAGACATAGAGAATAGACTTACAGCTTCAGGGCAGAGAGAATTGGGGGAGAAATGGAGTAAGAGACTGGGGTTAAGAGATATAAAACAAATTATATGGATTGGATTGACAAGTTCCTACTCTAGAGCACAGAGGACTACATTCAGTATCCAATTTCTCCCCCAATTCTCTTTGCCTTGAAGCTGTAGGTCTATTCTCTCTGTCTATGAGTGTCTTTCTGATTCACACATATGTTCATTTGTGTCATATCTTAGATTCCACATTTGGATATTATGATATTATTTGGTATATATGTTTGCCTGTGTGCCTCACTTCATTTAGTATGATCAACTCTCAGGCCATGCATGTTGACTCAAATGGCCTTATTGTTGTAACTGTACATATTCCTGTATCATTTTAACCATACATAGAGCTATTCATCTATGGTTATTTTCTAAAATATATTATTAAAAGGTGTTTATAAAGCACTCTTGGTATAGTATGTCCATTTTGAGTCTGTATAAGGATTTTATATGTATCTGTCACTTCACCTCAGTTGCCCAGTCATGTCCAACTCTTTGCGACTCCATGAACTGTGCCATGCCACGTGTCCCTGTTCAATTATCTACTACCTGAGCCTGCTTAAACCCAGATCCACCGAGTGGGTGATGTTAACCAATGATCTCATCCTCTGTTTTCTGCTTCTCCTCCTGCTTTCAATCTTTCTCAGCATCAGGGGCCTTTCCAATGAGTCAGTCCTTCACATAAGGTAGCCAAAGAATTGACGTTTCAGCATCAGTCCTTCCAGTGAATATCCAAGAGTAATACCCTTAAGGATTGACTGGATTGATTTCCTTGCAATCCAAGAGACTCTCCAGAGTATATGTGGGTATGAACAAATATTTATTGTGCTTATGTTATGTCTTTTGGAGACATAGAATAATACTTATGAATGTAATTCATAATATGTTGATGTATTCTCTCATATGTATATGTGGGTATGAATAAAAGTTTACCATGCTCTTGATGAAGGTGACAGAGGTGAGGGAAAAAGTTGGCTTAAAACTCAACATTCAGAAAACGAAGATCATGGCATTTGGTCCCATCACTTCATGGGAAATAGATGGGGAGACAGTGGAAACAGCGTCAGACTTTATTTTTTAGGGCTCCAAAATCACTGCAGATGATGACTGCAGCCATGAAATTAAAAGACGCTTACTCCTTGGAAGAAAAGTTATGACCAAACCTAGATAGCATATTGAAAAGCAGAAACATTACTTTGCCACCAAAGGTCCATCTAGTCAAGGCTATGGTTTTTCCAGTGGTCAAGTGGATGTGAGATTTGGACTGTGAAGAAAGCTGAGTGCCGAAGAATTGATGCTTTTGAACTGTGGAGTTGGAGAAGACTCTTGAGAGTCCCTTGGACTGCAAGGAGATCCAACCAGTCCATTCTGAAGGAGATGAGCCCTGGGATTTCTTTGGAAGAAATGATGCTAAAACTGAAACTCCAGTCCTTTGGCCACCTCATGCGAAGAGTTGACTCATTGGAAAAGACTCTGATGCTGGGAGGGATTGGGGACAGGAGAAGAAGGGAACGACAGAGGATGACATGGCTGGATGGCATCACTGACTCAATGGACGTGGGTCTGAGCGAACTCCAGGAGTTGGTGATGCACAGGGAGGCCTGGCGTGCTGCAATTCATGGGTTCAAAAAAGCCCGACACCACTGAACCACTGAACTGAACTGAACGGATGCATATGATGCCCTCTCAAGCAGAAATAGAAAAATGATAACAAATGAAAATATAAAATCCGAATGTATTCACTCATATGTATAAATGTGTATGAAGAAATATTTACTGTGGTTATACTGCCATCTCATGGAGAAATAGAAGAATGCTTATGAATGAAATGTTAAAAATCCAGATGCATTCTTCACATATTGAAAAAGATACTGTATAAGTTTATTAAAAATTTAATACATGCTCTTAATAGAAAATGTAAATTTGCTCGAAAAAAAAAAAAAAGAAAAAATCGCCCATGATTTCATTTAACACTGGCTCAGAATTCTGAGTTCCTGAGCTGGAGAGATAAAATATCAGGGAGTGTTAGTTCTTTCACTATAAAATACTTTCTGTTATTTGAATTTTAACATATAACTTGGTTCTGATATGTGGTTCTTGCTTTGTTTACTTATACTGAAGATTTTCCTTTTACAAATACTGAGTAATTTGACCGCATCTTTAGAGACTGCTTGCTTTATACGTTTTTTATTCCTTTTTGTTTTCTTTTTTCCGTTTTTGCTATAAATAAAAAATGTTGCATGTCGCGCCTCCAGGAAATAATGCTGTAATGAACATTAGTGTGCATCAATCTTTTGGTTTTAAGGTTTTTTCCAGAAAAAATGCCCAGGAGTAGGTCATCAGGTGACTATATTTTTTAGTTTTTAAAGGAGCTGCCATAGTCTTCATCATAGTGGACGTACCAATTTACATGCCCACTAACAGTGCAAGATTGTTCCCTTTTTTCCTGCATTCTCCCCAGGAATTATTGCTTGTAGAATTTTTGTTGCTATCTATTCGGACTGGCATGAAGGAATACCACATTGTAGTTTTGATTTTTATTTCTCTAATGAATAGTGATGATGAACCATGGATGGAGGTTCATGACACTGTACAGGAGACAGGAGCCAAGACCATCCCCAAGAAAAAGAAATGCACAAAAGCAAAATGGCTGTCTGAGGAGGCCTTACAAATAGTTGTGAAAATAAGAGAAGCCAAAAGCTAGGAGAAAAGGAAAGATATATCCATTTGAATGCAGATTTCCAAAGAATAGCAAGTAGAGATAAGAAAGCCTTCCTCAGTGATCAGTGCAAAGAAATAGAAGGAAATAAAGAATGAAAAAGACTAGAGATCTCTTCAAGAAAATTAGAGATACCAAGGGAACACTTCATGCAAAGATGGGCTCAATAAATGACAGAAATGATATGGACCTAACAGAAGCAGAAGACATTAAGAGGAGAACTGTACCAAAAATATCTTCAAGACCCATTTAATCACACTGGTCTGATCACTCACCTAGAGGCAGACATCCTGGAATGTGAAGTCCAGTGGTCCTTCAGAAGCAACGCTATGAACAAAGCTAGTGGAGGTGATGGAATTCCAGTTGAGCTATTTCAAATTATCAAAGATGCTGCTGTGAAAGTTCTGCACTCAATATGCCAGTAAATCTGGAAAACTCATAAGTGGCCACAGGACTAGAAAACATTAGCTTTCCTTCCAATCCCAAAGAAAGGCAATGTCAACGAATGCTCAAACTACAGAACAATTACACTCATCTTACCCACTAGTAAAGTAATGCTCAAAATTCTCCAAGCCAAGCTTCAGCTATACGTGAACCGTGAACTTCCAGATGTTCAAGGCGGTTTTAGCAAAGGCAGAGGAACAAGAGATCAAATTGCCAACATCTGTCAGATCATGAAAAGCAAGAGAATTCCAGAAAAACACCTATTTATTCTTTGACTATGCCAAAGCCTTTGAGTGTGTGAATAACAATAAACTGTAGGAAATTCTCAAAGAGATGGAAATACCAGACTACCTGATCTGCCTCTTGACAAATCTGTATGAAGGTCAGGAAGCAAGAGTTAAAACTGGACATGGAACAGCAAACTGGTTCCAAAGCGGGAAAGGAGTACATCAAGGCTGTATATTCTTGCCGTGCTTATTTAACTCATATGCAGACTACAACATGAGAAACCCTGCACTGGAGGAAGCACAAGCCGGAATCAAGTTTGCTGGGAGAAATATCAATAAACTCAGATACGCAGGTGACACCACCATTTCTGCAGGCAGAAAGTGAAGAAGAACTAAAGAGCTTCTTGACAAAAGTGAAAGAGGAGAGAGAAAAAGTTGGCTTAAAGCTCAACATTCAGAAAATGAAGATCATGGTCTCATCACTTTATGGCAAATAGATGGGGAAATGGCAGAAACAGTGGCTGACTTTATTTTGGGGGGCTCGAAAATCACTGCAGGTGATGACTGCAACCATGAAGTTAAAAGACATTACTCCTTGAAAGGAAAGTTATGATCAACCTAGGCAACTTATTAAAAAGCAGAGACATTACTTTGCCAATGAAGGTCCATCTAGTCAAGGCTATGTGTTTTCTAGTAGTCCTGTATGGATGTGAGAATTGGACTGTAAAGAAAGCTGAGCACTAAAGAAGTGATGATTTTGAACTGTGGTGTTGGAGAAGACTCTTGAGAGTCCCGTGGGCTCCAGGGAGATCCAATCAGTCCATCTTAAAGGAGATCAGTCCTGGTGTTCATTGGAAGGACTGATGTTTAAGCTGAAACTCCAATATTTTGGCCACCTGAT
The DNA here is from genome assembly GCF_002263795.3 of Bos taurus. Taxonomy (NCBI): domain Eukaryota; kingdom Metazoa; phylum Chordata; class Mammalia; order Artiodactyla; family Bovidae; genus Bos; species Bos taurus. Next base: position 27,685,207 of record NC_082638.1, read on the forward strand.
GTGAAGAGCTGACTCATTTGAAAAGACCCTGATGATGGGAAAGATGGAGGGCAGACAGAGAAGGGGACGACAGTGGATGAGATGGTTGGATGTCTTCACTGCCTCAATGAACATAAGTTGGAGGACTCCTGGAGTTGGTGATGGACAGCGAGGCCTGGCATGCTGAAGTCCATGGGGTCGCAAAGAGTCGGACCCGACTGAGTGACTAACCTGAACTTAGCCTCTTTACAAGGGTTTTTTCATCATCTGTATAACTTCTTTTGGGAAATGTTTATTTAGATCTGCCTGTTTTTTTACTGAGGTGTTTTTGTGTGTGTGTGTGTGTATGTGTTTGATACTGGGCTACATAGCCGTTTGTATGTTTTGGAAAATAATGCCTTGATAAATAATGGGAACTATCTGTGTAGCACAAGAAACTGTCCTCCATGCTCTGTGATGACTTAAATTTAGAAGAAAATTAAATGAAAGATGTTATGTTTATACACTTGTACACCTAGTGTGATTTGTGTACAGAAGAATGTAACACAACATTGTTAAGCAACTACATGTGTACATGTGTACATACTCTAGGCTCCATTTAAAGGAAGTTCTAAAAGAAGCAGAAGTAATCTACAATAACAGAACTGAGAACAGGGGTTGTATGGGGAAGGACAGTGTGGGGAAGTGTACCAAAGAAATTATCTAGGAAGATGTGGAAAAAAAATTTTTTTCAGTGAGCATTAGGTATATAATCTAGGTGAAATTGCAGAAATATTTCTGAAATGGAAATTCCAAACAGGGTCTTGCCAAGAGGCTCTATGTATTTATAAATTTACTAGATAATGTCATATTGTCCTTCAGAAAGTTGCATCATATTATGCACTCACAACACTGCTGAAACAGTCCTTTTCCAATTTGTCATCCTCCATTTGGAGGAACAATTTGGTATATTTCAACTTTGTCATTGAACTTTGGCAATTTTCATGGTGAGAAATCATATTCCATCATTATTTTTGTTTGCATTTATTTTAATACCAAGTAGGTTTGATATTTTTTCCTGATTTTTGGTAATTTTCCTTTTTTTTCTGGGTAATTTGTTTGTTTGGGTTTTTTTTTTTTTTTTTTTTGTATTCTTGTTTACTTCACAATTCTCTTCTATTGGGTTTTTCATCTTTTCTTATTTTAACTTTGGACTCTGCATAAATGAGGTAAATGTGTCATTTGTCAGTTGTCTTCCAAATATTTCTCAATTGTCATTTTATAATTCCTTATTTATTTTCTATTCAGTCATGCAGGAGTTTTCCTACAAAAAACATTATGTAAATTTTCCCTTTTAAACTTCTGGACAAAGAACATGTAAAATAAGAAATTTTAAAGGTGGCCCAAAACTCTAGGAAGATAGAGGGTGTGGTTAAAAGAATCGGGAGAGGTCAACTCTCTCTGACTTGCTCCCCATACTCCCCTAGAGGTGTCGGGATGAGGCTTTGTGATGTCAAGGCTCACCAGGGCCACCATTGGCTGTGGAAGTGGCTTGCTGACCTCATAAAGTGTAAGGGTGTGGCCACCTGGGGAAGGATATATATAGGGGTGTTCAGGGGCTCTCAAGTAGATGACTGCAAGTCTTCAAAATTACTAAGGTAACTGGGAAGGCTCTAGAGTGCTGGAGTTTCAGCTTTAGCCTCATTCTTGGACAGCTGACTCTAGATACCCAGGAGGAAAGGATGAAGATCTCCCATCAACTGAGGTCCAAAGGATATGTCAATGTAAGCTGAACCCACCTAAGCTCCTCATGTCTTTCTCTGACTTATTTAGTATGATCATCTCTAGATCCACCCATGTTGGAAAGAATAACATTATTTCATTCTTTCTTATGGAAAATATTCCATTGTATGCATAATATATCTGTCTTTATCCACTCACATATTTAAGTGCCTTAAGGTCGTTTGCATGTCTTTGCTACTGTACATTGTGCTACTATAAACACTGTTGTGCGTATCACTTTTCTGATGGGAGTTTTCATCTTAATGGATATATGCCCAGTAGTGTTATTGTTGGATCATATACTAACTGTATTTTTAAAGTATTAAAAAACTCTATACGAGGGAAGGAGATAATGGGCAGGTGGTTCAAAAGGAAGGAATATATGTATACATATGGCTGATTCATGTTGAGGTTTGAAAGAAAGCAACAAAATTCTGAAAAGCAATTACCCTTAAGAAAAAAAATAATAATAATTATAAAATAACTGCTTACTGTTTTCAATAGTGGCTGCATCAGTTTCTTGATTTTCATGTATAGTAGTGGTAGTGAAAGTCACTCAGTCATGTCCGACTCTTTGCGACCACATGGATTATATAGCCCATGGCCAGAATACTGTAGTGGGTAGCCTTTTCCTTCTCCAGGGGATCTTCCCCACGCAGGGGTCGAAACCAGGTCTCCTGCATTGCAGGTGGATTCTTTACCAGCTGAGCCACAAGGGAAGCCTGATTTTTCATGTATGCTGCTGCTGCTGCTAAGCCGCTTCGTTGTGTCTGACTCTGTGAGGCCCCATAGACAGCAGCCCACCAGGCTCCCCCATCCCTGGGATTCTCCAGGCAAGAACACTGGAGTGGGTTCCCATTTCCTCTCCAATGTATGAAAGTAGAAAGTGAAAAGGAAGCCGCTAAGTCCTGTCTGACTTTTCGCAACTCCATGCCCTGCAGCCTACCAGGCTCCTCCATCCATGGGATTTTCCAGGCAAGAGTACCGGAGTGTGGTGCCATTATAGGATGTTGTTGATCTCCCTGCAGTACATGGCTGAGTTACATGTTTGTTTCAAAATCTGTTTTGTTTAGTTTTGTTTTAATACATAGTCTTAGGAGTGGAGCTGCCAGGTCATATGCTCAGTCTCTTGTATTCTTGAAAAGGCAAATTTTAGCTATCAGAATCCAACAACACATTAAAAAGATCATACACCACGACCAAGTAGGCTTTATCCCGGGGATGCAAGGATTCTTCAGTATCCACAAATCAATCAATGTAATACACCACATTAACAAATTGAAAAACAAAAACCATATGATTATCTCAAAAGATGCAGAGAAATCCTTTGACAAAATTCAACATCCATTTATGATAAAAACTCTCCAGAAAGCAGGGATAGAAGGAACATACCTCAACATAATAAAAGCTATATGAGACAAACCCTTCAGCAAACATTATCCTCAATGGTGAAAAATTGAAAGCATTTCCTCTAAAGTCAGGAACAAGACAAGTGTACCCACTTTCACCATTACTATTCAACATAGTTTTGGAAGTTTTGGCCACAGCAATCAGAGCACAACAAGAAATAAAAGGAATCCAAATTGGAAAAGAAGAAGTAAAACTCTCACTATTTGCAGATGGCATGAACCTCTACATAGAAAACCCTAAAGACTCAACCAGAAATTACTAGAACTAATCAATGATTATAGTAAAGTTGCAGGATATAAAATCAACACACAGAAATCCCTTGCATTCCTATACACTAATAATGAGAAAACATAAAGAGAAATTAAGGAAACAATTACATTCACCTTTGCAACAGAAAGAATAAAATACTTAGGGATATATCTACCTAAAGAAACTAAAGACCTATATTAGAAAACTATAAAACACTGGTGAAAGAAATCAAAGAGGACACTAATAGATGGGGGAATATACCATGTCCATGGATTGGAAGAATCAATATAGTGAAAATGAGTATACTACCCAAAGCAATTTATAGATTCAATGCAATCCCTATCAAGCTACCAACGGTATTCTTCACAGAGCTAGAACAAATAATTTCACAATTTGTATGGAAATGCAAAAAAAAAAAAAAAAAAAACCTCGAATAGCCAAAGCTATCTTGAGAAAGAAGAATGGAACTGGAGGAATAAACCTGCCTGACTTCAGGCTCTACTACAAAGCCACATTCATCAAGACTGTATGGTACTGACACAAAGACAGAAATATAGATCAATGGAACAAAATAGAAATCCCAGAGATAAATCCACGCACATATGGACGCCTTATCTTTGACAAAGGAGCCAAGAATATACAATGGATTAAGGAGAAACTCTTTAACAAGTGCTGCTGGGAAAACTGGTCAACCACTTGTAGAAGAATGAAACTAGAACACTTTCTAACACCATACACAAAAATAAACTCAAAATGGATTAAAGATCTAAATGTAACACCAGAAACTACAAAACTCCTAGAGGAGAACATAGGCAAAACACTCTCCGACATACATCACAGCAGGATCCTCTATGACCCACTCCCCAGAATATTGGAAATAAAAGCAAAAATAAACAAATGGGACCTAATTAAACTCTAAAGCTTCTTCACAACAAAGGAAACTATAAGCAAGGTGAAAAGACAGCCTTCAGAATGGAGAAAATAATAGCATATGAAGCAACTGACAAACAACTAATCTCAATAATATACAAGAAACTCTTACAGCTCAATTCCAGAAAAATAAATGGCCCGATCAAAAAATGGACCAAAGAACTATATAGACATTTCTCCAAAGAAGACATACAGATGGCTAACAAACACATGAAAAGATGCTCAACATCACTCATTATCAGAGAAATGCAAATCAAAACCACTATGAGGTACCATTTCACACCAGTCAGAATGGCTGCGATCCAAACACCTACAAGGAATAAATGCTGGAGAGGGTGTGGAGAAAAGGAAACCCTCTTATACTGTTGGTGGGAATGCAAACTAGTACAGCCACTATGGAGAACAGTGTGGAGATTCCTTAAACAACTGGAAATAGAACTGTCTTATGATCCAGCAATCCCCCTGCTGGGCATACACACTGAGGAAACCAGAAGGGAAAGAGACATATGTACCCCAATGTTCATAGCAGCACTGTTTATAATAGCCAGGACATGGAAGTAACCTAGATGTCCATCAGCAGATGAATGGATAAGAAAGCTGTGGTACATATACACAATGGAGTATTACTCAGCCATTAAAAAGAATACATTTGCACCAGTTCTAATGAGGTGGATGAAACTGGAGCCTATTATACAGAGTCAAGTAAGCCAGAAAGAAAAACACCAATACAGTTTACTAATGCATATATATGGAATTTAGAAAGATGGTAGCAGTAACCCTGCATACGATACAGCAAAAGAGACACAGATGTATAGAACCGTCTTTTGGACTCTGTGGGAGAGGGAGTGGGTGGGATGATTTGCGAGAATGCATTGAAACATGTATAATATCATATATGAAACAAGTCACCAGTCCAGGTTCAATGCACGATACTGGATGCTTGGGGCTGGTGCACTGGGACGACTCAGAGGGATGGTATGGGGAGGGAGGAGGGAGGAGGGTTCAGGATGGGGAACGCGGGTATACCTGTGGCGGATTCTTTCAATATTTGGCAAAACTAATACAGTATTGTAAAGTTTAAAAATAAAATAAAATTTTAAAAATAAAATTAAATTAAAAAAAAAATAAAGGGCACTTAGTACTGACATTTATAATGGCTCCTACCAAATATATCTCACTAGTACCATAAAGATTCCCCTTTAGCAATGTTTCTCTACCATGTCTTCTCTGTATAATGTTTGATACTTTTTCACTACTCAGAGATGATACTTCATTAGCATAGTTTGATTATTTATAATAATACACTGGGCTTCTCAGGTGGCACTGTTGTTAAGAATCTTCCAGCAAAGGCAGGAGTCAAAGGAGATGTGATTTGGGAAAATGCCCTGGAGGAGGAAATGGCGACTCACTCCAGAATTCTTGCCTGGAAAATCCCAAGGACAGAGGAATTTGTTGGGCTATGGTCTCCGGGATCACAAAAAGGTGAACCTAAAAGACTTCTTGGTAATTCACTATAATGAGTGTATTTCATGTGCTGTTAAAGAAATACTGAGAAATGTATTTACCTGTTGGTATTTTCTTCCAGATACGGTGTGCTATTTGACATTTTTCATCCACACAAAAGAGTTAGAAATTTTTGTTGTTTGTTTTCATTTCTGTATTTCTGTACTTATTTATTCTATTCTTATTGTTTTTTACTTTACACTATTGTAGTGGTTCACCATACATCAACATGCATCCGCCACAGGTATACACGTTTTCCCCATCCTGAACCCCCTCCTACCTCCTTCCCTATACCATCCTTCTGGGTCATCCCAGTGCACCCGCTCCAAGCTTCCTGTATCCTGCATGGAACATGGACTGTCGATTCATTTCTAATATGATATTATACATGTTTTAATGCCATTCTCTCAAATCATCCTCTGCTCCCTCTCCCACAGGGTCCAAAAGACTGTTCTATACATCTGTGTCTCTTTAGCTATCTCACATACAGTGTTGTCATTACCATCTTTCTAAATTCCATATATATGTGTTAGTATACTGTATTGGTGTTTTTCTTTCTGGCTTACTTCATTCTGCATAATAGGCTCCACTTTCATTCACCTCATTAGAACTGATTCAAATGCATTTTTTTTAATGGCTGAGTAATACTCCATTGTGTATATGTACCACAGCTTTCTTATCCATTCATCTGCTGGTGGACATCTATGTTGCTTCCATGTCCTGGATATGAGAAACTGTGCTGCGATGAACATTGGAGTACACGTGTCTCTTTCCCTTCTGGTTTCCTCAGTGTGTATGCCATGCAGTGGGATTGCTAGGTCGTATGGCAGTCCTATTTCTAGTTTTTTTTAAGGAATCTCCACAGTGTTCTCCATAGTGGTCATACTAATTTACATTCCCACCAACAGTGTTAAGGGGTTCCCTTTTCTCCATATCCTCTCAAGCATTTACTGCTTGTAGACGTTTGGATCGCAGCCATTCTGACTGGTGTGAAGTGGTACCTCATTGTGGTTTTGATTTGCATTTATCCAATAATGAGTGATGCTGAGCATCTTTTCATGTGTTTCATAGCCATCTGTATGTCTTCTTTCGAGAAATACCTATTTAGTTCTTTGGCCCATTTTTTGATTGGGTCATTAATTTTTTTGGAATTGAGCTGTAGGAGTTGCTTGTATATTTTTGAGATTAGTTTGTCAGTTGCTTCATTTGCTATTATTTTTTTTTCCCATTCTGAAGGCTGTGTTTTCACCTGGCTTATAGTTCTTTTGTTGTACAGAAGCTTTAGAGTTTAATTAGGTCCAATTTGTTTATTTTTGCTATTATTTCCAATATTCTGGGGGGTGGGTCATAGAGGATCCTGCTGTGATGTATGTCAGAGAGTATTTTGCCTATGTTCTCCTCTAAAGACAGATATGTTTAAAGCTCAGAAGCCTTTGGAATATTAAGTGAGTCTGTTTTTTTTTTGTTTTTTTTTCAAGCAGTTTGAGCTGTATTTAAATGTTGATGTTTTCTTCTTAAGAGTGTCTTGGATTTCTTTTTCACTTATCATTATTATTATTATTATTATTTTTGATGAGTGACTACTGTCATGTTCAAGGGTAGGTGTCATATCAAGTCCAGCAATAGGACCTTGTGTATATCAGATGTCCATCAGTGATAGTTTTAAGGCTGCTGTTACAGAGAAAACTCCATGCTGCAAGGCTTTATTATTTGTTCCTTTTTAGGATGGCCTGTGATGTCTGAGAGTTTTTGTCAGGCCTTGGAGTACATTAGAGTAGAATGAGCCAAAGGATGCCACCAAATCTGATGTATCCTCACTTTTGGATCTTTGAAGTAAGTGTTCATATTCTCTTTAAGTTGAAGATAAGGTGAGTTGGTTTTACGTGTACAGATTCTTCTTCTGAAACACTGAGATGACTTTATGTATTCAGCGGTGCTTGCTTTTCCCTACATATTATTAGAAATTGTTTTGTCTACCACTCTTGCTGCAATAGGTTTATACGGATTTTGTACTTAAGATGTATCTGTGGGAAGAAATTAATATCAAGTTCCAGATGTATCCCTTCCATCCACCAAGGTCCTTGCTACCATAAGTTTCTTGCCAGTTTGGATGTCCACATCACCTGTGGGACCCACTAGCTCTTTGGGGGCGGAGAGTGAGGGGGATGGTCGGGAGGTGGGGAGTGGTGTGTTGGGGGTGGCGTGAGGCCAAGGAAAGGGGTGCCGGACAGCCCAGGCCAGGGTGAACGGGCCCTGGGACATCAGCGGAAAACAGGCAGGAGCCTAGGCTGTGAGCCACGCACAGGCTCCTTGCCCAAATCTAGACCAAAGGCGGAGAGGGTAGTGGGCGGCACCCTTATGGACATGCCCCTAGACCGGAGGGCATCTTCCGCGGTTCCTGTGCTCCGGTGCCCCGACGTGGCCAGATTCTGTCCCAGGAATGTAGAGGGTTTTGCATGTGGCTGGGGTAGCCCCAGGCGCTGTCATTGACCTGGCTCTGGAAATTCCAACCACGGGTTCCTGCTCCGCAATCCAAACAATACACTCCTGTGTCCCCCAGAACCGGCAATAACTGGGAGCTCTCCCTGACTATCCAAAGGATATGCAGGGGTGCCAAGTGGCTGGATAATTTTCTTCATGGGACAGGGAGCCTGTTGCTGTCCTGATGCTAGGGGAGTAGGGAAAAAACCCCAAATTTGCTACAGTTGATCTTCACTGTTCAGGGAGACCAGAGCCTTAGGGTGCAGAGCTCGCTCTTTGTCTCTCTATCTTTGCTTCCGGCATAGCACTGTTTGGGGCAATCCTTCTGTATGTGTACCAGGGGCTGATGTCTGTGTGTCTCTGTCTCTCTAAGTAGTGTTGTTGCCGTCTGCCACTCTCTGGACAGCAGCTCTCAGAAAAGACGCTTATACTTTGCAAGCCCTTCGCGTCCTGAGTGAGTTGCAGCAATGGGAGATTAGACGGTTTTAGTCCACACGTTCGGAGAGTGCTTTCTCAACCTTGAGAGCCAACAGTGGGCGGTCACTGCTGAACTGCAGAATTGGACGTGCGACCCTCCCTCCCTCGCTGGACAGATGTGAACACTGCACAGGCCTGAGGTGGCTTGGCCACACTTTGCACAGAGGGAGAATTGGGGCCCACTCTGCTGGCATGAGGGAACTCCCTGAACCTTGTTCGAATGCCTGCCAGGGAGACTCTAAAGACAGTTCCCCTTAAGTTCCATGACTCACCGGTGTCGGAGACATGCATGTCTGCCATTTACCCTATTGAGGCCCTTTCAAAGTGGCACTGTTCTCCATGTGAGAACACATCCCAGCCTGCCCTGTCACCCAAGCCTGTGGGGCCTGGAGCAGCAAGAGGACCAAGCTAAGCCAGCCATCCTATAGTCCTGATATATGATACATGCATTCTACAAAGAGCTTGAACATGGGCAGGACCCACCTGATTCAGTGCAAGGACTGAGATGTGGGCTCAAGAGTGTTTGTTGGGGGCTTGAACAAAGGCAGGACCCAGCCTGGTTCATTGGAGCGACTGAGATGTGGCCTCAGGAGTGTCTGTCTGGATGAACAAGGGGTGGATCCTGCCGCGCTCAGTGCAGGGACCGAGATGTGGGCTCAGGAGTGTTTTTCGGGTGCTTGAACAAGGGCAGGACCCGGCCTGGTTCAGAGAAGGGACCCAGATATGGGCTCAGGAGTATTTCCCAAGGATTTCAGCAAGTGCTGGACCTAGCCTAGTTCAGTGTAGGGAACGAGATCAGCCTGAGAGTCAAATGCACGCCAATCAGTGTTTGTCAGGGTCTTGAACATATGTAGGACCCAGCCTAGTCCAGTTCAGGGGCAAAAAATGGGGTCAGGAGTGTTTGTCTGGGCTTGAATATGGGCAGGACCCAGCCGCTATCAGTGCAGGAACCAAGATGTGGTCTTAGGAGTGTTTGTCGTGGTTGATATGGGCAGGAACCAGCCTGGTTTGGTGCAGGAACCGGGATGTTGGCTCAGCAGTATTTGTCATGGCTTGAACTTTGGAGGGACCCACCCTGGTTCAGGGCAGCGAGTGAGATGCAGGCTCAATAATGTTTCCTGGGGGATTGAACAAGGGGAGCACACACCTTAATTCAGGGTCAGGGAGCAATTTGTGGGCTCAGGATTGCTTGCTGGGGCTTAAATAAGACCAGAAACCAGCCTTTGAGTCAGATGCAGGCCCAGAACAGTTGGTCAGGGACTTGAATATGTGCAGTTCCTGGCCTGGTTCAATGAAGTTTCTGATGTGTGGGCTCAGGAGTGTTTGTCAGGGCTTTCAACAAGGGCAGGACCCAGCCTGCCTCAGTGCAGGGACCAGGATGTGGGTTCAGGAGCATTTGCAGGGAACTTCTGCAAGTGCTGAACCCAGCCTATTTCAGTGCAGGGAACAAGATATTGGCACAGGAGTGTTTGTAAGGGTCTTGAACAAGTGTGTGGATCACAGTAAAGTGTGAGAAATTCTGAAAGAGATGGGAATACCAGACCACCTGATCTGCCTCTTGAGAAATTTGTATGCAGGTCAGGAAGCAAGAGTTAGAACTGGACATGGAACAACAGACTCATTTCAAATAGGAAAAGGAATACCCCAAAGCTGTATATTGTCACACTGTTTATTTAACTTACATGCAGAATACATCATGAGAAACTCTGGACTGGAAGAAACACAAGCTGGAATCAAGATTGCCGGGAGAAATATGAATAACCTCAGATATGCAGATGACACCACACTTATGGCAGAAAGTGAAGAGGAACTGAAAAGCCTCTTGATGAAAGTGAAAGTGGAGAGTGAAAAAATTGGCTTAAAGTTCATCATTCAGAAAATAAAGATCATGGCCTCCAATCCCATCACTTCATGGGAAATAGATGAAGAAATAGTGGAAAAAGAGGCAAATATTATTTTTCTGGGCTCCAAATCACTGCAGATGGTGACTGCAGCCATGAAGTTAAAAGATGATTACTCCTTGGAAGTAAAGTTATGACCAACCTAGATAGCATATTCAAAATCAGTCTAGTCAAGGCTATGGTTTCTCCTGTAGTCATGTATAGTTGTTAGAGTTGGACTGTGAAGAAGACTGAGCGCCAAAGAATTGATGCTTTTGAACTGTGGTGTTGGAGAAGACTCTTGAGAGTCCCTTGGACTGCAAGGAGATCCAACCAGTCCATTCTGAAGGAAATCAGCCCTGGGATTTCTTTGGAAGAATGATGCTAAAGCTGAAACTCCAGTCCTTTGGCCACCTCATGCGAAGAGTTGACTCATTGGAAAAGACTCTGATGCTTGGAGGGATTGAGGGCAGGAGGAGAAGGGGACCACAGAGGATGAGATGGCTGGATGGCATCATTGACTCGATGGACGTGAGTCTCAGTGAACTCCTGGAGTTGGTGTTCGACAGGGAGGCCTGGCGTGCTGAGATTCATGGGGTCGCAAAGAGCCAGACATGACTGAGCGACTGATCTAATCTTAACAAGTGTAGGACTCAGCCCAGTTCAGTGTAGGGAGCGAGATGCGGGCTTAGAAGTGTTTGTCAGGGCTTCAACGTGGGCAGGACCCACCTGCTTCAGTGCAGGGACCGAAATGTGGTTTCAAGAGCATTTATCAAAGTCTTGAACAAGGGCAGGAACCAGGAGGCTTCAAGGCAGGGCGTGAGATGCGGGTACAGGAGTGTTTCCAGGGGGATTGAAAAAGGGGAGGACACACCTTAGTTCAGGGGCAGGCAGCGAGTTGTCAGCTCAGGATGGTTTTGTGGGGGCTTGAACAAAGTAGAAACCATTCTAGTTCAGTGCAGGGATGGAGATGTTGGCTCAGGAGTGTTTGTCAGGGATTTGAATGAGGGCAGGGACCAGCGTACTTCAGTGCAGTGAATGAGATATGGGCTCGTAGTGTTTCCTGGGGTATTGGTCAAGGGGAGGACACACCTTACTTCAGTGGCAGGGAGAGAGTTTTCGGCTCAGGATTGTTTGCCGGGGCTTGAACAAAGGCAGGAACTATCCTGGTTCAGTGCAGGAACCAAGATGTTTGCTCAGGAGTAGTTTGTCAGGGTCTTGAACAAGTGCAGGACACAGCCTAGTTCAGTGCAGGGATGGTGGTGGAGGCTCAAGAGTGTTTGTCGGGGGGGTTGAACAAGGGCTTGACCCAGCCTATTTTAGTGCAGGTACTGAGATGTGGGCTTAGGAGTTTTTGTCAGGGATTTCGACAAGGTCTGGACCCAGCCTGGTTCAGTGCAGTTCGTGAGATGAGGGCTTAGTAGTGTTTCTGGGGGTTTGAACAAGGGAAGGACTCACCTTAGTTCAGGGGCAAGGAGCGAGTCGTCGGCTCAGGATTGTTTGTCAGGGCTTGAACAGAGGCAGAAACCATCCTGATTCAGTGCAGGGATGGAGATGTTGACTCAGGAGTTTTTGTCAGGGAGTTGAACATGGGCAGGACCCAGCCTAGTTCAGTGCATGGACTGCGATGCATGCTCAGGAGTGTTTGTCGTGGGTTTGAACAAGGGCAGGACCCAGCCTAGTTCAGTGCTGAGACCGAGATGTGGCCTCAGGAGTATGTGTAGGGGGATCGAACAATGGCAGGACCTAGACTCGTTCAGTCGGAGAAGTCAATGGCACCCCACTTCAGTACTCTTTCCTGGAAAATCCCATAGATGGAGGAGCCTGATGGGCTACAGTCCACAGGGTCACTAAGAGTTGGACACGACTGACCGACTTCACTTTCACTCTCATTCTTGGAAAAGGAAATGTCAACCCACTCTAGTGTTCTTGTCTTGAGAATCTCAGGGATGGGGGAGCCTGGTGGGCTGCCATATATGGGGTCGCACAGAGTCGGACACAACTGAAGAGACTTAGCAGTGGTAGCAGCAGACTCGTTCAGTGCAGTGACCGAGATGTTGGCTCAGGAGTGTTTGTCAGGGTCTTGAACAAGTGTAGGACCCAGCCTAGTTCATTGTAGTGAGTGATATGTGGGCTCAGGAGTATTTGTCGTGGCTTGAACATGGGCAAGAACCCATCTGCTTCAGTGCAGGGACTGACATGTGGGTTCCAGAGTATTTTTCAGGGTCTTGAACAAGGGTAGGACCCAGGCGGCTTCAGTGCAGGGAGTGATATGTGGGATCAGGGGTGTTTCCTGGGGGGCAGAGAGTTGAACAAGGGGAGGACACACCTTAGTTCAGGGGCAGGGAGCTAGGTGTCGGCTCAGGATTGTTTGCCAGGGGGCTTGAACATGGACAGTGCATGGACAGAGATGTTGGCTCTGGAATGTTTGTCGGGAGTTTGAACAGGGGCAGGACCCAGCCTAGTTCAGTGCAGGGACTGAGATGCAGGCTAAGGAGTGTTTGTCAGGGTCTTCAACAAGGGCAGGACCCAGACTGCTTTTGTGCAGGGACCGAGATGTGGGTTCAGGAGTATGTGTTGGGGGATCTAACAAGGGCATGATCTAGACTGGTTCAGTGCTGGGGATGTGATATGGACACAAGAGTGTTTGTTGGGGTCTTAAACAAGGGCAGGACCCAGACTGCTTTTGTGCAGGGACCGAGATGTGGGTTGAGGAGTATGTGTTGGGGGATCTAACAAGGGCATGATCTAGACTGGTTCAGTGCCGGGGATGTGATATGGACACAAGAGTGTTTGTTGGGGTCTTAAACAAGGGCAGGACCCAGCCTAGTTTAGTGCAGGGACTGAGATGTGCGCTCAGCAGTATGTGTTGGTGGATCTAACAAGGGCATGACCTATACTGGTTCAGTGCATGAACTAAGACGTAGGTTCAGGAGTATTTATCGGGGTCTCAGAGCAGGGAGTGAGATGAGGGATCAGGAGTGTTTTCTGGGGGATTGAACAAGGGCAGGACAGACCTAATTTCAGGGGCAGGGAGCGAGTTGTGGGCTCACAGTTGTTTGCCGGAGGCTTGAACAAAAGGCAGGACTCAGCCTGCTTCAGTGCGGGGACTGAAATGTGGGCTCAGGTGTATGTGTTGGGGGATCTAACAAGGGCAAGACATAGACTGGATCTTGTGCAGGGCATGAGATTCAAGTGTAGGAGCGAGCCTAGTTCAGTGCAGTGACCGAGAGGTTGGCTCAGGAGCATTTGTCGGGGCTTGAACATGGGAAGGACCAACCTGCTTCAGGGCAGGGCCCGAGATGTTGGTTCAGAGGTATGTGTCGGGGGACTAAGGAAGAACTAAGGAAGAACTAAGAACTAAGAACTAAGGAAGAACCTAGACTGGTTCAGTGCAGTGACCGAGATGTGGACTCATGAGTATTTTCCAGAGGTATGAGCAACTGCTGGACCCAGCCTAGTTCAGTGCAGTGACAGAGATGTGGGCTCAGGAGTGTTTCTCACGGTTTGAACATGGGAAGGATTCAGCCTGCTATTGTGCAGGGACCAAGACTTGGGCTCAGGACTGCACTGGAAAAAGGTGATTCCATTACTAATGAGTGTAATGCCTATATATAACAATTAGGTGTAACTAGTCCATTGTGCCATTTAGGAGCACCTCAAGATGCAAGGCAAATGCAAGGAAGTAGGAAAGGGGGAATTAACAGTACCACAATTATAATGGGGGACTTTAATACCCCACTCACACCTATGGATACATCAACTGAAAAGAAAATTAGCAAAGAATCATGAGCTATAAATGTACTTGTGTGTGTTATCTGCCTTTACACTTACTGTAGTGCCTCTAGTATGGCAGGAGGAGATACTATATAGTTGGCCATATTTAGTAGTGTCAGGAAGTTACCTAGAACAATTGGTAGAGTTGGGAAATTGATAGAAAAGTCCTAATACAAAGATGTACCTTCTAACTAGTGCTATCTTCCTTTTTCTTAAGTGGAGAAGTACCAAGAAAGTGAAATCCCAGATATCAGGTTATATGATCTCATAATTGGAATTTTCCTAAGATAGCAGTCTACATGCATATAAGTGAGTCCTGGCTCGAGCCCCGTTAATTATGCTAAATGTTAGAACATGTCTGATAGAACACATCTCCGACAAGTCTCACACACCCTCCCTAAATTAATATCTCTTGAATTTCTAAGCTATAACTCTCTACTTGGTATAGTATCATAGGCTGAGGCTTTAACGTTGTAAAAGCTCCTAAAGGACAGAGACCACATTAATTTATTACATTTGGAAATATCTCCTCAAGGCCTGCAGCCAGGTCTGGAGCAGCTGCCATCACCCTAAATGTCCAGAAGCTAGATCTGAAATCTGCCCTTCATTCTCCTCTCCAACTTCCTCCATCTTATCACCAACCTGTGGTGTTGTCTGTCCCTTGCCCTGGAAAGATACTTTGTTCTTACAGTCTTCATCATCTTCCGTGGGTGCCTACCCATTGCCTATATTTCACACTGTCTGCTGATTGAATGAACACAATTTATGAATGGAAAGCAGAGGCTGAAGACAGGCCTGCACAGAAGCTTCTGAAGTTACCTAGTGGGAATCTGCATTGACATGTGGCTACGTTGAGTGTTATTAGTGACTTGAATCCTGTTCACTTGGGCATCTGGGAAATGCACATTTTCAGTCTGAAACTGGCACAAAAGGCTTTTTTTTTATTATTTCATTTTTGTGTACACCTTCTCTATAGTGTCCTATACCTGGTACTGTTACCTCCAAATATTCCCAGTTGAATGTGTCTTGGGCCTGATATGCACATATTCTGTCTTTTAGGCTTGGCTAAGATGGGAGGTTCAGAGGTCTTGTTGACACAATTTCTCAAATTGGTAGAGGACTTACAATCTACAATCTTTATCCATTACCAGGACATGTCCTTTGAAGGGCTGCGGTGTTAACAATGAACTTGCCTAGACCCATGCTTTTGTGGCCCTAATGGCCCTTCATAGAACTGAGGACCATTTGATTATCCTTAGGCACTTCAGTTTGGACTGGATTTTATCCTTTTGTTTGTTTTTTAAGCAGATGTATACTTTGCAAGCTAGAATTGGTCTTGTGGGGTTCTCACAAATTCAGAGGACTGGCAGTAAGACTGGTGGCCATAGATGAGAATTTTTGCCATGGAAAAGGTGACCTCATCACACCTGCAAACCCTCTGTGGGAAAGGCCCAGGTGGCTCCAACCATTTACAGGAGACCTTGTGATCCTGTAAGCTCCCCAATGGCTAGTGCAGCCTATTGTCTTGGTTAGGGAAGGTTAACGAAGGCATGATTACCATAATGTGCTTGCTTTGTGTCATCACCAAAGTAATAGGCAGAAATTGTTTTAGATAACATCCATTTGCAATGACCATTCCTCAGGATTGGTGAGGTCCCATCGTCAGGATTCAATTGATGGGTAAGAGAGTTCTTTACCATTTCCATTTTGCTGAGAACCTAAGTAAGTACGGTGAGTATCATTAAGTACTTAGTCCAGTCCGACTTCTGACCCCATGGATTGCAGCATGCCAGGCTTCCCTGTCAATCACCAACTCATAGAGCCTGCTCAAACCCATAACCACTGATTCCGTGATGCCACCAAGCATCTCATCTTCTGTCGTCACCCTCTCCTCCACACTTCAATCTTTCTCAGCATCAGGTTCTTTCCCAATGAGTCAGCCTTTCATTTCAGGTGGCTAAAATATCCAGGATCCAGTTTCAGCATCAGCCCTTCCAATCAATATTCTGAACTGATTTCCTTTAGAATTGACTCCTTTCATTTCCTTGCAGTCCAAGGGACTCTCAAGTGTTTTCTCTAACACCACATATCAATAGCATCGATTCCTTGGAGGTCAAGATTCTTTAGGTCCAATTCTCATCTCTGTACATAGCTTTGATGAGACTGACCTTTGTCTGCTTTATAATGTGCCGTCTAGCCTGGTTGTAACTTTTCTTCTAAGCAGAAAGCATATTTTAATTTCCTGAACAGAGTCACCATCTTCAGTGATTTTGGAACCTGCTCCCCCCAAATAAAGTTTCTCAGTGTTTCCGTTGGTTCCCCATCTTTATGCCATGAAGTGATGGGACTAGATGCCATGAATCTCATTTTGAATGTTGAGTTTTAAGTCACCTGAATCACTCTCCTCTTTTACTTTCCTCAAGATACTCTGTAGTTCTTTCCGTGTTCTGCTACATGAATCATGCCATCTGCATATCTGATGTTATTAATATTTCTCCCAGAAAACTTGATCCCAAACCCTGTTTCATTCAGTCTGGCATTTTGTGTGATGAACTCTTCATGTAAGTTCAATAAAGAGGTTGACAGTACAGCCTTGAAATATTCCTTTCCCAACTCAGAACCTGTCTGTTGTTCCATTTCCTTTTCTGACTGTTACTTCTTGAACTGCATACAGATTTATCAGGAGGCATATAACATACTCTAGTAGTCCCATGTTTAGAAGAATTTAAAATGTTTTGTTGTGATCTACACAAACAAGACTTTGGCATAGCCAAAAAGGAGTAGATGTTTTTCTGGTGTTCTCTTGCTTTTTTGATAACCCAACATGTGTTGGAAATTTGATCTCAGGTTCTTCTGACCTTTCTAAATCGAGCTTGAACATCTGGAAGCTCATGGTTCACATTCTATTGAAGCCTGGCTTTGGGAATTTTGAGCAGTACTTTGCGAATGTGTGAGATGAGTGCAGTTAAGCAGTAGTTTGCACATTCGATGGATTGCCTTTTATTGTGGTTGGAATGAAAACTGAACTTTTCCAGTCATCTGGTCACAGCTGTGTCTTCCAAATCTGCTGGCATATGGAGGGCAGCACACTCACAACATCATCTTTTAGAATGCGAAAGAGCTCAACTGAATTCCATCACCTCCATGAGCTTTGTTTATAGTTATGCTTCTAAAGTCTGACTTGACTTTGCATTCCAGGACGTCTGGCTCTAGGTGAGTGATCACACCATTGTGCTTAACTGGGTCATGAAGATCTTTTGTGCATAGTTCATCTGTGTATTCTTCCCTCCTCTTCTTAATAGCTTCTGCTTCTGTTATCTCCATACCATTTCTGTCCTTTATTGTGCCCCTCTTTGCATGAAATGTGCCCTTGGTATCTCTGATTTTCTTGAAGAGATCTGTAGGCTTTCCCATTCCATTTATTTCCTCTATTAACTGGTTTTGATAACTGAGGAAGGTTTTATCTCTCCTTGCTATTCTTTGGGACTCTGCACTCAAATGGGTATTGTTTTCATTTTCCCGTTTTTGTTTTGCGTCTTTGGTCTTTTCAGATCTTTGCAAGGCCTCATCACTTTGTCATTTTGCATTTCTTTTATATGGGAATGGTCTTTATCCCTGATTACTGTACAATGTCACGCCTCCACCCATAGGTCTTCAGGCACTCTGTCTATCAGATAGAATCCCCTGAATCTATTTATCACTTCCACTGTATAATCATAAGTGTTTTGGTTTTGCATGTGTAAAATATGCTAATCCCCTATTTCATGCAGAGAAATCTTCACCCAGACTTTTTTCAAAGAAATACAGAGAACCCTTTCTGTTATTCAGGAAATATATGAAATATAGCTGTACCTATTTGATGTTTTAGCTCAAATATCAATTTCTGATTCATTGAAAATTCTCTATTTCACGTATACAGTTCAGTTCAGTTTAGTTCAGTCACTCAGTCGTGTCTGACTCTTTGCAACCCCATGAATTGCAGTATGCCAGGCCTCCCTGTCCATCACCATCTCCCGGAGTTTATTCTAACTCACTTCCATCGAGTCAGTGATGCTGTCCAACCATCTCATCCTCTGTCATCCCCTTTTCCTTCTGTCCCCAATCTCTCCCATCATCAGAGTCTTTTCCAATGAGTCAACTCTTCCTATGAGGTGGCCAAAGTACTGGAGTTTCAGCTGTAGCATCAGTCCTTCCAAAGAAATCCCAGGGCTGATCTCCTTCCAAATGCACTGGTTGGATCTCCTTGCAGTCCAAGGGACTGTCAAGAGTCTTCTCCAACACCACAGATCAAAAGCATCAGTTCTTCAGCGCTCAACAATCTTCACAGTCCAACTGTCACATCCATATATGACCACTGGAAAAACCATAGCCTTGACTAGATGAACCTTTCTTGACAAAGTAATATCTCTGCTTTTGCATATGCTATCTAGCTTGGTCATAACTTTTCTTCCAATGAGTAAGTATCTTTTAATTTCATGGCTGCTCATTATCTGCAGTGATTTTGGAGCCCCCAAAAATAAAGACTGACATTGTTTCCAATGTTTCACCATCTATTTCTCATGAAGTGATGGGACCAGATGCCATGATCTTTGTTTTGTTAATGTTGAGCTTTAAGCCAACTTTTTCACCCTCCTCTTTCACTTTCTTCTAGAGGCTTTTTTGTTCGTCTTCTCTTTCTGCCATAAGGGTGGTGTCATCTGCATATCTGAGGTTACTGATATTTCTCCCAGCAATCTTGATTCCAGCTTGCACTTCTTCCAGCCAAATGTTTCTCGTGATGTACCCTGCACATAATTTAAATAAGCAGGGTGACAGTATATAGGCTTGCGGTCCTCCTTTTCCTAATTGGAACCAGTCTGTTGTTCCATGTTCAGTTCTAACTGTTTCTTCCTGACCTGCATATAAGTTTCATGTGTACAAATCTAGAAAAAATTTCATAAGTGAATAATCAAGATTTCATATTTCATATGAGAACATTTCTCCCCAAATTGTTATATGTGAAATACACAAAATTCCAAGTCTCATATCAGAAGACCTTCATTCAAGCTTTCTTGATGGAAATATAGAGAATTTCACAGCTCAAGCATAAAAATCTGTGGGAAAATTCTGCATTTCTTGTAGGAGAATGAATGCACTTTTTTCAAATGTTAAATAGACAGTATTCAATATTTCATGAAGGAAAGACAGCACAAAATTTTCAAATGAGAAATATGAAAAAATTCCATATTTCATGTGAGAAAAACCTGTGACTATATTTTGATATGTGAAATAGCCATTTTTGTATTTCCTGTCAAAGAATCTGCATCCCGATTTTCATATCTCTAACATGAAAAATTCCACATTTTACACAGAAAATATTGTATCTATACTTTCATGTGAGAATTCCACATTTCTAGTTGGAAAAATTGTCCCCAGATTTGTATATGAGACTAATAGAGAAATTCATATTTCACATTCTGAAATATGCATCTAGATTTTCATATGTGAAACTGAGAATTTCATATTTTATGAAGGACTATGTCATTTCAGATGTCTGTACTTGAAACAGGTAATACCTTCATCAAGAGGTGCCTTAATTCCTATTATTCTTCTGTCATTTGGGTGTTGTCATCTGGATAACTAAGTTATCATATCGCCCACATAAATTTTGTGTCTAGCTTGAGATTCATCTGGGATTTTATTTTTTCATGATGTCCTCTGCACAGAAGTCAAATAACCAGGGCAACACTAGATAGCTTTGACTTATTCCTTTCCCGATTTTGAATCACTTCATTGTCCCATGTCCAGGTCTAACTGTTGTAAATTTAATAGCGTACACATTTCCCAGGAGACAGGTAAGGGATTATAGTATTCTTTTCTCTAAGAATTTTCCAAAATTACTTTTCTTTTTTAATGGTTTGTGTGTGATTCACAGTGTCCAAGTCATTAGCAGAAACAATTAAGCAGATATAGATGATTATATAGTCCATACATCAATTCATGTGTACCTGTTATGACTGAATCCCTAACTACACATTTCTGTGTTTTTTTGTTTGTTTATTTTTTGGTCATTGTTGCTATTGTCATTTTCTCTCTTTATCAAGTAGTCAAGTACCAAGTAGTCAAGTCAGTATGAACTTGCCAACTTATTCTACAG
Source organism: Bos taurus (assembly GCF_002263795.3). Lineage (NCBI taxonomy): Eukaryota > Metazoa > Chordata > Mammalia > Artiodactyla > Bovidae > Bos > Bos taurus. Next base: position 27,705,790 of record NC_082638.1, read on the forward strand.
GAATTAAATTATGCCCATGGCAGACTCTGACCCTTGAGACTCACTGAATGGAATTAAGCTTTGAGATTCAAAATCAGACATCGGTACTCTGGGAAAATGTCAGGAACATTCAAAATATAGCTAGATATATTCAAGTGCTGACTTTTTGAGCCCAGTTATGCTATTATATTTTATGTGGAAAGTTCTGCATTTCTTCATGCTGATGACAATTCATCATTAAGAGAAATTTTCTAGGGGGAAAACAACAACAACAACAAATGTGCTTGATTGCATGTTGGAAGTCAAAGTAATGCCAGTGACATGTGTACGTAAGCAACGTCCCATCAAACAGAGTAATTCATGTCCACTAATGTTTCATGTTTTGCTGTCAAGGAAAAAGAATAATAGAGCTTTCCAGGAAACACTGAGAAGTTCAAAGAAGGCAGAAATGTAGAAGGATATGAAATACACCTCTCTCAATGTATAGATCAGAAATAATACTTCTACATGGTCAACAGTTTTCCCAGAGCATCAGATAAATACTAGCAGAAGACCCTAGTCCCCAGAGTGTCCCATGTGGGTTTCAGACATACCTGGGTGGGAAGGAATTAGGATGGGAGAAGGAGTATAAGAGGAAGCAAAACAAAACCTGAGCCTTGTGGTGGGAGATGGAGAAGCAGGGAAGAGATTTCCAGAATGAGGCAAGCCCCTTCAGTAAAGGGTAAATTGCTTTGGACTAAAAGGAAGCAAGGTAGAACAGCTGATGAAATATTATTTATGTAGAGCAAAAGTTACACAGATAATGTGTGTCGTGGCTCTATATGGCCCAAACTGCAATGCAGCTCAACCAGTGTGCATGGGGTCTGGAAGCTGGACACGGGATTTAGAGAGCCATCCTGGGAGAGGACTGTTGTTGGTTATGTGGAGATGGCCTGACGGAGCACGTATGAGTAGTTGTGTAGCAGAAAATGCCTTTTGAGAAATCACAAACTGCCAAAGAGGCAGGACCTTACTGCTGTGTCACACTCAGGAGGTAGAGATACCTTTGTAGCCACTCCTCTTCCTGCCTGTTAACACCTACTACAAGGCAATAGAGGAAGACCAGTCAGAAGTACTACTCATGCTTCTGCAAAAACACGCTAGATAAGGATCCCATTAAGGCCAAATCTCTTCTGCCCATGGCTGCTGGCTCCTATTCATAATTGGCACCACCAGGGTTCCAGCACTCCAAGCAGCTGTACCACAACCTGTGCTCACCCAGGCAGACCCCGGTGTGCCACGAGTTTCTCAGGGCAGACTCCTTTGGTGACCACATGTGAGGAAGGACAAAAATTACACCAGAGACCCAGGGATAGAGCCATTAAGCAAGAGGATTGGAAACCTTCCAACCAGTTGTGCACGCTGCAAATTAAATATACATGATTAATGACACAGACCCTGTATCTATGGAATACATCAAAAGATGAGAAGAGGCCAAAGGAAAGAAAATGCCCAGGATCAGGAGTATACTAACACATGTATATGGAATTTAGAAAGATGGTAACGATGACCCTATATGTGAGACAGCAATATAGACATAAATGTACAGAACGGTATTTTGCACTCTGTAACCTAGATAACATATTCAAAAGCAGAGACACTATTTTTCCAACAAAGGTTCGTCTAGTCAAGGCTATGGCTTTTCCTGTGGTCATGTATGGATGTGATAGTTGGACTGTGAAGAAGGCTGAGCGCCAAAGAATTGATGCTTTTGAACTTTGGTGTTGGGGAAGACTCTTCAGAGTGCCTTGGACTGCAAGGAGATCCAACTAGTCCATTCTGAAGAAGATCAGCCCTGGGATTTCTTTGGAAGGAATGATGCTAAAGCTGAAACTCCAGTTCTTTGGCCACCTCATGTGAAGAATTGACTCATTGGAAAAGGCTTTGATGCTGGCAGGGATTGGGGGCAAGAGGAGAAGGGGACGACAGAGGATGTGATGCCTGGATGGCATCACTGACTAGATGGACATGAGTCTGGGTGAACTCCGGGAGTTGGTGATGGACAGGGAGGCCTGGCGTGCTGCAATTCATGGGGTCACAAAGAGTCGGATACGACTGAGCAGCTGATTTGATCTGATCTGATCTGAAGAGAAGGCGAGGGTGGGATGATTTTAGAGGTTAGCATTGAAAAATGTATATTATGATATGAGAAACAGATCTCCAGTTTGGATTTGATACATGAGAGAAGGTCCTCAGGGCTGGTGCGCTGGGATGATCCTGAGGGATGGGATGGGGAGGGATGTGGAAGGAATGTTCATATCAGGAACACATGTAAACACATGGCTGATTCATGCCAATGTATGGAAAACCAACTACAATATTTTATTTTATTTTATTTTTGCTCCCATGTTCTGGCTATTATAAACAGTGCTGCGATGAATATTGGGGTACACGTGTCTCTTTCCCTTCTGGTTTCCTCAGTGTGTATGCCCAGCAGTGGGATTACTGGATCATAAGGCAGTTCTATTTCTAGTTTTTTAAGGAATCTCCACACTGTTCTCCCTAGTGGCTGTACTAGTTTGCATTCCCACCAACAGTGTAAGAGGGTTCCCTTTTCTCCACACCCTCTCCAGCATTTATTATTTGTAGACTTTTGGATTGCAGCCATTCTGACTGGTGTGAAATGGTACCTCATAGTGGTTTTGATTTGCATTTCTCTGATAATGAGTGATGTTGAGCATCTTTTCATGTGTATGTTAGCCATCTGTATGTCTTCCTTGGAGAAATGTCTATTTAGATCTTTGGCCCATTTTTTGATTGGGTCATTTATTTTTCTGGAGTTGAGCTGGAGGAGTTGCTTGTATATTTTTGAGATTAGTTGTTTGTCAGTTGCTTCATTTGTTATTATTTTCTCCCATTCTGAAGGCTGTCTTTTCACCTTGCTAATAGTTTCCTTTGATGTGCAGAAGCTTTTAAGTTTAATTAGGTCCCATTTGTTTATTTTTGCTTTGATTTCCAATATTCTGGGAGGTGGGTCATAGAGGATCCTGCTGTGATGTATGGAAGAGAGTGTTTTGCCTATGTTCTCCTCTAGGAGTTTTATAGTTTCTGGTCTTACGTTGAGATCTTTAATCCATTTTGAGTTTATTTTTGTATATGGTGTTACAAAGTGTTCTAGTTTCATTCTTCTACAAGTGGTTGACCAGATTTCCCAGCACCACTTGTTAAAGAGATTGTCTTTAATCCATTGTATATTATTGCCTCCTTTGTCAAAGATAAGGTGTCCATATGTGCGTGGATTTATCTCTGGGCTTTCTATTTTGTTCCATTGATCTATATTTCTGTCCTTGTGCCAGTACCATACTGTTTTGATAATTGTGGCTTTATAGTAGAGCCTGAAGTCAGGTAGGTTGATTCCTCCAGTTCCATTTTTCTTTGTCAAGATCGCTTTGGCTATTCGAGGTTTTTTGTATTTCCATACAAATTGTGAAATTATTTGTTCTAGCTCTGTGAAGAATACTGTTGGCAGATTGATAGGGATTGCATTGAATCTATAAATTGCCTTGGGTAGTGTACTCATTTTCACTATATTGATTCTTCCAATCCATGAACATGGTATATTTCTCCATCTATTAGTGTCCTCTTTGATTTCTTTCACCAGTGTTTTATAGTTTTCTATATATAGGTCTTTAGTTTCTTTAGGGAGATATATTCCTAAGTATTTTATTCTTTTCGTTGCAATGGTGAATGGAATTGTTTCCTTAATTTCTCTTTCTGTTTTCTCATTATTAGTGTATAGGAATGCAAGGGATTTCTGTGTGTTGATTTTATATCCTGCAACTTTACTATAATCATTGATTAGTTCTAGTAATTTTCTGGTGGAGTCTTTAGGGTTTTCTATCTAGAGGATCATGTCATCTGCAAATAGTGAGAGTTTTACTTCTTCTTTTCCAATTTGGATTCCTTTTATTTCTTTTTCTGCTCTGATTGCTGTGGCCAAAACTTCCAAAACTATGTTGAATAGTAATGGTGAAAGTGGGCACCCTTGTCTTGTTCCTGACTTTAGAGGAAATGCTTTCAATTTTTCACCATTGAGGATAATGTTTGCTGTGGGTTTGTCATATATAGCTTTTATTATGTTGAGGTATGTTCCTTCTATTCCTGCTTTCTGGAGAGTTTTTATCATAAATGGGTGTTGAATTTTGTCAAAGGCTTTCTCTGCATCTTTTGAGATAATCATATGGTTTTTAGTTTTCAATTTGTTAATGTGGTGTATTACATTGATTGATTTTCGGATATTGAAAAATCTTCATCCCTGGGATAAAGCCCACTTAGTCATGGTGTATGATCTTTTTAATGTGTTGTTGGATTCTGATTGCTAGAATTTTGTTTAGGATTTTTGCATCTATGTTCATCAGTGATATTGGCCTGTAGTTTTCTTTTTTTGTGGGATCTTTGTCAGGTTTTGGTATTAGGGTGATGGTGGCCTCATAGAATGAATTTGGAAGTTTACCTTCCTCTGCAATTTTCTGGAAGAGTTTGAGCAGGATAGGTGTTAGCTCTTCTCTAAATTTTTGGTAGAATTCAGCTGTGAAGCCGTCTGGACCTGGGCTTTTGTTTGCTGGAAGATTTTTTATTACAGTTTCAATTTCCGTGCTTGTGATGGGTTTTTTAAGGTTTTCTATTTCTTCCTGGTCGAGTTTTGGAAAGTTGTAGTTTTCTAAGAATTTGTCCATTTCTTCCTCGTTGTCCATTTTATTGGCATATAATTGTTGATAATAGTCTCTTATGATCCTTTGTATTTCTGTGTTGTCTGTTGTGATCTCTCCATTTTCGTTTCTAATTTTATTGATTTGATTTTTCTCCCCTTGTTTCTTGATGAGTCTGGCTAACGGTTTGTCAATTTTATTTATCCTTTCAAAGAACCAGCTTTTGGCTTTGTTGATTTTTGCTATGGTCTCTTTTCTTTCTTTTGCATTTATTTCTGCTCTAATTTTTAAGATTTCTTTCCTTCTACTAACCCTGGGGTTCTTCATTTCTTCCTTTTCTAGTTGCTTTAGTTGTAGAGTTAGGTTATTTATTTGACTTTTTTCTTGTTTCTTGAGGTGTGCCTGTATTGCTATGAACTTTCCCCTTAGGACTGCTTTTACTGTGTCCCACAGGTTTTGGGTTGTTGTGTTTTCATTTTCAATCGTTTCTATGCAAATTTTGATTTCTTTTTTGATTTCTTCTGTGATTTGTTGGTTATTCAGCAGCGTGTTGTTCAGCCTCCATATGTTGGAATTTTTAATAGTTTTTCTCCTGTAATTGAGATCTAATCTTACTGCATTGTGGTCAGAAAAGATGCTTGGAATTATTTCTATTTTTTTGAATTTACCAAGGCTAGCTTTATGGCCCAGGATGTGATCGATCCTGGAGAAGGTTCCATGTGCGCTTGAGAAAAAGGTGAAATTCATTGTTTTGGGATGAAATGTCCTATAGGTATCAATTAGGTCTAACTGGTCTATTGCGTCGTTTAAAGTTTGTGTTTCCTTGTTAATTTTCTGTTTAGTTGATCTATCCATAGGTGTGAGTGGGGTATTAAAGTCTCCCACTATTATTGTGTTATTGTTAATTTCTCCTTTCATGCTTGTTAGCATTTTTCTTACATACTGCGGTGCCCCCGTGTTGGGTGCATATATATTTATAATTGTTATATCTTCTTCTTGGATTGATCCTTTGATCATTATGTAGTGACCTTCTTTGTCTCTTTTCACAACCTTTGTTTTAAAGTCTTTTTTATCTGATATGAGTATTGCTACTCCTGCTTTCTTTTGGTCCCTATTTGCATGGAAAATCTTTTTCCAGCCCTTCACTTTCAGTCTGTATGTGTCCCCTGTTTTGAGGTGGGTCTCTTGTAGACAACATATGTAGGGGTCTTGTTTTTGTATCCATTCAGCCAGTCTTTGTCTTTTGGTTGGGGCATTCAACCCATTTACGTTTAAGGTAATTACTGATAAGTATGGTCCCGTTGCCATTTACTTTATTGTTTTGGGTTCGAATTTATACACCATTTTTGTGTTTCCTGTCTAAAGAATATCCTTTAGTATTTGTTGTAGAGATGGTTTGGTGGTGCAGAATTCTCTCAGCTTTTCCTTGTCTGAGAAGCTTTTGATTTCTCCTTCATACTTGAATGAAATCCTTGCTGGGTACAATAATTTGGGCTGTAGGTTATTTTCTTTCATCATTTTAAGTATGTCTTGCCATTCCCTTCTGGCTTGAAGAGTTTCTATTGAAAGATCAGCTGTTATCCTTATGGGAATTCCCTTGTGTGTTATTTGTTGTTTTTCCCTTGCTGCTTTTAATATTTGTTCTTTGTGTTTGATCTTTGTTAATTTGATTAATATGTGTCTTGGGGTGTTTCGCCTTGGGTTTATCCTGTTTGCGACTCTCTGGGCTTCTTGGACTTGGGTGATTATTTCCTTCCCCATTTTAGGGAAGTTTTCAACTATTATCTCCTCAAGTATTTTCTCATGGTCTTTCTTTTTGTCTTCTTCTTCTGGAACCCCTATGATTTGAATGTTGTAGCGTTTAATATTGTCCTGGAGGTCTCTGAGATTGTCCTCATTTCTTTTAATTCGTTTTTCTTTTATTCTCTCTGATTCATTTATTCTACCATTCTATCTTCTAATTCACTAATCCTATCTTCTGCCTCTGTTATTCTACTATTTGTTGCCTCCAGAGTGTTTTTAATTTCAATTATTGCATTATTCATTATATATTGACTCTTTTTTATTTCTTCTAGGTCCTTGTTAAACCTTTCTTGCATCTTCTCAATCCTTGTCTCCAAGCTATTTATCTGTGATTCCATTTTAATTTCAAGATTTTGGATCAATTTCACTATCATTATTCGGAATTCTTTATCAGGTAGATTCCCTATCTCTTCCTCTTTTGTTTGGTTTGGTGGGCATTTATCCTGTTCCTTTATCTGCTGGTTATTCCTGTGTCTCTTCATCTTGTTTAAATTGCTGAGTTTGGGGTGTCCTTTCTGTATTCTGGCAGTTTGTGGAGTTCTCTTTATTGTGGCTTTTCCTCGCTGTGTGTGGGTTTGTACAGGTGGCTTGTCAAGGTTTCCTGGTTAGGGAAGCTTGTGTCGGTGTTCTGATGGGTGGAGCTGTATTTCTTCTCTTTGTTCAGTCGCGCTGTGGGGAGGGAGGGAGGGATGCTGCAAACAAATAACACTGGCGTGCGCTCGCAGTGCCTCAGCCACACTGGGTCTGCCCCCGCTCATGGCACGTGTAGCCTCCCTGCCCACACTGCTCGGGCTCTAGGTTGTTCCTCCGGAAACAATCCGAGGCTGGCCCTGGGCTGCATGTACCTCCCACGTCCAAGCCGCTCAGGTTCAGGCGCTCGGGCAGTCCTCAGAGGCGCAGACTCAGTTGGGCCTGAGTTTTGTGCTGTTCCCAGGTCCGAGCAGCTCAAGTGATGAGGTGTTTGGCGAGCACCAATGCTGCGACTTATCGCCTCCCAGCCACTCGGTTATCTGGGTATAAAACCGCGCACCTTCTCAGGCAGATGTTAACCGTCCAGACCCCCAAGAAGTTTTAATTAGCAAAGAAGCCGGCTTACAGTTTTATAGATAATGTCTCTCTGGGGCTGCGATTGCCCCCTTCCGGCTCTGGCTGCCTGTCACTGGAGGGGGAAGGTCTGCAGCCAGCTATCTCTGTTCAGTTCTTTGTTCCCTGCGCGGGCCTGGCGGTGTCTTAGGTTGGGGCTGGCTTTTCGCGTGGTAGATATCCCACAGTCTAGTTTGCTAGCCCAAATTATTTCGCTCAGATAGTGCTCAGGGTATTCAGGCCAGATTCTTACTCTAAGCGATGCAGCCCGCGCTGCGCCTCCCTGCCCAGCCCCCGCTTGCTAATGGTGCGTGCAGGCGTCTGCGCTGCTTCTCCGCTGGGGGAGTTACTGTAGGACTCGCAATCTTCGAGTTTTAATTGTTTATTTATTTTTTCTCCCCGTTATGTTGCCCTCTGTGCTTCCAAAGCTCGGCACAGATTCGGCAGTGAGAAGGTTTCCTGGTGTTTGGAAACTTCTCTCTTTTTAAGACTCCCTTCCCGGCATGGAACTCCGTCCCTCCCTCTTTTGTCTCTTTTTTTGTCTTTTATATTTTTTCCTACTTCCTTTCGAAGAGTTGGATTACTTTTCTGGGTGCCTGATGTCCTCTGCCGGCATTCAGAAGTTGTTTTGTGGAATGTACTCGACGTTTAAATGCTCTTTTGATGAATTTGTAGGGGAGAAAGTGTTCTCCCCGTCCTACTCCTCCATCATCTTAGACTAGTCTCCAATATTTTAAAGTAATTAGGCCCCAATTAATATAAATGAAATTTAAATATATATATATACTTTAAAAAAAGCCTGCTGGGTTTCTCCAGTGATCCTGTGGGTTTAGAATTTCCCTGCCAATGCAGGGGACGTGGGTTCGATCCTTGGTCTGAAGATATGGCACATGCTACCAAAGTAGATAACCCTTTTTGCCCCAACTACCTAATCTGGGCGTCCTAGGGCTTCTGTTTGCAATGGAAGGGAGTACCATGAGACACTAGCTAACTGCAATGAAGAGTAGTCCCCAACTACTGTAACTTGAGAAACTTTGTGCACAGCAATGAAGAAAGTGCAGCCATAAATAAATAAATAATTTCTAAAAAATATAAATAAATTCTAGATTTTTAAATTTCTTCCATATAATATGAATTTCCTGTATTTCATTGAATATCCAGATGTTGGATTGACTGCTTGAAATATGGAATTCCTCTCTTTCAAATATTAAAATCAAGGGCACTATTCCTAAATGAAATATAAATTCTCTATATTTCACATATAAGAATTTTGGTGTAGATTTTCTTATATGAGTCTCTAAATTTCACATAGGAAAACATAGGTGTCAATTCTATTTGAAAGTTGCTATTCTCTATAATTCACTTTTGAAATTCAGGATGATTATGCTTCCTACTGCACATGTGGAATTCCTTAATTTTGTATGAAAATTTGAATGTAGATTTTCATAGATAAACAATGCAAATTTCTGCATTTCAAATTTTTACCACTGAAGCTATCACGGAACTTTAATAGTTTAGGAAAACATCCAAGATTTTCTAAAATTACCACCCAAAAGAGATGCCCTTTTCATGATAGCTGACTGTGATGTAAAACAGGAAGTCAGGAGATACATGGGTAACAGGCAAGTTTGGACTTGGGTACAAAATGATGCAGAACAAAGGCTAAATGCAGTTTTTCAAATACAAAGGTTAAACATAGAAAGACGACAGTGTTCCTGGTCTCCAAAATCATTGGGGACAGTGATTACAGCCACGAAAATAGGACACTCTAGCTCCACGGAAGAAAACCTATGATAAACCTAGATACAATGTGCTGAGAAGCAGAGACATCATTCTGTTGACAAAGGTCCGTTTAGGCAAAGCTGGTTTTTCCTTCCCCCCACCCCCAGGCAAAGCTAGTTTTTCCTCTCCCCGCCCCCTCAGGGGATATGTATGGATGTCCATCTTGTGTGAGCCTACAAAGCATGGCTTAGTTCCACTGAGTTAGACAAGCCGAGGTACATGTGATAGATTGGTTAAGTTTCTGCGATGGTGGTTTCAGTGTTTCTGCCCCCTAATGCCCTCTCTCAGCACCTACCATCTTACTGGGATTTCTCTTACCTTGGATGTGCAGTATCTCTTCACTCCTGCTACTGCAAAGTACAGCCGCTGCTCCTTACTTTGGACGTGGGATATCTCCTCTTGACTGCTGGCGGTTCCAGTGCCACAGAGCCACAGCTCGCCGCTCTAGTGAATTAGGAAAACTCAGTAATGTCCACAGGAATGGAATGTCAGTTTGCATTCCAATCCCAAAGAGAGGTAATGCCAAAGAATACTCAAACTACAACACAATTGCCTTCATCTCATGAACTAGTAAAGTAATACTCAAAATTCTCCAAGGTAGGCTTCAACAATATGTGAACTGTGAACTTCCAGATGTTCAAGCTGGTTTTGGAAAAGACAGAGGAACTAGAGATCAAATTGCAAACATCTGCTGGATCTCTGAAAAAGCAAGAGAGTTTCAGAAAAACATCAATTTCTGCTTTATTGACTATGCCAAAGACTTTGACTCTATGGATCACAACAAACTGAAAAATTCTACAAGAAATGGGAGTATCAGACCACCTGGGCTGTCTCTTGATAAATCTGGATGCAGGTCAGTAAGAAACAGTTAGAACAAGGCATAGAAGAGCAGGCTGGTTCAAATAGGAAATGGAGTAGGTCAAGGCTGTATTGTCACCCTGCTTATTTAATTTATATGCATAATACATCATGAGAAACACTGGGTTGTATGAAGTACAAGCTGGAATCAAGCTTGCGCCAAGAAATATCAATAAATATAAACATGCAGATGACACCGCCCTTATGACAGAAAAAACGGAATATCTAAAAGTCTCTTGATGAAAGTGAAAAAGAGTGAAAAAATGACTTAAAATTCAACATTCAGAAAACTAAGATCATGGTATCTGGTCCCATCACTTCATGCCAAATAGATAGGGAAACAATGTTAGACCTTATTTATTTTATTGGTGGATGGTGGGTCCAAATCACTGCAGATGGTGACTGTATCCATGAAATTAAAAGATGCTTCCTCTTTGAAAGAAAATTTATGAGCAACCTACACTGTCTATTAAAAAGCAGAGACATTACTTTGCCAACAAATGTCTGTCTAGTCAAGGCTACTGTTTCTCCAGTAGTCATATATGAATGTGACAGTTGGACTATATAGAAAGCTGAGAAGAATAAATGATGCTTTTGAACTGTGATTTTGGAGAAGACTCTTGAGAAACCCTTGGACTGCAGGAGATCCAATCATTCCATCTTAAGGAGTTCAGTCCCTGGATGTTCACTTGAAAAACTGCTGTTGAAGCTGAAATTCCAATACTTTGCCCAACTGATAAGAAGAGCTGACTCATGGGAAAAGACCCTGATGCTGGGAAAGATTGAGGGAAGGAGGACAAGGGGATGACAGAGGATGAAATGGTTGGATGGCATAGCAGACTCAATGGGCATGAGTTTGTGTAGACTCTGGGAGTTGGTGATGGACAGGGAGACCTGGACTCCTGTGGTCCATGTGGTCACAAAGAGTTGGATATGATTGCGAGAATGAACTGAACTGATCTGAGCCGATGTATGGATGTGAGAGTTCGACTATAAAGAAGCCTGAGTATCAAAACTGAGGTTTGAACCCTGTCCTGAAGGCAACTACTGAGAGTCCCTTGAACAGCAGGAGTTCAACCCAGTCAATCCTAAAAGAAACTAACTGTAAATGTTCATTGGAAGGTCTGATGCTGAAGCTCAAGCTCCAATATTTTGGCTAAAGGACTCATGAGAAAAGACTGCCACTCTAACTTGTCATGAAACATTATTGGCTCTAATGTGGGAAAGACTGAGTGAAGGAGAAGAAGGCAACAGAAGTTGAGTTGCTTGGACGTCCATCCTGGAATCTCTTGACTCAACAAAGGTGAGTCTGAGCAAAGTGTTGGAAACAGGGAAGGGTTGGGAAGGCTGCAGTGATGCTGTCCACGGTGTTACAGTGTTGGAACTGGCCAGTCAACTGAAAACCAGCAAAAACTCTGTCTCATATATGTCAATCAGGAGGAGATTTTTGTACCTGAAATATGGAATTTTCTATATCCCCTTAGGAAAATTAAATGCTTCTTTATGAATTACGGATATCTCTCTATTTCATTTATGAAAGTCTGGGTGGATATTTCACTTCTTAATCTATGAGAGATTCAATTATTCAGGAAGCAAATTTTAATACAACGATGTTTACATGTAATACAGAGTATTGTACATTTCAAATGTGAAAATGAGGGTATACACGTCCTTATGGGACATGCCATTAGAAAATCTGGGTGTCCATTTTCCTATATTAAAGATGAAATTCTCCGTATTTCCAGGACCAAAAACTGAGCACAGTTTTTGTTACATGAAATATGCAATTGTTTCTATTTCCCTTTTGAAAATATAGCTTTGAACTTTGCAGTATGATAGATGAAATCTGTGGAATTCATGCACTAAAAGGTGGGTCCTTGATAATTTAACATGAATTATGGAATGCACGTTATTTCATGTATAAAAATCAAGGCACATACTTTCTTGCATGAAATATGGTATTCTCAACTGAATGTTAAAATTTAATACCAAACAAAATTCTGTAAAATAATTGTCCATCAGTTAAAAATATATACTAACAAAGTTGCTTAAAACATAGTATTCCTTATATTTTTTATTTCACCATCTAGATGTAGATGTTTCTAACTGAAATAGGAAATTCTCTATATCTCATGTATGTAAATCTGCAAGCAGGGTCTCCAATATGCGGTAGTGAATTCTCTATATTTGACGTAAGAAAAACTGCTGAGGAATCTTGGACATGGCAAAGTCGGATTTTTGTTCCTTTCACATGTGAAAACCAGGCCACAGTTTGTTTTATAAGATATGAACTGTACATATTTCAGATATGAAAATTTGAATGAAGCAGTTTTACATGAAATACACATTTAGTCAAAGCCTTTGTTTATCCAGAAGTCATGTATGGAGGTGAGAGATGAACTATAAAGTAAGGTGAGCAGGAAAATTAATGCTTTTGAACTGTGGTGTTGGAGAAGGCTCTTGAGAGTCTCTTGGATGTCTAGGAGAAATCCAACCAGTCCATCCTAAAGGACATCAATCCTGAATATTCTTTGCAAGGACTGGGGCTAATGGTGAAACTCCAATACTTTGGTCACACGATGTGAAGAACTGACACATTGGAAAGGATCATGATGCTGGGAAAGGTTCAAGGCAGGAGGAGGAGGGACAACACAGGATGAGAAGATTGGATGGAATCACTGAATCAATGGATATGAGACTGAGTAAACTTAGTGAGTTGAGGACAAACAGGGATTCCTGGCAAGCTCCAGTTTACGTGGAGCTTGTTCAAATCAACAAAGATTTGAACATGATTGAGCCACAAAACTGAACCAAACATGGCCCTGTCCATCAGAACAAGAATCAGATTCCCCCTCAGTTAGTCTTTCCCATAAGGAAGTTTCCACAAGCCTCTTATTCTTATTCATCAGAGGGTAAAGAGAATGAAAATCATAATCACAGAAAACTATCCAAACTGATCACATGGTCCATAGCCTTGTCTAACTCAATGAAACTGTGAGTCGTGGGTGTAGGGCCACCCAAGATGGACGGGTCATGGTGAAGCGTTCTGACAAAACGAGGTCCTTGGAGAAGGAAATGGAAAACCTCTTGAGTATCCCTGCTTTGAGAAAGCCGTTAGCAGGATGCTATGGCAAAATATACCATACAGAAAGAAGAACTCCCAAGGGTGGCAGGTGCCTGATATGCTACAGGAGATCAGTTGAGAAGAAACTACAGAAAGAAAATTCTTGTTCCATGAAGGCATGGAACCAGAGAAAAAAGAGCACCCAGTTGTAGATATGACTGGTGATGGAATGAAGTCCGATGCTATAAGGAGTAATGCTGCCATATAACCCAGCAATCCCACTGCTGTGCATACACACTGAGGAAACCAGAATTGAAAGAGCCACGTGTACCCCAATGTTCATCACATCACTGTTTCTAATAGCCAGGACATGGAAGCAACCTAGATGACCATCAGCAGATGAATGGGTAAGAAAGCTGTGGTACAAATACACAATGGAGTATTACTCAGCCATTAAAAAGAATTCATTTGAATCAGTTCTAATGAGGTGGATGGAACTGGAGCCTATTATACAGAGTGACATAAGCCAGACAGAAAAACTCCAATACAATATACGAATGCATATATATGGAACTTAGAAAGATGGTAATGATAACCCTGTATGTGAGAGAGCAAAAGAGACACAAATGTGTAGAACAGTTTTTTGGGCCCTGTGGGAGAGGGAGGGGGCGGATGATTTGGGAGAATGGCATTGAAACATATATAATATCATATAAGAAAAGAACTGCCAGTCAAGGTTCGATGCAGGATGCAGGATACATGAAGCTTGGGGCTGGAGTACTGGGATGACCCAGAGGGACGGTATGGGGAGGGAGGTGGGACGGGGATTCAGGATGGGGAACATGTGTACACGCGTGGCGGATTCATGTTGATGTATGGCAAAACCAGTACAATATTGTCAAGTAATTAGCCTCTAATTAAAATAAATATATTTAAATTTAAAAAAAGAGTAATGTTGCATAGGAACCTGGAAGGTTATGTCCATGAATTACGGAGAATTGCAAGGGGTCAAACAGGGGGTGCCAAGAGTGAGCATCAACATTTTAGGAATCAGTGAACTAAAATGGACTGGAATGGGTGAATTTGACTCAAATGACCATTATGTCTACTACTGTGGGCATGAAGCTCTGAGAAAAAATGGAGTAGTGGCCATAGTCAACAAAGAGTCTGAAATGTAGTACTTGGAGGCAATCTCAAAAATGATAGAATGATCCCTGTTCATTTTCAAAACAAACAATATTACAGTCATCTAGTTCTATGCCACTATAAGTAATAGTAATGTTGAAGGAAATGAAGTAATAGCTTTTTCTATGAAGACCTACAAGAACTTATAGAACATACATGCATAAAATATGTCCTTTTCATCACAGGGGAATGGAATTCAAAATAGGAAGTCAAGAGACACCAGGAGTAGCACGCAAATATGGCCCTGGAGGACAAAATGAAACCACTGAAAAGAAATAGAGTTTTGCCTAGGGAACACACGGCTCATACGAAGCACTCACTTCCAGGAACACCAGAGAAGACTCTACACAAGGACATTACCAGATGCTCATACTGAAATCAGATTGATTCTTTTATTTGTGGCCAAACATGGAGTAACTATATACACTCAGCAAAACAAGACTGGGATCTATTGTAGCTCAGATCATGACCTCCTTGTTGCCAATTTCAGGCTTAAATTGAAAAAAAGTGGGGAAACCACTAGAATTTTCAGGTAGAACCTAAATCATAACCCTTTTGATTACACAGTGAAAGTGACAAATAGATTCAAGAGATTAGATCTGATAGAAAGGGTTTCTGAGTAACTATGGACAGAGGTTTGTGAAAGTGTACAAAAGGCAGTGATCAAGACCATCCTCAAGAAAAAAAAAAAAAAAAAACTGCAAAAAGCCAAAATGGGTGTCTGAATATACCTTACAAGTTACTGAGAAAAGAAGAGAAGAGAAAGCAAAGGAGAAAGACAAAGATATATCCATGTGAATGCAGAATTACAAAGAAGAGGAAGGAGAGATAAGAAAGCTGACTTTAGTGAAGAATGCAAAGAAACAGAGGAAAATAATGTAATGGCAAAGACAAGATATGTTCAAGAAAATTAGAGATACCATGGGAACATTCCATGCAAAGATGGTCGAAATAAAGAACAGAAGTGGTACTGACTTAACAGAAGCAGAATGTATCAAGAAGAGGTGTAAATAATACACAGAAGAACTATACAAAAAGGATCTTCAATATCCAGATATCCACGATGATCGCTCACCTAGAGCCAGGCATCTTGGAATGTGAAATCAAGCCATCCTTATGAATCATCACTATGGAGAAAACTAGTGGAGCTGATGGAATTCCAGTAGACCTATTTCACAGACTAACCGATGATTCTATGAAAGTGCTACATTCAATATGCCAGGACATTTGAAAAACTCACCAGTTGAAACAGGACTGGAAAATATCTGTTTTCAGTCCAATCCTAAAGAAAGGCATTACCAAAGAATGTCCACTATCACACATTTTCCCCCATGTCAAATGGGAGAGAAGTAATGCTCAAAATTCTCCAATCTGGGCTTCAGCAGTTCCTGAACAATGAGCTTCCACATGTTCTAGCTGAATTTAGAAAAGTGTGAGGAACAAAAGATCAAATTGCCAACAACCATGGGGTCATCAAAAAAGTAAGATATATAAAAAAAGAACTGTTTCATTCTTTATACAGAAACCTTTGACTGAGGGGATCAGAAAAAATTGTTAAATACATTCAAAGTGCTGGGAAAACTGACCACCTGACCTGCCTCCTGAGAAATCTGTATCCAGGTGAAGAAGCAACAGGCTATGGAGCAACAGGGTGCTTTCAAATAAGGAAAGGATTATACCAAGGCTGTATATTGTCACCCTGCTTATTTAATTTCAATGCAATGTGCAACATGAGAAATGCCAGGCTGTATGAAGCACAGGCTTTAAATAATACTGCTGGGAGAAATATCAATAAACTCAGAGAAGTAGACGACATCAGCCTTATGGCAGAAAATGAAGAAGAACTAAAGAGCTTCTTGATGAAAATGAAAGAGAAGAGTGAAAAATCTGGCTTAAAATCTCAATATTCAAAGAACTAAGATCATGACTTCTGATACAATCACTGATTAGTAAAGGGATGGAGAAACAATGGAAAGAGCAAAAGACATTATTTTGGTGGGTCCAAAATTGCTTCAGATGTTGACTTCACCATGAAATTAAAACATCCTCCTTGGAAGAAAGCTATGACCAAACTAGATAGCATACTGAAAAGCAGAGACATTGCTTTGCCAACAAAGGCTCACATAGTCAAAGATATGGCTTTTCTAGCAGTCATGTATGGGTGTGAGATTTGGAGTCTAAAGATAGCTGAAGGTGGAAGAATCGATGCTTTTAATCTGTCCTTTTGGTGGAGATTCTTAAGGGTCTCTTGGCCTTAAGGTGGCTAAAGGAAATCGTTTCTGATTATTCATTGGAAGCACTGATTTTGAAGGTGAAACTCCAATAATTTGGCCACCTGATTCAAATAAATGACGCATTTGAAAAGACCCTGACGCTTGGAAAGATTGAAGGCAGGAGAAGAAGAGGATGACAGAAGATGAGGTGGTTGGATGGAATCACCTACTTGATGGACACGAGTTTGGGTATGCTCAAGGAATTGTTGATGGACAGGAAAGCATGGCGTGCTGCAGTCCGTGGGGTCGCAGAGTTGGACAAGATCCAGAAACTGAACTGAACTAAACACAAATGTAGAATCACCTATATTTTTACATGCCAATATAACGATGCTGGATTTACCACCTGATATATTGCATTTCTTTTTCACTTCATGAAAATATGGAAGCTGTTCTTCTTACATGAAAGGTGGAATTCTCTCCACCTCATGCATGAAAATCTGGGCGGTGGTTCTCTACCATTCAATGTGGACATATGTATATTTCACATATGAAAACCATGGCACTGAAGATTTGAATCTTCGATCTGAAGATAAGAAGAACCCGTATGAAATTTCAATTCTATTTCACAAATGAAAATCTGGACACCACTGTTTCTTCATAGAGAGTGTTTGCATTTCTCAAACATATATCAAAACAAAGAGTTTGTTTGATGAAATATGTAATGTTCTGTATCAGCTGTATCACAACTTAGGTGCAAATTTTCCATCTAGAATTTTGGACTTCTACGGGAGAAAGTCAAGTGGAACTCAAAAGCCTCTTGATGAAAGTGAAAGAGGAGAGTGAAAATGTTGCCTTAAAGCTCAACATTCAGAAAACTAAAACCATAGCATCTGGCCCCATCAGTTCATGGGAAATAGATGGGGAAACAGTGGAAACAGTGTCAGACTTTATTTTGAGGGGCTCCAAAATCACTGTAGATGGTGATTTCAGCCATGAAATTAAAAGACGCTTACTCCTTGGAAGAAAAGTTATGACCAACCTAGATAGCATATTGAAAAGCAGAGACATTACTTTGTCAACAAAGTTCCATCTAGTCAAGGCTATGGTTTTTCCAGTAGTCATGTACGGATGTCAGAGTTGGACTGTGAAGAAAGCTGAGTCCTGAAGAATTGATGCTTTTGAACTGTGGTGTTGGAGAAGACTCTTGAGAGTGCCTTGGACTGCAAGGAGATCCAACCAGTCCATTCAAAAGGAGATCAGTCCTGTTTACTTTGGAAGGAACGATGCTAAAGCTGAAACTCCAGTGCTTTGCCCACCTCTTGTGAAGAGTTGGTTGACTCATTGGAAAAGACTCTTATGCTGGGAGGGATTGAGGGCTGGAGGATAAGGGGAAGACAGAGGATGAGATGGCTGGATGGCATCACCCACTCAATGGACTTGAGTTTGAGTAAACTCCAGGAGTTGGTGGTGGACAGGGAGGCCTGGCATGCTGCAATTCATGGGGTCACAAAGAGTCAGACACAACTGAGCGACTGAACTGAACTGAACTGATATAGTATTTGAGATCAGAATGGAGATTTTACCATAAAAACCTGGAAATCTTATATTTCATACAAAGAACGGGTTCTGCAGCTACAGAAACACCTATGTTTCCTGTTTACCTGTTTCCTGTGTCTTGAATATTAATTTGTGTCTGTATATGTGAGATTGTTGACTCTTTTCTGTATATTTTTCTGCGTGGTTGTGTTTTCTTCCACAGTTGATGAAGAGATGAAGCTGACAGATCACAAGATATGTAAGAAGAAGGATCTCTCTTCATTTCCAAGACAAACCATTCAACAGCACAGTAAACCAAGTCTGTGTCCTGACCAGTTATGCTGAAGTAGCTGAAGTGGAACATTTGTATGAAGACTTGAAAGACCATCTAGAACTAACATCCAAAAAAAGACATCATTTTCCCCATAGAGGAATGGAATGCAAATGTAGAAAATCAAGAGATACCTGGAATAACAGACAAATTTGGCATTGGAGTGCAAAAGGAATCCAGTCAAAGTCTAACAGAGTTCTGCCAAGAGAACACACAACATATAGCACGCACCCTGGTCCACCAACACAAGAGAAGACTCTACTCATGGATTCACCGTAAGTTCAGGACTGACATCACATTGCAGCCAAAATGGAGAAGCAATATGTAGTCAGCAAAAACAGGATGGTGACCTGACTATGGCTCAAATCATGAATTCCTTATTGCCAAATTCAGACTTAAAATTTTAAAGTAGAGAAAAACATTAGACTATTCAGGTATAACCTAAGTCAAATCCCTTAAGAAAGGCTTCCTCAGTGATCAATGCAAAGAAATAGAGAAAAATAATAGAATGGGTATGACTTGAAGTCTCTCTAAAAAATTAGAGATACCGAGGAAATATTGCATGCAAAGTTGGTCAAAATAAAAGAAACTTCACGGACCTAATGGAAGCAGAAGATACTAAGAAGAGGTGGCAAGAATACACAGATCAGATCAGTCGCTCAGTCGTGTCCCCATGAATCACAGCACCCCATGCATGCCAGGCCTCCCTGTCCGCACCAAATCCCGGAGTTCACTCAGACTCACATCCATCGAGTCAGTAACGCCATCCAGCCATCTCATCCTCTGTCGTCCCCTTCTTCTCCTGCCCCCAATCCCTCCCAGCATCAGAGTCTTTTCCAATGAGTCAACTCTTCACATGAGGTGCCCAGAGTACTGGAGTTTCAGCTTTAGCATCATTCCTTCCAAATAAATCCCAGGGCTGATCTTCAGAATGGACTGCTTGGATCTCCTTGCAGTCCAAGGGACTCTCAAGAGTCTTCTCCAACACCACAGTTCAAAAGCATCAATTCTTCAGCGCTCACAGAAGAACTGCACAAAGAAAGTACTCATGAACCAGATAGCCAAAATGACCACGCACCTAGAGCCAGACATCTTAGAATGTGAAGTCAAGGAGTCCTTATGAAGCATCCTTATGAACAACGCTTGTGGAATTGATGGAATTCTACTTGAGTTATTTCATAGCTATGGGAATGCTTCATTCAATATGCCAGCAAATTTGGAAAACTCAACAGTGGACAAAGAACTGGGAAAGTTCATCCAATTCCATAGACAGGCAATTCCAAAAACTGTTCACACAACCATACAATTGTCCTCATCTAAAACGGAAGCAAAGTAATGTTCAAAATTCTCCAAGCCAGGCTTCAACAGTACATGAACCATGAAATCCCTGATGTTCAAGCTGGATTTAATAAAGGCAGAGGAACTAATAATCAAATATCCAACATGTGTGGGGTTATCAAAGTGACAAGAGAGCTCCAAAGGTGGGGAAAATCTATTTCTTCTTCATTGTTTTTACCAAAGCTTTTGACTGTGTGGATCAAAACAAACTGGAAAATTCTTAAAGTGATAGGAATACCGGATCACCTTACCTGCCTCCAGGAAATCTGTTTCAGCTCAAGAAGCAACAGTTAGAACTGAATGTAAAACAACTGAATGCTTCTCAAAAGGAAAAGGGTATGACAAGGCTGCATACTGTCACCCTGCTTATTTAAATCGTATGTAATGTTCACTTCAATAGTTCAGTGGTGTCCAACTCTTTGTGACCCCATGAACCACAGCATGCCAGGCCTCCTTGTCCGTGACCAGCTCCTTGAGTTTACCCACTCATGTCAATTGTGTTGGAGATGCTATCTAACCATCTCATCCTCTGCCATCCCTTTATCTTCCTGCCCTCAATATTTTGAAGTATCAGAAGCTTTTCCGTGAGTCAATTGCTTGCATCAGGTGGCCAAAGTATTTCAGTTTCAGCTTCAACATCAATCCTTCCAGTGAAAGCCCAGGACTGATCTCTTCTAGGATGTACTCATTGGACCTCCTTGCAGTCCAAGGCACTTTCAAGACTCTCCTCTAACATCACATTTCAAAAGTATCAATTCTTGGTTCTTAACTTTCTTTATAGTCCAAATAACACATCCATACATGACTACAGGAAAAACCATAGCCTTGACTAGACAGACCTTTGTTGGCAAACTAATGTTTCTGCTTTTTAATATGTTGTCTAGGTTGGTGATAACATTCCTTCCAAGGAGTAAGCATTTTTAATTTAATGGCTTCAATCATCATCTGAAGTGATTTGGAGACGCACCAACAAAAATAAATAAATAAATAAAAATTAAAATAATGTCAGGCACTGTTTCCACCATTTCCCATTCTATTTGGCATGAAATGATGGGGCCAGAGTCCATGATCTTAGTTTTTGTAAATGCTGGGGTTTAAGCCAAATTGTTCACTCTCCTCATTACTTTAATCAAGAAGCTCTTTAGTTGTTCGTCACTTTCTGCCCTATGTGTGGTGTTGTCTTCGTATCTGACATTATTGATATTCCTTCCAGCAATCTTGCTTCCAGCTTGTGTTTCTTTCAGCCTAGCTTTTCTCATGATGTACTCTACATTTAAGTTAAATAAGTAGGGTGACAATATACAGCCTTGGCATACTCCTTTTCCTATTTGGAACCAAAATGCTGTTCCATCTCCAGCTCCAGCTGTTGCTTCCAGACCTGCATACAAGTTTCTTAGGAGTCAGGTCAGGTGGTCTGGTATTCCCATCTCTTTCAGAATTTTCCATAGTTTATTGTGATCCACACAGTCAAAGGCTTTGGCATAGTCAAACAAGCAGAAATAGATATTTTTCTGGAACTCTCTTGCTTTTTTGATGATAGTAGCTGCTGCTGCTGCTGTTAAATCACTTCAGTCGTGTCTGACTCTGTGTGACCACATAGACGGCAGCCCACCAGGCTCCCCCATCGCTGGGATTCTCCAGGAAAGAACACTGGAGTGGTTTGCCATTTCCTTCTCCAATACCTGAAAGTGAAAATGAAGTTGCTCAGTCGTGTCTGACCCTCGGTGGCCCCATGGACTGCAGCCTTCCAGGCTCCTCCATCCATGGGATTTTCCAGGCAGGAATACTGAGGTGGGGGTGCCATTGCCTTGATGTTGGCAATTTGATGTCTGGTTCGTCTGCCTTTTCTAAAACCACTTTAAGCATCTAGGACTTCATGGTTACACATATCGAACTCTGGCTTCGAGAATTTTGAGCATTATTTACTAGTGAGTGAGGTGAGCGCAATTGTGCGATAGTTTGAGCATTCTTTGGCATTGCCTTTCTTTGGGATTGGAATGAAAGCTGACTGTTTCCAGTCCTGTGACCACCGCTGAGTTTTCCAAATTTGCTAACATATTGAGTGCAAAACTTTCACAGCATCATCTTTTAGGATTTCTCATAGCTGAACTGGAATTCCATCACCTCCACTGGCTTTGTTAATAGTGATGTTTCCTAAGGCCCACTTGACTTCTCATTCCAGGATGTCTGGCTCTAGGTGAGACTAAGTGATAACACCATTGTGATTATCTAGGTCATGAAAATGTTTTTTGTATAGTTCTTCTGTGTATTCTTGAGACCCCTTAATATCTTCTGCTTCTGATAGGTCCATACCATTTCTGTTCTTTATTGAGGCCATTTTGGCAAGAAATGTTCCCTTGGTATGTCTAATTTTTTGAATAGACTCTAGTCTTTCCCATTCTATTGTTCTCCTCTATTTCTTTGCATTGATTGCTAAGGAAGACTTTCTAACACTCCATGATATTCTTTGTAACTCTGCATTGAAATAGATAAATCTTTCCTTTTCTCCTTTGCTTTTGTCTTGTCTTCTTTAACAGTTCTTTGTAAGGCCTTCTCAGACAGCCACTTTGCTTTTTTTTTTTTTTTTCCTTTTTCTTTGTGCTGGGGATGGTCTTGATTTCTGTTCCCTGTACAATGTCACAAACCTCCGTCCATAGTTCATATGTCGTGTACAACGTGCTAAATGCCAGGCTTGAAGAAGCACAAGCATGAATCAAGAATGCTGGGAGAAATATCAACAGCCTCAGATACTTAGACGAAATCACTCTTATGGCAAAAAGTGAAGAAATGTAAAAAAGCTCTTGATGAAAATGAAAAAGAGTGAAAAATGTGGTTTAATACTCAACATTCAAAAAGTAAGATCATGATAACTGGTCTCATCATTGCTTAGCAAATGGATGGAGAAACAATGAAAATACCAAAAGACTTTATTTTGGGGGGCTCCAAAATTATTGGAGATTGTGACTGCAGCCATGAAATTAAACGGTACTTACTGTTTGGATGAAAAGCCGGGAACTACCTAGACAACATATTCAAAAACAGAGACATTGTTTGCCAGCAAAGGTCCACCTGGTCAAAGCTATGGTTTTTCCAGAGGTCATGACTGGAAAGACAGCTGAGCATGGAGGAATTGATGCTTTTATTTATTTATTTATTTTTATTTTTTTTTTTTTGGTGAACAAGGCCCACACTTTATTTTCCAAAGTAGTTTTTATACCTTAAGTTATGCATAGAGGATAATGGGGGAAAGGGTAGAGTCATACAGTAAGCCAGGCTTTCTTCCTGCAAACTTATCACATGCAAAAGTTTAGGTGATTTGCATCATCTTCTGGCCCAGAGGACTGTTAACATTTTAAGATCATTTCTTCAGAAAACTTATTTTTCTCTGAAGGTGATTAGTCAGGTGCCACCATCCAAAAGCATTAGATAAAGTTGCATTCCTATAGGGTAAAGGTGTGGTGGGCTACAACAAGAAAAATAATTAACTCAAGGGTCCAAGGTTACAAACATTAAAGCTACTACTTACACCAATTATATTAATAAATACACTGCCAGGGACACAGCAGGTAAGGGATATGGAAACTTAGCAACAAACATTGGCCTAACAAGTGAAAAACCCTTCACCAATACAATTTCTTTCTTTCTTTTTTTTCCTTTTTTTGAATTTTTTTTTTTATTTTTTAAACTTTACATAATTGTATTAGTTTTGCCAAATATCAAAATGAATCCGCCACAGGTATACATGTGTTCCCCATCCTGAACCCTCCTCCCTCCCCATACCATCCCTCTGGGTCATCCCAGTGCACCAGCCCCAAGCATCCAGTATCGTGCATCGAAGCTGGACTGGCAACTCGTTTCATAGGAAAGGAGTTGATGCTTTTAAAATGTGGTGTTGGTGAAGACTCTTGAGAGTCACTTCCACTGCAAGGATGTTAAAGTAAATCAGTCCTGAATATACATTGGAAGCACTAATCCTGAAGCTGAAACTTCAATAGTCTGGACACTTGATGTGAAGAATGGACTCATTGGACAAGACCCTGATGCTGGGAATCATTGAAGGCAATAAGAGAAGAGGACAACAGAGGATTATATGGTTAGATGGCATCATCAACTTGATGGACATGAGTTTACAGAGGTTCTGGGTGTTGGTGATAGACACGGACACGTGACATGCTGCAGTACATGGGGTCATTAAAGTTGAACACGACTGAGAGACTGAACTGAACTGATCTCAAATGTAGAAGTACCTATATTTTTACATGCAAATATAGTGATGCTTGTTTCCCTCCATGATATATCACAGTTTTTATCTCACTTTATGAAAATCTTGAACCTCTTTTTCTTATGTGAAATTTGGACTTGTCCATCCTTCATATCTATCTAGATGGTGGTTTTCTACCATTAAATGTGAAGTTCTGGATATTTCACATAGGACAATCTTGGCAGTGGTTTCTGAAGATATGGAAAACCCTTATGAAAATGGAATTATCTCTATTGTACAAATGAAAATCAGGGCACCCCTTTTTTTAAGTGAAGTAAGGAGTTTGCTGTATTTCTAATAATATATACCAAAACAAAGGATTGATTCCACGAAGTGGGGAATGGTTTGAATGTACTGCATGAAAACCTAGGTGCTAAGTCTCCATCATGGAACTTGGACTTCTCTATACTTCATATTTCAGCTTAGAATGGAGATTTTCCTATAAGAAAATGGAAATAGCTGTATTTCATATGAAGCACTGGAAACATCTATATTCACTGTTTGCTTATGTTTCCACGTGCCTTAAACATTTGTGTGCCTACCCACATGAGTTTGTTGCCCACGTTTTTGTGATTTTCTGTGTGGATTGTGTCCAACCACAGCTGACAGAAATGAATGTTACAGACCGTGAGATATGGAGCAAGCAGAAGGCTGCACCAGGCATCCACAGAGTGTGGGAGACTGGCCCATGCATCTCTGAGGTCGTCCTGTTCAAGACAGGAATGAGGAAAGAATGGCCAGTGACAACACAGAACAGTGTATTCACAAATTTGGGCTTACATCAAGAGACATAAAGAAGCTCACAGTGTCTGCTGTGTTGATGTGTGTGTGTACATAAAATGTATGTGGAAGGCTTGAGGACTCATCCAGTGTAAATCCAGTGGTGTGGGGCTTTTAAAGCATAGCCTGTGGACCTTTCAGTCTATGATAACTGGGCTGGCCTGTCGAAATGGTGGATATGGCTATAACTGGATCTAAGTCTGTGAAGAGGTGAAGGTCCTTCAGAAAAGAGTAGAGACTGGAAGGAGGAGGAACAGAAAGATAAGATACTGCACTGGAGAAGTTTTCAATATTAGAGGAAGGCTCTGGGATAGTGCTGCCTTGGGCCAGCCCATCAAAAAGCACATTCTCTCTTTACACGTCACAAATAATATCATCATGTGAGACAAATGACATGATAAGGTAGGATTCTTCATTGTGAAAAGACAGACATCCTAGAAGAGAAGAGGTGACCTTCGCTCTGTCCATGGGCTTCTAGCCTATCTGACAGTGCAGAAAGGTGAAGAAATTTCAGAGATGGGATGTAGACATTTTGCCCTTTGCCGGTTTGTGCCCATGAGTAAGTGAGGATGGCAAAGTAGATGGGTTTGAATTCATCTTTTCCTGTGAGAGATCCAAAATTACAGCTTTCTGCTGAATGATCATTGACAGGAGAATGTTGGGTCCCACCAAAAAGAAAAACAACAACAACAACAACAACAACAATAAAAAGACATGTCCATGGCAAAGGAAAAGAGCCAACAAGATTGTAGAAGGGGTGAATTTCCATTTAAAATCAATACCTACCAGCCACACTGAGAGTGCTCAATAAAATATTTTGTGCACCTATACCCAAGGAATGCACAAAGACAGAGTCAGAACTGCTTTTGAGTGATTGAGTGTCTCTTGCAGAAGCATGGGTCAGCAATGGCCTAACATGGAAGCGAGGCTCTGTCTGCTACAGACCTTGTTCATGCAGTTTGTGATATAAGCCCTCTCAGAGGAGGTAACCTTTCAACCCACCAAAAAGTGGCCTAGTGCACAATCCATAAATTGCAGGATAATTATTCTAAAGAAATTCTTGTACAGGTAAGGAAGTTTTAGGACCACTAGAGATTTCTCAACCTGCGGATCTGGCAAAGAGATTGAGAACCCTCAGGGAATTTGACTTTGGAGGCCAGTTGATTTAATTATAGAACTTCCACAGGACTGAAACAGACTGTTGGAGGGCACAAACAAAACCTTGTGTCCACCAGGAGCCAAGAGTAAGGGCAGTGTCCCCACAAAAGACTGAGTCAGACTTGCTTGTGAGTGTCTAGGAGTCTCCAGCAGAGGCATGGTCCAAGAATGGGATGCAGCAGGGTGGTGGGCATTGAATACAAGAGTGCCTGCTCAAGTCCTTTTGAAGAAGGTCCCGATTACTTTCATTACTCATACCATAATTAGGCCTGAACAGGGCCTAGGTTCACTCACAGTCTGTCTCTCCCATCAGGAAGTTTCCACAAGCCTTCTTACCCTTATCCATCAGAGGGCAGACAGAATGAAAACCACAATCGCAGAAAACTAACCAAATTGATCAAATGGATCACAGCCTTGTCTACCTCAATGAAACTATGAGACATGCCATGTAGGGCCACCCAGGATGGATTGGACATGGTGGAGAATTCTGGCAAAATGTGGTTCATTGGAGAAGGGAAATGGAAAAGCACTTCAGTATTCTTGCTTTGAAAACCCCATGAACAATATGATAAGCCAAAAAGATAGGACACTGAAAGGTAAACTCTCCAGGTTTGTCGGTGTCCTCTATGCTTCTGGAAATCACTAAAAAAGAAGAGATGGAGCCAAAGGAAAAACAACACATAATTGTGGATATGACTATGGATAAAAGTACAGTTTGATGCTGTAATGAACGATATTTCATAGGAACCTAGAATGCTAGGTCTATGAAGGAAGGTAAATTGGAGTGGTCAAACAGAAGATGACATGTGTGAACATCAGACTTTCAGGATTCAATGAATTAAAATTCACTGCAATGGACGAATATAATTCAGAGGGCCATTCAAAAGCCCGACAGTTTATACAAATGCACATTTATATAAACACAGGCATTGAGATAAAGCCTCATATTCCTCTTAATTATTTCAGAGTAGAAAGTGAAACTATGAAGGTGAAGATGTAAATTTAATATTGAAATAAGATAAATGTAGGAATTTGTTGGCATCACCAACATAAATTTTAATCTACAATATCCTGCATGATCAGGTTCCTACTTGGGAGATCAGTTGTAATTAGTAATTATATGAAAGAAATTATATGTAATTATATGAAAGATGGCTGATGAGTTGACCTTGAAAGAGAAGTAGTAAATGCATCAGTATTGTTTGCACTGGGAACCATGCCTCCCAGTTGCAGTTTAGGGAAAATATCTTCATGGGCTGACATATTGCTGTTTCTAACTGTAAAGGTACAAGGCTGATCATCAGTCAAAATCATGTATCTGCAAAAGAGATATGATGTGGTACTGAGAAACAGAAATAGTCATAGTAACAAAATTCTCCCTGTGACCATTTGCTTGATTGTAGTTGCTCTGTGAATGCTGATGTAAAAAGATCAACAGATTTTAAACATCAGTTTGATCTATCACACTTTGCTCTTTCAGTCTAACTGACATTGATGATGAAGAAAAAAATCACTTTGAGTTGGGACACTTGCACTAGCAACTATGTGGCTCATAGAAGAATTTCGTATGAAAGACACACTTAGAATTGTGAAGGCTGAAAATACACACTCTCCTCTAGTTTCGGGAAGAATCCAGGAGATATGATCATCCACATTACTCCTTCCTTTAGCATGCTTCATCTTGTAATCTCAAACTAATGAAGGTACTGGAGAGATATTTTTAGTGCCAACTCTTCTTTCCATTCTTAGTAAAACTTGGGGATAGTATCGCTTAACATTTGGATTATGAGATAACTTCAACTAAAACCAAAGAAGAACATTATTAGTGACCTTTCAAACCAAGGTAAAATAGAGAAACATAGCCAGACTCAAAATATCGTTCCTTTAAACATACAAAGATAATAGCCTCAAATAATACACCTCCACTAATAGTTTTAAATATTTAAATATTTGAATTATTTCCTCATGTAACAATATATTATATATCCACACCATATACTCCTTTAAGTGCTTCAGGATTTCTCTCTGGTTCCAAGTTGCTAGGGGAACTTAAAACTTAAATTTGTTACACTTAAAATGTCTTAATATCCAGCTCTTCTCAACTTGAGAAGAATAGAAAAATATTTCAGCAGCATATTATCTCAATTTTAAAGTCAGTTTTAGCTACCTATGTTAACACAGTTAAATTGTCACTATATTTTAAAAATATATATTTCCTATAATAATTGAAATTTATGGAGTGCCTTACTCAAAACAGAGACTTCTTTTTCTCCTGCCAGACGGTCAGCTAGTGAAGCAGATCTTTGAAAAAGCCATCACATTTTACAGGTGCTTGGAGTTTTGGAACCCTGGTGGTGTCAGTTTTTCTGAGAAGCCAGCAATCACAGGCAGAAATGATATGGCGCTAATGCGATCATCTTCTAGCTTGTGGTGACAGAAGCATGGGTGGTAGTTCTGGCTAGTCTTTTCTATCACCTGATAGTAGGTCTTAGTATGTGGCAAGAGGGGAAAATTCAATACTCTCACCACCTCGCTGGGTGACTTGAGCCCTAAGGTCCTGCTTCTTTGTCAGTTTGGGAATTTTCAAAAGCCATTCCTTTCTACACACCTTGTCATCACAGATCCAACATTCCGTCTCCACATAGTCAAAAACCAACCCTCCCAGGTTGGCTTTCTAACCTCATGTTTCATCTTCCAGGCCCTATGCACACTACTTGACCTGCATTGCAGTTTGGGGGATGCAGGACCACACAACACATTCTCTATTTGATTCTCACTCTAGACAAACTAAATGTCATCATCTTCTTCACCTTGCTTCCTTTCAGTCAAAAGAAATTTAAGTTTAGTGAGGTGACTTATCTGAATCCTCAATCTATTCCTTGCTTCTCCAAATCCTAACCCAGGACACATATTTGTTTCTATTTGTCTCGTCCTCCTTCTCCCATCTTCCCTCCGTTCTTCCCAGTTATGTCTACTTTTCATATAGTCTCTCTTAAGCAAGATCGTCTGCTAATATTCATTTGATGCTCTGGAGGAACTGTTGCCTTTATAGAAGGGTTATTTGTGATGCTTCCATGGAGAGAGTTGCACTCAATGTGCTCTTTTATTTTCTGTCAAATCAGAAGTTTTGATTTCCTTTCTAGGCAAACTAGGTAATTCTTTTAGACATGCTGATGAAACAACAAATTTGCTTGACATAAATTAATCTGTCTGATGGGAGGCTACATACATACTCACATAATTGGTACTTCACTAACATGAACATTCCAATAAGCACATTTATTTTTCCTAAAATTTCTGCTAATGAGAAATTCTCATCAACATGAGGAAACATAGTTCTTTTCCAGATAAGTGATGGTACAGGAATTTTTCTCAAAATCAGTCAGTTCCTGAAAATATCTAGCTATTTATCAAAATGTCCTGACGTTTTCCCAGAGCACAGATTCATTCTGTCCTGGAAACTTAGTTGTTTTACAGAGGTGTCAAAGGCCAGAGACTGGCATGATAATAATTTAATTCTTGTATAAGAAGGTGGCAAATGCCCAGGAACGTAAAAATATGTAGATGATAGCTTGAAAAAGAGAGACTGAGGAAAAAAAAAAAAAATATATATATATATATAAGAACAGGCAGGTATAGTTAGTCGTACTCATGTAATATTAATAGGTAAACCTTAAATTGAGTTTGGATCATAGAAAAAAGCAAGGGGGCTTCATAAATTCATCTACATCTACTTTATTATCTCTTACTGGCTTAGACTGTGTGTGAAAATGAGGTCATTCAGTCATGTCTGACTCTTTGTGACCCCATGGACTGTAGCCTACCATTTCCTTCTCCTGGGGATCTTCCAAACCCAGGTACCAAACTGGTTCTGCCCCATTGCAGGCAGATGCTTTATCATCTGATACACCAGGGAAGACCTTTGACTGTGAGGGTCACAACAAATTGTGGAAAATTCTTAAGGAGATAAGAATACCAGACTACTGTCCCTGTTTCCACAGAAGGCTGGAGGCGAGGCAAGTCAAACACAGGAGTTGGAATTGGACAAAGAACAATGAACTGGTACAAAATAGGGAAGGAAATGCTGTGCTATGCTAAGTCACTTCAGTCGTGTCCAACTCTATGTGACCCCATAGACGGCAGCCCACCAGGCTTCCCCTTCCCTGGGATTCTCCAGGCAAGAACACTGGAGTGGGTTGCCACTTCCTTCTCCAGGAAATGGAGAAGGAAATACATCAAGGCTATATATTTTCATCCAGCTTATTTGACTTATGTGCAGAGTACTTCATGGAAAGTAACTTGCTGAAAGAATCTGAAGTGGGAAACAAAATTACTGTGAGAAGTATGAATAACCTTAGTTTTAAGATGACAACATATAAATGGCTGAAAAACACTAGGAACTAAAGGTGAAAGGAGAAATTGAGAAAGCTGAATTAAAACTCAATACAAAAGCAGACACAAAACATAAGATCATGGAATTTGGCCCCATCATTTTGAGATATTTTAATGAGATACAATTGAATTAGTGACAGGTTTCACTTTCTTGATCTCTGATATGACTGCGTGATGTGACTGAAGCCATGAAACAAAAAGGCACTTGCCCATTGGATGAAAAGCTATGACCAATCTCAAAACCATATTACAAAGCTGAGAGATTATTGAAAAAGGCCTGAATGGTCAAAGTTGATTTTCAGGAGTAATGTATGGAGGAGTGAGCAGGAACACAAGAACTGACTGCCAAAATATAGATGCTTTACAACAGGAGGGCTAGAGAAGACATGTTGAGAATGGAGTTCAAACTAATAAAGTGTGAAGGAAATGATTTCAGATTATTCTCAGAAGGACTGATGCTGCACATGAAGAGCCAATATATCAGCCTCTTGAAGCCAAGAGCAAAATCACTGGGAAGAAACTGATGCTGGGAAAGATTGAGCACAGGAGAAGAAGGAAACGACAGAGGGTGAGATGGCTGAAAAGCATTGTTGACTCAAAGGTCATGGGTTTGAATACAACTCTGGGAGATTTGAATGGCAGGTGAGCCCTGGGTTCTTGCTGTACATGGAGTCACAAGAGTCTGACAAGTCTGAGTGACTGAACAACATCAAAAAGTTAGAACTGGCAATGCTTGGGACATGGTTCAGATTGCATGTTAAGTCTGTCATTGTAATTGGAATGATAAGTGAGATTTGGGACATTTAGAAAGAACACAGCTCTTGTCAGTTTCCTTGTTTTCCTCCCTCATATTGTACTTCCCACAATGTCTTTTTAAAGCTTCCCAGAGAAGGAGAACACCGGCGGTGTCGTATGATATCCTGAGATGGAAACCTTATCCCACCTGCCACTTGGATCTATAAGCTTGGCCTTAGGCAGAAGCAGACATTGTCTGTAAATACCTGGTAGAGCTGTCCATCTTCTGATGTGTTAACAGGAATGGTATGTGATCTTAAGGGTTATCTCTAAGTTAAGCACACTTATAGCTTCTCAATCAACCTCTCTTATCCTGGGAGAAGCATCTTTGAGTTGTTTATCCTAGTTGCCCTTAGGAATGCTTACAAGGGGTTCCATTACTGAGCATGGAAGTATGTACGAGACTGGATCCATTTTTGACTTTTACGCTTGGCTTCTGTGTAAATAGACCATTCCTCTTAATGTCAGTTTTTGACTTCAGATAAAGGTTGAGGATTGTGGAAATGTGTGAATGCGTGTGAATGTCCCATAAAACTGAGGGCATGGAGTACACAGTTTTCCTCTTTGAATCAGATCTCAAGGCTTCTGGCTTAATAGATTTGTACTATCAGTGCATCTCAAATATTCATAAAATGTTTATATGATGACTGCCACACAGATTTGAAGCTGGAACTCCTGTATTGTCATCATCTTAGTAGTGTAGTTGGGCTTGGACATTTAAGGTATTATGTAAGAAGTATGTGGGCTATGTTATAACTTCCTTCTATTTTAACTGTCTGTCAGATACTCTTGGGAAGGGGGAAATCAATGTCGACCATGTGGGAATAGAATTATAGATTTCATCCTTAGGTTCTTTGATGCCTAAGAGTATTCTTTGTTATTGGTGAGTGTCCAGCCTCCTGTAGGAAGGTAGTATCCTATTATAGGAAGGCCTGGTTGAAACTTCAGGCATCTACTGAGCCTTCTCTGGTACTGCCATATTAGCAGGTTTGTGTTTTGTTATTGCCAGACATAATAAACATCTAAGGTCCCATTAAATTTTTGCTAGGTGATTGGGAGAGTACCATAGTTTGTACAAAAGTTAGGATGGAGTAGCTTGGTTATTACTGAAATGCTTTCAACTTCTGAAACTCAGCCAGTTGTCTTGAGCTTTTTGGCATTTATTATTATTATTATTATTATGTTTATTTTTTACTTTACAATATTGTATTGGTTTTGCCATACATCAACATGTGTCTGCCAAGGGTGTACGTGTGTTCCCCATCCTGAACCCTCCTTCTAGTTCCCTCCCCATACCATCCCAGTGGTCATCCCAGTGCACCAGCCCCAAGCTTCCTGTATCCTGCATCAAACCTGGACTGGCAATTCATTTCTTTTATGATATTATACATGTTTCAATTTGAATCCATTCTAATGAGGTGGATGAAACTGGAGCCTATTATACAGAGTGAATTAAGCCAGAAAGGACACCAACACAGTATGCTTCTAAGTCACTTCAGTCATGTCCGACTCTGTGTGACCCCATAGACAGCAGCCCACCAGGCTCCGCCATCCCTGAGATTCTTCAGGCAAGAATCCTGGAGTGGATTGCCATTTCCTTCTCCAATGCATGAAGGTGAAAAGTGAAAGTGAAGTCTCTCCATCGTGTCTAATTCTTAGCGATCCCACAGACTACAGCCTACCAGGCTCCTCCGTCCACGGGATTTTCCAGGCAAGAGTACTGGAGTGGGGTGCCATTGCCTTCTCCACAGTATACTAAGGCATATATATGGAATTTAGAAAGATGGTAATGACAACCCTGTATGTGAGACAGGAAAAGAGACACAAATGTATAGAACAGTCTTTTGGACTCTGTGGGAGAGGGAGGGGAGGGATGATTTGAGTGGGCATTTTAATTTGTGCCTCTTTATATTTTTGAATTAGCCATTTCTTCAGCCGAAATCTCTAACATAAAAGTCCAAAGGAGAACCTAGACATACACTCACAAACACATTTTTAATCTGATGTGCACACACACACACAAGCACAGTCTCAGTCTTATATACTCAAAACACAATTATGAAAGGAAAATAAAACCAAAGGACTCACAGAAGGAAACCTACGAACTGCACAGAGTTCTCTGATATTTGTTTTTAGGCTTAAGTTTGGAAGTTATTTTGTAGTTGAATGATTTCAGTCTAGTGACATTTTAAGTCAGAATGCTTTGCTATACATAACGTTGTTCTGGATCCCATGGGATCTTAGAATATTTTGCATGTAAAACTATTCTGTGATTTGCTAAAATGAAAATAATGCAGGGTAACAATGTGGAAGTCATTTTGACCTCGTTAGGCCCTGCAGTTACAATTTTGCTTGTTATATTTTAAGCATCCAATTTCATCCTCTAACCTTCTCCATCCAATATTTCTACTTTTTGCCTCAATTTGCCATATTTACCTCACTTACATTTTTGTTTTTACTTTTACAATTTTCAGTTCAGTTCAGTTCAGTTAAGTCTCTCAGTCATGTCCGATTCTGCAACCCCATAAATTGCAGCAGGCCAGGACTCCCTGTCCATCACCAACTTCCAGAACTCATTCAAACTCACATCCATCGAGTTGGTAATGCCATCCAGCCATCTCATCCTCTGTCGTTCCCTTTTCCTCCTGCCCCAAATCCCTCCCAGCATCAGAGTCTTTTCCAATGAGTCAACCCTTCCCATGAGGTGGCTAAAGTACTGGAGTTTCAGCGTTAGCATCATTCCTTCCAAAGAACACACAGGGCTGATCTCTTTTAGGATGGACTGGTTGGATCTCCTTGCAGTCCAAGGGACTCTCAAGAGTCTTCTCCAACACCACAGTTCAAAAACATCAATTCTTTGGCTCTCAGCTTTCTTCACAGTCCAGCTCTCATTTCCATACATGGCCACTGGAAAAACCATAGCCTTGACTAGATGGACTTTTGTTGGCAAAGTAATGTCTCTATTTTTCAATATGCTCTCTGGGTTGGTCCAAACTTTCCTTCCAAAGAGTAAGTGTCTTTTAATTTCATGACTGCAGTCACCATCTGCAGTGATTTTGGAGCCCCCAAAAATAAAGTCTGACACTGTTTCCACTGAAACCGTTTCCATTGTTTTACAATGAAAGTCTGAATCTGTTTCCATTGTTTTACAATTTTAGGCACCAATTATAAGGTAAATGCATAAAGGAAAGAAAATTTGAATTCATGTACAATGTTTCCCTAATGTATTGAGCTATTTTCTTTATTCTTTTGAGAATTAAAGGCACCAATATGTTGAAGCCATCTGGGAATTGATCATCAAGGTAAAGGATCATTTACCAGGCTTCTTTTGATCAGACAATTGAAGTACAGTTTACTAATATGCTCTCATGAAGGAACAAAAACAGCAGCTTTTCAACATGATATGTTGAATATCCTTATCCATGCCTCTTCCAAGTTATGACAGAGGATGACATGAATTAATCCTGTTCTTTTTGAGAAGGACCTGCCACTCAAAGCAGAGCATGAAAAGAAGATAAAAGGGACTGAGAAGGATTAGTCAGTACAAGGCAATGAAATGGAAGATGGAATTGCCTTTAAGGTGATATTGTACAAAGCATGCAAATTTGACTACATAGTAAGACACCTGAAATTTAAAACAAGGCTATTGGACTTTGGTCTTGAAATGATTACTAAGGACACCAATTTCAATAACTCTTACAATGGCTCCAAAATGCTCACCTCTCTAAAGCATAGTATGCTCTCTTACATTTAGCAAAACATTTCAGTGAAAGAAAAAGAGTGTGATTTTTCTACCACTCCCTTAACTACACAGATATTCGACAGATTTCACTGTCCATTAGCTGCAAGAATGAGAACGTTGAACTTAACTTGGTGTTGTCCTATGGGGGTTACCATACCAAAACAGGGACATGACTTGATGTTCCCACTGCCATCTGAAGGAATGACCACAAATTTGAGATTGCCAATATTTCTAGGTAGTCTTCATGACAGTGTGGATAGTCCAACAAGCAGGGACTCTGTTCAGAGTATTTCAAACTGAAATATATTTAGGATCCACCATTGATTTTGATCCTTGCTTACTCCATAACTTTTCTAGATTATTAAAATAAATGATTCCTTTTCTTCTCCTCCCACACCTTTGGATACATGTCTCTATAACTACTACTGCATTTTAGGGAACTGTGGCCTGAAACAACATGCTTAGAATGGGTTATTGTAGACTGTAAATTTCATAAAAGCAGCAATCATTTTATAATTTGAATTCCCACATTTAACATTCATGTAAATACAATAAATAGGTATCAACTTGTAACAATTTATCAGCAAATAGGAAAGGTGAATTATGATAAGTGCAGGTTATAGGATGCTGTTAAGTAATGTGTAGAGCATTGATTGGTTATTACATTTCTTTATTGATAATTTAGTAAGTGCTTAAAATGTGTCATTTGCAGGCTCTAAGTTTCACCTGATGTGAAAGATACATTAAAAAATGAGAGTAGACATAAAACACATTGAAGACATGATATCTGCACTCACCTTGGTAGGAGGGCAAACAGAAGTTCCTTTCAACCCCAAGAAAGAATTGAGGCAAAAATTTGAGAAGGGTCTTAGCATGACTGAAAATAGTTTGTGTGATTGTAGCTCCAGAAGAGAAAGATAATGAAATTACTAAGGAAAATATATCATGTCTTCAAAGAACTTGTTGACCATGCTGATGTGCTGCAAACACCATCAGGAATGTATCTGTCTCTGTGGGGACAGATAAGCAACATTGAAACATGTCTTAGGAAATATAGAGTGGATCTTGGTGTCAGGAAATAAAGGCATGCCTTAAGGACAGTAGAGCAGAAATAACCCTACAGCATACCACCTGTAAACTATATATCTTGTGCTTACCATGGGACAATCACTGATTATGTCATGTTATCTTTGGTACACAGTCATGGTATAATGGTGATCATGATTTTGGACATGCTACACTGTCTATATTTCAAGGATGAAATGACTTTCTATAATGAAGAAAATCTGCTGTCTAAACTTTTAAGACTCTACCAGTAACTAATAGAATATAAGGTAACTGTGAACACACTAAGGTACATCCTGTGTATTTCCATTTTTCTGACTTTATTTGCATCTCTTCCTTCACCCATGCCATCCTAATTGAGCCACCCATTCATTTCAGCAGGGATGATTTCAGAAATCACTTTACATCCATTATCTATTTTCCCTTGGTTCTCTCTCTCTTTTTTTTTTTTTGCTTACAAACATTAGATCAGGTGTCATTTACCTAGGATGCATAACAAATTTTGTCTTGAACTGTAGAGTTTATAAAACCGTGCAGTAAAATAGCCAGCCATTTGAACTAAAGCATAATTTTACTCTTCATTGTTTGAAAATAGAAAATGAAACTATGAAGATGAATATGTAAATTTATTGTTGAAATGCAAGAATTTTAGGTATTTGTTGACATCTCCCAATATAAAGTTCAATCTTCTTTAGGCTCCATAATCTGACACTTATTTGATAGGTCAGTTTTAATTAGCATAGTTTTCATCTGATGATGATTGTTGACCAGTTGACTTGAAAGAGAGGAGGCAGATATATAAGCGATCATTGACATTGAGGACCGTGAGTTGCCTGTCTCTTGCAGGATAGGAAAAGGGCTGTCATGGGCTGACATATTGCTATATGTGACTGGAAATTTAGAAGATTCCACCATCAGTCTGGAATAACTGCTTTGTAATGGAGACACAATGTGGTTCTGAGAAGTAGATGTAGTTGTAGTAGCGAAGTCCTCAACGTGGCCATTTACCTGAGTGTAGCTGCTATGTGAGTGCCAATTAAAAATGCTCAGTGTTTTAAAAACAGCAGGTTGATCTACTACAATCTGGTCTGTTTGTCTAAGTGATATTGGTGATGGGGAAGGTAAGTCACATGGACTTACAGCGCTTGTATTAGCAAATATCTGGCTGCTATGAGGCTTTGGTATGTATGGCACATTTAAAGTTCTGGAGGCTGAAAATGCACTCTCTCCACTCGTTTCTCGAAGAAAGTCAGAGTTATGATCATCTTTGTTGACGCTTGCTTTAACATACGTCTTGTTATCTTGAACTAATGAAGATATTAGAGACACATTGTTAATTCCAAGTCTTCTTTGCATTCTTACTAAAAGTTGGGGATGGCCTGTTTGGAATTTGATTTATAGTAGGTTTGTAACTAAAATCAAAGAAAAACTTATTTAGTTTCTTAATAAACCAAGGTAAAACTGACAATCAAAGCTAAGCTATAAAAAATTATTCATTTAATGACACCAATTAAATAGCATCAAATAAAACACCTCCATTAGTAGTTTTAACAGGTAATATGTTAAAAGCAATTATGCTCAACTAAAAATATGTTGTATATATATAGTAAATACCACTTTAAGTAGCTTCAGGACCTGTTTCTGGTTTCACATTGCTAGGAAAGTTTTTTAAACATCCAATATTTTAACCTCCAGCTGTTCTCAACTTCAAAACAAAACTTTTTAAAACAAATTTACTATCTCAATTTCTTTCTTTCTTTTTTTTTTTTACATTTCACGTGCTTCAATGCCATTCTCCCAAAACTTCCCACCCTCTCCCTCTCCCACAGAGTCCATAAGACTGCTCCATACATCAGTGTCTCTTTTGCTGTCTCGTATACAGGGTTATCATTACCATCTTTCTAAATTCCATATATATGCGTTAGTATAATGTATTTATGTTTTTCCTTCTGGCTTACTTCACTCTGTATAATAGGCTCCAGTTTCAGCCACCTCATTAGAACTGATTCAAATGTATTCTTTTTAATGGCTGAGTAATACTCCATTGTGTATATGTACCACAGCTTTCTTATCCATTCATCTGCTGATGGGCATCTAGGTTGCTTCCATGTCCTGGCTATTATAAATAGTGCTGCGATGAACATTGGGGTACACGTGTCTCTTTCCCTTCTGGTTTCCTCAGTGTGTATGCCAAGCAATGGTATTGCTGGATCATAAGGCAGTTCTATTTCCAGCTTTTTAAGGAATCTCCACACTGTTCTCCATAGTGGCTGTACTAGGTTGCATTCCCACCAACAGTATAAGAGGGTCCCCTTTTCTCCACACCCTCTCCAGCATTTATTATTTGTAGACTTTTGGATCGCAGCCATTCTGACTGGCGTGAAATGGTACCTCATAGTGGTTTTGATTTGCATTTCTCTGATAAGGAGTGATGTTGAGCATCTTTTCATGTGTTTGTTAGCCATCTGTATGTCTTCTTTGGAGAAATGTCTATTTAGATCTTTGGCCCATTTTTTGATTGGGTCATTTATTTTTCTGGAGTTGAGCTGTAGGAGTTGCTTGTATATTTTTGAGATTAGTTGTTTGTCGGTTACTACATTTGCTATTAATTTCTCCCATTCTGAAGGCTGTCTTTTCACCTTGCTAATAGTTTCCTTTGATGTGCAGAAGCTTTTAAGTTTAATTAGGTCCCATTTGTTTATTTTTTTTTTGATTTCCAATATTCTGGGAGGTGGGTCATAGAGGATCCTGCTGTGATGTATGGAAGAGAGTGTTTTGCCTATGTTCTCCTCTAGGAGTTTTATAGTTTCTGGTCTTACGTTGAGATCTTTAATCCATTTTGAGTTTATTTTTGTATATGGTGTTACAAAGTGTTCTAGTTTCATTCTTCTACAAGTGGTTGACCAGATTTCCCAGCACCACTTGTTAAAGAGATTGTCTTTAATCCACTGTATATTCTTGCCTGCTTTGTCAAAGCTAAGCTGTCCATATGTGCGTGGATTTATCTCTGGGCTTTCTATTTTGTTCCATTGATCTATATTTCTGTTTTGTGCCAGTACCATACTGTCTTGATAACTGTGGCTTTGTAGTAGAGCCTGAAGTCAGGTAGGTTGATTCCTCCAGTTCCATTTTTCTTTCTCAAGATCGCTTTGGCTATTTGAGGTTTTTTGTATTTCCATACAAATTATGAAATTATTTGTTCTAGCTCTGTGAAGAATACTGTTGGTAGCTTGATAGGGATTGCATTGAATCTATAAATTGCTTTGGGTAGTATACTCATTTTCACTATATTGATTCTTCCAATCCATGAACATGGTATATTTCTCCATCTATTAGTGTCCTCTTTGATTTCTTTCACCAGTGTTTTATAGTTTTCTATATATAGGTCTTTAGTTTCTTTAGGGAGATATATTCCTAAGTATTTTATTCTTTTCGTTGCAATGGTGAATGGAATTGTTTCCTTAATTTCTCTTTCTGTTTTCTCATTATTAGTGTATAGGAATGCAAGGGATTTCTGTGTGTTGATTTTATATCCTGCAACTTTACTATAATCATTGATTAGTTCTAGTAATTTTCTGGTGGAGTCTTTAGGGTTTTCTATCTAGAGGATCATGTCATCTGCAAATAGTGAGAGTTTTACTTCTTCTTTTCCAATTTGGATTCCTTTTATTTCTTTTTCTGCTCTTATTGCTGTGGCCAAAACTTCCAAAACTATGTTGAATAGTAATGGTGAAAGTGGGCACCCTTGTCTTGTTCCTGACTTTAGAGGAAATGCTTTCAATTTTTCACCATTGAGGATAATGTTTGCTGTGGGTTTGTCATATATAGCTTTTATTATGTTGAGGTATGTTCCTTCTATTCCTGCTTTCTGGAGAGTTTTTATCATAAATGGGTGTTGAATTTTGTCAAAGGCTTTCTCTGCATCTTTTGAGATAATCATATGGTTTTTAGTTTTCAATTTGTTAATGTGGTGTATTACATTGATTGATTTTCGGATATTGAAAAATCTTCATCCCTGGGATAAAGCCCACTTAGTCATGGTGTATGATCTTTTTAATGTGTTGTTGGATTCTGATTGCTAGAATTTTGTTTAGGATTTTTGCATCTATGTTCATCAGTGATATTGGCCTGTAGTTTTCTTTTTTTGTGGGATCTTTGTCAGGTTTTGGTATTAGGGTGATGGTGGCCTCATAGAATGAGTTTGGAAGTTTACCTTCCTCTGCAATTTTCTGGAAGAGTTTGAGCAGGATAGGTGTTAGCTCTTCTCTAAATTTTTGGTAGAATTCAGCTGTGAAGCCGTCTGGACCTGGGCTTTTGTTTGCTGGAAGATTTTTTATTAAAGTTTCAATTTCCGTGCTTGTGATGGGTCTGTTAAGGTTTTCTATTTCTTCCTGGTCGAGTTTTGGAAAGTTGTAGTTTTCTAAGAATTTGTCCATTTCTTCCTCGTTGTCCATTTTATTGGCATATAATTGTTGATAATAGTCTCTTATGATCCTTTGTATTTCTGTGTTGTCTGTTGTGATCTCTCCATTTTCATTTCTAATTTTATTGATTTGATTTTTCTCCCCTTGTTTCTTGATGAGTCTGGCTAATGGTTTGTCAATTTTATTTATCCTTTCAAAGAACCAGCTTTTGGCTTTGTTGATTTTTGCTATGGTCTCTTTTCTTTCTTTTGCATTTATTTCTGCTCTAATTTTTAAGATTTCTTTCCTTCTACTAACCCTGGGGTTCTTCATTTCTTCCTTTTCTAGTTGCTTTAGTTGTAGAGTTAGGTTATTTATTTGACTTTTTTCTTGTTTCTTGAGGTGTGCCTGTATTGCTATGAACTTTCCCCTTAAGACTGCTTTTACTGTGTCCCACAGGTTTTGGGTTGTTGTGTTTTCATTTTCAATCGTTTCTATGCAAATTTTGATTTCTTTTTTGATTTCTTCTGTGATTTGTTGGTTATTCAGCAGCGTGTTGTTCAGCCTCCATATGTTGGAATTTTTAATAGTTTTTCTCCTGTAATTGAGATCTAATCTTACTGCATTGTGGTCAGAAAAGACGCTTGGAATGATTTCTATTTTTTTGAATTTACCAAGGCTAGCTTTATGGCCCAGGATGTGATCGATCCTGGAGAAGGTTCCATGTGCGCTTGAGAAAAAGGTGAAATTCATTGTTTTGGGATGAAATGTCCTATAGATATCAATTAGGTCTAACTGGTCTATTGTATCGTTTAAAGTTTGTGTTTCCTTGTTAATTTTCTGTTTAGTTGATCTATCCATAGGTGTGAGTGGGGTATTAAAGTCTCCCACTATTATTGTGTTATTGTTAATTTCTCCTTTCATACTTGTTAGCATTTGTCTTACATACTGCGGTGCTCCCGTGTTGGGTGCACATATATTTATAATTGTTATATCTCCTTCTTGGATTGATCTTTGGTCATTATGTAGTGACCTTCTTTGTCTCTTTTCAAAGCCTTTGTTTTAAAGTCTATTTTATCTGATATGAGTATTGCTACTCCTGCTTTCTTTTGGTCCCTATTTGCATGGAAAATCTTTTTCCAGCCCTTCACTTTCAGTCTGTATGTGTCCCCTGTTTTGAGGTGGGTCTCTTGTAGACAACATATGTAGGGGTCTTGTTTTTGTATCCATTCAGCCAGTCTTTGTCTTTTGGTTGGGGCATTCAACCCATTTACGTTTAAGGTAATTACTGATAAGTATGATCCCGTTGCCATTTACTTTATTGTTTTGGGTTCGAATTTATACACCATTTTTGTGTTTCCTGTCTAGAGAATATCCTTTAGTATTTGTTGTAGAGATGGTTTGGTGGTGCAGAATTCTCTCAGCTTTTGCTTGTCTGAGAAGCTTTTGATTTCTCCTTCATACTTGAATGAAATCCTTGCTGGGTACAATAATCTGGGCTGTAGGTTATTTTCTTTCATCATTTTAAGTATGTCTTGCCATTCCCTCCTGGCTTGAAGTGTTTCTATTGAAAGATCAGCTGTTATCCTTATGGGATTTCCCTTGTGTGTTATTTGTTGTTTTTCCCTTGTTGCTTGTAATATTTGTTCTTTGTGTTTGATCTTTGTTAATTTGATTAATATGTGTCTTGGGGTGTTTCGCCTTGGGTTTATCCTGTTTGGGATTCTCTGGGTTTCTTGGACTTGGGTGATTATTTCCTTCCCCATTTTAGGGAAGTTTTCAACTATTATCTCCTCAAGTATTTTCTCATGGTCTTTCTTTTTGTCTTCTTCTGGAACCCCTATGATTCGAATGTTGTAGCGTTAAATATTGTCCTGGAGGTCTCTGAGATTGTCCTCATTTCTTTTAATTCGTTTTTCTTTTATTCTCTCTGATTCATTTATTTCTAACATTCTATCTTCTAATTCACTAATCCTATCTGCTGCCTCTGTTATTCTACTATTTGTTGCCTCCAGAGTGTTTTTAATTTCATTTATTGCATTATTCATTATATATTGACTCTTTTTTTATTTCTTCTAGGCCCTTGTTAAACCTTTCTTGCATCTTCTCAATCCTTGTCTCCAAGCTATTTATCTGTGATTCCACTTTAATTTGGATCAATTTCACTATCATTATTCGGAATTCTTTATCAGGTAGATTCCCTATCTCTTCCTCTTTTGTTTGGTTTGGTGGGCATTTGTCCTGTTCCTTTATCTGCTGGCTATTCCTCTGTCTCTTCATCTTGTTTAAATTGCTGAGTTTGGGGTGTCCTTTCTGTATTCTGGCAGTTTGTGGAGTTCTCTTTATTGTGGCTTTTCCTTGCTGTGTGTGGGTTTATACAGGTGGCTTGTCAAGGTTTCCTGGTTAGGTAAGCTTGTGTCGGTGTTCTAATGGGTGGAGCTGTATTTCTTCTCTTTGTTCAGTCGCGCTGTGGGGAGGGAGGGAGGGAAGCTGCAAACAAATAACACTGGCGTGCGCTCGCAGTGCCTCAGCCATACTGGGTCTGCCCCCGCTCATGGCGCGTGTAGCCTCCCTGCCCACACTGCTCGGGCTCTAGGTTGTTCCGCCGGGAACAATCCGAGGCTAGCCCTGGGTTGCATGTACCTCCCAGGTCCAAGCCGCTCAGGTTCAGGCACTCGGGTAGTCCTCAGAGGCGCAGACTCAGTTGGGCCTGAGTTTTGTGCTCTTCCCAGGTCCGAGCAGCTCAAGTGATGAGGTGTTTGGCGAGCGCCAATGCTGCGACTTATCGCCTCCCCGCCACTCGGTTATCTGGGCGTAATACCGGCGCACCTTCTCAGGCAGATGTTAACCGTCCAGACCCCCAAGAAGTTTTAGTTAGCAAAGAATCCTGCTTACAGTTTTATAGATAATGTCTCTCTGGGGCTGCGATTGCCCCCTTCCGGCTCTGGCTGCCTGTCACCGGAGGGGGAAGGTCTGCAGCTGGCTATCTCTGTTCAATTCTTTGTTCCATGCACGGGCCTGGCGGTGTCTTGAGTTGGGGCTGGCTTTTCGCGTGGTAGATATCCCACAGTCTGGTTTGCTAGCCCAGATTATTTCGCTCAGATAGTGCTCAGGGTATTCAGGCCAGATTCTTACTCTAAGCGATGCAGCCCGCGCTGCGCCTCCCTGCCCAGCCCCCACTTGCTAATGGCGCGTGCAGGCATCTACGCTGCTTCTCCGCTGGGGGAGTTACCATAGGACTCACAATCTTCGAGTTTTAATTGTTTATTTATTTTTTCTTCCTGTTATGTTGCCCTCTGTGCTTCCAAAGCTCGGCACAGATTCGGCAGTGAGAAGGTTTCCTGGTGTTTGGAAACTTCTCTCTTTTTAAGACTCCCTTCCCGGGACGGAACTCCGTCCCTCCCTCTTTTGTCTCTTTTTTTGTCTTTTATATTTTTTCCTACCTCCTTTCGAAGAGTTGGATTGCTTTTCTGGGTGCCTGATGTCCTCTGCCGGCATTCAGAAGTTGTTTTGTGGAATGTACTCGACGTTTAAATGCTGTTTTCATGAATTTGTGGGGGAGAAAGTGTTCTCCCTGTCCTACTCCTCCGCCATCTTGGCTCCTCCTCCCTATCTCAATTTCAAATTCGTTTTAGCTACATATGTGAACATGCTTTCTAGGTCACATGATTTAATCTTATGTATTGCTAATAAGTGAAATTTTTGGAATATCTTGCTCAAAAGAGAGATGTTTTCTTCCAGAAAGTCCGCTTGTGAAGCAGATCTTTGAAAAGTTTGTTGCTTTTTATTAAACCCATAAAGGTTAACCTGTCAAACTAAACTTTTCATACTGTTGGTTTCAAATATTCTGAAAGGCTCCTTTCTTTTCAAGACCTTTTTAAAAAGTTCTTCACTGATCACTATACATACACCACTCTCATCCTACCTAATATATTCCAGCT
Source organism: Bos taurus (assembly GCF_002263795.3). NCBI lineage: Eukaryota > Metazoa > Chordata > Mammalia > Artiodactyla > Bovidae > Bos > Bos taurus. Next base: position 27,750,190 of record NC_082638.1, read on the forward strand.
GATAATTTGCAACTATACTCCAAAGTTTTGTGGAAATGTGAAATAAAATCATTCAGCTCATCTGTTTCAGAGACAGAATTTGTGTAGCATAGCCTTTTTATCACAAGATCCTCAGACAAAGCCTGAAAAGCATATTCTTCAATCATAGATATCAAAACTGAGTCCCTAGTAAGTGTATAATCATACAAAGAAGATCTAACGGAGGTTTCTGAACCAGTTGATTCATCCTTAGGAGTCCCATCTTGAATTTCTGAAGAAATATGTGCCATCTCAAAGAAAGTCTTTCTTCAGATATTTTTCTCATTTGTCTGATTTTACACACTGCAACTTCAAATGCTGCTTGGCTGGCCTACAGACCTCTCTAGACCATCACAGAGGTCCTCAAAGTCACCTAGCAATTGAAGGGTAACTGTGACATCACAAAGTCACTGGTCTTTGAGCAATTGAAGGATAATGTTCAACCAGTGCTTACTTCAGCATCAACTTAAAATACACACTGCTTACAGAAATACTAACCAAAGCCATGAAGGCTGCAAAACCTCATTCCTAAAGAATTTTTACACAGAAAAATCATATCAATAAATCTACTTGAAATCTGAACTAAAAGCGATTTATCATCCTTCTAGACACACATTCTTAATATTCATTACTGTTACCCATGCAAACTTGGGTCTACTCGCTACTGTGAAGTAAAATCAATCAACTGACTGAGTTACAGTGAAAGCATGTGTTTATTGTAGGACTGAGCAAGGTTTCCTAGCAGTCTTTGGTGCTTCAAAGACCCAAATTCACAAATACTTTCAGGGGAAGGATTTTAATGACTGATCACACACCTGTGATCAGTTTTGGGGCATTGTACTAATGGCCTGTTACTGAGGATATTGGGAGTCAACATCATCGACCGTCTGCTTCCAACTACTCTGTGGTCTATGTACGTACATTTCAGCCTGGTTGGAGCTTTAACATCTCTAAAACTGTTCACAGTGTATTGCTCAGAATGTTATCTATGGCCTTTGAGGAGGAACTAAAGACCTTTCTGCTACGTCTGCTACATCACCTCAGTTGTGTCCGACTCTGTGTGACCCCATAGACGGCAGCCCACCAGGCTCCCTTGTCTCTGGGATTCTCCAGGGAAGAACACTGGAATGGGTTGCCATTTCCTTCTCCAATGCATGAAAGTTAAAAGTGAAAGTATCATTACTATCTTCTGTTGCTTGATTATTTTCCTTAATTCTGGCTTTTCTAGCTTCTCTGATTAAAATTACTCTTGGAAAATGAGGAGGTCTACAGGCTTCCCAGCTCTTGAACTGTTTGAGTCAGCAACAACTTTGGCTATTTCCTGTTGACCTGGAGCATGGAGTTGGAAAAAATTCTGAGATCTAAGGTTGGTATCAACATTTTCTGCAATGGAAACATATCTATTTTATATAGATATTTGTATATCTATATACATAAATATGCATATAAATAGGTATATCTGCTGTCACTTCAGACGTGTCCAACTCTGTGTGACCCCACAGACGGCAGCCCACCAGGCTCCTCTGTCCCAGGATTCTCCAGGCAAGAACATTCGAGTGGGTTGCTATGTCCTTCTCCAATGCATGAAAGTGAAAAGTGAAAGGGAAGTCACTCAGTTGTACCGATCTATTTGTGACACCATGGACTGCAGCCTACCAGGCTCCTCCATCCATGGGATTGGCCAGGCAAGAGTAATGGAGTGGGGTGCCGTCACCTTCTCATATATATATAAATATATATGTATTTTTTTTCTATATCTGAGTATTTTTTCATTAAACCTGGGCAAACTTTTGAAAATTGGTAGGTATTTATTAAAAGGAGAGAGGGGAGTGGTATAAAAGAGTCCTTATATGTTAGATGTAGCCAATAAAACATATTTTGAAGTATTTCCACTTACATATATTCAATAACTGAGTAGAGTCTTGAGTCATTCTGCATTTGGGTTTTAATTTTTCCATGTTGTTATACCTAATGGGAATTAAAAGTCAATGTAATTTTTTTATACCCAAACTCATACACACATGGGTATGTATGTGGATATGTCAAAATAAAATTTTAGGCAACATTATTCAGGTGGCCAAACACTTTGCTTGCTCCCAAGATCTTAAATGAACTGTTTGGGAAGCCCAACATTGCTTAATAAATTACTGGCTGAATGCTTTAGATACTGTTGCTGAAAGGCTCTCCTTTAATCTAGTTCGTCTTCCACTATTGTTTCTGTAATAAGAGATGGCGTTCTTACATATGAGGAAACCTTGAGGCCATACAATTGTTACTCTCATTTGCTTAGAGATATTGTTTGAAGAAAGCTGTTGTTCTCCCACATTGGATACAATTTTAAACATTCAAGTCTGTAATAGCATAGGAACATGTTGGAACCACATGCACAATGGTCAACTAGCTGGATTTAGGATAAACAGCTACCCACTTAATGGCTAAAAGAGATGCCAAGGGCATTGTGCATAGATCATAGACAGGCTCTTCTGACTAGCTGAACACTGAAATTATATGAGGTGTACATCAAAATTACTTCTCCATAATTCAGTATGTAAAGTTTTCTTTCATCACTTTCAACTTCTGGTAAGAAATATTTCAATAGAAATCACTGATGATCAAAATTTATCTTGCTTCATGCCACAGGGGTTCAGCTTCCTGCCCCCATCCACATCATTTATCTTGTTCCTTGTCCTCCTTTGTATTTTTGAGGTAGCCACATTGGAGAAAATCTAACAAGATAACAAAAACAGTCTCAATATATTATGTTAATGGAAAAATATATTATAGGCTGTGTATTTTGCAATATTTTACCCAGTTGTCACAGAAGTATGGCACAAATGCTCTAACAGGCAACTTAAAACCAGCAGTATAATATATAATAAGTAACTATCATAGAATATTCTCAGAAAACAATTTCTTATTCAAAACATTGAGGGAAAACAAAGGTACGAGAATACAGTAATTCTCAGTGTTCATAGGAAAACTTAGGGTAAACAGTACATTTGAATTCTCTGCTGCTGCTGCTAAGTTGCTTCAGTTGTGTCCGACTCTGTGTGACCCCAGAGATGGCAACCCACCAGGCTCACCAATCCCTGGGATTATCCAGGCAAGAACACTGGAGTGGGTTGCCATTTCCTTCTCAGTATTACACAAAGTAAGATCATGACATCTGGTCCCACACTTTCATGGGAAATGGAAGTGGAAAAGACAGAAGCAGTGACAGATTGCCTCTTTTGGCTCTAAATTCACTGCAGATGGTGATGGAAGCTATAAAATTAGAAGACAATTTCTTCCTGGAAGAAAAGCTGTCACAAATTTAGAAAGCATGTTAAAAAGTGAAGACATGACTTGATCAATGGAGGCACTTTGAGTCACATCTATGGTCTTTCCAGTAGACATGTACAGATGTGAGAACACCAAACTGCTCTGCTAGGAATGACTTGTGTGTATTCATTGAATTGCAAGGACATAAATCCAGTCAAACATAAAGGAAATCAACTCTGAAGAAGAATTAGAATCACTGATGCTGAAGATGAGTCTTCAAAGCTTTGACCACCTGAGCAAAGAAATGACTCAGTGGAAAAAAAAAAAAAACCTGATTCTTAGGAAACAATGAAATCAGGAGGAGACATGGGTGAGAACGAAGGAGAAGGTTGTATAGCTTCACCCATTCAATGGATATGATTTCAGGCAGACCCTGGGTGATGCAGAGGGCAGAAAGCCCTTGTGTGCAGTCCAAGGGTTCAAAGAGAGTAAGACATGGCTTTGTGACTGAATAACAACAAGATTTCAGTTAATAAAATGGATCTTCCAGGGTCATGGTGGAGGTCTCATAATGTTAGAGGAATAGGAGGCACAGTCCACTTTCTCCTACACAAATCCATCAAAAGATCGACTGCACATGGACCACCTTCCAGAAATCAACTTGAACGATGTTGATGGTCCCTAGAAACCAAGAAATGAAAACCCATCTCTTAAAAAGGAGGTAGGACAAAATAAGAGATGGACATGAAGAAAAGGTTTTAGGGAACGAGACTCCCCTTGGAGAGGGAGTCGTAAAGGAGGAAAATTAAAACAAGATAGGAAACCCTCTCTCAAAAGTGTCAGTGGGAGGAAAAAGAAAAAAAGAAAAAAACAGAACCAGGAGAAAAACAACAAAAACACAGATTATGCCAATAAATGCAATTACTAGCCAAAAAGTCACTCAGATTCTTCTGTCCACAGTCATACATGAGGTCTGGGAGGAGACCTGTGGTGTATCAAACACAGTATTGTTAGAACCAGGATTTAGTGCCCTGAGGACAATCTGATGGAGCTAATGTGACAAAGAACATAAACCATGGGAAAACTAGAGACAGCCATTTTAGAAAGGACTTTTCCTACAGGAAGGCTCTAAGCCCACATAGTGAACCATGGCACACTCACAGACCAGAAAACTAGAAAATACCAAAGAAGACCAAGCCAGCTTCCATTGAAGACCCTTTCCTCCATGGAGGTAGAGAGGAATGTATATGACTGCCAGAGGCAGAAGCAAATAGGTTACTAGTAACTTGGTCCTACAGACATCCCCTACCAAACTCTAAGCTGGTTGAAATTTGCTAATGATGAATTCCTGAGTTCATGGACAGTTCACATAGGCCGGGATCATGACAGCCTGGGGTCAGCTACCCTGAAGAGACACATGGAACACCTGAGGCTGTGGGCTCTGGCACAGGTAGCAAACTGTGTGGTTGAGACCAGAGAGCTGCATAAGGCATGGGCCACCTAGGACTGTGTCTTGTCCTCCAACCAGCCACCTGAGATTTTTGACTTGTGAAGAGCAGAAAGCACTGAGCCAATCATGGTCATTGCCCTTGCTGAGCACCTAAGTGCCTGACTGGCTGGGAAGTGCATGAAACACATGACCCACTTGGGACCATGCCCTCACGTATCAACAGGGAGGTTGAGCAGTGTGGACCCAGGAAGAACATGTCACATTTGTCAGTGGCAAGCCCAATGTGGTCAATCCACCTCAAGCACCCACATATCCCAGAGGTATTTGTTTTCAGTGTCCCACCTCACCGCCAAAACACCGAGCAAGTGAGGTCAAATAAGAGGCTACCACACCCTCGTTTCATGTTGAAAGCCAGATATGGAGAGGCTTTCAAATAAAAGAAGGAAATATAAACAAAGGAGCATAAACCAACCCAGAAGTGATAGGTTCAACAGCATAAATCTTCAATTAATGCCAATTAATTCAATTAATGTTCAACTGAGGTACAATAGTAGAATTTGACAACAAGTACAAGCTTCAACTAGGGACTATCTGACACTGTACTGACACCAAAAAGCAATTTTTTTTTTTTAATTCTGAGATCTATTTCTATATGATTTCTGTAACTTTTAACAATGCTAGGCCTTTTTAATACCCTAAACTTTTATTTCTGTTAACTATTATTACCTTTCAAATAAAAACAACACGTCTGTGTTTTAAACACTTGTTATATATACAAGAATGAATTCGACCTCCGTTTTCTTTTCTTGTACTATTTAAATGAGTCTAATTTTTATTCTTGGTTCTTAACTTTTGCTTTCCAAAAATGTTTATCAATGTTGTAACTTTAGGAATACAATTTTTAGGATCAGATTTCACTTATGAGGGCATCAGATTTCAGACACGCTGAAACCATAATCTCAAAAACCTAGCCAATCTTGTCACATGGACTGCAGCCTTGTCTAACTCAATGAAAGTAAGCCATGCCCTGTGGTGCCACCCAGGATGGGCGAGTAATGGTGGAGAGTTCTGACAGAATGTGGTCTATGGAGAAGGGAATGGCAAACTACATCAGTATTCTTGTCTTGAGAACACCATGAACAGTATGAAACACATGATAGGATACTGAAAGAGGAAATCCCCGGGTCGGTTGGTAGGTATCCAATATGCTACTGGAGATCAGTGGAGACATAACTGCAGAAAGAAAGAAGGGATGAAGACAAAGCAAAACTAATATCCAGATATGGGTGTGACTGGTAATAGAGGCAAGGTCTGATGCTGTAAAGAGCAATATTACATAGGAAATTGGAATGTCAGTTCCATGAATCAAGGCAAACTGGAAGTGATCAAACCGGAGATGATAAAAGTGAACGTCAACATTCTAGGTATCAGCGAACTAAAAAGGACTGGAATGGGTGAATTTAACTCAGATGACCATTATATCTACTACTGTGAACGGGAATACCTTAGAAGAAATGGAGGAGCCAGCATGGTCAACAAAAGAGTCTTACATGCAGTACTTAGATGCAATCTCAAAGATGAAAGAATGATCTCTGTTCGTTTCCAAGGCAAACCATTCAATATCACGGTAATCCAAGCCTTTGCCCCAATGAGAAATGCTGAAGAAGCTGAAGTTGAATGGTACTGTGAAGACCTGCAAGACCTTTTAGAACTCATATCCAAAAAAGATGTCCTTTTCATTAAAGGGGACTGGAATGTAAAGGTAGGAAGTCAAGAAATACTTGGAGTAACAGGCAAATTTGGCCTTGGAATACTGAATGAAGCAGGGCAAAGGCTAATAGAGTTTTTCCAAGAGAACACACTGGTCATAGCAAACACCCTCTTCCAACAACACAAGAGAAGATGGTCAACACCAAAATCACCAAAATCAGATTAATTCTACCTTTGCAGCCAAAGATGGAGAAACTCTATAAAGTCAGCAAAAACAAGACCGGGAGCTGACTGTAGCTCAGATCATGAACTCCTTTTTTGCCAAATTCAGACTTGAATTAAAGAAAGTAGGGAAAACCACTAGACCATTCAGGTATGACCTAAGTCAAATCCCTTATCATTATACAGTGAAATATAGATTTAAGGGACTAGATCTAATAGACAAAGTTCCTGAGGACCAATGGATGGGTATTTATGACACTGTACAGGAGACAGGGACTAAGACCATCCATGTAGACACGAAATGCAAAAATGCAAAATGGCTGCCTGAGGAGGCCTTACAAATAGCTGTGAAAAAAAGAGAAGCAAAAAGCAAAGCAAAGAAAAGATATATGTATCTGAAAGCAGAGATCCAAAAGAATAGCAAACAGAGATAAGAAAGCCTTCCTCAGAGATCAATTCAAAGAAATAGAAGAAAACAACATAATGGGAAAGACTAGAGTTCTCTTCAAGAAAATTAGATACAAAGGGAATATTTCATGCAAAGATGGGTTCAATAAAGGGAAGAAATGGTAAGGATCAAACAGAAGCAGAGATATTATGGAGAGGTGGCAAGAATACACAGGAAAATTGTACAAAAATGACTTTCAAGACCCAGATAATCACAATGGTGTGATCACTCACCTAGAGCCAAACATCTTGGAATGTGAAATCGAGAGGGCCTTAGAAAGCCTCACTATGAACAAAGCTAGTGGAGGTGATAGAATTCCAGTTGAACTATCTCAAATGTTGAAAGATAATGCTGTGAAAGTGCTGCACTCAATATGCCAGCAAATGTGGAAAACTCAGCAGTGGCCACAGGACTGGAAAAGGTCAGTTTTCACTCCAATTCCAAAGAAAGGCAATGACAATGAATGCTCGAACTTCTTCACAGTTGCACTTATTTCACACGCTAGTAGATCAATGCTCAAAATTCTCCAAGCCAGGCTTCAGCAATATGTGAACTGTGAACTTCCAGATGTTCAAGCTGGTTTTAGGAAAGGCAGAGGAACCAGAGATCGCATTGCCAATATCCGATGGATCATCAAAAAAGCAAGAGAGTTCCAGATAAACACCTATTTCTGCTTTATTGACTATGCCAAATCCTTTGACTGTGTGAATCACAATAAACCGTGGAAGATTCTGAAGGAGACGGGTATACCAGACCACCTGACCTGCCTTGGAGGAACCTATATGCAGGTCAGGAAGCAACAGTTAGACCTAGGCATGGAACAACAGACTGGTTTTGTATATGAAAAGGAGGACATCAGGCTTTGTATTATCACCTGCTTATTTAACTTGTAGGCAGAGTACATCATGAGAAACGCTGGGCTGAAAGAAGCACAAGCTGGAATTCAGATTACCGGGAGAAATATCAATAACCTCAGATTTGCAGATGACACCAACCTTATTGCAGAAAGTGAAGAGGAACTAAAAAGTCTCTTGATGAAAGTCAAAGAGAAGACTGGAAAATTTGGCTTAAAGCTCAACATTCTGAAAACGAAGACCATGGCATCTGGTCCCATCACTTCATGGGAAATAGATGGGGAAACAGTGGAAAGATTGTCAGACTTTACTTTTTTGCGGCTCCAAAACCACTGCAGATGGTGATTGCAGCCTTGAAATTTAAACACGCTTACCCCTTGGAAGGAAAGTTATGCCCAACCTAGATAGCATATTAAAAATCAGTGGCATTACATTGCCAACAAAGTTTATCTAGTCAAGGATCTGGTTTTTCTAGTGATCATGTATGAATGTGAGAGTTGGACTGTGAAGAAAGCTGAGTGCTGAAGAATTGATGCTTTTGAACTGCGGTGATGGATAAAATTTTTGAGAGTCCCTTGTACTGCAAGGAAATCCAGCCTGTCCATCCTAAAGGAGATCAGTCCTGGGTGTTCATTGGAAGGACTGATGCTAAAGCTGAAATTCCAATACTTTGCTCACTCATGCAAAGTGTTGACTCATTGAGAAAGACCCAGATGCTCGGAGGGAATGGGGTCAAGACGAGAATGGGACTACAGAGGATGGAAGGCTGGATGGCATCACCGAATCAGTAGACATGAGCGTGAGTGAACTCAGTGAACAGGTAGCCCTGGTGTGCTGCGATTCATGGGGTTGCAAAGAGTCGGTGATGAAGGACCAACTGAACTTAACTGAGAAAGGAGGATATAAATGAAACAGAGTGTGGTGCGGGGAAAAAAAATGAAAGAAAGAAGGAAACCAGGAAAAGGTCTGATGTAGCAATGATAGATGCCCCACAATGAGAAATGTAGGTGTCTAGATGGAGAACACCAAAACTAAAAGGGTTGGGGTACATGGAAAATCTTGAGGAAATAAAAGTTGGAATCACCCTTAAATGAGTCAAGACGCAAGAATTGGATCGGGCATGGACAAATTGACCACTTCAAAAGTGAAAGAAGAGTGACAAATCTCTTTACTGTCACTTGCTTACGTGAATCATATGCAGAATATACTATTTAAATACCAGTTGAGTGAATCAAAAGCTGGCATCAAAGTGGCTGGGAGAAACAGCAAAACACTCACATATATAGATGTTAACGCAAAAACAAAGAGAAAGTGAAGAGGAAATAAAGAGCCTTTTCATGAGGGTGAATGATTAGAGTGAAAAACCGTGCTGAAAACTCTACATTCATAAAAACAAAGATAAGGGCATCTGGTCCAACCACTACTTGCAAAATAGAAGGGGTAAACATGTGGAAACAGTGACAAGCTTAATTTTCTTGAGCTTCAAAATTACTAGGAATGGTGACTGCAGTTATCAAATTAAATGTCACTTGCTTTTGGATGTAAAAGTTATGACAAACCTAAGCATTGCATTATAAAGAAAACACACCACTTTACTAAATTGTCAGTAAATAAAAAATGTCAATTATGGTAAGAGTGGAGACTCTCGGATGTTTTTGAGTAACTTATATGGCTTTTGATTGCTAATTTATTTAGCATCTTGTCATTGTTAATTCAGTAAGTACTTAAAATACATCATTTGGCAGGCACTATGTCTTAGCTGATGTGCAAGATACATAAGGAAACTTGTGTAGACATGAAACACATAGAAGAATTGAATATCTGTGATTAACTTGGTAGGAAGGAAGACAGTTTCTTTCCAATCCCAAACAATGCTTAGGAAAAATTGTGAAAAGTGGCTTATTATGACTGAAAATATTTTGCCTAATGTATCTCTAGAAATTCAATAAAAACATAGATAATGAAGCTACGAAGGGAAACACAACATATGTCTTCCAAGAACTGATTACCATGCTGAGATGCTGCATTCGCCACAAGGATTTAAGTCTGTCTTTGGAGGAGCAGGAAAGCAACATCAAAATATCCACTAAGAAATATAGGTGGTGTCTTGGTGGGAGAAAATAAAGGCATAATATAAAGAGAGTAGAGCAAGAATGACCTTTTATAATACTACTTGTAAAATGCCTAACTTTTGCTGACTTTGGTGTAATCTTTGAATATATCAGTCATGTTATGATAGTGATCGTGATTTCTGAGTAGGCTGCATCTATACTGTCAAGTATGAAACATATATTTATATATATTTTCAATGAATAAAACCTGCTGTTTAAACTCTTAGCTTTCTTCCCAATAATGGACATAAAATAATAAAACTGAAAAAGCACTAAAGTATATACTGTTCATTTGCTTTCTCTAAATGGGATTTGTATTGTTCCTTCTCCCATATCATCCTATCAGCCTTTGGCTGATCTCCACATTTCCTTGCCCCAGCCATTTATGAGATAACTATTCCAAACAACCTCGGAGAAGAACAGGCCCACTTAAGACAGTGGCTTTCCAAATATATGCCTATAAATATATTTACTCTTGTCTTGGGTTAGTGCAGCAGCTCACTAATCTGACTGCTGCCCTTTCTCACCTTACTAAAGGTGATCTGTTCCTGTAAAGTGCTGGTCTCATTCTTTTTCTGAACCTTGCCTTCTCTGACTCCCTTATGCTACAGACAAACTGAGTGGTTGACAGGTACATAAGATGCATGACCTAACCTGGAGGTGCCTTTCCTGCCATCCAGATGCCTGAGCAGTTTGGAACAGGGAAGGAAACAATGCACATAGCCAATTGAGTTCAGTGCCCTTGAAGATCACCTAGGAGCCTGAGTGGCTTAGACTTGGGATGTGCATGAAACACAGGGAACACTTTGGGCAGTGCCATCGCAGATTACCCAGGAACCTGAGCTGGGTGGACTGAGGAAGTACATGTCACCTATGACAGTGGCAAGCCCACTGTGCTCCATCCACCTTAAGCACCCTCACCCACATATTCTACAGGTGTTTTTTTTTTTTTTTGAGTGTGCTCCTCCTCATCATTGTACCACTGATACAAATAAGGGCCTGCTGTCCCCTTGTGTTATGGTGCAAACTAGTCTTGTGTAAGCATGTCACAGAAGAGAATTGCAAAATGAGGAAGTAAAAATAAGCAAAGAAGGGTGAACTAGCCCAGAAGTGACAGAAGCTACAGATTGAAACTCTGAAGCTAATGTAGAAACTGTGCAATTCAAGGACAGCAATAGTATTGGACAACAAGTAGAAGCAGGAAAAAGAGATTGTCTGACACTGATCTGGCACCACTAAACTCACAACAATTTCTCTAGAGAAATTGGTAGATTATTCTTTACTGTTTTCATGTTTTTTAATTAAACACTCTTTTGTTCCTTATCATTCCCTTTAATTTCATTTCTATATACCACAGTATAAATGTTTGATAATTATTTTGACTTCTAAATTTTCTCCAGTAATCATAGGAGTTTAAATCCTATTCTAGGTTCTTAATCTTTGATTTTGAAACTTTTTATTAATAAATGTTTATCCTTTAGGAATTCTGTATTTAGAATCTATTTTCACTTATTAATTTAATTCCCAGTTGATTGCACTCTTGCCTTTTTACTCTCCCTTTACTCCTCCTAGAAACCTTTATCTCCCTCCTCAGTTTGCTCTGATCCATATAACTCTGTCAATTCCTTTAACTGTTTTTGATTATGGAAAATTGCTTCACCATCAACCTTGGGTTTTCTCCTCTGTTCTGAGGATGCAGAATTCTTAATGTGACTGTAACTCAGCACCAAAATGCAGAGGCCATAAAGTTAATCCAGAGCTTTAGATCATTGTTGAACTCCTGACACCAATGAACTTTAAAAAAGAAGCAAAGTCAAAAGGTTCCATGCCTACATGGAAATGAAGCCCCAAGCTGAAACCAGCAATTTCAGTGCAAGACAACTCACACCTATTCTCCAGCAAAGCAGCAACACAAAAATGAACATTATAAAAGGTACTACCTGAAGCCGTACCAAACCCACAGACACCACAATGCACATTACAGGACAATTCATTGCATTTCATAGAGAAGTGATCCAGCACCACCTGACAGACCACAGGCACACAATATCCCAAACATTAAAGCTTGAAAACTTACAGGTTCAGTCCCACCCACAAAGATCAGATTCCACCACAAACTGGATCCAAAATGCTGCGGCCTGCAGAAAGGGGACCAAAACCACTGCGATCTAAACCAAATGAAGCTTTTAAGTTTAATAAGGTCCCATTTGCTTATTTTTGCTTTTATTTCCAATATTCCGGGAGGTGGGTCATAGAGGATCCTGCTGAGATGTATGTCGGAGAATGTTTTGCCTATGTTCTCCTCTAGGAGTTTTATAGTTTCTGGTCTTACGTTTAGATCTTTAATCCATTTTGAGGGGCCTAATTAAACTTAAAATATTCTGCACAACAAAGGAAACTATAAGCAAGGTGAAAAGACAGCCTTCAGAATGGGAGAAAATAATAGCAAATGAAGCAACTGACAAACAACTAATCTCAAAAATATACAAGCAACTCCTACAGCTCAACTCCAGAAAAATAAACGGCCCAATCAAAAAATGGGCCAAAGAACTAAATAGACATTTCTCCAAAGAAGACATACAAATGGCTAACAAACACATGAAAAGATGCTCAACATCACTCATTATCCGAAAAATGCAAATCAAAACCATAATGAGGTACCATTTCATGCCAGTCAGAATGGCTGTGATCCAAAAGTCTACAAGCAATAAATGCTGGAGAGGGTGTAGAGAAAAGGGAACCCCCTTACACTGTTGGTGGGAATGCAAACTAGTACAGCCACTGTGGAGAACAGTGTGGAGATTCCTTAAAAAGCTGGAAATAGAACTGCCTTATGATCCAGCAATCCCACTGCTAGGCATACACACCCAGGAAACCAGAATTGAAAGAGACACGTGTACCCCAATGTTCATAGCAACACTGTTTATAATAGCCAGGAAACGGAAGCAACCTAGATGCCCATCAGCAGATGAATGGATAAGCAAGCTGTGGTACATATACACAATGGAGTATTACTCAGCCATTAAAAAGTACATTTTTTTCTCAGTTTTCTGAATGTTGAGCTTTATTTATTTTTTTAAACTTTACAATATTATATAAGTTTTGCCAAATATCAAAATGAATCCACCACAGGTATACCTGAATTCCCCATCCTGAACCCTCCTCCCTCCTTCCTCCCCTACCCTCCCACTGGTTCGTCCCAGTGCACCAGCCCCAAGCATCTAGTACCATGCATCGAACCTGGACTGGCGACTCGTTTCATACATGATATTACACAGGTTTCAATGCCATTCTCCCAAATCATCCCACCCACTCCCTCTCCCACAGAGTCCAAAAGACTGTTCTATACATCTGTGTCTCTTTTGCTGTCTCCTACACAGGGTTATTGTTACCATCTTTCTAAATTCCATACATATGTGTTAGTATACTCTATTGGTGTTTTTCTTTCTGGCTTACTTCACTCTGTATAATAGGTTCCAGTTTCATCCATAATCAGTTCTAATGAGATGGAAAATACATGGGGAAACAGTGGAAACAGTGTCAGATTTTATTTTTTGGAGGGCTGCAAAATCAATACAGTTGGTGATTTGCAGCCATGAAATTAAAAGACGCTTACTCCTTGGAAGGAAAATTGTGCACCACCTAGATAACATATTTAAGAGCAGAGACATTACTTTGCCAACAAATGTCCGACTAGTCAAGGCTATGGTTTTTAAAGTGGTCATGTATGGATGTGAGAGTTGGGCTGTGAACAAAGCTGAGCACCAAAAATCGATGTTTTTGAACTGTGGTGTTCAAATGACTCTTGAGACTCCCTTGGACTGCCATGAGATCTAACCAGTTCATTCTAAAGGAGATCAGTCTTGGGTGTTCATTGAAAGGACTGATGCTAAAACTGAAATTCCAATACTTTGGCCACCTCGTGTGAAGAGTTGACTCATTGGAAAAGACTCTGAGGCTGGGAGGGATTAGGGGCAGGAGGAGTAGGTGATAACAGAGGATGACATGGCTGGATGGCATCACTGACTCGATGGACATGAGTTTGAGTGAACTCCAGGAGTTGGTGATGGATAGGGAGGCCTGAAATGCTGTGATTCATGGGGTCAGACACAACTGACTGAACTGAACCGAACTGAGAAAGGAGGGAATAAAGAAAACACAGTGGCATGTGTAAATATATATATTTTTTAGAGAAGGAAAACATTAAAAGCTCTGATAATTCTTAGACAGTATTAAATGCCATACTGTGAGGATATCCACATGGAAAAGACCACAAAAAAAAAAAAAAAGAAAAAAGAAAGAAAGAAAGAAAGGAAAGGAAAGGAAAAAGAAAAAAAAAAAGGTGTTTGGGTGCTTGAGAAAATTCTTCAAGAGATAAAAGTTGAAAACCTCCATTAAATGGGCAAGGAAATAGCTCCTTGAGTCCCAACACAGCATGTCCCAACAAACAGGATGAACCCAAAGTGAAATATCCCACAACAATATTTTAACCAAACACTGAAAATTTAAACACAAAAAAACAAACATTAAGAGCAGTGAGAGTAAAGACATAAATATACTGTCAGATTCCCATAAAGAAAGCAGCTGAACTTTCAATAGAAACTCTTCAGGCCAGTAGAGCATGGTAGAACATTCTCAAAATTATGAACAAGCCAAAACCAACACCCACACGGATCTTATTCAGATATGAAGGAGAAATCAAATGGTTTAAGCAAAAGTTTTAAGCAGTCATTAACATGAAACTGCTAAACTCTTAATGATGTGGTGAAACTGGGACACTGAGTTCATATGTCATCAGATTTGCAAAACTCATCAGTGGACATGAGTTTGGAAAAGGACAGTTTTCATTCACACCAAAGGTAGGTAAGGCCAAAGAATATTCAAACAAGCATGCACGGTTGCTCCTTTCACATGTTAGCTGGGTAAAACTCAAAATTCTACAACAGTACATAAACTAAGAACTTTCAAGGGGAAAGCTCGACTTGGAAACAATACATGAACCAGAGAACAATTTGGAAACATTCATTGGATCCTAGAGGGAACCAGGAATTTCAGAAAATCATTTACTTCTGCTTCAGTGACTCCACTAAAGACATTAACTGTGTATATCACAGTAAACTGTGAACAGTTTGAAAGAGACAGGAATCATGGACCTTCTAACCTGTCACATGAGAAATGTGTATGCCATTCAAGATGTAAGAGTTGGAACAAGACATGGAAAAATTGATCAGTATAAACCTGGGAAAGGTGAGTGACAAGACTGCATATTATCAGTCTTCTTATGTGAAATATATGCAGACTATACTATTCAAAAGGCCAGACTGGGTGGATAATAAACTAGAAACAATGTTTCTGGGATAAACTTCAACAACCTTAGATAGACAGATAGAAACACTGTAAAAAGAGAAAGTGAAGAGGAGCTAAAGAGGGTCTTGCTAAGGATGAATGAGGAGTGTAGAAACCTCGCTGAGAACTCAATAGTCAAATGAACAACACAAGGTGTCTGGTCCCATCACGACTTGGCAAATAGAAGGGGAAAACATGGAATAAGTGATAAACTTAATTTTCTTGGGCTCCAAAATCACTGTGAATGGTGACTGCAGGCATGAAATGAAGAGACACTTTCTTCTTGGAGAAAAAACGATGGAAAAACCTTGACCTTGTATTAAAAAGAAGAAAGATGAGCTTATTAACAAAGGTCTCCTCAGTCACAACCCCTATCGTTTATCCATTAGTCATGTAAAGGTGTGAGAATTGGAATCTAAAGAAGGCTGAGAGCTCGAGAACTGATGCCTTCAAACAGTGATGTTGGAGAAAACTCTTAGGGGTCCCTTGAACTGCAAACAGATCCCGCCAATCAATCCACAAGGAAACCAACCCTGGATATACATCTGAAGCACTCATACTGAAGCTGAAAGTCGAGGATTTTGCTAAACTAATTCAAAGAACCAACTCTGGAAAACACCATGACACTGGGAAAGACTGAGGACAGGAGGAGAAGGTGCTGATAGAGGATGAGATGTTTGGAGGGCATCACCAGTTCAATGGACATGTGTTTGAGCAAACTATGGGAAACACTGAAAGAGAGGGAGGCCTGCTGTGCTACAGTCACAAAGGGTTGGACATGACTCAATGAATGAACAACAGCAATTAAAATATCTAGAACTACTTCTAGGCTAACAGAGTTTGGCCAGGAGAATGCACTGGTCATAGCAAACACCCTCTTTCAACAACACAAGTGAAGACTCTAACATGAACATCACCAGATGGTCAACACCAAAATCAAATTGATTCTATTCTTTCCAGTCAGAGATGGAGAAGCTCTATACAGTCAGCAAAAACAAGATCAGGAGCTGACTGTGGCTCAGATCATGAACTCCTTATTACCTAATTCAGACTTAAATTCAAGAAAGTAGGGAAAACCAAACTCTGATAGCCTTTTCCCTGCTTTATTCTGTATTAAAGGCTAAATTTGCCTGTTATCACAGGTGTTTCTTGACTTCCTACTTTTGCATTCCAGTCCCTTATAATGAAAAGAATTTCTTTTCGGTTGTTAGTTCTAAAAGGTCTTGTGGTTCTTCATAGAACCATTCAACTTCAGCGTCTTCAGCATTTCTGGCTGGTGCATAGGCTTGGGTTACTGTGATTTTGAATGGTTTGCCTTGGACAAACAGAAATCATTCTGTCGTTTTTGAGATTGCATCCAAGTACTGCATTTTGGACTCTTTTGTTGACCATGATGGCTACTCCATTTCTTCTAAGGGATTCCTGCCCACAGTAGTAGATATCATGGTCATCTGAGTTACATTCACCCATTCCAGTCCATTTTAATTTGCTGATTCCTAGAATGTCGATGATCACTCTTGCCATCTCCTGTTTAACAACTTCCAATTTGCCTTCATTCATGGACCCCATATTCCAGGTTTCTATGCAATATTGCTCTTTGATGCATCGGACCTTGCTTCTGTCACCAGTCACATGCACAACTGGGTATTGTTTTTGCATTGGCTCCATGTCTTCATTCTTTCTGGAGTTCTTTCTCCACTCATCTCCAATAGCATATTGGGCACCTACCGACCTGAATAGTACAGGTTTAAAAGAAACTGGTCCTAAGGGCTTATTTACAAACAATGGGATAACCAATTCAACTTCTTCTTCTTCTTCTTTTTTTTATTAATCTGTTCGTTTCCCCCCCCCCCCCCAGTATATAAAATTGTTTTAGTCACTCTGTTATTCTAGCAATTTGACTGTTTCACATAGTTTGAGACTTTTATCGACAGATATTCCTGTTGTAAATACCCAAATTCCTCCTTTTTTAGTATGTTTAGTAGCAATGGCATCTTATTCATTCTCATTTCAGTAACTAAATCTGCTCTTTTCGTTTTTTAGTTTACCTAATATTCTTTTTACTATCTTTGTTTCATGTTCAATTTTCTGTATTCTTTTTCTATTAACTTAAAACCATACTAATATTTGTTCATTTCCTCTTTCTTCTTTCTGTGAAATTAGATTTTTTCCCCAGCTTTTAAAGAAGGCATTACCTTCTCCCCAGAATTGAAGAGCTTTCTTTTTATGTAACCTTAAATATATATGGGTTCTTCTTCTGCTGTATCTGATGACTTTCTACATTGGGTTTTCATTTTAAATCACCTTAGAATATGTTCCCATTTCCCCTGTGAGTTATTCTTTGCCTCATCGAGCCCTTCAGAATGTGTTGTTTAATTTTCCATGCATTCAGTTCAGTCGCTCAGTCATGTCCGACTCTTTGTGACTCCATGGATTGCAGCACACCAGGCCTCCCTGTCCATCAAAAACTCCCAGAGTTCACTCAAACTCACATCCATTGAGTCATTGATGCCATCCAGCCATCTCATCCTCTGTCGTCCCCTTTTCTTTGTGCCCCCAATTTATCTCAGCTTCAGTAGTTTCCAGAGTCAACTCTCGAATGAGATGGCCAAATTACTGGAGTTTCAGCTTTAGCATCATTCCTTCCAAAGAACACCAAGGTCTGATCTCCTTTAGAATGGACTGATTGGACTCCTTGCAGTCTATGGGACTCTCAGGAGTCTTCTCCAATGCCACAGTTCAAAAGTGTCAATTCTTTGGCGCTAAGCTTTCTTCACAGCACAGCTCTCACATCCATACATAACTACTGGAAAAACCGCAGTTTTGACTAGACGGTCCTTTGTTGGCAAAGTAATGTTTCTGCTTTTGAATATGCTATCGAGGATGGCCATAACTTTCCTTCCAAGGAGTAAGCGTCTTTTAATTTCATGGCTGCAATCACCATCTGCGGTGATTTTGCAGCACCCTCCCCCCCCCACCCCCAAATGAAGTATGACTCTGTTTCCACTGTTTTCCCATCTATTTCCCATGAAGTGATGGAAACTGATGCCATGATCTTAGTTTTCTGAATGTTAGCCTTTAAGTCAACTTTTTGAGGTATGACCTAAATCCAATCCTTTATGATTATATAGTAGAAGTGAGAAATAAATTTAAGGGACTAGATCGGATAGAGTGCATGATGAACTATGGACAGAGGTTTGTGACATTGTACAGGAGACAGGTATCACGACTATCCTCATGGAAAAGAAATGCAAAACAGCAAAATAGGTGTCTGTGGAGGCCTTAAAAATAGCTGTGAAAAGAAGAGAAGTGAAAAAGAAAGGAGAAAAGGAGTGATATAAGCATCTGAATGCAGTGTTCTCAAGAGTAGCAAGGAGAGATAAGAAAGCCTTCCTCAGCGATCAATGCAAAGAAATAGAGGGAAGCAAAAGAATGGGAAAGACCATCCCCTCAAGAAAATTAGCGATACTGAAGGAACATTTCATGCAAAGATGGGTTCTATAGAGGACAGAAATTTTACGGACCTAAAAGACTCAGAAAATATTAAGAAAAGTGGCAGGAATACAGACTAGAACTGTACAAAATAGATCTTCAAGACCCAGATATTCACGATGGTGTGATCGCTCACCTAGAGCCAGACATCCTGGAATGTCAAGTCAAATGGGCCATAGAAAGAATCACTCCGAATAAAGCTAGTGGAGGTTATGGAATTCTAGCTGAGCTATTACACATCCTGAAAGATGATGCTGTGAAAGTGCTGAACTCAATATGCCAGCAAATTGGAAAACATAGCAGTGGCCATGGGACTGAAAAAGATCGGTTTTCATTCCAACCCCAAAGAAACACAGTGCCCAATAATGCTCAGATTACCACACAATTACACTCATCTCACGTTCTAGTGAAGTAATGCTCAAAGTTCTCCAAGCCAGGTTTCATTAATACATGAACCGTGAACTTCCAGATGTTCAAACTAGTTTTAGAAAATGCAGAGGAACCAGAGATCCAAATGCCAACAATCTTGGATCATTGAAAAAGCAAGAAGGTTCCAGAAAATTAAAAACAAACAAACCAAAAAACACCTATTTCTGCTTTATTGACTATGCCAAAGCTTGGATTGTGTGGATCACTAGAAACTGTGGAAGATTCTGAAAGAGATGGAAATACCAGACCACCTGGCCTGCCTCTGGAGAAACCTATATGCAAGTCAGGAAGCAACAATTAGAAATGGACACGGAACAACAGATGGGTTCCAAATAGAAAGAGGAGGACGTCAAGGTTGTATATTGCCACCCTGCTTATTTGACATGAATGCAGAGTACATCATGAGAAACTCTAGGCTGGAAGAAGCAGAAGCTGGAGTCCAGATTGCCAGGAGAAATGTCAATAACTTCAGATATGCAGATAACACCACACTTATGGCAGAAAATGAAGAGGAAGTGTCAAGCCTCTTGATGAAAGGGAAACAGGAAAGTGAAAAACTGGGCTTAAAGCACAACATTCTGCAACGAAGACCATGGCATCTGGTCTCATCACATCATGGGAAATAGATGGGGAAACAGTGGAAACTATGTCAGGCTTTATTTTTGGAGCTCCAGAATCACTGCAGATGGTGATTGTAGCCATGAAATTAAAAGACATTTACTCCTTGGAGGGAAAGTTATGTCCAACTTAGATCTCATTTTAAAAAGCAGAGACATTATTTTGCCAACGAAAGTCCATCTAGTCAAGGCTATGTTTTTTTCCAGTGGTCATATATTGATATGAGAGTTGGACTGTGAAGAAAGCTGAGTACCAAAAAATTGATGCTTTTGAACTGTGGTGTTGGAGGAGACTCTTGAGAGTCCCTTGGACTGCAAGCAGATCCCACCAGTCCATCCTTAAGGAGACCAGTCTTGGGTGTTCTTTGGAAAGACTGATGCTAAAGCTGAAATTCCAGTATTTTGGCCACCTCACTCATAGAGTTGACACATAAAAATCTCTGATGATGGGAGGGATTTGGATCAGGAGGAGAAGGGAACGACAGAGGATGAGATGGCTGGATGGCATCATCGTCTCGATGAACATATGTTTGCCTGAACTCCAGGAGTTAGTAATGGACAGGGAGGCCTGGTGTGGTGTGATTCATGGGGTGACAAAGATTCGGACACGGGCCTGTGACTGAAATGAAATGAGTAAATTAACTGTTTTGTTGTTGTTGTTGTTGTTGTTGTTGAGCATGTCATTGGTAATATACGAAAGGAACAAGTGTAATACATACATACATACCCGTTCAAGTGATATTTCATGTGTTACGTCACTACATTCCTGTCTGACACTCTGTATCACACAGACTGTCACCATAATGTATCCTCAATGCATGGGATTCTCAAGGTGAAAAAGTAGGAATGGGTTGCCATCCTTAGTTCCAGGAGATCTTCCCAACTCAGATCGAACCTGCCTGTCTTATGACCTCTATGTTAGAAGACAGGTTCCTTAGTACTAATACTGCTTATATATGGCTACACATATACATGCATATGTATATGTTGAAAGTTTGGGTATATAATTTTGCTGTCTACAGGTAGCAGTATATATTTTGCAGGAGGTATATAACTGCAGGTATGTCCTTTTGCAGGATCTAATGATTTGCTAAAAGTGGTTTCACTTACATTCATGTCAGAGAATTATATAATTTCACTTGTGACTTACCCTTTGAAATATTGGTTCTTTAGGAATATCTTGTATAATTTTTCATACATTGACAAATTTGCAAACACATATCCCATTTTTAAATTTTAGCTTCACATCTTGGTTTTCAGAGAATATACTTGGTATTATGTAAAATACTAAGACTTGTTTTATGCCTTAATGTGAAGCATATTTTTGAGAATATTCCAAAGAAAGTTCAGGTACAATTGAAAATATGACACGCACACACACACACACACACACACACACAGTATGTGTTTATATGCCTATTTGAACATATCAGTGTAGGTACATAATTTTAAATATATATATATATATATATATATATATATATATATATATATATATATATATATATATATATATATATATATGTATATGTATATTTTTTTTACCCTTCTTTGATCTTGAAGTGTTTTGGGTCATGTTCCTCAGATTTATAGTTTGCTTTCAGTCTCCTGTCTTTTTGGGATTTATAGTAAACCTGTATTAGGTATTTTCACATTACTTTAGGTCCTCTGACTCTGATGCTGGGAGGGATTGGAGGCACGAGGAGAATGGGGTGACAGATGATAAGATGGATGGATGGCATCACCGACTCGATGAACGTGAGAGATGGTGATGGACAGGGAGGCCTGGCGTGCTGCGATTCATGGGGTCGCAAAGAGTTGGACATGACTGAGCGACTGAATTGAAATGAACTGAACTAATGTCCTATTCAGGCAGAAGCCCACAGTCAACTTCTTTGAGAGTGTAAGAATCTTTCTAGAGACAGTATCTTTCTAAGGTTGTAGAGAATAGAGCACACTGTGAACCAAGAAATTTGCCAGCCATATCAGTAAACAAATGATGCTGCAGGCATCAAGTCATAAGCCCTTGAATCTATCCATAAACGTAAATCCTGGGGGAACTCTTGATGAAATCAGTTTGCCCACTATCAAGTCCTTAGTTACTGCACTTGAAGCTAGCGTGGCCTGAAGAACTGACTTGAGACAGAAAGAATAGATACTAGCCCTAGTTAAGGTGATTATCAAAGGAATTATTTCAAGGAGCCCAGATTCTTGCATCTACCATAGGTAGAAAATATTTAAATCCATTCACTTGAGGTGTCCAGTTTTTCTTTCGTTAACCATAATATTCAGACATTCTCCATACCTGATCATTGTACCAAAATTTCTGTAAAACTTGGACCCTCCTATCCTTCGTTAGAGCAGTCTTTTTGCGATACTTGAGAAGTCGCTTCTCATGATTAAATCCTTCTTAGAATGAAAGGCTTGATGAAGAAAACATAATTCTCCACTTTTGAACTATGCATTTTTCCCATTAGGTAGCACACATTCTAGAACTGCAATATAAGGGATTCTTGTGCAGCACCTCACTGTTAACCTATGTTGACTAATTCCTACTTCCCAAAGTTTTGAAAGTCAAAGGTCAGCTATTACTTGGGGCTGGTGCACTGGGACGACCCAGAGGGATGGTATGAGGAGGGAGGTGGGAGGAGGGTTCAGGATGGGGAATACATGTATACCTGTGGTGGATTCATTTTGATATATGGCAAAGCCAATACAATATTGTAAAGTTAAAAAATAAAATTAAATTTAAAAAATAAAATTAAACTTGAGGGGATTCATGGTTTCATAAACCGGTGACATCAGTTTATGAAAATATATAACCATATATGTTTACTTTACTTTTAGAAAGCCGTTCTTTACTTTTGGAAACAATGGAAAATTAGGGAAGTGAAGGGACACAAGTATAGAGTCTGAATTTATTCTGCCCAACATAGCTCTGCATTTAAGTTTGTCTCTTTTTTTTTTTTTGCTTTTTCTTTGCCTATACATACTAAAGCCATCCTGGGTACACATTTTAATTGACATGCAGTGATGCTTTACTTGTCACTAGCACAAATTAGACAAAGACTGATTTTCTTTCCTTACAATGTTGTGTTAGTGTCTGCTGCCCAGCAAAATAAATCAGTTATTAGTAAATACAGGTGAGCCTCCCTTTTGAGCAGTCCTCCGATCTCCCACTTGGGCCTCCTCTGCTACTCCAAAACCAATTCCACTAGAGCACTGCATAGCAATAGCTATCTACTACATACTTGGTATGTCCTTCCTGCACTGTGTCCACAAGTCTGTTTTCCATGACTGCATCTCTTCCTACACTCCAAATGGTTTACTCAGCATCTGTTTTCTGGATTCCACTTAAATGCATTAATATGCACACACATATATTTATTACTTCTTTATTTGGTTGCCACAAACCTCAATTGCTCTGTGTGGAATTCAATTCCATGACCAGGGATCAAACCTGGGACCCCTGCATAGGGATCATGGTGTCTTAGCCACTGGACCAACAGGGCATTCCCCTGTTGTTGTGTTTTTTTTAAATGATGGCCATTTGGAATGGTGTGAGGTGATATGTTGTTGTACTTTTGATCTGTGTGCCTTTGTTAAGTTGAGGTCGTTTTTTCTATGTTCAGTTTTTGAAGAGCTTCTATCACAAACACTTGTTGAATTATTTCAAAAACTTTCACCAACTATTGAGGTAATCATATGGTTTTAAACCTTGACTATACATTGATATGCAACTATTGAAGAATGTTTCCAAATCTTGAATAAACCCCACACTTAATTATGGTGTCCAATCCTTTTATGGTATTGGTGGAATTTTTTGCTAATATTTTGGTAAGGATGTTTGCCTCTGTTCATCTATGAGATATTAGTCTCTAACTTTCTTTTTCTGTGTTATCTCCGGGTTGATATCAGGGTGATGGTGAACTTGTAAGATGACTTCTGTGTTTTCCTTCCACTCTAGAGTTTTGGAAGCGTTTCAGAAGTGCATGTGCCAGCAGTTCTCTGACTGGTTCATAAAATTTCCCTGTGAAGCTTTCTGGAGTTTAAGTTTGCCAACTGGAAATTTTTTCATCACAGTTTCAATCTTAGTGCTTGTAATTGCTCTGTTCATATTTTCTGTTTTGTTTTTTTTTTTTTTTTTTCAGCTAAAAAAAATTTAGCTGAATTTCTTAGTATTTGTCCATGGCTCAAATTCTAAATTTTATTGACTTATAGTTGTTTGCTGTAGTCCCTTATGACTCTTTGTTATTTCTGTTATATTAGTCATAATGTCATCCTTTGTCATGTCAAATTGATGGATTTGTTGTCCTCTTTGTCTTGATAAGTCTGTATCATGATTTGTCTATTTTACTTCTCCTCTCCAAGAGACGCTTTTTAGTGATACTGATTTTGGCTATTTTTTTTTAATCATTTCTTTTTTTTTTAATTTCTGCTCTGATTTTTATCATTTTTTCCCCTTCTATTCACTTTGGGGAATTTTGCCTGATTTTTCTTCTTTCTCTAAATGCTTTAGACTGTAGGTTATGTTGATTACTTGAGATGTGTAGAATTTATCAACTTCACTCTTTTACTGCTTTAGCATGCTCCATAACTTTTGGATAATCATGTTTTAAATATTATTTTCTTCTAAGATTTTTCTTTCATTTTCTCTCACATTTCATGAGTGATCTCTTGGCCATGTACAGTTGTATTTATTCATCTACATGGATTCATGTTTCTCACAGTCCTCACCTACAAATTCTGCTATGTAAATCATAACGTTGTGGTTAAAAAAAAAAAAGATTAATATCATTACCACTATCTCAAATTTATCAAGGCTTGATTTGAGATCCATTTAGTGATATATCTTGAAGATATTTTATTTTCACTTTAGAAAAAGTGTGTATTCTGCTCTGCTTCAGTGAAATGTGCTACATGTATCAATTAACTTTGTCTGGTCTCATGTGCCTTTGAACACTTGTGTTTCATTTTAAACTTTATTTCTAAATTGGAGGATAGTTTCTTTCCAGTGTTGTGTTGGCTTCTGCTGTACAACAGTGTGTATTAGCATATAGGAGGCCAAAGTCTTTTTTTGTGTGTGTGTTGTTGATTGTCTGTTACTTATTCATTTTTCTAGTCCCTATAGAAATGTTTATCGTCTTTTCCCCATTCCATTTCTAGAATGTTTTATCACCTTTACTACCACAACATCCAAGTTATTTTCAAGGAGCCTGCCTACTTTTTCTTTCATTATGTTTTGAGTTTTTACCACATTCCTTTGCCTACAACATATTTCTCTGACTTCACATTTCCCTACTGCGTTCCTCATCATTTCTTCCCAAACTTCTGCGTAATAGTTATTGCTCCTCGTCTCTACTCCAAGTTGATAAAATTAGTTGAGTGTCTAGTGTGGGCTTTGCAGTTGGAGAGACTGACAACTATGTTCTTGAATCTGCAGTTGAGTCTTCCGTCTCTAATGGTGATACCATATCTGTTCATGTCATTTGTAGATGTCTATAGAATTAGTCTGACATTAGGCAGTCTATTTGCTGAAGATTGGTTGCATTTTTCTGTCTTGCTTGTTGTGTAGTGTGAGGCATCAGCCCTGGGTTGTGTAGGCAGTTGGGTGCCGTACATCTGAGATTAAGAAAGAGGCCTTCCACGAGACTGTCACCAGTTAATAATCAGTGTAGACAGGAATTCTCTAGTGTCCCATGATCCTGGTCTCAGTGTGAAAGGTTGTAATGGAATGCAAAGAGCTGGGATTCTTGGCCTCCAGAGGAGAGGAATTCAATCTGGGGCCAGAGATAAGGCTGGATCACTCAGAGCTTTGTATAATAAAATTTTATTAAAATATCAGTGAGATAGAGAAAACTTCTCATATAGGCATCAGAATGGGGCAGAAAGAGTACCCTCCTGCTAGTCTTCAGCTGGATATTATATAGTCACTAGTAGTCTGTTAATGAAAGAAAGGAATGTTTTAAAACTCAGAGTGGTACCAGGCCCCCTCACACATAAGATGCATTTTGGGATAATCTTGGCATCAGATGATTCATCCCGGGCCATAAAATGATTGTCCTGAAGAAGGATAGATTACCATACAATGATTCATTTACATAGATTAGGGAAATACTATCTGAGTATGACATACTGGTTTGTCAAGTAGGTTCTGAGCCATTAGGAGGAACTGACTTAAGAACAGAGTTTAGGGTAAAAGCATAATACATTAGCATAGTTTAAGACAAACATTTCCATAAGAAAAATGCATTGGTTATCTCAAGGTTTGAGAATAGTTAACTTCAGATGAAACCAGGTGTCATTCTGGCAATATAACATTTTAAGAGAAACCTCCTTTTAAATTTGTATAAAGACAGAAAAAAAAAATATTGCTAGTTTGTTTCCTCCTGCTACTTAAGAGAGATAAAAATGTCTGATACTTTCAGGCCAAATCCTTCATTTGGAGACCCCAGCCTTCCTGCCTGTTACCCTCTCAGATGATGACAGCAGAAAATATCAGGCCCAACTTATGCCCAGAGAACTACAATACCATAGTGATAGATTGAGGAGATTAAAAAAGTAACATAGATAAATGGTAAATAAATAAGTAAAAGGTGCCACAAGCAATAAACACTACAGAGAAGACAACAGATTCATAATGAGAGCCAATCAAGTAAATCTCAAGGCAAAAAACACCACCAGAGTGGAGTGCCAACTGAAAAATAAAGAAAGCAAATCTGACAAGAAGAGCAGGACAGCCCCCACAGAATAACAGAAAACCACAGTTAATATAGAAATGCATACCCATGTTAAAGAATGAAGTGATGCAACAGCAACTAAAGGCACAGAAAATAGGAAACCAAAGTAAAAGTAGAAATAGCTATACAAAAAATAAAAATATAGTTGAAATAATCTTCAAGATCAAATCAATGTGTAGTAACAAAGAAGCATACAACTGAGAAAAATAGTGCACAAACAACACAACAATTCAATGCATCAAAAGAATAATACATATTTCCTTGTGTCTCATCTGTGAGTGTCCTAGTGCTCAACATGGGCCAGAGGACTATTACACTTCTTTGGGAAGTTCTCCAAAGATGGAGAGAACTGGATTCTGGATATCTCTAAGGGCACCTCAGACTCAAAACTGCTATAATTCCTGTGCGTTCTTATAGCTGCCTGAGCCTGGGCATTTTTTTTTTTTTTTGACCTCTTCTCAGCTTTGGATGTAATCCGTAGACACAGGGTCTGCATCATTAATCCTGTGTATTTAATCTGCAGTATGCACAACTGGATGGAAGATTCATAATCCTCTTTCTTAATGGCTCTGTCCCTGGGCCTCAGGTGTAAATTTCATCCTTCCTCACATGTGGTCACCAAATGTGTCTGACTTGAGACACTTGTGGTGCACTGGGGTCTACCATGATGAGCACAGAAGGTTAAGGTACAGCTGCTTGGAATTCTGGAAAGATGGTGGTGCTAGTTATGAATAGGAGCCAGCAGCCATAGGCAGAAAAGGTTTTGCCTGAATGGGATCCTTTTCTAGCCTGTGTTTGCAGGAGCATGAGTGGTACTTCTGCTGGTCTTTCTCTATTGCCTTATAGTAGGTGTTAACAGGTGGGAAGGTGAGGTGCTACCAAGGTATCTCTGCCTCCTGAGTGTGACACAGTACAGTCGCTTTGGCAGTTTGGGAATTATCAAAAGGTATTCCCTGCTACACAATGACTCGTACCTGCTCCATCAGGCCATTTCCACATAGTCAACAGCAGTCCTCTCCCAGGATCCCTCTAAATCCCTTCTTAATTCCTTTTCACTCAGGTATGTCTGGAACCCACATGGGACACTCTGGTGAGCAGGGTCTTCTGCTATTTGATGCTGTGGGAGAACTATTGTCCTTGCAGAAGTATTATTTGTGATCCATTTATTGAGAGAGTTGCATTTCACATCTGCCAACATTTCTGCCTTCTTGGAACTTCTCAGTTTTTCCTGGAAAGCTCAATTATTATTTTTTCCTTGACAGAAAAACATGAAACATTAGTTGCCATGAATCAATCTGTTTGATGGGACATTGCTTACATACACACGTAACTGGTACTACTTTGACTTTCAATATGCAATCAAGCATATTGTGTTGTCTTTTTTTCTTTCCCCCTTGGAAATTTCTCTTAATGAGGAATTGTCATCAGCATGAAGAAATGCAGAACTTTCCACATAAAATATAATAGCAAAATTGGGCTCAAAAAGGCAGCACTTGAATATCTCTAGCTATTTTTTGAACGTTCCTGACATTTTCCCAGCGTACAAATGTCTAACTTCAGATCTCAAAGCGCAATTCCATTCAGTAGATATCAAAGGTGAGACTTCCATGGGCATAATTTAATTATTGTATAATAAGATGGCAAGTTCATAGGAAATTACCAGTTGGTACTTGACTACTTGAAAAAAGAGAGAAAACGACAGCAATGACCAAAAAATAAAATTGAAAAAAAAAAGAAAAACCAGGAATGTGTAGTTAGTTATTTAATTATAAGAGGTACACATGAATTGATGTTTGTATCACAGAATAAGCAAGGAGATAGCATACAATCATCTATATCTGCTTAACTGTCTCTGCTAATGACTTGGACACTGTGGATCACACACAAACCAAAAAAAAAGAAAGAAAGAAAGAAACATAATTTTGTAAAATTCTTAGAGATAAGAATACAAGAATACCTTATATGTCTCCTGGGAATCGTGTAAAGGTGCAGCAGTTAGAACTGGACAGGGGACAATGAACTAATTCAAAATTGGGAAAGGAACAAGTCAAAGCTATATATTGTTGTCCTGATTATTTAACTTCTGTGCAGAGAACACCATGAAAAAATAAAAATCTAGATGAATCTCAAATTAGAAACCGAATTTATGTGGGAGATATGAATAACCTTAGTTATCCCAGTGACAACACCAAAATGACAGAAGAAATATAATAATTAAGGCGCCTCTTGATGAAAGTATTATCTGTTTCAAATATAGACATCTGAAATGAGAGTCCTACATAAAAGATGAAATTCTCAGTTTCACATATGAAAACCTAGATAAAGATTTCAGGGTGTGAAACATGAAATTCTCCATTATTCACATATACAAATCTGGAGAAAGATTTTCCAACGTAAAGTACGAATTCTCTGTACATCATACATGAATGTACGGACACGAAATATTCTGCAGAAAATGTGGAATTTTTTTACATTAGAGTTATGAAAATATGGATGCAGATTCTTTGACAGGAAATACAAAAATGTCTGTTTCACATATCCACACATGGTCACATGAAACATGAATTTTTTCATATTTGTCATTTGAAAATATTTGTGAGGTCTTTCCTTCATGAAATATTGAATACTGTCTATTTCACATTTGAAAAACCTGTGTTAATTTTCCTACAAGAAATATAGAATTTTCCCACAGATTTTCATGCTTGGGCTCTGAAATTCTCTATCTTTTCATCAAGAATGTTTGGAAGGTATTCTGATATGAGATTCGGAATTCTGTGTATTTCCCATTTGACAATCTGGGGAGAAATGTTCTCATATGAAATATGAATTCTCAATTGTTCACATGTGAAACATTTTCCAGATTTGTACACATGAAAGAGAATTTCCCGTCATTCAGAAATTAAGATCTGAGCTAAACCGCAAACATCAAACAGCTATATTTCATGTATATCCTGAATACCATATAGAGTTTTCTGTATTTCTTTGATAAAAATCTGGGTGGAGATTTCCCTATAAGAAATAGGGAATAATATATTTTACACATGTAAAATCAAAACCCTTATGATTAGACAGTGGAATTGATAAATAGATGCAGGGGATTCTATCTGACAGATGAGTGCCTGAAGACCTATGGATGGAGGTTAGTGATATCGTATAGGAAAAAGTGATCAAGACCATCCACATGAAAAAGAAATGAAAAATGGTAAAGTTACGAGGCCTCACAAAGAGCTGAGAAGAGGAGCGAAGCTAAACAAAAAGGGGAAAAAGAAAACAATAACCCTGTATCAGATCAGATCAGATCAGTCACTCAGTCGTGTCCGACTCTTTGTGACCCCATGAATTGCAGCATGGCAGGCCTCTCTGTCCATCACCAATTCCCGGAGTTCACTGAGAGGAGACAGCAAAAGAGACACAGATATATATAACTGTCTTTTGGACTCTGTGGGAGAGGGAGAGGGTGGGATGATTTGGGAGAATGGCATTGAAACATGTATAATATCATATATGAAATGAGTCACCAGTCCAGGTTCCATGCACAATACTGGATGCTTGGGGCTGGTGCACTGGGATGACCCAGAGGGATGGTATGGGGATGGAGGAGGGAGGAGGTTTCAGGATGGGGAACACATGTATACCTGTGGAAGATTCATTTTGATATATGGCAAAACTAATATGATATTGTAAAATTAAAAAATAAAATAAAATAAAGCAAACCTTAGAGGGAAAAATGAACATTCACAGTGTTGTGTAACTATTGACACTATTTCTGGAATGTTTTCATCATTCTTCCTGCCAGCCGTGTTAAAGGACAATTTTGCAACACCTATAAATGTTTTTATTTTATTTTAAAATGCAAAATATTTTGATTCATTGTTTTAATCAATTTGGAACATGTGTTCAAATAGAAAATAAATGTTAACTGCTTCCTCTCAATCTGTATTTATATAATAATAAATCTGGATAGCACATAAAAAGAAAAGAAAAGAAAATTATACACATTTGGATGAAGATCCCCAAAGAATTGCAAGGAGAGGTAAAACCACCCTCAGTTATCAATGTCAATAAATAAAGCAAATCAATAGAACTGGAAAGTCTACTGATCTCTTCAAGAAAATCACAGATACTAAGGGAAAATGTCATGCAATCATGGGCACAATAGAGGACAGAAATGGTATGGATGTAGCCAAAACAGAAACTATTAAGAAGAGGTGGGAAGAATACATGGATGAAATGTGCACAAAAGATCTTCATGACCCAGTTAAGCACGATGGTGTGATCGTTCACCTGAGGACCCGATGTCCTGGAATATGAAGTCTAGTGGGACTTAGGAAGCATAACGACAAACAAAGCTTGTGGAGGTGATGGAATTCAGTTGAGATATTTCAAATTCTAAAAGATGATGATATGAATGTGCTGCCCTCCATATGCCAGCAAATTTGGGAGACTCAGCAGTGGCCAGAGGACTGGAAATGGTCAGTTTTCATTCCAACCACAAAGAAAGGCAAGCCAAAGAATGTCCAAACTACCACTTAATTGCACATGTCTGACACACTTGCCCAGAACTGCTCAGAATTCCCCAAGCCAGGCTTCAACAGAATGTGAACCATGAGCTCCCAGATGTTCAAGCTGGATTTATAAAGGGCAGAGGAACCCGAGATTCAATTGTCAACACCCGTTGGGTCCTCCAAAAGGCAAGAGAACTCCAGGAAAGCAGCTACTCTTATTTGACTATGCCAAAGACTTTGACTGACACAACAAAACGACACACACACAAAAAGTCACATCAAAACGTGGAATATTCTTCCAAACATCGGAATACATGCCTCCTGAGAATTCTTACATCCATGTAAATAAAATAAATATTTATCAACTTGGAAAATTTTCTCAGTCAATAGGAAAGGTGAATTATGATAGTAGTGCAGGTTATAGAATGTTGTTGAGTAATGTGTAGAGCATTTGATTGGTTATTACATTTCTTTATTGATAATTCAGTAAGCACTTAAAATGTGTCATTTTCAGGCTCTATGTTTCAGCTGTTGTGAAAGATACATAAAGAGGGTAGACCCAAAACACATTGAAGATATCTGTACTCTCCTTCATAGAAGGGCAAACAGTAGTTCCTTCCAACCGCAAGAAATAGTTGAGACAAAGTTGTTAGAAGGGGCTTAGCATAAGGTAAGGTAAGGTTAGGTAAGTCACTTCAGTTGTGTTTGACTCTAGGCGACCCCATAGACGGCAGCCCAACAGGCCCCCACATCCCTGGGATTCTCCAGGCAAGAACACTGGAGTGGGTTGCCATTTTCTTCTCCAATGCATGAAAGTGAAAAGTGAAAGTGAAGTCGCTGAGTCGTATCCAACTCTTAGCGACCCCATGGACTGCAGCCTACCTGGCTCCTCTGACCATAGGATTTTCCAGGCAAGAGTACTGGAGCGTGGTGTCATTGCCCTCTCCGAGGGCTTAGCATGACTGAAAATAATTTGAGATTGTAGCTTCAGAAGAGAAAGATAATGAAATGACTAAGGAAAACAGATATCATGTCTTCCAAGAACTTTGTAACCATGCTGATGTGCTGCAGTAATGACCAGGAATTTATTCTGTCTCTACGGGGACAGATAAGCAACATCTAAACATGCATTTGAAATTATAGGGTGGAATCTTGGTGTCAGGAAATGAAGACGTACCTTAAGGACAGCAGCGCAAAAATGACCCTATAGAATACCACTTGTAAAGTACATAATGTGTGCTGACCATGGGCCAGTCACTGATTATATCATGCTATCTTTTCTATCACAGTGATGGTATAATTGTGATCATGATTTTGGATGTACTACAATATCTATATTTTCAGGGACAAAATTAATTTCTATAATGAAAACAATCTGCTGTCTAATCTTTAAGACTCTACCAGTAACTAATAGAATATAATATGTGAATGTGCTGAAGATCATACTGTGTATTTTTATTTATCTAATTTTATTTGCATCTCTTTCTTCACCCATACCATCCTAATTTAGACACCCCTTCATTTCAGCAGGGATGATTTCAGAAATCACTTTACATCCATTACCTCTTTTCCCTTGCTTCTCATTTTCTTGCTTACAAATATTATATCAGGTGTCATTTACCTAGGATGCATAACGAATGCTTTCTTGAACTGAAGAGTTTGGAATACCATGCAGTAAAATAGTAAACCAATGAACTAAAGCCTCATTTTCTCTTCTTTGTTTAAAAATTGAAAATGAAACTATGAAGATGAACATGTAAATTTAATGTTCAAATACAGGAATGGTAGGTATTTGTTGACATCTCCCAAAGTAACGTTCAATCTTCCTTAGGCTCCATAATCTGACACGTATTTGGTAGGTCAGTTTTAATTAGCATGGTTTCCATATAATGGTGATTGTTGATGAGTTGACTTGAAAGAGAGGAAGCAGATGTGTAAGTGCTTGTTGGCACTGAGAACCACGAGTTGCCTGTCTCTTGCAGGTTAGGAAAAGGATTGTCATGGCCTGACATATCGCTATGCCTGACTGGAAATTTAGAAGGCTCCACCATCAGTCCAGAATAAGTGCTCTGTAATGGGGATACAATGTGGTTCTGAGAAGTAGATGTAGTTGTAGTAGCAAAGTCCTCAATGGGGCCATTTACTTGAGTGTAGCTGCTATGTGAATGCCAATTAAAAATGCTCAACTTTTTTAAAACAGCAGGTTGATTTACCAAAATCTGTTCTGTTTGTCTAACCGATATTGGTGATGGGTGGTTAGGTAAGTCACATGGAGATAGGGCATTTGTATTAGTGACAATCTGGATGGTATGAGGCTTTTGTATGAAAGGCACAGGTAAACTTGTGGAGGCTGAAAATGCGCTCTCTCTACTAATTTCTGGAATAAATTCAGAGTTACGATCATCTTCGTTGACACTTGCTTTAACATGCTTCTTGTTATCTTGCACTAATGAAGATATTTGAGACACATTATTAATCCCAACTCTTCTTTGCACTCTTAATAAAAGTTGAGGATGACCTCTTTTGAAATTTGGATTATAGTAGGTCTGTAACTAAAATCAAAGGATTACATTATTTAGTTTCTTTATAAACCAAGGTAAAACTGACAAGCAAAGCTAAGTTATAAAAATGTATTCCTTTAATGAAACCAACTAAATAGCATCAAATAAAACACCTCCATTAGTAGTTTAACAGGTAACATGTTAGAAAGAATACGATCCTCAATGAAAAATATATTTTATATATACAGTAAATACCACTTTAAGTTGCTTCATGACTTATATCTGGTTTCACAGTGCTAGGAAAGTTTGTCAAACATCCAATATTTTAACATATCCAGCTGTTCTCAACTTCAAAAAATAAAACTTTTTAACGATTTGTTAGCTCAAGTTTAAATTCGGTTTTAGCTACATATGTAAATGTGCTTTCTAGGTCACATGATTTCATCTTACATATTGCCAATAAGTGAAAATGTTGGAATACCTTACTCAAAAGAGAGATGTTGTTTTCTTCTTCCAGAAAGACAGGTAGTGAAGCAGATCTTTGAAAAGTTTGTCGCTTTTTACTAAATCCATAAAGGTTAAGCTGTCGAATTAAACTCTTCATACTCTTGGTTTCAAATATTCTAAAAGGTGCCTTTCTTTCCAAGACTTCTTTCTTAAAGAGTTCTTCGTCGATCACTATACATGTGCCTCTCTCATCCCACCAAATAGATTCAAACTGATCACTTTCAACTATATTCCAAAGTTTTTGTGGAAAGGTGAGTGAAAGAAAATTAGTCACCTCATCTGTTTCAGATACAGAATATTTGTAGCATGGCCTTTTTATCACAAGATCCTCAGACAAAGCCTGAAAAGCATATTCTTCAATCATAGATCTCAAAACTGAGTCCCTAGTAAGTGTATAATCATACAAAGATCTAATGGAGGTTTCTGAATCAGTTGATTCATCCTTAGGAGGCCCATCTTGAATTTCTGAAGGTATATGTGCCATCTCAGAGAAATCTTTCTTCAGATCCTTTTCTCATTTGTCTGATTTTACTGACCACTACTTCAAAAATTGCTTGGCTGGCCAACAGAGAGAAACTCTCTAGACCATCGCAGAGGTCCTCAAAGTCAAAAGGCTGTGACATCACAAAATCACTTGTCTCCTAGCAATCAAAGGGTAGCTGTGACATCACAAAATCACTGGTCTCCTAGCCATTGAAAGGTGATGTTCAGCTAGGGTTTACTTCAGCATCAACTTAAAAATACAGCCTGCTTACAGAAATAGTAACCAAAACCACGAAGCATGCAAAATCTCATTCCTAAAGAATTTTTACACAGAAAAATCACATCAATAAATCTACTTGGTTTCTGAAATACAAGTGATTTATCACCCTTCTATACACACATTTTTCATATTCAGTACTGTTACCCAAGCAAAATTGGTCTACTGGCCTCTGCAATAAAATCTTTTAACTGTCTGGTTTCAACTACTCTGTGGTCTCTGTACTTAACTTTCAACCTGGCTGGGGCTTTGGCATCTCTAAAACTGTTCATAGGATAATGCTCAGGATGTTATTGATGGCCCTTGAGGAGGAACTAAAGACCCTTGAATTTGACTAATGGCTAAATCATTATTATTCTCTATCACTTGATTATTATCCTTAGATTCTGTCTTTTCTAGCCTCACTGTTTAAAATTACTTTTTTTTTATTGTTTTGTGTGTATTTTATTTTATTATTTTTTATTTGATTTTTTAACTTTACAATATTGTCCTGGTTTTGCCATACATCAACATGAATCCGCCACAGGTATACATGTGTTCCCCATCCTGAAACCTCCTCCCTCCTCCCTCCCCATACCATCCCTCTGGGTCGTCCCAGCACACCAGCCCCAAACATCCAGTATCGTGCATCGAACCTGAACTGGTGACTCGTTCATACATGATATTATACATGCTTCAATGTCATTCTACCAAATCATCTCACCCTCTACCTCTCCCAAGAGTCCAAAAGACTGTTCTATACATCAGTGTCTCTTTTGCTGTCTCATATACAGAGTTATTGTTACCATCTTTTAAATTCCATATATATGTGTTAGTATACTGTATTGGTGTTTTTCTTTCTGGCTTACTTCACTCTGTATAATAGGTTCCAGTTTCATCCACCTCATTAGAACTGATTGAAATTTATTCTTTTTAATGGCTGAGTAACACTCCATTGTATATATGCACCACAGCTTTCTCATTCATTCATCTGCTGATGGACATCTAGGTTGCTTCCATGTCCTGGCTACTAGAAACAGTGCTGCGATGAACATTGGGGTACACGTGTCTCTTTCAATTCTGGTTTTCTCAGTGTGTATGCCCAGCAGTGGGACTGCTGGATTATAAGGCAGTTCTATTTCCAGTTTTTTAAGGAATCTCCACACTGTTCTCCATAGTGGCTGTACTACTTTGCATTCCCAGCAACAGTGTAAGAGGGTTCCCTTTTCTCCACATCCTCTCCAACATTGATTGCTTGTGGACTTTTGGATCGCACCCATTCTGACTGGTGTGAAATTGAACACCAGGAGGTCTACAATCTCCTACCTCTTTCTCTCGGTTTTCATACTTTTCAGTCTTCAGAAGGGACTGCTTAGAACACGAAAGGAAATAAAGTGTTGGACTTAGAACTCAATCATACATGTGACAGAAAATCTCAGTTGCAGGTTCGATTTCTTTTTCAGGTTTTCCAGCTCTTGGAGTGTTTCAATCAGCAACAACTTTGGCTATTTCCTGTTGAGATGGAGCCTGGAGTTGGAAATAATTCTGAAATCTAAGCTTGGCATCAATATTTTCTCTTATGAAAATATACTTCTATATTTTATATATGATATATATGTATATATAAGTCTATATCTGTCTATTTTTGTCAAAACTGGACAAAAATTTGAAAATTGGTAGATCTTTATTAAAAGCAGAGAGGTGAGTGATATAAAAGAGTCCTCATATTTTACATTCAGCCAAGAAAACATATTTTGAAGTATTTCCACTTACATATATTCAACAACCGAGTCGACTTTTTAATCATTCTTCATTTGGGTTTTAATTTTTTTCCATTTCTATTAAATCTAACAGGAGTTAAAAGTCATTGCACCTTTTTTATACACACACTCATACACACAGGTGTATATATGTCAAAATATAATTTTATGCAACACTATTTAGGTGGCCAAACTCATTGCTTGCTCCCAAGATCTTAAATAAACTGTTTGGGAAGCCTTACATTACTTAATAATTTTCTGGCTGAACAATTCAGATCCTGTTGCTGAAAAGCTCTCCTTTAATCTCGCTCATCTTCCACAATTCTTTCTGTAATAAGAGGTAGGGCTCATACTTATGGGGACACCTTGAACGCATAAAATCACAACTCTCATTTACTTAGATATATTGTTCAAAGAACGCTGTTGCTCTCCTCACATTGGACACAATTTTATTTTATTTATTTTCAATATAAATATATGTATTTTAATTGGAGTCTAATTGCTTTACAATATTGTACTGGTTTTGCCATACATAAATATGAATCTGCCACAGGTATACATGTGTGCCACCTCCCTCCTCATATCATCCCTCCTGGTTATCCCAGTGCACCAGCCCCAAGCATCCTGTATCATGCATTGAACCTGGACTGCCAGTTTGGTGACCTATGTTATTATACATGTGTCAGTGCCATTCTCCCAAATCATACCACCCTAGCCGTCTCCCAGAGCTCAAAAGACTGTTTTATACATCTGTGTCTTTTTTGCATTCTCGCATACATGGTTATCATTATCATCTTTCTAAATTCCACATATATGTGTTAGTTTATTCTATTGGTGTTTTTCTTTCTGGCTAACTTCATTCTGTATAATAGGCTCCAGTTTCATCCACCCCATTAGAACTGACTGAAATGTATTCCTTTTAATGGCTGAGTAATACTCCATTATGTATATATCCCACAGCTTTCTTATCCATTCATCCACTAATGGACATCTAGGTTGCTTCCATGTCCTGGCTATTAGAAACAGTGCTGTGATGAACATCGGGGTACACATGTCTCTTTCAATTCTGGTTTCCTTGGTGTGTATGCACAGCAGTGGGATTGTTGTGTCTTATGGCAGTTCTATTTGAAGGTTGTTTTTTTTTTTTTTTTTTTAAAGAATCTAAACAGTGTTCTCCATAGTGGCTGTACTAGTTTGCATTCCCACCAACAGTGTAAGAGGGTTCCTTTTTCTCCACACCTTATCCAGCATTTATTGCTTGTAGACTTTTGGAGCACAACCAATCTGACTGGCATGAAAAGGTACCTCATTGTGGTTTTGATTTTCATTTCTCTGATAATGAGTGATGTTGAGCATCTTTTCATGTGTTTGTTAGCTATCTGTATGTCTTCTTTGAAGAAATGTCTGTTTAGTTCTTTGGCCAATTTTTTCATTGAGTCGTTTATTTTCCTGGAATTGAGCTTCAGGAGTTGCTTGTATATTTTTGACATTAATTCTTTGTCAGTTGCTTCAGTTCAGTTCAGTTGTTCAGTCATGTCCGACTCTTTGCGACCCCATGAATTGCAGCACGACAGGCCTCCCTATCCATCTCCAACTCCTGGAGTTCAACAAACTCACGTCCATCGACTCGGTGATGCCAACCACCATCTCATCCTCTCTCGTCCTCTTCTCCTCCTGACCTCAATCCCTCCCAGCATCAGAGTCTTTACCAGTGAGTCAAATCATCACAGGAGGTGGCCAAAGTACTGGAGTTTCAGCTTTAGCATCATTCCTTCCAAGGAACACCCAGGACTAAACTCCTGTAGAATGGACTGGATGGATCTCTTACATCAAGAGTCTTTTCCAGCAGTACAGTTCAAAAGCATCAATTCTTCCATGCTCAGCTTTCTTCACAGTCCTACTCTCACATCCATACATGACTACAGGAAAAACCATAGCCCGGACTAGATGGACCATTGTTGGCAAAGTAATGTCTCTGCTTTTGAATATGCTATCAAGGTGGGTCACAACGTTCCTTCCAAGGAGTGTCTTAATTTCATGGCTGCAGACACCAACTGCAGTGATTTTGGAGCCCCAAAAAATAAAGTTTGACACTGTTTCCCCATCTATTTCCCATGACATGATGGGACCAGTTGCCATGATTTTCATTTTCTGAATGTTGAGCTTGAAGCCAACTTTTTCACTCTCCTCTTTCACTTTGATCAAGAGTCATTTTAGTTCCTCTTCACTTTCTGCCAGAAGGATGGTATCATCTGCATATCTGAGGTTATTGATATTTCTCTTGGCAATCTTGATTCCACCTTGTGCTTCCTCCAGCCCTGTGTTTCTCATGATGTACTCTGCATATAAGTTAAACAAGCAGGGTGACAATATACAGCCTAGACATACTCCTTTTCCTATTTGGAACCAGTATGTGTTCCATGTACAGTTCTAACTGTTGCTTCCTGACCTGCATATAGGTTTCTCAAGAGTCAGGTCAGGTGGTCTGGTATTCCCATCTCTTTCAGAATTTTCCACAGTTTATTGTGATCCACACACTCAAAGGCTTCCACATAGACAATAAAGCAGAAACAGATGAATTTCTGGAACTCTCTTGCTTTTTCAATGATCCAGCAGATGTTGGCAACTTGATCTCTGGTTCCTCTGCCTTTTGTAAAACCAGCTTGAACATCTGGAAGTTCACAATTCACATATTGCTGAAGCCTGGCTTGGAGAATTTTGAGCATTTCTTTACTAGCATGTGAGATGAGTGCAATTGCATGCTGATGTGAGAATTCTTCGGCATTGCCTTTCTTTGGGATTGGAATGAAAACTGACCTTTTCGAGTCCTTTGGCCACTGCTGAGTTTTCCAAATATGCTGCCATATTGAGTGCAGCACTTTCACAGCATCATTAAAAGGGGCCAATAGCTTTAAATAGACATTTCTTTAAAGAAGACATATGGATATCTAATAAACACATGAAATATGCTTAACATCATTCATCATTAGATAAATGAAAATTAAAATTGTAATGAGCAGTTGTCTCACACTGTTCAGAGTGGCCATCACCAGAAATTCTACAAGCAAGAAATCCTGGAAAGGCTGTGGAGAAAAGTTAACCCTAACACACTGTTGCCCGTAACACAAACTGGTACAACCTGTATTCAGAACAGTTTGGAGATTCCTTGAGAAACTTGGACTAGACCTGTCATATGACCCAGAAACCCCACTTCTTTGCATATATCCAGAGGGAATTAGGATGGAACATAACACATGTACCCCAATGTTTATTGAAATTGCCTTTACAATAGCTATGACATGGAAGTAATCTAGATGCACATCAGCAGATGAATATATAAGGAAGTTGTGGTATATATACAAACGAAATATTACTCAGCTACAGAAAGGCATATATTTGTGTCACTTTTAATGAGGCAGTTCAACCTACAGCCTATTATTCAGAGTGAAAAAAGTTAGAGAGAGGCAAATATTGCACATTAATGCATATAAATTGGATTTAGGAAGACAGTAACAATAACCCTACCCACGTGGAGGCTAGTAAAGAAGACCCACATATAAATAACAGACTCTTAGACTGGGATGATTTGAGAACATAGCATTGAAACAGGTATATTACCATATATAAAAGAGATGATCAGTGCAAGTTCAGCATATGAAAGATGCACCCAACTCTTGTGCTGTGGAAGAACCCAGAATCATGGGGTAATAAGGAAGGTTTGAGTTGTGTTCAGGATAGGGAGATACATATTTTCATGTGGCTGGTTCATGTTGATCTATATGTCAAAAACCATCACAGAAATACATAGTAATTCTATTGCAATTATAAATCATTTTTGTAAAAAGAAATTAGAAGAAATTAAAAAAAAATGCATTTAGAAATAGCATGGACATGATCCAGAATACAACCTCAACAGTTGTTTTATACCTACTCAAGAAAGTGCTGTGATGAACATTGGGGCAGCGCTGTTTATAATAGCCAGGACATGGAAGCAACCTAGGTGTCCATCAGCAGATGAATGGATAACAAAGCTGTGGTACATATACACAATGGAGTATTACTCAGCCATTAGAAAGAATAAATTTCAATCAGTTCTAATGAGGTGGATGAAACTGGAGCCTATTATACAGAGTGAAGTAAGCCAGAAGGATAAACACCAATACAGTATACTAATGCATATATATGGAATTTAGAAAGATGATAACAATAACCCTGTGTACGAGACAGCAAAAGAGACACTGATGTATAGAACAGTCTTATGGACTTTGTGGGAGAGGGAGAGGGTGGGAAGATTTGGGAGAATGGCATTGAAACATGTAAAATATCCTGTAAGAAATGAGATGCCAGTCCAGGTTCGATGCACGATACTGTATGTTTGTGGCTAGTGCACTGGGACGACCCAGAGGGATGGTATGGGGAGGGAGGAGGGAGGAGGGTTCAGGATGGGGAACACATGTATACCCGTAGTGGATTCATTTTGATATTTGGCAAAACTAATACAATTATGTAAAGTTTAAAAATAAAATAAAATTAAAAAAAAAAGAAAGTGGACTTAGGGCCCTTCCCCCCAGCCCATGACCCGCCTCCGGCCCCCGCCCTCCAAGTCCAACCTCCAATCTGTTTAATAAGAAGGCGCCTGTGTATGGCAGAGCTGGTGTGAGACGAAGAGTCAATCCTTTCCAGCCACCGGGATAATCAAGAGTTTGGCGGGACCTTCAAGCACACACCGAGATAATGAGGAGCCAGATGAAAAGCACAGACTCTGGCGCTGAAATGGATTAATAAGGAACTTAGTGATTTGGCCCGTGACCCTCCAGCACAATGTTCTGCAGGTCCAGTTGGGGATGATATGTTTCATTGGCAAGCCACAATTATGGGACCTAATGACAGCCCTTATCAAGGCGGTGTATTCTTTTTGACAATTCATTTTCCTACAGACTACCCCTTCAAACTACCGAAGGTTGCATTTACAACAGGAATTTATCATCCAAATATTAACAGTAATGGCAGCATTTGTCTTGATATTCTAAGATCACAGTGGTCTCCTGCTTTAATTATTTCTAAAGTTCTTTTATCCATTTGTTCACTGCTATGTGATCCAAACCCAGATGACCCCCTAGTGCCAGAGATTGCATGGATGTATAAAACAGACAGAGATAAGTACAACAGAGTATCTCGGGAATGGACTCAGAAGTATGCCATGTGATGCTTAAAGACAGACTAACCTGCATTATAGCTGGAATAAACTTTAAATTACTGTTTGTTTGTTTTTTTTATTTTCTTATCTGGCTGCTCCCCTATCAGACCTCATCTTTTTTAATTTTATTTTTTGTTTACCTCCCTCCATTCATTCACATGCTCATCTGAGAAGACTTAAGTTCTTCCAGCTTTGGACAATAACTGCTTTTAGAAACTGTAAAGTAGTTACAAGAGAACAGTTGCCCAAGATTCAAAATTAAAAAAAAAAAAAAAAATGGAGCATGTGTATTATGTGGCCAATGTCTTCACTCTAACTTGCTTATGAGACTAAAACCATTCCTCACTGCTCTAACATGCTGAAGAATCATCTGAGAGGGAGGGAGATGGATGCTGAGTTGTCACATCAAAGGAAGCAGCATTATTCTAACAGCATCCATTCTTTTTTAAGCCTTCCACTGTTAGAGATTTGAGGTTACATGATATACTTTATGCTCATAACTGATATGGCTGGAGAATTGGTATTGAATTTATAGCATCAGCAGAACAGAAAATGTGATGTATTTTATGCATGTCAATAAAGGAATGACCTGTTCTTGTTCTACAGAGAATGGAAATTGGAAGTCAAACACCCTTTGTATTCCAAAATAGGGTCTCAAAACATTTTATAATTTTCATTTAAATTGTTAGGAGGCTTGGAGCTATTAGTTAATCTATCTTCCAATACACTGTTTAATATAGCACTGAATAAATGATGCAAGTTGTCAATGGATGAGTGACCAACTAATAGCTCTGCTAGTAATTGATTTATTTTTCTTCATTAAAGTTGCATAAACCAAAAAACAAAACAATAAAGAAAGAAAGAAAGTGGACATAGCAGGGGCAGACTATGTGTGCTGGTATAGAGGCTGAAAGTCAAAGAAGATAAGCTTGAGATTGCAACTATGTTTTTGCAGCATGACCTCAGTATCATAGTCTAAGTAGTGGAAGATGCATGTGGCAGAATGCAAGCTTAGTAGATCGGCATGCCTACTGTGGAACAGAGGTGCAGTAGGAGTTAAATGCATGCACTTGAGTGTCGTTTCAGGAGTGACGGTATATGTGTTTCAGAGTGAAGATAAATAGGTGCAGCAAAAGTGCTCTAAAATGTTGGAAAATACTTGTAAGAAGGCAGGTTCAGAGTGGAAGCTCAGTATTTGTGTGACTAATGTTATAGACTTAGACTTAAATTGAAGAAAGTAGAGAAGACCACTAGATGATTCAGTTCAGTTCAGTCGCTTAGTTGTGTCCGACTCTTTGTGACCCCATGAATCGCAGTATGCCAGGCCTTCCTGTCCATCACAAACTCCCGGAGTTCACTCAGACTTATGTCTATCGAGTCAGTGATGCCATTCAGCCATCTCATCATCTGTCGTCCCCTTCTCCTCCTGCCCCCAATCCCTCCCAGCATCAGAGTCTTTTCCAATGAGTCAGCTCTTCACATGAGGTGGCCAAAGTACTGGAGTTTCAGCTTCAGCATCATTCCCTCCAAAGAAATCCCAGGGCTGATCTCACTCAGAATGGATTGGTTGGATCTCCTTGTAGTCCAAGGGATTTTCAAGAGTCTTCTCCAACACCAGAGTTCAAAAGCATCCATTCTTTGGTGCTCAGCCTTCTTCACAGTCCAAGTCTCACATCCATACATGACTACTGGAAAAAGCATAGCCTTGACTAGATGGACCTTTGTTGGCAAAGTAATATCTCTGCTTTTGAATATGCTATCAAGTTTGGTCATAACTTTCCTTCCAAGGAGTAAGCATCTTTTAATTTCATGGCTGCAATCACCCTCTGCAGTGATTTTGGAGCCCCCCCCCCCCCAATAAAGTCTGACACTGTTTCCATAGTTTCCCCATCTATTTCCCATGAAGTGATGGGACTGGAGGCCATGATCTTTTTTTTTTTTTTTTTTTTCCTGAATGTTGAGCTTTAAGCAAACTTTTTCACTCTCTACTTATGATTCAGGTATGACCTAAATCAGATCCCTTATGATTATACAGTGGACGTGACAAAAGATTTAAGGGAATAGATTTGATAGAGTGCCTGAAGAACTACAGATGGAGGTTCATGAAATTGTACAGGAGGCAGTGACCAAGAACATCCCCAAGAAAAGTAATGCCAAAAGGCGAAATGGTTGTCTGAGGAGGCCTTACAAATAGTTAAGTAAAGAAGAGAAGCAAAAGGCAAAGGAGAAAAGGGAAGATATACCCATATGACTGCAGATTACCAAAGAATAGCAAGGAGAGATAAAAAAGCCTTCCTCAGTGATCAATGCAAAGAAATAGAGGAAAACAATAGTTGGGAAAGACTAGCGATCTCTTCAAGGAAATTAGCGATACCAAGGGAATATTTCATGCCAAGATGGACACAATAAAGGACAGAAATTGTATGGACCTAAAAGAAGCAGAAGATATTAAGAAGAGGTAGCGAGAATCTATACAGAAAAGATTGAAGAACTATACAGAAAAAAATCTTCGTGATCCAGATAATCATGATGATGTGATCACTCACCTAGAGCCAGACATCCTGAAACATGAAGTCAAGTCAGCCTTAGGAAGCATCAATACAAACAAAGCTAGTGGAGATATGGAACCCCAGTTGAGCGATTTCAAATCCTAAAAGATAGTTCTGTGAAAGTGCTGAATTCAATGTGCCAGCAAATTTGGAAAATTCAGCAGTGGCAACAAGACTGGAAAAGGTCAGTTGTTCCAGTATATGTATTTTAGAGCTTGTTCTCTGTAGTGGTGAAATGTGTCCCACAAAGTGTTAGACAGGACTGAAGCAAACGAGTGCAAAATGTTGCAAGATTTTTTTTGTTTGTTTTGTTTTCACCTGTGGCAGCTTTTCTCCAGTGAGAGTTAATTGTGAAAGTGGAGCAGGTGCTTGGCTTTCAAGGACCCTGGTTGTGCCAAGTGTACAGGATTCAGGGACACAGAACTGACTAGACCACAGGAGTTATGACCCTATCAGAGTCTTTTTTTGAGCTTCTTGTAGCTGGC
This sequence comes from Bos taurus, assembly GCF_002263795.3. NCBI lineage: Eukaryota > Metazoa > Chordata > Mammalia > Artiodactyla > Bovidae > Bos > Bos taurus. The sequence continues at coordinate 27,795,131 of NC_082638.1, forward strand.
GATCAGAAGGCCTCTTTTGCCAGTCTTTCTCCCTAGTTCCACCCATTGAGGCACTTAGAAGGCTTTGTTGCCTGGAATCCTTCCCTGTTGTTCAATGTGTCAGCACATAGAGATACCTCCCTGACTGGGGTCCTACTCTGTAGATCAGTGCATCAGGCACTTAAAGAAGCATCGTGAGTAGGGTTCGACTCTAGTTTTGTGCATCAGGCACTTAAAGGAGCACCTGGGTGGTGTTCTGCTCTGTATTTCAGTGTGTTCAGCATTTGATGGGTCAGCCTCACTATTGTAGTAACTGCTGATGCTATCATGTGGAGAGAGAGAGGCTATGGTGATTGCTCCACCCCCATACATGTGACTCAGTGATATTGCCTTGCTTCCTTGGCTGCCTGGCTTTCCTCCACAGGCGTATCCTAGCACAGTTTCCTCCCTCACAGCCCCTCTCTCCATCTCGCCACAGTAAACAGCAGCCTTCGCCCAGGAATCACTCCAAAATCCCTCAATTCCAGCTCCCAGCCACTGTGCCTTTCAGGAGACACATATCCTTGGCTGGGGTATGTACAGCTGTAGCAAGGACTCACTGATTCTCATTACATCTAGTTATCCACAGATCAGTTGTTTCACTCTCAGCTTTAAATGTTTATTCTATGATTCAGACAAGCCCCCCAATATGGGATTAGACCCCTCCTTCACCCACTCAGGGCTGATTCAGTCCTAATAAGACTCATGATTTTCCCCCCAGTTCTTTCATCCTACTGAGTTTTGCGTGGTTCTATATATTCTTTTCCACTGGTCAGGCACTCCTGTCTGCTTTCAGCTGATGTTTTGATTACTTGTCTGTGTCTGAAGGTGTATGCCTGATGTATCCACAGAGAGATGTATTCCACATCTACCTACAGCTCCACCATCTTGTTCTCTCATCTCAAGATAGTTTTAGAGCACAGAATCCACAGTGGCAGTAGGTGTGCTATAAAATGTGAGTTCAGACATACACCTGAGGGCAAGCTCAGTGATTTTAGCACAGCTGATCTAATGCATTGATTTACTATTGGCCAGACACATGGTTCAAATATTACGAAAATTATTTATGGTGTGCCAATTCTAGAGCACAAGATCAGTCGTTGTGTAACATTTGCTGTAGAATGCAAGTTCAGTTGTGGAAAGAGGTATGCTCCACAATGCAACTGAGACGTTTTAGTCATCTTGTGGTAGAGTACATGCTCAGTAATGGTAGGAACTGTGCTCTAGTATTCATTCAGTAGTGGCTGGAATCATGTTGCCATTGCCAATGGGATAGCTTCAGACAGCCTGTTCTAAAATGCAAGCACACTAGTGGCAGAATGTATGCTCCAGATTGCAAGCTAAGTAGTTTCAGTACTTCTATGCTAGAGCTCAGACACAGTAGTGATGTATGCAGGCTGCAAAGAGCCATCCTACTATTTGTGTCATGTCCACTCTAGAATACAGTCTTAGTACTGGTGGGGAGAATCCTCAAAAGTACAATCTCAGGAGACAAAGAACAAGTTCTCTAAAGCAAAGATTCAGTATTCGAACCATACTTGCTCTAGATCATGGTTCTGTATTACCAGGGGTGTGTCTAAAGTGTGCTTCAATGTTGAGATGCATGCTGAAGAGCTAAGTTCAGCAGATGAAGCATGCCTGCATTACATGTGCTTCAGAGTGTTGTCTCAGGAGTTGCAGTACACTTGCTTAAGAGTGCACACTCAGTAAGTGAGGGACATATTCTCTTGAACGCTGGGTTTTTATTTTTGGATGCATATCCAGAGATCAAACTGAGAAAATGTGATATGCCTGTTCTGCCACACAAGCTCAGTAGTGGGAAGATAAGTCCTCAACAGTGCAAGCATATGTGTGTTGTGACACATGATCAATTGAGGCAGGAAATATGAAGTATACACCAAGTCTCTAGTTGTGGAAGATCATCCATAGATGTAGCTGTGGAACACAGGTACACTACTCACAACTTATACAGTCTAGAGTGCTGGATGGCTAGCAGCATAATGGCTGGTATAAAATGCCACTGGAGTGATGGTTGCACACACCTTCTAGAGCAATACTTCAGGGAAGTGACTTTAATGCTTCAGAATTCAAAGTCACTAGTGGTGACACAGTTGATCTAGAATGACGGTTCACTCGTGGGTAGGATATGTGTTTTATAATGCAACCTCCACTTTCCTGGAATAGGTCCTCCAGAGTGCAAATTCAGTAGCTGGGACACATGCTCTAGAGTACAGGAAGAAGAGTTTGGGGAAATATGCAACAGCGGGCAAGCCAAGTCATTGGCAAATTTCAGCTGCAGAGTGTGGGATCACTACTTTAAGCTCACAGGCCATGGGGCAAGATTAGTAGTAGTGGAACTCATGGTCTATAAGGCAGGCTCAGCAGTGATTAAATAGTGTAACAGGGTGCAAAATCAGTAGCTGAACCGCTTACAAGTGGCAAGACACATGCTTCAGAGTGCAAAATTAGTATTGGCCACACACATGCTCTAGGCCACATGCTCACTAGCTGTGCCATGCCTGCTTAGTGTAAGGACTCAGAAGTGACAGGTGTGCTATAGTACTAGGATTGATACTGCCGGGATGCATGATTCAGTGTGCAGGTGTGTAGCTCAGGCATTCTTACTCTACAGCATAGTCTCTGTAGTGTCAGAACATTGGCTCTTGAAGGCACACACAGTCATGATGGGAGATATGTTCCTGAGTAAACCGCAGTAGTGCAAAACCCATGATAAAATGTGTGCACTCTGTAGTCATGAGAGCTGTACTCCCAATTGCAAGTTCAGTTACTGTGGAATGTGTGAAACTAGAGCATGTTCTCTGCAGAGCCCGGATGCCTGCCCTTGAACTCATGCTCAGTAGAGGTGTACCATGTCCTCCAGTGTTCAAACTCACTATGTCTATAAGAGTGCTGGCTCAGGTGTGTCCAGAAGTAAGCAAACATCAGAGTGCAAGTTCAGTAATTGTTTAGGCACACCTGAACTACAGCGCAGGTTGAGTAGTGGCCTGACTTACCTATAAAGCAACAAGCTAATTATTGTGATTTTTATTGTTTAGAGTGAAAATTCAGCAGGCAATGAACTCTTGTTCTGGAAGGCAATTTCAGTAGTGCAGGGATGCAGAATCCAGAGTGTAATATACCAAAAGTGTATGTGTACTTCCAACAGGCATGTTTTAGGGACAGGCTCAGTAGTGGCAGGCCATATTCTCAATAACCCGGGTTCAGGAGTGATGGGATGTATGCTCTACTGTGCAGTCTCAGTGACAGCAAGGCACTTGTTCTAAATTTTGTCAATAATCTCAATAGTGGCAGAAAGGGTGATCCAGATTAGAAACTAAGTAGTTCTAGCGTGCGTCCTCTGATGGTGGTCTCAGTATTGACAAGCGCATATTCCAGAGTGCAAAAGTCTTGTTTGTAGCATGTGTGCTTTGAAATCGGAGAAGGAAATCGCAACCCAGTCCAATATTCTTGCCTGGAGAATTCCATGGACAGAGGAACCTGCTGGGCTGCTCTCCATAGGTTCGCACGGAGTCGGACAAGACTAAAGCGACTTAGCATGCATACATGTGTTGGAGAAGGAAGTGGCAACCCCCTCCAGTATTCTCGTCTGGAGAATCCCAGGGATACGGAAGCCTGGTGGGCTGCTGTCTATGTGGTCACACAGAGTCGGACACTACTGAAGTGACTTGGCAGCAGCAGCAGCAGTGGTTTGAAATCAGGGGTCAGTAGTTGTGAAAAGCTTCTTGCATTTTCAGTTGTTACGGCATCCCAGGTCCAGAGTGCAGGCACACTTGGTTGTGATACTTATGCTCTAGAGTTGTAATGTATGTTCCAGAGTGCAAGCTAATTAGTATACCTGTTCTAATTCAATTCTCAGTAAAAGCAGAATGCAAAGTCCTGATTTCAACCTCAGTAGTTGCTGCATGCATAATCAGAAGTAGTGCTTCATACACTCATGAGGGCCAGATCATGAGCTGCAGCATAATTGTCACAGAGTGGGGCACAAGTAGTTGCTGGATGCATACTACAGAGTGTGAGCTCAGTAGCTTCGTTACATGCATGTTTCACACTGTGAGCTCAATAGTACTCGATGGTACTACATTGAGAGTATTCCTACTTTAGAGTACTTGCTTAACAGGGGCAGAATGCATACCTTTGAATATAAACTCGGTAGACTCGTCCTAAGGTGGCAGTGACATATGAGAAGGAGTTCAATTTTTCCCCAGTAAATACCTCAACGGATTGTCAGGATATGGCGTAACTTTCACTAAACCATTTCTATATGCTGGCAGAGGACACCAGAAAGGCCAATCAATTTGCTCATAATGAGGGAGGAGAAGAGATAAACAAGAAAAGAGAGACAAAGGATTTAGGGACAGAGACTGATAGAAAAGAGAGACAAAGGATTTAGGGATAGAGACTGATTCTAGAACCAGATACGCAACAATGGACTGGTTTTGAATTGTAACCCTGCTCATTTAAATTAGATGAAGAGCACATCATGTGAAATGCCAGACTGGATGAAGCACAAGCTGGAATCAAAATTGCTGGGAGAAATAGCAATAACCTGAGATACATAGATGACAAAACCCATATAGCAGAAAGTGAAGAGGGACTAAAGAGCCTCTTGATGAAAGTGAAACAGGAGAGTGCAAAAGCCAGCTTAAAACTCAACATTCAAAAATGAAGATCATGGCTTCTGGCCCCATGATTGAGAGATTTCACTTTCACTTTTCACTTTCCTGCATTGGAGACGGAAATGGCAGCCTACTCCAGTGTTCTTGCCTGGAGAACCCAAGGGGCAGGGGAGCCTGGTGGGCTGACGTCTATGGGGTCACACAGAGTCGGACACGACTGAAGTGACTTAGCAACAGTAGCAGCTGCAGATGGGGAAACAATGGAAAGGCTGAGAGACTTTATTGTCTTGGCTTCAAAATCACTGTAGATGGTGGCTGCAGCATAAAATTAAAAGATACTTGCTTCTTGGAAGAAAAGCTATGACCAACCTAGGCAGGATATTTAAAAACAGAGATATTACTTTGCCAACAAAAGTCTTTCTAGTCCAAGCTATAATTTGTCCAGTAGTCATATATGGATGTGAGAGTTGGACTATACAGAAAGCTGAGCCCTGAAAAATTGATGCTTTTGAAGTGTGGTGTTGGAGAAGACTCTTGAGAGTCCCTTGGAGAGCAGGGAATAAAATTAGTCAGTAAGACATTCAGTCCTGAATATTTATTGGAAGCACTGATGCTAAAGCTGAATTTGGCCGCCTGATGCAAATAACTGACTCTTGCAAATGACCCCAGTGTTGAGAAAGATTGAAGGCAGGAGGAGAAGCAGAAGACAGGATGAGATTGAGTCCATCACTAACTCAATGGAGATGAGTTTGAGCAAGCTATGGAAGTTCGTGATGAACAGAGGAGTCTGGTGTGTCACAGTCCTTGGGGTTACAAATAGTTGGACATGACTGAGAAACTGAACTGAACTTGTGTTGGGGAGAGAGAGTCAATTCCTATGCAGATTGATAAGAAGTCTGGCCTACCCAAAGAAGAGAAAAATATCTGGATTCTTGAGGAGGAGATAGGGTTCTGGAATTCTCAAGGAGGAGAATTGCTTGCTTGTTTGTTTTTCTCTATATTCATTAGTCTTAGTCACATAAAATGTTTTGTTTTGTTTTTTTCTTTAAACCTTGAAATGATGATTACACAGTAAACAATTCAGTTTAAACTCTGTAATTAGAATTATATAGCAACAGTGTATCATGCTTGAGGACAGTTTCTCCTCCCTGAAAACCTTCTGACGAATCCTTATATTTTAGAAGCTGTATTATGGGAGAGGGTCTGGTAGGATCTTTCTATTGTTAACTTCTAATCCTGTTATCCTAAAATATAAATTGTGGGAGTAGGTCTGGTAAAATTTTCACAAATTTCAGACATGCTTTTGATGTATTATAATAACTAAATTAAAATGTATGTAACTCCCTGGCTAACACTAGCAAGGGGGGCATTCTCTGGCCCCCTTCTGATGTCCATGTCAGAAGCTTTCTCTGTTCCTTTTCTTACTTTAATAAAACTCTGATATACAAGAACTCTTGAGTGATCAAGCCTGGTCCTTAGTCCTGAAGTTAAATCTTCTTCTCAGAGATCATGAATCCAGCACTATCCGTCTTAAGCTTTTAGAGAAGGAGAAGTTTCCATACCACAGGAAACCCTCTCAGAGGTTGATTCAGTGGGCCTCTTTGGAATCTCAGAGGGTGGTATAGCCACCCCACACCACCCCAAATCCAGCACTATCCACCTTAAGCTTTTAGAGAAGGAAAAGTTTCCATACGACAGGAAACCCTCTCAGAGGTTGATTCAGTGGGCCTCTTTGGAATCTCAGAGGGTGGTATAACCACCCCACACCACCATCTCAGAATTCAAGCCAAAAAAGCAATTATTAGCGGGGAATTGCCTCACAGTCACGTGACCACCCACAGTGAGTGGGGGCTTTGTACAGGGGTGCCCTCTGCATCTTCAGTCCTTAGAATAAAGATGGGTTTTGAATGCTCTACAGACACTCTGAGAGAACTAATGTGATGTAGCAGGCGGAAGCACATAATGCCAGAGAGAGAAAAATAAACAAAGAAAAGGAATGTTCCCACGGGAAGGCTCTAAGACCACACTGCAACCCCTGACCTGCTTACAGAACAGACGATGCCCTAGTATTTACTGAAGGAGAGCACGCTAGCTTTCCTTATGGACCTCCCAGGAGGCAAAGATTCAGAATGTTGACAACCAGAGGCAGAAGGCCATAACCTTTTAGGCCCAGGAGACTGCATCTCCTGCCAAGCTGTGAGCAGACTCTATTCACGAGCAGCCACTAACCATGACTTCCTGAGATCTGGGACAGTTTATGGCTGCCAAGAGTGTCATAACCTGAGAGCAACTCCTCTGAGGAGATGCACAGCTCACCATGTATGGACTGTATCCTTGTGGAGTATCTGAGAACCTGACCAGAATGAACCTGAGCAGTGCACGAAAAACATGGTCCACCAGGAACTATGACATCACAGCTATCCTGAAAACCTGAGTGGCTCTCTGGAAGAGTGTACTCTGGAACATCCTGGAACCTGAGCAGCTTGGACCTGGAAAGTGCATTAGATAAAGGGCCCACCCGGGACTATGCTCTGGCAGAACACCAGGCCACTTTGGCCTGGGAATAGCAGGAGATGCATGGCTCAACTGGGACTGGGCATTCATAGAACACCCAGAAATATGAGCAGCTTGGGCCTTGGAAGTGCAGGAGACAAAGAACCCACCTGGGACTGTGCCCCAAACAGAGAACTGGGGAGTCTGGACTGCTTGGGCCTGGGAAGAGCAAGAGATACATGGTTCAACTGGGGCTGGGCCTTCATACAACACCTGGGAATCTGAGCAGCTTGGACCTGGGAAGTGCAGGAGACACACGGCCAACCTGGGACTTCACGCCTAGCACAGGATGGACCCTAGGTAGCTTGGGCCTGGGAAGTGCGTGAGATCCATGGCCCTTCTGTAACTGTGCCCTCAAGGGACACCCAGGAGCTTGAGTGGCTGGATCTGAGAAGTGTACATCACCTTGGACTTTGGCAGACCCTGTGCTGTCCATTCACAACAAAGGCTACCCACAAATCCCAGTGGTATTTGTTTGCAGTGTTCCTGCCTCTCCACAGCAAAACAGAGCAAATGACCCTGAATAAGGGTCTATTGTCACCTCTTCCTATCAGGGCTCAGATTAGACATTGAAGAGACTTGCAAGCAGAGGAGGCCAGCCTAAGTAAAGATAAGACAGGGGAACCACTCAAGAAGTGGCAGGTGCAACAGATTAAAATTAAGCAGTAAAATTGCATTTAAGGACAATTGTGGACTTTGAGAAAAAGTGCAAGCTAGAACAAGGGATAACCTGACACTGAACTGACCCCAGAATATTTTTTCTAATTTTTGTGTTCAATTACGTTTCAGTTTATTTTATATTGTACATTTGGGAGTTCAAATTCTAGTCTAGGTTTTTTAATTTTTGCTTTCTGGAATTTGTTATGCATTTTGTAGTATTAAGAGTCTATTTTTTAATATCCATTTTCACTCAGGGATTTGATTACAGGCTTAATTGCTCTCTTTCCTTTTGACTTTCTTTTCTCCTCCTGATCACCTCTATCTAGCTCTTCCCTCTTCTTTTCTATACATAATGCTGTGGATCTCTTTGACTGTCCAGGATGTGGAGTTATTTCACTACTAACATGGGGTTTTGTCTTCTGTGCAATGTTGAAAGTGTAGTCTTGAGGTTACTGCAAGAGGGGGACCAAAAACCAGAGGCAGGTAGCTCAGCTCCAGAACTTTGGATCATCATAGAACCCCTGGCCCCAGGGAAGAGTGATAGACAAGATCCCATCCAAAAGGATACATGCCTACACTGAAAGCAAGCTCCATCCAAGAGCAGCAAGCTCCAGTGCAAGACAACCCATGCTAATCTTCCAGCAAAACAAGAACACACTCAAGAAAATTACAAGGCACTCTTCTAAATTCAGTCACTCAGTTGTGTCTGACTCTTTGCAACCCCATGGACTGCAGCACACCAGGCCTCCCTGTCAATCACCAACTCCCAAAATTTACTCAACTCATGTCCACTGAATCAGTGATGCCATCCAACCACCTCATCCTCTGTCATACCTTTCTCCTCTGGACCTCAATCTCTCCCAGCATCAGGGTCATTTTAAATGAGTCAGCTCTTTGCATCTGGTGGCCAAATTATTGGAGTTTCATCTTCAGCATCACTTCTTCCAATGAATATTCAGGACTGATCTCCTTTAGGATGGACTTGTCGGATCTCCTTGAAGTACAAGGGCCTCTCAATAGACTTCTCCAACAATACAGTTCAAAAGCATCAATTCTTTGATGCTCAACTTTTTTTTTTTTCAAATTTTATTTTATTTTTAAACTTTACATAATTGTATTAGTTTTGTCAAATATCAAAATGAATCCACCAGTGGTATACATGTGTTCCCCATCCTGAACCCTCCTCCCTCCTCCCTCCCCATTCCACCCCTCTGGGTCGTCCCAGTGCACTAGCTCCAAGCATCCAGTATAGTGCATCGAACCTGGACTGGCATCTCGTTTCATAAATGATAGTCCAACTCTCACATCCATACATGACTACTAGAAAATCCATACCTTTGACTAGACAGACCTTTGTCGGCAAGATAATGTCTCTGTTTTTTAGTATGCTGTCTAGGTTGGTCATAACTTTCCTTCCCAGAAGTAAGCATCTTTGAATTTCATGGCTTCAATCACCATCTGCAGTGATTCTGGAGCCCTTCAAATGAAAGTCAAACATTGATTGCCCTTCAATTTGCCATAAAGTGGTGGGATCAGATGCCATGATCTTAGTTTTCAGCTTTAAGCCAACGTTTCACTCTCCTCTTTTGATTTCATTAAATGACTCTTTAGTTCTTCCCTTTCTGCCTTAAGGGTGGTGTCATCTGCATATCTAAGGTTATTTCTCCTGGAAAACTTGATTCCAGCTTGTGCTTCATCCAGCACAGTGTTTCTCATGAGGTACTCTGCATAGAAGTTAAATAAGCAGAGTGACAATATACAACTTTGACATATTCCTTATCCTATGTGAAGCTAGTCATTCCATGTCCCGTTCAAACTGCTGTTTTCTAGCCTGCATAGAGGCTTCTCAAGAGGCAGGTCAGCTGCTCTGGTATTCCCATCTCTTTCAGAATTTCCCAACGTTTATTGTAATCCACACAGTCAAAGTCTTTGGAATAGTCAATAAAGCAAAAGTAGATCTTTTTCTGGAACTCCCTTGCTTGACTGATGATCCAGTGGATGTTGGCCATTTGATCTCTGTTTCCTCTGACTTTTCAAAAACCAGCTTGAACAGCTTGAAGTTTACGGTTCATGTATTGCTGAAGCATGGCTTGGAGAATTTTTAGCATTACTTTACTAGCATGTGAGATGAATGCAATTTTGCAGTAGTTTGAGCATTCTTTGGCATTGCCTTACTTTGGGATTGGAATGAAAACTAACCTTTAAAGTCCCGAGCCACTGCTGAGTTTTTCAAATTTGCTGACATATTGAGTGCAGCACTTCCATAGCATAATCTTTTAGGATTTTAAATAGCTCAACTGCAATTCTATCACTTCCACTAACTTTGTTCATAGTGATGCTTCTTAAGGCCCACTTGACTTCACATTCCAAGATGTCTGGACCTAGGTGAGAGATCAGATCATCATGATTATTTGGATTGTGAAGATCTTTTATGGACAGTTCTTCTGTGTAATCTTTGCCAACTCTTCTTAATATCTTCTGCTTCTGTTGGGTCCATACCATTTCTGTCCTTATTGTGCCTATCTTTGCATGAAATATTCCCTTGGAACCTCAAATTTTCTTGACGTGATCTCTAGTCTTTCCCATGCTATTACTTTCCTCTATTTCTTTGAACTGATCACTAAGGAAGGCTTTCTTATCTCTCCTTGCTATTCTTTGCAACTCTGTATTCAAATGGCTATATCTTTCCTTCTCTCCTTTGCCTTTCCCTTCTCTTCATTTCACAGCTATTTGTAAGGCTTTCTCAGGCACCCATTTTGAGTTTTTGCATTTCTTTTTCTTGGGGATGATCTTGATACCTGTCTCCATCCATGGTTCATCAGGCACTCTATCAGACCTAGTCCCTTAAATTTATTTCTCACTTCCACTGTATAATCATAAGGGATTTGATATAGGTAATTCCTGAATGGTCTAATGGTTTTCCTTACTTTTTTCAATTTAAGTCAATATGTGGAAATAAGGATTTCCTGATCTGAGCCACAGTTAGCTCCTGGTCTTGTTTTATGCTCTCTAGGAGGAGTAAGCATCTTTTAATTTCATGGCTGTAGTCACTATCTGCAGTGATTTTGCAGCCCCCCACCTCCCCAAAATAAAGTCTGCCACCATTTCCTCTGTTTGTGCATATATTTTCCATGAAGTGATGGGGCAGGACGTCATGATTTCAGATTTCCTAATGTAGAGCTTTAAGCCTACTTCTTCACTTTCCTCTTTTATTTTCATCAAGAGATTGTTCAGTTTCTCTTCACTTTCTGCCATAAGGGTGGTTTCATCTGCATATCTGAAGTTATTGACATTTCTCCTGGCAATCTTGATTCCAGTTTTTGTTTCTTCCAGCCCAGCATTTCTCTGCATAGAAGGTAAATAAGCAGTGTGACAATATGTAGCCTTGAGGTACTCCTTTTCCTATTTGGAACCGGTCTGTTATTCAATGTCCAGTCCTAACTGTTGCTTCCTGACCTGCATACAGGCTTCTCAAGAGGCAGGTCCGGTGGTCTGGTATTCCCATCTCTTTCAGAATTTTCCAGTTCATTTTGATCCACACAGTCAAAGGCTTTTGCAGAAGTAGATGTTTTCCTGGAACTTGCTTGTTTTTTCAAAGATCCAGCAGATGTTGGGAATTTGATCTCTGGTTCCTCTGTATTTTCTAAAACAAGCTTGAACATCTGGAAGTTAACACTTGATGTATTGCTGAAGCCTGGCTTGGAGAATTTTGAGCATGACTTTGCTAGCATGTGAGATGACTGCAACTGTAGGGCAGTTTGAGCATTCTTTGGCATTCCCTTTCTTTGAGATTGGAATGAAAACTGACCTTTTCCAGTCCCGAGCCACTGCTGAGATTTTCAAATTTCCTGGCATATTGAGTACATCACTTCCACAGCATCATCTTCTAGGATTTGAAATAGCTCAACTGGAATCAAAGCCATAATAGAACCCCCTAATTCTCTCATGAACACTGCATTGCCTCTCAGAAAAAAATGAGATCCACAGCCATCTTCTATAACAACAACAAAATAATTCCTTCAACTAGAAAACCTTCACAATCCACTGGTCCCACCACATTCACTGGGAGGAGTCTAACCAGTTAACAGCAATGATGACCCTCCCGTTTGCAGAAAATAGACCTCAAAGACAGCCATCTAAACAACATGAAAAGACAGAGACATATCCAGCAGGTGAAGGAACACAATAAAAATCAACAAATCAATGAAAGAGGAGGAGATAAGAAGTCTACAGGAAAAACAATTCAGCATAATAATAGTCAAAGTCTTGGAAATAAATGGAGCTACAGATAAATAGACTTTAGACATGTATTGAGAAGATCAAAGGGGTGTTTTAAAAGGACCTAGAAGAAGTAATGAATAGTCAATCAATAATGAACAATGCAATAACTGAGATAGAAATCACTCTGTACAACAAAAACAGTAGAGTAACTGAAGCAGAAGAAGGACTAAGTGAGCTGGAAGATAGAATGTTGAAAATAAGTGAAGCAGAACAGGAAAAAAAAATAGAGAAATGAAGACAGCCTCAGAGACTTCTGGGACAATGTTAAATGCCCCACATTTAAATCATAGGTTTCTTGGAGAAAGAAGACAAAAGGAAAGGGCATGAGAAAATATTTGAGGAGAAAATAGCTAAAAACTTCCCTGAAATAGGAAAGGGAATAGACATCTAAGATGAAAAACCCCAGAGTGTTCCACAGGGATAAATCCAAGACAAAACATATCAAAATACACATTAATCAAAATAAAAACAAACAAATAAATACACACAATGAACAAATATTCAAGGAAACAAAGGAATAACAACAAATAACATAGACGGGAATCCCCATAAGCATAACAGCTGATCTTACCCTAGAAACTCTTCAGCTTAGAAAGGAATGGCAAGATATACTTAAAGTGATGAAAGGCAAAAACCTACAGCCAAGATTACTCTATTCAACAAGGATAGCATTCTAATTCAAAAGAGGAGTCAAAAGACAGTTAACAGACAAACAAAAGCAATTAGAATTCAGAACCACCAAACCAGCACTTCAGGAAATGCTGAAGGATCTTATCTAGATTGGAAACAGAAAAGCTTTACAAAATAAATCCACAAAAATATATAGTAAATGGTAACAAGATCATACTTAGCAACAACTACCTTAAACATAAATGGGCTAAAAGCTCCAATGAAAATACAAAGACTGGCTGAATGAATATAAGAATATACTGCCTGCAAGAAAACCACCTCATAATTAGGGACACGTACAGAGTGAAAGTGATGACCAGGAAAAAGCTATTTTGTGAAAATGGAGAGCAAAAGAAAGTGGGAGAAGCAATACTCATATCAGATAAATGGGCTTTAATCAAAGACCACTATAGGAGACAAAGAAGGTTGCATTACCTAATAATCAAGGTATCAATCCAAGAAGAAGCTATATGCACCCCATGTAGGAGCACCTCAATACAAGAGACAAATGCCAACAACTATTAGAGCAGAAATAGACACTAACCAATAGTACTGGGTGATTTTAATACTTCACTCATAACATGGACAGATCATCCGGACAGAAAATCAATAAGGAAAGCTCATGTTTTAGATGATACATTAGACCAGTTTGACCTAATTGATATCTACAGGGCATCCCACCCCAAAAGAATAGATTTCACTATTTTCTCCTTATTCTCAAGTGCAAATGGAACATTATCTTAAGACAGATCACATCCAAGGTCACGTCTAACCTTGGTAAACTTCAAAAAATTATAATATTTTCAAGCATATTTTCTGATCACAATGTTGTTAGATCAGATATCAACTACAGGAGAAAAACATAGAGGAAACACAAATAATTTGGAGGCTAAACAGCTGCTGCTGCTAAGTCACTTCAGTCGTGCCTGATTCCGTGCGACCCCATAGACGGCAGCCGACCAGGCTTCCCCGTCCCTGGGATTCTCCAGGCAAGAACACTGGAGTGGGTTGCCATTTCCTTCTCCAATGCATGAAAGTGAGAAGTGAAAGTGAAGTCGCTCAGTCGTGTCCGACTCTTAGCGATGCCATGGACTGCAGCCTTCCAGGCTCCTCCGTCCATGGGATTTTCCAGGCAAGAGTACTGGAGTGGGGTGTCATTGCCTTCTCCAAAACAGAAGAAAATTCAAATTTGAATTCAATAAAATTCAGAGATTTTTATGAAAAAAAAAAAAAAACTCTGCCAAAGTAGTCATAGATGGAACATACCTCAACATAATGAAAGCCTGATATGACAAAACCACTTCAAACATTATTATCAATAATGAAAAACTTGAAACATTTCCTTTAAAATCAGCATTAAGACAAGGGTGCCCATACTCATCACTACTAGTTTTGGAAATTCTAGCCACACTTTTCAAAGAAGAAAAAGATATAAAAAGAATCCTGATTGGAAAAGAAGAGGTAAAACTCTCTATATTTGCACATGATATTATCCTTTACACAGAAAACCCAAGAGATGCCACCAGAAAATTACTGGAGTTAATCAATGAATAGAGTAAATGTGCAGGGTATAAAATTAATACACAGAAACCCTTATATTCCTATACACTAACAATGAAAATTCAGAAAGAGAAATTAAGGAATAATCCTGTTCATCATTGCAATGAAAGGAATAAAATAACTAGAAATAAATTTGCATAAAAAGACAAAGGGCTTCCCTGATAGCTCAATTGATAAAGAAGCTACCTTCAATGTAGGAGACTCCTGTTCAATTCCTGGGTCAGGAAGATCCCCTGAAGAAGGGATAGGCTACCCACTGTAGTATTCTTGGGCTTCCCTTGTGGCCTAGCACGTGAAGAATCCTCCTGCAATGTGTGAGACCTGCACACAATGTGTTTGAGCCTTGGGTTGAGAAGATCCTCTGGTGAAGGGAAAGGCTATCTATTCCAGTATTCTGGCCTGAAGAATTACAAATTCCATACACTGTATGATCCATGGGATTGCAAAAAGTCAGACATGACTAAGCAACTTTCACTTACCCAGAGAGATACAAAATAAGCATTGATGAAAGAAAGCAAAACACATATAGATGGAGAAACATACCATGTTCTTAGATTGGATTAATTGATATAGTTAAAATGAGTATACCACCCAAAACAATCAATAGATTCAATGCAATACCTACAGTATTTTTCATAAAACTAGAACAAATTATTTTATGATTTGCATGGAAACACATAAGACTTTGAAGAGACAAAGCAATTTTGAGAAAGAAGAATGGAACTAGAAGAGTCAAACTTTCTGATAAGACTACACCACAAAGATATCAAGAGAGTATGAAACTTGCACAAACATAGAAATACAGACCAATGGAACAAAATATAAAGTCCAAAGATAAATTCATGCACCTATTATCTTTGACAATGGAGGCAAAAATATGCAACCGAAAAATATATTTTCTTCAAAAAGTGTTACTGGGAAAACTGGACAGCTATGTGTAGAAACTAGAACAGTATCTAACATCATGTTCAAAATAAACTCAAAATGGATTACAGATGTAAATGTAAGACCAGAAAATATAAAACCCTTAGAGTAAAACATAGGTATAACCACTCTAAAATAAGACACAGCAAGATCCTCTATGACCCATTGCCTAGAGTAAAGGAAATAAAAACAAAATTTAAAAAAAGCAACCTAATTAAGCTCTATAGCTTGTGTACAACGAGGAAACTATAATTAAGGTGAATATGTAGCCTTCAGTTTTATGTGATTATGGTTTCAGTGTATCTGTCCTCTGATGCCCTCTTGCAACACCTACCATCTTTTTTGGGTTTCTCTTACCTTGGTCATGGGGTATCTCTTCACGGCTGCTCCAGCAAAGCGCAGCCATTGCTCCTTACCTTGGATGAGGGGTATCTCCTCACGGCACCTATCCTGAAATTGAACATGGAATAGCTCCTCTAGGCCCTCCTGAGCCCACGCAGCCACCGCTCCTTGGGCCTGGGGTTACTCATCTGAGCTGCTGCCCCAGCTTTGGGTATGGGGTAGCTGCTCTTGTGCTGTCGCAGCCTTGCACTGTCCGCCACAGCCCCTGACCTCTGACACGGTTTAGCTCCTCCCTGCTGTGCCCCTGACCTTTGACACGGGTAAGCTTCTCTTGGCTACAGCCCGTGACCTCGGACGTGGGGTAGCTCCTCCCAGCCATCGCCCCTGACCTCAGACGTGGGGTAGCTCCTATGGGCTGCTCCAGCGCTGTTGTAGCCTTGCTCTCTCAGCTGCTGGCCCTGACCTCGGACATGGGGTAGCTCCTCTGGGCTGCTCCTGCGCTGTTGCAGCCTTGGAATCTTGGCCACCGTCCCTGACCTTGGACATGGGGTAGCTCCTCCCTGCCACCGCCCCTGACCTCAGACGTGGGGTAGCTTGTCTCATCTATCCCTGCACCTTCGCAACCTGGCACTCTTGGCTGCTGTCCCTGACCTCGGACGTGGGGTACCCTCTCCGCCATGCTCTGTGCGCCATTGCAACTGCCGGTGCTCTGTGCCATGCCCATGGGGCCGCCCAAGATGGACGGGTCATGGTGGAGAGGTTTGACAGAATGTGGTCCACTGGAAAAGGGAAAGGCAAACCACTTCAGTATTCTTTCTTTGAGAAACCCACGAACAGTATGAAAAGGCAAACTGATAGGATAATGAAAGAGAAACTCCCCAGGTCAGTGGGGGCCCAATATGATACTGGAGAGATCAGTGGATTACTAACTCCAGAAAGAATGAAGGGATGGAGCCAAAGCAAAAAGAAAAAAAAAAAATACCCAGTTGTGGATGTGACTGGTGATAGAAGCAAGATACAATGCTGTAAAGAGCAATATTGTATAGGAACCTGGAATGTCAGGTCCGTGAATCAAGGCAAATTGGAAGCGGTCAAACAAGAGATGGCAAGAGTGAACATCAACATTCTAGGAATCAGCGAACTAAAATGGATTGGAATGGGTGAATTTAACTCAGATGACCACTATATCTACTACTGTGGGCAGGAATCCTTTAGAGGAAATGGAGTAGCTATCATGGTCAACAAAAGAGCCAAAAATGCAGTACTTGGATGCAATCTCAAAAACGACAGACTGTTCTCTGTTCATTTCCAAGACTAACCATTCAATATCACAGTAATCCAAGTCTAGGCCCCAATCAGTAATGCTGAAGAAGCTGAGGTTGAACGGTTCTATGAAGACCTATGAGACCTTTTAGAACTAATAATCAAAAAAGATGTCCTTTTCATTATAGGGGACTGGAATGCAAAAGTTGGAAGTCAAGAAACACCTGGAGGAATAGGCAAATTTGGCCTTGGAATACAGAATGAAGCAGGGCAAAGACTAATAGAGTTTTGCCAAGAAAATGCACGGGTCATAGCAAACACCTTCTTCCGTCAACACAAGAGAAGACTCTACACATGGACACCACCAAATGTTCAACACCGAAATCAGATTGATATTCTTTGTAGCCAAAGATGGAGAAGCTCTATACTGTCAACAAAAACAAGACCAGGAGCTGACTGTGGCTCAGATCATGAACTGCTTATTACCAAATTCAGACTTAAACTGAAGAAAGTAGGGAAAACCACTAGTTCATTCAGGTATGACCTATATCAAAATTACTTATGATTATACAGTGGAAGTGAGAAATAGATTTAATGGAGTAGATCTGATA
The DNA here is from genome assembly GCF_002263795.3 of Bos taurus. Lineage (NCBI taxonomy): Eukaryota > Metazoa > Chordata > Mammalia > Artiodactyla > Bovidae > Bos > Bos taurus. Next base: position 27,812,649 of record NC_082638.1, read on the forward strand.
GATAGAGTGCCTGAAGAACTATGGACAGAGGTTCGTGACATTGTACAGAAGACAGGGATCAAGACCATCCCCATAGAAAAGAACTGCAGAAAAGCAAAATGAGTGTCTGAGTAGGCCTTCAAATAGCTGTGAAAAGAAGAGAAGCAAAAAGCAGAGGAGAAAAGGAAAGATAGAAACATCTGAATGCAGAGTTCCAAAGAATAGCAAGAAGAGATAAGAAAGCTTTCCTCAGCGATCAATGCAAATAAATAAGGAAAACAAGAGAATGGGAAAGACTAGAGATCTCTTCAAGAAAATTAGAGATACCAAGGGAACATTTCATGCAAAGATGGGCTAGATAAAGGACAGAAATATTATGGACCTAACAAAAACAGTAGATATTAAGAAAAGGTGGCAGGAATACACAGAAGAACTGTAGAAAAAAAAAAAAAAAAAGCTTCTGCACAACAAAGGAAACTATAAGCAAGGTGAAAAGACAACCTTCAGAATGGGAAAAATAATAGCAAATGAAGCAACTGAAAAACAACTAATATCAAAAATATAGAAGCAATTCCTATAGCACAATTTCAGAAAAATAAATGACCTAATCAAATAATGGGCCAAAGAACTAAATAGACATTTCTCCAACGAAGATATACAGATGGCTAGCAAACACATGAAAAAATGCTCAACATCACACATTATCAGAGAAATGCAAATCAAAACGACAGTGAGGTACCATTTCATGCCAGTCAGAATGGTTGCGATCCAAAAGTCTGCAAGCAATACATACTGGAGACGGTGTGGAGAAAAGAGAACCCTCTTACACTGTTGGTGGGAATGCAAACTAGTATAGCCACTGTGAAGAACAGTGTGGAGATTCCTTAAAAAACTGGAAACGGAACTTCCTTATGACCCAGCAATCCCACTGCTGGGCATACACACCAAGGAAACCAGACTTGAAAGAAACATGTGTTCCCAAATGTTCATCACTGCACTGTCTCTAATAGCCAGGGCATGGAAGCAACCTACATGACCATCAGCAGACAAATGGATAAGAAAGCTGTGGTACATATACACAATGGAGTATTACTCAGCCATTGAAAATAATACATTTGAATCAGTTCTAATGAGATGGATGGAACTGGAGCCTATTATACAGACTGAAGTAACCCAGAAACAAAAACACCAGTACAGTATACTAATGCATATATATGGAATTTAGAAAGATGGTAATGATAACCCTGTACGTGAGACAGCAAAAGAGACGCACATGTATAGAACAGTCTTTTGGACTCTGTGGGAGAGGGAGAGGGTTGGATGATTTGGAGGAAATACTATATATTGAAACATGTATAGTATCATATATGAAACAAATCACCAGTTCAAGTTCGATGCAGGATACTAGTTGCTTGGGACTGGTTGCACGATACTGGTACATGGGGACGACCCAGAGGGATGGTACATGGTGGGAAAAGGGAGGGGGGTACGGGATGGGAACACGCGTATACCTGTGGTGGATTCATGTTGATGTATAGCAAAACCAATACAATATTGTAAAGTAATTTAACTCCAATTAAAATAAATATATGTATACTACAAATTAAAAGATCTTCACGACCAAGATAATGACTATGGTATGATCATTCACCTAGTGCCAGACATCCTGGAATGTGATGTCAAGTGGGCTTTAGAAAGCATCACTATGAACAAAGCTAGTAGAGGTGATGGAATTCCAGTTGAGCTACTTCAAATCCTGAAAGATGATGCTGTGAAAGTGCTGTAGCAATATGCCAGCAAATTTGGAAAACTCAGCAGTGGCCACAGGACTGGAAAAGGTCAGTTTTCATTCCAATCCCAAAGGAAGGCAATGCCAACAAATGAGCAAACTACCACACAATTGCACTCATCTCACACGCTAGTAAAGTAATGCTCAAAATTCTCCAAGCCAGGCTTCTGCAATATATGAACCATGAACTTCCATATGTTCAAGCTGGTTTTAGACAAGGCAGAGAAACCAGAGATCAAATTGCCAACATCCGCTGGATCATCAAAAAAGCAAGAGAGGTCCAGAAAAGCATCTAATTCTGTTTTATTGACTGTGCCAAAACCTTTGACTGGGTGGACCACAATAACCTGTGGAAAATTCTGAAAGAGATGGGATTACCAGAGCACCTGACCTGCCTTGGATAAATTTATACGCAGGTCAGGAAGCAACAGTTAGAACTGGACATGGAACAACAGACTGTTTCTACATAGGAAAAGGAGTACATCAAGGCTGTATATTGTCACCCTGCTTATTTAACTTGTAGGCAGAGTACATCATGAGAAATGCTGGGCTGAAAGAAGCACAAGCTAGAATCAAGATTGCCAAGAGAAATATCAATAACTTCAGATATGGAGATGACATCACCCTTATGGCAGAAAGTGCAGAGGAACAAAAAAGCCTCTCGATGAAAGTGATAGTGGAGAGTGGAAAAAGTTGACATAAAGCTCAACATTCAGAAAACGAAGATCATGGCATCTGGTCCCATCACTTTATGGAAAATAGATAGGTAAACAGTGGAAACAGTGTCAGACTTTATTTTTCTGGGCTGCAGATGGTGACTGCAGCCATGAAATTAAAAGACACTTACTCCTTGGAAGAAAAATTATGACCAACCTAGATAGCATATTCAAAAGCAGAGACATTACTTTGCCAACAAAGGTCCGTCTAATGGTGGCTATGGTTTTTCCAGTGGTCATGTATGTATGTGAGAGTTGGACTGTGAAGAAAGCTGAACGCTGAAGAACTGATGCTTTTGAACTGTGGTGTTGGAGAAGACTCTTGAGAGTCTTTTGGACTCCAAGGAGATCCAACCAGTGCATTGTGAAGGAGATCAACCCTGGGGTCTCTTTGGAAGGACTGATGCTAAAGATGAAACTCCAGTACTTTGGCCACCTCATGTGAAAAGTTGACTCATTCGAAAAGACTCTGCTGCTGGGAGGGATTGGGGGCAGGTGAAGAAGGGGACAACAGAGGATGAGATGGCTGAATGGCATCACTGACTCGATGGACGTTGAGTCTGAGTGAACTCCGGGAGTTGGTGATGGACAGGGAGGCCTGGTGTGCTGTGATTCATGGCTTTGCAAAGAGCCGGACACATCTGAGTGACTGAACTAAACTGAACTGTCGCCTTCAGAATTGGGAGAAAATAATAGCAACTGGAAAACTAACAAAAAAATTAATCTCCAAAATATGCAAGCTGCTCAAGTATCTCAATACTCAGCTACAAATACTACTCAGAAAAACAAACCAAAGAAGATATACAGATTACTAAGAGACACAGAAAAGCTGCTCAGCATCACTCATCATAAAAGAAGTGCAAATCAAAACCACATTGAGGTATCATTTCACACTGGTCAGATTGGCCATGATTAAAATGTCTACAGTGTAATTGCTGCAGAGGCTGTGGAGTAGAGAGAACCTTTTTAAATTGTTGATGGGAATGCAAACTGGCACAACCTTTATAGAGTACTTTGTGGAAACTCCTTAGAAAGTTGAAAATAGAAGTGCCATATGACCCAGCAATCCCACTCTTGGGCATGAACCTCAAGGAAACTAGAATTGAAAGAAACACGGTATTCTAGTGTTTACTGAAGCACTGTTTACAATAGCTAGGACATGGAAGTGACCAAGAGGTCCATCAGCAGATGAATGATTAAGGACATTTTGCTACATATGCATATGAAATATTACTCAGTAATAAGAAGTCATGCATTCGAGTCAGTTCTAATGAGGTGGAAGCGTGTGAAACCTATTACACAAAGTGAAGGAACTAAGAAAGAGAAAGACAAAGCTGTATATTAATTCATATATGTGGAATTTATAAAGATGGCCTATACGCAGGCCAGGAGAAGAGACAAATATCTAAAGAACAGACTTTTGGACTCAGTGAGAGAAGGTGAAGGTGAAGATTTGAGAACATAGCATTTAAATGTGTACAGTGCTATATGTAAAAAATAGATGACCAGTGTGAGGTTTTATAACATGGGTGCTATATAATACCCATGTCACAACTTCTGAACTTGCAATCTAATACATGCATCAACCACCAATGAGCCCACATTCTAGTGCACATCATGCACGTTCTGAGCTTGCAGCCTGGAGCTCTCATTTTGCCCCTTCCAACCCCACGATCCAGGGTAGGCTCGTAGTAACTGCTGAATTTTCACTTTCGGGGAGGCATCACAAACTTATTAAACCCACATTCTAGTGCAAACATGCTGCATCTTGAACCTGAACTCTGGAGCAGGCATCTTGCCACTACTAATACTGTTTATCATCATCTACTCTTTCACTGTCATGACATGCTTCCGTTGCTTCTTCATCTCCTCTGGTCAACACACTGAGTTGTTTATCATCATCCAGTGTTTACTTCAGTCCTGTAACCTGTTTTGAGTGCTTGTTCAACCCACTCCAGGTCAAATATATCTAGTATTCAATGCTGCGACAGGTTATGTGTTTCTTCATCCTCCTCTGTTTAAACACACTGTAATTTACCACCCTTTGCGTTTCAGTTCTGTGACATGCTTCTATCCACTCCAGGTCTAACAGAGTCAGTAGATTATCATCATCCAATGATTTAACTGTGGAACATTCCACAAGTCTTCTTCATGCACCCCATGTCAAACATACCCAGTAGCTTATCACCATCCCGTGTTTCAGTGCAGTGACATGATGTAAGTGTTTCTTCATTTTTTCCAGGTAAAGCACACTCAATAGTTTGTCACCAATGTTTCACCTGTGACATGATTCTTCTTAATTTATTTAGTTGGCTGTGTTGGGTCATAGTTGTGGCACGTAAGATAGTCCTTGAGACAAGCCAACTCTCACCATGGCATGCAGTCTCTGGAGTGTGAGAACTTCAGTGTTTGCAGCTGTGCAGGTTTAGTTACTCTGTAGCATATGGGATGTTAGTTTCCCAGTCAGCGATTGAACCTTCATCCCCTACACTTCAAGGTGGATGCTTAACCACTGAACCACCAGGAAAGGCCCTGTGACATGCTTTAAGTGCTTGCTTTTACACCCTGTATCAAAAAGACACATTGTTTGATGGGATTATATCACCATCCAGGGTTGCAAAGCATTTGGCACGCTTCTTCTTGCATAAAGAACTTCTTCATCCACATTGGTCAAACACAACCAGGTGTTTATCACCATGCAGCACCATTCCATGCAATGTGCTTCCTCATTGATTACTCGTTGAACACTTCCAATAGATTATCATGATCTACTGTTTCAGTGCAATGACACCTCAAGTTATTCTTCACGCACCCTGGGTCAAACACATCCAGTTGTATATCTCCATCCAGTGTTTCTTCATCCAGTGAAAGCTGTGACATGCTTTCAGTGTTTCTTTATCCACCCCAGGTCAAACGTACTCAGTAGCTTATCATTATCCACACTTTAAAGAGGTGATTCAGCCGCATCTTGGTCCACCTGACCTAAAATAGACTCATCAGCTTATCACCTTTTGTTTTTCACTGCTGTCACAAGTTCAAGTGCATCTTTATCAAACACACCAGTAGTTTATCACCATCCAGTATTTCCAAGCTCTGACACAACTGCTTTATCATCCAGACTATAAAAATACATCCAGTAGCTTATCAACGTCAGTGTTTCAGTGCTGTGATGTGATTCAAGTGCCTATTCATCCACACTCTGGAAATACACACTCTGTAGTTTATTACCATACAGTGCTCAGTGCCCTGACATGTGACATGCTCCAAATGTTTCTTTGTCCACCTGGTGTCAAATACTCAATAGTGTATCAACATCTATATTTCAGCATATGCTTCTTTGTCAATCCTGGCCCATCACTTCTAGGAGTTTACCACCTTCAGGGTTTCAGTGCTGTGATATACTTCATGTGCTTCATCCTCTCCTGTAAAACATACTCATTTGTGTATCATCATCCCGTATTCAGTAGAGTGATATGCTTCAAGTGCCTAATAGTCCATATCAGTCGAACGTTCCCAGCATTTTATCATTCGCCAAGGTTTCAGGGCTGTAACTTGTGGCATATATTAGGTGTTTGTTTGACTCCCAGAGGTCAAACTCAACAAGTGTTTTTTTCACCATTCAGTCTATCAGTGCTGTGACATACACCAGTGATTCCTTATCTACTCTGGGTTAATACACACATCCATTCTTTCAGTGCTGATTAATTCACAAGGCTTCCTCATCTATCCTATTTCAAATACATACAGTCGTTTATCAACATCCAGTGTTTAAGTGCTGTGACACACTTCAGGTGCTTCCTTATTTACCCATGACTGATGTTTTTCGGTCACACAGCCATGTCCAGCTCTTTGCAACCCCATGAACTACAGCACACCAGGCTTCCCTGTCCTTCACTATCTCCTGGAATTTGCTCAAATTCATGCCCATTGAGACAGTTATGCCAACATTCAACTATTTTATTCTCTGTCACACCCATCCCCACCTGCTTACAATCTTACCCAGCATTAGTGTCTTTTCTAATGATTTGGCTCTTTGCATCAGGTGGCCAAAGTATTGCAACTTCAACATCCGTCCTTCCAATTAGTAGTCAGTGTTGATTCTCTTTAGAACTGACTGGTTTGAACTCTTTGCAGTTCAAGGGACTCAAGAGTCTTCTCCAGCACCACAGTTCTAAAACATCAATTATTTGGCATTCAACCTTCTTTATGGTTCAGATCTCACATCCATGCACGACTACTGGGTAAAACCATACCTTGATTATATGGACCTTTGCCAGAAAAGCGATGTCTCTGGTTGCATATGCTGTCTAGGTTTGTCATAGCTTTTCGTCCAAGAAGCAAGTGTCTTTTAGCTTCATGGCTTCAGTTACCATGCACAGTGATTTTGGAACTACAAAAATAAAAATCTGTCACAGTTTCCTTGTGTCTTAATCTATTTGCTATCAAATACTTTGGCCATATCACATGAAGAGTTGACTCATTGGAAAAGACTCTAATGCTGAGAGGGATTGGGAGCAGGAGGAGAAGGGTACGACAGAGGATGAGACTGCTGGATGGCATCGCTGACCCGATGGACATGAGTCTGAGTAAACTCCGGGAGTTGGTGATGGACAGAGAGGCCTGGCATGCTGCAATTCATGGGGTCACAAAGAATTGGACATGACTGAGTGACTGAACTGAACTGGACTGATGGGACTGGACGACATGATCTTAGTTTATTGAATGTCGAGGTTTAAGCCAGCTTTTTTAATTCCCACTTTCATCTCAGCAAGGAGCTCTAATTCCTATTCTGCTTTCTGTCATCCGCATGTCTGAGTTTATTGATATTTCTCCCAGAAATTTTGATTCCAGCTTGTGCTTCTTCCAGTCTGACATTTTGCATGGTATACCTTGCAGGTAAGTTCAAGACAGTCTTGATGTACTCCTTTACCAATTCTGAACAAGTCCTTTGTTCCTGCCTGATTCTGTTACTTCTTGACCTGCATACAGGTTTCACAGGAACCAGGTAATGTGGTCAAGTATATACATCTCTTTAAGAATTTCCCACATTTTCAGTGACCCTCATATGCAAAGTCTTTAGCATAGTGAGTGAAGCAGAAGTAGATCATTTTCTGGAATTCCATGCTTTGTCTATGATCCAGTGAATGTTGGCAATTTGATCTCTGATTCCTCTGCGTTTCCTAACCCTATTTGTACATTTGAAAGTCCTCAGTTCACATATTGTTGAAAACTAGATTGAGGAATTTTGAGCATTACATTGCCAGCATATGAAATGAGCACGATTGTGCAGTAGTTTGAGCATTCCATCACAATTCCCCTCTTTGGGATCAGAGTGAAACTGACCTTTTCCTGTCCTGTGGTCATTGATGATTTTTCCAAATTTCCTGGCACATTGAGTGCAGCATTTTAACAGCATTATTGTTATTGTTTTAATTTGAAATAGATCAGATCAGTCGCTTAGTCGTGTCCAACTCTTTGCAACGCCATGAATCGCAGCACGCCAGGCCTCCTTGTCCGGCACCAACTTCCGGAGTTCACTGAGACTCTCGTCCATCAAGTCAGTGATGCCATCCAGCCATCTCATCCTCTGCTGTCCCCTTCTCCTCCTGCCCCCAATCCCTCCCAGCATCAGAGTCTTTTCCAATGAGTCAACTCTTCGCATGAGGTGGCCAAAGTACTGGAGTTTCAGCTTTAGCATCATTCCTTCCAAAGAAATCCCAGGGCTGATCTCCTTCAGAATGGACTGGTTGGATCTCCTTGCAGTCCAAGGGATTCTCAAGAGTCTTCTCCAACACCACAATTCAAAAGGATCAATTCTTCGGTGCTCAGCCTTCTTCACAATCCAACTCTCACATCCATACATGACCACAGGTAAAACCATAGCCTTGACTAGAGGAACCTTTGTTGGCATAGGTAAGCTTCAATTCTATCACCTCGACTAGCATTGTTTGTGGTCATTCTTCCTAAGATCCACTTGACTTCACACTCCAGGTTGTCTGCTCTATGTGAGTGATCACACCATTATGGTTATCTAGATGATTAAGTGGAGAAGGCAATGGCACCCAGCAGCAGGTGAATAAGACCTTTCTTTGATACAGTTCTCTTATACTCTTGCCAACACTTCATCACATTTTCTGCTTCTGCTAGGCTCATACCACTTCTGTCCTTGATTGTGCCCATGTTTGCAAGAAATATTCCCTTTGTGTCTCTAAGTTCCTTGGCAAGATTTCTAGCCTTTCCTATTCTATTGCTTCCTCTATTTTTACTGGCCTTATACACACACAATATCATATCCCCATTCAGTGTTTACGTTCAGATATGCTTCAAGTGTTTTTTAATCCACTCCAGAAGAATGTAGTGTGATAGTTTATCAACATCCTTTTTTTCTGTATTGTGACATGTTTTGAGCCTCCTTCATTCCCTCCAGGTAAAACACACCCTATAAATTATCATCATTCATTGATGCTGTGCTATTACAGACTTGAAGTGTCCATTTGTCTGATTGAGTCAAACACTCCCTGTAGTTTACCACTATCCAGTGTTCCAGTACTGGGGCATGCCTCATGTACTTCGTTATCCTCTCCAAATAAAATATGGTCAGTAGCTTATCACAATTACGCTTTCGGTTCTATGATGAGTTTCAAGTCCTTCTTTAATTCATTCTAGATAAAACACATTCAGAAGTTTACCATGGTCCCAAGTTTTACTCTGTGTCATGCTTCCAGTTTCTCTTCATTCAACATGTATCAAACACACTCAATAGTTTATCACCATCCAGTGTTTCCGTGCTGTTTACTGCTTCAACTGTTTCTTCATTCTCTGAAGAAAATACACAACCAATAATTTATCACAATCCAGTGTGTTAATTCTGGTATATGTTTCAAAAGATCCTTTGTCCACCCAAGGTTGACCGCACTCTTAGTTTATCACCATCCCTGGATTCAGTGCTGTTACATACTTTCATCAATTTTTCAACTACCACAGGTCATCATACACAATGATTTATCACGATCCAGTTTCAGAGTTGTGACATGCTTCATGTGCTTCTTTCCCTATACAAGATCAAAGAAAGACCGCCTAAAGTGTGAACATACAGTGTTTCAGTCGTGAAACATACTTCAAGTGGTTCTTGATTCACTCCATGTCAAATGCAGCATATAGATTATCGACATTCATTGTTTCAGTGCTATGACACATTTCACTGGCTGCTTCACTAACTCCCGGTCAAACACATTCAGCATTTTACCACTCTCTAGGGTTTCAGATCTGTGACATGCTTCAAGTGCTCCTGAAACTACTCAAGGTCAAATGCATTCAGTAGGTTTGTTGTTGCTGGTTGTTATTTGTTGTTCAGTCACTCAGTCATCTCCAGCTCTTCGTAATCCCATGGACTGCAGCATATCTCGCCTTTTTGTCCTTCACCATCTCCCGGAGCTTGTTCAAACTCAAATTCAATGGGTCAGTAATGCCATCCGACCATTTTGTCCTCTTCCATCTCCTTCTCCTGCTCCAATCTTTTCCAGCATCCGAGTGTTTTCCAATGAGTTGGCTCTTCGCATTAGATAGCCATAATATTAGGGCTTCTGCCTCAGCATCAGCCCCTCCAGTGAATTTTCAGGATTGATTTCCTTTAGGGTTGACTGGATTCATTTCCTTGCAGCCCAAGGGACTCACAGGAGTCTTCTCCAAGATTGCAGTTCAAAAGTATCAATTCCTTAATGTTCAGCCTCCTTTATGGTATGGCTTGCTTTGGCACATGACTACTGAAAAATACAAAAACATAGCTCTGACTATATGGGTCCTTGTTGGCAAAGGAATGCCTCTGCTTTTTTACATGCAGCGTGGGTTTGTCACAGCTTTTACAAGAAATAAGTGTCATTTAATTTCATAGCTTCAGTCACCATCTGCCATTGTTTTGGAGTCCACAAAAACAGAAGTCTGTCACTGTTTCCATTGTTTTTCCATCTATTTATTCCATAAAGTGATAGCATTGGATGCCATGATCTAAGTATTTTGAATGTTGAGCTTTAAGCCAACTTATTCAATCTCCCATTTTACTTTCATCAAGAGGCTCTTTAGTTCTTCTAATTTTTCTGCCATAAGGGTGGTGTCCTCTGCATATTTGAAGTTATTGATATTTCTCCATCAATCTTGATTCCACCTTGTGATTCCTCCAGCACAATGTTTCTCATTATGTATTCTATGTAGAAGTTAAATAAGCAGGGTGACAATTATACAGCCTTGAGGTACGCCTTTTCCTATTTGGAACCAGTCTGTAGTTCTATTTCCAGTTCTAACTGTTGCTTCCTGACCTGCATACAGGTTTCTTAAGAGGCAGGTCACGTGGTCTGGTATTCCCATCTGTTTCAGAATTTTCCAACATTTATTGTAATCCACACAGTCAAAGTCTCAATAAAACATAAACAGATTTCTTCTGGAACTGTCCTGGTTTTTCAGTGATCTGGTGGTTGTTGGCAATTTGATCTTGGTTCCTCTGCCTTTTCGAAAACCAACTTGTATATCTGGAAGTTCACGATTAATGTATCGCTGAAGCATGGCTTGGAGAATTTTGAGCATTAATTTAGTAGCGTGTGAGATGAGTGCAGTAGTTGGAGAATTCTTTGACATTGTCTTTCTTTGGGATTGGAGTGAAAACTGACATTTTTCTGTCCTGTGGTCAGTGCTGAATTCTCCAAATTTGGTGACATGTTGAGTGCAGAACTTTCATAGCATCATCTTTTGGGATTTGAAAGAGCTCAACTGGAATTCTATCACCTCCACTACCTTTCTTTGTAGTGATGCTTCCTAAGGCCCACTTGAGTTCACATCCCAGGATGTCTGGCTCTAGGTGAATGATCACACCATTGTGATTATCTGGGTCATGAATATCTTTTTTGTACAGTTTTTTTCTGTGTATTTTTGCCACCTCTTCCTAAAATCTTCTGCTTCTTTTAGGCCCATACCATTTCTGTCCTTTATTGAGCCCATTTTTGCATGAAATGTTTGTTTGGTATCTCTAATTTTTTTGAGGAGACCTCTAGTCTTTTCCATTCTATTGTTTTCCTATATTTCTTTGCTTCAATGGGTGTGGCACAATTCAAATGCTTCTCTTTCCACTCTGGCCAGTCATAGCCAATATTTTGTACGAACCAGTGTCCAGTGCTGTGACATATGACTGATTTCAATTCATCAGTGAAGTGAGTAAAAAAAAAAAAAAAAAAAAAACCTCCAGGAGTTTATCAACACAGTGTTTCATGACTGCCACTGGATTCGAGTACTTCTTCACCCACTCCAGGTTAACATAGTCATTTATCACCATCCATTGCTTCACTACACTGACACGTTTCAAATGCTTCTATATTAATCCTGGTGCAAAATTTCTAGTAGTTATAAACAGCCAGTGTTTTAGTTTTGGAGCATGACCCAATGGCTTCTTCATTCTCACCCATAAGCCAAAGTCTAGTGTTTACATACTGTGACATGCTTAAAGAGCTTCATCATCCACCCTAGATCTAGACAGTCAACATTTTATCATCATACCAGCATTTTAGTGGTGTTACATGATTTTAAATTTTGTTTCCCCACACTGAGGCATACACAGCCAGTACTTCATCATCCTCCAGTGTTTCAGGCTTTGATAAAATTAAATGTGTTCTTGGTCCCACTGACATCAATATACTTACCATTGATTACCATCTGGTTTCACTGTTGTGACATAATGTCAACTGCTTCTTCATCCATTCCTGTGTCAAACAAACCCAGTAGTTTTTTCCCCATCTAGTGTTAGTGTTCAATACTATGAAATGATTTCTGGAGTCTCTGTGTCCATCCCACCTCAAACATAGTCAGTATTATCAATCAATGCTTCAGTGATGTCACATGCTTCAAGTGCTTTCTTCATTCACTCCATATCAAGTACTTTCAGTCATTTATAAGCATCCAATGTTTCAGTTGTGTGACATGCTTCAACTATTTCTCTAAACCACTTGAGCTGAAACATACCCAATATCTTATGACCATCCAGTGTTTCAGTGCTGTGACATGTTTCAAGTGCTTCTTCTACTCCATGTTAAACACAAGCAATAGTTTATCACCATCAATTGTTTCAGTTCTGTAATATTCTTTAAGTCTTTTTCCATGTACTGTGCTTCAAATACACTGGGCAGTTGTTCACCATCAAGTATTTAGTTCTATGATATGTTTCAACGTTTTCTGTACCTACCAATTCATACACACTCATAAATTTATCACCATCCTGTGTTTTAGGGCTGTCATATGGTTAAATGAGTCCCCATCCCCTCCCCAGGTCAAACACACCCAGTATTGATCAACATACAGCCTTTCAGCTATGTGATACATTTCAAGTGTTCTATGATCCGATCTTGGAAGATACATCCAATAATTTATCGAATTCCAGTGTTTCAGTGCTCTGAAGTTTTTAAGTGTTTCTGCATCCAAATAGCTCAGGCATGATTAATAGATTATAACCATCACTGTTTCAGTTTTATGACATGACTTGAGTACATCTTCATCTACTTTACACTCAATAATTACCACCATCCTGTAAATCAGAGGTAAAATATTCTTGGAATGCTTCTTTGTCTACTGTGGGTCAAACACACCTAGTAGTTTTTCACCATTCAGTGTTTCAGTGCTGTGACGACTTCCACTGCTTCTTCGTGTACTACAGGTCATCGCACCAAGTATCTTGTAACTACGAGCTTGCACTCTAGAGAACATATCTCTCCACTACTGAGACTGAATTGTAGAGCATGCATCTCACAACTACTAAGACCCTATTCTAAGTGCACATGACACTTCTGCAGTGCCTAAACTCTGGAGGAAATGTGATGACAGTATTGTCACACAGTATTGATCCTGTATTCTAGAACACACATCTTACCAGAACACACTGAACCAGTGCTCTACAGCAGGCTTAGCACAACTACTTAGCTTCCATTCTGGATGTATCATCCTACCTCTACTGAGTCACTACTATATGGCATACGTGACCCAACTTCTGAGTTTGCTCTATGGAATACACATTATGCCACCACTGAGCCAGCTCTAGTGTACACATGACAAAGTACTGATCCCCACGTCAAAGGGCAATGCCGAACATTATTCAAAGTACTGGACAATTGTGCTCATTTCACATACAAAGCAAGACAATGCTCAAAATTCTTTGAGCTAGGCTTCAAAGTATGTGATCCAATACACTGGATTTAGAAAAAGCAGAGGAATGAGGGCTTATACTGTCCAGCTCCATGGCCTACTAGAAAAAGTAGGAAGTCAAGAGATACCTGGAGTAACAGGCAAGTTTGACCTTGCAGTACACATGAAGCAGGGCAAAGACTAACAGAGTTTCCTAAGAGAACTCACCACTCATAGCAAACACTCTCTTCCAACAACACAAGAGATGAGTCTAGAGATGGTCAGTGCTGAAATCAGATTATGTTCTTTGCAGCCGAAGATGGAGAAGCTCTATACATTCAGCCACAACAAGACTGAGCAGTGACATGGCTCAGATCATGAATGCCTTTAAGCAAAGTTCAAACTTAAACTGAAGAGAGTATGAAAAACCACTAGACCATTTGGGTTGGACTGAAATCAAACCCTTATGATTACACAGTGGATGTGACAAATCAAATTGAAGGATTTGATCTTATAGACAGACTACAGGAAGAATTATGGACCAAGTGTCATGACATTCTGCACGAGACAGTGATCAAGAGCATACTTAAGAAAGATAAATTCAAAAAGGCGAAAGGGTTGTCTGAGGAGCCCTTACAAATAGCTTAGAAAAGAAGAGAAGCTAAAGGCATAGGAGAACAAAAAAGATAATCTATTTGAATCCAGTTTCCCAAAGAACACCAAGGAGAGACAAGAAAGCCTTCCTCGGCGGTCAGTGCAAAGAAATAGAGAAAAACAATAGGATGTCAAAGAACAGGTATCGCCTCAAGAATGTTACAGATACCAAGGGAACATTTCATGCAAAATTGGCACAATAAAGGAGAGAAACAATATGGACCTGACAGAAGCAGAATCTCTTAAGAAGTGGTGGCAAAAATACGCAGAACTGTACCAAATAATAAAAATAATAATAAGATCTTAATGACCCAGTTAGCTGTGATGGTGTCTTTACTCACCTAGAACCAGACATCCTGGAATGTGAAATCAAGTAGCCCTTAGTAAATCACTATGAACAAAGTTACTAGAGGTGATGGGTTTCCAGTCGTGCAGTTTCAAGTCCTATCAGATTATACCATTAAAATCCTGCACTCAATATGCCAGAAACTTTGGAAAACTCGGCATTGGCCACAGAACTGGAAAAGGTTAGTTTAAAGTCCAATCCCAAAGAAAGGCTATGCCAAAGAATGTTCAAACTACAACACAATTACATGTATCTCACATGCAAGCAAAGTGATGCTCAAAGTTCTCCAAGCCAGGCTTCAACAGTACGTGAACCCAGAATTTCCAGATGTTAAGGGTGGGTTTAGAAAAGTCAGAGGAACCAGAGATCAAATTGCCAGCATCCATTGGATCAGAGAAAAAGCAAGGGAGTTCAAGATACACATCTACATCTGATTTGGACTATGCCAAAGGTTTTGACTGTGTGGATGACAACAAACTATGGAAAATTCTTGAAAAGATGCAAATATCAGATCTCTTTAGCTGCCTCCTGAGAAATCTGTAGGCAGATTAAGAAGCAAGAGCTAGAACTGGACATGGAACAATGCACTAGATTCAAATTGGGAAAGGAGTACATCAAGGCTGTATATTGCCATGTGGCTTATTTAACTTATATTCAGAGCACATCATGTGAAATGCCAGGCTGGATGAAGCCCAAACTAGAATCAGGATTGCCTGGAGAAATATCAATAACCTCAGATATGCACTTGACACCACATATATGACTGAAAGTGAAGAATAACTAAGGAGCCTGCTGATGAAAAGAAAGAAGAGAGTGAAAAAGCTGGCTCATAACTCAACATTGAAAAAATGAAGATCATGGCATCTGGTCCCATCACTTCATGTCAAATAGGGAAAACATGGAGAAAATGGAAACAGTGATAGACTTTGTTTTCTCAGGCTCCAAAATCACTGCAGATGCTGACTGCAGCCATGAAATTAAAAGGTGCTAGATCCTTGGAAGAAAAGCTGTAACCATCTAAAGAGCATATTCAAAAGCAGAGGCATAACTTTGCAATTATGGGAGAGTTGAACTATACAGGAACCTGAGCATGGAATAATCAATGCTTTTGAACTGTGGTGTTGGAGAATACTCTTGTGAGTCCGTTGGACTGCAAGGAGATCAAAGCAGGCAATCCTGATAGAACTCAGCTCTGAATATTCATTGGAAGTACTTTTGCTGAAGCTGAAACTCTGATACTTTGGCCACCTGATGCAAAGAAATGACTAGAGGAAAAGGCCCTGATGCTGGGAAATCTTTAGGGGAGAAGGAGAAGGGCCTAACAGAGGATGAGATGGTCAGATGGTACAACTAATTTGATGCACATTAGTTTGAGCAAACTCTGGGAGTTAGTGATAGATAGTAAGGCCTCGTGGTGTTGCAGAGAGTTGCTATGACTGAGCAACTGAACAACAGGAGAATAATACATTTCAGTAAGAAGTGAAGACACAACTTTCACGAAGTTACTCAGAGAAAAATAGAGAAAAATTATCAATCCACTGCTCATACAGCCATTGTTACTGCTATTGAAACAAGTTTTTCCATATTTAAATGTGACTTTCCTGAAGCATGTGAATTCTGTTTTTGTTTTTTAATCTCAGAGAGGTGTATTGATGAAATCATGATGCACAGAGAAATGTCAGTTCTCACAGATTCCCTTAATAAAATCATGATGTACTTAAGGAGTTAGCGGTTTTTTTTCCATAGGAATGAAATTTTTTGATGAGTAACTTTTTAATTCTTTAGAAAACATTAATTACTATGATCAAATTAGTTTGGCATATTTGTAGTCTTTCCTTCAGTATCAGAAGATACTACAGCCCTAATAATAATGCAGGATTTTCCGACTGAAATCCTGAAACAGAATAGCTCACCACATTCTAAAAGCACTGCTACCCCTATAAAGCTAACAACAGTATTTTTCACAGAGCTAGAACAAATAATATTTCACAATTCATATGGAAATACAAAAAAACTGGAATAGTCAAAGCAATGTTGACAAAGAAGAATGGAACTGGAAGAATCAACCTGCCTGACTTCAGGCTCTACTACAAAGCCACAGTCATCAAGACAGTATGGTACTGGCACAAAGACAGAAATATAGATCAATGGAACAAAATAGAAAGCCCAGAGATAAATCCACGCACATATGGACACCTTATCTTTGACAAACGAGGCAAGAATATAAAATGGATTAAAGGCAATCTCTTTAACAAGTGGTGCTGGGAAAACTGGCCAACCAACTACTTGTAAGAGAATGAGATTAGAACACTTTCTAACACCCTACACACAAAAAGACACAAAATGGATTAAAGATCTAAATGTAAGATCGGAAACTATAAAACTTCTAGAGGAGAACATAGGCAAAACACTCTCCGACACAAATCACAGCAGGATCCTCTATGACCCACCTCCCAGAATATTGGAAATAAAAACAAAAATAAACAAATGGGACCTAATTAAACTTAAAACCTTCTGCAGAACAAAGGAAACTACTAGCAAGGTGAAAAGACAGCCTGGAATGGGAGAAAATAATAGCAAATGAAGCAACTGACAAACAACTAATCTCAAAAATATAGAAGCAACTCTTGCAGTGCAATTCCAGAAAAATAAATGACCCAATAAAAAAATGGGCAAAAAAACTAAATAGACTTTTCTCCAAGAAGACATACAGATGGCTAACAAACACATGAGAAGATGCTCAACATCACTCATTATCAAAGAAGTGCAAATCAAAACCACAATGACGTACCATTTCACACCAGTCAGAATGGCTATGATCCAAACACCTACAAGCAATACATGCTGGAGAGGGTGTGGAGAAAAGGGAACCCTCTTACACTGTTGGTGGGAATGCAACCTAGTACAGCCACTATGGAGAACAGTGTGGAGATTCCTTAAAAAACTGGAAATAGAATGGCCATACGACCCAGCGATCCCACTGCTGGGCATACACACCGAGGAAACCAGAATTGAAAGAGACACGTGTACCCCAATGTTCATTGCAACACTATTTATAATAGCCAGGACATGGAAGCAACCTGGATGACTGTCAGCAGATGAATGGATAAGAAAGCTGTGGTACATATACACGATGGAGTATTACTCAGTCATTAAAAATAATATATTTGAATCAGTTCTAATGAGGTGGATGAACTGGAGCCTATTATATAGAGTGAAGTAAGCCAGAAAGAAAAATACCAATACAGCATACACATGCATATATATCGAATTTAGAAAAATGGTAATGACAACCGTGTAAGCGAGACAGCAAAAGTGACACAGAGGTATAGGACAGTCTTTTGGACTCTGTGGGAGAGGGAAAGGGTGGGATGATTTGGGACAATGCCACTGAAACATGTTTAATATCACATATGAAATGAGTCACCAGTCAAGGTTTCATGCATGATACTGAATGCTTGGGGCTGGTGCACTGGGACGACCCAGAAGGATGGATGACCCAGAAGGGTAGGGTGGAGGGGCGGGTGGGTTCAGGATGGGAACATGTGTATACCTGTGGCGGATTCACGTTGATGCATGGAAAAACCAATACAATATTGTAAAGTAATTAACCACCAATTAAAATAAATAAATTTATATAAAAATAATAAAAGCACAGTAGAAAACTGTTAATTTTCTATTAAAATCAGTGAGCATTATATCCAAATTAAAGAATGGCAAAAACAACTTGAAGAACATCACTAAAGCCTGCTGAAAGAAATACAGTACAGGGTTAATGGTATGCAAGTTTAGGGTACACAAAACTTGAACTATAGTAATGGAAAATATATTAAAAGTTTCTTAGGGTGTGGGCAGAATGAGAAGTCTCCTCAGAAACTAAAACAAAGAAAACAAATCTTCACATTCTTTTAGAAAATCCAAATTGCTTCAGAAGGAAATATAAAGACACAGAAGAGAGATCTAACAGCTTAAGTAGATCTATGTATGCTCCAATTATATAAGCAACATTATGTTTCATAGGCTTTTAGGCATTCATACCACAAATTTGAACTCTGATGGTTGGGATACCCTTACATCTCATCTTGGTGAACTATTGCATAGAATATTTTTATTTTGTGGCAAATTTGTTTTAATCAGTATTGTTCTATCATGTTTTAAAAAATAAGTATTTTTGTGCTTTCAATATTCAAAGTACATTTGCTTGTTGCTGCATATATGTAACTACACTTCTATGTTAAACAAACTCACTTTTTTAAGGAACTTATTTATTTTATTATTTTTTAAATTTTATTTATTTTGGCGGGGCCAGGTATTCATGGATGTTCAAGGGCCTTTTCTAGCTGAGGCAAGTGGTATGGTGCACTTTGATATGGTGCATAGCCTTCCCATTGTGATGGTTTCTTTTGTTGCAGAACACTGGCTCTAGTTTTGGCACATGAGCTCATGAGTTGTGGCCCATGAGTTTAGTTACACTTCGGCATGTGGGATCCTCCCAGACAAGGATCACTGGGAAGCTGACTATTAACCAATGGATCACTAGGGTAGTTCTGAACAAACCCAGACTCTGCAGGCTAGAAGTTTGTTCTACTTATCTACTTAAGTTGTACTTATCTATCTTAAGTAGATACTGTGTTGCTTTGGGGGATTCTCCTGGTGGCTCAGTGGTAAAGAATCCACCTCCCAATGTGGATGACCCAACGTTGAGAAAACCCTGAGTTGGAAAGATAGATCTTCTGGAAGAGAGAATGGAAACCAACCTCAGTATTCTTGCCTGGGTAATCCCACGGGCAGAGAAGCCTGGTAGTCTATGGTCCATGGAGATGAAAAAGAGAAGGAAATAACTTAGCAACTAATCACGACCACCACCACTATATTGTTTTGGGAGATAAAGTAAATAATTTGTTTAAAAGACCTTTTCCTGGAATGTCTGAAAAGTAGTCAGTGTTTTTGATTATTCAAACTATGCATAACTAAAAGGCATTTATTTTTATTGTGTGTAAAAATCTTTTCAATATTGACCGTGATTTTTTATAATGTATTGCCAGAGAATTTAGCCAGTCATTATATACATTTATTTAGCTCTCTTTTGAAGCCATGTCTTACAACAGCAACTGATTTCAATTATGTTCTTGCTTTAATATTCATCTTGAATTAGATTTTTTTGTCATTTTTGCAAGCAGCATTTCAGTAGATTTAAATCATTTATTTAATCATTTAATATCTTCACTACAACAACTATCCTCTAAAAAGGGAAATGACACTCCATTTCTCCTGTGATTTTATAGGGACAAGAGAGTAGTAAAGTTCATTGCTTAATGTATTTTTTTTTCAGGGTTAAAATACTCTTTCTAAGGCAGACCTCCAAACTTCAAGCTTTTCAAGCATTTTAAAAAAATCTATTTTGGTTTCTGGTCTGCTTAGTCTCACAGTTATGTCTGACTTTTTGTGACCTCTGGACTATAGCCCATCAAGCTCCTCTGTCTATGGGGGTTTTCCAGGCAAGAATACTGGAGTGGGTTGTCAGGCCACTCTTCCAGCAGATCTCTTATAGCAGGTGAATTTTTTACTATCTGCACCTCCAAGGAAGCCTAAAGAATATGGGAGTGAGTGACCTGTTGCTTGTCCAGATAATCCTTCCAAACCAGAAATCAAACTGCATTGCAGCAGATTGTTAAGCAGGTGACCTACCAGGGAAGCCCTAGTTTCTGCTTAAAAGTTCCAATTGTCATTCCTTATTATGTGGACTCACTGATCATATGTCATGATTAAGTAAGAGATAACTTTCAGTACAACGTTTCATACTTGAAGTCAAACACATTTTTTTTCCTTTGAAGGAAATTATACCATATTGATGAAAATACCCAACAAATTATATACTAAAATTGGAAAAAATATTCAAACAAACTCAAGGGCCATAGCCTGGTAAATGGTCTTTCATACAGTTTTAAGAGGAGTGTTCTGAAGCTGTAGGGGCAGAGCCAGTACACACAGAAATTTCTTTAAAGTGGAAAATACATGAGTGAAACATATATCGTGGTAAAAAGGATCCTGTTAACCACAAAATACAAATATGGCAAGCAGTGATGTTAGTGTTTTCCTAGGCAAGAATCTGGAATCATTAAACTTCTTAATTATCTTAACTGACTAGGAACACACAACTCCAAAGCACAGAAATGCACAATCTCATTTTCGTATCCTGATTTTCCAGAGGGTACACTGATGACAGACAACTACAGTAGATTTTTACCTCCCCATTCAAGTGAATACCCAGTGACTATTCTCCATGGTTAAAGCAGATGTACAATATTTGTTTCACAGGTCAAAAATAGGGTGTCTAGCATAAAATTCAAGCAAAATTATATCTAGCTAGAATGTTCACTAATGCTTAAATAGGTGAAAAGGTCTTCCATCACTATGAAAAACAATACTAAACATTTTATTTCCGAAGAGAAGGTATTTTTGTTCGTTTGTTTGTTTGCAGTAACTTTAAACTTTATTCCATCACTCCAACATTGGATACACAGACTAGGGGCTCTACTACCGCCACCACCAGTCCCTAGCTTACTGGACCTAAATATTTCAAAGAGAGGGATCTCTAATGAACCACAAGAGGTTCCTGTCTCCCAAACATAAGAACGTTTGTCCAGGTCCTCTGATAGATATATAACCTTTCTCTTTAATTCCTCCACCACTTGTATTACGCTAGATTTCTAACAGAAGCATCCTGATGGAATTTGTTTCTCCAAGAAGGAAGACAACGGATACAATTTAAGTGAAGAAATGGTCAGGCAAGAGCACTTATTAACAGGTAGCAGAAGTCTGTTCAGTAGTATGAGTTAGCTCAAGCGGTTTCTAATTAGGGAAATGCACGCAGTCTTCATTACATTGACACATCTCGTTTCAAGCTCAGCGCGGTGTTCTCCAAAAATATATCATTCTTTACTGGAATCGGACACAGCGTCCCTCACAGTGTTGAGTACCAGGAAGTCAGTTGGTTTGGACTACACGTGCTCCGTAGGGCAGAAGAGACTGTCCTTGGGGGATAGGCCGGTAGCGTCATGCGCGAGAAAAGTGACGTTTACACCGTAACACCAGCCGGGTTGCCATTTTGTTGCTGCTAAGAGTGCCCGCGTGCCAATCTCTCCCGAGTTCTCAATTCAGAGAGTGTAACTTAGTACCTTGGAAGCCTCGGAGGATTATCTGGCAGCGGAAGCAGCACAGGAAGCTGCTTGGAAACAGTGAGCCTGCTGCTACAGCTCTGCCCAAGAATAAAGGTAATGACTCAGTTTCCAGGAACCACTGATTGCTCAGCCACCATCAGTGGTATTTCCTCCTCCTTCTGGTTGGCTGATGTTTTTGAGTGAACTGCACAGTCCGCATAGGGGCGAGAAGCTGCTCGTGCTTCCTCTCGCTCTGTTCACATAGCGGTATAATTTTCTCTCCCTTTTTGTCAATTTTACACCGCGGGTAAAATACTATTAGTTTGGGATTCATGCCAGTTTAACTGCAGGTGCGTTAGTAAACTGGCAGAAGCCTACTTTTGGTCAGTGGAGGCTTCGCCCCTCTGGCCTTCATCCCTTCCCAGAACTCTCCCTTAGCTGTTGTTTATGACACCCTGATTTTTTCTTTTGCAACTGTTAAATATTTGTCTATACTTTACTTTGTGGACAGTTCACTACTGGTGAAAATAACTGCTTCTTTGTAAGTGAAGTGAAGTGAAGTGAAGTGAAGTTGCTCAGTCGTGTCCAACTCTACAACCCCATGGACTGTAGCCTACCAGGCTCCTCGGTCCATGGGAGTTTCCAGGCAAGAATACTGGTGTGGGTTGCCATTTCTTTCTCCAGGGAATCTTTCTGACCAAGGGATGGAACCCAGGTCTCTCACATTGTAGGCAGACGCTTTACCATCTGAGCTCCCAGGAAAGGGTAAATCCATGTTGCATGTTTAGGTTCATGTCTGCCGGTTTACTTTCCTCTACCTGTCACAAACCTTAACCATTTTTTTTAGAAGGCACACATATCCCAACGTGTTCAGCCTTCTTTTCTCGTAAAATCGATGCTGGCACTATGCGTTTCTACTTATCTTTATTCTGAGGCAGACAGTTCACAAATAATCAGATTTGACAATAACTTTACTTGTAACTTCCAAAACGGTACTTCTAAGCTAATTGAAAGAGGGCAGTGGGACAGTTATTCCTTGAATTCTCCTTTTTACAGACCTGAGTTCTGCTTGGGTCATGGTTAATATCCTTGAAATGCCTCCTGGAAAACTGTAACTGCAAGGAATGAGAATACATCCTTCAGAATAGGACCATATTTCACATTCCACAACAAATCTCTCTTCATAATTCATTCCTTGCACTTCATTTTAGCTTTCAAGGCTTACTTAACCTTTGTCATATTCGGTCACACTTCTTTGCCTTTGACTTCAGTGCTCTCTAGAGTCCCCAAACTGACTGGTACAGCCTTTCTCTAGCAAATGTGTTGCTGCTAACTATTCAGGGAAACTCTAAGAATGTCTTTTTCAGAATGTGTTAGGTAAATTACAAACCACTTCCACTTTTTTTTTCCCCTAATTTAATTAACTTTTAACTTACAAATGAGTATACATTTCCATACATTCCTTGTTTCCTCCTCTGTTTCTAGGAATGAAGTTTCAGGTGCCCATGTTGGCTTGTGTATTCTATAAGAGACTAGTAATTATTTTATGAAAGCAGAATTACCACAACTTGGTGCTTAGTAGATGTTCAACACATTTTTGTTAATGTTATCTTCCTCAGTTTCATTGCAGCCGTGGGTAACTCCCCCTTCCATCTGAGGGAATTTTAAACCAGATGCTTCCTCTCAGGCCAAACTGAAGACATTTTGACATATGATTTTTCAGTTTTCATTGCTTTATAAATATATGGACTATTTTGGTTTATTAATTTGCAAATGAATTGTAGAAGGGAATGTATAGAACCCGGGTTTAATTGGAAAACATGGATAATAAAAAATGCTACAGGTTATCTCTGGTAATGGGTTATGTGGTTGATTATGTATTTATCTGCTAAGGGATTTAGAAGAAAGCCATCAGCAAATTTGTACGTGGCTAATCAGTAACAAATTAGGTTAAATTGTAAATCTCTTTTGAGGTCTGTTAATATTTTGCTGCTATTTAAATGATAATCTGTTTGTTTCCCTGTTTATATAAAGTTTAACAGCTTATGTTAGCTTGTTTGATGAATTTGTAAACTATTATACAGATAATTAGATCTCAATATTTATTCACATTTTAATCACTGAAGTAAAGGAGGCAGAAACAGGTGCAAGGTTAAGGGAAACAAATGTGAAAAAAAGATACTTCGTATTTAAAGAAGATGGTCAAAACAAGAATTCTTTAGCTATTTATACCTTTTATAATAATGTGAATGTCAGAGTTTAATCTGAAACCTACCTTAGTGAAAGTCCTGAGGAGTTGTCTCATAATCTCACTCTTTTTTTTTTTTTTTAATCTAAATGCTGTTATTTGCTTATATATATAATATATTATATATATATATATATTTTTTTTTTTTTTTGCTGTACTGGGCTTTCATTACTGTGGATGGGCTTTTCATTATTGTGGATGGACTTTTCTCTAGTTGTGGGGAACAGGGGCTTCTCTATAGTTGCAGTGCACAGGATTCTCATTGGGGTACACTCTCTGCTTGTGGAGCATAGGCTCTAGGGAGACCAGGCTTCAGTAGTTGCAGCACGTGAGCTCAACAATTGCAGCTTCCAGGCTGTAGAACACAGGCTCAGTAGCTGTGGCACAGGGGCTCAGTTGTTCTGAGGCATGTGGATTCATCCTGGAGCAGGGATCAAACTGGTGTCTGCTGTATTGGCAGGTGGATTCCCTACCACTGAGCCACCACCAAAGCCCTACATAGCTCCATCTTTTCCCCATTTTCATTGTCATACATTTTACCAGAATTTCTTTATTAAATAATTCATTTTACACTGTTTCTCATGGATGCTTAATGGCATTTCTGTAAACAAAGTGTTCTGTTTTTATTCTATGGAAAAAGATGGTATAACTGAGAATGAATTTTAAGGTTTAGAGCAGAGTAAGGATGTCTTCCAACATTGAAAATTCCCTACCATCGTAATATTTTTCAATAGACTATGAGACATCCGTGCCAAGACCTCAGACCATCAGTGCTACAATGTCACTAGTGCATGATCATATTTAATAAAGTAACTGAATAACTGACTCTTAAGTAAGTGCAGACTAAACTAAGAGTAAACTAATTGACTGAAGTACCTACATTTTTCCTTTTAATGAAAATTTAAGCCTACAGAAACGTTGAAATGTGAGCACAAATCCCATATGTTTTTCACTTAGACTCACTAATCTTTAATGTTTTCTTTTTGTACTTTTTTTCTGTACATGAACATTTTCCTTCTGACATTTTAAACTTTGTTATAGGCAGGTCTAGATATTTAGTTATAGACTTTAGCCCTAAATATTTCATCTCCTAAGAGCGAAGCCTTTCTTTATATAATTCCAGGAGAATGGTTACAAGAAATTTAACCTTACAATTCTCTTGTCACCTAGTAAACCATAACCTTGACTAGACAGACCTTTCTTGGCAAAGTAATGTCTCTGCTTTTTAATATGCTATCTAGTTTGGTCATAACATTCCTTCCAAGGAGTGTCTTTTCATTTCATGGATGCAGTCACCATCTGCAGTGATTTTGGAGCCACCCAAAATAAAGTTTGTCACTGTTTCCACCGTTTCCCCATGTGTTTCCCATGAAGTGATGGGACCAAATGCCATAGTGTTAGTTCTCTGAATGTTGAGCTTTAAGCCAAGTTTTTCACTCTCCTATTTCACTTTCATCAAGAGGCTTTTTAGTTCCTCTTCACTTTCTGCCATAAGGA
Organism: Bos taurus; assembly: GCF_002263795.3. Classification (NCBI taxonomy): domain Eukaryota; kingdom Metazoa; phylum Chordata; class Mammalia; order Artiodactyla; family Bovidae; genus Bos; species Bos taurus. The sequence goes on from NC_082638.1 coordinate 27,838,192, forward strand.
TAGTGTCACATGTATATCTGAGGTTATTGATATTTCTTCAGGCAATCTTGATTCCAGCTTGTGCTTCTTCCAGCCCAGGGTGTTTCTCATGATGTACTCGCATAGAAGTTAAATAAGCAGGGTGACAATATACAGCCTTGGTGTACTCCTTTTCCTATTTGGAACAAGTCCATGTTCCATGTTCAGTTCTAACTGTTCCTTCCTGACCTGCATATAGGTTTCTCAAGAGGCAGGTCAGATGGTCTGGTATTATCACTTCTTGACCAACATAGATAGCATATTAAAAAGCAGAGACATTACTTTGCCAACAAAGATTCGTCTAGGCAAGGCTATGGTTTTTCCAGTGGTCATGTACGAAAGTGAGAGTTGGACTGTGAAGAAAGCTGAGCGCTGAAGAATTGATGCTTTTGAACTGTGATGTTGGAGAAGATTCTTGAGAGTCACTTGGGCTGCAAGGAGATCTAACCAGTTCACCTTAAAGGAGATCAGTCCTGGGTATTCATTGAAAGGACTGATGCTGAAGCTGAAACTCCAATATGTTGGCCACCTTATGCGAAGATTTGACTCATTGGAGAAGACCCTGATGCTGGGAGGGATTGGGGGCAGAAAGAAAAGGGGATTACAGAGGATGAGATGGTTGGATGGCCTCACCGACTCTATGAACATGAGATTGGGTAAACTCCGGGAGTTGGCAATGGGTAGGAAGGACTGGTGTGCTGCTATGCATGGGGTCGCAAAGAGTCAGACATGACTGAGCGACTGAACAGAATTGCACTGAAGTACTTTTCTAGAAATGTTGCTTGTGCTTAGTCATGTCTGATTCTTTTTTGAAATCATGGATTGTGCCCCACCTGGCTCCTGTCTCCATGGGATTTGCAGGAATAATACTGGAATGCGTTGTCCTTTTATTCTCCATGGGATCATCCTGGCCCGGAAGTCAAATGCGTGTCTCCTTTGTCTCTTGCATTTGCAGGTGAATTCTTCATGGCCCAGCCACTGGGGAAACCTGTTTGTTTTTTTTTGTTTGTTTGTTTGTTTGTTTGTTTTGTATAGCCACTAGCCATATGTGGATGTTGAAATGAATGGAAATTTAAATATTGTTCAATTCACATGTATACTTTTCTCTTAATTGAAAATTCTATTCTTCATTGTAGAGCTGGTATATAAACTCCATTCACATTTGTCCATTTGTTTCAGTAATTTACAGCACTTCTTAACAAAGCCTTGCAGTTATTCCTGCATACTGAAAGCCATTAAACCCACACACAACACACACACACATACACACACACTAACACACAAGCACAAATAATTTATTATTTGGAACATGATGTGTGGCTAAAGATAATCTGGTCCTTGAACTTCATATTTTTCCTTACATTAGAAGTGTGTTTTCATGGCCAATTTTTAACTTATCGTCTTCTTTTCTTTGCTATTTTCTTTTGTGTAGTAGTCCTGAGTACTAAGCTGGGTTCATGGCCTTTTATCCAAGGAACTCTCTAGCATGTGAATCCCATTACTTTTCAGGATAATTACAGATTAGACTAGGAGCTCTTTGGTCGAGTTGTTATTCAGTTGATAAGTCATATCTATGACTCTGTGGGACCCCATGAACTGCAGTACACTAGGATTCCCTGTCCTTCACTGTCTCCCTGAGTTTGGTCAGACTCATATACCTTGAATCCTGTGATACCATCCAACCATCTCATCTTCTGTTGTCCTCTTCTCTTGCCCTCCTGCTTTCCCTGCATCAAGGTCTTCTCCTTTCAGTCGACTCTTTGCATCAGGTGGCCAAAGTATTGGAGCTTTGGCAGCAGATCTTGCAGTGAATGTTCAGGGTTGATCTCCTTTAGGATTGACTTCTTTGATCTCCTTGCCATCCAATGGACTCTCAAGAGTCTTCTCCAGAACTTCCAGTGAAAAGCTTCAACTCTTCAGTGTCCAGCCTTCTTTATGTTCCCAACTGTCACATCCATACGTGACTACTGGAAGAACTAGATATTTGACTATACAGACCTTTGTCAGCAACGTGGTAGCTGCCTTTAACATGTTGTATAGAGTTGCCATAGCTTTTCTTCCAAAGAGCAGTTCAGTTCAGTCACTGAGTTGTGTCCGACTCTGTGATTCCGTGGGCTGCAGAATGCCAGGCCTCCCCGTCCATCACCAACTCCTGGAGTTTACCCAAACACTTGTTCATTAAGTCGGTGATGCCATTCGTCCATCTCACCCTCTATCGTCCCCACCTCCTGCTGCCCTAAATCTTTCTCAACATCAGAGTCTTTTCAAATGAGTCAGTTTTTTTGGCATCAGGTGGCCATGTATTGAAGTTTCAGCTTCAACATCAGTCTTTCCAATGGACGGCCAGGACTGATCTCCTTTAGGATGAACTGATTGAATGGCCTTGAAGTTCAAGGGACTCTCAAGGCTCTTCTCCAACACTAAGTAAGAAAGCATCACTTTGTTGGCACTCAGCTTTCTTTAGAGTCCAACTCTCACATCCATACATGACTACTGGAAAAACCATAGCCTTTACTAGAAGGAACTTTGTTGGCAAAGTAATGTCTCTGTTTTTTAATATGCTGTCTAGGTAAGTCATAACTTTCATTCCAAGTAAGTGTCCTTTAATTTCATTGCTGCAATCACCATCAGCAGTGATTTTGGAGCCACCCATAAAATAAAATGTCAGCCACTGTTTCCCCATGTATTCCCCATGAAGTTATGGGACCAGATGCCATGATCTTAGTTTTCTGAATGTTGAGCTTTAAGCCAACTCTTTCACTCTCCTCTTTCACTTTCATGAAGAGAATCTTTAGTTCTTCTTCACTTTCTGCCATAAGGGTGATGTCATCTGCATACCTGAGGTTATTGACATTTCTTCCAGCAATCTTGATTCCATCTTGGGCTTCATCCAGCCCAGCATTTCTCATGATGTACTCTGCATAGAAGTTAAATAAGCAGGGTGAAAATAGACAGCCTTGAGGTACTCCTTTTTCTATTTGGAACCGGTCTGCTGTTCCATTTCCAGTGCTAACTTGCTTTCTGACCTGCATACAGATTTCTCAAGAGGCAGGTCAAGAGGGCTGGTAATCCCATGTCTTTCAGAATTTTCCACAGTTTATTGTGATCCACAGAGTCAAAGGCTTTGGCATAGTCAATAAAGCAAAAATAGATGCTTTTCTGGTACTTGCTTGCTTTTTCAATGGTCCTGTAGATGTTGTCAACTTGATCTCTGGTTTCTCTGCCTTCTTGAACACCAGCTTGAACATCAAGAAGGTTATGGTTCACATATTGCTGAAGCCTGCCTTGGAGAATTTTGAGCATTACCTTTCTAGTGTGTGAGATGAATGCATTTGTGCGGTAGTTTGAGCATTCTTTGGCATTACCTTTCTTTGGGATTGGAATGAAAACTGACCTTTTCCAGTCCCCTGGCCACTGCTGAGTTTTCCAAATGTGCTGGCATATTGAGTGCAGCACTTTCACAGCATCATCTTTCAGGATTTGGGATAGCTCAACTGGAATTCCATCACATCCACTAGCTGTATTCGTAGTGATGCTTTCTAAGGCCCACTTGACCTCACATTCCAGGATGTCTGGCTCTAGGTCAGTGATCACACCACTGTGGTTATCTGAGTCCTGAAGATCTTTTTTGTACAGTTCTTCTCTGTATTCTTGCCATCTCTTCTTAATATCTTGTGCTTCTGTTAGGTCCATACCATTGCTGTCCTTTATCGACCTCATAACATGATAGACCATCTTATTTAGTAACTTTGGCCCATTTATTGATCATATTGTTTTAAAGTTCTTTCAACCCTAATTTTTTGGATTAAAAAAAACAGTTTTTTCTCTTGAATCATTCTTTTCCAGTTAGTGATTTGGGTCCTGAATTGATGTAGATTGGTAACTAGATGGCTATATTTGTGTGGATGAATTATTTTCATTCGTTTAAAATAACTAAAAATTCCCAGAGTGATTTGTGAATACAAGTAATTTATGTGACAAAGAACTATGCTTTTGTAATTTTAAAAGACTTTAGTTGAGGTAAAATTACTGTATATATATATTTTTTGACTTTTAATTATTTTATTTATTTTTTCTCTAATTTTATTTTATTTTTAAACTTTACATAATTGTATTAGTTTTGCCAAATATCAAAATGAATCCGCCACAGGTATACATGTGCTCCCCATCCCGAACCCTCCTCCCTCCTCCCTCCCCATACCATCCCTCTGGGCCGTCCCAGTGCACCAGCCCCAAGCATCCAGCATCATGCATCGAACCTGGACTGGCAACTCGTTTCCTACATGATATTTTACATGTTTCATTGCCATTCTCCCAAATCTTCCCACCCTCTCCCTCTCCCACAGAGTCCATAAGACTGTTCTATACATCAGTGTCTCTTTTGCTGTCTCGTACACCGGGTTATTGTTACCATCTTTCTAAATTCCATATATATGCATTAGTATACTGTATTTATGCTTTTCCTTCTGGCTTACTTCACTCTGTATAATAGGCTCCAGTTTCATCCACCTAATTAGAACTGATTCAAATGTATTCTTTTTAATGGCTGAGTAATACTCCATTGTGTATATGTACCACAGCTTTCTTATCCATTCATCTGCTGATGGACATCTAGGTTGCTTCCATGTCTTGGCTATTATAAACAGTGCTGCGATGAACATTGGGGTACACGTGTCTCTTTCCCTTCTGGTTTCCTCAGTGTGTATGCCCAGCAGTGGGATTGCTGGATCATAAGGCAGTTCTATTTCCAGTTTTTTAAGGAATCTCCACACTGTTCTCCATAGTGGCTGTACTAGTTTGCATTCCCACCAACAGTGTAAATTACTGTATATTTTAATAGACTACATTAGAAAATTTGACCCAAACTGAACTGCCTAACTTTAGTTTTGCTTAATATACTCTAACTATCTATAACTAGACTTTGTCTCATGGACATGAACACACACACACATCATACACATATACCTGCACATACACACAAGACACACACACACACCACATGTCTGTAGTTTTCCCCCAATCCTTAGCAGATAGTTTTCACACGCTGTGTGAATTGTATTTTTTGTATCACGTTAGGTATGGCTTAACATCAAACACTATTGTTTGTTTGTATTTTAAATGTAATATACTGTGAGTTTTATTTTATAGATTTGGATAAATACTTCAGATATTATATTGATTGGTCTTTGAGACTATCAGGTAACAATTACATTTAAATTTATAATGTTCTTGAATTTAAAATCATTAATATCATTATTTCACTGATGTGATAAAATGCATTTGACCTGTCCTGGCCAGTTATGATTCTCATCCTTCTGGCATCAAAATTTGTTATGATCCACTTATGTTTAAGATGATAGGATTCTAGCTGACTTACGGTATATGTGTTCTATGGGAAGACTGGTTGTTTCTTATCTTATTTTAATAAAATATGCAATACATATTCTCTTATAATTTTGGATAAATACTACAGCTCATCACTCTGTCCTCATTTAAAGTCCAAGTGTATTTAAAGATCTGTGCTAGGTTTTCAGGGTTTATGCTGCAGGCTGACTTTTTCAGTTTTCTGTAGTAAAACAAAGATATCTTTGTATTTTATGAAATATATTTCACAGAGCTAGAGTATTCATTTTCCATTCAATTTTTTTAATTTAATTTTTGATATTACTGCAGCTTGTGGGATCTTAGATCCCCAGTCAGGGATTGAATCCAGAATACTGCTGTGAAAGCCCTGAGTCCTAATCTTTGGACGACCAGAGGACTCCCTACAGTTTTGTTTTTTAAATATTTTTTGAAATGAGACCTTTGCTGAAATAAGAACAGTAGCATATGACAGTGATTTTCATTAGTATTCTCTTTCATCAAAAGAAAAAAAAATAGTAAGTTTATATTGGGTTCTCAGTTATGATTTTTAAATTTAAAGATCTCAGATCCAAGTTTGAGAAACCACTGTTGTAGATGATGCAATTAAATAAGGCAAAACCTCTATCTCCAAAAAATGTGGGGTTTTTTTGGCTCATATGACAAAGCTAAGACATAGACTAGGTCTTTTTAAGTGTAAGTTATAAATCTGAAATAAATATTTACAGAAATACTTGGTAGTGGCCCAATATGGTCTTAATGTTTGAAATATGACTTGTGAAATAGAAATCCTTTAGATTTCTGGGTCAAACCCATCACTTGTGCTTAATTAAATTTTGAGTGAAATAATTGCTGTTTCTCTCTATTCTGTTATCAGGTCATGTTTTCTGTAAATACCTAAGACTTTCTGATTTGTAAAGTTTCAGTCTTTTGTTTCCTTGTTGATTTTGTTGTTGTTGTTGTCGTTGTTGTTCTATTAGTGATTTACCGTGACAGTTTGAAGTCAACCACTCCACTTTTCATATCCACTGGTTTTCTTTTAAATAATCTGTATATCCTGATTCTCTAGTGAAATATTCTTGACAATTATATTGTTTCTTGTATTCTTTTTATCTATACTACCTGATGTAAAGTCTCTGTTAAGTCCAGCCTCTGGGCTTTCTGAGCCATGCTTTGTATTACCTACTTATTTCCTTATGTGACCAGACACATCCTATTTCTTTGTGTGTCTCATGTTTTGTTGTTGTTGTTGTTGAAAACTAGAAAATGCAGATATAACATGGTGAAATGGGACATCAGATTTCTTGTCCCAGAGCTTTTACTTGTTGTCATTTGTTGGATGATTTCTGAAACAGATTCTGTATGGTATGTATTTTTTCCTTGTGTGTGACCACTGAATGCTTGTTTATAACCTAGCAGACAGCCTATGTTTGAGGTTTCATTAAAAACCAGCAGCCCTCTCAACCTCTGTTTTTAGGCTCTGTGCAAGGTGGGGCGTACCTTTAATACTCAGCCAGGCAACTGATGATAGTTCTTCTTTTCATTTCAGGCTTGTGCAGAAAATCCAGGTCACTCAAAGCTGAGAGATTAGGAGCATCCCTGAACTTTGATGAGTTTGTATTCAGTCCTGATTCCACATATAAATGAGGTCCTGCAGTGTTTGCTTTCTCTGTGTGACGTGTTTCTCTTAGCAGACTACTCTCCAGGTTCATCCATGTTGTTGCAAATGGCAGGATTTATCTACCTTGGCTGTTAAACCCTTATTAGTCATATCACTTGCAAATATTTTCACCAGTCTGGTACACTGTCTTTTTTGTTGTTGTTGTTGACAGTGTCCTTTTCTGTGCAAAATCAATTTAGTGTGATATAGTTTCACTTACTAGGTTTTGCTTGTGTTGCTTATGGGTTTGGTGGCCTATACCAAAATCAAAGAGCAAGAGTGGCATTTAGTAGTTGTACAATGTGTTTTCTTGCAGTAGTTTTATAGTTTCAGCTCTGTGTTTAAATCTCTGATCTATTTCAGGGTAATTTTAGGTAGATTCTAGTGTAAGAAAGGGGGGTCTACTTTTATGTTAAGTATTGTTTTTCCAGTCCTGTCTATTGGAGAGGATGTGTTTTCTACACTGTGATCTTGGTTCCCTTCATAAGTGTTAGTTGGGTGGTTTTGAAAAATTGTATTTCTGAGTGCTCTGTTTTGTTCCAGGACCTGCATTACTGGTGGAATCCCAGTGCCATATTGTTTGAACAGTTGTGTTTCAAAAGCAGGAAGTATGTGTCCTCAAGCTTTATTCTTTCTTTCTTTCATTATACTTGTTATTATTATTATTTATTTATTTTACTTTACAATATTGTATTGGTTTTGCCATACATCAACATGCATCCGCTATGGGTGTACACATGTTTCCCATCCTGAATCCCCTCCCACCTGCCTCCCAATACCATCCCTCTGGGTCATCCCAGTGCACCAGCCCCAAGCTTCCTGTATCCTGCATCACCTGGACTGACGATTCGTTTCTTATAGGATATTATACATGTTTTAATGCCATTATTCCAAATCATCCCCTCTCCCTCTCCCACGGGATCCAAAAGATTGTTCTATACATATGTGTCTCTTTTGCTGTCTTGCATACAGGCTTGTTGTTACCATCTTTCTAAATTCTATATATATGCATTAGTATACTGTATTGGTGGTTTTCTTTCTGGCTTATTTCACTCTGTATAATAGGCTCCAGTTCCATCTGCCTCTTTAGAACTGATTCAAATGTATTCTTTTTAATGGCTGAGTAATACTGCATTGTGTATGTGTACCACAGCTTTCTTATCCATTCATCTGCTGATCGACCTCTAGGTTGCTTCCATGTCCTGGCTATTAGAAACAGTGCTGCAATGAACATTGGGGTACACTTGTCTCTTTCTATTCTGGTTTCCTCAGTGTGTATGCCCAGCAGTGGGATTGCTGGGTCATAAGGCAGTTCTATTTCCAGTTTTTGAAGGAATCTCCACACTGTTCTCCGTAGTGGCTGTACTACTTTGCATTCCCACCAACAGTGTAAGAGGGTTCCTTTTTCTCCACATCCTCTCCAGCATTTATTGCTTGTAGACTTTTGGATCACAGCCATTCTGACTGAAGTGAAATGGCACCTCATTGTGGTTTTGATTTGCATTTCTCTGATAATGAGTGATGTTCAGTATCTTTTCATATGTTTGTTAACTCTCAAGATTGCTTTGGCGGTTTGGATTGTTTGAGGTTCCATATAACTTTGTCTGGGGAAAAATAATGCTACTTGAATTGTTATAGGAATTACATGGAATATGTACATTACTTTGGGTAATATGGATGCATTAATATTACAACAGATTTAAGTATATCCATTTTATATCCTGATGTTTTACTCATTTTTTTTTTTTTGGTCATTTATATGTTTTGTTATCTGGAACATCCATTGATAACCTTTCTATTTTTGTATTTGATAACTAAAAACATAGAATCTGTCCATAAAACTGTATCATTTTCATGTCCATTTATTTTGGATTAACTACATAGAAACCTGTAAATGGATCAAATAATAGTTAATTCCCAGTTAAATTCTCTGTTTGATGGGCAGTGTAACCACAATTATATTAATCCCTTAAGCCACAAATAGCTCTTCTGATTTTTAATCTGTTGTGGGTAATTACAAACCCTTGCTACTCAAATCATAATCTAAAGATAATAGCAGCATCACTACTCTATGGAATTGTATAAGCAGGTTATTAGCTTATCTCTTCACTACTGAGTTACACTCAGAGTTTTAACAAAATACGTATGTGTTTTTGGTGCACATTATAGTTTGAGAAGTGTTGGTTTGTATTCCACTGCAGTTTTATGACTGATATTTTCAGTTGTCTTTCTTTAGGCCTTTTCTAGGTTAGTTGTAAGCATTCATAATGTTTTCCTCTGTCAGTGACTCAGCTTCTTTAAAATGGAGAAAAGTGAACCCCCTAAAAGGCAGTAATTCTCAGGCATATTTACATCATAAACACACAAAGAGTTCACTTCAGGCCTGTCAGGTTTTAGGAAGATAACGGTATCTTTTTTTAAAGCACCACAGAGAATTCAAATCGGTAAGATACTCTAACAACTATGGGTTATAGGAAGGTTTCTCTTGGGTAATAATACCACTTTCAGTTTGAACTACAGTGTTAGAGTGTGAACAAGACTGCATTGCCACCCCACATGTTTCCTTTTCTTTCTTTGATTCAGTGCATTGTATTCATAACTTTCCTAGTCTATACTTTTTTTGGTCATGCATGCAAACTTCATCATGAGGATTGTGTGTGTGTGTGTGTGTGTGCAGATGACACAAGGAAGGTGAGAGAATAGTGAGGATTTTCTTAAGTGTGTTTAATTTGAAAGGAATTTATGAGACAACTGATGATTCTTTGCCTAACCAGTTTTGATCCTTCCTTGTTTTTCTCCAAGGACCACAAAGCTGATGTAATTTTAAAGTACAAAGCAGATGAAGTTAGAAATCTGAAGGCTTATGGAGAGCTTCTGGAATATGGTAGTTAATATCAAAGTTATTACATTTCCCTGTCTTCTCATAGTGTTTGCTACTTAGTATTTAGGTGAAACAGTCGTTTCAGAATTCTCTCTTTTCTGTATTTTTTCATAGATGCTTAAATTTGCTTTAAGTAGGTATTAAATACTTCAGAATATTAACAACATAGTAATGGATTCTCTTCCTAATATATGTTCCTTTGGTGGGGAATTAAAAAGCTCACAAGTCCTAGACTTGTACATAATAATTGTTAAAGGAATGCCTCTTTTACACTCTTAAAAGTAATTCTTAAGAGATGATACCTGTTTTCAGCTAATCAAGGAAAACATTTATGATACTGGTATTGATGTTTCGGAAAAGAGTATTCAGTTTTCTCATGGAGCTTTGTGGACAGTGTTTCTGAATCCCTTTTATTTCTTAGAGACAAAAGTATTTTATTCGTCCTCTAGTAAGCTTGGAAAAATTAAAATAAGTTTCTACTAACAACAAAGAGGAAGTGTACTAAACTCACATTTTGAACATGATAGCAATTTTTAAAAATTCTTTTACAGTGTATTTTATTATATAAAGTTATGAGGTTTTTTGTTTTGTTTTGGGGGTGGGGCTTCCCTTGTAGCTCAGTTGGTAAAGAATCTGCCTGCAGTGCAGGAGACCTGGGTTCGATCCCTAGGTTGGGAAGATCCCCTGGAGAAGGAAATGACAACCCACTCCAGTATCTTTACCTGGAAAATCCCTTGGCAGAGGAGCCTGGTGGGCTGCAATCCATGGGGTTGCAAAGAGTCGGGCACAACGGTGCAACTAACACACTAATACCTGAGTTTTTGAGTAAGAGTGAAGATTCTGATGACATATAGGCCTTTTAATAAATACTAAGATAATTGGGAATCAGATAAATACTTACTTGGCAGTGAACTTCTTTTAGTGGTTTCATTGTGAGTTTGTTCCCTGTGATATGTTTGTAGTTAGGAAGATTTTTCTGGAATAAAACCGTTGAACCAAAGATTGATTAAAAGCAGTTTCTTCTACAGTTCAGTGTTTTAGTATTTAGAACTTTAGTATTTAGTATTGAGAAAACTATCTGGTTGGTGTCCTTAACTTCAGTTCAAAAGGATTGATTTTCTAAGTAGTGTAAAGAAGATAACTTATGTATTATTACAAGAATTAATTTTTTCTGTAGATCAGATGTTCTTGTCACATCTGAATTGAACTCAATTGTCTGAAGATCATTCTACAGTTTGAATTTTGGTCATCACCTTTTAGAAGAGTAAAAAACTACAGTATGAATATAGTTTAAAGCACACTGTGCCTTAATTAAACAACGGTGTATTTTCATTGTTTTAAAGTATCATATTTCTTTTAAAAAGTAATGAGGCTGAATTATTTTGAGGAAAATGTTAACTCTTGGTTCTTTCAATAAAATGGAACTTAGGTGTAAAGACCAAAATATCTGCTGTGAATACACTGGGAAGAAAGAAAGAAGAGAAAAGATTCCTCTCCTGTTTTACCTCCAGTAAACAGGTGTTTTGAATAAATTGTCTCACCATCATAAGACGAGTATGAACTCGTCTGTTTGGGAGTCTTTCTATATATTCCACTTATTTAGATATTTTCTTGAGATTTTTGATAGAATTTAAGGAAAGCAGAAATATGCATTTGAGGTTAATAAAAGGGGTTTTCTTACAGACACTGCCCAAGTGTTTTACACCATTTGCTAACATCTATTCTTTTCATCATTTTGTGTTGCCACTACCATAAGAAGGGCGTTTCCAGAGTGAAGCTTTCAGAAGACAGAGTGGAGTCATAATTTTCAGTTCATGTGATTAGAAGTTGCAGACTTTCTATACTAAGTAATCCTCAGTTTTCTTAACATTGAAAGTTTTGATCTGTTTGTTGAGAGTGTTTTTACTTAGCATTTTAAATATTTCTCAAGTACAACAACCATTAAGGATAAAATAACTAGATGATCCTTTACAGATAAAATAGATTTTATGTCATTTCATTCTCTAAAGTTATATGTGTTGTAACCAAATAGTGCTGAATTTGATAAATCATATAATTATGTTGTTTGAGTGAAAATCTAATTTCATAACTAAATTCTATAAACTAAGACCTTCATAAATGTATCCCTTAGCTGACATAAGGGAAAGGAAGGAAGAGCCACTGAAAAATTCGAGAAAGTGTTGCATGCAGTGTATTTTGTCCTTACTCTTTGTCACTGGTGCGTATTTGTGTGTGTGTATTTTCCTGCATGTTTAGATACTACCCTTGCTTTTTAACAATGTGCTTTGAATATATCCTCTGTAGTAAGACGAAATGAAGTTCAGGGCTAGTTCATTAAAGTCAATACAATTATACTCGTTTGTAGTGAGAGACCATTCATCAAGTAATTTCTGAAACACATTTCTTCTGAGAATGTATACGGAATACACATTTAGCTGGTTTCTCTAAAATAAAAACAGGGGAGTAAACCCTCAGAGGGTTTCATTTCACTTTGCTAGAGTTTTCTTTCCCAAGTTTATAAGCTGAGTGTATACATAAATAAATCCAAGAAAAACTTCATACATAAATAAATCCAAGAAAAACTTCACCGATGTGGTCTGTGGTGTTTCATCTGTGGAGGTCCTCAACCCTTATATGCTGAATGTATTTGAGATGGAGGATTAGTTTTAGTATGCTGAAGAAAAATCTTGAGAAGTTGACTTCATGGATAAACAAAACTTCCTGGATAGTTAATCTTTTGACATATCTTTCTTCAACCCTTTGCCAAAAATTTCAGAATCTGCACACATGACAACATGAAAAACTTTCTCTGTGGACAAACACATACAGGTTTGTCCAAAGATTTAATCTACACTTAAATTGTGTTCGTTAGTTGTCATGGTTCGACTGTTGTACACTTGTTTTGTTGTTGTTGTTTGTATCTTCCTAAAAATTGTATACTGATGCCCTAACCCCAGAAGATGATAGTATTGGGAAGCAGGCCCTCTGGGATGTCCTTTTGCCACCATAGAGGAACTGTTGGGAAAGGAATCTCTCCGTGTATGAAGGAGACCTCAGAGGGCTCGCCATGAACACAGGCAGCAAGAACCCAGCAGTTTGCAAATCAGAGGAGGATCTACACCAGAACCCTAACCCTACCAGCACACTGATCCTAGACTTACCACAACTGGAAGTGAAACTTTCCATTGTTGAGAAGCCAGTTTGTAGTATTTTGACGTAAGAACTTGAATGAAGTGACACACTGGTGACAACACATTTTATTCTCACTGTTTAGTAACTGTGAGGCATAGTGTTTCATCTTGAGTTGCTTATGTGCAGTTTTCCATGGAACGATTATTTTGATGCATGTCATGTAGAAATGGTATAGGTACATTTTTGTCAGGCCTAGAAACTTTATTCAGAATTGATTGCCCCACTTTAATTGGTGCTAAAAAGTGAGTGATGTCTTTTGTTTCCTCTCCAGTCACTTGAAACATTCTGTAAGATGCCCTGGAGGAGAGTACAAAGTAATATTTTAAAGGAAACTTAGCAGTTCTGTTTCATAGGATGTTAGAATATTGGAACACGGCCCTTGGCATCAAAATTTGACACTGCCCTCATTCAAATCAGACATTGTTACATACGTTCAGAAGATATGCTGTACCATGGACTCCCAACACTGAAATTTCAGAAAGCAACCCTTTCATTTTTTTAAATTATTTTAATGGGAAGATACTCAATTTACAATATTGGGTTAGTTTTTGCCTTACATCAACAAGAGTCAGTCACCGGTACATACGTGTTCCCGCATCCAGAACCTTCCTCCCACCTCACTCCCCAGACTATTGTTCTTTGTTGTTCCAGAGCACTGGCTTTGGGTGCCCTGCATCATGCACTGAACTTGCACCAGTTATCTGTTTACGTATGGTCTTGTACATGTTTCAATGCTATTCTCTCAAATCATCCCACCATTGCCCTCTCCACAGACTCCAAAAGTCTGTTCTTTCCATCTCTGCCTCTTTTTCTGCCCTGCATGTAGGATCATCGTGACGATCTCTCCAAATTGCATACATGTGCATTCCTACACAGTATTTGTATCTCTCTTTCTGACTTTACTTCATTCTGTAGAACAGGCTCCTGTTTCACTCACCTCTCTAGAATGGACTAAAATGCATTCTTTTTCACAGCTGAGTAATAGTAATAGTCCATCGTGTATATATACCACCACCTTATTTTTTATAGTATTCTTATTTTAAGGCCTGTCTGATATCAGGATTAATATTCCAGCCTTCTTTTGCTTTCCATTTGCATAGAATGTATTTTTCCATCCTCTCAATTTCAGTCTATATGTGTCTTTGCATCTGAAGGTGGTTTCTGGTTGACAGCATATATATATGGGTCATGTTTTTGTATCCATTCAATCAGTCTGTGTCTTTTGGTTGGAACATTTAATCTGTTTACATTTAAAGTAATTATCAACCTACCAAAAGTGTTTTTCAGAGAACTAGGACAAATCATTGCACAGTTTGTATGAAGGGGAAAAAAACAAAAACAAAAACCTCGAATAGCCAAAGCAATCTTGAGAAAGAAGAATGGAACTGAAGGAATCAACCTGCATGACTGCAGACTATAGTACAAAGCTACAGTTATCAAGACAATATGTTACTGACACCAAGACAGAAATATAGACCAATGGAACAAAATAGAAAGCCCAGAGATAAATCCACGCACCTATGGTCACTTTATCTTTGACAAAGGACTCAGGAATATACAATGGAGAAAAGACCGATCTCTTTAACAAGTGGCACTGGAAAAGCTGGCCAACCACCTGTAAAATAATGACTCTAGAATACTTTCTAATGATACACAAAAATAAACTAAATATGGATTAAAGATCTAAATGAAAGACCAGAAACTGTAAAACTTCTAGAGGAAAATATAGACAGAACAGTCTCTGACATAAATCACAGCAGGACCTTCTATGACTCACCTCCCAGAGTAATGTAAATAAAAGCAAAAATAAACCAACGGAACGAATCAAATTTAAAAGCTCCTGAACAATGAAGGAAACAAGGAAGGTGAAAAGACAGTCATCAGAACGGGAGAAAATGATAGTAAATGAAGCAATTGACTAAGTGAAACTCAAAAATACACAGGAAGCTCATGCAACTCAATACCAGAAAAAATTAATGGCCCAATCAAAAATTAGGCTGAAGAACTCAACAGACAGTTCTCCAAAGAAGACATACAGATGGTTAAGAAACACATGAAAAGATGCTCAACATCACTCATTATCACAGAAATGGAAATCAAGCCACAATGTTGTACCATCTCACACCTGTCAGAATGGCAGTTATCAAAACGTCGACAAACAATACATGCTGAACAGGCTGCAGAAGAAAGGGAATCCTCTTACAGTGTTGGAGGCAATGCAAACTAGTACAGCCAGTATGGGGGACGCTGTGTAGATTCCTTAAAAAGCTGGAACTAGTACTGTCATGTGACCCAGGAAACCCACTGCTGGGCATACACACTGAAGAAACCAGAATTGAAAGAGACACGTCTACCCCAATGTTCATCATCACAGCAGTGTTTTCATGTTTAGGACATGGAAGCTACCTAGATATCCATGAGCAGATGAATGGATAGTAAAGCTTTGGTACATATACAGAATGGAATATTACTCAGCTATTTAAAAGAGTGCATTTGAATCAGTTCTAATGAGGTGAATGAAACTGGATCCTATGATACAGAGTGATGCAAGTCAGAAAGAAAAACATCCATACACTGTATTAACACACACACACACACACACACACACACACACACATATATATATATATATGTATATATATATATAATTTAGAAAGATAGTAATGAGGACCCTACATGTGAGAGAGCAAAAGAGGCACGGATATAAATAGCAGACTTTTGGATTCTATGGAAGAAGCTAGGGGTGGGATGATTTGGGAGAATAGAAGCGGAGCATGCATATTACCATATGTGAAATAGAAGGCCAGTCCAGGTTTGGTGCATGAGACAGGGTGCCAAGGGCCAGTGCACTGGGACAATCCTGAGGAATGAGATGGGGAGGGAGATGGGAGGGGGTTCAGGATTAGGCACGCACATACATCCATGGGTATACACCCATGGTATATATTAGCAGACCACGTAACCTGCCGCTTGAGAAACCTGTATGCAGGTCAGGAAGGAACAGTTACAACTGAACATGGAATAACAGACTGGTTCCAAATAGGAAAAGGAGTAGGTCAAGGCTGTATATTGTCACCCTGCTTACTTAACTTATATGCAGAGTACATCATGTGAGACGCTGGGCTGGAGGAAGTACAATCTGGAATCAAGTTTGCCGGAAGAAATATCAATAACTCAGATATGCAGATGACACCACCTTTTGACAGAAAGTGAAGAAGAACTAAAGAGCTTCTTGATGAAAGAGAATGAGCAGATTGAAAAGATTGGCTTAAAGCTCAACATTCACAAAGCTAAGATAATGGCATTCAGTCCCATCACTTCATGGCAAATAGATGGGGAAACAGTGGCTGACGTTATACTTTGAGAGGAGGGAGGGGTCCAAAATCATTGCAGATGGTGATTGCAGCCATGAAATTATAAGACACTTACACCTTGGAAAGAAAGTTATGACCAACCTAGACAGTATATTGAAACGCAGAGACATTACTTCGTCAACAAAGGTCCATCTAGTCAAGCTTATGGTTTTTCCCGTGGTCATGTATGGATATGAGAGTTGAACTATAAAGAAAGCAGAGCTCCCGAGAATAAATGATTTTAAACTGTGGCGTTGGAGAAGACTCTTGAGAGTCCCTTGGAGACCCAACCAGTCCATCCCAAAGGAGATCAGTCCTGGGTGTTCATTTGAAGGACTGATTTTGAAGCTGAATCTTCAATATTTTGGCCACCTGATTCATTTGAAAAGACCCTGGTTCAGGGAAAGACTGAGGGCAGAAGAGGACAGCAGAGGAGGAGATGTTTGGATGGCATCACCGACTCAATGGACATGGGTTTGGGTAGACTCCAGCAGTTGTTGATGTACAGGGAGGCCTGGCATGCTGCAGCGCGTGGGGTCGCAAATAGTCGGGCACAACTGAGCAACTGAACTGAACTGAACTGATACACCCATGGCTGATTCATGTCAATGTATGGCAACAACCACTACAATTTTGTAAAGTAATTAGCCGCCAGTTAAAACAAGTAAATTAATTTAAGTAAAAAAAAAAATCTAGAGGAGAGGGTAGACTCTCTGAAATACAATATTAAAAATACAAAACACAATCAATCACACAATATATTTAAAAATATGAAATATGCTTTAAAAATAGGGTCATATTTTGCAAGGTAATAGGTTGTAAAATTGAAAATTAAAGGATTAATTATGACCCAGCAATCCCACTGCTGGGCATACACACCAAGGAAACCAGAACTGAAAGAGACACGTGTACCACAATGTTCATCACAGCACTGTTTCTAATAGCCAGGACATGGAAGCAACCTAGATGTCCATCAGCAGACGAATGGATAAGAAAGCTGTGGTACGTATACACAGTGGAGTATTACTCAGCCATTAAAAAGAATACATTTGAATCAGTTCTAATGAGGTGGATGAAACTGGAGCCTATTATATCGAGTGAAGTAAGCCAGAAAGAAAGAAAGGAAAAAAAAAAAAAAACCCACACCAATACAGTATACTAACACATGTCTATGGAATTTAGAAAGATGGTAACGATAACTCTGGATGTGAGACAGCAAAAGAGACACAGATGTATAGAACAGTCTTTTGGACTCTGTGGGAGAGGAGGAGGGTTGGATGATTTGGGAGAATGGCATTGAAACATGTATAATATCATATAAGAAATGAATCGCCAGCCCAGGTTTGATGCAGGTTACAGGATGCTTGGGGTTGGTGTACTGGGATGACCCAGATGGATGGTACAGGGAGGGACTGGGAGGGGGGTTCAGGATGGGGAACACGTGTACACCCATGACAGATTCATGTGGATGTATGGCAAAACCAATACAATATTGTAAAATTAAAAAAAAAAGTAAGAAGGAAAAAATAATAAATAATTTTAAAAAATTAGAAGGCTGATAATAGGAAAACTATATCTAGGAATTTCTCTGGAGCCGTTGTGGGCAGTGTGGGTTCAGTTGAGTTTCAGATAATTCCTTGTTCCAGCTTGCATTTCTTCACAAGATCTATAAGCCCCTTCCTATGCTTAGTCAATATTAACTACAGGGTTTTAATCTGTTGCACCTCTCACTCCCAGAGCGGTTCCCTTTTCTTTATTTATTTTGGCTTTCTCTCTTTGCAAGTCTCTTTAGTGTGTAATTTCTGCCCTGGCACAAGGGGGCAAAGGTGGTCACTTATTTCGGCTCACTTGTTCAGTTGAGTTGTGGGGAGGGAGGAACACTGCAAACAAATAATGTTGGTGTGTATTTTGGGAAAGTGCTTGCAGTGTATGGAACACACTGGGCTTTCCCAAGATCATGGTGGTGTGTGCTTTCCACGTGTACACTGCTCAGTTTCCAGATTGCTCTTCAGGGGTACTGCACAATGTGGGCCCTGCATTTCCTGCAATTCCCAGGTCTAAGCTGCTCAGGTTCAGGTTTTCAGGTACACCGCAAAGTCACAGACTCAGATGCACGTGCGTTTTGTGCCCTTCCCAGGTCCCAGCAGCTCAGGCGACCAGGTGCTTGGCCAACGCACTGTCCCAAGTGGGCCATGCATCTTAATTACCTACTGGGTCCAGGCCGCTCAGTTTCCTGGGTGTGCCATGCGAACACTGCCTCAGGTGTATCATGTATCTCCTCTGGGGAGCTGATCTCAAGCTGCAACTCTCCTGGCAGATGTCAACCATCCAGGACTCCAGGAAGACATGGTTAGAAACTGGCAGCCTGCTCACAGTTTGGTGGAGAATGCCGGTCTCTGAGGCTGAGGTCGCCCCTTGCCTTCTGGTTCTGGCTGCCACACACATGGCTGTCTGCCTCTTGTTGGGAGAGGGGCCTGGAGACAGCCGGCTAGTTCTGCTTTGGTATTTGCTCAATCCTTTGTTCTCCTTTCAAAGACAATGAGCAGCCTATCTGGGTACCTGGTGTCCTCTGCCAGCATTCAGAAATTGTTTTGTGGAAGTTGCTCAGCGTTCAAATGATCATTTGATGAATGTGTTGGGGAGAATGGGGTCTCCCCATCTTATTCCTCTGCCATCTTAGGACCGCGCCCCCACCCCGAGGTCTTGTTTATGTATCCATTTAGCCAGTCTGGGCTTTTTGGTTGGAACATTTAATCCATTTATATTTAGAATAATTATTGACATATGTGCTCCTATTCGGAGAAGGCAATGGCACCCCACTTCAGTACTCTTGCCTGGAAAATCCCATGGACGGAGGAGCCTGGTAGGCTGCAGTCCATGGGGTCACACAGAGTTCGACATGACAGAGCGACTTCCCTTTCACTTTTCACTTGCATGCATTGGAGAGGGAAATGGCAACCCCCTCCAGTGTTCTTGCCTGGAGAATCCCAGGGACCGGGGAGCCTGGTGGGCTGCCGTCTATGGGGTCGCACAGAGTCGGACAGGACTGAAGCGACTTAGCAGCAGCAGCAGCAGTGCTCCTATTGCCATTTTCTTAATTGTTTGGAGTCGGTTTTGTAGATCTTTTTTCTTCTCTTGTATTTCTTGACTATATAAGTCCCTTTACCATTTGTTGTAAAGCTGGTTTTGTGGTAAAGTATTCTCTTACCTTTGGCTCATCTGAAAAGCTTTGATTTCTCCATCAATTTTGAAGGAGATCCTTGCCAAGTACAGTAATCTTGGCTGTAGATTTTTCTCTTTCAGTGCTTTAAATATGCCATGCCATTCTCTTCTGGCCTGCAGAGTTTCTGTTGAAAGATCAGCGGTGAAACATATGGGGTTTCCATTGGATGTTACTTCTTACTTTTAACTTGCTACTTTTAATATTCTTTCTTTGTGTTTCATCTTCCTTAGTTTGCTTAGTATATGTCTAGGGCTGTTTCTCCTTGGGTTTATCACAAATGGGACTCTTGGCACCTCTTGGACTTGATTGACTATTTCCTTTTCCATGTTGGGGGTTTTTCAAGTATAATCTCCTCTAAACTTTTCTCATACCCTTTATTTTTCTCTCTTCTTCTGGGACCCCTATAATTTGAATCTTGGTGCATTTAACATTGTCCAAGAGGTCTCTGAGACTATCCTCAGTTCTTTTCATTCTTTTGACTTTATTCTGCCCTTCCGCAGTTGTTTCCACCATTTTGTCTTTCAACACACTGATCCATTTTCTGGTTCAGATACCCTGCTCCTGATTCTTTCTAGAGTATTTTTAATTTCAGTAATTGTTGTTTGTCTCTCTATTTATTTTTCAATTTATTTTTTGCTTATTCTTCAATTCAACTAGGGGTTTGCTCATTGATTCTTGCATTGTCTCCATGTCATTTTCAAAGTTTTTGATCATCTTTACTATCATTATTCTGAATAGTTTTTCAGGCAGTTTGCCTATTTCCTCTTCATTTGTTTAAATTTCTGTGTGTCCAGTTTGTTCCTTTGTTTGTGCAGCATTTCTTTGTCATTTCTTCATTTTTAAAAAGATCTTATTGTGTTTGAGGTCTCCTTTTGCCAGCCTTCAAATTTGCATTCTTTCTTCCTTTTAGTTTCTGCACTCCTAAGTTTGGTCCAATGGTTTGTGTAAGCTTTGCATTGGGTGAGATTGGTGCTGAGTTTTTTTTTTTTTTTTTCTTTCTTTTCCTTCTGATGTGCAGGGCTGATTGAGAAGGGTAAGCCTGTCTGCTGACGACTGGGTTTCTATTTTTGTCCTATTTGCTGTTTGGATCAGGTGTCCTACACTGGGTTGGGTTGTCCTGATTGGTGGTTGGGTGATTCTAGGTCTTGTATTCAAGTGGTTTAGTTTGCGTGAGTGAGTTCTCAGTAATTGATACTCCCTAAGGTTAGGAGTTCTCTGGTTGTATAGGGTCTTGGAGTCAGTGCTCCCACTCCAAATGCTCGGGGCTGGATCATTGGCCAGGAACACCGTTACAACAGGTGGTTTGTTATGGCATTAATTTAGATTAAAATAAATATCCAAAAAAAAAAAAGAGAAACCAAAGGGGAACCCCTGACAAATGGCAGTTACACTGTCACACAAATAATAATTAAAATAAAGGAATATACACATATATTCCAATATATGGGAATATACACATATACAACCATCAGCAAAATCCAAACAGTTCAACAAAAATAAACTACAATAGACTGACCTAGCAAACAACGGAAACCAAAAATGATATCTACCAGTTAAGCACAAAACTAACGAGTGCACAAGCTGGAAAAGAAATCTAAAGCAAAGTCCCAAGTGGGAATGAAAGCACTGAAAATAAAACTAACAAAATGTTGAGAGGAAAGGAAGGAAAGAAAAGAAAGAAAGAATAGATATGCAAGGTTCAATAGAGGTAGACGAACAAGGTTTGTTTAAAGTTTAGCTGCAAGGGGACAAGAACAGAGGAAAGGCAAACAATGGAATAAATATAATAGGTTTAAAAAATTAAAATTTAAAACAATAAAAATAGAAAATAATTAAAAAATCAAAAATAAATGGGAAAACAAGGAATCCTCCAAAGAACTGTAAAAATCCAATGTAGAAGCAGAGGTTTATCACAAGAGTAAAAAGTATGACTGAATAGACACATGTACATATACACCCACCAGCAAAATCAAAACATTCCAGCAAAATTAAGTACAATAGATTGATTGACCTGGTGAACAAAGGGAAAAAAAATTATATATATATATCTATATATCTATATATATCTATATATATCTATATATATATACATACATACATACCAGAATAGAACCACCTGAAGCACAAACTGGGAAACAAAACTAGAGCAAGGTGCCAATTGGAGAATAAAAGAATGAAAATAAAACTAACAAATATATTGAGAGAAAAGGAAAGAAAGGAAAAAATACATATGCAGAGTTAAATAGAGATACAGATGACTCTTGAGAGTCCCTTGGACTGCAAGTAAATCCAACCAGTCCATTCTAAGGGAGATCAGTCCTGGGTGTTCATTGGAAGGACTGATGTTGAAGCTGAAATTCCTATACTTTGGCCACCTGATGCGAAGAGCTGACTCTTTGGAAAAGGCCCTGATGCTGGGAAAGATTGAGAGCAGGAGGAGAAGCGAACAACAGAGGATGAGATGGTTGGATGGCATCATCAGCTCGATGGACATGGGTTTGGTTGGACTCCGGGGGTTGGTGATGGACAGGGAGGCCTGGCGTGCTGTGGTTCATGGGGTCACAAGGAGTCGGGCACAACTGAGCCACTGAACTGAACTGAACTGAAAAGATTTATATACATTAAAGATTAACTGCAAGGGGAAAAGAACAGTAGGGAAAGTAAACAAATAATAAATGTAGAAAAAATAATAATAGGTTTAAAAAATGAAAAAGAGAGAGAGAGAGAGAAAAGGAAACTCCACAGAATTTCAAAAGCTGTATATAGAGACAGAGATTTATAACAGCAATACAAATGTGACCGAAGAAAAATAAGGCTCAAAAGCTTCATTAGATTTCATAGTGCCAATGAAATTGGCAACTACACCGTGGGCGAGGGGAAGGAATTGAAACCAACCACACAAACAAAAATCCTAAAGAATCTACAGAGCAAGTCAAAACATGAGAATAATACAGGTTTTTCTTTAGTCATTGCTCTCAGAGTCCTTTCACCCGCTAAAATTGCAGTCCACCTCACCTCCCTAGGATGCCCTCCAAAACTGTGCTGAACTCTGAACCTGATTTGGGGGGAGCTCATTCTAATCCGGTCCTACTCCTATACGTTTTTTTGTCTCCAATGTTCACAACTATCGGAACTAGGACGTTTCCTTTTGTGGCAGTTATCAGTGTCTTTTTATATATTATTCAGTTCAGTTCAGTCGCTCAGTCGTGTCCGACTCTTCGCGACCCCATGAATTCCAGCACGCCAGGCCTCCAGTCCATCACCAACTCCCGGAGTTCACTCAGACTCATGTCCATCGAGTCAGTGATGCCATCCAGCCATCTCATCCTCTGTCGTCCCCTTCTCCTGCCCCGAATCCCTCCCAGCATCAGGGTCTTTTCCAATGAGTCAACTTTTCGCATAAGGGGGCCAAAGTACTGGAGTTTCAGCTTTAGCATCATTCCTTCCAAAGAAATCCCAGGGCTGATCTCCTTCAGAATGGACTGGTTGGATCTCCTTGGAGTCCATGGGACTCTCAAGAGTCTTCTCCAACACCACAGTTCAAAAGCATGAATTCTTCAGTGTTCAGCCTTCCTCACCGTCCAACTCTCACATCTATACATGACCACAGGAAAAACCATAGCTTTGACTAGACGGACCTTTGTTGGCAAAGTAATGTCTCTGCTTTTGAATATGCTATCTAGGTTGGTCATAATTTTCCTTCCAAGAAGTAAGTGTCTTTTAATTTCATACCTGCAGTCATCATCTGCAGTGATTTTGGAGCCCTGCCCCACCAACACCCCCCCCCCAAAAAAAAAAAAAAAAAAAATCTGACACTCTTTCCACTGTTTCCCCATCTATTTCCCATGAAGTACATGGGACCGGATGCCATGATCTTCATTTTCACTCTCCACTTTCATTTCATCAAGAGACTTTTCAGTTCCTCTTCACTTTCTGCCATAAGGGTGGTGTCATCTGCATATATGAGGCTATTGACATTTCTCCCGGCAATCTTCTTTCCATCTTGTGTTTCTTCCAGTCCAGGGTTTCTCATGATGTACTCTGCATAGAAGTTAAATCAGCAGGGTGAGAACATACAGCCTTGACGTACTCCTTTTCCTAATTGGAACCAGTCTGTTGTTCCATATCCAGTTTTAACTGTGGCTTCCTGACCTGCATACAGATTTCTCAAGAGGCAGGTCAGGTGGTCTGGTATTCCCATCTCTTTCAGAATTTTCCACAGTTTATTGTGATCCACACAGGCAAAGGCTGTGGCATAGGCAATAAAGCAGAAATAGAGGTTTTTCTGGAACTCTCTTGCGTTTCCATGATCCAGCAGATGTTGGCAATTTGGTCTCTGGTTCCTCTGCCTTTTGTAAAACCAGCTTGAACATCGGGAAGTTCATAGTTCATGTATTGCTGAAGCCTGGCTTGGAGAATTTTGAGCATTACCTTACTAGTGTGTGAGGTGTGTGCAATTCTGAGGTAGTTTGAGCATTCTTTGGCATTGCCTTTCTTTGGGATTGGAATGAAAACTCACCTTTTCCAGTCCTGTGGCCACTGCTGAGTTTTCCAAATTTGCTGGCATATTGAGTGCAGCACTTTCCCAGCATCATCCTTTGAGATTTGAAATAGCTCAACTGGAATTCCATCACCTCCACTAGCTTTGTTCGTAATGCTGCTTTCTAAGCCCCACTTGACTTTATGTTCCACAATGTCTGGCTCTAGTTCAGTGACCACACCATCGTGATTATCTGGGTCGTGAATATCTTTTTTGTACAGTTCTTCTGTGTATTCTTGCCATCTCTTCTTAATGTTTTCTGCTTCTGTTAGGTCGATACCATTTCCGTCCTTTATCAAGCCCATCTTTGCATGAAATCCCCCCTTGGTATCTCTAATTTTCTTGAAGTGATCTCTAGTCTTTTCCATTCTGTTGTTTTCCTCCTTTTCTATGCATTGCTCCCTGAGGAAGGCTTTCTTATCTCTTCTTGCTCTTCCTTGGAACTCTGCATTCAGATGCTTACATCTTTCCTTTTCTCCTTTGCTTTTCACTTCTCTTCTTTTCACAGCTATGTGGATTTAATCTGCAGCTTGTACAGGTGGTAGGAAGGTTTTGGGTCTTCTTCCTTAACAACACTGCCCCTGGGTTCCAATTGTGGTTTTATTCCCACTTCTGAATGTGAATCATCCACTGGGGTTTGTCTTGAGACTGTCCTGGAGGACTTGGGTTTGCCCCTGTGAGGGGGCCAGATGTGGAGATGCAACTGCTTGGGTCATAGTGGTTCTGGCTGCATCAGGGACTCAGAAGAGTTGGTGGCTAGGGCAGCAGGACATATAGTGCTCTAGAAGGGTATGTCAACCAGTACTGGCCCATACGTACCAGTATTTTTGCATGTAGAAGCCCCTTCCCTGAGAAAGAAGCCTGGCAAGCCACAGTCTACAATGTCACAAGCAGTTGGACACTAAGGGCGGCAGTGAGGAAATACCCCTCTTCCAAGTTAAGGAGCAGTGGCTGCGCTTTGATGGAGCAGGCGTGAAGGGATACCCCACACCCAAGGTAAGAGAAATCCAAGTAAGTTGGTATGTGTTGCAAGAGGGCATCAGAAGGCAGACACACTGAAACCATACTCACAAAAAAACTAGTCCATCTAATCACACTAGGACCACAGCCTTGTCTAACTCAAAGAAACTAAGCCATGCCCCTGGGGCAACCCAAGACGGGCGGGTCATGGTGGAGAGATCTGACAGAAGGTGGTCCACTGGAGAAGGGAATGGCAATCCGCTTCAGTATTCTTGCCTTGAGAACCCCATGAACAGTATCAAAAGGCAAAATGATAGGATACTGAAAGGGGAACTCCCCAGGTCAGTAGGGACCCAATATGCTACTGGATATCAGTGGAGAAATAACTCCAGAAAGAATGAAGGGATGGAGCCAAAGCAAAAACAATACCCAGTTGCGGATGTGACTGGTGACAGAAGCAAGGTCTGATGCTGTAAAGAGCAATATTGCATAGGAACCTGGAATGTCAGGTCCATGAATCAAGGCAAATTGGAAGTGGTCAAACAAGAGATGGCAAGAGTGAATGTAGACATTCTAGGAATCAGCAAACTAAAATGGACTGGAATGGGTGAATTTAATTCAGATGAGCATTATATCTACTACTGCAGGCAGGAATCCCTCAGAAGAACTGGAGTAGCCATCATGGTCAACAAAAGATTCCGAAATGCAGTACTTGGATGCAATCTCAAAAACGACAGAATGATCTCTGTTCGTTTCCAAGGCAAACCATTCAATATCACAGTAATCCAAGTCTAGACCCCAACCAGTAATGCTGCAGAAGCTGAAGATGAACGGTTCTATGAAGACCTACAAGTCCTTATGGAACTATACCCAAAAAAGGTGTCCTTTTCATTGTAGGGGTCTGGAATGCAAAAAGAGGAAGTCAAGAAACACCTGCAGTAACAGGCAAATTTGGCCTTGGAATACGGAATGCAGCAGGGCAAAGACTAATAGAGTTTTGCCAAGAAAATGCACTGGTCATAGCAAAGACCCTTTTCCAACAACACAAGAGAAGACTCTACACATGGACATCACCATATGGTCAACACCGAAATCAGATTGATTATATTCTTTGCAGCCAAAGATGGAGAAGCTCTATACAGTCAACAAGAACAAGACCAGGAGCTGACTGTGACTCAGATCATGAACTCCTTATTACCAAATTGAGACTGAAATTGAAGAAAGTAGGACAAACCACTAGACCATTCAGGTATGACCTAAATCAAATCCCTTATGATTATACAGTGAAAGTGAGAAACAGATTTATGAGCCTAGACCTGTTAGATAGAGTGCCTGATGAACTATGGAATGAGGCTCATGCCATTGTACAGGAGACAGGGATCAAGACAATCCCCATGGACAAGAAATGCAAAAAAGCAAAATGGCTGTCTGGGGACCCCTTAGAAATCGCTGTGAAAAGAAGAGAAGCGAAAAGCAAAGGAGAAAAGGAAAGATATACGCATCTGAATGCAGAGTTCCAAAGAATAGCAGGAAGAGATAAGAAAGCCTTCCTCAGTGATCAATGCAAAGAAATAGAGGAAAACAACAGAACGGGAAAGACTAGAGATCTCTTCAAGAAAATTAGAGATACCAAGGGGACATTTCATGCAAAGATGGGCTCGATAAAGGACAGAAATGGCATGGACCTAACAGAAGCAGAAGATACTAAGAAGAGATGACAAGAATACACAGAAGAACTAAACAATCAAGATCTTCATGATCCAGATAATCACGATGATGTGATCACCGACCTAGAGCCAGACATCCTGGAATGTAAAATCAAGTGGGCCTTAGAAAGCAGCACTACGAACAAAGCTAGAGGAAGTGATGAAATTCCAGTTGAGCTATTTCAGATCCTGAAAGATGATGCTGTGAAAGTATTGCACTCAATATGCCAGCAAATTTGGAAAACTCAGCCTGTGTCCACAGGACTGGAACGGTCAGTTTTCATTCAAATCCCAAAGAAAGGCAATGCCAAAGAATACTCAAAGTACTGCACAGTTACACTCACCTCACATGCTAGTAAAGTAATGCTCAAAATTCTCCAGGCCAGGCTTCAGCAATACGTGAACTGTGAACTTCCTGATGTTCCAGCTGGTTTTAGAAAAGGCAGAGGAACCAGAGATCAAATTGCCAACATCTGCTGGATCATGGAAAAAGCAAGAGAGTTCCTGAAAAACCTCCATTCCTGCTTTATTGACTATGCCAAAGCCTTTGACTGTGTGGATCACAATAAACTGTGGAAAATTCTGAAAGAGATGGGAATACCAGGCCACCTGACCTGCCTCTTGAGAAACCTCTATGAAGGTCAGTAAGCAACAGTTAGAACTGGACGTGGAACAACAGACTGGTTCCAATTAGGAAAAGCAGTACGTCAAAGCTGTATATTATCACCCTGCTTATGTAACTTCTATGCAGAGTACATCATGAGAAACCCTGGACTGGAAGACACACAAGGGGGAATCAAGATTGCCGGGAGAAATATCAGTAACCTCAGATACGCAGATGACACCGCCCTATGGCACAAAGTGAAGAGGAACTAAAAAGCCTCCTGAGGAAGGTGAAAGTGGAGAGTGAAAAAGTTGGCTTCAAGCTCAACATTCAGAAAACGAAGATCATGGCATCCGGTCCCATCACCTCATGGGAAATAGATGGGGAAACAATGGATACAGTGTCAGACTTTATTTTGGGGGGCTCCAAAATCACTGCAGATGGTGACTGCAGCTATGAAATTAAAAGACACTTACTCCTTGGAAGGAAAGTTATGGCCAACATAGATAGCATATTCAAAAGCAAAGACATTACTTTGCCAACAAAGGTCCGTCTAGTCAAGGCTATGGGTTTTCCTGCGGTCATGTATGGATGTGAGAGTTGGACTGTGAAGAAGGCTGAGCGCCTAAGGATTGATGCTTTTGAACTGTGGTGTTGGAGAAGACTCTTGAGAGTCCCTTGGACTGCAAGGAGATCCAACCAGTCCATTCTAAAGCAATTGAGCCCTGGGATTTCTTTGGGGGAATGATGCTGAAGCTGTAACTCCAGTACTTTGGCCACCTCTTGAGAAGAGTTGACTCATTGGAAAAGACTCTGATGCTGGGAGGAATTGGGGGCCGAAGGAGAAGGGGACAGCAGAGCATGAGATGGCTGGATGCCGTCACTGACTCTATGGACGTGGATCTGGGTGAACTCCGGGAGGTGGTGATGGGCAGGGAGTCCTGGCGTGCTGCGATTCATGGGGTCGCGAAGAGTGGGACAGGAATGAGCGACTGAACTGAACTGATCTGAACTGAACTGAACTGAAGTGACCAGGTATCCATAGACACAAGACTTTTTTGGCCTGTAGCAGCTCCGCCCCAGCGAGCATTGAGCATGAACTTGGCATAGCTTCTTGATTTCTGGGGACCGTGGTAGCGATAACTGTGCAGGGACAATGACCTCCTCTGCCGCAGAAGTTTTGACCCTATCAGAGTCTTTTCACCAGCCTCTTGTAGCTGGTGATAAGGAGGCCTCTTTTGCCACTCTTCCTCCATAGCTCCACTCTTTCAGGCACTTAGAGGGCTCCCTTGCCTGGGGTACTTCTCTGTTGTTTGGAGCATCAGGCACATAGATGGGTCCCCTGGGTGGGGTCCTAGTCTGCAGCTCAGTAAGTCAGGCACCTGATTGGCCAGCCTCTCTATTGTTCAGCTGCCTATGCTGGTGTATGGGGAGAAAGAGACTATGGTGAGGGCTCCACCCACTATGATTGACCCAGTAGGATCCCCTTGCTTCCATGGGGCCTGGTGTTCCTCCACAAGCATTTCCAACCCGATCTCCTTCCTCACATCCCATCAGTCCGTCTCTCTGCAGTCAATAGCAGCCCTTCCCCTGGGATTGCTCCACAATCTGCAAAATCCAGATCCCAACTGCTGTCCCTTCTATGGGACCTGTGTCCCTGTCTGGGGTGTGTATGACTGTGGCAAGGACTGTCTGATTCTCATTCCATTTAGGCTACCACAGATCAACTGTTTCACTCTCAGCCTAAAATAGTTCTCCTCTGATCCAGACAGTTGATCCCAGGTGGGGGTCGGACACCGACTTAGAGTTCTCCCACCCACCGAGGGCAGGTCCAGGCCTATTAACATTCCTGTTCCACCCACCCCTAGTTCCTTCACCCTACCGAGTTTTGTGGTACTATTTATTATTTTCCTCTGGTCAGGTACTCCTGTCAGCTCTCAGTTGATGTTCTGCACACACTTCTGTGTCTGAAGGTGTGTCCTTGATGTATCCGTGGAGTGAAATGTACTACAATTCCAGCTACTGTTCTGCCATTTTGTTCATCTCAACGTTTGGACTACTAGAAATAAGACTGTTATGAACATTCATGTGCACTTCTTTGGGTATTTTTTTTTTTCATACTTGCTGGTATAAACCTAAGAAAGGGATTGCTGGGACATATGGTAACCCAATGTTTAACTTTTGAAGGAACTTCCAAACTGTTTTCCACCATGGTGTACTATTTTGTATTCCCATAAGCAGTGCATGAATGTTCAAATATTTTCACTTCCTCATCACACTTGTTCTTCTCTGTCTCTCATGAGAGCCATACTTTCGGTGTGCCCTGCATGCTTACTTGCCATCTGTATATCATTATCTAGTGAATTTCCTGTTCACATCTTTTGTCCATTTTTGCATTGGTGTGTTTCATATATTCTGTCTGATTCTTAAGTTTTTCTGACTTCAATGTGACTGTTATTATTTTTTATTTTAATTTTAAATTGGCCTACTATATAGAAAAGCAATTAATTAAATTTTATATATCATCTGTATATCTTGTGACATTGCTTAAATTAATTCTTAGTTTTAGGTATTCTGTTCCTGTAGATTTCATTGGATATTCTACATAGATGTCACCAACAGATAAAAACAGCTTTATTCTTCTTTTCCAAACTGGATAGCTTTTCAATCATTTCCTAATATGACTTCACGGACAGAAATTCAATATAATGAGAGTGGACATCTTTCTGTTGATTGTGATTTTAGAAGTAAAACACTCAGTGTTCTACCATAAAGTGTGATGTTAGTGATAGTGTAGTACTTTCATAAGGTTGAGGAAGTCTTCTATTTCTGCTGCTGCTAAGTCGCTTCAGTCCTGTCCAACTCTGTGCGACCCCATAGACGGCAGCCCACCAGGCTTCCAGTCCCTGGGATTTTCCAGGCAAGAACACTGGAGTGGGTTGCCATTTCCTTCTCCAATGCATGACAGTGAAAAGTGAAAGTGAAGTCACTCAGTCGTGTCTGACTCTTAGCGACCCCATGGACTGCAGCCTACCAGGCTCCTCCATCCATGGGATTTTCTAGGCAAAAGTACTGGAGTGGGGTGCCATTGCCTCCTCCAATTCTATTTCTATTTCTTCTTCTATTTCTAGTTTGCTAAAATGTTTTATACAGAATGTGCTCAGTCACAGAGTTGTGTCCAGCTTTTTGCAACCCCATGAAGTGTAGGCCGAACAGGCTCCTCTGGCCTTGGGGATTCTCCAGGCCAGAATACTGGAATGGGTTGCCATGCTCTCCTCCAGGGGATCTTCCCAACCCAAGGATGGACCCAGATCTCTGAGATGCCAGGCACTTTCTTTAAGAGCTGACCTGCCAGAAAAGCCTAAGAATACTGAAGTGGGTAGCCAATCCCTACTTCAGGGAATCTTCCCAACCCAGGGATATTAGATTTTATCAAATTATTTTTCAGCATTTATCGAGATGACCCTACTGTGTCATCATTTTCAGTTCTTTAGTAAGTTGCTTTATCCTGATGGATTTTCAAATGTTTAACGAATGCTACACTCTTAAGGGGACAAAAACCAATGGATTATGCTATGTCATACATTGTATGTATTGGTGTAGGCTGCCACAGATCAGCTGATTCATTCTCAGCCTTAACTGTTTCTCCTTTGGTCCAAACAATTACTCCAATGTGGGGAGTGGAAACCTACTTCAGTTCTCCCACCCACCAAGGGCAGGTTCAGTCCTATTAACACTCCTGTTTTTCCCCCTAGTTCCTTCATCCTACCAAGTTTTGTGGTTCTATACATTCTTTTCCACTGGTCGGGTACTCCTGTCAGCTCTCAGCTGGTGTTCTGCAAGCACTTCTGTGTCTGAAGATGTATTCCTGATGTGTCCAAGGAGAGAGGTGTATTCCTCCTGCAACTACCACTCTGCCATCTTGTTCATCTCAACTTTTTGACTATTAGAAATAAGACTGCTATGAACATTCATGTGCACGTCTTTGGGGAACCATTTTTTTTACACATAGTGAGGTGACCATGAGTCGAAGACTTGAAGCAAGACAGCTCCATGTGGAGAAAGGGCAAGTGTATTCAGTGCAGTCTCACAGTCTGAAGACAGCAGTGTCTGAATGGAATCTAGAACAAAGGAGGTGGGATGGAAAAAGCTTCTGGGAGGTGGCCCAGAATTAAATGGTCTTGAAAGTGCTTTAAGACCACCTCTCAAAGAGTCAGACACGACTGAGAGACTGAACTGAACTGTAGGAGGAAAGTGGGATGATTCTCATTTCCACAGACACTTCAATACAGCCTAATTATCATGGAGGTACTTTAGGCAAGATATTACAATCTAGATGATGGTGAAATGTGGGAGAGAACAGAATCAAAGCCTCGGTACTGTGGCTGTGGGTCAAGGTTTGGAGGAGACACATGCTCCCTGCCTTGTGACACAACAGAGTTGACTTAGAGAGATGAGGATGACAGGTGAGTTTGGAGGGCTCCTAAGGGCCATTAAAAATGATGCATCCCCCCCCCCGCTCAAATCATCTGAGTTGCCCCCCATTCTAACCTAGAGGTATCAGGATTGCGCTTTGTGATGTCAATTCTCAGCCAGGGCCACCATTGGCTGGGGAAGTGAGTTGCTGATCTCATAAAGCATAATGCTGTGGACCCTAGGGAGGGGTATATCGAGGTGTGCTCAGGGACTCTGGAGCAGACCACTGGGAGTCTTCAAAATGACTAAAGAGACTCAGAAGCCACAAGGCTCTAGAGCACTTATGGAACAGCCGACTTCAGGCAACCAGGAGGAAAAGATGAAGACCTCCTGTCAACTGAGGTCCACAAAAGTGTCAAAGTGAGTTGCACCCATCCAAGCTCCTCTTGCCCATTGACACCGCCCCATAAGACCCCCTGCCCTCTACTGGCCTGGCACATAGCCCTTCTCTGGTCACACTTTTCCTGAAACTATCATTCCTATCCATCTTCACGCTCTTCCCCAAACAAGTGGCTTTCTGTGCTCCCTCTCTTGTTCTCTCCAGGTGTCCAGGGTAACCATGAGGGTGAATAAGTCATCTGGTCCTGAGCTTCGTTTTTGTTCGATGGAAGATTTTTGATTACATTTTGCTTTCCATGCTTGTGATGGGTATGTTGGGATTATCTATTTCTTCCTGGTTCAGTTTTGGATTGTTATATTTTTCTAGGAATTTGTTCATTTCTTCCAAGTTGTCCATTTTATTGTCCTATAGCTGCCGATAGTAGTCTTTTATGATCCTTTGTACTTCTGTGTTGTCTGTTGTGATTTATCCATTTTCCTTTCTAATTTTGTTGATTTGATTATCTCCCCTTTCTTTCTTGATGAGTTTTGCTAATGTATTGTCTATTTTATTTATCTTCTCAAAGAACCAGCGTTTATTTTGCTGAGTTTTGCTATAGTTTCCTGTGCTTTTTTTCATGTATTTCTGCCCTAATTGTTTTTTTTTTTAATTTTATTTTATTTTAAACTTTACAAATTGTATTAGTTTTGCCAAATATCAAAATGAATCCGCCACAGGTATACCTGTGTTTCCCATCCTGAACCCTCCTCCCTCCTCCCTCCCGATACCATCCCTCTGGGTCATCCCAGTACACTAGGCCTAAGCATCCAGTATCGTGCATCGAACCTGGACTGGCAACTCATTTCATACATGATATTATACATGTTTCAATGCCATTCTCCCAAATCTTCCCACCCTCTCTCTCTGAAACAGAGTCCATAAGACTGTTCTATATATCAGTGTCTCTTTTGCTGTCTCATACACAGGGTTATTGTTAGCATCTTTCTAAATTTCATATATATGCTTTAGTACACTGTATTGGTGTTTTTCTTTCTGGCTTACTTCACTCTGTATAATAGGCTCCAGTTTCATCCACCTCATTAAAACTGATTCAAATTTATTCTTTTTAATGGCTGAGTAATGCTCCATTGTGTATATGTACCACAGCTTTCTTATCCATTCATCTGCTGATGGGCATCTAGGTTGCTTCCATGTCCTGGCTATTATAAACAGTGTTGCTATGAACATTGGGGTACATGTGTCTCCTTCAATTCTGGTTTCCTCGGTGTGTATGCCTAGCAGTGGGATTGCTGGATCATAAGACAGTTCTATTTCCAGTTGTTTAAGGAATCTCCACACTGTTCTCCATAGTGGCTGTACTAGTTTGCATTCCCAGCAACAGTGTAAGAGGGTTCCCTTTTCTCCATGTCCTCTCCAGCATTTATTGCTTGTAAACTTTTGGATCACAGCCATTGTGAGTCGTGTGAAATGGTACGTCATAGTTGTTTTGATTTGCATTTCTCTGATAATGAGTGATGTTGAGTATCTTTTCATGTGTTTGTTAGCCATCTGTATGTCTTCTTTGGAGAAATGTCTATTTAGTTATTTGGCCCATTTTTTGATTGGGTCATTTATTTTTCTGGAGTTGAGCTGTAAGAGTTGCTTGTATATTTTTGAGATTAGTTGTTTGTCAGTTGCTTCATTTGCTATTATTTTCTGCCATTCTGAAGGCTGCCTTTTCACCTTGCTAATAGTTTTCTTTGATGTGCAGAAGCTTTTAAGTTTAGTTAGGTCCCATTTGTTTATTTTTGCTTTTATTTCCAATATTCTGGAAGGTGGGTCATAGAGGATCCTG
The DNA here is from genome assembly GCF_002263795.3 of Bos taurus. Lineage (NCBI taxonomy): Eukaryota > Metazoa > Chordata > Mammalia > Artiodactyla > Bovidae > Bos > Bos taurus. Next base: position 27,872,340 of record NC_082638.1, read on the forward strand.
CTGTGATGTATGTCAGAGAGTGTTTTGCCTACGTTCTCCTCTAGGAGTTTTATAGTTTCTGGTCTTATGTTTAGATCTATAATCCATTTTGAGTTTATTTTTGTGTATGGTGTTAGAAGTGTTCTAGTTTCATTCTTTTACAAGTGGTTGACCAGATTTCCCAGCACCACTTGTTAAAGAGATTGTCTTTAATCCGTTATATATTATAGACTCCTTTGTCAAAGATACGGTGTCCATATATGCATGGATTTACCTCTGGGCTTTCAATTTTTTTCCATTGATCTATATTTCTGTCTTTGTGCCAGAACCATACTGTCTTGATAACTGTGGCTTTGTGGTAGAGCCTGAAGTCAGGTAGGTTGATTCCTCCAGTTCCATTCTTCTTTCTCAAGATAGCTTTGGCTACTTGAGTTTTTTTTTTTTTTTTTTTTGTATTTCCATTCAAATTGTTTAATTATTTATCTAGCTCTGTGAAGAATACCGTTGGTAGCTTGATAGGGATTGCATTGAATCTATAAGTTGCTTTGGGTAGTTGTAGAGGGAGGTAAACTTCCAAACTCATTCTATGAGGCCACCATCACCCTAATACCAAAACCTGACAAAGATCCCACAAAAAAAGAAAACTACAGGCCAATATCACTGATGAACATAGATGCAAAAATCCTTAACAAAATTCTAGCAATCAGAATCCAACAACACATTAAAAAGATCATACACCATGACCAAGTGGGCTTTATCCCAGGGATGCAAGGATTCTTCAATAGCCTCAAATCAATCAATATAATACACCACGTTAACAAATTGAAAAATAAAAACCATATGATTAACTAAAAAGATGGAGAGAAAGCCTTTGACAAAATTCAACATCCATTTATGATAAAAACTCTCCAGAAAGCAGGAATAGAAGGAACATACCTCAACATAGTAAAAGCTATATATGACAAAACCACAGCAAACATTATCCTCAATGGTGAAAAATTGAAAGCATTTCCTCTAAAGTCAGGAACAAGACAAGGGTGCCCACTTTCACCATTACTATTCAACATAGTTTTTCAAGTTTTGGCCACAGCAATCACAGCAGAAAAAGACATAAAAGGAATCCAAATTAAAAAGAAGAAGTAACACTCTCACTATTTGCAGATGACATGATCCTCTACATAGAAAACTCTAAAGACTCCACCAGAAAATTACTAGAACTAATCAATGATTACAGTAAAGTTGCAGGATATAAAATCAACACACAGAAATCCCTTGCATTCCTATACACTAATAATGAGAAAACAGAAAGAGAAATTAAGGAAACAATTCCATTCACCATTGCAATGGAAAGAATAAAATACTTAGGAATGTATCTACCTAGAGAAACTAAAGACCTATACATAGAAAACTATAAAACACTGGTGAAACATATCAAAGAGGACACTAATAGATGGAGAAATATAACATGCTCATGGATTGGAAGAATCAATATAGTGAAAACGAGTATACCACCTAATTGTTATTATTACATTTTCCTTCTTCTAACCCTGGGATTCTTCACTTCTTCTTTTTCTAGTTGATTTGGGTGTAAAGTTAGGTCATTTATTTGAGGTTTCTCTTGTTTCTTAGGGTAAGTTTGTATTTCTATGAACCTTTCCCTTCAGATCAGATCAGATCAGATCAGTCGCTGAGACATGTCCAACTCTTTGCGACCCTATGAATCGCAGCATGCCAGGTCTTCCTGTCCATCACCAACTCCCGGATTTCACTGAGACTCACGCCCAAGGAGTCAGTGATGCCATCCAGCCATCTCATCCTATGTCTTCCCCTTCTCCTCCTGCCCCCAATCCCTCCCAGTATCAGAGACTTTTCCAATGAGTCAAGTCTTCGCATGAGGTGGCCAAAGTACTTGAGCTTCAGCTTTAGCATCATTCCTTCCAAAGAAATCCAAGGGCTGATCTCTTTCAGAATGCACTGGTTGGATTTCCTTGCAGTCCAAGGGACTCTCAAGAGTCTTCTCCAACACCACAGTTCAAAAGCATCAATCCTTCAGCACTCAGGCTTCTTCACAGTCCAACTCTCACATCCATACATGACCACAGGAAAAACCATAGCCTTGACTAGACGAATGTTTTTGGTAAAGGAATGTCTCTGCTTTTGAATATGCTCTCTAGGTTAGTCATAACTTTCCTTTCAAGGAGTAAGTGTCTTTTAATTTGATGGCTGCAGTAACCATCTGCAGTGATTTTGGAGCCCAAAAAATAAAGTCTGACATTGTTTCCACTGTTTCCCCATCTATTTCCCATGACGTGATGGGACCGGATGCCATGATCTTCGTTTTCTGAATGTTGAGCTTTAAGCCAACCTTTTCACTCTCCACTTTCACTTTCATCAAGAGGCTTTTGAGTTCCTCTTCACTTTCTGCCGTAAGGGTGGTGTCATCTGCGTATCTGAGGTTATTGATATTTCTCCCGGCAATCTTGATTCCAGCTTGTGTTTCTTCCAGTCCATCGTTTCTCATGATTTACTCTGCATAGAAGTTAAATAAACAGGGTGACAATATAAAGCCTTGACGTTCTCCTTTTTCTATTTATTTTTTTTCCTTTTTCTATTTAGAATCAGTCAGTTGTTCCATGTCCAGATCCAGCTGTTGCTTCCTGACCTGCATACACATTTCTCAACAGGCAGATCAGGTGGTCTGGGATTCCCATCTCTCTCAGAATTTTCCACAGTTTATTGTGATCCACACAGTCAAAGGCTTTGGCATAGTCAATAAAGCAGAAATAGAGGTTTTTCTGGAACTCTCTTGCTTTTTCCATGATCCAGCAGATGTTGGCAATTTGGTCTCTGGTTCCTCTGCCTTTTCTAAAACCAGCTTGAACATCAGGATGTTCATGGTTCCCATATTACTGAAGCCTGGCTTGGAGAATTTTGAGCATTATTTTACTAGCGTGTGAGATGAAAGCAATTTTGCTGTAGTTTGAGCATTCCTTGGCATTGCCTTTCTTTCAGATTGGAATGAAAACTCACCTTTTCCAGTCCTGTGGCCACTGCTGAGTTTTCCAAATTTGCTGGCATATTGACTGCAGCACTTTCACAGCATCATCTTTCAGGATTTGGAATAGCTCAACTGGAATTCCATCACCTCCACTCTCCTTGTTCGTAGTGATGCTTTCTAAAGCCCACTTGACTTCACATTCCAGGGTGTCTGGCTCTAGGTCAGTGATCATACCATCGTGATTATCTGGGTCATGAAGATCTTTTTTGTACAGTTCTTCTGTGTATTCTTGCCATCTCTTCTTAATATCTTCAGCTTCTGTTAGGTCCATACCATTTCTGTCCTTTATCGAGCCAATGTTTGCATGAAATGTTCCTTTGGTATCTCTTATTTTCTTGAAGAAATCCCTAGTCTTTCCCATTCTGTTATTTTCCTCTATTTCTTTGCATTGATCGCTGAAAAAAGGCTTTCTTTTCTCTTCTTGCTTTTCTTTGGAACTCTGCATTCAGATGTTTATATCTTTCCTTTTCTCCTTTGCTTTTCTCTTCTCTTCTTTTCACAGCTATTTGTATGTGTTGTGTTTTCATTTTCATTTGTTTGTATGCATATTTGCATTTCATTTCTGATTTCTTCTGTTATATGTCGGTCATTCAGAAGCACGTTGTTTACCCTCCATATGTTTCTATTTGTCATGGTTTCTTTCCCCCTGTAGTTGACATGCAATCTTACTGCTTTGTGATCAGAAGAGATGCTTGAAATGATTTTGATTTTTGTTTTCAGTTTACCAAGGCTAGATTTGTGGCCCAGTATGTGATCTATCCTGGAGAATGTTCCATGTGCACTTGAGAAAAAGGTGAAATTCATTGCTTTGGCGTGAAACGTTCTTTTGAAATCAGTTAGGTCTAACTGATCCATTGTATCACTTAAAGTTTGTGTTTCCTTGCTAATTTTCTGTTTGGTTGATCTATCCATAGGTGTGTGTAGGGTCTTAAGGTCTCCCACTATTATTGTGTTGTTTTTAATTTCCCCTTTCATACTTGTTAGCATTTGCCTTACGTATTGAGTGCTCCTATGTTGGGTGCATATATATTTATAATTGTTATATCTTCTTCTTGGATTGATCCTTTGACCATTATGTAGTGGCCTTCTTTGTCTCTTTCCACACCCTTTATTTCAAAGTCTATTTTGTCTGATATGAGTATTGCTACTCCTGATTCCTGTTGCTCACATTTTGCATGAAATACCTTTTCTCAGCCCTTCACTTTCACTCTGTATATGCCCCTTGGTTTCAGGTGTGTCTCTTTTGCACAGCATACATAGAAGCCTGGTTTTGTAACCGATTTATCATACTTTCTTTGTCACCTATCTATCCATTTGTCCATCCCGCTTTCCAATCAACAATCAATCTTTTTCCTTGGTGCATTTCAGTATGTGTCTCCTTAAGTATCTCAGCAAGCCTGCCATTAAGTACTCAGCCGTGTTTGTATACAGCAATTTTCTTTGGATATTAACTTTACACACAATGAAATATAGCAATCTTTTCTTTCCTAAGTCATGCTACTTTTGAACTGAAGTATAGTCCATTTATAATTTTGTGTTAATTTCTGCTTTACAGCAAAGTGATTCAGTTATAGACATATATTTACATATGTATACGTTGAGTGTGGAGATATATATATATATATATATATATATACACACACACACACGCATTCTTTTATTTAATCTCTCTCTCTTGGTTTTTTTTTTGTTTGTTTGTTTTTTTGGCTAAACTGTGCAGCAAGTGGAATTAGTTCCCTGACCAGGGTTTGAACCTGCATCCCTTGCAGTGGAAATCTGCAGTCTTAACCTCTGGACTGCCAGGGAAGACATATATATATAATTTATGTATATATATATATATATGCCTTTTTAAATCACATTTCATTATGATTTATAATTGGATACTGAATGTAGTCCTCTGTGCTCTAGAGTAGGAATTTGTCAATCCATTCCATATAATTTGTTTACTATCTCTTAACCCCAGTCTCTTACTCCATTTCTCCCCCAATTCTCTCTGCCCTGAAGCTGTAAGTCTATTCTCTATGTCTATGAGTGTCTTTCTGATTCATACATATGTTCATTTGTGTCATATCTTAGATTCCACATTTGGATATTATGATATTATTTGGTATATATGTTTCCCTGTGTGCCTCACTTCATTTAGTATGATCAGCTCTCAGACCTTGCATGTTGACTCAAATGGCCTTATTGTTGTAACTGTACATATTCCTGTATCTTTTTAACCATACATGGAGCTATTCATCTATGGTTATTTTCTAAAATATATTATTAAAAAGTGCTTATTAATCACTCTTGGTATAGTATGTCCATTTTGAGTCTGTATAAGGATTTTATATGTATCTGTCACTTCACTTAATTTGCCCAGTCGAGTCCAACTCTTTGCGACTCCATGAACTGTGGCATGCCATGCTTCCCTGTCCAAATACCTACTACCCAAGCCTGCTTAAACTCAGATGCACCGAGTGGGTGATGTGAACCAATGATCTCATCCTCTTTTGTCTGCTTCTCCTCTTGCTTTCAATCTTTCTCAGCATCAGGGGCCTTTCCAATGAGTCAGTTCTTCAGATAAGGTAGCCAAAGTATTGACGTTTCAGCATCAGTCCTTCCAGAGTATATCCAACAGTAATACCCTTAAGGATTGACTGAATTGATTTCCTTGCAATCCAAGAGACTCTCCAGAGTATATGAGGGTATGAAACAATATTCATTGTGCTTATGTTTCGTCTTTTGGAGACATAGAATACTTATGAATGTAATTCATAAAATGTTGATGTATCCTCTCATATGTATATGTGCGTATGAATAAATGTTTACTATGCTCTTGATGAAGGTGACAGAGGAGAGGGAAAAAGTTGGCTTAAAACTCAACATTCAGAAAATGAAGATCATGTCATTCGGTCCCATCACTTCATGGGAAATAGATGGGGAAACAGTGGAAACAGTGTCAGACTTTATTTTTGGGGGCTCCAAAATCACTGCAAATGATGACTGCAGCCAAGAAATTAAAAGACGCTTACTCCTTGGAAGAAAAGTTATGACCAAATCTAGATAGCATATTGAAAAGCAGAAACATTACTTTGCCACCAAAAATCCATCTAGTCAAGACTATGGTTTTTCCAGTGGTCAAGTATGGATGTGAGAGTTGGACTGTGAAGAAAGCTGAGCGCCGAAGAATTGATGCTTTTGAACTCTGGTGTTGGAGAAGACTCTTGAGAGTCCCTTGAACTGCAAGGAGATCCAAACAGTCCATTCTGAAAGAGACCAGCCCTGGGATTACTTTGGAAGAAATGATGCGAAAACTGAAACTCCAGTACTTTGGCCACCTCATGCAAAGAATTGACTCATTGGAAAAGACTCTGATGTTGGGAGGGATGGGAGGCAGGAGGAGAAGGGGACGACAGAGGATGAGATGGTTGAATGGCATCACTGACTCAATGGACGTGGGTCTGAGCGAACTCTGGGAGTTGGTGATGGACAGGGAGGACTGGCCTGCTGCGATTCATGGGTTCCAAAGAGTCGGACACCACTGAACGACTGAACTGAACTGAATGGATGCGTATGATGCCCTCTCAAGCAGAAATAGAAAAATGATAATGAATGTAATTTATAAAATCCGAATGTATTCACTCATATATATAAATGTGTATGAAGAAATATTTACTGTGGTTATACTGCCATCTCATGGAGAAATAGAAGAATGCTTATGAATGAAATTTATAAAATCCAGATGCATTATTCACATATTAAAAAATATACTGTATAACTTTATTAAAAAATTCATACATGATCATAACAGAAAATGTTAATTTCCTAGAAAAAAGAAAGAAAGAAAGAAAGAAATCGCCCATGATCTCATTTACTACTCGCTCAGAATTCTGAGTTCCTTAAATAGACATTTCTCCAAAGAATACATACAGATGGCTAACAAACACATGAAAAGATGCTCAACATCACTCATTATCAGAGAAATGCAAATCAAAACCACTCTGAGGTACCATTTCACACCACTCAGAATGGCTGTGATCCAAAAGTCTACAAGCAATAAATGCTGGAGATGGTGTGGAGAAAAGGGAACCCTCTTACACTGTTGGTTGGAATGCAAACTAGTACAGCCACTATGGAAAACAGTGTGGATATTCCTTAAACAACTGGAAATAGAACTGCCTTATGATCCAGCAATCCCACTGCTCAGCATACACACTGAGGAAACCAGAGGGAAAGAGACACATGTACCCCAATGTTCATCGCAGCACTGTTTATAATAGCCAGGACATGGAAGCAACCTAGATGCCCATCAGCAGATGAATGGATAAGAAAGCTGTGGTACATATACACAATGGAGTATTACTGAGCCATTAAAAAGAATACATTTGAATCAGTTCTAATGAGATGGATGAAACTGGAACCTATTATACAGAGTGAAGTAAGCCAGAAAGAAAAACACCAATACAGTATACTAACACACATATATGGAATTTAGAAACATGGTAACAATAACCCTGTGTATGAGACAGCAAAAGAGACACTGATGTATAGATCAGTCTTATGGACTCTGTGGGAGAGGGAGAGGGTGGGAAGATTTGGGAGAATGGCATTGAAACATGTATAATATCATGTATGAAATGAGTCGCTAGTCCAGGTTCAGTGCATGATACTGGATGCTTGGGTCTGGTGCACTGGGACAACCCAGAGGGAGGGTATGGGGAGGGAGGAGGGAGGAGGGTTCAGGATGGGGAACACAGGTATACCTGTGGCGGATTCATTTTGATATTTGGCAAAACTAATACAATATTGTAAAATAAAATAAAATTTATTTAAAAACAAAAAAAAGTAATTCTGAGTTCCTGAGCTGGAGAGATAAAATATCAGGGTGTTAGTTCTTTCACTATAAAATACTTTCTGTTATTTGAATTTTAACATATAACTTGGTTCTGATATGTGGTTCTTGCTTTGTTTACTTATACTGAAGATTTTCCTTTTACAAATACGGAGTAATTTGACCACATCTTTAGAGACTGCTTTCTTTATACTTTTTTTATTCTTTTTTTTCTTTTTTCCGTTTTTGCTATAATTAAAAAATGTTGCATGTCGTGCCTCCAGGAAATAATACTGTAATGAACATTAGGGTGCATCAATCTTTTGGTTTTAAGGTTTTTTTTCCAGAAAAAATGCCCAGGAGTAGGTCATAAGGTGATTATATGTTTTAGTTTTTAAAGGAGCAGCAATACTCTTCACCATAGTGGCAGTACCAATTTCCATGCCCACTAACAGTGCAAGATTGTTCCCTTTTTTCCCACATTCTCTCCAGGAATTATTGCTTGTAGAATTTTAGTTGCTATCTATTCGGCCTGGTGTGAAGGAATACCACATTGTAGTTTTGATTTGTATTTCTCTAATGAATAGTGATGATGAACTATGGATGGAGGTTCATGACACTGTACAGGAGACAGGAACCAAGACCATCCCCAAGAAAAAGAAATGCAAAGAAGTAAAATGGCTGTCTGAGGAGGCCTTACAAATAGCTGTGAAAAGAAGAGAAGCCAAAAGCAAAGGAAGAAGGGAAAGCTATATCCATTTGAATGCAGAGTTCCAAAGAATAGCAAGTAGAGATAAGAAAGCCTTCCTCAGTGATCAGTGCAAAGAAATAGAAGGAAATAAAGAATGGAAAAGACTAGAGATCTCTTCAAGAAAATTAGAGATACCAAGGGAACATTTCATGCAAAGATGGGCTCAATAAACGACAGAAATGATATGGACCTAACAGAAGCAGAAAACACTAAGAGGAGAACTATACCAAAAATATCTTCAAGACCCATTTAATCACAATGGTCTGATCACTCACCTAGAGACAGACATCCTGGAATATGAAGTCCAGTGGGCCTTTGGAAGCCACACTACAAACAAAGCTAGTGGAGGTGATGGAATTCCAGTTGAGCTATTTCAAATTCTCAAAGATGCTGCTGGAAAGTTCTGCACTCAATATGCCAGTAAATCTGGAAAACTCATCAGTGGCCACAGGACTGGAAAACATTAGTTTTCCTTCCAATCCTAAAGAAAGGCAATGTCAAAGAACGCTCAAATTACAGAACAATTACACTCATCTCACACACTAGTAAAGTAGTGCTCAAAATTCTCCAAGCCAGGCTTCAGCTATACGTGAACAATGAACTTCCAGATGTTCAAGGAGGTTTCGGCAAAGGCAGAGGAACAAGAGATCAAATTGCCAACATCTATCAGATCGTGAAAAAGCAAGAGAATTCCAGAAAAACATCTATTTATTCTTTATTGACTATGCCAAAGCCTTTGAGTGTGTGAATAACAATAAACTGTAGGAAATTCTCAAAGAGATGGAAATACCAGACTACCTAACCTGCCTCTTGACAAATCTGTATGCAGGTCAAGAAGCAAGAGTGAAAACTGGACATGGAACAGCAAACTGGTTCCAAAGTGGGAAAGGAGCACATCAAGGCTGTATATTGTTGCCGTGTTTATTTAACTCATATGTGGAGTACATCATGAGAAACCCTGTGCTGGAGGAAGCACAAGCTGGAATCAAGTTTGCTGGGAGAAATATCAATAACCTCACATATGCAGGCGACACCACCCTTTCTGCAGGCAGAAAGTGAAGAAGAATTAAAGAGCTTCTTGATGAAAGTGAAAGAAGAGAGAAAAAGTTGGCTTAAAGCTCAACATTCAGAAAATGAAGATCATGGTCTCATCACTTTATGGCAAATAGATGGGGAAATGGCAGAAACAGTGGCTGACTTTATTTTGGGGGGCTTGAAAATCACTGCAGGTGATGACTGAAACCATGAAATTAAAAGACACTTACTCCTTGAAAGGAAAGTTATGATCAACCTAGACAACTTATTAAAAAGCAGAGACATTACTATGCCAACGATGGTCCATCTAGTCAAGGCTATGTTTTTTTCTAGTAGTCCTGTATGGATGTGAGAGTTTAACTGTAAAGAAAGCTGAGCACTGAAGAAGTGATGATTTTGAACTGTGGTGTTGGAGAAGACTCTTGAGAGTCCCATGGGCTCCAGAGAGTTCCGATCAGTCCATTATAAAGGAGATCAGTCCTGGTGTTCATTGGAAGGATTGATGTTTAAGCTGAAACTCCAATATTTTGGCCACCTGATGTGAAGAGCTGACTCATTTGAAAAGACCCTGATGCTGGGAAAGATGGAGGGCAGACAGAGAAGGGGACGACAGTGGATGAGATAGTTGGATGGCTTCACTGCCTCAATGGACATAAGTTTGGAAGACTCCGGGAGTTGGTGATGGACAGCGAGGCCTGGAGTACTGAAGTCCATAGGGTCGCAAAGAGTCAGACCCGACTGAGTGTCTAACCTGAACGTAGCCTCTTTTCAAGTGTTTTTTCATTATCTGTATGATTTCTTTTGGGAAATGACTATTTAGATCTGCCTGTTTTGTTACGAAGGTGTTTTTTGTTTGTTTGTTTGTTTTTGATACTGGGCTACGTAGCCATTTGCATATTTTTGAAAATAATGCCTTGATAACTAATGGGAACTATCTGTGTAGCACAGGGAACTGCCTCCATGCTCTGTGATGACCTAAATTTAGAAGAAAATTAAATGAAAGAGGTTATGTTTATACACTTGTACACCTAGTGTGATTTGTGTACGGCAGAATGTAACACATCATTGTTAAGCAACTACATGTGTATATGTGTACATACTCTAGGCTCCATTTATAGGATGTTCTAAAAGAAGCAGAAGTAATCTACAATAACAGAACTGAGAACAGGGGTTGCATGGGGAAAGACAGTGTGGGGAAGTATACCAAAGAAATTATCTAGGATGATGGGGGAAAAAATTATTTTTTCAATGAGCATTAGATATATAATCTAGGTGAAATTGCAGAAATATTTCTGAAATGGACATTCCAAACAGGGTCTTGCCAAGTGGCTCTATGTATTTATAAATTTACTAGATAATGTCATATTGTCCTTCAGAAAGTTGCGTCACACTATGCGCTCACAACACTGCTGAAACACTCCTTTTCCAATTTGTCATCGTCCATTTGGAGGAAAAATTTGGTATATTTCAACTTTGTCATTGAACTTTGGCAGTTTTCATGGTGAGAAATCATAATCCATTATTGTTTTCGTTTGCATTTATTTTATTACCAGGTAGGTATGACATTTCTTCCTGATTTTTGGTAATTTTCCTTTTTTCGGGGGAGGGTAATTTGTATGTTTTTTTTTTTTTTTAATTATTGTTTATTTCACAATTCTCTTCTATTGGGTTTTTCATCTTTTCTTATTTTAAGTTTGGACTCTGCATAAATGAGGTAAATGAGTCATTTTTCAGCTGTCTTCCAAATATTTCTCAATTGTCATTTTATAATTCCGTGTTTATTTTCTATTCAGTCATGCAGGAGTTTTACTACAAAAAAAGTTATGTAAATTTTCCCTTTTAAGCTTCTGGACAAAGAACATGTAAAATAAGAAATTTTAAAGGTGGCCCAAAACTCTAGGAAGCTAGAGGGTGTGGTTAAAAGAATCGGGAGAGGTCAACGCTTTCTGACTTGCTCCCCATACTCCCCTAGAGGTGTCAGGATGAGGCTTTGTGAGGTCAAGGCTCACCAGAGCCTCCATTGGCTGTGCAAGTGGCTTGCTGACCTCATAAAGTGAAAGGGTGTGGCCACCTGGGGAAGGGTATATATAGGGGTACTCAGGGGCTCTGAAGTCGACCACTGCAAGTCTTCAAAATTACTAAGGTGACTGGGAAGGCTCTAGAGCACTGGAGTTTCAGTTTTAGCATCATTCTTGGAACAGCTGACTCTAGATACCCAGGAGGAAAAGATGAAGATCTCCCATTAACTGAGGTCCAAAGGATGTGTCAAGGTGAGCTGAACCCACCTAAACTCCTCATGTCTTTCTCTGACTTATTTAGTATGATCATCTCTAGGTCCATCCATGTTGGAAAAATAGCATTATTTCGTTCTTTCTTATGGATAATATTCCATTGTATGCATAATATATCTGTCTTTATCCACTCACATATTTAAGTGCCTTAAGGTCGTTTGCATGTCTTTGCTACTGTACATTGTGCTACTATAAACACTGTTGTGCATATCACTTTTCTGATGGGAGTTTTCATCTTAATGGATATATGCCCAGAAGTGTTATTGTTGGATCATATAGTAACTGTACTTTTAGAGTATTAAAAAACTCTATACCAAGGAAGGAGATAATGGGCAGGTAGTTCAAAAGGAAGGAATATATGTATACATATGGCTGATTCATGTTGAGGTTTGAAAGAAAGCAACAAAATTCTGAAAAGCAATTACCCTTAAGGAAAAATAATTATAATTATTATAAAAGACCTGCTTACTGTTTTCAATAGTGGCTGCATCAGTTTCTTGATTTTCAGGTATAGTAGTGGTAGTGAAAGTCACTCAGTCATGTCCGACTCTTTGCGACCACATGGATTATACAGCCCATGGCCAGAATACTGGAGTAGGTAGCCTTTTCCTTCTCCAGGGGATCTTCCCACCCAGGGGTCGAAACCATGTCTCCTGCTTTGTAGGTGGATTCTTTACCAGCTGAGCCACAAGGGAAGCCTGATTTTTCATGTATGCTGATGCTGCTGCTAAGCAGCTTCATTGTGTCCTACTCTGTGAGACCCCAAGACGGCAGCCCACCAGGCTCCCCCATCCCTGGGATTCTCCAGGCAAGAACGCTGGAGTGGGTTCCCATTTCCTCTCCAATGCATGAAAGTAGAAAGTGAAAAGAAAGTCGCTCAGTCCTGTCTGACTCTTCGCGACTCCATGCCCTGCAGCCTACCAGGCTCCTCCGTCCATGGGATTTTCCAGGCAAGAGTACCGGAGTGTGGTGCCATTATAGGATGTTGTTGATCTCCCTGCAGTGCATGGTTGAGTTACATGTTTTTTTCAAAATCTGTTTTGTTTTGTTTTAATACATACTCTTAGGAGTGGAGCTGCCAGGTCATATGCTCAGTCTCTCGTATTCTTGAAAAGACAAATTCCAGCAATCAGAATCCAACAACACATTAAAAAGATCATACATCATGACCAAGTGGGCTTTATCCCAGGGATGCAAGGATTCTTCAATATCCTCAAATCAATCAATATAATACACCATATTAACAAATTGAAAAACAAAAACCATATGATTATCTCAAAAGATGCAGAGAAAGCCTTTGACAAAATTCAACATCCATTTATGATAAAAACTCTCCAGAAAGCAAGAATAGAAGGAACATACCTCAACATAATAAAAGCTATATAAGACAAACCCTTCAGCAAACATTATCCTCAATGGTGAAAAAGTGAAAGCATTTCCTCTAAAGTCAGGAACAAGACAAGGGTGCCCACTTTCACCATTACTATTCAACAGAGTTTTGGAAGTTTTGGCCACAGCAATCAGAGGAGAAAAAAAATAAAAGGAATCCAAATGGAAAAGAAGAGGTAAAACTCTCACTATTTGCAGATGACATGATCTTCTACATAGAAAACTCTACAGACTCCACCAGAAAATTACTAGAACTAATCAATGATTACAGTAAAGTTGCAGGATATAAAATCAACACACAGAAATCCCTTGCATTCCTATACACTAATAATGAGAAAACAGAAAGAGAAATTAAGGAAACAATTCCATTTACCATTGCAACGGAAAGAATAAAATACTTAGGAATATATCTCCCTAAATAAACTAAAGACCTATATATAGAAAACTATAAAACATTGGTGAAGGAAATCAAAGGGGACACTAATAGATGGGGGAATATACCATGTTCATGGATTGGAAGAATCAATATAGTGAAAATGACTATACTACCCAAAGCAATTTATAGATTCAATGCAATGCCTATCAAGCTACCAACCGTATTCTGCACAGAGCTAGAACAAATAATTTCACAATTTGTATGGACATGCAAAAAAAAAAACCTCGAATAGCCAAAGCTATCTTGAGAAAGAGAATGGAACTGGAGGAATAAACCTACCTGACTTCAGTCTCTATTACAAAGCCACACTCATCAAGACAGTATGGTACTGGCACAAAGACAGAATTATAGATCAATGGAACAAAATAGAAAGCCCAGAGATAAATCCACGCACATATGGACACCTTATCTTTGACAAAGGAGGCAAGAATATACAATGGATTAAGGAGAATCTCTTTAACAAGTGCTGCTCGGAAAACTGGTAAACCACTTGTAAAACTATGAAACTATAACACTTTCTAACACCATACACAAAAATAAACTCAAAATGGATTAAAGATCTAAATGTAACACCAGAAACTATAAAACTCCTAGAGGCGAACATAGGCAAAACACTCTCCGACATACATCACAGCAGGATCCTCTATGACCCAGCTCCCTGAATATTGGAAATAAAAGCAAAAATAAACAAATGTGACCTAATTAAATTCTAAAGCTTCTGCACAACAAAGGAAACTATAAGCAAAGTGAAAAGACAGCCTTCAGAATGGGAGAAAATAATAGCAAATGAAGCAACTGACAAACAACTAATCTCAAAAATATACAAGCAATTCCTACAGCTCAATTCCAGAAAAATAAATGACCCAATCAAAAAATGGGCCAAAGAACTAAATAGACATTTCTCCAAAGAAGACATACAGATGGCTAACAAACACATGAAAAGATGCTCAACATCACTCATTATCAGAGAAATGCAAATCAAAACCACTATGAGGTTCCATTTCACACCAGTCAGAATGGCTGCGATCCAAACACCTACAAGAAATAAATGCTGGAGAGGGTGTGGAGAAAAGGGAACCCTCTTATACTGTTGGTGGGAATGCAAACTAGTACAGCCACTATGGAGAACAGTGTGGAGATTCGTTAAAAAACTGGAAATAGAACTGTCTTATGATCCAGCAATCCCACTGCTGGGCATACACACTGAGGAAACCAGAAGGGAAAGAGGGACGTGTACCTCAATGTTCATAGCAGCAGTGTTTATAATAGCCAGGACATGGAAACAACCTAGATGTCCATCAGCAGATGAATGGATAAGAAAGCTGTGGCACATATATACAATGGAGTATTACTCAGCCATTAAAAATCATACATTTGAATCAGTTCTAATGAGGTGGATGAAACTGGAGCCTATTATACAGAGTGAAGTATGTCAGAACGAAAAACACCAATACAGTTTACTAATGCATATATAAGGAATTTAGAAAGATGTTAACAGTAACCCTGTATAGGAGACAGCAAAAGAGACACAGATGTATAGAACAGTCTTCTGGATTCTGTGGGAGAGGGTGAGGGTGGGAAGATTTGGGAGACTGGCATTGAAACATGTAAAATATCATGTATGAAACGAGTTACCAGTCCAGGTTCGATGCACAATACTGGATGCTTGGGGATAGTGCACTGGGACGACCCAGAGGGGTGGTATGGGGAGGGAGGAGGGAGGAGGGTTCAGGATGGGGAACACATATATATACCTGTGGCACACTCATTTCAATATTTGGCAAAACCAGTACAATATTGTAAAATTGAAAAATAAAATTAAATTAAACAAAAAATAAAGGGCACTTAGTAGTGACATTTATAATGACTCCTACCAAATATATCTCACTAGTACCATAAAGATTCCCCTTTAACAATGTTTCTCTACCATGTCTTCTCTGTATAGTATTTGGTACTTTTTCACTACTCAGAGGTGATAACTCATTAGCATAGTTGGATTATCTATGTAATACACTGGGCTTCTCAGGTGGCACTGTTGTTAAGAATCTTTCAGCAAAGGCAGGAGTCAAAGGAGATGTGATTTGGGAAAATCCCCTGGAGGAGGAAATGGCAACTCACTCCAGAATTCTTGCCTGGAAAATTCCAAGGACAGAGGAACTTGTTGGGCTATGGTCTCCGGGATCACAAAAAGGTGAAGCTAAAAGAGTTCTTAGTAATTCACTATAATGAGTGTATTTCATGTGCTTTTAAATAAATACTGAGAACTGTATTTACCTGTTGGTATTTTCTTCCAGATATGGTGTGCTATTTGACATTTTTCATCCACACAAAAGAGTTAGCAATTTTGGTTTTTTGTTTTCATTTCTGTATTTCTGTATTTATTTATTTTATTCTTATTATTTTTTACTTTACACTATTGTAGTGGTTCGCCATACATCAACATGCATCCGCCACAGGTGTACACATTTTCCCCATCCTGAACCCCCTCCTACCTCCTTAGCCATACCATCCTTCTGGGTCATCTCAGTGCACCAGCCCCAAGCTTCTCTTATCCTGCATGGAACCTGGACTGGCGATTCATTTCTAATATGATATTATACATGTTTTAATGCCATTCTCGCAAATCATCCCCCACTCCCTCTCCCACAGGGTCCAAAAGATTGTTCCATACATCTGTGTCTCTTTACCTATCTCGCATACAGGGTTGTCATTACCATCTTTCTAAATTCCATATATATGTGTTAGTATACTGTATTGGTGTTTTTCTTTCTGGCTTACTTCATTCTGCATAATAGGCTCCAGTTTCATTCACCTCATTAGAACTGCTTCAGATGTGTTCTTTTTAATGGCTGAGTAATACTCCATTGTGTATATATGCCACAGCTTTCTTATCCATTCATCTGCTGGTGGACATCTATGTTGCTTCCATGTCCTGGATATGAGAAACTGTGCTGCGATGAACATTGGAGTACACGTGTCTCTTTCCCTTCTGGTTTCCTCAGTGTGTATGCCCAGCAGCGGGATTGCTAGGTCATATGGCAGTCCTATTTCTAGTTTTTTTTTTTTTTTTTTTTTTAAGGAATCTCCACAGTGTTTTCCATAGTGGCCGTACCAGTTTACATTCCCACCAACAGTGTAAAAGGGTTCCCTTTTCTCCACATCCTCTCAAGCATTTACTGCTTGTAGACGTTTGGATCGCAGCCATTCTGACTGGTGTGAAGTGGTACCTCATTGTGGTTTTGATTTGCATTTATCCGATACTGAGTGATGCTGAGCATCTTTTCATGTGTTTCATAGCCATCTGTATGTCTTCTTTGGAGATATGTCTATTTAGTTCTTTGTCCCATTTTTTGATTGGGTCAATTATTTTTTGGAATTGAGCTGTAGGAGTTGCTTGTATATTTTTGAGTTTAGTTTGTCAGTTGCTTCATTTGCTATTATTTTTTTTCCCATTCTGAAGGCTGCGTTTTCACCTGGCTTATAGTTCTTTTGTTGTACAGAAGCTTTTAAGTTTCATTAGGTCCCATTTGTTTATTTTTGCTTTTATTTCCAATATTCTGGAGGGTGGGTCATGGAGGATCCTGCTGTGATGTATGTCAGAGAGTATTTTGTCTACGTTCTCCTCTAAAGACATATATTTAAAGCTCAGAAGCCTTTGGAATATTAAGTGTCTGTTTTTTTTTTTTTTTTCCCCAAGCAGTTTGAGCTGTATTTAAATGTTGATATTTTCTTCTTAGGAGTGTCCTGTATTTCTGTTTCACTTATTTTTTTTTTTTTTTTTTTTTTGATGAGTGACTACTGTCATGTTCAAGGGTAGGTGTCGTATCAAGTCCAGCAATAGGACCTTGTGTATATCAGATGTACATCAGTGATAGTTTTAAGGCTGCTGTTACAGAGAAAACTCTATGCTGCAAGGCTTTATTATTTGCTCCTTTTTAGGATGGCCTGTGATGTCTGAGAGTTTTTGTCAGGCCTGGGAGTACATTAGAGCAGAATGAGCCAAAGGATGCCATGAAACCTGATGTATCCTCACTTTTGGATCTTTGAAGTAAGTGCTCATATTTTCTTTAAGTTGAAGACAAGGATGAGTTGGTTTTACATGTACAGATTCTTGTTCTGAAACACTAAGATGACATTATGTATTCAGCGGTGCTTGCTTTTCCCTACATATTATTAGAAATTGTTTTGTCTACCACTCTTGCTGCAATAGGTTTATACGGATTTTGTATTTAATATGTATCTGTGGGAAGAAATTAATACCAAGTTCCAGATTTATCCCTTCCATCCACCAAGGTCCTTGGCTACCATAAGTTTCTTGCCAGTTTGGATGTCCACATCACATTTGTGTGGGCACACACTGCAGTGGATTTCTGTATCCCACCACTCCAATGTATCCCATGATATTTCTTGAAATGTTCCTTCATTTAGTGTGATGATCTCTGGATTTCTCTCTATCGGTGAAGAGGGCCTACTTTCAAATTTCAGTCCTGATTAAAGCTTCATTCCAGACCTATATCACACTTCTTTATCCATTCCTCTATCCAAGTACACTGTCTTACCTTTCATTGCTTTGATGTTCTGAATGATGCAGCAGGATCTAATTTGGGGTGTGTGGTGTTTGAAATCTGTTCATGTCTGAAATACTGCAGGAGAGGATCTGATTTACCATGCTGTCATGACCTCTTTATTTATTTATTTTTCTTTCATGGGAGTGCACCTTTCTAGTCATGTCCATAGTGGCTCTTACCAGGTCCATTAAAGCATTACCTTAAAGCGTCCACTGTACTACTCCTACTCTGCCATTGATGCCATGCCCAGGATTTGACAGTGGCCCTTTTCCATGCTCAGGCGAAGGTGATAATGTCCTCAGAGTTTAGATGTCTGTGTCTCTTAGAATTCACCCTATGTGTCATGTGCTTTTTTAAAGAAACACGGAATTATGTTTAGCTGTTCATATCCTCTTCCTGTTAGCTTCTCCCAAGTTTACTTTACTTATTTTCCCCTCTGTGAACCCTGAAAATTTGTTAAGGGTGGATATCAGTTAGAGCTCAGCACCCTTGTGAATATTGTGGCCATCAGCAAGAATTTTAAGGTTGCTGTTAGAGAAAATGTCCGCAAGGTGACAGCATTTCTTCATTCCCTCCTCTTTTCCCATGGTAACAGCAGCCTCTGTGTTATTCCCAAGTCTGGTTGTAAATGAGAGTAAAATGAGACATAGGTAGTCACCAAAAGTTTTGGTTGTTTACTCTTTGATTTTTTTTTTTTTAAGCGAAGCTATATATTTTTTAAGACTATTAACACCATTGTAGTTGTTGCATAGAAACAGTTCCACCTTCCTTTCCATAGACACTTGGAGGAATTTAGCTCTGGTTATTGTCAGAGGTATCTTTTGGAATCTATTGAGTACATATCTCTTGATACAGGAGGTCCATGTGGATTATGAACTGCATAGGTATTTGTGGGTATAAGTCTATTCCAGCCTTGACCTGTTGGCCTCTCACCCACCAAAACCCTTTGCCAACTGTAATTTTCTTACCAGGAGTGTAAGTCCATTTCACTTTTCCTTGGGTACTCATCCCATCAATATGTTTTTTAATCCCTTCTGGAAGGCATATGTTGTAATATCTCTTTAATCTGCCTTTCTTTACTTACTGTGATTCGCTCTAGGTTTCTGCATATTCCTGCAAATGGCTTTTTTTTTTTTTTTTGCATTTTCATAATGTCAGACTCATATTTATTGTGTCTCTATGTCCCATATGTTTCTCTTTTAATTTGCAGCCAGCGATTCTCTTTCCTTTCATCTCTTGGGCATTGTGACAGCTGATCCAGGGTATGTTTGTGGAAGTGGTGGTGTTGTGTGTGTTTTTCACGATCTGTTGATTGCTCAAATACTCTGGAAGTGGAGCTGACATATGACATCATCTAAATCATTTTGTGATTCCTAGGTACTTTGGCAGCCATGCTTATAAAGTCTCTGAGCACTTACCTTACCTCCCACCAATGGCATACAGGGTTCCCCTTTACTAACATTGCTCTACTCTTTCTTGTCTGTAGACTTTTGGATAATGGCCTTTTTGGTTTCCCATTAGTGATACTGCCTTGCAGTTTAAGTTTTCAATTCACTGATAATAGAGCAAATGAGGCACATTTCCAGAGGCTTTTTTCTAAGCATTGACTAAGTATTTACCTGTTGATGTTTCCTTCCTGACATGTGGTTTGCGCCCGTTTTTGTTGTTGTTGTTGTTGTTTGTTTGTTTGCTTGTTGGCATGCCATACCTGGCCATTTTCTAAGGGTCAATTCAGCTCAGTCGCTCAGTCATGTCCAACTCTTTGTGACCCCATGAATAGTAGTACGCCAGGCCTCCCTGTCCATCACCAACTCCCGGAGTTTACTCGGACAGGTTCATCGAGTCAGTAACGCCATCCAGCAATCTCATCCTCTGTCGTCCCCTTTTCCTCCTGCCCCCAATCCCTCCCAGCATCAGAGTCTTTTCCAATGAGTCAACTCTGGATGAGGTGGCCAAAGTACTGGAGTTTCAGCTTCAGCATCATTCCTTCCAAAGAATTCCCAGGACTCATCTCCTACAGAATGGACTTGTTGGATCTATTTCCAAGGGACTCTCAAGAGTCTTCTCCAACACCACAGATCAAAAGCATCAATTCTTCAGTGGTCAGCCTTCTTCACAGTCCCACTCTCACATCCATACAGGACCACAGGAAAAACCATAGCCTTGACTAGATGGACCTTTGTTGGCAAAGTAATGTCTCTGCTTTTGAATATGCTATCTAGGTTGGACATAACTTTCCTTCCAAGGAGTAAGTGTCTTTTAATTTCATGGCTGCAGTCACCATCTGCAGTGCTTTTGCATCCCCCCAAAATAAATATGACACTGCTTCCACTGTTTCCCCATCTATTTGCCATGAAGTACATGGGACCGGATGGCATGATCTTCATTTTCTGAATGTTGAGCTTTAAGTCAACTTTTTCTCTCTCCACTTTCACTTGCATCAAGAGGCTTTTTAGCTCCTCTTCACTTTCTGCCATAAGGGTGGTATCATCTGCATATCTGAGGTTATTGATAATTTTCCCTGCAATCGTGATTCCAGCTTTTGCTTCTTCCACTCCAGAGTTTCTCATGATATCACACTGCATAGAAGTTAAATAAGCAGGGTGACAATATGCAGCCTTGACTTACTCTTTTGCTATTTGGAACCAGTCTGTTGTTCCATGATGAGTTCTAACTGTTGCTTCCTGACCTGCATACAGATTTCTCAAGAGGCAGGTCGGGTGGTCTGGTATTCCCATCTCTTTCAGAATTTTCCACAGTTTATTGTGATCCACACAGTACCAAAGGCTTTGGCATAGTCAATCAAGTAGAAATAAATGTATTTTTCTGGAACTCTTGTTTTTTTCATGATCTAGTGGATGTTGCCAACTAGATCTCTGGGTCCTCTGCCTTTTCTAAAACCAGCTTGAACATCAGGAAGTTCACGGTTCACATATTACTGAACCCTGACTTGGAGAATTTTGAGCATTACTTTACTAGCATGTGAGATGAGTGTAATTGTGCAGTAGTTTGAGCATTCTTTAGCATTGCCTTTCTTTGAAATTGGAATGAAAACTGACCCTTTTCAGTCCTTTGGCCACTGCTGAGTTTTCCAAACTTGCTGGCATATTGAGTGCAACCTTTCACAGCATCATCTTTCAGGATTTGAAATAGCTCAAATGGAATTCCATCACCTCCATTAGCTGTTCTCATAGTGATGCTTTCTACGGTCCACTTCATTTCACATTCCAGGATATCTGGCTCTTGGTCAGTGATCACACCACCCTAATTATCTGGGTCATGAAGATCTGTTTTTGTACAGTTCTTCTGTGTATTCTTGCCACCTCAATTCTTGTTTATTCAGTGATATTCTAGCAAGTCTCTTCTTTGTCCTGGGTTAAGTTTTCTGTTTCTCTGGATGGTTCCCATCAGCAAACAGAATGACTATCATCTTACCTCTCATTAAAAATCTGTCCTTTGGTGACACATCGCCTATGCTTTTTTTATTTCATATTTGCTTATGCTAGACTTCTGCAGAGTTGTTTGTAGAATCTGTTATCTCCAGGTCTCTCATTTTCCTTTAAATTCACTCTTGTCAAAGTCAACAGTGAATTCCAAATGTTTAACTCAGTGGTCAATTTTTAGTTGTTATTTTATTTAATTTATTGACAGCCTTTATCAGAGCAGTGCATTTCCTCCTCCCTGGAAAAAAATGTTTCATTTGCGTTACAGAATGCTTCTCTTTCCTGCTTCTTTTCTACCTACAGTTCTCCCACATGCAATGTGTGACCTCTGTGTCTGGCTTTATTCAGATGTCACATTTTCTTTTAAAATATTTATTTATTTAGCTATGTGGCATGTGGGATCTTAGTTCCCTGCCCAGGGATGGAAACTGTGCATAGTCTTAAACACTTAAACATTTCCAGGGAAGTCCCCTAGTTTGTGTATTTTCAAGATTCATCCACTTCTTGGCTGTATAGCAATGCATTTTTTTAATGGCTGTATATGGTACATCAATATGGTATATGGCTTACATGAACTCCATTGTGAACAATTACCACGATTTTTTATCCATTCATCAATTAATAGATAATATTTGGATGGTGTATTCTTTGTGGCTCTTGTGAGTAATGCTGTTGGGAACACTGTTTTTGAATGGACTTAATAGTTTCAGGGATTTTTTTTTTTTATATATATATACAAAAGAGTGAGATTTCTGGATCATATGGCTACTATATATTTAATTTTTGAGGTACTGACAAACCAAAGTGGTTGTACCATTTTAGAGCAATATATTTTCAACAATATATTTCAGCAGTATATTTTCAACATTTTTCAACAATATATGAAGATTCGTTTTCTCCACATCCTCTGCAGCACTTGTTATTTTTCCTGGTTTTGATTATAGCCAAGCTAATGTGTGTGAAGTAGTATTTCAATGAAACTGATTTACATTTTGCTAAGGGCTTCCCTGGTGGCTCAGAAGGTAAAGTGTCTGCCTGCAATGCAGGAGACCTGGGTTTGATTCCTGGGTCAGGAAGATCCCCTGGAGAAGGAAATGACAATCCACCCCAGCACTCTTGCCTGGAAAATCCCATGGATGGAGGAGCCTGATAGGCGACAGTCCATGGGGTCGCAAAGAGTCGGACAGGACTGAGCGACTTAATTTCTTTCACTTTCAATCATGTTAAGCAGTATTTTTGGTGAAATGTCTATTCAAATTCTTTTCCTGGTTGTTAAAAGTTTTTAATTGTTGTAAAAAAAAATCTAACTTAAATTTTCACCATTTTAACCATTTTTACATGCTAAGTATTTCACATACTTTCATCAGCCTTTTTGGAGAAAGAAATGGCAACCCACTCCAGTATTCTTGCCTGGAGAACCCCATGGACAAAGGAGCCTGATGGGCAACAGTCCATGTGAAAGCAAAGACTCATACATGACTGAGCAACTAATACACACACACACACACACACACACACACACACACACACACATACAGTTACAGTGTTGTTTTATTGTTGTTGTCATAGTTTTCGCTGTGCTATGCAGCTTGAATGACAGTTTCCTGGTTGAGAACCCTACCCAGGCCCCTGATAGGAAAGCGTGGAGTCCTAACCTCTGAACTATCATGGAATTCCTTATCATATTGTTAAGAAACATATCTTTACACCTTTTCACCTTGCAAAATTGAAACTATACCCATCACATGTCCCATTAAACAACAACTCCTCTTTTCTTCCCTGTTTCCCTAGATCCTGGACTCCATCATTCTACTTTGTTCCTTTTTATTGCTTGACTATGTTAGATATTTCATATAAGTGGAAACTTACAGTATTTGTCTTTTTTTATGACTGGCTTAATTCCTTTGGCTGGATGTTTTATTTTTTAAGTGAATTTATTTTTTATTTATTTTTTAACAACAATAATGTATTGGTTTTGCCATATATCAAAATGAATCCACCACAGGTATACATATGTTCCCAATCCTGAACTCTCCTCCCTCCTCCCTCCCCATACCATCCCTCTGGGTCGTCCCAGTGCACCAGCCCCAAGTATCCAGTATCATGCATCGAACCTGGACTGGCGACTCGTTTCATATATGATATTATACATGTTTCAATGCCATTCTCCCAAATCATTCCACCCTCTCCCCCTCCCACAGAGTCCAAAAGACTGTTCTATACATCTTTGTCTCTTTTGCTGTCTTGTATACAGGGTTATGGTTACATCTTTTGAAATCCCATATATATGTGTTAGTATACTGTATTGGTGCTTTTACTTTCTGGCTTACTTCACTCTGTATAATAGGTTCCAGTTTCATCCACCTCATTAGAACTGGTGCAAATGTATTCTTTTTAATGGCTGAGTAATACTCCATTGGGTATATATACCACAGCTTTCTTATCCATTCATCTGCTGATGGACATCTAGGTTGCTTCCATGACCTGGCTGTTAGAAATACTGTTGCAATGAGCATTGGGGTACATGCCTCTTTCAATTTTGTTTTCCTCAGTGTGTATGCCCAGCAGTGCAATTGCTGGTCATATGGCAGTTCTGTTTCGAGTTTTTTAAGGAATCTCCACACTGTTCTCCATAGTGGCTGTACTAGTTTGCATTCCCAGCAACAGTGTAAGAGGGTTCCCTTTTCTCCACACCCTCTCCAGCATTTATTGCTTGTAGACTTGGATGACAGCCATTCTGACTGGAGTGAAAATGTCCCTTATAGTGGTTTTGATTTGCATTTCTCTGATAATGAGTGATGTTGAGTATCTTTTCATGTGTTTGTTAGCCATTTGTATGTCTTCTTTGGAGAAATGTCTATTTAGTTCTTAGGCCCATTTTTTGATTGGGTCATTTATTTTTCTGGAATTGAGCTGTAGGAGTTGCTTGTATATTTTTGAGATTAGTTGTTTGTCAGTTTCTTCATGTGCTATTATTTTCTCCCATTCTGAAGGCTGCCTTTTCACCTTGCTTATGGTTTCCTTTGTTGTGCTGAAGCTTTTAAGTTTAATTAGGTCCCATTTGTTTATTTTTGCTTTGACTTCCAATATTCTGGGATGTGGGTCATAGAGGATCCTGCTGTGATGTATGTCAGCGAGTGTTTGGCCTATGTTCTCCTCTAGGTGATGTCTTGAAGAATCATGCATGTTGTGGCATGTGGCAAAATTTCCTTTATATGGCTAAATAATATTCCATTGTATGTATATATCACATTTGATGGACGTTTAGATGCTCCCAACTCTTAGATGTTGTGATTAGCGCTGCTTTGAGCATGGCTGTGCAAATATCTCAAGACTCCATGTTAACTTCTTTTTAATTTATATCCAGAAGTGGAATTGCTGAATCATATGGTAGTTCTATTTTTAATTTACTGAGGAGCCTTTATACTGGTTTCTGTAGCAGTTGCACCATTTTAAAATCTACCCATAACACACAAGGATCCACTTTCTGTACGTGCTTGCCAAGAGTTGTCCTTTCCTTTCTTTCCTTTTACCTTTCCTTTCCTTCATATGTAAATATGCACACATGCCCACACAATATTTTCCATATCCTTTTCCATCATTATTTATCACAAACTATGAATATATTTCCTTGTGCTATACAGTAGGATCTTGTTTATCTATTCTATATATTAACATTATAGTTTGCATCTGCTCATCACCAGCTCCCAATCTATGCCTCCCCCACCCTTCCCCTCTTGGTAATCACATAGTCTACTCTCTATGTCTCTCAGTCTGTTTCTGTTTCATAGATAAGTTCGTTTGTATCATATTTTGGAGTCCACATGTAAGTGATACCATATGATATTTGTCCTTCTCTTTCTGACATCCTAAGTATTCTTTTTAATGCTAGTGTACAGTCAAGTGTTTACTTAATTTCATTTTCAAAATGTTTGTTGCTATTTCTATTGTATAGAAATCTGCTTGATTTTTTTAACTATTTATCTTGTATTCTGCAAGCTTTTTATTACTTCTAATACTTGTGGTTTCTTCAGGATTTTCTATATATAAAAGTATGTTATCTCCAATATACTTTGACTTTTTCCTTTCCATTCTGAAGGCTTTTTTTTTTAAACAACAAAAACAATAATTCCTTTTCTTACCTGATTGCTCTGGTTATAGAACTGCCAGTATAATATTGAGCCAAAGTGTGGGATAGACTTCCTCGTGTTGTTCCCAATCTTAGGGGGAAAGCTCTCAGTTTTTCATTATTAAATATGATGTTAGCTGTGGGTCTTTTACAGGTACCCTTTGATTGAGAAAGTACTCTTCTGTTCTTAGTTATTAAGTGTTTTTAACCCCTATTATGGATAGGTGCTACACTCAGGGAAATGCTTTTTCTGCAGGCAGATATGTTTTTTGTTCTTTATTGTATTAAAATGGCATAATGTCGATTGACTTTCATATAATGAACCAACTTTGCATACCTGCATAAATCCCACGTGATCATGGCATATAACCTTTTTTATATGTTGTTAGGGTTTTTTTGCCAGTGTTTTGTTGAGGACTCTTGCATCTGTATTCATAAGGGACATTGGTTGTGTGTCTGTGTGTGATGTCTCTGTCTGATCTTGGTATTAGAGAAATACTGACCTCATTTTGCCTGCTATATGGGGAAGAGACATGTGGAGTGAAGGATAAAGCATTGTTGGATTTAAGTTTAGTCAGGATTAGAGGGAGAAATTTAGGATGTATCAGTGTGGATTTGGGGTGAGATTATCAAGAGAGTTCATTCTCAATTTCATAGTCCTGTGTTAAGTGCTTGACATCGAATTATGCTGTTTGTTAACTATGTAGATATAATATATACTTTGAATTTGTGCCCTATTTTCTGTATTAATATTTATGAAATTAGTATTTGTGAATCAGTTGTCATGTGCATTTAAGATAAGGGTTTTGTTTTTTTTTTTTCAGTTTTCCTACAAAACAAGATGCCATTGAATAGCTGATGCTTTAAAAAAAGGAGTTGTTAACCTTAAGTCTAGGAAATAAGCTTGTTTGTCTTTAAGATACGGAAACGCATTTAAAAATTATACATTTGCTGAAAAAGATGCAGCTGGTGTGTGGTTAACTTAGAATTCCAGTTTAATCTTCTTTGACTCCAAAGTCCATATTTCTAAACACTGTAAAATAGTGCTTTTGTAAAAAAATTGTCCTTTACATGTGATTTCACCTAATGATCAGTGGTGGTTTTTTTTTTTTTTTCTTTCTTTCTTTCTTTAAATAGAAAATATTAAAATCAACATGGGACAAAGCTATGATTCTCGAGTCATGTAGACTTGTAGTCATAGGTTTTTCAGCTGTCATTTAGTCTCTTTGATGCTAAATGTCTTTATCTGTAAGATAAGGGTGTTTATAACTACCTTAGAGTTTTGGAGACAAACAAATAGCACATTTTTCTGTACTTAAATAATATGTAGTATATTTATACTTAGGTGGCAGTTTATTTCAAGGAAGCACTGGGACTTGTGGCCACATCCTCCAAGAATAAAAAAAAAGTACTTAAAATATGGAACGACCATGTATGTTACGTGAAAAAGAACAAGAGCCAGAACCACAGAAAAGCAAGGGAGAAGCCAAATAAGTAGATGATGAACACGCTGAACTGATCTTTTTGGAGTGGAACATGTAAATGAAGATGCTGATGTGATCTTTGTGGGGATGACCTCAAATCCAAAACCAGTCATTTCAAACATACTGAACAGAGTTACCCCAGATTCTTGTTCAAGGAGAAAAAAGTATGGTCACTTCAGGAAAGATAATGCTCAGAAATTACAGCCTGTTAATCATGTGACTCCTGCATCAGAAGCAAAGACTGTCTTGCCACTTTCTGTCTCTGAATCAAGATCAACAGATAGTCCTATTATTATTGAGCCTTTGTCCAAAGCAGATTCTAAAAATATTTCACCACAAATAGTGCCTAATAGCTTTTCAGAGTTATGTTCTCCTTTGATTACCTTCACAAGTTCATTGCAGCATCCAGTAGAAACAGCAGTTATGCAGGAGCTATGGATAAAAGTCCTCATGTATCAAAGTGACTTTCCACTTCTGAAACAAATAGCACAAATCCCAAAAGGCCTAAACTCAGTGATGGAATTATAGGAGAACATTCTTTAGCTTTGTCCCCTCCAGATATTTTTCAAACAGTGACTACTCAGCAAAGCACACCAGACAGTGTTCATACCTCATTAAGCCATGTTCAGAATGGAGAATCTTGTCCAACACATTTTCCAAAGGACAATGTCCATTGCAAACCTATAAGCCCTTTAGGGTAAAATGGACTGACAAAAATTGACTTTCCAAGTGTAGCAAGTCAAAACAAGATTGTTGATCCCACAGAAGGCAATCTGATTGTGTTACTCTGTGACTTCTACTATGGACAGCATATAGGAGATGGGCAGCCAGAACCGAAAACTCACACAGCCTTTAAATGCCTCAGCTGCTTGAAAGTTCTAAAAAATGTCAAGTTTATGAATCACATGAAGCACCATTTGGAGCTTGAGAGGCAGAGAGGTGACAGCTGGAAATACCACACCACCTGCCAGCACTGCAACTGCCAGTCTCCTACTCCCTTCCAGCTGCAGTGTCACATTGAAAGTGTCCATACTTCCCAGGAGCCCTCTGCAGTCTGTAAAATCTGTGAATTGTCCTTTGAGACAGATCAGGTTCTCTAACAGCACATGAAAGATAATCATAAGCCTGGTGAAATGCCCTATGTATGCCAGGTTTGCAGTTACAGATTATCATTCTTTGCAGATGTGGATGCACATTTCAGAGCATACCATGGTAACATTAAGAGTTTACTTTGCCCGTTTTGTCTCCAAATTTTTAAAACTGCAACACCATACATATGTCATTATAGACAGCACTGGGAAAAGTTTTCATCAGTGTTCCAAATGTAGGCTACACTTTTTAACTTTTAAAGAGAAAAGACAGCACAAGACCCAGTGTCATCAAATGTTTAAGAAGCCTAAGCATCTAGAAGGATTACCTCCTGAAACAAGAGTTTTTTTTTCAGGTATCACTGGAACCCCTTCAACAGGATTGGTGGAAGTAGCATCCATTACTGTGAACACATCTGATTCTGAACCATCATCTCCCAAATCTAAAAGTAGGAGGCCAAAAAAAAAAAAAAAAAAACCCCGTTAATTCTACTTTCAGTAAGTCTGAAGCAAGTATTTCAGTCAAAGTTAAAAACCCCATTAAAAACAAAAAATTCAAATTTTAGAATTATTCAATAATATCAAATATAGGGCAACCAATGTGTAATTTATGTGTTTTTGTTTTAAATACATGAAGTACAGCTTTGTTTAAATATTGAGATGTTATTTAAAAATATAGTACCTGTTTTTCATATAAGTGTTTTAACATGTAAAAATTATGTGTGTGTGTGTGAGAGAGAGAGAGAGAGAGGTGGAGAAAGGAAAAGTAACAACGTATTTTGGTATTTCATGTTATTTGCAAGTTCGAAAGCTCTGCTGCTGCTGCTACTGCTGCTGCTAAGTTGCTTCAGTCATGTTCGACTCTGTGCGACCCCATAGACAGCAGCCCACCAGGATACCCTGTCCCTGGGATTCTCCAGGCAAGAACACTGGAGTGGGTTGCCATTTCCTTCTCGAATGTATGAAAATGAAAAGTGAATGTGAAGTCACTCCATCGTGCCCGACTCTTAGCAACCCCATGGACTTCAGCCCACCAGGCTCCTCCATCTGTAGGATTTTTCCCACAAGAGTACTGGAGTGGGGTGCCATTGCCTTCTCCACTATACATATAATCTGTAGAGTGTTTAGCAATGAAATTTTCAACTGTTTTCATGCTTTGAAGATCTCAGTATTAACTATATAGCCAGATTGGAATGGCTTTGTTATGGTATGGTCCTGTGTGCTGCTGAACTCTGTGAAGTGCCTCTGTTGTGCTGTTCTAAGATAAAATGGTTCCGAAAGCCTGATGCGGAGAAGTTGATGGAGAAACTATGATGTGAGTTTGGACCAGACACGGGATTTAGTTAGTGGAGAGCTGTGGCTTCTTGTCCCAGTTGAGGAAGAGGCATGCATGCACTCCAGGCATGGAGCCAAGGCAGAAGGAACACTGTCTCAGAGTGTCTTAAGTTAGCCCAGGGACATGTCAAGGAAGCCAACCACTAAAATGCCTGTTAGGTGAGAGGCACTTGCAAGGATCAAGCAGGCCCTGTATATCATTGACTGCAGTTGGAGAAGCAGAGATAGTTAATAGAATGAGGCCTGGTGCCTGTGGACCTCCTGTTGAGTGATCAAAAGGGGAATTTGATTCATTCCATCTCCTTTCCCATTTGGCTGGCCTTTAGTCAAAGTGAAGTAGCCCTATCCGTCTCCATCACAATAGTAAAGCAAGTTAAGATTCCCAAAGAAAAAAGCCTTGACATCCAGTTTGATTTGTACTGGACCCATAGGTTTAACTGAAAAGGATCAAACACAGGGAATCTTTTCAGTTTATGAATTGAGCTAAGTTTAGTTCTCTTTCCCTTAAGCTACAAAGGAGTTGTCCGAGAAGAGTAAATGTAGTGGATACAAAGGGTCCAGGGTGATTAAACCCTCTATAGAACTTTTCCTTACCTTTTCCAGTTACATGTGTCTTACCCTAGTTTAACGTGACAATTTCACTTTTGTATCTTATCTTGCCTTGGGCAGGAATGTATTAAAGTTAACAGCTAATTCTTTGTGTAATTTCCCATTTTATCAAACTAATACTGGGTTTCCATCTTACTTGACACAGTCTGATGTGCAGGAATTTTCTCATTTATTTCAGTAATTATCAGGTCATAGAGTTATCATCCTTCCTCTACTCTATCCAACTACCTAGTCTGTGATTATACTTGTGGAAACCTTTTTTCGTGTGATCTCCAAGGGCTCTTTCACAGACCTGTGGTGTACCCTCTAAGTATTGGTTCCTGAACATCAGCACACTTGGCTTCCTCTGTGGGTTCCTGGAGTTGAGTCTCCTCCTCGAGTTGAATGCCATACCTTCTCCACTTCTGGCACAGATATCTAGAATCTCTGTGCACCATTCAAGGAACCTGGAATCTTGGCTGTAGACCTATGTCAAGAGAAATCTCTCCATTTCCTCTTCCTTTCTCCTCCTCTTTGTCTCTCCCCACTCTTTCTGCCCCTCCCCACAATTCATTTAAATCCTCTAAGCTTTCACAAAATGCTAGAAAGTGATAATCACCAAGGGGTTACCATCCCTCTCAGAACAAAAGAGAAAGGACTACAGATGACTAAGCTGTAGTGAGTCTCTTGTCTCCATTTTAGGTAATTTCCTGAGTGTAAATTCAAATACAAGTAAATTGTATTTATTTACTCAATGCTTGATTGATTGGTTTACACTTTGAATATTTTACTAGGCCTTTCCAGTTAGTTCGCTTGGGCCAAAGCACTTTGCTAAGTGTCAGCTTAAACTTCTTTTAGTTGTATAACGAGTGTGTGTGTGTGTGTGTGTGTGTGTGTTTGTCTTCTGGTCTCAGGTGAAAACTCTATGTATAAATGTGCAGACTATTGCATTCTTATCTCCTTTATTCTATTTCTATAGTAAAAATATGAAATGTTTTCTTTATATGTTTTTATTGTTGCTTAGGATTATCAATACTGTTACTGTTGTTTGCTCTGTAGTATGCTCCTAAAGAGTACAAGTTGTATTTATTGCCAAATGAAAAGTTTCCAGTGATATGGTCCCTGACTACTTCCTCTCTTCCATTCTCTGTCATTCTACTCTCCTATTTTCCCCACTGCTGCCCTTTTTGACAACACTGGCCTTGCTTTCCCTAAGCAAATTCAATTTCTTCCCAATCCAAAGACTTTGCAAATGCTCTTCTTCTGGGAATGCTCTTCCCAGAAGAAGAGCATTGCTACATCCCTTGTTTGAGCTTCCCCAATGCTGTTCAAACCACACAATGAAATCCTCACACCTCTCCTTTTCCTTCTCCTCCTTAAAGACACTTTAAGTCTCTACACTCGTCTTCCCTGTCCAGCCTAAAGTTCCTAGATTTTCACACACACACACACACACAAAACCTGAAAAGAGATAATAACATCAGGGCTTTGCTTCGTAAAATTAACTTGAGTAAGTTTCTGTGCCTGCAGAACAAAGACAGTTAATACTGAGTTGAGTTCTTTCAGGAGCTTCCTCTCTTTTTCTTTTGATATCTCTATATTTTTTTCAGGCAACGGCACTTTGTTTTTTTTACAAATGTATTGAATATCTGTCAAGATGACTATTTTGTTATTGCTTTTGGTGAATTTCCTTGTCTACTTTACTTGTTCTTTCAGGTAAAATTTATTGTTTTATTAATGTTGCCAAAACATTGTCAGTAAAATTACTATTTATAAAAATAAAATGTTTTTTAAAAAATTATTTCTGCTGTCCATCTTTTTACAAATAACATAGCATTTTTTTTTGTTTGTTTCTTTTCTTTAAACAATCTTATTGTGTTGTCCATAAATTCTAAACAGTGATGTGTAAATGGGTTTTCTGGTTCTTAGTACCATCAAAGGCAATGAGGATATGGCTTAATAAATTTCTGTTTCTGTTTTTAGATTTTAAAGAGAATTATTTCATTGGATATTTACAACATCTGTTGAGACATTTACTTTTCTTTCTTTCTCCCTTACTTTCCTTTTCTTCCTTTCTTCCCATGACTGTCTTCCTCTTTCTTTCCTTCCTTTTCTTTTCCCAGTTTTGGCTTGACTTGTCCTTTCCTGAAACAAAAGTAATTCCACTCAGTGTTGAATATTACCATCTCAAAATCCCATTCCATGTGTCATTCATTTCTAGTATTGGAATTAACCTCCTCTTCCCCTTATTAGATTGGCTACAGTTGTATCAATGTTTCTGATTTTTTTTTTTTTTCGAAGAAGCAGCTCTTGTTTTATTATCCCAACAAGTTTTATTTTTGTTATTTTCTATTTTTGTTTCAATTCATATATACCTTCTACTTTCTTTAGGATTTTTTCTTTATAATCATACATTGTAAAAGCTTTCTTTACAAATTTTATGGAAATATATTTGATTTACAATGTTGTGTTTCAGATGTATATCAGAGTGATTTAGTTATGCATATACATGTCTATTTTTTAGGTTATTTTTCATTATAGGTTATTACATGAGATTATTTCCTTTCTTTCTTTCTTTTTTCTTTTTTTTTACTAGATGGTTTAGGGCTTGACCTATCTTTACTTAAATAACCTATTTTGTCTGAATCCCAAATGGTTTTATGTATACATTTTTTAAATTAAAATCTCATTCTCTATGATTTTTTGGCACGTTAATTCCAAAGATTTCACTACTTGCAGGTGAATGTTTTAATTTATAGTTTACTGAGAATTAAGTTTTCCTTGGAGGTCTGAGGGTATGTGTGTATATACACTGGCATGTCTATATACACATCCTTTTCAGATTACTACATTTTTTAAAGATATATAAATATATTTTAAAAGATATTTTCTGTTTGTATGGTAAAAACATGAAATGTTTTAATTCTAGAAATTTGTTCCCCTAAGGAATATAGTATAAAAAGTAAAGGTATAGAACTATTCCTTTGAGAATAATCCCTACTAACAGAACCTGGAAATGTTAAACAAATGATTCATAACACTTCCTAAAGGTGGTAAGAAAAATGTTATTCAAGGTAAGAGTACTACAGCGGGGGTCTTATAATACGGGAGAGAGAGTGAGCTTAAGCCTGACTCCAGCAGGGACACAGCTGGGATTTATAGCTAAGGAACAGGGTGGGTCCATGTGATAGCAAAGAGAGACTGGGAGACTGAAAAGCAATGAACAACAACAGAGTGGGTGTCAGTGGATGGAAACTTATTAATACGACCATAACGGTGCTGGTGGATTCTGGCTCAACTGAGACGATCATTGCTGAGGCTAGGCAAGACTGATAAGATATTGAGGTGAGTGATAAAGAATTTGATCTGATCTGAGGGTGGTCAGATCAAGGGTGAAGTATGTTTTCTAAATTGAAGTAGCAGAATCTAGCTTAGATTGGACTAAATGGACAGGCACCCCGGTATAAAGACATGAGCCAAAGTTGGCAGTGCATTAACGAACTACTGCTGCATAACAAATTATCCCAAAGCAACAGCTTAAAACAATATTATCTCATACTGCTGCTGAAAGTTGGGAATCCAGGAGTAATTCAGTTGAGAGTTCTGGCTCAGGGTTTCATGAGATTGTCGTCATCTGAAGCCTTGACATGGGCTGGTGGATTTCCTTCCAAGATGGCTTACTCACATAGCTGTTGAAACCAGTTTCCTTGCTGGCTGTTGGGAGAAAGCCTCAGTTCTTTCCCATGGGCCTCTCTACTGGGCTACCTGAGTGTTCTCAAGATACGACTAAGCTGGCTTCCAGAGTGAGTGATCCAAGAGGATGAGCAAGGAGGCTGCAGTGCCTTTTGTGACTTAAAGAGTCATAGTCAGACACTTCATTTTCATTTCTACAATATTCTAACATTAGAAGTGAGCCACTAAATCCAGCCTACATGTAAAGGGGAGTATAAGGACCACCCTTGAAGGAAAGGATTTGTGGACATACTTTAAAACCACATGGTACACCCATGGCCACAAATTGTTTACATACTTGTATGTCCAAAATGCATTTTCCTGCAAATGCTTTCAAATAATTTATCCATTATAGCATTAACTTGAAGTTCAGGACCTTGTCATCGAAGTCAAGTCCAGATATGGACCGCGACCTGATGGACTGCCGCACACCAGGGTTTCCTGTCCACCATCAACTCCAGAGGCATGCTCAAACTCAAGTCCATTGAGCTGGTGATGCCATCCAACCATCTCATCCTCTGCTGTCCCCTTCCCCAGCCTTCAATCTTTCCCGCATCAGGGTCTTTTCTAAAGCGTCAGTTCTTAGAATCAGGTTGCCAAAGTATTGGAGCTGCAGCTTCAGCATCAGTCCTTCCAATGAATATTCAGGACTGCTTTACTTTAGGATTGACTATTTTGATCTCCTTGCTGTCCAGGAGACTCTCAAGTCATCTCCAACACATCAGTTCAAATTATACACGTGTAGTTCCTCTAGACCTGATGATCTGTGAACAAAAGAGATGAGTTAATCTGCTCACTTTCACAGCCAACATACAGTGCTGGGTCAGGCATAGATAACCTTCATGGGCACTCCTGTTCCAGAAAGAGGAGGGGAGATGGGAGTCAACAGTAGCAGTTCTGAAATCCCACGGGTTCTTGTTGGCAGTCCTTTGATTAGGATTTAAGGCCTGGAAACTTCCTAGGCTTCAGTCTCTGAATTTTTAATTCTGCCCTCTGACATGATTCCATTGCAGGAAAGGTGGGTAGTATATGGTTACAGTGAAACAGTCTCCCTAGCCTGCTTCCTGCTTGTCGAAGGTAGAAGTTCAGAGCTCTCTTATTTTGTACTATTGCTGGTCCTTTCAGTCCAAGCTGAACTTAAATATGTTATCTTAAAAACTTGGTGTGTCTCCTGATAATCTTACTGGTTTTCATGGTAAAGCACTCCACTCCAAAGCCACCATCACACATGTCTTCATAATAAGGCCTACTCTGTCTCGGTTTTCTGCTGAGATAGCTGAGGGATAACACCCTGAAACTTGGTACAAGTCTTATTGTGTGACTGAAATGTCTCTGAGTGACACCCCTGAACTCTTTGGAGGGCATTGGCCTGCCTAAATAATGCCATGAAGCATCCCCTTCCAGCTTTCTGAGGCTTAACAAAGAATTTTACACTCACTCATCTTTAGACCACGTTTATTAAAAATAAATAAATAAATAAGAATTGATGTATAGGTGTTATAAAATGTTATATTTAGACCACCTTATCTCAATGCCCTGGATAGAACCTTGTTTGAGAGCCATTAATTTTAGCATCCTCTGTCATGTTAAAAGACTGGAAAATTTCGAATTCAGCAAGTTCTGTCTTATTTTTTAATATTTTCTCTTAAATATATATTTTTTAATTTCCCTTTATATTTTACTATAGGCAGCAAGAAGAAACCAGGAAGCACTTTTGGCTGTTTGGCTGGAAATCTCCTTAGCTAGATATCTCAATTAATTAAGTACAGTTTCTCCTTCCTGGTACATTTCTACTTTTCATAAACTGCAGATATAGTGGACTTTTCTCTGCACATTCCCCAGGCTCTTTTTTCCTGCCTCTACTTTCTGCCAGACATCCTGGGTGCACCCCTGTGATCCCACTTAGAACGTGTTTGCTCAGTGAGATAACGGAGATCGAATCCCAGGCTTCAGTGCTTCTGCTGGCCAGAGCATATGTACCTTTCTCTAACACCTTCATGTTTTTGCTATCCAACTTCCATCACCTGGCTAGGTCAATTCCGGAAGCTCATACTCACAAGCACACTGGCAGGGACTTCTATGCCCATGTGTGCACACACATGTGCGTGTACACAGTAACATCCCTGAGAGGAAACGCACACGTGCAAAACTACAAGCTTTCTTCTCTAGGAATATGAATTTTGGTAAGTACCTTTGTGCTCACAAACAAAAAGTAACTTTCTTTTCCTGGTTGTTTCCTTTCGCTTGTTAATTAATCATGTCACCTTGCACTTCTAACTCTGTGTTGCTACTGCTGCTAAGTCACTTCAGTCAAGTCTGAGTCTGTGTGACCCCATAGACAGCAGCCCACCAGGCTCCCCCGTCCTGGGATTCTCCAGGCAAGAACACTGGAGTGGGTTGCCATTTCCTTCTCCAATGCATGAAAGTGAAAAGTGAGAGGGAAGTCGCTTAGTCATGTCCGACTCTTCTCGACCCCATGGACTGCAGCCTACCAGGCTCCTCTGTCCATGGGAATTGCCAGGCAAGAGTACTGGAGTAGGGTGCCATTGCCTTCTCCATCTAACTTTGTGACTTATCCTCAAAGGTTACAAAATCTTGGCATTTGCCAGTGACACGGACCGACCTGCAGAGCAGCAAGCAGGGTTGGAAGCACTTGCCATGAACAGCTGTATGACATGCGCCTGCGTTCTGCATTCTCCCATCACCTTGGACAGCTTCACAGTACCAGTCACATTGGCCTGATCCATGTGGGGACAGAAAACAAGGACCTTTGGGCTCAGCTGACTTGGAGAACCTCTCTCTCGGTGTGCACCTATCTAGGTCATTCCTTGTCAATGTTGTGCCCCTCTTGCTAGCCTACCACCCTTTATGGACAACAACATTCTGAGTGAGGCCTTCTGTTCTTCCTATCTGTGTAGCTTTATGTGTGCACCTGTCTACATGTGCCCCCAAGGGCTATCTCCATGTAGCAGGAAAAGGCCAAAGAGACGCCTGAGCCTCCAAGAGCCCCAAGAGACTGTGATAGGCCTGGGTCTTATCCAATGTTGTGAGAAAGGTGCACATGGATACAGGGTCTCTTCAGATACAAAGATTGGAACCTGAGGCCATAAAGGTAAGGTGGCATTCCTACACGTCCTCCCTTCTGTTTAACACTACCCATGCACATGGAGTCCCCAAACAGATGATGCCCTGCAAAACCTTCCCTTTGTAGGCCCACAGCTCATGCCTCCCTTGGGCGGAAAGCAGCTTTTCTATCTCAAAGGCACCAAGACGGCTTGAACCACCAAGGCCACAGTGATTTGCTAGATGTCAAGATTCTCTTCCAGTTGCTCTCATTAGGCCCAGGTAGGACTCACTACAGTCACACATCTCTGCTTGCCTACACAGCCCACATGCCAAGGAAGCCAGCCTCCATTTGGGCCCAGGAGCATCCAAGACGGTCACCTGGAATGCAGCTTCCCTCTGAGCATCACCTGGTTTCAGATCCCCTATGACAAAATCGGAGATTTTGCTTCAGTGAGACTGCTCGAATTCTCTCAGATGCAGATGCACACTTTTGCCCCTCAGGCCCCCAAAGCCAGTGGCAAGACCCCAGAGGAAAGAAGAACTTCACGTCAGGACTTTCAGCACCCACCATGGCGTATCTTTGGCAGGACTGCTATTGCCTAGACCCTGGACCCTGAAAACCAGCAGGCCCCAAACTGCCCCCAGGGGCTTCCCTGTCTCCCACTCTCCTGAGGTCCTTTGGGACATGCAATTACTCCTTGCTCACTCCATTCCCTCCCTCACAGGCTCATCCGGGCACAGGGTCAAACACGTACAACCACCTGTGCTTTCCTCGCCTTTCTGCACTGCCAGGGAGGCAGGCTGGAAGTGCCTGGAGGCATGCCACACTCACATCCTGTCTCTCCTAGGATGCCTGTGGTTTTGCATCCTAGGAGAGATGCATCCCAAATGCATCCCCATTTGGGAAAGGATAGTGTCCCAGCTACGATAAGGCTGTCCCTCAGGGCCTATCTCCTGACCGCCTCACCACATGTGTTTCTGTCAGTTATCTCTGATGGAAGAATCATCCTCCCCGAGGTAGTACTTCAGGGGATCGTCCCACATGTCATTGCTGATGAGCTGCTGGCAACACGAGCAAGGTCAACCCAGGGCTGACCAGGCCCTGAACCCTCCCATGAGCAGCCAAGAACTCCAACATTAATCATCACCTGTGTGCAGGCCCAAAGCAACCCCACATCAGCAATCGTGTTCAATTCTGGGCCATTGTGGCCTGACAGCCAGTTGAGAAAATTAAGGCTCCTGGTGTCCAGACTGTGGCTGGGGGATGCCCATTCAAAGTCCCAGAACCAGTGGACTGGAGTGGAATGGCATGCCCTGTTCCCTGGGGAAAGACAGGGGAGACTGGGGTGGACTCCACAGGTGGATCATCTACATGCTTGCACACCCACACTCATCACCATGGGAGCCACGTGTTACCAGTGATGTCAAGGTAATACTCCTTAATGATCATGGTGTTCAAGAAGCAGGGGTTGTCCTGAAAGGAAAAGATCAGCTTGCAGCGGGACTGCAGATGGCTCCGCACCTGCACCTGCCAGGATAGGGAGGAGGGAAAAGGTGCAAACTTCTAGGGGCCTCAGCTTGCCTCCCAGGCAGGCATTAACAGCGTCCATGACTCCTCTCCAAAGTCTCACAGTGCAGGAACATGGCTAACAGGATCTTCCCACTCCCTGCCAGGTCCCATACCCATCCTTCCTCAGTCTTCCTCACTGATCTTCAAGTCGATCATGTAGTCGAGAAAGTCTTGATCTTGGTCGCTGATCATGACGGAAACTTGAGGGTGGCTCATAATCTGCTTTAGGTCAAGGAGCCATTCAGGGAGCTACATGCCAGGCCAAG
Source organism: Bos taurus (assembly GCF_002263795.3). NCBI lineage: Eukaryota > Metazoa > Chordata > Mammalia > Artiodactyla > Bovidae > Bos > Bos taurus. The sequence continues at coordinate 27,911,367 of NC_082638.1, forward strand.
AAGAGCCAGGAGCATCAGTCCTAGTCTGGGGTGGAACAAGGATATTGGAAAAGGCATCTGCAAGGAGCTGGGCACTGCCTGTTACCTGGCCACCCCTGATCTCATCAGGCTTTGCCATACCATCAGACACGCTCATGGCTCTGGGCCCCTTGTGGTGGTGTGCATCTGAGGTGGTCTGCATTCTCCGAGCAGGGACTGGTTTCTGACAGCTACTGTTCTCCTCCAGACCTGTGTATGCTTGGTAGTGGCATGTCACTGCTTACATGGTCAGATTTGCAGTCCTGTGACAATCCGTGTTTGAAAGCAAAGGGGTTGTGTGTGTGTGTGTGTGTGTGTGTGTGTGTGTACGTGTGTGTGTGTTGTGTGTGTATGTGAATGACTCACATGTCTCAGCTATATGCCAGGATCACCCGCATTTACAGCAATAGCTGTGCAGATGCTGCTCTTGTGTACCATCTCTGGTCATTCCTGACTTGGAGGCCTCAGGTGCTGCTCCTCCTCAGATGCAGGCCTGAAGGAGACACTCAAAGGCATGGCTGCAACACGTACATCTGTAGCCCTGCCCAGACCCTACTCTGCTGGGCCTTTGGAGCTTGCCAATTGCCCAGGACCACATTTTCTTCAGGGGCCTCCAGCGCCCTTCCTGTGCCCTCGCCCCCTCCCCCTCCTCCTGCTCCTGCCCCTTCTCCTCCTCCTCATGAGCAGTGGACCCAAAGGAGCAGCGGAAAGGATACAGTTTTGGCCCAGAAGCCAGGGATGCCCTGGATGATGGCACTCCCCCAAGCCAAGTGATGCTTCCTCCTCTGATGGTAGGCCCTGTGGTTTTGCTCACACTCAGAGCTCAGTTCCACCTGCAGGGCGGCCAGTGCCTTCAGGACATCTAGCGCCTGGTGCTCACTCGGACCTCCCGGCCCTGCTCCTCCACCGTCTTCTCCTCCAGCTCCTGGGAGGACCACTGTTTCTGCTCCTCATCTGCCACAACCTCCACCTCTTCCATGATGTCTTCTGCAAGCAGCCAGAACTCCCACCGGATCCCTGCCACGTCTCCGTCCACCAGGGTCTGGCTGTCTTGCACTGCCTCCACCCTAAAGAGGATGGCCTCTTCACTTGGCGTGACAACTGGTGGTTGCAAGGTTCCAGCTGCGCACAGCATCAGGATGGCAGGTCGCGGGATGAGGGGTGGGGGCTTCTCCCTGAGTACTGGGGCTCACAGCTAAGGGTCCCAGGACGCTCCCACCTTCCTTTGATCGCCTCTCACGCTCCTCTTGGCCCAAGCTGGGGCAGATGTGAAGGGACACGATATAACAGCACAGAGAATGGTGCATAATGGTGGCCCAGGCTGCAGTGAACCTGTGGGACCCACTAGCTCTTTGGGGGCGGGGAGTGAGGGGGATGGTCGGGAGGTGGGGAGTGGTGTGTTGGGGGTGGCGTGAGGCCAAGGAAAGGGGTGCCGGACAGCCCAGGCCAGGGTGAACGGGCCCTGGGACATCAGCGGAAAACAGGCAGGAGCCTAGGCTGTGAGCCAAGCACAGGCTCCTTGCCCAAATCTAGACCAAGGGCGGAGAGGGTAGTGGGCGGCACCCTTATGGACATGCCCCTAGACCGGAGGGCATCTTCTGCGGTTCCTGTGCTCCAGTGCCCCCACATGGCCAGATTCTGCACCAGGATTGTAGAGGGTTTTGCATGTGGCTGGGGTAGCCCCAGGTGCTGTCATTGACCTGGCCCTGGAAATTCCAACCACGGGTTCCTGCTCCACAATCCAAACAATACCCTCCTGTGTCCCCTGGGACCGGCAATAGCTGGGAGCTCTCCCTGACTATCCAAAGGATATGCAGGGGTGCCAAGTGGCTGGATACTTTTCTTCATGGGACAGAGAGCCTGTTGCTGTCCTGATACTAGGGGAGTAGGGAAAAACCGCAACATTTGCTACCGTTGATCTCCACTGTTCAGGGAGACCAGAGCCTTAGGGTGCAGAGCTCGCTCTTTGTCTCTCTATCTTTGCTTCCGGCATAGCACTGTTTTGGACAATCCTTCTGTGTGTGTACCAGGCGCTAATGTCTGTGTGTCTCTGTCTCTCTAAGTAGTGCTGTTGCCGTCTGCCACTCTCTGGACAGCAGCTCTCAGAAAAGACGCTTATCCTTTGCAAGCCCTTCTGGTCCTGACTGAGTTGCAGCAATGGGAGATTAGACGGTTTTAGTCCACACGTTCGGAGAGTGCTTTCTCAACCTTGAGAGCCAACAGTGGGCGGTCACTGCTGAACTGCAGAATTGGACGTGCGACCCTCCCTCCCTCGCTGGACAGATGTGAACACTGCACAGGCCTGAGGTGGCTTGGCCACACTTTGCACAGAGGGAGAAATGGGGCCCGCTCTGCTGGCATGAGGGAACTCCCTGAACCTTGTTCGAATGCCTGCCAGGGAGACTCTAAAGACAGTTCCCCTTAAGTTCCATGACTCACCGGTGTCGGAGACATGCACGTCTGCCATTTACCCTATTGAGGCCCTTTCAAAGTGGTACTGTTCTCCATGTGAGAACACATCCCAACCTGCCCTATCACACAAGCCTGTGGGGCCTGAAGCAGCAAGAGGACCAAGCTAAGCCAGCCATCCTATAGTCCTGATATATGATATATGCATTCTACAAAGAGCTTGAACATGGGCAGGACCCACCTGATTCAGTGCAAGGACTGAGATGTGGGCTCAGGAGTGTTTGTAGGGGGCTTGAACAAAGGCAGGACCCAGCCTGGTTCATTGGAGCGACTGAGATGTGGCCTCAGGAGTGTCTGTTGGGATGAACAAGCGGTGGATCCAGCCGCGGTCAGTGCAGGGACCGAGATGTGGGCTCAGGAGTGTTTTTTGAGTGCTTGAACAAGGGCAGGACCTGGCCTGGTTCAGAGAAGGGACCCAGATATGGGCTCAGGAGTATTTCCCAGGGGTTTCAGCAAGTGCTGGACCCAGCCTAGTTCAGTGTAGTGAAGGAGATCAGCCTGAGAGTCAGATGAAGGCCAAGGAGTGTTTGTCAGGGTCTTGAACATGTGTAGGACCCAGCCTAGTTCAGTTCAGGGGTGAGAAATGGGGTCAGGAGTGTTTGTCTGGGCTTGAATATGGCCAGGACCTCAGCCGCTATCAGTGCAGGAACCAAGATGTGGTCTTAGGAGTGTTTGCCATGGTTAATATGGGCAGGAAACAGCTGGTTTGGTGCAGAGACTGGGATGTTGGCACAACAGTATTTGTCATGGCTTGAACTTTGGCGGGACCCACCCTTGTTCAGGGCAGTGAGTGAGATGCAGGCTCAGTAGTGTTTCCTGGGGGATTGAACAAGGGGAGCACACACCTTAGATCAGGGACAGGGAGCGATTTGTGGGCTCAGGATTGCTTGCTGCGGGCTTAAATAAGACCAGAAACCAGCCTTTGAGTCAGATGCAGGCCCAGAACAGTTGGTTGGGGGCTTGAACATGTGTAGTTTCTGGCCTGGTTCAGTGCAGTTTCTGATGTGTGGGCTCAGGAGTGTTTGTCAGGGGTTTCAAAAAGGGCAGGACCCCGTCTGCTTCAATGCAGGGACCAGGATGTTGGCTCAGGAGTATTTGCAGGGGACTTCAGAAAGTGCTGAACCCAGCCTAGTTCAGTGCAGGGAACAAGATATTGGCACAGGAGTGTTTGTCAGGGTCTTGAACAACTGTGTGGATCACAATAAACTGTGGAAAATTCTGAAAGAGATGGGAATACCAGACCACCTGATCTGCCTCTTGAGAAATGTGTATGCAGGTCAGGAAGCAACAGTTAGAACTGCACATGGAACAACAGACTGGTTCCAAATAGGAAAAGGAATATGCGAAGGCTGTATATTGTCACACTGTTTATTTAACTTACATGCAGAGAACATCATAAGAAACGCTGGACTGGAAGAAACACAAGCTGGAATCAAGATTGCCAGGAGAAATATTAATAACCTCAGATATGCAGGTGGCACCAGCCTTGTGGCAGAAAGTGAAGAGAAACTGAAAAGACTCTTGATGAAAGTAAAAGTGGAGAGTGAAAAAGTTGGCTTAAAGCTCAACATTCAGAAAACGAAGATCATGGCCTCCAGCCCCATCACTTCATGGGAAATAGATGAAGAAACAGTGGAAACAGAGGCAAACATTATTTTTCTTGGCTCCAAATCACTGCAGATGGTGACTGCAGCCACGATATTAAAAGACGTTTACTCCTTGGAAGGAAAGTTATGACCAACCTAAATAGCATATTCAAAAACGGAGACATTATATTGCCAACAAAAGTTCGTCTAGTCAAGGTTATGCTTTTTCCTGTAGTCGTGTATGGATGTGAGAGTTGGACTGTGAAGAAGCCTGAGCACCAAAGAATTGATGCTTTTGAACTGTGGTGTTGGAGAAGACTCTTGAGAGTCCCTTGGACTGCAAGGAGATCCAACCAGTCCATTCTGAAGGAAATCAGCCCTGGAATTTCTTTGGAAGAATGATGCTAAAGCTGAAATTCCAGTCCTTTGGCCACCTCATGCGAAGAGTTGACTCATTGGAAAAGACTCTGATGCTTGGAGGGATTGGAGCAGGAGGAGAAGGGGACCACAGAGGATGAGATGGCTGGATGGCATCACTGACTGGATGGACGTGAGTCTCAGTGAACTGCGGGTGTTGGTGTTCGACAGGGAGGCCTGGCATACTGAGATTCATGGGTTCGCAAAGAGCCGGACACGACTGAGCGACTGATCTAATCTGAACAAGTGTAGGACTCAGCCCAGTTCAGTGTAGAGAGCGAGATATGGGCTCAGAAGTGTTTGTTAGACCTTCAACGTGGGCAGAACCCACCTGCTTCAGTGCAGGGACCAAAATGTGGTTTCAGGAGCATTTATCAAAGTATTGAATAAGGGCAGGAACCGGGCGGCTTCAAGGCAGGGCGTGAGATGCGGGTACAGGAGTGTTTCCAGGGGGATTGAAAAAGGGGAGGACACACCTTAGTTCAGGGGCAGGCAGCGAGTTGTCAGCTCAGGATGTTTTTCTGGGGGCTTGAACAAAGTAGAAACCATTCTAGTTCAGCGCAGGGATGGAGATGTTGGCTCAGGAGTGTTTGTCAGGGATTTGCATGAGGGCAGGGACCAGCGAACTTCAGTGCAGTGAGTGAGATATGGGATCGTAGTGTTGCCTGAGGTATTGGTCAAGGGGAGGACACACCTTACTTCAGTGGCAGGGAGAGAGTTGTCAGCTCAGGATTGTTTGCCGGGACTTGAACAAATGCTGGAACTATCCTGGTTCAGTGCAGGAACCAAGATGTTGGCTCAGGAGTGTTTGTCAGAGTCTTGAACAAGTGCAGGACACAGCCTAGTTCAGTGCAGGGACGGTGATGCAGGCTCAAGAGTGTTTGTCGGGGGTTTGAACAAGGGCTTGACCCAGCCTATTTTAGTGCAGGGACTGAGATGTGGGCTTAGGAGTTTTTGCCGGGGGTTTTGACAAGGTCTGGACCCAGCCTGGTTCAGTGCAGTGCGTGAGATGAGGGCTCAGTAGTGTTTCTGGGGGTTTGAACAAGGGGAGGACTCACCTTAGTTCATGGGCAGGGAGCGAGTTGTTGGCTCAGGATTGTTTGTCAGGGCTTGAACAGAGGCAGAAACCATCCTGATTCAGTGCAGGGATGGAGATGTTGGCTCAGGAGTGTTTGTCGGGGATTTGAACATGGGCAGGACCCAGTGCATGGACCGCGATGCACGCTCAGGAGTGTTTGTTGGGGGTTTGAACAAGGTCAGGACCCAGCCTAGTTCAGTGCTGAAACCGAGATGTGGGTTCAGGAGTATGTGTTGGGGGATCGAACAATGGCAGGACCTAGACTCGTTCAGTCGGAGAAGTCAATGGCACCCCACTCCAGTACTCTTGCCTGGAAAATCCAATGGATGGAGGAGCCTGGTGGGCTACAGTCCACAGGGTCACTAAGAGTTGGACACGACTGACGGACTTCACTTTCATTTTTCACTCTCATGCATTGGAAAAGGAAATGGCAACCCACTCTAGTGTTCTTGTCTTGAGAATCCCAGGGATGGGGGAGCCTGGTGGGCTGCCATGTATGGGGTCGCACAGAGTCGGACACAACTGAAGAGACTTAGCAGTGGTAGCAGCAGATTCGTTCAGTGCAGTGACCGAGATGTGGGCTCAGGAGTGTTTGTCAGGGTCTTGAACAAGTGTAGGACCCAGCCTAGTTCATTGTAGTGAGTGATATGTGGGCTCAGGAGTATTTGTTGTGGCTTGAACATGGGCAAGGACTCATCTGCTTCAGTTCAGGGACTGACATGTGGGTTCCAGAGTATTTGTCAGGGTTTTGAACAAGGGTAGGACCCAGGTGGCTTCAGTGCAGGGAGTGAGATGTGGGATCAGGGGTGTTTCCTGGGGGGCAGGGAGTTGAACAAGGGGAGGACACACCTTAGTTCAGGGGCAGGGAGCTAGGTGTCGGCTCAGGATTGTTTGCCGGGGGCTTGAACAAAAGCAGGAACCATCCTGGTTCAGTGCATGGACAGAGATGTTGGCTCTGGAATGTTTGTCGGGGGTTTGAACAAGGGAAGGACCCAGCCTAGTTCAGTGCAGGGACTGAGATGCAGGCTCAGGAGTGTTTGTCAGGGTCTTCAACAAGGGCAGGACCCAGACTGCTTTTGTGCAGGGACCGAGATGTGGGTTCAGGAGTATGTGTTGGGGGATCTAACAAGGGCATGACCTAGACTGGTTCAGGGCCGGGGATGTGATATGGATACAGGAGTGTTTGTTGGGGTCTTAAACAAGGGCAGGACCCAGCCTAGTTTAGTGCAGGGACTGAGATGTGCGCTCAGCAGTATGTGTTGGTGGATCTAACAAGGGCATGACCTAGACTGGTTCAGTGCATGAACCAAGATGTAGGTTCAGGAGTATTTGTCGGGGTCTTGAACAAGGGCAGGACCCTGGCGGGTTCAGGGCAGGGAGTGAGATGAGGGATCAGGAGTGTTTTCTGGGGGATTGAACAAGAGCAAGACAGACCTAATTTCAGGGGCAGGGAGCGAGTTGTGGGCTCACGGTTGTTTGCCGGAGGCTTGAACAAAGGCAGGACTCAGCCTGCTTCAGTGCGGGGACTGAGATGTGGGCTCAGGTGTATGTGTTGGGGGAATCTAACAAGGGCAAGACACAGACTGGATCATGTGCAGGGCAGGAGATTTGGGCGCAGCAGTGTTTGCCGGGGTCATGAACAACCGAGCCTCGGTCATGTAGGACCGAGCCTAGTTCAGTGCAGTGACCAAGAGTTTGGCTCAGGAGCATTTGTCGGGGCTTGACCATGGGAAGGACCAGCCTGCTTCAGGGCAGAGCCCGAGATGTTGGTTCAGAGGTATGTGTCAGGGGACTAACTAGGGCAGAACCTAGACTGGTTCAGTGCAGTGACCGAGATGTGGACTCATGAGTATTTTCCAGGGGTTTGAGCAAGTGCTGGACCCAGCCTAGTTCAGTGCAGTGACAGAGATGTGGGCTCAGGAATGTTTCTCAGGGCTTGAACATGGGAAGGATACAGCCTGCTTTTGTGCAGGGACCAAGATGTGGGCTCAGGATTGCACTGGAAAAAAACATGATTCCATTCCTAATGAGTGTAATGCCTATATATAACAATTAGGTGTAACTAGTCCATTGTGCCATTTAGGAGCACCTCAAGATGCAAGGCAAATGCAAGGAAGTAGGAAAGGGGGAATTAACAGTACCACAATTATAATAGGGGACTTTAATACCCCACTCACACCTATGGATACATCAACTGAAAAGAAAATTAGCAAAGAATCATGAGCTGTAAATGTACTTTTGTGTGTTATCTGTCTTTACACTTACTATAGTGCCTCTAGTATGGCAGGAGGAGATACTATATACTTGTCCATATTTCCTACTGTCAGGAAGTTACCTAGAACAATTGGTAGAGTTGGGAAATTGATAGAAAAGTCCTAATACAAAGATGTACCTTCTAAACTAGTGCTATCTTCCTTTTTCATAAGTGGAGAAGTACTCACCAAGAAAGTGAAATCCCAGATATCAGGTTATATGATCTCATAATGGGAATTTTCCGAAGATAGCAGTCTACATGCATATAAGTAAGTCCTGGCTCAAGCCCAGTTAATTATGCTAAATGTTAGAACATGTCTGATAGAACACATCTCCTTCAAGTCTCACACACCCTTCCTAAATTAATATCTTGAATTTCTGAGCTATGACTCTATACTTGGTATAGTATCATAGGCTGAGGCTTTAAGGTTGTAAAAGCTCATAGAGGACAGAGACCACATTAATTTATTACATTTGGAAATATCTCCTCAAGGCCTGCAGCCAGGTCTGGGGCAGCTGCCATCACCCTAAATGTCCAGAAGCTAGATCTGAAATCTGCCCTCCATTCTCCTCTCCAACTTCCTCCATCTTATCACCAACCTGTGGTGTTGTCTGTCCCTTGCCCTGGAAAGATACTTTGTTCTTACAGTCTTCATCATCTTCCTTGAGTGCCTACCCATTGCCTATATTTCATACTGTCTGCTGATTGAATGAACACAATTTATGAATGGAAAGCAGAGGCTGAAGACAGGCCTGCACAGAAGCTTCTGAAGTTACCTAGTGGGAATCTGCATTGACATGTGACTACGTTGAGTGTTATTACTGACTTGAATCCTGTTCACTTGGTCATCTGGGAAATGCACATTTTCAGTCTGAAACTGGCACAAAAGGCTTTTTTTTTTTTCTTATTTCATTTTTGTGTACACCTTCTCTATAGTGTCCTATATCTGGTACTGTTACCTCCAAATATTCCCAGTTGAATGTGCCTTGGGCCTGATATGCACATATTCCGTCTTTTAGGCTTAGCTAAGATGGGAGGTTCAGAGGTCTTGTTGACACAATTTCTCAAATTGGTAGAGGACTTACAATCTACAATCTTTATCCATTACCAGGACACGTCCTTTGAAGGGCTGCAGGTGTTAACAATGAACTTGCCTGGACCCGTGCTTTTGTGGCCCTAATGGCCCTTCATAGAACTGAGGACCATTTGATTATCCTTAGGCACTTCAGTTTGGACTGGATTTTATCCTTTTGTTTGTTTTTTAAGCAGATGTATACTTTGCAAGCTAGAGTTGGTCTTGTGGGGTTCTCACAAATCCAGAGGACTGGCAGTAAGACTGGTGGCCATAGATAAGAATTTTTGCCATGGAAAGGTGACCTCATCATACCTGCAAACCCTCTGTGGGAAAGGCCCAGGTGGCTCCAACCATTTACAGGAGACCTTGTGATCCTGTAAGCTCCCCAATGGCTAGTGCAGCCTATTGTCTTGGTTAGGGGAGGTTAACGGAGGCATGATTACCATAATGTGCCTGCTTTGTGTCATCACTAAAGTAATAGGCAGAAATTGTTCTAGATAACATCCCTTTGCAATGACCATTCCTCAGGATTGGTGAGGTCCTATCATCAGGTTTCAGAAGGAAATCCGTGTGAAGGATTAAAGGATCATACTATATGTTTTTGACAAGGTCATGCTGACTTGCTGATGTGTGTACTTTCTTCTACAACTTTCTGTAAATTATGCCCCTTCCATTATTTCCTAGGGGATATTTACCCATATAATGGAAAGAATGGCCATCCTTGCTGAATCTCTGAAGAAACAGTTAAAAATCTTAGGGGGCATTAGGAATCTGTGAGGATTATCAATTAATGGGTAAGAGAGTTCTTTACCATTTTCATTTCGCTGAGAACCTAAGTAAGTTCGGTGAGTATCATTAAGTCCGACTCTTCCTGATCCCATGGATTGCAGCATGACAGGCTTCCCTGTCAATCACCAACTCATAGAGCCTGCTCAAACCCATAACCACTGATTCCCTGATGCCACCATGCATTTCATCTTCTGTCGTCACCCTCTCCTCCAGCCTTCAATCTTTCTCAGCATCAGGTTCTTTCCCAATGAGTCAGTCTTTCATTTCAGGTGGCCAAAATATCCAGGATCCAGTTCCAGCATCAGCCCTTCCAATCAATATTCTGAACTGATTTCCTTTAGAATTGACTCCTTTCATTTCCTTGCAGTCCAAGGGACTCTCAATTGTTTTCTCTAACACCACATATCAATAGCATCGATTCCTTGGAGGTCAAGATTCTTTAGGTCCAATTCTCATCTCTTTACATAGCTTTGACTAGACTGACCTTTGTCTGCTTTATAATGTGCTGTCTAGCCTGGTTGTAACTTTTCTTCTAAGGAGAAAGCATATTTTAATTTCCTGAACAGAGTCACCATCTTCAGTGATTTTGGAACCTGCTCCCCCCAAATAGTTTCTCACTGTTTCCATTGGTTTCCCATCTTTATGTCACGAAGTGATGGGACCAGATGCCATGAATCTCATTTTGAATGTTGAGTTTTAAGTCACCTTAATCACTCTCCTCTTTTACTTTCCTCAAGAGACTCCGTAGTTCTTTCCATGTTCTGCCACATGAATCGTGTCATCTGCATATCTGATGTTATTGATATTTCTCCCAGCAAAGTTGATTCCAAACCCTGTTGCATTCAGTCTGGCATTTTGTGTGATGAACTCTTCATGTAAGTTCAATAAAGAGGTTGACAGTACAGCCTTGAAATATTCCTTTCCCAACTCAGAACCTGTCTGTTGTTCCATTTCCTTTTCTGACTGTTGCTTCTTGAGCTGCATACAGATTTATCAGGAGGCATATAACATACTCTAGTAGTCCCATGTTTAGAAGAATTTAAAATGTTTTGTTGTGATCTACACAAACAAGTCTTTGGCATAGTCAAAAAGGAGTAGATGTTTTTCTGGTGCTCTCTGGCTTTTTTTTTTTTTTTTTTGTATCAAATATTTTATTTTATTTATTTTTTTATTTATTTTTAAAAGAAAATCCATCCTGAACCCTCCTCCCTCCTCCCTCCCGATACCATCCCTCTGGGTCATCCCAGTGCACCAGTCCCAAGCATCCAGCATCGCGCATTGAACCTGGACTGGCATCTCGTTTCATACATGACATTTCACATGTTTCAATGCCATTCTCCCAAATCTTGCCACCCTCTCCCTCTCCCACAGAGTCCATAAGCCTGTTCTATACATCAGTGTCTCTTTTGCTGTCTCGTATACAGGGTTATCGTAACCATCTTTCTAAATTCCGTATATATGCGTTAGTATACTGTATTGGTGTTTGTCCTTCTGGCTTACTTCACTCTGTATAATAGGCTCCAGTTTCATCCACCTCATTAGAACTGATTCAAATGTATTCTTTTTAATGGCTGAGTAATACTCCATTGTGTATATTTACAACAGCTTTCTTATCCATTCATCTGCTGATGGACATCTAGGTTGTTTCCATGTCCTGGCTATTATAAACAGTGCTGCGATGAACATTGGGGTACACGTGTCTCTTTCCCTTCTGGTTTCCTCAGTGTGTATGCCCAGCAGTGGGATTGCTGGATCATAAGGCAGTTCTATTTCCAGTTTTTTAACGAATCTCCACACTGTTCTCCATAGTGGCTGTACTAGTTTGCATTCCCACCAACAGTGTAAGAGGGTTCCCTTTTCTCCACACCCTCTCCAGCATTTATTATTTGTAGACTTTTGGATCGCAGCCATTCTGACTGGTGTGAAATGGTATCTAATAGTGGTTTTGATTTGCATTTCTCTGATAATGAGTGATGTTGAGTATCTTTTCATGTGTTTGTTAGCCATCTGTATGTCTTCTTTGGAGAAATGTCTATTTAGTTCTTTAGCCCATTTTTTGATTGGGTCATTTATTTTTCTGGAGTTGAGCTGGAGGAGTTGCTCGTATATTGTTGAGATTAGTTGTTTGTCGGTTGCTTCATTTGCTATTATTTTCTCCCATTCTGAAGGCTGTCTTTTTACCTTGCTAATAGTTTCCTTTGATGTGCAGAAGCTTTTAAGTTTAATTAGGTCCCATTTGTTTATTTTTGCTTTTATTTCCAATATTCTTGGAGGTGGGTCATAGAGGATCCTGCTGTGATGTATGTCAGAGAGTGTTTTGCCTATGTTCTCCTCTAGGAGTTTTATAGTTTCTGGTCTTACGTTGAGATCTTTAATCCATTTTGAGTTTATTTTTGTATATGGTGTTAGAAAGTGTTCTAGTTTCATTCTTTTACAAGTGGTTGACCAGATTTCCCAGCACCACTTGTTAAAGAGATTGTCTTTAATCCATTGTATATTCTTGCCTCCTTTGTCAAAGATAAGGTGTCCGTAAGTGCGTGGATTTATCTCTGGGCTTTCTATTTTGTTCCATTGATCTATATTTCTGTCTTTGTGCCAGTACCATACTGTCTTGATAACTGTGGCTTTGTAGTAGAGCCTGAAGTCAGGTAGGTTGATTCCTCCAGTTCCATTTTTCTTTCTCAAGATCGCTTTGGCTATTCGAGGTTTTTTGTATTTCCATACAAATTGTGAAATTATTTGTTCTAGCTCTGTGAAGAATACTGTTGGTAGCTTGATAGGGATTGCATTGAATCTATAAATTGCTTTGGGTAGTATACTCATTTTCACTATATTGATTCTTCCAATCCATGAACATGGTATATTTCTCCATCTATTAGTGTCCTCTTTGATTTCTTTCACCAGTGTTTTATAGTTTTCTATATATAGGTCTTTAGTTTCTTTAGGTAGATATATTCCTAAGTATTTTATTCTTTTCGTTGCAATGGTGAATGGAATTGTTTCCTTAATTTCTCTTTCTGTTTTCTCATTATTAGTGTATAGGAATGCAAGGGATTTCTGTGTGTTGATTTTATATCCTGCAACTTTACTGTAATCATTGATTAGTTCTAGTAATTTTCTGGTGGAGTCTTTAGGGTTTTCTATGTAGAGGATCATGTCATCTGCAAATAGTGAGAGTTTTACTTCTTCTTTTCCAATTTGGATTCCTTTTATTTCTTTTTCTGCTCTGATTGCTGTGGCCAAAACTTCCAAAACTATGTTGAATAGTAATGGTGAAAGTGGGCACCCTTGTCTTGTTCCTGACTTTAGAGGAAATGCTTTCAGTTTTTCACCATTGAGGATAATGTTTGCTGTGGGTTTGTCATATATAGCTTTTATTATGTTGAGGTATGTTCCTTCTATTCCTGCTTTCTGGAGAGTTTTTATCATAAATGGGTGTTGAATTTTGTCAAAGGCTTTCTCTGCATCTATTGAGATAATCATATGGTTTTTGTTTTTCAATTTGTTAATGTGGTGTATTACATTGATTGATTTGCGGATATTGAAGAATCCTTGCATCCCTGGGATAAAGCCCACATGGTCATGGTGTATGATCTTTTTAATATGTTGTTGAATTCTGATTGCTAGAATTTTGTTTAGGATTTTTGCATCTATGTTCATCAGTGATATTGGCCTGTAGTTTTCTTTTTTTGTGGGATCTTTGTCAGGTTTTGTTATTAGGGTGATGGTGGCCTCATAGAATGAATTTGGAAGTTTACCTTCCTCTGCAATTTTCTGGAAGAGTTTGAGCAGGATAGGTGTTAGCTCTCCTCTAAATTTTTGGTAGAATTCAGCTGTGAAGCCGTCTGGACCTGGGCTTTTGCTTGCTGGAAGATTTTTGATTACAGTTTCAATTTCCGTGCTTGTGATGGGTCTGTTAAGGTTTTCTATTTCTTCCTGGTCGAGTTGTGGAAAGTTGTACTTTTCTAAGAATTTGTCCATTTCTTCCTCGTTGTCCATTTTATTGGCATATAATTGTTGATAATAGTCTCTTATGATCCTTTGTATTTCTGTGTTGTCTGTTGTGATCTCTCCATTTTCATTTCTAATTTTATTGATTTGATTTTTCTCTCTTTGTTTCCTGATGAGTCTGGCTAATGGTTTATCAATTTTATTTATCCTTTCAAAGAACCAGCTTTTGGCTTTGTTGATTTTTGCTATGGTCTCTTTTGTTTCTTTTGCATTTATTTCTGCTCTAATTTTTAAGATTTCTTTCCTTCTACTAACCCTGGGGTTCTTCATTCTTCCTTTTCTAGTTGCTTTAGGTGTAGAGTTAGGTTATTTATTTGACTTTTTTCTTGTTTCTTGAGGTGTGCCTGTATTGCTATGAACTTTCCCCTTAGGACTGCTTTTACTGTGTCCCACAGGTTTTGGGTTGTTGTGTTTTCGTTTTCATTAGTTTCTATGCAAATTTTGATTTCTTTTTTGATTTCTTCTGTGATTTGTTGGTTATTCAGCAGCGTGTTGTTCATCCTCCATATGTTGGAATTTTTAATAGTTTTTCTCCTGTAATTGAGATCTAATCTTACTGCGTTGTGGTCAGAAAAGATGCTTGGAATGATTTCTATTTTTTTGAATTTACCCAGGCTAGCTTTATGGCCCAGGATGTGATCTATCCTGGAGAAGGTTCCATGTGCGCTTGAGAAAAAGGTGAAATTCATTGTTTTCGGATGAAATGTCCTATAGATATCAATTAGGTCTAACTGGTCTATTGTATCGTTTAAAGTTTGTGTTTCCTTGTTAATTTTCTGTTTAGTTGATCTATCCATAGGTGTGAGTGGGGTATTAAAGTCTCCCACTATTATTGTGTTTTTGTTAATTTCTCCTTTCATACTTGTTAGCATTTGTCTTACATACTGCGGTGCTCCCATGTTGGGTGCATATATATTTATAATTGTTATATCTTCTTCTTGGATTGATCCTTTGATCATTATGTAGTGACCTTCTTTGTCTCTTTTCACAGCCTTTGTTTTAAAGTCTATTTTATCTGATATGAGTATTGCTACTCCTGCTTTCTTTTGGTCCCTATTTGCATGGAAAATCTTTTTCCAGCCCTTCACTTTCAGTCTGTATGTGTCCCCTGTTTTGAGGTGGGTCTCCTGTAGACAACATATGTAGGGGTCTTGTTTTTGTATCCATTCAGCCAGTCTTTGTCTTTTGGTTGGGGCATTCAACCCATTTACGTTTAAGGTAATTACTGATATTTATGATCCCGTTGCCATTTACTTTATTGTTTGGGGTTTGAATTTATACACCATTTTTGTGTTTCCTGTCTAGAGAACATCCTTTAGTATTTGTTGGAGAGCTGGTTTGGTGGTGCAGAATTCTCTCAGCTTTTGCTTGTCTGAGAAGTTTTTGATTTCTCCTTCATACTTGAATGAAATCCTTGCTGGGTACAATAATCTGGGCTGTAGGTTATTTTCTTTCATCATTTTAAGTATGTCTTGCCATTCCCTCCTGGCTTGAAGAGTTTCTATTGAAAGATCAGCTGTTATCCTTATGGGAATTCCCTTGTGTGTTATTTGTTGTTTTTCCCTTGCTGCTTTTAATATTTGTTCTTTGTGTTTGATCTTTGTTAATTTGATTAATATGTGTCTTGGGGTGTTTCGCCTTGGGTTTATCCTGTTTGGGATTCTCTCGGTTTCTTGGACTTGGGTGATTATTTCCTTCCCCAGTTTAGGGAAGTTTTCAACTATTATCTCCTCAAGTATTTTCTCATGGTCTTTCTTTTTGTCTTCTTCTTCTGGAACCCCTATGATTCGAACGTTGTAGGGTTTAATATTGTCCTGGAGGTCTCTGAGATTGTCCTCATTTCTTTTAATTCGTTTTTCTTTTATTCTCTCTGATTCATTTATTTCTACCATTCTATCTTCTAATTCACTAATCCTATCTGCTGCCTCTGTTATTCTACTATTTGTTGCCTCCAGAGTGTTTTTAATTTCATTTATTGCATTATTCATTATATATTGACTCTTTTCTATTTCTTCTAGGTCCTTGTTAAACCTTTCTTGCATCTTCTCAATCCTTGTCTCCAAGCTATTTATCTGTGATTCCATTTTAATTTCAAGATTTTGGATCAATTTCACTATCATTATTCGGAATTCTTTATCAGGTAGATTCCCTATCTCTTCCTCTTTTGTTTGGTTTGGTGGGCATTTGTCCTGTTCCTTTATCTGCTGGCTATTCCTCTGTCTCTTCATCTTGTTTAAATTGCTGAGTTTGGGGTGTCCTTTCTGTATTCTGGCAGTTTGTGGAGTTCTCTTTATTGTGGCTTTTCCTCGCTGTGTGTGGGTTTGTACAGGTGGCTTGTCAAGGTTTCCTGGTTAGGGAAGCTTGTGTCGGTGTTCTGATAGGTGGAGCTGTATTTCTTCTCTTTGTTCAGTCGCGCTGTGGGGAGGGAGGGAGGGATGCTGCAAACAAATATCACTGGAGTGCGCTCGCAGTGCCTCAGCCACACTGGGTCTGCCCCCGCTCACGGCGCATGTAGCCTCCCTGCCCACACTGCTCGGGCTCTAGGTTGTTCTGCCGGGAACCATCCGAGGCTGGCCCTGGGTTGCATGTACCTCCCAGGTCCAAGCCGCTCAGGTTCAGGCACTCGGGTAGTCCTCAGAGGCGCAGACTCAGTTGGGCCTGAGTTTTGTGCTCTTCCCAGGTCCAAGCAGCTCAAGTGATGAGGTGTTTGGCGAGCGCCAATGCTGCGACTTATCGCCTCCCCGCCACTCGGTTATCTGGGTGTAAAACCGGCGCCCCTTCTCAGGCAGATGTTAACCGTCCAGACCCCCAAGAAGTTTTAGTTAGCAAAGAAGCCTGCTTACAGTTTTATAGATAATGTCTCTCTGGGGCTGCGATTGCCCCCTTCCGGCTCTGGCTGCCTGTCACCAGAGGGGGAAGGTCTGCAGCCGGCTATCTCTGATCAATTCTTTGTTTCGTGCGCGGGCCTGGCGGTGTCTTAGGTTGGGGCTGGCTTTTCGCGTGGTAGATATCCCACAGTCTGGTTTGCTCGCCCAAATTATTTTGCTCAGATAGTGCTCAGTGTATTCAGGCCAGATTCTTACTCTAAGCGATGCAGCCCGTGCTGCACCTCCCTGCCCAGCCCCCGCTTGCTAATGGCGCGTGCAGGCGTCTGCGCTGCTTCTCCGCTGGGGGAGTTACCGTAGGACTCGCAATCTTCGAGTTTTAATTGTTTATTTATTTTTTCTTCCTGTTATGTTGCCCTCTGTGCTTCCAAAGGTCGGCACAGATTCGGCAGTGAGAAGGTTTCCTGGTGTTTGGAAACTTCTCTCTTTTTAAGACTCCCTTCCCGGGACGGAACTCCGTCCCTCCCTCTTTTGTCTCTTTTTTTGTCTTTTATATTTTTTCCTACCTCCTTTCGAAGAGTTGGATTGCTTTTCTGGGTGCCTGATGTCCTCTGCCGGCATTCAGAAATTGTTTTGTGGAATTTACTCGACGTTTAAATGCTCTTTTAATGAATTTGTGGGGGAGAAAGTGTTCTCCCCGTCCTACTCCTCCGCCATCTTGGCTCCTCCTCCTCTGGCTTTTTTGATAACCCAATGGGTGTTGGTAATTTAATCTCAGGTTCTTCTGACCTTTCTAAATCCAGCTTGAACATCTGGAAGCTCATGGTTCACATTCTATTGAAGCCTGGCTTTGGGAATTTTGAGCAGTACTTTGCGAATGTGTGAGATGAGTGAAGTTAAGTAGTAGTTTGCACACTCGATGGATTGCCTTTTATTGCGGTTGGAATGAAAACAACTTTTCCAGTGGTCTGGCCACAGCTGTGTCTTCCAAATCTGCTGGCATATAGAGGGCAGCACACTCACAACATCATCTTTTAGAATTTGAAAGAGCTCAACTGAATTCCACCACCTCCACGAGCTTTGTTTGTAGTTATGCTTCTACAGTCCGACTTGACTTTGCATTCCAGGACGTCTGGCTCTAGGTGAGTGATCACACCATTGTGCTTAACTGGATCATGCAGATCTTTTGTGCATATTTCATCTGTGTATTCTTCCCTCCTCTTCTTAATAGCTTCTGCTTCTGTTACATCCGTACCATTTCTGTCCTTTATTGTGCCCCTCTTTGCATGAAATTTGCCCTTGGTATCTCTGATTTTCTTGAAGAGATCTGTAGGCTTTCCCATTCTATTTATTTCCTGTATGAACTGGTATTGATAACTGAGGAAGGTTTAATCTCTCCTTGCTATTCTTTGGGACTCTGCATTCAAATGGGTATTGTTTTCATTTTCTCGTTTTTGTTTAGCGTCTTTGGTCTTTTCAGATCTTTGTAAGGCCTTATCACTTTGTTATTTTGCATTTCTTTTATATGGGAATGGTCTTTATCCCTGATTCCTGTACAATGTCACCCCTCCACCCATAGGTCTTCAGGCACTCTGTCTATCAGATAGAATCCCCTGAATCTATTTATCACTTCCACTGTATAATCATAAGCGTTTTGATTTTGCACCTGTAAAATATGCTAATCCCCTATTTCATGCAGAGAAATCTTCACCCAGACTTTTTTCAAAGAAATACAGAGAACTCTTTCTGTTATTCAGGAAATACATGAAATATAGCTGTACCTATTTGATGTTTTAGCTCAGATATCAATTTCTGATTCATTGAAAAATTTCTATTTCATGTGTACACCTCAGTTCAGTTTAGTTCAGTCACTCAGTCATGTCTGACTCTTTGCGACCCCATGAATTGCAGTATGCCAGGCCTCCCTATCCATCACCATCTCCCGGAGTTCATTCTAACTCACTTCCATCGAGTCAGTGATGCCGTCCAACCGTCTCATCCTCTGTCATCCCCTTTCCCTTCTATCCCCAATATCTCCCATCATCAGAGTCTTTTCCAATGAGTCAACTCTTCCCATGAGGTGGCCAAAGTACTAGAGTTTCAGGTGTAGCATCAGTCCTTCCAAAGAAATCCCAGGGCTGATCTCCTTCCAAATGCACTGGTTGGATCCCCTTGCAGTCCAAGGGACTCTCAAGAGTCTTCTCCAACACCACAGATCAAAAGCATCAATTCTTCAGTGCTCAGCAATCTTCACAGTCCAACTCTCACATCCATATATGAAGACTGGAGAAACCATAGCCTTAACTAGACGAACCTTTCTTGGCAAAGTAATGTCTCTGCTTTTGAATATGCTATCTAGCTTGGTCATAACTTTTCTTCCAAGGAGTAAACGTCTTTTAATTTCATGGCTGCAGTCATCATCTGCAGTGATTTTGCAGCCCCAAAAAATAAAGTCTGACACTGTTTCCACTGTTTCACCATCTATTTCCCATGAAGTGATGGGACCAGATGCCATGATCTTCGTTTTCTTAATGTTGAGTTTTAAGCCAACTTTTTCACTCTCCTCTTTCACTTTCTTCTAGAGGCTTTTTAGTTCCTCTTCTCTGCCATAAGGGTGGTGTCATCTGTATATCTGAGGTTATTGATATTTCTCCCAGCAATCTTGATTCCAGCTTGCACTTCTTCCAGCCCACTGTTTCACATGATGCACTCTGCATGTAATTTAAATAAGCAGGGTGGCAATATATAGGCTTGCGATCCTCCTTTTCCTAATTGGAACCAGTCTGTTGTTCCATGTCCAGTTCTAACTGTTTTTTCCTAACCTGCATATAGGTTTCATGTGTACAAATCTAGAAAAAGTTTCATATGTGAATAGTCGAGATTTCATATTTCATATGAGAACATTTCTCCCCAGATTGTTAAATGTGAAATACACAGAATTCCAAGTCTCATATCAGAAGACCTTCATTCAAGCTTTCTTGATGGAAATATACAGAATTTCAGAGCTCAAGCATGAAAATCTGTGGGAAAATTCCACATTTCTTGTAGGAGAATGAATGCACTTTTTTCAAATGTGAAGTAGACAGTATTCAATATTTCATGAAGGAAAGACAGTACAAAGATTTTCAAATGAGAAATATGAAAAAATTCCATATCTCATGTGAGAAATCCTGTGACCATATTTTGATATGTGAAATAGACATTTTCATATTTCCTGTCAAAGAATCTGCATCCTGATTTTCATATCTCTAATGTGAAAAATTCCACATTTTAATAAGAAAATATTGTATGTATACTTTCATGTGAGATGTACAGAGAATTCCACATTTCAAGTTGGAAAAATTGTCCCCAGATTTGTATATGTGACTAATAGAGAATTTTATATTTCACATTCTGGAATATACATCTAGATTTTCAAATGTGAAACTGAGAATTTCATCTTTTATGAAGGACTATGTCATTTCAGATGTCTGTACTTGAAACAGATAATACCTTCATCAAGAGGCACCTTAATTCCTATTATTCTTCTGTCATTTGGGTGTTGTCATCTGGATAACTAAGTTATCATATCGCCCACATAAATTTTGTGTCTAGCTTGAGATTCATCTAGGATTTTATTTTTTCATGAGGTCCTCTGCACAGAAATCAAATAACCAGGGCAACACTAGATAGCTTTGACTTATTCCTTTCCCGATTTTGAATCACTTCATTGTCCCGTGTCCAGGTCTAACTGTTGCAAATTTAATAGCGTACACATTTCCCAGGAGACAGGTAAGGAATTCTGATGTTCTTTTCTCTAAGAATTTTCCAAAATTACTTTTCTTTTTCAATGGTTTGTGTGTGATTCACAGTGTCCAAGTCATTAGCAGAAACAATTAAGCAGATATAGATGATTGTATAGTCTATACATCAATTTATGTGTACCTGTTATGACTGAATCACTAACTACACATTTCTGTGTTTTTTTGTTTGTTTATTTTTTGGTCATTGTTGTTATTGTTGTTTTCTCTCTTTATCAAGTAGTCAAGTACCAAGTAGTCAAGTCAAGTATGAACTTGCCAACTTATTCTACAGGAATTAAATTATGCCCATGGCAGTCTCTGACCCTTGAGACTCGCTGAATGGAATTAAGCTTTGAGATTTGAAATCAGACATCGGTACTCTGGGAAAATGTCAGGAACATTCAAAATATAGCTAGATATATTAAAGTGCTGACTTTTTGAGCCCAGTTATGCTATTATATTTTATGTGGAATGTTCTGCATTTCTTCATGCTGAGGACAATTTATCATTAAGAGAAATTTTCTAGGGGGAAAACAACAACAACAACAAATGTGCTTGATTGCATGTTGGAAGTCAAAGAAATACCAGTTACGTGTGTACGTAAGCAACGTCCCATCAAACAGAGTAATTCATGTCCACTAATGTTTCATGTTTTGCTGTCAAGGAAAAAGAATAATAGAGCTTTCCAGGAAACACTGAGAAGTTCAAAGAAGGCAGAAATGTAGAAGGATATGAAATGCACCTCTCTCAATGTATAGATCAGAAGTAACACTTCTACATGGTCAATAGTTTTCCCAGAGCATCAGATAAATACTAGCAGAAGACCCTAGTCCCCAGAGTGTTCCATGTGGGTTTCAGACATACCTGGGCGGGAAGGAATTAAGATGGGAAAAGAAGTATAAGAGGAAGCAAAACAAAACCTGAGCCTTGTGGTGGGAGATGGAGAAGCAGGGAAGAGATTTCCAGAATGAGGCAAGCCCCTTCAGTAAAGGGTAAATTGCTTTGGACTGAAAGGAAGCAAGGTAAGACAGCTGATGAAATATTATTTATATAGAGCAAAAGTTACACAGATAATGTGTGTCGTGGCTCTATATGGCCCAAACTGCAATGCAGCTCAACCAGTGTGCATGGGGTCTGGAAGCTGGACACAGGATTTAGAGTGCCATCCTGGGAGAGGACTGTTGTTGGTTATGTGGAGATGGCCTGAAGGAGAAAGGGTGACAGAGAATGAGATGGCTGGATTGCATCACCAATGCAATGGACACGAACTTGGGCAAACTTCAGGAAATGGTGAGGGACAGGGAGGTCTGGCACACTGTGGTCCATGGGGTTGCAGATACAACTGGGCAAATGAACAACAACAATTTCTTGAGATAAAGCTGTTCCAGGGGGAGTAGAAGAGGAAAACATTTGTGAGACAATGGAAGCGCCAAGTTCTCCCCTAGAGACGGAGGAAGTGGGAAGAGTCTGGCCACCTGGATTAGTGCTCTCCTGAAAGGTGTGCCTTCTGGCCACCTTGTAGAGTCCACTTCTCACACAGCCCTGATCTGTAGTCAGCAGGCACCAGCATGTGTCCTGAGGGCCTGACCTCCTACTGGGTACCAGGTTCTCGGTTGGTGTGAGATGCCCAGCCCTGTTGGTGGATGCTCAGGCTGACCACATGTCACTCCACAGCCACAAGCCCAAGGGAGCTTCCTCCTTGACCACAGCAATGGACCTGAACTGGACTCAGCCTTGGGGTTTTCTATGGAAGGAAAGGTGGGAAAGGTCATGTCTGTCTTTTGTTTGTTTGTTTGTTTGTTTTCTATTGTTGGCCAGCCAGTGCAGCTTGCAGGATCTTAGTTCCCCAACTATGTATAGAATCCCTGCCCTCAGCAGTGAAAGTGCAGAGTCCTAACCACTCCAGGACTACCAGAGAGTTCCTAGTAGGTCATTTCTTGAGCCTGGCAGATGGCCCAGAAGTCTGACGTTGGCTGCTGAGAGGCAGCCTTCTATGGGTGAGGCTTGGGTGAAGTCACAAAACATCCCTCTCTCCCTGATCTCTGGGAGCCCTATGACCATGGCCCATATCATAGAAACTTCTGGAGGTAGAGAGAACTGAAGGACGACATACCCCCTCCCCACTCATATTGCTTTCCTGGCTACAGACCCAAAGGCCTTCCAATAAATTCATCTGCTCTCAACCCATCTACAGAAAGAATGCTGTCCTCCTTCCTGGAAACCTTCCCTGAAGAAAAGGTTGAAATCATGTCCTCTGCTTCTTCCTAACATAACATGTGAAGGCTTTTCTGTACATCCAGTGTTAAGCTTATGCTAGACAGCTATAGGTTTTCTTCCTTTTTTTTTTTTATTTTTTGTTAAAACACATACTCCCCTTCACAACCAGGATGGTTTGAGCACAGGCCTTGCTCTGTTCTCAAGGCTCTGTCCCTCACAGTCTAGGAGAGAAGTAAAGAAAGTTGGGGCCAGAACGAGAGTTGGGTGGGGACTTTTAGCAGCAGTGGTCTGCAAGAAGGGGTCCACAGGAGCAGGCTGTGTCCTGGAAAATCTGGGTGGGTGGGCATTTGTTGATGTTTAGAAGTCACCTGGGAGCTGAGTCATCACCTGCATACTCCCCACCTGTCCTTGAGGTGAGCCCTCTCCAGGGACTCCTGATCTAAAGAACGCATTAATGTACTAAGGTGGCCACAAGATATACAAGAGACCTAAACAACAGGAAATTGTTTTCTCCCAGTTCTGGAGGCTAGAAGTCCAGGATCAAGGTGTTGACAGTGTGGTTTCTTGGGAGATCTCTTTCCCTGATGCACAAACAGCTGCATTCTTGTGTCCTCCTGTCCCTTTATGTCCATGCATCTTTGATGTCTTGTGTGTCCTAATTTCCTTTTTTTTTTTTTTTTTTTTCTGGCCATGCTGCTTCACTTCTGGGTCTTAGTTTCCAGTCCAGGGATTGAAATGGGGCCCTTGGCCGTGAAAATTCTGAGCCCTAACCACTGGCCTTGCAGGGAATTCTGCTCTCTCTTTTTATGTAGAGAACCATCAGATTGGACTAGGGCTTACCCTAGTGCCTTCGTTGAGTTTAACTACCTTGTTAAGAATATAATCTACAAATATAGTCACATTCCAAAGTGTAGGGGGATAGGACTTCTACAGATAATTTTTTAAATGAATTAATTTATTTGATGGCACCAATTGTTAGTTGTGGCATGTGGGGTCTTTGGACTTCCTGGCAGCACGTGGGATCTAGTTCCCTGACCAGGGACCGAAGTCCAGCCCCCTGCACTGGGAGTGGAGAGCTTTAGCCACTGGATCATTGGGAAAGTCCCCTCAACATATGGATTTTGTAGGACACAATGAAGCCCAAAACAGGGTTGATGGTAGGGTGATGTGCCTGGCTACACATTGTGGTGTAGCTTCACGTTGCACCCTACCTGCTCCTTAGAAATATCTGAGACGCTTAGTAACGTTGACTCCCTGGTCCCATTCCTGGAGATACTTATTCTGTGGGTATGGAGTAAGATCGGCAAAATCAACCAGAACTTTTCAAAATCAATCAGTACTTTTCAAAACTCTCTAGTACTCACTGTTTAATATGGACACCTTAAGCAGCCTGGGCAACACCTGGAGTTTGTGAGAAACTCAAGACTCTCAGGCCCCACTCACAACTGTCGGACGAGAATATGTTTTTACACAAGACATGTAGGGAAATCCTTAGATTCACTGAGGGTTACAAAGCACAGCCCAGGAGATTTGCAAGTGTGGCCCAAACTGAGAAGTTTGGATCCAGATCTCTGAGCTTTGCTTATACCCTAACTTCCTTTAGTGCGAAGGACATCCAGAAGCCCCAGGACAGAGTGTGGAGGTCCTAGAATCTCTGAAGAGTGGTGGGGAGGATGAAGCTCCCAGCTCAAGGTACAACATCTGATTGGTTTATTGAATTACCAATAACACGCTTCTCCCAAGGCAGGTGCTCAGTGTGTCACATGAAGAAAAAATTAATTCCTGACGCTCAACCCTCAGGGTCTCCTGAAGGAGTAGATTCTTGGATATTTTAAGCATGTTTTTACTGTTGTTTGGGTTCCCCTTGTGCCTCAGCTGGTGAAGAATCTGCCTGCAATGTGGGAGACCTGAGTTTGATCCCTGGGTTGGGAAAATCCCCTGGAGACAGGAAAGGCTACCCAGTCCAGTATTCTAGCCTGGACGATTCCATGGACTGTATATAGTCCATGGGGTCAGGAAGGGTCAGACACGACTGAGGGACTTTCACTTTCACTGTTGTGGTTTTGTTGCTAAGTTGTGTCTGAGTCTTTTGTGACCCCATAGACTGTAGCCTGCCAGGCCCTTCTGTCCATGGTATTTCCCAGGCAAGAATACTGGACTGGGTTGCCATTTCTTCCTCCAGGAGATCTTTCCAACCCTTTCATTGAAACCAGGTCTCCTGCATTAACAGGTGGATTCTTAACTGCTGAACCACCAGAGATCAATCTTTCCCAAAGTATTGGATGATTTTACACCCTGGGACTCACGTCACATCAGAATCAAGTGAGGCAAACATTGAACTTTCAGATGCCCAAGCCCCCTCCTCAGGCAATTTTAGTTTCTTAGGTATGATATGCAGCCCTGGAATCTCTATGTTTAATAATGTCCCAGGTGATTCTGAGATTTGAACAATCTTTAGAAGCATATGAAAATGAAAGTGTTAGTCATCCAGTTGTGTTTGACTCTTTGCAAACCCATGGATAGTAGTTCCCCAGGCTCCTCTATCCATGGAATTCTCGAGGCAAGCATACTGAAGTGGATAGCCATTCCCTTCTCCAGGAGATCTTCCTGAACCAGGGATCAAACTCCGGTCTCCTCTACTGCAGGCGGACTTTTTACTGTCTGAGCCATTAGGGAAGCCTAGAAGCATAAATATGTAGTCAACATGTTCCTTCCTTTCCCCTAAGTTTTTGCAAACATTTTAAAATTGACATCCAAAATGTTTTTATTGTAAGTGTAAACACAGCAAAGGATGTACCTTTGGGCATACAATAAAAATAAACCCTTTAAGTAATCAAACTAGGAATTCCCTGGCAAACCAGCGTTTACTGCTCAATGCTATCACTCTGGTGATCTGGGTTCAGTCCCCGGTCAGGAAACTAAGATCCTGCAGGAAGTCTCATGGTGTATCCATAAATAAATAAAACTGTTAATATCATGTTTACAAATACATCCAGAAGAATGTAAAGAGCATAGAGTTCAAAAATATATATATTTTTATTCATTTATTTGGCTGCCTCGAGTCTTAGTCATGGCATGCAGGATCCTTTGTCCTTTCTACTGCCCTCTGGTATATGGGATCTTAACCACCATGTATTAAACGCACATTCCCTACATTGGAAGGCAGATTCTCAACCCATGGACCACGAGGGAAGTCCCTAGCCTTGGGTTTTGATACTCACCAACATTGCAGAAGGCAATGGCAAGGCAATCCAGCATTTTTGCCTGGAGAAGTCCATGGATAGAGGAGCCTGGCTGGCTACAGTCTATGGGGTCACAAGAAGTCAGACACAACTGAGCAACTAGGCACAGCACTCACCATCAACCGTCTTAAAAGAGTCTAAAACGAGCTCTTTCTAATGGTCAGTTCTGTATTTTTTCCCCTGCTTCATTGAGATGTAATGGACACATATTGTGTAAATTTAAGGTGAACACATGTTGATTTGATAAGAACAGTGTTTTTGATGTTATATCTGGTTACAACACTTGAGATCACGTTCATCAGTGAAGTTCATTTTTGTTCTAATTCAGTGACTCTGTTACCTTATAAGGAATGGAAATACACATATTTCTACTCTGAAACCCTCCCTCCCTCTATGTATCTGTGTGCACAGGGTTGTAAAGGCAGTGGGAAGGAAAGCTTGAGATATAATCTTGGTGGTGCAAAGGGGAAGGAGAGAGAAGACGGGGAGTGAGTGAGGAAGGCAGAAGGATGGGGACCAGGGTGTGACCTGACACCCCTGACCTGGTTTAAGAAAGCATGAGCCCCTGCCTAGAAAAAGCTCCTGGGGTTCAGCATGAAGATCCACAGTGAGGACCCCTGAAATCCAGCAGGTGCTGAGTCTTCAAGTGCAGATCATTTGGGAGTAAGCTTGCTTTCTGCTCTCCTCACCATGCCCACCCGCCCCCAACCCACCACCCTTGCTCCCAGAAGAGGACAGGGGTTTGCTGTTTGCAGCTGGAGAATTTTCTGGTATTGGAGGTGAACCCCTGATTTTTCCATTCCTGATACCAGCCCGAGCTCTGTTGGAATAGCTATGTGGACCACCTTCCCCTGCCCTTAAGCTATTGAATCCCAAATAACTAAGGATGCAGATAAACTGGAGATAAGATGGTGGGCCTCTGGATGCCAGAGAGGGAAGTGGGGACTCTCACCACCCTGAGACCTGGAAAACAGCCCCTGGGTGGGGCCCTGCAGCCGCACCCACATTCTTTCCTCTCTTTAACAATTTGGTAGAAAGGTTTCTAGTTGAAAGATCCCATGGGGAAAAACTGGCTCAGAAACCTGATTGGAGCACCATTTGGATACTATGGATTGGATTAGAATGGGCTTTCAAAGGCTTGGAATCTTCTGATCCAGCCTCACTGAGAAAAGGCTTTTGGAGAGCCAGGTAGGAGTTTCATGGACACTGGACACAGGAAGCAGTGCTGATATTTCCAGAGAAATCTTTCTGGGGCGTGGAGACAGAGATACTCCAGCTTCATCCTCCAGTGGGACTCAGAATAAGAAGTGTTTAGCTGCACTGAGTCAACTGGACTTCAGGAGCTGGTGAGCCATGGGGTTTGGAATGCTTCATTTTGTTCTCTACAGCCATGAGTGTGCAAAATTGCTCTGTAAAGGCCTAGAGAGTAAACGGGCATTAAGCGCCAATGCAGTCTGCCATTAGCAGAGTGAAATAGCCTCGGGTACCCACTCCAGTGTTCTTGCCGGGAGAATCCCAGGGACAGGGGAACCTGGTGGGCTGCTGTCTATGGGGCCACACAGAGTCGGACACGACTGAAGTGACTTAGCAGCAGCAGCAGCAGCAAATGATCACGGCTGTGTTCCAATAAAACTTTATTTGTGACACTGAAATTTAGATATCCTATAATTTTCACATATCGCAAAATATTCCTTTGTTTGCCCCCAAATTAAAAAAATGTAAAAATATTAAATATATTTTTAAAAGTTAAAAAAAAAAAAAAAACTAAAACCTAAAAATCATTCTTAGCTTGCTGGTTGGGAGAAAAAGCAAACAGGAAGCAAGCCAATTTGTAAATTCCTGTTTAAACCATTTGCCTATATAATGCAGCTAGCATCCCATTAGTGACTTGTGACATGAATTTAGTAGGCTGGATTCTGCTTATGAAAAACAGAAATTTCCATTAAATCTAAGATGACATCAGCTGTAAAATGCAGCATTATTCCTTTTCTTTTTTTTTTTTTCTGCCACACCCAGTGGCATGTGGGATCATAGGTCTCTGACAGGGATTGAAGCCATGACCCTGGCCTGGAAGTGAGGAGTCTTAAATACTGGATCACCAGGGAAGTCCCACAGAATTATTTTTCATACCACTATAAAATATACACATATATACATATGTATGTGTGTGTGTTCAGTTGCTTCAGTAATGTTTGACTCCTTGCAACACTATGGACTTGGAGAAGGCAATGGCACCCCACTCCAGTACTCTTGCCTGGAAAATCTCATGGACGGAGGACCCTGGTGGGCTGCAGTCCATGGGGTCGCTGGGAGTCGGGCACGACTGAGCGACTTCACTTTGACTTTTCACTTTCATGCATTGGAGAAGGAAATGGCAACCCACTCGTGTTCTTGCCTGGAGAATCCCAGGGACAGTGGAGCCTGGTGGGCTGCTGTCTCTGGGGTCACACAGAGTCGGACACGACTAAAGCCACTTAGTAGCAGCAGCAGCAGCAGCAACGCTATGGACTGTAGCCCACCCGGCTCCTCTGTCCATAGGATTCTTCAGGCAGGAATACTGCAGTGGGTTGCCATGCCCTCCTCCAGGGGGTCGTCCTGACCCAGAGATGGAACCTGCATCTCTTACATCTTTTGCATTGTCAGGAGAGACCTTTACCGCTAGGGCTATCATTTATACACAACCAAACAAACTATAATATGCTGCTGATGAAATGTGATCTGGTATCAGAAATGGTCAAATGTAAACTGTAGAATGTCCCTTAATGTCAATGAAACGTGTTAACAGCATGGAAGCTATCAACAAATGAATTATATGGAGAGAAATTGTGTTACAAACCTTTTATTTCAATGACCACTACTGCCCCTGTCAGCATCCAACTACATACTGGCTGACTTTCTCCCTTGCATGATACTTTTAATTCATTAAGATTTGGAATTCATTAAATGCTTGGAGAAATTGCTTGTCAGCTTCTTTGCTAAGATCAAGTGTAAGAACCTGGGGAGCCAGGAATTAGTGGGTAAGCCTGTGGTACGGATAAAAGATTGTATTCATAACAGCTACTGTTTATTTATGCAGCAGACATGTAGCACTGACAGACAGCAGAACTTGTTCTAGAAACAACAATACAGCAACCCAATAGCTCTGGAGTTGAATATGGCATGTGAGTTGGGGGAGGCTGTGATTTCTGACATCAGGGTCAGGGAAGCCTGGCAGAGATTGTGGACTGAAGCAGGTCAGGAGTTGGGTGACAGTACTTGAGACAGTGTCCAAGGCAGGGGGAGTAGCAGAAGTCCTGAGAAGGCCCTGTCCTCTCTCCTTGGTACCCTTGGGAGATTGGGTCTGGGAACCCTGCACCCACAGATACCAGAATCCATGGATGCTCAAGTTCCTTATATAAAATGGTATAGTCTTTGCACGTAACTTAAGGGGATGCTCCCACATACTTTAAATCATCTCCACATTCCTTGTAATACCTAATACAATGCCAATGCTGTGTAAATAGTTTCAAGTACAATGTACATGCTATATATATACACATATATGTATATGCATATACATATATGTGTATATATGCATATGTATGTATTTTGTATGTATGTATGTATGTGTGTGTATGTATATGTATATATAGTTGCCAGCATGAGGCAGGTTCAAGTTTTGCTATGAGAACTTTCTGGAATTTTTTTTTTTATATATTTTTGATCCATGTATAGAGTCTGGTGCCTTCTGGACTCAGAGAATGGAGGGAGTGAGGGGCACCCCCAAGGGACAGCTGGGGGCTCTTTTGGACATTTTATGTTGGTCAGCATTTCTGAGTGAGATTGGAGATCTATAAGCAAAGTGGTGCCTACCAGCTCTCCTGTAGAGTTGAACAGGAGCACTGGGGCCACTATGGGGAGACAAGGCAAAAGTAGGGTCTGGAGAAGGAAGTTTAAAATGATCATGTCACTTAACTGAGTTTGAGATGTTTCCTTATGTCTAAGGGTGTTAATAGTTATCTCAATGTTTCAGCTGATGATTAAATCAGGTACTAATTTTGTCTTTTGGAAGAAATATAATCATCACCACTTATCTGCAGAGAATAAGTTCCAAGACCCCCAGTGGACATCTGTAACCACACATAGTATCAAACCCTATATACACAATGGTTTTTCTATACAAACATACCTGTGATGCAGTTTATTTTATAAAAGAACAGTAAGAGATTGGCAACTTCCTAATAATAACAGGAAAGTGAAAGTGAAGTTGCTCAGTCGTGTCCAACTCTTTGCAACCTGATGGACTGCAGCTTACTATGCTCCTCTGTGATGGGATTTCCCAGGCAAGAATTCTGGATTGGGTTGCCATTTCCTTCTCCAGGGATGGAACCCAGGTCTCCTGAATAGTAGCAGACACCTTACGATCTGAGCCACCAGGGAAGGTGTAATAATAACATAGAACAATTATAACAACATATTTTTATAACAGTTTTGTGAATGTAGTCTCTATGTAAAATATATTACTGAACTAATTTCGTGATTTTTTTTTCACCCTAACTATGCACTATGCTCTGTGGCCATACCTTTTGCAGTTTGCAGTTTGACAGCAAAACTAACCCAGATTTCTTTTCTCTGCTTCACATTCACCACAGATATTAGCAACCTCAGCATACTTTTTTTTCTTTTTATATCAAATTGAGAACTTTGATCTTTTCACTTAAAGGTAGCACTTAAAGGATTCTCTCTGGCATGTCTAAATAACCAACATCACTCCACTTACGGTTTGGGGCCATTATTGAGTAAAATAAGGGTGACTTGGTCACAAGCTCTGTGACATCTCAACAGTCATTGTGGTAACCGAGTGACAAATGGGTGAGATGTGCAGGACTAAGTTCGATTCACATTTCTGGGCAGGAGGAAGCAGGATGGTGTGAGATTCCAATCCTACTCCTCAGAATGACATGCAATTTAAAACTTATGAGTTATGTATTTCTGGAGTTTTCCATTTAATATTTTCAGTGAACAACTGAGGGTTAACTGAAACCACAGAAAGTGACACCTGAGATCAGAGGGGATGACCTTGTTCTGTGGTTGCCTTTAGGTGGAAAAAACACTGGAAGGGGCCACTTGAAGCCAAAAGTGATTGTAAAATGGCCGATCTCTTCCTATGTTAGGAAGCACAAGCATGACCACAACCCGAGACAAAGACCGCAGGGTCCAAACCCAGAGATGAGGATAATGATGATGCTGAGGTCATCTTTGTTGGAGTGCAGCATGTCAATGAGGATGCTGAAACTCTCTTTGTCAGAGTGATTTCAAGTTCAAAGCCAGTCATTTCTAACATTTTGAACAGAGTGACCAGGGATGCATCTTCAAGAAGAAAGAAGGGCCACGTGAGTCCAAATCCCTCCTGCACATTGCAACCTGCAAATCTCAGGACCCCAGCATCAGAACCAGTGGCTGTATCATTAGCTTCTCAGTCTGAATGGGGAGGAAAAAACAGTCCTGTTATTTTCGAGCCTTCATCTAAACCTGATTATAAAACGAGCTCTCTGGAAGCTGTGCTTCACAATTAAGAATTGCTCTCTCTTCGGCCTCATTGTCTATCTGGAGCTAGTCTCTCAATAGCAGGCAAGGATGAAAAGTCCTCTTAATTCAAAGCAATGTCCCACTTCAGATGTAAAATGTAACAGTGGGAATCCCAAAAGACCCAAACTCAGCAATGGAATCCCAGGGGGACCTGCCTCCACCATGGCCCCTGTAGGTATTTCTCCTACAAAGGACACGATTATGACCTTGGAAGGTCTCCTGACCTCACCGAGCCATGTTCACCGCGGGGCATCATTTTCACAGACTCACGCAAATGACCAGGCATGCTTCAGTCTTATGGATCCAGACAGAACATGTAGTTGGAGGGGCTGGAGAAAACGGACTTTTTGACTCTTGCAAGTCAGAGCAAGACTGTTGATCCCATGAAAGGAAATCTGATCATGTTACTTGATGACTTTTACTATGGACAGCATACAAGAGATGGGTAGTCAGAACAGAAGACTCACACAGTCTTTAAATGCCTCAGTTGCTTGAGAGTTCTAAAAAATGTCAAGTTTATGACCCATGTGAGGAACCATCTGGACCTGGAGAGGCAGAAGGGTGACAGCTGGGAAATCCACACTACCTGCCAGCACTGCCACCACCAGTTTCCCACCCTGTTCCAGTTGCAGTGTCACACTGAAAGTGTCCATGCTTCCCGGGAGCCCTCCACGGTCTGTTATATCTGTGAATTGTCCTTCAAAACAGATCAGGTTCTCTTATAGCACATGAAGGACAGTCACAAACCTGGCAAAATGCCCTATGTGTGCCGTGTTTGCAATTACAGACTGTCAGCCTTGGCCAATGTAGAGGTACATTTTAGAATATGGCATGGAAACATGAACAATTTGCTTTGTCTGTTTTGCTTCGAAATTTTCAAACTGGTGACATCCTTCATAAATCACACTTGGAGGCACTGAAATAAGAGGGTCTTTCCATATCCCAAGTGCTGGCTACAGTGTTTGAAAATGAAGGAAAAGACAGAGCACCAAACAAAGAATCATCAGTCTTTCAAAAAGCCAGAGCAATTGTGAGGGTTGCCTCCTGAAACAGAGGTCATGATCCAAACTTCAGTTCAGCTGGGACTGAGAGAGACAGCATCCATCATTGTGAGGAACACTGACTCCCAAGTGTCACCCAGAAAAACTACAAAGAAGATTGACTACAAACACAAAATATTCCAGACGTGTTGCAGCAAGGGATCTGGCTAAAAATTAAGTTCTACCCACCTCCAGAAATTCAAAAAAGCCCTATTGAGGTTCAGCCAGCTGTACATAGAGACCCTGCCTGGCTTTTGTTGTTCAGTTTCTCAGTCGTGTCTGACTCCCTGTGACCCTATGAACTTCAGTATGCCAGGCTTCCCTGTCCATCACCATTTCCCGAAGCTTGCTCAAACTCGTTCCGTTGGGTTGCTGATGCCATCCAACCATCGTGTCCTCTGTCACACCTTCTGCTCCTGCCTTCAATAGTTCCCAGTATCAGGTTTGTTTTTTTTTTTTTTTCCCAATGAGTTGACTCTTCCCATCAGGAGGCCAAAGTATTGGACATTCAGCATCAGTTCTTCCACTGAATATTCAGAGTTAATTTCCCTTAGGATTGACTGGTTGGATCTCCTTGCAGTCCAAGTGACTCTCAAGAGTCTTGTCCAACATCACAGTTCAAAAGTGTCCAGTCTTTGGTGCTCAGGCTTCTTTATGGTCCAACTCTCACATCCATACATGACTACTGGAAGAACCATAGCCTTGACTCCACTGACCTTTGCTGGCAAAGTAATGTCTCTGCTTTTTAATATGCCATCTAGGTTTGTCACAGCTTTTATTCCAAGGAGCAAGCATCTTTTAAATTCGTGGCTGCAGTCACCATCTGCAGTGATTTTGGAGCTCAAGAAAATAAAGTCTGTCACTGATTCTTTGTTTCCTCGTCTATTTGCCATGAAGTGATGAGACCTTTGACTGTGTGGACCACAACAAACTCTGGAAAATTCTTAAAGAGATGGGAATACCAGACCATCTGACATGCCTTTTGAGAAATCTGTATGCAGGTCAAGAAGCAACTGTTAGAACTGGACATGGAACAAGAGACTGGTTCTGAAAAGGGAAAGGAGTATGTCAAGATTGTGTACTGTTGCTCTACTTATTTAACTTATATGCAGAGTACATCATTAAAAATGCTGGGCTGGATGAAGCACAATCTGGAATCAAGATTTCTGGGAGAAATAGCGACAATCTCAGACATGCAGATGCTGCCACACTAATAACAGAAAATGAAGATCCTCTTGATGACAGGGAAAGAGGAGAGTGAAAAGGTAGGCTTAAAACTCAATATTCAAAAAATGAACATTGTGACATCTGGTCCCATCACTTCATGGCAAACAAATGGAGAAAAAGTGAAAATAACAGCAGATCTTATTTTCTTGAACTCCAAAATCACTGTGGATGGTGAATGTAACCACAAAATTAAAAGTAGCTAGCTCCTTGGAAGAAAAGCTATGACAAACATAGATAGCATTTAAAAAAAAAGCAAAGGCATCACTCTGCTGACCAAAGTTGTTATAGTCAAAGCCACAGTGGCTCAGACAGTAAGGAATTCACTTGTAATGTGGGAGACCTGGGTTTGACCATGGGAAGGACATCTCTGTAGTCCAGTAGTAAGACTCAGTGCTCCCCAATTAGGGAGTCCAAATTCATTCCCTGGTCAGGGCATTAGATCCCACATACTGCTACTAAAAATACTGCATGTGAGAGTTAAAAATCCTGCCTCCCACATGCTACAGTGAAGACTGAAGAGTCCTTGTGCTGGAACTAAAACCAAGCACAGCCAAGTAAATGAATAAATATTTGAAAGAAAGAAAGAAAAAGATATGAGAATTCCCTGGTGGTTCAGTGGTTAGGACTTGATGCTTTCACTGCCAATGGCCAGGGTTCAACACCCTGGTTATGGAACTAAGATCCCACAGGTTCCGTGGCATGGCCAAACAAAAACCTAGAAAGATAAATACGGAGGAAATAACTCCCAAAGTTTGAAAATGAAGCAATATAACTTCACCCAGGCTGAGGATAGATTAAGGATTGCCAGGAACCCAAAGTGTGAAAGTGGCACCTCTGTAATTCACTAATGCTTCTAAGTCACTTCAGTCGTGTTTGACTCTGTGCAACCCCATAGGTCACACAGCCCACCAGGTTCCCCCATCCCTGGGAACACTGGAGTGGGTTGCCATTTCCTTCTCCAATGCATGAAAGAGAAAAGTGAAAGTGAAGTCGCTCAGTCATGTCAGATTCTTAGGGATCCCATGGACTGCAGCCTACCAGGCTCCTCTGTCCATGGGGTTTTCCAGGCAAGAGTACTGGAGTGGGGTGCCATTACCTTCTCCATCTGTAACTCACAAGCTTCTTTAATATTGTGGTTTAGGCTCCTCCTACTCCTGCTTCTGAACCTGAATAACTTACTGGTCCTGAGAGAAATTGTTATGGGAAAAATAAAATATTTAAGCTGAATGATATTGAAAACAGAAAAATTGTGAGATGGAGATAAAGCAGTTTCATGTGTTAATGTGCATTACATTTGAAAAGAAGAAAGGTTGGCAAAACAATGATCTAAGTCAGTGCTATTCCCAGAAGTTTCTGCAGCAATAGAAAACTTTTAAATAATTGTTACATGTATGCCCTAATAAGGACAACCAGCTTTTCACATATATAAATGCGTATGTTTCTCTTCTCTGAGGTTACCTGTTTATATCCTTTATCTGAATTTTCAGATGGAGTGTTCATCTGGTAGGATTTTTTTTTTTTGGCTTTGCTGTGAGGATTAAGGGATTTAGATCTTCAACCAGGGATGGAATCTCTGCCCCCTGCAGTGGAAGCACAAAGCCCTAACAACCAGATCACTAGGGAATTCTCAATGAATATGTTTTCTATGTCCTTGTCTAATATGCCACTTTGGAGATGTTAAAATGTAGCTAGTATGACTGAGGTATTAAATCTTTGTGTGTGTTCAGCAGCTTCAGTCCTGTCTGACTCTTTGTGACCTCATCAGTGTAGCCTGCCAGGCTCCTCTCTCCATGGGATTACCCAGGCAATAATATGGGCAGGGGTCGCCATTTCCCTTTCCAGGGGATCTTCCTGAACCTGGGTGTCTTTTACATCTCCTGCATTGGGAGGCAAGTTCTTTACCACTAGCACCACCTGGGAAACCTCTTAAGTCTTTACTTTAATTTAATTAAATTAATTTAAAATGAAAAGATATGGCTAGAAGAACCAGATCTTCCTT
Source organism: Bos taurus (assembly GCF_002263795.3). Taxonomy (NCBI): domain Eukaryota; kingdom Metazoa; phylum Chordata; class Mammalia; order Artiodactyla; family Bovidae; genus Bos; species Bos taurus. Next base: position 27,946,964 of record NC_082638.1, read on the forward strand.
ATAAATGAGTTTCAATTAATTTGTATACTCAGTAACTTGTGTTTCTCTTAGATATTTTCCTCAAGATGAGAGTCCATGCCCCTCCCCAAGTGTAGGCTGGGTTTAGTGACTTGTTTCTAAAGAACAGAATATGTCAGAGGGAAGGAGATAACTTTATAGCAGAGGAACTAGTGGTAAGTCATATTGATAGTATGAATCCTTGATGGGAAGTGATAAGAAAGATATTTTGCCTTGGAGGTATAGTTCTAAAAATATATAAACCCCAGTGCAACCAGGAGAAACATATCAAACCCATATTGAGAATCATTGTGCAAAATGCCTGTCCCTGAAGGACTCCTGAGAATTGTCAAAAGTCATGTAAAGCAAGGAAAGTTTAGGAAACTGCTATAGACCAGAGTAAACTAAGGGAGGTATCTGTAGCTTTTGGCTATATATCCTCATGCAGTTCAGTATCCTGTATGGGAATATGAAACTGGAAAAGAACATTTTTGGAAAAGCTGGTAAAATTTGCATAAAACCTGGAACTTAGTTAAAGGTACCCTACTGAAAGATGCTGGAATAATTGTGAGGCTTAATGGAGGTCATTTCACAGATATATATTTTAGGTATTGCAAGTATTTTGTCTACATCACACCCTCTTCATTTTGACTTCACTGGAATGGAAATCTAAAGTATGGTACACTTAACTGAATTGAAATCTTCAAATACAAAGGATCAATAATATTTATATTGTGTGATCTGACCATATGCAATCATGAGAAATTGACAAAGAAACATCTTTTAAAATGCCATTCATTTGGAAAATATCACTAACTACATTAATCCATAATATATATCTCCATGGAATTTTCAGGCAAGACTACTGGAGCAGATTGCCATTTTTTTCTCCAGGGGAATCTTCCTGACCCAGGATCGAACCCAGGCCTCTTGTGTCTCCAGCATTGGCTGGAAAGTTCTTTACCAGTTGAGGTACCAGGGAAGCCCATACAATATATAATCTTTGTCTTAAGAAGAGAATATTAGGATATACTTGAAGTGAATGATAATGAACAAACTATGCAGCAAAAATTGTGAGACACAGTTAAAGTTGTATGGAGAAACGATGGAAACAGTGACAGACTTTATTTTCCTGGGGTCCAAAATGATTGTGGGTGGTGACTGCAGCCACGGAATTAAAAGATATTTGCCCCTTGGAAGAAAAGCTATGACAAACCTGGAGAGCATATTAAAACACAGAGACATTACTTTGCTGACAAAGTCCATCTGGTCACAGCTATGGTTTTTCCAGCAGTCATGTATGGATGTGACAGTTGGATCATAAAGAAGGCTGAGTGCCAAAGAATTGATGCTCTTGATCTGTGGTGTTGGCGAAGACTCTTGAGAGTCCCTTGGACAGCAAGATTCAGCAGTCATTCGTAAAGGAAATCAACTCTGAATATTCACTGGAAGGACTGATGCTGAAGCTGAAGATCCAATAGTTTGGCCACCTGATGTGAAAAGCCAACTCATTGGAAAAGACCTTGATGCTGGGAAAGACTGAGGGCAGGAAGAAGTGGGCAGCAAAGGATGAGATGGTTGGATAGTATCACCAACTAAATGGACATGAGTCTGAGCAAACTCCAGGAGATAGTGAAGGACAGCGAAGCCTGGTGTGCTGCGTGCAGTGCATGGGGTTGCAAAGAGTCCTACATGATTGACGGACTGAACAACAATGACAACAAATTAAAGTAAACTTATAGTATTACATATAAGAGAAATGAGAGTTACAAATAACCATCTCAAAAAGTTGTAAAGATGCGCAACAGAACAAACTTATAGTGATAAGAAGGAATGCAATTAATAAAGAATGAAAAATGAGTATAATAGAGAAGAAAATATTGTAACAAAACCAAGACTTTATTCCCCCATATGACTACTAGGAGACTTCCAGCAGAACAGAGCATTTTAAAAAGATTCTGTAAAGGGCCCAAAAAGAACTATTTTAGGCTTTGCGAATATGATCTTTGACGATTGATCAAGTTTTCAGTCATAGACAATAACCAAAGGAACTGGCAAGTCCCTGTTTCAACTTTAAGGACACCAAAAATTGAACTTCACACAATTTTCACGTCAGAAAATAATATGCTTTTCGGTTTTCCTCAGCCATTAAAAAGTGTAGGCTCTAAAATTAAAAAAAAAAAAAAAGAAAGAAAAAGAAGTAAAGCTCATTCTCAGCTCACTAGGCTGCTGCTAAGTCGCTTCAGTCCCGTCTGACTCTGTGCGACCCCATAGACAGCAGCCCACTAGGCTCCTCTGTCCCTGGCATTCTCCAGGCAGGAATACTGGAGTGGGTTGCCCTTCCCTTCTCCAATGCATGAAAGTGAAAAGTGAAAGTGAAATCGCTCAGTCGTGCCCGACTCTTAGCGACCGCATGCGCTGCAGCCTACCAGGCTCCTCCGTCCATGGGATTTTCCAGGCAAGAGTACTGGAGTGGGTTGCCGTTGTCTTCTCGGCTCAGCTCACTCTAGCTGTGCAAAATCGGGGGCAGGCTGCCCTGCATTGAGCAAAATGGAATTCCAAGAGAAGGGGCTTCAAGATCCAGGTGTACGGTCAAGTTTCTTAAGCAAGGGGAAGGTCACCCCTGAGGGCTGTGAGTGCTAGACACCATCATTGAAGTCCCCTGGTAGACTCGGAGGTCGTTCTCAGCCCTGTGCCCTGGCGACTGTGCAATCTATTGTTTTTCTTTTTTCCCCTTTGGTGAGCTGCGCAATCTTGACAGACCCAAGACACTTCAGATTCAGGTTCAGCCTGACTACGCCCCCAGCAGTTGCCTCCAGAGGGGGCCACCGCGCGCGCATGCGCGGAACTCGGCCTAGCGGCCAATCCGATTGCAGGCGTCAACACCTGGCAACCAATCGTCCTTGGCAGTGGACACGCCGGCAGTTGAAGCGGAGTCCCAGGCCTGAGGAGGCGTTGTTCCCTCGGGCCTGCCTCCTCAGACTTAACCCAGGGACTGTTTAGGTGCAGGTGAGCTGCCGGCAGTTCTGGCATCGCCGCCCACGGGAACCGGTAAGGACTGGGGCCTGGTGCGGCCAAAGCGGTGCCGGAGTGCCCAGGGAAGGGTTTCTCAGATCCCCAATCTGGCGGGGCCTTGCTCGGCGGGACGGCCTCTGAGGGCCCAGGAGGGAGTTTGAGGCCGGGCCTACAGGCCCCAGGCCCCTTTCGCCCTCTCCCCTCTCTAGTCTGGGTGTGAGCAGCTCTCCAGCAGCCTTCCTGTCCTAGGGGTGGGACGAGCCAGCTCGCGGAAAGGGCCTGTCATGCCCCCAGCCCCCCGCCCCTCCCAGGTCTCCTGTGGAACTTAATATATTTAAACACACACACATACACAAATCTTCACGCGGGTTTATGACTCGGGCCCAACCCGGTTCTGCAACCAGACACAGTCAGGCGGGCACAGCAAAAAAAAAAAAAAATCAATCTAGTGGCCTCTCCACTGCCGCGGCGCTTTGGTCGTTTTCCTGTTTGCTCTGCCTCTCCTCGGACTCCAGGGCTGCCCCTGTCCCTGGGGGCCCCGAGATTCAGGCCTTTGGTTCGAAAAGGTGGCAGATGAGGTATTTGTTTGTTTGTCTGTTTGTTTGTTACTGAGAGAAGGGAGGTGGGAGGAAGAAGCTCAGGGAAGAGGAGTTCAATCACTTGCTCTGGTTGAGTGTGAGACACCTGGTCAGCATCTGTAGGATAGGACCAGGTAGGGCCTGGGGGTTAGAATGTTTCAGGAAGATGTGACTCACCCTGACCTTTCCCTCTGCCCAACCCCAGGATGTGACCTTCTCTTGCCTGGGAAGGGCACTCAGGTTTTCAGTGTGCCCCTGAGGTAAGGTGACAGACATTTTTACAATAAGGAACAAAGTTGTGTCTTTCTTGCCTTCCGTTTTTCTCCTTTCATTCATGGGCTGACATGTTGCTGTAGAGAGAGAGTTCTCCTGGGGATTAGCTGACCCTGATTGCGGGTGGTGACTTCAGGGCAATCATGGTTTCAGGTCACTCTGAAGCTCTCTGAGTTGAAACATTAAAAGCAGGCAGGGAGGCTACTGGCTTGCTTTCTCCTGCATTCTTGAAAGAAAAAAAAGTAAGAGCACCATGGGTTTTAAGCTGTGTAGAGCTGACTCCTACCACTTGGTGAGGCTAAAATGGGGCAATGCACATATCCTAAGGTTTTAGCTACAAAAGCAAAGTAATGAAGGTATGGGAATTCCCTTGTGGCCTGGAGATTAGGATTCTTGGCTTTCACTGCAGTGGTCTGGATTTAATTTCTGGTCAGGGAACTGGGACCCCACAAGAAAAGCAGCGTGGCCAAATGAATAAAGTGGTTCATTCAGAGAAAATGTGTTGTGATTTAACATGTTTACATGGGATTACTTGCTCATTTTTGCACCTGTAAGAGCTTTATTTCATTAAGTAATTGAACTCCACTGGATGGGGGTGGGGGAGCATCTGAGTTCATTTCATGCCAGTAAACAAGATGATAGGTAGCTTTATGCCCAGCAACTTGTGCCTACAGCTCTGTTGCATAGTTATCTATTGCTGGTACAGCTTTGAACTTGACAGCATGTTTTGTTTTGGTCACAACATGTGGCTTCATAGGATATTAGTTCCCCAACCAGGGATCGAACACAGGATCCTGGCAGTGAGAGAGCTGAGTCCTAATCAAACCACTGGACTGCCAGGCAACTCCTGTTTTTAGGTGTTTTGGTTTTTTTTGTGTTTTTTAAGTTTTACCATATTTATAGGAGAACTCTTCTGTGTGTAAGTATGATGTGAATGATATTATACCTCGAACTGTTTGTGTTGTACATATTATCTCAAAATTGAATAGTTTGAAAAAACTTACACTTGATATCTATTGATCTAGAATCCAGTTGGGTAGTTTAGCCTCAGGGTCCCTCCTGAGGTGGTAGTCAAGCTTTTATCTGGTTTGGCAACCTCTGAAAACTTGGCTTATTGAATGTAAGTTCTCTCACTTGGCTGTACTCATGAGGCCTCAGTTCCTCCTTCTGTGGGCCTCTCCAAGGGGCTGCTCGTGTGGAGGCTGCTGTCTTTTCCCAGAATGAGTGATTCAGGAAAGAACTTGAACCCACGATAAAGTGCAGTCTTTTTTCAGACGTTACACATCTTCACTTCTGTATTTGCTTAGTCTCACAGGTCAACCCTGTGATAGTTTGAGAGAGAACTACATAGGGGTGGGAATATCAGAAGATGTGATTCACAGGGTCATCTTGAAGGCTGGCGACCATACCCATTAATCCACCATGACAGCCTTTCTGCATATGATCTCAGTCTTGTTACTGTGAGCAAATTATTTGGCTTGTGTTCACTTCTTGTGTGCTGTTGCTTCTGCTGCTAAGTCACTTCAGTCATGTCTGACTCTGTGCAATCCTATAGACAGCAGCCCACCAGGGTCCCCCAGCCCTGGGATTCTCCAGGCAAGAACACTGGAGTGGGTTGGCATTTCCTTCTCCAATTCCTGAGAGTGAAAAGTGAAAGTGAAGTCTCTTAGCCCTGTCTGACTCTTGGAAAACCCCAGGACTGTGGCCTACCAGGCTCCTCCATCCATGGGATTTTCCAGGCAAGAATACTGGTGTGGGTTGCCATTTTCTACTCAATTCTTGTTTATTCAGTGATATTCTAGCAAGTCCCTTCTTTGTCCTGGATTAAGTTTTCTCTTTCTCTGGACGGTTCCCATCAGCAAACAGACTGACTATAATGTCACCTCTCGTTAAAAATCTGTCTTTTGTGACACATCCTGCTTCTGCTTTTTTTATTTTATGTTTTCTTATTATGGACTTCTGCAGAGTTGTTTGTAGAATTTTTTATCTCCATTTCTCTCATTTTCCTTTAAATCCACTCTTGTCAAGATCACCAGTGAATTCCAAATGTTTAACTCAGTGGTCAATTTTTATTTTTTTTATTTTTTAAAAATTTTATTATTATTATTATTTTAAATTTACAATATTGTATTGGTTTTGCCATATCAACATGAACCCGTCATGGGTGTACACGTATTCCCCATCCTGAGCCCTCCTCCCACCTCCCACCCCATACCATTCCTCTGGTCATCCCAGTGCAGCAGCCTCAAGCCTCCTGTATCCTGCATTCAACCTGGACTGGCGATTCATTTCGAATATGATATTATACATGCTTTAATGCCATTCTCCCAAATCATTCTCCCCTCCCTCTCCCACAGAGTCCAAAACACTACTCTATACATCTGTGTCTCTTTTGCTGTCTTGCATACAGTGTTGTTGTTACCATCATTCTAAATTCCATATATATGTGTTAGTATACTGTATTGGTGTTTTTCTTTCTGGCTTCAGTCTTTATAATAGGCTCCAGTTTAATTCACCTCATTAGAACTGATTCAAATATATTCTTTTAAATGGCTGAGTAATACTCCATTGTTTATACATACCATAGCTTTCTGATCCATTCATCTGCTGATGGTCATCTAGGTTGCTTCCATGTCCTGGCTATTATAAACAGTGCTTTGATGAACATTGGGATACACATGTCTCTTTCAATTCTGGTTTCCTCAGTGTGTGTGCCCAGCAGTGGGATCACTGGGTTGTATGGCAGTTCTATTTCCAGGTTTTTTTTTTTTTCTTATTTTTTTTAAGGAATCTCCACACTGTTCTCCATAGTGGCTGTATTAATTTGCATTCCCATTAATAGTGTAGGAGGGTTCCCTTTTCTCCACACCCTCTCCAGCATGTATTGCTTGTAGACTTTTGAATTGCAGTCATTCTGACTGGCGTAACATGGTACCTCATTGTGGATTTTGATTTGCATTTGTCTGATAATGAGTGATTGTTGAGCATTTTTTCATGTGTTTGTTAGCCATCTGTATGTCTTCTTTGGAGAAATGTATATTTAGTTCTTTGGCCCATTTTTTGATTGGGTTATTTATTTTTCTGGAATTGAGCTGCAGGAGTTGCTTGTATATTTTTGAGATTAGCTGTTTTTCAGTTGCTACATTTGCTATTATTTTCTCCCATTCTGAAGCCTGTCTTTTCACCTTCCTAATAGTTCCTTTGTGGTGCAGAAGCTTTTACGTTTAATTAGGTCCCATTTGTTTATTTTTGCTGTTATTTCCAATACTCTGGGAGGTGGGTCATAGAGGATCCTGCTATGATGTATGTCGGAGAGTGTTTTGCCTATGTTCTCCTCTAGGAGTTTTATCATTTCTGGTCTTATGTTTAGATCTTTAATCCATTTTGAGTTTATTTTTGTGTATGGTTTAAAAAGTGTTCTGCTACTGCTGCTAAGTCACTTCAGTCGTGTCCGACTCTGTGCAACCCCATAGACGGCAGCCCACCAAGCTCCACAGGCCCTGGGATTCTCCAGGCAAGAACACTGGAGTTGGTTGCCATTTTCTTCTCCAGTGCATGAAAGTGGAAAGTGAAAGTGAAATCACTCAGTCATGGCTGACCCTTAGCGACCCCATGAACTGCAGCCTTCCAGGCTCCTCTGTCCATGGTATTTTCCAGGCAAGAGTACTGGAGTCAGGTGCCATTGCCTTCTCCAAAAAGTGTTCTGCTTTCATTCTTTTACAAGTGATTGACAAGTTTTCCAGCACCACTTGTTAAAGAGATCGTCTTTTCTCCATTGTATACTCTTGCCTCCTTTGTCAAAGATAAGGTGTCCATAGGTGTGTGGGTTTACCTCTGGGCTTTCTGGTTTTTTTTCCATTGATCTATATTTCTGTCTCTGTGCCAGTACCATATTGTCTTGATGATTGTGGCTTTGTAGTAGAGCCTGAGGTTGTTATTTTATTTAATTTATTGGCAGCCTTTATTAGAGCAGTTCATTTCCTCCTCCCTGAAAAAAAAATGTTTCATTTGGATTATAGAATGCTTGTCTTTCCTGCTTCTCTTCTATGTACAGTTCTTCCAGATACAATGTGTGACCTTTGTGTCTGGCTTTATTCAGATGCCATGTTTTCTTTTCAAATATTTATTTATCTAGCTATGTGGCATGTGGGATCTTAGTTCCTAGCCCAGGGATGGAACCTGTGCAGAGTCTTAAACACTGGATCTCCAGGAAAGTCCCCTAGTTTGTGTATTTTCAAGATTCATCCATATCTTGGCTGTATAGCAGCACATTTTTTTTTTTATGGCTGAATATGGTATATCAATATGGTATGTGGCTTACCTGTAGTCCATTGTGAGCATATACCACCATTTATTTATCCATTCATCAACTAATGGATAATATTTGGATGGTGTATTCTTTGTGGCTATTGTGAATAATGTTGCTGTGAACACTGTTTTTGCATGGACTCAACATTTTCATTTTTTATGGATATATACAAAAGAGTGAAATTTCTGGATCATATGGCTACTCTATATTAATTTTTGAGGTACTGACAAACCACTTTTCCAAAGTGATTGTACTATTTTACAGCAATTACATCAACAATATATGAAGATTCCTTTTCTCCACATCCTCTGCAGCACTTGTTATTATTCCTCTTTTTGATTACAGCCAACCTAATGGTAGGAGAAGGCAATGGCACCCCACTCCAGTACTCTTGCCTGGAAAATCCCATGGATGGAGTAGCCTGGTGGGCTACAGTCCATGGGGTCACTAAGAGTCAGACACGGCTGAGCGACTTCACTTTCACTTTTCACTTTCATGCATCGGAGAAGGAAATGACAACCCACTCAAGTGTTCTTACCTGGAGAATCCCAGGGACAGGGGAGCCTGGTGGGCTGCCGTCTATGGGGTCGCACAGAGTCAGACAGGACTGAAGCGACTTAGCAGCAGCAGCAACCTAATAGGTGTGAAGTAGTATCTCACTGAGACTGATTTACATTTTGTTACGGGCTTCCTTGGTGGCTCAGAAGGTAAGATGTCTGCCTGCAATGCAGGAGACCTGGGTTCGATTCCTGGGTTGGGAAGATCCTCTGGAGAAGGAAATGACAATCCACTCCAGCATTCTTGCCTGGAAAATCCCATGGATGGAGGAGCGTTGTAGGCTACCATCCATGGGGTCGCAAAGAGTCGGACATGACTGAGTGACTTCACTTTCTTTCACTTTCAATCATGTTAAGCAGTATTTTTTGTGATTGTTGGCCATTTGCATATCATATTTGGTGAAAAGTCCATTCAAATTATTTTCCTGGTTGTTAGATTTTTTTTTTAATTGTTGTAAAAAAACCAAACATCTAACTTAAATTTTTACCATTTTAACCATTTTTACGTGCTAAGTATTTCACACAATTTCATCAGCCTTTTTGGAGAAAGAAATGGCAGCCCACTCCAGTATTCTTGCCTGGAGAATCCCATCGACAAAGGAGCCTGGTGGGCTACAGTCCATGGGGACACAATGAGTCATACACGACTGAGCAACTCACACAAGTACACACACACACACACACACACACACAGAGTCACAGTGTTGTTTTGTTTTTGTTGCTGTCATTTTTTTAGCTGTTCTATGCAGCTTAAATGACAGTTTCCTGGTTGAGAATCATACCCAGGCCCCTGATAGGAAAGTTTGGAGTCCTAACCTCTGAAATATCATGGAATTCCTTATCACATTGCTATGAAATAGATCTCTACACCTTTTCATCTTGCAAAATTGAAACTCTGTACCCATCACCTGTCCCATTAAACAACAACTCCTCTTTTCTTCCCTGTTTCCATGGACCCTGGACTCCATCATTCCACTTTGTTCCTTTCTATTGCTTGACTATATTAGATATTTCGTATAAGTGGAAACATACACTTTTGTCTTTTTTATGACTGGCTTATTTCCTTTGGCTTGATGTCTTAAGTGATCATGAAGTTGTAGCTTGGGGCAGAATTTCCTTTATATGGCTTAATAATGTTCCATTATATGTATGTATCACATTTGATAGATGTTTAGATGCTTCCACCTCTTAGTTGTTGTGATTAGTGCTGCTTTGAGCATGGCTATGCAAATATCTCAAGACCCCATGTTAACTTCTTTTGAATTTATATTCAGAAGTGGAATTAATGAATCATGTGGTAGTTCTATTTTTAATTTTTTGAGGAGGCTTTAGACTGTTTTCTGTAGCAGTTGCACCATTTTAAAATCTATCCATAACACACAAGGTCCAGTTTCTGTACATACTTGCCAAGAGTTTTCCTTTCCTTTCCTTCCTTTTACCTTTCCTTTCCTTCATATGTAAACACACACACATGCACGAACAATTTTTTTCATATCCTTTCCCATTACTGTTTATCACAAATTATGAATATAGTTCCTTGTGCTACACAGTAGGATCTTTTTTTATCTATTCTATATATTAACATTATAGTTTGCATCTGCTAGTCACCAGCTCCCAATCTATGCCTCCCCCACCCTTCCTCTCTTGGTAATCACATAGTCTGCTCACTATGTCTGTGAGTCTGTTTCTGTTTCACAGATGAGTTCATTTGTGTTATAGTTTATAGTCCACATGTAAGTGATACCATATGATATTTGTCTTTCTCTTTCTGACATCCTAAGTATTATTTTTAATGCTAATGTAGAGTCAAGTGTTTACTTGACTTCATTTTCAGAACATTTGTTGCTACTGTATAGAAATGTGATTGACTTTTAAAATATTTATCTCATACTCTTCAAGCTTTTTATTAATTCTAATACCTGTGGTTTCTTTGGGATTTTCTATATATAAAAGTATGGTATCTCCAATATACTTTGACTTTTTCCTTTCCATTCTGAAGGCTGTTTTTTGGTTTGTTTGTTTGTTTGTTTTAAGCAACAACAACAATTCATTTTTCTTACCTGATTGCTCTGGTTATAGAACTGCCAGTATAATATTGAACCAAAGTGTGGAATAGACTTCCTTATGTTGTTCCCAATCTTATAGGGAAAGCTTTCAGTGTTTCATTATTAAGTATGATTTAGCTGTGGGTCGTTTACAGGTACCCTTTGAGAAAGTTCTCTTCTGTTCTTAGTTATTAAGTGGTTTACTTTAACCCCTATTATGAAAAGGTGCTAGATTCAGGGAAATGCTTTTTCTGCAGGCAGATGTGTTTTTTGTCCTTTATTGTGTTAAAATGGCATAATGTCGATTGACTTTCATATAATGAACCAACTTTGCATACCTCCATAAATCCCACGTGATCATGGTATATAATCTTTTTTATATGTTGTTAGGTTTTGTTTGCAAGTATTTTGTTGAGGACTCTTGCATCTGTATTCATACAGAATATCCGTTGTGTGTGTGTGTGTGTGTTTGATGTCTCTGTCTGATATTGGTATTAGAGAAATACTGTCATGACTTTGCCTGATATGTGGGGAAGAGAAATGTGGAATGAAGGATGAAGCATTGTTGGATTTAAGTTTAGTCAGGATTAGAGGGAGAAATTTAGGATGTATAAGTGTGGCTTTGGGGGTGAGATTATCAAGAGAGTTCATTCTCAATTTTCTAGGCCTGTGTTAAGTGCTTGACATTGAATTATGCTGTTTGTTAACTGTGTATAGATACTTTATATTTGAATTTGCTACCTATTTTCTGTATTAACATTTATGAAATTAGTATGTGTGAATCAGTTGTAATGTGCATTTAAGATAACTTTTTTTCCAATTTTACTACAAAACAAGATGCCATTAAATAGCTGACGCTTTTTAAAAAGAGCTTAACCTTAAGTCTAAGAAATAAGCATGTTTGTCTTTAAGGTGCGGAAACACATTTAAAAGTTATAAATTTGCCCAAAAAGATGCAGCTGGTGTGTGATTAACTTAGAATTCCAGCTTAATCTTCTTTGACTCCAAAGTCCCTGTTTCTAAACACTGTACAATAGTGCAGTTGTAAAAATACTCGTGCTTTACATGTGATTTCTCCTAATGATCAGTGGTGGTATTCTGTTTTTTCTTTATCTTTCTTTTTTTTTTACTTAGAAGAGATTAAAATCAACATGGAACAAAGCTATTATTCTTGAGTCATGTAGACTTGTAGTCATAGGTTATTCATCTTTCATTTAGTCTCTTTGATGCTCAGTATCTTTATTTGTAAGATAAGGGTGTTTATAACTACCATAGAGTTTTGGAGATAACCAAATAGCACATTTTTCTGTACTTAACTAATATGTAGTATATTTATACCTAGGTGGCAGTTTATTTAAAGGAAGCACTGGGACTTGTGGTCACACCCTCCAAGAACAAAAAAGTATTTAAAATATGGAACCACCATGGATGTCATGTGAAGAAGAACAAGAGCCAGAACCACAGAAAAGTGAGGGAGAAACCAAACTAGTAAATGATGAAGATGCTGAACTCATCTTGGTTGGAGTGGAACATGTACATGAGGATGATGATGTGATCTTTGTTGGGATGACCTCAAATTCAAAACCAGTCATTTCAAACGTACTGAACAGAGTTAACCCAGGTTCTTGTTCAAGGAGAAATAGGTATGGTCACTTCAGGAAAGATAATGCTCAGAAATTACAGCCTGTTAGTCATGTGACTCCTACATCAGAAGCAAAGACTGTCTTGCCACTTTCTGTCTCTGAATCAAGATCAACAGATAGTCCTATTATTATTGAGCCTTTGTCCAAAGCGGATTCTAAAAATATTTCACCACAAATAGTGCCTAATAGCTTTTCAGAGTTATGTTCTCCTTTGATTACCTTCACAAGTTCATTGCAGCATCCAGTAGAAACAGCAGTTTCTGCAGGAGATATGGATAAAAGTCCTCGTGTATCAAAGCGACTTTCCACTTCTGAAACAAATAGCACAAGTCCCAAAAGGCCTACACTCAGTGATGGAATTATAGGAGAACATTCTTTAGCTTTGTCCCTTTCAGGTACTTTTCATACAGTGACTACTCAGCAAAGCACACCAGACAGTGTTCATAACTCATTAAGCCATGTTCAGAGTGGAGAACCTTGTCCAACAGCTTTTCCAAAGGACAATGTTCATTGCAAGCCTGTAAGTCCTTTAGGGGGAAATGTATTGACAAAAACTGACTTTCCAAGTGTATCAAGTCAAAATAAGTTTGCTGATCCCACAGAAGGCAATCTGATTGTGTTACTTCGTGACTTCTACTATGGACAGCATATAGGAGATGGGCAGCCAGAACCGAAAACTCACACAGTCTTTAAATGCCACAGCTGCTTGAAGGTTCTAAAAAATGTTGAGTTTATGAATCACATGAAGCACCATTTGGAACTTGAGAGGCTGAGATGTGACAGCTGGAAATACCACACCACCTGCCAGCACTGCCACCGCCAGTTTCCTACGCCCTTCCAGCTGCAGTGTCACATTGAAAGTGTCCACACTTCCCAGGAGCCCTGCACAGCCTGTAAAATCTGTGAATTGTCCTTTGAGGCAGATCAGATTCTCTTACAGCACATGAAAGATAATCATAAGCCTGGTGAAATGCCCTATGTATGCCAGGTTTGCAGTTACAGATCATCATTCTTTTCAGATGTGGATGCACATTTCAGAGCATACCATGCTAACACTAAGAATTTACTTTGCCCCTTTTGTCTCCAAATTTTTAAAACTGAAGCACTATACATATGTCATTATAGACAGCACTGGGCAAAGAGTTTTCACCAGTGTTCCAAATGTCGGCTACAATTTTTAACTTGTAAAGAGAAAAGGGAGCACAAGACCCAGTGTCATCAAATGTTTAAGAAGCCTAAGCAGCTAGAAGGATTACCTCCTGAAACAAAAGTTGTTATTCAGGTATCACTGGAACCCCTTCAACCAGGATTGGTGGAAGTAGCATCCATTACTGTGAACGCATCTGATTCTGAACCATCACCCCCCAAATCTAAAAGTAGGAGGTCAAAAAAACCCCGTTAATTCTACTTTAAGTAAGTCTGAAGCAAGTATTTCAAAGTTATAAACTCCATTAAAAACAAAAAATTCAACTATAGCATGATTCAATAATAAATACAGAGAAACCAATGTGTAATTTATGTGTTTTTGTTTTAAATACATGGAACATAGTTTCGTTTGAATATTGAGATGTTATTTAAAAATATATTACCTGTTTTTCATACAGTTGTCTTAGCACTAAAAAGTATGTGTGCGTGTGTGTGTGAGAGAGAGAGAACGAGAGAGGTGGCGAAAGGAAAAGTAACAGCCTATTTTGGTATTTCATGTTATTTGTAAGTTCGAAAGCTCTGCTATACATATAATCTGTAGAGTGTTTTAGCAACATAATTTTCAACTGTTTTCATGCCTTGACTATCTCAATATTAACTATATAGCCAGATTGGAATGGCTTTGTTATTGTATGTTCCCTTGTGCTGCTGAACTCTCCGAAGTGCATCTGTTGTGCTGATCTAAGATAACCTGGCTCCAAAAGCCTGGTGTGGAGAAGTTGATGGAGAAGCTATGATGTGAGTTGGGACCAGACATGGGATTTAGTCAGTGGAGAGCTGTGGCTTCTTGTCCCATTGGAGGAAGAGGTATGCATTCCCTCCAGGCATGGAGCCAAGGCAGAAGGAACACTGTCTCAGAGTATCTTTACCTAGCCCAGGGACATCTCAAGGAAGCCAACCATTTAAATGCCTGTGTTTGGTGAGAGGCCCCTGCAAGCATCAAGCAGGCCCTGTGTTATCATTGACTGCAGTTGGGGAAGCAGAAATAGTTAATAGAATGAGGCATGGTTCCTGTGGACCTCCTGTTGAGTGATCAAAAGGGGAATTTTGATTCATTCCATCCCCTTTCCCATTTGGCTAGCCTTTAGTCACAGTGAAGTAGCCATATCTGTCTCAGTCACAAAAGTAAAAGTACAAAAGTAAAGCAAGTTAAGATTCCCAAGTAAAAAAGCCTTGACATCCAGTTTGATTTGTACTGGACCCATAGTTTTAACTGAAAAGGATCAAACACAGGGAATCTGTTCAGTTTATGAATTGGGCTAAATTTAGTTCTCTTACCCTTAAGCTACAATGGAGTTGTCTGAGAATAGTAAATGTAGTGGGTACGAAGGGTCCAGGGTGATTAAACCCTCTATAGAACTTTTCCTTACCTTTTCCAGTTACATGTATCTTACCCTAGTTGAACACGTGAAGATTTCAGTTTTGTATCTTATCTTGCCTTGAATATGAATGTATTGCAGTTAACAGCTAATTCTTTGTGTGGGTAATTTCCCATTTTATCAAACTAATACTGATTTTCAGTCTTACTTGACACCGTCTAATGTGCAGGAATTGTCTCATTTATTTCAGTAATTATCAGGTCATAGAATTATTATCCTTCCTCTACTCTATCCAGCTATCTAGTCTGTGATTATACTTGTGGAAACCTTTTTACTTGCGGTCTCCAAGAGCTCTTTCACAGACCTGCAGGGTACCCTCTAAATATTGGTTCCTGAACATCAGCACACTTGGCTTCCTCTGTGTGTTCCTGGAGTTGAGTCTCCTCCTGGAGTTGAATGCCATACTTTCTCCACTTCTGGCACAGTTACCTAGCAATCTCTGTGCACCATTCAAGGAACCTGGCATCCTGGCTGTATACCTATGCCAGGAGAAATCTCTCCATTTCCTCTTCCTTTCTCCTCCTCTTTGTCTCTCCCCACTATTTTTTCCCCTTCCACAATTTATTTAAATGCTCTAAGCTTTCACAAAACCCTGGGAAGTGGTAATCACCAAGGTATTAGCATCCATCTCAGAACGGAAGCGGAAGGAGTACAGATGACTAAGCTATAGTAAGCCTATTATCTCCATTTTAGATAATTTCTTGAGTGTAAATTCAAATACAAGTAGGTTGTATTTATTTATTCAATGCTTGATTGATTGGTTTGCACTTTGAATATATTACTAGGCCTTTCCAGTTAATTTTCTTGGGCCAAAGCACTTTGCAAAGTGTCAGTTTAAACCACTTTTAGTTGTATAAAATGTGTGTGTGTGTGTGTGTGTTCTGATCTTATGTGAGAAATCTATGTATAAATAAATGTACGGACTATTGCATTCTTATCTCCTTTATTCTATTTCTGTAGTAAAAATACGAAATGTTTTATTTATATGTTTTTATTGTTGCTTAGTATTTTGAACACAGTTACTGTTGTTTGCTCTGAAGTATGCTCATCAGGAGTACAAGTTGTATTTATTGCCAAATAAAAAGGTCCCAGGGATATGGTCCTTGACTACTTCCTCTCTTCCATTCTCTGTCATTCTACTCTACTATTTTCCCCACTGGTGCCCTGTTTTTTGACAACACTGGCCTTGCTTTTCCTTAAGCAAATACATTTCTTCCCAATCCAAAAACTTTGCAACTGCTGTTCTTCTGGAAATGCTCTTCCCCTAGGCCTGCATGGCTTGCTACCTCCCTTGTTTGAGCTTCACCAGTGCTGTTCAAATCACACAATGAAATCCTCAACCCCCTCCATTTCCTCCTCCTCCTTAAAGGCACTTTAAGTCTCTACCCTCTTCTTACCTCTCCAGCCTAAATTTCCTACTTTACACACACACACACACACACACACACACACACACACACACACACACAAACTGAGAAGAGATAATAACATCAGGGCTTTGCGTCTTAGAATTAGCTTGAGTCAGTTTCTGTGCCTGCAAATAAAATATAGTTAATAGTTGAGTTATTTCAGGAGCTTCCTCTGTTTTTCTGTTGATACCTCTGTATTTTTTTCAGGCAATGACACTTTGTTTTGTTTACAAATGTATTGAATATCTGTCAAGATCACTATTTTGTTATTGCTCTTTGTGAATTCCTTGTCTACTTTGCTTGTTCTTTCAGGTAAAATTTATTGTTTTATTAATGTTGCCAAAACATTCTAAGTAAAATTACTATTTATAGAAATAAAATGTTTTTTACAAAAATATTTCTGCTGTCCATATTTTTACAAATAACGGCATATTTCTATTTTTTTTCATAATCTTATTGTGTTTGCCACAAATTCTAAACACTGATGTGTAAATGGGTTTTCTTGTTCTTAGTACCATCAAAGGCAATGAGGATATGGCTTAATGAATTTCTATTTCTGTTTTTAGATTTTAAAGAGAATTGTTTTATTGGAAAGTTTACAATATCTGTTGAGACATTTCCTTTTCTATCTTTCTCCCTTCCTTTCCTTTTTTTCCTTTCTTTCCCTGACTCTCTTCCTCTTTCTTTCCTTCCCTTTCTTTCCCCAGGGTTTTGCTTGACTGGATCTTTCCTGAAACAAAAGTAGTTCCACTCAGATTTGAACATTATAGTTTCAGAACCACATTCCATTTCTCATTTCTAGTACTGGAATTAACCTCCTCTTCCCCTTATTAGATTGCCACAGTTGTATCAGTGTTTCTAATTTTGTTTTTCCAAGAAGCAGCTCTTGTTTTCTTATCCCAACAAGTTTTATTTTTGTTGTTTTCTATTTTTGTTTCAATTCATATATACCTTCTACTTTCCTTACGACTTTTTCCTTATAACCTTGTCTTTTAAAGGCTTTCTTTACAAATTTTAATGGAAATATATTTGATTTACAATGTTGTGTTTCAGATGTATACCACCGTGATTTAATTATACAGATACATATCTATTCTTTTTTAGGTTCTTTTCCAATATAGGTTATTACGTGATGCAGAGTCTTTCTTTCTTTCTTTTTTTAAATAGATTGTTTAGGGCTTGACCTAACTTTATTTAAATAGCAAATTTTGTCTAAATCCCAAATATTTTTATGTATACATTTTTTAACTAATATTTCATTCTCTACAATTTTTTGGCAAGTTAATTCCAAAGATTTCACTCTTTGCAGGCTGAATGTTTTAATTTATAGTTTACTGAGAATTAAGTTTTCCTTGGAGCTCTGAGGGTATGTGTTTATATACACTGACATGTCTATATACACATCCTTTTCAGATTACTACATTTTTTTTTAGTATATATAAATGTATTTTAAAGCTATTTTCTGTTTGTATGGTAAAAACATGAAATGTTTTAATTCTAAAAATTTGTTTCCCCAAATGAATACAGTATAAAAAGTAAAGGTACAAAACTATTCCTTTGAGAATAATCCCTACTAACAGAACTTGGAAATGTTAAAAAATTATGCATAACACTTACTAAAAGTGGTAAGAAAAACTTTATTCAAAGTAAGAGTACTAGAGCTGGGTCTTATAATACAGGAGAGATTGAGCTTTAAGTCTGACTCCAGTAGGGACACAACTAGGATTTATAGCTATGGAACAGGATGGGTCCATGGGATTGCAAATAGAGACTAGGAGACTGCAATGAACAACAACAACAGAGTGGGTGTCAGTGAATGGAAACTTATTAAGAGGGCCATAAGGGTGAGGGTGGATTCTGGCTCAACTGAGAGGATCATTGCTGAGGCTAGGCAAGGCTGATAAGATATTGAGGCAAGTGATAAGGAATTTGATCTGATACTGAGGGTGGTCAGATCAAGGGTGAGGTATGTTTTCTAAACTGAACTAGCAGATTCTGGCTTAGATTGGACTAAATGGGCAGGCGCCCCGGGATAAATACATGGCCCAAAGTTGGCAGTGCATTAATGAACTACTGCTGCATAACAAATTACCCCAAACTAACAGCTTAGATTGGACTAAATGGGCAGGCGCCCCGGGATAAAGACATGGCACAAAGTTGGCAGTGCATTAATGAACTACTGGTACATGACAAATTACCCAAACTAACAGCTTAAAACAATATTATCTCATACTGCTGCTGAAAGGAATCCAGGAGTAATTCAGTTGAGTGTTCTGGTTCAGGGTTTCATGAGATTGTCGTCATCTGAAGCCTTGACACGGGCTGGTGGATTTCCTTCCAAGATGGCTTACTCACATAGCTGTTGAAACCAGTTTCTTTGCTGGCTGTTGGGAGGAAGCCTCAGTTCTTTCCCATGGGCCCCTCTACTGGGTTACATGAGTGTTGTCAAGATACTACTAAGCTGGCTTCTAGAGTGATCCAAGAGGATGAGCAAGGAGGCTGCAGTGTCTTTTATGACCTAGTCTCAGACACTTCATTTTCATTTCTACAATATTCTAACATTAGAAGTGAGCCACTAAGTCCAGCCCACATGTGAAGGGGAGTATAAACATCCACCCTTGAAAGAAAGGACTTGCGGACATCCTTTAAAACCACGTGGTACACACATGGCCACAAAATTGTTTACATACTTGTATGTCCAAAATGCATTTTCCTGCCAATGCTTTCAAATAATTTATCCATTATAGCATTAACTTGTAGTTCAGGGCCTTGTCATCTAAGTCAGTTTCAGATATGGATCAGGATCTACTTGTGCAATATCTCAAGTGTTCAGTCGTTCAGTTGTTTTCTAATCTTTGCGACCCGATGGACTGCAGCATGCCAGGCTTCCCTGTCCACCATTAACTCCAGGAGCTTGCTCAAACTCAAGTCCATTGAGTTGGTGATGCCATCCAACCATCTCATCCTCTGCCGTCCCCTTCTCCTGCCTTCAATATTTCCCCCATTAGGCTCTTTTCCAATGGGTCAGTTCTTCACATCAGGTAGCCAAAGTATTGGAACTGCAGCTTCAGCATCAGTCCTTCCAATGAATATGCAGGACTGATTTACTTTAGGATTGCCTGGTTTCATCTCCTTGTAGTCCACTAGACTCTCAAGTCTTCTCCAACACATCAGATCAAATTATACAAGTGTAGTTCCTCTAGACCTGATGATCTGTAAACAAAAGAGATGAATTATTCTGCTCACTTTCACAGCCAACATACAGTGCTGGGTCAGGCATAGATAACCTTTATAGACACTCCTGTTCCAGAAAGGGGAGGGGAGTGGGAGTCAATAGTAGCAGTTCTGAAATCCCACGGGTTCTTTTTGGCAGTCCTTTGATTAGCATTTAAGGCCTGGAAACTTCCTAGGCTTCAGTCTCTGAATTTTTAATTCTGCTCTCTGACATGATTCCATTGCAGGAAAGGTGGGTAGTATATGGTTACAGTGAAACAGTCTCCCTAGCCTGCTTCCTGCTTGTCGAAGGTAGAAGTCCAGAGCTCTCTTATTTTGTACTATTGCTGGTCCTTTCAGTCCAAGCTGAACTTAAATATGTTATCTTAAAATCTTGGTATGTCTCCTGATAATCTTACTGGTTTTCATGGTAAAGCACTCCACCCGAAAGCCACAATCACACATGTTTTCATAAAAAGTCCTTCTCTGTCTTGGTTTTCTGCTGAGATAGCTGAGGGATAACACCCTGAAACTTGGTAGAAATCTTATTGTTTGACTGAAATGATCTCTGAGTGACACCCCTAAACTCTTTGGAGGGCATTGGCCTGCCTAAATAATGCCATGAAGCATCCCCTTCCAGCTTTCTGAGGCTTAACAAAGAATTTTACAGTCACACTCATCTTTAGACAACCTTTATTTAAAAAAAATAATAAGAAGAATGACCTATACGTGATGTAAATGTTATATTTAGACCATCTTATATCAATGCCTTGTATATGAACTTGCTTGAGAGCCATTAATTTTCGCATCTTCTGACATCTTAAAAGACTGGAAAATTTCCAAATCAGCAAGTTCTGTCTTATTTTTAAATAGTCTTTCTCATATTTATTTATTTATTCATTTAATTTCCCTTCATATTTTACTATAGGCAGCAAGAAACCAGGAAGCACTTTTGGCTCTTTGGCTGGAATTCTCCTTGGCTAGATATCTCAATAAATAAGATACAGTTTCTCCTTCCAGGTCATTAGGTACATTTTCTACTTTTCATAAACTGCAGGTGTAGTGGCCTTTCCTCTGCCCACTCTCCAGGCTCTTTCCCCTGCCTCTCTTTTCTGCCAGGCATCCAGGGTGCACCACTGTGATTCCACTTAGAACTTGTTTGCTCAGTGAGATAACGGGGATTGATTCCCTGGCTTCAGTCCTTCTGCTGGCCAGAGTCTATGTACCTTCCCCTAAGACCTTCATGTTTTCGCTATCCAACTTCCATCACCTGGCTAGATCAATTCCGACAGCTCATACTCACAAATGTACTGGCAGGGAACTCTATGTGCACACATGTGTGTGTACACAGTAACATCCCTGAGAGGAAACTTGCACATATGCAGAAATACAAGCTTTCTTCTCCAGGAACATGAATTTTGGTAAGCACCCAACTTTCTTTGTCCTCGTTGTTTTCTTTCACTTGCTCATTAATCATGTCACTTTGCACTTCTAACTATGTGCTGCTACTGCTGGTAAGTCACTTCAGTCATGTCCAACTCTGTGTGACCCCATAGATGGCAGCCCACCAGGCTCCCCAGTTCCTGGGATTCTCCAGGCAAGAACACTAGAGTGGGTTGCCATTTCCTTCTCCAATGCATGAAAATGAAAATTGAAAGAGAAGTTGCTCAGTCGTGTCCGACTCTTCTCGACCCCAAGGACTTCGGCCTAACAGGCTCCTGCGTCCATGGGAATTCCCAGCCAAGAGTACTGGAGTAGGGTGCCATTGCCTTCTCCATCTAACTCTGTGACTTATCCTCAAAGGTTTCAAAATCTTGACATTTGCTTATGACAGGGATCGACCTGCAGCGCTCGCCATGAACAGCTGTATGACATGAGTGTGTGTTCTGCATTCTCCCATCACCTTGAACAGCTTCACAGTACCAGTCTCTACGTTGGCCTGATCCATTGCCTGTGCATTCCTTCAGGGGACCAGAAAACAAGGACCTCTGGGCTCAGCTGACTTGGAGAATCGCTTTCTCGGTGTGCACCTACCTAGGTCATTCCTTGTCAATGTTGTGGCCCTCTTGCTAGCTTACCACCCGCTATGGCCCACAACATTGTGAGTGAGGCTCTCTGTTCTTCCTATCAGTGTAGCTTTCTATGTGCACCTATATACCTGTGCCACCAAGTGCTATGTCCATATAGCAGAAAAAGGCCAAAGAGACGCCTGAGCCTCCAAGAGCCCCAAGAGACTGTGATAGGCCTGGGTCTGAGCCAATGTTGTGAAGATGCTCATGGATACAGGGTCTCTTCCAATACAAAGAATGGAACCTGAGGCCATAAAGGTAAGGTGGTCTCGCTACACGTCTTCCCTTCTGTTTAACACTTCCCATGCACACGGAGTCCCCGAACAGATGATGCCCTGGAAAACCTTCCCTTTCTGGGACCACAGCTAATGCCTCCCTTGGGAAGAAAGAAGCTTTCTATCTCAAATGCACCAAGAGGGCTTGAAACACCCAAGCCACAGTGATTTGCTAAATGCCAAAACTCTCAGTTGCTCTCAGGCCCAGGTAGGACTCCCTACAGGCATGCATCTCTGATTGCCTACACAGCCCACGTGCCAAGGAAGCCAGTCCCCAGTTAGGCCCGGGGGCATCCAAGATGGTCACCTGGAAGGCAGCTTCCTTCTGAGTGTCACCGGGTGCAGATCCCCTACGACAAAATCAGAGCTTTTGCTCCAGCAAGACTTCCAGAATCCTCTCTCAGATGCAGACACACACTATTGCCTCTCAGGCCCCCAGAGTCAGAGGCAAGACCCCAGAGGAAAGAAGGAGTTCACGTCAGGACTTATAGTACACACCATGGTGTATCTTTGGTAGGACAGCTATTGCCTAGACCCTGGACCCTGAAAACCAGCAGGCCTCTAACTGCCCCCAGGGGCTTCCCTGTATCCCACTCTCCTGAGGTCCCTTGGGACATGCAATTAGCTCACCTTCCTTGCTCCCTCCCCGTTTCCTCCCTCACAGGCTCATCCGGGCAGAGGGTCAGACACTTACACCCCGCTGCGCTTTCCTTGCCTTTCTGCACTGCCAGGGAGGCAGGCTAGAAGTGCCTGTAGGCATGCCACACACACACCCTGTCTCTCCTAGGATGCCTGTGGTTTTGCAGGTACAGCTTACTTTAGCATGTCTCGCGTTTTGTGTCGCAGTTTGTGCCACTCTCAGGGAGGGAGTGTGCTGGCTGATGGGCTGCTCCTGGGCAGCACTGGCCCAGGACCTTCCCAGTTCTCCTTCTCACATGTGTGGAACAAGTCTCCAGTGCAGCAGGCAATCTATGCCCTTCTTCTTCAGGTATCTGCTCAACTCGGCAGGACCTTAGCCTCCTCGCCATCCTGGGTCTTGCCATAACCACGTCCACCATTTCAATAGGCCGGCCACGGCCCCCTAGACTGAAGGCCCCACAGGCAGGGGTTTCAAAGCCCCACCCCACCTGATTGGCCCTTTGTGAATCCTCAGACCATGCACCCCCTCTTCCTAGTCCAAACACACCCAACAACATAGTAGTAATGGTGAGTGTGTTTTGTAATTGGCCTAGTTGCAGATATCTGGAGCCACGGTCTGGAGTTATCACTAGCCATCCTTTTCTTGTTCCCACCCTGGACAGGGTCACTGCAGAGATCCAGTGACAAACCACCTTCAGACTGGGGACGCTCCTGCCTCCTCTTATGGTTGTTCAGCACCTTGTCTCCTGTAGCCTTCATCTCTGCATCTGCTCTGGGCCACACATACACACACACACACACACACACACACACACACACACACACATACACACACATATAAACACAGCCGACACAAGCACATGCATGTGTACACACACATGCTCAGCATGGGACACAAACACAAACAAGGTACACAGGTGTTTCAGAAGGTTAACACAACTGAGTCCTGCAATGTCGGAGATGGTGATAGTAGGCACCATGTCCTTCCCTTGGAGCTCCCTGTCCACCTTCCCCGAACTCTTCTCTATTTTCCCAAGGCAGCTTGAAGCTGCTTCCAGCGCAGCATGTGTGGTGGTGGTGAGATGCCGAGTGGTGAATGTGGAAATTCACAGAAGATCCCAAAGTCAGCACACAGGTTCACTGGGACCCTGGAGTAACAGGAGTAACAGTAACAGGAGCCAGGGGATGGCAGGACCCATGGAAGAATGATTCTGAAAAAAAAAACAAAACCCTTAATTCACCCTCCCTCTAATAGTATCACCTGGACTTTGGCACTGCAACCACAGCTGATTTGGGGTACACTTGCTTCACTCATGGACACACCGAATCCCCAAATCCACAGTCTCAGGAGGTCACTTGCACATGCACGACCCAAATTCAGGCTCCAAAGCCAGCTTGCATGAGTCTGAGCATCCCCATTTGGGAAAGGACAGTGTCCTAGATACTACACGACTGTCCCTTCAGGGCCCACCTCCACACCCCCTCTCCACATATGTTTCTGTCGCTTATGCTCATGGAAGAACCTTCCTCCCCAGGGTACTACTTCAGGGGATCATCCCACACATCTTTGCTGATGATCTGCTGGCAAAATGAGTAAGTTGAGCCAGCAACCAAGAATTCCATAATCAATCGTTAACTGTGCAGGTCTCAAACCACCACACCTCAGCAATCCTGTTCGATTCTAAGCAGTTTTGGCCTGACAACCAGCTCAGAAAATTAAGGCTCCTGGTGTCCAGCCTGTGGCTGGGTGCTCCCCATTCGAAGCCCCAGAATCAGTCGACAGGAGTGGAATGATGTGCCCTATACCCTGCAGAAGACAGGGGAGATGGGTGCGGATCCCACACCCTTGCATACCCACACTCTTCACCCTGGGAGCCATGTTTTACCAACGATGTCAAGGTAACTATACTTAGTGATCACTGTGCTCAAGAAGTAGGGTTGGTCCTGAATGGAGAAGATCACCTTGCAGGGGGAACATGGATGGCTCTGCAACTGCACCTGCCAGGGTAGGGAGGAGGGAAAAGTTTTCTGCACCTCCTCCTCCTCCTGAGCAGCGGACTCCAAGGGCAGCAGAAAGGATAAAGCTATGGCCCACAAGCAAGGGATGCCCTGGATGATGGCGCTCCTCCGAGCCAAGTCAGGCTTCCTCCTCTGATGGTTCTTGCGCATGAACTGAAAGTAGGCCCTGCAGTTTTTCTCATGCTCAGACCTCAGTTCCACCTTCATGGCGGCCAGTTCCTGCAGTGCATCTTGCCCCAGAAGCTCAGTTGATCTCCTGGGCCTTTCCTGGCCCTGCTCCTCCATCATCTTCTCTTCAGCTCCTGGGAGGACCCCTATTGCTGCTCTTCATCTGCCACAACCTCCACCTCCTCCATGATGTCTTCTGCAGGCAGCTGGAACCCCCGCCCGATCCCTGCCGCATCTCCGTCCACCAGGGGCTCACTGTCGTCCACTGCCTCCAACCTGAAGAGGGTGGTCTCTTTGCCTGGCATTACAACTAGTGGCTCCAAGGTCCCAGCCGCGCAAAGCATCAGGATGGCAGGCCACAGGCCCCAGCAACCCGAACACCAGGGCTTACAACTAAGATGGTCTGGGGTCCCAGGACACTCCTGCATTCCTCTGACCGCCTCCCACACTCCTCTTGGCCCTGGTCGCAAGCCCAGGCTGGGGCAGATACGAAGGGATGGGTCATAATAGCACAACAAGTGGTGCACAAATGTGGCTCAGGCTGCAGTAATCCTGTGGGACCCACTAGCTCTTTGGGGGCAGGGAGTGAGGGGGATGGTAGGGAGATGGGAACTCGTGTGTGTGGGGTGGCCTTAGGCTGAAGAATGGGTTGGAAGACAGCACAGGACATGGTGGACAGGCTCTGGGGATATCAGCCAAATAGGCGGGGCCCTAGGCGGTGAGCCACTCTCGAGCTGCTGGCCAAAAATTAGTGCAAAGCCTGAGAGCGTGGTGGGTGGCACCCTTACGGACACATCCCTAGACCAGATGGCATCTTCGACGGTTCCTGGTCTGCAGCCCACCCACGTGGCATATTCTGCTCCAGGGAGGTAGTGGGTTTTGCATCTGCTGCTAGCCCAGGCACAGTCATTGACCAGGCTCTGGAAATTCCAACCACAGGTTCCTGCTCCACAGTCCAAACAGCAAACTCCTGTGTCCCTCGGGCCCGTCAATAACTGGGAACTCTCCCTGAGTATCAAAGGATAAGCAGGGGCACCACGTGCCTGGATACTTTAATCCATGGGATAGAGAACCTGTTCCTGTCTGGATGCTAGGGAAGTAGGGAAAAACCCCACTGTTTGCTACAGTTGATCTCCACTGTTCAGGGACACCAGAGCCTTAGGGTACAGAGCTTAATCTGTGTCTCTTTATCTCTGCTTCTGGCATAGCACTATTTTGGGCAATCCTTCTATGTGTGTACCAAGGGCTGGTGTCTGTGTGTCTGCATCTCTCCACGTGGCGCTGTTGCTGTCTGGCACACTCTGGATACCAGTGCTCATATGAGAAGCTTATCCATGGCGTGAAGGCAAGCCCTTCTCCTCCTTAGTGAGTTGCACCAATGGGAGATCCGATTTTTTTAGTCCACGCTTTCAGATAGTTCTTTCTCAAACTTGAAAGCTAACAGTGGGTGGTCACTGCTGAACTGCAGAAGGGGCCTGGCGACCCTCCTTCCATTGCTGGACAGATATGAATGCTGCACAGGCCTGAAGTGGCTTGGCCACACTTTGCACAGATGGAGAAATGAGGCATGCCCTCCTGGCATAAGGGAACTCCCTGAACATTACTCGAATACCTGCCAGGGAGACAGTAAGGACAGCTCCCCTATGACTTCCACGACCCACCGGTGCCAGAGACATGCACGTCTGCCCATGTACGCTATTGAGGCCCTTTCAACGTGTGCCAGGGTCCAGCCCCAGCACCATCCAGGGATACCCTCAGGAAAAACGGTGCCAGCAAGAGAAAAGTAAAGGAGAGAAAAAGAGGCTGATATTCCCTGGTTTACGCAGAAAGCCAATGAAGCCCCTGACACGGGACTTGCTCTGTTCACAGAGGCCACAGGCGCCCTCTGAATGGAGCGAAGATGCAAAGTGCCTTCTCGATTGGGTTTTAGAAGCCCTGGCAAAAAAAGTGAACTCAGAGAGCCTCTGGGCTCAAGTGAATCTGCCTGAGAAAAAGAGAGAAATAGAAAGAAACAATGTCACCGGGAGACCCAGCTTAGGTGAAACGGGTCTGCAGCTTTATTTTGAAAAGGGGCTTTTATACCCTGAGTTACACATTTCCAGGAGTGAAAGATACAAAGTCATGCAGAATCAGCTCAACACTCCATCAGTTTTACCTTTATCGAAACCAGGACATTTTCTGCATAACTTTCCCCCAAAGAGGGTCTTATGTTATGTACATTATCTTCTGGCCCTGTGACCTGTTAACATTTTGTGACTCTTTCTTGATAAAGGTTGGTCAACCTGAAAACCTGCTTTCCCTTTATCTTTCCAGTCTGCAGTCCCCCTCAGGAAACAGAGTTACATTCTCATGGAGCAAAGGTGCAGTGGATTACAACAAAGAAAGTACTTATTAACTCAAGAGGCTTATGTTGCTAATACCAAGTCTACTGCTTGTTTTTCTTGCATACCAACTATACTAGCTAATGCACTTACAGGTGCACATTGGGTAAAGGACAAGGAAACTCGATAGCAAACATTGCCTCAACAATGCAGTGTTATTCTAATAAAGCTTTTCTTTTTTATCACTCGATGGTTATGCTTGGGGTGTTGTGAACAATCATGTGCATTAGTTACAAGAGTGTGGATAAAACTGCCAAGCAAGCTAAAATAGTAACAGAGGGGTTAGATTTAAAATGTTCCTTTCAATCCCAGGAGACTTATTAACTAGAGCCCTAAGTTGGTTTTCTTCAGAGAAAGGTGGTTGGAGAGAACCCCCTGTTAATGTCAAAAGAATTGGTGAAAGGCATAATATAGTAAACAGTAGAGAGACAGATTTTGGTTTTGGAGCAGATGCTCGAGCAGGTCCAGGGAATCCCTTGACTTCTGATCCGCCTTTGCCTGTCAGGTCTTCTCCTGGCTCCTGGCATCTTTCCTTTTTTTATTTTTTTAAAACAGCCAGATGTAATTCAGTCACGAGCTTCTGAGTGCTCTGTCCAAGAGTTCTGACAATACAAGGAAGAATAATTATGAGAAGCAGAATTAGAGTGGCCACGGCAGCATAGCTAAAAATAGTAGACAGAATGTTTTTTTCCTGAAATAAGGTTCAAAAATATAAGAAAAAAGGTCATTTGCTGCTCCTGAGGTGGAAAAATCCAATGGGAATGTTCCATGGTCTTTATCTGAGTGTGAAGTTTGCCTAAATCTAAACTAATGCTGGAGCTATTCCATACCCCCGAAATATGATTTCTAATTTTCTCCCAGTTATAATCTGTCTCGTTTACTTTCATGGGTGTTACACAAATCCACCAGTAGTCGGCATGACAGGACAGTGACAGGTTTACTTTTAATGCCTGTAATTCAGTCCCAATATGCATTACTGCTTCCTCCAGGGCATCTACCTCCATTTCTAGTTTCCTATCTATAACTTCCTGCCAAAGCTAAAGAGCCATTTTTAGACATGAACGTGAACGAGAACGTGAACGTGAAGTCACACAGTCGTGTCCGACTCTTTGCGACCCCATGGACTGTAGCCTACCGGGCTCCTCTGTCCATGGGATTTTCCAGGCAATTTTAGACATAGTATTAACATATTGAGCAGTATGCACTTTTTGAGTCAATGATATTGCCGCCACCGTGACAGAGGTAATTGCAGTTATTAAAGCTGATATTCTCAAGAAAAGCAAGCTCACAAACAGTCATGATCACATCAAATCTTGTAATTGTTGCAGCACAGCAAGACCACAGTTATCATACCAATAAGTGAGTGCAGTCACAGGCACCATAAGATAGGGTGGACTTCGCAACACTGCAAAGGAACAAACGTTATATTGAGGGTTCACACAAGATGAGAGCGTACATTGTTCACAAGATACTATGTTAGGTCCACCTGAATAATTTATTTGTATATTAAGTCCTTTGGAGTCATTAGTGAAGAGAAAAACATAGGGAGAGGGTAGGCAAGCTAAAATAAAATAAGTAGACTCATTTTTTGGTCGGGATAGGGTTACGTCAATTTGCCAGAGAGCATTAGGCTTAAGGCCTCGGAGATTTACTCCTAACAGTGGAGATGGATTAAATATTGGGAAATTTGGACATAACTTTACCATTTGTCTAGCTGTTTCTTTTAGGGATATGAAATTCATACCTTAAACCAGTTGCATTTTGATGGTGACTTTTGTGAGAAGTTTTGGCTTTGTTCATCTTTTTCTGTAAGTTTAAAGCAATTACTTTAGTCAATGCATCTGCCAAAGCATTTCCTTCATGTAAAGGGCCAGACAAGCCAGAATGGGCTCTAATATGTCCCACAAAGTATTTCTTATCTCTGTGTTTAATCTCTTTCTGTAAACCAGATAACAAGGAGAATATAGTAGTTTTATTTTGGGGGGATATTAGCGGTCTCTATATGAGGAATCAACCCTACAGTATATCGGGAGTCAGTCAAAAAATTGAAGGTGTGGTCTCTTAAATGTTGAAGAGCCCAAATAACTGTTCATAACTCAGCTCTCTGGGCAGATGTCACTTCAGTTACCTGAACATGGGATATTTTATCAATAATTGTGACTGCTTTAACATTAGAGGAATCATCTGTGAAAACTAAAATTGTCCCTTCTAAAGGTGGAAGTCCAGCAATGCAAGAGACGTCTGCTCCAGTATCTAACAGCCCTATTTCATTTCCTTGAATTAAAAGGTCTTTTGAAGGCCGAGAAGCTGTAATTTCCTGAACCCAAAAAGCTAGATTACTAGATCCAAATACTCTGTGGCCCCTAGCTTGAGAAGTCAAGTTTTTTTTTTTTTTTTTTTTTCCTTTCTGATAATAACTTAAAAGCAAAAGCTGTGCTATTCTTTGACCTTTATTAATTTGCACAGTTTTGGCAAGTGGCAAGATCAAAACTTAAATTTCCCCAATATAATCAGAATCTACTACAACAGGCACCAGTGAAATTCCTCGAAAAGAAAGCGAGCTACGCCCAAACACTAATCCTATAATACCCTCAGGTAGGGGGACAGCCACTCCCATTGGAATTGGAGTAACAGGCATGTCCGGAGTTAATATTGTTGTTAAATCCCCTTACCATTCCACTTCTCTCCTAGCCTGTGTGAGGCCCCCCTGAGGGTTTTCTCCAAGGAGCATGCTCTGCATATTGTGTATGTGTCTGCTTTAAAAGTTCTGTTGTGCAAAAAACTTTTTATCTTCTTCAGCCTTAGGCAACACCTTCGGAGGCTTTGGGAGGCACAAATGGAAGTGGCGGCAGTCACCTTAAATCAGAAAGTGGTGGATAAGTTTTTAAAGGTTTGTGCAGAGGGGGAGGGGGCTCACCAGGGCGCCTGACCATAGGATCCTGTAAGCCCCCTCCTTCCTCGGGAGGTAGAGCACAGTCTGTTTCCTTTTTGTTCTTCAACGGCAGAAAATATGATCTGCACAAAAGTGGAGACCCACCACCGACCACTCTAGCCTCGCCCATAGGCTGTCTAACAGCCTCATGACAAGGGTTCAGGACATTTCTAATCATATTTCACAGAGCAAAGCATCTACAGGAACATTTTCTGGCCCATGAAAAGTATAAAACAATGTAGAAATTTAGACAGTTTTCCTGTGCTTTTTTTAATGTCTCTATGGGCTAACATGTGAAGTAGTACTTCAATAAACATTTGTCTATTCTTAGATGCAGAGAAACCTATTTTTCTAGAGAATATTCTTATTCATTCTGTACCCTCTTCACCCTGCTGGCAGTTAGGCAGGTACAATCCTAACCGCCCCACATTACGGTCTCAAATTATTTACCCTTCAGATTTATGAGCAGGATCTAAAGCATCCTTAATCATATTCCAAAGAGAAAGGGTGTCAGTGGTTACTTTTTCTGGGTAATGCAAAAGTGTAATAAGATTTTACCTGTTTCCCTACATTTTCCCAAGTATCTAGGTTACCAGTGCCCTCTTCTGGAAACCAAACACATTGCTCTTGTACAAACGTAAAAAATGATTGAATACTAACCTTAACTTTAATTCCTCTTTTATTTAACAATTGCAAGATTACTCCTATAAAGAGCTGTCGTTCTTTTGATTCGTTGTTCCCCGTGTCAGTGATTTCTGTCTTCAAGGAAAGATTCAACACTACCCACTCTTCCTCACACTACCTATCGTATGCAAGGGGGTTTGCAGCACCCTAAGTGGGACCCTGGCCGTTCCAAAAACTGGACAATGGGGAGACTTACCTTCAGGTTCCTGTTCTGGGTGCCATTTGCCAGGGTCCAGCCCCAGCAGGATTTAGGGATACTCTCAGGATGAACGGCGTTGGCAAGAGGGAAAGTAAAGGAGAGCAAAAGAGGCTGATATTCCTTAGTTTACACAGAAAGCCAATAAAGCCCCTAACACAGCACTCGCTCTGTTCATGGAGGCCACAGGCACACTCCCGATGGAGCGAAGACGCAGAGCACCTTCTAGATTGGGTCTTAGAAGCCCGGGCAAAAAAGTTAACACAGAGAGCCGTTGTGCTCTAGGGAATCTGGCTGATAGAGAGAAAGAGAGAGAGAGAGAGAGAGAGAGAGAGAGAGAGAGAGAGATAGAGAGAGAGGGAGGGAGGGAGGGAGGGAGGGAGGGAGGGAGGCAGGGAGGGGAGAGAGAGAGAGAGAGAGAGAGAGAGAGAGAGAGAGAGAGAGAGGATGACACGGGGAGACCCAGCTTAGGTGAAACGGGTCTGCAGCTTTATTTTCAAAAGGGGCTTTTATACCCTGAGTTACACATTTCCAGAAGTGAAAGATACAAAGTCATGCAGAATAAGCTCAACATTCCATCAGTTTTACCTTTATCGAAACCAGGACATTTTTTGCAAAGCTTTTCACAAACAAGGGTCTTATGTTATGTACACTATCTTCTGGCTCTGTGGCCTGTTAACATTTTGCAACTCTTTCTTGATAAATGTTGGTCAACCTCAAAACCTGCTTTCCCTTTATCTTTCCAGTCTGCAGTCCCCCTCAGGAAACAGAGTTACATTCTTTCCCCGTCAGGAAACAGAGTTACATTCTTATGGAGCAAAGGTGCAGTGGGTTACAAGAAAGAACAAACTTATTAACTCAAGAGTCTTATGTTGCTAATACCAAGGCTACCGCTTGTTTTTCTTGCATTCCAATATACTAGCTAATGCACTCCCAGGTGCAAATTGGGTAAAGGACAAGGAAACTCAGAAGGAAACATTGGCTCAACAATGCAGTATTATTCTAATAATGCTGTTTTATCACTCAAAGGTTATACTTGGGTTTTGTTGTGAACAATCATGTGCGTTAAATACAAGAGTATGAATAGACCTGCCAAGCAAGCTAAAATAGTAACAGAGGGGTTAGAATTAAAATGCTCCTTTCAAGCCCAGGAGACTTATTAACTAGAGCCTTAAGTTGAATTTCTTCAGAGAATGATTGTCAGGGAGAGCACCCTGTTAATGTCAGAAGAACTGATGAAAGGCATACTATAGTAAACAGTAGACAGACAGATTTTGGTTTGGGGGCAGATGCTTGAGCAGGTCCAGGGAATCCCTCGAGTCCTGATCCGCCTTTGCCTGTCAGATATTCTCTGCATGACTTTTGTCATGCATGGGGTCTCCCGTGGTGGCTCCCAGCAAATGCGATTCTGTTCTCCATGTGAGAACACACCCAAGCCTGCCTTGTCGCCCAAGGCTGTGGGGAGGGAAGCAATAAGAGGATCAAGCTAAGCCATCCATCCTATAGTCCTGATACCCAATATATGTGTTCTGCAAAGAGTACAATTAGTAATATTTCAAACTGGAAGACTCTGCAGGTAGCAGGTCCTTATGCTACAGTTCTGGTCCATCACTGAAAACACAGGAAAAAGGCAAACCTTGCCCATGCTCTTGGCAAGGTCAGGGAAAGTATGCCTGGCACTTCAGAAGGACAGAAAGACCCTTGTAGCCGGGTGGTCAAGGGGTTGTGTGGTCACCCATTTTGGTTTCTGTGTCTGGGGTTGCTGCCTGTTCTGTGTCTTGGAACCTCTGAACTCTCACTGGTCGCCCACAGGCACTTTCCTCCTGCCTCTCCTTTCTGACGGGCATCCTTGGTGCACCATTCTGACTCCACTTAGAACTTGCTATCTCGGTGAGATAACAGGAACTGTTATCAGTGCTTCTGCTGGCTGGAGTCTAGGTGGAGTCTTTCCCTATGACGTTCATGCTTTGCTATTCAACTCCCATTACCTGGTTAGGTCACTTCCGACAGCTCATACTCATAAGCGTACTGGCAGGTGGTTCTTTGTGTGCATGTGCATGTACACAGTAACATCCCTGAGAGGAAACTTGCACATATGCAGAAGTACACACTTTCTTCTCCAGGAACATGAACTTTGGTAAGCACCCAACTTTCTTTGTCCTGGTTATTTTCTTTCACTTGCTCATCTCAGGTTGCACTTCTGACTCTGTAACTTAGCACCGACTGTGTTAGAACCACCCAGACATCACTGATTGACTAAATGCCAAGACTCCCTTTCAGTTGCTCTCATTAGGCCCAGGTAGGTCTTCATACAATCAGGTATATCTGCTTTCCTAACAGCCAAAGTGCCAAAGAAGCCTGTCCCTGGTTGGGCCCAAAGACATCCAAGACAGTCACCTGGAAGGCAGGGTCCCACTGAGTGTCACCTGGTGCAA
Source organism: Bos taurus (assembly GCF_002263795.3). Classification (NCBI taxonomy): domain Eukaryota; kingdom Metazoa; phylum Chordata; class Mammalia; order Artiodactyla; family Bovidae; genus Bos; species Bos taurus. The sequence continues at coordinate 27,980,386 of NC_082638.1, forward strand.
ATCCCCTATGACAAAATCAGAGAATCTGCTCCAGAGAGAGAGAGCCACAATCCTCTCTCAGATGCAGATGCACACCTTTACCCCTCTAGACCCCAGGGCCAGGGGCATGACCCCAGAGGAAAGAAGGAATTCACGTCAGGACTTTCAGCACACACCATGGGGTATCTTTGGCAGGACCGCTATTGCCTAGACCCTGGACCCTGAAAACCAGCAGGCTTCAAATTACCCCCAGGGGCTTCCCCATCTCCCCTCCCCCGAGTTCCCTTGGGACATGCAATAAGCCCACCACCCTTGCTTCCTCCCTGTTCCCTCCCTCACAGGCACAACCCAGCGGAGGGCCACACACGTACACTAGGCCCTGCACTTTCTTTGCCTACCTGCACTGCCAGGGAGGCTGGAAGTGCCTGGAGGCATGCCACGCTCACATCCTGTCTCTCCTAGGAGGCTTGTCATTTTGCACAGACAGCCTGCCTTACCTTATCTTCCATTTTGTGTCACATTGTGTCAGTGTGTGCCACTCTCATGGACATAGCATGCTGGCTTTTGGGCTGATCCTGGGCAGTACAGCCCAGGACCTTTCCAGTTCTCCTTACGTGTGTGGAACAAGTCTCCAGTGCAGCAGACAATCTGTGGCTCTTTCTCCTTCAGGTCTCTGCCCTTTTCTGCAGGACCTTAGCCTCCTCACCATCCCAGTCCTGCCATAGCCACATCCACCATTTCCAAAGGCCGGCCCATGTGACCACAGGCTGAGGGCTCCAAAGCCAGTGGTCTCAAAGCCCTACCCCACCTGATTTGTCCTGGGTGAATCCTCAGGCCATGCATCCCCTCTTCCCGGTCCAAAAACACACAACAACACAGTAGAAATGGTGAGCTTGTCTTATATTTGGTCTAATTGCAGATTTCTGGAGCCACGGTCTGGAGTTATCACTGGCCATCCTTTCCCCGTTCCCATCCTGTACAGGGTACTGCAGGGATACGGCGACCGACCACCCTTAGACTGGGGACGCCTCATGCCTCCTCTTTTGGTTGCTCAGCACCTCCTCTCCTGTCTCCTTCATCTCTGTGTCTGCCCTGGGCCAGACACACACACACACACACACACACACACACACACACACACACATAAACACAGCCGACACAAGCACACACATGTATACACACAAATGCTCGGCACAGGAACACAAATGCAAACAGGAAACTCATGTGTTTCAGAAGCCCGTGTTCCCTGATTGTGTTTGTGTCTCCGTGCCGAGCATGTGTGTGTATACACGCATGTGCCTATGTCGGCTGTGTTTGTGAGTGTGTGTGTTTGTGTGTGTAGCCCAGGGAAGACACAGAGATGAAGGTGACAGGAGAGGAGGAGCCTAGTTACCATAAGTGGAGGCATGAGGTGTCCCCAGTCTAAGGGTGGGTGGTCTCTGCAATGTCAGAGATGTAGTCGGTATGCACCATGCCCTGCCCTTGTGGCTCCCTGTTCACCTCCTCCACGAGCTCTTCCCTGTTTACCTCCTCCACGAGCTCTTCCCTGTTCACCTCCTCCACGAGCTCTTCCATATTTTCCCAAGGTAGCCTGAAGCTACTTCCAGCGCAGCATGTGTGATGCTTGTGAGCCACCAAGTGGTGCATGTGGAAATTCACAGAAGATCCCAAAGTCAGCACACAGGTGCACTGGGATCCCAGAGAGGATGCCCTTTCAATGATAGACCTTCCCAAGTTAAGGGGCGGGAATGAAGGCCCCAGGCAATGTCAAACTCAGTGAGCAACAGGAGGCCGGGTGATGGCAGGACCCACAGCAGGATTATTCTGAAAAAGATACTTAATTCACCCTGCCTCTAGTAGTACCACCTAGGAGTCTCATGCTGCAACCACAGCTGATTTGAGGGAGACTTGTTTCACTCACGGACACATTGAATGCCCAGACCCAAGTCTCAGCAGGCCACCTGCTACATGCATAGCTCAAATCCATGCTCCTCAGCCAGCTTGCATGAGCCTGATCATCCCCATTTGTGAAAGGACAGTGTCACGGCTCCAACACAGTTGTCCCTTCACAGCCCACCTCCAGACCCTTTACCACATGTGTTTCTGTCAGTTACCACTCATGGAAGAATCTTCCCTCCTGGGGTAGCACTTCAGGGGATCGTCCCACTCGTCTTAGCTGATGATCTGGTGGCAACACGAGGAATGTCACCTCTGGGCTGACCAGGACCCGAACCTTCCCATGAGCAGCCAAGAACTCCAACATCAATCATCAACTGTATGCAGGACCAAAACAACTCCACCTGAGCAATCCTGTTGATTCTGGGCAGTTGTGGCCTGACAACCAGTTGAGAAAGTTTAGGCTCCTGGTGACCAGCCTGTGGCTGGCTCCTCCCTGTTCAAAGTCCCAGAACCAATGGACTGGTGTGGAACAATGTGCCCTTTACCCTGCAGAAAGATAGGGGAGAAGGGTGCGAATCCCGCAGGTGAATCATCCACACCCTTTCATACTGACAGTCATCACCCAAGGAGCCACGTTTTACCAGTGATGTCAAGATAATACTCTTTAATGATCACTGTTGTTCAAGAAGTAAGGGTGGTCCCAAAAAGGAAATATCAGCTTGCTGTGGGACCAGAGATGGCTCGCACCTGTACCTGCTAGGATAGGGAGAAGGGAAAAGGTGCAAGCTTCTAGGGGCCTCAGCTTGCCTCCCATTAACAGCTTCCATGAAGCCTCTCCAAACTCTCCCAGTGTAGGAACATGGAAAACATGATCCTCCCACTCTCCACCAAGTCCCATACCCACCTGTCCTCAGTCTCCCTCATTGACCTTCAAGTCGATCATGTAGCTGAGAAAGTCTTTATCTTGGTCGCTGATGATGACAGAAACTTGAGGGTGGTTCATAATCTGCTTTAGGTCAAGGAGCCATTTAGGCCACATACTAGGCCAAGAAGATCCAGGAACAACAGTCCTAGTCTGGGGTGGAAGAAGGACACTGGAACAGGCATCGTCAAGGATGCTGGGCACTTCTGCTTGCCCAGCCACTACTGATGTCCTCAGGCCCTGCCATACCATCAGACACGCTCATGGCTCTGGGTTCCTTTTGGTGTACTGCATCTGAGGTGGTCTGCATTCCCCAAGCAGAGACTGTTTCTGATTGTTACTCTTCTCTAGACCTGTGTATGCTGGGTAGTGGTATGTCACTGCTTACATGGTTAGACATGCAGTCGTTGTAACACATCGTGTCTGAAAGCAAAGCTGTTGGTGTGTGTTTGCGTATGTGTATGTGTGTCTGTGTGTGTGTATGTGTGACTCCCATGTCTCAGTTATTTTCGGGATCATCCACATTTACAACAATAACTGTCTGCTGAGACTGCTCTGGTGTACTGTCTCTGGTCATTCCTGACTTAGAGGCCTCGGAGCTGTTCCTCCTCAGATGCAGGCCTGAAGTAGACACACAATGTTATGGCTTCGACACTCACAGGTGTGGCCCTGCCAGGACTCTATTCAGCTGTGCCTTTGAAGCCTGCGAATTGCCCAGTACCACACTTCCTTCAGGGTCCACCAGCACTCGCCCCCACCCCTCCTCCTGCTCCTGCCTCTGCACCTCCTTCTCCTCCTCCTAAGTAGACCCCAAGGAGCAGCAGAAAGGATACCACTTTGTCCCAGAAGCCAGGGATGCCCTGGATGGTGGCGCTCCTCTGAGCCAAGTCCTCCTCTGATGGCTCTTCACATGAAACAAACATAGGCCCTGCGGTTTTTCTCATGCTAAGACGTCAGTTCCACTTGCAGGGCGGCCAGCACCTGTAGCACATATAGCACCAGAAGCTCATTCAGGCCTTTCCTGGCCCTGCTTCTCCAACATCTTCTCCTCCAGCTCCTGGGAGGATCCCTGTTGCTGCTCCTCATCAGCTGAAACCTCTACCTCCTCCATGATGTCTTCCACAGGCAGCTGGAACACCCGCCTGATTCCCACCACATCTCCATCCACCAGGGCCCTGCCATCCTCTGCCATCTCCACCCTGAAGAGGGTGGCATCTTCGCCTGGTGTGACAACTGGTGGCTGCTAGGTCCCAGCTGTGCATAGCATCACAAGGGCAGGCTGCGGGGCCCCATCCCCCTGAACACCTGGGCTCACAACTAAGAAGGTCCAGGGTCCCAGGACGCTCCCGTCTTCCTATGACCACCTCTCACGCTCCTCTTGGCCCTGGCCATGACCCCTGGCTGTCAGAAGCGAAAGGACAGACATAATAGCACCAAAGCAAGTGGTGTGCAATGGAGGCCCAGTCTGCAGTAAACCTGTGGGGCCCGCTTGCTTTTTCGGGGTGGGGAGTGAGAGGCATGGTTGGGAGGCAGGGGCTGGTGTGTCTGGGGTCGCCTGAGGCTGAAGAAAGGGGTAGTGGACATCCCAGGACAGGCTGAACGGGCCCTGGGACATCACCCAAACAGGCAGGGCCCTAGGTTGTGAGCCACGCACAGGCTGCTGGCCCAAATCTAGACCAATGGCCAAAAGGGTAGTGGACGGCACCCTTATGGACATGCCCCTAGACTGGAGGGCATCTTTCCTGGTTCCTGGGCTCCAGCTCCACCACGTGGCCAGATTCTGCTCCAAGGAGCTAGCAGGTTTTGCATCTGCCGCTTCCCCGGGGGCTGTCATTGACCTGGATCTGGAAATTCCAACCACGGGTTCCTGCTCCGCAATCCGAAAAACACACTCCTGGGTCCCACAAGACCTTTAATAACCTTTAATAACTGGGCGTTCGCTCTGAGTATCCAAAAGATCCAGTGGCTGGATACTTTTCTCCATGGGACAGAGTACCTGTTGCTGTCCGGATGCTACGGGAGTAGGAGTACCATTTGCGTGTGTACACATTAACATCCCTGAGAGGAAACAGTTGATCTGCATTGTTCGGGGACACCAGAACCTTAGGGTACAGAGCTCGCTCTGTGTCTCTTTATCTCTGCTTCTGGCATAGCACTGTTTTGGGCTATCCTTCTGTGTGTGTACCAGGGCTGGTGTCTATGTAGTTCCATCTCTTTAAGTGATGCTGTTACCCTTTGCCACTGTCTGGACACCAGCACTCATACGAGAAGCTTATCCTTGGCATGAAGGCAAGCCCTTCTCCTCCTGAGTGAGTTTCACTAACGGGAGATCAGACTCTTTTTTAATTTAAATTTATTTATTTTAAGTAGAGGCTAATTACTTTACAATATTATATTGGTTTTGCCATACATCAACATGAGTCCACCACGGGTGTACAAAATCAGACATTTTTAGTCCACACTTTCAGACAGTACTTTCTCAAACTTGAAAGCCAACAGTGGGCGGTCACTGCTGAACCTCAGAAGGGGCCGGTTTATCCTCCCTCCCTCACTGGACAGATGTGAACACTGCACAGGTCTGCAGCGTCTTGGCCACACTTTGCACAGAGGGAGAAATGGGGGCATGCTCTGCTGGCATGAGGAAACTCCCTGAACCTTGTTCAAACGCCTACCAGTGAGATGCTAAGGACAACTCCCTGTTAAGTTCCAGGACTTCCTGGTGCCCGAGACATGCACGTCTGCCCATTTACCCTACCAAGGTCGTTTCAAAATGGTTCTGTTCTCCATGTAAGAACACGTACCAGCCTGCCCAATAGGCCAATCCTGTGGGGCCAGGAGCAGCAAGAGGATCAAGCTAATCCATCCATCCTATAGTCCTTACTCCCGATATATACCTTCTTCAAAGAGTACAAAGAGTGATTTTTCAAACTGGAAGACTATGCAGGTAGCAGGTGCTTATGCTGCAGTGCTGGTCCATTTCTGAAACCTCAAAAAAAGGCACGGGGTGCTCATGCTCATGGCAAGGACAGGGAAAGAAAGCCCAGTGTTCTAGAAGGATAGAACGCCCTGGTAGCTACATGTCCAAGGGGCTGTGGGGTCACCCACTATGACCTCTGTGTATTGGAATTGCAGCCTGTTCTGTGTCTCGGATCCTCTGCACTCTCATTGGTCACCCCCAGGCACTTTCTTCCTGCCTCTCCTTTCTGCCAGGCATCCTGGGTGCACCACTGTGATTCCACTTAGAAGTTGCTCACTCAGTGAGATAACAGGGATTGGCAACCCGGCTCCAGTGCTTCTGATGGCCAGAGCATGTACCTTTCCCTATGGCTTTTATGTTTTCCCTATTCAACTTCTATCACCTGGTTAGGTCAGTTTCTACACCTCATACTCACAAGCATACTGTCAGGCGCTTTTCATGCATATATGCACACACATGCGTGTGCACACATTAACATCCCTGAGAGGAAACTTGCACATATACAGACATACAAACTTTCTTCTCCAGGAACATCAATTTTGGTAAGCACCTGACTTTCTTTGTCCTGATTATTTTCTTTCACTTTCTCATCGATCCTGTCAGGTTACACTTCTAACCCTTTGACTTAGCCTCAAAGGTTACAAAATTTTGGCATTTGCTCCTGACAAGGACCGATCTGCAGAGCTTCAGGCAGGGTTGGAAATGCTCGCCCTGGACAGCTGAATGAGTTCTGCCTGCATTCTACATTCTCCCATTACCTTGGACAGCTTCACAGTACCAGTCACACTGGCCTGATCCATTGCCTGTGCATTCTTTCAGGGGACCAGAAAACAAGGACGTCTGGGCTCAGCTGACTTGGAGTACTGCTTTCTCAGTGTGCCCCTTCTAAGTCATTCCTGGTCAAAACTGTGTCCCTATTGCTAGCCTACCACATCAACATTCTGAGTGAGGTCCCCTGTTCTTTCTACCTGTGTAGTTTTCTGTGTGCACCTGTCTACCTGTGCCTCCAAGCACTATCTCCCTTTAGCAGGAAAAGACCTGTGCCTCCAAGCACTATCTCCCTTTAGCAGGAAAAGGCCAAAGAGATGCCTGAGCCTCCAAGGTCCCCCAGAGTCTGTGAGAGACCTGGGTGTGATCCAATGTTGTGAAGAAGGTGCCCATAGATAGAGGGTCTCTTCTGAAACAAGGCATGAAGCCCGAGACCATAATGGTAAGGTGGCATTCCTACAGGTGGTCCCTTCTGTTTATTCCTACCCAGACCCATGGAGTCCCCAAACAGATGATGATCTGGGAATCCTGCCCTTTCTGGGCCCACAGCTCATGCCTCCCTTGGACAGAAAGCAGCTTTTCTATCTCAAAAACACCAAGAGGGCTTGATTCCACCCAGGCCTCATTGATTTGCTAAATCAAATACTCTCTTTCATTGGGTTCATTAAGCCCAGGTAGGACTCCCTGGAGTCAGGCATCCCTGCTTACCTACACAGCCCACGTGCCAAGTTAGCCAGTCCTTGGTTGGCCACAGGGGCATCCAAGACGGTCACCTGGAATGCAGCTTCCTTCTGAGTGTCAGCTGGTGCAGATCCCCTACGACAAAATCAGAGATTATGCTCCAGAGAAACTGCCAAAATCCTCCCCCAGGTGCAAACACACACCTTTGCCCTCAGGTCCCCAAAGCCAGGGGAAAGACCCAGAGGAAAGAAGGAATTTATATCAGGACTTTCAGCACAAGCCATGGGGTATCTTTGGCAGGAGCGTTATTGCCTTTCCCCTGGACCCTGAAAACCAGCAGGCCCTACACTGCACCCAGGGGCTTCCCTGTCTCCCACTCTCATGAGGTCCTTCGGACACGCAATAAGCCCACCATCCTTGCTTCCTCCCTGTTCCCTCCCTTATAGGCACACCTCGGCAGAAGAGCACACACATAAAACACCTGCACTTTCTACGCCTTTCTGCACTGCCAGGGAGACTGGAAGTGCCTGGAGGCATGCCACACTCACATGTTGTCTCTCCTAGGATGCCTGTGGTTTTGCACGACAGCCTACCTTAGCATGTCTCGCATTTTGTGTCACATCGTTCCAGTGTGTGAAACCCTCATGGAGAGAGGGTGCTGGCTGATGGGCTGATCCTGGGAAGCACTGGCCCAGGACCTTCCCAGGTCTCCTTCTCACATGTGTAGAGCAAGTCTCCAGTACACAAGTCAATCTGTGCCTCTTTCTCCTTCGGGTCTCTGTCCTTCTCAGCAAGACCTTAGCCTCCTCACCCATCCCAGGTCCTCTGTATCCACATCCACCATTTCCACCTGCCAGCCCATGTCCCCACAGGCTGTGGGCTCCACAGGCGGTGGTTTTAAAGCCCCACTCCACCTGATTTGCCCTGGGTGAATCCACAGACCATGCACTCACTCTTCCTGGTCCAAACACATACAAGAACACGGTAGAAATGGTGAGTGTGTTTTTGTATTTCATCTCATGGCAGATTTCTGAAGCCAAGGTCCTGAGTTATCAGTGGCCATCCTTTCCTCATTCCCATCCTGGACAGGGTCACTGCAGAGATAGGGCGACCAACCACCCTCAAACTGGGGGTGCCTTGTGTCTCCTCTTCTGATTGCTTGGCATTTCCTCTCCTGTAGCCTTTTTCTCTGATATTTCCCTGGGCCACACACACACACACACGCAAACACAGGTGACACAAGCACACACGTGTATACACACACAGGCTCGATACAGGGACACAAACACAAACAGGGAACACAGGTGTTTCAGGAGCTGAAGACGCCCATGTGTCCAGCAGTATCAGAGATGGCATCAGTAGGCACCACGTCCTGCACTTGGAGCTCTCTGTCCACCTCCTCCCTGAGCACTTCCGTATTTTCCGAAGGCAGCCTGAAGCCTCTTCCAATGCAGCAAGTGTGGTAATGGTGAGACGCTGATCGGTGGATGTGCAAAATCAGAAGATCCCAAAGTCAGCACACAGGTGCACTGGGACCCTGGAGAGGACGTCCTTTCAATGATAGGCCTTCCCAAGGTAAGGTGCCTGAGTGTAGGGCCCAGGCAATCATAAACTCTGTGAGCAAAAGGAGGCCAGGGGATGGCAGGACCCACAAAAGGATGATTCTGACAAAGATACTTAATTCACGCTGCCTTTAGTAGTATCATCCAGGACTCTCGCACTGCAACCACAGCTAAATTGAGGGAGACTTGCTGCACTCAAGTACACACTGAGTCCCTAAGCCCCGGTCTCAGCAGATCATCTGCTACATGCATGACCCAAAATCTGGCTCCAGAGACAGCTTGCATGCGACTGAGCATCCTCATTTGAGAAAAGACAGTGTCCCGGCCACTACACGGCTGTCCCTACAGGGCCCACCTCCAGACCCCTTCATCACATGTGTTTCTGTGGTCCGCTAATGGCAGGACCTTCCTTCCTATGGTACTACTTCACAGGATCATCCCCCACATCTTTCCCAATGATCTGCTGGCAGCACAAGAAAGATTAACCCAGGACTGACCAGGCCCCCAACCCTCCTGTGAGCATCCAAGAACTCCAACATCAATTGCCAACTGTATGCAGCCCCAAAGCAACCCCACCTCAGCAATCCTGTTCGATTCTGTGGCCTGACAACCAGTTGAGAAAGTTAAGGCACATGATGTCCAGCCTGCAGCCTGTGCTCCTCATTCAAAGTCCCAGAGCCAGTGGACTGGAGTGGAATAACTTGCCTTATAACATGCAGAAAGACAGGGGACACAGGGGCGGATTCCACAGGTGGATCATCCACTTCCTTACACACCTACACTCACCACCCTGGAGCCACGTTTTACCAGTGATGTCAAGGTAATACTCCTTAATGATCACCATGTTCCAGAAGTAGGAGTTGTCCCAAAAGGAAAAGATCAGCTTGCAGCGGGACCTTGGATGTCTCTGCACCTGCACCTGCCAGGATAGGGAAAAGGGTAAAGGTACAAGCTTCTAGGTGCCTCAGATTGCCTCCGAGTCAGGCATTAACAGCTTCCATGATGCCTCTCCAAAGTCTCACAGCACAGGAACATGGCTAACATGATCCTCCCACTCCCCACCAGGTCCCATACCCAGCCATCCTCAACCTCCCTCACTGACATTCAAGTTGATCTTGTAGCTAAGAAAGTCTTTAGCTTGGTTGCTGATCATGATGGAAAGTTGAGAGTGGTTCATAATCTGCTTTAGGTCAAGGAGCCATTCAGCCCACATGCTGGGCCAGAAGATCCAATAGCAACAGCCCTAGTCTTGGGTGGAAGAAGCACACTGGAACAGGAGTTTCCAAGGACTGGGTTCTTCAACTCCCAGCACTATGTGCTCAGGCCCTGCCATATCATCAGACACGCTCATGGCTCCATGTCCCTGTGGTGTTCTGCATCTGAGGTATTCTGCATTCCCCAACCAGGGGCTGTTTCTCACAGCTACTGTACTCCTCCTGACTTGTGTGTGCTGGGTAGTGTCATGTCACTGCTTACCTGGTCAGGATTTGCAGTCCCCGTTGCACACTGTGTCTTCCAAAAAGGGGGTGGTATGCATGGGTATGTATGTGTGTATGTGTGTGTGTCTTCAGCAAGAAAGTCCTGGGTCTTTGACCTGCTCCCTGTCTTCACAGCGGATGGCAAGCATGTGTCTGAATTTGTCTGGCACTCAGAGCAGATGAGAACAGCAGCCTCTTCCAGTTCCACCTTGCATGTGGACCACCTGGTGCCTTTGCACTGCAATAATGAGTGCAACTACAGGGGCTCTGATTGACGGTCATGGGTCTTAGGACACCCCCACTCTCACCTATTTCCCAGGATTATCCACATTTATAACAATAACTGTCTCTGATGGCTGCTCTGGTGTACTGTCTCTGGTCATTCTTGACCTAGAGGTCTCGGGTGCTGCTTCTTCTCAAATGCAGGCCTGAGGGAGACACCCAAAGTCATGGCTGTGACACTTACAGGTGTGGCCCTGCAAGACCCCTCTCAGCTGTGCCTTTGGAACCTGCCTTTCCCCCGGACCACACTTCATTCAAAGGTCTCCCACACCTTCCCTTTTCCCTTGCCCTGTGGCCTCATCTGTTTTAGCAGGATGCTTAGCACAACCCTCTTGAAGGTGTTTTTGCCATTCTTTAATTTGGCTATAAAGCTCACAAATATTAACAACACAGTAACACAATTTTTCTAATGTGCACTGTTAGAGTTTGGGGAGCTCTTGATGAGTTTCTTGGTTTCAGTTAGAAAGCCCTGCATTACTCTTAGGGCCATAGAATCTTCTGAAACTGAAGGAAAGACTACAAATATTCCGAACTAATTTGAGTATGATACATTTTTCTAAAGACTTAAACAGTTTCTTCTTCCCCACCACCCAAAATATGACCCCGAACTCCTGATGATCTTCATGATTTTATTGTGGGAATCTGGTAGGATTGAGATTTTTCAGTGCTTTGTAATTTCATCATTAAGCTTTTCTGAGGTGAAAAACACATTGGAATTAGTTTTTAAATTAGTCCTAGACACAGCAATCAGGGGGAAAGGAAATAAAAGGAATACAGATTGGCAACAAACTATTACTGTTAGAAGATGGCATGACCCTCCACACAGTGAACACTAAGGATGCCAGCAGAAAATTACTCGAGCTAATCAATGAATAGAGTATAGCTGAAGAATACAAAATTAATACTCAGGAATCACTTTCATTCTGATACACCAGCAATGAAAAATGAGAAATAGAACTTAAGGAAAGTATCTCATTCACCATCCAATGAAGAGACTCAAAGATTTAGGAATATGTTCCCCCAAAGAAAGCAAGGACGTGGTACAGAAACCTATAAAACCATGTTGAAAGAAATCAAAGATGGCACAAATAGATCAAGAAGTATAGCATATTCTTGGATCAGAAGAATCAATACAGTGACCATGAGTATACAACCCAAGACAATCTATTGGTACATTCATTCACCATTGATATTCTTGGATTCAACTGTGGAATCCCCATAAAAAACACCAACGGGGATTTTCACTGAACTAGAGCAAATAATTTCACAATTTGTGTGGAAACACAAAAGACCTCAATGAGCAAATCAATCTTGAGAAACAACGGAAATGGAGGAATCAGCCTTCCTGACTTCAGACTATACTACAAAGCTACAATCATCAAGATAGTAAGGTACTGGGCCAAAGATAGAAATACAGATCAACGGAACAAAATAGGAAGTCCAGAGATGAAGCCACACACCCACGGCCACCTCATTTTTGACAGAGGGGGCATAAATATGCAACGGAGAAAAGACAACCTCTTGAACAAGCAGTTCTGGGAAAACAGGTCAACCACATCAAAAGAATGAAATGTTTTCTAATGGCACACACAAAAATAAATGCAAAGTGGATTATACACGTAAGTGGAAGACCAGAAACTATAAAGTTCTTAGAGAAAAACATAGGCAGAACACTCTCTGACAGAAATCACAGCAAGACCTTCTCCTCCATGTCCCACCTCCAAGAGTAATGGAAATAATAGAAGGAAACAAAAGTGACTGATTGAAACTTCTAAGCTTCTGTGGAGTGAAGGAAACTATTAGCAAGGTGAAAAGACAGCCTTCAGAACTGGAGCAAATTACAACAAATCAAACAACTGCCCAAGAGTTAATCTCCCACATATACAAGCAGCTCATGCAACTCAATACCAGAAAAACAAACAACCCGATCAAAAAGTGGGCAAAAGAACTAAATAGGACATTTCTCCTGAGAAGATATACAGATGGCAAATGAACACAGGACAGATGCTCAATATCACTCATTATCAGAGAGATGAAAGTCAATACCATAATGAGATGTCATCTCACACTGGTCACAAGGACCATCACCCAAAGTCTCAAACAAGAAACCCTGGAGAGGGAGTGGAAAGGTAACCAGCTTACACTGTTGGTAGGAATGAAAACTGGTATAGCCACAATAAACCATATGATTTCTTAAAAACCTGGAAATAGAACTGTCATATGACGCAGCAGGGGGAAGGCAATGGCACCTCACTCCAGTACTGTTGCCTTGAAAATTCCAAGGATGGAAGACCCTGGTAGGCTGCAGTCCATGGGGTCGCTAAAAGTCAGACATGACTGAGGGACCTCACTTTCACTTTCCACTTTCATGCATTGGAGAAGGAAATGGCAACCCACTCCAGTGTTCTTGCCTGGAGAATCCCATGGATGGAGAAGCCTAGTAGGCTGCAGTCCATGGGGTCTCACAGAGTTGAATATGACTGAAGCGACTTAGCAGCAGCAGCATGACAAAGCAATCCCACTGCTTGCATACACCCCAAGGAAAGCAGAACTGAAAGAGACACATGTACACCAATATTCATCTCACGACTATTTACAATAGCTAGAACATGGAAGAAATCTAGATATCCACTGCAGATGAATGGATAAGAAAGTGGTGGTATATAAACACGATGGACTATTACTCAACTGTGAAAAAGAATGCATTTGAGTCCATTCTAGAGAGGTGAGTGAAACAGGAGCCTGTTCTACAGAATGAATAAAAGTCAGAAAGAGAAATACAAATACTGTGTAGGAATGCATATGTATGCAATTTGGAGAGATGGTCACGATGATCCTACATACAGGGCAGCAAAAGAGACAGAGATGGAAAGAACAGACTTTTGGAGTCTGTGGAGAGGGCAATGGTGGGATGATTTGAGAGAATAGCACTGAGACATGTACATGACCATACGTAAACAGATGACCGGTGCAAGTTCAGTGCATGATGCAGGACACTCAAAGCCAGTGCTCTGGAACAACAAAGAACAATAGTCTGGGGAGTGAGGTGGGAGGAAGGTTCTGGATGTGGGAACACATGTGTACTGGTGACTGACTGGAGGCAAAACCGGAGAGAAATCTTTTCTCTTCTTTTTTCTTCCCAGTGTTTTCACAGCAGATATTTTGGGTTTACCCCTAAGTTCCATTATATTGAAAGAACCAAGAGTTGACATTTTCCTCAAAATAATTCAGCCTCATTCGTTTTTAAAAGAAATATGATACTTTAAAACAATGAAAACACACCGTTGTTTATTTAAGGTACAGTGTGCTTTAAACAACATTCATATTGAAGTTTTACTCTTTTTCACAGGTGATGACCAAAATTCAAACTGTAGCACGATGCTCAGACCTCTGAGTTCAATTCAGATCTGTAAGTAACAAGAACACCTGATCTACATAAAAATTAATTCTTTTAATAATACATATGGGATCTTCTTTACACTACTTAGAAAATCAGTCCTTTTGAACTAAAGTTAAGGACACCAACCAGATTGTTTTCTCAATTCCTGTTTTCACCAAATCTCTATGATTGACATGAGAACATCACATGTTATACACGCTATTATTTTTTTTTTAATGTTTTAAATAAACATTCATTTTAATGGGAGAAGAAAATGGTAACCCACTTCAGTATTCTTGCCTGAAGAACCCTGTGATCAGAGGAGCCTGGAGGGCTGCTCTCCATAGGATTGTACAAAGTCAGACACGAGTGAAGTGACTTAGGATGCATGCATGCATGCACTGGAGAAGGAAATGGCAACCCACTCCATTATTCTTGCCAGGAGAATTCCAAGCACAGAGGAGCCTGGTGGGCTGCCATCTATGGGGTCACACAGAGTCAGACACTACTGAATCGTCTTACAAGCAGCAGCAGCAACAGCATTCATTTTAATTGGAGTTTGGCATCTTATTTCCTCATAAAGAGAGAAGGTGGTAATCAATCAAATTCTTCTGACTCAATTCATCACAAGAGTGGCACTCTAGTAAATCACCGGGATAACTGACTTTGGCAAGAACTGGGATTCTGACATAAAACTTATAAAGATAAACAAAATCTCCAAACTAACGCAGACTTTTTTCATTACTATTGTCTTTAGTCTTTTCCCCAACTGAGCTGCTTAGTCACAGCTCCAGAAAGCTATTCTCTTTTCCTTCTTCTGTGGGGCTTGGTATTCACGTGTTCCCTTTGGTTAGATCCCTTGCTTTCAACTCCAGCTCAGTGGTGACAACCTTCAGGTCTCAAATAACATACTATGCCACTGGTGCATTTTACATTCTTACCACAGAAAATAACTGTCAGTTGTACCTCCACAGTATTAACTTAGCCACAAGGAATCTCTGGAAAAACTGAACAAAATGTTAGAGAGAGAGGAGAGCACTTCTATGAAATCCATTGTCAGTATTACAAATGACATATAAACTACAAAGTCATCACTAAATAGACATCTTAATACGCATTTCATTACTGGATTCTTTCTTTGTATATAATCGTTTTATACTTTCTGATGTGCAACTGATTCATAAAACCTGGGGTCCACTTTTTCAAATAAAAGTGCCTTTTTTTTAAAGCCAAGATTTAACTGACGTCTTTAAGATGTTCATTTTAACATTTACATAATTCATAACTCCAAATACATAAAAGATGATGACAAAAACATCATAAATTCATAAAATAAAAAGGTATGTTAAATTTTTAGAGCCTCTGATAAATGATAGCAAAAGTGGAACAGGGAAATTTTCAAAACATTTAATGATATTTCAACAATATTTTTCTAATCTTTTTTCATTTCATAGTTCTCATGTGCTTTAGAATGCATTATAACATCAGTAGAGTATTAGGCTTCCCTGGTGGCTCAGAAGGTAAAATGTCTGCCTGCAATCCAGACCCGAGTTCCATTCCTGGGTTAGGAAGATCTCCTGGAGAAGGAAATGGCAACCCATTCCAGTATTCCTGCCTGGAGAATCCTACAGACGGAGGAGCCTGGGAGGCTACAGTCTGCGGGGTCACAAACAGTCAGACACGACTGAGCAACTTCACTTTCACTTCAGTAGAATATTATGATATTTTTAAAAATCTGTAAAATATGGTTAAAAAAAATCTGGTAACAGTTTCACTATTAAAGATACATATTCAGCTGTTCTAATTCATGTTGTGAGTAATCTGAAACAACTAGGGTTTTCATTGTTATTTGTGACCATGACACCGCAGGATGCGAACCATTCTTTTCCAACCATGAATTGAACTCATGAACCCTGCAGTGAGAATCTTAAAACACTAGACCACCAGGGTAGTGTCTTGGTTTTATTTCTTAAATGATTTGGAAATCCATCAACGAATAATATGGACTGATATGAACAGGATAGATGGGACACACTGAGTAGAAGATTGTAAACTGTATAATCTTGGTGAATATGTGATTGCTCACTTCAAATTAAAATTCACTTTGAGTGTCTGAAAATGCTCTTCATAAGAATGTTGGTGACTGAAAGATCTTGAAATCAGTGTTCTAGGTCAGTGATACAATTTAGACTTTGTAAAATCTGCTCCTGGAATTTTAAACTTCTGCTTTTTCAATCAAACACTCATTGATTCTTTTGCGTGTTTGGTTTCTACAGTGCATTTTTACTACAGAAGTACCAAAAGAATAAGAAGAAGTCTAACAGGGCTTACAAGAGTATAAGCCATACTGTCATTCCAATTACTTGATATGCCTGTCTAATCAAGAGATACAAATCAATAAAATGTTTACTTAAATACGTCCATAGCAGAAAAGTGAGGCATTTAAACTCCTACCATCACTATTTCCTTACCAAGATAAACAACCATTTCCCACAAATTCCAAACCAAACGTTTGTCCTAGAGTGATACCAGACAATTAATGTAACCTCTAAATCCATGGGCAACAAAACAGGCCTTCATTTTAAGAATGCTTTGGAGTACACTGGAATTCCAATACTTCAGCAAGATGGCTGCAGTTTGCTTTTCCTCTTTTAATATACCAGCCTTGGGAGATGATACATTTTAAAACTGCCTGTTAAACTTCTTACTACTATCACTGTAGACCCCCTTGTCTAATAAAGTGTCATTATGGAGTACCCAGTGTCAGACCTAACTGATTAAAAAAAAAAAAAAAAAAAAGAGGATCCAAAGAATTATAAAGTTTTAGAAAATTTAGGAAGGTTGCCAAGCTGGTTTCTGAATATTAATGAATATTCAAATTCATGGATTATTACTGCTGCTCAGTCGTGTCCGACTATGTGTGACCCCATAGACGGTGGCTCACCAGGCGCCCCCGTCCCTGGGATTCTCCAGGCAAGAACACTGGAGTGGGTTGCCATTTCCTTCTCCAATGCATGAAAGAGAAGAGTGAAAGTGAAGTCGCTCAGTCGTGTCCGACTCTTAGCGACCCCATTGACTACTGTCTACCAGGCTCCTCTGTCCATGGGATTTTCCAGGCAATAGTACTGGAGTGGGTTGCCATTGCCTTCTCCATCATGGATACATAATCCTCAATATATATTCAATTCAATGTTCAACCTTCTGAGACCAAAGACGGTGAGAGAATTGACTACTTTCATATATAAAACAGTAAAAAGCACACATACACATGGTCCAGCCTGGAGTTAATGTCTTCATCCTCACCTTCGGGGTCCTTAAACTAGATTTCATCATCATCTTCAGGATCAAAGGTGTCTGTTTCATCAAGTTCAGCTAAAAAGAGTAAGAGCATACTCTTAAAGATATAAAATCAAGATGTTATTAGATTAATTGTCTATTTAAGGAAATAATACTGGATTAATACTAAAACACTGAACTGTACAAGAAACTACTTGTAATAAATCTTCGATTCAACAGTTTTATTCCAGAAAAATCTTCCTAACTACACAAATATCACAGAGAACAAACTCACAATGAAACCGCTAAAAGAAGTTCACTGCCAAGTAAGTATTTATCTGATTCCCAATTACCTTAGTATTTCTTAAACGACCTATACATCATCAGAATCTTCACTCTTACTCAAAAACTCATGTTAATGTGTTAGTCACTCAGTAGTGCCCAACGCTTTGCGACCCCATGGACTGCAGCCCACCAGGCTTCTCTGTCCATGAGATTTTCCAGGCAAGAATACTGGAGTGGGTTGTCACTTTCTTCTCCAGGGGATCTTCCTAACCCAGGGATCGAACCCTGGTCTCCTGCACTGCAGGCAGAGTCTTTACCAACTGAGCTACAAGGGAAGCAAAAAAACAAAACAAAAACAAAACAAAACAAACAAAACACCTCATAATTTATATAATAAAATGCACTGTAACAGAATAAAAAAATGCTATCATGTTCAAAATGTGAGTTTAGTACACTTCCTCTTTTTTGTCTACTAAAAACTTATTTTAATTTTCCCAAACTTACTAGAGGAAGAATAAAATATTTTGTCTCTAAGAAATAAAAGGGATTTAAAAACACTGTCCACAAAGCTCCACAACAGTACTCTATACACTAAGAAAAACTGAATACTCTTTTCCAAAAAAAATCAATACCAGTACCATAAATGTTGTCCTTGATTAGCTGAAAACAGGTATGATCTCTTAAGAGTTGTTTTTAAGAGTGTAAAAGAGGCATTCCTTTAACAATTATTATGTACAAGTCTAGGACTTGTAAGCTTTTTAATTCCCCACCAAAAGAACATATATTAGGGAGAGAATCCATTACTAAGTTGTTAATATTCTGAAGTATTTAATACCTACTTAAAGCAAATTTAAGCATCTTTGCAAAAATACAGAAAAGAGAATTCTGAAACGACCGTTTCACCTAAATACTAAGTAGCAAATACTATGAAAAGGCAGGGAAATGTAATAACTTTGATATTAACTACCATATTTCTGAAGCTCTCCATAAGCTTTCATATTTCTAGCTTCATCTGCATTGTACTTTAAAATTACATCAGCTTTGTGGTCCTTGGAGAAAAACAAGGAAGCATCAAAACTGGTTATGCAAAGAATCATCATTTGTCTCATAAATTCCTTTCAAATTAAACACACTTAGACCTCCTCTGTCATCTGCACACACACACAATCCTCGTGATGAAGTTTGCATGCATGACCAAAAAAAGTATAGACTAGGAAAGTTATGTATACAATGCACTGAATCAAAGAAAGAAAAGAAAACAGGTGGGGTGGCAATGCAGTCCTTGTCCACACTCTAACACTGTAGTTCAAACTGAAAGTGGTATTATTACCCAAGAGATATCTTTCTATAACCCATAGTTCTTAGAGTATCTTACCGATTTGAATTATCTGTGGTGCTTTTAACAAAGATACCATATCTTCCTAAAACCTGAGAGGCCTGAAGTGAAGTTTTTGTGTGTTTATGATGCAAATATGCTTGAGAATTACTGCATTTTAGGGAGTTCACTGTTCTCCATTTTAAAGAAGCTGAGTCACTGACAGAGGAAAACATTCTGAATGCTTACAATTAAGCTAGAAAAGGCCTAAAGAAAGACAACTGAAAATATCAGTCATAAAACTGCAGTGTAATACAAACCAACACTTCTCACACTACAATGTGTGCCAAAAACACATAGGTATGTTGTTAAAACTCTGAGTGTAACTCAGTAGTGAAGAGATAAGCTAATAACCTGCTCATACAATTCCATAGAGTAGTGATGCTGCTATTATCTTTAGATTATGATGTGAGTACCAAGGGTTTGTAATTATCCACAACTGATTAAAAATCAGAAGAGCTATTTGTGGCTATCACTTTACAGTTATATTTTAATCCCTTAAGGGATTAATATAATTGTGGTTACACCACCCATCAAACAGAGGATTTAACTGGGAATTAACTATCATTTGATCCATTTGTGGGGTTATATGAAGTTAAACTAAAATAAATGGACATGAAAATGATACAGTTTTATGGACAGATTCTATGTTTTTAGTCAGCAAATACAAAAAATGGAAAGGTTTTGCCTATGCTCTCCTCTAGGAGTTTTATAGTTTCTGGTTTAGATCTTTAATCCATTTTGAGTTTATTTTTGTGTATGGTGTTAGAAAGTGTTCTAGATTCATTCTTTCATAAGTCGTTGACCAGTGCTAGAGAGGGTGTGGAGAAAAGGGAACCCTCTTACACTCTTTTTGGGAATGCAAACTAGTACAGCCACTATGGAGAACAGTGTGGAGATTCCTTTAAAAACTGGAACTAGAACTGCGATACAACACAGCAATCCCACTGCTGGACATACACACCAAGGAAACCAGAATTCAAAGAGACATGTGTACCCCAATGTTCATCGCAGCACTGTTTTTAATAGCCAGGACATGGAAGCAACGTAGATGTCCATCAGAAGATGAATGGATAAGAAAGTGGTGGTACATATCAAAATGCAATATTACTCAGCCATTAAAAATAATACATTTGAATCAGTTCTAATGAGTGGATGGAACTGGAGCCTATTATACAGAGTGAAGTAAGCCAGAAAGAAAAACACTAATACAATATAATAACACATATATATGGAATTTAGAAAGATGGTAATGACAACCCTGTTTGCAAGACAGCAAAAGAGACACAGATGTATAGAACAGTCTTTTGGACCCTGTGGGAGATGGAGGGGGTATGATTTGGGAGAATGGCATTAAAACATGTATAATATCATATAAGAAATTAATCGCCAGTGCAGGTTTGATGCAGGATACAGGAAGCTTGGGGCTGGTGCACTGGGATGACCCAGAGGGATGGTATGGGGAGGGAAGTGGGAGCGGGTTTCAGGATGGGGAACCCGTGTATATCTGTGGCAGATGCATGTTGATGTATGGCAAAACCAATACAATATTGTAAATTAAAAACATAATAACAATAATAATAAAATAAATAAAAAAGAATAAAGCTCAAGGACACACACTTCCTGCTTTTGAAACACAACTGTTCAAACAATATGGCACTGACATTCCAGCAGTAATGCAGATCCTGGAACAAAACTGAACACTCAGAAATACAATTTTTCAAAACCACCCAACTAACACTTATGAAAGGAACCAAGATCACAGTGTAGAAAACACATCCTCTCCAAGAGACAGGACTGGAAACAGAATACTTAACATAAAAGTAGACCCCCTTTGTTACACTAGAATCTACCTAAAATTACCCTGAAATAGATCAGAGATTTAAACACAGAGCTGAACCCATAAAACTACTACAAGAGAACACAGTGTACAACTACCAAATTCCACCCTGCTCTTTGCTTTTGGTATAGGACACCAAACCCATAATCAACACAAGCAAAACCTAGTAAGTGAAACTATATCACACTAAATAGATTTTTCACGGAAAAGGACACTGTCAACAACAACAACAAAAGACAGTGTACTAGGTCGGTAAAAATATTTGCAAATGATATGACCGATAAGGGATTAACATCCAAGGTAGATAAATCCTGCCATTTGCAACAACATGGATGAACCTGGAAAGTAGTGTGCTAAGAAAAACAAGTCACACAGAGAAAGCAAACACTGCAGGACCTCATTTATATGTGGAATCAGGACTGAACACAAACTCATCAAAGTTCAGGGATGCTCCTAATTGCTCAGCTTTGAGTGACCTGGATTTTCTGCACAAGCCTGAAATGAAGAGAAGGATTATCAGTTGCCTGGCTGAGTATATAAGGTATGCCTCACCATGCACAGAGCCTAAAAACAGAGGTTGAGAGGTCTGCTGGTTTTTAATGAAACCTCAAACATGGGCTTTCTGCTAGGTTATAAACAAGCATTCAGTGGCCACACACAAGGAAAAAATACATACCATACAGAATCTGTTTCAGAAATCATCCAACAAATGATGACAAGAAAAAGCTCAGGGAGAAGAAATCTGATGTTCCATCTCACCATGTTATATCTGCATTTTCTAGTTTTCAACAACAACAAAACACGAGATGCACAAAGAAATAGGAGAAGGTGTCTGGTCACATATAAGGAAATAAGTACTTAATACAAAGCATGGCTCAGAAAGCCTAGAAGCTGGACTTAACGGAGACTTTACATCAGGTAGTATAGATAAAAAGAATACGAGAAACAATATGCATGTGTGTGTGTGTTCATGTGTGTGTATTTAAATTGTCAAGAATATTTCACTAGAGAACCGGGACATACAGATTCTTTAAAAGAAAACCTGTGGAGATGAAAAGTGGAGTGGCTGACTTCAAACTGTCTCTGTAGATCACTAATAGAACAACCACACCAAAAAATCAACTAGGAAAGAGAAGACTGAAATTTTACAAATCAGAAAGTCTTAGGTATTTACAGAAAACATGACCTGATAACAAAATAGAGAGAAACAGTAATTATTTCACTCAAAATTTACTTAAGCACAAGTGATGGGTTTGACCCAGAAATCAGAAGGATTTCTGTCTCACAAGTCATATTTCAAACATTGAGATAACAGTGGGCAACTACCAAGTAGTTCTCTAAGTATCCATCTCAGATTTATAACTTACACTTTAAAAGCTCTAGTCTATGTCTTACCTTTCTCCTATAAGCCCCAAAAAACCTTTTTGGAGATAGAGGTTTTGCCTTATTTAATTGAATCATCTACAGCAGTGGTTTCTCAAACTTGGAAATGAGACCTTTAAATTTTAAAATCATAACTGAGAACCCAATATAAACTTACTAGTACTTTTTTCTTTTGATGAATGAGAATACTAATGAAAATCATTGTCATATGCTACTGTTCTTATTTCAGCAAAAGTCATTTTTCAAAAATATTTAAAATGTAAAACTGGAGGGAGTCCTCTGGTGGTCCAAACATTAGGATTCAGGGCTTTCACAGCAGTATTCTGGATTCAATCCCTGACTGGGGAACTAAGATCCCACAAGCTTGCAGTGCTGTCAAAAATTAAAGAAAAAAAAATTGAAAGGAAAATGAATAATCTAGCTCTGTGAAATATATTTCATAAAATACAATGATATCTTCTTGTTTTACTACAGAAACCTGAAAAAGTCAGCCTGCAGCATAAACCCTGAAAATCTAGCACGAAGCTTTGAATACACTTGGACTTTAAATGAATACAGAATGATGAGCTGTAGTATTTATCCAAAATGATAAGAGAATATGTATTGCATATTATATTTAAAATAAGAAAAGAAACAACCAGTCTTCCCAGAGAACACATATACCGTAAGTCAGCCAGAATCCTATCATCTTAAACATAAGTGAATCGTAACAAATTTTGATGCCAGAAGGATGAGAATCATAACTGGCTAGGACAGGTCAAATGCATTTTATCACATCAGAGAAATAATGATATTAATGATTCCTAAATTCAAGAACAATATAAATTTAAGTGTAGTTGTTACCTGATAGTCTCAAAGACCAATCAATATAATATCTGAAGTATTTATCCAAATCTATAAAATAAAACTCACAGTATATTACATTTAAAATACAAACAAAAAATAGTGTTTGGTGTTAAGCCATACTTAACATGATACAAAAAGTACAGTTCACAGACTGTGTGAAAACTGTCTGCTAAGGTTTAGGGGAAAACTACAGATGTGTGGGGTGTGTATGGGGGTGTGTATGTGTCTTGTGTGCCTGTGCAGGTATGTGTGTATGATGTGTGTGTGTGTGTTCATGCCTATGAGACAAAGTCTAGTTATAGATAGAGACAATATATTAAGCAAAAACTAAAGTTAGGCAGTTCAGTTTGGGTCAAATTTTCTAATTTAGTCTATTAATAAATACAATAATTTTACTTCAACTAAAGTCTTTTAAAATTACAAAAGCATAGTTCTTTGTCACATAAATTACTTTTATTCACAAATCGCTCTGCGAATTTTTAGTTATTTTATTTTATTTTTTTTTTTTGGTTTTAATTTTATTTTATTTTTAAACTTTACATAATTGTATTAGTTTTGCCAAACATCAAAATGAATCCACCACAGGTATACATGTGTTCCCCATCCTGAACCCTCCTCCCTCCTCCCTCCCCATACCATCCCTCTGGGTCGTCCCAGTGCACCAGCCCCAAGCATCCAGTATCGTGCATTGAACCTGGACTGGCAACTCGTTTCTTACATGATATTTTACATGTTACAATGTCATTCTCCCAAATCTTCCCACCCTCTCCCTCTCCCACAGAGTCCATAAGACTGTTCTATACATCAGTGTCTCTTTTGCTGTCTCATACACAGGGTTATTGTTACCATCTTTCTAAATTCCATATATATGCGTTAGAATACTGTATTTAGTTATTTTAAACAAATGAAAATAACCCATTGACACAAATATAGCCATCCATTACCAATCTACATCAGTTCAGGCCCCAAATCACTAACTGGAAAAGAATGACTCAAGAGAACAAAAGGATTTTTTAATCCAAAAAATTAGGGTTGAAAGAATTTTTAAACAAAGTGATCAATAAATATGCCAAAGTTACTAAATAAGATGGTCTATCATGTTTCAATTTCAAATGTTCCTAACAGGACCTACAGCTGTTGTTACAAATCCAAGTCTTACACTGGACCATACACTATCAGTTCAGTTCAGTTCAGTTCAGTCACTCAGTCATGTCCGACTCTTTGGGACCCCATGAATAGCAGCACACCAGGCCTCCCTGTCCATCACCAACTCCCGGAGTTCACTCAGACTCACGTGCATCGATTCAGTGATACCATCCAGCCATCTCATCCTCCCTAGTCCCCTTCTCTCTTGCCCCCAATCCCTCCCAGCATCAGAGTCTTTTCCAATGAGTCAACTCTTTGCATGAGATGGCCAAAGGACTGGAGTTTCAGCTTTAGCATCATTCCTTCCAAAGAATTTCCAGGGCTGATCTCTTTCAGAATGGACTAGATGGATCTCCTTGCAGTCCAAGGGACTCTCAAGAGTCTTTTCAAACACCACAGTTCAAAAGCATTAATTATTTGGCACTCAGCTTTCTTCACAGTCCAACTCTCACCTCCATACATGACCACTGGAAAAACCATAGACTAGACTAGACGGACCTTTGTTGGCAAAGTAATGTCTCTGCTTTTTAATATGCTGTCTAGGTTGGTCATAACTTTCCTTCGAAGGAGTCAGTATCTTTTAACTTCATGGCTGCAGTCACCATCTGCAGTGATTTTGGAGCCCAAAAAATAAAGTCGGACACTCTTTCCACTGTTTCCCCCTCTATTTCCCCTGAAGCAATGGGACCGGATGCCATGAATTTCATTTTCTGAATGGTGAGCTTTAAGCCAACATTTTCAGTCTCCTCTTTAACTTTCCTCAAAAGTTTTTTAGCTCATCTTTCCTTTCTGCCATAAGGGTGGTGTCATCTGCATATCTGAGGTTATTGATATTTCTCCTGGCAATCTTGATTTCAGCTTGTGTTTCTTCCAGTCCAGTGTTTCTCATGATGTACTCTGCATAGAAGTTCAATAAGCAGGGTGACAATATACAGCCTTGATGTACTCCTTTTCCTATTTGGAACCAGTCTGTTGTTCCATGTCCAGTTCTAACTGTTGCTTCCTGACCTGCATACAGATTTCTCAAGAGGCAGGTCAGGTGGTCTGGTATTCCTATCTCTTTCATAATTTTCCACAGTTTATTGTGATCCACACAGTCAAAGGCTTGGCAGTGTCAATAAAGCAGAAATAATTTTTTTTTTCTGGAACTCTCTTGCTTTGTCCATGATCCAGCAGATGTTGGCTATTTGATCTCTGGTTCCTCTGCCTTTTCTATATAGTTAATTAGCAATTAGAGTCATTTTGTCTTAAAAATAATTTTCTTTTTTTCTTTCATGGGTTAATATTTTTGTTAAGAGTCTAGGACATTTGTTTCATACACAGAATTTGTCTGTTTCCTCAAGTGCAAACATATCTGGCATAAATCCAGCCTAGGTGTCACAAATCATTCTTTCTAAATATAAATCCTATTATGAAAGTTATCGAGGATTTTCTAATTTTATGGATTTATATTGTCACATAAATCACTATTTTTGAAGTCTTCAAGAATTCACAAAGGTAAGTTTTGTATTAAAGTAAAATATATACCCACATTGACTTTTTGTCTCAAGCTTCCTCAGATAAGAAATAGAGGAAAACAATAGAATGGAAAAGACTAGATATCGCTTCAAGAAAATTAGAGATACTAAGGAAATATTTCATGCAAAGATGTGCACAATAAAGGATAGAAATGGTATGGACCTAAGAGAAGCAGAAGATATTAAGAAGAGGTGGCAATAATACATAGAAGAACTGTACAAAAAAGATCTTAATAACACAGATAATCATGATAGAATGTCCACTCACCTAGAGCCAGACATCCTGGAATGTGATGAACCTTAGGAAGCATGACTATGAACAAAGGTAGTGGAGGTGATGGAATTCCCCTTAATCTATTTCAAAACCTAAAAGATGATGCTATGAAAGTGCTGCACTCATTATGCCAGCAAATTTGGGAAACTGAGCAGTGGCCAGGGGACTGGAAAATGTCAGTTTTCATTCCAAACCCAAAGAAGGGTAATGCCAAAGAATGTTCATACTACCGCACACATGCACTCTTCTCACACACTAGAAAAGTAATGCTCAAAATTCTCCAAGTCAGGATTCAGTAATACTTCAACTGTGAACTATCTGATGTTCAAGCTGGTTTTCAAGAAGACAGAAAAACAAGAGATCAAGTTGCCAACATCTGCAGCATGATCAAAAAAGCAAGCAAGTTCCAGAAAACCATCTACTTCAGCTTTATTGACTATGGCCAAGCCTTTGACTTGTGTATTGTGTATCACAATAAACTGTGCAAAATTCTCAAAGAGATGGGATTACCAGACCACTTGACCTGCCTCTTGAGAAATCTGTATGCAGGCCAGGAAGAAAGTTAGAACTGGAAATTTGATTGTTGTATGCTTGTTTTGTTGTTGTTGTTTGTTTTTATCTTCCTAAAAATTGTATACTGATGCCCTAACCCCAGAAGATGATAGTATTGGGAAGCAGATCCTCTGGGATGTCCTTGTGCCACCATAGAGGAACTGTTGGGAAAGGAATCTCTCCACGTATGAAGGAGACCTCAGAGGGCCCGCCATGAGCAGAGGCAGCAAGGACTCAGCAGTTTGCAAATCAGAGGAGGATCTACACCAGAACCCTAACCCTACCAGCACACTGATCCTAGACTTCCCATGACTGTAAATGAAACTTTCCATTGTTGAGGAGCCAGTTTGTAGTATTTTGTCGTAAGAACTTGAATGAAGTGACACACTGGTGACAACATGTTTCATTCTCACTGTCTAGTAACTATGAGGCAGTGTTCCTCTTGAGTTGCTTATGTGTAATTTTCTATGGAAGAATTATTTTGATGCATGTCATGTAGAAATTGTATAGGTACATTTTTGTTAGGCCTAGAAACTTTATTCCAATTGAATGTCCCACATTAATTGGTGTTAAAAAGTGAGTAATCTCTTTTGTTTCCTCTCCAGTCACTTGAAACATTCTGTAAGATGTCCTGAAGGGGAGCACAAAGTACTATTTTAATGGAAACCTAACAGTTCTGTTTTGTAGGATTTGAGAATATTGGAACACAGTCCTTGGCATCAAAATCTGATACTTCCCTCATTCAAATCAGACATTGTTATATAGGTTCAGAAGATATGCTGTACCATGTACTCCCAACACTGAAACCTCAGAAAGCAACCTTTTCATTTTTTCAAATTATTTTAGTGGAAGATATTAAATTTACAGTATCAGGTTAGTTTTTGCCTTACATCAACAAGAGTCAGTCAGCAGTACACATGTGTTCCCGCATCCAGAACCTTCCTCCCACCTCACTCCCCAGACTATTGTCCTTTGTTGTTCCAGAGCACTGGCTTTGGGTGCCCTGCATCATGCACTGAACTTGCACCAGTTATCTGTTTACGTATGGTCATGTACATGTCTCAGTGCTATTCTCTCAAATCATCCCACCATTGCCCTCTCCACAGAGCCCCAAAGTCTGTTCTTTCCATTTCTGTCTCTTTTGCTGCCCAGCATGTAGGATCATTGTGACCATCTCTTCAAATTACACACATATGCATTGCTACACAGTATTTGTATTTCTCTTTCTGACTTTATTTCATTCTGTAGAACAGGCTCCTGTTTCACCCACCTCTTTAGAATGGACTCAAATGCATTCCTTTTCACAGCTGAGTAATAGTCCATCGTATAGATATACCACCACTTTCTTGTCCATTCATCTGCATTGACTATCTAGATTGCTTCCATGTCCTAGCTATCATAAATAGTCGTGGGATGAATGTTGGTGTACAAGCGTCTCTTTCAGTTCTGCTTTCCTTGGGGTGTATGTAAGCGGTGGGATTGCTGGGTCATACAACGGTTCTATTTCCAAGTTTTTTAGACATCATACGATTTATTGTGGCTATACCAGTTTTCATTCCTACCAATAGTGTAAGCTGGTTACCTTTCCACTCCCTCTCGAGAGTTTCTTATTTGAGACTTTGGGTGATGGTCATTGTGACCAGTGTGAGATGACATCTCATTGTGGTATTGACTTTCATCTCCCTGATAATGAGTGATGTTTAGCATTTGTCCTGTGTTCATTAGCCATCTGCATATCTTCTGTGGAGAAATGTCTATTTATTTCTACAGCCCACTTTTTAATCGGGTTCTTTGTTTTTCTGGTATTGAGTTGCATGAGCTGCTTGTATATGTGGGAGATTAACTCTTGGGCAGTTGTTTGATGTGTTGTAATTTGCTCCAGTTCTGAAGGCTGTCTTTTCACCTTGCTTATAGTTTCCTTCACTCTGGAGAAGCTTAGAAGTTTCAATCAGTCGCTTTTGTTTCCTTCTGTTTTTATTACCATTACTCTAGAAGGTGGAACATAGAGGAGAAGATCTTGCTGTGATTTCTGTCAGAGAGTTTTCTGCCCATGTTTTTCTCTAAGAACTTTATAGTTTCTGGTCTTCCACTTAGGTCTTTAATCCATTTTGCCTTTATTTGTGTGTACGCCATTAGAAAACATTTCATTCTTTTAATGTGGTTGACCTGTTTTCCCAGAACTGCTTGTTCAAGAGGCTGTCTTTTCTCCATTGCATATTTATGCCCCCTCTGTCAAAGACAAGATGACCGTGGGTGTGTGGCTTCATCTCTGGACTTCCTATTTTGTTCCGTTGATCTGTATTTCTGTCTTTGGCCCAGTACCGTACTATCTTGATGACTGTAGCTTTGTAGTATAGTCTGAAATCAGGAAGGCTGATTCCTCCATTTCCATTGTTTCTCAAGAGTGATTTGCTCATTGGAGATCTTTTGCATTTCCACACAAATTGTGAAATTATTTGTTCTAGTTCAGTGAAATACACCGTTGGTGTTTTTATAGGGATTCCACAGTTGAATCCAAGAATATCAATGGTGAATGAATGTACCAATAGCTTGCCTTGGGTTGTATACTGATGGTCACTATATTGATTCTTCAGATCCAAGAATACGGTATACTTCTTCATCAATTTGTGCCATCTTTGATTTCTTTCAACTTGGTTTTATAGTTTTCTGTACCAGGTCCTTACTTTCTTTGGGGGAATATATTCCTAAATATTTGAGTCTCTTAATTGTATGGTGAATGAGATACTTTCCTTAAGTTCTCTTTTTCATTTTTCATTGCTGGTGTATCAGAATGAAAGCAATTCCTGAGGATTAATTTTGTATTCTGCAGCTATATTCTATTCATTGATTAGCTCGAGTAATTTTCTGCTGGCATCCTTAGTATTCGCTGTGTGAAGGGTCATGCCATCTTTTAACAGGAATAGTTTTTTTTGTTGTTGTTGTTTGTTTTTTTGTTTTTTTCCAATTTGTATTCCTTTTATTTCCTTCTCCCCTGATTGCTGTGTCTAGGACTAATTTAAAAACTAATTCCAATGTGTTTTTTACCTCAGAAAAGCTTACTGATGAAATTACAAAGCACTGAGAAATCTCAATTCTACCAGATTCCCACAATAAAATCATGAAGATCTTAAGGAGTTAGGGGTAATTTTTTGGGAGGTGGGGAAGCAGAAACTGTTTAAGTCTTTAGAAAAATGTATCATAATCAATTTAGCCTGGAATATTTGTAGTCTTTCCTTCAGTTTCAGAAGATTCTACAGCCCTAAGAGTAATGCAGGGCTTTCTAACTGAAACCAAGAAACTCACCAAGAGCTCACCAAACTGTAACAGAGCACATTAGAAAAATTGTGTTTCTGTGCTGTTAAAATTTGTGAGCTTTATAGCCAAATTAAAGAATGGCAAAAACACCTTCAAGATGGTTGTGCTAAAGATCCTGCTAAAACAGGTGAGGCCACAGGGCAAGGGAAGAGGGAAGGTGTGGGAGACCCTTGAATGAAGTGTGGTCCGGGGGAAAGGCAGGCTCCAAAGACACAGCTGAGAAGAATCTGGCAGGGCCACACCTGTAAGTGTCACAGCCATGAGTTTGGGGGTCTCCCTCAGGCTTGCATCTGAGAAGGAGCAGCACCCGAAGCCTGTATGTCAGGAATGACCAGAGACAGTACACCAGAGCAGCCATCATAGACAGTTATGGTTGTAAATATGAATGATCCCAGGAAATAGCTGAGAGAGCAGGAGTCCCAAGACCCATACCCATCAGTCAGACCCACTGTAGTTGCACTCACTAGAGCAGTGCAAAGGCATGAGGTGGCCCACAAGCAAGGTGGAACTGGAAGGGGCTGCTGTTCTCATCTGCTCTGAGTGCCAGACGAATTCAGACACATGCCTGCCATCCATTGTGAAGACAGGGAGCAGGTCAGAGACCCAGGGTTTTCTTGCTGAAGACACACACACACACACACACACACACACACACACATATACACATGCACACCACCCCCTTGCTTGAAGACACAGTGTGCAACAGGGACTGCTAAATCCTGACCAGGTAAGCAGTGACATGACAATTGCCAGCACACACAAGTCAGGAGTACAGTAGCTGTGAGAAACAGCCCCTGGTTAGGGGATACAGACCACCTCAGATGCAGAACACCACAGGGAACATGGAGCCATGAGCTTGTCTGATGGTATGGCAGGACCTGAGCACATCACTGCTGGCTGGGCATGTGGAAGTACCCAGCATCCTTGGAAACTCAGTTCCAGTGTGCTTCTTCCAACCAAGACTAGGGCTGTTGCTATTGGATATTCTGGACCAGCATGTGGCCTGAATGGCTCCTTGACCTAAAGCACCCTCAATTCCATCATGATCAGCAACCAAGATAAAGACTTTCTTAGCTACAAGATCGACTTGAAGGTCATTGAGGGAGACTGATTATGGGTGGGTATGGGACCTGGTGGGGAGTGGGAGGATCGTGTTAGCCATGTTCCTGCACTGTGAGACTTTGGAGAGGCATCATGGAAGTTTTTAATGCTTGCCTGGGAGGCAACCTGAGGCACCTAGAAGCTTGCACTTTTATCCTTGTCCCTATCCTGGCAGGTGCAGGTGCAGAGAAGGTCGCACTGCAAGCCAATCTTTTCCTTTTGGGACAACTCCTACTTCTGGAACACGATGATCATTAAGGAGTATTACCTTGGCATCACTGGTAAAATGTGGCTCCAGGGTGGTGAGTGTAGGTGTGTAAGGAGGTGGATGATCCACCTGTGGAATCCGCCCCTGTGTCCCCTGTCTTTCTGCAGGTTATAGGGCACGTTATTCCACTCCAGTCCACTGGTTCTGGGACTTTGAATGAGGAGCACAAGCCGCAGGCTGGACATCAGGTGCCTTAACTTTCTCAACTGGTTGTCTGGCCGCTACTGCCCAGAGTCAAACAGGATTGCTGAGGTGGGTTTGCTTTGGGCCTGCATACAGGTGTCGATTGATGTTGGAGTTCTTGGATGCTCACGGGAGGGTTGGGGCCCTGGACAGCCCCGGGCTGATCTTGCTTGTGCTGCCAGCAGATCATTGGTGGAGATGTGGGGGACGATCATGTGAAATATTATAATAGGAAGGAAGGTTCTGCTATGAGCGGTAACTGACAGAAACACATGTGATGAAAGGGGTCTGGAGGTATGCC
Source organism: Bos taurus (assembly GCF_002263795.3). Classification (NCBI taxonomy): domain Eukaryota; kingdom Metazoa; phylum Chordata; class Mammalia; order Artiodactyla; family Bovidae; genus Bos; species Bos taurus. Next base: position 28,011,975 of record NC_082638.1, read on the forward strand.
CTGTAGTGTAGTGCTGGGCCACTGTCCTTTCCCAAGTGAGGATGCTCAGGCACATGCAAGCTATCTGTGGAGCCAGATTTTGGGTCATGCATGTAGCAGATGACCTGCTGAGACCTGGGGCTTTGGGACTCAGTGTGTCGATGAGTGAAGCAAGACTCCCTCAATTTAGCTGTGGTTGCAGTGTGAGAGTCCTAGGTGATACTACTAGAGGCAGGGTGAATTAAGTGTCTTTGTCAGAATCATCCTTCCGTGGGTCCTGCCATCCCCCGGCCTCTTGTTTCTCACTGAGTTTAACCTTACCATGGGAAGGCCTATCATTGAAAGGGCGTCCTCTCAAGGGTCCCAGCGGACCTATGTGCTGACTTTGGGATCTTCTGTGATTTTGCACATTCACCAATCAGTGTCTCACCATGACCACACTTGCTGCACTGGAAGAGGCTTCTGGCTGCCTTCAGAAAATATGGAAATGCTTGGGGAGGAGGTGGACAGAGAGCTCTAAGTGCAGAACATGGTGCCTACTCATGTCATCTCTGACATTGCTGGACACGGGAGTCTTCAGCTCCTGAAACACCTGTGTTCCCTGTTTGCGTTTGTGTCCCCATATCAAGCCTGTGTATGTATACATGTGTGTGTTTGTGTCGCCTGTGTTTGCGTGTGTGTGTGTGTGTGTGTGTGTGTGTGTGTCCGGCCCAGGGAAAAAGCAGAGATAAAGACGACAAGAGAGGAAGAGCCAAGCAGTCAGAAGAGGCAGCACAAGGTGTCTCCAGTCTGAGGGTGGTAGGTCGCCCTATCTCCGCAGTGACCCTGTCCAGGATGGGAATGAGGAAAGGATGGCCAGAGATAACTCAGGACCTTGGCTCCAAAAATCTGCAATGAGATGAAATACAAAAACACACTCACCATTTCTACCATGTTCTTGTATGTGTTTGGACGAGAAGAGCAGATGCATGGTCTGCAGATTCACCCAGGGCAAATCAGGTGGGGTGGGGCTTTAAAACCCCCACCTGTGGAGCCCACAGTCTGTGTGGATATGGGCTGGCCTGTGGAAGTGGTGGATGTGGATACCGAGGGCCTGGGATGGTTGAGGAGGCTATGGTCTTGCTGAGAAGGACAGAGACTCAAAGGAGAAAGAGGCACAGATTGACTGCTGTCCTGGAGACTTGTCCTACACACGTGAGAAGGAGACCCGGGAAGGTCCTGGGCCAGTGCTTGCTAGGATCAGCCCATCAGCCGGCACCCTCTCCATGAAGGTGGCAAACATTGGCACGATGTGACACAAAATGTGAGACATGCTAAGGTAGGCTGTCCATGCAAAACCACAGGCATCCTAGGAGAGACAAGGTGTGAGCATGGCATGCCTCTGGGCACTTCCAGCCTCCCTGGCAGTGCAAAAAGGCGAAGAAAGTGCAGGTGTTGGTGTATGTGTGTGCTCCTCTGCTGGGGTGTGCCTATGAGGGAGGGAACAGGGAGGAAGCAAGGATGGTGGGCTTATTGCATGTCCCATGGGAACTCAAGAGAGTGGGAGACAGGGAAGCCCCTGGGGGCAGTTCGGGGCCTGCTGGTTTTCAGGGTCCAGGGGAAAGGCAATAGCAGTCCTGCCAAAGATACCCCATGGCTCGTGCAGAAAGCCCTGACATAAATTCCCTCTTTCTTCTGGGGCTTTCCCTTGGCTTTGGGGGCCTGAGGGGCAAAGGTGAGTGTCTGCACCTAGGGGAGGATTTTGTCAGTCTCTCTGGACCACAATCTCTGATTTTGTTGTAGGCAATCTGCACCAGGTGACACTCAGAGGGAAGCTGCATTCCAGGTGACCGTCTTGGATGTCCATGTACACAACCAAGGACTGGCTTCCTTGGCACTTGGGCTGTGTAGGTAAGCAGAGATGCCTGGTTGTAGGGAGTCCTACCTGGGCTTAATGAACCCAATGAAAGAGAGTATTTGCATTTAGCAAATCAATGAGGCCTGGGTGGAATCAAGCCCTCTTGGTGTTTCTGAGATAGAAGAGCTGCTTTCTGCCCAAGGGAGGGATGAGCTGTGGGCCCAGAAAGGGCAGGATTCCCAGATCATCATCTGTTTGGGGACTCCATGGGTCTGGGTAGGAATAAACAGAAGGGACCACCTGTAGGAATGCCACCTTACCATTATGGCTCGGGTTTCATGCCTTGTATCAGAAGAGACCATCTATCTATGTGCACCTTCTTCACAACATTGGATCACACCCAGGCCTGTCAAAGACTCTGGGGGCCCTTGGAGGCTCGGGCATCTCTTTGGCCTTTTCCTGCTAAAGGGAGGTAGCTCTTGGAGGCACAGTTAGACAGGTGAACACAGAAAGCTACACAGGTAGAAAGAAAACATAGTTGCAATCTCAAGCTTATCTTCTTTGACTTTCAGCCTCTATACCAGCACACATGGTCTGCCCCTCCTACGTCCACTTTCTTTATTGTTTTGTTTTTTGGTTTATGCAACTTTAATGAAGAAAAATAAATCAATTACTAGCAGAGCTATTAGTTGGTCATTCATCCATTGACAACTTGCATCATTTATTCAGTGCTGTATTAAACAGTGTATTGGAAGATAGATTAACTAATAGCTCCAAGCCTCCTAACAATTTAAATGAAAATTACAAAATGTTTTGAGACCCTATTTTGGAATACAAAGGGTGTTTGACTTCCAATTTCCATTCTCTGTAGAACAAGAACAGGTCATTCCTTTATTGACATGTATAAAATACATCACATTTTCTGTTCTGCTGATGCTATAAATTCAATACCAATTCTCCAGCCATATCAGTTATGAGCATAAAGTATATCATGTAACCTCAAATCTCTAACAGTGGAAGGCTTAAAAAAGAATGGATGCTGTTAGAATAATGCTGCTTCCTTTGATGTGACAACTCAGCATCCATCTCCCTCCCTCTCAGATGATTCTTCAGCATGTTAGAGCAGTGAGGAATGGTTTTAGTCTCATAAGCAAGTTAGAGTGAAGACATTGGCCACATAATACACATGCTCCATTTTTTTTTTTTTTAATTCTGAATCTTGCGCAACTGTTCTCTTGTAACTACTTTACACTTTCTAAAAGCAGTTATTGTCCAAAGCTGGAAGAACTTAAGTCTTCTCAGATGAGCATGTGAATGAATGGAGGGAGGTAAACAAAAAATAAAATTAAAAAAGATGAGGTCTGATAGGGGAGCAGCCAGATAAGGAAAAAAAAAAAAAAAACAAACAGTAATTTAAATTTTATTCCAGCTATAATGCAGGTTAGTCTGACTTTAAGCATCACATGGCATACTTCTGAGTCCATTCCCGAGATACTCTGTTGTACTTATCTCTGTCTGTTTTATACATCCGTGCAATCTCTGGTACTAGGGGGTCATCTGGGTTTGGATCACATAGCAGTGAACAAATGGATAAAAGAACTTTAGAAATAATTAAAGCAGGAGACCACTGTGATCTTAGAATATCGAGACAAATGCTGCCATTACTGTTAATATTTGGATGATAAATTCTTGTTGTAAATGCAACCTTAGGTAGTTTGAAGGGGTAGTCTGTAGGAAAATGAATTGTCAAAAAGAATACACCGCCTTGATAAGGGCTGTCATTAGGTCCCATAATTGTGGCTTGCCAATGAAACATATCATCCCCAACTGGACCTGCAGAACATTGTGCTGGAGGGTCACGGGCCAAATCACTAAGTTCCTTATTAATCCATTTCAGCGCCATAGTCTGTGCTTTTCATCTGGCTCCTCACTATCTCGGTGTGTGCTTGAAGGTCCCGCCAAACTCTTGATTATCCCGGTGGCTGGGAAGGATTGACTCTTCGTCTCACACCAGCTCTGCCAGATACAGGCGCCTTCTTATTAAACAGATTGGAGGTTGGACTTGGAGGGCGGGGGCCGGAGGCGGGTCATGGGCTGGGGGGAAGGGCCCTAAGTCCACTTTCTTTTTTTTTTTTAATTTTATTTTATTTTTAAACTTTACATAATTGTATTAGTTTTGCCAAATATCAAAATGAATCCACTACAGGTATACATGTGTTCCCCATCCTGAACCCTCCTCCCTCCTCCCTCCCCATACCATCCCTCTGGGTCGTCCCAGTGCACTAGCCCCAAGCATCCAGTATCGTGCATCGAACCTGGACTGGCATCTCATTTCTTACAGGATATTTTACATGTTTCAATGCCATTCTCCCAAATCTTCCCACCCTCTCCCTCTCCCACAAAGTCCATAAGACTCTTCTATACATCAGTGTCTCTTTTGCTGTCTCGTACACAGGGTTATTGTTATCATCTTTCTAAATTCCATATATATGCATTAGTATACTGTATTGGTGTTTTTCCTTCTGGCTTACTTCACTCTGTATAATAGGCTCCAGTTTCATCCACCTCATTAGAACTGATTGAAATTTATTCTTTCTAATGGCTGAGTAATACTCCATTGTGTATATGTACCACAGCTTTCTTATCCATTCATCTGCTGATGGACACCTAGGTTGCTTCCATGTCCTGGCTATTATAAACAGTGCTGCCCCAATGTTCATCACAGCACTTTCTTGAGTAGGTATAAAACAACTGTTGAGGTTGTATTCTGGATCATGTCCATGCTATTTCTAAATGCATTTTTTAAAATTTCTTCTAATTTCTTTTTACAAAAATGATTTATTTAATTGGAATAGAATTACTATGTATTACTGTGATGGTTTTTGACATATAGATCAACATGAACCAGCCACATGAAAATATGTATCTCCCTATCCTGAACACAACTCAAACCTTCTTATTACCCCATGATTCTGGGTTCTTCCACAGCACAAGTGTTGGGTGCATCTTTCATATGCTGAACTTGCACTGATCATCTCTTTTATATATGGTAATATACCTGTTTCAATGCTATGTTCTCAAATCATCCCAGTCTAAGAGTCTGTTATTTATATGTGGATCTTCTTTACTAGCCTCCACGTGGGTAGGGTTATTGTTACTGTCTTCCTAAATCCAATTTATATGCATTAATGTGCAATATTTGCCTCTCTCTAACTTTTTTCCCTCTGAATAATAGGCTGTAGGTTGAACTGCCTCATTAAAAGTGACACAACTATATGCCTTTCTGTAGCTGAGTAATATTTAATTTGTATATATACCACAACTTCCTTATATATTCATCTGCTGATGTGCATCTAGATTACTTCCATGTCATAGCTATTGTAAAGGCAATTTCAATAAACATTGGGGTACATGTGTTATGTTCCATCCTAATTCCCTCTGGGTATATGCAAAGAAGTGGGGTTTCTGGGTCATATGACAGGTCTAGTCCAAGTTTCTCAAGGAATCTCCAAACTGTTCTGAATACAGGTTGTACCAGTTTGTGTTACGGGCAACAGTGTATTAGGGTTAACTTTTCTCCACAGCCTTTCCAGGATTTCTTACTTGTAGAATTTCTGGTGATGGCCACTCTGAACAGTGTGAGATGACTGCTCATTACAATTTTAATTTTCATTTATCTAATAATGAATGATGTTAAGCATATTTCATGTGTTTATTAGACATCCATATGTCTTCTTTAAAGAAATGTCTATTTAGAGCTATTGGCCCCTTTTAATGATGCTGTGAAAGTGCTGCACTCAATATGGCAGCATATTTGGAAAACTCAGCAGTGGCCAAAGGACTCGAAAAGGTCAGTTTTCATTCCAATCCCAAAGAAAGGCAATGCCGAAGAATTCTCACATCACCATGCAATTGCACTCATCTCACATGCTAGTAAAGAAATGCTCAAAATTCTCCAAGCCAGGCTTCAGCAATATGTGAATTGTGAACTTCCAGATGTTCAAGCTGGTTTTACAAAAGGCAGAGGAACCAGAGATCAAGTTGCCAACATCCGCTGGATCATTGAAAAAGCAAGAGAGTTCCAGAAATTCATCTGTTTCTGCTTTATTGTCTATGTGGAAGCCTTTGAGTGTGTGGATCACAATAAACTGTGGAAAATTCTGAAAGACATGGGAATACCAGACCACCTGACCTGACTCTTGAGAAACCTATATGCAGGTCAGGAAGCAACAGTTAGAACTGTACATGGAACACATACTGGTTCCAAATAGGAAAAGGAGTATGTCTAGGCTGTATATTGTCACCCTGCTTGTTTAACTTATATGCAGAGTACATCATGAGAAACACAGGGCTGGAGGAAGCACAAGGTGGAATCAAGATTGCCAAGAGAAATATCAATAACCTCAGATATGCAGATGATACCATCCTTCTGGCAGAAAGTGAAGAGGAACTAAAATGACTCTTGATCAAAGTGAAAGAGGAGAGTGAAAAAGTTGGCTTCAAGCTCAACATTAAGAAAATGAAAATTGTGGCAACTGGTCCCATCATTTCATGGAAAATGGATGGGGAAACAGTGTCAAACTTTATTTTTTGGGGCTCCAAAATTACTGCAGTTGGTGTCTGCAGCCATGAAATTAAAAGACACTCCTTGGAAGGAACGTTGTGACCCACCTTGATAGCATATTCAAAAGCAGAGACATTACGTTGCCAACAATGGTCCATCTAGTCAGGGCTATGGTTTTTCCTGTAGTCATGTATGGATGTGAGAGTAGGACTGTGAAGAAAGCTGAGCATGGAAGAATTGATGCTTTTGAACTGTAGTGCTGGAAAAGACTCTTGATGTAAGAGATCCATCCAGTCCATTCTACAGGAGTTTAGTCCTGGGTGTTCCTTGGAAGGAATGATGCTAAAGCTGAAACTCCAGTATTTTGGCCACCTCCTGTGACGATTTGACTCACTGGTAAAGACTCTGATGCTGGGAGGGATTGAGGTCAGGAGGAGAAGAGGACGAGAGAGGATGAGATGGTGGTTGGCATCACCGAGTCGATGGACGTGAGTTTGTTGAACTCCAGGAGTTGGAGATGGATAGGGAGGCCTGTCGTGCTGCAATTCATGGGGTCGCAAAGAGTCGGACATGACTGAACAACTGAACTGAACTGAACTGAAGCAACTGACAAAGAATTAATGTCAAAAATATACAAGCAACTCCTGAAGCTCAATTCCAGGAAAATAAACGACTCAATGAAAAAATTGGCCAAAGAACTAAACAGACATTTCTTCAAAGAAGACATACAGATAGCTAACAAACACATGAAAAGATGCTCAACATCATTCATTATCAGAGAAATAAAAATCAAAACCACAATGAGGTACCTTTTCATGCCAGTCAGATTGGTTGTGCTCCAAAAGTCTACAAGCAATAAATGCTGGATAAGGTGTGGAGAAAAAGGAACCCTTTTACACTGTTGGTGGGAATGCAAACTAGTACAGCCACTATGGAGAACACTGTTTAGATTCTTAAAAAACAAACAAACAAACAAACAACCTTCAAATAGAACTGCCATAAGACCCAACAACCCACTGCTGTGCATACACACCAAGGAAACCAGAATTGAAAGAGACATGTGTACCCCGATGTTCATCACAGCACTGTTTCTAATAGCCAGGACATGGAAGCAACCTAGATGTCCATTAGTGGATGAATGGATAAGAAAGCTGTGGGATATATACATAATGGAGTATTACTCAGCCATTAAAAGGAATACATTTCAGTCAGTTCTAATGGGGTGGATGAAACTGGAGCCTATTATACAGAATGAAGTTAGCCAGAAAGAAAAACACCAATAGAATAAACTAACACATATATGTGGAATTTAGAAAGATGATAATGATAACCATGTATGCGAGAATGCAAAAAAGACACAGATGTATAAAACAGTCTTTTGAGCTCTGGGAGATGGCTAGGGTGGTATGATTTGGGAGAATGGCACTGACACATGTATAATAACATAGGTCACCAAACTGGCAGTCCAGGTTCAATGCATGATACAGGATGCTTGGGGCTGGTGCACTGGGATAACCAGGAGGGATGATATGAGGAGGGAGGTGGCACACATGTATACCTGTGGCAGATTCATATTTATGTATGGCAAAACCAGTACAATATTGTAAAGCAATTAGACTCCAATTAAAATACATATATTTATATTGAAAATAAATAAAATAAAATTGTGTCCAATGTGAGGAGAGCAACAGCGTTCTTTGAACAATATATCTAAGTAAATGAGAGTTGTGATTTTATGCGTTCAAGGTGTCCCCATAAGTATGAGCCCTACCTCTTATTACAGAAAGAATTGTGGAAGATGAGCGAGATTAAAGGAGAGCTTTTCAGCAACAGGATCTGAATTGTTCAGCCAGAAAATTATTAAGTAATGTAAGGCTTCCCAAACAGTTTATTTAAGATCTTGGGAGCAAGCAATGAGTTTGGCCACCTAAATAGTGTTGCATAAAATTATATTTTGACATATATACACCTGTGTGTATGAGTGTGTGTATAAAAAAGGTGCAATGGCTTTTAACTCCTGTTAGATTTAATAGAAATGGAAAAAAATTAAAACCCAAATGAAGAATGATTAAAAAGTCGACTCGGTTGTTGAATATATGTAAGCGGAAATACTTCAAAATATGTTTTCTTGGCTGAATGTAAAATATGAGGACTCTTTTATATCACTCACCTCTCTGCTTTTAATAAAGATCTACCAATTTTCAAATTTTTGTCCAGTTTTGACAAAAATAGACAGATATAGACTTATATATACATATATATCATACATAAAATATAGAAGTATATTTTCATAAGAGAAAATATTGATGCCAAGCTTAGATTTCAGAATTATTTCCAACTCCAGGCTCCATCTCAACAGGAAATAGCCAAAGTTGTTGCTGATTGAAACACTCCAAGAGCTGGAAAACCTGAAAAAGACATCGAACCTGCAACTGAGATTTTCTGTCACATTTATGATTGAGTTCTAAGTCCAACACTTTATTTCCTTTCGTGTTCTAAGCAGTCCCTTCTGAAGACTGAAAAGTATGAAAACCGAGAGAAAGAGGTAGGAGATTGTAGACCTCCTGGTGTTCAATTTCACACCAGTCAGAATGGGTGCGATCCAAAAGTCCACAAGCAATCAATGTTGGAGAGGATGTGGAGAAAAGGGAACCCTCTTACACTGTTGCTGGGAATGCAAAGTAGTACAGCCACTATGGAGAACAGTGTGGAGATTCCTTAAAAAACTGGAAATAGAACTGCCTTATAATCCAGCAGTCCCACTGCTGGGCATACACACTGAGAAAACCAGAATTGAAAGAGACACGTGTACCCCAATGTTCATCGCAGCACTGTTTCTAGTAGCCAGGACATGGAAGCAACCTAGATGTCCATCAGCAGATGAATGAATGAGAAAGCTGTGGTGCATATATACAATGGAGTGTTACTCAGCCATTAAAAAGAATAAATTTCAATCAGTTCTAATGAGGTGGATGAAACCGGAACCTATTATACAGAGTGAAGTAAGCCAGAAAGAAAAACACCAATACAGTATACTAACACATATATATGGAATTTAAAAGATGGTAACAATAACTCTGTATATGAGACAGCAAAAGAGACACTGATGTATAGAACAGTCTTTTGGACTCTTGGGAGAGGTAGAGGGTGAGATGATTTGGTAGAATGACATTGAAGCATGTATAATATCATGTATGAACGAGTCACCAGTTCAGGTTCGATGCGCGATACTGGATGTTTGGGGCTGGTGTGCTGGGACGACCCAGAGGGATGGTATGGGGAGGGAGGAGGGAGGAGGTTTCAGGATGGGGAACACATGTATACTTGTGGCGGATTCATGTTGATGTATGGCAAAACCAGGACAATATTGTAAAGTTAAAAAATCAAATAAAAAATAATAAAATAAAATACACACAAAACAATAAAAAAAAGTAATTTTAAACAGTGAGGCTAGAAAAGACAGAATCTAAGGATAATAATCAAGTGATAGAGAATAATAATGATTTAGCCATTAGTCAAATTCAAGGGTCTTTAGTTCCTCCTCAAGGGCCATCAATAACATCCTGAGCATTATCCTATGAACAGTTTTAGAGATGCCAAAGCCCCAGCCAGGCTGAAAGTTAAGTACAGAGACCACAGAGTAGTTGAAACCAGACAGTTAAAAGATTTTATTGCAGAGGCCAGTAGACCAATTTTGCTTGGGTAACAGTACTGAATATGAAAAATGTGTGTATAGAAGGGTGATAAATCACTTGTATTTCAGAAACCAAGTAGATTTATTGATGTGATTTTTCTGTGTAAAAATTCTTTAGGAATGAGATTTTGCATGCTTCATGGTTTTGGTTACTATTTCTGTAAGCAGGCTGTATTTTTAAGTTGATGCTGAAGTAAACCCTAGCTGAACATCACCTTTCAATGGCTAGGAGACCAGTGATTTTGTGATGTCACAGCTACCCTTTGATTGCTAGGAGACAAGTGATTTTGTGATGTCACAGCCTTTTGACTTTGAGGACCTCTGCGATGGTCTAGAGAGTTTCTCTCTGTTGGCCAGCCAAGCAATTTTTGAAGTAGTGGTCAGTAAAATCAGACAAATGAGAAAAGGATCTGAAGAAAGATTTCTCTGAGATGGCACATATACCTTCAGAAATTCAAGATGGGCCTCCTAAGGATGAATCAACTGATTCAGAAACCTCCATTAGATCTTTGTATGATTATACACTTACTAGGGACTCAGTTTTGAGATCTATGATTGAAGAATATGCTTTTCAGGCTTTGTCTGAGGATCTTGTGATAAAAAGGCCATGCTACAAATATTCTGTATCTGAAACAGATGAGGTGACTAATTTTCTTTCACTCACCTTTCCACAAAAACTTTGGAATATAGTTGAAAGTGATCAGTTTGAATCTATTTGGTGGGATGAGAGAGGCACATGTAGTGGTCCACGAAGAACTCTTTTTTTTTTTTTTTTTAACATCCAAGATATGTTTTTTTTTTTCCAATTTTGTACATAACTAATATAAAAATAGTAAACAAATTATTTTAAGAAAAATAATAGATCTCTGTTGATTTACCTGTGGCAGATTCATGTTGATATATGGCAAAACCAATACAATATTTTAAAGTTAAAAAGTAAAATAAATATAAAAAGAAATGCAAAAAAAAATAATCATCACCATGGACAATTTTTAAAATGAGACATCTTCACTCATATGATCTATATACATAGAAAAATTCCCAAAGCAAGTATGTTTTTATCCTTGCAATTATTCTCTGGTCTTCATTTAATAGTGAAAAATGCATAATAATAAATATTTAGAAACCACTACCTTTACAAATACTAGTACCATATAGTTTAGGGAATACAAAGCAATCATTGATTTTATTTCTGTGACCTTTAATGTACTAAAAAAAAATCTTAAATAAATAAAATAAACATAATTCAGAAAAGAGTACACTATTTAGACAATGTGATGAAGTCACAAAATCAGTGAAATGTCCTTGGATGATATGTGGCTGGAGAATGGGAAAAAGCTGATATTTGGTAATGAGGGCTGTCTTGAAAGGGATTGACAGGAATGTTTATAGTGTCATTAGTCATATCAGCTGAAAAGTAGAAACAAGCCAGTGTTCATCCTTCTGAAAAATGGATCGCCAAAGTGTATTATATCCATAACATGAAATGCTATTCCGCCACATAATGAAACAAAATTCTAACACATGTAACAACATGGATGAAACTTGAAAATATTTTACTGAAGAAAATAAACCTAACAGGAAGCACACACACACACAGAGCATGATTCTCTTTATATGCAAGGCCAATAATAGGAAACCACATAGAATCAAAAAGAATATTAGCAGTTGCCAGGCTTGAGAGGAAGGAAAGGAGAGTGAGAGCTAGAAGGTGTAGATTTCTTCGTGGGCTGATGAAGACGTTCTGGAAGTAGATAGTAGTAAAAAGTGAACAAACTTGAAAGTGCACTAAAAATCAAAGAACTGTATACATTAGAAGGATGATTTTATGACACAGGATTACACTTCAAGATACAAGAAAATATGACCAAAGTGTAATATTCCAACATGAGGCAGTGAAGGGGAATATTTCAGAAACAATGAACAATCAAAAAGAGTTGGATGAAGGGGGAACTTGAAGAAAGAAGTCTTGGAAAGAAAGGCACCTTTCAGAATATTTGAAACCAAGAGTATGAAGAGTTTAATTCGACAGCTTAACCTTTATGGATTTAGTAAAAAGCGACAAACTTTTCAAAGATCTGCTTCACTACCTGTCTTTCTGGAAGAAGAAAACAACATCTCTCTATCAGTTCTAATGAGGTGGATGAAACTGGAGCCTATTATACAGAGTGAAGTAAGCCAGAAGGAAAAACATAAATACAGTATTCTAACACATATATATGGAATTTAGAAAGATGGTAACAATAACCCTGTGTACGAGACAGCAAAAGAGACACTGATGTATAGAACAGTCTTATGGACTCTGTGGGAGAGGGAGAGGGTGGGAAGATTTGGGAGAATGACATTGTAACATGTAAAATATCATGTAAGAAACGAGTTGCCAGTCCAGGTTCGATGCACGATACTGGATGCTTGGGGCTAGTGCACTGGGACGACCCAGAGGGATGGTATGGGGAGGGAGGAGGGAGGAGGGTTCAGGATGGGGAACACATGTATACCTGTGGTGGATTCATTTTGATGTTTGGCAAAACTAATACAATTATGTAAAGTTTAAAAATAAAATAAAATTTAAAAAAAAAAAAAAAGAAAAAAAAATGTTCACATTCCAAAAAAAACATCTCTCTTTTGAGTAAGGTATTCCAACATTTTCACTTATTGGCAATATGTAAGATGAAATCATGTGACGTAGAAAGCACATTTACATATGTAGCTAAAACCGAATTTAAACTTGAGCTAACAAATCGTTAAAAAGTTTTATTTTTTGAAGTTGAGAACAGCTGGATATGTTAAAATATTGGATGTTTGACAAACTTTCCTAGCACTGTGAAACCAGATATAAGTCCTGAAGCAACTTAAAGTGGTATTTACTGTATATATAAAATATATTTTTCATTGAGGATCATATTCTTTCTAACATGTTACCTGTTAAACTACTAATGGAGGTGTTTTATTTGATGCTATTTAGTTGGTTTCATTAAAGGAATACATTTTTATAACTTAGCTTTGCTTGTCAGTTTTACCTTGGTTTATAAAGAAACTAAATAATGTAATCCTTTGATTTTAGTTACAGACCTACTATAATCCAAATTTCAAAAGAGGTCATCCTCAACTTTTATTAAGAGTGCAAAGAAGAGTTGGGATTAATAATGTGTCTCAAATATCTTCATTAGTGCAAGATAACAAGAAGCATGTTAAAGCAAGTGTCAACGAAGATGATCGTAACTCTGAATTTATTCCAGAAATTAGTAGAGAGAGCGCATTTTCAGCCTCCACACGTTTACCTGTGCCTTTCATACAAAAGCCTCATACCATCCAGATTGTCACTAATACAAATGCCCTATCTCCATGTGACTTACCTAACCACCCATCACCAATATCGGTTAGACAAACAGAACAGATTTTGGTAAATCAACCTGCTGTTTTAAAAAAGTTGAGCATTTTTAATTGGCATTCACATAGCAGCTACACTCAAGTAAATGGCCCCATTGAGGACTTTGCTACTACAACTACATCTACTTCTCAGAACCACATTGTATCCCCATTACAGAGCACTTATTCTGGACTGATGGTGGAGCCTTCTAAATTTCCAGTCAGGCATAGCGATATGTCAGGCCATGACAATCCTTTTCCTAACCTCCAAGAGACAGGCAACTCGTGGTTCTCAGTGCCAACAAGCACTTACACATCTGCTTCCTCTCTTTCAAGTCAACTCATCAACAATCATCATTATATGGAAACCATGCTAATTAAAACTGTCCTATCAAATACGTGTCAGATTATGGAGCCTAAGGAAGATTGAACGTTACTTTGGGAGATGTCAACAAATACCTACCATTCCTGTATTTGAACAATAAATTTACATGTTCATCTTCATAGTTTCATTTTCAATTTTTAAACAAAGAAGAGAAAATGAGGCTTTAGTTCATTGGTTTACTATTTTACTGCATGGTATTCCAAACTCTTCAGTTCAAGAAAGCATTCGTTATGCATCCTAGGTAAATGACACCTGATATAATATTTGTAAGCAAGAAAATGAGAAGCAAGGGAAAAGAGGTAATGGATGTAAAGTGATTTCTGAAATCATCCCTGCTGAAATGAAGGGGTGTCTAAATTAGGATGGTATGGGTGAAGAAAGAGATGCAAATAAAATTAGATAAATAAAAATACACAGTATGATCTTCAGCACATTCACATATTATATTCTATTAGTTACTGGTAGAGTCTTAAAGATTAGACAGCAGATTGTTTTCATTATAGAAATTAATTTTGTCCCTGAAAATATAGATATTGTAGTACACCCAAAATCATGATCACAATTATACCATCACTGTGATAGAAAAGATAGCATGATATAATCAGTGACTGGCCCATGGTCAGCACAAGTTATGTACTTTACAAGTGGTATTCTATAGGGTCATTTTTGCGCTGCTGTCCTTAAGCCATGTCTCTATTTCCTGACACCAAGATTCCACCCTATAATTTCAAATGCATGTTTAGATGTTGCTTATCTGTCCCCATAGAGACAGAATAAATTCCTGGTCATTACTGCAGCACATCAGCATGGTTACAAAGTTCTTGGAAGACATGATATCTGTTTTCCTTAGTCATTTCATTATCTTTCTCTTCTGAAGCTACAATCACAAATTATTTTCAGTCATGCTAAGCCCTCGGAGAGGGCAATGACACCACGCTCCAGTACTCTTGCCTGGAAAATCCTATGGTCAGAGGAGCCAGGTAGGCTGCAGTCCATGGGGTCGCTAAGAGTCGGACACGACTCAGCGACTTCACTTTCACTTTTCACTTTCATGCATTGGAGAAGAAAATGGCAACCCACTCCAGTGTTCTTGCCTGGAGAATCCCAGGGATGTGGGGGCCTGTTGGGCTGCCGTCTATGGGGTCGCCTAGAGTCAAACACAACTGAAGTAACTTACCTAACCTTACCTTACCTTATGCTAAGCCCCTTCTAACAACTTTGTCTCAACTATTTCTTGCGGTTGGAAGGAACTACTGTTTGCCCTCCTACGAAGGAGAGTACAGATATCTTCAATGTGTTTTGGGTCTACCCTCTTTATGTATCTTTCACAACAGCTGAAACATAGAGCCTGAAAATGACACATTTTAAGTGCTTACTGAATTATCAATAAAGAAATGTAATAACCAATCAAATGCTCTACACATTACTCAACAACATTCTATAACCTGCACTACTATCATAATTCACCTTTCCTATTGACTGAGAAAATTTTCCAAGTTGATAAATATTTATTTTATTTACATGGATGTAAGAATTCTCAGGAGGCATGTATTCCGATGTTTGGAAGAATATTCCACGTTTTGATGTGACTTTTTGTGTGTGTGTCGTTTTGTTGTGTCAGTCAAAGTCTTTGGCATAGTCAAATAAGAGTAGCTGCTTTCCTGGAGTTCTCTTGCCTTTTGGAGGACCCAACGGGTGTTGACAATTGAATCTCGGGTTCCTCTGCCCTTTATAAATCCAGCTTGAACATCTGGGAGCTCATGGTTCACATTCTGTTGAAGCCTGGCTTGGGGAATTCTGAGCAGTTCTGGGCAAGTGTGTCAGACATGTGCAATTAAGTGGTAGTTTGGACATTCTTTGGATTGCCTTTCTTTGTGGTTGGAATGAAAACTGACCATTTCCAGTCCTCTGGCCACTGCTGAGTCTCCCAAATTTGCTGGCATATGGAGGGCAGCACATTCATATCATCATCTTTTAGAATTTGAAATATCTCAACTGAATTCCATCACCTCCACAAGCTTTGTTTGTCGTTATGCTTCCTAAGTCCCACTAGACTTCACATTCCAGGACATCGGGTCCTCAGGTGAGCGATCACACCATCGTGCTTAACTGGGTCATGAAGATCTTTTGTGCACATTTCATCCATGTATTCTTCCCACCTCTTCTTAATAGTTTCTGTTTTGGCTACATCCATACCATTTCTGTCCTTTATTGTGCCCATGATTGCATGACATTTTCCCTTGGTATCTGTGATT
Organism: Bos taurus; assembly: GCF_002263795.3. Taxonomy (NCBI): domain Eukaryota; kingdom Metazoa; phylum Chordata; class Mammalia; order Artiodactyla; family Bovidae; genus Bos; species Bos taurus. The sequence goes on from NC_082638.1 coordinate 28,028,058, forward strand.
TTCTTGAAGAGATCAGTAGACTTTCCAATTCTATTGATTTGCTTTATTTATTGACATTGATAACTGAGGGTGGTTTTACCTCTCCTTGCAATTCTTTGGGGATCTTCATCCAAATGTGTATAATTTTCTTTTCTTTTCTTTTTATGTGCTATCCAGATTTATTATTATATAAATACAGGTTGAGAGGAAGCAGTTAACATTTATTTTCTATTTGAACACATGTTCCAAATTGATTAAAACAATGAATCAAAATATTTTGCATTTTAAAATAAAATAAAAACATTTATAGGTGTTGCAAAATTGTCCTTTAACACGGCTGGCAGGAAGAATGATGAAAACATTCCAGAAATAGTGTCAATAGTTACACAACACTGTGAATGTTCATTTTTCCCTCTAAGGTTTGCTTTATTTTATTTTTTAATTTTACAATATCATATTAGTTTTGCCATATATCAAAATGAATCTTCCACAGGTATACATGTGTTCCCCATCCTGAAACCTCCTCCCTCCTCCATCCCCATACCATCCCTCTGGGTCATCCCAGTGCACCAGCCCCAAGCATCCAGTATTGTGCATGGAACCTGGACTGATGACTCATTTCATATATGATATTATACATGTTTCAATGCCATTCTCCCAAATCATCGCACCCTCTCCCTCTCCTACAGAGTCCAAAAGACAGTTATATACATCTGTGTCTCTTTTGCTGTCTCCTCTCAGTGAACTCCGGGAATTGGTGATGGACAGAGAGGCCTGCCATGCTGCAATTCATGGGGTCACAAAGAGTCGGACACGACTGAGTGACTGATCTGATCTGATCTGATACAGGGTTATTGTTTTCTTTTTCCCCTTTTTGTTTAGCTTCGCTCCTCTTCTCAGCTCTTTGTGAGGCCTCGTAACTTTACCATTTTTCATTTCTTTTTCATGTGGATGGTCTTGATCACTTTTTCCTATACGATATCACTAACTACCATCCATAGGTCTTCAGGCACTCATCTGTCAGATAGAATCCCCTGCATCTATTTATCAATTCCACTGTCTAATCATAAGGGTTTTGATTTTACATGTGTAAAATATATTATTCCCTATTTCTTATAGGGAAATCTTCACCCAGATTTTTATCAAAGAAATACAGAAAACTCTATATGGTATTCAGGATATACATGAAATATAGCTGTTTGATGTTTGCGGTTTAGCTCAGATCTTAATTTCTGAATGACGGGAAATTCTCTTTCATGTGTACAAATCTGGAAAATGTTTCACATGTGAACAATTGAGAATTCATATTTCATATGAGAACATTTCTCCCCAGATTGTCAAATGGGAAATACACAGAATTCCGAATCTCATATCAGAATACCTTCCAAACATTCTTGATGAAAAGATAGAGAATTTCAGAGCCCAAGCATGAAAATCTGTGGGAAAATTCTATATTTCTTGTAGGAAAATTAACACAGGTTTTTCAAATGTGAAATAGACAGTATTCAATATTTCATGAAGGAAAGACCTCACAAATATTTTCAAATGACAAATATGAAAAAATTCATGTTTCATGTGACCATGTGTGGATATGTGAAACAGACATTTTTGTATTTCCTGTCAAAGAATCTGCATCCATATTTTCATAACTCTAATGTAAAAAAATTCCACATTTTCTGCAGAATATTTCGTGTCCGTACATTCATGTATGATGTACAGAGAATTCGTACTTTACGTTGGAAAATCTTTCTCCAGATTTGTATATGTGAATAATGGAGAATTTCATGTTTCACACCCTGAAATCTTTATCTAGGTTTTCATATGTGAAACTGAGAATTTCATCTTTTATGTAGGACTATCTCATTTCAGATGTCTATATTTGAAACAGATAATACTTTCATCAAGAGGCGCCTTAATTATTATATTTCTTCTGTCATTTTGGTGTTGTCACTGGGATAACTAAGGTTATTCATATCTCCCACATAAATTCGGTTTCTAACTTGAGATTCATCTAGATTTTTATTTTTTCATGGTGTTCTCTGCACAGAAGTTAAATAATCAGGACAACAATATATAGCTTTGACTTGTTCCTTTCCCAATTTTGAATTAGTTCATTGTCCCCTGTCCAATTCTAACTGCTGCACCTTTACTAGCATACACGATTCCCAGGAGACATATAAGGTATTCTTGTATTCTTATCTCTAAGAATTTTACAAAATTATGTTTCTTTCTTTCTTTCTTTCTTTTTTTTGGTTTGTGTGTGATCCACAGTGTCCAAGTCATTAGCAGAGACAGTTAAGCAGATATAGATGATTGTATGCTATCTCCTTGCTTATTCTGTGATACAAACATCAATTCATGTGTACCTCTTATAATTAAATAATTAACTACACATTCCTGTTTTGTTTTTTTTTTCAATTTTATTTTTTGGTCATTGCTGTCGTTTTCTCTCTTTTTTCAAGTAGCCAAGTACCAACTGGTAATTTCCTATGAACTTGCCATCTTATTACACAATACTTAAATTATGCCCATGGAAGTCTCACCTTTGATATCTACTGAATGGAATTGCGCTTTGAGATCTGAAGTTAGACATTTGTACGCTGGGAAAATGTCAGGAACGTTCAAAAAATAGCTAGAGATATTCAAGTGCTGCCTTTTTGAGCCCAATTTTGCTATTATATTTTATGTGGAAAGTTCTGCATTTCTTCATGCTGATGACAATTCCTCATTAAGAGAAATTTCCAAGGGGGAAAGAAAAAAAGACAACACAATATGCTTGATTGCATATTGAAAGTCAAAGTAGTACCAGTTACGTGTGTACGTAAGCAATGTCCCATCAAACAGATTGATTCATGGCAACTAATGTTTCATGTTTTTCTGTCAAGGAAAAAATAATAATTGAGCTTTCCAGGAAAAACTGAGAAGTTCCAAGAAGGCAGAAATGTAGGCAGATGTGAAATGCAACTCTCTCAATAAATGGTTCACAAATAATACTTCTGCAAGGACAATAGTTCTCCCACAGCATCAAATAGCAGAAGACCCTGCTCACCAGAGTGTCCCATGTGGGTTCCAGACATACCTGAGTGAAAAGGAATTAAGAAGGGATTTAGAGGGATCCTGGGAGAGGACTGCTGTTGACTATGTGGAAGTGGCCTGATGGAGCAGGTACGAGTCATTGTGTAGCAGGGAATACCTTTTGAGAATTCCCAAACTGCCAAAGCAACTGTACTGTGTCACACTCAGGAGGCAGAGATACCTTGGTAGCGCCTCACCTTCCCACCTGTTAACACCTACTATAAGGCAATAGAGAAAGACCAGCAGAAGTACCACTCATGCTCCTGCAAACACAGGCTAGAAAAGGATCCCATTCAGGCAAAACCTCTTCTGCCTATGGCTGCTGGCTCCTATTCATAACTAGCACCACCATGTTTCCAGAATTCCAAGCAGCTGTACCTTAACCTTCTGTGCTCATCATGGCAGACCCCAGTGCACCACAAGTGTCTCAAGTCAGACACATTTGGTGACCACATGTGAGCAAGGATGAAATTTACACCTGAGGCCCAGGGACAGAGCCATTAAGAAAGAGGATTATGAATCTTCCATCCAGTTGTGCATGCTGCAGATTAAATACACAGGATTAATGATGCAGACCCTGTGTCTACGGATTACATCCAAAGCTGAGAAGAGGTCAAAAAAAAAAAAAAAATGCCCAGGCTCAGGCAGCTATAAGAACGCACAGGAATTATAGCAGTTTTGAGTCTGAGGTGCCCTTAGAGATATCCAGAATCCAGTTCTTTCCATCTTTGGAGAACTTCCCAAAGAGGTGTAATTGTCCTCTGGCCCATGTTGAGCCCTAGGACACTCACAGATGAGACACAAGGAAATATGTATTATTCTTTTGATGCATTGAATTGTTGTGTTGTTTGTGCACTATTTTTCTCAGTTGTATGCTTCTTTGTTACTACACATTGATTTGATCTTGAAGATTATTTCAACTATATTTTTATTTTTTGTATAGCTATTTCTACTTTTACTTTGGTTCCCTATTTTCTGTGCCTTTAGTTGCTGTTGCATCACTTCATTCTTTAACATGGGTATGCATTTCTATATTAACTGTGGTTTTCTGTTATTCTGTGGGGGCTGTCCTGCTCTTCTTGTCAGATTTGCTTTCTTTATTTTTCAGTTGGCACTCTACTCTGGTGGTGTTTTTTGCCTTGAGATTTACTTGATTTGCTCTCATTATGAATCTGTTGTCTTCTCTGTAGTGTTTATTGCTTGTGGCACCTTTTACTTATTTATTTACCATTTATCTATGTTACTTTTGTAATCTCCTCAATCTATCACTATGGTATTGTAGTTCTCTGGGCATAAGTTGGGCCTGATATTTTCTGCTGTCATCATCTGAGAGGGTAACAGGCAGGAAGGCCGGGGTCTCCAAATGAAGGATTTGGCCTGAAAGTATCAGACATTTTTATCTCTCTTAAGTAGCAGGAGGAAACAAACTAGCAATATTTTTTTTTCTGTCTTTATACAAATTTAAAAGGAGGTTTCTCTTAAAATGTTATATTGCCAGAATGACACCTGGTTTCATCTGAAGTTAACTATTCTCAAACCTTGAGATAACCAATGCATTTTTCTTATGGAAATGTTTGTCTTAAACTATGCTAATGTACTATGCTTTTACCCCAAACTCTGTTCTTAAGTCAGTTCCTCCTAATGGCTCAGAACCTACTTGACAAACCAGTATGTCATACTCAGATAGTATTTCCCTAATCTATGTAAATGAATCATTTGTATGGTAATCTATCCTTCTTCAAGACAATCATTTTATGGCCCGGGATGAATCATCTGACGCCAAGATTATCCCAAAATGCATCTTATGTGTGAGGGGGCCTGGTACCACTCTGAGTTTTAAAACATTCCTTTCTTTCATTAACAGACTACTAGTGACTATATAATATCCAGCTGAAGACTAGCAGGAGGGTACTCTTTCTGCCCCATTCTGATGCCTATATGAGAAGTTTTCTCTATCTCATTGATATTTTAATAAAATTTTATTATACAAAGCTCTGAGTGATCCAGCCTTATCTCTGGCCCCAGATTGAATTCCTCTCCTCTGGAGGCCAAGAATCCCAGCTCTTTGCATTCCATTACAACCTTTCACACTGAGACCAGGATCATGGGACACTAGAGAATTCCTGTCTACACTGATTATTAACTGGTGACAGTCTCGTTGAAGGCCTCTTTCTTAATCTCAGATGTACTGCACCCAACTGCCTACACAACCCAGGGCTGATGCCTCACACTACACAACAAGCAAGACAGAAAAACGCAACCAATCTTCAGCAAATAGACTGCCTAATGTCAGACTAATTCTATAGACATCTACAAATGACATGAACAGATATGGTATCACCATTAGAGACGGAAGACTCAACTGCAGATTCAAGAACATAGTTGTCAGTCTCTCCAACTGCAAAGCCCACACTAGACACTCAACTAATTTTATCAACTTGGAGTGGAGACGAGGAGCAATAACTATTACGCAGAAGTTTGGGAAGAAATGATGAGGAACGCAGTAGGGAAATGTGAAGTCAGAGAAATATGTTGTAGGCAAAGGAATGTGGTAAAAACTCAAAACATAATGAAAGAAAAAGTAGGCAAGCTCCTTGAAAATAACTTGGATGTTGTGGTAGTAAAGGTGATAAAACATTCTAGAAATGGAATGGGGAAAAGACGATAAACATTTCTATAGGGACTAGAAAAATGAATAAGTAACAGACAATCAACAACACACACACAAAAAAAGACTTTGGCCTCCTATATGCTAATACACACTGTTGTACAGCAGAAGCCAACACAACACTGGAAAGAAACTATCCTCCAATTTAGAAATAAAGTTTAAAATGAAACACAAGTGTTCAAAGGCACACGAGACCAGACAAAGTTAATTGATACGTATAGTACATTTCACTGAAGCAGAGCAGAATACACATTTTTTCTTAAGTGAAAATAAAATATCTTCAAGATATATCACAAAATGGATCTCAAATCAAGCCTTGATAAATTTGAGATAGTGGTAATGGTATTAATCTTTTTTTTTTAACCACAACGTTATGATTTACATAGCAGAATTTGCAGATGAGGACTGTGAAAAACATGAATCCATGTAGATGAATAAATACAACTGTACATGGCCAAGAGATCACTCATGAAATGTGAGAGAAAATGAAAGAAAAATCTTAGAAGAAAATAATATTAAAAACATGATTATCCAAAAGTTATGGAGCATGCTAAAGCAGTAAAAGAGTGAAGTTGATAAATTCTACACATCTCAAGTAATCAACATAACCTACAATCTAAAGCATTTAGAGAAAGAAGAAAAATCAGGCAAAATTCCCCAAAGTGAATAGAAGGGGAAAAAATGATAAAAATCAAAGCAGAAATTTAAAAAAAAAGAAATGATAAAAAAAATAGCCAAAATCAGTATCACTAAAAAGGGTCTCTTGGAGAGGAGAAGTAAAATAGACAAATCATGATACAGACTTATCAAGACAAAGAGGACAACAAATCCATCAATTTGACATGACAAAGGATGACATTATGACTGATATAACAGAAATAACAAAGAGTCATAAGGGACTACAGCAAACAACTATAAGTCAATAAAATTTAGAATTTGAGCCATGGACAAATACTAAGAAATTCAGCTAAATTTTTTTTAGCTGAAAAAAACAAAACAGAAAATATGAACAGAGCAATTACAAGCACTAAGATTGAAACTGTGATGAAAAAATTTCCAGTTGGCAAACTTAAACTCCAGAAAGCTTCACAGGGAAATTTTATGAATCAGTCAGAGAACTGCTGGCACATGCACTTCTGAAACGCTTCCAAAACTCTAGAGTGGACGGAAAACCCAGAAGTCATCTTACAAGTTCACCATCACCCTGATACCAACTCCGAAATAACACAGAAAAAGAAAGTTAGAGACTAATATCTCATAGATGAACAGAGGCAAACATCCTTACCAAAATATGAGCAAAAAATTCCACCAATACCGTAAAAGGATTGGACACCATAATTAAGTGTGGGGTTTATTCAAGATATGGAAACATTCTTCAATAGTTGCATATCAATGTATAGTCAAGGTTTAAAACCATATGATTACCTCAATAGCTGGTGAAAGTTTTTGAAATAATTCAACAAGTGCTTGTGATAGAAGCTCTTCAAAAACTGAACATAGAAAAAACGACCTCAACTTAACAAAGGCACACAGATCAAAAGTACAACAACGTATCACCTCACACCATTACAAATGGCCATCATTTAAAAAAAAACAACAACAGGGGAATGCCCTGTTGGTCCAGTGGCTAAGACACCATGATCCCTATGCAGGGGTCCCAGGTTTGATCCCTGGTCATGGAATTGAATTCCACACAGAGCGATTGAGGTTTGTGGCAACCAAATAAAGAAGTAATAAATATATGTGTGTGCATATTAATGCATTTAAGTGGAATCCAGAAAACAGATGCTGAGTAAACCATTTGGAGTGTAGGAAGAGATGCAGTCATGGAAAACAGACTTGTGGACACAGTGCAGGAAGGACATACCAAGTATGTAGTAGATAGCTATTGCTATGCAGTGCTCTAGTGGAATTGGTTTTGGAGTAGGAGAGGAGGCCCAAGTGGGAGATTGGAGGACTGCTCAAAAGGGAGGCTCACCTGTATTTACTAATAACTGATTTGTTTTGCTGGGCAGCAGACACCAACACAACATTGTAAGGAAAGAAAATCAGTCTTTGTCTAATTTGTGCTAGTGACAAGTAAAGCATCACTGCATGTCAATTAAAATGTGTACCCAGGATGGCTTTAGTATGTATAGGCATAGAAAAAGCAAAAAAAAAAAAAGACAAACTTAAATGCAGAGCTATGTTGTGCAGAATAAATTCAGACTCTATACTTGTGTCCCTTCACTTCCCTAATTTTCCATTGTTTCTAAAAGTAAAGAACGGCTTTCTAAAAGTAAAGTAAACATATATGGTTATATATTTTCATAAACTGATGTCACTGGTTTATGAAACCATGAATCCCCTCAAGTTTAATTTTATTTTTTAAATTTAATTTTATTTTTTAAGTTTACAATATTGTATTGGCTTTGCCATATATCAAAATGAATCCGCCACAGGTATACATGTATTCCCCATCCTGAACCCTCCTCCCACCTCCCTCCTCATACCATCCCTCTGGGTCATTCCAGTGCACCAGCCCCAAGTAATAGCTGACCTTTGACTTTCAAAACTTTGGGAAGTAGGAATTAGTAAACATAGGTTAACAGTGAGGTGCTGCACAAGAATCCCTTATATTGCAGTTCTAGAATGTGTGCTACCTAATGGGAAAAATGCATGGTTCAAAAGTGGAGAATTATGTTTTCTTCATCAAGCCTTTCATTCTAAGAAGGATTTAATCATGAGAAGCGACTTCTCAAGTATCGCAAAAAGACTGCTCTAACGAAGGATAGGAGGATCCAAGTTTTACAGAAATTTTGGTACAATGATCAGGTATGGAGAATGTCTGAATATTATGGTTAACGAAAGAAAAACTGGACACCTCAAGTGAATGGATTTAAATATTTTCTACCTATGGTAGATGCAAGAATCTGGGCTCCTTGAAATAATTCCTTTGACAATCACCTTAACTAGGGCTAGTATCTATTCTTTCTGTCTCAAGTCAGTTCTTCAGGCCACACTAGCTTCAAGTGCAGTAACTAAGGACTTGATAGTGGGCAAACTGATTTCATCAAGAGTTCCCCCAGGTTTTACGTTTATGGATAGATTCAAGGGCTTATGACTTGATGCCTGCAGCATCATTTGTTTACTGATATGGCTGGCAAATTTCTTGGTTCACAGTGTGCTCTATTCTCTACAACCTCAGAAAGATACTGTCTCTAGAAAGATTCTTACACTCTCAAAGAAGTTGACTGTGGGCTTCTGCCTGAATAGGACATCAGTTCAGTTCAGTTCAATTCAGTCGCTCAGTCATGTCCAACTCTTTGCGACCCCATGAATCGCAGCACGCCAGGCCTCTCTGTCCATCACCATCTCTCACGTTCATCGAGTCAGTGATGCCATCCAGCCATCTTATCATCTGTCACCCCATTCTCCTCCTGCCTCCAATCCCTCCCATCATCAGAGTCAGAGGACCTAAAGTAATGTGAAAATACCTAATACAGGTTTAGTATAAATCCCAAAAAGACAGGAGACTGAAAGCAAACTATAAATCTGAGGAACATGACCCAAAACACTTCAAGATCAAAGAAGGGTAAAAATATATATATATATTTAAAATTATGTACCTACACTGATATGTTCAAATAGGCATATAAACACATACTCTGTGTGTGTGTGTGTGTGTGTGTGTGTGTGTGTGTGTGTGTGTGTATGTCATATTTTCAATTGTACCTGAACTTTCTTTGGAATATTCTCAAAAATATGCTTCACATTAAGGCATAAAACAAGTCTTAGTATTTTACATAATACCAAGTATATTCTCTGAAAACCAAGATGTGAAGCTAAAATTGAAAAATGGGATATGTGTTTGCAAATTTGTCAGTGTATGAAAAATTATACAAGATATTCTTAAAGAACCAATATTTCAAAGGGTAAGTCACAAGGGAAATTATATAATTCTCTGACATGAATGTAAGTGAAACCACTTTTAGCAAACCATTAGATCCTGCAAAAGGACATACCTGCAGTTATATACCTCCTGCAAAATATATACTGCTACCTGTAGACAGCAAAATTATATACCCAAACTTTCAACATATACATATGCATGTATATGTGTAGCCATATATAAGCTAATGGTTGCCCAGGTAGTATTAGTACTAAGGAACCTGTCTTCTAACATAGAGGTCATAAGACATGCAGGTTCGATCTGAGTTGGGAAGATCTCCTGGAACTAAGGATGGCAACCCATTCCTACTTTTTCACCTTGAGAATCCCATGCATTGAGGATACATTATGGTGACAGTCTGTGTGATACAGAGTGTCAGACAGGAATGTAGTGACGTAACACATGAAATATCACTTGAACGGGTATGTATGTATGTATTACACTTGTTCCTTTCATATATTACCAATGACATGTTCAACAACAACAACAACAACAAAACAGTTAATTTACTCATTTCATTTCAGTCACAGGCCCGTGTCCGAATCTTTGTCACCCCATGAATCACACCACACCAGGCCTCCCTGTCCATTACTAACTCCTGGAGTTCAGGCAAACATAAGTTCATCGAGACGATGATGCCATCCAGCCATCTCATCCTCTGTCGTTCCCTTCTCCTCCTGATCCAAATCCCTCCCATCATCAGAGATTTTTATGTGTCAACTCTACACGTGAGGTGGCCAAAATACTGGAATTTCAGCTTTAGCATCAGTCTTTCCAAAGAACACCCAAGACTGGTCTCCTTAAGGATGGACTGGTGGGATCTGCTTGCAGTCCAAGGGACTCTCAAGAGTCTCCTCCAACACCACAGTTCAAAAGCATCAATTTTTTGGTACTCAGCTTTCTTCACAGTCCAACTCTCATATCAATATATGACCACTGGAAAAAACATAGCCTTGACTAGATGGACTTTCATTGGCAAAGTAATGTCTCTGCTTTTTAAAATGAGATCTAAGTTGGACATAACTTTCCCTCCAAGGAGTAAATGTCTTTTAATTTCATGGCTACAATCACCATCTGCAGTGATTCTGGAGCTCCAAAAATAAAGCCTGACATAGTTTCCACTGTTTCCCCATCTATTTCCCATGATGTGATGGGACCAGATGCCATGATCTTCGTTGCAGAATGTTGTGCTTTAAGCCCAGTTTTTCACTTTCCTGTTTCACTTTCATCAAGAGGCTTGACACTTCCTCTTCATTTTCTGCCATAAGTGTGGTGTTATCTGCATATCTGAGGTTATTGACATTTCTCCTGGCAATCTGGATTCCAGCTTCTGCTTCTTCCAGCCTAGAGTTTCTCATGATGTACTCTGCATTCATGTCAAATAAGCAGGGTGGCAATATACAACCTTGACGTCCTCCTCTTTCTATTTGGAACCCACCTGTTGTTCCATGTCCATTTCTAATTGTTGCTTCCTGACTTGCATATAGGTTTCTCCAGAGGCAGGCCAGGTGGTCTGGTATTTCCATCTCTTTCAGAATCTTCCACAGTTTATAGTGATCCACACAATCCAAGCTTTGGCATAGTCAATAAAGCAGAAATAGGTGTTTTTTGGTTTGTTTGTTTTTAATTTTCTGGAACCTTCTTGCTTTTTCAATGATCCAAGATTGTTGGCATTTGGATCTCTGGTTCCTCTGCATTTTCTAAAACTAGTTTGAACATCTGGAAGTTCACGGTTCATGTATTAATGAAACCTGGCTTGGAGAACTTTGAGCATTACTTCACTAGAACGTGAGATGAGTGTAATTGTGTGGTAATCTGAGCATTATTGGGCACTGTGTTTCTTTGGGGTTGGAATGAAAACCGATCTTTTTCAGTCCCATGGCCACTGCTATGTTTTCCAATTTGCTGGCATATTGAGTTCAGCACTTTCACAGCATCATCTTTCAGGATGTGTAATAGCTCAGCTAGAATTCCATAACCTCCACTAGCTTTATTCGGAGTGATTCTTTCTATGGCCCATTTGACTTGACATTCCAGGATGTCTGGCTCTAGGTGAGCGATCACACCATCGTGAATATCTGGGTCTTGAAGATCTATTTTGTACAGTTCTAGTCTGTATTTCTGCCACTTGTCTTAATATTTTCTGAGTCTTTTAGGTCCGTAAAATTTCTGTCCTCTATAGAACCCATCTTTGCATGAAATGTTCCTTCAGTATTGCTAATTTTCTTGAGGGGATGGTCTTTCCCATTCTTTTGCTTTCCTCTATTTCTTTGCATTGATCGCTGAGGAAGGCTTTCTTATCTCTCCTTGCTACTCTTGAGAACACTGCATTCAGATGCTTATATCACTCCTTTTCTCCTTTCTTTTTCACTTCTCTTCTTTTCACAGCTATTTTTAAGGCCTCCACAGAAACCTATTGTGCTGTTTTGCATTTCTTTTCCATGAGGATAGTCGTGATACCTGTCTCCTGTACAATGTCACAAACCTCTGTCCATAGTTCATCATGCACTCTATCCGATCTAGTCCCTTAAATTTATTTCTCACTTCTACTATATAATCATAAAGGATTGGATTTAGGTCATACCTCAAAAAGTTGACTTAAAGGCCAACATTCAGAAAACTAAGATCATGGCATCGGTTTTCATCACTTCATGGGAAATAGATGGGAAAACAGTGGAAACAGAGTCATACTTCATTTGGGGCGGGGAGGGGGGGAGGGTGCTGCAAAATCACCACAGATGGTGATTGCAGCCATGAAATTAAAAGACGCTTACTCCTTGGAAGGAAAGTTATGGCCATCCTCGATAGCATATTCAAAAGCAGAAACATTACTTTGCCAACAAAGGACCGTCTAGTCAAAACTGTGGTTTTTCCAGTAGTTATGTATGGATGTGAGAGCTGTGCTGTGAAGAAAGCTTAGCGCCAAAGAATTGACACTTTTGAACTGTGGCATTGGAGAAGACTCCTGAGAGTCCCATAGACTGCAAGGAGTCCAATCAGTCCATTTTAAAGGAGATCAGACCTTGGTGTTCTTTGGAAGGAATGATGCTAAAGCTGAAACTCCAGTAATTTGGCCATCTCATTCTAGAGTTGACTCTGGAAACTACTGAAGCTGAGATAAATTGGGGGCACAAAGAAAAGGGGACGACAGAGGATGAGATGGCTGGATGGCATCACTGACTCAATGGATGTGAGTTTGAGTGAACTCTGGGAGTTTTTGATGGACAGGGAGGCCTGGTGTGCTGCAATCCATGGGGTCACAAAGAGTCGGACATGACTGAGCGACTGAACTGAATGCATGGAAAATTAAACAACACATTCTGAAGGGCTCGATGAGGCGAAGAATAACTCACACGGGAAATGGGAACATATTCTAAGGTGATTTAAAATGAAAACCCAATGTAGAAAGTCATCAGATACAGCAGAAGAAGAACCCACATATATTTAAGGTTACATAAAAAGAAAGCTCTTCAATTCTGGGGAGAAGGTAATGCCTTCTTTAAAAGCTGGGAAAAAAATCTAATTTCACAGAAAGAAGAAAGAGGAAATGAACAAATATTAGTATGGTTTTAAGTTAATAGAAAAAGAATACAGAAAATTGAACATGAAACAAAGATAGTAAAAAGAATATTAGGTAAACTAAAAAACGAAAAGAGCAGATTTAGTTACTGAAATGAGAATGAATAAGATGCCATTGCTACTAAACATACTAAAAAAGGAGGAATTTGGGTATTTACAACAGGAATATCTGTTAATAAGAGTCTCAAACTATGTGAAGCAGTCAAATTGCTGGAATAACAGAGTGACTAAACCAATTTTATATACTGGGGGAAAAAAAAACGAACAGATTAATAAAAAAAAAGAAGAAGAAGAAGTTGAATTGGTTATCCCATTGTTTGTAAATAAGCCCTTAGGACCAGTTTCTTTTAAACCTGTACTATTCAGGTCGGTAGGTGCCCAATATGCTATTGGAGATGAGTGGAGAAAGAACTCCAGAAAGAATGAAGACATGGAGCCAATGCAAAAACAATACCCAGTTGTGCATGTGACTGGTGACAGAAGCAAGGTCCGATGCATCAAAGAGCAATATTGCATAGAAACCTGGAATATGGGTCCATGAATGAAGGCAAATTGGAAGTTGTTAAACAGGAGATGGCAAGAGTGATCATCGACATTCTAGGAATCAGCAAATTAAAATGGACTGGAATGGGTGAATGTAACTCAGATGACCATGATATCTACTAATGTGGGCAGGAATCCCTTAGAAGAAATGGAGTAGCCATCATGGTCAACAAAAGAGTCCAAAATGCAGTACTTGGATGCAATCTCAAAAACGACAGAATGATTTCTGTTTGTCCAAGGCAAACCATTCAAAATCACAGTAACCCAAGCCTATGCACCAGCCAGAAATGCTGAAGACGCTGAAGTTGAATGGTTCTATGAAGAACCACAAGACCTTTTAGAACTAACAACCGAAAAGAAATTCTTTTCATTATAAGGGACTGGAATGCAAAAGTAGGAAGTCAAGAAACACCTGTGATAACAGGCAAATTTAGCCTTTAATACAGAATAAAGCAGGGAAAAGGCTATCAGAGTTTGGTTTTCCCTACTTTCTTGAATTTAAGTCTGAATTAGGTAATAAGGAGTTCATGATCTGAGCCACAGTCAGCTCCTGATCTTGTTTTTGCTGACTGTATAGAGCTTCTGCATCTCTGACTGGGAAGAATAGAATCAATTTGATTTTGGTGTTGACCATCTGGTGATGTTCATGTTAGAGTCTTCACTTGTGTTGTTGAAAGAGGGTGTTTGCTATGACCAGTGCATTCTCCTGGCCAAACTCTGTTAGCCTAGAAGTAGTTCTAGATATTTTAATTGCTGTTGTTCATTCATTGAGTCATGTCCAACCCTTTGTGACTGTATCACAGCAGGCCTCCCTCTCTTTCAGTGTTTCCCATAGTTTGCTCAAACACATGTCCATTGAACTGGTGATGCCCTCCAAACATCTCATCCTCTATCAGCACCTTCTCCTCCTGTCCTCAGTCTTTCCCAGTGTCATGGTGTTTTCCAGAGTTGGTTCTTTGAATTAGTTTAGCAAAATCCTCGACTTTCAGCTTCAGTATGAGTGCTTCAGATGTATATCCAGGGTTGGTTTCCTTGTGGATTGATTGGCGGGATCTGTTTGCAGTTCAAGGGACCCCTAAGAGTTTTCTCCAACATCACTGTTTGAAGGCATCAGTTCTCGAGCTCTCAGCCTTCTTTAGATTCCAATTCTCACACCTTTACACGACTAATGGATAAACGATAGGGGTTTGTGACTGAGGAGACCTTTGTTAATAAGCTCATCTTTCTTCTTTTTAATACAAGGTCAAGGTTTTTCCATAGTTTTTTCTCCAGGAAGAAAATATCTCTTCATTTCATGCCTGCAGTCACCATTCGCAGTGATTTTGGAGCCCAAGAAAATTAAGTTTATCACTTATTCCATGTTTTCCCCTTCTATTTGCCAAGTCGTGATGGGACCAGACACCTTGTGTTGTTCATTTGACTATTGAGTTCTCAGCGAGGTTTCTACACTCCTCACTCATCCTTATCAAGACCCTCTTTAGCTCCTCTTCACTTTCTCTTTTTACAGTGTTTCTATCTGTCTATCTAAGGTTGTTGAAGTTTATCCCAGAAACATTGATTCTAGTTTATTATCCACCCAGCCTGGCCTTTTGAATAGTATAGTCTGCATATATTTCACATAAGAAGACTGATAATATGCAGTCTTGTCACTCACCTTTCCCAGGTTTATACTGATCAATTTTTCCATGTCTTGTTCCAACTCTTACATCTTGAACGGCATACACATTTCTCATGTGACAGGTTAGAAGGTCCATGATTCCTGTCTCTTTCAAACTGTTCACAGTTTACTGTGATATACACAGTCAATGTCTTTAGTGGAGTCACTGAAGCAGAAGTAAATGATTTTCTGAAATTCCTGGTTCCCTCTAGGATCCAATGAATGTTTCCAAATTGTTCTCTGGTTCAGGTATTGTTTCCAAGTCGAGCTTTCCCCTTGAAAGTTCTTAGTTTATGTACTGCTGTAGAATTTTGAGTTTTACCCAGCTAACATGTGAAAGGAGCAACCGCGCATGCTTGTTTAAACATTCTTTGGCCTTACCTACCTTTGGTGTGAATGAAAACTGTCTTTTTCCAAACTCATGTCCACTGATGAGTTTTGCAAATCTGATGACATATGAACTCAGTGTCCCAGTTTCACCACATCATTAAGAGTTTAGCAGTTTCATGTTAATGACTGCTTAAAACTTTTGCTTAAACCATTTGATTTCTCCTTCATATCTGAATAAGATCCGTGTTGGTGTTGGTTTTGGCTTGTTCATAATTTTGAGAATGTTCTACCATGCTCTACTGGCCTGAAGAGTTTCTATTGAAAGTTCAGCTGCTGTCTTTATGGGAATCTGACAGTATATTTATGTCTTTACTCTCGCTGCTCTTAATGTTTGTTTTTTTTGTGTTTAAATTTTCAGTGTTTGGTTAAAATATTGTTGTGGGATATTTCACTTTGGGTTCATCCTGTTTGTTGGGACATGCTGTGTTGGGACTCAAGGAGCTATTTCCTTGCCCATTTAATGGAGGTTTTCAACTTTTATCTCTTGAAGAATTTTCTCAAGCACCCCAACACCTTTTTTTTTTTTTCTTTTTTCCTTTCCTTTCTTTCTTTCTTTTTTTCTTTTTTTGTGGTCTTTCCCATGTGGATATCCTCACAGTATGGCATTTAATACTGTCTAAGAATTATCAGAGCTTTTAATTTTTCCTTCTTTAAAAAAATATATATATTTACACATGCCACTGTGTTTTCTTTATTCCCTCCTTTCTCAGTTCGGTTCAGTTCAGTCAGTTGTGTCTGACCCCATGAATCACAGCATTTCAGGCCTCCCTATCCATCACCAACTCCTGGAGTTCACTCAAACTCATGTCCATCGAGTCAGTGATGCCATCCAGCCATGTCATCCTCTGTTATCACCTACTCCTCCTGCCCCTAATCCCTCCCAGCATCAGAGTCTTTTCTAACGAGTCAACTCTTCGCACGAGGTGGCCAAAGTATTGGAATTTCAGCTTTAGCATCAGTCCTTTCAATGAACACCCAAGACTGATCTCCTTTAGAATGAACTGGTTGGATCTCATTGCAGTCCAAGGGAGTCTCAAGAGTCATTTGAACACCACAGTTGAAAAACATCGATTTTTTGGTGCTCAGCTTTGTTCACAGCCCAACTCTCACATCCATACATGACCACTTTAAAAACCATAGCCTTGACTAGTCGGACATTTGTTGGCAAAGTAATGTCTCTGCTTTTGAATATGTTATCTAGGCGGTGCACAATTTTCCTTCCAAGGAGTAAGCGTCTTTTAATTTCATGGCTGCAAATCACCAACTGTATTGATTTTGCAGCCCTCCAAAAAATAAAGTCTGACACTGTTTCCACTGTTTCCCCATGTATTTTCCATCTCATTAGAACTGATTATGGATGAAACTGGAACCTATTATACAGAGTGAAGTAAGCCAGAAAGAAAAACACCAATAGAGTATACTAACACATATATATGGAATTAGGAAGATGGTAACAATAACCCTGTGTACGAGACAGCAAAAGAGACACAGATGTATAGAACAGTCTTTTGGACTCTGTGGGAGAGGGAGTGGGTGGGATGATTTGGGAAAATGGCATTGAAACCTGTATAATATCATGTATGAAACGAGTCGCCAGTCCAGGTTCGATGCATGGTACTGGATGCTTGGGGCTGGTGCACTGGGACGACCCAGAGGGAGGGTAGGGGAGGAAGGAGGGAGGAGGGTTCAGGATGGGGAACTCAGGTATACCTGTGGTGGATTCATTTTGATATTTGGCAAAACTAATACAATATTGTAAAGTTTAAAAAAAATAAATAAAGCTCAACATTCAGAAAACTGAGAAAAAAAATGTACTTTTTAATGGCTGAGTAATACTCCATTGTGTATATGTACCACAGCTTGCTTATCCATTCATCTGCTGATGGGCATCTAGGTTGCTTCTGTGTCCTGGCTATTATAAACAGTGTTGCTATGAACATTGGGGTACACGTGTCTCTTTCAATTCTGGTTTCCTGGGTGTGTATGCCTAGCAGTGGGATTGCTGGATCATAAGGCAGTTCTATTTCCAGCTTTTTAAGGAATCTCCACACTGTTCTCCACAGTGGCTGTACTAGTTTGCATTCCCACCAACAGTGTAAGGGGGTTCCCTTTTCTCTACACCCTCTCCAGCATTTATTGCTTGTAGACTTTTGGATCACAGCCATTCTGACTGGCATGAAATGGTACCTCATTATGGTTTTGATTTGCATTTTTCGGATAATGAGTGATGTTGAGCATCTTTTCATGTGTTTGTTAGCCATTTGTATGTCTTCTTTGGAGAAATGTCTATTTAGTTCTTTGGCCCATTTTTTGATTGGGCCGTTTGTTTTTCTGGAATTAGCTGTAGGAGTTGCTTGTATATTTTTGAGATTAGTTGTTTGTCAGTTGCTTCATTTGCTATTATTTTCTCCCATTCTGAAGGCTGTCTTTTCACCTTGCTTATAGTTTCCTTTGTTGTGCAGAATATTTTAAGTTTAATTAGGGCCCTCAAAATGGATTAAAGATCTAAACGTAAGACCAGAAACTATAAAACTCCTAGAGGAGAACATAGGCAAAACATTCTCCGACATACATCACGGCAGGATCCTCTATGACCCACCTCCCTGAATATTGGAAATAAAAGCAAAAATAAGCAAATGGGACCTTATTAAACTTAAAAGCTTCATTTGGTTTAGATTGCAGTGGTTTTGGTCCCCTTTCTGCAGGCCACAGCATTTTGGATCCAGTTTGTGGTGGAATCTGATCTTTGTGGGTGGGACTGAACCTGTAAGTTTTCAAGCTTTAATGTTTGGGATATTGTGTGCCTGTGGTCTGTCAGGTGGTGCTGGATCACTTCTCTATGAAATGCAATGAATTGTCCTGTAATGTGCATTGTGGTGTCTGTGGGTTTGGTACAGCTTCAGGTAGTACCTTTTATAATGTTCATTTTTGTGTTGCTGCTTTGCTGGAGAATAGGTGTGAGTTGTCTTGCACTGAAATTGCTGGTTTCAGCTTGGGGCTTCATTTCCATGTAGGCATGGAACCTTTTGACTTTGCTTCTTTTTTAAAGTTCATTGGTGTCAGGAGTTCAACAATGATCTAAAGCTCTGGATTAACTTCATGGCCTCTGCGTTTTGGTGCTGAGTTACAGTCACATTAAGAATTCTGCATCCTCAGAACAGAGGAGAAAACCCAAGGTTGATGGTGAAGCAATTTTCCATAATCAAAAACAGTTAAAGGAATTGACAGAGTTATATGGATCAGAGCAAACTGAGGAGGGAGATAAAGGTTTCTAGGAGGAGTAAAGGGAGAGTAAAAAGGCAAGAGTGCAATCAACTGGGAATTAAATTAATAAGTGAAAATAGATTCCAAATACAGAATTCCTAAAGGATAAACATTTATTAATAAAAAGTTTCAAAATCAAAGATTAAGAACCTAGAATAGGATTTAAACTCCTATGATTACTGGAGAAAATTTAGAAGTCAAAATAATTATCAAACATTTATATTGTGGTATATAGAAATGAAATTAAAGGGAATGATAAGGAACAAAAGAGTGTTTAATTAAAAAACATGAAAACAGTAAAGAATAATCTACCAATTTCTCTAGAGAAATTGTTGTGAGTTTAGTGGTGCCAGATCAGTGTCAGACAATCTGTTTTTCCTGCTTCTACTTGTTGTCCAATACTATTGCTGTCCTTGAATTGCACAGTTTCTACATTAGCTTCAGAGTTTCAATCTGTAGCTTCTGTCACTTCTGGGCTAGTTCACCCTTCTTTGCTTATTTTTACTTCCTCATTTTGCAATTCTCTTCTGTGACATGCTTACACAAGACTAGTTTGCACCATAACACAAGGGGACAGCAGGCCCTTATTTGTATCAGTGGTACAATGATGAGGAGGAGCACACTCAAGAAGAAAAAAAAAAAAAAAAAACACCTGTAGAATATGTGGGTGAGGGTGCTTAAGGTGGATGGAGCACAGTGGGCTTGCCACTGTCATAGGTGACATGTACTTCCTCAGTCCACCCAGCTCAGGTTCCTGGGTAATCTGCGATGGCACTGCCCAAAGTGTTCCCTGTGTTTCATGCACATCCCAAGTCTAAGCCACTCAGGCTCCTAGGTGATCTTCAAGGGCACTGAACTCAATTGGCTATGTGCATTGTTTCCTTCCCTGTTCCAAACTGCTCAGGCATCTGGATGGCAGGAAAGGCACCTCCAGGGTAGGTCATGCATCTTATGTACCTGTCAACCACTCAGTTTGTCTGTAGCATAAGGGAGTCAGAGAAGGCAAGGTTCAGAAAAAGAATGAGACCAGCACTTTACAGGAACAGATCACC
The DNA here is from genome assembly GCF_002263795.3 of Bos taurus. NCBI lineage: Eukaryota > Metazoa > Chordata > Mammalia > Artiodactyla > Bovidae > Bos > Bos taurus. The sequence continues at coordinate 28,048,196 of NC_082638.1, forward strand.
TTTAATAATGTGAGAAAGGGCAGCAGTCAGATTAGTGAGCTGCTGCACTAACCCAAGACAAGAGTAAATATATATATAGGCATATATTTGGAAAGCCACTGTCTTAAGTGGGCCTGTTCTTCTCCGAGGTTGTTTGGAATAGTTATCTCATAAATGGCTGGGGCAAGGAAATGTGGAGATCAGCCAAAGGCTGATAGGATGATATGGGAGAAGGAACAATACAAATCCCATTTAGAGAAAGCAAATGAACAGTATATACTTTAGTGCTTTTTCAGTTTTATTATTTTATGTCCATTATTGGGAAGAAAGCTAAGAGTTTAAACAGCAGGTTTTATTCATTGAAAATATATATAAATATACGTTTCATACTTGACAGTATAGATGCAGCCTACTCAGAAATCACGATCACTATCATAACATGACTGATATATTCAAAGATTACACCAAAGTCAGCAAAAGTTAGGCATTTTACAAGTAGTATTATAAAAGGTCATTCTTGCTCTACTCTCTTTATATTATGCCTTTATTTTCTCCCACCAAGACACCACCTATATTTCTTAGTGGATATTTTGATGTTGCTTTCCTGCTCCTCCAAAGACAGACTTAAATCCTTGTGGCGAATGCAGCATCTCAGCATGGTAATCAGTTCTTGGAAGACATATGTTGTGTTTCCCTTCGTAGCTTCATTATCTATGTTTTTATTGAATTTCTAGAGATACATTAGGCAAAATATTTTCAGTCATAATATGCCACTTTTCACAATTTTTCCTAAGCATTGTTTGGGATTGGAAAGAAACTGTCTTCCTTCCTACCAAGTTAATCACAGATATTCAATTTTTCTATGTGTTTCATGTCTACACAAGTTTCCTTATGTATCTTGCACATCAGCTAAGACATAGTGCCTGCCAAATGATGTATTTTAAGTACTTACTGAATTAACAATGAAAAGATGCTAAATAAATTAGCAATCAAAAGCCATATAAGTTACTCAAAAACATCCGAGAGTCTCCACTCTTACCATAATTGACATTTTTTATTTACTGACAATTTAGTAAAGTGGTGTATTTTCTTTATAATGCAATGCTTAGGTTTGTCATAACTTTTACATCCAAAAGCAAGTGACATTTAATTTGATAACTGCAGTCACCATTCCTAGTAATTTTGAAGTCCAAGAAAATTAAGCTTGTCACTGTTTCCACATGTTTACCCCTTCTATTTTGCAAGTAGTGATTGGACCAGATGCCCTTATCTTTGTTTTTATGAATGTAGAGTTTTCAGCACGGTTTTTCACTCTAATCATTCACCCTCATGAAAAGGCTCTTTATTTCCTCTTCACTTTCTCTTTGTTTTTGCGTTAACATCTATATATGTGAGTGTTTTGCTGTTTCTCCCAGCCACTTTGATGCCAGCTTTTGATTCACTCAACTGGTATTTAAATAGTATATTCTGCATATGATTCACGTAAGCAAGTGACAGTAAAGAGATTTGTCACTCTTCTTTCACTTTTGAAGTGGTCAATTTGTCCATGCCCGATCCAATTCTTGCGTCTTGACTCATTTAAGGGTGATTCCAACTTTTATTTCCTCAAGATTTTCCATGTACCCCAACCCTTTTAGTTTTGGTGTTCTCCATCTAGACACCTACATTTCTCATTGTGGGGCATCTATCATTGCTACATCAGACCTTTTCCTGCTTTCCTTCTTTCTTTCATTTTTTTTCCCCGCACCACACTCTGTTTCATTTATATCCTCCTTTCTCAGTTAAGTTCAGTTGGTCCTTCATCACCGACTCTTTGCAACCCCATGAATCGCAGCACACCAGGGCTACCTGTTCACTGAGTTCACTCACGCTCATGTCTATTGATTCGGTGATGCCATCCAGCCTTCCATCCTCTGTAGTCCCATTCTCGTCTTGACCCCATTCCCTCCGAGCATCTGGGTCTTTCTCAATGAGTCAACACTTTGCATGAGTGAGCAAAGTATTGTAATTTCAGCTTTAGCATCAGTCCTTCCAATGAACACCCAGGACTGATCTCCTTTAGGATGGACAGGCTGGATTTCCTTGCAGTACAAGGGACTCTCAAAAATTTTATCCATCACCGCAGTTCAAAAGCATCAATTCTTCAGCACTCAGCTTTCTTCACAGTCCAACTCTCACATTCATACATGATCACTAGAAAAACCAGATCCTTGACTAGACAAACTTTGTTGGCAATGTAATGCCACTGATTTTTAATATGCTATCTAGGTTGGGCATAACTTTCCTTCCAAGGGGTAAGCGTGTTTAAATTTCAAGGCTGCAATCACCATCTGCAGTGGTTTTGGAGCCGCAAAAAAGTAAAGTCTGACAATCTTTCCACTGTTTCCCCATCTATTTCCCATGAAGTGATGGGACCAGATGCCATGGTCTTCGTTTTCAGAATGTTGAGCTTTAAGCCAAATTTTCCAGTCTTCTCTTTGACTTTCATCAAGAGACGTTTTAGTTCCTCTTCACTTTCTGCAATAAGGTTGGTGTCATCTGCAAATCTGAGGTTATTGATATTTCTCCCGGTAATCTGAATTCCAGCTTGTGCTTCTTTCAGCCCAGCGTTTCTCATGATGTACTCTGCCTACAAGTTAAATAAGCAGGTGATAATACAAAGCCTGATGTCCTCCTTTTCATATACAAAACCAGTCTGTTGTTCCATGCCTAGGTCTAACTGTTGCTTCCTGACCTGTATATAGGTTCCTCCAAGGCAGGTCAGGTGGTCTGGTATACCCGTCTCTTTCAGAATCTTCCACGGTTTATTGTGATTCACACAGTCAAAGGATTTGGCATAGTCAATAAAGCAGAAATAGGTGTTTATCTGGAACTCTCTTGCTTTTTTGATGATCCATCGGATATTGGCAATGCAATCTCTGGTTCCTCTGCCTTTCCTAAAACCAGCTTGAACATCTGGAAGTTCACAGTTCACATATTGCTGAAGCCTAGCTTGGAGAAATTTGAGCATTGCTTTACTAGCGTGTGAAATAAGTGCAACTGTGAAGAAGTTCGAGCATTCATTGTCATTGCCTTTCTTTGGAATTGGAGTGAAAACTGACCTTTTCCAGTCCTGTGGCCACTGCTGAGTTTTCCACATTTGCTGGCATATTGAGTGCAGCACTTTCACAGCATTATCTTTCAACATTTGAGATAGTTCAACTGGAATTCTATCACCTCCACTAGCTTTGTTCATAGTGAGGCTTTCTAAGGCCCTCTCGATTTCACATTCCAGGATGTTTGGCTCTAGGTGAGTGATCACACCATTGTGATTATCTGGGTCTTGAAAGTCATTTTTGTACAATTTCCCTGTGTATTCTTGCCACCTCTCCATAATATCTTCTGCTTCTGTTTGATCCTTACCATTTCTTCCCTTTATTGAACCCATCTTTGCATGAAATATTCCCTTTGTATCTAATTTTCTTGAAGAGAACTCTAGTCTTTCCCATTATGTTGTTTTCTTCTATTTCTTTGAATTGATCTCTGAGGAAGGCTTTCTTATCTCTGTTTGCTATTCTTTTGGATCTCTGCTTTCAGATACATATATCTTTGCTTTGCTTTGCTTTTTGCTTCTCTTTTTTTCACAGCTATTTGTAAGGCCCCCTCAGGCAGCCATTTTGCATTTTTGCATTTCGTGTCTACACGGATGGTCTTAGTCCCTGTCTCCTGTACAGTGTCATAAATACCCATCCATTGGTCATCAGGAACTTTGTCTATTAGATCTAGTCCCTTAAATCTATATTTCACTGTATAATGATAAGGGATTTGACAGGTCATACCTGAATGGTCTAGTGGTTTTCCCTACTTTCTTTAATTCAAGTCTGAATTTGGCAATAAAGGAGTTCATGATCTGAGCTACAGTCAGCTCCCATTCTTGTTTTTGCTGACTTTATAAAGTTTCTCCATCTTTGGCTGCAAAGGTAGAATTAATCTGATTTTGGTGATTTTGGTGTTGACCATCTTCTCTTGTGTTGTTGGAAGAGGGTGTTTGCTATGACCAGTGTGTTCTCTTGGAAAAACTCTATTAGCCTTTGCCCTGCTTCATTCAGTATTCCAAGGCCAAATTTGCCTGTTACTCCAAGTATTTCTTGACTTCCTACCTTTACATTCCAGTCCCCTTTAATGAAAAGGACATCTTTTTTGGATATTAGTTCTAAAAGGTCTTGCAGGTCTTCACAGTACCATTCAACTTCAGCTTCTTCAGCATTTCTCATTGGGGCAAAGGCTTGGATTACCGTGATATTGAATGGTTTGCCTTGGAAACGAACAGGGATCATTCTTTCATCTTTGAGATTCCATCTAAGTACTGCATGTAAGACTCTTTTGTTGACCATGCTGGCTCCTCCATTTCTTCTAAGGTATTCCCGTTCACAGTAGTAGATATAATGGTCATCTGAGTTAAATTCACCCATTCCAGTCCCTTTTAGTTCGCTGATACCTAGAATGTTGACGTTCACTTTTATCATCTTCGGTTTGATCACTTCCAGTTTGCCTTGATTCATGGAACTGACATTCCAATTTCCTATGTAATATTGCTCTTTACAGCATCAGACCTTGCCTCTATTGCCAGTCACACCCATATCTGGATATTAGTTTTGCTTTGTCTTCATCCCTTCTTTCTTTCTGCAGTTATGTCTCCACTGATCTCCAGTAGCATATTGGATACCTACCAACCGACCCGGGGATTTCCTCTTTCAGTTATCCTATCATGTGTTTCATACTGTTCATGGTGTTCTCAAGACAAGAATACTGATGTAGTTTGCCATTCCCTTCTCCATAGACCACATTCTGTCAGAACTCTCCACCATTACTCGCCCATCCTGGGTGGCACCACAGGGCATGGCTTACTTTCATTGAGTTAGACAAGGCTGCATTCCATGTGACAAAATTGGCTAGGTTTTTGAGATTATGGTTTCAGCGTGTCTGAAATCTGATGCCCTCATAAGTGAAATCTGATCCTAAAAATTGTGTTCCTAAAGTTACAACATTGATAACCATTTTTGGAAAGCAAAAGTTAAGAACCAAGAATAAAAATTAGACTCATTTAAATAGTACAAGAAAAGAAAACGGAGGTCGAATTCATTCTTATATATATATAACAAGTGTTTAAAACACTGACGTGTTGTTTTTATTTGAAAGGTAATAATAGTTAACAGAAATAAAAGTTTAGGGTATTAAAAAGGCCTAGCATTGTTAAAAGTTAAAGAAATCATATAGAAATAGATCTCAGAATTAAAAAAAAAAATTTGCTTTTTGGTGTCAGTACAGTGTCAGATGGTCCCTAGTTGAAGCTTGTACTTGTTGTCAAATTCTACTATTGTACCTCAGTTGAACATTAATTGAATTAATTGGCATTAATTGAAGATTTATGCTGTTGAACCTATCACTTCTGGGTTGGTTTATGCTCCTTTGTTTATATTTCCTTCTTTTATTTGAAAGCCTCTCCATATCTGGCTTTCAACATGAAACGAGGGTGTGGTAGCCTCTTATTTGATCTCACTTGCTCGGTGTTTTGGCGGTGAGGTGGGACACTGAAAACAAATACCTCTGGGATATGTGGGTGCTTGAGGTGGATTGACCACATTGGGCTTGCCACTGACAAATGTGACATGTTCTTCCTGGGTCCACACTGCTCAGCCTCCCTGTTGATACGTGAGGGCATGGTCCCAAGTGGGTCGTGTGTTTCATGCACTTCCCAGCCAGTCAGGCACTTAGGTGCTCAGCAAGGGCAATGACCATGATTGGCTCGGTGCTTTTTGCTCTTCACAAGTCAAAAATCTCAGGTGGCTGGTTGGAGGACAAGACACAGTCCTAGGTGGCCCATGCCTTATGCAGCTCTCTGGTCTCAACCACACAGTTTGCTACCTGTGCCAGAGCCCACAGCCTCAGGTGTTCCATGTGTCTCTTCCGGATAGCTGACCCCAGGCTGTCATGATCCCGGCCTATGTGAACTGTCCATGAACTCAGGAATTCATCATTAGCAAATTTCAACCAGCTTAGAGCTTGGTAGGGGATGTCTGTAGGACCAAGTTACTAGTAACCTATTTGCTTCTGCCTCTGGCAGTCATATACATTCCTCTCTACCTCCATTGAGGAAAGGGTCTTCAATGGAAGCTGGCTTGGTCTTCTTTGGTATTTTCTAGTTTTCTGGTCTGTGAGTGTGCCATGGTTCACTATGTGGACTTAGAGCCTTCTTGTAGGAAAAGTCCTTTCTAAAATGGCTGTCTCTAGTTTTCCCATGGTTTATGTTCTTTGTCACATTAGCTCCATCAGATTGTCCTCAGGGCACTAAATCCTGGTTCTAACAATACTGTGTTTGATACACCACAGGTCTCCTCCCAGACCTCATGTATGACTGTGGACAGAAGAATCTGAGTGACTTTTTGGCTAGTAATTGCATTTATTGGCGTAATCTGTGTTTTTGTTCTTTTTCCCCGGTTCTGTTTTTTTCTTTTTTTCTTTTTCCTCCCACTGACACTTTTGAGAGAGGGTTTCCTATCTTGTTTTAATTTTCCTCCTTTACGATTCCCTCTCCAAGGGGAGTCTCATTCCCTAAAACCTTTTCTTCATGTCCATCTCTTATTTTGTCCTACCTCCTTTTTAAGAGATGGGTTTTCATTTCTTGGTTTCTAGGGACCATCAACATCGTTCAAGTTGATTTCTGGAAGGTGGTCCATGTGCAGTCGATCCTTTGATGGATTTGTGGAGGAGAAAGTGGACTGTGCCTCCTATTCCTCTAACATTATGAGACCTCCACCATGACCCTGGAAGATCCATTTTATTAACTGAAATCTTGTTTTTATTCAGTCACAAAGCCATGTCTTACTCTCTGTGACCCCTTGGACTGCACACAAGGGCTTTCTGCCCTCTGCATCACCCAGGGTCTGCCTGAAATCATATTCATTGAATGGGTGAAGCTATACAACCTTCTCCTTCGTTCTCACCCATGTATCCTCCTGATTTCATTGTTTCCTAAGAATCAGTTTTTTTTTTTTTTTTTTCCAGTGAGTCATTTCTTTGCTCAGGTGGCCAAAGCTTTGAAGACTCATCTTCAGCATCAGTGATTCTAATTCTTCTTCAGAGTTGATTTCCTTTATGTTTGACTGGATTTATGTCCTTGCAATTCAATGGATACACACAAGTCATTCCTAGCAGAGCAGTTTGGTGTTCTCACATCTGTACATGTCTACTGGAAAGACCATAGATGTGACTCAAAGTGCCTCCATTGATCAAGTCATGTCTTCACTTTTTAACATGCTTTCTAAATTTGTGACAGCTTTTCTTCCAGGAAGAAATTGTCTTCTAATTTTATAGCTTCCATCACCATCTGCAGTGAATTTAGAGCCAAAAGAGCTAATCTGTCACTGCTTCTGTCTTTTCCACTTCCATTTCCCATGAAAGTGTGGGACCGGATGTCATGATCTTACTTTGTGTAATACTGAGAAGGAAATGGCAACCCACTCCAGTGTTCTTGCCTGGATAATCCCAGGGATTGGTGAGCCTGGTGGGTTGCCATCTCTGGGGTCACACAGAGTCAGACACAAGTGAAGCAACTTAGCAGCAGCAGCAGAGAATTCAAATGTACTGTTTACCCTATGTTTTCCTATGAACACTGAGAATTACTGTATTCTTGTACCTTTGTTTTCCCTCAATGTTTTGAATAAGAAATTGTTTTCTGAGAATATTCTATGATAGTTACTTATTATATATTATACTGCTGGTTTTAAGTTGCCTGTTAGAGCATTTGTGCCATACTTCTGTGACAACTGGGTAAAATATTGCAAAATACACAGCCTATAATATATTTTTCCATTAACATAATATATTGAGACTGTTTTTGTTATCTTGTTAGATTTTATCTAATGTGGCTACCTCAAAAATACAAAGGAGGACAAGGAACAAGATAAATGATGTGGATGGGGGCAGGAAGCTGAACCCCGGTGGCATGAAGCAAGATAAAATTTGATCATCAGTGATTTCTATTGAAATATTTGTTACCAGAAGTTGAAAGTGATGAAAGAAAACTTTACATACTGAATTATGGAGAAGTAATTTTGATGTACACCTCATATAATTTCAGTGTTCAGCTAGTCAGAAGAGCCTGTCTATGATCTATGCACAATGCCCTTGGCATCTCTTTTAGCCATTAAGTGGGTAGCTGTTATCCTAAATACAGCTAGTTGACCATTGTGCATGTGGTTCCAACATGTTCCTATGTTATTACAGACTTGAATGTTTAAAATTGTATCCAATGTGGGGAGAACAACAGCTTTCTTCAAACAATATCTCTAAGCAAATGAGAGTAACAATTGTATGGCCTCAAGGTTTCCTCATATGTAAGAACGCCATCTCTTATTACAGAAACAATAGTGGAAGACGAACTAGATTAAAGGAGAGCCTTTCAGCAACAGTATCTAAAGCATTCAGCCAGTAATTTATTAAGCAATGTTGGGCTTCCCAAACAGTTCATTTAAGATCTTGGGAGCAAGCAAAGTGTTTGGCCACCTGAATAATGTTGCCTAAAATTTTATTTTGACATATCCACATACATACCCATGTGTGTATGAGTTTGGGTATAAAAAAAATTACATTGACTTTTAATTCCCATTAGGTATAACAACATGGAAAAATTAAAACCCAAATGCAGAATGACTCAAGACTCTACTCAGTTATTGAATATATGTAAGTGGAAATACTTCAAAATATGTTTTATTGGCTACATCTAACATATAAGGACTCTTTTATACCACTCCCCTCTCTCCTTTTAATAAATACCTACCAATTTTCAAAAGTTTGCCCAGGTATAATGAAAAAATACTCAGATATAGAAAAAAATATATATATATTTATATATATATGAGAAGGTGATGGCACCCCACTCCATTACTCTTGCCTGGCCAATCCCATGGATGGAGGAGCCTGGTAGGCTGCAGTCCATGGTGTCACAAATAGATCGGTACAACTGAGTGACTTCCCTTTCACTTTTCACTTTCATGCATTGGAGAAGGACATAGCAACCCACTCGAATGTTCTTGCCTGGAGAATCCTGGGACAGATGAGCCTGGTGGGCTGCCGTCTGTGGGGTCACACAGAGTTGGACACGTCTGAAATGACAGCAGATATACCTATTTATATGCATATTTATGTATATAGATATACAAATATCTATATAAAATAGATATGTTTCCATTGAAGAAAATGTTGATACCAACCTTAGATCTCAGAATTATTTCCAACTCCATGCTCCAGGTCAACAGGAAATAGCCAAAGTTGTTGCTGACTCAAACAGTTCAAGAGCTGGGAAGCCTGTAGACCTCCTCATTTTCCAAGAGTAATTTTAATCAGAGAAGCTAGAAAAGCCAGAAATTAAGGAAAATAATCAAGCAACAGAAGATAGTAATGATACTTTCACTTTTAACTTTCATGCATTGGAGAAGGAAATGGCAACCCATTCCAGTGTTCTTCCCTGGAGAATCCCAGAGACAGGGGAGCCTGGTGGGCTGCCGTCTATGGGGTCACACAGAGTCGGACACGACTGAGGTGATGTAGCAGACGTAGCAGAAAGGTCTTTAGTTCCTCCTCAAAGGCCATAGATAACATTCTGAGCAATACACTGTGAACAGTTTTAGAGATGTTAAAGCTCCAACCAGGCTGAAATGTACGTACATAGACCACAGAGTAGTTGGAAGCAGACGGTCGATGATGTTGACTCCCAATATCCTCAGTAACAGGCCATTAGTACAATGCCCCAAAACTGATCACAGGTGTGTGATCAGTCATTAAAATCCTTCCCCTGAAAGTATTTGTGAATTTGGGTCTTTGAAGCACCAAAGACTGCTAGGAAACCTTGCTCAGTCCTACAATAAACACATGCTTTCACTGTAACTCAGTCAGTTGATTGATTTTACTTCACAGTAGCGAGTAGATCCAAGTTTGCATGGGTAACAGTAATGAATATTAAGAATGTGTGTCTAGAAGGATGATAAATCGCTTTTAGTTCAGATTTCAAGTAGATTTATTGATATGATTTTTCTGTGTAAAAATTCTTTAGGAATGAGGTTTTGCAGCCTTCATGGCTTTGGTTAGTATTTCTGTAAGCAGTGTGTATTTTAAGTTGATGCTGAAGTAAGCACTGGTTGAACATTATCCTTCAATTGCTCGAAGACCAGTGACTTTGTGATGTCACAGTTACCCTTCAACTGCTAGGTGACTTTGAGGACCTCTGTGATGGTCTAGAGAGGTCTGTAGGCCAGCCAAGCAGCATTTGAAGTTGCAGTGTGTAAAATCAGACAAATGAGAAAAATATCTGAAGAAAGACTTTCTTTGAGATGGCACATATTTCTTCAGAAATTCAAGATGGGACTCCTAAGGATGAATCAACTGGTTCAGAAACCTCCGTTAGATCTTCTTTGTATGATTATACACTTACTAGGGACTCAGTTTTGAGATCTATGATTGAAGAATATGCTTTTCAGGCTTTGTCTGAGGATCTTGTGATAAAAAGGCTATGCTACACAAATTCTGTCTCTGAAACAGATGAGCTGAATGATTTTCTTTCACATTTCCACAAAACTTTGGAGTATAGTTGCAAATTATCAGCTGGAATCTATTAGGTAGGATGAGAGTGGTGTATGTATAGTGATCAGTGAAGAACTTTTGAAAAAGGTCTTGAAAAGAAAGGAGCCTTTCAGAATATTTGAAACCAACAGTATGAAAAGTTTAGTTTGACAGCTTAACCTTTATGGGTTTAATAAAAAGCAACAAACTTTTCAAAGATCTGCTTCACAAGCGGACTTTCTGGAAGAAAACATCTCTCTTTTGAGCAAGGTATTCCAAAAATTTCACTTATTAGCAATACATAAGATTAAATCATGTGACCTAGAAAGCATGTTCACATATGTAGCTAAAACGAATTTGAAATTGAGATAGGGAGGAGGAGCCAAGATGGCGGAGGAGTAGGACAGGGAGAACACTTTCTCCCCCACAAATTCATCAAAAGAGCATTTAAACGTCGAGTAAATTCCACAAAACAACTTCTGAATGCCGGCAGAGGACATCAGGCACCCAGAAAAGCAATCCAACTCTTCGAAAGGAGGTAGGAAAAAATATAAAAGACAAAAAAAGAGACAAAAGAGGGAGGGACGGAGTTCCGTCCCGGGAAGGGAGTCTTAAAAAGAGAGAAGTTTCCAAACACCAGGAAACCTTCTGACTGCCGAATCTGTGCCGAGCTTTGGAAGCACAGAGGGCAACATAACAGGAAGAAAAAATAAATAAACAATTAAAACTCGAAGATTGCGAGTCCTACAGTAACTCCCCCAGCGGAGGAGCAGCGTAGACGCCTGCACGCGCCATTAGCAAGTGGGGGCTGGGCAGGGAGGCGCAGCGCGGGCTGCATCGCTTAGAGTAAGAATCTGGCCTGAATACCCTGAGCACTATCTGAGCGAAATAATCTGGGCTAGCAAACCAGACTGTGGGATATCTACCACGCGAAAAGCCAGCCCCAACTTAAGACACCGCCAGGCCCGTGCACGGAACAAAGAATTGAACAGAGATAGCCGGCTGCAGACCTTCCCCCTCCAGTGACAGGCAGCCAGAGCCGGAAGGGGGCAATCGCAGCCCCAGAGAGACATTATCTATAAAACTGTAAGCAGGCTTCTTTGCTAACTAAACCTTCTTGGGGGTCTGGACGGTTAACATCTGCCTGAGAAGGTGCGCCGGTTTTACGCCCAGATAACCGAGTGGCGGGGAGGCGATAAGTCGCAGCATTGGTGCTCGCCAAACACCTCATCACTTGAGCTGCTCGAACCTGGGAAGAGCACAAAACTCAGGCCCAACTGAGTCTGCGCCTCTGAGGACTACCCGAGTGCCTGAACCTGAGCGGCTTGGACCAGGGAGGTACATGCAACTCAGGGCCAGCCTCGGATTGTTCCCAGAGGAACAACCTAGAGCCCGAGCAGTGTGGGCAGGGAGGCTACACGCGCTGAGAGCGGGGGCAGACCCAGTGTGGTTGAGGCACTGCGAGCGCACGCCAGTGTTATTTGTTTGCAGCATCCCTCCCTCCCTCCCCACAGCGCGACTGAACAAAGAGAAGAAATACAGCTCCACCCATCAGAACACCGACACAAGCTTCCCTAACCAGGAAACCTTGACAAGCCACCTGTACAAGCCCACACACAGCGAGGAAAAGCCACAATAAAGAGAACTCCACAAACTGCCAGAATACAGAAAGGACACCCCAAACTCAGCAATTTAAACAAGATGAAGAGACAGAGGAATAGCCAGCAGATAAAGGAACAGGACAAATGCCCACCAAACCAAACAAAAGAGGAAGAGATAGGGAATCTACCTGATAAAGAATTCCGAATAATGATAGTGAAATTGATCCAAAATCTTGAAATTAAAGTGAAATCACAGATAAATAGCGTGGAGACAAGGATTGAGAAGATGCAACAAAGGTTTAACAAGGACCTAGAAGAAATAAAAAAGAGTCAATATATAATGAATAATGCAATAAATGAAATTAAAAACACTCTGGAGGCACCAAATAGTAGAATAACAGAGGCAGAAGATAAGATTAGTGAATTAGAAGATAGAATGGTAGAAATAAATGAATCAGAGAGAATAAAAGAAAAACGAATTAAAAGAAATGAGGACAATCTCAGAGACCTCCAGGACAATATTAAACGCTACAACATTCAAATCATAGGGGTTCCAGAAGAAGAAGACAAAAAGAAAGACCATGAGAAAATACTTGAGGAGATAATAGTTGAAAACTTCCCTAAACTGGGGAAGGAAGTAATCACCCAAGTCCAAGAAACCCAGAGAATCCCAAACAGGATAAACCCAAGGCGAAACACCCCAAGACACATATTAATCAAATTAACAAAGATCAAACACAAAGAACAAATATTAAAAGCAGCAAGGGAAAAACAACAAATAACACACAAGGGAAATCCCATAAGGATAACAGCTGATCTTTCAATAGAAACTCTTCAAGCCAGGAGGGAATGGCAAGACATACTTAAAATGATGAAAGAAAATAACCTACAACCCAGATTATTGTACCCAGCAAGGATTTTATTCAAGTATGAAGGAGAAATCAAAAGCTTCTCAGACAAGCAAAAGCTGAGAGAATTCTGCACCACCAAACCATCTCTACAACAAATACTAAAGGATATTCTCTAGACAGGAAACACAAAAATGGTGTATAAATTCGAACCCCAAACAATAAAGTAAATGGCAACGGGATCATACTTATCAGTAATTACCTTAAACGTAAATGGGTTGAATGCCCCAACCAAAAGACAAAGACTGGCTGAATGGATACAAAAACAAGACCCCTACATATGTTGTCTACAGGAGACCCACCTCAAAACAGGGGACACATACAGACTGAAAGTGAAGGGCTGGAAAAAGATTTTCCATGCAAATAGGGACCAAAAGAAAGCAGGAGTAGCAATACTCATATCAGATAAAATAGACTTTAAAACAAAGGCTGTGAAAAGAGACAAAGAAGGTCACTACATAATGATCAAAGGATCAATCCAAGAAGGAGATATAACAATTATAAATATATATGCACCCAACACGGGAGCAACGCAGTATGTAAGACAAATGCTAACAAGTATGAAAGGAGAAATTAACAATAACACAATAATAGTGGGAGACTTTAATACCCCACTCACACCTATGGATAGATCAACTAAACAGAAAATTAACAAGGAAACACAAACTTTAAACGATACAATAGACCAGTTAGACCTAATTGATATCTATAGGACATTTCATCCCAAAACAATGAATTTTACCTTTTTCTCAAGCGCACATGGAACCTTCTCCAGGATAGATCACATCCTGGGCCATAAAGCTAGCCTTGGTAAATTCAAAAAAATAGAAATCATTCCAAGCATCTTTTCTGACCACAGTGCAGTAAGATTAGATCTCAATTACAGGAGAAAAACTATTAAAAATTCCAACATATGGAGGATGAACAACACCCTGCTGAATAACCAACAAATCACAGAAGAAATCAAAAAAGAAATCAAAATTTGCATAGAAACGAATGAAAATGAAAACACAACAACCCAAAACCTGTGGGACACAGTAAAAGCAGTCCTAAGGGGAAAGTTCATAGCAATACAGGCACACCTCAAGAAACAAGTAAAAAGTCAAATAAATAACCTAACTCTACACCTAAAGCAACTAGAAAAGGAAGAAATGAAGAACCCCAGGGTTAGTAGAAGGAAAGAAATCTTAAAAATTAGAGCAGAAATAAATGCAAAAGAAAGAAAAGAGACCATAGCAAAAATCAACAAAGCCAAAAGCTGGTTCTTTGAAAGGATAAATAAAATTGACAAACCATTAGCCAGACTCATCAAGAAACAAAGGGAGAAAAATCAAATCAATAAAATTAGAAATGAAAATGGAGAGATCACAACAGACAACACAGAAATACAAAGGATCATAAGAGACTATTATCAACAATTATATGCCAATAAAATGGACAATGAGGAAGAAATGGACAAATTCTTAGAAAAGTACAACTTTCCAAAACTCAACCAGGAAGAAATAGAAAACCTTAACAGACCCATCACAAGCACGGAAATTGAAACTGTAATAAAAAAATCTTCCAGCAAACAAAAGCCCAGGTCCAGACGGCTTCACAGCTGAATTCTACCAAAAATTTAGAGAAGAGCTAAAACCTATCCTGCTCAAACTCTTCCAGAAAATTGCAGAGGAAGGTAAACTTCCAAACTCATTCTATGAGGCTACCATCACCCTAATACCAAAACCTGACAAATATGCCACAAAAAAAGAAAACTACAGGACAATATCACTGATGAACATAGATGCAAAAATCCTAAACAAAATTCTAGCAATCAGAATCCAACAACACATTAAAAGGATCATACACCATGACCAAGTGGGCTTTATCCCAGGGATGCAAGGATTCTTCAATATCCGCAAATCAATCAATGTAATACACCACATTAACAAATTGAAAAATAAAAACCATATGATTATCTCAATAGATGCAGAGAAAGCCTTTGACAAAATTCAACACCCATTTATGATAAAAACTCTCCAGAAAGCAGGAATAGAAGGAACATACCTCAACATAATAAAAGCTATATATGACAAACCCACAGCGAACATTATCTTCAATGGTGAAAAATTGAAAGCATTTCCTCTAAAGTCAGGAACAAGACAAGGGTGCCCACTTTCACCATTACTATTCAACATAGTTTTGGAAGTTTTGGCCACAGCAATCAGAGCAGAAAAAGAAATAAAAGGAATCCAAATTGGAAAAGAAGAAGTAAAACTCTCACTATTTGCAGATGACATGATCCTCTACATAGAAAACCCT
Source organism: Bos taurus (assembly GCF_002263795.3). Taxonomy (NCBI): domain Eukaryota; kingdom Metazoa; phylum Chordata; class Mammalia; order Artiodactyla; family Bovidae; genus Bos; species Bos taurus. The sequence continues at coordinate 28,063,581 of NC_082638.1, forward strand.
AAAGACTCCACCAGAAAATTACTAGAACTAATCAATGATTATAGTAAAGTTGCAGGATATAAAATCAACACACAGAAATCCCTTGCATTCCTATACACTAATAATGAGAAAACAGAAAGAGAAATTAAGGAAACAATTCCATTCACCATTGCAACGAAAAGAATAAAATACTTAGGAATATATCTACCTAAAGAAACTAAAGACCTATATATAGAAAACTATAAAACACTGGTGAAAGAAATCAAAGAGGACACTAATAGATGGAGATATATACCATGTTCATGGATTGGAAGAATCAATATAGTGAAAATGAGTATACTACCCAAAGCAATTTATAGATTCAATGCAATCCCTATCAAGCTACCAACATTATTCTTCACAGAGCTAGAACAAATAATTTCACAATTTGTATGGAAATACAAAAAACCTTGAATAGCCAAAGCGATCTTGAGAAAGAAAAATGGAACTGGAGGAATCAACCTACCTGACTTCAGGCTCTACTACAAAGCCAAAGTTATCAAGACAGTATGGTACTGGCACAAAGACAGAAATATAGATCAATGGAACAAAATAGAAAGCCCAGAGATAAATCCACGCACATATGGACAGCTTATCTTTGACAAAGGAGGCAAGAATATACAGTGGATTAAAGACAATCTCTTTAACAAGTGGTGCTGAGAAATCTGATCAACCACTTGTAAAAGAATGAAACTAGAACACTTGCTAACACCATATACAAAAATAAACTCAAAATGGATTAAAGATCTCAACGTAAGACCAGAAACTATAAAACTCCTAGAGGAGAACATAGGCAAAACACTCTCTGACATACATCACAGCAGGATCCTCTATGACCCACCTCCCAGAATATTGGAAATAAAAGCAAAAATAAACAAATGGGACCTAATTAAACTTAAAAGCTTCTGCACATCAAAGGAAACTATTAGCAAGGTGAAAAGACAGCCTTCAGAATGGGAGAAAATAATAGCAAATGTAGTAACCGACAAACAACTAATCTCAAAAATATACAAGCAACTCCTACAGCTCAACTCCAGAAAAATAAATGACCCAATCAAAAAATGGGCCAAAGATCTAAATAGACATTTCCAAAGAAGACATACAGATGGCTAACAAACACATGAAAATATGCTCAACATCACTCCTTATCAGAGAATTGCAAATCAAAACCACTATGAGGTACCATTTCACGCCAGTCAGAATGGCTGCGATCCAAAAGTCTACAAATAATAAATGCTGGAGAGGGTGTGGAGAAAAGGGAACCCTCTTACACTGTTGGTGGGAATGCAAACTAGTACAGCCACTATGGAGAACAGTGTGGAGATTCCTTAAAAAACTGGAAATAGAACTGCCTTATGATCCAGCAATCCCATTGCTTGGCATACACACTGAGGAAACCAGAAGGGAAAGAGACACGTGTACCCCAGTGTTCATCTCAGCACTGTTTCTAATAGCCAGGACATGGAAGCAACCTAGATGTCCATCAGCAGATGAATGGATAAGAAAGCTGTGGTACATATACACAATGGAGTATTACTCAGCCATTAAAAAGAATACATTTGAGTCAGTTCTAATGAGGTGGATGAAACTGGAGCCTATTATACAGAGTGAAGTAAGCCAGAAGGAAAAACATAAATACAGTATACTAACGCATATATATGGAATTTAGAAAGATGGTAATGATAACCCTGTATACGAGACAGCAAAAGAGACACTGATGTATGGAGCAGTGTTATGGACTCTGTGGGAGAGGGAGAGGGTGGGAAGTTTTGGGAGAATGGCATTGAAACACGTGAAATGTAAAAAAAAAAGAAAGAAAGAAATTGAGATAGTAAATTTTTTAAAAAATTTTTGTTTTGAATTTGAGAACAGCTGGAGGTTAAAATATTGGATGTTTAAAAAACTTTCCTAGCAATGTGAAACCAGATACAAGTCCTGAAGCCACTTAAAGTGGTATTTACTGTATATATACAACATATTTTTAGTTGAGCATAATTGCTTTTAACATATTACCTGTTAAAACTACTAATGGAGGTGTTTTATTTGATGCTATTTAATTGGTGTCATTAAAGGAATAATTTTTTATAGCTTAGCTTTGATTGTCAGTTTTACCTTGGTTTATAAAGAAACTAAATAAGTTTTTCTTTGATTTTAGTTACAAACCTACTATAAATCAAATTCCAAACAGGCCATCCCCAACTTTTAGTAAGAATGCAAAGAAGACTTGGAATTAATAATGTGTCTCTAATATCTTCATTAGTTCAAGATAACAAGACGTATGTTAAAGCAAGGGTCAACAAAGATGATCATAACTCTGACTTTCTTTGAGAAACGAGTGGAGAGAGTGCATTTTCAGCCTCCAGAACTTTAAATGTGCCATACATACCAAAGCCTCATAGCAGCCAGATATTTGCTAATACAAGCGCTGTAAGTCCATGTGACTTAGCTTCCCCATCACCAATATCACTTAGACAAACAGACCAGATTGTAGTAGATCAACCTGCTGTTTTTAAAACACTGAGCATTTTTAATTGGCACTCACATAGCAGCTACACTCAGGTAAATGGCCACGTTGAGGACTTCGCTACTACAACTACATCTACTTCTCAGAACCACATTGTGTCTCCATTACAAATCAGTTATTCCAGACTGATGGTGGAATCTTCTAAATTTCCAGTCACATATAGCAATATGTCAGCACATGACAGCCCTTTTCCTATCCTGCAAGAGACAGGCAACTCATGGTCCTCAATGCCAATGATCGCTTATACATCTGCCTCCTCTCTTTCAAGTCAACTGATCAACAATCATCATCAGATGAAAGCTATGCTAATTAAAACTGACCTATCAAATAAGTGTCAGATTATGGAGCCTAAAGAAGATTGAACTTTATATTGGGAGATGTCAACAAATACCTAAAATTCTTGCATTTCAACAATAAATTTACATATTCATCTTCATAGTTTCATTTTCTATTTTCAAACAATGAAGAGTAAAATTATGCTTTAGTTCAAATGGCTGGCTATTTTACTGCATGGTTTTATAAACTCTACAGTTCAAGACAAAATTTGTTATGCATCCTAGGTAAATGACACCTGATCTAATGTTTGTAAGCAAAAAAAAAAAAAAAGAGAGAGAGAACCAAGGGAAAATAGATAATGGATGTAAAGTGATTTCTGAAATCATCCCTGCTGAAATGAATGGGTGGCTCAATTAGGATGGCATGGGTGAAGGAAGAGATGCTAATAAAATCAGAAAAATGGAAATACACAGGATGTACCTTAGTGTGTTCACAGTTACCTTATATTCTATTAGTTACTGGTAGAGTCTTAAAAGTTTAGACAGCAGATTTTCTTCATTATAGAAAGTCATTTCATCCTTGAAATATAGACAGTGTAGCATGTCCAAAATCATGATCACCATTATACCATGACTGTGTACCAAAGATAACATGACATAATCAGTGATTGTCCCATGGTAAGCACAAGATATATAGTTTACAGGTGGTATGCTGTAGGGTTATTTCTGCTCTACTGTCCTTAAGGCATGCCTTTATTTCCTGACACCAAGATCCACTCTATATTTCCTAAGACATGTTTCAATGTTGCTTATCTGTCCCCACAGACACAGATACATTCCTGATGGTGTTTGCAGCACATCAGCATGGTCAACAAGTTCTTTGAAGACATGATATATTTTCCTTAGTAATTTCATTATCTTTCTCTTCTAGAGCTACAATCACACAAACTATTTTCAGTCATGCTAAGACCCTTCTCAGATTTTTGCCTCAATTCTTTCTTGGGGTTGGAAGGAACTTCTGTTTGCCCTCCTACCAAGGTGAGCGCAGATATCATGTCTTCAATGTGTTTTATGTCTACTCTCATTTTTTAATGTATCTTTCACATCAGGTGAAACTTAGAGCCTGCAAATGACACATTTTAAGCACTTACTAAATTATCAATAAAGAAATGTAATAACCAATCAATGCTCTACACATTACTTAACAGCATCCTATAACGTGCACTTATCATAATTCACCTTTCCTATTTGCTGAGAAATTATTACAAGTTGATACCTATTTATTGTATTTACATGAATGTTAAATGTGGGAATTCAAATTATAAAATGATTGCTGCTTTTATGAAATTTACAGTCTACAATAACCCATTCTAAGCATGTTGTTTCAGGCCACAGTTCCCTAAAATGCAGTAGTAGTTACAGAGACATGTATCCAAAGGGGTGGGAGGAGAAGAAGAAAAGGAATCATTTATTTTAATAATCTAGAAAAGTCATGGAGTAAGCAAGGATCAAAATCAATGGTGGATCCTAAATATATTTCAGTTTGAAATACTCTGAACAGAGTCCCTGCTTGTTGGACTATCCACACTGTCATGAAGACTACCTAGAAATATTGGCAATCTCAAATTTGTGGTCATTCCTTCAGATGGCAGTGGGAACATCAAGTCATGTCCCTGTTTTGGTATGGTAACCCCCATAGGACAACACCAAGTTAAGTTCAACGTTCTCATTCTTGCAGCTAACGGACAGTGAAATCTGTCGAATATCTGTGTAGTTAAAGGAGTGGTAGAAAAATCACACTCTTTTTCTTTCACTGAAATGTTTTGCTAAATGTAAGAGAGAATACTATGCTTTAGAGAGGTGAGCATTTTGGAGCCATTGTAAGAGTTATTGAAATTGGTGTCCTTAGTAATCATTTCAAGACCAAAGTCCAATAGCCTTGTTTTAAATTTCAGGTGTCTTACTATGTAGTCAAATTTGCATGCTTTGTACAATATCACCTTAAAGGCAATTCCATCTTCCATTTCATTGCCTTGTACTGACTAATCCTTCTCAGTCCCTTTTATCTTCTTTTCATGCTCTGCTTTGAGTGGCAGGTCCTTCTCAAAAAGAACAGGATTAATTCATGTCATCCTCTGTCATAACTTGGAAGAGGCATGGATAAGGATATTCAACATATCATGTTGAAAAGCTGCTGTTTTTGGTCCTTCATGAGAGCATATTAGTAAACTGTACTTCAATTGTCTGATCAAAAGAAGCCTGGTAAATGATCCTTTACCTTGATGATCAATTCCCAGATGGCTTCAACATATTGGTGCCTTTAATTCTCAAAAGAATAAAGAAAATAGCTCAATACATTAGGGAAACATTGTACATGAATTCAAATTTTCTTTCCTTTATGCATTTACCTTATAATTGGTGCCTAAAATTGTAAAACAATGGAAACAGATTCAGACTTTCATTGTAAAACAATGGAAATGGTTTCAGTGGAAACAGTGTCAGACTTTATTTTTGGGGGCTCCAAAATCACTGCAGATGGTGACTGCAGTCATGAAATTAAAAGACACTTACTCTTTGGAAGGAAAGTTTGGACCAACCCAGAGAGCATATTGAAAAATAGAGACATTACTTTGCCAACAAAAGTCCATCTAGTCAAGGCTATGGTTTTTCCAGTGGCCATGTATGGAAATGAGAGCTGGACTGTGAAGAAAGCTGAGAGCCAAAGAATTGATGTTTTTGAACTGTGGTGTTGGAGAAGACTCTTGAGAGTCCCTTGGACTGCAAGGAGATCCAACCAGTCCATCCTAAAAGAGATCAGCCCTGTGTGTTCTTTGGAAGGAATGATGCTAACGCTGAAACTCCAGTACTTTAGCCACCTCATGGGAAGGGTTGACTCATTGGAAAAGACTCTGATGCTGGGAGGGATTTAGGGCAGGAGGAAAAGGGAACGACAGAGGATGAGATGGCTGGATGGCATCACCAACTTGATGGATGTGAGTTTGAATGAGTTCTGGAAGTTGGTGATGGACAGGGAGTCCTGGCCTGCTGCGATTTATGGGGTTGCAGAATCGGACATGACTGAGAGACTTAACTGAACTGAACTGAACTGAAAATTGTAAAAGTAAAAACAAAAATGTAAGTGAGGTACATACGGCAAATTGAGGCAAAAAGTAGAAATATTGGATGGAGAAGGTTAGAGGATGAAATTGGATGCTTAAAATATAACAAGCAAAATTGTAACTGCAGGGCCTAACGAGGTCAAAATGACTTCCACATTGTTACCCTGCATTATTTTCATTTTAGCAAATCACAGAAGTTTTACATGCAAAATATTCTAAGATCCCATGGGATCCAGAACAACGTTATGTATAGCAAAGCATTCTGACTTAAAATGTCACTAGACTGAAATCATTCAACTACAAAATAACTTCCAACCTTAAGCCTAAAAACAAATATCAGAGAACTCTGTGCAGTTCGTAGGTTTCCTTCTGTGAGTCCTTTGGTTTTATTTTCCTTTCATAATTGTGTTTTGAGTATATAAGACTGAGACTGTGCTTGTGTGTGTGTGTGCACATCAGATTAAAAATGTGTTTGTGAGTGTATGTCTAGGTTCTCCTTTGGACTTTTATGTTAGAGATTTCGGCTGAAGAAATGGCTAATTCAAAAATATAAAGAGGCACAAATTAAAATGCCCACTCAAATCATCCCTCCCCTCCCTCTCCCACAGAGTCCAAAAGACTGTTCTATACATTTGTGTCTCTTTTCCTGTCTCACATACAGGGTTGTCATTACCATCTTTCTAAATTCCATATATATGCCTTAGTATACTGTGGAGAGGCAATGGCACCCCACTCCAGTACTCTTGCCTGGAAAATCCCATGGAGGGAGGAGCCTGGTAGGCTGTAGTTTATGGGATCGCTAAGAATTAGACACGATGGAGAGACTTCACTTTCACTTTTCACCTTCATGCATTGGAGAAGGAAATGGCAATCCATCCAGGATTCTTGCCTGAAGAATCTCAGGGATGGCGGAGCCTGGTGGGCTGCTGTCTATGGGGTCACACAGAGTCGGACATGACTGAAGTGACTTAGAAGCATACTGTGTTGGTGTCCTTCTTTCTGGCTTAATTCACTCTGTATAATAGGCTCCAGTTTCATCCACCTCATTAGAATGGATTCAAATTGAAACATGTATAATATCATATAAGAAATGAATTGCCAGTCCAGGTTTGATGCAGGATACAGGAAGCTTGGGGCTGGTGCACTGGGATGACCACTGGGATGGTATGGGGAGGGAACTAGAAGGAGGGTTCAGGATGGGGAACACATGTACACCCTTGGCAGACACATGTTGATGTATGGCAAAACCAATACAATATTGTAAAGTAAAAAATAAACATAATAATAATAATAAATGCCAAAAAGCTCAAGACAACTGGCTGAGTTTCAGAAGTTGAAAGCATTTCAGTAATAACCAAGCTACTCCATCCTAACTTTTGTACAAACTATGGTACTCTCCCAATCACCTAGCAAAAATTTAATGGGACCTTAGATGTTTATTATGTCTGGCAATAACAAAACACAAACCTGCTAATATGGCAGTACCAGAGAAGGCTCAGTAGATGCCTGAAGTTTCAACCAGGCCTTCCTATAATAGGATACTACCTTCCTACAGGAGGCTGGACACTCACCAATAACAAAGAATACTCTTAGGCATCAAAGAACCTAAGGATGAAATCTATAATTCTATTCCCACATGGTTGACATTGATTTCCCCCTTCCCAAGAGTATCTGACAGACAGTTAAAATAGAAGGAAGTTATAACATAGCCCACATACTTCTTACATAATACCTTAAATGTCCAAGCCCAACTACACTACTAAGATGATGACAATACAGGAGTTCCAGCTTCAAATCTGTGTGGCAGTCATCATATAAACATTTTATGAATATTTGAGATGCACTGATAGTACAAATCTATTAAGCCAGAAGCCTTGAGATCTGATTCAAAGAGGAAAACTGTGTACTCCATGTCCTCAGTTTTATGGGACATTCACACGCATTCACACATTTCCACAATCCTCAACCTTTATCTGAAGTCAAAAACTGACATTAAGAGGAATGGTCTATTTACACAGAAGCCAAGCGTAAAAGTCAAAAATGGATCCAGTCTCCTACATACTTCCATGCTCAGTAACGGAACCCCTTGTAAGCATTCCTAAGGGCAACTAGGATAAACAACTCAAAGATGCTTCTCCCAGGATAAGAGAGGTTGATTGAGAAGCTATAAGTGTGCTTAACTTAGAGATAACCCTTAAGATCACATACCATTCCTGTTAACACATCAGAAGATGGACAGCTCTACCAGGTATTTACAGACAATGTCTGCTTCTGCCTAAGGCCAAGCTTATAGATCCAAGTGGCAGGTGGGATAAAGTTTCCATCTCAGGATATCATATGACACCGCCGGTGTTCTCCTTCTCTGGGAAGCTTTAAAAAGACATTGTGGGAAGTACAATATGAGGGAGGAAAACAAGGAAACTGACAAGAGCTGTGTTCTTTCTAAATGTCCCAAATCTCACTTATCATTCCAATTACAATGACAGACTTAACATGCAATCTGAACCATGTCCCAAGCATTGCCAGTTCTAACTTTTTGATGTTGTTCAGTCACTCAGACTTGTCAGACTCCATGTACAGCAAGAACCCAGGGCTCACCTGCCATTCAAATCTCTCAGAGTTGTATTCAAACCCATGACCTTTGAGTCAACAATGCTTTTCAGCCATCTCACCCTCTGTCGTTTCCTTCTTCTCCTGTGCTCAATCTTTCCCAGCATCAGTTTCTTCCCAGTGATTTTGCTCTTGGCTTCAAGAGGCTGATATATTGGCTCTTCATGTGCAGCATCAGTCCTTCTGAGAATAATCTGAAATCATTTCCTTCACACTTTATTAGTTTGAACTCCATTCTCAACATGTCTTCTCTAGCCCTCCTGTTGTAAAGCATCTATATTTTGGCAGTCAGTTCTTGTGTTCCTGCTCACTCCTCCATACATTACTCCTGAAAATCAACTTTGACCATTCAGGCCTTTTTCAATAATCTCTCAGCTTTGTAATATGGTTTTGAGATTGGTCATAGCTTTTCATCCAATGGGCAAGTGCCTTTTTGTTTCATGGCTTCAGTCACATCACGCAGTCATATCAGAGATCAAGAAAGTGAAACCTGTCACTAATTCAATTGTATCTCATTAAAATATCTCAAAATGATGGGGCCAAATTCCATGATCTTATGTTTTGTGTCTGTTTTTGTATTGAGTTTTAATTCAGCTTTTTCAATTTCTCCTTTCACCTTTAGTTCCTAGTGTTTTTCAGCCATTTATATGTTGTCATCTTAAAACTAAGGTTATTCATACTTCTCACAGTAATTTTGTTTCCCACTTCAGATTCTTTCAGCAAGTTACTTTCCATGAAGTACTCTGCACATAAGTCAAATAAGCTGGATGAAAATATATAGCCTTGACGTATTTCCTTCTCCATTTCCTGGAGAAGGAAGTGGCAACCCACTCCAGTGTTCTTGCCTGGAGAATCCCAGGGAAGGGGAAGCCTGGTGGGCTGCCGTCTATGGGGTCACATAGAGTCGGACACGACTGAAGTGACTTAGCATAGCACAGCATTTCCTTCCCTATTTTGTACCAGTTCATTGTTCTTTGTCCAATTCCAACTCCTGTGTCTTGACTTGCCTCCAGCCTTCCGTGGAAACAGGGACAGTAGTCTGGTATTCTTATCTCCTTAAGAATTTTCCACAATTTGTTGTGACCCTCACAGTCAAAGGTCTTCCCTGGTGTATCAGATGATAAAGCATCTGCCTGCAATGGGGCAGAACCAGTTTGGTACCTGGGTTTGGAAGATCCCCAGGAGAAGGAAATGGTAGGCTACAGTCCATGGGGTCACAAAGAGTCAGACACGACTGAATGACCTCATTTTCACACACAGTCTAAGCCAGTAAGAGATAATAAAGTAGATGTAGATGAATTTATGAAGCCCCCTTGCTTTTTTCTATGATCCAAACTCAATTTAAGGTTTACCTATTAATATTACATGAGTACGACTAACTATAACTGCCTGTTCTCTTATATATATATATATATATATATATATATATATATATATATATATATATATTTTTTTTTTTTTTTTCTTTTTTCCTCAGTCTCTCTTTTTCAAGCTATCATCTACATATTTTTACGTTCCTGGGCATTTGCCACCTTCTTATACAAGAATTAAATTATTATCATGCCAGTCTCTGGCCTTTGACACCTCTGTAAAACAACTAAGTTTCCAGGACAGAATGAATCTGTGCTCTGGGAAAACGTCAGGACATTTTGATAAATAGCTAGATATTTTCAGGAACTGACTGATTTTGAGAAAAATTCCTGTACCATCATTTATCTGGAAAAGAACTATGTTTCCTCATGTTGATGAGAATTTCTCATTAGCAGAAATTTTAGGAAAAATAAATGTGCTTATTGGAATGTTCATGTTAGTGAAGTACCAATTATGTGAGTATGTATGTAGCCTCCCATCAGACAGATTAATTTATGTCAAGCAAATTTGTTGTTTCACCAGCATGTCTAAAAGAATTACCTAGTTTGCCTAGAAAGGAAATCAAAACTTCTGATTTGACAGAAAATAAAAGAGCACATTGAGTGCAACTCTCTCCATGGAAGCATCACAAATAACCCTTCTATAAAGGCAACAGTTCCTCCAGAGCATCAAATGAATATTAGCAGACGATCTTGCTTAAGAGAGACTATATGAAAAGTAGACATAACTGGGAAGAACGGAGGGAAGATGGGAGAAGGAGGATGAGACAAATAGAAACAAATATGTGTCCTGGGTTAGGATTTGGAGAAGCAAGGAATAGATTGAGGATTCAGATAAGTCACCTCACTAAACTTAAATTTCTTTTGACTGAAAGGAAGCAAGGTGAAGAAGATGATGACATTTAGTTTGTCTAGAGTGAGAATCAAATAGAGAATGTGTTGTGTGGTCCTGCATCCCCCAAACTGCAATGCAGGTCAAGTAGTGTGCATAGGGCCTGGAAGATGAAACATGAGGTTAGAAAGCCAACCTGGGAGGGTTGGTTTTTGACTATGTGGAGACGGAATGTTGGATCTGTGATGACAAGGTGTGTAGAAAGGAATGGCTTTTGAAAATTCCCAAACTGACAAAGAAGCAGGACCTTAGGGCTCAAGTCACCCAGCGAGGTGGTGAGAGTATTGAATTTTCCCCTCTTGCCACATACTAAGACCTACTATCAGATGATAGAAAAGACTAGCCAGAACTACCACCCATGCTTCTGCCACCACAAGCTAGAAGATGATCGCATTAGCGCCATATCATTTCTGCCTGTGATTGCTGGTTTCTCAGAAAAACTGACACCACCAGGGTTCCAAAACTCCAAGCACCTGTAAAATGTGATGGCTTTTTCAAAGATCTGCTTCACTAGCTGACCGTCTGGCAGGAGAAAAAGAAGTCTCTGTTTTGAGTAAGGCACTCCATAAATTTCAATTATTATAGGAAATATATATTTTAAAAATATAGTGACAGTTTAACTGTGTTAACAAAGGTAGCTAAAACTAACTTTAAAATTGAGATAATATGCTGCTGAAATATTTTTCTATTCTTCTCAAGTTGAGAAGAGCTGGATATTAAGACATTTTAAGTGTAACAAATTTAAGTTTTAAGTTCCCCTAGCAACTTGGAACCAGAGAGAAATCCTGAAGCACTTAAAGGAGTATATGGTGTGGATATATAATATATTGTTACATGAGGAAATAATTCAAATATTTAAATATTTAAAACTATTAGTGGAGGTGTATTATTTGAGGCTATTATCTTTGTATGTTTAAAGGAATGATATTTTGAGTCTGGCTGTTTCTCTATTTTACCTTGGTTTGAAAGGTCACTAATAATGTTCTTCTTTGGTTTTAGTTGAAGTTATCTCATAATCCAAATGTTAAGCGATACTATCCCCAAGTTTTACTAAGAATGGAAAGAAGAGTTGGCACTAAAAATATCTCTCCAGTACCTTCATTAGTTTGAGATTACAAGATGAAGCATGCTAAAGGAAGGAGTAATGTGGATGATCATATCTCCTGGATTCTTCCCGAAACTAGAGGAGAGTGTGTATTTTCAGCCTTCACAATTCTAAGTGTGTCTTTCATACGAAATTCTTCTACAAGCCACATAGTTGCTAGTGCAAGTGTCCCAACTCAAAGTGATTTTTTTCTTCATCATCAATGTCAGTTAGACTGAAAGAGCAAAGTGTGATAGATCAAACTGATGTTTAAAATCTGTTGATCTTTTTACATCAGCATTCACAGAGCAACTACAATCAAGCAAATGGTCACAGGGAGAATTTTGTTACTATGACTATTTCTGTTTCTCAGTACCACATCATATCTCTTTTGCAGATACATGATTTTGACTGATGATCAGCCTTGTACCTTTACAGTTAGATACAGCAATATGTCAGCCCATGAAGATATTTTCCCTAAACTGCAACTGGGAGGCATGGTTCCCAGTGCAAACAATACTGATGCATTTACTACTTCTCTTTCAAGGTCAACTCAACAGCCATCTTTCATATAATTACATATAATTTCTTTCATATAATTACTAATTACAACTGATCTCCCAAGTAGGAACCTGATCATGCAGGATATTGTAGATTAAAATTTATGTTGGTGATGCCAACAAATTCCTACATTTCTCTTATTTCAATATTAAATTTACATCTTCACCTTCATAGTTTCACTTTCTACTCTGAAATAATTAAGAGGAATATGAGGCTTTATCTCAATGCCTGTGTTTATATAAATGTGCATTTGTATAAACTGTCGGGCTTTTGAATGGTCCTCTGAATTATATTCGTCCATTGCAGTGAATTTTAATTCATTGAATCCTGAAAGTCTGATGTTCACACATGTCATCTTCTGTTTGACCACTCCAATTTACCTTCCTTCGTAGACCTAGCATTCTAGGTTCCTATGAAATATCGTTCATTACAGCATCAAACTGTACTTTTATCCATAGTCATATCCATAATTATGTGTTGTTTTTCCTTTGGCTCCATCTCTTCTTTTTTAGTGATTTCCAGAAGCATAGAGGACACCGACAAACCTGGAGAGTTTACCTTTCAGTGTCCTATCTTTTTGGCTTATCATATTGTTCATGGGGTTTTCAAAGCAAGAATACTGAAGTGCTTTTCCATTTCCCTTCTCCAATGAACCACATTTTGCCAGAATTCTCCACCATGTCCAATCCATCCTGGGTGGCCCTACATGGCATGTCTCATAGTTTCATTGAGGTAGACAAGGCTGTGATCCATTTGATCAATTTGGTTAGTTTTCTGCGATTGTGGTTTTCATTCTGTCTGCCCTCTGATGGATAAGGGTAAGAAGGCTTGTGGAAACTTCCTGATGGGAGAGACAGACTGTGAGTGAACCTAGGCCCTGTTCAGGCCTAATTATGGTATGAGTAATGAAAGAAATCGGGACCTTCTTCAAAAGGACTTGAGCAGGCACTCTTGTATTCAATGCCCACCACCCTGCTGCATCCCATTCTTGGACCATGCCTCTGCTGGAGACTCCTAGACACTCGCAAGCAAGTCTGACTCAGTCTTTTGTGGGGACACTGCCCTTACTCTTGGCTCCTGGTGGACACAAGGTTTTGTTTGTGCCCTCCAACAGTCTGTTTCAGTCCTGTGGAAGTTCTATAATTAAATCAACTGGCCTCCAAAGTCAAATTCCCTGAGGGTTCTCAATCCCTTTGCCAGATCCGCAGGTTGAGAAATCTCTAGTGGTCCTAAAACTTCCTTACCTGTACAAGAAATTCTTTAGAATAATTATCCTGCAATTTGTGGATTGTGCACTAGGCCACTTTTTGGTGGGTTGAAAGGTTACCTCCTCTGAGAGGGCTTATATCACAAACTGCATGAACAAGGTCTGTAGCAGACAGAGCCTCTCTTCCATGTTAGGCCATTGCTGACCCATGCTTCTGCAAGAGACACTCAATCACTCAAAAGCAGTTCTGACTCTGTCTTTGTGCGTTCCTTGGGTATAGGTGCACAAAATATTTTATTGAGCACTCTCAGTGTGGCTGGTAAGTATTGATTTTAAATGGAAATTCACCCCTTCTACAATCTTGTTGGGTCTTTTCCTTTGCCTTGGACATGTCTTTTTATTGTTGTTGTTGTTGTTGTTTTTCTTTTTGGTGGGACCCAACATTCTCCTGTCAATGATCATTCAGCAGAAAGCTGTAATTTTGGATCTCTCACAGGAAAAGATGAATTCACACCCTTCTACTTTGCCATCCTCACTTACTCTTGGGCACAAACCGGCAAAGGGCAAAATGTCTACATCCCACCTCTGAAATTTCTTCACCTTTCTGCACTGTCAGATAGGCTAGAAGCCCATGGACAGAGCGAAGGTCACCTCCTCTCTTCTAGGATGTCCGTCTTTTCACAATGAAGAATCCTACCTTATCATGTCATTTGTCTCACATGATGATATTATTTGTGACGTGTAAAGAGAGAATGTGCTTTTTGATGGGCTGACCCAAGGCAGCACTATCCCAGAGCCTTCCTCTAATATTGAAAACTTCTCCAGTGCAGTATTTTATCTTTCTGTTCCTCCTCCTTCCAGTCTCTACTCTTTTCTGAAGGACCTTCACCTCTTCACAGACTTAGATCCAGTTATAGCCATATCCACCATTTCGACAGGCCAGCCCAGTTATCATAGACTGAAAGGTCCACAGGTTATGCTTTAAAAGCCCCACACCACTGGATTTACACTGGATGAGTCCTCAAGCCTTCCACATACATTTTATGTACACACACACATCAACACAGCAGACACTGTGAGCTTCTTTATGTCTCTTGATGTAAACCCAAATTTGTGAACACACTGTTCTGTGTTGTCACTGGCCATTCTTTCCTCATTCCTGTCTTGAACAGGACGACCTCAGAGATGCATGGCCCAGTCTCCCACACTCTGTGGATGCCTGGTGCAGCCTTCTGCTTGCTCCATATCTCACGGTCTGTAACATTCATTTCTGTCAGCTGTGGTTGGACACAATCCACACAGAAAATCACACAAACGTGGGCAACAAGCTCATGTGGGTAGGCACACAAATGTTTAAGGCACGTGGAAACATAAGCAAACAGTGAATATAGATGTTTCCAGTGCTTCATATGAAATACAGCTATTTCCATTTTCTTATAGGAAAATCTCCATTCTAAGCTGAAATATGAAGTATAGAGAAGTCCAAGTTCCATGATGGAGACTTAGCACCTAGGTTTTCATGCAGTACATTCAAACCATTCCCCACTTCATGGAATCAATCCTTTGTTTTGGTATATATTATTAGAAATGCAGCAAACTCCTTACTTCACTTAAAAAAAGGGGTGCCCAGATTTTCATTTGTACAATAGAGATAATTCCATTTTCATAAGGGTTTTCCATATCTTCAGAAACCACTGCCAAGATTGTCCTATGTGAAATATCCAGAACTTCACATTTAATGGTAGAAAACCACCATCTAGATAGATATGATCGATGGACAAGTCCAAATTTCACATAAGAAAAAGAGGTTCAAGATTTTCATAAAGTGAGATAAAAACTGTGATATATCATGGAGGAAAACAAGCATCACTATATTTGCATGTAAAAATATAGGTACTTCTACGTTTGAGATCAGTTCAGTTCAGTCTCTCAGTCGTGTTCAACTTTAATGACCCCATGTACTGCAGCATGTCACGTGTCCGTGTCTATCACCAACACCCAGAACCTCTGTAAACTCATGTCCATCAAGTTGATGATGCCATCTAACCATCTAATCCTCTGTCGTCCTCTTCTCTTATTGCCTTCAATGATTCCCAGCATCAGGGTCTTGTCCAATGAGTCCATTCTTCACATCAAGGGCCAGACTATTGAAGTTTCAGCTTCAGGATTAGTGCTTCCAATGTATATTCAGGACTGATTTACTTTAACATCCTTGCAGTGGAAGTGACTCTCAAGAGTCTTCACCAACACCACATTTTAAAAGCATCAATTCCTTTCATATGAAACGAGTTGCCAGTCCAGCTTCGATGCACGATACTGGATGCTTGGGGCTGGTGCACTGGGATGACCCAGAGGGATGGTATGGGGAGGGAGGAGGGTTCAGGATGGGGAACACATTTATACCTGTGGTGGATTCATTTTGATATTTGGCAAAACTAATACAATTATGTAAAGTTTAAAAAATAAAAAAAAAATAAAAAAAAGGAAAAAAAAAGAAAGAAAGAAATTGTATTGGTGAAGGGTTTTTCACTTGTTAGGCCAATGTTTGTTGCTAAGTTTCCATATCCCTTACCTGCTGTGTCCCTGGCAGTGTATTTATTAATATAATTGGTGTAAGTAGTAGCTTTAATGTTTGTAACCTTGGACCCCTGAGTTAATTATTTTTCTTGTTGTAGCCCACCACACCTTTACCCTATAGGAATGCAACTTTATCTAATGCTTTTGGATGGTGGCACCTGACTAATCACCTTCAGAGAAAAATAAGTTTTCTGAAGAAATGATCTTAAAATGTTAACAGTCCTCTGGGCCAGAAGATGATGCAAATCACCTAAACTTTTGCATATGATAAGTTTGCAGGAAGAAAGCCTGGCTTACTGTATGACTCTACCCTTTCCCCCATTATCCTCTATGCATAACTTAAGGTATAAAAACTACTTTGGAAAATAAAGTGTGGGCCTTGTTCACCGAAGAAATAAATAAATAAATAAAAGCGTCAATTCCTCCATGCTCAGCTGTCTTTCCAGTCATGACCTCTGGAAAAACCATAGCTTTGACCAGGTGGACCTTTGCTGGCAAACAATGTCTCTGTTTTTGAATATGTTGTCTAGTAGTTCCCGGCTTTTCATCCAAACAGTAAGTACCGTTTAATTTCATGGCTGCAGTCACAATCTCCAATAATTTTGGAGCCCCCCAAAATAAAGTCTTTTGGTATTTTCATTGTTTCTCCATCCATTTGCTAAGCAATGATGAGACCAGTTATCATGATCTTACTTTTTGAATGTTGAGTATTAAACCACATTTTTCACTCTTTTTCATTTTCATCAAGAGCTTCTTTACATTTCTTCACTTTTTGCCATAAGAGTGATTTCGTCTAAGTATCTGAGGCTGTTGATATTTCTCCCAGCATTCTTGATTCATGCTTGTGCTTCTTCAAGCCTGGCAT
Organism: Bos taurus; assembly: GCF_002263795.3. Lineage (NCBI taxonomy): Eukaryota > Metazoa > Chordata > Mammalia > Artiodactyla > Bovidae > Bos > Bos taurus. The sequence continues at coordinate 28,080,683 of NC_082638.1, forward strand.
TTAGCATGTTGTACACGACATAAGAACTATGGACGGAGGTTTGTGACATTGTACAGGGAACAGAAATCAAGACCATCCCCAGCACAAAGAAAAAGGAAAAAAAAAAAAAAAGCAAAGCGGCTGTCTGAGAAGGCCTTACAAAGAACTGTTAAAGAAGACAAGACAAAAGCAAAGGAGAAAAGGAAAGATTTATCTATTTCAATGCATAGTTACAAAGAATATCATGGAGTGTTAGAAAGTCTTCCTTAGCAATCAATGCAAAGAAATAGAGGAGAACAATAGAATGGGAAAGACTAGAGTCTATTCAAAAAATTAGACATACCAAGGGAACATTTCTTGCCAAAATGGCCTCAATAAAGAACAGAAATGGTATGGACCTATCAGAAGCAGAAGATATTAAGAGGTCTCAAGAATACACAGAAGAACTATACAAAAAACATTTTCATGACCTAGATAATCACAATGGTGTTATCACTTAGTCTCACCTAGAGCCAGACATCCTGGAATGAGAAGTCAAGTGGGCCTTAGGAAACATCACTATTAACGAAGCCAGTGGAGGTGATGGAATTCCAGTTCAGCTATGAGAAATCCTAAAAGATGATGCTGTGAAAGTTTTGCACTCAATATGTTAGCAAATTTGGAAAACTCAGCGGTGGTCACAGGACTGGAAACAGTCAGCATTCATTCCAATCCCAAAGAAAGCCAATGCCAAAGAATGCTCGAACTATCGCACAATTGCGCTCACCTCACACACTAGTAAATAATGCTCAAAATTCTCTAAGCCAGAGTTCGATATATGTGACCATGAAGTCCTAGATGTTTAAAGTGGTTTTAGAAAAGGCAGACGAACCAGACATCAAATTGCCAACATCAAGGCAATGGCACCCCCACCTCAGTATTCCTGCCTGGAAAATCCCATGGATGGAGGAGCCTGGAAGGCTGCAGTCCATGGGGCCACCGAGGGTCAGACACGACTGAGCGACTTCATTTTTCACTTTCAGGTATTGGAGAAGGAAATGGCAAACCACTCCAGTGTTCTTTCCTGGAGAATCCCAGCGATGGGGGAGCCTGGTGGGCTGCCGTCTATGTGGTCACACAGAGTCAGACACGACTGAAGTGATTTAATAGCAGCAGCAGCAGCTACTATCATCAAAAAAGCAAGAGAGTTCCAGAAAAATATCTATTTCTGCTTGTTTGACTATGCCAAAGCCTTTGACTGTGTGGATCACAATAAACTATGGAAAATTCTGAAAGAGATGGGAATACCAGACCACCTGACCTGACTCCTAAGAAACTTGTATGCAGGTCTGGAAGCAACAGCTGGAGCTGGAGATGGAACAGCATTTTGGTTCCAAATAGGAAAAGGAGTATGCCAAGGCTGTATATTGTCACCCTACTTATTTAACTTAAATGTAGAGTACATCATGAGAAAAGCTAGGCTGAAAGAAACACAAGCTGGAAGCAAGATTGCTGGAAGGAATATCAATAATGTCAGATACGAAGACAACACCACACATAGGGCAGAAAGTGACGAACAACTAAAGAGCTTCTTGATTAAAGTGATGAGGAGAGTGAACAATTTGGCTTAAACGCCAGCATTTACAAAAACTAAGATCATGGACTCTGGCCCCATCACTTCATGCCAAATAGAATGGGAAATGGTGGAAAGAGTGCCTGACATTATTTTAATTTTTATTTATTTATTTATTTTTGGTGGTGCGTCTCCAAATCACTTCAGATGATGATTGAAGCCATTAAATTAAAAATGCTTACTCCTTGGAAGGCAAGTTATCACCAACCTAGACAACATATTAAAAAGCAGAAACATTAGTTTGCCAACAAAGGTCTGTCTAGTCAAGGCTATGGTTTTTCCTGTAGTCATGTATGGGTGTGTTATTTGGACTATAAAAAAGTTAAGAACCAAGAATTGATACTTTTGAAATGTGATGTTAGAGGAGAGTCTTGAAAGTGCCTTGGACTGCAAGGAGGTCCAATGAGTACATCCTAAAGAAGATCAGTCCTGGGCTTTCATTGGAAGGATTGATGTTGAAGCTGAAACTGAAATACTTTGGCCACCTGATGCAAACAATTGACTCATGGAAAAGCTTCTGATACTTCAAAATATTGAGGGCAGGAAGATAAAGGGATGGCAGAGGATGAGATGGTTAGATAGCATCTCCAACACAATTGACATGAGTGGGTAAACTCAAGGAGCTGGTCACGGACAAGGAGGCCTGGCATGCTGTGGTTCATGGGGTCACAAAGAGTTGGACACCACTGAACTATTGAAGTGAACATTACATACAATTTAAATAAGCAGGGTGACAGTATGCAGCCTTGTCATACCCTTTTCCTTTTGAGAAGCATTCAGTTGTTTTACATTCAGTTCTAACTGTTGCTTCTTGAGCTGAAACAGATTTCCTGGAGGCAGGTAAGGTGATCCGGTATTCCTATCACTTTAAGAATTTTCCAGTTTGTTTTGATCCACACAGTCAAAAGCTTTGGTATAAACAATGAAGAAGAAATAGATTTTCCCCACCTTTGGAGCTCTCTTGTCACTTTGATAACCCCACACATGTTGGATATTTGATTATTAGTTCCTCTGCCTTTATTAAATCCAGCTTGAACATCGGGGATTTCATGGTTCATGTGCTGTTGAAGCCTGGCTTGGTGAATTTTGAACATTACTTTGCTTCCGTTTTAGATGAGGACAATTGTATGGTTGTGTGAACAGTTTTTGGAATTGCCTGTCTATGGAATTGGATGAACTTTCCCAGTTCTGTGTCCACTGTTGAGTTTTCCAAATTTGCTGGCATATTGAATGAAGCATTCCCATAGCTATGAAATAACTCAAGTAGAATTCCATCAATTCCACAAGCGTTGTTCATAAGGATGCTTCATAAGGACTCCTTGACTTCACATTCTAAGATGTCTGGCTCTAGGTGCGTGGTCATTTTGGCTATCTGGTTCATGAGTATTTTCTTTGTGCAGTTCTTCTGTGAGTGCTGAAAAATTGATGCTTTTGAACTGTGGTGTTGGAGAAGACTCTTGAGAGTCCCTAGGACTGCAAGGAGATCCAACCAGTCCATTCTGAAGATCAGCCCTGGGATTTCTTTGGAAGGAATGATGCTAAAGCTGAAACTCCAGTACTCTGGGCACCTCATGTGAAGAGTTGACTAATTGGAAAAGACTCTGATGCTGGGAGGGATTGGGGGCAGGAGAAGAAGGGGACGACAGAGGATGAGATGGCTGGATGGCGTTACTGACTCGATGGACGTGAGTCTGAGTGAACTCCAGGATTTGGTGCGGACAGGGAGGCCTGGCATGCATGGGGTGCTGTGATTCATGGGGACACGACTGAGCGACTGATCTGATCTGTGTATTCTTGCCACCTCTTCTTAATATCTTCTGCTTCCATTAGGTCCGTGAAGTTTCTGTCTTTTATTTTGACCAACTTTGCATGAAATATTTCCTCGGTATCTCTAATTTTTTAGAGAGACTTCAAGTCATACCCATTCTATTATTTTTCTCTATGTCTTTGCATTGATCACTGAGGAAGCCTTTCTTAAGGGATTTGACGTAGGTTATACCTGAATAGTCTAATGTTTTTCTCTACTTTAAAATTTTAAGTCTGAATTTGGCAATAAGGAATTCATGATTTGAGCCATAGTCAGGTCACCATCCTGGTTTTGCTGACTACAATTGCTTCTCCATTTTGGCTGCAATGTGATGTCAGTCCTGAACTTACGGTGAATCCATGAGTAGAGTCTTCTCTTGTGTTGGTGGACCAGGGTGCATGCTATATGTTGTGTGGTCTCTTGGCAGAACTCTGTTAGACTTTGACTGGATTCCTTTTGCACTCCAATGCCAAATTTGTCTGTTATTCCAGGTATCTCTTGATTTTCTACATTTGCATTCCATTCCTCTATGGGGAAAATGATGTCTTTTTTTGGATGTTAGTTCTAGATGGTCTTTCAAGTCTTCATACAAATGTTCCACTTCAGCTACTTCAGCATAACTGGTCAGGACACAGACTTGGTTTACTGTGCTGTTGAATGGTTTGTCTTGGAAATGAAGAGAGATCCTTCTTCTTCTTACACATCTTGTGATCTGTCAGCTTCATCTCTTCATCAACTGTGGAAGAACACACAACCACGCAGAAAAATATACAGAAAAGAGTCAACAATCTCACATATACAGACACAAATTAATATTCAAGACACAGGAAACAGGTAAACAGGAAACATAGGTGTTTCTGTAGCTGCAGAACCCGTTCTTTGTATGAAATATAAGATTTCCAGGTTTTTATGGTAAAATCTCCATTCTGAACTGAACTATATCAGTTCAGTTCAGTTCAGTCGCTCAGTTGTGTCTGACTCTTTGTGACCCCATGAATTGCAGCACGCCAGGCCTCCCTGTCCATCACCAACTCCTGGAATTCACTCAAACTCAAGTCCATTGAGTGGGTGATGCCATCCAGCCATCTCATCCTCTGTCTTCCCCTTATCCTCCAGCCCTCAATCCCTCCCAGCATAAGAGTCTTTTCCAATGAGTCAACCAACTCTTCACAAGAGGTAGGCAAAGCACTGGAGTTTCAGCTTTAGCATCGTTCCTTCCAAAGTAAACAGGACTGATCTCCTTTTGAATGGACTGGTTGGATCTCCTTGCAGTCCAAGGCACTCTCAAGAGTCTTCTCCAACACCACAGTTCAAAAGCATCAATTCTTCAGGACTCAGCTTTCTTCACAGTCCAACTCTGACATCCGTACATGACTACTGGAAAAACCATAGCCTTGACTAGATGGAACTTTGTTGACAAAGTAATGTCTCTGCTTTTCAATATGCTATCTAGGTTGGTCATAACTTTTCTTCCAAGGAGTAAGCGTCTTTTAATTTCATGGCTGAAATCACCATCTACAGTGATTTTGGAGCCCCTCAAAATAAAGTCTGACACTGTTTCCACTGTTTCCCCATCTATTACCCATGAACTGATGGGGCCAGATGCTATGGTTTTAGTTTTCTGAATGTTGAGCTTTAAGGCAACATTTTCACTCTCCTCTTTCACTTTCATCAAGAGGCTTTTGAGTTCCACTTGACTTTCTCCCGTAGAAGTCCAAAATTCTAGATGGAAAATTTGCACCTAAGTTGTGATACAGCTGATACAGAACATTACATATTTCATCAAACAAACTCTTTGTTTTGATATATGTTTGAGAAATGCAAACACTCTCTATGAAGAAACAGTGGTGTCCAGATTTTCATTTGTGAAATAGAATTGAAATTTCATACGGGTTCTTCTTATCTTCAGATCGAAGATTCAAATCTTCAGTGCCATGGTTTTCATATGTGAAATATACATATGTCCACATTTAATGGTAGAGAACCACCGCCCAGATTTTCATGCATGAGGTGGAGAGAATTCCACCTTTCATGTAAGAAGAACAGCTTCCATATTTTCATGAAGTGAAAAAGAAATGCAATATATCAGGTGGTAAATCCAGCATCGTTATATTGGCATGTAAAAATATAGGTGATTCTACATTTGTGTTTAGTTCAGTTCAGTTTCTGGATCTTGTCCAACTCTGCGACCCCACGGACTGCAGCACGCCATGCTTCCCTGTCCATCAACAATTCCTTGAGCATACCCAAACTCGTGTCCATCGAGTAGGTGATTCCATCCAACCACCTCATCTTCTGTCATCCTCTTCTTCTCCTGCCTTCAATCTTTCCAAGCGTCAGGGTCTTTTCAAATGCGTCATTTATTTGAATCAGGTGGCCAAATTATTGGAGTTTCACCTTCAAAATCAGTCCTTCCAATGAATAATCAGAAACGATTTCCTTTAGCCACCTTAAGGCCAAGAGACCCTTAAGAATCTCCACCAAAAGCACAGATTAAAAGCATCGATTCTTCCACCTTCAGCTATCTTTAGACTCCAAATCTCACATCCATACATGACTGCTAGAAAAGCCGTATCTTTGACTATGTGAGCCTTTGTTGGCAAAGCAATGTCTCTGCTTTTCAGTATGCTGTCTAGTTTGGTCATAGCTTTCTTCCAAGGAGGATGTTTTAATTTCATGATGAAGTCAACATCTGAAGCAATTTTGGACCCACCAAAATAATGTCTTTTGCTCTTTCCATTGTTTCTCCATCCCTTTACTAATCAGTGATTGTATCAGAAGTCATGATCTTAGTTCTTTGAATATTGAGATTTTAAGCCAGATTTTTCACTCTTCTCTTTCATTTTCATCAAGAAGCTCTTTAGTTCTTCTTCATTTTCTGCCATAAGGCTGATGTCGTCTACTTCTCTGAGTTTATTGATATTTCTCCCAGCAGTATTATTTAAAGCCTGTGCTTCATACAGCCTGGCATTTCTCATGTTGCACATTGCATTGAAATTAAATAAGCAGGGTGACAATATACAGCCTTGGTATAATCCTTTCCTTATTTGAAAGCACCCTGTTGCTCCATAGCCTGTTGCTTCTTGACCTGGATACAGATTTCTCAGGAGGCAGGTCAGGTGGTCGGTTTTCCCAGCACTTTGCATGTATTTAACAATTTTTTCTGATCCCCTCAGTCAAAGGCTTCTGTATAAAGAATGAAACAGGTCTTTTTTTTTTATATCTTACTTTTTTGATGACCCCATGGTTGTTGGCAATTTGATCTTTTGTTCCTCACACTTTTCTAAATTCAGCTAGAACATGTGGAAGCTCATTGTTCAGGAACTGCTGAAGCCCAGATTGGAGAATTTTGAGCATTACTTCTCTCCCATTTGACATGGGGGAAAATGTGTGATAGTGGACATTCTTTGGTAATGCCTTTCTTTAGGATTGGACTGAAAACAGATATTTTCCAGTCCTGTTTCAACTGGTGAGTTTTTCAAATGTCCTGGCATATTGAATGTAGCACTTTCATAGAATCATCGGTTAGTCTGTGAAATAGGTCTACTGGAATTCCATCAGCTCCACTAGTTTTCTCCATAGTGATGATTCATAAGGATGGCTTGATTTCACATTCCAAGATGCCTGGCTCTAGGTGAGCGATCATCGTGGATATCTGGATATTGAAGATCCTTTTTGTATAGTTCTTCTGTGTATTATTTACACCTCTTCTTGATACATTCTGCTTCTGTTAAGTCAGTACCACTTCTGTTCTTTATTTCGACCATCTTTGCATGGAATGTTCCCGTGGTATCTCTAATTTTCTTGAACATATCTTGTCTTTGCCATTACATTATTTTCCTCTGTTTCTTTGCATTCTTCACTAAAGTCAGCTTTCTTATCTCTCCTTCCTCTTCTTTGTAATTCTGCATTCACATGGATATATCTTTGTCTTTCTCCTTTGCTTTCGCTTCTCTTCTTTTCTCAGTAACTTGTAAGGTATATTCAGACACCCATTTTGGCTTTTTGCAGTTTTTTTTTTTTTTTTTTTTTTTCTTGAGGATGGTCTTGATCACTGCCTTTTGTACACTTTCACAAACATCTGTCCATAGTTACTCAGAAACCCTTTCTATCAGATCTAATCTCTTGAATCTATTTGTCACTTTCACTGTGTAATCAAAAGGGTTATGATTTAGGTTCTACCTGAAAATTCTAGTGGTTTCCCCACTTTTTTTTTCAATTTAAGCCTGAAATTGGCAACAAGGAGGTCATGATCTGAGTTACAATAGATCCCAGTCTTGTTTTGCTGAGTGTATATAGTTACTCCATGTTTGGCCACAAATAAAAGAATCAATCTGATTTCAGTATGAGCATCTGGCAATGTCCTTGTGTAGAGTCTTCTCTGGTGTTCTTGGAAGTGAGTGCTTTGTATGAGCCGTGTGTTCCCTAGGCAAAACTCTGTTTCTTTTCAGTGGTTTCATTTTGTCCTCCAGGGCCATATTTGCGTGCTACTCCTGGTGTCTCTTGACTTCCTATTTTGAATTCCATTTCCCTGTGATGAAAAGGACATATTTTATGCATGTATGTTCTATAAGTTTTTGTAGGTCTTCATAGAAAAAGCTATTACTTCATTTCCTTCAACATTACTATTACTTATAGTGGCATAGAATTAGTGGCATAGAATTTCATTTTGAAAATGAACAGGGATCATTCTATCATTTTTGAGATTGCCTCCAAGTACTACATTTCAGACTCTTTGTTGACTATGGCCACTACTCCATTTTTTCTAAGAGCTTCATGCCCACAATAGTAGACATAGTGGTCATTTGAGTCAAATTCACCCATTCCAGTCCATTTTAATTCACTGATTCCTAAAATGTTGATGCTCACTCTTGGCACCCCCTGTTTGACCCCTTGCAATTCTCCGTAATTCATGGACATAACCTTCCAGGTTCCTATGCAACATTACTCTTTTTTAAATTTAAATATATTTATTTTAATTAGAGGCTAATTACTTGACAATATTGTACTGGTTTTGCCATACATCAACATGAATCCGCCACGGGTGTACACATGTTCCCCATCCTGAATCCCCCTCCCACCTCCCTCCCCATACCGTCCCTCTGGGTCATCCCAGTACTCCAGCCCCAAGCTTCATGTATCCTGCATCCTGCATCGAACCTTGACTGGCAGTTCTTTTCTTATATGATATTATATATGTTTCAATGCCATTCTCCCAAATCATCCCCCCCTCCCTCTCCCACAGGGCCCAAAAGGCTGTTCTACACATTTGTGTCTCTTTTGCTCTCTCCCATACAGGGTTATCATTACCATCTTTCTAAGTTCCATATATATGCATTAGTATATTGTATTGGAGTTTTTCTGTCTGGCTTATGTCACTCTGTATAATAGGCTCCAGTTCCATCCACCTCATTAGAACTGATTCAAATGAATTCTTTTTAATGGCTGAGTAATACTCCATTGTGTATTTGTACCACAGCTTTCTTACCCATTCGTCTGCTGATGGTCATCTAGGTTGCTTCCATGTCCTGGCTATTAGAAACAGTGCTGTGATGAACATTGGGGTACACGTGGCTCTTTCAATTCTGGTTTCCTCAGTGTGTGTGCACAGCAGTGGGATTGCTGGGTTATATGGCAGCATTACTCCTTATAGCATCGGACTTCATTCCATCACCAGTCATATCTACAACTGGGTGCTGTTTTTTCTCTGGTTCCATGCCTTCATGGAACAAGAATTTTCTTTCTGTAGTTTCTTCTCAACTGATCTCCTGTAGCATATCAGGCACCTGCCACCCTTGGGAGTTCTTCTTTCTGTATGGTATATTTTGCCATAGCATCCTGCTAACGGCTTTCTCAAAGCAGGGATACTGAAGAGGTTTTCCATTTCCTTCTCCAAGGACCTCGTTTTGTCAGAACGCTTCACCATGACCCGTCCATCTTGGGTGGCCCTACACCCATGACTCATAGTTTCATTGAGTTAGACAAGGCTATGGACCATGTGATCAGTTTGGATAGTTTTCTGTGATTATGATTTTCATTCTCTTTACCCTCTGATGAATAAGAATAAGAGGCTTGTGGAAACTTCCTTATGGGAAAGACTAACTGAGGGGGAATCTGATTCTTGTTCTGATGGACAGGGCCATGTTTGGTTCAGTTTTGTGGCTCAATCATGTTCAGATCTTTGTTGATTTGAACAAGCTCCACATAAACTGGAGCTTGCCAGGAATCCCTGTTGGTCACCATCTCACTAAGTTTACTCAGTCTCATATCCATTGATTCAGTGATTCCATCCAATCTTCTCATCCTGTGTTGTCCCTCCTCCTCCTGCCTTGAACCTTTCCCAGCATCATGATCCTTTCCAATGTGTCAGTTCTTCACATCGTGTGACCAAAGTATTGGAGTTTCACCTTTAGCCCCAGTCCTTGCAAAGAATATTCAGGATTGATGTCCTTTAGGATGGACTGGTTGGATTTCTCCTAGCCATCCAAGAGACTCTCAAGAGCCCTCTCCAACACCACAGTTCAAAAGCATTAATTTTCCTGCTCACCTTACATTATAGTTCATCTCTCACCTCCATACATGACTTCTGGATAAACAAAGGCTTTGACTAAATGTATATTTCATGTAAAATTGCTTCATTCAAATTTTCATATCTGAAATATGTACAGTTCATATCTTATAGGACAAATTGTGGCCTGGTTTCCACATGTGAAAGGAACAAAAATCCGACTTTGCCATGTCCAAGATTCCTCAGCAGTTTTTCTTACGTCAAATATAGAGAATTCACTACCGCATATTGGAGACCCTGCTTGCAGATTTACATGCATGAGATATAGGGAATTTCCTATTTCAGTTAGAAACATCTACATCTAGATGGTGAAATAAAAAATATAAGGAATACTATGTTTTAAGCAACTTTGTTAGTATATATTTTTAACTGATGGACAATTATTTTACAGAATTTTGTTTGGTATTAAACTTTAACATTCAGTTGAGAATACCATATTTCATGCAAGAAAGTATGTGCCTTGATTTTTATACATGAAATAACGTGCATTCCATAATTCATGTTAAATTATCAAGGACCCACCTTTTAGTGCATGAATTCCACAGATTTCATCTATCATACTGCAAAGTTCAAAGCTATATTTTCAAAAGGGAAATAGAAACAATTGCATATTTCATGTAACAAAAACTGTGCTCAGTTTTTGGTCCTGGAAATACGGAGAATTTCATCTTTAATATAGGAAAATGGACACCCAGATTTTCTAATGGCATGTCCCATAAGGACGTGTATACCCTCATTTTCACATTTGAAATGTACAATACTCTGTATTACTTGTAAACATCGTTGTATTAAAATTTGCTTCCTGAATAATTGAATCTCTCATAGATTAAGAAGTGAAATATCCACCCAGACTTTCATAAATGAAATGGAGAGATATTCGTAATTCATAAAGAAGCATTTAATTTTTCTAAGGGGATATAGAAAATTCCATATTTCAGGTACAAAAATCTCCTCCTGATTGACATATATGAGACAGAGTTTTTGCTGGTTTTCAGTTGACTGGCCAGTTCCAACACTGTAACACCGTGGACAGCATCACTGCAGCCTTCCCAACCCTTCCCTGTTTCCAACACTTTGCTCAGACTCACCTTTGTTGAGTCAAGAGATTCCAGAATGGACGTCCAAGCAACTCAACTTCTGTTGCCTTCTTCTCCTTCACTCAGTCTTTCCCACATTAGAGCCAATAATGTTTCATGACAAGTTAGAGTGGCAGTCTTTTCTCATGAGTCCTTTAGCCAAAATATTGGAGCTTGAGCTTCAGCATCAGACCTTCCAATGAACATTTACAGTTAGTTTCTTTTAGGATTGACTGCGTTGAACTCCTGCTGTTCAAGGGACTCTCAGTAGTTGCCTTCAGGACAGGGTTCAAACCTCAGTTTTGATACTCAGGCTTCTTTATAGTCGAACTCTCACATCCATACATCGGCTCAGATCAGTTCAGTTCATTCTCGCAATCATATCTAACTCTTTGTGACCACATGGACCACAGGAGTCCAGGTCTCCCTGTCCATCACCAACTCCCAGAGTCTACACAAACTCATGCCCATTGAGTCTGCTATGCCATCCAACCATTTCACCCTCTGTCATCCCCTTGTCCTCCTTCCCTCAATCTTTCCCAGCATCAGGGTCTTTTCCCATGAGTCAGCTCTTCTTATCAGTTGGGCAAAGTATTGGAATTTCAGCTTCAACAGCAGTTTTTCAAAGGAACATCCAGGGACTGAACTCTTTAAGATGGAATGATTGGATCTCCTGCAGTCCAAGGGTTTCTCAAGAGTCTTCTCCAAAATCACAGTTCAAAAGCATCATTTATTCTTCTCAGCTTTCTATATAGTCCAACTGTCACATTCATATATGACTACTGGAGAAACAGTAGCCTTGACTAGACAGACATTTGTTGGCAAAGTAATGTCTCTGCTTTTTAATAGACAGTGTAGGTTGCTCATAAATTTTCTTTCAAAGAGGAAGCATCTTTTAATTTCATGGATACAGTCACCATCTGCAGGGATTTGGACCCACCATCCACCAATAAAATAAATAAGGTCTAACATTGTTTCCCTATCTATTTGGCATGAAGTGATGGGACCAGATACCATGATCTTAGTTTTCTGAATGTTGAATTTTAAGTCATTTTTTCTCTCTTTTTCACTTTCATCAAGAGACTTTTAGATCTTCCGTTTTTTCTGTCATAAGGGTGGTGTCATCTGCATGTTTATATTTATTGATATTTCTTGGCGCAAGCTTGATTCCAGCTTGTACTTCATACAACCCAGTGTTTCTCATGATGTATTATGCATATAAATTAAATAAGCAGGGTGACAATACAGCCTTGACCTACTCCATTTCCTATTTGAACCAGCCTGCTCTTCTATGCCTTGTTCTAACTGTTTCTTACTGACCTGAATCCAGATTTATCAAGAGACAGCCCAGGTGGTCTGATACTCCCATTTCTTGTAGAATTTTTCAGTTTGTTGTGATCCATAGAGTCAAAGTCTTTGGCATAGTCAATAAAGCAGAAATTGATGTTTTTCTGAAACTCTCTTGCTTTTTCAGAGATCCAGCAGATGTTTGCAATTTAATCTCTAGTTCCTCTGTCTTTTCCAAAACCAGCTTGAACATCTGGAAGTTCACAGTTCACATATTGTTGAAGCCTACCTTGGAGAATTTTGAGTATTACTTTACTAGTGCATGAGATGAAGGCAATTGTGTTGTAGTTTGAGTATTCTTTGGCATTACCTCTCTTTGGGATTGGAATGCAAACTGACATTCCATTCCTGTGGCCATTACTGAGTTTTCCTAATTCACTAGAGCAGCGAGCTGTGGCTCTGTGGCACTGGAACAGCCAGCAGTCAGGAGGAGATATCCCACGTCCAAGGTAAGGAGCAGCGGCTGTACTTTGCAGTAGCAGGAGTGAAGAGATACTGCACATCCAAGGTAAGAGAAATCCCAGTAAGATGGTAGGTGCTGAGAGAGGGCATTAGGGGGCAGAAACACTGAAACCACCATCGCAGAAACTTAACCAATCTATCACATGAACCCCGGCTTGTCTAACTCAGTGGAACTAAGCCATGCTTTGTAGGCTCACACAAGATGGACATCCATACATATCCCCTGAGGGGGCGGGGGGAGGAAAAACTAGCTTTGCCTGGGGGTGGGGGGAAGGAAAAACCAGCTTTGCCTAAACGGACCTTTGTCAACAAAATGATGTCTCTGCTTCTCAGCACATTGTATCTAGGTTTATCATAGGTTTTCTTCCGTGGAGCTAGAGTGTCCTATTTTCGTGGCTGTAATCACTGTCCCCAATGATTTTGGAGACCAGGAACACTGTCGTCTTTCTATGTTTAACCTTTGTATTTGAAAAACTGCATTTAGCCTTTGTTCTGCATCATTTTATACCCAAGTCCAAACTTGCCTGTTACCCATGTATCTCCTGACTTCCTGTTTTACATCACAGTCAGCTATCATGAAAAGGGCATCTCTTTTGGGTGGTAATTTTAGAAAATCTTGGATGTTTTCCTAAACTATTAAAGTTCCGTGATAGCTTCAGTGGTAAAAATTTGAAATGCAGAAATTTGCATTGTTTATCTATGAAAATCTACATTCAAATTTTCATACAAAATTAAGGAATTCCACATGTGCGGTAGGAAGCATAATCATCCTGAATTTCAAAAGTGAATTATAGAGAATAGCAACTTTCAAATAGAATTGACACCTATGTTTTCCTATGTGAAATTTAGAGACTCATATAGGAAAATCTACACCAAAATTCTTATATGTGAAATATAGAGAATTTATATTTCATTTAGGAATAGTGCCCTTGATTTTAGTATTTGAAAGATAGGAATTCCATATTTCAAGCAGTCAATCCAACATCTGGATATTCAATGAAATACAGGAAATTCATATTATATGAAAGAAATTTAAAAATCTAGAATTTATGTATATTTTTTAGAAATTATTTATTTATGGCTGCACTTTCTTCATTGCTGTGCACAAAGTTTCTCAAGTTACAGTAGTTGGGGACTACTCTTCATTGCAGTTGGCTAGTGTCTCATGGTACTCCCTTCTATTGCAAACAGAAGCCCTAGGACGCCCAGATTAGGTAGTTGGGGCAGAAAGGGTTATCTACTTTGGTAGCATGTGCCATATCTTCAGACCAAGGATCGAACCCACGTCCCCTGCATTGGCAGGGAAATTCTAAACCCACAGGATCACTGGAGAAACCCAGCAGGCTTTTTTTAAAGTATATATATATTTTTAAATTTCATTTATATTAATTGGGGCCTAATTACTTTAAAATATTGGAGACTAGTCTAAGATGATGGAGGAGGACGGGGAGAACACTTTCTCCCCCACAAATTCATCAAAAGAGCATTTAAACGTCGAGTAAATTCCACAAAACAACTTCTGAATGCCGGCAGAGGACATCCGGCACCCAGAAAAGCAATCCAACTCTTCGAAAGGAAGTAGGAAAAAATATAAAAGACAAAAAAAGAGACAAAAGAGGGAGGGACGGAGTTCCGTCCCGGGAAGGGAGTCTTAAAAAGAGAGAAGTTTCCAAACACCAGGAAACCTTCTCACTGCCGAATCTGTGCCGAGCTTTGGAAGCACAGAGGGCAACATAACGGGGAGAAAAAATAAATAAACAATTAAAACTCGAAGATTGCGAGTCCTACAGTAACTCCCCCAGCAGAGAAGCAGCGCAGACGCCTGAACGCACCATTAGCAAGCGGGGGCTGGGCAGGGAGGCGCAGCGCAGGCTGCATCGCTTAGAGTAAGAATCTGGCCTGAATACCCTGAGCACTATCTGAGCGAAATAATCTGGGCTAGCAAACCAGACTGTGGGATATCTACCACGCGAAAAGCCAGCCCCAACCTAAGACACCGCCAGGCCCGCGCAGGGAACAAAGAACTGAACAGAGATAGCTGGCTGCAGACCTTCCCCCTCCAGTGACAGGCAGCCAGAGCCGGAAGGGGGCAATCGCAGCCCCAGAGAGACATTATCTATAAAACTGTAAGCAGGCTTCTTTGCTAACTAAAACTTCTTGGGGGTCTGGACGGTTAACATCTGCCTGAGAAGGTGCGCCGGTTTTATACCCAGATAACCGAGTGGCGGGGAGGCGATAAGTCGCAGTATTGGCGCTCGCCAAACACCTCATCACTTGAGCTGCTCGGACCTGGGAAGAGCACAAAAATCAGGCCCAACTGAGTCTGCGCCTCTGAGGACTGCCCGAGCGCCTGAACCTGAGCGGCTTGGACGTAGGAGGTACATGCAGCCCAGGGCCAGCCTCGGATTGTTCCCAGCGGAACAACCTAGAGCCCGAGCAGTGTGGGCAGGGAGGCTACACGCGCCGAGAGCGGGGGCAGACCCAGTGTGGCTGAGGCACTGCGAGCGCACGCCAGTGTTATTTGTTTGCAGCATCCCTCCCTCCCTCCCCACAGCGCGACTGAACAAAGAGAAGAAATACAGCTCCACCCATCAGAACACCGACACAAGCTTCCCTAACCAGGAAACCTTGACAAGCCACCTGTACAAACCCACACACAGTGAGGAAAAGCCACAATAAAGGGAACTCCACAAACTGCCAGAATACAGAAAGGACACCCCAAACTCAGCAATTTAAACAAGATGAAGAGACAGAGGAATAGCCAGCAGATAAAGGAACAGGATAAATGCCCACCAAACCAAACAAAAGAGGAAGATATAGGGAATCTACTGATAAAGAATTCCGAATAATGATAGTGAAATTGATCCAAAATCTTGAAATTAAAATGGAATCACAGATAAATAGCGTGGAGACAAGGATTGAGAAGATGCAACAAAGGTTTAACAAGGACCTAGAAGAAATAAAAAAGAGTCAATATATAATGAATAATGCAATAATTGAAATTAAAAACACTCTGGAGGCAACAAATAGTAGAATAACAGAGGCAGAAATAGGATTAGTGAATTAGAAGATAGAATGGTAGAAATAAATGAATCAGAGAGAATAAAAGAAAAACGAATTAAAAGAAATGAGGACAATCTCAGAGACCTCCAGGACAATATTAAACGCTACAACATTCAAATCATAGGGGTTCCAGAAGAAGAAGACAAAAAGAAAGACCATGAGAAAATACTTGAGGAGATAATAGTTGAAAACTTCCCTAAACTGGGGAAGGAAATAATCACCCAATTCCAAGAAACCCAGAGAGTTGCAAACAGGATAAACCCAAGGCGAAACACCCCAAGACACATATTAATCAAATTAACAAAGATCAAACACAAAGAACAAATATTAAAAGCAGCAAGGGAAAAACAACAAATAACACACAAGGGAATTCCCATAAGGATAACAGCTGATCTTTCAATAGAAACTCTTCAAGCCAGAAGGGAATGGCAAGACATACTTAAAATGATGAAAGAAAATAACCTACAGCCCAAATTATTGTACCCAGCAAGGATTTCATTCAAGTATGAAGGAGAAATCAAAAGCTTCTCAGACAAGCAAAAGCTGAGAGAATTCTGCACCACCAAACCATCTCTACAACAAATACTAAAGGATATTCTCTAGACAGGAAACACAAAAATGGTGTATAAATTCGAACCCAAAACAATAAAGTAAATGGCAATGGGACCATACTTATCAGTAATTACCTTAAACGTAAATGGGTTGAATGCCCCAACCAAAAGACAAAGACTGGCTGAATGGATACAAAAACAAGACCCCTACATATGTTGTCTACAGGAGACCCACCTCAAAACAGGGGACACATACAGACTGAAAGTGAAGGGCTGGAAAAAGATTTTCCATGCAAATAGGGACCAAAAGAAAGCAGGAGTAGCAATACTCATATCAGATAAAATAGACTTTAAAACAAAGGTTGTGAAAAGAGACAAAGAAGGCCACTACATAATGATCAAAGGATCAATCCAAGAAGAAGATATAACAATTATAAATATATATGCACCCAACACAGGAGCACCGCAGTATGTAAGACAAATGCTAACAAGTATGAAAGGAGAAATTAACAATAACACAATAATAGTGGGAGACTTTAATACCCCACTCACACCTATGGATAGATCAACTAAACAGAAAATTAACAAGGAAACACAAACTTTAAACGATACAATAGACCAGTTAGACCTAATTGATACCTATAGGACATTTCATCCCAAAACAATGAATTTCACCTTTTTCTCAAGCGCACATGGAACCTTCTCCAGGATAGATCACATCCTGGGCCATAAAGCTAGCCTTGGTAAATTCAAAAAAATAGAAATCATTCCAAGCATCTTTTCTGACCACAATGCAGTAAGATTAGATCTCAATTACAGGAGAAAAACTATTAAAAATTCCAACATATGGAGGCTGAACAACACGCTGCTGAATAACCAACAAATCACAGAAGAAATCAAAATTTGCATAGAAACGAATGAAAATGAAAACACAACAACCCAAAACCTGTGGGACACAGTAAAAGCAGTCCTAAGGGGAAAGTTCATAGCAATACAGGCACACCTCAAGAAACAAGTAAAAAGTCAAATAAATAACCTAACTCTACACCTAAAGCAACTAGAAAAGGAAGAAATGAAGAACCCCAGGGTGAGTAGAAGGAAAGAAATCTTAAAAATTAGAGCAGAAATAAATGCAAAAGAAAGAAAAGAGACCATAGCAAAAATCAACAAAGCCAAAAGCTGGTTCTTTGAAAGGATAAATAAAATTGACAAACCATTAGCCAGACTCATCAAGAAACAAGGGGAGAAAAATCAAATCAATAAAATTAGAAATGAAAATGGAGAGATCACAACAGACAACACAGAAATACAAAGGATCATAAGAGACTATTATCAACAATTATATGCCAATAAAATGGACAACGAGGAAGAAATGGACAAGTTCTTAGAAAAGTACAACTTTCCACAACTCGACCAGGAAGAAATAGAAAACCTTAAAAAACCCATCACAAGCACGGAAATTGAAACTGTAATAAAAAATCTTCCAGCAAAGAAAAGCCCAGGTCCAGACGGCTTCACAGCTGAATTCTACCAAAAATTTAGAGAAGAGCTAACACCTATCCTGCTCAAACACTTCCAGAAAATTGCAGAGGAAGGTAAACTTCCAAACTCATTCTATGAGGCCACCATCACCCTAATACCAAAACCTGACAAAGATCCCACAAAAAAAGAAAACTACAGGCCAGTATCACTGATGAACATAGATGCAAAAATCCTTAACAAAAGTCTAGCAATCAGAATCCAACAACACATTAAAAAGATCATACACTATGACTAAGTGGGCTTTATCCCAGGGATGCAAGGATTCTTCAATATCTGCAAATCAATCAATGTAATACACTACATTAACAAATTGAAAAATAAAAACCATATGATTATCTCAAAAGATGCAGAGAAAGCCTTTGACAAAATTCAACACCCATTTATGATAAAAACTCTCCAGAAAGCAGGAATAGAAGGAACATACCTCAACATAATAAAAGCTATATATGACAAACCCACAGCGAACATTATCCTCAATGGTGAAAAATTGAAAGCATTTCCTCTAAAGTCAGGAACAAGACAAGGGTGCCCTCTTTCACCATTACTATTCAACATAGTTTTGGAAGTTTTGGCCACAGCAATCAGAGCAGAAAAAGAAATAAAAGGAATCCACATTGGAAAAGAAGAAGTAAAACTCTCACTATTTGCAGATGACATGATCCTCTACATAGAAAACCCTAAAGACTCCACCAGAAAATTACTAGAACTAATCAATGATTATAGTAAAGTTGCAGGATATAAAATCAACACACAGAAATCCCTTGCATTCCTATACACTAATAATGAGAAAACAGAAAGAGAAATTAAGGAAACAATTCCATTCACCATTGCAACGAAAAGAATAAAATACTTAGGAATATATCTACCTAAAGAAACTAAAGACCTATATATAGAAAACTATAAAACACTGGTGAAAGAAATCAAAGAGGACACTAATAGATGGAGAAATATACCATGTTCATGGATTGGAAGAATCAATATAGTGAAAATGAGTATACTACCCAAAGCAATTTATAGATTCAATGCAATCCCTATCAAGCTACCAACATTATTCTTCACAGAGCTAGAACAAATAATTTCACAATTTGTATGGAAATACAAAAAACCTCGAATAGCCAAAGCGATCTTGAGAAAGAAAAATGGAACTGGAGGAATCAACCTACCTGACTTCAGGCTCTACTACAAAGCCACAGTTATCAAAACAGTATGGTACTGGCACAAGGACAGAAATATAGATCAATGGAACAAAATAAAAAGCCCAGAGATACATCCACGCACATATGGACACCTTATCTTTGACAAAGGAGGCAATAATATACAATGGATTAAAGACAATCTCTTTAACAAGTGGTGCTGGGAAATCTGGTCAACCACTTGTAAAAGAATGAAACTAGAACACTTTGTAACACCATATACAAAAATAAACTCAAAATGGATGGATTAAAGATCTCAACGTAAGACCAGAAACTATAAAACTCCTAGAGGAGAACATAGGCAAAACACTCTCTTCCATACATCACAGCAGGATCCTCTATGACCCACCTCCCAGAATATTGGAAATCAAAGCAAAAATAAACAAATGGGACCTAATTAAACTTAAAAGCTTCTGCACATCAAAGGAAACTATTAGCAAGGTGAAAAGACAGCCTTCAGAATGGGAGAAAATAATAGCAAATGAAGCAACTGACAAACAACTAATCTCAAAAATATACAAGCAACTCCTACAGCTCAACTCCAGAAAAATAAACGACCCAATCAAAAAAATGGGCCAAAGATCTAAATAGACATTTCTCCAAGGAAGACATACAGATGGCTAACAAACACATGAAAAGATGCTCAACATCACTCATTATCAGAGAAATGCAAATCAAAACCACTATGAGGTACCATTTCACACCAGTCAGAATGGCTGCAATCCAAAAGTCTACAAATAATAAATGCTGGAGAGGGTGTGGAGAAAAGGGAACCCTCTTACACTTTTGGTGGGAATGCAAACTAGTACAGCCACTATGGAGAACAGTGTGGATATTCCTTAAAAAACTGGAAATAGAACTGCCTTATGATCCAGTAATCCCACTGCTGGGCATACACACTGAGGAAACCAGAAGGGAAAGAGACACGTGTACCCCGATGTTCATCGCAGCACTGTTTATAATAGCCAGAACATGGAAGCAAAAATAAAATAAAATAAAATATTGTAGTTGGTTTTCCATACACTGGCATGAATCAGCCATGTGTTTACATGTGTTCCTGATATGAACATTCCTTCCACATCCCTCCCCATCCCATCCCTCAGGATCATCCCAGTGCACCAGCCCTGAGGACCTTCTCTCATGTATCAAATCCAAACTGGAGATCTGTTTCTCATATCATAATATACATTTTTCAATGCTAACCTCTAAAATCATCCCACCCTCGCCTTCTCTTCAGATCAGATCAGATCAAATCAGCTGCTCAGTCGTATCCGACTCTTTGTGACCCCATGAATTGCAGCACGCCAGGCCTCCCTGTCCATCACCAACTCCCGGAGTTCACCCAGACTCATGTCCATCTAGTCAGTGATGCCATCCAGGCATCACATCCTCTGTCGTCCCCTTCTCCTCTTGCCCCCAATCCCTGCCAGCATCAAAGCCTTTTCCAATGAGTCAATTCTTCACATGAGGTGGCCAAAGAACTGGAGTTTCAGCTTTAGCATCATTCCTTCCAAAGAAATCCCAGGGCTGATCTTCTTCAGAATGGACTAGTTGGATCTCCTTGCAGTCCAAGGCACTCTGAAGAGTCTTCCCCAACACCAGAGCTCAAAAGCATCAATTCTTTGGCGCTCAGCCTTCTTCACAGTCCAACTATCACATCCATACATGACCACAGGAAAAGCCATAGCCTTGACTAGACGAACCTTTGTTGGAAAAATAGTGTCTCTGCTTTTGAATATGCTATCTAGGTTACAGAGTGCAAAATACCGTTCTGTACATTTATGTCTATATTGCTGTCTCACATATAGGGTCATCGTTACCATCTTTCTAAATTCCATATACATGTGTTAGTATACTCCTGATCCTGGGCATTTTCTTTCCTTTGGCCTCTTCTCATCTTTTGATGTATTCCATAGATACAGGGTCTGTGTCATTAATCATGTATATTTAATTTGCAGCGTGCACAACTGGTTGGAAGGTTTCCAATCCTCTTGCTTAATGGCTCTATCCCTGGGTCTCTGGTGTAATTTTTGTCCTTCCTCACATGTGGTCACCAAAGGAGTCTGCCCTGAGAAACTCGTGGCACACCGGGGCCTGCCTGGGTGAGCACAGGATGTGGTACAGCTGCTTGGAGTGCTGGAACCCTGGTGGTGCCAATTATGAATAGGAGCCAGCAGCCATGGGCAAAAGAGATTTGGCCTTAATGGGATCATTATCTAGCGTGTTTTTGCAGAAGCGTGAGTAATACTTCTGACTGGTCTTTCTCTATTGCCTTGTAGTAGGTGTTAACAGGCAGGAAGAGGAGTGGCTACAAAGGTATCTCTACCTCCTGAGTGTGACACAGCAGTAAGGTCCTGCCTCTTTGGCAGTTTGTGGTTTCTCAAAAGGCATTTTCTGCTACACAACTACTCATACGTGCTCCGTCAGGCCATCTCCACATAACCAACAACAGTCCTCTCCCAGGATGGCTCTCTAAATCCCGTGTCCAGCTTCCAGACCCCATGCACACTGGTTGAGCTGCATTGCAGTTTGGGCCATATAGAGCCACGACACACATTATCTGTGTAACTTTTGCTCTATATAAATAATATTTCATCAGCTGTTCTACCTTGCTTCCTTTTAGTCCAAAGCAATTTACCCTTTACTGAAGGGGCTTGCCTCATTCTGGAAATCTCTTCCCTGCTTCTCCATCTCCCACCACAAGGCTCAGGTTTTGTTTTGCTTCCTCTTATACTCCTTCTCCCATCCTAATTCCTTCCCACCCAGGTATGTCTGAAACCCACATGGGACACTCTGGGGACTAGGGTCTTCTGCTAGTATTTATCTGATGCTCTGGGAAAACTGTTGACCATGTAGAAGTATTATTTCTGATCTATACATTGAGAGAGGTGCATTTCATATCCTTCTACATTTCTGCCTTCTTTGAACTTCTCAGTGTTTCCTGGAAAGCTCTATTATTCTTTTTCCTTGACAGCAAAACATGAAACATTAGTGGACATGAATTACTCTGTTTGATGGGACGTTGCTTACGTACATATGTCACTGGCATTACTTTGACTTCCAACATGCAATCAAGCACATTTGTTGTTGTTGTTGTTTTCCCCCTAGAAAATTTCTCTTAATGATGAATTGTCATCAGCATGAAGAAATGCAGAACTTTCCACATAAAATATAATAGCATAACTGGGCTCAAAAAGTCAGCACTTGAATATATCTAGCTATATTTTGAATGTTCCTGACATTTTCCCAGAGTACCGATGTCTGATTTTGAATCTCAAAGCTTAATTCCATTCAGTGAGTCTCAAGGGTCAGAGTCTGCCATGGGCATAATTTAATTCCTGTAGAATAAGTTGGCAAGTTCATACTGACTTGACTACTTGGTACTTGACTACTTGATAAAGAGAGAAAATGACAATAGCAACAATGACCAAAAAATAAACAAACAAAAAAACACAGAAATGTGTAGTTAGGGATTCAGTCATAACAGGTACACATGAATTGATGTATGGACTATATAATCATCTATATCTGCTTAATTGTTTCTGCTAATGACTTGGACACTGTGAATCGCACACAAACCATTAAAAAAGAAAAGTAATTTTGGAAAATTCTTAGAGAAAAGAATACTATAATCCCTTACCTGTCTCCTGGGAAATGTGTACGCTATTAAATTTACAACAGTTAGACCTGGACACGGGACAATGAAGTGATTCAAAATCGGGAAAGGAATAAGTCAAAGCTATCTAGTGTTGCCCTGGTTATTTGACTTCTGTGCAGAGGACATCATGAAAAAATAAAATCCCAGATGAATCTCAAGCTAGACACAAAATTTATGTGGGCGATATGATAACTTAGTTATCCAGATGACAACACCCAAATGACAGAAGAATAATAGGAATTAAGGCACCTCTTGATGAAGGTATTACCTGTTTCAGGTACAGACATCTGAAATGACATAGTCCTTCACAAAATATGAAATTCTCAGTTTCACATATGAAAATCTAGATGCATATTTCAGAATGTGAAATATAAATTTCTCTATTAGTCACATACACAAATCTGGGGACAATTTTTCCAACTAGAAATGTGGAATTCTCACATGAAAGTATAGATACAATATTTTCTGTGTAAAATGTGGAATTTTTCATGTTAGAGATATGAAAATCGGGATGCAGATTCTTTGACAGGAAATGCAAAAATGGCTATTTCACATATCAAAATATAGTCACAGGTTTTTCTCACATGAAATATGGAATTTTTTCATATTTCTCATTTAAAAATCTTTGTGTTGTCTTTCCTTCATGAAATATTGAATACTGTCTATTTAACATTTGAAAAAAGTGCATTCATTCTCCTACAAGAAATGCAGAATTTTCCCAAGATTTTCATGCTTGAGCTGTGAAATTCTCTATATTTCAATCAAGAAAGCTTGAATGAAGGTCTTCTGATATGAGACTTGGAATTCTGTGTATTTCACATATAACAATTTGGGGAGAAATGTTCTCATATGAAATATGAAATCTTAATTATTCACTTATGAAATTTTTTCTAGATTTGTACACATGAAACTTATATGCAGGTCAGGAAGAAACAGTTAGAACTGAACATGGAACAACAGACTGGTTCCAATTAGGAAAAGGAGGACCGCAAGCCTATATATTGTCACCCTGCTTATTTAAATTATATGCAGGGTACATCACGAGAAACATTTGGCTGGAAGAAGTGCAAGCTGGAATCAAGATTGCTGGGAGAAATATCAATAACCTCAGATATGCAGATGACACCACCCTTATGGCAGAAAGAGAAGACGAACAAAACAGCCTCCAGAAGAAAGTGAAAGAGGAGGGTGAAAAAGTTGGCTTAAAGCTCAACATTAACAAAACAAAGATCATGGCATCTGGTCCCATCACTTCATGAGAAATAGATGGTGAAACAGTGGAAACAATGTCAGACTTTATTTTTGGGGGCTCCAAAATCACTGCAGATAATGAGCAGCCATGAAATTAAAAGATACTTACTCATTGGAAGAAAAGTTATGACCAAGCTAGAAAGCATATGCAAAAGCAGAGATATTACTTTGTCAAGAAAGGTTCATCTAGTCAAGGCTATGGTTTTTCCAGTGGTCATATATGGATGTGACAGTTGGACTGTGAAGATTGTTGAGCACTGAAGAACTGACGCTTTTGATCTGTGGTGTTGGAGAAGACTCTTGAGAGTCCCTTGGACTGCAAGGAGATCCAACCAGTGCATTTGGAAGGAGATCAGCCCTGGGATTTCTTTGGAAGGACTGATGCTACAGCTGAAACTCCAGTACTTTGGCCACCTCATAGGAAGAGTTGACTCATTGGAAAAGACTCTGATGATGGGAGAGATTGGGGACAGTAGGAAAAGGGGATGACAGAGGATGAGATGGTTGGACAGCATCACTGACTCGATGGAAGTGAGTTAGAATAAACTCCAGGAGATGGTGATGGACAGGGAGGCCTGGCATACTGCAATTCATGGGGTTGCAAAGAGTCAGACACGACTGAGTGACTGAACTAAACTGAACTGAACTGTATACATGAAATAGAGAATTTTCAATGAATCAGAAATTGATATTTGAGCTAAAACATCAAATAGGTACAGCTATATTTCATGTATTTCCTGAATAACAGAAAGGGTTCTCTGTATTTCTTTGAAAAAAGTCTGGGTGAAGATTTCTCTGCATGAAATAGGGGATTAGCATATTTTACACATGCAAAACCAAAACACTTATGATTATACAGTGGAAGTGATAAATAGATTCAGGGGATTCTATCTGATAGACAGAGTGCCTGAAGACCTATGGGTGGAGGCGTGACATTGTACAGTAATCAGGGATAAAGACCATTCCCATATAAAAGAAATGCAAAATGACAAAGTGATGAGGCCTTGCAAAGATCTGAAAAGACCAAAGACGCTAAACAAAAACGGGAAAATGAAAACAATACCCATTTCAATGCAGAGTCCCAAAGAATAGCAAGGAGAGATAAAACTTTCCTCAGTTATCAAAACCAGTTAATAGAGGAAATAAATAGAATGGGAAAGCCTGCAGATCTCTTCAAGAAAATCAGAGATACCAAGGGCACATTTCATGCAAAGAGGGGCACAATAAAGGACAGAAATGGTACGGAGATAACAGAAGCAGAAGCTATTAAGAAGAGGAGGGAAGAATACACAGATGAACTATGCACAAAAGATCTTCATGACCCAGTTAAGCACAATGGTGTGATCACTCACCTAGAGCCAAACGTCCTGGAATGCAAAGTCAAGTCGGACTTTAGAAGCATAACTATAAACAAAGCTCATGGAGGTGATGGAATTCAGTTGAGCTCTTTCACATTCTAAAAGATGATGTTGTGAGTGTGCTGCCCTCCATATGCCAGCAGATTTGGAAGACACAGCTGTGGCCAGATGACTGGAAAAGTTCAGTTTTCATTCCAACCACTATAAAAGGTAATCCATCGAATGTGCAAACTACTGCTTAACTGCACTCATCTCACACATTCGCAAAGTATTGCTCAAAATTCCCAAAGCCAGGCTTCAATAGAATGTGAACCATGAGCTTCCAGATGTTCAAGCTGGATTTAGGAAGGTCAGAAAAACCTGAGATCAAATTACCAACACACGTAGGGTTATCAAAAAAGCAAGAGAACACCAGAAAAACATCTACTCCTTTTTGACTATGCCAAAGTCTTGTTTGTGTAGATCACAACAAAACATTTTAAATTCTTCTAAACATGGGACTACTAGAGTATGTTATATGCCTCCTGATAAATCTGTATGCAGCTCAAG
The DNA here is from genome assembly GCF_002263795.3 of Bos taurus. NCBI lineage: Eukaryota > Metazoa > Chordata > Mammalia > Artiodactyla > Bovidae > Bos > Bos taurus. The sequence goes on from NC_082638.1 coordinate 28,106,699, forward strand.
AAGTAACAGTCAGAAAAGGAAATGGAACAACAGACAGGTTCTGTGTTGGGAAAGGAATATTTCAAGGCTGTACTGTCAACCTCTTTATTGAACTTACATGAAGAGTTCATCACACAAAATGCCAGACTGAATGAAACAGGGTTTGGGATCAAGTTTTCTGGGAGAAATATTAATAACATCAGATATGCATATGGCACGATTCATGTAGCAGAACACGGAAAGAACTACAGAGTATCTTGAGGAAAGTAAAAGAGGAGAGTGATTCAGGTGACTTAAAACTCAACATTCAAAATGAGATTCATGGCATCTAGTCCCATCACTTCATGGCATAAAGATGGGGAACCAACGGAAACACTGAGAAACTTTATTTGGGGGGAGCAGGTTCCAAAATCACTGAAGATGGTGACTCTGTTCAGGAAATTAAAATATGCTTTCTGCTTAGAAGAAAAGTTACAACCAGGCTAGACGGCACATTATAAAGCAGACAAAGGTCAGTCTCATCAAAGCTATGTACAGAGATGAGAATTGGACCTAAAGAATCTTGACCTCCAAGGAATCGATGCTCTTGATATGTGGTGTTAGAGAAAACACTTGAGAGTCCCTTGGACTGCAAGGAAATGAAAGGAGTCAATTCTAAAGGAAATCAGTTCAGAATATTGATTGGAAGGGCTGATGCTGAAACTGGATCCTGGATATTTTAGCCACCTGAAATGAAAGGCTGACTCATTGGGAAAGAACCTGATGCTGAGAAAGATTGAAGTGTGGAGGAGAGGGTGACGACAGAAGATGAAATTCTTGGTGGCATCACGGAATCAGTGGTTATGGGTTTGAGCAGGCTCTATGAGTTGGTGATTGACAGGGAAGCCTGGCATGCTGCAATCCATGGGGTCAGAAGTCGGACTGGACTAAGTACTTAATGATACTCACCATACTTACTTAGGTTCTCAGCAAAATGAAAATGGTAAAGAACTCTCTTACCTATCAATTGAATCCTGACGATGGGACCTCACCAATCCTGAGGAATGGTCATTGCAAATAGATGTTATCTAAAACAATTTCTGCCTATTACTTTAGTGATGACACAAAGCAAGCACATTATGGTAATCATGCCTTCGTTAACCTTCCCTAACCAAGACAATAGGCTGCACTAGCTATTGGGGAGCTTACAGGATCACAAGGTCTCCTGTAAATGGTTGGAGCCACCTGGGCCTTTCCCACAGAGGGTTTGAGATGTGATGAGGTCACCTTTTCCATGGCAAAAATTCTCATCTATGGCCACCAGTCTTACTGCCAGTCCTCTGAATTTGTGAGAATCCCACAAGACCAATTCTAGCTTGCAAAGTATACATCTGCTTAAAAAACAAACAAAAGGATAAAATCCAGTCCAAACTGAAGTGCCTAAGGATAATCAAATGGTCCTCAGTTCTATGAAGGGCCATTAGGGCCACAAAAGCACGGGTCCAGGCAAGTTCATTGTTAACACCTGCAGCCCTTCAAAGGACATGTCCTGGTAATGGATAAAGATTGTAGATTGTAAGTCCTCTACCGATTTGAGAAATTGTGTCAACAAGACCTCTGAACCTCCCATCTTAGCCAAGCCTAAAAGACAGAATATGTGCATATCAGGCCCAAGACACATTCAACTGGGAATATTTGGAGGTAACAGTACCAGGTATAGGACACTATAGAGAAGGTGTACACAAAAATGAAATAATAAAAAAAAGCCTTTTGTGCCAGTTTCAGACTGAAAATGTGCATTTCCCAGATGCCCAAGTGAACAGGATTCAAGTCACTAATAACACTCAACGTAGCCACATGTCAATGCAGATTCCCACTAGGTAACTTCAGAAGCTTCTGTGCAGGCCTGTCTTCAGCCTTTGCTTTCCATTCATAAATTGTGTTCATTCAATCAGCAGACAGTATGAAATATAGGCAATGGGTAGGCACCCACGGAAGATGATGAAGACTGTAAGAACAAAGTATCTTTTCAGGGCAAGGGACAGACAACACCACAGGTTGGTGATAAGATGGAGGAAGTTGGAGAGGAGAATGAAGGGCAGATTTCAGATCTAGCTTCTGGACATTTAGGGTGATGGCAGCTGCTCCAGACCTGGCTGCAGGCCTTGAGGAGATATTTCCAAATGTAATAAATTAATGTGGTCTCTGTCCTTTATGAGCTTTTACAACCTTAAAGCCTCAGCCTATGATACTATACCAAGTAGAGAGTCATAGCTTAGAAATTCAAGAGATATTAATTTAGGGAGGGTGTGTGAGACTTGTCGGAGATGTGTTCTATCAGACATGTTCTAACATTTAGCATAATTAACTGGGCTCGAGCCAGGACTCACTTATATGCATGTAGACTGCTATCTTAGGAAAATTCCAATTATGAGATCATATAACCTGATATCTGGGATTTCACTTTCTTGGTGAGTACTTCTCCACTTAAGAAAAAGGAAGATAGCACTAGTTAGAAGGTACGTCTTTGTATTAGGACTTTTCTATCAATTTCCCAACTCTACCAATTGTTCTAGGTAACTTCCTGACACTACTAAATATGGCCAACTATATAGTATCTCCTCCTGCCATACTAGAGGCACTACAGTAAGTGTAAAGGCAGATAACACACACAAGTACATTTATAGCTCATGATTCTTTGCTAATTTTCTTTTCAGTTGATGTATCCATAGGTGTGAGTGGGGTATTAAAGTCCCCCATTATAATTGTGGTACTGTTAATTCCCCCTTTCCTACTTCCTTGCATTTGCCTTGCATCTTGAGGTGCTCCTAAATGGCACAATGGACTAGTTACACCTAATTGTTATACATAGGCATTACACTCATTAGTAATGGAATCACCTTTTTCCAGTGCAGGCCTGAGCCCAAGTCTTGGTCCCTGCACAAAAGCAGGCTGTATCCTTCCCATGTTCAAACCGTGAGAAACACTCCTGAGCCCACATCTCGGTCACTGCACTGAACTAGGCTGGGTCCAGCAGTTGCTCAAACCCTTGGAAAATACTCATGAGTCCACATCTCGGTCACTGCACTGAACCAGTCTAGGTTCTTCCTTAGTTAGTCCCCCGACACATACCTCTGAACCAACATCTCGGGCCCTGCCCTGAAGCAGGTTGGTCCTTCCCATGTTCAAGCCCCGACAAATGCTCCTGAGCCAACCTCTCGGTCACTGCACTGAACTAGGCTCGCTCCTACACTTGAATCTCATGCCCTGCACAAGATCCAGTCTATGTCTTGCCCTTGTTAGATCCCCCAACACATACACCTGAGCCCACATTTCAGTCCCCGCACTGAAGCAGGCTGAGTCCTGCCTTTTGTTCAAGCCTCCAGCAAACAACCGTGAGCCCACAACTCGCTCCCTGCCCCTGAAATTAGGTCTGTCCTGCCCTTGTTCAATCCCCCAGAAAACACTCCTGATCCCTCATCTCACTCCCTGCTCTGAGACCCCGATAAATACTCCTGAACCTACGTCTTAGTTCGTGCACTGAACCAGTCTAGGTCATGCCCTTGTTAGATCCACCAACACATACTGCTGAGCGCACATCTCAGTCCCTGCACTAAACTAGGCTGGGCCCTGCCCTTGTTTAAGACCCCAACAAACACTCTTGTGTCTATATCACATCCCCAGCACTGAACCAGTCTAGATCATGCCCTTGTTAGATCCCCCAACACATACTCCTCAACCCACATCTCGGTCCCTGCACAAAAGCAGTCTGGGTCCTGCCCTTGTTGAAGACCCTGACAAACACTCCTGAGCCTGCATCTCAGTCCCTGCACTGAACTAGGCTGGGTCCTGCCCCTGTTCAAACTCCCGACAAACATTCCAGAGCCAACATCTCTGTCCATGCACTGTCCATGTTCAAGCCCCCTGGCAAACAATCCTGAGCCGACACCTAGCTCCCTGCCCCTGAACTAAGGTGTGTCCTCCCCTTGTTCAACTCTCTGCCCCCCAGGAAACACCCCTGATCCCACATATCACTCCCTGCACTGAAGCCACCTGGGCCCTACCCTTGTTCAAGACCCTGACAAATACTCTGGAACCCACATGTCAGTCCCTGCACTGAAGCAGATGGGTTCTTGCCCATGTTCAAGCCACGACAAATACTCCTGAGCCCACATATCACTCACTACAATGAACTAGGCTGGGTCCTACACTTGTTCAAGACCCTGACAAACACTCCTGAGCCAACATCTCGGTCACTGCACTGAACGAGTCTGCTGCTACCACTGCTAAGTCTCTTCAGTTGTGTCCGACTCTGTGCGACCCCATATATGGCAGCCCACCAGGCTCCCCCATCCCTGAGATTCTCAAGACAAGAACACTAGAGTGGGTTGACATTTCCTTTTCCAAGAATGAGAGTGAAAGTGAAGTCGGTCAGTCGTGTCCAACTCTTAGTGACCCTGTGGACTGTAGCCCACCAGGCTCCTCCATCTATGGGATTTTCCAGGAAAGAGTACTGAAGTGGGGTGCCATTGACTTCTCCGACTGAACGAGTCTAGGTCCTGCCATTGTTCGATCCCCCTACACATACTCCTGAGGCCACATCTCGGTCTCAGCACTGAACTAGGCTGGGTCCTGCCCTTGTTCAAACCCACGACAAACACTCCTGAGCCTGCATCTCGGTCACTGCACTGAACTAGGCTGGGTCCTGCCCTTGTTCAAACCCTCAACAAACACTCCTGAGCATGCATCGCAGTCCATGCACTGAACTAGGCTGGGTCCTGCCCATGTTCAACTCCCTGACAAAAACTCCTGAGTCAACATCTCCATCCCTGCACTGAATCAGGATGGTTTCTGCCTCTGTTCAAGCCCTGACAAACAATCCTGAGCTGACGACTCGCTCCTTGCCCCTGAACTAAGGTGAGTCCTTCCCTTGTTCAAACCCCCAGAAACACTACTAAGCCCTCATCTCACGAACTGCACTGAACTAGGCTGGGTCCAGACCTTGTCGAAATCCTTGACAAAAACTCCTAAGCCCACATCTCAGTACCTGCACTAAAATAGGCTGGGTCAAGCCCTTGTTCAACCCCCCCGACAAACACTCTTGAGCCTCCATCACCATCCCTGCACTGAACCAGGCTGTGTCCTGCACTTGTTCAAGACCCTGACAAACTACTCCTGAGCCAACATCTTGGTTCCTTTACTGAACCAGGATAGTTCCTGCCTTTGTTCAAGCCCCGGCAAACAATCCTGAGCCGAAAACTCTCTCCCTGCCACTGAAGTAAGGTGTGTCCTCCCCTTGACCAATACCCCAGGAAACACTACGAGCCCATATCTCATTCACTGCACTGAAGTACGCTGGTCCCTGCCCTCATTCAAATCCCTGACAAACACTCCTGAGCCAACATCTCCATCCCTGCACTTAACTAGAATGGTTTCTACTTTGTTCAAGCCCCCACAAAACCAACCTGAGCTGACAACTCGCTGCCTGCCCCTGAACTAAGGTGTGTCCTCCCCTTTTTCAATCCCCCTGGAAACACTCCTGTGCCCGCATCTCACGCTCTGCCTTGAAGCCGCCTGGTTCCTGCCCTTGTTCAAGACTTTGATAAATGCTCTTGAACCCACATTTCGGTCCCTGCACTGAAGCAGGTGGGTCCTGCCCACGTTGAAGCCCTGACAAACACTTCTGAGCCCACATCTCGCTCCCTACACTGAACTGGGCTGAGTCCTACACTTGTTAAGATTAGATCAGTCGCTCAGTCATGTCTGGCTCTTTGCGACCCCATGAATCTCAGCACGCCAGGCCTCCCTGTCGAACACCAACTCCAGGAGTTCACTGAGACTCACGTCCATCGAGGCAATGATGCCATCCAGCCATCTCATCCTCTGTGGTCCCCTTCTCCTCCTGCCCTCAATCCCTCCAAGCATCAGAGTCTTTTCCAATGAGTCAACTCTTCGCATGAGGTGGCCAAAGGACTGGAGTTTCAGCTTTAGCATCATTCTTCCAAAGAAATCCCAGGGCTGATTTCCTTCAGAATGGACTGGTTGGATCTCCTTGCAGTCCAAGGGACTCTCAAGAGTCTTCTCCAACACCACAGTTCAAAAGCATCAATCCTTAGGTGCTCAGCCTTCTTCACAGTCCAACTCTAACAACTATACATGACTACAGGAGAAACCATAGCCTTGACTAGACTGATTTTGAATATGCTATCTAGGTTGGTCATAACTTTACTTCCAAGGAGTAAGCATCTTTTAACTTCATGGCTGCAGTCACCATCTGCAGTGATTTGGAGCCCAGAAAAATAATGTTTGCCTCTTTTTCCACTATTTCTTCATCTATTTCCCATGAAGTGATGGGATTGGAGGCCATGATCTTTATTTTCTGAATGATGAACTTTAAGCCAATTTTTTCACTCTCCACTTTCACTTTCATCAAGAGGCTTTTCAGTTCCTCTTCACTTTCTGCCATAAGTGTGGTGTCATCTGCATATCTGAGGTTATTAATATTGCTCCCGGCAATCTTGATTCCAGCTTGTGTTTCTTCCAGTCCAGCGTTTCTCATGATGTATTCTGCATGTAAGTTAAATAAACAGTGTGACAATATACAGCTTTGGGGTATTCCTTTTCCTATTTGAAATGAGTCTGTTGTCCCATGTCCAATTCTAACTCTTGCTTCCTGACCTGCATACAAATTTCTCAAGAGGCAGATCAGGTGGTCTGGTATTCCCATCTCTTTCAGAATTTCCCACACTTTACTGTGATCCACACACTTGTTCAAGACCCTTACAAACACTCCGGTGCCAATATCTTGTTCCCTGCACTGAAATAGGCTGGGTTCAGCACTTGCAGAGGTCCCCTGCAAATGCTCCTGAACCCACATCCTGGTCCCTGCACTGAGGCAGGCTGGGTCCTGCCCTTGTTGAAACCCCTGACAAACACTCCTGAGCCCACACATCAGAAACTTCACTGAACCAGGCCAGGAACTGCACATATTCAAGTCCCTGACCAACTGTTCTGGGCCTGCATCTGACTCAAAGGCTGGTTTCTGGTCTTATTTAAGCCCCAGCAAGCAATCCTGAGCCCACAAATTGCTCCCTGACCCTGAATTAAGGTGTGTGCTCCCCTTGTTCAATCCCCCAGGAAACACTACTGAGCCTGCATCTCACTCGCTGCCCTGAACCAGGGTGGGTCCCTCCAAAGTTCAAGCCATGACAAATACTGCTGAGCCAACATCCCGGTTCCTGCACCAAACCAGGCTGGTTCCTGCCCATATCAACCACGACAAACACTCCTAAGACCACATCTTGGTTCCTGCACTGATAGCGGCTGGGTCCTGCCCATATTCAAGCCCAGACAAACACTCCTGACCCCATTTTTTGCCCCTGAACTGGACTAGGCTGGGTCCTACATATGTTCAAGACCCTGACAAACACTGCTTGGCGTGCATTTGACTCTCAGGCTGATCTCGTTCCCTACACTGAACTAGGCTAGGTCCAGCACTTGCTGAAATCCATGGGAAATACTCCTGAGCCCATATCTGGGTCCCTTCTCTGAACCAGGCCGGGTCCTGCCCTTGTTCAAGCACCCGAAAAACACTCCTGAGCCCACATCTCGGTCCCTGCACTGATCGCGGCTGGATCCACCCCTTGTTCATCCAGACAGACACTCCTGAGGCCACATCTCAGTCGCTCCAATGAACCAGGCTGGGTCCTGCCTTTGTTCAAGCCCCCAACAAACACTCTTGAGCCCACATCTCAGTCCTTGCACTGAATCAGGTGGGTCCTGTCCATGTTCAAGCTCTTTGTAGAATGCATGTATCATATATCAGGACTATAGGATGGCTGGCTTAGCTTGGTCCTCTTGCTGCTCCAGGCCCCACAGGCTTGGGTGACAGGGCAGGCTGGGATGTGTTCTCACATGGAGAACAGTACCACTTTGAAAGGGTCTCAATAGGGTAAATGGCAGACATGCATGTCTCCGACACCGGTGAGTCATGGAACTTAAGGGGAACTGTCTTTAGAGTCTCCCTGGCAGGCATTCGAACAAGGTTCAGGGAGTTCCCTCATGCCAGCAGAGCGGGCCCCATTTCTCCCTCTGTGCAAAGTGTGGCCAAGCCACCTCAGGCCTGTGCAGTGTTCACATCTGTCCAGCGAGGGAGGGAGGGTCGCACGTCCAATTCTGCAGTTCAGCAGTGACCGCCCACTGTTGGCTCTCAAGGTTGAGAAAGCACTCTCCGAACGTGTGGACTAAAACCGTCTAATCTCCCATTGCTGCAACTCACTCAGGACGCGAAGGGCTTGCAAAGGATAAGCGTCTTTTCTGAGAGCTGCTGTCCAGAGAGTGGCAGACGGCAACAACACTACTTAGAGAGACAGAGACACACAGACATCAGCCCCTGGTACACATACAGAAGGATTGCCCCAAACAGTGCTATGCCGGAAGCAAAGATAGAGAGACAAAGAGTGAGCTCTGCACCCTAAGGCTCTGGTCTCCCTGAACAGTGAAGATCAACTGTAGCAAATTTGGGGTTTTTTCCCTACTCCCCTAGCATCAGGACAGCAACAGGCTCCCTGTCCCATGAAGAAAAGTATCCAGCCATTTGGCACCCCTGCATATCCTTGGGATAGTCGGGGAGAGCTCCCAGTTATTGCCGGTTCTAGGGGACACAGAAGTGTATTGTTTGGATTGCGGAGCAGGAACCCGTGGTTGGAATTTCCAGAGCCAGGTCAATGACAGCGCCTGGGGCTACCCCAGCCATATGCAAAACCCTCTACATTTCTGGGGCAGAATCTGGCCACGTCGGGGCACCGGAGCACAGGAACCGCGGAAGATGCCCTCCGGTCTAGGGGCATGTCCATAAGGGTGCCGCCCACTACCCTCTCCGCCTTTGGTCTAGATTTGGGCAAGGAGCCTGTGCGTGGCTCACAGCCTAGGCTCCTGCCTGTTTTCCGCTGATGTCCCAGGGCCCGTTCACCCTGGCCTGGGCTGTGCGGCACCCCTTTCCTTGGCCTCACGCCATCCCCAACACACCAATCCCCGCCTCCCGACGATCCCCCTCACTCCCCACCCCCAAAGAGCTAGTGGGTCCCACAGGTTTACTGCAGCCTGGGCCACCATTATGCACCATTGTCTGTGCTGTTATATCATGTCCCTTCACATCTGCCCCAGCTTGGGCCAAGAGGAGCGTGAGAGGCAATCAAAGGAAGGCGGGAGTGTCCTGGAACCCCCGACCTTCTTAGCTGTGAGCCCCAGTACTCAGGAAGAAACCCCCACCCCTCATCCCTGGATCTGCCGTCCTGATGCTGTGTGCAGCTGGAACCTTGCAACCACCAGTTGTCACGCCAGGTGAAGAAGCCATCCTCTCTAGGGTGGAGGCAGTGCAAGACAGCGAGACCCTGGTGGACAGAGACGTGGCAGGTATCGGGTGGAAGTTCCAGCTGCTTGCAGAAGACATCATGGAAGAGGTGGAAGCTGTGGCAGATGAGCAGTGGGAACAGTGGTTCTCCCAAGAGCTGGAGGAGAAGACGGTGAAGGAGCAAGGCCAGGACAGGCCGGGAGGCCCGAGTGAGCACCAAGTGCTAGATGTCCTGAAGGCACTGGCCGCCCTGCAGGTGGAACTGAGCTCTGAGTGTGAGCAAAACCACAGGGCCTACCATCAGAGGAGGAAGCATCACTTGGCTTGGGGGAGTGCCATCATCCAGGGCATCCCTGGCTTCTGAGCCAAAACTGTATCCTTTCTGCTGCTCCTTTGGGTCCGCTGCTCATGAGAAGGAGGAGATGGGGCAGGAGCAGGAGGAGGGGGAGGGGCGAGGGCACAGGAAGGGCACTGGAGGCCCCTGAAAGAAATGTGGTCCTGGGCAATTGGCAAGCTCCAAAGGCCCAGCCGAGTAGGATCCGGGCAGGGCTACATATGTACACGTTGCAGCCATACCTTTGAGTGTCTCCTTCAGGCCTGCATCTGAGGAGGAGCATCATCTGAGGCCTCCAAGTCAGGAATGACCAGAGATGGTACACCAGAGCAGCATCGGCACACAGTTATTGCTGTAAATGCGGGTGATCCTGGCATATAGCTGAGACATGTGAGTCATTCATATGCACACACACAACACACACACACATACATACACACGTACACACACACACACACACACACACACACAACCCCTTTGCTTTCAAACACGGATTGTCACAGGACTGCAAATCTGACCATGTAAGCAGTGACATGCCACTACCCAGCATACACAGGTCTGGAGGAGAACAGTAGTGGTCAGAAATAGCCCCTGCTTGGAGAATGCAGACCACCTCAGATGCACACCACAACAAGGGGCCCAGAGCCATGAGCCTGTCTGATGGTATGGCAAAGCCTGATGACATCAGTGGTGGCCAGGTAACAGGCAGTACCCAGCTCCTTGCAGATGCCTTTTCCAGTATCCTTGTTCCACCCCAGACTAGGACTGATGCTCCTGGCTCTTTTTGGCCTGGCATGTAGCTCCCTGAATGGCTTCTTGACCTAAAGCAGAATATTAGCCACCCTCAAGTTTCCGTCATGATCAGCAACCAAGATCAAGACTTTCTCCGCTACATGATAGACTTGAACCTCAGTGAGGGAGACTGAGGAAGGGTGGGTATGGGACCTGGTGGGGAGTGGGAGGATCCTGTTAGCCATGTTGCTGCACTGTGAGACTTTAGAGAGGCGTCGTGGAAGCTGTTAATGCCTGCCTGGGAGGCAAGCTGAGGCCCCTAGAAGTTTGCAACTTTTCCCTCCTCCCTATCCTGGCAGGTGCAGGTGCGGAACCATCTGCAGTCCCCCTGCAAGCTGGTCTTTTCCTTTCAGAACAACTCCTACTTCTTGAACACCATGATCATTAAGGAGTATTACCTTGACATCACTGGTAAAACGTGGCTCCCAGGGTGATGAATGTGGGTGTGCAAGCATGTAGATGCTCCACCTGTGGTGTCCACCCCAGTCTCCCCTGTCTTTCCCCAGGGTACAGGGCATGTCATTCCACTCCAGTCCACTGGTTCTAGGACTTTGAATGGGGATCCCCCAGCCACAGTCTAGACACCAGGAGCCTTAATTTTCTCAACTGGCTTTCAGACCACAATGGCCCAGAATCGAACAGGATTGCTGATGTGGGGTTGCTTTGGGCCTGCACAAAGTTGATGATTGATGGTGGAGTTCTTGGCTGCTCATGGGAAGGTTCGGGGCCTGGTCAGCCCTGGGTTGACCTTGCTCGGGTTGCCAGCAGCTCATCAGCAATGACGTGTGGGATGATCCCCTGAAGTACTACCTCAGGGAGGAAGGTTCTTCCATCAGAGATAACTGACAGAAACACATGTAGTGAGGGGGTCTGGAGGTAGGCCCTGAGGGACAGCCTTATCGTAGCCGGGACACTATCCTTTCCCAAATGGGATGCTCAGGCTCATGCAAGCTGGCTGCAGAGCCGGCATTTGGGTTATGCATGTAGCAGGTGACTTGCTGAGACTGGGGGCATGGGGGACTCGGTGTGTCTGTGAGTGAAGTAAGTCTCCCTCAAGTCAGCTATGGTTGCAGCTCGAGAGTCCTAGGTGATACCTAGGTGATACCCTATTCCTCTAGAGGCCTAGAGGAAGGGTGAATTAAGGGTCTGTGTCAGAATCATCCGTCCCTGGGTCCTGCCATCCTCCAGCCTCCTGCTGCTCACTGAGTTTGAGATTAACTGGGCCCTTCACTCCCGCCCCTTACCCTGCAATGGCCTATCATTGAAAGGGCATCCTCTCAGTGGTCCCAATGCACCTGTGTGCTGACTTTGGGATCTTGGGTGAATTTCCACATTCACCACTCAGATCTCACCACCACCACCACACATGCTGCGCTCGAAGTGGCTTCAGGCTGCCTTGGGAAAATCGGATGAATTTGGGAAGAGGTGGACAGGGAGCCCCAAAGGCAGGACATGATGCCGACTGACACCATCTCTGACATTGCTGGACATGGGCGTCTTCAGCTCCTGAAACACCTGCATTCCCTGTTTGCATTTGTGTCCCCATGCCAAGCATGTGTGTATACACACATGTGCTTGTGTTGGCTGTGTTTATGTGTGTGTTTTTGTGTATCCAGCCCAGGGCAGATGCAGAGATGAAGGCGACAGGAAAGGAGGTGCTGAGTAACCAGAAGAGGAGGCACGAGGCGTTCCCAGTCTGAAGGTGGTTTGTTCCGTATCTCTGCACTGACCCTGTCCAGGATGGGAATGAAGAAAGGATGGCCAGTGGTAACTCCCATCCATGGCTCCAGATATCTGCAATTAGACCAAACACAAAACACGCTCACCATTTCTACTGTGTTGTTGTGTGTGTTTGGACTGGGAAAAGGGATTCATGGTCTGAGGGTTCACTCAGGGCATATCAGGTGGGGTGGGACTTTGAAACCACTGCCTATGGATCCCTGAGTCTGGGGGAACACTGCTGGCCTGTTGAAATGGTGGATGTGGTTATGGCAAGACCCAGAATGGTGAGGAGGCTAAGATTGCCTGATGCACTGGAGACTTGTTCCACACATGTGAGAGGGAGAACTGGAAAGGTCCTGGGCCAGTGCTGCCCAGGAGCAGCCCTTCAACCAGCACACTCCCTCCCTGAGGGTGGCACACACTGTGACACAAAACGGGAGACATGCTAAAGTAAGCTGTACCTGCAAACCCACAGGCATCCTAGGAGAGACAGGATGTGAGCGTGGCATGCCTCCAGGCACTTCCAGCCTGCCTCCCTGGCAGTGCAGAAAGGCGAGGAAATCACAGGTGGTTGTACGTGTTTGACCCTCTGCCCGGATGAGCCTATGAGGGAGGGAACGGAGTGAGTAAGGAGTAATTGCATGTCCCAAAGGACCTCAGGAGAGTGGGAGACAGGGAAGCCCCTGGGGGCAGTTCGGGGCCTGCTGGTTTTCAGGGTCCAGGGTCTAGGCAATAGCCGTCCTGCCAAAGATACCCCATGGTGCATGCTGAAAGTCCTGACGAGAATTCCTTCTTTCCTCTGGGGTCTTGCCACTGGCTTTGGGGGCCTGAGGGGCAAAAGTGTGCATCTGCATTTGAGAGAATTTGAGCAGTCTCGATGAAGCAAAATCTCTGATTTAGTCATAGGGGATCTGAAACCAGGTGACACTCAGAGGGAAGCTGCATTCCAGGTGACCGTCTTGGACACTCCTGGGCCCAACTTGGGGCTGGCTTCCTTGGCATGTGGGCTGTGTAGGCAAGCAGAGATGCGTGTCTGTAGGGAGTCCTACCTGGGCCTAATGAGAGCAACTGAAAGACAGTCTTGACATTTAGCAAATCACTGTGGCCTGGGTGGTTCAAGCCCTCTTGGTGCCTTTGAGCTAGAAAAGCTGCTTTCTGCCCAAAGGAGGCATGAGCTGTGGGCCCAGAAAAGGAAAGTTTTGCAGGGCATCATCTGTTCGGGGACTCCGTGTTCATGGGTACTGTTAAACAGAAGGGAGGACGTGTAGGGATGCCACCTTACCTTTATGGCCTCAGGTTCCAATCTTTGTATCTGAGGAGACCCTGTGTCCATGTGCACCTTTCTCACAACATTGGATAAGACCCAGGCCTATCACAGTCTCTTGGGGCTCTTGGAGGCTCTTTGGCCTTTTCCTGCTACATGGAGTTAGCACTTGGGGGCACATGTAGACAGGAGCACACAGAAAGCTACACGGAGAGAAAGAACAGAAGGCCTCACTCAGAATGTTGTTGGCCATAAAGGGTTGTAGGCTAGCAAGAGGGACACAACATTGACAAGGAATGACCTAGATAGGTGCACACCGAGAGAGAGCTTCTCCGAGTCACCTGAGCCCAAAGGTCCTTGTTTTCTGTCCCCACATGGATCAGACCAATGTGACTGGTACTGTGAAGCTGTCCAAGGTGATGGGAGAATGCAGAACGCAAGCGCATGTCATACAGCTGTTCATGGCGAGTGCTTCCAACCCGCTCGCTGCTCTGCAGGTCAGTCCGTGTCACTAGCAAATGCCAAGATTTTGTAACCTTTGAGGATAAGTCACAGAGTTAGATGGAGAAGGCAATGGTACCCCACTCCAGTACTCTTGCCTGGCAATTCCCATAGACAGAGGAGCCTGAGAGGCTGCAGTCCTATGCAGGGGTCGCGAAGAGTCGGACATGATTAAGCGACTTCCCTCTCACTTTTCACTTTCATGCATTGGAGAAGGAAATGGCAACCCACTCCAGTGTTCTTGCCTGGAGAATCCCCAGGACGGGGGAGCCTGGTGGGCTGCCATCTATGGGGTCACATAGACTCAGACTTGACTGAAGTGACTTAGCAGCCGTAGCAGCACAGAGTTAGAAGTGCAAGGTGACATGATTAATTAACAAGTGAAAGGAAACAACCAGGACAAAGAAAGTTACTTTTTCGTTGTGAGTACAAAGGTGCTTACCAAAATTCATATTCCTAGAGAAGAAAGCTTGTAATTCTGCACGTGTGCAAGTTTCCTCTCAGGGATGTTACTGTGTACACGTACATGTGTGTGCTCACATGCGCATAGAAGTCCCTGCCAGTGTGCTTGTGAGTATGAGCTTCCAGAATTGACCTAGCCAGGTGATGGAAGTTGGATAGCAAAAACATGAAGATCTTAGAGAAAGGTACATAAACTCTGGCCAGCAGAAGCACTGAAGCCAGGGATTCGATCCCCTTTATCTCACTGAGCAAACACGTTCTAAGTGGGATCACAGGGGTGCACCCAGGATGTGTGGCAGAAAGTAGTGGCAGGAAAAAAGAGCCCGGGGAGTGTGCAGAGAAAAGTCCACTACATCTGCAGTTTGTGAAAAGCAGAAAATGTACCAGGAAGGAGAAACTGTACTTAATTAATTGAGATATCTAGCTAAGGAGATTTCCAGCCAAACAGCCAAAAGTGCTTCCTGATTTCTTCTTGCTGCCTATAGTAAAATATAAAGGGAAATTTAAAAAAAATATATTTAAGAGAAAGACTATTAAAAAATAAGACAAAACTTCCTGAATTGGAAATTTTCTAGTCTTTTAACATGACAGAGGATGCTAAAATTAATGGCTCTCAAGCAAGGTTCTATCCAGGGCATTGAGATAAGGTGGTCTAAATATAACATTTTATAGCACCTATACATCAATTCTTATTCCTTTATTTATTTTTAATAAAGGTGGTCTAAAGATGAGTGTGACTGTAAAATTCTTTGTTAAGCCTCAGAAAGCTGGAAGGGGATGCTTCATGGCATTATTTAGGCAGGCCAATGCCCTCCAAAGAGTTTAGGGGTGTCACTCAGAGATCATTTCAGTCACACAATAAGACTTCTACCAGGTTTCAGGGTGTTATCCCTCAGCTATCTCAGCAGAAAACCAAGACAGACTAGGTCTTATTATGAAGACATGTGTGATGGTGGCTTTGGAGTGGGGTGCTTTGCCATGAAAACCAGTAAGACTATCAGGAGACACACCAAGTTTTTAAAATAACATATTTAAGTTCAGATTGGACTGAAAGGACCAGCAATAGTACAAAATAAGAGACCTGTGGACTTCTACCTTCGACAAGCAGAAAGAAGGCTAGGGAGACTGTTTCACTGTAACCATATACTATCCACCTTTCATGCAATGGAATCATGTCAGAGGGCAGAATTAAAAATTCAGAGACTGAAGCCTAGGAAGTTTCCAGGCCTTAAATCCTAATCAAAGGACTGCCAACAAGAACCTGTGGGATTTCAGAACTGCTACTGTTGACTCCTATCTTCCCTCCCCTTTCTGGAACAGGAGTGTCTATGAAGGTTATCTATGCCTGACACAGCACTGTATGTTGGCTGTGAAATGAGCAGATCAACTCATCTCTTTTGCTCACAGATCATCAGGTCTACAGGAATTACACTTTTATAATTTGAACTGATGTGTTAGAGATGACTTGAGAGTCTCATGGACTGCAAGGAGATCAGACCAGTCAATCCTAAAGTAAAGCATTCCTGCATATTCATTGGAAGGACTGATGCTGAAGCTGCAGCTCCAATACTTTAGCTACCTGATGCGAAGAAGTGACGCATTGGAAAAGTCCCTGACGTGGGAAAGATTGAAGGCCGGAGAAGGGGACGGCAGAGGATGAGATGGTTGGATGGCATCACCAACTCAATGGACTTGAGTTGGAGCACGCCTCTGGAGTTGATGGTGGACAGGAAACCCTGGCGTGCGGCAGTCCATCGGGTCGCAAAGAGTAGCACACAACTGAGTGACTGAACACTTGAGATAGTGCCCAAGTGCACCCTGGTCCATATCTGGACCTGACTTAGATGACAAGGTCCTGAACTTCAAGTTAATGCTATAATGGATAAATTATTTGAAAGCATTTGCAGGAAAATGCATTTTGGACATACAAGTATGTAAACAATTTGTGGCCATGGGTTTTAAAGTATGTCCACAAGTCCTTTCCTTCAAGGGTGGACCTTATACTCCCCTTTACATGTTGGCTGGACTTAGTGGCTCATTTCTAATGTTAGAATATTGTAGAAATGAAAATGAAGTGTCTGACTATGCCTTTGTAGGTCATAAAAGGCACTGCAGCCTCCTTGCTCATCCTCTTGGATCACTCACTCTAGAAGCCAGCTTAGTCATATCTTGAGAACACTCAGGTAGCCCAGGGGCCCATGTGAAAGAACTGAGGCTTTCCCCCAATAGCCAGCAAGGAAACTGGTTTCAACAGCTATGTGAGTAAGCCATCTTGGAAGGAAATCCACCAGCCCATGTCAAGGCTTCAGATGACAAAAATCTCATGAAAACCTGAGCCAGAACACTCAACTGAATTACTCCTGGATTCCCAACTTTCAGCAGCAGTATGAGATAATATTGTTTTAAGCTGTTGCTTTGGGATAATTTGTTATGCAGCAGTAGTTCATTAACACACTGCCAACTTTGGTTCATGTCTTTATACCGGGGCGCCTGTCCATTTAGTCTAATCTAAGCTAGATTCTGCTACTTCAGTTTAGAAAACATACTTCACCCTTGATCTGACCACCCTCAGATCAGATCAAATTCTTTATCACTCACTTCAATATCTTATCAGTCTTGCCTAGCCTCAGCAATGATCCTCTCAGTTGAGCCAGAATCCACCGGCACACTTATGGTCGTCTTAATAAGTTTCCATCCACTGACACCCACTCTGTTGTTGTTCATTGCTTTTCAGTCTCCCAGTCTCTCTTTGCTATCACATGGACCCACCCTGTTCCTTAGCTATAAATCCCAGCTGTGTCCCTGCTGGAGTCAGACTTAAAATCAATCTCTCTCCCGTATTATAAGACCTCAGCTGTAGTACTCTTACCTTGAATAACGTTTTTCTTACCACCTTTAGGAAGCGTTATGCATCATTTGTTTAACTTTTCCAGGTTCTGTTAGTAGGGATTATTCTCAAAGGAATAGTTTTATACTTTTACTTTTTATACTATATTCCTTTGGGGAGCAAATTTCTAGAATGAAAACATTTCGTGTTTTTACCGTACAAACAGAAAATATCTTTTAAAATACATTTATATATCTTTAAAAAATGTAGTAATCTGAAAAGGATGTGTATATAGACATGCCAGTGTATATACACACATACCCTCAGACCTCCAAGGAAAACTTAATTCTCAGTAAACTATAAATTAAAACATTCAGCCTGCAGGTAGTGAAATTTTTGTAATTAATGTGCCAAAAATCATAGAGAATGAAATTTTAATTTTAAAAATGTATACATAAAACCATCTGGGATTCAGACAAAATAGGTTATTTAAATAAAGTTAGGTCAAGCCCTAAACCATCTAGTTAAAGAAAAAAAAAAGAGAGAGAGAAAGAAAAGAAATAGCCTCATGTAATAACCTATAATGAAAAATAACCTAAAAAATAGATATATTTATGCATAATTAAATCACTCTGATATACATCTGAAACACAACATTGTAAATCAAATATATTTCCATAAAATTTGTAAAGAAAGCTTTTAAAGTATATGATTATAAAGAAAAAATCCTAAACAAAGTAGAAGGTATATATGAATGGAAACAAAAATAGAAAACAACAAAAATAAAACTTGCTGGGATAATAAAACAAGAGCTGCTTCTTAAAAAAAAAAAATCAGAAACATTGATACAACTATAGCCAATCTAATAAGGGGAAGAGGAGGTTAATTCCAATACTAGAAATGACACATGGAATGGGATTCTGAGACGGTAATATTCAACCCTGAGTGGAATTACTTTTGCTTCAGGAAAGGTCAAGTCAAACCAAAACCTGGGAAAAGAAAGGGAAGGAAAGAAAGAGAAAGACGGCCATGGGAAGAAAGGAAGAAAAGGAAAGTAAGGGAGAAAGAAAGAAAAGTAAATGTCTCAACAGATGTTGTAAATATCCAATGAAACAATTCTCTTTAAAATCTAAAAAGAGAAACAGAAATTCATTAAGCCATATCCTCACTGCCTTTGATAGAACTAAGAACCAGAAAACCCATTTACACATCGCTGTTTCGAATTTCTGGACAACACAATAAGATTATTTAAAAAAAAGAAACAAACAAAAAAATGCTATGCTATTTGTAAAAAGATGGACAGCAGAAATAATTTTTTAAAAAACATTTTATTTTTATAAATAGTAATTTTACTGACAATGTTTTGGCAACATTAATAAAACAATAAATTTTACCTGAACGAACAAGCAAAGTAGACAAGGAAATTCACCAAAGGCAAAGCAAAATAGTCATCTTGACAGATATTCAATACATTTGTAAAAAAACACAAAGTGTCATTGCTTGAAAAAAATAGAGAGGTATCAATAGAAAAAGAGAGGAAGCTCCTGAAAGAACTCAACTCAGTATTAACTATCTTTGTTCTGCAGGCACAGAAACTTGCTCAAGTTAATTTTACGAAGCAAAGCCCTGATGTTATTATCTCTTTTCAGGTTTTGTGTGTATGTGTGTCTGTGTGTGAAAATCTAGGAAGTTTAGGCTGGACAGGGAAGAAGAGTGTAGAGACTTAAAGTGCCTTTAAGGAGGAGAAGGAAAAGGAGGGGCATGAGGATTTCATTGTGTGATTTGAACAGCATTGGTGAAGCTCAAACAAGGGATGTAGCAAGCCATGCTGGCCTAGGGGAAGAGCATTTCCAGAAGAAGAGAATTTGCAAAGTCTTTGGATTGGGAAGAAATGGAATTTGCTTAGGGAAAGCAAGGCCAGTGTTGTCAAACACTGGGCAGCAGTGGGGAAAACAGTAGAGTAGAATGACAGAGAATGGAAGAGAGGAAGTAGTCAGGGACCATATCACTGGAAACTTTTCATTTGGCAGTAAATCAACTTGTACTCCTTAGGAGCATACTACAGAGCAAACAACAGTAACAGTGTTGATAATCCTAAGCAACAATAAAAACATATAAATAAAACATTTCATATTTTTACAATAGAAATAGAATAAAGGAGATAAGAATGCAATAGTCTGCACATTTATACATAGTTTTCACCTGAGACCAGAAGACACACACACACACACACACACACACACACTCTTTATACACCTAAAAGCAGTTTAAGCTGACACTTAGCAAAGTGCTTTGGCCCAAGCAAACTAACTGGAAAGGCCTAGTAAAATATTCAAAGTGCAAACCAATCAATCAAGCATTGAGTAAATAAATACAATTTACTTGTGTTTGAATTCACACTCAGGAAATTACCTAAAATGGAGACAAGAGACTCACTACAGCTTAGTCATCTGTAGTCCTTCCACTTTTGTTCTGAGAGGGATGGTAACCCCTTGGTGATGATCACTTTCTAGCATTTGTGAAAGCTTAGAGGATTTAAATGAATTGTGGAGGTGGGTCGGGGCAGGGGGGAAAGAGTGGGGAGAGACAAAGAGGAGGAGAAAGGAAGAGGAAACAGAGAGATTTCTCCTGGCATAGGTCTACAGCCAAGATTCCAGGTTCCTTGAATGGTGCACAGAGATTCTATGTATCTGTGCCAGAAGTGGAGAAGGTATGGCATTCAACTCCAGGAGGAGACTCAACTCCAGGAACCCACAGAGGAAGCCAAGTGTGCTGAAACACAGGAACCAGTACTTAGAGGGTACACCACAGGTCTGTGAAAGAGCCCTTGGAGATCACACAAAAAAAGGTTTCCACAAGTATAATCACAGACTAGGTAGTTGGATACAGTAGAGGAGGGATGATAACTCTATGACCTGATAATTACTGAAATAAATGAGAAAATTCCTGCACATCAGACTGTGTCAAGTAAGACAGAAACCAAGTATTAGTTTGATAAAATGGGAAATTAAACAAAGAATTAGCTGTTAACTTTAATACATTCATGCCCAAGGCAAGATAAGATACAAAACTGAAATTGTCACATGTTTAAACTATGGTAAGACACATGTAACTGGAAAATGTAAGGAAAAGTTCTATAGAGGCTTTAATCACCTTTGTATCCACTACATTTACTATTCTCAGATAACTCCTTTGTAGCTTAAGGGAAAGAGAAGTAAATTTAGCTCAATTCATAAACTGAAAAGGTTCCCTGTGTTTGATCCTTTTCAGTTAAAACTATGGGTCCAGTACAAATCAAACTGTATGTCAAGGCTTTTTTCTTGGGGAATCTTAACTTGCTTTACTACTGTGATGGAGACTGATAGGGCTACTTCACTTTGACTAAAGGCCAGCCAAATGGGAAAGGAGATGGAATGAATCAAATTCCCCTTTTGATCACTCAACAGGAGGTCCACAGGCACCAGGCCTCATTCTATTAGCTGTCTCTGCTTCTCCAACTGCAGTCAATGATACACAGGTCCTGCTTGATCCTTGCAGGTGCCTCTCACCTAACAGGCATTTTAATGGTTGGCTTCCTTGAGATGTCTCTGGGCTAGGTAAAGACACTCTCAGACAGTGTTCCTTCTGCCTTGGCTCCATGCCTGGAGTGCATGCATGCCTCTTCCTCAACTGGGACAAGAAGCCACAGCTCTCCACTAACTAAATCCCGTGTCTGGTCCAAACTCACATCATAGTTTCTCCATCAACTTCTCCACATCAGGCTTTCGGAACCATTTTATCTTAGAACAGCACAACAGAGGCACTTCGGAGAGTTCAGCAGCACACAGGACCATACCATAACAAAGCCATTCCAATCTGGCTATATAGTTAATACTGAGATCTTCAAGGCATGAAAAGAGTTGAAATTTTCATTGCTAAACACTCTACAGATTACATGTATAGTGAAGAAGGCAATGGCACCCCACTCCAGTACTCTTGCAGGAAAAATCCTACGGATGGAGGAGCCTGGTGGGCTGAAGTCCATGGGGTTGCTAAGAGTTGGGCACGACTGAGTGACTTCACATTCACTTTTCATTTTTATACATTGGAAAAGGAAATGGCAACCCGCTCCAGTGTTCTTGCCTGGAGAATAACAGGGACAGGGTAGCCTGGTGGGCTGCTGTCTATGGGGTCGCACAGAGTCGAACATGACTGAAGCAACTTAGCAGCAGCAGTAGCAGCAGCAGCAGAGCTTTCGAACTTGCAAATAGCATGAAATACCAAAATACATTGTTACTTTTCCTTTCTCCACCTCTCTCGTTCTCTCTCTCTCACACTCACACACACACACACACGCACACGTAATTTTTACATGTTAAAATACTTATATGAAAAACAGGTACTATATTTTTAAATAACATCTCAATATTTAAACAAAGGTGTACTTCATGTATTTTAAATAAAAACACATAAATTACACATTGGTTTCCCTATATTTGATATTATTGAATAATTCTATAATTTGAAATTTTTGTTTTTAATGGGGTTTTTAACTTTGACTGAAATACTTGCTTCAGACTTATTGAAAGTAGAATTAATGTTTTTTTTTTTTTTTTTTTTACCTCCTACTTTTAGATTTGGGGTGATGGTTCAGAATCAGATGTGTTCACAGTAATGGATGCCACTTCCACCAATCTTGTTGAAGGGGTTCCAGTGATACCTGAATAAAAACTCTTGTTTCAGGAGGTAATCCTTCTAGATGCTGAGGCTTCTTATATATTTGATGACACTGGGTCCTGTGCTGTCTTTTCTCTTTAAAAGTTAAAAAGTGTAGCCGACATTTGGAACACTGATGAAAACTTTTCCCAGTGCTGTCTATAATGACATATGTATGGTGTTGCAGTTTTAAAAATTTGGAGACAAAACGGGCAAAGTAAACTCTTAATGTTACCATGGTATGCTCTGAAATGTGCATCCACATCTGCAAAGAATGATGATCTGTAACTGCAAACCTGGCATGCATAGGGCATGTCTCCAGGCTTATGATTATCTTTCATGTGCTGTTAGAGATCCCGATCTGTCTCAAAGGACAATTCACAGATTTTACAGACTGCAGAGGGCTCCTGGGAAGTATGGACACTTTCAATGTGACACTGCAGCTGGAAGGGAGTAGGAAACTGGCAGTTGCAGTGCTGGCAGGTGGTGTGGTATTTCCAGCTGTCACCTCTCTGCCTCTCAAGCTCCAAATGGTGCTTCATGTGATTCATAAACTTGACATTTTTTAGAACTTTCAAGCAGCTGAGGCATTTAAAGGCTGTGTGAGTTTGCGGTTCTGGCTGCCTATCTCCTATATGCTGTCCATAGTAGAAGTCACAGAGTAACACAATCAGATTGCCTTCTGTGGGATCAACAATCTTGTTTTGACTTGCTACACTTGGAAAGTCAATTTTTGTCAGTCCATTTTACCCTAAAGCACTTATAGGCTTGCAATGGACATTGTCCTTTGGAAAATGTGTTGGACAAGATTCTCCATTCTGAACATGGCTTAATGAGGTATGAACACTGTCTGGTGTGCTTTGCTGAGTAGTCACTGTTTGAAAAATACCTGGAGGGGACAAAGCTAAAGAATGTTCTCCTATAATTCCATCACTGAGTTTAGGCCTTTTGGGATTTATTGCTATTTGTTTCAGAAGTGGAAAGTCACTTTGATATATGAGCAATTTTATCCATAGCTCCTGCAGTAACTGCTGTTTCTACTGGATGCTGCAATGAACTTGTGAAGGTAATCAAAGGAGAACATAACTCTGAAAAGCTATTAGGCACTATTTGTGGTGAAATATTTTTATAGTCCGCTTTGGACAAAGGCTCAATAATAATAGGACTATATGTTGATCTTGATTCAGAGACAGAAAGTGGCAAGACAGTCTTTGCTTCTGATGCAGGAGTCACATGACTAACACACTGTAATTTCTGAGCATTATCTTTTCTGAAGTGAACATACTTTTTTCTCCTTGAACAAGAACCTGGGGTAACTCTGTTCAGTATGTTTGAAACAACTGGTTTTGAATTTGAGGTCATCCCCACAAAGATCACATCAGCGTCTTCATTTACATGTTCCACTCCAAACAAGATCAGTTCAGCATCTTCATCATCTACTTGTTTGGTTTCTCCCTCGCTTTTCTGTGGTTCTGGCTCTTGTTCTTTTTCACATACATGGTCGTTCCATATTTTAAGTACTTTTTTTCTTTTATTCTTGGAGGATGTGGCCACAAGTCCCAGTGCTTCCTTTAAATAAACTTCCACCTAAGTATAAATATATTACATATTAGCTAAGTACAGAACAATGTGCTATTTGTTTATCTCCAAAACTCTAGGGGAGTTATAAACACCCTTATCTTACACATAAGGACAGTTAGCATCAAAGAGACTAAATGGCAGCTGAAAAACCTATGACTACAAGTCTACATGACTCGAGAATCATAGCTTTGTCCCATGTTGATTTTAATCTTTTCTATTTAAAAAAAGAAAGAAAGAAAAAAAAAAAACACCACTGATCATTAGGTCAAATCACATGTAAAAGACAAATCTTTTTACAAAAGCACTATTTTACACTGTTTAGAAACATGGACTTTGGAGTCAAAGAAGATTATACTGGAATTCTAAGTTAACCACACACCAGCTGCATCTTTTTTGGCAAATTTATAATTTTTAAATGTGTTTCCGTATCTTAAAGACAAACAAGCTTATTTCCAAGACTTAAGGTTAACAGCTCTTTTTTAAAAGCATCAGCTATTCAATGGCATCTTGCTTTGTAGGAAAATTGAAAAAAAAACTTATTTTAAATGCACATTACAACTGGTTCACAAATACTAATTTCATAAATATTAATACAGAAAATAGGGCACAAATTCAAAGTATATAGTATCTCTACATAGTTAACAAACAGCATAATTCGATGTCAAGCACTTAACACAGGCCTAGGAAATTGAGAATGAACTCTCTTGATAATCTCACCTCAAATCCACACTGATGCATCCTAAATTTCTCCCTCTAACCCTGACTAAACTTAAATCCAACAATGTTTTATCCTTCACTCCACATGTCTCTTCCCTATATAGCAGGCAAAATGAGGTCAGTATTTCTCTAATACCAAGATCAGACAGAGACATCACACACAGACACACAACCAATGTCCCTTATGAATACAGATGCAAGAGTCCTCAACAAAATACTGGCAAAAAAAAACCCTAACAACATATAAAAAAGGCTATATGACATGATCACGTGGGATTTATGGAGGTGTGCAAAGTTGGTTCATTATATGAAAGTCAATCGACATTATGCCATTTTAATACAATAAAGGAGAAAAAACATATCTGCCTGCCGAAAAAGCATTTCCCTGAGTCTAGCACCTAATAGGGGTTAAAAACACATAATAACTAAGAACAGAAGAGCACTTTCTCAATCAAAGGGTACCTGTAAAACACCCACAGCTAACATCACACTTAATAATGAAAAACTGAGAGCTTTCCCCCTAAGAATGGGAACAACACAAGGAAGTCTATCCCACACTTTGGCTCAATATTATACTGGCAGTTCTATAACCAGAGCAATCAGTTAAGAAAAGGAATTATTGTTTTTGTTGTTTAAAAAAAAAAAAGCCTTCAGAATGGAAAGGAAAAAGTCAAAGTATATTGGAGATAACATACTTTTATATATAGAAAATCCTGAAGAAACCACAAGTACGAGAAGTAATAAAAACCTTGCAGAATACAAGATAAATATTTTAAAAATCAAGCAGATTTCTATACAATATCAACAAAAGTTTTGAAAATGAAATTAAGTAAACACTTGACTGTACACTAGCATTAAAAAGAATACTTAGGATGTCAGAAAGAGAAAGACAAATATCATATGGTATCACTTATATGTGGACTCCAAAATATGATACAAACGAACTTATCTATGAAACAGAAACAGACTGAGAGACATAGAGAGGAGACTATGTGATTACCAAGAGGGGAAGGGTGGGGGAGGCATAGATTGGGAGCTGGTGATGAGCAGATGCAAACTATAATGTTAATATATAGAATAGATAAACAAGATCCTACTGTATAGCACAAGGAAATATATACATAGTTTGTGATAAATAATAATGGAAAAGGATATGGAAAATATTGTGTGTGCATGTGTGCGTGTTTACATATGAATGAAAGGAAAGGTAAAAGGAAAGAAAGGAAAGGACAATTCTTGGCAAGCAGGTACAGAAAGTAGATCCTTGTGTGTTATGGATAGATTTTAAAATGGTGCAACTGCTACAGAAAACAGTATAAAGGCTCCTCAGTAAACTAAAAATAGAACTACCACACGATTCAGCAATTCCACTTCTGGATGTAAATTCAACAGAAGTTAACATGGGGTCTTGAGATATTTGCACAGCCATGCTCAAAGCAGTGCTAATCACAACATCTAAGGGTTGGAAGTATCTAAACATCCATCAAATGTGATATATACATACAATGGAATATTATTTATCCATATAAAGGAAATTTTGCCACATGCCACAACATGCATGATTCTTTAAGACATCACCTAGAGGAGAACATAGGCAAAACACTCTCCGACATACATCACAGCAGGATCCTCTATGACCCACATCCCAGAATATTGGAAATCAAAGCAAAAATAAACAAATGGGACCTAATTAAACTTAAATGCTTCTGCACAACAAAGGAAACTATAAGCAAGGTGAAAAGACAGCCTTCAGAACGGGAGAAAATAATAGCAGATGAAGCAACTGACAAATAACTAATCTCAAAAATATACAAGCAACACCTACAGCTCAATTCCAGAAAAATAAATGACCCAATCAAAAAATGGGCCAAAGAACTAAATAGACATTTCTTCAAAGAAGACATACAGATGGCTAAAAACACATGAAAAGATGCTCAACATCACTCATTATCAGAGAAAGGCAAATCAAAACCACTATGAGGTACCTTTTCACACAAGTCAGAATGGCTGTCATCCAAGTCTACAAGGAATAAATGCTGGGGAGTGTGTGGAGAAAAGGGAACTCTCTTACACTGTTGGTGGGAATGCAAACAAGTACAGCCACTATGGAGAAGAGTGGGGAGATACCTTAAAAAACTGGAAAAAGAAATGCCATATGGCCTAGCAATCTCACTGCTGGGCATACACACTGAGGAAACCAGAATTGAAAGAGACAAATGTACCCCAATGCTCATTGCAACAGTATTTCTAATAGCCAGGCCATGGAAGCAACCTAAATGTCCATCAGCAGATGAATGGATAAGAAAGCTGTGGTATATATACACAATGGAGTATTAAAAAGAATACATTTGCACCAGTTCTAATGAGGTGGGTGAAACTGGAGCCTATTATACAGAGTGAAGTAAGCCAGAAAGAAAAAGCACCAATACAGTATACTAACACATATATATGGGATTTCAAAAGATGTAACCATAACCCTGTATATGAGACAGCAAAAGAGACAAAGATGTATAGAACAGTCTTTTGGACTCTGTGGGAGAGGAAGAGGGTGGGATGATTTGGGAGAATGGCATTGAAACATGTATAATATCATATATGAAACGAGTCGCCAGTCCAGGTTCGATGCATGATACTGGATACTTGGGGCTGGTGCACTGGGACGACCCAGAGGGATGGTATGGGGAAGGAGGAGGGAGGAGAGTTCAGGATTGGGAACACATGTATACCTGTGGCGCATTCATTTTGATATATGGCAAAATCAATACATTATTGTTAAGTTAAAAAATAAAATAAAAAATAAATTCACTTAAAAAGTAAATAAAGACATCCAGCCAAAGGAATTAAGCCAGTCATAAAAAAAGACAAATACTATACGTTTCCACTTATATGAAATATAACATAGTCAAGCAATAGAAAGGAAGAAAGTAGAATGATGGAGTCCAGGATCTAGGGAAACAGGGAAGAAAAGAGGAGTTGTTGTTTAATGGGACAGGTGATGGGTATAGCGTTTCAATTTTGCAAGATGAAAAGGTGTAAAGATATGTTTCATAACAATATGATAAGGAATTCCATGGTAGTTCAGAAGTTAGGACTCCACGCTTTCCTATCAGGGGCCTGGGTATGGTTCTCAACCAGGAAACTGTCATTCAAGCTGCATAGCACAGCGAAAACAATGACAACAACAACAAAACAACACTGTGACTGTATATGTGTGTGTGTGTGTGTGTGTGTGTGTGTATTAGTTGCTCAGTCATGTATGAGTCTTTGCTTTCGCATGGACTGTAGCCCATCAGGCTCCTTTGTCCATGGGGTTCTCCAGGCAAGAATACTGGAGTGGGTTGCCATTTCTGCCTCCAAAAAGGCTGATGAAAGTATGTGAAATACTTAGCATGTAAAAATGGTTAAAATGGTAAAAATTTAAGTTAGATTTTTTTTACAACAATTAAAAACATTTAACAACCAGGAAAAGAATTTGAATAGACATTTCACCAAAAATACTGCTTAACATGTTTGAAAGTGAAAGAAATTAAGTCGTTCAGTCGTGTCTGAGTCTTTGCGACCCCATGGACTGTCGCCTATCAGGCTCCTCCATCCATGGGATTTTCCAGGCAAGAGTGCTGGGGTGGATTGTCATTTCCTTCTCCAGGGGATCTTCCTGGCCCAGGAATCGAACCCAGGTCTCCTGCATTGCAGGCACACACTTTACCTTCTGAGCCACCAGGGAAGCCCTTAGCAAAATGTAAATCAGTTTCATTGAAATACTACTTCACACACATTAGCTTGGCTATAATCAAAACCAGGAAAAATAACAAGTGCGGCAGAGGATGTGGAGAAAATGAATCTTCATATATTGCTGAAAAGATGTTGAAAATATACTGCTAAAATATATAGTTGAAAATATATTGCTGTAAAATTGTACAACCACTTTGGTTTGTCAGTACCTCAAAAATTAAATATATAGTAGCCATATGATCCAGAAATTCACTCTTTTGTATATATCAAAAAAATAAAAAATCCCTGAAACTATTAAGTCCATTCAAAAACAGTGTTCCCAACAACATTACTCAAAAGAGCCACAAAGAATACACCATCCAAATATTATCTATTAATTGATGAATGGATAAAAAACCTGTGGTATTTGTTCACAATGGAGTTCATGTAAGCCGTATACCATATTGATATACCATATCCAGCCATAAAAAAAAAAAAGCATTGCTATACAGCCAAGAAATGGATGAATCTTGAAAATACACAAACTTGGGGACTTCTCTGGAAATCCAGTGTTTAAGACTATGCACAGGTTCCATCCCTGGGCAGGGAACTAAGATCCCACATGCCACATAGATAAATAAGTAAATATTTCAAAAAAAATATGACATATGAATAAAGCCAGACACAGAGGTCACACATTGTATGTGGGAGAATGTAGGTAGAAAAGAAGCAGGAAAGAGAAGCATTCTGTAATGCAAATGAAACATTTTTTTTTTTTTTTAGGGAGGAGGAAATGCACTGCTCTGATAAAGGCTGTCAATAAATTAAATAAAATAACAACTAAAAATTGACCATTGAGTTAAACATTTGGAATTCACTGTTGATCTTGACAAGAGTGAATTTAAAGGAAAATGAGAGACCTGGAGATAACAAATTCTACAAACAACTCTGCAGAAGTCTACCATAAGCAAATATGAAATAAAAAAAGCATAGGCAGGACATGTCACCAAAAGACAGATTTTTAATGAGAGGTAACATTATAGTCATTCTGTTTGCTGATGGGAACTATCCAGAGAAACAGAAAACTTAATCCAGGACAAAGAAGAGACTTGCTAGAATATCACTGAATAAACAAGAATTGAGGTGGCAAGAATACACAGAAGAACTGTACAAAAACAGATCTTCATGACCCAGATAATAAAGATGGTGTGATCACTGACCAAGAGCCAGATATCCTGGAATGTGAAATGAAGTGGGCCGTAGAAAGCATCACTATGAGAACAGCTAGAGGAGGTGATGGAATTCCATTTGAGCTATTTCAAATCCTGAAAGATGATGCTGTGAAAGGTTGCACTCAATATGCCAGCAAGTTTGGAAAACTCAGCAGTTGGCCAAAGGACTGGAAAAGGTCAGTTTTCATTCCAATTCCAAAGAAAGGCAATGCTAAAGAATGCTCAAACTACCGCACAATTACACTCATCTCACATGCTAGTAAAATAATGCTCAAAATTCTTCAAGTCAGGGTTCAGTAATATGTGAACCGTGAACTTCCTGATGTTCAAGCGGGTTTTAGAAAAGGCAGAGGAGCCAGAGATCTAGTTGGCAACATACACTGGATCATGAAAAAAAAAAAAAAAAAAAGAGTTCCAGAAAAAAAACATTTATTTCTACTTTACTATGTCAAAGCCTTTGACTGTGTGGATCACAATAAACTGTAAAGTTCTGAAAGCGATGGGAATACCAGACCACCTGACCTGCCTCTTGAAAAATCTGTATGCAGGTCAGGAAGCAACAGTTAGAACTCGTCATGGAACAACAGACTGGTTCCAAATAGCAAAAGGAGTGAGTCAAGGCTGTATATTGTTACCCTGCTTATTTAACTTCTATGCAGTGTATATCATGAGAAACTCTGGACTGGAAGAAGCAAAAGCTGGAATCAAGATTGCAGGGAGAATTATCAATAACCTCAGATATGCAGATGATACCACCCTTATGGCAGAAAGTGAAGAGGAGCTAAAAAGCCTCTTGGTGCAAGTGAAAGTGGAGAGTGAAAAAGTTGACTTAAAGCTCAACATTCAGAAAATGAAGATGATGGCATCCAGTCCCATGTACTTCATGGGAAATAGATGGGGAAACAGTGGAAACAGTGTCAGACTTTATTTTGGGGGGATGCAAAAGCACTGCAGATGGTGACTGCAGCCATGAAATTAAAAGACGCTTACTCCTTGGAAGGAATGTTATGTGCAACCTAGATAGCATATAGAGACATTACTTTGCTAACAAAGGTTCATCTAGTCAAGGCTATGGTTTTTCCTGTGGTTGTGTATGGATGTGGGAGTTGGACTGTGAAGAAGGCT
This sequence comes from Bos taurus, assembly GCF_002263795.3. Taxonomy (NCBI): domain Eukaryota; kingdom Metazoa; phylum Chordata; class Mammalia; order Artiodactyla; family Bovidae; genus Bos; species Bos taurus. The sequence goes on from NC_082638.1 coordinate 28,136,972, forward strand.
GAGCACTGAAGAATTGATGCTTTTGAACTGTGGTGTTGGAGAAGACTCTTGAGAGTCCCTTGGACTGCAAGGAGATCCAACCAGTCCATTCTGAAGATGAGTCCTGGGATTTCTTTGGAAGGAATGATGCTAAAGTTGAAACTCCAGTACTTTGGCCACCTCACGTGAAGAGTTGACTCATTGGAAAAGACTCTGATGCTGGGAGGGATTGGGGGCAGGAGAAGAAGGGAACGACAGAGGATGAGATGGCTGGATGGCATCACTGACTCCATGAACGTGAGTCTGAGTAAATTCTGGGAGTTGGTGATGGACAGGGAGGCCTGGAGTACTGCTATTCATGGGGTCACAAAGAGTTGGACACGACTGAGCGATCGAATTGAATTGACCCTTAGAAAATGGCCAGGTGTGGCATGCCAACAAACAAACAAACAAACGGGTGAAAACCACATGTAAGGAAGGAAACATCAACAGGTAAATACTTAGTCAATGCTTAGAAAGAAGCCTCTGGAAATGTGCCTCATTTGCTCTATTATCAGTCAATTGAAAACTTAAACTGCAAGGCAATATCACTAATAAGAAACCAAAAAGGTCATTATCCAAAAGTCTACAGACAAGAAAGAGTAGATCAATGTTAGTAAAGGGGAACTCTGTATGCCATTAGTGGGAGGAAAGTGGTCAGAGACTTTATAAGCATGGCTGCCAAAGTGCCTAGGAATCACAAAATGACATAGAGAATGTCATATGTCAGCTCGACTCCCAGAGTATTTGAGCAATCAACAGATTGTGAAAAACACACACAACACCACCACCTCCACAAACATACCCTGGAGCAGCAGTCACAATGCCCAAGAGATGAAAGGAAAGAGAATCGCTGGCTGCAAATTAAAAGAGAAACATATGGGACATAGAGACACAATAAATATGAGTCTGACATTATGAAAATGCAAAAAAAAAAAAAAAAACATTTGCAGGAATATGCAGAAATCTAGGGCGAATCACAGAAAGTAAAGAAAGGCAGATTAAAGAGATATTATAACATATGCCTTCCAGAAGGGATTAAAAAACATATTGATGGGATGAGTACCCAAGGAAAAGTGAAATGGACTTACACTCCTGGTAAGAAAATTACAGTTGGCAAAGGGTATTGGTGGGTGAGAGGCCAACAGGTGAAGGTTGGAATAGAGTTATACCCACAAATACCTATGCAATTCATAATCCACATGGACCTCCTGTATCAAGAGATATGTACCCAATAGATTCCAAAAGATACCTCTGACAATAACTAGAGCTAAATTCCTCCAAGTGTCTGTGGAAAGGAAGGTGGAAATGTTTCTAAGCAACAACTACAAGAGTGTTAATAGTCTTAAAAAATATATAGTTTCGCTTAAAAAAAAGATCAAAGAGTAAACAACCAAAACTTTTGGTGACTACCTGTGTCTCATTTTACTCTCATTTACAACCAGACTTGGGAATAACACAGAGGCTGCTGTTACCATGGGAAAAGAGGAGGGAATGAAGAAATGCTGTCACCTTGTGGACATTTTCTCTAACAGCAACCTTAAAATGCTTGCTGATGGCCACAATATTCGCAAGGGTGCTGAGTTCTAATTGATACCCACCCTTAACAAATTTTCAGGGTTCACAGAGGGGAAAATAAGTAAAGTAAACTTGGGAGAAACTAACAGGAAGAGGATATGAACAGCCAAACATAGTTCCGTGTTTCTTGAAAAAAGCACATGACACATAGGGTGAATTCTAAGAGATACAGGCATCTAACCTCCGAGGACATTATCACCTCCGCATGAGCATGGAAAGGGCCACTGTCAAATTCTGGACATGGCATCAATGGCAGAGTAGGAGTAGTACAGTGGATGCTTTAAGGTAATGCTTTAATGGACCTGGTAAGAGCCACTATGGACATGACTAGAAAGGTGCACTCCCATGAGAGAAAAATAAATAAATAAAGATGTCGTGACAGCATGATATATCAAATCCTCTCCTGCAGTATTTCAGACATGTACAGATTTCAAACACAACACACCCCAAACTAGGTCCTGCTGCATCTTTCAGAACATCAAAGAAATGAAAGGTAAGATAGTGTACTTGGATAGAGGAATGGATAAAGAAGTGTGATATAGGTCTGGAATGAAGCTTTAATCAGGATTGAGATTTGAAAGTAGGCCCTCTTCACCAATAGAGAGAAATCCAGAGATCATCACACTAAACGAAGGAACATTTCAAGAAACATCATGGGATACATTGGAGTGGTGGGATACAGAAATCCACTGCAGTGTGCACCCACATAAATGTGATGTGGACATCCAAACTGGCAAGAAACTTATGGTAGCCAAGGACCTTGGTGGATGGAAGGGATACATCTGGAACTTGGTATTAATTTCTTCCCACAGATACATCTTAAATACAAAATCCGTATAAACCTATTGCAGCAAGAGTGGTAGACAAAACAATTTCTAATAATATGTAGGGAAAAGCAAGCACCGCTGAATACATAAAGTCATCTCAGTGTTTCAGAACAAGAATCTGTACACGTAAAACCAACTCATCCTTATCTTCAACTTAAAGAGAATATGAACACTTACTTCAAAGATCCAAAAGTGAGGATACATTAGGTTTGGTGGCATCCTTTGGATCATTCTACTCTAATGTACTTCCAGGCCTGACAAAAACTCTCAGACATCACAGGCCATCCTAAAAAGGAACAAATAATAAAGCCTTGCAGCATGGAGTTTTCTCTGTAACAGCAGCCTTAAAACTATCACTGATGGACATCTGATATACACAAGGTCCTATTGCTGGACTTGATATGACACCTACCCTTGAACATGACAGTAGTCACTCATCAAAAATAATAATAATAATAATAATAATAAGTGAAAAAGAAATCCAGGACACTCTTAAGAAGAAAACATCAACATTTAAATACAGCTCAAACTGCTTGAAAAAAAAAAAAAAAAAACAGACTCACTTAATATTCCAAAGGCTTCTGAGCTTTAAATATATCTGTCTTTAGAGGAGAACATAGGCAAAATACTCTCTGACATACATCACAGCAGGATCCTCTATGACCCACCCCCCAGAATATTGGAAATAAAAGCAAAAATAAACAAATTGGACCTAATTAAACTCTAAAGCTTCTGTACAACAAAAGAACTATAAGCCAGGTGAAAACACAGCCTACAGAATGGGAAAAAAAATAATAGCAAATGAAGCAACTGACAAACTAAACTCAAAAATATACAAGTAACTCCTACAGCTCAATTCCAAAAAAATTAATGACCCAATCAAAAAATGGGCCAAAGAACTAAATAGGTATTTCTCGAAAGAAGACATACAGATGGCTATGAAACACATGAAAAGATGCTCAGCATCACTCATTATTGGATAAATGCAAATCAAAACCACAATGAGGTACCACTTCACACCAGTCAGAATGGCTGCGATCCAAACGTCTACAAGCAGTAAATGATTGAGAGGATATGGAGAAAAGGGAACCCCTTTACACTGTTGGTGGAAATGTAAATTAGTACGGCCACTATGGAGAACACTGTGGAGATTCCTTAAAAAAAAAACTAGAAATAGGACTGCCGTACGACCTAGCAATCCCACTGCTGGGCATACACACTGAGGAAACCAGAAGGGAAAGAGACACGTGTACTCCAATGTTCATCGCAGCACAGTTTCTAATAGCCAGGACATGGAAGCAACATAGATGTCCACCAGCAGATGAATGGATAAGAAAGCTGTGGTACATATACACAATGGAGTATTACTCAGCCATTAAAAAAATGCATCTGAATCAGTTCTAATGAGGTGAATGAAACTGGAGCCTCCTCCACCACTTGTATTACGCTAGATTTCTAACAGAAGCATCCTGATGGAATTTGTTTCTCCAAGAAGGAAGACAACGGATACAATTTAAGTGAAGAAATGGTCAGGCAAGAGCACTTATTAACAGGTAGCAGAAGTCTGTTCAGTAGTATGAGTTAGCTCAAGCGGTTTCTAATTAGGGAAATGCACGCAGTCTTCATTACATTGACACATCTCGTTTCAAGCTCAGCGCGGTGTTCTCCAAAAATATATCATTCTTTACTGGCATCAGACACAGCGTCCCTCACAGTGTTGAGTACCAGGAAGTCAGTTGGTTTGGACTACACGTGCTCCGTAGGGCAGAAGAGACTGTGCTTGGGGGATAGGCCGGTAGCGTCATGCGCGAGAAAAGTGACGTTTACACCGTAACACCAGCCGGGTTGCCATTTTGTTGTTGCTAAGAGTGGCCGCGTGCCAATCTCTCCCGAGTTCTCAATTCAGAGAGTGTAACTTAGTACCTTGGAAGCCTCGGAGGATTATCTGGCAGCGGAAGCAGCACAGGAAGCTGCTTGGAAACAGTGAGCCTGCTGCTACAGCTCTGCCCAAGAATAAAGGTAATGACTCAGTTTCCAGGAACCACTGATTGCTCAGCCACCATCAGTGGTATTTCCTCCTCCTTCTGGTTGGCTGATGTCTTTGAGTGAACTGCACAGTCTGCATAGGAGCGAGAAGCTGCTCGTGCTTCCTCTCGCTCTGTTCACATAGCGGTATAATTTTCTCTCCCTTTTTGTCAATTTTACACCGCGGGTAAAATACTATTAGTTTGGGATTCATGCCAGTTTAACTGCAGGTGCGTTAGTAAACTGGCAGGAGCCTACTTTTGGTCAGTGGAGGCTTCGCCCCTCTGGCCTTCATCCCTTCCCAGAACTCTCCCTTAGCTGTTGTTTATGACACCCTGATTTTTTCTTTTGCAACTGTTAAATATTTGTCTATACTTTACTTTGTGGACAGTTCACTACTGGTGAAAATAACTGCTTCTTTGTAAGTGAAGTGAAGTGAAGTGAAGTGAAGTTGCTCAGTCGTGTCCAACTCTACAACCCCATGGACTGTAGCCTACCAGGCTCCTCGGTCCATGGGAGTTTCCAGGCAAGAATACTGGTGTGGGTTGCCATTTCTTTCTCCAGGGAATCTTTCTGACCAAGGGATGGAACCCAGGTCTCTCACATTGTAGGCAGACGCTTTACCATCTGAGCTCCCAGGAAAGGGTAAATCCATGTTGCATGTTTAGGTTCATGTCTGCCGGTTTACTTTCCTCTACCTGTCACAAACCTTAACCATTTTTTTTAGAAGGCACACATATCCCAACGTGTTCAGCCTTCTTTTCTCGTAAAATCGATGCTGGCACTATGCGTTTCTACTTATCTTTATTCTGAGGCAGACAGTTCACAAATAATCAGATTTGACAATAACTTTACTTGTAACTTCCAAAACGGTACTTCTAAGCTAATTGAAAGAGGGCAGTGGGACAGTTATTCCTTGAATTCTCCTTTTTACAGACCTGAGTTCTGCTTGGGTCATGGTTAATATCCTTGAAATGCCTCCTGGAAAACTGTAACTGCAAGGAATGAGAATACATCCTTCAGAATAGGACCATATTTCACATTCCACAACAAATCTCTCTTCATAATTCATTCCTTGCACTTCATTTTAGCTTTCAAGGCTTACTTAACCTTTGTCATAGTCGGTCACACTTCTTTGCCTTTGACTTCAGTGCTCTCTAGAGTCCCCAAACCGACTGGTACAGCCTTTCTCTAGCAAATGTGTTGCTGCTAACTATTCAGGGAAACTCTAAGAATGTCTTTTTCAGAATGTGTTAGGTAAATTACAAACCACTTCCACTTTTTTTCCCCCTAATTTAATTAACTTTTAACTTACAAATGAGTATACATTTCCATACATTCCTTGTTTCCTCCTCTGTTTCTAGGGAAGAAGTTTCAGGTGCCCATGTTGGCTTGTGTATTCTATAAGAGACTAGTAATTATTTTATGAAAGCAGAATTACCACAACTTGGTGCTTAGTAGATGTTCAACACATTTTTGTTAATGTTATCTTCCTCAGTTTCATTGCAGCCGTGGGTAACTCCCCCTTCCATCTGAGGGAATTTTAAACCAGCTGCTTCCTCTCAGGCCAAACTGAAGACATTTTGACATATGATTTTTCAGTTTTCATTGCTTTATAAATATATGGACTATTTTGGTTTATTAATTTGCAAATGAATTGTAGAAGGGAATGTATAGAACCCGGGTTTAATTGGAAAACATGGATAATAAAAAATGCTACAGGTTATCTCTGGTAATGGGTTATGTGGTTGATTATGTATTTATCTGCTAAGGGATTTAGAAGAAAGCCATCAGCAAATTTGTACGTGGCTAATCAGTAACAAATTAGGTTAAATTGTAAATCTCTTTTGAGGTCTGTTAATATTTTGCTGCTATTTAAATGATAATCTGTTTGTTTCCCTGTTTATATAAAGTTTAACAGCTTATGTTAGCTTGTTTGATGAGTTTGTAAACTATTATACAGATAATTAGATCTCAATATTTATTCACATTTTAATCACTGAAGTAAAGGAGGCAGAAACAGGTGCAAGGTTAAGGGAAACAAATGTGAAAAAAAGATACTTCGTATTTAAAGAAGATGGTCAAAACAAGAATTCTTTAGCTATTTATACCTTTTATAATAATGTGAATTTCAGAGTTTAATCTGAAACATACCTTAGTGAAAGTCCTGAGGAGTTGTCTCATAATCTCACTCTTTTTTTTTTTTTTTAATCTAAATGCTGTTATTTGCTTATATATATATATATATATATATATATATATATATATTTGCTTATATATTTAATATATTATATATATTATATATATATATATATATTTTTTTTTTTTTTGTACTGGGCTTTCATTACTGTGGATGGGCTTTTCATTATTGTGGATGGACTTTTCTCTAGTTGTGGGGAACAGGGGCTTCTCTGTAGTTGCAGTGCACAGGATTCTCATTGGGGTACACTCTCTGCGTGTGGAGCATAGGCTCTAGGGAGACCAGGCTTCAGTAGTTGCAGCACGTAAGCTCAACAATTGCAGCTTCCAGGCTGTAGAACACAGGCTCAGTAGCTGTGGCACAGGGGCTCAGTTGTTCTGAGGCATGTGGATTCATCCTGGAGCAGGGATCAAACTGGTGTCTGCTGTATTGGCAGGTGGATTCCCTACCACTGAGCCACCACCAAAGCCCCACATAGCTCCATCTTTTCCCCATTTTCATTGTCATACATTTTACCAGAATTTCTTTATTAAATAATTCATTTTACACTGTTTCTCATGGATGCTTAATGGCATTTCTGTAAACAAAGTGTTCTGTTTTTATTCTATGGAAAAAGATGGTATAACTGAGAATGAATTTTAAGGTTTAGAGCAGAGTAAGGATGTCTTCCAACATTGAAAATTCCCTACCATCGTAATATTTTTCAATAGACTATGAGACATCCGTGCCAAGACCTCAGACCATCAGTGCTACAATGTCACTAGTGCATGATCATATTTAATAAAGTAACCGAATAACTGACTCTTATTTAAGTAAGTGCAGACTAAACTAAGAGTAAACTAATTGACTGAAGTACCTACATTTTTCCTTTTAATGAAAATTTAAGCCTACAGAAACGTTGAAATGTGAGCACAAATCCCATATGTTTTTCACTTAGACTCACTAATCTTTAATGTTTTCTTTTTGTACTTTTTTTCTGTACATGAACATTTTCCTTCTAACATTTTAAACTTTGTTATAGGCAGGTCTAGATATTTAGTTATAGACTTTAGCCCTAAATATTTCATCTCCTAAGAGCGAAGCCTTTCTTTATATAATTCCAGGAGAATGGTTACAAGAAATTTAACCTTACAATTCTCTTGTCACCTAGTAAACCATAACCTTGACTAGACAGACCTTTCTTGGCAAAGTAATGTCCCTGCTTTTTAATATGCTATCTAGTTTGGTCATAACATTCCTTCCAAGGAGTGTCTTTTCATTTCATGGATGCAGTCACCATCTGCAGTGATTTTGGAGCCACCCAAAATAAAGTTTGTCACTGTTTCCACCGTTTCCCCATGTATTTCCCATGAAGTGATGGGACCAAATGCCATAGTGTTAGTTCTCTGAATGTTGAGCTTTAAGCCAAGTTTTTCACTCTCCTATTTCACTTTCATCAAGAGGCTTTTTAGTTCCTCTTCACTTTCTGCCATAAGGATAGTGTCATATGTATATATGAGGTTATTGATATTTCTTCAGGCAATCTTGATTCCAGCTTGTGCTTCTTCCAGCCCAGGGTGTTTCTCATGATGTACTCGCATAGAAGTTAAATAAGCAGGGTGACAATATACAGCCTTGGTGTACTCCTTTTCCTATTTGGAACAAGTCCATGTTCCATGTTCAGTTCTAACTGTTCCTTCCTGACCTGCATATAGGTTTCTCAAGAGGCAGGTCAGGTGGTCTGGTATTATCACTTCTTGACCAACATAGATAGCATATTAAAAAGCAGAGACATTACTTTGCCAACAAAGATTCGTCTAGGCAAGGCTATGGTTTTTCCAGTGGTCATGTACGGAAGTGAGAGTTGGACTGTGAAGAAAGCTGAGCGCTGAAGAATTGATGCTTTTGAACTGTGATGTTGGAGAAGATTCTTGAGAGTCACTTGGGCTGCAAGGAGATCTAACCAGTTCACCTTAAAGGAGATCAGTCCTGGGTATTCATTGAAAGGACTGATGCTGAAGCTGAAACTCCAATATGTTGGCCACCTTATGCGAAGATTTGACTCATTGGAGAAGACCCTGATGCTGGGAGGGATTGGGGGCAGAAGGAAAAGGGGATTACAGAGGATGAGATGGTTGGATGGCCTCACCGACTCGATGAACATGAGATTGGGTAAACTCCGGGAGTTGGCAATGGGTAGGGAGGACTGGTGTGCTGCTATGCATGGGGTCGCAAAGAGTCAGACATGACTGAGCGACTGAACAGAATTGCACTGAAGTACTTTTCTAGAAATGTTGCTTGTGCTTAGTCATGTCTGATTCTTTTTTGAAATCATGGATTGTGCCCCACCTGGCTCCTGTCTCCATGGGATTTGCAGGAATAATACTGGAATGCGTTGTCCTTTTATTCTCCATGGGATCATCCTGGCCCGGAAGTCAAATGCGTGTCTCCTTTGTCTCTTGCATTTGCAGGTGAATTCTTCATGGCCCAGCCACTGGGGAAACCTGTTTGTTTTTTTTTTTTGTTTTTTTTTTTTTGTTTTTTTGTATAGCCACTAGCCATATGTGGATGTTGAAATGAATGGAAATTTAAATAGTGTTCAATACACATGTATGCTTTTCTCTTAATTGAAAATTCTATTCTTCATTGTAGAGCTGGTATATAAACTCCATTCACATTTGTCCATTTGTTTCAGTAATTTACAGCACTTCTTAACAAAGCCTTGCAGTTATTCCTGCATACTGAAAGCCATTAAACCCACACACAACACACACACACATACACACACACTAACACACAAGCACAAATAATTTATTATTTGGAACATGATGTGTGGCTAAAGATAATCTGGTCCTTGAACTTCATATTTTTCCTTACATTAGAAGTGTGTTTTCATGGCCAATTTTTAACTTATCGTCTTCTTTTCTTTGCTATTTTCTTTTGTGTAGTAGTCCTGAGTACTAAGCTGGGTTCATGGCCTTTTATCCAAGGAACTCTCTAGCATGTGAATCCCATTACTTTTCAGGATAATTACAGATTAGACTAGGAGCTCTTTGGTCGAGTTGTTATTCAGTTGATAAGTCATATCTATGACTCTGTGGGACCCCATGAACTGCAGTACACTAGGATTCCCTGTCCTTCACTGTCTCCCTGAGTTTGGTCAGACTCATATACCTTGAATCCTGTGATACCATCCAACCATCTCATCTTCTGTTGTCCTCTTCTCTTGCCCTCCTGCTTTCCCTGCATCAAGGTCTTCTCCTTTCAGTCGTCTCTTTGCATCAGGTGGCCAAAGTATTGGAGCTTTGGCAGCAGATCTTGCAGTGAATGTTCAGGGTTGATCTCCTTTAGGATTGACTTCTTTGATCTCCTTGCCATCCAATGGACTCTCAAGAGTCTTCTCCAGAACTTCCAGTGAAAAGCTTCAACTCTTCAGTGTCCAGCCTTCTTTATGTTCCCAACTGTCACATCCACACGTGACTACTGGAAGAACTAGATATTTGACTATACAGACCTTTGTCAGCAAAGTTGTAGCTGCGTTTAACATGTTGTATAGAGTTGCCATAGCTTTTCTTCCAAAGAGCAGTTCAGTTCAGTCACTGAGTTGTGTCTGACTCTGTGATTCCATGGACTGCAGAATGCCAGGCCTCCCCGTCCATCACCAACTCCTGGAGTTTACCCAAACACTTGTTCATTAAGTCGGTGATGCCATTCGTCCATCTCACCCTCTATCGTCCCCACCTCCTGCTGCCCTAAATCTTTCTCAACATCAGAGTCTTTTCAAATGAGTCAGTTTTTTTGGCATCAGGTGGCCATGTATTGAAGTTTCAGCTTCAACATCAGTCTTTCCAATGGACGGCCAGGACTGATCTCCTTTAGGATGAACTGATTGGATGGCCTTGAAGTTCAAGGGACTCTCAAGGCTCTTCTCCAACACTAAGTAAGAAAGCATCACTTTGTTGGCACTCAGCTTTCTTTAGAGTCCAACTCTCACATCCATACATGACTACTGGAAAAACCATAGCCTTTACTAGAAGGAACTTTGTTGGCAAAGTAATGTCTCTGTTTTTTAATATGCTGTCTAGGTAAGTCATAACTTTCATTCCAAGTAAGTGTCCTTTAATTTCATTGCTGCAATCACCATCAGCAGTGATTTTGGAGCCACCCATAAAATAAAATGTCAGCCACTGTTTCCCCATGTATTCCCCATGAAGTTATGGGACCAGATGCCATGATCTTAGTTTTCTGAATGTTGAGCTTTAAGCCAACTCTTTCACTCTCCTCTTTCACTTTCATGAAGAGAATCTTTAGTTCTTCTTCACTTTCTGCCATAAGGGTGATGTCATCTGCATACCTGAGGTTATTGACATTTCTTCCAGCAATCTTGATTCCATCTTGGGCTTCATCCAGCCCAGCATTTCTCATGATGTACTCTGCATAGAAGTTAAATAAGCAGGGTGAAAATAGACAGCCTTGAGGTACTCCTTTTTCTATTTGGAACCGGTCTGCTGTTCCATTTCCAGTGCTAACTTGCTTTCTGACCTGCATACAGATTTCTCAAGAGGCAGGTCAAGAGGGCTGGTAATCCCATGTCTTTCAGAATTTTCCACAGTTTATTGTGATCCACAGAGTCAAAGGCTTTGGCATAGTCAATAAAGCAAAAATAGATGCTTTTCTGGTACTTGCTTGCTTTTTCAATGGTCCTGTAGATGTTGTCAACTTGATCTCTGGTTTCCCTGCCTTCTTGAACACCAGCTTGAACATCAAGAAGGTCATGGTTCACATATTGCTGAAGCCTGCCTTGGAGAATTTTGAGCATTACCTTTCTAGTGTGTGAGATGAATGCATTTGTGCGGTAGTTTGAGCATTCTTTGGCATTACCTTTCTTTGGGATTGGAATGAAAACTGACCTTTTCCAGTCCCCTGGCCACTGCTGAGTTTTCCAAATGTGCTGGCATATTGAGTGCAGCACTTTCACAGCATCATCTTTCAGGATTTGGGATAGCTCAACTGGAATTCCATCACATCCACTAGCTGTATTCGTAGTGATGCTTTCTAAGGCCCACTTGACTTCACATTCCAGGATGTCTGGCTGTAGGTCAGTGATCACACCACTGTGGTTATCTGAGTCGTGAAGATCTTTTTTGTACAGTTCTTCTCTGTATTCTTGCCATCTCTTCTTAATATCTTGTGCTTCTGTTAGGTCCATACCATTGCTGTCCTTTATCGACCTCATAACATGATAGACCATCTTATTTAGTAACTTTGGCACATTTATTGATCATATTGTTTTAAAGTTCTTTCAACCCTAATTTTTTGGATTAAAAAAAAAACAGTTTTTTCTCTTGAATCATTCTTTTCCAGTTAGTGTTTTGGGTCCTGAATTGATGTAGATTGGTAACTAGATGGCTATATTTGTGTGGATGAATTATTTTCATTTGTTTAAAATAACTAAAAATTCCCAGAGTGATTTGTGAATACAAGTAATTTATGTGACAAAGAACTATGCTTTTGTAATTTTAAAAGACTTTAGTTGAGGTAAAATTACTGTATATTTTAATAGACTACATTAGAAAATTTGACCCAAACTGAACTGCCTAACTTTAGTTTTGCTTAATATACTCTAACTATCTATAACTAGACTTTGTCTCATGGACATGAACACACACACACATCATACACATATACCTGCACATACACACAAGACACACACACACACCACATGTCTGTAGTTTTGCCCCAATCCTTAGCAGATAGTTTTCACACGCTGTGTGAATTGTATTTTTTGTATCACGTTAAGTATGGCTTAACATCAAACACTATTGTTTGTTTGTATTTTAAATGTAATATACTGTGAGTTTTATTTTATAGATTTGGATAAATACTTCAGATATTATATTGATTGGTCTTTGAGACTATCAGGTAACAATTACATTTAAATTTATAATGTTCTTGAATTTAAAATCATTAATATCATTATTTCACTGATGTGATAAAATGCATTTGACCTGTCCTGGCCAGTTATGATTCTCATCCTTCTGGCATCAAAATTTGTTATGATCCACTTATGTTTAAGATGATAGGATTCTAGCTGACTTACGGTATATGTGTTCTATGGGAAGACTGGTTGTTTCTTATCTTATTTTAATACAATATGCAATACATATTCTCTTATAATTTTGGATAAATACTACAGCTCATCACTCTGTCTTCATTTAAAGTCCAAGTGTATTTAAAGATCTGTGCTAGGTTTTCAGGGTTTATGCTGCAGGCTGACTTTTTCAGTTTTCTGTAGTAAAACGAAGATATCTTTGTATTTTATGAAATATATTTCACAGAGCTAGAGTATTCATTTTCCATTCAATTTTTTTAATTTAATTTTTGATATTACTGCAGCTTGTGGGATCTTAGATCCCCAGTCAGGGATTGAATCCAGAATACTGCTGTGAAAGCCCTGAGTCCTAATCTTTGGACCACCAGAGGACTCCCTACAGTTTTGTTTTTTAAATATTTTTTGAAATGAGACCTTTGCTGAAATAAGAACAGTAGCATATGACAGTGATTTTCATTAGTATTCTCTTTCATCAAAAGAAAAAAAAATAGTAAGTTTATATTGGGTTCTCAGTTATGATTTTTAAATTTAAAGATCTCAGATCCAAGTTTGAGAAACCACTGTTGTAGATGATGCAATTAAATAAGGCAAAACCTCTATCTCCAAAAAATGTGGTTTTTTTTTTTGGCTCATATGACAAAGCTAAGACATAGACTAGGTCTTTTTAAGTGTAAGTTATAAATCTGAAATAAATATTTACAGAAATACTTGGTAGTGGCCCAATATGGTCTTAATGTTTGAAATATGACTTGTGAAATAGAAATCCTTTAGATTTCTGGGTCAAACCCATCACTTGTGCTTAATTAAATTTTGAGTGAAATAATTGCTGTTTCTCTCTATTCTGTTATCAGGTCATGTTTTCTGTAAATACCTAAGACTTTCTGATTTGTAAAGTTTCAGTCTTTTGTTTCTTTGTTGATTTTTTTTGTTGTTGTTGTTGTTCTATTAGTGATTTACTGTGACAGTTTGAAGTCAACCACTCCACTTTTCATGTCCACTGGTTTTCTTTTAAATAATCTGTATATCCTGATTCTCTAGTGAAATATTCTTGACAATTATATTGTTTCTTGTATTCTTTTTATCTATACTACCTGATGTAAAGTCTCTGTTAAGTCCAGCCTCTGGGCTTTCTGAGCCATGCTTTGTATTACCTACTTATTTCCTTATGTGACCAGACACATCCTATTTCTTTGTGTGTCTCATGTTTTGTTGTTGTTGTTGTTGAAAACTAGAAAATGCAGATATAACATGGTGAAATGGGACATCAGATTTCTTGTCCCAGAGCTTTTACTTGTTGTCATTTGTTGGATGATTTCTGAAACAGATTCTGTATGGTATGTATTTTTTCCTTGTGTGTGGCCACTGAATGCTTGTTTATAACCTAGCAGACAGCCTATGTTTGAGGTTTCATTAAAAACCAGCAGCCCTCTCAACCTCTGTTTTTAGGCTCTGTGCAAGGTGGGGCGTACCTTTAATACTCAGCCAGGCAACTGATAGTTCTTCTTTTCATTTCAGGCTTGTGCAGAAAATCCAGGTCGCTCAAAGCTGAGAGATTAGGAGCATCCCTGAACTTTGATGAGTTTGTATTCAGTCCTGATTCCACATATAAATGAGGTCCTGCAGTGTTTGCTTTCTCTGTGTGATGTGTTTCTCTTAGCACACTACTCTCCAGGTTCATCCATGTTGTTGCAAATGGCAGGATTTATCTACCTTGGCTGTTAAACCCTTATTAGTCATATCACTTGCAAATATTTTCACCAGTCTGGTACACTGTCTTTTTTGTTGTTGTTGTTGACAGTGTCCTTTTCTGTGCAAAATCAATTTAGTGTGATATAGTTTCACTTACTAGGTTTTGCTTGTGTTGCTTATGGGTTTGGTGGCCTATACCAAAATCAAAGAGCAAGAGTGGCATTTAGTAGTTGTACAATGTGTTTTCTTGCAGTAGTTTTATAGTTTCAGCTCTGTGTTTAAATCTCTGATCTATTTCAGAGTAATTTTAGGTAGATTCTAGTGTAAGAAAGGGGGGTCTACTTTTATGTTAAGTATTGTTTTTCCAGTCCTGTCTATTGGAGAGGATGTGTTTTCTACACTGTGATCTTGGTTCCCTTCATAAGTGTTAGTTGGGTGGTTTTGAAAAATTGTATTTCTGAGTGCTCTGTTTTGTTCCAGGACCTGCATTACTGGTGGAATCCCAGTGCCATATTGTTTGAACAGTTGTGTTTCAAAAGCAGGAAGTATGTGTCCTCAAGCTTTATTCTTTCTTTCTTTCTTTCTTTTATTATAATTGTTATTATTATTATTTATTTATTTTACTTTACAATATTGTATTGGTTTTGCCATACATCAACATGCATCCGCTATGGGTGTACACATGTTTCCCATCCTGAATCCCCTCCCACCTGCCTCCCAATACCATCCCTCTGGGTCATCCCAGTGCACCAGCCCCAAGCTTCCTGTATCCTGCATCACCTGGACTGACGATTCGTTTCTTATAGGATATTATACATGTTTTAATGCCATTATTCCAAATCATCCCCTCTCCCTCTCCCACGGGATCCAAAAGATTGTTCTATACATATGTGTTTCTTTTGCTGTCTTGCATACAGGCTTGTTGTTACCATCTTTCTAAATTCTATATATATGCATTAGTATACTGTATTGGTGGTTTTCTTTCTGGCTTATTTCACTCTGTATAATAGGCTCCAGTTCCATCTGCCTCTTTAGAACTGATTCAAATGTATTCTTTTTAATGGCTGAGTAATACTGCATTGTGTATGTGTACCACAGCTTTCTTATCCATTCATCTGCTGATCGACCTCTAGGTTGCTTCCATGTCCTGGCTATTAGAAACAGTGCTGCAATGAACATTGGGGTACACTTGTCTCTTTCTATTCTGGTTTCCTCAGTGTGTATGCCCAGCAGTGGGATTGCTGGGTCATAAGGCAGTTCTATTTCCAGTTTTTGAAGGAATCTCCACACTGTTCTCCGTAGTGGCTGTACTACTTTGCATTCCCACCAACTGTGTAAGAGGGTTCCTTTTTCTCCACATCCTCTCCAGCATTTATTGCTTGTAGACTTTTGGATCACAGCCATTCTGACTGAAGTGAAATGGCACCTCATTGTGGTTTTGATTTGCATTTCTCTGATAATGAGTGATGTTCAGTATCTTTTCATATGTTTGTTAACTCTCAAGATTGCTTTGGCAGTTTGGATTGTTTGAGGTTCCATATAACTTTGTCTGGGGAAAAATAATGCTACTTGAATTGTTATAGGAATTACATGGAATATGTACATTACTTTGGGTAATATGGATGCATTAATATTACAACAGATTTAAGTATATCCATTTTATATCCTGATGTTTTACTCTTTTTTTTTTTTTTGTCATTTATATGTTTTGTTATCTGGAACATCCATTGATAACCTTTCTATTTTTGTATTTGATGACTAAAAACATAGAATCTGTCCATAAAACTGTATCATTTTCATGTCCATTTATTTTGGATTAACTACATAGAAACCTGTAAATGGATCAAATAATAGTTAATTCCCAGTTAAATTCTCTGTTTGATGGGCAGTGTAACCACAATTATATTAATCCCTTAAGCCACAAATAGCTCTTCTGATTTTTAATCTGTTGTGGGTAATTACAAACCCTTGCTACTCAAATCATAATCTAAAGATAATAGCAGCATCACTACTCTATGGAATTGTATAAGCAGGTTATTAGCTTATCTCTTCACTACTGAGTTACACTCAGAGTTTTAACAAAATACGTATGTGTTTTTGGTGCACATTATAGTTTGAGAAGTGTTGGTTTGTATTCCACTGCAGTTTTATGACTGATATTTTCAGTTGTCTTTCTTTAGGCCTTTTCTAGGTTAGTTGTAAGCATTCATAATGTTTTCCTCTGTCAGTGACTCAGCTTCTTTAAAATGGAGAAAAGTGAACCCCCTAAAAGGCAGTAATTCTCAGGCATATTTACATCATAAACACACAAAGACTTCACTTCAGGCCTGTCAGGTTTTAGGAAGATAACGGTATCTTTTTTTAAAGCACCACAGAGAATTCAAATTGGTAAGATACTCTAACAACTATGGGTTACAGAAAGGTTTCTCTTGGGTAATAATACCACTTTCAGTTTGAACTACAGTGTTAGAGTGTGAACAAGACCGCATTGCCACCCCACATGTTTCCTTTTCTTTCTTTGATTCAGTGCATTGTATTCATAACTTTCCTAGTCTATACTTTTTTTGGTCATGCATGCAAACTTCATCATGAGGATTGTGTGTGTGTGTGTGTGTGTGTGTGCAGATGACACAAGGAAGGTGAGAGAATAGTGAGGATTTTCTTAAGTGTGTTTAATTTGAAAGGAATTTATGAGACAACTGATGATTCTTTGCCTAACCAGTTTTGATCCTTCCTTGTTTTTCTCCAAGGACCACAAAGCTGATGTAATTTTAAAGTACAAAGCAGATGAAGTTAGAAATCTGAAGGCTTATGGAGAGCTTCTGGAATATGGTAGTTAATATCAAAGTTATTACATTTCCCTGTCTTCTCATAGTGTTTGCTACTTAGTATTTAGGTGAAACAGTCGTTTCAGAATTCTCTCTTTTCTGTATTTTTTCATAGATGCTTAAATTTGCTTTAAGTAGGTATTAAATACTTCAGAATATTAACAGCATAGTAATGGATTCTCTTCCTAATATATGTTCCTTTGGTGGGGAATTAAAAAGCTCACAAGTCCTAGACTTGTACATAATAATTGTTAAAGGAATGCCTCTTTTACACTCTTAAAAGTAATTCTTAAGAGATGATACCTGTTTTCAGCTAATCAAGGAAAACATTTATGATACTGGTATTGATGTTTCGGAAAAGAGTATTCAGTTTTCTCATGGAGCTTTGTGGACAGTGTTTCTGAATCCCTTTTATTTCTTAGAGACAAAAGTATTTTATTCGTCCTCTAGTAAGCTTGGAAAAATTAAAATAAGTTTCTACTAACAACAAAGAGGAAGTGTACTAAACTCACATTTTGAACATGATAGCAATTTTTAAAAATTCTTTTACAGTGTATTTTATTATATAAAGTTATGAGGTTTTTTGCTTTGTTTTGGGGGTGGGGCTTCTCTTGTAGCTCAGTTGGTAAAGAATCTGCCTGCAGTGCAGGAGACCTGGGTTCGATCCCTAGGTTGGGAAGATCCCCTGGAGAAGGAAATGACAACCCACTCCAGTATCTTTACCTGGAAAATCCCTTGGCAGAGGAGCCTGGTGGGCTGCAGTCCATGGGGTTGCAAAGAGTCGGGCACAACGGTGCAACTAACACACTAATACCTGAGTTTTTGAGTAAGAGTGAAGATTCTGATGACATATAGGCCTTTTAATAAATACTAAGATAATTGGGAATCAGATAAATACTTACTTGGCAGTGAACTTCTTTTAGCGGTTTCATTGTGAGTTTGTTCCCTGTGATATGTTTGTAGTTAGGAAGATTTTTCTGGAATAAAACTGTTGAACCAAAGATTGATTACAAGCAGTTTCTTCTACAGTTCAGTGTTTTAGTATTTAGAACTTTAGTATTTAGTATTGAGAAAACTATCTGGTTGGTGTCCTTAACTTCAGTTCAAAAGGATTGATTTTCTAAGTAGTGTAAAGAAGATACCTTATGTATTATTACAAGAATTAATTTTTCTGTAGATCAGATGTTCTTGTCACATCTGAATTGAACTCAGTTGTCTGAAGATCGTTCTACAGTTTGAATTTTGGTCATCACCTTTTAGAAGAGTAAAAAACTACAGTATGAATATAGTTTAAAGCACACTGTGCCTTAATTAAACAACGGTGTATTTTCATTGTTTTAAAGTATCATATTTCTTTTAAAAAGTAATGAGGCTGAATTATTTTGAGGAAAATGTTAACTCTTGGTTCTTTCAATAAAATGGAACTTAGGTGTAAAGACCAAAATATCTGCTGTGAATACACTGGGAACAAAGAAAGAAGTGAAAAGATTCCTCTCCTGTTTTACCTCCAGTAAACAGATGTTTTGAATAAATTGTCTCACCATCATAAGACGAGTATGAACTCGTCTGTTTGGGAGTCTTTCTATATATTCCACTTATTTAGATATTTTCTTGAGATTTTTGATAGAATTTAAGGAAAGCAGAAATATGCATTTGAGGTTAATAAAAGGGGCTGTTTTCTTACAGACACTGCCCAAGTGTTTTACACCATTTGCTAACATCTATTCTTTTCATCATTTTGTGTTGCCACTACCATAAGAAAGGCGTTTCCAGAGTGAAGCTTTCAGAAGACAGAGTGGAGTCATAATTTTCAATTCATGTGATTAGAAGTTGCAGACTTTCTATACTAAGTAATCCTCAGTTTTCTTAACATTGAAAGTTTTGATCTGTTTGTTGAGAGTGTTTTTACTTAGCATTTTAAATATTTCTCAAGTACAACAACCATTAAGGATAAAATAACTAGATGACCCTTTACAGATAAAATAGTTTTTATGTCATTTCATTCTCTAAAGTTATATGTTTTGTAACCAAATAGTGCTGAATTTGCTAAATCATATAATTATGTTGTTTGAGTGAAAATCTAACTTCATAACTAAATTCTATAAACTAAGACCTTCATAAATGTATCCCTTAGCTGACATAAGGGAAAGGAAGGAAGAGCCACTGAAAAATTCGAGAAAGTGTTGCACGCAGTGTATTTTGTCCTTACTCTTTGTCACTGGTGCATATTTGTGTGTGTGTATTTTCCTGCAAATTTAGATACTACCCTTGCTTTTTAACAATGTGCTTTGAATATATCCTCTGTAGTAAGACGAAATGAAGTTCAGGGCTAGTTCATTAAAGTCAATACAATTATACTCGTTTGTAGTGAGAGACCATTCATCAAGTAATTTCTGAAACACATTTCTTCTGAGAATTTATACGGAATACACATTTAGCTGGTTTCTCTAAAATAAAAACAGGGGAGTAAACCCTCAGAGGGTTTCATTTCACTTTGCTAGAGTTTTCTTTCCCAAGTTTATAAGCTGAGTGTATACACAAATAAACCCAAGAAAAACTTCACCGATGTGGTCTGTGGTGTTTCATCTGTGGAGGTCCTCAACCCTTATATGCTGAATGTATTTGAGATGGAGGATTAGTTTTAGTATGCTGAAGAAAAATCTTGAGAAGTTGACTTCATGGATAAACAAAACTTCCTGGATAGTTAATCTTTTGACATATCTTTCTTCAACCCTTTGCCAAAAATTTCAGAATCTGCACACATGACAACATGAAAAACTTTCTCTGTGGACAAACACATACAGGTTTGTCCAAAGATTTAATCTACACTTAAATTGTGTTCGTTAGTTGTCATGGTCTGACTGTTGTACACTTGTTTTGTTGTTGTTGTTTGTATCTTCCTAAAAATTGTATACTGATGCCCTAACCCCAGAAGATGATAGTATTGGGAAGCAGGCCCTCTGGGATGTCCTTTTGCCACCATAGAGGAACTGTTGGGAAAGGAATCTCTCCGTGTATGAAGGAGACCTCAGAGGGCTCGCCATGAACACAGGCAGCAAGAACCCAGCAGTTTGCAAATCAGAGGAGGATCTACACCAGAACCCTAACCCTACCAGCACACTGATCCTAGACTTACCACAACTGGAAGTGAAACTTTCCATTGTTGAGAAGCCAGTTTGTAGTATTTTGACGTAAGAACTTGAATGAAGTGACACACTGGTGACAACACATTTTATTCTCACTGTTTAGTACCTGTGAGGCATAGTGTTTCATCTTGAGTTGCTTATGTGCAATTTTCCATGGAACAATTATTTTGATGCATGTCATGTAGAAATGGTATAGGTACATTTTTGTCAGGCCTAGAAACTTTATTCAGAATTGATTGCCCCACTTTAATTGGTGCTAAAAAGTGAGTGATGTCTTTTGTTTCCTCTCCAGTCACTTGAAACATTCTGTAAGATGCCCTGGAGGAGAGTACAAAGTAATATTTTAAAGGAAACTTAGCAGTTCTGTTTCGTAGGATCTTAGAATATTGGAACACGGCCCTTGGCATCAAAATTTGACACTGCCCTCATTCAAATCAGACATTGTTACATACGTTCAGAAGATATGCTGTACCATGGACTCCCAACACTGAAATTTCAGAAAGCAACCCTTTCATTTTTTTAAATTATTTTAATGGGAAGATACTCAATTTACAATATTGGGTTAGTTTTTGCCTTACATCAACAAGAGTCAGTCACCGGTACATACGTGTTCCCGCATCCAGAACCTTCCTCCCACCTCACTCCCCAGACTATTGTTCTTTGTTGTTCCAGAGCACTGGCTTTGGGTGCCCTGCATCATGCACTGAACTTGCACCAGTTATCTGTTTACGTATGGTCATGTACATGTTTCAATGCTATTCTTTCAAATCATCCCACCATTGCCCTCTCCACAGACTCCAAAAGTCTGTTCTTTCCATCTCTGCCTCTTTTTCTGCCCTGCATGTAGGATCATCGTGACGATCTCTCCAAATTGCATACATGTGCATTCCTACACAGTATTTGTATCTCTCTTTCTGACTTTACTTCATTCTGTAGAACAGGCTCCTGTTTCACTCACCTCTCTAGAATGGACTAAAATGCATTCTTTTTCACAGCTGAGTAATAGTCCATCGTGTATATATACCACCACTTTCTTATCCATTCATCTGCAGTGGATATCTAGATTGCTTCCATGTCTTAGCTACTGTAAATAGTTGTGGGACGAATATTGGTGTACACATATCTCTTTCAGTTCTGCTTTCCTTGGGGTGTATGCAAGCAGTGGGATTGCTGGGTCATATGATGGTTCTATTTCCAGGTTTTTAAGAAATCATATGGTTTATTGTGGCTATAACAATTTTCATTCCTACCAACAGTGCAAGCTGGTCAGTTTACCACTCCCTCTCCAGTGTTTCTTGTTTGAAAGTTTGGGTGATGGTCATTGTGACCAGTGTGAGATGACATCTCATTCTGGTATTGACTTTCATCTCTCTGATAATGAGAGATGTTGACCATCTGTCCTGTGTTCATTCAGATCAGATCAGATCAGTCGCTCAGTCGAGTCTGACTCTCTGCGACGCCATGAATCACAGCACGCCAGGCTTCCCCTGTCCATCACCAACTCCCGGAGTTCACTGAGACTCACGTCCATCGAGTCAGTGATGCCATCCAGCCATCTCATCCTCTGTCATCACCTTCTCCTCCTGCCCCCAATCCCTACCGGCATCAGAGTCTTTTCCAATGAGTCAACTCTTCGCATGAGGTGGCCAAAGTACTGGAGTTTCAGCTTTAGCATCATTCCTTCCAAAGAAATCCCAGGGCTGATCTTCTTCAGAATGGACTGGTTGGATCTCCTTGCAGTCCATGGGATTCTCAAGAGTCTTCTCCAACACCACAGTTCAAAAGCATCAATTCTTCGGCACTCAGCCTTGTTCACAGTCCAAATCTCACATCCATACATGACCACAGGAAAAACCATAGCCTTGACTAGACGAACCTTTGTTGGCAAAGTGATGTCTTCTCTTGAGAAATGTCTATTTAATTCTTCTGCCCACTTTTTGATCGGGTTGTTTGTTTTTTCTGGTATTGAGTACATGAGCTGCTTGCATATGTGGGAGATTAACTCTTGGGCAGTTGTTTGATGTGTTGTAATATGCTCCAGTTCTGAAGCCTGTCTTTTCACCTTGCTTATAATTTCCTTCATTCTGCAGAAGCTTAGAAGTTTCAGTCAGTCGCTTTTATTTCCTTCTGTTTTTATTTCTATTACTCTTGGAGGTGGAACATAGAGGAGAAGATCTTGCTGTGATTTCTGTCAGAGAGTTTTCTGCCCATGTTTTTCTCTAAGAACTTTATAGTTTCTGGTCTTCCACTTAGGTTTTTAATCCATTTTGCATTTATTTTTGTGTGTGCCATTAAAAAACATTTCATTCTTTTAATGTGGTTGACCTGTTTTCCCAGAACTGCTTGTTCACGAGGTTGTCTTTTTCCCATTGCATATTTATGGCCCCTCTGTCAAAGACAAGGTGGCCGTGGGTGTGTGGCTTCATCTCTGGACTTCCTATTTTGCTCTGTTGATCTGTATTTCTGTCTTTGGCCCAGTATCTTACTATTTTGATGACTGTAGATGTGTAGTATAGTCTGAAGTCAGGAAGTCTGATTCCTCCGTTTCCATTGTTTCTCAGGAGTTATTAACTCATTGGAGGTCTTTTGTGTTTCCACACAAATTGTGAAATTATTTGTTCTAATTCATTGAAAAACACCATTGGTGTTTTTATAGGGATTCCATAGTTGAATCCAAGAATATCAATGGTGAATGAATGTACCAATAGATTGCATTGAGTTGTATACTTACTGATGGTCACTATATTGATTCTTCTAATACAAGAACATGGTATACTTCTTCATCTACTTGTGCTATCTTTGATTTCTTTCAACATGGTTTTAGAGTTTTATGTACCAGGTCCTTGCTTTCTTTGGAGGAATATATTCCTAAATATTTGAGTCTCTTCATTGGATCGTGAATGAGATACTTTTCCTTAAGTTCTCTTTCTCCTTTTTCATTGCTGGTGTATCAGAATGAAAGCGATTCCTGAGTATATATTTTGTATTCTTCAGCTAACTCTATTCATTGATTAGCTCGAGTAATTTTCTGCTGGCATCCTTAGTGTTCACTGTGTGGAGGGTCATGCCATCTTCTAACAGTAATAGTTTGTTTGTGTTCAATCTGTATTCCTTTTATTTGCTTTTCCCCTGATTGTTATGTCTAGGACTAATTTAAAAACTAATTCCAATGTGTTTTTCACCTCAGAAAAGCTTACTGATGAAATTACTAAGCACTGAGGAATCTCAATTCTACCAGATTCCCACAATAGAATCATGAAGATCTTCAGGAGTTAGGGGTAATTTTTTGGGCAGCAGGGAAGCAGAAACTGTTTAAGTCTTTAGAAAAATGTATCATAATCAAATTAGTCGGAATATTTGTAGTCTTTCCTTCAGTTTCAGAAAACTCTACATCCCTAAGTGTAATGCAGGGCTTTCTAACTGAAACCAAGAAACTCACCAAGACCTCACCAAACTCTAACAGTGCAAATTAGAAAAGTTGTGTTACTGTGCTGTTAAAATTTGTGAGCTTTATAGCCAAATTAAGAATTTAACCTTCAAGATGGTTGTGCTAAAGATCCTGCTAAAACAGGTGTGGCCACAGGGCAAGGGAAGAGGGAAGGTATGGGTGACCCTTGAATGAAGTGTGGTCTGGGGAAGAGGCAGGCTCCAAAGGCACAGCTGAGAAGAGTCCGGCAGGGCCACACCTGTAAGTGCCACAGCCATGACTTTGGGTGTGTCCCTCGGGCCTGCATCTGAGGAGGAGCAGCACCCGAGTCCAGAAATGACCAGAGACAGTACACCAGAGCAGCCTCGGCAGACAGTTATTGTTGTAAATGTGGATGATCCCGGGAAATATCTGAGAGAGCGGGAGTCCCACTACCCATGCCCGTCAGTCAGAATCCCTGTGTTTGCACTCACTAGTGCAGTGAAAAGGCACAAGGTGGAACTGGAAGGGGCTGCTGTTCTCATCTGCTGAGAGTGCCAGACCAATTCAGACACACACCTACCATCCGTTGTGAAGACAGGACACAGGTCAAACACTCAGGGCTTTCTTGTTGAAGGCACACACACACACACACACACACACACACACACGGGCACATTACCCCCTTGCTTGAGGACACAGTGTGCAACAGGGACTGCAAATCCTGACCAGGTAAGCAGTGACATGACACTACCCAGCACACACAAGTCAGGAGGAGGACAGTAGGTGTGAGAAACAGCCCCTGGTTGGGGGATGCAGACCACCTCAGATGCAAAACACCAGAGGGGACACGGAGCAATGAATGTGTCTGATGGTATGGCAGGGCCGGAGGCATCAGTGTTGGCTGGGCAAGTGGAAGAACCCAGCATCGTTGGAAACTCCTGTTCCAGTGTGCTTCTTCTACCCAAGACTAGGACTGTTGCTATTGGATCTTCTGGCCCAGCATGTGGCCTGAATGGCTCCTTGACCTAAAGCAGATTATGAACCACCCTCAAGTTTCTGTCATGATCAGCAACCAAGATAAAGACTTTCTTAGCTACAAGATTGAAGGTCAGTGAGGGGGACTGAGGATGGGTGGGTATGGGACCTGGCGGGGAGTAGGAGGATCGTGTTAGCCATGTTCCTGCACTGTGAGACTTTGCAGAGGCATCGTGGAAGCTGTTAATGCCTACCCGGGTGACAAGCTGAGGCACCTAGCAGCTTGCACCTTTACCCTCGTCCCTATCCTGGCAGGTGCAGATGCAGAACCATCCAAAATCCCGCTGCATGCTGATCTTTTCATTTGGGGACAAATCCTACTTCTGGAACACGATGATCGTTAAGGAGTATTACCTTGACATCATTGGTAAAACGTGGCTCCAGGGTGGTGAGTGTAGGTGTGTAAGGAGGTGAATGATCCACCTGCAGAATCCACCCTTGTGTTCGCTTTCTGGAGGTTATAGGGCACGATATTCCACTCCAATCCACTGGTTCTGGGACTGTGAATGAGGAGCACAAGCCACAGGCTAGAAATCAGGAGCCTTAAATTTCTCAGCTGGTTGTCAGGCGACTACTGCCCAGAATCGAACAGGATTGCTGAGGTGCGGTTGCTTTGGGCTTGCATACAGGTGACGATTGATGTTGGAGTTCTTGGATGCTCATGGGTGGGTTGCGGGCCTGGTCAGCCCTGGACTGATCTTGCTTGTGCCTCCAGCAGATCATTGACAAAGACGTGTGGACGACCCTGTGAAGTATTACCCTAGGAAGGAAGTTTCTGCCATGAGGAGTAACTGGCAGAAACACATGTGGTGAAGGGGTCTGGAGGTGGGCCCTGTAGTGACAGCCATGTAGTGGCCGGGACACTGTCCTTTCCCAAATGGGGATGACTCAGGCACATGCAAGCTGTCTGTGGAGCCAGATTCTGGGTCATGCATGTGGCAGATGACCTGCTGAGACTGGGGGCTTGGGGACTCAGTGTGTCCGTGAGTGAATCAAGTCTCCTTCAATTTAACTGTGGTTGCAGTGCAAGAGGCCTAGGTGATACTACTAGAGGCAGGGTGAATTAAGTATATTTGTCAGAATCATCCTTCCGTGGGTGCTGCCATCCCGCAGCCTCCTGTTGCTCACCGAGTTTAAGATTGCCTGGGCCTACACTCCTGCACCTTAGCCTGGGAAGGCCTGTCATTGCAAGGGCATCCTCTCCAGGGTCCCAGTGCACCTCTGTGCTGACTTTGGGATCTTCTGTGATTTTGCACATCCACCAATCAGTGTCTCACCATGACCACACTTGCTGCACTGGAAGAGGCTTCAGGCTGCCTTCAGAAAATAGGGAAGTGTTCGGGGAGGAGGTGGACAGAGAGCTCCAAGTGCAGGACGTGGTGCCTACTGATGCCATCTCAGACATTGCTGGACATGGGCATCTTCAGCTCCTGAAACACCTATGTTCCCTGTTTGTGTTTGTGTCCCCATATCGAGCCTGTGTGTGTATACACATGTGTGCTTGTGTCGCCTGTGTGTGTGTGTGTGTGTGTGTGTGTCTCCAGCCCAGGGAAAAAACAGAGATAAACGCGACAGGAGAGGAAATGCCAAGCAATCAGAAGAGGAGGCACAAGGCGTCCCCAGTCTGAGGGTGATTGATCGCCCTATCTCCGCAGGACCCTGTCCAGGATGGGAATGAGGAAAGGATGGTCAGAGATAACTCAGGACCTTGGCTCCAGAAGTGCGCAATGAGACAAAATGCAAAAACACGCTCACTATTTCTCCGTGTTCTTGTATGTGTTTGGACCAGGAAGAGTGGGTGCATGGTCTGTGGATTCACCCAGGGCATATCAGGTGGGGTGGGCCTTTAAAACCACCGCCTGTGGAGCCCACAGTTTGTGGGGACATAGGCCGTCCTGTGGAAATGGTGGATGTGGATACAGAGGACCTGGGATGTTGAGGAGGCTAAGGTCTTGCTGAGAAGGACAGAGACTCGAAGGAGAAAGAGGCACAGATTGATGTACTGGAGACTTGTTCCGCACATGTGAGAAGGAGACCCAGGAAGGTCCTGGGCGAGTGCTTGCCAGGATCAGCCCATCAGCCAGCACCCTCTCTCCATGAGGGTGGCACACACTGGCACAATGTAACACAAAATGCGAGACATGCTAAGGTAGGCTGTCCGTGCAAAACCACAGGCATCCTAGGAGAGACAAGGCGAGAGCGTGGCATGCCTTCAGTCACTTCTAGCCTCCCTGGCTGTGCAGAACGGCGAAGAAAGTGCAGGTGTTGATGTACGTGTGTGCTCCTCTGCCGGGGTATGCCAATGAGGGAGGGAAAAGGGAGGAAGCAAGGATGGTGGGCTTATTGCATGTCTCATAGGAACTCGAGAGAGTGGGATACAGGGAAGCCCCTGGGGCAGTTCGGGGCCTGCTGGTTTTCAGGGTCCAGGGGAAAGGCAATAGCAGTCCTGCCAAAGATACCCCATGGCTCGTGCAGAAAGCCCTGATATAAATTCCCTCTTTCTTCTGGGTCTTTCCCTTGGCTTTGGGCGCCTAAGGGGCAAAGGTGAGTGTCTGCACCTGGGGGACGATTTTGGCAGTCTCTCTGGATCACAATCTCTGATTTTGTTGTAGGCAATCTGCACCAGGTGACACTCAGAGGGAAGCTGCATTCCAGGTGACAGTCTTGGATGTCCGTGTGCCCAACCAAGGACTGGCTTCCTTGGCACGTGGGCTGTATAGGTAAGCAGGGATGCCTGGCTGTAGGGAGTCCTACCGGGGCTTAATGAACCCAATGAAAGAGAGTATTTGCATTTAGCAAATCAATGAGGCCTGGGTGGAATCAAGCCCTCTTGGTGTTTTTGAGATAGAAAAGCTGCTTTCTGCCCAAGGGAGGGATGAGCTGTGGGCCCAGAAAGGGCAGGATTCCCAGATCATCATCTGTTTGGGGACTCCATGGGTCTGGGTAGGAATAAACAGAAGGGACCACCTGTAGGAATGCCACCTTACCATTATGGCTCGGGTTTCATGCCTTGTATCAGAAGAGACCATCTATCTATGTGCACCTTCTTCACAACATTGGATCAAACCCAAGCCTGTCAAAGACTCTGGGGCCCTTGGAGGCTCGGGCATCTCTTTGGCCTTTTCCTGCTAAAGGGAGGTGGCTCTTGGAGGCACAGTTAGACAGGTGAACACAGAAAGCTACACAGGTAGAAAGAACAGTGGGCCTCACTCAGACTGTTGGGGGTGGTAGGCTAGCAATAGGAACACAACATTGACCAGGAATGACCTAGATAGGAACACACTGAGAAAGCAGTTCTCCAAGTCAGCTGAGCCCAGACGTCCTTGTTTTCTGGTCTCCTGAAAGAATGCACAGGCAATGGATCAGGCCAGCGTGACTGGTACTGTGAAGCTGTCCAAGGTGATGGGAGAATGCAGAACGCAGGCACAGCTCATTCAGCTCTCCAGGGCGAGCATTTCCAACCCTGCCTGATGCTTTGCAGATCGGTCCCTGTCAGGAGCAAATGCCAAAATTTTGTAACCTTTGAGGCTAAGTCACAGAGCTGGAAGTGCAACCTCGCATGTTCAATGAGAAAGTGAAAGAAAATAACCAGGACAAAAAATAGGGTGCTTACCAAATTTGATGCTTCTGGACAAGAAAGTTTGTACTTCTACATATGTGCAATTCCTCTTAGGGATGTTGGTGTGTACACAAGCATGTGTGTGCATATGTGCATGAAAAGCACCTGACGGTATGTTTGTGAGTATGAGGTGTAGAAACTGACCTAACCAGGTGATGGAAGTTGGATAGCGAAACCGTGAAGGTCATAGGGAAAGTACATACTCTGGCCATCAGAAGCACTGGAGCCAGGGTACCAATCCCTGTTATCTCACTGAGTGAGCAATTTCTAAGTGGAATTACAGTGGTGCACCCAGGATGCCTTGCAGAAAGGAGAGGCAGAAAGAAAGTGCCTGAGGGTGACCAGTGAGAGTGCCGAGGATCTGAGACACAGAACAGGCTGCAATCCCAAGACACAGAAGCCATGGTGGGTGATCCCACAGCCCCTTGGACATGCAGCAACAAGGGCCTTTCTATCCTTATCAAACTCTGGGATTTCTTTCCCTGACATTGCCATGAGACACATAGACACCAGCCCTGGTACATACACAAAAGGATTGCCCCAAACAGTGCTGTGCCAGAAGCAGAGATAAAGAGACACAAAGTGAGCTCTGTACCCTAAGGCTGTGGTGTCCCTGAACAATAGAGATCAACTGCTGCAAACGGTGGGGTTTTTCCCTTCTCCCCTAGCATCTGGACAGCATCAGG
The DNA here is from genome assembly GCF_002263795.3 of Bos taurus. Classification (NCBI taxonomy): domain Eukaryota; kingdom Metazoa; phylum Chordata; class Mammalia; order Artiodactyla; family Bovidae; genus Bos; species Bos taurus. The sequence continues at coordinate 28,166,123 of NC_082638.1, forward strand.
TACTCTATCCCATGGAGAAAAGTATCCAGCCACTTGGAGCCCCTGTCTATCATTTGGATACTCATGGAGAGCTCCCAGTTATTGAAGGTCCTGTGGGACACAGGAGTGTGTTGTTCAGATTGTGGAGCAGGAACCCGTGGTTGGAATTTCCAGATCCAGGTCAATGACAGCGCCTGGGGTAGAGGCAGATGCAAAACCTGCTAGCTCCCTAGAGCAGAATCTGGCCATATGGTGCAGCTGGAGCCCAGGAACCGCAGAAGATGTCCTCCGGTCTAGGGGTGTGTCCATAAGGGTGCCGTCCTGTACCCTCTCAGCCATTGGTCTAGATTTGGGCCAGCAGCATGTGCGCGGCTCACAGCCTAGGGCCGTGCCTGTTTGGCTGATGTACCAGAGCTTATTCACCCGGTCCTGGGCTCACCACCACCCCTTTCTTCAGCCTCAGGCCACCCCAGACACACCAGCCACTGCCTCCCGATCATACCTCTCACTCCCCACCCCGAAAAAACAAGTGGGTCCCACAGGTTTATTGCAGCCTGGGCCGCCATTGCACACAACTTGCTTTGGTGCTCTTATGTCCCATCCTTTCACATCTGACCCAGTCTGGGGTCATGGCCAGGACCAAGAATAGCACGAGAGGTGGTCAGAGGAATGCGGGAGAGTCTTGGGACCCCGGACCTGCTTAGTTGTGAGCCCAGATGCTCAGGGAGATGGGGCCCTGCAGCCTGCCCTTGTGATGCTGTGCATGGCTGCGACCCTGCAGCCACCAGTTGCAACAGCAGGCGACAATGCGACCCACGTCAGCGTGGAGGTGGCAGGGGATGGCGGGGCCCTGGTGGACAGAGACATGGCGGGGATCAGGCGGGTGTTCCAGCTGCTTGTGGAAGACATCATGGAGGAGGTGGAGGTTTTGGCTGATGAGGAGCAGCAACGGGGGTCCTCGCAAGACCTGAAGGAGAAGGTGTTAGAGGATCAGGGCAAGGAATTGCCGGGAGCCCCAATGAACTTCTGGCACTAGATGCGCTGCAGGCGCTGGCCACCCTGCAAGTGGAACTGAGCTCTGACCATGAGAAAAACTGCAGGGGCTATGTTTCGTTCATGTGCAAGAGCCATCAGAGGAGGAAGCATGACTTGGCTCAGAGGAGTGCCATTATCCAGGGCATCTCTGGTTTCTGGGCCAAAGTGGTATCCTTTCTGCTGCTCAGGAGGAGGAGGAGGTGCAGAAGCAGGAGCAGGAGGATGGTGGGGACGAGGGCGCAGGATGGGTGCTGATGGACCCTGTAGGAAGTGTGGTACTGGGCAATTGGCAGGTTCCAAAGGCACAGCTGAGTAGAGTCCAGGCACGGCCACACCCTTGAGTGTCGCTGTCATGAATTTGTGTGTCTACTTCAGGCCTGCAATTGAGGAGGAGCAGCTCCAAGGCCTCTAAGTCAGGAATGACCAGAGACAGTACACCAGAGCAGCCTTGGCAGACAGTTATTGTAAATGTGGATGATCCCGAAAATAACTGAGACTTGGGAGTCACACACACGTACACACAGACACACAGACACATACACAAACACACACTAACTCCTTTGCTTTTGGACACGGTTTGTTTCAATGACTGTAAGTCTGACCATGTAAGCAATGACATGCCACTACTCAGCATACACAGGTCTGAAGAAGAGTAGGGATCAGAAACAGCCCCTTCTTGGGGAATGCAGACCACCTCAGATACAGAACACCACAAGGAACCCAGAGCCATGAGCGTGCCTGATGGTATGGCAGGGCCTGAGGACATCAGTGGTGGCTGGGCAAGCAGAAGTGCCCAAAATCCTTGATGATGCCTGTTCCAGTGTCCTTCCACCCCAGACTAGGGCTGATGTTCCTGGCTCTCCTTGGCTTAGCATGTGGCCGATATGGCTCCTTGACCTAAAGCAGATTATGAACCACCCTTAAGTTTCTGTCATGATCAGCGACCAAGATAAAGACTTTCTCAGCTACATGATCGACTTGAAGTTCAGTGAGGGAGACTGAAGACGGGTGGGTATGGGACTTGGTGTGGAGTGAAAGGATCATGTTATCCATGTTCCTACAATGTGAATGTTTGCAGAGGCTTCGTGGAAGCTGTTAATGGGAGGCAAGCTGAGGTCCCTAGAAGCTTGCACCTTTCTCTTCTGCCTATCCTAGCATGTACAGGTGTGAGCCATCCCCGGTCCCACAGCAATCTGATCTTTTCCTTTCGGTACCAACCCTACTTCTTGAACACAGTGATCATTAAGAAGTATTACCTTGACATCACTGGTAAAACGTGGCTCCTGGGGTGATGAGTGTGGGTGCAAGGGTGTGCATGATTCACCTGTGGGGGTCCACCACACCCGTCTCCCCTGTCTTTCTTCAGGGTAAAGGGCACATCATTCCACACCAGTCCATTGGTTCTGGGACTTTGAACAGGGAGGACTCAGCCACAGGCTGGTCACCAGGAACCTTAATTTTCTCAACTGGTTGTCAGGCCACAACTGCCCAGAATCAAACAGGATTGTTGAGGTGGACTAGTTTTGGTCCTGCATACAGTTGATGATTGATGTTGGAGTTCTTGGCTGCTCATGGGAAGGTTCGGGTCCTGGTCAGCCCAGAGGTGACATTCCTCGTGTTGCCACCAGATCATCAGCTAAGACGAGTGGGACGATCCCCTGAAATACTACCCCAGCAGGGAAGATTGTTCCATGAGTGCTAACTGACAGAGACACATGTGGTAAAGGGTCTGGAGGTGGGCCGTGAAGGGACAGCCATATTGGAGCCGTGACACTGTCCTTCCCCAAATGTGGATGCTCAGGCTCATGCAAGCTGACTGAGGAGCATGGATTTGGGCCATGCATGTAGGAGGTGGCCTGCTGAGACTGGGGCCTGGGCATTCAGTGTGTCCGTGAGTGAAACGAGTCTCCCTCAAATCAGCTGTGGTTGCAGCATGAGACTCCTAGGTGATACTACTAGAGGCAGGGTGAAGTAAGTATCTTTTTTAGAATCATCCTGCTGTGGGTCCTGCCATCACCCGGCCTCCTGTTGCTCACTGAGTTTGACATTGCCTGGGCCCTTCATTCCCGCCCCTTAACCTGGGAAGATCTATCATTGAAAGGGTATTCTCTCTGGGATCCCAGTGCACCTGCGTGCTGACTTTGGGATCTGTGAATTTCCACATGCACCACCTGGTGGCTCACAAGCACCACACATGCTGCGCTGGAAGAGGCTTCAAGCTACCTTGGGAAAATATGAAAGAGCTCGTGGAGGAGGTGAACAGGGAACCACAAGAGCAGGGCATGGTGCCTACCGACTACATCTCTGACATTGCAGAGACAACCCACCCTTAGACTGGGGACGCCTCATTCCTCCACGTATGGTAACTTGGCACCTCCTCTCCTGTCACCTTTATCTGTGTGTCTTCCCTGGGCCACACACACAAACACATACACACACTCACAAACACAGCCGACATAAGCACATGCGTGTATACACACACATGCTTGGCATGGAGACACAAACACAATCAGGAACACGGGCTTCTGAAACACCTGTGTTTCCTGATTGCATTTGTGTTCCTGTGCCGAGCATCTGTGTGTATACATGTATGTGCTTGTGTCGGCTGTGTTTATGTGTGTGTGTGTGTGTGTGTGTGTGTGTGTGTGTGTGTGTGTGTGTCTGGCCCAGGGCAGACACAGAGATGAAGGCGACAGGAGAGGAGGTGCTGAGCAACCATAAGAGGAGGCACGAGGCGTCCCCAGTCTAAGGATGGTTGGTCGCCGTATCTCTGCAGTACCCTGTACAGGATGGGAACGAGGAAAGGATCGCCAGTGATAACGCCAGACCATGGCTCCAGAAATCTGCAATTAAACGAAACACAAAAACAAGCTCATCATTTCTACCATGTTCCTGTGTGTGTTTGGACCGGGAAGAGGGGGTGCATGGTCTGAGGATTCACCCAGGACAAATCAGGTGGGGTAGGGCTTTGAAACCACTGGCTATAGAGCCCTCAGTCCGCGGTCACATGGGGCAGGCCTTTGGAAATGGTGGATGTGGCTACGGCAGGACTGGGATGGTGAGGAGGCTAAGGTCCTGCAGAAAAGGGCAGAGACCTGAAGGAGAAAGAGCCACAGATTGTCTGCTGCACTGGAGACTTGTTCCACACACGTAAGTAGAACCGGAAAGGTCCTGGGCCTGTGCTGCCCAGGATCAGCCCAAAAGCCAGCACGCTGTCTCCATGAGGGTGGCACACACTGACACGATATGACACAAAACGCAACATATGCTAAGCTAGGCTATCCGTGCAAAACGACAGGCATCCTAGGAGAGACAGGGTGTGAGTGTGGCATGCCTCCAGACACTTCCAGCCTCCCTGGCAGTGCAGGTAGGCAAAGAAAGTGCAGGGGTGAGTGTACGTGTGTGGCCCTCTGCCGGGATGTGCCTGTGAGGGAGGGAACAGGGAGGAAGCAAGGGTGGTGGGCTTATTGCATGTCCCAAGGGAACTCGGGGGAGTGGGAGAGGGGGAAACCCTGGGGGCAATTTGAAGCCTGCTGGTTTTCAAGGTCCAGGGTCTAGGCAATAGCGGTCCTGCCAAAGATACCCCATGGTGTGTGCTGAAAGTCCTGACGTGAATTCCTTCTTTCCTCTGGGGTCATGCCCCTGACTGTGGGGTTTAGAGGGGCAAAGGTGTGCGTCTGCCTCTGAGGGAGGATTCTGGCTCTCTCCCTGGAGCAGATTCTCTGATTTTGTCATAGGGGATTTGCACCAGGTGACACTCAGAGGGATCCTGCCTTCCAGGTGACTGTCTTGGATGTCTTTGGGCCCAACCAGGGACAGGCTTCATTGGCACTTCGGCTGTGTAGGCAAGCATGTATACCTGATTGTATGAAGACCTACCTGGGCCTAATGAGAGCAACTGAAAGGGAGTCTTGGCATTTAGTCAATCAGTGAAGTCTGGGTGGTTCTAACACTCTTGGTGCTAAGGTACAGAGTCGGAAGTGCAACCTGAGATGAGCAAGTGAAAGAAAATAACCAGGACAAAGAAAGTTGGGTGCTTACCAAAGTTCATGTTCCTGGAGAAGAAAGCGTGTACTTCTGCATATGTGCAAATTTCCTCTCAGGGATGTTACTGTGTACATGCACATGCACACAAAGAACCACCTGCCAGTACGCTTATGAGTATGAGCTGTCGGAAGTGACCTAACCAGGTAATGGGAGTTGAATAGCAAAGCATGAACGTCATAGGGAAAGACTCCACCTAGACTCCAGCCAGCAGAAGCACTGAAGCCAGTGTACCAATCTCTGTTATCTCACCGAGCAAGCAAGTTCTAAGTGGAATCAGAATGGTGCACCAAGGATGCCTGGCAGAAAGGAGAGGCAGGAGGAAAGTGCCTGTGGGCGACCAGTGAGAGTTCAAAGATTCCAAGACACAGAACAGACAGCAACCTCAGACAAAGAAGCCAAAGTGGGTGACCACACAACCCCTTGACCACCCGGCTACAAGGGCCGTTCTGTCCTTCTGAAGTGCCAGGCATACTAGGCTTTCCTTTTTCCTGTGCTTTCAGTGATGGACCAGAAGTGCAGCATCAGGACCTGCTACCTGCAGAGTCTTCCAGTTTGAAACATTACTAATTGTACTCTTTGCAGAACACATATATTGGTATCAGGATTATAGGATGGTTGGCTTAGCTTGATCCTCTTACTGCTTCCGGCCCCACAGGCTTGGGCGACAAGGCAGGCTTTGGTGTGTTCGCACATGGAGAACAGAATCACATTTGCCAGGAGCCAATACGGGAGACCCCATGCATGACAAAGGTCATGCAAAGAATACCTGACAGACAAAGGCGGATCAGGACTCGAGGGATTCCCTGGACCTGCTCAAGCATCCGCCCGAAACCAAAATCTGTCTGTCTGCTGTTTACTATATTATGCCTTTCATCAGTTCTTCTGACATTAACAGGGTGCTCTCCAAGACCATCATTCTCTGAAGAAAAGCAACTTAAAGCTCTAGTTAATAAGTCTCCTGGGCTTGAAAGGAGCATTTTAATTCTAACCCCTCTGTTCCTGTTTTAGCTTTCTTGGCAGTTTTATCCACACTCTTTTATCTAATGCACATGATTGTTCACAACACCCCAAGCATAACCTTCGAGTGATAAAACAGTGTTATTAGAATAATACTGCATTGTTGAGCCAATGTTTCCTTCCGAGTTTCCTTGTCCTTTACCCAATTTGCACCTGGAAGTGCATTAGCTAATATAGTTGGTATGTAAGAAAAACAAGCAGTAGCCTTGGTATTAGCAACATAAGACATGCATTGGAGAAGGAAATGGCAACCCACTCCAGTGTTCTTGCCTGGAGAATTCCAGGAACTGAGGAGCCTGGTGGGCTGCCATCTATGGGGTCACACAGAGTTGGACATGACTGAACTGACTTAGCAGCAGTAGCAGCACAGAGTTGGAAGTGCAACGTGACATGATTAATGAGCAAGTGAAAGAAAACAACCAGGACAAAGAAAGTTGGGTGCTTACCAAAATTCATGTTCCTGGAGAAGAAAGCTTGTATTTCTGCATATGTGCAAGTTTCCTCTCAGTGATGTTACTGTGTACACACGCATGTGTGCACATAGAAGTCCCTGCCAGTACGCTTGTGAGTATGAGCTGTCAGAAATGACATGGCCAGGTGATGGAAGTTGGATAATGAAAACATGAAGGTCTTAGGGAAAGGTACATAGACTCTGGCCAGCAGAAGGACTGAAGCCAGGGAATCGATTCCCATTATCTCACTGAGCAAACACACTCTAAATGGAATCACAGTGGTGCACCCTGGATGCCTGGCAGAAAGGAGAGGCAGGGGGAAAGAGCCTAGAGAGTGGGCCGAGGAAAGGCCACTACACCTGCAGTTTATGAAAAGTAGAAAATGTACCTAATGACCTGGAAGGAGAAACTGTATCTTATTTATTGAGATATCTAGCCAAGGAGAATTCCAGCCAAACAGCCAAAAGTGCTTCCTGGTTTCTTCTTGCTGCCTATAGTAAAATATGAAGGGAAATTTAAAAAATGAATAAATAAGAGAAGGACTATTTAAAAAATAAGACAGAACTTGCTGATTTGGAAATATTCCAGTCTTTTAAGATGACAGAAGATGCTAAAATAAATGGCTCTCAAGCAAGGTCATTTCCAGGGCACTGAGATAAGATGGTCTAAATATAACATTTTACATCACCTATAGGTCATTCTTATTATTTTTTTTTAAATAAAGGTTGTCTAAAGATGAGTGTGACTGTAAAATTCTTTGTTAAGCCTCAGAAAGCTGGAAGGGGATGCTTCATGACATTATTTAGGCAGGCCAATGCCCTCCAAAGAGTTTAGGGGTGTCACTCAGAGATCATTTCAGTCATACAATAAGACTTCTACAAAGTTTCAGGGTGTTATCCCTCAGCTATCTCAGTAGAAAACCAAGACAGAGGAGGACTTTTTATGAAAACATGTGATTGTGGCTTTAGAGTGGGTGCTTTGCCATGAACACCAGTAAGATTATCAGGAGGCACACCAAGATTTTAAGATAACATATATATATGTTCAGCTTGGACTGAAAGGACTAGAAATAGTACAAAATAAGAGAGCTCTGGACTTCTACCTTCGACAAGCAGGAAGCAGGCTAGGGAGACTGTTTCACTGTAACCATATACTAGCCACCTTTCATGCAATGGAATCATATCAGAGGGCAGAATTAAAAATTCAGAGACTGAAGCCTAGGAAGTTTCCAGGCCTTAAATCCTAATCAAAGGACTGCCAATAAGAACCCGTGGGATTTCAGAACTGCTACTATTGACTCCCACTCCCCTGCCCTTTCTGGAACTGGAGTGTCTATAAAGGTTATCTATGCCTGACCCAGCACTGTATGTTGGTTGTGAAAGTGAGCAGGTTAGCTCAACTCTTTTGTTCACAGATCATCAGATCTAGAGGAATTACACTTGTGTAATTTGATCTGGTGTGTTTGAGAAGACTTGAGAGTCTAGTGGACTACAAGGAGATCAAACCAGGCAATCCTAAAGTAAATCAGTCCTGCATATTCATTGGAAGGACTGATGCTGAAGCTGCAGTTCCAATACTTTGGCTACCTGATGTGAAGAACTGACCCATTGGAAAAGAGCCTAATGGGGGAAATATTGAAGGCAGGAGAAGGGGCAGCAGAGGATGAAATGGTTGGATGGCATCACCTACTCAATGGACTTGAGTTTGAGCAAGCTCCTGGAGTTGATGGTGGACAAAGAAGCCTAGCGTGCTGCAGTCCATCGGGTCACAAAGAGTAGAACACAACTGAGCGACTGAAGACATGAGATATTGCACAAGTAGACCCTGATCCATATCTGAAACTGACTTAGATGACAAGGTCCTGAACTACAAGTTAATGTTACAATGCATAAATTATTTGAAAGCATTGGCAGGAAAAAGCATTTTGGACATACAAGTATGTAAACAATTTTGTGGCCATGTGGGTACCACGTGGTTTTAAAGGATGTCCACAAGTCCTTTCTTTCAAGGGTGGATCTTTATACTCCCCTTCACATGTGGGCTGGACTTAGTGGCTCACTTCTAATGTTAGAATATTGTAGAAATGAAAATGAAGTGTCTGAAACTAGGTCATAAAAGACACTGCAGCCTCCTTGCTCATCCTCTTGGATCACTCTAGAAGCCAGTTTAGTAGTATCTTGACAACACTCATGTAACCCAGTAGAGAGGCCCATGTGAAAGAACTGAGGCTTTCTCCCAATAGCCAGCATGGAAACTGGTTTCAACAGCTATGTGAGGAAGCCATCTTGGAAGGAAATCCACCAGCCCATGTCAAGGCTTCAGATAATGACAATCTCATGAAACCCTGAGCCAGAACACTCAACTGAATTACTCCTGGATTCCTTTCAGCAGCAGTATGAGATAATATTGTTTTAAGCTGTTAGTTTGGGGTAATTTGTTATGTAGCAGTAGTTCATTAATGCACTGCCAACCTTGGGCCGTGTATTTATCCCGGGGTGCCTGCCCATTTAGTCCAATCTACGTCAGAATCTGCTAGTTCAGTTTAGAAAACATACCTCACCCTTGATCTGACCACCCTCAGTATCAGATCAAATTCCTTATCACTCACCTCAATATCTTATCAGCCTTGCCTAGCCTCAGCAATGATCTTCTCAGTTGAACCAGAATCCACCCTCACCCTTATGGCCCTCTTAATAAGTTTCCATTCACTGACACCCACTCTGTTGTTGTTGTTCATTGCAGTCTCCCAGTCTCTGTTTGCAATCCCATGGACCCACCCTGTTCCGTAGCTATAAATCCTAGTTGTGTCCCTACTGGAGTCAGACTTAAGCTCAACGTCTCTCCCCGTATTATAAGACCCAGCTGTAGTACTCTTACTTTGAATAAAGTTTTTCTTACCACTTTTAGTAAGTGTTATGAATAATTTTTTAACATTTCCAAGTTCTGTTAGTACGGATTATTCTCAAAGGAACACTTTTATACCTTTACTTTTTATAGTATATTCATTTGGGAAACAAATTTTTAGAATTAAAATATTTCATGTTTTTACCATACAAACAGAAAATAGCTTTTAAAATACATTTATATATTCTAAAAAAATTTTAGTAATCCAAAAAGGATGTGTATATAGACATGTCAGTGTATATACACATATACCCTCAGAGCTCCAAGGAAAACTTAATTCTCAGTAAACTATAAATTAAAACATTCAGCCTGCAAAGAGTGAAATCTTTGGAATTAACTTGCCAAAAAATCGTAGAGAATGAAATATTCGTTTAAAAAATGTATACATAAAAATATTTGGGATTTAGATAAAATTTGCTATTTAAATAAAGTTAGGTCAAGCCCTAAACCATCTATTTAAAAAAAAGAAAGAAAGACTCTGCATCATGTAAAAACCTACATTGGAAAAGAACCTAAAAAAGAATAGATATGTATCTGTATAATTAAATCACTGTGATATACATCTGAAACACAACATTGTAAATCAAATATATTTCCATGAAAATTTGTAAAGAAAGCTTTTAAAATACAAGGTTATAAGGAAAAAATCTAAAGAAAGTAGAAGGTATATATGAATTGAAACAAAAATAGAAAACAACAAAAATAAATCTCGTTGGGATAATAAAACAAGAGTTGCTTCTTGGAAAAACAAAATCAGAAACACTGATACAACTCTGGCAATCTAATAAGGGGAAGAGGAGGTTAATTCCAATACTAGAAATGAGAAACGGAATGTGGCTCTGAAAGGATAATATACAAAAGATAATGTTCAAGTCTGAATGGAATTACTTTTGTTTCAGGAAAGATCCAGTAAAGCAAAAACCTGGGGAAAGAAAGGGAAAGAAAGAAAGAGGAAGAGAGTCAGGGGAAGAAAGGAAGAAAAGGAAAGGAAGGGAAAAGAAAGAAAAGGAAATGTCTCAACAGATGTTGTAAACTCTCCAATAAAACAATTCTCTTTAAAATCTAAAAACAGAAATAGAAATTCATTAAGCCGTAGCCTCATTGCACTTGATGGTACTAAGAAGAAGAAAACCCATTTACACATCACTGTTTAGAATTTCTGGCAAACACAATATGATTATTTAAAAAAATAGAAATAGAAATATGCCATGTTATTTGTAAAAATATGGACAGCAGAAATATTTTTGTAAAAAACATTTTATTTCTATAAATAGTAATTTTACTTAGAATGTTTTGGCAACATTAATAAAACAATAAATTTTACCTGAAAGAACAAGCAAAGTAGACCATGGAAATTCCTAAAAGCAATTACAAAATAGTGATCTTGACAGATATTCAAACATTTGTAAACAAAACAAAGTGTCATTGCCTGAAAAAAATACAGAGATATCAACAGAAAAACAGAGGAAGCTCCTGAAAGAACTCAACTCGCTATTAACCATATTTTATTTGCAGGCACAGAAACTGACTCAAGTTAATTCTAAGAAGCAAAGCCCTGATGTTATTATCTCTTCTCAGTTTCTGTGTGTGTATGTGTGTGTGTGTGTGTGTGTGTGTGTGTGTGTGTGTAAAGTAGGAAATTTAGGCTGGAGAGGTAAGAAGAGGGTAGAGACTTAAAGTGCCTTTAAGGAGGAGGAGGAAATGGAGAGGGTTGAGGATTTCATTGTGTGATTTGAACAGCACTGGTGAAGCTCAAACAAGGGAGGTAGCAAGCCATGCAGGCCTAGGGGAAGAGCATTTCCAGAAGAACAGCAGTTGCAAAGTTTTTGGATTGGGAAGAAATGTATTTGCTTAAGGAAAAGCAAGGCCAGTGTTGTCAAAAACAGGGCACCAGTGGGGAAAATAGTAGAGTAGAACGACAGAGAATGGAAGAGAGGAAGTAGTCAGGGACCAGTATCACTGGGACCTTTTTATTTGGCAATAAGTACAACTTGTACTCCTTAGGAGCATACTTCAGAGCAAACAACAGTAACTGTATTCAAAATACTAAGCAACAATAAAAACATATAAAGAAAACATTTCATATTTTTACTATAGAAATAGAATAAAGGAGATAAGAATGCAAAGGTCTGTACATTTATTTATACATAGAGTTTTCACCTGAGACCAGGACACAAACACACACACACACACACACACACACACACACACACACACACACACACACACTTTATACACCTAAAAGTGGTTTAAGCTGACATTTAGCAAAGTGCGTGGGCCCAAGCAAATTAACTGGAAAGGCTTAGTAATATATTCAAAGTGCAAATCAATCAATGAAGCATTGAATAAATAAATACAATCTACTTGTATTTGAATTTACACTCAGGAAATTACCTAAAATGGAGACAATAGACTTACTACAGCTTAGTCATCTGTAGTCCATCCACTTCATGTCTGAGACGGATGCTAACACCTTGGTGATTACCACTTTCCAGCATTTTGTGAAAGCTTAGAGCATTTAAATAAATTGTGGAGGGGGAAAACAAAAGAGTGGGGAGAGACAAAGAAGAGGAGAAAGGAAGAGGAAACGGAGAGATTTCTCCTGGCATAGGTATACAGCCAGGATCCCAGGTTCCTTGAATGGTGCACAGAGATTGCTAGGTACCTGTGCCAAAAGTGGAGAAGGTATGGCATTCAACTCGAGGAGGAGACTCAACTCCAGGAACCCACAGAGGAAGACAAGTGTGCTGATGTTCAGGAACCAATACTTAGAGGGTACACCACAGGTCTGTGAAAGAGCTCTTGGAGACCGCAAGAAAAAAGGTTTCCACAAGTATAATCACAGACTAGATAGTTGGATAGAGTAGAGGAAGGATAATAACTCTATCACCTGATAATTACTGAAATAAACGAGAAAATTCCTGCACATCAGACTGTGTCAAGTAAGACTGAAAACCAGTATTAGTTTGATAAAATGGGAAATTACACACACAAAGAATTAACTGTTAACTGCAATACATTCGTGTTCAAGGCAAGATAAGATACAAAACTGAAATCTTCACATGTTCAACTAGGGTAAGATACATGTAACTGGAAAAGGTAAGGAAAAGTTCTATAGAGGGTTTAATCACCCTGGACCCTTTGTATCCACTACATTTACTATTCTCAGACAACTCCATTGTAGCTTAAGGACAAGAGAACTAAATTTAGCCCAATTCATAAACTGAACAGATTCCCTGTGTTTGATCCTTTTCAGTTAAAACTATGGGTCCAGTGCAAATCAAACTGGATGTCAAGGCTTTTTTACTTGGGAATCTTAACTGGCTTTATTACTGTGACTGAGACAGATATGGCTACTTCACTGTGGCTAAAGGCTAGCCAAATGGGAAAGGGGATGGAATGAATCCAATTCCCCTTTTGATCACTCAACAGGAGGTCCACAGGCACCAGGTCCCATTCTCTTAACTATCTCTGCTTCTCCAACTGCAGTCAATGATAACACAGGGCCTGCTTGATGCTTGCAGGGGCCTCTCACCAAACACAGGCATTTAAATGGTTGGCTTCCTTGAGATGTCCCTGGGCTAGGTAAACACACTCTGAGACAGTGTTCCTTCTGCCTTGGCTCCATGGCTGGAGTGAATGCATACCTCTTCCTCCAAAGGGACAAGGAGCCACAGCTCTGCATTGACTAAATCCCATGTCTGGTCCAAACTCACATCATAGCTTCTCCATCAACTTCTCCACACCAGGCTTTTGGAGCCAGGGCCCTAGATCAGCAAAACAGAGGCACTTCAGAGAGTTCAGCACCACAAGGGACCATACCATAACAAAGCCATTCTAATCTGGCTATACGAACTCTTCCATATTTTCCCAAGGCAGCTTGAAGCTGCTTCCAGTGCAGCGTGTATGGTGGTGGTGAGATGCCGAGTGGTGAATGTGGAAATTCACAGAAGATCCCAAAGTCAGCACAGAGGTGCACTGGGAGCCTGGAGTGGACACCCTTTCAATGATATGCCTTCCCAGGGTAAGGGGAAGGAATGAAGTGCCCAAGCAATCTCAAACTCAGTGAGTAACAGGAGCCAGGGGATGGCAGGACCTGTGGAACAATGATTCTGAAAAAAGATACTTAATTCACCCTCCCTCTAATTGTATCACCTGGACTTTGGCACTGCAACCACAGCTAATCTGAGGTACACTTGCTTCACTCATGGACACACCGAACCCCCAAATCCACAGTCTTAGGAGGTCACCTGCACATATCCGACCCAAATTAAGGCTCCACAGCCAGCTTGCATGAGTCTGAGCATCCCCTTGGGAAAGGACAGTGTCCTAGATACTACACGACTCTCCCTTCAGGGCCCACCTCCACACCTCCTCTCCACATATGTTTCTGTCAGTTACGCTTATGGAAGAACCTTCCTCCCCAGGGTACTATTTCAGGGGATCATCCCACACATCTTTGCTGATGATCTGCTGGCACAAAGAGTAAGGTGAACCAGCAACCAAGAATTCCATAATCAATCATTAACTGTGCAGGTCTCAAACCACCACTCCTCAACAATCCTGTTCGATTCTGGGCAGTTTTGGCCTGACAATCAGCTGAGAAAGTTAAGGCTCCTAGTGTCCAGCCTGTGGCAGAGTTCTCCCCGTTTGAAGCCCCAGAATCAGTCGACAGGAGTTGAATGACCTGCCCTATACCCTGCAGAAGACAGGGGAGATGGGTGTGGATCCCACAGGTGGATCATCCACACCGTTGCACACCCACACTCTTCACCCCGGGAGCCATGTTTTACAAACAATGTCAAGGTAACCATACGTAGTGGTCACCGTGCTCAAGAAGTAGGGGTGGTCCTGAAAGGAGAAGATCACCTTGCAGTGGGACCATGGATGGCTCTGCAACTGCACCTGCCAGGGTAGGGAGGAGGGAAAATTTTCCTGCTCCTCCTCCTCCTCCTCCTCCTGAGCAGTGGACTCCAAGGAGCAGCAGAAAGGATACAGCTATGGCCCAGAAGCAAGGGATGCCCTGCAAAATGGCGCTCCTCCAAGCCAAGTCAGGCTTCCTCCTCTGATGGTTCTTGCTCATGCACCGAAAGTAGGCCCCACAGTTTTTCTCATGCTCAGACCTCAGTTCCACCTTCAGGGTGGCCAGTGCCTGCAATTCATCTTGCCCCGGAAGCTCAGTCGATCTCCCAGGCCTTTCCTGGCCCTGTTCCTCCACCATCTTCTCTTCAGCTCCTGGGAGGACCCCTATTGCTGCTCTTCATCTGCCAGAATTTCCACCTCCTCCATGATGTATTCTACAGGCAGCTGGACCCCCTGCCCAATACCCGCTGCATCTCCATCCACCAGGGGCTCAGTGTCTTCCACCGCCTCCAACCTGAAGAGGGTGGCCTCTTTGCCTGGCATTACAACTGGTAGCTCCAAGGTCCCAGCCACGAAAAGCATCAGGAAGGCAGGCCATGGGCCCCAGCACCCTGAACACCAGGGCTTACAACTAAGATGGCCTGGGGCCCCAGGACACTCCTGCATTCCTCTGAACGCCTCTGACGCTCCTCTTGGCCCTGGTCGCGAACCCAGGCTGGGGCAGATACAAAGGGATGGGTCATAATAGCACAACAAGTGGTGCACAAATGCGGATCAGGCTGCAGTAATCCTGTGGGACCCACTAGCTCTTTGGGCGCACGGAGTGAGGGGGATGGTAGGGAGGTGGGGCTGGTGTGTGTAGGGTGGACTGAGGCTGAAGAATGGGTTGACAGACAGCACAGGACATAGTGAAAGGGCCCTGGGGAGATCAGCCAAATAGGCGGGGCACAAGGCTATGAGCCATTCTCTGGCTGCTGGCCCAAATTAGTGCAAAGGCTGAGAGTGTGGTGGGCGGCACCCTTATGGACATGTTCCTAGACCAGACGGCATCTTCGACGGTCCCTGGGCTCCAGCCCACCGATGTGAAATATTCTGCTCCAGGGGGGTAGTGGGTTTTGCATCTGCCACTAGCCCAGGCGCAGTCATTGATCAGGCTCTGGAAATTCCAACCACAGGTTCCTGCTCCACAGTCCAAACAACACACTCCCGTGTCCCTCGGGCCTGTTAATAACTGGGAACTCTCCCTGAGTATCCAAAGGTTAAGCAGGGGTGCCACGTGCCTGGATACTTTTCTCCATGGGATAGAGAACCTGTTGCTGTCCGGATGCTAGAGAAGTAGGGAAAAACCCCACTGTTTGCTACAGTTGATTTTCACTGTTCAGGGACACCAGAGTCTTAGGGTACAGAGCTCAATCTGTGTCTCTTTATCTCTGCTTCTGGTACAGCACTGTTTTGGGCAATCTTTCTATGTGTGTACCAAGGGCTGGTGTCTGTGTGTCTCCGTCTCTCCATGTTGTGCTGTTGCTGTCTGGCACTCTCTGGACACCAGCGCTCATATGAGAAGCTAATCCATGGCGTGAAGGCAAGCTCTTCTCCTTCTTAGTGAGTTGCACCAATGGGAGATCCAATTTTTTTAGTCCACGCGTTCAGATAGTTCTTTCTCAAACTTGAAAGCCAACAGTCGGTGGTCAATGCTGAACTGCAGAAGGGGCTTGGACCTTCCTTCCTTTGCTGGACAGATGTGAATGCTGCACAGGCCTGAGGTGGCTTGGCCACTCTTGGCACAGATTGAGAAATGGGGCATGCTCTCCTGGCATAAGGGAACTCCATGAACATCACTTGAAAACCTGCCAGGCAGACAGTAAGGACAGCTCCCCTTTAAGTTCCACGACCCACCGGTGCCAGAGACATGCATGGCTACCCATTTACCCTATCGAGGCCCTTTCAACTTGTGCCGGTGTCCAGCCCCAGCACCATTCAGGGATACCCTCAGGAAAAATGGTGTCAGCAAGAGAGAAAAGTAAAGGAGAGAAAAAGAGGCTGATATTCCCTGGTTTACACAGAAAGCCAATAAACCCCTTACACAGGACTTGCTGTGTTCACAGAGGCCACAGGCGCCCTCTAAATGGAGCGAAGATGCAGAGCGCCTTCTCTATTGGGTTTTAGATGCCCAGGCAAAAAAGTGAACTCAGAGAGCCTCTGTGCTCACGGGAATCTGCCTGAGAAAAAGAGAGAAAGAGAAAGAAAGAATGTCTCGGGGAGACTCAGCTTAGGTGAAATGGGTCTGCAGCTTTATTTTCAAAAGGGGCTTTTATACCCCGAGTTACACATTTCCAGGAGTGAAAGATACAAAGTCATGCAGAATCAGCTCAACATTCCATCAGTTTTACCTTTAACGAAACCAGGACATTTTCTGCATAACTTTCCCCAAAAAAGGGTCTTATGTTATGTACATTATCTTCTGGCCCTGTGGCCTGTTAACATTTTGTGACTCTTTCTTGATAAAGTTTGGTCAACCAGAAAACCTGATTTCCCTTTATCTTTCCAGTTTGCAGTCCCCCTCAGGAAACAGAGTTACATTCTCATGAAGCAAAGGTGCAGTGGGTTACTACAAAGAAAGTACTTATTAACTCAAGGGTTTTATGTTGCTAATACCAAGGCTACTGCTTGTTTTTCTTGCATACCAACTATACTAGCTAATGCACTTCCGGCTGCACACTGGGTAAAGGACAAGGAAACTTGGCAACAAACATTGGCTCAAAAATGCAGTATTATTCTAATAAAGCTTTTTTTTTTTTTTTTTTAGTAACTCGAAGTTTAGGCTTGTGGTGTTGTGAACAATCATGTACGTTAGTTACAAGAGTGTGGATAAAACTGCCAAGCAAGCTTAAATAGTAACAGAGGGGTTAGAATTAAAATGTTCCTTTCAAGCCCAGGAGAACTATTAACTAGAGCCTTAAATTGATTTTCTTCAGAGAAAGGTGGTCGGGGAGAGCCCCCTGTTAATGTCAAAAGAATTGGTGAAAGGCATGATATAATAAACAGTAGACAGACAGATTTTGGTTTCGGGACAGATGGTTTAGCAGGTCCAGGGAATCCCTCGAGTCCTGATCTGCCTTTGCCTGTCAGATCTTCTCTGCATGACCTTTGTCATGGGTGGGATCTCCCGTTGTGGCTCCTGACATCTCTCCTTTTTGTATTTTTTAAAACAGCCAGATGTAACTCAGTCGCGAGCTTCTGAGTACTCTGACAAAGAGTTCTGACAATACAAGGAAGAATAATTATGAGAAGCAGAATTAGAGTGGCCACAGCGGCATAGCTAAAAATCGTAGACAGAATGTTGTTTTCCTGAAATAAGGTTTGAAAATGTATGAAAAATGGTCATTTGCTGCTCCTGTGGCAGTAAAATCCAATCGGGAATGTCCCATGGTCTTTATCTTAGTGTGAAGTTTTCCTAAATCTACACTAATGCTGGAGCTATTCCATATCCCCGAAATATGATTTCTAATTTTCTCCCAGTTATAATCTGTCTCGTTTATTTTCAGGGGTGTTACAAAAATCCACAGGTAGTTGGCATGATAGGACAATGACAATTTTTCTTTAATGCCTGTAATTCAGTCCCAATATGCATTACAACTTCCTCCAGGGCATCTACCTCCATTTCTAGTTTCCTATCTATAACTTCCTGACAAAGCTAAAGAGCCATTTTTAGACATGAATGTGAATGTGAACGTGAAGTCGCTCAGTCGTGTCCGACTCTTTGTGATGCCATGGACTGTAGCCTACCAGGCTCCTCTGTCCATGGGATTTTTCCAGGCAATTTTAGACATAATATTAACATATTGAGCAGTATGCACTTTTTAAGTCAATGATATTGACGCCACAGTGACAGAAGTAATTGCAGTTATTAAAGCTGATATTCTCAAGAAAAGCAAGCTCACAAACCTTCACGATCACATCAAATCTTGTAATCGTTGCAACACAGCAAGACTGCAGTTATCATACCAATAAGTGATTACAGTCACCGGCACTATAAGATAGGGTGGACTTTGCAACACTGCAAAAGAGCAAACATTATATTGAGGGTTCAAACAAGATGAGAGCATACATTGTTCACAAGATACTATGTTAGGTCCACCTGAATAATTTATTTGAATATTAAGTCCTTTGGAGTCATTAGTGAAGAGAAAAACATAGGGAGAGGGTAGGCAAGCTAAAATAAAATAAGTAGACTCATTTTTTGGTCGGGATAGGGTTACATCAATTTGCCAGAGAGCATTAAGCATTAGGCTTAAGGCCTCGGAGATTTACTCCTAACGGTGGATATGGATTAAATAGTGGGCAATTTGAACATAACTTAACTCTTTGTCTAGCTGTTTCTTTTAGGGATATGAAATTCATACCTTAAACCAGCTGCATTTTGATGGTGAATTTTGTGAGAATTTTTGGCTTTGTCCATCTTTTTCTGTAAGTTTAAAGCAATTAATTTAGTCAATGCATCTGCCAAAGCATTTCCTTCATGTAAAGGGCCAGACAAGCCAGAATGGGCTCTAATATGTCCCACAAAATATTTGTTATCTCTGTGTTTAATCTTTTTCTGTAAATCAGATAACAAGGAGAATATGGTAGTTTTTTTTTTTTTTTTTTGAATATTAACAGTCCCTATATGAGGAAACAACCCTACAATATATTGGGAGTCAGTCAAAAAATTGAAGGTGTGGTCTCTTAAATGTTGAAGAGCCCAAATAACTGTTCATAACTCAGCTCTCTGGACAGATGTCTCTTCAGTTACCTGAATATGGGATATTTTATCAATAATTGTGTCTGCTTTAACGTTAGAGGAATCATCTGTGAAAACTAAAATTGTCCCTTCTAAAGGTTAAAGTCCAGCAATGGTAGAGACGTCTGCTCCAGTATCTAACAACCCTATTTCATTTCCTTGAATTAAAAGGTCTTTTGAAGGCCTAGAAGCTGTAATTTCCTGAACCCAAAAAGCTAGATCACTAGATTCAAATACTCTGTGGCCTCTAGCTTGAGAAGTCAAGTTTTTTACCTTTCTGATAATAACTTAAAAGCAAAAGCTGTGTTATTCTTTGACCTTTATTAATTTGCACAGTTTTGGTAAGTGGCAAGATCAAAACTTTAATTTCCCCAATATAATCAGAACCTACTACAACAGGCACCAGTGAAATTCCTTGAAAAGACAGCGAGCTATGCCCAAGCACAAATCGTACAATACCCTCAGGTAGGGGGCCAGCCACTCCCGTTGCAATTGGAGTAACCAGCATGTCCGGGGTTAATATTGTTGTTAAAACCCCTTACAATTCCGCTTCTCTCCTAGCCTGGGTGAGGCCCCCCTGAGGGGTTTTCTCCAAGGAGTATGCTCTGCATATTGTGTATGCGTATGCTTTAATAGTTCTGTTGTGCAAAACACTTTTTATCTTCTTCAGCTTTAGACAAGACCTTTGCAGGCTTTGGGAGGCGCAAACGGAAGGTGGCGGCGATCACCTTAAATCAGAAAGTGGTAGATAAGTCTTTAAAGGTTTGTGCAGAGGGGGAGGGGGCTCACCAGGGCGCCTGACCATAGCGTCCTGTAAGCCCCCTCCTGTTCATCAATGGCAGAAAATATGATCTGCGCAAAAGTGGAGACCCACCACCGACCGCTGTAGCCTCCCATATGGGCTGTCTAACAGCCTCATGACAAGGGTCCAGGACATTTCTAATCATGTTTCACAGAGCAAACGCATCTAAAGGAATATTTTCTGGCCTATGCAAAGTATAAAACAAACATAGAAATTTAGACAGTCTTCCTGTGGTTTTTTTAATGCCTCTATTGGCCAACATGTGAAGTAATACTTCAATAAACATTTGTCTATTCTTAGATGCAGAGAAACCTATTTTTCTAGATAATATTCTTATTCATTCTGTACCCTCTTCACCCTGCTGGCAGTTAGGCAGGTACAATCCTAACCGCCCGACATTATGGTCTCAAATTATTTACTCTTCAGATTTATGAGCATGATCTAAAGCATCCTTAATCATATTAAAAAGAGAAAGGGTGTCAGTGGTTACCTTTTCTGGGCAATGCAAAGTGTAATAAATTTTTACCTGTTTCCCTACATTTTCCCAGGTATCTAGGTTATCAGTGCCCTCTTCTGGAAATCAAAGACATTGCTCTTGTACAAATGTAAAAAAGGATTGAATACTAGCCTTCTTAACTTTAATTCCTCTTTTATTTAACAATTGCAAGATTACTCCTATAAAGGGTTGTTGTTCTTTTGATTTGTTGTTACCCGTGTCAGTGATTTCTGTCTTCAAGGAAAGATTCAACACTACCCACTCTTCCTCACCCTACCTATCTTATGCAAAGTGGTTTGCAGCACCCTAAGTGGAGTCCTAGCCGTCCCCAAAACTGGACAATGGGGAGACTTAACTTCAGGTTCCTGTTCTGGGCGCCACTTGCTGGGGTCCAGCCCCAGCAGGATTCAGGGATACCCTCAGCAAGAGAGAAAGTAAAGGAGAGAAAAAGAGGCTGATACTCCTTGGTTTACACAGAAAGGCAATAAAGCCCCTGACACAGCACTTGCTGTGTTCATGGAGGTCACAGGCACCCTCTCGATGGAGCAAAGTTGCAGAGCACCTTCTCGATTGGGTGTTAGAAGCCCGGGCAAAAAGAGAGAACGTAAAGGAGAGAAAAAGAGGCTGATGTTCCTTGGTTTACACAGAAAGGCAATAAAGCCCTTGACACAGCACTTGCTGTGTTCATGGAGGTCACAGGCACCCTCTCGATGGAGCAAAGTTGCAGAGCACCTTCTCGATTGGGTGTTAGAAGCCTGGGCAAAAAAGTGAACTCAGAGAGCCTCTGTGCTCTAGGGAATCTGGCTGAGAAAAAGAGAGAGAGAGAAAGAGAGAGAGAGAGGAGAGACAGAATGACACAGGGGAGACCCAGCTTAGGTGAAACGGGTCTTGCAGCTTTATTTTCAAAAGGGGCTTTTATACTCTGAGTTACATATTTCCAGAAGTGAAAGTCATGCAGAATCAGCTCAACATTCCATCAGTTTTACCTTTATCGAAACCAGGACATTTTTTGCAAAGCTTTCACAAACAAGGGTCTTATGTTATGTACATTATCTTCTGGCCCCATGGCCTGTTAACATTTTGTGACTCTTTCTTGATAAATGTTGGTCAACCTGAAAACCTACTTTCCCTTTATCTTTCCAGTCTGTAGTCCCCCTCAGGAAACAGAGTTACATTCTTATGAAGCAAAGGTGCAGTGGGTTACTACAAAGAAAGTACTTATTAACTCAAGGGTCTTATGTTGCTAATACCAAGGCTACTGCTTGTTTTTCTTGCATACCAACTATATTAGCTAATATCCTCCCAGGCGCAAATTGGGTAAAGGACAAGGAAATTCGGGAGGAAACATTGGCTCAACAATGCAGTATTATTCTAATAAAGGTTTTTTTTTTTTTTTTTTTTTTACCCAAATATTATGCTTGGGGTGTTGTGAACAATCATGTGCATTAGTTACAAGAGTGTAGATAAACCTGCCAAGGAAGCCAAAATAGTAACAGAGGGGTTAGAATTAAAATGTTCCTTTCAAGCCCAGGAGACTTATTAACTAGAGCCTTACATTGATTTTCTTCAGAGAAAGGTGGTCGGGGAGAGCCCCCTGTTAATGTCAAAATAATTGGTGAAAGGCATAATATAGTAAACAGTAGAGACAGATTTTGGTTTCGGGCAGATGCTTGAGCAGGTCCAAGTAATCCCTCGAGTCCTGATCCACCTTTGCCTGTCAGGTCTTCTCTGCATGACCTTTGCATGCATGGGATCTCCTGAGGTGGTTCACAGCAAATGTGGTTCTGTTCTCCATGTGAGAACACACCCAAGCCTGCCTAGTTGCCCAAGCCTGTGGGGCCAGGAGCAGTAAGAGGATCAAGCTAAGCCATCCATCCTGTAGTCCTGATACCAATATATGTGTTCTGCAAAGAGTTCAATTAGTGATGTTTCAAACTGGAAGACTCTGCAGGTAGCAGGTCCTTATGCTGCACTTCTGGTCCATCACTGAAAGCACACAAAAAAGGCAAACCTTACTCATGCTCATGGCAAGGTCAGGGAAAGTATGCCTGGCACTTCAGAAGGACAGAACGGCCCTTGTAGCCGGGTGGTCAAGGGGTTTTGTGGTCACCCACTTTGGCTTCTTTGTCTGAGGTTGCTGATTGTTCTGTGTCTTGGAATCTTTGAACTCTCACTGGTCGCCCACAGGCACTTTCCTCCTGCCTCTCCTTTCTGCCAGGCATCCTTGGTGCACCATTCTGACTCCACTTAGAACTTGCTTGCTCGGTGGGATAACAGAGATTGGTACCCTGACTTCAGTGCTTTTGCTGGCTGGAGTCTAGGTGGAGTCTTTCCCTATGACGTTCATGCTTTGCTATTCAACTCCCATTACCTGGTTAGGTCACTTCCGACAGCTCATACTCATAAGCGTACTGGCAGGTGGTTCTTTGTGTGCATGTGCATGTACACAGTAACATCCCTGAGAGGAAATTTGCACATATGCAGAAGTACACGCTTTCCTCTCCAGGAACATGAACTTTGGTAAGCACCCAACTTTCTTTGTCCTGGTTATTTTCTTTCACTTGCTCATCTCAGGTTGCACTTCTGACTCTGTAACTTAGCACCAACTGTGTTAGAACCACCCAGACATCACTGATTGACTAAATGCCAAGACTCCCTTTCAGTTGCTCTCATTAGGCCCAGGTAGGTCTTCATACAATCAGGTATATCTGCTTTCCTAACAGCCAAAGTGCCAAAGAAGCCTGTCCCTGGTTGGGCCCAAAGACATCCAAGACAGTCACCTGGAAGGCAGGGTCCCACTGAGTGTCACCTGGTGCAAATCCCCTATGACAAAATCAGAGAATCTGCTCCAGAGAGAGAGAGCCACAATCCTCTCTCAGATGCAGATGCACACCTTTACCCCTCTAGACCCCAGAGCCAGGGGCATGACCCCAGAGGAAAGAAGGAATTCACGTCAGGACTTTCAGCACACACCATGGGGTATCTTTGGCAGGACCGCTATTGCCTAGACCCTGGACCCTGAAAACCAGCAGGCTTCAAATTACCCCCAGGGGCTTCCCCATCTCCCCTCCCCCGAGTTCCCTTGGGACATGCAATAAGCCCACCACCCTTGCTTCCTCCCTGTTCCCTCCCTCACAGGCACAACCCAGCGGAGGGCCACACACGTACACTAGGCCCTGCACTTTCTTTGCCTACCTGCACTGCCAGGGAGGCTGGAAGTGCCTGGAGGCATGCCACGCTCACATCCTGTCTCTCCTAGGAGGCCTGTCATTTTGCACAGACAGCCTGCCTTAACTTATCTTCCATTTTGTGTCACATTGTGTCAGTGTGTGCCACTCTCATGGACATAGCATGCTGGCTTTTGGGCTGATCCTGGGCAGTACAGCCCAGGACCTTTCCAGTTCTCCTTACGTGTGTGGAACAAGTCTCCAGTGCAGCAGACAATCTGTGGCTCTTTCTCCTTCAGGTCTCTGCCCTTTTCTGCAGGACCTTAGCCTCCTCACCATCCCAGTCCTGCCGTAGCCACATCCACCATTTCCAAAGGCCGGCCTATGTGACCACAGGCTGAGGGCTCCAAAGCCAGTGGTCTCAAAGCCCTACCCAACCTGATTTGTCCTGGGTGAATCCTCAGGCCATGCACCCCCTCTTCCCGGTCCAAACACACACAGCAACATGGTAGAAATGATGAGCTTGTTTTTGTGTTTGGTTTAATTGCAGATTTCTGGAGCCATGGTCTGGAGTTATCACTGGCCATCCTTTCCCCGTTCCCATCCTGTACAGGGTACTGCAGAGATACGGCGACCAACCACCATTAGACTGGGGACGCCTCGTGCCTCCTCTTTTGGTTGCTTGGCACCTCCTCTCCTGTCTCCTTCATCTCTGTGTCTGCCCTGGGCCAGACACACACACACACACACACACACACATAAACACAGCCGACACAAGCACACACATGTATACACACAAATGCTCGGCACAGGAACACAAATGCAAACAGGAAACTCATGTGTTTCAGAAGCCCGTGTTCCCTGATTGTGTTTGTGTCTCCGTGCTGAGCATGTGTGTGTATACACGCATGTGCCTATGTCGGCTGTGTTTGTGAGTGTGTGTGTTTGTGTGTGTAGCCCAGGGAAGACACAGAGATGAAGGTGACAGGAGAGGAGGAGCCTAGTTACCATAAATGGAGGCATGAGGTGTCCCCAGTCTAAGGGTGGGTGGTCTCTGCAATATCAGGGATGTAGTCGGTGGGCACCATGCCCTGCCCTTGTGGCTCCCTGTTCATGTCCTCCACGAGCTCTTTCCTGTTCACCTCCTCCACGAGCTCTTTCATATTTTCCCAAGGTAGCCTGAAGCCGCTTCCAGCGCAGCATGTGTGGTGCTTGTGAGCCACCAAGCGGTGCATGTGGAAATTCACAGAAGAACCCAAAGTCAGCACACAGGTGCACTGGGATCCCAGACAGGATGCCCTTTCAATGATAGACCTTCCCAGGTTAAGAGACAGGAATGAAGGGCCCAGGCAATGTCAAACTCAGTGAGCAACAGGAGGCCAGAAGATGGGAGGACCCACAACAGGATGATTCTGAAAAAGATACTTACTTCACCCTGCCTCTAGTAGTATCACCTAGGAGTCTTATGCTACAACCACAACTGATTTGAGGGAGACTTGTTTCACTCACGGACACACTGAATGCTCAGGCCCTAGCCTCAGCAGGCGACCTGCTATATGCATGGCCCAAATTCATGCTCCTCAGCCAGCTTGCATGAGCCTGAGCATCCCCATTTGGGAAAGGACAGTGTCACGACTCCAACATGGCTGTCCCTTCACGGCCCACCTCCAGACCCTTTACCACATGTGTCTCTGTCAGTTACCACTCACGGCAGAATCTTCCCTGCTGGGGTAGTACTTCAGGGGATCACCCTACTCGTCTTAGCTGATTATCTGGTGGCAACACGAGGAATGTCACCTCTGGGCTGACCAGGACCCGAACCTTCCCATGAGCAGCCAAGAACTCCAACATCAAGCATCAACTGTATGCAGGACCAAAACTAGTCCACCTCAACAATCCTGTTTGATTCTGGGCAGTTGTGGCCTGACAACCAGTTGAGAAAATTAAGGTTCCTGGTGACCAGCCTGCAGCTGGGTCCTCCCTGTTCAAAGTCCCAGAACCAATGGACTGGTGTGGAATGATGTGCCCTTTACCCTGAAGAATGACAGGGGAGACAGGTGTGGATCCCGCAGGTGAATCATGCACACCCTTGCACACCCACACTCATCACCCCAGGAGCCACGTTTTATCAGTGATGTCAAGGTAATACTCCTTAATGATCACTGTGTTCAAAAAGTAGGGGTTATACCTAAAGGAAAAGATCAACTTGCTGTGGGACCAGGGATGGCTCGCACCTGTACCTGCTAGGATAGGGAGAAGAGAAAGGTGCAAGCTTCTAGGGACCTCAGCTTGCCTCCCATTAACAGCTTCCACGAAGCCTCTCCAAACTCTCACAGTGTAGGAACATGGATAACATAATCCTCCCACTCCCCACCAAGTCCCATACCCACCCATCTTCAGTCTCCCTCACTGACCTGCAAATTGATCAGGTAGCTGAGAAAGTCTTTATCTTGGTCGCTGATGATGACAGAAACTTGAGGGTGGTTCATAATCTGCTTTAGGTTAAGGAGCCATATTAGCCACATACTAGGCCAAGAAGAGCCAGGAACATCAGCCCTAGTCTGGGGTGGAAGGACACTGGAACAGGCATCGTCAAGGATGCTGGGCACTTCTGCTTGCCCAGCCACCACGGTTGTCCTCAGGCCCTGCCATACCATCAGGCACGCTCATGGCTCTGGGTTCCTTGTGGTGTTCTGTATCTGAGGTGGTCTGCATTCCCCAAGAAGGGGCTGTTTCTGATCCCTACTCTTCTCCAGACTTGTGTATGCTGAGTAGTGGCATGTCATTGCTTACGTGGTCAAACAACTTGTAGTCGTTGTAACAAATCATGTCCGAAAGCAAAGGAGTTGGTGTGTGTTTGTGTATGTTTATGTGTGTGTGTGTGTGACTCCCATGTCAGTTATTTTTGGGATCATCCACATTTATAATAACTGTCTGCTGAGGCTGCTCTGGGGTACTGACTCTGGTCATTCCTGACTTAGAGGCTTCGGAGCTGCTCCTCCTCAGATGCAAGCCTGAAGTAGACACACAAAGTCATTACTGCAACACTCACAGGTGAGGCCCTGCCTGAACTCTACTCAGCTGTGCCTTTGGAGCCTGCCAATTGCCCAGTACCACACTTCCTTCAGGGTCCACCAGCACGCATCCTGCGCCCTCGCCCCCACCCATCCTCCTGCTCCTGCCCCTGCACCTCCTCCTCCTCCTGAGCAGCAGACCCCAAGGAGCAGCAGAAAGGATACCACTTTGACCCAGAAGCCAGGGATGCCCTGGATAATGGCACTCCTCTGAGCCAAGTCACACTTCCTCCTCTGATGGCTCTTGCACATGAACTAAACTTAGGCCCTGCAGTTTTTCTCATGGTCAGAGCTCAGTTCCACTTGCAGGGTGGCCAGAGCCCGAAGCGCATCTAGCGCCAGAAGTTCATTCAGGCCTCCCGGCCGTTGCTGGCCTTGTTCCTCTAATATCTTCTCATCCAAGTCTTGGGAGGACCCCTGTTGCTGCTTCTCATCAGCCAAAACCTCCACCTCCTCCATGATGTCTTCCACAAGCAGCTGGAACATCCGCCTGATCTGCGCCATGTCTCTGTCCACGAGGGCAGAGGTCCTGTTCAGCAGGTCCCCTGCTGCCTCCACACTGAAGAGAGTGGCATCTTCGCCTGGTGTGACAACTGGTGGCTGCAAGGTCGCAGCCATGCACAGCATCACAAGGGCAGGCTTCAGGGCCCCATCCCCATGAGCACCCGGGCTCACAATTAAGAAGGTCTGGGGTCCCAGGACACTCCGACATTCCTCTGACCACCTCTCATGCTCTTCTTGGCCCTGACCATGACCCCAGGCTGGGTCAGATATGAAAGGATGGGACATAAGAGCACCAAAGCAAGTGGTGTGCAAAAAAGTGGTGTGCGGCCCAGGCTGCAAAAAACCTGTGGGGCCAACTTGCTTTTTCGGGGTGGGGAGTGAGAGGCATGGTCGGGAGGCAGTGGCTGGTGTGTCTGTGGTGGACTGAGGCTGAAGAAAGGGGTGGTGGTCAGCCCAGGACGGGGTGAACAGGCTCTGGTACATCAGCCAAACAGGCACTGCCCTAGGCTGTGAGCCACGCACATGCTGCTGGCCCAAATCTAGACCAATGGCTGAGAGGGTACTGGACGGCACCCTTATGGACATGCCCCTAGACCGGAGGACATCTTCCGCGGTTCCTGGGCTCCAGCTCCACCACGTGGCCAGATTCTGCTTTAGGGAGATAGCAGATTTTGCATCTGCCGCTACCCCAGGTGCTGTCATTGACCTGCATTTGGAAATTTCAACCACGGGTTCCTGCTCCGCAATCTGAACAACACACTCCTGTGTCCCACAGGACCTTCAATAACCGAGAGCTCTCCCTGAGTATCCAAATGATAGACAGGGGCTCCAAGTGGCTGGATACTTTTCTCCATGGGACAGAGTACCTGTTGCTGTCCAGATGCTAGCGGAGTGGGGAAAAACCCGACGGTTTGCAACAGTTGATCCCCATTGTTCAGGGACACCAGAGCCTTAGGGTACAGAGCTCACTCTGTGTTTCTTTATCTCTGCTTCTGGCATAGCACTGTTTTGGGCAATCCTTCTATGTATGTACCAGGGCTGGTGTATATGAGTCTCTGTCTCTTTAAGTGGTGCTGTTCCCCTTTGCCACTGTCTGGACACCAGCACTCATACAAGAAGCTTATCCTTGCCGTGAAGGCAAGCCCTTCTCCTCCTGAGTGATTTGCACTAACCTGAGATCAGACTTTTTTTTTTTTTTTAATGTATTTAAGAAAACAAGAGCTGCTTCTTGGAAAAACAAAATCAGAAACACTGATACAACTGTGGCAATCTAATAAGGGGAAGAGGAGGTTAATTCCAGTACTAGAAATGAGAAATGGAATGTGGTTCTGAAACGATAATGTTCAAATCTGAGTGGAATTACTTTTGTTTCAGGAAAGATCCAGTCAAGCAAAACCCTGGGGAATGAAAAGGAAGGAAAGAAAGAGGAAGAGAGTCAGGGGAAGAAAGGAAGAAAAGGAAAGGAAGGGAGAAAGATAGAAAAGGAAATGTCTCAACAGATATTGTAAACTTCCCAATAAAACAATTCTCTTTAAAATCTAAAAACAGAAATTCATTAAGCCATATCCTCATTGCCCTTGATGGTACTAAGAACAAGAAAACCCATTTACACATCAGTGTTTAGAATTTGTGGCAAACACAATAAGATTATGAAAAAAAAAATAGAAATATGCCATGTTATTTGTAAAAATATGGACAGCAGAAATATTTTTGTAAAAAACATTTTATTTCTATAAATAGTAATTTTACTTAGAATGTTTTGGCAACATTAATAAAACAATAAATTTTACCTGAAAGAACAAGCAAAGTAGACAAGGAATTCACAAAGGGCAATAACAAAATAGTGATCTTGACCGATATTCAATACATTTGTAAACAAAACAAAGTGTCATTGCCTGAAAAAAATACAGAGGTATCAACAGAAAAACAGAGGAAGCTCCTGAAAGAACTCAACTCACTATTAACTATATTTTATTTGCAGGCACAGAAACTGACTCAAGTTAATTCTAAGAAGCAAAGCCCTGATGTTATTATCTCTTCTCAGTTTGTGTGTGTGTGTGTGTGTGTGTGTGTGTGTAAAGTAGGAAATTTAGGCTGGAGAGGTAAGCAGAGAGTAGAGACTTAAAGTGCCTTTAAGGAGGAGGAGGAAATGGAGGGGGTTGAGGATTTCATTGTGTGATTTGAACAGCACTGGTGAAGCTCAAACAAGGGAGGTAGCAAGCCATGCAGGCCTAGGGGAAGAGCATTTCCAGAAGAACAGCAGTTGCAAAGTTTTTGGATTGGGAAGAAATGTATTTGCTTAAGGAAAAGCAAGGCCAGTGTTGTCAAAAACAGGGCACCAGTGGGGAAAATAGTAGAGTAAAACGACAGAGAATGGAAGAGAGGAAGTAGTCAGGGACCATATCACTGGGACCTTTTTATTTGGCAATAAATACAACTTGTACTCCTTAGGAGCATACTTCAGAGCAAACAACAGTAACTGTGTTCAAAATACTAAGCAACAATAAAAACAAATGAAGAAAACATTTCATATTTTTACTATAGAAATAGAATAAAGGAGATAAGAATGCAATGGTCTGTACATTTATTTATACACAGAGTTTTCACCTGAGACCAGGACACACACACACACACACACACACACACACACACTTTATACACCTAAAAGTGGTTTAAGCTGACACTTTGCAAAGTGCGTGGGCCCAAGAAAATTAACTGGAAAGGCCTAGTAATATATTCAAAGTGCAAACCAATCAATCAAGCATTGAATAAATAAATACAATCTACTTGTATTTGAATTTACACTCAAGAAATTACCTAAAATGGAGACAATAGGCTTACTCTAGCTTAGTCATCTGTAGTCCTTCCTCTTCCGTTCTGAGATGGATGCTAATACCTTGGTGATTACCACTTTCCAGGGTTCTATGAAAGCTTAGAGCATTTAAATAAATTGTGGAGGGGGAAAAATAGTGGGGAGAGACAAAGAGGAGGAGAAAGGAAGAGGAAATGGAGAGATTTCTCCTGGCATAGGTATACAGCCAGGATCCCAGTTTCCTTGAATGGTGCACAGAGATTGCTAGGTAACTGTGCCAGAAGTGGAGAAAGTATGGCATTCAACTCCAGGAGGAGACTCAACTCCAGGAACACACAGAGGAAGCCAAGTGTGCTGATGTTCAGGAACCAATATTTAGAGGGTACCCTGCAGGTCTGTGAAAGAGCTCTTGGAGACCGCAAGAAAAAAGGTTTCCACAAGTATAATCACAGACTAGATAGCTGGATAGAGTAGAGGAAGGATAATAATTCTATGACGTG
The DNA here is from genome assembly GCF_002263795.3 of Bos taurus. Classification (NCBI taxonomy): domain Eukaryota; kingdom Metazoa; phylum Chordata; class Mammalia; order Artiodactyla; family Bovidae; genus Bos; species Bos taurus. Next base: position 28,196,555 of record NC_082638.1, read on the forward strand.
ATAATTACACAAATAAATGAGACAATTCCTGCACATCAGACGGTGTCAAGTAAGACTGAAATTCAGTATTAGTTTGATAAAATGGGAAATTACCCACACAAAGAATTAGCTGTTAACTGCAATACATTCGTGTTCAAGGCAAGATAAGATACAAAACTGAAATCTTCACATGTTCAACTAGGGTAAGATACATGTAACTGGAAAAGGTAAGGAAAAGTTCTATAGAGGGTTTAATCACCCTGGACCCTCTGTATCCACTACATTTACTATTCTCACACAACTCCATTGTAGCTTAAGGGTAAGAGAACTAAATTTAGCCCAATTCATAAACTGAACCGATTCCCTGTGTTTGATCCTTTTCAGTTAAAACTATGGGTCCACTACAAATCAAACTGGATGTCAAGGCTTTTTTACTTGGGAATCTTAACTTGCTTTACTTTTGTGACTGAGACAGATATGGCTACTTCACTGTGACTAAAGGCTAGCCAAATGGGAAAGGGGATGGAATGAATCAAATTCCCCTTTTGATCACTCAACAGGAGGTCCACAGGAACCAGGTCCCATTCTCTTAACTATCTCCGCTTCCCCAACTGCAGTCAATGATAACACAGGGCCTGCTTGATGCTTGCAGGGGCCTCTCACCAAACACAGGCATTTAAATGGTTGGCTTCCTTGAGATGTCCCTGGGCTAGGTAAAGACACTCTGAGACAGTGTTCCTTCTGCCTTGGCTCCATGCCTGGAGGGAATGTATACCTCTTCCTCCAATGGGACAAGAAGCCACAGCTCTCCACTGACTAAATCCCATGTCTGGTCCCAACTCACATCATAGCTTCTCCATCAACTTCTCCACACCAGGCTTTTGGAGCCAGGTTATCTTAGATCAGCACAACAGAGGCACTTCGGAGAGTTCAGCAGCACAAGGCAACATACAATAACAAAGCCATTCCAATCTGTCTATATAGTTAATATTGAGATAGTCAAGGCATGAAAACAGTTGAAAATTACGTTGCTAAAACACTCTACAGATTATACGTATAGCAGAGCTTTCAAACTTACAAATAACATGAAATACCAAAATAGGCTGTTACTTTTCCTTTCGCCACCTCTCTCGTTCTCTCTCTCTCTCACACACACACACGCACACATACATTTTAGTGCTAAGACAACTGTATGAAAAACAGGTAATATATTTTTAAATAACATCTCAATATTCAAACAAAACTATACTTCATGTATTTAAAACAAAAACACATAAATTACGCATTGGTTTCTCTGTATTTATTATTGAATAATGCTATAGTTGAATTTTTTGTTTTTAATGGAGTTTATAACTTTGAAATACTTGCTTCAGACTTACTTAAAGTAGACTTAACCGGGTTTTTTTGACCTCCTACTTTTAGATTTGGGGGGTGATGGTTCAGAATCAGATGCGTTCACAGTAATGGATGCTACTTCCACCAATCCTGGTTGAAGGGGTTCCAGTGATACCTGAATAACAACTTTTGTTTCAGGAGGTAATCCTTCTAGCTGCTTAGGCTTCTTAAACATTTGATGACACTGCGTCTTGTGCTCCCTTTTCTCTTTACAAGTTAAAAATTGTAGCCGACATTTGGAACACTGGTGAAAACGCTTTGCCCAGTGCTGTTTATAATGACATATGTACAGTGCTTCAGTTTTAAAAATTTGGAGACAAAAGGGGCAAAGTAAATTCTTAGTGTTACCATGGTATGCTCTGAAATGTGCATCCACATCTGCAAAGAATGATGATCTGTAACTGCAAACCTGGCATACATAGGGCATTTCACCAGGCTTATGATTATCTTTCATGTGCTGTAAGAGAATCTGATCTGCCTCAAAGGACAATTCACAGATTTTACAGACTGTGCAGGGCTCCTGGGAAGTGTGGACACTTTCAATATGACACTGCAGCTGGAAGGGCGTAGGAAACTGGCGGTGGCAGTGCTGGCAGGTGGTGTGGTATTTCCAGCTGTCACCTCTCAGCCTCTCAAGTTCCAAATGGTGCTTCATGTGATTCATAAACTCAACATTTTTTAGAACCTTCAAGCAGCTGTGGCATTTAAAGGCTGTGTGAGTTTTTGGTTCTGGCTGCCCATCTCCTATATGCTGTCCATAGTAGAAGTCACGAAGTAACACAATCAGATTGCCTTCTGTGGGATCAGCAAACTTATTTTGACTTGATACACTTGGAAAGTCAGTTTTTGTCAATACATTTCCCCCTACAGGACTTACAGGCTTGCAATGAACATTGTCCTTTGGAAAAGCTGTTGGACAAGGTTCTCCACTCTGAACATGGCTTAATGAGTTATGAACACTGTCTGGTGTGCTTTGCTGAGTAGTCACTGTATGAAAAGTACCTGAAAGGGACAAAGCTAAAGAATGTTCTCCTATAACTCCATCACTGAGTGTAGGCCTTTTGGGACTTGTGCTATTTGTTTCAGAAGTGGAAAGTCGCTTTGATACACGAGGACTTTTATCCATATCTCCTGCAGAAACTGCTGTTTCTACTGGATGCTGCAATGAACTTGTGAAGGTAATCAAAGGAGAACATAACTCTGAAAAGCTATTAGGCATTATTTGTGGTGAAATATTTTTAGAATCCGCTTTGGACAAAGGCTCAATAATAATAGGACTATCTGTTGATCTTGATTCAGAGACAGAAAGTGGCAAGACAGTCTTTGCTTCTGATGTAGGAGTCACATGACTAACAGGCTGTAATTTCTGAGCATTATCTTTCCTGAAGTGACCATACCTATTTCTCCTTGAACAAGAACCTGGGGTAACTCTGTTCAGTATGTTTGAAATGACTGGTTTTGAATTTGAGGTCATCCCAACAAAGATCACATCATCATCCTCATGTACATGTTCCACTCCAACCAAGATGAGTTCAGCATCTTCATCATTTACTAGTTTGGTTTCTCCCTCGCTTTTCTGTGGTTCTGGCTCTTGTTCTTCTTCACATGACATCCATGGTGGTTCCATATTTTAAATAATTTTTTGTTCTTGGAGGGTGTGACCACAAGTCCCAGTGCTTCCTTTAAATAAACTGCCACCTAGGTATAAATATACTACATATTAGTTAAGTACAGAAAAATGTGCTATTTGGTTATCTCCAAAACTCTATGGTAGTTATAAACACCCTTATCTTACAAATAAAGATACTGAGCATCAAAGAGACTAAATGAAAGATGAATAACCTATGACTACAAGTCTACATAACTCAAGAATAATAGCTTTGTTCCATGTTGATTTTAATCTCTTCTAATTAAAAAAAAAAAAAAGAAAGAAAAAACAGAATACCACCACTGATCATTAGGAGAAATCACATGTAAAGCACGAGTATTTTTACAACTGCACTATTGTACAGTGTTTAGAAACATGGACTTTGGAGTCAAAGAAGATTAAGCTGGAATTCTAAGTTAATCACACACCAGCTGCATCTTTTTGGGCAAATTTATAACTTTTAAATGTGTTTCCGCACCTTAAAGACAAACATGCTTATTTCTTAGACTTAAGGTTAAGCTCTTTTTAAAAAGCGTCAGCTATTTAATGGCATCTTGTTTTGTAGTAAAATTGGAAAAAAAGTTATCTTAAATGCACATTACAACTGATTCACACATACTAATTTCATAAATGTTAATACAGAAAATAGGTAGCAAATTCAAATATAAAGTATCTATACACAGTTAACAAACAGCATAATTCAATGTCAAGCATTTAACACAGGCCTAGAAAATTGAGAATGAACTCTCTTGATAATCTCACCCCCAAAGCCACACTTATACATCCTAAATTTCTCCCTCTAATCCTGACTAAACTTAAATCCAACAATGCTTCATCCTTCATTCCACATTTCTCTTCCCCACATATCAGGCAAAGTCATGACAGTATTTCACTAATACCAATATCAGACAGAGACATCAAACACACACACACACACACACACACACACACACACAATGGATATTCTGTATGAATACAGATGCAAGAGTCCTCAACAAAATACTTGCAAACAAAACCTAACAACATATAAAAAAGATTATATACCATGATCACGTGGGATTTATGGAGGTATGCAAAGTTGGTTCATTATATGAAAGTCAATCGACATTATGCCATTTTAACACCATAAAGGACAAAAAACACATCTGCCTGCAGAAAAAGCATTTCCCTGAATCTAGCACCTTTTCATAATAGGGGTTAAAGTAAACCACTTAATAACTAAGAACAGAAGAGAACTTTCTCAAAGGGTACCTGTAAACGACCCACAGCTAAATCATACTTAATAATGAAACACTGAAAGCTTTCCCTATAAGATTGGGAACAACATAAGGAAGTCTATTCCACACTTTGGTTCAATATTATACTGGCAGTTCTATAACCAGAGCAATCAGGTAAGAAAAAGGAATTGTTGTTGTTGCTTAAAACAAACAAACAAACAAACAAAAAAACAGCCATCAGAATGGAAAGGAAAAAGTCAAAGTATATTGGAGATACCATACTTTTATATATAGAAAATCCCAAAGAAACCACAGGTATTAGAATTAATAAAAAGCTTGAAGAATATAAGATAAATATTTTAAAAGTCAATCACATTTCTATACAGTAGCAACAAATGTTCTGAAAATGAAGTCAAGTAAACACTTGACTCTACATTAGCATTAAAAATAATACTTAGGATGTCAGAAAGAGAAAGACAAATATCATATGGTATCACTTACATGTGGACTATAAACTATAACACAAATGAACTTATCTGTGAAACAGAAACAGACTCACAGACATAGTGAGCAGACTATGTGATTACCAAGAGAGGAAGGGTGGGGGAGGCACAGATTGGGAGCTGGTGACTAGCAGATGCAAACTATAATGTTAATATATAGAATAGATAAAAAAAGATCCTACTGTGTAGCACAAGGAACTATATTCATAATTTGTGATAAACAGTAATGGGAAAGGATATGAAAAAAATTGTTCGTGCATGTGTGTGTGTTTACATATGAAGGAAAGGAAAGGTAAAAGGAAGGAAAGGAAAGGAAAACTCTTGGCAAGTATGTACAGAAACTGGACCTTGTGTGTTATGGATAGATTTTAAAATGGTGCAACTGCTACAGAAAACAGTCTAAAGCCTCCTCAAAAAATTAAAAATAGAACTACCACATGATTCATCAATTCCACTTCTGAATATAAATTCAAAAGAAGTTAACATGGGGTCTTGAGATATTTGCATAGCCATGCTCAAAGCAGCACTAATCACAACAACTAAGAGGTGGAAGCATCTAAACATCTATCAAATGTGATACATACATATAATGGAATATTATTAAGCCATATAAAGGAAATTCTGCCCCAAGCTACAACTTCATGATCACTTAAGACATCAAGCCAAAGGAAATAAGCCAGTCATAAAAAAGACAAAAGTGTATGTTTCCACTTATACGAAATATCTAATATAGTCAAGCAATAGAAAGGAACAAAGTGGAATGATGGAGTCCAGGGTCCATGGAAACAGGGAAGAAAAGAGGAGTTGTTGTTTAATGGGACAGGTGATGGGTACAGAGTTTCAATTTTGCAAGATGAAAAGGTGTAGAGATCTATTTCATAGCAATGTGATAAGGAATTCCATGATATTTCAGAGGTTAGGACTCCAAACTTTCCTATTAGGGGCCTGGGTATGATTCTCAACCAGGAAACTGTCATTTAAGCTGCATAGAACAGCTAAAAAAATGACAACAACAACAACAAAACAACACTGTGACTCTGTGTGTGTGTGTGTGTGTGTGTGTGTGTGTGTGTGTACTTGTGTGAGTTGCTCAGTCGTGTATGACTCATTGTGTCCCCATGGACTGTAGCCCACCAGGCTCCTTTGTCGATGGGATTCTCCAGGCAAGAATACTGGAGTGGGCTGCCATTTCTTTCTCCAAAAAGGCTGATGAAATTGTGTGAAATACTTAGCACGTAAAAATGGTTAAACTGGTAAAAATTTAAGTTAGATGTTTGGTTTTTTTACAACAATTAAAAAAAAATCTAACAACCAGGAAAATAATTTGAATGGACTTTTCACCAAATATGATATGCAAATGGCCAACAATCACAAAAAATACTGCTTAACATGATTGAAAGTGAAAGAAAGTGAAGTCACTCAGTCATGTCCGACTCTTTGCGACCCCATGGATGGTAGCCTATAACGCTCCTCCATCCATGGGATTTTCCAGGCAAGAATGCTGGAGTGGATTGTCATTTCCTTCTCCAGAGGATCTTCCCAACCCAGGAATCGAACCCAGGTCTCCTGCATTGCAGGCAGACATCTTACCTTCTGAGCCACCAAGGAAGCCCGTAACAAAATGTAAATCAGTCTCAGTGAGATACTACTTCACACCTATTAGGTTGCTGCTGCTGCTAAGTCGCTTCAGTCCTGTCTGACTCTGTGCGACCCCATAGACGGCAGCCCACCAGGCTCCCCTGTCCCTGGGATTCTCCAGGTAAGAACACTTGAGTGGGTTGTCATTTCCTTCTCCGATGCATGAAAGTGAAAAGTGAAAGTGAAGTCGCTCAGCCGTGTCTGACTCTTAGTGACCCCATGGACTGTAGCCCACCAGGCTACTCCATCCATGGGATTTTCCAGGCAAGAGTACTGGAGTGGGATGCCATTGCCTTCTCCTACCATTAGGTTGGCTGTAATCAAAAAGAGGAATAATAACAAGTGCTGCAGAGGATGTGGAGAAAAGGAATCTTCATATATTGTTGATGTAATTGCTGTAAAATAGTACAATCACTTTGGAAAAGTGGTTTGTCTGTACCTCAAAAATTAATATAGAGTAGCCATATGATCCAGAAATTTCACTCTTTTGTATATATCCATAAAAAATGAAAATGTTGAGTCCATGCAAAAACAGTGTTCACAGCAACATTATTCACAATAGCCACAAAGAATACACCATCCAAATATTATCCATTAGTTGATGAATGGATAAATAAATGGTGGTATATGCTCACAATGGACTACAGGTAAGCCACATACCATATTGATATACCATATTCAGCCATAAAAAAAAAATGTGCTGCTATACAGCCAAGAAATGGATGAATCTTGAAAATACACAAACTAGGGGACTTTCCTGGAGATCCAGTGTTTAAGACTCTGCACAGGTTCCATCCCTGGGCTAGGAACTAAGATCCCACATGCCACATAGCTAGATAAATAAATATTTGAAAAGAAAACATGGCATCTGAATAAAGCCAGACACAAAGGTCACACATTATATCTGGAAGAACTGTACATAGAAGAGAAGCAGGAAAGACAAGCATTCTATAATCCAAATGAAACATTTTTTTTTTCCAGGGAGGAGGAAATGAACTGCTCTAATAAAGGCTGCCAATAAATTAAATAAAATAACAACCTCAGGCTCTACTACAAAGCCACAATCATCAAGACAATATGGTACTGGCACAGAGACAGAAATATAGATCAATGGAAAAAAACACAGAAAGCCCAGAGGTAAACCCACATACCTATGGACACCTTATCTTTGACAAAGGAGGCAAGAATATACAATGGAGAAAAGACGATCTCTTTAACAAGTGGTGCTGGAAAACTTGTCAATCGCTTGTAAAAGAATGAAAGCAGAACACTTTTTGGAGAAGGCAATGGCACCTGACTCCAGTACTCTTGCCTGGAAAATACCATGGACAGAGGAGCCTGGAAGGCTGCAGTTCATGGGGTCGCTAAGGGTCAGCCATGACTGAGTGATTTCACTTTCACTTTTCACTTTCATGCACTGGAGAAGAAAATGGCAACCAACTCCAGTGTTCTTGCCTGGAGAATCCCAGGGCCTGTGGAGCTTGGTGGGCTGCCGTCTATGGGGTCGCACAGAGTCGGACACGACTGAAGTGACTTAGCAGCAGTAGCAGAACACTTTTTAACACCATACACAAAAATAAACTCAAAATGGATTAAAGATCTAAACATAAGACCAGAAATTATAAAACTCCTAGAGGAGAACATAGGCAAAACACTCTCCGACATACATCACAGCAGGATCCTCTATGACTCACCTCCTAGAGTATTGGAAATAACAGCAAAAATAAACAAATGGGACCTAATTAAACGTAAAAGCTTCTGCACCACAAAGGAACTATTAGGAAGGTAAAAAGACAGGCTTCAGAATGGGAGAAAATAATAGCAAATGTAGCAACTGAAAAACAGCTAATCTCAAAAATATACAAGCAACTCCTGCAGCTCAATTCCAGAAAAATAAACAACCCAATCAAAAAATGGGCCAAAGAACTAAATATACATTTCTTCAAAGAAGACATACAGATGGCTAACAAACACATGAAAAAATGCTCAACAATCACTCATTATCAGAGAAATGCAAATCAAAATCCACAATGAGGTACCATGTTATGCCAGTCAGAATGACTGCAATTCAAAAGTCTACAAGCAATACATGCTGGAGAGGGTGTGGAGAAAAGGGAACCCTCCTACACTATTGATGGGAATGCAAATTAATACAGCCACTATGGAGAACAGTGTGGAGATTCCTTAAAAAAAATAAGAAAAAAAAAAACCTGGAAATAGAACTGCCATACAACCCAGTGATCCCACTGCTGGGCACACACACTGAGGAAACCAGAATTGAAAGAGACATGTGTACCCCAATGTTCATCGCATCACTGTTTCTAATAGCCAGGACATGGAAGCAGCCTAGATGACCATCAGCAGATGAATGAATCAGAAAGCCATGGTACGTATAAACAATGGAGTATTACTCAGCCACTTAAAAGAATACATTTGAATCAGTTCTAATGAGGTGAATTAAACTGGAGCCTATTATAAAGACTGAAGTAAGCCAGAAAGAAAAACACCAATACAGTATACTAACACATATATATGGAATTTAGAATGATGTAACAACAACACTGTATGCAAGACAGCAAAAGAGACACAGATGTATAGTGTTTTGGACTGTGTGGGAGAGGGAGGGGAGAATGATTTGGGAGAATGGCATTAAAACATGTATAATATCATATTCGAAATGAATCACCAGTCCAGGTTGAATGCAGGATACAGGAGGCTTGGGGCTGCTGCACTGGGATGACCCAGAGGAATGGTATGGGGTGGGAGGTGGGAGGAGGGTTCAGGATGGGGAATACGTGTACACCCATGACGGGTTCATGTTGATATGGCAAAACCAATACAATATTGTAAATTTAAAATAATAATAATAATAATAAAATTTTTTAAAAATAAAAAAAAATAAAAATTGACCACTGAGTTAAACATTTGGAATTCACTGGTGACCTTGACAAGAGTGGATTTAAAGGAAAATGAGAGAAATGGAGATAAAAAATTCTACAAACAACTCTGCAGAAGTCCATAATAAGAAAACATAAAATAAAAAAAAGCAGAAGCAGGATGTGTCACAAAAGACAAATTTTTAATGAGAGGTGACATTATAGTCAGTCTGTTTGCTGATGGGAACCGTCCAGAGAAACAGAAAACTTAATCCAGGACAAAGAAGAGACTTGCTAGAATATCACTGAATAAACAAGAATTGAGTAGAAAATGGCAACCCACACCAGTACTCTTGCCTGGAAAATCCCATGGACGGAGGAGCCTGGTAGGCCACAGTCCTGGGGTTTTCGAAGAGTCAGACAGGGCTAAGAGACTTCACTTTCACTTTTCACTCTCAGGAATTGGAGAAGGAAATGCCAACCCACTCCAGTGTTCTTGCCTGGAGAATCCCAGGGCTGGGGGACCCTGGTGGGCTGCTGTCTATGGGATTGCACAGAGTCAGACATGACTGAAGTGACTTAGCAGCAGAAGCAGCAGCACACAAGAAGTGAACACAAGCCAAATAATTTGCTCACAGTAACAAGACTGAGATCATATGCAGAAAGGCTGTCATGGTGGATTACTGGGTATGGTCACCAGCCTTCAAGATGACCCTGTGAATCACATGTCCTGATATTCCCACCCCTATGTAGTTCTCTCTCAAACTATCACAGGGTTGACCTGTGAGACTAAGCAAATACAGAAGTGAAGATGTGTAACGTCTGAAAAAAGACTGCACTTTATCATGGGTGCAAGTTCTTTCCTGAATCACTCATTCTGGGAAAAGACAGCAGCCTCCACACGAGCAGCCCCTTGGAGAGGCCCACAGAAGGAGGAACTGAGGCCTCATGAGTACAGCCAAGTGAGAGAACTTACATTCAATAAGCCAAGTTTTCAGAGGTTGCCAAACCAGATAAAAGCTTGACTACCACCTCAGGAGGGACCCTGAGGCTAAACTACCCAACTGGATTCTAGACCAATAGATATCAAGTGTAAGTTTTTTCAAACTATTCAATTTTGAGATAATATGTACAACACAAACAGTTCGAGGTATAATATCATTCACATCATACTTACACACAGAAGAGTTCTCCTATAAATATGGTAAAACTTAAAAAACACAAAACAAACCAAAACACCTAAAAACAGGAGTTGCCTGGCAGTCCAGTGGTTTGATTAGGACTCAGCCCTCTCACTGCCAGGATCCTGTGTTCGATCCCTGGTTGGGGAACTAATATCCTATGAAGCCACATGTTGTGACCAAAACCAAACATGCTGTCAAGTTCAAAGCTGTACCAGCAATAGATAACTATGCAACAGAGCTGTAGGCACAAGTTGCTGGGCATAAAGCTACCTATCATCTTGTTTACTGGCATGAAATGAACTCAGATGCTCCCCCACCCCCATCCAGTGGAGTTCAATTACTTAATGAAATAAAGCTCTTACAGGTGCAAAAATGAGCAAGTAATCCCATGTAAACATGTTAAATCACAACACATTTTCTTTGAATGAACCACTTTATTCATTTGGCCGTGCTGCTTGGCTTGTGGGGTCCCAGTTCCCTGACCAGAAGTTAAATCCAGACCACTGCAGTGAAAGCCAAGAATCCTAATCTCCAGGCCACAAGGGAATTCCCATACCTTCATTACTTTGCTTTTGTAGCTAAAACCTTAGGATGTGTGCATTGCCCCATTTTAGCCTCACCAAGTGGTAGGAGTCAGCTCTACACAGCTTAAAACCCATGGTGCTCTTACTTTTTTTTTCTTTCAAGAATGCAGGAGAAAGCAGCCAGTAGCCTCCCAGCCTGCTTTTAATGTTTCAACACAGAGAGCTTCAGAGTGACCTGAAACCATGATTGCCCTGAAGTCACCACCCGCAATCAGGGTCAGCTAATCCCCAGGAGAACTCTCTCTCCACAGCAACATGTCAGCCCATGAATGAAAGGAGAAAAACGGAAGGCAAGAAAGACACAACTTTGTTCCTTATTGTAAAAATGTCTGTCACCTTACCTCAGGGGCACATTGAAAACCTGAGTGCCCTTCCCAGGCAGGAGAAGGTCACATCCTGGGGTCGGGCAGAGGGAAAGGTCAGGGTGAGTCACCTCTTCCTGAAACATTCTATCCCCCAGGCCCTACCTGGTCCTACCCTACAGATGCTGACCAGGTGTCTCACACTCAACCAGAGCAAGTGATTGAACTCCTCTTCCCTGAGCTTCTTCCTCCCACCTCCCTTCTCTCAGTAACAAACAAACAAACAAACAAACAAACAAACAAATACCTCATCTGCCACCTTTCCGAACCAAAGGCCTGAATCTCGGGGCCCCCAGGGACAGGGGCAGCCCTGGAGTCCGAGGAGAGGCAGAGCAAACAGGAAAACGACCAAAGCGCCGCGGCAGTGGAGAGGCCACTAGATTGATTTTTTTTTTTTTTTTTTGCTGTGCCCGCCTGACTGTGTCTGGTTGCAGAACCGGGTTGGGCCCGAGTCATAAACCCGCGTGAAGATTTGTATATGTGTGTGTGTTTAAATATATTAAGTTCCACAGGAGACCTGGGAGGGGCGGGGGGCTGGGGGCATGACAGGCCCTTTCCGCGAGCTGGCTTGTCCCACCCCTAGGACAGGAAGGCTGCTGGAGAGCTGCTCCCACCCAGACTAGAGAGGGGAGAGGGCGAAAGGGGCCTGGGGCCTGTAGGCCCGGCCTCAAGCTCCCTTGGCCCTCAGAGGCCGTCCCGCCGAGCAAGGCCCCGCCAGACTGGGGATCTGAGAAACCCTTCCCTGGGCACTCTGGCACCGCTTTGGCCGCACCAGGCCCCAGTCCTTACCGGTCCCCGTGGGCGGCGATGCCAGAACTGCCGGCAGCTCACCTGCACCTAAACAGTCCCTGGGTTAAGTCTGAGGAGGCAGGCCCGAGGGAACAATGCCTCCTCAGGCCTGGGACGCCGCTTCAACTGCCGGCGTGTCCGCTGCCAAGGACGATTGGTTGCCAGGTGTTGACGCCTGCAATCGGATTGGCCGCTAGGCCGAGTTCCGCGCATGCGCGCGCGGTGGCCCCCTCTGGAGGCAACTGCTGGGGGCGTAGTCAGGCTGAACCTGAATCTGAAGTGTCTTGGGTCTGTCAAGATTGCGCAGCTCACCAAAGGGGAAAAAAGAAAATAGATTGCACAGTCGCCAGGGCACAGGGCTGAGAACGACCTCCGAGTCTACCAGGGGACTTCAATGATGGTGTCTAGCACTCACAGCCCTCAGGGGTGACCTGCCCCTTGCTTAAGAAACTTGACCGTACACCTGGATCTTGAAGCCCCTTCTCTTGGAATTCCATTTTGCTCAATGCAGGGCAGCCTGCCCCCGATTTTGCACAGCTAGAGTGAGCTGAGCCGAGAAGACAACGGCAACCCACTCCAGTACTCTTGCCTGGAAAATCCCATGGACGGAGGAGCCTGGTAGGCTGCAGCGCATGCGGTCGCTAAGAGTCGGGCACGACTGAGCGATTTCACTTTCACTTTTCACTTTCATGCATTGGAGAAGGGAAGGGCAACCCACTCCAGTATTCCTGCCTGGAGAATGCCAGGGACAGAGGAGCCTAGTGGGCTGCTGTCTATGGGGTCGCACAGAGTCAGACGGGACTGAAGCGACTTAGCAGCAGCCTAGTGAGCTGAGAATGAGCTTTACTTCTTTTTCTTTTTTTTTAATTTTAGAGCCTACACTTTTTAATGGCTGAGGAAAACCGAAAAGCATATTATTTTCTGACGTGAAAATTGTGTGAAGTTCAATTTTTGGTGTCCTTAAAGTTGAAACAGGGACTTGCCAGTTCCTTTGGTTATTGTCTATGACTGAAAACTTGATCAATCGTCAAAGATCATATTCGCAAAGCCTAAAATAGTTCTTTTTGGGCCCTTTACAGAGTCTTTTTAAAATGCTCTGTTCTGCTGGAAGTCTCCTAGTAGTCATATGGGGGAATAAAGTCTTGGTTTTGTTACAATATTTTCTTCTCTATTATATTCATTTTTCATTCTTTATTAATTGCATTCCTTCTTATCGCTATAAGTTTGTTCTGTTGCGCATCTTTACAACTTTTTGAGATAGTTATTTGTAACTCTCATTTCTCTTATATGTAATGCTATAAGTTTACTTTAATTTGTTGTTGTTGTTCAGTCCGTCAATCATGTAGGACTCTTTGCAACCCCATGCACTGCACGAAGCACACCAGGCTTCGCTGTCCTTCACTATCTCCTGGAGTTTGCTCAGACTCATGTCCATTTAGTTGGTGATACTATCCAACCATCTCATCCTTTGCTGCCCACTTCTTCCTGCCCTCAGTCTTTCCCAGCATCAAGGTCTTTTCCAATGAGTTGGCTTTTCACATCAGGTGGTCAAACTATTGGATCTTCAGCTTCAGCATAAGTCCTTCCAGTGAATATTCAGAGTTGATTTCCTTTACGATTGACTGCTGAATCTTGCTGTCCAAGGGACTCTCAAGAGTCTTCGCCAACACCACAGATCAAGAGCATCAATTCTTTGGCACTCAGCCTTCTTTATGATCCAACTGTCACATCCATACATGACTGCTGGAAAAACCATAGCTGTGACCAGATGGACTTTGTCAGCAAAGTAATGTCTCTGTGTTTTAATATGCTCTCCAGGTTTGTCATAGCTTTTCTTCCAAGGAGCAAATATCTTTTAATTCCGTGGCTGCAGTCACCACCCACAATCATTTTGGACCCCAGGAAAATAAAGTCTGTCACTGTTTCCATCGTTTCTCCATACAACTTTAACTGTGTCTCACAATTTTTGCTGCATAGTTTGTTCATTATCATTCACTTCAAGTATATCCTAATATTCTCTTCTTAAGACAAAGATTATATATTGTATGGGCTTCCCTGGTACCTCAACTGGTAAAGAACTTTCCAGCCAATGCAGGAGACACAAGAGGCCTGGGTTCGATCCTGGGTCAGGAAGATTCCCCTGGAGAAAATAATGGCAATCTGCTCCAGTAGTCTTGCCTGAAAATTCCATGGAGATATATATTATGGATTAATGTAGTTAGTGATATTTCCCAAATGAATGGCATTTTAAAAGATGTTTCTTTGTCAATTTCTCATGATTGCATATGGTCAGATCACACAATATAAATATTATTGATCCTTTGTATTTGAAGATTTCAATTCAGTTAAGTGTACCATACTTTAGATTTCCATTCCAGTGAAGTCAAAATGAAGAGGGTGTGATGTAGACAAAATACTTGCAATGTCTAAAATATATATCTGTGAAATGACCTCCATTAAGCCTCACAATTATTCCAGCATCTTTCAGTAGGGTACCTTTAACTAAGTTCCAGGTTTTATGCAAATTTTACCAGCTTTTCCAAAAATGTTCTTTTCCAGTTTCATATTCCCATACAGGATACTGAACTGCATGAGGATATATAACCAAAAGCTACAGATACCTCCCTTAGTTTACTCTGGTCTATAGCAGTTTCCTAAACTTTCCTTACTTTACATGACTTTTGACAATTCTCAGGAGTCCTTCAGGGACAGGCATTTTGCACAATGACTCTCAATATGGGTTTGATATGTTTCTCCTGGTTGCACTGGGGTTTATATATTTTTAGAACTATACCTCCAAGGCAAAATATCTTTCTTATCACTTCCCATCAAGGATTCATACTATCAATATGACTTACCACTAGTTCCTCTGCTATAAAGTTATCTCCTTCCCTCTGACATATTCTGTTCTTTAGAAACAAGTCACTAAACCCAGCCTACACTTGGGGAGGGGCATGGACTCTCATCTTGAGGAAAATATCTAAGAGAAACACAAGTTACTGAGTATACAAATTAATTGAAACTCATTTATAAGGAAGATCTTGTTCTTCTAGCCATATCTTTTCATTTTAAATTAATTTAATTAAATTAAAGTAAAGATTTAAGAGGTTTCCCAGGTGGTGCTAGTGGTAAAGAACTTGCCTGCCAATGCAGGAGATGTAAAAGACACCCAGGTTCAGGAAGATCCCCTGGAAAGGGAAATGGCGACCCCTGCCCATATTATTGCCTGGGTAATCCCATGGAGAGAGGAGCCTGGCAGGCTACACTGATGAGGTCACAAAGAGTCAGACAGGACTGAAGCTGCTGAACACACACAAAGATTTAATACCTCAGTCACACTAGCTACATTTTAACATCTCCAAAGTGGCATATTAGACAAGGACATAGAAAACATATTCATTGAGAATTCCCTAGTGATCTGGTTGTTAGGGCTTTGTGCTTCCACTGCAGGGAGCAGAGATTCCATCCCTGGTTGAAGATCTAAATCCCTTAATCCTCACAGCAAAGCCAAAAAAAAAAAAATCCTACCAGGTGAACACTCCATCTGAAAATTCAGATAAAGGATATAAACAGGTAACCTCAGAGAAGAGAAACATACGCATTTATATATGTGAAAAGCTTGTTGTCCTTATTAGGGCATACATGTAACAATTATTTAAAAGTTTTCTATTGCTGCAGAAACTTCTGGGAATAGCACTGACTTAGATCATTGTTTTGCCAACCTTTCTTCTTTTCAAATGTAATGCACATTAACACATGAAACTGCTTTATCTCCATCTCAAAAATTTTCTGTTTTCAATATCATTCAGCTTAAGTATTTTATTTTTCCCATAACAATTTCTCTCAGGACCAGTAAGTTATTCAGGTTCAGAAGCAGGAGTAGGAGGAGCCTAAACCACAATATTAAAGAAGCTTGTGAGTTACAGATGGAGAAGGTAATGGCACCCCAGTCCAGTACTCTTGCCTGGAAAACCGCATGCTCAGAGGAGCCTGGCAGGCTGCAGTCCATGGGATCCCTAAGAATCTGACATGACTGAGCGACTTCATTTTCACTTTTCTCTTTCATGCATTGGAGAAGGAAATGGCAACCCACTCCAGTGTTCCCAAGGATGGGGGAACCTGGTGGGCTGTGCGACCTATGGGGTTGCACAGAGTCAAACACGACTGAAGTGACTTAGAAGCAGTAGTGAATTACAGAGGTGCCACTTTTGCACTTTGGGTTCCTGGCAATCCTTAATCTATCCTCAGCCTGGGTGAAGTTATATTGCTTCATTTTCAAACTTTGGGAGTTATTTCCTCCGTATTTATCTTTCTAGGGTTTTGTTTGGCCATGCCATGGAACCTGTGGGATCTTAGTTCCATAACCAGGGTGTTGAACCCTGGCCATTGGCAGTGAAAGCATCAAGTCCTAAGCACTGAACCACCAGGGAATTCTCATATCTTTGTCTTTCTTTCTTTCAAATATTTATTCATTTACTTGGCTGTGCTTGGTTTTAGTTCCAGCACAAGGACTCTTCAGTCTTCACTGTAGCATGTGGGAGGCAGGATTTTTAACTGTCACATGCAGTATTTTTAGCAGCAGTATGTGGGATCTAATGCCCTGACCAGGGAATGAATTTGGACTCCCTAATTGGGGAGCACTGAGTCTTACTACTGGACTACAGAGATGTCCTTCCCATGGTCAAACCCAGGTCTCCCACATTACAAGTGAATTCCTTACTGTCTGAGCCACTGTAGCTTTGACTATAACAACTTTGGTCAGCAGAGTGATGCCTTTGCTTTTTTTTAATGCTATCTATGTTTGTCATAGCTTTTCTTCCAAGGAGCTAGCTACTTTTAATTTTGTGGTTACATTCACCATCCACAGTGATTTTGGAGTTCAAGAAAATAAGATCTGCTGTTATTTTCACTTTTTCTCCATTTGTTTGCCATGAAGTGATGGGACCAGATGTCACAATGTTCATTTTTTGAATATTGAGTTTTAAGCCTGCCTTTTCACTCTCCTCTTTCCCTGTCATCAAGAGGATCTTCATTTTCTGTTATTAGTGTGGCAGCATCTGCATGTCTGAGGTTGTCGCTATTTCTCCCAGAAATCTTGATTCCAGATTGTGCTTCATCCAGCCCAGCATTTTTAATGATGTACTCTGCATATAAGTTAAATAAGTAGGGCAACAGTACACAATCTTGACATACTCCTTTCCCTATTCAGAACCAGTCTCTTGTTCCATGTCCAGTTCTAACTGTTGCTTCTTGACCTGCATACAGATTTCTCAAAAGGCATGTCAGATGGTCTGGTATTCCCATCTCTTTAAGAATTTTCCAGAGTTTGTTGTGGTCCACACAGTCAAAGGTCTCATCACTTCATGGCAAATAGACGAGGAAACAAAGAATCAGTGACAGACTTTATTTTCTTGAGCTCCAAAATCACTGCAGATGGTGACTGCAGCCACGAATTTAAAAGATGCTTGCTCCTTGGAATAAAAGCTGTGACAAACCTAGATGGCATATTAAAAAGCAGAGACATTACTTTGCCAACAAAGGTCAGTGGAGTCAAGGCTATGGTTCTTCCAGTAGTCATGTATGGATGTGAGAGTTGGACCATAAAGAAGCCTGAGCACCAAAGACTGGACACTTTTGAACTGTGATGTTGGACAAGACTCTTGAGAGTCCCTTGGACTGCAAGGAGATCCAACCAGTCAATCCTAAGGGAAATCAACCCTGAATATTCAGTGGAAGAACTGATGCTGAATGTCCAATACTTTGGCCTCCTGATGGGAAGAGTCAACTCATTGGGAAAAAAAAAAAAAAAACAAACAAACAAACAAACCTGATACTGGGAACTATTGAAGGCAGGAGCAGAAGGTGTGACAGAGGACATGATGGTTGGATGGCATCAGCAACCCAACGGAACGAGTTTGAGCAAGCTTTGGGAAATGGTGATGGACAGGGAAGCTGGCATACTGAAGTTCATAGGGTCACAGGGAGTCAGACACGACTGAGAAACTGAACAACAAAAGCCAGGCAGGGTCTCTATGTACAGCTGGCTGAACCTCAATAGGGCTTTTTTGAATTTCTGGAGGTGGGTAGAACTTAATTTTTAGCCAGATCCCTTGCTGCAACACATCTGGAATATTTTGTGTTTGTAGTCAATCTTCTTTGTAGTTTTTCTGGGTGACACTTGGGAGTCAGTGTTCCTCACAATGATGGATACTGTCTCTCTCAGTCCCAGCTGAACTGAAGTTTGGATCATGACCTCTGTTTCAGGAGGCAACCCTCACAATTGCTCTGGCTTTTTGAAAGACTGATGATTCTTTGTTTGGTGCTCTGTCTTTTCCTTCATTTTCAAACACTGTAGCCAGCACTTGGAATATGGAAAGACCCTCTTATTTCAGTGCCTCCAAGTGTGATTTATGAAGGATGTCACCAGTTTGAAAATTTCGAAGCAAAACAGACAAAGCAAATTGTTCATGTTTCCATGCCATATTCTAAAACGTACCTCTACATTGGCCAAGGCTGACAGTCTGTAATTGCAAACACGGCACACATAGGGCATTTTGCCAGGTTTGTGACTGTCCTTCATGTGCTATAAGAGAACCTGATCTGTTTTGAAGGACAATTCACAGATATAACAGACCATGGAGGGCTCCCGGGAAGCATGGACACTTTCAATGTGACACTGCAACTGGAACAGGGTGGGAAACTGGTGGTGGCAGTGCTGGCAGGTAGTGTGGATTTCCCAGCTGTCACCCTTCTGCCTCTCCAGGTCCAGATGGTTCCTCACATGGGTCATAAACTTGACATTTTTTAGAACTCTCAAGCAACTGAGGCATTTAAAGACTGTGTGAGTCTTCTGTTCTGACTGCCCATCTCTTGTATGCTGTCCATAGTAAAAGTCATCAAGTAACATGATCAGATTTCCTTTCATGGGATCAACAGTCTTGCTCTGACTTGCAAGAGTCAAAAAGTCCGTTTTCTCCAGCCCCTCCAACTACATGTTCTGTCTGGATCCATAAGACTGAAGCATGCCTGGTCATTTGCGTGAGTCTGTGAAAATGATGCCCCGCGGTGAACATGGCTCGGTGAGGTCAGGAGACCTTCCAAGGTCATAATCGTGTCCTTTGTAGGAGAAATACCTACAGGGGCCATGGTGGAGGCAGGTCCCCCTGGGATTCCATTGCTGAGTTTGGGTCTTTTGGGATTCCCACTGTTACATTTTACATCTGAAGTGGGACATTGCTTTGAATTAAGAGGACTTTCATCCTTGCCTGCTATTGAGAGACTAGCTCCAGATAGACAATGAGGCCGCAAAGAGAGCAATTCTGAATTGTGAAGCACAGCTTCCAGAGAGCTCGTTTTATAATCAGGTTTAGATGAAGGCTCGAAAATAACAGGACTGTTTTTTCCTCCCCATTCAGACTGAGAAGCTAATGATACAGCCACTGGTTCTGATGCTGGGGTCCTGAGATTTGCAGGTTGCAATGTGCAGGAGGGATCTGGACTCACGTGGCCCTTCTTTCTTCTTGAAGATGCATCCCTGGTCACTCTGTTCAAAATGTTAGAAATGACTGGCTTTGAACTTGAAATCACTCTGACAAAGAGAGTTTCAGCATCCTCATTGACATGCTGCACTCCAACAAAGATGACCTCAGCATCATCATTATCCTCATCTCTGGGTTTGGACCCTGCGGTCTTTGTCTCGGGTTGTGGTCGTGCTTGTGCTTCCTCACACAGGAAGAGATGGGCCATTTTACAATCACTTTTGGCTTCAAGTGGCCACTTCCAGTGTATTTTCCACCTAAAGGCAACCACAGAACAAGGTCATCCCCTCTGATCTCAGGTGTCACTTTCTGTGGTTTCAGTTAACCCTCAGTTGTTCACTGAAAATATTAAATGGAAAACTCCAGAAATACATAACTCATAAGTTTTAAATTGCATGTCATTCTGAGGAGTAGGATTGGAATCTCACACCATCCTGCTTCCTCCTGCCCAGAAATGTGAATCGAACTTAGTCCTGCACATCTCACCCATTTGTCACTCGGTTACCACAATGACTGTTGAGATGTCACAGAGCTTGTGACCAAGTCACCCTTATTTTACTCAATAATGGCCCCAAACCATAAGTGGAGTGATGTTGGTTATTTAGACATGCCAGAGAGAATCCTTTAAGTGTTACCTTTAAGTGAAAAGATCAAAGTTCTCAATTTGATATAAAAAGAAAAAAAAGTATGCTGAGGTTGCTAATATCTGTGGTGAATGTGAAGCAGAGAAAAGAAATCTGGGTTAGTTTTGCTGTCAAACTGCAAACTGCAAAAGGTATGGCCACAGAGCATAGTGCATAGTTAGGGTGAAAAAAAAATCACGAAATTAGTTCAGTAATATATTTTACATAGAGACTACATTCACAAAACTGTTATAAAAATATGTTGTTATAATTGTTCTATGTTATTATTACACCTTCCCTGGTGGCTCAGATGGTAAAGTGTCTGCTACTATTCAGGAGACCTGGGTTCCATCCCTGGAGAAGGAAATGGCAACCCAATCCAGAATTCTTGCCTGGGAAATCCCATCACAGAGGAGCATAGTAAGCTGCAGTCCATCAGGTTGCAAAGAGTTGGACACGACTGAGCAACTTCACTTTCACTTTCCTGTTATTATTAGGAAGTTGCCAATCTCTTACTGTTCTTTTATAAAATAAACTGCATCACAGGTATGTTTGTATAGAAAAACCATTGTGTATATAGGGTTTGATACTATGTGTGGTTACAGATGTCCACTGGGGGTCTTGGAACTTATTCTCTGCAGATAAGTGGTGATGATTATATTTCTTCCAAAAGACAAAATTAGTACCTGATTTAATCATCAGCTGAAACATTGAGATAACTATTAACACCCTTAGACATAAGGAAACATCTCAAACTCAGTTAAGTGACATGATCATTTTAAACTTCCTTCTCCAGACCCTACTTTTGCCTTGTCTCCCCATAGTGGCCCCAGTGCTCCTGTTAAACTCTACAGGAGAGCTGGTAGGCACCACTTTGCTTATAGATCTCCAATCTCACTCAGAAATGCTGACCAACATAAAATGTCCAAAAGAGCCCCCAGCTGTCCCTTGGGGGTGCCCCTCACTCCCTCCATTCTCTGAGTCCAGAAGGCACCAGACTCTATACATGGATCAAAAATATATAAAAAAAAAAATTCCAGAAAGTTCTCATAGCAAAACTTGAACCTGCCTCATGCTGGCAACTATATATACATATACATACACACACATACATACATACATACAAAATACATACATATGCATATATACACATACATGTATATGCATATACATATATGTGTATATATATAGCATGTACATTGTACTTGAAACTATTTACACAGCATTGGCATTGTATTAGGTATTACAAGGAATGTGGAGATGATTTAAACTATGTGGGAGCATCCCCTTAAGTTACGTGCAAAGACTATACCATTTTATATAAGGAACTTGAGCATCCATGGATTTTGGTATCTGTGGGTGCAGGGTTCCCAGACCCAATCTCCCAAGGGTACCAAGGAGAGAGGACAGGGCCTTCTCAGGACTTCTGCTACTCCCCCTGCCTTGGACACTGTCTCAAGTACTGTCACCCAACTCCTGACCTGCTTCAGTCCACAGTTTCTCTGCCAGGCTTCCCTGACCCTGATGTCAGAAATCACAGCCTCCCCCAACTCACATGCCATATTCAACTCCAGAGCTATTGGGTTGCTGTATTGTTGTTTCTAGAACAAGTTCTGCTGTCTGTCAGTGCTACATGTCTGCTGCATAAATAAACAGTAGCTGTTATGAATACAATCTTTTATCTGTACCACAGGCTTGACCCACTAATTCCTGGCTCCCCAGGTTCTTACACTTGATCTTAGCAAAGAAGCTGACAAGCAATTTCTCCAAGCATTTAATGAATTCCAAATCTTAATGAATTAAAAGTATCATGCAAGGGAGAAAGTCAGCCAGTATGTAGTTGGATGCTGACAGGGGCAGTAGTGGTCATTGAAATAAAAGGTTTGTAACACAATTTCTCTCCATATAATACATTTGTTGATAGCTTCCATGCTGTTAACATGTTTCATTGACATTAAGGGACATTCTACAGTTTACATTTGACCATTTCTGATACCAGATCACATTTCATCAGCAGCATATTATAGTTTGTTTGGTTGTGTATAAATGATAGCCCTAGGGGTAAAGGTCTCTCCTGAGAATGCAAAAGATGTAAGAGATGCAGGTTCCATCTCTGGGTCAGGACGACCCCTTGGAGGAAGGCATGGCAACCCACTGCAGTATTCCTGCCTGAAGAATCCTATGGACAAAGGAGCCGGGTGGGCTACAGTCCATAGCGTTGCTGCTGCTGCTGCTGCTACTAAGTGGCTTCATTCGGGTCCGACTCTGTGCGACCCCAGAGACAGCAGCCCACCAGGCTCCACTGTCCCTGGGATTCTCCCGGCAAGAACACGAGTGGGTTGCCATTTCCTTCTCCAATGCATGAAAGTGAAAAGTGAAAGTGAAGTCGCTCAGTCGTGCCCGACTCCCAGCGACCCCATGGACTGCAGCCCACCAGGGTCCTCCGTCCATGAGATTTTCCAGGCAAGAGTACTGGAGTGGGGTGCCATTGCCTTCTCCAAGTCCATAGTGTTGCAAGGAGTCAAACATTACTGAAGCAACTGAACACACACACATACATATGTATATATGTGTATATTTTATAGTGGTATGAAAAATAATTCTGTGGGACTTCCCTGGTGATCCAGTATTTAAGACTCCTCACTTCCAGGCCAGGGTCATGGCTTCAATCCCTGTCAGAGACCTATGATCCCACATGCCACTGGGTGTGGCAGAAAAAAAAAAAAGAAAAGGAATAATGCTGTATTTTACAGCTGATGTCATCTTAGATTTAATGGAAATTTCTGTTTTTCATAAGCAGAATCCAGCCTACTAAATTCATGTCACAAGTCACTAATGGGATGCTAGCTGCATTATATAGGCAAATGGTTTAAACAGGAATTTACAAATTGGCTTGCTTCCTGTTTGCTTTTTCTCCCAACGAGCAAGCTAAGAATGATTTTTAGGTTTTAGTTTTTTTTTTTTTTTTTAACTTTTAAAAATATATTTAATATTTTTACATTTTTTTAATTTGGGGGCAAACAAAGGAATATTTTGCGATATGTGAAAATTATAGGATATCTAAATTTCAGTGTCACAAATAAAGTTTTATTGGAACACAGCCGTGATCATTTGCTGCTGCTAAGTCACTTCAGTCGTGTCCGACTCTGTGTGGCCCCATAGACAGCAGCCCACCAGGTTCCCCTGTCCCTGGGATTCTCCCGGCAAGAACACTGGAGTGGGTACCCGAGGCTATTTCACTCTGCTAATGGCAGAGACTGCATTGGCGCTTAATGCCCGTTTACTCTCTAGGCCTTTACAGAGCAATTTTGCACACTCATGGCTGTAGAGAACAAAATGAAGCATTCCAAACCCCATGGCTCACCAGCTCCTGAAGTCCAGTTGACTCAGTGCAGCTAAACACTTCTTATTCTGAGTCCCACTGGAGGATGAAGCTGGAGTATCTCTGTCTCCACGCCCCAGAAAGATTTCTCTGGAAATATCAGCACTGCTTCCTGTGTCCAGTGTCCATGAAACTCCTACCTGGCTCTCCAAAAGCCTTTTCTCAGTGAGGCTGGATCAGGAGATTCCAAGCCTTTGAAAGCCCATTCTAATCCAATCCATAGTATCCAAATGGTGCTCCAATCAGGTTTCTGAGCCAGTTTTTCCCCATGGGATCTTTCAACTAGAAACCTTTCTACCAAATTGTTAAAGAGAGGAAAGAATGTGGGTGCGGCTGCAGGGCCCCACCCAGGGGCTGTTTTCCAGGTCTCAGGGTGGTGAGAGTCCCCACTTCCCTCTCTGGCATCCAGAGGCCCACCATCTTATCTCCAGTTTATCTGCATCTTTAGTTATTTGGGATTCAATAGCTTAAGGGCAGGGGAAGGTGGTCCACATAGCTATTCCAACAGAGCTCGGGCTGGTATCAGGAATGGAAAAATCAGGGGTTCACCTCCAATACCAGAAAATTCTCCAGCTGCAAACAGCAAACCCCTGTCCTCTTCTGGGAGCAAGGGTGGTGGGTTGGGGGCGGGTGGGCATGGTGAGGAGAGCAGAAAGCAAGCTTACTCCCAAATGATCTGCACTTGAAGACTCAGCACCTGCTGGATTTCAGGGGTCCTCACTGTGGATCTTCATGCTGAACCCCAGGAGTTTTTCTAGGCCGGGGCTCATGCTTTCTTAAACCAGGTCAGGGGTGTCAGGTCACACCCTGGTCCCCATCCTTCTGCCTTCCTCACTCACTCCCCGTCTTCTCTCTCCTCCCCCTTTGCACCACCAAGATTATATCTCAAGCTTTCCTTCCCACTGCCTTTACAACCCTGTGCACACAGATACATAGAGGGAGGGAGGGTTTCAGAGTAGAAATATGTGTATTTCCATTCCTTATAAGGTAACAGAGTCACTGAATTAGAACAAAAATGAAGTTCACTGATGAACGTGATCTCAAGTGTTGTAACCAGATATAACATCAAAAACACTATTCTTATCAAATCAACATGTGTTCACCTTAAATTTACACAATATGTGTCCATTACATCTCAATGAAGCAGGGAAAAAAAATACAGAACTGACCATTAGAAAGAGCTCGTTTTAGACTCTTTTAAGACGGTTGATGGTGAGTGCTGTGCCTAGTTGCTCAGTTGTGTCTGACTTCTTGCGACCCCATAGACTGTAGCCAGCCAGGCTCCTCTATCCATGGACTTCTCCAGGCAAAAATGCTGGATTGCCTTGCCATGGCCTTCTGCAATGTTGGTGAGTATCAAAACCCAAGGCTAGGGACTTCCCTCGTGGTCCATGGGTTGAGAATCTGCCTTCCAATGTAGGGAATGTGCGTTTAATACATGGTGGTTAAGATCCCATATACCAGAGGGCAGTAGAAAGGACAAAGGATCCTGCATGCCATGACTAAGACTCGAGGCAGCCAAATAAATGAATAAAAATATATATATTTTTGAACTCTATGCTCTTTACA
This sequence comes from Bos taurus, assembly GCF_002263795.3. Classification (NCBI taxonomy): domain Eukaryota; kingdom Metazoa; phylum Chordata; class Mammalia; order Artiodactyla; family Bovidae; genus Bos; species Bos taurus. The sequence continues at coordinate 28,221,842 of NC_082638.1, forward strand.
TTCTTCTGGATGTATTTGTAAGCATGATATTAACAGTTTTATTTATTTATGGATACACCATGAGACTTCCTGCAGGATCTTAGTTTCCTGACCGGGGACTGAACCCAGATCACCAGAGTGATAGCATTGAGCAGTAAACGCTGGTTTGCCAGGGAATTCCTAGTTTGATTACTTAAAGGGTTTATTTTTATTGTATGCCCAAAGGTACATCCTTTGCTGTGTTTACACTTACAATAAAAACATTTTGGATGTCAATTTTAAAATGTTTGCAAAAACTTAGGGGAAAGGAAGGAAAATGTTGACTACATATTTATGCTTCTAGGCTTCCCTAATGGCTCAGACTGTAAAAAGTCTGCCTGCAGTAGAGGAGACCGGAGTTTGATCCCTGGTTCAGGAAGATCTCCTGGAGAAGGGAATGGCTATCCACTGCAGTATGCTTGCCTCGAGAATTCCATGGATAGAGGAGCCTGGGGAACTACTATCCATGGGTTTGCAAAGAGTCAAACACAACTGGATGACTAACACTTTCATTTTCATATGCTTCTAAAGATTGTTCAAATCTCAGAATCACCTGGGACATTATTAAACATAGAGATTCCAGGGCTGCATATCATACCTAAGAAACTAAAATTGCCTGAGGAGGGGGCCTGGGCATCTGAAAGTTCAATGTTTGCCTCACTTGATTCTGATGTGACGTGAGTCCCAGGGTGTAAAATCATCCAATACTTTGGGAAAGATTGATCTCTGGTGGTTCAGCAATTAAGAAGCCACCTGTTAATGCAGGAGACCTGGTTTCAATGAAAGGGTTGGAAAGATCTCCTGGAGGAAGAAATGGCAACCCAGTCCAGTATTCTTGCCTGGGAAATACCATGGACAGAGGGGCCTGGCAGGCTACAGTCTATGGGGTCACAAAAGACTCAGACACAACTTAGCAACTAAACCACAACAGTGAAAGTGAAAGTCCCTCAGTCGTGTCTGACCCTTCCTGACCCCATGGACTATATACAGTCCATGGAATCGTCCAGGCTAGAATACTGGACTGGGTAGCCTTTCCTGTCTCCAGGGGATTTTCCCAACCCAGGGATCAAACTCAGGTCTCCCACATTGCAGGCAGATTCTTTACCAGCTGAGGCACAAGGGGAACCCAAACAACAGTAAAAACATGCTTAAAATATCCAAGAATCTACTCCTTCAGGAGACCCTGAGGGTTGAGGGTCAGGAATTAATTTTTTCTTCATGTGACACACTGAGCACCTGCCTTGGGAGAAGCGTGTTATTGGTAATTCAATAAACCAATCAGATGTTGTACCTTGAGCTGGGAGCTTCATCCTCCCCACCACTCTTCAGAGATTCTAGGACCTCCACACTCTGTCCTGGGGCTTCTGGATGTCCTTCGTACTAAAGGAAGTTAGGGTATAAGCAAAGCTCAGAGATCTGGATCCAAACTTCTCAGTTTGGGCCACACTTGCAAATCTCCTGGGCTGTGCTTTGTAACCCTCAGTGAATCTAAGGATTTCCCTACGTGTCTTGTGTAAAAACATATTCTCGTCCGACAGTTGTGAGTGGGGCCTGAGAGTCTTGCGTTTCTCACAAACTCCAGGTGTTGCCCAGGCTGCTTAAGGTGTCCATATTAAACAGTGAGTACTAGAGAGTTTTGAAAAGTACTGATTGATTTTGAAAAGTTCTGGTTGATTTTGCCGATCTTACTCCATACCCACAGAATAAGTATCTCCAGGAATGGGACCAGGGAGTCAACGTTACTAAGCGTCTCAGATATTTCTAAGGAGCAGGTAGGGTGCAACGTGAAGCTACACCACAATGTGTAGCCAGGCACATCACCCTACCATCAACCCTGTTTTGGGCTTCATTGTGTCCTACAAAATCCATATGTTCAGGGGACTTTCCCAATGATCCAGTGGCTAAAGCTCTCCACTCCCAGTGTGGGGGGCTGGACTTCGGTCCCTGGTCAGGGAACTAGATCCCATGTGCTGCCAGGAAGTCCAAAGACCCCACATGCCACAACTAACAATTGGTGCCATCAAATAAATTAATTCATTTAAAAAATTATCTGTAGAAGTCCTATTCCCCTACACTTTGGAATGTGACTATATTTGTAGATGATATTCTTAACAAGGTAGTTAAACTCAACGAAGGCACTAGGGTAAGCCCTAGTCCAATCTGATGGTTCTCTACATAAAAAGAGAGAGCAGAATTCCCTGCAAGGCCAGTGGTTAGGGCTCAGAATTTTCACGGCCAAGGGCCCCATTTCAATCCCTGGACTGGAAACTAAGACCCAGAAGTGAAGCAGCATGGCCAGAAAAAAAAAAAAAAAAGGAAATTAGGACACACAAGACATCAAGGATGCATGGACATAAAGGGACAGGAGGACACAAGAATGCAGCTGTTTGTGCATCAGGGAAAGAGATCTCCCGAGAAACCACACTGTCAACACCTTGATCCTGGACTTCTAGCCTCCAGAACTGGGAGAAAACAATTTCCTGTTGTTTAGGTCTCTTGTATATCTTGTGGCCACCTTAGTACATTAATGCGTTCTTTAGATCAGGAGTCCCTGGAGAGGGCTCACCTCAAGGACAGGTGGGGAGTATGCAGGTGATGACTCAGCTCCCAGGTGACTTCTAAACATCAACAAATGCCCACCCACCCAGATTTTCCAGGACACAGCCTGCTCCTGTGGACCCCTTCTTGCAGACCACTGCTGCTAAAAGTCCCCACCCAACTCTCGTTCTGGCCCCAACTTTCTTTACTTCTCTCCTAGACTGTGAGGGACAGAGCCTTGAGAACAGAGCAAGGCCTGTGCTCAAACCATCCTGGTTGTGAAGGGGAGTATGTGTTTTAACAAAAAATAAAAAAAAAAAAAAAAGGAAGAAAACCCATAGCTGTCTAGCATAAGCTTAACACTGGATGTACAGAAAAGCCTTCACATGTTATGTTAGGAAGAAGCAGAGGACATGATTTCAACCTTTTCTTCAGGGAAGGTTTCCAGGAAGGAGGACAGCATGCTTTCTGTAGATGGGTTGAGAGCAGATGAATTTATTGGAAGGCCTTTGGGTCTGTAGCCAGGAAAGCAATATGAGTGGGGAGGGGGTATGTCGTCCTTCAGTTCTCTCTACCTCCAGAAGTTTCTATGATATGGGCCATGGTCACAGGGCTCCCAGAGATCAGGGAGAGAGGGATGTTTTGTGACTTCACCCAAGCCTCACCCATAGAAGGCTGCCTCTCAGCAGCCAACGTCAGACTTCTGGGCCATCTGCCAGGCTCAAGAAATGACCTACTAGGAACTCTCTGGTAGTCCTGGAGTGGTTAGGATTCTGCACTTTCACTGCTGAGGGCAGGGATTCTATACATAGTTGGGGAACTAAGATCCTGCAAGCTGCACTGGCTGGCCAACAATAGAAAACAAACAAACAAACAAACAAACAAAAGACATGACCTTTCCCACCTTTCCTTCCATAGACAACCCCAAGGCTGAGTCCAGTTCAGGTCCATTGCTGTGGTCAAGGAGGAAGCTCCCTTGGGCTTGTGGCTGTGGAGTGACATGTGGTCAGCCTGAGCATCCACCAACAGGGCTGGGCATCTCACACCAACCGAGAACCTGGTACCCAGTAGGAGGTCAGGCCCTCAGGACACATGCTGGTGCCTGCTGACTACAGATCAGGGCTGTGTGAGAAGTGGACTCTACAAGGTGGCCAGAAGGCACACCTTTCAGGAGAGCACTAATCCAGGTGGCCAGACTCTTCCCACTTCCTCCGTCTCTAGGGGAGAACTTGGTGCTTCCATTGTTCTCACAAATGTTTTCCTCTTCTACTCCCCCTGGAACAGCTTTATCTCAAGAAATTGTTGTTCATTTGCCCAGTTGTATCTGCAACCCCATGGACCACAGTGTGCCAGACCTCCCTGTCCCTCACCATTTCCTGAAGTTTGCCCAAGTTCGTGTCCATTGCATTGGTGATGCAATCCAGCCATCTCATTCTCTGTCACCCTTTCTCCTTCAGGCCATCTCCACATAACCAACAACAGTCCTCTCCCAGGATGGCACTCTAAATCCTGTGTCCAGCTTCCAGACCCCATGCACACTGGTTGAGCTGCATTGCAGTTTGGGCCATATAGAGCCACGACACACATTATCTGTGTAACTTTTGCTCTACATAAATAATATTTCATCAGCTGTTCTACCTTGCTTCCTTTTAGTCCAAAGCAATTTACCCTTTACTGAAGGGGCTTGCCTCATTCTGGAAATCTCTTCCCTGCTTCTCCATCTCCCACCACAAGGCTCAGGTTTTGTTTTGCTTCCTCTTATACTCCTTCTCCCATCCTAATTCCTTCCCACCCAGGTATGTCTGAAACCCACATGGGACACTCTGGGGACTAGGGTCTTCTGCTAGTATTTATCTGATGCTCTGGGAAAACTGTTGACCATGTAGAAGTATTATTTCTGATCTATACATTGAGAAAGGTGTATTTCATATCCTTCTACATTTCTGCCTTCTTTGAACTTCTCAGTGTTTCCTGGAAAGCTCTATTATTCTTTTTCCTTGACAGCAAAACATGAAACATTAGTGGACATGAATTACTCTGTTTGATGGGACGTTGCTTACGTACACATGTCACTGGCATTACTTTGACTTCCAACATGCAATCAAGCACATTTGTTGTTGTTGTTGTTTTCCCCCTAGAAAATTTCTCTTAATGATGAATTGTCGTCAGCATGAAGAAATGCAGAACTTTCCACATAAAATATAATAGCATAACTGGGCTCAAAAAGTCAGCACTTGAATATATCTAGCTATATTTTGAATGTTCCTGACATTTTCCCAGAGTACCGATGTCTGATTTTGAATCTCAAAGCTTAATTCCATTCAGTGAGTCTCAAGGGTCAGAGTCTGCCATGGGCATAATTTAATTCCTGTAGAATAAGTTGGCAAGTTCATACTGACTTGACTACTTGGTACTTGACTACTTGATAAAGAGAGAAAATGACAATAGCAACAATGACCAAAAAATAAACAAACAAAAAAACACAGAAATGTGTAGTTAGGGATTCAGTCATAACAGGTACACATGAATTGATGTATGGACTATATAATCATCTATATCTGCTTAATTGTTTCTGCTAATGACTTGGACACTGTGAATCGCACACAAACCATTAAAAAAGAAAAGTAATTTTGGAAAATTCTTAGAGAAAAGAATACTATAATCCCTTACCTGTCTCCTGGGAAATGTGTACGCTCTTAAATTTACAACAGTTAGACCTGGACACGGGACAATGAAGTGATTCAAAATCGGGAAAGGAATAAGTCAAAGCTATCTAGTGTTGCCCTGGTTATTTGACTTCTGTGCAGAGGACATCATGAAAAAATAAAATCCCAGATGAATCTCAAGCTAGACACAAAATTTATGTGGGCGATATGATAACTTAGTTATCCAGATGACAACACCCAAATGACAGAAGAATAATAGGAATTAAGGCACCTCTTGATGAAGGTATTACCTGTTTCAAGTACAGACATCTGAAATGACATAGTCCTTCACAAAATATGAAATTCTCAGTTTCACATATGAAAATCTAGATGCATATTTCAGAATGTGAAATATAAATTTCTCTATTAGTCACATATACAAATCTGGGGACAATTTTTCCAACTAGAAATGTGGAATTCTCACATGAAAGTATAGATACAATATTTTCTGTGTAAAATGTGGAATTTTTCATGTTAGAGATATGAAAATCGGGATGCAGATTCTTTGACAGGAAATACAAAAATGGCTATTTCACATATCAAAATATAGTCACAGGTTTTTCTCACATGAAATATGGAATTTTTTCATATTTCTCATTTGAAAATCTTTGTGCTGTCTTTCCTTCATGAAATATTGAATACTGTCTATTTAACATTTGAAAAAAGTGCATTCATTCTCCTACAAGAAATGCAGAATTTTCCCACAGATTTTTATGCTTGAGCTGTGAAATTCTCTATATTTCCATCAAGAAAGCTTGAATGAAGGTCTTCTGATATGAGACTTGGAATTTTGTGTATTTCACATATAACAATTTGGGGAGAAATGTTCTCATATGAAATATGAAATCTTGATTATTCACTTATGAAATTTTTTCTAGATTTGTACACATGAAACTTATATGCAGGTCAGGAAGAAACAGTTAGAACTGAACATGGAACAACAGACTGGTTCCAATTAGGAAAAGGAGGACCGCAAGCCTATATATTGTCACCCTGCTTATTTAAATTATATGCAGGGTACATCACGAGAAACATTTGGCTGGAAGAAGTGCAAGCTGGAATCAAGATTGCTGGGAGAAATATCAGTAACCTCAGATATGCAGATGACACCACCCTTATGGCAGAAAGAGAAGACGAACAAAAAAGCCTCTAGAAGAAAGTGAAAGAGGAGGGTGAAAAAGTTGGCTTAAAGCTCATTAACAAAACAAAGATCATGGCATCTGGTCCCATCACTTCATGAGAAATAGATGGTGAAACAGTGGAAACAATGTCAGATTTATTTTTGGGGGCTCCAAAATCACTGCAGATAATGAGCAGCCATGAAATTAAAAGATACTTACTCATTGGAAGAAAAGTTATGACCAAGCTAGATAGCATATGCAAAAGCAGAGATATTACTTTGTCAAGAAAGGTTCATCTAGTCAAGGCTATGGTTTTTCCAGTGGTCATATGTGGATGTGACAGTTGGACTGTGAAGATTGTTGACCGCTGAAGAACTGACGCTTTTGATCTGTGGTGTTGGAGAAGACTCCTGAGAGTCCCTTGGACTGCAAGGAGATCCAACCAGTGCATTTGGAAGGAGATCAGCCCTGGGATTTCTTTGGTAGGACTAATGCTACAGCTGAAACTCCAGTACTTTGGCCACCTCATAGGAAGAGTTGACTCATTGGAAAAGACTCTGATGATGGGAGAGATTGGGGACAGAAGGAAAAGGGGATGACAGAGGATGAGATGGTTGGACAGCATCACTGACTCGATGGAAGTGAGTTAGAATAAACTCCGGGAGATGGTGATGGACAGGGAGGCCTGGCATACTGCAATTCATGGGGTTGCAAAGAGTCAGACATGACTGAGTGACTGAACTAAACTGAACTGAACTGTATACGTGAAATAGAGAATTTTCAATGAATTAGAAATTGATATTTGAGCTAAAACATCAAAAAAGTACAGCTATATTTCATGTATTTCCTGAATAACAGAAAGGGTTCTCTGTATTTCTTTGAAAAAAGTCTGGGTGAAGATTTCTCTGCATGAAATAGGAGATTAGCATATTTTACACATGCAAAACCAAAACACTTATGATTATACAGTGGAAGTGATAAATAGATTCAGGGGATTCTATCTGATAAACAGAGTGCCTGAAGACCTATGGGTGGAGGCGTGACATTGTACAGTAATCAGGGATAAAGACTATTCCCATATAAAAGAAATGCAAAATGACAAAGTGATGAGGCCTTACAAAGATCTGAAAAGACCAAAGACGCTGAACAAAAACGGGAAAATGAAAACAATACCCATTTGAATGCAGAGTCCCAAAGAACAGCAAGGAGAGATAAAACCTTCCTCAGTTATCAATACCAGTTCATAGAGGAAATAAATAGAATGGGAAATCCTACAGATCTCTTCGAGAAAATCAGAGATACCAAGGGCAAATTTCATGCAAAGAGGGGCACAATAAAGGACAGAAATGGTACGGATGTAACAGAAGCAGAAGCTATTAAGAAGAGGAGGGAAGAATACACAGATGAAATATGCACAAAAGATCTTCATGACCCAGTTAAGCACAATGGTGTGATCACTCACCTAGAGCCAGACGTCCTGGAATGCAAAGTCAAGTCAGACTTTAGAAGCATAACTATAAACAAAGCTCATGGAGGTGATGGAATTCAGTTGAGCTCTTTCACATTCTAAAAGATGATGTTGTGAGTGTGCTGCCCTCCATATGCCAGCAGATTTGGAAGACACAGCTGTGACCAGATGACTGGAAAAGTTCAGTTTTCATTCCAACCACAATAAAAGGCAATCCATCGAATGTGCAAACTACTGCTTAACTGCACTCATCTCACACATTCGCAAAGTATTGCTCAAAATTCCCAAAGCCAGGCTTCAATAGAATGTGAACCATGAGCTTCCAGATGTTCAAGCTCGATTTAGAAAGGTCAGAAGAACCTGAGATCAAATTACCAACACACGTTGGGTTATCAAAAAAGCAAGAGAACACCAGAAAACATCTACTCCTTTTTGGCTATGCCAAAGTCTTGTTTGTGTAGATCACAACAAAACATTTTAAATTCTTCTAAACATGGGACTACTAGAGTATGTTATATGCCTCCTGATAAATCTGTATGCAGTTCAAGAAGTAACAGTCAGAAAAGGAAATGGAACAACAGACAGGTTCTGAGTTGGGAAAGGAATATTTCAAGGTGTACTGTCAACCTCTTTATTGAACTTACATGAAGAGTTCATCACACAAAATGCCAGACTGAATGAAACAGGGTTTGGGATCAAGTTTTCTGGGAGAAATATTAATAACATCAGATATGCAGATGGCATGATTCATGTAGCAGAACACGGAAAGAACTACAGAGTACCTTGAGGAAAGTAAAAGAGGAGAGTGATTCAGGTGACTTAAAACTCAACATTCAAAATGAGATTCATGGCATCTAGTCCCATCACTTCATGGCATAAAGATGGGGAACCAACGGAAACACTGAGAAACTTTATTTGGGGGGAGCAGGTTCCAAAATCACTGAAGATGGTGACTCTGTTCAGGAAATTAAAATATGCTTTCTGCTTAGAAGAAAAGTTACAACCAGGCTAGACGGCACATTATAAAGCAGACAAAGGTCAGTCTCATCAAAGCTATGTACAGAGATGAGAATTGGACCTAAAGAATCTTGACCTCCAAGGAATCGATGCTATTGATATGTGGTGTTAGAGAAAACACTTGAGAGTCCCTTGGACTGCAAGGAAATGAAAGGAGTCAATTCTAAAGGAAATCAGTTCAGAATATTGATTGGAAGGGCTGATGCTGAAACTGGATCCTGGATATTTTAGCCACCTGAAATGAAAGGCTGACTCATTGGGAAAGAACCTGATGCTGAGAAACATTGAAGTCTGGAGGAGAGGGTGACGACAGAAGATGAAATGCTTGGTGGCATCATGGAATCAGTGGTTATGGGTTTGAGCAGGCTCTATGAGTTGGTGATTGACAGGGAAGCCTGGCATGCTGCAATCCATGGGGTCAGAAGTCGGACTGGACTAAGTACTTAATGATACTCACCGTACTTACTTAGGTTCTCAGCAAAATGAAAATGGTAAAGAACTCTCTTACCCATCAATTGAATCCTGACGATGGGACCTCACCAATCCTGAGGAATGGTCATTGCAAATGGATGTTATCTAAAACAATTTCTGCCTATTACTTTAGTGATGACACAAAGCAAGCACATTATGGTAATCATGCCTTCGTTAACCTTCCCTAACCAAGACAATAGGCTGCACTAGCCATTGGGGAGCTTACAGGATCACAAGGTCTCCTGTAAATGGTTGGAGCCACCTGGGCCTTTCCCACAGAGGGTTTGCAGGTGTGATGAGGTCACCTTTTCCATGGCAAAAATTCTCATCTATGGCCACCAGTCTTACTGCCAGTCCTCTGAATTTGTGAGAACCCCACAAGACCAATTCTAGCTTGCAAAGTATACATCTGCTTAAAAAACAAACAAAAGGATAAAATTCAGTCCAAACTGAAGTGCCTAAGGATAATCAAATGGTCCTCAGGTCTATGAAGGGCCATTAGGGCCACAAAAGCACGGGTCCAGGCAAGTTCATTGTTAACACCTGCAGCCCTTCAAAGGACATGTCCTGGTAATGGATAAAGATTGTAGATTGTAAGTCCTCTACCAATTTGAGAAATTGTGTCAAAAAGACCTCTGAACCTCCCATCTTAGCCAAGCCTAAAAGACAGAATATGTGCATATCAGGCCCAAGACACATTCAACAGGGAATATTTGGAGGTAACAGTACCAGGTATAGGACACTATAGAGAAGGTGTACACAAAAATGAAATAATAAAAAAAAGCCTTTTGTGCCAGTTTCAGACTGAAAATGTGCATTTCCCAGATGCCCAAGTGAACAGGATTCAAGTCACTAATAACACTCAACGTAGCCACATGTCAATGCAGATTCCCACTAGGTAACTTCAGAAGCTTCTGTGCAGGCCTGTCTTCAGCCTCTGCTTTCCATTCATAAATTGTGTTCATTCAATCAGCAGACAGTATGAAATATAGGCAATGGGTAGGCACCCACGGAAGATGATGAAGACTGTAAGAACAAAGTATCTTTCCAGGGCAAGGGACAGACAACACCACAGGTTGGTGATAAGATGGAGGAAGTTGGAGAGGAGAATGAAGGGCAGATTTCAGATCTAGCTTCTGGACATTTAGGGTGATGGCAGCTGCTCCAGACCTGGCTGCAGGCCTTGAGGAGATATTTCCAAATGTAATAAATTAATGTGGTCTCTGTCCTTTATGAGCTTTTACAACCTTAAAGCCTCAGCCTATGATACTATACCAAGTAGAGAGTCATAGCTTAGAAATTCAAGAGATATTAATTTAGGGAGGGTGTGTGAGACTTGTCAGAGATGTGTTCTATCAGACATGTTCTAACATTTAGCATAATTAACGGGGCTCGAGTCAGGACTCACTTATATGCATGTAGACTGCTATCTTAGGAAAATTCCAATTATGAGATCATATAACCTGATATCTGGGATTTCACTTTCTTGGTGAGTACTTCTCCACTTAAGAAAAAGGAAGATAGCACTAGTTAGAAGGTACGTCTTTGTATTAGGACTTTTCTATCAATTTCCCAACTCTACCAATTGTTCTAGGTAACTTCCTGACACTACTAAATATGGCCAACTATATAGTATCTCCTCCTGCCATACTAGAGGCACTACAGTAAGTGTAAAGGCAGATAACACACACAAGTACATTTATAGCTCATGATTCTTTGCTAATTTTCTTTTCAGTTGATGTATCCATAGGTGTGAGTGGGGTATTAAAGTCCCCCATTATAATTGTGGTACTGTTAATTCCCCCTTTCCTACTTCCTTGCATTTGCCTTGCATCTTGAGGTGCTCCTAAATGGCACAATGGACTAGTTACACCTAATTGTTATACATAGGCATTACACTCATTAGTAATGGAATCACCTTTTTCCAGTGCAGTCCTGAGCCCAAGTCTTGGTCCCTGCACAATAGCAGGCTGTATCCTTCCCATGTTCAAACCGTGAGAAACACTCCTGAGCCCACATCTCTGTCACTGCACTGAACTAGGCTGGGTCCAGCAGTTGCTCAAACCCCTGGAAAATACTCATGAGTCCACATCTCGGTCACTGCACTGAACCAGTCTAGGTTCTTCCTTAGTTAGTCCCCCGACACATACCTCTGAACCAACATCTCGGGCCCTGCCCTGAAGCAGGTTGGTCCTTCCCATGTTCAAGCCCCGACAAATGCTCCTGAGCCAACCTCTCAGTCACTGCACTGAACTAGGCTCGGTCCTACACTTGAATCTCATGCCCTGCACAAGATCCAGTCTATGTCTTGCCCTTGTTAGATCCCCCAACACATACACCTGAGCCCACATTTCAGTCCCCGCACTGAAGCAGGCTGAGTCCTGCCTTTTGTTCAAGCCTCCGGCAAACAACCGTGAGCCCACAACTCGCTCCCTGCCCCTGAAATTAGGTCTGTCCTGCCCTTGTTCAATCCCCCAGAAAACACTCCTGATCCCTCATCTCACTCCCTGCTCTGAGACCCCGATAAATACTCCTGAACCTACGTCTTAGTTCGTGCACTGAACCAGTCTAGGTCATGCCCTTGTTAGATCCACCAACACATACTGCTGAGCGCACATCTCAGTCCCTGCACTAAACTAGGCTGGGTCCTGCCCTTGTTTAAGACCCCAACAAACACTCTTGTGTCCATATCACATCCCCAGCACTGAACCAGTCTAGATCATGCCCTTGTTAGATCCCCCAACACATACTCCTCAACCCACATCTCGGTCCCTGCACGAAAGCAGTCTGGGTCCTGCCCTTGTTGAAGACCCTGACAAACACTCCTGAGCCTGCATCTCAGTCCCTGCACTGAACTAGGCTGGGTCCTGCCCCTGTTCAAACTCCCGACAAACATTCCAGAGCCAACATCTCTGTCCATGCACTGTCCATGTTCAAGCCCCCTGGCAAACAATCCTGAGCCGACACCTAGCTCCCTGCCCCTGAACTAAGGTGTGTCCTCCCCTTGTTCAACTCTCTGCCCCCCAGGAAACACCCCTGATCCCACATATCACTCCCTGCACTGAAGCCGCCTGGGCCCTACCCTTGTTCAAGACCCTGACAAATACTCTGGAACCCACATGTCAGTCCCTGCACTGAAGCAGATGGGTTCTTGCCCATGTTCAAGCCACGACAAATACTCCTGAGCCCACATATCACTCACTACAATGAACTAGGCTGGGTCCTACACTTGTTCAAGACCCTGACAAACACTCCTGAGCCAACATCTCGGTCACTGCACTGAACGAGTCTGCTGCTACCACTGCTAAGTCTCTTCAGTTGTGTCCGACTCTGTGCGACCCCATATATGGCAGCCCACCAGGCTCCCCCATCCCTGAGATTCTCAAGACAAGAACACTAGAGTGGGTTGACATTTCCTTTTCCAAGAATGAGAGTGAAAGTGAAGTCGGTCAGTCGTGTCCAACTCTTAGTGACCCTGTGGACTGTAGCCCACCAGGCTCCTCCATCTATGGGATTTTCCAGGAAAGAGTACTGAAGTGGGGTGCCATTGACTTCTCCGACTGAACGAGTCTAGGTCCTGCCATTGTTCGATCCCCCTACACATACTCCTGAGGCCACATCTCGGTCTCAGCACTGAACTAGGCTGGGTCCTGCCCTTGTTCAAACCCACAAAAAACACTCCTGAGCCTGCATCTCGGTCACTGCACTGAACTAGGCTGGGTCCTGCCCTTGTTCAAACCCTCAACAAACACTCCTGAGCATGCATCACAGTCCATGCACTGAACTAGGCTGGGTCCTGCCCATGTTCAACTCCCTGACAAAAACTCCTGAGTCAACATCTCCATCCCTGCACTGAATCAGGATGGTTTCTGCCTCTGTTCAAGCCCTGACAAACAATCCTGAGCCGACGACTCCCTCCTTGCCCCTGAACTAAGGTGAGTCCTTCCCTTGTTCAAACCCCCAGAAACACTACTAAGCCCTCATCTCACGAACTGCACTGAACCAGGCTGGGTCCAGACCTTGTCGAAATCCCTGACAAAAACTCCTAAGCCCACATCTCAGTACCTGCACTAAAATAGGCTGGGTCAAGCCCTTGTTCAACCTCCCCGACAACCACTCTTGAGCCTCCACCACCATCCCTGCACTGAACTAGGCTGTGTCCTGCACTTGTTCAAGACCCTGACAAACTACTCCTGAGCCAACATCTTGGTTCCTTTACTGAACCAGGATAGTTCCTGCCTTTGTTCAAGCCCCGGCAAACAATCCTGAGCCGAAAACTCTCTCCCTGCCACTGAAGTAAGGTGTGTCCTCCCCTTGACCAATACCCCAGGAAACACTACGAGCCCATATCTCATTCACTGCACTGAAGTACGCTGGTCCCTGCCCTCATTCAAATCCCTGACAAACACTCCTGAGCCAACATCTCCATCCCTGCACTGAACTAGAATGGTTTCTACTTTGTTCAAGCCCCCACAAAACCATCCTGAGCTGACAACTCGCTGCCTGCCCCTGAACTAAGGTGTGTCCTCCCCTTTTTCAATCCCCCTGGAAACATTCCTGTACCCGCATCTCACGCCCTGCCTTGAAGCCGCCTGGTTCCTGCCCTTGTTCAAGACTTTGATAAATGCTCTTGAAGCCACATTTCGGTCCCTGCACTGAAGCAGGTGGGTCCTGCCCACGTTGAAGCCCTGACAAACACTTCTGAGCCCACATCTCGCTCCCTACACTGAACTGGGCTGAGTCCTACACTTGTTAAGATTAGATCAGTCGCTCAGTCATGTCTGGCTCTTTGCGACCCCATGAATCTCAGCACGCCAGGCCTCCCTGTCGAACACCAACTCCAGGAGTTCACTGAGACTCACGTCCATCGAGTCAATGATGCCATCCAGCCATCTCATCCTCTGTGGTCCCCTTCTCCTCCTGCCCCCAATCCCTCCAAGCATCAGAGTCTTTTTCAATGAGTCAACTCTTCGCATGAGGTGGCCAAAGGACTGGAGTTTCAGCTTTAGCATCATTCTTCCAAAGAAATCCCAGGGCTGATTTCCTTCAGAATGGACTGGTTGGATCTCCTTGCAGTCCAAGGGACTCTCAAGAGTCTTCTCCAACACCAAAGTTCAAAAGCATCAATCCTTAGGTACTCAGCCTTCTTCACAGTCCAACTCTAACAACTATACATGACTACAGAAGAAACCATAGCCTTGACTAGACTGATTTTGAATATGCTATCTAGGTTGGTCATAACTTTACTTCCAAGGAGTAAGCATCTTTTAACTTCATGGCTGCAGTCACCATCTGCAGTGATTTGGAGCCCAGAAAAATAATGTTTGCCTCTTTTTCCACTATTTCTTCATCTATTTCCCATGAAGTGATGGGATTGGAGGCCATGATCTTTATTTTCTGAATGATGAACTTTAAGCCAATTTTTTCACTCTCCACTTTCACTTTCATCAAGAGGCTTTTCAGTTCCTCTTCACTTTCTGCCATAAGTGTGGTGTCATCTGCATATCTGAGGTTATTTATATTTCTCCCGGCAATCTTGATTCCAGCTTGTGTTTCTTCCAGTCCAGCGTTTCTCATGATGTATTCTGCATGTAAGTTAAATAAACAGTGTGACAATATACAGCTTTGGGGTATTCCTTTTCCTATTTGAAATGAGTCTGTTGTTCCATGTCCAGTTCTAACTCTTGCTTCCTGACCTTTCTCAAGAGGCAGATCAGGTGGTCTGGTATTCCCATCTCTTTCAGAATTTCCCACACTTTACTGTGATCCACACACTTGTTCAAGACCCTTACAAACACTCCGGTGCCAATATCTTGTTCCCTGCACTGAAATAGGCTGGGTTCAGCACTTGCAGAAGTCCCCTGCAAATGCTCCTGAACCCACATCCTGGTCCCTGCACTGAGGCAGGCTGGGTCCTGCCCTTGTTGAAACCCCTGACAAACACTCCTGAGCCCACACATCAGAAACTTCACTGAACCAGGCCAGGAACTGCACATATTCAAGTCCCTGACCAACTGTTCTGGGCCTGCATCTGACTCAAAGGCTGGTTTCTGGTCTTATTTAAGCCCCAGCAAGCAATCCTGAGCCCACAAATTGCTCCCTGACCCTGAATTAAGGTGTGTGCTCCCCTTGTTCAATCCCCCAGGAAACACTACTGAGCCTGCATCTCACTCGCTGCCCTGAACCAGGGTGGGTCCCTCCAAAGTTCAAGCCATGACAAATACTGCTGAGCCAACATCCCGGTTCCTGCACCAAACCAGGCTGGTTCCTGCCCATATCAACCACGACAAACACTCCTAAGACCACATCTTGGTTCCTGCACTGATAGCGGCTGGGTCCTGCCCATATTCAAGCCCAGACAAACACTCCTGACTCCATTTTTTGCCCCTGATCTGGACTAGGCTGGGTCCTACATATGTTCAAGACCCTGACAAACACTCCTTGGCGTGCATTTGACTCTCAGGCTGATCTCGTTCCCTACACTGAACTAGGCTAGGTCCAGCACTTGCTGAAATCCATGGGAAATACTCCTGAGCCCATATCTGGGTCCCTTCTCTGAACCAGGCCGGGTCCTGCCCTTGTTCAAGCACCCGAAAAACACTCCTGAGCCCACATCTCGGTCCCTGCACTGATTGCGGCTGGATCCACCCCTTGTTCATCCAGACAGACACTCCTGAGGCCACATCTCAGTCGCTCCAATGAACCAGGCTGGGTCCTGCCTTTGTTCAAGCCCCCAACAAACACTCTTGAGCCCACATCTCAGTCCTTGCACTGAATCAGGTGGGTCCTGCACGTGTTCAAGCTCTTTGTAGAATGCATGTATCATATATCAGGACTATAGGATGGCTGGCTTAGCTTGGTCCTCTTGTTGCTTCAGGCCCCACAGGCTTGGGTGACAGGGCAGGCTGGGATGTGTTCTCACATGGAGAACAGTGCCACTTTGAAAGGGCCTCAATAGGGTAAATGGCAGACATGCATGTCTCCGACACCGGTGAGTCATGGAACTTAAGGGGAACTGTCTTTAGAGTCTTCCTGGCAGGCATTCGAACAAGGTTCAGGGAGTTCCCTCATGCCAGCAGAGCGGGCCCCATTTCTCCCTCTGTGCAAAGTGTGGCCAAGCCACCTCAGGCCTGTGCAGTGTTCACATCTGTCCAGCGAGGGAGGGAGGGTCGCACGTCCAATTCTGCAGTTCAGCAGTGACCGCCCACTGTTGGCTCTCAAGGTTGAGAAAGCTCTCTCCGAACGTGTGGACTAAAACCGTCTAATCTCCCATTGCTGCAACTCACTCAGGAAGCGAAGGGCTTGCAAAGGATAAGCGTCTTTTCTAAGAGCTGCTGTCCAGAGAGTGCCAGACGGCAACAACACTACTTAGAGAGACAGAGACACACAGACATCAGCCCCTGGTACACATAGAGAAGGATTGCCCCAAACAGTGCTATGCCGGAAGCAAAGATAGAGAGACAAAGAGTGAGCTCTGCACCCTAAGGCTCTGGTCTCCCTGAACAGTGAAGATCAACTGTAGCAAATTTGGGGTTTTTTCCCTACTCCCCTAGCATCAGGACAGCAACAGGCTCCCTGTCCCATGAAGAAAAGTATCCAGCCATTTGGCACCCCTGCATATCCTTGGGATAGTCGGGGAGAGCTCCCAGTTATTGCCGGTTCTGGGGGACACAGGAGTGTATTGTTTGGATTGCGGAGCATGAACCCGTGGTTGGAATTTCCAGAGCCAGGTCAATGACAGCGCCTGGGGCTACCCCAGCCATATGCAAAACCCTCTACATTCCTGGGGCAGAATCTGGCCACGTCGGGGCACCGGAGCACAGGAACCGCGGAAGATGCCCTCCGGTCTAGGGGCATGTCCATAAGGGTGCCGCCCACTACCCTCTCCGCCTTTGGTCTAGATTTGGGCAAGGAGCCTGTGCGTGGCTCACAGCCTAGGCTCCTGCCTGTTTTCCGCTGATGTCCCAGGGCCCGTTCACCCTGGCCTGGGCTGTGCGGCACACCTTTCCTTGGCCTCACGCCATCCCCAACACACCAATCCCCGCCTCCCGACGATCCCCCTCACTCCCCACCCCCAAAGAGCTAGTGGGTCCCACAGGTTTACTGCAGCCTGGGCCGCCATTATGCACCATTGTCTGTGCTGTTATATCATGTCCCTTCACATCTGCCCCAGCTTGGGCCAAGAGGAGCGTGAGAGGCAATCAAAGGAAGGCGGGAGTGTCCTGGAACCCCCGACCTTCTTAGCTGTGAGCCCCAGTACTCAGGAAGAAACCCCCACCCCTCATCCCTGGATCTGCCGTCCTGATGCTGTGTGCAGCTGGAACCTTGCAACCACCAGTTGTCACGCCAGGTGAAGAAGCCATCCTCTCTAGGGTGGAGGCAGTGCAAGACAGCGAGACCCTGGTGGACGGAGAAGTGGCAGGTATCGGGTGGAAGTTCCAGCTGCTTGCAGAAGACATCATGGAAGAGGTGGAAGCTGTGGCAGATGAGCAGTGGGAACAGTGGTCCTCCCAAGAGCTGGAGGAGAAGACGGTGAAGGAGCAAGGCCAGGACAGGCCGGGAGGCCCGAGTGAGCACCAAGTGCTAGATGTCCTGAAGGCACTGGCCGCCCTGCAGGTGGAACTGAGCTCTGAGTGTGAGCAAAACCACAGGGCCTACCATCAGAGGAGGAAGCATCACTTGGCTTGGGGGAGTGCCATCATCCAGGGCATCCCTGGCTTCTGAGCCAAAACTGTATCCTTTCTGCTGCTCCTTTGGGTCCACTGCTCATGAGAAGGAGGAGATGGGGCAGGAGCAGGAGGAGGGGGAGGGGCGAGGGCACAGGAAGGGCACTGGAGGCCCCTGAAAGAAATGTGGTCCTGGGCAATTGGCAAGCTCCAAAGGCCCAGCCGAGTAGGATCCGGGCAGGGCTACATATGTACACGTTGCAGGCATACCTTTGAGTGTCTCCTTCAGGCCTGCATCTGAGGAGGAGCAGCATCTGAGGCCTCCAAGTCAGGAATGACCAGAGATGGTACACCAGAGCAGCATCGGCACACAGTTATTGCTGTAAATGCGGGTGATCCTGGCATATAGCTGAGACACGTGAGTCATTCATATGCACACACACAACACACACACACATACATACACACGTACACACACACACACACACACACACACACACAACCCCTTTGCTTTCAAACACGGATTGTCACAGGACTGCAAATCTGACCATGTAAGCAGTGACATGCCACTACCCAGCATACACAGGTCTGGAGGAGAACAGTAGTGGTCAGAAATAGCCCCTGCTTGGAGAATGCAGACCACCTCAGATGCACACCACAACAAGGGGCCCAGAGCCATGAGCCTGTCTGATGGTATGGCAAAGCCTGATGACATCAGTGGTGGCCAGGTAACAGGCAGTACCCAGCTCCTTGCAGATGCCTTTTCCAGTATCCTTGTTTCACCCCAGACTAGGACTGATGCTCCTGGCTCTTTTTGGCCTGGCATGTAGCTCCCTGAATGGCTTCTTGACCTAAGCAGAATATTAGCCACCCTCAAGTTTCCGTCATGATCAGCAACCAAGATCAAGACTTTCTCCGCTACATGATAGACTTGAACGTCAGTGAGGGAGACTGAGGCAGGGTGGGTATGGGACCTGGCGGGGAGTGGGAGGATCCTGTTAGCCATGTTGCTGCACTGTGAGACTTTAGAGAGGCGTCGTGGAAGCTGTTAATGCCTGCCTGGGAGGCAAGCTGAGGCCCCTAGAAGTTTGCACCTTTCCCCTCCTCCCTATCCTGGCAGGTGCAGGTGCGGAACCATCTGCAGTCCCCCTGCAAGCTGGTCTTTTCCTTTCAGGACAACTCCTACTTCTTGAACACCATGATCATTAAGGAGTATTACCTTGACATCACTGGTAAAACGTGGCTCCCAGGGTGATGAATGTGGGTGTGCAAGCATGTAGATGCTCCACCTGTGGAGTCCACCCCAGTCTCCCCTGTCTTTCCCCAGGGTACAGGGCATGTCATTCCACTCCAGTCCACTGGTTCTGGGACTTTGAATGGGGATCCCCCAGCCACAGTCTAGACACCAGGAGCCTTAATTTTCTCAACTGGCTTTCAGGCCACAATGGCCCAGAATCGAACAGGATTGCTGATGTGGGGTTGCTTTGGGCCTGCACAAAGTTGATGATTGATGGTGGAGTTCTTGGCTGCTCATGGGAAGGTTCGGGGCCTGGTCAGCCCTGGGTTGACCTTGCTCGGGTTGCCAGCAGCTCATCAGCAATGACGTGTGGGATGATCCCCTGAAGTACTACCTCAGGGAGGAAGGTTCTTCCATCAGAGATAACTGACAGAAGCACATATAGTGAGGGGGTCTGGAGGTAGGCCCTGAGGGACAGCCTTATCGTAGCCGGGACACTATCCTTTCCCAAATGGGATGCTCAGGCTCATGCAAGCTGGCTGCAGAGCGGGCATTTGGGTTATGCATGTAGCAGGTGACTTGCTGAGACTGGGGGCATGGGGGATTCGGTGTGTCTGTGAGTGAAGTAAGTCTCCCTCAAGTCAGCTATGGTTGCAGCTCGAGAGTCCTAGGTGATACCTAGGTGATACCCTATTCCTCTAGAGGCCTAGAGGCAGGGTGAATTAAGGGTCTGTGTCAGAATCATCCGTCCCTGGGTCCTGCCATCCTCCAGCCTCCTGCTGCTCACTGAGTTTGAGATTAACTGGGCCCTTCACTCCCGCCCCTTACCCTGCAATGGCCTATCATTGAAAGGGCATCCTCTCAGTGGTCCCAATGCACCTGTGTGCTGACTTTGGGATCTTGGGTGAATTTCCACATTCACCACTTGGATCTCACCACCACCACCACACATGCTGAGCTCGAAGTGGCTTCAGGCTGCCTTGGGAAAATCGGATGAATTTGGGAAGAGGTGGACAGGGAGCCGCAAAGGCAGGACATGATGCCGACTGACACCATCTCTGACATTGCTGGACATGGGTGTCTTCAGCTCCTGAAACACCTGCATTCCCTGTTTGCATTTGTGTCCCCATGCCAAGCATGTGTGTATACACACATGTGCTTGTGTTGGCTGTGTTTATGTGTGTGTTTTTGTGTATCCAGCCCAGGGCAGATGCAGAGATGAAGGCGACAGGAAAGGAGGTGCTGAGCAACCAGAAGAGGAGGCACGAGGCCTTTCCAGTCTGAAGGTGGTTTGTTCCGTATCTCTGCACTGACCCTGTCCAGGATGGGAATGAAGAAAGGATGGCCAGTGGTAACTCCCGTCCATGGCTCCAGATATCTGCAATTAGACCAAACACAAAACACGCTCACCATTTCTACTGTGTTGTTGTGTGTGTTTGGACTGGGAAAAGGGATTCATGGTCTGAGGGTTCACTCAGGGCATATCAGGTGGGGTGGGACTTTGAAACCACTGCCTATGGATCCCTGAGTCTGGGGGAACACTGCTGGCCTGTGGAAATGGTGGATGTGGCTATGGCAAGACCCAGGATGGTGAGAAGGCTAAGATTGCCTGCTGCACTGGAGACTTGTTCCACACATGTGAGAAGGAGAACTGGAAAGGTCCTGGGCCAGTGCTGCCCAGAGCAGCCCATCAGCCAGCACATTCCCTCCCTGAGTGTGGCACACACTGTGACACAAAATGCGAGACATGCTAAAGTAAGCTGTACCTGCAAACCCACAGGCATCCTAGGAGAGACAGGATGTGAGCGTGGCATGCCTCCAGGCACTTCCAGCCTGCCTCCCTGGCAGTGCAGAAAGGCGAGGAAAGCACAGGTGGTTGTACGTGTTTGACCCTCTGCCCAGATGAGCCTGTGAGGGAGGGAACGGAGTGAGTAAGGAGTAATTGCATGTCCCAAAGGACCTCAGGAGAGTGGGAGACAGGGAAGCCCCTGGGGGCAGTTCGGGGCCTGCTGGTTTTCAGGGTCCAGGGTCTAGGCAATAGCCGTCCTGCCAAAGATACCCCATGGTGCATGCTGAAAGTCCTGACGAGAATTCCTTCTTTCCTCTGGGGTCTTGCCACTGGCTTTGGGGGCCTGAGGGGCAAAAGTGTGCATCTGCATTTGAGAGAATTTGAGCAGTCTCGATGAAGCAAAATCTCTGATTTAGTCATAGGGGATCTGAAACCAGGTGACACTCAGAGGGAAGCTGCATTCCAGGTGACCGTCTTGGACACTCCTGGGCCCAACTTGGGGCTGGCTTCCTTGGCATGTGGGCTGTGTAGGCAAGCAGAGATGTGTGTCTGTAGGGAGTCCTACCTGGGCCTAATGAGAGCAACTGAAAGACAGTCTTGACATTTAGCAAATCACTGTGGCCTGGGTGGTTCAAGCCCTCTTGGTGCCTTTGAGCTAGAAAAGCTGCTTTCTGCCCAAGTGAGGCATGAGCTGTGGGCCCAGAAAGGGAAAGTTTTGCAGGGCATCATCTGTTCGGGGACTCCGTGTTCATGGGTACTGTTAAACAGAAGGGAGGACGTGTAGGGATGCCACCTTACCTTTATGGCCTCAGGTTCCAATCTTTGTATCTGAAGAGACCCTGTATCCATGTGCACCTTTCTCACAACATTGGATAAGACCCAGGCCTATCACAGTCTCTTGGGGCTCTTGGAGGCTCTTTGGCCTTTTCCTGCTACATGGAGTTAGCACTTGGGGGCACATGTAGACAGGAGCACACAGAAAGCTACACGGAGAGAAAGAACAGAAGGCCTCACTCAGAATGTTGTTGGCCATAAAGGGTTGTAGGCTAGCAAGAGGGACACAACATTGACAAGGAATGACCTAGATAGGTGCACACCGAGAGAGAGCTTCTCCGAGTCACCTGAGCCCAAAGGTCCTTGTTTTCTGTCCCCACATGGATCAGACCAATGTGACTGGTACTGTGAAGCTGTCCAAGGTGATGGGAGAATGCAGAACGCAAGCGCATGTCATACAGCTGTTCATGGCGAGTGCTTCCAACCCGCTCGCTGCTCTGCAGGTCAGTCCGTGTCACTAGCAAATGCCAAGATTTTGTAACCTTTGAGGATAAGTCACAGAGTTAGATGGAGAAGGCAATGGTACCCCACTCCAGTACTCTTGCCTGGCAATTCCCATAGACAGAGGAGCCTGAGAGGCTGCAGTCCTATGCAGGGGTCGCGAAGAGTCGGACATGATTAAGCGACTTCCCTCTCACTTTTCACTTTCAAGCATTGGAGAAGGAAATGGCAACCCACTCCAGTGTTCTTGCCTGGAGAATCCCCCGGACGGGGGAGCCTGGTGGCCTGCCATCTATGGGGTCACATAGACTCAGACTTGACTGAAGTGACTTAGCAGCCGTAGCAGCACAGAGTTAGAAGTGCAAGGTGACATGATTAATTAACAAGTGAAAGGAAACAACCAGGACAAAGAAAGTTACTTTTTCGTTGTGAGAACAAAGGTGCTTACCAAAATTCATATTCCTAGAGAAGAAAGCTTGTAATTCTGCACGTGTGCAAGTTTCCTCTCAGGGATGTTACTGTGTACACGTACATGTGTGTGCTCACATGCGCATAGAAGTCCCTGCCAGTATGCTTGTGAGTATGAGCTTCCAGAATTGACCTAGCCAGGTGATGGAAGTTGGATAGCAAAAACATGAAGATCTTAGAGAAAGGTACATAAACTCTGGCCAGCAGAAGCACTGAAGCCAGGGATTCGATCCCCTTTATCTCACTGAGCAAACACGTTCTAAGTGGGATCACAGGGGTGCACCCAGGATGTGTGGCAGAAAGTAGTGGCAGGAAAAAAGAGCCCGGGGAGTGTGCAGAGAAAAGTCCACTACATCTGCAGTTTGTGAAAAGCAGAAAATGTACCAGGAAGGAGAAACTGTACTTAATTAATTGAGATATCTAGCTAAGGAGATTTCCAGCCAAACAGCCAAAAGTGCTTCCTGATTTCTTCTTGCTGCCTATAGTAAAATATAAAGGGAAATTAAAAAAATATATATTTAAGAGAAAGACTATTAAAAAATAAGACAAAACTTCCTGAATTGGAAATTTTCTAGTCTTTTAACATGACAGAGGATGCTAAAATTAATGGCTCTCAAGCAAGGTTCTATCCAGGGCATTGAGATAAGGTGGTCTAAACATAACATTTTATAGCACCTATACATCAATTCTTATTCCTTTATTTATTTTTAATAAAGGTGGTCTAAAGATGAGTGTGACTGTAAAATTCTTTGTTAAGCCTCAGAAAGCTGGAAAGGGATGCTTCATGGCATTATTTAGGCAGGCCAGTGCCCTCCAAAGAGTTTAGGGGTGTCACTCAGAGATCATTTCAGTCACACAATAAGACTTCTACCAGGTTTCAGGGTGTTATCCCTCAGCTATCTCAGCAGAAAACCAAGACAGACTAGGCCTTATTATGAAGACATGTGTGATGGTGGCTTTGGAGTGGGGTGCTTTGCCATGAAAACCAGTAAGACTATCAGGAGACACACCAAGTTTTTAAAATAACATATTTAAGTTCAGATTGGACTGAAAGGACCAGCAATAGTACAAAATAAGAGACCTCTGGATTTCTACCTTCGACAAGCAGAAAGTAGGCTAGGGAGACTGTTTCACTGTAACCATATACTATCCACCTTTCATGCAATGGAATCATGTCAGAGGGCAGAATTAAAAATTCAGAGACTGAAGCCTAGGAAGTTTCCAGGCCTTAAATCCTAATCAAAGGACTGCCAACAAGAACCTGTGGGATTTCAGAACTGCTACTGTTGACTCCTATCTCCCCTCCCCTTTCTGGAATAGGAGTGTCTATGAAGGTTATCTATGCCTGACCCAGCACTGTATGTTGGCTGTGAAATGAGCAGATCAACTCATCTCTTTTGCTCACAGATCATCAGGTCTACAGGAACTACACTTTTATAATTTGAACTGATGTGTTAGAGATGACTTGAGAGTCTCATGGACTGCAAGGAGATCAGACCAGTCAATCCTAAAGTAAAGCATTCCTGCATATTCATTGGAAGGACTGATGCTGAAGCTGCAGCTCCAATACTTTAGCTACCTGATGCGAAGAAGTGACGCATTGGAAAAGTCCCTGACGTGGGAAAGATTGAAGGCCGGAGAAGGGGACGGCAGAGGATGAGATGGTTGGATGGCATCACCAACTCAATGGACTTGAGTTGGAGCACGCCTCTGGAGTTGATGGTGGACAGGAAACCCTGGCGTGCGGCAGTCCATCGGGTCGCAAAGAGTAGCACACAACTGAGTGACTGAACACTTGAGATAGTGCCCAAGTGCACCCTGGTCCATATCTGGACCTGACTTAGATGACAAGGTCCTGAACTTCAAGTTAATGCTATAATGGATAAATTATTTGAAAGCATTTGCAGGAAAATGCATTTTGGACATACAAGTATGTAAACAATTTGTGGCCATGGGTTTTAAAGTATGTCCACAAGTCCTTTCCTTCAAGGGTGGACCTTATACTCCCCTTTACATGTTGGCTGGACTTAGTGGCTCATTTCTAATGTTAGAATATTGTAGAAATGAAAATGAAGTGTCTGACTATGCCTTTGTAGGTCATAAAAGGCACTGCAGCCTCCTTGCTCATCCTCTTGGATCACTCACTCTAGAAGCCAGCTTAGTCATATCTTGAGAACACTCAGGTAGCCCAGGGGCCCATGTGAAAGAACTGAGGCTTTCCCCCAATAGCCAGCAAGGAAACTGGTTTCAACAGCTATGTGAGTAAGCCATCTTGGAAGGAAATCCACCAGCCCATGTCAAGGCTTCAGATGACAAAAATCTCATGAAAACCTGAGCCAGAACACTCAACTGAATTACTCCTGGATTCCCAACTTTCAGCAGCAGTATGAGATAATATTGTTTTAAGCTGTTGCTTTGGGATAATTTGTTATGCAGCAGTAGTTCATTAACGCACTGCCAACTTTGGTTCATGTCTTTATACCGGGGTGCCTGTCCATTTAGTCTAATCTAAGCTAGATTCTGCTACTTCAGTTTAGAAAACATACTTCACCCTTGATCTGACCACCCTCAGATCAGATCAAGTTCTTTATCACTCACTTCAATATCTTATCAGTCTTGCCTAGCCTCAGCAATGATCCTCTCAGTTGAGCCAGAATCCACCGGCACACTTATGGTCGTCTTAATAAGTTTCCATCCACTGACACCCACTCTGTTGTTGTTCATTGCTTTTCAGTCTCCCAGTCTCTCTTTGCTATCACATGGACCCACCCTGTTCCTTAGCTATAAATCCCAGCTGTGTCCCTGCTGGAGTCAGACTTAAAATCAATCTCTCTCCCGTATTATAAGACCTCAGCTGTAGTACTCTTACCTTGAATAACGTTTTTCTTACCACCTTTAGGAAGCGTTATGCATCATTTGTTTAACTTTTCCAGGTTCTGTTAGTAGGGATTATTCTCAAAGGAATAGTTTTATACTTTTACTTTTTATACTATATTCCTTTGGGGAGCAAATTTCTAGAATGAAAACATTTCGTGTTTTTACCGTACAAACAGAAAATATCTTTTAAAATACATTTATATATCTTTAAAAAATGTAGTAATCTGAAAAGGATGTGTATATAGACATGCCAGTGTATATACACACATACCCTCAGACCTCCAAGGAAAACTTAATTCTCAGTAAACTATAAATTAAAACATTCAGCCTGCAGGTAGTGAAATTTTTGTAATTAATGTGCCAAAAATCATAGAGAATGAAATTTTAATTTTAAAAATGTATACATAAAACCATCTGGGATTCAGACAAAATAGGTTATTTAAATAAAGTTAGGTCAAGCCCAAAACCATCTAGTTAAAGAAAAAAAAAAAAAGAAAGAAAGAAAAGAAATAGCCTCATGTAATAACCTATAATGAAAAATAACCTAAAAAATAGATATATTTATGCATAATTAAATCACTCTGATATACATCTGAAACACAACATTGTAAATCAAATATATTTCCATAAAATTTGTAAAGAAAGCTTTTAAAGTATATGATTATAAAGAAAAAATCCTAAACAAAGTAGAAGGTATATATGAATGGAAACAAAAATAGAAAACAACAAAAATAAAACTTGCTGGGATAATAAAACAAGAGCTGCTCCTTAAAAAAAAAAATCAGAAACATTGATACAACTATAGCCAATCTAATAAGGGGAAGAGGAGGTTAATTCCAATACTAGAAATGACACATGGAATGGGATTCTGAGACGGTAATATTCAACCCTGAGTGGAATTACTTTTGCTTCAGGAAAGGTCAAGTCAAACCAAAACCTGGGAAAAGAAAGGGAAGGAAAGAAAGAGAAAGACGGCCATGGGAAGAAAGGAAGAAAAGGAAAGTAAGGGAGAAAGAAAGAAAAGTAAATGTCTCAACAGATGTTGTAAATATCCAATGAAACAATTCTATTTAAAATCTAAAAAGAGAAACAGAAATTCATTAAGCCATATCCTCACTGCCTTTGATGGTACTAAGAACCAGAAAACCCATTTACACATCGCTGTTTAGAATTTCTGGACAACACAATAAGATTATTTTAAAAAAAGAAACAAACAAAAAAATGCTATGTTATTTGTAAAAAGATGGACAGCAGAAATAATTTTTAAAAAAACATTTTATTTTTATAAATAGTAATTTTACTGACAATGTTTTGGCAACATTAATAAAACAATAAATTTTACCTGAACGAACAAGCAAAGTAGACAAGGAAATTCACCAAAGGCAAAGCAAAATAGTCATCTTGACAGATATTCAATACATTTGTAAAAAAACACAAAGTGTCATTGCTTGAAAAAAATAGAGAGGTATCAATAGAAAAAGAGAGGAAGCTCCTGAAAGAACTCAACTCAGTATTAACTATCTTTGTTCTGCAGGCACAGAAACTTGCTCAAGTTAATTTTACGAAGCAAAGCCCTGATGTTATTATCTCTTTTCAGGTTTTGTGTGTATGTGTGTCTGTGTGTGAAAATCTAGGAAGTTTAGTCTGGACAGGGAAGAAGAGTGTAGAGACTTAAAGTACCTTTAAGGAGGAGAAGGAAAAGGAGGGGCGTGAGGATTTCATTGTGTGATTTGAACAGCATTGGTGAAGCTCAAACAAGGGATGTAGCAAGCCATGCTGGCCTAGGGGAAGAGCATTTCCAGAAGAAGAGAATTTGGAAAGTCTTTGGATTGGGAAGAAATGGAATTTGCTTAGGGAAAGCAAGGCCAGTGTTGTCAAACACTGGGCAGCAGTGGGGAAAACAGTAGAGTAGAATGACAGAGAATGGAAGAGAGGAAGTAGTCAGGGACCATATCACTGGAAACTTTTCATTTGGCAGTAAATCAACTTGTACTCCTTAGGAGCATACTACAGAGCAAACAACAGTAACAGTGTTGATAATCCTAAGCAACAATAAAAACATATAAATAAAACATTTCATATTTTTACTATAGAAATAGAATAAAGGAGATAAGAATGCAATAGTCTGCACATTTATACATAGTTTTCACCTGAGACCAGAAGACACACACACACACACACACACACACACACACACTCTTTATACACCTAAAAGCGGTTTAAGCTGACACTTAGCAAAGTGCTTTGGCCCAAGCAAACTAACTGGAAAGGCCTAGTAAAATATTCAAAGTGCAAACCAATCAATCAAGCATTGAGTAAATAAATACAATTTACTTGTGTTTGAATTCACACTCAGGAAATTACCTAAAATGGAGACAAGAGACTCACTACAGCTTAGTCATCTGTAGTCCTTCCACTTTTGTTCTGAGAGGGATGGTAACCCCTTGGTGATGATCACTTTCTAGCATTTTGTGAAAGCTTAGAGGATTTAAATGAATTGTGGAGGTGGGTCGGGGCAGGGGGGAAAGAGTGGGGAGAGACAAAGAGGAGGAGAAAGGAAGAGGAAACAGAGAGATTTCTCCTGGCATAGGTCTACAGCCAAGATTCCAGGTTCCTTGAATGGTGCACAGAGATTCTAGGTATCTGTGCCAGAAGTGGAGAAGGTATGGCATTCAACTCCAGGAGGAGACTCAACTCCAGGAACCCACAGAGGAAGCCAAGTGTGCTGAAACACAGGAACCAGTACTTAGAGGGTACACCACAGGTCTGTGAAAGAGCCCTTGGAGATCACACGAAAAAAGGTTTCCACAAGTATAATCACAGACTAGGTAGTTGGATACAGTAGAGGAAGGATGATAACTCTATGACCTGATAATTACTGAAATAAATGAGAAAATTCCTGCACATCAGACTGTGTCAAGTAAGACAGAAACCAAGTATTAGTTTGATAAAATGGGAAATTAAACAAAGAATTAGCTGTTAACTTTAATACATTCATGCCCAAGGCAAGATAAGATACAAAACTGAAATCGTCACATGTTTAAACTAGGGTAAGACACATGTAACTGGAAAATGTAAGGAAAAGTTCTATAGAGGCTTTAATCACCTTTGTATCCACTACATTTACTATTCTCAGATAACTCCTTTGTAGCTTAAGGGAAAGAGAACTAAATTTAGCTCAATTCATAAACTGAAAAGGTTCCCTGTGTTTGATCCTTTTCAGTTAAAACTATGGGTCCAGTACAAATCAAACTGGATGTCAAGGCTTTTTTCTTGGGGAATCTTAACTTGCTTTACTACTGTGATGGAGACTGATAGGGCTACTTCACTTTGACTAAAGGCCAGCCAAATGGGAAAGGAGATGGAATGAATCAAATTCCCCTTTTGATCACTCAACAGGAGGTCCACAGGCACCAGGCCTCATTCTTTAACTGTCTCTGCTTCTCCAACTGCAGTCAATGAACACAGGTCCTGCTTGATCCTTGCAGGTGCCTCTCACCTAACAGGCATTTTAATGGTTGGCTTCCTTGAGATGTCCCTGGGCTAGGTAAAGACACTCTCAGACAGTGTTCCTTCTGCCTTGGCTCCATGCCTGGAGTGCATGCATGCCTCTTCCTCAACTGGGACAAGAAGCCACAGCTCTCCACTAACTAAATCCCGTGTCTGGTCCAAACTCACATCATAGTTTCTCCATCAACTTCTCCACATCAGGCTTTTGGAACCATTTTATCTTAGAACAGCACAACAGAGGCACTTCACAGAGTTCAGCAGCACACAGGACCATACCATAACAAAGCCATTCCAATCTGGCTATATAGTTAATACTGAGATCTTCAAGGCATGAAAAGAGTTGAAATTTTCATTGCTAAACACTCTACAGATTACATGTATAGTGAAGAAGGCAATGGCACCCCACTCCAGTACTCTTGCAGGAAAAATCCTACGGATGGAGGAGCCTGGTGGGCTGAAGTCCATGGGGTTGCTAAGAGTTGGGCTCGACTGAGTGACTTCACATTCACTTTTTGTTTTTATACATTGGAAAAGGAAATGGCAACCCGCTCCAGTGTTCTTGCCTGGAGAATAACAGGGACAGGGTAGCCTGGTGGGCTGCTGTCTATGGGGTCGCACAGAGTCGAACATGACTGAAGCAACTTAGCAGCAGCAGTAGCAGCAGCAGCAGAGCTTTCAAACTTGCAAATAACATGAAATACCAAAATACATTGTTACTTTTCCTTTCTCCACCTCTCTCGTTCTCTCTCTCTCACACTCACACACACACACACACGCACACATAATTTTTACATGTTAAAATACTTATATGAAAAACAGGTACTATATTTTTAAATAACATCTCAATATTTAAACAAAGCTGTATGTCATGTATTTAAAATAAAAACACATAAATTACACATTGGTTTCCCTATATTTGATATTATTGAATAATTCTATAATTTGAATTTTTTGTTTTTAATGGGGTTTTTAACTTTGACTGAAATACTTGCTTCAGACTTATTGAAAGCAGAATTAATGTTTTTTTTTTTTTTTTTTTGACCTCCTACTTTTAGATTTGGGGTGATGGTTCAGAATCAGATGTGTTCACAGTAATGGATGCCACTTCCACCAATCTTGTTGAAGGGGTTCCAGTGATACCTGAATAAAAACTCTTGTTTCAGGAGGTAATCCTTCTAGATGCTGAGGCTTCTTATATATTTGATGACACTGGGTCTTGTGCTGTCTTTTCTCTTTAAAAGTTAAAAAGTGTAGCTGACATTTGGAACACTGATGAAAACTTTTCCTAGTGCTGTCTATAATGACATATGTATGGTGTTGCAGTTTTAAAAATTTGTAGATAAAAGGGGCAAAGTAAATTCTTAATGTTACCATGGTAAGCTCTGAAATGTGCATCCACATCTGCAAAGAATGATGATCTGTAACTGCAAACCTGGCATGCATAGGGCATGTCTCCAGGCTTATGATTATCTTTCATGTGCTGTTAGAGAACCCGATCTGTCTCAAAGGACAATTCACAGATTTTACAGACTGTGCAGGGCTCCTGGGAAGTGTGGACACTTTCCATGTGACACTGCAGCTGGAAGGGAGTAGGAAACTGGCAGTTGCAGTGCTGGCAGGTGGTGTGGTATTTCCAGCTGTCACCTCTCTGCCTCTCAAGCTCCAAATGGTGCTTCATGTGATTCATAAACTTGACATTTTTTAGAACCTTCAAGCAGCTGAGGCATTTAAAGGCTGTGTGAGTTTGCGGTTCTGGCTGCCTATCTCCTATATGCTGTCCATACAGAAATCACAGAGTAACACAATCAGATTGCCTTCTGTGGGATCAACAATCTTGTTTTGACTTGCTACACTTGGAAAGTCAATTTTTGTCAGTCCATTTTACCCTAAAGCACTTATAGGCTTGCAATGGACATTGTCCTTTGGAAAATGTGTTGGACAAGATTCTCCATTCTGAACATGGCTTACTGAGGTGTGCTTTGCTGAGTAGTCACTGTTTGAAAAATACCTGGAGGGGACAAAGCTAAAGAATGTTCTCCTATAATTCCATCACTGAGTTTAGGCCTTTTGGGATTTATTGCTATTTGTTTCAGAAGTGGAAAGTCACTTTGATATATGAGCAATTTTATCCATAGCTCCTGCAGTAACTGCTGTTTCTACTGGATGCTGCAATGAACTTGTGAAGGTAATCAAAGGAGAACATAACTCTGAAAAGCTGTTAGGCACTATTTGTGGTGAAATATTTTTATAGTCCGCTTTGGACAAAGGCTCAATAATAATAGGACTATATGTTGATCTTGATTCAGAGACAGAAAGTGGCAAGACAGTCTTTGCTTCTGATGCAGGAGTCACATGACTAACACACTGTAATTTCTGAGCATTATCTTTCCTGAAGTGAACATACTTTTTTCTCCTTGAACAAGAACCTGGGGTAACTCTGTTCAGTATGTTTGAAACAACTGATTTTGAATTTGAGGTCATCCCCACAAAGATCACATCAGCATCTTCATTTACATGTTCCACTCCAAACAAGATCAGTTCAGCATCTTCATCATCTACTTGTTTGGTTTCTCCCTCGCTTTTCTGTGGTTCTGGCTCTTGTTCTTTTTCACATACATGGTCGTTCCATATTTTAAGTACTTTTTTTCTTTTATTCTTGGAGGATGTGGCCACAAGTCCCAGTGCTTCCTTTAAATAAACTTCCACCTAAGTATAAATATATTACATATTAGCTAAGTACAGAACAATGTGCTATTTGTTTATCTCCAAAACTCTAGGGGAGTTATAAACACCCTTATCTTACAGATAAGGACATTTAGCATCAAAGAGACTAAATGGCAGTGGAAAAACCTATGACTACAAGTCTACATGACTCGAGAATCATAGCTTTGTCCCATGTTGATTTTAATCTTTTCTATTTAAAAAAAGAAAGAAAGGAAAAAAAAAAAAAACACCACTGATCATTAGGTCAAATCACATGTAAAAGACAAATCTTTTTACAAAAGCACTATTTTACACTGTTTAGAAACATGGACTTTGGAGTCAAAGAAGATTAAACTGGAATTCTAAGTTAACCACACACCAGCTGCATCTTTTTCGGCAAATTTATAATTTTTAAATGTGTTTCCGTATCTTAAAGACAAACAAGCTTATTTCCAAGACTTAAGGTTAACAGCTCTTTTTTAAAAGCATCAGCTATTCAATGCATCTTGCTTTGTAGGAAAATTGAAAAAAAAACTTATTTTAAATGCACATTACAACTGGTTCACAAATACTAATTTCATAAATATTAATACAGAAAATAGGGCACAAATTCAAAGTATATAGTATCTCTACATAATTAACAAACAGCATAATTCGATGTCAAGCACTTAACACAGGCCTAGGAAATTGAGAATGAACTCTCTTGATAACCTCACCTCAAATCCACACTGATGCATCCTAAATTTCTCCCTCTAACCCTGACTAAACTTAAATCCAACAATGTTTTATCCTTCACTCCACATGTCTCTTCCCTATATAGCAGGCAAAATGAGGTCAGTATTTCTCTAATACCAAGATCAGACAGAGACATCACACACAGACACACAACCAATGTCCCTTATGAATACAGATGCAAGAGTCCTCAACAAAATACTGGCAAAAAAACCCTAACAACATATAAAAAAGGCTATATGACATGATCACGTGGGATTTATGGAGGTATGCAAAGTTGGTTCATTATATGAAAGTCAATCGACATTATGCCATTTTAATACAATAAAGGAGAAAAAACATATCTGCCTGCCGAAAAAGCATTTCCCTGAGTCTAGCACCTAATAGGGGTTAAAAACACATAATAACTAAGAACAGAAGAGCACTTTCTCAATCAAAGGGTACCTGTAAAAGACCCACAGCTAACATCATACTTAATAATGAAAAACTGAGAGCTTTCCCCCTAAGAATGGGAACAACACAAGGAAGTCTATCCCACACTTTGGCTCAATATTATACTGGCAGTTCTATAACCAGAGTAATCAGTTAAGAAAAGGAATTATTGTTTTTGTTGTTTTAAAAAAAAAAAAAAGCCTTCAGAATGGAAAGGAAAAAGTCAAAGTATATTGGAGATAACATACTTTTATATATAGAAAATCCTGAAGAAACCACAAGTACGAGAAGTAATAAAAACCTTGCAGAATACAAGATAAATATTTTAAAAATCAAGCAGATTTCTATACAATATCAACAAAAGTTTTGAAAATGAAATTAAGTAAACACTTGACTGTACACTAGCATTAAAAAGAATACTTAGGATGTCAGAAAGAGAAAGACAAATATCATATGGTATCACTTATATGTGGACTCCAAAATATGATACAAACGAACTTATCTATGAAACAGAAACAGACTGAGAGACATAGAGAGGAGACTATGTGATTACCAAGAGGGGAAGGGTGGGGGAGGCATAGATTGGGAGCTGGTGATGAGCAGATGCAAACTATAATGTTAATATATAGAATAGATAAACAAGATCCTACTGTATAGCACAAGGAAATATATACATAGTTTGTGATAAATAATAATGGAAAAGGATATGGAAAATATTGTGTGTGCATGTGTGCATGTTTACATATGAATGAAAGGAAAGGTAAAAGGAAAGAAAGGAAAGGACAATTCTTGGCAAGCAGGTACAGAAAGTAGATCCTTGTGTGTTATGGATAGATTTTAAAATGGTGCAAGTGCTACAGAAAACAGTATAAAGGCTCCTCAGTAAACTAAAAATAGAACTACCACACGATTCAGCAATTCCACTTCTGGATGTAAATTCAACAGAAGTTAACATGGGGTCTTGAGATATTTGTACAGCCATGCTCAAAGCAGTGCTAATCACAACATCTAAGGGTTGGAAGTATCTAAACATCCATCAAATGTGATATATACATACAATGGAATATTATTTATCCATATAAAGGAAATTTTGCCACATGCCACAACATGCATGATTCTTTAAGACATCACCTAGAGGAGAACATAGGCAAAACACTCTCCGACATACATCACAGCAGGATCCTCTATGACCCACATCCCAGAATATTGGAAATCAAAGCAAAATAAACAAATGGGACCTAATTAAACTTAAATGCTTCTGCACAACAAAGGAAACTATAAGCAAGGTGAAAAGACAGCCTTCAGAACGGGAGAAATTAATAGCAAATGAAGCAACTGACAAATAACTAATCTCAAAAATATACAAGCAACTCCTACAGCTCAATTCCAGAAAAATAAATGACCCAATCAAAAAATGGGCCAAAGAACTAAATAGACATTTCTTCAAAGAAGACATACAGATGGCCAAAAACACATGAAAAGATGCTCAACATCACTCATTATCAGAGAAAGGCAAATCAAAACCACTATGAGGTACCTTTTCACACAAGTCAGAATGGCTGTCATCCAAGTCTACAAGGAATAAATGCTGGGGAGTGTGTGGAGAAAAGGGAACTCTCTTACACTGTTGGTGGGAATGCAAACAAGTACAGCCACTATGGAGAAGAGTGGGGAGATACCTTAAAAAACTGGAAAAAGAAATGCCATATGGCCTAGCAATCTCACTGCTGGGCATACACACTGAGGAAACCAGAATTGAAAGAGACAAATGTACCCCAATGCTCATTGCAACAGTATTTCTAATAGCCAGGCCATGGAAGCAACCTAAATGTCCATCAGCAGATGAATGGATAAGAAAGCTGTGGTATATATACACAATGGAGTATTAAAAAGAATACATTTGCACCAGTTCTAATGAGGTGGATGAAACTGGAGCCTATTATACAGAGTGAAGTAAGCCAGAAAGAAAAAGCACCAATACAGTATACTAACACATATATATGGGATTTCAAAAGATGTAACCATAAACCTGTATATGAGACAGCAAAAGAGACAAAGATGTATAGAACAGTCTTTTGGACTCTGTGGGAGAGGAAGAGGGTGGGATGATTTGGGAGAATGGCATTGAAACATGTATAATATCATATATGAAATGAGTCGCCAGTCCAGGTTCGATGCATGATACTGGATACTTGGGGCTGGTGCACTGGGACGACCCAGAGGGATGGTATGGGGAAGGAGGAGGGAGGAGAGTTCAGGATTGGGAACACATGTATACCTGTGGTGGATTCATTTTGATATATGGCAAAACCAATACATTATTGTTAAGTTAAAAAATAAAATAAAAAATAAATTCACTTAAAAAGTAAATAAAGACATCCAGCCAAAGGAATTAAGCCAGTCATAAAAAAAGACAAATACTATACGTTTCCACTTATATGAAATATAACATAGTCAAGCAATAGAAAGGAAGAAAGTAGAATGATGGAGTCCAGGATCTAGGGAAACAGGGAAGAAAAGAGGAGTTGTTGTTTAATGGGACAGGTGATGGGTATAGCGTTTCAATTTTGCAAGATGAAAAGGTGTAAAGATATGTTTCATAACAATATGATAAGGAATTCCATGGTAGTTCAGAAGTTAGGACTCCACGCTTTCCTATCAGGGGCCTGGGTATGGTTCTCAACCAGGAAACTGTCATTCAAGCTGCATAGCACAGCGAAAACAATGACAACAACAACAAAACAACACTGTGACTGTATGTGTGTGTGTGTGTGTGTGTGTGTGTGTGTGTGTGTGTATTAGTTGCTCAGTCATGTATGAGTCTTTGCTTTCGCATGGACTGTAGCCCATCAGGCTCCTTTGTCCATGGGGTTCTCCAGGCAAGAATACTGGAGTGGGTTGCCATTTCTGCCTCCAAAAAGGCTGATGAAAGTATGTGAAATACTTAGCATGTAAAAATGGTTAAAATGGTAAAAATTTAAGTTAGATTTTTTTTACAACAATTAAAAACATTTAACAACCAGGAAAAGAATTTGAATAGAATTTTCACCAAAAATACTGCTTAACATGATTGAAAGTGAAAGAAATTAAGTCGCTCAGTCGTGTCTGAGTCTTTGCGACCCCATGGACTGTCGCCTATCAGGCTCCTCCATCCATGGGATTTTCCAGGCAAGAGTGCTGGGGTGGATTGTCATTTCCTTCTCCAGGGGATCTTCCTGGCCCAGGAATCGAACCCAGGTCTCCTGCATTGCAGGCACACACTTTACCTTCTGAGCCACCAGGGAAGCCCTTAGCAAAATGTAAATCAGTTTCATTGAAATACTACTTCACACACATTAGCTTGGCTATAATCAAAACCAGGAAAAATAACAAGTGTGGCAGAGGATGTGGAGAAAATGAATCTTCATATATTGTTGAAAAGATGTTGAAAATATACTGCTAAAATATATTGTTGAAAATATATTGCTGTAAAATTGTACAACCACTTTGGTTTGTCAGTACCTCAAAAATTAAATATATAGTAGCCATATGATCCAGAAATTCACTCTTTTGTATATATCAAAAAAATAAAAAATCCCTGAAACTATTAAGTCCATTCAAAAACAGTGTTCCCAACAACATTACTCAAAAGAGCCACAAAGAATACACCATCCAAATATTATCTATTAATTGATGAATGGATAAAAAACCTGTGGTATTTGTTCACAATGGAGTTCATGTAAGCCGTATACCATATTGATATACCATATCCAGCCATATAAAAAAAAAAAAAGCATTGCTATACAGCCAAGAAATGGATGAATCTTGAAAATACACAAACTAGGGGACTTCCCTGGAAATCCAGTGTTTAAGACTATGCACAGGTTCCGTCCCTGGGCAGGGAACTAAGATCCCACACGCCACATAGATAAATAAGTAAATATTTCAAAAAAAAAAATATGACATATTAATAAAGCCAGACACAGAGGTCACACATTGTATGTGGGAGAATGTAGGTAGAAAAGAAGCAGGAAAGAGAAGCATTCTGTAATGCAAATGAAACATTTTTTTTTTTTTTTAGGGAGGAAATGCACTGCTCTGATAAAGGCTGTCAATAAATTAAATAAAATAACAACTAAAAATTGACCATTGAGTTAAACATTTGGAATTCACTGTTGATCTTGACAAGAGTGAATTTAAAGGAAAATGAGAGACCTGGAGATAACAAATTCTACAAACAACTCTGCAGAAGTCTACCATAAGCAAATATGAAATAAAAAAAGCATAGGCAGGACATGACACCAAAAGACAGATTTTTAATGAGAGGTAACATTATAGTCATTCTGTTTGCTGATGGGAACTATCCAGAGAAACAGAAAACTTAATCCAGGACAAAGAAGAGACTTGCTAGAATATCACTGAATAAACAAGAATTGAGGTGGCAAGAATACACGGAAGAACTGTACAAAAACAGATCTTCATGACCCAGATAATAAAGATGGTGTGATCACTGACCAAGAGCCAGATATCCTGGAATGTGAAATGAAGTGGGCCGTAGAAAGCATCACTATGAGAACAGCTAGAGGAGGTGATGGAATTCCATTTGAGCTATTTCAAATCCTGAAAGTTGATGCTGTGAAAGGTTGCACTCAATATGCCAGCAAGTTTGGAAAACTCAGCAGTTGGCCAAAGGACTGGAAAAGGTCAGTTTTCATTCCAATTCCAAAGAAAGGCAATGCTAAAGAATGCTCAAACTACCGCACAATTACACTCATCTCACATGCTAGTAAAATAATGCTCAAAATTCTTCAAGTCAGGGTTCAGTAATATGTGAACAGTGAACTTCCTGATGTTCAAGCGGGTTTTAGAAAAGGCAGAGGAGCCAGAGATCTAGTTGGCAACATACACTGGATCATGAAAAAAAAAAAAAAAGAGTTCCAGAAAAAAAACATTTATTTCTACTTTACTATGTCAAAGCCTTTGACTGTGTGGATCACAATAAACTGTAAAGTTCTGAAAGCGATGGGAATACCAGACCACCTGACCTGCCTCTTGAAAAATCTGTATGCAGGTCAGGAAGCAACAGTTAGAACTCGTCATGGAACAACAGACTGGTTCCAAATAGCAAAAGGAGTAAGTCAAGGCTGTATATTGTTACCCTGCTTATTTAACTTCTATGCAGTGTATATCATGAGAAACTCTGGACTGGAAGAAGCAAAAGCTGAAATCAAGATTGCAGGGAGAATTATCAATAACCTCAGATATGCAGATGATACCACCCTTATGGCAGAAAGTGAAGAGGAGCTAAAAAGCCTCTTGATGCAAGTGAAAGTGGAGAGTGAAAAAGTTGACTTAAAGCTCAACATTCAGAAAATGAAGATGATGGCATCCAGTCCCATGTACTTCATGGGAAATAGATGGGGAAACAGTGGAAACAGTGTCAGACTTTATTTTGGGGGGATGCAAAAGCACTGCAGATGGTGACTGCAGCCATGAAATTAAAAGACGCTTACTCCTTGGAAGGAATGTTATGTCCAACCTAGATAGCATATAGAGACATTACTTTGCTAACAAAGGTTCATCTAGTCAAGGCTATGGTTCTTCCTGTGGTCGT
Organism: Bos taurus; assembly: GCF_002263795.3. Lineage (NCBI taxonomy): Eukaryota > Metazoa > Chordata > Mammalia > Artiodactyla > Bovidae > Bos > Bos taurus. The sequence goes on from NC_082638.1 coordinate 28,260,462, forward strand.
GTATGGATGTGGGAGTTGGACTGTGAAGAAGGCTGAGCACTGAAGAATTGATGCTTTTGAACTGTGGTGTTGGAGAAGACTCTTGAGAGTCCCTTGGACTGCAAGGAGATCCAACCAGTCCATTCTGAAGATGAGTCCTGGGATTTCTTTGGAAGGAATGATGCTAAAGTTGAAACTCCAGTACTTTGGCCACCACACGCAAAGAGTTGACTCATTGGAAAAGACTCTGATGCTGGGAGGGATTGGGGGCAGGAGAAGAAGGGAACGACAGAGGATGAGGTGGCTGGATGGCATCACTGACTCCATGAACGTGAGTCTGAGTAAACTCTGGGAGTTGGTGATGGACAGGGAGGCCTGGAGTACTGCTATTCATGGGGTCACAAAGAGTTGGACACGACTGAGCGATTGAATTGAATTGACCCTTAGAAAATGGCCAGGCGTGGCATGCCAACAAACAAACAAACAAACGGGTGCAAACCACATGTAAGGAAGGAAACATCAACAGGTAAATACTTAGTCAATGCTTAGAAAGAAGCCTCTGGAAATGTGCCTCATTTGCTCTATTATCAGTGAATTGAAAACTTAAACTGCAAGGCAATATCACTAATAAGAAACCAAAAAGGTCATTATCCAAAAGTCTACAGACAAGAAAGAGTAGATCAATGTTAGTAAAGGGGAACCCTGTATGCCATTAGTGGGAGGAAAGTGGTCAGAGACTTTATAAGCATGGCTGCCAAAGTGCCTAGGAATCACAAAATGACATAGAGAATGTCATATGTCAGCTCGACTCCCAGAGTATTTGAGCAATCAACAGATTGTGAAAAACACACACAACACCACCACCTCCACAAACATACCCTGGAGCAGCAGTCACAATGCCCAAGAGATGAAAGGAAAGAGAATCGCTGGCTGCAAATTAAAAGAGAAACATATGGGACATAGAGACACAATAAATATGAGTCTGACATTATGAAAATGCAAAAAAAAAAAAAAAAACATTTGCAGGAATATGCAGAAATCTAGGGCGAATCACAGAAAGTAAAGAAAGGCGGATTAAAGAGATATTATAACATATGCCTTCCAGAAGGGATTAAAAAACATATTGATGGGATGAGTACCCAAGGAAAAGTGAAATGGACTTACACTCCTGGTAAGAAAATTACAGTTGGCAAAGGGTATTGGTGGGTGAGAGGCCAACAGGTGAAGGCTGGAATAGAGTTATACCCACAAATACCTATGCAATTCATAATCCACATGGACCTTCTGTATCAAGAGATATGTACTCAATAGATTCCAAAAGATACCTCTGACAATAACTATAGCTAAATTCCTCCAAGTTTCTGTGGAAAGGAAGGTGGAAATGTTTCTAAGCAACAACTACAAGAGTGTTAATAGTCTTAAAAAATATATAGTTTCGCTTAAAAAAAAGATCAAAGAGTAAACAACCAAAACTTTTGGTGACTACCCGTGTCTCATTTTACTCTCATTTACAACCAGACTTGGGAATAACACAGAGGCTGCTGTTACCATGGGAAAAGAGGAGGGAATGAAGAAATGCTGTCACCTTGTGGACATTTTCTCTAACAGCAACCTTAAAATGCATGCTGATGGCCACAATATTTGCAAGGGTGCTGAGTTCTAATTGATACCCACCCTTAACAAATTTTCAGGGTTCACAGAGGGGAAAATAAGTAAAGTAAACTTGGGAGAAACTAACAGGAAGAGGATATGAACAGCCAAACATAGTTCTGTGTTTCTTGAAAAAAGCACATGACACATAGGGTGAATTCTAAGAGATACAGGCATCTAACCTCCGAGGACATTATCACCTCCGCATGAGCATGGAAAGGGCCACTGTCAAATTCTGGACATGGCATCAATGGCAGAGTAGGAGTAGTACAGTGGATGCTTTAAGGTAATGCTTTAATGGACCTGGTAAGAGCCACTATGGACATGACTAGAAAGGTGCACTCCCATGAGAGAAAAATAAATAAATAAAGATGTCATGACAGCATGATAAATCAAATCCTCTCCTGCAGTATTTCAGACATGTACAGATTTCAAACACCACACACCCCAAACTAGGTCCTGCTGCATCTTTCAGAACATCAAAGAAAGGAAAGTTAAGATAGTGTACTTGGATAGAGGAATGGATAAAGAAGTGTGATATAGATCTGGAATGAAGCTTTAATCAGGATTGAGATTTGAAAGTAGGCCCTCTTCACCAATAGAGAGAAATCCAGAGATCATCACACTAAACGAAGGAACATTTCAAGAAACATCATGGGATACATTGGAGTGGTGGGATACAGAAATCCATTGCAGTGTGCACCCACATAAATGTGATGTGGACATCCAAACTGGCAAGAAACTTATGGTAGCCAAGGACCTTGGTGGATGGAAGGGATACATCTGGAACTTGATATTAATTTCTTCCCACAGATACATCTTAAATACAAAATCCGTATAAACCTATTGCAGCAAGAGTGGTAGACAAAACAATTTCTAATAATATGTAGGGAAAAGCAAGCACCGCTGAATACATAAAGTCATCTCAGTGTTTCAGAACAAGAATCTGTACACGTAAAACCAACTCATCCTTATCTTCAACTTAAAGAGAATATGAACACTTACTTCAAAGATCCAAAAGTGAGGATACATTAGGTTTGGTGGCATCCTTTGGGTCATTCTACTCTAATGTACTTCCAGGCCTGACAAAAACTCTCAGACATCACAGGCCATCCTAAAAAGGAGCAAATAATAAAGCCTTGCAGCATGGATTTTCTCTGTAACAGCAGCCTTAAAACTATCACTGATGGACGTCTGATATACACAAGGTCCTATTGCTGGACTTGATATGACACCTACCCTTGAACATGACAGTAGTCACTCATCAAAAAAAAAAAATAATAATAATAAGTGAAAAAGAAATCCAGGACACTCTTAAGAAGAAAACATCAACATTTAAATACAGCTCAAACTGCTTGAAAAAAAAAAAAAAAAAGAAACAGACTCACTTAATATTCCAAAGGCTTCTGAGCTTTAAATATATCTGTCTTTAGAGGAGAACATAGGCAAAATACTCTCTGACATACATCACAGCAGGATCCTCTATGACCCACCCCCCAGAATATTGGAAATTAAAGCAAAAATAAACAAATTGGACCTAATTAAACTCTAAAGCTTCTGTACAACAAAAGAACTATAAGCCAGGTGAAAACACAGCCTTCAGAATGGGAAAAAAAATGATAGCAAATGAAGCAACTAACAAACTAAACTCAAAAATATACAAGCAACTCCTACAGCTCAATTCCAAAAAAATTAATGACCCAATTAAAAAATGGGCCAAAGAACTAAATAGGTATTTCTCGAAAGAAGACATACAGATGGCTATGAAACACATGAAAAGATGCTCAGCATCACTCTTTATTGGATAAATGCAAATCAAAACCACAATGATTTACCACTTCACACCAGTCAGAATGGCTGCGATCCAAACGTCTACAAGCAGTAAATGCTTGAGAGGATATGGAGAAAAGGGAACCCCTTTATACTGTTGGTGGGAATGTAAGTTAGTACGGCCACTATGGAGAACACTGTGGAGATTCCTTAAAAAAAAAAAAAAAAAAACTAGAAATAGGACTGCCATACGACCTAGCAATCCCACTGCTGGGCATACACACTGAGGAAACCAGAAGGGAAAGAGACACGTGTACTCCAATGTTCATCGCAGCACAGTTTCTAATAGCCAGGACATGGAAGCAACATAGATGTCCACCAGCAGATGAATGGATAAGAAAGCTGTGGTACATATACACAATGGAGTATTACTCAGCCATTAAAAAAATGCATCTGAATCAGTTCTAATGAGGTGAATGAAACTGGAGCCTATTATGCAGAATGAAGTAAGCCAGAAAGAAAAACACCAATACAGTATACTAACACATATATATGGAATTTAGAAAGATGGTAATGACAACACTGTATGCGAGATAGCTAAAGAGACACAGATGTATAGAACAGTCTTTTGGACCCTGTGGGAGAGGGAGCGGAGGATGATTTGAGAGAATGGCATTAAAACATGTATAATATCATATTAGAAATGAATCGCCAGTCCATGTTTCATGCAGGATACGGGAAGCTTGGAGCTGGTGCGCTGGGATGACCCAGAAGGATGGTATAGGGAAGGAGGTAGGAGGGGGTTCAGGATGGGGAAAATGTGTATACCTGTGGCGGATGCATGTTGATGTATGGTGAACCACTACAATAGTGTAAAGTAAAAAACAATAAGAATAAAATAAATAAATACAGAAATACAGAAATGAAAGCAAACAACAAAAATTTCTAACTCTTTTGTGTGGATGAAAAATGTCAAATAGCACACCGTATCTGGAAGAAAATACCAACAGGTAAATACATTTCTCAGTATTTCTTTAACAGCATATGAAATACACTCATTATAGTGAATTACTAAGAAGTCTTTTAGGTTCACCTTTTTGCGATCCTGGAGACCATAGCCCAACAAGTTCCTCTGTCCTTGGAATTTTCCAGGCAAGAATTCTGGAGTGAGTTGCCATTTCCTCCTCCAGGATATTTTCCCAAATCACATCTCCTTTGACTCCTGCCTTTGCTGGAAGATTCTTAACAGCAGTGCCACCTGAGAAGCCCAGTGTATTATTATAAATAATCAAACTATGGTAATGAAGTATCACCTCTGAGTAGTGAAAAAGTATCAAACACTATACAGAGAAGACATGGTAGAGAAACATTGCTAAAGGGGAATCTTTATGGTACTAGTGAGATATATTTGGTAGGAGCCATTATAAATGTCACTACTAAGTGCCCTTTATTTTTTTTTTAATTTAATTTAATTTTTTAAATTTTATTTTCTTTTTAAACTTTACAATACTGTATTACTTTTGCCAAATATTGAAAGAATCCACCACAGGTATACCCGCGTTCCCCATCCTGAACCCTCCTCCCTCCTCCCTCCCCATACCATCCCTCTGGGTCGTCCCAGTGCACCAGCCCCAAGCATCCAGTATCGTGCATTGAACCTGGACTGGCGACTTGTTTCATATATGATATTATACATGTTTCAATGCATTCTCGCAAATCAACCCACCCACTCCCTCTCCCACAGAGTCCAAAAGACGGTTCTATACATCTGTGTCTCTTTTGCTGTATCGTATGCAGGATTACTGTTACCATCTTTCTAAATTCCATATATATGCATTAGTAAACTGTATTGGTGTTTTTCTTTCTGGCTTACTTGACTCTGTATAATAGGCTCCAGTTTCATCCACCTCATTAGAACTGGTGCAAATGTATTATTTTTAATGGCTGAGTAATACTCCATTGTGTATATGTACCACAGCTTTCTTTTGATGGACATCTAGGTTACTTCCATGTCCTGGCTATTATAAACAGTGCTGCTATGAACATTGGGGTACATATGTCTCTTTCCCTTCTGGTTTCCTCAGTGTGTATGGTAAGCAGTGGGATTGCTGGATCATAAGACAGTTCTATTTCCAGTTGTTTAAGGAATCTCCACACTGTTCTCCATAGTGGCTGTACTAGTTTGCATTCCCACCAACAGTATAAGAGGGTTCCCTTTTCTCCACACCCTCTCCAGCATTTATTGCGTGTAGGTGTTTGGATCGCAGCCATTCTGACTGGTGTGAAATGGTATCTCATAGTGGTTTTGATTTGCATTTCTCTGATAATGAGTGATGTTGAGCATCTTTTCATGTGTTTGTTAGCCATCTGTATGTCTTCTTTGGAGAAATGTCTATTTAGTTCTTTGGCCCATTTTTTCATCGGGCCATTTATTTTTCTGGAATTGAGCTGTAAGAGTTGCTTGTATATTTTTGAGATTAGTTGTTTGTCAGTTGCTTCATTTGCTATTATTTTCTCCATTCTGAAGGCTGTCTTTTCACCTTGCTTATAGTTTCCTTTGTTGTGAAGAAGCTTTAGAGTTTAATTAGGTCTCATTTGTTTATTTTTGCTTTGATTTCCAATATTCTGGGGGGTGGGTCATAGAGGATCCTGCTGTGATGTATGTCGGAGAGTGTTTTGCCTATGTTCTCCTCTAGGAGTTTTATAGTTTCTGGTGTTACATTTAGATCTTTAATCCATTTTGAGTTTATTTTTGTGTATGGTGTTAGAAAGTGTTCTAGTTTCATTCTTTTACAAGTGGTTGACCAGTTTTCCCAGCGGCACTTGTTAAAGAGATTCTCCTTAATCCATTGTATATTCTTGCCTCCTTTGTCAAAGATAAGGTGTCCATATGTGCGTGGATTTATCTCTGGGATTTCTATTTTGTTCCATTGATCTATATTTCTGTCTTTGTGTCAGTACCATACAGTCTTGATGAATGTGGCTTTGTAGTAGAGCCTGAAGTCAGGCAGGTTTATTCCCCCAGTTCCATTCTTCTTTCTCAAGATAGCTTTGGCTATTCGAGGTTTTTTTTTGCATTTCCATACAAATTGTGAAATTATTTGTTCTAGCTCTGTGAAGAATACCGTTGGTAGCTTGATAGGGATTGCATTGAATCTATAAATTGCTTTGGGTAGTATACTCATTTTCACTATATTGATTCTTCCAATCCATGAACATGGTATATTCCCCCATCTATTAGTGTCCTCTTTGATTTCTTTCACCAGTGTTTTATAGTTTTCTAATATAGGTCTTTAGTTTCTTTAGGTAGATATATTCCTAAGTATTTTATTCTTTCTGTTGCAAAGGTGAATGTAATTGTTTCCTTAATTTCTCTTTATGTTTTCTCATTATTAGTGTATAGGAATACAGGGGATTTCTGTGTGTTGATTTTATATCCTGCAACTTTACTATAATCATTGATTAGTTCTAGTAATTTTCTGGTTGAGTCTTTAGGGTTTTCTATGTAGAGGTTCATGCCATCTGCAAATAGTGAGAGTTTTACTTCTTCGTTTCCAATTTGGATTCCTTTTATTTCTTGTTGTGCTCTGATTGCTGTGGCCAAAACTTCCAAAACTATGTTGAATAGTAATGGTGAAAGTGGGTACACTTGTCTTGTTCCTGACTTTAGAGGAAATGCTTTCAATTTTTCACCATTGAGGATAATGTTTGCTGAAGGGTTTGTCTTATATAGCTTTTATTATGTTGAGGTATGTTCCTTCTATTCCTGCTTTCTGGAGAGTTTTTATCATAAATGGATGTTGAATTTTGTCAAAGGCTTTCTCTGCATCTTTTGAGATAATCATATGGTTTTTGTTTTTCAATTTGTTAATGTGGTGTATTACATTGATTGATTTGTGGATACTGAAGAATCCTTGCATCCCCGGGATAAAGCCTACTTGGTCGTGGTGTATGATCTTTTTAATGTGTTGTTGGATTCTGATTGCTAAAATTTGCCTTTTCAAGAATACAAGAGACTGAGCATATGACCTGGCAGCTCCACTCCTAAGACTATGTATTAAAACAAAACTAAACAAAACAGATTTTGAAAAAAGCATGTAACTCAGCCATGTACTGCAGGGAGATCAACAACATCCTATAATGGCACCACACTCCGGTACTCTTGCCTGGAAAATCCCATGGATGGAGGAGCCTGGTAGGCTGCAGGGCATGGAGTTGCGAAGAGTCAGACAGGACTTAACGGCTTCCTTTTCATTTTCTACTTTCATGCATTGGAGAGGAAATGGGAACCCACTCCAGTGTTCTTGCCTGGAGAATCCCAGGGATGGGGGAGCCTGGTGGGCTACCGTCTATGGGGCCTCACAGAGTCAGACACAACGAAGCGGCTTAGCAGCAGCAGCAGCATACATGAAAAATCAGGCTTCCCTTGTGGCTCAGCTGGTAAAGAATCCACCTGCAATGCAGGAGACCTGGTTTCGACCCCTGCATGGGGAAGATCCCCTGGAGAAGGAAAAGGCTGCCCATTACAGTATTCTGGCCATGGGCTATATAATCCATGTGGTAGCAAAGAGTCGGACATGACTGAGTGACTTTCACTACCACTACTATACATGAAAATCAAGAAACTGATGCAGCCACTATTGAAAACAGTAAGCAGTTATTTTATAATTATTATTATTTTTTTCTTAAGGGTAATTGCTTTTCAGAGTTTTGTTGCTTTCTTTCAAACCTCAACATGAATCAGCCATATGTATACATATATTCCTTCCTTTTGAACCACCTGCCCATTATCTCCTTCCCTTGTATAGAGTTTTTTAATACTCTAAAAATACAGTTACTATATGATCCAAAAATAACACTACTGGGCATATATCCATTAAGATGAAAACTCCCATCAGAAAAGTGATACGCAAAACAGTGTTTATAGTAACACAATGTACAGTAGCAAAGACATGCAAACGACCTTAAGGCACTTAAATATGTGAGTGGATAAAGACAGATATATTATGCATACAATGGAATATTTTCCATAAGAAAGAATGAAATAATGTTATTCTTTCCAACATGGGTGGATCTAGAGATGATCATACTAAATAAGTCAGAGAAAGACATGAGGAGCTTAGGTGGGTTCAGCTTACCTTGACACATCCTTTGGACCTCAGTTGGTGGGAGATCTTCATCTTTTCCTCCTGGGTATCTAGAGTCAGCTGTCTAAGAATGATGCTAAAGCTGAAACTCCAGCACTCTAGAGCCTTCCCAGTTACCTTAGTAATTTTGAAGACTTGCAGTCGTCTACTTCAGAGCCCCTGAACACCCCTATATATATCCTTCCCCAGGTGGCCACACCCTTACACTTTATGAGGTCAGCAAGCCACTTCCACAGCCAACGGTGGCCCTGCTGAGCCTTGACATCACAAAGCCTCATCCTGACACCTCTAGGGGAGTATGGGGAGCAAGTCAGAGAGAGTTGACCTCTCCCGATTCTTTTAACCACACCCTCTATCTTCCTAGAGTTTTGGGCCACCTTTAAAATTTCTTATTTTACATGTTCTTTGTCCAGAAGTTTAAAAGGGAAAATTTACATAATGTTTTTTGTAGGAAAACTCCTGCATGACTGAATAGAAAATAAACACGGAATTATAAAATGACAATTGAGAAATATTTGGAAGACAGCTGACAAATGACTCATTTACCTCATTTATGCAGAGTCCAAAGTTAAAATAAGAAAAGATGAAAAACCCAATAGAAGAGAATTGTGTAGTAAACAAGAATACCAAAAAAAAAAAAAAAAAAAAATTACCCAGAAAAAAAAGGAAAATTACCAAAAATCAGGGAAAAATATCAAACCTACTTGGTATTAAAATAAATGCAAACAAAAATAATAATGGAATATGATTTCTCAACATGAAAATTGCCAAAGTTCAATGACAAAGTTGAAATATACCAAATTGTTCCTCCAAATGGAGGATGACAAATTGGAAAAGGAGTGTTTAAGCAGTGTTGTGAGCGCATAGTGTGATGCAACTTTCTGAAGGACAATATGACATTATCTAGTAAATTTATAAATACATAGAGCCACTTGGCAAGACCCTGTTTGGAATTTCCATTTCAGAAATATTTCTGCAATTTCACCTAGATTATATACCTAATGCTCACTGAAAAAAAATTTTTTTTCCACATCTTCCTAGATAATTTCTTTGGTACACTTCCCCACACTGTCCTTCCCCATGCAACCCCTGTTCTCAGTTCTGTTATTGTAGATTACTTCTGCTTCTTTTAGAACTTCCTTTAAATGGAGCCTAGAGTATGTACGTATGTACACATGTAGTTGCTTAACAATGTTGTGTTACATTCTTCTGTCGCAAATCACACTAGGTGTACAAGTGTATAAACATAACATCTTTCATTTAATTTTCTTCTAAATTTAAGTCATCACAGAGCATGGAGGACAGTTTCTTGTGCTACACAGATAGTTCCCATTATTTATCAAGGCATTATTTTCCAAAATATACAAACGGCTATGTAGCCCAGTATCAAACACACACACACACACACACACACCACCTCAGTAAAAAAAACAGGCAGATCTAAATAAACATTTCCCAAAAGAAGTTATACAGATGATGAAAAAACCCTTGTAAAGAGGCTAAGTTCAGGTTAGTCACTCAGTCGGGTCCGACTCTTTGCGACCCCATGGACTTCAGCAAGCCAGGCCTCGCTGTCCATCACCAACTCCCGGAGTCCTCCAACTTATGTCCACTGAGGCAGTGAAGACATCCAACCATCTCATCCACTGTCGTCCCCTTCTCTGTCTGCCCTCCATCTTTCCCATCATCAGGGTCTTTTCAAATGAGTCAGCTCTTCACATCAGGTGGCCAAAATATTGGAGTTTCAGCTTAAACATCAGTCCTTCCAATGAACACCAGGACTGATCTCCTTTACGATGGACTGATTGGATCTCCTTGGAGCCCACAGGACTCTCAAGAGTCTTCTCCAACACCACAGTTCAAAATCATCACTTCTTCAGTGCTCAGCTTTCTTTACAGTCCAACTCTCACATCCATACAGGACTACTAGAAAAAACATAGCCTTGACTAGATGGACCTTCATTGGCAAAGTAATGTCTCTGCTGTTTAATAAGTTGCCTAGTTTGATCATAACTTTCCTTTCAAGGAGTAATGTCTTTTAATTTCATGGTTGCAGTCATCACCTGCAGTGATTTTCTAGCCCCCCAAAATAAAGTCAGCCACTGTTTCTGCCATTTCCCCATCTATTTGCCATAAGGTGATGAGGCCATGATCTTCATTTTCTGAATGTTGAGCTTTAAGCCAACTTTTTCTCTCTCCTCTTTCACTTGTGTCAAGAAGCTCTTTAGTTCTTCTTCACTTTCTGCCTGCAGAAATGGTGGTGTCGCCTGTGTATCTGAGTTTATTGATATTTCTCCCAGCAAACTTGATTCCGGCTTGTGCTTCCTCCAGTGCAGGGTTTCTCATGATGTACTCTGCATATGAGTTAAATAAGCATGGCAAGAATATACAGCCTTGATGTACTCCTTTCCCGCTTTGGAACCAGTTTGCTGTTCCATGTCCAGTTTTAACTCTTGCTTCCTGACCTTCATACAGATTTGTCAAGAGGCAGATCAGGTGGTCTGGTATTTCCATCTCTTTGAGAATTTCCTACAGTTTATTGTTATTCACACACTCAAAGGCTTTGGCATAGTCAATAAAGAATAAATAGGTGTTTTTCTGGAATTCTCTTGCTTTTCATGATCTGACAGATGTTGGCAATTTGATCTCTTGTTCCTCTGCCTTTGCTAAAACCTCCTTGAACATCTGGAAGTTCATGCTTCATGTATTGCTGAAGCCTGGCTTGGATAATTTTGAGCATTACTTTACTAGTGTGTGAGATGAGTGTAATTGTTCTGTAGTTTGAGCATTCTTTGACATTGCCTTTCTTTGGGATTGGAAGGAAAGCTAATGTTTTCTTGTCCTGTGGCCACTTATGAGTTTTCCAGATTTACTGGCATATTGAGTGCAGAACTTTCACAGCAGCATCTTTGATAATTTGAAATAGCTCAACTGGAATTCCATCACCTCCACTAGCTTTGTTCATAGTGTTGCTTCTGAAGGACCACTGGACTTCACATTCCAGGATGTCTGCCTCTAGGTGAGTGATCAGACCAGTGTGATTAAATGGGTCTTGAAGATATTTTTGGTACAGTTCTCCTCTTAATGTCTTCTGCTTCTGTTAGGTCCATATCATTTCTGTCATTTATTGAGCCCATCTTTGCATGAAGTGTTCCCTTGGTATCTCTAATTTTCTTGAAGAGATCTCTAGTCTTTTTCATTCTTTATTTCCTTCTATTTCTTTGCACTGATCACTGAGCAAGGCTTTCTTATCTCTACTTGCTATTCTTTGGAAATCTGCATTCAAATGGATATATCTTTCCTTTTCTCCTAGCTTTTGGCTTCTCTTATTTTCACAACTATTTGTAAGTCCTCCTCAGACAGCCATTTTGCTTTTGTGCATTTCTTTTTCTTGGGGATGGTCTTGGTTCCTGTCTCCTGTACAGTGTCATGAAACTCCATCCATAGTTCACCATCAGTATTCATTAGAGAAATACAAATCAAAACTACAATGTGGTATTCCTTCACGCCAGTCCGAATAGATAGCAACAAAAATTCTACAAGCAATAATTCCTGGGGAGAATGCGGGAAAAAAGGGAACAATCTTGCACTGTTAGTGGGCATGTAAATTGGTACGACCACTATGATGAAGACTATGGCAGCTCCTTTAAAAACTAAAAAATATAGTCACCTTATGACCTACTCCTGGGCATTTTTTCTGGAAAAAACCTTAAAACCAAAAGATTGATGCACACTAATGTTCATTACAGCATTATTTCCTGGAGGCGCGACATGCAACATTTTTTATTTATAGCAAAAACGGAAAAAAGAATAAAAAACGTATAAAGCAAGCAGTCTCTAAAGATGTGGTCAAATTACTCAGTATTTGTAAAAGGAAAATCTTCAGTATAAGTAAACAAAACAAGAACCACATATCAGAACCAAGTTATATGTTAAAATTCAAATAACAGAAAGTATTTTATAGTGAAAGAACTAATACACCCTGATATTTTATCTCTCCAGCTCAGGAACTCAGAATTCTGAGCCAGTGTTAAATGAGATCATGAGCGATTTTTTCTTCTTTTTTTTTTCGAGCAAATTTACATTTTCTATTAAGAGCATGTATTAATTTTTTAATAAACTTATACAGTATCTTTTTCAATATGTGAAGAATGGATCTGGATTTTTAAAATTTCATTCATAAGCATTCTTCTATTTCTCCATGAGATGGCAGTATAACCACAGTAAATATTTCTTCATACACATTTATACATATGAGTGAATACATTCGGATTTTATATTTTCATTTGTTATCATTTTTCTATTTCTGCTTGAGAGGGCATCATATGCATCCGTTCAGTTCAGTTCAGTCGATCAGTGGTGTCCGACTTTTTTGAACCCATGAATTGCAGCACGCCAGGCCTCCCTGTGCATCACCAACTCCTGGAGTTCGCTCAGACCCACGTCCATTGAGTCAGTGATGCCATCCAGCCATCTCATCCTCTTTCATTCCCTTTTTATCCTGCCCCCAATCCCTCCCAGCATCAGAGTCTTTTCCAATGAGTCAACTCTTTGCGTGAGGTGGCCAAAGTACTGGAGTTTCAGTTTTAGCATCATTTCTTCCAAAGAAATCCCAGGGCTCATCTCCTTCAGAATGGACTGGTTGGATCTCCTTGCAGTCCAAGGCACTCTCAAGAGTCTTCTCCAACACCACAGTTCAAAAGCATCAATTCTTCGGCGCTCAGCTTTCTTCACAGTCCAACTCTCATATCCACTTGACCACTGGAAAAACCATAGCCTTGACTAGATGGACCTTTGTTGGTAAAGGAATGTCTCTGTTTTTGAATATGCTATCCAGGTTAGTCATAACTTTCCTTCCAAGGAGTAAGCGTCTTTTAATTTCATGGCTGCAGTCATCATCTGCAGTGATTTTGGAGCCCTAAAAAATAAAGTCTGACGCTGTTTCAACTGTCTCCCCATCTATTTCCCATGAAGTGATGGGACCAAATGCCATGATCTTCGTTTTCTGAATGTTGAGTTTTAAGACAACTTTTTCCCTCACCTCTGTCACCTTCATCAAGAGCATAGTAAACTTTTATTCATACCCACATATACATATGAGAGAATACATCAACATTTTATGAATTACATTCATAAGTATTATTCTATGTCTCCAAAAGACGTAACATAAGCACAATAAATATTTGTTCATACCCACATATACTCTGGAGAGTCTCTTGGATTGCAAGGAAATCAATCCAGTCAATCCTTAAGGGTATTACTCTTGGATATTCACTGGAAGGACTGATGCTGAAACGTCAATTCTTTGGCTACCTTATGTGAAGAACTGACTCATTGGAAAGGCCCCTGATGCTGAGAAAGATTGAAAGCAGGAGGAGAAGCAGAAAACAGAGGATGAGATCATTGGTTAACATCACCCACTCGGTGGATCTGGGTTTAAGCAGGCTCAGGTAGTAGATAATTGAACAGGGAAGCGTGGCATGCCACAGTTCATGGAGTCGCAAAGAGTTGGACATGACTGGGCAACTGAGGTGAAGTGATAGATACATATAAAATCCTTATACAGACTCAAAATGGACATACTATACCAAGAGTGCTTTATAAACACCTTTTAATAATATATTTTAGAAAATAACCATAGATGAATAGCTCTATGTATGGTTAAAATGATACAGGAATATGTACAGTTACAACAATAAGGCCATTTGAGTCAACATGCATGGCCTGAGAGTTGATCATACTAAATGAAGTGAGGCACACAGGGAAACATATGTACCAAATAATATCATAATATCCAAAAGTGGAATCTAAGATATGACACAAATGAACATATGTGTGAATCAGAAAGACACTCATAGACAGAGAGAATAGACCTACAGCTTCAAGGCAGAGAGAATTGGGGGAGAAATGGAGTAAGAGACTGGGGTTAAGAGATATAAAACAAACTATATGGATTGGATTGACAAGTTCCTACTGTAGAGCACAGAGGACTACATTCAGTATCCAATTTCTCCCCCAATTATATTTTTGAGATTAGTTGTTTGTCAGTTTCTTCATGTGCTATTATTTTCTCCCATTCTGAAGGCTGCCTTTTCACCTTGCTTATAGTTTCCTTTGTTGTGCTGAAGCTTTTAAGTTTAATTAGGTCCCATTTGTTTATTTTTGCTTTGACTTCCAATATTCTGGGATGTGGGTCATAGAGGATCCTGCTGTGATGTATGTCAGCGAGTGTTTGGCCTATGTTCTCCTCTAGGTGATGTCTTGAAGAATCATGCATGTTGTGGCATGTGGCAAAATTTCCTTTATATGGCTAAATAATATTCCATTGTATGTATATATCACATTTGATGGACGTTTAGATGCTCCCAACTCTTAGATGTTGTGATTAGCGCTGCTTTGAGCATGGCTGTGCAAATATCTCAAGACCCCATGTTAACTTCTTTTTAATTTATATCCAGAAGTGGAATTGCTGAATCATATGGTAGTTCTATTTTTAATTTACTGAGGAGCCTTTAAACTGGTTTCTGTAGCAGTTGCACCATTTTAAAATCTACCCATAACACACAAGGATCCACTTTCTGTACGTGCTTGCCAAGAGTTGTCCTTTCCTTTCTTTCCTTTTACCTTTCCTTTCCTTCATATGTAAATATGCACACATGCCCACACAATATTTTCCATATCCTTTTCCATCATTATTTATCACAAACTATGAATATATTTCCTTGTGCTATACAGTAGGATCTTGTTTATCTATTCTATATATTAACATTATAGTTTGCATCTGCTCATCACCAGCTCCCAATCTATGCCTCCCCCACCCTTCCCCTCTTGGTAATCACATAGTCTACTCTCTATGTCTCTCAGTCTGTTTCTGTTTCATAGATAAGTTCGTTTGTATCATATTATGGAGTCCACATGTAAGTGATACCATATGATATTTGTCCTTCTCTTTCTGACATCCTAAGTATTCTTTTTAATGCTAGTGTACAGTCAAGTGTTTACTTAATTTCATTTTCAAAATGTTTGTTGCTATTTCTATTGTATAGAAATCTGCTTGATTTTTTAAATATTTATCTTGTATTCTGCAAGCTTTTTATTACTTCTAATACTTGTGGTTTCTTCAGGATTTTCTATATATAAAAGTATGTTATCTCCAATATACTTTGACTTTTTCCTTTCCATTCTGAAGGCTTTTTTTTTTTTTTTTAAACAACAAAAACAATAATTCCTTTTCTTACCTGATTGCTCTGGTTATAGAACTGCCAGTATAATATTGAGCCAAAGTGTGGGATAGACTTCCTCGTGTTGTTCCCAATCTTAGGGGGAAAGCTCTCAGTTTTTCATTATTAAATATGATGTTAGCTGTGGGTCTTTTACAGGTACCCTTTGATTGAGAAAGTACTCTTCTGTTCTTAGTTATTAAGTGTTTTTAACCCCTATTATGGATAGGTGCTACACTCAGGGAAATGCTTTTTCTGCAGGCAGATATGTTTTTTGTTCTTTATTGTATTAAAATGGCATAATGTCGATTGACTTTCATATAATGAACCAACTTTGCATACCTGCATAAATCCCACGTGATCATGGCATATAACCTTTTTTATATGTTGTTAGGGTTTTTTTGCCAGTGTTTTGTTGAGGACTCTTGCATCTGTATTCATAAGGGACATTGGTTGTGTGTCTGTGTGTGATGTCTCTGTCTGATCTTGGTATTAGAGAAATACTGACCTCATTTTGCCTGCTATATGGGGAAGAGACATGTGGAGTGAAGGATAAAGCATTGTTGGATTTAAGTTTAGTCAGGATTAGAGGGAGAAATTTAGGATGTATCAGTGTGGATTTGGGGTGAGATTATCAAGAGAGTTCATTCTCAATTTCATAGGCCTGTGTTAAGTGCTTGACATCCAATTATGCTGTTTGTTAACTATGTAGAGATACTATATACTTTGAATTTGTGCCTTATTTTCTGTATTAATATTTATGAAATTAGTATTTGTGAATCAGTTGTCATGTGCATTTAAGATAAGGGTTTTTTTTTTTTTTTCAGTTTTCCTACAAAACAAGATGCCATTGAATAGCTGATGCTTTAAAAAAAGGAGTTGTTAACCTTAAGTCTAGGAAATAAGCTTGTTTGTCTTTAAGATACGGAAACGCATTTAAAAATTATACATTTGCTGAAAAAGATGCAGCTGGTGTGTGGTTAACTTAGAATTCCAGTTTAATCTTCTTTGACTCCAAAGTCCATATTTCTAAACACTGTAAAATAGTGCTTTTGTAAAAAAATTGTCCTTTACATGTGATTTCACCTAATGATCAGTGGTGGTTTTTTTTTTTTTCTTTCTTTCTTTAAATAGAAAATATTAAAATCAACATGGGACAAAGCTACGATTCTCGAGTCATGTAGACTTGTAGCCATAGGTTTTTCAGCTGTCGTTTAGTCTCTTTGATGCTAAATGTCTTTATCTGTAAGATAAGGGTGTTTATAACTACCTTAGAGTTTTGGAGACAAACAAATAGCACATTTTTCTGTACTTAAATAATATGTAGTATATTTATACTTAGGTGGCAGTTTATTTCAAGGAAGCACTGGGAGTTGTGGCCACATCCTCCAAGAATAAAAAAAAAAGTACTTAAAATATGGAACGACCATGTATGTTACGTGAAAAAGAACAAGAGCCAGAACCACAGAAAAGCAAGGGAGAAGCCAAATAAGTAGATGATGAACACGCTGAACTGATCTTTTTGGAGTGGAACATGTAAATGAAGATGCTGATGTGATCTTTGTGGGGATGACCTCAAATCCAAAACCAGTCATTTCAAACATACTGAACAGAGTTACCCCAGATTCTTGTTCAAGGAGAAAAAAGTATGGTCACTTCAGGAAAGATAATGCTCAGAAATTACAGCCTGTTAATCATGTGACTCCTGCATCAGAAGCAAAGACTGTCTTGCCACTTTCTGTCTCTGAATCAAGATCAACAGATAGTCCTATTATTATTGAGCCTTTGTCCAAAGCAGATTCTAAAAATATTTCACCACAAATAGTGCCTAATAGCTTTTCAGAGTTATGTTCTCCTTTGATTACCTTCACAAGTTCATTGCAGCATCCAGTAGAAACAGCAGTTATGCAGGAGCTATGGATAAAAGTCCTCATGTATCAAAGTGACTTTCCACTTCTGAAACAAATAGCACAAGTCCCAAAAGGCCTAAACTCAGTGATGGAATTATAGGAGAACATTCTTTAGCTTTGTGCCCTCCAGATATTTTTCAAAGAGTGACTACTCAGCAAAGCACACCAGACAGTGTTCATACATCATTAAGCCGTGTTCAGAATGGAGAATCTTATCCAACACATTTTCTAAAGGACAATGTCCATTGCAAACCTATAAGCCCTTTAGGGTCAAATGGACTGACAAAAATTGACTTTCCAAGTGTAGCAAGTCAAAACAAGATTGTTGATCCCACAGAAGGCAATCTGATTGTGTTACTCTGTGACTTCTACTATGGACAGCATATAGGAGATGGGCAGCCAGAACCGAAAACTCACACAGCCTTTAAATGTCTCAGCTGCTTGAAAGTTCTAAAAAATGTCAAGTTTATGAATCACATGAAGCACCATTTGGAGCTTGAGAGGCAGAGAGGTGACAGCTGGAAATACCACACCACCTGCCAGCACTGCAACTGCCAGTTTGCTACTCCCTTCCAGCTGCAGTGTCACATTGAAAGTGTCCACACTTCCCAGGAGCCCTGCACAGTCTGTAAAATCTGTGAATTGTCCTTTGAGACAGATCAGGTTCTCTAACAGCACATGAAAGATAATCATAAGCCTGGTGAAATGCCCTATGTATGCCAGGTTTGCAGTTACAGATCATCATTCTTTGCAGATGTGGATGCACATTTCAGAGCATACCATGGTAACATTAAGAGTTTACTTTGCCCGTTTTGTCTCCAAATTTTTAAAACTGCAACACCATACATATGTCATTATAGACAGCACTG
The DNA here is from genome assembly GCF_002263795.3 of Bos taurus. Lineage (NCBI taxonomy): Eukaryota > Metazoa > Chordata > Mammalia > Artiodactyla > Bovidae > Bos > Bos taurus. The sequence continues at coordinate 28,279,007 of NC_082638.1, forward strand.
GGAAAAGTTTTCATCAGTGTTCCAAATGTAGGCTACACTTTTTAACTTTTAAAGAGAAAAGACAGCACAAGACCCAGTGTCATCAAATGTTTAAGAAGCCTAAGCATCTAGAAGGATTACCTCCTGAAACAAGAGTTTTTTTTCAGGTATCACCGGAACCCCTTCAACAGGATTGGTGGAAGTAGCATCCATTACTGTGAACACATCTGATTCTGAACCATCATCTCCCAAATCTAAAAGTAGGAGGCCAAAAAAAAAAAAAAAAAAAAAAAAACCCCGTTAATTCTACTTTCAGTAAGTCTGAAGCAAGTATTTCAGTCAAAGTTAAAAACCCCATTAAAAACAAAAAATTCAAATTTTAGAATTATTCAATAATATCAAATATAGGGCAACCAATGTGTAATTTATGTGTTTTTGTTTTAAATACATGAAGTACAGCTTTGTTTAAATATTGAGATGTTATTTAAAAATATAGTACCTGTTTTTCATATAAGTGTTTTAACATGTAAAAATTATGTGTGTGTGTGTGAGAGAGAGAGAGAGAGAGAGAGAGAGGTGGAGAAAGGAAAAGTAACAACGTATTTTGGTATTTCATGTTATTTGCAAGTTCGAAAGCTCTGCTGCTGCTGCTACTGCTGCTGCTAAGTTGCTTCAGTCATGTTCGACTCTGTGCGACCCCATAGACAGCAGCCCACCAGGATACCCTGGCAAGAATTCTCCAGGATTCTCCAGGCAAGAACACTGGAGTGGGTTGCCATTTCCTTCTCGAATGTATGAAAATGAAAAGTGAATGTGAAGTCACTCCATCGTGCCCGACTCTTAGCAACCCCATGGACTTCAGGCCACCAGGCTCCTCCATCTGTAGGATTTTTCCCACAAGAGTACTGGAGTGGGGTGCCATTGCCTTCTCCACTATACATATAATCTGTAGAGTGTTTAGCAATGAAATTTTCAACTGTTTTCATGCTTTGAAGATCTCAGTATTAACTATATAGCCAGATTGGAATGGCTTTGTTATGGTATGGTCCTGTGTGCTGCTGAACTCTGTGAAGTGCCTCTGTTGTGCTGTTCTAAGATAAAATGGTTCCGAAAGCCTGATGTGGAGAAGTTGATGGAGAAACTATGATGTGAGTTTGGACCAGACACGGGATTTAGTTAGTGGAGAGCTGTGGCTTCTTGTCCCAGTTGAGGAAGAGGCATGCATGCACTCCAGGCATGGAGCCAAGGCAGAAGGAACACTGTCTCAGAGTGTCTTAACCTAGCCCAGGGACATGTCAAGGAAGCCAACCACTAAAATGCCTGTTAGGTGAGAGGCACTTGCAAGGATCAAGCAGGCCCTGTATATCATTGACTGCAGTTGGAGAAGCAGAGATAGTTAATAGAATGAGGCCTGGTGCCTGTGGACCTCCTGTTGAGTGATCAGAATTTGATTCATTCCATCTCCTTTCCCATTTGGCTGGCCTTTAGTCAAAGTGAAGTAGCCCTATCCGTCTCCATCACAATAGTAAAGCAAGTTAAGATTCCCAAAGAAAAAAGCCTTGACATCCAGTTTGATTTGTACTGGACCCATAGGTTTAACTGAAAAGGATCAAACACAGGGAATCTTTTCAGTTTATGAATTGAGCTAAGTTTAGTTCTCTTTCCCTTAAGCTACAAAGGAGTTGTCCGAGAAGAGTAAATGTAGTGGATACAAAGGGTCCAGGGTGATTAAACCCTCTATAGAACTTTTCCTTACCTTTTCCAGTTACATGTGTCTTACCCTAGTTTAACGTGACAATTTCACTTTTGTATCTTATCTTGCCTTGGGCAGGAATGTATTAAAGTTAACAGCTAATTCTTTGTGTAATTTCCCATTTTATCAAACTAATACTGGGTTTCCATCTTACTTGACACAGTCTGATGTGCAGGAATTTTCTCATTTATTTCAGTAATTATCAAGTCATAGAGTTATCATCCTTCCTCTACTCTATCCAACTACCTAGTCTGTGATTATACTTGTGGAAACCTTTTTTTGTGTGATCTCCAAGGGCTCTTTCACAGACCTGTGGTGTACCCTCTAAGTACTGGTTCCTGAACATCAGCACACTTGGCTTCCTCTGTGGGTTCCTGGAGTTGAGTCTCCTCCTGGAGTTGAATGCCATACCTTCTCCACTTCTGGCACAGATATCTAGAATCTCTGTGCACCATTCAAGGAACCTGGAATCTTGGCTGTAGACCTATGTCAAGAGAAATCTCTCCATTTCCTCTTCCTTTCTCCTCCTCTTTGTCTCTCCCCACTCTTTCTGCCCCTCCCCACAATTCATTTAAATCCTCTAAGCTTTCACAAAATGCTAGAAAGTGATAATCACCAAGGGGTTACCATCCCTCTCAGAACAAAAGAGAAAGGACTACAGATGACTAAGCTGTAGTGAGTCTCTTGTCTCCATTTTAGGTAATTTCCTGAGTGTAAATTCAAATACAAGTAAATTGTATTTATTTACTCAATGCTTGATTGATTGGTTTGCACTTTGAATATTTTACCAGGCCTTTCCAGTTAGTTCGCTTGGGCCAAAGCACTTTGCTAAGTGTCAGCTTAAACTTCTTTTAGTTGTATAACGAGTGTGTGTGTGTGTGTGTGTGTGTGTTTGTCTTCTGGTCTCAGGTGAAAACTCTATGTATAAATGTGCAGACTATTGCATTCTTATCTCCTTTATTCTATTTCTATAGTAAATATGAAATGTTTTATTTATATGTTTTTATTGTTGCTTAGGATTATCAATACTGTTACTGTTGTTTGCTCTGTAGTATGCTCCTAAAGAGTACAAGTTGTTTTTATTGCCAAATGAAAAGTTTCCAGTGATATGGTCCCTGACTACTTCCTCTCTTCCATTCTCTGTCATTCTACTCTACTATTTTCCCCACTGCTGCCCTGTTTTTGACAACACTGGCCTTGCTTTCCCTAAGCAAATTCAATTTCTTCCCAATCCAAAGACTTTGCAAATGCTCTTCTTCTGGGAATGCTCTTCCCAGAAGAAGAACATTGCTACATCCCTTGTTTGAGCTTCCCCAATGCTGTTCAAACCACACAATGAAATCCTCACACCTCTCCTTTTCCTTCTCCTCCTTAAAGACACTTTAAGTCTCTACACTCGTCTTCCCTGTCCAGCCTAAAGTTCCTAGATTTTCACACACACACACACACAAAACCTGAAAAGAGATAATAACATCAGGGCTTTGCTTCGTAAAATTAACTTGAGTAAGTTTCTGTGCCTGCAGAACAAAGACAGTTAATACTGAGTTGAGTTCTTTCAGGAGCTTCCTCTCTTTTTCTTTTGATATCTCTATATTTTTTTCAGGCAACGGCACTTTGTTTTTTTTTACAAATGTATTGAATATCTGTCAAGATGACTATTTTGTTATTGCTTTTGGTGAATTTCCTTGTCTACTTTGCTTGTTCTTTCAGGTAAAATTTATTGTTTTATTAATGTTGCCAAAACATTGTCAGTAAAATTACTATTTATAAAAATAAAATGTTTTTTAAAAAATTATTTCTGTTGTCCATCTTTTTACAAATAATATAGCATTTTTTTTGTTTGTTTCTTTTCTTTAAACAATCTTATTGTGGTGTCCAGAAATTCTAAACAGTGATGTGTAAATGGGTTTTCTGGTTCTTAGTACCATCAAAGGCAATGAGGATATGGCTTAATAAATTTCTGTTTCTGTTTTTAGATTTTAAAGAGAATTATTTCATTGGATATTTACAACATCTGTTGAGACATTTACTTTTCTTTCTTTCTCCCTTACTTTCCTTTTCTTCCTTTCTTCCCATGCCTGTCTTCCTCTTTCTTTCCTTCCCTTTCTTTTCCCAGTTTGGCTTGACTTGACCTTTCCTGAAACAAAAGTAATTCCACTCAGTGTTGAATATTACCATCTCAAAATCCCATTCCATGTGTCATTCATTTCTAGTATTGGAATTAACCTCCTCTTCCCCTTATTAGATTGGCTACAGTTGTATCAATGTTTCTGATTTTTTTTTTTCGAAGAAGCAGCTCTTGTTTTATTATCCCAACAAGTTTTATTTTTGTTGTTTTCTATTTTTGTTTCAATTCATATATACCTTCTACTTTCTTTAGGATTTTTTCTTTATAATCATACATTGTAAAAGCTTTCTTTACAAATTTTATGGAAATATATTTGATTTACAATGTTGTGTTTCAGATGTATATCAGAGTGATTTAGTTATGCATATACATGCCTATTTTTTAGGTTATTTTTCATTATAGGTTATTACATGAGATTATTTCCTTTCTTTCTTTCTTTTTTCTTTTTTTTTTTACTAGATGGTTTAGGGCTTGACCTATCTTTACTTAAATAACCTATTTTGTCTGAATCCCAAATGGTTTTATGTATACATTTTTTAAATTAAAATCTCATTCTCTATGATTTTTTGGCACATTAATTCCAAAGATTTCACTACTTGCAGGTGAATGTTTTAATTTATAGTTTACTGAGAATTAAGTTTTCCTTGGAGGTCTGAGGGTATGTGTGTATATACACTGGCATGTCTATATACACATCCTTTTCAGATTACTACATTTTTTAAAGATATATAAATATATTTTAAAAGATATTTTCTGTTTGTATGGTAAAAACATGAAATGTTTTAATTCTAGAAATTTGTTCCCCTAAGGAATATAGTATAAAAAGTAAAGGTATAGAACTATTCCTTTGAGAATAATCCCTACTAACAGAACCTGGAAATGTTAAACAAATGATTCATAACACTTCCTAAAGGTGGTAAGAAAAATGTTATTCAAGGTAAGAGTACTACAGCGGGGGTCTTATAATACGGGAGAGAGAGTGAGCTTAAGCCTGACTCCAGCAGGGACACAGCTGGGATTTATAGCTAAGGAACAGGGTGGGTCCATGTGATAGCAAAGAGAGACTGGGAGACTGAAAAGCAATGAACAACAACAGAGTGGGTGTCAGTGGATGGAAACTTATTAAGATGACCATAAGGGTGCTGGTGGATTCTGGCTCAACTGAGACGATCATTGCTGAGGCTAGGCAAGACTGATAAGATATTGAGGTGAGTGATAAAGAATTTGATCTGATCTGAGGGTGGTCAGATCAAGGGTGAAGTATGTTTTCTAAACTGAAGTAGCAGAATCTAGCTTAGATTGGACTAAATGGACAGGCGCCCCGGTATAAAGACATGAGACAAAGTTGGCAGTGCATTAACGAACTACTGCTGCATAACAAATTATCCCAAAGCAACAGCTTAAAACAATATTATCTCATACTGCTGCTGAAAGTTGGGAATCCAGGAGTAATTCAGTTGAGGGTTCTGGCTCAGGGTTTCATGAGATTGTCGTCATCTGAAGCCTTGACATGGGCTGGTGGATTTCCTTCCAAGATGGCTTACTCACATAGCTGTTGAAACCAGTTTCCTTGCTGGCTGTTGGGAGAAAGCCTCAGTTCTTTCCCATGGGCCTCTCTCCTGGGCTACCTGAGTGTTCTCAAGATACGACTAAGCTGGCTTCCAGAATGAGTGATCCAAGAGGATGAGCAAGGAGACTTCATTTTCATTTCTACAATATTCTAACATTAGAAGTGAGCCACTAAGTCCAGCCTACATGTAAAGGGGAGTATAAGGACCACCCTTGAAGGAAAGGATTTGTGGACATACTTTAAAACCACATGGTACACCCATGGCCACAAATTGTTTACATACTTGTATGTCCAAAATGCATTTTCCTGCAAATGCTTTCAAATAATTTATCCATTATAGCATTAACTTGAAATTCAGGACCTTGTCATCGAAGTCAAGTCCAGATATGGACCGCGACCTGATGGACTGCCGCACACCAGGGTTTCCTGTCCACCATCAACTCCAGAGGCATGCTCAAACTCAAGTCCATTGAGCTGGTGATGCCATCCAACCATCTCATCCTCTGCTGTCCCCTTCCCCGGCCTTCAATCTTTCCCGCATCAGGGTCTTTTCTAATGCGTCAGTTCTTAGAATCAGGTTGCCAAAGTATTGGAGCTGCAGCTTCAGCATCAGTCCTTCCAATGAATATTCAGGACTGCTTTACTTTAGGATTGACTATTTTGATCTCCTTGCTGTCCAGGAGACTCTCAAGTCATCTCCAACACATCAGTTCAAATTATACACGTGTAGTTCCTCTAGACCTGATGATTTGTGAACAAAAGAGATGAGTTAATCTGCTCACTTTCACAGCCAACATACAGTGCTGGGTCAGGCATAGATAACCTTCATGGGCACTCCTGTTCCAGAAAGAGGAGGGGAGATGGGAGTCAACAGTAGCAGTTCTGAAATCCCACGGGTTCTTGTTGGCAGTCCTTTGATTAGGATTTAAGGCCTGGAAACTTCCTAGGCTTCAGTCTCTGAATTTTTAATTCTGCCCTCTGACATGATTCCATTGCAGGAAAGGTGGGTAGTATATGGTTACAGTGAAACAGTCTCCCTAGCCTGCTTCCTGCTTGTCAAAGGTAGAAGTTCAGAGGTCTCTTATTTTGTACTATTGCTGGTCCTTTCAGTCCAAGCTGAACTTAAATATGTTATCTTAAAAACTTGGTGTGTCTCCTGATAATCTTACTGGTTTTCATGGTAAAGCACTCCACTCCAAAGCCACCATCACACATGTCTTCATAATAAGGCCTACTCTGTCTCGGTTTTCTGCTGAGATAGCTGAGGGATAACACCCTGAAACTTGGTACAAGTCTTATTGTGTGACTGAAATGTCTCTGAGTGACACCCCTGAACTCTTTGGAAGGCATTGGCCTGCCTAAATAATGCCATGAAGCATCCCCTTCCAGCTTTCTGAGGCTTAACAAAGAATTTTACACTCACTCATCTTTAGACCACGTTTATTAAAAATAAATAAATAAATAAGAATTGATGTATAGGTGTTATAAAATGTTATATTTAGACCACCTTATCTCAATGCCCTGGATAGAACCTTGTTTGAGAGCCATTAATTTTAGCATCCTCTGTCATGTTAAAAGACTGGAAAATTTCCAATTCAGCAAGTTCTGTCTTATTTTTTAATATTTTCTCTTAAATATATTTTTTTTAATTTCCCTTTATATTTTACTATAGGCAGCAAGAAGAAACCAGGAAGCACTTTTGGCTGTTTGGCTGGAAATCTCCTTAGCTAGATATCTCAGTTAATTAAGTACGGTTTCTCCTTCCTGGTACATTTCTACTTTTCATAAACTGCAGATATAGTGGACTTTTCTCTGCACATTCCCCAGGCTCTTTTTTCCTGCCTCTACTTTCTGCCAGACATCCTGGGTGCACCCCTGTGATCCCACTTAGAACGTGTTTGCTCAGTGAGATAATGGGGATCGAATCCCTGGCTTCAGTGCTTCTGCTGGCCAGAGCATATGTACCTTTCTCTAACACCTTCATGTTTTTGCTATCCAACTTCCATCACCTGGCTAGGTCAATTCCGGAAGCTCATACTCACAAGCACACTGGCAGGGACTTCTATGCCCATGTGTGCACACACATGTGCGTGTACACAGTAACATCCCTGAGAGGAAACACACACGTGCAAAACTACAAGCTTTCTTCTCTAGGAATATGAATTTTGTTAAGTACCTTTGTGCTCACAAACAAAAAGTAACTTTCTTTTCCTGGTTGTTTCCTTTCACTTGTTAATTAATCATGTCACCTTGCACTTCTAACTCTGTGCTGCTACTGCTGCTAAGTCACTTCAGTCAAGTCTGAGTCTGTGTGACCCCATAGACAGCAGCCCACCAGGCTCCCCCGTCCTGGGATTCTCCAGGCAAGAACATTGGAGTGGGTTGCCATTTCCTTCTCCAACGCATGAAAGTGAAAACTGAGAGGGAAGTCGCTTAGTCATGTCCGACTCTTTGTGACCCCATGGACTGCAGCATACCAGGCTCCTCTGTCCATGGGAATTGCCAGGCAAGAGTACTGGAGTAGGGTGCCATTGCCTTCTCCATCTAACTTTGTGACTTATCCTCAAAGGTTACAAAATCTTGGCATTTGCCAGTGACACGGACCGACCTGCAGAGCAGCAAGCAGGGTTGGAAGCACTTGCCATGAACAGCTGTATGACATGCGCCTGCGTTCTGCATTCTCCCATCACCTTGGACAGCTTCACAGTACCAGTCACATTGGCCTGATCCATGTGGGGACAGAAAACAAGGACCTTTGGGCTCAGCTGACTTGGAGAACCTCTCTCTCGGTGTGCACCTATCTAGGTCATTCCTTGTCAATGTTGTGCCCCTCTTGCTAGCCTACCACCCTTTATGGACAACAACATTCTGAGTGAGGCCTTCTGTTCTTCCTATCTGTGTAGCTTTATGTGTGCACCTGTCTACATGTGCCCCCAAGGGCTATCTCCATGTAGCAGGAAAAGGCCAAAGAGACGCCTGAGCCTCCAAGAGCCCCAAGAGACTGTGATAGGCCTGGGTCTTATCCAATGTTGTGAGAAAGGTGCACATGGATACAGGGTCTCTTCAGATACAAAGATTGGAACCTGAGGCCATAAAGGTAAGGTGGCATTCCTACACGTCCTCCCTTCTGTTTAACACTACCCATGCACATGGAGTCCCCAAACAGATGATGCCCTGCAAAACCTTCCCTTTGTGGGCCCACAGCTCATGCCTCCCTTGGGCGGAAAGCAGCTTTTCTATCTCAAAGGCACCAAGACAGCTTGAACCACCAAGGCCACAGTGATTTGCTAGATGTCAAGACTCTCTTCCAGTTGCTCTCATTAGGCCCAGGTAGGACTCCCTACAGTCACACATCTCTGCTTGCCTACACAGCCCACATGCCAAGGAAGCCAGCCTCCATTTGGGCCCAGGAGCATCCAAGACGGTCACCTGGAACGCAGCTTCCCTCTGAGCATCACCTGGTTTCAGGTCCCCTATGACATAATCGGAGATTTTGCTTCAGCGAGACTGCTCGAATTCTCTCAGATACAGACGCACACTTTTGCCCCTCAGGCCCCCAAAGCCAGTGGCAAGACCCCAGAGGAAAGAAGAACTTCACGTCAGGACTTTCAGCACCCACCATGGCGTATCTTTGGCAGGACTGCTATTGCCTAGACCCTGGACCCTGAAAACCAGCAGGCCCCAAACTGCCCCCAGGGGCTTCCCTGTCTCCCACTCTCCTGAGGTCCTTTGGGACATGCAATTACTCCTTGCTCACTCCATTCCCTCCCTCACAGGCTCATCCGGGCACAGGGTCAAACACGTACAACCACCTGTGCTTTCCTCGCCTTTCTGCACTGCCAGGGAGGCAGGCTGGAAGTGCCTGGAGGCATGCCACACTCAAATCCTGTCTCTCCTAGGATGCCTGTGGTTTTGCATCCTAGGAGAGATGCATCCCAAATGCATCCCCATTTGGGAAAGGATAGTGTCCCAGCTACGATAAGGCTGTCCCTCAGGGCCTATCTCCTGACCGCCTCACCACATGTGTTTCTGTCAGTTATCTCTGATGGAAGAATCATCCTCCCCGAGGTAGTACTTCAGGGGATTGTCCCACATGTCATTGCTGATGAGCTGCTGGCAACACGAGCAAGGTCAACCCAGGGCTGACCAGGCCCTGAACCCTCCCATGAGCAGCCAAGAACTCCAACATTAATCATCACCTGTGTGCAGGCCCAAAGCAACCCCACATCAGCAATCGTGTTCAATTCTGGGCCATTGTGGCCTGAAAGCCAGTTGAGAAAATTAAGGCTCCTGGTGTCCAGACTGTGCCTGGGGGATGCCCATTCAAAGTCCCAGAACCAGTGGACTGGAGTGGAATGACATGCCCTGTTCCCTGCGGAAAGACAGGGGAGACTGGGGTGGACTCCACAGGTGGATCATCTACATGCTTGCACACCCACACTCATCACCCTGGGAGCCACGTGTTACCAGTGTTGTCAAGGTAATACTCCTTAATGATCATGGTGTTCAAGAAGTAGGGGTTGTCCTGAAAGGAAAAGATCAGCTTGCAGTGGGACTGCAGATGGCTCCGCACCTGCACCTGCCAGGATAGGGAGGAGGGAAAAGGTGCAAACTTCTAGGGGCCTCAGCTTGCCTCCCAGGCAGGCATTAACAGCGTCCATGACTCCTCTCCAAAGTCTCACAGTGCAGGAACATGGCTAACAGGATCTTCCCACTCCCTGCCAGGTCCCATACCCATCCTTCCTCAGTCTTCCTCACTGATCTTCAAGTCGATCATGTAGTCGAGAAAGTCTTGATCTTGGTCGCTGATCATGACGGAAACTTGAGGGTGGCTCATAATCTGCTTTAGGTCAAGGAGCCATTCAGGGAGCTACATGCCAGGCCAAGAAGAGCCAGGAGCATCAGTCCTAGTCTGGGGTGGAACAAAGATATTGGAAAAGGCATCTGCAAGGAGCTGGGCACTGCCTGTTACCTGGCCACCCCTGATGTCATCAGGCTTTGCCATACCATCAGACACGCTCATGGCTCTGGGCCTCTTGTGGTGGTGTGCGTCTGAGGTGGTCTGCATTCTCCGAGCAGGGACTGGTTTCTGACAGCTACTGTTCTCCTCCAGACCTGTGTATGCTTGGTAGTGGCATGTCACTGCTTACATGGTCAGATTTGCAGTCCTGTGACAATCCGTGTTTGAAAGCAAAGGGGTTGTGTGTGTGTGTGTGTGTGTGTGTGTACGTGTGTGTGTGTTGTGTGTGTATGTGAATGACTCACATGTCTCAGCTATATGCCAGGATCACCCACATTTACAGCAATAGCTGTGCAGATGCTGCTCTTGTGTACCATCTCTGGTCATTCCTGACTTGGAGGCCTCAGGTGCTGCTCCTCCTCAGATGCAGGCCTGAAGGAGACACTCAAAGGCATGGCTGCAACACGTACATCTGTAGCCCTGCCCAGACCGTACTCTGCTGGGCCTTTGGAGCTTGCCAATTGCCCAGGACCACATTTTCTTCAGGGGCTTCCAGCGCCCTTCCTGTGCCCTCGCCCCCTCCCCCTCCTCCTGCTCCTGCCCCTTCTCCTCCTCCTCATGAGCAGTGGACCCAAAGGAGCAGCGGAAAGGATACAGTTTTGGCCCAGAAGCCAGGGATGCCCTGGATGATGGCACTCCCCCAAGCCAAGTGATGCTTCCTCCTCTGATGGTAGGCCCTGTGGTTTTGCTCACACTCAGAGCTCAGTTCCACCTGCAGGGCGGCCAGTGCCTTCAGGACATCTAGCGCCTGGTGCTCACTCGGACCTCCCGGCCTGTCCTGGCCCTGCTCCTCCACCGTCTTCTCCTCCAGCTCCTGGGAGGACCACTGTTTCTGCTCCTCATCTGCCACAACCTCCACCTCTTCCATGATGTCTTCTGCAAGCAGCCGGAACTCCCGCCGGATCCCTGCCACGTCTCGGTCCACCAGGGTCTCGCTGTCTTGCACTGCCTCCACCCTAAAGAGGATGGCCTCTTCACTTGGCGTGACAACTGGTGGTTGCAAGGTTCCAGCTGCGCACAGCATCAGGATGGCAGGTCGCGGGATGAGGGGTGGGGGCTTCTCCCTGAGTACTGGGGCTCACAGCTAAGGGTCCCAGGACGCTCCCACCTTCCTTTGATCGCCTCTCACGCTCCTCTTGGCCCAAGCTGGGGCAGATGTGAAGGGACACGATATAACAGCACAGAGAATGGTGCATAATGGTGGCCCAGGCTGCAGTGAACCTGTGGGACCCACTAGCTCTTTGGGGGCGGGGAGTGAGGGGGATGGTCGGGAGGTGGGGAGTGGTGTGTTGGGGGTGGCGTGAGGCCAAGGAAAGGGGTGCCGGACAGCCCAGGCCAGGGTGAACGGGCCCTGGGACATCAGCGGAAAACAGGCAGGAGCCTAGGCTGTGAGCCAAGCACAGGCTCCTTGCCCAAATCTAGACCAAGGGCGGAGAGGGTAGTGGGCGGCACCCTTATGGACATGCCCCTAGACCGGAGGGCATCTTCTGCGGTTCCTGTGCTCCAGTGCCCCCACATGGCCAGATTCTGCACCAGGATTGTAGAGGGTTTTGCATGTGGCTGGGGTAGCCCCAGGTGCTGTCATTGACCTGGCCCTGGAAATTCCAACCACGGGTTCCTGCTCCACAATCCAAACAATACCCTCCTGTGTCCCCTGGGACAGGCAATAGCTGGGAGCTCTCCCTGACTATCCAAAGGATATGCAGGGGTGCCAAGTGGCTGGATACTTTTCTTCATGGGACAGAGAGCCTGTTGCTGTCCTGATACTAGGGGAGTAGGGAAAAACCGCAACATTTGCTACCATTGATCTCCACTGTTCAGGGAGGCCAGAGGTTTAGGGTGCAGAGCTCGCTCTTTGTCTCTCTATCTTTGCTTCCGGCATAGCACTGTTCTGGACAATCCTTCTGTGTGTGTACCAGGCACTGATGTCTGTGTGTCTCTGTCTCTCTAAGTAGTGCTGTTGCCGTCTGCCACTCTCTGGACAGCAGCTCTCAGAAAAGACGCTTATCCTTTGCAAGCCCTTCGCGTCCTGAGTGAGTTGCAGCAATGGGAGATTAGACGGTTTTAGTCCACACGTTCGGAGAGTGCTTTCTCAACCTTGAGAGCCAACAGTGGGCGGTCACTGCTGAACTGCAGAATTGGACGTGCGACCCTCCCTCCCTCGCTGGACAGATGTGAACACTGCACAGGCCTGAGGTGGCTTGGCCACACTTTGCACAGAGGGAGAAATGGGGCCCGCTCTGCTGGCATGAGGGAACTCCCTGAACCTTGTTCGAATGCCTGCCAGGGAGACTCTAAAGACAGTTCCCCTTAAGTTCCATGACTCACCGGTGTCGGAGACATGCACGTCTGCCATTTACCCTATTGAGGCCCTTTCAAAGTGGTACTGTTCTCCATGTGAGAACACATCCCAGCCTGCCCTATCACACAAGCCTGTGGGGCCTGAAGCAGCAAGAGGACCAAGCTAAGCCAGCCATCCTATAGTCCTGATATATGATATATGCATTCTACAAAGAGCTTGAATATGGGCAGGACCCACCTGATTCAGTGCAAGGACTGAGATGTGGGCTCAAGAGTGTTTGTTGGGGGCTTGAACAAAGGTAGGACCCAGCCTGGTTCATTGGAGCGACTGAGATGTGGCCTCAGGAGTGTCTGTTGGGATGAACAAGGGGTGGATCCAGCCGCGATCAGTGCAGGGATCGAGATGTGGGCTCAGGAGTGTTTTTTGAGTGCTTGAACAAGGGCAGGACCTGGCCTGGTTCAGAGAAGGGACCCAGATATGGGCTCAGGAGTGTTTCCCACGGGTTTCAGCAAGTGCTGGACCCAGCCTAGTTCAGTGTAGTGAAGGAGATCAGCCTGAGAGTCAGATGAAGGCCAAGAAGTGTTTGTCAGGGTCTTGAACATGTGTAGGACACAGCCTAGTTCAGTTCAGGGGCGAGAAATGGGGTCAGGAGTGTTTGTCTAGGCTTGAATATGGCCAGGATCTCAGCCGCTATCAGTGCAGGAACCAAGATGTGGTCTTAGGAGTGTTTGCCATGGTTGATATGGGCAGGAAACAGCTGGTTTGGTGCAGAGACTGGGATGTTGGCACAACAGTATTTGTCATGGCTTGAACTTTGGCGGGACCCACCCTTGTTCAGGGCAGTGAGTGAGATGCAGGCTCAGTAGTGTTTCCTGGTGGATTGAACAAGGGGAGCACACACCTTAGATCAGGGACAGGGAGCGATTTGTGGGCTCAGGATTGCTTGCTGCGGGCTTAAATAAGACCAGAAACCAGCCTTTGAGTCAGATGCAGGCCCAGAACAGTTGGTTGGGGGCTTGAACATGTGTAGTTTCTGGCCTGGTTCAGTGCAGTTTCTGATGTGTGGGCTCAGGAGTGTTTGTCAGGTGTTTCAAAAAGGGCAGGACCCCGTCTGCTTCAGTGCAGGGACCAGGATGTTGGCTCAGAGGTATTTGCAGGGGACTTCAGAAAGTGCTGAATCCAGCCTAGTTCAGTGCAGGGAACAAGATATTGGCACAGGAGTGTTTGTCAGGGTCTTGAACAAGTGTGTGGATCACAATAAACTGTGGAAAATTCTGAAAGAGATGGGAATACCAGACCACCTGATCTGCCTCTTGAGAAATGTGTATGCAGGTCAGGAAGCAACAGTTAGAACTGCACATGGAACAACAGACTGGTTCCAAATAGGAAAAGGAATATGCGAAGGCTGTATATCGTCACACTGTTTATTTAACTTACATGCAGAGTACATCATGAGAAACGCTGGACTGGAAGAAACACAAGCTGGAATCAAGATTGCCAGGAGAAATATTAATAACCTCAGATATGCAGATGGCACCAGCCTTGTGGCAGAAAGTGAAGAGAAACTGAAAAGACTCTTGATGAAAGTAAAAGTGGAGAGTGAAAAAGTTGGCTTAAAGCTCAACATTCAGAAAACGAAGATCATGGCCTCCAGCCCCATCACTTCATGGGAAATAGATGAAGAAACAGTGGAAACAGAGGCAAACATTATTTTTCTGGGCTCCAAATCACTGCAGATGGTGACTGCAGCCACGATATTAAAAGACGCTTACTCCTTGGAAGGAAAGTTATGACCAACCTAAATAGCATATTCAAAAGCGGAGACATTATATTGCCAACAAAATTTCGTCTAGTCAAGGCTATGGTTTTTCCTGTAGTCATGTATGGATGTGAGAGTTGGACTGTGAAGAAGCCTGAGCGCCAAAGAATTGATGCTTTTGAACTGTGGTGTTGGAGAAGACTCTTGAGAGTCCCTTGGACTGCAAGGACATCCAACCAGTCCATTCTGAAGGAAATCAGCCCTGGAATTTCTTTGGAAGAATGATGCTAAAGCTTAAATTCCAGTCCTTTGGCCACCTCATGCGAAGAGTTGACTCATTGGAAAAGACTCTGATGCTTGGAGGGATTGGAGCAGGAGGAGAAGGGGACCACAGAGGATGAGATGGCTGGATGGCATCACTGACTGGATGGACGTGAGTCTCAGTGAACTCCGGGTGTTGGTGTTCGACAGGGAGGCCTGGCATACTGAGATTCATGGGTTCGCAAAGAGCCGGACACGACTGAGCGACTGATCTAATCTGAACAAGTGTAGGACTCAGCCCAGTTCAGTGTAGAGAGCGAGATATGGGCTCAGAAGTGTTTGTTAGACCTTCAACGTGGGCAGGACCCACCTGCTTCAGTGCAGGGACCAAAATGTGGTTTCAGGAGCATTTATCAAAGTCTTGAATAAGGGCAGGAACCGGGCGGCTTCAAGGCAGGGCGTGAGATGCGGGTACAGGAGTGTTTCCAGAGGGATTGAAAAAGGGGAGGACACACCTTAGTTCAGGGGCAGGCAGCGAGTTGTCAGCTCAGGATGTTTTTCTGGGGGCTTGAACAAAGTAGAAACCATTCTAGTTCAGTGCAGGGATGGAGATGTTGGCTCAGGAGTGTTTGTCAGGGATTTGCATGAGGGCAGGGACCAGCGAACTTCAGTGCAGTGAGTGAGATATGGGATCGTAGTGTTGCCTGGGGTATTGGTCAAGGGGAGGACACACCTTACTTCAGTGGCAGGGAGAGAGTTGTCAGCTCAGGATTGTTTGCCGGGACTTGAACAAATGCTGGAACTATCCTGGTTCAGTGCAGGAACCAAGATGTTGGCTCAGGAGTGTTTGTCAGAGTCTTGAACAAGTGCAGGACACAGCCTAGTTCAGTGCAGGGACGGTGATACAGGCTCAAGAGTGTTTGTCAGGGGTTTGAACAAGGGCTTGACCCAGCCTATTTTAGTGCAGGGACTGAGATGTGGGCTTAGGAGTTTTTGCCGGGGGTTTTGACAAGGTCTGGACCCAGCCTGGTTCAGTGCTGTGCGTGAGATGAGGGCTCAGTAGTGTTTCTGGGGGTTTGAACAAGGGGAGGACTCACCTTAGTTCAGGGGCAGGGAGCGAGTTGTTGGCTCAGGATTGTTTGTCAGGGCTTGAACAGAGGCAGAAACCATCCTGATTCAGTGCAGGGATGGAGATGTTGGCTCAGGAGTGTTTGTCGGGGATTTGAACATGGGCAGGACCCAGTGCATGGACCGCGATGCACGCTCAGGAGTGTTTGTTGGGGGTTTGAACAAGGTCAGGACCCAGCCTAGTTCAGTGCTGAAACCGAGATGTGGGTTCAGGAGTATGTGTTGGGGGATCGAACAATGGCAGGACCTAGACTCGTTCAGTCGGAGAAGTCAATGGCACCCCACTCCAGTACTCTTGCCTGGAAAATCCCATGGATGGAGGAGCCTGGTGGGCTACAGTCCACAGGGTCACTAAGAGTTGGACACGACTGACGGACTTCACTTTCATTTTTCACTCTCATGCATTGGAAAAGGAAATGGCAACCCACTCTAGTGTTCTTGTCTTGAGAATCTCAGGGATGGGGGAGCCTGGTGGGCTGCCATGTATGGGGTCGCACAGGGTCGGACACAACTGAAGAGACTTAGCAGTGGTAGCAGCAGATTCGTTCAGTGCAGTGACCGAGATGTGGGCTCAGGAGTGTTTGTCAGGGTCTTGAACAAGTGTAGGACCCAGCCTAGTTCATTGTAGTGAGTGATATGTGGGCTCAGGAGTATTTGTTGTGGCTTGAACATGGGCAAGGACTCATCTGCTTCAGTTCAGGGACTGACATGTGGGTTCCAGAGTATTTGTCAGGGTTTTGAACAAGGGTAGGACCCAGGTGGCTTCAGTGCAGGGAGTGAGATGTGGGATCAGGGGTGTTTCCTGGGGGGCAGGGAGTTGAACAAGGGGAGGACACACCTTAGTTCAGGGTCAGGGAGCTAGGTGTCGGCTCAGGATTGTTTGCTGGGGGCTTGAACAAAAGCAGGAACCATCCTGGTTCAGTGCATGGACAGAGATGTTGGCTCTGGAATGTTTGTCGGGGGTTTGAACAAGGGAAGGACCCAGCCTAGTTCAGTGCAGGGACTGAGATGCAGGCTCAGGAGTGTTTGTCAGGGTCTTCAACAAGGGCAGGACCCAGACTGCTTTTGTGCAGGGACCGAGATGTGGGTTCAGGAGTATGTGTTGGGGGATCTAACAAGGGCATGACCTAGACTGGTTCAGGGCCGGGGATGTGATATGGATACAGGAGTGTTTGTTGGGGTCTTAAACAAGGGCAGGACCCAGCCTAGTTTAGTGCAGGGACTGAGATGTGCGCTCAGCAGTATGTGTTGGTGGATCTAACAAGGGCATGACCTAGACTGGTTCAGTGCATGAACCAAGATGTAGGTTCAGGAGTATTTGTCGGGGTCTTGAACAAGGGCAGGACCCTGGCGGGTTCAGGGCAGGGAGTGAGATGTGGGATCAGGAGTGTTTTCTGGGGGATTGAACAAGAGCAAGACAGACCTAATTTCAGGGGCAGGGAGCGAGTTGTGGGCTCACGGTTGTTTGCCGGAGGCTTGAACAAAGGCAGGACTCAGCCTGCTTCAGTGCGGGGACTGAGATGTGGGCTCAGGTGTATGTGTTGGGGGAATCTAACAAGGGCAAGACACAGACTGGATCATGTGCAGGGCATGAGATTTGGGCGCAGCAGTGTTTGCCGGGGTCATGAACAAGTGTAGGACCGAGCCTAGTTCAGTGCAGTGACCAAGAGTTTGGCTCAGGAGCATTTGTCGGGGCTTGAACATGGGAAGGACCAGCCTGCTTCAGGGCAGAGCCCGAGATGTTGGTTCAGAGGTATGTGTCAGGGGACTAACTAGGGCAGAACCTAGACTGGTTCAGTGCAGTGACCGAGATGTGGACTCATGAGTATTTTCCAGGGGTTTGAGCAAGTGCTGGACCCAGCCTAGTTCAGTGCAGTGACAGAGATGTGGGCTCAGGAATGTTTCTCAGGGCTTGAACATGGGAAGGATACAGCCTGCTTTTGTGCAGGGACCAAGATGTGGGCTCAGGATTGCACTGGAAAAAAACATGATTCCATTACTAATGAGTGTAATGCCTATATATAACAATTAGGTGTAACTAGTCCATTGTGCCATTTAGGAGCACCTCAAGATGCAAGGCAAATGCAAGGAAGTAGGAAAGGGGGAATTCACAGTACCACAATTATAATAGGGGACTTTAATACCCCACTCACACCTATGGATACATCAACTGAAAAGAAAATTAGCAAAGAATCATGAGCTGTAAATGTACTTTTGTGTGTTATCTGTCTTTACACTTACTATAGTGCCTCTAGTATGGCAGGAGGAGATACTATATAGTTGTCCATATTTCCTACTGTCAGGAAGTTACCTAGAACAATTGGTAGAGTTGGGAAATTGATAGAAAAGTCCTAATACAAAGATGTACCTTCTAAACTAGTGCTATCTTCCTTTTTCATAAGTGGAGAAGTACTCACCAAGAAAGTGAAATCCCAGATATCAGGTTATATGATCTCATAATGGGAATTTTCCGAAGATAGCAGTCTACATGCATATAAGTAAGTCCTGGCTCAAGCCCAGTTAATTATGCTAAATGTTAGAACATGTCTGATACAACACATCTCCTTCAAGTCTCACACACCCTTCCTAAATTAATATCTTGAATTTCTGAGCTATGACTCTCTACTTGGTATAGTATCATAGGCTGAGGCTTTAAGGTTGTAAAAGCTCATAGAGGACAGAGACCACATTAATTTATTACATTTGGAAATATCTCCTCAAGGCTTGCAGCCAGGTCTGGGGCAGCTGCCATCACCCTAAATGTCCAGAAGCTAGATCTGAAATCTGCCCTCCATTCTCCTCTCCAACTTCCTCCATCTTATCACCAACCTGTGGTGTTGTCTGTCCCTTACCCTGGAAAGATACTTTGTTCTTACAGTCTTCATCATCTTCCTTGAGTGCCTACCCATTGCCTATATTTCATACTGTCTGCTGATTGAATGAACACAATTTATGAATGGAAAGCAGAGGCTGAAGACTGGCCTGCACAGAAGCTTCTGAAGTTACCTAGTGGGAATCTGCATTGACATGTGGCTACGTTGAGTGTTATTACTGACTTGAGTCCTGTTCACTTGGTCATCTGGGAAATGCACATTTTCAGTCTGAAACTGGCACAAAAGGCTTTTTTTTTTTCTTATTTCATTTTTGTGTACACCTTCTCTATAGTGTCCTATATCTGGTACTGTTACCTCCAAATATTCCCAGTTGAATGTGCCTTGGGCCTGATATGCACATATTCCGTCTTTTAGGCTTAGCTAAGATGGGAGGTTCAGAGGTCTTGTTGACACAATTTCTCAAATTGGTAGAGGACTTACAATCTACAATCTTTATCCATTACCAGGACACGTCCTTTGAAGGGCTGCAGGTGTTAACAATGAACTTGCCTGGACCCGTGCTTTTGTGGCCCTAATGGCCCTTCATAGAACTGAGGACCATTTGATTATCCTTAGGCACTTCAGTTTGGACTGGATTTTATCCTTTTGTTTGTTTTTTAAGCAGATGTATACTTTGCAAGCTAGAGTTGGTCTTGTGGGGTTCTCACAAATCCAGAGGACTGGCAGTAAGACTGGTGGCCATAGATAAGAATTTTTGCCATGGAAAGGTGACCTCATCATACCTGCAAACCCTCTGTGGGAAAGGCCCAGGTGGCTCCAACCATTTACAGGAGACCTTGTGATCCTGTAAGCTCCCCAATGGCTAGTGCAGCCTATTGTCTTGGTTAGGGGAGGTTAACGGAGGCATGATTACCATAATGTGCCTGCTTTGTGTCATCACTAAAGTAATAGGCAGAAATTGTTCTAGATAACATCCCTTTGCAATGACCATTCCTCAGGATTGGTGAGGTCCTATCATCAGGTTTCAGAAGGAAATCAGTGTGAAGGATTAAAGGATCATACTATAAGTTTTTGACAAGGTCATGCTGACTTGCTGATGTGTGTACTTTCTTCTACAACTTTCTGTAAATTATGCCCCTTCCATTATTTCCTAGGGGATATTTACCCATATAATGGAAAGAATGGCCATCCTTGCTGAATCTCTGAAGAAACAGTTAAAAATCTTAGGGGGCATTAGGAATCTGTGAGGATTATCAATTGATGGGTAAGAGAGTTCTTTACCATTTTCATTTCGCTGAGAACCTAAGTAAGTTTGGTGAGTATCATTAAGTCCGACTCTTCCTGATCCCATGGATTGCAGCATGACAGGCTTCCCTGTCAATCACCAACTCATAGAGCCTGCTCAAACCCATAACCACTGATTCCCTGATGCCACCATGCATTTCATCTTCTGTCGTCACCCTCTCCTCCAGCCTTCAATCTTTCTCAGCATCAGGTTCTTTCCCAATGAGTCAGCCTTTCATTTCAGGTGGCCAAAATATCCAGGATCCAGTTCCAGCATCAGCCCTTCCAATCAATATTCTGAACTGATTTCCTTTAGAATTGACTCCTTTCATTTCCTTGCAGTCCAAGGGACTCTCAAGTGTTTTCTCTAACACCACATATCAATAGCATCGATTCCTTGGAGGTCAAGATTCTTTAGGTCCAATTCTCATCTCTTTACATAGCTTTGACTAGACTGACCTCTGTCTGCTTTATAATGTGCTGTCCAGCCTGGTTGTAACTTTTCTTCTAAGGAGAAAGCATATTTTAATTTCCTGAACAGAGTCACCATCTTCAGTGATTTTGGAACCTACTCCCCCCAAATAGTTTCTCACTGTTTCCATTGGTTTCCCATCTTTATGTCACGAAGTGATGGGACCAGATGCCATGAATCTCATTTTGAATGTTGAGTTTTAAGTCACCTTAATCACTCTCCTCTTTTACTTTCCTCAAGAGACTCCGTAGTTCTTTCCATGTTCTGCCACATGAATCGTGTCATCTGCATATCTGATGTTATTGATATTTCTCCCAGCAAAGTTGATTCCAAACCCTGTTGCATTCAGTCTGGCATTTTGTGTGATGAACTCTTCATGTAAGTTCAATAAAGAGGTTGACAGTACAGCCTTGAAATATTCCTTTCCCAACTCAGAACCTGTCTGTTGTTCCATTTCCTTTTCTGACTGTTGCTTCTTGAGCTGCATACAGATTTATCAGGAGGCATATAACATACTCTAGTAGTCCCATGTTTAGAAGAATTTAAAATGTTTTGTTGTGATCTACACAAACAAGTCTTTGGCATAGTCAAAAAGGAGTAGATGTTTTTTTGGTGCTCCCTGGCTTTTTTTTTTCTTTTTTTTTTTTTTTTTTTGTATCAAATATTTTATTTTATTTATTTTTTTATTTATTTTTAAAAGAAAATCCATCCTGAACCCTCCTCCCTCCTCCCTCCCGATACCATCCCTCTGGGTCATCCCAGTGCACCAGTCCCAAGCATCCAGCATCGCGCATTGAACCTGGACTGGCATCTCATTTCATACATGACATTTCACATGGTTCAATGCCATTCTCCCAAATCTTGCCACCCTCTCCCTCTCCCACGGAGTCCATAAGCCTGTTCTATACATCAGTGTCTCTTTTGCTGTCTCGTATACAGGGTTATTGTAACCATCTTTCTAAATTCCGTATATATGCGTTAGTATACTGTATTGGTGTTTGTCCTTCTGGCTTACTTCACTCTGTATAATAGGCTCCAGTTTCATCCACCTCATTAGAACTGATTCAAATTTATTCTTTTTAATGGCTGAGTAATACTCCATTGTGTATATTTACCACAGCTTTCTTATCCATTCATCTGCTGATGGACATCTAGGTTGTTTCCATGTCCTGGCTATTATAAACAGTGCTGCGATGAACATTGGGGTACATGTGTCTCTTTCCCTTCTGGTTTCCTCAGTGTGTATGCCCAGCAGTGGGATTGCTGGATCATAAGGCAGTTCTATTTCCAGTTGTTTAAGGAATCTCCACACTGTTCTCCATAGTGGCTGTACTAGTTTGCATTCCCACCAACAGTGTAAGAGGGTTCCCTTTTCTCCACACCCTCTCCAGCATTTCTTATTTGTAGACTTTTGGATCGCAGCCATTCTGACTGGTGTGAAATGGTATCTCATAGTGGTTTTGATTTGCATTTCTCTGATAATGAGTGATGTTGAGCATCTTTTCATGTGTTTGTTAGCCATCTGTATGTCTTCTTTGGAGAAATGTCTATTTAGTTCTTTGGCCCATTTTTTGATTGGGTCATTTATTTTTCTGGAGTTGAGCTGGAGGAGTTGCTTGTATATTTTTGAGATTAGTTGTTTGTCGGTTGCTTCATTTGCTATTATTTTCTCCCATTCTGAAGGCTGTCTTTTTACCTTGCTAATAGTTTCCTTTGTTGTGCAGAAGCTTTTAAGTTTAATTAGGTCCCATTTGTTTATTTTTGCTTTGATTTCCAATATTCTGGGAGGTGGGTCATAGAGGATCCTGCTGTGATGTATGTCAGAGAGTGTTTTGCCTATGTTCTCCTCTAGGAGTTTTATAGTTTCTGGTCTTACGTTGAGATCTTTAATCCATTTTGAGTTTATTTTTGTATATGGTGTTAGAAAGTGTTCTAGTTTCATTCTTTTACAAGTGGTTGACCAGATTTCCCAGCACCACTTGTTAAAGAGATTGTCTTTAATCCATTGTATATTCTTGCCTCCTTTGTCAAAGATAAGGTGTCCATATGTGCGTGGATTTATCTCTGGGCTTTCTATTTTGTTCCATTGGTCTATATTTCTGTCTTTGTGCCAGTACCATACTGTCTTGATAACTGTGGCTTTGTAGTAGAGCCTGAAGTCAGGTAGGTTGATTCCTCCAGTTCCATTCTTCTTTCTCAAGATCGCTTTGGCTATTCGAGTTTTTTTGTATTTCCATACAAATTGTGAAATTATTTGTTCTAGCTCTGTGAAGAATACTGTTGGCAGCTTGATAGGGATTGCATTGAATCTATAAATTGCTTTGGGTAGTATACTCATTTTCACTATATTGATTCTTCCAATCTATGAACATGGTATATTTCTCCATCTATTAGTGTCCTCTTTGATTTCTTTCACCAGTGTTTTATAGTTTTATATATATAGGTCTTTAGTTTCTTTAGGTAGATATATTCCTAAGTATTTTATTCTTTCCGTTGCAATGGTGAATGGAATTGTTTCCTTAATTTCTCTTTCTGTTTTCTCATTATTAGTGTATAGGAATGCAAGGGATTTCTGTGTGTTGATTTTATATCCTGCAACTTTACTATAATCATTGATTAGTTCTAGTAATTTTCTGGTGGAGTCTTTAGGGTTTTCTATGTAGAGGATCATGTCATCTGCAAATAGTGAGAGTTTTACTTCTTCTTTTCCAATTTGGATTCCTTTTATGTCTTTTTCTGCTCTGATTGCTGTGGCCAAAACTTCCAAAACTATGTTGAATAGTAATGGTGAAAGTGGGCACCCTTGTCTTGTTCCTGACTTTAGAGGAAATGCTTTCAATTTTTCACCATTGAGGATAATGTTTGCTGTGGGTTTGTCATATATAGCTTTTATTATGTTGAGGTATGTTCCTTCTATTCCTGCTTTCTGGAGAGTTTTTATCATAAATGGGTGTTGAATTTTGTCAAAGGCTTTCTCTGCATCTTTTGAGATAATCATATGGTTTTTGTTTTTCAATTTGTTAATGTGGTGTATTACATTGATTGATTTGCGGATATTGAAGAATCCTTGCATCCCTGGGATAAAGCCCACTTGGTCATGGTGTATGATCTTTTTAATATGTTGTTGAATTCTGATTGCTAGAATTTTGTTTAGGATTTTTGCATCTATGTTCATCAGTGATATTGGCCTGTAGTTTTCTTTTTTTTTGTGGGATCTTTGTCAGGTTTTGGTATTAGGGTGATGGTAGCCTCATAGAATGAGTTTGGAATGAGCAGCTCAAGTGATGAGGTGTTTGGTGAGCGCCAATGCTGCGACTTATCGCCTCCCCGCCACTCGGTTATCTGGGTATAAAACCGGCGCACCTTCTCAGGCAGATGTTAACCGTCCAGACACCCAAGAAGTTTTAGTTAGCAAAGAAGCCTGCTTACAGTTTTATAGATAATGTCTCTCTGGGGCTGCGATTGCCCCCTTCCGGCTCTGGCTGCCTGTCACCAGAGGGGGAAGGTCTGCAGCCGGCTATCTCTGATCAATTCTTTGTTCCGTGCGCGGGCCTGGCAGTGTCTTAGGTTGGGGCTGGCTTTTCACGTGGTAGATATCCCACAGTCTGGTTTGCTCGCCCAAATTATTTTGCTCAGATAGTGCTCAGGGTATTCAGGCCAGATTCTTACTCTAAGCGATGCAGGCCGTGCTGCACCTCCCTGTCCAGCCCCACTTGTTAATGTCGCGTGCAGGCGTCTACGCTGCTTCTCCGCTGGGGGAGTTACCGTAGGACTCGCAATCTTCGAGTTTTAATTGTTTATTTATTTTTTCTTCCTGTTATGTTGCCCTCTGTGCTTCCAAAGCTCGGCACAGATTCGGCAGTGAGAAGGTTTCCTGGTGTTTGGAAACTTCTCTCTTTTTAAGACTCCCTTCCCGGGACGGAACTCCATCCCTCCCTCTTTTGTCACTTTTTTTGTCTTTTATATTTTTTCCTACCTCCTTTCGAAGAGTTGGATTGCTTTTCTGGGTGCCTGATGTCCTCTGCCGGCATTCAGAAATTGTTTTGTGGAATTTAGTCGACGTTTAAATGCTCTTTTAATGAATTTGTGGGGGAGAAAGTGTTCTCCCCGTCCTACTCCTCCGCCATATTGGCTCCTCCTCCTCTGGCTTTTTTGATAACCCAATGGGTGTTGGTAATTTGATCTCAGGTTCTTCTGACCTTTCTAAATCCAGCTTGAACATCTGGAAGCTCATGGTTCACATTCTATTGAAGCCTGGCTTTGGGAATTTTGAGCAGTACTTTGCGAATGTGTGAGATGAGTGAAGTTAAGTAGTAGTTTGCACACTCGATGGATTGCCTTTTATTGCAGTTGGAATGAAAACTGAACTTTTCCAGTGGTCTGGCCACAGCTGTGTCTTCCAAATCTGCTGGCATATAGAGGGCAGCACACTCACAACATCATCTTTTAGAATTTGAAAGAGCTCAACTGAATTCCACCACCTCCACGAGCTTTGTTTGTAGTTATGCTTCTAAAGTCCGACTTGACTTTGCATTCCAGGACGTCTGGCTCTAGGTGAGTGATCACACCATTGTGCTTAACTGGATCATGCAGATCTTTTGTGCATATTTCATCTGTGTATTCTTCCCTCCTCTTCTTAATAGCTTCTGCTTCTGTTACATCCGTACCATTTCTGTCCTTTATTGTGCCCCTCTTTGCATGAAATTTGCCCTTGGTATCTCTGATTTTCTCGAAGAGATCTGTAGGATTTCCCATTCTATTTATTTCCTGTATGAACTGGTATTGATAACTGAGGAAGGTTTAATCTCTCCTTGCTATTCTTTGGGACTCTGCATTCAAATGGGTATTGTTTTCATTTTCTCGTTTTTGTTTAGCGTCTTTGGTCTTTTCAGATCTTTGTAAGGCCTTATCACTTTGTTATTTTGCATTTCTTTTATATGGGAATGGTCTTTATCCCTGATTCCTGTACAATGTCACACCTCCACTCATAGGTCTTCAGGCACTCTGTCTATCAGATAGAATCCCCTGAATCTATTTATCACTTCCACTGTATAATCATAAGCGTTTTGATTTTGCACCTGTAAAATATGCTAATCCCCTATTTCATGCAGAGAAATCGTCACCCAGACTTTTTTCAAAGAAATACAGAGAACTCTTTCTGTTATTCAGGAAATACATGAAATATAGCTGTACCTATTTGATGTTTTAGCTCAGATACCAATTTCTGATTCATTGAAAATTCTCTATTTCATGTGTACAGCTCAGTTCAGTTTAGTTCAGTCACTCAGTCATGTCTGACTCTTTGCGACCCCATGAATTGCAGTATGCCAGGCTTCCCTATCCATCACCATCTCCCGGAGTTCATTCTAACTCACTTCCATCGAGTCAGTGATGCCGTCCAACCGTCTCATACTCTGTCATCCCCTTTTCCTTCTGTCCCCAATCTCTCCCATCATCAGAGTCTTTTCCAATGAGTCAACTCTTCCCATGAGGTGGCCAAAGTACTAGAGTTTCAGCTGTAGCATCAGTCCTTCCAAAGAAATCCCAGGGCTGATCTCCTTCCAAATGCACTGGTTGGATCCCCTTGCAGTCCAAGGGACTCTCAAGAGTCTTCTCCAACACCACAGATCAAAAGCATCAATTCTTCAGTGCTCAGCAATCTTCACAGTCCAACTCTCACATCCATATATGAAGACTGGAAAAACCATAGCCTTGACTAGACGAACCTTTCTTGGCAAAGTAATGTCTCTGCTTTTGAATATGCTATCTAGCTTGGTCATAACTTTTCTTCCAAGGAGTAAACGTCTTTTAATTTCATGGCTGCAGTCATCATCTGCAGTGATTTTGCAGCCCCAAAAAATAAAGTCTGACACTGTTTCCACTGTTTCACCATCTATTTCCCATGAAGTGATGGGACCAGATGCCATGATCTTCGTTTTCTTAATGTTGAGTTTTAAGCCAACTTTTTCACTCTCCTCTTTCACTTTCTTCTAGAGGCTTTTTAGTTCCTCTTCTCTGCCATAAGGGTGGTGTCATCTGTATATCTGAGGTTATTGATATTTCTCCCAGAAATCTTGATTCCAGCTTGCACTTCTTCCAGCCCACTGTTTCACATGATGCACTCTGCATGTAATTTAAATAAGCAGGGTGACAATATATAGGCTTGCGATCCTCCTTTTCCTAATTGGAACCAGTCTGTTGTTCCATGTCCAGTTCTAACTGTTTTTTCCTAACCTGCATATAGGTTTCATGTGTACAAATCTAGAAAAAGTTTCATATGTGAATAGTCGAGATTTCATATTTCATATGAGAACATTTCTCCCCAGATTGTTAAATGTGAAATACACAGAATTCCAAGTCTCATATCAGAAGACCTTCATTCAAGCTTTCTTGATGGAAATATACAGAATTTCAGAGCTCAAGCATGAAAATCTGTGGGAAAATTCTACATTTCTTGTAGGAGAATGAATGCACTTTTTTCAAATGTGAAGTAGACAGTATTCAATATTTCATGAAGGAAAGACAGCACAAAGATTTTCAAATGAGAAATATGAAAAAATTCCATATCTCATGTGAGAAATCCTGTGACCATATTTTGATATGTGAAATAGACATTTTCATATTTCCTGTCAAAGAATCTGCATCCTGATTTTCATATCTCTAATGTGAAAAATTCCACATTTTAATAAGAAAATATTGTATGTATACTTTCATGTGAGATGTACAGAGAATTCCACATTTCAAGTTGGAAAAATTGTCCCCAGATTTGTATATGTGACTAATAGTGAATTTTATATTTCACATTCTGGAAGATACATCTAGATTTTCAAATGTGAAACTGAGAATTTCATCTTTTATGAAGGACTATGTCATTTCAGATGTCTGTACTTGAAACAGATAATACCTTCATCAAGAGGCGCCTTAATTCCTATTATTCTTCTGTCATTTGGGTGTTGTCATCTGGATAACTAAGTTATCATATCGCCCACATAAATTTTGTGTCTAGCTTGAGAGTCATCTAGGATTTTATTTTTTCATGAGGTCCTCTGCACAGAAGTCAAATAACCAGGGCAACACTAGATAGCTTTGACTTATTCCTTTCCCGATTTTGAATCACTTCATTGTCCCGTGTCCAGGTCTAACTGTTGCAAATTTAATAGCGTACACATTTCCCAGGAGACAGGTAAGGAATTCTGATGTTCTTTTCTCTAAGAATTTTCCAAAATTACTTTTCTTTTTCAATGGTTTGTGTGTGATTCACAGTGTCCAAGTCATTAGCAGAAACAATTAAGCAGATATAGATGATTGTATAGTCTATACATCAATTTATGTGTACCTGTTATGACTGAATCACTAACTACACATTTCTGTGTTTTTTTGTTTGTTTATTTTTTGGTCATTGTTGTTATTGTTGTTTTCTCTCTTTATCAAGTAGTCAAGTACCAAGTAGTCAAGTCAAGTATGAACTTGCCAACTTATTCTACAGGAATTAAATTATGCCCATGGCAGTCTCTGACCCTTGAGACTCGCTGAATGGAATTAAGCTTTGAGATTTGAAATCAGACATCGGTACTCTGGGAAAATGTCAGGAACATTCAAAATATAGCTAAATATATTCAAGTGCTGACTTTTTGAGCCCAGTTATGCTATTATATTTTATGTGGAATGTTCTGCATTTCTTCATGCTGATGACAATTTATCATTAAGAGAAATTTTCTAGGGGGAAAACAACAACAACAACAAATGTGCTTGATTGCATGTTGGAAGTCAAAGTAATACCAGTTACGTGTGTACGTAAGCAACGTCCCATCAAACAGAGTAATTCATGTCCACTAATGTTTCATGTTTTGCTGTCAAGGAAAAAGAATAATAGAGCTTTCCAGGAAACACTGAGAAGTTCAAAGAAGGCAGAAATGTAGAAGGATATGAAATGCACCTCTCTCAATGTATAGATCAGAAGTAACACTTCTACATGGTCAATAGTTTTCCCAGAGCATCAGATAAATACTAGCAGAAGACCCTAGTCCCCAGAGTGTTCCATGTGGGTTTCAGACATACCTGGGTGGGAAGGAATTAAGATGGGAAAAGAAGTATAAGAGGAAGCAAAACAAAACCTGAGCCTTGTGGTGGGAGATGGAGAAGCAGGGAAGAGATTTCCAGAATGAGGCAAGCCCCTTCAGTAAAGGGTAAATTGCTTTGGACTGAAAGGAAGCAAGGTAAGACAGCTGATGAAATATTATTTATATAGAGCAAAAGTTACACAGATAATGTGTGTCGTGGCTCTATATGGCCCAAACTGCAATGCAGCTCAACCAGTGTGCATGGGGTCTGGAAGCTGGACACAGGATTTAGAGTGCCATCCTGGGAGAGGACTGTTGTTGGCTATGTGGAGATGGCCTGAAGGAGAAAGGGTGACAGAGAATGAGATGGCTGGATTGCATCACCAATGCAATGGACACGAACTTGGGCAAACTTCAGGAAATGGTGAGGGACAGGGAGGTCTGGCACACTGTGGTCCATGGAGTTGCAGATACAACTGGGCAAATGAACAACAACAATTTCTTGAGATAAAGCTGTTCCAGGGGGAGTAGAAGAGGAAAACATTTGTGAGAACAATGGAAGCACCAAGTTCTCCCCTAGAGACGGAGGAAGTGGGAAGAGTCTGGCCACCTGGATTAGTGCTCTCCTGAAAGGTGTGCCTTCTGGCCACCTTGTAGAGTCCACTTCTCACACAGCCCTGATCTGTAGTCAGCAGGCACCAGCATGTGTCCTGAGGGCCTGACCTCCTACTGGGTACCAGGTTCTCAGTTGGTGTGAGATGCCCAGCCCTGTTGGTGGATGCTCAGGCTGACCACATGTCACTCCACAGCCACAAGCCCAAGGGAGCTTCCTCCTTGACCACAGCAATGGACCTGAACTGGACTCAGCCTTGGGGTTGTCTATGGAAGGAAAGGTGGGAAAGGTCATGTCTGTCTTTTGTTTGTTTGTTTGTTTGTTTTCTATTGTTGGCCAGCCAGTGCAGCTTGCAGGATCTTAGTTCCCCAACTATGTATAGAATCCCTGCCCTCAGCAGTGAAAGTGCAGAGTCCTAACCACTCCAGGACTACCAGAGAGTTCCTAGTAGGTCATTTCTTGAGCCTGGCAGATGGCCCAGAAGTCTGACGTTGGCTGCTGAGAGGCAGCCTTCTATGGGTGAGGCTTGGGTGAAGTCACAAAACATCCCTCTCTCCCTGATCTCTGGGAGCCCTGTGACCATGGCCCATATCATAGAAACTTCTGGAGGTAGAGAGAACTGAAGGATGACATACCCCCTCCCCACTCATATTCCTTTCCTGGCTACAGACCCAAAGGCCTTCCAATAAATTCATCTGCTCTCAACCCATCTACAGAAAGCATGCTGTCCTCCTTCCTGGAAACCTTCCCTGAAGAAAAGGTTGAAATCATGTCCTCTGCTTCTTCCTAACATAACATGTGAAGGCTTTTCTGTACATCCAGTGTTAAGCTTATGCTAGACAGCTATGGGTTTTCTTCCTTTTTTTTTTTATTTTTTGTTAAAACACATACTCCCCTTCACAACCAGGATGGTTTGAGCACAGGCCTTGCTCTGTTCTCAAGGCTCTGTCCCTCACAGTCTAGGAGAGAAGTAAAGAAAGTTGGGGCCAGAACGAGAGTTGGGTGGGGACTTTTAGCAGCAGTGGTCTGCAAGAAGGGGTCCACAGGAGCAGGCTGTGTCCTGGAAAATCTGGGTGGGTGGGCATTTGTTGATGTTTAGAAGTCACCTGGGAGCTGAGTCATCACCTGCATACTCCCCACCTGTCCTTGAGGTGAGCCCTCTCCAGGGACTCCTGATCTAAAGAACGCATTAATGTACTAAGGTGGCCACAAGATATACAAGAGACCTAAACAACAGGAAATTGTTTTCTCCCAGTTCTGGAGGCTAGAAGTCCAGGATCAAGGTGTTGACAGTGTGGTTTCTCGGGAGATCTCTTTCCCTGATGCACAAACAGCTGCATTCTTGTGTCCTCCTGTCCCTTTATGTCCATGCATCCTTGATGTCTTGTGTGTCCTAATTTCCTTTTTTTTTTTTTTTTTTTCTGGCCATGCTGCTTCACTTCTGGGTCTTAGTTTCCAGTCCAGGGATTGAAATGGGGCCCTTGGCAGTGAAAATTCTGAGCCCTAACCACTGGCCTTGCAGGGAATTCTGCTCTCTCTTTTTATGTAGAGAACCATCAGATTGGACTAGGGCTTACCCTAGTGCCTTCGTTGAGTTTAACTACCTTGTTAAGAATATCATCTACAAATATAGTCACATTCCAAAGTGTAGGGGGATAGGACTTCTACAGATAATTTTTTAAATGAATTAATTTATTTGATGGCACCAATTGTTAGTTGTGGCATGTGGGGTCTTTGGACTTCCTGGCAGCACGTGGGATCTAGTTCCCTGACCAGGGACTGAAGACCAGCCCCCTGCACTGGGAGTGGAGAGCTTTAGCCACTGGATCATTGGGAAAGTCCCCTCAACATATGGATTTTGTAGGACACAATGAAGCCCAAAACAGGGTTGATGGTAGGGTGATGTGCCTGGCTACACATTGTGGTGTAGCTTCACGTTGCACCCTACCTGCTCCTTACAAATATCTGAGACGCTTAGTAACGTTGACTCCCTGGTCCCATTCCTGGAGATACTTATTCTGTGGGTATGGAGTAAGATCGGCAAAATCAACCAGAACTTTTCAAAATCAATCAGTACTTTTCAAAACTCTCTAGTACTCACTGTTTAATATGGACACCTTAAGCAGCCTGGGCAACACCTGGAGTTTGTGAGAAACGCAAGACTCTCAGGCCCCACTCACAACTGTTGGACGAGAATATGTTTTTACACAAGACACGTAGGGAAATCCTTAGATTCACTGAGGGTTACAAAGCACAGCCCAGGAGATTTGCAAGTGTGGCCCAAACTGAGAAGTTTGGATCCAGATCTCTGAGCTTTGCTTATACCCTAACTTCCTTTAGTACGAAGGACATCCAGAAGCCCCAGGACAGAGTGTGGAGGTCCTAGAATCTCTGAAGAGTGGTGGGGAGGATGAAGCTCCCAGCTCAAGGTACAACATCTGATTGGTTTATTGAATTACCAATAACACGCTTCTCCCAAGGCAGGTGCTCAGTGTGTCACATGAAGAAAAAATTAATTCCTGACCCTCAACCCTCAGGGTCTCCTGAAGGAGTAGATTCTTGGATATTTTAAGCATGTTTTTACTGTTGTTTGGGTTCCCCTTGTGCCTCAGCTGGTAAAGAATCTGCCTGCAATGTGGGAGACCTGAGTTTGATCCCTGGGTTGGGAAAATCCCCTGGAGACAGGAAAGGCTACCCAGTCCAGTATTCTAGCCTGGACGATTCCATGGACTGTATATAGTCCATGGGGTCAGGAAGGGTCAGACACGACTGAGGAACTTTCACTTTCACTGTTGTGGTTTAGTTGCTAAGTTGTGTCTGAGTCTTTTGTGACCCCATAGACTGTAGCCTGCCAGGCCCCTCTGTCCATGGTATTTCCCAGGCAAGAATACTGGACTGGGTTGCCATTTCTTCCTCCAGGAGATCTTTCCAACCCTTTCATTGAAACCAGGTCTTCTGCATTAACAGGTGGATTCTTAACTGCTGAACCACCAGAGATCAATCTTTCCCAAAGTATTGGATGATTTTACACCCTGGGACTCACGTCACATCAGAATCAAGTGAGGCAAACATTGAACTTTCAGATGCCCAGGCCCCCTCCTCAGGCAATTTTAGTTTCTTAGGTATGATATGCAGCCCTGGAATCTCTATGTTTAATAATGTCCCAGGTGATTCTGAGATTTGAACAATCTTTAGAAGCATATGAAAATGAAAGTGTTAGTCATCCAGTTGTGTTTGACTCTTTGCAAACCCATGGATAGTAGTTCCCCAGGCTCCTCTATCCATGGAATTCTCGAGGCAAGCATACTGAAGTGGATAGCCATTCCCTTCTCCAGGAGATCTTCCTGAACCAGGGATCAAACTCCGGTCTCCTCTACTGCAGGCAGACTTTTTACTGTCTGAGCCATTAGGGAAGCCTAGAAGCATAAATATGTAGTCAACATTTTCCTTCCTTTCCCCTAAGTTTTTGCAAACATTTTAAAATTGACATCCAAAATGTTTTTATTGTAAGTGTAAACACAGCAAAGGATGTACCTTTGGGCATACAATAAAAATAAACCCTTTAAGTAATCAAACTAGGAATTCCCTGGCAAACCAGCGTTTACTGCTCAATGCTATCACTCTGGTGATCTGGGTTCAGTCCCCGGTCAGGAAACTAAGATCCTGCAGGAAGTCTCATGGTGTATCCATAAATAAATAAAACTGTTAATATCATGCTTACAAATACATCCAGAAGAATGTAAAGAGCATAGAGTTCAAAAATATATATATTTTTATTCATTTATTTGGCTGCCTCGAGTCTTAGTCATGGCATGCAGGATCCTTTGTCCTTTCTACTGCCCTCTGATATATGGGATCTTAACCACCATGTATTAAACGCACATTCCCTACATTGGAAGGCAGATTCTCAACCCATGGACCACGAGGGAAGTCCCTAGCCTTGGGTTTTGATACTCACCAACATTGCAGAAGGCCATGGCAAGGCAATCCAGCATTTTTGCCTGGAGAAGTCCATGGATAGAGGAGCCTGGCTGGCTACAGTCTATGGGGTCGCAAGAAGTCAGACACAACTGAGCAACTAGGCACAGCACTCACCATCAACCGTCTTAAAAGAGTCTAAAACGAGCTCTTTCTAATGGTCGGTTCTGTATTTTTTTCCCCTGCTTCATTGAGATGTAATGGACACATATTGTGTAAATTTAAGGTGAACACATGTTGATTTGATAAGAACAGTGTTTTTGATGTTATATCTGGTTACAACACTTGAGATCACGTTCATCAGTGAAGTTCATTTTTGTTCTAATTCAGTGACTCTGTTACCTTATAAGGAATGGAAATACACATATTTCTACTCTGAAACCCTCCCTCCCTCTATGTATCTGTGTGCACAGGGTTGTAAAGGCAGTGGGAAGGAAAGCTTGAGATATAATCTTGGTGGTGCAAAGGGGAAGGAGAGAGAAGACGGGGAGTGAGTGAGGAAGGCAGAAGGATGGGGACCAGGGTGTGACCTGACACCCCTGACCTGGTTTAAGAAAGCATGAGCCCCTGCCTAGAAAAAGCTCCTGGGGTTCAGCATGAAGATCCACAGTGAGGACCCCTGAAATCCAGCAGGTGCTGAGTCTTCAAGTGCAGATCATTTGGGAGTAAGCTTGCTTTCTGCTCTCCTCACCATGCCCACACGCCCCCAACCCACCACCCTTGCTCCCAGAAGAGGACAGGGGTTTGCTGTTTGCAGCTGGAGAATTTTCTGGTATTGGAGGTGAACCCCTGATTTTTCCATTCCTGATACCAGCCCGAGCTCTGTTGGAATAGCTATGTGGACCACCTTCCCCTGCCCTTAAGCTATTGAATCCCAAATAACTAAAGATGCAGATAAACTGGAGATAAGATGGTGGGCCTCTGGATGCCAGAGAGGGAAGTGGGGACTCTCACCACCCTGAGACCTGGAAAACAGCCCCTGGGTGGGGCCCTGCAGCCGCACCCACATTCTTTCCTCTCTTTAACAATTTGGTAGAAAGGTTTCTAGTTGAAAGATCCCATGGGGAAAAACTGGCTCAGAAACCTGATTGGAGCACCATTTGGATACTATGGATTGGATTAGAATGGGCTTTCAAAGGCTTGGAATCTCCTGATCCAGCCTCACTGAGAAAAGGCTTTTGGAGAGCCAGGTAGGAGTTTCATGGACACTGGACACAGGAAGCAGTGCTGATATTTCCAGAGAAATCTTTCTGGGGCGTGGAGACAGAGATACTCCAGCTTCATCCTCCAGTGGGACTCAGAATAAGAAGTGTTTAGCTGCACTGAGTCAACTGGACTTCAGGAGCTGGTGAGCCATGGGGTTTGGAATGCTTCATTTTGTTCTCTACAGCCATGAGTGTGCAAAATTGCTCTGTAAAGGCCTAGAGAGTAAACGGGCATTAAGCGCCAATGCAGTCTCTGCCATTAGCAGAGTGAAATAGCCTCGGGTACCCACTCCAGTGTTCTTGCCGGGAGAATCCCAGGGACAGGGGAACCTGGTGGGCTGCTGTCTATGGGGCCACACAGAGTCGGACACGACTGAAGTGACTTAGCAGCAGCAGCAGCAGCAAATGATCACGGCTGTGTTCCAATAAAACTTTATTTGTGACACTGAAATTTAGATATCCTATAATTTTCACATATCGCAAAATATTCCTTTGTTTGCCCCCAAATTAAAAAAATGTAAAAATATTAAATGTATTTTTAAAAGTTAAAAAAAAAAAAAAAAACTAAAACCTAAAAATCATTCTTAGCTTGCTCGTTGGGAGAAAAAGCAAACAGGAAGCAAGCCAATTTGTAAATTCCTGTTTAAACCATTTGCCTATATAATGCAGCTAGCATCCCATTAGTGACTTGTGACATGAATTTAGTAGGCTGGATTCTGCTTATGAAAAACAGAAATTTCCATTAAATCTAAGATGACATCAGCTGTAAAATGCAGCATTATTCCTTTTCTTTTTTTTTTTTTTTTCTGCCACACCCAGTGGCATGTGGGATCATAGGTCTCTGACAGGGATTGAAGCCATGACCCTGGCCTGGAAGTGAGGAGTCTTAAATACTGGATCACCAGGGAAGTCCCACAGAATTATTTTTCATACCACTATAAAATATACACATATATACATATGTATGTGTGTGTGTTCAGTTGCTTCAGTAATGTTTGACTCCTTGCAACACTATGGACTTGGAGAAGGCAATGGCACCCCACTCCAGTACTCTTGCCTGGAAAATCTCATGGACGGAGGACCCTGGTGGGCTGCAGTCCATGGGGTCGCTGGGAGTCGGGCACGACTGAGCGACTTCACTTTGACTTTTCACTTTCATGCATTGGAGAAGGAAATGGCAACCCACTCGTGTTCTTGCCTGGAGAATCCCAGGGACAGTGGAGCCTGGTGGGCTGCTGTCTCTGGGGTCACACAGAGTCGGACACGACTGAAGCCACTTAGTAGCAGCAGCAGCAGCAGCAACGCTATGGACTGTAGCCCACCCGGCTCCTCTGTCCATAGGATTCTTCAGGCAGGAATACTGCAGTGGGTTGCCATGCCCTCCTCCAGGGGGTCGTCCTGACCCAGAGATGGAACCTGCATCTCTTACATCTTTTGCATTGTCAGGAGAGACCTTTACCGCTAGGGCTATCATTTATACACAACCAAACAAACTATAATATGCTGCTGATGAAATGTGATCTGGTATCAGAAATGGTCAAATGTAAACTGTAGAATGTCCCTTAATGTCAATGAAACGTGTTAACAGCATGGAAGCTATCAACAAATGTATTATATGGAGAGAAATTGTGTTACAAACCTTTTATTTCAATGACCACTACTGCCCCTGTCAGCATCCAACTACATACTGGCTGACTTTCTCCCTTGCATGATACTTTTAATTCATTAAGATTTGGAATTCATTAAATGCTTGGAGAAATTGCTTGTCAGCTTCTTTGCTAAGATCAAGTGTAAGAACCTGGGGAGCCAGGAATTAGTGGGTCAAGCCTGTGGTACAGATAAAAGATTGTATTCATAACAGCTACTGTTTATTTATGCAGCAGATATGTAGCACTGACAGACACCAGAACTTGTTCTAGAAACAACAATACAGCAACCCAATAGCTCTGGAGTTGAATATGGCATGTGAGTTGGGGGAGGCTGTGATTTCTGACATCAGGGTCAGGGAAGCCTGGCAGAGATTGTGGACTGAAGCAGGTCAGGAGTTGGGTGACAGTACTTGAGACAGTGTCCAAGGCAGGGGGAGTAGCAGAAGTCCTGAGAAGGCCCTGTCCTCTCTCCTTGGTACCCTTGGGAGATTGGGTCTGGGAACCCTGCACCCACAGATACCAAAATCCATGGATGCTCAAGTTCCTTATATAAAATGGTATAGTCTTTGCATGTAACTTAAGGGGATGCTCCCACATACTGTAAATCATCTCCACATTCCTTGTAATACCTAATACAATGCCAATGCTGTGTAAATAGTTTCAAGTACAATGTACATGCTATATATATACACATACATGTATATGCATATACATGTATGTGTATATATGCATATGTATGTATTTTGGTATTTTGTATGTATGTATGTGTGTGTGTGTATGTATGTGTATATATAGTTGCCAGCATGAGGCAGGTTCAAGTTTTGCTATGAGAACTTTCTGGAATTTTTTTTTTTTTATATATTTTTGATCCATGTATAGAGTCTGGTGCCTTCTGGACTCAGAGAATGGAGGGAGTGAGGGGCACCCCCAAGGGACAGCTGGGGGCTCTTTTGGACATTTTATGTTGGTCAGCATTTCTGAGTGAGATTGGAGATCTATAAGCAAAGTGGTGCCTACCAGCTCTCCTGTAGAGTTTAACAGGAGCACTGGGGCCACTATGGGGAGACAAGGCAAAAGTAGGGTCTGGAGAAGGAAGTTTAAAATGATCATGTCACTTAACTGAGTTTGAGATGTTTCCTTATGTCTAAGGGTGTTAATAGTTATCTCAATGTTTCAGCTGATGATTAAATCAGGTACTAATTTTGTCTTTTGGAAGAAATATAATCATCACCACTTATCTGCAGAGAATAAGTTCCAAGACCCCCAGTGGACATCTGTAACCACACATAGTATCAAACCCTATATACACAATGGTTTTTCTATACAAACATACCTGTGATGCAGTTTATTTTATAAAAGAACAGTAAGAGATTGGCAACTTCCTAATAATAACAGGAAAGTGAAAGTGAAGTTGCTCAGTCGTGTCCAACTCTTTGCAACCTGATGGACTGCAGCTTACTATGCTCCTCTGTGATGGGATTTCCCAGGCAAGAATTCTGGATTGGGTTGCCATTTCCTTCTCCAGGGATGGAACCCAGGTCTCCTGAATAGTAGCAGACACTTTACCATCTGAGCCACCAGGGAAGGTGTAATAATAACATAGAACAATTATAACAACATATTTTTATAACAGTTTTGTGAATGTAGTCTCTATGTAAAATATATTACTGAACTAATTTCGTGATTTTTTTTTCACCCTAACTATGCACTATGCTCTGTGGCCATACCTTTTGCAGTTTGCAGTTTGACAGCAAAACTAACCCAGATTTCTTTTCTCTGCTTCACATTCACCACAGATATTAGCAACCTCAGCATACTTTTTTTTCTTTTTATATCAAATTGAGAACTTTGATCTTTTCACTTAAAGGTAGCACTTAAAGGATTCTCTCTGGCATGTCTAAATAACCAACATCACTCCACTTACGGTTTGGGGCCATTATTGAGTAAAATAAGGGTGACTTGGTCACAAGCTCTGTGACATCTCAACAGTCATTGTGGTAACCGAGTGACAAATGGGTGAGATGTGCAGGACTAAGTTCGATTCACATTTCTGGGCAGGAGGAAGCAGGATGGTGTGAGATTCCAATCCTACTCCTCAGAATGACATGCAATTTAAAACTTATGAGTTATGTATTTCTGGAGTTTTCCATTTAATATTTTCAGTGAACAACTGAGGGTTAACTGAAACCACAGAAAGTGACACCTGAGATCAGAGGGGATGACCTTGTTCTGTGGTTGCCTTTAGGTGGAAAAAACACTGGAAGGGGCCACTTGAAGCCAAAAGTGATTGTAAAATGGCCCATCTCTTCCTATGTGAGGAAGCACAAGCATGACCACAACCCGAGACAAAGACCGCAGGGTCCAAACCCAGAGATGAGGATAATGATGATGCTGAGGTCATCTTTGTTGGAGTGCAGCATGTCAATGAGGATGCTGAAACTCTCTTTGTCAGAGTGATTTCAAGTTCAAAGCCAGTCATTTCTAACATTTTGAACAGAGTGACCAGGGATGCATCTTCAAGAAGAAAGAAGGGCCACGTGAGTCCAGATCCCTCCTGCACATTGCAACCTGCAAATCTCAGGACCCCAGCATCAGAACCAGTGGCTGTATCATTAGCTTCTCAGTCTGAATGGGGAAGAAAAAACAGTCCTGTTATTTTTGAGCCTTCATCTAAACCTGATTATAAAACGAGCTCTCTGGAAGCTGTGCTTCACAATTAAGAATTGCTCTCTCTGCGGCCTCATTGTCTATCTGGAGCTAGTCTCTCAATAGCAGGCAAGGATGAAAGTCCTCTTAATTCAAAGCAATGTCCCACTTCAGATGTAAAATGTAACAGTGGGAATCCCAAAAGACCCAAACTCAGCAATGGAATCCCAGGGGGACCTGCCTCCACCATGGCCCCTGTAGGTATTTCTCCTACAAAGGACACGATTATGACCTTGGAAGGTCTCCTGACCTCACCGAGCCATGTTCACCGTGGGGCATCATTTTCACAGACTCACGCAAATGACCAGGCATGCTTCAGTCTTATGGATCCAGACAGAACATGTAGTTGGATGGGCTGGAGAAAACGGACTTTTTGACTCTTGCAAGTCAGAGCAAGACTGTTGATCCCATGAAAGGAAATCTGATCATGTTACTTGATGACTTTTACTATGGACAGCATACAAGAGATGGGCAGTCAGAACAGAAGACTCACACAGTCTTTAAATGCCTCAGTTGCTTGAGAGTTCTAAAAAATGTCAAGTTTATGACCCATGTGAGGAACCATCTGGACCTGGAGAGGCAGAAGGGTGACAGCTGGGAAATCCACACTACCTGCCAGCACTGCCACCACCAGTTTCCCACCCTGTTCCAGTTGCAGTGTCACATTGAAAGTGTCCATGCTTCCCGGGAGCCCTCCACGGTCTGTTATATCTGTGAATTGTCCTTCAAAACAGATCAGGTTCTCTTATAGCACATGAAGGACAGTCACAAACCTGGCAAAATGCCCTATGTGTGCCGTGTTTGCAATTACAGACTGTCAGCCTTGGCCAATGTAGAGGTACGTTTTAGAATATGGCATGGAAACATGAACAATTTGCTTTGTCTGTTTTGCTTCGAAATTTTCAAACTGGTGACATCCTTCATAAATCACACTTGGAGGCACTGAAATAAGAGGGTCTTTCCATATTCCAAGTGCTGGCTACAGTGTTTGAAAATGAAGGAAAAGACAGAGCACCAAACAAAGAATCATCAGTCTTTCAAAAAGCCAGAGCAATTGTGAGGGTTGCCTCCTGAAACAGAGGTCATGATCCAAACTTCAGTTCAGCTGGGACTGAGAGAGACAGCATCCATCATTGTGAGGAACACTGACTCCCAAGTGTCACCCAGAAAAACTACAAAGAAGATTGACTACAAACACAAAATATTCCAGACGTGTTGCAGCAAGGGATCTGGCTAAAAATTAAGTTCTACCCACCTCCAGAAATTCAAAAAAGCCCTATTGAGGTTCAGCCAGCTGTACATAGAGACCCTGCCTGGCTTTTGTTGTTCAGTTTCTCAGTCGTGTCTGACTCCCTGTGACCCTATGAACTTCAGTATGCCAGGCTTCCCTGTCCATCACCATTTCCCGGAGCTTGCTCAAACTCGTTCCGTTGGGTTGCTGATGCCATCCAACCATCGTGTCCTCTGTCACACCTTCTGCTCCTGCCTTCAATAGTTCCCAGTATCAGGTTTGTTTGTTTGTTTGTTTGTTTTTTTTTCCCAATGAGTTGACTCTTCCCATCAGGAGGCCAAAGTATTGGACATTCAGCATCAGTTCTTCCACTGAATATTCAGGGTTGATTTCCCTTAGGATTGACTGGTTGGATCTCCTTGCAGTCCAAGTGACTCTCAAGAGTCTTGTCCAACATCACAGTTCAAAAGTGTCCAGTCTTTGGTGCTCAGGCTTCTTTATGGTCCAACTCTCACATCCATACATGACTAGTGGAAGAACCATAGCCTTGACTCCACTGACCTTTGTTGGCAAAGTAATGTCTCTGCTTTTTAATATGCCATCTAGGTTTGTCACAGCTTTTATTCCAAGGAGCAAGCATCTTTTAAATTCGTGGCTGCAGTCACCATCTGCAGTGATTTTGGAGCTCAAGAAAATAAAGTCTGTCACTGATTCTTTGTTTCCTCGTCTATTTGCCATGAAGTGATGAGACCTTTGACTGTGTGGACCACAACAAACTCTGGAAAATTCTTAAAGAGATGGGAATACC
Source organism: Bos taurus (assembly GCF_002263795.3). Taxonomy (NCBI): domain Eukaryota; kingdom Metazoa; phylum Chordata; class Mammalia; order Artiodactyla; family Bovidae; genus Bos; species Bos taurus. The sequence continues at coordinate 28,319,747 of NC_082638.1, forward strand.
AGACCATCTGACATGCCTTTTGAGAAATCTGTATGCAGGTCAAGAAGCAACAGTTAGAACTGGACATGGAACAAGAGACTGGTTCTGAATAGGGAAAGGAGTATGTCAAGATTGTGTACTGTTGCCCTACTTATTTAACTTATATGCAGAGTACATCATTAAAAATGCTGGGCTGGATGAAGCACAATCTGGAATCAAGATTTCTGGGAGAAATAGCGACAACCTCAGACATGCAGATGCTGCCACACTAATAACAGAAAATGAAGATCCTCTTGATGACAGGGAAAGAGGAGAGTGAAAAGGCAGGCTTAAAACTCAATATTCAAAAAATGAACATTGTGACATCTGGTCCCATCACTTCATGGCAAACAAATGGAGAAAAAGTGAAAATAACAGCAGATCTTATTTTCTTGAACTCCAAAATCACTGTGGATGGTGAATGTAACCACAAAATTAAAAGTAGCTAGCTCCTTGGAAGAAAAGCTATGACAAACATAGATAGCATCAAAAAAAAGCAAAGGCATCACTCTGCTGACCAAAGTTGTTATAGTCAAAGCTACAGTGGCTCAGACAGTAAGGAATTCACTTGTAATGTGGGAGACCTGGGTTTGACCATGGGAAGGACATCTCTGTAGTCCAGTAGTAAGACTCAGTGCTCCCCCATTAGGGAGTCCAAATTCATTCCCTGGTCAGGGCATTAGATCCCACATACTGCTGCTAGAAATACTGCATGTGACAGTTAAAAATCCTGCCTCCCACATGCTACAGTGAAGACTGAAGAGTCCTTGTGCTGGAACTAAAACCAAGCACAGCCAAGTAAATGAATAAATATTTGAAAGAAAGAAAGAAAAAGATATGAGAATTCCCTGGTGGTTCAGTGGTTAGGACTTGATGCTTTCACTGCCAATGGCCAGGGTTCAACACCCTGGTTATGGAACTAAGATCCCACAGGTTCCGTGGCATGGCCAAACAAAAACCTAGAAAGATAAATACGGAGGAAATAACTCCCAAAGTTTGAAAATGAAGCAATATAACTTCACCCAGGCTGAGGATAGATTAAGGATTGCCAGGAACCCAAAGTGTGAAAGTGGCACCTCTGTAATTCACTACTGCTTCTAAGTCACTTCAGTCGTGTTTGACTCTGTGCAACCCCATAGGTCGCACAGCCCACCAGGTTCCCCCATCCCTGGGAACACTGGAGTGGGTTGCCATTTCCTTCTCCAATGCATGAAAGAGAAAAGTGAAAGTGAAGTCGCTCAGTCATGTCAGATTCTTAGGGATCCCATGGACTGCAGCCTACTAGGCTCCTCTGAGCATGGGGTTTTCCAGGCAAGAGTACTGGAGTGGGGTGCCATTATCTTCTCCATCTGTAACTCACAAGCTTCTTTAATATTGTGGTTTAGGCTCCTCCTACTCCTGCTTCTGAACCTGAATAACTTACTGGTCCTGAGAGAAATTGTTATGGGAAAAATAAAATACTTAAGCTGAATGATATTGAAAACAGAAAATTTTTGAGATGGAGATAAAGCAGTTTCATGTGTTAATGTGCATTACATTTGAAAAGAAGAAAGGTTGGCAAAACAATGATCTAAGTCAGTGCTATTCCCAGAAGTTTCTGCAGGAATAGAAAACTTTTAAATAATTGTTACATGTATGCCCTAATAAGGACAACAAGCTTTTCACATATATAAATGCCTATGTTTCTCTTCTCTGAGGTTACCTGTTTATATCCTTTATCTGAATTTTCAGATGGAGTGTTCATCTGGTAGGATTTTTTTTTTTTTGGCTTTGCTGTGAGGATTAAGGGATTTAGATCTTCAACCAGGGATGGAATCTCTGCTCCCTGCAGTGGAAGCACAAAGCCCTAACAACCAGATCACTAGGGAATTCTCAATGAATATGTTTTCTATGTCCTTGTCTAATATGCCACTTTGGAGATGTTAAAATGTAGCTAGTGTGACTGAGGTATTAAATCTTTGTGTGTGTTCAGCAGCTTCAGTCCTGTCTGACTCTTTGTGACCTCATCAGTGTAGCCTGCCAGGCTCCTCTCTCCATGGGATTACCCAGGCAATAATATGGGCAGGGGTCGCCATTTCCCTTTCCAGGGGATCTTCCTGAACCTGGGTGTCTTTTACATCTCCTGCATTGGGAGGCAAGTTCTTTACCACTAGCACCACCTGGGAAACCTCTTAAATCTTTACTTTAATTTAATTAAATTAATTTAAAATGAAAAGATATGGCTAGAAGAACAAGATCTTCCTTATAAATGAGTTTCAATTAATTTGTATACTCAGTAACTTGTGTTTCTCTTAGATATTTTCCTCAAGATGAGAGTCCATGCCCCTCCCCAAGTGTAGGCTGGGTTTAGTGACTTGTTTCTAAAGAACAGAATATGTCAGAGGGAAGGAGATAACTTTATAGCAGAGGAACTAGTGGTAAGTCATATTGATAGTATGAATCCTTGATGGGAAGTGATAAGAAAGATATTTTGCCTTGGAGGTATAGTTCTAAAAATATATAAACCCCAGTGCAACCAGGAGAAACATATCAAACCCATATTGAGAGTCATTGTGCAAAATGCCTGTCCCTGAAGGACTCCTGAGAATTGTCAAAAGTCATGTAAAGCAAGGAAAGTTTAGGAAACTGCTATAGACCAGAGTAAACTAAGGGAGGTATCTGTAGCTTTTGGCTATATATCCTCATGCAGTTCAGTATCCTGTATGGGAATATGAAACTGGAAAAGAACATTTTTGGAAAAGCTGGTAAAATTTGCATAAAACCTGGAACTTAGTTAAAGGTACCCTACTGAAAGATGCTGGAATAATTGTGAGGCTTAATGGAGGTCATTTCACAGATATATATTTTAGACATTGCAAGTATTTTGTCTACATCACACCCTCTTCATTTTGACTTCACTGGAATGGAAATCTAAAGTATGGTACACTTAACTGAATTGAAATCTTCAAATACAAAGGATCAATAATATTTATATTGTGTGATCTGACCATATGCAATCATGAGAAATTGACAAAGAAACATCTTTTAAAATGCCATTCATTTGGAAAATATCACTAACTACATTAATCCATAATATATATCTCCATGGAATTTTCAGGCAAGACTACTGGAGCAGATTGCCATTATTTTCTCCAGGGGAATCTTCCTGACCCAGGATCGAACCCAGGCCTCTTGTGTCTCCTGCATGGGCTGGAAAGTTCTTTCCCAGTTGAGGTACCAGGGAAGCCCATACAATATATAATCTTTGTCTTAAGAAGAGAATATTAGGATATACTTGAAGTGAATGATAATGAACAAACTATGCAGCAAAAATTGTGAGACACAGTTAAAGTTGTATGGAGAAACGATGGAAACAGTGACAGACTTTATTTTCCTGGGGTCCAAAATGATTGTAGGTGGTGACTGCAGCCACAGAATTAAAAGATATTTGCTCCTTGGAAGAAAAGCTATGACAAACCTGGACAGCATATTAAAACACAGAGACATTACTTTGCTGACAAAGTCCATCTGGTCACAGCTATGGTTTTTCCAGCAGTCATGTATGGATGTGACAGTTGGATCATAAAGAAGGCTGAGTGCCAAAGAATTGATGCTCTTGATCTGTGGTGTTGGCGAAGACTCTTGAGAGTCCCTTGGACAGCAAGATTCAGCAGTCAATCGTAAAGGAAATCAACTCTGAATATTCACTGGAAGGACTGATGCTGAAGCTGAAGATCCAATAGTTTGGCCACCTGATGTGAAAAGCCAACTCATTGGAAAAGACCTTGATGCTGGGAAAGACTGAGGGCAGGAAGAAGTGGGCAGCAAAGGATGAGATGGTTGGATAGTATCACCAACTAAATGGACATGAGTCTGAGCAAACTCCAGGAGATAGTGAAGGACAGCGAAGCCTGGTGTGCTGCGTGTAGTGAGTGCATGGGGTTGCAAAGAGTCCTACATGATTGACAGACTGAACAACAACAACAACAAATTAAAGTAAACTTATAGCATTACATATAAGAGAAATAAGAGTTACAAATAACTATCTCAAAAAGTTGTAAAGATGCGCAACAGAACAAACGTATAGCGATAAGAAGGAATGCAATTAATAAAGAATGAAAAATGAATATAATAGAGAAGAAAATATTGTAACAAAACCAAGACTTTATTCCCCCATATGACTACTAGGAGACTTCCAGCAGAACAGAGCATTTTAAAAAGACTCTGTAAAGGGCCCAAAAAGAACTATTTTAGGCTTTGCGAATATGATCTTTGACGATTGATCAAGTTTTCAGTCATAGACAATAACCAAAGGAACTGGCAAGTCCCTGTTTCAACTTTAAGGACACCAAAAATTGAACTTCACACAATTTTCACGTCAGAAAATAATATGCTTTTCGGTTTTCCTCAGCCATTAAAAACTGTAGGCTCTAAAATTAAAAAAAAAGAAAAAGAAAAAGAAGTAAAGCTCATTCTCAGCTCACTAGGCTGCTGCTAAGTCGCTTCAGTCCCGTCTGACTCTGTGCGACCCCATAGACAGCAGCCCACTAGGCTCCTCTGTCCCTGGCATTCTCCAGGCAGGAATACTGGAGTGGGTTGCCCTTCCCTTCTCCAATGCATGAAAGTGAAAAGTGAAAGTGAAATCGCTCAGTCGTGCCCGACTCTTAGCGACCGCATGCGCTGCAGCCTACCAGGCTCCTCCGTCCATGGGATTTTCCAGGCAAGAGTACTGGAGTGGGTTGCCGTTGTCTTCTCGGCTCAGCTCACTCTAGCTGTGCAAAATCGGGGGCAGGCTGCCCTGCATTGAGCAAAATGGAATTCCAAGAGAAGGGGCTTCAAGATCCAGGTGTACGGTCAAGTTTCTTAAGCAAGGGGCAGGTCACCCCTGAGGGCTGTGAGTGCTAGACACCATCATTGAAGTCCCCTGGTAGACTCGGAGGTCGTTCTCAGCCCTGTGCCCTGGCGACTGTGCAATCTATTTTCTTTTTTCCCCTTTGGTGAGCTGCGCAATCTTGACAGACCCAAGACACTTCAGATTCAGGTTCAGCCTGACTACGCCCCCAGCAGTTGCCTCCAGAGGGGGCCACCGCGCGCGCATGCGCGGAACTCGGCCTAGCGGCCAATCCGATTGCAGGCGTCAACACCTGGCAACCAATCGTCCTTGGCAGCGGACACGCCGGCAGTTGAAGCGGCGTCCCAGGCCTGAGGAGGCATTGTTCCCTCGGGCCTGCCTCCTCAGACTTAACCCAGGGACTGTTTTGGTGCAGGTGAGCTGCCGGCAGTTCTGGCATCGCCGCCCACGGGGACCGGTAAGGACTGGGGCCTGGTGCGGCCAAAGCGGTGCCAGAGTGCCCAGGGAAGGGTTTCTCAGATCCCCAATCTGGCGGGGCCTTGCTCGGCGAGACGGCCTCTGAGGGCCAAGGGAGCTTGAGGCCGGGCCTACAGGCCCCAGGCCCCTTTCGCCCTCTCCCCTCTCTAGTCTGGGTGGGAGCAGCTCTCCAGCAGCCTTCCTGTCCTAGGGGTGGGACAAGCCAGCTCGCGGAAAGGGCCTGTCATGCCCCCAGCCCCCCGCCCCTCCCAGGTCTCCTGTGGAACTTAATATATTTAAACACACACACATATACAAATCTTCACGCGGGTTTATGACTCGGGCCCAACCCGGTTCTGCAACCAGACACAGTCAGGCGGGCACAGCAAAAAAAAAAAAAAAAAAATCAATCTAGTGGCCTCTCCACTGCCGCGGCGCTTTGGTCGTTTTCCTGTTTGCTCTGCCTCTCCTCGGACTCCAGGGCTGCCCCTGTCCCTGGGGGCCCCGAGATTCAGGCCTTTGGTTCGGAAAGGTGGCAGATGAGGTATTTGTTTGTTTGTTTGTTTGTTTGTTTGTTTGTTACTGAGAGAAGGGAGGTGGGAGGAAGAAGCTCAGGGAAGAGGAGTTCAATCACTTGCTCTGGTTGAGTGTGAGACACCTGGTCAGCATCTGTAGGGTAGGACCAGGTAGGGCCTGGGGGATAGAATGTTTCAGGAAGAGGTGACTCACCCTGACCTTTCCCTCTGCCCGACCCCAGGATGTGACCTTCTCCTGCCTGGGAAGGGCACTCAGGTTTTCAATGTGCCCCTGAGGTAAGGTGACAGACATTTTTACAATAAGGAACAAAGTTGTGTCTTTCTTGCCTTCCGTTTTTCTCCTTTCATTCATGGGCTGACATGTTGCTGTGGAGAGAGAGTTCTCCTGGGGATTAGCTGACCCTGATTGCGGGTGGTGACTTCAGGGCAATCATGGTTTCAGGTCACTCTGAAGCTCTCTGAGTTGAAACATTAAAAGCAGGCAGGGAGGCTACTGGCTTGCTTTCTCCTGCATTCTTGAAAGAAAAAAAAAGTTAGAGCACCATGGGTTTTAAGCTGTGTAGAGCTGACTCCTACCACTTGGTGAGGCTAAAATGGGGCAATGCACATATCCTAAGGTTTTAGCTACAAAAGCAAAGTAATGAAGGTATGGGAATTCCCTTGTGGCCTGGAGATTAGGATTCTTGGCTTTCACTGCAGTGGTCTGGATTTAACTTCTGGTCAGGGAACTGGGACCCCACAAGCCAAGCAGCATGGCCAAATGAATAAAGTGGTTCATTCAAAGAAAATGTGTTCTGATTTAACATGTTTACATGGGATTACTTGCTCATTTTTGCACCTGTAAGAGCTTTATTTCATTAAGTAATTGAACTCCACTGGATGGGGGTGGGGGAGCATCTGAGTTCATTTCATGCCAGTAAACAAGATGATAGGTAGCTTTATGCCCAGCAACTTGTGCCTACAGCTCTGTTGCATAGTTATCTATTGCTGGTACAGCTTTGAACTTGACAGCATGTTTGGTTTTGGTCACAACATGTGGCTTCATAGGATATTAGTTCCCCAACCAGGGATCGAACACAGGATCCTGGCAGTGAGAGGGCTGAGTCCTAATCAAACCACTGGACTGCCAGGCAACTCCTGTTTTTAGGTGTTTTGGTTTGTTTTGTGTTTTTTAAGTTTTACCATATTTATAGGAGAACTCTTCTGTGTGTAAGTATGATGTGAATGATATTATACCTCGAACTGTTTGTGTTGTACATATTATCTCAAAATTGAATAGTTTGAAAAAACTTACACTTGATATCTATTGGTCTAGAATCCAGTTGGGTAGTTTAGCCTCAGGGTCCCTCCTGAGGTGGTAGTCAAGCTTTTATCTGGTTTGGCAACCTCTGAAAACTTGGCTTATTGAATGTAAGTTCTCTCACTTGGCTGTACTCATGAGGCCTCAGTTCCTCCTTCTGTGGGCCTCTCCAAGGGGCTGCTCGTGTGGAGGCTGCTGTCTTTTCCCAGAATGAGTGATTCAGGAAAGAACTTGCACCCATGATAAAGTGCAGTCTTTTTTCAGACGTTACACATCTTCACTTCTGTATTTGCTTAGTCTCACAGGTCAACCCTGTGATAGTTTGAGAGAGAACTACATAGGGGTGGGAATATCAGGACATGTGATTCACAGGGTCATCTTGAAGGCTGGTGACCATACCCAGTAATCCACCATGACAGCCTTTCTGCATATGATCTCAGTCTTGTTACTGTGAGCAAATTATTTGGCTTGTGTTCACTTCTTGTGTGCTGCTGCTTCTGCTGCTAAGTCACTTCAGTCATGTCTGACTCTGTGCAATCCCATAGACAGCAGCCCACCAGGGTCCCCCAGCCCTGGGATTCTCCAGGCAAGAACACTGGAGTGGGTTGGCATTTCCTTCTCCAATTCCTGAGAGTGAAAAGTGAAAGTGAAGTCTCTTAGCCCTGTCTGACTCTTCGAAAACCCCAGGACTGTGGCCTACCAGGCTCCTCCGTCCATGGGATTTTCCAGGCAAGAGTACTGGTGTGGGTTGCCATTTTCTACTCAATTCTTGTTTATTCAGTGATATTCTAGCAAGTCTCTTCTTTGTCCTGGATTAAGTTTTCTGTTTCTCTGGACGGTTCCCATCAGCAAACAGACTGACTATAATGTCACCTCTCATTAAAAATTTGTCTTTTGTGACACATCCTGCTTCTGCTTTTTTTTATTTTATGTTTTCTTATTATGGACTTCTGCAGAGTTGTTTGTAGAATTTTTTATCTCCATTTCTCTCATTTTCCTTTAAATCCACTCTTGTCAAGGTCACCAGTGAATTCCAAATGTTTAACTCAGTGGTCAATTTTTATTTTTTTTTATTTTAAAAAATTTTTATTATTATTATTATTATTTTAAATTTACAATATTGTATTGGTTTTGCCATATCAACATGAATCCATCATGGGTGTACACGTATTCCCCATCCTGAACCCTCCTCCCACCTCCCACCCCATACCATTCCTCTGGGTCATCCCAGTGCAGCAGCCCCAAGCCTCCTGTATCCTGCATTCAACCTGGACTGGTGATTCATTTCGAATATGATATTATACATGTTTTAATGCCATTCTCCCAAATCATTCTCCCCTCCCTCTCCCACACAGTCCAAAACACTATACATCTGTGTCTCTTTTGCTGTCTTGCATACAGTGTTGTTGTTACATCATTCTAAATTCCATATATATGTGTTAGTATACTGTATTGGTGTTTTTCTTTCTGGCTTACTTCAGTCTTTATAATAGGCTCCAGTTTAATTCACCTCATTAGAACTGATTCAAATGTATTCTTTTAAATGGCTGAGTAATACTCCATTGTTTATACGTACCATGGCTTTCTGATTCATTCATCTGCTGATGGTCATCTAGGCTGCTTCCATGTCCTGGCTATTAGAAACAGTGCTGCGATGAACATTGGGGTACACATGTCTCTTTCAATTCTGGTTTCCTCAGTGTGTGTGCCCAGCAGTGGGATCACTGGGTTGTATGGCAGTTCTATTTCCAGGTTTTTTTTTTTTTCTTATTTTTTTTAAGGAATCTCCACACTGTTCTCCATAGTGGCTGTATTAATTTGCATTCCCATCAATAGTGTAGGAGGGTTCCCTTTTCTCCACACCCTCTCCAGCATGTATTGCTTGTAGACTTTTGAATTGCAGTCATTCTGACTGGCATAACATGGTATCTCATTGTGGATTTTGATTTGCATTTCTCTGATAATGAGTGATTGTTGAGCATTTTTTCATGTGTTTGTTAGCCATCTGTATGTCTTCTTTGGAGAAATGTATATTTAGTTCTTTGGCCCATTTTTTGATTGGGATGTTTATTTTTCTGGAATTGAGCTGCAGGAGTTGCTTGTATATTTTTGAGATTAGCTGTTTGTCAGTTTCTTCATGTGCTATTATTTTCTCCCATTCTGAAGGCTGCCTTTTCACCTTGCTTATAGTTTCCTTTGTTGTGCTGAAGCTTTTAAGTTTAATTAGGTCCCATTTGTTTATTTTTGCTTTGACTTCCAATATTCTGGGATGTGGGTCATAGAGAATCCTGCTGTGATGTATGTCAGCGAGTGTTTTGCCTATGTTCTCCTCTAGGAGTTTTATAATTTCTGGTCTTATGTTTAGATCTTTAATCCATTTTGAGTTTATTTTTGTGTATGGTGTTAAAAAGTGTTCTGCTACTGCTGCTAAGTCACTTCAGTTGTGTCCGACTCTGTGCGACCCCATAGACGACAGCCCACCAAGCTCCACAGGCCCTGGGATTCTCGAGGCAAGAACACTGGAGTTGGTTGCCATTTTCTTCTCCAGTGCATGAAAGTGAAAAGTGAAAGTGAAATCACTCAGTCATGGCTGACCCTTAGCGACCCCATGAACTGCAGCCTTCCAGGCTCCTCTGTCCATGGTATTTTCCAGGCAAGAGTACTGGAGTCAGGTGCCATTGCCTTCTCCAAAAAGTGTTCTGCTTTCATTCTTTTACAAGTGATTGACAAGTTTTCCAGCACCACTTGTTAAAGAGATCGTCTTTTCTCCATTGTATATTCTTGCCTCCTTTGTCAAAGATAAGGTGTCCATAGGTGTGTGGGTTTACCTCTGGGCTTTCTGGTTTTTTTTCCATTGATCTATATTTCTGTCTCTGTGCCAGTACCATATTGTCTTGATGATTGTGGCTTTGTAGTAGAGCCTGAGGTTGTTATTTTATTTAATTTATTGGCAGCCTTTATTAGAGCAGTTCATTTCCTCCTCCCTGGGGAAAAAAAAAATGTTTCATTTGGATTATAGAATGCTTGTCTTTCCTGCTTCTCTTCTATGTACAGTTCTTCCAGATACAATGTGTGACCTTTGTGTCTGGCTTTATTCAGATGCCATGTTTTCTTTTCAAATATTTATTTATCTAGCTATGTGGCATGTGGGATCTTAGTTCCTAGCCCAGGGATGGAACCTGTGCAGAGTCTTAAACACTGGATCTCCAGGAAAGTCCCCTAGTTTGTGTATTTTCAAGATTCATCCATTTCTTGGCTGTATAGCAGCACATTTTTTTTTATGGCTGAATATGGTATAACAATATGGTATGTGGCTTACCTGTAGTCCATTGTGAGCATATACCACCATTTATTTATCCATTCATCAACTAATGGATAATATTTGGATGGTGTATTTTTTGTGGCTATTGTGAATAATGTTGCTGTGAACACTGTTTTTGCATGGACTCAACATTTTCATTTTTTATGGATATATACAAAAGAGTGAAATTTCTGGATCATATGGCTACTCTATATTAATTTTTGAGGTACTGACAAACCACTTTTCCAAAGTGATTGTACTATTTTACAGCAATTACATCAACAATATATGAAGATTCCTTTTCTCCACATCCTCTGCAGCACTTGTTATTATTCCTCTTTTTGATTACAGCCAACCTAATGGTAGGAGAAGGCAATGGCACCCCACTCCAGTACTCTTGCCTGGAAAATCCCATGGATGGAGTAGCCTGGTGGGCTACAGTCCATGGGGTCACTAAGAGTCAGACATGGCTGAGCGACTTCACTTTCACTTTTCACTTTCATGCATTGGAGAAGGAAATGACAACCCACTCAAGTGTTCTTACCTGGAGAATCCCAGGGACAGGGGAGCCTGGTGGGCTGCCGTCTATGGGGTCGCACAGAGTCAGACAGGACTGAAGCGACTTAGCAGCAGCAGCAACCTAATAGGTGTGAAGTAGTATCTCACTGAGACTGATTTACATTTTGTTACGGGCTTCCTTGGTGGCTCAGAAGGTAAGATGTCTGCCTGCAATGCAGGAGACCTGGGTTCGATTCCTGGGTTGGGAAGATCCTCTGGAGAAGGAAATGACAATCCACTCCAGCATTCTTGCCTGGAAAATCCCATGGATGGAGGAGCGTTATAGGCTACCATCCATGGGGTCGCAAAGAGTCAGACATGACTGAGTGACTTCACTTTCTTTCACTTTCAATCATGTTAAGCAGTATTTTTTGTGATTGTTGGCCATTTGCATATCATATTTGGTGAAAAGTCCATTCAAATTATTTTCCTGGTTGTTAGATTTTTTTTTTAATTGTTGTAAAAAAACCAAACATCTAACTTAAATTTTTACCATTTTAACCATTTTTACATGCTAAGTATATCACACAATTTCATCAGCCTTTTTGGAGAAAGAAATGGCAGCCCACTCCAGTATTCTTGCCTGGAGAATCCCATCGACAAAGGAGCCTGGTGGGCTACAGTCCATGGGGACACAATGAGTCATACACGACTGAGCAACTCACACAAGTACACACACACACACACACACACACACACACACACAGAGTCACAGTGTTGTTTTGTTGTTGTTGTTGTCATTTTTTTAGCTGTTCTATGCAGCTTAAATGACAGTTTCCTGGTTGAGAATCATACCCAGGCCCCTGATAGGAAAGTTTGGAGTCCTAACCTCTGAAATATCATGGAATTCCTTATCACATTGCTATGAAATAGATCTCTACACCTTTTCATCTTGCAAAATTGAAACTCTGTACCCATCACCTGTCCCATTAAACAACAACTCCTCTTTTCTTCCCTGTTTCCATGGACCCTGGACTCCATCATTCCACTTTGTTCCTTTCTATTGCTTGACTATATTAGATATTTCATATAAGTGGAAACATACACTTTTGTCTTTTTTATGACTGGCTTATTTCCTTTGGCTTGATGTCTTAAGTGATCATGAAGTTGTAGCTTGGGGCAGAATTTCCTTTATATGGCTTAATAATGTTCCATTATATGTATGTATCACATTTGATAGATGTTTAGATGCTTCCACCTCTTAGTTGTTGTGATTAGTGCTGCTTTGAGCATGGCTATGCAAATATCTCAAGACCCCATGTTAACTTCTTTTGAATTTATATTCAGAAGTGGAATTGATGAATCATGTGGTAGTTCTATTTTTAATTTTTTGAGGAGGCTTTAGACTGTTTTCTGTAGCAGTTGCACCATTTTAAAATCTATCCATAACACACAAGGTCCAGTTTCTGTACATACTTTCCAAGAGTTTTCCTTTCCTTTCCTTCCTTTTACCTTTCCTTTCCTTCATATGTAAACACACACACATGCACGAACAATTTTTTTCATATCCTTTCCCATTACTGTTTATCACAAATTATGAATATAGTTCCTTGTGCTACACAGTAGGATCTTTTTTTATCTATTCTATATATTAACATTATAGTTTGCATCTGCTAGTCACCAGCTCCCAGTCTATGCCTCTCCCACCCTTCCTCTCTTGGTAATCACATAGTCTGCTCACTATGTCTGTGAGTCTGTTTCTGTTTCACAGATAAGTTCATTTGTGTTATAGTTTATAGTCCACATGTAAGTGATACCATATGATATTTGTCTTTCTCTTTCTGACATCCTAAGTATTATTTTTAATGCTAATGTAGAGTCAAGTGTTTACTTGACTTCATTTTCAGAACATTTGTTGCTACTGTATAGAAATGTGATTGACTTTTAAAATATTTATCTTATATTCTTCAAGCTTTTTATTAATTCTAATACCTGTGGTTTCTTTGGGATTTTCTATATATAAAAGTATGGTATCTCCAATATACTTTGACTTTTTCCTTTCCATTCTGAAGGCTGTTTTTTTGTTTGTTTGTTTGTTTTAAGCAACAACAACAATTCCTTTTTCTTACCTGATTGCTCTGGTTATAGAACTGCCAGTACAATATTGAACCAAAGTGTGGAATAGACTTCCTTATGTTGTTCCCAATCTTATAGGGAAAGCTTTCAGTGTTTCATTATTAAGTATGATTTAGCTGTGGGTCGTTTATAGGTACCCTTTGAGAAAGTTCTCTTCTGTTCTTAGTTATTAAGTGGTTTACTTTAACCCCTATTATGAAAAGGTGTTAGATTCAGGGAAGTGCTTTTTCTGCAGGCAGATGTGTTTTTTGTCCTTTATTGTGTTAAAATGGCATAATGTCGATTGACTTTCATATAATGAACCAACTTTGCATACCTCCATAAATCCCACGTGATCATGGTATATAATCTTTTTTATATGTTGTTAGGTTTTGTTTGCAAGTATTTTGTTGAGGACTCTTGCATCTGTATTCATACAGAATATCCGTTGTGTGTGTGTGTGTGTGTGTGTGTTTGATGTCTCTGTCTGATATTGGTATTAGAGAAATACTGTCATGACTTTGCCTGATATGTGGGGAAGAGAAATGTGGAATGAAGGATGAAGCATTGTTGGATTTAAGTTTAGTCAGGATTAGAGGGAGAAATTTAGGATGTATAAGTGTGGCTTTGGGGGTGAGATTATCAAGAGAGTTCATTCTCAATTTTCTAGGCCTGTGTTAAGTGCTTGACATTGAATTATGCTGTTTGTTAACTGTGTATAGATACTTTATATTTGAATTTGCTACCTATTTTCTGTATTAACATTTATGAAATTAGTATGTGTGAATCAGTTGTAATGTGCATTTAAGATAACTTTTTTTCCAATTTTACTACAAAACAAGATGCCATTAAATAGCTGACGCTTTTTAAAAAGAGCTTAACCTTAAGTCTAAGAAATAAGCATGTTTGTCTTTAAGGTGCGGAAACACATTTAAAAGTTATAAATTTGCCCAAAAAGATGCAGCTGGTGTGTGATTAACTTAGAATTCCAGCTTAATCTTCTTTGACTCCAAAGTCCATGTTTCTAAACACTGTACAATAGTGCAGTTGTAAAAATACTCGTGCTTTACATGTGATTTCTCCTAATGATCAGTGGTGGTATTCTGTTTTTTCTTTTTCTTTCTTTTTTTTTTTTTTAATTAGAAGAGATTAAAATCAACATGGAACAAAGCTATTATTCTTGAGTCATGTAGACTTGTAGTCATAGGTTATTCATCTTTCATTTAGTCTCTTTGATGCTCAGTATCTTTATTTGTAAGATAAGGGTGTTTATAACTACCATAGAGTTTTGGAGATAACCAAATAGCACATTTTTCTGTACTTAACTAATATGTAGTATATTTATACCTAGGTGGCAGTTTATTTAAAGGAAGCACTGGGACTTGTGGTCACACCCTCCAAGAACAAAAAAGTATTTAAAATATGGAACCACCATGGATGTCATGTGAAGAAGAACAAGAGCCAGAACCACAGAAAAGCGAGGGAGAAACCAAACTAGTAAATGATGAAGATGCTGAACTCATCTTGGTTGGAGTGGAACATGTACATGAGGATGATGATGTGATCTTTGTTGGGATGACCTCAAATTCAAAACCAGTCATTTCAAACATACTGAACAGAGTTACCCCAGGTTCTTGTTCAAGGAGAAATAGGTATGGTCACTTCAGGAAAGATAATGCTCAGAAATTACAGCCTGTTAGTCATGTGACTCCTACATCAGAAGCAAAGACTGTCTTGCCACTTTCTGTCTCTGAATCAAGATCAACAGATAGTCCTATTATTATTGAGCCTTTGTCCAAAGCGGATTCTAAAAATATTTCACCACAAATAATGCCTAATAGCTTTTCAGAGTTATGTTCTCCTTTGATTACCTTCACAAGTTCATTGCAGCATCCAGTAGAAACAGCAGTTTCTGCAGGAGATATGGATAAAAGTCCTCGTGTATCAAAGCGACTTTCCACTTCTGAAACAAATAGCACAAGTCCCAAAAGGCCTACACTCAGTGATGGAGTTATAGGAGAACATTCTTTAGCTTTGTCCCTTTCAGGTACTTTTCATACAGTGACTACTCAGCAAAGCACACCAGACAGTGTTCATAACTCATTAAGCCATGTTCAGAGTGGAGAACCTTGTCCAACAGCTTTTCCAAAGGACAATGTTCATTGCAAGCCTGTAAGTCCTGTAGGGGGAAATGTATTGACAAAAACTGACTTTCCAAGTGTATCAAGTCAAAATAAGTTTGCTGATCCCACAGAAGGCAATCTGATTGTGTTACTTCGTGACTTCTACTATGGACAGCATATAGGAGATGGGCAGCCAGAACCAAAAACTCACACAGCCTTTAAATGCCACAGCTGCTTGAAGGTTCTAAAAAATGTTGAGTTTATGAATCACATGAAGCACCATTTGGAACTTGAGAGGCTGAGAGGTGACAGCTGGAAATACCACACCACCTGCCAGCACTGCCACCGCCAGTTTCCTACGCCCTTCCAGCTGCAGTGTCATATTGAAAGTGTCCACACTTCCCAGGAGCCCTGCACAGTCTGTAAAATCTGTGAATTGTCCTTTGAGGCAGATCAGATTCTCTTACAGCACATGAAAGATAATCATAAGCCTGGTGAAATGCCCTATGTATGCCAGGTTTGCAGTTACAGATCATCATTCTTTGCAGATGTGGATGCACATTTCAGAGCATACCATGGTAACACTAAGAACTTACTTTGCCCCTTTTGTCTCCAAATTTTTAAAACTGAAGCACTATACATATGTCATTATAGACAGCACTGGGCAAAGCGTTTTCACCAGTGTTCCAAATGTCGGCTACAATTTTTAACTTGTAAAGAGAAAAGGGAGCACAAGACCCAGTGTCATCAAATGTTTAAGAAGCCTAAGCATCTAGAAGGATTACCTCCTAAAACAAAAGTTGTTATTCAGGTATCACTGGAACCCCTTCAACCAGGATTGGTGGAAGTAGCATCCATTACTGTGAACGCATCTGATTATGAACCATCACCCCCCAAATCTAAAAGTAGGAGGTCAAAAAAACCCGGTTAAGTCTACTTTAAGTAAGTCTGAAGCAAGTATTTCAAAGTTATAAACTCCATTAAAAACAAAAAATTCAACTATAGCATTATTCAATAATAAATACAGAGAAACCAATGCGTAATTTATGTGTTTTTGTTTTAAATACATGAAGTATAGTTTTGTTTGAATATTGAGATGTTATTTAAAAATATGTTACCTCTTTTTCATACAGTTGTCTTAGCACTAAAAAGTATGTGTGCGTGTGTGCGTGAGAGAGAGAGAGAGAACGAGAGAGGTGGCGAAAGGAAAAGTAACAGCCTATTTTGGTATTTCATGTTATTTGAAAGCTCTGCTATACGTATAATCTGTAGAGTGTTTTAGCAACGTAATTTTCAACTGTTTTCATGCCTTGACTATCTCAATATTAACTATATAGCCAGATTGGAATGGCTTTGTTATTGTATGTTCCCTTGTGCTGCTGAACTCTCCGAAGTGCCTCTGTTGTGCTGATCTACGATAACCTGGCTCCAAAAGCCTGGTGTGGAGAAGTTGATGGAGAAGCTATGATGTGAGTTGGGACCAGACATGGGATTTAGTCAGTGGAGAGCTGTGGCTTCTTGTCCCATTGGAGGAAGAGGTATGCATTCCCTCCAGGCATGGAGCCAAGGCAGAAGGAACACTGTCTCAGAGTGTCTTTACCTAGCCCAGGGACATCTCAAGGAAGCCAACCATTTAAATGCCTGTGTTTGGTGAGAGGCCCCTGCAAGCATCAAGCAGGCCCTGTGTTATCATTGACTGCAGTTGGGGAAGCAGAGATAGTTAAGAGAATGGGACCTGGTTCCTGTGGACCTCCTGTTGAGTGATCAAAAGGGGAATTTGATTCATTCCATCCCCTTTCCCATTTGGCTAGCCTTTAGTCACAGTGAAGTAGCCATATCTGTCTCAGTCACAAAAGTAAAGCAAGTTAAGATTCCCAAGTAAAAAAGCCTTGACATCCAGTTTGATTTGTACTGGACCCATAGTTTTAACTGAAAAGGATCAAACACAGGGAATCTGTTCAGTTTCTGAATTGGGCTAAATTTAGTTCTCTTACCCTTAAGCTACAATGGAGTTGTGTGAGAATAGTAAATGTAGTGGATACAGAGGGTCCAGGGTGATTAAACCCTCTATAGAACTTTTCCTTACCTTTTCCAGTTACATGTATCTTACCCTAGTTGAACATGTGAAGATTTCAGTTTTGTATCTTATCTTGCCTTGAACACGAATGTATTGCAGTTAACAGCTAATTCTTTGTGTGGGTAATTTCCCATTTTATCAAACTAATACTGATTTTCAGTCTTTCTTGACACCGTCTGATGTGCAGGAATTGTCTCATTTATTTGTGTAATTATCACGTCATAGAATTATTATCCTTCCTCTACTCTATCCAGCTATCTAGTCTGTGATTATACTTGTGGAAACCTTTTTTCTTGCGGTCTCCAAGAGCTCTTTCACAGACCTGCAGGGTACCCTCTAAATATTGGTTCCTGAACATCAGCACACTTGGCTTCCTCTGTGTGTTCCTGGAGTTGAGTCTCCTCCTGGAGTTGAATGCCATACTTTCTCCACTTCTGGCACAGTTACCTAGCAATCTCTGTGCACCATTCAAGGAAACTGGGATCCTGGCTGTATACCTATGCCAGGAGAAATCTCTCCATTTCCTCTTCCTTTCTCCTCCTCTTTGTCTCTCCCCACTATTTTTCCCCCTCCACAATTTATTTAAATGCTCTAAGCTTTCACAGAACCCTGGAAAGTGGTAATCACCAAGGTATTAGCATCCATCTCAGAACGGAAGAGGAAGGACTACAGATGACTAAGCTAGAGTAAGCCTATTGTCTCCATTTTAGGTAATTTCTTGAGTGTAAATTCAAATACAAGTAGATTGTATTTATTTATTCAATGCTTGATTGATTGGTTTGCACTTTGAATATATTACTAGGCCTTTCCAGTTAATTTTCTTGGGCCCACGCACTTTGCAAAGTGTCAGCTTAAACCACTTTTAGGTGTATAAAGTGTGTGTGTGTGTGTGTGTGTGTGTGTGTGTGTGTGTGTGTGTGTGTTCTGATCTTATGTGAGAACTCTATGTATAAATAAATGTACAGACTATTGCATTCTTATCTCCTTTATTCTATTTCTATAGTAAAAATATGAAATGTTTTCTTTATATGTTTTTATTGTTGCTTAGTATTTTGAACACAGTTACTGTTGTTTGCTCTGAAGTATGCTCCTAAGGAGTACAAGTTGTATTTATTGCCAAATAAAAAGGTCCCAGTGATATGGTCCCTGACTACTTCCTCTCTTCCATTCTCTGTCGTTTTACTCTACTATTTTCCCCACTGGTGCCCTGTTTTTGACAACACTGGCCTTGCTTTTCCTTAAGCAAATACATTTCTTCCCAACCCAAAAACTTTGCAACTGCTGTTCTTCTGGAAATGCTCTTCCCCTAGGCCTGCATGGCTTGCTACCTCCCTTGTTTGAGCTACACCAGTGGTGTTCAAATCACACAATGAAATCCTCAACCCCCTCCATTTCCTCCTCCTCCTTAAAGGCACTTTAAGTCTCTACTCTCTGCTTACCTCTCCAGCCTAAATTTCCTACTTTACACACACACACACACACACACACACACACACACACACACACACACACACACAAACTGAGAAGAGATAATAACATCAGGGCTTTGCTTCTTATAATTAGCTTGAGTCAGTTTCTGTGCCTGCAAATAAAATATAGTTAATAGTGAGTTGAGTTCTTTCAGGAGCTTCCTCTGTTTTTCTGTTGATACCTCTGTATTTTTTTCAGGCAATGACACTTTGTTTTGTTTACAAATGTATTGAATATCTGTCAAGATCACTATTTTGTTATTGCCCTTTGTGAATTCCTTGTCTACTTTGCTTGTTCTTTCAGGTAAAATTTATTGTTTTATTAATGTTGCCAAAACATTCTAAGTAAAATTACTATTTATAGAAATAAAATGTTTTTTACAAAAATATTTCTGCTGTCCATATTTTTACAAATAACATGGCATATTTCTATTTTTTTTTCATAATCTTATTGTGTTTGCCACAAATTCTAAACACTGATGTGTAAATGGGTTTTCTTGTTCTTAGTACCATCAAGGGCAATGAGGATATGGCTTAATGAATTTCTATTTCTGTTTTTAGATTTTAAAGAGAATTGTTTTATTGGGAAGTTTACATTATCTGTTGAGACATTTCCTTTTCTATCTTTCTCCCTTCCTTTCCTTTTCTTCCTTTCTTCCCCTGACTCTCTTCCTCTTTCTTTCCTTCCTTTTCATTCCCCAGGGTTTTGCTTGACTGGATCTTTCCTGAAACAAAAGTAATTCCACTCAGATTTGAACATTATCGTTTCAGAACCACATTCCATTTCTCATTTCTAGTACTGGAATTAACCTCCTCTTCCCCTTATTAGATTGCCACAGTTGTATCAGTGTTTCTGATTTTGTTTTTCCAAGAAGCAGCTCTTGTTTTCTTAAATACATTAAAAAAAAAAAAAAGTCGGATCTCAGGTTAGTGCAAATCACTCAGGAGGAGAAGGGCTTGCCTTCACGGCAAGGATAAGCTTCTTGTATGAGTGCTGGTGTCCAGACAGTGGCAAAGGGGAACAGCACCACTTAAAGAGACAGAGACTCATATACACCAGCCCTGGTACATACATAGAAGGATTGCCCAAAACAGTGCTATGCCAGAAGCAGAGATAAAGAAACACAGAGTGAGCTCTGTACCCTAAGGCTCTGGTGTCCCTGAACAATGGGGATCAACTGTTGCAAACCGTCGGGTTTTTCCCCACTCCGCTAGCATCTGGACAGCAACAGGTACTCTGTCCCATGGAGAAAAGTATCCAGCCACTTGGAGCCCCTGTGTACGATTTGGATACTCAGGGAGAGCTCTCGGTTATTGAAGGTCCTGTGGGACACAGGAGTGTGTTGTTCAGATTGCGGAGCAGGAATCCGTGGTTGAAATTTCCAAATGCAGGTCAATGACAGCACCTGGGGTAGCGGCAGATGCAAAATCTGCTATCTCCCTAAAGCAGAATCTGGCCACGTGGTGGAGCTGGAGCCCAGGAACCGCGGAAGATGTCCTCCGGTCTAGGGGCATGTCCATAAGGGTGCCGTCCAGTACCCTCTCAGCCATTGGTCTAGATTTGGGCCAGCAGCATGTGCGTGGCTCACAGCCTAGGGCAGTGCCTGTTTGGCTGATGTACCAGAGCCTGTTCACCCCGTCCTGGGCTGACCACCACCCCTTTCTTCAGCCTCAGTCCACCACAGACACACCAACCACTGCCTCCCGACCATGCCTCTCACTCCCCACCCCGAAAAAGCAAGTTGGCCCCACAGGTTTTTTGCAGCCTGGGCCGCCATTGCACACCACTTGCTTTGGTGCTCTTATGTCCCATCCTTTCATATCTGACCCAGCCTGGGGTCATGGTCAGGGCCAAGAAGAGCATGAGAGGTGGTCAGAGGAATGTCGGAGTGTCCTGGGACCCCAGACCTTCTTAATTGTGAGCCCGGGTGCTCATGGGGATGGGGCCCTGAAGCCTGCCCTTGTGATGCTGTGCATGGCTGCGACCTTGCAGCCACCAGTTGTCACACCAGGCGAAGATGCCACTCTCTTCAGTGTGGAGGCAGCAGGGGACCTGCTGGACAGGACCTCTGCCCTGGTGGACAGAGACATGGCGCAGATCAGGCGGATGTTCCAGCTGCTTGTGGAAGACATCATGGAGGAGGTGGAGGTTTTGGCTGATGAGAAGCAGCAACAGGGGTCCTCCCAAGACTTGGATGAGAAGATATTAGAGGAACAAGGCCAGCAACGGCCGGGAGGCCTGAATGAACTTCTGGCGCTAGATGCGCTTCGGGCTCTGGCCACCCTGCAAGTGGAACTGAGCTCTGACCATGAGAAAAACTGCAGGGCCTAAGTTTAGTTCATGTGCAAGAGCCATCAGAGGAGGAAGTGTGACTTGGCTCAGAGGAGTGCCATTATCCAGGGCATCCCTGGCTTCTGGGTCAAAGTGGTATCCTTTCTGCTGCTCCTTGGGGTCTGCTGCTCAGGAGGAGGAGGAGGTGCAGGGGCAGGAGCAGGAGGATGGGTGGGGGCGAGGGCGCAGGATGCGTGCTGGTGGACCCTGAAGGAAGTGTGGTACTGGGCAATTGGCAGGCTCCACAGGTACAGCTGAGTAGAGTTCAGGCAGGGCCTCACCTGTGAGTGTTGCAGTCATGACTTTGTGTGTCTACTTCAGGCCTGCATCTGAGGAGGAGCAGCTCCGAAGCCTCTAAGTCAGGAATGACCAGAGTCAGTACCCCAGAGCAGCCTCAGCAGACAGTTATTATAAATGTGGATGATCCCAAAAATAACTGACATGGGAGTCACACACACACACACATAAACATACACAAACACACACCAACTCCTTTGCTTTCGGACATGATTTGTTACAACGACTGCAAGTTGTTTGACCACGTAAGCAATGACATGCCACTACTCAGCATACACAAGTCTGGAGAAGAGTAGGGATCAGAAACAGCCCCTTCTTGGGGAATGCAGACCACCTCAGATACAGAACACCACAAGGAACCCAGAGCCATGAGCGTGCCTGATGGTATGGCAGGGCCTGAGGACAACCGTGGTGGCTGGGCAAGCAGAAGTGCCCAGAATACTTGATGATGACTGTTCCAGTGTCCTTCCACCCCAGACTAGGGCTGATGTTCCTGGCTCTTCTTGGCCTAGTATGTGGCTAATATGGCTCCTTAACCTAAAGCAGATTATGAACCACCCTCAAGTTTCTGTCATCATCAGCGACCAAGATAAAGACTTTCTCAGCTACCTGATCAATTTGCAGGTCAGTGAGGGAGACTGAAGATGGGTGGGTATGGGACTTGGTGGGGAGTGGGAGGATCATGTTATCCATGTTCCTACACTGTGAGAGTTTGGAGAGGCTTCGTGGAAGCTGTTAATGGGAGGCAAGCTGAGGTCCCTAGAAGCTTGCACCTTTCTCTTCTCCCTATCCTAGCAGGTACAGGTGCGAGCCATCCCTGGTCCCACAGCAAGTTGATCTTTTCCTTTAGGTATAACCCCTACTTTTTGAACACAGTGATCATTAAGGAGTATTACCTTGACATCACTGATAAAACGTGGCTCCTGGGGTGATGAGTGTGGGTGTGCAAGGGTGTGCATGATTCACCTGCGGGATCCGCACCTGTCTCCCCTGTCTTTCTTCAGGGTAAAGGGCACATCATTCCACACCAGTCCATTGGTTCTGGGACTTTGAACAGGGAGGACCCAGCTGCAGGCTGGTCACCAGGAACCTTAATTTTCTCAACTGGTTGTCAGGCCACAACTGCCCAGAATCAAACAGGGTTGTTGAGGTGGACTAGTTTTGGTCCTGCATACAGTTGATGCTTGATGTTGGAGTTCTTGGCTGCTCATGGGAAGGTTCGGGTCCTGGTCAGCCCAGAGGTGACATTCCTTGTGTTGCCACCAGATAATCAGCTAAGACGAGTAGGGTGATCCCCTGAAGTACTACCCCAGCAGGGAAGATTCTGCCGTGAGTGGTAACTGACAGAGACACATGTGGTAAAGGGTCTGGAGGTGGGCCGTGAAGGGACAGCCATGTTGGAGTCGTGACACTGTCCTTTCCCAAATGGGGATGCTCAGGCTCATGCAAGCTGGCTGAGGAGCATGAATTTGGGCCATGCATATAGCAGGTCGCCTGCTGAGGCTAGGGCCTGAGCATTCAGTGTGTCTGTGAGTGAAACAAGTCTCCCTCAAATCAGTTGTGGTTGTAGCATAAGACTCCTAGGTGATACTACTATAGGCAGGGTGAAGTAAGTTTCTTTTTCAGAATCATCCTGTTGTGGGTCCTCCCATCTTCTGGCCTCCTGTTGCTCACTGAGTTTGACATTGCTTGGGCCCTTCATTCCTGTCCCTTAACCTGGGAAGGTCTATCATTGAAAGGGCATCCTGTCTGGGATCCCAGTGCACCTGTGTGCTGACTTTGGGTTCTTCTGTGAATTTCCACATGCACCGCTTGGTGGCTCACAAGCACCACACATGCTGCGCTGGAAGCGGCTTCAGGCTACCTTGGGAAAATATGAAAGAGCTCGTGGAGGAGGTGAACAGGAAAGAGCTCGTGGAGGACATGAACAGGGAGCCACAAGGGCAGGGCATGGTGCCCACCGACTACATCCCTGATATTGCAGAGACCACCCACCCTTAGACTGGGGACACCTCATGCCTCCACTTATGGTAACTAGGCTCCTCCTCTCCTGTCACCTTCATCTCTGTGTCTTCCCTGGGCTACACACACAAACACACACACTCACAAACACAGCCGACATAGGCACATGCGTGTATACACACACATGCTCGGCACGGAGACACAAACACAATCAGGGAACACGGGCTTCTGAAACACATGAGTTTCCTGTTTGCATTTGTGTTCCTGTGCCGAGCATTTGTGTGTATACATGTGTGTGCTTTTGTCGGCTGTGTTTATGTGTGTGTGTGTGTGTGTGTGTGTGTGTGTGTGTGTGTGTCTGGCCCAGGGCAGACACAGAGATGAAGGAGACAGGAGAGGAGGTGCCAAGCAACCAAAAGAGGAGGCACGAGGCGTCCCCAGTCTAAGGGTGGTCGGTCGCCGTATCTCTGCAGTACCCTGTACAGGATGGGAACGGGGAAAGGATGGCCAGTGATAACTCCAGACCGTGGCTCCAGAAATCTGCAATTAGACCAAATATAAGACAAGCTCACCATTTCTACTGTGTTGTTGTGTGTGTTTGGACCGGGAAGAGGGGATGCATGGCCTGAGGATTCACCCAGGACAAATCAGGTGGGGTAGGGCTTTGAGACCACTGGCTTTGGAGCCCTCAGCCTGTGGTCACATGGGCCGGCCTTTGGAAATGGTGGATGTGGCTATGGCAGGACTGGGATGGTGAGGAGGCTAAGGTCCTGCAGAAAAGGGCAGAGACCTGAAGGAGAAAGAGCCACAGATTGTCTGCTGCACTGGAGACTTGTTCCACACACGTAAGGAGAACTGGAAAGGTCCTGGGCTGTACTGCCCAGGATCAGCCCAAAAGCCAGCATGCTATGTCCATGAGAGTGGCACACACTGACACAATGTGACACAAAATGGAAGATAAGGTAAGGCAGGCTGTCTGTGCAAAATGACAAGCCTCCTAGGAGAGACAGGATGTGAGCGTGGCATGCCTCCAGGCACTTCCAGCCTCCCTGGCAGTGCAGGTAGGCAAAGAAAGTGCAGGGCCTAGTGTACGTGTGTGGCCCTCCGCTGGGTTGTGCCTGTGAGGGAGGGAACAGGGAGGAAGCAAGGGTGGTGGGCTTATTGCATGTCCCAAGGGAACTCAGGGGAGGGGAGATGGGGAAGCCCCTGGGGGTAATTTGAAGCCTGCTGGTTTTCAGGGTCCAGGGTCTAGGCAATAGCGGTCCTGCCAAAGATACCCCATGGTGTGTGCTGAAAGTCCTGACGTGAATTCCTTCTTTCCTCTGGGGTCATGCCCCTGGCTCTGGGGTCTAGAGGGGTAAAGGTGTGCATCTGCATCTGAGAGAGGATTGTGGCTCTCTCTCTCTGGAGCAGATTCTCTGATTTTGTCATAGGGGATTTGCACCAGGTAACACTCAGTGGGACCCTGCCTTCCAGGTGACTGTCTTGGATGTCTTTGGGCCCAACCAGGGACAGGCTTCTTTGGCACTTTGGCTGTTAGGAAAGCAGATATACCTGATTGTATGAAGACCTACCTGGGCCTAATGAGAGCAACTGAAAGGGAGTCTTGGCATTTAGTCAATCAGTGATGTCTGGGTGGTTCTAACACAGTTGGTGCTAAGTTACAGAGTCAGAAGTGCAACCTGAGATGAGCAAGTGAAAGAAAATAACCAGGACAAAGAAAGTTGGGTGCTTACCAAAGTTCATGTTCCTGGAGAAGAAAGCGTGTACTTCTGCATATGTGCAAATTTCCTCTCAGGGATGTTACTGTGTACATGCACATGCACACAAAGAACCACCTGCCAGTACGCTTATGAGTATGAGCTGTCGGAAGTGACCTAACCAGGTAATGGGAGTTGAATAGCAAAGCATGAACGTCATAGGGAAAGACTCCACCTAGACTCCAGCCAGCAAAAGCACTGAAGTCAGGGTACCAATCTCTGTTATCCCACCGAGCAAGCAAGTTCTAAGTGGAATCAGAATGGTGCACCAAGGATGCCTGGCAGAAAGGAGAGGCAGGAGGAAAGTGCCTGTGGGCGACCAGTGAGAGTTCAAAGATTCCAAGACACAGAACAATCAGCAACCTCAGACAAAGAGGCCAAAGTGGGTGACCACACAACCCCTTGACCACCCGGCTACAAGGGCCGTTCTGTCCTTCTGAAGTGCCAGGCATACTTTCCCTGACATTGCCATGAGCATGAGTAAGGTTTGCCTTTTTTGTGTGCTTTCAGTGATGGACCAGAAGTGCAGCATAAGGACCTGCTACCTGCAGAGTCTTCCAGTTTGAAACATCACTAATTGAACTCTTTGCAGAACACATATATTGGTATCAGGACTACAGGATGGATGGCTTAGCTTGATCCTCTTACTGCTCCTGGCCCCACAGGCTTGGGCAACTAGGCAGGCTTGGGTGTGTTCTCACATGGAGAACAGAACCACATTTGCTGTGAACCACCTCAGGAGATCCCATGCATGCAAAGGTCATGCAGAGAAGACCTGACAGGCAAAGGTGGATCAGGACTCGAGGGATTACCTGGACCTGCTCAAGCATCTGCCCGAAACCAAAATCTGTCTCTACTGTTTACTATATTATGCCTTTCACCAATTATTTTGACATTAACAGGGGGCTCTCCCCGACCACCTTTCTCTGAAGAAAATCAACGTAAGGCTCTAGTTAATAAGTCTCCTGGGCTTGAAAGGAACATTTTAATTCCAACCCCTCTGTTACTATTTTGGCTTCCTTGGCAGGTTTATCTACACTCTTGTAACTAATGCACATGATTGTTCACAACACCCCAAGCATAATATTTTAGTAAAAAAAAAAAAAAAAAAAAAAACTTTATTAGAATAATACTGCATTGTTGAGCCAATGTTTCCTCCCGAATTTCCTTGTCCTTTACCCAATTTGCGCCTGGGAGGATATTAGCTAATATAGTTGGTATGCAAGAAAAACAAGCAGTAGCCTTGGTATTAGCAACATAAGACCCTTGAGTTAATAAGTACTTTCTTTGTTGTAACCCACTGCACCTTTGCTTCATAAGAATGTAACTCTGTTTCCTGAGGGGGACTACAGACTGGAAAGATAAAGGGAAAGTAGGTTTTCAGGTTGACCAACATTTATCAAGAAAGAGTCACAAAATGTTAACAGGCCATGGGGCCAGAAGATAATGTACATAACATAAGACCCTTGTTTGTGAAAGCTTTGCAAAAAATGTCCTGGTTTCGATAAAGGTAAAACTGATGGAATGTTGAGCTGATTCTGCATGACTTTGTATCTTTCACTTCTGGAAATATGTAACTCAGAGTATAAAAGCCCCTTTTGAAAATAAAGCTGCAAGACCCGTTTCACCTAAGCTGGGTCTCCCCTGTGTCATTCTGTCTCTCTTCTCTCTCTCTCTCTTTCTCTCTCTCTCTTTTTCTCAGCCAGATTCCCTAGAGCACAGAGGCTCTCTGAGTTCACTTTTTTGCCCAGGCTTCTAACACCCAATCGAGAAGGTGCTCTGCAACTTCGCTCCATCGAGAGGGTGCCTGTGACCTCCATGAACACAGCAAGTGCTGTGTCAAGGGCTTTATTGCCTTTCTGTGTAAACCAAGGAATATCAGCCTCTTTTTCTCTCCTTTACGTTCTCTCTTTTTGCCCGGGCTTCTAACACCCAATCGAGAAGGTGCTCTGCAACTTTGCTCCATCGAGAGGGTGCCTGTGACCTCCATGAACACAGCAAGTGCTGTGTCAGGGGCTTTATTGCCTTTCTGTGTAAACCAAGGAGTATCAGCCTCTTTTTCTCTCCTTTACTTTCTCTCTTGCTGAGGGTATCCCTGAATCCTGCTGGGGCTGGACCCCAGCAAGTGGCGCCCAGAACAGGAACCTGAAGTTAAGTCTCCCCATTGTCCAGTTTTGGGGCGGCTAGGACTCCACTTAGGGTGCTGCAAACCACTTTGCATAAGATAGGTAGGGTGAGGAAGAGTGGGTAGTGTTGAATCTTTCCTTGAAGACAGAAATCACTGACACGGGTAACAACAAATCAAAAGAACAACAACCCTTTATAGGAGTAATCTTGCAATTGTTAAATAAAAGAGGAATTAAAGTTAAGAAGGCTAGTATTCAATCCTTTTTTACATTTGTACAAGAGCAATGTCTTTGATTTCCAGAAGAGGGCACTGATAACCTAGATACCTGGGAAAATGTAGGGAAACAGGTAAAAATTTATTACACTTTGCATTGCCCAGAAAAGGTAACCACTGACACCCTTTCTCTTTTTAATATGATTAAGGATGCTTTAGATCATGCTCATAAATCTGAAGAGTAAATAATTTGAGACCATAATGTCGGGCGGTTAGGATTGTACCTGCCTAACTGCCAGCAGGGTGAAGAGGGTACAGAATGAATAAGAATATTATCTAGAAAAATAGGTTTCTCTGCATCTAAGAATAGACAAATGTTTATTGAAGTATTACTTCACATGTTGGCCAATAGAGGCATTAAAAAAACCACAGGAAGACTGTCTAAATTTCTATGTTTGTTTTATACTTTGCATAGGCCAGAAAATATTCCTTTAGATGCGTTTGCTCTGTGAAACATGATTAGAAATGTCCTGGACCCTTGTCATGAGGCTGTTAGACAGCCTATATGGGAGGCTATAGCGGTCGGTGGTGGGTCTCCACTTTTGCGCAGATCATATTTTCTGCCATTGATGAACAGGAGGGGGCTTACAGGACCCTACGGTCAGGCGCCCTGGTGAGCCCCCTCCCCCTCTGCACAAACCTTTAAAGACTTATCTACCACTTTCTGATTTAAGGTGATCGCCGCCACCTTCCGTTTGCGCCTCCCAAAGCCTGCAAAGGTCTTGTCTAAAGCTGAAGAAGATAAAAAGTGTTTTGCACAACAGAACTATTAAAGCATACGCATACACAATATGCAGAGCATACTCCTTGGAGAAAACCCCTCAGGGGGGCCTCACCCAGGCTAGGAGAGAAGCGGAATGGTAAGGGGTTTTAACAACAATATTAACCCCGGACATGCTGGTTACTCCAATTGCAACGGGAGTGGCTGGCCCCCTACCTGAGGGTATTGTACGATTTGTGCTTGGGCGTAGCTCGCTGTCTTTTCAAGGAATTTCACTGGTGCCTGTTGTAGTAGGTTCTGATTATAATGGGGAAATTAAAGTTTTGATCTTGCCACTTACCAAAACTGTGCAAATTAATAAAGGTCAAAGAATAACACAGCTTTTGCTTTTAAGTTATTATCAGAAAGGTAAAAAACTTGACTTCTAAAGCTAGAGGCCACAGAGTATTTGGATCTAGTGATCTAGCTTTTTGGGTTCAGGAAATTATAGCTTCTAGGCCTTCAAAAGACCTTTTAATTCAAGGAAATGAAATAGGGTTGTTAGATACTGGAGCAGACGTCTCTACCATTGCTGGACTTTAACCTTTAGAAGGGACAATTTTAGTTTTCACAGATGATTCCTCTAACGTTAAAGCAGACACAATTATTGATAAAATATCCCATGTTCAGGTAACTGAAGAGACATCTGTCCAGAGAGCTGAGTTATGAACAGTTATTTGGGCTCTTCAACATTTAAGAGACCACACCTTCAATTTTTTGACTGACTCCCAATATATTGTAGGGTTGTTTCCTCATATAGGGACTGTTAATATTCCAAAAAAAAAAAAAAACTACTATATTCTCCTTGTTATCTGATTTACAGAAATAGATTAAACACAGAGATAACAAATATTTTGTGGGACATATTAGAGCCCATTCTGGCTTGTCTGGCCCTTTACATGAAGGAAATGCTTTGGCAGATGCATTGACTAAATTAATTGCTTTAAACTTACAGAAAAAGATGGACAAAGCCAAAAATTCTCACAAAATTCACCATCAAAATGCAGCTGGTTTAAGGTATGAATTTCATATCCCTAAAAGAAACAGCTAGACAAAGAGTTAAGTTATGTTCAAATTGCCCACTATTTAATCCATATCCACCGTTAGGAGTAAATCTCCGAGGCCTTAAGCCTAATGCTCTCTGGCAAATTGATGTAACCCTATCCCGACCAAAAAATGAGTCTACTTATTTTATTTTAGCTTGCCTACCCTCTCCCTATGTTTTTCTCTTCACTAATGACTCCAAAGGACTTAATATACAAATAAATTATTCAGGTGGACCTAACATAGTATCTTGTGAACAATGTATGCTCTCATCTTGTTTGAACCCTCAATATAATGTTTGCTCCTCTGCAGTGTTGCAAAGTCCACCCTATCTTATAGTGCCGGTGACTGTAATCACTTATTGGTATGATAACTGCAGTCTTGCTGTGTTGCAACGATTACAAGATTTGATGTGATCGTGAAGGTTTGTGAGCTTGCTTTTCTTGAGAATATCAGCTTTAATAACTGCAATTACCTCTGTCACTGTGGCGTCAATATCATTGACTCAAAAAGTGCATACTGCTCAATATGTTAATATTATGTCTAAAATTGCCTGGAAAAATCCCATGGACAGAGGAGCCTGGTAGGCTACAGTCCATGGCATCACAAAGAGTTGGACACGACTGAGCGACTTCACGTTCACATTCACATTCATGTCTAAAAATGGCTCTTTAGCTTTGTCAGGAAGTTATAGATAGGAAACTAGAAATGGAGGTAGATGCCCTGAAGTTGTAATGCATATTGGGACTGAATTACAGGCATTAAAGAAAAATTGTCATTGTCCTATCATGCCAACTACCTGTGGATTTTTGTAACACCCCTGAAAGTAAACGAGACAGATTATAACTGGGAGAAAATTAGAAATCATATTTCGGGGGTATGGAATAGCTCCAGCATTAGTGTAGATTTAGGAAAACTTCACACTAAGATAAAGACCATGGGACATTCCCGATTGGATTTTACTGCCACAGGAGCAGCAAATGACCATTTTTCATACATTTTCAAACCTTATTTCAGGAAAACAACATTCTGTCTACGATTTTTAGCTATGCCACTGTGGCCACTCTAATTCTGCTTCTCATAATTATTCTTCCTTGTATTGTCAGAACTCTTTGTCAGAGTACTCAGAAGCTCGCGACTGAGTTACATCTGGCTGTTTTAAAAAATACAAAAAGGAGAGATGTCAGGAGCCACAACGGGAGATCCCACCCATGACAAAGGTCATGCGGAGAAAATCTGACAGGCAAAGGCAGATCAGGACTCGAGGGATTGCCTGGACCTGCTAAACCATCTGTCCCGAAACCAAAATCTGTCTGTCTACTGTTTATTATATCATGCCTTTCACCAATTCTTTTGACATTAACAGGGGGCTCTCCCCGACCACCTTTCTCTGAAGAAAATCAATTTAAGGCTCTAGTTAATAGTTCTCCTGGGCTTGAAAGGAACATTTTAATTCTAACCCCTCTGTTACTATTTAAGCTTGCTTGGCAGTTTTATCCAGACTCTTGTAACTAACGTACATGATTGTTCACAACACCCCAAGCCTAACCTTCGAGTTATTTAAAAAAAAAAGCTTTATTAGAAGAATACTGCATTGTTGAGCCAATGTTTGTTGCCAAGTTTCCTTGTCCTTTACCCAGTGTGCAGCCGGAAGTGCATTAGCTAGTATAGTTGGTATGCAAGAAAGACAAGCAGTAGCCTTGGTATTAGCAACATAAAACCCTTGAGTTAATAAGTACTTTCTTTGTTGTAACCCACTGCACCTTTGCTTCATGAGAATGTAACTCTGTTTCCTGAGGGGGACTGCAAACTGGAAAGATAAAGGGAAATCAGGTTTTCTGGTTGACCAAACTTTATCAAGAAAGAGTCACAAAATGTTAACAGGCCACAGGGCCAGAAGATAATGTACATAACATAAGACCCTTTTTTGGGGAAAGTTATGCAGAAAATGTCCTGGTTTCGTTAAAGGTAAAACTGATGGAATGTTGAGCTGATTCTGCATGACTTTGTATCTTTCACTCCTGGAAATGTGTAACTCGGGGTATAAAAGCCCCTTTTGAAAATAAAGCTGCAGACCCATTTCACCTAAGCTGAGTCTCCCTGAGACATTCTTTCTTTCTCTTTCTCTCTTTTTCTCAGGCAGATTCCCGTGAGCACAGAGGCTCTCTGAGTTCACTTTTTTGCCTGGGCATCTAAAACCCAATAGAGAAGGCGCTCTGCATCTTCGCTCCATTTAGAGGGCGCCTGTGGCCTCTGTGAACACAGCAAGTCCTGTGTAAGGGGTTTATTGGCTTTCTGTGTAAACCAGGGAATATCAGCCTCTTTTTCTCTCCTTTACTTTTCTCTCTTGCTGACACCATTTTTCCTGAGGGTATCCCTGAATGGTGCTGGGGCTGGACACCGGCACAAGTTGAAAGGGCCTTGATAGTGTAAATGGGTAGCCATGCATGTCTCTGGCACCGGTGGGTCGTGGAACTTAAAGGGGAGCTGTCCTTACCGTCTGCCTGGCAGGTTTTCAAGTGATGTTCATGGAGTTCCCTTATGCCAGGAGAGCATGCCCCATTTCTCAATCTGTGCCAAGAGTGGCCAAGCCACCTCAGGCTTGTGCAGCATTCACATCTGTCCAGCAAAGGAAGGAAGGTCCAAGCCCCTTCTGCAGTTCAGCATTGACCACCGACTGTTGGCTTTCAAGTTTGAGAAAGAACTATCTGAACGCGTGGACTAAAAAAATTGGATCTCCCATTGGTGCAACTCACTAAGAAGGAGAAGAGCTTGCCTTCACGCCATGGATTAGCTTCTCATATGAGCGCTGGTGTCCAGAGAGTGCCAGACAGCAACAGCACAACATGGAGAGACGGAGACACACAGACACCAGCCCTTGGTACATACATAGAAAGATTGCCCAAAACAGTGCTGTACCAGAAGCAGAGATAAAGAGACACAGATTGAGCTCTGTACCCTAAGACTCTGGTGTCCCTGAACAGTGAAAATCAACTGTAGCAAACAGTGGGGTTTTTCCCTACTTCTCTAGCATCCGGACAGCAACAGGTTCTCTATCCCATGGAGAAAAGTATCCAGGCACGTGGCGCCCCTGCTTAACCTTTGGATACTCAGGGAGAGTTCCCAGTTATTAACGGGCCCGAGGGACACGGGAGTGTGTTGTTTGGACTGTGGAGCAGGAACCTGTGGTTGGAATTTCCAGAGCCTGATCAATGACTGCGCCTGGGCTAGTGGCAGATGCAAAACCCACTACCCCCCTGGAGCAGAATATTTCACATCGGTGGGCTGGAGCCCAGGGACCGTCGAAGATGCCGTCTGGTCTAGGAACATGTCCATAAGGGTGCCGCCCACCACACTCTCAGCCTTTGCACTAATTTGGGCCAGCAGCCAGAGAATGGCTCATAGCCTTGTGCCCCGCCTATTTGGCTGATCTCCCCAGGGCCCTTTCACTATGTCCTGTGCTGTCTGCCAACCCATTCTTCAGCCTCAGTCCACCCTACACACACCAGCCCCACCTCCCTACCATCCCCCTCACTCCGTGCGCCCAAAGAGCTAGTGGGTCCCACAGGATTACTGCAGCCTGATCCGCATTTGTGCACCACTTGTTGTGCTATTATGACCCATCCCTTTGTATCTGCCCCAGCCTGGGTTCGCGACCAGGGCCAAGAGGAGCGTCAGAGGCGTTCAGAGGAATGCAGGAGTGTCCTGGGGCCCCAGGCCATCTTAGTTGTAAGCCCTGGTGTTCAGGGTGCTGGGGCCCATGGCCTGCCTTCCTGATGCTTTTTGTGGCTGGGACCTTGGAGCTACCAGTTGTAATGCCAGGAAAAGAGGCCACCCTCTTCAGGTTGGAGGCGGTGGAAGACACTGAGCCCCTGGTGGATGGAGATGCAGCGGGTATTGGGCAGGGGGTCCAGCTGCCTGCAGAATACATCACGGAGGAGGTGGAAATTCTGGCAGATGAAGAGCAGCAATAGGGGTCCTCCCAGGAGCTGAAGAGAAGATGGTGGAGGAACAGGGCCAGGAAAGGCCTGGGAGATCGACTGAGCTTCCGGGGCAAGATGCATTGCAGGCACTGGCCACCCTGAAGGTGGAACTGAGGTCTGAGCATGAGAAAAACTGTGGGGCCTACTTTCGGTGCATGAGCAAGAACCATCAGAGGAGGAAGCCTGACTTGGCTCGGAGGAGCGCCATTTTGCAGGGCATCCCTTGCTTCTGGGCCATAGCTGTATCCTTTCTGCTGCTCCTTGGAGTCCACTGCTCAGGAGGAGGAGGAGGAGGAGCAGGAAACTTTTCCCTCCTCCCTACCCTGGCAGGTGCAGTTGCAGAGCCATCCATGGTCCCACTGCAAGGTGATCTTCTCCTTTCAGGACCACCCCTACTTCTTGAGCACGGTGATCACTACGTATGGTTACCTTGACATTGTTTGTAAAACATGGCTCCCGGGGTGAAGAGTGTGGGTGTGCAAGGGTGTGGATGATCCACCTGTGGGATCCGCACCCATCTCCCCTGTCTTCTGCAGGGTATAGGACAGGTCATTCAACTCCTGTCGACTGATTCTGGGGCTTCAAACGGGGAGAACCCTGCCACAGGCTGGACACTAGGAGCCTTAACTTTCTCAGCTGATTGTCAGGCCAAAACTGCCCAGAATCGAACAGGATTGTTGAAGAGTGGTGGTTTGAGACCTGCACAGTTAATGATTGATTATGGAATTCTTGGTTGCTGGTTCACCTTACTCTTTGTGCCAGCAGATCATCAGCAAAGATGTGTGGAATGATCCCCTGAAATAGTACCCTGGGGAGGAAGGTTCTTCCATGAGCGTAACTGACGGAAACATATGTGGAGAGGAGGTGTGGAGGTGGGCCCTGAAGGGAGAGTCGTGTAGTATCTAGGACACTGTCCTTTCCCATGGGGATGCTCAGACTCATGCAAGCTGGCTGTGGAGCCTGAATTTGGGTCGAACATGTGCAGGTGACCTCCTGAGACTGTGGATTTGGGGATTCGGTGTGTCCATGAGTGAAGCAAGTGTACCTCAAATTAGCTGTGGTTGCAGTGCCAAAGTCCAGGTGATACAATTAGAGGGAGGGTGAATTAAGTATCTTTTTTCAGAATCATTGTTCCATGGGTCCTGCCATCCCCTGGCTCCTTTTACTCACTGAGTTTGAGATTGCTTGGGCACTTCACTCCTTCCCCTTACCCTGGGAAGGCATATCATTGAAAGGGTGTCCACTCCAGGCTCCCAGTGCACCTCTGTGCTGACTTTGGGATCTTCTGTGAATTTCCACATTCACCACTCGGCATCTCACCACCACCATACACGCTGCACTGGAAGCAGCTTCAAGCTGCCTTGGGAAAATATGGAAGAGTTCGTATAGCCAGATTAGAATGGCTTTGTTATGGTATGGTCCCTTGTGGTGCTGAACTCTCTGAAGTGCCTCTGTTCAGAGAGGCCCTGGCTCCAAAAGCCTGGTGTGGAGAAGTTGATGGAGAAGCTATGATGTGAGTTTGGACCAGACATGGGATTTAGTCAATGCAGAGCTGTGGCTCCTTGTCCCTTTGGAGGAAGAGGTATGCATTCACTCCAGCCATGGAGCCAAGGCAGAAGGAACACTGTCTCAGAGTGTCTTTACCTAGCCCAGGGACATCTCAAGGAAGCCAACCATTTAAATGCCTGTGTTTGGTGAGAGGCCCCTGCAAGCATCAAGCAGGCCCTGTGTTATCATTGACTGCAGTTGGAGAAGCAGAGATAGTTAAGAGAATGGGACCTGGTGCCTGTGGACCTCCTGTTGAGTGATCAAAAGGGGAATTGGATTCATTCCATCCCCTTTCCCATTTGGCTGGCCTTTAGTCACAGTGAGGTAGCCATATCTGTCTCAGTCACTGTAATAAAGCCAGTTAAGATTCCCAAGTAAAAAAGCCTTGACATCCAGTTTGATTTGCACTGGACCCATAGTTTTAACTGAAAAGGATCAAACACAGGGAATCTGTTCAGTTTATGAATTGGGCTAAATTTAGTTCTCTTATCCTTAGGCTACAATGGAGTTGTCTGAGAATAGTAAATGTAGTGGATACAAAGGGTCCAGGGTGATTAAACCCTCTATAGAACCTTTCCTTACCTTTCCCAGTTACATGTATCTTACCCTAGTTGAACATGTGAGGATTTCAGTTTTGTATCTTATCTTGCCTTGAACACGAATGTATTGCAGTTAACAGCTAATTCTTTGTGTGTGTAATTTACCATTTTATCAAACTAATACTGATTTTCAGTCTTACTTGACACAGTCTGATGTGCAGGAATTTTCTCGTTTATTTCAGTAATTATCAGGTGATAGAGTTATTATCCTTCCTCTACTCTATCCAACTATCTAGTCTGTGATTATACTTGTGGAAACCTTTTTTTCTGGGGGTCTCCAAGAGCTCTTTCACAGACCTGTGGTGTACCCTCTAAGTACTGGTTCCTGAACATCAGCACACTTGTCTTCCTCTG
The DNA here is from genome assembly GCF_002263795.3 of Bos taurus. Classification (NCBI taxonomy): domain Eukaryota; kingdom Metazoa; phylum Chordata; class Mammalia; order Artiodactyla; family Bovidae; genus Bos; species Bos taurus. Next base: position 28,355,511 of record NC_082638.1, read on the forward strand.
TGGGTTCCTGGAGTTGAGTCTCCTCCTCGAGTTGAATACCATACCTTCTCCACTTTTGGCACAGGTACCTAGCAATCTCTGTGCACCTTTCAAGGAACCTGGGATCCTGGCTGTATATCTATGCCAGGAGAAATCTCTCCGTTTCCTCTTCCTTTCTCCTCCTCTTTGTCTCTCCCCACTCTTTTGTTTTCCCCCTCCGCAATTTATTTAAATGCTCTAAGCTTTCACAAAATGCTGGAAAGTGGTAATCACCAAGGTGTTAGCATCCGTCTCAGACATGAAGTGGATGGACTACAGATGACTAAGCTGTAGTAAGTCTATTGTCTCCATTTTAGGTAATTTCCTGAGTGTAAATTCAAATACAAGTAGATTGTATTTATTTATTCAATGCTTCATTGATTGATTTGCACTTTGAATATATTACTAAGCCTTTCCAGTTAATTTGCTTGGGCCCACGCACTTTGCTAAATGTCAGCTTAAACCACTTTTAGGTGTATAAAGTGTGTGTGTGTGTGTGTGTGTGTGCGTGTGTGTGTGTGTGTGTGTGTGTGTGTTTGTGTCCTGGTCTCAGGTGAAAACTCTATGTATAAATAAATGTACAGACTATTGCATTCTTATCTCCTTTATTCTATTTCTATAGTAAAAATATGAAATGTTTTCTTTATATGTTTTTATTGTTGCTTAGTATTTTGAATACAGTTACTGTTGTTTGCTCTGAAGTATGCTCCTAAGGAGTACAAGTTGTATTTATTGCCAAATAAAAAGGTCCCAGTGATATGGTCCCTGACTACTTCCTCTCTTCCATTCTCTGTCGTTCTACTCTACTATTTTCCCCACTGGTGCCCTGTTTTTGACAACACTGGCCTTGCTTTTCCTTAAGCAAATACATTTCTTCCCAATCCAAAAACTTTGCAACTGCTGTTCTTCTGGAAATGCTCTTCCCCTAGGCCTGCATGGCTTGCTACCTCCCTTGTTTGAGCTTCACCAGTGCTGTTCAAATCACACAATGAAATCCTCAACCCTCTTCATTTCCTCCTCCTCCTTAAAGGCACTTTAAGTCTCTACCCTCTTCTTACCTCTCCAGCCTAAATTTCCTACTTTACACACACACACACACACACACACACACACACACATACACACACAGAAACTGAGAAGAGATAATAACATCAGGGCTTTGCTTCTTAGAATTAACTTGAGTCAGTTTCTGTGCCTGCAAATAAAATACGGTTAATAGCGAGTTGAGTTCTTTCAGGAGCTTCCTCTGTTTTTCTGTTGATATCTCTGTATTTTTTTCAGGCAATGACACTTTGTTTTGTTTACAAATGTTTGAATATCTGTCAAGATCACTATTTTGTAATTGCTTTTGGGAATTTCCATGGTCTACTTTGCTTGTTCTTTCAGGTAAAATTTATTGTTTTATTAATGTTGCCAAAACATTCTAAGTAAAATTACTATTTATAGAAATAAAATGTTTTTTACAAAAATATTTCTGCTGTCCATATTTTTACAAATAACATGGCATATTTCTATTTCTATTTTTTTAAATAATCATATTGTGTTTGCCAGAAATTCTAAACAGTGATGTGTAAATGGGTTTTTTTCTTCTTAGTACCATCAAGTGCAATGAGGCTACGGCTTAATGAATTTCTATTTCTGTTTTTAGATTTTAAAGAGAATTGTTTTATTGGAGAGTTTACAACATCTGTTGAGACATTTCCTTTTCTTTCTTTTCCCTTCCTTTCCTTTTCTTCCTTTCTTCCCCTGACTCTCTTCCTCTTTCTTTCTTTCCCTTTCTTTCCCCAGGTTTTTGTTTTACTGGATCTTTCCTGAAACAAAAGTAATTCCATTCAGACTTGAACATTATCCTTTGAACATTATCCTTTCAGAACCACATTCCGTTTCTCATTTCTAGTATTGGAATTAACCTCCTCTTCCCCTTATTAGATTGCCACAGTTGTATCAGTGTTTCTGATTTTGTTTTTCCAAGAAGCAGCTCTTGTTTTATTATCCCAACAAGATTTATTTTTGTTGTTTTCTATTTTTGTTTCAATTCATATATACCTTCTACTTTCTTTAGATTTTTTCCTTATAACCTTGTATTTTAAAAGCTTTCTTTACAAATTTTCATGGAAATATATTTGATTTACAATGTTGTGTTTCAGATGTATATCACAGTGATTTAATTATACAGATACATATCTATTCTTTTTTAGGTTCTTTTCCAATGTAGGTTATTACATGATGCAGAGTCTTTCTTTCTTTTTTTTAAATAGATGGTTTAGGGCTTGACCTAACTTTATTTAAATAGCAAATTTTATCTAAATCCCAAATATTTTTATGTATACATTTTTTAAACTAATATTTCATTCTCTACGATTTTTTGGCAAGTTAATTCCAAAGATTTCACTCTTTGCAGGCTGAATGTTTTAATTTATAGTTTACTGAGAATTAAGTTTTCCTTGGAGCTCTGAGGGTATATGTGTATATACACTGACATGTCTATATACACATCTTTTTCAGATTACTAAATTTTTTTTAGAATATATAAATGTATTTTAAAAGCTATTTTCTGTTTGTATGGTAAAAACATGAAATGCTTTAATTCTAAAAATTTGTTTCCCAAATGAATATAGTATAAAAAGTAAAGGTATAAAAGTGTTCCTTTGAGAATAATCCGTACTAACAGAACTTGGAAATGTTAAAAAATTATTCATAACACTTACTAAAAGTGGTAAGAAAAACTTTATTCAAAGTAAGAGTACTACAGCTGTGTCTTATAATACGGGAGAGACATTGAGCTTAAGTCTGACTCCAGTAGGGACACAACTAGGATTTATAGCTACGGAACAGGGTGGGTCCATGGGATTGCAAACAGAGACTGGGAGACTGCAATGAACAACAACAACAGAGTGGGTGTCAGTGAATGGAAACTTATTAAGAGGGCCATAAGGGTGAGGGTGGATTCTGGTTCAACTGAGAAGATCATTGCTGAGGCTAGGCAAGGCTGATAAGATATTGAGGTGAGTGATAAGGAATTTGATCTGATACTGAGGGTGGTCAGATCAAGGGTGAGGTATGTTTTCTAAACTGAACTAGCAGATTCTGACGTAGATTGGACTAAATGGGCAGGCACCCCGGGATAAATACACGGCCCAAGGTTGGCAGTGCATTAATGAACTACTGCTACATAACAAATTACCCCAAACTAACAGCTTAAAACAATATTATCTCATACTGCTGCTGAAAGGAATCCAGGAGTAATTCAGTTGAGTGTTCTGGCTCAGGGTTTCATGAGATTGTCATTATCTGAAGCCTTGACATGGGCTGGTGGATTTCCTTCCAAGATGGCTTCCTCATATAGCTGTTGAAACCAGTTTCCATGCTGGCTATTGGGAGAAAGCCTCAGTTCTTTCACATGGGCCTCTCTACTGGGTTACATGAGTGTTGTCAAGATACTACTAAACTGGCTTCTAGAGTGATCCAAGAGGATGAGCAAGGAGGCTGCAGTGTCTTTTATGACCTAGTCTCAGACACTTCATTTTCATTTCTACAATATTCTAACACTGGAAGTGAGCCACTAAGTCCAGCCCACATGTGAAGGGGAGTATAAAGATCCACCCTTGAAAGAAAGGACTTGTGGACATCCTTTAAAACCACGTGGTACCCACATGGCCACAAAATTGTTTACATACTTGTATGTCCAAAATGCTTTTTCTTGCCAATGCTTTCAAATAATTTATGCACTGTAACATTAAGTTGTAGTTCAGGACCTTGTCATCTAAGTCAGTTTCACATATGGATCAGGGTCTACTTGTGCAATATCTCACGTGTTCAGTCGCTCAGTTGTGTTCTACTCTTTGTGACCCGATAGACTGCAGCACGCTAGGCTTCTTTGTCCACCATCAACTCCAGGAGCTTGCTCAAACTCAAGTCCATTGAGTAGGTGATGCCATCCAACCATTTCATCCTCTGCTGTCCCCTTCTCCTGCCTTCAATATTTCCCCCATTAGGCTCTTTTCCAATGGGTCAGTTCTTCACATCAGGTAGCCAAAGTATTGGAACTGCAGCTTCAGCATCAGTCCTTCCAATGAATATGCAGGACTGATTTACTTTAGGATTGCCTGGTTTGATCTCCTTGTAGTCCACTAGACTCTCAAGTCTTCTCAAACACACCAGATCAAATTATACAAGTGTAATTCCTCTAGATCTGATGATCTGTGAACAAAAGAGTTGAGTTAATCTGCTCACTTTCACAACCAACATACAGTGCTGGGTCAGGCATAGATAACCTTTATAGACACTCCAGTTCCAGAAAGGGCAGGGGAGTGGGAGTCAATAGTAGCAGTTCTGAAATCCCACGGGTTCTTATTGGCAGTCCTTTGATTAGGATTTAAGGCCTGGAAACTTCCTAGGCTTCAGTCTCTGAATTTTTAATTCTGCCCTCTGATATGATTCCATTGCATGAAAGGTGGCTAGTATATGGTTACAGTGAAACAGTCTCCCTAGCCTGCTTCCTGCTTGTCGAAGGTAGAAGTCCAGAGCTCTCTTATTTTGTACTATTTCTAGTCCTTTCAGTCCAAGCTGAACATATATATATGTTATCTTAAAATCTTGGTGTGCCTCCTGATAATCTTACTGGTGTTCATGGCAAAGCACCCACTCTAAAGCCACAATCACACGTTTTCATAAAAAGTCCTCCTCTGTCTTGGTTTTCTACTGAGATAGCTGAGAGATAACACCCTGAAACTTGGTAGAAGTCTTATTGTATGACTGAAATGATCTCTGAGTGACACCCCTAAACTCTTTGGAGGGCATTGGCCTGCCTAAATAATGTCATGAAGCATCCCCTTCCAGCTTTCTGAGGCTTAACAAAGAATTTTACTGTCACACTCATCTTTAGACAACCTTTATTTTAAAAAAATAATAAGAATGACCTATAGGTGATGTAAAATGTTATATTTAGACCATCTTATCTCAGTGCCCTGGAAATGACCTTGCTTGAGAGCCATTTATTTTAGCATCTTCTGTCATCTTAAAAGACTGGAATATTTCCAAATCAGCAAGTTCTCTCTTATTTTTTAAATAGTCCTTCTCTTATTTATTTATTTTTTTAATTTCCCTTCATATTTTACTATAGGCAGCAAGAAGAAACCAGGAAGCACTTTTGGCTGTTTGGCTGGAATTCTCCTTGGCTAGATATCTCAATAAATAAGATACAGTTTCTCCTTCCAGGTCATTAGGTACATTTTCTACTTTTCATAAACTGCAGGTGTAGTGGCCTTTCCTCGGCCCACTCTCTAGGCTCTTTCCCCCTGCCTCTCCTTTCTGCCAGGCATCCAGGGTGCACCACTGTGATTCCATTTAGAGTGTGTTTGCTCAGTGAGATAATGGGAATCGATTCCCTGGCTTCAGTCCTTCTGCTGGCCAGAGTCTATGTACCTTTCCCTAAGACCTTCATGTTTTCATTATCCAACTTCCATCACCTGGCCATGTCATTTCTGACAGCTCATACTCACAAGCGTACTGGCAGGGACCTCTATGTGCACACATGCGTGTGTACACACTAACATCCCTGAGAGGAAACTTGCACATATGCAGAAATACAAGCTTTCTTCTCCAGGAACATGAATTTTGGTAAGCACCCAACTTTCTTTGTCCTGGTTGTTTTCTTTCACTTGCTCATTAATCATGTCATGTTGCACTTCCAACTCTGTGCTGCTACTGCTGCTAAGTCACTTCAGTCATGTCCAACTCTGTGTGACCCCATAGATGGCAGCCCACCAGGCTCCTCAGTTCCTGGAATTCTCCAGGCAAGAACACTGGAGTGGGTTGCCATTTCCTTCTCCAATGCATGTCTTATGTTGCTAATACCAAGGCTACTGCTTGTTTTTCTTACATACCAACTATATTAGTTAATGCACTTCCAGGTGCAAATTGGGTAAAGGACAAGGAAACTCGGAAGGAAACATTGGCTCAACAATGCAGTATTATTCTAATAACACTGTTTTATCACTCGAAGGTTATGCTTGGGGTGTTGTGAACAATCATGTGCATTAGATAAAAGAGTGTGGATAAAACTGCCAAGAAAGCTAAAACAGGAACAGAGGGGTTAGAATTAAAATGCTCCTTTCAAGCCCAGGAGACTTATTAACTAGAGCTTTAAGTTGATTTTCTTCAGAGAATGATGGTCTCGGAGAGCACCCTGTTAATGTCAGAAGAACTGATGAAAGGCATAATATAGTAAACAGCAGACACACAGATTTTGGTTTCGGGTGGATGCTTGAGCAGGTCCAGGGAATCCCTCGAGTCCTGATCCGCCTTTGCCTTTCAGGTATTCTTTGCATGACCTTTGTCATGCATGGGGTCTCCCGTATTGGCTCCTGGCAAATGTGATTCTGTTCTCCATGTGCGAACACACCAAAGCCTGCCTTGTCGCCCAAGCCTGTGGGGCCGGAAGCAGTAAAAGGATCAAGCTAAGCCAACCATCCTATAATCCTGATACCAATATATGTGTTCTGCAAAGAGTACAATTAGTAATGTTTCAAACTGGAAGACTCTGCAGGTAGCAGGTCCTGATGCTGCACTTCTGGTCCATCACTGAAAGCACAGGAAAAAGGAAAGCCTAGTATGTCTGGCACTTCAGAAGGACAGAACGGCCCTTGTAGCCGGGTGGTCAAGGGGTTGTGTGGTCACCCACTTTGGCTTCTTTGTCTGAGGTTGCTGTCTGTTCTGTGTCTTGGAATCTTTGAACTCTCACTGGTCGCCCACAGGCACTTTCCTCCTGCCTCTCCTTTCTGCCAGGCATCCTTGGTGCACCATTCTGATTCCACTTAGAACTTGCTGGCTCGGTGAGATAACAGAGATTGGTACACTGGCTTCAGTGCTTCTGCTGGCTGGAGTCTAGGTGGAGTCTTTCCCTATGAAGTTCATGCTTTGCTATTCAACTCCCATTACCTGGTTAGGTCACTTCCGACAGCTCATACTCATAAGCGTACTGGCAGGTGGTTCTTTGTGTGCATGTGCATGTACACAGTAACATCCCTGAGAGGAAATTTGCACATATGCAGAAGTACACGCTTTCTTCTCCAGGAACATGAACTTTGGTAAGCACCCAACTTTCTTTGTCCTGGTTATTTTCTTTCACTTGCTCATCTCAGGTTGCACTTCTGACTCTGTACCTTAGCACCAAGAGTGTTAGAACCACCCAGACTTCACTGATTGACTAAATGCCAAGACTCCCTTTCAGTTGCTCTCATTAGGCCCAGGTAGGTCTTCATACAATCAGGTATACATGCTTGCCTACACAGCCGAAGTGCCAATGAAGCCTGTCCCTGGTTGGGCCCAAAGACATCCAAGACAGTCACCTGGAAGGCAGGATCCCTCTGAGTGTCACCTGGTGCAAATCCCCTATGACAAAATCAGATAATCTGCTCCAGGGAGAGAGCCAGAATCCTCCCTCAGAGGCAGACGCACACCTTTGCCCCTCTAAACCCCACAGTCAGGGGCATGACCCCAGAAGAAAGAAGGAATTCACGTCAGGACTTTCAGCACACACCATGGGGTATCTTTGGCAGGACTGCTATTGCCTAGACCCTGGACCTTGAAAACCAGCAGGCTTCAAATTGCCCCCAGGGTTTCCCCCTCTCCCACTCCCCCGAGTTCCCTTGGGACATGCAATAAGCCCACCACCCTTGCTTCCTCCCTGTTCCCTCCCTCACAGGCACATCCCGGCAGAGGGCCACACACGTACACTCACCCCTGCACTTTCTTTGCCTACCTGCACTGCCAGGGAGGCTGGAAGTGTCTGGAGGCATGCCACACTCACACCCTGTCTCTCCTAGGATGCCTGTCGTTTTGCACGGATAGCCTAGCTTAGCGTACCTTGCGTTTTGTGTCATATCGTGTCAGTGTGTGCCACCCTCATGGAGACAGCGTGCTGGCTTTTGGGCTGATCCTGGGCAGCACAGGCCCAGGACCTTTTCGGTTCTACTTACGTGTGTGGAACAAGTCTCCAGTGCAGCAGACAATCTGTGGCTCTTTCTCCTTCAGGTCTCTGCCCTTTTCTGCAGGACCTTAGCCTCCTCACCATCCCAGTCCTGCCGTAGCCACATCCACCATTTCCAAAGGCCTGCCCCATGTGACCGCGGACTGAGGGCTCTATAGCCAGTGGTTTCAAAGCCCTACCCCACCTGATTTGTCCTGGGTGAATCCTCAGACCATGCACCCCCTCTTCCCGGTCCAAACACACACAGCAACATGGTAGAAATGATGAGCTTGTTTTTGTGTTTCGTTTAATTGCAGATTTCTGGAGCCATGGTTTGGCGTTATCACTGGCGATCCTTTCCTCGTTCCCATCCTGTACAGGGTACTGCAGAGATACGGCGACCAACCACCCTTAGACTGGGGACGCCTCGTGCCTCCTCTTATGGTTGCTCAGCACCTCCTCTCCTGTCGCCTTCATCTCTGTGTCTGCCCTGGGCCAGACACACACACACACACACACACACACATAAACACAGCCGACACAAGCACATACATGTATACACACAGATGCTCGGCACAGGAACACAAATGCAATCAGGAAACACAGGTGTTTCAGAAGCCCGTGTTCCTGATTGTGTTTGTGTCTCCATGCCAAGCATGTGTGTGTATACACGCATGTGCTTATGTCGGCTGTGTTTGTGAGTGTGTGTATGTGTTTGTGTGTGTGGCCCAGGGAAGACACACAGATAAAGGTGACAGGAGAGGAGGTGCCAAATTACCATACGTGGAGGAATGAGGCGTCCCCAGTCTAAGGGTGGGTTGTCTCTGCAATATCAGAGATGTAGTCGGTAGGCACCATGCCCTGCTCTTGTGGTTCCCTGTTCACCTCCTCCACGAGCTCTTTCATATTTTCCCAAGGTAGCTTGAAGCCTCTTCCAGCGCAGCATGTGTGGTGCTTGTGAGCCACCAAGTGGTGCATGTGGAAATTCACAGATCCCAAAGTCAGCACGCAGGTGCACTGGGATCCCAGAGAGAATACCCTTTCAATGATAGATCTTCCCAGGTTAAGGGGCGGGAATGAAGGGCCCAGGCAATGTCAAACTCAGTGAGCAACAGGAGGCCGGGTGATGGCAGGACCCACAGCAGGATGATTCTGAAAAAGATACTTACTGCACCCTGCCTCTAGTAGTATCACCTAGGAGTCTCATGCTGCAACCACAGCTGATTTGAGGGAGACTCGTTTCACTCACGGACACACTGAATGCCCAGGCCCCAGTCTCAGCAGGCCACCTCCTACATGCATGGCCCAAATCCATGCTCCTCAGTCAGCTTGCATGAGCCTGAGCATCCACATTTGGGGAAGGACAGTGTCACGGCTCCAACATGGCTGTCCCTTCACGGCCCACCTCCAGACCCTTTACCACATGTGTCTCTGTCAGTTAGCACTCATGGAACAATCTTCCCTGCTGGGGTAGTACTTCAGGGGATCGTCCCACTCGTCTTAGCTGATGATCTGGTGGCAACACGAGGAATGTCACCTCTGGGCTGACCAGGACCCGAACCTTCCCATGAGCAGCCAAGAACTCCAACATCAATCATCAACTGTATGCAGGACCAAAACTAGTCCACCTCAACAATCCTGTTTGATTCTGGGCATTTGTGGCCTGACAACCAGTTGAGAAAATTAAGGCTCCTGGTGACCAGCCTGTGGCTGAGTCCTCCCTGTTCAAAGTCCCAGAACCAATGGACTGGTGTGGAATGATGTGCCCTTTACCCTGAAGAAAGACAGGGGAGACGGGTGTGGTGGACCCCCACAGGTGAATCATGCACACCCTTGCACACCCACACTCATCACCCCAGGAGCCACGTTTTACCAGTGATGTCAAGGTAATACTTCTTAATGATCACTGTGTTCAAGAAGTAGGGTTGGTACCGAAAGGAAAAGATCAGATTGCTGTGGGACCGGGGATGGCTCGCACCTGTACATGCTAGGATAGGCAGAAGAGAAAGGTGCAAGCTTCTAGGGACCTCAGCTTGCCTCCCATTAACAGCTTCCACGAAGCCTCTGCAAACATTCACATTGTAGGAACATGGATAACATGATCCTCTCACTCCACACCAAGTCCCATACCCACCCATCTTCAGTCTCCCTCACTGAACTTCAAGTCGATCATGTAGCTGAGAAAGTCTTTATCTTAGTCGCTGATCATGACAGAAACTTAAGGGTGGTTCATAATCTGCTTTAGGTCAAGGAGCCATATTGGCCACATGCTAAGCCAAGGAGAGCCAGGAACATCAGCCCTAGTCTGGGGTGGAAGGACACTGGAACAGGCATCATCAAGGATTCTGGGCACTTCTGCTTGCCCAGCCACCACGGTTGTCCTCAGGCCCTGCCATACCATCAGGCACGCTCATGGCTCTGGGTTCCTTGTGGTGTTCTGTATCTGAGGTGGTCTGCATTCCCCAAGAAGGGGCTGTTTCTGATCCCTACTCTTCTTCAGACCTGTGTATGCTGAGTAGTGGCATGTCATTGCTTACATGGTCAGACTTGCAGTCATTGAAACAAATCGTGTCCAAAAGCAAAGGAGTTAGTGTGTGTTTGTGTATGTGTATGTGTGTCTGTGTGTACGTGTGTGTGACTCCCAAATCTCAGTTATTTTCGGGATCATCCACATTTACAATAACTGTCTGCCAAGGCTGCTCTGGTGTACTGTCTCTGGTCATTCCTGACTTAGAGGCCTTGGAGCTGCTCCTCCTCAATTGCAGGCCTGAAGTAGACACACAAATTCATGGCAGCGAAACTCAGGGGTGTGGCCCTGCCTGGACTCTACTCAGCTGTGCCTTTGGAGCCTGCCAATTGCCCAGTACCACACTTCCTACAGGGTCCATCAGCACCCATCCTGCGCCCTCGTCCCCACCATCCTCCTGCTCCTGCTTCTGCACCTCCTGCTCCTCCTGAGCAGCAGACCCCAAGAAGCAGCAGAAAGGATACCACTTTGGCCCAGAAACCAGAGATGCCCTGGATAATGGCACTCCTCTGAACCAAGTCACACTTCCTCCTCTGATGGCTCTTGCACATGAACGAAACATAGCCCCTGCAGTTTTTCTCATGGTCAGAGCTCAGTTCCACTTGCAGGGTGGCCAGCGCCTGAAGCGCATCTAGTGCCAGAAGTTCATTGGGGCTCCCGGCAATTCCTTGCCCTGATCCTCTAACACCTTCTCCTTCAGGTCTTGCGAGGACCCCCGTTGCTGCTCCTCATCAGCCAAAACCTCCACCTCCTCCATGATGTCTTCCACAAGCAGCTGGAACACCCGCCTGATCCCCGCCACGTCTCTGTCCACCAGGGCCCCGCCATCCCCTGCCACCTTCACGCTGACGTGGGTCGCATTGTCGCCTGCTGTTGCAACTGGTGGCTGCAGGGTCGCAGCCGTGCACAGCATCACAAGGGCAGGCTGCAGGGCCCCATCTCCCTGAGCATCTGGGCTCACAACTAAGTAGGTCCGGGGTCCCAAGACTCTCCCGCATTCCTCTGACCACCTCTCGTGCTATTCTTGGTCCTGGCCATGACCCCAGACTGGGTCAGATGTGAAAGGATGGGACATAAGAGCACCAAAGCAAGTGGTGTGCAATGGCGGCCCAGGCTGCAATAAACCTGTGGGACCCACTTGTTTTTTCGGGGTGGGGAGTGAGAGGTATGATCGGGAGGCAGTGGCTGGTGTGTCTGGGGTGGCCTGAGGCTGAAGAAAGGGGTGGTGGTGAGCCCAGGACCGGGTGAATAAGCTCTGGTACATCAGCCAAACAGGCAGGCCCTAGGCTGTGAGCAGCGCACATGCTGCTGGCCGAAATCTAGACCAATGGCTGAGAGGGTACAGGACGGCACACTTATGGACACACCCCTAGACCGGAGGACATCTTCCGCGGTTCCTGGGCTCCAGCTGCACCATATGGCCAGATTCTGCTCTAGGGAGCTAGCAGGTTTTGCATCTGCCACTACCCCAGGCGCTGTCATTGACCTGGATCTGGAAATTCCAACCACGGGTTCCTGCTCCACAATCTGAACAACACACTCCTGTGTCCCACAGGACCTTCAATAACTGGGAGCTCTCCATGAGTATCAAAATGATACACAGGGGCTCCAAGTGGCTAGATACTTTTCTCCATGGGATAGAGTACCTGATGCTGTCCAGATGCTAGGGGAGAAGGGAAAAACCCCACCGTTTGCAGCAGTTGATCTCTATTGTTCAGGGACACCAGAGCCTTAGGGTACAGAGCTCACTTTGTGTCTCTTTATCTCTGCTTCTGGCACAGCACTGTTTGGGGCAATCCTTTTGTGTATGTACCAGGGCTGGTGTCTATGTGTCTCATGGCAATGTCAGGGAAAGAAATCCCAGAGTTTGATAAGGATAGAAAGGCCCTTGTTGCTGCATGTCCAAGGGGCTGTGGGATCACCCACCATGGCTTCTGTGTCTTGGGATTGCAGCCTGTTCTGTGTCTCAGATCCTCGGCACTCTCACTGGTCACCCCCAGGCACTTTCTTTCTGCCTCTCCTTTCTGCCAGGCATCCTGGGTGCACCACTGTAATTCCACTTAGAAATTGCTCACTCAGTGAGATAACAGGGATTGGTACCCTGGCTCCAGTGCTTCTGATGGCCAGAGTATGTACTTTCCCTATGACCTTCACGGTTTCGCTATCCAACTTCCATCACCTGGTTAGGTCAGTTTCTACACCTCATACTCACAAACATACCGTCAGGTGCTTTTCATGCACATATGCACACACATGCTTGTGTACACACCAACATCCCTGAGAGGAATTGCACATATGTAGAAGTACAAACTTTCTTGTCCAGAAGCATCAATTTTGGTAAGCACCCTATTTTTTTGTCCTGGTTATTTTCTTTCACTTTCTCATTGAACATGTGAGGTTACACTTCCAGCTCTGTGACTTAGCCTCAAAGGTTACAAAATTTTGGCATTTGCTCCTGACAGGGACCGATCTGCAAAGCATCAGGCAGGGTTGGAAATGCTCGCTCTGGAGAGCTGAATGAGCTGTGCCTGCGTTCTGCATTCTCCCATCACCTTGGACAGCTTCACAGTACCAGTCACGCTGGCCTGATCCATTGCCTGTGCATTCTTTCAGGAGACCAGAAAACAAGGACGTCTGGGCTCAGCTGACTTGGAGAACTGCTTTCTCAGTGTGTTCCTATCTAGGTCATTCCTGGTCAATGTTGTGCTCCTATTGCTAGCCTACCACCCCCAACAGTCTGAGTGAGGCCCACTGTTCTTTCTACCTGTGTAGCTTTCTGTGTTCACCTGTCTAACTGTGCCTCCAAGAGCTACCTCCCTTTAGCAGGAAAAGGCCAAAGAGATGCCCGAGCCTCCAAGGGCCCCCAGAGTCTTTGACAGGCCTGGGTTTGATCCAATGTTGTGAAGAAGGTGCACATAGATAGATGGTCTCTTCTGATACAAGGCATGAAACCCGAGCCATAATGGTAAGGTGGCATTCCTACAGGTGGTCCCTTCTGTTTATTCCTACCCAGACCCATGGAGTCCCCAAACAGATGATGATCTGGGAATCCTGCCCTTTCTGGGCCCACAGCTCATCCCTCCCTTGGGCAGAAAGCAGCTTTTCTATCTCAAAAACACCAAGAGGGCTTGATTCCACCCAGGCCTCATTGATTTGCTAAATGCAAATACTCTCTTTCATTGGGTTCATTAAGCCCCGGTAGGACTCCCTACAGCCAGGCATCCCTGCTTACCTATAGAGCCCACGTGCCAAGGAAGCCAGTCCTTGGTTGGGCACACGGACATCCAAGACTGTCACCTGGAATGCAGCTTCCCTCTGAGTGTCACCTGGTGCAGATTGCCTACAACAAAATCAGAGATTGTGATCCAGAGAGACTGCCAAAATCGTCCCCCAGGTGCAGACACTCACCTTTGCCCCTTAGGCGCCCAAAGCCAAGGGAAAGACCCAGAAGAAAGAGGGAATTTATATCAGGGCTTTCTGCACGAGCCATGGGGTATCTTTGGCAGGACTGCTATTCCCTTTCCCCTGGACCCTGAAAACCAGCAGGCCCCGAACTGCCCCAGGGGCTTCCCTGTATCCCACTCTCTCGAGTTCCTATGAGACATGCAATAAGCCCACCATCCTTGCTTCCTCCCTTTTCCCTCCCTCATTGGCATACCCCGGCAGAGGAGCACACACGTACATCAACACCTGCACTTTCTTCGCCGTTCTGCACAGCCAGGGAGGCTAGAAGTGACTGAAGGCATGCCACGCTCTCGCCTTGTCTCTCCTAGGATGCCTGTGGTTTTGCACGGACAGCCTACCTTAGCATGTCTCGCATTTTGTGTTACATTGTGCCAGTGTGTGCCACCCTCATGGAGAGAGGGTGCTGGCTGATGGGCTGATCCTGGCAAGCACTCGCCCAGGACCTTCCTGGGTCTCCTTCTCACATGTGCGGAACAAGTCTCCAGTACATCAATCTGTGCCTCTTTCTCCTTCGAGTCTCTGTCCTTCTCAGCAAGACCTTAGCCTCCTCAACATCCCAGGTCCTCTGTATCCACATCCACCATTTCCACAGGACGGCCTATGTCCCCACAAACTGTGGGCTCCACAGGCGGTGGTTTTAAAGGCCCACCCCACCTGATATGCCCTGGGTGAATCCACAGACCATGCACCCACTCTTCCTGGTCCAAACACATACAAGAACACGGAGAAATAGTGAGCGTGTTTTTGCATTTTGTCTCATTGCGCACTTCTGGAGCCAAGGTCCTGAGTTATCTCTGACCATCCTTTCCTCATTCCCATCCTGGACAGGGTCCTGCGGAGATAGGGCGATCAATCACCCTCAGACTGGGGACGCCTTGTGCCTCCTCTTCTGATTGCTTGGCATTTCCTCTCCTGTCGCGTTTATCTCTGTTTTTTCCCTGGGCTGGAGACACACACACACACACACACACACACACACACACACAGGCGACACAAGCACACATGTGTATACACACACAGGCTCGATATGGGGACACAAACACAAACAGGGAACATAGGTGTTTCAGGAGCTGAAGATGCCCATGTCCAGCAATGTCTGAGATGGCATCAGTAGGCACCACGTCCTGCACTTGGAGCTCTCTGTCCACCTCCTCCCCGAACACTTCCCTATTTTCTGAAGGCAGCCTGAAGCCTCTTCCAGTGCAGCAAGTGTGGTCATGGTGACACACTGATTGGTGGATGTGCAAAATCACAGAAGATCCCAAAGTCAGCACAGAGGTGCACTGGGACCCTGGAGAGGATGCCCTTGCAATGACAGGCCTTCCCAGGCTAAGGTGCAGGAGTGTAGGCCCAGGCAATCTTAAACTCGGTGAGCAACAGGAGGCTGGGGGATGGCAGCACCCACGGAAGGATGATTCTGACAAATATACTTAATTCACCCTGCCTCTAGTAGTATCACCTAGGCCTCTTGCACTGCAACCACAGTTAAATTGAAGGAGACTTGATTCACTCACGGACACACCGAGTCCCCAAGCCCCCAGTCTCAGCAGGTCATCTGCCACATGCATGGCCCAGAATCTGGCTCCACAGACAGCTTGCATGTGCCTGAGTCATCCCCATTTGGGAAAGGACAGTGTCCCGGCCACTACATGGCTGTCACTACAGGGCCCACCTCCAGACCCCTTCACCACATGTGTTTCTGCCAGTTACTCCTCATGGCAGAAACTTCCTTCCTAGGGTAATACTTCACAGGGTCGTCCACACGTCTTTGTCAATGATCTGCTGGAGGCACAAGCAAGATCAGTCCAGGGCTGACCAGGCCCGCAACCCACCCGTGAGCATCCAAGAACTCCAACATCAATCGTCACCTGTATGCAAGCCCAAAGCAACCGCACCTCAGCAATCCTGTTCGATTCTGGGCAGTAGTCGCCTGACAACCAGCTGAGAAATTTAAGGCTCCTGATTTCTAGCCTGTGGCTTGTGCTCCTCATTCACAGTCCCAGTACCAGTGGACTGGAGTGGAATATCGTGCCCTATAACCTCCAGAAAGCGAACACAAGGGTGGATTCTGCAGGTGGATCATTCACCTCCTTACACACCTACACTCACCACCCTGGAGCCACGTTTTACCAATGATGTCAAGGTAATACTCCTTAATGATCATCGTGTTCCAGAAGTAGGATTTGTCCCCAAATGAAAAGATCAGCATGCAGCGGGATTTTGGATGGTTCTGCATCTGCACCTGGCAGGATAGGGACGAGGGTAAAGGTGCAAGTTGCTAGGTGCCTCAGCTTGTCACCCAGGTAGGCATTAACAGCTTCCACGATGCCTCTGCAAAGTCTCACAGTGCAGGAACATGGCTAACACGATCCTCCTACTCCCCGCCAGGTCCCATACCCACCCATCCTCAGTCCCCCTCACTGACCTTCAATCTTGTAGCTAAGAAAGTCTTTATCTTGGTTGCTGATCATGACAGAAACTTGAGGGTGGTTCATAATCTGCTTTAGGTCAAGGAGCCATTCAGGCCACATGCTGGGCCAGAAGATCCAATAGCAACAGTCCTAGTCTTGGGTAGAAGAAGCACACTGGAACAGGAGTTTCCAACGATGCTGGGTTCTTCCACTTGCCCAGCCAACACTGATGCCTCCGGCCCTGCCATACCATCAGACACATTCATTGCTCCGTGTCCCCTCTGGTGTTTTGCATCTGAGGTGGTCTGCATCCCCCAACCAGGGGCTGTTTCTCACACCTACTGTCCTCCTCCTGACTTGTGTGTGCTGGGTAGTGTCATGTCACTGCTTACCTGGTCAGGATTTGCAGTCCCTGTTGCACACTGTGTCCTCAAGCAAGGGGGTAATGTGCCTGTGTGTGTGTGTGTGTGTGTGTGCCTTCAACAAGAAAGCCCTGAGTGTTTGACCTGTGTCCTGTCTTCACAACGGATGGTAGGTGTGTGTCTGAATTGGTCTGGCACTCTCAGCAGATGAGAACAGCAGCCCCTTCCAGTTCCACCTTGTGCCTTTTCACTGCACTAGTGAGTGCAAACACAGGGATTCTGACTGACGGGCATGGGTAGTGGGACTCCCGCTCTCTCAGATATTTCCCGGGATCATCCACATTTACAACAATAACTGTCTGCCGAGGCTGCTCTGGTGTACTGTCTCTGGTCATTTCTGGACTCGGGTGCTGCTCCTCCTCAGATGCAGGCCTGAGGGACACACCCAAAGTCATGGCTGTGGCACTTACAGGTGTGGCCCTGCCGGACTCTTCTCAGCTGTGCCTTTGGAGCCTGCCTCTTCCCCAGACCACACTTCATTCAAGGGTCACCCATACCTTCCCTCTTCCCTTGCCCTGTGGCCACACCTGTTTTAGCAGGATCTTTAGCACAACCATCTTGAAGGTTAAATTCTTAATTTGGCTATAAAGCTCACAAATTTTAACAGCACAGTAACACAATTTTTCTAATTTGCACTGTTAGAGTTTGGTGAGGTCTTGGTGAGTTTCTTGGTTTCAGTTAGAAAGCCCTGCATTACACTTAGGGATGTAGAGTTTTCTGAAACTGAAGGAAAGACTACAAATATTCCGACTAATTTGATTATGATACATTTTTCTAAAGACTTAAACAGTTTCTGCTTCCCTGCTGCCCAAAAAATTACCCCTAACTCCTGAAGATCTTCATGATTCTATTGTGGGAATCTGGTAGAATTGAGATTCCTCAGTGCTTAGTAATTTCATCAGTAAGCTTTTCTGAGGTGAAAAACACATTGGAATTAGTTTTTAAATTAGTCCTAGACATAACAATCAGGGGAAAAGCAAATAAAAGGAATACAGATTGAACACAAACAAACTATTACTGTTAGAAGATGGCATGACCCTCCACACAGTGAACACTAAGGATGCCAGCAGAAAATTACTCGAGCTAATCAATGAATAGAGTTAGCTGAAGAATACAAAATATATACTCAGGAATCGCTTTCATTCTGATACACCAGCAATGAAAAAGGAGAAAGAGAACTTAAGGAAAAGTATCTCATTCACGATCCAATGAAGAGACTCAAATATTTAGGAATATATTCCTCCAAAGAAAGCAAGGACCTGGTACATAAAACTCTAAAACCATGTTGAAAGAAATCAAAGATAGCACAAGTAGATGAAGAAGTATACCATGTTCTTGTATTAGAAGAATCAATATAGTGACCATCAGTAAGTATACAACTCAATGCAATCTATTGGTACATTCATTCACCATTGATATTCTTGGATTCAACTATGGAATCCCTATAAAAACACCAATGGTGTTTTTCAATGAATTAGAACAAATAATTTCACAATTTGTGTGGAAACACAAAGGACCTCCAATGAGTTAATAACTCTTGAGAAACAATGGAAACGGAGGAATCAGACTTCCTGACTTCAGACTATACTACACATCTACAGTCATCAAAATAGTAAGATACTGGGCCAAAGACAGAAATACAGATCAACAGAACAAAACAGGAAGTCCAGAGATGAAGCCACACACCCACGGCCACCTTGTCTTTGACAGAGGGGCCATAAATATGCAATGGGAAAAAGACAACCTCGTGAACAAGCAGTTCTGGGAAAACAGGTCAACCACATTAAAAGAATGAAATGTTTTTCAATGGCACACACAAAAATAAATGCAAAATGGATTAAAAACCTAAGTGGAAGACCAGAAACTATAAAGTTCTTAGAGAAAAACATGGGCAGAAAACTCTCTGACAGAAATCACAGCAAGATCTTCTCCTCTATGTTCCACCTCCAAGAGTAATAGAAATAAAAACAGAAGGAAATAAAAGCGACTGACTGAAACTTCTAAGCTTCTGCAGAATGAAGGAAATTATAAGCAAGGTGAAAAGACAGGCTTCAGAAGTGGAGCATATTACAACAAATCAAACAACTGCCCAAGAGTTAATCTCCCACATATGCAAGCAGCTCATGCAACTCAATACCAGAAAAACAAACAACCCGATCAAAAAGTGGGCAGAAGAATTAAATAGACATTTCTCAAGAGAAGACATCACTTTGCCAACAAAGGTTCGTCTAGTCAAGGCTATGGTTTTTCCTGTGGTCATGTATGGATGTGAGATTTGGACTGTGAACAAGGCTGAGTGCCGAAGAATTGATGCTTTTGAACTGTGGTGTTGGAGAAGACTCTTGAGAGTCCCTTGGACTGCATGGAGATCCAACCAGTCCATTCTGAAGGAAATCAGCCCTGGGATTTCTTTGGAAGGAATGATGCTAAAGCTGAAACTCCAGTACTTTGGCCACCTCATGCGAAGAGTTGACTCATTGGAAAAGACTCTGATGCTGGGAGGGATTGGGGGCAGGAGGAGAAGGTGATGACAGAGGATGAGATGGCTGGATGGCACCACTTACTTGATGGATGTGAGTCTCAGTGAACTCCGGGAGTTGGTGATGGACAGGGGAGGCCTGGCGTGCTGTGATTCATGGCGTCGCAGAGAGTCAGACTCGACTGAGCGACTGATCTGATCTGATCTGAATGAACACAGGACAGATGGTCAACATCTCTCATTATCAGAGAGATGAAAGTCAATACCAGAAAGTCAAGACCATCTCACACTGGTCACAATGACCATCACCCAAACTTTCAAACAAGAAACACTGGAGAGGGAGTGGTAAACTGACGAGCTTGCACTGTTGGTAGGAATGAAAATTGGTATAGCCACAATAAACCGTATGATTTCTTAAAAACCTGGAAATAGAACCATCATATGACCCAGCAATCCCACTGCTTGCATACACCCCAAGGAAAGCAGAACTGAAAGAGATATGTGTACACCAATATTCATCCCACAACTATTTACAGTAGCTAAGACATGGAAGCAATCTAGATATCCACTGCAGATGAATGGATAAGAAAGTGGTGGTATATATACACGATGGACTATTACTCAGCTGTGAAAAAGAATGCATTTTAGTCCATTCTAGAGAGGTGAGTGAAACAGGAGCCTGTTCTACAGAATGAAGTAAAGTCAGAAAGAGAGATACAAATACTGTGTAGGAATGCACATGTATGCAATTTGGAGAGATCGTCACGATGATCCTACATGCAGGGCAGAAAAAGAGGCAGAGATGGAAAGAACAGACTTTTGGA
Source organism: Bos taurus (assembly GCF_002263795.3). Lineage (NCBI taxonomy): Eukaryota > Metazoa > Chordata > Mammalia > Artiodactyla > Bovidae > Bos > Bos taurus. Next base: position 28,375,626 of record NC_082638.1, read on the forward strand.
CTCTGTGGAGAGGGCAATGGTGGGATGATTTGAGAGAATAGCACTGAGACATGTACATGACCATACGTAAACAGATAACTGGTGCAAGTTCAGTGCATGATGCAGGGCACCCAAAGCCAGTGCTCTGGAACAACAAAGAACAATAGTCTGGGGAGTGAGGTGGGAGGAAGGTTCTGGATGTGGGAACACGTATGTACCGGTGACTGACTCTTGTTGATGTAAGGCAAAAACTAACCCAATATTGTAAATTGAGTATCTTCCCATTAAAATAATTTAAAGAAATGAAAGGATTGCTTTCTGAAATTTCAGTGTTGGGAGTCCATGGTACAGCATATCTTCTGAACGTATGTAACAATGTCTGATTTGAATGAGGGCAGTGTCAAATTTTGATGCCAAGGGCCGTATTCCAATATTCTAACATCCTACGAAACAGAACTGCTAAGTTTCCTTTAAAATATTACTTTGTACTCTCCTCCAGGGCATCTTACAGAATGTTTCAAGTGACTAGAGAGGAAACAAAAGACATCACTCACTTTTTAGCACCAATTAAAGTGGGGCAATCAATTCTGAATAAAGTTTCTAGGCCTGACAAAAATGTACCTATACCATTTCTACATGACATGCATCAAAATAATTGTTCCATGGAAAATTGCACATAAGCAACTCAAGATGAAACACTATGCCTCACAGGTACTAAACAGTGAGAATAAAATGTGTTGTCACCAGTGTGTCACTTCATTCAAGTTCTTACGTCAAAATACTACAAACTGGCTTCTCAACAATGGAAAGTTTCACTTCCAGTTGTGGTAAGTCTAGGATCAGTGTGCTGGTAGGGTTAGGGTTCTGGTGTAGATCCTCCTCTGATTTGCAAACTGCTGGGTTCTTGCTGCCTGTGTTCATGGCGAGCCCTCTGAGGTCTCCTTCATACACGGAGAGATTCCTTTCCCAACAGTTCCTCTATGGTGGCAAAAGGACATCCCAGAGGGCCTGCTTCCCAATACTATCATCTTCTGGGGTTAGGGCATCAGTATACAATTTTTAGGAAGATACAAACAACAACAACAAAACAAGTGTACAACAGTCAGACCATGACAACTAACGAACACAATTTAAGTGTAGATTAAATCTTTGGACAAACCTGTATGTGTTTGTCCACAGAGAAAGTTTTTCATGTTGTCATGTGTGCAGATTCTGAAATTTTTGGCAAAGGGTTGAAGAAAGATATGTCAAAAGATTAACTATCCAGGAAGTTTTGTTTATCCATGAAGTCAACTTCTCAAGATTTTTCTTCAGCATACTAAAACTAATCCTCCATCTCAAATACATTCAGCATATAAGGGTTGAGGACCTCCACAGATGAAACACCACAGACCACATCGGTGAAGTTTTTCTTGGATTTATTTATGTATACACTCAGCTTATAAACTTGGGAAAGAAAACTCTAGCAAAGTGAAATGAAACCCTCTGAGGGTTTACTCCCCTGTTTTTATTTTAGAGAAACCAGCTAAATGTGTATTCCGTATAAATTCTCAGAAGAAATGTGTTTCAGAAATTACTTGATGAATGGTCTCTCACTACAAACGAGTATAATTGTATTGACTTTAATGAACTAGCCCTGAACTTCATTTCGTCTTACTACAGAGGATATATTCAAAGCACATTGTTAAAAAGCAAGGGTAGTATCTAAATTTGCAGGAAAATACACACACACAAATATGCACCAGTGACAAAGAGTAAGGACAAAATACACTGCGTGCAACACTTTCTCGAATTTTTCAGTGGCTCTTCCTTCCTTTCCCTTATGTCAGCTAAGGGATACATTTATGAAGGTCTTAGTTTATAGAATTTAGTTATGAAATTAGATTTTCACTCAAACAACATAATTATATGATTTATCAAATTCAGCACTATTTGGTTACAACACATATAACTTTAGAGAATGAAATGACATAAAAACTATTTTATCTGTAAAGGATCATCGAGTTATTTTATCCTTAATGGTTGTTGTACTTGAGAAATATTTAAAATGCTAAGTAAAAACACTCTCAACAAACAGATCAAAACTTTCAATGTTAAGAAAACTGAGGATTACTTAGTATAGAAAGTCTGCAACTTCTAATCACATGAATTGAAAATTATGACTCCACTCTGTCTTCTGAAAGCTTCACTCTGGAAATGCCTTTCTTATGGTAGTGGCAACACAAAATGATGAAAAGAATAGATGTTAGCAAATGGTGTAAAACACTTGGGCAGTGTCTGTAAGAAAACAGCCCCTTTTATTAACCTCAAATGCATATTTCTGCTTTCCTTAAATTCTATCAAAAATCTCAAGAAAATATCTAAATAAGTGGAATATATAGAAAGACTCCCAAACAGACAAGTTCATACTCGTCTTATGATGGTGAGACAATTTATTCAAAACATCTGTTTACTGGAGGTAAAACAGGAGAGGAATCTTTTCACTTCTTTCTTTCTTCCCAGTGTATTCACAGCAGATATTTTGGTCTTTACACCTAAGTTCCATTTTATTGAAAGAACCAAGAGTTAACATTTTCCTCAAAATAATTCAGCCTCATTACTTTTTAAAAGAAATATGATACTTTAAAACAATGAAAATACACCGTTGTTTAATTAAGGCACAGTGTGCTTTAAACTATATTCATACTGTAGTTTTTTACTCTTCTAAAAGGTGATGACCAAAATTCAAACTGTAGAACGATCTTCAGACAACTGAGTTCAATTCAGATGTGACAAGAACATCTGATCTACAGAAAAATTAATTCTTGTAATAATACATAAGGTATCTTCTTTACACTACTTAGAAAATCAATCCTTTTGAACTGAAGTTAAGGACACCAACCAGATAGTTTTCTCAATACTAAATACTAAAGTTCTAAATACTAAAACACTGAACTGTAGAAGAAACTGCTTTTAATCAATCTTTGGTTCAACAGTTTTATTCCAGAAAAATCTTCCTAACTACAAACATATCACAGGGAACAAACTCACAATGAAACCGCTAAAAGAAGTTCACTGCCAAGTAAGTATTTATCTGATTCCCAATTATCTTAGTATTTATTAAAAGGCCTATATGTCATCAGAATCTTCACTCTTACTCAAAAACTCAGGTATTAGTGTGTTAGTTGCACCGTTGTGCCCGACTCTTTGCAACCCCATGGACTGCAGCCCACCAGGCTCCTCTGCCAAGGGATTTTCCAGGTAAAGATACTGGAGTGGGTTGTCATTTCCTTCTCCAGGGGATCTTCCCAACCTAGGGATCGAACCCAGGTCTCCTGCACTGCAGGCAGATTCTTTACCAACTGAGCTACAAGGGAAGCCCCACCCCCAAAACAAAACAAAAAACCTCATAACTTTATATAATAAAATACACTGTAAAAGAATTTTTAAAAATTGCTATCATGTTCAAAATGTGAGTTTAGTACACTTCCTCTTTGTTGTTAGTAGAAACTTATTTTAATTTTTCCAAGCTTACTAGAGGACGAATAAAATACTTTTGTCTCTAAGAAATAAAAGGGATTCAGAAACACTGTCCACAAAGCTCCATGAGAAAACTGAATACTCTTTTCCGAAACATCAATACCAGTATCATAAATGTTTTCCTTGATTAGCTGAAAACAGGTATCATCTCTTAAGAATTACTTTTAAGAGTGTAAAAGAGGCATTCCTTTAACAATTATTATGTACAAGTCTAGGACTTGTGAGCTTTTTAATTCCCCACCAAAGGAACATATATTAGGAAGAGAATCCATTACTATGTTGTTAATATTCTGAAGTATTTAATACCTACTTAAAGCAAATTTAAGCATCTATGAAAAAATACAGAAAAGAGAGAATTCTGAAACGACTGTTTCACCTAAATACTAAGTAGCAAACACTATGAGAAGACAGGGAAATGTAATAACTTTGATATTAACTACCATATTCCAGAAGCTCTCCATAAGCCTTCAGATTTCTAACTTCATCTGCTTTGTACTTTAAAATTACATCAGCTTTGTGGTCCTTGGAGAAAAACAAGGAAGGATCAAAACTGGTTAGGCAAAGAATCATCAGTTGTCTCATAAATTCCTTTCAAATTAAACACACTTAAGAAAATCCTCACTATTCTCTCACCTTCCTTGTGTCATCTGCACACACATACACACACACACACACACACACACACACACACAATCCTCATGATGAAGTTTGCATGCATGACCAAAAAAAGTATAGACTAGGAAAGTTATGAATACAATGCACTGAATTAAAGAAAGAAAAGGAAACATGTGGGGTGGCAATGCGGTCTTGTTCACACTCTAACACTGTAGTTCAAACTGAAAGTGGTATTATTACCCAAGAGAAACCTTTCTATAACCCATAGTTGTTAGAGTATCTTACCGATTTGAATTCTCTGTGGTGCTTTAAAAAAAGATACCGTTATCTTCCTAAAACCTGAGAGGCCTGAAGTGAAGTCTTTGTGTGTTTATGATGTAAATATGCCTGAGAATTACTGCCTTTTAGGGGGTTCACTTTTCTCCATTTTAAAGAAGCTGAGTCACTGACAGAGGAAAACATTATGAATGCTTACAACTAACCTAGAAAAGGCCTAAAGAAGACAACTGAAAATATCAGTCATAAAACTGCAGTGGAATACAAACCAACACTTCTCAAACTATAATGTGCACCAAAAACACATACGTATTTTGTTAAAACTCTGAGTGTAACTCAGTAGTGAAGAGATAAGCTAATAACCTGCTTATACAATTCCATAGAGTAGTGATGCTGCTATTATCTTTAGATTATGATTTGAGTAGCAAGGGTTTGTAATTACCCACAACAGATTAAAAATCAGAAGAGCTATTTGTGGCTTAAGGGATTAATATAATTGTGGTTACACTGCCCATCAAACAGAGAATTTAACTGGGAATTAACTATTATTTGATCCATTTACAGGTTTCTATGTAGTTAATCCAAAATAAATGGACGTGAAAATGATACAGTTTTATGGACAGATTCTATGTTTTTAGTCATCAAATACAAAAATAGAAAGGTTATCAATGGATGTTCCAGATAACAAAACATATAAATGACAAAAAAAAAAAATAAATGAGTAAAACATCAGGATATAAAATGGATATACTTAAATCTGTTGTAATATTAATGCATCCATATTACCCAAAGTAATGTACATATTCCATGGAATTCCTATAACAATTCAAGTAGCATTATTTTTCCCCAGACAAAGTTATATGGAACCTCAAACAATCCAAACCGCCAAAGCAATCTTGAGAGTTAACAAACATATGAAAAGATATGAACATCACTCATTATCAGAGAAATGCAAATCAAAACCACAATGAGGTGCCATTTCACTTCAGTCAGAATGGCTGTGATCCAAAAGTCTACAAGCAATAAATGCTGGAGAGGATGTGGAGAAAAAGGAACCCTCTTACACTGTTGGTGGGAATGCAAAGTAGTACAGCCACTACGGAGAACAGTGTGGAGATTCCTTCAAAAACTGGAAATAGAACTGCCTTATGACCCAGCAATCCCACTGCTGGGCATACACACTGAGGAAACCAGAATAGAAAGAGACAAGTGTACCCCAATGTTCATTGCAGCACTGTTTCTAATAGCCAGGACATGGAAGCAACCTAGAGGTCGATCAGCAGATGAATGGATAAGAAAGCTGTGGTACACATACACAATGCAGTATTACTCAGCCATTAAAAAGAATACATTTGAATCAGTTCTAAAGAGGCAGATGGAACTGGAGCCTATTATACAGAGTGAAATAAGCCAGAAAGAAAACCACCAATACAGTATACTAATGCATATATATAGAATTTAGAAAGATGGTAACAACAAGCCTGTATGCAAGACAGCAAAAGAGACACATATGTATAGAACAATCTTTTGGATCCCGTGGGAGAGGGAGAGGGGATGATTTGGAATAATGGCATTAAAACATGTATAATATCCTATAAGAAACGAATCGTCAGTCCAGGTGATGCAGGATACAGGAAGCTTGGGGCTGGTGCACTGGGATGACCCAGAGGGATGGTATTGGGAGGCAGGTGGGAGGGGATTCAGGATGGGAAACATGTGTACACCCATAGCGGATGCATGTTGATGTATGGCAAAACCAATACAATATTGTAAAGTAAAATAAATAAATAATAATAATAACAATTATAATAAAATAAAGAAAGAAAGAAAGAATAAAGCTTGAGGACACATACTTCCTGCTTTTGAAACACAACTGTTCAAACAATATGGCACTGGGATTCCACCAGTAATGCAGGTCCTGGAACAAAACAGAGCACTCAGAAATACAATTTTTCAAAACCACCCAACTAACACTTATGAAGGGAACCAAGATCACAGTGTAGAAAACACATCCTCTCCAATAGACAGGACTGGAAAAACAATACTTAACATAAAAGTAGACCCCCCTTTCTTACACTAGAATCTACCTAAAATTACCCTGAAATAGATCAGAGATTTAAACACAGAGCTGAAACTATAAAACTACTGCAAGAAAACACATTGTACAACTACTAAATGCCACTCTTGCTCTTTGATTTTGCTATAGGCCACCAAACCCATAAGCAACACAAGCAAAACCTAGTAAGTGAAACTATATCACACTAAATTGATTTTGCACAGAAAAGGACACTGTCAACAACAACAACAAAAAAGACAGTGTACCAGACTGGTGAAAATATTTGCAAGTGATATGACTAATAAGGGTTTAACAGCCAAGGTAGATAAATCCTGCCATTTGCAACAACATGGATGAACCTGGAGAGTAGTCTGCTAAGAGAAACACGTCACACAGAGAAAGCAAACACTGCAGGACCTCATTTATATGTGGAATCAGGACTGAATACAAACTCATCAAAGTTCAGGGATGCTCCTAATCTCTCAGCTTTGAGCGACCTGGATTTTCTGCACAAGCCTGAAATGAAAAGAAGAACTATCAGTTGCCTGGCTGAGTATTAAAGGTACGCCCCACCTTGCACAGAGCCTAAAAACAGAGGTTGAGAGGGCTGCTGGTTTTTAATGAAACCTCAAACATAGGCTGTCTGCTAGGTTATAAACAAGCATTCAGTGGCCACACACAAGGAAAAAATACATACCATACAGAATCTGTTTCAGAAATCATCCAACAAATGACAACAAGTAAAAGCTCTGGGACAAGAAATCTGATGTCCCATTTCACCATGTTATATCTGCATTTTCTAGTTTTCAACAACAACAACAACAAAACATGAGACACACAAAGAAATAGGATGTGTCTGGTCACCTAAGGAAATAAGTAGGTAATACAAAGCATGGCTCAGAAAGCCCAGAGGCTGGACTTAACAGAGACTTTACATCAGGTAGTATAGATAAAAAGAATACAAGAAACAATATAATTGTCAAGAATATTTCACTAGAGAATCAGGATATACAGATTATTTAAAAGAAAACCAGTGGACATGAAAAGTGGAGTGGTTGACTTTAAACTGTCACGGTAAATCACTAATAGAACAACAACAACAACAACAAAAAATCAACAAAGAAACAAAAGACTGAAACTTTACAAATCAGAAAGTCTTAGGTATTTACAGAAAACATGACCTGATAACAGAATAGAGAGAAACAGCAATTATTTCACTCAAAATTTAATTAAGCACAAGTGATGGGTTTGACCCAGAAATCTAAAGGATTTCTATTTCACAAGTCATATTTCAAACATTAAGACCATATTGGGCCACTACCAAGTATTTCTGTAAATATTTATTTCAGATTTATAACTTACACTTAAAAAGACCTAGTCTATGTCTTAGCTTTGTCATATGAGCCAAAAAAACCCCACATTTTTTGGAGATAGAGGTTTTGCCTTATTTAATTGCATCATCTACAACAGTGGTTTCTCAAACTTGGATCTGAGATCTTTAAATTTAAAAATCATAACTGAGAACCCAATATAAACTTACTATTTTTTTTTCTTTTGATGAAAGAGAATACTAATGAAAATCACTGTCATATGCTACTGTTCTTATTTCAGCAAAGGTCTCATTTCGAAAAATATTTAAAAACAAAACTGTAGGGAGTCCTCTGGTGGTCCAAAGATTAGGACTCAGGGCTTTCACAGCAGTATTCTGGATTCAATCCCTGACTGGGGATCTAAGATCCCACAAGCTGCAGTAATATCAAAAATTAAATTAAAAAAATTGAATGGAAAATGAATACTCTAGCTCTGTGAAATATATTTCATAAAATACAAAGATATCTTCGTTTTACTACAGAAAACTGAAAAAGTCAGCCTGCAGCATAAACCCTGAAAACCTAGCACAGATCTTTAAATACACTTGGACTTTAAATGAAGACAGAGTGATGAGCTGTAGTATTTATCCAAAATTATAAGAGAATATGTATTGCATATTGTATTAAAATAAGATAAGAAACAACCAGTCTTCCCATAGAACACATATACCGTAAGTCAGCTAGAATCCTATCATCTTAAACATAAGTGGATCATAACAAATTTTGATGCCAGAAGGATGAGAATCATAACTGGCCAGGACAGGTCAAATGCATTTTATCACATTAGTGAAATAATGATATTAATGATTTTAAATTCAAGAACATTATAAATTTAAATGTAATTGTTACCTGATAGTCTCAAAGACCAATCAATATAATATCTGAAGTATTTATCCAAATCTATAAAATAAAACTCACAGTATATTACATTTAAAATACAAACAAACAATAGTGTTTGATGTTAAGCCATACTTAACGTGATACAAAAAATACAATTCACACAGCGTGTGAAAACTATCTGCTAAGGATTGGGGCAAAACTACAGACATGTGGTGTGTGTGTGTGTCTTGTGTGTATGTGCAGGTATATGTGTATGATGTGTGTGTGTGTTCATGCCCATGAGACAAAGTCTAGTTATAGATAGTTAGAGTATATTAAGCAAAACTAAAGTTAGGCAGTTCAGTTTGGGTCAAATTTTCTAATGTAGTCTATTAAAATATACAGTAATTTTACCTCAACTAAAGTCTTTTAAAATTACAAAAGCATAGTTCTTTGTCACATAAATTACTTGTATTCACAAATCACTCTGGGAATTTTTAGTTATTTTAAACAAATGAAAATAATTCATCCACACAAATATAGCCATCTAGTTACCAATCTACATCAATTCAGGACCCAAATCACTAACTGGAAAAGAATGATTCAAGAGAAAAAACTGTTTTTTTTAATCCAAAAAATTAGGGTTGAAAGAACTTTAAAACAATATGATCAATAAATGTGCCAAAGTTACTAAATAAGATAGTCTATCATGTTATGAGGTCGATAAAGGACAGCAATGGTATGGACCTAACAGAAGCACAAGATATTAAGAAGAGATGACAAGAATACAGAGAAGAACTGTACAAAAAAGATCTTCACGACTCAGATAACCACAGTGGTGTGATCACTGACCTAGAGCCAGACATCCTGGAATGTGAAGTCAAGTGGGCCTTAGAAAGCATCACTACGAATACAGCTAGTGGATGTGATGGAATTCCAGTTGAGCTATCCCAAATCCTGAAAGATGATGCTGTGAAAGTGCTGCACTCAATATGCCAGCACATTTGGAAAACTCAGCAGTGGCCAGGGGACTGGAAAAGGTCAGTTTTCATTCCAATCCCAAAGAAAGGTAATGCCAAAGAATGCTCAAACTACCGCACAAATGCATTCATCTCACACACTAGAAAGGTAATGCTCAAAATTCTCCAAGGCAGGCTTCAGCAATATGTGAACCATGACCTTCTTGATGTTCAAGCTGGTGTTCAAGAAGGCAGAGAAACCAGAGATCAAGTTGACAACATCTACAGGACCATTGAAAAAGCAAGCAAGTACCAGAAAAGCATCTATTTTTGCTTTATTGACTATGCCAAAGCCTTTGACTCTGTGGATCACAATAAACTGTGGAAAATTCTGAAAGACATGGGATTACCAGCCCTCTTGACCTGCCTCTTGAGAAATCTGTATGCAGGTCAGAAAGCAAGTTAGCACTGGAAATGGAACAGCATACCGGTTCCAAATAGAAAAAGGAGTACCTCAAGGCTGTCTATTTTCACCCTGCTTATTTAACTTCTATGCAGAGTACATCATGAGAAATGCTGGGCTGGATGAAGCCCAAGATGGAATCAAGATTGCTGGAAGAAATGTCAATAACCTCAGGTATGCAGATGACATCACCCTTATGGCAGAAAGTGAAGAAGAACTAAAGATTCTCTTCATGAAAGTGAAAGAGGAGAGTGAAAGAGTTGGCTTAAAGCTCAACATTCAGAAAACTAAGATCATGGCATCTGGTCCCATAACTTCATGGGGAATACATGGGGAAACAGTGGCTGACATTTTATTTTATGGGTGGCTCCAAAATCACTGCTGATGGTGATTGCAGCAATGAAATTAAAGGACACTTACTTGGAATGAAAGTTATGACTTACCTAGACAGCATATTAAAAAACAGAGACATTACTTTGCCAACAAAGTTCCTTCTAGTAAAGGCTATGGTTTTTCCAGTAGTCATGTATGGATGTGAGAGTTGGACTCTAAAGAAAGCTGAGTGCCAACAAAGTGATGCTTTCTTACTTAGTGTTGGAGAAGAGCCTTGAGAGTCCCTTGAACTTCAAGGCCATCCAATCAGTTCATCCTAAAGGAGATCAGTCCTGGCCGTCCATTGGAAAGACTGATGTTGAAGCTGAAACTTCAATACATGGCCACCTGATGCCAAAAAAACTGACTCATTTGAAAAGACTCTGATGTTGAGAAAGATTTAGGGCAGCAGGAGGTGGGGACGATAGAGGGTGAGATGGACGAATGGCATCACCGACTTAATGAACAAGTGTTTGGGTAAACTCCAGGAGTTGGTGATGGACGGGGAGGCCTGGCATTCTGCAGTCCATGGAATCACAGAGTCGGACACAACTCAGTGACTGAACTGAACTGCTCTTTGGAAGAAAAGCTATGGCAACTCTATACAACATGTTAAAGGCAGCTACCACGTTGCTGACAAAGGTCTGTATAGTCAAATATCTAGTTCTTCCAGTAGTCACGTATGGATGTGACAGTTGGGAACATAAAGAAGGCTGGACACTGAAGAGTTGAAGCTTTTCACTGGAAGTTCTGGAGAAGACTCTTGAGAGTCCATTGGATGGCAAGGAGATCAAAGAAGTCAATCCTAAAGGAGATCAACCCTGAACATTCACTGCAATTTCTGCTGCCAAAGCTCCAATACTTTGGCCACCTGATGCAAAGAGACGACTGAAAGGAGAAGACCTTGATGCAGGGAAAGCAGGAGGGCAAGAGAAGAGGACAACAGAAGATGAGATGGTTGGATGGTATCACAGGATTCAAGGTATATGAGTCTGACCAAACTCAGGGAGACAGTGAAGAACAGGGAATCCTAGTGTACTGCAGTTCATGGGGTCCCACAGAGTCATAGATATGACTTATCAACTGAATAACAACTTGACCAAAGAGCTCCTAGTCTAATCTGTAATTATCCTGAAAAGTAATGGGATTCACATGCTAGAGAGTTCCTTGGATAAAAGGCCATGAACCCAGCTTAGTACTCAGGACTACTACACAAAAGAAAACAGCAAAGAAAAGAAGACAATAAGTTAAAAATTGGCCATGAAAACACACTTCTAATGTAAGGAAAAATATGAAGTTCAAGGACCAGATTATCTTTAGCCACACATCATGTTCCAAATAATAAATTATTTGTGCTTGTGTGTTAGTGTGTGTGTATGTGTGTGTGTGTTGTGTGTGGGTTTAATGGCTTTCAGTATGCAGGAATAACTGCAAGGCTTTGTTAAGAAGTGCTGTAAATTACTGAAACAAATGGACAAATGTGAATGGAGTTTATATACCAGCTCTACAATGAAGAATAGAATTTTCAATTAAGAGAAAAGCATACATGTGTATTGAACACTATTTAAATTTCCATTCATTTCAACATCCACATATGGCTAGTGGCTATACAAAAAAACAAAAAAAAACAAAAAAAACAAACAGGTTTCCCCAGTGGCTGGGCCATGAAGAATTCACCTGCAAATGCAAGAGACAAAGGAGACACGCATTTGACTTCCGGGCCAGGATGATCCCATGGAGAATAAAAGGACAACGCATTTCAGTATTATTCCTGCAAATCCCATGGAGACAGGAGCCAGGTGGGGCACAATCCATGATTTCAAAAAAGAATCAGACATGACTAAGCACAAGCAACATTTCTAGAAAAGTACTTCAGTGCAATTCTGTTCAGTCGCTCAGTCATGTCTGACTCTTTGCGACCCCATGCATAGCAGCACACCAGTCCTCCCTACCCATTGCCAACTCCCGGAGTTTACCCAATCTCATGTTCATCGAGTCGGTGAGGCCCTCCAACCATCTCATCCTCTGTAATCCCCTTTTCCTTCTGCCCCCAATCCCTCCCAGCATCAGCGTCTTCTCCACTGAGTCAAATCTTCGCATAAGGTGGCCAACATATTGGAGTTTCAGCTTCAGCATCAGTCCTTTCAATGAATACCCAGGACTGATCTCCTTTAAGGTGAACTGGTTAGATCTCCTTGCAGCCCAAGTGACTCTCAAGAATCTTCTCCAACATCACAGTTCAAAAGCATCAATTCTTCAGCGCTCAGCTTTCTTCACAGTCCAACTCTCACTTCCGTACATGACCACTGGAAAAACCATAGCCTTGCCTAGACGAATCTTTGTTGGCAAAGTAATGTCTCTGCTTTTTAATATGCTATCTATGTTGGTCAAGAAGTGATAATACCAGACCACCTGACCTGCCTCTTGAGAAACCTATATGCAGGTCAGGAAGGAACAGTTAGAACTGAACATGGAACATGGACTTGTTCCAAATAGGAAAAGGAGTACACCAAGGCTGTATATTGTCACCCTGCTTATTTAACTTCTATGCGAGTACATCATGAGAAACACCCTGGGCTGGAAGAAGCACAAGCTGGAATTAAGATTGCCTGAAGAAATATCAATAACCTCATATATACATATGACACTATCCTTATGGCAGAAAGTGAAGAGGAACTAAAAAGCCTCTTGATGAAAGTGAAATAGGAGAGTGAAAAACTTGGCTTAAAGCTCAACATTCAGAGAACTAACACTATGGCATTTGGTCCCATCACTTCATGGGAAATACATGGGGAAATGGTGGAAACAGTGACAAACTTTATTTTGGGTGGCTCCAAAATCACTGCAGATGGTGACTGCATCCGTGAAATGAAAAGACACTCCTTGGAAGGAATGTTATGACCAAACTAGATAGCATATTAAAAAGCAGAGACATTACTTTGCCAAGAAAGGTCTGTCTAGTCAAGGTTATGGTTTACTAGGTGACAAGAGAATTGTAAGGTTAAATTTCTTGTAACCATTCTCCTGGAATTATATAAAGAAAGGCTTCGCTCTTAGGAGATGAAATATTTAGGGCTAAAGTCTATAACTAAATATCTAGACCTGCCTATAACAAAGTTTAAAATGTTAGAAGGAAAATGTTCATGTACAGAAAAAAAGTACAAAAAGAAAACATTAAAGATTAGTGAGTCTAAGTGAAAAACATATGGGATTTGTGCTCACATTTCAACGTTTCTGTAGGCTTAAATTTTCATTAAAAGGAAAAATGTAGGTACTTCAGTCAATTAGTTTACTCTTAGTTTAGTCTGCACTTACTTAAATAAGAGTCAGTTATTCGGTTACTTTATTAAATATGATCATGCACTAGTGACATTGTAGCACTGATCGTCTGAGGTCTTGGCACGGATGTCTCATAGTCTATTGAAAAATATTACGATGGTAGGGAATTTTCAATGTTGGAAGACATCCTTACTCTGCTCTAAACCTTAAAATTCATTCTCAGTTATACCATCTTTTTCCATAGAATAAAAACAGAACACTTTGTTTACAGAAATGCCATTAAGCATCCATGAGAAACAGTGTAAAATGAATTATTTAATAAAGAAATTCTGGTAAAATGTATGACAATGAAAATGGGGAAAAGATGGAGCTATGTGGGGCTTTGGTGGTGGCTCAGTGGTAGGGAATCCACCTGCCAATACAGCAGACACCAGTTTGATCCCTGCTCCAGGATGAATCCACATGCCTCAGAACAACTGAGCCCCTGTGCCACAGCTACTGAGCCTGTGTTCTACAGCCTGGAAGCTGCAATTGTTGAGCTCACGTGCTGCAACTACTGAAGCCTGGTCTCCCTAGAGCCTACGCTCCACAAGCAGAGAGTGTACCCCAATGAGAATCCTGTGCACTGCAACTACAGAGAAGCCCCTGTTCCCCACAACTAGAGAAAAGTCCATACACAATAATGAAAAGCCCATCCACAGTAATGAAAGCCCAGTACAGCAAAAAAAAAAAAAAAAAAAATATATATATATATATAATATATATAATATATTATATATATAAGCAAATATATATATATTATATATATATTATATATATATATATATATATATATATATATATATATATATATATAAGCAAATAACAGCATTTAGATTAAAAAAAAAAAAAAGAGTGAGATTATGAGACAACTCCTCAGGACTTTCACTAAGGTATGTTTCAGATTAAACTCTGAAATTCACATTATTATAAAAGGTATAAATAGCTAAAGAATTCTTGTTTTGACCATCTTCTTTAAATACGAAGTATCTTTTTTTCACATTTGTTTCCCTTAACCTTGCACCTGTTTCTGCCTCCTTTACTTCAGTGATTAAAATGTGAATAAATATTGAGATCTAATTATCTGTATAATAGTTTACAAACTCATCAAACAAGCTAACATAAGCTGTTAAACTTTATATAAACAGGGAAACAAACAGATTATCATTTAAATAGCAGCAAAATATTAACAGACCTCAAAAGAGATTTACAATTTAACCTAATTTGTTACTGATTAGCCACGTACAAATTTGCTGATGGCTTTCTTCTAAATCCCTTAGCAGATAAATACATAATCAACCACATAACCCATTACCAGAGATAACCTGTAGCATTTTTTATTATCCATGTTTTCCAATTAAACCCGGGTTCTATACATTCCCTTCTACAATTCATTTGCAAATTAATAAACCAAAATAGTCCATATATTTATAAAGCAATGAAAACTGAAAAATCATATGTCAAAATGTCTTCAGTTTGGCCTGAGAGGAAGCAGCTGGTTTAAAATTCCCTCAGATGGAAGGGGGAGTTACCCACGGCTGCAATGAAACTGAGGAAGATAACATTAACAAAAATGTGTTGAACATCTACTAAGCACCAAGTTGTGGTAATTCTGCTTTCATAAAATAATTACTAGTCTCTTATAGAATACACAAGCCAACATGGGCACCTGAAACTTCTTTCCTAGAAACAGAGGAGGAAACAAGGAATATATGGAAATGTATACTCATTTGTAAGTTAAAAGTTAATTAAATTAGGGGAAAAAAAAGTGGAAGTGGTTTGTAATTTACCTAACACATTCTGAAAAAGACATTCTTAGAGTTTCCCTGAATAGTTAGCAGCAACACATTTGCTAGAGAAAGGCTGTACCAGTCGGTTTGGGGACTCTAGAGAGCACTGAAGTCAAAGGCAAAGAAGTGTGACCGAATATGACAAAGGTTAAGTAAGCCTTGAAAGCTAAAATGAAGTGCAAGGAATGAATTATGAAGAGAGATTTGTTGTGGAATGTGAAATATGGTCCTATTCTGAAGGATGTATTCTCATTCCTTGCAGTTACAGTTTTCCAGGAGGCATTTCAAGGATATTAACCATGACCCAAGCAGAACTCAGGTCTGTAAAAAGGAGAATTCAAGGAATAACTGTCCCACTGCCCTCTTTCAATTAGCTTAGAAGTACCGTTTTGGAAGTTACAAGTAAAGTTATTGTCAAATCTGATTATTTGTGAACTGTCTGCCTCAGAATAAAGATAAGTAGAAACGCATAGTGCCAGCATCGATTTTACGAGAAAAGAAGGCTGAACACGTTGGGATATGTGCGCCTTCTAAAAAAAATGGTTAAGGTTTGTGACAGGTAGAGGAAAGTAAACCGGCAGACATGAACCTAAACATGCAACATGGATTTACCCTTTCCTGGGAGCTCAGATGGTAAAGCGTCTGCCTACAATGTGAGAGACCTGGGTTCCATCCCTTGGTCAGAAAGATTCCCTGGAGAAAGAAATGGCAACCCACACCAGTATTCTTGCCTGGAAACTCCCATGGACCGAGGAGCCTGGTAGGCTACAGTCCATGGGGTTGTAGAGTTGGACACGACTGAGCAACTTCACTTCACTTCACTTCACTTCACTTACAAAGAAGCAGTTATTTTCACCAGTAGTGAACTGTCCACAAAGTATAGACAAATATTTAACAGTTGCAAAAGAAAAAATCAGGGTGTCATAAACAACAGCTAAGGGAGAGTTCTGGGAAGGGATGAAGGCCAGAGGGGCGAAGCCTCCACTGACCAAAAGTAGGCTCCTGCCAGTTTACTAACGCACCTGCAGTTAAACTGGCATGAATCCCAAACTAATAGTATTTTACCCGCGGTGTAAAATTGACAAAAAGGGAGAGAAAATTATACCGCTATGTGAACAGAGCGAGAGGAAGCACGAGCAGCTTCTCGCTCCTATGCAGACTGTGCAGTTCACTCAAAGACATCAGCCAACCAGAAGGAGGAGGAAATACCACTGATGGTGGCTGAGCAATCAGTGGTTCCTGGAAACTGAGTCATTACCTTTATTCTTGGGCAGAGCTGTAGCAGCAGGCTCACTGTTTCCAAGCAGCTTCCTGTGCTGCTTCCGCTGCCAGATAATCCTCCGAGGCTTCCAAGGTACTAAGTTACACTCTCTGAATTGAGAACTCGGGAGAGATTGGCACGCGGCCACTCTTAGCAGCAACAAAATGGCAACCCGGCTGGTGTTACGGTGTAAACGTCACTTTTCTCGCGCATGACGCTACCGGCCTATCCCCCAAGCACAGTCTCTTCTGCCCTACGGAGCACGTGTAGTCCAAACCAACTGACTTCCTGGTACTCAACACTGTGAGGGACGCTGTGTCCGATGCCAGTAAAGAATGATATATTTTTGGAGAACACCGCGCTGAGCTTGAAACGAGATGTGTCAATGTAATGAAGACTGCGTGCATTTCCCTAATTAGAAACCGCTTGAGCTAACTCATACTACTGAACAGACTTCTGCTACCTGTTAATAAGTGCTCTTGCCTGACCATTTCTTCACTTAAATTGTATCCGTTGTCTTCCTTCTTGGAGAAACAAATTCCATCAGGATGCTTCTGTTAGAAATCTAGCGTAATACAAGTGGTGGAGGAATTAAAGAGAAAGGTTATATATCTATCAGAGGACCTGGACAAATGTTCTTATGTTTGGGAGACAGGAACCTCTTGTGGTTCATTAGAGATCCCTCTATTTGAAATATTTAGGTCCAGTAAGCTAGGGACTGGTGGTGGCGGTAGTAGAGCCCCTAGTCTGTGTATCCAATGTTGGAGTGATGGAATAAAGTTTAAAGTTACTGCAAACAAACAAACGAACAAAAATACCTTCTCTTCGGAAATAAAATGTTTAGTATTGTTTTTCATAGTGATGGAAGACCTTTTCACCTATTTAAGCATTAGTGAACATTCTAGCTAGATATAATTTTGCTTGAACTTTATGCTAGACACCCTATTTTTGACCTGTGAAACAAATATTGTACATCTGCTTTAACCATGGAGAATAGTCACTGGGTATTCACTTGAATGGGGAGGTAAAAATCTACTGTAGTTGTCTGTCATCAGTGTACCCTCTGGAAAATCAGGATACGAAAATGAGATTGTGCATTTCTGTGCTTTGGAGTTGTGTGTTCCTAGTCAGTTAAGATAATTAAGAAGTTTAATGATTCCAGATTCTTGCCTAGGAAAACACTAACATCACTGCTTGCCATGTTTGTATTTTGTGGTTAACAGGATCCTTTTTACCACGATATATGTTTCACTCATGTATTTTCCACTTTAAAGAAATTTCTGTGTATACTGGCTCTGCCCCTACAGCTTCAGAACACTCCTCTTAAAACTGTATGAAAGACCATTTACCAGGCTATGGCCCTTGAGTTTGTTTGAATATTTTTTCCAATTTTAGTATATAATTTGTTGGGAATTTTCATCAATATGGTATAATTTCCTTCAAAGGAAAAAAAAATGTGTTTGACTTCAAGTATGAAACGTTGTACTGAAAGTTATCTCTTACTTAATCATGACATATGATCAGTGAGTCCACATAATAAGGAATGACAATTGGAACTTTTAAGCAGAAACTAGGCTTCCCTGGTAGGTCACCTGCTTAACAATCTGCTGCAATGCAGTTTGATTTCTGGTTTGGAAGGATTATCTGGACAAGCAACAGGTCACTCACTCCCATATTCTTTAGGCTTCCTTGGAGGTGCAGATAGTAAAAAATTCACCTGCTATAAGAGATCTGCTGGAAGAGTGGCCTGACAACCCACTCCAGTATTCTTGCCTGGAAAACCCCCATAGACAGAGGAGCTTGATGGGCTATAGTCCAGAGGTCACAAAAAGTCAGACATAACTGTGAGACTAAGCAGACCAGAAACCAAAATAGATTTTTTAAAAATGCTTGAAAAACTTGAAGTTTGGAGGTCTGCCTTAGAAAGAGTATTTTAACCCTGAAAAAAGTACATTAAGCAATGAACTTTACTACTCTCTTGTCCCTATAAAATCACAGGAGAAATGGAGTGTCATTTCCCTTTTTAGAGGATAGTTGTTGTAGTGAAGATATTAAATGATTAAATAAATGATTTAAATCTACTGAAATGCTGCTTGTAAAAATGAAAAAAAAATCTAATTCAAGATGAATATTAAAGCAAGAACATAATTGAAATCAGTTGCTGTTGTAAGACATGGCTTCAAAAGAGAGCTAAATAAATGTATATAATGACTGGCTAAATTCTCTGGCAATACATTATAAAAAATCACGGTCAATATTGAAAAGATTTTTACACACAATAAAAATAAATGCCTTTTAGTTATGCATAGTTTGAATAATCAAAAACACTGACTACTTTTCAGACATTCCAGGAAAAGGTCTTTTAAACAAATTATTTACTTTATCTCCCAAAACAATATGGTGGTGGTGGTCGTGATTAGTTGCTAAGTTATTTCCTTCTCTTTTTCATCTCCATGGACCATAGACTACCAGGCTTCTCTGCCCGTGGGATTACCCAGGCAAGAATACTGAGGTTGGTTTCCATTCTCTCTTCCAGAAGATCTATCTTTCCAACTCAGGGATTTCTCAACATTGGGTCATCCACATTGGGAGGTGGATTCTTTACCACTGAGCCACCAGGAGAATCCCCCAAAGCAACACAGTATCTACTCAAGATAGATAAGTAGAACTTAAGTAGATAAGTAGAACAAACTTCTAGCCTGCAGAGTCTGGGTTTGTTCAGAACTACCCTAGTGATCCATTGGTTAATAGTCAGCTTCCCAGTGATCCTTGTCTGGGAGGATCCCACATGCCGAAGTGTAACTAAACTCATGGGCCACAACTCATGAGCTCATGTGCCAAAACTAGAGCCAGTGTTCTGCAACAAAAGAAACCATCACAATGGGAAGGCTATGCACCATATCAAAGTGCACCATACCACTTGCCTCAGCTAGAAAAGGCCCTTGAACATCCATGAATACCTGGCCCCGCCAAAATAAATAAAATTTAAAAAATAATAAAATAAATAAGTTCCTTAAAAAAGTGAGTTTGTTTAACATAGAAGTGTAGTTACATATATGCAGCAACAAGCAAATGTACTTTGAATATTGAAAGCACAAAAATACTTATTTTTTAAAACATGATAGAACAATACTGATTAAAACAAATTTGCCACAAAATAAAAATATTCTATGCAATAGTTCACCAAGATGAGATGTAAGGGTATCCCAGCCATCAGAGTTCAAATTTGTGGTATGAATGCCTAAAAGCCTATGAAACATAATGTTGCTTATATAATTCGAGCATACATAGATCTACTTAAGCTGTTAGCTCTCTCTTCTGTGTCTTTATATTTCCTTCTGAAGCAATTTGGATTTTCTAAAAGAATGTGAAGATTTGTTTTCTTTGTTTTAGTTTCTGAGGAGACTTCTCATTCTGCCCACACACTAGGAAACTTTTAATATATTTTCCATTACTATAGTTCAAGTTTTGTGTACCCTAAACTTGCATACCATTAACCCTGTACTGTATTTCTTTCAGCAGGCTTTAGTGATGTTCTTCAAGTTGTTTTTGCCATTCTTTAATTTGGATATAATGCTCACTGATTTTAATAGAAAATTAACAGTTTTCTACTGTGCTTTTATTATTTTTATATAAATTTATTTATTTTAATTGGTGGTTAATTACTTTACAATATTGTATTGGTTTTTCCATGCATCAACGTGAATCCACCACAGGTATACACATGTTCCCATCCTGAACCCACCCGCCCCTCCACGCTACCCTTCTGGGTCATCCATCCTTCTGGGTCGTCCCAGTGCACCAGCCCCAAGCATTCAGTATCCTGCATGAAACCTTGACTGGTGACTCATTTCATATGTGATATTAAACATGTTTCAGTGGCATTGTCCCAAATCATCCCACCCTCTCCCTCTCCCACAGAGTCCAAAAGACTGTCCTATACCTCTGTGTCACTTTTACTGTCTCGCTTACACGGTTATCATTACCATTTTTCTAAATTCGATATATATGCATGTGTATGCTGTATTGGTATTTTTCTTTCTGGCTTACTTCACTCTATATAATAGGCTCCAGTTCATCCACCTCATTAGAACTGATTCAAATGTATTATTTTTAATGGCTGAGTAATACTCCATCGTGTATATGTACCACAGCTTTCTTATCCATTCATCTGCTGACAGTCATCCAGGTTGCTTCCATGTCCTGGCTATTATAAATAGTGTTGCAATGAACATTGGGGTACACGTGTCTCTTTCAATTCTGGTTTCCTCGGTGTGTATGCCCAGCAGTGGGATCGCTGGGTCGTATGGCCATTCTATTTCCAGTTTTTTAAGGAATCTCCACACTGTTCTCCATAGTGGCTGTACTAGTTTGCATTCCCACGAACAGTGTAAGAGGGTTCCCTTTTCTCCACACCCTCTCCAGCATGTATTGCTTGTAGGTGTTTGGATCATAGCCATTCTGACTGGTGTGAAATGGTACGTCATTGTGGTTTTGATTTGCACTTCTCTGATAATGAGTGATGTTGAGCATCTTCTCATGTGTTTGTTAGCCATCTGTATGTCTTCTTGGAGAAAAGTCTATTTAGTTTTTTTGCCCATTTTTTTATTGGGTCATTTATTTTTCTGGAATTGCACTGCAAGAGTTGCTTCTATATTTTTGAGATTAGTTGTTTGTCAGTTGCTTCATTTGCTATTATTTTCTCCCATTCAAGGCTGTCTTTTCACCTTGCTAGTAGTTTCCTTTGTTCTGCAGAAGGTTTTAAGTTTAATTAGGTCCCATTTGTTTATTTTTGTTTTTATTTCCAATATTCTGGGAGGTGGGTCATAGAGGATCCTGCTGTGATTTGTGTCGGAGAGTGTTTTGCCTATGTTCTCCTCTAGAAGTTTTATAGTTTCCGATCTTACATTTAGATCTTTAATCCATTTTGTGTCTTTTTGTGTGTAGGGTGTTAGAAAGTGTTCTAATCTCATTCTCTCACAAGTAGTTGGTTGGCCAGTTTTCCCAGCACCACTTGTCAAAGAGATTGCCTTTAATCCATTTTATATTCTTGCCTCCTTTGTCAAAGATAAGGTGTCCATATGTGCGTGGATTTATCTCTGGGCTTTCTATTTTGTTCCATTGATCTATATTTCTGTCTTTGTGCCAGTACCATACTGTCTTGATGACTGTGGCTTTGTAGTAGAGCCTGAAGTCAGGCAGGTTGATTCTTCCAGTTCCATTCTTCTTTCTCAACATTGCTTTGACTATTCCAGTTTTTTTGTATTTCCATATGAATTGTGAAATATTATTTGTTCTAGCTCTGTGAAAAATACTGTTGTTAGCTTTATAGGGGTAGCAGTGCTTTTAGAATGTGGTGAGCTATTCTGTTTCAGGATTTCAGTTGGAAAATCCTGCATTATTATTAGGGCTGTAGTATCTTCTGATACTGAAGGAAAGACTAAAATATTCCAAACTAATTTGATCATAGTAATTAATGTTTTCTAAAGAATTAAAAAGTTACTCATCAAAAAATTTCATTCCCATGGAAAAAAAAAAACGCTAACTCCTTAAGTACATCATGATTTTATTAAGGGAATCTGTGAGAACTGACATTTCTCTGTGCATCATGATTTCATCAATACACCTCTCTGAGATTAAAAAACAAAAACAGAATTCACATGCTTCAGGAAAGTCATATTTAAATATGGAAAAACTTGTTTCAACAGCAGTAAAAATGGCTGTATGAGCAGTGGATTGATAATTTCTCTCTATTTTTCTCTGAGTAACTTCTTGAAAGTTGTGTCTTCACTTCTTACTGAAATGTATTATTCTCCTGTTGTTTAGTTGCTCAGTCATAGCAACTCTCTGCAACACCAGGAGGCCTTATTATCTATCACTAACACCCAGAGTTTGCTCAAACTAATGTGCATCAAATTAGTTGTACCATCTGACCATCTCATCCTCTGTTAGGCCCTTCTCCTTCTCCCCTAAAGATTTCCCAGCATCAGGGCCTTTTCCTCTAGTCATTTCTTTGCATCAGGTGGCCAAAGTATCAGAGTTTCAGCTTCAGCAAAAGTACTTCCAATGAATATTCAGAGCTGAGTTCTATCAGGATTGCCTGCTTTGATCTCCTTGCAGTCCAACGGACTCACAAGAGTATTCTCCAACACCACAGTTCAAAAGCATTGATTATTCCATGCTCAGTTTCCTGTATAGTTCAACTCTCCCATAATTGCAAAGTTATGCCTCTGCTTTTGAATATGCTCTTTAGATGGTTACAGCTTTTCTTCCAAGGATCTAGCACCTTTTAATTTCATGGCTGCAGTCAGCATCTGCAGTGATTTTGGAGCCTGAGAAAATAAAGTCTATCACTGTTTCCATTTTCTCCATGTTTTCCCTATTTGACATGAAGTGATGGGACCAGATGCCATGATCTTCATTTTTTCAATGTTGAGTTATGAGCCAGCTTTTTCACTCTCTTCTTTCTTTTCATCAGCAGGCTCCTTAGTTATTCTTCACTTTCAGTCATATATGTGGTGTCAAGTGCATATCTGAGGTTATTGATATTTCTCCAGGCAATCCTGATTCTAGTTTGGGCTTCATCCAGCCTGGCATTTCACATGATGTGCTCTGAATATAAGTTAAATAAGCCACATGGCAATATACGGCCTTGATGTACTCCTTTCCCAATTTGAATCTAGTGCATTGTTCCATGTCCAGTTCTAGCTCTTGCTTCTTAATCTGCCTACAGATTTCTCAGGAGGCAGCTAAAGAGATCTGATATTTGCATCTTTTCAAGAATTTTCCATAGTTTGTTGTCATCCACACAGTCAAAACCTTTGGCATAGTCCAAATCAGATGTAGATGTATATCTTGAACTCCCTTGCTTTTTCTCTGATCCAATGGATGCTGGCAATTTGATCTATGGTTCCTCTGACTTTTCTAAATCCACCCTTAACATCTGGAAATTCTGGGTTCACGTACTGTTGAAGCCTGGCTTGGAGAACTTTGAGCATCACTTTGCTTGCATGTGAGATACATGTAATTGTGTCGTAGTTTGAACATTCTTTGGCATAGCCTTTCTTTGGGATTGGACTTTAAACTAACCTTTTCCAGTTCTGTGGCCAATGCCGAGTTTTCCAAAGTTTCTGGCATATTGAGTGCAGGATTTTAATGGTATAATCTGATAGGACTTGAAACTGCACGACTGGAAACCCATCACCTCTAGTAACTTTGTTCATAGTGATTTACTAAGGGCTACTTGATTTCACATTCCAGGATGTCTGGTTCTAGGTGAGTAAAGACACCATCACAGCTAACTGGGTCATTAAGATCTTATTATTATTATTATTATTATTTGGTACAGTTCTGCGTATTTTTGCCACCACTTCTTAATAGATTCTGCTTCTGTCAGGTCCATATTGTTTCTCTCCTTTATTGTGCCAATTTTGCATGAAATGTTCCCTTGGTATCTGTAACATTCTTGAGGCGATACCTGGTCTTTGACATCCTCTTGTTTTTCTCTATTTCTTTGCACTGACCGCCGAGGAAGGCTTTCTTGTCTCTCCTTGGTGTTCTTTGGGAAACTGGATTCAAATAGATTATCTTTTTTGTTCTCCTATGCCTTTAGCTTCTCTTCTTTTCTAAGCTATTTGTAAGGGCTCCTCAGACAACCCTTTCGCCTTTTTGAATTTATCTTTCTTAAGTATGCTCTTGATCACTGTCTCGTGCAGAATGTCATGACACTTGGTCCATAATTCTCCCTGTAGTCTGTCTATAAGATCAAATCCTTCAATTTGATTTGTCACATCCACTGTGTAATCATAAGGGTTTGATTTCAGTCAAACCCAAAGGGTCTAGTGGTTTGTCATACTCTCTTCAATTTAAGTTTGAACTTTGCTTAAAGGCATTCATGATCTGAGCCATGTCACTGCTCAGTCTTGTTGTGGCTGAATGTATAGAGCTTCTCCATCTTCGGCTGCAAAGAACATAATCTGATTTCAGCACTGACCATCTCTAGACTCATCTCTTGTGTTGTTGGAAGAGGGTGTTTGCTATGAGTGGTGAGTTCTCTTAGGAAACTCTGTTAGTCTTTGCCCTGCTTCATGTGTACTGCAAGGTCAAACTTGCCTGTTACTCCAGGTATCTCTTGACTTCCTACTTTTTCTAGTAGGCCATAGAGCTGGACAGTATAAGCCCTCATTCCTCTGCTTTTTCTAAATCCAGTGTATTGGATCACATACTTTGAAGCCTAGCTCAAAGAATTTTGAGCATTGTCTTGCTTTGTATGTGAAATGAGCACAATTGTCCAGTACTTTGTATAATGTTCGGCATTGCCCTTTGACGTGGGGATCAGTACTTTGTCATGTGTACACTAGAGCTGGCTCAGTGGTGGCATAATGTGTATTCCATAGTGCAAACTCAGAAGTTGGGTCACGTATGCCATATAGTAGTGACTCAGTAGAGGTAGGATGATACATCCAGAATGGAAGCTAAGTAGTTGTGCTAAGCCTGCTGTAGAACACTGGTTCAGTGTGTTCTGGTAAGATGTGTGTTCTAGAATACAGGATCAATACTGTGTGACAATACTGTCATCACATTTCCTCCAGAGTTTAGGCACTGCAGAAGTGTCATGTGCACTTAGAATGGGGTCTTAGTAGTTGTGAGATGCATGCTCTACAATTCAGTCTCAGTAGTGGAGAGATATGTTCTCTAGAGTGCAAGCTCATAGTTACAAGAAACTTGGTGCGATGACCTGTAGTACACGAAGAAGCAGTGGAAGTCGTCACAGCACTGGAACACTGAATGGTGAAAAACTACTAGGTGTGTTTGACCCACAGTAGACAAAGAAGCATTCCAAGAATATTTTACCTCTGATTTACAGGATGGTGGTAATTATTGAGTATAAAGTAGATAAAGATGTACTCAAGTCATGTCATAAAACTGAAACAGTGATGGTTATAATCTATTAATCATGCCTGAGCTATTTGGATGCACAAACACTTAAAAACTTCAGAGCACTGAAACACTGGAATTAGATAAATTATTGGATGTATCTTCCAAGATTGGATCATAGAACACTTGAAATGTATCACATAGCTGAAAGGCTGTATGTTGATCAATACTGGGTGTGTTTGACCTGGGGTGGGGATGGGGACTCATTTAACCATATGACAGCCCTAAAACACAGGATGGTGATAAATTTATGAGTGTGTATGAATTGGTAGGTACAGAAAACGTTGAAACATATCATAGAACTAAATACTTGATGGTGAACAACTGCCCAGTGTATTTGAAGCAGAGTACATGGAAAAAGACTTAAAGAATGTTACAGAACTGAAACAATTGATGGTGATAAACTATTGCTTGTGTTTAACATGGAGTAGAAGAAGCACTTGAAGCATGTCACAGCACTGAAACACTGGATGGTCATAAGATATTGGGTATGTTTCAGCTCAAGTGGTTTAGAGAAATAGTTGAAGCATGTCACACAACTGAAACATTGGATGCTTATAAATGACTGAAAGTACTTGATATGGAGTGAATGAAGAAAGCACTTGAAGCATGTGACATCACTGAAGCATTGATTGATAATACTGACTATGTTTGAGGTGGGATGGACACAGAGACTCCAGAAATCATTTCATAGTATTGAACACTAACACTAGATGGGGAAAAAACTACTGGGTTTGTTTGACACAGGAATGGATGAAGAAGCAGTTGACATTATGTCACAACAGTGAAACCAGATGGTAAAATCAATGGTAAGTATATTGATGTCAGTGGGACCAAGAACACATTTAATTTTATCAAAGCCTGAAACACTGGAGGATGATGAAGTACTGGCTGTGTATGCCTCAGTGTGGGGAAACAAAATTTAAAATCATTTAACTCCACTAAAATGCTGGTATGATGATAAAATGTTGACTGTCTAGATCTAGGGTGGATGATGAAGCTCTTTAAGCATGTCACAGTATGTAAACACTAGACTTTGGCTTATGGGTGAGAATGAAGAAGCCATTGGGTCATGCTCCAAAACTAAAACACTGGCTGTTTATAACTACTAGAAATTTTGCACCAGGATTAATATAGAAGCATTTGAAACATGTCAGTGTAGTGAAGCAATGGATGGTGATAAATGACTATGTTAACCTGGAGTGGGTGAAGAAGTACTCGAATCCAGTGGCAGTCATGAAACACTGTGTTGATAAACTCCTGGAGGTTTTTTTTTTTTTTTTTTACTCACTTCACTGATGAATTGAAATCAGTCATATGTCACAGCACTGGACACTGGTTCGTACAAAATATTGGCTATGACTGGCCAGAGTGGAAAGAGAAGCATTTGAATTGTGCCACACCCATTGAAGCAAAGAAATATAGGAAAACAATAGAATGGAAAAGACTAGAGGTCTCCTCAAAAAAATTAGAGATACCAAACAAACATTTCATGCAAAAATGGGCTCAATAAAGGACAGAAATGGTACGGGCCTAAAAGAAGCAGAAGATTTTAAGAAGAGGTGGCAAAAATACACAGAAAAAACTGTACAAAAAAGATATTCATGACCCAGATAATCACAATGGTGTGATCATTCACCTAGAGCCAGACATCCTGGGATGTGAACTCAAGTGGGCCTTAGGAAGCATCACTACAAAGAAAGGTAGTGGAGTTGATAGAATTCCAGTTGAGCTCTTTCAAATCCCAAAAGATGATGCTATGAAAGTTCTGCACTCAACATGCCACCAAATTTGGAGAATTCAGCACTGACCACAGGACAGAAAAATGTCAGTTTTCACTCCAATCCCAAAGAAAGACAATGTCAAAGAATTCTCCAACTACTGCACTCATCTCACACGCTACTAAATTAATGCTCAAAATTCTCCAAGCCATGCTTCAGCGATACATTAATCGTGAACTTCCAGATATACAAGTTGGTTTTCGAAAAGGCAGAGGAACCAAGAGCAAATTGCCAACAACCACCAGATCACTGAAAAACCAGGACAGTTCCAGAAGAAATTTGTTTATGTTTTATTGAGACTTTGACTGTGTGGATTACAATAAATGTTGGAAAATTCTGAAACAGATGGGAATACCAGACCACGTGACCTGCCTCTTAAGAAACCTGTATGCAGGTCAGGAAGCAACAGTTAGAACTGGAAATAGAACTACAGACTGGTTCCAAATAGGAAAAGGCGTACCTCAAGGCTGTATAATTGTCACCCTGCTTATTTAACTTCTACATAGAATACATAATGAGAAACATTGTGCTGGAGGAATCACAAGGTGGAATCAAGATTGATGGAGAAATATCAATAACTTCAAATATGCAGAGGACACCACCCTTATGGCAGAAAGATAAGAAGAACTAAAGAGCCTCTTGATGAAAGTAAAATGGGAGATTGAATAAGTTGGCTTAAAGCTCAACATTCAAAATACTTAGATCATGGCATCCAATGCTATCACTTTATACAAATAGATGGAAAAACAATGGAAACAGTGACAGACTTCTGTTTTTGTGGACTCCAAAACCATGGCAGATGGTGACTGAAGCTATGAAATTAAATGACACTTATTTCTTGTAAAAGCTGTGACAAACCCATGCTGCATGTAAAAAAGCAGAGGCATTCCTTTGCCAACAAGGACCCATATAGTCAGAGCTATGTTTTTGTATTTTTCAGTAGTCATGTGCCAAAGCAAGCCATACCATAAAGGAGGCTGAACATTGAGGAATTGATACTTTTGAACTGCAATCTTGGAGAAGACTCCTGTGAGTCCCTTGGGCTGCAAGGAAATGAATCCAGTCAACCCTAAAGGAAATCAATCCTGAAAATTCACTGGAGGGGCTGATGCTGAGGCAGAAGCCCTAATATTATGGCTATCTAATGTGAAGAGCCAACTCATTGGAAAACACTCTGATGCTGGAAAAGATTGGAGCAGGAGAAGGAGATGGAAGAGGACAAAATGGTCGGATGGCATTACTGACCCATTGAATTTGAGTTTGAACAAGCTCCGGGAGATGGTGAAGGACAAAAAGGCGAGATATGCTGCAGTCCATGGGATTACGAAGAGCTGGAGATGACTGAGTGACTGAACAACAAATAACAACCAGCAACAACAAAGCTACTGAATGCATTTGACCTTGAGTAGTTTCAGGAGCACTTGAAGCATGTCACAGATCTGAAACCCTAGATAGTGGTAAAATGCTGAATGTGTTTGACCGGGAGTTAGTGAAGCAGCCAGTGAAATGTGTCATAGCACTGAAACAATGAATGTCGATAACCTATATGCTGCATTTGACGTGGAGTGAATCAAGAACCACTTGAAGTATGTTTCACGACTGAAACACTGTATGTTCACACTTTAGGCGGTCTTTCTTTGATCTTGTATAGGGAAAGAAGCACATGAAGCATGTCACAACTCTGAAACTGGATCGTGATAAATCATTGTGTATGATGACCTGTGGTAGTTGAAAAATTGATGAAAGTATGTAACAGCACTGAATCCAGGGATGGTGATAAACTAAGAGCGCGGTCAACCTTGGGTGGACAAAGGATCTTTTGAAACATATACCAGAATTAACACACTGGATTGTGATAAATTATCGGTTGTGTATTTTCTTCAGAGAATGAAGAAACAGTTGAAGCAGTAAACAGCACGGAAACACTGGATGGTGATAAACTATTGAGTGTGTTTGATACATGTTGAATGAAGAGAAACTGGAAGCATGACACAGAGTAAAACTTGGGACCATGGTAAACTTCTGAATGTGTTTTATCTAGAATGAATTAAAGAAGGACTTGAAACTCATCATAGAATCGAAACAGTAATTGTGATAAGCTACTGACCATATTTTATTTGGAGAGGATAACGAAGTACATGAGGCATGCCCCAGTACTGGAACACTGGATAGTGGTAAACTACAGGGAGTGTTTGACTCAATCAGACAAATGGACACTTCAAGTCTGTAATAGCACAGCATCCATGAATGATGATAATTTATAGGGTGTGTTTTACCTGGAGGGAATGAAGGAGGCTCAAAACATGTCACAATACAGAAAAAAAGGATGTTGATAAACTATCACACTACATTCTTCTGGAGTGGATTAAAAAACACTTGAAGCATATCTGAACGTAAACACTGAATGGGGATATGATATTGTGTGTGTATAAGGCCAGTAAAAATAGAGGAAACAATAGAATAGGAAAGGCTAGAAATCTTGCCAAGGAACTTAGAGACACAAAGGGAATATTTCTTGCAAACATGGGCACAATCAAGGACAGAAGTGGTATGAGCCTAGCAGAAGCAGAAAATGTGATGAAGTGTTGGCAAGAGTATAAGAGAACTGTATCAAAGAAAGGTCTTAATCACCTGCTGCTGGGTGCCATTGCCTTCTCCACTTAATCATCTAGATAACCATAATGGTGTGATCACTCACATAGAGCAGACAACCTGGAGTGTGAAGTCAAGTGGATCTTAGGAAGAATTATCACAAACAATGCTAGTCGAGGTGATAGAATTGAAGCTTACCTATGCCAACAAAGGTTCCTCTAGTCAAGGCTATGGTTTTACCTGTGGTCATGTATGGATGTGAGAGTTGGATTGTGAAGAAGGCTGAGCACCGAAGAATTGATCCTTTTGAATTGTGGTGTTGGAGAAGACTCTTGAGAATCCCTCGGACTGCAAGGAGATCCAACCAGTCCATTCTGAAGGAGATCAGCCCTGGGATTTCTTTGGAAGAAATGATGCTAAAGCTGAAACTCCAGTACTTTGGCCACCTCATGCGAAGAGTTGACTCATTGGAAAAGACTCTGATGCTGGGAGGGATTGGGGGCAGGAGGAGAAGGGGACAGCAGAGGATGAGATGGCTGGATGGCATCACTGACTTGATGGACGAGAGTCTCAGTGAACTCCGGAAGTTGGTGACGGACAAGGAGGCCTGGCGTGCTGCGATTCATGGCGTCGCAAAGAGTTGGACACGACTAAGCGGCTGATCTGGTCTATTTCAAATTAAAACAATAACAATAATGCTGTTAAAATGCTGCACTCAATGTGCCAGGAAATTTGGAAAAATCATCAATGACCACAGTACAGGAAAAGGTCAGTTTCACTCTGATCCCAAAGAGGGGAATTGTGATGGAATGCTCAAACTACTGCACAATCGTGCTCATTTCATATGCTGGCAATGTAATGCTCAAAATTCCTCAATCTAGTTTTCAACAATATGTGAACTGAGGACTTTCAAATGTACAAATAGGGTTAGGAAACGCAGAGGAATCAGAGATCAAATTGCCAACATTCACTGGATCATAGACAAAGCATGGAATTCCAGAAAATGATCTACTTCTGCTTCACTCACTATGCTAAAGACTTTGCATATGAGGGTCACTGAAAATGTGGGAAATTCTTAAAGAGATGTATATACTTGACCACATTACCTGGTTCCTGTGAAACCTGTATGCAGGTCAAGAAGTAACAGAATCAGGCAGGAACAAAGGACTTGTTCAGAATTGGTAAAGGAGTACATCAAGACTGTCTTGAACTTACCTGCAAGGTATACCATGCAAAATGTCAGACTGGAAGAAGCACAAGCTGGAATCAAAATTTCTGGGAGAAATATCAATAAACTCAGACATGCGGATGACAGAAAGCAGAATAGGAATTAGAGCTCCTTGCTGAGATGAAAGTGGGAATTAAAAAAGCTGGCTTAAACCTCGACATTCAATAAACTAAGATCATGTCGTCCAGTCCCATCAGTCCAGTTCAGTTCAGTCACTCAGTCATGTCCAATTCTTTGTGACGGCGTGAATTGCAGCATGCCAGGCCTCTCTGTCCATCACCAGCTCCCGGAGTTTACTCAGACTCATGTCCATCGGGTCAGCGATGCCATCCAGCCATCTCATCCTCTGTCGTACCCTTCTCCTCCTGCTCCCAATCCCTCTCAGCATTAGAGTCTTTTCCAATGAGTCAACTCTTCATGTGAGATGGCCAAAGTATTTGATAGCAAATAGATTAAGACACAAGGGAAACTGTGACAGATTTTTATTTTTGTAGTTCCAAAATCACTGTGCATGGTAACTGAAGCCATGAAGTTAAAAGACACTTGCTTCTTGGACGAAAAGCTATGACAAACCTAGACAGCATATGCAACCAGAGACATCACTTTTCTGACAAAGGTCCATATAATCAAGGTATGGTTTTACCCAGTAGTCGTGCATGGATGTGAGATCTGAACCATAAAGAAGGTTGAATGCCAAATAATTGATGTTTTAGAACTGTGGTGCTGGAGAAGACTCTTGAGTCCCTTGAACTGCAAAGAGTTCAAACCAGTCAGTTCTAAAGAGAATCAACACTGACTACTAATTGGAAGGACTGATGTTGAAGTTGCAATACGTTGGCCACCTGATGCAAAGAGCCAAATCATTAGAAAAGACACTAATGCTGGGTAAGATTGTAAGCAGGTGGGGATGGGTGTGACAGAGAATAAAATAGTTGAATGTTGGCATAACTGTCTCAATGGGCATGAATTTGAGCAAATTCCAGGAGATAGTGAAGGACAGGGAAGCCTGGTGTGCTGTAGTTCATGGGATTGCAAAGAGCTGGACATGGCTGTGTGACCGAAAAACATCAATCATGGGTAAATAAGGAAGCACCTGAAGTGTGTCACAGCACTTAAACACTGGATGTTGATAAACGACTGTATGTATTTGAAATAGGATAGATGAGGAAGCCTTGTGAATTAATCAGCACTGAAAGAATGGATGTGTGTATTAACCCAGAGTAGATAAGGAATCACTGGTGTATGTCACAGCACTGATAGACTGAATGGTGAAAAAACACTTGTTGAGTTTGACCTCTGGGAGTCAAACAAACACCTAATATATGCCACAAGTTACAGCCCTGAAACCTTGGCGAATGATAAAATGCTGGGAACGTTCGACTGATATGGACTATTAAGCACTTGAAGCATATCACTCTACTGAATACGGGATGATGATACACAAATGAGTATGTTTTACAGGAGAGGATGAAGCACATGAAGTATATCACAGCACTGAAACCCTGAAGGTGGTAAACTCCTAGAAGTGATGGGCCAGGATTGACAAAGAAGCATATGCTGAAATATAGATGTTGATACACTATTGAGTATTTGACACCAGGTGGACAAAGAAACATTTGGAGCATGTCACATGTCAAGGCACTGAGCACTGTATGGTAATAAACTACAGAGTGTGTATTTCCAGAGTGTGGATGAATAGGCACTTGAATCACATCACAGCACTGAAACACTGACGTTGATAAGCTACTGGATGTATTTTTATAGTCTGGATGATAAAGCAGTTGTGTCAGAGCTTGGAAATACTGGATGGTGATAAACTACTGGTGTGTTTGATAAAGATGCACTTGAACTTGTGACAGCAGTGAAAAACAAAAGGTGATAAGCTGATGAGTCTATTTTAGGTCAGGTGGACCAAGATGCGGCTGAATCACCTCTTTAAAGTGTGGATAATGATAAGCTCCTGAGTACGTTTGACCTGGGGTGGATAAAGAAACACTGAAAGCATGTCACAGCTTTCACTGGATGAAGAAACACTGGATGGAGATATACAACTGGATGTGTTTGACCCAGGGTGCGTGAAGAATAACTTGAGGTGTCACTGCACTGAAACAGTAGATCATGATAATCTATTGGGAGTGTTCAACGAGTAATCAATGAGGAAGCACATTGCATGGAATGGTGCTGCATGGTGATAAACACCTGGTTGTATTTGACCAATGTGGATGAAGAAGTTCTTGAAGCATGCCAAATGCTTTGCAACCCTGGATGGTGATATAATCCCATCAAACAATGTGTCTTTTTGATATAGGGTGTAAAAGCAAGCACCTAAAGCATGTCACAGGGCCTTTCCTGGTGGTTCAGTGGTTAAGCATCCACCTTGAAGTGTAGGGGATGAAGGTTCAATCCTTGACTGGGAAACTAACATCCCATATGCTACAGAGTAACTAAACCTGCACAGCTGCAAACACTGAAGTTCTCACACTCCAGAGACTGCATGCCATGGTGAGAGTTGGCTTGTCTCAAGGACTATCTTACGTGCCACAACTATGACCCAACACAGCCAACTAAATAAATTAAGAAGAATCATGTCACAGGTGAAACATTGGTGACAGACTATTGAGTGTGCTTTACCTGGAGAAAATGAAGAAACACTTACATCATGTCACTGCACTGAAACACGGGATGGTGATAAGCTACTGGGTATGTTTGACATGGGGTGCATGAAGAAGACTTGTGGAATGTTCCACAGTTAAATCATTGGATGATGATAATCTACTGACTCTGTTAGACCTGGAGTGGATAGAAGCATGTCACAGAACTGAAATGCAAAGGGTGGTAAATTACAGTGTGTTTAAACAGAGGAGGATGAAGAAACACATAACCTGTCGCAGCATTGAATACTAGATATATTTGACCTGGAGTGGGTTGAACAAGCGCTCAAAACAGGTTACAGGACTGAAGTAAACACTGGATGGTGATAAACAACTCAGTGTGTTGACCAGAGGAGATGAAGAAGCAACGGAAGCATGTCATGACAGTGAAAGAGTAGATGATGATAAACAGTATTAGTAGTGGCAAGATGCCTGCTCCAGAGTTCAGGTTCAAGATGCAGCATGTTTGCACTAGAATGTGGGTTTAATAAGTTTGTGATGCCTCCCCAAAAGTGAAAATTCAGCAGTTACTACGAGCCTACCCTGGATCGTGGGGTTGGAAGGGGCAAAATGAGAGCTCCAGGCTGCAAGCTCAGAACGTGCATGATGTGCACTAGAATGTGGGCTCATTGGTGGTTGATGCATGTATTAGATTGCAAGTTCAGAAGTTGTGACATGGGTATTATATAGCACCCATGTTATAAAACCTCACACTGGTCATCTATTTTTTACATATAGCACTGTACACATTTAAATGCTATTTTCTCAAATCTTCACCTTCACCTTCTCTCACTGAGTCCAAAAGTCTGTTCTTTAGATATTTGTCTCTTCTCCTGGCCTGCATATAGGCCATCTTTATAAATTCCACATATATGAATTAATATACAGCTTTGTCTTTCTCTTTCTTAGTTCCTTCACTTTGTGTAATAGGTTTCACACTCTTCCACCTCATTAGAACTGACTCGAATGCATGACTTCTTATTATTGAGTAATATTTCATATGCATATGTAGCAAAATGTCCTTAATCATTCATCTGCTGATGGACCTCATGGTCACTTCCATGTCCTAGCTATTGTAAACAGTGCTTCAGTAAACACTAGAATACTGTGTTTCTTTCAATTCTAGTTTCCTTGAGGTTCATGCCCAGGAGTGGGATTGCTGGGTCATATGGCACTTCTATTTTCAACTTTCTAAGGAGTTTCCACAAAGTACTCTATAAAGGTTGTGCCAGTTTGCATTCCCATCAACAATTTAAAAAGGTTCCCTCTACTCCACAGCCTCTGCAGCAATTACATTGTAGACATTTTAATCATGGCCAATCTGACCAGTGTGAAATGATACCTCAATGTGGTTTTGATTTGCACTTCTTTTATGATGAGTAATGCTGAGCAGCTTTTCTGTGTCTCTTAGTAATCTGTATATCTTCTTTGGTTTGTTTTTCTGAGTAGTATTTGTAGCTGAGTATTGAGATACTTGAGCAGCTTGCATATTTTGGAGATTATTTTTTTTTGTTAGTTTTCCAGTTGCTATTATTTTCTCCCAATTCTGAAGGCGACAGTTCAGTTCAGTTCAGTCACTCAGATGTGTCCGGCTCTTTGCAACACCATGAATCACAGCACACCAGGCCTCCCTGTCCATCACCAACTCCCGGAGTTCACTCAGACTCAACGTCCATCGAGTCAGTGATGCCATTCAGCCATCTCATCCTCTGTTGTCCCCTTCTTCACCTGCCCCCAATCCCTCCCAGCAGCAGAGTCTTTTCGAATGAGTCAACTTTTCACATGAGGTGGCCAAAGTACTGGAGTTTCATCTTTAGCATCAGTCCTTCCAAAGAGACCCCAGGGTTGATCTCCTTCACAATGCACTGGTTGGATCTCCTTGGAGTCCAAAAGACTCTCAAGAGTCTTCTCCAACACCACAGTTCAAAAGCATCAGTTCTTCAGCGTTCAGCTTTCTTCACAGTCCAACTCTCACACACATACATGACCACTGGAAAAACCATAGCCACGATTAGATGGACCTTTGTTGGCAAAGTAATGTCTCTGCTTTTCAATATACTGTCTAGGTTGGTCATAATTTTTCTTCCAAGGAGTAAGTGTCTTCTAATTTCATGGCTGCAGTCAGCATCTGCAGCCCAGAAAAATAAAGTCTGACACTGTTTCCACTGTTTACCTATCTATTTTCCATAAAGTGATGGGACCAGATGCCATGATCTTCGTTTTCTGAATGTTGGGCTTTATGTCAACTTTTTCCACTCTCCACTATCACTTTCATCGAGAGGCTTTTTTGTTCCTCTGCACTTTCTGCCATAAGGGTGATGTCATCTCCATATCTGAAGTTATTGATATTTCTCTTGGCAATCTTGATTCTAGCTTGTGCTTCTTTCAGCCCAGCATTTCTCATGATGTACTCTGCCTACAAGTTAAATAAGCAGGGTGACAATATACAGCCTTGATGTACTCCTTTTCCTATTTAGAAACAGTCTGTTGTTCCATGTCCAGTTCTAACTGTTGCTTCCTGACCTGCATATAAGTTTATCCAAGCCAGGTCAGGTGCTCTGGTAATCCCATCTCTTTCAGAATTTTCCACAGGTTATTGTGGTCCACCCAGTCAAAGGTTTTGGCACAGTCAATAAAACAGAATTAGATGCTTTTCTGGACCTCTCTTGCTTTTTTGATGATCCAGCGAATGTTGGCAATTTGATCTCTGGTTTCTCTGCCTTGTCTAAAACCAGCTTGAACATATGGAAGTTCATGGTTCATATATTGCAGAAGCCTGGCTTGGAGAATTTTGAGCATTACTTTACTAGCGTGTGAGATGAGTGCAATTGTGTGGTAGTTTGCTCATTTGTTGGCATTGCCTTCCTTTGGGATTGGAATGAAAACTGACCTTTTCCAGTCCTGTGGCCACTGCTGAGTTTTCCAAATTTGCTGGCATATTGCTACAGCACTTTCACAGCATCATCTTTCAGGATTTGAAGTAACTCAACTGGAATTCCATCACCTCTACTAGCTTTGTTCGTAGTGCTGCTTTCTAAAGCCCACTTGACATCACATTCCAGGATGTCTGGCACTAGGTGAATGATCATACCATAGTCATTATCTTGGTCGTGAAGATCTTTTAATTTTTAGTATAAATATATTTATTTTAATTGGAGTTAAATTACTTTACAATATTGTATTGGTTTTGCTATACATCAACATGAATCCACCACAGGTATACGCGTGTTCCCATCCCGTACCCCCCTCCCTTCTCCCACCATGTACCATCCCTCTGGGTCGTCCCCGTGTACCAGTATCGTGCAACCAGTCCCAAGCAACCAGTATCCTGCATCGAACTTGAACTGGTGATTTGTTTCATATATGATACTATACATGTTTCAATGTATAGTATTTCTTCCAAATCATCCAACCCTCTCCCTCTCCCACAGAGTCCAAAAGACTGTTCTATACATGTGCGTCTCTTTTGCTGTCTCACGTACAGGGTTATCATTACCATCTTTCTAAATTCCATATATATGCATTAGTATACTGTACTGGTGTTTTTGTTTCTGGGTTACTTCAGTCTGTATAATAGGCTCCAGTTCCATCCATCTCATTAGAACTGATTCAAATGTATTATTTTCAATGGCTGAGTAATACTCCATTGTGTATATGTACCACAGCTTTCTTATCCATTTGTCTGCTGATGGTCATGTAGGTTGCTTCCATGCCCTGGCTATTAGAGACAGTGCAGTGATGAACATTTGGGAACACATGTTTCTTTCAAGTCTGGTTTCCTTGGTGTGTATGCCCAGCAGTGGGATTGCTGGGTCATAAGGAAGTTCTATTTCCAGTTTTTTTAAGGAATCTCCACACTGTTCTTCATAGTGGCTATACTAGTTTGCATTCCCACCAACAGTGTAAGAGGGTTCTCTTTTCTCCACACCGTCTCCAGTATGTATTGCTTGCAGACTTTTGGATCGCAACCATTCTGACTGGCATGAAATGGTACCTCACTGTCGTTTTGATTTGCATTTCTCTGATAATGTGTGATGTTGAGCATCTTTTCATGTGTTTGCTAGCCATCTGTATGTCTTCTTTGGAGAAATGCCTATTTAGTTCTTTGGCCCATTATTTGATTAGGCCATTTATTTTTCTGAAATTGTGCTATAGGAATTGCTTCTATATTTTTGATATTAGTTGTTTTTCAGGTGCTTCATTTGCTATTATTTTTCCCATTCTGAAGGTTGTCTTTTCACCTTGCTTATAGTTTCCTTTGTTGTGCAGAAGCTTTTTTTTTCTACAGTTCTTCTGTGTATTCCTGCCACCTTTTCTTAATATCTACTGTTTTTGTTAGGTCCATAATATTTCTGTCCTTTATCGAGCGCATCTTTGCATGAAATGTTCCCTTGGTATCTCTAATTTTCTTGAAGAGATCTCTAGTCTTTCCCATTCTCTTGTTTTCCTTATTTATTTGCATTGATCGCTGAGGAAAGCTTTCTTATCTCTTCTTGCTATTCTTTGGAACTCTGCATTCAGATGTTTCTATCTTTCCTTTTCTCCTCTGCTTTTTGCTTCTCTTCTTTTCACAGCTATTTGTAAGGCCTACTCAGACAGCCATTTTGCTTTTCTGCAGTTCTTTTCTATGGGGATGGTCTTGATCCCTGTCTTCTGTACAGTGTCACGAACCTCTGTCCATAGTTCTTCAGGCACTCTATCTATCAGATCTACTCCATTAAATCTATTTCTCACTTCCACTGTATAATCATAAGTAATTTTGATATAGGTCATACCTGAATGATCTAGTGGTTTTCCCTACTTTCTTCAATTTAAGTCTGAATTTGGTAATAAGCAGTTCATGATCTGAGCCACAGTCAGCTCCTGGTCTTGTTTTTGTTGACAGTATAGAGCTTCTCCATCTTTGGCTACAAAGAATATCAATCTGATTTCGGTGTTGAACATTTGGTGATGTCTATGTGTAGAGTCTTCTCTTGTGTTGACGGAAGAAGGTGTTTGCTATGACCAGTGCATTTTCTTGGCAAAACTCTATTAGTCTTTGCCCTGCTTCATTCTGTATTCCAAGGCCAAATTTGCCTATTCCTCCAGGTGTTTCATGACTTCCAACTTTTGCATTCCAGTCCCCTATAATGAAAAGGACATCTTTTTTGATTATTAGTTCTAAAAGGTCTCATAGGTCTTCATAGAACCGTTCAACCTCAGCTTCTTCAGCATTACTTATTGGGGCCTAGACTTGGATTACTGTGATATTGAATGGTTTGTCTTGGAAATGAACAGAGAACATTCTGTCGTTTTTGAGATTGCATCCAAGTACTGCATTTTTGGCTCTTTTGTTGACCATGATAGCTACTCCATTTCCTCTAAAGGATTCCTGCCCACCGTAGTAGATATAGTGGTCATCTGAGTTAAATTCACCCATTCCAATCCATTTTAGTTCGCTGATTCCTAGAATGTTGATGTTCACTCTTGCCATCTCTTGTTTGACCGCTTCCAATTTGCCTTGATTCATGGACCTGACATTCCAGGTTCCTATACAATATTGCTCTTTACAGCATTGTATCTTGCTTCTATCACCAGTCACATCCACAACTGGGTATTTTTTTTTTTTTTTTTTTGCTTTGGCTCCATCCCTTCATTCTTTCTGGAGTTAGTAATCCACTGATCTCTCCAGTAGCATATTGGGCCCCTACTGACCTGGGGAGTTTCTCTTTCATTATCCTATCAGTTTGCCTTTTCATACTGTTCATGGGTTTCTCAAAGAAAGAATACTGAAGTGGTTTGCCTTTCCCTTTTCCAGTGGACCACATTCTGTCAAACCTCTCCACCATGACCCGTCCATCTTGGGCGGCCCCATGGGCATGGCACAGAGCACCGGCAGTTGCAATGGCGCACAGAGCATGGCGGAGAGGGTACCCCACGTCCGAGGTCAGGGACAGCAGCCGAGAGTGCCAGGTTGCGAAGGTGCAGGGATAGCTGAGAGGAGCTACCCCACGTCTGAGGTCAGGGGCGGTGGCAGGGAGGAGCTACCCCATGTCCAAGGTCAGGGACGGTGGCCAAGATTCCAAGGCTGCAACAGCGCAGGAGCAGCCCAGAGGAGCTACCCCATGTCCGAGGTCAGGGCCAGCAGCTGAGAGAGCAAGGCTACAACAGCGCTGGAGCAGCCCATAGGAGCTACCCCACGTCTGAGGTCAGGGGCGATGGCTGGGAGGAGCTACCCCACGTCCGAGGTCAGGGGCTGTAGCCGAGAGAAGCTTACCCGTGTCAAAGGTCAGGGGCACAGCAGGGAGGAGCTAAACCGTGTCAGAGGTCAGGGGCTGTGGCGGACAGTGCAAGGCTGCGACAGCACAAGAGCAGCCAAGAGCAGCTACCCCACACCCAAAGTTGGGGCAGCAGCTGAGATGAGTAACCCCAGATCCAAGGAGCGGTGGCTGCATGGGCTCAGGAGGGCCTAGAGGAGCTATTCCACGTTCAGTTTCAGGATAGGTGCTGTGAGGAGATACCCCTCATCCAAGGTAAGGAGCAATGGCTGCGCTTTGCTGGAGCAGCCGTGAAGAGATACCCCATGACCAAGGTAAGAGAAATCCAAAAAAGATGGTAGGTGTTGCAAGAGGGCATCAGAGGACAGATACACTGAAACCATAATCACATAAAACTGAAGGCTACATATTCACCTTAATTATAGTTTCCTCGTTGTACACAAGCTATAGAGCTTAATTAGGTTGCTTTTTTTTTTTAAATTTTGTTTTTATTTCCTTTACTCTAGGCAATGGGTCATAGAGGATCTTGCTGTGTCTTATTTTAGAGTGGTTAT
Organism: Bos taurus; assembly: GCF_002263795.3. Classification (NCBI taxonomy): domain Eukaryota; kingdom Metazoa; phylum Chordata; class Mammalia; order Artiodactyla; family Bovidae; genus Bos; species Bos taurus. The sequence continues at coordinate 28,416,423 of NC_082638.1, forward strand.
ACCTATGTTTTACTCTAAGGGTTTCATATTTTCTGGTCTTACATTTACATCTGTAATCCATTTTGAGTTTATTTTGAACTTGATGTTAGATACTGTTCTAGTTTCTACACATAGCTGTCCAGTTTTCCCAGTAACACTTTTTGAAGAAAATATATTTTTTGGTTGCATATTTTTGCCTCCATTGTCAAAGATAATGGGTGCATGAATTTATCTTTGGATTTTATATTTTGTTCCATTGGTCTGTATTTCTATGTTTGTGCAAGTTTCATACTCTCTTGATATCTTTGTAGTGTAGTCTTATCAAAAAGTTTGACTCTTCTAGTTTCATTCTTCTTTCTCAAAATTGCTTTGTCTCTTCAAAGTCTTATGTGTTCCCATGCAAATCATAAAATAATTTGTTCTAGTTTTATGAAAAATATTGTAGGTATTGCATTGAATCTATTGATTGTTTTGGGTGGTATACTCATTTTAACTATATCAATTAATCCAATCTAAGAACATGGTATGTTTCTCCATCTATATGTGTTTTGCTTTCTTTCATCAATGCTTATTTTGTATCTCTCTGGGTAAGTGAAAGTTGCTTAGTCATGTCTGACTTTTTGCAATCCCATGGATCATACAGTGTATGGAATTTGTAATTCTTCAGGCCAGAATACTGGAATAGATAGCCTTTCCCTTCTCCAGAGGATCTTCTCAACCCAAGGCTCAAACACATTGTGTGCAGGTCTCACACATTGCAGGAGGATTCTTCACGTGCTTGGCCACAAGGGAAGCCCAAGAATACTACAGTGGGTAGCCTATCCCTTCTTCAGGGGATCTTCCTGACCCAGGAATTGAACAGGAGTCTCCGACATTGAAGGTAGCTTCTTTATCAATTGAGCTATCAGGGAAGCCCTTTGTCTTTTTATGCAAATTTATTTCTAGTTATTTTATTCCTTTCATTGCAATGATGAACAGGATTATTCCTTAATTTCTCTTTCTGAATTTTCATTGTTAGTGTATAGGAATATAAGGGTTTCTGTGTATTAATTTTATACCCTGCACATTTACTCTATTCATTGATTAACTCCAGTAATTTTCTGGTGGCATCTCTTGGGTTTTCTGTGTAAAGGATAATATCATGTGCAAATATAGAGAGTTTTACCTCTTCTTTTCCAATCAGGATTCTTTTTATATCTTTTTCTTCTTTGAAAAGTGTGGCTAGAATTTCCAAAACTAGTAGTGATGAGTATGGGCACCCTTGTCTTAATGCTGATTTTAAAGGAAATGTTATAAGTTTTTGATTATTGATAATAATGTTTGAAGTGGTTTTGTCATATTAGGCTTTCATTATGTTGAGGTATGTTCCATCTATGACTACTTTGGCAGAGTTTTTTTTTTTTTTTTCATAAAAATCTATGAATTTTATTGAATTCAAATTTGAATTTTCTTCTGTTTTGGAGAAGGCAATGACACCCCACTCCAGTACTCTTGCCTGGAAAATCCCATGGACAGAGGAGCCTGGAAGGCTGCAGTCCATGGCATTCCTAAGAGTCGGACACGACTGAGTGACTTCACTTTCACTTCTCACTTTGATGCATTGGAGAAGGAAACGGCAACCCACTCCAGTGTTCTTGCCTGGAGAATCCCAGGGACGGGGAAGCCTGGTGGGCTGCTGTCTATGGGGTCGCACGGAATCAGACATGACTGAAGTGACTTAGCAGCAGCAGCTGTTTAGCCTCCAAATTATTTGTGTTTCCTCTATGTTTTTCTCCTGCAGTTGATATCTGATCTAACAACATTGTGATCAGAAAATATGCTTGAAAATATAATTTTTTGAAGTTTACCAAGGTTAGACGTGACCTTGGATGTGATCTGTCTTAAGATAATGTTCCATTTGCACTTGAGAATAAGGAGAAAATGGTGAAATCTGTTCTTTTGGGGTGGGATGCCCTGTAGATATCAATTAGGTCAAACTCGTCTAATGTATCATCTAAAACATGAGTTTTCCTTATTGATTTTCTGTCCGGATGATCTGTCCATGTTATGAGTGAAGTATTAAAATCACCCAATACTATTGGTTAGTGTCTATTTCTGCTCTAATAGTTGTTGGCATTTGTCTCTTGTATTGAGGTGCTCCTACATGGGGTGCATATAGCTTCTTCTTGGATTGATACCTTGATTATTAGGTAATGCAACCTTCTTTGTCTCCTATAGTGGTCTTTGGTTAAAGCCCATTTATCTGATATGAGTATTGCTTCTCCCACTTTCTTTTGCTCTCCATTTTCACAAAATAGCTTTTTCCTGGTCATCACTTTCACTCTGTACGTGTCCCTAATTATGAGGTGGTTTTCTTGCAGGCAGTATATTCTTATATTCATTCAGCCAGTCTTTGTATTTTCATTGGAGCTTTTAGCCCATTTATGTTTAAGGTAGTTGTTGCTAGGTATGATCTTGTTACCATTTACTATATATTTTTGTGGATTTATTTTGTAAAGCTTTTCTGTTTCCAATCTAGATAAGATCCTTCAGCATTTCCTGAAGTGCTGGTTTGGTGGTTCTGAATTCTAATTGCTTTTGTTTGTCTGTTAAGCTTTTGACTCCTCTTTTGAATTAGAATGCTATCCTTGTTGAATAGAGTAATCTTGGCTGTAGGTTTTTGCCTTTCATCACTTTAAGTATATCTTGCCATTCCTTTCTAAGCTGAAGAGTTTCTAGGGTAAGATCAGCTGTTATGCTTATGGGGATTCCCGTCTATGTTATTTGTTGTTATTCCTTTGTTTCCTTGAATATTTGTTCATTGTGTGTATTTATTTGTTTGTTTTTATTTTGATTAATGTGTATTTTGATATGTTTTGTCTTGGATTTATCCCTGTGGAACACTCTGGGGTTTTTCATCTTAGATGTCTATTCCCTTTCCTATTTCAGGGAAGTTTTTAGCTATTTTCTCCTCAAATATTTTCTCATGCCCTTTCCTTTTGTCTTCTTTCTCCAAGAAACCTATGATTTAAATGTGGGGCATTTAACATTGTCCCAGAAGTCTCTGAGGCTGTCTTCATTTCTCTATTTTTTTTTCCTGTTCTGCTTCACTTATTTTCAACATTCTATCTTCCAGCTCACTTAGTCCTTCTTCTGCTTCAGTTACTCTACTGTTTTTGTTGTACAGAGTGATTTCTATCTCAGTTATTGCATTGTTCATTATTGATTGACTATTCATTACTTCTTCTAGGTCCTTTTAAAACACCCCTTTGATCTTCTCAATACATGTCTAAAGTCTATTTATCTGTAGCTCCATTTATTTCCAAGACTTTGACTATTATTATGCTGAATTGTTTTTCCTGTAGACTTCTTATCTCCTCCTCTTTCATTGATTTGTTGATTTTTATTGTGTTCCTTCACCTGCTGGATATGTCTCTGTCTTTTCATGTTGTTTAGATGGCTGTCTTTGAGGTCTATTTTCTGCAAACGGGAGGGTCATCATTGCTGTTAATTGGTTAGACACCTCCCAGTGAATGTGGTGGGACCAGTGGATTGTGAAGGTTTTCTAGTTGAAGGAATTATTTTGTTGTTGTTATAGAAGATGGCTGTGGATCTCATTTTTTTCTGAGAGGCAATGCAGTGTTCATGAGAGAATTAGGGGGTTCTATTATGGCTTTGATTCCAGTTGAGCTATTTCAAATCCTAGAAGATGATGCTGTGGAAGTGATGCACTCACTATGCCAGGAAATTTGAAAATCTCAGCAGTGGCTCGGGACTGGAAAAGGTCAGTTTTCATTCCAATCTCAAAGAAAGGGAATGCCAAAGAATGCTCAAACTGCCCTACAGTTGCAGTCATCTCACATGCTAGCAAAGTCATGCTCAAAATTCTCCAAGCCACGCTTCAGCAATACATCAAGTGTTAACTTCCAGATGTTCAAGCTTGTTTTAGAAAATACAGAGGAACCAGAGATCAAATTCCCAACATCTGCTGGATCTTTGAAAAAAAAAAAAAAGCAAGTCCCAGGAAAACATCTACTTCTGCAAAAGCCTTTGACTGTGTGGATCAAAATGAACTGGAAAATTCTGAAAGAGATGGGAATACCAGACCACCGGACCTGCCTCTTGAGAAGCCTGTATGCAGGTCAGGAAGCAACAGTTAGGACTGGACATTGAATAACAGACCGGTTCCAAATAGGAAAAGGAGTACCTCAAGGCTACATATTGTCACACTGCTTATTTACCTTCTATGCAGAGAAATGCTGGGCTGGAAGAAACAAAAACTGGAATCAAGATTGCCAGGAGAAATGTCAATAACTTCAGATATGCAGATGAAACCACCCTTATGGCAGAAAGTGAAGAGAAACTGAACAATCTCTTGATGAAAATAAAAGAGGAAAGTGAAGAAGTAGGCTTAACGCTCTACATTAGGAAATCTGAAATCATGACGTCCTGCCCCATCACTTCATGGAAAATATATGCAGAAACAGAGGAAATGGTGGCAGACTTTATTTTGGGGAGGTGGGGGGCTGCAAAATCACTGCAGATAGTGACTACAGCCATGAAATTAAAAGATGCTTACTCCTCCTAGAGAGCATAAAACAAGACCAGGAGCTAACTGTGGCTCAGATCAGGAAATCCTTATTTCCACATATTGACTTAAATTGAAAAAAGTAAGGAAAACCATTAGACCATTCAGGAATTACCTATATCAAATCCCTTATGATTATACAGTGGAAGTGAGAAATAAATTTAAGGGACTAGGTCTGATAGAGTGCCTGATGAACCATGGATGGAGACAGGTATCAAGATCATCCCCAAGAAAAAGAAATGCAAAAACTCAAAATGGGTGCCTGAGAAAGCCTTACAAATAGCTGTGAAATGAAGAGAAGGGAAAGGCAAAGGAGAGAAGGAAAGATATAGCCATTTGAATATAGAGTTGCAAAGAATAGCAAGGAGAGATAAGAAAGCCTTCCTTAGTGATCAGTGCAAAGAAATAGAGGAAAGTAATAGCATGGGAAAGACTAGAGATCACGTCAAGAAAATTTGAGGTTCCAAGGGAATATTTCATGCAAAGATAGGCACAATAAGGACAGAAATCGTATGGACCCAACAGAAGCAGCAGATATTAAGAAGAGTTGGCAAAGATTACACAGAAGAACTGTCCATAAAAGATCTTCACAATCCAAATAATCATGATGATCTGATCTCTCACCTAGGTCCAGACATCTTGGAATGTGAAGTCAAGTGGGCCTTAAGAAGCATCACTATGAACAAAGTTAGTGGAAGTGATAGAATTGCAGTTGAGCTATTTAAAATCCTAAAAGATTATGCTATGGAAGTGCTGCACTCAATATGTCAGCAAATTTGAAAAACTCAGCAGTGGCTCGGGACTGTAAAAGGTTGGTTTTCATTCCAATCCCAAAGTAAGGCAATGCCAGAGAACGTTCAAACTACTGCACAATTGCATTCATCTCACATGCTAGTAAAGTAATGCTAAAAATTCTCCAAGCCATGCTTCAGCAACACATGAACCGTAAACTTCAAGATGTTCAAGCTGGTTTTCGAAAAGTCAGAAGAAACAGAGATCAAATGGCCAACATCCACTGGATCATCAATCAAGCAAGGGAGTTCCAGAAAAAGATCTACTTTTGCTTTATTGACTATTCCAAAGACTTTGACTGCGTGGATTACAATAAACGTTGGGAAATTCTGAAAGAGATGGGAATACCAGAGCAGCTGACCTGCCTCTTGAGAAGCCTCTATGCAGGCTAGAAAACAGCAGTTTGAACGGGACATGGAATGACTAGCTTCACATAGGATAAGGAATATGTCAAAGTTGTATATTGTCACTCTGCTTATTTAATTTCTATGCAGAGTACCTCATGAGAAACATTGTGCTGGATGAAGCACAAGCTGGAATCAAGTTTTCCAGGAGAAATAACCTCAGATATGCAGATGACACCACCCTTATGGCAGAAAGGGAAGAACTAAAGAGTCATTTAATGAAATCAAAAGAGGAGAGTGAAACGTTGGCTTAAAGCTGAAAACTAAGATCATGGCATCTGATCCCACCACTTTATGGCAAATTGAAGGGCAATCAATGTTTGACTTTCTTTTGAAGGGCTCCAGAATCACTGCAGATGGTGATTGAAGCCATGAAATTCAAAGATGCTTACTTCTGGGAAGGAAAGTTATGACCAACCTAGACAGCATACTAAAAAACAGAGACATTATCTTGCCGACAAAGGTCTGTCTAGTCAAAGGTATGGATTTTCTAGTAGTCATGTATGGATGTGAGAGTTGGACTATCATTTATGAAACGAGATGCCAGTCCAGGTTCGATGCACTATACTGGATGCTTGGAGCTAGTGCACTGGGACGACCCAGAGGGATGGAATGGGGAGGGAGGAGGGAGGAGGGTTCAGGATGGGGAACACATGTATACCACTGGTGGATTCATTTTGATATTTGACAAAACTAATACAATTATGTAAAGTTTAAAAATAAAATAAAATTTGAAAAAAAAAAAAAGTTGAGCATCAAAGAATTGATGCTTTTGAACTGTATTGTCGGAGAAGTCTCTTGAGAGGCCCTTGTACTTCAAGGAGATCCGACAAGTCCATCCTAAAGGAGATCAGTCCTGAGTATTCATTGGAAGAACTGATGCTGAAGCTGAAACTCCAATAATTTGGCCACCAGATGCAAAGAGTTGACTCATTTATAATGACCCTGATGCTGGGAGAGATTGAGGTCCAGAGGAGAACGGTATGACAGAGGATGAGATGGTTGGATGGCATCACTGATTCAGTGGACATGAGTTGAGTAAACTTTGGGAGTTGGTGATTGACAGGGAGGCCTGGTGTGCTGCAGTCCATGGGGTTGCAAAGAGTCAGACACAACTGAGTGACTGAATTTAGAAGAGTGCCTTGTAATTTTCTTGAGTGTGTTCTTGTTTTGCTGGAAGATTAGCATGGGTTGTCTTGCACTGGAGCTGTCTGCTCTTGGATGGAGCTTGCTTTCAGTGTAGGCATGTATCCTTTTGGATGGGATCTTGTCTACCACTCTTCCCTGGGGCCAGGGGTTCTATGATGATCCAAAGTTCTGGAGCTGAGCTACCTGCCTCTGGTTTTTGGTCCCCCTCTTGCAGTAACCTCAAGACTACACTTTCAACATTGCACAGAAGACAAAACCCCATGTTAGTGGTGAAATAACTCCACATCCTGGACAGTCAAAGAGATCCACAGCATTATGTATAGAAAAGAAGAGGGAAGAGCTAGATAGAGGTGATCAGGAGGAGAAAAGAAAGTCAAAAGGAAAGAGAGCAATTAAGCCTGTAATCAAATCCCTGAGTGAAAATGGATATTAAAAAATAGACTCTTAATACTACAAAATGCATAACAAATTCCAGAAAGCAAAAATTAAAAAACCTAGACTAGAATTTGAACTCCCAAATGTACAATATAAAATAAACTGAAACATAATTGAACACAAAAATTAGAAAAAATATTCTGGGGTCAGTTCAGTGTCAGGTTATCCCTTGTTCTAGCTTGCACTTTTTCTCAAAGTCCACAATTGTCCTTAAATGCAATTTTACTGCTTAATTTTAATCTGTTGCACCCGCCACTTCTTGAGTGGTTCCCCTGTCTTATCTTTACTTAGGCTGGCCTCCTCTGCTTGCAAGTCTCTTCAATGTCTAATCTGAGCCCTGATAGGAAGAGGTGACAATAGACCCTTATTCAGGGTCATTTGCTCTGTTTTGCTGTGGAGAGGCAGGAACACTGCAAACAAATACCACTGGGATTTGTGGGTAGCCTTTGTTGTGAATGGACAGCACAGGGTCTGCCAAAGTCCAAGGTGATGTACACTTCTCAGATCCAGCCACTCAAGCTCCTGGGTGTCCCTTGAGGGCACAGTTACAGAAGGGCCATGGATCTCACGCACTTCCCAGGCCCAAGCTACCTAGGGTCCATCCTGTGCTAGGCGTGAAGTCCCAGGTTGGCCGTGTGTCTCCTGCACTTCCCAAGTCCAAGCTGCTCAGATTCCCAGGTGTTGTATGAAGGCCCAGCCCCAGTTGAACCATGTATCTCTTGCTCTTCCCAGGCCCAAGCAGTCCAGACTCCCCAGTTCTCTGTTTGGGGCACAGTCCCAGGTGGGTTCTTTGTCTCCTGCACTTCCAAGGCCCAAGCTGCTCATATTTCTGGGTGTTCTATGAATGCCCAGTCCCAGTTGAGCCATGCATCTCCTGCTATTCCCAGGCCAAAGTGGCCTGGTGTTCTGCCAGAGCATAGCCCCGGGTGGGCCCTTTATCTAATGCACTTTCCAGGTCCAAGCTGCTCAGGTTCCAGGATGTTCCAGAGTACACTCTTCCAGAGAGCCACTCAGGTTTTCAGGATAGCTGTGATGTCATAGTTCCTGGTGGACCATGTTTTTCGTGCACTGCTCAGGTTCATTCTGGTCAGTTTCTCAGATACTCCACAAGGATACAGTCCATGCATGGTGAGCTGTGCATCTCCTCAGAGGAGTTGCTCTCAGGTTATGACACTCTTGGCAGCCATAAACTGTCCCAGATCTCAGGAAGTCATGGTTAGTGGCTGCTCATGAATAGAGTCTGCTCACAGCTTGGCAGGAGATGCAGTCTCCTGGGCCTAAAAGGTTATGGCCTTCTGCCTCTGGTTGTCAACATTCTGAATCTTTGCCTCCTGGGAGGTCCATAAGGAAAGCTAGCGTGCTCTCCTTCAGTAAATACTAGGGCATCGTCTGTTCTGTAAGCAGGTCAGGGGTTGCAGTGTGGTCTTAGAGCCTTCCCGTGGGAACATTCCTTCTCTTTGTTTATTTTTCTCTCTCTGGCATTATGTGCTTCCGCCTGCTACATCACATTAGTTCTCTCAGAGTGTCTGTAGAGCATTCAAACCCCATCTTTATTCTAAGGACTGAACATGCAGAGGGCGCCCCTGTACAAAGCCCCCACTCACTGTGGGTGGACACGAGACTGTGAGGCAATTCCCCACTAATAATTGCTTTTTTGGCTTGAATTCTGAGATGGTGGTGTGGGGTGGTTATACCACCCTCTGAGATTCCAAAGAGGCCCACTGAATCAACCTCTGAGAGGGTTTCCTGTGGTATGGAAACTTCTCCTTCTCTAAAAGCTTAAGATGGATAGTGCTGGATTCATGATCTCTGAGAAGAAGATTTAACTTCAGGACTAAGGACCAGGCTTGATCACTCAAGAGTTCTTGTATATCAGAGTTTTATTAAAGTAAGAAAAGGAACAGAGAAAGCTTCTGACATGGACATCAGAAGGGGGCCAGAGAATGCCCCCCCCCCTGCTAGTGTTAGCCAGGGAGTTACATACATTTTAATTTAGTTATTATAATACATCAAAGGCATGTCTGAAATTTGTGAAAATTTTACCAGACCTACTCCCACAATTTATATTTTAGGATAACAGGATTAGAAGTTAACAATAGAAAGATCCTGCCAGACCCACTCCCATAATATAGCTTCTAAAATATAAGGATTCGTCAGAAGGTTTTCAGGGAGGAGAAACTGTCCTCAAGCATGATACACTGTTGCTATATAATTCTAATTACAGAGTTTAAACTGAATTGTTTGCTGTGTAATCATCATTTCAAGGTTTAAAGAAAAAACAAAACAAAACATTTTCTGTGACTAAGACTAATGAATATAGAGAAAAACAAACAAGCAAGCAATTCTCCTCCTTGAGAATTCCAGAACCCTATCTCCTCCTCAAGAATCCAGATATTTTTCTCTTCTTTGGGTAGGCCAGACTTCTTATCAATCTGCATAGGAATTGACTCTCTCTCCCCAACACAAGTTCAGTTCAGTTTCTCAGTCGTGTCCAACTATTTGTAACCCCAAGGACTGTGACACACCAGACTCCTCTGTTCATCACGAACTTCCATAGCTTGCTCAAACTCATCTCCATTGAGTTAGTGATGGACTCAATCTCATCCTGTCTTCTGCTTCTCCTCCTGCCTTCAATCTTTCTCAACACTGGGGTCATTTGCAAGAGTCAGTTATTTGCATCAGGTGGCCAAATTCAGCTTTAGCATCAGTGCTTCCAATAAATATTCAGGACTGAATGTCTTACTGACTAATTTTATTCCCTGCTCTCCAAGGGACTCTCAAGAGTCTTCTCCAACACCACACTTCAAAAGCATCAATTTTTCAGGGCTCAGCTTTCTGTATAGTCCAACTCTCACATCCATATATGACTACTGGACAAATTATAGCTTGGACTAGAAAGACTTTTGTTGGCAAAGTAATATCTCTGTTTTTAAATATCCTGCCTAGGTTGGTCATAGCTTTTCTTCCAAGAAGCAAGTATCTTTTAATTTTATGCTGCAGCCACCATCTACAGTGATTTTGAAGCCAAGACAATAAAGTCTCTCAGCCTTTCCATTGTTTCCCCATCTGCGGCTGCTACTGTTGCTAAGTCACTTCAGTCTTGTCCGACTCTGTGTGACCCCATAGACGTCAGCCCACCAGGCTCCCCTGCCCCTTGGGTTCTCCAGGCAAGAACACTGGAGTAGGCTGCCATTTCCGTCTCCAATGCAGGAAAGTGAAAAGTGAAAGTGAAATCTCTCAATCATGGGGCCAGAAGCCATGATCTTCGTTTTTGAATGTTGAGTTTTAAGCTGGCTTTTGCACTCTCCTGTTTCACTTTCATCAAGAGGCTCTTTAGTCCCTCTTCACTTTCTGCTATATGGGTTTTGTCATCTATGTATCTCAGGTTATTGCTATTTCTCCCAGCAATTTTGATTCCAGCTTGTGCTTCATCCAGTCTGGCATTTCACATGATGTGCTCTTCATCTAATTTAAATAAGCAGGGTTACAATTCAGAACCAGTCCCTTGTTGCGTATCTGGTTCTAGAATCAGTCTCTATCCCTAAATCCTTTGTCTCTCTTTTCTTGTTTATCTCTTCTCCTCCCTCATTATGAGCAAATTGATTGGCCTTTCTGGTGTCCTCTGCCAGCATATAGAAATGGTTTAGTGAAAGTTACTCCATATCCTGACAATCCGTTGAGGTATTTACTGGGGAAAAATTGAACTCCTTCTCATATGTCACTGCCACCTTAGGACGAGTCTACCGAGTTTATATTCAAAGGTATGCATTCTGCCCCTGTTAAGCAAGTACTCTAAAGTAGGAATACTGTCAATGTAATACCATCGAGTACTATTGAGCTCACAGTGTGAAACATGCATGTAACGAAGCTACTGAGCTCACCCTCTGTAGTATGCATCCAGCAACTACTTGTGCCCCACTCTGTGACAATTATGCTGCAGCTCATGATCTGGCACTCATGAGTGTATGAAGCACTACTTCTGATTATGCATGCAGCAACTACTGAGGTTGAAATCAGGACTTTGCATTCTGCTTTTACTGAGAATTGAATTAGAACAGGTATACTAATTAGCTTGCACTCTGGAACATACATTACAACTCTAGAGCATAAGTATCACAACCAAGTGTGCCTGCACTCTGGACCTGGGATGCCGTAACAACTGAAAATGCAAGAAGCTTTTCACAACTACTGACCCCTGATTTCAAACCACTGCTGCTGCTGCTACAAAGTCACTTCAGTAGTGTCCGACTCTGTGTGACCACATAGACAGCAGCCCACCAGGCTTCCGTATCCCTGGGATTCTCCAGACGAGAATACTGGAGGGGGTTGCCACTTCCTTCTCCAATGCATGTATGCATGCTAAGTCGCTTTAGTCTTGTCCGACTCCGTGCGAACCTATGGAGAGCAGCCCAGCAGGTTCCTCTGTCCATGGAATTCTCCAGGCAAGAATATTGGACTGGGTTGCGATTTCCTTCTCCGATTTCAAAGCACACATGCTACAAACAAGACTTTTGCACTCTGGAATATGCGCTTGTCAATACTGAGACCACCATCAGAGGACGCACGCTAGAACTACTTAGTTTCTAATCTGGATCACCCTTTCTGCCACTATTGAGATTATTGACAAAATTTAGAACAAGTGCCTTGCTGTCACTGAGACTGCACAGTAGAGCATACATCCCATCACTCCTGAACCCGGGTTATTGAGAATATGACCTGCCACTACTGAGCCTGTCCCTAAAACATGCCTGTTGTAAGTACACATACACTTTTGGTATATTACACTCTGGATTCTGCATCCCTGCACTACTGAAATTGCCTTCCAGAACAAGAGTTCATTGCCTGCTGAATTTTCACTCTAAACAATAAAAATCACAATAATTAGCTTGTTGCTTTATAGGTAAGTCAGGCCACTACTCAACCTGCGCTGTAGTTCAGGTGTGCCTAAACAATTACTGAACTTGCACTCTGATGTTTGTTTACTTCTGGACACACCTGAGCCAGCACTCTTATAGACATAGTGAGTTTGAACACTGGAGGACATGGTACACCTCTACTGAGCATGAGTTCAAGGGCAGGCATCCGGGCTCTGCAGAGAACATGCTCTAGTTTCACACGTTCCACAGTAACTGAACTTGCAATTGGGAGTACAGCTCTCATGACTACAGAGTGCACACATTTTATCATGGGTTTTGCACTACTGCGGTTTACTCAGGAACATATCTCCCATCATGACTGTGTGTGCCTTCAAGAGCCAATGTTCTGACACTACAGAGACTATGCTGTAGAGTAAGAATGCCTGAGCTACACACCTGCACACTGAATCATGCATCCCGGCAGTATCAATCCTAGTACTATAGCACACCTGTCACTTCTGAGTCCTTACACTAAGCAGGCATGGCACAGCTAGTGAGCATGTGGCCTAGAGCATGTGTGTGGCCAATACTAATTTTGCACTCTGAAGCATGTGTCTTGCCACTTGTAAGCAGTTCAGCTACTGATTTTGCACCCTGTTACACTATTTAATCACTGCTGAGCCTGCCTTATAGACCATGAGTTCCACTACTACTAATCTTGCCCCATGGCCTGTGAGCTTAAAGTAGTGATCCCACACTCTGCAGCTGAAATTTGCCAATGACTTGGCTTGCCCGCTGTTGCATATTTCCCCAAACTCTTCTTCCTGTACTCTAGAGCATGTGTCCCAACTACTGAATTTGCACTCTGGAGGACCTATTCCAGGAAAGTGGAGGTTGCATTATAAAACACATATCCTACCCACGAGTGAACCGTCATTCTAGATCAACTGTGTCACCACTAGTGACTTTGAATTCTGAAGCATTAAAGTCACTTCCCTGAAGTATTGCTCTAGAAGGTGTGTGCAACCATCACTCCAGTGGCATTTTATACCAGCCATTATGCTGCTAGCCATCCAGCACTCTAGACTGTATAAGTTGTGAGTAGTGTACCTGTGTTCCACAGCTACATCTATGGATGATCTTCCACAACTAGAGACTTGGTGTATACTTCATATTTCCTGCCTCAATTGATCATGTGTCACAACACACATATGCCACAACCCATGTGCTTGCACTGTTGAGGACTTATCTTCCCACTACTGAGCTTGTGTGGCAGAACAGGCATATCACATTTTCTCAGTTTGATCTCTGGATATGCATCCAAAAATAAAAACCCAGCGTTCAAGAGAATATGTCCCTCACTTACTGAGTGTGCACTCTTAAGCAAGTGTACTGCAACTCCTGAGACAACACTCTGAAGCACATGTAATGCAGGCATGCTTCATCTGCTGAACTTAGCTCTTCAGCATGCATCTCAACATTGAAGCACACTTTAGACACACCCCTGGTAATACAGAACCATGATCTAGAGCAAGTATGGTTCGAATACTGAATCTTTGCTTTAGAGAACTTGTTCTTTGTCTCCTGAGATTGTACTTTTGAGGATTCTCCCCACCAGTACTAAGACTGTATTCTAGAGCGGACATGACACAAATAGTAGGATGGCAGTTTGCAGCCTGCATACATCACTACTGTGTCTGAGCTCTAGCATAGAAGTACTGAAACTACTTAGCTTGCAATCTGGAGCATACATTCTGCCACTAGTGTGCTTGCATTTTAGAACAGGCTGTCTGAAGCTATCCCATTGGCAGTGGCAACATGCTTCCAGCCACTACTGAATGAATACTAGAGCACAGTTCCTACCATTACTGAGCATGTACTCTACCACAAGATGACTAAAACGTCTCAGTTGCATTGTGGAGCATACCTCTTTCCACAACTGAACTTGCATTCTACAGCAAATGTTACACAACGACTGATCTTGTGCTCTAGAATTGGCACACCATAAATAATTTTCGTAATATTTGAACCATGTGTCTGGCCAATAGTAAATCAATGCTTTAGATCAGCTGTGCTAAAATCACTGAGCTTGCCCTCAGGTGTATGTCTGAACTCACATTTTATAGCACACCTACTGCCACTGTGGATTCTGTGCTCTAAAACTATCTTGAGATGAGAGAACAAGATGGTGGAGCTGTAGGTAGATGTGGAATACATCTCTCTGTGGATACATCAGGCATACACCTTCAGACACAGACAAGTAATCAAAACATAAGCTGAAAGCAGACAGGAGTGCCTGACCAGTGGAAAAGAATATATAGAATCACGCAAAACTCAGTAGGATGAAAGAACTGGGGGGAAAATCATGAGTCTTATTAGGACTGAATCAGCCCTGAGTGGGTGAAGGAGGGGTCTAATCCCATATTGGGGGGCTTGTCTGAATCATAGAATAAACATTTAAAGCTGAGAGTGAGACAACTGATCTGTGGATAACTAGATGTAATGAGAATCAGTGAGTCCTTGCTACAGCTGTACATACCCCAGCCAAGGATATGTGTCCCCTGAAAGGCACAGTGGCTGGGAGCTGGAATTGAGGGATTCTGGAGCGATTCCTGGGCGAAGGCTGCTGTTTACTGTGGCGAGATGGAGAGAGGGGCTGTGAGGGAGGAAACTGTGCTAGGATATGCCTGTGGAGGAAAGCCAGGCAGCCAAGGAAGCAAGGCAATATCACTGAGTCACATGTATGGGGGTGGAGCAATCACCATAGCCTCTCTCTCTCCACATGATAGCATCAGCAGTTACTACAATAGTGAGGCTGACCCATCAAATGCTGAACACACTGAAATACAGAGCAGGACACCACCCAGGTGCTCCTTTAAGTGCCTGATGCACAAAACTAGAGTCGAACCCTACTCACGATGCTTCTTTAAGTGCCTGATGCACTGATCTACAGAGTAGGACCCCAGCCAGGGAGGTATCTCTATGTGCTGACACATTGAACAACAGGGAAGGATTCCAGGCAACAAAGCCTTCTAAGTGCCTCAATGGGTGGAACTAGGGAGAAAGACTGGCAAAAGAGGCCTTCTGATCGCCAGCTACAAGAAGCTCAAAAAAAGACTCTGATAGGGTCATAACTCCTGTGGTCTAGTCAGTTCTGTGTCCCTGAACCCTGTACACTTGGCACCACCAGGGTCCCTGAAAGCCAAGCACCTGCTCCACTTTCACAATTAACTCTTACTGGAGAAAAGCTGCCACAGGTGAAAACAAAACAAAACAAACAAAAAAAATCTTGCAACATTTTGCACTAGTTTGCTTCAGTCCTGTCTAACACTTTGTGGGACACATTTCACCACTACAGAGAACAAGCTCTAAAATACATATACTGGAACAACTGACCTTTTCCAGTCTTGTTGCCACTGCTGAATTTTCCAAATTTGCTGGCACATTGGATTCAGCACTTTCACAGAACTATCTTTTAGGATTTGAAATCGCTCAACTGGGGTTCCATATCTCCACTAGCTTTGTTTGTATTGATGCTTCCTAAGGCTGACTTGACTTCATGTTTCAGGATGTCTGGCTCTAGGTGAGTGATCACATCATCATGATTATCTGGATCATGAAGATTTTTTCTGTATAGTTCTTCAATCTTTTCTGTATAGATTCTCGCTACCTCTTCTTAATATCTTCTGCTTCTTTTAGGTCCATACAATTTCTGTCCTTTATTGTGTCCATCTTGGCATGAAATATTCCCTTGGTATCTCTAATTTCCTTGAAGAAATCGCTAGTCTTTCTCAACTATTTTTTTCCTCTATTTCTTTGCATTGATCACTGAGGAAGGCTTTTTTATCTCTCCTTGCTATTCTTTGGTAATCTGCAGTCATATGGGTATATCTTCCCTTTTCTCCTTTGCCTTTTGCTTCTCTTCTTTACTTAACTATTTGTAAGGCCTCCTCAGACAACCATTTCGCCTTTTGGCATTACTTTTCTTGGGGATGTTCTTGGTCACTGCCTCCTGTACAATTTCATGAACCTCCATCTGTAGTTCTTCAGGCACTCTATCAAATCTATTCCCTTAAATCTTTTGTCACGTCCACTGTATAATCATAAGGGATCTGATTTAGGTCATACCTGAATCATAAGTAGAGAGTGAAAAAGTTGGCTTAAAGCTCAACATTCAGGAAAAAAAAAAAAAAAGATCATGGCCTCCGGTCCCATCACTTCATGGGAAATTGATGGGGAAACTATGGAAACAGTGTCAGACTTTATTTGGGGGGGGGGGCTCCAAAATCACTGCAGAGGGTGATTGCAGCCATGAAATTAAAAGATGCTTACTCCTTGGAAGGAAAGTTATGACCAAACTTGATAGCATATTCAAAAGCAGAGATATTACTTTGCCAACAAAGGTCCATCTAGTCAAGGCTATGCTTTTTCCAGTAGTCATGTATGGATGTGAGACTTGGACTGTGAAGAAGGCTGAGCACCAAAGAATGGATGCTTTTGAACTCTGGTGTTGGAGAAGACTCTTGAAAATCCCTTGGACTACAAGGAGATCCAACCAATCCATTCTGAGTGAGATCAGCCCTGGGATTTCTTTGGAGGGAATGATGCTGAAGCTGAAACTCCAGTACTTTGGCCACCTCATGTGAAGAGCTGACTCATTGGAAAAGACTCTGATGCTGGGAGGGATTGGGGGCAGGAGGAGAAGGGGACGACAGATGATGAGATGGCTGAATGGCATCACTGACTCGATAGACATAAGTCTGAGTGAACTCCGGGAGTTTGTGATGGACAGGAAGGCCTGGCATACTGCGATTCTTGGGGTCACAAAGAGTCGGACACAACTAAGCGACTGAACTGAACTGAATCATCTAGTGGTCTTCTCTACTTTCTTCAATTGAAGTCTAAGTCTATAACATTAGTCACACAAATACTGAGCTTCCACTCTGAACCTGCCTTCTTACAAGTATTTCCCAACATTTTAGAGCACTTTTGCTGCACCTATTTATCTTCACTCTGAAACACATATACCGTCACTCCTGAAATGACGCTCAAGTGCATGCATTTAACTCCTACTGAACCTCTGTTCCAGAGTAGGCATGCCGATCTACTAAGCTTGCATTCTGCCACATGCATCTTCCACTACTTAGACTATGATACTGAGGTCATGCTGCAAAAACATAGTTGCAATCTCAAGCTTATCTTCTTTGACTTTCAGCCTCTATACCAGCACACATGGTCTGCCCCTCCTACGTCCACTTTCTTTCTTTCTTTATTGTTTTGTTTTTTGGTTTATGCAACTTTAATGAAGAAAAATAAATCAATTACTAGCAGAGCTATTAGTTGGTCACTCATCCATTGACAACTTGCATCATTTATTCAGTGCTATATTAAACAGTGTATTGGAAGATAGATTAACTAATAGCTCCAAGCCTCCTAACAATTTAAATGAAAATTGCAAAATGTTTTGAGACCCTATTTTGGAATACAAAGGGTGTTTGACTTCCAATTTCCATTCTCTGTAGAACAAGAACAGGTCATTCCTTTATTGACATGCATAAAATACATCACATTTTCTGTTCTGCTGATGCTATAAATTCAATACCAATTCTCCAGCCATATCAGTTATGAGCATAAAGTATATCATGTAACCTCAAATCTCTAACAGTGGAAGGCTTAAACAAGAATGGATGCTGTTAGCATAATGCTGCTTCCTTTGATGTGACAACTCAGCATCCATCTCCCTCCCTCTCAGATGATTCTTGAACATGTTAGAGCAGTGAGGAATGGTTTTAGTCTCATAAGCAAGTTAGAGTGAAGACATTGGCCACATAATACACATGCTCCATTTTTTTTTTTAATTCTGAATCTTGTGCAACTATTCTCTTGTAACTACTTTACAGTTTCTAAAAGCAGTTATTGTCCAAAGCTGGAAGAACTTAAGTCTTCTCAGATGAGCATGTGAATGAATAGAGGGAGGTAAACAAAAAATAAAATTAAAAAAGATGAGGTCTGATAGGGGAGCAGCCAGATAAGAAAAAAAAAAAAAAAAACAGTAATTTAAAATTTATTCCAGCTATAATGCAGGTTAGTCTGACTTTAAGCATCACATGGCATACTTCTGAGTCCATTCCCGAGATACTCTGTTGTACTTATCTCTGTCTGTTTTATACATCCGTGCAATCTCTGGCACTAGGGGGTCATCTGGGTTTGGATCACATAGCAGTGAACAAATGGATAAAAGAACTTTAGAAATAATTAAAGCAGGAGACCACTGTGATCTTAGAATATCGAGACAAATGCTGCCATTACTGTTAATATTTGGATGATAAATTCTTGTTGTAAATGCAACCTTAGGTAGTTTGAAGGGGTAGTCTGTAGGAAAATGAATTGTCAAAAAGAATACACCGCCTTGATAAGGGCTGTCATTAGGTCCCATAATTGTGGCTTGCCAATGAAACATATCATCCCCAACTGGACCTGCAGAACATTGTGCTGGAGGGTCACGGGCCAAATCACTAAGTTCCTTATTAATCCATTTCAGCGCCAGAGTCTGTGCTTTTCATCTGGCTCCTCATTATCTCGGTGTGTGCTTGAAGGTCCCGCCAAACTCTTGATTATCCCGGTGGCTGGGAAGGATTGACTCTTCGTCTCACACCAGCTCTGCCATACACAGGCGCCTTCTTATTAAACAGATCGGAGGTTGGACTTGGAGGGCGGGGGCCGGAGGCGGGTCATGGGCAGGGGGGAAGGGCCCTAAGTCCACTTTCTTTTTTTTTTTTTAATTTTATTTTATTGTTAAATTTTACATAAGTGTATTAGTTTTGCCAAATATCAAAATGAATCCACTACAGGTATACATGTATTCCCCATCCTGAACCCTCCTCCCTCCTCCCTCCCCATACCATCCCTCTGGGTCGTCCCAGTGCACTAGCCACAAGCATCCAGTATCGTGCATCGAACCTGGACTGGCATCTCATTTCTTACAGGATATTTTACATGTTTCAATGCCATTCTCCCAAATCTTCCCACCCTCTCCCTCTCCCACAAAGTCCATAAGACTGTTCTATACATCAGTGTCTCTTTTGCTGTCTCGTACACAGGGTTATTGTTATCATCTTTCTAAATTCCATATATATGCATTAGTATACTGTATTGGTGTTTTTCCTTCTGGCTTACTTCACTCTGTATAATAGGCTTCAGTTTCATCCACCTCATTAGAACTGACTGAAATTTATTCTTTCTAATGGCTGAGTAATACTCCATTGTGTATATGTACCACAGCTTTCTTATCCATTCATCTGCTGATGGACACCTAGGTTGCTTCCATGTCCTGGCTATTATAAACAGTGCTGCCCCAATGTTCATCACAGCACTTTCTTGAGTAGGTATAAAACAACTGTTGAGGTTGTATTCTGGATCATGTCCATGCTATTTCTAAATGCATTTTTTTTTAATTTCTTCTAATTTCTTTTTACAAAAATGATTTATTTAATTGGAATAGAATTACTATGTATTACTGTGATGGTTTTTGACATATAGATCAACATGAACCAGCCACATGAAAATATGTATCTCCCTATCCTGAACACAACTCAAACCTTCCTTATTACCCCATGATTCTGGGTTCTTCCACAGCACAAGAGTTGGGTGCATCTTTCATATGCTGAACTTGCACTGATCATCTCTTTTATATATGGTAATATACCTGTTCCAATGCTATGTTCTCAAATCATCCCAGTCTAAGAGTCTGTTATTTATATGTGGATCTTCTTTACTAGCCTCCACGTGGGTAGGGTTATTGTTACTGTCTTCCTAAATCCAATTTATATGCATTAATGTGCAATATTTGCCTCTCTCTAACTTTTTTCACTCTGAACAATAGGCTGTAGGTTGAACTGCCTCATTAAAAGTGACACAAATATATGCCTTTCTGTAGCTGAGTAATATTTTGTTTGTATATATACCACAACTTCCTTATATATTCATCTGCTGATGTGCATCTAGATTACTTCCATGTCATAGCTATTGTAAAGGCAATTTCAATAAACATTGGGGTACATGTGTTATGTTCCATCCTAATTCCCTCTGGGTATATGCAAAGAAGTGGGGTTTCTGGGTCATATGACAGGTCTAGTCCAAGTTTCTCAAGGAATCTCCAAACTGTTCTGAATACAGGTTGTACCAGTTTGTGTTACGGGCAACAGTGTATTAGGGTAAACTTTTCTCCACAGCCTTTCCAGGATTTCTTGCTTGTAGAATTTCTGGTGATGGCCACTCTGAACAGTGTGAGATGACTGCTCATTACAATTTTAATTTTCATTTATCTAATGATGAATGATGTTAAGCATATTTCATGTGTTTATTAGACATCCATATGTCTTCTTTAAAGAAATGTCTATTTAGAGCTATTGGCCCCTTTTAATGATACTGTGAAAGTGCTGCACTCAATATGGCAGCATATTTGGAAAACTCAGCAGTGGCCAAAGGACTCGAAAAGGTCAGTTTTCATTCCAATCCCAAAGAAAGGCAATGCCAAAGAATTCTCACATCACCATGCAATTGCACTCATCTCACATGCTAGTAAAGAAATGCTCAAAATTCTCCAAGCCAGGCTTCAGCAATATGTGAATTGTGAACTTCCAGATGTTCAAGCTGGTTTTACAAAAGGCAGAGGAACCAGAGATCAAGTTGCCAACATCTGCTGGATCATTGAAAAAGCAAGAGAGTTCCAGAAATTCATCTGTTTCTGCTTTATTGTCTATGTGGAAGCCTTTGAGTGTGTGGATCACAATAAACTGTGGAAAATTCTGAAAGAGATGGGAATACCAGACCACCTGACCTGACTCTTGAGAAACCTATATGCAGGTCAGGAAGCAACAGTTAGAACTGTACATGGAACACATACTGGTTCCAAATAGGAAAAGGAGTATGTCTAGGCTGTATATTGTCACCCTGCTTGTTTAACTTATATGCAGAGTACATCATGAGAAACACAGGGCTGGAGGAAGCACAAGGTGGAATCAAGATTGCCAAGAGAAATATCAATAACCTCAGATATGCAGATGATACCATCCTTCTGGCAGAAAGTGAAGAGGAACTAAAATGACTCTTGATCAAAGTGAAAGAGGAGAGTGAAAAAGTTGGCTTCAAGCTCAACATTCAGAAAATGAAAATCATGGCAACTGGTCCCATCATGTCATGGGAAATAGATGGGGAAACAGTGTCAAACTTTATTTTTTTGGGCTCCAAAATCACTGCAGTTGGTGTCTGCAGCCATGAAATTAAAAGACACTCCTTGGAAGGAACGTTGTGACCCACCTTGATAGCATATTCAAAAGCAGAGACATTACTTTGCCAACAATGGTCCATCTAGTCAGGGCTATGGTTTTTCCTGTAGTCATGTATGGATGTGAGAGTAGGACTGTGAAGAAAGCTGAGCATGGGAGGAGGAGCCAAGATGGCGGAGGAGTAGGACTGGGAGAACACTTTCTCCCCCAGAAATTCATCAAAAGAGCATTTAAACGTTGAGTAAATTCCACAAAACAACTTCTGAATGCCGGCAGAGGACATCAGGCACCCAGAAAAGCAACCCAACTCTTCGAAAGGAGGTAGGAAAAAATATTAAAGACAAAAAAAAGAGACAAAAGAGGGAGGGACGGAGCTCCGTCCCGGGAAGGGAATCTTAAAAAGAGAGAAGTTTCCAAACACCAGGAAACCTTCTCACTGCCGAATCTGTGCCGAGCTTTGGAAGCACAGAGGGCAACATAACAGGGAGAAAAATAAATAAACAATTAAAACTCGCAGATTTCGAGCCCTACGGTAACTCCCCCAGCGGAGAAGCAGCACAGACGCCTGCATCCGCCATTAGCAAGCGGGGGCTGGGCAGGGAGGTGTGGCGCGGGCTGCATCGCTGAGAGTAAGAATCTGACCTGAATACCCTGAGCGCTATCTGAGCGAAATAATTTGGGTTAGCAAACCAGACTGTGGGATATCTACCACGCGAAAAGCCAGTCCTAACCTAAAAACGTCAGGCCCGCGCACGGAACAAAGGACTGAACAGAGATAGCCGGCTGCAGACCTTCCCCCTCCGGTGACAGGCAGCCAGAGCCGGAAGGGGGCAATCGCAGCCCCAGAGAGACATTATCTATAAAACTGTAAGCGGGCTTCTTTGCTAACTAAAACTTCTTGGGGGTCTGGACGGTCAACATCTGCCTGAGAAGGTGCGCCGGTGTTACAACCAGAAAACCGAGTGGCAGGGAGGCGGTAAGTCGCAGCATTGGCGCTCGCCAAATACCTTATCACCTGAGCTGCTCGGACCTGGGAAGAGCACAAAACGCAGGCCCAACTGAGTCTGCGCCTCTGAGGACTACCCGAGTGCCTGAACCTGAGCGGCTTGGACCTGGGAGGTGCATGCAGCCCAGGGCCAGCCTCGGATTGTTCCCGGCGGAACAACCTAGAGCCCGAGCAGTGTGGACAGGGAGGCTACACGCGCCGTGAGTGGGGGCAGACCCAAGGTGGCTGAGGCACTGCGAGCCCACGCCAGTGTTATTTGTTTGCAGCATTCCTCCCTCCCTCCCCACAGCGCGACTGAACAAGTAAGCCTAAAAAAAAAAAAAAAAAAAAAGTGTCCTCCACCGTCCCCTTTGTGTCAGGGCGGAAACCAGATACTGAAGAGACTAGCAAACAGAAGAAGATATAACAGAGGGAAACGCCTTGGAAGCTACAGGCAATAGACCAAAACCCTGTGGTTACTACGGACTACATAGGAAGGGGCCTATAGATCTTGAGAAATATAAGTCTGACCAAGGAACTAGCCAAAAATGAACTGAACACACAACACCACCAAGAAAGTCCTAGATATATTTTTATTATTTTTACGATCATTCTTTCTTTTTTTTAATTAAAAAAAATTTTTTTTAAGTCCTCTATTGTTCCTTTAATTTTCACTTTTATAACCTATTACTTTGCAAAAAAAAAAAAAAAAGACCCTATTTTTTTCTTCTTCAGCAAACTTCATATGTATATATTTTATAATTTTTTGACCTTGTTTTTTTTTTTTTTTCTTTTCTTTAACATTGTATTTTTGAAATTCTAAACTCTACTCTAGATTTTTAATTTTTGCTTTTTGGTATTTGTTATCAATTTTGTACCTATAGTTTATTTTTATATAATTTCTGTGACTTCTTTTTTTCTTCTTCTTTGTTTCTTTCTCTTCTTCTTCTATATAACATTGTATATCTGAATAATATCAATTTTGTACCTGTATTTTCTTTATAATTTTTGTGACATTGTTTGTTTTCATTTGTCTGTTTTCTCTCTTTATTTTTCTTCTTCTTCTTCTTTTTTTTTTTTTAACGTTGTATTTTTGAAATTCCAAACTCTACTCTAGATTTTTAATTTTTGCTTTTTGGTATTAGTTATCAATTTTGTACCTGTACTTTCTTTACAATTTTCGCGACCTTGTTTGTTTTTGTTTGTTCGTTTTTTCTCTCTTTCTTTTCCTTCTTCTTTTCTTTAACATCGTATTTTTGAAATTCCAAACTCTACTCTAGATTTTTAATTCTTGCTTTTATGTATTTGTTACCAATTTTGTACCTTTAAGAACCCAATCTTCAGGACCCATTTTTCACTAGGGAGCAAGAATACTGGCTTGAC
This sequence comes from Bos taurus, assembly GCF_002263795.3. Lineage (NCBI taxonomy): Eukaryota > Metazoa > Chordata > Mammalia > Artiodactyla > Bovidae > Bos > Bos taurus. The sequence continues at coordinate 28,440,260 of NC_082638.1, forward strand.
TGCTCTCTCTCCCTTTAGACTCTCCTTTTTCTCCACCAGGTCGCCTGTGTCTCCTCCCTAACCCCTCTACTCTACCCAACTCTATGAATTTCTGTGTGTTCCAGACGGTGGAGAACACTTAGGGAACTGATTACTGGCTGGATCTGTCTCCCTCCTTTTCATTCCCCCCTTTTATCCTTCTGGCCACCTCTGTCACCTTCCTCCTTCTTCTCTTCTCTGTATGACTCCGTGAACATCTCTGAGTGGTCTAGTTGTGGAGTGCACATAAGGAAGTGACTACTGGCTACCCTACTCTCTCCATTATTGATTCACCTCATCTCATTTGGGTCACCTCTAACTCCCTCCTCCCTCTTCTCTTCTCCATGTAACCCTGTGAACCTCTCTGAGTGACCCTCATCGTAGAGAAACTTTTCATCTTTAATGTAAACGTTTTATCAATGGTGCTGTATAGAAGGAGAAGTTTTGAAACTACTGTAAAAATAAGACCGATAACCGGAAGCAGGAGACTTAAGTCCAAACCCTGACTCCAGGGAACTCCTGACTCCAAGGAACATTAATTGACAGGAGCTCATCAAATGCCTCCATACCGACACTGAAACCAAGCACCACACAAGGGCCAATAAGTCCCAGGGCAAGACATACCAAGCAAATTCTCCAGCAACAAAGGAACACAGCCCTGAGCTTCAAGATACAGGCTGCCCAAAGTCACCCCAAAACTATAGACATCTCATAACTCACTACTGGACATTTCATTGCACTCCAGAGAGAAGAAATACAGCTCCATCCACCAGAACACCGACACAAGCTTCCCTAACCAGGAAACCTTGACAAGCCACCTGTACAAACCCACACACAGTGAGGAAATGCCACAATAAAGAGAACTCCACAAACTGACAGAATACATAAAGGACACCCCAAACTCAGCAATTTAAACAAGATGAAGAGACAGAGGAATACTCAGCAGATAAAGGAACAGGATAAATGCCCACCAAACCAAACAAAAGAGGAAGAGATAGGGAATCTACCTGATAAAGAATTCCGAATAATGATAGTGAAATTGATCCAAAATCTTGAAACTAAAATGGAATCACAGATAAATAGCCTGGAGACAAGGATTGAAAAGATGCTAGAAAGGTTTAACAAGGACCTAGAAGAAATAAAAAAGAGTCAATATATAATGAATAATGCAGTAAATGAAATTAAAAACACTCTGGAGGCAACAAATAGTAGAATAACAGAGGCAGAAGATAGGATTAGTGAATTAGAAGATAGAATGGTAGAAATAAATGAATCAGAGAGGATAAAAGAAAAACGAATTAAAAGAAATGAGGACAATCTCAGAGACCTCCAGGACAATATTAAACGCTACAACATTCGAATAATAGGGGTTCCAGAAGAAGAAGACAAAAAGAAAGACCATGAGAAAATACTTGAGGAGATAATAGTTGAAAACTTCCCTAAAATGGGGAAGGAAATAATCACCCAAGTCCAAGAATCCCAGAGAGTCCCAAACAGGATAAACCCAAGGAGAAACACCCAAGACACATATTAATCAAATTAACAAAGATCAAACACAAAGAACAAATATTAAAAGCAGCAAGGGAAAAACAACAAATAACACACAAGGGAATTCCCATAAGGATAACAGCTGATCTTTCAATAGAAACTCTTCAAGCCAGGAGGGAATGGCAAGACATACTTAAAATGATGAAAGAAAATAACCTACAGCCCAGATTATTGTACCCAGCAAGGATCTCATTCAAGTATGAAGGAGAAATCAAAAGCTTTTCAGACAAGCAAAAGCTGAGAGAATTCTGCACCACCAAACCAGCTCTCCAACAAATACTAAAGGATATTCTCTAGACAAAAAACACAAAAACGGTGTATAAACTCGAACCCAAAACAATAAAGTAAATGGCAACGGGATCATACTTATCAGTAATTACCTTAAACGTAAATGGGTTGAATGCCCCAACCAAAAGACAAAGACTGGCTGAATGGATACAAAAACAAGACCCCTACATATGTTGTCTACAGGAGACCCACCTCAAAACAGGGGACACATACAGACTGAAAGTGAAGGGCTGGAAAAAGATTTTCCATGCAAATAGGGACCAAAAGAAAGCAGGAGTAGCAATACTCATATCAGATAAAATAGACTTTAAAACAAAGGCTGTGAAAAGAGACAAAGAAGGTCACTACATAATGATCAAAGGATCAATCCAAGAAGGAGATATAACAATTATAAATATATATGCACCCAACACGGGAGCACCGCAGTACGTAAGACAAATGCTAACAAGTATGAAAGGAGAAATTAACAATAACACAATAATAGTGGGAGACTTTAATACCCCACTCACACCTATGGATAGATCAACTAAACAGAAAATTAACAAGGAAACACAAACTTTAAATGATACAATAGACCAGTTAGACCTAATTGATATCTATAGGACATTTCATCCCAAAACAATGAATTTCACATTTTTCTCAAGCGCACATGGAACCTTCTCCAGGATAGATCACATCCTGGGCCATAAAGCTAGCCTTGGTAAATTCAAAAAAATAGAAATCATCCCAAGCATTTTTTCTGACCACAATGCAGTAAGATTAGATCTCAATTACAGGAGAAAAACTATTAAAAATTCCAACATATGGAGGCTGAACAACACGCTGCTGAATAACCAACAAATCACAGAAGAAATCAAAAAAGAAATCAAAATTTGCATAGAAACGAATGAAAATGAAAACACAACAACCCAAAACCTGTGGGACACGGTAAAAGCAGTCCTAAGGGGAAAGTTCATAGCAATACAGGCACACCTCAAGAAACAAGAAAAAAGTCACATAAATAACCTAACTCTACACCTAAAGCAACTAGAAAAGGAAGAAATGAAGAACCCCAGGGTTAGTAGAAGGAAAGAATCTTAAAAATTAGAGCAGAAATAAATGCAAAAGAAACAAAAGTGAGCATAGCAAAAATCAACAAAACCAAAAGCTGGTTCTTTGAAAGGATAAATAAAATTGACAAACCATTAGCCAGACTCATCAAGAAACAAAGGGAGAAAAATCAAATCAACAAAATTAGAAACGAAAATGGAGAGATCACAACAGACAACACAGAAATACAAAGGATCATAAGAGACTACTATCAACAATTATATGCCAATAAAATGGACAACGTGGAAGAAATGGACAAATTCTTAGAAAAGTACAACTTTCCAAAACTAGACCAGGAAGAAATAGAAAATCTTAACAGACCCATCACAAGCACGGAAATTGAAACTGTAATCAAAAATCTTCCAGCAAACAAAAGCCCCGGTCCAGATGGCTTCACAGCTGAATTCTACCAAAAATTTAGAGAAGAGCTGACACCTATCCTGCTCAAACTCTTCCAAAAAATTGCAGAGGAAGGTAAACTTCCAAACTCATTCTATGAGGCCACCATCACCCTAATACCAAAACCTGACAAATATCCCACAAAAAAAGAAAACTACAGGCCAATATCACTGATGAACATAGATGCAAAAATCCTTAACAAAATTCTAGCAATCAGAATCCAACAACACATTAAAAAGATCATACACCATGATCAAGAGGGCTTTATCCCAGGGATGCAAGGATTCTTCAATATCCGCAAATCAATCAATGTAATACACCACATTAACAAATTGAAAAATAAAAACCATATGATTATCTCAATAGATGCAGAGAAAGCCTTTGACAAAATTCAACATCCATTTATGATAAAAACTCTCCAGAAAGCAGGAATAGAAGGAACATACCTCAACATAATAAAAGCTATATATGACAAACCCACAGCAAACATTATCCTCAATGGTGAAAAATTGAAAGCATTTCCTCTAAAGTCAGGAACAAGACAAGGGTGCCCACTTTCACCATTACTATTCAACATAGTTTTGGAAGTTTTAGCCACAGCAATCAGAGCAGAAAAAGAAATAAAAGGAATCCAAATTGGAAAAGAAGAAGTAAAACTCTCACTATTTGCAGATGACATGATCCTCTACATAGAAAACCCTAAAGATTCCACCAGAAAATTACTAGAAATAATCAATGACTATAGTAAAGTTGCAGGATATAAAATCAACACACAGAAATCCCTTGCATTCCTATACACTAATAATGAGAAAACAGAGAGAGAAATTAAGGAAACAATTCCATTCACCATTGCAACGGAAAGAATAAAATACTTAGGAATATATCTACCTAAAGAAACTAAAGACCTATATATAAAAAACTATAAAACACTGGTGAAAGAAACCAAAGAGGACACTAATAGATGGAGAAATATACCATGTTCATGGATTGGAAGAATCAATATAGTGAAAATGAGTATACTACCCAAAGCAATTTATAGATTCAACGCAATCCCTATCAAGCTACCAACAGTATTCTTCACAGAACTGGAACAAATAATTTCACAATTTGTATGGAAAAACAAAAAACCTTGAATAGCCAAAGCGATCTTGAGAAAGAAGAATGGAACTGGAGGAATCAACCTACCTGACTTCAGGCTCTACTACAAAGCCACAGTTATCAAGACAGTATGGTACTGGCACAAAGACAGATATATAGATCAATGGAATAAAATAGAAAGCCCAGAGATAAATCCACGCACATATGGACACCTTATCTTTGACAAAGGAGGCAAGAATATACAATGGATTAAAGACAATCTCTTTAACAAGTGGTGCTGGGAAATCTGGTCAACCACGTGTAAAAGAATGAAACTAGAACACTTTCTAACACCATACACAAAAATAAACTCAAAATGGATTAAAGATCTAAACGTAAGACCAGAAACTATAAAACTCCTAGAGGAGAACATAGGCAAAACACTCTCTGACATACATCACAGCAGGATCCTCTATGACCCACCTCCCAGAATATTGGAAATAAAAGCAAAAATAAACAAATGGGACCTAATTAACCTTAAAAGCTTCTGCACATCAAAGGAAACTATTAGCAAGGTGAAAAGACAGCCTTCAGAATGGGAGAAAATAGTAGCAAATGAAGCAACTGACAAACAACTCATCTCAAAAATATACAAGCATCTCCTACAGCTCAACTCCAGAAAAATAAATGACCCAATCAAAAAATGGGCCAAAGAACTAAATAGACATTTCTCCAAAGAAGACATACAGATGGCTAACAAACACATGAAAAGATGCTCAACATCACTCATTATCAGAGAAATGCAAATCAAAACCACTATGAGATACCATTTCACACCAGTCAGAATGGCTGCGATCCAAAAGTCTACAAATAATAAGTGCTGGAGAGGGTGTGGAGAAAAGGGAACCCTCTTACACTGTTGGTGGGAATGCAAACTAGTACAGCCACTATGGAGAACAGTGTGGAGATTCCTTAAACAACTGGAAATAGAACTGCCTTATGATCCAGCAATCCCACTGCTGGGCATACACACTGAGGAAACCAGAAGGGAAAGAGACACGTGTACCCCAATGTTCATCGCAGCACTGTTTATAATAGCCAGGACATGGAAGCAACCTAGATGTCCATCAGCAGATGAATGGATAAGAAAGCTGTGGTACATATACACAATGGAGTATTACTCAGCCATTAAAAAGAATACATTTGAATCAGTTCTAATGAGGTGGATGAAACTGGAGCCTATTATACAGAGTGAAGTAAGCCAGAAGGAAAAACATAAATACAGTATACTAACGCATATATATGGAATTTAGAAAGATGGTAACAATAACCCGGTGTACGAGACAGCAAAAGAGACACTGATGTATAGAACAGTCTTATGGACTCTGTGGGAGAGGGAGAGGGTGGGAAGAGTTGGGAGAGTGACATTGAAACATGTAGAATATCATGCAAGAAACGAGTTGACAGTCCAGGTTCGATGCGCGATACTGGATGCTTGGGGCTGGAGCACTGGGACGACCCAGAGGGATGGTGTGGGGAGGGAGGAGGGAGGAGGGTTCAGGATGGGGAACACATGTATGCCTGTGGCGGATTCATTTTGATATTGGGCAAAACTAATACAATTATGTAAAGTTTAAAAATAAAATAAAATTAAAAAAAAAAAAAAAGAAAGCTGAGCATGGAAGAATTGATGCTTTTTAACTGTAGTGCTGGAAAAGACTCTTGATGTAAGAGATCCATCCAGTCCATCCTACAGGAGTTTAGTCCTGGGTGTTCCTTGGAAGGAATGATGCTAAAGCTGAAACTCCAGTACTTTGGCCACCTCCTGTGATGATTTGACTCACTGGTAAAGACTCTGATGCTGGGAGGGATTGAGGTCAGGAGGAGAAGAGGACGAGAGAAGCTGAGATGGTGGTTGGCATCACCGAGTCGATGGATGTGAGTTTGTTGAACTCCAGGAGTTGGAGATGGATAGGGAGGCCTGTCGTGCTGCAATTCATGGGGTCGCAAAGAGTCGGACATGACTGAACAACTGAACTCAACTGAACTGAAGCAACTGACAAAGAATTAATGTCAAAAATATACAAGCAACTCCTGAAGCTCAATTCCAGGAAAATAAACGACTCAATGAAAAAATTGGCCAAAGAACTAAACAGACATTTCTTCAAAGAAGACATACAGATAGCTAACAAACACATGAAAAGATGCTCAACATCACTCATTATCAGAGAAATGAAAATCAAAACCACAATGAGGTACCTTTTCATGCCAGTCAAATTGGTTGTGCTCCAAAAGTCTACAAGCAATAAATGCTGGATAAGGTGTGGAGAAAAAGGAACCCTCTTACACTGTTGGTGGGAATGCAAACTAGTACAGCCACTATGGAGAACACTGTTTAGATTCTTTAAAAAAAAAAAAAAAAACCAACCTTCAAATAGAACTGCCATAAGACCCAACAATCCCACTGCTGTGCATACACACCAAGGAAACCAGAATTGAAAGAGACATGTGTACCCTGATGTTCATCACAGCACTGTTTCTAATAGCCAGGACATGGAAGCAACCTAGATGTCCATTAGTGGATGAATGGATAAGAAAGCTGTGGGATATATACATAATGGAGTATTACTCAACCATTAAAAGGAATACATTTCAGTCAGTTCTAATGGGGTGGATGAAACTGGAGCCTATTATACAGAATGAAGTTAGCCAGAAAGAAAAACACCAATAGAATAAACTAACACATATATGTGGAATTTAGAAAGATGATAACGATAACCATGTATGTGAGAATGCAAAAAAGACACAGATGTATAAAACAGTCTTTTGAGCTCTGGGAGACGGCTAGGGTGGTATGATTTGGGAGAATGGCACTGACACATGTATAATAACATAGGTCACCAAACTGGCAGTCCAGGTTCAATGCATGATACAGGATGCTTTGGGGCTGGTGCACTGGGATAACCAGGAGGGATGATATGAGGAGGGAGGTGGCACACATGTATACCTGTGGCAGATTCATATTTATGTATGGCAAAACCAGTACAATATTGTAAAGCAATTAGACTCCAATTAAAATACATATATTTATATTGAAAATAAATAAAATAAAATTGTGTCCAATGTGAGGAGAGCAACAGCGTTCTTTGAACAATATATCTAAATAAATGAGAGTTGTGATTTTATGCGTTCAAGGTGTCCCCATAAGTATGAGCCCTACCTCTTATTACAGAAAGAATTGTGGAAGATGAGCGAGATTAAAGGAGAGCTTTTCAGCAACAGGATCTGAATTGTTCAGCCAGAAAATTATTAAGTAATGTAAGGCTTCCCAAACAGTTTATTTAAGATCTTGGGAGCAAGCAATGAGTTTGGCCACCTAAATAGTGTTGCATAAAATTATATTTTGACATATATACACCTGTGTGTATGAGTGTGTGTATAAAAAAGGTGCAATGGCTTTTAACTCCTGTTAGATTTAATAGAAATGGAAAAAAATTAAAACCCAAATGAAGAATGATTAAAAAGTCGACTCGGTTGTTGAGTATATGTAAGCGGAAATACTTCAAAATATGTTTTCTTGGCTGAATGTAAAATATGAGGACTCTTTTATATCACTCACCTCTCTGCTTTTAATAAAGATCTACCAATTTTCAAATTTTTTGTCCAGTTTTGACAAAAATAGACAGATATAGACTTATATATACATATATATCATATATAAAATATAGAAGTATATTTTCGTAAGAGAAAATATTGATGCCAAGCTTAGATTTCAGAATTATTTCCAACTCCAGGCTCCATCTCAGCAGGAAATAGCCAAAGTTGTTGCTGATTGAAACACTCCAAGAGCTGGAAAACCTGAAAAAGAAATCGAACCTGCAACTGAGATTTTCTGTCACATTTATGATTGAGTTCTAAGTCCAAAACTTCATTTCCTTTCGTGTTCTAAGCAGTCCCTTCTGAAGACTGAAAATTATGAAAACCGAGAGAAAGAGGTAGGAGATTGTAGACCTCCTGGTGTTCAATTTCACACCAGTCAGAATGGGTGCGATCCAAAAGTCCACAAGCAATCAATGTTGGAGAGGATGTGGAGAAAAGGGAACCCTCTTACACTGTTGCTGGGAATGCAAAGTAGTACAGCCACTATGGAGAACAGTGTGGAGATTCCTTAAAAAACTGGAAATAGAACTGCCTTATAATCCAGCAGTCCCACTGCTGGGCATACACACTGAGAAAACCAGAATTGAAAGAGACACGTGTACCCCAATGTTCATCGCAGCACTGTTTCTAGTAGCCAGGACATGGAAGCAACCTAGATGTCCATCAGCAGATGAATGAATGAGAAAGCTGTGGTGCATATATACAATGGAGTGTTACTCAGCCATTAAAAAGAATAAATTTCAATCAGTTCTAATGAGGTGGATGAAACTGGAACCTATTATACAGAGTGAAGTAAGCCAGAAAGAAAAACACCAATACAGTATACTAACACATATATATGGAATTTAAAAGATGGTAACAATAACTCTGTATATGAGACAGCAAAAGAGACACTGATGTATAGAACAGTCTTTTGGACTCTTGGGAGAGGTAGAGGGTGAGATGATTTGGTAGAATGACATTGAAGCATGTATAATATCATGTATGAACGAGTCACCAGTTCAGGTTCGATGCACGATACTGGATGTTTGGGGCTGGTGTGCTGGGACGACCCAGAGGGATGGTATGGGGAGGGAGGAGGGAGGAGGTTTCAGGATGGGGAACACATGTATACCTGTGGCGGATTCATGTTGATGTATGGCAAAACCAGGACAATATTGTAAAGTTAAAAAATCAAATAAAAAATAATAAAATAAAATACACACAAAACAATTAAAAAAAGTAATTTTAAACAGTGAGGCTAGAAAAGACAGAATCTAAGGATAATAATCAAGTGATAGAGAATAATAATGATTTAGCCATTAGTCAAATTCAAGGGTCTTTAGTTCCTCCTCAAGGGCCATCAATAACATCCTGAGCATTATCCTATGAACAGTTTTAGAGATGCCAAAGCCCCAGCCAGGCTGAAAGTTAAGTACAGAGACCACAGAGTAGTTGAAACCAGACAGTTAAAAGATTTTATTGCAGAGGCCAGTAGACCAATTTTGCTTGGGTAACAGTACTGAATATGAAAAATGTGTGTATAGAAGGGTGATAAATCACTTGTATTTCAGAAACCAAGTAGATTTATTGATGTGATTTTTCTGTGTAAAAATTCTTTAGGAATGAGATTTTGCATGCTTCATGGTTTTGGTTACTATTTCTGTAAGCAGGCTGTATTTTTAAGTTGATGCTGAAGTAAACCCTAGCTGAACATCACCTTTCAATGGCTAGGAGACCAGTGATTTTGTGATGTCACAGCTACCCTTTGATTGCTAGGAGACAAGTGATTTTGTGATGTCACAGCCTTTTGACTTTGAGGACCTCTGCGATGGTCTAGAGAGTTTCTCTCTGTTGGCCAGCCAAGCAATTTTTGAAGTAGTGGTCAGTAAAATCAGACAAATGAGAAAAGGATCTGAAGAAAGATTTCTCTGAGATGGCACATATACCTTCAGAAATTCAAGATGGGCCTCCTAAGGATGAATCAACTGATTCAGAAACCTCCATTAGATCTTTGTATGATTATACACTTACTAGGGACTCAGTTTTGAGATCTATGATTGAAGAATATGCTTTTCAGGCTTTGTCTGAGGATCTTGTGATAAAAAGGCCATGCTACAAATATTCTGTATCTGAAACAGATGAGGTGACTAATTTTCTTTCACTCACCTTTCCACAAAAACTTTGGAATATAGTTGAAAGTGATCAGTTTGAATCTATTTGGTGGGATGAGAGAGGCACATGTATAGTGATCCACGAAGAACTCTTTAAGAAAGAAGTCTTGGAAAGAAAGGCACCTTTCAGAATATTTGAAACCAAGAGTATGAAGAGTTTAATTCGACAGCTTAACCTTTATGGATTTAGTAAAAAGCGACAAACTTTTCAAAGATCTGCTTCACTACCTGTCTTTCTGGAAGAAGAAAACAACATCTCTCTTTTGAGTAAGGTATTCCAACATTTTCACTTATTGGCAATATGTAAGATGAAATCATGTGACCTAGAAAGCACATTTACATATGTAGCTAAAACCGAATTTAAACTTGAGCTAACAAATCGTTAAAAAGTTTTATTTTTTGAAGTTGAGAACAGCTGGATATGTTAAAATATTGGATGTTTGACAAACTTTCCTAGCACTGTGAAACCAGATATAAGTCCTGAAGCAACTTAAAGTGGTATTTACTGTATATATAAAATATATTTTTCATTGAGGATCATATTCTTTCTAACATGTTACCTGTTAAACTACTAATGGAGGTGTTTTATTTGATGCTATTTAGTTGGTTTCATTAAAGGAATACATTTTTATAACTTAGCTTTGCTTGTCAGTTTTACCTTGGTTTATAAAGAAACTAAATAATGTAATCCTTTGATTTTAGTTACAGACCTACTATAATCCAAATTTCAAAAGAGGTCATCCTCAACTTTTATTAAGAGTGCAAAGAAGAGTTGGGATTAATAATGTGTCTCAAATATCTTCATTAGTGCAAGATAACAAGAAGCATGTTAAAGCAAGTGTCAACGAAGATGATCGTAACTCTGAATTTATTCCAGAAATTAGTAGAGAGAGCGCATTTTCAGCCTCCACACGTTTACCTGTGCCTTTCATACAAAAGCCTCATACCATCCAGATTGTCACTAATACAAATGCCCTATCTCCATGTGACTTACCTAACCACCCATCACCAATATCGGTTAGACAAACAGAACAGATTTTGGTAAATCAACCTGCTGTTTTAAAAAAGTTGAGCATTTTTAATTGGCATTCACATAGCAGCTACACTCAAGTAAATGGCCCCATTGAGGACTTTGCTACTACAACTACATCTACTTCTCAGAACCACATTGTATCCCCATTACAGAGCACTTATTCTGGACTGATGGTGGAGCCTTCTAAATTTCCAGTCAGGCATAGCGATATGTCAGGCCATGACAATCCTTTTCCTAACCTGCAAGAGACAGGCAACTCGTGGTTCTCAGTGCCAACAAGCACTTACACATCTGCTTCCTCTCTTTCAAGTCAACTCATCAACAATCACCATTATATGGAAACCATGCTAATTAAAACTGACCTACCAAATACGTGTCAGATTATGGAGCCTAAGGAAGATTGAACGTTACTTTGGGAGATGTCAACAAATACCTACCATTCCTGTATTTGAACAATAAATTTACATGTTCATCTTCATAGTTTCATTTTCAATTTTTAAACAAAGAAGAGAAAATGAGGCTTTAGTTCATTGGTTTACTATTTTACTGCATGGTATTCCAAACTCTTCAGTTCAAGAAAGCATTCGTTATGCATCCTAGGTAAATGACACCTGATATAATATTTGTAAGCAAGAAAATGAGAAGCAAGGGAAAAGAGGTAATGGATGTAAAGTGATTTCTGAAATCATCCCTGCTGAAATGAAGGGGTGTCTAAATTAGGATGGTATGGGTGAAGAAAGAGATGCAAATAAAATTAGATAAATAAAAATACACAGTATGATCTTCAGCACATTCACATATTATATTCTATTAGTTACTGGTAGAGTCTTAAAGATTAGACAGCAGATTGTTTTCATTATAGAAATTAATTTTGTCTCTGAAAATATAGATATTGTAGTACATCCAAAATCATGATCACAATTATACCATCACTGTGATAGAAAAGATAGCATGATATAATCAGTGACTGGCCCATGGTCAGCACACGTTGTGTACTTTACAAGTAGTATTCTATAGGGTCATATTTGCGCTGCTGTCCTTAAGGTACGTCTTCATTTCCTGACACCAAGATTCCACCCTATAATTTCAAATGCATGTTTAGATGTTGCTTATCTGTCCCCATAGAGACAGAATAAATTCCTGGTCATTACTGCAGCACATCAGCATGGTTACAAAGTTCTTGGAAGACATGATATCTGTTTTCCTTAGTCATTTCATTATCTTTCTCTTCTGAAGCTACAATCACAAATTATTTTCAGTCATGCTAAGCCCTCAGAGAGGGCAATGACACCACGCTCCAGTACTCTTGCCTGGAAAATCCTATGGTCAGAGGAGCCAGGTAGGCTGCAGTCCATGGGGTCGCTAAGAGTTGGACACGACTCAGCGACTTCACTTTCACTTTTCACTTTCATGCATTGGAGAAGAAAATGGCAACCCACTCCAGTGTCCTTGCCTGGAGAATCCCAGGGATGTGGGGGCCTGTTGGGCTGCCGTCTATGGGGTCGCCTAGAGTCAAACACAACTGAAGTGACTTACCTAACCTTACCTTACCTTATGCTAAGCCCCTTCTAACAACTTTGTCTCAACTATTTCTTGCGGTTGGAAGGAACTACTGTTTGCCCTCCTACGAAGGAGAGTACAGATATCTTCAATGTGTTTTGGGTCTACCCTCTTTATGTATCTTTCACAACAGCTGAAACATAGAGCCTGAAAATGACACATTTTAAGTGCTTACTGAATTATCAATAAAGAAATGTAATAACCAATCAAATGCTCTACACATTACTCAACAACATTCTATAACCTGCACTACTATCATAATTCACCTTTCCTATTGACTGAGAAAATTTTCCAAGTTGATAAATATTTATTTTATTTACATGGATGTAAGAATTCTCAGGAGGCATGTATTCCGATGTTTGGAAGAATATTTCACGTTTTGATGTGACTTTTTGTGTGTGTGTTGTTTTGTTGTGTCAGTCAAAGTCTTTGGCATAGTCAAATAAGAGTAGCTGCTTTCCTGGAGTTCTCTTGCCTTTTGGAGGACCCAACGGGTGTTGACAATTGAATCTCGGGTTCCTCTGCCCTTTATAAATCCAGCTTGAACATCTGGGAGCTCATGGTTCACATTCTGTTGAAGCCTGGCTTGGGGAATTCTGAGCAGTTCTGGGCAAGTGTGTCAGACATGTGCAATTAAGTGGTAGTTTGGACATTCTTTGGATTGCCTTTCTTTGTGGTTGGAATGAAAACTGACCATTTCCAGTCCTCTGGCCACTGCTGAGTCTCCCAAATTTGCTGGCATATGGAGGGCAGCACACTCATATCATCATCTTTTAGAATTTGAAATATCTCAACTGAATTCCATCACCTCCACAAGCTTTGTTTGTCGTTATGCTTCCTAAGTCCCACTAGACTTCACATTCCAGGACATCGGGTCCTCAGGTGAACGATCACACCATCGTGCTTAACTGGGTCATGAAGATCTTTTGTGCACATTTCATCCATGTATTCTTCCCACCTCTTCTTAATAGTTTCTGTTTTGGCTACATCCATACCATTTCTGTCCTTTATTGTGCCCATGATTGCATGACATTTTCCCTTGGTATCTGTGATTTTCTTGAAGAGATCAGTAGACTTTCCAGTTCTATTGATTTGCTTTATTTATTGACATTGATAACTGAGGGTGGTTTTACCTCTCCTTGCAATTCTTTGGGGATCTTCATCCAAATGTGTAAAATTTTCTTTTCTTTTCTTTTTATGTGCTATCCAGATTTATTATTATATAAATACAGATTGAGAGGAAGCAGTTAACATTTATTTTCTATTTGAACACATGTTCCAAATTGATTAAAACAATGAATCAAAATATTTTGCATTTTAAAATAAAATAAAAACATTTATAGGTGTTGCAAAATTGTCCTTTAACACGGCTGGCAGGAAGAATGATGAAAACATTCCAGAAATAGTGTCAATAGTTACACAACACTGTGAATGTTCATTTTTCCCTCTAAGGTTTGCTTTATTTTATTTTATTTTTTAATTTTACAATATCATATTAGTTTTGCCATATATCAAAATGAATCTTCCACAGATATACATGTGTTCCCCATCCTGAAACCTCCTCCATCCTCCATCCCCATACCATCCCTCTGGGTCATCCCAGTGCACCAGCCCCAAGCATCCAGTATTGTGCATGGAACCTGGACTGGTGACTCATTTCATATATGATATTATACATGTTTCAATGCCATTCTCCCAAATCATCCCACCCTCTCCCTCTCCCACAGAGTCCAAAAGACAGTTATATACATCTGTGTCTCTTTTGCTGTCTCCTCTCAGTGAACTCCGGGAATTGGTGATGGACAGAGAGGCCTGCCATGCTGCAATTCATGGAGTCACAAAGAGTCGGACATGACTGAGTGACTGATCTGATCTGATCTGATACAGGGTTATTGTTTTCTTTTTCCCCTTTTTGTTTAGCTTCGCTCCTCTTCTCAGCTCTTTGTGAGGCCTCGTAACTTTACCATTTTTCATTTCTTTTTCATGTGGATGGTCTTGATCACTTTTTCCTATACGATATCACTAACCTCCATCCATAGGTCTTCAGGCACTCATCTGTCAGATAGAATCCCCTGCATCTATTTATCAATTCCACTGTCTAATCATAAGGGTTTTGATTTTACATGTGTAAAGTATATTATTCCCTATTTCTTATAGGGAAATCTTCACCCAGATTTTTATCAAAGAAATACAGAAAACTCTATATGGTATTCAGGATATACATGAAATATAGCTGTTTGATGTTTGCGGTTTAGCTCAGATCTTAATTTCTGAATGACGGGAAATTCTCTTTCATGTGTACAAATCTGGAAAATGTTTCACTTGTGAACAATTGAGAATTCATATTTCATATGAGAACATTTCTCCCCAGATTGTCAAATGGGAAATACACAGAATTCCGAATCTCATATCAGAATACCTTCCAAACATTCTTGATGAAAAGATAGAGAATTTCAGAGCCCAAGCATGAAAATCTGTGGGAAAATTCTATATTTCTTGTAGGAAAATTAACACAGGTTTTTCAAATGGTAAATAGACAGTATTCAATATTTCATGAAGGAAAGACCTCACAAATATTTTCAAATGACAAATATGAAAAAATTCATGTTTCATGTGACCATGTGTGGATATGTGAAACAGACATTTTTGTATTTCCTGTCAAAGAATCTGCATCCATATTTTCATAACTCTAATGTAAAAAAATTCTACATTTTCTGCAGAATATTTCGTGTCCATACATTCATGTATGATGTACAGAGAATTCGTACTTTACGTTGGAAAATCTTTCTCCAGATTTGTATATGTGAATAATGGAGAATTTCATGTTTCACACCCTGAAATCTTTATCTAGGTTTTCATATGTGAAACTGAGAATTTCATCTTTTATGTAGGACTATCTCATTTCAGATGTCTATATTTGAAACAGATAATACTTTCATCAAGAGGCGCCTTAATTATTATATTTCTTCTGTCATTTTGGTGTTGTCACTGGGATAACTAAGGTTATTCATATCTCCCACATAAATTCGGTTTCTAATTTGAGATTCATCTAGATTTTTATTTTTTCATGGTGTTCTCTGCCCAGAAGTTAAATAATCAGGACAACAATATATAGCTTTGACTTGTTCCTTTCCCAATTTTGAATTAGTTCATTGTCCCCTGTCCAATTCTAACTGCTGCACCTTTACTAGCACACACGATTCCCAGGAGACATATAAGGTATTCTTGTATTCTTATCTCTAAGAATTTTACAAAATTATGTTTCTTTCTTTCTTTCTTTCTTTTTTTTGGTTTGTGTGTGATCCACAGTGTCCAAGTCATTAGCAGAGACAGTTAAGCAGATATAGATGATTGTATGCTATCTCCTTGCTTATTCTGTGATACAAACATCAATTCATGTGTACCTCTTATAATTAAATAACTAACTACACATTCCTGTTTTTTTTTTTTTTTTTCAATTTTATTTTTTGGTCATTGCTGTCGTTTTCTCTCTTTTTTCAAGTAGTCAAGTACCAACTGGTAATTTCCTATGAACTTGCCATCTTATTATACAATAATTAAATTATGCCCATGGAAGTCTCACCTTTGATATCTACTGAATGGAATTGCGCTTTGAGATCTGAAGTTAGACATTTGTACGCTGGGAAAATGTCAGGAACGTTCAAAAAATAGCTAGAGATATTCAAGTGCTGCCTTTTTGAGCCCAATTTTGCTATTATATTTTATGTGGAAAGTTCTGCATTTCTTCATGCTGATGACAATTCCTCATTAAGAGACATTTCCAAGGGGGAAAGAAAAAAAGACAACACAATATGCTTGATTGCATATTGAAAGTCAAAGTAGTACCAGTTACGTGTGTAGGTAAGCAATGTCCCATCAAACAGATTGATTCATGGCAACTAATGTTTCATGTTTTTCTGTCAAGGAAAAAAATAATAATTGAGCTTTCCAGGAAAAACTGAGACGTTCCAAGAAGGCAGAAATGTAGGCAGATGTGAAATGCAACTCTCTCAATAAATGGATCACAAATAATACTTCTGCAAGGACAATAGTTCTCCCACAGCATCAAATAGCAGAAGACCCTGCTCACCAGAGTGTCCCATGTGGGTTCCAGACATACCTGAGTGAAAAGGAATTAAGAAGGGATTTAGAGGGATCCTGGGAGAGGACTGCTGTTGACTATGTGGAAATGGCCTGATGGAGCAGGTACGAGTCATTGTGTAGCAGGGAATACCTTTTGAGAATTCCCAAACTGCCAAAGCGACTGTACTGTGTCACACTCAGGAGGCAGAGATACCTTGGTAGCGCCTCACCTTCCCACCTGTTAACACCTACTATAAGGCAATAGAGAAAGACCAGCAGAAGTACCACTCATGCTCCTGCAAACACAGGCTAGAAAAGGATCCCATTCAGGCAAAACCTCTTCTGCCTATGGCTGCTGGCTCCTATTCATAACTAGCACCACCATGTTTCCAGAATTCCAAGCAGCTGTACCTTAACCTTCTGTGCTCATCATGGCAGACCCCAGTGCACCACAAGTGTCTCAAGTCAGACACATTTGGTGACCACATGTGAGGAAGGATGAAATTTACACCTGAGGCCCAGGGACAGAGCCATTAAGAAAGAGGATTATGAATCTTCCTTCCAGTTGTGCATGCTGCAGATTAAATACACAGGATTAATGATGCAGACCCTGTGTCTACGGATTACATCCAAAGCTGAGAAGAGGTCAAAAAAAAAAAAAAAAATGCCCAGGCTCAGGCAGCTATAAGAACGCACAGGAATTATAGCA
Source organism: Bos taurus (assembly GCF_002263795.3). Lineage (NCBI taxonomy): Eukaryota > Metazoa > Chordata > Mammalia > Artiodactyla > Bovidae > Bos > Bos taurus. Next base: position 28,457,877 of record NC_082638.1, read on the forward strand.
GTTTTGAGTCTGAGGTGCCCTTAGAGATATCCAGAATCCAGTTCTCTCCATCTTTGGAGAACTTCCCAAAGAGGTGTAATTGTCCTCTGGCCCATGTTGAGCACTAGGACACTCACAGATGAGACACAAGGAAATATGTATTATTCTTTTGATGCATTGAATTGTTGTGTTGTTTGTGCACTATTTTTCTCAGTTGTATGCTTCTTTCTTACTACACATTGATTTGATCTTGAAGATTATTTCAACTACATTTTTATTTTTTGTATAGCTATTTCTACTTTTACTTTGGTTTCCTATTTTCTGTGCCTTTAGTTGCTGTTGCATCACTTCATTCTTTAACATGGGTATGCATTTCTATATTAACTGTGGTTTTCTGTTATTCTGTGGGGGCTGTCCTGCTCTTCTTGTCAGATTTGCTTTCTTTATTTTTCAGTTGGCACTCTACTCTGGTGGTGTTTTTTGCCTTGAGATTTACTTGATTGGCTCTCATTATGAATCTGTTGTCTTCTCTGTAGTGTTTATTGCTTGTGGCACCTTTTACTTATTTATTTACCATTTATCTATGTTACTTTTTTAATCTCCTCAATCTATCACTATGGTATTGTAGTTCTCTGGGCATAAGTTGGGCCTGATATTTTCTGCTGTCATCATCTGAGAGGGTAACAGGCAGGAAGGCTGGGGTCTCCAAATGAAGGATTTGGCCTGAAAGTATCAGACATTTTTATCTCTCTTAAGTAGCAGGAGGAAACAAACTAGCAATATTTTTTTTTTTTTCTGTCTTTATACAAATTTAAAAGGAGGTTTCTCTTAAAATGTTATATTGCCAGAATGACACCTGGTTTCATCTGAAGTTAACTATTCTCAAACCTTGAGATAACCAATGCATTTTTCTTATGGAAATGTTTGTCTTAAACTATGCTAATGTACTATGCTTTTACCCCAAACTCTGTTCTTAAGTCAGTTCCTCCTAATGGCTCAGAACCTACTTGACAAACCAGTATGTAATACTCGGATAGTATTTCCCTAATCTATGTAAATGAATCGTTTGTATGGTAATCTATCCTTCTTCAAGACAATCATTTTATGGCCCGGGATGAATCATCTGATGCCAAGATTATCCCAAAATGCATCTTATGTGTGAGGGGGCCTGGTACCACTCTGAGTTTTAAAACATTCCTTTCTTTCATTAACAGACTACTAGTGACTATATAATATCCAGCTGAAGACTAGCAGGAGGGTACTCTTTCTGCCCCATTCTGATGCCTATATGAGAAGTTTTCTCTATCTCATTGATATTTTAATAAAATTTTATTATACAAAGCTCTGAGTGATCCAGCCTTATCTCTGGCCCCAGATTGAATTCCTCTCCTCTGGAGGCCAAGAATCCCAGCTCTTTGCATTCCATTACAACCTTTCACACTGAGACCAGGATCATGGGACACTAGAGAATTCCTGTCTACACTGATTATTAACTGGTGACAGTCTCGTTGAAGGCCTCTTCTTAATCTCAGATGTACGGCACCCAACTGCCTACACAACCCAGGGCTGATGCCTCACACTACACAACAAGCAAGACAGAAAAATGCAACCAATCTTCAGCAAATAGACTGCCTAATGTCAGACTAATTCTATAGACATCTACAAATGACATGAACAGATATGGTATCACCATTAGAGACGGAAGACTCAACTGCAGATTCAAGAACATAGTTGTCAGTCTCTCCAACTGCAAAGCCCACACTAGACACTCAACTAATTTTATCAACTTGGAGTGGAGACGAGGAGCAATAACTATTATGCAGAAGTTTGGGAAGAAATGATGAGGAACGCAGTAGGGAAATGTGAAGTCAGAGAAATATGTTGTAGGCAAAGGAATGTGGTAAAAACTCAAAACATAACGAAAGAAAAAGTAGGCAGGCTCCTTGAAAATAACTTGGATGTTGTGGTAGTAAAGGTGATAAAACATTCTAGAAATGGAATGGGGAAAAGACGATAAACATTTCTATAGGGACTAGAAAAATGAATAAGTAACAGACACTCAACAACACACACACAAAAAAAGACTTTGGCCTCCTATATGCTAATACACACTGTTGTACAGCAGAAGCCAACACAACACTGGAAAGAAACTATCCTCCAATTTAGAAATAAAGTTTAAAATGAAACACAAGTGTTCAAAGGCACACGAGACCAGACAAAGTTAATTGATACGTATAGTACATTTCACTGAAGCAGAGCAGAATACACACTTTTTCTAAAGTGAAAATAAAATATCTTCAAGATATATCACAAAATGGATCTCAAATCAAGCCTTGATAAATTTGAGATAGTGGTAATGGTATTAATCTTTTTTTTTTTTTTTAACCACAACGTTATGATTTACATAGCAGAATTTGCAGGTGAGGACTGTGAGAAACATGAATCCATGTAGATGAATAAATACACCTGTACATGGCCAAGAGATCACTCATGAAATGTGAGAGAAAATGAAAGAAAAATCTTAGAAGAAAATAATATTTAAAACATGATTATCCAAAAGTTATGGAGCATGCTAAAGCAGTAAAAGAGTGAAGTTGATAAATTGTACACATCTCAAGTAATCAACATAACCTACAATCTAAAGCATTTAGAGAAAGAAGAAAAATCAGGCAAAATTCCCCAAAGTGAATAGAAGGGGAAAAAATGATAAAAATCAAAGCAGAAATTTAAAAAAAAAGAAATGATTTAAAAAAAAAAATAGCCAAAATCAGTATCACTAAAAAGGGTCTCTTGGAGAGGAGAAGTAAAATAGACAAATCATGATACAGACTTATCAAGACAAAGAGGACAACAAATCCATCAATTTGACATGACAAAGGATGACATTATGACTGATATAACAGAAATAACAAAGAGTCATAAGGGACTACAGCAAACAACTATAAGTCAATAAAATTTAGAATTTGAGCCATGGACAAATACTAAGAAATTCAGCTAAATTTTTTTTAGCTGGAAAAAAAAAAAAAAACAGAAAATATGAACAGAGCAATTACAAGCACTAAGATTGAAACTGTGATGAAAAAATTTCTAGTTGGCAAACTTAAACTCCAGAAAGCTTCACAGGGAAATTTTATGAACCAGTCAGAGAACTGCTGGCACATGCACTTCTGAAACGCTTCCAAAACTCTAGAGTGGAAGGAAAACCCAGAAGTCATCTTACAAGTTCACCATCACCCTGATATCAACCCCGAGATAACACAGAAAAAGAAAGTTAGAGACTAATATCTCATAGATGAACAGAGGCAAACATCCTTACCAAAATATGAGCAAAAAATTCCACCAATACCATAAAAGGATTGGACACCATAATTAAGTGTGGGGTTTATTCAAGATATGGAAACATTCTTCAATAGTTGCATATCAATGTATAGTCAAGGTTTAAAACCATATGATTACCTCAATAGTTGGTGAAAGTTTTTGAAATAATTCAACAAGTGTTTGTGATAGAAGCTCTTCAAAAACTGAACATAGAAAAAACGACCTCAACTTAACAAAGGCACACAGATCAAAAGTACAACAACATATCACCTCACACCATTCCAAATGGCCATCATTTAAAAAAAACACAACAACAGGGGAATGCCCTGTTGGTCCAGTGGCTAAGACACCATGATCCCTATGCAGGGGTCCCAGGTTTGATCCCTGGTCATGGAATTGAATTCCACACAGAGCGATTGAGGTTTGTGGCAACCAAATAAAGAAGTAATAAATATATGTGTGTGCATATTAATGCATTTAAGTGGAATCCAGAAAACAGATGCTGAGTAAACCATTTGGAGTGTAGGAAGAGATGCAGTCATGGAAAACAGACTTGTGGACACAGTGCAGGAAGGACATACCAAGTATGTAGTAGATAGCTATTGCTATGCAGTGCTCTAGTGGAATTGGTTTTGGAGTGGGAGAGGAGGCCCAAGTGGGAGATCGGAGGACTGCTCAAAAGGGAGGCTCACCTGTATTTACTAATAACTGATTTATTTTGCTGGGCAGCAGACACTAACACAACATTGTAAGGAAAGAAAATCAGTCTTTGTCTAATTTGTGCTAGTGACAAGTAAAGCATCACTGCATGCCAATTAAAATGTGTACCCAGGATGGCTTTAGTATGCATAGGCAAAGAAAAAGCAAAAAAAAAAAAAAAAAAGAGACAAACTTAAATGCAGAGCTATGTTGGGCAGAATAAATTCAGACTCTACACTTGTGTCCCTTCACTTCCCTAATTTTCCATTGTTTCCAAAAGTAAAGAACGGCTTTCTAAAAGTAAAGTAAACATATATGGTTATATATTTTCATAAACTGATGTCACCGGTTTATGAAACCATGAATCCCCTCAAGTTTAATTTTATTTTTTAAATTTAATTTTATTTTTTAACTTTACAATATTGTATTGGCTTTGCCATATATCAAAATGAATCCACCACAGGTATACATGTATTCCCCATCCTGAACCCTCCTCCCACCTCCCTCCTCATACCATCCCTCTGGGTCGTCCCAGTGCACCAGCCCCAAGTAATAGCTGACCTTTGACTTTCAAAACTTTGGGAAGTAGGAATTAGTAAACATAGGTTAACAGTGAGGTGCTGCACAAGAATCCCTTATATTGCAGTTCTAGAATGTGTGCTACCTAATGGGAAAAATGCATAGTTCAAACGTGGAGAATTATGTTTTCTTCATCAAGCCTTTCATTCTAAGAAGGATTTAATCATGAGAAGCGACTTCTCAAGTATCGCAAAAAGACTGCTCTAACGAAGGATAGGAGGATCCAAGTTTTACAGAAATTTTGGTACAATGATCAGGTATGGAGAATGTCTGAATATTATGGTTAACGAAAGAAAAACTGGACACCTCAAGTGAATGGATTTAAATATTTTCTACCTATGGTAGATGCAAGAATCTGGGCTCCTTGAAATAATTCCTTTGATAATCACCTTAACTAGGGCTAGTATCTATTCTTTCTGTCTCAAGTCAGTTCTTCAGGCCATGCCATCTTCAAGTGCAGTAACTAAGGACTTGATAGTGGGCAAACTGATTTCATCAAGAGTTCCCCCAGGTTTTACGTTTATGGATAGATTCAAGGGCTTATGACTTGATGCCTGCAGCATCATTTGTTTACTGATATGGCTGGCAAATTTCTTGGTTCACAGTGTGCTCTATTCTCTACAACCTCAGAAAGATACTGTCTCTAGAAAGATTCTTACACTCTCAAAGAAGTTGACTGTGGGCTTCTGCCTGAATAGGACATTAGTTCAGTTCAGTTCAATTCAGTCGCTCAGTCATGTCCAACTCTTTGCGACCCCATGAATCGCAGCACGCCAGGCCTCCCTGTCCATCACCATCTCTCACGTTCATCGAGTCGGTGATGCTATCCATCCATCTTATCATCTGTCACCCCATTCTCCTCCTGCCTCCAATCCCTCCCAGCATCAGAGTCAGAGGACCTAAAGTAATGTGAAAATACCTAATACAGGTTTAGTATAAATGCCAAAAAGACAGGAGACTGAAAGCAAACTATAAATCTGAGGAACATGACCCAAAACACTTCAAGATCAAAGAAGGGTAAAAAAAATATATATATATTTAAAATTATGTACCTACACTGATATGTTCAAATAGGCATATAAACACATACTGTGTGTGTGTGTGTGTATGTCATATTTGCAATTGTACCTGAACTTTCTTTGGAATATTCTCAAAAATATGCTTCACATTAAGGCATAAAACAAGTCTTAGTATTTTACATAATACCAAGTATATTCTCTGAAAACCAAGATGTGAAGCTAAAATTTAAAAATGGGATATGTGTTTGCAAATTTGTCAATGTATGAAAAATTATACAAGATATTCCTAAAGAACCAATATTTCAAAGGGTAAGTCACAAGTGAAATTATATAATTCTCTGACATGAATGTAAGTGAAACCACTTTTAGCAAATCATTAGATCCTGCAAAAGGACATACCTGCAGTTATATACCTCCTGCAAAATATATACTGCTACCTGTAGACAGCAAAATTATATACCCAAACTTTCAACATATACATATGCATGTATATGTGTAGCCATATATAAGCTAATGGTTGCCCAGGTAGTATTAGTACTAAGGAACCTGTCTTCTAACATAGAGGTCATAAGACAGGCAGGTTCGATCTGAGTTGGGAAGATCTCCTGGAACTAAGGATGGCAACCCATTCCTACTTTTTCACCTTGAGAATCCCATGCATTGAGGATACATTATGGTGACAGTCTGTGTGATACAGAGTGTCAGACAGGAATGTAGTGACGTAACACATGAAATATCACTTGAACGGGTATGTATGTATGTATTACACTTGTTCCTTTCATATATTACCAATGACATGCTCAACAACAACAACAACAACAAAACAGTTAATTTACTCATTTCATTTCAGTCACAGGCCCGTGTCCGAATCTTTATCACCCCATGAATCACACCACACCAGGCCTCCCTGTCCATTACTAACTCCTGGAGTTCAGGCAAACATATGTTCATCCAGACGATGATGCCATCCAGCCATCTCATCCTCTGTCGTTCCCTTCTCCTCCTGATCCAAATCCCTCCCATCATCAGAGATTTTTATTTGTCAACTCTATGAGTGAGGTGGCCAAAATACTGGAATTTCAGCTTTAGCATCAGTCTTTCCAAAGAACACCCAAGACTGGTCTCCTTAAGGATGGACTGGTGGGATCTGCTTGCAGTCCAAGGGACTCTCAAGAGTCTCCTCCAACACCACAGTTCAAAAGCATCAATTTTTTGGTACTCAGCTTTCTTCACAGTCCAACTCTCATATCAATATATGACCACTGGAAAAAAACATAGCCTTGACTAGATGGACTTTCGTTGGCAAAATAATGTCTCTGCTTTTTAAAATGAGATCTAAGTTGGACATAACTTTCCCTCCAAGGAATAAATGTCTTTTAATTTCATGGCTACAATCACCATCTGCAGTGATTCTGGAGCTCCAAAAATAAAGCCTGACATAGTTTCCACTGTTTCCCCATCTATTTCCCATGATGTGATGGGACGAGATGCCATGATCTTCGTTGCAGAATGTTGTGCTTTAAGCCCAGTTTTTCACTTTCCTGTTTCACTTTCATCAAGAGGCTTGACACTTCCTCTTCATTTTCTGCCATAAGTGTGGTGTTATCTGCATATCTGAAGTTATTGACATTTCTCCTGGCAATCTGGACTCCAGCTTCTGCTTCTTCCAGCCTAGAGTTTCTCATGATGTACTCTGCATTCATGTCAAATAAGCAGGGTGGCAATATACAACCTTGACGTCCTCCTCTTTCTATTTGGAACCCATCTGTTGTTCCGTGTCCATTTCTAATTGTTGCTTCCTGACTTGCATATAGGTTTCTCCAGAGGCAGGCCAGGTGGTCTGGTATTTCCATCTCTTTCAGAATCTTCCACAGTTTCTAGTGATCCACACAATCCAAGCTTTGGCATAGTCAATAAAGCAGAAATAGGTGTTTTTTGGTTTGTTTGTTTTTAATTTTCTGGAACCTTCTTGCTTTTTCAATGATCCAAGATTGTTGGCATTTGGATCTCTGGTTCCTCTGCATTTTCTAAAACTAGTTTGAACATCTGGAAGTTCACGGTTCCTGTATTAATGAAACCTGGCTTGGAGAACTTTGAGCATTACTTCACTAGAACGTGAGATGAGTGTAATTGTGTGGTAATCTGAGCATTATTGGGCACTGTGTTTCTTTGGGGTTGGAATGAAAACCGATCTTTTTCAGTCCCATGGCCACTGCTATGTTTTCCAATTTGCTGGCATATTGAGTTCAGCACTTTCACAGCATCATCTTTCAGGATGTGTAATAGCTCAGCTAGAATTCCATAACCTCCACTAGCTTTATTCGGAGTGATTCTTTCTATGGCCCATTTGACTTGACATTCCAGGATGTCTGGCTCTAGGTGAGCGATCACACCATCGTGAATATCTCGGTCTTGAAGATCTATTTTGTACAGTTCTAGTCTGTATTCCTGCCACTTTTCTTAATATTTTCTGAGTCTTTTAGGTCCGTAAAATTTCTGTCCTCTATAGAACCCATCTTTGCATGAAATGTTCCTTCAGTATCGCTAATTTTCTTGAGGGGATGGTCTTTCCCATTCTTTTGCTTTCCTCTATTTCTTTGCATTGATCGCTGAGGAAGGCTTTCTTATCTCTCCTTGCTACTCTTGAGAACACTGCATTCAGATGCTTATATCACTCCTTTTCTCCTTTCTTTTTCACTTCTCTTCTTTTCACAGCTATTTTTAAGGCCTCCACAGACACCTATTTTGCTGTTTTGCATTTCTTTTCCATGAGGATAGTCGTGATACCTGTCTCCTGTACAATGTCACAAACCTCTGTCCATAGTTCATCATGCACTCTATCCGATCTAGTCCCTTAAATTTATTTCTCACTTCTACTATATAATCATAAAGGATTGGATTTAGGTCATACCTCAAAAAGTTGACTTAAAAGCCAACATTCAGAAAACTAAGATCATGGCATCGGTTTTCATCACTTCATGGGAAATAGATGGGAAAACAGTGGAAACAGAGTCATACTTCATTTGGGGGGGGGGGCGAGGGTGCTGCAAAATCACCGCAGATGGTGATTGCAGCCATGAAATTAAAAGACGCTTACTCCTTGGAAGGAAAGTTATGGCCATCCTCGATAGCATATTCAAAAGCAGAAACATTACTTTGCCAACAAAGGACCGTCTAGTCAAAACTGTGGTTTTTCCAGTAGTTATGTATGGATGTGAGAGCTGTGCTGTGAAGAAAGCTTAGCGCCAAAGAATTGACACTTTTGAACTGTGGCATTGGAGAAGACTCCTGAGAGTCACATAGACTGCAAGGAGTCCAATCAGTCCATTCTAAAGGAGATCAGACCTTGGTGTTCTTTGGAAGGAATGATGCTAAAGCTGAAACTCCAGTAATTTGGCCATCTCATTCGAGAGTTGACTCTGGAAACTACTGAAGCTGAGATAAATTGGGGGCACAAAGAAAAGGGGACGACAGAGGATGAGATGGCTGGATGGCATCACTGACTCAATGGATGTGAGTTTGAGTGAACTCTGGGAGTTTTTGATGGACAGGGAGGCCTGGTGTGCTGCAATCCATGGGGTCACAAAGAGTCGGACATGACTGAGCGACTGAACTGAATGCATGCAAAATTAAACAACACATTCTGAAGGGCTCGATGAGGTGAAGAATAACTCACAGGGGAAATGGGAACATATTCTAAGGTGATTTAAAATGAAAACCCAATGTAGAAAGTCATCAGATACAGCAGAAGAAGAACCCATATATATTTAAGGTTACATAAAAAGAAAGCTCTTCAATTCTGGGGAGAAGGTAATGCCTTCTTTAAAAGCTGGGAAAAAAATCTAATTTCACAGAAAGAAGAAAGAGGAAATGAACAAATATTAGTATGGTTTTAAGTTAATAGAAAAAGAATACAGAAAATTGAACATGAAACAAAGATAGTAAAAAGAATATTAGGTAAACTAAAAAACGAAAAGAGCAGATTTAGTTACTGAAATGAGAATGAATAAGATGCCATTGCTACTAAACATACTAAAAAAGGAGGAATTTGGGTATTTACAAAAGGAATATCTGTCAATAAAAGTCTCAAACTATGTGAAGCAGTCAAATTGCTAGAATAACAGAGTGACTAAAACAATTTTATATACTGGGGGGGTGGGAAACGAACAGATTAATAAAAAAAAAGAAGAAGAAGAAGTTGAATTGGTTATCCCATTGTTTGTAAATAAGCCCTTAGGACCAGTTTCTTTTAAACCTGTACTATTCAGGTCGGTAGGTGCCCAATATGCTATTGGAGATGAGTGGAGAAAGAACTCCAGAAAGAATGAAGACATGGAGCCAATGCAAAAACAATACCCAGTTGTGCATGTGACTGGTGACAGAAGCAAGGTCCGATGCATCAAAGAGCAATATTGCATAGAAACCTGGAATATGGGGTCCATGAATGAAGGCAAATTGGAAGTTGTTAAACAGGAGATGGCAAGAGTGATCATCGACATTCTAGGAATCAGCAAATTAAAATGGACTGGAATGGGTGAATGTAACTCAGATGACCATGATATCTACTACTGTGGGCAGGAATCCCTTAGAAGAAATGGAGTAGCCATCATGGTCAACAAAAGAGTCCAAAATGCAGTACTTGGATGCAATCTCAAAAACGACAGAATGATTTCTGTTTGTCCAAGGCAAACCATTCAAAATCACAGTAACCCAAGCCTATGCACCAGCCAGAAATGCTGAAGACGCTGAAGTTGAATGGTTCTATGAAGAACCACAAGACCTTTTAGAACTAACAACCGAAAAGAAATTCTTTTCATTATAAGGGACTGGAATGCAAAAGTAGGAAGTCAAGAAACACCTGTGATAACAGGCAAATTTAGCCTTTAATACAGAATAAAGCAGGGAAAAGGCTATCAGAGTTTGGTTTTCCCTACTTTCTTGAATTTAAGTCTGAATTAGGTAATAAGGAGTTCATGATCTGAGCCACAGTCAGCTCCTGATCTTGTTTTTGCTGACTGTATAGAGCTTCTCCATCTCTGACTGGAAAGAATAGAATCAATTTGATTTTGGTGTTGACCATCTGGTGATGTTCATGTTAGAGTCTTCACTTGTGTTGTTGAAAGAGGGTGTTTGCTATGACCAGTGCATTCTCCTGGCCAAACTCTGTTAGCCTAGAAGTAGTTCTAGATATTTTAATTGCTGTTGTTCATTCATTGAGTCATGTCCAACCCTTTGTGACTGTAGCACAGCAGGCCTCCCTCTCTTTCAGTGTTTCCCATAGTTTGCTCAAACACATGTCCATTGAACTGGTGATGCCCTCCAAACATCTCATCCTCTATCAGCACCTTCTCCTCCTGTCCTCAGTCTTTCCCAGTGTCATGGTGTTTTCCAGAGTTGGTTCTTTGAATTAGTTTAGCAAAATCCTCGACTTTCAGCTTCAGTATGAGTGCTTCAGATGTGTATCCAGGGTTGGTTTCCTTGTGGATTGATTGGCGGGATCTGTTTGCAGTTCAAGGGACCCCTAAGAGTTTTCTCCAACATCACTGTTTGAAGGCATCAGTTCTCGAGCTCTCAGCCTTCTTTAGATTCCAATTCTCACACATTTACATGACTAATGGATAAACAATAGGGGTTGTGACTGAGGAGACCTTTGTTAATAAGCTCATCTTTCTTCTTTTTAATACAAGGTCAAGGTTTTTCCATAGTTTTTTCTCCAAGAAGAAAGTGTCTCTTCATTTCATGCCTGCAGTCACCATTCACAGTGATTTTGGAGCCCAAGAAAATTAAGTTTATCACTTATTCCATGTTTTCCCCTTCTATTTGCCAAGTCGTGATGGGACCAGACACCTTGTGTTGTTCATTTGACTATTGAGTTCTCAGCGAGGTTTCTACACTCCTCATTCATCCTTAGCAAGACCCTCTTTAGCTCCTCTTCACCTTCTCTTTTTACAGTGTTTCTATCTGTCTTTCTAAGGTTGTTGAAGTTTATCCCAGAAACATTGATTCTAGTTTATTATCCACCCAGCCTGGCCTTTTGAATAGTATAGTCTGCATATATTTCACATAAGAAGACTGATAATATGCAGTCTTGTCACTCACCTTTCCCAGGTTTATACTGATCAATTTTTCCATGTCTTGTTCCAACTCTTACATCTTGAACGGCATACACATTTCTCATGTGACAGGTTAGAAGGTCCATGATTCCTGTCTCTTTCAAACTGTTCACAGTTTACTGTGATATACACAGTCAATGTCTTTAGTGGAGTCACTGAAGCAGAAGTAAATGATTTTCTGAAAGTCCTGGTTCCCTCTAGGATCCAATGAATGTTTCCAAATTGTTCTCTGGTTCATGTATTGTTTCCAAGTCGAGCTTTCCCCTTGAAAGTTCTTAGTTTATGTACTGTTGTAGAATTTTTGAGTTTTATCCAGCTAACATGTGAAAGGAGCAACCGTGCATGCTTGTTTGAATATTCTTTGGCCTTACCTACCTTTGGTGTGAATGAAAACTGTCCTTTTCCAAACTCATGTCCACTGATGAGTTTTGCAAATCTGATGACATATGAACTCAGTGTCCCAGTTTCACCACATCATTAAGAGTTTAGCAGTTTCATGTTAATGACTGCTTAAAATTTTTGCTTAAACCATTTGATTTCTCCTTCATATCTGAATAAGATCCGTGTTGGTGTTGGTTTTGGCTTGTTCATAATTTTGAGAATGTTCTACCATGCTCTACTGGCCTGAAGAGTTTCTATTGAAAGTTCAGCTGCTATCTTTATGGGGATCTGACAGTATATTTATGTCTTTACTCTCGCTGCTCTTAATGTTTGTTTTTTTGTGTTTAAATTTTCAGTGTTTGGTTAAAATATTGTTGTGGGATATTTCACTTTGGGTTCATCCTGTTTGTTGGGACATGCTGTGTTGGGACTCAAGGAGCTATTTCCTTGCCCATTTAATGGAGGTTTTCAACTTTTATCTCTTGAAGAATTTTCTCAAGCACCCAAACACCTTTTTTTTTTTTTTCTTTTTCCTTTCCTTTCTTTTTTCTTTTCTTTCTTTCTTTTTTTTTTGTGGTCTTTTCCATGTGGATATCCTCACAGTATGGCATTTAATACTGTCTAAGAATTATCAGAGCTTTTAATGTTTTCCTTCTCTAAAAAAATATGTATTTACACATGCCACTGTGTTTTCTTTATTCCCTGCTTTCTCAGTTCAGTTCAGTTCAGTCAGTTGTGTCTGACCCCATGAATCACAGCATTTCAGGCCTCCCTATCCATCACCAACTCCTGGAGTTCACTCAAACTCATGTCCATCGAGTCAGTGATGCCATCCAGCCATGTCATCCTCTGTTATCACCTACTCCTCCTGCCCCTAATCCCTCCCAGCATCAGAGTCTTTTCCAATGAGTCAACTCTTCGCACGAGGTGGCCAAAGTATTGGAATTTCAGCTTTAGCATCAGTCCTTTCAATGAACACCCAAGATTGATCTCCTTTAGAATGAACTGGTTGGATCTCATTGCAGTCCAAGGGAGTCTCAAGAGTCATTTGAACACCACAGTTGAAAAACATCGATTTTTTGGTGCTCAGCTTTGTTCACAGCCCAACTCTCACATCCATACATGACCACTTTAAAAACCATAGCCTTGACTAGTCGGACATTTGTTGGCAAAGTAATGTCTCTGCTTTTGAATATGTTATCTAGGTGGTGCACAATTTTCCTTCCAAGGAGTAAGTGTCTTTTAATTTCATGGCTGCAAATCACCAACTGTATTGATTTTGCAGCCCTCCAAAAAATAGAGTCTGACACTGTTTCCACTGTTTCCCCATGTATTTTCCAACTCATTAGAACTGATTATGGATGAAACTGGAACCTATTATACAGAGTGAAGTAAGCCAGAAAGAAAAACACCAATAGAGTATACTAACACATATATATGGAATTTAGAAAGATGGTAACAATAACCCTGTGTACGAGACAGCAAAAGAGACACAGATGTATAGAACAGTCTTTTGGACTCTGTGGGAGAGGGAGTGGGTGGGATGATTTGGGAAAATGGCATTGAAACCTGTATAATATCATGTATGAAACGAGTCGCCAGTCCAGGTTCGATGCATGGTACTGGATGCTTGGGGCTGGTGCACTGGGATGACCCAGAGGGAGGGTAGGGGAGGAAGGAGGGAGGAGGGTTCAGGATGGGGAACTCAGGTATACCTGTGGTGGATTCATTTTGATATTTGGCAAAACTAATACAATATTGTAAAGTTTAAAAAAAATAAATAAAGCTCAACATTCAGAAAACTGAGAAAAAAAATGTACTTTTTAATGGCTGAGTAATACTCCATTGTGTATATGTACCACAGCTTGCTTATCCATTCATCTGCTGATGGGCATCTAGGTTGCTTCTGTGTCCTGGCTATTATAAACAGTGTTGCTATGAACATTGGGGTACACGTGTCTCTTTCAATTCTGGTTTCCTGGGTGTGTATGCCTAGCAGTGGGATTGCTGGATCATAAGGCAGTTCTATTTCCAGCTTTTTAAGGAATCTCCACACTGTTCTCCACAGTGGCTGTACTAGTTTGCATTCCCACCAACAGTGTAAGGGGGTTCCCTTTTCTCTACACCCTCTCCAGCATTTATTGCTTGTAGACTTTTGGATCACAGCCATTCTGACTGGCATGAAATGGTACCTCATTATGGTTTTGATTTGCATTTTTCGGATAATGAGTGATGTTGAGCATCTTTTCATGTGTTTGTTAGCCATTTGTATGTCTTCTTTGGAGAAATGTCTATTTAGTTCTTTGGCCCATTTTTTGATTGGGCCGTTTATTTTTCTGGAATTAGCTGTAGGAGTTGCTTGTATATTTTTGAGATTAGTTGTTTGTCAGTTGCTTCATTTGCTATTATTTTCTCCCATTCTGAAGGCTGTCTTTTCACCTTGCTTATAGTTTCCTTTGTTGTGCAGAATATTTTAAGTTTAATTAGGCCCCTCAAAATGGATTAAAGATCTAAACGTAAGACCAGAAACTATAAAACTCCTAGAGGAGAACATAGGCAAAACATTCTCCGACATACATCATGGCAGGATCCTCTATGACCCACCTCCCGGAATATTGGAAATAAAAGCAAAAATAAGCAAATGGGACCTTATTAAACTTAAAAGCTTCATTTGGTTTAGATTGCAGTGGTTTTGGTCCCCTTTCTGCAGGCCGCAGCATTTTGGATCCAGTTTGTGGTGGAATCTGATCTTTGTGGGTGGGACTGAACCTGTAAGTTTTCAAGCTTTAATGTTTGGGATATTGTGTGCCTGTGGTCTGTCAGGTGGTGCTGAATCACTTCTCTATGAAATGCAATGAATTGTCCTGTAATGTGCATTGTGTTGTCTGTGGGTTTGGTACAGCTTCAGGTAGTACCTTTTATAATGTTCATTTTTGTGTTGCTGCTTTGCTGGAGAATAGGTGTGAGTTGTCTTGCACTGAAATTGCTGGTTTCAGCTTGGGGCTTCATTTCCATGTAGGCATGGAACCTTTTGACTTTGCTTCTTTTTTAAAGTTCATTGGTGTCAGGAGTTCAACAATGATCTAAAGCTCTGGATTAACTTCATGGCCTCTGCGTTTTGGTGCTGAGTTACAGTCACATTAAGAATTCTGCATCCTCAGAACAGAGGAGAAAACCCAAGGTTGATGGTGAAGCAATTTTCCATAATCAAAAACAGTTAAAGGAATTGACAGAGTTATATGGATCAGAGCAAACTGAGGAGGGAGATAAAGGTTTCTAGGAGGAGTAAAGGGAGAGTAAAAAGGCAAGAGTGCAATCAACTGGGAATTAAATTAATAAGTGAAAATAGATTCCAAATACAGAATTCCTAAAGGATAAACATTTATTAATAAAAAGTTTCAAAATCAAAGATTAAGAACCTAGAATAGGATTTAAACTCCTATGATTACTGGAGAAAATTTAGAAGTCAAAATAATTATCAAACATTTATCTTGTGGTATATAGAAATGAAATTAAAGGGAATGATAAGGAACAAAAGAGTGTTTAATTAAAAAACATGAAAACAGTAAAGAATAATCTACCAATTTCTCTAGAGAAATTGTTGTGAGTTTAGTGGTGCCAGATCAGTGTCAGACAATCTGTTTTTCCTGCTTCTACTTGTTGTCCAATACTATTGCTGTCCTTGAATTGCACAGTTTCTACATTAGCTTCAGAGTTTCAATCTGTAGCTTCTGTCACTTCTGGGCTAGTTCACCCTTCTTTGCTTATTTTTACTTCCTCATTTTGCAATTCTCTTCTGTGACATGCTTACACAAGACTAGTTTGCACCATAACACAAGGGGACAGCAGGCCCTTATTTGTATCAGTGGTACAATGATGAGGAGGAGCACACTGGAAAAAAAAAAAAATAAAACACCTGTAGAATATGTGGGTGAGGGTGCTTAAGGTGGATGGAGCACAGTGGGCTTGCCACTGTCATAGGTGACATGTACTTCCTCAGTCCACCCAGCTCAGGTTCCTGGGTAATCTGCGATGGCACTGCCCAAAGTGTTCGCTGTGTTTCATGCACATCCCAAGTCTAAGCCACTCAGGCTCCTAGGTGATCTTCAAGGGCACTGAACTCAGTTGGCTATGTGCATTGTTTCCTTCCCTGTTCCAAACTGCTCAGGCATCTGGATGGCAGGAAAGGCACCTCCAGGGTAGGTCATGCATCTTATGTACCTGTCAACCACTCAGTTTGTCTGTAGCATAAGGGAGTCAGAGAAGGCAAGGTTCAGAAAAAGAATGAGACCAGCACTTTACAGGAACAGATCACCTTTAATAAGGTGAGAAAGGGCAGCAGTCAGATTAGTGAGCTGCTGCACTAACCCAAGACAAGAGTAAATATATATATAGGCATATATTTGGAAAGCCACTGTCTTAAGTGGGCCTGTTCTTCTCCGAGGTTGTTTGGAATAGTTATCTCATAAATGGCTGGGGCAAGGAAATGTGGAGATCAGCCAAAGGCTGATAGGATGATATGGGAGAAGGAACAATACAAATCCCATTTAGAGAAAGCAAATGAACAGTATATACTTTAGTGCTTTTTCAGTTTTATTATTTTATGTCCATTATTGGGAAGAAAGCTAAGAGTTTAAACAGCAGGTTTTATTCATTGAAAATATATATAAATATATGTTTCATACTTGACAGTATAGATGCAGCCTACTCAGAAATCACGATCACTATCATAACATGACTGATATATTCAAAGATTACACCAAAGTCAGCAAAAGTTAGGCATTTTACAAGTAGTATTATAAAAGGTCATTCTTGCTCTACTCTCTTTATATTATGCCTTTATTTTCTCCCACCAAGACACCACCTATATTTCTTAGTGGATATTTTGATGTTGCTTTCCTGCTCCTCCAAAGACAGACTTAAATCCTTGTGGCGAATGCAGCATCTCAGCATGGTAATCAGTTCTTGGAAGACATATGTTGTGTTTCCCTTCGTAGCTTCATTATCTATGTTTTTATTGAATTTCTAGAGATACATTAGGCAAAATATTTTCAGTCATAATAAGCCACTTTTCACAATTTTCCCTAAGCATTGTTTGGGATTGGAAAGAAACTGTCTTCCTTCCTACCAAGTTAATCACAGATATTCAATTCTTCTATGTGTTTCATGTCTACACAAGTTTCCTTATGTATCTTGCACATCAGCTAAGACATAGTGCCTGCCAAATGATGTATTTTAAGTACTTACTGAATTAACAATGAAAAGATGCTAAATAAATTAGCAATCAAAAGCCATATAAGTTACTCAAAAACATCCGAGAGTCTCCACTCTTACCATAATTGACATTTTTTATTTACTGACAATTTAGTAAAGTGGTGTGTTTTCTTTATAATGCAATGCTTAGGTTTGTCATAACTTTTACATCCAAAAGCAAGTGACATTTAATTTGATAACTGCAGTCACCATTCCTAGTAATTTTGAAGCTCAAGAAAATTAAGCTTGTCACTGTTTCCACATGTTTACCCCTTCTATTTTGCAAGTAGTGATTGGACCAGATGCCCTTATCTTTGTTTTTATGAATGTAGAGTTTTCAGCACGGTTTTTCACTCTAATCATTCACCCTCATGAAAAGGCTCTTTATTTCCTCTTCACTTTCTCTTTGTTTTTGCGTTAACATCTATATATGTGAGTGTTTTGCTGTTTCTCCCAGCCACTTTGATGCCAGCTTTTGATTCACTCAACTGGTATTTAAATAGTATATTCTGCATATGATTCACGTAAGCAAGTGACAGTAAAGAGATTTGTCACTCTTCTTTCACTTTTGAAGTGGTCAATTTGTCCATGCCCGATCCAATTCTTGCGTCTTGACTCATTTAAGGGTGATTCCAACTTTTATTTCCTCAAGATTTTCCATGTACCCCAACCCTTTTAGTTTTGGTGTTCTCCATCTAGACACCTACATTTCTCATTGTGGGGCATCTATCATTGCTACATCAGACCTTTTCCTGCTTTCCTTCTTTCTTTCATTTTTTTTCCCTGCACCACACTCTGTTTCATTTATATCCTCCTTTCTCAGTTAAGTTCAGTTGGTCCTTCATCACCGACTCTTTGCAACCCCATGAATCGCAGCACACCAGGGCTACCTGTTCACTGAGTTCACTCACGCTCATGTCTATTGATTCGGTGATGCCATCCAGCCTTCCATCCTCTGTAGTCCCATTCTCGTCTTGACCCCATTCCCTCCGAGCATCTGGGTCTTTCTCAATGAGTCAACACTTTGCATGAGTGAGCAAAGTATTGGAATTTCAGCTTTAGCATCAGTCCTTCCAATGAACACCCAGGACTGATCTCCTTTAGGATGGACAGGCTGGATTTCCTTGCAGTACAAGGGACTCTCAAAAATTTTATCCATCACCGCAGTTCAAAAGCATCAATTCTTCAGCACTCAGCTTTCTTCACAGTCCAACTCTCACATTCATACATGATCACTAGAAAAACCAGATCCTTGACTAGACAAACTTTGTTGGCAATGTAATGCCACTGATTTTTAATATGCTATCTAGGTTGGGCATAACTTTCCTTCCAAGGGGTAAGCGTGTTTAAATTTCAAGGCTGCAATCACCATCTGCAGTGGTTTTGGAGCCGCAAAAAAGTAAAGTCTGACAATCTTTCCACTGTTTCCCCATCTATTTCCCATGAAGTGATGGGACCAGATGCCATGGTCTTCGTTTTCAGAATGTTGAGCTTTAAGCCAAATTTTCCAGTCTTCTCTTTGACTTTCATCAAGAGACGTTTTAGTTCCTCTTCACTTTCTGCAATAAGGTTGGTGTCATCTGCAAATCTGAGGTTATTGATATTTCTCCCGGTAATCTGAATTCCAGCTTGTGCTTCTTTCAGCCCAGCGTTTCTCGTGATGTACTCTGCCTACAAGTTAAATAAGCAGGTGATAATACAAAGCCTGATGTCCTCCTTTTCATATACAAAACCAGTCTGTTGTTCCATGCCTAGGTCTAACTGTTGCTTCCTGACCTGCATATAGGTTCCTCCAAGGCAGGTCAGGTGGTCTGGTATACCCGTCTCTTTCAGAATCTTCCACGGTTTATTGTGATTCACACAGTCAAAGGATTTGGCATAGTCAATAAAGCAGAAATAGGTGTTTATCTGGAACTCTCTTGCTTTTTTGATGATCCATAGGATATTGGCAATGCGATCTCTGGTTCCTCTGCCTTTCCTAAAACCAGCTTGAACATCTGGAAGTTCACAGTTCACATATTGCTGAAGCCTGGCTTGGAGAATTTTGAGCATTGCTTTACTAGCGTGTGAAATAAGTGCAACTGTGAAGAAGTTCGAGCATTCATTGTCATTGCCTTTCTTTGGAATTGGAGTGAAAACTGACCTTTTCCAGTCCTGTGGCCACTGCTGAGTTTTCCACATTTGCTGGCATATTGAGTGCAGCACTTTCACAGCATTATCTTTCAACATTTGAGATAGTTCAACTGGAATTCTATCACCTCCACTAGCTTTGTTCATAGTGAGGCTTTCTAAGGCCCTCTCGATTTCACATTCCAAGATGTTTGGCTCTAGGTGAGTGATCACACCATTGTGATTATCTGGGTCTTGAAAGTCATTTTTGTACAATTTCCCTGTGTATTCTTGCCACCTCTCCATAATATCTTCTGCTTCTGTTTGATCCTTACCATTTCTTCCCTTTATTGAACCCATCTTTGCATGAAATATTCCCTTTGTATCTAATTTTCTTGAAGAGAACTCTAGTCTTTCCCATTATGTTGTTTTCTTCTATTTCTTTGAATTGATCTCTGAGGAAGGCTTTCTTATCTCTGTTTGCTATTCTTTTGGATCTCTGCTTTCAGATACATATATCTTTTCTTTGCTTTGCTTTTTGCTTCTCTTTTTTTCACAGCTATTTGTAAGGCCTCCTCAGGCAGCCATTTTGCATTTTTGCATTTCGTGTCTACACGGATGGTCTTAGTCCCTGTCTCCTGTACAGTGTCATAAATACCCATCCATTGGTCATCAGGAACTTTGTCTATTAGATCTAGTCCCTTAAATCTATATTTCACTGTATAATGATAAGGGATTTGACTTAGGTCATACCTGAATGGTCTAGTGGTTTTCCCTACTTTCTTTAATTCAAGTCTGAATTTGGCAAAAAAGGAGTTCATGATCTGAGCTACAGTCAGCTCCCGGTCTTGTTTTTGCTGACTTTATAGAGTTTCTCCATCTTTGGCTGCAAAGGTAGAATTAATCTGATTTTGGTGATTTTGGTGTTGACCATCTTCTCTTGTGTTGTTGGAAGAGGGTGTTTGCTATGACCAGTGTCTTCTCTTGGAAAAACTCTATTAGCCTTTGCCCTGCTTCATTCAGTATTCCAAGGCCAAATTTGCCTGTTACTCCAAGTATTTCTTGACTTCCTACCTTTACATTCCAGTCCCCTTTAATGAAAAGGACATCTTTTTTGGATATTAGTTCTAAAAGGTCTTGCAGGTCTTCACAGTACCATTCAACTTCAGCTTCTTCAGCATTTCTCATTGGGGCAAAGGCTTGGATTACCGTGATATTGAATGGTTTGCCTTGGAAACGAACAGAGATCATTCTTTCATCTTTGAGATTGCATCTAAGTACTGCATGTAAGACTCTTTTGTTGACCATGCTGGCTCCTCCATTTCTTCTAAGGTATTCCCGTTCACAGTAGTAGATATAATGGTCATCTGAGTTAAATTCACCCATTCCAGTCCCTTTTAGTTCGCTGATACCTAGAATGTTGACGTTCACTTTTATCATCTCCGGTTTGATCACTTCCAGTTTGCCTTGATTCATGGAACTGACATTCCAATTTCCTATGTAATATTGCTCTTTACAGCATCAGACCTTGCCTCTATTACCAGTCACACCCATATCTGGATATTAGTTTTGCTTTGTCTTCATCCCTTCTTTCTTTCTGCAGTTATGTCTCCACTGATCTCCAGTAGCATATTGGATACCTACCAACCGACCCGGGGATTTCCTCTTTCAGTATCCTATCATGTGTTTCATACTGTTCATGGTGTTCTCAAGACAAGAATACTGATGTAGTTTGCCATTCCCTTCTCCATAGACCACATTCTTTCAGAACTCTCCACCATTACTCGCCCATCCTGGGTGGCACCACAGGGCATGGCTTACTTTCATTGAGTTAGACAAGGCTGCAGTCCATGTGACAAGATTGGCTAGGTTTTTGAGATTATGGTTTCAGCGTGTCTGAAATCTGATGCCCTCATAAGTGAAATCTGATCCTAAAAATTGTATTCCTAAAGTTACAACATTGATAACCATTTTTGGAAAGCAAAAGTTAAGAACCAAGAATAAAAATTAGACTCATTTAAATAGTACAAGAAAAGAAAACGGAGATCGAATTCATTCTTATATATATAACAAGTGTTTAAAACACAGACGTGTTGTTTTTATTTGAAAGGTAATAAGAGTTAACAGAAATAAAAGTTTAGGGTATTAAAAAGGCCTAGCATTGTTAAAAGTTACAGAAATCATATAGAAATAGATCTCAGAATTAAAAAAAAAAATTGCTTTTTGGTGTCAGTACAGTGTCAGATAGTCCCTAGTTGAAGCTTGTACTTGTTGTCAAATTCTACTATTGTACCTCAGTTGAACATTAATTGAATTAATTGGCATTAATTAAAGATTTATGCTGTTGAACCTATCACTTCTGGGTTGGTTTATGCTCCTTTGTTTATATTTCCTTCTTTTATTTGAAAGCCTCTCCATATCTGGCTTTCAACATGAAACGAGGGTGTGGTAGCCTCTTATTTGACCTCACTTGCTTGGTGGTTTGGCGGTGAGGTGGGACACTGAAAACAAATACCTCTGGGATATGTGGGTGCTTGAGGTGGATTGACCACATTGGGCTTGCCACTGACAAATGTGACATGTTCTTTCTGGGTCCACACGCTCAGCCTCCCTGTTGATACGTGAGGGCATGGTCCCAAGTGGGTCGTGTGTTTCATGCACTTCCCAGCCAGTCAGGCACTTAGGTGCTCAGCAAGGGCAATGACCATGATTGGCTCGGTGCTTTTTGCTCTTCACAAGTCAAAAATCTCAGGTGGCTGGTTGGAGGACAAGACACAGTCCTAGGTGGCCCATGCCTTATGCAGCTCTCTGGTCTCAACCACACAGTTTGCTACCTGTGCCAGAGCCCACAGCCTCAGGTGTTCCATGTGTCTCTTCAGGGTAGCTGACCCCAGGCTGTCATGATCCCGGCCTATGTGAACTGTCCATGAACTCAGGAATTCATCATTAGCAAATTTTAACCAGCTTAGAGCTTGGTAGGGGATGTCTGTAGGACCAAGTTACTAGTAACCTATTTGCTTCTGCCTCTGGCAGTCATATACATTCCTCTCTACCTCCATGGAGGAAAGGGTCTTCAATGGAAGCTGGCTTGGTCTTCTTTGGTATTTTCTAGTTTTCTGGTCTGTGAGTGTGCCATGGTTCACTATGTGGACTTAGAGCCTTCTTGTAGGAAAAGTCCTTTCTAAAATGGCTGTCTCTAGTTTTCCCATGGTTTATGTTCTTTGTCACATTAGCTCCATCAGATTGTCCTCAGGGCACTAAATCCTGGTTCTAACAATACTGTGTTTGATACACCACAGGTCTCCTCCCAGACCTCATGTATGACTGTGGACAGAAGAATCTGAGTGACTTTTTGGCTAGTAATTGCATTTATTGGCATAATCTGTGTTTTTGTTTTTTTTCCCCTGGTTCTGTTTTTTTCTTTTTCCTCCCACTGACACTTTTGAGAGAGGGTTTCCTATCTTGTTTTAATTTTCCTCCTTTACGACTCCCTCTCCAAGGGGAGTCTCGTTCCCTAAAACCTTTTCTTCATGTCCATCTCTTATTTTGTCCTACCTCCTTTTTAAGAGATGGATTTTCATTTCTTGGTTTCTAGGGACCATCAACATCGTTCAAGTTGATTTCTGGAAGGTGGTCCATGTGCAGTCGATCCTTTGATGGATTTGTGGAGGAGAAAGTGGACTGTGCCTCCTATTCCTCTAACATTATGAGACCTCCACCATGACCCTGGAAGATCCATTTTATTAACTGAAATCTTGTTGTTATTCAGTCACAAAGCCATGTCTTACTCTCTGTGACCCCTTGGACTGCACACAAGGGCTTTCTGCCCTCTGCATCACCCAGGGTCTGCCTGAAATCATATCCATTGAATGGGTGAAGCTATACAACCTTCTCCTTCGTTCTCACCCATGTCTCCTCCTGATTTCATTGTTTCCTAAGAATCAGGTTTTTTTTTTTTTTTTTTCCACTGAGTCATTTCTTTGCTCAGGTGGTCAAAGCTTTGAAGACTCATCTTCAGCATCAGTGATTCTAATTCTTCTTCAGAGTTGATTTCCTTTATGTTTGACTGGATTTATGTCCTTGCAATTCAATGGATACACACAAGTCATTCCTAGCAGAGCAGTTTGGTGTTCTCACATCTGTACATGTCTACTGGAAAGACCATAGATGTGACTCAAAGTGCCTCCATTGATCAAGTCATGTCTTCACTTTTTAACATGCTTTCTAAATTTGTGAGAGCTTTTCTTCCAGGAAGAAATTGTCTTCTAATTTTATAGCTTCCATCACCATCTGCAGTGAATTTAGAGCCAAAAGAGGTAATCTGTCACTGCTTCTGTCTTTTCCACTTCCATTTCCCATGAAAGTGTGGGACCAGATGTCATGATCTTACTTTGTGTAATACTGAGAAGGAAATGGCCACCCACTCCAGTGTTCTTGCCTGGATAATCCCAGGGATTGGTGAGCCTGGTGGGTTGCCATCTCTGGGGTCACACAGAGTCGGACACAACTGAAGCAACTTAGCAGCAGCAGCAGAGAATTCAAATGTACTGTTTACCCTAAGTTTTCCTATGAACACTGAGAACTACTGTATTCTCGTACCTTTGTTTTCCCTCAATGTTTTGAATAAGAAATTGTTTTCTGAGAATATTCTATGATAGTTACTTATTATATATTATACTGCTGGTTTTAAGTTGCCTGTTAGAGCATTTGTGCCATACTTCTGTGACAACTGGGTAAAATATTGCAAAATACACAGCCTATAATATATTTTTCCATTAACATAACATATTGAGACTGTTTTTGTTATCTTGTTAGATTTTCTCTAATGTGGCTACCTCAAAAATACAAAGGAGGACAAGGAACAAGATAAATGATGTGGATGGGGGCAGGAAGCTGAACCCCTGTGGCATGAAGCAAGATAAATTTTGATCATCAGTGATTTCTATTGAAATATTTGTTACCAGAAGTTGAAAGTGATGAAAGAAAACTATACATACTGAATTGTGGAGAAGTAATTTTGATGTACACCTCATATAATTTCAGTGTTCAGCTAGTCAGAAGAGCCTGTCTATGATCTATGCACAATGCCCTTGGCATCTCTTTTAGCCATTAAGTGGGTAGCTGTTTATCCTAAATCCAGCTAGTTGACCATTGTGCATGTGGTTCCAACATGTTCCTATGTTATTACAGACTTGAATGTTTAAAATTGTATCCAATGTGGGGAGAACAACAGCTTTCTTCAAACAATATCTCTAAGCAAATGAGAGTAACAATTGTATGGCCTCAAGGTTTCCTCATATGTAAGAACGCCATCTCTTATTACAGAAACAATAGTGGAAGACGAACTAGATTAAAGGAGAGCCTTTCAGCAACAGTATCTAAAGCATTCAGCCAGTAATTTATTAAGCAATGTTGGGCTTCCCAAACAGTTCATTTA
This sequence comes from Bos taurus, assembly GCF_002263795.3. Classification (NCBI taxonomy): domain Eukaryota; kingdom Metazoa; phylum Chordata; class Mammalia; order Artiodactyla; family Bovidae; genus Bos; species Bos taurus. The sequence continues at coordinate 28,482,764 of NC_082638.1, forward strand.
AGATCTTGGGAGCAAGCAAAGTGTTTGGCCACCTGAATAATGTTGCCTAAAATTTTATTTTGACATATCCACATACATACCCATGTGTGTATGAGTTTGGGTATAAAAAAATCACATTGACTTTTAATTCCCATTAGGTATAACAACATGGAAAAATTAAAACCCAAATGCAGAATGACTCAAGACTCTACTCAGTTATTGAATATATGTAAGTGGAAATACTTCAAAATATGTTTTATTGGCTACATCTAACATATAAGGACTCTTTTAAACCACTCCCCTCTCTCCTTTTAATAAATACCTACCAATTTTCAAAAGTTTGCCCAGGTTTAATGAAAAAATACTCATATAGAAAATATATATATATATATATATATATATTTATATATGAGAAGGTGACGGCACCCCACTCCATTACTCTTGCCTGGCCAATCCCATGGATAGAGGAGCCTGGTAGGCTGCAGTCCATGGTGTCACAAATAGATCAGTACAACTGAGTGACTTCCCTTTCACTTTTCACTTTCATGCATTGGAGAAGGACATAGCAACCCACTCGAATGTTCTTGCCTGGAGAATCCTGGGACAAAGGAGCCTGGTGGGCTGCCGTCTGTGGGGTCACACAGAGTTGGACACGTCTGAAATGACAGCAGATATACCTATTTATATGCATATTTATGTATATAGATATACAAATATCTATATAAAATAGATATGTTTCCATTGCAGAAAATGTTGATACCAACCTTAGATCTCAGAATTATTTCCAACTCCATGCTCCAGGTCAACAGGAAATAGCCAAAGTTGTTGCTGACTCAAACAGTTCAAGAGCTGGGAAGCCTGTAGACCTCCTCATTTTCCAAGAGTAATTTTAATCAGAGAAGCTAGAAAAGCCAGAAATTAAGGAAAATAATCAAGCAACAGAAGATAGTAATGATACTTTCACTTTTAACTTTCATGCATTGGAGAAGGAAATGGCAACCCATTCCAGTGTTCTTCCCTGGAGAATCCCAGAGACAGGGGAGCCTGGTGGGCTGCCGTCTATGGGGTCACACAGAGTCGGACACGACTGAGGTGATGTAGCAGACGTAGCAGAAAGGTCTTTAGTTCCTCCTCAAAGGCCATAGATAACATTCTGAGCAATACACTGTGAACAGTTTTAGAGATGTTAAAGCTCCAACCAGGCTGAAATGTACGTACATAGACCACAGAGTAGTTGGAAGCAGACGGTCGATGATGTTGACTCCCAATATCCTCAGTAACAGGCCATTAGTACAATGCCCCAAAACTGATCACAGGTGTGTGATCAGTCATTAAAATCCTTCCCCTGAAAGTATTTGTGAATTTGGGTCTTTGAAGCACCAAAGACTGCTAGGAAACCTTGCTCAGTCCTACAATAAACACATGCTTTCACTGTAACTCAGTCAGTTGATTGATTTTACTTCACAGTAGCGAGTAGATCCAAGTTTGCATGCGTAACAGTAATGAATATTAAGAATGTGTGTCTAGAAGGATGATAAATCGCTTTTAGTTCAGATTTCAAGTAGATTTATTGATATGATTTTTCTGTGTAAAAATTCTTTAGGAATGAGGTTTTGCAGCCTTCATGGCTTTGGTTAGTATTTCTGTAAGCAGTGTGTATTTTAAGTTGATGCTGAAGTAAGCACTGGTTGAACATTATCCTTCAATTGCTCGAAGACCAGTGACTTTGTGATGTCACAGTTACCCTTCAATTGCTAGGTGACTTTGAGGACCTCTGTGATGGTCTAGAGAGGTCTGTAGGCCAGCCAAGCAGCATTTGAAGTTGCAGTGTGTAAAATCAGACAAATGAGAAAAATATCTGAAGAAAGACTTTCTTTGAGATGGCACATATTTCTTCAGAAATTCAAGATGGGACTCCTAAGGATGAATCAACTGGTTCAGAAACCTCCGTTAGATCTTCTTTGTATGATTATACACTTACTAGGGACTCAGTTTTGAGATCTATGATTGAAGAATATGCTTTTCAGGCTTTGTCTGAGGATCTTGTGATAAAAAGGCTATGCTACACAAATTCTGTCTCTGAAACAGATGAGCTGAATGATTTTCTTTCACATTTCCACAAAACTTTGGAGTATAGTTGCAAATTATCAGCTGGAATCTTTTAGGTAGGATGAGAGTGGTGTATGTATAGTGATCAGTGAAGAACTTTTTAAAAAGGTCTTGAAAAGAAAGGAGCCTTTCAGAATATTTGAAACCAACAGTATGAAAAGTTTAGTTTGACAGGTTAACCTTTATGGGTTTAATAAAAAGCAACAAGCTTTTCAAAGATCTGCTTCACAAGCGGACTTTCTGGAAGAAAACATCTCTCTTTTGAGCAAGGTATTCCAAAAATTTCACTTATTAGCAATACATAAGATTAAATCATGTGACCTAGAGAGCATGTTCACATATGTAGCTAAAACGAATTTGAAATTGAGATAGGGAGGAGGAGCCAAGATGGCGGAGGAGTAGGACAGGGAGAACACTTTCTCCCCCACAAATTCATCAAAAGAGCATTTAAACGTCGAGTAAATTCCACAAAACAACTTCTGAATGCTGGCAGAGGACATCCGGCACCCAGAAAAGCAATCCAACTCTTCGAAAGGAGGTAGGAAAAAATATAAAAGACAAAAAAAGAGACAAAAGAGGGAGGGACAGAGTTCCGTCCCGGGAAGGGAGTCTTAAAAAGAGAGAAGTTTCCAAACACCAGGAAACCTTCTCACTGCCGAATCTGTGCTGAGCTTTAGAAGCACAGAGGGCAACATAACAGGAAGAAAAAATAAATAAACAATTAAAACTCGAAGATTGTGAGTCCTACGGTAACTCCCCCAGCGGAGAAGCATGGTAGACGCCTGCACGCGCCATTAGCAAGTGGGGGCTGGGCAGGGAGGCGCAGCGCGGGCTGCATCGCTTAGAGTAAGAATCTGGCCTGAATACCCTGAGCACTATCTGAGCGAAATAATCTGGGCTAGCAAACCAGACTGTGGGATATCTACCACGCGAAAAGCCAGCCCCAACTTAAGACACCACCAGGCCAGTGCACGGAACAAAGAATTGAACAGAGATAGCCGGCTGCAGACCTTCCCCCTCCAGTGACAGGCAGCCAGAGCCGGAAGGGGGCAATCGCAGCCCCAGAGAGACATTATCTATAAAACTGTAAGCAGGCTTCTTTGCTAACTAAAACTTCTTGGGGGTCTGGACGGTTAACATCTGCATGAGAAGGTGCGCCAGTTTTACGCCCAGATAACCGAGTGGCGGGGAGGCGATAAGTCGCAGCATTGGTGCTCGCCAAACACCTCATCACTTGAGCTGCTCGGACCTGGGAAGAGCACAAAACTCAGGCCCAACTGAGTCTGCGCCTCTGAGGACTACCCGAGTGCCTGAACCTGAGCGGCTTGGACCTGGGAGGTACATGCAACCCAGGGCCAGCCTCGGATTGTTCCCGGCGGAACAACCTAGAGCCCGAGCAGTGTGGGCAGGGAGGCTACACGCGCCGTGAGCGGGGGCAGACCCAGTGTGGCTGAGGCACTGCGAGCGCACGCCAATGTTATTTGTTTGCAGCATCCCTCCCTCCCTCCCCACAGCGCGACTGAACAAAGAGAAGAAATACAGCTCCACCCATCAGAACACCGACACAAGCTTCCCTAACCAGGAAACCTTGACAAGCCACCTGTACAAACCCACACACAGCGAGGAAAAGCCACAATAAAGAGAACTCCACAAACTGCCAGAATACAGAAAGGACACCCCAAACTCAGCAATTTAAACAAGATGAAGAGACAGAGGAATAGCCAGCAGATAAAGGAACAGGATAAATGCCCACCAAACCAAACAAAAGAGGAAGAGATAGGGAATCTACCTGATAAAGAATTCCGAATAATGATAGTGAAATTGATCCAAAATCTTGAAATTTAAGTGGAATCACAGATAAATAGCTTGGAGACAAGGATTGAGAAGATGCAAGAAAGGTTTAACAAGGGCCTAGAAGAAATAAAAAAGAGTCAATATATAATGAATAATGCAATAAATGAAATTAAAAACACTCTGGAGTCAACAAATAGTAGAATAACAGAAACAGAAGATAGGATTAGTGAATTAGAAGATAGAATGGTAGAAATAAATGAATCAGAGAGAATAAAAGAAAAACGAATTAAAAGAAATGAGGACAATCTCAGAGACCTCCAGGACAATATTAAACGCTACAACATTCGAATCATAGGGGTTCCAGAAGAAGACAAAAAGAAAGACCATGAGAAAATACTTGAGGAGATAATAGTTGAAAACTTCCCTAAACTGGGGAAGGAAATAATCACCCAAGTCCAAGAAACCCAGAGAATCCCAAACAGGATAAACCCAAGGCGAAACACCCCAAGACACATATTAATCAAATTAACAAAGATCAAACACAAAGAACAAATATTAAAAGCAGCAAGGGAAAAACAACAAATAACACACAAGGGAAATCCCATAAGGATAACAGCTGATTTTTCAATAGAAACTCTTCAAGCCAGAAGGGAATGGCAAGACATACTTAAAATGATGAAAGAAAATAACCTACAGCCCAGATTATTGTACCCAGCAAGGATTTTATTCAAGTATGAAGGAGAAATCAAAAGCTTCTCAGACAAGCAAAAGCTGAGAGAATTCTGCACCACCAAACCATCTCTACAACAAATACTAAAGGATATTCTCTAGACAGGAAACACAAAAATGGTGTATAAATTTGAACCCCAAACAATAAAGTAAATGGAAACGGGATCATACTTATCAGTAATTACCTTAAACGTAAACGGGTTGAATGCCCCAACCAAAAGACAAAGACTGGCTGAATGGATACAAAAACAAGACCCCTACATATGTTGTCTACAAGAGACCCACCTCAAAACAGGGGACACATACAGACTGAAAGTGAGGGGCTGGAAAAAGATTTTCCATGCAAATAGGGACCAAAAGAAAGCAGGAGTAGCAATACTCATATCAGATAAAATAGACTTTAAAACAAAGGCTGTGAAAAGAGACAAAGAAGGTCACTACATAATGATCAAAGGATCAATCCAAGAAGGAGATATAACAATTATAAATATATATGCACCCAACACGGGAGCACCGCAGTATGTAAGACAAATGCTAACAAGTATGAAAGGAGAAATTAACAATAACACAATAATAGTGGGAGACTTTAATACCCCACTCACACCTATGGACAGATCAACTAAACAGAAAATTAACAAGGAAACACAAACTTTAAATGATACAATAGACCAGTTAGACCTAATTGATATCTATAGGACATTTCATCCCAAAACAATGAATTTTACTTTTTTCTCAAGCGCACATGGAACCTTCTCCAGGATCGATCACATCCTGGGCCATAAAGCTAGCCTTGGTAAATTCAAAAAAATAGAAATCATTCCAAGCATCTTTTCTGACCACAATGCAGTAAGATTAGATCTCAATTACAGGAGAAAAACTATTAAAAATTCCAACATATGGAGGCTGAACAACACGCTGCTGAATAACCAACAAATCACAGAAGAAATAAAAATTTGCATAGAAACGAATGAAAATGAAAACACAACAACCCAAAACCTGTGGGACACAGTAAAAGCAGTCCTAAGGGAAAAGTTCATAGCAATACAGGCACACCTCAAGAAACAAGAAAAAAGTCAAATAAATAACCTAACTCTACACCTAAAGCAACTAGAAAAGGAAGAAATGAAGAACCCCAGGGTTAGTAGAAGGAAAGAAATCTTAAAAATTAGAGCAGAAATAAATGCAAAAGAAAGAAAAGAGACCATAGCAAAAATCAACAAATCCAAAAGCTGGTTCTTTGAAAGGATAAATAAAATTGACAAACCATTAGCCAGACTCATCAAGAAACAAGGGGAGAAAAATCAAATCAATAAAATTAGAAATGAAAATGGAGAGATCACAACAGACAACACAGAAATACAAAGGATCATAAGAGACTATTATCAACAATTATATGCCAATAAAATGGACAACGAGGAAGAAATGGACAAATTCTTAGAAAAGTACAACTTTCCAAAACTCGACCAGGAAGAAATAGAAAACCTTAACAGACCCATCACAAGCACGGAAATTGAAACTGTAATAAAAAATCTTCCAGCAAACAAAAGCCCAGGTCCAGACGGCTTCACAGCTGAATTCTACCAAAAATTTAGAGAAGAGCTAACACCTATCCTGCTCAAACTCTTCCAGAAAATTGCAGAGGAAGGTAAACTTCCAAACTCATTCTATGAGGCTACCATCACCCTAATACCAAAACCTGACAAAGATCCCACAAAAAAAGAGAAAACTACAGGCCAATATCACTGATGAACATAGATGCAAAAATCCTAAACAAAATTCTAGCAATCAGAATCCAACAACACATTAAAAAGATCATACACCATGACCAAGTGGGCTTTATCCCAGTGATGCAAGGATTCTTCAATATCCGCAAATCAATCAATGTAATACACCACATTAACAAATTGAAAAATAAAAACCATATGATTATCTCAATAGATGCAGAGAAAGCCTTTGACAAAATTCAACACCCATTTATGATAAAAACTCTCCAGAAAGCAGGAATAAAAGGAACATACCTCAACATAATAAAAGCTATATATGACAAACCCACAGCAAACATTATCCTCAATGGTGAAAAATTGAAAGCATTTCCTCTAAAGTCAGGAACAAGACAAGGGTGCCCACTTTCACCATTACTATTCAACATAGTTTTGGAAGTTTTGGCTACAGCAATCAGAGCAGAAAAAGAAATAAAAGGAATCCAAATTGGAAAAGAAGAAGTAAAACTCTCACTCTTTGCAGATGACATGATCCTCTACATAGAAAACCCTAAAGACTCCACCAGAAAATTACTAGAACTAATCAATGATTATAGTAAAGTTGCAGGATATAAAATCAACACACAGAAATCCCTTGCATTCCTATACACTAATAATGAGAAAACAGAAAGAGAAATTAAGGAAACAATTCCATTCACCATTGCAACGAAAAGAATAAAATACTTAGGAATATATCTACTTAAAGAAACTAAAGACCTATATATATAAAACTATAAAACACTGGTGAAAGAAATCAAAGAGGACACTAATAGATGGAGAAATAAACCATGTTCATGGATTGGAAGAATCAATATAGTGAAAATGAGTATACTACCCAAAGCAATTTATAGATTCAATGCAATCCCTATCAAGCTACCAACAGTATTCTTCACAGAGCTAGAACAAATAATTTCACAATTTGTATGGAAATACAAAAAACCTCGAATAGCCAAAGCGATCTTGAGAAAGAAAAATGGAACTGGAGGAATCAACCTACCTGACTTCAGGCCTACTACAAAGCCACAGTTATCAAGACAGTATGGTACTGGCACAAAACAGAAATATAGATCAATGGAACAAAATAGAAAGCCCAGAGATAAATCCACGCACATATGGACAGCTTATCTTTGACAAAGCAGGCAAGAATATACAGTGGATTAAAGACAATCTCTTTAACAAGTGGTGCTGGGAAATCTGGTCAACCACTTGTAGAAGAATGAAACTAGAACACTTTCTAACACCATATACAAAAATAAACTCAAAATGGATTAAAGATCTAAATGTAACACCAGAAACTATAAAACTCCTAGAGGAGAACATAGGCAAAACACTCTCTGACATACATCACAGCAGGATCCTCTATGACCCACCTCCCAGAATATTGGAAATCAAAGCAAAAATAAACAAACGGGACCTAATTAAACTGAAAAGCTTCTGCACATCAAAGGAAACTATTAGCAAGGTGAAAAGACAGTCTTCAGAATGGGAGAAAATAATAGCAAATGTAGTAACCGACAAACAACTAATCTCAAAAATATACAAGCAACTCCTACAGCTCAACTCCAGAAAAATAAATGACCCAATCAAAAAATGGGCCAAAGATCTAAATAGACATTTCTCCAAAGAAGACATACAGATGGCTAACAAACACATGAAAAGATGCTCAACATCACTCCTTATCAGAGAAATGCAAATCAAAACCACTATGAGGTACCACTTCACACCAGTCAGAATGGCTGCGATCCAAAAGTCTACAAATAATAAATGCTGGAGAGGGTGTGGAGAAAAGGGAACCCTCTTATACTGTTTCTGGGAATGCAAACTAGTACAGCCACTATGGAGAACAGTGTGGAGATTCCTTAAAAACCTGGAAATAGAACTGCCTTATAATCCAGCAATACCATTGCTTGGCATACACACTGAGGAAACCAGAAGGGAAAGAGACACGTGTACCCCAATGTTCATCGCAGCACTGTTTATAATAGCCAGGACATGGAAGCAACCTAGATGCCCATCAGCAGATGAATGGATAAGAAAGCTGTGGTACATATACACAATGGAGTATTACTCAGCCATTAAAAAGAATACATTTGAATCAGTTCTAATGAGGTGCATGAAACTGGAGCCTAATATACAGAGTGAAGTAAGCCAGAAGGCAAAACATAAATACATTATACTAACGCATATATATGGAATTTAGAAAGATGGTAATGATAACCCTGTATACGAGACAGCAAAAGAGACACTGATGTATGGAGCAGTCTTATGGACTCTGTGGGAGAGGGAGAGGGTGGGAAGTTTTGGGAGAATGGCATTGAAACACGTGAAATGTAAAAAAAAAAAAAAAAGAAAGAAAGAAATTGAGATAGTAAATTTTTTAAAAAAAGTTTTGTTTTGAAGTTGAGAACAGCTGGAGGTTAAAATATTGGATGTTTAAAAACCTTTCCTAGCAATGTGAAACCAGATACAGGTCCTGAAGCTACTTAAAGTGGTATTTACTGTATATATACAACATATTTTTAGTTGAGCATAATTGCTTTTAACATATTACCTGTTAAAACTACTAATGGAGGTGTTTTATTTGATGCTATTTAACTGGTGTCATTAAAGGAATAATTTTTTATAGCTTAGCTTTGATTGTCAGTTTTACCTTGGTTTATAAAGAAACTAAATAAGTTTTTCTTTGATTTTAGTTACAAACCTACTATAAATCAAATTCCAAACAGGCCATCCCCAACTTTTAGTAAGAATGCAAAGAAGACTTGGAATTAACAATGTGTCTCTAATATCTTCATTAGTTCAAGATAACAAGACGTATGTTAAAGCAAGGGTCAACAAAGATGATCATAACTCTGACTTTCTTCGAGAAACGAGTGGAGAGAGTGCATTTTCAGCCTCCAGAACTTTAAATGTGCCATACATACCAAAGCCTCATAGCAGCCAGATATTTGCTAATACAAGCGCTGTAAGTCCATGTGACTTACCTTCCCCATCACCAATATCACTTAGACAAACAGACCAGATTGTAGTAGATCAACCTGCTGTTTTTAAAACACTGAGCATTTTTAATTGGCACTCACATAGCAGCTACACTCAGATAAATGGCCACGTTGAGGACTTCGCTACTACAACTACATCTACTTCTCAGAACCACATTGTGTCTCCATTACAAAGCAGTTATTCCGGACTGATGGTGGAATCTTCTAAATTTCCAGTCACATATAGCAATATGTCAGCCCATGACAGCCCTTTTCCTATCCTGCAAGAGACAGGCAACTCACGGTCCTCAATGTCAATGATCGCTTATATATCTGCCTCCTCTCTTTCAAGTCAACTGATCAACAATCATCATCAGATGAAAACTATGCTAATTAAAACTGACCTATCAAATAAGTGTCAGATTATGGAGCCTAAAGAAGATTGAACTTTATATTGGGAGATGTCAACAAATACCTAAAATTCTTGCATTTCAACAATAAATTTACATATTCATCTTCATAGTTTCATTTTCTATTTTCAAACAATGAAGAGTAAAATTATGCTTTAGTTCAAATGGCTGGCTATTTTACTGCACGGTTTTATAAACTCTACAGTTAAGACAAAATTTGTTATGCATCCTAGGTAAATGACACCTGATCTAATGTTTGTAAGCAAAAAAAAAAAAAAAAAAAGAGAGAGAGAGAGAGAACCAAGGGAAAATAGATAATGGATGTAAAGTGATTTCTGAAATCATCCCTGCTGAAATGAATGGGTGGCTCAATTAGGATGGCATGGGTGAAGGAAGAGATGCAAATAAAGTCAGAAAAATGGAAATACACAGGATGTACCTTAGTGTGTTCACAGTTACCTTATATTCTATTAGTTACTGGTAGAGTCTTAAAAGGTTAGACAGCAGATTTTCTTCATTATAGAAAGTCATTTCATCCTTGAAATATAGACAGTGTAGCATGTCCAAAATCATGATCACCATTATACCATGACTGTGTACCAAAGATAACATGACATAATCAGTGATTGTCCCATGGTAAGCACAAGATATATAGTTTACAGGTGGTATGCTGTAGGGTTATTTCTGCTCTACTGTCCTTAAGGCATGCCTTTATTTCCTGACACCAAGATCCACTCTATATTTCCTAAGACATGTTTCAATGTTGCTTATCTGTCCCCACAGAGACAGATACATTCCTGATGGTGTTTGCAGCACATCAGCATGGTCAACAAGTTCTTTGAAGACATGATATATTTTCCTTAGTAATTTCATTATCTTTCTCTTCTGGAGCTACAATCACACAAACTATTTTCAGTCATGCTAAGACCCTTCTCAAATTTTTGCCTCAATTCTTTCTTGGGGTTGGAAGGAACTTCTGTTTGCCCTCCTACCAAGGTGAGTGCAGATATCATGTCTTCAATGTGTTTTATGTCTACTCTCATTTTTTAATGTATCTTTCACATCAGGTGAAACTTAGAGCCTGCAAATGACACATTTTAAGCACTTACTAAATTATCAATAAAGAAATGTAATAACCAATCAATGCTCTACACATTACTTAACAGCATCCTATAACCTGCACTTATCATAATTCACCTTTCCTATTTGCTGAGAAATTATTACAAGTTGATATCTATTTATTGTATTTACATGAATGTTAAATGTGGGAATTCAAATTATAAAATGATTGCTGCTTTTATGAAATTTACAGTCTACAATAACCCATTCTAAGCATGTTGTTTCAGGCCACAGTTCCCTAAAATGCAGTAGTAGTTACAGAGACATGTATCCAAAGGGGTGGGAGGAGAAGAAAAGGAATCATTTATTTTAATAATCTAGAAAAGTCATGGAGTAAGCAAGGATCAAAATCAATGGTGGATCCTAAATATATTTCAGTTTGAAATACTCTGAACAGAGTCCCTGCTTGTTGGACTATCCACACTGTCATGAAGACTACCTAGAAATATTGGCAATCTCAAATTTGTGGTCATTCCTTCAGATGGCAGTGGGAACATCAAGTCATGTCCCTGTTTTGGTATGGTAACCCCCATAGGACAACACCAAGTTAAGTTCAACGTTCTCATTCTTGCAGCTAACAGACAGTGAAATCTGTCGAATATCTGTGTAGTTAAGGGAGTGGTAGAAAAATCACACTCTTTTTCTTTCACTGAAATGTTTTGCTAAATGTAAGAGAGAATACTATGCTTTAGAGAGGTGAGCATTTTGGAGCCATTGTAAGAGGTATTGAAATTGGTGTCCTTAGTAATCATTTCAAGACCAAAGTCCAATAGCCTTGTTTTAAATTTCAGGTGTCTTACTATGTAGTCAAATTTGCATGCTTTGTACAATATCACCTTAAAGGCAATTCCATCTTCCATTTCATTGCCTTGTACTGACTAATCCTTCTCAGTCCCTTTTATCTTCTTTTCATGCTTTGCTTTGAGTGGCAGGTCCTTCTCAAAAAGAACAGGATTAATTCATGTCATTCTCTGTCATAACTTGGAAGAGGCATGGATAAGGATATTCAACATACCATGTTGAAAAGCTGCTGTTTTTGTTCCTTCATGAGAGCATATTAGTAAACTGTACTTCAATTGTCTGATCAAAAGAAGCCTGGTAAATGATCCTTTACCTTGATGATCAATTCCCAGATGGCTTCAACATATTGGTGCCTTTAATTCTCAAAAGAATAAAGGAAATAGCTCAATACATTAGGGAAACATTGTACATGAATTCAAATTTTCTTTCCTTTATGCATTTACCTTATAATTGGTGCCTAAAATTGTAAAACAATGGAAACAGATTCAGACTTTCATTGTAAAACAATGGAAACGGTTTCAGTGGAAACAGTGTCAGACTTTATTTTTGGGGGCTCCAAAATCACTGCAGATGGTGACTGCAGTCATGAAATTAAAAGACACTTACTCTTTGGAAGCAAAGTTTGGACCAACCCAGAGAGCATATTGAAAAATAGAGACATTACTTTGCCAACAAAAGTCCATCTAGTCAAGGCTATGGTTTTTCCAGTGGCCATGTATGGAAATGAGAGCTGGACTGTGAAGAAAGCTGAGAGCCAAAGAATTGATGTTTTTGAACTGTGGTGTTGGAGAAGACTCTTGAGAGTCCCTTGGACTGCAAGGAGATCCAACCAGTCCATCCTAAAAGAGATCAGCCCTGTGTGCTCTTTGGAAGGAATGATGCTAACGCTGAAACTCCAGTACTTTAGCCACCTCATGGGAAGGGTTGACTCATTGGAAAAGACTCTGATGCTGGGAGGGATTTGGGGCAGGAGGAAAAGGGAACGACAGAGGATGAGATGGCTGGATGGCATTACCAACTCGATGGATGTGAGTTTGAATGAGTTCTGGAAGTTGGTGATGGACAGGGAGTCCTGGCCTGCTGCGATTTATGGGGTTGCAGAATCGGACATGACTGAGAGACTTAACTGAACTGAACTGAACTGAAAATTGTAAAAGTAAAAACAAAAATGTAAGTGAGGTAAATACGGCAAATTGAGGCAAAAAGTAGAAATATTGGATGGAGAAGGTTAGAGGATGAAATTGGATGCTTAAAATATAACAAGCAAAATTGTAACTGCAGGGCGTAACGAGGTCAAAATGACTTCCACATTGTTACCCTGCATTATTTTCATTTTAGCAAATCACAGAATAGTTTTACATGCAAAATATTCTAAGATCCCATGGGATCCAGAACAACGTTATGTATAGCAAAGCATTCTGACTTAAAATGTCACTAGACTGAAATCATTCAACTACAAAATAACTTCCAACCTTAAGCCTAAAAACAAATATCAGAGAACTCTGTGCAGTTCGTAGGTTTCCTTCTGTGAGTCCTTTGGTTTTATTTTCCTTTCATAATTGTGTTTTGAGTATATAAGACTGAGACTGTGCTTGTGTGTGTGTGTGCACATCAGATTAAAAATGTGTTTGTGAGTGTATGTCTAGGTTCTCCTTTGGACTTTTATGTTAGAGATTTCGGCTGAAGAAATGGCTAATTCAAAAATATAAAGAGGCACAAATTAAAATGCCCACTCAAATCATCCCTCCCCTCCCTCTCCCACAGAGTCCAAAAGACTGTTCTATACATTTGTGTCTCTTTTCCTGTCTCACATACAGGGTTGTCATTACCATCTTTCTAAATTCCATATATATGCCTTAGTATACAGTGGAGAAGGCAATGGCACCCCACTCCAGTACTCTTGACTGGAAAATCCCATGGATGGAGGAGCCTGGTAGGCTGTAGTTTATGGGATCGCTAAGAATTAGACACAATGGAGAGACTTCACTTTCACTTTTCACCTTCATGCACTGGAGAAGGAAATGGCAATCCACTCCAGTATTCTTGCCTGAAGAATCTCAGGGATGGCGGAGCCTGGTGGGCTGCTGTCTATGGGGTCACACAGAGTCGGACATGACTGAAGTGACTTAGAAGCATACTGTGTTGGTGTCCTTCTTTCTGGCTTAATTCACTCTGTATAATAGGCTCCAGTTTCATCCACCTCATTGGAATGGATTCAAATTGAAACATGTATAATATCATATAAGAAATGAATTGCCAGTCCAGGTTTGATGCAGGATACAGGAAGCTTGGGGCTGGTGCACTGGGATGACCACTGGGATGGTATGGGGAGGGAACTAGAAGGAGGGTTCAGGATGGGGAACACGTGTACACCCTTGGCAGACACATGTTGATGTATGGCAAAACCAATACAATATTGTAAAGTAAAAAATAAACATAATAATAATAATAAATGCCAAAAAGCTCAAGACAACTGGCTGAGTTTCAGAAGTTGAAAGCATTTCAGTAATAACCAAGCTACTCCATCCTAACTTTTGTACAAACTATGGTACTCTCCCAATCACCTAGCAAAAATTTAATGGGACCTTAGATGTTTATTATGTCTGGCAATAACAAAACACAAACCTGCTAATATGGCAGTACCAGAGAAGGCTCAGTAGATGCCTGAAGTTTCAACCAGGCCTTCCTATAATAGGATACTACCTTCCTACAGGAGGCTGGACACTCACCAATAACAAAGAATACTCTTAGGTATCAAAGAACCTAAGGATGAAATCTATAATTCTATTCCCACATGGTCGACATTGATTTCCCCCTTCCCAAGAGTATCTGACAGACAGTTAAAATAGAAGGAAGTTATAACATAGCCCACATACTTCTTACATAATACCTTAAATGTCCAAGCCCAACTACACTACTAAGATGATGACAATACAGGAGTTCCAGCTTCAAATCTGTGTGGCAGTCATCATATAAACATTTTATGAATATTTGAGATGCACTGATAGTATAAATCTATTAAGCCAGAAGCCTTGAGATCTGATTCAAAGAGGAAAACTGTGTACTCCATGTCCTCAGTTTTATGGGACATTCACACGCATTCACACATTTCCACAATCCTCAACCTTTATCTGAAGTCAAAAACTGACATTAAGAGGAATGGTCTATTTACACAGAAGCCAAGCGTAAAAGTCAAAAATGGATCCAGTCTCCTACATACTTCCATGCTCAGTAATGGAACCCCTTGTAAGCATTCCTAAGGGCAACTAGGATAAACAACTCAAAGATGCTTCTCCCAGGATAAGAGAGGTTGATTGAGAAGCTATAAGTGTGCTTAACTTAGAGATAACCCTTAAGATCACATACCATTCCTGTTAACACATCAGAAGATGGACAGCTCTACCAGGTATTTACAGACAATGTCTGCTTCTGCCTAAGGCCAAGCTTATAGATCCAAGTGGCAGGTGGGATAAGGTTTCCATCTCAGGATATCATATGACACCGCCGGTGTTCTCCTTCTCTGGGAAGCTTTAAAAAGACATTGTGGGAAGTACAATATGAGGGAGGAAAACAAGGAAACTGACAAGAGCTGTGTTCTTTCTAAATGTCCCAAATCTCACTTATCATTCCAATTACAATGACAGACTTAACATGCAATCTGAACCATGTCCCAAGCATTGCCAGTTCTAACTTTTTGATGTTGTTCAGTCACTCAGACTTATCAGACTCTTGTGACTCCATGTACAGCAAGAACCCAGGGCTCACCTGCCATTCAAATCTCCCAGAGTTGTATTCAAACCCATGACCTTTGAGTCAACAATGCTTTTCAGCCATCTCACCCTCTGTTGTTTCCTTCTTCTCCTGTGCTCAATCTTTCCCAGCATCAGTTTCTTCCCAGTGATTTTGCTCTTGGCTTCAAGAGGCTGATATATTGGCTCTTCATGTGCAGCATCAGTCCTTCTGAGAATAATCTGAAATCATTTCCTTCACACTTTATTAGTTTGAACTCCATTCTCAACATGTCTTCTCTAGCCCTCCTGTTGTAAAGCATCTATATTTTGGCAGTCAGTTCTTGTGTTCCTGCTCACTCCTCCATACATTACTCCTGAAAATCAACTTTGACCATTCAGGCCTTTTTCAATAATCTCTCAGCTTTGTAATATGGTTTTGAGATTGGTCATAGCTTTTCATCCAATGGGCAAGTGCCTTTTTGTTTCATGGCTTCAGTCCCATCACGCAGTCATATCAGAGATCAAGAAAGTGAAACCTGTCACTAATTCAATTGTATCTCATTAAAATATCTCAAAATGATGGGGGCAAATTCCATGATCTTATTTTTTGTGTCTGTTTGTTTTTGTATTGAGTTTTAATTCAGCTTTCTCAATTTCTCCTTTCACCTTTAGTTCCTAGTGTTTTTCAGCCATTTATATGTTGTCATCTTAAAACTAAGGTTATTCATACTTCTCACAGTAATTTTGTTTCCCACTTCAGATTCTTTCAGCAAGTTACTTTCCATGAAGTACTCTGCACATAAGTCAAATAAGCTGGATGAAAATATATAGCCTTGATGTATTTCCTTCTCCATTTCCTGGAGAAGGAAGTGGCAACCCACTCCAGTGTTCTTGCCTGGAGAATCCCAGGGACGGGGAAGCCTGGTCGGCTGCCGTCTATGGGGTCACATAGAGTCGGACACGACTGAAGTGACTTAGCATAGCACAGCATTTCCTTCCCTATTTTGTACCAGTTCATTGTTCTTTGTCCAATTCCAACTCCTGTGTCTTGACTTGCCTCCAGCCTTCCGTGGAAACAGGGACAGTAGTCTGGTATTCTTATCTCCTTAAGAATTTTCCACAATTTGTTGTGACCCTCACAGTCAAAGGTCTTCCCTGGTGTATCAGATGATAAAGCATCTGCCTGCAATGGGGCAGAACCAGTTTGGTACCTGGGTTTGGAAGATCCCCAGGAGAAGGAAATGGTAGGCTACAGTCCATGGGGTCACAAAGAGTCAGACACGACTGAATGACCTCATTTTCACACACAGTCTAAGCCAGTAAGAGATAATAAAGTAGATGTAGATGACTTTATGAAGCCACCTTGCTTTTTTCTATGATCCAACCTCAATTTAAGGTTTACCTATTAATATTACATGAGTACGACTAACTATAACTGCCTGTTTATATATATATATATATATATATTTTTTTTTTCCTCAGTCTCTCTTTTTCAAGCTATCATCTACATATTTTTACGTTCCTGGGCATTTGCCACCTTCTTATACAAGAATTAAATTATTATCATGCCAGTCTCTGGCCTTTGACACCTCTGTAAAACAACTAAGTTTCCAGGACAGAATGAATCTGTGCTCTGGGAAAACGTCAGGACATTTTGATAAATAGCTAGATATTTTCAGGAACTGACTGATTTTGAGAAAAATTCCTGTACCATCACTTATCTGGAAAAGAACTATGTTTCCTCATGTTGATGAGAATTTCTCATTAGCAGAAATTTTAGGAAAAATAAATGTGCTTATTGGAATGTTCATGTTAGTGAAGTACCAATTATGTGAGTATGTATGTAGCCTCCCATCAGACAGATTAATTTATGTCAAGCAAATTTGTTGTTTCACCAGCATGTCTAAAAGAATTACCTAGTTTGCCTAGAAAGGAAATCAAAACTTCTGATTTGACAGAAAATAAAAGAGCACATTGAGTGCAACTCTCTCCATGGAAGCATCACAAATAACCCTTCTATAAAGGCAACAGTTCCTCCAGAGCATCAAATGAATATTAGCAGACGATCTTGCTTAAGAGAGACTATATGAAAAGTAGACATAACTGGGAAGAACGGAGGGAAGATGGGAGAAGGAGGACGAGACAAATAGAAACAAATATGTGTCCTGGGTTAGGATTTGGAGAAGCAAGGAATAGATTGAGGATTCAGATAAGTCACCTCACTAAACTTAAATTTCTTTTGACTGAAAGGAAGCAAGGTGAAGAAGATGATGACATTTAGTTTGTCTAGAGTGAGAATCAAATAGAGAATGTGTTGTGTGGTCCTGCATCCCCCAAACTGCAATGCAGGTCAAGTAGTGTGCATAGGGCCTGGAAGATGAAACATGAGGTTAGAAAGCCAACCTGGGAGGGTTGGTTTTTGACTATGTGGAGACGGAATGTTGGATCTGTGATGACAAGGTGTGTAGAAAGGAATGGCTTTTGAAAATTCCCAAACTGACAAAGAAGCAGGACCTTAGGGGTCAAGTCACCCAGCGAGGTGGTGAGAGTATTGAATTTTCCCCTCTTGCCACATACTAAGACCTACTATCAGATGATAGAAAAGACTAGCCAGAACTACCACCCATGCTTCTGCCACCACAAGCTAGAAGATGATCGCATTAGCGCCATATCATTTCTGCCTGTGATTGCTGGCTTCTCAGAAAAACTGACACCACCAGGGTTCCAAAACTCCAAGCACCTGTAAAATGTGATGGCTTTTTCAAAGATCTGCTTCACTAGCTGACCGTCTGGCAGGAGAAAAAGAAGTCTCTGTTTTGAGTAAGGCACTCCATAAATTTCAATTATTATAGGAAATATATATTTTTAAAATATAGTGACAATTTAACTGTGTTAACATAGGTAGCTAAAACTGACTTTAAAATTGAGATAATATGCTGCTGAAATATTTTTCTATTCTTAAGTTGAGAAGAGCTGGATATTAAGACATTTTAAGTGTAACAAATTTAAGTTTTAAGTTCCCCTAGCAACTTGGAACCAGAGAGAAATCCTGAAGCACTTAAAGGAGTATATGGTGTGGATATATAATATATTGTTACATGAGGAAATAATTCAAATATTTAAATATTTAAAACTATTAGTGGAGGTGTATTATTTGAGGCTATTATCTTTGTATGTTTAAAGGAACGATATTTTGAGTCTGGCTATGTTTCTCTATTTTACCTTGGTTTGAAAGGTCACTAATAATGTTCTTCTTTGGTTTTAGTTGAAGTTATCTCATAATCCAAATGTTAAGCGATACTATCCCCAAGTTTTACTAAGAATGGAAAGAAGAGTTGGCACTAAAAATATCTCTCCAGTACCTTCATTAGTTTGAGATTACAAGATGAAGCATGCTAAAGGAAGGAGTAATGTGGATGATCATATCTCTTGGATTCTTCCCGAAACTAGAGGAGAGTGTGTATTTTCAGCCTTCACAATTCTAAGTGTGTCTTTCATACGAAATTCTTCTACAAGCCACATAGTTGCTAGTGCAAGTGTCCCAACTCAAAGTGATTTTTTTCTTCATCATCAATGTCAGTTAGACTGAAAGAGCAAAGTGTGATAGATCAAACTGATGTTTAAAATCTGTTGATCTTTTTACATCAGCATTCACAGAGCAACTACAATCAAGCAAACGGTCACAGGGAGAATTTTGTTACTATGACTATTTCTGTTTCTCAGTACCACATCATATCTCTTTTGCAGATACATGATTTTGACTGATGATCAGCCTTGTACCTTTACAGTTAGATACAGCAATATGTCAGCCCCTGAAGATATTTTCCCTAAACTGCAACTGGGAGGCATGGTTCCCAGTGCAAACAATACTGATGCATTTACTACTTCTCTTTCAAGGTCAACTCATCAGCCATCTTTCATATGATTACATATAATTTCTTTCATATAATTACTATTTACAACTGATCTCCCAAGTAGGAACCTGATCATGCAGGATACTGTAGATTAAAATTTATGTTGGTGATGCCAACAAATTCCTACATTTCTCTTATTTCAATATTAAATTTACATCTTCACCTTCATAGTTTCACTTTCTACTCTGAAATAATTAAGAGGAATATGAGGCTTTATCTCAATGCCTGTGTTTATATAAATGTGCATTTGTATAAACTGCCGGGCTTTTGAATGGCCCTCTGAATTATATTCATCCATTGCAGTGAATTTTAATTCATTGAATCCTGAAAGTCTGATGTTCACACATGTCATCTTCTGTTTGACCACTCCAATTTACCTTCCTTCATAGACCTAGCATTCTAGGTTCCTATGAAATATCGTTCATTACAGCATCAAACTGTACTTTTATCCATAGTCATATCCACAATTATGTGTTGTTTTTCCTTTGGCTCCATCTCTTCTTTTTTAGTGATTTCCAGAAGCATAGAGGACACCGACAAACCTGGAGAGTTTACCTTTCAGTGTCCTATCTTTTTGGCTTATCATATTGTTCATGGGGTTTTCAAAGCAAGAATACTGAAGTGCTTTTCCATTTCCCTTCTCCAATGAACCACATTTTGCCAGAATTCTCCACCATGTTCAATCCATCCTGGGTGGCCCTACATGGCATGTCTCATAGTTTCATTGAGGTAGACAAGGCTGTGATCCATTTGATCAATTTGGTTAGTTTTCTGTGATTGTGGTTTTCATTCTGTCTGCCCTCTGATGGATAAGGATAAGAAGGCTTGTGGAAACTTCCTGATGGGAGAGACAGACTGTGAGTGAACCTAGGCCCTGTTCAGGCCTAATTATGGTATGAGTAATGAAAGTAATTGGGACCTTCTTCAAAAGGACTTGAGCAGGCACTCTTGTATTCAATGCATCCCATTCTTGGACCATGCCTCTGCTGGAGACTCCTAGACACTCACAAGCAAGTCTGACTCAGTCTTTTGTGGGGACACTGCCCTTACTCTTGGCTCCTGGTGGACACAAGGTTTTGTTTGTGCCCTCCAACAGTCTGTTTAAGTCCTGTGGAAGTTCTATAATTAAATCAACTGGCCTCCAAAGTCAAATTCCCTGAGGGTTCTCAATCCCTTTGCCAGATCCGCAGGTTGAGAAATCTCTAGTGGTCCTAAAACTTCCTTACCTGTACAAGAATTTCTTTAGAATAATTACCCTGCAATTTATGGATTGTGCACTAGGCCACTTTTTGGTGGGTTGAAATGTTACCTCCTCTGAGAGGGCTTATATCACAAACTGCATGAACAAGGTCTGTAGCAGACAGAGCCTCTCTTCCATGTTAGGCCATTGCTGACCCATGCTTCTGCAAGAGACACTCAATCACTCAAAAGCAGTTCTGACTCTGTCTTTGTGCGTTCCTTGGGTATAGGTGCACAAAATATTTTATTGAGCACTCTCAGTGTGGCTGGTAAGTATTGATTTTAAATGGAAATTCACCCCTTCTACAATCTTGTTGGGTCTTTTCCTTTGCCATGGACATGTATTTTTATTGTTGTTGTTGTTGTTGTTGTTTTTCTTTTTGGTGGGACCCAACATTCTCCTGTCAATGATCATTCAGCAGAAAGCTGTAATTTTGGATCTCTCACAGGAAAAGATGAATTGAAACCCTTCTACTTTGCCATCCTCACTTACTCATGGGCACAAACCGGCAAAGGGCAAAATGTCTACATCCCACCTCTGAAATTTCTTCACCTTTCTGCACTGTCAGATAGGCTAGAAGCCCATGGACAGAGCGAAGGTCACCTCCTCTCTTCTAGGATGTCTGTCTTTTCACAATGAAGAATCCTACCTTATCATGTCATTTGTCTCACATGATGATATTATTTGTGACGTGTAAAGAGAGAATGTGCTTTTTGATGGGCTGACCCAAGGCAGCACTATCCCAGAGCCTTCCTCTAATATTGAAAACTTCTCCAGTGCAGTATTTTATCTTTCTGTTCCTCCTCCTTCCAGTCTCTACTCTTTTCTGAAGGACCTTCACCTCTTCACAGACTTAGATCCAGTTATAGCCATATCCACCATTTCGACAGGCCAGCCCAGTTATCATAGACTGAAAGGTCCACAGGTTATGCTTTAAAAGCCCCACACCACTGGATTTACACTGGATGAGTCCTCAAGCCTTCCACATACATTTTATGTACACACACACATCAACACAGCAGACACTGTGAGCTTCTTTATGTCTCTTGATGTAAGCCCAAATTTGTGAACACACTGTTCTGTGTTGTCACTGGCCATTCTTTCCTCATTCCTGTCTTGAACAGGATGACCTCAGAGATGCATGGGCCAGTCTCCCACACTCTGTGGATGCCTGGTGCAGCCTTCTGCTTGCTCCATATCTCACGGTCTGTAACATTCATTTCTGTCAGCTGTGGTTGGACACAATCCACACAGAAAATCACACAAACGTGGGCAACAAGCTCATGTGGGTAGGCACACAAATGTTTAAGGCACGTGGAAACATAAGCAAACAGTGAATATAGATGTTTCCAGTGCTTCATATGAAATACAGCTATTTCCATTTTCTTATAGGAAAATCTCCATTCTAAGCTGAAATATGAAGTATAGAGAAGTCCAAGTTCCATGATGGAGACTTAGCACCTAGGTTTTCATGCAGTACATTCAAACCATTCCCCACTTCATGGAATCAATCCTTTGTTTTGGTATATATTATTAGAAATGCAGCAAACTCCTTACTTCACTTAAAAAAAGGGGTGCCCAGATTTTCATTTGTACAATAGAGATAATTCCATTTTCATAAGGGTTTTCCATATCTTCAGAAACCATTGCCAAGATTGTCCTATGTGAAATATCCAGAACTTCACATTTAATGGTAGAAAACCACCATCTAGATAGATATGAAGGATGGACAAGTCCAAATTTCACATAAGAAAAAGAGGTTCAAGATTTTCATAAAGTGAGATAAAAACTGTGATATATCATGGAGGAAAACAAGCATCACTATATTTGCATGTAAAAATATAGGTACTTCTACATTTGAGATCAGTTCAGTTCAGTCTCTCAGTCGTGTTCAACTTTAATGACCCCATGTACTGCAGCATGTCACGTGTCCGTGTCTATCACCAACACCCAGAACCTCTGTAAACTCATGTCCATCAAGTTGATGATGCCATCTAACCATCTAATCCTCTGTCGTCCTCTTCTCTTATTGCCTTCAATGATTCCCAGCATCAGGGTCTTGTCCAATGAGTCCATTCTTCACATCAAGGGCCAGACTATTGAAGTTTCAGCTTCAGGATTAGTGCTTCCAATGTATATTCAGGACTGATTTACTTTAACATCCTTGCAGTGGAAGTGACTCTCAAGAGTCTTCACCAACACCACATTTTAAAAGCATCAATTCCTTTCATATGAAACGAGTTGCCAGTCCAGCTTCGATACACGATACTGGATGCTTGGGGCTGGTGCACTGGGATGACCCAGAGGGATGGTATGGGGAGGGAGGAGGGTTCAGGATGGGGAACACATGTATACCTGTGTCGGATTCATTTTGATATTTGGCAAAACTAATACAATTATGTAAAGTTTAAAAAATAAAAAATAAAAATTTCAAAAAAAGGAAAAAAAAAAGAAAGAAAGAAATTGTATTGGTGAAGGGTTTTTCACTTGTTAGGCCAATGTTTGTTGCTAAGTTTCCATATCCCTTACCTGCTGTGTCCCTGACAGTGTATTTATTAATATAATTGGTGTAAGTAGTAGCTTTAATGTTTGTAACCTTGGACCCTTGAGTTAATTATTTTTCTTGTTGTAGCCCACCACACCTTTACCCTATAGGAATGCAACTTTATCTAATGCTTTTGGATGGTGGCACCTGACTAATCACCTTCAGAGAAAAATAAGTTTTCTGAAGAAATGATCTTAAAATGTTAACAGTCCTCTGGGCCAGAAGATGATGCAAATCACCTAAACTTTTGCATGTGATAAGTTTGCAGGAAGAAAGCCTGGCTTACTGTATGACTCTACCCTTTCCCCCATTATCCTCTATGCATAACTTAAGGTATAAAAACTACTTTGGAAAATAAAGTGTGGGCCTTGTTCACCGAAAAAATAAATAAATAAATAAATAAAAGCATCAATTCCTCCATGCTCAGCTGTCTTTCCAGTCATGACCTCTGGAAAAACCATAGCTTTAACCAGGTGGACCTTTGCTGGCAAACAATGTCTCTGTTTTTGAATATGTTGTCTAGGTAGTTCCCGGCTTTTCATCCAAACAGTAAGTACCATTTAATTTCATGGCTGCAGTCACAATCTCCAATAATTTTGGAGCCCCCCAAAATAAAGTCTTTTGGTATTTTCATTGTTTCTCCATCCATTTGCTAAGCAATGATGAGACCAGTTATCATGATCTTACTTTTTGAATGTTGAGTATTAAACCACATTTTTCACTCTTTTTCATTTTCATCAAGAGCTTCTTTACATTTCTTCACTTTTTGCCATAAGAGTGATTTCGTCTAAGTATCTGAGGCTGTTGATATTTCTCCCAGCATTCTTGATTCATGCTTGTGCTTCTTCAAGCCTGGCATTTAGCATGTTGTACACGACATATGAACTATGGACGGAGGTTTGTGACATTGTACAGGGAACAGAAATCAAGACCATCCCCAGCACAAAGAAAAAGGAAAAAAAAAAAAAAAAAGCAAAGCGGCTGTCTGAGAAGGCCTTACAAAGAACTGTTAAAGAAGACAAGACAAAAGCAAAGGAGAAAAGGAAAGATTTATCTATTTCAATGCAGAGTTACAAAGAATATCATGGAGTGTTAGAAAGTCTTCCTTAGCAATCAATGCAAAGAAATAGAGGAGAACAATAGAATGGGAAAGACTAGAGTCTATTCAAAAAATTAGACATACCAAGGGAACATTTCTTGCCAAAATGGCCTCAATAAAGAACAGAAATGGTATGGACCTATCAGAAGCAGAAGATATTAAGAGGTCTCAAGAATACACAGAAGAACTATACAAAAAAACATTTTCATGACCTAGATAATCACAATGGTGTTATCACTTAGTCTCACCTAGAGCCAGACATCCTGGAATGAGAAGTCAAGTGGGCCTTAGGAAACATCACTATTAACAAAGCCAGTGGAGGTGATGGAATTCCAGTTCAGCTGTGAGAAATCCTAAAAGATGATGCTGTGAAAGTTTTGCACTCAATATGTTAGCAAATTTGGAAAATTCAGCGGTGGTCACAGGACTGGAAACAGTCAGCTTTCATTCCAATCCCAAAGAAAGCCAATGCCAAAGAATGCTCAAACTATCGCACAATTGCGCTCACCTCACACACTAGTAAATAATGCTCAAAATTCTCTAAGTCAGAGTTCGATATGTGTGACCATGAAGTCCTAGATGTTTAAAGTGGTTTTAGAAAAGGCAGACGAACCAGACATCAAATTGCCAACATCAAGGCAATGGCACCCCCACCTCAGTATTCCTGCCTGGAAAATCCCATGGATGGAGGAGCCTGGAAGGCTGCAGTCCATGGGGCCACCGAGGGTCAGACACGACTGAGCGACTTCATTTTCACTTTCAGGTATTGGAGAAGGAAATGGCAAACCACTCCAGTGTTCTTTCCTGGAGAATCGCAGCGATGGGGGAGCCTGGTGGGCTGCCGTCTATGTGGTCACACAGAGTCAGACACGACTGAAGTGATTTAACAGCAGCAGCGGCAGCTACTATCATCAAAAAAAGCAAGAGAGTTCCAGAAAAATATCTATTTCTGCTTGTTTGACTATGCCAAAGCCTTTGACTGTGTGGATCACAATAAACTATGGAAAATTCTGAAAGAGATGGGAATACCAGACCACCTGACCTGACTCCTAAGAAACTTGTATGCAGGTCTGGAAGCAACAGCTGGAGCTGGAGATGGAACAGCATTTTGGTTCCAAATAGGAAAAGGAGTATGCCAAGGCTGTATATTGTCACCCTACTTATTTAACTTAAATGTAGAGTACATCATGAGAAAAGCTAGGCTGAAAGAAACACAAGCTGGAAGCAAGATTGCTGGAAGGAATATCAATAATGTCAGATACGAAGACAACACCACACATAGGGCAGAAAGTGACGAACAACTAAAGAGCTTCTTGATTAAAGTGATGAGGAGAGTGAACAATTTGGCTTAAACCCCAGCATTTACAAAAACTAAGATCATGGACTCTGGCCCCATCATTTCATGCCAAATAGAATGAAAAATGGTGGAAACAGTGCCTGACATTATTTTAATTTTTATTTATTTTTTTGGTGCGTCTCCAAATCACTTCAGATGATGATTGAAGCCATTAAATTAAAAATGCTTACTCCTTGGAAGGAATGTTATCACCAACCTAGACAACATATTAAAAAGCAGAAACATTAGTTTGCCAACAAAGGTCTGTCTAGTCAAGGCTATGGTTTTTCCTGTAGTCATGTATGGATGTGTTATTTGGACTATAAAGAAAGTTAAGAACCAAGAATTGATACTTTTGAAATGTGATGTTAGAGGAGAGTCTTGAAAGTGCCTTGGACTGCAAGGAGGTCCAATGAGTACATCCTAGAAGAGATCAGTCCTGGGCTTTCACTGGAAGGATTGATGTTGAAGCTGAAACTGAAATACTTTGGCCACCTGATGCAAGCAATTGACTCATGGAAAAGCTTCTGATACTTCAAAATATTGAGGGCAGGAAGATAAAGGGATGGCAGAGGATGAGATGGTTAGATAGCATCTCCAACACAATTGACATGAGTGGGTAAACTCAAGGAGCTGGTCACGGACAAGGAGGCCTGGCATGCTGTGGTTCATGGGGTCACAAAGAGTTGGACACCACTGAACTATTGAAGTGAACATTACATACAATTTAAATAAGCAGGGTGACAGTATGCAGCCTTGTCATACCCTTTTCCTTTTGGGAAGCATTCAGTTGTTTTACATTCAGTTCTAACTGTTGCTTCTTGAGCTGAAACAGATTTCCTGGAGGCAGGTAAGGTGATCCGGTATTCCTATCACTTTAAGAATTTTCCAGTTTGTTTTGATCCACACAGTCAAAAGCTTTGGTATAAACAATGAAGAAGAAATAGATTTTCCCCACCTTTGGAGCTCTCTTGTCACTTTGATAACCCCACACATGTTGGATATTTGATTATTAGTTCCTCTGCCTTTATTAAATCCAGCTTGAACATCGGGGATTTCATGGTTCATGTACTGTTGAAGCCTGGCTTGGAGAATTTTGAACATTACTTTGCTTCCGTTTTAGATGAGGACAATTGTATGGTTGTGTGAACAGTTTTTGGAATTGCCTGTCTATGGAATTGGATGAACTTTCCCAGTTCTGTGTCCACTGTTGAGTTTTCCAAATTTGCTGGCATATTGAATGAAGCATTCCCATAGCTATGAAATAACTCAAGTAGAATTCCATCAATTCCACAAGCGTTGTTCATAAGGATGCTTCATAAGGACTCCTTGACTTCACATTCTAAGATGTCTGGCTCTAGGTGCGTGGTCATTTTGGCTATCTGGTTCATGAGTACTTTCTTTGTGCAGTTCTTCTGTGAGCGCTGAAGAATTGATGCTTTTGAACTGTGGTGTTGGAGAAGACTCTTGAGAGTCCCTTGGACTGCAAGGAGATCCAACCAGTCCATTCTGAAGATCAGCCCTGGGATTTCTTTGGAAGGAATGATGCTAAAGCTGAAACTCCAGTACTCTGGGCACCTCATGTGAAGAGTTGACTAATTGGAAAAGACTCTGATGCTGGGAGGGATTGGGGGCAGGAGAAGAAGGGGACGACAGAGGATGAGATGGCTGGATGGCGTTACTGACTCGATGGACGTGAGTCTGAGTGAACTCCGGGATTTGGTGCGGACAGGGAGGCCTGGCATGCATGGGGTGCTGTGATTCATGGGGACACGACTGAGCGACTGATCTGATCTGTGTATTCTTGCCACCTCTTCTTAATATCTTCTGCTTCCATTAGGTCCGTGAAGTTTCTGTCTTTTATTTTGACCAACTTTGCATGAAATATTTCCTCGGTATCTCTAATTTTTTAGAGAGACTTCAAGTCATACCCATTCTATTATTTTTCTCTATGTCTTTGCATTGATCACTGAGGAAGCCTTTCTTAAGGGATTTGACGTAGGTTATACCTGAATAGTCTAATGTTTTTCTCTACTTTAAAATTTTAAGTCTGAATTTGGCAATAAGGAATTCATGATTTGAGCCATAGTCAGGTCACCATCCTGGTTTTGCTGACTACATATTGCTTCTCCATTTTGGCTGCAATGTGATGTCAGTCCTGAACTTACGGTGAATCCATGAGTAGAGTCTTCTCTTGTGTTGGTGGACCAGGGTGCGTGCTATATGTTGTGTGTTCTCTTGGAAGAACTCTGTTAGACTTTGACTGGATTCCTTTTGCACTCTAATGCCAAATTTGTCTGTTATTCCAGGTATCTCTTGATTTTCTACATTTGCATTCCATTCCTCTATGGGGAAAATGATGTCTTTTTTTGGATGTTAGTTCTAGATGGTCTTTCAAGTCTTCATACAAATGTTCCACTTCAGCTACTTCAGCATAACTGGTCAGGACACAGACTTGGTTTACTGTGCTGTTGAATGGTTTGTCTTGGAAATGAAGAGAGATCCTTCTTCTTCTTACACATTTTGTGATCTGTCAGCTTCATCTCTTCATCAACTGTGGAAGAACACACAACCACGCAGAAAAATATACAGAAAAGAGTCAACAATCTCACATATACAGACACAAATTAATATTCAAGACACAGGAAACAGGTAAACAGGAAACATAGGTGTTTCTGTAGCTGCAGAACCCGTTCTTTGTATGAAATATAGAGATTTCCAGGTTTTTATGGTAAAATCTCCATTCTGATCGCAAATACTATATCAGTTCAGTTCAGTTCAGTCACTCAGTTGTGTCTGACTCTTTGCGACCCCATGAATTGCAGCACGCCAGGCCTACCTGTCCATCACCAACTCCTGGAGTTCACTCATACTCAAGTCCATTGAGTGGGTGATGCCATCCAGCCATCTCATCCTCTGTCTTCCCCTTATCCTCCAGCCCTCAATCCCTCCCAGCATAAGAGTCTTTTCCAATGAGTCAACCAACTCTTCACAAGAGGTGGGCAAAGCACTGGAGTTTCAGCTTTAGCATCGTTCCTTCCAAAGTAAACAGGACTGATCTCCTTTAGAATGGACTGGTTGGATCTCCTTGCAGTCCAAGGCACTCTCAAGAGTCTTCTCCAACACCACAGTTCAAAAGCATCAATTCTTCAGGACTCAGCTTTCTTCACAGTCCAACTCTGACATCCGTACATGACTACTGGAAAAACCATAGCCTTGACTAGGTGGAAATTTGTTGACAAAGTAATGTCTCTGCTTTTCAATATGCTATCTAGGTTGGTCATAACTTTTCTTCCAAGGAGTAAGCGTCTTTTAATTTCATGGCTGAAATCACCATCTACAGTGATTTTGGAGCCCCTCAAAATAAAGTCTGACACTGTTTCCACTGTTTCCCCATCTATTTCCCATGAACTGATGGGGCCAGATGCTATGGTTTTAGTTTTCTGAATGTTGAGCTTTAAGGCAACATTTTCACTCTCCTCTTTCACTTTCATCAAGAGGCTTTTGAGTTCCACTTGACTTTCTCCCGTAGAAGTCCAAAATTCTAGATGGAAAATTTGCACCTAAGTTGTGATACAGCTGATACAGAACATTACATATTTCATCAAACAAACTCTTTGTTTTGATATATGTTTGAGAAATGCAAACACTCTCTATGAAGAAACAGTGGTGTCCAGATTTTCATTTGTGAAATAGAATTGAAATTTCATACGGGTTCTTCTTATCTTCAGATCGAAGATTCAAATCTTCAGTGCCATGGTTTTCATATGTGAAATATACATATGTCCACATTTAATGGTAGAGAACCACCGCCCAGATTTTCATGCATGAGGTGGAGAGAATTCCACCTTTCATGTAAGAAGAACAGCTTCCATATTTTCATGAAGTGAAAAAGAAATGCAATATATCATGTGGTAAATCCAGCATCGTTATATTGGCATGTAAAAATATAGGTGATTCTACATTTGTGTTTAGTTCAGTTCAGTTTCTGGATCTTGTCCAACTCTGCGACCCCACGGACTGCAGCACGCCATGCTTCCCTGTCCATCAACAATTCCTTGAGCATACCCAAACTCGTGTCCATCGAGTAGGTGATTCCATCCAACCACCTCATCTTCTGTCATCCTCTTCTTCTCCTGCCTTCAATCTTTCCAAGCGTCAGGGTCTTTTCAAATGCGTCATTTATTTGAATCAGGTGGCCAAATTATTGGAGTTTCACCTTCAAAATCAGTCCTTCCAATGAATAATCAGAAACGATTTCCTTTAGCCACCTTAAGGCCAAGAGACCCTTAAGAATCTCCACCAAAAGCACAGATTAAAAGCATCGATTCTTCCACCTTCAGCTATCTTTAGACTCCAAATCTCACATCCATACATGACTGCTAGAAAAGCCATATCTTTGACTATGTGAGCCTTTGTTGGCAAAGCAATGTCTCTGCTTTTCAGTATGCTGTCTAGTTTGGTCATAGCTTTCTTCCAAGGAGGATGTTTTAATTTCATGGTGAAGTCAACATCTGAAGCAATTTTGGACCCACCAAAATAATGTCTTTTGCTCTTTCCATTGTTTCTCCATCCCTTTACTAATCAGTGATTGTATCAGAAGTCATGATCTTAGTTCTTTGAATATTGAGATTTTAAGCCAGATTTTTCACTCTTCTCTTTCATTTTCATCAAGAAGCTCTTTAGTTCTTCTTCATTTTCTGCCATAAGGCTGATGTCGTCTACTTCTCTGAGTTTATTGATATTTCTCCCAGCAGTATTATTTAAAGCCTGTGCTTCATACAGCCTGGCATTTCTCATGTTGCACATTGCATTGAAATTAAATAAGCAGGGTGACAATATACAGCCTTGGTATAATCCTTTCCTTATTTGAAAGCACGCTGTTGCTCCATAGCCTGTTGCTTCTTCACCTGGGTACAGATTTCTCAGGAGGCAGGTCAAGTGGTCAGTTTTCCCAGCACTTTGAATGTATTTAACAATTTTTTCTGATCCCCTCAGTCAAAGGCTTCTGTATAAAGAATGAAACAGGTCTTTTTTTATATATCTTACTTTTTTGATGACCCCATGGTTGTTGGCAATTTGATCTTTTGTTCCTCACACTTTTCTAAATTCAGCTAGAACATGTGGAAGCTCATTGTTCAGGAACTGCTGAAGCCCAGATTGGAGAATTTTGAGCATTACTTCTCTCCCATTTGACATGGAGGAAAATGTGTGATAGTGGACATTCTTTGGTAATGCCTTTCTTTAGGATTGGACCGAAAACAGATATTTTCCAGTCCTGTTTCAACTGGTGAGTTTTTCAAATGTCCTGGCATATTGAATGTAGCACTTTCATAGAATCATCGGTTAGTCTGTGAAATAGGTCTACTGGAATTCCATCAGCTCCACTAGTTTTCTCCATAGTGATGATTCATAAGGATGGCTTGATTTCACATTCCAAGATGCCTGGCTCTAGGGGAGCGATCATCGTGGATATCTGGATATTGAAGATCCTTTTTGTATAGTTCTTCTGTGTATTATTTACACCTCTTCTTGATACATTCTGCTTCTGTTAAGTCAGTACCACTTCTGTTCTTTATTTCGACCATCTTTGCATGGAATGTTCCCGTGGTATCTCTAATTTTCTTGAACATATCTTGTCTTTGCCATTACATTATTTTCCTCTGTTTCTTTGCATTCTTCACTAAAGTCAGCTTTCTTATCTCTCCTTCCTCTTCTTTGTAATTCTGCATTCACATGGATATATCTTTGTCTTTCTCCTTTGCTTTCGCTTCTCTTCTTTTCTCAGTAACTTGTAAGGTATATTCAGACACCCATTTTGTCTTTTTGCAGTTTTTTTTTTTTTTTTCTTGAAGATGGTCTTGATCACTGCCTTTTGTACACTTTCACAAACCTCTGTCCATAGTTACTCAGAAACCCTTTCTATCAGATCTAATCTCTTGAATCTTTTGTCACTTTCACTGTGTAATCAAAAGGGTTATGATTTAGATTCTACCTGAAAATTCTAGTGGTTTCCCCACTTTTTTTCAATTTAAGCCTGAAATTGGCAACAAGGAGATCATGATCTGAGCTACAATAGATCCCAGTCTTGTTTTGCTGAGTGTATTTAGTTACTCCATGTTTGGCCACAAATAAAAGAATCAATCTGATTTCAGTATGAGCATCTGGTAATGTCCTTGTGTAGAGTCTTCTCTGGTGTTCCTGGAAGTGAGTGCTTTGTATGAGCCGTGTGTTCCCTAGGCAAAACTCTATTTCTTTTCAGTGGTTTCATTTTGTCATCCAGGGCCATATTTGCGTGCTACTCCTGGTATCTCTTGACTTCCTATTTTGAATCCCATTCCCCTGTGATGAAAAGGACATATTTTATGCATGTATGTTCTATAAGTTCTTGTAGGTCTTCATAGAAAAAGCTATTACTTCATTTCCTTCAACATTACTATTACTTATAGTGTCATAGAACTAGATGACTGTAATATTGTTTGTTTTGAAAATGAACAGGGATCATTCTATCATTTTTGAGATTGCCTCCAAGTACTACATTTCAGACTCTTTGTTGACTATGGCCACTACTCCATTTTTTCTAAGAGCTTCATGCCCACAGTAGTAGACATAGTGGTCATTTGAGTCAAATTCACCCATTCCAGTCCATTTTAATTCACTGATTCCTAAAATGTTGATGCTCACTCTTGGCACCCCCTGTTTGACCCCTTGCAATTCTCCGTAATTCATGGACATAACCTTCCAGGTTCCTATGCAACATTACTCTTTTTTAAATTTAAATATATTTATTTTAATTAGAGGCTAATTACTTGAAAATATTGTACTGGTTTTGCCATACATCAACATGAATCCGCCACGGGTGTACACATGTTCCCCATCCTGAATCCCCCTCCCACCTCCCTCCCCATACCGTCCCTCTGGGTCATCCCAGTACTCCAGCCCCAAGCTTCATGTATCCTGCATCCTGCATCGAACCTTGACTGGCAGTTCTTTTCTTATATGATATTATATATGTTTCAATGCCATTCTCCCAAATCATCTGCCCCCTCCCTCTCCCACAGGGCCCAAAAAACTGTTCTACACATTTGTGTCTCTTTTGCTCTCTCACATACAGGGTTATCATTACCATCTTTCTAAGTTCCATATATATGCATTAGTATATTGTATTGGAGTTTTTCTGTCTGGCTTATGTCACTCTGTATAATAGGCTCCAGTTCCATCCACCTCATTAGAACTGATTCAAATGAATTCTTTTTAATGGCTGAGTAATACTCCATTGTGTATTTGTACCACAGCTTTCTTACCCATTCATCTGCTGATGGTCATCTAGGTTGCTTCCATGTCCTGGCTATTAGAATCAGTGCTGTGATGAACATTGGGGTACACGTGGCTCTTTCAATTCTGGTTTCCTCAGTGTGTATGCACAGCAGTGGGATTGCTGGGTTATATGGCAGCATTACTCCTTATAGCATCGGACTTCATTCCATCACCAGTCATATCTACAACTGGGTGCTGTTTTTTCTCTGGTTCCATGCCTTCATGGAACAAGAATTTTCTTTCTGTAGTTTCTTCTCAACTGATCTCCTGTAGCATATCAGGCACCTGCCACCCTTGGGAGTTCTTCTTTCTGTATGGTATATTTTGCCATAGCATCCTGTTAACGGCTTTCTCAAAGCAGGGATACTGAAGAGGTGTTCCATTTCCTTCTCCAAGGACCTCGTTTTGTCAGAACCCTTCACCATGACCCGTCTATCTTGGGTGGCCCTACACCCACGACTCATAGTTTCATTGAGTTAGACAAGGCTATGGACCATGTGATCAGTTTGGATAGTTTTCTGTGATTATGATTTTCATTCTCTTTACCCTCTGATGAATAAGAATAAGAGGCTTGTGGAAACTTCCTTATGGGAAAGACTAACTGAGGGGGAATCTGATTCTTGTTCTGATGGACAGGGCCATGTTTGGTTCAGTTTTGTGGCTCAATCATGTTCAAATCTTTGTTGATTTGAACAAGCTCCACATAAACTGGAGCTTGCCAGGAATCCCTGTTGGTCACCATCTCACTAAGTTTACTCAGTCTCATATCCATTGATTCAGTGATTCCATCCAATCTTCTCATCCTGTGTTGTCCCTCCTCCTCCTGCCTTGAACCTTTCCCAGCATCATGATCCTTTCCAATGTGTCAGTTCTTCACATCGTGTGACCAAAGTATTGGAGTTTCACCATTAGCCCCAGTCCTTGCAAAGAATATTCAGGATTGATGTCCTTTAGGATGGACTGGTTGGATTTCTCCTAGCCATCCAAGAGACTCTCAAGAGCCTTCTCCAACACCACAGTTCAAAAGCATTAATTTTCCTGCTCACCTTACATTATAGTTCATCTCTCACCTCCATACATGACTTCTGGATAAACAAAGGCTTTGACTAAATGTATATTTCATGTAAAATTGCTTCATTCAAATTTTCATATCTGAAATATGTACAGTTCATATCTTATAAGACAAATTGTGGCCT
Source organism: Bos taurus (assembly GCF_002263795.3). Classification (NCBI taxonomy): domain Eukaryota; kingdom Metazoa; phylum Chordata; class Mammalia; order Artiodactyla; family Bovidae; genus Bos; species Bos taurus. The sequence goes on from NC_082638.1 coordinate 28,516,821, forward strand.
GGTTTCCACATGTGAAAGGAACAAAAATCCGACTTTGCCATGTCCAAGATTCCTCAGCAGTTTATCTTACGTCAAATATAGAGAATTCACTACCGCATATTGGAGACCCTGCTTGCAGATTTACATACATGAGATATAGAGAATTTCCTATTTCAGTTAGAAACATCTACATCTAGATGGTGAAATAAAAAATATAAGGAATACTATGTTTTAAGCAACTTTGTTAGTATATATTTTTAACTGATGGACAATTATTTTACAGAATTTTGTTTGGTATTAAACTTTAACATTCAGTTGAGAATACCATATTTCATGCAAGAAAGTATGTGCCTTGATTTTTATACATGAAATAACGTGCATTCCATAATTCATGTTAAATTATCAAGGACCCACCTTTTAGTGCATGAATTCCACAGATTTCATCTATCATACTGCAAAGTTCAAAGCTATATTTTCAAAAGGGAAATAGAAACAATTGCATATTTCATGTAACAAAAACTGTGCTCAGTTTTTGGTCCTGGAAATACGGAGAATTTCATCTTTAATATAGGAAAATGGACACCCAGATTTTCTAATGGCATGTCCCATAAGGACATGTATACCCTCATTTTCACATTTGAAATGTACAATACTCTGTATTACATGTAAACATCGTTGTATTAAAATTTGCTTCCTGAATAATTGAATCTCTCATAGATTAAGAAGTGAAATATCCACCCAGACTTTCATAAATGAAATGGAGAGATATTCGTAATTCATAAAGAAGCATTTAATTTTTCTAAGGGGATATAGAAAATTCCATATTTCAGGTACAAAAATCTCCTCCTGATTGACATATATGAGACAGAGTTTTTGCTGGTTTTCAGTTGACTGACCAGTTCCAACACTGTAACACCGTGGACAGCATCACTGCAGCCTTCCCAACCCTTCCCTGTTTCCAACACTTTGCTCAGACTCACCTTTGTTGAGTCAAGAGATTCCAGGATGGACGTCCAAGCAACTCAACTTCTGTTGCCTTCTTCTCCTTCACTCAGTCTTTCCCACATTAGAGCCAATAATGTTTCATGACAAGTTAGAGTGGCAGTCTTTTCTCATGAGTCCTTTAGCCAAAATATTGGAGCTTGAGCTTCAGCATCAGACCTTCCAATGAACATTTACAGTTAGTTTCTTTTAGGATTGACTGGGTTGAACGCCTGCTGTTCAAGGGACTCTCAGTAGTTGCCTTCAGGACAGGGTTCAAACCTCAGTTTTGATACTCAGGCTTCTTTATAGTCGAACTCTCACATCCATACATCGGCTCAGATCAGTTCAGTTCATTCTCGCAATCATATCCAACTCTTTGTGACCACATGGACCACAGGAGTCCAGGTCTCCCTGTCCATCACCAACTCCCAGAGTCTACACAAACTCATGCCCATTGAGTCTGCTATGCCAGCCAACCATTTCATCCTCTGTCATCCCCTTGTCCTCCTTCCCTCAATCTTTCCCAGCATCAGGGTCTTTTCCCATGAGTCAGCTCTTCTTATCAGTTGGGCAAAGTATTGGAATTTCAGCTTCAACAGCAGTTTTTCAAAGGAACATCCAGGGACTGAACTCCTTAAGATGGAATGATTGGATCTCCTGCAGCCCAAGGGTTTCTCAAGAGTCTTCTCCAAAATCACAGTTCAAAAGCATCATTTATTCTTCTCAGCTTTCTATATAGTCCAACTGTCACATTCATATATGACTACTGGAGAAACAGTAGCCTTGACTAGACAGACATTTGTTGGCAAAGTAATGTCTCTGCTTTTTAATAGACAGTGTAGGTTGCTCATAAATTTTCTTTCAAAGAGGAAGCATCTTTTAATTTCATGGATACAGTCACCATCTGCAGGGATTTGGACCCACCATCCACCAATAAAATAAATAAGGTCTAACATTGTTTCCCTATCTATTTGGCATGAAGTGATGGGACCAGATACCATGATCTTAGTTTTCTGAATGTTGAATTTTAAGTCATTTTTTCTCTCTTTTTCACTTTCATCAAGAGACTTTTAGATCTTCCGTTTTTTCTGTCATAAGGGTGGTGTCATCTGCATGTTTATATTTATTGATATTTCTTGGCGCAAGCTTGATTCCAGCTTGTACTTCATACAACCCAGTGTTTCTCATGATGTATTATGCATATAAATTAAATAAGCAGGGTGACAATACAGCCTTGACCTACTCCATTTCCTATTTGAACCAGCCTGCTCTTCTATGCCTTGTTCTAACTGTTTCTTACTGACCTGCATCCAGATTTATCAAGAGACAGCCCAGGTGGTCTGATACTCCCATTTCTTGTAGAATTTTTCAGTTTGTTGTGATCCATAGAGTCAAAGTCTTTGGCATAGTCAATAAAGCAGAAATTGATGTTTTTCTGAAACTCTCTTGCTTTTTCAGAGATCCAGCAGATGTTTGCAATTTAATCTCTAGTTCCTCTGTCTTTTCCAAAACCAGCTTGAACATCTGGAAGTTCACAGTTCACATATTGTTGAAGCCTACCTTGGAGAATTTTGAGTATTACTTTACTAGTGCATGAGATGAAGGCAATTGTGTTGTAGTTTGAGTATTCTTTGGCATTACCTCTCTTTGGGATTGGAATGCAAACTGACATTCCATTCCTGTGGCCATTACTGAGTTTTCCTAATTCACTAGAGCAGCGAGCTGTGGCTCTGTGGCACTGGAACAGCCAGCAGTCAGGAGGAGATATCCCACGTCCAAAGTAAGGAGCAGCGGCTGTACTTTGCAGTAGCAGGAGTGAAGAGATACTGCACATCCAAGGTAAGAGAAATCCCAGTAAGATGGTAGGTGCTGAGAGAGGGCATTAGGGGGCAGAAACACTGAAACCACCATCGCAGAAACTTAACCAATCTATCACATGAACCCCGGCTTGTCTAACTCAGTGGAACTAAGCCATGCTTTGTAGGCTCACACAAGGTGGACATCCATACATATCCCCTGAGGGGGCGGGGGGAGGAAAAACTAGCTTTGCCTGGGGGTGGGGGGAAGGAAAAACCAGCTTTGCCTAAACGGACCTTTGTCAACAAAATGATGTCTCTGCTTCTCAGCACATTGTATCTAGGTTTATCATAGGTTTTCTTCCGTGGAGCTAGAGTGTCCTATTTTCGTGGCTGTAATCACTGTCCCCAATGATTTTGGAGACCAGGAACACTGTCGTCTTTCTATGTTTAACCTTTGTATTTGAAAAACTGCATTTAGCCTTTGTTCTGCATCATTTTATACCCAAGTCCAAACTTGCCTGTTACCCATGTATCTCCTGACTTCCTGTTTTACATCACAGTCAGCTATCATGAAAAGGGCATCTCTTTTGGGTGGTAATTTTAGAAAATCTTGGATGGTTTCCTAAACTATTAAAGTTCCATGATAGCTTCAGTGGTAAAAATTTGAAATGCAGAAATTTGCATTGTTTATCTATGAAAATCTACATTCAAATTTTCATACAAAATTAAGGAATTCCACATGTGCAGTAGGAAGCATAATCATCCTGAATTTCAAAAGTGAATTATAGAGAATAGCAACTTTCAAATAGAATTGACACCTATGTTTTCCTATGTGAAATTTAGAGACTCATATAGGAAAATCTACACCAAAATTCTTATATGTGAAATATAGAGAATTTATATTTCATTTAGGAATAGTGCCCTTGATTTTAATATTTGAAAGATAGGAATTCCATATTTCAAGCAGTCAATCCAACATCTGGATATTCAATGAAATACAGGAAATTCATATTATATGAAAGAAATTTAAAAATCTAGAATTTATTTATATTTTTTAGAAATTATTTATTTATTTATGGCTGCACTTTCTTCATTGCTGTGCACAAAGTTTCTCAAGTTACAGTAGTTGGGGACTACTCTTCATTGCAGTTAGCTAGTGTCTCATGGTACTCCCTTCTATTGCAAACAGAAGCCCTAGGACGCCCAGATTAGGTAGTTGGGGCAAAAAGGGTTATCTACTTTGGTAGCATGTGCCATATCTTCAGACCAAGGATCGAACCCACGTCCCCTGCATTGGCAGGGAAATTCTAAACCCACAGGATCACTGGAGAAACCCAGCAGGCTTTTTTTAAAGTATATATATATTTTTAAATTTCATTTATATTAATTGGGGCCTAATTACTTTAAAATATTGGAGACTAGTCTAAGATGATGGAGGAGTAGGACGGGGAGAACACTTTCTCCCCCACAAATACATCAAAAGAGCATTTAAACATCGAGTAAATTCCACAAAACAACTTCTGAATGCCGGCAGAGGACATCCGGCACCCAGAAAAGCAATCCAACTCTTCAAAAGGAGGTAGGAAAAAATATAAAAGACAAAAAAAGAGACAAAAGAGGGAGGGACGGAGTTCCGTCCCGGGAAGGGAGTCTTAAAAAGAGAGGTTTCCAAACACCAGGAAACCTTCTCACTGCCGAATCTGTGCCGAGCTTTGGAAGCACAGAGGGCAACATAACGGGGAGAAAAAATAAATAAACAATTAAAACTCGAAGATTGCGAGTCCTACAGTAACTCCCCCAGCAGAGAAGCAGCGCAGATGCCTGCACGCACCATTAGCAAGCGGGGGCTGGGCAGGGAGGCGCAGCGCGGGCTGCATCGCTTAGAGTAAGAATCTGGCCTGAATACCCTGAGCACTATCTGAGCGAAATAATCTGGGCTAGCAAACCAGACTGTGGGATATCTACCACGCGAAAAGCCAGCCCCAACCTAAGACACCGCCAGGCCCGCGCAGGGAACAAAGAACTGAACAGAGATAGCTGGCTGCAGACCTTCCCCCTCCAGTGACAGGCAGCCAGAGCCGGAAGGGGGCAATCGCAGCCCCAGAGAGACATTATCTATAAAACTGTAAGCCGGCTTCTTTGCTAACTAAAACTTCTTGGGGGTCTGGACGGTTAACATCTGCCTGAGAAGGTGCGCCGGTTTTATACCCAGATAACCGAGTGGCTGGGAGGCGGTAAGTCGCAGCATTGGCGCTCACCAAACACCTCATCACTTGACCTGCTCGGACCTGGGAAGAGCACAAAACTCAGGCCCAACTGAGTCTGCGCCTCTGAGGACTGCCCGAGCGCCTGAACCTGAGCGGCTTGGACGTGGGAGGTACATGCAGCCCAGGGCCAGCCTCGGATTGTTCCCAGCGGAACAACCTAGAGCCCGAGCAGTGTGGGCAGGGAGGCTACACGCGCCATGAGCGGGGGCAGACCCAGTGTGGCTGAGGCACTGCGAGCGCACGCCAGTGTTATTTGTTTGCAGCATCCCTCCCTCCCTCCCCACAGCGCGACTGAACAAAGAGAAGAAATACAGCTCCACCCATCAGAACACCGACACAAGCTTCCCTAACCAGGAAACCTTGACAAGCCACCTGTACAAACCCACACACAGTGAGGAAAAGCCACAATAAAGGGAACTCCACAAACTGCCAGAATACAAAGGACACCCCAAACTCAGCAATTTAAACAAGATGTAGAGACAGAGGAATAGCCAGCAGATAAAGGAACAGGATAAATGCCCACCAAACCAAACAAAAGAGGAAGAGATAGGGAATCTACCTGATAAAGAATTCCGAATAATGATAGTGAAATTGATCCAAAATCTTGAAATTAAAATGGAATCACAGATAAATAGCGTGGAGACAAGGATTGAGAAGATGCAAGAAAGGTTTAACAAGGACCTAGAAGAAATAAAAAAGAGTCAATATATAATGAATAATGCAATAAATGAAATTAAAAACACTCTGGAGGCAACAAATAGTAGAATAACAGAGGCAGAAGATAGGATTAGTGAATTAGAAGATAGAATGGTAGAAATAAATGAATCAGAGAGAATAAAAGAAAAACGAATTAAAAGAAATGAGGACAATCTCAGAGACCTCCAGGACAATGTTAAACGCTACAACATTCAAATCATAGGGGTTCCAGAAGAAGAAGACAAAAAGAAAGACCCTGAGAAAATACTTGAGGAGATAATAGTTGAAAACTTCCCTAAACTGGGGAAGGAAATAATCACCCAAGTCCAAGAAACCCAGAGAGTCGCAAACAGGATAAACCCAAGGCGAAACACCCCAAGACACATATTAATCAAATTAACAAAGATCAAACACAAAGAACAAATATTAAAAGCAGCAAGGGAAAAACAACAAATAACACACAAGGGAATTCCCATAAGGATAACAGCTGATCTTTCAATAGAAACTCTTCAAGCCAGAAGGGAATGGCAAGATACTTAAAATGATGAAAGAAAATAACCTACAGCCCAAATTATTGTACCCAGCAAGGATTTCATTCAAGTATGAAGGAGAAATCAAAAGCTTCTCAGACAAGCAAAAGCTGAGAGAATTCTGCACCACCAAACCATCTCTACAACAAATACTAAAGGATATTCTCTAGACAGGAAACACAAAAATGGTGTATAAATTCGAACCCAAAACAATAAAGTAAATGGCAACGGGACCATACTTATCAGTAATTACCTTAAACGTAAATGGGTTGAATGCCCCAACCAAAAGACAAAGACTGGCTGAATGGATACAAAAACAAGACCCCTACATATGTTGTCTACAGGAGACCCACCTCAAAACAGGGGACACATACAGACTGAAAGTGAAAGGCTGGAAAAAGATTTTCCATGCAAATAGGGACCAAAAGAAAGCAGGAGTAGCAATACTCATATCAGATAAAATAGACTTTAAAACAAAGGTTGTGAAAAGAGACAAAGAAGGCCACTACATAATGATCAAAGGATCAATCCAAGAAGAAGATATAACAATTATAAATATATATGCACCCAACACAGGAGCACCGCAGTATGTAAGACAAATGCTAACAAGTATGAAAGGAGAAATTAACAATAACACAATAATAGTGGGAGACTTTAATACCCCACTCACACCTATGGACAGATCAACTAAACAGAAAATTAACAAGGAAACACAAACTTTAAACGACACAATAGACCAGTTAGACCTAATTGATACCTATAGGACATTTCATCCCAAAACAATGAATTTCACCTTTTTCTCAAGCGCACATGGAACCTTCTCCAGGATAGATCACATCCTGGGCCATAAAGCTAGCCTTGGTAAATTCAAAAAAATAGAAATAATTCCAAGCATCTTTTCTGATCACAATGCAGTAAGATTAGATCTCAATTACAGGAGAAAAACTATTAAAAAATCCAACATATGGAGGCTGAACAACACGCTGCTGAATAACCAACAAATCACAGAAGAAATCAAAAAAGAAATCAAAATTTGCATAGAAACGATTGAAAATGAAAACACAACAACCCAAAACCTGTGGGACACAGTAAAAGCAGTCCTAAGGGGAAAGTTCATAGCAATACAGGCACACCTCAAGAAACAAGAAAAAAGTCACATAAATAACCTAACTCTACACCTAAAGCAACTAGAAAAGGAAGAAATGAAGAACCCCAGGGTTAGTAGAAGGAAAGAAATCTTAAAAATTAGAGCAGAAATAAATGCAAAAGAAAGAAGAGACCAGAGCAAAAATCAACAAATCCAAAAGCTGGTTCTTTGAAAGGATAAATAAAATTGACAAACCATTAGCCAGACTTATCAAGAAACAAGGGGAGAAAAATCAAATCAATAAAATTAGAAACGAAAATGGAGAGATCACAACAGACAACACAGAAATATAAAGGATCATAAGAGACTATTATCAACAATTATATGCCAATAAAATGGACAACGAGGAAGAAATGGACAAATTCTTAGAAAAGTACAACTTTCCACAACTCGACCAGGAAGAAATAGAAAACCTTAAAAAACCCATCACAAGCACGGAAATTGAAACTGTAATAAAAAATCTTCCAGCAAAGAAAAGCCCAGGTCCAGACGGCTTCACAGCTGAATTCTACCAAAAATTTAGAGAAGAGCTAACACCTATCCTGCTCAAACACTTCCAGAAAATTGCAGAGGAAGGTAAACTTCCAAACTCATTCTATGAGGCCACCATCACCCTAATACCAAAACCTGACAAAGATCCCACAAAAAAAGAAAACTACAGGCCAATATCACTGATGAACATAGATGCAAAAATCCTAAACAAAATTCTAGCAATCAGAATCCAACAACATATTAAAAAGATCATACACCATGACTAAGTGGGCTTTATCCAAGGGATGCAAGGATTCTTCAATATCCGCAAATCAATCAATGTAATACACCACATTAACAAATTGAAAAATAAAAACCATATGATTATCTCAAAAGATGCAGAGAAAGCCTTTGACAAAATTCAACACCCATTTATGATAAAAACTCTCCAGAAAGCAGAAATTGAAGGAACATACCTCAACATAATAAAAGCTATATATGACAAACCCACAGCGAACATTATCCTCAATGGTGAAAAATTGAAAGCATTTCCTCTAAAGTCAGGAACAAGACAAGGGTGCCCAATTTCACCATTACTATTCAACATAGTTTTGGAAGTTTTGGCCACAGCAATCAGAGCAGAAAAAGAAATAAAAGGAATCCAAATTGGAAAAGAAGAAGTAAAACTCTCACTATTTGCAGATGACATGATCCTCTACATAGAAAACCCTAAAGACTCCACCAGAAAATTACTAGAACTAATCAATGATTATAGTAAAGTTGCAGGATATAAAATCAACACACAGAAATCCCTTGCATTCCTATACACTAATAATGAGAAAACAGAAAGAGAAATTAAGGAAACAATTCCATTCACCATTGCAACGAAAAGAATAAAATACTTAGGAATATATCTACCTAAAGAAACTAAAGACCTATATATAGAAAACTATAAAACACTGGTGAAAGAAATCAAAGAGGACACTAATAGATGGAGAAATATACCATGTTCATGGATTGGAAAAATCAATATAGTGAAAATGAGTATATTACCCAAAGCAATTTATAGATTCAATGCAATCCCTATCAAGCTACCAACATTATTCTTCACAGAGCTAGAACAAATAATTTCACAATTTGTATGGAAATACAAAAAACCTCGAATAGCCAAAGCGATCTTGAGAAAGAAAAATGGAACTGGAGGAATCAACCTACCTGACTTCAGGCTCTACTACAAAGCCACAGTTATCAAAACAGTATGGTACTGGCACAAGGAGAGAAATATAGATCAATGGAACAAAATAGAAAGCCCAGAGATAAATCCACGCACATATGGACACCTTATCTTTGACAAAGGAGGCAATAATATACAATGGATTAAAGACAATCTCTTTAACAAGTGGTGCTGGGAAATCTGGTCAACCACTTGTAAAAGAATGAAGCTAGAACACTTTGTAATACCATATACAAAAATAAACTCAAAATGGATTAAAGATCTCAACGTAAGACCAGAAACTATAAAACTCCTAGAGGAGAACATAGGCAAAACACTCTCTGACATACATCACAGCAGGATCCTCTATGACCCACCTCCCAGAATATTGGAAATCAAAGCAAAAATAAACAAATGGGACCTAATTAAACTTAAAAGCTTCTGCACATCAAAGGAAACTATTAGCCAGGTGAAAAGACAGCCTTCAGAATGGGAGAAAATAATAGCAAATGAAGCAACTGACAAACAACTAATCTCAAAAATATACAAGCAACTCCTACAGCTCAACTCCAGAAAAATAAACGACCCAATCAAAAAATGGGCCAAAGATCTAAATAGACATTTCTCCAAAGAAGACATACAGATGGCTAACAAACACATGAAAAGATGCTCAAAATCACTCATTATCAGAGAAATGCAAATCAAAACCACTATGAGGTACCATTTCACACCAGTCAGAATGGCTGCAATCCAAAAGTCTACAAATAATAAATGCTGGAGAGGGTGTGGAGAAAAGGGAACCCTCTTACACTGTTGGTGGGAATGCAAACTAGTACAGCCATTATGGAGAACAGTGTGGAGATTCCTTAAAAAACTGGAAATAGAACTGCCTTATGATCCAGTAATCCCACTGCTGGGCATACACACTGAGGAAACCAGAAGGGAAAGAGACACGTGTACCCCAATGTTCATCGCAGCACTGTTTATAATAGCCAGAACATGGAAGCAAAAATAAAATAAAATAAAATATTGTAGTTGGTTTTCCATACATTGGCATGAATCAGCCATGTGTTTACATGTGTTCCTGATATGAACATTCCTTCCACATTCCTCCCCATCCCATCCCTCAGGATCATCCCAGTGCACCAGCCCTGAGGACCTTCTCTCATGTATCAAATCCAAACTGGAGATCTGTTTCTCATATCATAATATACATTTTTCAATGCTAACCTCTAAAATCATCCCACCCTCGCCTTCTCTTCAGATCAGATCAGATCAAATCAGCTGCTCAGTCGTATCCGACTCTTTGTGACCCCATGAATTGCAGCATGCCAGGCCTCCCTGTCCATCACCAACTCCCGGAGTTCACCCAGACTCATGTCCATCTAGTCAGTGATGCCATCCAGTCATCACATCCTCTGTCGTCCCCTTCTCCTCTTGCCCCCAATCCCTGCCAGCATCAAAGCCTTTTCCAATGAGTCAATTCTTCACATGAGGTGGCCAAAGAACTGGAGTTTCAGCTTTAGCATCATTCCTTCCAAAGAAATCCCAGGGCTGATCTTCTTCAGAATGGACTAGTTGGATCTCCTTGCAGTCCAAGGCACTCTGAAGAGTCTTCCCCAACACCAGAGTTCAAAAGCATCAATTCTTTGGCGCTCAGCCTTCTTCACAGTCCAACTATCACATCCATACATGACCACAGGAAAAGCCATAGCCTTGACTAGACGAACCTTTGTTGGAAAAATAGTGTCTCTGCTTTTGAATATGCTATCTAGGTTACAGAGTGCAAAATACCGTTCTGTACATTTATGTCTATATTGCTGTCTCACATATAGGGTCATCGTTACCATCTTTCTAAATTCCATATACATGTGTTAGTATACTCCTGATCCTGGGCATTTTCTTTCCTTTGGCCTCTTCTCATCTTTTGATGTATTCCATAGATACAGGGTCTGTGTCATTAATCATGTATATTTAATTTGCAGCGTGCACAACTGGTTGGAAGGTTTCCAATCCTCTTGCTTAATGGCTCTATCCCTGGGTCTCTGGTGTAATTTTTGTCCTTCCTCACATGTGGTCACCAAAGGAGTCTGCCCTGAGAAACTCGTGGCACACCGGGGCCTGCCTGGGTGAGCACAGGATGTGGTACAGCTGCTTGGAGTGCTGGAACCCTGGTGGTGCCAATTATGAATAGGAGCCAGCAGCCATGGGCAGAAGAGATTTGGCCTTAATGGGATCATTATCTAGCGTGTTTTTGCAGAAGCATGAGTAGTACTTCTGACTGGTCTTTCTCTATTGCCTTGTAGTAGGTGTTAGCAGGCAGGAAGAGGAGTGGCTACAAAGGTATCTCTACCTCCTGAGTGTGACACAGCAGTAAGGTCCTGCCTCTTTGGCAGTTTGTGATTTCTCAAAAGGCATTTTCTGCTACACAACTACTCATACGTGCTCCGTCAGGCCATCTCCACATAACCAACAACAGTCCTCTCCCAGGATGGCTCTCTAAATCCCGTGTCCAGCTTCCAGACCCCATGCACACTGGTTGAGCTGCATTGCAGTTTGGGCCATATAGAGCCACAACACACATTATCTGTGTAACTTTTGCTCTACATAAATAATATTTCATCAGCTGTTCTACCTTGCTTCCTTTTAGTCCAAAGCAATTTACCCTTTACTGAAGGGGCTTGCCTCATTCTGGAAATCTCTTCCCTGCTTCTCCATCTCCCACCACAAGGCTCAGGTTTTGTTTTGCTTCCTCTTATACTCCTTCTCCCATCCTAATTCCTTCCCACCCAGGTATGTCTGAAACCCACATGTGACACTCTGGGGACTAGGGTCTTCTGCTAGTATTTATCTGATGCTCTGGGAAAACTGTTGACCATGTAGAAGTATTATTTCTGATCTATACATTGAGAGAGGTGTATTTCATATCCTTCTACATTTCTGCCTTCTTTGAACTTCTCAGTGTTTCCTGGAAAGCTCTATTATTCTTTTTCCTTGACAGCAAAACATGAAACATTAGTGGACATGAATTACTCTGTTTGATGGGACGTTGCTTACGTACACATGTCACTGGCATTACTTTGACTTCCAACATGCAATCAAGCACATTTGTTGTTGTTGTTGTTTTCCCCCTAGAAAATTTCTCTTAATGATGAATTGTCGTCAGCATGAAGAAATGCAGAACTTTCCACATAAAATATAATAGCATAACTGGGCTCAAAAAGTCAGCACTTGAATATATCTAGCTATATTTTGAATGTTCCTGACATTTTCCCAGAGTACCGATGTCTGATTTTGAATCTCAAAGCTTAATTCCATTCAGTGAGTCTCAAGGGTCAGAGTCTGCCATGGGCATAATTTAATTCCTGTAGAATAAGTTGGCAAGTTCATACTGACTTGACTACTTGGTACTTGACTACTTGATAAAGAGAGAAAATGACAATAGCAACAATGACCAAAAATAAACAAACAAAAAAACACAGAAATGTGTAGTTAGGGATTCAGTCATAACAGGTACACATGAATTGATGTATGGACTATATAATCATCTATATCTGCTTAATTGTTTCTGCTAATGACTTGGACACTGTGAATCGCACACAAACCATTAAAAAAGAAAAGTAATTTTGGAAAATTCTTAGAGAAAAGAATACTATAATCCCTTACCTGTCTCCTGGGAAATGTGTACGCTATTAAATTTACAACAGTTAGACCTGGACACGGGACAATGAAGTGATTCAAAATCGGGAAAGGAATAAGTCAAAGCTATCTAGTGTTGCCCTGGTTATTTGACTTCTTTGCAGAGGACATCATGAAAAAATAAAATCCCAGATGAATCTCAAGCTAGACACAAAATTTATGTGGGCGATATGATAACTTAGTTATCCAGATGACAACACCCAAATGACAGAAGAATAATAGGAATTAAGGCACCTCTTGATGAAGGTATTACCTGTTTCAAGTACAGACATCTGAAATGACATAGTCCTTCATAAAATATGAAATTCTCAGTTTCACATATGAAAATCTAGATGCATATTTCAGAATGTGAAATATAAATTTCAGTCACATATACAAATCTGGGGACAATTTTTCCAACTAGAAATGTGGAATTCTCACATGAAAGTATAGATACAATATTTTCTGTGTAAAATGTGGAATTTTTCATGTTAGAGATATGAAAATCGGGATGCAGATTCTTTGACAGGAAATATAAAAATGGCTATTTCACATATCAAAATATAGTCACAGGTTTTTCTCACATGAAATATGGAATTTTTTCATATTTCTCATTTGAAAATCTTTGTGCTGTCTTTCCTTCATGAAATATTGAATACTGTCTATTTAACATTTGAAAAAAGTGCATTCATTCTCCTACAAGAAATGCAGAATTTTCCCACAGATTTTTATGCTTGAGCTGTGAAATTCTCTATATTTCCATCAAGAAAGCTTGAATGAAGGTCTTCTGATATGAGACTTGGAATTTTGTGTATTTCACATATAACAATTTGGGGAGAAATGTTCTCATATGAAATATGAAATCTTGATTATTCACTTACGAAATTTTTTCTAGATTTGTACACATGAAACTTATATGCAGGTCAGGAAGAAACAGTTAGAACTGAACATGGAACAACAGACTGGTTCCAATTAGGAAAAGGAGGACCGCAAGCCTATATATTGTCACCCTGCTTATTTAAATTATATGCAGGGTACATCACGAGAAACATTTGGCTGGAAGAAGTGCAAGCTGGAATCAAGATTGCTGGGAGAAATATCAGTAACCTCAGATATGCAGATGACACCACCCTTATGGCAGAAAGAGAAGACGAACAAAAAAGCCTCTAGAAGAAAGTGAAAAAGGAGGGTGAAAAAGTTGGCTTAAAGCTCAACATTAACAAAACAAAGATCATGGCATCTGGTCCCATCACTTAATGAGAAATAGATGGTGAAACAGTGGAAACAATGTCAGACTTTATTTTTGGGGGCTCCAAAATCACTGCAGATAATGAGCAGCCATGAAATTAAAAGATACTTACTCATTGGAAGAAAAGTTATGACCAAGCTAGATAGCATATGCAAAAGCAGAGATATTACTTTGTCAAGAAAGGTTCATCTAGTCAAGGCTATGGTTTTTCCAGTGGTCATATATGGATGTGACAGTTGGACTGTGAAGATTGTTGAGCGCTGAAGAACTGACTCTTTTGATCTGTGGTGTTGGAGAAGACTCTTGAGAGTCCCTTGGACTGCAAGGAGATCCAACCAGTACATTTGGAAGGAGATCAGCCCTGGGATTTCTTTGGAAGGACTGATGCTACAGCTGAAACTCCAGTACTTTGGCCACCTCATAGGAAGAGTTGACTCATTGGAAAAGACTCTGATGATGGGAGAGATTGGGGACAGAAGGAAAAGGGGATGACAGAGGATGAGATGGTTGGACAGCATCACTGACTCGATGGAAGTGAGTTAGAATAAACTCCGGGAGATGGTGATGGACAGGGAGGCCTGGCATACTGCAATTCATGGGGTTGCAAAGAGTCAGACACGACTGAGTGACTGAACTAAACTGAACTGAACTGTATACATGAAATAGAGAATTTTCAATGAATCAGAAATTGATATTTGAGCTAAAACATCAAATAGGTACAGCTGTATTTCATATATTTCCTGAATAACAGAAAGGGTTCTCTGTATTTCTTTGAAAAAAGTCTGGGTGAAGATTTCTCTGCATGAAATAGGGGATTAGCATATTTTACACATGCAAAACCAAAACACTTATGATTATACAGTGGAAGTGATAAATAGATTCAGGGGATTCTATCTGATAGACAGAGAGCCTGAAGACCTATGGGTGGAGGCATGACATTGTACAGTAATCAGGGATAAAGACCATTCCCATATAAAAGAAATGCAAAATGACAAAGTGATGAGGCCTTGCAAAGATCTGAAAAGACCAAAGACGCAAAACAAAAACGGGAAAATGAAAACAATACCCATTTGAGTGCAGAGTCCCAAAGAATAGCAAGGAGAGATAAAACCTTCCTCAGTTATCAAAACCAGTTAATAGAGGAAATAAATAGAATGGGAAAGCCTACAGATCTCTTCAAGAAAATCAGAGATACCAAGGGCACATTTCATGCAAAGAGGGGCACAATAAAGGACAGAAATGGTATGGAGATAACAGAAGCAGAAGCTCTTAAGAAGAGGAGGGAAGAATACACAGATGAACTATGCACAAAAGATCTTCATGACCCAGTTAAGCACAATGGTGTGATCACTCACCTAGAGCCAGACGTCCTGGAATGCAAAGTCAAGTCAGACTTTAGAAGCATAACTATAAACAAAGCTCATGGAGGTGATGGAATTCAGTTGAGCTCTTTCACATTCTAAAAGATGATGTTGTGAGTGTGCTGCCCTCCATATGCCAGCAGATTTGGAAGACACAGCTGTGACCAGATGACTGGAAAAGTTCAGTTTTCATTCCAACCACAATAAAAGGCAATCCATCGAATGTGCAAACTACTGCTTAACTGCACTCATCTCACACATTCGCAAAGTATTGCTCAAAATTCCCAAAGCCAGGCTTCAATAGAATGTGAACCATGAGCTTCCAGATGTTCAAGCTCGATTTAGAAAGGTCAGAAGAACCTGAGATCAAATTACCAACACACGTTGGGTTATCAAAAAAGCAAGAGAACACCAGAAAAACATCTACTCCTTTTTGGCTATGTCAAAGTCTTGTTTGTGTAGATCACAACAAAACATTTTAAATTCTTCTAAACATGGGACTACTAGAGTATGTTATATGCCTCCTGATAAATCTGTATGCAGTTCAAGAAGTAACAGTCAGAAAAGGAAATGGAACAACAGACAGGTTCTGAGTTGGGAAAGGAATATTTCAAGGCTGTACTGTCAACCTCTTTATTGAACTTACATGAAGAGTTCATCACACAAAATGCCAGACTGAATGAAACAGGGTTTGGGATCAAGTTTTCTGGGAGAAATATTAATAACATCAGATATGCAGATGGCATGATTCATGTAGCAGAACACAGAAAGAACTACAGAGTATCTTGAGGAAAGTAAAAGAGGAGAGTGATTCAGGTGACTTAAAACTCAACATTCAAAATGAGATTCATGGCATCTAGTCCCATCACTTCATAGCATAAAGATGGGGAACCAACGGAAACACTGAGAAACTGTATTTGGGGGGAGCAGGTTCCAAAATCACTGAAGATGGTGACTCTGTTCAGGAAATTAAAATATGCTTTCTGCTTAGAAGAAAAGTTACAACCAGGCTAGACGGCACATTATAAAGCAGACAAAGGTCAGTCTCATCAAAGCTATGTACAGAGATGAGAATTGGACCTAAAGAATCTTGACCTCCAAGGAATCGATGCTCTTGATATGTGGTGTTAGAGAAAACACTTGAGAGTCCCTTGGACTGCAAGGAAATGAAAGGAGTCAATTCTAAAGGAAATCAGTTCAGAATATTGATTGGAAGGGCTGATGCTGAAACTGGATCCTGGATATTTTAGCCACCTGAAATGAAAGGCTGACTCATTGGGAAAGAACCTGATGCTGAGAAAGATTGAAGTGTGGAGGAGAGGGTGACGACAGAAGATGAAATGCTTGGTGGCATCACGGAATCAGTGGTTATGGGTTTGAGCAGGCTCTCTGAGTTGGTGATTGACAGGGAAGCCTGGCATGCTGCAATCCATGGGGTCAGAAGTCGGACTGGACTAAGTACTTAATGATACTCACCGTACTTACTTAGGTTCTCAGCAAAATGAAAATGGTAAGAACTCTCTTACCCATCAATTGAATCCTGACGATGGGACCTCACCAATCCTGAGGAATGGTCATTGCAAATGGATGTTATCTAAAACAATTTCTGCCTATTACTTTAGTGATGACACAAAGCAAGCACATTATGGTAATCATGCCTTCGTTAACCTTCCCTAACCAAGACAATAGGCTGCACTAGCCATTGGGGAGCTTACAGGATCACAAGGTCTCCTGTAAATGGTTGGAGCCACCTGGGCCTTTCCCACAGAGGGTTTGCAGGTGTGATGAGGTCACCTTTTCCATGGCAAAAATTCTCATCTATGGCCACCAGTCTTACTGCCAGTCCTCTGAATTTGTGAGAACCCCACAAGACCAATTCTAGCTTGCAAAGTATACATCTGCTTAAAAAACAAACAAAAGGATAAAATCCAGTCCAAACTGAAGTGCCTAAGGATAATCAAATGGTCCTCAGTTCTATGAAGGGCCATTAGGGCCACAAAAGCACGGGTCCAGGCAAGTTCATTGTGAACACCTGCAGCCCTTCAAAGGACATGTCCTGGTAATGGATAAAGATTGTAGATTGTAAGTCCTCTACCGATTTGAGAAATTGTGTCAACAAGACCTCTGAACCTCCCATCTTAGCCAAGCCTAAAAGACAGAATATGTGCATATCAGGCCCAAGACACATTCAACTGGGAATATTTGGAGGTAACAGTACCAGGTATAGGACACTATAGAGAAGGTGTACACAAAAATGAAATAATAAAAAAAAAGCCTTTTGTGCCAGTTTCAGACTGAAAATGTGCATTTCCCAGATGCCCAAGTGAACAGGATTCAAGTCACTAATAACACTCAACGTAGCCACATGTCAATGCAGATTCCCACTAGGTAACTTCAGAAGCTTCTGTGCAGGCCTGTCTTCAGCCTCTGCTTTCCATTCATAAATTGTGTTCATTCAATCAGCAGACAGTATGAAATATAGGCAATGGGTAGGCACCCACGGAAGATGATGAAGACTGTAAGAACAAAGTATCTTTCCAGGGCAAGGGACAGACAACACCACAGGTTGGTGATAAGATGGAGGAAGTTGGAGAGGAGAATGGAGGGCAGATTTCAGATCTAGCTTCTGGACATTTAGGGTGATGGCAGCTGCTCCAGACCTGGCTGCAGGCCTTGAGGAGATATTTCCAAATGTAATAAATTAATGTGGTCTCTGTCCTTTATGAGCTTTTACAACCTTAAAGCCTCAGCCTATGATACTATACCAAGTAGAGAGTCATAGCTTAGAAATTCAAGAGATATTAATTTAGGGAGGGTGTGTGAGACTTGTCGGAGATGTGTTCTATCAGACATGTTCTAACATTTAGCATAATTAACGGGGCTCGAGCCAGGACTCACTTAAATGCATGTAGACTGCTATCTTAGGAAAATTCCAATTATGAGATCATATAACCTGATATCTGGGATTTCACTTTCTTGGTGAGTACTTCTCCACTTAAGAAAAAGGAAGATAGCACTAGTTAGAAGGTACATCTTTGTATTAGGACTTTTCTATCAATTTCCCAACTCTACCAATTGTTCTAGGTAACTTCCTGACACTACTAAATATGGCCAACTATATAGTATCTCCTCCTGCCATACTAGAGGCACTACAGTAAGTGTAAAGGCAGATAACACACACAAGTACATTTATAGCTCATGATTCTTTGCTAATTTTCTTTTCAGTTGATGTATCCATAGGTGTGAGTGGGGTATTAAAGTCCCCCATTATAATTGTGGTACTGTTAATTGCCCCTTTCCTACTTCCTTGCATTTGCCTTGCATCTTGAGGTGCTCCTAAATGGCACAATGGACTAGTTACACCTAATTATTATACATAGGCATTACACTCATTAGTAATGGAATCACCTTTTTCCAGTGCAGTCCTGAGCCCAAGCCTTGGTCCCTGCACAATAGCAGGCTGTATCCTTCCCATGTTCAAACCGTGAGAAACACTCCTGAGCCCACATCTCTGTCACTGCACTGAACTAGGCTGGGTCCAGCAGTTGCTCAAACCCCTGGAAAATACTCATGAGTCCACATCTCGGTCACTGCACTGAACCAGTCTAGGTTCTTCCTTAGTTAGTCCCCCGACACATACCTCTGAACCAACATCTCGGGCCCTGCCCTGAAGCAGGTTGGTCCTTCCCATGTTCAAGCCCCGACAAATGCTCCTGAGCCAACCTCTCGGTCACTGCACTGAACTAGGCTCGCTCCTACACTTGAATCTCATGCCCTGCACAAGATCCAGTCTATGTCTTGCCCTTGGTAGATCCCCCAACACATACACCTGAGCCCACATTTCAGTCCCCGCACTGAAGCAGGCTGAGTCCTGCCTATTGTTCAAGCCTCCGGCAAACAACCGTGAGCCCACAACTCGCTCCCTGCCCCTGAAATTAGGTCTGTCCTGCCCTTGTTCAATCCCCCAGAAAACACTCCTGATCCCTCATCTCACTCCCTGCTCTGAGACCCCGATAAATACTCCTGAACCTACGTCTTAGTTCGTGCACTGAACCAGTCTAGGTCATGCCCTTGTTAGATCCACCAACACATACTGCTGAGCGCACATCTCAGTCCCTGCACTAAACTAGGCTGGGTCCTGCCCTTGTTTAAGACCCCAACAAACACTCTTGTGTCCATATCACATCCCCAGCACTGAACCAGTCTAGATCATGCCCTTGTTAGATCCCCCAACACATACTCCTCAACCCACATCTCGGTCCCTGCACAAAAGCAGTCTGGGTCCTGCCCTTGTTGAAGACCCTGACAAACACTCCTGAGCCTGCATCTCAGTCCCTGCACTGAACTAGGCTGGGTCCTGCCCCTGTTCAAACTCCCGACAAACATTCCAGAGCCAACATCTCTGTCCATGCACTGTCCATGTTCAAGCCCCCTGGCAAACAATCCTGAGCCGACACCTAGCTCCCTGCCCCTGAACTAAGGTGTGTCCTCCCCTTGTTCAACTCTCTGCCCCCCAGGAAACACCCCTGATCCCACATATCACTCCCTGCACTGAAGCCGCCTGGGTCCTACCCTTGTTCAAGACCCTGACAAATACTCTGGAACCCACATGTCAGTCCCTGCACTGAAGCAGATGGGTTCTTGCCCATGTTCAAGCCACGACAAATACTCCTGAGCCCACATATCACTCACTACAATGAACTAGGCTGGGTCCTACACTTGTTCAAGACCCTGACAAACACTCCTGAGCCAACATCTCGGTCACTGCACTGAACGAGTCTGCTGCTACCACTGCTAAGTCTCTTCAGTTGTGTCCGACTCTGTGCGACCCCATATATGGCAGCCCACCAGGCTCCCCCATCCCTGAGATTCTCAAGACAAGAACACTAGAGTGGGTTGACATTTCCTTTTCCAAAGAATGAGAGTGAAAGTGAAGTCGGTCAGTCATGTCCAACTCTTAGTGACCCTGTGGACTGTAGCCCACCAGGCTCCTCCATCTATGGGATTTTCCAGGAAAGAGTACTGAAGTGGGGTGCCATTGACTTCTCCGACTGAACGAGTCTAGGTCCTGCCATTGTTCGATCCCCCTACACATACTCCTGAGGCCACATCTCGGTCTCAGCACTGAACTAGGCTGGGTCCTGCCCATGTTCAACTCCCTGACAAAAACTCCTGAGTCAACATCTCCATCCCTGCACTGAATCAGGATGGTTTCTGCCTCTGTTCAAGCCCTGACAAACAATCCTGAGCCGACGACTCGCTCCTTGCCCCTGAACTAAGGTGAGTCCTTCCCTTGTTCAAACCCCCAGAAACACTACTAAGCCCTCATCTCACGAACTGCACTGAACCAGGCTGGGTCCAGACCTTGTCGAAATCCCTGACAAAAACTCCTAAGCCCACATCTCAGTACCTGCACTAAAATAGGCTGGGTCAAGCCCTTGTTCAACCCCCCCAACAAACACTCTTGAGCCTCCACCGCCATCCCTGCCTGAACTAGGCTGTGTCCTGCACTTGTTCAAGACCCTGACAAACTACTCCTGAGCCAACATCTTGGTTCCTGCACTGAACCAGGATAGTTCCTGCCTTTGTTCAAGCCCCGGCAAACAATCCTGAGCCGAAAACTCTCTCCCTGCCACTGAAGTAAGGTGTGTCCTCCCCTTGACCAATACCCCAGGAAACACTACGAGCCCATATCTCATTCACTGCACTGAAGTACGCTGGTCCCTGCCCTCATTCAAATCCCTGACAAACACTCCTGAGCCAACATCTCCATCCCTGAACTGAACTAGAATGGTTTCTACTTTGTTCAAGCCCCCACAAAACCATCCTGAGCTGACAACTCGCTGCCTGCCCCTGAACTAAGGTGTGTCCTCCCCTTTTTCAATCCCCCTGGAAACACTCCTGTACCCGCATCTCACGCCCTGCCTTGAAGCTGCCTGGTTCCTGCCCTTGTTCAAGACTTTGATAAATGCTCTTGAAACCACATTTCGGTCCCTGCACTGAAGCAGGTGGGTCCTGCCCACGTTGAAGCCCTGACAAACACTTCTGAGCCCACATCTCGCTCCCTACACTGAACTGGGCTGAGTCCTACACTTGTTAAGATTAGATCAGTCGCTCAGTCATGTCTGGCTCTTTGCGACCCCATGAATCTCAGCACGCCAGGCCTCCCTGTCGAACACCAACTCCAGGAGTTCACTGAGACTCACGTCCATCGAGTCAATGATGCCATCCAGCCATCTCATCCTCTGTGGTCCCCTTCTCCTCCTGCCCCCAATCCCTCCAAGCATCAGAGTCTTTTCCAATGAGTCAACTCTTCGCATGAGGTGGCCAAAGGACTGGAGTTTCAGCTTTAGCATCATTCTTCCAAAGAAATCCCAGGGCTGATTTCCTTCAGAATGGACTGGTTGGATCTCCTTGCAGTCCAAGGGACTCTCAAGAGTCTTCTCCAACACCACAGTTCAAAAGCATCAATTCTTTGGCGCTCAGTCTTCTTCACAGTCCAACTTTAACAACTATACATGACTACAGGAGAAACCATAGCCTTGACTAGACTGATTTTGAATATGCTATCTAGGTTGGTCATAACTTTACTTCCAAGGAGTAAGCATCTTTTAACTTCATGGCTACAGTCACCATCTGCAGTGATTTGGAGCCCAGAAAAATAATGTTTGCCTCTTTTTCCACTATTTCTTCATCTATTTCCCATGAAGTGATGGGATTGGAGGCCATGATCTTTATTTTCTGAATGATGAACTTTAAGCCAATTTTTTCACTCTCCACTTTCACTTTCATCAAGAGGCTTTTCAGTTCCTCTTCACTTTCTGCCATAAGTGTGGTGTCATCTGCATATCTGAGGTTATTAATATTTCTCCCGGCAATCTTGATTCCAGCTTGTGCTTCTTCCAGTCCAGCGTTTCTCATGATGTATTCTGCATGTAAGTTAAATAAACAGTGTGACAATATACAGCTTTGGGGTATTCCTTTTCCTATTTGAAATGAGTCTGTTGTTCCATGTCCAGTTCTAACTCTTGCTTCCTGACCTGCATACAAATTTCTCAAGAGGCAGATCAGGTGGTCTGGTATTCCCATCTCTTTCAGAATTTCCCACACTTTACTGTGATCCACACACTTGTTCAAGACCCTTACAAACACTCCTGTGCCAATATCTTGTTCCCTGCACTGAAATAGGCTGGGTTCAGCACTTGCAGAAGTCCCCTGCAAATGCTCCTGAACCCACATCCTGGTCCCTGCACTGAGGCAGGCTGGGTCCTGCCCTTGTTGAAACCCCTGACAAACACTCCTGAGCCCACACATCAGAAACTTCACTGAACCAGGCCAGGAACTGCACATATTCAAGTCCCTGACCAACTGTTCTAGGCCTGCATCTGACTCAAAGGCTGGTTTCTGGTCTTATTTAAGCCCCAACAAGCAATCCTGAGCCCACAAATTGTTCCCTGATCCTGAATTAAGGTGTGTGCTCCCCTTGTTCAATCCCCTAGGAAACATTATTGAGCCTGCATCTCACTCGCTGCCCTGAACCAGGGTGGGTCCCTCCAAAGTTCAAGCCATGACAAATACTGCTGAGCCAACATCCCGGTTCCTGCACCAAACCAGGCTGGTTCCTGCCCATATCAACCACGACAAACACTCCTAAGACCACATCTTGGTTCCTGCACTGATAGCGGCTGGGTCCTGCCCATATTCAAGCCCAGACAAACACTCCTGACCCCAGTTTTTGCCCCTGAACTGGACTAGGCTGGGTCCTACATATGTTCAAGACCCTGACAAACACTGCTTGGCGTGCATTTGACTCTCAGGCTGATCTCGTTCCCTACACTGAACTAGGCTAGGTCCAGCACTTGCTGAAATCCATGGGAAATACTCCTGAGCCCATATCTGGGTCCCTTCTCTGAACCAGGCCGGGTCCTGCCCTTGTTCAAGCACCCGAAAAACACTCCTGAGCCCACATCTCGGTCCCTGCACTGATCGCGGCTGGATCCACCCCTTGTTCATCCAGACAGACACTCCTGAGGCCACATCTCAGTCGCTCCAATGAACCAGGCTGGGTCCTGCCTTTGTTCAAGCCCCCAGCAAACACTCTTGAGCCCACATCTCAGTCCTTGCACTGAATCCGGTGGGTCCTGCCCATGTTCAAGCTCTTTGTAGAATGCATGTATCATATATCAGGACTATAGGATGGCTGGCTTAGCTTGGTCCTCTTGCTGCTCCAGGCCCCACAGGCTTGGGTGACAGGGCAGGCTGGGATGTGTTCTCACATGGAGAACAGTACCACTTTGAAAGGGTCTCAATAGGGTAAATGGCAGACATGCATGTCTCCGACACCGGTGAGTCATGGAACTTAAGGGGAACTGTCTTTAGAGTCTCCCTGGCAGGCATTCGAACAAGGTTCAGGGAGTTCCCTCATGCCAGCAGAGCGGGCCCCATTTCTCCCTCTGTGCAAAGTGTGGCCAAGCCACCTCAGGCCTGTGCAGTGTTCACATCTGTCCAGCGAGGGAGGGAGGGTCGCACGTCCAATTCTGCAGTTCAGCAGTGACCGCCCACTGTTGGCTCTCAAGGTTGAGAAAGCACTCTCCGAACGTGTGGACTAAAACCGTCTAATCTCCCATTGCTGCAACTCACTCAGGACGCGAAGGGCTTGCAAAGGATAAGCGTCTTTTCTGAGAGCTGCTGTCCAGAGAGTGGCAGACGGCAACAACACTACTTAGAGAGACAGAGACACACAGACATCAGCCCCTGGTACACATACAGAAGGATTGCCCAAAACAGTGCTATGCCGGAAGCAAAGATAGAGAGACAAAGAGCGAGCTCTTCACCCTAAGGCTCTGGTCTCCCTGAACAGTGAAGATCAACTGTAGCAAATTTGGGGTTTTTTCCCTACTCCCCTAGCATCAGGACAGCAACAGGCTCCCTGTCCCATGAAGAAAATTATCCAGCCACTTGGCACCCCTGCATATCCTTTGGATAGTCAGGGAGAGCTCCCAGTTATTGCTGGTTCTGGGGGACACAGGAGTGTATTGTTTGGATTGCGGAGCAGGAACCCGTGGTTGGAATTTCCAGAGCCAGGTCAATAACAGCGCCTGGGGCTACCCCAGCCACATGCAAAACCCTCTACATTCCTGGGGCAGAATCTGGCCACGTCGGGGCACCGGAGCACAGGAACCGCGGAAGATGCCCTCCGGTCTAGGGGCATGTCCATAAGGGTGCCGCCCACTACCCTCTCCGCCTTTGGTCTAGATTTGGGCAAGGAGCCTGTGCGTGGCTCACAGCCTAGGCTCCTGCCTGTTTTCCGCTGATGTCCCAGGGCCCGTTCACCCTGGCCTGGGCTGTCCGGCACCCCTTTCCTTGGCCTCACGCCACCCCCAACACACCACTCCCCACCTCCCGACCATCCCCCTCACTCCCCGCCCCCAAAGAGCTAGTGGGTCCCACAGGTGATGTGGACATCCAAACTGGCAAGAAACTTATGGTAGCCAAGGACCTTGATGGATGGAAGGGATACATCTGGAACTTGATATTAATTTCTTCCCACAGATACATCTTAAACACAAAATCCGTATAAACCTATTGCAGCAAGAGTGGTAGACAAAACAATTTCTAATAATATGTAGGGAAAAGCAAGCACCACTGAATACATAAAGTCATCTCAGTGTTTCAGAACAAGAATCTGTACACGTAAAACCAACTCATCCTTATCTTCAACTTAAAGAGAATATGAACACTTACTTCAAAGATCCAAAAGTGAGGATACATCAGATTTGGTGGCATCCTTTGGCTCATTCTACTCTAATGTACTCCAAGGCCTGACAAAAACTCTCAGACATCACAGGCCATCCTAAAAAGGAACAAATAATAAAGCCTTGCAGCATGGAGTTTTCTCTGTAACAGCAGCCTTAAAACTATCACTGATGGACATCTGATATACACAAGGTCCTATTGCTGGACTTGATATGACACCTACCCTTGAACATGACAGTAGTCACTCATCAAAAATAATAATAATAATAATAATGATAAGTGAAAAAGAAATCCAAGACACTCTTAAGAAGAAAACATCAACATTTAAATACAGCTCAAACTGCTTGAAAAAAAAACAGACTCACTTAATATTCCAAAGGCTTCTGAGCTTTAAACATATCTGTCTTTAGAGGAGAACATAGGCAAAATACTCTCTGACATACATCACAGCAGGATCCTCTATGACCCACCCCCCAGAATATTGGAAATAATAGCAAAAATAAACAACTTGGACCTAATTAAACTCTAAAGCTTCTGTACAACAAAAGAACTATAAGCCAGGTGAAAACACAGCCTTCAGAATGGGAAAAAAAATAATAGCAAATGAAGCAACTGACAAACTAAACTCAAAAATATACAAGCAACTCCTACAGCTCAATTCCAAAAAAATTAATGACCCAATCAAAAAATGGGCCAAAGAACTAAATAGGTATTTCTCGAAAGAAGACATACAGATGGCTATGAAACACATGAAAAGATGCTCAGCATCACTCATTATTGGATAAATGCAAATCAAAACCACAATGAGGTACCACTTCACACCAGTCAGAATGGCTGCGATCCAAATGTCTACAAGCAGTAAATGCTTGAGAGGATGTGAAGAAAAGGGAACCCCTTTACACTGTTGGTGGGAATGTAAATTAGTATGGCCACTATGGAGAACACTGTGGAGATTCCTTAAAAAAAACTAGAAATAGGACTGCCATACGACCTAGCAATCCCACTGCTGGGCATACACACTGAGGAAACCAGAAGGGAAAGAGACACGTGTACTCCAATGTTCATCGCAGCACAGTTTCTAATAGCCAGGACATGGAAGCAACATAGATGTCCACCAGCAGATGAATGGATAAGAAAGCTGTGGTACATATACACAATGGAGTATTACTCAGCCATTAAAAAAATGCATTTGAATCAGTTCTAAAGAGGTGAATGAAACTGGAGCCTATTATGCAGAATGAAGTAAGCCAGAAAGAAAAACACCAATACAGTATACTAACACATATATATGGAATTTAGAAAGATGGTAATGACAACACTGTATGTGAGATAGCTAAAGAGACACAGATGTATAGAACAGTCTTTTGGACCCTGTGGGAGAGGGAGCAGAGGATGATTTGAGAGAATGGCATTAAAACATGTATAATATCATATTAGAAATGAATCGCCAGTCCATGTTCCATGCAGGATACAGGAAGCTTGGAGCTGGTGCACTGGGATGACCCAGAAGGATGGTATAGGGAAGGAGGTAGGAGGGGGTTCAGGATGGGGAAAACGTGTATACCTGTGGTGGATGCATGTTGATGTATGGTGAACCACTACAATAGTGTAAAGTAAAAAACAATAAGAATAAAATAAATAAATACAGAAATACAGAAATGAAAACAAACAACAAAAATTTCTAACTCTTTTGTGTGGATGAAAAATGTCAAATAGCACACCGTATCTGGAAGAAAATACCAACAGGTAAATACATTTCTCAGTATTTCTTTAACAGCACATGAAATACACTCATTATAGTGAATTACCAAGAAGTCTTTTAGGTTCACCTTTTTGTGATCCCGGAGACCATAGCCCAACAAATTCCTCTGTCCTTGGGATTTTCCAGGCAAGAATTCTGGAGTGAGTCGCCATTTCCTCCTCCAGGGCATTTTCCCAAATCACATCTCCTTTGACTCCTGCCTTTGCTGGAAGATTCTTAACAACAGTGCCACCTGAGAAGCCCAGTGTATTGTTATAAATAATCAAACTATGCTAATGAAGTATCATCTCTGAGTAGTGAAAAAGTATCAAATACTATACAGAGAAGACATGGTAGAGAAACATTGCTAAAGGGGAATCTTTATGGTACTAGTGAGATATATTTGGTAGGAGCCATTATAAATGTCACTACTAAGTGCCCTTTATTTTTTTTAATATAATTTAATTTTTTAAATTTTATTTTCTTTTTAAACTTTACAATACTGTATTAGTTTTGCCAAATATTGAAAGAATCCGCCACAGGTATACCCGCATTCCCCATCCTGAACCCTCCTCCTTCCTCCCTCCCCATACCGTCCCTCTGGGTCGTCCCAGTGCACCAGCCCCAAGCATCCAGTATCGTGCATTGAACCTGGACTGGCGACTTGTTTCATATATGATATTATACATGTTTCAATGCATTCTCGCAAATCATCCCACCCACTCCCTCTCCCACAGAGTCCAAAAGACGGTTCTATACATCTGTGTCTCTTTTGCTGTATCGTATGCAGGGTTACTGCTACCATCTTTCTAAATTCCATATATATGCATTAGTAAACTGTATTGGTGTTTTTCTTTCTGGCTTACTTGACTCTGTATAATAGGCTCCAGTTTCATCCACCTCATTAGAACTGGTGCAAATGTATTCTTTTTAATGGCTGAGTAATACTCCATTGTGTATATGTACCACAGCTTTCTTATCCATTCATCTGCTGATGGACATCTAGGTTACTTCCATGTCCTGGCTATTATAAACAGTGCTGCTATGAACATTGGGGTACATATGTCTCTTTCCCTTCTGGTTTCCTCAGTGTGTATGCTCAGCAGTGGGATTGCTGGATCATAAGACAGTTCTATTTCCAGTTGTTTAAGGAATCTCCACACTGTTCTCCATACTGGCTGTACTAGTTTGCATTCCCACCAACAGTATAAGAGGGTTTCCTTTTCTCCACACCCTCTCTAGCATTTATTCCTTGTAGGTGTTTGGATCGCAGCCATTCTGACTGGTGTGAAATGGTACCTCATAGTGGTTTTGATTTGCATTTCTCTGATAATGAGTGATGTTGAG
The DNA here is from genome assembly GCF_002263795.3 of Bos taurus. Classification (NCBI taxonomy): domain Eukaryota; kingdom Metazoa; phylum Chordata; class Mammalia; order Artiodactyla; family Bovidae; genus Bos; species Bos taurus. Next base: position 28,545,039 of record NC_082638.1, read on the forward strand.
CATCTTTTCATGTGTTTGTTAGCCATCTGTATGTCTTCTTTGGAGAAATGTCTATATAGTTCTTTGGCCCATTTTTTGATCGGGCCATTTATTTTTCCGGAATTGAGCTGTAGGAGTTGCTTGTATATTATTGAGATTAGTTGTTTGTCAGTTGCTTCATATGCTATTATTTTCTCCATTCTGAAGGCTGTCTTTTCACCTTGCTTATAGTTTCCTTTGTTGTGCAGAAGCTTTAGAGTTTAATTAGGTCCCATTTGTTTATTTTTGCTTTTATTTCCAATATTCTGGGGAGTGGGTCATAGAGGATCCTGCTGTGATGTATGTCGGAGAGTGTTTTGCCTATGTTCTCCTCTAGGAGTTTTGTAGTTTCTGGTGTTACATTTAGATCTTTAATCCATTTTGAGTTTATTTTTGTGTATGGTGTTAGAAAGTGTTCTAGTTTCATTCTTTTACAAGTGGTTGACCAGTTTTCCCAGCAGCACTTGTTAAAGAGTTTCTCCTTAATCCATTGTATATTCTTGCCTCCTTTGTCAAAGATAAGGCGTCCATATGTGCGTGGATTTATCTCTGGGATTTCTATTTTGTTCCATTGATTTATATTTCTGTCTTTGTGTCAGTACCATACAGTCTTGATGAATGTGGCTTTGTAGTAGAGCCTGAAGTCAGGCAGGTTTATTCTTCCAGTTCCATTCTTCTTTCTCAAGATAGCTTTGGCTATTCGAGGTTTTTTTTTTTTTTTTTTTTTTTTTTTGCATTTCCATACAAATTGTGAAATTATTTGTTCTAGCTCTGTGAAGAATACCATTGGTAGCTTGATAGGGATTGCATTGAATCTATAAATTGCTTTGGGTAGTGTACTCATTTTTACTATATTGATTCTTCCAATCCATGAACAATGGTATATTCCCCCATCTATTAGTGTCCTCTTTGATTTCTTTCACCAGTGTTTTATACTTTTCTATTATAGGTCTTTAGTTTCTTTAGGTAGATATATTCCTAAGTATTTTATTCTTTCTGTTGCAAAGGTGAATGTAATTGTTTCCTTATTTTCTCTTTATGTTTTCTCATTATTAGTGTATAGGAATAGAAGGGATTTCTATGTGTTGATTTTATATCCTGCAACTTTACTGTAATCATTGATTAGTTCTAGTAATTTTCTGGTGGAGTCTTTAGGGTTTTCTATGTAGAGGATCATGTCATCTGCAAATAGTGAGAGTTTTACTTCTTCTTTTTAATTTGGATTCCTTTTATTTCTTGTTGTGCTCTGATTGCTGTGGCCAAAACTTCCAAAACTATGTTGAATAGTAATGGTGAAAGTGGGTACCCTTGTCTTGTTCCTGACTTTAGAGGAAATGCTTTCATTTTTTCACCATTGAGGATAGTGTTTGCTGAAGGGTTTGTCTCATATAGCTTTTATTATGTTGAGGTATGTTCCTTCTATTTCTGCTTTCTGGAGAGTTTTTATCATAAATGGATGTTGAATTTTGTCAAAGGCTTTCTCTGCATCTTTTGAGATAATCATATGGTTTTTATTTTTCAATTCGTTAATGTGGTGTATTACATTGATTGATTTGTGGATACTGAAGAATCCTTGCATCCCCGGGATAAAGCCTACTTGGTCGTGGTGTATGATCTTTTTAATGTGTTGTTGGATTCTGATTGCTAAAATTTGCCTTTTCAAGAATACAAGAGACTGAGCATATGACCTGGCAGCTCCACTCCTAAGACTATGTATTAAAACAAAACTAAACAAAACAGATTTTGAAAAAAACATGTAACTCAGCCATGTACTGCAGGGAGATCAACAACATCCTATAATGGCACCACACTCCGGTACTCTTGCCTGGAAAATCCCATGGATGGAGGAGCCTGGTAGGCTGCAGGGCATGGAGTTGCGAAAAGTCAGACAGGACTTAGTGGCTTCCTTTTCACTTTCTACTTTCATACATTGGAGAGGAAATGGGAACCCACTCCAGTGTTCTTGCCTGGAGAATCCCAGGGATGGGGGAGCCTGGTGGGCTACCGTCTATGGGGCCTCACAGAGTCAGACACAACGAAGTGGTTTAGCAGCAGCAGCAGCATACATGAAAAATCAGGCTTCCCTTGTGGCTCAGCTGGTAAAGAATCCACCTGCAATGCAGGAGACCTGGTTTCGACCCCTGCGTGGGGAAGATCCCCTGGAGAAGGAAAAGGCTGCCCATTACAGTATTCTGGCCATGGGCTATATAATCCATGTGGTAGCAAAGAGTCGGACATGACTGAGTGACTTTCACTACCACTACTATACATGAAAATCAAGAAACTGATGCAGCCACTATTGAAAACAGTAAGCAGTTATTTTATAATAATTATTATTTTTTTCTTAAGGGTAATTGCTTTTCAGAATTTTGTTGCTTTCTTTCAAACCTCAACATGAATCAGCCATATGTATACATATATTCCTTCCTTTTGAACCACCTGCCCATTATCTCCTTCCCTTGTATAGAGTTTTTTAATACTCTAAAAATACAGTTAGTATATGATCCAACAATAACACTACTGGGCATATATCCATTAAGATGAAAACTCCCATCAGAAAAGTGATATGCACAACAGTGTTTATAGTAGCACAATGTACAGTAGCAAAGACATGCAAACGACCTTAAGGCACTTAAATATGTGAGTGGATAAAGACAGATATATTATGCATACAATGGAATATTTTCCATAAGAAAGAATGAAATAATGTTATTCTTTCCAACATGGGTGGATCTAGAGATGATCATACTAAATAAGTCAGAGAAAGACATGAGGAGCTTAGGTGGGTTCAGCTTACCTTGACACATCCTTTGGACCTCAGTTGATGGGAGATCTTCATCCTTTCCTCCTGGGTATCTAGAGTCAGCTGTCCAAGAATGAGGCTAAAGCTGAAACTCCAGCACTCTAGAGCCTTCCCAGTTACCTTAGTAATTTTGAAGACTTGCAGTCGTCTACTTCAGAGCCCCTGAACACCCCTATATATATCCTTCCCCAGGTGGCCACACCCTTACACTTTATGAGGTCAGCAAGCCACTTCCACAGCCAACGGTGGCCCTGCTGAGCCTTGACATCACAAAGCCTCATCCTGACACCTCTAGGGGAGTATGGGGAGCAAGTCAGAGAGAGTTGACCTCTCCCGATTCTTTTAACCACACCCTCTATCTTCCTAGAGTTTTGGGCCAACTTTAAAATTTCTTATTTTACATGTTCTTTGTCCAGAAGTTTAAAAGGGAAAATTTACATAATGTTTTTTGTAGGAAAACTCCTGCATGACTGAATAGAAAATAAATAAGGAATTATAAAATGACAATTGAGAAATATTTGGAAGACAACTGACAAATGACCCATTTACCTCATTTATGCAGAGTCCAAAGTTAAAATAAGAAAAGATGAAAAACCCAATAGAAGAGAATTGTGAAGTAAACAAGAATACAAAAAAAAAAAAAAAAACAAATTACCCAGAAAAAAAAGGAAAATTACCAAAAATCAGGAAAAAATATCAAACCTACTTGGTATTAAAATAAATGCAAACAAAAATAATAATGGAATATGATTTCTCACCATGAAAATTGCCAAAGTTCAATGACAAAGTTGAAATATACCAAATTGTTCCTCCAAATGAAGGATGACAAATTGGAAAAGGACTGTTTCAGCAGTGTTGTGAGTGCATAATATGATGCAACTTTCTGAAGGACAATATGACATTATCTAGTAAATTTATAAATACATAGAGCCACTTGGCAAGACCCTGTTTGGAATTTCCATTTCAGAAATATTTCTGCAATTTCACCTAGATTATATACCTAATGCTCACTGAAAAAAAAATTTTTTTCCACATCTTCCTAGATAATTTCTTTGGTACACTTCCCCACACTGTCCTTCCCCATGCAACCCCTGTTCTCAGTTCTGTTATTGTAGATTACTTCTGCTTCTTTTAGAACTTCCTTTAAATGGAGCCTAGAGTATGTACACATGTACACATGTAGTTGCTTAACAATGTTGTGTTACATTCTTCTGTACACAAATCACACTAGGTGTACAAGTGTATAAACATAACATCTTTCATTTAATTTTCTTCTAAATTTAGGTCATCACAGAGCATGGAGGACAGTTTCTTGTGCTACACAGATAGTTCCCATTATTTATCAAGGCATTATTTTCCAAAACATACAAACGGCTATGTAGCCCAGTATCAAACACACACACACACACACACACACACAAAAACACCTCAGTAAAAAAACAGGCAGATCTAAATAAACATTTCCCAAAAGAAGTTATACAGATGATGAAAAATCCCTTGTAAAGAGGCTAAGTTCAGGTTAGTCACTCAGTCGTGTCCGACTCTTTGCGACCCCATGGACTTCAGCATGCCAGGCCTCGCTGTCCATCACCAACTCCAGGAGTCCTCCAACTTATGTTCATTGAGGCAGTGAAGATATCCAACCATCTCATCCACTGTCGTCCCCTTCTCTGTCTGCCCTCCATCTTTCCCATCATCAGGGTCTTTTCAAATGAGTCAGCTCTTCACATCAGGTGGCCAAAATATTGGAGTTTCAGCTTAAACATCAGTCCTTCCAATGAACACCAGGACTGATCTCCTTTAAGATGGACTGATTGGATCTCCCTGGAGCCCACGGGACTCTCAAGAGTCTTCTCCAACACCACAGTTCAAAATCATCACTTCTTTAGTGCTCAGCTTTCTTTACAGTCCAATTCTCACATCCATACAGGACTACTAGAAAACACATAGCCTTGAGTAGATGGACCTTCATTGGCAAAGTAATGTCTCTGCTTTTTAATAAGTTGCCTAGGTTGATCATAACTTTCCTTTCAAGGAGTAATGTCTTTTAACTTCATGGTTGCAGTCATCACCTGCAGTGATTTTCGAGCCCCCCAAAATAAAGTCAGCCACTGTTTCTGCCATTTCCCCATCTATTTGCCATAAAGTGATGAGACCATGATCTTCATTTTCTGAATGTTGAGCTTTAAGCCAACTTTTTCTCTCTCCTCTTTCCCTTTTGTCAAGAAGCTCTTTAGTTCTTCTTCACTTTCTGCCTGCAGAAATGGTGGTGTCACCTGCGTATCTGAGTTTATTGATATTTCTCCCAGCAAACTTGATTCCGGCTTGTGCTTCCTCCAGTGCAGGGTTTCTCATGATGTACTCTGCATATGAGTTAAATAAGCACGGCAAGAATATACAGCCTTGATGTACTCCTTTCCCGCTTTGGAACCAGTTTGCTGTTCCATGTCCAGTTTTAACTCTTGCTTCCTGACCTGCATACAGATTTGTCAAGAGGCAGATCAGGTAGTCTGGTATTTCCATCTCTTTGAGAATTTCCTACAGTTTATTGTTATTCACACACTCAAAGGCTTTGGCATAGTCAATAAAGAATAAATAGGTGTTTTTCTGGAATTCTCTTGCTTTTCATGATCTGACAGATGTTGGCAATTTGATCTCTTGTTCCTCTGCCTTTGCTAAAACCTCCTTGAACATCTGGAAGTTCACGGTTCACGTATAGCTGAAGCCTGGCTTGGAGAATTTTGAGCATTACTTTACTAGTGTGTAAGATGAGTGTAATTGTTCTGTAGTTTGAGCATTCTTTGACATTGCCTTTCTTTGGGATTGGAAGGAAAGCTAATGTTTTCTAGTCCTGTGGCCACTTATGAGTTTTCCAGATTTACTGGCATATTGAGTGCAGAACTTTCACAGCAGCATCTTTGATAATTTGAAATAGCTCAACTGGAATTCCATCACCTCCACTAGCTTTGTTCATAGCGTTGCTTCTGAAGGACCACTGGACTTCACATTCCAGGATGTCTGTCTCTAGGTGAGTGATCAGACCATTGTGATTAAATGGGTCTTGAAGATATTTTTGGTACAGTTCTCCTCTTAATGTCTTCTGCTTCTGTTAGGTCCATATCATTTCTGTCATTTATTGAGCCCATCTTTGCATGAAGTGTTCCCTTGGTATCTCTAATTTTCTTGAAGAGATCTCTAGTCTTTTTCATTCTTTATTTCCTTCTATTTCTTTGCACTGATCACTGAGCAAGGCTTTCTTATCTCTACTTGCTATTCTTTGGAAATCTGCATTCAAATGGATATATCTTTCCTTTTCTCCTAGCTTTTGGCTTCTCTTATTTTCACAACTATTTGTAAGTCCTCCTCAGACAGCCATTTTGCTTTTGTGCATTTCTTTTTCTTGGGGATGGTCTTGGTTCCTGTCTCCTGTACAGTGTCATGAACCTCCATCCATGGTTCATCATCACTATTCATTAGAGAAATAAAAATCAAAACTACAATGTGGTATTCCCTCACGCCAGTCCGAATAGATAGCAACAAAAATTCTACAAGCAATAATTCCTGGGGAGAATGCGGGAAAAAAGGGAACAATCTTGCACTGTTAGTGGGCATGTAAATTGGTACGGCCACTATGATGAAGACTATGGCAGCTCCTTTAAAAACTAAAAAATATAGTCACCTTATGACCTACTCCTGGGCATTTTTTTCTGGAAAAAAACCTTAAAACCAAAAGATTGATGCACACTAATGTTCATTACAGCATTATTTCCTGGAGGCGCGACATGCAACATTTTTTATTTATAGCAAAAACGGAAAAAAGAAAACAAAAAGGAATAAAAAGCGTATAAAGCAAGCAGTCTCTAAAGATGCGGTCAAATTACTCAGTATTTGTAAAAGGAAAATCTTCAGTATAAGTAAACAAAGCAAGAACCACATATCAGAACCAAGTTATATGTTAAAATTCAAATAACAGAAAGTATTTTATAGTGAAAGAACTAACACTCCCTGATATTTTATATCTCCAGCTCAGGAACTCAGAATTCTGAGCCAGTGTTAAATGAAATCATGGGCGATTTTTTCTTTTTTTTTTTTTCCGAGCAAATTTACATTTTCTATTAAGAGCATTTAATAATTTTTTAATAAAGTTATACAGCATCTTTTTCAATATGTGAAGAATGCATCTGGATTTTAAAAATTTCATTCATAAGCATTCTTCTATTTCTCCATGAGATGGCAGTATAACCACAATAAATATTTCTTCATACACATTTATACATATGAGTGAATACATTCTGATTTTATATTTTCATTTGTTATCATTTTTCTATTTCTGCTTGAGAGGGCATCATATGCATCCGTTCAGTTCAGTTCAGTGGATCAGTGGTGTCGGGCTTTTTTGAACCCATGAATTGCAGCACGCCAGGCCTCCCTGTGCATCACCAACTCCTGGAGTTCGCTCAGACCCACGTCCATTGAGTCAGTGATGCCATCCAGCCATCTCATCCTCTATCGTTCCCTTCTTCTCCTGTCCCCAATCCCTCCCAGCATCAAAGTCTTTTCCAATGAGTCAACTCTTCGCATGAGGTGGCCAAAGGACTGGAGTTTCAGTTTTAGCATCATTTCTTCCAAAGAAATCCCAGGGCTCATCTCCTTCAGAATGGACTGGTTGGATCTCCTTGCAGTCCAAGGGACTCTCAAGAGTCTTCTCCAACACCACAGTTCAAAAGCACCAATTCTTCGGCACTCAGCTTTCTTCACAGTCCAAATCTCACATCCACTTGACCACTGGAAAAACCATAGCCTTGACTAGATGGACCTTTGGTGGCAAAGTAATGTTTCTGCTTTTCACTATGCTATCTAGGTTTGGTCATAACTTTTCTTCCAAGGAGTAAGCGTCTTTTAATTTCATGGCTGCAGTCATCATCTGCAGTGATTTTGGAGCCCTAAAAAATAAAGTCTGATGCTGTTTCCACTGTCTCCCCATCTATTTCCCATGAAGTGATGGGACCAAATGCCATGATCTTCGCTTTCTGAATGTTGAGTTTTAAGCCAACTTTTTCCCTCACCTCTGTCACCTTCATCAAGAGCATCGTAAACTTTTATTCATACCCACATATACATATGAGAGAATACATCAACATTTTATGAATTACATTCATAAGTATTATTCTATGTCTCCAAAAGACGTAACATAAGCACAATAAATATTTGTTCATACCCACATATACTCTGGAGAGTCTCTTGGATTGCAAGGAAATCAATCCAGTCAATCCTTAAGGGTATTACTCTTGGATATTCATTGGAAGGACTGATGCTGAAACGTCAATTCTTTGGCTACCTTATGTGAAGAACTGACTCATTGGAAAGGCCTCTGATACTGAGAAAGATTGAAAGCAGGAGGAGAAGCAGAAAACAGAGGATGAGATCATTGGTTAACATCGCCCACTCGGTGGATCTGGGTTTAAGCAGGCTCAGGTAGTAGGTAATTGTACAGGGAAGCGTGGCATGCCACAGTTCATGGAGTCGCAAAGAGGTGGACATGACTGGGCAACTGAAGTGAAGTGATAGATACATATAAAATCCTTATACAGACTCAAAATGGACATACTATACCAAGAGTGCTTTATAAACACCTTTTAATAATATATTTTAGAAAATAACCATAGATGAATAGCTCTATGTATGGTTAAAATGATACAGGAATATGTACAGTTACAACAATAAGGCCATTTGAGTCAACATGCATGGTCTGAGAGTTGATCATACTAAATGAAGTGAGGCACACAGGGAAACATGTATACCAAATAATATCATAATATCCAAAAGTGGAATCTAAGATATGACACAAATGAACATATGTGTGAATCAGAAAGACACACATAGAGAGAATAGACCTACAGCTTCAAGTCAGAGAGAATTGGGGGAGAAATGGAGTAAGAGACTGGGGTTAAGAGATATAAAACAAATTATATGGAATGGATAGACAAGTTCCTACTCTAGAGCACAGAGGACTACATTCAGTATCCAATTATCCCCCAATTCTCTCTGCATTGAAGCTGTAGGTCTATTCTTTCTGTCTATGAGTGTCTTTCTGATTCACACATATGTTCATTTGTGTCATATCTTAGATTCCACATTTGGATATTATGATATTATTTGGTATATATGTTTCCCTGTGTGCCTCACTTCATTTTGTATGATCAACTCTCAGACCATGCATGTTGACTCAAATGGCCTTATTGTTGTAACTTTACATATTCCTGTATCATTTTAACCATACATAGAGCTATTCATCTATGGTTATTTTCTAAAATATATTATTAAAAGGTGTTTATAAAGCACTCTTGGTATATATGTCCATTTTGAGTCTGTATAAGGATTTTATATGTATCTGTCACTTCACTTCAGTGGCCCAGTCATGTCCAACTCTTTGCGACTCCATGAACTGTGGCATGCCATGCTTCCCTGTACAATTACCTACTACCTGAGCCTGCTTAAACCCAGATCCACCGAGTGGGCGATGTTAACCAATGATCTCATCCTCTGTTTTCTGCTTCTCCTCCTGCTTTCAATCTTTCTCAGCATCAGGGACTTCCCTGGCAGTCCAGAGGTTAAGACTGCAGATTTCCACTGCAGGGGAGGCAAGTTCAAACCCTGGTCAGGGAACTAATTCCACTTGTAGGACAGTGTAGCCAAAAAAAAAGAGAGATTAAATAAAAGAATGTGTGTATGTGTGTGTGTGTATATATATATATATATATATATATATATATATATATATATATATCCACACACAACATATACATATATACATATATATCTATAACTGAATCATTTCGCTGTAAAGCAGAAATTAACACAAAATTATAAATGAACTATACTTCAGTTAAAAAATAGCATGACTGAGGAAAGAAAAGATTGCTATATTTCATTGTGTGTAGAGTTAATATCCAAAGAAAATTGCTATACACAAACACGGCTGACTACTTAACGGCAGGCTTGCTGAGATACTTAAGGAGACACATACTGAAACGCACCAAGGAAAAAGATTGATTGTTGATTGGATAGAGGGATGGACAAATGGATAGATAGGTGACAAAGAAAGTATTATAAATAGGTTACAAAACCAGACTTCTATGTATGCTGTGTAAAAGAGACCCACCTGAAACCAAGGAGCACATACAGAGTGAAAGTGAAGGGCTGGGAAAAGGTATTTCATGCAAAATGTGAGCAACAGAAATTAGAAGTAGCAATACTCATATCAGATAAAATAGACTTTGAAATAAAGGGTGTGAAAAGAGACAAAAAAGGCCACTATATAATGGTCAAATGATCAACCCAAGGAGAGGATATAAAAATTATAAATATATATGCACCCAAGATAGGAGCACTCAATATGTAAGGCACATGCTAACAAGTAAGAAACGGGAAATGAAAAATAACACAATAATAGTGGGAGACCTTAAGACCCTACACACACCTATGGATAGATCAACCAAACAGAAAATTAGCAAGGAAACACAAACTTTAAGTGATACAATGGATCAGTTAGACCTAATTGATTTCAAAAGAACATTTCACGCCAAAGCAAAGAATTTCACCTTTTCCTCAAGTGCACATGGAACATTCTCCAGGATAGATCATATACTGGGCCATAAATCTAGCCTTGGTAAACTGAAAACAAAAATCAAAGTCATTTCAAGCATCTCTTCTGATCACAAAGCAGTAAGATTAGATGTCAACTACAGGGGGAAAGAAACCATGACAAATAGAAACATATGGAGGGTAAACAACATGCTTCTGAATGACCGACATATAACAGAAGAAATCAGAAAAGAAATGGAAATATGCATAGAAACAAATGAAAATGAAAATACAACCCATACAAATAGCTGTGAAAAGAAGAGAAGCGAAAAACAAAGGAGAAAAGGAAAGATATAAACATCTGAATGCAGAGTTCCAAAGAATAGCAAGAAGAGAAAAGAAAGCCTTCTTCAGCGATCAATGCAAAGAAATAGAGGAAAATAACAGAATGGGAAAGACTAGGGATTTCTTCAAGAAAATCAGAGATACCAAAGGAACATTTCATGCAAAGATGGGTTCAATAAAGGACAGAAATGGTATGGACATAAGAGATGCTGAAGATATTAAGAAGAAATGACAAGAATACACAGAAGAACTGTACAAAAAAGATCTTCACCACCCAGATAATCACGTTGGTGTGATCACTGACCTAGAGCCAGACATCCTGGAATGTGAAGTCAAGTGGGCCTTAGAAAGCATCACTACGAACAAAGAGAGTGGAGGTGATGGAATTCCAGTTAAGCTATTCCAAATTCTGAAAGATGATGCTGTGAAAGTGGTGCACTCAATAAGCCAGCAAATTTGGAAAACTCAGCAGTGGCCACAGGACTGGAAAAGCTGAGTTTTCATTCCAATCTCAAAGAAAGACAATGCCAAAGAATGCTCAAACTACCAAAAAATTGCACTCATCTCACGCTAGTACAGTAATGCTCAAAATTTTCCAAGCCAGGCTTCAGTAATATGGAAACCATGAACCTCCTGATGTTCAAGCTGGTTTTAGAAAAGGCAGAGGAAACAGAGACCAAACTGCCAGCATCTGCTGGATCATGGAAAACGCAAGAGAATTTCAGAAAAACCTCTATTTCTGCTTTATTGACTATGCCAAAGCCTTTGTCTGTGTGGATCACAATAAACAGTGGAAAATTCTGAGAGAGATGGGACTACCCGACCACCTGATCTGCCTCTTGAGAAATTTGTATGCAGGTTAGAAAGCAACAGTTAGATCTGGACATGGAACAACAGACTGGTTCCAAATAGGAAAAGGAGTACATCAAGGCTGTATATTGTCACCGTGTTTATTTAACTTCTATGCAGAGTACATCATGAGAAACGCTGGACTGGAAGAAATACAAGCTGGAATCAAGATTGCTGGGAGAAATATCAATAACTTCAGATATGCAGATTATACGACCCTTATGGCAGAAAGTGAAGAGGAACTCAAAAGCCTCTTGATGAAAGTGAAAGTGAAGAGTGAAAAAGTTGGCTTAAAGCTCAACATTCAGAAAACGAAGATCATGACCTCCAGTCCCACCACTTCATGGGAAATAGATGGGTAAACAGTGGAAACAATGTCAGACTTTATTTTGGGGGGGCTCCAAAATCACTGCAGAAGGTGACTGCAGCCATCAAATTAAAAGACACTTACTCCTTTAAAGTAAAGTTATGACCAACCTAGAGAGCAGATTCAAAAGCAGAGACATTCCTTTACCAAAAAAGGTTCGTCTAGTCAAGGCTATGGTTTTTCCTGTGGTCAGGTATGGATGTGAGAGTTGGACTGTGAAGAAGCCTGAGTGCCAAAGAATTGATGCTTCTGAACAGTGGTGTTGGAGAAGACTCTTGAGAGTCCCTTGGACTGCAAGGAAAACCAACCAGTCCATTCTGAAAGAGATCAGCCCTGGGATTCCTTTGGAAGGAATGATGCTAAAGCTGAAGCTCAAGTACTTTGGCTACCTCATGCGAAGACTTGATTCATTGGAAAAATCTCTGATGCTGGGAGGGATTGGGGGCAGGAAGAGAAGGGGAAGACATAGGATCAGATGGCTGGATGGCATCATTGACTCCATGGGCATGAGTCTCAGTGACTCCAGGTTTTGGTGATGGACAGGAAGGCCTGGCGTGCTGTGATTCATAGGGTCGCAAAGAGTTGCACATGACTGAGCGACTGATCTGATCTGAAGGGGAAGGTTCATAGAAATACAAGCTTACCTCAAGAAACAAAAGAAACCTCAAATAAATGACCTAACTTTACACCTAAAGCAACTAGAAAAAGAAGAAGTGAAGAATCCCAGGGTTAGAAGAAGGAAAAATTAATAATAACAATTAGGTAGTATACTCATTTTCACTATATTGATTCTTCCAATCCATGAACATGGTATATTTCTCCATCTATTAGTGTCCTCTTTGATTTCTTTCACTAGTGTTTTATAGTTTTCTATGTATAGGTCTTTAGATTCTCTAGGTAGATATATTCCTAAGTATTTTATTCTTTCTGTTGCAATGGTGAATGGAATTGTTTCCTTAATTTCTTTTTCTGTTTTGTCATTATTAGTGTATAGGAATGCAAGGGATTTCTGTGTGTTGATTTTATATCCTGCAACTTTACTATAATCATTGATTAGTTCTAGTAATTTTCTGGTGGAGTCTTTAGGGTTTCCTGTATAGAGGATCATGTCATCTGCAAATAGTGAAGAGTTTTACTTTTTTTCCAATTTGGATTCCTTTTATTTCTTTTTCTGGTCTGATTGCTGTGGCCAAACTTCCAAAACTATGTTGAATAGTAACGGTGAAAGTGGGCACCCTTGTCTTTTTCCTGACTTTAGAGGAAATGCTTTCACTTTTTCACCATTAAGGATAATGTTTGCTGTGGGTTTGTCATATATAGCTTTTAATATGTTGAGGTATGTTCCGACTATTCCTGCTTTCTGGAGAGGTTTTATCATAAATGGATGTTGAATTTTGTCAAAGGCTTTCTCTGCATCTTTTGAGATAATCATATGGTTTTTATTTTTCAATTTGTTAATGTGGTGTATTACATTGATTGATTTGTGGATATTGAAGAATCCTTGCATCCCTGAGATAAAGCCCACTTGGTCGTGGTGTATAACCTTTTTAATGTGCTGTTGGACTCTAATTGCTAGACTTTTGTTAAGGATTTTTGCATCTAAGTTCATCAGTGATATTGGCCTGTGGTTTTCTTATTTTGGGAATCTTTGTCAGGTTTTGGTATTAGGGTGATGGTGGCCTCATAGAATGAGTTTGGAAGTTTACCTTCCTCTACAACTATCCAAAGCAATTTATAGATTCAATGCAACCCCTATCAAGCTACCAACGGTATTCTTCACAGAGCTAGAACAAATAATTTCACAATTTGTATGGAAATACAAAAAACCTCGAATAGCCAAAGCTATCTTGTGAAAGAAGAATGGAACTGGAGGAATCAACCTACCTGACTTCAGGCTCTACTACAAAGCCACAGTTATCAAGACAGTATGGTACTGGCACAAAGACAGAAATATAGATCAATGGAACAAAATAGAAAGCCCAGAGAGAATTCCACACACATATGGACACCTTATCTTTGACAAAGGAGGCAAGAATATACAACGGATTAAGGAAAATCTGTTTAACAAATGGTGCTGGGAAATCTGGTCAACCACTTGTAAAAGAATGAAACTAGAACACTTTCTAACACCATGCACAAAAATAAACTCAAAATGGATTAAAGATCTAAATGTAACACCAGAAACTATAAAACTCCTAGAGGAGAACATAGGCAAAACACTCTCTGCCATACATCACAGCAGGATCTTCTATGACCCACCTCCCAGAATATTGGAAATAAAAGCAAAAATAAACATATGGGACCTAATTTAACTTAAAAGCTTCTGCACATCAAAGGAAACTATTAACAAGGTGAAAAGACAACCTTCAGAATGGGAGAAAATAATAGCAAATGAAGCAACTGACAAACAAGTAATTTCAAAAATATACAAGCAACTCTTACAGCTCAATTCCAGAAAAATAAATGACCCAATCAAAAAAATGGGCCAAAGAACTAAATAGACATTTCTCCAAAGAAGACATACAGATGGCTAACAAACACATGAAAAGATGCTCAACATCACTCATTATCAGAAAAATGCAAATCAAAATCACTATGAGGTGCCATTTCACACGACTCACAATGGCTGTGATCCAAAAGTTTACAAACAATAAATGCTGGAGAGGGTGTGGAGAAAAGGGAACCCTCTTATACGGTTGGTGGGAATGCAAACTAGTACAGCCACAATGGAGAACAGTCTGGAGATTCCTTAAACAACTGGAAATAGAACTGTCTTATGATCCAGCAATCCCACAGCTCACCATACACACTGAGGAAAACAGAATTGAAAGAGACACATGTACCCCAATGTTCATCGCAGCACTGTTCATAATAGACAGGACATGGAAGCAACCTAGATGTCCATCAACAGATGAATGGATAAGAAAGCTGTGGTACATATACACAATGGAGTATTACTCAGCCATTAAAAAGAATAATTTTGAATCAGTTTTAATGAGGTGGATGAAACTGGAGCCTATTATAAAGACTGAAGTAAGCCAGAAAGAAATACACCAATACGGTATACTAAAGCATATATATGGAATTTAGTAAGATGTTAACAATAACCCTGTGTACGAGACAGCAAAAGAGACAGATGTATAGAACAGTCTTATGGAATCTGTTTGAGAGAGAGAGGGTGGGAAGATTTGGGAGAATGGCATTGAAACATGTACAATATCATGCATGAAACGAGTTGCTAGTCCAGGTTTGGTGCATGATACTGGATGCTTGGGTCTGGTGCACTGGGACAACCCAGAGGGATGGTATGGGGAGGGAGGAGGGAGGAGGGTTCAGGATGGGGAACACATGTATACCTGAGGCGGATTCATTTTGATATTTGGCAAAACTAATACAATTTGTAAAGTTTAAAAATAAAATAAAATTAAAAAAAAAATTGAGCTGAAACACATGAAAAAAAGCAAAGGAACCTATAGCAAAACTCAGCAAAAATAAACGCTGGTTCTTTGAGAAGATAAATAAAATAGGCAAACCATTAGCAAAACTCATCAAGAAAGAAAGGGGGGATAATCAAATCAACAAAATTAGAAAGGAAAATGGATAAAACACAGCAGACAACACAGAAGTACAAAAGATCATAAAAGATTACTATCAGCAGCTATAGGACAATAAAATGGACAACTTGGAAGAAATGAACAAATTCCTAGAAAAGTATAACAATCGAAAACTGAACCAGGAAGAAATAGATAATCCCAACATACCCATCACAAGCATGGAAAGCAAAACTGTAATCAAAAATCTTCCATTGAACAAAAACGAAGCTCAGGACCAGATGACTTATTCACCCTCCTGGTTACCCTGGACACCTGGAGAGAACAAGAGAGGGAGCACAGAATGCCACTTGTTTGGGGAAGAGGGTGAAGATGAATAGGAACGATAGTTTCAGGAAAAGTGTGACCAGAGGAGAGCTATGTGCCAGGCCAGTAGAGGGCAGGGGGGTCTCATGGGGCGGTGTCAATGGGCAAGAGGAGCTTGGATGGGTTCAACTCACCTTGACACTTTTGTGGACCTCAGTTGACAGGAAGTCTTCATCTTTTCCTCCTGGTTACCTGAAGTCGGCTGTGCCATAAGTGCTCTAGAGCCTTGTGGCTTCTGAGTCTCTTTAGTCATTTTGAAGACTCCCAGTGGTCTGCTCCAGAGCCCCTGAGCACACCTCTATATACCACTCCCTAGGGTCCACAGCATTACGCTTTAAGAGATCAGCAACTCACTTCCCCAGCCAATGGTGGCCCTGGCTGAGAATTGACATCACAAAGCGCAATCCTGATAGTTCTAGGGCAGAATGGGGGGCAACCCAGATGATTTGATGGGGGGGAAATGCATCATTTTTAATGGCCCTTAGGAGCCCTCCAAACTCACCTGTCATCCTCATCTCTCTAAGTCAACTTTGTTGTGTAACAAGGCAGGGAGCATGTGTCTCCTCCAAACCTTGACCCACAGCCACAGTATCGAGGCTTTGATTCTGTTCTCTCCCACATTTCACCATCATCTAGATTGTAATATCTTGCCTAAAGTACCTCCATGATAATTAGGCTGTATTGAAGTGTCTGTGGAAATGAGAATCATCCCACTTTCCTCCTACAGTTCAGTTCAGTCTCTCAGTCATGTCTGACTCTTTGAGAGGTGGTTTTAAAGCACTTTCAAGACCATTTAATTCTGGGCCACCTCCCAGAAGCTTTTTCCATCCCACCTCCTTTGTTCTAGCTTCCATTCAGACACTGCTGTCTTCAGGCTGTGAGACTGCACTGAATACACTTGCCCTTTCTCCACTTGGATTTGTCTTGCTTCAAGTCTTGGAATCATGGTCACCTCACTATGTGTAAAAAAAAAAAAAATGTTTCCCCAAAGACGTGCACATGAATGTTCATAGCAGTCTTATTTCTAATAGTCAAAAAGTTGAGATGAACAAGATGGCAGAGTGGTAGTTGCAGGAGGAATACACCTCTCTCCTTGGACACATCAGGAATACATCTTCAGACACAGAAATGCTAGCAGAACACCAGCTGAGAGCTGACAGGAGTACCTGACCAGTGGAAAAGAATGTATAGAACCACAAAACGTGGTAGGATGAAGGAACTAGGGGGAAAAACAGGAGTGTTAATAGGTCTGGACCTGCCCTTGGTGGGTGGGAGAACTGAAGTAGGTTTCCACTCCCCGCATTGGAGTAATTGTGTGGATCAGAGGAGAAACATTTAAGGCTGAGAATGAAACAGCTGATCTGTGGCAGCCTACACCAATACATACAATGTATGACATAGCAGAATCCATTGGTTTTTGTCCCCTTAAGAGTGTAGCATTCATTAAACATTTGAAAATCCATCAGGATAAACAACTTACTAAAGAACTGAAAATGATGACACAGTAGGGTCATTTAGATAAATGCTGAAAAATAATTTGATAAAATCTAATATCCCTGGGTTGGGAAGATTCCCTGAAGTAGGGATTGGCTACCCACATCAGTGTTCTTAGGCTTCGCTGGCAGCTCAGCTATTAAAGAAAGTGCCTGGCATCTCAGAGATCTGGGTCCATCCTTGGGCTGGGAAGATCCCCTGGAGGAGAGCATGACAATCCATTCCAGTATTCTGGCCTGGAGAATCCCCAAGGCCAGAGGAGCCTGTTTGGCCTACACTTCATGGGGTTGCAAAAAGCTGGACACAACTCTGTGACTGAGCACATTCTGTATAAAATATTTTAGCGAACTAGAAATAGGAGAAGAAATAGAAATAGAATTGGAGAAGGCAATGGCACCCCACTCCAGTACTTTTGCCTAGAAAATCCCATGGATGGAGGAGCCTGGTAGGCTGCAGTCCATGAGGTCACTAAGAGTCGGACATGACTGAGCGACTTCACTTTCACTTTTCACTTTCATGCATTGGAGAAGGAAATGGCAACCCACTCCAGTGTTCTTGCCTGGAGGAAACCAGGGAAGGGAAGCCTGGTGGGCTGCCATCTATGGGGTCGCACAGAGTCGGACACAACTGAAGCGATTTAGCAGCAGCAGAAAGAGAAGATTTCCTCAACCTTATGAAAGTACTAAACTATCACTAACATCACACTTTATGGTAGAACACTGAGTGTTTTACTTCTAAAATCACAATCAACAAAAAGATTTCCACTCTCATTATATTGAATTTCTGTCCGTGAAGTCATATTAGGAACTGATTGAAAAGTTATCCAGTTTGGAAAAGAAGAATAAAGCTGTTTTTATCTGTTGGTGACATCTATGTAGAATATCCAATGAAATCTACAGGAACAGAATACCTAAAACTAAGAATTAATTTAAGCAATGTCACAAGATATAGAGATGATATATAAAATTTAATAAATTGCTTTCCTATATAGTCGGCCAATTTAAAATTAAAATAAAAAATAATAACAGTCACATTGAAGTAAGAAAAACTTAAGAATCAGACAGAATATATGAAACACACCAGTGCAAAAATGGACAAAAGTTTTGAACAGGAAATTCACTAGATAATGATATATAGATGGCAAGTAAGCATGCAGGGCACACCGAAAGTATGGCTCTCATGAGAGACAGAGAAGAACAAGTCTGATGAGGAAGTGGAAATATTTGAACTTTCATGCACTGTTTATGGGAATACAAAATAGTACACCATGGTGGAAAACAGTTTGGAAGTTCCTTCAAAAGTTAAACATAGGGTTACCATATGTCCCAGCAATCCCTTTCTTAGGTTTATACAAGCAAGTATGAAAAAAAAAAAAAAAAAAAACCCACAGATGTGCACATGAATGTTCTCAACAGTCTTATTTCTAGTAGTCCAAAATTTGAGATGAACAAAATGGCAGAACTGTAGCTGGAAGTGGAGTACATTTCACTCCACGGATACATCAAGGATACACCTTCAGACACAGAAGTGTGTGCAGAACACCAGCTGAGAGCTGACAGGAGTACCTGACCAGAGGAAAATAATAAATAGAACCACAAAACTCGGTAGGGTGAAGGAACTAGGGGTGGGGGGAACAGGAATGGTAATAGGCCTGGACCTGCCCTCGGTGGGTGGGAGAACTATAAGTTGGTGTCCGACCCCCCACCTGGGATCAACTGTCTGGATCAGAGGAGAAATATTTTAGGCTGAGAGTGAAACAGTTGATCTGTGGGAGCCTAAATGGAATGAGAATCAGACAGTCCTTGCCACAGACATACACACCCCAGACAGGGACACAGGTCCCATAGAAGGGACAGCAGTTGGGATCTGGATTTTTCGGATTGTGGAGCAATCCCAGGGCAAGGGCTGCTATTGACTGCAGAGAGACGGACTGATGGGATGTGAGGAAGGAGATCGGGATGGGAAATGCTTGTGGAGGAACACCAGGCCCCATGAAAGCAAGGGGATCCTACTGGGTCAATCATAGGTGGTGGAGCCCTCACCATAGTCTCTTTCTCCCCATACACCAGCATAGACAGCTAAACAATAGATAGGCTGGCCAATCAAGTGCCTGACTTACTGATCTGCAGACTAGGACCCCACACAGGGGCCCCATCTATGTACCTGATGCTCCAAACAACAGAGAAGTACCCCAGGCAAGGGAGCCCTCTAAGTGCCTGAAAGAGTGGAGCTATGGAAGAAGAGTGGCAAAAGAGACGTCCTTATCACCAGCTACAAGAGGCTGGTGAAAAGACTCTGATAGGGTCAAAACTTCTGTGGCAGAGGAGGTCTTTGTCCCTGCAGAGTTATCGCTACCACGGTCCCCAGAAATCAAGAAGCTATGCCAAGTTCATGCCCAAAGCTCGCTGGGGCGGAGCTGCTACAGGCCAAAAAAGTCTGGTGTCTATGGATACCTGGTCACTTCAGTTCAGTTCAGTTCAGATCAGTTCAGTTCAGTCGCTCATTCCTGTCCCACTCTTCGCGACCCCATGAATCGCAGAACGCCACGACTCCCTGTCCATCACCACCTCCCGGAATTCACCCAGATCCACGTCCATAGACTCAGTGATGGCATCCAGCCATCTCATGCTCTGTTGTCCCCTTCTCCTTCTGCCCCCAATTCCTCCCAACATCAGAGTCTTTTCCAATGAGTCAACTCTTCTCAAGAGGTGGCCAAAGTACTGGAGTTACAGCTTAAGCATCATCCCCCCAAAGAAATCCCAGGGCTCAATTCCTTCAGAATGGACTGGTTGGATCTCCTTGCCATCCAAGGGACTCTCAAGAGTCTTCTCCAACACCACAGTTCAAAAGCATCAATCCTTAGGTGCTCACCCTTCTTCACAGTCCAACTCTCACATCCATACCTGACCACAGGAAAAACCATAGCCTTGACTAGACGGACCTTTGTTGGCAAAGTAATGTCTTTGCTTTTGAATATGCTATCTACGTTGGTCATAACTTTCCTTCCAAGGAGTAAGTGTCTTTTAATTTCATGGCTGCAGTCACCATCTGCAGTGATTTTGGAGCCCCCAAAAATAAAGTCTGACACTGTTTCCACTGTTTCCCCATCTATTTCCCATGAGGTGATGGGACCGGATGCCATGATCTTCGTTTTCTGAATGCTGAGCTTGAAGCCAATTTTTTCACTCTCCACTTTCACCTTCATCAGGAGGCTTTTTAGTTCCTCTTCACTTTCTGCCATAGGGCGGTGTCATCTGCATGTCTGAGGTTACTGATATTTCTCCCGGCAATCTTGATTCCAGCTTGTGTTTCTTCCAGTCCAGGGTTTCTCATGATGTACTCTGCATAGAAGTTACATAAGCAGGGTGATAATATATAGCCTTGACGTACTCCTTTTCCTAATTGAAACCAGTCTGTTGTTCCACGTCCAGTTCTAACTGTTGCTTACTGAGCTGCATAGAGATTTCTCAAGAGGCAGGTCGGGTGGTCTGGTATTCCCATCTCTCTCAGAATTTTCCACAGTTTACTGTGATCCACACAGGCAAAGGCTTTGGCATAGTCAATAAAGCAGGAATAGAGGTTTTTCGGGAACTCTCTTGCTTTTTCCATGATCCAGCAGATGTTGGCAATTTGATCACTGGTTCCTCTGCCTTTTCTAAAACCAGCTGGAATATCAGGAAGTTCACAGTTCACGTATTGCTGAAACTTGGCCTGGAGAATTTTGAGCATTACTTTACTAGCATGTGAGGTGAGTGTAACTGTGCAGTACTTTGAGTATTCTTTGGCATTGCCTTTCTTCGGGATTCGAATGAAAACTGACCATTCCAGTCCTGTGGACACAGCTGAGTTTTCCAAATTTGCTGGCATATTGAGTGCAATACTTTCACAGCATCATCTTTCAGGATCTGACATAGCTCAACTGGAATTCCATCACTTCCTCTAGCTTTGTTCGTAGTGCTGCTTTCTAAGGCCCACTTGATTTCACATTCCAGGATGTCTGGCTCTAGGTCGGTGATCACATCATCGGGATTATCTGGATCATGAAGATCTTGATTGTATAGTTCTTCTGTGTATTCTTGTCATCTCTTCTTAGTATCTTCTGCTTCTGTTAGGTCAATGCCGTTTCTGTCCTTTATTGAGCCCATCTTTGCATGAAATGTCCCCTTGGTATCTCTAATTTTCTTGAAGAGATCTCTAGTCTTTCCCATTCTGTTGTTTTCCTCTATTTCTTTGCATTGATCACTGAGGAAGGCTTTCTTATCTCTTCCTGCTATTCTTTGGAACTCTGCATTCAGATGCGTATATCTTTCCTTTTCTCCTTTGCTTTTCGCTTCTCTTCTTTTCACAGCTATTTGTAAGGGGTGCCCAGACAGCCATTTTGCTTTTTTTGCATTTCTTGTTCATGGGGATTGTATTTATCCCTGTCTCCTGTAGATTGTCATGAGCCTCATTCCATAGTTCATCAGGCATTCTATCTAACAGGTCTAGGCTCATAAATCTGTTTCTCACTTTCACTGTATAATCATAAGTGATTTGATTTAGATCTTACCTGAATGGTCTAGGGGTTTGTCCTACTTTCTTCAATTTCAGTCTGAATTTGGTAATAAGGAGTTCATGATCTGAGTCACAGTCAGCTCCTGGTCTTGTTCTTGTTGACTGTATAGAGCTTCTCCATCTTTGGCTGCAAAGAATATAATAAATCTGATTTCAGTGTTGGCCATATGGTGATGTCCATGTGTAGAGTCTTCTCTTGTGCTGTTGGAAAAGGGTCTTTGCTATGACCAGTGCATTTTCTTGGCAAAACTCTATTAGTCTTTGCCCTGCTTCATTCCGTATTCCAAGGCCAAATTTGCCTGTTACTGCAGGTGTTTCTTGACTTCCTATTTTTGCATTCCAGTCCCCTACAATGAAAAGGACATCTTTTTTGGGTATAGTTTGAAAAGGACTTGTAGGTCTTCATAGAACCGTTCATCTTCAGCTTCTTCAGCATTACTGGTTGAGGTCTAGACTTGGATTACTGTGATATTGAATGGTTTGCCTTGGAAACGAACAGAGATCATTCTGTCGTTTTTGAGATTGCATCCAAGTACTGCATTTCGGAATCTTTTGTTGACCATGATGGCTACTCCATTTCTTCTGAGGGATTCCTGCTTGCAGTAGTAGATATAATGCTCATCTGAATTAAATTCACCCATTCCAGTCCATTTTAGTTCGCTGATTCCTAGAATGTCTACATTCACTCTTGCCATCTCTTGTTTGACCACTTCCAATTTGCCTTGATTCATGGACCTGACATTCCAGGTTCCTATGCAATATTGCTCTTTACAGCATCAGACCTTGCTTCTGTCACCAGTCACAACTGCAACTGGGTATTGTTTTTGCTTTGGCTCCATCCCTTCATTCTTTCTGGAGTTATTTCTCCACTGATATCCAGTAGCATATTGGGTCCTTACTGTCCTGGGGAGTTCCCCTTTCAGTATCCTATCATTTTGCCTTTGATACTGTTCATGGGGTTCTCAAGGCAAGAATACTGAAGCGGTTTGCCATTCCCTTCTCCAGTGGACCACCTTCTGTCAGATCTCTCCCCCATGACCCGCCCCTCTTGGGTTGCCCCCAGGGCATGGCTTAGTTTCATTGAGTTAGACAAGGCTGTGGTCCTAGTGTGATTACATTGACTAGTTTTTTGTGAGTATGGTTTCAGTGTGTCTGCCTTCTGATGCCCTCTTGCAACACATACCATCTTACTTGGGTTTCTCTTACCTTGGGTGTGGGGTATCCCTTCACAGCCGCTCCATCAAAGTGCAGCCACTGCTCCTTACCTTGGAGGAGGGGTATCTCCTCACTGCCGCCCTTAGTGTCCAACTGCATGTGACATTGTAACTGTGGCTTGCCAGGCTTCTTTCTCAGGGAAGGGGTTTCTACATGCAAAAATACTGGTACGTATGGGCCAGTACTGGTTGACATACCCTTCTAGAGCACTATATGTCCTGCTGCCCTAGCCACCAACTCCTCTGAGTCCCTGATGCAGCCAGAGCCACTATGACTGAAGCAGTTGCATCTCCACATCTGGCCCCCTCACAGGGGCAAACCCAAGTCCTCCAGGACAGTCTCAAGAGCAAACCCCAGTGGATGATTCACATTGAAAAGTGGGAATAAAACCACAATTGGAACCCAGGAGCAGTGTTGTTAAGGAAGAAGACCCAAAACCTTCCTACCACCTGTACAAGCTGCAGATTAAATCCACATAGCTGTGAAAAGAAGAGAAGTGAAAAGCAAAGGAGAAAAGGAAAGATATAAGCATCTGAATGCAGAGTTCCAAGAAAGAGCAAGAAGAGATAAGAAAGCCTTCCTCAGGGAGCGATGCAAAGAAAAGGAGGAAAACAACAGAATGGGAAAGACTAGAGATCACTTCAAGAAGATTAGAGATACCAAGGGGAGATTTCATGCAAAGATGGGCTCGATAAAGGACGGAAATGGTATGGACCTAACAGAGGCAGAAAATATTAAGAAGAGATGGCAAGAATACACAGAAGAACTGTACAAAAAAGATATTCACGACCCAGATAATCACGATGGTGTGATCACTGAACTAGAGCCAGACATTGTGGAATATAAAGTCAAGTGGGGCTTAGAAAGCAGCATTATGAACAAAGCTAGTGGAGGTGATGGAATTCCAGTTGAGCTATTTCAAATCTCAAAGGATGATGCTGGGAAAGTGCTGCACTCAATATGCCAGCAAATTTGGAAAACTCAGCAGTGGCCACAGGACTGGAAAAACTGAGTTTTCATTCCAATCCCAAAGAAAGGCAATGCCAAAGAATGCTCAAACTACCACAGAATTGCACACATCTCACACACTAGTAAGGTAATGCTCAAAATTCTCCAAGCCAGTCTTCAGCAATACATGAACTGTGAACTTCCTGATGTTCAAGCTGGTTTTAGCAAAGGCAGAGGAACCAGAGACCAAATTACCAACATCTACTGGATCATGGAAAAGCAAGAGAGTTCCAGAAAAACCTCTGTTTCTGCTTTATTGACTATGCCACAGCCTTTGCTGTGTAGATCACAATAAACTGTGGAAAATTCTGAAAGAGATGGGAATACCAGACCACCTGACCTGCCTCTTGAGAAACCTGTATGCACGTCAGGAAGCCACAGTTAAAACTGGATATGGAACAACAGACTGGTTCCATATAGGAAAAGGAGTTCGTCAAGGCTGTATGTTCTCACCCTGCTGATTTAACTTCTATGCAGAGTACATCATGAGAAACCCTGGACTGGAAGAAACACAAGTTGGAAAGAAGATTGCTGGGAGAAATGTCAATAACTTCATATATGCAGATGACACCACCCTTATGGCAGAAAGTGAAGAGGAACTGAAAAGTCTCTTGATGAAATGAAAGTGGAGAGTGAAAATGAAGATCATGGCATCCGGTCCCATATACTTCATGGGAAATAGATGGGGAAACAGTGGAAAGAGTGTCAATTTTTGTTTTGTTTTGTTTTTTGGGGGGGGCGGTGTTGATGGGGCAGGGCTCCAAAATCACTGCAGATGATGACTGCAGGTATGAAATTAAAAGACGCTTACTTCTTGGAAGGAAAATTATGACCAACCTAGATAGCATATTCAAAAGCAGAGACATTACTTTGCCAACAAAGGTCCGTCTAGTCAAAGCTATGGTTTTTCCTGTGGTCATGTATAGATGTGAGAGTTGGACTGTGAGGAAGGCTGAGCACTGAAGAATTGATGCTTTTGAACTGTGGTGTTGGAGAAGACTCTTGAGAGTCCCATGGACTCCAGGGAGATCCAACCAGTCCATTCTGAAGGAGATCAGCCCTGGGATTTCTTTGGAAGGAATGATGCTAAAGCTGAAACTCCAGTACTTTGGCCCCCTCATGCAAAGAGTTGACTCATTGGAAAAGACTCTGATGCTGGGAGGGTTCAGGGCAGGAGAAGGGGACAGCAGAGGATGAGATGGCTGGATGGCATCACTGACTCGATGGACGTGAGTCTGAGTGAACTCCGGGAGTTAGTGATGGACTGGAGGCCTGGCGTGCTGCGATTCATGGGGTCGCGAAGAGTCGGACACGACTGAGCGACTGAACTGAACTGAATAATATATAAAAAGACACTGATAACTGCCACAAAAGGAAACGTCCTGGTTCTGATAGTTGTGAACATAGGAGACAAAAAACATATAGGAGTAGGACCGGATTAGAATGAGCTCCCCCCAAATCAGGTTCAGAGTTCAGCACTGTTTTGGAGGGCATCCTAGGGAGGTGAGGTGGACTGCAATTTTAGCGGGCGAAAGGACTCTGAGAGCAATGACTAAAGAAAAACCTGTATTATTCTCATGTTTTGACTTGCTCTGTAGATTCTTTAGGATTTTTGTTGGTGTGGTTGGTTTCAATTCCTTCCCCTCGCCCACGTTGTAGTTGCCAATTTCATTGGCACTATGAAATCTAATGAAGCTTTTGATCCTTATTTTTCTTCAGCCACATTTGTATTGCTGTTATAAATCTCTGTCTCTATATACAGCTTTTGAAATTCTGTGGAGTTTCCTTTTCTCTCTCTCTTTTTCATTTTTTAAACCTATTATTATTGTTTCTACATTTATTATTTGTTTACTTTTCCTACTGTTCTTTTCCCCTTGCAGTTAATCTTTAATGTATATACATCTTTTCAGTTCAGTTCAGTTCAGTTCAGTGGCTCACTTGTGCCCGACTCCTTGTGACCCCATGAACCACAGCACGCCAGGCCTCCCTGTCCATCACCAACCCCTGGAGTCCAACCAAACCCATGTCCATCGAGCTGATGATGCCATCCAACCATCTCATCCTCTGTTGTTCGCTTCTCCTCCTGCTCTCAATCTTTCCCAGCATCAGGGCCTTTTCCAATGAGTCAGCTCTTCGCATCAGGTGGCCAAAGTATAGGAATTTCAGCTTCAACATCAGTCCTTCCAATGAACACCCAGGACTGATCTCCCTTAGAATGGACTGGTTGGATTTACTTGCAGTCCAAGGGACTCTCAACAGTCATCTGTACCTCTATTTAACTCTGCATATGTATTTTTTTCTTTCTTTCCTTTTCTCTCAATATATTTGTTAGTTTTATTTTCATTCTTTTATTCTCCAATTGGCACCTTGCTCTAGATTTGTTTCCCAGTTTGTGCTTCAGGTGATTCTATTCTGGTATGTATGTATATATATATATATACATATACATATATATATATATATATTTTTTTTTTTTTCCGTTGTTCACCAGGTCAATCAATCTACTGTACTTTATTTTTCTGGAATGTTTTGATTTTGCTTGTGGGTGTATATGTACATGTATATATTCAGTCATACTTTTTACTCTTGTGATAAACCTCTGCTTCTACATTGGATTTTTACAGTTCTTTGGAGGATTCCTTGTTTTCCCATTTATTTTTGATTTTTTTTATTATTATTTTCTATTTTTATTGTTTTAAATTTTAATTTTTTAAACCTATTATATTTATTCCATTGTTTGCCTTTCCTCTGTTCTTGTCCCCTTGCAGTTAAACTTTAAACAAACCTTGTTCATCTACCTCTGTTGAACCTCGCATATCTATTCTTTCTTTCTTTTCTTTCCTTCCTTTCCTCTTAACATTTTGTTAGTTTTATTTTCAGTGCTTTCATCCCCACTTGGGACTTTGCTTTAGATTTCTTTTCCAGCTTGTGCACTCGTTAGTTTTGTGCTTAACTGGTAGATATCATTTTTGGTTTCCCTTGTTTGCTAGGTCAGCCTATTGTAGTTTATTTTTGTTGAACTGTTTGGATTTTGCTGATGGTTGTATGTGTGTATATTCCCATATATTGGAATATATGTGTATATTCCTTTATTTTAATTATTATTTGTGTGACAGTGTAACTGCCATTTGTCAGGGGTTCACCTTTGGTTTCTCTCTCTCTTTTTTTTTTTTTTTGGATATTTATTTTAATCTAACTTAATACCATAACAAACCACCTGTTGTAACGGTGTTCCTGGCCAATGATCCAGCCCTGAACATTTGGAGTGGGAGCACTGACTTCAAGACCCTATACAACCGGAGAACTCCTAACCTTAGGGAGTATCAATTACAGAAAACTCACTCATGCAAACTAAACCACTTGAATACAAGACCTAGAATCACCCAACCACCAATCAGGTCCACCCAACCCAGTGTAGGACACCTCATCCAAACAGCAAATAGGACAAAAGTAGAAACCCAGTCATCAGCAGACAGGATTATCCTTCTCAATCAGCCCTGCACATCAGAAGGCCAAGAAAAGAAAAAAAAAAAAAACTCAGCACCAATCTCACCCAATGCAAAGCTTACAGAAACCATTGGACCAAATTTAGGAGTGCAGAAACTAAAAGGAAGAAAGAATGCAAATTTGAAGGCTGGCAAAAGGAGACCTCAAACACAATAAGATCTTTTTAAAAATGAAGAAATGACAAAGAAATGCTGCACAAATAAAGGAACAAACTAGACACACAGAAATTTAAACAAATGAAGAGGAAATAGGCAAACTGCCTGAAAAACTATTCAGAATAATGGTAGTAAAGATGATCAAAAACTTTGAAATTGACATGGAGACAATGCAAGAATCAATGAGCAAACCCCTAGTTGAATTGAAGAATAAGCAAAAAATAAATTGAAAAATAAATAGAGAGACAAACAACAATTACTGAAATTAAAAATACTCTAGAAAGAATCAAGAGCAGGGTATCTGAACCAGAAAATGGATCAGTGTGTTGAAAGACAAAATGGTGGAAACAACTGCGGAAGGGCAGAATAAAGTCAAAAGAATGAAAAGAACTGAGGATAGCCTCAGAGACCTCTTGGACAATGTTAAATGCACCAAGATTCAAATTATAGGGGTCCCAGAAGAAGAGAGAAAAATAAAGGGTATGAGAAAAGTTTAGAGGAGATTATACTTGAAAAACCCCCAACATGGAAAAGGAAATAGTCAATCAAGTCCAAGAGGTGCCAAGAGTCCCATTTGTGATAAACCCAAGGTGAAACAGCCCTAGACATATGCTAAGCAAACTAAGGAAGATGAAACACAAAGAAAGAATATTAAAAGTAGCAAGTTAAAAGTAACAAGTAACATCCAATGGAAACCCCATATGTTTCACAGCTGATCTTTCAACAGAAACTCTGCAGGCCAGAAGAGAACGGCATGGCATATTTAAAGCACTGAAAGAGAAAAATCTACAGCCAAGATTACTGTAAGTGGCAAGGATCTCCTTCAAAATTGATGGAGAAATCAAAGCTTTACAGATGAGCCAAAGGTAAGAGAATTCTTTACCACAAAACCAGCTTTACAACAAATGGTAAAGGGACTTATATAGTCAAGAAATATAAGAGAAGAAAAATGATCTACAAAACCGACCCCAAACAATTAAGAAAATGGCAATAGGAGCACTGCTGCTGCTGCTGCTAAGTCGCTTCAGTCCTGTCTGACTCTGTGCGACCCCATAGACGGCAGCCCACCAGGCTCCCCGGTCCCTGGGATTCTCCAGGCAAGAACACTGGAGGGGGTTGCCATTTCCTTCTCCAATGCATGCAAGTGAAAAGTGAAAGGGAAGTCGCTCTGTCATGTCGAACTCTGTGTGACCCCATGGACTGCAGCCTACCAGGCTCCTCCGTCCATGGGATTTTCCAGGCAAGAGTACTGGAGTGGGGTGCCATTGCCTTCTCCGAATAGGAGCACATATGTCAATAATTATTCTAAATATAAATGGATTAAATGTTCCAACCAAAAAGCCCAGACTGGCTAAATGGATACATAAACAAGACCTCGGGGTGGGGGCGTGGTCCTAAGATGGCAGAGGAATAAGATGGGGAGACCCCATTCTCCCCAACACATTCATCAAATGATCATTTGAACGCTGAGCAACTTCCACAAAACAATTTCTGAATGCTGGCAGAGGACACCAGGTACCCGGATAGGCTGCTCATTGTCTTTGAAAGGAGAACAAAGGATTGAGCAAATACCAAAGCAGAACTAGCCGGCTGTCTCCAGGCCCCTGCCCCAACAAGAGGCAGACAGCCATGTGTGTGGCAGCCAGAACCAGAAGGCAAGGGGCGGCCTCAGCCTCAGAGACCGGCATTCTCCACCAAACTGTGAGCAGGCTGCCAGTTTCTAACCATGTCTTCCTGGAGTCCTGG
The DNA here is from genome assembly GCF_002263795.3 of Bos taurus. Classification (NCBI taxonomy): domain Eukaryota; kingdom Metazoa; phylum Chordata; class Mammalia; order Artiodactyla; family Bovidae; genus Bos; species Bos taurus. The sequence continues at coordinate 28,574,601 of NC_082638.1, forward strand.
ACGGTTGACATCTGCCAGGAGAGTTGCAGCTTGAGATCAGCTCCCCAGAGGAGACACATGATACACCTGAGGCAGTGTTCTCATGGCACACCCAGGAAACTGAGCGGCCTGGACCCAGTAGGTAATTAAGATGCATGGCCCACTTGGGACAGTGCGTTGGCCAAGCACCTGGTCGCCTGAGCTGCTGGGACCTGGGAAGGGCACAAAACGCACGTGCATCTGAGTCTGTGACTTTGCGGTGTACCTGAAAACCTGAACCTGAGCAGCTTAGACCTGGGAATTGCAGGAAATGCAGGGCCCACATTGGGCAGTACCCCTGAAGAGCAATCTGGAACCTGAGCAGTGTACACGTGGAAAGCACACACCACCATGAGTTTGGGAAAGCCCAGTGTGTTCCATACACTGCAAGCACTTTCCCAAAATACACACCAACATTATTTGTTTGCAGTGTTCCTCCCTCCCCACAACTCAACTGAACAAGTGAGCCGAAATAAGTGACCACCTTTGCCCCCTTGTGCCAGGGCAGAAATTAGACACTAAAGAGACTTGCAAAGAGAGAAAGCCAAAACAAATAAAGAAAAGGGAACCCCTCTGGGAGTGAAAGGTGCAACAGATTAAAATCCTGTAGTTAATATTGACTAAGCATAGGAAGGGGCTTATAGATCTTGTAAAGAAATGCAAGCTGGAACAAGGAATCATCTGAAACTCAACTGAACCCACACTGCCCACAACGGCTCCAGAGAAATTCCTAGATATAGTTTTTCTATTATCAACCTTCTAATTTTTTAAAATTATTTATTATTTTTTCCTTCTTACTTTTTTTTTTTTTAATTTTACAATATTGTATTGGTTTTGCCATACATCCACATGAATCTGTCATGGGTGTACACGTGTTATCCATCCTGAACCCCCCTCCCACTCCCTCCCTGTACCATCCTTCTGGGTCATCCCAGTACACCAACCCCAAGCATCCTGTAACCTGCATCAAACCTGGACTGGCGATTCGTTTCTTATATGATATTATACATGTTTCAATGCCATTCTCCCAAATCATCCAACCCTCTTCCTCTCCCACAGAGTCCAAAAGACTGTTCTATACATCTGTGTCTCTTTTGCTGTCTCACATCCAGGGTTATCGTTACCATCTTTCTAAATTCCATATACATGTGTTAGTATACTGTATTGGTGTGGGTTTCTTTCTTTCTTTCTTTCTGGCTTACTTCACTCGATATAATAGGCTCCAGTTTCATCCACCTCATTAGAACTGATTCAAATGTATTCTTTTTAATGGCTGAGTAATACTCCACTGTGTATACATACCACAGCTTTCTTATCCATTCATCTGCTGATGGACATCTAGGTTGCTTCCATGTCCTGGCTATTAGAAACAGTGCTGTGATGAACATTGTGGTACACGTGTCTCTTTCAATTCTGGTTTCCTTGGTGTGTATGCCCAGCAGTGGGATTGCTGGGTCATAATTAATCCTTTAATTTTCAATTTTACAACCTATTACCTTGCAAAATATGACCCTATTTTTAAAGCATATTTCATATTTTTTAAATATATTTTGTGATTGATTGTGTTTTGTATTTTTAATATTGTATTTCATAGAGTCTACCCTCTACACTAGATTTTTTTTTTTACTTAAATTTAAGTAATTTACTTGTTTTAATTGGAGGCTAATTACTTTACAAAATTGTAGTGGTTGTTGCCATACATTGACATGAATCAGCCATGGATGTATCAGTTCAGTTCAGTTCAGTTGCTCAGTTGTGCCCGACTATTTGCGACCCCACGTGCTGCAGCATGCCAGGCCTCCGTGTCCATCAACAACTGCTGGAGTCTACCCAAACCCATGTCCAGATTGGGCCATTAATTTTTTCTGGTATTGAGTTGCATGAGCTTCTTGTATATTTTTGAGTTTTACTTAGTCATGACTGCCTTTTCACCTTCCTTGTTTCCTTCATTGTTCAGGAGCTTTTAAATTTGATTCGTTCCGTTGGTTTATTTTTGCTTTTATTTACATTACTCTGGGAGGTGAGTCATAGAAGGTCCTGCTGTGATTTATGTCAGAGACTGTTCTGTCTATATTTTCCTCTAGAAGTTTTACAGTTTCTGGTCTTTCATTTAGATCTTTAATCCATATTTAGTTTATTTTTGTGTATCATTAGAAAGTATTCTAGAGTCATTATTTTACAGGTGGTTGGCCAGCTTTTCCAGTGCCACTTGTTAAAGAGATCGGTCTTTTCTCCATTGTATATTCCTGAGTCTTTTGTCAAAGATAAAGTGACCATAGGTGCGTGGATTTATCTCTGGGCTTTCTAATTTGTTCCATTGGTCTATATTTCTGTCTTGGTGTCAGTAACATATTGTCTTGATAACTGTAGCTTTGTACTATAGTCTGCAGTCATGCAGGTTGATTCCTTCAGTTCCATTCTTCTTTCTCAAGATTGCTTTGGCTATTCGAGGTTTTTTTTTTTTTTTTTTTCCCCCTTCATACAAACTGTGCAATGATTTGTCCTAGTTCTCTGAAAAACACTTTTGGTAGGTTGATAATTACTTTAAATGTAAACAGATTAAATGTTCCAACCAAAAGACACAGACTGATTGAATGGATACAAAAACATGACCCATATATATATGCTGTCAACCAGAAACCACCTTCAGATGCAAAGACACATATAGACTGAAATTGAGAGGATGGAAAAATACATTCTATGCAAATGGAAAGCAAAAGAAAGCTGGAATATTAATCCTGATATCAGACAGGCCTTAAAATAAGAATACTATAAAAAATAAGGAAAGACACTACACTATGATAAAAGGATCAATCCAAGAGGGAGACATAACAGTTGTAAACATCTATGCACTGAACACTTTATTGCCGAATTTTACCTTAAATTGAAGAAACTAGCGAAAATGACTAGATGATTCAGGTATGAACTAAATCAAATCCCTTATGTTTATACAGTGGAAGTGACAAATAGATTCAAGACAGAATATTGAAGATTCAAGACAGAATCAAGATAGACAGAATGCCTGAAGAACTATCGATGGAGTTTTGTGACAGTGTACAGGAGGCAGTGATCAAGACCATACCCAAGAAACACAAATGCCAAAAGTCAAAATGGTTCTCTGAGGAGGCCTTCCAAATAGCTGAGAAACGAAAGGAAGCAAAAGACAAAGGAGATAGGGAAATATATACCCATTTGAATGAAGAGTTCCAAAGAATTGCAAGTAGAGATAAGAAAGCCTTCCTCAGCAATCAACAAAAAGAACAGAGGCAAACAATAGAATGGGAAAGACTAGAGATCACGTCAAGGAAATTAGAGATACTAAGGGAGCATTTCATGGAAAGATGGGCACAATAATGGACAGAAATGGTATGGACATAAGAGAAGCAAAAGATATTAAGAATTGATGGCAACAATGCACAGAAGAATTATACAAAAAAGATCTTCATGATGCAGATAACCAGGATAGTGTGATCACTCACCTAGAGCCAGACATCCTGGAATGTGAAGCCAAGTGGATCTTAGGAAGCAAAGCTAGTGGAAGTTATGGAATTCCAGTTGAGCTATTTGAAATCCTAAAAGACGATGTTGTGAAAGTACTATGCAATATGCCGGCAAAGTTTCAAAGCTTGGCAGTGGCCACCGGACTGGAAAACGTCAGTTTTCATCCCAGTCTCAAAGGAAGGTAATGCCAAAGAATGCTCAAACAACCACACAGTTGCACTCATCTCACGTGCTAGTAGAGTAATGCTCAAAATTCTCCAAGCCAGGCTTCAACAGTATGTGAACTGTGAACTTCCAGATGTTGAAAGTGGACTTAGAATAGGCAGAGGAACCAGAGATCAAATTGCCAACATCCACTGGATCATGGAAAAAGCAAGAGTTCCAGGAAAAAACATATATTTCTGCTTTATTCATTATGCCAAAACCTCTGAGTGTGTGGGTCAAAATAAACTGTGGAAAATTCTAAAAGAGATGGGAGTACCAGGCCACCTGACTTGCCTCCTGAGAAATCTGTGTGCAGGTCAAGAAGCATCAGTTAGAACTGGACATGAAACAGCAGACTGGTTGCAAGTCGGGAAAGGAGTATATCAAGGCTGTATTTCATCACCCTGCTGTTTAACTTACAAGCAAAGGACATCATGCTAAATGCCAGGCTGGATGAAGCACAAGCTGGAATCAAGATTGTCAAGAGAAATATCAGTAATCTCATATATGCAGATAACACCACCCTTATGGCAGAAAGTGAGGACCTAAAGAGCCTCTTGATGAAAGTGAAAGAGGAGAGTGAAAAAGTTGGCTTAAAACTCAACATTCACAAAACTAATATCATGGCATCCAGGCACATCCCTTCATGGCAAGTAGATCAGGAAACAATGGAAACAGTGCCAGACTGTTTTTCGCAGTTGGGGAGGCAAATCACTACAGATGTTGATTGCAGCCATGAAATTCAAAGGTGCTTGCTCCTTGGAAGTCACGCTATGACTTACTTAGAAAGCATTAAAAAGCAGAGACATTATTTTACCAAGAATCAACCAATGTGTCAAAGCAATCCTTTTTGCAATAGTCATGTACTGATGTGAGAGTTGGAGGAGAAGGAAAGCTGAGTGCCTAAGAATTGATCCTTTGGAACTGTGGTGTTGGAGAAAACTCTTGAGGATATCAAAGCAGTCAATCCCAAGAAAATCAGTCCTGAACATACATTGAGATGACTGAAGCTCCAATACTTTGGCAACCTGATGCAAAGAAGTAACTCATTTGAAAAGACCCTGATGCTGGAAAAGATCGAAGGCCAGAAGAGAAGGGGACGATAGAAGACGAGATAGTTGGATGGCATCCTCAATGCACATGAGTTTTAGCAAGCTCTGGAAGTTGGTGATGGACAGGGACAGGGAAGCCTGGTGTGATGTTTTACCATAAAGTATGATGTTAGTTATACAGTGTATTACCATCATCAGGTTGAGGAAGTTTTCTATTTCTAGTTTGCTAAGAGTTTTTATACAGAATGTGTTCAGTCACTCAGATCTGCCCAGCTCTTTGCGACTCCATGGAGTTTAAACCCAAACGGTTCCTCTGGTTGAGGATTCTCCAGGCAAGAATATTGAAGTTGGTTGCCGTGCCCTCTGCCAGGGCATCGTCCCAACCCTGGAATTGATATCAGACTTTATCAAATTATTTTTCAGCGTTTTTCGAGATGACCCTACTGTGTTTTATTTTTTGTCCTTTAGTACTTTGAATTACACTGATTGATTTTCAAATGTTTAACCAATCCTGCATTCTTAGGGGACAAAAAGTAATAGATTATGCTGCGTTGTCTTTGTACATATTGGCATGGTCTGCGCTTCACTCTTAACACTTTCTGTTGCTACGTCTTCAAGTGCACAATTTTCTCCTGCTGTCCTGTCTAATCTGTCATTTATTCTATCGACTGTGTTTGCCATCTGACGTTACAGTTTTCCTATCTACAAGATGGAATTGGTCTACTTTATTATTTGCATGTCTCTACTTAATTTTACAAAATGCAAAAAACACAGTCATTCCAATATTCTAATGTCTCTGTCGGCAATGTCTTAAATCTATGCCGCTTCTGGGTCAGTTTGATTTCTCAAGGGAAATTTAATATGATTTTTTCTTACCTTAGTGAGATTAAATATCTTTTTAATGTGGTTAGTGTATAGTCCCATATCTTTCTTGTCAAATGGCTGCTCATGTCTTTTAAACATCTCTGAATAAAGTGAATGTCCAGTAGTACATCTTTCTTAGAAACTGAGGGCTCGTGTGTTTTTCACATTTTTCTATCATTCTTTAGGTTCTTTGTTATAAAATTTTAACAGCCATCTTTTGGGTTTGTTTATGGTGCTTTTTTTTTTTTTTTCCTACCTCTTAAAATTTTAAGCAGTGTCATGCATCCAGGGTGAATAAGGAACCAGTGTACACCAGGAAGTGAGCACTTCACAGGAAACCCAGGAAGTCCCACTAAGACAAAAAACTGTGTACCCCAGGGCACACCTCAGGCTGGCTGACCCTGCTTGTCAATTAGGAACACAAGGACTGAGATGAAGCCGACACCTCATTCCCCTTTCCTCCAGAGGCAAGCACCTAAGTGAGAGACCTTGGGAACCAGACGGGGATACATGATTACACAGTGTTCCTTCCAGGAAGCTGGAATCTTGTCGTAGCTCTTCATGGAAATGAATTCCAGCATGGTCTCAATGGTGACGTAAGCAGCAATGGAGGTACCAGCTGGAAAACAAGATGAGGAAAGAGATTTGTAAGGGCACATGTTGAGAAAGCCCTTTCCAGATGAGGCTCACACAATCTGAGCAAGCACCGCCCCTTCGGGGGAATACTAATCACTCAAAGGTCGTCATTTCTTTCTTGGGATGCCTCATCCCCATCACCCTGTATAAACCCAAACTTGGGTATTACACCTAACGAGGTGAGCATGAGTCCTAGATTTGAAACTAGACAGCTCCAAGTGGACCAATAGCAAAAATATTCAGTGCATTCTCACAGCCTGAAGACAGGGGTTTCAGACTGGAAACTAGAAAAGTGAGGACACCTATGTGCAAACTGAGCAAAGGAAGTGGGATGGAAAAGACTCCTGGTAGGTGGTCCAGAATTAAATGGTGCTCAAAGTGCTTTAAGACCACCTTATAGGAGGAAAGTAGAATGATTCTCTTTTCCACAGAAACTTCGATAGAACCTAATTATCATGGAGGAATTTTAGGCAGGATATGAAAAACTAGATAATGGTGAAATGTGAGAGAGAAAAGAATGAAAGCCTGAATACTGTGGCTGTGGGCCAAGGTTTGGAGGAGATCCAGTCTCCCTGCCATGTGGCCCTTCATGTAGACTTAGAGAGATGAGGATGGCAGGTGAGTTTGGAGGGTTCCTAAGGCCATTAAAAATGCTACCTTTCCCCCACCAAATCATCTGAGTTGCTCTCCATCCTCCCCTAGAGTTGACAGGATCGGGCTTTGTGATGTGAAGGCCCACTCAGGGCCACCATTGGCTGGGGAAATGAGTTGCTGACCTCATAAAGCATAAGGCTGTGGCCCCCTGGGAGGGGTATGCATAGGGCTGCTCAGGGGCTCTGGAGCAGACCACTGTGAGTCTTCAAAATGACTAAGGTGACTGGGAAGCCACAAGGCTCTAGAGAAGTTGTGGAACAGCAGACTCTAGATACCCAGGAGGAAAAGATGAAAAGCTCCTGTCAACAGATGTCCAAAGAAGTGTCAAGGTGAGCTGAACCCATGCAAGGTCCCTTTGCCCATTGAGACCGCCCCATAAGACCCCTGCCCTTGTCCTTGCCAGGCCCTTACCCCTTCTCCTCCCACACCCCTTCTCCTGAAGCCATTGTTCCCATCCATCTTCGCCCTCTTCCCCAAACAAACCGCCACTCTGTACTCCCTTTTTTTGTTTTCTCCAGGTGGCCAGGGTAACCATGAGGGTGAATAAGCCATCTGGTCCTGAGCTTATTTTTTCTTGTGGTTGGAAGCTTTTTGGTTGCAGTTTTGCCTTCTATGTTCGTGATGGGTCTGTTGAGATTATCTATTTCTTCCTGGTTCAGTTTTGGAAGGTTATACTTTTCTGAGTATTTGTCCATTTCTTCTAAGTTGTCCATTTTATTGTCATATAGCTGCTGATAGTAGTCTCAGGATCTTTTCTATTTCTGTGTTGTCTGTTGTGATTTTTCCATTTTCATTTTAATTTGTTGAATTGATTCTTCTCCCTTTCTTTCTTGATGAATCTGGCTAATGGCTTGTCTTTTTTTTTTTTTTTCTTTTTTAATCTTCTTAAAGAACTGTCTTCCTTTCGCTGATGTTTGTAACAGTTTCCTTTCTTTTTCACTTATTTCTTCCCTAATTTTTATGATTTCTTTCCTTCTGCTAACCCCGGGGTTCTTCATTTCTTCTTTTTCTCATTGCTTTAGCTGGGACGTTAGGTCATTTATTTGAGGTTTCTCTTGTTTCTTCAGATAAGCTTGTATTTTTATGAATCTTCCCCTTAGCACTGCTTTCTGAATCCCATTGGTTTTCATTTCATTTTCATTCATATCGTGTTTTCATTTTTGTTTGTATCTATGCATATTTTCATTTCTTTTCTGATTTCTTCTGTTATATGTTGGTTATTCAGAAGTGTGTTGTTCAGCCTCCATATGTTTGTATTTTTAATAGTTTTATTTTTCCTGCTGTTGTAGGTTGTTTAGTCGCTCAGTCGTTTCCGACTCTTGTGGCCCCATGGACTGTAGCCTGCCAAACTCCTCTGTCCGTGGAACTCTCCAGGCCAGAATACTGGAGTTGGTTGCCATTTCCTTCTCCAGAGAATCTTCCCAACTCAGGAATCGAACCTGGGTCTGCTGCATTGCAGGTAGATTCTTTGCTGACTCAGCTACAACATCTAATCTTACTGCATTGTGATCAGAAACGATGCTTGAAATGATTTCATTTTTGTTTTCTTTTTCTAATTTACCAGGGCTAGATTTATGCGATCTATCCTGGAAATGTGCCATGTGCACTTGAGAAAAAGGTGAGATTCATTGTTTTGGGGTGAAGTGTCCTATAGATATCAATTAGGTCTAACCGGTCCATTGTATCACTTGAAGTTTGTGTTTCCTTGCTGATATTCTGCTCGGTTGATCTATACATACATGTAACTGGGATATGAAAGTCTCCGACTATTACTACATTACTTTTAATTTCCCCTTTCAAATTTGTTAGCATTTGCCTTACGTACTGCGGTACTCCTATGTTGGGTACATAGGTATTTATAGAAGAAAAGGAGAGAGATAAACATCTGAATGCAGAGTTCCAAAGAATAGCAAGAAGAGATAAGAAAGCCTTCTTCAGCGGTCAATGCAAAGAAATAGAGGAAAACAACAGAATAGGAAAGACTAGGGAATCTCTTCAAGAAAATCAGAGATACCAAAGGAAACTTTCATGCAAACCTTGGCTCAATAAAGGACAGAAATGGTATGGACCTAACAGAAGCAGAAGATATTAAGAAGAGATGGCAAGAATACACAGAAGAACTGTACAAAAAAGATATTCATGACCCAGTTAATCATGATGGTGTGTTCACTGACCTAGAGCCAGACATCCTGGAACGTGAAGTCAAGTGGGCCTTAGAAAGCAGCACTACGAACAAAAATAGTGGAGGTGATGGAATTCCAGTTGAGCTATTCCAAATCCTGAAAGACGATGCTGTGAAAGTGCTGCACTCAATATGCCAGCAAATTTGGAAAACTCAGCAGTGGCCACAGGACTGGAAAAGGTGAGTTTTCATTCCAATCCCAAAGAAAGGCAATGCCAAAGAATGCTCAAACTACCACACATTTGCACTCATCTCACACACTAGTAAAGTAATGCTCAAAATTCTCCAAGCCAGGCTTCAGTAATATGGGAACCATGAACTTCCTGCTGTTCAAGCTGGTTTTAGAAAAGGCAGAGGAACCAGAGATCAGATTGCCAACATCCGCTGGATCATGGAAAAAGCAAGAGTGTTCCAGAAAAGCATCTATTTCTGCTTCATTGACTATGCCAAAGCCTTTGCCTGTGTGGATCCCAATAAACTGTGGAAACTTCTGAAAGAGATGGGAATACCAGACCACCTGATCTGCCTCTTGAGAAATTTGTATGCAGGTCAGGAAGCAACAGTTAGAACTGGACATGGAACAACAGACTGGTTCCATATAGGAAAAGGAGTCCGTCAAGGCTGTATATTGTCAACCTGTTTATTTAACTTCCATGCAGAGTACATCATGAGAAACGCTAGGCTGGAAGAAATACAAGCTGGAATCAAGATTGCCAGGAGAAATATCAATAACCTCAGATATGCAGATGACACCACCCTTATCGCAGAAAGTGAAGAGGAAATAAAAAGCCTCTTGATGAAGGTGAAAGTGGAGAGTGAAAAAGTTGGCTTAAAACTCAACATTCAGAAATCGAAGATCATGGCATCTGGGCCCATCACTTCATGGGAAATAGATGGGGTGACAGTGGAAACAGTGTCAGACTTTATTTTTCTGGGCTCCAAAATCACTGCAGATGGTGACTGCAGTCATGCAATTAAAAGACGCTTACTCCTTGGAAGGAAAGTTATAACTAACCTAGATAGCATATTCAAAAACAGAGACATTCCTTTACCAACAAAGGTGCATCTAGTCAAGGCTATGGTTTTTCCTATGGTCATATATGGATGTGAGAGTTGGACTGTGAAGAATGCTGAGCGCCTAAGGATTGATGCTTTTGAACTGTGGTGTTGGAGAAGACTCTTGAGAGTCCCTTGGACTGCAAGGAGATCCAAGCTGTCCATTCTGAAGGAGATGAGCCCTGGGATTTCTTTGGAAGAATGATGTTAAAGCTGAAACTCCAGTACTTTGGCCACCTCTTGAGAAGGATTGACTCATTGAAAAAGTCTCTGATGCTGGAAGGGATTGGGCGCAAGAGGAGAAGGGGACGACACAAGATGAGATGGCTGGATGGCTTCACTGACTCGATGAACGTGAGTCTCAGTGACTTCCGGGAGTTGGTGATCTACAGGGAGGCCTGGCGTGCTGCGATTCCTGGGGTTGCGAAGAGTCAGAAACAACTGAGCGACTGATCTGATCTGATCTGATATCTTCTTCTTGTATTGATGCTTTGATCATTATGTAGTGGCCTTCACTTTCTCATTTCACAGGCTTTATTTCAGTCTATTTTATCTGATATGAATATAGCTACTCCTGCATTCTTTCGGTCTCCACTTGCATGAAATACCTTTTCCCAGCACTCCACATTCAAGCTATATGTGTACCTTGGCTTCAGGTGGTTCTCTTGTAGAGAGCATATAAAGGAGTCTGGTTTGGTAACCATTTTACAATACTTCCTTTGTCACCTATCTATCCATTTGTCCATCCCTCTTTCCAACGCACAGTCGATCTTTTTCCTTGTTGCTTTTGTTTTAAATTGCAGACATCAGTATGTGTCTCCTTAGATATTTCAGCAAGCCTGCCATTAAGTAGTGAGCCGAATTTGTTTACAGCAATTTTCTTTGGATACTAATTTTAGATACAATGATATATAGCAATATTTTCTTTTCACAGTCACGTTACTTTTTAACTGAAGTATAGTTGATTTACAACATTGTGTGAATGTCTGTTTTACAGAAAAGTGATTCAGTTATGCACATATATACGTGTAAATGCATTGTGTGTACACACACACACACACACACATATACACATTCTTTTATTTAATCTTTATGTATGTATGCATTTATTTATTTATTTAATTTTTTTTACTACACTGTAGTGTGTGTGATTAGTTCTATAACCAGGATTTGAACATGTATCCACTGCAGTGCAAGTGTGGAATCTTTACTGCTGGACTGCCAGGGTTCCCCCATATATATTTGTTTTCATTATAAGTTATCATGGGGTACTGAATATATTTCTCTGTGTTCTACAGTAGAAACTTGTCAATCTATTCCATGTACTCTAGTTTATATCTCCTCCCCCCAATCTCTTAGTCCATTGCTCCCCCAATTCTCTCTGCCTTGGAAGCCTCAAGTCTGTTATATATGTCCATGAGCTTGCATCTGTTGCATACACATGTTCATTTGTGTCATATCTTAGATTCTACATTTGAATGATATAATTTGGTATTTGTCTTTCTCTGTGTGCCTTATTTCATTTAGTATGATTATCTCTCGGGCCATGCATGTTGACTCAAATGGCCTTATTTTTGTAGTTGTACATTTTCTTGTATCCTTCTAACTATACATAGAATTATTCATCTGTGATTAATTTCCTGTATGTATTTTTTAAATGAGTGTAGTACACCACTCTTGGTATAGTACATCCATTTTGAGTCTGTATTAGGATTTTATATGGATATGTCAGTCACTTCAATTCAATTGCTCAGTTGTGTCCGATGGTTTGGAACCCCATGGACTGTAGCATGCCCCGCTTTCCCTGTCAATCACTAACTCCGGGAGCTTGTGTCTCCTTCCTTCTCAGCTTTATTATAGTTCGTATTTCTTGTTTGACGAATCTGTACAGAGTTTCCTTTGTTGTGGCTGTACTGATTCTCGCTCCCTTACATCGATACACAGAGGCAGTCAGCAGTGTTTATTTTCTCTGACCTGCTCTCAGAAGTGTGTACGACATCACTCTTGCTAAGTCGGTCCCTGTAGATTATGTATGTGACAGGTATTTGTGGGAATCCATGAGTTTCAGCCTACCAATATAAGCCTTCCAGGGAGTTCCATTTTACCTCGGTTGGGGTACTCACTACCAGCAATATTGTCTGTCCTATGTGAAACGTAAATTCTGTAACACAACTCTCATCTGCCCTTCTTCAGTGACTCTGATTATCACAATTGTCTGTACCTCTGACAAGGTCATTCTTTCCTTGTTTCAATGCTTGAGTCATATTCCGTCATGAACCCCTACCCGATTCCTTTATCTGTTCATCTCTCTGTCCCTGTGTACTTCCTTTAATTTCATCTCTGGGCATTGGGAATCCTGCTGCAGTGCATGCTCTTGGGCATGTGGTTTTCAAAGTCTGTGTATTTCTGAAGTATCATAGGAGTGGAGAAGCCCTGTCATATTTTCTTTTTTTTTTTTTATAAAGCCACGTGGACAGTGATTCTTATACTGGCTCCTCCTGCTGATATACCCTCACTACTATAAAAGGATCCCGCTGACTAATGTTAATCTACCATTTCTGGCCTGGTCTGTTTTCCACGGTGGCCTTTTTCACTGGTCAGAGTTGATATCTTGTGGCAGTTTGTATCTCTGATAAGAAACCTTGTGGAGTACTATTCATGGGCTTTTTGCTTTTAGAAAGCACTTTGAGTTGTATTTTCCTGTTGATACTTTCTTCCTGAGAGTGTTCCAGTTGTGTGTGTGTGTGTGTTTATTTATTTAATTTTGGGTGTGTGACCTTGACATGTTCAAGGGTGGGTGTCCTGTCGAGTCCAGAGGCCTTGTGAATATCAGATGTCCATCAGTGATAGTTTTGATGCTGCAGTTGCAGAGAAAATCTTCCATGCTGAAGGGTTTCTTTATTCTGTCCTATTTTAGGATGGTCTGTGCCGCCTGAGAGTTTTACTCAGGCCTGGTTGTATATTAAAGTAGAAAGAGCCAGAGGATGCCGGCAAACCTGGTGACTGCTCACACTTGGTGACTGCTCACACTTGGATTTTATTTTAAGTAAAAGTCAATCCTTGATTGACAAGGACACGTTTGTTTTACTTGTACAGATTCTTGTTCCATGGGACTGAGAATACTAGATATTCAGCTGTGCTTGTTTTCACCTACATGTTATTAGAACGAGTCTCATCTACCACTCTTGCTGAACTAGGTTTGCATGGATTCTGTATGTTATATGTATCTCTGGGAAGAAATTAGTACCAATTTCCAGATGTATCCCTTCCATGCAACCAGGGTCCTCTGCTACCCATAAATTTCATGCCAGGTTGGATGCTCACATCACCTTTGTGTGGGTGCTAACTGCTCTGGATTTTTGTATAGCAATTGTCCGTTGCATCCCATAATGTTTCTTGAGTCGACTCTCCTTCACTCAGTGTGATGATCTCTGGGTTGATCTCTCTCTCTGAAGACGGCCTATGTTCATATTTCAATGCTTGATTCAAAAATCATTCTAGACCTGTATCATGTTTGTTTATCCATTGCTCTCTCCAGGTATGCTAACTTTGCTTTCATCTCTTCAATGTTCTGAATGGTGCCACGGGAGGTTTGGGGTGTGTTGTGTGCAAAATCTCTTCATTTCTGAAATATTCCAGGAGAGGATCTGATTAATCAAACTGTCTCTACCTCTTTTTTTATTTATTTATTTCTCTCTCATGGGAGTGCACTTTTCTAGTCATGCTCATATGACTCTTACCAAGTCTATCCCACCAGTACTCTAAACTGTCCACTGTAGTAATGTTACTCTACCATTGATACCATGTCCAGCTTTTGACACATGGTCTTGTTCCATGCTCATGCAGAGGTGATAATGTCCTCACAACTTCGATGTTTATGTCTCTTAGAATTCAACCCAATGTGCAAATTGCCATGTGCTTTCTTAGATAAACATGGAATTGTGTTTACCTGTTCACATGCTCTTCCTGTTAGCTTCTCCTGTGTTTACGTTATTTTTCCCCTTAGGTGAGCTCTGGTAATTTGTCATGGGTGGGTATCAGTTGGAGCTCAGCACCCTTGTGAATAGTGTGTCCATCAGCAAGCATTTTAAGGTTACTGTTAGAAAAAAATGTCCACAAGACGCCAGCATTTCTTCATGCCCTGCTCTTGTTGCTCTGGTAACAGAAGCCTCTGTGGTTATCCCAGACCTGCTTGTAAATGAGAGTAAAATAAGAAAGAGGAAGCCACCCAAAGCTTTTGTCTCTTGAGCCTTTAAGATTTTTTACTATAAGTAAAGTTTTATTTCTTACTTAAGACTATTTACTCCATTGTAATTATTGCAGGTACACAGTTTCTCCTTCCCTTCCACAGACAACTGGAGGTATTCTGCTGCAGTTATTGTCACCTATTTTTTTCAGAATCTGAAAAAATCAACAGAATCTGTTGAGGACATGTCTCTTGATACAGGAGGTCTGTGTGGATTATGAATTGCATAGGTATTCAGGGCAATAAGTCTATTGCAGCCTTCACCTTTCAGCTTCTTACGCATTGACACCATTTGCTAACTGTAAGTTTCTTACCAGGAGTGTAAGTACATTTCACTTTTGTTTGGATACTAATGTTAACCTACATTTGTCAGGGGCTTGAACAAGAGAAGGACCCAGCCTGGTTCATGGCAGGGACAGAGATGCTGACTCAGGAGTATTTGTTGGGGGTTTGAACAAGGTCAGGACTCATCCTGGTTCAGTGCAGGGACCGAATTGCAGGATCAGGAGTGTTTCTCGGGGCTTAAACATTGGGAGCACCCAGCCTGCTTTTGTGCAGGGATCCTTATGTGCGTTCAGGATTATGTGTTGGGAGACTAACGAGGGCAGAACCTAGATTCGTTCAGTGCAGTGACAGAGAGGTGTGATCAGGAGTATTTCCACTTACATGTATGTATAGATCAACCGAGCAGAATATCAGCAAGGAAACACAAACTTCAAGTGATACAATGGACCGGTTAGACCTAATGGATATCTATAGGACACTTCACCCCAAAACAATAAATCTCACCTTTTTCTCAAGTGCGCATGGAACATTTCCAGGATAGATTGCATAAATCTAGCCTTGATAAATTAGAAAAAGAAAACAAAAATGAAATCATTTCAAGCATCGTTTCTGATCACAATGCAGTAAGATTAGATGTTGTAGCTCAGTCAGCAAAGAATCTGCCTGCAATGCAGGAGACCCAGGTTCGATTCCTGAGTTGGGAAGATTCTCTGGAGAAGGAAATGGCAACCAACTCCAGTATTCTGGCCTGGAGAGTTCCACAGACAGAGGAGTTTGGCAGGCTACAGTCCATGGGGCCACAAGAGTCGGAAACGACTGAGCGACTAAACAACCTACAACAGCAGGAAAAATAAAACTATTAAAAATACAAACATATGGAGGCTGAACAACACACTTCTGAATAACCAACATATAACAGAAGAAATCAGAAAAGAAATGAAAATATGCATAGATACAAACAAAAATGAAAACACGATATGAATGAAAATGAAATGAAAACCAATGGGATTCAGAAAGCAGTGCTAAGGGGAAGATTCATAAAAATACAAGCTTATCTGAAGAAACAAGAGAAACCTCAAATAAATGACCTAACGTCCCAGCTAAAGCAATGAGAAAAAGAAGAAATGAAGAACCCCGGGGTTAGCAGAAGGAAAGAAATCATAAAAATTAGGGAAGAAATAAGTGAAAAAGAAAGGAAACTGTTACAAAAATCAGTGAAAGGAAAAGACAGTTCTTTAAGAATAATAATAATAATAAAAAAAGACAAGCCATTAGCCAGATTCATCAAGAAAGAAAGGGAGAAGAATCAATTCAACAAGTTAGAAATGAAAATGGAAAAATCACAACAGACGACACAGAAATAGAAAGGATCCTGAGACTACTATCAGCAGCTATATGACAATAAAATGGACAACTTAGAAGAAATGGACAAATACTCAGAAAAGTATAACCTTCCAAAACTGAACCAGGAAGAAATAGATAATCTCAACAGACCCATCACGAACACAGAAGGCAAAACTGCAATCAAAAAGCTTCCAACCACAAGAAAAAATAAGCTCAGGACCAGATGGCTTATTCACCCTCATGGTTACCCTGGCCACCTGGAGAAAACAAAAAAAGGGAGTACAGAGTGGCGGTTTGTTTGGGGAAGAGGGTGAAGTTGGATGGTAAAAATGGCTTCAGGAGAAGGGGTGTGGGAGGAGAAGGGGTAAGGGCCTGGCAAGGACAAGGGGAGGTGTCTTATGGGGCGGTCTCAATGGACAAGAGGACCTTGCATGGGTTCAGCTCACCTTGACACTTCTTTGGACATCTGTTGACAGGAGCTTTTCATCTTTTCCTCCTGGGTATCTAGAGTCTGCTGTTCCACAACTTCTCTAGAGCCTTGTGGCTTCCCAGTCACCTTAGTCATTTTGAAGACTCACAGTGGTCTGCTCCAGAGCCCCTGAGCAGCCCTATGTATACCCCTCCCAGGGGGCCACAGCCTTATGCTTTCTGAGGTCAGCAACTCATAAAGTTGCTGCCACCAGCCAATGGTGGCCCTGGGTGGGCCTTCACATCACAAAGCCCGATCCTGTCAACTCTAGGGGAGGATGGAGAGCAGCTCAGATGATTTGGTGGGGGAAAGGTAGCATTTTTAATGGCCTTAGGAGCCCTCCAAACTCACCTGCCATCCTCATCTCTCTAAGTCTACATGAAGGGCCACATGGCAGGGAGACTGGATCTCCTCCAAACCTTGGCCCACAGCCACAGTATTCAGGCTTTCATTCTTTTCTCTCTCACATTTCACCATTATCTAGTTTTTCATATCCTGCCTAAAATTCCTCCATGATAATTAGGTTCTATCGAAGTTTCTGTGGAAAAGAGAATCATTCTACTTTCCTCCTATAAGGTGGTCTTAAAGCACTTTGAGCACCATTTAATTCTGGACCACCTACCAGGAGTCTTTTCCATCCCACTTCCTTTGCTCAGTTTGCACATAGGTGTCCTCACTTTTCTAGTTTCCAGTCTGAAACCCCTGTCTTCAGGCTGTGAGAATGCACTGAATATTTTTGCTATTGGTCCACTTGGAGCTGTCTAGTTTCAAATCTAGGACTCATGCTCACCACATTAGGTGTAATACCCAAGTTTGGGTTTATACAGGGTGATGGGGATGAGGCATCCCAAGAAAGAAATGACGACCTTTGAGTGATTAGTATTCCCCCGAAGGGGCGGTGCTTGCTCAGAGTTGTGTGAGCCTCGTCTGGAAAGGGCTTTCTCAACATGTGCCCTTACAAATCTCTTTTCTCATCCTGTTTGCCAGCTGGTACCTCCATTGCTGCTTACGTCACCATTGAGACCATGCTGGAATTCATTTCCATGAAGAGCTACGACAAGATTCCAGCTTCCTGGAAGGAACACTGTGTAATCATGTATCCCCACCTAGTTCCCAAGGTCTCTCATTGAGGTGGTTGCCTCTGGAGGAAAGGGGAATGAGGTGTCGGCTTCATCTCAGTCCTTGTGTTCCTAATTGACAAGCAGGGTCAGCCAGCGTGAGGTGTGCCCTGGGGTACACAGTTTTTTTGTCTTAGTGGGACTTCCTGGATTTCCTGTGAAGCGCTCACTTCCTGGTGTTCACTGGTTCCTTATTCACCCTGGATGCATGACACTGCTTAAAATTTTAAGAGGTAGAAAGAAAAAAAAAAGCACCATAAACAAACCCAAAAAATGACTGTTAAAATTTTATAACAAAGAACCTAAAGAATGATAGAAAAATGTGAAAAACACATGAGCCCTCAGTTTCTAAGAAAGATGTACTACTGGACATTCACTTTATTCAGAGATGTTTAAAAGACATGAGCAGCCATTTGACAAGAAAGATATGGGACTATACACTAACCACATTAAAAAGATATTTAATCTCACTAAGGTAAGGAAAAATCATATTAAATTTCCCTTGAGAAATCAAACTGACCCAGAAGCGGCATAGATTTAAGACATTGCAGACAGAGACATTAAAATATTGGAATGACTGTGTTTTGCATTTTGTAAAATTAAGTAGAGACATGCAAATAATAAAGTAGACCAAACCATCTTGTAGATAGGAAAACTGTAGCGTCAGATGGCAAACACAGTCGATGGAATAAATGACAGATTAGACAGGACAGCAGGAGAAAATTCTGCACTTGAAGACGTAGCAACAGAAAGTGTTCAGAGTGAAGCGCAGACTATGCCAATATATACAAAGACAACGCAGCATAATCTATTAATTTTTGTCCCCTAAGAATGCAGGATTGGTTAAACATTTGAAAATCAATCAGTGTAATTTAAAGTATTAAAGGACAAAAAATAAAACACAGTAGGGTCATCTCGAAAAACGCTGAAAAATAATTTGAAAAAGTCTAATATCTATTCCAGGGTTGGGAAGATGCCCTGGCGGAGGGCATGGCAACCATCTCCAGTATTCTTGCCTGGAGAATCCTCAACCAGAGGAACCGTTTGGGTTTAAACTCCATGGGGTCGCAAAGAGCTGGACAGATCTGAGTGACTGAACACATTCTGTATAAAAACTCTTAGCAAACTAGAAATAGAAAACTTCCTCAACCTGATGATGGTAATAAACTGTGTAACTAACATCATACTTTATGGTAAAACATCACACCAGGCTTCCTTGTCCCTGTCCATCACCAACTTCCGGAGCTTGGTAAAACTCATGTGCATTGAGGATGCCATCCAACTATCTCGTCTTCTATCGTCCCCTTCTCTTCTGGCCTTCGATCTTTTCCAGCATCAGGGTCTTTTCAAATGAGTTACTTCTTTGCATCAGGTTGCCAAAGTATTGGAGCTTCAGTCATTTCAATGTATGTTCAGGACTGATTTTCTTGGGATTGACTGCTTTGATATCCTCAAGAGTTTTCTCCAACACCACATTTCCAAAGGATCAATTCTTAGGCACTCAGCTTTCCTTCCCCTCCATCTCTCACATCAGTACATGACTATTGCAAAAAGGATTGCTTTGACACATTGGTTGATTCTTGGTAAAATAATGTCTCTGTTTTTTAATGCTTTCTAAGTAAGTCATAGCGTG
Source organism: Bos taurus (assembly GCF_002263795.3). NCBI lineage: Eukaryota > Metazoa > Chordata > Mammalia > Artiodactyla > Bovidae > Bos > Bos taurus. The sequence goes on from NC_082638.1 coordinate 28,593,863, forward strand.
ACTTCCAAGGAGCAAGCACCTTTGAATTTCATGGCTGCAATCAACATCTGTAGTGATTTGCCTGCCCAACTGCGAAAAACAGTCTGGCACTGTTTCCTGATCTATTTGCCATGAAGGGATGTGCCTGGATGCCATGATATTAGTTTTGTGAATGTTGAGTTTTAAGCCAACTTTTTCACTCTCCTCTTTCACTTTCATCAAGAGGCTCTTTAGGTCCTCACTTTCTGCCATAAGGGTGGTGTTATCTGCATATATGAGATTACTGATATTTCTCTTGACAATCTTGATTCCAGCTTGTGCTTCATCCAGCCTGGCATTTAGCATGATGTCCTTTGCTTATAAGTTAAATAGCAGGGTGATGAAATACAGCCTTGATATACTCCTTTCCCGACTTGCAACCAGTCTGTTGTTTCATGTCCAGTTCTAACTGATGCTTCTTGACCTGCACACAGATTTCTCAGGAGGCAAGTCAGGTGGCCTGGTACTCCCATCTCTTTTAGAATTTTCCACAGTTTATTTTGACCCACACACTCAGAGGTTTTGGCATATTGAATAAAGCAGAAATATATGTTTTTCCTGGAACTCTTGCTTTTTCCATGATCCAGTGGATGTTGGCAATTTGATCTCTGGTTCCTCTGACTATTCTAAGTCCACTTTTAACATCTGGAAGTTCACAGTTCACATACTGTTGAAGCCTGGTTTGGAGAATTTTGAGCATTACTCTACTAGCACGTGAGATGAGTGCAACTGTGTGGTTGTTTGAGCATTCTTTGGCATTACCTTCCTTTGAGACTGGGATGAAAACTGACGTTTTCCAGTCCGGTGGCCACTGCCAAGCTTTGAAACTTTGCCGGCGTATTGCATAGTACTTTCACAACATCGTCTTTTAGGATTTCAAATAGCTCAACTGGAATTCCATAACTTCCACTAGCTTTGCTTCCTAAGATCCACTTGGCTTCACATTCCAGGATGTCTGGCTCTAGGTGAGTGATCACACTATCCTGGTTATCTGCATCATGAAGATCTTTTTTGTATAATTCTTCTGTGCATTGTTGCCATCAATTCTTAATATCTTTTGCTTCTCTTATGTCCATACCATTTCTGTCCATTATTGTGCCGATCTTTCCATGAAATGCTCCCTTAGTATCTCTAATTTCCTTGACGTGATCTCTAGTCTTTCCCATTCTATTGTTTGCCTCTGTTCTTTTTGTTGATTGCTGAGGAAGGCTTTCTTATCTCTACTTGCAATTCTTTGGAACTCTTCATTCAAATGGGTATATATTTCCCTATCTCCTTTGTCTTTTGCTTCCTTTCGTTTCTCAGCTATTTGGAAGGCCTCCTCAGAGAACCATTTTGACTTTTGGCATTTGTGTTTCTTGGGTATGGTCTTGATCACTGCCTCCTGTACACTGTCACAAAACTCCATCGATAGTTCTTCAGGCATTCTGTCTATCTTGATTCTGTCTTGAATCTTCAATATTCTGTCTTGAATCTATTTGTCACTTCCACTGTATAAACATAAGGGATTTGATTTAGTTCATACCTGAATCATCTAGTCATTTTCGCTAGTTTCTTCAATTTAAGGTAAAATTCGGCAGTAAAGTGTTCAGTGTATAGATGTTTACAACTGTTATGTCTCCCTCTTGGATTGATCCTTTTATCATAGTGTAGTGTCTTTCCTTATTTTTTATAGTATTCTTATTTTAAGGCCTGTATGATATCAGGATTAATATTCCAGCTTTCTTTTGCTTTCCATTTGCATAGAATGTATTTTTCCATCCTCTCAATTTCAGTCTATATGTGTCCTTGCATCTGAAGGTGGTTTCTGGTTGACAGCATATATATATGGGTCATGTTTTTGTATCCATTCAATCAGTCTGTGTCTTTTGGTTGGAACATTTAATCTGTTTACATTTAAAGTAATTATCATCCTACCAAAAGTGTTTTTCAGAGAACTAGAACAAATCATTGCACAGTTTGTATGAAGGGGGGGGGGGGGGGCGGGAAACAAACCTGGAATAGCCAAAGCAATCTTGAGAAAGAAGAATGGAACTGAAGGAATCAACCTGCATGACTTCAGGCTATAGTACAAAGCTACAGTTATCAAGACAGTATGTTACTGACACCAAGACAGAAATATAGATCAATGGAACAAAATAGAAAGCCCAGAGATAAATCCACGCACCTATGGTCACTTTATCTTCTACAAAGGACTCAGGAATATACAATGGAGAAAAGACCGATATCTTTAACAATGGCACTGGAAAAACTGGCCAACCACCTGTAAAATAATGATTCTAGAATACTTTCTAATGATACACAAAAATAAACTAATTATGGATTAAAGATCTAAATGAAAGACCAGAAACTGTAAAACTTCTGGAGGAAAATATATACAGAACAGTCTCTGACATAAATCACAGCAGGACCTTCTATGACTCACCTCCCAGAGTAATGTAAATAAAAGCAAAAATAAACCAACGGAACGAATCAAATTTAAAAGCTCCTGAACAATGAAGGAAACAAGGAAGGTGAAAAGACAGTCATCAGAACGGGAGAAAATGATAGTAAATGAAGCAATTGACTAAGTGAAACTCAAAAATATACAAGAAGCTCATGCAACTCAATACCAGAAAAAATTAATGGCCCAATCAAAAATTAGGCTGAAGAACTCAACAGACAGTTCTCCAAAGAAGACATACAGATGGTTAAGAAACACATGAAAAGATGCTCAACATCACTCATTATCACAGAAATGGACATCAAGCCACAATGTTATACCATCTCACACCTGTCAGAATGGCTGTTATCAAAACGTCGACAAAAAATACATGCTGAACAGACTGCAGAAGAAAGGGAATCCTCTTACAGTGTTGGAGGCAATGCAAACTAATACAGCCAGTATGGGGGACGCTGTGTAGATTCCTTAAAAAGCTGGAACTAGTACTGTCATGTGACCCAAGAAACCCACTGCTGGGCATACACACTGAGGAAACCAGAATTGAAAGAGACATGTCTACCCCAATGTTCATCATCACAGCAGTGTTTTCATGTTTAGGACATGGAAGCTACCTAGATATCCATGAGCAGATGAGTGGATAGTAAAGCTTTGGTACATATACAGAATGGAATATTACTCAGCTACTTAAAAGAGTGCATTTGAATCAGTTCTAATGAGGTGAATGAAACTGGATCCTATGATACAGAGTGATGCAAGGCAGAAAGGAAAACATCCATACACTATATTAACATATATATATATATATATATATATATATATATAATTTAGAAAGATAGTAATGAGGACCCTACATGTGAGAGAGCAAAAGAGTCACAGATATAAATAGCAGACTTTTGGATTCTATGGAAGAAGCTAGGGGTGGGATGATTTGGGAGAATAGAAGTGGAACATGCATATTACCATATGTGAAATAGAAGACCAGTCCAGGTTTGGTACATGAGACAGGGTGCCAAGGGCCAGTGCACTGGGACAATCCTGAGGAATGAGATGGGGAGGGAGATTGGAGGGGGTTCAGGATTAGGCACCCATATACATCCATGGGTATACACCCATGGTACATATTAGCAGACCACGTAACCTGCCGCTTGAGAAACCTGTATGCAGGTCAGGAAGGAACAGTTACAATTGAACATGGAATAACAGACTGGTTCCAAATAGGAAAAGGAGTGGGTCAAGGCTGTATATTGTCACCCTGCTTACTTAACTTATATGCAGAGTACATCATGAGAAACGCTGGGCTGGAGGAAGTACAATCTGGAATCAAGTTTGCTGGAAGAAATATCAATAACTCAGATATGCAGATGACACCACTTTTTGACAGAAAGTGAAGAAGAACTAAAGAGCCTCTTTTGTTATTATTTTCTCCCATTCTGAAGGCTGTCTTTTCACCTTGCTTATAGTTTCCTTCGTTGTGCAAAAGATTTTAAGTTTAATTAGGTTACATTTGTTAATTTTTGCTTTTATGTCCATTACTCTGGGAGGTGGGTCATAGAGGGTCCTGCTGTGATTTATATCAGAGAGTGTTTTGCCTATGTTTTCCTCTAGGAGTTTTATAGTTTCTGGTCTTACATTTAGATCTGTAAGCCATTTTGAGTTTATTTTTGTGTATGGTGTTAGAAAGTGTTCTAGTTTCATTCTTTTGCAAGTGGTTGACCAGTTTTCCAAGCACCAATTGTTAAAGAGATGGTCTTTTCTCCATTGTATATTCTTGCATCTTTTGTCAAAGATAAGGTGTCCATAGGTGCATGGATTCATCTCTGGCTTTCTATTTTGTTCCATTGATCTATGTTTCTGTCTTTGTGCCAGAACCACACTGTCTTGATGACTGTAGCTTTGTAGTATAGTCTGAAATCAGGCAGGTTGATTCCTCCAGTTCCATTCTTCTTTCTCAAGATTGCTTTGGCTATTCAAGGTTTTTTTGTATTTCCATACAAATTGTGAAATTATTTGTCCTAGTTCTCTGAAAAATACCATTGATAGCTTGATAGGGATTGCATTGAATTTACAGATTGCTTTGGGTAGAATACTCATTTTCACTATATTGAGTCTTCTGATTCATGAACATGGTATATTTCTCCATCTAATAGTGTCCTCTTTGATTTCTTTCATCAGTGTTTTATAGTTTTCTGTACAGAGGTGTTAATCTCAAAAATATACAAGCAGCTCATGCAGCTCAATACCAGAAAAATAAACGACCCAATCAAAAAAATGGGCCAAAGAACTAAATAGGCGTGTCTCCAAAGAAGACATACAGATGGCTAACAAACACATGAAAAGATGTTCAACAACACTCGTATCAGAGAAATTAAAATCAAAACCACAATGAGGTACCATATTACACCGGTCAGAATGGCTGCTATCAAAAAGTCTGCAAACAGTAAATGCTGGAGAGGGTGTGGAGTACAAGGAACTATATTACACTATTGGTGGGAATGCATACTAGTACAGCCACTGTGGAGAAGAGTGTGGAAATTTCTTAAAAAACTGGAAATATGACCCAGCAATCCCACCGCTGGACATACACACAAAGTAAACCAGAATTGAAAGAGACACATGTACCCCAATGTTCATCGCACCACTGTTTATAATAGCCAGGACATGGAAGCAACCTAGATGTCCCTCATCAGATGAATGGATAAGAAAGCTGTGGTACATACACACAATGGAATATTACTCAGCCATTAAACAGAATGCATTTGAATCAGTTCTGATGAGGTGGGTGAAACTAGAGCTTATTATACAGAGTGAAGTAAGTCAGAAAGAAAAATACCAATACAGTATATTAATGCATATATATGGAATTTAGAAAGATGGTAACAATGACCCTATATATGAGACAGCTAAAGAGACGCAGAGAAAAAGAACAGACTTTGGACTCTGTGGGAGAAGGCAAGAGTGGGATGATTTGAGAGAATACCATTGAAACATGTATATTACCATATGTGAAATAGATCTTCAGTCCAGGTTTGATGCATGAGATAGGGCGCTCAGGGCCAGTGCATTGGGATGACCCTGAGGGATGGGACGGGGAAGGAGGTGGGAGGGGGATTCAGGATGGGGGACACATGTACACCCATGGTTGATTCATGTCAATGTATGGCAAAAACCACTCCAGTATTGTAAAGTAATGAGCCTCCAATTAAAATAAATAAATTAATTTTTTTTAATTCAAAAAAAAAAAAAAAAAAGAGCCTCTTGATGAAAGAGAAAGAGCAGATTGAAAAGATTGGCTTAAAGCTCAACATTCACAAAGCTAAGATAATGGCATTCAGTCCCATCACTTCATGGCAAATAGATGGGGAAACAGTGGCTGACGTCATACTTTGAGAGGAGGAAGGGGGTCCAAAATCATTGCAGATGGTGATTGCAGCCATGAAATTATAAGACACTTACACCTTGGAAGGAAAGTTATGACCAACCTAGACAGTAAATTGAAATGCAGAGACATTACTTCGTCAACAAAGGTCCATCTAGTCAAGGTTATGATTTTTCCCATGGTCATGTATGGATATGAGAGTTCAACTATAAAGAAAGCAGAGCACCTGAGAATAAATGATTTTAAACTGTGGCGTTGGAGAAGACTCTTGAGAGTCCCTTGGACTGCAAGGAGACCCAACCAGTCCATCCCAAAGGAGATCAGTCCTGGGTGTTCATTTGAAGGACTGATTTTGAAGCTGAATCTTCAATATTTTGGCCACCTGATGTGAAGAGCTGATTCATTTGAAAAGACCCTGATTCAGGGAAAGACTGAGGGCAGAAGAGGACAGCAGAGGAGGAGATGTTTGGATGTCCGACTCAATGGACATGGGTTTGGGTAGACTCCAGCCGTTGTTGATGGACACGGAGGCCTGGCATGCTGCAGCGTGTGGGGTCGCAAATAGTCGGGCACAACTGAGCAACTGAACTGAACTGAACTGATACATCCATGGCTGATTCATGTCAATGTATGGCAACAACCACTACAATTTTGTAAAGTAATTAGCCTCTAATTAAAACAAGTAAATTAATTTAAGTAAAAAAAAAAAATCTTGAGTAGAGGGTAAACTCTCTGAAATACAATATTAAAAATACAAAACACAATCAGTCACAAAATATATTTAACAAATATGAAATATGCTTTAAAAATAGGGTCATATTTTGCAAGGTAATAGGTTGTAAAATTGAAAATTAAAGGATTAATTATGACCCAGCAATCCCACTGCTGGGCATACACACCAAGGAAACCAGAATTGAAAGAGACACATGTACCACAATGTTCATCACAGCACTGATTCTAATAGCCAGGACATGGAAGCAACCTAGATGTCCATCAGCAGACAAATGGATAAGAAAGCTGTGGTACATATACACAGTGGAGTATTACTCAGCCATTAAAAAGAATACATTTGAATCAGTTCTAATGAGGTGGATGAAACTGGAGCCTATTATATCGAGTGAAGTAAGCCAGAAAGAAAGAAAGAAAGAAAGAAAAAAAAAAAAAAAAAAAAACCACACCAATACAGTATACTAACACATGTATATGGAATTTAGAAAGATGGTAACGATAACCCTGTATGTGAGACAGCAAAAGAGACACAGATGTATAGAACAGTCTTTTGGACTCTGTGGGAGAGGAAGAAGGTTGGATGATTTGGGAGAATGGCATTGAAACATGTATAATATCATATAAGAAATGAATCGCCAGTCCAGGTTTGATGCAGGTTACAGGATGCTTGGGGTTGGTGTACTGGGATGACCCAGAAGTATGGTACAGGGAGGGAGTGGGAGGGGGGTTCAGGATGGGTAACACGTGTACACCCATGACAGATTCATGTGGATGTATGGCAAAACCAATACAATATTGTAAAATTAAAAAAAAAAAAAGTAAGAAGGAAAAAATAATAAATAATTTTAATCAATTAGAAGGTTGATAATAGAAAAACTATATCTAGGAATTTCTCTGGAGCCGTTGTGGGCAGTGTGGGTTCAGTTGAGTTTCAGATAATTCCTTGTTCCAGCTTGCATTTCTTTACAAGATCTATAAGCCCCTTCCTATGCTTAGTCAATATTAACTACAGGGTTTTAATCCGTTGCACCTCTCACTCCCAGAGGGGTTCCCTTTTCTTTATTTATTCTGGCTTTCTCTCTTTGCAAGTCTCTTTAGTGTCTAATTTCTGCCCTGGCACAAGGGGGCAAAGGTGGTCACTTATTTCGGCTCACTTGTTCAGTTGAGTTGTGGGGAGGGAGGAACACTGCAAACAAACAATGTTGATGTGTATTTTGGGAAAGTGCTTGCAGTGTATGGAACACACTGGGCTTTCCCAAGATCATGGTGGTGTGTGCTTTCCACGTGTACACTGCTCAGCTTCCAGATTGCTCTTCAGGGGTACTGCCCAATGTGGGCCCTGCATTTCCTGCAATTCCCAGGTCTAAGCTGCTCAGGTTCAGGTTTTTAGGTACACCGCAAAGTCACAGACTCAGATGCACGTGCGTTTTGTGCCCTTCCCAGGTCCCAGCAGCTCAGGCGACCAGGTGCTTGGCCAACGCACTGTCCCAAGTGGGCCATGCATCTTAATTACCTACTGGGTCCAGGCCGCTCAGTTTCCTGGGTGTGCCATGAGAACACTGCCTCAGGTGTATCATGTATCTCCTCTGGGGAGCTGATCTCAAGCTGCAACTTTCCTGGCAGATGTCAACCGTCCAGGACTCCAGGAAGACATGGTTAGAAACTGGCAGCCTGCTCACAGTTTGGTGGAGAATGCCGGTCTCTGAGGCTGAGGCCGCCCCTTGCCTTCTGATTCTGGCTGCCACACACATGGCTGTCTGCCTCTTGTTGGGGGAGGGGCCTGGAGACAGCCGGCTAGTTCTGCTTTGGTATTTGCTCAATCCTTTGTTCTCCTTTCAAAGACAATGAGCAGCCTATCTGGGTACCTGGTGTCCTCTGCCAGCATTCAGAAATTGTTTTGTGGAAGTTGCTCAGCGCTCAAATGATCATTTGATGAATGTGTTGGGGAGAATGGGGTCTCCCCATCTTATTCCTCTGCCATCTTAGGACCACGCCCCCACCCCGAGGTCTTGTTTATGTATCCATTTAGCCAGTCTGGGCTTTTTGGTTGGAACATTTAATCCATTTATATTTAGAATAATTATTGACATATGTGCTCCTTTTCGGAGAAGGCAATGGCACCCCACTCCAGTACTCTTGCCTGGAAAATCCCATGGACGGAGGAGCCTGGTAGGCTGCAGTCCTTGGGGTCACACAGAGTTCGACATGACAGAGCGACTTCCCTTTCACTTTTCACTTGCATGCATTGAGGAAGGAAATGGCAACCCCCTCCAGTGTTCTTGCCTGGAGAATCCCAGGGACCGGGGAGCCTGGTGGGCTGCCGTCTATGGGGTCGCACAGAGTCAGACAGGACTGAAGCGACTTAGCAGCAGCAGCAGCAGTGCTCCTATTGCCATTTTCTTAATTTTTTGGGGGTCGATTTTGTCGATCTTTTTTCTTCTCTTATATTTCTTGACTATATAAGTCCCTTTACCATTTGTTGTAAAGCTGGTTTTGTGGTAAAGAATTCTCTTACCTTTGGCTCATCTGAAAATCTTTGATTTCTCCATCAATTTTGAAGGAGATCCTTGCCAAGTACAGTAATCTTGGCTGTAGATTTTTCTCTTTCAGTGCTTTAAATATGCCATGCCATTCTCTTCTGGCCTGCAGAGTTTCTGTTGAAAGATCAGCGTGAAACATATGGGGTTTCCATTGGATGTTACTTGTTACTTTTAACTTGCTACTTTTAATATTCTTTCTTTGTGTTTCATCTTCCTTAGTTTGCTTAGTATATGTCTAGGGCTGTTTCTCCTTGGGTTTATCACAAATGGGACTCTTGGCACCTCTTGGACTTGATTGACTATTTCCTTTTCCATGTTGGGGGTTTTTCAAGTATAATCTCCTCTAAACTTTTCTCATACCCTTTATTTTTCTCTCTTCTTCTGGGACCCCTATAATTTGAATCTTGGTGCATTTAATATTGTCCAAGAGGTCTCTGAGACTATCCTCAGTTCTTTCCATTCTTTTGACTTTATTCTGCCCTTCCGCAGTTGTTTCCACCATTTTGTCTTTCAACACACTGATCCATTTTCTGGTTCAGATACCCTGCTCTTGATTCTTTCTAGAGTATTTTTAATTTCAGTAATTGTTGTTTGTCTCTCTATTTATTTTTCAATTTATTTTTTGCTTATTCTTCAATTCAACTAGGGGTTTGCTCATTGATTCTTGCATTGTCTCCATGTCATTTTCAAAGTTTTTGATCATCTTTACTATCATTATTCTGAATAGTTTTTCAGGCAGCTTGCCTATTTCCTCTTCATTTGTTTAAATTTCTGTGTGTCTAGTTTGTTCCTTTATTTGTGCAGCATTTCTTTGTCATTTCTTCCTTTTTAAAAAGATCTTATTGTGTTTGAGGTCTCCTTTTGCCAGCCTTCAAATTTGCATTCTTTCTTCCTTTTAGTTTCTGCACTCCTAAATTTGGTCCAATGGTTTGTGTAAGCTTTGCATTGGGTGAGATTGGTGCTGAGTTTTTTTTTTTTTTTCTTTTCCTTCTGATGCACAGGGTTGATTGAGAAGGATAATCCTGTCTGCTGATGACTGGGTTTCTATTTTTGTCCTATTTGCTGTTTGGATGAGGTGTCCTACACTGGGTTGGGTTGTCCTGATTGGTGGTTGGGTGATTCTAAGTCTTGTATTCAAGTGGTTTAGTTTGCATGAGTGAGTTCTCAGTAATTGATACTCCCTAAGGTTAGGAGTTCTCCGGTTGTATAGGGTCTTGGAGTCAGTGCTCCCACTCCAAATGCTCAGGGCTGGATCATTGGCCAGGAACACCGTTACAACAGGTGGTTTGTTATGGTATTAAGTTAGATTAAAATAAATATCCAAAAAAAAAAAAAGAGAGAGAAACCAAAGGTGAACCCCTGACAAATGGCAGCTACACTGTCACACAAATAATAATTAAAATAAAGGAATATACACATATATTCCAATATATGGAAATATACACATATACAACCATCAGCAAAATCCAAACAGTTCAACAAAAATAAACTACAATAGACTGACCTAGCAAACAACGGAAACCAAAAATGATATCTACCAGTTAAGCACAAAACTAACGAGTGCGAGTGCACAAGCTGGAAAAGAAATCTAAAGCAAAGTCCCAAGTGGGGATGAAAGCACTGAAAATAAAACTAACAAAATGTTGAGAGGAGAGCAAGGAAAGAAAAGAAAGAAAGAATAGACATGCGAGGTTCAACAGAGGTAGGTGAACAAGGTTTGTTTAAAGTTTAACTGCAAGGGGACAAGAACAGAGGAAAGGCAAACAATGGAATAAATATAATAGGTTTAAAAAATTAAAATTTAAAACAATTAAAATAGAAAATAATAAAAAAATCAAAAATAACTGGGAAAGCCAGGAATCCTCCAAAGAACTGTAAAAATCCAATGTAGAAGCAGAGGTTTATCACAAGAGTAAAAAGTATGACTGAATATACACATGTACATATACACCCACAAGCAAAATCAAAACATTCCAGCAAAATAAAGTACAATAGATTGATTGACCTGGTGAACAAAGGAAAAAAATATATATATATCTATATATATATATCTATATATATATATATATATATATATCTATATCTATATCTATATATCTATATATCTATATATATATCTATATCTATCTATCTATCTATCTATCTATCTATCTATCTATATATATACATATATATATATACATATATATACCAGAATAGAACCACCTGAAGCACAAACTGGGAAACAAAACTAGAGCAAGGTGCCAATTGGAGAATAAAAGAATGAAAATAAAACTAACAAATATATTGAGAGAAAAGGAAAGAAAGGAAAAAATACGTATGCAGAGTTAAATAGAGGTACAGATGACTGTTGAGAGTCCCTTGGACTGCAAGTAAATCCAACCAGTCCATTCTAAGGGAGATCAGTCCTGGGTGTTCATTGGAAGGACTGATGTTGAAGCTGAAATTCCTATACTTTGGCCACCTGATGTGAAGAGCTGACTCATTGGAAAAGGCCCTGATGCTGGGAAAGATTGAGAGCAGGAGGAGAAGCGAACAACAGAGGATGAGATGGTTGGATGGCATCATCAGCTCGATGGACATGGGTTTGGTTGGACTCCAGGGGTTGGTGATGGACAGGGAGGCCTGGCGTGCTGTGGTTCATGGGGTCACAAGGAGTCAGGCACAACTGAGTCACTGAACTGAATTGAACTGAACTGAAAAGATTTATATACATTAAAGATTAACTGCAAGTGGAAAAGAACAGTAGGGAAAGTAAACAAATAATAAATGTAGAGAAAATAATAATAGGTTTAAAAAATGAAAAAGAGAGAGAGAGAGAGAAAAGGAAACGCCACAGAATTTCAAAAGCTGTATATAGAGACAGAGATTTATAACAGCAATACAAATGTGACCGAAGAATAATAAGGCTCAAAAGCTTCATTAGATTTCATAGTGCCAATGAAATTGGCAACTACAACGTGGGAGAGGGGAAGGAATCGAAACCAACCACACAAACAAAAATCCTAGAGAATCTACAGAGCAAGTCAAAACATGAGAATAATACAGGTTTTTCTTTAGTCATTGCTCTCAGAGTCGTTTCGCCCGCTAAAATTGCAGTCCACCTCACCTCCCTAGGATGCCCTCCAAAACTGTGCTGAACTCTGAACCTGATTTGGGGGGAGCTCATTCTAATCCGGTCCTACTCCTATATGTTTTTTGTCTCCAATGTTCACAACTATCAGAACCAGGACGTTTCCTTTTGTGGCAGTTATCAGTGTCTTTTTATATATTATTCAGTTCAGTTCAGTCGCTCAGTCGTGTCCGACTCTTCGCGACCCCATGAATCGCAGCACGCCAGGCCTCCAGTCCATCACCAACTCCCGGAGTTCACTCAGACTCACGTCCATCGAGTCAGTGATGCCATCCAGCCATCTCATCCTCTGTCGTCCCCTTCTCCTGCCCCGAATCCCTCCCAGCATCAGAGTCTTTTCCAATGAGTCAACTCTTTGCATGAGGGGGCCAAAGTACTGGAGTTTCAGCTTTAGCATCATTCCTTCCAAAGAAATCTCAGGGCTGGTCTCCTTCAGAATGGACTGGTTGGATCTCCCTGGAGTCCATGGGACTCTCAAGAGTCTCCTCCAACACCACAGTTCAAAAGCATGAATTCTTCAGTGCTCATCCTTCCTCACAGTCCAACTCTCACATCTATACATGACCACAGGAAAAACCATAGCTTTGACTAGATGGTAATGTCTCTGCTTTTGAATATGCTATCTAGGTTGGTCATAATTTTCCTTCCAAGAAGTAAGTGTCTTTTAATTTCATACCTGCAGTCATCATCTGCAGTGATTTTGGAGCCCTGCCCCACCAACACCGCCCCCCCCAAAACAAAACAAAACAAAAGAAAACAAAACAAAACTGACACTCTTTCCACTGTTTCCCCATCTATTTCCCATGAAGTATATGGGACCAGATGCCATGATCTTCATTTTCACTCTCCACTTTCATTTCATCAAGAGACTTTTCAGTTCCTCTTCACTTTCTGCCATAAGGGTGGTGTCATCTGCATATATGAGGTTATTGACATTTCTCCCGGCAATCTTCTTTCCAACTTGTGTTTCTTCCAGTCCAGGGTTTCTCATGATGTACTCTGCATAGAAGTTAAATCAGCAGGGTGAGAACATACAGCCTTGACGTACTCCTTTTCCTAATTGGAACCAGTCTGTTGTTCCACGTCCAGTTTTAACTGTGGCTTCCTGACCTGCATAGAGGTTTCTCAAGAGGCAGGTCAGGTGGTCTGGTATTCCCATCTCTTTCAGAATTTTCCACAGTTTACTGTGATCCACACAGGCAAAGGCTGTGGCATAGGCAATAAAGCAGAAATAGAGGTTTTTCTGGAACTCTCTTGCTTTTCCATGATCCAGCAGATGTTGGCAATTTGGTCTCTGGTTCCTCTGCCTTTTCTAAAACCAGCTTGAACATCAGGAGGTTCACAGTTCATGTATTGCTGAAGCCTGGCTTGGAGAATTTTGAGCATTACCTTACTAGTGTGTGAGATGTGTGCAATTCTGTGGTAGTTTGAGCATTCTTTGGCATTGCCTTTCTTTGGGATTGGAATGAAAACTCAGCTTTTCCAGTCCTGTGGCCACTGTTGAGTTTTCCAAATTTGCTGGCATATTGAGTGCAGCACTTTCCCAGCATCATCCTTTGAGATTTGAAATAGCTCAACTGGAATTCCATCACCTCCACTAGCTTTGTTCATAATGCTGCTTTCTAAGCCCCACTTGACTTTATATTCCACAAGGTGTGGCTCTAGTTCAGTGATCACACCATCGTGATTATCTGGGTCGTGAATATCTTTTTTGTACAGTTCTTCTGTGTATTCTTGCCATCTCTTCTTAATATTTTCTGCTTCTGTTAGGTCCATACCATTTCCGTCCTTTATCGAGCCCATCTTTGCATGAAATCTCCCCTTGGTATCTCCAATTTTCTTGAAGTGATCTCTAGTCTTTCCCATTCTGTTGTTTTCCTCCTTTTCTTTGCATCGCTCCCTGAGGAAGGCTTTCTTATCTCTTCTTGCTCTTCCTTGGAACTCTGCATTCAGATGCTTATATCTTTCCTTTTCTCCTTTGCTTTTCTCTTCTCTTCTTTTCACAGCTATGTGGATTTAATCTGCAGCTTGTACAGGTGGTAGGAAGGTTTTGGGTCTTCTTCCTTAACAACACTGCTCCTGGGTTCCAATTGTGGTTTTATTCCCACTTTTCAATGTGAATCATCCACTGGGGTTTGCTCTTGAGACTGTCCTGGAGGACTTGGGTTTGCCCCTATGAGGGGGCCAGATATGGGGAATCAACTGCTTCAGTCATAGTGGCTCTGGCTGCATCAGGGACTCAGAGGAGTTGGTGGCTAGGGCAGCAGGACATATAGTGCTCTAGAAGGGTATGTCAACCAGTACTGGCCCATACGTACCAGTATTTTTGCATGTACAAGCCCCTTCCCTGAGAAAGAAGCCTGGCAAGCCACAGTTACAATGTCACATGCAGTTGGACACTAAGGGCGGCAGTGAGGAGATACCCCTCCTCCAAGGTAAGGAGCAGTGGCTGCGCTTTGATGGAGCGGCCGCGAAGGGATACCCCACGCCCAAGGTAAGAGAAACCCAAGTAAGATGGTATGTGTTGCAAGAGGGCATCAGAAGGCAGACACACTGAAACCATACTCACAAAAAACTAGTCCATCTAATCACACTAGGACCACAGCATTGTCTAACTCAATGAAACTAAGCCATGCCCTGGGGGCAACCCAAGAGGGGCGGGTCATGGGGGAGAGATCTGACAGAAGGTGGTCCACTGGAGAAGGGAATGGCAAACCGCTTCAGTATTCTTGCCTTGAGAACTCCATGAAAAGTATCAAAAGGCAAAATGATAGGATACTGAAAGGGGAACTCCCCAGGTCAGTAAGGACCCAATATGCTACTGGATATCAGTGGAGAAATAACTCCAGAAAGAATGAAGGGATGGAGCCAAAGCAAAAACAATACCCAGTTGCAGACGTGACTGGTGACAGAAGCAAGGTCTGAAGCTGTAAAGAGCAATATTGCATAGGAACCTGGAATGTCAGGTCCATGAATCAAGGCAAATTGGAAGTGGTCAAACAAGAGATGGCAAGAGTGAATGTAGACATTCTAGGAATCAGCGAACTAAAATGGACTGGAATGGGTGAATTTAATTCAGATGAGCATTATATCTACTACTGCAGGCAGGAATCCCTCAGAAGAAATGGAGTAGCCATCATGGTCAACAAAAGATTCCGAAATGCAGTACTTGGATGCAATCTCAAAAACGACAGAATGATCTCTGTTTGTTTCCAAGGCAAACCATTCAATATCACAGTAATCCAAGTCTAGACCTCAACCAGTAATGCTGCAGAAGCTGAAGATGAACGGTTCTATGAAGACCTACAAGTCCTTTTCGGACTATACCCAAAAAAGATGTCCTTTTCATTGTAGGGGACTGGAATGCAAAAATAGGAAGTCAAGAAACACCTGCAGTAACAGGCAAATTTGGCCTTGGAATACAGAATGAAGCAGGGCAAAGACTAATAGAGTTTTGCCAAGAAAATGCACTGGTCATAGCAAAGACCCTTTTCCAACAACACAAGAGAAGACTTTACACATGGACATCACCATATGGTCAACACTGAAATCAGATTGATTATATTCTTTGCATCCAAAGATGAAGAAGCTCTATACAGTCAACAAGAACAAGACCCGGAGCTGACTGTGACTCAGATCATGAACTCCTTATTACCAAATTCAGACTGAAATTGAAGAAAGTAGGACAAACCCCTAGACCATTCAGGTATGACCTAAATCAAATCCCTTATGATTATACAGTGAACGTGAGAAACAGATTTATGAGCCTAGACCTGTTAGATAGAGTGCCTGATGAACTATGGAATGAGGCTCATGACATTGTACAGGAGACAGGGATCAAGACAATCCCCATGGACAAGAAATGCAAAAAAAGCAAAATGGCTGTCTGGGCACCCCTTACAAATAGCTGTGAAAAGAAGAGAAGCGAAAAGCAAAGGAAAGATATACGCATCTGAATGCAGAGTTCCAAAGAATAGCAGGAAGAGATAAGAAAGCCTTCCTCAGTGATCAATGCAAAGAAATAAAGGAAAACAACAGAATGGGAAAGACTAGAGATCTCTTCAAGAAAATTAGAGATACCAAGGGAACATTTCATGCAAAGATGGGCTCAATAAAGGACAGAAACGGCATGGACCTAACAGAAGCAGAAGATACTAAGAAGAGATGACAAGAATACACAGAAGAACTATACAATCAAGATCTTCATGATCCAGATAATCCCGATGATGTGATCACCGACCTAGAGCCAGACATCCTGGAATGTGAAATCAAGTGGGCCTTAGAAAGCAGCACTACGAACAAAGCTAGAGGAAGTGATGGAATTCCAGTTGAGCTATGTCAGATCCTGAAAGATGATGCTGTGAAAGTATTGCACTCAATATGCCAGCAAATTTGGAAAACTCAGCTGTGTCCACAGGACTGGAATGGTCAGTTTTCATTTGAATCCTGAAGAAAGGCAATGCCAAAGAATACTCAAAGTACTGCACAGTTACACTCACCTCACATGCTAGTAAAGTAATGCTCAAAATTCTCCAGGCCAGGTTTCAGCAATACGTGAACTGTGAACTTCCTGATATTCCAGCTGGTTTTAGAAAAGGCAGAGGAACCAGAGATCAAATTGCCAACATCTGCTGGAGCATGGAAAAAGCAAGAGAGTTCCAGAAAAACCTCTATTCCTGCTTTATTGACTATGCCAAAGCCTTTGCCTGTGTGGATCACAATAAACTGTGGAAAATTCTGAGAGAGAATGGAATACCAGACCACTTGACCTGCCTCTTGAGAAACCTCTATGCAGGTCAGTAAACAACAGTTAGAACTGGACGTGGAACAACAGACGGGTTCCAATTAGGAAAAGGAGTACGTCAAGGCTATATATTATCACCCTGTTTATGTAACTTCTTTGCAGAGTACATCATGAGAAACCCTGGACTGGAAGAAACACAAGCTGGAATCAAGATTGCCGGGAGAAATATCAGTTACCTCAGATATGCAGATGACACCGCCCTATGGCAGAAAGTGAAGAGGAACTAAAAAGCCTCCTGATGGTGAAAGTGGAGAGTGAAAAAATTGGCTTCAAGCTCAGCATTCAGAAAACGAAGATCATGGCATCCGGTCCCATCACCTCATGGGAAATAGATGGGGAAACAGTGGAAACAGTGTCAGACTTTATTTTGGGGGGCTCCAAAATCACTGCAGATGGTGACTGCAGCCATGAAATTAAAAGACACTTACTCCTTGGAAGGAAAGTTATGACCAACGTAGATAGCATATTCAAAAGCAAAGACATTACTTTGCCAACAAAGGTCCGTCTAGTCAAGGCTATGGTTTTTCCTGTGGTCAGGTATGGATGTGAGAGTTGGACTGTGAAGAAGGCTGAGCACCTAAGGATTGATGCTTTTGAACTGTGGTGTTGGAGAAGACTCTTGAGAGTCCCTTGGACTGCAAGGAGATCCAACCAGTCCATTCTGAAGCAATTGAGCCCTGGGATTTCTTTGGGGGAATGATGCTGAAGCTGTAACTCCAGTACTTTGGCCACCTCTTGAGAAGAGTTGACTCATTGGGAAAGACTCTGATGCTGGGAGGATTTGGGGGCAGAAGGAGAAGGGGACAGCAGTGCATGAGATGGCTGGATGCCATCACTGACTCTATGGACGTGGATCTGGGTGAACTCCGGGAGGTGGTGATGGACAGGGAGTCCTGGCGTGCTGCGATTCATGGGGTCGCGAAGAGTGGGACAGGAATGAGTGACTGAACTGAACTGAACTGATCTGAACTGAACTGAACTGAACTGAACTGAACTGAAGTGACCAGGTATCCATAGACACAAGACTTTTTTGGCCTGTAGCAGCTCCGCCCCAGCGAGCATTGAGCATGAACTTGGCATAGCTTCTTGATCTCTGGGGACCATGGTAGCGATAACTGTGCAGGGACAATGACCTCCTCTGCCGCAGAAGTTTTGACCCTATCAGAGTCTTTTCACCAGCCTCTTGTAGCTGGTGATAAGGAGGCCTCTTTTGCCACTCTTCCTCCATAGCTCCACCCTTTCAGGCACTTAGAGGGCTCCCTTACCTGGGGTACTTCTCTGTTGTTTGGAGCATCAGGTACATAGATGGGGCCCCTGGGTGGGGTCCTAGTCTGCAGATCAGTAAGTCAGGCACTTGATTGGCCAGCCTCTCTATTGTTCAGCTGCCTATGCTGGTGTATGGGGAGAAAGAGACTATGGTGATGGCTCCACCTACTATGATTGACCCAGTAGGATCCCCTTGCTTCCATGGGGCCTGGTGTTCCTCCACAAGCATTTCCCATCCCAATCTCCTTCCTCACATCCCATCAGTCCATCTCTCTGCAGTCAGTAGTAGCCCTTGCCCTGGGATTGCTCCACAATCCGAAAAATCCAGATCCCAACTGCTGTCCCTTCTATGGGACCTGTGTCCCTGTCTGGTGTGTGTATGTCTGTGGCAAGGACTGTCTGATTCTCATTCCATTTAGGCTCCCACAGATCAACTGTTTCACTCTCAGCCTAAAATATTTCTCCTCTGATCCAGACAGTTGATCCCAGGTGGGGGGTCGGACACCAACTTATAGTTCTCCCACCCACCGAGGGCAGGTCCAGGCCTATTACCATTCCTGTTCCCCCCACCCCTAGTTCCTTCACCCTACCGAGTTTTGTGGTTCTATTTATTATTTTCCTCTGGTCAGGTACTCCTGTCAGCTCTCAGCTGGTGTTCTGCACACACTTCTGTGTCTGAAGGTGTATCCTTGATGCATCCGTGGAGTGAAATGTACTCCACTTCCAGCTACTGTTCAGCCATTTTGTTCATCTCAACTTTTGGACTACTAAAAATAAGACTGTTATGAACATTCATGTGCATGTCTGTGGGTATTTTTTTTTTTTTCATACTTGCTTGTATAAACCTAAGAAAGGGATTGCTGGGACATATGGTAACCCAATGTTTAACTTTTGAAGGAACTTCCAAACTGTTTTCCACCATGGTGTACTATTTTGTATTCCCATAAACAGTGCATGAAAGTTCAAATATTTCCACTTCCTCATCAGACTTGTTCTTCTCTGTCTCTCATGAGAGCCATACTTTCGGTGTGCCCTGCATGCTTACTTGCCATCTGTATATCATTATCTAGTGAATTTCCTGTTCACATCTTTTGTCCATTTTTGCATTGGTGTGTTTCATATATTCTGTCTGATTCTTAAGTTTTTCTGACTTCAATGTGACTGTTATTATTTTTTATTTTAATTTTAAATTGGACTACTATATAGGAAAGCAATTAATTAAATTTTATATATCATCTGTATATCTTGTGACTTTGCTTAAATTAATTCTTAGTTTTAGGTATTCTGTTCCTGTAGATTTCATTGGATATTCTACATAGATGTCACCAACAGATAAAAACAGCTTTATTCTTCTTTTCCAAACTGGATAACTTTTCAATCAGTTCCTAATATGACTTCACGGACAGAAATTCAATATAATGAGAGTGGACATCTTTCTGTTGATTGTGATTTTAGAAGTAAAACACTCAGTGTTCTACCATAAAGTGTGATATTAGTGATAGTTTAGTACTTTCATAAGGTTGAGGAAGTCTTCTCTTTCTGCTGCTGCTAAGTCGCTTCAGTCGTGTTCGACTCTGTGCGACCCCATAGACGGCAGCCCACCAGGCTTCCCTTCCCTGGTTTTCTCCAGGCAAGAACACTGGAGTGGGTTGCCATTTCCTTCTCCAATGCATGAAAGTGAAAAGTGAAAGTGAAGTCGCTCAGTCGTGTCCGACTCTTAGCGACCTCATGGACTGCAGCCTACCAGGCTCCTCCATCCATGGGATTTTCTAGGCAAAGGTACTGGAGTGGGGTGCCATTGCCTTCTCCAATTCTATTTCTATTTCTTCTTCTATTTCTAGTTCGCTAAAATATTTTATACAGAATGTGCTCAGTCACAGAGTTGTGTCCAGCTTTTTGCAACCCCATGAAGTGTAGGCCAAACAGGCTCCTCTGGCCTTGGGGATTCTCCAGGCCAGAATACTGGAATGGATTGTCATGCTCTCCTCCAGGGGATCTTCCCAGCCCAAGGATGGACCCAGATCTCTGAGATGCCAGGCACTTTCTTTAATAGCTGAGCTGCCAGCGAAGCCTAAGAATACTGACGTGGGTAGCCAATCCCTACTTCAGGGAATCTTCCCAACCCAGGGATATTAGATTTTATCAAATTATTTTTCAGCATTCATCTAAATGACCCTACTGTGTCATCATTTTCAGTTCTTTAGTAAGTTGTTTATCCTGATGGATTTTCAAATGTTTAATGAATGCTACACTCTTAAGGGGACAAAAACCAATGGATTCTGCTATGTCATACATTGTATGTATTGGTGTAGGCTGCCACAGATCAGCTGTTTCATTCTCAGCCTCAAATGTTTCTCCTCTGATCCAGACAATTACTCCAATGAGGGAAGTGGAAACCTACTTCAGTTCTCCCACCCACCAAGGGCAGGTCCAGACCTATTAACACTCCTGTTTTTCCCCCTAGTTCCTTCATCCTACCAAGTTTTGTGGTTCTATACATTCTTTTCCACTGGTCAGGTACTCCTGTCAGCTCTCAGCTGGTGTTCTGCAAGCACTTCTGTGTCTGAAGATGTATTCCTGATGTGTCCAAGGAGAGAGGTGTATTCCTCCTGCAACTACCACTCTGCCATCTTGTTCATCTCAACTTTTTGACTATTAGAAATAAGACTGCTATGAACATTCATGTGCACGTCTTTGGGGAAACATTTTTTTTTTTTTTTTTTTACACATAGTGAGGTGACCATGATTCCAAGACTTGAAGCAAGACAAATCCAAGTGGAGAAAGGGCAAGTGTATTCAGTGCAGTCTCACAGCCTGAAGACAGCAGTGTCTGAATGGAAGCTAGAACAAAGGAGATGGGATGGAAAAAGGTTCTTGGAGGTGGCCCAGAATTAAATGGTCTTGAAAGTGCTTTAAGACCACCTCTCAAAGAGTCAGACATGACTGAGAGACTGAACTGAACTGTAGGAGGAAAGTGGGATGATTCTCATTTCCACAGACACTTCAATACAGCCTAATTATCATGGAGGAACTTTAGGCAAGATATTACAATCTAGATGATGGTGAAATGTGGGAGAGAACAGAATCAAAGCCTCGGTACTGTGGCTGTGGGTCAAGGTTTGGAGGAGACACATGCTCCCTGCCTTGTGACACAACAGAGTTGACTTAGAGAGATGAGGATGACAGGTGAGTTTGGAGGGCTCCTAAGGGCCATTAAAAGTGATGCATTCCCCCCCCCCCCCATCAAATCATCTGAGTTGCCCCCCATGCTAACCTAGAGGTATCAGGATTGCGCTTTGTGATGTCAATTCTCAGCCAGGGCCACCATTGGCTGGGGAAGTGAGTTGCTGATCTCTTAAAGCATAATGCTGTGGACCCTAGGGAGGGGTATATAGAGGTGTGCTCAGGGGCTCTGGAGCAGACCACTGGGTGTCTTCAAAATGACTAAAGAGACTCAGAAGCCACAAGGCTCTAGAGCACTTATGGAATAGCCAACTTCAGGTAAGCAGGAGGAAAAGATGAAGACTTCCTGTCAACTGGGGTCCACAAAAGTGTCAAGGTGAGTTGAACCCATCCAAGCTCCTCTTGCCCATTGACACCGCCCCATGAGACCCCCCTGCCCTCTACTGGCCTGGCACATAGCTCTCCTCTGGTCACACTTTTCCTGAAACTATCGTTCCTATCCATCTTCACCCTCTTCCCCAAACAAGTGGTATTCTGTGCTCCCTCTCTTGTTCTCTCCAGGTGTCCAGGGTAACCAGGAGTGTGAATAAGTCATCTGGTCCTGAGCTTCGTTTTTGTTCAATGGAAGATTTTTGATTACAGTTTTGCTTTCCATGCTTGTGATGGGTATGTTGGGATTACCTATTTCTTCCTGGTTCAGTTTTGGATTGTTATACTTTTCTAGGAATTTGTTCATTTCTTCCAAGTTGTCCATTTTATTGTCCTATAGCTGCTGATAGTAGTCTTTTATGATCCTTTGTACTTCTGTGTTGTCCGCTGTGATTTATCCATTTTCCTTTCTAATTTTGTTGATTTGATTATCCCCCCTTTCTTTCTTGATGAGTTTTGCTAATGGTTTGCCTATTTTATTTATCTTCTCAAAGAACCAGCGTTTATTTTTGCTGAGTTTTGCTATAGGTTCCTTTGCTTTTTTTCATGTATTTCTGCCCTAATTGTTTATTTTTTTTAATTTTATTTTATTTTTAAACTTTACAAATTGTATTAGTTTTGCCAAATATCAAAATGAATCCGCCACAGGTATACATGTGTCCCCCATCCTGAACCCTCCTCCATCCTCCCTCCCCATACCACCCCTCTGGGTTGTCCCAGTGCACCAGACCCAAGCATCCAGTATCATGCACCAAACCTGGACTAGCGACTCGTTTCATGCATGATATTATACATGTTTCAATGCCATTCTCCCAAATCTTCCCACCCTCTCTCTCTGAAACAGAGTCCATAAGACTGTTCTATACATCTGTGTCTCTTTTGCTGTCTCATACACAGGGTTATTGTTAGCATCTTTCTAAATTCCATATATATACTTTAGTATACCGTATTGGTGTTTTTCTTTCTGGCTTACTTCAGTCTGTATAATAGGCTCCAGTTTCATCCACCTCATTAAAACTGATTCAAATTAATTCTTTTTAATGGCTGAGTTATACTCAATTGTGTATATGTACCACAGCTTTCTTATCCATTCATCTGCTGATGGGCATCTAGGTTGCTTCCATGTCCTGTCTATTATGAACAGTGCTGCAATGAACATTGGGGTACATGTGTCTCAATTCTGTTTTCCTCAGTGTGTATGGTAAGCAGTGGGATTGCTGGATCATAAGACAGTTCTATTTCCAGTTGTTTAAGGAATCTCCACACTGTTCTCCATAGTGGCTGTACTAGTTTGCATTCCCAGCAACAGTGTAAGAGGGTTCCCTTTTCTCCACACCCTCTCCAGCATTTATTGCTTGTAAACTTTTGGATCATAGCCATTGTGAGTCGTGTGAAATGGTACCTCATAGTGGTTTTGATTTGCATTTTTCTGATAATGAGTGATGTTGAGCATCTTTTCATGTGTTTGTTAGCCATCTGTATGTCTTCTTTGGAGAAATGTCTATTTAGTTCTTTGGCCCATTTTTTTTGATTGGATCATTTATTTTTCTGGAGTTGAGCTAAGAGTTGCTTGTATATTTTTGAGATTAGTTATTTGTCAGTTGCTTCATTTGCTATTATTTTCTCCCATTCTGAAGGCTGTCTTTTCACCTTGCTAATAGTTTCCTTTGATGTGCAGAAGCTTTTAAGTTTAATTAGGTCCCATTTGTTTATTTTTGCTTTTATTTCCAATATCCTGGGAGGTGGGTCATAGAGGATCCTGCTGTGATGTATGGAAGAGAGTGTTTTGCCTATGTTCTCCTCTAGGAGTTTTATAGTTTCTGGTGTTACATTTAAATCTTTAATCCATTTTGAGTTCATTTTTGTGTATGTTGTTAGAAAGTGTTCTAGTTTCATTCTTTTACAAGTGGTTGACCAGATTTCCCAGCACCACTTGTTAAACAGATTTTCTTTAATCCGTTGTATATTCTTGCCTCCTTTGTCAAATATAAGGTGTCCATATGTGTGTGGAATTCTCTCTGGGCTTTCTATTTTGTTCCATTGATCTATATTTCTGTCTTTGTGCTAGTACCATACTGTCTTGATAACTGTGGCTTTGTAGTAGAGCCTGAAGTCAGGTAGGTTTATCCCTCCAGTTCCATTCTTCTTTCACAAGACAGCTTTGGCTATTAGAGGCTTTTTGTATTTCCATACAAATTGTGAAATTATTTGTTCTAGCTCTTTCAAGAATACCGTTGGTAGCTTGATAGGGGTTGCATTGAATCTATAAATTGCTTTGGGTAGTTGCAGAGGAAGGGAAACTTCCAAACTCATTCTATCACCACTATCACCCTAATACCAAAACCTGACAAAGATCCCCAAAATAAAGGAAACTACAGGCCAATATCACTGATGAACTTAGATGCAAAAATCCTTAACAAAAGTCTAGCAATTAGAATCCAACAGCACATTAAAAAGATTATAAAAAAAATAAGTAAATAAATAAATAAAAAGATTATACACCACAACCAAGTGGGCTTTATCCCAGGGATGCAAGGATTCTTCAATATCCACAAATCAATCAATGTAATACACCACATTAACAAATTGAAAAATAAAAACCATATGATTATCTCAAAAGATGCAGAGAAAGCCTTTGACAAAATTCAACATCCATTTATGATAAAAACTCTCCAGAAAGCAGGAATAGTAGGAACATACCTCAACATATTAAAAGCTATATATGACAAACGCACAGCAAACATTATCCTCAATTGTGAAAAGTGAAAGCATTTCCTCTAAAGTCAGGAACAAGACAAGGGTGCCCACTTTCACCGTTACTATTCAACATAGTTTTGGAAGTTTGGCCACAGCAATCAGAGCAGAAAAAGAAATAAAAGGAATCCAAATTGGAAAAAAAGTAAAACTCTCACTATTTGCAGATGACATGATCCTCTACATAGGAAACCCTAAAGACTCCACCAGAAAATTACTAGAACTAATCAATGATTATAGTAAAGTTGCAGGATATAAAATCAACACACTGAAATCCCTTGCATTCCTATACACTAATAATGAGAAAACAGAAAAAGAAATTAAGGAAACAATTCCATTCACCATTGCAACAGAAAGAATAAAATACTTAGGAATATATCTATCTAGAGAATCTAAAGACCTATACATAGAAAACTATAAAACACTAGTGAAAGAAATCAAAGAGGACACTAATAGATGGAGAAATATACCATGTTCATGGATTGGAAGAATCAATATAGTGAAAATGAGTATACTACCTAATTGTTATTATTACTTTTTCCTTCTTCTAACCCTGGGATTTTTCACTTCTTCTTTTTCTCGTTGCTTTAGGTGTAAAGTTAGGTCATTTATTTGAGGTTTCTCTTGTTTCTTGAGGTAAGCTTGTATTTCTATGAACCTTCCCCTTCAGATCAGATCAGTCACTCAGTCATGTCCAACTCTTTGCGACCCTATGGATCACAGCACGCCAGGCCTTCCTGTCCATCACCAAAACCTGGAGTCACTGAGACTCATGCCCATGGAGTCAGTGATGCAATCCAGCCATCTGATCCTATGTCTTCCCCTTCTCTTCTTGCCCCCAATCCCTCCCAGCATCAGAGACTTTTCCAATGAGTCAAGTATTCGCATGAGGTGGCCAAAGTACTTGAGCTTCAGCTTTAGCATCATTCCTTCCAAAGGAATCCCAGGGCTGATCTCTTTCAGAATGGACTGGTTGGTTTTCCTTGCAGTCCAAGGGACTCTCAAGAGTCTTCTCCAACACCACTGTTCAGAAGTATCAATTCTTCGGCACTCAGGCTTCTTCACAGTTCAACTCTCACATCCATACCTGACCACAGGAAAAACCATAGCCTTGACTAGACGAACCTTTTTTGGTAAAGGAATGTCTCTGCTTTTGAATCTGCTCTCGAGGTTGGTCATAACTTTCCTTTCAAGGAGTAAGTGTCTTTTAATTTGATGGCTGCAGTCACCTTCTGCAGTGATTTTGGAGCCCCCTAAAAATAAAGTCTGACATTGTTTTCACTATTTACCCATCTATTTCCCATGAAGTAGTGGGACTGGAGGTCATGATCTTCGTTTTCTGAATGTTGAGCTTTAAGCCAACTTTTTCACTCTTCACTTTCACTTTCATCAAGAGGCTTTTGAGTTCCTCTTCACTTTCTGCCATAAGGGTCGTATAATCTGCATATCTGAAGTTATTGATATTTCTCCCAGCAATCTTGATTCCAGCTTGTATTTCTTCCAGTCCAGCGTTTCTCATGATGTACTCTGCATAGAAGTTAAATAAACACGGTGACAATATACAGCCTTGATGTACTCCTTTTCCTATTTGGAACCAGTCTGTTGTTCCATGTCCAGATCTAACTGTTGCTTTCTAACCTGCATACAAATTTCTCAAGAGGCAGATCAGGTGGTCGGGTAGTCCCATCTCTCTCAGAATTTTCCACTGTTTATTGTGATCCACACAGACAAAGGCTTTGGCATAGTCAATAAAGCAGAAATAGAGGTTTTTCTGAAATTCTCTTGCTTTTTCCATGATCCAGCTGATGTTGGCAGTTTGGTCTCTGTTTCCTCTGCCTTTTCTAAAACCAGCTTGAACATCAGGAGGTTCATGGTTTCCATATTGCTGAAGCGTGGCTTGTAGAATTTTGAGCATTACTGTACTAGCGTGAGATGAGTGCAATTTTGCGGTAGTTTGAGCATTCTTTGGCATTGTCTTTCTTTGAGATTGGAATGAAAACTCAGCTTTTCCAGTCGTGTGGCCACTGCTGAGTTTTCCAAATTTGCTGGCTTATTGAGTGCACCACTTTCACAGCATCATCTTTCAGAATTTGGAATAGCTTAACTGGAATTCCATCACCTCCACTCTCTTTGTTCGTAGTGATGCTTTCTAAGGCCCACTTGACTTCACATTCCAGGAAGTCTGGCTCTAGGTCAGTGATCACACCATCGTGATTATCTGGGTCGTGAAGATCTTTTTTGTACAGTTCTTCTGTGTATTCTTGTCATTTCTTCTTAATATCTTCTGCTTCTGTTATGTCCATACCATTTCTGTCCTTTATTGAACCCATCTTTGCATGAAATGTTCCTTTGGTATCTCTGATTTTCTTGAAGAAATCCCTAGTCTTTCCCATTCTGTTATTTTCCTCTATTTCTTTGCATTGGTCGCTGAAGAAGGCTTTCTTTTCTCTTCTTGCTATTCTTTGGAACTCTGCATTCAGATGTTTATATCTTTCCTTTTCTCCTTTGTTTTTCGCTTCTCTTCTTTTCACAGCTATTTGTATGGGTTGTATTTTCATTTTCATTTGTTTCTATGCATATTTCCATTTCTTTTCTGATTTCTTCTGTTATATGTTGGTCATTCAGAAGCATGTTGTTTACCCTCCATATGTTTCTATTTGTCATGGTTTCTTTCCCCCTGTAGTTGACATCTAATCTTACTGCTTTGTGATCAGAAGAGATGCTTGAAATGATTTTGATTTTTGTTTTCAGTTTACCAAGGCTAGATTTATGGCCCAGTATATGATCTATCCTGGAGAATGTTCCATGTGCACTTGAGAAAAAGGTGAAATTCATTGCTTTGGCGTGAAATGTTCTTTTGAAATCAATTAGGTCTAACTGATCCATTGTATCACTTAAAGTTTGTGTTTCCTTGCTAATTTTCTGTTTGGTTGATCTATCCATAGGTGTGTGTAGGGTCTTAAGGTCTCCCACTATTATTGTGTTATTTTTCATTTCCCGTTTCTTACTTGTTAGCATTTGCCTTACATATTGAGTGCTCCTATCTTGGGTGCATATATATTTATAATTTTTATATCTTCTTCTTGGATTGATCCTTTGACCATTATATAGTGGCCTTTTTTGTCTCTTTTCACACCCTTTATTTCAAAGTCTATTTTATCTGATATGAGTATTGCTACTTCTAATTTCTGTTGCTCACATTTTGCATGAAATACCTTTTCCCAGCCCTTCACTTTCACTCTGTATGTGCTCCTTGGTTTCAGGTGGGTCTCTTTTGCACAGCATACATAGAAGTCAGGTTTTGTAACCTATTTATAATACTTTCTTTGTCACATATCTATCCATTTGTCCATCCCTCTATCCAATCAACAATCAATCTTTTTCCTTGGTGCATTTCAGTATGTGTCTCCTTAAGTATCTCAGCAAACCTGCCGTTAAGTAGTCAGCCGTGTTTGTGTATAGCAATTTTCTTTGGATATTAACTTTACACACAATGAAATATAGCAATCTTTTCTTTCCTCAGTCATGCTATTTTTTAACTGTAGTATAGTTCATTTGTAATTTTGTGTTAATTTCTGCTTTACAGCAAAATGATTCAGTTATAGATATACATGTATATATGTATATGTTGTGTGTGGATATATATATATATATATACACACATACACACATTCTTTTATTTAATCTCTCTTCTTTTTTGGCTACACTGTGCTACAAGTGGAATTAGTTCCCTGACCAGGGTTTGACCTTGCCTCCCCTGCAGTGGAAATCTGCAGTCTTAAACTCTGGACTGCCAGGGAATTCCCTGATGCTGAAAAAGATTGAAAGCAGGAGGAGAAGCAGAAAACAGAGGATGAGATCATTGATTAACATCACCCACTTGGTGGATCTGGGTTAAGCAGGCTCAGGTAGTAGATAATTGAACAGGGAAGCGTGTCATGCCACAGTTCATGGAGTCGCAAAGAGTTGGACATGACTGGGCAACTGAGGTGAAGTGACAGATACATATAAAATCCTTATACAGACTCAAAATGGACATACTATACCAAGAGTGCTTTATAAACACCTTTTAATAATATATTTTAGAAAATAACCATAGATGAATAGCTCTATGTATGGTTAAAATGATACAGGAATATGTACAGTTACAACAATAAGGCCATTTGAGTCAACATGCATGGCCTGAGAGTTGATCATACTAAATGAAGTGAGGCACACAGGGAAACATATATACCAAATAATATCATAATATCCAAATGTGGAATCTAAGATATGACACAAATGAACATATGTGTGAATCAGAAAGACACTCATAGACAGAGAGAATAGACCTACAGCTTCAAGGCAAAGAGAATTGGGGGAGAAATTAGATACTGAATGTAGTCCTCTGTGCTCTACAGTAGGAACTTGTCAATCCAATCCATATAGTTTGTTTTATATCTCTTAACCCCAGTCTCTTACTCCATTTCTCCCCCAATTCTCTCTGCCTTGAAGCTGTAGGTCTATTCTCTCTGTCTATGAGTGTCTTTCTGATTCACACATATGTTCATTTGTGTCATATCTTAGATTCCACTTTTGGATATTATGATATTATTTGGTACATATGTTTCCCTGTGTGCCTCACTTCATTTAGTATGATCAACTCTCAGGCCATGCATGTTGACTCAAATGGCCTTATTGTTGTAACTGTACATATTCCTGTATCATTTTAACCATACATAGAGCTATTCATCTATGGTTATTTTCTAAAATATATTATTAAAAGGTGTTTATAAAGCACTCTTGGTATAGTATGTCCATTTTGAGTCTGTATAAGGATTTTATATGTATCTATCACTTCACCTCAGTTGCCCAGTCATGTCCAACTCTTTGCGACTCCATGAACTGTGGCATGCCACGCTTCCCTGTTCAATTATCTACTACCTGAGCTTGCTTAAACCCAGATCCACCGAGTGGGTGATGTTAACCAATGATCTCATCCTCTGTTTTCTGCTTCTCCTCCTGCTTTCAATCTTTCTCAGCATCAGGGGCCTTTCCAATGAGTCAGTTCTTCACATAAGGTAGCCAAAAATTGACGTTTCAGCATCAGTCCTTCCAGTGAATATCCAAGAGTAATACCCTTAAGGATTGACTGGATTGATTTCCTTGCAATCCAAGAGACTCTCCAGAGTATATGTGGGTATGAACAAATATTTATTGTGCTTATGTTACGTCTTTTGGAGACATAGAATAATACTTATGAATGTAATTCATAAAATGTTGATGTATTCTCTCATATGTATATGTGGGTATGAATAAAAGTTTACTATGCTCTTGATGAAGGTGACAGAGGTGAGGGAAAAAGTTGGCTTAAAACTCAACATTCAGAAAACGAAGATCATGGCATTTGGTCCCATCACTTCATGGGAAATAGATGGGGAGACAGTTGAAACAGCATCAGACTTTATTTTTTAGGGCTCCAAAATCACTGCAGATGATGACTGCAGCCATGAAATTAAAAGACGCTTACTCCTTGGAAGGAAAGTTATGACTAACCTGGATAGCATATTCAAAAACAGAGACATTCCTTTACCAACAAAGGTCCATCTAGTCAAGGCTATGGTTTTTCCAGTGGTCAAGTGGATATGAGAGTTGGACTGTGAAGAAAGCTGAGCGCCGAAGAATTGATGCTTTTGAACTGTGGTGTTGGAGAAGACTCTTGAGAGTGCCTTGGACTGCAAGGAGATCCAACCAGTCCATTCTGAAGGAGATGAGCCCTGGGATTTCTTTGGAAGAAATGATGCTAAAACTGAAACTCCAGTACTTTGGCCACCTCACGCAAAGAGTTGACTCATTGGAAAAGACTCTGATGCTGGGAGGGATTGGGGGCAGGATAAAAAGGGAACGAAAGAGGATGAGATGGCTGGATGGCATCACTGACTCAATGGACGTGGGTCTGAGCGAACTCCAGAAGTTGGTGATGCACAGGGAGGCCTGGCGTGCTGCAATTCATGGGTTCAAAAAAGTCGGACACCACTGATCGACTGAACTGAACTGAACGGATGCATATGATGCCCTCTCAAGCAGAAATAGAAAAATGATAACAAATGAAAATATAAAATCCGAATGTATTCACTCATATGTATAAATGTGTATGAAGAAATATTTGCTGTGGTTATACTGCCATCTCATGGAGAAATAGAAGAATGCTTATGAATGAAATTTTAAAAATCCAGATCCATTCTTCACATATTGAAAAAGATACTGTATAAGTTTATTAAAAAATTAATACATGCTCTTAATAGAAAATGTAAATTTGCTCGAAAAAAAAAGAAGAAAAAATCGCTCATGATCTCATTTAACACTGGCTCAGAATTCTGAGTTCCTGAGCTGGAGAGATAAAATATCAGGGTGTATTAGTTCTTTCACTATAAAATACTTTCTGTTATTTGAATTTTAACATATAACTTGGTTCTGATATGTGGTTCTTGTTTTGTTTACTTATACTGAAGATTTTCCTTTTACAAATACTGAGTAATTTGACCACATCTTTAGAGACTGCTTGCTTTATACGTTTTTTATTCTTTTTTCCGTTTTTGCTATAAATAAAAAATGTTGCATGTCGCGCCTCCAGGAAATAATGCTGTAATGAACATTAGTGTGCATCAATCTTTTGGTTTTAAGGTTTTTTCCAGAAAAAATGCCCAGGAGTAGGTCATAAGGTGACTATATTTTTTAGTTTTTAAAGGAGCTGCCATAGTCTTCATCATAGTGGTCGTACCAATTTACATGCCCACTAACAGTGCAAGATTGTTCCCTTTTTTCCCGCATTCTCCCCAGGAATTATTGCTTGTAGAATTTTTGTTGCTATCTATTCGGACTGGCGTGAAGGAATACCACATTGTAGTTTTGATTTTTATTTCTCTAATGAATAGTGATGATGAACTATGGATGGAGTTTCATGACACTGTACAGGAGACAGGAACCAAGATCATCCCCAAGAAAAAGAAATGCACAAAAGCAAAATGGCTGTCTGAGGAGGACTTACAAATAGTTGTGAAAATAAGAGAAGCCAAAAGCTAGGAGAAAAGGAAAGATATATCCATTTGAATGCAGATTTCCAAAGAATAGCAAGTAGAGATAAGAAAGCCTTGCTCAGTGATCAGTGCAAAGAAATAGAAGGAAATAAAGAATGAAAAAGACTAGAGATCTCTTCAAGAAAATTAGAGATACCAAGGGAACACTTCATGCAAAGATGGGCTCAATAAATGACAGAAATGATATGGACCTAACAGAAGCAGAAGACATTAAGAGGAGAACTGTACCAAAAATATCTTCAAGACCCATTTAATCACACTGGTCTGATCACTCACCTAGAGGCAGACATCCTGGAATGTGAAGTCCAGTGGTCCTTCGGAAGCAACACTATGAACAAAGCTAGTGGAGGTGATGGAATTCCAGTTGAGCTATTTCAAATTATCAAAGATGCTGCTGTGAAAGTTCTGCACTCAATATGCCAGTAAATCTGGAAAACTCATAAGTGGCCACAGGACAAGAAAACATTAGCTTTCCTTCCAATCCCAAAGAAAGGCAATGTCAAAGAATGCTCAAACTACAGAACAATTACACTCATCTCACACACTAGTAAAGTAATGCTCAAAATTATCCAAGCCAGGCTTCAGCAATACATGAAGCATGAACTTCCAGAT
Source organism: Bos taurus (assembly GCF_002263795.3). Lineage (NCBI taxonomy): Eukaryota > Metazoa > Chordata > Mammalia > Artiodactyla > Bovidae > Bos > Bos taurus. The sequence goes on from NC_082638.1 coordinate 28,626,226, forward strand.
GTTCAAGGAGGTTTTAGCAAAGGCAGAGGAACAAGAGATCAAATTGCCAACATCTGTCAGATCATGAAAAGCAAGAGAATTCCAGAAAAACACCTATTTATTCTTTATTGACTATGCCAAAGCCTTTGAGTGTGTGAATAACAATAAACTGTAGGAAATTCTCAAAGAGATGGAAATACCAGACCACCTGATCTGCCTCTTGACAAATCTGTATGAAGGTCAGGAAGCAAGAGTTAAAACTGGACATGGAACAGCAAACTGGTTCCAAAGCGGGAAAGGAGTACATCAAGGCTGTATATTCTTGCCATGCTTATTTAACTCATATGCAGAGTACATCATGAGAAACCCTGCACTGGAGGAAGCACAAGCCGGAATCAAGTTTGCTGGGAGAAATATCAATAAACTCAGATACACAGGCGACACCACCATTTCTGCAGGCAGAAAGTGAAGAAGAACTAAAGAGCTTCTTGACACAAGTGAAAGAGGAGAGAGAAAAAGTTGGCTTAAAGCTCAACATTCAGAAAATGAAGATCATGGCCTCATCACCTTATGGCAAATAGATGGGGAAATGGCAGAAACAGTGGCTGACTTTATTTTGGGGGGCTCGAAAATCACTGCAGGTGATGACTGCAACCATGAAATTAAAAGACATTACTCCTTGAAAGGAAAGTTATGATCAACCTAGGCAACTTATTAAAAAGCAGAGACATTACTTTGCCAATGAAGGTCCATCTAGTCAAGGCTATGTTTTTTCTAGTAGTCCTGTATGGATGTGAGAGTTGGACTGTAAAGAAAGCTGAGCACTGAAGAAGTGATGATTTTGAACTGTGGTGTTGGAGAAGACTCTTGAGAGTCCTGTGGGCTCCAAGGAGATCCAATCAGTCCATCGTAAAGGAGATCAGTCCTGGTGTTCATTGGAAGGACTGATGTTTAAGCTGAAACTCCAATATTTTGGCCACCTGATGTGAAGAGCTGACTCATTTGAAAAGACCCTGATGATGGGAAAGATGGAGGGCAGACAGAGAAGGGGACGACAGTGGATGAGATGGTTGGATGTCTTCACTGCCTCAGTGGACATAAGTTGGAGGACTCCGGGAGTTGGTGATGGACAGCGAGGCCTGGCGTGCTGAAGTCCATGGGGTCGCAAAGAGTTGGACCCGACTGAGTGACTAACCTGAACTTAGCCTCTTTACAAGGGTTTTTTCATCATCTGTATAACTTCTTTTGGGAAATGTTTATTTAGATCTGCCTGTTTTTTTACTGAGGTGGTGTGTGTGTGTGTGTGTGTGTGTGTGTGTTTGATACTGGGCTACATAGCCGTTTGTATATTTTGGAAAATAATGCCTTGATAAATAATGGGAACTATCTGTGTAGCACAGGAAACTGTCCTCCATGCTCTGTGATGACTTAAATTTAGAAGAAAATTAAATGAAAGATGTTATGTTTATACACTTGTACACCTAGTGTGATTTGCGACAGAGGAATGTAACACAACATTGTTAAGCAACTACATGTGTACATACGTACATACTCTAGGCTCCATTTAAAGGAAGTTCTAAAAGAAGCAGAAGTAATCTACAATAACAGAACTGAGAACAGGGGTTGCATGGGGAAGGACAGTGTGGGGAAGTGTACCAAAGAAATTATCTAGGAAGATGTGGAAAAAAAATTTTTTTTTCAGTGAGCATTAGGTATATAATCTAGGTGAAATTGCAGAAATATTTCTGAAATGGAAATTCCAAACAGGGTCTTGCCAAGTGGCTCTATGTATTTATAAATTTACTAGATAATGTCATATTGTCCTTCAGAAAGTTGCATCACACTATGCGCTCACAACACTGCTTAAACACTCCTTTTCCAATTTGTCATCCTCCATTTGGAGGAACAATTTGGTATATTTCAACTTTGTCATTGAACTTTGGCAATTTTCATGTTGAGAAATCATATTCCATTATTATTTTTGTTTGCATTTATTTTAATACCAAGTAGGTTTGATATTTTTCCCTGATTTTTGGTAATTTTCCTTTTTTTTCTGGGTAATTTTTTTTTTTTTTTTTTGTATTCTTGTTTACTTCACAATTCTCTTCTATTGGGTTTTTCATCTTTTCTTATTTTAACTTTGGACTCTGCATAAATGAGGTAAATGAGTCATTTGTCAGCTGTCTTCCAAATATTTCTCAATTGTCATTTTATAATTCCGTGTTTATTTTCTATTCAGTCATGCAGGAGTTTTCCTACAAAAAACATTATGTAAATTTTCCCTTTTAAACTTCTGGACAAAGAACATGTAAAATAAGAAATTTTAAAGGTGGCCCAAAACTCTAGGAAGATAGAGGGTGTGGTTAAAAGAATCGGGAGAGGTCAACTCTCTCTGACTTGCTCCCCATACTCCCGTAGAGGTGTCAGGATGAGGCTTTGTGATGTCAAGGCTCAGCAGGGCCACCGTTGGCTGTGGAAGTGGCTTGCTGACCTCATAAAGTGTAAGGGTGTGGCCACCTGGGGAAGGATATATATAGGGGTGTTCAGGGGCTCTGAAGTAGACGACTGCAAGTCTTCAAAATTACTAAGGTAACTGGGAAGGCTCTAGAGTGCTGGAGTTTCAGCTTTAGCATCATTCTTAGACAGCTGACTCTAGAAACCCAGGAGGAAAAGATGAAGATCTCCCACTAACTGAGGTCCAAAGGATGTGTCAAGGTAAGCTGAACCCACCTAAGCTCCTCATGTCTTTCTCTGACTTATTTAGTATGATCATCTCTAGATCCACCCATGTTGGAAAGAATAACATTATTTCATTCTTTCTTATGGAAAATATTCCATTGTATGCATAATATATCTGTCTTTATCCACTCACATATTTAAGTGCCTTAAGGTCGTTTGCATGTCTTTGCTACTGTACATTGTGCTACTATAAACACTGTTTTGCGTATCACTTTTCTGATGGGAGTTTTCATCTTAATGGATATATCCCCAGTAGTGTTATTTTTGGATCATATAGTAACTGTATTTTTAGAGTATTAAAAAACTCTATACAAGGGAAGGAGATAATGGGCAGGTGGTTCAAAAGGAAGGAATATATGTATACATATGGCTGATTCATGTTGAGGTTTGAAAGAAAGCAACAAAATTCTGAAAAGCAATTACCCTTAAGAAAAAAATAATAATAATTATAAAATAACTGCTTACTGTTTTCAATAGTGGCTGCATCAGTTTCTTGATTTTCATGTATAGTAGTGGTAGTGAAAGTCACTCAGTCATGTCCGACTCTTTGCTACCACATGGATTATATAGCCCATGGCCAGAATACTGTAATGGGCAGCCTTTTCCTTCTCCAGGGGATCTTCCCCACGCAGGGGTCGAAACCAGGTCTCCTGCATTGCAGGTGGATTCTTTACCAGCTGAGCCACAAGGGAAGCCTGATTTTTCATGTATGCTGCTGCTGCTGCTAAGCCGCTTCGTTGTGTCTGACTCTGTGAGGCCCCATAGACGGTAGCCCACCAGGCTCCCCCATCCCTGGGATTCTCCAGGCAAGAACACTGGAGTGGGTTCCCATTTCCTCTCCAATGCATGAAAGTAGAAAATGAAAAGGAAGCCATTAAGTCCTGTCTGACTCTTCGCAACTCCATGCCCTGCAGCCTACCAGGCTCCTCCATCCATGGGATTTTCCAGGCAAGAGTACCGGAGTGTGGTGCCATTATAGGATGTTCTTGATCTCCCTGCAGTACATGGCTGAGTTACATGTTTTTTTCAAAATCTGTTTTGTTTAGTTTTGTTTTAATACATAGTCTTAGGAGTGGAGCTGCCAGGTCATATGCTCAGTCTCTTGTATTCTTGAAAAGGCAAATTTTAGCAATCAGAATCCAACAACACATTAAAAAGATCATACACCACGACCAAGTAGGCTTTATCCCGGGGATGCAAGGATTCTTCAGTATCCACAAATCAATCAATGTAATACACCACATTAACAAATTGAAAAACAAAAACCATATGATTATCTCAAAAGATGCAGAGAAAGCCTTTGACAAAATTCAACATCCATTTATGATAAAAACTCTCCAGAAAGCAGGAATAGAAGGAACATACCTCAACATAATAAAAGCTATATAAGACAAACCCTTCAGCAAACATTATCCTCAATGGTGAAAAATTGAAAGCATTTCCTCTAAAGTCAGGAACAAGACAAGTGTACCCACTTTCACCATTACTATTCAACATAGTTTTGGAAGTTTTGGCCACAGCAATCAGAGCACAACAAGAAATAAAAGGAATCCAAATTGGAAACGAAGAAGTAAAACTCTCACTATTTGCAGATGACATGAACCTCTACATAGAAAACCCTAAAGACTCAACCAGAAAATTACTAGAACTAATCAATGATTATAGTAAAGTTGCAGGATATAAAATCAACACACAGAAATCCCTTGTATTCCTATACACTAATAATGAGAAAACATAAAGAGAAATTAAGGAAACAATTACATTCACCTTTGCAACAGAAAGAATAAAATACTTAGGAATATATCTACCTAAAGAAACTAAAGACCTATATTAGAAAACTATAAAACACTGGTGAAAGAAATCAAAGAGGACACTAATAGATGGGGGAATATACCATGTTCATGGATTGGAAGAATCAATATAGTGAAAATGAGTATACTACCCAAAGCAATTTATAGATTCAATGCAATCCCTATCAAGCTACCAACGGTATTCTTCACAGAGCTAGAACAAATAATTTCACAATTTGTATGGAAATGCAAAAAAAAACCTCGAATAGCCAAAGCTATCTTGAGAAAGAAGAATGGAACTGGGGGAATAAACCTGCCTGACTTCAGGCTCTACTACAAAGCCACATTCATCAAGACTGTATGGTACTGACACAAAGACAGAAATATAGATCAATGGAACAAAATAGAAATCCCAGAGATAAATCCACGCACATATGGACACCTTATCTTTGACAAAGGAGGCAAGAATATACAATGGATTAAGGAGAATCTCTTTAACAAGTGCCGCTGGGAAAACTGGTCAACCACTTGTAAAAGAATGAAACTAGAACACTTTCTAACACCATACACAAAAATAAACTCAAAATGGATTAAAGATCTAAATGTAACACCAGAAACTATAAAACTCCTAGAGGAGAACATAGGCAAAACACTCTCCGACATACATCACAGCAGGATCCTCTATGACCCACCCCCCAGAATATTGGAAATCAAAGCAAAAATAAACAAATGAGACCTAATTAAACTCTAAAGCTTCTTCACAACAAAGGAAACTATAAGCAAGGTGAAAAGACAGCCTTCAGAATGGAGAAAATAATAGCAAATGAAGCAACTGACAAACAACTAATCTCAAAAATATACAAGCAACTCTTACAGCTCAATTCCAGAAAAATAAATGGCCCGATGAAAAAATGGGCCAAAGAACTAAATAGACATTTCTCCAAAGAAGACATACAGATGGCTAACAAACACATGAAAAGATGCTCAACATCACTCATTATCAGAGAAATGCAAATCAAAACCACTATGAGATACCATTTCACACCAGTCAGAATGGCTGCGATCCAAACACCTACACGCAATAAATGCTGGAGAGGGTGTGGAGAAAAGGGAACCCTCTTATACTGTTGGTGGGAATGCAAACTAGTACAGCCACTATGGAGAACAGTGTGGAGATTCCTTAAACAACTGGAAATAGAACTGTCTTATGATCCAGCAATCCCACTGCTGGGCATACACACTGAGGAAACCAGAAGGGAAAGAGACATATGTACCCCAATGTTCATAGCAGCACTGTTTATAATAGCCAGGACATGGAAGTAACCTAGATGTCCATCAAAAGAAAGCTGTGGTACATATACACAATGGAGTATTACTCAGCCATTAAAAATAATACATTTGCACCAGTTCTAATGAGGTGGATGAAACTGGAGCCTATTATACAGAGTCAAGTAAGCCAGAAAGAAAAACACCAAAACAGTTTACTAATGCATATATATGGAATTTAGAAAGATGGTAACAGTAATCCTGCATACGATACAGCAAAAGAGACACAGATGTATAGAACCGTCTTTTGGACTCTGTGGGAGAGGGAGTGGGTGGGTTGATTTGCGAGAATGCATTGAAACATGTATAATATCATATATGAAACAAGTCGCCAGTCCAGGTTCAATGCACGATACTGGATGCTTGGGGCTGGTGCACTGGGACGACCCAGAGGGATGGTATGGGGAGGGAGGAGGGAGGAGGGTTCAGGATGGGGAACGCGGGTATACCTGTGGCGGATTCTTACAATATTTGGCAAAAGTAATACAGTATTGTAAAGTTTAAAAAGAAAATAAAATTTAAAAAATTAAATTAAATTTAAAAACAAAAATAAAGGGCACTTAGTAGTGACATTTATAATGGCTCCTACCAAATATATCTCACTAGCACCATAAAGATTCCCCTTTAGCAATGTTTCTCTACCATGTCTTCTCTGTATAGTGTTTGATACTTTTTCACTACTCAGAGGTGATACTTCATTACCATAGTTTGATTATTTATAATAATACACTGGGCTTCTCAGGTGGCACTGTTGTTAAGAATCTTCCAGCAAAGGCAGGAGTCAAAGGAGATGTGATTTGGGAAAATGCCCTGGAGGAGGAAATGGCAACTCACTCCAGAATTCTTGCCTGGAAAATTCCAAGGACAGAGGAACTTGTTGGGCTATGGTCTCCAGGATCGCAAAAAGGTGAACCTAAAAGACTTCTTGGTAATTCACTATAATGAGTGTATTTCATATGCTGTTAAAGAAATACTGAGAAATGTATTTACCTGTTGGTATTTTCTTCCAGATACGGTGTGCTATTTGACATTTTTCATCCACACAAAAGAGTTAGAAATTTTTGTTGTTTGTTTTCATTTCTGTATTTCTGTATTTATTTATTTTATTCTTATTGTTTTTTACTTTACACTATTGTAGTGGTTCACCATACATCAACATGCATCCGCCACAGGTATACACGTTTTCCCCATCCTGAACCCCCTCCTACCTCCTTCCCTATACCATCCTTCTGGGTCATCCCAGCGCACCAGCTCCAAGCTTCCCGTATCCTGCATGAAACATGGACTGGCGATTCATTTCTAATATGATATTATACATGTTTTAATGCCATTCTCTCAAATCATCCTCCGCTCCCTCTCCCACAGGGTCCAAAAGACTGTTCTATACATCTGTGTCTCTTTAGCTATCTCGCATACAGTGTTGTCATTACCATCTTTCTAAATTCCATATATATGTGTTAGTATACTGTATTGGTGTTTTTCTTTCTGGCTTACTTCATTCTGCATAATAGGCTCCAGTTTCATTCACCTCATTAGAACTGATTCAGATGCATTTTTTTAATGGCTGAGTAATACTCCATTGTGTATATGTACCACAGCTTTCTTATCCATTCATCTGCTGGTGGACATCTATGTTGCTTCCATGTCCTGGCTATTAGAAACTGTGCTGCGATGAACATTGGAGTACACGTGTCTCTTTCCCTTCTGGTTTCCTCAGTGTGTATGCCCAGCAGTGGGATTGCTAGGTCGTATGGCAGTCCTATTTCTAGTTTTTTTTTTTTTTAAGGAATCTCCACAGTGTTCTCCATAGTGGCTGTACTAATTTACATTCCCACCAACAGTGTAAAGGGGTTCCCTTTTCTCCATATCCTCTCAAGCATTTACTGCTTGTAGACGTTTGGATCGCAGCCATTCTGACTGGTGTGAAGTGGTACCTCATTGTGGTTTTGATTTGCATTTATCCAATAATGAGTGATGCTGAGCATCTTTTCATGTGTTTCATAGCCATCTGTATGTCTTCTTTCGAGAAATACCTATTTAGTTCTTTGGCCCATTTTTTAATTGGGTCATTAATTTTTTTGGAATTGAGCTGTAGGAGTTGCTTGTATATTTTTGAGTTTAGTTTGTCAGTTGCTTCATTTGCTATCATTTTTTTTCCCATTCTGAAGGCTGTGTTTTCACCTGGCTTATAGTTCTTTTGTTGTACAGAAGCTTTAGAGTTTAATTAGGTCCAATTTGTTTATTTTTGCTTTAATTTCCAATATTCTGGGGGGTGGGTCATAGAGGATCCTGCTGTGATGTATGTCAGAGAGTATTTTGCCTATGTTCTCCTCTAAAGACAGATATATTTAAAGCTCAGAAGCCTTTGGAATATTAAGTGAGTCTGTTTCTTTTTTTTTTTTTTTCAAGCAGTTTGAGCTGTATTTAAATGTTGATGTTTTCTTCTTAAGAGTGTCCTGGATTTCTTTTTCATTTATTATTATTATTATTATTTTTTTTTTTTGATGAGTGACTACTGTCATGTTCAAGGGTAGGTGTCATATCAAGTCCAGCAATAGGACCTTGTGTATATCAGACGTCCATCAGTGATAGTTTTAAGGCTGCTGTTACAGAGAAAATCCATGCTGCAAGGCTTTATTATTTGCTCCTTTTTAGGATGGCCTGTGATGTCTGAGAGTTTTTGTCAGGCCTGGAAGTACATTAGAGTAGAATGACCCAAAGGATGCCACCAAACCTAATGTATCCTCACTTTTGGATCTTTGAAGTAAGTGTTCATATTCTCTTTAAGTTGAAGATAAGGATGAGTTGGTTTTACGTGTACAGATTCTTGTTCTGAAACACTGAGATGACGTTATGTATTCAGCGGTGCTTGCTTTTCCCTACATATTATTAGAAATTGTTTTGTCTACCACTCTTGCTGCAATAGGTTTATACGGATTTTGTATTTAAGATGTATCTGTGGGAAGAAATTAATATCAAGTTCCAGATGTATCCCTTCCATCCACCAAGGTCCTTGGCTACCATAAGTTTCTTGCCAGTTTGGATGTCCACATCACATTTATGTGGGTGCACACTGCAGTGGATTTCTGTATCCCACCACTCCAATGTATCCCATGATGTTTCTTGAAATGTTCCTTAGTTTAGTGTGATGATCTCTGGATTTCTCTCTATTGGTGAAGAGGGCCTACTTTCAAATCTCAATCCTGATTAAAGCTTCATTCCAGACCTATATCACACTTCTTTATCCATTCCTCTATCCAAGTACACTATCTTAACTTTCCTTTCTTTGATGTTCTGAAAGATGCAGCAGGACCTAATTTGGGGTGTGTGGTGTTTGAAATCTGTACATGTCTGAAATACTGCAGGAGAGGATTTGATTTATCATGCTGTCATGACATGTTTATTTATTTATTTTTCTCTCATGGGAGTGCACCTTTCTAGTCATGTCCATAGTGGCTCTTACCAGGTCCATTAAAGCATTACCTTAAAGCATCCACTGTACTACTCCTACTCTGCCATTGATGCCATGTCCAGAATTTGACAGTGGCCCTTTCCATGCTCATGCGGAGGTGATAATGTCCTCGGAGGTTAGATGCCTGTATCTCTTAGAATTCACCCTATGTGTCATGTGCTTTTTTCAAGAAACACAGAACTATGTTTGGCTGCTCATATCCTCTTCCTGTTAGTTTCTCCCAAGTTTACTTTACTTATTTTCCCCTCTGTGAACCCTGAAAATTTGTTAAGGGTGGGTATCAATTAGAACTCAGCACCCTTGCAAATATTGTGGCCATCAGCATGCATTTTAAGGTTGCTGTTAGAGAAAATGTCCACAAGGTGACAGCATTTCTTCATTCCCTCCTCTTTTCCCATGGTAACAGCAGCCTCTGTGTTATTCCCAAGTCTGGTTGTAAATGAGAGTAAAATGAGACACAGGTAGTCACCAAAAGTTTTGGTTGTTTACTCTTTGATCTTTTTTTTAAGCGAAACTATATATTTTTTAAGACTATTAACACTCTTGTAGTTGTTGCTTAGAAACATTTCCACCTTCCTTTCCACAGACACTTGGAGGAATTTAGCTCTAGTTATTGTCAGAGGTATCTTTTGGAATCTATTGAGTACATATCTCTTGATACAGGAGGTCCATGTGGATTATGAATTGCATAGGTATTTGTGGGTATAACTCTATTCCAGCCTTCACCTGTTGGCCTCTTACCCACCAATACCCTTTGCCAACTGTAATTTTCTTACCAGGAGTGTAAGTCCATTTCACTTTTCCTTGGGTACTCATCCCATCAATATGTTTTTTAATCCCTTCTGGAAGGCATATGTTATAATATCTCTTTAATCTGCCTTTCTTTACTTTCTGTGATTCGCCCTAGATTTCTGCATATTCCTGCAAATGTTTTTTTTTTTTTTTTTTTGCATTTTCATAATGTCAGACTCATATTTATTGTGTCTCTATGTCCCATATGTTTCTCTTTTAATTTGCAGCCAGCGATATTCTCTCCTTTCATCTCTTGGGCATTGTGACTGCTGCTCCAGGGTATGTTTGTGGAGGTGGTGGTGTTGTGTGTGTTTTTCACAATCTGTTGATTGCTCAAATACTCTGGGAGTCGAGCTGACATATGACATTCTCTATGTCATTTTGTGATTCCTAGGCACTTTGGCAGCCATGCTTATAAAGTCTCTGACCACTTTCCTCCCACTAATGGCATACAGGGTTCCCCTTTACTAACATTGATCTACTCTTTCTTGTCTGTAGACTTTTGGATAATGACCTTTTTGGTTTCTTATTAGTGATATTGCCTTGCAGTTTAAGTTTTCAATTCACTGATAATAGAGCAAATGAGGCACATTTCCAGAGGCTTCTTTCTAAGCATTGACTAAGTATTTACCTGTTGATGTTTCCTTCCTTACATGTGGTTTGCACCCGTTTGTTTGTTTGTTTGTTGGCATGCCACGCCTGGCCATTTTCTAAGGGTCAATTCAATTCAATCGCTCAGTCGTGTCCAACTCTTTGTGACCCCATGAATAGCAGTACTCCAGGCCTCCCTGTCCATCACCAACTCCCAGAGTTTACTCAGACTCACGTTCATGGAGTCAGTGATGCCATCCAGCCACCTCATCCTCTGTCGTTCCCTTCTTCTCCTGCCCCCAATCCCTCCCAGCATCAGAGTCTTTTCCAATGAGTCAACTCTTTGCGTGTGGTGGCCAAAGTACTGGAGTTTCAACTTTAGCATCATTCCTTCCAAAGAAATCCCAGGACTCATCTTCAGAATGGACTGGTTGGATCTTCTTGCAGTCCAAGGGACTCTCAAGAGTCTTCTCCAACAGCACAGTTCAAAAGCATCAATTCTTCAGTGCTCAGCCTTCTTCACAGTCCAACTCCCACATCCATACACGACCACAGGAAAAACCATAGCCTTGACTAGATGAACCTTTGTTAGCAAAGTAATGTCTCTATATGCTATCTAGGTTGGACATAACATTCCTTCCAAGGAGTAAGCGTCTTTTAATTTCATGGCTGCAGTCACCATCTGCAGTGCTTTTGGATCCCCCCAAAATAAAGTCTGACACTGTTTCCACTGTTTCCCCATCTATTTCCCATGAAGTACATGGGACTGGATGCCATCATCTTCATTTTCTGAATGTTGAGCTTTAAGTCAACTTTTTCACTCTCCACTTTCACTTGCACCAAGAGGCTTTTTAGCTCCTCTTCACTTTCTGCCATAAGGGTGGTATCATCTGCATATCTGAGGTTATTGATAATTCTCCCTGCAATCTTGATTTCAGCTTTTGCTTCTTCCAGTCCAGAGTTTCTCATGATATACACTGCATAGAAGTTAAATAAGCAGGGTAACAATATACAGCCTTGACTTACTCCTTTTGCTATTTGGAACCAGTCTGTTGTTCCATGACGAGTTCTAACTGTTGCTTCCTGACCTGCATACAGATTTTTCAAGAGGCAGGTCAGGTGGTCTGGTATTCCCATCGCTTTCAGAACTTTACAGTTTATTGTGATCCACACAGTCAAAGGCTTTGACATAGTAAAGTAGAAATAAATGTTTTTTTTCTGGAACTCTTTTTTTTTTTTTTCATGATCCAGTGTATGTTGCCAACTAGATCTCTGGCTCCTCTGCCTTTTCTAAAACCCACTTGAACATCAGGAAGTTCACGGTTCACATATTACTGAACCCTGACTTGAAGAATTTTGAGCCTTATTTTACTAGCATGTGAGATGAGTGTAATTGTGCGGTAGTTTGAGCATTCTTTAGCATTGCCTTTCTTTGGAATTGGAATGAAAACTGACCTTTTCCAGTCCTTTGGCCAACTGCTGAGTTTTCCAAACTTGCTGGCATATTGAGTGCAACCTTTCACAGCATCATCTTTCAGGATTTGAAATAGCTCAAATGGAATTCCATCACCTCCTCTAGCTGTTCTCATAGTGATGCTTTCTATGGCCCACTTCATTTCACATTCCAGGATATCTGGCTCTTGGTCAGTGATCACACCATCTTTATTATCTGGGTCATGAAGATCTGTTTTTGTACAGTTCTTCCGTGTATTCTTGCCACCTCAATTCTTGTTTATTCAGTGATATTCTAGCAAGTCTCTTCTTTGTCCTGGATTAAGTTTTCTGTTTCTCTGGATAGTTCCCATCAGCAAACAGAATGACTATAATGTTACCTCTCATTAAAAATCTGTCTTTTGGTGTCATGTCCTGCCTATGCTTTTTTTATTTCATATTTGCTTATGGTAGACTTCTGCAGAGTTGTTTGTAGAATTTGTTATCTCCAGGTCTCTCATTTTCCTTTAAATTCACTCTTGTCAAGATCAACAGTGAATTCCAAATGTTTAACTCAATGGTCAATTTTTAGTTGTTATTTTATTTAATTTATTGACAGCCTTTATCAGAGCAGTGCATTTCCTCCTCCCTAAAAAAAAAAAAAAAAAGTTTCATTTGCATTACAGAATGCTTCTCTTTCCTGCTTCTTTTCTACCTACATTCTCCCACATACAATGTGTGACCTCTGTGTCTGGCTTTATTCATATGTCATATTTTTTTTTTTGAAATATTTACTTATTTATCTATGTGGCGTGTGGGATCTTAGTTCCCTGCCCAGGGACGGAACCTGTGCATAGTCTTAAACACTGGATTTCCAGGGAAGTCCCCTAGTTTGTGTATTTTCAAGATTCATCCATTTCTTGGCTGTATAGCAATGCTTTTTTTTTTTTATATGGCTGGATATGGTATATCAATATGGTATACGGCTTACATGAACTCCATTGTGAACAAATACCACAGGTTTTTTATCCATTCATCAATTAATAGATAATATTTGGATGGTGTATTCTTTGTGGCTCTTTTGAGTAATGTTGTTGGGAACACTGTTTTTGAATGGACTTAATAGTTTCAGGGATTTTTTATTTTTTTTTGATATATACAAAAGAGTGAATTTCTGGATCATATGGCTACTATATATTTAATTTTTGAGGTACTGACAAACCAAAGTGGTTGTACAATTTTACAGCAATATATTTTCAACAATATATTTTAGCAGTATATTTTCAACATCTTTTCAACAATATATGAAGATTCATTTTCTCCACATCCTCTGCCACACTTGTTATTTTTCCTGGTTTTGATTATAGCCAAGCTAATGTGTGTGAAGTAGTATTTCAATGAAACTGATTTACATTTTGCTAAGGGCTTCCCTGGTGGCTCAGAAGGTAAAGTGTGTGCCTGCAATGCAGGAGACCTGGGTTCGATTCCTGGGCCAGGAAGATCCCCTGGAGAAGGAAATGACAATCCACCCCAGCACTCTTGCCTGGAAAATCCCATGGATGGAGGAGCCTGATAGGCGACAGTCCATGGGGTCGCAAAGACTCAGACACGACTGAGCGACTTAATTTCTTTCACTTTCAATCATGTTAAGCAGTATTTTTGGTGAAAATTCTATTCAAATTCTTTTCCTGGTTGTTAAATGTTTTTAATTGTTGTAAAAAAAATCTAACTTAAATTTTTACCATTTTAACCATTTTTACATGCTAAGTATTTCACATACTTTCATCAGCCTTTTTGGAGGCAGAAATGGCAACCCACTCCAGTATTCTTGCCTGGAGAACCCCATGGACAAAGGAGCCTGATGGGCTATAGTCCATGCGAAAGCAAAGACTCATACATGACTGAGCAACTAATACACACACACACACACACACACACACACACACACACACACATACAGTCACAGTGTTGTTTTGTTGTTGTTGTCATTGTTTTCGCTGTGCTATGCAGCTTGAATGACAGTTTCCTGGTTGAGAACCATACCCAGGCCCCTGATAGGAAAGCGTGGAGTCCTAACTTCTGAACTACCATGGAATTCCTTATCATATTGTTATGAAACATATCTTTACACCTTTTCATCTTGCAAAATTGAAACGCTATACCCATCACCTGTCCCATTAAACAACAACTCCTCTTTTCTTCCCTGTTTCCCTAGATCCTGGACTCCATCATTCTACTTTCTTCCTTTCTATTGCTTGACTATGTTATATTTCATATAAGTGGAAACGTATAGTATTTGTCTTTTTTTATGACTGGCTTAATTCCTTTGGCTGGATGTCTTTATTTACTTTTTAAGTGAATTTATTTTTTATTTTATTTTTTAACTTAACAATAATGTATTGGTTTTGCCATATATCAAAATGAATCCACCACAGGTATACATGTGTTCCCAATCCTGAACTCTCCTCCCTCCTCCTTCCCCATACCATCCCTCTGGGTCGTCCCAGTGCACCAGCCCCAAGTATCCAGTATCATGCATCGAACCTGGACTGGCGACTCATTTCATATATGATATTATACATGTTTCAATGCCATTCTCCCAAATCATCCCACCCTCTTCCTCTCCCACAGAGTCCAAAAGACTGTTCTATACATCTTTGTCTCTTTTGCTGTCTCATATACAGGTTTATGGTTACATCTTTTGAAATCCCATATATATGTGTTAGTATACTGTATTGGTGCTTTTTCTTTCTGGCTTACTTCACTCTGTATAATAGGCTCCAGTTTCATCCACCTCATTAGAACTGGTGCAAATGTATTCTTTTAAATACTCCATTGTGTATATATACCACAGCTTTCTTATCCATTCATCTGCTGATGGACATTTAGGTTGCTTCCATGGCCTGGCTATTAGAAATACTGTTGCAATGAGCATTGGGGTACATTTGTCTCTTTCAATTCTGGTTTCCTCAGTGTGTATGCCCAGCAGTGAGATTGCTAGGCCATATGGCATTTCTTTTTCCAGTTTTTTAAGGTATCTCCCCACTCTTCTCCATAGTGGCTGTACTTGTTTGCATTCCCACCAACAGTGTAAGAGAGTTCCCTTTTCTCCACACACTCCCCAGCATTTATTCCTTGTAGACTTGGATGACAGCCATTCTGACTTGTGTGAAAAGGTACCTCATAGTGGTTTTGATTTGCCTTTCTCTGATAATGAGTGATGTTGAGCATCTTTTCATGTGTTTTTAGCCATCTGTATGTCTTCTTTGAAGAAATGTCTATTTAGTTCTTTGGCCCATTTTTTGATTGGGTCATTTATTTTTCTGGAATTGAGCTGTAGGAGTTGCTTGTATATTTTTGAGATTAGTTATTTGTCAGTTGCTTCATCTGCTATTAATTTCTCCCGTTCTGAAGGCTGTCTTTTCACCTTGCTTATAGTTTCCTTTGTTGTGCAGAAGCATTTAAGTTTAATTAGGTCCCATTTGTTTATTTTTGCTTTGATTTCCAATATTCTGGGATGTGGGTCATAGAGGATCCTGCTGTGATGTATGTCGGAGAGTGTTTTGCCTATGTTCTCCTCTAGGTGATGTCTTAAAGAATCATGCATGTTGTGGCATGTGGCAAAATTTCCTTTATATGGATAAATAATATTCCATTGTATGTATATATCACATTTGATGGATGTTTAGATACTTCCAACCCTTAGATGTTGTGATTAGCACTGCTTTGAGCATGGCTGTGCAAATATCTCAAGACCCCATGTTAACTTCTGTTGAATTTACATCCAGAAGTGGAATTGCTGAATCGTGTGGTAGTTCTATTTTTAGTTTACTGAGGAGCCTTTATACTGTTTTCTGTAGCAGTTGCACCATTTTAAAATCTATCCATAACACACAAGGATCTACTTTCTGTACCTGCTTGCCAAGAATTGTCCTTTCCTTTCTTTCCTTTTACCTTTCCTTTCATTCATATGTAAACATGCACACATGCACACACAATATTTTCCATATCCTTTTCCATTATTATTTATCACAAACTATGTATATATTTCCTTGTGCTATACAGTAGGATCTTGTTTATCTATTCTATATATTAACATTATAGTTTGCATCTGCTCATCACCAGCTCCCAATCTATGCCTCCCCCACCCTTCCCCTCTTGGTAATCACATAGTCTCCTCTCTATGTCTCTCAGTCTGTTTCTGTTTCATAGATAAGTTCATTTGTATCATATTTTGGAGTCCACATATAAGTGATACCATATGATATTTGTCTTTCTCTTTCTGACATCCTAAGTATTCTTTTTAATGCTAGTGTACAGTCAAGTGTTTACTTAATTTCATTTTCAAAACTTTTGTTGATATTGTATAGAAATCTGCTTGATTTTTAAAATATTTATCTTGTATTCTGCAAGGTTTTTATTACTTCTCGTACTTGTGGTTTCTTCAGGATTTTCTATATATAAAAGTATGTTATCTCCAATATACTTTGACTTTTTCCTTTCCATTCTGAAGGCTTTTTTTTTTTTTTAAACAACAAAAACAATAATTCCTTTTCTTAACTGATTGCTCTGGTTATAGAACTGCCAGTATAATATTGAGCCAAAGTGTGGGATAGACTTCCTTGTGTTGTTCCCATTCTTAGGGGGAAAGCTCTCAGTTTTTCATTATTAAGTATGATGTTAGCTGTGGGTCTTTTACAGGTACCCTTTGATTGAGAAAGTGCTCTTCTGTTCTTAGTTATTATGTGTTTTTAACCCCTATTAGGTGCTAGACTCAGGGAAATGCTTTTTCGGCAGGCAGATATGTTTTTTCTCCTTTATTGTATTAAAATGGCATAATGTCGATTGACTTTCATATAATGAACCAACTTTGCATACCTCCATAAATCCCACGTGATCATGTCATATAGCCTTTTTTATATGTTGTTAGGGTTTTTTTGCCAGTATTTTGTTGAGGACTCTTGCATCTGTATTCATAAGGGACATTGGTTGTGTGTCTGTGTGTGATGTCTCTGTCTGATCTTGGTATTAGAGAAATACTGACCTCATTTTGCCTGCTATATAGGGAAGAGACATGTGGAGTGAAGGATAAAACATTGTTGGATTTAAGTTTAGTCAGGGTTAGAGGGAGAAATTTAGGATGCATCAGTGTGGATTTGAGGTGAGGTTATCAAGAGAGTTCATTCTCAATTTCCTAGGCCTGTGTTAAGTGCTTGACATCGAATTATGCTGTTTGTTAATTATGTAGAGATACTATATACTTTGAATTTGTGCCCTATTTTCTGTATTAATATTTATGAAATTAGTATTTGTGAACCAGTTGTAATGTGCATTTAAGATAAGTTTTTTTTTTCAATTTTCCTACAAAGCAAGATGCCATTGAATAGCTGATGCTTTTAAAAAAGAGCTGTTAACCTTAAGTCTTGGAAATAAGCTTGTTTGTCTTTAAGATACGGAAACACATTTAAAAATTATAAATTTGCCGAAAAAGATGCAGCTGGTGTGTGGTTAACTTAGAATTCCAGTTTAATCTTCTTTGACTCCAAAGTCCATGTTTCTAAACAGTGTAAAATAGTGCTTTTGTAAAAAGATTTGTCTTTTACATGTGATTTGACCTAATGATCAGTGGTGTTTTTTTTTTTTTTTTTTCCTTTCTTTCTTTTTTTAAATAGAAAAGATTAAAATCAACATGGGACAAAGCTATGATTCTCGAGTCATGTAGACTTGTAGTCATAGGTTTTTCCGCTGCCATTTAGTCTCTTTGATGCTAAATGTCCTTATCTGTAAGATAAGGGTGTTTATAACTCCCCTAGAGTTTTGGAGATAAACAAATAGCATATTGTTCTGTACTTAGCTAATATGTAATATATTTATACTTAGGTGGAAGTTTATTTAAAGGAAGCACTGGGACTTGTGGCCACATCCTCCAAGAATAAAAGAAAAAAAGTACTTAAAATATGGAACGACCATGTATGTGAAAAAGAACAAGAGCCAGAACCACAGAAAAGCAAGGGAGAAACCAAACAAGTAGATGATGAAGATGCTGAACTGATCTTGTTTGGAGTGGAACATGTAAATGAAGATGCTGATGTGATCTTTGTGGGGATGACCTCAAATTCAAAATCAGTTGTTTCAAACATACTGAACAGAGTTACCCCAGGTTCTTGTTCAAGGAGAAAAAAGTATGTTCACTTCAGGAAAGATAATGCTCAGAAATTACAGTGTGTTAGTCATGTGACTCCTGCATCAGAAGCAAAGACTGTCTTGCCACTTTCTGTCTCTGAATCAAGATCAACATATAGTCCTATTATTATTGAGCCTTTGTCCAAAGTGGACTATAAAAATATTTCACCACAAATAGTGCCTAACAGCTTTTCAGAGTTATGTTCTCCTTTGATTACCTTCACAAGTTCATTGCAGCATCCAGTAGAAACAGCAGTTACTGCAGGAGCTATGGATAAAATTGCTCATATATCAAAGTGACTTTCCAATTCTGAAACAAATAGCAATAAATCCCAAAAGGCCTAAACTCAGTGATGGAATTATAGGAGAACATTCTTTAGCTTTGTCCCCTCCAGGTATTTTTCAAACAGTGACTACTCAGCAAAGCACACCAGACAGTGTTCATACCTCAGTAAGCCATGTTCAGAATGGAGAATCTTGTCCAACACATTTTCCAAAGGACAATGTCCATTGCAAGCCTATAAGTGCTTTAGGGTAAAATGGACTGACAAAAATTGACTTTCCAAGTGTAGCAAGTCAAAACAAGATTGTTGATCCCACAGAAGGCAATCTGATTGTGTTACTCTGTGATTTCTACTATGGACAGCATATAGGAGATAGGCAGCCAGAACCGCAAACTCACACAGCCTTTAAATGCCTCAGCTGCTTGAAAGTTCTAAAAAATGTCAAGTTTATGAATCACATGAAGCACCATTTGGAGCTTGAGAGGCAGAGAGGTGACAGCTGGAAATACCACACCACCTGCCAGCACTGCAACTGCCAGTTTCCTACTCCCTTCCAGCTGCAGTGTCACATTGAAAGTGTCCATACTTCCCAGGAGCCCTCTGCAGTCTGTAAAATCTGTGAATTGTCCTTTGAGACAGATCGGGTTCTCTAACAGCACATGAAAGATAATCATAAGCCTGGAGACATGCCCTATGCATGCCAGGTTTGCAGTTACAGATCATCATTCTTTGCAGATGTGGATGCACATTTCAGAGCTTACCATGGTAACATTAAGAATTTACTTTGCCCCTTTTGTCTACAAATTTTTAAAACTGCAACACCATACATATGTCATTATAGACAGCACTAGGAAAAGTTTTCATCAGTGTTCCAAATGTCAGCTACACTTTTTAACTTTTAAAGAGAAAAGACAGCACAAGACCCAGTGTCATCAAATATATAAGAAGCCTCAGCATCTAGAAGGATTACCTCCTGAAACAAGAGTTTTTATTCAGGTATCACTGGAACCCCTTCAACAAGATTGGTGGAAGTGGCATCCATTACTGTGAACACATCTGATTCTGAACCATCACCCCAAATCTAAAAGTAGGAGGTCAAAAAAAAAAAAAAAAACATTAATTCTGCTTTCAATAAGTCTGAAGCAAGTATTTCAGTCAAAGTTAAAAACCCCATTAAAAACAAAAAATTCAAATTATAGAATTATTCAATAATATCAAATATAGGGAAACCAATGTGTAATTTATGTGTTTTTATTTTAAATACATGACGTACAGCTTTGTTTAAATATTGAGATGTTATTTAAAAATATAGTACCTGTTTTTCATATAAATATTTTAACATGTAAAAATTATGTGTGCGTGTGTGTGTGTGTGTGAGTGTGAGAGAGAGAGAACGAGAGAGGTGGAGAAAGGAAAAGTAACAATGTATTTTGGTATTTCATGTTATTTGCAAGTTCGAAAGCTCTGCTGCTGCTGCTACTGCTGCTGCTAAGTTGCTTCAGTCATGTTCGACTCTGTGCGACCCCATAGACAGCAGCCCACCAGGCTACCCTGTCCCTGTTATTCTCCAGGCAAGAACACTGGAGCGGGTTGCCATTTCCTTTTCCAATGTATAAAAATGAAAAGTGAATGTGAAGTCACTCAGTCGTGCCCAACTCTTAGCAACCCCATGGACTTCAGCCCACCAGGCTCCTCCATCCGTAGGATTTTTCCTGCAAGAGTACTGGAGTGGGGTGCCATTGCCTTCTTCATTATACATGTAATCTGTAGAGTGTTTAGCAATGAAAATTTCAACTCTTTTCATGCCTTGAAGATCTCAGTATTAACTATATAGCCAGATTGGAAT
The DNA here is from genome assembly GCF_002263795.3 of Bos taurus. Taxonomy (NCBI): domain Eukaryota; kingdom Metazoa; phylum Chordata; class Mammalia; order Artiodactyla; family Bovidae; genus Bos; species Bos taurus. The sequence continues at coordinate 28,646,659 of NC_082638.1, forward strand.
GGTTTTGTTATGGTATGGTCCTGTGTGCTGCTGAACTCTGTAAAGTGCCTCTGTTGTGCTGTTCTAAGATAAAATGGTTCCAAAAGCCTGATGTGGAGAAGTTGATGGAGAAACTATGATGTGAGTTTGGACCAGACACGGGATTTAGTTAGTGGAGAGCTGTGGCTTCTTGTCCCAGTTGAGGAAGAGGCATGCATGCACTCCAGGCATGGAGCCAAGGCAGAAGGAACACTGTCTGAGAGTGTCTTTACCTAGCCCAGGGACATCTCAAGGAAGCCAACCATTAAAATGCCTGTTAGGTGAGAGGCACCTGCAAGGATCAAGCAGGATCTGTGTATCATTGACTGCAGTTGGAGAAGCAGAGACAGTTAATAGAATGAGGCCTGGTGCCTGTGGACCTCCTGTTGAGTGATCAAAAGGGGAATTTGATTCATTCCATCTCCTTTCCCATTTGGCTGGCCTTTAGTCAAAGTGAAGTAGCCCTATCAGTCTCCATCACAGTAGTAAAGCAAGTTAAGATTCCCCAAGAAAAAAGCCTTGACATCCAGTTTGATTTGTACTGGACCCATAGTTTTAACTGAAAAGGATCAAACACAGGGAACCTTTTCAGTTTATGAATTGAGCTAAATTTAGTTCTCTTTCCCTTAAGCTACAAAGGAGTTATCTGAGAATAGTAAATGTAGTGGATACAAAGGTAATTAAAGCCTCTATAGAACTTTTCCTTACATTTTCCAGTTACATGTGTCTTACCCTAGTTTAAACATGTGACGATTTCAGTTTTGTATCTTATCTTGCCTTGGGCATGAATGTATTAAAGTTAACAGCTAATTCTTTGCTTAATTTCCCATTTTATCAAACTAATACTTGGTTTCTGTCTTACTTGACACAGTCTGATGTGCAGGAATTTTCTCATTTATTTCAGTAATTATCAGGTCATAGAGTTATCATCCTTCCTCTACTGTATCCAACTACCTAGTCTGTGATTATACTTGTGGAAACCTTTTTTCGTGTGATCTCCAAGGGCTCTTTCACAGACCTGTGGTGTACCCTCTAAGTACTGGTTCCTGTGTTTCAGCACACTTGGCTTCCTCTGTGGGTTCCTGGAGTTGAGTCTCCTCCTGGAGTTGAATGCCATACCTTCTCCACTTCTGGCACAGATACCTAGAATCTCTGTGCACCATTCAAGGAACCTGGAATCTTGGCTCTAGACCTATGCCAGGAGAAATCTCTCTGTTTCCTCTTCCTTTCTCCTCCTCTTTGTCTCTCCCCACTCTTTCCCCCCTGCCCCGACCCACCTCCACAATTCATTTAAATCCTCTAAGCTTTCACAAAATGCTAGAAAGTGATCATCACCAAGGGGTTACCATCCCTCTCAGAACAAAAGTGGAAGGACTACAGATGACTAAGCTGTAGTGAGTCTCTTGTCTCCATTTTAGGTAATTTCCTGAGTGTGAATTCAAACACAAGTAAATTGTATTTATTTACTCAATGCTTGATTGATTGGTTTGCACTTTGAATATTTTACTAGGCCTTTCCAGTTAGTTTGCTTGGGCCAAAGCACTTTGCTAAGTGTCAGCTTAAACCGCTTTTAGGTGTATAAAGAGTGTGTGTGTGTCTTCTGGTCTCAGGTGAAAACTATGTATAAATGTGCAGACTATTGCATTCTTATCTCCTTTATTCTATTTCTATTGTAAAAATATGAAATGTATTATTTATATGTTTTTATTGTTGCTTAGGATTATCAACACTGTTACTGTTGTTTGCTCTGTAGTATGCTCCTAAGGAGTACAAGTTGATTTACTGCCAAATGAAAAGTTTCCAGTGATATGGTCCCTGACTACTTCCTCTCTTCCATTCTCTGTCATTCTACTCTACTGTTTTCCCCACTGCTGCCCAGTGTTTGACAACACTGGCCTTGCTTTCCCTAAGCAAATTCCATTTCTTCCCAATCCAAAGACTTTCCAAATTCTCTTCTTCTGGAAATGCTCTTCCCCTAGGCCAGCATGGCTTGCTACATCCCTTGTTTGAGCTTCACCAATGCTGTTCAAATCACACAATGAAATCCTCACGCCCCTCCTTTTCCTTCTCCTCCTTAAAGGTACTTTAAGTCTCTACACTCTTCTTCCCTGTCCAGACTAAACTTCCTAGATTTTTACACACAGACACACATACACACAAAACCTGAAAAGAGATAATAACATCAGGGCTTTGCTTCGTAAAATTAACTTGAGCAAGTTTCTGTGCCTGCAGAACAAAGATAGTTAATACTGAGTTGAGTTCTTTCAGGAGCTTCCTCTCTTTTTCTATTGATACCTCTCTATTTTTTTCAAGCAATGACACTTTGTGTTTTTTTACAAATGTATTGAATATCTGTCAAGATGACTATTTTGCTTTGCCTTTGGTGAATTTCCTTGTCTACTTTGCTTGTTCGTTCAGGTAAAATTTATTGTTTTATTAATGTTGCCAAAACATTGTCAGTAAAATTACTATTTATAAAAATAAAATGTTTTTTTAAAAATTATTTCTGCTGTCCATCTTTTTACAAATAACATAGCATTTTTTTGTTTGTTTCTTTTTTTTAAATAATCTTATTGTGTTGTCCAGAAATTCTAAACAGCGATGTGTAAATGGGTTTTCTGGTTCTTAGTACCATCAAAGGCAGTGAGGATATGGCTTAATGAATTTCTGTTTCTCTTTTTAGATTTTAAAGAGAATTGTTTCATTGGATATTTACAACATCTGTTGAGACATTTACTTTTCTTTCTTTCTCCCTTACTTTCCTTTTCTTCCTTTCTTCCCATGGCCGTCTCTTTCTTTCCTTCCCTTTCTTTTCCCAGGTTTTGGTTTGACTTGACCTTTCCTGAAGCAAAAGTAATTCCACTCAGGGTTGAATATTACCGTCTCAGAATCCCATTCCATGTGTCATTTCTAGTATTGGAATTAACCTCCTCTTCCCCTTATTAGATTGGCTATAGTTGTATCAATGTTTCTGATTTTTTTTTTTTAAGAAGCAGCTCTTGTTTTATTATCCCAGCAAGTTTTATTTTTGTTGTTTTCTATTTTTGTTTCCATTCATATATACCTTCTACTTTGTTTAGGATTTTTTCTTTATAATCATATACTTTAAAAGCTTTCTTTACAAATTTTATGGAAATATATTTGATTTACAATGTTGTGTTTCAGATGTATATCAGAGTGATTTAATTATGCATAAATATATGTATTTTTTAGGTTATTTTTCATTATAGGTTATTACATGAGGCTATTTCTTTTCTTTCTCTCTTTTTTATTTCTTTAACTAGATGGTTTAGGGCTTGACCTAACTTTATTTAAATAACCTATTTTGTCTGAATCCCAGATGGTTTTATGTATACATTTTTAAAATTAAAATTTCATTCTCTATGATTTTTGGCACATTAATTACAAAAATTTCACTACCTGCAGGCTGAATGTTTTAATTTATAGTTTACTGAGAATTAAGTTTTCCTTGGAGGTCTGAGGGTATGTGTGTATATACACTGGCATGTCTATATACACATCCTTTTCAGATTACTACATTTTTTAAAGATATATAAATGTATTTTAAAAGATATTTTCTGTTTGTACGGTAAAAACACGAAATGTTTTCATTCTAGAAATTTGCTCCCCAAAGGAATATAGTATAAAAAGTAAAAGTATAAAACTATTCCTTTGAGAATAATCCCTACTAACAGAACCTGTAAAAGTTAAACAAATGATGCATAACGCTTCCTAAAGGTGGTAAGAAAAACGTTATTCAAGGTAAGAGTACTACAGCTGAGGTCTTATAATACGGGAGAGAGATTGATTTTAAGTCTGACTCCAGCAGGGACACAGCTGGGATTTATAGCTAAGGAACAGGGTGGGTCCATGTGATAGCAAAGAGAGACTGGGAGACTGAAAAGCAATGAACAACAACAGAGTGGGTGTCAGTGGATGGAAACTTATTAAGATGACCATAAGTGTGCCGGTGGATTCTGGCTCAACTGAGAGGATCATTGCTGAGGCTAGGCAAGACTGATAAGATATTGAAGTGAGTGATAAAGAATTTGATCTGATCTGAGGGTGGTCAGATCAAGGGTGAAGTATGTTTTCTAAACTGAAGTAGCAGAATCTAGCTTAGATTAGACTAAATGGACAAGCACCCCGGTATAAAGACATGAACCAAAGTTGGCAGTGCGTTAATGAACTACTGCTGCATAACAAATTATCCCAAAGCAACAGCTTAAAACAATATTATCTCATACTGCTGCTGAAAGTTGGGAATCCAGGAGTAATTCAGTTGAGTGTTCTGGCTCAGGTTTTCATGAGATTTTTGTCATCTGAAGCCTTGACATGGGCTGGTGGATTTCCTTCCAAGATGGCTTACTCACATAGCTGTTGAAACCAGTTTCCTTGCTGGCTATTGGGGGAAAGCCTCAGTTCTTTCACATGGGCCCCTGGGCTACCTGAGTGTTCTCAAGATATGACTAAGCTGGCTTCTAGAGTGAGTGATCCAAGAGGATGAGCAAGGAGGCTGCAGTGCCTTTTATGACCTACAAAGGCATAGTCAGACACTTCATTTTCATTTCTACAATATTCTAACATTAGAAATGAGCCACTAAGTCCAGCCAACATGTAAAGGGGAGTATAAGGTCCACCCTTGAAGGAAAGGACTTGTGGACATACTTTAAAACCCATGGCCACAAATTGTTTACATACTTGTATGTCCAAAATACATTTTCCTGCAAATGCTTTCAAATAATTTATCCATTATAGCATTAACTTGAAGTTCAGGACCTTGTCATCTAAGTCAGGTCCAGATATGGACCAGGGTGCACTTGGGCACTATCTCAAGTGTTCAGTCACTCAGTTGTGTGCTACTCTTTGCGACCCGATGGACTGCCGCACGCCAGGGTTTCCTGTCCACCATCAACTCCAGAGGCGTGCTCCAACTCAGGTCCATTGAGTTGGTGATGCCATCCAACCATCTCATCCTCTGCCGTCCCCTTCTCCGGCCTTCAATCTTTCCCACGTCAGGGACTTTTCCAATGCGTCACTTCTTCGCATCAGGTAGCTAAAGTATTGGAGCTGCAGCTTCAGCATCAGTCCTTCCAATGAATATGCAGGAATGCTTTACTTTAGGATTGACTGGTCTGATCTCCTTGCAGTCCATGAGACTCTCAAGTCATCTCTAACACATCAGTTCAAATTATAAAAGTGTAGTTCCTGTAGACCTGATGATCTGTGAGCAAAAGAGATGAGTTGATCTGCTCATTTCACAGCCAACATACAGTGCTGGGTCAGGCATAGATAACCTTCATAGACACTCCTGTTCCAGAAAGGGGAGGGGAGATAGGAGTCAACAGTAGCAGTTCTGAAATCCCACAGGTTCTTGTTGGCAGTCCTTTGATTAGGATTTAAGGCCTGGAAACTTCCTAGGCTTCAGTCTCTGAATTTTTAATTCTGCCCTCTGACATGATTCCATTGCATGAAAGGTGGATAGTATATAGTTACAGTGAAACAGTCTCCCTAGCCTACTTTCTGCTTGTCGAAGGTAGAAATCCAGAGGTCTCTTATTTTGTACTATTGCTGGTCCTTTCAGTCCAATCTGAACTTAAATATGTTATTTTAAAAACTTGGTGTGTCTCCTGATAGTCTTACTGGTTTTCATGGCAAAGCACCCCACTCCAAAGCCACCATCACACATGTCTTCATAATAAGGCCTAGTCTGTCTTGGTTTTCTGCTGAGATAGCTGAGGGATAACACCCTGAAACCTGGTAGAAGTCTTATTGTGTGACTGAAATGATCTCTGAGTGACACCCCTAAACTCTTTGGAGGGCATTGGCCTGCCTAAATAATGCCATGAAGCATCCCCTTCCAGCTTTCTGAGGCTTAACAAAGAATTTTACAGTCACACTCATCTTTAGACCACCTTTATTAAAAATAAATAAAGGAATAAGAATTGATGTATAGGTGCTATAAAATGTTATATTTAGACCACCTTATCTCAATGCCCTGGATAGAACCTTGCTTGAGAGCCATTAATTTTAGCATCCTCTGTCATGTTAAAAGACTAGAAAATTTCCAATTCAGGAAGTTTTGTCTTATTTTTTAATAGTCTTTCTTTTAAATATATATATTTTTTAAATTTCCCTTTATATTTTACTATAGGCAGCAAGAAGAAATCAGGAAGCACTTTTGGCTGTTTGGCTGGAAATCTCCTTAGCTAGATATCTCAATTAATTAAGTACAGTTTCTCCTTCCTGGTACATTTTCTACTTTTCACAAACTGCAGATGTAGTGGACTTTTCTCTGCACACTCCCCGGGCTCTTTTTTCCTGCCACTACTTTCTGCCACACATCCTGGGTGCACCCCTGTGATCCCACTTAGAACGTGTTTGCTCAGTGAGATAAAGGGGGTCGAATCCCTGGCTTCAGTGCTTCTGCTGGCCAGAGTTTATGTACCTTTCTCTAAGATCTTCATGTTTTTGCTATCCAACTTCCATCACCTGGCTAGGTCAATTCTGGAATCTCATACTCACAAGCACACTGGCAGGGACTTCTATGTGCATGTGAGCACACACATGTACGTGTACACAGTAACATCCCTGAGAGGAAACTTGCACACGTGCAGAATTACAAGCTTTCTTCTCTAGGAATATGAATTTTGGTAAGCACCTTTGTTCTCACAACGAAAAAGTAACTTTCTTTGTCCTGGTTGTTTCCTTTCGCTTGTTAATTAATCATGTCACCTTGCACTTCTAACTCTGTGCTGCTACGGCTGCTAAGTCACTTCAGTCAAGTCTGAGTCTATGTGACCCCATAGATGGCAGCCCACCAGGCTCCCCCGTCCTGGGGATTCTCCAGGCAAGAACACTGGAGTGGGTTGCCATTTCCTTCTCCAATGCATGAAAGTGAAAAGTGAGAGGGAAGTCACTTAATCATGTCCGACTCTTCGCGACCCCTGCATAGGACTGCAGCCTCTCAGGCTCCTCTGTCTATGGGAATTGCCAGGCAAGAGTACTGGAGTGGGGTACCATTGCCTTCTCCATCTAACTCTGTGACTTATCCTCAAAGGTTACAAAATCTTGGCATTTGCTAGTGACACGGACTGACCTGCAGAGCAGCGAGCGGGTTGGAAGCACTCGCCATGAACAGCTGTATGACATGCGCTTGCGTTCTGCATTCTCCCATCACCTTGGACAGCTTCACAGTACCAGTCACATTGGTCTGATCCATGTGGGGACAGAAAACAAGGACCTTTGGGCTCAGGTGACTCGGAGAAGCTCTCTCTCGGTGTGCACCTATCTAGGTCATTCCTTGTCAATGTTGTGTCCCTCTTGCTAGCCTACAACCCTTTATGGCCAACAATATTCTGAGTGAGGCCTTCTGTTCTTTCTCTCCGTGTAGCTTTCTGTGTGCTCCTGTCTACATGTGCCCCCAAGTGCTAACTCCATGTAGCAGGAAGAGGCCAAAGAGCCTCCAAGAGCCCCAAGAGACTGTGATAGGCCTGGGTCTTATCCAATGTTGTGAGAAAGGTGCACATGGACACAGGGTCTCTTCAGATACAAAGATTGGAACCTGAGGCCATAAAGGTAAGGTGGCATCCCTACACGTCCTCCCTTCTGTTTAACAGTACCCATGAACACGGAGTCCCCGAACAGATGATGCCCTGCAAAACTTTCCCTTTCTGGGCCCACAGCTCATGCCTCCTTTGGGCAGAAAGCAGCTTTTCTAGCTCAAAGGCACCAAGAGGGCTTGAACCACCCAGGCCACAGTGATTTGCTAAATGTCAAGACTGTCTTTCAGTTGCTCTCATTAGGCCCAGGTAGCACTCCCTACAGACACGCATCTCTGCTTGCCTACACAGCCCACATGCCAAGGAAGCCAGCCCCAAGTTGGGCCCAGGAGTGTCCAAGACGGTCACCTGGAATGCAGCTTCCCTCTGAGTGTCACCTGGTTTCAGATCCCCTATGACTAAATCAGAGATTTTGCTTCATCGAGACTGCTCAAATTCTCTCAAATGCAGATGCACACTTTTGCCCCTCAGGCCCCCAAAGCCAGTGGCAAGACCCCAGAGGAAAGAAGGAATTCTCGTCAGGACTTTCAGCATGCACCATGGGGTATCTTTGGCAGGACGGCTATTGCCTAGACCCTGGACCCTGAAAACCAGCAGGCCCCGAACTGCCCCCAGGGGCTTCCCTGTCTCCCACTCTCCTGAGGTCCTTTGGGACATGCAATTACTCCTTACTCACTCTGTTCCCTCCCTCATAGGCTCATCCGGGCAGAGGGTCAAACACGTACAACCACCTGTGCTTTCCTCGCCTTTCTGCACTGCCAGGGAGGCAGGCTGGAAGTGCCTGGAGGCATGCCACGCTCACATCCTGTCTCTCCTAGGATGCCTGTGGGTTTGCAGGTACAGCTTACTTTAGCATGTCTCCCGTTTTGTGTCACAGTGTGTGCCACCCTCAGGGAGGGAGTGTGCTGGCTGATGGGCTGCTCCTGGGCAGCACTGGCCCAGGACCTTTCCAGTTCTCCTTCTCACATGTGTGGAACAAGTCTCCAGTGCATCAGGCAATCTTAGCCTCCTCACCATCCTGGGTCTTGCCATAGCCACATCCACCATTTCAACAGGCCAGCAGTGTTCCCCCAGACTCAGGGATCCATAGGCAGTGGTTTCAAAGTCCCACCCCACCTGATATGCCCTGAGTGAACCCTCAGACCATGAATCCCTTTTCCCAGTCCAAACACACACAACAACACAGTAGAAATGGTGAGCGTGTTTTGTGTTTGGTCTAATTGCAGATATCTGGAGCCATGGACGGGAGTTACCACTGGTCATCCTTTCTTCATTCCCATCCTGGACAGGGTCAGTGCAGAGATACGGAACAAACCACCTTCAGACTGGGAACACCTCGTGCCTCCTCTTCTGGTTACTCAGCACCTCCTTTCCTGTCGCCTTCATCTCTGCATCTGCCCTGGGCTGGATACACAAACACACACACATAAACACAGCCAACACAAGCACATGTGTGTATACACACATGCTTGGCATGGGGACACAAATGCAAACAGGGAATGCAGGTGTTTCAGGAGCTGAAGACGCCCATGTCCAGCAATGTCAGAGATGGTGTAAGTCGGCATCATGTCCTGCCTTTGGGGCTCCCTGTCCACCTCTTCCCAAATTCATCCGATTTTCCCAAGGCAGCCTGAAGCCACTTCGAGCACAGCATGTGTGGTGGTGGTGGTGAGATCTGAGTGGTGAATGTGGAAATTCACCCAAGATCCCAAAGTCAGCACACAGGTGCATTGGGACCACTGAGAGGATGCCCTTTCAATGATAGGCCATTGCAGGGTAAGGGGCGGGAGTGAAGGGCCCAGTTAATCTCAAACTCAGTGAGCAGCAGGAGGCTGGAGGATGGCAGGACCCAGGGACGGATGATTCTGACACAGACCCTTAATTCACTCTGCCTCTAGGCCTCTAGAGGAATAGGGTATCACCTAGGTATCACCTAGGACTCTCGAGCTGCAACCATAGCTGACTTGAGGGAGACTTACTTCACTCACAGACACACCGAGTCCCCCATGCCCCCAGTCTCAGCAAGTCACCTGCTACATGCATAACCCAAATGCCGGCTCTGCAGCCAGCTTGCATGAGCCTGAGCATCCCATTTGGGAAAGGATAGTGTCCCGGCTACGATAAGGCTGTCCCTCAGGGCCTACCTCCAGACCCCCTCACTACATGTGTTTCTGTCAGTTATCTCTGATGGAAGAACCTTCCTCCCTGAGGTAGTACTTCAGGGGATCATCCCACACGTCATTGCTGATGAGCTGCTGGCAACCCGAGCAAGGTCAACCCAGGGCTGACCAGGCCCCAAACCTTCCCATGAGCAGCCAAGAACTCCACCATCAATCATCAACTTTGTGCAGGCCCAAAGCAACCCCACATCAGCAATCCTGTTCGATTCTGGGCCATTGTGGCCTGAAAGCCAGTTGAGAAAATTAAGGCTCCTGGTGTCTAGACTGTGGCTGGGGGATCCCCATTCAAAGTCCCAGAACCAGTGGACTGGAGTGGAATGACATGCCCTGTACCCTGGGGAAAGACAGGGGAGACTGGGGTGGACTCCACAGGTGGAGCATCTACATGCTTGCACACCCACATTCATCACCCTGGGAGCCACGTTTTACCAGTGATGTCAAGGTAATACTCCTTAATGATCATGGTGTTCAAGAAGTAGGAGTTGTCCTGAAAGGAAAAGACCAGCTTGCAGGGGGACTGCAGATGGTTCCGCACCTGCACCTGCCAGGATAGGAAGGAGGGGAAAGGTGCAAACTTCTAGGGGCCTCAGCTTGCCTCCCAGGCAGGCATTAACAGCTTCCACGACGCCTCTCTAAAGTCTCACAGTGCAGCAACATGGCTAACAGGATCCTCCCACTCCCCGCCAGGTCCCATACCCACCCTTCCTCAGTCTCCCTCACTGACGTTCAAGTCTATCATGTAGCGGAGAAAGTCTTGATCTTGGTTGCTGATCATGACGGAAACTTGAGGGTGGCTAATATTCTGCTTTAGGTCAAGAAGCCATTCAGGGAGCTACATGCCAGGCCAAAAAGAGCCAGGAGCATCAGTCCTAGTCTGGGGTGGAACAAGGATACTGGAAAAGGCATCTGCAAGGAGCTGGGTACTGCCTGTTACCTGGCCACCACTGATGTCATCAGGCTTTGCCATACCATCAGACAGGCTCATGGCTCTGGGCCCCTTGTTGTGGTGTGCATCTGAGGTGGTCTGCATTCTCCAAGCAGGGGCTATTTCTGACCACTACTGTTCTCCTCCAGACCTGTGTATGCTGGGTAGTGGCATGTCACTGCTTACATGGTCAGATTTGCAGTCCTGTGACAATCCGTGTTTGAAAGCAAAGGGGTTGTGTGTGTGTGTGTGTGTGTGTGTGTGTGTGTGTGTGTACGTGTGTGTGTATGTGTGTGTGTGTTGTGTGTGTGCATATGAATGACTCACATGTCTCAGCTATATGCCAGGATCACCCGCATTTACAGCAATAACTGTGTGCCGATGCTGCTCTGGTGTACCATCTCTGGTCATTCCTGACTTGGAGGCCTCAGATGCTGCTCCTCCTCAGATGCAGGCCTGAAGGAGACACTCAAAGGTATGGCTGCAACGTGTACATATGTAGCCCTGCCCGGATCCTACTCGGCTGGGCCTTTGGAGCTTGCCAATTGCCCAGGACCACATTTCTTTCAGGGGCCTCCAGTGCCCTTCCTGTGCCCTCACCCCTCCCCCTCCTCCTGCTCCTGCCCCATCTCCTTCTTCTCATGAGCAGCGGACCCAAAGGAGCAGCAGAAAGGATACAGTTTTGGCTCAGAAGCCAGGGATGCCCTGGATGATGGCACTCCCCCAAGCCAAGTGATGCTTCCTCCTCTGATGGTAGGCCCTGTGGTTTTGCTCACACTCAGAGCTCAGTTCCACCTGCAGGGCGGCCAGTGCCTTCAGGACATCTAGCACTTGGTGCTCACTCGGGCCTCCCGGCCTGTCCTGGCCTTGCTCCTTCACCGTCTTCTCCTCCAGCTCTTGGGAGAACCACTGTTCCCACTGCTCATCTGCCACAGCTTCCACCTCTTCCATGATGTCTTCTGCAAGCAGCTGGAACTTCCACCCGATACCTGCCACGTCTCCGTCCACCAGGGTCTCTCTGTCTTGCACTGCCTCCACCCTAGAGAGGATGGCTTCTTCACCTGGCGTGACAACTGGTGGTTGCAAGGTTCCAGCTGCACACAGCATCAGGACGGCAGATCCAGGGATGAGGGGTGGGGGTTTCTTCCTGAGTACTGGGGCTCACAGCTAAGAAGGTCGGGGGTTCTAGGACACTCCCGCCTTCCTTTGATTGCCTCTCACGCTCCTCTTGGCCCAAGCTGGGGCAGATGTGAAGGGACACGATATAACAGCACAGACAATGGTGCATAATGGCGGCCCAGGCTGCAGTAAACCTGTGGGACCCACTAGCTCTTTGGGGGTGGGGAGTGAGGGGGATCGTCGGGAGGCGGGGATTGGTGTGTTGGGGATCGCGTGAGGCCAAGGAAAGGGGTGCCGCACAGCCCAGGCCAGGGTGAACGGGCCCTGGGACATCAGCGGAAAACAGGCAGGAGCCTAGGCTGTGAGCCACGCACAGGCTCCTTGCCCAAATCTAGACCAAAGGCGGAGAGGGTAGTGGGCGGCACCCTTATGGACCTGCCCCTAGACCGGAGGGCATCTTCCGCGGTTCCTGTGCTCCGGTGCCCCGACGTGGCCAGATTCTGCCCCAGGAATGTAGAGGGTTTTGCATATGGCTGGGGTAGCCCCAGGCGCTGTCATTGACCTGGCTCTGGAAATTCCAACCACGGGTTCCTGCTCCGCAATCCAAACAATACACTTCTGTGTCCCCTAGAACCGGCAATAACTGGGAGCTCTCCCCGACTATCCCAAGGATATGCAGGGGTGCCAAGTGGCTGGATAATTTTCTTCATGGGACAGGGAGCCTGTTGCTGTCCTGATGCTAGGGGAGTAGGGAAAAAACCCCAAATTTGCTACAGTTGATCTTCACTGTTCAGGGAGACCAGAGCCTTAGGGTGCAGAGCTCACTCTTTGTCTCTCTATCTTTGCTTCCGGCATAGCACTGTTTGGGGCAATCCTTCTGTATGTGTACCAGGGGCTGATGTCTGTGTGTCTCTGTCTCTCTAAGTAGTGTTGTTGCCGTCTGCCACTCTCTGGACAGCAGCTCTCAGAAAAGACGCTTATCCTTTGCAAGCCCTTCGCGTCCTGAGTGAGTTGCAGCAATGGGAGATTAGACGGTTTTAGTCCACACGTTCGGAGAGTGCTTTCTCAACCTTGAGAGCCAACAGTGGGCGGTCACTGCTGAACTGCATAATTGGACGTGCGACCCTCCCTCCCTCGCTGGACAGATGTGAACACTGCACAGGCCTGAGGTGGCTTGGCCACACTTTGCACAGAGGGAGAAATGGGGCCCGCTCTGCTGGCATGAGGGAACTCCCTGAACCTTGTTCGAATGCCTGCCAGGGAGACTCTAAAGACAGTTCCCCTTAAGTTCCATGACTCACCGGTGTCGGAGACATGCATGTCTGCCATTTACCCTATTGAGACCCTTTCAAAGTGGTACTGTTCTCCATGTGAGAACACATCCCAGCCTGCCCTGTCACCCAAGCCTGTGGGGCCTGGAGCAGCAAGAGGACCAAGCTAAGCCAGCCATCCTATAGTCCTGATATATGATACATGCATTCTACAAAGAGCTTGAACATGGGCAGGACCCACCGGATTCAGTGCAAGGACTGAGATGTGGGCTCAAGAGTGTTTGTTGGGGGCTTGAACAAAGGCAGGACCCAGCCTGGTTCATTGGAGCGACTGAGATGTGGCCTCAGGAGTGTCTGTCTGGATGAACAAGGGGTGGATCCAGCCGCGATCAGTGCAGGGACCGAGATGTGGGCTCAGGAGTGTTTTTCGGGTGCTTGAACAAGGGCAGGACCCGGCCTGGTTCAGAGAAGGGACCCAGATATGGGCTCAGGAGTATTTCCCACGGATTTCAGCAAGTGCTGGACCTAGCCTAGTTCAGTGTAGGGAACGAGATCAGCCTGAGAGTCAAATGCACGCCAAGCAGTGTTTGTCAGGGTCTTGAACATATGTAGGACCCAGCCTAGTCCAGTTCAGGGGCAAAAACTGGGGTCAGGAGTGTTTGTCTGGGCTTGAATATGGGCAAGACCCAGCCGCTATCAGTGCAGGAACCAAGATGTGGTCTTAGGAGTGTTTGTCGTGGTTAATATGGGCAGGAACCAGCCTGGTTTGGTGCAGGAACTGGGATGTTGGCTCAGCAGTATTTGTCATGGCTTGAACTTTGGAGGGACCCACCCTGGTTCAGGGCAGCGAGTGAGATGCAGGCTCAATAATGTTTCCTGGGGGATTGAACAAGGGGAGCACACACCTTAATTCAGGGTCAGGGAGCAATTTGTGGGCTCAGGATTGCTTGCTGGGGCTTAAATAAGACCAGAAACCAGCCTTTGGGTCAGATGCAGGCCCAGAACAGTTGGTCAGGGACTTGAATATGTGCAGTTCCTGGCCTGGTTCAGTGAAGTTTCTGATGTGTGGGCTCAGGAGTGTTTGTCAGGGGTTTCAACAAGGGCAGGACCCAGCCTGCCTCAGTGCAGGGACCAGGATTTGGGTTCAGGAGCATTTGCAGGGGACTTCTGCAAGTGCTGAACCCAGCCTATTTCAGTGCAGGGAACAAGATATTGGCACAGGAGTGTTTGTAAGGGTCTTGAACAAGTGTGTGGATCACAGTAAAGTGTGGGAAATTCTGAAAGAGATGGGAATACCAGACCACCTGATCTGCCTCTTGAGAAATTTGTATGCAGGTCAGGAAGCAAGAGTTAGAACTGGACATGGGACAACAGACTCATTTCAAATAGGAAAAGGAATACCCCAAAGCTGTATATTGTCACACTGTTTATTTAACTTACATGCAGAATACATCATGAGAAACGCTGGACTGGAAGAAACACAAGCTGGAATCAAGATTGCCGGGAGAAATATTAATAACTGCAGATATGCAGATGACACCACACTTATGGCAGAAAGTGAAGAGGAACTGAAAAGCCTCTTGATGAAAGTGAAAGTGGAGAGTGAAAAAATTGGCTTAAAGTTCATCATTCAGAAAATAAAGATCATGGCCTCCAATCCCATCACTTCATGGGAAATAGATGAAGAAATAGTGGAAAAAGAGGCAAACATTATTTTTCTGGGCTCCAAATCACTGCAGATGGTGACTGCAGCCATGAAGTTAAAAGATGCTTACTCCTTGGAAGTAAAGTTATGACCAACCTAGATAGCATATTCAAAATCAATCTAGTCAAGGCTATGGTTTCTTCTGTAGTCATGTATAGTTGTTAGAGTTGGACTGTGAAGAAGGCTGAGCACCTAAGGATTGATGCTTTTGAACTGTGGTGTTGGAGAAGACTCTTGAGAGTCCCTTGGACTGCAAGGAGATCCAACCAGTCCATTCTGAAGGAAATCAGCCCTGGGATTTCTTTGGAAGAATGATGCTAAAGCTGAAACTCCAGTCCTTTGGCCACCTCATGCGAAGAGTTGACTCATTGGAAAAGACTCTGATGCTTGGAGGGATTGGGGGCAGGAGGAGAAGGGGACCACAGAGGATGAGATGGCTGGATGGCATCATTGACTCGATGGACGTGAATCTCAGTGAACTCCTGGAGTTGGTGTTCGACAGGGAGGCCTGGCGTGCTGAGATTCATGGGGTCGCAAAGAGCCAGACATGACTGAGCGACTGATCTAATCTTAACAAGTGTAGGACTCAGCCCAGTTCAGTGTAGGGAGCGAGATGTGGGCTCAGAAGTGTTTGTCAGGGCTTCAACGTGGGCAGGACCCACCTGCTTCAGTGCAGGGACCGAAATGTGGCTTCAAGAGCATTTATCAAAATCTTAAACAAGGGCAGGAACCAGGCGGCTTCAAGGCAGGGCGTGAGATGTGGGTACAGGAGTGTTTCCAGGGGGATTGAAAAAGGGGAGGACACACCTTAGTTCAGGGGCAGGCAGCGAGTTGTCAGCTCAGGATGGTTTTGTGGGGGCTTGAACAAAGTAGAAACCATTCTAGTTCAGTGCAGGGATGGAGATGTTGGCTCAGGAGTGTTTGTCAGGGATTTGAATGAGGGCAGGGACCAGCGTACTTCAGTGCAGTGAATGAGATATGGGCTCGTAGTGTTTCCTGGGGTATTGGTCAAGGGGAGGACACACCTTACTTCAGTGGCAGGGAGAGAGTTTTCGGCTCAGGATTGTTTGCTGGGGCTTGAACAAAGGCAGGAACTATCCTGGTTCAGTGCAGGAACCAAGATGTTGGCTCAGGAGTAGTTTGTCAGGGTCTTGAACAAGTGCAGGACACAGCCTAGTTCAGTGCAGGGATGGTCGTGGAGGCTCAAGAGTGTTTGTCGAGGGGGTTGAACAAGGGCTTGACCCAGCCTATTTTAGTGCAGGTACTGAGATGTGGGCTTAGGAGTTTTTGTCAGGGATTTCGACAAGGTCTGGACCCAGCCTGGTTCAGTGCAGTTCGTGAGATGAGGGCTTAGTAGTGTTTCTGGGGGTTTGAACAAGGGAAGGACTCACCTTAGTTCAGGGGCAAGGAGTGAGTCGTCGGCTCAGGATTGTTTGTCAGGGCTTGAACAGAGGCAGAAACCATCCTGATTCAGTGCAGGGATGGAGATGTTGACTCAGGAGTTTTTGTCAGGGAGTTGAACATGGGCAGGACCCAGCCTAGTTCAGTGCTGAGACCGAGATGCAGGCTCAGGAGTGTTTGTCGTGGGTTTGAACAAGGGCAGGACCCAGCCTAGTTCAGTGCTGAGACCGAGATGTGGCCTCAGGAGTATGTGTAGGGGGATCGAACAATGGCAGGACCTAGACTCGTTCAGTCGGAAAAGTCAATGGCACCCCACTTCAGTACTCTTTCCTGGAAAATCCCATAGATGGAGGAGCCTGGTGGGCTACAGTCCACAGGGTCACTAAGAGTTGGACACAACTGACTGACTTCACTTTCACTCTCATTCTTGGAAAAGGAAATGTCAACCCACTCTAGTGTTCTTGTCTTGAGAATCTCAGGGATGGGGGAGCCTGGTGGGCTGCCATATATGGGGTCGCACAGAGTCGGACACAACTGAAGAGACTTAGCAGTGGTAGCAGCAGACTCGTTCAGTGCAGTGACCGAGATGTTGGCTCAGGAGTGTTTGTCAGGGTCTTGAACAAGTGTAGGACCCAGCCTAGTTCATTGTAGTGAGTGATATGTAGGCTCAGGAGTATTTGTCGTGGCTTGAACATGGGCAAGAACCCATCTGCTTCAGTGCAGGGACTGACATGTGGGTTCCAGAGTATTTGTCAGGGTCTTGAACAAGGGTAGGGCCCAGGCGGCTTCAGTGCAGGGAGTGATATGTGGGATCAGGGGTGTTTCCTGGGGGGCAGAGAGTTGAACAAGGGGAGGACACACCTTAGTTCAGGGGCAGGGAGCTAGGTGTCGGCTCAGGATTGTTTGCCAGGGGGCTTGAACATGGACAGTGCATGGACAGAGATGTTGGCTCTGGAATGTTTGTCGGGAGTTTGAACAGGGGCAGGACCCAGCCTAGTTCAGTGCAGGGACTGAGATGCAGGCTCAGGAGTGTTTGTCAGGGTCTTCAACAAGGGCAGGACCCAGACTGCTTTTGTGCAGGGACCGAGATGTGGGTTGAGGAGTATGTGTTGGGGGATCTAACAAGGGCATGATCTAGACTGGTTCAGTGCTGGGGATGTGATATGGACACAAGAGTGTTTGTTGGGGTCTTAAACAAGGGCAGGACCCAGCCTAGTTTAGTGCAGGGACTGAGATGTGCGCTCAGCAGTATGTGTTGGTGGATCTAACAAGGGCATGACCTAGACTGGTTCAGTGCACGAACTAAGACGTAGGTTCAGGAGTATTTATCGGGGTCTCAGAGCAGGGAGTGAGATGAGGGATCAGGAGTGTTTTCTGGGGGATTGAACAAGGGCAGGACAGACCTAATTTCAGGGGCAGGGAGCGAGTTGTGGGCTCACGGTTGTTTGCCGGAGGCTTGAACAATAGGCAGGACTCAGCCTGCTTCAGTGCGGGGACTGAAATGTGGGCTCAGGTGTATGTGTTGGGGGATCTACCAAGGGCAAGACATAGACTGGATCTTGTGCAGGGCATGAGATTCAAGTGTAGGAGCGAGCCTAGTTCAGTGCAGTGACCGAGAGGTTGGCTCAGGAGCATTTGTCGGGGCTTGAACATGGGAAGGACCAACCTGCTTCAGGGCAGGGCCCGGGATGTTGGTTCAGAGGTATGTGTCGGGGGACTAACTAAGGAAGAACCTAGACTGGTTCAGTGCAGTGACCGAGATGTGGACTCCTGAGTATTTTCCAGGGGTTTGAGCAACTGCTGGACCCAGCCTAGTTCAGTGCAGTGACAGAGATGTGGGCTCAGGAGTGTTTCTCACGGTTTGAACATGGGAAGGATACAGCCTGCTATCGTGCAGGGACCAAGACTTGGGCTCAGGACTGCACTGGAAAAAGGTGATTCCATTACTAATGAGTGTAATGCCTATGTATAACAATTAGGTGTAACTAGTCCATTGTGCCATTTAGGAGCACCTCAAGATGCAAGGCAAATGCAAGGAAGTAGGAAAGGGGGAATTAACAGTACCACAATTATAATGGGGGACTTTAATACCCCACTCACACCTATGGATACATCAACTGAAAAGAAAATTAGCAAAGAATCATGAGCTATAAATGTACTTGTGTGTGTTATCTGCCTTTACACTTACTGTAGTGCCTCTAGTATGGCAGGAGGAGATACTATATAGTTGGCCATATTTAGTAGTGTCAGGAAGTTACCTAGAACAATTGGTAGAGTTGGGAAATTGATAGAAAAGTCCTAATACAAAGATGTACCTTCTAACTAGTGCTATCTTCCTTTTTCTTAAGTGGAGAAGTACTCACCAAGAAAGTGAAATCCCAGATATCAGGTTATATGATCTCATAATTGGAATTTTCCTAAGATAGCAGTCTACATGCATATAAGTGAGTCCTGGCTCGAGCCCCGTTAATTATGCTAAATGTTAGAACATGTCTGATAGAACACATCTCCGACAAGTCTCACACACCCTCCCTAAATTAATATCTCTTGAATTTCTAAGCTATGACTCTCTACTTGGTATAGTATCATAGGCTGAGGCTTTAAGGTTGTAAAAGCTCATAAAGGACAGAGACCACATTAATTTATTACATTTGGAAATATCTCCTCAAGGCCTGCAGCCAGGTCTGGAGCAGCTGCCATCACCCTAAATGTCCAGAAGCTAGATCTGAAATCTGCCGTTCATTCTCCTCTCCCACTTCCTCCATCTTATCACCAACCTGTGGTGTTGTCTGTCCCTTGCCCTGGAAAGATACTTTGTTCTTACAGTCTTCATCATCTTCCATGGGTGCCTACCCATTGCCTATATTTCATACTGTCTGCTGATTGAATGAACACAATTTATGAATGGAAAGCAGAGGCTGAAGACAGGCCTGCACAGAAGCTTCTGAAGTTACCTAGTGGGAATCTGCATTGACATGTGGCTACGTTGAGTGTTATTAGTGACTTGAATCCTGTTCACTTGGGCATCTGGGAAATGCACATTTTCAGTCTGAAACTGGCACAAAAGGCTTTTTTTTATTATTTCATTTTTGTGTACACCTTCTCTATAGTGTCCTATACCTGGTACTGTTACCTCCAAATATTCCCAGTTGAATGTGTCTTGGGCCTGATATGCACATATTCTGTCTTTTAGGCTTGGCTAAGATGGGAGGTTCAGAGGTCTTGTTGACACAATTTCTCAAATCGGTAGAGGACTTACAATCTACAATCTTTATCCATTACCAGGACATGTCCTTTGAAGGGCTGCAGGTGTTCACAATGAACTTGCCTGGACCCGTGCTTTTGTGGCCCTAATGGCCCTTCATAGAACTGAGGACCATTTGATTATCCTTAGGCACTTCAGTTTGGACTGCATTTTATCCTTTTGTTTGTTTTTTAAGCAGATGTATACTTTGCAAGCTAGAATTGGTCTTGTGGGGTTCTCACAAATTCAGAGGACTGGCAGTAAGACTGGTGGCCATAGATGAGAATTTTTGCCATGGAAAAGGTGACCTCATCACACCTGCAAACCCTCTGTGGGAAAGGCCCAGGTGGCTCCAACCATTTACAGGAGACCTCGTGATCCTGTAAGCTCCCCAATGGCTAGTGCAGCCTATTGTCTTGGTTAGGGAAGGTTAACGAAGGCATGATTACCATAATGTGCTTGCTTTGTGTCATCACTAAAGTAATAGGCAGAAATTGTTTTAGATAACATCCATTTGCAATGACCATTCCTCAGGATTGGTGAGGTCCCATCGTCAGGATTCAATTGATGGGTAAGAGAGTTCTTTACCATTTTCATTTTGCTGAGAACCTAAGTAAGTACGGTGAGTATCATTAAGTACTTAGTCCAGTCCGACTTCTGACCCCATGGATTGCAGCATGCCAGGCTTCCCTGTCAATCACCAACTCATAGAGCCTGCTCAAACCCATAACCACTGATTCCCTGATGCCACCATGCTTTTCATCTTCTGTTGTCACCCTCTCCTCCAGACTTCAATGTTTCTCAGCATCAGGTTCTTTCCCAATGAGTCAGCCTTTCATTTCAGGTGGCTAAAATATCCAGGATCCAGTTTCAGCATCAGCCCTTCCAATCAATATTCTTAACTGATTTCCTTTAGAATTGACTCCTTTCATTTCCTTGCAGTCCAAGGGACTCTCAAGTGTTTTCTCTAACACCACATATCAATAGCATCGATTCCTTGGAGGTCAAGATTCTTTAGGTCCAATTCTCATCTCTGTACATAGCTTTGATGAGACTGACCTTTGTCTGCTTTATAATGTGCCGTCTAGCCTGGTTGTAACTTTTCTTCTAAGCAGAAAGCATATTTTAATTTCCTGAACAGAGTCACCATCTTCAGTGATTTTGGAACCTGCTCCCCCCAAATAAAGTTTCTCAGTGTTTCCGTTGGTTCCCCATCTTTATGCCATGAAGTGATGGGACTAGATGCCATGAATCTCATTTTGAATGTTGAGTTTTAAGTCACCTGAATCACTCTCCTCTTTTACTTTCCTCAAGGTACTCTGTAGTTCTTTCCGTGTTCTGCTACATGAATCATGCCATCTGCATATCTGATGTTATTAATATTTCTCCCAGAAAACTTGATCCCAAACCCTGTTTCATTCAGTCTGGCATTTTGTGTGATGAACTCTTCATGTAAGTTCAATAAAGAGGTTGACAGTACACCTTGAAATATTCCTTTCCCAACTCAGAACCTGTCTGTTGTTCCATTTCCTTTTCTGACTGTTACTTCTTGAACTGCATACAGATTTATCAGGAGGCATATAACATACTCTAGTAGTCCCATGTTTAGAAGAATTTAAAATGTTTTGTTGTGATCTACACAAACAAGACTTTGGCATAGCCAAAAAGGAGTAGATGTTTTCTGGTGTTCTCTTGCTTTTTTGATAACCCAACGTGTGTTGGTAATTTGATCTCAGGTTCTTCTGACCTTTCTAAATCGAGCTTGAACATCTGGAAGCTCATGGTTCACATTCTATTGAAGCCTGGCTTTGGGAATTTTGAGCAATACTTTGCGAATGTGTGAGATGAGTGCAGTTAAGCAGTAGTTTGCACATTCGATGGATTGCCTTTTATTGTGGTTGGAATGAAAACTGAACTTTTCCAGTCATCTGGTCACAGCTGTGTCTTCCAAATCTGCTGGCATATGGAGGGCAGCACACTCACAACATCATCTTTTAAATGTGAAAGAGCTCAACTGAATTCCATCACCTCCATGAGCTTTGTTTATAGTTATGCTTCTAAAGTCTGACTTGACTTTGCATTCCAGGACGTCTGGCTCTAGGTGAGTGATCACACCATTGTGCTTAACTGGGTCATGAAGATCTTTTGTGCATAGTTCATCTGTGTATTCTTCCCTCCTCTTCTTAAGAGCTTCTGCTTCTGTTATCTCCATACCATTTCTGTCCTTTATTGTGCCCCTCTTTGCATGAAATGTGCCCTTGGTATCTCTGATTTTCTTGAAGAGATCTGTAGGCTTTCCCATTCTATTTATTTCCTCTATTAACTGGTTTTGATAACTGAGGAAGGTTTTATCTCTCCTTGCTATTCTTTGGGACTCTGCACTCAAATGGGTATTGTTTTCATTTTCCCGTTTTTGTTTTGCGTCTTTGGTCTTTTCAGATCTTTGCAAGGCCTCATCACTTTGTCATTTTGCATTTCTTTTATATGGGAATGGTCTTTATCCCTGATTACTGTACAATGTCACGCCTCCACCCATAGGTCTTCAGGCACTCTGTCTATCAGATAGAATCCCCTGAATCTATTTATCACTTCCACTGTATAATCATAAGTGTTTTGGTTTTGCATGTGTAAAATATGCTAATCCCCTATTTCATGCAGAGAAATCTTCACCCAGACTTTTTTCAAAGAAATACAGAGAACCCTTTCTGTTATTCAGGAAATACATGAAATATAGCTGTACCTATTTGATGTTTTAGCTCAAATATCAATTTCTGATTCATTGAAAATTCTCTATTTCACGTATACAGTTCAGTTCAGTTTAGTTCAGTCACTCAGTCGTGTCTGACTCTTTGCAACCCCATGAATTGCAGTATGCCAGGCCTCCCTGTCCATCACCATCTCCCGGAGTTTATTCTAACTCACTTCCATCGAGTCAGTGATGCTGTCCAACCATCTCATCCTCTGTCATCCCCTTTTCCTTCTGTCCCCAATCTCTCCCATCATCAGAGTCTTTTCCAATGAGTCAACTCTTCCTATGAGGTGGCCAAAGTACTGGAGTTTCAGCTGTAGCATCAGTCCTTCCAAAGAAATCCCAGGGCTGATCTCCTTCCAAATGCACTGTTTGGATCTCCTTGCAGTCCAAGGGACTCTCAGGAGTCTTCTCCAACACCACAGATCAAAAGCGTCAGTTCTTCAGCGCTCAACAATCTTCACAGTCCAACTGTCACATCCATATATGACCACTGGAAAAACCATAGCCTTGACTAGATGAACCTTTCTTGACAAAGTAATATCTCTGCTTTTGCATATGCTATCTAGCTTGGTCATAACTTTTCTTCCAATGAGTAAGTATCTTTTAATTTCATGGCTGCTCATTATCTGCAGTGATTTTGGAGCCCCAAAAAATAAAGACTGACATTGTTTCCACTGTTTCACCATCTATTTCTCATGAAGTGATGGGACCAGATGCCATGATCTTTGTTTTGTTAATGTTGAGCTTTAAGCCAACTTTTTCACCCTCCTCTTTCACTTTCTTCTAGAGGCTTTTTTGTTCGTCTTCTCTTTCTGCCATAAGGGTGGTGTCATCTGCATATCTGAGGTTATTGATATTTCTCCCAGCAATCTTGATTCCAGCTTGCACTTCTTCCAGCCAAATGTTTCTCGTGATGTACCCTGCATATAATTTAAATAAGCAGGGTGACAATATATAGGCTTGCGGTCCTCCTTTTCCTAATTGGAACCAGTCTGTTGTTCCATGTTCAGTTCTAACTGTTTCTTCCTGACCTGCATATAAGTTTCATGTGTACAAATCTAGAAAAAATTTCGTAAGTGAATAATCAAGATTTCATATTTCATATGAGAACATTTCTCCCCAAATTGTTATATGTGAAATACACAAAATTCCAAGTCTCATATCAGAAGACCTTCATTCAAGCTTTCTTGATGGAAATATAGAGAATTTCACAGCTCAAGCATAAAAATCTGTGGGAAAATTCTGCATTTCTTGTAGGAGAATGAATGCACTTTTTTCAAATGTTAAATAGACAGTATTCAATATTTCATGAAGGAAAGACAGCACAAAGATTTTCAAATGAGAAATATGAAAAAATTCCATATTTCATGTGAGAAAAACCTGTGACTATATTTTGATATGTGAAATAGCCATTTTTGTATTTCCTGTCAAAGAATGTGCATCCCGATTTTCATATCTCTAACATGAAAAATTCCACATTTTACACAGAAAATATTGTATCTATACTTTCATGTGAGAATTCCACATTTCTAGTCGGAAAAATTGTCCCCAGATTTGTATATGTGACTGAAATTTATATTTCACATTCTGAAATATGCATCTAGATTTTCATATGTGAAACTGAGAATTTCTTATTTTATGAAGGACTATGTCATTTCAGATGTCTGTACTTGAAACAGGTAATACCTTCATCAAGAGGTGCCTTAATTCCTATTATTCTTCTGTCATTTGGGTGTTGTCATCTGGATAACTAAGTTATCATATCGCCCACATAAATTTTGTGTCTAGCTTGAGATTCATCTGGGATTTTATTTTTTCATGATGTCCTCTGCACAGAAGTCAAATAACCAGGGCAACACTAGATAGCTTTGACTTATTCCTTTCCCGATTTTGAATCACTTCATTGTCCCGTGTCCAGGTCTAACTGTTGTAAATTTAATAGCGTACACATTTCCCAGGAGACAGGGAAGGGATTATAGTATTCTTTTCTCTAAGAATTTTCCAAAATTACTTTTCTTTTTTAATGGTTTGTGTGCGATTCACAGTGTCCAAGTCATTAGCAGAAACAATTAAGCAGATATAGATGATTATATAGTCCATACATCAATTCATGTGTACCTGTTATGACTGAATCCCTAACTACACATTTCTGTGTTTTTTTGTTTGTTTATTTTTTGGTCATTGTTGCTATTGTCATTTTCTCTCTTTATCAAGTAGTCAAGTACCAAGTAGTCAAGTCAGTATGAACTTGCCAACTTATTCTACAGGAATTAAATTATGCCCATGGCAGACTCTGACCCTTGAGACTCACTGAATGGAATTAAGCTTTGAGATTCAAAATCAGACATCGGTACTCTGGGAAAATGTCAGGAACATTCAAAATATAGCTAGATATATTCAAGTGCTGACTTTTTGAGCCCAGTTATGCTATTATATTTTATGTGGAAAGTTCTGCATTTCTTCATGCTGACGACAATTCATCATTAAGAGAAATTTTCTAGGGGGAAAACAACAACAACAACAAATGTGCTTGATTGCATGTTGGAAGTCAAAGTAATGCCAGTGACATGTGTACGTAAGCAACGTCCCATCAAACAGAGTAATTCATGTCCACTAATGTTTCATGTTTTGCTGTCAAGGAAAAAGAATAATAGAGCTTTCCAGGAAACACTGAGAAGTTCAAAGAAGGCAGAAATGTAGAAGGATATGAAATACACCTCTCTCAATGTATAGATCAGAAATAATACTTCTACATGGTCAACAGTTTTCCCAGAGCATCAGATAAATACTAGCAGAAGACCCTAGTCCCCAGAGTGTCCCATGTGGGTTTCAGACATACCTGGGTGGGAAGGAATTAGGATGGGAGAAGGAGTATAAGAGGAAGCAAAACAAAACCTGAGCCTTGTGGTGGGAGATGGAGAAGCAGGGAAGAGATTTCCAGAATGAGGCAAGCCCCTTCAGTAAAGGGTAAATTGCTTTGGACTAAAAGGAAGCAAGGTAGAACAGCTGATGAAATATTATTTATGTAGAGCAAAAGTTACACAGATAATGTGTGTCGTGGCTCTATATGGCCCAAACTGCAATGCAGCTCAACCAGTGTGCATGGGGTCTGGAAGCTGGACACGGGATTTAGAGAGCCATCCTGGGAGAGGACTGTTGTTGGTTATGTGGAGATGGCCTGACGGAGCACGTATGAGTAGTTGTGTAGCAGAAAATGCCTTTTGAGAAATCACAAACTGCCAAAGAGGCAGGACCTTACTGCTGTGTCACACTCAGGAGGTAGAGATACCTTTGTAGCCACTCCTCTTCCTGCCTGTTAACACCTACTACAAGGCAATAGAGAAAGACCAGTCAGAAGTATTACTCATGCTTCTGCAAAAACACGCTAGATAATGATTCCATTAAGGCCAAATCTCTTCTGCCCGTGGCTGCTGGCTCCTATTCATAATTGGCACCACCAGGGTTCCAGCACTCCAAGCAGCTGTACCACATCCTGTGCTCACCCAGGCAGGCCCCGGTGTGCCACGAGTTTCTCAGGGCAGACTCCTTTGGTGACCACATGTGAGGAAGGACAAAAATTACACCAGAGACCCAGGGATAGAGCCATTAAGCAAGAGGATTGGAAACCTTCCAACCAGTTGTGCACGCGGCAAATTAAATATACATGATTAATGACACAGACCCTGTATCTATGGAATACATCAAAAGATGAGAAGAGGCCAAAGGAAAGAAAATGCCCAGGATCAGGAGTATACTAACACATGTATATGGAATTTAGAAAGATGGTAACGATGACCCTATATGTGAGACAGCAATATAGACATAAATGTAGAGAACGGTATTTTGCACTCTGTAACCTAGATAGCATATTCAAAAGCAGAGACACTATTTTTCCAACAAAGGTTCGTCTAGTCAAGGCTATGGCTTTTCCTGTGGTCATGTATGGATGTGATAGTTGGACTGTGAAGAAGGCTGAGCGCCAAAGAATTGATGCTTTTGAACTCTGGTGTTGGGGAAGACTCTTCAGAGTGCCTTGGACTGCAAGGAGATCCAACTAGTCCATTCTGAAGAAGATCAGCCCTGGGATTTCTTTGGAAGGAATGATGCTAAAGCTGAAACTCCAGTTCTTTGGCCACCTCATGTGAAGAATTGACTCATTGGAAAAGGCTTTGATGCTGGCAGGGATTGGGGGCAAGAGGAGAAGGGGACGACAGAGGATGTGATGACTGGATGGCATCACTGACTAGATGGACATGAGTCTGGGTGAACTCTGGGAGTTGGTGATGGACAGGGAGGCCTGGCGTGCTGCAATTCATGGGGTCACAAAGAGTCGGATATGACTGAGCAGCTGATTTGATCTGATCTGATCTGAAGAGAAGGCGAGGGTGGGATGATTTTAGAGGTTAGCATTGAAAAATGTATATTATGATATGAGAAACAGATCTCCAGTTTGGATTTGATACATGAGAGAAGGTCCTCAGGGCTGGTGCACTGGGATGATCCTGAGGGATGGGATGGGGAGGGCTGTGGAAGGAATGTTCATATCAGGAACACGTGTAAACACATGGCTGATTCATGTCAGTGTATGGAAAAACAACTACAATATTTTATTTTATTTTATTTTTGCTTCCATGTTCTGGCTATTATAAACAGTGCTGCGATGAACATTGGGGTACACGTGTCTCTTTCCCTTCTGGTTTCCTCAGTGTGTATGCCCAGCAGTGGGATTACTGGATCATAAGGCAGTTCTATTTCCAGTTTTTTAAGGAATCTCCACACTGTTCTCCATAGTGGCTGTACTAGTTTGCATTCCCACCAACAGTGTAAGAGGGTTCCCTTTTCTCCACACCCTCTCCAGCATTTATTATTTGTAGACTTTTGGATTGCAGCCATTCTGACTGGTGTGAAATGGTACCTCATAGTGGTTTTGATTTGCATTTCTCTGATAATGAGTGATGTTGAGCATCTTTTCATGTGTTTGTTAGCCATCTGTATGTCTTCCTTGGAGAAATGTCTATTTAGATCTTTGGCCCATTTTTTTGATTGGGTCGTTTATTTTTCTGGAGTTGAGCTGTAGGAGTTGCTTGTATATTTTTGAGATTAGTTGTTTGTCAGTTGCTTCATTTGCTATTATTTTCTCCCATTCTGAAGGCTGTCTTTTCACCTTGCTAATAGTTTCCTTTGATGTGCAGAAGCTTTTAAGTTTAATTAGGTCCCATTTGTTTATTTTTGCTTTGATTTCCAATATTCTGGGAGGTGGGTCATAGAGGATCCTGCTGTGATGTATGTCAGAGAGTGTTTTGCCTATGTTCTCCTCTAGGAGTTTTATAGTTTCTGGTCTTACGTTGAGATCTTTAATCCATTTTGAGTTTATTTTTGTATATGGTGTTAGAAAGTGTTCTAGTTTCATTCTTTTACAAGTGGTTGACCAGCTTTCCCAGCACCACTTGTTAAAGAGATTGTCTTTAATCCATTGTATATTATTGCCTCCTTTGTCAAAGATAAGGTGTCCATATGTGCGTGGATTTATCTCTGGGCTTTCTATTTTGTTCCATTGATCTATATTTCTGTCCTTGTGCCAGTACCATACTGTTTTGATAACTGTGGCTTTGTAGTAGAGCCTGAAGTCAGGTAGGTTGATTCCTCCAGTTCCATTTTTCTTTCTCAAGATCGCTTTGGCTATTCGAGGTTTTTTGTATTTCCATACAAATTGTGAAATTATTTGTTCTAGCTCTGTGAAGAATAATGTTGGTAGCTTGATAGGGATTGCATTGAATCTATAAATTGCTTTGGGTAGTATACTCGTTTTCACTATATTGATTCTTCCAATCCATGAACATGGTATATTTCTCCATCTATTAGTGTCCTCTTTGATTTCTTTCACCAGTGTTTTATAGTTTTCTATATATAGGTCTTTAGTTTCTTTAGGTAGATATATTCCTAAGTATTTTATTCTTTTCGTTGCAATGGTGAATGGAATTGTTTCCTTAATTTCTCTTTCTGTTTTCTCATTATTAGTGTATAGGAATGCAAGGGATTTCTGTGTGTTGATTTTATATCCTGCAACTTTACTATAATCATTGATTAGTTCTAGTAATTTTCTGGTGGAGTCTTTAGGGTTTTCTATGTAGAGGATCATGTCATCTGCAAATAGTGAGAGTTTTACTTCTTCTTTTCCAATGTGGATTCCTTTTATTTCTTTTTCTGCTCTGATTGCTGTGGCCAAACTTCCAAAACTCTGTTGAATAGTAATGGTGAAAGTGGGCACCCTTGTCTTGTTCCTGACTTTAGAGGAAATGCTTTCAATTTTTCACCATTGAGGATAATGTTCGCTGTGGGTTTGTCAAATATAGCTTTTATTATGTTGAGGTATGTTTCTTCTATTCCTGCTTTCTGGAGAGTTTTTATCATAAATGGGTGTTGAATTTTGTCAAAGGCTTTCTCTGCATCTTTTGAGATAATCATATGGTTTTTATTTTTCAATTTGTTAATGTGGTGTATTACATTGATTGATTTGTGGATACTGAAGAATCCTTGCATCCCTGGGATAAAGCCCACTTAGTCATGGTGTATGATCTTTTTAATGTGTTGTTGGATTCTGATTGCTAGAATTTTGTTAAGGATTTTTGCATCTATGTTCATCAGTTATACTGGCCTGTAGTTTTCTTTTTTTGTGGCATCTTTGTCAGGTTTTGGTATTAGGGTGATGGTGGCCTCATAGAATGAGTTTGGAAGTTTACCTTCCTCTGCAATTTTCTGGAAGTGTTTGAGCAGGATAGGTGTTAGCTCTTCTCTAAATTTTTGGTAGAATTCAGCTGTGAAGCCGTCTGGACCTGGGCTTTTCTTTGCTGGAAGATTTTTTATTACAGTTTCAATTTCCGTGCTTGTGATGGGTTTTTTAAGGTTTTCTATTTCTTCCTGGTCGAGTTGTGGAAAGTTGTACTTTTCTAAGAATTTGTCCATTTCTTCCTCGTTGTCCATTTTATTGGCATATAATTGTTGATAATAGTCTCTTATGATCCTTTGTATTTCTGTGTTGTCTGTTGTGATCTCTCCATTTTCGTTTCTAATTTTATTGATTTGATTTTTCTCCCCTTGTTTCTTGATGAGTCTGGCTAATGGTTTGTCAATTTTATTTATCCTTTCAAAGAACCAGCTTTTGGATTTGTTGATTTTTGCTATGGTCTCTTTTCTTTCTTTTGCATTTATTTCTGCTCTAATTTTTAAGATTTCTTTCCTTCTACTAACCCTGGGGTTCTTCATTTCTTCCTTTTCTAGTTGCTTTAGGTGTAGAGTTAGGTTATTTATTTGACTTTTTTCTTGTTTCTTGAGGTGTGCCTGTATTGCTATGAACTTTCCCCTTAGGACTGCTTTTACTGTGTCCCACAGGTTTTGGGTTGTTGTGTTTTCATTTTCAATCGTTTCTATGCAAATTTTGATTTCTTTTTTGATTTCTTCTGTGATTTGTTGGTTATTCAGCAGCGTGTTGTTCAGCCTCCATATGTTGGAATTTTTAATAGTTTTTCTCCTGTAATTGAGATCTAATCTTACTGCATTGTGGTCAGAAAAGATGCTTGGAATGATTTCTATTTTTTTGAATTTACCAAGGCTAGCTTTATGGCCCAGGATGTGATCTATCCTGGAGAAGGTTCCATGTGCGCTTGAGAAAAAGGTGAAATTCATTGTTTTGGGATAAAATGTCCGATAGGTATCAATTAGGTCTAACTGGTCTATTGTGTCATTTAAAGTTTGTGTTTCCTTGTTAATTTTCTGTTTAGTTGATCTATCCATAGGTGTGAGTGGGGTATTAAAGTCTCCCACTATTATTGTGTTATTGTTAATTTCTCCTTTCATACTTGTTAGCATTTGTCTTACATACTGCGGTGCTCCTGTGTTGGGTGCATATATATTTATAATTGTTATATCTTCTTCTTGGATTGATCCTTTGATCATTATGTAGTGGCCTTCTTTGTCTCTTTTCACAACCTTTGTTTTAAAGTCTATTTTATCTAATATGAGTATTGCTACTCCTGCTTTCTTTTGGTCCCTATTTGCATGGAAAATCTTTTTCCAGCCCTTCACTTTCAGTCTGTATGTGTCCCCTGTTTTGAGGTGGGTCTCCTGTAGACAACATATGTAGGGGTCTTGTTTTTGTATCCATTCAGCCAGTCTTTGTCTTTTGGTTGGGGCATTCAACCCATTTACGTTTAAGGTAATTACTGATAAGTATGGTCCCGTTGCCATTTACTTTATTGTTTGGGGTTCAAATTTATACACCATTTTTGTGTTTCCTGTCTAGAGAATATCCTTTAGTATTTGTTGTAGAGATGGTTTGGTGGTGCAGAATTCTCTCAGCTTTTGCTTGTCTGAGAAGCTTTTGATTTCTCCTTCATACTTGAATGAAATCCTTGCTGGGTACAATAATTTGGGCTGTAGGTTATTTTCTTTCATCATTTTAAGTATGTCTTGCCATTCCCTTCTGGCTTGAAGAGTTTCTATTGAAAGATCAGCTGTTATCCTTATGGGAATTCCCTTGTGTGTTATTTGTTGTTTTTCCCTTGCTGCTTTTAATATTTGTTCTTTGTGTTTGATCTTTGTTAATTTGATTAATATGTGTCTTGGGGTGTTTCGCCTTGGGTTTATCCTGTTTGCGACTCTCTGGGTTTCTTGGACTTGGGTGATTATTTCCTTCCCCAGTTTAGGGAAGTTTTCAACTATTATCTCCTCAAGTATTTTCTCAGGGTCTTTCTTTTTGTCTTCTTCTTCTGGAACCCCTATGATTTGAATGTTGTAGCGTTTAACATTGTCCTGGAGGTCTCTGAGATTGTCCTCATTTCTTTTAATTCGTTTTTCTTTTATTCTCTCTGATTCATTTATTTCTACCATTCTATCTTCTAATTCACTAATCCTATCTTCTGCCTCTGTTATTCTACTATTTGTTGCCTCCAGAGTGTTTTTAATTTCAATTATTGCATTATTCATTATATATTGACTCTTTTTTATTTCTTCTAGGTCCTTGTTAAACCTTTCTTGCATCTTCTCAATCCTTGTCTCCATGCTATTTATCTGTGATTCCATTTTAATTTCAAGATTTTGGATCAATTTCACTATCATTATTCGGAATTCTTTATCAGGTAGATTCCCTATCTCTTCCTCATTTGTTTGGTTTGGTGGGCATTTATCCTGTTCCTTTATCTGCTGGCTCTTCCTCTGTCTCTTCATCTTGTTTAAATTGCTGAGTTTGGGGTGTCCTTTCTGTATTCTGGCAGTTTGTGGAGTTCCCTTTATTGTGGCTTTTCCTCACTGTGTGTGGGTTTGTACAGGTGGCTTGTCAAGGTTTCCTGGTTAGGGAAGCTTGTGTCGGTGTTCTGATGGGTGGAGCTGTATTTCTTCTCTTTGTTCAGTCGCGCTGTGGGGAGGGAGGGAGGGATGCTGCAAACAAATAACACTGGCGTGCGCTCGCAGTGCCTCAGCCACACTGGGTCTGCCCCCGCTCATGGCGCGTGTAGCCTCCCTGCCCACACTGCTCGGGCTCTAGGTTGTTCCGCTGGGAACAATCCGAGGCTGGCCCTGGGCTGCATGTACCTCCCACGTCCAAGCCGCTCAGGTTCAGGCGCTCGGGCAGTCCTCAGAGGCGCAGACTCAGTTGGGCCTGAGTTTTGTGCTCTTCCCAGGTCCGAGCAGGTCAAGTGATGAGGTGTTTGGTGAGCGCCAATGCTGCGACTTACCGCCTCCCAGCCACTCGGTTATCTGGGTATAAAACCGGCGCACCTTCTCAGGCAGATGTTAACCGTCCAGACCCCCAAGAAGTTTTAGTTAGCAAAGAAGCCGGCTTACAGTTTTATAGATAATGTCTCTCTGGGGCTGCGATTGCCCCCTTCCGGCTCTGGCTGCCTGTCACTGGAGGGGGAAGGTCTGCAGCCAGCTATCTCTGTTCAGTTCTTTGTTCCCTGCGCGGGCCTGGCGGTGTCTTAGGTTGGGGCTGGCTTTTCGCGTGGTAGATATCCCACAGTCTGGTTTGCTAGCCCAGATTATTTCGCTCAGATAGTGCTCAGGGTATTCAGGCCAGATTCTTACTCTAAGCGATGCAGCCCGCGCTGCGCCTCCCTGCCCAGCCCCCGCTTGCTAATGGTGCGTGCAGGCATCTGCGCTGCTTCTCTGCTGGGGGAGTTACTGTAGGACTCGCAATCTTCGAGTTTTAATTGTTTATTTATTTTTTCTCCCCGTTATGTTGCCCTCTGTGCTTCCAAAGCTCGGCACAGATTCGGCAGTGAGAAGGTTTCCTGGTGTTTGGAAACCTCTCTTTTTAAGACTCCCTTCCCGGGACGGAACTCCGTCCCTCCCTCTTTTGTCTCTTTTTTTGTCTTTTATATTTTTTCCTACCTCCTTTTGAAGAGTTGGATTGCTTTTCTGGGTGCCGGATGTCCTCTGCCGGCATTCAGAAGTTGTTTTGTGGAATTTACTCGATGTTTAAATGCTCTTTTGATGTATTTGTGGGGGAGAAAGTGTTCTCCCCGTCCTACTCCTCCATCATCTTAGACTAGTCTCCAATATTTTAAAGTAATTAGGCCCCAATTAATATAAATGAAATTTAAAAATATATATATACTTTAAAAAAAGCCTGCTGGGTTTCTCCAGTGATCCTGTGGGTTTAGAATTTCCCTGCCAATGCAGGGGACGTGGGTTCGATCCTTGGTCTGAAGATATGGCACATGCTACCAAAGTAGATAACCCTTTTTGCCCCAACTACCTAATCTGGGCGTCCTAGGGCTTCTGTTTGCAATAGAAGGGAGTACCATGAGACACTAGCTAACTGCAATGAAGAGTAGTCCCCAACTACTGTAACTTGAGAAACTTTGTGCACAGCAATGAAGAAAGTGCAGCCATAAATAAATAAATAATTTCTAAAAAATATAAATAAATTCTAGATTTTTAAATTTCTTTCATATAATATGAATTTCCTGTATTTCATTGAATATCCAGATGTTGGATTGACTGCTTGAAATATGGAATTCCTATCTTTCAAATATTAAAATCAAGGGCACTATTCCTAAATGAAATATAAATTCTCTATATTTCACATATAAGAATTTTGGTGTAGATTTTCCTATATGAGTCTCTAAATTTCACATAGGAAAACATAGGTGTCAATTCTATTTGAAAGTTGCTATTCTCTATAATTCACTTTTGAAATTCAGGATGATTATGCTTCCTACTGCACATGTGGAATTCCTTAATTTTGTATGAAAATTTGAATGTAGATTTTCATAGATAAACAATGCAAATTTCTGCATTTCAAATTTTTACCACTGAAGCTATCATGGAACTTTAATAGTTTAGGAAACCATCCAAGATTTTCTAAAATTACCACCCAAAAGAGATGCCCTTTTCATGATAGCTGACTGTGATGTAAAACAGGAAGTCAGGAGATACATGGGTAACAGGCAAGTTTGGACTTGGGTATAAAATGATGCAGAACAAAGGCTAAATGCAGTTTTTCAAATACAAAGGTTAAACATAGAAAGACGACAGTGTTCCTGGTCTCCAAAATCATTGGGGACAGTGATTACAGCCACGAAAATAGGACACTCTAGCTCCACGGAAGAAAACCTATGATAAACCTAGATACAATGTGCTGAGAAGCAGAGACATCATTTTGTTGACAAAGGTCCGTTTAGGCAAAGCTGGTTTTTCCTTCCCCCCACCCCCAGGCAAAGCTAGTTTTTCCTCCCCCCGCCCCCTCAGGGGATATGTATGGATGTCCACCTTGTGTGAGCCTACAAAGCATGGCTTAGTTCCACTGAGTTAGACAAGCCGGGGTTCATGTGATAGATTGGTTAAGTTTCTGCGATGGTGGTTTCAGTGTTTCTGCCCCCTAATGCCCTCTCTCAGCACCTACCATCTTACTGGGATTTCTCTTACCTTGGATGTGCAGTATCTCTTCACTCCTGCTACTGCAAAGTACAGCCGCTGCTCCTTACTTTGGACGTGGGATATCTCCTCCTGACTGCTGGCTGTTCCAGTGCCACAGAGCCACAGCTCGCTGCTCTAGTGAATTAGGAAAACTCAGTAATGGCCACAGGAATGGAATGTCAGTTTGCATTCCAATCCCAAAGAGAGGTAATGCCAAAGAATACTCAAACTACAACACAATTGCCTTCATCTCATGCACTAGTAAAGTAATACTCAAAATTCTCCAAGGTAGGCTTCAACAATATGTGAACTGTGAACTTCCAGATGTTCAAGCTGGTTTTGGAAAAGACAGAGGAACTAGAGATTAAATTGCAAACATCTGCTGGATCTCTGAAAAAGCAAGAGAGTTTCAGAAAAACATCAATTTCTGCTTTATTGACTATGCCAAAGACTTTGACTCTATGGATCACAACAAACTGAAAAATTCTACAAGAAATGGGAGTATCAGACCACCTGGGCTGTCTCTTGATAAATCTGGATGCAGGTCAGTAAGAAACAGTTAGAACAAGGCATAGAAGAGCAGGCTGGTTCAAATAGGAAATGGAGTAGGTCAAGGCTGTATTGTCACCCTGCTTATTTAATTTATATGCATAATACATCATGAGAAACACTGGGTTGTATGAAGTACAAGCTGGAATCAAGCTTGCGCCAAGAAATATCAATAAATATAAACATGCAGATGACACCACCCTTATGACAGAAAAAACGGAAGATCTAAAAGTCTCTTGATGAAAGTGAAAAAGAGAGAAAAAATGACTTAAAATTCAACATTCAGAAAACTAAGATCATGGTATCTGGTCCCATCACTTCATGCCAAATAGATAGGGAAACAATGTTAGACCTTATTTATTTTATTGGTGGATGGTGGGTCCAAATCCCTGCAGATGGTGACTGTATCCATGAAATTAAAAGATGCTTCCTCTTTGAAAGAAAATTTATGAGCAACCTACACTGTCTATTAAAAAGCAGAGACATTACTTTGCCAACAAATGTCTGTCTAGTCAAGGCTACTGTTTCTCCAGTAGTCATATATGAATGTGACAGTTGGACTATATAGAAAGCTGAGAAGAATAAATGATGCTTTTGAACTGTGATTTTGGAGAAGACTCTTGAGAAACCCTTGGGCTGCAGGAGATCCAATCATTCCATCTTAAGGAGTTCAGTCCCTGGATGTTCCTTTGAAAAACTGCTGTTGAAGCTGAAATTCCAATACTTTGCCCAACTGATAAGAAGAGCTGACTCATGGGAAAAGACCCTGATGCTGGGAAAGATTGAGGGAAGGAGGACAAGGGGATGACAGAGGGTGAAATGGTTGGATGGCATAGCAGACTCAATGGGCATGAGTTTGTGTAGACTCTGGGAGTTGGTGATGGACAGGGAGACCTGGACTCCTGTGGTCCATGTGGTCACAAAGAGTTGGATATGATTGCGAGAATGAACTGAACTGATCTGAGCCGATGTATGGATGTGAGAGTTCGACTATAAAGAAGCCTGAGTATCAAAACTGAGGTTTGAACCCTGTCCTGAAGGCAACTACTGAGAGTCCCTTGAACAGCAGGAGTTCAACCCAGTCAATCCTAAAAGAAACTAACTGTAAATGTTCATTGGAAGGTCTGATGCTGAAGCTCAAGCTCCAATATTTTGGCTAAAGGACTCATGAGAAAAGACTGCCACTCTAACTTGTCATGAAACATTATTGGCTCTAATGTGGGAAAGACTGAGTGAAGGAGAAGAAGGCAACAGAAGTTGAGTTGCTTGGACGTCCATCCTGGAATCTCTTGACTCAACAAAGGTGAGTCTGAGCAAAGTGTTGGAAACAGGGAAGGGTTGGGAAGGCTGCAGTGATGCTGTCCACGGTGTTACAGTGTTGGAACTGGTCAGTCAACTGAAAACCAGCAAAAACTCTGTCTCATATATGTCAATCAGGAGGAGATTTTTGTACCTGAAATATGGAATTTTCTATATCCCCTTAGAAAAATTAAATGCTTCTTTATGAATTACGAATATCTCTCCATTTCATTTATGAAAGTCTGGGTGGATATTTCACTTCTTAATCTATGAGAGATTCAATTATTCAGGAAGCAAATTTTAATACAACGATGTTTACATGTAATACAGAGTATTGTACATTTCAAATGTGAAAATGAGGGTATACACGTCCTTATGGGACATGCCATTAGAAAATCTGGGTGTCCATTTTCCTATATTAAAGATGAAATTCTCCGTATTTCCAGGACCAAAAACTGAGCACAGTTTTTGTTACATGAAATATGCAATTGTTTCTATTTCCCTTTTGAAAATATAGCTTTGAACTTGGCAGTATGATAGATGAAATCTGTGGAATTCATGCACTAAAAGGTGGGTCCTTGATAATTTAACATGAATTATGGAATGCACGTTATTTCATGTATAAAAATCAAGGCACATACTTTCTTGCATGAAATATGGTATT
This sequence comes from Bos taurus, assembly GCF_002263795.3. Taxonomy (NCBI): domain Eukaryota; kingdom Metazoa; phylum Chordata; class Mammalia; order Artiodactyla; family Bovidae; genus Bos; species Bos taurus. The sequence continues at coordinate 28,683,261 of NC_082638.1, forward strand.
CTCAACTGAATGTTAAAGTTTAATACCAAACAAAATTCTGTAAAATAATTGTCCATCAGTTAAAAATATATACTAACAAAGTTGCTTAAAACATAGTATTCCTTATATTTTTTATTTCACCATCTAGATGTAGATGTTTCTAACTGAAATAGGAAATTCTCTATATCTCATGTATGTAAATCTGCAAGCAGGGTCTCCAATATGCGGTAGTGAATTCTCTATATTTGACGTAAGATAAACTGCTGAGGAATCTTGGACATGGCAAAGTCGGATTTTTGTTCCTTTCACATGTGGAAACCAGGCCACAATTTGTCTTATAAGATATGAACTGTACATATTTCAGATATGAAATTTTGAATGAAGCAATTTTACATGAAATATACATTTAGTCAAAGCCTTTGTTTATCCAGAAGTCATGTATGGAGGTGAGAGATGAACTATAATGTAAGGTGAGCAGGAAAATTAATGCTTTTGAACTGTGGTGTTGGAGAAGGCTCTTGAGAGTCTCTTGGATGGCTAGGAGAAATCCAACCAGTCCATCCTAAAGGACATCAATCCTGAATATTCTTTGCAAGGACTGGGGCTAAAGGTGAAACTCCAATACTTTGGTCACACGATGTGAAGAACTGACACATTGGAAAGGATCATGATGCTGGGAAAGGTTCAAGGCAGGAGGAGGAGGGACAACACAGGATGAGAAGATTGGATGGAATCACTGAATCAATGGATATGAGACTGAGTAAACTTAGTGAGATGGTGACCAACAGGGATTCCTGGCAAGCTCCAGTTAATGTGGAGCTTGTTCAAATCAACAAAGATTTGAACATGATTGAGCCACAAAACTGAACCAAACATGGCCCTGTCCATCAGAACAAGAATCAGATTCCCCCTCAGTTAGCCTTTCCCATAAGGAAGTTTCCACAAGCCTCTTATTCTTATTCATCAGAGGGTAAAGAGAATGAAAATCACAATCACAGAAAACTATCCAAACTGATCACATGGTCCATAGCCTTGTCTAACTCAATGAAACTATGAGTCATGGGTGTAGGGCCACCCAAGATGGACGGGTCATGGTGAAGCGTTCTGACAAAACGAGGTCCTTGGAGAAGGAAATGGAAAACCTCTTCAGTATCCCTGCTTTGAGAAAGCCGTTAGCAGGATGCTATGGCAAAATATACCATACAGAAAGAAGAACTCCCAAGGGTGGCAGGTGCCTGATATGCTACAGGAGATCAGTTGAGAAGAAACTACAGAAAGAAAATTCTTGTTCCATGAAGGCATGGAACCAGAGAAAAAACAGCACCCAGTTGTAGATATGACTGGTGATGGAATGAAGTCCGATGCTATAAGGAGTAATGCTGCCATATAACCCAGCAATCCCACTGCTGTGCATACACACTGAGGAAACCAGAATTGAAAGAGCCACGTGTACCCCAATGTTCATCACAGCACTGATTCTAATAGCCAGGACATGGAAGCAACCTAGATGACCATCAGCAGATGAATGGGTAAGAAAGCTGTGGTACAAATACACAATGGAGTATTACTCAGCCATTAAAAAGAATTCATTTGAATCAGTTCTAATGAGGTGGATGGAACTGGAGCCTATTATACAGAGTGACATAAGCCAGACAGAAAAACTCCAATACAATATACTAATGCATATATATGGAACTTAGAAAGATGGTAATGATAACCCTGTATGGGAGAGAGCAAAAGAGACACAAATGTGTAGAACAGCCTTTTGGGCCCTGTGGGAGAGGGAGGGGGGGATGATTTGGGAGAATGGCATTGAAACATATATAATATCATATAAGAAAAGAACTGCCAGTCAAGGTTCAATGCAGGATGCAGGATACATGAAGCTTGGGGCTGGAGTACTGGGATGACCCAGAGGGACGGTATGGGGAGGGAGGAGGGAGGGGGATTCAGGATGGGGAACATGTGTACACCCGTGGCGGATTCATGTTGATGTATGGCAAAACCAGTACAATATTTTCAAGTAATTAGCCTCTAATTAAAATAAATATATTTAAATTTAAAAAAGAGTAATGTTGCATAGGAACCTGGAAGGTTATGTCCATGAATTACGGAGAATTGCAAGGGGTCAAACAGGGGGTGCCAAGAGTGAGCATCAACATTTTAGGAATCAGTGAATTAAAATGGACTGGAATGGGTGAATTTGACTCAAATGACCACTATGTCTACTACTGTGGGCATGAAGCTCTTAGAAAAAATGGAGTAGTGGCCATAGTCAACAAAGAGTCTGAAATGTAGTACTTGGAGGCAATCTCAAAAATGATAGAATGATCCCTGTTCATTTTCAAAACAAACAATATTACAGTCATCTAATTCTATGCCACTATAAGTAATAGTAATGTTGAAGGAAATGAAGTAATAGCTTTTTCTATGAAGACCTACAAGAACTTATAGAACATACATGCATAAAATATGTCCTTTTCATCACAGGGGAATGGAATTCAAAATAGGAAGTCAAGAGACACCAGGAGTAGCACGCAAATATGGCCCTGGAGGACAAAATGAAACCACTGAAAAGAAACAGAGTTTTGCCTAGGGAACACACGGCTCATACAAAGCACTCACTTCCAAGAACACCAGAGAAGACTCTACACAAGGACATTACCAGATGCTCATACTGAAATCAGATTGATTCTTTTATTTGTGGCCAAACATGGAGTAACTATATACACTCAGCAAAACAAGACTGGGATCTATTGTAGCTCAGATCATGACCTCCTTGTTGCCAATTTCAGGGTTAAATTGAAAAAAAAGTGGGGAAACCACTAGAATTTTCAGGTAGAACCTAAATCATAACCCTTTTGATTACACAGTGAAAGTGACAAATAGATTCAAGAGATTAGATCTGATAGAAAGGGTTTCTGAGTAACTATGGACAGAGGTTTGTGAAAGTGTACAAAAGGCAGTGATCAAGACCATCCTCAAGAAAAAAAAAAAAAAAAAAAACCTGCAAAAAGCCAAAATGTGTGTCTGAATATACCTTACAAGTTACTGAGAAAAGAAGAAAAGCGAAAGCAAAGGAGAAAGACAAAGATATATCCATGTGAATGCAGAATTACAAAGAAGAGGAAGGAGAGATAAGAAAGCTGACTTTAGTAAAGAATGCAAAGAAACAGAGGAAAATAATGTAATGGCAAAGACAAGATATGTTCAAGAAAATTAGAGATACCACGGGAACATTCCATGCAAAGATGGTCGAAATAAAGAACAGAAGTGGTACTGACTTAACAGAAGCAGAATGTATCAAGAAGAGGTGTAAATAATACACAGAAGAACTATACAAAAAGGATCTTCAATATCCAGATATCCACGATGATCGCTCACCTAGAGCCAGGCATCTTGGAATGTGAAATCAAGCCATCCTTATGAATCATCACTATGGAGAAAACTAGTGGAGCTGATGGAATTCCAGTAGACCTATTTCACAGACTAACCGATGATTCTATGAAAGTGCTACATTCAATATGCCAGGACATTTGAAAAACTCACCAGTTGAAACAGGACTGGAAAATATCTGTTTTCAGTCCAATCCTAAAGAAAGGCATTACCAAAGAATGTCCACTATCACACATTTTCCCCCATGTCAAATGGGAGAGAAGTAATGCTCAAAATTCTCCAATCTGGGCTTCAGCAGTTCCTGAACAATGAGCTTCCACATGTTCTAGCTGAATTTAGAAAAGTGTGAGGAATAAAAGATCAAATTGCCAACAACCATGGGGTCATCAAAAAAGTAAGATATAAAAAAAAAGACCTGTTTCATTCTTTATACAGAAGCCTTTGACTGAGGGGATCAGAAAAAATTGTTAAATACATTCAAAGTGCTGGGAAAACCGACCACCTGACCTGCCTCCTGAGAAATCTGTATCCAGGTGAAGAAGCAACAGGCTATGGAGCAACAGGGTGCTTTCAAATAAGGAAAGGATTATACCAAGGCTGTATATTGTCACCCTGCTTATTTAATTTCAATGCAATGTGCAACATGAGAAATGCCAGGCTGTATGAAGCACAGGCTTTAAATAATACTGCTGGGAGAAATATCAATAAACTCAGAGAAGTAGACGACATCAGCCTTATGGCAGAAAATGAAGAAGAACTAAAGAGCTTCTTGATGAAAATGAAAGAGAAGAGTGAAAAATCTGGCTTAAAATCTCAATATTCAAAGAACTAAGATCATGACTTCTGATACAATCACTGATTAGTAAAGGGATGGAGAAACAATGGAAAGAGCAAAAGACATTATTTCGGTGGGTCCAAAATTGCTTCAGATGTTGACTTCATCATGAAATTAAAACATCCTCCTTGGAAGAAAGCTATGACCAAACTAGACAGCATACTGAAAAGCAGAGACATTGCTTTGCCGACAAAGGCTCACATAGTCAAAAATATGGCTTTTCTAGCAGTCATGTATGGATGTGAGATTTGGAGTCTAAAGATAGCTGAAGGTGGAAGAATCGATGCTTTTAATCTGTGCTTTTGGTGGAGATTCTTAAGGGTCTCTTGGCCTTAAGGTGGCTAAAGGAAATCGTTTCTGATTATTCATTGGAAGGACTGATTTTGAAGGTGAAACTCCAATAATTTGGCCACCTGATTCAAATAAATGACGCATTTGAAAAGACCCTGACGCTTGGAAAGATTGAAGGCAGGAGAAGAAGAGGATGACAGAAGATGAGGTGGTTGGATGGAATCACCTACTCGATGGACACGAGTTTGGGTATGCTCAAGGAATTGTTGATGGACAGGGAAGCATGGCGTGCTGCAGTCCGTGGGGTCGCAGAGTTGGACAAGATCCAGAAACTGAACTGAACTAAACACAAATGTAGAATCACCTATATTTTTACATGCCAATATAACGATGCTGGATTTACCACATGATATATTGCATTTCTTTTTCACTTCATGAAAATATGGAAGCTGTTCTTCTACATGAAAGGTGGAATTCTCTCCACCTCATGCATGAAAATCTGGGCGGTGGTTCTCTACCATTAAATGTGGACATATGTATATTTCACATATGAAAACCATGGCACTGAAGATTTGAATCTTCAATCTGAAGATAAGAAGAACCCATATGAAATTTCAATTCTATTTCACAAATGAAAATCTGGACACCACTGTTTCTTCATAGAGAGTGTTTGCATTTCTCAAACATATATCAAAACAAAGAGTTTGTTTGATGAAATATGTAATGTTCTGTATCAGCTGTATCACAACTTAGGTGCAAATTTTCCATCTAGAATTTTGGACTTCTACGGGAGAAAGTCAAGTGGAACTCAAAGGCCTCTTGATGAAAGTGAAAGAGGAGAGTGAAAATGTTGCCTTAAAGCTCAACATTCAGAAAACTAAAACCATAGCATCTGGCCCCATCAGTTCATGGGTAATAGATGGGGAAACAGTGGAAACAGTGTCAGACTTTATTTTGAGGGGCTCCAAAATCACTGTAGATGGTGATTTCAGCCATGAAATTAAAAGACGCTTACTCCTTGGAAGAAAAGTTATGACCAACCTAGATAGCATATTGAAAAGCAGAGACATTACTTTGTCAACAAAGTTCCATCTAGTCAAGGCTATGGTTTTTCCAGTAGTCATGTACGGATGTCAGAGTTGGACTGTGAAGAAAGCTGAGTCCTGAAGAATTGATGCTTTTGAACTGTGGTGTTGGAGAAGACTCTTGAGAGTGCCTTGGACTGCAAGGAGATCCAACCAGTCCATTCAAAAGGAGATCAGTCCTGTTTACTTTGGAAGGAACGATGCTAAAGCTGAAACTCCAGTGCTTTGCCTACCTCTTGTGAAGAGTTGGTTGACTCATTGGAAAAGACTCTTATGCTGGGAGGGATTGAGGGCTGGAGGATAAGGGGAAGACAGAGGATGAGATGGCTGGATGGCATCACCCACTCAATGGACTTGAGTTTGAGTGAATTCCAGGAGTTGGTGATGGACAGGGAGGCCTGGCGTGCTGCAATTCATGGGGTCGCAAAGAGTCAGACACAACTGAGCGACTGAACTGAACTGAACTGATATAGTTCAGTTCAGAATGGAGATTTTACCATAAAAACCTGGAAATCTTATATTTCATACAAAGAACGGGTTCTGCAGCTACAGAAACACCTATGTTTCCTGTTTACCTGTTTCCTGTGTCTTGAATATTAATTTGTGTCTGTATATGTGAGATTGTTGACTCTTTTCTGTATATTTTTCTGCGTGGTTGTGTGTTCTTCCACAGTTGATGAAGAGATGAAGCTGACAGATCACAAGATGTGTAAGAAGAAGAAGGATCTCTCTTCATTTCCAAGACAAACCATTCAACAGCACAGTAAACCAAGTCTGTGTCCTGACCAGTTATGCTGAAGTAGCTGAAGTGGAACATTTGTATGAAGACTTGAAAGACCATCTAGAACTAACATCCAAAAAAAGACATCATTTTCCCCATAGAGGAATGGAATGCAAATGTAGAAAATCAAGAGATACCTGGAATAACAGACAAATTTGGCATTGGAGTGCAAAAGGAATCCAGTCAAAGTCTAACAGAGTTCTTCCAAGAGACCACACAACATATAGCATGCACCCTGGTCCACCAACACAAGAGAAGACTCTACTCATGGATTCACAGTAAGTTCAGGACTGACATCACATTGCAGCCAAAATGGAGAAGCAATATGTAGTCAGCAAAACCAGGATGGTGACCTGACTATGGCTCAAATCATGAATTCCTTATTGCCAAATTCAGACTTAAAATTTTAAAGTAGAGAAAAACATTAGACTATTCAGGTATAACCTACGTCAAATCCCTTAAGAAAGGCTTCCTCAGTGATCAATGCAAAGACATAGAGAAAAATAATAGAATGGGTATGACTTGAAGTCTCTCTAAAAAATTAGAGATACCGAGGAAATATTTCATGCAAAGTTGGTCAAAATAAAAGACAGAAACTTCACGGACCTAATGGAAGCAGAAGATATTAAGAAGAGGTGGCAAGAATACACAGATCAGATCAGTCGCTCAGTCGTGTCCCCATGAATCACAGCACCCCATGCATGCCAGGCCTCCCTGTCCGCACCAAATCCCGGAGTTCACTCAGACTCACGTCCATCGAGTCAGTAACGCCATCCAGCCATCTCATTCTCTGTCCTCCCCTTCTTCTCCTGCCCCCAATCCCTCCCAGCATCAGAGTCTTTTCCAATTAGTCAACTCTTCACATGAGGTGCCCAGAGTACTGGAGTTTCAGCTTTAGCATCATTCCTTCCAAAGAAATCCCAGGGCTGATCTTCAGAATGGACTGGTTGGATCTCCTTGCAGTCCTAGGGACTCTCAAGAGTCTTCTCCAACACCACAGTTCAAAAGCATCAATTTTTCAGCACTCACAGAAGAACTGCACAAAGAAAATACTCATGAACCAGATAGCCAAAATGACCACGCACCTAGAGCCAGACATCTTAGAATGTGAAGTCAAGGAGTCCTTATGAAGCATCCTTATGAACAACGCTTGTGGAATTGATGGAATTCTACTTGAGTTATTTCATAGCTATGGGAATGCTTCATTCAATATGCCAGCAAATTTGGAAAACTCAACAGTGGACACAGAACTGGGAAAGTTCATCCAATTCCATAGACAGGCAATTCCAAAAACTGTTCACACAACCATACAATTGTCCTCATCTAAAACGGAAGCAAAGTAATGTTCAAAATTCTCCAAGCCAGGCTTCAACAGTACATGAACCATGAAATCCCCGATGTTCAAGCTGGATTTAATAAAGGCAGAGGAACTAATAATCAAATATCCAACATGTGTGGGGTTATCAAAGTGACAAGAGAGCTCCAAAGGTGGGGAAAATCTATTTCTTCTTCATTGTTTATACCAAAGCTTTTGACTGTGTGGATCAAAACAAACTGGAAAATTCTTAAAGTGATAGGAATACCGGATCACCTTACCTGCCTCCAGGAAATCTGTTTCAGCTCAAGAAGCAACAGTTAGAACTGAATGTAAAACAACTGAATGCTTCTCAAAAGGAAAAGGGTATGACAAGGCTGCATACTGTCACCCTGCTTATTTAAATTGTATGTAATGTTCACTTCAATAGTTCAGTGGTGTCCAACTCTTTGTGACCCCATGAACCACAGCATGCCAGGCCTCCTTGTCCGTGACCAGCTCCTTGAGTTTACCCACTCATGTCAATTGTGTTGGAGATGCTATCTAACCATCTCATCCTCTGCCATCCCTTTATCTTCCTGCCCTCAATATTTTGAAGTATCAGAAGCTTTTCCATGAGTCAATTGTTTGCATCAGGTGGCCAAAGTATTTCAGTTTCAGCTTCAACATCAATCCTTCCAATGAAAGCCCAGGACTGATCTTCTTTAGGATGTACTCATTGGACCTCCTTGCAGTCCAAGGCACTTTCAAGACTCTCCTCTAACATCACATTTCAAAAGTATCAATTCTTGGTTCTTAACTTTTTTATAGTCCAAATAACACACCCATACATGACTACAGGAAAAACCATAGCCTTGACTAGACAGACCTTTGTTGGCAAACTAATGTTTCTGCTTTTTAATATGTTGTCTAGGTTGGTGATAACTTTCCTTCCAAGGAGTAAGCATTTTTAATTTAATGGCTTCAATCATCATCTGAAGTGATTTGGAGACGCACCACCAAAAATAAATAAATAAATAAAAATTAAAATAATGTCAGGCACTCTTTCCACCATTTCCCATTCTATTTGGCATGAAGTGATGGGGCCAGAGTCCATGATCTTAATTTTTGTAAATGCTGGCATTTAAGCCAAATTGTTCACTCTCCTCATCACTTTAATCAAGAAGCTCTTTAGTTGTTCGTCACTTTCTGCCCTATGTGTGGTGTTGTCTTCGTATCTGACATTATTGATATTCCTTCCAGCAATCTTGCTTCCAGCTTGTGTTTCTTTCAGCCTAGCTTTTCTCATGATGTACTCTACATTTAAGTTAAATAAGTAGGGTGACAATATACAGCCTTGGCATACTCCTTTTCCTATTTGGAACCAAAATGCTGTTCCATCTCCAGCTCCAGCTGTTGCTTCCAGACCTGCATACAAGTTTCTTAGGAGTCAGGTCAGGTGGTCTGGTATTCCCATCTCTTTCAGAGTTTTCCATAGTTTATTGTGATCCACACAGTCAAAGGCTTTGGCATAGTCAAACAAGCAGAAATAGGTATTTTTCTGGAACTCTCTTGCTTTTTTGATGATAGTAGCTGCTGCTGCTGCTATTAAATCACTTCAGTCGTGTCTGACTCTGTGTGACCACATAGACGGCAGCCCACCAGGCTCCCCCATCGCTGGGATTCTCCAGGAAAGAACACTGGAGTGGTTTGCCATTTCCTTCTCCAATACCTGAAAGTGAAAAATGAAGTCGCTCAGTCGTGTCTGACCCTCGGTGGCCCCATGGACTGCAGCCTTCCAGGCTCCTTCATCCATGGGATTTTCCAGGCAGGAATACTGAGGTGGGGGTGCCATTGCCTTGATGTTGGCAATTTGATGTCTGGTTCGTCTGCCTTTTCTAAAACCACTTTAAACATCTAGGACTTCATGGTCACACATATCGAACTCTGGCTTAGAGAATTTTGAGCATTATTTACTAGTGTGTGAGGTGAGCGCAATTGTGCGATAGTTCGAGCATTCTTTGGCATTGGCTTTCTTTGGGATTGGAATGAAAGCTGACTGTTTCCAGTCCTGTGACCACCGCTGAGTTTTCCAAATTTGCTAACATATTGAGTGCAAAACTTTCACAGCATCATCTTTTAGGATTTCTCATAGCTGAACTGGAATTCCATCACCTCCACTGGCTTCGTTAATAGTGATGTTTCCTAAGGCCCACTTGACTTCTCATTCCAGGATGTCTGGCTCTAGGTGAGACTAAGTGATAACACCATTGTGATTATCTAGGTCATGAAAATGTTTTTTGTATAGTTCTTCTGTGTATTCTTGAGACCTCTTAATATCTTCTGCTTCTGATAGGTCCATACCATTTCTGTTCTTTATTGAGGCCATTTTGGCAAGAAATGTTCCCTTGGTATGTCTAATTTTTTGAATAGACTCTAGTCTTTCCCATTCTATTGTTCTCCTCTATTTCTTTGCATTGATTGCTAAGGAAGACTTTCTAACACTCCATGATATTCTTTGTAACTATGCATTGAAATAGATAAATCTTTCCTTTTCTCCTTTGCTTTTGTCTTGTCTTCTTTAACAGTTCTTTGTAAGGCCTTCTCAGACAGCCGCTTTGCTTTTTTTTTTTTTTTTTCCTTTTTCTTTGTGCTGGGGATGGTCTTGATTTCTGTTCCCTGTACAATGTCACAAACCTCCGTCCATAGTTCTTATGTCGTGTACAACACGCTAAATGCCAGGCTTGAAGAAGCACAAGCATGAATCAAGAATTCTGGGAGAAATATCAACAGCCTCAGATATTTAGACGAAATCACTCTTATGGCAAAAAGTGAAGAAATGTAAAGAAGCTCTTGATGAAAATGAAAAAGAGTGAAAAACGTGGTTTAATACTCAACATTCAAAAAGTAAGATCATGATAACTGGTCTCATCATTGCTTAGCAAATGGATGGAGAAACAATGAAAATACCAAAAGACTTTATTTTGGGGGGCTCCAAAATTATTGGAGATTGTGACTGCAGCCATGAAATTAAACGGTACTTACTGTTTGGATGAAAAGCCGGGAACTACCTAGACAACATATTCAAAAACAGAGACATTGTTTGCCAGCAAAGGTCCACCTGGTCAAAGCTATGGTTTTTCCAGAGGTCATGACTGGAAAGACAGCTGAGCATGGAGGAATTGACGCTTTTATTTATTTATTTATTTTTTCGGTGAACAAGGCCCACACTTTATTTTCCGAAGTAGTTTTTATACCTTAAGTTATGCATAGAGGATAATGGGGGAAAGGGTAGAGTCATACAGTAAGCCAGGCTTTCTTCCTGCAAACTTATCACATGCAAAAGTTTAGGTGATTTGCATCATCTTCTGGCCCAGAGGACTGTTAACATTTTAAGATCATTTCTTCAGAAAACTTATTTTTCTCTGAAGGTGATTAGTCAGGTGCCACCATCCAAAAGCATTAGATAAAGTTGCATTCCTATAGGGTAAAGGTATGGTGGGCTACAACAAGAAAAATAATTAACTCAAGGGTCCAAGGTTACAAACATTAAAGCTACTACTTACACCAATTATATTAATAAATACACTGCCAGGGACACAGCAGGTAAGGGATATGGAAACTTAGCAACAAACATTGGCCTAACAAGTGAAAAACCCTTCACCAATACAATTTCTTTCTTTCTTTCTTTTTTTCCTTTTTTTTGAAAATTTTTTTTTTATTTTTTAAACTTTACATAATTGTATTAGTTTTGCCAAATATCAAAATGAATCCACCACAGGTATAAATGTGTTCCCCATTCTGAACCCTCCTCCCTCCCCATACCATCCCTCTGGGTCATCCCAGTGCACCAGCCCCAAGCATCCAGTATCGTGCATCGAAGCTGGACTGGCAACTCGTTTCATATGAAAGGAATTGATGCTTTTAAAATGTGGTGTTGGTGAAGACTCTTGAGAGTCACTTCCACTGCAAGGATGTTAAAGTAAATCAGTCCTGAATATACATTGGAAGCACTAATCCTGAAGCTGAAACTTCAATAGTCTGGCCCTTGATGTGAAGAATGGACTCATTGGACAAGACCCTGATGCTGGGAATCATTGAAGGCAATAAGAGAAGAGGACGACAGAGGATTAGATGGTTAGATGGCATCATCAACTTGATGGACATGAGTTTACAGAGGTTCTGGGTGTTGGTGATAGACACGGACACGTGGCATGCTGCAGTACATGGGGTCATTAAAGTTGAACACGACTGAGAGACTGAACTGAACTGATCTCAAACGTAGAAGTACCTATATTTTTACACGCAAATATAGTGATGCTTGTTTTCCTCCATGATATATCACAGTTTTTATCTCACTTTATGAAAATCTTGAACCTCTTTTTCTTATGTGAAATTTGGACTTGTCCATCGATCATATCTATCTAGATGGTGGTTTTCTACCATTAAATGTGAAGTTCTGGATATTTCACATAGGACAATCTTGGCAATGGTTTCTGAAGATATGGAAAACCCTTATGAAAATGGAATTATCTCTATTGTACAAATGAAAATCTGGGCACCCCTTTTTTTAAGTGAAGTAAGGAGTTTGCTGCATTTCTAATAATATATACCAAAACAAAGGATTGATTCCATGAAGTGGGGAATGGTTTGAATGTACTGCATGAAAACCTAGGTGCTAAGTCTCCATCATGGAACTTGGACTTCTCTATACTTCATATTTCAGCTTAGAATGGAGATTTTCCTATAAGAAAATGGAAATAGCTGTATTTCATATGAAGCACTGGAAACATCTATATTCACTGTTTGCTTATGTTTCCACGTGCCTTAAACATTTGTGTGCCTACCCACATGAGCTTGTTGCCCACGTTTGTGTGATTTTCTGTGTGGATTGTGTCCAACCACAGCTGACAGAAATGAATGTTACAGACCGTGAGATATGGAGCAAGCAGAAGGCTGCACCAGGCATCCACAGAGTGTGGGAGACTGGGCCATGCATCTCTGAGGTCGTCCTGTTCAAGACAGGAATGAGGAAAGAATGGCCAGTGACAACACAGAACAGTGTGTTCACAAATTTGGGTTTACATCAAGAGACATAAAGAAGCTCACAGTGTCTGCTGTGTTGATGTGTGTGTGTACATAAAATGTATGTGGAAGGCTTGAGGACTCATCCAGTGTAAATCCAGTGGTGTGGGGCTTTTAAAGCATAACCTGTGGACCTTTCAGTCTATGATAACTGGGCTGGCCTGTCGAAATGGTGGATATGGCTATAACTGGATCTAAGTCTGTGAAGAGGTGAAGGTCCTTCAGAAAAGAGTAGAGACTGGAAGGAGGAGGAACAGAAAGATAAAATACTGCACTGGAGAAGTTTTCAATATTAGAGGAAGGCTCTGGGATAGTGCTGCCTTGGGTCAGCCCATCAAAAAGCACATTCTCTCTTTACACGTCACAAATAATATCATCATGTGAGACAAATGACATGATAAGGTAGGATTCTTCATTGTGAAAAGACAGACATCCTAGAAGAGAGGAGGTGACCTTCGCTCTGTCCATGGGCTTCTAGCCTATCTGACAGTGCAGAAAGGTGAAGAAATTTCAGAGGTGGGATGTAGACATTTTGCCCTTTGCCGGTTTGTGCCCAAGAGTAAGTGAGGATGGCAAAGTAGAAGGGTGTGAATTCATCTTTTCCTGTGAGAGATCCAAAATTACAGCTTTCTGCTGAATGATCATTGACAGGAGAATGTTGGGTCCCACCAAAAAGAAAAACAACAACAACAACAACAATAAAAAGACATGTCCAAGGCAAAGGAAAAGACCCAACAAGATTGTAGAAGGGGTGAATTTCCATTTAAAATCAATACTTACCAGCCACACTGAGAGTGCTCAATAAAATATTTTGTGAACCTATACCCAAGGAACGCACAAAGACAGAGTCAGAACTGCTTTTGAGTGATTGAGTGTCTCTTGCAGAAGCATGGGTCAGCAATGGCCTAACATGGAAGAGAGGCTCTGTCTGCTACAGACCTTGTTCATGCAGTTTGTGATATAAGCCCTCTCAGAGGAGGTAACCTTTCAACCCACCAAAAAGTGGCCTAGTGCACAATCCACAAATTGCAGGATAATTATTCTAAAGAATTTCTTGTACAGGTAAGGAAGTTTTAGGACCACTAGAGATTTCTCAACCTGCGGATCTGGCAAAGGGATTGAGAACCCTCAGGGAATTTGACTTTGGAGGCCAGTTGATTTAATTATAGAACTTCCACAGGACTGAAACAGACTGTTGGAGGGCACAAACAAAACCTTGTGTCCACCAGGAGCCAAGGGTAAGGGCAGTGTCCCCACAAAAGACTGAGTCAGACTTGCTTGCGAGTGTCTAGGAGTCTCCAGCAGAGGCATGGTCCAAGAATGGGATGCAGCAGGGTGGTGGGCATTGAATACAAGAGTGCCTGCTCAAGTCCTTTTGAAGAAGGTCCCGATTTCTTTCATTACTCATACCATAATTAGGCCTGAACAGGGCCTAGGTTCACTCACAGTCTGTCTCTCCCATCAGGAAGTTTCCACAAGCCTTCTTACCCTTATCCATCAGAGGGCAGACAGAATGAAAACCACAATCGCAGAAAACTAACCAAATTGATCAAATGGATCACAGCCTTGTCTACCTCAATGAAACTATGAGACATGCCATGTAGGGCCACCCAGGATGGATTGAACATGGTGGAGAATTCTGGCAAAATGTGGTTCATTGGAGAAGGGAAATGGAAAAGCACTTCAGTATTCTTGCTTTGAAAACCCCATGAACAATATGATAAGCCAAAAAGATAGGACACTGAAAGGTAAACTCTCCAGGTTTGTCGGTGTCCTCTATGCTTCTGGAAATCACTAAAAAAGAAGAGATGGAGCCAAAGGAAAAACAACACATAATTATGGATATGACTATGGATAAAAGTACAGTTTGATGCTGTAATGAACGATATTTCATAGGAACCTAGAATGCTAGGTCTACGAAGGAAGGTAAATTGGAGTGGTCAAACAGAAGATGACATGTGTGAACATCAGACTTTCAGGATTCAATGAATTAAAATTCACTGCAATGGACGAATATAATTCAGAGGACCATTCAAAAGCCCGACAGTTTATACAAATGCACATTTATATAAACACAGGCATTCCTCTTAATTATTTCAGAGTAGAAAGTGAAACTATGAAGGTGAAGATGTAAATTTAATATTGAAATAAGAGAAATGTAGGAATTTGTTGGCATCACCAACATAAATTTTAATCTACAATATCCTGCATGATCAGGTTCCTACTTGGGAGATCAGTTGTAATTAGTAATTATATGAAAGAAATTATATGTAATTATATGAAAGATGGCTGTTGAGTTGACCTTGAAAGAGAAGTAGTAAATGCATCAGTATTGTTTGCACTGGGAACCATGCCTCCCAGTTGCAGTTTAGGGAAAATATCTTCATGGGCTGACATATTGCTGTATCTAACTGTAAAGGTACAAGGCTGATCATCAGTCAAAATCATGTATCTGCAAAAGAGATATGATGTGGTACTGAGAAACAGAAATAGTCATAGTAACAAAATTCTCCCTGTGACCATTTGCTTGATTGTAGTTGCTCTGTGAATGCTGATGTAAAAAGATCAACAGATTTTAAACATCAGTTTGATCTATCACACTTTGCTCTTTCAGTCTAACTGACATTGATGATGAAGAAAAAAATCACTTTGAGTTGGGACACTTGCACTAGCAACTATGTGGCTTGTAGAAGAATTTCGTATGAAAGACACACTTAGAATTGTGAAGGCTGAAAATACACACTCTCCTCTAGTTTCGGGAAGAATCCAGGAGATATGATCATCCACATTACTCCTTCCTTTAGCATGCTTCATCTTGTAATCTCAAACTAATGAAGGTACTGGAGAGATATTTTTAGTGCCAACTCTTCTTTCCATTCTTAGTAAAACTTGGGGATAGTATCGCTTAACATTTGGATTATGAGATAACTTCAACTAAAACCAAAGAAGAACATTATTAGTGACCTTTCAAAACAAGGTAAAATAGAGAAACAGCCAGACTCAAAATATTGTTCCTTTAAACATACAAAGATAATAGCCTCAAATAATACACCTCCACTAATAGTTTTAAATATTTAAATATCTGAATTATTTCCTCATGTAACAATATATTATATATCCACACCATATACTCCTTTAAGTGCTTCAGGATTTCTCTCTGGTTCCAAGTTGCTAGGGGAACTTAAAACTTAAATTTGTTACACTTAAAATGTCTTAATATCCAGCTCTTCTCAACTTGAGAAGAATAGAAAAATATTTCAGCAGCATATTATCTCAATTTTAAAGTTAGTTTTAGCTACCTTTGTTAACACAGTTAAACTGTCACTATATTTTAAAAATATATATTTCCTATAATAATTGAAATTTATGGAGTGCCTTACTCAAAACAGAGACTTCTTTTTCTCCTGCCAGACGGTCAGCTAGTGAAGCAGATCTTTGAAAAAGCCATCACATTTTACAGGTGCTTGGAGTTTTGGAACCCTGGTGGTGTCAGTTTTTCTGAGAAACCAGCAATCACAGGCAGAAATGATATGGCGCTAATGCGATCATCTTCTAGCTTGTGGTGGCAGAAGCATGGGTGGTAGTTCTGGCTAGTCTTTTCTATCATCTGATAGTAGGTCTTAGTATGTGGCAAGAGGGGAAAATTCAATACTCTCACCACCTCGCTGGGTGACTTGAGCCCTAAGGTCCTGCTTCTTTGTCAGTTTGGGAATTTTCAAAAGCCATTCCTTTCTACACACCTTGTCATCACAGATCCAACATTCCGTCTCCACATAGTCAAAAACCAACCCTCCCAGGCTGGCTTTCTAACCTCATGTTTCATCTTCCAGGCCCTATGCACACTACTTGACCTGCATTGCAGTTTGGGGGATGCAGGACCACACAACACATTCTCTATTTGATTCTCACTCTAGACAAACTAAATGTCATCATCTTCTTCACCTTGCTTCCTTTCAGTCAAAAGAAATTTAAGTTTAGTGAGGTGACTTATCTGAATCCTCAATCTATTCCTTGCTTCTCCAAATCCTAACCCAGGACACATATTTGTTTCTATTTGTCTCATCCTCCTTCTCCCATCTTCCCTCCATTCTTCCCAGTTATGTCTACTTTTCATATAGTCTCTCTTAAGCAAGATCGTCTGCTAATATTCATTTGATGCTCTGGAGGAACTGTTGCCTTTATAGAAGGGTTATTTGTGATGCTTCCATGGAGAGAGTTGCACTCAATGTGCTCTTTTATTTTCTGTCAAATCAGAAGTTTTGATTTCCTTTCTAGGCAAACTAGGTAATTCTTTTAGACATGCTGGTGAAACAACAAATTTGCTTGACATAAATTAATCTGTCTGATGGGAGGCTACATACATACTCACATAATTGGTACTTCACTAACATGAACATTCCAATAAGCACATTTATTTTTCCTAAAATTTCTGCTAATGAGAAATTCTCATCAACATGAGGAAACATAGTTCTTTTCCAGATAAGTGATGGTACAGGAATTTTTCTCAAAATCAGTCAGTTCCTGAAAATATCTAGCTATTTATCAAAATGTCCTGACGTTTTCCCAGAGCACAGATTCATTCTGTCCTGGAAACTTAGTTGTTTTACAGAGGTGTCAAAGGCCAGAGACTGGCATGATAATAATTTAATTCTTGTATAAGAAGGTGGCAAATGCCCAGGAACGTAAAAATATGTAGATGATAGCTTGAAAAAGAGAGACTGAGGAAAAAAAAAATATATATATATATATATATATAAAAGAGAACAGGCAGGTATAGTTAGTCGTACTCATGTAATATTAATAGGTAAACCTTAAATTGAGTTTGGATCATAGAAAAAAGCAAGGGGGCTTCATAAAGTCATCTACATCTACTTTATTATCTCTTACTGGCTTAGACTGTGTGTGAAAATGAGGTCATTCAGTCGTGTCTGACTCTTTGTGACCCCATGGACTGTAGCCTACCATTTCCTTCTCCTGGGGATCTTCCAAACCCAGGTACCAAACTGGTTCTGCCCCATTGCAGGCAGATGCTTTATCATCTGATACACCAGGGAAGACCTTTGACTGTGAGGGTCACAACAAATTGTGGAAAATTCTTAAGGAGATAAGAATACCAGACTACTGTCCCTGTTTCCACGGAAGGCTGGAGGCAAGTCAAGACACAGGAGTTGGAATTGGACAAAGAACAATGAACTGGTACAAAATAGGGAAGGAAATGCTGTGCTATGCTAAGTCACTTCAGTCGTGTCCGACTCTATGTGACCCCATAGACGGCAGCCCACCAGGCTTCCCCTTCCCTGGGATTCTCCAGGCAAGAACACTGGAGTGGGTTGCCACTTCCTTCTCCAGGAAATGGAGAAGGAAATACATCAAGGCTATATATTTTCATCCAGCTTATTTGACTTATGTGCAGAGTACTTCATGGAAAGTAACTTGCTGAAAGAATCTGAAGTGGGAAACAAAATTACTGTGAGAAGTATGAATAACCTTAGTTTTAAGATGACAACATATAAATGGCTGAAAAACACTAGGAACTAAAGGTGAAAGGAGAAATTGAAAAAGCTGAATTAAAACTCAATACAAAAACAGACACAAAACATAAGATCATGGAATTTGGCCCCATCATTTTGAGATATTTTAATGAGATACAATTGAATTAGTGACAGGTTTCACTTTCTTGATCTCTGATATGACTGCGTGATGTGACTGAAGCCATGAAACAAAAAGGCACTTGCCCATTGGATGAAAAGCTATGACCAATCTCAAAACCATATTACAAAGCTGAGAGATTATTGAAAAAGGCCTGAATGGTCAAAGTTGATTTTCAGGAGTAATGTATGGAGGAGTGAGCAGGAACACAAGAACTGACTGCCAAAATATAGATGCTTTACAACAGAAGGGCTAGAGAAGACATGTTGAGAATGGAGTTCAAACTAATAAAGTGTGAAGGAAATGATTTCAGATTATTCTCAGGAGGACTGATGCTGCACATGAAGAGCCAATATATCAGCCTCTTGAAGCCAAGAGCAAAATCACTGGGAAGAAACTGATGCTGGGAAAGATTGAGCACAGGAGAAGAAGGAAACGACAGAGGGTGAGATGGCTGAAAAGCATTGTTGACTCAAAGGTCATGGGTTCGAATACAACTCTGAGAGATTTGAATGGCAGGTGAGCCCTGGGTTCTTGCTGTACATGGAGTCACAAGAGTCTGACAAGTCTGAGTGACTGAACAACATCAAAAAGTTAGAACTGGCAATGCTTGGGACATGGTTCAGATTGCATGTTAAGTCTGTCATTGTAATTGGAATGATAAGTGAGATTTGGGACATTTAGAAAGAACACAGCTCTTGTCAGTTTCCTTGTTTTCCTCCCTCATATTGTACTTCCCACAATGTCTTTTTAAAGCTTCCCAGAGAAGGAGAACACCGGCGGTGTCATATGATATCCTGAGATGGAAACCTTATCCCACCTGCCACTTGGATCTATAAGCTTGGCCTTAGGCAGAAGCAGACATTGTCTGTAAATACCTGGTAGAGCTGTCCATCTTCTGATGTGTTAACAGGAATGGTATGTGATCTTAAGGGTTATCTCTAAGTTAAGCACACTTATAGCTTCTCAATCAACCTCTCTTATCCTGGGAGAAGCATCTTTGAGTTGTTTATCCTAGTTGCCCTTAGGAATGCTTACAAGGGGTTCCATTACTGAGCATGGAAGTATGTAGGAGACTGGATCCATTTTTGACTTTTACGCTTGGCTTCTGTGTAAATAGACCATTCCTCTTAATGTCAGTTTTTGACTTCAGATAAAGGTTGAGGATTGTGGAAATGTGTGAATGCGTGTGAATGTCCCATAAAACTGAGGACATGGAGTACACAGTTTTCCTCTTTGAATCAGATCTCAAGGCTTCTGGCTTAATAGATTTGTACTATCGGTGCATCTCAAATATTCATAAAATGTTTATATGATGACTGCCACACAGATTTGAAGCTGGAACTCCTGTATTGTCATCATCTTAGTAGTGTAGTTGGGCTTGGACATTTAAGGTATTATGTAAGAAGTATGTGGGCTATGTTATAACTTCCTTCTATTTTAACTGTCTGTCAGATACTCTTGGGAAGGGGGAAATCAATGTCGACCATGTGGGAATAGAATTATAGATTTCATCCTTAGGTTCTTTGATGCCTAAGAGTATTCTTTGTTATTGGTGAGTGTCCAGCCTCCTGTAGGAAGGTTGTATCCTATTATAGGAAGGCCTGGTTGAAACTTCAGGCATCTACTGAGCCTTCTCTGGTACTGCCATATTAGCAGGTTTGTGTTTTGTTATTGCCAGACAAAATAAACATCTAAGGTCCCATTAAATTTTTGCTAGGTGATTGGGAGAGTACCATAGTTTGTACAAAAGTTAGGATGGAGTAGCTTGGTTATTACTGAAATGCTTTCAACTTCTGAAACTCAGCCAGTTGTCTTGAGCTTTTTGGCATTTATTATTATTATTATGTTTATTTTTTACTTTACAATATTGTATTGGTTTTGCCATACATCATGTGTCTGCCAAGGGTGTACATGTGTTCCCCATCCTGAACCCTCCTTCTAGTTCCCTCCCCATACCATCCCAGTGGTCATCCCAGTGCACCAGCCCCAAGCTTCCTGTATCCTGCATCAAACCTAGACTGGCAATTCATTTCTTATATGATATTATACATGTTTCAATTTGAATTCATTCTAATGAGGTGGATGAAACTGGAGCCTATTATACAGAGTGAATTAAGCCAGAAAGAAGGACACCAACACAGTATGCTTCTAAGTCACTTCAGTCATGTCCGACTCTGTGTGACCCCATAGACAGCAGCCCACCAGGCTCCGCCATCCCTGAGATTCTTCAGGCAAGAATCCTGGAGTGGATTGCCATTTCTTTCTCCAATGCATGAAGGTGAAAAGTGAAAGTGAAGTCTCTCCATCGTGTCTAATTCTTAGCGATCCCATAAACTACAGCCTACCAGGCTCCTCCCTCCATGGGATTTTCCAGGCAAGAGTACTGGAGTGGGGTGCCATTGCCTTCTCCACAGTATACTAAGGCATATATATGGAATTTAGAAAGATGGTAATGACAACCCTGTATGTGAGACAGGAAAAGAGACACAAATGTATAGAACAGTCTTTTGGACTCTGTGGGAGAGGGAGGGGAGGGATGATTTGAGTGGGCATTTTAATTTGTGCCTCTTTATATTTTTGAATTAGCCATTTCTTCAGCCGAAATCTCTAACATAAAAGTCCAAAGGAGAACCTAGACATACACTCACAAACACATTTTTAATCTGATGTGCACACACACACACAAGCACAGTCTCAGTCTTATATACTCAAAACACAATTATGAAAGGAAAATAAAACCAAAGGACTCACAGAAGGAAACCTACGAACTGCACAGAGTTCTCTGATATTTGTTTTTAGGCTTAAGGTTGGAAGTTATTTTGTAGTTGAATGATTTCAGTCTAGTGACATTTTAAGTCAGAATGCTTTGCTATACATAACGTTGTTCTGGATCCCATGGGATCTTAGAATATTTTGCATGTAAAACTTCTGTGATTTGCTAAAATGAAAATAATGCAGGGTAACAATGTGGAAGTCATTTTGACCTCGTTAGGCCCTGCAGTTACAATTTTGCTTGTTATATTTTAAGCATCCAATTTCATCCTCTAACCTTCTCCATCCAATATTTCTACTTTTTGCCTCAATTTGCTGTATTTACCTCACTTACATTTTTGTTTTTACTTTTACAATTTTCAGTTCAGTTCAGTTCAGTTAAGTCTCTCAGTCATGTCCGATTCTGCAACCCCATAAATCGCAGCAGGCCAGGACTCCCTGTCCATCACCAACTTCCAGAACTCATTCAAACTCACATCCATCGAGTTGGTGATGCCATCCAGCCATCTCATCCTCTGTCGTTCCCTTTTCCTCCTGCCCTAAATCCCTCCCAGCATCAGAGTCTTTTCCAATGAGTCAACCCTTCCCATGAGGTGGCTAAAGTACTGGAGTTTCAGCGTTAGCATCATTCCTTCCAAAGAACACACAGGGCTGATCTCTTTTAGGATGGACTGGTTGGATCTCCTTGCAGTCCAAGGGACTCTCAAGAGTCTTCTCCAACACCACAGTTCAAAAACATCAATTCTTTGGCTCTCAGCTTTCTTCACAGTCCAGCTCTCATTTCCATACATGGCCACTGGAAAAACCATAGCCTTGACTAGATGGACTTTTGTTGGCAAAGTAATGTCTCTATTTTTCAATATGCTCTCTGGGTTGGTCCAAACTTTCCTTCCAAAGAGTAAGTGTCTTTTAATTTCATGACTGCAGTCACCATCTGCAGTGATTTTGGAGCCCCCAAAAATAAAGTCTGACACTGTTTCCACTGAAACCGTTTCCATTGTTTTACAATGAAAGTCTGAATCTGTTTCCATTGTTTTACAATTTTAGGCACCAATTATAAGGTAAATGCATAAAGGAAAGAAAATTTGAATTCATGTACAATGTTTCCCTAATGTATTGAGCTATTTTCTTTATTCTTTTGAGAATTAAAGACACCAATATGTTGAAGCCATCTGGGAATTGATCATCAAGGTAAAGGATCATTTACCAGGCTTCTTTTGATCAGACAATTGAAGTACAGTTTACTAATATGCTCTCATGAAGGAACAAAAACAGCAGCTTTTCAACATGATATGTTGAATATCCTTATCCATGCCTCTTCCAAGTTATGACAGAGGATGACATGAATTAATCCTGTTCTTTTTGAGAAGGACCTGCCACTCAAAGCAGAGCATGAAAAGAAGATAAAAGGGACTGAGAAGGATTAGTCAGTACAAGGCAATGAAATGGAAGATGGAATTGCCTTTAAGGTGATATTGTACAAAGCATGCAAATTTGACTACATAGTAAGACACCTGAAATTTAAAACAAGGCTATTGGACTTTGGTCTTGAAATGATTACTAAGGACACCAATTTCAATACCTCTTACAATGGCTCCAAAATGCTCACCTCTCTAAAGCATAGTATTCTCTCTTACATTTAGCAAAACATTTCAGTGAAAGAAAAAGAGTGTGATTTTTCTACCACTCCCTTAACTACACAGATATTCGACAGATTTCACTGTCCGTTAGCTGCAAGAATGAGAACGTTGAACTTAGCTTGGTGTTGTCCTATGGGGGTTACCATACCAAAACAGGGACATGACTTGATGTTCCCACTGCCATCTGAAGGAATGACCACAAATTTGAGATTGCCAATATTTCTAGGTAGTCTTCATGACAGTGTGGATAGTCCAACAAGCAGGGACTCTGTTCAGAGTATTTCAAACTGAAATATATTTAGGATCCACCATTGATTTTGATCCTTGCTTACTCCATGACTTTTCTAGATTATTAAAATAAATGATTCCTTTTCTTCTTCTCCTCCCACCCCTTTGGATACATGTCTCTGTAACTACTACTGCATTTTAGGGAACTGTGGCCTGAAACAACATGCTTAGAATGGGTTATTGTAGACTGTAAATTTCATAAAAGCAGCAATCATTTTATAATTTGAATTCCCACATTTAACATTCATGTAAATACAATAAATAGGTATCAACTTGTAATAATTTCTCAGCAAATAGGAAAGGTGAATTATGATAAGTGCACGTTATAGGATGCTGTTAAGTAATGTGTAGAGCATTGATTGGTTATTACATTTCTTTATTGATAATTTAGTAAGTGCTTAAAATGTGTCATTTGCAGGCTCTAAGTTTCACCTGATGTGAAAGATACATTAAAAAATGAGAGTAGACATAAAACACATTGAAGACATGATATCTGCCCTCACCTTGGTAGGAGGGCAAACAGAAGTTCCTTCCAACCCCAAGAAAGAATTGAGGCAAAAATCTGAGAAGGGTCTTAGCATGACTGAAAATAGTTTGTGTGATTGTAGCTCCAGAAGAGAAAGATAATGAAATTACTAAGGAAAATATATCATGTCTTCAAAGAACTTGTTGACCATGCTGATGTGCTGCAAACACCATCAGGAATGTATCTGTCTCTGTGGGGACAGATAAGCAACATTGAAACATGTCTTAGGAAATATAGAGTGGATCTTGGTGTCAGGAAATAAAGGCATGCCTTAAGGACAGTAGAGCAGAAATAACCCTACAGCATACCACCTGTAAACTATATATCTTGTGCTTACCATGGGACAATCACTGATTATGTCATGTTATCTTTGGTACACAGTCATGGTATAATGGTGATCATGATTTTGGACATGCTACACTGTCTATATTTCAAGGATGAAATGACTTTCTATAATGAAGAAAATCTGCTGTCTAACCTTTTAAGACTCTACCAGTAACTAATAGAATATAAGGTAACTGTGAACACACTAAGGTACATCCTGTGTATTTCCATTTTTCTGATTTTATTTGCATCTCTTCCTTCACCCATGCCATCCTAATTGAGCCACCCATTCATTTCAGCAGGGATGATTTCAGAAATCACTTTACATCCATTATCTATTTTCCCTTGGGTCTCTCTCTTTTTTTTTTTTTTTTTTTGCTTACAAACATTAGATCAGGTGTCATTTACCTAGGATGCATAACAAATTTTGTCTTGAACTGTAGAGTTTATAAAACCGTGCAGTAAAATAGCCAGCCATTTGAACTAAAGCATAATTTTACGCTTCATTGTTTGAAAATAGAAAATGAAACTATGAAGATGAATATGTAAATTTATTGTTGAAATGCAAGAATTTTAGGTATTTGTTGACATCTCCCAATATAAAGTTCAATCTTCTTTAGGCTCCATAATCTGACACTTATTTGATAGGTCAGTTTTAATTAGCATAGTTTTCATCTGATGATGATTGTTGATCAGTTGACTTGAAAGAGAGGAGGCAGATGTATAAGCGATCATTGACATTGAGGACCATGAGTTGCCTGTCTCTTGCAGGATAGGAAAAGGGCTGTCATGTGGTGACATATTGCTATATGTGACTGGAAATTTAGAAGATTCCACCATCAGTCTGGAATAACTGCTTTGTAATGGAGACACAATGTGGTTTTGAGAAGTAGATGTAGTTGTAGTAGCGAAGTCCTCAACGTGGCCATTTACCTGAGTGTAGCTGCTATGTGAGTGCCAATTAAAAATGCTCAGTGTTTTAAAAACAGCAGGTTGATCTACTACAATCTGGTCTGTTTGTCTAAGTGATATTGGTGATGGGGAAGGTAAGTCACATGGACTTACAGCGCTTGTATTAGCAAATATCTGGCTGCTATGAGGCTTTGGTATGTATGGCACATTTAAAGTTCTGGAGGCTGAAAATGCACTCTCTCCACTCGTTTCTCAAAGAAAGTCAGAGTTATGATCATCTTTGTTGACCCTTGCGTTAACATACGTCTTGTTATCTTGAACTAATGAAGATATTAGAGACACATTGTTAATTCCAAGTCTTCTTTGCATTCTTACTAAAAGTTGGGGATGGCCTGTTTGGAATTTGATTTATAGTAGGTTTGTAACTAAAATCAAAGAAAAACTTATTTAGTTTCTTTATAAACCAAGGTAAAACTGACAATCAAAGCTAAGCTATAAAAAATTATTCCTTTAATGACACCAATCAAATAGCATCAAATAAAACACCTCCATTAGTAGTTTTAACAGGTAATATGTTAAAAGCAATTATGCTCAACTAAGAATATGTTGTATATATACAGTAAATACCACTTTAAGTGGCTTCAGGACTTGTATCTGGTTTAATATTGCTAGGAAAGTTTCTTAAACATCCAATATTTTAACCTCCAGCCGTTCTCAACTTCAAAACAAAACTTTTTTAAAAAAATTTACTATCTCAATTTCTTTCTTTCTTTCTTTTTTTTTTACATTTCACGTGTTTCAATGCCATTCTCCCAAAACTTCCCACCCTCTCCCTCTCCCACAGAGTCCATAAGACTGCTCCATACATCAGTGTCTCTTTTGCTGTCTCGTATACAGGGTTATCATTACCATCTTTCTAAATTCCATATATATGCGTTAGTATACTGTATTTATGTTTTTCCTTCTGGCTTACTTCACTCTGTATAATAGGCTCCAGTTTCATCCACCTCATTAGAACTGACTCAGATGTATTCTTTTTAATGGCTGAGTAATACTCCATTGTGTATATGTACCACAGCTTTCTTATCCATTCATCTGCTGATGGACATCTAGGTTGCTTCCATGTCCTGGCTATTATAAACAGTGCTGCGATGAACATTGGGGTACACGTGTCTCTTTCCCTTCTGGTTTCCTCAGTGTGTATGCCAAGCAATGGGATTGCTGGATCATAAGGCAGTTCTATTTCCAGTTTTTTAAGGAATCTCCACACTGTTCTCCATAGTGGCTGTACTAGTTTGCATTCCCACCAACAGTGTAAGAGGTTCCCTTTTCTCCACACCCTCTCCAGCATTTATTATTTGTAGACTTTTGGATCGCAGCCATTCTGACTGGCGTGAAATGGTACCTCATAGTGGTTTTGATTTGCATTTTTCGGATAAGGAGTGATGTTGAGCATCTTTTCATGTGTTTGTTAGCCATCTGTATGTCTTCTTTGGAAATGTCTATTTAGATCTTTGGCCCATTTTTTGATTGGGTCATTTATTTTTCTGGAGTTGAGCTGTAGGAGTTGCTTGTATATTTTTGAGATTAGTTGTTTGTCGGTTACTACATTTGCTATTATTTTCTCCCATTCTGAAGGCTGTCTTTTCACCTTGCTAATAGTTTCCTTTGATGTGCAGAAGCCTTTAAGTTTAATTAGATCCCATTTGTTTATTTTTGCTTTGATTTCCAATATTCTGGGAGGTGGGTCATAGAGGATCCTGCTGTGATGTATGTCAGAGAGTGTTTGCCTATGTTCTCCTCTAGGAGTTTTATAGTTTCTGGTCTTACGTTGAGATCTTTAATCCATTTTGAGTTTATTTTTGTATATGGTGTTAGAAAGTGTTCTAGTTTCATTCTTTTACAAGTGGTTGATCAGATTTCTCAGCACCACTTGTTAAAGAGATTGTCTTTAATCCACTGTATATTCTTGCCTCCTTTGTCAAAGATAAGCTGTCCATATGTGCGTGGATTTATCTCTGGGCTTTCTATTTTGTTCCATTGATCTATATTTCTGTCTTTGTGCCAGTACCATACTGTCTTGATAACTGTGGCTTTGTAGTAGAGCCTGAAGTCAGGTAGGTTGATTCCTCCAGTTCCATTTTTCTTTCTCAAGATCGCTTTGGCTATTCGAGGTTTTTTGTATTTCCATACAAACTGTGAAATTATTTGTTCTAGCTCTGTGAAGAATAATGTTGGTAGCTTGATAGGGATTGCATTGAATCTATAAATTGCTTTGGGTAGTATACTCATTTTCACTATATTGATTCTTCCAATCCATGAACATGGTATATATCTCCATCTATTAGTGTCCTCTTTGATTTCTTTCACCAGTGTTTTATAGTTTTCTATATATAGGTCTTTAGTTTCTTTAGGTAGATATATTCCTAAGTATTTTATTCTTTTCGTTGCAATGGTGAATGGAATTGTTTCCTTAATTTCTCTTTCTGTTTTCTCATTATTAGTGTATAGGAATGCAAAGGATTTCTGTGTGTTGATTTTATATCCTGCAACTTTACTATAATCATTGATTAGTTCTAGTAATTTTCTGGTGGAGTCTTTAGGGTTTTCTATGTAGAGGATCATGTCATCTGCAAATAGTGAGAGTTTTACTTCTTCTTTTCCAATGTGGATTCCTTTTATTTCTTTTTCTGCTCTGATTGCTGTGGCCAAAACTTCCAAAACTATGTTGAATAGTAATGGTGAAAGTGGGCACCCTTGTCTTGTTCCTGACTTTAGAGGAAATGCTTTCAATTTTTCACCATTGAGGATAATGTTCGCTGTGGGTTTGTCATATATAGCTTTTATTATGTTGAGGTATGTTCCTTCTATTCCTGCTTTCTGGAGAGTTTTTATCATAAATGGGTATTGAATTTTGTCAAAGGCTTTCTCTGCATCTATTGTGATAATCATATGGTTTTTGTTTTTCAATTTGTTAATGTGGTGTATTACATTGATTGATTTGCGGATATTGAAGAATCCTTGCATCCCTGGGATAAAGCCCACTTGGTCATGGTGTATGATCTTTTTAATGTGTTGTTGGATTCTGATTGCTAGAATTTTGTTAAGGATTTTTGCATCTATGTTCATCAGTGATATTGGCCTGTAGTTTTCTTTTTTTGTGGCATCTTTGTCAGGTTTTGGTATTAGGGTGATGGTAGCCTCATAGAATGAGTTTGGAAGTTTACCTTCCTCTGCAATTTTCTGGAAGAGTTTGAGCAGGATAGGTGTTAGCTCTTCTCTAAATTTTTGGTAGAATTCAGCTGTGAAGCCGTCTGGACCTGGGCTTTTGTTTGCTGGAAGATTTTTTATTACAGTTTCAATTTCCATGCTTGTGATGGGTCTGTTAAGGTTTTCTATTTTTTCCTGGTCGAGTTTTTGAAAGTTGTACTTTTCTAAGAATTTGTCCATTTCTTCCTCGTTGTCCATTTTATTGGCATATAATTGTTGATAATAGTCTCTTATGATCCTTTGTATTTCTGTGTTGTCTGTTGTGATCTCTCCATTTTCATTTCTAATTTTATTGATTTGATTTTTCTCCCTTTGTTTCTTGATGAGTCTGGCTAATGGTTTGTCAATTTTATTTATCCTTTCAAAGAACCAGCTTTTGGATTTGTTGATTTTTGCTATGGTCTCTTTTCTTTCTTTTGCATTTATTTCTGCTCTAATTTTTAAGATTTCTTTCCTTCTACTAACCCTGGGGTTCTTCATTTCTTCCTTTTCTAGTTGCTTTAGGTGTAGAGTTAGGTTATTTATTTGACTTTTTTCTTGTTTCTTGAGGTGTGCCTGTATTGCTATGAACTTTCCCCTTAGGACTGCTTTTACTGTGTCCCACAGGTTTTGGGTTGTTGTGTTTTCATTTTCAATCGTTTCTATGCAAATTTTGATTTCTTTTTTGATTTCTTCTGTGATTTGTTGGTTATTCAGCAGCGTGTTGTTCAGCCTCCATATGTTGGAATTTTTAATAGTTTTTCTCCTGTAATTGAGATCTAATCTTACTGCAGTGTGGTCAGAAAAGATGCTTGGAATGATTTCTATTTTTTTGAATTAACCAAGGCTAGCTTTATGGCCCAGGATGTGATCTATCCTGGAGAAGGTTCCATGTGCGCTTGAGAAAAAGGTGAAATTCATTGTTTTGGGATGAAATGTCCTATAGATATCAATTAGGTCTAACTGGTCTATTGTATCATTTAAAGTTTGTGTTTCCTTGTTAATTTTCTGTTTAGTTGATCTATCCATAGGTGTGAGTGGGGTATTAAAGTCTCCCACTATTATTGTGTTATTGTTAATTTCTCCTTTCATACTTGTTAGCATTTGTCTTACATACTGCGGTGCTCCCGTGTTGGGTGCATATATATTTATAATTGTTGTATCTCCTTCTTGGATTGATCCTTTGATCATTATGTAGTGACCTTCTTTGTCTCTTTTCACAGCCTTTGTTTTAAAGTCTATTTTATCTGATATGAGTATTGCTACTCCTGCTTTCTTTTGGTCCCTATTTGCATGGAAAATCTTTTTCCAGCCCTTCACTTTCAGTCTGTATGTGTCCCCTGTTTTGAGGTGGGTCTCCTGTAGACAACATATGTAGGGGTCTTGTTTTTGTATCCATTCAGCCAGTCTTTGTCTTTTGGTTGGGGCATTCAACCCATTTACGTTTAAGGTAATTACTGATAAGTATGATCCCGTTGCCATTTACTTTATTGTTTGGGGTTCGAATTTATACACCATTTTTGTGTTTCCTGTCTAGAGAATATCCTTTAGTATTTGTTGTAGAGATGGTTTGGTGGTGCAGAATTCTCTCAGCTTTTGCTTGTCTGAGAAGCATTTGGTTTCTCCTTCATACTTGAATAAAATCCTTGCTGGGTACAATAATCTGGGCTGCAGGTTATTTTCTTTCATCATTTTAAGTATGTCTTGCCATTCCCTCCTGGCTTGAAGAGTTTCTATTGAAAGATCAGCTGTTATCCTTATGGGATTTCCCTTGTGTGTTATTTGTTGTTTTTCCCTTGCTGCTTTTAATATTTGTTCTTTGTGTTTGATCTTTGTTAATTTGATTAATATGTGTCTTGGGGTGTTTCGCCTTGGGTTTATCCTGTTTGGGATTCTCTGGGTTTCTTGGACTTGGGTGATTATTTCCTTCCCCAGTTTAGGGAAGTTTTCAACTATTATCTCCTCAAGTATTTTCTCATGGTCTTTCTTTTTGTCTTCTTCTTCTGGAACCCCTATGATTTGAATGTTGTAGTGTTTAATATTGTCCTGGAGGTCTCTGAGATTGTCCTCATTTCTTTTAATTCGTTTTTCTTTTATTCTCTCTGATTCATTTATTTCTACCATTCTATCTTCTAATTCACTAATCCTATCTTCTGCCTCTGTTATTCTACTATTTGTTGCCTCCAGAGTGTTTTTAATTTCATTTATTGCATTATTCATTATATATTGACTCTTTTTTATTTCTTATAGGTCCTTGTTAAACCTTTCTTGCATCTTCTCAATCCTTGTCTCCACGCTATTTATCTGTGATTCCACTTTAATTTCAAGATTTTGGATCAATTTCACTATCATTATTCGGAATTCTTTATCAGGTAGATTCCCTATCTCTTCCTCTTTTGTTTGGTTTGGTGGGCATTTATCCTGTTCCTTTATCTGCTGGCTATTCCTCTGTCTCTTCATCTTGTTTAAATTGCTGAGTTTGGGGTGTCCTTTCTGTATTCTGGCAGTTTGTGGAGTTCCCTTTATTGTGGCTTTTCCTCACTGTGTGTGGGTTTGTACAGGTGGCTTGTCAAGGTTTCCTGGTTAGGGAAGCTTGTGTCGGTGTTCTGATGGGTGGAGCTGTATTTCTTCTCTTTGTTCAGTCGCGCTGTGGGGAGGGAGGGAGGGATGCTGCAAACAAATAACACTGGCGTGCGCTCGCAGTGCCTCAGACACACTGGATCTGCCCCCGCTCACGGCGCGTGTAGCCTCCCTGCCCACACTGCTCGGGCTCTAGGTTGTTCCTCCGGGAACAATCCGAGGCTGGCCCTGGGTTGCATGTACCTCCCTGGTCCAAGCCGCTCAGGTTCAGGCACTCGGGTAGTCCTCAGAGGCGCAGACTCAGTTGGGCCTGAGTTTTGTGCTCTTCCCAGGTCCGAGCAGCTCAAGTGATGAGGTGTTTGGCGAGCGCCAATGCTGCGACTTATCGCCTCCCGCCACTCGGTTATCTGGGCGTAAAACCAGCGCACCTTCTCAGGCAGATGTTAACCGTCCAGACCCCCAAAAAGTTTTAGTTAGCAAAGAAGCCTGCTTACAGTTTTATAGATTATGTCTCTCTGGGGCTGCGATTGCCCCCTTCTGGCTCTGGCTGCCTGTCACCGGAGGGGGAAGGTCTGCAGCCGGCTATCTCTGTTCAATTCTTTGTTCCGTGCACGGGCCTGGCGGTGTCTTAAGTTGGGGCTGGCTTTTCGCGTGGTAGATATCCCACAGTCTGGTTTGCTAGCCCAGATTATTTCGCTCAGATAGTGCTCAGGGTATTCAGGCCAGATTCTTACTCTAAGCGATGCAGCCCACGCTGCGCCTCCCTGCCCAGCCCCCACTTGCTAATGGCGCGTGCAGGCGTCTACGCTGCTTCTCCTTTGGGGGAGTTACCATAGGACTCGCAATCTTCGAGTTTTAATTGTTTATTTGTTTTTTCTTCCTGTTATGTTGCCCTCTGTGCTTCCAAAGCTCGGCACAGATTCGGCAGTGAGAAGGTTTCCTGGTGTTTGGAAACTTCTCTCTTTTTAAGACTCCCTTCCCGGGACGGAACTCCGTCCCTCCCTCTTTTGTCTCTTTTTTTGTCTTTTATATTTTTTCCTACCTCCTTTCGAAGAGTTGGGTTGCTTTTCTGGGTGCCTGATGTCCTCTGCCGGCATTCAGAGGTTGTTTTGTGGAATTTACTCGACGTTTAAATGCTCTTTTGATGAATTTGTGGGGGAGAAAGTGTTCTGCCTGTCCTACTCCTCCGCCATCTTGGCTCCTCCTCCCTATCTCAATTTCAAATTCGTTTTAGCTACATATGTGAACATGCTTTCTAGGTCACATGATTTAATCTTATGTATTGCTAATAAGTGAAATTTTTGGAATACCTTGCTCAAAAGAGAGATGTTTTCTTCCAGAAAGTCCGCTTGTGAAGCAGATCTTTGAAAAGTTTGTTGCTTTTTATTAAACCCATAAAGGTTAACCTGTCAAACTAAACTTTTCATACTGTTGGTTTCAAATATTCTGAAAGGCTCCTTTCTTTTCAAGACCTTTTTCAAAAGTTCTTCACTGATCACTATACATACACCACTCTCATCCTACCTAATAGATTCCAGCTGATAATTTGCAACTATACTCCAAAGTTTTGTGGAAATGTGAAAGAAAATCATTCAGCTCATCTGTTTCAGAGACAGAATTTGTGTAGCATAGCCTTTTTATCACAAGATCCTCAGACAAAGCCTGAAAAGCATATTCTTCAGTCATATATCTCAAAACTGAGTCCCTAGTAAGTGTATAATCATACAAAGAAGATCTAACGGAGGTTTCTGAACCAGTTGATTCATCCTTAGGAGTCCCATCTTGAATTTCTGAAGAAATATGTGCCATCTCAAAGAAAGTCTTTCTTCAGATATTTTTCTCATTTGTCTGATTTTACACACTGCAACTTCAAATGCTGCTTGGCTGGCCTACAGACCTCTCTAGACCATCACAGAGGTCCTTAAAGTCACCTAGCAATTGAAGGGTAACTGTGACATCACAAAGTCACTGGTCTTTGAGCAATTGAAGGATAATGTTCAACCAGTGCTTACTTCAGCATCAACTTAAAATACACACTGCTTACAGAAATACTAACCAAAGCCATGAAGGCTGCAAAACCTCATTCCTAAAGAATTTTTACACAGAAAAATCATATCAATAAATCTACTTGAAATCTGAACTAAAAGCGATTTATCATCCTTCTAGACACACATTCTTAATATTCATTACTGTTACCCATGCAAACTTGGATCTACTCGCTACTGTGAAGTAAAATCAATCAACTGACTGAGTTACAGTGAAAGCATGTGTTTATTGTAGGACTGAGCAAGGTTTCCTAGCAGTCTTTGGTGCTTCAAAGACCCAAATTCACAAATACTTTCAGGGGAAGGATATTAATGACTGATCACACACCTGTGATCAGTTTTGGGGCATTGTACTAATGGCCTGTTACTGAGGATATTGGGAGTCAACATCATCGACCGTCTGCTTCCAACTACTCTGTGGTCTATGTACGTACATTTCAGCCTGGTTGGAGCTTTAACATCTCTAAAACTGTTCACAGTGTATTGCTCAGAATGTTATCTATGGCCTTTGACGAGGAACTAAAGACCTTTCTGCTACGTCTGCTACATCACCTCAGTCGTGTCCGACTCTGTGTGACCCCATAGACGGCAGCCCACCAGGCTCCCCTGTCTCTGGGATTCTCCAGGGAAGAACACTGGAATGGGTTGCCATTTCCTTCTCCAATGCATGAAAGTTAAAAGTGAAAGTATCATTACTATCTTCTGTTGCTTGATTATTTTCCTTAATTTCTGGCTTTTCTAGCTTCTCTGATTAAAATTACTCTTGGAAAATGAGGAGGTCTACAGGCTTCCCAGCTCTTGAACTGTTTGAGTCAGCAACAACTTTGGCTATTTCCTGTTGACCTGAAGCATGGAGTTGGAAATAATTCTGAGATCTAAGGTTGGTATCAACATTTTCTGCAATGGAAACATATCTATTTTATATAGATATTTGTATATCTATATACATAAATATGCATATAAATAGGTATATCTGCTGTCATTTCAGACGTGTCCAACTCTGTGTGACCCCACAGACGGCAGCCCACCAGGCTCCTCTGTCCCAGGATTCTCCAGGCAAGAACATTCGAGTGGGTTGCTATGTCCTTCTCCAATGCATGAAAGTGAAAAGTGAAAGGGAAGTCACTCAGTTGTACCGATCTATTTGTGACACCATGGACTGCAGCCTACCAGGCTCCTCCATCCATGGGATTGGCCAGGCAAGAGTAAAGGAGTGGGGTGCCGTCACCTTCTCATATATATATATATATATTTTCTATATCTGAGTATTTTTTCATTAAACCTGGGCAAACTTTTGAAAATTGGTAGGTATTTATTAAAAGGAGAGAGGGGAGTGGTATAAAAGAGTCCTTATATGTTAGATGTAGCCAATAAAACATATTTTGAAGTATTTCCACTTACATATATTCAATAACTGAGTAGAGTCTTGAGTCATTCTGCATTTGGGTTTTAATTTTTCCATGTTGTTATACCTAATGGGAATTAAAAGTCAATGTGATTTTTTTATACCCAAACTCATACACACATGGGTATGTATGTGGATATGTCAAAATAAAATTTTAGGCAACATTATTCAGGTGGCCAAACACTTTGCTTGCTCCCAAGATCTTAAATGAACTGTTTGGGAAGCCCAACATTGCTTAATAAATTACTGGCTGAATGCTTTAGATACTGTTGCTGAAAGGCTCTCCTTTAATCTAGTTCGTCTTCCACTATTGTTTCTGTAATAAGAGATGGCGTTCTTACATATGAGGAAACCTTGAGGCCATACAATTGTTACTCTCATTTGCTTAGAGATATTGTTTGAAGAAAGCTGTTGTTCTCCCCACATTGGATACAATTTTAAACATTCAAGTCTGTAATAACATAGGAACATGTTGGAACCACATGCACAATGGTCAACTAGCTGGATTTAGGATAAACAGCTACCCACTGAATGGCTAAAAGAGATGCCAAGGGCATTGTGCATAGATCATAGACAGGCTCTTCTGACTAGCTGAACACTGAAATTATATGAGGTGTACATCAAAATTACTTCTCCATAATTCAGTATGTAAAGTTTTCTTTCATCACTTTCAACTTCTGATAACAAATATTTCAATAGAAATCACTGATGATCAAAATTTATCTTGCTTCGTGCCACCGGGGTTCAGCTTCCTGCCCCCATCCACATCATTTATCTTGTTCCTTGTCCTCCTTTGTATTTTTGAGGTAGCCACATTAGAGAAAATCTAACTAGATAACAAAAATAGTCTCAATATATTATGTTAATGGAAAAATATATTATAGGCTGTGTATTTTGCAATATTTTACCCAGTTGTCACAGAAGTATGGCACAAATGCTCTAACAGGCAACTTAAAACCAGCAGTATAATATATAATAGGTAACTATCATAGAATATTCTCATAAAACAATTTCTTATTCAAAACATTGAGGGAAAACAAAGGTACGAGAATACAGTAATTCTCAGTGTTCATAGGAAAACATAGGGTAAACAGTACATTTGAATTCTCTGCTGCTGCTGCTAAGTTGCTTCACTTGTGTCTGACTCTGTGTGACCCCAGAGATGGCAACCCACCAGGCTCACCAATCCCTGGGATTATCCAGGCAAGAACACTGGAGTGGGTTGCCATTTCCTTCTCAGTATTACACAAAGTAAGATCATGACATCCGGTCCCACACTTTCATGGGAAATGGAAGTGGAAAAGACAGAAGCAGTGACAGATTACCTCTTTCGGCTCTAAATTCACTGCAGATGGTGATGGAAGCTATAAAATTAGAAGACAATTTCTTCCTGGAAGAAAAGCTGTCACAAATTTAGAAAGCATGTTAAAAAGTGAAGACATGACTTGATCAATGGAGGCACTTTGAGTCACATCTATGGTCTTTCCAGTAGACATGTACAGATGTGAGAACACCAAACTGCTCTGCTAGGAATGACTTGTGTGTATCCATTGAATTGCAAGGACATAAATCCAGTCAAACATAAAGGAAATCAACTCTGAAGAAGAATTAGAATCACTGATGCTGAAGATGAGTCTTCAAAGCTTTGGCCACCTGAGCAAAGAAATGACTCAGTGGAAAAAAAAAAAAACAACAACAACTGATTCTTAGGAAACAATGAAATCAGGAGGAGACATGGGTGAGAACGAAGGAGAAGGTTGTATAGCTTCACCCATTCAATGGATATGATTTCAGGCAGACCCTGGGTGATGCAGAGGGCAGAAAGCCCTTGTGTGCAGTCCAAGGGTTCACAGAGAGTAAGACATGGCTTTGTGACTGAATAACAACAAGATTTCAGTTAATAAAATGGATCTTCCAGGGTCATGGTGGAGGTCTCATAATGTTAGAGGAATAGGAGGCACAGTCCACTTTCTCCCCCACAAATCCATCAAAGGATCGACTGCACATGGACCACCTTCCAGAAATCAACTTGAACGATGTTGATGGTCCCTAGAAACCAAGAAATGAAAACCCATCTCTTAAAAAGGAGGTAGGACAAAATAAGAGATGGACATGAAGAAAAGGTTTTAGGGAACGAGACTCCCCTTGGAGAGGGAGTCGTAAAGGAGGAAAATTAAAACAAGATAGGAAACCCTCTCTCAAAAGTGTCAGTGGGAGGAAAAAGAAAAAAAGAAAAAAACAGAACCAGGGGAAAAAGAACAAAAACACAGATTATGCCAATAAATGCAATTACTAGCCAAAAAGTCACTCAGATTCTTCTGTCCACAGTCATACATGAGGTCTGGGAGGAGACCTGTGGTGTATCAAACACAGTATTGTTAGAACCAGGATTTAGTGCCCTGAGGACAATCTGATGGAGCTAATGTGACAAAGAACATAAACCATGGGAAAACTAGAGACAGCCATTTTAGAAAGGACTTTTCCTACAAGAAGGCTCTAAGTCCACATACTGAACCATGGCACACTCACAGACCAGAAAACTAGAAAATACCAAAGAAGACCAAGCCAGCTTCCATTGAAGACCCTTTCTTCTATGGAGGTAGAGAGGAATGTATATGACTGCCAGAGGCAGAAGCAAATAGGTTACTAGTAACTTGGTCCTACAGACATCCCCTACCAAGCTCTAAGCTGGTTGAAATTTGCTAATGATGAATTCCTGAGTTCATGGACAGTTCACATAGGCCGGGATCATGACAGCCTGGGGTCAGCTACCCTGAAGAGACACATGGAACACCTGAGGCTGTGGGCTCTGGCACAGGTAGCAAACTGTGTGGTAGAGACCAGAGAGCTGCATAAGGAATGGGCCACCTAGGACTGTGTCTTGTCCTCCAACCAGCCACCTGAGATTTTTGACTTGTGAAGAGCAAAAAGCACCAAGCCAATCATGGTCATTGCCCTTGCTGAGCACCTAAGTGCCTGACTGGCTGGGAAGTGCATGAAACACACGACCCACTTGGGACCATGCCCTCACGTATCAACAGGGAGGCTGAGCAGTGTGGACCCAGGAAGAACATGTCACATTTGTCAGTGGCAAGCCCAATGTGGTCAATCCACCTCAAGCACCCACATATCCCAGAGGTATTTGTTTTCAGTGTCCCACCTCACCACCAAAACACCGAGCAAGTGAGGTCAAATACGAGGCTACCACACCCTCGTTTCATGTTGAAAGCCAGATATGGAGAGGCTTTCAAATAAAAGAAGGAAATATAAACAAAGGAGCATAAACCAACCCAGAAGTGATAGGTTCAACAGCATAAATCTTCAATTAATGCCAATTAATTCAATTAATGTTCAACTGAGGTACAATAGTAGAATTTGACAACAAGTACAAGCTTCAACTAGGGACCATCTGACACTGTACTGACACCAAAAAGCAAATTTTTTTTTTTTAATTCTGAGATCTATTTCTATATGATTTCTTTAACTTTTAACAATGCTAGGCCTTTTTAATACCCTAAACTTTTATTTCTGTTAACTATTATTACCTTTCAAATAAAAACAACACGTCTGTGTTTTAAACACTTGTTATATATATAAGAATGAATTCGACCTCCGTTTTCTTTTCTTGTACTATTTAAATGAGTCTAATTTTTATTCTTGGTTCTTAACTTTTGCTTTCCAAAAATGGTTATCAATGTTGTAACTTTAGGAATACAATTTTTAGGATCAGATTTCACTTATGAGGGCATCAGATTTCAGACACGCTGAAACCATAATCTCAAAAACCTAGCCAATCTTGTCACATGGACTGCAGCCTTGTCTAACTCAATGAAAGTAAGCCATGCCCTGTGGTGCCACCCAGGATGGGCGAGTAATGGTGGAGAGTTCTGAAAGAATGTGGTCTATGGAGAAGGGAATGGCAAACTACATCAGTATTCTTGTCTTGAGAACACCATGAACAGTATGAAACACATGATAGGATAACTGAAAGAGGAAATCCCCGGGTCGGTTGGTAGGTATCCAATATGCTACTGGAGATCAGTGGAGACATAACTGCAGAAAGAAAGAAGGGATGAAGACAAAGCAAAACTAATATCCAGATATGGGTGTGACTGGTAATAGAGGCAAGGTCTGATGCTGTAAAGAGCAATATTACATAGGAATTGGAATGTCAGTTCCATGAATCAAGGCAAACTGGAAGTGATCAAACCGGAGATGATAAAAGTGAACGTCAACATTCTAGGTATCAGCGAACTAAAAGGGACTGGAATGGGTGAATTTAACTCAGATGACCATTATATCTACTACTGTGAACGGGAATACCTTAGAAGAAATGGAGGAGCCAGCATGGTCAACAAAAGAGTCTTACATGCAGTACTTAGATGCAATCTCAAAGATGAAAGAATGATCTCTGTTCGTTTCCAAGGCAAACCATTCAATATCACGGTAATCCAAGCCTTTGCCCCAATGAGAAATGCTGAAGAAGCTGAAGTTGAATGGTACTGTGAAGACCTGCAAGACCTTTTAGAACTAATATCCAAAAAAGATGTCCTTTTCATTAAAGGGGACTGGAATGTAAAGGTAGGAAGTCAAGAAATACTTGGAGTAACAGGCAAATTTGGCCTTGGAATACTGAATGAAGCAGGGCAAAGGCTAATAGAGTTTTTCCAAGAGAACACACTGGTCATAGCAAACACCCTCTTCCAACAACACAAGAGAAGATGGTCAACACCAAAATCACCAAAATCAGATTAATTCTACCTTTGCAGCCAAAGATGGAGAAACTCTATAAAGTCAGCAAAAACAAGACCGGGAGCTGACTGTAGCTCAGATCATGAACTCCTTTTTTGCCAAATTCAGACTTGAATTAAAGAAAGTAGGGAAAACCACTAGACCATTCAGGTATGACCTAAGTCAAATCCCTTATCATTATACAGTGAAATATAGATTTAAGGGACTAGATCTAATAGACAAAGTTCCTGAGGACCAATGGATGGGTATTTATGACACTGTACAGGAGACAGGGACTAAGACCATCCGTGTAGACACGAAATGCAAAAATGCAAAATGGCTGCCTGAGGAGGCCTTACAAATAGCTGTGAAAAAAAGAGAAGCAAAAAGCAAAGCAAAGAAAAGATATATGTATCTGAAAGCAGAGATCCAAAAGAATAGCAAACAGAGATAAGAAAGCCTTCCTCAGAGATCAATTTAAAGAAATAGAAGAAAACAACATAATGGGAAAGACTAGAGTTCTCTTCAAGAAAATTAGATACAAAGGGAATATTTCATGCAAAGATGGGTTCAATAAAGGGAAGAAATGGTAAGGATCAAACAGAAGCAGAAGATATTATGGAGAGGTGGCAAGAATACACAGGGAAATTGTACAAAAATGACTTTCAAGACCCAGATAATCACAATGGTGTTATCACTCACCTAGAGCCAAACATCCTGGAATGTGAAATCGAGAGGGCCTTAGAAAGCCTCACTATGAACAAAGCTAGTGGAGGTGATAGAATTCCAGTTGAACTATCTCAAATGTTGAAAGATAATGCTGTGAAAGTGCTGCACTCAATATGCCAGCAAATGTGGAAAACTCAGCAGTGGCCACAGGACTGGAAAAGGTCAGTTTTCACTCCAATTCCAAAGAAAGGCAATGACAAAGAATGCTCGAACTTCTTCACAGTTGCACTTATTTCACACGCTAGTAGATCAATGCTCAAAATTCTCCAAGACAGGCTTCAGCAATATGTGAACTGTGAACTTCCAGATGTTCAAGCTGGTTTTAGGAAAGGCAGAGGAACCAGAGATCGCATTGCCAATATCCGATGGATCATCAAAAAAGCAAGCGAGTTCCAGATAAACACCTATTTCTGCTTTATTGACTATGCCAAATCCTTTGACTGTGTGAATCACAATAAACCGGGGAAGATTCTGAAAGAGACAGGTATACCAGACCACCTGACCTGCCTTGGAGGAACCTATATACAGGTCAGGAAGCAACAGTTAGACCTAGGCATGGAACAACAGACTGGTTTTGTATATGAAAAGGAGGACATCAGGCTTTGTATTATCACCTGCTTATTTAACTTGTAGGCAGAGTACATCACGAGAAACGCTGGGCTGAAAGAAGCACAAGCTGGAATTCAGATTACCGGGAGAAATATCAATAACCTCAGATTTGCAGATGACACCAACCTTATTGCAGAAAGTGAAGAGGAACTAAAACGTCTCTTGATGAAAGTCAAAGAGAAGACTGGAAAATTTGGCTTAAAGCTCAACATTCTGAAAACGAAGACCATGGCATCTGGTCCCATCACTTCATGGGAAATAGATGGGGAAACAGTGGAAAGATTGTCAGACTTTACTTTTTTGCGGCTCCAAAACCACTGCAGATGGTGATTGCAGCCTTGAAATTTAAACACGCTTACCCCTTGGAAGGAAAGTTATGCCCAACCTAGATAGCATATTAAAAATCAGTGGCATTACATTGCCAACAAAGTTTGTCTAGTCAAGGATCTGGTTTTTCTAGTGATCATGTATGAATGTGAGAGTTGGACTGTGAAGAAAGCTGAGTGCTGAAGAATTGATGCTATTGAACTGCGGTGATGGATAAAATTTTTGAGAGTCCCTTGTACTGCAAGGAAATCCAGCCTGTCCATCCTAAAGGAGATCAGTCCTGGGTGTTCATTGGAAGGACTGATGCTAAAGCTGAAATTCCAATACTTTGCTCACTCACGCAAAGTGTTGACTCATTGAGAAAGACCCAGATGCTCGGAGGGAATGGGGTCAAGACGAGAATGGGACTACAGAGGATGGAAGGCTGGATGGCATCACCGAATCAATAGACATGAGCGTGAGTGAACTCAGTGAACAGGTAGCCCTGGTGTGCTGCGATTCATGGGGTTGCAAAGAGTCGGTGATAAAGGACCAACTGAACTTAACTGAGAAAGGAGGATATAAATGAAACAGAGTGTGGTGCAGGGAAAAAAAAATGAAAGAAAGAAGGAAACCAGGAAAAGGTCTGATGTAGCAATGATAGATGCCCCACAATGAGAAATGTAGGTGTCTAGATGGAGAACACCAAAACTAAAAGGGTTGGGGTACATGGAAAACCTTGAGGAAATAAAAGTTGGAATCACCCTTAAATGAGTCAAGACGCAAGAATTGGATCGGGCATGGACAAATTGACCACTTCAAAAGTGAAAGAAGAGTGACAAATCTCTTTACTGTCACTTGCTTACGTGAATCATATGCAGAATATACTATTTAAATACCAGTTGAGTGAATCAAAAGCTGGCATCAAAGTGGCTGGGAGAAACAGCAAAACACTCACATATATAGATGTTAACGCAAAAACAAAGAGAAAGTGAAGAGGAAATAAAGAGCCTTTTCATGAGGGTGAATGATTAGAGTGAAAAACCGTGCTGAAAACTCTACATTCATAAAAACAAAGATAAGGGCATCTGGTCCAATCACTACTTGCAAAATAGAAGGGGTAAACATGTGGAAACAGTGACAAGCTTAATTTTCTTGAGCTTCAAAATTACTAGGAATGGTGACTGCAGTTATCAAATTAAATGTCACTTGCTTTTGGATGTAAAAGTTATGACAAACCTAAGCATTGCATTATAAAGAAAACACACCACTTTACTAAATTGTCAGTAAATAAAAAATGTCAATTATGGTAAGAGTGGAGACTCTCGGATGTTTTTGAGTAACTTATATGACTTTTGATTGCTAATTTATTTAGCATCTTTTCATTGTTAATTCAGTAAGTACTTAAAATACATCATTTGGCAGGCACTATGTCTTAGCTGATGTGCAAGATACATAAGGAAACTTGTGTAGACATGAAACACATAGAAGAATTGAATATCTGTGATTAACTTGGTAGGAAGGAAGACATTTCTTTCCAATCCCAAACAATGCTTAGGAAAAATTGTGAAAAGTGGCTTATTATGCTGAAAATATTTTGCCTAATGTATCTCTAGAAATTCAATAAAAACATAGATAATGAAGCTACGAAGGGAAACACAACATATGTCTTCCAAGAACTGATTACCATGCTGAGATGCTGCATTCGCCACAAGGATTTAAGTCTGTCTTTGGAGGAGCAGGAAAGCAACATCAAAATATCCACTAAGAAATATAGGTGGTGTCTTGGTGGGAGAAAATAAAGGCATAATATAAAGAGAGTAGAGCAAGAATGACCTTTTATAATACTACTTGTAAAATGCCTAACTTTTGCTGACTTTGGTGTAATCTTTGAATATATCAGTCATGTTATGATAGTGATCGTGATTTCTGAGTAGGCTGCATCTATACTGTCAAGTATGAAACATATATTTATATATATTTTCAATGAATAAAACCTGCTGTTTAAACTCTTAGCTTTCTTCCCAATAATGGACATAAAATAATAAAACTGAAAAAGCACTAAAGTATATACTGTTCATTTGCTTTCTCTAAATGGGATTTGTATTGTTCCTTCTCCCATATCATCCTATCAGCCTTTGGCTGATCTCCACATTTCCTTGCCCCAGCCATTTATGAGATAACTATTCCAAACAACCTCGGAGAAGAACAGGCCCACTTAAGACAGTGGCTTTCCAAATATATGCCTATATATATATTTGCTCTTGTCTTGGGTTGTTAGTGCAGCAGCTCACTAATCTGACTGCTGCCCTTTCTCACCTTATTAAAGGTGATCTGTTCCTGTAAAGTGCTGGTCTCATTCTTTTTCTGAACCTTGCCTTCTCTGACTCCCTTATGCTACAGACAAACTGAGTGGTTGACAGGTACATAAGATGCATGACCTACCCTGGAGGTGCCTTTCCTGCCATCCAGATGCCTGAGCAGTTTGGAACAGGGAAGGAAACAATGCACATAGCCAATTGAGTTCAGTGCCCTTGAAGATCACCTAGGAGCCTGAGTGGCTTAGACTTGGGATGTGCATGAAACACAGGGAACACTTTGGGCAGTGCCATCGCAGATTACCCAGGAACCTGAGCTGGGTGGACTGAGGAAGTACATGTCACCTATGACAGTGGCAAGCCCACTGTGCTCCATCCACCTTAAGCACCCTCACCCACATATTCTTCAGGTGTTTTTTCTTTTTGGTTTTTTTCCAGTGTACTCCTCCTCATCATTGTACCACTGATACAAATAAGGGCCTGCTGTCCCCTTGTGTTATGGTGCAAACTAGTCTTGTGTAAGCATGTCACAGAAGAGAATTGCAAAATGAGGAAGTAAAAATAAGCAAAGAAGGGTGAACTAGCCCAGAAGTGACAGAAGCTACAGATTGAAACTCTGAAGCTAATGTAGAAACTGTGCAATTCAAGGACAGCAATAGTATTGGACAACAAGTAGAAGCAGGAAAAAGAGATTGTCTGACACTGATCTGGCACCACTAAACTCACAACAATTTCTCTAGAGAAATTGGTAGATTATTTTTTACTGTTTTCATGTTTTTTAATTAAACACTCTTTTGTTCCTTATCATTCCCTTTAATCTCATTTCTATATACCACAATATAAATGTTTGATAATTAGTTTGACTTCTAAATTTTCTCCAGTAATCATAGGAGTTTAAATCCTATTCTAGGTTCTTAATCTTTGATTTTGAAACTTTTTATTAATAAATGTTTATCCTTTAGGAATTCTGTATTTAGAATCTATTTTCACTTATTAATTTAATTCCCAGTTGATTGCACTCTTGCCTTTTTACTCTCCCTTTACTCCTCCTAGAAACCTTTATCTCCCTCCTCAGTTTGCTCTGATCCATATAACTCTGTCAATTCCTTTAACTGTTTTTGATTATGGAAAATTGCTTCACCATCAACCTTGGGTTTTCTCCTCTGTTCTGAGGATGCAGAATTCTTAATGTGACTGTAACTCAGCGCCAAAATGCAGAGGCCATGAAGTTAATCCAGAGCTTTAGATCATTGTTGAACTCCTGACACCAATGAACTTTAAAAAAGAAGCAAAGTCAAAAGGTTCCATGCCTACATGGAAATGAAGCCCCAAGCTGAAACCAGCAATTTCAGTGCAAGACA
This sequence comes from Bos taurus, assembly GCF_002263795.3. Taxonomy (NCBI): domain Eukaryota; kingdom Metazoa; phylum Chordata; class Mammalia; order Artiodactyla; family Bovidae; genus Bos; species Bos taurus. The sequence continues at coordinate 28,727,454 of NC_082638.1, forward strand.
ACTCACACCTATTCTCCAGCAAAGCAGCAACACAAAAATGAACATTATAAAAGGTACTACCTGAAGCCGTACCAAACCCACAGACACCACAATGCACATTACAGGACAATTCATTGCATTTCATAGAGAAGTGATCCAGCACCACCTGACAGACCACAGGCACACAATATCCCAAACATTAAAGCTTGAAAACTTACAGGTTCAGTCCCACCCACAAAGATCAGATTCCACCACAAACTGGATCCAAAATGCTGTGGCCTGCAGAAAGGGGACCAAAACCACTGCGATCTAAACCAAATGAAGCTTTTAAGTTTAATAAGGTCCCATTTGCTTATTTTTGCTTTTATTTCCAATATTCCGGGAGGTGGGTCATAGAGGATCCTGCTGTGATGTATGTCGGAGAATGTTTTGCCTATGTTCTCCTCTAGGAGTTTTATAGTTTCTGGTCTTACGTTTAGATCTTTAATCCATTTTGAGGGGCCTAATTAAACTTAAAATATTCTGCACAACAAAGGAAACTATAAGCAAGGTGAAAAGACAGCCTTCAGAATGGGAGAAAATAATAGCAAATGAAGCAACTGACAAACAACTAATCTCAAAAATATACAAGCAACTCCTACAGCTAATTCCAGAAAAACAAACGGCCCAATCAAAAAATGGGCCAAAGAACTAAATAGACATTTCTCCAAAGAAGACATACAAATGGCTAACAAACACATGAAAAGATGCTCAACATCACTCATTATCCGAAAAATGCAAATCAAAACCATAATGAGGTACCATTTCATGCCAGTCAGAATGGCTGTGATCCAAAAGTCTACAAGCAATAAATGCTGGAGAGGGTGTAGAGAAAAGGGAACCCCCTTACACTGTTGGTGGGAATGCAAACTAGTACAGCCACTGTGGAGAACAGTGTGGAGATTCCTTAAAAAGCTGGAAATAGAACTGCCTTATGATCCAGCAATCCCACTGCTAGGCATACACACCCAGGAAACCAGAATTGAAAGAGACACGTGTACCCCAATGTTCATAGCAACACTGTTTCTAATAGCCAGGACATGGAAGCAACCTAGATGCCCATCAGCAGATGAATGGATAAGCAAGCTGTGGTACATATACACAATGGAGTATTACTCAGCCATTAAAAAGTACATTTTTTTTCTCAGTTTTCTGAATGTTGAGCTTTATTTATTTTTTTTAAACTTTACAATATTGTATTAGTTTTGCCAAATATCAAAATGAATCCACCACAGGTATACCTGAGTTCCCCATCCTGAACCCTCCTCCCTCCTTCCTCCCCTACCCTCCCTCTGGGTCATCCCAGTGCACCAGCCCCAAGCATCCAGTACCATGCATCGAACCTGGACTGGCGACTCGTTTCATACATGATATTATACAGGTTTCAATGCCATTCTCCCAAATCATCCCACCCACTCCCTCTCCCACAGAGTCCAAAAGACTGTTCTATACATCTGTGTCTCTTTTGCTGTCTCGTACACAGGGTTATTGTTACCATCTTTCTAAATTCCATATATATGTGTTAGTATACTCTATTGGTGTTTTTCTTTCTGGCTTACTTCACTCTGTATAATAGGTTCCAGTTTCATCCATAATCAGTTCTAATGAGATGGAAAATACATGGGGAAACAGTGGAAACAGTGTCAGACTTTATTTTTTGGAGGGCTGCAAAATCAATACAGTTGGTGATTTGCAGCCATGAAATTAAAAGACGCTTACTCCTTGGAAGGAAAATTGTGCACCACCTAGATAACATATTCAAAAGCAGAGACATTACTTTGCCAACAAATATCCGACTAGTCAAGGCTATGGTTTTTAAAGTGGTCCTGTATGGATGTGAGAGTTGGGCTGTGAACAAAGCTGAGCACCAAAAAATCGATGTTTTTGAACTGTGGTGTTCAAATGACTCTTGAGACTCCCTTGGACTGCAATGAGGTCCAACCAGTTCATTCTAAAGGAGATCAGTCTTGGGTGCTCATTGAAAGGACTGATGCTAAAGCTGAAATTCCAATACTTTGGCCACCTCGTGCGAAGAGTTGACTCATTGGAAAAGACTCTGATGCTGGGAGGGATTAGGGGCAGGAGGAGTAGGTGATAACAGAGGATGACATGGCTGGATGGCATCACTGACTCGATGGACATGAGTTTGAGTGAACTCCAGGAGTTGGTGATGGACAGGGAGGCCTAAAATGCTGTGATTCATGGGGTCAGACACAACTGACTGAACTGAACCGAACTGAGAAAGGAGGGAATAAAGAAAACACAGTGGCGTGTGTAAATACATATTTTTTTAGAGAAGGAAAACATTAAAAGCTCTGATAATTCTTAGACAGTATTAAATGCCATACTGTGAGGATATCCACATGGAAAAGACCACAAAAAAAAAAAAAAAGAAAGAAAGAAAGAAAGAAAGGAAAGGAAAAAAGAAAGAAAAAAAAAAAGGTGTTTGTGTGCTTGAGAAAATTCTTCAAGAGATAAAAGTTGAAAACCTCCATTAAATGGGCAAGGAAATAGCTCCTTGAGTCCCAACACAGCATGTCCCAACAAACAGGATGAACCCAAAGTGAAATATCCCACAACAATATTTTAACCAAACACTGAAAATTTAAACACAAAAAAACAAACATTAAGAGCAGCGAGAGTAAAGACATAAATATACTGTCAGATCCCCATAAAGATAGCAGCTGAACTTTCAATAGAAACTCTTCAGGCCAGTAGAGCATGGTAGAACATTCTCAAAATTATGAACAAGCCAAAACCAACACCAACACGGATCTCATTCAGATATGAAGGAGAAATCAAATGGTTTAGGCAAAAGTTTTAAGCAGTCATTAACATGAAACTGCTAGACTCTTAATGATATGGTGAAACTGGGACACTGAGTTCATATGTCATCAGATTTGCAAAACTCATCAGTGGACATGAGTTTGGAAAAGGACAGTTTTCATTCACACCAAAGGTAGGTAAGGCCAAAGAATGTTCAAACAAGCATGCACGGTTGCTCCTTTCACATGTTAGCTGGGTAAAACTCAAAATTCTACAACAGTACATAAACTAAGAACTTTCAAGGGGAAAGCTCGACTTGGAAACAATACATGAACCAGGGAACAATTTGGAAACATTCATTGGATCCTAGAGGGAACCAGGACTTTCAGAAAATCATTTACTTCTGCTTCAGTGACTCCACTAAAGACATTGACTGTGTATATCACAGTAAACTGTGAACAGTTTGAAAGAGACAGGAATCATGGACCTTCTAACCTGTCACATGAGAAATGTGTATGCCATTCAAGATGTAAGAGTTGGAACAAGACATGGAAAAATTGATCAGTATAAACCTGGGAAAGGTGAGTGACAAGACTGCATATTATCAGTCTTCTTATGTGAAATATATGCAGACTATACTATTCAAAAGGCCAGGCTGGGTGGATAATAAACTAGAATCAATGTTTCTGGGATAAACTTCAACAACCTTAGACAGACAGATAGAAACACTGTAAAAAGAGAAAGTGAAGAGGAGCTAAAGAGGGTCTTGCTAAGGATGAATGAGGAGTGTAGAAACCTCGTTGAGAACTCAATAGTCCAACACAAGGTGTCTGGTCCCATCACGACTTGGCAAATAGAAGGGGAAAACATGGAATAAGTGATTAACTTAATTTTCTTGGGCTCCAAAATCACTGTGAATGGTGACTGCAGGCATGAAATGAAGAGACACTTTCTTCTTGGAGAAAAAACGATGGAAAAACCTTGACCTTGTATTAAAAAGAAGAAAGACGAGCTTATTAACAAAGGTCTCCTCAGTCACACACCCCTATCGTTTATCCATTAGTCATGTAAAGGTGTGAGAATTGGAATCTAAAGAAGGCTGAGAGCTCGAGAACTGATGCCTTCAAACAGTGATGTTGGAGAAAACTCTTAGGGGTCCCTTGAACTGCAAACAGATCCCGCCAATCAATCCACAAGGAAACCAACCCTGGATATACATCTGAAGCACTCATACTGAAGCTGAAAGTCGAGGATTTTGCTAAACTAATTCAAAGAACCAACTCTGGAAAACACCATGACACTGGGAAAGACTGAGGACAGGAGGAGAAGGTGCTGATAGAGGATGAGATGTTTGGAGGGCATCACCAGTTCAATGGACATGTGTTTGAGCAAACTATGGGAAACACTGAAAGAGAGGGAGGCCTGCTGTGCTACAGTCACAAAGGGTTGGACATGACTCAATGAATGAACAACAGCAATTAAAATATCTAGAACTACTTCTAGGCTAACAGAGTTTGGCCAGGAGAATGCACTGGTCATAGCAAACACCCTCTTTCAACAACACAAGTGAAGACTCTAACATGAACATCACCAGATGGTCAACACCAAAATCAAATTGATTCTATTCTTTCCAGTCAGAGATGGAGAAGCTCTATACAGTCAGCAAAAACAAGATCAGGAGCTGACTGTGGCTCAGATCATGAACTCCTTATTACCTAATTCAGACTTAAATTCAAGAAAGTAGGGAAAACCAAACTCTGATAGCCTTTTCCCTGCTTTATTCTGTATTAAAGGCTAAATTTGCCTGTTATCACAGGTGTTTCTTGACTTCCTACTTTTGCATTCCAGTCCCTTATAATGAAAAGAATTTCTTTTCGGTTGTTAGTTCTAAAAGGTCTTGTGGTTCTTCATAGAACCATTCAACTTCAGCGTTTTCAGCATTTCTGGCTGGTGCATAGGCTTGGGTTACTGTGATTTTGAATGGTTTGCCTTGGACAAACAGAAATCATTCTGTCGTTTTTGAGATTGCATCCAAGTACTGCATTTTGGACTCTTTTGTTGACCATGATGGCTACTCCATTTCTTCTAAGGGATTCCTGCCCACAGTAGTAGATATCATGGTCATCTGAGTTACATTCACCCATTCCAGTCCATTTTAATTTGCTGATTCCTAGAATGTCGATGATCACTCTTGCCATCTCCTGTTTAACAACTTCCAATTTGCCTTCATTCATGGACCCCATATTCCAGGTTTCTATGCAATATTGCTCTTTGATGCATCGGACCTTGCTTCTGTCACCAGTCACATGCACAACTGGGTATTGTTTTTGCATTGGCTCCATGTCTTCATTCTTTCTGGAGTTCTTTCTCCACTCATCTCCAATAGCATATTGGGCACCTACCGACCTGAATAGTACAGGTTTAAAAGAAACTGGTCCTAAGGGCTTATTTACAAACAATGGGATAACCAATTCAACTTCTTCTTCTTCTTTTTTTTTATTAATCTGTTCGTTTCCCACCCCCCCCCCCAGTATATAAAATTGTTTTAGTCACTCTGTTATTCTAGCAATTTGACTGCTTCACATAGTTTGAGACTTTTATTGACAGATATTCCTTTTGTAAATACCCAAATTCCTCCTTTTTTAGTATGTTTAGTAGCAATGGCATCTTATTCATTCTCATTTCAGTAACTAAATCTGCTCTTTTCGTTTTTTAGTTTACCTAATATTCTTTTTACTATCTTTGTTTCATGTTCAATTTTCTGTATTCTTTTTCTATTAACTTAAAACCATACTAATATTTGTTCATTTCCTCTTTCTTCTTTCTGTGAAATTAGATTTTTTTCCCAGCTTTTAAAGAAGGCATTACCTTCTCCCCAGAATTGAAGAGCTTTCTTTTTATGTAACCTTAAATATATATGGGTTCTTCTTCTGCTGTATCTGATGACTTTCTACATTGGGTTTTCATTTTAAATCACCTTAGAATATGTTCCCATTTCCCCTGTGAGTTATTCTTCGCCTCATCGAGCCCTTCAGAATGTGTTGTTTAATTTTCCATGCATTCAGTTCAGTCGCTCAGTCATGTCCGACTCTTTGTGACCCCATGGATTGCAGCACACCAGGCCTCCCTGTCCATCAAAAACTCCCAGAGTTCACTCAAACTCACATCCATTGAGTCAGTGATGCCATCCAGCCATCTCATCCTCTGTCATCCCCTTTTCTTTGTGCCCCCAATTTATCTCAGCTTCAGTAGTTTCCAGAGTCAACTCTCGAATGAGATGGCCAAATTACTGGAGTTTCAGCTTTAGCATCATTCCTTCCAAAGAACACCAAGGTTTGATCTCCTTTAGAGTGGACTGATTGGACTCCTTGCAGTCTATGGTACTCTCAGGAGTCTTCTCCAATGCCACAGTTCAAAAGTGTCAATTCTTTGGCGCTAAGCTTTCTTCACAGCACAGCTCTCACATCCATACATAACTACTGGAAAAACCGCAGTTTTGACTAGACGGTCCTTTGTTGGCAAAGTAATGTTTCTGCTTTTGAATATGCTATCGAGGATGGCCATAACTTTCCTTCCAAGGAGTAAGCGTCTTTTAATTTCATGGCTGCAATCACCATCTGTGGTGATTTTGCAGCACCCTCCCCCCCCCCCAAATGAAGTATGACTCTGTTTCCACTGTTTTCCCATCTATTTCCCATGAAGTGATGAAAACCGATGCCATGATCTTAGTTTTCTGAATGTTGGCTTTTAAGTCAACTTTTTGAGGTATGACCTAAATCCAATCCTTTATGATTATATAGTAGAAGTGAGAAATAAATTTAAGGGACTAGATCGGATAGAGTGCATGATGAACTATGGACAGAGGTTTGTGACATTGTACAGGAGACAGGTATCACGACTATCCTCATGGAAAAGAAATGAAAAACAGCAAAATAGGTGTCTGTGGAGGCCTTAAAAATAGCTGTGAAAAGAAGAGAAGTGAAAAAGAAAGGAGAAAAGGAGTGATATAAGCATCTGAATGCAGTGTTCTCAAGAGTAGCAAGGAGAGATAAGAAAGCCTTCCTCAGCGATCAATGCAAAGAAATAGAGGAAAGCAAAAGAATGGGAAAGACCATCCCCTCAAGAAAATTAGCGATACTGAAGGAACATTTCATGCAAAGATGGGTTCTATAGAGGACAGAAATTTTACGGACCTAAAAGACTCAGAAAATATTAAGACAAGTGGCAGGAATACAGACTAGAACTGTACAAAATAGATCTTCAAGACCCAGATATTCACGATGGTGTGATCGCTCACCTAGAGCCAGACATCCTGGAATGTCAAGTCAAATGGGCCATAGAAAGAATCACTCCGAATAAAGCTAGTGGAGGTTATGGAATTCTAGCTGAGCTATTACACATCCTGAAAGATGATGCTGTGAAAGTGCTGAACTCAATATGCCAGCAAATTGGAAAACATAGCAGTGGCCATGGGACTGAAAAAGATCGGTTTTCATTCCAACCCCAAAGAAACACAGTGCCCAATAATGCTCAGATTACCACACAATTACACTCATCTCACGTTCTAGTGAAGTAATGCTCAAAGTTCTCCAAGCCAGGTTTCATTAATACATGAACCGTGAACTTCCAGATGTTCAAACTAGTTTTAGAAAATGCAGAGGAACCAGAGATCCAAATGCCAACAATCTTGCATCATTGAAAAAGCAAGAACGTTCCAGAAAATTAAAAACAAACAAACCAAAAAACACCTATTTCTGCTTTATTGACTATGCCAAAGCTTGAATTGTGTGGATCACTAGAAACTGTGGAAGATTCTGAAAGAGATGGAAATACCAGACCACCTGGCCTGCCTCTGGAGAAACCTATATGCAAGTCAGGAAGCAACAATTAGAAATGGACATGGAACAACAGGTGGGTTCCAAATAGAAAGAGGAGGATGTCAAGGTTGTATATTGCCACCCTGCTTATTTGACATGAATGCAGAGTACATCATGAGAAACTCTAGGCTGGAAGAAGCAGAAGCTGGAGTCCAGATTGCCAGGAGAAATGTCAATAACCTCAGATATGCAGATAACACCACACTTATGGCAGAAAATGAAGAGGAAGTGTCAAGCCTCTTGATGAAAGTGAAACAGGAAAGTGAAAAACTGGGCTTAAAGCACAACATTCTGCAACGAAGATCATGGCATCTGGTCCCATCACATCATGGGAAATAGATGGGGAAACAGTGGAAACTATGTCAGGCTTTATTTTTGGAGCTCCAGAATCACTGCAGATGGTGATTGTAGCCATGAAATTAAAAGACATTTACTCCTTGGAGGGAAAGTTATGTCCAACTTAGATCTCATTTTAAAAAGCAGAGACATTACTTTGCCAACGAAAATCCATCTAGTCAAGGCTATGTTTTTTTCCAGTGGTCATATATTGATATGAGAGTTGGACTGTGAAGAAAGCTGAGTACCAAAAAATTCATGCTTTTGAACTGTGGTGTTGGAGGAGACTCTTGAGAGTCCCTTGGACTGCAAGCAGATCCCACCAGTCCATCCTTAAGGAGACCAGTCTTGGGTGTTCTTTGGAAAGACTGATGCTAAAGCTGAAATTCCAGTATTTTGGCCACCTCACGTGTAGAGTTGACACATAAAAATCTCTGATGATGGGAGGGATTTGGATCAGGAGGAGAAGGGAATGACAGAGGAAGAGATGGCTGGATGGCATCATCGTCTCGATGAACTTATGTTTGCCTGAACTCCAGGAGTTAGTAATGGACAGGGAGGCCTGGTGTGGTGTGATTCATGGGGTGACAAAGATTCGGACACGGGCCTGTGACTGAAATGAAATGAGTAAATTAACTGTTTTGTTGTTGTTGTTGTTGTTGAGCATGTCATTGGTAATATATGAAAGGAACAAGTGTAATACATACATACATACCCGTTCAAGTGATATTTCATGTGTTACGTCACTACATTCCTGTCTGACACTCTGTATCACACAGACTGTCACCATAATGTATCCTCAATGCATGGGATTCTCAAGGTGAAAAAGTAGGAATGGGTTGCCATCCTTAGTTCCAGGAGATCTTCCCAACTCAGATTGAACCTGCCTGTCTTATGACCTCTATGTTAGAAGACAGGTTCCTTAGTACTAATACTACCTGGGCAACCATTAGCTTATATATGGCTACACATATACATGCATATGTATATGTTGAAAGTTTGGGTATATAATTTTGCTGTCTACAGGTAGCAGTATATATTTTGCAGGAGGTATATAACTGCAGGTATGTCCTTTTGCAGGATCTAATGATTTGCTAAAAGTGGTTTCACTTACATTCATGTCAGAGAATTATATAATTTCCCTTGTGACTTACCCTTTGAAATATTGGTTCTTTAGGAATATCTTGTATAATTTTTCATACATTGACAAATTTGCAAACACATATCCCATTTTTAAATTTTAGCTTCACATCTTGGTTTTCAGAGAATATACTTGGTATTATGTAAAATACTAAGACTTGTTTTATGCCTTAATGTGAAGCATATTTTTGAGAATATTTCAAAGAAAGTTCAGGTACAATTGAAAATATGACATACACACACACACACACACACAGTATGTGTTTATATGCCTATTTGAACATATCAGTGTAGGTACATAATTTTAAATATATATATATATATATATATTTTTTTTTTAACCCTTCTTTGATCTTGAAGTGTTTTGGGTCATGTTCCTCAGATTTATAGTTTGCTTTCAGTCTCCTGTCTTTTGGGGATTTATACTAAACCTGTATTAGGTATTTTCACATTACTTTAGGTCCTCTGACTCTGATGCTGGGAGGGATTGGAGGCAGGAGGAGAATGGGGTGACAGATGATAAGATGGATGGATGGCATCACCGACTCGATGAACGTGAGAGATGGTGATGGACAGGGAGGCCTGGCGTGCTGCGATTCATGGGGTCGCAAAGAGTTGGACATGACTGAGCGACTGAATTGAACTGAACTGAACTAATGTCCTATTCAGGCAGAAGCCCACAGTCAACTTCTTTGAGAGTGTAAGAATCTTTCTAGAGACAGTATCTTTCTGAGGTTGTAGAGAATAGAGCACACTGTGAACCAAGAAATTTGCCAGCCATATCAGTAAACAAATGATGCTGCAGGCATCAAGTCATAAGCCCTTGAATCTATCCATAAACGTAAAACCTGGGGGAACTCTTGATGAAATCAGTTTGCCCACTATCAAGTCCTTAGTTACTGCACTTGAAGCTGGCGTGGCCTGAAGAACTGACTTGAGACAGAAAGAATAGATACTAGCCCTAGTTAAGGTGATTATCAAAGGAATTATTTCAAGGAGCCCAGATTCTTGCATCTACCATAGGTAGAAAATATTTAAATCCATTCACTTGAGGTGTCCAGTTTTTCTTTCGTTAACCATAATATTCAGACATTCTCCATACCTGATCATTGTACCAAAATTTCTGTAAAACTTGGATCCTCCTATCCTTCGTTAGAGCAGTCTTTTTGCGATACTTGAGAAGTCGCTTCTCATGATTAAATCCTTCTTAGAATGAAAGGCTTGATGAAGAAAACATAATTCTCCACTTTTGAGCTATGCATTTTTCCCATTAGGTAGCACACATTCTAGAACTGCAATATAAGGGATTCTTGTGCAGCACCTCACTGTTAACTTATGTTTACTAATTCCTACTTCCCAAAGTTTTGAAAGTCAAAGGTCAGCTATTACTTGGGGCTGGTGCACTGGGACGACCCAGAGGGATGGTATGGGGAGGGAGGTGGGAGGAGGGTTCAGGATGGGGAATACATGTATACCTGTGGTGGATTCATTTTGATATATGGCAAAGCCAATACAATATTGTAAAGTTAAAAAATAAAATTAAATTTAAAAAATAAAATTAAACTTGAGGGGATTCATGGTTTCATAAACCGGTGACATCAGTTTATGAAAATATATAACCATATATGTTTACTTTACTTTTAGAAAGCCGTTCTTTACTTTTGGAAACAATGGAAAATTAGGGAAGTGAAGGGACACAAGTATAGAGTCTGAATTTATTCTGCCCAACATAGCTCTGCATTTAAGTTTGTCTTTTTTTTTTTTTTGCTTTTTCTTTGCCTATACATACTAAAGCCATCCTGGGTACACATTTTAATTGACATGCAGTGATGCTTTACTTGTCACTAGCACAAATTAGACAAAGACTGATTTTCTTTCCTTACAATGTTGTGTTAGTGTCTGCTGCCCAGCAAAATAAATCAGTTATTAGTAAATACAGGTGAGCCTCCCTTTTGAGCAGTCCTCCGATCTCCCACTTGGGCCTCCTCTCCTACTCCAAAACCAATTCCACTAGAGCACTGCATAGCAATAGCTATCTACTACATACTTGGTATGTCCTTCCTGCACTGTGTCCACAAGTCTGTTTTCCATGACTGCATCTCTTCCTACACTCCAAATGGTTTACTCAGCATCTGTTTTCTGGATTCCACTTAAATGCATTAATATGCACACACATATATTTATTACTTCTTTATTTGGTTGCCACAAACCTCAATCGCTCTGTGTGGAATTCAATTCCATGACCAGGGATCAAACCTGGGACCCCTGCATAGGGATCATGGTGTCTTAGCCACTGACCAACAGGGCATTCCCCTGTTGTTGTGTTTTCTTTAAATGATGGCCATTTGGAATGGTGTGAGGTGATATGTTGTTGTACTTTTGATCTGTGTGCCTTTGTTAAGTTGAGGTCGTTTTTTCTATGTTCAGTTTTTGAAGAGCTTCTATCACAAACACTTGTTGAATTATTTCAAAAACTTTCACCAACTATTGAGGTAATCATATGGTTTTAAACCTTGACTATACATTGATATGCAACTATTGAAGAATGTTTCCATATCTTGAATAAACCCCACACTTAATTATGGTGTCCAATCCTTTTATGGTATTGGTGGAATTTTTTGCTCATATTTTGGTAAGGATGTTTGCCTCTGTTCATCTATGAGATATTAGTCTCTAACTTTCTTTTTCTGTGTTATCTCGGGGTTGATATCAGGGTGATGGTGAACTTGTAAGATGACTTCTGGATTTTCCTTCCACTCTAGAGTTTTGGAAGCGTTTCAGAAGTGCATGTGCCAGCAGTTCTCTGACTGGTTCATAAAATTTCCCTGTGAAGCTTTCTGGAGTTTAAGTTTGCCAACTGGAAATTTTTTCATCACAGTTTCAATCTTAGTGCTTGTAATTGCTCTGTTCATATTTTCTGTTTTTTTTTTTTTTTTTTTCAGCTAAAAAAAATTTAGCTGAATTTCTTAGTATTTGTCCATGGCTCAAATTCTAAATTTTATTGACTTATAGTTGTTTGCTGTAGTCCCTTATGACTCTTTGTTATTTCTGTTATATCAGTCATAATGTCATCCTTTGTCATGTCAAATTGATGGATTTGTTGTCCTCTTTGTCTTGATAAGTCTGTATCATGATTTGTCTATTTTACTTCTCCTCTCCAAGAGACCCTTTTTAGTGATACTGATTTTGGCTATTGTTTTTATCATTTCTTTTTTTTAAATTTCTGCTTTGATTTTTATCATTTTTTCCCCTTCTATTCACTTTGGGGAATTTTGCCTGATTTTTCTTCTTTCTCTAAATGCTTTAGATTGTAGGTTATGTTGATTACTTGAGATGTGTAGAATTTATCAACTTCACTCTTTTACTGCTTTAGCATGCTCCATAACTTTTGGATAATCATGTTTTAAATATTATTTTCTTCTAAGATTTTTCTTTCATTTTCTCTCACATTTCATGAGTGATCTCTTGGCCATGTACAGGTGTATTTATTCATCTACATGGATTCATGTTTCTCACAGTCCTCACCTGCAAATTCTGCTATGTAAATCAAAACATTGTGGTTAAAAAAAAAAAAAAGATTAATACCATTACCACTATCTCAAATTTATCAAGGCTTGATTTGAGATCCATTTTGTGATATATCTTGAAGATATTTTATTTTCACTTTAGAAAAAATGTGTATTCTGCTCTGCTTCAGTGAAATGTACTATACGTATCAATTTACTTTGTCTGGTCTTGTGTGCCTTTGAACACTTGTGTTTCATTTTAAACTTTATTTCTAAATTGGAGGATAGTTTCTTTCCAGTGTTGTGTTGGCTTCTGCTGTACAACAGTGTGTATTAGCATATAGGAGGCCAAAGTCTTTTTGTGTGTGTGTGTTGTTGATTGTCTGTTACTTATTCATTTTTCTAGTCCCTATAGAAATGTTTATTGTCTTTTCCCCATTCCGTTTCTAGAATGTTTTATCACCTTTACTACCACAACATCCAAGTTATTTTCAAGGAGCCTGCCTACTTTTTCTTTCATTATGTTTTGAGTTTTTACCACATTCCTTTGCCTACAACATATTTCTCTGGCTTCACATTTCCCTACTGCGTTCCTCATCATTTCTTCCCAAACTTCTGCGTAATAGTTATTGCTCCTCGTCTCCACTCCAAGTTGATAAAATTAGTTGAGTGTCTAGTGTGGGCTTTGCAGTTGGAGAGACTGACAACTATGTTCTTGAATCTGCAGTTGAGTCTTCCGTCTCTAATGGTGATACCATATCTGTTCATGTCATTTGTAGATGTCTATAGAATTAGTCTGACATTAGGCAGTCTATTTGCTGAAGATTGGTTGCGTTTTTCTGTCTTGCTTGTTGTGTAGTGTGAGGCATCAGCCCTGGGTTGTGTAGGCAGTTGGGTGCAGTACATCTGAGATTAAGAAAGAGGCCTTCAACGAGACTGTCACCAGTTAATAATCAGTGTAGACAGGAATTCTCTAGTGTCCCATGATCCTGGTCTCAGTGTGAAAGGTTGTAATGGAATGCAAAGAGCTGGGATTCTTGGCCTCCAGAGGAGAGGAATTCAATCTGGGGCCAGAGATAAGGCTGGATCACTCAGAGCTTTGTATAATAAAATTTTATTAAAATATCAATGAGATAGAGAAAACTTCTCATATAGGCATCAGAATGGGGCAGAAAGAGTACCCTCCTGCTAGTCTTCAGCTGGATATTATATAGTCACTAGTAGTCTGTTAATGAAAGAAAGGAATGTTTTAAAACTCAGAGTGGTACCAGGCCCCCTCACACATAAGATGCATTTTGGGATAATCTTGGCATCAGATGATTCATCCCGGGCCATAAAATGATTGTCTTGAAGAAGGATAGATTACCATACAAATGATTCATTTACATAGATTAGGGAAATACTATCTGAGTATGACATACTGGTTTGTCAAGTAGGTTCTGAGCCATTAGGAGGAACTGACTTAAGAACAGAGTTTGGGGTAAAAGCATAGTACATTAGCATAGTTTAAGACAAACATTTCCATAAGAAAAATGCATTGGTTATCTCAAGGTTTGAGAATAGTTAACTTCAGATGAAACCAGGTGTCATTCTGGCAATATAACATTTTAAGAGAAACCTCCTTTTAAATTTGTATAAAGACAGAAAAAAAAAATATTGCTAGTTTGTTTCCTCCTGCTACTTAAGAGAGATAAAAATGTCTGATACTTTCAGGCCAAATCCTTCATTTGGAGACCCCAGCCTTCCTGCCTGTTACCCTCTCAGATGATGACAGCAGAAAATATCAGGCCCAACTTATGCCCAGAGAACTACAATACCATAGTGATAGATTGAGGAGATTAAAAAAGTAACATAGATAAATGGTAAATAAATAAGTAAAAGGTGCCACAAGCAATAAACACTACAGAGAAGACAACAGATTCATAATGAGAGCCAATCAAGTAAATCTCAAGGCAAAAAACACCACCAGAGTAGAGTGCCAACTGAAAAATAAAGAAAGCAAATCTGACAAGAAGAGCAGGACAGCCCCCACAGAATAACAGGAAACCACAGTTAATATAGAAATGCATACCCATGTTAAAGAATGAAGTGATGCAACAGCAATTAAAGGCACAGAAAATAGGAAACCAAAGTAAAAGTAGAAATAGCTATACAAAAAATAAAAATATAGTTGAAATAATCTTCAAGATCAAATCAATGTGTAGTAACAAAGAAGCATACAACTGAGAAAAATAGTGCACAAACAACACAACAATTCAATGCATCAAAAGAATAATACATATTTCCTTGTGTCTCATCTGTGAGTGTCCTAGTGCTCAACATGGGCCAGAGGACAATTACACCTCTTTGGGAAGTTCTCCAAAGATGGAGAGAACTGGATTCTGGATATCTCTAAGGGCACCTCAGACTCAAAACTGCTATAATTCCTGTGCGTTCTTATAGCTGCCTGAGCCTGGGCATTTTTTTTTTTTTTTTTGACCTCTTCTCAGCTTTGGATGTAATCCGTAGACACAGGGTCTGCATCATTAATCCTGTGTATTTAATCTGCAGCATGCACAACTGGATGGAAGATTCATAATCCTCTTTCTTAATGGCTCTGTCCCTGGGCCTCAGGTGTAAATTTCATCCTTCCTCACATGTGGTCACCAAATGTGTCTGACTTGAGACACTTGTGGTGCACTGGGGTCTGCCATGATGAGCACAGAAGGTTAAGGTACAGCTGCTTGGAATTCTGGAAACATGGTGGTGCTAGTTATGAATAGGAGCCAGCAGCCATAGGCAGAAGAGGTTTTGCCTGAATGGGATCCTTTTCTAGCCTGTGTTTGCAGGAGCATGAGTGGTACTTCTGCTGGTCTTTCTCTATTGCCTTATAGTAGGTGTTAACAGGTGGGAAGGTGAGGCGCTACCAAGGTATCTCTGCCTCCTGAGTGTGACACAGTACAGTCGCTTTGGCAGTTTGGGAATTCTCAAAAGGTATTCCCTGCTACACAACGACTTGTACCTGCTCCGTCAGGCCATTTCCACATAGTCAACAGCAGTCCTCTCCCAGGATCCCTCTAAATCCCTTCTTAATTCCTTTTCACTCAGGTATGTCTGGAACCCACATGGGACACTCTGGTGAGCAGGGCATTCTGCTATTTGATGCTGTGGGAGAACTATTGCCCTTGCAGAAGTATTATTTGTGATCCATTTATTGAGAGAGTTGCATTTCACATCTGCCTACATTTCTGCCTTCTTGGAACTTCTAAGTTTTTCCTGGAAAGCTCAATTATTATTTTTTCCTTGACAGAAAAACATGAAACATTAGTTGCCATGAATCAATCTGTTTGATGGGACATTGCTTACGTACACACGTAACTGGTACTACTTTGACTTTCAATATGCAATCAAGCATATTGTGTTGTCTTTTTTTCTTTCCCCCTTGGAAATTTCTCTTAATGAGGAATTGTCATCAGCATGAAGAAATGCAGAACTTTCCACATAAAATATAATAGCAAAATTGGGCTCAAAAAGGCAGCACTTGAATATCTCTAGCTATTTTTTGAACGTTCCTGACATTTTCCCAGCGTACAAATGTCTAACTTCAGATCTCAAAGCGCAATTCCATTCAGTAGATATCAAAGGTGAGACTTCCATGGGCATAATTTAATTATTGTATAATAAGACGGCAAGTTCATAGGAAATTACCAGTTGGTACTTGACTACTTGAAAAAAGAGAGAAAACGACAGCAATGACCAAAAAATAAAATTGAAAAAAAAAAAAAAAAAACAAAACAGGAATGTGTAGTTAGTTATTCAGTTATAAGAGGTACACATGAATTGATGTTTGTATCACAGAATAAGCAAGGAGATAGCATACAATCATCTATATCTGCTTAACTGTCTCTGCTAATGACTTGGACACTGTGGATCACACACAAACCAAAAAAAAGAAAGAAAGAAAGAAACATAATTTTGTAAAATTCTTAGAGATAAGAATACAAGAATACCTTATATGTCTCCTGGGAATCGTGTATGCTAGTAAAGGTGCAGCAGTTAGAATTGGACAGGGGACAATGAACTAATTCAAAATTGGGAAAGGAACAAGTCAAAGCTATATATTGTTGTCCTGATTATTTAACTTCTGTGCAGAGAACACCATGAAAAAATAAAAATCTAGATGAATCTCAAGTTAGAAACCGAATTTATGTGGGAGATATGAATAACCTTAGTTATCCCAGTGACAACACCAAAATGACAGAAGAAATATAATAATTAAGGCGCCTCTTGATGAAAGTATTATCTGTTTCAAATATAGACATCTGAAATGAGATAGTCCTACATAAAAGATGAAATTCTCAGTTTCACATATGAAAACCTAGATAAAGATTTCAGGGTGTGAAACATGAAATTCTCCATTATTCACATATACAAATCTGGAGAAAGATTTTCCAACATAAAGTACGAATTCTCTGTACATCATACATGAATGTACGGACACGAAATATTCTGCAGAAAATGTGGAATTTTTTTACATTAGAGTTATGAAAATATGGATGCAGATTCTTTGACAGGAAATACAAAAATGTCTGTTTCACATATCCACACATGGTCACATGAAACATGAATTTTTTCATATTTGTCATTTGAAAATATTTGTGAGGTCTTTCCTTCATGAAATATTGAATACTGTCTATTTCACATTTGAAAAACCTGTGTTAATTTTCCTACAAGAAATATAGAATTTTCCCACAGATTTTCATGCTTGGGCTCTGAAATTCTCTATCTTTTCATCAAGAATGTTTGGAAGGTATTCTGATATGAGATTCGGAATTCTGTGTATTTCCCATTTGACAATCTGGGGAGAAATGTTCTCATATGAAATATAAATTCTCAATTGTTCACATGTGAAACATTTTCCAGATTTGTACACATGAAAGAGAATTTCCCGTCATTCAGAAATTAAGATCTGAGCTAAACCGCAAACATCAAACAGCTATATTTCATGTATATCCTGAATACCATATAGAGTTTTCTGTATTTCTTTGATAAAAATCTGGGTGAAGATTTCCCTATAAGAAATAGGGAATAATATATTTTACACATGTAAAATCAAAACCCTTATGATTAGACAGTGGAATTGATAAATAGATGCAGGGGATTCTATCTGACAGATGAGTGCCTGAAGACCTATGGATGGAGGTTAGTGATATCGTATAGGAAAAAGTGATCAAGACCATCCACATGAAAAAGAAATGAAAAATGGTAAAGTTACGAGGCCTCACAAAGAGCTGAGAAGAGGAGCGAAGCTAAACAAAAAGGGGAAAAAGAAAACAATAACCCTGTATCAGATCAGATCAGATCAGTCACTCAGTCGTGTCCGACTCTTTGTGACCCCATGAATTGCAGCATGGCAGGCCTCTCTGTCCACCACCAATTCCCGGAGTTCACTGAGAGGAGAAAGCAAAAGAGACACAGATGTATATAACTGTCTTTTGGACTCTGTGGGAGAGGGAGAGGGTGGGATGATTTGGGAGAATGGCATTGAAACATGTATAATATCATATATGAAATGAGTCACCAGTCCAGGTTCCATGCACAATACTGGATGCTTGGGGCTGGTGCACTGGGATGACCCAGAGGGATGGTATGGGGATGGAGGAGGGAGGAGGTTTCAGGATGGGGAACACATGTATACCTGTGGAAGATTCATTTTGATATATGGCAAAACTAATATGATATTGTAAAATTAAAAAATAAAATAAAATAAAGCAAACCTTAGAGGGAAAAATGAACATTCACAGTGTTGTGTAACTATTGACACTATTTCTGGAATGTTTTCATCATTCTTCCTGCCAGCCATGTTAAAGGACAATTTTGCAACACCTATAAATGTTTTTATTTTATTTTAAAATGCAAAATATTTTGATTCATTGTTTTAATCAATTTGGAACATGTGTTCAAATAGAAAATAAATGTTAACTGCTTCCTCTCAATCTGTATTTATATAATAATAAATCTGGATAGCACATAAAAAGAAAAGAAAAGAAAATTATACACATTTGGATGAAGATCCCCAAAGAATTGCAAGGAGAGGTAAAACCACCCTCAGTTATCAATGTCAATAAATAAAGCAAATCAATAGAACTGGAAAGTCTACTGATCTCTTCAAGAAAATCACAGATACCAAGGGAAAATGTCATGCAATCATGGGCACAATAAAGGACAGAAATGGTATGGATGTAGCCAAAACAGAAACTGTTAAGAAGAGGTGGGAAGAATACATGGATGAAATGTGCACAAAAGATCTTCATGACCCAGTTAAGCACGATGGTGTGATCGTTCACCTGAGGACCCGATGTCCTGGAATGTGAAGTCTAGTGGGACTTAGGAAGCATAACGACAAACAAAGCTTGTGGAGGTGATGGAATTCAGTTGAGATATTTCAAATTCTAAAAGATGATGATATGAATGTGCTGCCCTCCATATGCCAGCAAATTTGGGAGACTCAGCAGTGGCCAGAGGACTGGAAATGGTCAGTTTTCATTCCAACCACAAAGAAAGGCAATCCAAAGAATGTCCAAACTACCACTTAATTGCACATGTCTGACACACTTGCCCAGAACTGCTCAGAATTCCCCAAGCCAGGCTTCAACAGAATGTGAACCATGAGCTCCCAGATGTTCAAGCTGGATTTATAAAGGGCAGAGGAACCCGAGATTCAATTGTCAACACCCGTTGGGTCCTCCAAAAGGCAAGAGAACTCCAGGAAAGCAGCTACTCTTATTTGACTATGCCAAAGACTTTGACTGACACAACAAAACGACACACACACAAAAAGTCACATCAAAACGTGGAATATTCTTCCAAACATCGGAATACATGCCTCCTGAGAATTCTTACATCCATGTAAATAAAATAAATATTTATCAACTTGGAAAATTTTCTCAGTCAATAGGAAAGGTGAATTATGATAGTAGTGCAGGTTATAGAATGTTGTTGAGTAATGTGTAGAGCATTTGATTGGTTATTACATTTCTTTATTGATAATTCAGTAAGCACTTAAAATGTGTCATTTTCAGGCTCTATGTTTCAGCTGTTGTGAAAGATACATAAAGAGGGTAGACCCAAAACACATTGAAGATATCTGTACTCTCCTTCGTAGGAGGGCAAACAGTAGTTCCTTCCAACCGCAAGAAATAGTTGAGACAAAGTTGTTAGAAGGGGCTTAGCATAAGGAAAGGTAAGGTTAGGTAAGTCACTTCAGTTGTGTTTGACTCTAGGCGACCCCATAGACGGCAGCCCAACAGGCCCCCACATCCCTGGGATTCTCCAGGCAAGAACACTGGAGTGGGTTGCCATTTTCTTCTCCAATGCATGAAAGTGAAAAGTGAAAGTGAAGTCGCTGAGTCGTGTCCGACTCTTAGCGACCCCATGGACTGCAGCCTACCTGGCTCCTCTGACCATAGGATTTTCCAGGCAAGAGTACTGGAGCGTGGTGTCATTGCCCTCTCCGAGGGCTTAGCATGACTGAAAATAATTTGTGATTGTAGCTTCAGAAGAGAAAGATAATGAAATGACTAAGGAAAACAGATATCATGTCTTCCAAGAACTTTGTAACCATGCTGATGTGCTGCAGTAATGACCAGGAATTTATTCTGTCTCTATGGGGACAGATAAGCAACATCTAAACATGCATTTGAAATTATAGGGTGGAATCTTGGTGTCAGGAAATAGAGACATGGCTTAAGGACAGCAGCGCAAAAATGACCCTATAGAATACCACTTGTAAAGTACATAACTTGTGCTGACCATGGGCCAGTCACTGATTATATCATGCTATCTTTTCTATCACAGTGATGGTATAATTGTGATCATGATTTTGGATGTACTACAATATCTATATTTTCAGGGACAAAATTAATTTCTATAATGAAAACAATCTGCTGTCTAATCTTTAAGACTCTACCAGTAACTAATAGAATATAATATGTGAATGTGCTGAAGATCATACTGTGTATTTTTATTTATCTAATTTTATTTGCATCTCTTTCTTCACCCATACCATCCTAATTTAGACACCCCTTCATTTCAGCAGGGATGATTTCAGAAATCACTTTACATCCATTACCTCTTTTCCCTTGCTTCTCATTTTCTTGCTTACAAATATTATATCAGGTGTCATTTACCTAGGATGCATAACGAATGCTTTCTTGAACTGAAGAGTTTGGAATACCATGCAGTAAAATAGTAAACCAATGAACTAAAGCCTCATTTTCTCTTCTTTGTTTAAAAATTGAAAATGAAACTATGAAGATGAACATGTAAATTTATTGTTCAAATACAGGAATGGTAGGTATTTGTTGACATCTCCCAAAGTAACGTTCAATCTTCCTTAGGCTCCATAATCTGACACGTATTTGGTAGGTCAGTTTTAATTAGCATGGTTTCCATATAATGGTGATTGTTGATGAGTTGACTTGAAAGAGAGGAAGCAGATGTGTAAGTGCTTGTTGGCACTGAGAACCACGAGTTGCCTGTCTCTTGCAGGTTAGGAAAAGGATTGTCATGGCCTGACATATCGCTATGCCTGACTGGAAATTTAGAAGGCTCCACCATCAGTCCAGAATAAGTGCTCTGTAATGGGGATACAATGTGGTTCTGAGAAGTAGATGTAGTTGTAGTAGCAAAGTCCTCAATGGGGCCATTTACTTGAGTGTAGCTGCTATGTGAATGCCAATTAAAAATGCTCAACTTTTTTAAAACAGCAGGTTGATTTACCAAAATCTGTTCTGTTTGTCTAACCAATATTGGTGATGGGTGGTTAGGTAAGTCACATGGAGATAGGGCATTTGTATTAGTGACAATCTGGATGGTATGAGGCTTTTGTATGAAAGGCACAGGTAAACTTGTGGAGGCTGAAAATGCGCTCTCTCTACTAATTTCTGGAATAAATTCAGAGTTACAATCATCTTCGTTGACACTTGCTTTAACATGCTTCTTGTTATCTTGCACTAATGAAGATATTTGAGACACATTATTAATCCCAACTCTTCTTTCTCTTCTTTGCACTCTTAATAAAAGTTGAGGATGACCTCTTTTGAAATTTGGATTATAGTAGGTCTGTAACTAAAATCAAAGGATTACATTATTTAGTTTCTTTATAAACCAAGGTAAAACTGACAAGCAAAGCTAAGTTATAAAAATGTATTCCTTTAATGAAACCAACTAAATAGCATCAAATAAAACACCTCCATTAGTAGTTTAACAGGTAACATGTTAGAAAGAATATGATCCTCAATGAAAAATATATTTTATATATACAGTAAATACCACTTTAAGTTGCTTCAGGACTTATATCTGGTTTCACAGTGCTAGGAAAGTTTGTCAAACATCCAATATTTTAACATATCCAGCTGTTCTCAACTTCAAAAAATAAAACTTTTTAACGATTTGTTAGCTCAAGTTTAAATTCGGTTTTAGCTACATATGTAAATGTGCTTTCTAGGTCACATGATTTCATCTTACATATTGCCAATAAGTGAAAATGTTGGAATACCTTACTCAAAAGAGAGATGTTGTTTTCTTCTTCCAGAAAGACAGGTAGTGAAGCAGATCTTTGAAAAGTTTGTCGCTTTTTACTAAATCCATAAAGGTTAAGCTGTCGAATTAAACTCTTCATACTCTTGGTTTCAAATATTCTGAAAGGTGCCTTTCTTTCCAAGACTTCTTTCTTAAAGAGTTCTTCGTGGATCACTATACATGTGCCTCTCTCATCCCACCAAATAGATTCAAACTGATCACTTTCAACTATATTCCAAAGTTTTTGTGGAAAGGTGAGTGAAAGAAAATTAGTCACCTCATCTGTTTCAGATACAGAATATTTGTAGCATGGCCTTTTTATCACAAGATCCTCAGACAAAGCCTGAAAAGCATATTCTTCAATCATAGATCTCAAAACTGAGTCCCTAGTAAGTGTATAATCATACAAAGATCTAATGGAGGTTTCTGAATCAGTTGATTCATCCTTAGGAGGCCCATCTTGAATTTCTGAAGGTATATGTGCCATCTCAGAGAAATCTTTCTTCAGATCCTTTACTCATTTGTCTGATTTTACTGACCACTACTTCAAAAATTGCTTGGCTGGCCAACAGAGAGAAACTCTCTAGACCATCGCAGAGGTCCTCAAAGTCAAAAGGCTGTGACATCACAAAATCACTTGTCTCCTAGCAATCAAAGGGTAGCTGTGACATCACAAAATCACTGGTCTCCTAGCCATTGAAAGGTGATGTTCAGCTAGGGTTTACTTCAGCATCAACTTAAAAATACAGCCTGCTTACAGAAATAGTAACCCAAACCATGAAGCATGCAAAATCTCATTCCTAAAGAATTTTTACACAGAAAAATCACATCAATAAATCTACTTGGTTTCTGAAATACAAGTGATTTATCACCCTTCTATACACACATTTTTCATATTCAGTACTGTTACCCAAGCAAAATTGGTCTACTGGCCTCTGCAATAAAATCTTTTAACTGTCTGGTTTCAACTACTCTGTGGTCTCTGTACTTAACTTTCAGCCTGGCTGGGGCTTTGGCATCTCTAAAACTGTTCATAGGATAATGCTCAGGATGTTATTGATGGCCCTTGAGGAGGAACTAAAGACCCTTGAATTTGACTAATGGCTAAATCATTATTATTCTCTATCACTTGATTATTATCCTTAGATTCTGTCTTTTCTAGCCTCACTGTTTAAAATTACTTTTTTTTATTGTTTTGTGTGTATTTTATTTTATTATTTTTTATTTGATTTTTTAACTTTACAATATTGTCCTGGTTTTGCCATACATCAACATGAATCCGCCACAGGTATACATGTGTTCCCCATCCTGAAACCTCCTCCTTCCTCCCTCCCCATACCATCCCTCTGGGTCGTCCCAGCACACCAGCCCCAAACATCCAGTATCGTGCATCGAACCTGAACTGGTGACTCGTTCATACATGATATTATACATGCTTCAATGTCATTCTACCAAATCATCTCACCCTCTACCTCTCCCAAGAGTCCAAAAGACTGTTCTATACATCAGTGTCTCTTTTGCTGTCTCATATACAGAGTTATTGTTACCATCTTTTAAATTCCATATATATGTGTTAGTATACTGTATTGGTGTTTTTCTTTCTGGCTTACTTCACTCTGTATAATAGGTTTCAGTTTCATCCACCTCATTAGAACTGATTGAAATTTATTCTTTTTAATGGCTGAGTAACACTCCATTGTATATATGCACCACAGCTTTCTCATTCATTCATCTGCTGATGGACATCTAGGTTGCTTCCATGTCCTGGCTACTAGAAACAGTGCTGCGATGAACATTGGGGTACACGTGTCTCTTTCAATTCTGGTTTTCTCAGTGTGTATGCCCAGCAGTGGGACTGCTGGATTATACGGCAGTTCTATTTCCAGTTTTTTAAGGAATCTCCACACTGTTCTCCATAGTGGCTGTACTACTTTGCATTCCCAGCAACAGTGTAAGAGGGTTCCCTTTTCTCCACATCCTCTCCAACATTGATTGCTTGTGGACTTTTCGCACCCATTCTGACTGGTGTGAAATTGAACACCAGGAGGTCTACAATCTCCTACCTCTTTCTCTCGGTTTTCATACTTTTCAGTCTTCAGAAGGGACTGCTTAGAACACGAAAGGAAATAAAGTGTTGGACTTAGAACTCAATCATAAATGTGACAGAAAATCTCAGTTGCAGGTTCGATTTCTTTTTCAGGTTTTCCAGCTCTTGGAGTGTTTCAATCAGCAACAACTTTGGCTATTTCCTGCTGAGATGGAGCCTGGAGTTGGAAATAATTCTGAAATCTAAGCTTGGCATCAATATTTTCTCTTATGAAAATATACTTCTATATTTTATATATGATATATATGTATATATAAGTCTATATCTGTCTATTTTTGTCAAAACTGGACAAAAATTTGAAAATTGGTAGATCTTTATTAAAAGCAGAGAGGTGAGTGATATAAAAGAGTCCTCATATTTTACATTCAGCCAAGAAAACATATTTTGAAGTATTTCTGCTTACATATATTCAACAACCGAGTCGACTTTTTAATCATTCTTCATTTGGGTTTTAATTTTTTTCCATTTCTATTAAATCTAACAGGAGTTAAAAGCCATTGCACCTTTTTTATACACACACTCATACACACAGGTGTATATATGTCAAAATATAATTTTATGCAACACTATTTAGGTGGCCAAACTCATTTCTTGCTCCCAAGATCTTAAATAAACTGTTTGGGAAGCCTTACATTACTTAATAATTTTCTGGCTGAACAATTCAGATCCTGTTGCTGAAAAGCTCTCCTTTAATCTCGCTCATCTTCCACAATTCTTTCTGTAATAAGAGGTAGGGCTCATACTTATGGGGACACCTTGAACGCATAAAATCACAACTCTCATTTACTTAGATATATTGTTCAAAGAACGCTGTTGCTCTCCTCACATTGGACACAACTTTATTTTATTTATTTTCAATATAAATATATGTATTTTAATTGGAATCTAATTGCTTTACAATATTGTACTGGTTTTGCCATACATAAATATGAATCTGCCACAGGTATACATGTGTGCCACCTCCCTCCTCATATCATCCCTCCTGGTTATCCCAGTGCACCAGCCCCAAGCATCCTGTATCATGCATTGAACCTGGACTGCCAGTTTGGTGACCTATGTTATTATACATGTGTCAGTGCCATTCTCCCAAATCATACCACCCTAGCCATCTCCCAGAGCTCAAAAGACTGTTTTATACATCTGTGTCTTTTTTGCATTCTCGCATACATGGTTATCATTATCATCTTTCTAAATTCCACATATATGTGTTAGTTTATTCTATTGGTGTTTTTCTTTCTGGCTAACTTCATTCTGTATAATAGGCTCCAGTTTCATCCACCCCATTAGAACTGACTGAAATGTATTCCTTTTAATGGCTGAGTAATACTCCATTATGTATATATCCCACAGCTTTCTTATCCATTCATCCACTAATGGACATCTAGGTTGCTTCCATGTCCTGGCTATTAGAAACAGTGCTGTGATGAACATCGGGGTACACATGTCTCTTTCAATTCTGGTTTCCTTGGTGTGTATGCACAGCAGTGGGATTGTTGTGTCTTATGGCAGTTCTATTTGAAGGTTGTTTTTTTTTTTTTTTTAAAGAATCTAAACAGTGTTCTCCATAGTGGCTGTACTAGTTTGCATTCCCACCAACAGTGTAAGAGGGTTCCTTTTTCTCCACACCTTATCCAGCATTTATTGCTTGTAGACTTTTGGAGCACAACCAATCTGACTGGCATGAAAAGGTACCTCATTGTGGTTTTGATTTTCATTTCTCTGATAATGAGTGATGTTGAGCATCCTTTCATGTGTTTGTTAGCTATCTGTATGTCTTCTTTGAAGAAATGTCTGTTTAGTTCTTTGGCCAATTTTTTCATTGAGTCGTTTATTTTCCTGGAATTGAGCTTCAGGAGTTGCTTGTATATTTTTGACATTAATTCTTTGTCAGTTGCTTCAGTTCAGTTCAGTTGTTCAGTCATGTCCGACTCTTTGCGACCCCATGAATTGCAGCACGACAGGCCTCCCTATCCATCTCCAACTCCTGGAGTTCAACAAACTCACGTCCATCGACTCGGTGATGCCAACCACCATCTCATCCTCTCTCGTCCTCTTCTCCTCCTGACCTCAATCCCTCCCAGCATCAGAGTCTTTACCAGTGAGTCAAATCGTCACAGGAGGTGGCCAAAGTACTGGAGTTTCAGCTTTAGCATCATTCCTTCCAAGGAACACCCAGGACTAAACTCCTGTAGGATGGACTGGATGGATCTCTTACATCAAGAGTCTTTTCCAGCACTACAGTTCAAAAGCATCAATTCTTCCATGCTCAGCTTTCTTCACAGTCCTACTCTCACATCCATACATGACTACAGGAAAAACCATAGCCCTGACTAGATGGACCATTGTTGGCAACGTAATGTCTCTGCTTTTGAATATGCTATCAAGGTGGGTCACAACGTTCCTTCCAAGGAGTGTCTTTTAATTTCATGGCTGCAGACACCAACTGCAGTGATTTTGGAGCCCCCCAAAATAAAGTTTGACACTGTTTCCCCATCTATTTCCCATGACATGATGGGACCAGTTGCCATGATTTTCATTTTCTGAATGTTGAGCTTGAAGCCAACTTTTTCACTCTCCTCTTTCACTTTGATCAAGAGTCATTTTAGTTCCTCTTCACTTTCTGCCAGAAGGATGGTATCATCTGCATATCTGAGGTGATTGATATTTCTCTTGGCAATCTTGATTCCACCTTGTGCTTCCTCCAGCCCTGTGTTTCTCATGATGTACTCTGCATATAAGTTCAATAAGCAGGGTGACAATATACAGCCTAGACATACTCCTTTTCCTATTTGGAACCAGTATGTGTTCCATGTACAGTTCTAACTGTTGCTTCCTGACCTGCATATAGGTTTCTCAAGAGTCAGGTCAGGTGGTCTGGTATTCCCATCTCTTTCAGAATTTTCCACAGTTTATTGTGATCCACACACTCAAAGGCTTCCACATAGACAATAAAGCAGAAACAGATGAATTTCTGGAACTCTCTTGCTTTTTCAATGATCCAGCAGATGTTGGCAACTTGATCTCTGGTTCCTCTGCCTTTTGTAAAACCAGCTTGAACATCTGGAAGTTCACAATTCACATATTGCTGAAGCCTGGCTTGGAGAATTTTGAGCATTTCTTTACTAGCATGTGAGATGAGTGCAATTGCATGGTGATGTGAGAATTCTTTGGCATTGCCTTTCTTTGGGATTGGAATGAAAACTGACCTTTTCGAGTCCTTTGGCCACTGCTGAGTTTTCCAAATATGCTGCCATATTGAGTGCAGCACTTTCACAGCATCATTAAAAGGGGCCAATAGCTCTAAATAGACATTTCTTTAAAGAAGACATATGGATGTCTAATAAACACATGAAATATGCTTAACATCATTCATCATTAGATAAATGAAAATTAAAATTGTAATGAGCAGTCATCTCACACTGTTCAGAGTGGCCATCACCAGAAATTCTACAATCAAGAAATCCTGGAAAGGCTGTGGAGAAAAGTTAACCCTAATACACTGTTGCCCGTAACACAAACTGGTACAACCTGTATTCAGAACAGTTTGGAGATTCCTTGAGAAACTTGGACTAGACCTGTCATATGACCCAGAAACCCCACTTCTTTGCATATACCCAGAGGGAATTAGGATGGAACATAACACATGTACCCCAATGTTTATTGAAATTGCCTTTACAATAGCTATGGCATGGAAGTAATCTAGATGCACATCAGCAGATGAATATATAAGGAAGTTGTGGTATATATACAAACGAAATATTACTCAGCTACAGAAAGGCATATATTTGTGTCACTTTTAATGAGGCAGTTCAACCTACAGCCTATTATTCAGAGTGAAAAAAGTTAGAGAGAGGAAAATATTGCTCATTAATGCATATAAATTGGATTTAGGAAGACAGTAACAATAACCCTACCCACGTGGAGGCTAGTAAAGAAGACTCACATATAAATAACTCTTAGACTGGGATGATTTGAGAACATAGCATTGGAACAGGTATATTACCATATATAAAAGAGATGATCAGTGCAAGTTCAGCATATGAAAGATGCACCCAACTCTTGTGCTGTGGAAGAACCCAGAATCATGGGGTAATAAGGAAGGTTTGAGTTGTGTTCAGGATAGGGAGATACATATTTTCATGTGGCTGGTTCATGTTGATCTATATGTCAAAAACCATCACAGTAATACATAGTAATTCTATTCCAATTAAATAAATCATTTTTGTAAAAAGAAATTAGAAGAAATTTTAAAAAATGCATTTAGAAGTAGCATGGACATAATCCAGAATACAACCTCAACAGTTGTTTTATACCTACTCAAGAAAGTGCTGTGATGAACATTGGGGCAGCACTGTTTATAATAGCCAGGACATGGAAGCAACCTAGGTGTCCATCAGCAGATGAATGGATAAGAAAACTGTGGTACATATACACAATGGAGTATTACTCAGCCATTAGAAAGAATAAATTTCAATCAGTTCTAATGAGGTGGATGAAACTGGAGCCTATTATACAGAGTGAAGTAAGCCAGAAGGAAAAACACCAACACAGTATACTAATGCATATATATAGAATTTAGAAAGATGATAACAATAACCCTGTGTACGAGACAGCAAAAGAGACACTGATGTATAGAACAGTCTTATGGACTTTGTGGGAGAGGGAGAGGGTGGGAAGATTTGGGAGAATGGCATTGAAACATGTAAAATATCCTGTAAGAAATGAGATGCCAGTCCAGGTTCGATGCACGATACTGGATGCTTGTGGCTAGTGCACTGGGACGACCCAGAGGGATGGTATGGGGAGGGAGGAGGGAGGAGGGTTCAGGATGGGGAACACATGTATACCTGTAGTGGATTCATTTTAATATTTGGCAAAACTAATACAATTATGTAAAGTTTAAAAATAAAATAAAATTAAAAAAAAAAAAAAAAGAAAGTGGACTTAGGGCCCTTCCCCCCAGCCCATGACCCGCCTCCGGCCCCCGCCCTCCAAGTCCAACCCCCTATCTGTTTAATAAGAAGGCGCCTGTGTCTGGCAGAGCTGGTGTGAGACGAAGAGTCAATCCTTCCCAGCCACCGGGATAATCAAGAGTTTGGCGGGACCTTCAAGCACACACCGAAATAGTGAGGAGCCAGATGAAAAGCACAGACTCTGGCGCTGAAATGGATTAATAAGGAACTTAGTGATTTGGCCCGTGACCCTCCAGCACAATGTTCTGCAGGTCCAGTTGGGGATGATATGTTTCATTGGCAAGCCACAATTATGGGACCTAATGACAGCCCTTATCAAGGCGGTGTATTCTTTTTGACAATTCATTTTCCTACAGACTACCCCTTCAAACTACCTAAGGTTGCATTTACAACAAGAATTTATCATCCAAATATTAACAGTAATGGCAGCATTTGTCTCGATATTCTAAGATCACAGTGGTCTCCTGCTTTAATTATTTCTAAAGTTCTTTTATCCATTTGTTCACTGCTATGTGATCCAATCCCAGATGACCCCCTAGTACCAGAGATTGCACGGATGTATAAAACAGACAGAGATAAGTACAACAGAGTATCTCGGGAATGGACTCAGAAGTATGCCATGTGATGCTTAAAGTCAGACTAACCTGCATTATAGCTGGAATAAAATTTAAATTACTGTTTTTTTTTTTTTTTCTTATCTGGCTGCTCCCCTATCAGACCTCATCTTTTTTAATTTTATTTTTTGTTTACCTCCCTCCATTCATTCACATGCTCATCTGAGAAGACTTAAGTTCTTCCAGCTTTGGACAATAACTGCTTTTAGAAACTGTAATGTAGTTACAAGAGAACAGTTGCCCAAGATTCAAAATTAAAAAAAAAAAAAAAATGGAGCATGTGTATTATGTGGCCAATGTCTTCACTCTAACTTGCTTATGAGACTAAAACCATTCCTCACTGCTCTAACATGCTGAAGAATCATCTGAGAGGGAGGGAGATGGATGCTGAGTTGTCACATCAAAGGAAGCAGCATTATTCTAACAGCGTCCATTCTTTTTTAAGCCTTCCACTGTTAGAGATTTGAGGTTACATGATATACTTTATGCTCATAACTGATATGGCTGGAGAATTGGTATTGAATTTATAGCATTAGCAGAACAGAAAATGTGATGTATTTTATGCATGTCAATAAAGGAATGACCTGTTCTTGTTCTACAGAGAATGGAAATTGGAAGTCAAACACCCTTTGTATTCCAAAATAGGGTCTCAAAACATTTTGTAATTTTCCTTTAAATTGTTAGGAGGCTTGGAGCTATTAGTTAATCTATCTTCCAATACACTGTTTAATATAGCACGGAATAAATGATGCAAGTTGTCAATGGATGAATGACCAACTAATAGCTCTGCTAGTAATTGATTTATTTTTCTTCATTAAAGTTGCATAAACCAAAAAACAAAACAATAAAGAAAGAAAGAAAGTGGGCATAGGAGGGGCAGACCATGTGTGCTGGTATAGAGGCTGAAAGTCAAAGAAGATAAGCTTGAGATTGCAACTATGTTTTTGCAGCATGACCTCAGTATCATAGTCTAAGTAGTGGAAGATGCATGTGGCAGAATGCAAGCTTAGTAGATCGGCATGCCTACTCTGGAACAGAGGTTCAGTAGGAGTTAAATGCACGCACTTGAGCGTCGTTTCAGGAGTGACGGTATATGTGTTTCAGAGTGAAGATAAATAGGTGCAGCAAAAGTGCTCTAAAATGTTGGGAAATACTTGTAAGAAGGCAGGTTCAGAGTGGAAGCTCAGTATTTGTGTGACTAATGTTATAGACTTAGACTTAAATTGAAGAAAGTAGAGAAGACCACTAGATGATTCAGTTCAGTTCAGTCGCTTAGTTGTGTCCGACTCTTTGTGACCCCATGAATCGCAGTATGCCAGGCCTTCCTGTCCATCACAAACTCCCGGAGTTCACTCAGACTTATGTCTATCGAGTCAGTGATGCCATTCAGCCATCTCATCATCTGTCGTCCCCTTCTCCTCCTGCCCCCAATCCCTCCCAGCATCAGAGTCTTTTCCAATGAGTCAGCTCTTCACATGAGGTGGCCAAAGTACTGGAGTTTCAGCTTCAGCATCATTCCCTCCAAAGAAATCCCAGGGCTGATCTCACTCAGAATGGATTGGTTGGATCTCCTTGTAGTCCAAGGGATTTTCAAGAGTCTTCTCCAACACCAGAGTTCAAAAGCATCCATTCTTTGGTGCTCAGCCTTCTTCACAGTCCAAGTCTCACATCCATACATGACTACTGGAAAAAGCATAGCCTTGACTAGATGGACCTTTGTTGGCAAAGTAATATCTCTGCTTTTGAATATGCTATCAAGTTTGGTCATAACTTTCCTTCCAAGGAGTAAGCATCTTTTAATTTCATGGCTGCAATCACCCTCTGCAGTGATTTTGGAGCCCCCCCCCCCAATAAAGTCTGACACTGTTTCCATTGTTTCCCCATCTATTTCCCATGAAGTGATGGGACTGGAGGCCATGATCTTTTTTTTTTTTTCCCTGAATGTTGAGCTTTAAGCAAACTTTTTCACTCTCTACTTATGATTCAGGTATGACCTAAATCAGATCCCTTATGATTATATAGTGGACGTGACAAAAGATTTAAGGGAATAGATTTGATAGAGTGCCTGAAGAACTACAGATGGAGGTTCATGAAATTGTACAGGAGGCAGTGACCAAGAACATCCCCAAGAAAAGTAATGCCAAAAGGCGAAATGGTTGTCTGAGGAGGCCTTACAAATAGTTAAGTAAAGAAGAGAAGCAAAAGGCAAAGGAGAAAAGGGAAGATATACCCATATGACTGCAGATTACCAAAGAATAGCAAGGAGAGATAAAAAAGCCTTCCTCAGTGATCAATGCAAAGAAATAGAGGAAAACAATAGTTGGGAAAGACTAGCGATCTCTTCAAGGAAATTAGCGATACCAAGGGAATATTTCATGCCAAGATGGACACAATAAAGGACAGAAATTGTATGGACCTAAAAGAAGCAGAAGATATTAAGAAGAGGTAGCGAGAATCTATACAGAAAAGATTGAAGAACTATACAGAAAAAATCTTCATGATCCAGATAATCATGATGATGTGATCACTCACCTAGAGCCAGACATCCTGAAACATAAAGTCAAGTCAGCCTTAGGAAGCATCAATACAAACAAAGCTCGTGGAGATATGGAACCCCAGTTGAGCGATTTCAAATCCTAAAAGATAGTTCTGTGAAATTGCTGAATTCAATGTGCCAGCAAATTTGGAAAATTCAGCAGTGGCAACAAGACTGGAAAAGGTCAGTTGTTCCCGTATATGTATTTTAGAGCTTGTTCTCTGTAGTGGTGAAATGTGTCCCACAAAGTGTTAGACAGGACTGAAGCAAACGAGTGCAAAATGTTGCAAGATTTTTTTGTTTGTTTTGTTTTCACCTGTGGCAGCTTTTCTCCAGTGAGAGTTAATTGTGAAAGTGGAGCAGGTGCTTGGCTTTCAAGGACCCTGGTGGTGCCAAGTGTACAGGGTTCAGGGACACAGAACTGACTAGACCACAGGAGTTATGACCCTATCAGAGTCTTTTTTTGAGCTTCTTGTAGCTGGCGATCAGAAGGCCTCTTTTGCCAGTCTTTCTCCCTAGTTCCACCCATTGAGGCACTTAGAAGGCTTCGTTGCCTGGAATCCTTCCCTGTTGTTCAATGTGTCAGCACATAGAGATACCTCCCTGGCTGGGGTCCTACTCTGTAGATCAGTGCATCAGGCACTTAAAGAAGCATCGTGAGTAGGGTTCGACTCTAGTTTTGTGCATCAGGCACTTAAAGGAGCACCTGGGTGGTGTCCTGCTCTGTATTTCAGTGTGTTCAGCATTTGATGGGTCAGCCTCACTATTGTAGTAACTGCTGATGCTATCATGTGGAGAGAGAGAGGCTATGGTGATTGCTCCACCCCCATACATGTGACTCAGTGATATCGCCTTGCTTCCTTGGCTGCCTGGCTTTCCTCCACAGGCGTATCCTAGCACAGTTTCCTCCCTCACAGCCCCTCTCTCCATCTCGCCACAGTAAACAGCAGCCTTCGCCCAGGAATCGCTCCAGAATCCCTCAATTGCAGCTCCCAGCCACTGTGCCTTTCAGGAGACACATATCCTTGGCTGGGGTATGTACAGCTGTAGCAAGGACTCACTGATTCTCATTACATCTAGTTATCCACAGATCAGTTGTCTCACTCTCAGCTTTAAATGTTTATTCTATGATTCAGACAAGCCCCCCAATATGGGATTAGACCCCTCCTTCACCCACTCAGGGCTGATTCAGTCCTAATAAGACTCATGATTTTCCCCCCAGTTCTTTCATCCTACTGAGTTTTGCGTGGTTCTATATATTCTTTTCCACTGGTCAGGCACTCCTGTCTGCTTTCAGCTGATGTTTTGATTACTTGTCTGTGTCTGAAGGTGTATGCCTGATGTATCCACAGAGAGATGTATTCCACATCTACCTACAGCTCCACCATCTTGTTCTCTCATCTCAAGATAGTTTTAGAGCACAGAATCCACAGTGGCAGTAGGTGTGCTATAAAATGTGAGTTCAGACATACACCTGAGGGCAAGCTTAGTGATTTTAGCACAGCTGATCTAAAGCATTGATTTACTATTGGCCAGACACATGGCTCAAATATTATGAAAATTATTTATGGTGTGCCAATTCTAGAGCACAAGATCAGTCGTTGTGTAACATTTGCTGTAGAATGCAAGTTCAGTTGTGGAAAGAGGTATGCTCCACAATGCAACTGAGACGTTTTAGTCATCTTGTGGTAGAGTACATGCTCAGTAATGGTAGGAACTGTGCTCTAGTGTTCATTCAGTAGTGGCTGGAAGCATGTTGCCATTGCCAATGGGATAGCTTCAGACAGCCTGTTCTAAAATGCAAGCACACTAGTGGCAGAATGTATGCTCCAGATTGCAAGCTAAGTAGTTTCAATACTTCTATGCTAGAGCTCAGACACAGTAGTGATGTATGCAGGCTGCAAACTGCCATCCTACTATTTGTGTCATGTCCGCTCTAGAATACAGTCTTAGTACTGGTGGGGAGAATCCTCAAAAGTACAATCTCAGGAGACAAAGAACAAGTTCTCTAAAGCAAAGATTCAGTATTCGAACCATACTTGCTCTAGATCATGGTTCTGTATTACCAGGGGTGTGTCTAAAGTGTGCTTCAATGTTGAGATGCATGCTGAAGAGCTAAGTTCAGCAGATGAAGCATGCCTGCATTACATGTGCTTCAGAGTGTTGTCTCAGGAGTTGCAGTACACTTGCTTAAGAGTGCACACTCAGTAAGTGAGGGACATATTCTCTTGAACGCTGGGTTTTTATTTTTGGATGCATATCCAGAGATCAAACTGAGAAAATGTGATATGCCTGTTCTGCCACACAAGCTCAGTAGTGGGAAGATAAGTCCTCAACAGTGCAAGCACATGGGTTGTGGCATATGTGTGTTGTGACACATGATCAATTGAGGCAGGAAATATGAAGTATACACCAAGTCTCTAGTTGTGGAAGATCATCCATAGATGTAGCTGTGGAACACAGGTACACTACTCACAACTTATACAGTCTAGAGTGCTGGATGGCTAGCAGCATAATGGCTGATATAAAATGCCACTGGAGTGATGGTTGCACACACCTTCTAGAGCAATACTTCAGGGAAGTGACTTTAATGCTTCAGAATTCAAAGTCACTAGTGGTGACACAGTTGATCTAGAATGACGGTTCACTCGTGGGTAGGATATGTGTTTTATAATGCAACCTCCACTTTCCTGGAATAGGTCCTCCAGAGTGCAAATTCAGTAGCTGGGACACATGCTCTAGAGTACAGGAAGAAGAGTTTGGGGAAATATGCAACAGCGGGCAAGCCAAGTCATTGGCAAATTTCAGCTGCAGAGTGTGGGATCACTACTTTAAGCTCACAGGCCATGGGGCAAGATTAGTAGTAGTGGAACTCATGGTCTATAAGGCAGGCTCAGCAGTGATTAAATAGTGTAACAGGGTGCAAAATCAGTAGCTGAACCGCTTACAAGTGGCAAGACACATGCTTCAGAGTGCAAAATTAGTATTGGCCACACACATGCTCTAGGCCACATGCTCACTAGCTGTGCCATGCCTGCTTAGTGTAAGGACTCAGAAGTCACAGGTGTGCTATAGTACTAGGATTGATACTGCCGGGATGCATGATTCAGTGTGCAGGTGTGTAGCTCAGGCATTCTTACTCTACAGCATAGTCTCTGTAGTGTCAGAACATTGGCTCTTGAAGGCACACACAGTCATGATGGGAGATATGTTCCTGAGTAAACCGCAGTAGTGCAAAACCCATGATAAAATGTGTGCACTCTGTAGTCATGAGAGCTGTACTCCCAATTGCAAGTTCAGTTACTGTGGAATGTGTGAAACTAGAGCATGTTCTCTGCAGAGCCCGGATGCCTGCCCTTGAACTCATGCTCAGTAGAGGTGTACCATGTCCTCCAGTGTTCAAACTCACTATGTCCATAGGAGTGCTGGCTCAGGTGTGTCCAGAAGTAAACAAACATCAGAGTGCAATTTCAGTAATTGTTTAGGCACACCTGAACTACAGCGCAGGTTGAGTAGTGGCCTGACTTACCTATAAAGCAACAAGCTAATTATTGTGATTTTTATTGTTTAGAGTGAATATTCAGCAGGCAATGAACTCTTGTTCTGGAAGGCAATTTCAGTAGTGCAGGGATGCAGAATCCAGAGTGTAATATACCAAAAGTGTATGTGTACTTCCAACAGGCATGTTTTAGGGACAGGCTCAGTAGTGGCAGGCCATATTCTCAATAACCCGGGTTCAGGAGTGATGGGATGTATGCTCTACTGTGCAGTCTCAGTGACAGCAAGGCACTTGTTCTAAATTTTGTCAATAATCTCAATAGTGGCAGAAAGGGTGATCCAGATTAGAAACTAAGTAGTTCTAGCGTGCGTCCTCTGATGGTGGTCTCAGTATTGACAAGCGCATATTCCAGAGTGCAAAAGTCTTGTTTGTAGCATGTGTGCTTTGAAATCGGAGAAGGAAATCGCAACCCAGTCCAATATTCTTGCCTGGAGAATTCCATGGACAGAGGAACCTGCTGGGCTGCTCTCCATAGGTTCGCACGGAGTCAGACAAGACTAAAGCGACTTAGCATGCATACATGCATTGGAGAAGGAAGTGGCAACCCCCTCCAGTATTCTCGTCTGGAGAATCCCAGGGATATGGAAGCCTGGTGGGCTGCTGTCTATGTGGTCACACAGAGTCGGACACTACTGAAGTGACTTGGCGGCAGCAGCAGCAGTGGTTTGAAATCAGGGGTCAGTAGTTGTGAAAAGCTTCTTGCATTTTCAGTTGTTACGGCATCCCAGGTCCAGAGTGCAGGCACACTTGGTTATGATACTTATGCTCTAGAGTTGTAATGTATGTTCCAGAGTGCAAGCTAATTAGTATACCTGTTCTAATTCAATTCTCAGTAAAAGCAGAATGCAAAGTCCTGATTTCAACCTCAGTAGTTGCTGCATGCATAATCAGAAGTAGTGCTTCATACACTCATGAGTGCCAGATCATGAGCTGCAGCATAATTGTCACAGAGTGGGGCACAAGTAGTTGATGGATGCATACTACAGAGGTTGAGCTCAGTAGCTTCGTTACATGCATGTTTCACACTGTGAGCTCAATAGTACTCGATGGTACTACATTGAGAGTATTCCTACTTTAGAGTACTTGCTTAACAGGGGCAGAATGCATACCTTTGAATATAAACTCGGTAGACTCGTCCTAAGGTGGCAGTGACATATGAGAAGGAGTTCAATTTTTCCCCAGTAAATACCTCAACGGATTGTCAGGATATGGAGTAACTTTCACTAAACCGTTTCTATATGCTGGCAGAGGACACCAGAAAGGCCAATCAATTTGCTCATAATGAGGGAGGAGAAGAGATAAACAAGAAAAGAGAGACAAAGGATTTAGGGATAGAGACTGATTCTAGAACCAGATACGCAACAATGGACTGGTTCTGAATTGTAACCCTGCTTATTTAAATTAGATGAAGAGCACATCGTGTGAAATGCCAGACTGGATGAAGCACAAGCTGGAATCAAAATTGCTGGGAGAAATAGCAATAACCTGAGATACATAGATGACAAAACCCATATAGCAGAAAGTGAAGAGGGACTAAAGAGCCTCTTGATGAAAGTGAAACAGGAGAGTGCAAACGCCAGCTTAAAACTCAACATTCAAAAATGAAGATCATGGCTTCTGGCCCCATGATTGAGAGATTTCACTTTTCACTTTCCTGCATTGGAGACGGAAATGGCAGCCTCCAGTGTTCTTGCCTGGCGAACCCAAGGGGCAGGGGAGCCTGGTGGGCTGACGTCTATGGGGTCACACAGAGTCGGACACGACTGAAGTGACTTAGCAACAGTAGCAGCCGCAGATGGGGAAACAATGGAAAGGCTGAGAGACTTTATTGTCTTGGCTTCAAAATCACTGTAGATGGTGGCTGCAGCATAAAATTAAAAGATACTTGCTTCTTGAAAGAAAAGCTATGACCAACATAGGCAGGATATTTAAAAACAGAGATATTACTTTGCCAACAAAAGTCTTTCTAGTCCAAGCTATAATTTGTCCAGTAGTCATATATGGATGTGAGAGTTGGACTATACAGAAAGCTGAGCCCTTAAAAATTGATGCTTTTGAAGTGTGGTGTTGGAGAAGACTCTTGAGATTCCCTTGGAGAGCAGGGAATAAAATTAGTAAGTAAGACATTCAGTCCTGAATATTTATTGGAAGCACTGATGCTAAAGCTGAATTTGGCCACCTGATGCAAATAACTGACTCTTGCAAATGACCCCAGTGTTGAGAAAGATTGAAGGCAGGAGAAGAAGCAGAAGACAGGATGAGATTGAGTCCATCACTAACTCAATGGAGATGAGTTTGAGCAAGCTATGGAAGTTCGTGATGAACAGAGGAGTCTGGTGTGTCACAGTCCTTGGGGTTACAAATAGTTGGACATGACTGAGAAACTGAACTGAACTTGTGTTGGGGAGAGAGAGTCAATTCCTATGCAGATTGATAAGAAGTCTGGCCTACCCAAAGAAGAGAAAGATATCTGGATTCTTGAGGAGGAGGTAGGGTTCTGGAATTCTCAAGGAGGAGAATTGCTTGCTTGTTTGTTTTTCTCTATATTCATTAGTCTTAGTCACATAAAATGTTTTGTTTTGTTTTTTCTTTAAACCTTGAAATGATGATTACACAGCAAACAATTCAGTTTAAACTCTGTAATTAGAATTATATAGCAACAGTGTATCATGCTTGAGGACAGTTTCTCCTCCCTGAAAACCTTCTGACGAATCCTTATATTTTAGAAGCTATATTATGGGAGTGGGTCTGGTAGGATCTTTCTATTGTTAACTTCTAATCCTGTTATCCTAAAATATAAATTGTGGGAGTAGGTCTGGTAAAATTTTCACAAATTTCAGACATGCTTTTGATGTATTATAATAACTAAATTAAAATGTATGTAACTCCCTGGCTAACACTAGCAAGGGGGGCATTCTCTGGCCCCCTTCTGATGTCCATGTCAGAAGCTTTCTCTGTTCCTTTTCTTACTTTAATAAAACTCTGATATACAAGAACTCTTGAGTGATCAAGCCTGGTCCTTAGTCCTGAAGTTAAATCTTCTTCTCAGAGATCATGAATCCAGCACTATCCATCTTAAGCTTTTAGAGAAGGAGAAGTTTCCATACCACAGGAAACCCTCTCAGAGGTTGATTCAGTGGACCTCTTTGGAATCTCAGAGGGTGGTATAGCCACCCCACACCACCCCAAATCCAGCACTATCCACCTTAAGCTTTTAGAGAAGGAAAAGTTTCCATACGACAGGAAACCCTCTCAGAGGTTGATTCAGTGGGCCTCTTTGGAATCTCAGAGGGTGGTATAACCACCCCACACCACCATCTCAGAATTCAAGCCAAAAAAGCAATTTTTAGTGGGGAATTGCCTCACAGTCTCGTGTCCACCCACAGTGAGTGGGGGCTTTGTACAGGGGCGCCCTCTGCATCTTCAGTCCTTAGAATAAAGATGGGGTTTGAATGCTCTACAGACACTCTGAGAGAACTAATGTGATGTAGCAGGCGGAAGCACATAATGCCAGAGAGAGAAAAATAAACAAAGAAAAGGAATGTTCCCACGGGAAGGCTCTAAGACCACACTGCAACCCCTGACATGCTTACAGAACAGACTATGCCCTAGTATTTACTGAAGGAGAGCACACTAGTTTTCCTTATGGACCTCCCAGGAGGCAAAAATTCAGAATGTTGACAACCAGAGGCAGAAGGCCATAACCTTTTAGGCCCAGGAGACTGCATCTCCTGCCAAGCTGTGAGCAGACTCTATTCATGAGCAGCCACTAACCATGACTTCCTGAGATCTGGGACAGTTTATGGCTACCAAGAGTGTCATAACCTGAGAGCAACTCCTCTGAGGAGATGCACAGCTCACCATGCATGGACTGTATCCTTGTGGAGTATCTGAGAAACTGACCAGAATGAACCTGAGCAGTGCACGAAAAACATGGTCCACCAGGAACTATGACATCACAGCTATCCTGAAAACCTGAGTGGCTCTCTGGAAGAGTGTACTCTGGAACATTCTGGAACCTGAGCAGCATGGACCTGGAAAGTGCATTAGACAAAGGGCCCACCCGGGACTATGCTCTGGCAGAACACCAGGCCACTTTGGCCTGGGAATAGCAGGAGATGCATGGCTCAACTGGGACTGGGCATTCATAGAACACCCAGAAATATGAGCAGCTTGGGCCTTGGGAGTGCAGGAGACAAAGAACCCACCTGGGACTGTGCCCCAAACAGAGAACTGGGGAGTCTGGACTGCTTGGGCCTGGGAAGAGCAAGAGATACATGGTTCAACTGCGGCTGAGCCTTCATACAACACCTGGGAATCTGAGCAGCTTGGACCTGGGAAGTGCAGGAGACACACGGCCAACCTGGGACTTCACGCCTAGCACAGGATGGACCCTAGGTAGCTTGGGCCTGGGAAGTGCGTGAGATCCATGGCCCTTCTGTAACTGTGCCCTCAAGGGACACCCAGGAGCTTGAGTGGCTGGATCTGAGAAGTGTACATCACCTTGGACTTTGGCAGACCCTGTGCTGTCCATTCACAACAAAGGCTACCCACAAATCCCAGTGGTATTTGTTTGCAGTGTTCCTGCCTCTCCACAGCAAAACAGAGCAAATGACCCTGAATAAGGGTCTATTGTCACCTCTTCCTATCAGGGCTCAGATTAGACACTGAAGAGACTTGCAAGCAGAGGAGGCCAGCCTAAGTAAAGATAAGACAGGGGAACCACTCAAGAAGTGGCAGGTGCAACAGATTAAAATTAAGCAGTAAAATTGCATTTAAGGACAATTGTGGACTTTGAGAAAAAGTGCAAGCTAGAACAAGGGATAACCTGACACTGAACTGACCCCAGAATATTTTTTCTAATTTTTGTGTTCAATTATGTTTCAGTTTATTTTATATTGTACATTTGGGAGTTCAAATTCTAGTCTAGGTTTTTTAATTTTTGCTTTCTGGAATTTGTTATGCATTTTGTAGTATTAAGAGTCTATTTTTTAATATCCATTTTCACTCAGGGATTTGATTACAGGCTTAATTGCTCTCTTTCCTTTTGACTTTCTTTTCTCCTCCTGATCACCTCTATCTAGCTCTTCCCTCTTCTTTTCTATACATAATGCTGTGGATCTCTTTGACTGTCCAGGATGTGGAGTTATTTCACCACTAACATGGGGTTTTGTCCTCTGTGCAATGTTGAAAGTGTAGTCTTGAGGTTACTGCAAGAGGGGGACCAAAAACCAGAGGCAGGTAGCTCAGCTCCAGAACTTTGGATCATCATAGAACCCCTGGCCCCAGGGAAGAGTGATAGACAAGATCCCATCCAAAAGGATACATGCCTACACTGAAAGCAAGCTCCATCCAAGAGCAGCAAGCTCCAGTGCAAGACAACCCATGCTAATCTTCCAGCAAAACAAGAACACACTCAAGAAAATTACAAGGCACTCTTCTAAATTCAGTCACTCAGTTGTGTCTGACTCTTTGCAACCCCATGGACTGCAGCACACCAGGCCTCCCTGTCAATCACCAACTCCCAAAGTTTACTCAACTCATGTCCACTGAATCAGTGATGCCATCCAACCACCTCATCCTCTGTCATACCTTTCTCCTCTGGACCTCAATCTCTCCCAGCATCAGGGTCATTTTAAATGAGTCAGCTCTTTGCATCTGGTGGCCAAATTATTGGAGTTTCATCTTCAGCGTCAGTTCTTCCAATGAATATTCAGGACTGATCTCCTTTAGGATGGACTTGTCGGATCTCCTTGAAGTACAAGGGCCTCTCAAGAGACTTCTCCGACAATACAGTTCAAAAGCATCAATTCTTTGATGCTCAACTTTTTTTTTT
Organism: Bos taurus; assembly: GCF_002263795.3. NCBI lineage: Eukaryota > Metazoa > Chordata > Mammalia > Artiodactyla > Bovidae > Bos > Bos taurus. Next base: position 28,769,283 of record NC_082638.1, read on the forward strand.
TTTCAAATTTTATTTTATTTTTAAACTTTACATAATTGTATTAGTTTTGTCAAATATCAAAATGAATCCACCAGTGGTATACATGTGTTCCCCATCCTGAACCCTCCTCCCTCCTCCCTCCCCATTCCATCCCTCTGGGTCGTCCCAGTGCACTAGCTCCAAGCATCCAGTATAGTGCATCGAACCTGGACTGGCATCTCGTTTCATAAATGATAGTCCAACTCTCACATCCATACATGACTACTAGAAAATCCATACCTTTGACTAGACAGACCTTTGTCGGCAAGATAATGTCTCTGTTTTTTAGTATGCTGTCTAGGTTGGTCATAACTTTCCTTCCCAGAAGTAAGCATCTTTGAATTTCATGGCTTCAATCACCATCTGCAGTGATTCTGGAGCCCTTCAAAAGAAAGTCAAACATTGATTGCCCTTCAATTTGCCATAAAGTGGTGGGATCAGATGCCATGATCTTAGTTTTCAGCTTTAAGCCAACGTTTCACTCTCCTCTTTTGATTTCATTAAATGACTCTTTAGTTCTTCCCTTTCTGCCATAAGGGTGGTGTCATCTGCATATCTGAGGTTATTTCTCCTGGAAAACTTGATTCCAGCTTGTGCTTCATCCAGCACAGTGTTTCTCATGAGGTACTCTGCATAGAAGTTAAATAAGCAGAGTGACAATATACAACTTTGACATATTCCTTATCCTATGTGAAGCTAGTCATTCCATGTCCCGTTCAAACTGCTGTTTTCCAGCTTGCATAGAGGCTTCTCAAGAGGCAGGTCAGGTGCTCTGGTATTCCCATCTCTTTCAGAATTTCCCAACATTTATTGTAATCCACACAGTCAAAGTCTTTGGAATAGTCAATAAAGCAAAAGTAGATCTTTTTCTGGAACTCCCTTGCTTGATTGATGATCCAGTGGATGTTGGCCATTTGATCTCTGTTTCCTCTGACTTTTCGAAAACCAGCTTAAACAGCTTGAAGTTTACGGTTCATGTATTGCTGAAGCATGGCTTGGAGAATTTTTAGCATTACTTTACTAGCATGTGAGATGAATGCAAATGTGCAGTAGTTTGAGCATTCTTTGGCATTGCCTTACTTTGGGATTGGAATGAAAACTAACCTTTTAAAGTCCCGAGCCACTGCTGAGTTTTTCAAATTTGCTGACATATTGAGTGCAGCACTTCCATAGCATAATCTTTTAGGATTTTAAATAGCTCAACTGCAATTCTATCACTCCCACTAACTTTGTTCATAGTGATGCTTCTTAAGGCCCACTTGACTTCACATTCCAAGATGTCTGGACCTAGGTGAGAGATCAGATCATCATGATTATTTGGATTGTGAAGATCTTTTATGGACAGTTCTTCTGTGTAATCTTTGCCAACTCTTCTTAATATCTGCTGCTTCTGTTGGGTCCATACCATTTCTGTCCTTATTGTGCCTATCTTTGCATGAAATATTCCCTTGGAACCTCAAATTTTCTTGACGTGATCTCTAGTCTTTCCCATGCTATTACTTTCCTCTATTTCTTTGCACTGATCACTAAGGAAGGCTTTCTTATCTCTCCTTGCTATTCTTTGCAACTCTATATTCAAATGGCTATATCTTTCCTTCTCTCCTTTGCCTTTCCCTTCTCTTCATTTCACAGCTATTTGTAAGGCTTCCTCAGGCACCCATTTTGAGTTTTTGCATTTCTGTTTTCTTGGGGATGATCTTGATACCTGTCTCCATCCATGGTTCATCAGGCACTCTATCACACCTAGTCCCTTAAATTTATTTCTCACTTCCACTGTATAATCATAAGGGATTTGATATAGGTAATTCCTGAATGGTCTAATGGTTTTCCTTACTTTTTTCAATTTAAGTCAATATGTGGAAATAAGGATTTCCTGATCTGAGCCACAGTTAGCTCCTGGTCTTGTTTTATGCTCTCTAGGAGGAGTAAGCATCTTTTAATTTCATGGCTGTAGTCACTATCTGCAGTGATTTTGTAACCCCCCACCTCCCCAAAATAAAGTCTGCCACCATTTCCTCTGTTTGTGCATATATTTTCCATGAAGTGATGGGGCAGGACGCCATGATTTCAGTTTTCCTAATGTAGAGCTTTAAGCCTACTTCTTCGCTTTCCTCTTTTATTTTCATCAAGAGATTGTTCAGTTTCTCTTCACTTTCTGCCATAAGGGTGGTTTCATCTGCATATCTGAAGTTATTGACATTTCTCCTGGCAATCTTGATTCCAGTTTTTGTTTCTTCCAGCCCAGCATTTCTCTGCATAGAAGGTAAATAAGCAGTGTGACAATATGTAGCCTTGAGGTACTCCTTTTCCTATTTGGAACCGGTCTGTTATTCAATGTCCAGTCCTAACTGTTGCTTCCTGACCTGCATACAGGCTCCTCAAGAGGCAGGTCCGGTGGTCTGGTATTCCCATCTCTTTCAGAATTTTCCAGTTCATTTTGATCCACACAGTCAAAGGCTTTTGCAGAAGTAGATGTTTTCCTGGAACTTGCTTGTTTTTTCAAAGATCCAGCAGATGTTGGGAATTTGATCTCTGGTTCCTCTGTATTTTCTAAAACAAGCTTGAACATCTGGAAGTTAACACTTGATGTATTGCTGAAGCGTGGCTTGGAGAATTTTGAGCATGACTTTGCTAGCATGTGAGATGACTGCAACTGTAGGGCAGTTTGAGCATTCTTTGGCATTCCCTTTCTTTGAGATTGGAATGAAAACTGACCTTTTCCAGTCCCGAGCCACTGCTGAGATTTTCAAATTTCCTGGCATATTGAGTGCATCACTTCCACAGCATCATCTTCTAGGATTTGAAATAGCTCAACTGGAATCAAAGCCATAATAGAACCCCCTAATTCTCTCATGAACACTGCATTGCCTCTCAGAAAAAAATGAGATCCACAGCCATCTTCTATAACAACAATAAAATAATTCCTTCAACTAGAAAACCTTCACAATCCACTGGTCCCACCACATTCACTGGGAGGAGTCTAACCAATTAACAGCAATGATGACCCTCCCGTTTGCAGAAAATAGACCTCAAAGACAGCCATCTAAACAACATGAAAAGACAGAGACATATCCAGCAGGTGAAGGAACACAATAAAAATCAACAAATCAATGAAAGAGGAGGAGATAAGAAGTCTACAGGAAAAACAATTCAGCATAATAATAGTCAAAGTCTTGGAAATAAATGGAGCTACAGAAAAATAGACTTTAGACATGTATTGAGAAGATCAAAGGGGTGTTTTAAAAGGACCTAGAAGAAGTAATGAATAGTCAATCAATAATGAACAATGCAATAACTGAGATAGAAATCACCCTGTACAACAAAAACAGTAGAGTAACTGAAGCAGAAGAAGGACTAAGTGAGCTGGAAGATAGAATGTTGGAAATAAATGAAGCAGAACAGGAAAAAAAAAAAAATAGAGAAATGAAGACAGCCTCAGAAACTTCTGGGACAATGTTAAATGCCCCACATTTAAATCATAGGTTTCTTGGAGAAAGAAGACAAAAGGAAAGGGCATGAGAAAATATTTGAGGAGAAAATAGCTAAAAACTTCCCTGAAATAGGAAAGGGAATAGACATCTAAGATGAAAAACCCCAGAGTGTTCCACAGGGATAAATCCAAGACAAAACATATCAAAATACACATTAATCAAAATAAAAACAAACAAATAAATATACACAATGAACAAATATTCAAGGAAACAAAGGAATAACAACAAATAACATAGACGGGAATCCCCATAAGCATAACAGCTGATCTTACCCTAGAAACTTCAGCTTAGAAAGGAATGGCAAGATATACTTAAAGTGATGAAAGGCAAAAACCTACAGCCAAGATTACTCTATTCAACAAGGATAGCATTCTAATTCAAAAGAGGAGTCAAAAGCTTAACAGACAAAGAAAAGCAATTAGAATTCAGAACCACCAAACCAGCACTTCAGGAAATGCTGAAGGATCTTATCTAGATTGGAAACAGAAAAGCTTTACAAAATAAATCCACAAAAATATATAGTAAATGGTAACAAGATCATACCTAGCAACAACTACCTTAAACATAAATGGGCTAAAAGCTCCAATGAAAATACAAAGACTGGCTGAATGAATATAAGAATATACTGCCTGCAAGAAAACCACCTCATAATTAGGGACACGTACAGAGTGAAAGTGATGACCAGGAAAAAGCTATTTTGTGAAAATGGAGAGCAAAAGAAAGTAGGAGAAGCAATACTCATATCAGATAAATGGGCTTTAACCAAAGACCACTATAGGAGACAAAGAAGGTTGCATTACCTAATAATCAAGGTATCAATCCAAGAAGAAGCTATATGCACCCCATGTAGGAGCACCTCAATACAAGGGACAAATGCCAACAACTATTAGAGCAGAAATAGACACTAACCAATAGTATTGGGTGATTTTAATACTTCACTCATAACATGGACAGATCATCCGGACAGAAAATCAATAAGGAAAACTCATGTTTTAGATGATACATTAGACCAGTTTGACCTAATTGATATCTACAGGGCATCCCACCCCAAAAGAATAGATTTCACTATTTTCTCCTTATTCTCAAGTGCAAATGGAACATTATCTTAAGACAGATCACATCCAAGGTCACGTCTAACCTTGGTAAACTTCAAAAAATTATATTTTCAAGCATATTTTCTGATCACAATGTTGTTAGATCAGATATCAACTACAGGAGAAAAACATAGAGGAAACACAAATAATTTGGAGGCTAAACAGCTGCTGCTGCTAAGTCACTTCAGTTGTGCCTGATTCCGTGCGACCCCATAGACGGCAGCCCACCAGGCTCCCCCGTCCCTGGGATTCTCCAGGCAAGAACACTGGAGTGGGTTGCCATTTCCTTCTCCAATGCATGAAAGTGAGAAGTGAAAGTGAAGTCGCTCAGTCGTGTCCGACTCTTAGCAATGCCATGGACTGCAGCCTTCCAGGCTCCTCCGTCCATGGGATTTTCCAGGCAAGAGTACTGGAGTGGGGTGTCATTGCCTTCTCCAAAACAGAAGAAAATTCAAATTTGAATTCAATAAAATTCAGAGATTTTTATGAAAAAAAAAAAAAAAACTCTGCCAAAGTAGTCATAGATGGAACATACCTCAACATAATGAAAGCCTAATATGACAAAACCACTTCAAACATTATTATCAATAATGAAAAACTTGAAACATTTCCTTTAAAATCAGCATTAAGACAAGGGTGCCCATACTCATCACTACTAGTTTTGGAAATTCTAGCCACACTTTTCAAAGAAGAAAAAGATATAAAAAGAATCCTGATTGGAAAAGAAGAGGTAAAACTCTCTATATTTGCACATGATATTATCCTTTACACAGAAAACCCAAGAGATGCCACCAGAAAATTACTGGAGTTAATCAATGAATAGAGTAAATGTGCAGGGTATAAAATTAATACACAGAAACCCTTATATTCCTATACACTAACAATGAAAATTCAGAAAGAGAAATTAAGGAATAATCCTGTTCATCATTGCAATGAAAGGAATAAAATAACTAGAAATAAATTTGCATAAAAAGACAAAGGGCTTCCCTGATAGCTCAATTGATAAAGAAGCTACCTTCAATGTCGGAGACTCCTGTTCAATTCCTGGGTCAGGAAGATCCCCTGAAGAAGGGATAGGCTACCCACTGTAGTATTCTTGGGCTTCCTTTGTGGCCTAGCACGTGAAGAATCCTCCTGCAATGTGTGAGACCTGCACACAATGTGTTTGAGCCTTGGGTTGAGAAGATCCTCTGGTGAAGGGAAAGGCTATCTATTCCAGTAACCTGGCCTGAAGAATTACAAATTCCATACACTGTATGATCCATGGGATTGCAAAAAGTCAGACATGACTAAGCAACTTTCACTTACCCAGAGAGATACAAAATAAGCATTGATGAAAGAAAGCAAAACACATATAGATGGAGAAACATACCATGTTCTTAGATTGGATTAATTGATATAGTTAAGATGGAGAAACATACCATGTTCTTAGATTGGATTAATTGATATAGTTAAAATGAGTATACCACCCAAAACAATCAATAGATTCAATGCAATACCTACAGTATTTTTCATAAAACTAGAACAAATTATTTTATGATTTGCATGGAAACACATAAGACTTTGAAGAGACAAAGCAATTTTGAGAAAGAAGAATGGAACTAGAAGAGTCAAACTTTCTGATAAGACTACACCACAAAGATATCAAGAGAGTATGAAACTTGCACAAACATAGAAATACAGACCAATGGAACAAAATATAAAGTCCAAAGATAAATTCATGCACCCATTATCTTTGACAATGGAGGCAAAAATATGCAACCGAAAAATATATTTTCTTCAAAAAGTGTTACTGGGAAAACTGGACAGCTATGTGTAGAAACTAGAACAGTATCTAACATCATGTTCAAAATAAACTCAAAATGGATTACAGATGTAAATGTAAGACCAGAAAATATAAAACCCTTAGAGTAAAACATAGGTATAACCACTCTAAAATAAGACACAGCAAGATCCTCTATGACCCATTGCCTAGAGTAAAGGAAATAAAAACAAAATTTAAAAAAAAGCAACCTAATTAAGCTCTATAGCTTGTGTACAACGAGGAAACTATAATTAAGGTGAATATGTAGCCTTCAGTTTTATGTGATTATGGTTTCAGTGTATCTGTCCTCTGATGCCCTCTTGCAACACCTACCATCTTTTTTGGGTTTCTCTTACCTTGGTCATGGGGTATCTCTTCACGGCTGCTCCAGCAAAGCGCAGCCATTGCTCCTTACCTTGGATGAGGGGTATCTCCTCACGGCACCTATCCTGAAATTGAACATGGAATAGCTCCTCTAGGCCCTCCTGAGCCCACGCAGCCACCGCTCCTTGGGCCTGGGGTTACTCATCTGAGCTGCTGCCCCAGCTTTGGGTATGGGGTAGCTGCTCTTGGCTGCTCTTGTGCTGTCGCAGCCTTGCACTGTCCGCCACAGCCCCTGACCTCTGACACGGTTTAGCTCCTCCCTGCTGTGCCCCTGACCTTTGACACGGGTAAGCTTCTCTTGGCTACAGCCCCTGACCTCGGACGTGGGGTAGCTCCTCCCAGCCATCGCCCCTGACCTCAGACGTGGGGTAGCTCCTATGGGCTGCTCCAGCGCTGTTGTAGCCTTGCTCTCTCAGCTGTTGGCCCTGACCTCGGACATGGGGTAGCTCCTCTGGGCTGCTCCTGCGCTGTTGCAGCCTTGGAATCTTGGCCACCGTCCCTGACCTTGGACATGGGGTAGCTCCTCCCTGCCACCGCCCCTGACCTCAGACGTGGGGTAGCTCCTCTCAGCTATCCCTGCACCTTCGCAACCTGGCACCCTTGGCTGCTGTCCCTGACCTCGGACGTGGGGTACCCTCTCCGCCATGCTCTGTGCGCCATTGCAACTGCCGGTGCTCTGTGCCATGCCCATGGGGCCGCCCAAGATGGACGGGTCATGGTGGAGAGGTTTGACAGAATGTGGTCCACTGGAAAAGGGAAAGGCAAACCACTTCAGTATTCTTTCTTTGAGAAACCCACGAACAGTATGAAAAGGCAAACTGATAGGATAATGAAAGAGAAACTCCCCAGGTCAGTAGGGGCCCAATATGCTACTGGAGAGATCAGTGGATTACTAACTCCAGAAAGAATGAAGGGATGGAACCAAAGCAAAAAAAAAAAAAAAAAATACCCAGTTGTGGATGTGACTGGTGATAGAAGCAAGATACAATGCTGTAAAGAGCAATATTGTATAGGAACCTGGAATGTCAGGTCCATGAATCAAGGCAAATTGGAAGCTGTCAAACAAGAGATGGCAAGAGTGAACATGAACATTCTAGGAATCAGCGAACTAAAATGGATTGGAATGGGTGAATTTAACTCAGATGACCACTATATCTACTACTGTGGGCAGGAATCCTTTAGAGGAAATGGAGTAGCTATCATGGTCAACAAAAGAGCCAAAAATGCAGTACTTGGATGCAATCTCAAAAACAACAGACTGTTCTCTGTTCATTTCCAAGACTAACCATTCAATATCACAGTAATCCAAGTCTAGGCCCCAATCAGTAATGCTGAAGAAGCTGAGGTTGAACGGTTCTATGAAGACCTATGAGACCTTTTAGAACTAATAATCAAAAAAGATGTCCTTTTCATTATAGGGGACTGGAATGCAAAAGTTGGAAGTCAAGAAACACCTGGAGGAATAGGCAAATTTGGCCTTGGAATACAGAATGAAGCAGGGCAAAGACTAATAGAGTTTTGCCAAGAAAATGCACTGGTCATAGCAAACACCTTCTTCTGTCAACACAAGAGAAGACTCTACACATGGACACCACCAAATGTTCAACACCGAAATCAGATTGATATTCTTTGTAGCCAAAGATGGAGAAGCTCTATACTGTCAACAAAAACAAGACCAGGAGCTGACTGTGGCTCAGATCATGAACTGCTTATTACCAAATTCAGACTTAAATTGAAGAAAGTAGGGAAAACCACTAGTTCATTCAGGTATGACCTATATCAAAATTACTTATGATTATACAGTGGAAGTGAGAAATAGATTTAATGGAGTAGATCTGATAGATAGAGTGCCTGAAGAACTATGGACAGAGGTTCGTAACATTGTACAGAATACAGGGATCAAGACCATCCCCATAGAAAAGAACTGCAGAAAAGCAAAATGAGTGTCTGAGTAGGCCTTACAAATAGCTGTGAAAAGAAGAGAAGTAAAAAGCAGAGGAGAAAAGGAAAGATAGAAACATCTGAATGCAGAGTTCCAAAGAATAGCAAGAAGAGATAAGAAAGCTTTCCTCAGCGATCAATGCAAATAAATAAGGAAAACAAGAGAATGGGAAAGACTAGAGATCTCTTCAAGAAAATTAGAGATACTAAGGGAACATTTCATGCAAAGATGGGCTCGATAAAGGACAGAAATATTATGGACCTAACAAAAACAGTAGATATTAAGAAAAGGTGGCAGGAATACACAGAAGAACTGTAGGAAAAAAAAAAAAAAAGCTTCTGCACAACAAAGGAAACTATAAGCAAGGTGAAAAACCAACCTTCAGAATGGGAAAAATAATAGCAAATGAAGCAACTGAAAAACAACTAATATCAAAAATATAGAAGCAATTCCTATAGCACAATTTCAGAAAAATAAATGACCTAATCAAATAATGGGCCAAAGAACTAAATAGGCATTTCTCCAAAGAAGACATACAGATGGCTAGCAAACACATGAAAAGATGCTCAACATCACACATTATCAGAGAAATGTAAATCAAAACGACAGTGAGGTACCATTTCATGCCAGTCAGAATGGTTGCGATCCAAAAGTCTGCAAGCAATACATACTGGAGACGGTGTGGAGAAAAGAGAACCCTCTTACACTGTTGGTGGGAATGCAAACTAGTATAGCCACTATGAAGAACAGTGTGGAGATTCCTTAAAAAACTGGAAACAGAACTTCCTTATGACCCAGCAATCCCACTGCTGGGCATACACACCAAGGAAACCAGACTTGAAAGAAACATGTGTTCCCAAATGTTCATCACTGCACTGTCTCTAATAGCCAGGGCATGGAAGCAACCTACATGACCATCAGCAGACAAATGGATAAGAAAGCTGTGGTACATATACACAATGGAGTATTACTCAGCCATTGAAAATAATACATTTGAATCAGTTCTAATGAGATGGATGGAACTGGAGCCTATTATACAGACTGAAGTAACCCAGAAACAAAAACACCAGTACAGTATACTAATGCATATATATGGAATTTAGAAAGATGGTAATGATAACCCTGTACGTGAGACAGCAAAAGAGACGCACATGTATAGAACAGTCTTTTGGACTCTGTGGGAGAGGGAGAGTGTTGGATGATTTGGAAGAAATACTATACATTGAAACATGTATAGTATCATATATGAAACAAATCACCAGTTCAAGTTCGATGCAGGATACTGGTTGCTTGGGACTGGTTGCACAATACTGGTACACGGGGACGACCCAGAGGGATGGTACATGGTGGGAGAAGGGAGGGGGGTACGGGATGGGAACACGCGTATACCTGTGGTGGATTCATGTTGATGTATAGCAAAACCAATACAATATTGTAAAGTAATTTAACTCCAATTAAAATAAATATATTTATACTACAAATTAAAAGATCTTCACGACCAAGATAATGACTATGGTATGATCATTCACCTAGTGCCAGACATCCTGGAATGTGATGTCAAGTGGGCTTTAGAAAGCATCACTATGAACAAAGCTAGTAGAGGTGATGGAATTCCAGTTGAGCTACTTCAAATCCTGAAAGATGATGCTGTGAAAGTGCTGTAGCAATATGCCAGCAAATTTGGAAAACTCAGCAGTGGCCACAGGACTGGAAAAGGTCAGTTTTCATTCCAATCCCAAAGGAAGGCAATGCCAACAAATGAGCAAACTACCACACAATTGCACTCATCTCACACGCTAGTAAAGTAATGCTCAAAATTCTCCAAGCCAGGCTTCTGCAATATATGAACCATGAACTTCCATATGTTCAAGCTGGTTTTAGACAAGGCAGAGAAACCAGAGATCAAATTGCCAACATCCGCTGGATCATCAAAAAAGCAAGAGAGGTCCAGAAAAGCATCTAATTCTGTTTTATTGACTGTGCCAAAACCTTTGACTGGGTGGACCACAATAACCTGTGGAAAATTCTGAAAGAGATGGGATTACCAGAGCACCTGACCTGCCTTGGATAAATTTATACGCAGGTCAGGAAGCAACAGTTAGACCTGGACATGGAACAACAGACTGTTTCTAAATAGGAAAAGGAGTACATCAAGGCTGTATATTGTCACCCTGCTTATTTAACTTGTAGGCAGAGTACATCATGAGAAATGCTGGGCTGAAAGAATCACAAGCTAGAATCAAGATTGCCAAGAGAAATATCAATAACTTCAGATATGGAGATGACATCACCCTTATGGCAGAAAGTGCAGAGGAACAAAAAAGCCTCTCGATGAAAGTGATAGTGGAGAGTGGAAAAAGTTGACATAAAGCTCAACATTCAGAAAACGAAGATCATGGCATCTGGTCCCATCACTTTATGGAAAATAGATAGGTAAACAGTGGAAACAGTGTCAGACTTTATTTTTCTGGGCTGCAGATGGTGACTGCAGCCATGAAATTAAAAGACACTTACTCCTTGGAAGAAAAATTATGACCAACCTAGATAGTATATTGAAAAGCAGAGACATTACTTTGCCAACAAAGGTCCGTCTAATGGTGGCTATGGTTTTTCCAGTGGTCATGTATGTATGTGAGAGTTGGACTGTGAAGAAAGCTGAACGCTGAAGAACTGATGCTTTTGAACTCTGGTGTTGGAGAAGACCCTTGAGAGTCTTTTGGACTCCAAGGAGATCCAACCAGTGCATTGTGAAGGAGATCAACCCTGGGGTCTCTTTGGAAGGACTGATGCTAAAGATGAAACTCCAGTACTTTGGCCCCCTCATGTGAAAAGTTGACTCGTTCGAAAAGACTCTGCTGCTGGGAGGGATTGGGGGCAGGTGAAGAAGGGGACAACAGAGGATGAGATGGCTGAATGGCATCACTGACTCGATGGACGTTGAGTCTGAGTGAACTCCGGGAGTTGGTGATGGACAGGGAGGCCTGGTGTGCTGTGATTCATGGCTTTGCAAAGAGCCGGACACATCTGAGTGACTGAACTAAACTGAACTGTCGCCTTCAGAATTGGGAGAAAATAATAGCAACTGGAAAACAAACAAAAAATTAATCTCCAAAATATGCAAGCTGCTCAAGTATCTCAATACTCAGCTACAAATACTACTCAGAAAAACAAACCAAAGAAGATATACAGATTACTAAGAGACACAGAAAAGCTGCTCAGCATCACTCATCATAAAAGAAGTGCAAATCAAAACCACATTGAGGTATCATTTCACACTGGTCAGATTGGCCATGATTAAAATGTCTACAGTGTAATTGCTGCAGAGGCTGTGGAGTAGAGGGAACCTTTTTAAATTGTTGATGGGAATGCAAACTGGCACAACCTTTATAGAGTACTTTGTGGAAACTCCTTAGAAAGTTGAAAATAGAAGTGCCATATGACCCAGCAATCCCACTCTTGGGCATGAACCTCAAGGAAACTAGAATTGAAAGAAACACAGTATTCTAGTGTTTACTGAAGCACTGTTTACAATAGCTAGGACATGGAAGTGACCAAGAGGTCCATCAGCAGATGAATGATTAAGGACATTTTGCTACATATGCATATGAAATATTACTCAGTAATAAGAAGTCATGCATTCGAGTCAGTTCTAATGAGGTGGAAGCGTGTGAAAACTATTACACAAAGTGAAGGAACTAAGAAAGAGAAAGACAAAGCTGTATATTAATTCATATATGTGGAATTTATAAAGATGGCCTATACGCAGGCCAGGAGAAGAGACAAATATCTAAAGAACAGACTTTTGGACTCAGTGAGAGAAGGTGAAGGTGAAGATTTGAGAACATACCATTTAAATGTGTACAGTGCTATATGTAAAAAATAGATGACCAGTGTGAGGTTTTATAACATGGGTGCTATATAATACCCATGTCACAACTTCTGAACTTGCAATCTAATACATGCATCAACCACCAATGAGCCCACATTCTAGTGCACATCATGCACGTTCTGAGCTTGCAGCCTGGAGCTCTCATTTTCAACCCCACGATCCAGGGTAGGCTCGTAGTAACTGCTGAATTTTCACTTTCGGGGAGGCATCACAAACTTATTAAACCCACATTCTAGTGCAAACATGCTGCATCTTGAACCTGAACTCTGGAGCAGGCATCTTGCCACTACTAATACTGTTTATCATCATCTACTCTTTCACTGTCATGACATGCTTCCGTTGCTTCTTCATCTCCTCTGGTCAACACACTGAGTTGTTTATCATCATCCAGTGTTTACTTCAGTCCTGTAACCTGTTTTGAGTGCTTGTTCAACCCACTCCAGGTCAAATATATCTAGTATTCAATGCTGCGACAGGTTATGTGTTTCTTCATCCTCCTCTGTTTAAACACACTGTAATTTACCACCCTTTGCGTTTCAGTTCTGTGACATGCTTCTATCCACTCCAGGTCTAACAGAGTCAGTAGATTATCATCATCCAATGATTTAACTGTGGAACATTCCACAAGTCTTCTTCATGCACCCCATGTCAAACATACCCAGTAGCTTATCACCATCCCGTGTTTCAGTGCAGTGACATGATGTAAGTGTTTCTTCATTTTCTCCAGGTAAAGCACACTCAATAGTTTGTCACCAATGTTTCACCTGTGACATGATTCTTCTTAATTTATTTAGTTGGCTGTGTTGGGTCATAGTTGTGGCACGTAAGATAGTCCTTGAGACAAGCCAACTCTCACCATGGCATGCAGTCTCTGGAGTGTGAGAACTTCAGTGTTTGCAGCTGTGCAGGTTTAGTTACTCTGTAGCATATGGGATGTTAGTTTCCCAGTCAGCAATTGAACCTTCATCCCCTACACTTCAAGGTGGATGCTTAACCACTGAACCACCAGGAAAGGCCCTGTGACATGCTTTAAGTGCTTGCTTTTACACCCTGTATCAAAAAGACACATTGGTTGATGGGATTATATCACCATCCAGGGTTGCAAAGCATTTGGCATGCTTCAAGAACTTCTTCATCCACATTGGTCAAACACAACCAGGTGTTTATCACCATGCAGCACCATTCCATGCAATGTGCTTCCTCATTGATTACTCGTTGAACACTTCCAATAGATTATCATGATCTACTGTTTCAGTGCAATGACACCTCAAGTTATTCTTCACGCACCCTGGGTCAAACACATCCAGTTGTATATCTCCATCCAGTGTTTCTTCATCCAGTGAAAGCTGTGACATGCTTTCAGTGTTTCTTTATCCACCCCAGGTCAAACGTACTCAGTAGCTTATCATTATCCACACTTTAAAGAGGTGATTCAGCCGCATCTTGGTCCACCTGACCTAAAATAGACTCATCAGCTTATCACCTTTTGTTTTTCACTGCTGTCACAAGTTCAAGTGCATCTTTATCAAACACACCAGTAGTTTATCACCATCCAGTATTTCCAAGCTCTGACACAACTGCTTTATCATCCAGACTATAAAAATACATCCAGTAGCTTATCAACGTCAGTGTTTCAGTGCTGTGATGTGATTCAAGTGCCTATTCATCCACACTCTGGAAATACACACTCTGTAGTTTATTACCATACAGTGCTCAGTGCCTTGACATGTGACATGCTCCAAATGTTTCTTTGTCCACCTGGTGTCAAATACTCAATAGTGTATCAACATCTATATTTCAGCATATGCTTCTTTGTCAATCCTGGCCCATCACTTCTAGGAGTTTACCACCTTCAGGGTTTCAGTGCTGTGATATACTTCATGTGCTTCATCCTCTCCTGTAAAACATACTCATTTGTGTATCACCATCCCGTATTCAGTAGAGTGATATGCTTCAAGTGCTTAATAGTCCATATCAGTCAAACGTTCCCAGCATTTTATCATTCGCCAAGGTTTCAGGGCTGTAACTTGTGGCATATATTAGGTGTTTATTTGACTCCCAGAGGTCAAACTCAACAAGTGTTTTTTCACCATTCAGTCTATCAGTGCTGTGACATACACCAGTGATTCCTTATCTACTCTGGGTTAATACACAAATCCATTCTTTCAGTGCTGATTAATTCACAAGGCTTCCTCATCTATCCTATTTCAAATACATACAGTCGTTTATCAACATCCAGTGTTTAAGTGCTGTGACACACTTCAGGTGCTTCCTTATTTACCCATGACTGATGTTTTTCGGTCACACAGCCATGTCCAGCTCTTTGCAACCCCATGAACTACAGCACACCAGGCTTCCCTGTCCTTCACTATCTCCTGGAATTTGCTCAAATTCATGCCCATTGAGACAGTTATGCCAACATTCAACTATTTTATTCTCTGTCACACCCATCCCCACCTGCTTACAATCTTACCCAGCATTAGTGTCTTTTCTAATGATTTGGCTCTTTGCATCAGGTGGCCAACGTATTGCAACTTCAACATCAGTCCTTCCAATTAGTAGTCAGTGTTGATTCTCTTTAGAACTGACTGGTTTGAACTCTTTGCAGTTCAAGGGACTCAAGAGTCTTCTCCAGCACCACAGTTCTAAAACATCAATTATTTGGCATTCAACCTTCTTTATGGTTCAGATCTCACATCCATGCACGACTCCTGGGTAAAACCATACCTTGATTATATGGACCTTTGCCAGAAAAGTGATGTCTCTGGTTGCATATGCTGTCTAGGTTTGTCATAGCTTTTCGTCCAAGAAGCAAGTGTCTTTTAACTTCATGGCTTCAGTTACCATGCACAGTGATTTTGGAACTACAAAAATAAAAATCTGTCACAGTTTCCCTTGTGTCTTAATCTATTTGCTATCAAATACTTTGGCCATCTCACATGAAGAGTTGACTCATTGGAAAAGACTCTAATGCTGAGAGGGATTGGGAGCAGGAGGAGAAGGGTACGACAGAGGATGAGATGGCTGGATGGCATCGCTGACCCGATGGACATGAGTCTGAGTAAACTCCGGGAGCTGGTGATGGACAGAGAGGCCTGGCATGCTGCAATTCATGGGGTCACAAAGAATTGGACATGACTGAGTGACTGAACTGAACTGGACTGATGGGACTGGACGACATGATCTTAGTTTATTGAATGTCGAGGTTTAAGCCAGCTTTTTTAATTCCCACTTTCATCTCAGCAAGGAGCTCTAATTCCTATTCTGCTTTCTGTCATCCGCATGTCTGAGTTTATTGATATTTCTCCCAGAAATTTTGATTGCAGCTTGTGCTTCTTCCAGTCTGACATTTTGCATGGTATACCTTGCAGGTAAGTTCAAGACAGTCTTGATGTACTCCTTTACCAATTCTGAACAAGTCCTTTGTTCCTGCCTGATTCTGTTACTTCTTGACCTGCATACAGGTTTCACAGGAACCAGGTAATGTGGTCAAGTATATACATCTCTTTAAGAATTTTCCACATTTTCAGTGACCCTCGTATGCAAAGTCTTTAGCATAGTGAGTGAAGCAGAAGTAGATCATTTTCTGGAATTCCATGCTTTGTCTATGATCCAGTGAATGTTGGCAATTTGATCTCTGATTCCTCTGCGTTTCCTAACCCTATTTGTACATTTGAAAGTCCTCAGTTCACATATTGTTGAAAACTAGATTGAGGAATTTTGAGCATTACATTGCCAGCATATGAAATGAGCACGATTGTGCAGTAGTTTGAGCATTCCATCACAATTCCCCTCTTTGGGATCAGAGTGAAACTGACCTTTTCCTGTCCTGTGGTCATTGATGATTTTTCCAAATTTCCTGGCACATTGAGTGCAGCATTTTAACAGCATTATTGTTATTGTTTTAATTTGAAATAGATCAGATCAGTCGCTTAGTCGTGTCCAACTCTTTGCGACGCCATGAATCGCAGCACGCCAGGCCTCCTTGTCCGTCACCAACTTCCGGAGTTCACTGAGACTCTCGTCCATCAAGTCAGTGATGCCATCCAGCCATCTCATCCTCTGCTGTCCCCTTCTCCTCCTGCCCCCAATCCCTCCCAGCATCAGAGTCTTTTCCAATGAGTCAACTCTTCGCATGAGGTGGCCAAAGTACTGGAGTTTCAGCTTTAGCATCATTCCTTCCAAAGAAATCCCAGGGCTGATCTCCTTCAGAATGGACTGGTTGGATCTCCTTGCAGTCCAAGGGATTCTCAAGAGTCTTCTCCAACACCACAATTCAAAAGGATCAATTCTTCGGTGCTCAGCCTTCTTCACAATCCAACTCTCACATCCATACATGACCACAGGTAAAACCATAGCCTTGACTAGAGGAACCTTTGTTGGCATAGGTAAGCTTCAATTCTATCACCTCGACTAGTATTGTTTGTGGTCATTCTTCCTAAGATCCACTTGACTTCACACTCCAGGTTGTCTGCTCTATGTGAGTGATCACACCATTATGGTTATCTAGATGATTAAGTGGAGAAGGCAATGGCACCCAGCAGCAGGTGATTAAGACCTTTCTTTGATACAGTTCTCTTATACTCTTGCCAACACTTCATCACATTTTCTGCTTCTGCTAGGCTCATACCACTTCTGTCCTTGATTGTGCCCATGTTTGCAAGAAATATTCCCTTTGTGTCTCTAAGTTCCTTGGCAAGATTTCTAGCCTTTCCTATTCTATTGTTTCCTCTATTTTTACTGGCCTTATACACACACAATATCATATCCCCATTCAGTGTTTACATTCAGATATGCTTCAAGTGTTTTTTAATCCACTCCAGAAGAATGTAGTGTGATAGTTTATCAACATCCTTTTTTTCTGTATTGTGACATGTTTTGAGCCTCCTTCATTCCCTCCAGGTAAAACACACCCTATAAATTATCATCATTCATTGATGCTGTGCTATTACAGACTTGAAGTGTCCATTTGTCTGATTGAGTCAAACACTCCCTGTAGTTTACCACTATCCAGTGTTCCAGTACTGGGGCATGCCTCATGTACTTCGTTATCCTCTCCAAATAAAATATGGTCAGTAGCTTATCACAATTACTGTTTTGGTTCTATGATGAGTTTCAAGTCCTTCTTTAATTCATTCTAGATAAAACACATTCAGAAGTTTACCATGGTCCCAAGTTTTACTCTGTGTCATGCTTCCAGTTTCTCTTCATTCAACATGTATCAAACACACTCAATAGTTTATCACCATCCAGTGTTTCCGTGCTGTTTACTGCTTCAACTGTTTCTTCATTCTCTGAAGAAAATACACAACCAATAATTTATCACAATCCAGTGTGTTAATTCTGGTATATGTTTCAAAAGATCCTTTGTCCACCCAAGGTTGACCGCGCTCTTAGTTTATCACCATCCCTGGATTCAGTGCTGTTACATACTTTCATCAATTTTTCAACTACCACAGGTCATCATACACAATGATTTATCACGATCCAGTTTCAGAGTTGTGACATGCTTCATGTGCTTCTTTCCCTATACAAGATCAAAGAAAGACCGCCTAAAGTGTGAACATACAGTGTTTCAGTCGTGAAACATACTTCAAGTGGTTCTTGATTCACTCCACGTCAAATGCAGCATATAGGTTATCGACATTCGTTGTTTCAGTGCTATGACACATTTCACTGGCTGCTTCACTAACTCCCGGTCAAACACATTCAGCATTTTACCACTATCTAGGGTTTCAGATCTGTGACATGCTTCAAGTGCTCCTGAAACTACTCAAGGTCAAATGCATTCAGTAGCTTTGTTGTTGCTGGTTGTTATTTGTTGTTCAGTCACTCAGTCATCTCCAGCTCTTCGTAATCCCATGGACTGCAGCATATCTCGCCTTTTTGTCCTTCACCATCTCCCGGAGCTTGTTCAAACTCAAATTCAATGGGTCAGTAATGCCATCCGACCATTTTGTCCTCTTCCATCTCCTTCTCCTGCTCCAATCTTTTCCAGCATCAGAGTGTTTTCCAATGAGTTGGCTCTTCACATTAGATAGCCATAATATTAGGGCTTCTGCCTCAGCATCAGCCCCTCCAGTGAATTTTCAGGATTGATTTCCTTTAGGGTTGACTGGATTCATTTCCTTGCAGCCCAAGGGACTCACAGGAGTCTTCTCCAAGATTGCAGTTCAAAAGTATCAATTCCTTAATGTTCAGCCTCCTTTATGGTATGTCTTGCTTTGGCACATGACTACTGAAAAATACAAAAACATAGCTCTGACTATATGGGTCCTTGTTGGCAAAGGAATGCCTCTGCTTTTTTACATGCAGCATGGGTTTGTCACAGCTTTTACAAGAAATAAGTGTCATTTAATTTCATAGCTTCAGTCACCATCTGCCATGGTTTTGGAGTCCACAAAAACAGAAGTCTGTCACTGTTTCCATTGTTTTTCCATCTATTTGTATAAAGTGATAGCATTGGATGCCATGATCTAAGTATTTTGAATGTTGAGCTTTAAGCCAACTTATTCAATCTCCCATTTTACTTTCATCAAGAGGCTCTTTAGTTCTTCTTATCTTTCTGCCATAAGGGTGGTGTCCTCTGCATATTTGAAGTTATTGATATTTCTCCATCAATCTTGATTCCACCTTGTGATTCCTCCAGCACAATGTTTCTCATTATGTATTCTATGTAGAAGTTAAATAAGCAGGGTGACAATTATACAGCCTTGAGGTACGCCTTTTCCTATTTGGAACCAGTCTGTAGTTCTATTTCCAGTTCTAACTGTTGCTTCCTGACCTGCATACAGGTTTCTTAAGAGGCAGGTCAGGTGGTCTGGTATTCCCATCTGTTTCAGAATTTTCCAACATTTATTGTAATCCACACAGTCAAAGTCTCAATAAAACATAAACAGATTTCTTCTGGAACTGTCCTGGTTTTTCAGTGATCTGGTGGTTGTTGGCAATTTGATCTTGGTTCCTCTGCCTTTTCGAAAACCAACTTGTATATCTGGAAGTTCACGATTAATGTATCACTGAAGCATGGCTTGGAGAATTTTGAGCATTAATTTAGTAGCGTGTGAGATGAGTGCAGTAGTTGGAGAATTCTTTGACATTGTCTTTCTTTGGGATTGGAGTGAAAACTGACATTTTTCTGTCCTGTGGTCAGTGCTGAATTCTCCAAATTTGGTGGCATGTTGAGTACAGAACTTTCATAGCATCATCTTTTGGGATTTGAAAGAGCTCAACTGGAATTCTATCACCTCCACTACCTTTCTTTTTAGTGATGCTTCCTAAGGCCCACTTGAGTTCACATCCCAGGATGTCTGGCTCTAGGTGAATGATCACACCATTGTGATTATCTGGGTCATGAATATCTTTTTTGTACAGTTTTTTCTGTGTATTTTTGCCACCTCTTCTTAAAATCTTCTGCTTCTTTTAGGCCCATACCATTTCTGTCCTTTATTGAGCCCATTTTTGCATGAAATGTTTGTTTGGTATCTCTAATTTTTTTGAGGAGACCTCTAGTCTTTTCCATTCTATTGTTTTCCTATATTTCTTTGCTTCAATGGGTGTGGCACAATTCAAATGCTTCTTTTTCCACTCTGGCCAGTCATAGCCAATATTTTGTATGAACCAGTGTCCAGTGCTGTGACATATGACTGATTTCAATTCATCAGTGAAGTGAGTAAAAAAAAAAAAAAAAAAAACCTCCAGGAGTTTATCAACACAGTGTTTCATGACTGCCACTGGATTCGAGTACTTCTTCACCCACTCCAGGTTAACATAGTCATTTATCACCATCCATTGCTTCACTACACTGACATGTTTCAAATGCTTCTATATTAATCCTGGTGCAAAATTTCTAGTAGTTATAAACAGCCAGTGTTTTAGTTTTGGAGCATGACCCAATGGCTTCTTCATTCTCACCCATAAGCCAAAGTCTAGTGTTTACATACTGTGACATGCTTAAAGAGCTTCATCATCCACCCTAGATCTAGACAGTCAGCATATCATCATCATACAAGCATTTTAGTGGTGTTACATGATTTTAAATTTTGTTTCCCCACACTGAGGCATACACAGCCAGTACTTCATCATCCTCCAGTGTTTCAGGCTTTGATAAAATTAAATGTGTTCTTGGTCCCACTGACATCAATATACTTACCATTGATTACCATCTGGTTACACTGTTGTGACATAATGTCAACTGCTTCTTCATCCATTCCTGTGTCAAACAAACCCAGTAGTTTTTTCCCCATCTAGTGTTAGTGTTCAATACTATGAAATGATTTCTGGAGTCTCTGTGTCCATCCCACCTCAAACATAGTCAGTATTATCAATCAATGCTTCAGTGATGTCACATGCTTCAAGTGCTTTCTTCATTCACTCCATATCAAGTACTTTCAGTCATTTATAAGCATCCAATGTTTCAGTTGTGTGACATGCTTCAACTATTTCTCTAAACCACTTGAGCTGAAACATACCCAATATCTTATGACCATCCAGTGTTTCAGTGCTGTGACATGCTTCAAGTGCTTCTTCTACTCCATGTTAAACACAAGCAATAGTTTATCACCATCAATTGTTTCAGTTCTGTAACATTCTTTAAGTCTTTTTTCATGTACTCTGCTTCAAATACACTGGGCAGTTGTTCACCATCAAGTATTTAGTTCTATGATATGTTTCAACGTTTTCTGTACCTACCAATTCATACACACTCATAAATTTATCACCATCCTGTGTTTTAGGGCTGTCATATGGTTAAATGAGTCCCCATCCCCACCCCAGGTCAAACACACCCAGTATTGATCAACATACAGCCTTTCAGCTATGTGATACATTTCAAGTGTTCTATGATCCAATCTTGGAAGATACATCCAATAATTTATCGAATTCCAGTGTTTCAGTGCTCTGAAGTTTTTAAGTGTTTCTGCATCCAAATAGCTCAGGCATGATTAATAGATTATAACCATCACTGTTTCAGTTTTATGACATGACTTGAGTACATCTTCATCTACTTTACACTCAATAATTACCACCATCCTGTAAATCAGAGGTAAAATATTCTTGGAATGCTTCTTTGTCTACTGTGGGTCAAACACACCTAGTAGTTTTTCACCATTCAGTGTTTCAGTGCTGTGACGACTTCCACTGCTTCTTCGTGTACTACAGGTCATCGCACCAAGTATCTTGTAACTACGAGCTTGCACTCTAGAGAAGATATCTCTCCACTACTGAGACTGAATTGTAGAGCATGCATCTCACAACTACTAAGACCCCATTCTAAGTGCACATGACACTTCTGCAGTGCCTAAACTCTGGAGGAAATGTGATGACAGTATTGTCACACAGTATTGATCCTGTATTCTAGAACACACATCTTACCAGAACACACTGAACCAGTGTTCTACAGCAGGCTTAGCACAACTACTTAGCTTCCATTCTGGATGTATCATCCTACCTCTACTGAGTCACTACTATATGGCATACGTGACCCAACTTCTGAGTTTGCACTATGGAATACACATTATGCCACCACTGAGCCAGCTCTAGTGTACACATGACAAAGTACTGATCCCCACGTCAAAGGGCAATGCCGAACATTATTCAAAGTACTGGACAATTGTGCTCATTTCACATACAAAGCAAGACAATGCTCAAAATTCTTTGAGCTAGGCTTCAAAGTATGTGATCCAATACACTGGATTTAGAAAAAGCAGAGGAATGAGGGCTTATACTGTCCAGCTCCATGGCCTACTAGAAAAAGTAGGAAGTCAAGAGATACCTGGAGTAACAGGCAAGTTTGACCTTGCAGTACACATGAAGCAGGGCAAAGACTAACAGAGTTTCCTAAGAGAACTCACCACTCATAGCAAACACCCTCTTCCAACAACACAAGAGATGAGTCTAGAGATGGTCAGTGCTGAAATCAGATTATGTTCTTTGCAGCCGAAGATGGAGAAGCTCTATACATTCAGCCACAACAAGACTGAGCAGTGACATGGCTCAGATCATGAATGCCTTTAAGCAAAGTTCAAACTTAAATTGAAGAGAGTATGAAAAACCCCTAGACCATTTGGGTTTGACTGAAATCAAACCCTTATGATTACACAGTGGATGTGACAAATCAAATTGAAGGATTTGATCTTATAGACAGACTACAGGAAGAATTATGGACCAAGTGTCATGACATTCTGCACGAGACAGTGATCAAGAGCATACTTAAGAAAGATAAATTCAAAAAGGCGAAAGGGTTGTCTGAGGAGCCCTTACAAATAGCTTAGAAAAGAAGAGAAGCTAAAGGCATAGGAGAACAAAAAAGATAATCTATTTGAATCCAGTTTCCCAAAGAACACCAAGGAGAGACAAGAAAGCCTTCCTCGGCGGTCAGTGCAAAGAAATAGAGAAAAACAATAGGATGTCAAAGAACAGGTATCGCCTCAAGAATGTTACAGATACCAAGGGAACATTTCATGCAAAATTGGCACAATAAAGGAGAGAAACAATATGGACCTGACAGAAGCAGAATCTCTTAAGAAGTGGTGGCAAAAATACGCAGAACTGTACCAAATAATAATAATAAGAAGAAGATCTTAATGACCCAGTTAGCTGTGATGGTGTCTTTACTCACCTAGAACCAGACATCCTGGAATGTGAAATCAAGTAGCCCTTAGTAAATCACTATGAACAAAGTTACTAGAGGTGATGGGTTTCCAGTCGTGCAGTTTCAAGTCCTATCAGATTATACCATTAAAATCCTGCACTCAATATGCCAGAAACTTTGGAAAACTCGGCATTGGCCACAGAACTGGAAAAGGTTAGTTTAAAGTCCAATCCCAAAGAAAGGCTATGCCAAAGAATGTTCAAACTACAACACAATTACATGTATCTCACATGCAAGCAGAGTGATGCTCAAAGTTCTCCAAGCCAGGCTTCAACAGTACGTGAACCCAGAATTTCCAGATGTTAAGGGTGGGTTTAGAAAAGTCAGAGGAACCAGAGATCAAATTGCCAGCATCCATTGGATCAGAGAAAAAGCAAGGGAGTTCAAGATACACATCTACATCTGATTTGGACTATGCCAAAGGTTTTGACTGTGTGGATGACAACAAACTATGGAAAATTCTTGAAAAGATGCAAATATCAGATCTCTTTAGCTGCCTCCTGAGAAATCTGTAGGCAGATTAAGAAGCAAGAGCTAGAACTGGACATGGAACAATGCACTAGATTCAAATTGGGAAAGGAGTACATCAAGGCTGTATATTGCCATGTGGCTTATTTAACTTATATTCAGAGCACATCATGTGAAATGCCAGGCTGGATGAAGCCCAAACTAGAATCAGGATTGCCTGGAGAAATATCAATAACCTCAGATATGCACTTGACACCACATATATGACTGAAAGTGAAGAATAACTAAGGAGCCTGCTGATGAAAAGAAAGAAGAGAGTGAAAAAGCTGGCTCATAACTCAACATTGAAAAAATGAAGATCATGGCATCTGGTCCCATCACTTCATGTCAAATAGGGAAAACATGGAGAAAATGGAAACAGTGATAGACTTTATTTTCTCAGGCTCCAAAATCACTGCAGATGCTGACTGCAGCCATGAAATTAAAAGGTGCTAGATCCTTGGAAGAAAAGCTGTAACCATCTAAAGAGCATAAGCAAAAGCAGAGGCATAACTTTGCAATTATGGGAGAGTTGAACTATACAGGAAACTGAGCATGGAATAATCAATGCTTTTGAACTGTGGTGTTGGAGAATACTCTTGTGAGTCCGTTGGACTGCAAGGAGATCAAAGCAGGCAATCCTGATAGAACTCAGCTCTGAATATTCATTGGAAGTACTTTTGCTGAAGCTGAAACTCTGATACTTTGGCCACCTGATGCAAAGAAATGACTATAGGAAAAGGCCCTGATGCTGGGAAATCTTTAGGGGAGAAGGAGAAGGGCCTAACAGAGGATGAGATGGTCAGATGGTACAACTAATTTGATGCACATTAGTTTGAGCAAACTCTGGGAGTTAGTGATAGATAGTAAGGCCTCGTGGTGTTGCAGAGAGTTGCTATGACTGAGCAACTGAACAACAGGAGAATAATACATTTCAGTAAGAAGTGAAGACACAACTTTCAAGAAGTTACTCAGAGAAAAATTATCAATCCACTGCTCATACAGCCATTTTTACTGCTATTGAAACAAGTTTTTCCATATTTAAATGTGACTTTCCTGAAGCATGTGAATTCTGTTTTTGTTTTTTAATCTCAGAGAGGTGTATTGATGAAATCATGATACACAGAGAAATGTCAGTTCTCACAGATTCCCTTAATAAAATCATGATGTACTTAAGGAGTTAGCGGTTTTTTTTCCCATGGGAATGAAATTTTTTGATGAGTAACTTTTTAATTCTTTAGAAAACATTAATTACTATGATCAAATTAGTTTGGAATATTTGTAGTCTTTCCTTCAGTATCAGAAGATACTACAGCCCTAATAATAATGCAGGATTTTCCAACTGAAATCCTGAAACAGAATAGCTCACCACATTCTAAAAGCACTGCTACCCCTATAAAGCTAACAACAGTATTTTTCACAGAGCTAGAACAAATAATATTTCACAATTCATATGGAAATACAAAAAAACTGGAATAGTCAAAGCAATGTTGACAAAGAAGAATGGAACTGGAAGAATCAACCTGCCTGACTTCAGGCTCTACTACAAAGCCACAGTCATCAAGACAGTATGGTACTGGCACAAAGACAGAAATATAGATCAATGGAACAAAATAGAAAGCCCAGAGATAAATCCACGCACATATGGACACCTTATCTTTGACAAAGGAGGCAAGAATATAAAATGGATTAAAGGCAATCTCTTTAACAAGTGGTGCTGGGAAAACTGGTCAACCAACTACTTGTAAGAGAATGAGATTAGAACACTTTCTAACACCCTACACACAAAAAGACACAAAATGGATTAAAGATCTAAATGTAAGATCGGAAACTATAAAACTTCTAGAGGAGAACATAGGCAAAACACTCTCCGACACAAATCACAGCAGGATCCTCTATGACCCACCTCCCAGAATATTGGAAATAAAAACAAAAATAAACAAATGGGACCTAATTAAACTTAAAACCTTCTGCAGAACAAAGGAAACTACTAGCAAGGTGAAAAGACAGCCTTGAATGGGAGAAAATAATAGCAAATGAAGCAACTGACAAACAACTAATCTCAAAAATATAGAAGCAACTCTTGCAGTGCAATTCCAGAAAAATAAATGACCCAATAAAAAAATGGCCAAAAAAACTAAATAGACTTTTCTCCAAGAAGACATACAGATGGCTAACAAACACATGAGAAGATGCTCAACATCACTCATTATCAGAGAAGTGCAAATCAAAACCACAATGACGTACCATTTCACACCAGTCAGAATGGCTATGATCCAAACACCTACAAGCAATACATGCTGGAGAGGGTGTGGAGAAAAGGGAACCCTCTTACACTGTTCGTGGGAATGCAAACTAGTACAGCCACTATGGAGAACAGTGTGGAGATTCCTTAAAAAACTGGAAATAGAATGGCCATACGACCCAGCGATCCCACTGCTGGGCATACA
Source organism: Bos taurus (assembly GCF_002263795.3). Taxonomy (NCBI): domain Eukaryota; kingdom Metazoa; phylum Chordata; class Mammalia; order Artiodactyla; family Bovidae; genus Bos; species Bos taurus. The sequence goes on from NC_082638.1 coordinate 28,795,513, forward strand.
CACCGAGGAAACCAGAATTGAAAGAGACACGTGTACCCCAATGTTCATTGCAACAGTATTTATAATAGCCAGGACATGGAAGCAACCTGGATGACTGTCAGCAGATGAATGGATAAGAAAGCTGTGGTACATATACACGATGGAGTATTACTCAGTCATTAAAAATAATACATTTGAATCAGTTCTAATGAGGTGGATGAACTGGAGCCTATTATATAGAGTGAAGTAAGCCAGAAAGAAAAATACCAATACAGCATACACATGCATATATATCGAATTTAGAAAAATGGTAATGACAACAGTGTAAGCGAGACAGCAAAAGTGACACAGAGGTATAGGACAGTCTTTTGGACTCTGTGGGGGAGGGAGAGGGTGGGATGATTTGGGACAATGCCACTGAAACATGTTTAATATCACATATGAAATGAGTCACCAGTCAAGGTTTCATGCATGATACTGAATGCTTGGGGCTGGTGCACTGGGACGACCCAGAAGGATGGATGACCCAGAAGGGTAGGGTGGAGGGGCGGGTGGGTTCAGGATGGGAACATGTGTATACCTGTGGCGGATTCACGTTGATGCATGGAAAAACCAATGCAATATTGTAAAGTAATTAACCACCAATTAAAATAAATAAATTTATATAAAAATAATAAAAGCACAGTAGAAAACTGTTAATTTTCTATTAAAATCAGTGAGCATTATATCCAAATTAAAGAATGGCAAAAACAACTTGAAGAACATCACTAAAGCCTGCTGAAAGAAATACAGTACAGGGTTAATGGTATGCAAGTTTAGGGTACACAAAACTTGAACTATAGTAATGGAAAATATATTAAAAGTTTCCTAGTGTGTGGGCAGAATGAGAAGTCTCCTCAGAAACTAAAACAAAGAAAACAAATCTTCACATTCTTTTAGAAAATCCAAATTGCTTCAGAAGGAAATATAAAGACACAGAAGAGAGAGCTAACAGCTTAAGTAGATCTATGTATGCTCGAATTATATAAGCAACATTATGTTTCATAGGCTTTTAGGCATTCATACCACAAATTTGAACTCTGATGGTTGGGATACCCTTACATCTCATCTTGGTGAACTATTGCATAGAATATTTTTATTTTGTGGCAAATTTGTTTTAATCAGTATTGTTCTATCATGTTTTAAAAAATAAGTATTTTTGTGCTTTCAACATTCAAGGTACATTTGCTTGTTGCTGCATATATGTAACTACACTTCTATGTTAAACAAACTCACTTTTTTAAGGAACTTATTTATTTTATTATTTTTTAAATTTTATTTATTTTGGCGGGGCCAGGTATTCATGGATGTTCAAGGGCTTTTTCTAGCTGAGGCAAGTGGTATGGTGCACTTTGATATGGTGCATAGCCTTCCCATTGTGATGGTTTCTTTTGTTGCAGAACACTGGCTCTAGTTTTGGCACATGAGCTCATGAGTTGTGGCCCATGAGTTTAGTTACACTTCGGCATGTGGGATCCTCCCAGACAAGGATCACTGGGAAGCTGACTATTAACCAATGGATCACTAGGGTAGTTCTGAACAAACCCAGACTCTGCAGGCTAGAAGTTTGTTCTACTTATCTACTTAAGTTGTACTTATCTATCTTAAGTAGATACTGTGTTGCTTTGGGGGATTCTCCTGGTGGCTCAGTGGTAAAGAATCCACCTCCCAATGTGGATGACCCAACGTTGAGAAATCCCTGAGTTGGAAAGATAGATCTTCTGGAAGAGAGAATGGAAACCAACCTCAGTATTCTTGCCTGGGTAATCCCACGGGCAGAGAAGCCTGGTAGTCTATGGTCCATGGAGATGAAAAAGAGAAGGAAATTACTTAGCAACTAATCACGACCACCACCACTATATTGTTTTGGGAGATAAAGTAAATAATTTGTTTAAAAGACCTTTTCCTGGAATGTCTGAAAAGTAGTCAGTGTTTTTGATTATTCAAACTATGCATAACTAAAAGGCATTTATTTTTATTGTGTGTAAAAATCTTTTCAATATTGACCGTGATTTTTTATAATGTATTGCCAGAGAATTTAGCCAGTCATTATATACATTTATTTAGCTCTCTTTTGAAGCCATGTCTTACAACAGCAACTGATTTCAATTATGTTCTTGCTTTAATATTCATCTTGAATTAGATTTTTTTTTCATTTTTTTTCATTTTTGCAAGCAGCATTTCAGTAGATTTAAATCATTTATTTAATCATTTAATATCTTCACTACAACAACTATCCTCTAAAAAGGGAAATGACACTCCATTTCTCCTGTGATTTTATAGGGACAAGAGAGTAGTAAAGTTCATTGCTTAATGTATTTTTTTCAGGGTTAAAATACTCTAAGGCAGACCTCCAAACTTCAAGCTTTTCGAGCATTTTTAAAAAATCTATTTTGGTTTCTGGTCTGCTTAGTCTCACAGTTATGTCTGACTTTTTGTGACCTCTGGACTATAGCCCATCAAGCTCCTCTGTCTATGGGGGTTTTCCAGGCAAGAATACTGGAGTGGGTTGTCAGGCCACTCTTCCAGCAGATCTCTTATAGCAGGTGAATTTTTTACTATCTGCACCTCCAAGGAAGCCTAAAGAATATGGGAGTGAGTGACCTGTTGCTTGTCCAGATAATCCTTCCAAACCAGAAATCAAACTGCATTGCAGCAGATTGTTAAGCAGGTGACCTACCAGGGAAGCCCTAGTTTCTGCTTAAAAGTTCCAATTGTCATTCCTTATTATGTGGACTCACTGATCATATGTCATGATTAAGTAAGAGATAACTTTCAGTACAACGTTTCATACTTGAAGTCAAACACATTTTTTTTCCTTTGAAGGAAATTATACCATATTGATGAAAATACCCAACAAATTATATACTAAAATTGGAAAAAATATTCAAACAAACTCAAGGGCCATAGCCTGGTAAATGGTCTTTCATACAGTTTTAAGAGGAGTGTTCTGAAGCTGTAGGGGCAGAGCCAGTACACACAGAAATTTCTTTAAAGTGGAAAATACATGAGTGAAACATATATCGTGGTAAAAAGGATCCTGTTAACCACAAAATACAAATATGGCAAGCAGTGATGTTAGTGTTTTCCTAGGCAAGAATCTGGAATCATTAAACTTCTTAATTATCTTAACTGACTAGGAACACACAACTCCAAAGCACAGAAATGCACAATCTCATTTTCGTATCCTGATTTTCCAGAGGGTACACTGATGACAGACAACTACAGTAGATTTTTACCTCCCCATTCAAGTGAATACCCAGTGACTATTCTCCATGGTTAAAGCAGATGTACAATATTTGCTTCACAGGTCAAAAATAGGGTGTCTAGCATAAAGTTCAAGCAAAATTATATCTAGCTAGAATGTTCACTAATTCTTAAATAGGTGAAAAGGTCTTCCATCACTATGAAAAACAATACTAAACATTTTATTTCCGAAGAGAAGGTATTTTTGTTCGTTTGTTTGTTTGCAGTAACTTTAAACTTTATTCCATCACTCCAACATTGGATACACAGACTAGGGGCTCTACTACCGCCACCACCAGTCCCTAGCTTACTGGACCTAAATATTTCAAAGAGAGGGATCTCTAATGAACCACAAGAGGTTCCTGTCTCCCAAACACAAGAACGTTTGTCCAGGTCCTCTGATAGATATATAACCTTTCTCTTTAATTCCTCCACCACTTGTATTACGCTAGATTTCTAACAGAAGCATCCTGATGGAATTTGTTTCTCCAAGAAGGAAGACAACGGATACAATTTAAGTGAAGAAATGGTCAGGCAAGAGCACTTATTAACAGGTAGCAGAAGTCTGTTCAGTAGTATGAGTTAGCTCAAGCGGTTTCTAATTAGGGAAATGCACGCAGTCTTCATTACATTGACACATCTCGTTTCAAGCTCAGCGCGGTGTTCTCCAAAAATATATCATTCTTTACTGGCATCGGACACAGCGTCCCTCACAGTGTTGAGTACCAGGAAGTCAGTTGGTTTGGACTACACGTGCTCCGTAGGGCAGAAGAGACTGTCCTTGGGGGATAGGCCGGTAGCGTCATGCGCGAGAAAAGTGACGTTTACACCGTAACACCAGCCGGGTTGCCATTTTGTTGCTGCTAAGAGTGGCCGCGTGCCAATCTCTCCCGAGTTCTCAATTCAGAGAGTGTAACTTAGTACCTTGGAAGCCTCGGAGGATTATCTGGCAGCGGAAGCAGCACAGGAAGCTGCTTGGAAACAGTGAGCCTGCTGCTACAGCTCTGCCCAAGAATAAAGGTAATGACTCAGTTTCCAGGAACCACTGATTGCTCAGCCACCATCAGTGGTATTTCCTCCTCCTTCTGGTTGGCTGATGTTTTTGAGTGAACTGCACAGTCCGCATAGGGGCGAGAAGCTGCTCGTGCTTCCTCTCGCTCTGTTCACATAGCGGTATAATTTTCTCTCCCTTTTTGTCAATTTTACACCGCGGGTAAAATACTATTAGTTTGGGATTCATGCCAGTTTAACTGCAGGTGCGTTAGTAAACTGGCAGAAGCCTACTTTTGGTCAGTGGAGGCTTCGCCCCTCTGGCCTTCATCCCTTCCCAGAACTCTCCCTTAGCTGTTGTTTATGACACCCTGATTTTTTCTTTTGCAACTGTTAAATATTTGTCTATACTTTACTTTGTGGACAGTTCACTACTGGTGAAAATAACTGCTTCTTTGTAAGTGAAGTGAAGTGAAGTGAAGTGAAGTGAAGTTGCTCAGTCGTGTCCAACTCTACAACCCCATGGACTGTAGCCTACCAGGCTCCTCGGTCCATGGGCGTTTCCAGGCAAGAATACTGGTGTGGGTTGCCATTTCTTTCTCCAGGGAATCTTTCTGACCAAGGGATGGAACCCAGGTCTCTCACATTGTAGGCAGACGCTTTACCATCTGAGCTCCCAGGAAAGGGTAAATCCATGTTGCATGTTTAGGTTCATGTCTGCCGGTTTACTTTCCTCTACCTGTCACAAACCTTAACCATTTTTTTTAGAAGGCACACATATCCCAACGTGTTCAGCCTTCTTTTCTCGTAAAATCGATGCTGGCACTATGCGTTTCTACTTATCTTTATTCTGAGGCAGACAGTTCACAAATAATCAGATTTGACAATAACTTTACTTGTAACTTCCAAAACGGTTCTTCTAAGCTAATTGAAAGAGGGCAGTGGGACAGTTATTCCTTGAATTCTCCTTTTTACAGACCTGAGTTCTGCTTGGGTCATGGTTAATATCCTTGAAATGCCTCCTGGAAAACTGTAACTGCAAGGAATGAGAATACATCCTTCAGAATAGGACCATATTTCACATTCCACAACAAATCTCTCTTCATAATTCATTCCTTGCACTTCATTTTAGCTTTCAAGGCTTACTTAACCTTTGTCATATTCGGTCACACTTCTTTGCCTTTGACTTCAGTGCTCTCTAGAGTCCCCAAACTGACTGGTACAGCCTTTCTCTAGCAAATGTGTTGCTGCTAACTATTCAGGGAAACTCTAAGAATGTCTTTTTCAGAATGTGTTAGGTAAATTACAAACCACTTCCACTTTTTTTCCCCCTAATTTAATTAACTTTTAACTTACAAATGAGTATACATTTCCATACATTCCTTGTTTCCTCCTCTGTTTCTAGGAATGAAGTTTCAGGTGCCCATGTTGGCTTGTGTATTCTATAAGAGACTAGTAATTATTTTATGAAAGCAGAATTACCACAACTTGGTGCTTAGTAGATGTTCAACACATTTTTGTTAATGTTATCTTCCTCAGTTTCATTGCAGCCGTGGGTAACTCCCCCTTCCATCTGAGGGAATTTTAAACCAGCTGCTTCCTCTCAGGCCAAACTGAAGACATTTTGACATATGATTTTTCAGTTTTCATTGCTTTATAAATATATGGACTATTTTGGTTTATTAATTTGCAAATGAATTGTAGAAGGGAATGTATAGAACCCGGGTTTAATTGGAAAACATGGATAATAAAAAATGCTACAGGTTATCTCTGGTAATGGGTTATGTGGTTGATTATGTATTTATCTGCTAAGGGATTTAGAAGAAAGCCATCAGCAAATTTGTACGTGGCTAATCAGTAACAAATTAGGTTAAATTGTAAATCTCTTTTGAGGTCTGTTAATATTTTGCTGCTATTTAAATGATAATCTGTTTGTTTCCCTGTTTATATAAAGTTTAACAGCTTATGTTAGCTTGTTTGATGAGTTTGTAAACTATTATACAGATAATTAGATCTCAATATTTATTCACATTTTAATCACTGAAGTAAAGGAGGCAGAAACAGGTGCAAGGTTAAGGGAAACAAATGTGAAAAAAAGATACTTCGTATTTAAAGAAGATGGTCAAAACAAGAATTCTTTAGCTATTTATACCTTTTATAATAATGTGAATTTCAGAGTTTAATCTGAAACCTACCTTAGTGAAAGTCCTGAGGAGTTGTCTCATAATCTCACTCTTTTTTTTTTTTTTAATCTAAATGCTGTTATTTGCTTTTATATATATATATATATATATATATATATATTTGCTTATATATATAATATATTATATATATATATATATATATATATTTTTTTTTTTTTTTTTTTGCTGTACTGGGCTTTCATTACTGTGGATGGGCTTTTCATTATTGTGGATGGACTTTTCTCTAGTTGTGGGGAACAGGGGCTTCTCTGTAGTTGCAGTGCACAGGATTCTCATTGGGGTACACTCTCTGCTTGTGGAGCATAGGCTCTAGGGAGACCAGGCTTCAGTAGTTGCAGCACGTGAGCTCAACAATTGCAGCTTCCAGGCTGTAGAACACAGGCTCAGTAGCTGTGGCACAGGGGCTCAGTTGTTCTGAGGCATGTGGATTCATCCTGGAGCAGGGATCAAACTGGTGTCTGCTGTATTGGCAGGTGGATTCCCTACCACTGAGCCACCACCAAAGCCCCACATAGCTCCATCTTTTCCCCATTTTCATTGTCATACATTTTACCAGAATTTCTTTATTAAATAAATAATTCATTTTACACTGTTTCTCATGGATGCTTAATGGCATTTCTGTAAACAAAGTGTTCTGTTTTTATTCTATGGAAAAAGATGGTATAACTGAGAATGAATTTTAAGGTTTAGAGCAGAGTAAGGATGTCTTCCAACATTGAAAATTCCCTACCATCGTAATATTTTTCAATAGACTATGAGACATCCGTGCCAAGACCTCAGACCATCAGTGCTACAATGTCACTAGTGCATGATCATATTTAATAAAGTAACCGAATAACTGACTCTTAAGTAAGTGCAGACTAAACTAAGAGTAAACTAATTGACTGAAGTACCTACATTTTTCCTTTTAATGAAAATTTAAGCCTACAGAAACGTTGAAATGTGAGCACAAATCCCATATGTTTTTCACTTAGACTCACTAATCTTTAATGTTTTCTTTTTGTACTTTTTTTCTGTACATGAACATTTTCCTTCTGACATTTTAAACTTTGTTATAGGCAGGTCTAGATATTTAGTTATAGACTTTAGCCCTAAATATTTCATCTCCTAAGAGCGAAGCCTTTCTTTATATAATTCCAGGAGAATGGTTACAAGAAATTTAACCTTACAATTCTCTTGTCACCTAGTAAACCATAACCTTGACTAGACAGACCTTTCTTGGCAAAGTAATGTCTCTGCTTTTTAATATGCTATCTAGTTTGGTCATAACATTCCTTTCAAAGAGTGTCTTTTCATTTCATGGATGCAGTCACCATCTGCAGTGATTTTGGAGCCACCCAAAATAAAGTTTGTCACTGTTTCCACCGTTTCCCCATGTATTTCCCATGAAGTGATGGGACCAAATGCCATAGTGTTAGTTCTCTGAATGTTGAGCTTTAAGCCAAGTTTTTCACTCTCCTATTTCACTTTCATCAAGAGGCTTTTTAGTTCCTCTTCACTTTCTGCCATAAGGATAGTGTCACATGTATATCTGAGGTTATTGATATTTCTTCAGGCAATCTTGATTCCAGCTTGTGCTTCTTCCAGCCCAGGGTGTTTCTCATGATGTACTCGCATAGAAGTTAAATAAGCAGGGTGACAATATACAGCCTTGGTGTACTCCTTTTCCTATTTGGAACAAGTCCATGTTCCATGTTCAGTTCTAACTGTTCCTTCCTGACCTGCATATAGGTTTCTCAAGAGGCAGGTCAGATGGTCTGGTATTATCACTTCTTGACCAACATAGATAGCATATTAAAAAGCAGAGACATTACTTTGCCAACAAAGATTCATCTAGGCAAGGCTATGGTTTTTCCAGTGGTCATGTACGGAAGTGAGAGTTGGACTGTGAAGAAAGCTGAGCGCTGAAGAATTGATGCTTTTGAACTGTGATGTTGGAGAAGATTCTTGAGAGTCACTTGGGCTGCAAGGAGATCTAACCAGTTCACCTTAAAGGAGATCAGTCCTGGGTATTCATTGAAAGGACTGATGCTGAAGCTGAAACTCCAATATGTTGGCCACCTTATGCGAAGATTTGACTCATTGGAGAAGACCCTGATGCTGGGAGGGATTGGGGGCAGAAGGAAAAGGGGATTACAGAGGATGAGATGGTTGGATGGCCTCACCGACTCGATGAACATGAGATTGGGTAAACTCCGGGAGTTGGCAATGGGTAGGGAGGACTGGTGTGCTGCTATGCATGGGGTCGCAAAGAGTCAGACATGACTGAGCGACTGAACAGAATTGCACTGAAGTACTTTTCTAGAAATGTTGCTTGTGCTTAGTCATGTCTGATTCTTTTTTGAAATCATGGATTGTGCCCCACCTGGCTCCTGTCTCCATGGGATTTGCAGGAATAATACTGGAATGCGTTGTCCTTTTATTCTCCATGGGATCATCCTGGCCCGGAAGTCAAATGCGTGTCTCCTTTGTCTCTTGCATTTGCACGTGAATTCTTCATGGCCCAGCCACTGGGGAAACCTGTTTGTTTTTTTTGTTTGTTTGTTTGTTTTTTTTGTATAGCCACTAGCCATATGTGGATGTTGAAATGAATGGAAATTTAAATATTGTTCAATTCACATGTATACTTTTCTCTTAATTGAAAATTCTATTCTTCATTGTAGAGCTGGTATATAAACTCCATTCACATTTGTCCATTTGTTTCAGTAATTTACAGCACTTCTTAACAAAGCCTTGCAGTTATTCCTGCATACTGAAAGCCATTAAACCCACACACAACACACACACACATACACACACACTAACACACAAGCACAAATAATTTATTATTTGGAACATGATGTGTGGCTAAAGATAATCTGGTCCTTGAACTTCATATTTTTCCTTACATTAGAAGTGTGTTTTCATGGCCAATTTTTAACTTATCGTCTTCTTTTCTTTGCTATTTTCTTTTGTGTAGTAGTCCTGAGTACTAAGCTAGGTTCATGGCCTTTTATCCAAGGAACTCTCTAGCATGTGAATCCCATTACTTTTCAGGATAATTACAGATTAGACTAGGAGCTCTTTGGTCGAGTTGTTATTCAGTTGATAAGTCATATCTATGACTCTGTGGGACCCCATGAACTGCAGTACACTAGGATTCCCTGTCCTTCACTGTCTCCCTGAGTTTGGTCAGACTCATATACCTTGAATCCTGTGATACCATCCAACCATCTCATCTTCTGTTGTCCTCTTCTCTTGCCCTCCTGCTTTCCCTGCATCAAGGTCTTCTCCTTTCAGTCAACTCTTTGCATCAGGTGGCCAAAGTATTGGAGCTTTGGCAGCAGATCTTGCAGTGAATGTTCAGGGTTGATCTCCTTTAGGATTGACTTCTTTGATCTCCTTGCCATCCAATGGACTCTCAAGAGTCTTCTCCAGAACTTCCAGTGAAAAGCTTCAACTCTTCAGTGTCCAGCCTTCTTTATGTTCCCAACTGTCACATCCATACGTGACTACTGGAAGAACTAGATATTTGACTATACAGACCTTTGTCAACAACGTTGTAGCTGCATTTAACATGTTGTATAGAGTTGCCATAGCTTTTCTTCCAAAGAGCAGTTCAGTTCAGTCACTGAGTTGTGTCCGACTCTGTGATTCCGTGGACTGCAGAATGCCAGGCCTCCCCGTCCATCACCAACTCCTGGAGTTTACCCAAACACTTGTTCATTAAGTCGGTGATGCCATTCGTCCATCTCACCCTCTATCGTCCCCACCTCCTGCTGCCCTAAATCTTTCTCAACATCAGAGTCTTTTCAAATGAGTCAGTTTTTTTGGCATCAGGTGGCCATGTATTGAAGTTTCAGCTTCAACATCAGTCTTTCCAATGGACGGCCAGGACTGATCTCCTTTAAGATGAACTGATTGGATGGCCTTGAAGTTCAAGGGACTCTCAAGGCTCTTCTCCAACACTAAGTAAGAAAGCATCACTTTGTTGGCACTCAGCTTTCTTTAGAGTCCAACTCTCACATCCATACATGACTACTGGAAAAACCATAGCCTTTACTAGAAGGAACTTTGTTGGCAAAGTAATGTCTCTGTTTTTTAATATGCTGTCTAGGTAAGTCATAACTTTCATTCCAAGTAAGTGTCCTTTAATTTCATTGCTGCAATCACCATCAGCAGTGATTTTGGAGCCACCCATAAAATAAAATGTCAGCCACTGTTTCCCCATGTATTCCCCATGAAGTTATGGGACCAGATGCCATGATCTTAGTTTTCTGAATGTTGAGCTTTAAGCCAACTCTTTCACTCTCCTCTTTCACTTTCATGAAGAGAATCTTTAGTTCTTCTTCACTTTCTGCCATAAGGGTGATGTCATCTGCATACCTGAGGTTATTGACATTTCTTCCAGCAATCTTGATTCCATCTTGGGCTTCATCCAGCCCAGCATTTCTCATGATGTACTCTGCATAGAAGTTAAATAAGCAGGGTGAAAATAGACAGCCTTGAGGTACTCCTTTTTCTATTTGGAACCGGTCTGCTGTTCCATTTCCAGTGCTAACTTTCTTTCTGACCTGCATACAGATTTCTCAGGAGGCAGGTCAAGAGGGCTGGTAATCCCATGTCTTTCAGAATTTTCCACAGTTTATTGTGATCCACAGAGTCAAAGGCTTTGGCATAGTCAATAAAGCAAAAATAGATGCTTTTCTGGTACTTGCTTGCTTTTTCAATGGTCCTGTAGATGTTGTCAACTTGATCTCTGGTTTCTCTGCCTTCTTGAACACCAGCTTGAACATCAAGAAGGTCATGGTTCACATATTGCTGAAGCCTGCCTTGGAGAATTTTGAGCATTACCTTTCTAGTGTGTGAGATGAATGCATTTGTGCGGTAGTTTGAGCATTCTTTGGCATTACCTTTCTTTGGGATTGGAATGAAAACTGACCTTTTCCAGTCCCCTGGCCACTGCTGAGTTTTCCAAATGTGCTGGCATATTGAGTGCAGCACTTTCACAGCATCATCTTTCAGGATTTGGGATAGCTCAACTGGAATTCCATCACATCCACTAGCTGTATTCGTAGTGATGCTTTCTAAGGCCCACTTGACTTCACATTCCAGGATGTCTGGCTCTAGGTCAGTGATCACACCACTGTGGTTATCTGAGTCCTGAAGATCTTTTTTGTACAGTTCTTCTCTGTATTCTTGCCATCTCTTCTTAATGTCTTGTGCTTCTGTTAGGTCCATACCATTGCTGTCCATTATCGACCTCATAACATGATAGACCATCTTATTTAGTAACTTTGGCACATTTATTGATCATATTGTTTTAAAGTTCTTTCAACCCTAATTTTTTGGATTAAAAAAAACAGTTTTTTCTCTTGAATCATTCTTTTCCAGTTAGTGATTTGGGTCCTGAATTGATGTAGATTTGTAACTAGATGGCTATATTTGTGTGGATGAATTATTTTCATTTGTTTAAAATAACTAAAAATTCCCAGAGTGATTTGTGAATACAAGTAATTTATGTGACAAAGAACTATGCTTTTGTAATTTTAAAAGACTTTAGTTGAGGTAAAATTACTGTATATATATTTTTTTGACTTTTAATTATTTTATTTATTTTTTCTCTAATTTTATTTTATTTTTAAACTTTACATAATTGTATTAGTTTTGCCAAATATCAAAATGAATCCACCACAGGTATACATGTGCTCCCCATCCCAAACCCTCCTCCCTCCTCCCTCCCCATACCATCCCTCTGGGCCGTCCCAGTGCACCAGCCCCAAGCATCCAGCATCATGCATCGAACCTGGACTGGCAACTAGTTTCCTACATGATATTTTACATGTTTCATTGCCATTCTCCCAAATCTTCCCACCCTCTCCCTCTCCCACAGAGTCCATAAGACTGTTCTATACATCAGTGTCTCTTTTGCTGTCTCGTACACTGGGTTATTGTTACCATCTTTCTAAATTCCATATATATGCGTTAGTATACTGTATTTATGCTTTTCCTTCTGGCTTACTTCACTCTGTATAATAGGCTCCAGTTTCATCCACCTCATTAGAACTGATTCAAATGTATTCTTTTTAATGGCTGAGTAATACTCCATTGTGTATATGTACCACAGCTTTCTTATCCATTCATCTGCTGATGGACATCTAGGTTGCTTCCATGTCTTGGCTATTATAAACAGTGCTGCGATGAACATTGGGGTACACGTGTCTCTTTCCCTTCTGGTTTCCTCAGTGTGTATGCCCAGCAGTGGGGTTGCTGGATCATAAGGCAGTTCTATTTCCAGTTTTTTAAGGAATCTCCACACTGTTCTCCATAGTGGCTGTACTAGTTTGCATTCCCACCAACAGTGTAAATTACTGTATATTTTAATAGACTACATTAGAAAATTTGACCCAAACTGAACTGCCTAACTTTAGTTTTGCTTAATATACTCTATCTATAACTAGACTTTGTCTCATGGACATGAACACACACACACATCATACACATATACCTGCACATACACACAAGACACACACACACACCACATGTCTGTAGTTTTCCCCCAATCCTTAGCAGATAGTTTTCACACGCTGTGTGAATTGTATTTTTTGTATCACGTTAAGTATGGCTTAACATCAAACACTATTGTTTGTTTGTATTTTAAATGTAATATACTGTGAGTTTTATTTTACAGATTTGGATAAATACTTCAGATATTATATTGATTGGTCTTTGAGACTATCAGGTAACAATTACATTTAAATTTATAATGTTCTTGAATTTAAAATCATTAATATCATTATTTCACTGATGTGATAAAATGCATTTGACCTGTCCTGGCCAGTTATGATTCTCATCCTTCTGGCATCAAAATTTGTTATGATCCACTTATGTTTAAGATGATAGGATTCTAGCTGACTTACGGTATATGTGTTCTATGGGAAGACTGGTTGTTTCTTATCTTATTTTAATACAATATGCAATACATATTCTCTTATAATTTTGGATAAATACTACAGCTCATCACTCTGTCCTCATTTAAAGTCCAAGTGTATTTAAAGATCTGTGCTAGGTTTTCAGGGTTTATGCTGCAGGCTGACTTTTTCAGTTTTCTGTAGTAAAACGAAGATATCTTTGTATTTTATGAAATATATTTCACAGAGCTAGAGTATTCATTTTCCATTCAATTTTTTTAATTTAATTTTTGATATTACTGCAGCTTGTGGGATCTTAGATCCCCAGTCAGGGATTGAATCCAGAATACTGCTGTGAAAGCCCTGAGTCCTAATCTTTGGACCACCAGAGGACTCCCTACAGTTTTGTTTTTTAAATATTTTTTGAAATGAGACCTTTGCTGAAATAAGAACAGTAGCATATGACAGTGATTTTCATTAGTATTCTCTTTCATCAAAAGAAAAAAAAATAGTAAGTTTATATTGGGTTCTCAGTTATGATTTTTAAATTTAAAGATCTCAGATCCAAGTTTGAGAAACCACTGTTGTAGATGATGCAATTAAATAAGGCAAAACCTCTATCTCCAAAAAATGTGGGGTTTTTTTGGCTCATATGACAAAGCTAAGACATAGACTAGGTCTTTTTAAGTGTAAGTTATAAATCTGAAATAAATATTTACAGAAATACTTGGTAGTGGCCCAATATGGTCTTAATGTTTGAAATATGACTTGTGAAATAGAAATCCTTTAGATTTCTGGGTCAAACCCATCACTTGTGCTTAATTAAATTTTGAGTGAAATAATTGCTGTTTCTCTCTATTCTGTTATCAGGTCATGTTTTCTGTAAATACCTAAGACTTTCTGATTTGTAAAGTTTCAGTCTTTTGTTTCCTTGTTGATTTTTTTTTTGTTGTTGTTGTTGTTGTTCTATTAGTGATTTACCGTGACAGTTTGAAGTCAACCACTCCACTTTTCATGTCCACTGGTTTTCTTTTAAATAATCTGTATATCCTGATTCTCTAGTGAAATATTCTTGACAATTATATTGTTTCTTGTATTCTTTTTATCTATACTACCTGATGTAAAGTCTCTGTTAAGTCCAGCCTCTGGGCTTTCTGAGCCATGCTTTGTATTACCTACTTATTTCCTTATGTGACCAGACACATCCTATTTCTTTGTGTGTCTCATGTTTTGTTGTTGTTGTTGTTGAAAACTAGAAAATGCAGATATAACATGGTGAAATGGGACATCAGATTTCTTGTCCCAGAGCTTTTACTTGTTGTCATTTGTTGGATGATTTCTGAAACAGATTCTGTATGGTATGTATTTTTTCCTTGTGTGTGACCACTGAATGCTTGTTTATAACCTAGCAGACAGCCTATGTTTGAGGTTTCATTAAAAACCAGCAGCCCTCTCAACCTCTGTTTTTAGGCTCTGTGCAAGGTGGGGCGTACCTTTAATACTCAGCCAGGCAACTGATGATAGTTCTTCTTTTCATTTCAGGCTTGTGCAGAAAATCCAGGTCACTCAAAGCTGAGAGATTAGGAGCATCCCTGAACTTTGATGAGTTTGTATTCAGTCCTGATTCCACATATAAATGAGGTCCTGCAGTGTTTGCTTTCTCTGTGTGACGTGTTTCTCTTAGCAGACTACTCTCCAGGTTCATCCATGTTGTTGCAAATGGCAGGATTTATCTACCTTGGCTGTTAAACCCTTATTAGTCATATCACTTGCAAATATTTTCACCAGTCTGGTACACTGTCTTTTTTGTTGTTGTTGTTGACAGTGTCCTTTTCTGTGCAAAATCAATTTAGTGTGATATAGTTTCACTTACTAGGTTTTGCTTGTGTTGCTTATGGGTTTGGTGGCCTATAGCAAAATCAAAGAGCAAGAGTGGCATTTAGTAGTTGTACAATGTGTTTTCTTGCAGTAGTTTTATAGTTTCAGCTCTGTGTTTAAATCTCTGATCTATTTCAGGGTAATTTTAGGTAGATTCTAGTGTAAGAAAGGGGGGTCTACTTTTATGTTAAGTATTGTTTTTCCAGTCCTGTCTATTGGAGAGGATGTGTTTTCTACACTGTGATCTTGGTTCCCTTCATAAGTGTTAGTTGGGTGGTTTTGAAAAATTGTATTTCTGAGTGCTCTGTTTTGTTCCAGGACCTGCATTACTGGTGGAGTCCCAGTGCCATATTGTTTGAACAGTTGTGTTTCAAAAGCAGGAAGTATGTGTCCTCAAGCTTTATTCTTTCTTTCTTTCTTTTATTATAATTGTTATTATTATTATTTATTTATTTTACTTTACAATATTGTATTGGTTTTGCCATACATCAACATGCATCCGCTATGGGTGTACACATGTTTCCCATCCTGAATCCCCTCCCACCTGCCTCCCAATACCATCCCTCTGGGTCATCCCAGTGCACCAGCCCCAAGCTTCCTGTATCCTGCATCACCTGGACTGACGATTCGTTTCTTATAGGATATTATACATGTTTTAATGCCATTATTCCAAATCATCCCCTCTCCCTCTCCCACGGGATCCAAAAGATTGTTCTATACATATGTGTCTCTTTTGCTGTCTTGCATACAGGGTTGTTGTTACCATCTTTCTAAATTCTATATATATGCATTAGTATACTGTATTGGTGGTTTTCTTTCTGGCTTATTTCACTCTGTATAATAGGCTCCAGTTCCATCTGCCTCTTTAGAACTGATTCAAATGTATTCTTTTTAATGGCTGAGTAATACTGCATTGTGTATATGTACCACAGCTTTCTTATCCATTCATCTGCTGATTGACCTCTAGGTTGCTTCCATGTCCTGGCTATTAGAAACAGTGCTGCAATGAACATTGGGGTACACTTGTCTCTTTCTATTCTGGTTTCCTCAGTGTGTATGCCCAGCAGTGGGATTGCTGGGTCATAAGGCAGTTCTATTTCCAGTTTTTGAAGGAATCTCCACACTGTTCTCCGTAGTGGCTGTACTACTTTGCATTCCCACCAACAGTGTAAGAGGGTTCCTTTTTCTCCACATCCTCTCCAGCATTTATTGCTTGTAGACTTTTGGATCACAGCCATTCTGACTGAAGTGAAATGGCACCTCATTGTGGTTTTGATTTGCATTTCTCTGATAATGAGTGATGTTCAGTATCTTTTCATATGTTTGTTAACTCTCAAGATTGCTTTGGCGGTTTGGATTGTTTGAGGTTCCATATAACTTTGTCTGGGGAAAAATAATGCTACTTGAATTGTTATAGGAATTACATGGAATATGTACATTACTTTGGGTAATATGGATGCATTAATATTACAACAGATTTAAGTATATCCATTTTATATCCTGATGTTTTACTCATTTTTTTTTTTGTCATTTATATGTTTTGTTATCTGGAACATCCATTGATAACCTTTCTATTTTTGTATTTGATAACTAAAAACATAGAATCTGTCCATAAAACTGTATCATTTTCATGTCCATTTATTTTGGATTAACTACATAGAAACCTGTAAATGGATCAAATAATAGTTAATTCCCAGTTAAATTCTCTGTTTGATGGGCAGTGTAACCACAATTATATTAATCCCTTAAGCCACAAATAGCTCTTCTGATTTTTAATCTGTTGTGGGTAATTACAAACCCTTGCTACTCAAATCATAATCTAAATATAATAGCAGCATCACTACTCTATGGAATTGTATAAGCAGGTTATTAGCTTATCTCTTCACTACTGAGTTACACTCAGAGTTTTAACAAAATACGTATGTGTTTTTGGTGCACATTATAGTTTGAGAAGTGTTGGTTTGTATTCCACTGCAGTTTTATGACTGATATTTTCAGTTGTCTTTCTTTAGGCCTTTTCTAGGTTAGTTGTAAGCATTCATAATGTTTTCCTCTGTCAGTGACTCAGCTTCTTTAAAATGGAGAAAAGTGAACCCCCTAAAAGGCAGTAATTCTCAGGCATATTTACATCATAAACACACAAAGAGTTCACTTCAGGCCTGTCAGGTTTTAGGAAGATAACGGTATCTTTTTTTAAAGCACCACAGAGAATTCAAATCGGTAAGATACTCGAACAACTATGGGTTATAGAAAGGTTTCTCTTGGGTAATAATACCACTTTCAGTTTGAACTACAGTGTTAGAGTGTGAACAAGACCGCATTGCCACCCCACATGTTTCCTTTTCTTTCTTTGATTCAGTGCATTGTATTCATAACTTTCCTAGTCTATACTTTTTTTGGTCATGCATGCAAACTTCATCATGAGGATTGTGTGTGTGTGTGTGTGTGTGTGCAGATGACACAAGGAAGGTGAGAGAATAGTGAGGATTTTCTTAAGTGTGTTTAATTTGAAAGGAATTTATGAGACAACTGATGATTCTTTGCCTAACCAGTTTTGATCCTTCCTTGTTTTTCTCCAAGGACCACAAAGCTGATGTAATTTTAAAGTACAAAGCAGATGAAGTTAGAAATCTGAAGGCTTATGGAGAGCTTCTGGAATATGGTAGTTAATATCAAAGTTATTACATTTCCCTGTCTTCTCATAGTGTTTGCTACTTAGTATTTAGGTGAAACAGTCGTTTCAGAATTCTCTCTTTTCTGTATTTTTTCATAGATGCTTAAATTTGCTTTAAGTAGGTATTAAATACTTCAGAATATTAACAACATAGTAATGGATTCTCTTCCTAATATATGTTCCTTTGGTGGGGAATTAAAAAGCTCACAAGTCCTAGACTTGTACATAATAATTGTTAAAGGAATGCCTCTTTTACACTCTTAAAAGTAATTCTTAAGAGATGATACCTGTTTTCAGCTAATCAAGGAAAACATTTATGATACTGGTATTGATGTTTCGGAAAAGAGTATTCAGTTTTCTCATGGAGCTTTGTGGACAGTGTTTCTGAATCCCTTTTATTTCTTAGAGACAAAAGTATTTTATTCGTCCTCTAGTAAGCTTGGAAAAATTAAAATAAGTTTCTACTAACAACAAAGAGGAAGTGTACTAAACTCACATTTTGAACATGATAGCAATTTTTAAAAATTCTTTTACAGTGTATTTTATTATATAAAGTTATGAGGTTTTTTGTTTTGTTTTGGGGGTGGGGCTTCCCTTGTAGCTCAGTTGGTAAAGAATCTGCCTGCAGTGCAGGAGACCTGGGTTCGATCCCTAGGTTGGGAAGATCCCCTGGAGAAGGAAATGACAACCCACTCCAGTATCTTTACCTGGAAAATCCCTTGGCAGAGGAGCCTGGTGGGCTGCAATCCATGGGGTTGCAAAGAGTCGGGCACAACGGTGCAACTAACACACTAATACCTGAGTTTTTGAGTAAGAGTGAAGATTCTGATGACATATAGGCCTTTTAATAAATACTAAGATAATTGGGAATCAGATAAATACTTACTTGGCAGTGAACTTCTTTTAGCGGTTTCATTGTGAGTTTGTTCCCTGTGATATGTTTGTAGTTAGGAAGATTTTTCTGGAATAAAACCATTGAACCAAAGATTGATTAAAAGCAGTTTCTTCTACAGTTCAGTGTTTTAGTATTTAGAACTTTAGTATTTAGTATTGAGAAAACTATCTGGTTGGTGTCCTTAACTTCAGTTCAAAAGGATTGATTTTCTAAGTAGTGTAAAGAAGATACCTTATGTATTATTACAAGAATTAATTTTTTTCTGTAGATCAGATGTTCTTGTCACATCTGAATTGAACTCAGTTGTCTGAAGATCATTCTACAGTTTGAATTTTGGTCATCACCTTTTAGAAGAGTAAAAAACTACAGTATGAATATAGTTTAAAGCACACTGTGCCTTAATTAAACAACGGTGTATTTTCATTGTTTTAAAGTATCATATTTCTTTTAAAAAGTAATGAGGCTGAATTATTTTGAGGAAAATGTTAACTCTTGGTTCTTTCAATAAAATGGAACTTAGGTGTAAAGACCAAAATATCTGCTGTGAATACACTGGGAAGAAAGAAAGAAGTGAAAAGATTCCTCTCCTGTTTTACCTCCAGTAAACAGATGTTTTGAATAAATTGTCTCACCATCATAAGACGAGTATGAACTCGTCTGTTTGGGAGTCTTTCTATATATTCCACTTATTTAGATATTTTCTTGAGATTTTTGATAGAATTTAAGGAAAGCAGAAATATGCATTTGAGGTTAATAAAAGGGGTTTTCTTACAGACACTGCCCAAGTGTTTTACACCATTTGCTAACATCTATTCTTTTCATCATTTTGTGTTGCCACTACCATAAGAAGGGCGTTTCCAGAGTGAAGCTTTCAGAAGACAGAGTGGAGTCATAATTTTCACTTCATGTGATTAGAAGTTGCAGACTTTCTATACTAAGTAATCCTCAGTTTTCTTAACATTGAAAGTTTTGATCTGTTTGTTGAGAGTGTTTTTACTTAGCATTTTAAATATTTCTCAAGTACAACAACCATTAAGGATAAAATAACTAGATGATCCTTTACAGATAAAATAGATTTTATGTCATTTCATTCTCTAAAGTTATATGTGTTGTAACCAAATAGTGCTGAATTTGATAAATCATATAATTATGTTGTTTGAGTGAAAATCTAATTTCATAACTAAATTCTATAAACTAAGACCTTCATAAATGTATCCCTTAGCTGACATAAGGGAAAGGAAGGAAGAGCCACTGAAAAATTCGAGAAAGTGTTGCACGCAGTGTATTTTGTCCTTACTCTTTGTCACTGGTGCGTATTTGTGTGTGTGTATTTTCCTGCATGTTTAGATACTACCCTTGCTTTTTAACAATGTGCTTTGAATATATCCTCTGTAGTAAGACGAAATGAAGTTCAGGGCTAGTTCATTAAAGTCAATACAATTATACTCGTTTGTAGTGAGAGACCATTCATCAAGTAATTTATGAAACACATTTCTTCTGAGAATTTATACGGAATACACATTTAGCTGGTTTCTCTAAAATAAAAACAGGGGAGTAAACCCTCAGAGGGTTTCATTTCACTTTGCTAGAGTTTTCTTTCCCAAGTTTATAAGCTGAGTGTATACATAAATAAATCCAAGAAAAACTTCATACATAAATAAATCCAAGAAAAACTTCACCGATGTGGTCTGTGGTGTTTCATCTGTGGAGGTCCTCAACCCTTATATGCTGAATGTATTTGAGATGGAGGATTAGTTTTAGTATGCTGAAGAAAAATCTTGAGAAGTTGACTTCATGGATAAACAAAACTTCCTGGATAGTTAATCTTTTGACATATCTTTCTTCAACCCTTTGCCAAAAATTTCAGAATCTGCACACATGACAACATGAAAAACTTTCTCTGTGGACAAACACATACAGGTTTGTCCAAAGATTTAATCTACACTTAAATTGTGTTCGTTAGTTGTCATGGTTCGACTGTTGTACACTTGTTTTGTTGTTGTTGTTTGTATCTTCCTAAAAATTGTATACTGATGCCCTAACCCCAGAAGATGATAGTATTGGGAAGCAGGCCCTCTGGGATGTCCTTTTGCCACCATAGAGGAACTGTTGGGAAAGGAATCTCTCCGTGTATGAAGGAGACCTCAGAGGGCTCGCCATGAACACAGGCAGCAAGAACCCAGCAGTTTGCAAATCAGAGGAGGATCTACACCAGAACCCTAACCCTACCAGCACACTGATCCTAGACTTACCACAACTGGAAGTGAAACTTTCCATTGTTGAGAAGCCAGTTTGTAGTATTTTGACGTAAGAACTTGAATGAAGTGACACACTGGTGACAACACATTTTATTCTCACTGTTTAGTAACTGTGAGGCATAGTGTTTCATCTTGAGTTGCTTATGTGCAATTTTCCATGGAACAATTATTTTGATGCACGTCATGTAGAAATGGTATAGGTACATTTTTGTCAGGCCTAGAAACTTTATTCAGAATTGATTGCCCCACTTTAATTGGTGCTAAAAAGTGAGTGATGTCTTTTGTTTCCTCTCCAGTCACTTGAAACATTCTGTAAGATGCCCTGGAGGAGAGTACAAAGTAATATTTTAAAGGAAACTTAGCGGTTCTGTTTCATAGGATGTTAGAATATTGGAACACGGCCCTTGGCATCAAAATTTGACACTGCCCTCATTCAAATCAGACATTGTTACATACGTTCAGAAGATATGCTGTACCATGGACTCCCAACACTGAAATTTCAGAAAGCAACCCTTTCATTTTTTTAAATTATTTTAATGGGAAGATACTCAATTTACAATATTGGGTTAGTTTTTGCCTTACATCAACAAGAGTCAGTCACCGGTACATACGTGTTCCCGCATCCAGAACCTTCCTCCCACCTCACTCCCCAGACTATTGTTCTTTGTTGTTCCAGAGCACTGGCTTTGGGTGCCCTGCATCATGCACTGAACTTGCACCAGTTATCTGTTTACGTATGGTCATGTACATGTTTCAATGCTATTCTCTCAAATCATCCCACCATTGCCCTCTCCACAGAGTCCAAAAGTCTGTTCTTTCCATCTCTGCCTCTTTTTCTGCCCTGCATGTAGGATCATCGTGACGATCTCTCCAAATTGCATACATGTGCATTCCTACACAGTATTTGTATCTCTCTTTCTGACTTTACTTCATTCTGTAGAACAGGCTCCTGTTTCACTCACCTCTCTAGAATGGACTAAAATGCATTCTTTTTCACAGCTGAGTAATAGTCCATCGTGTATATATACCACCACTTTCTTATCCATTCATCTGCAGTGGATATCTAGATTGCTTCCATGTCTTAGCTACTGTAAACAGTTGTGGGACGAATATTGGTGTACACATATCTCTTTCA
Organism: Bos taurus; assembly: GCF_002263795.3. Classification (NCBI taxonomy): domain Eukaryota; kingdom Metazoa; phylum Chordata; class Mammalia; order Artiodactyla; family Bovidae; genus Bos; species Bos taurus. The sequence goes on from NC_082638.1 coordinate 28,817,701, forward strand.
GTTCTGCTTTCCTTGGGGTGTATGCAAGCAGTGGGATTGCTGGGTCATATGATGGTTCTATTTCCAGGTTTTTAAGAAATCATATGGTTTATTGTGGCTATACCAATTTTCATTCCTACCAACAGTGCAAGCTGGTCAGTTTACCACTCCCTCTCCAGTGTTTCTTGTTTGAAAGTTTGGGTGATGGTCATTGTGACCAGTGTGAGATGACATCTCATTCTGCTATTGACTTTCATCTCTCTGATAATGAGAGATGTTGACCATCTGTCCTGTGTTCATTCAGATCAGATCAGATCAGTCGCTCAGTCGAGTCTGACTCTCTGCGACGCCATGAATCACAGCACGCCAGGCCTCCCCTGTCCATCACCAACTCCCGGAGTTCACTGAGACTCACGTCCATCGAGTCAGTGATGCCATCCAGCCATCTCATCCTCTGTCATCACCTTCTCCTCCTGCCCCCAATCCCTACCAGCATCAGAGTCTTTTCCAATGAGTCAACTCTTCGCATGAGGTGGCCAAAGTACTGGAGTTTCAGCTTTAGCATCATTCCTTCCAGAGAAATCCCAGGGCTGATCTTCTTCAGAATGGACTGGTTGGATCTCCTTGCAGTCCATGGGATTCTCAAGAGTCTTCTCCAACACCACAGTTCAAAAGCATCAATTCTTCGGCACTCAGCCTTGTTCACAGTCCAAATCTCACATCCATACATGACCACAGGAAAAACCATAGCCTTGACTAGACGAACCTTTGTTGGCAAAGTGATGTCTTCTCTTGAGAAATGTCTATTTAATTCTTCTGCCCACTTTTTGATCGGGTTGTTTGTTTTTTCTGGTATTGAGTGCATGAGCTGCTTGCATATGTGGGAGATTAACTCTTGGGCAGTTGTTTGATGTGTTGTAATATGCTCCAGTTCTGAAGCCTGTCTTTTCACCTTGCTTATAATTTCCTTCATTCTGCAGAAGCTTAGAAGTTTCAGTCAGTCGCTTTCATTTCCTTCTGTTTTTATTTCTATTACTCTTGGAGGTGGAACATAGAGGAGAAGATCTTGCTGTGATTTCTGTCAGAGAGTTTTCTGCCCATGTTTTTCTCTAAGAACTTTATAGTTTCTGGTCTTCCACTTAGGTTTTTAATCCATTTTGCATTTATTTTTCTGTGTGCCATTAAAAAACATTTCATTCTTTTAATGTGGTTGACCTGTTTTCCCAGAACTGCTTGTTCACGAGGTTGTCTTTTTCCCATTGCATATTTATGGCCCCTCTGTCAAAGACAAGGTGGCCGTGGGTGTGTGGCTTCATCTCTGGACTTCCTATTTTGCTCTGTTGATCTGTATTTCTGTCTTTGGCCCAGTATCTTACTATTTTGATGACTGTAGATGTGTAGTATAGTCTGAAGTCAGGAAGTCTGATTCCTCCGTTTCCATTGTTTCTCAAGAGTTATTAACTCATTGGAGGTCTTTTGTGTTTCCTCACAAATTGTGAAATTATTTGTTCTAATTCATTGAAAAACACCATTGGTGTTTTTATAGGGATTCCATAGTTGAATCCAAGAATATCAATGGTGAATGAATGTACCAATAGATTGCATTGAGTTGTATACTTACTGATGGTCACTATATTGATTCTTCTAATACAAGAACATGGTATACTTCTTCATCTACTTGTGCTATCTTTGATTTCTTTCAACATGGTTTTAGAGTTTTATGTACCAGGTCCTTGCTTTCTTTGGAGGAATATATTCCTAAATATTTGAGTCTCTTCATTGGATCGTGAATGAGATACTTTTCCTTAAGTTCTCTTTCTCCTTTTTCATTGCTGCTGTATCAGAATGAAAGCGATTCCTGAGTATATATTTTGTATTCTTCAGCTAACTCTATTCATTGATTAGCTCGAGTAATTTTCTGCTGGCATCCTTAGTGTTCACTGTGTGGAGGGTCATGCCATCTTCTAACAGTAATAGTTTGTTTGTGTTCAATCTGTATTCCTTTTATTTGCTTTTCCCCTGATTGTTATGTCAAGGACTAATTTAAAAACTAATTCCAATGTGTTTTTCACCTCAGAAAAGCTTACTGATGAAATTACTAAGCACTGAGGAATCTCAATTCTACCAGATTCCCACAATAGAATCATGAAGATCTTCAGGAGTTAGGGGTAATTTTTTGGGCAGCAGGGAAGCAGAAACTGTTTAAGTCTTTAGAAAAATGTATCATAATCAAATTAGTCGGAATATTTGTAGTCTTTCCTTCAGTTTCAGAAAACTCTACATCCCTAAGTGTAATGCAGGGCTTTCTAACTGAAACCAAGAAACTCACCAAGACCTCACCAAACTCTAACAGTGCAAATTAGAAAAATTGTGTTACTGTACTGTTAAAATTTGTGAGCTTTATAGCCAAATTAAGAATTTAACCTTCAAGATGGTTGTGCTAAAGATCCTGCTAAAACAGGTGTGGCCACAGGGCAAGGGAAGAGGGAAGGTATGCGTGACCCTTGAATGAAGTGTGGTCTGGGGAAGAGGCAGGCTCCAAAGGCACAGCTGAGAAGAGTCCGGCAGGGCCACACCTGTAAGTGCCACAGCCATGACTTTGGGTGTGTCCCTCAGGCCTGCATCTGAGGAGGAGCAGCACCCGAGTCCAGAAATGACCAGAGACAGTACACCAGAGCAGCCTCGGCAGACAGTTATTGTTGTAAATGTGGATGATCCCGGGAAATATCTGAGAGAGCGGGAGTCCCACTACCCATGCCCGTCAGTCAGAATCCCTGTGTTTGCACTCACTAGTGCAGTGAAAAGGCACAAGGTGGAACTGGAAGGGGCTGCTGTTCTCATCTGCTGAGAGTGCCAGACCAATTCAGACACACACCTACCATCCGTTGTGAAGACAGGACACAGGTCAAACACTCAGGGCTTTCTTGTTGAAGGCACACACACACACACACACACACACACACACACACACACACAGGCACATTACCCCCTTGCTTGAGGACACAGTGTGCAACAGGGACTGCAAATCCTGACCAGGTAAGCAGTGACATGACACTACCCAGCACACACAAGTCAGGAGGAGGACAGTAGGTGTGAGAAACAGCCCCTGGTTGGGGGATGCAGACCACCTCAGATGCAAAACACCAGAGGGGACACGGAGCAATGAATGTGTCTGATGGTATGGCGGGGCCGGAGGCATCAGTGTTGGCTGGGCAAGTGGAAGAACCCAGCATCGTTGGAAACTCCTGTTCCAGTGTGCTTCTTCTACCCAAGACTAGGACTGTTCCTATTGGATCTTCTGGCCCAGCATGTGCCCTGAATGGCTCCTTGACCTAAAGCAGATTATGAACCACCCTCAAGTTTCTGTCATGATCAGCAACCAAGATAAAGACTTTCTTAGCTACAAGATTGAAGGTCAGTGAGGGGGACTGAGGATGGGTGGGTATGGGACCTGGCAGGGAGTAGGAGGATCGTGTTAGCCATGTTCCTGCACTGTGAGACTTTGCAGAGGCATCGTGGAAGCTGTTAATGCCTACCTGGGTGACAAGCTGAGGCACCTAGCAGCTTGCACCTTTACCCTCGTCCCTATCCTGCCAGGTGCAGATGCAGAACCATCCAAAATCCCGCTGCATGCTGATCTTTTCATTTGGGGACAAATCCTACTTCTGGAACACGATGATCGTTAAGGAGTATTACCTTGACATCATTGGTAAAACGTGGCTCCAGGGTGGTGAGTGTAGGTGTGTAAGGAGGTGAATGATCCACCTGCAGAATCCACCCTTGTGTTCGCTTTCTGGAGGTTATAGGGCACGATATTCCACTCCAGTCCACTGGTACTGGGACTGTGAATGAGGAGCACAAGCCACAGGCTAGAAATCAGGAGCCTTAAATTTCTCAGCTGGTTGTCAGGCGACTACTGCCCAGAATCGAACAGGATTGCTGAGGTGCGGTTGCTTTGGGCTTGCATACAGGTGACGATTGATGTTGGAGTTCTTGGATGCTCACGGGTGGGTTGCGGGCCTGGTCAGCCCTGGACTGATCTTGCTTGTGCCTCCAGCAGATCATTGACAAAGACGTGTGGACGACCCTGTGAAGTATTACCCTAGGAAGGAAGTTTCTGCCATGAGGAGTAACTGGCAGAAACACATGTGGTGAAGGGGTCTGGAGGTGGGCCCTGTAGTGACAGCCATGTAGTGGCCGGGACACTGTCCTTTCCCAAATGGGGATGACTCAGGCACATGCAAGCTGTCTGTGGAGCCAGATTCTGGGCCATGCATGTGGCAGATGACCTGCTGAGACTGGGGGCTTGGGGACTCGGTGTGTCCGTGAGTGAATCAAGTCTCCTTCAATTTAACTGTGGTTGCAGTGCAAGAGGCCTAGGTGATACTACTAGAGGCAGGGTGAATTAAGTATATTTGTCAGAATCATCCTTCCGTGGGTGCTGCCATCCCCCAGCCTCCTGTTGCTCACCGAGTTTAAGATTGCCTGGGCTTACACTCCTGCACCTTACCCTGGGAAGGCCTGTCATTGCAAGGGCATCCTCTCCAGGGTCCCAGTGCACCTCTGTGCTGACTTTGGGATCTTCTGTGATTTTGCACATCCACCAATCAGTGTCTCACCATGACCACACTTGCTGCACTGGAAGAGGCTTCAGGCTGCCTTCAGAAAATAGGGAAGTGTTCGGGGAGGAGGTGGACAGAGAGCTCCAAGTGCAGGACGTGGTGCCTACTGATGCCATCTCAGACATTGCTGGACATGGGCATCTTCAGCTCCTGAAACACCTATGTTCCCTGTTTGTGTTTGTGTCCCCATATCGAGCCTGTGTGTGTATACACATGTGTGCTTGTGTCGCCTGTGTGTGTGTGTGTGTGTGTGTGTGTGTGTGTGTCTCCAGCCCAGGGAAAAAACAGAGATAAACGCGACAGGAGAGGAAATGCCAAGCAATCAGAAGAGGAGGCACAAGGCGTCCCCAGTCTGAGGGTGATTGATCGCCCTATCTCCGCAGGACCCTGTCCAGGATGGGAATGAGGAAAGGATGGTCAGAGATAACTCAGGACCTTGGCTCCAGAAGTGCGCAATGAGACAAAATGCAAAAACACACTCACTATTTCTCCGTGTTCTTCTATGTGTTTGGACCAGGAAGAGCGGGTGCATGGTCTGTGGATTCACCCAGGGCATATCAGGTGGGGTGGGCCTTTAAAACCACCGCCTGTGGAGCCCACAGTTTGTGGGGACATAGGCCGTCCTGTGGAAATGGTGGATGTGGATACAGAGGACCTGGGATGTTGAGGAGGCTAAGGTCTTGCTGAGAAGGACAGAGACTCGAAGGAGAAAGAGGCACAGATTGATGTACTGGAGACTTGTTCCGCACATGTGAGAAGGAGACCCAGGAAGGTCCTGGGCGAGTGCTTGCCAGGATCAGCCCATCAGCCAGCACCCTCTCTCCATGAGGGTGGCACACACTGGCACAATGTAACACAAAATGCGAGACATGCTAAGGTAGGCTGTCCGTGCAAAACCACAGGCATCCTAGGAGAGACAAGGCGAGAGCGTGGCATGCCTTCAGTCACTTCTAGCCTCCCTGGCTGTGCAGAACGGCGAAGAAAGTGCAGGTGTTGATGTACGTGTGTGCTCCTCTGCCGGGGTATGCCAATGAGGGAGGGAAAAGGGAGGAAGCAAGGATGGTGGGCTTATTGCATGTCTCATAGGAACTCGAGAGAGTGGGATACAGGGAAGCCCCTGGGGCAGTTCGGGGCCTGCTGGTTTTCAGGGTCCAGGGGAAAGGCAATAGCAGTCCTGCCAAAGATACCCCATGGCTCGTGCAGAAAGCCCTGATATAAATTCCCTCTTTCTTCTGGGTCTTTCCCTTGGCTTTGGGCGCCTAAGGGGCAAAGGTGAGTGTCTGCACCTGGGGGACGATTTTGGCAGTCTCTCTGGATCACAATCTCTGATTTTGTTGTAGGCAATCTGCACCAGGTGACACTCAGAGGGAAGCTGCATTCCAGGTGACAGTCTTGGATGTCCATGTGCCCAACCAAGGACTGGCTTCCTTGGCACGTGGGCTCTATAGGTAAGCAGGGATGCCTGGCTGTAGGGAGTCCTACCAGGGCTTAATGAACCCAATGAAAGAGAGTATTTGCATTTAGCAAATCAATGAGGCCTGGTTGGAATCAAGCCCTCTTGGTGTTTTTGAGATAGAAAAGCTGCTTTCTGCCCAAGGGAGGGATGAGCTGTGGGCCCAGAAAGGGCAGGATTCCCAGATCATCATCTGTTTGGGGACTCCATGGGTCTGGGTAGGAATAAACAGAAGGGACCACCTGTAGGAATGCCACCTTACCATTATGGCTCGGGTTTCATGCCTTGTATCAGAAGAGACCATCTATCTATGTGCACCTTCTTCACAACATTGGATCAAACCCAAGCCTGTCAAAGACTCTGGGGGCCCTTGGAGGCTCGGGCATCTCTTTGGCCTTTTCCTGCTAAAGGGAGGTAGCTCTTGGAGGCACAGTTAGACAGGTGAACACAGAAAGCTACACAGGTAGAAAGAACAGTGGGCCTCACTCAGACTGTTGGGGGTGGTAGGCTAGCAATAGGAACACAACATTGACCAGGAATGACCTAGATAGGAACACACTGAGAAAGCAGTTCTCCAAGTCAGCTGAGCCTAGACGTCCTTGTTTTCTGGTCTCCTGAAAGAATGCACAGGCAATGGATCAGGCCAGCGTGACTGGTACTGTGAAGCTGTCCAAGGTGATGGGAGAATGCAGAAAGCAGGCACAGCTCATTCAGCTCTCCAGGGCGAGCATTTCCAACCCTGCCTGATGCTTTGCAGATCGGTCCCTGTCAGGAGCAAATGCCAAAATTTTGTAACCTTTGAGGCTAAGTCACAGAGCTGGAAGTGCAACCTCACATGTTCAATGAGAAAGTGAAAGAAAATAACCAGGACAAAAATATAGGGTGCTTACCAAATTTGATGCTTCTGGACAAGAAAGTTTGTACTTCTACATATGTGCAATTCCTCTTAGGGATGTTGGTGTGTACACAAGCATGTGTGTGCATATGTGCATGAAAAGCACCTGACGGTATGTTTGTGAGTATGAGGTGTAGAAACTGACCTAACCAGGTGATGGAAGTTGGATAGCGAAACCGTGAAGGTCATAGGGAAAGTACATACTCTGGCCATCAGAAGCACTGGAGCCAGGGTACCAATCCCTGTTATCTCACTGAGTGAGCAATTTCTAAGTGGAATTACAGTGGTGCACCCAGGATGCCTTGCAGAAAGGAGAGGCAGAAAGAAAGTGCCTGGGGGTGACCAGTGAGAGTGCCGAGGATCTGAGACACAGAACAGGCTGCAATCCCAAGACACAGAAGCCATGGTGGGTGATCCCACAGCCCCTTGGACATGCAGCAACAAGGGCCTTTCTATCCTTATCAAACTCTGGGATTTCTTTCCCTGACATTGCCATGAGACACATAGACACCAGCCCTGGTACATACACAAAAGGATTGCCCCAAACAGTGCTGTGCCAGAAGCAGAGATAAAGAGACACAAAGTGAGCTCTGTACCCTAAGGCTGTGGTGTCCCTGAACAATAGAGATCAACTGCTGCAAACGGTGGGGTTTTTCCCTTCTCCCCTAGCATCTGGACAGCATCAGGTACTCTATCCCATGGAGAAAAGTATCCAGCCACTTGGAGCCCCTGTCTATCATTTGGATACTCATGGAGAGCTCCCAGTTATTGAAGGTCCTGTGGGACACAGGAGTGTGTTGTTCAGATTGTGGAGCAGGAACCCGTGGTTGGAATTTCCAGATCCAGGTCAATGACAGCGCCTGAGGTAGTGGCAGATGCAAAACCTGCTAGCTCCCTAGAGCAGAATCTGGCCATATGGTGCAGCTGGAGCCCAGGAACCGCAGAAGATGTCCTCCGGTCTAGAGGTGTGTCCATAAGGGTGCCGTCCAGTACCCTCTCAGCCATTGGTCTAGATTTGGGCCAGCAGCATGTGCGCGGCTCACAGCCTAGGGCCGTGCCTGTTTGGCTGATGTACCAGAGCTTATTCACCCGGTCCTGGGCTCACCACCACCCCTTTCTTCAGCCTCAGGCCACCCCAGACACACCAGCCACTGCCTCCCGATCATACCTCTCACTCCCCACCCCGAAAAAACAAGTGGGTCCCACAGGTTTATTGCAGCCTGGGCCGCCATTGCACACAACTTGCTTTGGTGCTCTTATGTCCCATCCTTTCACATCTGACCCAGTCTGGGGTCATGGCCAGGACCAAGAATAGCACGAGAGGTGGTCAGAGGAATGCGGGAGAGTCTTGGGACCCCGGACCTACTTAGTTGTGAGCCCAGATGCTCAGGGAGATGGGGCCCTGCAGCCTGCCCTTGTGATGCTGTGCACGGCTGCGACCCTGCAGCCACCAGTTGCAACAGCAGGCGACAATGCGACCCACGTCAGCGTGGAGGTGGCAGGGGATGGCGGGGCCCTGGTGGACAGAGACGTGGCGGGGATCAGGCGGGTGTTCCAGCTGCTTGTGGAAGACATCATGGAGGAGGTGGAGGTTTTGGCTGATGAGGAGCAGCAACGGGGGTCCTCGCAAGACCTGAAGGAGAAGGTGTTAGAGGATCAGGGCAAGGAATTGCCGGGAGCCCCAGTGAACTTCTGGCACTAGATGCGCTGCAGGCGCTGGCCACCCTGCAAGTGGAACTGAGCTCTGACCATGAGAAAAACTGCAGGGGCTATGTTTCATTCATGTGCAAGAGCCATCAGAGGAGGAAGCATGACTTGGCTCAGAGGAGTGCCATTATCCAGGGCATCTCTGGTTTCTGGGCCAAAGTGGTATCCTTTCTGCTGCTCCTTGGGGTCTGCTGCTCAGGAGGAGGAGGAGGTGCAGAAGCAGGAGCAGGAGGATGGTGGGGACGAGGGCGCAGGATGGGTGCTCATGGACCCTGTAGGAAGTGTGGTACTGGGCAATTGGCAGGCTCCAAAGGCACAGCTGAGTAGAGTCCAGGCAGGGCCACACCCCTGAGTGTCGCTGCCATGAATTTGTGTGTCTACTTCAGGCCTGCAATTGAGGAGGAGCAGCTCCAAGGCCTCTAAGTCAGGAATGACCAGAGACAGTACACCAGAGCAGCCTTGGCAGACAGTTATTGTAAATGTGGATGATCCCGAAAATAACTGAGACTTGGGAGTCACACACACGTACACACAGACACACAGACACATACTCAAACACACACTAACTCCTTTGCTTTTGGACACGATTTGTTTCAATGACTGTAAGTCTGACCATGTAAGCAATGACATGCCACTACTCAGCATACACAGGTCTGAAGAAGAGTAGGGATCAGAAACAGCCCCTTCTTGGGGAATGCAGACCACCTCAGATACAGAACACCACAAGGAACCCAGAGCCATGAGCGTGCCTGATGGTATGGCAGGGCCTGAGGACATCAGTGGTGGCTGGGCAAGTAGAAGTGCCAAAAATCCTTGATGATGCCTGTTCCAGTGTCCTTCCACCCCAGACTAGGGCTGATGTTCCTGGCTCTCCTTGGCTTAGCATGTGGCCGATATGGCTCCTTGACCTAAAGCAGATTATGAACCACCCTTAAGTTTCTGTCATGATCAGCGACCAAGATAAAGACTTTCTCAGCTACATGATCGACTTGAAGTTCAGTGAGGGAGACTGAAGATGGGTGGGTATGGGACTTGGTGTGGAGTGAAAGGATCATGTTATCCATGTTCCTACAATGTGAATGTTTGCAGAGGCTTCGTGGAAGCTGTTAATGGGAGGCAAGCTGAGGTCCCTAGAAGCTTGCACCTTTCTCTTCTGCCTATCCTAGCATGTACAGGTGTGAGCCATCCCCGGTCCCACAGCAATCTGATCTTTTCCTTTCGGTACCAACCCTACTTCTTGAACACAGTGATCATTAAGAAGTATTACCTTGACATCACTGGTAAAACGTGGCTCCTGGGGTGATGAGTGTGGGTGTGCAAGGGTGTGCATGATTCACCTATGGGGGTCCACCACACCCGTCTCCCCTGTCTTTCTTCAGGGTAAAGGGCACATCATTCCACACCAGTCCATTGGTTCTGGGACTTTGAACAGGGAGGACTCAGCCACAGGCTGGTCACCAGGAGCCTTAATTTTCTCAACTGGTTGTCAGGCCACAAATGCCCAGAATCAAACAGGATTGTTGAGGTGGACTAGTTTTGGTCCTGCATACAGTTGATGATTGATGTTGGAGTTCTTGGCTGCTCATGGGAAGGTTCGGGTCCTGGTCAGCCCAGAGGTGACATTCCTCGTGTTGCCACCAGATCATCAGCTAAGACGAGTGGGACGATCCCCTGAAGTACTACCCCAGCAGGGAAGATTGTTCCATGAGTGCTAACTGACAGAGACACATGTGGTAAAGGGTCTGGAGGTGGGCCGTGAAGGGACAGCCATATTGGAGCCGTGACACTGTCCTTCCCCAAATGTGGATGCTCAGGCTCATGCAAGCTGACTGAGGAGCATGGATTTGGGCCATGCATGTAGGAGGTGGCCTGCTGAGACTGGGGCCTGGGCATTCAGTGTGTCCGTGAGTGAAACGAGTCTCCCTCAAATCAGCTGTGGTTGCAGCATGAGACTCCTAGGTGATACTACTAGAGGCAGGGTGAAGTAAGTATCTTTTTCAGAATCATCCTGCTGTGGGTCCTGCCATCACCCGGCCTCCTGTTGCTCACTGAGTTTGACATTGCCTGGGCCCTTCATTCCCGCCCCTTAACCTGGGAAGATCTATCATTGAAAGGGTATTCTCTCTGGGATCCAAGTGCACCTGCGTGCTGACTTTGGGATCTGTGAATTTCCACATGCACCACTTGGTGGCTCACAAGCACCACACATGCTGCGCTGGAAGACGCTTCAAGCTACCTTGGGAAAATATGAAAGAGCTCGTGGAGGAGGTGAACAGGGAACCACAAGAGCAGGGCATGGTGCCTACCGACTACATCTCTGACATTGCAGAGACAACCCACCCTTAGACTGGGGACGCCTCATTCCTCCACGTATGGTAACTTGGCACCTCCTCTCCTGTCACCTTTATCTGTGTGTCTTCTCTGGGCCACACACACAAACACATACACACACTCACAAATACAGCCGACATAAGCACATGCGTGTATACACACACATGCTTGGCATGGAGACACAAACACAATCAGGAACACAGGCTTCTGAAACACCTGTGTTTCCTGATTGCATTTGTGTTCCTGTGCCGAGCATCTGTGTGTATACATGTATGTGCTTGTGTCGGCTGTGTTTATGTGTGTGTGTGTGTGTGTGTGTGTGTCTGGCCCAGGGCAGACACAGAGATGAAGGCGACAGGAGAGGAGGTGCTGAGAAACCATAAGAGGAGGCACGAGGCGTCCCCAGTCTAAGGGTGGTTGGTCACCGTATCTCTGCAGTACCCTGTACAGGATGGGAACGAGGAAAGGATCGCCAGTAATAACGCCAGACCATGGCTCCAGAAATCTGCAATTAAACGAAACACAAAAACAAGCTCATCATTTCTACCATGTTGCTGTGTGTGTTTGGACCGGGAAGAGGGGGTGCATGGTCTGAGGATTCACCCAGGACAAATCAGGTGGGGTAGGGCTTTGAAACCACTGGCTATAGAGCCCTCAGTCCGCGGTCACATGGGGCAGGCCTTTGGAAATGGTGGATGTGGCTACGGCAGGACTGGGATGGTGAGGAGGCTAAGGTCCTGCAGAAAAGGGCAGAGACCTGAAGGAGAAAGAGCCACAGATTGTCTGCTGCACTGGAGACTTGTTCCACACACGTAAGTAGAACCGAAAAGGTCCTGGGCCTGTGCTGCCCAGGATCAGCCCAAAAGCCAGCACGCTGTCTCCATGAGGGTGGCACACACTGACACGATATGACACAAAACGCAAGATACGCTAAGCTAGGCTATTCGTGCAAAACGACAGGCATCCTAGGAGAGACAGGGTGTGAGTGTGGCATGCCTCCAGACACTTCCAGCCTCCCTGGCAGTGCAGGTAGGCAAAGAAAGTGCAGGGGTGAGTGTACGTGTGTGGCCCTCTGCCGGGATGTGCCTGTGAGGGAGGGAACAGGGAGGAAGCAAGGGTGGTGGGCTTATTGCATGTCCCAAGGGAACTCGGGGGAGTGGGAGAGGGGGAAACCCTGGGGGCAATTTGAAGCCTGCTGGTTTTCAAGGTCCAGGGTCTAGGCAATAGCGGTCCTGCCAAAGATACCCCATGGTGTGTGCTGAAAGTCCTGACGTGAATTCCTTCTTTCCTCTGGGGTCATGCCCCTGACTGTGGGGTTTAGAGGGGCAAAGGTGTGCGTCTGCCTCTGAGGGAGGATTCTGGCTCTCTCCCTGGAGCAGATTCTCTGATTTTGTCATAGGGGATTTGCACCAGGTGACACTCAGAGGGATCCTGCCTTCCAGGTGACTGTCTTGGCTGTCTTTGGGCCCAACCAGGGACAGGCTTCATTGGCACTTCGGCTGTGTAGGCAAGCATGTATACCTGATTGTATGAAGACCTACCTGGGCCTAATGAGAGCAACTGAAAGGGAGTCTTGGCATTTAGTCAATCAGTGAAGTCTGGGTGGTTCTAACACTCTTGGTGCTAAGGTACAGAGTCAGAAGTGCAACCTGAGATGAGCAAGTGAAAGAAAATAACCAGGACAAAGAAAGTTGGGTGCTTACCAAAGTTCATGTTCCTGGAGAAGAAAGCGTGTACTTCTGCATATGTGCAAATTTCCTCTCAGGGATGTTACTGTGTACATGCACATGCACACAAAGAACCACCTGCCAGTACGCTTATGAGTATGAGCTGTCGGAAGTGACCTAACCAGGTAATGGGAGTTGAATAGCAAAGCATGAACGTCATAGGGAAAGACTCCACCTAGACTCCAGCCAGCAGAAGCACTGAAGCCAGTGTACCAATCTCTGTTATCTCACCGAGCAAGCAAGTTCTAAGTGGAATCAGAATGGTGCACCAAGGATGCCTGGCAGAAAGGAGAGGCAGGAGGAAAGTGCCTGTGGGCGACCAGTGAGAGTTCAAAGATTCCAAGACACAGAACAGACAGCAACCTCAGACAAAGAAGCCAAAGTGGGTGACCACACAACCCCTTGACCACCTGGCTACAAGGGCCGTTCTGTCCTTCTGAAGTGCCAGGCATACTAGGCTTTCCTTTTTCCTGTGCTTTCAGTGATGGACCAGAAGTGCAGCATCAGGACCTGCTACCTGCAGAGTCTTGCAGTTTGAAACATTACTAATTGTACTCTTTGCAGAACACATATATTGGTATCAGGATTATAGGATGGTTGGCTTAGCTTGATCCTCTTACTGCTTCCGGCCCCACAGGCTTGGGCGACAAGGCAGGCTTTGGTGTGTTCGCACATGGAGAACAGAATCACATTTGCCAGGAGCCAATACGGGAGACCCCATGCATGACAAAGGTCATGCAAAGAATACCTGACAGACAAAGGCGGATCAGGACTCGAGGGATTCCCTGGACCTGCTCAAGCATCCGCCCGAAACCAAAATCTGTCTGTCTGCTGTTTACTATATTATGCCTTTCATCAGTTCTTCTGACATTAACAGGGTGCTCTCCAAGACCATCATTCTCTGAAGAAAATCAACTTAAAGCTCTAGTTAATAAGTCTCCTGGGCTTGAAAGGAGCATTTTAATTCTAACCCCTCTGTTCCTGTTTTAGCTTTCTTGGCAGTTTTATCCACACTCTTTTATCTAATGCACATGATTGTTCACAACACCCCAAGCATAACCTTCGAGTGATAAAACAGTGTTATTAGAATAATACTGCATTGTTGAGCCAATGTTTCCTTCCGAGTTTCCTTGTCCTTTACCCAATTTGCACCTGGAAGTGCATTAGCTAATATAGTTGGTATGTAAGAAAAACAAGCAGTAGCCTTGGTATTAGCAACATAAGACATGCATTGGAGAAGGAAATGGCAACCCACTCCAGTGTTCTTGCCTGGAGAATTCCAGGAACTGAGGAGCCTGGTGGGCTGCCATCTATGGGGTCACACAGAGTTGGACATGACTGAACTGACTTAGCAGCAGTAGCAGCACAGAGTTGGAAGTGCAACGTGACATGATTAATGAGCAAGTGAAAGAAAACAACCAGGACAAAGAAAGTTGGGTGCTTACCAAAATTCATGTTCCTGGAGAAGAAAGCTTGTATTTCTGCATATGTGCAAGTTTCCTCTCAGTGATGTTACTGTGTACACACGCATGTGTGCACATAGAAGTCCCTGCCAGTACGCTTGTGAGTATGAGCTGTCAGAAATGACATGGCCAGGTGATGGAAGTTGGATAATGAAAACATGAAGGTCTTAGGGAAAGGTACATAGACTCTGGCCAGCAGAAGGACTGAAGCCAGGGAATCGATTCCCATTATCTCCCTGAGCAAACACACTCTAAATGGAATCACAGTGGTGCACCCTGGATGCCTGGCAGAAAGGAGAGGCAGGGGGAAAGAGCCTAGAGAGTGGGCCGAGGAAAGGCCACTACACCTGCAGTTTATGAAAAGTAGAAAATGTACCTAATGACCTGGAAGGAGAAACTGTATCTTATTTATTGAGATATCTAGCCAAGGAGAATTCCAGCCAAACAGCCAAAAGTGCTTCCTGGTTTCTTCTTGCTGCCTATAGTAAAATATGAAGGGAAATTTAAAAAATAAATAAATAAGAGAAGGACTATTTAAAAAATAAGACAGAACTTGCTGATTTGGAAATATTCCAGTCTTTTAAGATGACAGAAGATGCTAAAATAAATGGCTCTCAAGCAAGGTCATTTCCAGGGCACTGAGATAAGATGGTCTAAATATAACATTTTACATCACCTATAGGTCATTCTTATTATTTTTTTTTAAATAAAGGTTGTCTAAAGATGAGTGTGATTGTAAAATTCTTTGTTAAGCCTCAGAAAGCTGGAAGGGGATGCTTCATGACATTATTTAGGCAGGCCAATGCCCTCCAAAGAGTTTAGGGGTGTCACTCAGAGATCATTTCAGTCATACAATAAGACTTCTACCAAGTTTCAGGGTGTTATCCCTCAGCTATCTCAGTAGAAAACCAAGACAGAGGAGGACTTTTTATGAAAACATGTGATTGTGGCTTTAGAGTGGGTGCTTTGCCATGAACACCAGTAAGATTATCAGGAGCCACACCAAAATTTTAAGATAACATATATATATGTTCAGCTTGGACTGAAAGGACTAGAAATAGTACAAAATAAGAGAGCTCTGGACTTCTACCTTCGACAAGCAGGAAGCAGGCTAGGGAGACTGTTTCACTGTAACCATATACTAGCCACCTTTCATGCAATGGAATCATATCAGAGGGCAGAATTAAAAATTCAGAGACAAGCCTAGGAAGTTTCCAGGCCTTAAATCCTAATCAAAGGACTGCCAATAAGAACCCGTGGGATTTCAGAACTGCTACTATTGACTCCCACTCCCCTGCCCTTTCTGGAACTGGAGTGTCTATAAAGGTTATTATGCCTGACCCAGCACTGTATGTTGGTTGTGAAAGTGAGCAGATTAACTCAACTCTTTTGTTCACAGATCATCAGATCTAGAGGAATTACACTTGTATAATTTGATCTGGTGTGTTTGAGAAGACTTGAGAGTCTAGTGGACTACAAGGAGATCAAACCAGGCAATCCTAAAGTAAATCAGTCCTGCATATTCATTGGAAGGACTGATGCTGAAGCTGCAGTTCCAATACTTTGGCTACCTGATGTGAAGAACTGACCCATTGGAAAAGAGCCTAATGGGGGAAATATTGAAGGCAGGAGAAGGGGACAGCAGAGGATGAAATGGTTGGATGGCATCACCTACTCAATGGACTTGAGTTTGAGCAAGCTCCTGGAGTTGATGGTGGACAAAGAAGCCTAGCGTGCTGCAGTCTATCGGGTCACAAAGAGTAGAACACAACTGAGCGACTGAACACGTGAGATATTGCACAAGTAGACCCTGATCCATATCTGAAACTGACTTAGATGACAAGGTCCTGAACTACAACTTAATGTTACAGTGCATAAATTATTTGAAAGCATTGGCAGGAAAAAGCATTTTGGACATACAAGTATGTAAACAATTTTGTGGCCATGTGGGTACCACGTGGTTTTAAAGGATGTCCGCAAGTCCTTTCTTTCAAGGGTGGATCTTTATACTCCCCTTCACATGTGGGCTGGACTTAGTGGCTCACTTCTAATGTTAGAATATTGTAGAAATGAAAATGAAGTGTCTGAGACTAGGTCATAAAAGACACTGCAGCCTCCTTGCTCATCCTCTTGGATCACTCTAGAAGCCAGTTTAGTAGTATCTTGACAACACTCATGTAACCCAGTAGAGAGGCCCATGTGAAAGAACTGAGGCTTTCTCCCAATAGCCAGCATGGAAACTGGTTTCAACAGCTATGTGAGGAAGCCATCTTGGAAGGAAATCCACCAGCCCATGTCAAGGCTTCAGATAATGACAATCTCATGAAACCCTGAGCCAGAACACTCAACTGAATTACTCCTGGATTCCTTTCAGCAGCAGTATGAGATAATATTGTTTTAAGCTGTTAGTTTGGGGTAATTTGTTATGTAGCAGTAGTTCATTAATGCACTGCCAACCTTGGGCCGTGTATTTATCCCGGGGTGCCTGCCCATTTAGTCCAATCTACGTCAGAATCTGCTAGTTCAGTTTAGAAAACATACCTCACCCTTGATCTGACCACCCTCAGTATCAGATCAAATTCCTTATCACTCACCTCAATATCTTATCAGCCTTGCCTAGCCTCAGCAATGATCTTCTCAGTTGAACCAGAATCCACCCTCACCCTTATGGCCCTCTTAATAAGTTTCCATTCACTGACACCCACTCTGTTGTTGTTGTTCATTGCAGTCTCCCAGTCTCTGTTTGCAATCCCATGGACCCACCCTGTTCCATAGCTATAAATCCTAGTTGTGTCCCTACTGGAGTCAGACTTAAGCTCAATGTCTCTCCCCGTATTATAAGACCCAGCTGTAGTACTCTTACTTTGAATAAAGTTTTTCTTACCACTTTTAGTAAGTGTTATGAATAATTTTTTAACATTTCCAAGTTCTGTTAGTACGGATTATTCTCAAAGGAACACTTTTATACCTTTACTTTTTATAGTATATTCATTTGGGAAACAAATTTTTAGAATTAAAGCATTTCATGTTTTTACCATACAAACAGAAAATAGCTTTTAAAATACATTTATATATTCTAAAAAAATTTTAGTAATCCGAAAAGGATGTGTATATAGACATGTCAGTGTATATACACATATACCCTCAGAGCTCCAAGGAAAACTTAATTCTCAGTAAACTATAAATTAAAACATTCAGCCTGCAAAGAGTGAAATCTTTGGAATTAACTTGCCAAAAAATCGTAGAGAATGAAATATTCGTTTAAAAAATGTATACATAAAAATATTTGGGATTTAGATAAAATTTGTTATTTAAATAAAGTTAGGTCAAGCCCTAAACCATCTATTTAAAAAAAAAGAAAGAAAGACTCTGCATCATGTAAAAACCTACATTGGAAAAGAACCTAAAAAAGAATAGATATGTATCTGTATAATTAAGTCACTGTGATATACATCTGAAACACAACATTGTAAATCAAATATATTTCCATGAAAATTTGTAAAGAAAGCTTTTAAAATACAAGGTTATAAGGAAAAAATCTAAAGAAAGTAGAAGGTATATATGAATTGAAACAAAAATAGAAAACAACAAAAATAAATCTCGTTGGGATAATAAAACAAGAGCTGCTTCTTGGAAAAACAAAATCAGAAACACTGATACAACTGTGGCAATCTAATAAGGGGAAGAGGAGGTTAATTCCAATACTAGAAATGAGAAACGGAATGTGGTTCTGAAAGGATAATGTTCAAAGGATAATGTTCAAGTCTGAATGGAATTACTTTTGTTTCAGGAAAGATCCAGTAAAGCAAAAACCTGGGGAAAGAAAGGGAAAGAAAGAAAGAGGAAGAGAGTCAGGGGAAGAAAGGAAGAAAAGGAAAGAAAGGGAAAAGAAAGAAAAGGAAATGTCTCAACAGATGTTGTAAACTCTCCAATAAAACAATTCTCTTTAAAATCTAAAAACAGAAATAGAAATTCATTAAGCCGTAGCCTCATTGCACTTGATGGTACTAAGAAGAAGAAAACCCATTTACACATCACTGTTTAGAATTTCTGGCAAACACAATATGATTATTTAAAAAAATAGAAATAGAAATATGCCATGTTATTTGTAAAAATATGGACAGCAGAAATATTTTTGTAAAAAACATTTTATTTCTATAAATAGTAATTTTACTTAGAATGTTTTGGCAACATTAATAAAACAATAAATTTTACCTGAAAGAACAAGCAAAGTAGACCATGGAAATTCCCAAAAGCAATTACAAAATAGTGATCTTGACAGATATTCAAACATTTGTAAACAAAACAAAGTGTCATTGCCTGAAAAAAATACAGAGATATCAACAGAAAAACAGAGGAAGCTCCTGAAAGAACTCAACTCGCTATTAACCATATTTTATTTGCAGGCACAGAAACTGACTCAAGTTAATTCTAAGAAGCAAAGTCCTGATGTTATTATCTCTTCTCAGTTTGTGTGTGTGTATGTGTGTGTGTGTGTGTGTGTGTGTGTGTGTGTGTGTGTGTAAAGTAGGAAATTTAGGCTGGAGAGGTAAGAAGAGGGTAGAGACTTAAAGTGCCTTTAAGGAGGAGGAGGAAATGAAGAGGGTTGAGGATTTCATTGTGTGATTTGAACAGCACTGGTGAAGCTCAAACAAGGGAGGTAGCAAGCCATGCAGGCCTAGGGGAAGAGCATTTCCAGAAGAACAGCAGTTGCAAAGTTTTTGGATTGGGAAGAAATGTATTTGCTTAAGGAAAAGCAAGGCCAGTGTTGTCAAAAACAGGGCACCAGTGGGGAAAATAGTAGAGTAGAACGACAGAGAATGGAAGAGAGGAAGTAGTCAGGGACCATATCACTGGGACCTTTTTATTTGGCAATAAGTACAACTTGTACTCCTTAGGAGCATACTTCAGAGCAAACAACAGTAACTGTATTCAAAATACTAAGCAACAATAAAAACATATAAAGAAAACATTTCATATTTTTACTATAGAAATAGAATAAAGGAGATAATAATGCAATGGTCTGTACATTTATTTATACATAGAGTTTTCACCTGAGACCAGGACACACACACACACACACACACACACACACACACACACACGCACACACACACACACACACACACACACTTTATACACCTAAAAGTGGTTTAAGCTGACATTTAGCAAAGTGCGTGGGCCCAAGCAAATTAACTGGAAAGGCCTAGTAATATATTCAAAGTGCAAATCAATCAATGAAGCATTGAATAAATAAATACAATCTACTTGTATTTGAATTTACACTCAGGAAATTACCTAAAACGGAGACAATAGACTTACTACAGCTTAGTCATCTGTAGTCCATCCACTTCATGTCTGAGATGGATGCTAACACCTTGGTGATTACCACTTTCCAGCATTTTGTGAAAGCTTAGAGCATTTAAATAAATTGTGGAGGGGGAAAACAAAAGAGTGGGGAGAGACAAAGAGGAGGAGAAAGGAAGAGGAAACGGAGAGATTTCTCTGGGCATAGATATACAGCCAGGATCCCAGGTTCCTTGAATGGTGCACAGAGATTGCTAGGTACCTGTGCCAAAAGTGGAGAAGGTATGGCATTCAACTCGAGGAGGAGACTCAACTCCAGGAACCCACTGAGGAAGACAAGTGTGCTGATGTTCAGGAACCAATACTTAGAGGGTACACCACAGGTCTGTGAAAGAGCTCCTGGAGACCCCCAGAAAAAAGGTTTCCACAAGTATAATCACAGACTAGATAGTTGGATAGAGTAGAGGAAGGATAATAACTCTATCACCTGATAATTACTGAAATAAACGAGAAAATTCCTGACACACAGACTGTGTCAAGTAAGACTGAAAATCAGTATTAGTTTGATAAAATGGTAAATTACACACACAAAGAATTAACTGTTAACTGCAATACATTCGTGTTCAAGGCAAGATAAGATACAAAACTGAAATCTTCACATGTTCAACTAGGGTAAGATACATGTAACTGGAAAAGGTAAGGAAAAGTTCTATAGAGGGTTTAATCACCCTGGACCCTTTGTATCCACTACATTTACTATTCTCACACAACTCCATTGTAGCTTAAGGGTAAGAGAACTAAATTTAGCCCAATTCATAAACTGAACAGATTCCCTGTTTTTGATCCTTTTCAGTTAAAACTATGGGTCCAGTGCAAATCAAACTGGATGTCAAGGCTTTTTTACTTGGGAATCTTAACTGGCTTTATTACTGTGACTGAGACAGATATGGCTACTTCACTGTGGCTAAAGGCTAGCCAAATGGGAAAGGGGATGGAATGAATCCAATTCCCCTTTTGATCACTCAACAGGAGGTCCACAGGCACCAGGTCCCATTCTCTTAACTATCTGTGCTTCTCCAACTGCAGTCAATGATAACACAGGGCCTGCTTGATGCTTGCAGGGCCCTCTCACCAAACACAGGCATTTAAATGGTTGGCTTCCTTGAGATGTCCCTGGGCTAGGTAAAGACACTCTGAGACAGTGTTCCTTCTGCCTTGGCTCCATGGCTGGAGTGAATGCATACCTCTTCCTCCAAAGGGACAAGGAGCCACAGCTCTGCATTGACTAAATCCCATGTCTGGTCCCAACTCACATCATAGCTTCTCCATCAACTTCTCCACACCAGGCTTTTGGATCCAGGGCCCTAGATCAGCAAAACAGAGGCACTTCAGAGAGTTCAGCACCACAAGGGACCATACCATAACAAAGCCATTCTAATCTGGCTATACGAACTCTTCCATATTTTCCCAAGGCAGCTTGAAGCTGCTTCCAGTGCAGCGTGTATGGTGGTGGTGAGATGCCGAGTGGTGAATGTGGAAATTCACAGAAGATCCCAAAGTCAGCACAGAGGTGCACTGGGAGCCTGGAGTGGACACCCTTTCAATGATATGCCTTCCCAGGGTAAGAGGAAGGAGTGAAGTGCCCAAGCAATCTCAAACTCAGTGAGTAACAGGAGCCAGGGGATGGCAGGACCTGTGGAACAATGATTCTGAAAAAAGATACTTAATTCACCCTCCCTCTAATTGTATCACCTGGACTTTGGCACTGCAACCACAGCTAATTTGAGGTACACTTGCTTCACTCATGGACACACCGAACCCCCAAATCCACAGTCTCAGGAGGTCACCTGCACATGTCCGACCCAAATTCAGGCTCCACAGCCAGCTTGCATGAGTCTGAGCATCCCGATGGGCAAGGACAGTGTCCTAGATACTACACGACTCTCCCTTCAGGGCCCACCTCCACACCTCCTCTCCACATATGTTTCTGTCAGTTACGCTCATGGAAGAACCTTCCTCCCCAGGGTAGTATTTCAGGGGATCATCCCACACATCTTTGCTGATGATCTGCTGGCACAAAGAGTAAGGTGAACCAGCAACCAAGAATTCCATAATCAATCATTAACTGTGCAGGTCTCAAACCACCACTCCTCAACAATCCTGTTCGATTCTAGGCAGTTTTGGCCTGACAATCAGCTGAGAAAGTTAAGGCTCCTAGTGTCCAGCCTGTGGCAGGGTTCTCCCCGTTTGAAGCCCAAGAATCAGTCGACAGGAGTTGAATGACCTGCCCTATACCCTGCAGAAGACAGGGGAGATGGGTGCGGATCCCACAGGTGGATCATCCACACCCTTGCACACCCACACTCTTCACCCCGGGAGCCATGTTTTACAAACAATGTCAAGGTAACCATACGTAGTGGTCACCGTGCTCAAGAAGTAGGGGTGGTCCTGAAAGGAGAAGATCACCTTGCAGTGGGACCATGGATGGCTCTGCAACTGCACCTGCCAGGGTAGGGAGGAGGGAAAAGTTTCCTGCTCCTCCTCCTCCTCCTCCTGAGCAGTGGACTCCAAGGAGCAGCAGAAAGGATACAGCTATGGCCCAGAAGCAAGGGATGCCCTGCAAAAGGGCGCTCCTCCGAGCCAAGTCAGGCTTCCTCCTCTGATGGTTCTTGCTCATGCACCGAAAGTAGGCCCCACAGTTTTTCTCATGCTCAGACCTCAGTTCCACCTTCAGGGTGGCCAGTGCCTGCAATTCATCTTGCCCCGGAAGCTCAGTCGATCTCCCAGGCCTTTCCTGGCCCTGTTCCTCCACCATCTTCTCTTCAGCTCCTGGGAGGACCCCTATTGCTGCTCTTCATCTGCCAGAATTTCCACCTCCTCCATGATGTATTCTACAGGCAGCTGGACCCCCTGCCCAATACCCGCTGCATCTCCATCCACCAGGGGCTCAGTGTCTTCCACCGCCTCCAACCTGAAGAGGGTGGCCTCTTTACCTGGCATTACAACTGGTAGCTCCAAGGTCCCAGCCACGAAAAGCATCAGGAAGGCAGGCCATGGGCCCCAGCACCCTGAACACCAGGGCTTACAACTAAGATGGCCTGGGGCCCCAGGACACTCCTGCATTCCTCTGAACGCCTCTGACGCTCCTCTTGGCCCTGGTCGCGAACCCAGGCTGGGGCAGATACAAAGGGATGGGTCATAATAGCACAACAAGTGGTGCACAAATGCGGATCAGGCTGCAGTAATCCTGTGGGACCCACTAGCTCTTTGGGCGCACAGAGTGAGGGGGATGGTAGGGAGGTGGGGCTGGTGTGTGTAGGGTGGACTGAGGCTGAAGAATGGGTTGGCAGACAGCACAGGACATAGTGAAAGGGCCCTGGGGAGATCAGCCAAATAGGCGGGGCACAAGGCTATGAGCCATTCTCTGGCTGCTGGCCCAAATTAGTGCAAAGGCTGAGAGTGTGGTGGGCGGCACCCTTATGGACATGTTCCTAGACCAGACGGCATCTTCGACGGTCCCTGGGCTCCAGCCCACTGATGTGAAATATTCTGCTCCAGGGGGGTAGTGGGTTTTGCATCTGCCACTAGCCCAGGCGCAGTCATTGATCAGGCTCTGGAAATTCCAACCACAGGTTCCTGCTCCACAGTCCAAACAACACACTCCCGTGTCCCTCGGGCCCGTTAATAACTGGGAACTCTCCCTGAGTATCCAAAGGTTAAGCAGGGGCGCCACGTGCCTGGATACTTTTCTCCATGGGATAGAGAACCTGTTGCTGTCCGGATGCTAGAGAAGTAGGGAAAAACCCCACTGTTTGCTACAGTTGATTTTCACTGTTCAGGGACACCAGAGCCTTAGGGTACAGAGCTCAATCTGTGTCTCTTTATCTCTGCTTCTGGTATAGCACTGTTTTGGGCAATCTTTCTATGTGTGTACCAAGGGCTGGTGTCTGTGTGTCTCCGTCTCTCCATGTTGTGCTGTTGCTGTCTGGCACTCTCTGGACACCAGCGCTCATATGAGAAGCTAATCCATGGCGTGAAGGCAAGCTCTTCTCCTTCTTAGTGAGTTGCACCAATGGGAGATCCAATTTTTTTAGTCCACGCGTTCAGATAGTTCTTTCTCAAACTTGAAAGCCAACAGTCGGTGGTCAATGCTGAACTGCAGAAGGGGCTTGGACCTTCCTTCCTTTGCTGGACAGATGTGAATGCTGCACAGGCCTGAGGTGGCTTGGCCACTCTTGGCACAGATTGAGAAATGGGGCATGCTCTCCTGGCATAAGGGAACTCCATGAACATCACTTGAAAACCTGCCAGGCAGACGGTAAGGACAGCTCCCCTTTAAGTTCCACGACCCACCGGTGCCAGAGACATGCATGGCTACCCATTTACCCTATCAAGGCCCTTTCAACTTGTGCCGGTGTCCAGCCCCAGCACCATTCAGGGATACCCTCAGGAAAAATGGTGTCAGCAAGAGAGAAAAGTAAAGGAGAGAAAAAGAGGCTGATATTCCCTGGTTTACACAGAAAGCCAATAAACCCCTTACACAGGACTTGCTGTGTTCACAGAGGCCACAGGCGCCCTCTAAATGGAGCGAAGATGCAGAGCGCCTTCTCTATTGGGTTTTAGATGCCCAGGCAAAAAAGTGAACTCAGAGAGCCTCTGTGCTCACGGGAATCTGCCTGAGAAAAAGAGAGAAAGAGAAAGAAAGAATGTCTCGGGGAGACTCAGCTTAGGTGAAATGGGTCTGCAGCTTTATTTTCAAAAGGGGCTTTTATACCCCGAGTTACACATTTCCAGGAGTGAAAGATACAAAGTCATGCAGAATCAGCTCAACATTCCATCAGTTTTACCTTTAACGAAACCAGGACATTTTCTGCATAACTTTCCCCAAAAAAGGGTCTTATGTTATGTACATTATCTTCTGGCCCTGTGGCCTGTTAACATTTTGTGACTCTTTCTTGATAAAGTTTGGTCAACCAGAAAACCTGATTTCCCTTTATCTTTCCAGTTTGCAGTCCCCCTCAGGAAACAGAGTTACATTCTCATGAAGCAAAGGTGCAGTGGGTTACAACAAAGAAAGTACTTATTAACTCAAGGGTTTTATGTTGCTAATACCAAGGCTACTGCTTGTTTTTCTTGCATACCAACTATACTAGCTAATGCACTTCCGGCTGCACACTGGGTAAAGGACAAGGAAACTTGGCAACAAACATTGGCTCAACAATGCAGTATTATTCTAATAAAGCTTTTTTTTTTTTTTTTTTTAATAACTCGAAGGTTAGGCTTGGGGTGTTGTGAACAATCATGTACGTTAGCTACAAGAGTGTGGATAAAACTGCCAAGCAAGCTTAAATAGTAACAGAGGGGTTAGAATTAAAATGTTCCTTTCAAGCCCAGGAGAACTATTAACTAGAGCCTTAAATTGATTTTCTTCAGAGAAAGGTGGTCGGGGAGAGCCCCCTGTTAATGTCAAAAGAATTGGTGAAAGGCATGATATAATAAACAGTAGACAGACAGATTTTGGTTTCGGGACAGATGGTTTAGCAGGTCCAGGGAATCCCTCGAGTCCTGATCTGCCTTTGCCTGTCAGATCTTCTCCGCATGACCTTTGTCATGGGTGGGATCTCCCGTTGTGGCTCCTGACATCTCTCCTTTTTGTATTTTTTAAAACAGCCAGATGTAACTCAGTCGCGAGCTTCTGAGTACTCTGACAAAGAGTTCTGACAATACAAGGAAGAATAATTATGAGAAGCAGAATTAGAGTGGCCACAGCGGCATAGCTAAAAACCGTAGACAGAATGTTGTTTTCCTGAAATAAGGTTTGAAAATGTATGAAAAATGGTCATTTGCTGCTCCTGTGGCAGTAAAATCCAATCGGGAATGTCCCATGGTCTTTATCTTAGTGTGAAGTTTTCCTAAATCTACACTAATGCTGGAGCTATTCCATATCCCCGAAATATGATTTCTAATTTTCTCCCAGTTATAATCTGTCTCGTTTATTTTCAGGGGTGTTACAAAAATCCACAGGTAGTTGGCATGATAGGACAATGACAATTTTTCTTTAATGTCTGTAATTCAGTCCCAATATGCATTACAACTTCCTCCAGGGCATCTACCTCCATTTCTAGTTTCCTATCTATAACTTCCTGACAAAGCTAAAGAGCCATTTTTAGACATGAATGTGAATGTGAACGTGAAGTCGCTCAGTCGTGTCTGACTCTTTGTGATGCCATGGACTGTAGCCTACCAGGCTCCTCTGTCCATGGGATTTTTCCAGGCAATTTTAGACATAATATTAACATATTGAGCAGTATGCACTTTTTAAGTCAATGATATTGACGCCACAGTGACAGAAGTAATTGCAGTTATTAAAGCTGATATTCTCAAGAAAAGCAAGCTCACAAACCTTCACGATCACATCAAATCTTGTAATCGTTGCAACACAGCAAGACTGCAGTTATCATACCAATAAGTGATTACAGTCACCGGCACTATAAGATAGGGTGGACTTTGCAACACTGCAGAGGAGCAAACATTATATTGAGGGTTCAAACAAGATGAGAGCATACATTGTTCACAAGATACTATGTTAGGTCCACCTGAATAATTTATTTGTATATTAAGTCCTTTGGAGTCATTAGTGAAGAGAAAAACATAGGGAGAGGGTAGGCAAGCTAAAATAAAATAAGTAGACTCATTTTTTGGTCGGGATAGGGTTAGATCAATTTGCCAGAGAGCATTAGGCTTAAGGCCTCGGAGATTTACTCCTAACGGTGGATATGGATTAAATAGTGGGCAATTTGAACATAACTTAACTCTTTGTCTAGCTGTTTCTTTTAGGGATATGAAATTCATACCTTAAACCAGCTGCATTTTGATGGTGAATTTTGTGAGAATTTTTGGCTTTGTCCATCTTTTTCTGTAAGTTTAAAGCAATTAATTTAGTCAATGCATCTGCCAAAGCATTTCCTTCATGTAAAGGGCCAGACAAGCCAGAATGGGCTCTAATATGTCCCACAAAATATTTGTTATCTCTGTGTTTAATCTTTTTCTGTAAATCAGATAACAAGGAGAATATGGTAGTTTTTTTTTTTTTTTTTGAATATTAACAGTCCCTATATGAGGAAACAACCCTACAATATATTGGGAGTCAGTCAAAAAATTGAAGGTGTGGTCTCTTAAATGTTGAAGAGCCCAAATAACTGTTCATAACTCAGCTCTCTGGACAGATGTCTCTTCAGTTACCTGAACATGGGATATTTTATCAATAATTGTGTCTGCTTTAACGTTAGAGGAATCATCTGTGAAAACTAAAATTGTCCCTTCTAAAGGTTAAAGTCCAGCAATGGTAGAGACGTCTGCTCCAGTATCTAACAACCCTATTTCATTTCCTTGAATTAAAAGGTCTTTTGAAGGCCTAGAAGCTGTAATTTCCTGAACCCAAAAAGCTAGATCACTAGATCCAAATACTCTGTGGCCTCTAGCTTGAGAAGTCAAGTTTTTTACCTTTCTGATAATAACTTAAAAGCAAAAGCTGTGTTATTCTTTGACCTTTATTAATTTGCACAGTTTTGGTAAGTGGCAAGATCAAAACTTTAATTTCCCCAATATAATCAGAACCTACTACAACAGGCACCAGTGAAATTCCTTGAAAAGACAGCGAGCTACGCCCAAGCACAAATCGTACAATACCCTCAGGTAGGGGGCCAGCCACTCCCGTTGCAATTGGAGTAACCAGCATGTCCGGGGTTAATATTGTTGTTAAAACCCCTTACCATTCCGCTTCTCTCCTAGCCTGGGTGAGGCCCCCCTGAGGGGTTTTCTCCAAGGAGTATGCTCTGCATATTGTGTATGCGTATGCTTTAATAGTTCTGTTGTGCAAAACACTTTTTATCTTCTTCAGCTTTAGACAAGACCTTTGCAGGCTTTGGGAGGCGCAAACGGAAGGTGGCGGCGATCACCTTAAATCAGAAAGTGGTAGATAAGTCTTTAAAGGTTTGTGCAGAGGGGGAGGGGGCTCACCAGGGCGCCTGACCGTAGGGTCCTGTAAGCCCCCTCCTGTTCATCAATGGCAGAAAATATGATCTGCGCAAAAGTGGAGACCCACCACCGACCGCTATAGCCTCCCATATGGGCTGTCTAACAGCCTCATGACAAGGGTCCAGGACATTTCTAATCATGTTTCACAGAGCAAACGCATCTAAAGGAATATTTTCTGGCCTATGCAAAGTATAAAAGAAACATAGAAATTTAGACAGTCTTCCTGTGGTTTTTTTAATGCCTCTATTGGCCAACATGTGAAGTAATACTTCAATAAACATTTGTCTATTCTTAGATGCAGAGAAACCTATTTTTCTAGATAATATTCTTATTCATTCTGTACCCTCTTCACCCTGCTGGCAGTTAGGCAGGTACAATCCTAACCGCCCCACATTATGGTCTCAAATTATTTACTCTTCAGATTTATGAGCATGATCTAAAGCATCCTTAATCATATTAAAAAGAGAAAGGGTGTCAGTGGTTACCTTTGCTGGGCAATGCAAAGTGTAATAAATTTTTACCTGTTTCCCTACATTTTCCCAGGTATCTAGGTTATCAGTGCCCTCTTCTGGAAATCAAAGACATTGCTCTTGTACAAATGTAAAAAAAGGATTGAATACTAGCCTTCTTAACTTTAATTCCTCTTTTATTTAACAATTGCAAGATTACTCCTATAAAGGGTTGTTGTTCTTTTGATTTGTTGTTACCCGTGTCAGTGATTTCTGTCTTCAAGGAAAGATTCAACACTACCCACTCTTCCTCACCCTACCTATCTTATGCAAAGTGGTTTGCAGCACCCTAAGTGGAGTCCTAGCCATCCCCAAAACTGGACAATGGGGAGACTTAACTTCAGGTTCCTGTTCTGGGCGCCACTTGCTGGGGTCCAGCCCCAGCAGGATTCAGGGATACCCTCAGCAAGAGAGAAAGTAAAGGAGAGAAAAAGAGGCTGATACTCCTTGGTTTACACAGAAAGGCAATAAAGCCCCTGACACAGCACTTGCTGTGTTCATGGAGGTCACAGGCACCCTCTTGATGGAGCAAAGTTGCAGAGCACCTTCTCGATTGGGTGTTAGAAGCCCGGGCAAAAAGAGAGAACGTAAAGGAGAGAAAAAGAGGCTGATATTCCTTGGTTTACACAGAAAGGCAATAAAGCCCTTGACACAGCACTTGCTGTGTTCATGGAGGTCACAGGCACCCTCTCGATGGAGCGAAGTTGCAGAGCACCTTCTCGATTGGGTGTTAGAAGCCTGGGCAAAAAAGTGAACTCAGAGAGCCTCTGTGCTCTAGGGAATCTGGCTGAGAAAAAGAGAGAGAGAGAAAGAGAGAGAGAGAGGAGAGACAGAATGACACAGGGGAGACCCAGCTTAGGTGAAACGGGTCTTGCAGCTTTATTTTCAAAAGGGGCTTTTATACTCTGAGTTACATATTTCCAGAAGTGAAAGATACAAAGTCATGCAGAATCAGCTCAACATTCCATCAGTTTTACCTTTATCGAAACCAGGACATTTTTTGCAAAGCTTTCACAAACAAGGGTCTTATGTTATGTACATTATCTTCTGGCCCCATGGCCTGTTAACATTTTGTGACTCTTTCTTGATAAATGTTGGTCAACCTGAAAACCTAATTTCCCTTTATCTTTCCAGTCTGTAGTCCCCCTCAGGAAACAGAGTTACATTCTTATGAAGCAAAGGTGCAGTGGGTTACAACAAAGAAAGTACTTATTAACTCAAGGGTCTTATGTTGCTAATACCAAGGCTACTGCTTGTTTTTCTTGCATACCAACTATATTAGCTAATATCCTCCCAGGCGCAAATTGGGTAAAGGACAAGGAAATTCGAGAGGAAACATTGGCTCAACAATGCAGTATTATTCTAATAAAGTTTTTTTTTTTTTTTTTTTACCCAAACATTATGCTTGGGGTGTTGTGAACAATCATGTGCATTAGTTACAAGAGTGTAGATAAACCTGCCAAGGAAGCCAAAATAGTAACAGAGGGGTTAGAATTAAAATGTTCCTTTCAAGCCCAGGAGACTTATTAACTAGAGCCTTACATTGATTTTCTTCAGAGAAAGGTGGTCGGGGAGAGCCCCCTGTTAATGTCAAAATAATTGGTGAAAGGCATAATATAGTAAACAGTAGAGACAGATTTTGGTTTCGGGCAGATGCTTGAGCAGGTCCAGGTAATCCCTCGAGTCCTGATCCACCTTTGCCTGTCAGGTCTTCTCTGCATGACCTTTGCATGCATGGGATCTCCTGAGGTGGTTCACAGCAAATGTGGTTCTGTTCTCCATGTGAGAACACACCCAAGCCTGCCTAGTTGCCCAAGCCTGTGGGGCCAGGAGCAGTAAGAGGATCAAGCTAAGCCACCCATCCTGTAGTCCTGATACCAATATATGTGTTCTGCAAAGAGTTCAATTAGTGATGTTTCAAACTGGAAGACTCTGCAGGTAGCAGGTCCTTATGCTGCACTTCTGGTCCATCACTGAAAGCACACAAAAAAGGCAAACCTTACTCATGCTCATGGCAAGGTCAGGGAAAGTATGCCTGGCACTTCAGAAGGACAGAACGGCCCTTGTAGCCGGGTGGTCAAGGGGTTGTGTGGTCACCCACTTTGGCTTCTTTGTCTGAGGTTGCTGATTGTTCTGTGTCTTGGAATCTTTGAACTCTCACTGGTCGCCCACAGGCACTTTCCTCCTGCCTCTCCTTTCTGCCAGGCATCCTTGGTGCACCATTCTGACTCCACTTAGAACTTGCTTGCTCAGTGGGATAACAGAGATTGGTACCCTGACTTCAGTGCTTTTGCTGGCTGGAGTCTAGGTGGAGTCTTTCCCTATGACGTTCATGCTTTGCTATTCAACTCCCATTACCTGGTTAGGTCACTTCCGACAGCTCATACTCATAAGCGTACTGGCAGGTAGTTCTTTGTGTGCATGTGCATGTACACAGTAACATCCCTGAGAGGAAATTTGCACATATGCAGAAGTACACGCTTTCTTCTCCAGGAACATGAACTTTGGTAAGCACCCAACTTTCTTTGTCCTGGTTATTTTCTTTCACTTGCTCATCTCAGGTTGCACTTCTGACTCTGTAACTTAGCACCAACTGTGTTAGAACCACCCAGACATCACTGATTGACTAAATGCCAAGACTCCCTTTCAGTTGCTCTCATTAGGCCCAGGTAGGTCTTCATACAATCAGGTATATCTGCTTTCCTAACAGCCAAGGTGCCAAAGAAGCCTGTCCCTGGTTGGGCCCAAAGACATCCAAGACAGTCACCTGGAAGGCAGGGTCCCACTGAGTGTCACCTGGTGCAAATCCCCTATGACAAAATCAGAGAATCTGCTCCAGAGAGAGAGAGCCACAATCCTCTCTCAGATGCAGATGCACACCTTTACCCCTCTAGACCCCAGAGCCAGGGGCATGACCCCAGAGGAAAGAAGGAATTCACGTCAGGACTTTCAGCACACACCATGGGGTATCTTTGGCAGGACCGCTATTGCCTAGACCCTGGACCCTGAAAACCAGCAGGCTTCAAATTACCCCCAGGGGCTTCCCCATCTCCCCTCCCCCGAGTTCCCTTGGGACATGCAATAAGCCCACCACCCTTGCTTCCTCCCTGTTCCCTCCCTCACAGGCACAACCCAGCGGAGGGCCACACACGTACACTAGGCCCTGCACTTTCTTTGCCTACCTGCACTGCCAGGGAGGCTGGAAGTGCCTGGAGGCATGCCACACTCACATCCTGTCTCTCCTAGGAGGCCTGTCATTTTGCACAGACAGCCTGCCTTAACTTATCTTCCATTTTGTGTCACATTGTGTCAGTGTGTGCCACTGTCATGGACATAGCATGCTGGCTTTTGGGCTGATCCTGGGCAGTACAGCCCAGGACCTTTCCAGTTCTCCTTACGTGTGTGGAACAAGTCTCCAGTGCAGCAGACAATCTGTGGCTCTTTCTCCTTCAGGTCTCTGCCCTTTTCTGCAGGACCTTAGCCTCCTCACCATCCCAGTCCTGCCATAGCCACATCCACCATTTCCAAAGGCCGGCCTATGTGACCACAGGCTGAGGGCTCCAAAGCCAGTGGTCTCAAAGCCCTACCCCACCTGATTTGTCCTGGGTGAATCCTCAGGCCATGCACCCCCTCTTCCCGGTCCAAACACACACAGCAACATGGTAGAAATGATGAGCTTGTTTTTGTGTTTGGTTTAATTGCAGATTTCTGGAGCCATGGTCTGGAGTTATCACTGGCCATCCTTTCCCCGTTCCCATCCTGTACAGGGTACTGCAGAGATACGGCGACCAACCACCCTTAGACTGGGGACGCCTCGTGCCTCCTCTTTTGGTTGCTTGGCACCTCCTCTCCTGTCTCCTTCATCTCTGTGTCTGCCCTGGGCCAGACACACACACACACACACACACACACACACACACACACATACACACACACATAAACACAGCCGACACAAGCACACACATGTATACACACAAATGCTCGGCACAGGAACACAAATGCAAACAGGAAACTCATGTGTTTCAGAAGCCCGTGTTCCCTGATTGTGTTTGTGTCTCCGTGCCGAGCATGTGTGTGTATACACGCATGTGCTTATGTCGGCTGGGTTGTGAGTGTGTGTGGTTGTGTGTGTAGCCCAGGGAAGACACAGAGATGAAGGTGACAGGAGAGGAGGAGCCTAGTTACCATAAGTGGAGGCATGAGGTGTCCCCAGTCTAAGGGTGGGTGGTCTCTGCAATATCAGGGATGTAGTCGGTGGGCACCATGCCCTGCCCTTGTGGCTCCCTGTTCATGTCCTCCATGAGCTCTTTCCTGTTCACCTCCTCCACGAGCTCTTTCATATTTTCCCAAGGTAGCCTGAAGCCGCTTCCAGCGCAGCATGTGTGGTGCTTGTGAGCCACCAAGCGGTGCATGTGGAAATTCACAGAAGAACCCAACGTCAGCACACAGGTGCACTGGGATCCCAGACAGGATGCCCTTTCAATGATAGACCTTCCCAGGTTAAGGGACAGGAATGAAGGGCCCAGGCAATGTCAAACTCAGTGAGCAACAGGAGGCCAGAATATGGGAGGACCCACAACAGGATGATTCTGAAAAAGATACTTACTTCACCCTGCCTATAGTAGTATCACCTAGGAGTCTTATGCTACAACCACAACTGATTTGAGGTAGACTTGTTTCACTCACGGACACACTGAATGCTCAGGCCCTAGCCTCAGCAGGCGACCTGCTATATGCATGGCCCAAATTCATGCTCCTCAGCCAGCTTGCATGAGCCTGAGCATCCCCATTTGGGAAAGGACAGTGTCACGACTCCAACATGGCTGTCCCTTCACGGCCCACCTCCAGACCCTTTACCACATGTGTCTCTGTCAGTTACCACTCACGGAAGAATCTTCCCTGCTGGGGTAGTACTTCAGGGGATCACCCTACTCGTCTTAGCTGATTATCTGGTGGCAACACGAGGAATGTCACCTCTGGGCTGACCAGGACCCGAACCTTCCCATGAGCAGCCAAGAACTCCAACATCAAGCATCAACTGTATGCAGGACCAAAACTAGTCCACCTCAACAATCCTGTTTGATTCTGGGCAGTTGTGGCCTGACAACCAGTTGAGAAAATTAAGGTTCCTGGTGACCAGCCTGCAGCTGGGTCCTCCCTGTTCAAAGTCCCAGAACCAATGGACTGGTGTGGAATGATGTGCCCTTTACCCTGAAGAATGACAGGGGAGACAGGTGCGGATCCCGCAGGTGAATCATGCACACCCTTGCACACCCACACTCATCACCCCAGGAGCCACGTTTTATCAGTGATGTCAAGGTAATACTCCTTAATGATCACTGTGTTCAAAAAGTAGGGGTTATACCTAAAGGAAAAGATCAACTTGCTGTGGGACCAGGGATGGCTCGCACCTGTACCTGCTAGGATAGGGAGAAGAGAAAGGTGCAAGCTTCTAGGGACCTCAGCTTGCCTCCCATTAATGAGAGAGTCGTTTACTAGGCAGGTTGATAGGGAGTCTAGGGGTCCCCAAAGAGAGAGGGGTCTGGAATTCTCAAGGAGGAAAAAAGGACAAACTTTTTTTCTTTCTCCACATTCCTTAGGATTATATACCAATAATGTATCCTGCCTAAGGACAGTCTTTGGATTCAACCTTCTGTTATTTTAAAAAGTTAATTATGGGAGTATACCTGGTCTTTACAAGGATGTATCTTGCCTGAGGACAGTGTTATCTTAAAATGTAAATTATGGGAGTAGGTCGGAGGAGGTCTTTACAACCTCCAGACATTCTTTGGATTATATAACCTCATAATTAACACTAGCAAGCGGGTACTCTTTCTGCCCCCTTCTGATGCCTATGTCAGAAGCTTTCTCTATCTCCTTTATACTTTAATAAAACTTTACTACACAAAAGCTCTGAGCGATCAAGCCTCGTCTCTGGCCCCGGATTGAATTCTTCTCCTCCGGGGGCCAAGAATCCCGGTGTATTCGCGTGATTCAACAACAACCTTTCATCTTGGGGGCTCGTCCGGGATCCGTCAGGACAAGGTAAGGATGCTTGGAGCTTTAGTTCTTTGTTCTCTTGGCGAACACGTTTTCTGCTGTGCTTTACTAACTCTACCGTGTGCTTGTGTGAATGAATGGCATGCCCTGCGTGAAACAAGTAAGGCGCTCTGCTCTGCGGTTCCACGGTGATCTCATAGGGCTTATGGCAGAAACCTGTCGGGGCGTTATACCGACCTGCCAATGCCAAGAGGCACCCAATGTCTCCTTCGGGAACCGACCAGAAATGGGCAAAGTGTGTGGACCGAACTCTCCTTTCTCGGTCAAACTTTTCGGTCTCTTTGACCATTTCATAACTCCTTGGGAATTAGAAGTACTAACCTAATCTATCGGATCATAGACTTTCAAGGGACTTGTGATATATACTGTTACTGTGTACTGTGGCTTAGGTCCCAAACTTGGATTCGTAGTCAAGAAAGTGTCTAGCCTCGCTAGGAATCGAAAGTTCGGAAGCTAGATGGAGCTCTAGCTCCCAGAACATCTCTGAGGTTAAAGGTTACTCAGATTGGGACTGCGATGGGTTTTTTTTTTTTCTTTGGTAATGCCGGCTCTTAGTGGATCAGAGGAGGTTGTTATACTGGTGTGGTGATGCTTGGAAAGAACATCTCAGTTTTATGTTCGCGTCGGTCTTATTGTGGTCAAGAAATACTCAGGGTCGTGCATAGGCACTCAGGTGACGAATGTTTCCCACAATGGTCTTAGCTTGGGAGGCATTCCGGAAGGTTACTCTGATTCACCCCGGGTGACATCAGAGACAAGCAAGGTTAAGGGTGAAGAGCTGGACGTCAAGTAGGGATGCTATCAAGTCTACCCCTGGTACATCCCCACCCCATCTCGGTGGTAGAACCGGGAGGGACGAGTACGGCGCCTGCGTCGGTAAGGGACAGACTAAGTCCGACCAGGAAGGAAAAGCTTTTGGTGTAAGGTCTGTCTACACCCCCATCTAGAGCAGGGAGGGACGCCTCCGGTAGAAAAAATGGCGCTGGTCGCTTTTTTCTCTCTTACAGATGGGAGCTAACAATTCCAGCCTCACTCCTTTGAACTGTATCCTGAAAAACTGGGATAGATTTGATCCCCAGGGCTTAAAGAAGACACACCTGGTCTTCCTATGTGATACTGCATGGCCACGGTATCCATTGGAGGACGGCGAACGGTGGCCAGTTGGAGGGTCTCTTAAGTATAACACTGTTCTACAATTAGACAGGTTCTGTAAGGAACAAGGGAAATGGGTAGAAGTAGCATATGTGTTGCCCTTTTTCTCTCTGCGAAATATGCCAGACTTATGTCCTAAGGGTATAGATTTGGGTGTGAAACCTTCAGCTCCCCCCTATCCTCTTCCTTTGCCCCCGTACCTGGGACTCCAAACTGGGATTCAAACTGCCCACATGGAGGTCCAAACAACTCCTGTCTCAGTACGACCTCAGACTACTCTGGTTTCAGTAGAAACTCAGACCATCGAAGTAAGAGATGAGATGGAGGACAGGAGACAAAGAGAAGAAGAAAAACAGGTTTCTCCAATCTATCCCTGAGATCATATGCGCAGAGCAGCCAGAGAGACTGAGGAACAGCCACACAAGCTGTTGTCTCTTTATGAAACACCCACCAGGAGAAATAGTCTGTGAGAGTTAATAAGCCTTTTTCTTATCAAGAAATACAAAGAATCAAGGAGGATCTGGGAGACTATTTAGAGGACCCAGAAAAATATATTAGAGCTTTTAAAGGTGTTACTCTGCTTTATGACCTCACTTGGAAGGATGTGATGTATATCTTGGGACAAACGCTGACTCCTGAGTCAAAGACTCGAGTTTTGGGAAAAGCGGTTGCTTATGGAGATGAGTGGCTTGGTAATGAATCAGTAGGGAAGAGGGAGAACAAGATAGCGGCCCTCCCCACTGGGAATCAGGCAGTCCCAACTATAGAACCAGACTGGGACTACAACACAGCTAAAGGAAGATGGGATCAGAGTCATTTTGTTAGATGTATTCTTGAAGGACTTAGGCAGGCGCGTTCTAAGCCTTTAAACTATGGCAAATTGGCAGATACAGAACAGGAGGAGAAAGAAGCTCCTGGTAAATTCCTAGATAGACTGAAAGAAGGCCTTCGCAGATTCACTGAGATTGATCCCGAAAGTGAAGAGGGAAAAGTGATCTTAAAAGATAGATTTCTTACTCAGTCGGCTCCAGATATCCGCCGTAAGCTATTAAAACAGGCGTATGGACCAAATCAGTCTTTAGATACTCTGTTACAACTGGCTCAGACAGTCTATTATGGTAGGGAATATGAGGAAAAGAAAGAAAGGCAAAAAAAGACAAAGGAAAAGGCGGAAGCCTTCGCCATGGCTATGAAAAACGTTCTTAAACAGCCTGAGAAAAATGCCCAGAGGGGCCCAGGTGAAAAGGGATGGGCTTGCTACTGCTGTGGAAAGGAGGGGCACCTCAAGCGGGATTGCCCTCAGGCATCTAAGCCGCCCCCGGCTCCATGTCCGGTCTGCAAAGGACCACACTGGAAGAGAGACTGCCCCCAGAGGTGTAGGTCTCCAGGGTCGGACTCTCAAGACAATCAGGACTGAAGGTGCCCGGGGGTCCCCACACAAGCTCCTGTCCTAATTACACCTGAGGAACCCCGGGTATTAATAGTTGTGGGGGGCCAATCCGTCGATTTCCTTTTAGATACTGGGGCAACTTATTCTGTGCTTACTGAAGCCCCTGGCCCACTTTCTTCCCGATCCGCTTCCGTAATGGGACTGTCTGGACGAGCCAAAAGATATTATTTCAGTTATTCTTTATCTTGCAACTGGGATTCTGTGCTGTTTTCACACGAGTTTCTGATTGTGCCAGAATCTCCCTCACCCCTTTTGGGAAGGGATATACTGAGCAAGGTCCATGCCTCTGTTTTCATGAATATGGAGCCCTCCCTTTCTCTCCCTTTAGTTGAACAAAATGTAAATCCTAGAGTATGGGCTGATGGAAAATCTGTGGGTCGAGCACAAAATGCTATTCCTGTAGTTGTTAAGCTCAAAGACCCACACGTATTTCCACATAAGAAGCAGTATCCACTGAAACCTGAAGTTAAGGAAGGGTTAAAACCCATCATCGAAAATTTAAAGGAGCAGAGACTATTAATTCCCTGTAACAGTCCTTGCAACACTCCTATTTTGGGTATAAAGAAATCGAATGGTAAATGGAGACTAGTTCAAGACTTACGAATAATAAATGAGGCTGTAGTTCCTTTACACCCCGTGGTGCCTAATCCTTATACTCTATTGTCTGAAATTCCTGAACGGGCCAAATATTTCTCAGTAATTGATTTAAAGGATGCCTTCTATTCAGTGCCTTTGGCGGAAGAAAGTCAATTCCTATTTGCCTTTGAAGACCCTACGCAGCCAGCTTCTCAGTTAACCTGGACAGTTTTGCCCCAGGGATTTCGTGACAGTCCTCACTTATTCGGACAAAGTTTGTCACGAGATTTACAAAACTTTAATAGCTCTGAAACAGTGGTGTTACAATATGTAGATGGTATTTTGCTCTGTGCTGAGACAGAGGAAGCTTGTTCGCGAGCCTCAGAAGATTTCTTAAACTTTCTGGCAGGCTGTGGTTACAAGGCATCAAGAGAAAAGGCTCAGCTTTGTCAACAAGCGGTTAGATATCTGGGCCTAATCATATCAGAAGGGACTAGGGCCATAGGCCCTGAGAGAATTAAACCTATACTAAATCACCCCCTACCTATGACTTTAAGACAATTGAGAGGATTTTGGGGAATCACAGGTTACTGTCGCATTTGGATTCCGGGTTATGGGGAACTTGCTTGGCCTTTATATAAACTTATAGCTGAAACTCAGCAGGCCCAAACTGACAAACTGGTTTGGTCTCCAGAAACTCAAAAGGCTTTTAAGGTGCTTCAGACTGCTCTCCTGCAAGCTCCAGCTCTGAGCTTGCCCACAGGGTCAGAATTTAATTTGTTTGTCACTGAAAGAAAAGGTGTGGCATTGGGAGTTTTGACACAACCCCGAGGGCCTCACCAGCAACCTATTGCTTATCTAAGCAGAGAATTAGTTGTAGTTTCTTGTGGGTGGCCCCACTGCCTAAGAGTAATTGGGGCAGCGGCTTTATTAGCACCTGAAGCTTTAAAAATAATTAATGGACGAAACCTTACTGTACTGACTTCTCATGATGTGAGTGGAATCTTAAATTCTAAGGTTAATATTTGGATGACAGACAGTAGGCTTCTTAAGTATCAGTCATTGTTGTTAGAAGGACCAGTAACTAAGCTTAAAGTTTGTGGAAATTTAAATCCTGCCACTTTCCTTCCTGAGAAGGAAAATGAAACACCTGATCACGATTGTTCTCAATTCCTAACTTTAAACTATGCAGCTCGGGAGATCTAAAGGATACCCCATTAGACAATCCTGACATGGAAATATTTACAGATGGCAGTTCTTTTGTTCAGGATGGAAAGCGTAAAGCGGGTTATGCCGTGGTGACTGCTGAACAGGTTTTAGAAGCAAAATCTCTCCCCCAGGAAACTAGTGCTCAGTTAGCGGAGCTTGTGGCCCTGACCCGAGCTCTAGAGTTAAGCAAAGGGCAGCGGATGAGCCTGATAATCTATGTGAGTCTACTTCTGCTGACTCCAAATATCCTGAGTCTGCCATTGGATCCTCAAGACAATGTCTTCTTGTCCTGGGCTCACTCCTATGCTGCATTCCACAATCCGTCTAACTGCTGGGTCTGCGGAGCGCTCCCCTCTTTGTCAGTGGAAGGCTTCCCGTGGTGGACATCCCCACTTCAAGATAAAGACTTTCTCCAAGTCTGTGAATACCTTCGACAACAATCACGTGCGATGCCTCTTCTTCATCTGATGACATCTACTAACCCTAAAATGGACTGGTGCAACACTTTGTACTCTAACTATGGACATAATGTGACTTTTAATTTTGATTATACATTGTCTCGGTTCAATGACTATTTTGCTACATATAAGGAAAATAGGTCTAGATCTAATGGTTTTTTACCTGACATTTATCAAATATGGGATGAGGTTACATGGCTAACTCCTGAAAAAGGACATTTAATATCTACTGCCTCTATGTGCTGGGAACAAACAGAGCCATCCCCAAAAGTTAGCCAACAACTTAATTACAATGATTGGAAACAAATGGGATATTTGTCTCAGGAAACATGCAATGTAATCATTCCCGTGTTTTCCAATCCCAGTTCAGGTTCTCCCTTTGTCTGGCCAGGCACGAATTGGGACTGGATATCTCAGTCGCGCTGGCTTGCTCCAAACGGGACTTATTGGATATGTGGCTCTTACCTATGGGCATGGCTCCCCCCTGGTTGGATAGGGAGGTGCACCCTGGGTCTAGCCTTTACTCATGGCTTTATATTTTCAGAGCTTCCAGAAAAGCCTGCTAATTTACCCCACCTTAGAACTCGGTGGGCAAGGTCTGTATTTTATTGGTATGATTATTTGGCTGCAGCGTTTGTTCCCTCTTTGGGAACTACAGATGTTATGTTACGAGTGGATGCTTTGACTAATTTTACTCAACAGGCATTACAGGATTCTCAAAAGGCTATTTCAGCTCTTAATGCTGAACAAGCACAAATTAGAAAGGTGGTTTTACAAAACAGATTGGCTCTAGATATTCTGCCAGCTGCACAAGGAGGAACTTGTGCCATTATTCATACCCAATACTGTACATATATACCTGATATGAGCACGAATGTTACTCATTTTACTAACCACATGAACAAGATGATTAGGGCCATGGACACTCCTGAAGCCTCAATTGCTTCACTTTGGAAAACGTTAACTAATTCCCCATGGTGGACAACTATCTTAATTACAATAATTCTGGTTGTTTTGTTCTTGCTGTTTGCTCCCTGCATCTGTAATTGTATAACTGGATTTGTTTCTAGCCGCATGAAAGCTTTTAAGTTACAAATGGTTGCTCAAACTCCTGCTACTGCTGTAGCTTCCTCCAGCTACTATTTGGGGCCCCTGGATCAGATATCCTCAATATGAGGATTAGGAGAATATGTTGCCTCACCAATTTAGGGACAGCGCCCCTTATCAGCTTGGAAGCAGTTATGGAACGAGAACGACGCCCCTTTTCCCTAGGCAACATAATTCTCCTAAAAGAAAAGGGGGGAATGAGAGAGTCATTTCCTAGGCAGGTTGATAGGGAGTCTAGGGGTCCCCAAAGAGAGAGGGGTCTGGAATTCTCAAGGAGGAAAAAAGGACAAACTTTTTTTCTTTCTCCACATTCCTTAGGATTATATACCAATAATGTATCCTGCCTAAGGACAGTCTTTGGATTCAACCTTCTGTTATTTTAAAAAGTTAATTATGGGAGTATACCTGGTCTTTACAAGGATGTATCTTGCCTGAGGACAGTGTTATCTTAAAATGTAAATTATGGGAGTAGGTCGGAGGAGGTCTTTACAACCTCCAGACATTCTTTGGATTATATAACCTCATAATTAACACTAGCAAGCGGGTACTCTTTCTGCCCCCTTCTGATGCCTATGTCAGAAGCTTTCTCTATCTCCTTTATACTTTAATAAAACTTTACTACACAAAAGCTCTGAGCGATCAAGCCTCGTCTCTGGCCCCGGATTGAATTCTTCTCCTCCGGGGGCCAAGAATCCCGGTGTATTCGCATGATTCAACAACAACCTTTCATTAACAGCTTCCACGAAGCATCTCCAAACTCTCACAGTGTAGGAACATGGATAACATGATCCTCCCACTCCCCACCAAGTCCCATACCCACCCATCTTCAGTCTCCCTCACTGACCTGCAAATTGATCAGGTAGCTGAGAAAGTCTTTATCTTGGTCGCTGATGATGACAGAAACTTGAGGGTGGTTCATAATCTGCTTTAGGTTAAGGAGCCATATTAGCCACATACTAGGCCAAGAAGAGCCAGGAACATCAGCCCTAGTCTGGGGTGGAAGGACACTGGAACAGGCATCGTCAAGGATGCTGGAATACTCAAGGAGGAAAAAAGGACAAACTTTTTTGTGGCTTGCCCAGCCACCACGGTTGTCCTCAGGCCCTGCCATACCATCAGGCACGCTCATGGCTCTGGGTTCCTTGTGGTGTTCTGTATCTGAGGTGGTCTGCATTCCCCAAGAAGGGGCTGTTTCTGATCCCTACTCTTCTCCAGACTTGTGTATGCTGAGTAGTGGCATGTCATTGCTTACGTGGTCAAACAACTTGCAGTCGTTGTAACAAATCATGTCCGAAAGCAAAGGAGTTGGTGTGTGTTTGTGTATGTTTATGTGTGTGTGTGTGTGTGTGACTCCCATGTCAGTTATTTTTGGGATCATCCACATTTATAATAACTGTCTGCTGAGGCTGCTCTGGGGGTACTGACTCTGGTCATTCCTGACTTAGAGGCTTCGGAGCTGCTCCTCCTCAGATGCAGGCCTGAAGTAGACACACAAAGTCATGACTGCAACACTCACAGGTGAGGACCTGCCTGAACTCTACTCAGCTGTGCCTTTGGAGCCTGCCAATTGCCCAGTACCACACTTCCTTCAGGGTCCACCAGCACGCATCCTGCGCCCTCGCCCCCACCCATCCTCCTGCTCCTGCCCCTGCACCTCCTCCTCCTCCTGAGCAGCAGACCCCAAGGAGCAGCAGAAAGGATACCACTTTGACCCAGAAGCCAGGGATGCCCTGGATAATGGCACTCCTCTGAGCCAAGTCACACTTCCTCCTCTGATGGCTCTTGCACATGAACTAAACTTAGGCCCTGCAGTTTTTCTCATGGTCAGAGCTCAGTTCCACTTGCAGGGTGGCCAGAGCCCGAAGCGCATCTAGCGCCAGAAGTTCATTCAGGCCTCCCGGCCGTTGCTGGCCTTGTTCCTCTAATATCTTCTCATCCAAGTCTTGGGAGGACCCCTGTTGCTGCTTCTCATCAGCCAAAACCTCCACCTCCTCCATGATGTCTTCCACAAGCAGCTGGAACATCCGCCTGATCTGCGCCATGTCTCTGTCCACCAGGGCAGAGGTCCTGTCCAGCAGGTCCCCTGCTGCCTCCACACTGAAGAGAGTGGCATCTTCGCCTGGTGTGACAACTGGTGGCTGCAAGGTCGCAGCCATGCACAGCATCACAAGGGCAGGCTTCAGGGCCCCATCCCCATGAGCACCCGGGCTCACAATTAAGAAGGTCTGGGGTCCCAGGACACTCCGACATTCCTCTGACCACCTCTCATGCTCTTCTTGGCCCTGACCATGACCCCAGGCTGGGTCAGATATGAAAGGATGGGACATAAGAGCACCAAAGCAAGTGGTGTGCAATGGCGGCCCAGGCTGCAAAAAACCTGTGGGGCCAACTTGCTTTTTCGGGGTGGGGAGTGAGAGGCATGGTCGGGAGGCAGTGGCTGGTGTGTCTGTGGTGGACTGAGGCTGAAGAAAGGGGTGGTGGTCAGCCCAGGACGGGGTGAACAGGCTCTGGTACATCAGCCAAACAGGCACTGCCCTAGGCTGTGAGCCACGCACATGCTGCTGGCCCAAATCTAGACCAATGGCTGAGAGGGTACTGGACGGCACCCTTATGGACATGCCCCTAGACCGGAGGACATCTTCCGCGGTTCCTGGGCTCCAGCTCCACCACGTGGCCAGATTCTGCTTTAGGGAGATAGCAGATTTTGCATCTGCCGCTACCCCAGGTGCTGTCATTGACCTGCATTTGGAAATTTCAACCACGGGTTCCTGCTCCGCAATCTGAACAACACACTCCTGTGTCCCACAGGACCTTCAATAACCGAGAGCTCTCCCTGAGTATCCAAATGATAGACAGGGGCTCCAAGTGGCTGGACACTTTTCTCCATGGGACAGAGTACCTGTTGCTGTCCAGATGCTAGCGGAGTGGGGAAAAACCCGACGGTTTGCAACAGTTGATCCCCATTGTTCAGGGACACCAGAGCCTTAGGGTACAGAGCTCACTCTGTGTCTCTTTATCTCTGCTTCTGGCATAGCACTGTTTTGGGCAATCCTTCTATGTATGTACCAGGGCTGGTGTATATGAGTCTCTGTCTCTTTAAGTGGTGCTGTTCCCCTTTGCCACTGTCTGGACACCAGCACTCATACAAGAAGCTTATCCTTGCCGTGAAGGCAAGCCCTTCTCCTCCTGAGTGATTTGCACTAACCTGAGATCAGACTTTTTTTTTTTTAATGTATTTAAGAAAACAAGAGCTGCTTCTTGGAAAAACAAAATCAGAAACACTGATACAACTGTGGCAATCTAATAAGGGGAAGAGGAGGTTAATTCCAGTACTAGAAATGAGAAATGGAATGTGGTTCTGAAACGATAATGTTCAAATCTGAGTGGAATTACTTTTGTTTCAGGAAAGATCCAGTCAAGCAAAACCCTGGGGAATGAAAAGGAAGGAAAGAAAGAGGAAGAGAGTCAGGGGAAGAAAGGAAGAAAAGGAAAGGAAGGGAGAAAGATAGAAAAGGAAATGTCTCAACAGATATTGTAAACTTCCCAATAAAACAATTCTCTTTAAAATCTAAAAACAGAAATAGAAATTCATTAAGCCATATCCTCATTGCCCTTGATGGTACTAAGAACAAGAAAACCCATTTACACATCAGTGTTTAGAATTTGTGGCAAACACAATACGATTATGAAAAAAAAAATAGAAATATGCCATGTTATTTGTAAAAATATGGACAGCAGAAATATTTTTGTAAAAAACATTTTATTTCTATAAATAGTAATTTTACTTAGAATGTTTTGGCAACATTAATAAAACAATAAATTTTACCTGAAAGAACAAGCAAAGTAGACAAGGAATTCACAAAGGGCAATAACAAAATTGTGATCTTGACAGATATTCAATACATTTGTAAACAAAACAAAGTGTCATTGCCTGAAAAAAATACAGAGGTATCAACAGAAAAACAGAGGAAGCTCCTGAAAGAACTCAACTCACTATTAACTATATTTTATTTGCAGGCACAGAAACTGACTCAAGCTAATTCTAAGAAGCAAAGCCCTGATGTTATTATCTCTTCTCAGTGTGTGTGTGTGTGTGTGTGTGTGTGTGTGTGTGTGTGTGTGTGTAAAGTAGGAAATTTAGGCTGGAGAGGTAAGCAGAGAGTAGAGACTTAAAGTGCCTTTAAGGAGGAGGAGGAAATGGAGAGGGTTGAGGATTTCATTGTGTGATTTGAACAGCACTGGTGAAGCTCAAACAAGGGAGGTAGCAAGCCATGCAGGCCTAGGGGAAGAGCATTTCCAGAAGAACAGCAGTTGCAAAGTTTTTGGATTGGGAAGAAATGTATTTGCTTAAGGAAAAGCAAGGCCAGTGTTGTCAAAAACAGGGCACCAGTGGGGAAAATAGTAGAGTAAAACGACAGAGAATGGAAGAGAGGAAGTAGTCAGGGACCATATCACTGGGACCTTTTTATTTGGCAATAAATACAACTTGTACTCCTTAGGAGCATACTTCAGAGCAAACAACAGTAACTCTG
Organism: Bos taurus; assembly: GCF_002263795.3. Lineage (NCBI taxonomy): Eukaryota > Metazoa > Chordata > Mammalia > Artiodactyla > Bovidae > Bos > Bos taurus. The sequence continues at coordinate 28,862,275 of NC_082638.1, forward strand.
TTCAAAATACTAAGCAACAATAAAAACATATGAAGAAAACATTTCATATTTTTACTATAGAAATAGAATAAAGGAGATAAGAATGCAATGGTCTGTACATTTATTTATACATAGAGTTTTCACCTGAGACCAGGACACACACACACACACACACACACACACACACACACACACTTTATACACCTAAAAGTGGTTTAAGCTGACACTTTGCAAAGTGCTTTGGCCCAAGAAAATTAACTGGAAAGGCCTAGTAATATATTCAAAGTGCAAACCAATCAATCAAGCATTGAATAAATAAATACAATCTACTTGTATTTGAATTTACACTCAAGAAATTACCTAAAATGGAGACAATAGGCTTACTCTAGCTTAGTCATCTGTAGTCCTTCCTCTTCCGTTCTGAGATGGATGCTAATACCTTGGTGATTACCACTTTCCAGGGTTCTGTGAAAGCTTAGAGCATTTAAATAAATTGTGGAGGGGGAAAAATAGTGGGGAGAGACAAAGAGGAGGAGAAAGGAAGAGGAAATGGAGAGATTTCTCCTGGCATAGGTATACAGCCAGGATCCCAGTTTCCTTGAATGGTGCACAGAGATTGCTAGGTAACTGTGCCAGAAGTGGAGAAAGTATGGCATTCAACTCCAGGAGTAGACTCAACTCCAGGAACACACAGAGGAAGCCAAGTGTGCTGATGTTCAGGAACCAATATTTAGAGGGTACCCTGCAGGTCTGTGAAAGAGCTCTTGGAGACCGCAAGAAAAAAGGTTTCCACAAGTATAATCACAGACTAGATAGCTGGATAGAGTAGCGGAAGGATAATAATTCTATGACGTGATAATTACACAAATAAATGAGACAATTCCTGCACATCAGACGGTGTCAAGTAAGACTGAAAATCAGTATTAGTTTGATAAAATGGGAAATTACCCACACAAAGAATTAGCTGTTAACTGCAATACATTCGTGTTCAAGGCAAGATAAGATACAAAACTGAAATCTTCACATGTTCAACTAGGGTAAGATACATGTAACTGGAAAAGGTAAGGAAAAGTTCTATAGAGGGTTTAATCACCCTGGACCCTCTGTATCCACTACATTTACTATTCTCACACAACTCCATTGTAGCTTAAGGGTAAGAGAACTAAATTTAGCCCAATTCATAAACTGAACCGATTCCCTGTGTTTGATCCTTTTCAGTTAAAACTATGGGTCCAGTACAAATCAAACTGGATGTCAAGGCTTTTTTACTTGGGAATCTTAACTTGCTTTACTTTTGTGACTGAGACAGATATGGCTACTTCACTGTGGCTAAAGGCTAGCCAAATGGGAAAGGGGATGGAATGAATCAAATTCCCCTTTTGATCACTCAACAGGAGGTCCACAGGAACCAGGTCCCATTCTCTTAACTATCTCCGCTTCCCCAACTGCAGTCAATGATAACACAGGGCCTGCTTGATGCTTGCAGGGGCCTCTCACCAAACACAGGCATTTAAATGGTTGGCTTCCTTGAGATGTCCCTGGGCTAGGTAAAGACACTCTGAGACAGTGTTCCTTCTGCCTTGGCTCCATGCCTGGAGGGAATGCATACCTCTTCCTCCAATGGGACAAGAAGCCACAGCTCTGCATTGACTAAATCCCATGTCTGGTCCCAACTCACATCATAGCTTCTCCATCAACTTCTCCACACCAGGCTTTTGGAGCCAGGTTATCTTAGATCAGCACAACAGAGGCACTCCGGAGAGTTCAGCAGCACAAGGGAACATACAATAACAAAGCCATTCCAATCTGTCTATATAGTTAATATTGAGATAGTCAAGGCATGAAAACAGTTGAAAATTACGTTGCTAAAACACTCTACAGATTATACGTATAGCAGAGCTTTCAAACTTACAAATAACATGAAATACCAAAATAGGCTGTTACTTTTCCTTTCGCCACCTCTCTCGTTCTCTCTCTCTCTCACACACACACACGCACACATACTTTTTAGTGCTAAGACAACTGTATGAAAAACAGGTAATATATTTTTAAATAACATCTCAATATTCAAACAAAACTATACTTCATGTATTTAAAACAAAAACACATAAATTACGCATTGGTTTCTCTGTATTTATTATTGAATAATGCTATAGTTGAATTTTTTGTTTTTAATGGAGTTTATAACTTTGAAATACTTGCTTCAGACTTACTTAAAGTAGACTTAACCGGGTTTTTTTGACCTCCTACTTTTAGATTTGGGGGGTGATGGTTCAGAATCAGATGCGTTCACAGTAATGGATGCTACTTCCACCAATCCTGGTTGAAGGGGTTCCAGTGATACCTGAATAACAACTTTTGTTTCAGGAGGTAATCCTTCTAGCTGCTTAGGCTTCTTAAACATTTGATGACACTGGGTCTTGTGCTCCCTTTTCTCTTTACAAGTTAAAAATTGTAGCCGACATTTGGAACACTGGTGAAAACGCTTTGCCCAGTGCTGTTTATAATGACATATGTATAGTGCTTCAGTTTTAAAAATTTGGAGACAAAAGGGGCAAAGTAAATTCTTAGTGTTACCATGGTATGCTCTGAAATGTGCATCCACATCTGCAAAGAATGATGATCTGTAACTGCAAACCTGGCATACATAGGGCATTTCACCAGGCTTATGATTATCTTTCATGTGCTGTAAGAGAATCTGATCTGCCTCAAAGGACAATTCACAGATTTTACAGACTGTGCAGGGCTCCTGGGAAGTGTGGACACTTTCAATATGACACTGCAGCTGGAAGGGCGTAGGAAACTGGCGGTGGCAGTGCTGGCAGGTGGTGTGGTATTTCCAGCTGTCACCTCTCAGCCTCTCAAGTTCCAAATGGTGCTTCATGTGATTCATAAACTCAACATTTTTTAGAACCTTCAAGCAGCTGTGGCATTTAAAGGCTGTGTGAGTTTTTGGTTCTGGCTGCCCATCTCCTATATGCTGTCCATAGTAGAAGTCACGAAGTAACACAATCAGATTGCCTTCTGTGGGATCAGCAAACTTATTTTGACTTGATACACTTGGAAAGTCAGTTTTTGTCAATACATTTCCCCCTACAGGACTTACAGGCTTGCAATGAACATTGTCCTTTGGAAAAGCTGTTGGACAAGGTTCTCCACTCTGAACATGGCTTAATGAGTTATGAACACTGTCTGGTGTGCTTTGCTGAGTAGTCACTGTATGAAAAGTACCTGAAAGGGACAAAGCTAAAGAATGTTCTCCTATAACTCCATCACTGAGTGTAGGCCTTTTGGGACTTGTGCTATTTGTTTCAGAAGTGGAAAGTCGCTTTGATACACGAGGACTTTTATCCATATCTCCTGCAGAAACTGCTGTTTCTACTGGATGCTGCAATGAACTTGTGAAGGTAATCAAAGGAGAACATAACTCTGAAAAGCTATTAGGCATTATTTGTGGTGAAATATTTTTAGAATCCGCTTTGGACAAAGGCTCAATAATAATAGGACTATCTGTTGATCTTGATTCAGAGACAGAAAGTGGCAAGACAGTCTTTGCTTCTGATGTAGGAGTCACATGACTAACAGGCTGTAATTTCTGAGCATTATCTTTCCTGAAGTGACCATACCTATTTCTCCTTGAACAAGAACCTGGGGTAACTCTGTTCAGTATGTTTGAAATGACTGGTTTTGAATTTGAGGTCATCCCAACAAAGATCACATCATCATCCTCATGTACATGTTCCACTCCAACCAAGATGAGTTCAGCATCTTCATCATTTACTAGTTTGGTTTCTCCCTCGCTTTTCTGTGGTTCTGGCTCTTGTTCTTCTTCACATGACATCCATGGTGGTTCCATATTTTAAATACTTTTTTGTTCTTGGAGGGTGTGACCACAAGTCCCAGTGCTTCCTTTAAATAAACTGCCACCTAGGTATAAATATACTACATATTAGTTAAGTACAGAAAAATGTGCTATTTGGTTATCTCCAAAACTCTATGGTAGTTATAAACACCCTTATCTTACAAATAAAGATACTGAGCATCAAAGAGACTAAATGAAAGATGAATAACCTATGACTACAAGTCTACATGACTCAAGAATAATAGCTTTGTTCCATGTTGATTTTAATCTCTTCTAAGTAAAAAAAAAAGAAAGAAAAAGAAAAAACCGAATACCACCACTGATCATTAGGAGAAATCACATGTAAAGCACGAGTATTTTTACAACTGCACTATTGTACAGTGTTTAGAAACATGGACTTTGGAGTCAAAGAAGATTAAGCTGGAATTCTAAGTTAATCACACACCAGCTGCATCTTTTTGGGCAAATTTATAACTTTTAAATGTGTTTCCGCACCTTAAAGACAAACATGCTTATTTCTTAGACTTAAGGTTAAGCTCTTTTTAAAAAGCGTCAGCTATTTAATGGCATCTTGTTTTGTAGTAAAATTGGAAAAAAAGTTATCTTAAATGCACATTACAACTGATTCACACATACTAATTTCATAAATGTTAATACAGAAAATAGGTAGCAAATTCAAATATAAAGTATCTATACACAGTTAACAAACAGCATAATTCAATGTCAAGCACTTAACACAGGCCTAGAAAATTGAGAATGAACTCTCTTGATAATCTCACCCCCAAAGCCACACTTACACATCCTAAATTTCTTCCTCTAATCCTGACTAAACTTAAATCCAACAATGCTTCATCCTTCATTCCACATTTCTCTTCCCCACATATCAGGCAAAGTCATGACAGTATTTCACTAATACCAATATCAGACAGAGACATCAAACACACACACACACACACACACACACACACACACACACACACACACACACACACAACGGATATTCTGTATGAATACAGATGCAAGAGTCCTCAACAAAATACTTGCAAACAAAACCTAACAACATATAAAAAAGATTATATACCATGATCACGTGGGATTTATGGAGGTATGCAAAGTTGGTTCATTATATGAAAGTCAATCGACATTATGCCATTTTAACACAATAAAGGACAAAAAACACATCTGCCTGCAGAAAAAGCATTTCCCTGAATCTAGCACCTTTTCATAATAGGGGTTAAAGTAAACCACTTAATAACTAAGAACAGAAGAGAACTTTCTCAAAGGGTACCTGTAAACGACCCACAGCTAAATCATACTTAATAATGAAACACTGAAAGCTTTCCCTATAAGATTGGGAACAACATAAGGAAGTCTATTCCACACTTTGGTTCAATATTATACTGGCAGTTCTATAACCAGAGCAATCAGGTAAGAAAAAGGAATTGTTGTTGTTGCTTAAAACAAACAAACAAACAAACAAAAAAACAGCCTTCAGAATGGAAAGGAAAAAGTCAAAGTATATTGGAGATACCATACTTTTATATATAGAAAATCCCAAAGAAACCACAGGTATTAGAATTAATAAAAAGCTTGAAGAATATAAGATAAATATTTTAAAAGTCAATCACATTTCTATACAGTAGCAACAAATGTTCTGAAAATGAAGTCAAGTAAACACTTGACTCTACATTAGCATTAAAAATAATACTTAGGATGTCAGAAAGAGAAAGACAAATATCATATGGTATCACTTACATGTGGACTATAAACTATAACACAAATGAACTTATCTGTGAAACAGAAACAGACTCACAGACATAGTGAGCAGACTATGTGATTACCAAGAGAGGAAGGGTGGGGGAGGCATAGATTGGGAGCTGGTGACTAGCAGATGCAAACTATAATGTTAATATATAGAATAGATAAAAAAAGATCCTACTGTGTAGCACAAGGAACTATATTCATAATTTGTGATAAACAGTAATGGGAAAGGATATGAAAAAAATTGTTCGTGCATGTGTGTGTGTTTACATATGAAGGAAAGGAAAGGTAAAAGGAAGGAAAGGAAAGGAAAACTCTTGGCAAGTATGTACAGAAACTGGACCTTGTGTGTTATGGATAGATTTTAAAATGGTGCAACTGCTACAGAAAACAGTCTAAAGCCTCCTCAAAAAATTAAAAATAGAACTACCACATGATTCATCAATTCCACTTCTGAATATAAATTCAAAAGAAGTTAACATGGGGTCTTGAGATATTTGCATAGCCATGCTCAAAGCATCCCTAATCACAACAACTAAGAGGTGGAAGCATCTAAACATCTATCAAATGTGATACATACATATAATGGAACATTATTAAGCCATATAAAGGAAATTCTGCCCCAAGCTACAACTTCATGATCACTTAAGACATCAAGCCAAAGGAAATAAGCCAGTCATAAAAAAGACAAAAGTGTATGTTTCCACTTATACGAAATATCTAATATAGTCAAGCAATAGAAAGGAACAAAGTGGAATGATGGAGTCCAGGGTCCATGGAAACAGGGAAGAAAAGAGGAGTTGTTGTTTAATGGGACAGGTGATGGGTACAGAGTTTCAATTTTGCAAGATGAAAAGGTGTAGAGATCTATTTCATAGCAATGTGATAAGGAATTCCATGATATTTCAGAGGTTAGGACTCCAAACTTTCCTATTAGGGGCCTGGGTATGATTCTCAACCAGGAAACTGTCATTTAAGCTGCATAGAACAGCTAAAAAAATGACAACAACAACAACAAAACAACACTGTGACTCTGTGTGTGTGTGTGTGTGTGTGTGTGTACTTGTGTGAGTTGCTCAGTCGTGTATGACTCATTGTGTCCCCATGGACTGTAGCCCACCAGGCTCCTTTGTCGATGGGATTCTCCAGGCAAGAATACTGGAGTGGGCTGCCATTTCTTTCTCCAAAAAGGCTGATGAAATTGTGTGAAATACTTAGCACGTAAAAATGGTTAAACTGGTAAAAATTTAAGTTAGATGTTTGGTTTTTTTACAACAATTAAAAAAAAATCTAACAACCAGGAAAATAATTTGAATGGACTTTTCACCAAATATGATATGCAAATGGCCAACAATCACAAAAAATACTGCTTAACATGATTGAAAGTGAAAGAAAGTGAAGTCACTCAGTCATGTCCGACTCTTTGTGACCCCATGGATGGTAGCCTATAACGCTCCTCCATCCATGGGATTTTCCAGGCAAGAATGCTGGAGTGGATTGTCATTTCCTTCTCCAGAGGATCTTCCCAACCCAGGAATCGAACCCAGGTCTCCTGCATTGCAGGCAGACATCTTACCTTCTGAGCCACCAAGGAAGCCCGTAACAAAATGTAAATCAGTCTCAGTGAGATACTACTTCACACCTATTAGGTTGCTGCTGCTGCTAAGTCGCTTCAGTCCTGTCTGACTCTGTGCGACCCCATAGACGGCAGCCCACCAGGCTCCCCTGTCCCTGGGATTCTCCAGGTAAGAACACTTGAGTGGGTTGTCATTTCCTTCTCCGATGCATGAAAGTGAAAAGTGAAAGTGAAGTCGCTCAGCCGTGTCTGACTCTTAGTGACCCCATGGACTGTAGCCCACCAGGCTACTCCATCCATGGGATTTTCCAGGCAAGAGTACTGGAGTGGGATGCCATTGCCTTCTCCTACCATTAGGTTGGCTGTAATCAAAAAGAGGAATAATAACAAGTGCTGCAGAGGATGTGGAGAAAAGGAATCTTCATATATTGTTGATGTAATTGCTGTAAAATAGTACAATCACTTTGGAAAAGTGGTTTGTCAGTACCTCAAAAATTAATATAGAGTAGCCATATGATCCAGAAATTTCACTCTTTTGTATATATCCATAAAAAATGAAAATGTTGAGTCCATGCAAAAACAGTGTTCACAGCAACATTATTCACAATAGCCACAAAGAATACACCATCCAAATATTATCCATTAGTTGATGAATGGATAAATAAATGGTGGTATATGCTCACAATGGACTACAGGTAAGCCACATACCATATTGATATACCATATTCAGCCATAAAAAAAAAAATGTGCTGCTATACAGCCAAGAAATGGATGAATCTTGAAAATACACAAACTAGGGGACTTTCCTGGAGATCCAGTGTTTAAGACTCTGCACAGGTTCCATTCCTGGGCTAGGAACTAAGATCCCACATGCCACATAGCTAGATAAATAAATATTTGAAAAGAAAACATGGCATCTGAATAAAGCCAGACACAAAGGTCACACATTGTATCTGGAAGAACTTTACATAGAAGAGAAGCAGGAAAGACAAGCATTCTATAATCCAAATGAAACATTTTTTTTCCCCAGGGAGGAGGAAATGAACTGCTCTAATAAAGGCTGCCAATAAATTAAATAAAATAACAACCTCAGGCTCTACTACAAAGCCACAATCATCAAGACAATATGGTACTGGCACAGAGACAGAAATATAGATCAATGGAAAAAAAACCAGAAAGCCCAGAGGTAAACCCACACACCTATGGACACCTTATCTTTGACAAAGGAGGCAAGAATATACAATGGAGAAAAGACGATCTCTTTAACAAGTGGTGCTGGAAAACTTGTCAATCACTTGTAAAAGAATGAAAGCAGAACACTTTTTGGAGAAGGCAATGGCACCTGACTCCAGTACTCTTGCCTGGAAAATACCATGGACAGAGGAGCCTTGAAGGCTGCAGTTCATGGGGTCGCTAAGGGTCAGCCATGACTGAGTGATTTCACTTTCACTTTTCACTTTCATGCACTGGAGAAGAAAATGGCAACCAACTCCAGTGTTCTTGCCTGGAGAATCCCAGGGCCTGTGGAGCTTGGTGGGCTGCCGTCTATGGGGTCGCACAGAGTCGGACACGACTGAAGTGACTTAGCAGCAGTAGCAGAACACTTTTTAACACCATACACAAAAATAAACTCAAAATGGATTAAAGATCTAAACATAAGACCAGAAATTATAAAACTCCTAGAGGAGAACATAGGCAAAACACTCTCCGACATACATCACAGCAGGATCCTCTATGACTCACCTCCTAGAGTATTGGAAATAACAGCAAAAATAAACAAATGGGACCTAATTAAACGTAAAAGCTTCTGCACCACAAAGGAACTATTAGGAAGGTAAAAAGACAGGCTTCAGAATGGGAGAAAATAATAGCAAATGTAGCAACTGAAAAACAGCTAATCTCAAAAATATACAAGCAACTCCTGCAGCTCAATTCCAGAAAAATAAACAACCCAATCAAAAATGGGCCAAAGAACTAAATATACATTTCTCCAAAGAAGACATACAGATGGCTAACAAACACATGAAAAAATGCTCAACAATCACTCATTATCAGAGAAATGCAAATCAAAATCCACAATGAGGTACCATGTTATGCCAGTCAGAATGACTGCAATTCAAAAGTCTACAAGCAATACATGCTGGAGAGGGTGTGGAGAAAAGGGAACCCTCCTACACTATTGATGGGAATGCAAATTAATACAGCCACTATGGAGAACAGTGTGGAGATTCCTTAAAAAAAATAAGAAAAAAAAAAAAACCTGGAAATAGAACTGCCATACAACCCAGTGATCCCACTGCTGGGCACACACACTGAGGAAACCAGAATTGAAAGAGACATGTGTACCCCAATGTTCATCGCAGCACTGTTTCTAATAGCCAGGACATGGAAGCAGCCTAGATGACCATCAGCAGATGAATGAATCAGAAAGCCATGGTACGTATAAACAATGGAGTATTACTCAGCCATTTAAAAGAATACATTTGAATCAGTTCTAATGAGGTGAATTAAACTGGAGCCTATTATAAAGACTGAAGTAAGCCAGAAAGAAAAACACCAATACAGTATACTAACACATATATATGGAATTTAGAATGATGTAACAACAACACTGTATGCAAGACAGCAAAAGAGACACAGATGTATAGTGTTTTGGACTGTGTGGGAGAGGGAGGGGAGAATGATTTGGGAGAATGGCATTAAAACATGTATAATATCATATTCGAAATGAATCACCAGTCCAGGTTGAATGCAGGATACAGGAGGCTTGGGGCTGCTGCACTGGGATGACCCAGAGGAATGGTATGGGGTGGGAGGTGGGAGGAGGGTTCAGGATGGGGAATACGTGTACACCCATGACGGGTTCATGTTGATATGGCAAAACCAATACAATATTGTAAATTTAAAATAATAATAATAATAATAAAAATTTTTAAAAATAAAAAAAATAAAAATTGACCACTGAGTTAAACATTTGGAATTCACTGGTGACCTTGACAAGAGTGGATTTAAAGGAAAATGAGAGAAATGGAGATAAAAAATTCTACAAACAACTCTGCAGAAGTCCATAATAAGAAAACATAAAATAAAAAAAAGCAGAAGCAGGATGTGTCACAAAAGACAAATTTTTAATGAGAGGTGACATTATAGTCAGTCTGTTTGCTGATGGGAACCATCCAGAGAAACAGAAAAATTAATCCAGGACAAAGAAGAGACTTGCTAGAATATCACTGAATAAACAAGAATTGAGTAGAAAATGGCAACCCACACCAGTACTCTTGCCTGGAAAATCCCATGGACGGAGGAGCCTGGTAGGCCACAGTCCTGGGGTTTTCGAAGAGTCAGACAGGGCTAAGAGACTTCACTTTCACTTTTCACTCTCAGGAATTGGAGAAGGAAATGCCAACCCACTCCAGTGTTCTTGCCTGGAGAATCCCAGGGCTGGGGGACCCTGGTGGGCTGCTGTCTATGGGATTGCACAGAGTCAGACATGACTGAAGTGACTTAGCAGCAGAAGCAGCAGCACACAAGAAGTGAACACAAGCCAAATAATTTGCTCACAGTAACAAGACTGAGATCATATGCAGAAAGGCTGTCATGGTGGATTAATGGGTATGGTCACCAGCCTTCAAGATGACCCTGTGAATCACATGTCCTGATATTCCCACCCCTATGTAGTTCTCTCTCAAACTATCACAGGGTTGACCTGTGAGACTAAGCAAATACAGAAGTGAAGATGTGTAACGTCTGAAAAAAGACTGCACTTTATCATGGATGCAAGTTCTTTCCTGAATCACTCATTCTGGGAAAAGACAGCAGCCTCCACACGAGCAGCCCCTTGGAGAGGCCCACAGAAGGAGGAACTGAGGCCTCATGAGTACAGCCAAGTAAGAGAACTTACATTCAATAAGCCAAGTTTTCAGAGGTTGCCAAACCAGATAAAAGCTTGACTACCACCTCAGGAGGGACCCTGAGGCTAAACTACCCAACTGGATTCTAGACCAATAGATATCAAGTGTAAGTTTTTTCAAACTATTCAATTTTGAGATAATATGTACAACACAAACAGTTCGAGGTATAATATCATTCACATCATACTTACACACAGAAGAGTTCTCCTATAAATATGGTAAAACTTAAAAAACACAAAACAAACCAAAACACCTAAAAACAGGAGTTGCCTGGCAGTCCAGTGGTTTGATTAGGACTCAGCCCTCTCACTGCCAGGATCCTGTGTTCGATCCCTGGTTGGGGAACTAATATCCTATGAAGCCACATGTTGTGATCAAAACCAAACATGCTGTCAAGTTCAAAGCTGTACCAGCAATAGATAACTATGCAACAGAGCTGTAGGCACAAGTTGCTGGGCATAAAGCTACCTATCATCTTGTTTACTGGCATGAAATGAACTCAGATGCTCCCCCACCCCCATCCAGTGGAGTTCAATTACTTAATGAAATAAAGCTCTTACAGGTGCAAAAATGAGCAAGTAATCCCATGTAAACATGTTAAATCACAACACATTTTCTCTGAATGAACCACTTTATTCATTTGGCCACGCTGCTTGGCTTGTGGGGTCCCAGTTCCCTGACCAGAAGTTAAATCCAGACCACTGCAGTGAAAGCCAAGAATCCTAATCTCCAGGCCACAAGGGAATTCCCATACCTTCATTACTTTGCTTTTGTAGCTAAAACCTTAGGATATGTGCATTGCCCCATTTTAGCCTCACCAAGTGGTAGGAGTCAGCTCTACACAGCTTAAAACCCATGGTGCTCTTACTTTTTTTTTCTTTCAAGAATGCAGGAGAAAGCAAGCCAGTAGCCTCCCTGCCTGCTTTTAATGTTTCAACTCAGAGAGCTTCAGAGTGACCTGAAACCATGATTGCCCTGAAGTCACCACCCGCAATCAGGGTCAGCTAATCCCCAGGAGAACTCTCTCTCCACAGCAACATGTCAGCCCATGAATGAAAGGAGAAAAACGGAAGGCAAGAAAGACACAACTTTGTTCCTTATTGTAAAAATGTCTGTCACCTTACCTCAGGGGCACATTGAAAACCTGAGTGCCCTTCCCAGGCAGGAGAAGGTCACATCCTGGGGTCGGGCAGAGGGAAAGGTCAGGGTGAGTCACCTCTTCCTGAAACATTCTATCCCCCAGGCCCTACCTGGTCCTACCCTACAGATGCTGACCAGGTGTCTCACACTCAACCAGAGCAAGTGATTGAACTCCTCTTCCCTGAGCTTCTTCCTCCCACCTCCCTTCTCTCAGTAACAAACAAACAAACAAACAAATACCTCATCTGCCACCTTTCCGAACCAAAGGCCTGAATCTCGGGGCCCCCAGGGACAGGGGCAGCCCTGGAGTCCGAGGAGAGGCAGAGCAAACAGGAAAACGACCAAAGCGCCGCGGCAGTGGAGAGGCCACTAGATTGATTTTTTTTTTTTTTTTTTGCTGTGCCCGCCTGACTGTGTCTGGTTGCAGAACCGGGTTGGGCCCGAGTCATAAACCCGCGTGAAGATTTGTATATGTGTGTGTGTTTAAATATATTAAGTTCCACAGGAGACCTGGGAGGGGCGGGGGGCTGGGGGCATGACAGGCCCTTTCCGCGAGCTGGCTTGTCCCACCCCTAGGACAGGAAGGCTGCTGGAGAGCTGCTCCCACCCAGACTAGAGAGGGGAGAGGGCGAAAGGGGCCTGGGGCCTGTAGGCCCGGCCTCAAGCTCCCTTGGCCCTCAGAGGCCGTCCCGCCGAGCAAGGCCCCGCCAGATTGGGGATCTGAGAAACCCTTCCCTGGGCACTCTGGCACCGCTTTGGCCGCACCAGGCCCCAGTCCTTACCGGTCCCCGTGGGCGGCGATGCCAGAACTGCCGGCAGCTCACCTGCACCTAAACAGTCCCTGGGTTAAGTCTGAGGAGGCAGGCCCGAGGGAACAATGCCTCCTCAGGCCTGGGACGCCGCTTCAACTGCCGGCGTGTCCGCTGCCAAGGACGATTGGTTGCCAGGTGTTGACGCCTGCAATCGGATTGGCCGCTAGGCCGAGTTCCGCGCATGCGCGCGCGGTGGCCCCCTCTGGAGGCAACTGCTGGGGGCGTAGTCAGGCTGAACCTGAATCTGAAGTGTCTTGGGTCTGTCAAGATTGCGCAGCTCACCAAAGGGGAAAAAAGAAAATAGATTGCACAGTCGCCAGGGCACAGGGCTGAGAACGACCTCCGAGTCTACCAGGGGACTTCAATGATGGTGTCTAGCACTCACAGCCCTCAGGGGTGACCTGCCCCTTGCTTAAGAAACTTGACCTTGACCGTACACCTGGATCTTGAAGCCCCTTCTCTTGGAATTCCATTTTGCTCAATGCAGGGCAGCCTGCCCCCGATTTTGCACAGCTAGAGTGAGCTGAGCCGAGAAGACAACGGCAACCCACTCCAGTACTCTTGCCTGGAAAATCCCATGGACGGAGGAGCCTGGTAGGCTGCAGCGCATGCGGTCGCTAAGAGTCGGGCACGACTGAGCGATTTCACTTTCACTTTTCACTTTCATGCATTGGAGAAGGGAAGGGCAACCCACTCCAGTATTCCTGCCTGGAGAATGCCAGGGACAGAGGAGCCTAGTGGGCTGCTGTCTATGGGGTCGCACAGAGTCAGACGGGACTGAAGCGACTTAGCAGCAGCCTAGTGAGCTGAGAATGAGCTTTACTTCTTTTTCTTTTTCTTTTTTTTTTAATTTTAGAGCCTACACTTTTTAATGGCTGAGGAAAACCGAAAGCATATTATTTTCTGACGTGAAAATTGTGTGAAGTTCAATTTTTGGTGTCCTTAAAGTTGAAACAGGGACTTGCCAGTTCCTTTGGTTATTGTCTATGACTGAAAACTTGATCAATCGTCAAAGATCATATTCGCAAAGCCTAAAATAGTTCTTTTTGGGCCCTTTACAGAGTCTTTTTAAAATGCTCTGTTCTGCTGGAAGTCTCCTAGTAGTCATATGGGGGAATAAAGTCTTGGTTTTGTTACAATATTTTCTTCTCTATTATATTCATTTTTCATTCTTTATTAATTGCATTCCTTCTTATCGCTATAAGTTTGTTCTGTTGCGCATCTTTACAACTTTTTGAGATAGTTATTTGTAACTCTCATTTCTCTTATATGTAATGCTATAAGTTTACTTTAATTTGTTGTTGTTGTTGTTCAGTCTGTCAATCATGTAGGACTCTTTGCAACCCCATGCACTGCACGCAGCACACCAGGCTTCGCTGTCCTTCACTATCTCCTGGAGTTTGCTCAGACTCATGTCCATTTAGTTGGTGATACTATCCAACCATCTCATCCTTTGCTGCCCACTTCTTCCTGCCCTCAGTCTTTCCCAGCATCAAGGTCTTTTCCAATGAGTTGGCTTTTCACATCAGGTGGCCAAACTATTGGATCTTCAGCTTCAGCATCAGTCCTTCCAGTGAATATTCAGAGTTGATTTCCTTTACGATTGACTGCTGAATCTTGCTGTCCAAGGGACTCTCAAGAGTCTTCGCCAACACCACAGATCAAGAGCATCAATTCTTTGGCACTCAGCCTTCTTTATGATCCAACTGTCACATCCATACATGACTGCTGGAAAAACCATAGCTGTGACCAGATGGACTTTGTCAGCAAAGTAATGTCTCTGTGTTTTAATATGCTGTCCAGGTTTGTCATAGCTTTTCTTCCAAGGAGCAAATATCTTTTAATTCCGTGGCTGCAGTCACCACCCACAATCATTTTGGACCCCAGGAAAATAAAGTCTGTCACTGTTTCCATCGTTTCTCCATACAACTTTAACTGTGTCTCACAATTTTTGCTGCATAGTTTGTTCATTATCATTCACTTCAAGTATATCCTAATATTCTCTTCTTAAGACAAAGATTATATATTGTATGGGCTTCCCTGGTACCTCAACTGGGAAAGAACTTTCCAGCCAATGCAGGAGACACAAGAGGCCTGGGTTCGATCCTGGGTCAGGAAGATTCCCCTGGAGAAAATAATGGCAATCTGCTCCAGTAGTCTTGCCTGAAAATTCCATGGAGATATATATTATGGATTAATGTAGTTAGTGATATTTCCCAAATGAATGGCATTTTAAAAGATGTTTCTTTGTCAATTTCTCATGATTGCATATGGTCAGATCACACAATATAAATATTATTGATCCTTTGTATTTGAAGATTTCAATTCAGTTAAGTGTACCATACTTTAGATTTCCATTCCAGTGAAGTCAAAATGAAGAGGGTGTGATGTAGACAAAATACTTGCAATGTCTAAAATATATATCTGTGAAATGACCTCCATTAAGCCTCACAATTATTCCAGCATCTTTCAGTAGGGTACCTTTAACTAAGTTCCAGGTTTTATGCAAATTTTACCAGCTTTTCCAAAAATGTTCTTTTCCAGTTTCATATTCCCATACAGGATACTGAACTGCATGAGGATATATAGCCAAAAGCTACAGATACCTCCCTTAGTTTACTCTGGTCTATAGCAGTTTCCTAAACTTTCCTTGCTTTACATGACTTTTGACAATTCTCAGGAGTCCTTCAGGGACAGGCATTTTGCACAATGACTCTCAATATGGGTTTGATATGTTTCTCCTGGTTGCACTGGGGTTTATATATTTTTAGAACTATACCTCCAAGGCAAAATATCTTTCTTATCACTTCCCATCAAGGATTCATACTATCAATATGACTTACCACTAGTTCCTCTGCTATAAAGTTATCTCCTTCCCTCTGACATATTCTGTTCTTTAGAAACAAGTTGCTAAACCCAGCCTACACTTGGGGAGGGGCATGGACTCTCATCTTGAGGAAAATATCTAAGAGAAACACAAGTTACTGAGTATACAAATTAATTGAAACTCATTTATAAGGAAGATCTTGTTCTTCTAGCCATATCTTTTCATTTTAAATTAATTTAATTAAATTAAAGTAAAGACTTAAGAGGTTTCCCAGGTGGTGCTAGTGGTAAAGAACTTGCCTCCCAATGCAGGAGATGTAAAAGACACCCAGGTTCAGGAAGATCCCCTGGAAAGGGAAATGGCGACCCCTGCCCATATTATTGCCTGGGTAATCCCATGGAGAGAGGAGCCTGGCAGGCTACACTGATGAGGTCACAAAGAGTCAGACAGGACTGAAGCTGCTGAACACACACAAAGATTTAATACCTCAGTCACACTAGCTACATTTTAACATCTCCAAAGTGGCATATTAGACAAGGACATAGAAAACATATTCATTGAGAATTCCCTAGTGATCTGGTTGTTAGGGCTTTGTGCTTCCACTGCAGGGAGCAGAGATTCCATCCCTGGTTGAAGATCTAAATCCCTTAATCCTCACAGCAAAGCCAAAAAAAAAAAAAATCCTACCAGGTGAACACTCCATCTGAAAATTCAGATAAAGGATATAAACAGGTAACCTCAGAGAAGAGAAACATACGCATTTATATATGTGAAAAGCTTGTTGTCCTTATTAGGGCATACATGTAACAATTATTTAAAAGTTTTCTATTGCTGCAGAAACTTCTGGGAATAGCACTGACTTAGATCATTGTTTTGCCAACCTTTCTTCTTTTCAAATGTAATGCACATTAACACATGAAACTGCTTTATCTCCATCTCAAAAATTTTCTGTTTTCAATATCATTCAGCTTAAGTATTTTATTTTTCCCATAACAATTTCTCTCAGGACCAGTAAGTTATTCAGGTTCAGAAGCAGGAGTAGGAGGAGCCTAAACCACAATATTAAAGAAGCTTGTGAGTTACAGATGGAGAAGGTAATGGCACCCCACTCCAGTACTCTTGCCTGGAAAACCCCATGCTCAGAGGAGCCTAGTAGGCTGCAGTCCATGGGATCCCTAAGAATCTGACATGACTGAGCAACTTCACTTTCACTTTTCTCTTTCATGCATTGGAGAAGGAAATGGCAACCCACTCCAGTGTTCCCAGGGATGGGGGAACCTGGTGGGCTGTGCGACCTATGGGGTTGCACAGAGTCAAACACGACTGAAGTGACTTAGAAGCAGTAGTGAATTACAGAGGTGCCACTTTTGCACTTTGGGTTCCTGGCAATCCTTAATCTATCCTCAGCCTGGGTGAAGTTATATTGCTTCATTTTCAAACTTTGGGAGTTATTTCCTCCGTATTTATCTTTCTAGGTTTTTGTTTGGCCATGCCATGGAACCTGTGGGATCTTAGTTCCATAACCAGGGTGTTGAACCCTGGCCATTGGCAGTGAAAGCATCAAGTCCTAACCACTGAACCACCAGGGAATTCTCATATCTTTTTCTTTCTTTCTTTCAAATATTTATTCATTTACTTGGCTGTGCTTGGTTTTAGTTCCAGCACAAGGACTCTTCAGTCTTCACTGTAGCATGTGGGAGGCAGGATTTTTAACTGTCACATGCAGTATTTCTAGCAGCAGTATGTGGGATCTAATGCCCTGACCAGGGAATGAATTTGGACTCCCTAATTGGGGAGCACTGAGTCTTACTACTGGACTACAGAGATGTCCTTCCCATGGTCAAACCCAGGTCTCCCACATTACAAGTGAATTCCTTACTGTCTGAGCCACTGTAGCTTTGACTATAACAACTTTGGTCAGCAGAGTGATGCCTTTGCTTTTTTTTGATGCTATCTATGTTTGTCATAGCTTTTCTTCCAAGGAGCTAGCTACTTTTAATTTTGTGGTTACATTCACCATCCACAGTGATTTTGGAGTTCAAGAAAATAAGATCTGCTGTTATTTTCACTTTTTCTCCATTTGTTTGCCATGAAGTGATGGGACCAGATGTCACAATGTTCATTTTTTGAATATTGAGTTTTAAGCCTGCCTTTTCACTCTCCTCTTTCCCTGTCATCAAGAGGATCTTCATTTTCTGTTATTAGTGTGGCAGCATCTGCATGTCTGAGGTTGTCGCTATTTCTCCCAGAAATCTTGATTCCAGATTGTGCTTCATCCAGCCCAGCATTTTTAATGATGTACTCTGCATATAAGTTAAATAAGTAGGGCAACAGTACACAATCTTGACATACTCCTTTCCCTATTCAGAACCAGTCTCTTGTTCCATGTCCAGTTCTAACTGTTGCTTCTTGACCTGCATACAGATTTCTCAAAAGGCATGTCAGATGGTCTGGTATTCCCATCTCTTTAAGAATTTTCCAGAGTTTGTTGTGGTCCACACAGTCAAAGGTCTCATCACTTCATGGCAAATAGACGAGGAAACAAAGAATCAGTGACAGACTTTATTTTCTTGAGCTCCAAAATCACTGCAGATGGTGACTGCAGCCACGAATTTAAAAGATGCTTGCTCCTTGGAATAAAAGCTGTGACAAACCTAGATGGCATATTAAAAAGCAGAGACATTACTTTGCCAACAAAGGTCAGTGGAGTCAAGGCTATGGTTCTTCCACTAGTCATGTATGGATGTGAGAGTTGGACCATAAAGAAGCCTGAGCACCAAAGACTGGACACTTTTGAACTGTGATGTTGGACAAGACTCTTGAGAGTCCCTTGGAGTGCAAGGAGATCCAACCAGTCAATCCTAAGGGAAATCAACCCTGAATATTCAGTGGAAGAACTGATGCTGAATGTCCAATACTTTGGCCTCCTGATGGGAAGAGTCAACTCATTGGGAAAAAACAAACAAACAAACAAACAAACCTGATACTGGGAACTATTGAAGGCAGGAGCAGAAGGTGTGACAGAGGACACGATGGTTGGATGGCATCAGCAACCCAACGGAACGAGTTTGAGCAAGCTTCGGGAAATGGTGATGGACAGGGAAGCCTGGCATACTGAAGTTCATAGGGTCACAGGGAGTCAGACACGACTGAGAAACTGAACAACAAAAGCCAGGCAGGGTCTCTATGTACAGCTGGCTGAACCTCAATAGGGCTTTTTTGAATTTCTGGAGGTGGGTAGAACTTAATTTTTAGCCAGATCCCTTGCTGCAACACGTCTGGAATATTTTGTGTTTGTAGTCAATCTTCTTTGTAGTTTTTCTGGGTGACACTTGGGAGTCAGTGTTCCTCACAATGATGGATGCTGTCTCTCTCAGTCCCAGCTGAACTGAAGTTTGGATCATGACCTCTGTTTCAGGAGGCAACCCTCACAATTGCTCTGGCTTTTTGAAAGACTGATGATTCTTTGTTTGGTGCTCTGTCTTTTCCTTCATTTTCAAACACTGTAGCCAGCACTTGGAATATGGAAAGACCCTCTTATTTCAGTGCCTCCAAGTGTGATTTATGAAGGATGTCACCAGTTTGAAAATTTCGAAGCAAAACAGACAAAGCAAATTGTTCATGTTTCCATGCCATATTCTAAAACGTACCTCTACATTGGCCAAGGCTGACAGTCTGTAACTGCAAACACGGCACACAAAGGGCATTTTGCCAGGTTTGTGACTGTCCTTCATGTGCTATAAGAGAACCTGATCTGTTTTGAAGGACAATTCACAGATATAACAGACCGTGGAGGGCTCCCGGGAAGCATGGACACTTTCAATGTGACACTGCAACTGGAACAGGGTGGGAAACTGGTGGTGGCAGTGCTGGCAGGTAGTGTGGATTTCCCAGCTGTCACCCTTCTGCCTCTCCAGGTCCAGATGGTTCCTCACATGGGTCATAAACTTGACATTTTTTAGAACTCTCAAGCAACTGAGGCATTTAAAGACTGTGTGAGTCTTCTGTTCTGACTGCCCATCTCTTGTATGCTGTCCACAGTAAAAGTCATCAAGTAACATGATCAGATTTCCTTTCATGGGATCAACAGTCTTGCTCTGACTTGCAAGAGTCAAAAAGTCCGTTTTCTCCAGCCCCTCCAACTACATGTTCTGTCTGGATCCATAAGACTGAAGCATGCCTGGTCATTTGCATGAGTCTGTGAAAATGATGCCCCGCGGTGAACATGGCTCGGTGAGGTCAGGAGACCTTCCAAGGTCATAATCGTGTCCTTTGTAGGAGAGATACCTACAGGGGCCATGGTGGAGGCAGGTCCCCCTGGGATTCCATTGCTGAGTTTGGGTCTTTTGGGATTCCCACTGTTACATTTTACATCTGAAGTGGGACATTACTTTGAATTAAGAGGACTTTAATCCTTGCCTGCTATTGAGAGACTAGCTCCAGATAGACAATGAGGCCGCAGAGAGAGCAATTCTGAATTGTGAAGCACAGCTTCCAGAGAGCTCGTTTTATAATCAGGTTTAGATGAAGGCTCGAAAATAACAGGACTGTTTTTTCTTCCCCATTCAGACTGAGAAGCTAATGATACAGCCACTGGTTCTGATGCTGGGGTCCTGAGATTTGCAGGTTGCAATGTGCAGGAGGGATCTGGACTCACGTGGCCCTTCTTTCTTCTTGAAGATGCATCCCTGGTCACTCTGTTCAAAATGTTAGAAATGACTGGCTTTGAACTTGAAATCACTCTGACAAAGAGAGTTTCAGCATCCTCATTGACATGCTGCACTCCAACAAAGATGACCTCAGCATCATCATTATCCTCATCTCTGGGTTTGGACCCTGCGGTCTTTGTCTCGGGTTGTGGTCATGCTTGTGCTTCCTCACATAGGAAGAGATGGGCCATTTTACAATCACTTTTGGCTTCAAGTGGCCCCTTCCAGTGTTTTTTCCACCTAAAGGCAACCACAGAACAAGGTCATCCCCTCTGATCTCAGGTGTCACTTTCTGTGGTTTCAGTTAACCCTCAGTTGTTCACTGAAAATATTAAATGGAAAACTCCAGAAATACATAACTCATAAGTTTTAAATTGCATGTCATTCTGAGGAGTAGGATTGGAATCTCACACCATCCTGCTTCCTCCTGCCCAGAAATGTGAATCGAACTTAGTCCTGCACATCTCACCCATTTGTCACTCGGTTACCACAATGACTGTTGAGATGTCACAGAGCTTGTGACCAAGTCACCCTTATTTTACTCAATAATGGCCCCAAACCGTAAGTGGAGTGATGTTGGTTATTTAGACATGCCAGAGAGAATCCTTTAAGTGCTACCTTTAAGTGAAAAGATCAAAGTTCTCAATTTGATATAAAAAGAAAAAAAAGTATGCTGAGGTTGCTAATATCTGTGGTGAATGTGAAGCAGAGAAAAGAAATCTGGGTTAGTTTTGCTGTCAAACTGCAAACTGCAAAAGGTATGGCCACAGAGCATAGTGCATAGTTAGGGTGAAAAAAAATCACGAAATTAGTTCAGTAATATATTTTACATAGAGACTACATTCACAAAACTGTTATAAAAATATGTTGTTATAATTGTTCTATGTTATTATTACACCTTCCCTGGTGGCTCAGATGGTAAAGTGTCTGCTACTATTCAGGAGACCTGGGTTCCATCCCTGGAGAAGGAAATGGCAACCCAATCCAGAATTCTTGCCTGGTAAATCCCATCACAGAGGAGCATAGTAAGCTGCAGTCCATCAGGTTGCAAAGAGTTGGACACGACTGAGCAACTTCACTTTCACTTTCCTGTTATTATTAGGAAGTTGCCAATCTCTTACTGTTCTTTTATAAAATAAACTGCATCACAGGTATGTTTGTATAGAAAAACCATTGTGTATATAGGGTTTGATACTATGTGTGGTTACAGATGTCCACTGGGGGTCTTGGAACTTATTCTCTGCAGATAAGTGGTGATGATTATATTTCTTCCAAAAGACAAAATTAGTACCTGATTTAATCATCAGCTGAAACATTGAGATAACTATTAACACCCTTAGACATAAGGAAACATCTCAAACTCAGTTAAGTGACATGATCATTTTAAACTTCCTTCTCCAGACCCTACTTTTGCCTTGTCTCCCCATAGTGGCCCCAGTGCTCCTGTTAAACTCTACAGGAGAGCTGGTAGGCACCACTTTGCTTATAGATCTCCAATCTCACTCAGAAATGCTGACCAACATAAAATGTCCAAAAGAGCCCCCAGCTGTCCCTTGGGGGTGCCCCTCACTCCCTCCATTCTCTGAGTCCAGAAGGCACCAGACTCTATACATGGATCAAAAATATATATAAAAAAAAAATTCCAGAAAGTTCTCATAGCAAAACTTGAACCTGCCTCATGCTGGCAACTATATATACACATACATACACACACACACATACATACAAAATACATACATATGCATATATACACATACATGTATATGCATATACATATATGTGTATATATATAGCATGTACATTGTACTTGAAACTATTTACACAGCATTGGCATTGTATTAGGTATTACAAGGAATGTGGAGATGATTTAAAGTATGTGGGAGCATCCCCTTAAGTTACGTGCAAAGACTATACCATTTTATATAAGGAACTTGAGCATCCATGGATTTTGGTATCTGTGGGTGCAGGGTTCCCAGACCCAATCTCCCAAGGGTACCAAGGAGAGAGGACAGGGCCTTCTCAGGACTTCTGCTACTCCCCCTGCCTTGGACACTGTCTCAAGTACTGTCACCCAACTCCTGACCTGCTTCAGTCCACAGTTTCTCTGCCAGGCTTCCCTGACCCTGATGTCAGAAATCACAGCCTCCCCCAACTCACATGCCATATTCAACTCCAGAGCTATTGGGTTGCTGTATTGTTGTTTCTAGAACAAGTTCTGGTGTCTGTCAGTGCTACATGTCTGCTGCATAAATAAACAGTAGCTGTTATGAATACAATCTTTTATCTGTACCACAGGCTTGACCCACTAATTCCTGGCTCCCCAGGTTCTTACACTTGATCTTAGCAAAGAAGCTGACAAGCAATTTCTCCAAGCATTTAATGAATTCCAAATCTTAATGAATTAAAAGTATCATGCAAGGGAGAAAGTCAGCCAGTATGTAGTTGGATGCTGACAGGGGCAGTAGTGGTCATTGAAATAAAAGGTTTGTAACACAATTTCTCTCCATATAATACATTTGTTGATAGCTTCCATGCTGTTAACACGTTTCATTGACATTAAGGGACATTCTACAGTTTACATTTGACCATTTCTGATACCAGATCACATTTCATCAGCAGCATATTATAGTTTGTTTGGTTGTGTATAAATGATAGCCCTAGCGGTAAAGGTCTCTCCTGACAATGCAAAAGATGTAAGAGATGCAGGTTCCATCTCTGGGTCAGGACGACCCCCTGGAGGAGGGCATGGCAACCCACTGCAGTATTCCTGCCTGAAGAATCCTATGGACAGAGGAGCCGGGTGGGCTACAGTCCATAGCGTTGCTGCTGCTGCTGCTGCTACTAAGTGGCTTCAGTCGTGTCCGACTCTGTGTGACCCCAGAGACAGCAGCCCACCAGGCTCCACTGTCCCTGGGATTCTCCAGGCAAGAACACGAGTGGGTTGCCATTTCCTTCTCCAATGCATGAAAGTGAAAAGTCAAAGTGAAGTCGCTCAGTCGTGCCCGACTCCCAGCGACCCCATGGACTGCAGCCCACCAGGGTCCTCCGTCCATGAGATTTTCCAGGCAAGAGTACTGGAGTGGGGTGCCATTGCCTTCTCCAAGTCCATAGTGTTGCAAGGAGTCAAACATTACTGAAGCAACTGAACACACACACATACATATGTATATATGTGTATATTTTATAGTGGTATGAAAAATAATTCTGTGGGACTTCCCTGGTGATCCAGTATTTAAGACTCCTCACTTCCAGGCCAGGGTCATGGCTTCAATCCCTGTCAGAGACCTATGATCCCACATGCCACTGGGTGTGGCAGAAAAAAAAAAAAAAAAAAAAGAAAAGGAATAATGCTGCATTTTACAGCTGATGTCATCTTAGATTTAATGGAAATTTCTGTTTTTCATAAGCAGAATCCAGCCTACTAAATTCATGTCACAAGTCACTAATGGGATGCTAGCTGCATTATATAGGCAAATGGTTTAAACAGGAATTTACAAATTGGCTTGCTTCCTGTTTGCTTTTTCTCCCAACGAGCAAGCTAAGAATGATTTTTAGGTTTTAGTTTTTTTTTTTTTTTTTTAACTTTTAAAAATATATTTAATATTTTTACATTTTTTTAATTTGGGGGCAAACAAAGGAATATTTTGCGATATGTGAAAATTATAGGATATCTAAATTTCAGTGTCACAAATAAAGTTTTATTGGAACACAGCCATGATCATTTGCTGCTGCTGCTGCTGCTAAGTCACTTCAGTCGTGTCCGACTCTGTGTGGCCCCATAGACAGCAGCCCACCAGGTTCCCCTGTCCCTGGGATTCTCCCGGCAAGAACACTGGAGTGGGTACCCGAGGCTATTTCACTCTGCTAATGGCAGAGACTGCATTGGCGCTTAATGCCCGTTTACTCTCTAGGCCTTTACAGAGCAATTTTGCACACTCATGGCTGTAGAGAACAAAATGAAGCATTCCAACCCCCATGGCTCACCAGCTCCTGAAGTCCAGTTGACTCAGTGCAGCTAAACACTTCTTATTCTGAGTCCCACTGGAGGATGAAGCTGGAGTATCTCTGTCTCCACGCCCCAGAAAGATTTCTCTGGAAATATCAGCACTGCTTCCTGTGTCCAGTGTCCATGAAACTCCTACCTGGCTCTCCAAAAGCCTTTTCTCAGTGAGGCTGGATCAGGAGATTCCAAGCCTTTGAAAGCCCATTCTAATCCAATCCATAGTATCCAAATGGTGCTCCAATCAGGTTTCTGAGCCAGTTTTTCCCCATGGGATCTTTCAACTAGAAACCTTTCTACCAAATTGTTAATGAGAGGAAAGAATGTGGGTGCGGCTGCAGGGCCCCACCCAGGGGCTGTTTTCCAGGTCTCAGGGTGGTGAGAGTCCCCACTTCCCTCTCTGGCATCCAGAGGCCCACCATCTTATCTCCAGTTTATCTGCATCTTTAGTTATTTGGGATTCAATAGCTTAAGGGCAGGGGAAGGTGGTCCACATAGCTATTCCAACAGAGCTCGGGCTGGTATCAGGAATGGAAAAATCAGGGGTTCACCTCCAATACCAGAAAATTCTCCAGCTGCAAACAGCAAACCCCTGTCCTCTTCTGGGAGCAAGGGTGGTGGGTTGGGGGCGTGTGGGCATGGTGAGGAGAGCAGAAAGCAAGCTTACTCCCAAATGATCTGCACTTGAAGACTCAGCACCTGCTGGATTTCAGGGGTCCTCACTGTGGATCTTCATGCTGAACCCCAGGAGCTTTTTCTAGGCAGGGGCTCATGCTTTCTTAAACCAGGTCAGGGGTGTCAGGTCACACCCTGGTCCCCATCCTTCTGCCTTCCTCACTCACTCCCCGTCTTCTCTCTCCTTCCCCTTTGCACCACCAAGATTATATCTCAAGCTTTCCTTCCCACTGCCTTTACAACCCTGTGCACACAGATACATAGAGGGAGGGAGGGTTTCAGAGTAGAAATATGTGTATTTCCATTCCTTATAAGGTAACAGAGTCACTGAATTAGAACAAAAATGAACTTCACTGATGAACGTGATCTCAAGTGTTGTAACCAGATATAACATCAAAAACACTGTTCTTATCAAATCAACATGTGTTCACCTTAAATTTACACAATATGTGTCCATTACATCTCAATGAAGCAGGGGAAAAAAATACAGAACCGACCATTAGAAAGAGCTCGTTTTAGACTCTTTTAAGACGGTTGATGGTGAGTGCTGTGCCTAGTTGCTCAGTTGTGTCTGACTTCTTGCGACCCCATAGACTGTAGCCAGCCAGGCTCCTCTATCCATGGACTTCTCCAGGCAAAAATGCTGGATTGCCTTGCCATGGCCTTCTGCAATGTTGGTGAGTATCAAAACCCAAGGCTAGGGACTTCCCTCGTGGTCCATGGGTTGAGAATCTGCCTTCCAATGTAGGGAATGTGCGTTTAATACATGGTGGTTAAGATCCCATATACCAGAGGGCAGTAGAAAGGACAAAGGATCCTGCATGCCATGACTAAGACTCGAGGCAGCCAAATAAATGAATAAAAATATATATATTTTTGAACTCTATGCTCTTTACATTCTTCTGGATGTATTTGTAAGCATGATATTAACAGTTTTATTTATTTATGGATACACCATGAGACTTCCTGCAGGATCTTAGTTTCCTGACCGGGGACTGAACCCAGATCACCAGAGTGATAGCATTGAGCAGTAAACGCTGGCTTGCCAGGGAATTCCTAGTTTGATTACTTAAAGGGTTTATTTTTATTGTATGCCCAAAGGTACATCCTTTGCTGTGTTTACACTTACAATAAAAACATTTTGGATGTCAATTTTAAAATGTTTGCAAAAACTTAGGGGAAAGGAAGGAAAATGTTGACTACATATTTATGCTTCTAGGCTTC
This sequence comes from Bos taurus, assembly GCF_002263795.3. Lineage (NCBI taxonomy): Eukaryota > Metazoa > Chordata > Mammalia > Artiodactyla > Bovidae > Bos > Bos taurus. Next base: position 28,888,751 of record NC_082638.1, read on the forward strand.
CCTAATGGCTCAGACTGTAAAAAGTCTGCCTGCAGTAGAGGAGACCGGAGTTTGATCCCTGGTTCAGGAAGATCTCCTGGAGAAGGGAATGGCTATCCACTTCAGTATGCTTGCCTCGAGAATTCCATGGATAGAGGAGCCTGGGGAACTACTATCCATGGGTTTGCAAAGAGTCAAACACAACTGGATGACTAACACTTTCATTTTCATATGCTTCTAAAGATTGTTCAAATCTCAGAATCACCTGGGACATTATTAAACATAGAGATTCCAGGGCTGCATATCATACCTAAGAAACTAAAATTGCCTGAGGAGGGGGCCTGGGCATCTGAAAGTTCAATGTTTGCCTCACTTGATTCTGATGTGACGTGAGTCCCACGGTGTAAAATCATCCAATACTTTGGGAAAGATTGATCTCTGGTGGTTCAGCAGTTAAGAATCCACCTGTTAATGCAGAAGACCTGGTTTCAATGAAAGGGTTGGAAAGATCTCCTGGAGGAAGAAATGGCAACCCAGTCCAGTATTCTTGCCTGGGAAATACCATGGACAGAGGGGCCTGGCAGGCTACAGTCTATGGGGTCACAAAAGACTCAGACACAACTTAGCAACTAAACCACAACAGTGAAAGTGAAAGTTCCTCAGTCGTGTCTGACCCTTCCTGACCCCATGGACTATATACAGTCCATGGAATCGTCCAGGCTAGAATACTGGACTGGGTAGCCTTTCCTGTCTCCAGGGGATTTTCCCAACCCAGGGATCAAACTCAGGTCTCCCACATTGCAGGCAGATTCTTTACCAGCTGAGGCACAAGGGGAACCCAAACAACAGTAAAAACATGCTTAAAATATCCAAGAATCTACTCCTTCAGGAGACCCTGAGGGTTGAGGGTCAGGAATTAATTTTTTCTTCATGTGACACACTGAGCACCTGCCTTGGGAGAAGCGTGTTATTGGTAATTCAATAAACCAATCAGATGTTGTACCTTGAGCTGGGAGCTTCATCCTCCCCACCACTCTTCAGAGATTCTAGGACCTCCACACTCTGTCCTGGGGCTTCTGGATGTCCTTCGTACTAAAGGAAGTTAGGGTATAAGCAAAGCTCAGAGATCTGGATCCAAACTTCTCAGTTTGGGCCACACTTGCAAATCTCCTGGGCTGTGCTTTGTAACCCTCAGTGAATCTAAGGATTTCCCTACGTGTCTTGTGTAAAAACATATTCTCGTCCAACAGTTGTGAGTGGGGCCTGAGAGTCTTGCGTTTCTCACAAACTCCAGGTGTTGCCCAGGCTGCTTAAGGTGTCCATATTAAACAGTGAGTACTAGAGAGTTTTGAAAAGTACTGATTGATTTTGAAAAGTTCTGGTTGATTTTGCCGATCTTACTCCATACCCACAGAATAAGTATCTCCAGGAATGGGACCAGGGAGTCAACGTTACTAAGCGTCTCAGATATTTGTAAGGAGCAGGTAGGGTGCAACGTGAAGCTACACCACAATGTGTAGCCAGGCACATCACCCTACCATCAACCCTGTTTTGGGCTTCATTGTGTCCTACAAAATCCATATGTTGAGGGGACTTTCCCAATGATCCAGTGGCTAAAGCTCTCCACTCCCAGTGCAGGGGGCTGGACTTCAGTCCCTGGTCAGGGAACTAGATCCCACGTGCTGCCAGGAAGTCCAAAGACCCCACATGCCACAACTAACAATTGGTGCCATCAAATAAATTAATTCATTTAAAAAATTATCTGTAGAAGTCCTATCCCCCTACACTTTGGAATGTGACTATATTTGTAGATGATATTCTTAACAAGGTAGTTAAACTCAACGAAGGCACTAGGGTAAGCCCTAGTCCAATCTGATGGTTCTCTACATAAAAAGAGAGAGCAGAATTCCCTGCAAGGCCAGTGGTTAGGGCTCAGAATTTTCACGGCCAAGGGCCCCATTTCAATCCCTGGACTGGAAACTAAGACCCAGAAGTGAAGCAGCATGGCCAGAAAAAAAAAAAAAAAAAAGGAAATTAGGACACACAAGACATCAAGGATGCATGGACATAAAGGGACAGGAGGACACAAGAATGCAGCTGTTTGTGCATCAGGGAAAGAGATCTCCCGAGAAACCACACTGTCAACACCTTGATCCTGGACTTCTAGCCTCCAGAACTGGGAGAAAACAATTTCCTGTTGTTTAGGTCTCTTGTATATCTTGTGGCCACCTTAGTACATTAATGCGTTCTTTAGATCAGGAGTCCCTGGAGAGGGCTCACCTCAAGGACAGGTGGGGAGTATGCAGGTGATGACTCAGCTCCCAGGTGACTTCTAAACATCAACAAATGCCCACCCACCCAGATTTTCCAGGACACAGCCTGCTCCTGTGGACCCCTTCTTGCAGACCACTGCTGCTTAAAGTCCCCACCCAACTCTCGTTCTGGCCCCAACTTTCTTTACTTCTCTCCTAGACTGTGAGGGACAGAGCCTTGAGAACAGAGCAAGGCCTGTGCTCAAACCATCCTGGTTGTGAAGGGGAGTATGTGTTTTAACAAAAAATAAAAAAAAAAAGGAAGAAAACCCATAGCTGTCTAGCATAAGCTCAACACTGGATGTACAGAAAAGCCTTCACATGTTATGTTAGGAAGAAGCAGAGGACATGATTTCAACCTTTTCTTCAGGGAAGGTTTCCAGGAAGGAGGACAGCATGCTTTCTGTAGATGGGTTGAGAGCAGATGAATTTATTGGAAGGCCTTTGGGTCTGTAGCCAGGAAAGGAATATGAGTGGGGAGGGGGTATGTCGTCCTTCAGTTCTCTCTACCTCCAGAAGTTTCTATGATATGAGCCATGGTCACAGGGCTCCCAGAGATCAGGGAGAGAGGGATGTTTTGTGACTTCACCCAAGCCTCACCCATAGAAGGCTGCCTCTCAGCAGCCAACGTCAGACTTCTGGGCCATCTGCCAGGCTCAAGAAATGACCTACTAGGAACTCTCTGGTAGTCCTGGAGTGGTTAGGACTCTGCACTTTCACTGCTGAGGGCAGGGATTCTATACATAGTTGGGGAACTAAGATCCTGCAAGCTGCACTGGCTGGCCAACAATAGAAAACAAACAAACAAACAAACAAAAGACAGACATGACCTTTCCCACCTTTCCTTCCATAGACAACCCCAAGGCTGAGTCCAGTTCAGGTCCATTGCTGTGGTCAAGGAGGAAGCTCCCTTGGGCTTGTGGCTGTGGAGTGACATGTGGTCAGCCTGAGCATCCACCAACAGGGCTGGGCATCTCACACCAACTGAGAACCTGGTACCCAGTAGGAGGTCAGGCCCTCAGGACACATGCTGGTGCCTGCTGACTACAGATCAGGGCTGTGTGAGAAGTGGACTCTACAAGGTGGCCAGAAGGCACACCTTTCAGGAGAGCACTAATCCAGGTGGCCAGACTTTTCCCACTTCCTCCATCTCTAGGGGAGAACTTGGCGCTTCCATTGTTCTCACAAATGTTTTCCTCTTCTACTCCCCCTGGAACAGCTTTATCTCAAGAAATTGTTGTTGTTCATTTGCCCAGTTGTATCTGCAACTCCATGGACCACAGTGTGCCAGACCTCCCTGTCCCTCACCATTTCCTGAAGTTTGCCCAAGTTCGTGTCCATTGCATTGGTGATGCAATCCAGCCATCTCATTCTCTGTCACCCTTTCTCCTTCAGGCCATCTCCACATAGCCAACAACAGTCCTCTCCCAGGATGGCACTCTAAATCCTGTGTCCAGCTTCCAGACCCCATGCACACTGGTTGAGCTGCATTGCAGTTTGGGCCATATAGAGCCACGACACACATTATCTGTGTAACTTTTGCTCTATATAAATAATATTTCATCAGCTGTCTTACCTTGCTTCCTTTCAGTCCAAAGCAATTTACCCTTTACTGAAGGGGCTTGCCTCATTCTGGAAATCTCTTCCCTGCTTCTCCATCTCCCACCACAAGGCTCAGGTTTTGTTTTGCTTCCTCTTATACTTCTTTTCCCATCTTAATTCCTTCCCACCCAGGTATGTCTGAAACCCACATGGAACACTCTGGGGACTAGGGTCTTCTGCTAGTATTTATCTGATGCTCTGGGAAAACTATTGACCATGTAGAAGTGTTACTTCTGATCTATACTTTGAGAGAGGTGCATTTCATATCCTTCTACATTTCTGCCTTCTTTGAACTTCTCAGTGTTTCCTGGAAAGCTCTATTATTCTTTTTCCTTGACAGCAAAACATGAAACATTAGTGGACATGAATTACTCTGTTTGATGGGACGTTGCTTACGTACACACGTAACTGGTATTACTTTGACTTCCAACATGCAATCAAGCACATTTGTTGTTGTTGTTGTTTTCCCCCTAGAAAATTTCTCTTAATGATAAATTGTCATCAGCATGAAGAAATGCAGAACATTCCACATAAAATATAATAGCATAACTGGGCTCAAAAAGTCAGCACTTGAATATATCTAGCTATATTTTGAATGTTCCTGACATTTTCCCAGAGTACCGATGTCTGATTTCAAATCTCAAAGCTTAATTCCATTCAGCGAGTCTCAAGGGTCAGAGACTGCCATGGGCATAATTTAATTCCTGTAGAATAAGTTGGCAAGTTCATACTTGACTTGACTACTTGGTACTTAACTACTTGATAAAGAGAGGAAACAACAATAACAACAATGACCAAAAAATAAACAAACAAAAAAAACACAGAAATGTGTAGTTAGTGATTCAGTCATAACAGGTACACATAAATTGATGTATAGACTATACAATCATCTATATCTGCTTAATTGTTTCTGCTAATGACTTGGACACTGTGAATCACACACAAACCATTGAAAAAGAAAAGTAATTTTGGAAAATTCTTAGAGAAAAGAACATCAGAATTCCTTACCTGTCTCCTGGGAAATGTGTACGCTATTAAATTTGCAACAGTTAGACCTGGACACGGGACAATGAAGTGATTCAAAATCGGGAAAGGAATAAGTCAAAGCTATCTAGTGTTGCCCTGGTTATTTGACTTCTGTGCAGAGGACCTCATGAAAAAATAAAATCCTAGATGAATCTCAAGCTAGACACAAAATTTATGTGGGCGATATGATAACTTAGTTATCCAGATGACAACACCCAAATGACAGAAGAATAATAGGAATTAAGGCGCCTCTTGATGAAGGTATTATCTGTTTCAAGTACAGACATCTGAAATGACATAGTCCTTCATAAAAGATGAAATTCTCAGTTTCACATTTGAAAATCTAGATGTATCTTCCAGAATGTGAAATATAAAATTCTCTATTAGTCACATATACAAATCTGGGGACAATTTTTCCAACTTGAAATGTGGAATTCTCTGTACATCTCACATGAAAGTATACATACAATATTTTCTTATTAAAATGTGGAATTTTTCACATTAGAGATATGAAAATCAGGATGCAGATTCTTTGACAGGAAATATGAAAATGTCTATTTCACATATCAAAATATGGTCACAGGATTTCTCACATGAGATATGGAATTTTTTCATATTTCTCATTTGAAAATCTTTGTGCTGTCTTTCCTTCATGAAATATTGAATACTGTCTACTTCACATTTGAAAAAAGTGCATTCATTCTCCTACAAGAAATGTAGAATTTTCCCACAGATTTTCATGCTTGAGCTCTGAAATTCTGTATATTTCCATCAAGAAAGCTTGAATGAAGGTCTTCTGATATGAGACTTGGAATTCTGTGTATTTCACATTTAACAATCTGGGGAGAAATGTTCTCATATGAAATATGAAATCTCGACTATTCACATATGAAACTTTTTCTAGATTTGTACACATGAAACCTATATGCAGGTTAGGAAAAAACAGTTAGAACTGGACATGGAACAACAGACTGGTTCCAATTAGGAAAAGGAGGATCGCAAGCCTATATATTGTCACCCTGCTTATTTAAATTACATGCAGAGTGCATCATGTGAAACAGTGGGCTGGAAGAAGTGCAAGCTGGAATCAAGATTTCTGGGAGAAATATCAATAACCTCAGATATACAGATGACACCACCCTTATGGCAGAGAAGAGGAACTAAAAAGCCTCTAGAAGAAAGTGAAAGAGGAGAGTGAAAAAGTTGGCTTAAAGCTCAACATTAAGACAACGAAGATCATCGCATCTGGTTCCATCACTTCATGGGAAATAGATGGTGAAACAGTGGAAACAGTGTCAGACTTTATTTTTGGGGGCTGCAAAATCACTGCAGATGATGACTGCAGCCATGAAATTAAAAGACGTTTACTCCTTGGAAGAAAAGTTATGACCAAGCTAGATAGCATATTCAAAAGCAGAGACATTACTTTGCCAAGAAAGGTTCGTCTAGTCAAGGCTATGGTTTTTCCAGTCTTCATATATGGATGTGAGAGTTGGACTGTGAAGATTGCTGAGCACTGAAGAATTGATGCTTTTGATCTGTGGTGTTGGAGAAGACTCTTGAGAGTCCCTTGGACTGCAAGGGGATCCAACCAGTGCATTTGGAAGGAGATCAGCCCTGGGATTTCTTTGGAAGGACTGATGCTACAGCTGAAACTCTAGTACTTTGGCCACCTCATGGGAAGAGTTGACTCATTGGAAAAGACTCTGATGATGGGAGAGATTGGGGACAGAAGGAAAAGGGGATGACAGAGTATGAGACGGTTGGACGGCATCACTGACTCGATGGAAGTGAGTTAGAATGAACTCCGGGAGATGGTGATGGATAGGGAAGCCTGGCATACTGAAATTCATGGGGTCGCAAAGAATCAGACATGACTGAGTGACTGAACTAAACTGAACTGAGCTGTACACATGAAATAGGGAATTTTCAATGAATCAGAAATTGATATCTGAGCTAAAACATCAAATAGGTACAGCTATATTTCATGTATTTCCTGAATAACAGAAAGAGTTCTCTGTATTTCTTTGAAAAAAGTCTGGGTGACGATTTCTCTGCATGAAATAGGGGATTAGCATATTTTACAGGTGCAAAATCAAAACGCATATGATTATACAGTGGAAGTGATAAATAGATTCAGGGGATTCTATCTGATAGACAGAGTGCCTGAAGACCTATGGGTGGAGGTGTGACATTGTACAGGAATCAGGGATAAAGACCATTCCCATATAAAAGAAATGCAAAATAACAAAGTGATAAGGCCTTACAAAGATCTGAAAAGACCAAAGACGCTAAACAAAAACGAGAAAATGAAAACAATACCCATTTGAATGCAGAGTCCCAAAGAATAGCAAGGAGAGATTAAACCTTCCTCAGTTATCAATACCAGTTCATAGAGGAAATAAATAGAATGGGAAATCCTACAGATCTCTTCGAGAAAATCAGAGATACCAAGGGCAAATTTCATGCAAAGAGGGGCACAATAAAGGACAGAAATGGTACGGATGTAACAGAAGCAGAAGCTATTAAGAAGAGGAGGGAAGAATACACAGATGAAATATGCACAAAAGATCTGCATGATCCAGTTAAGCACAATGGTGTGATCACTCACCTAGAGCCAGACGTCCTGGAATGCAAAGTCAAGTCGGACTTTAGAAGCATAACTACAAACAAAGCTCGTGGAGGTGGTGGAATTCAGTTGAGCTCTTTCAAATTCTAAAAGATGATGTTGTGAGTGTGCTGCCCTCTATATGCCAGCAGATTTGGAAGACACAGCTGTGGCCAGACCACTGGAAAAGTTCAGTTTTCATTCCAACCGCAATAAAAGGCAATCCATCGAGTGTGCAAACTACTACTTAACTTCACTCATCTCACACATTCGCAAAGTACTGCTCAAAATTCCCAAAGCCAGGCTTCAATAGAATGTGAACCATGAGCTTCCAGATGTTCAAGCTGGATTTAGAAAGGTCAGAAGAACCTGAGATCAAATTACCAACACACATTGGGTTATCAAAAAAGCCAGAGGAGGAGGAGCCAATATGGCGGAGGAGTAGGACGGGGAGAACACTTTCTCCCCCACAAATTCATTAAAAGAGCATTTAAACGTCTAGTAAATTCCACAAAACAACTTCTGAATGCCGGCAGAGGACATCAGGCACCCAGAAAAGCAACCCAACTCTTCGAAAGGAGGTAGGAAAAAATATAAAAGACAAAAAAAGAGACAAAAGAGGGAGGGACGGAGTTCTGTCCCGGGAAGGGAGTCTTAAAAAGAGAGAAGTTTCCAAACACCAGGAAACCTTCTCACTGCCGAATCTGTGCCGAGCTTTGGAAGCACAGAGGGCAACATAACAGGAAGAAAAAATAAATAAACAATTAAAACTCGAAGATTGCGAGTCCTACGGTAACTCCCCCAGCGGAGAAGCACGGTAGACGCCTGCACGCGCCATTAACAAGCGGGGCTGGACAGGGAGGTGCAGCACGGTCTGCATCGCTTAGAGTAAGAATCTGGCCTGAATACCCTGAGCACTATCTGAGCAAAATAATTTGGGCGAGCAAACCAGACTGTGGGATATCTACCACGTGAAAAGCCAGCCCCAACCTAAGACACCGCCAGGCCCGCGCACGGAACAAAGAATTGATCAGAGATAGCCGGCTGCAGACCTTCCCCCTCTGGTGACAGGCAGCCAGAGCCGGAAGGGGGCAATCGCAGCCCCAGAGAGACATTATCTATAAAACTGTAAGCAGGCTTCTTTGCTAACTAAAACTTCTTGGGGGTCTGGACGGATAACATCTGCCTGAGAAGGTGCGCCGGTTTTATACCCAGATAACCGAGTGGCGGGGAGGCGATAAGTCGCAGCATTGGCGCTCACCAAACACCTCATCACTTGAGCTGCTCATTCCAAACTCATTCTATGAGGCTACCATCACCCTAATACCAAAACCTGACAAAGATCCCACAAAAAAAAAGAAAACTACAGGCCAATATCACTGATGAACATAGATGCAAAAATCCTAAACAAAATTCTAGCAATCAGAATTCAACAACATATTAAAAAGATCATACACCATGACCAAGTGGGCTTTATCCCAGGGATGCAAGGATTCTTCAATATCCGCAAATCAATCAATGTAATACACCACATTAACAAATTGAAAAACAAAAACCATATGATTATCTCAAAAGATGCAGAGAAAGCCTTTGACAAAATTCAACACCCATTTATGATAAAAACTCTCCAGAAAGCAGGAATAGAAGGAACATACCTCAACATAATAAAAGCTATATATGACAAACCCACAGCGAACATTATCCTCAATGGTGAAAAATTGAAAGCATTTCCTCTAAAGTCAGGAACAAGACAAGGGTGCCCACTTTCACCATTACTATTCAACATAGTTTTGGAAGTTTTGGCCACAGCAATCAGAGCAGAAAAAGACATAAAAGGAATCCAAATTGGAAAAGAAGAAGTAAAACTCTCACTATTTGCAGATGACATGATCCTCTACATAGAAAACCCTAAAGACTCCACCAGAAAATTACTAGAACTAATCAATGATTATAGTAAAGTTGCAGGATATAAAATCAACACACAGAAATCCCTTGCATTCCTATACACTAATAATGAGAAAACAGAAAGAGAAATTAAGGTAACAATTCCATTCACCATTGCAACGGAAAGAATAAAATACTTAGGAATATATCTACCTAAAGAAACTAAAGACCTATATATAGAAAACTATAAAACACTGGTGAAAGAAATCAAAGAGGACACTAATAGATGGAGAAATATACCATGTTCATGGATTGGAAGAATCAATATAGTGAAAATGAGTATACTACCCAAAGCAATTTATAGATTCAATGCAATCCCTATCAAGCTGCCAACAGTATTCTTCACAGAGCTAGAACAAATAATTTCACAATTTATATGGAAATACAAAAAAACTCAAATAGCCAAAGCGATCTTGAGAAAGAAGAATGGAACTGGAGGAATCAACCTACCTGACTTCAGGCTCTACTACAAAGCCACAGTTATCAAGACAGTATGGTACTGGCACAAAGACAGAAATATAGATCAATGGAACAAAATAGAAAGCCCAGAGATAAATCCACGCACATATGGACACCTTATCTTTGACAAAGGAGGCAAGAATATACAGTGGATTAAAGACAATCTCTTTAACAAGTGGTGCTGGGAAATCTGGTCAACCACTTGTAAAAGAATGAAACTAGAACACTTTCTAACACCATATACAAAAATAAACTCAAAATGGATTAAAGATCTCAACGTAAGACCAGAAACTATAAAACTCCTAGAGGAGAACATAGGCAAAACACTGACATACATCACAGCAGGATCCTCTATGACCCACCTCCCAGAATATTGGAAATCAAAGCAAAAATAAACAAATGGGACCTAATTAAACTTAAAAGCTTCTGCACATCAAAGGAAACTATTAGCAAGGTAAAAAGACAGCCTTCAGAATGGGAGAAAATAATAGCAAATGAAGCAACCGACAAACAACTAATCTCAAAAATATACAAGCAACTCCTCCAGCTCAACTCCAGAAAAATAAATGACCCAATCAAAAAATGGGCCAAAGAACTAAATAGACATTTCTCCAAAGAAGACATACAGATGGCTAACAAACACATGAAAAGATGCTCAACATCACTCATTATCAGAGAAATGCAAATCAAAACCACTATGAGATACCATTTCACACCAGTCAGAATGGCTGCGATCCAAAAGTCTACAAATAAGAAATGCTGGAGAGGGTGTGGAGAAAAGGGAACCCTCTTACACTGTTGGTGGGAATGCAAACTAGTACAGCCACTATGGAGAACAGTGTGGAGATTCCTTAAACAACTGGAAATAGAACTGCCTTATGATCCAGCAATCCCACTGCTGGGCATACACACGGAGGAAACCAGAAGGGAAAGAGACACGTGTACCCCAATGTTCATCGCAGCACTGTTTCTAATAGCCAGGACATGGAAACAACCTAGATGTCCATCAGCAGATGAATGGATAAGAAAGCTGTGGTAAATATACACAATGGAGTATTACTCAGCCATTAAAAAGAATACATTTGAATCAGTTCTAATGAGGTGGATGAAACTGGAGCCTATTATGCAGAGTGAAGTAAGCCAGAAGGACAAACACCAATACAGTATACTAACGCATATATACGGAATTTAGAAAGATGGTTACGATAACCCTGTATACGAGACAGCAAAAGAGACACTGATGTATAGAACAGGCTTATGGACTCCGTGGGAGAGGGAGAGGGTGGCAAGATTTGGGAGAATGGCATTGAAACATGTGAAATGTCATGTATGAAATGAGATGCCAGTCCAGGTTCAATGCGCGATGCTGGATGCTTGGGACTGGTGCACTGGGATGACCCAGAGGGATGGTATCGGGAGGGAGGAGGGAGGAGGGTTCAGGATGGATTTTCTTTTAAAAATAAATAAAAAAATAAATAAAATAAAATATTTGATACAAAAAAAAAGAAAGAAAAAAAAAAGCCAGAGAGCACCAAAAAAACATCTACTCCTTTTTGACTATGCCAAAGACTTGTTTGTGTAGATCACAACAAAACATTTTAAATTCTTCTAAACATGGGACTACTAGAGTATGTTATATGCCTCCTGATAAATCTGTATGCAGCTCAAGAAGCAACAGTCAGAAAAGGAAATGGAACAACAGACAGGTTCTGAGTTGGGAAAGGAATATTTCAAGGCTGTACTGTCAACCTCTTTATTGAACTTACATGAAGAGTTCATCACACAAAATGCCAGACTGAATGCAACAGGGTTTGGAATCAACTTTGCTGGGAGAAATATCAATAACATCAGATATGCAGATGACACGATTCATGTGGCAGAACATGGAAAGAACTACGGAGTCTCTTGAGGAAAGTAAAAGAGGAGAGTGATTAAGGTGACTTAAAACTCAACATTCAAAATGAGATTCATGGCATCTGGTCCCATCACTTCGTGACATAAAGATGGGAAACCAATGGAAACAGTGAGAAACTATTTGGGGGGAGCAGGTTCCAAAATCACTGAAGATGGTGACTCTGTTCAGGAAATTAAAATATGCTTTCTCCTTAGAAGAAAAGTTACAACCAGGCTGGACAGCACATTATAAAGCAGACAAAGGTCAGTCTAGTCAAAGCTATGTAAAGAGATGAGAATTGGACCTAAAGAATCTTGACCTCCAAGGAATCGATGCTATTGATATGTGGTGTTAGAGAAAACACTTGAGAGTCCCTTGGACTGCAAGGAAATGAAAGGAGTCAATTCTAAAGGAAATCAGTTCAGAATATTGATTGGAAGGGCTGATGCTGGAACTGGATCCTGGATATTTTGGCCACCTGAAATGAAAGGCTGACTCATTGGGAAAGAACCTGATGCTGAGAAAGATTGAAGGCTGGAGGAGAGGGTGACGACAGAAGATGAAATGCATGGTGGCATCAGGGAATCAGTGGTTATGGGTTTGAGCAGGCTCTATGAGTTGGTGATTGACAGGGAAGCCTGTCATGCTGCAATCCATGGGATCAGGAAGAGTCGGACTTAATGATACTCACCAAACTTACTTAGGTTCTCAGCGAAATGAAAATGGTAAAGAACTCTCTTAGCCATCAATTGATAATCTTCACAGATTCCTAATGCCCCCTAAGATTTTTAACTGTTTCTTCAGAGATTCAGCAAGGATGGCCATTCTTTCCATTATATGGGTAAATATCCCCTAGGAAATAATGGAAGGGGCATAATTTACAGAAAGTTGTAGAAGAAAGTACACACATCAGCAAGTCAGCATGACCTTGTCAAAAACTTATAGTATGATCCTTTAATCCTTCACACTGATTTCCTTCTGAAACCTGATGATAGGACCTCACCAATCCTGAGGAATGGTCATTGCAAAGGGATGTTATCTAGAACAATTTCTGCCTATTACTTTAGTGATGACACAAAGCAGGCACATTATGGTAATCATGCCTCCGTTAACCTCCCCTAACCAAGACAATAGGCTGCACTAGCCATTGGGGAGCTTACAGGATCACAAGGTCTCCTGTAAATGGTTGGAGCCACCTGGGCCTTTCCCACAGAGGGTTTGCAGATATGATGAGGTCCCCTTTCCATGGCAAAAATTCTTATCTATGGCCACCAGTCTTACTGCCAGTCCTCTGGATTTGTGAGAACCCCACAAGACCAACTCTAGCTTGCAAAGTATACATCTGCTTAAAAAACAAACAAAAGGATAAAATCCAGTCCAAACTGAAGTGCCTAAGGATAATCAAATGGTCCTCAGTTCTATGAAGGGCCATTAGGGCCACAAAAGCACGGGTCCAGGCAAGTTCATTGTTAACACCTGCAGCCCTTCAAAGGACGTGTCCTGGTAATGGATAAAGATTGTAGATTGTAAGTCCTCTACCAATTTGAGAAATTGTGTCAACAAGACCTCTGAACCTCCCATCTTAGCTAAGCCTAAAAGACGGAATATGTGCATATCAGGCCCAAGGCACATTCAACTGGGAATATTTGGAGGTAACAGTACCAGATATAGGACACTATAGAGAAGGTGTACACAAAAATGAAATAAGAAAAAAAAAAAAAAAGGCTTTTGTGCCAGTTTCAGACTGAAAATGTGCATTTCCCAGATGACCAAGTGAACAGGATTCAAGTCAGTAATAACACTCAACGTAGCCACATGTCAATGCAGATTCCCACTAGGTAACTTCAGAAGCTTCTGTGCAGGCCTGTCTTCAGCCTCTGCTTTCCATTCATAAATTGTGTTCATTCAATCAGCAGACAGTATGAAATATAGGCAATGGGTAGGCACTCAAGGAAGATGATGAAGACTGTAAGAACAAAGTATCTTTCCAGGGTAAGGGACAGACAACACCACAGGTTGGTGATAAGATGGAGGAAGTTGGAGAGGAGAATGGAGGGCAGATTTCAGATCTAGCTTCTGGACATTTAGGGTGATGGCAGCTGCCCCAGACCTGGCTGCAAGCCTTGAGGAGATATTTCCAAATGTAATAAATTAATGTGGTCTCTGTCCTCTATGAGCTTTTACAACCTTAAAGCCTCAGCCTATGATACTATACCAAGTAGAGAGTCATAGCTCAGAAATTCAAGATATTAATTTAGGAAGGGTGTGTGAGACTTGAAGGAGATGTGTTCTATCAGACATGTTCTAACATTTAGCATAATTAACTGGGCTTGAGCCAGGACTTACTTATATGCATGTAGACTGCTATCTTCGGAAAATTCCCATTATGAGATCATATAACCTGATATCTGGGATTTCACTTTCTTGGTGAGTACTTCTCCACTTATGAAAAAGGAAGATAGCACTAGTTTAGAAGGTACATCTTTGTATTAGGACTTTTCTATCAATTTCCCAACTCTACCAATTGTTCTAGGTAACTTCCTGACAGTAGGAAATATGGACAACTATATAGTATCTCCTCCTGCCATACTAGAGGCACTATAGTAAGTGTAAAGACAGATAACACACAAAAGTACATTTACAGCTCATGATTCTTTGCTAATTTTCTTTTCAGTTGATGTATCCATAGGTGTGAGTGGGGTATTAAAGTCCCCTATTATAATTGTGGTACTGTGAATTCCCCCTTTCCTACTTCCTTGCATTTGCCTTGCATCTTGAGGTGCTCCTAAATGGCACAATGGACTAGTTACACCTAATTGTTATACATAGGCATTACACTCATTAGTAATGGAATCATGTTTTTTTCCAGTGCAATCCTGAGCCCACATCTTGGTCCCTGCACAAAAGCAGGCTGTATCCTTCCCATGTTCAAGCCCTGAGAAACATTCCTGAGCCCACATCTCTGTCACTGCACTGAACTAGGCTGGGTCCAGCACTTGCTCAAACCCCTGGAAAATACTCATGAGTCCACATCTCGGTCACTGCACTGAACCAGTCTAGGTTCTGCCCTAGTTAGTCCCCTGACACATACCTCTGAACCAACATCTCGGGCTCTGCCCTGAAGCAGGCTGGTCCTTCCCATGTTCAAGCCCCGACAAATGCTCCTGAGCCAAACTCTTGGTCACTGCACTGAACTAGGCTCTGTCCTACACTTGTTCATGACCCCGGCAAACACTGCTGCGCCCAAATCTCATGCCCTGCACATGATCCAGTCTGTGTCTTGCCCTTGTTAGATTCCCCCAACCCATACACCTGAGCCCACATCTCAGTCCCCGCACTGAAGCAGGCTGAGTCCTGCCTTTGTTCAAGCCTCCGGCAAACAACCGTGAGCCCACAACTCGCTCCCTGCCCCTGAAATTAGGTCTGTCTTGCTCTTGTTCAATCCCCCAGAAAACACTCCTGATCCCACATCTCACTCCCTGCCCTGAACCCGCCAGGGTCCTGCCCTTGTTCAAGACCCCGACAAATACTCCTGAACCTACATCTTGGTTCATGCACTGAACCAGTCTAGGTCATGCCCTTGTTAGATCCACCAACACATACTGCTGAGCGCACATCTCAGTCCCTGCACTAAACTAGGCTGGGTCCTGCCCTTGTTTAAGACCCCAACAAACACTCCTGTATCCATATCACATCCCCGGCCCTGAACCAGTCTAGGTCATGCCCTTGTTAGATCCCCCAACACATACTCCTGAACCCACATCTCGGTCCCTGCACAAAAGCAGTCTGGGTCCTGCCCTTGTTGAAGACCCTGACAAACACTCCTGAGCCTGCATCTCAGTCCCTGCACTGAACTAGGCTGGGTCCTTCCCTTGTTCAAACCCCCGACAAACATTCCAGAGCCAACATCTCTGTCCATGCACTGAACCAGGATGGTTCCTGCTTTTGTTCAAGCCCCAGGCAAACAATCCTGAGCCAACACCTAGCTCCCTGACCCTGAACTAAGGTGTGTCCTCCCCTTGTTCAACTCCCTGCCCCCCAGGAAACACCCCTGATCCAACATCTCACTCCCTGCACTGAAGCCACCTGGGTCCTACCCTTGTTCAAAACCCTGACAAATACTCTGGAACCCACATGTCAGTCCCTGAACTGAAGCAGATGAGTCCTTGCCCATGTTCAAGCCACAACAAATACTCCTGAGCCCACATATCACTTACTACAATGAACTAGGCTGGGTCCTACACTTGTTGAAGACCCTGACAAACACTCCTGAGCCTGCATCTCAGTCCCTGCACTGAACTAGGCTGGGTCCTTCCCTTGTTCAAACCCCCGACAAACATTCCAGAGCCAACATCTCTGTCCATGCACTGAACCAGGATGGTTCCTGCTTTTGTTCAAGCCCCCGGCAAACAATCCTGAGCCGACACCTAGCTCCCTGACCCTGAACTAAGGTGTGTCCTCCCCTTGTTCAACTCCCTGCCCCCCAGGAAACACCCCTGATCCCACATCTCACTCCCTGCACTGAAGCCACCTGGGTCCTACCCTTGTTCAAAACCCTGACAAATACTCTGGAACCCACATGTCAGTCCCTGAACTGAAGCAGATGAGTCCTTGCCCATGTTCAAGCCACAACAAATACTCCTGAGCCCACATATCACTCACTACAATGAACTAGGCTGGGTCCTACACTTGTTCAAGACCCTGACAAACACTCCTGAGCCCACATCTCGGTCACTGCACTGAACGAATCTGCTGCTACCACTGCTAAGTCTCTTCAGTTGTGTCCGACCCTGTGCGACCCCATACATGGCAGCCCACCAGGCTCCCCCATCCCTGGGATTCTCAAGACAAGAACACTAGAGTGGGTTGCCATTTCCTTTTCCAATGCATGAGAGTGAAAAATGAAAGTGAAGTCCGTCAGTCGTGTCCAACTCTTAGTGACCCTGTGGACTGTAGCCCACCAGGCTCCTCCATCCATGGGATTTTCCAGGCAAGAGTACTGGAGTGGGGTGCCATTGACTTCTCCGACTGAACGAGTCTAGGTCCTGCCATTGTTCGATCCCCCAACACATACTCCTGAACCCACATCTCGGTTTCAGCACTGAACTAGGCTGGGTCCTGACCTTGTTCAAACCCCCAACAAACACTCCTGAGCGTGCATCGCGGTCCATGCACTGGGTCCTGCCCATGTTCAAATCCCCGACAAACACTCCTGAGCCAACATCTCCATCCCTGCACTGAATCAGGATGGTTTCTGCCTTTGTTCAAGCCCTGACAAACAATCCTGAGCCAACAACTCGCTCCCTGCCCCTGAACTAAGGTGAGTCCTCCCCTTGTTCAAACCCCCAGAAACACTACTGAGCCCTCATCTCACGCACAGCACTGAACCAGGCTGGGTCCAGACCTTGTCAAAACCCCCGGCAAAAACTCCTAAGCCCACATCTCAGTCCCTGCACTAAAATAGGCTGGGTCAAGCCCTTGTTCAAACCCCTGACAAACACTCTTGAGCCTGCATCACCGTCCCTGCACTGAACTAGGCTGTGTCCTGCACTTGTTCAAGACTCTGACAAACACTCCTGAGCCAACATCTTGGTTCCTGCACTGAACCAGGATAGTTCCAGCATTTGTTCAAGTCCCGGCAAACAATCCTGAGCTGACAACTCTCTCCCTGCCACTGAAGTAAGGTGTGTCCTCCCCTTGACCAATACCCCAGGCAACACTACGATCCCATATCTCACTCACTGCACTGAAGTTCGCTGGTCCCTGCCCTCATGCAAATCCCTGACAAACACTCCTGAGCCAACATCTCCATCCCTGCACTGAACTAGAATGGTTTCTACTTTGTTCAAGCCCCAAGAAAAACATCCTGAGCTGACAACTCGCTGCCTGCCCCTGAACTAAGGTGTGTCCTCCCCTTTTTCAATCCCTCTGGAAACACTCCTGTACCCGCATCTCACGCCCTGCCTTGAAGCCGCCCGGTTCCTGCCCTTATTCAAGACTTTGATAAATGCTCCTGAAACCACATTTTGGTCCCTGCACTGAAGCAGGTGGGTTCTGCCCACGTTGAAGGTCTAACAAACACTTCTGAGCCCATATCTCGCTCTCTACACTGAACTGGGCTGAGTCCTACACTTGTTCAGATTAGATCAGTCGCTCAGTCGTGTCCGGCTCTTTGCGAACCCATGAATCTCAGTATGCCAGGCCTCCCTGTCGAACACCAACACCCGGAGTTCACTGAGACTCACGTCCATCCAGTCAGTGATGCCATCCAGCCATCTCATCCTCTGTGGTCCCCTTCTCCTCCTGCTCCAATCCCTCCAAGCATCAGAGTCTTTTCCAATGAGTCAACTCTTCGCATGAGGTGGCCAAAGGACTGGAATTTAAGCTTTAGCATCATTCTTCCAAAGAAATTCCAGGGCTGATTTCCTTCAGAATGGACTGGTTGGATGTCCTTGCAGTCCAAGGGACTCTCAAGAGTCTTCTCCAACACCACAGTTCAAAAGCATCAATTCTTTGGCGCTCAGGCTTCTTCACAGTCCAACTCTCACATCCATACATGACTACAGGAAAAACCATAGCCTTGACTAGACGAAATTTTGTTGGCAATATAATGTCTCCGCTTTTGAATATGCTATTTAGGTTGGTCATAACTTTCCTTCCAAGGAGTAAGCGTCTTTTAATATCGTGGCTGCAGTCACCATCTGCAGTGATTTGGAGCCCAGAAAAATAATGTTTGCCTCTGTTTCCACTGTTTCTTCATCTATTTCCCATGAAGTGATGGGGCTGGAGGCCATGATCTTCGTTTTCTGAATGTTGAGCTTTAAGCCAACTTTTTCACTCTCCACTTTTACTTTCATCAAGAGTCTTTTCAGTTTCTCTTCACTTTCTGCCACAAGGCTGGTGCCATCTGCATATCTGAGGTTATTAATATTTCTCCTGGCAATCTTGATTCCAGCTTGTGTTTCTTCCAGTCCAGCGTTTCTCATGATGTACTCTGCATGTAAGTTAAATAAACAGTGTGACGATATACAGCCTTCGCATATTCCTTTACCTATTTGGAACCAGTCTGTTGTTCCATGTGCAGTTCTAACTGTTGCTTCCTGACCTGCATACACATTTCTCAAGAGGCAGATCAGGTGGTCTGGTATTCCCATCTCTTTCAGAATTTTCCACAGTTTATTGTGATCCACACACTTGTTCAAGACCCTGACAAACACTCCTGTGCCAATATCTTGTTCCCTGCACTGAACTAGGCTGGGTTCAGCACTTTCTGAAGTCCCCTGCAAATGCTCCTGAGCCAACATCCTGGTCCCTGCACTGAAGCAGACGGGGTCCTGCCCTTTTTGAAACCCCTGACAAACACTCCTGAGCCCACACATCAGAAACTGCACTGAACCAGGCCAGAAACTACACATGTTCAAGCCCCCAACCAACTGTTCTGGGCCTGCATCTGACTCAAAGGCTGGTTTCTGATCTTATTTAAGCCC
Source organism: Bos taurus (assembly GCF_002263795.3). Classification (NCBI taxonomy): domain Eukaryota; kingdom Metazoa; phylum Chordata; class Mammalia; order Artiodactyla; family Bovidae; genus Bos; species Bos taurus. The sequence continues at coordinate 28,908,062 of NC_082638.1, forward strand.
GCAGCAAGCAATCCTGAGCCCACAAATCGCTCCCTGTCCCTGATCTAAGGTGTGTGCTCCCCTTGTTCAATCCACCAGGAAACACTACTGAGCCTGCATCTCACTCACTGCCCTGAACAAGGGTGGGTCCCGCCAAAGTTCAAGCCATGACAAATACTGTTGTGCCAACATCCCAGTCTCTGCACCAAACCAGCTGTTTCCTGCCCATATCAACCATGGCAAACACTCCTAAGACCACATCTTGGTTCCTGCACTGATAGCGGCTGAGATCCTGGCCATATTCAAGCCTAGACAAACACTCCTGACCCCATTTCTCGCCCCTGAACTGAACTAGGCTGTGTCCTACACATGTTCAAGACCCTGACAAACACTTCTTGGCCTTCATCTGACTCTCAGGCTGATCTCCTTCACTACACTGAACTAGGCTGGGTCCAGCACTTGCTGAAACCCGTGGGAAACACTCCTGAGCCCATATCTGGGTCCCTTCTCTGAACCAGGCCAGGTCCTGCCCTTGTTCAAGCACTCAAAAAACACTCCTGAGCCCACATCTCGATCCCTGCACTGATCGTGGCTGGATCCACCCCTTGTTCATCCCAACAGACACTCCTGAGGCCACATCTCAGTCGCTCCAATGAACCAGGCTGGGTCCTACCTTTGTTCAAGCCCCCAACAAACACTCTTGAGCCCACATCTCAGTCCTTGCACTGAATCAGGTGGGTCCTGCCCATATTCAAGCTCTTTGTAGAATGCATATATCATATATCAGGACTATAGGATGGCTGGCTTAGCTTGGTCCTCTTGCTGCTTCAGGCCCCACAGGCTTGTGTGATAGGGCAGGTTGGGATGTGTTCTCACATGGAGAACAGTACCACTTTGAAAGGGCCTCAATAGGGTAAATGGCAGACGTGCATGTCTCCGACACCGGTGAGTCATGGAACTTAAGGGGAACTGTCTTTAGAGTCTCCCTGGCAGGCATTCGAACAAGGTTCAGGGAGTTCCCTCATGCCAGCAGAGCGGGCCCCATTTCTCCCTCTGTGCAAAGTGTGGCCAAGCCACCTCAGGCCTGTGCAGTGTTCACATCTGTCCAGCGAGGGAGGGAGGGTCGCACGTCCAATTCTGCAGTTCAGCAGTGACCGCCCACTGTTGGCTCTCAAGGTTGAGAAAGCACTCTCCGAACGTGTGGACTAAAACCGTCTAATCTCCCATTGCTGCAACTCAGTCAGGACCAGAAGGGCTTGCAAAGGATAAGCGTCTTTTCTGAGAGCTGCTGTCCAGAGAGTGGCAGACGGCAACAGCACTACTTAGAGAGACAGAGACACACAGACATCAGTGCCTGGTACACACACAGAAGGATTGTCCAGAACAGTGCTATGCCGGAAGCAAAGATAGAGAGACAAAGAGCGAGCTCTGCACCCTAAACCTCTGGTCTCCCTGAACAGTGGAGATCAATGGTAGCAAATGTTGCGGTTTTTCCCTACTCCCCTAGTATCAGGACAGCAACAGGCTCTCTGTCCCATGAAGAAAAGTATCCAGCCACTTGGCACCCCTGCATATCCTTTGGATAGTCAGGGAGAGCTCCCAGCTATTGCCTGTCCCAGGGGACACAGGAGGGTATTGTTTGGATTGTGGAGCAGGAACCCGTGGTTGGAATTTCCAGGGCCAGGTCAATGACAGCACCTGGGGCTACCCCAGCCACATGCAAAACCCTCTACAATCCTGGTGCAGAATCTGGCCATGTGGGGGCACTGGAGCACAGGAACCGCAGAAGATGCCCTCCGGTCTAGGGGCATGTCCATAAGGGTGCCGCCCACTACCCTCTCCGCCCTTGGTCTAGATTTGGGCAAGGAGCCTGTGCTTGGCTCACAACCTAGGCTCCTGCCTGTTTTCCGCTGATGTCCCAGGGCCCGTTCACCCTGGCCTGGGCTGTCCGGCACCCCTTTCCTTGGCCTCACGCCACCCCCAACACACCACTCCCCACCTCCCGACCATCCCCCTCACTCCCCGCCCCCAAAGAGCTAGTGGGTCCCACAGGTTCACTGCAGCCTGGGCCACCATTATGCACCATTCTCTGTGCTGTTATATCGTGTCCCTTCACATCTGCCCCAGCTTGGGCCAAGAGGAGCGTGAGAGGCGATCAAAGGAAGGCGGGAGCGTCCCGGGACCCTTAGCTGTGAGCCCCAGTACTCAGGGAGAAGCCCCCACCCCTCATCCCGCGACCTGCCATCCTGATGCTGTGCGCAGCTGGAACCTTGCAACCACCAGTTGTCACGCCAAGTGAAGAGGCCATCCTCTTTAGGGTGGAGGCAGTGCAAGACAGCGAGACCCTGGTGGACGGAGACGTGGCAGGGATCCGGCGGGAGTTCCGGCTGCTTGCAGAAGACATCATGGAAGAGGTGGAGGTTGTGGCAGATGAGGAGCAGAAACAGTGGTCCTCCCAGGAGCTGGAGGAGAAGACGGTGGAGGAGCAGGGCCAGGACAGGCCGGGAGGTCCGAGTGAGCACCAGGTGCTAGATGTCCTGAAGGCACTGGCCGCCCTGCAGGTGGAACTGAGCTCTGAGTGTGAGCAAAACCACAGGGCCTACCATCAGAGGAGGAAGCATCACTTGGCTTGGGGGAGTGCCATCATCCAGGGCATCCCTGGCTTCTGGGCCAAAACTGTATCCTTTCCGCTGCTCCTTTGGGTCCACTGCTCATGAGGAGAAGGAGAAGGGGCAGGAGCAGGAGGAGGGGGAGGGGGCGAGGGCACAGGAAGGGCGCTGGAGGCCCCTGAAGAAAATGTGGTCCTGGGCAATTGGCAAGCTCCAAAGGCCCAGCAGAGTACGGTCTGGGCAGGGCTACAGATGTACGTGTTGCAGCCATGCCTTTGAGTGTCTCCTTCAGGCCTGCATCTGAGGAGGAGCAGCACCTGAGGCCTCCAAGTCAGGAATGACCAGAGATGGTACACAAGAGCAGCATCTGCACAGCTATTGCTGTAAATGCGGGTGATCCTGGCATATAGCTGAGACATGTGAGTCATTCACATACACACACAACACACACACACGTACACACACACACACACACACACACAACCCCTTTGCTTTCAAACACGGATTGTCACAGGACTGCAAATCTGACCATGTAAGCAGTGACATGCCACTACCAAGCATACACAGGTCTGGAGGAGAACAGTAGCTGTCAGAAACCAGTCCCTGCTCGGAGAATGCAGACCACCTCAGACGCACACCACCACAAGGGGCCCAGAGCCATGAGCGTGTCTGATGGTATGGCAAAGCCTGATGACATCAGGGGTGGCCAGGTAACAGGCAGTGCCCAGCTCCTTGCAGATGCCTTTTCCAATATCTTTGTTCCACCCCAGACTAGGACTGATGCTCCTGGCTCTTCTTGGCCTGGCATGTAGCTCCCTGAATGGCTCCTTGACCTAAAGCAGATTATGAGCCACCCTCAAGTTTCCGTCATGATCAGCGACCAAGATCAAGACTTTCTCGACTATATGATCGACTTGAAGATCCGTGAGGAAGACTGAGGAAGGATGGGTATGGGACCTGGCAGGGAGTGGGAAGATCCTGTTAGCCATGTTCCTGCACTGTGAGACTTTGGAGAGGAGTAATGGATGCTGTTAATGCCTGCCTGGGAGGCAAGCTGAGGCCCCTAGAAGTTTGCACCTTTTCCCTCCTCCCTATCCTGGCAGGTGCAGGTGCGGAGCCATCTGCAGTCCCACTGCAAGCTGATCTTTTCCTTTCAGGACAACCCCTACTTCTTGAACACCATGATCATTAAGGAGTATTACCTTGACATCACTGGTAACACGTGGCTCCCAGGGTGATGAGTGTGGGTGTGCAAGCATGTAGATGATCCACCTGTGGAGTCCAACCCAGTCGCCCCTGTCTTTCTGCAGGGAACAGGGCATGTCATTCCACTCCAGTCCACTGGTTCTGGGACTTTGAATGGGCATCCCCCAGCCACAGTCTGGACACCAGGAGCCTTAATTTTCTCAACTGGCTGTCAGGCCACAATGGCCCAGAATTTAACACGATTGCTGATGTGGGGTTGCTTTGGGCCTGCACACAGGTGATGATTAATGTTGGAGTTCTTGGCTGCTCATGGGAGGGTTCAGGGCCTGGTCAGCCCTGGGTTGACCTTGCTCATGTTGCCAGCAGCTCATCAGCAATGACATGTGGGACAATCCCCTGAAGTACTACCTCGGGGAGGATGATTCTTCCATCAGAGATAACTGACAGAAACACATGTGGTGAGGCGGTCAGGAGATAGGCCCTGAGGGACAGCCTTATCGTAGCTGGGACACTATCCTTTCCCAAATGGGGATGCATTTGGGATGCATCTCTCCTAGGATGCAAAACCACAGGCATCCTAGGAGAGACAGGATTTGAGTGTGGCATGCCTCCAGGCACTTCCAGCCTGCCTCCCTGGCAGTGCAGAAAGGCGAGGAAAGCACAGGTGGTTGTACGTGTTTGACACTGTGCCCGGATGAGCCTGTGAGGGAGGGAATGGAGTGAGCAAGGAGTAATTGCATGTCCCAAAGGACCTCAGGAGAGTGGGAGACAGGGAAGCCCCTGGGGGCAGTTCGGGGCCTGCTGGTTTTCAGGGTCCAGGGTCTAGGCAATAGCAGTCCTGCCAAAGATACGCCATGGTGGGTGCTGAAAGTCCTGACGTGAAGTTCTTCTTTCCTCTGGGGTCTTGCCACTGGCTTTGGGAGCCTGAGGGGCAAAAGTGTGCGTCTGCATCTGAGAGAATTCGAGCAGTCTCGCTGAAGCAAAATCTCCGATTTTGTCATAGGGGACCTGAAACCAGGTGATGCTCAGAGGGAAGCTGCGTTCCAGGTGACCGTCTTGGATGCTCCTGGGCCCAAATGGAGGCTGGCTTCCTTGGCATGTGGGCTGTGTAGGCAAGCAGAGATGTGTGACTGTAGGGAGTCCTACCTGGGCCTAATGAGAGCAACTGGAAGAGAGTCTTGACATCTAGCAAATCACTGTGGCCTTGGTGGTTCAAGCCGTCTTGGTGCCTTTGAGATAGAAAAGCTGCTTTCCGCCCAAGGGAGGCATGAGCTGTGGGCCCACAAAGGGAAGGTTTTGCAGGGCATCATCTGTTTGGGGACTCCATGTGCATGGGTAGTGTTAAACAGAAGGGAGGACGTGTAGGAATGCCACCTTACCTTTATGGCCTCAGGTTCCAATCTTTGTATCTGAAGAGACCCTGTATCCATGTGCACCTTTCTCACAACATTGGATAAGACCCAGGCCTATCACAGTCTCTTGGGGCTCTTGGAGGCTCAGGCGTCTCTTTGGCCTTTTCCTGCTACATGGAGATAGCCCTTGGGGGCACATGTAGACAGGTGCACACATAAAGCTACACAGATAGGAAGATCAGAAGGCCTCACTCAGAATGTTGTTGTCCATAAAGGGTGGTAGGCTAGCAAGAGGGGCACAACATTGACAAGGAATGACCTAGATAGGTGCACACCGAGAGAGAGGTTCTCCAAGTCAGCTGAGCCCAAAGGTCCTTGTTTTCTGTCCCCACATGGATCAGGCCAATGTGACTGGTACTGTGAAGCTGTCCAAGGTGATGGGAGAATGCAGAACGCAGGCGCATGTCATACAGCTGTTCATGGCAAGTGCTTCCAACCCTGCTTGCTGCTCTGCAGGTCGGTCCGTGTCACTGGCAAATGCCAAGATTTTGTAACCTTTGAGGATAAGTCACAAAGTTAGATGGAGAAGGCAATGGCACCCTACTCCAGTACTCTTGCCTGGCAATTCCCATGGACAGAGGAGCCTGGTATGCTGCAGTCCATGGGGTCACAAAGAGTCGGACATGACTAAGCGACTTCCCTCTCAGTTTTCACTTTCATGCGTTGGAGAAGGAAATGGCAACCCACTCCAGTGTTCTTGCCTGGAGAATCCCAGGACGGGGGAGCCTGGTGGGCTGCTGTCTATGGGGTCACACAGACTCAGACTTGACTGAAGTGACTTAGCAGCAGTAGCAGCACAGAGTTAGAAGTGCAAGGTGACATGATTAATTAACAAGTGAAAGGAAACAACCAGGAAAAGAAAGTTACTTTTTGTTTGTGAGCACAAAGGTACTTAACAAAATTCATATTCCTAGAGAAGAAAGCTTGTAGTTTTGCACGTGTGCGTTTCCTCTCAGGGATGTTACTGTGTACACGCACATGTGTGTGCACACATGGGCATAGAAGTCCCTGCCAGTGTGCTTGTGAGTATGAGCTTCCGGAATTGACCTAGCCAGGTGATGGAAGTTGGATAGCAAAAACATGAAGGTGTTAGAGAAAGGTACATATGCTCTGGCCAGCAGAAGCACTGAAGCCAGGGATTCGATCCCCGTTATCTCACTGAGCAAACACGTTCTAAGTGGGATCACAGGGGTGCACCCAGGATGTCTGGCAGAAAGTAGAGGCAGGAAAAAAGAGCCTGGGGAATGTGCAGAGAAAAGTCCACTATATCTGCAGTTTATGAAAAGTAGAAATGTACCAGGAAGGAGAAACCGTACTTAATTAACTGAGATATCTAGCTAAGGAGATTTCCAGCCAAACAGCCAAAAGTGCTTCCTGGTTTCTTCTTGCTGCCTATAGTAAAATATAAAGGGAAATTAAAAAAAAATATATTTAAGAGAAAATATTAAAAAATAAGACAGAACTTGCTGAATTGGAAATTTTCCAGTCTTTTAACATGACAGAGGATGCTAAAATTAATGGCTCTCAAACAAGGTTCTATCCAGGGCATTGAGATAAGGTGGTCTAAATATAACATTTTATAACACCTATACATCAATTCTTATTTATTTATTTATTTTTAATAAACGTGGTCTAAAGATGAGTGAGTGTAAAATTCTTTGTTAAGCCTCAGAAAGCTGGAAGGGGATGCTTCATGGCATTATTTAGGCAGGCCAATGCCTTCCAAAGAGTTCAGGGGTGTCACTCAGAGACATTTCAGTCACACAATAAGACTTGTACCAAGTTTCAGGGTGTTATCCCTCAGCTATCTCAGCAGAAAACCGAGACAGAGTAGGCCTTATTATGAAGACATGTGTGATGGTGGCTTTGGAGTGGAGTGCTTTACCATGAAAACCAGTAAGATTATCAGGAGACACACCAAGTTTTTAAGATAACATATTTAAGTTCAGCTTGGACTGAAAGGACCAGCAATAGTACAAAATAAGAGACCTCTGAACTTCTACCTTTGACAAGCAGGAAGCAGGCTAGGGAGACTGTTTCACTGTAACCATATACTACCCACCTTTCCTGCAATGGAATCATGTCAGAGGGCAGAATTAAAAATTCAGAGACTGAAGCCTAGGAAGTTTCCAGGCCTTAAATCCTAATCAAAGGACTGCCAACAAGAACCCGTGGGATTTCAGAACTGCTACTGTTGACTCCCATCTCCCCTCCTCTTTCTGGAACAGGAGTGCCCATGAAGGTTATCTATGCCTGACCCAGCACTGTATGTTGGCTGTGAAAGTGAGCAGATTAACTCATCTCTTTTGTTCACAAATCATCAGGTCTAGAGGAACTACACGTGTATAATTTGAACTGATGTGTTGGAGATGACTTGAGAGTCTCCTGGACAGCAAGGAGATCAAAATAGTCAATCCTAAAGTAAAGCAGTCCTGAATATTCATTGGAAGGACTGATGCTGAAGCTGCAGCTCCAATACTTTGGCAACCTGATTCTAAGAACTGACGCTTTAGAAAAGACCCTGATGCGGGAAAGATTGAAGGCCGGGGAAGGGGACAGCAGAGGATGAGATGGTTGGATGGCATCACCAGCTCAATGGACTTGAGTTTGAGCATGCCTCTGGAGTTGATGGTGGACAGGAAACCCTGGTGTGCGGCAGTCCATCAGGTCGCGGTCCATATCTGGACTTGACTTCGATGACAAGGTCCTGAACTTCAAGTTAATGCTATAATGGATAAATTATTTGAAAGCATTTGCAGGAAAATGCATTTTGGACATACAAGTATGTAAACAATTTGTGGCCATGGGTGTACCATGTGGTTTTAAAGTATGTCCACAAATCCTTTCCTTCAAGGGTGGTCCTTATACTCCCTTTACATGTAGGCTGGACTTAGTGGCTCACTTCTAATGTTAGAATATTGTAGAAATGAAAATGAAGTGTCTGACTATGACTCTTTAAGTCACAAAAGGCACTGCAGCCTCCTTGCTCATCCTCTTGGATCACTCATTCTGGAAGCCAGCTTAGTCGTATCTTGAGAACACTCAGGTAGCCCAGTAGAGAGGCCCATGGGAAAGAACTGAGGCTTTCTCCCAACAGCCAGCAAGGAAACTGGTTTCAACAGCTATGTGAGTAAGCCATCTTGGAAGGAAATCCACCAGCCCATGTCAAGGCTTCAGATGACGACAATCTCATGAAACCCTGAGCCAGAACCCTCAACTGAATTACTCCTGGATTCCCAACTTTCAGCAGCAGTATGAGATAATATTGTTTTAAGCTGTTGCTTTGGGATACTTTGTTATGCAGCAGTAGTTCGTTAATGCACTGCCAACTTTGTCTCATGTCTTTATACCGGGGCGCCTGTCCATTTAGTCCAATCTAAGCTAGATTCTGCTACTTCAGTTTAGAAAACATACTTCACCCTTGATCTGACCACCCTCAGATCAGATCAAATTCTTTATCACTCACCTCAATATCTTATCAGTCTTGCCTAGCCTCAGCAATGATCCTCTCAGTTGAGCCAGAATCCACCAGCACCCTTATGGTCATCTTAATAAGTTTCCATCCACTGACACCCACTCTGTTGTTGTTCATTGCTTTTCAGTCTCCCAGTCTCTCTTTGCTATCACATGGACCCACCCTGTTCCTTAGCTATAAATCCCAGCTGTGTCCCTGCTGGAGTCAGACTTAAGCTCACTCTCTCTCCCGTATTATAAGACCCCCGCTGTAGTACTCTTACCTTGAATAACATTTTTCTTACCGCCTTTAGGAAGTGTTATGAATCATTTGTTTAACATTTCCAGGCTCTGTTAGTAGGGATTATTCTCAAAGGAATAGTTCTATACCTTTACTTTTTATACTATATTCCTTAGGGGAACAAATTTCTAGAATTAAAACATTTCATGTTTTTACCATACAAACAGAAAATATCTTTTAAAATATATTTATATATCTTTAAAAAATGTAGTAATCTGAAAAGGATGTGTATATAGACATGCCAGTGTATATACACACATACCCTCAGACCTCCAAGGAAAACTTAATTCTCAGTAAACTATAAATTAAAACATTCACCTGCAAGTAGTGAAATCTTTGGAATTAATGTGCCAAAAAATCATAGAGAATGAGATTTTAATTTAAAAAATGTATACATAAAACCATTTGGGATTCAGACAAAATAGGTTATTTAAGTAAAGATAGGTCAAGCCCTAAACCATCTAGTAAAAAAAAAAGAAAAAAGAAAGAAAGAAAGGAAATAATCTCATGTAATAACCTATAATGAAAAATAACCTAAAAAATAGACATGTATATGCATAACTAAATCACTCTGATATACATCTGAAACACAACATTGTAAATCAAATATATTTCCATAAAATTTGTAAAGAAAGCTTTTACAATGTATGATTATAAAGAAAAAATCCTAAAGAAAGTAGAAGGTATATATGAATTGAAACAAAAATAGAAAACAACAAAAATAAAACTTGTTGGGATAATAAAACAAGAGCTGCTTCTTCGAAAAAAAAAAATCAGAAACATTGATATAACTGTAGCCAATCTAATAAGGGGAAGAGGAGGTTAATTCCAATACTAGAAATGAATGACACATGGAATGGGATTTTGAGATGGTAATATTCAACACTAAGTGGAATTACTTTTGTTTCAGGAAAGGTCAAGTCAAGCCAAAACTGGGAAAAGAAAGGGAAGGAAAGAAAGAGGAAGACAGGCATGGGAAGAAAGGAAGAAAAGGAAAGTAAGGGAGAAAGAAAGAAAAGTAAATGTCTCAACAGATGTTGTAAATATCCAATGAAATAATTCTCTTTAAAATCTAAAAACAGAAACAGAACTTTATTAAGCCATATCCTCATTGCCTTTGATGGTACTAAGAACCAGAAAACCCATTTACACATCACTGTTTAGAATTTCTGGACACCACAATAAGATTGTTTAAAGAAAAGAAACAAACAAAAAAAATGCTATGTTATTTGTAAAAAGATGGACAACAGAAATAATTTTTTAAAAAACATTTTATTTTTATAAATAGTAATTTTACTGACAATGTTTTGGCAACATTAATAAAACAATAAATTTTACCTGAAAGAACAAGCAAAGTAGACAAGGAAATTCACCAAAAGCAATAACAAAATAGTCATCTTGACAGATATTCAATACATTTGTAAAAAAAAACAAAGTGCCGTTGCCTGAAAAAAATATAGAGATATCAAAAGAAAAAGAGAGGAAGCTCCTGAAAGAACTCAACTCAGTATTAACTGTCTTTGTTCTGCAGGCACAGAAACTTACTCAAGTTAATTTTACGAAGCAAAGCCCTGATGTTATTATCTCTTTTCAGGTTCTGTGTGTGTGTGTGTGTGAAAATCTCGGAACTTTAGGCTGGACAGGGAAGACGAGTGTAGAGACTTAAAGTGTCTTTAAGGAGGAGAAGGAAAAGGAGAGGTGTGAGGATTTCATTGTGTGGTTTGAACAGCATTGGGGAAGCTCAAACAAGGGATGTAGCAATGTTCTTCTTCTGGGAAGAGCATTCCCAGAAGAAGAGCATTTGCAAAGTCTTTGGATTGGGAAGAAATTGAATTTGCTTAGGGAAAGCAAGGCCAGTGTTGTCAAAAACAGGGCAGCAGTGGGGAAAATAGTAGAGTAGAATGACAGAGAATGGAAGAGAGGAAGTAGTCAGGGACCATATCACTGGAAACTTTTCATTTGGCAATAAATACAACTTGTACTCTTTAGGAGCATACTACAGAGCAAACAACAGTAACAGTATTGATAATCCTAAGCAACAATAAAAACATATAAATAAAACATTTCATATTTACTATAGAAATAGAATAAAGGAGATAAGAATGCAATAGTCTGCACATTTATACATAGAGTTTTCACCTGAGACCAGAAGACAAACACACACACACACACACACACACTCGTTATACAACTAAAAGAAGTTTAAGCTGACACTTAGCAAAGTGCTTTGGCCCAAGCGAACTAACTGGAAAGGCCTGGTAAAATATTCAAAGTGTAAACCAATCAATCAAGCATTGAGTAAATAAATACAATTTACTTGTATTTGAATTTACACTCAGGAAATTACCTAAAATGGAGACAAGAGACTCACTACAGCTTAGTCATCTGTAGTCCTTTCTCTTTTGTTCTGAGAGGGATGGTAACCCCTTGGTGATTATCACTTTCTAGCATTTTGTGAAAGCTTAGAGGATTTAAATGAATTGTGGGGAGGGGCAGAAAGAGTGGGGAGAGACAAAGAGGAGGAGAAAGGAAGAGGAAACGGAGAGATTTCTCCTGGCATAGATATACAGCCAGGATCCCAGGTTCCTTGAATGGTGCACAGAGATTGCTAGGTACCTGTGCCAAAAGTGGAGAAGGTATGGTATTCAACTCAAGGAGGAGACTCAACTCCAGGAACCCACAGAGGAAGCCAAGTGTGCTGATGTTCAGGAACCAATACTTAGAGGGTACACCACAGGTCTGTGAAAGAGCCCTTGGAGATCACACAAAAAAAGGTTTCCACAAGTATAATCACAGACTAGGTAGTTGGATACAGTAGAGGAAGGATGATAACTCTATGACCTGATAATTACTGAAATAAATGAGAAAATTCCTGCACATCAGACTGTGTCAAGTAAGATGGAAACCCAGTATTAGTTTGATAAAATGGGAAATTAAACAAAGAATTAGCTGTTAACTTTAATACATTCCTGCCCAAGGCAAGATAAGATACAAAAGTGAAATTGTCACGTTAAACTAGGGTAAGACACATGTAACTGGAAAAGGTAAGGAAAAGTTCTATAGAGGGTTTAATCACCCTGGACCCTTTGTATCCACTACATTTACTCTTCTCGGACAACTCCTTTGTAGCTTAAGGGAAAGAGAACTAAACTTAGCTCAATTCATAAACTGAAAAGATTCCCTGTGTTTGATCCTTTTCAGTTAAACCTATGGGTCCAGTACAAATCAAACTGGATGTCAAGGCTTTTTTCTTTGGGAATCTTAACTTGCTTTACTATTGTGATGGAGACGGATAGGGCTACTTCACTTTGACTAAAGGCCAGCCAAATGGGAAAGGAGATGGAATGAATCAAATTCCCCTTTTGATCACTCAACAGGAGGTCCACAGGCACCAGGCCTCATTCTATTAACTATCTCTGCTTCTCCAACTGCAGTCAATGATATACAGGGCCTGCTTGATCCTTGCAAGTGCCTCTCACCTAACAGGCATTTTAGTGGTTGGCTTCCTTGACATGTCCCTGGGCTAGGTTAAGACACTCTGAGACAGTGTTCCTTCTGCCTTGGCTCCATGCCTGGAGTGCATGCATGCCTCTTCCTCAACTGGGACAAGAAGCCACAGCTCTCCACTAACTAAATCCCGTGTCTGGTCCAAACTCACATCATAGTTTCTCCATCAACTTCTCCACATCAGGCTTTCGGAACCATTTTATCTTAGAACAGCACAACAGAGGCACTTCGGAGAGTTCAGCAGCACACAGGACCATACCATAACAAAGCCATTCCAATCTGGCTATATAGTTAATACTGAGATCTTCAAAGCATGAAAACAGTTGAAAATTTCATTGCTAAACACTCTACAGATTATATGTATAGTGGAGAAGGCAATGGCACCCCACTCCAGTACTCTTGTGGGAAAAATCCTACAGATGGAGGAGCCTGGTGGGCTGAAGTCCATGGGGTTGCTAAGAGTCGGGCACGATGGAGTGACTTCACATTCACTTTTCATTTTCATACATTCGAGAAGGAAATGGCAACCCACTCCAGTGTTCTTGCCTGGAGAATCCCAGGGACAGGGTATCTTGGTGGGCTGCTGTCTATGGGGTCGCACAGAGTCGAACATGACTGAAGCAACTTAGCAGCAGCAGTAGCAGCAGCAGCAGAGCTTTCGAACTTGCAAATAACATGAAATACCAAAATACGTTGTTACTTTTCCTTTCTCCACCTCTCTCTCTCTCTCTCTCTCACACACACACACACATAATTTTTACATGTTAAAACACTTATATGAAAAACAGGTACTATATTTTTAAATAACATCTCAATATTTAAACAAAGCTGTACTTCATGTATTTAAAACAAAAACACATAAATTACACATTGGTTGCCCTATATTTGATATTATTGAATAATTCTAAAATTTGAATTTTTTGTTTTTAATGGGGTTTTTAACTTTGACTGAAATACTTGCTTCAGACTTACTGAAAGTAGAATTAACGGGGTTTTTTGGTTTTTTTTTTTTTTTTGGCCTCCTACTTTTAGATTTGGGAGATGATGGTTCAGAATCAGATGTGTTCACAGTATTGGATGCTACTTCCACCAATCCTGTTGAAGGGGTTCCGGTGATACCTGAAAAAAAACTCTTGTTTCAGGAGGTAATCCTTCTAGATGCTGAGGCTTCTTAAACATTTGATGACACTGGGTCTTGTGCTGTCTTTTCTCTTTAAAAGTTAAAAAGTGTAGCCTACATTTGGAACACTGATGAAAACTTTTCCCAGTGCTGTCTATAATGACATATGTATGGTGTTGCAGTTTTAAAAATTTGGAGACAAAACGGGCAAAGTAAACTCTTAATGTTACCATGGTATGCTCTGAAATGTGCATCCACATCTGCAAAGAATGATGATCTGTAACTGCAAACCTGGCATACATAGTGCATTTCACCAGGCTTATGATTATCTTTCATGTGCTGTTAGAGAACCTGATCTGTCTCAAAGGACAATTCACAGATTTTACAGACTGTGCAGGGCTCCTGGGAAGTGTGGACACTTTCAATGTGACACTGCAGCTGGAAGGGAGTAGCAAACTGGCAGTTGCAGTGCTGGCAGGTGGTGTGGTATTTCCAGCTGTCACCTCTCTGCCTCTCAAGCTCCAAATGGTGCTTCATGTGATTCATAAACTTGACATTTTTTAGAACTTTCAAGCAGCTGAGGCATTTAAAGGCTGTGTGAGTTTTCGGTTCTGGCTGCCCATCTCCTATATGCTGTCCATAGTAGAAGTCACAGAGTAACACAATCAGATTGCCTTCTGTGGGATCAACAATCTTGTTTTGACTTGCTACACTTGGAAAGTCAATTTTTGTCAGTCCATTTGACCCTAAAGGGCTTATAGGTTTGCAATGGACATTGTCCTTTAGAAAATGTGTTGGATAAGATTCTCCATTCTGAACATGGCTTAATGAGGTATGAACACTGTCTGGTGTGCTTTGCTGAGTAGTCACTCTTTGAAAAATATCTGGAGGGCACAAAGCTAAAGAATGTTCTCCTATAATTCCATCACTGAGTTTAGGCCTTTTGGGATTTGTGCTATTTGTTTCAGAAGTGGAAAGTCACTTTGATACATGAGGACTTTTATCCATAGCTCCTGCATAACTGCTGTTTCTACTGGATGCTGCAATGAACTTGTGAAGGTAATCAAAGGAGAACATAACTCTGAAAAGCTATTAGGCACTATTTGTGGTGAAATATTTTTAGAATCTGCTTTGGACAAAGGCTCAATAATAATAGGACTATCTGTTGATCTTGATTCAGAGACAGAAAGTGGCAAGACAGTCTTTGCTTCTGATGCAGGAGTCACATGATTAACAGGCTGTAATTTCTGAGCATTATCTTTCCTGAAGTGACCATACTTTTTTCTCCTTGAACAAGAATCTGGGGTAACTCTGTTCAGTATGTTTGAAATGACTGGTTTTGGATTTGAGGTCATCCCCACAAAGATCACATCAGCATCTTCATTTACATGTTCCACTCCAAAAAGATCAGTTCAGCGTGTTCATCATCTACTTATTTGGCTTCTCCCTTGCTTTTCTGTGGTTCTGGCTCTTGTTCTTTTTCACGTAACATACATGGTCGTTCCATATTTTTAGTACTTTTTTTTTTTTATTCTTGGAGGATGTGGCCACAACTCCCAGTGCTTCCTTGAAATAAACTGCCACCTAAGTATAAATATACTACATATTATTTAAGTACAGAAAAATGTGCTATTTGTTTGTCTCCAAAACTCTAAGGTAGTTATAAACACCCTTATCTTACAGATAAAGACATTTAGCATCAAAGAGACTAAATGACAGCTGAAAAACCTATGGCTACAAGTCTACATGACTCGAGAATCGTAGCTTTGTCCCATGTTGATTTTAATATTTTCTATTTAAAGAAAGAAAGAAAGAAAAAAAAAACCACCACTGATCATTAGGTGAAATCACATGTAAAGGACAATTTTTTTACAAAAGCACTATTTTACAGTGTTTAGAAATATGGACTTTGGAGTCAAAGAAGATTAAACTGGAATTCTAAGTTAACCACACACCAGCTGCATCTTTTTCAGCAAATGTATAATTTTTAAATGTGTTTCCGTATATTAAAGACAAACAAGCTTATTTCCTAGACTTAAGGTTAACAACTACTTTTTTTAAAGCATCAGCTATTCAATGGCATCTTGTTTTGTAGGAAAACTGAAAAAAAAAAAAAAACCCCTTATCTTAAATGCACATGACAACTGATTCACAAATACTAATTTCATAAATATTAATACAGAAAATAGGGCACAAATTCAAAGTATATAGTATCTCTACATAGTTAACAAACAGCATAATTCGATGTCAAGCACTTAACACAGGCCTATGAAATTGAGAATGAACTCTCTTGATAATCTCACCCCAAATCCACACTGATACATCCTAAATTTCTCCCTCTAATCCTGACTAAACTTAAATCCAACAATGCTTTATCCTTCACTCCACATGTCTCTTCCCCATATAGCAGGCAAAATGAGGTCAGTATTTCTCTAATACCAAGATCAGACAGAGACATCACACACAGACACACAACCAATGTCCCTTATGAATACAGATGCAAGAGTCCTCAACAAAACACTGGCAAAAAAACCCTAACAACATATAAAAAAGGTTATATGCCATGATCACGTGGGATTTATGCAGGTATGCAAAGTTGGTTCATTATATGAAAGTCAATCGACATTATGCTATTTTAATACAATAAAGAACAAAAAACATATCTGCCTGCAGAAAAAGCATTTCCCTGAGTGTAGCACCTATCCATAATAGGGGTTAAAAACACTTAATAACTAAGAACAGAAGAGTACTTTCTCAATCAAAGGGTACCTGTAAAAGACCCACAGCTAACATCATATTTAATAATGAAAAACTGAGAGCTTTCCCCCTAAGATTGGG
This sequence comes from Bos taurus, assembly GCF_002263795.3. Classification (NCBI taxonomy): domain Eukaryota; kingdom Metazoa; phylum Chordata; class Mammalia; order Artiodactyla; family Bovidae; genus Bos; species Bos taurus. The sequence continues at coordinate 28,924,487 of NC_082638.1, forward strand.
AACAACACGAGGAAGTCTATCCCACACTTTGGCTCAATATTATACTGGCAGTTCTATAACCAGAGCAATCAGGTAAGAAAAGGAATTATTGTTTTTGTTGTTTAAAAAAAAAAAAAAGCCTTCAGAATGGAAAGGAAAAAGTCAAAGTATATTGGAGATAACATACTTTTATATATAGAAAATCCTGAAGAAACCACAAGTATTAGAAGTAATAAAAAGCTTGCAGAATACAAGATAAATATTTAAAAAATCAAGCAGATTTCTATACAATAGAAATAGCAACAAACATTTTGAAAATGAAATTAAGTAAACACTTGACTGTACACTAGCATTAAAAAGAATACTTAGGATGTCAGAAAGAGAAGGACAAATATCATATGGTATCACTTACATGTGGACTCCATAATATGATACAAACGAACTTATCTATGAAACAGAAACAGACTGAGAGACATAGAGAGGAGACTATGTGATTACCAAGAGGGGAAGGGTGGGGGAGGCATAGATTGGGAGCTGGTGATGAGCAGATGCAAACTATAATGTTAATATATAGAATAGATAAACAAGATCCTACTGTATAGCACAAGGAAATATATTCATAGTTTGTGATAAATAATGATGGAAAAGGATATGGAAAATATTGTGTGGGCATGTGTGCATATTTACATATGAAGGAAAGGAAAGGTAAAAGGAAAGAAAGGAAAGGACAACTCTTGGCAAGCACGTACAGAAAGTGGACCCTTGTGTGTTATGGGTAGATTTTAAAATGGTGCAACTGCTACAGAAACCAGTATAAAGGCTCCTCAGTAAATTAAAAATAGAACTACCATATGATTCAGCAATTCCACTTCTGGATATAAATTAAAAAGAAGTTAACATGGGGTCTTGAGATATTTGCACAGCCATGCTCAAAGCAGCGCTAATCACAACATCTAAGAGTTGGGAGCATCTAAACGTCCATCAAATGTGATATATACATACAATGGAATATTATTTAGCCATATAAAGGAAATTTTGCCACATGCCACAACATGCATGATTCTTCAAGACATCACCTAGAGGAGAACATAGGCCAAACACTCGCTGACATACATCAGAGCAGGATCCTCTATGACCCACATCCCAGAATATTGGAAGTCAAAGCAAAAATAAACAAATGGGACCTAATTAAACTTAAAAGCTTCAGCACAACAAAGGAAACTATAAGCAAGGTGAAAAGGCAGCCTTCAGAATGGGAGAAAATAATAGCACATGAAGAAACTGACAAACAACTAATCTCAAAAATATACAAGCAACTCCTACAGCTCAATTCCAGAAAAATAAATGACCCAATCAAAAAATGGGCCAAAGAACTAAATAGACATTTCTCCAAAGAAGACATACAAATGGCTAACAAACACATGAAAAGATACTCAACATCACTCATTATCAAAGAAATGCAAATCAAAACCACTATAAGGGACATTTTCACTCCAGTCAGAATGGCTGTCATCCAAGTTTACAAGCAATAAATGCTGGAGAGGGTGTGGAGAAAAGGGAACCCTCTTACACTGTTGCTGGGAATGCACACTAGTACAGCCACTATGGAGAACAGTGTGGAGATTCCTTAAAAAACTCGAAACAGAACTGCCATATGACCAGCAATTGCACTGCTGGGCATACACACTGAGGAAAACAAAATTGAAAGAGGCATGTACCCCAATGCTCATTGCAACACTATTTCTAATAGCCAGGTCATGGAAGCAACCTAGATGTCCATCAGCAGATGAATGGATAAGAAAGCTGTGGTATATATACCCAATGGAGTATTACTCAGCCATTAAAAAGAATACACTTGCACCAGTTCTAATGAGGTGGATGCAACTGGAGCCTATTATACAGAGTGAAGTAAGCCAGAAAGTAAAAGCACCAATACAGTATACTAACACATATATATGGGATTTCAAAAGATGTAACCATAACCCTGTATACGAGACAGCAAAAGAGACAAAGATGTATAGAACAGTCTTTTGGACTCTGTGGGAGGGGAAGAGGGTGGAATGATTTGGGAGAATGGCATTGAAACATGTATAATATCGTATATGAAACGAGTCGCCAGTCCAGGTTTGATGCATGATACTGGATACTTGGGGCTGGTGCACTGGGACAACCCAGAGGGATGGTATGGGGAGGGAGGAGGGAGGAGAGTTCAGGATTGGGAACATATGTATACCTGTGGTGGATTCATTTTGATATATGGCAAAACCAATACATTATTGTTGTTAAAAAATAAATAAAAAATAAATTCACTTAAAAAATAAAACATCCAGCCAAAGGAATTAAGCCAGTCATAAAAAAAGACAAATACTGTAAGTTTCCACTTATATGAAATATCTAACATAGTCAAGCAATAGAAAGGAACAAAGTAGAATGATGGAGTCCAGGATCTAGGGAAACAGGGAAGAAAAGAGGAGTTGTTGTTTAATGGGACATGTGATGGGTATAGTTTCAATTTTGCAAGATGAAAAGGTGTAAAGATATGTTTCTTAACAATATGATAAGGAATTCCATGATAGTTCAGAGGTTAGGACTCCACGCTTTCCTATCAGGGGCCTGGGTAGGGTTCTCAACCAGGAAACTGTCATTCAAGCTGCATAGCACAGCGAAAACTATGACAACAACAATAAAACAACACTGTAACTGTATGTGTGTGTGTGTGTGTGTGTGTGTATTAGTTGCTCAGTCATGTATGAGTCTTTGCTTTCACATGGACTGTTGCCCATCAGGCTCCTTTGTCCATGGGGTTCTCCAGGCAAAAATACTGGAGTGGGTTGCCATTTCTTTCTCCAAAAAGGCTGATGAAAGTATGTGAAATACTTAGCATGTAAAAATGGTTAAAATGGTGAAAATTTAAGTTAGATTTTTTTTTTACAACAATTAAAAACTTTTAACAACCAGGAAAAGAATTTGAATAGACATTTCACCAAAAATACTGCTTAACATGATTGAAAGTGAAAGAAATTAAGTCGCTCAGTCCTGTCCGACTCTTTGCGACCCCATGGACTGTCGCCTATCAGGCTCCTCCATCCATGGGATTTTCCAGGCAAGAGTGCTGGGGTGGATTGTCATTTCCTTCTCCAGGGGATCTTCCTGACCCAGGTCTCCTGCATTGCAGGCAGACACTTTACCTTCTGAGCCACCAGGGAAGCCCTTAGCAAAATGTAAATCAGTTTCATTGAAATACTACTTCACACACATTAGCTTGGCTATAATCAAAACCAGGAAAAATAACAAGTGCTGCAGAGGATGTGGAGAAAACGAATCTTCATATATTGTTGAAAAATGTTGAAAATATACTGCTGAAATATATTGTTGAAAATATATTGCTCTAAAATGGTACAACCACTTTGGTTTGTCAGTACCTCAAAAATTAAATATATAGTAGCCATATGATCCAGAAATCTCACTCTTTTGTATATATATATAAAAAAAAAAAATCCCTGAAACTATTAAGTCCATTCAAAAACAGTGTTCCCAACAGCATTACTCACAAGAGCCACAAAGAATACACGATCCAAATATTATCTATTAATTGATGAATGGATAAAAAATCGTGGTAATTGTTCACAATGGAGTTCATGTAAGCCGTATACCATATTGATGTACCATATACAGCCATTAAAAAAATGCATTGCTATACAGCCAAGAAGTGGATGAATCTTGAAAATACACAAACTAGGGGACTTCCCTGGAAATGTTTAAGTGTTTAAGACTATGCACAGTTTCCATCCCTGGGCAGGGAACTAAGATCCCACATGCCACATAGCTAAATAAATAAATATTTTAAAAGAAAATGTGACATCTGAATAAAGCCAGACACAGAGGTCACACATTGCATGTGGGAGAACTGTAGGTAGAAAAGAAGCAGGAAAGAGAAGCATTCTGTAACGCAAATGAAACATTTTTTTCCAGGGAGGAGGAAATGCACTGCTCTGATAAAGGCTGTCAATAAATTAAATAAAATAACAACTAAAAATTGACCACTGAGTTAAACATTTGGAATTCACTGTTGTCTTTGACAAGAGTGAATTTAAAGGAAAATGAGAGACCTGGAGATAACAGATTCTACAAACAACTCTGCAGAAGTCTAGCATAAGCAAATATGAAATAAAAAAAGCATAGGCGATGTGTCACCAAAGGACAGATTTTTAATGAGAGGTAAGATTATAGTCATTCTGTTTGCTGATGGGAACCATCCAGAGAAACAGAAAACTTAATCCAGGACAAAGAAGAGACTTGCTAGAATATCACTGAATAAACAAGAATTGAGGTGGCAAGAATACACAGAAGAACTGTACAAAAACAGATCTTCATGACCCAGATAATTAGGGTGGTGAGATCACTGACCAAGAGCCAGATATCCTGGAATGTGAAATGAAGTGGGCCGTAGAAAGCATCACTATGAGAACAGCTAATGGAGGTGATGGAATTCCATTTGAGCTATTTCAAATCCTGAAAGATGATGCTGTGAAAGGTTTCACTCAATATGCCAGCAAGTTTGGAAAACTCAGCAGTGGCCAAAGGACTGAAAAGGGTCAGTTTTCATTCCAATTTCAAAGAAAGGCAATGCTAAAGAATGCTCAAACTACTGCACAATTACACTCATCTCACATGCTAGTAAAGTAATGCTCAAAATTCTCCAAGTCAGGGTTCAGTAATATGTGAACCGTGAACTTCCTGATGTTCAAGCTGGTTTTAGAAAAGGCAGAGGACCCAGAGATCTAGTTGGCAACATCCGCTAGATCATGAAAAAAACAAGAGTTCCAGAAAAATACATTTATTTCTACTTGATTGACTATGCCAAAGTCTTTGACTGTGTGGATCACAATAAACTGTGGAAAATTCTGAAAGAGATGGGAATACCAGACCACCCGACCTGCCTCTTGAGAAATCTGTATGCAGGTCAGGAAGCAACAGTTAGAACTCATCATGGAACAACAGACTGGTTCCAAATAGCAAAAGAGTAAGTCAAGGCTGCATATTGTCACCCTGCTTATTTAACTTCTATGCAGTGTGATATCATGAGAAACTCTGGAGTGGAAGAAGCAAAAGCTGGAATCAAGATTGCAGGGAAAATTATCAATAACCTCAGATATGCAGATGATACCACCCTTATGGCAGAAAGTGAAGAGGAGCTAAAAAGCCTCTTGATGCAAGTGAAAGTGGAGAGAGAAAAAGTTGACTTAAAGCTCAACATTCAGAAAATGAAGATCATGCCATCCGGTCCCATGTACTTCATGGCAAATAAATGGGGAAACAGTGGAAGCAGTGTCAGATTTATTTTGGGGGGATGCAAAAGCACTGCAGATGGTGACTGCAGCCATGAAATTAAAAGACACTTACTCCTTGGAAGGAAAGTTATGTCCAACCTAGATAGCATATTCAAAAGCAGAGACATTACTTTGCCAAGAAAGGTCCATCTAGTCAAGGCTATGGTTTTTCCTGTGGTCCTGTATGGATGTGAGAGTGGGACTGTGAAGAAGGCTGACCACTGAAGAATTGATGCTTTTGATCTGTGGTGTTGGAGAAGACTCTTGAGAGTCCCTTGGAAATAGATCCAACAAGTCCATTCTGTAGGAGATGAGTCCTGGGAATTCTTTGGAAGGAATGATGCTGAAGCTGAAACTCCGGTACTTTGGCCACCTCATCCAGAGTTGACTCATTGGAAAAGACTCTCATGCTGGGAGGGACTGGGGGCAGGAGGAAAAGGGGACGACAGAGGATGAGATTGCTGGATGGCGTTACTTACTCGATGAACCTGTCCGAGTAAACTCCGGGAGTTGGTGATGGACAGGGAGGCCTGGCGTACTGCTATTCATGGGGTCACAAAGAGTTGGACATGACTGAGCGACCGAGCTGAATTGACCCTTAGAAAATGGCCAGGTATGGCATGCCAACAAACAAACAAACAAACAAACAACAACAACAACAAAAACGGGCGCAAACCACATGTCAGGAAGGAAACATCAACAGGTAAATACTTAGTCAATGCTTAGAAAAAAGCCTCTGGAAATGTGCCTCATTTGCTCTATTATCAGTGAATTGAAAACTTAAACTGCAAGGCAGTATCACTAATGGGAAACCAAAAAGGCCATTATCCAAAAGTCTACAGACAAGAAAGAGTAGAGCAATGTTAGTAAAGGGGAACCCTGTATGCCATTGGTGGGAGGCAAGGTAAGTGCTCAGAGACTTTATAAGCATGGCTGCCAAAGTACCTAGGAATCACAAAATGATGTAGATGATGTCATATGTCAGCTCCACTTCCAGAGTATTTGAGCAATCAACAGATCGTGAAAAACACACACAACACCACCACTTCCACAAACATACCCTGGATCAGCTGTCACAATGCCCAAGAGATGAAAGGAAAGAGAATCGCTGGCTTCAAATTAAAAGAGAAACATATGGGACATAGAGACACAATAAATATGAGTCTGACATTATGAAAATCCAAAAAAAAAAAAAAAAAAAAAGCCATTTGCAGGAATATGCAGAAACCTAGAGTGAATCACAGTAAGTAAAGAAAGGCAGATTAAAGAGATATTACAACATATGCCTTCCAGAAGGGATTAAAAAACATATTGATGGGATGAGTACCCAAGGAAAAGTGAAATGGACTTACACTCCTGGTAAGAAAATTACAGTTGGCAAAGGGTTTTGGTGGGTGAGAGGCCAACAGGTCAAGGCTGGAATAGACTTATACCCACAAATACCTATGCAGTTCATAATCCACATGGACCTCCTGTATCAAGAGTTATGTACTCAATAGATTCCAAAAGATACCTCTGACAATAACCAGAGCTAAATTCCTCCAAGTGTCTATGGAAAGGAAGGTGGAACTGTTTCTATGCAACAACTACAACGGTATTAATAGTCTTAAAAAATATATAGCTTCGCTTAAAAAAAAAAAAAAAAAAAAAAGATCAAAGAGTAAACAACCAAAACTTTTGGTGACTACCTGTGTCTCATTTTACTCTCATTTACAACCAGACTTGGGAATAACACAGAGGCTGCTGTTACCATGGGTACAAGAGGAGGGAATGAAGAAATGCTGTCACCTTGTGGACATTTTCTCTAACAGCAACCTTAAAATGCTTGCTGATGGCCACAATATTCACAAGGGTGCTGAGCTCTAACTGATATCCACCCTTAACAAATTTTCAGGGTTCACAGAGGGGAAAATAAGTAAAGTAAACTTGGGAGAAGCTAACAGGAAGAGGATATGAACAGCTAAACATAATTCCGTGTTTCTTTAAAAAAGCACATGACACATAGGGTGAATTCTAAGAGATACAGACATCTAAACTCTGAGGACATTATCACCTCCGCCTGAGCATGGAAAAGGGCCACTGTCAAATCCTGGACATGGCATCAATGGCAGAGTAGGAGTAGTACAGTGGACGCTTTAAGGTAATGCTTTAATGGACCTGGTAAGAGCCACTATGGACATGACTAGAAAGGTGCACTCCCATGAAAGAAAAATAAATAAATAAAGAGGTCATGACAGCATGGTAAATCAGATCCTCTCCTGCAGTATTTCAGACATGAACAGATTTCAAACACCACACACCCCAAACTAGATCCTGCTGCATCATTCAGAACATCAAAGCAATGAAAGGTAAGACAGTGTACTTGGATAGAGGAATGGATAAAGAAGTGTGATATAGGTCTGGAATGAAGCTTTAATCAGGACTGAAATTTGAAAGTAGGCCCTCTTCACCGATAGAGAGAAATCCAGAGATCATCACACTAAATGAAGGAACATTTCAAGAAATATCATGGGATACATTGGAGTGGTGGGATACAGAAATCCACTGCAGTGTGTGCCCACACAAATGTGATGTGGACACCCAAACTGGCAAGAAACTTATGGTAGCCAAGGACCTTGGTGGATGGAAGGGATAAATCTGGAACTTGGTATTAATTTCTTCCCACAGATACATATTAAATACAAAATCCGTATAAACCTATTGCAGCAAGAGTGGTAGACAAAAAAATTTCTAATAATATGTAGGTAAAAGCAAGCACCGCTGAATACATAATGTCATCTCAGTGTTTCAGAACAAGAATCTGTACATGTAAAACCAACTCATCCTTGTCTTCAACTTAAAGAAAATATGAGCACTTACTTCAAAGATCCAAAAGTGAGGATACATCAGGTTTCATGGCATCCTTTGGCTCATTCTGCTCTAATGTACTCCCAGGCCTGACAAAAACTCTCAGACATCACAGGCCATCCTAAAAAGGAGCAAATAATAAAGCCTTGCAGCATAGAGTTTTCTCTGAAACAGCAGCCTTAAAACTATCACTGATGGACGTCTGATATACACAAGGTCCTATTGCTGGACTTGATACGACACCTACCCTTGAACATGACAGTAGTCACTCATCAAAAAAAAAAAAATAAGTGAAACAGAAATACAGGACACTCCTAAGAAGAAAATATCAACATTTAAATACAGCTCAAACTGCTTGGAAAAAAAAAAAAAAAACAGACACTTCATATTCCAAAGGCTTCTGAGCTTTAAATATATGTCTTTAGAGGAGAACGTAGACAAAATTCTCTCTGACATACATCACAGCAGGATCCTCCATGACCCACCTTCCAGAATATTGGAAATAAAAGCAAAAATAAACAAATGGGACCTAATTAAACTTAAAAGCTTCTGTACAACAAAAGAACTATAAGCCAGGTGAAAACGCAGCCTTCAGAATGGGAAAAAAAATAATAGCAAATGAAGCAACTGACAAACTAAACTCAAAAATATACAAGCAACTCCTACAGCTCAATTCCAAAAAATAAATGACCCAATAAAAAAATGGGCCAAAGAACTAAATAGACATATCTCCAAAGACATACAGATGGCTATGAAACACATGAAAAGATGCTCAGCATCACTCATTATTGGATAAATGCAAATCAAAACCACAATGAGGTACCACTTCACACCAGTCAGAATGGCTGCGATCCAAACGTCTACAAGTAGTAAATGCTTGAGAGGATGTGGAGAAAATGGAACCCTTTTACACTGTTGGTGGGAATGTAAACTAGTACGGCCACTATGGAAAACACTGTGGAGATTCCTTAAAAAAAAAAAAAAACTAGAAATAGGACTGCCATATGACCTAGCAATCCCGCTGCTGGGCATACACACTGAGGAAACCAGAAGGGAAAGAGACACGTGTACTCCAATGTTCATCGCAGCACAGTTTCTCATATCCAGGACATGGAAGCAACATAGATGTCCACCAACAGATGAATGGATAAGAAAGCTGTGGCATATATACACAATGGAGTATTACTCAGCCATTAAAAAGAATACATCTGAAGCAGTTCTAATGAGGTGAATGAAAGTGGAGCCTATTATGCAGAATGAAGTAAGCCAGAAAGAAAAACACCAATACAGTATACTAACACATATATATGGAATTTAGAAAGATGGTAATGACAACCCTGTATGCGAGATAGGTAAAGAGACACAGATGTATGGAACAATCTTTTGGACCCTGTGGGAGAGGGAGTGGGGGATGATTTGCGAGAATGGCATTAAAACATGTATAATATCATATTAGAAATGAATCGCCAGTCCAGGTTCCATGCAGGATAAGAGAAGCTTGGGGCTGGTGCACTGAGATGACCCAGAAGGATGGTATGGCTAAGGAGGTAGGAGGGGGTTCAGGATGGGGAAAATGTGTACACCTGTGGTGGATGCATGTTGATGTATGGCGAACAACTACAATAGTGTAAAGTAAAAAATAATAAGAATAAAATAAATAAATACATAAATACAGAAATGAAAACAAAAAACCAAAATTGCTAACTCTTTTGTGTGGATGAAAAATGTCAAACAGCACACCATATCTGGAAGAAAATACCAACAGGTAAATACAGTTCTCAGTATTTATTTAAAAGCACATAAAATACACTCATTATAGTGAATTACTAAGAACTCTTTTAGCTTCACCTTTTTGTGATCCCGGAGACCATAGCCCAACAAGTTCCTCTGTCCTTGCAATTTTCCAGGCAAGAATTCTGGAGTGAGTTGCCATTTCCTCCTCCAGGGGATCTTCCCAAATCACATCTCCTTTGACTCCTGCCTTTGCTGAAAGATTCTTAACAACAGTGCCACCTGAGAAGCCCAGTGTATTACATAGATAATCCAACTATGCTAATGAGTTATCACCTCTGAGTAGTGAAAAAGTACCAAATACTATACAGAGAAGACATGGTAGAGAAACATTGTTAAAGGGGAATCTTTATGGTACTAGTGAGATATATTTGGTAGGAGTCATTATAAATGTCACTACTAAGTGCCCTTTATTTTTTTTAATTTAATTTTATTTTTCAATTTTACAATATTGTACTGGTTTTGCCAAATATTGAAATGAATTTGCCACAGGTATATATATGTGTTCCCCATCCTGAACCCTCCTCCCTCCTCCCTCCCCATACCACCCCTCTGGGTCGTCCCAGTGCACTATCCCCAAGCATCCAGTATTGTGCATCGAACCTGGACTGGTAACTCGTTTCATACATTATATTTTACATGTTTCAATGCCAGTCTCCCAAATCTTCCCACCCTCACCCTCTCCCACAGAATCCAGAAGACTGTTCTATACATCTGTGTCTCTTTTGCTGTCTCCTATACAGGGTTACTGTTAACATCTTTCTAAATTCCTTATATATGCATTAGTAAACTGTATTGGTGTTTTTCTTTCTGACATACTTCACTCTGTATAATAGGCTCCAGTTTCAACCACCTCATTAGAACTGAATCAAATGTATGATTTTTAATGGCTGAGTAATACTCCATTTTGTATATGTGCCACAGCTTTCTTATCCATTCATCTGCTGATGGACATCTAGGTTGTTTCCATGTCCTGGCTATTATAAACACTCCTGCTATGAACATTGAGGTACACGTCCCTCTTTCCCTTCTGGTTTCCTCAGTGTGTATGGTGAGCAGTGGGATTGCTGGATCATAAGACAGTTCTATTTCCAGTTGTTTAAGGAATCTCCACACTGTTCTCCATAGTGGCTGTACTAGTTTGCCTTCCCACCAACAGTGTAAGAGGGTTCCCTTTTCTCCACACCCTCTCCAGCATTTATTTCTTGTAGGTGTTTGGATCGCAGCCATTCTGACTGGTGTGAAATGGAACCTCATAGTGGTTTTGATTTGCATTTCTCTGATAATGAGTGATGTTGAGCAACTTTTCATGTGTTTGTTAACCATCTGTATGTCTTCTTTGGAGAAATGTCTATTTAGTTCTTTGGCCCATTTTTTTATTGGGTCATTTATTTTTCTGGAATTGAGCTGTAGGAATTGCTTGTATATTTTTGAGATTAGTTGTTTGTCAGTTGCTTCATTTGCTATTATTTTCTCCCATTCTGAAGGCTGTCTTTTCACTTTGCTTATAGTTTCCTTTGTTGTGCAGAAGCTTTAGAATTTAATTAGGTCACATTTGTTTATTTTTGCTTTTATTTCCAATATTCAGGGAGCTGGGTCATAGAGGATCCTGCTGTGATGTATGTCGGAGAGTGTTTTGCCTATGTTCGCCTCTAGGAGTTTTATAGTTTCTGGTGTTACATTTAGATCTTTAATCCATTTTGAGTTTATTTTTGTGTATGGTGTTAGAAAGTGTTCTAGTTTCATAGTTTTACAAGTGGTTTACCAGTTTTCCGAGCAGCACTTGTTAAAGAGATTCTCCTTAATCCATTGTATATTCTTGCCTCCTTTGTCAAAGATAAGGTGTCCATATGTGCGTGGATTTATCTCTGGGCTTTCTATTTTGTTCCATTGATCTATAATTCTGTCTTTGTGCCAGTACCATACTGTCTTGATGAGTGTGGCTTTGTAATAGAGACTGAAGTCAGGTAGGTTGATTCCTCCAGTTCCATTCTCTTTCTCAAGATAGCTTTGGCTATTCGAGGTTTTTTTTTTTTTTTGCATTTCCATACAAATTGTGAAATTATTTGTTCTAGCTCTGTGCAGAATACGGTTGGTAGCTTGATAGGGATTGCATTGAATCTATAAATTGCTTTGGGTAGTATAGTCATTTTCACTATATTGATTCTTCCAATCCATGAACATGGTATATTCCCCCATCTATTAGTGTCCCCTTTGATTTCCTTCACCAATGTTTTATAGTTTTCTATATATAGGTCTTTAGTTTATTTAGGTAGATATATTCCTAAGTATTTTATTCTTTCCGTTGCAATGGTAAATGGAATTTTTTCCTTAATTTCTCTTTCTGTTTTCTCATTATTAGTGTATAGGAATGCAAGGGATTTCTGTGTGTTGATTTTATATCCTGCAACTTTACTGTAATCATTGATTAGTTCTAGTAATTTTCTGGTGGAGTCTTTAGAGTTTTCTATGTAGAAGATCATGTCATCTGCAAATAGTGAAGAGTTTTACCTCTTCTTTTCCATTTGGATTCCTTTTATTTCTTTTTCTCCTCTGATTGCTGTGGCCAAAACTTCCAAAACTCTGTTGATTATTAATGGTGAAAGTGGGCCCCCTTGTCTTGTTCCTGACTTTAGAGGAAATGCTTTCACTTTTTCACCATTGAGGATAATGTTTGCTGAAGGGTTTGTCTTATATAGCTTTTATTATGTTGAGGTATGTTCCTTCTATTCTTGCTTTCTGGAGAGTTTTTATCATAAATGGATGTTGAATTTTGTCAAAGGCTTTCTCTGCATCTTTTGAGATAATCATATGGTTTTTGTTTTTCAATTTGTTAATGTGGTGTATTATATTGATTGATTTGAGAATATTGAAGAATCCTTGCATCCCTGGGATAAAGCCCACTTGGTCATGATGTATGATCTTTTTACTGTGTTGTTGGATTCTGATTGCTGGAATTTGTCTTTTCAAGAATACGAGAGACTGAGCATATGACCTGGCAGCTCCACTCCTAAGAGTATGTATTAAAACAAAACAAAACAGATTTTGAAAAAAAAACATGTAACTCAACCATGTACTGCAGGGAGATCAACAACATCCTATAATGGCACCACACTCCGGTACTCTTGCCTGGAAAATCCCATGGACGGATGAGCCTGGTAGGCTGCAGGGCATGGAGTCGCGAAGAGTCAGACAGGACTGAGCGACTTCCTTTTCACTTTCTACTTTCATGCATTGGAGAGGAAATGGGAACCCACTCCAGCGTTCTTGCCTGGAGAATCCCAGGGATGGGGGAGCCTGGTGGGCTGCCGTCTTGGGGTCTCACAGAGTAGGACACAATGAAGCTGCTTAGCAGCAGCATGAGCATACATGAAAAATCAGGCTTCCCTTGTGGCTCAGCTGGTAAAGAATCCACCTACAAAGCAGGAGACATGGTTTCGACCCCTGGGTGGGAAGATCCCCTGGAGAAGGAAAAGGCTACCTACTCCAGTATTCTGGCCATGGGCTGTATAATCCATGTGGTCGCAAAGAGTCGGACATGACTGAGTGACTTTCACTACCACTACTATACCTGAAAATCAAGAAACTGATGCAGCCAATATTGAAAACAGTAAGCAGGTCTTTTATAATAATTATAATTATTTTTCCTTAAGGGTAATTGCTTTTCAGAGTTTTGTTGCTTTCTTTCAAACCTCAACATGAATCAGCCATATGTATACATATATTCCTTCCTTTTGAACTACCTGCCCATTATCTCCTTCCTTGGTATAGAGTTTTTTAATACTCTAAAAATACAGTTACTATATGATCCAACAATAACACTTCTGGGCATATATCCATTAAGATGAAAACTCCTATCAGAAAAGTGATATGCACAACAGTGTTTATAGTAGCACAATGTACAGTAGCAAAGACATGCAAACGACCTTAAGGCATTTAAATATGTGAGTGGATAAAGACAGATATATTATGCATACAATGGAATATTATCCATAAGAAAGAACGAAATAATGCTATTTTTTCCAACATGGATGGACCTAGAGATGATCATACTAAATAAGTCAGAGAAAGACAAGAGGAGCTTAGGTGGGTTCAGCTCACCTTGACACATCCTTTGGACCTCAGTTGATGGGAGATCTTCATCTTTTCGTCCTGGGTATCTAGACTCAGCTGTTCCAAGAATGATGCTAAAACTGAAACTCCAGTGCTCTAGATCCTTCCCAGTCACCTTAGTAATTTTGAAGACTTGCAGTGGTCGACTTCAGAGCCCCTGAGTACCCCTATATATACCCTTCCCCAGGTGGCCACACCCTTACACTTTATGAGGTCAGCAAGCCACTTGCACAGCCAATGGAGGCCCTGGTGAGCCTTGACCTCACAAAGCCTCATCCTGACACCTCTAGGGGAGTATGGGGAGCAAGTCAGAAAGCGTTGACCTCTCCCGATTCTTTTAACCACACCCTCTAGCTTCCTAGAGTTTTGGGCCACCTTTAAAATTTCTTATTTTACATGTTCTTTGTCCAGAAGCTTAAAAGGGAAAATTTACATAACTTTTTTTGTAGTAAAACTCCTGCATGACTGAATAGAAAATAAACACGGAATTATAAAATGACAATTGAGAAATATTTGGAAGACAGCTGACAAATGACTCATTTACCTCATTTATGCAGAGTCCAAACTTAAAATAAGAAAAGATGAAAAACCCAATAGAAGAGAATTGTGAAATAAACAATAATTAAAAAAAAAAAAACATACAAATTACCCTCCCCCGAAAAAAGGAAAATTACCAAAAATCAGGAAGAAATGTCATACCTACCTGGTAATAAAATAAATGCAAACGAAAACAATAATGGATTATGATTTCTCACCATGAAAACTGCCAAAGTTCAATGACAAAGTTGAAATATACCAAATTTTTCCTCCAAATGGACGATGACAAATTGGAAAAGGAGTGTTTCAGCAGTGTTGTGAGCGCATAGTGTGACGCAACTTTCTGAAGGACAATATGACATTATCTAGTAAATTTATAAATACATAGAGCCACTTGGCAAGACCCTGTTTGGAATGTCCATTTCAGAAATATTTCTGCAATTTCACCTAGATTATATATCTAATGCTCATTGAAAAAATAATTTTTTCCCCCATCATCCTAGATAATTTCTTTGGTATACTTCCCCACACTGTCTTTCCCCATGCAACCCCTGTTCTCAGTTCTGTTATTGTAGATTACATCTGCTTCTTTTAGAACATCCTTTAAATGGAGCCTAGAGTATGTACACATATACACATGTAGTTGCTTAACAATGTTGTGTTACATTCTGCCGTACACAAATCACACTAGGTGTACAAGTGTATAAACATAACCTCTTTCATTAAATTTTCTTCTAAATTTAGGTCATCACAGAGCATGGAGGGCAGTTCCCTGTGCTACACAGATAGTTCCCATTAGTTATCAAGGCATTATTTTCAAAAATATGCAAATGGCTACGTAGCCCAGTATCAAAAACAAACAAACAAACAAAAAACACCTTCGTAACAAAACAGGCAGATCTAAATAGTCATTTCCCAAAAGAAATCATACAGATGATGAAAAAACACTTGAAAAGAGGCTACGTTCAGGTTAGACACTCAGTCGGGTCTGACTCTTTGCGACCCTATGGACTTCAGTACTCCAGGCCTCGCTGTCCATCACCAACTCCCGGAGTCTTCCAAACTTAGGTCCATTGAGGCAGTGAAGCGATCCAACTATCTCATCCACTGTCGTCCCCTTCTCTGTCTGCCCTCCATCTTTCCCAGCATCAGGGTCTTTTCAAATGATTCAGCTCTTCACATCAGGTGGCCAAAATATTGGAGTTTCAGCTTAAACATCAATCCTTCCAATGAACACCAGGACTGATCTCCTTTATAATGGACTGATTGGAACTCTCTGGAGCCCATGGGACTCTCAAGAGTCTTCTCCAACACCACAGTTCAAAATCATCACTTCTTCAGTGCTCAGCTTTCTTTACAGTTAAACTCTCACATCCATACAGGACTACTAGAAAAAAACATAGCCTTGACTAGATGGACCATCGTTGGCATAGTAATGTCTCTGCTTTTTAATAAGTTGTCTAGGTTGATCATAACTTTCCTTTCAAGGAGTAAGTGTCTTTTAATTTCATGGTTTCAGTCATCACCTGCAGTGATTTTCAAGCCCCCCAAAATAAAGTCAGCCACTGTTTCTGCCATTTCCCCATCTATTTGCCATAAAGTGATGAGACCATGATCTTCATTTTCTGAATGTTGAGCTTTAAGCCAACTTTTTCTCTCTTCTTCCACTTTCATCCAGAAGCTCTTTAATTCTTCTTCACTTTCTGCCTGCAGAAAGGGTGGTGTCGCCTGCATATGTGAGGTTATTGATATTTCTCCCAGCAAACTTGATTCCAGCTTGTGCTTCCTCCAGCACAGGGTTTCTCATGATGTACTCCACATATGAGTTAAATAAACACGACAACAATATACAGCCTTGATGTGCTCCTTTCCCACTTTGGAACCAGTTTGCTGTTTCATGTCCAGTTTTCACTCTTGCTTCTTGACCTGCATACAGATTTGTCAAGAGGCAGGTTAGGTAGTCTGGTATTTCCATCTCTTTGAGAATTTCCTACAGTTTATTGTTATTCACACACTCAAAGGCTGTGGCATAGTCAATAAAGAATAAATAGATGTTTTTCTGGAATTCTCTTGCTTTTTCACGATCTGACAGATGTTGGCAATTTGATCTCTTGTTCCTCTGCCTTTGTTGAAACCTCCTTGAACATCTGGAAGTTCATGGTTCACGTATAGCTGAAGCCTGGCTTGGAGAATTTTGAGCACTACTTTACTAGTGTGTGAGATGAGTGTAATTGTTCTGTAATTTGAGCGTTCTTTAACATTGCCTTTCTTTAGGATTGGAAGGAAAACTAATGTTTTCCAGTCCTGTGGCCACTGATGAGTTTTCCAGATTTACTGGCATATTGAGTGCAGAACTTTCCAGCAGCATCTTTGAGAATTTGAAATAGCTCAACTGGAATTCCATCACCTCCACTAGCTTTGTTTGTAGTGTGGCTTCCAAAGGCCCACTGGACTTCATATTCCTGGATGTCTGTCTCTAGGTGAGTGATCAGACCATTGTGATTAAATGGGTCTTGAAGATATTTTTGGTACAGTTCTCCTCTTAGTGTTTTCTGCTTCTGTTAGGTCCATATCATTTCTGTCGTTTATTGAGCCCATCTTTGCATGAAATGTTCCCTTGGTATCTCTAATTTTCTTGAAGAGATCTCTAGTCTTTTCCATTCTTTATTTCCTTCTATTTCTTTGCACTGATCACTGAGGAAGGCTTTCTTATCTCTACTTGCTATTCTTTGGAACTCTGCATTCAAATGGATATAGCTTTTCCTTCTTCCTTTGCTTTTGGCTTCTCTTCTTTTCACAGCTATTTGTAAGGCCTCCTCAGACAGCCATTTTACTTCTTTGCATTTCTTTTTCTTGTCTTGGGGATGGTCTTGGTTCCTGTCTCCTGTACAGTGTCATGAACCTCCATCCATAGTTCATCATCACTATTCATTAGAGAAATACAAATCAAAACTACAATGTGGTATTCCTTCACACCAGGCTGAATAGATAGCAACTAAAATTCTACAAGCAATAATTCCTGGAGAGAATGTGGGAAAAAAGGGAACAATCTTGCACTGTTAGTGGGCATGTAAATTGGTACTGCTACTATGGTGAAGAGTATTGCTGCTCCTTTAAAAACTAAAACATATAATCACCTTATGACCTACTCCTGGGCATTTTTTCTGGAAAAAACCTTAAAACCAAAAGATTGATGCACCCTAATGTTCATTACAGTATTATTTCCTGGAGGCACGACATGCAACATTTTTTAATTATAGAAAAAACGGAAAAAAGGAAAAAAAGAATAAAAAAAGTATAAAGCAAGCAGTCTCTAAAGATGTGGTCAAATTACTCAGTATTTGTAAAAGGAAAATCTTCAGTATAAGTAAACAAAGCAAGAACCACATATCAGAACCAAGTTATATGTTAAAATTCAAATAACAGAAAGTATTTTATAGTGAAAGAACTAACACACCCTGATATTTTATCTCTCCAGCTCAGGAACTCAGAATTACTTTTTTTTGTTTTTAAATAAATTTTATTTTATTTTACAATATTGTATTAGTTTTGCCAAATATCAAAATGAATCCGCCACAAGTATACCTGTGTTCCCCATCCTGAACCCTCCTCCCTCCTCCTTCCCCATACCCTCCCTCTGGGTTGTCCCAGTGCACCAGACCCAAGCATCCAGTATCATGCACTGAACCTGGACTAGCAACTCATTTCATACATGATATTATACATGTTTCAATGCCATTCTCCCAAATCTTCCCACCCTCTCCCTCTCCCACAGAGTCCATAAGACTGATCTATACATCAGTGTCTCTTTTGCTGTCTCGTACACTGGGTTATTGTTACCATGTTTCTAAATTCCATATATGTGTGTTAGTATACTGTATTGGTGTTTTTCTTTCTGGCTTACTTCACTCTGTATAATAGGTTCCAGTTTCATCCATCTCATTAGAACTGATTCAAATGTATTCTTTTTAATGGCTCAGTAATACTCCATTGTGTATATGTACCACAGCTTTCTTATCCATTCATCTGCTGATGGGCATCTAGGTTGCTTCCATGTCCTGGCTATTATAAACAGTGCTGCGATGAACATTGGGGTACATGTGTCTCTTTCCCTCTGGTTTCCTCAGTGTGTATGCTGAGCAGTGGGATTGCTGGATCATAAGGCAGTTCTATTTCCAGTTGTTTAAGGAATATCCACACTGTTTTCCATAGTGGCTGTACTAGTTTGCATTCCAACCAACAGTGTAAGAGGGTTCCCTTTTCTCCACACCGTCTCCAGCATTTATTGCTTGTAGACTTTTGGATCACAGCCATTCTGAGTGGTGTGAAATGGTACCTCAGAGTGGTTTTGATTTGCATTTGTCTGATAATGAGTGATGTTGAGCATCTTTTCATGTGTTTGTTAGCCATCTGTATGTATTCTTTGGAGAAATGTCTATTTAAGGAACTCAGAATTCTGAGCGAGTAGTAAATGAGATCATGGGCGATTTCTTTCTTTCTTTCTTTTTTTTCTAGGAAATTAACATTTTCTGTTATGATCATGTATGAATTTTTTAATAAAGTTATAAAGTATATTTTTTAATATGTGAATAATGCATCTGGATTTTATAAATTTCATTCATAAGCATTCTTCTATTTCTCCATGAGATGGCAGTATAACCACAGTAAATATTTCTTCATACACATTTATATATATGAGTGAATACATTCGGATTTTATAAATTACATTCATTATCATTTTTCTATTTCTGCTTGAGAGGGCATCATATGCATCCGTTCAGTTCAGTTCAGTCGTTCAGTGGTGTCCGACTCTTTGGAACCCATGAATCGCAGCACGCCAGTCCTCCCTGTCCATCACCAACTCCCAGAGTTCGCTCAGACCCACGTCCATTGAGTCAGTGATGCCATTCAACCATCTCATCCTCTGTCGTCCCCTTCTCCTCCTGCCTCCCATCCCTCCCAGCATCAGAGTCTTTTCCAATGAGTCAATTCTTTGCATGAGGTGGCCAAAGTACTGGAGTTTCAGTTTTCGCATCATTTCTTCCAAAGTAATCCCAGGGCTGGTCTCTTTCAGAATGGACTGTTTGGATCTCCTTGCAGTTCAAGGGACTCTCAAGAGTCTTCTCCAACACCAGAGTTCAAAAGCATCAATTCTTCGGCGCTCAGCTTTCTTCACAGTCCAACTCTCACATCCATACTTGACCACTGGAAAAACCATAGTCTTGACTAGATGGATTTTTGGTGGCAAAGTAATGTTTCTGCTTTTCAATATGCTATCTAGATTTGGTCATAACTTTTCTTCCAAGGAGTAAGCGTCTTTTAATTTCTTGGCTGCAGTCATCATTTGCAGTGATTTTGGAGCCACCAGAAATAAAGTCTGACACTGTTTCCACTGTTTCCCCATGTATTTCCCATGAAGTGATGGGACCGAATGACATGATCTTCATTTTCTGAATGTTGAGTTTTAAGCCAACTTTTTCCCTCTCCTCTGTCACCTTCATCAAGAGCATAGTAAACATTTATTCATACGCACATATACATATAAGAGTATACATCAACATTTTATGAATTACATTCATAAGTATTCTATGTCGAAACATAAGCACAATGAATATTTTTTCATACCCACATATACTCTGGAGAGTCTCTTGGATTGCAAGGAAATCAATTCAGTCAATCCTTAAGGGTATTACTGTTGGATATACACTGGAAGGACTGATGCTGAAACGTCAATACTTTGGCTACCTTATCTGAAGAACTGACTCATTGGAAAGGCCCCTGATGCTGAGAAAGATTGAAAGCAAGAGGAGAAGCAGACAACAGAGGATGAGATCATTGGTTCACATCACCCACTCGGTGCATCTGAGTTTAAGCAGGCTTGGGTAGTAGGTAATTGGACAGGGAAGCATGGCATGCCACAGTTCATGGAGTCGAAAAGAGTTGGACTCGACTGGGCAAATTAAGTGAAGTGACAGATACATATAAAATCCTTATACAGACTCAAAATGGACATACTATACCAAGAGTGATTTATAAGCACTTTTTAATAATATATTTTAGAAAATAACCATAGATGAATAGCTCTATGTATGGTTAAAAAGATACAGGAATATGTACAGTTACAACAATAAGGCCATTTGAGTCAACATGCAAGGTCTGAGAGCTGATCATACTAAATGAAGTGAGGCACACAGGGAAACATATATACCAAATAATATCATAATATCCAAATGTGGAATCTAAGATATGACACAAATGAACATATGTATGAATCAGAAAGACACTCATAGACATAGAGAATAGACTTACAGCTTCAGGGCAGAGAGAATTGGGGGAGAAATGGAGTAAGAGACTCGGGTTAAGAGATAGAAAACAAATTATATGGAATGGATTGACAAATTCCTACTCTAGAGCACAGAGGACTACATTCAGTATCCAATTATAAATCATAATGAAATGTGATTTAAAAAGGCATATATATATATATATATATATATATATATATATATATATATGTATATAAATCATATATATATATAAATTATATATATATGTCTTCCCTGGCAGTCCAGAGGTTAAGACTGCAGATTTCCACTGCAAGGGATGCAGGTTCAAACCCTGGTCAGGGAACTAATTCCACTTGCTGCACAGTTAAGCCAAAAAAAAAAAAAAAAATACAAGAGAGAGAGATTAAATAAAAGAATGCGTGTGTGTGTATATATATATATGTATCTCCACACTCAACGTATACATATGTAAATATATGTCTATAACTGAATCACTTTGCTGTAAAGCAGAAATTAACACAAAATTATAAATGGACTATACTTCAGTTCAAAAGTAGCATGACTGAGGAAAGAAAAGATTGCTATATTTCATTGTGTGTAAAGTTAGTATCCAAAGAAAATTGCTGTATACAAACACGGCTGACTACTTAATGGCAGGCTTGCTGAGATACTTAAGGAGACACATATTGAAATGCACCAAGGAAAAAGATTGATTGTTGATTGGAAAGAGGGATGGACAAATGGATAGATAGGTGACAAAGAAAGTATGATAAATCGGTTACAAAACCAGGCTTCTATGTATGCTGTGTAAAAGAGACACACCTGAAACCAAGGGGCATATACAGAGTGAAAGTGAAGGGCTGAGAAAAGGTATTTCATGCAAAATGTGAGCAACAGGAATCAGGAGTAGCAATACTCATATCAGACAAAATAGACTTTGAAATAAAGGGTGTGGAAAGAGACAAAAAAAGGCCACTACATAATGGTCAAAGGATCAATCCAAGAAGAAGATATAACAATTATAAATATATATGCACCCAACATAGGAGCACTCAATACGTAAGGCAAATGCTAACAAGTATGAAAGGGGAAATTAAAAACAACACAATAATAGTGGGAGACCTTAAGACCCTACACACACCTATGGATAGATCAACCAAACAGAAAATTAGCAAGGAAACACAAACTTTAAGTGATACAATGGATCAGTTAGACCTAATTGATTTCAAAAGAACGTTTCACGCCAAAGCAATGAATTTCACCTTTTTCTCAAGTGCACATGGAACATTCTCCAGGATAGATCACATACTGGGCCACAAATCTAGCCTTGGTAAACTGAAAACAAAAATCAAAATCATTTCAAGCATCTCTTCTGATCACAAAGCAGTAAGATTGCATGTCAACTACAGGGGGAAAGAAACCATGACAAATAGAAACATATGGAGGGTAAACAACGTGCTTCTGAATGACCGACATATAACAGAAGAAATCAGAAATGAAATGCAAATATGCATAGAAACAAATGAAAATGAAAACACAACACATACAAATAGCTGTGAAAAGAAGAGAAGAGAAAAGCAAAGGAGAAAAGGAAAGATATAAACATCTGAATGCAGAGTTCCAAAGAAAAGCAAGAAGAGAAAAGAAAGCCTTTTTTCAGCGATCAATGCAAAGAAATAGAGGAAAATAACAGAATGGGAAAGACTAGGGATTTCTTCAAGAAAATAAGAGATACCAAAGGAACATTTCATGCAAACATTGGCTCGATAAAGGACACAAATGGTATGGACCTAACAGAAGCACAAGATATTAAGAAGAGATAGCAAGAATACACAGAAGAACTGTACAAAAAAGATCTTCATGACCCAGATAATCACGATGGTATGATCACTGACCTAGAGCCAGACACCCTGGAATGTGAAGTCAAGTGGGATTTAGAAAGCATCACTACGAACAAAGAGAGTGGAGGTGATGGAATTCCAGTTGAGCTATTCCAAATCCTGAAAGATGATGCTGTGAAAGTGCTGCAGTCAATATGCCAGCAAATTTGGAAAACTCAGCAGTGGCCACAGGACTGGAAAAGGTGAGTTTTCATTCCAATCTGAAAGAAAGGCAATGCCAAGGAATGCTCAAACTACAGCAAAATTGCTTTCATCTCACACGCTAGTAAAATAATGCTCAAAATTCTCCAAGCCAGGCTTCAGTAATATGGGAACCATGAACATCCTGATGTTCAAGCTGGTTTTAGAAAAGGCAGAGGAACCAGAGACCAAATTGCCAACATCTGCTGGATCATGGAAAAAGCAAGAGAGTTCCAGAAAAACCTCTATTTCTGCTTTATTGACTATGCCAAAGCCTTTGACTGTGTGGATCACAATAAACTGTGGAAAATTCTGAGAGAGATGGGAATCCCAGACCACCTGATCTGCCTGTTGAGAAATTTGTATGCAGGTCAGGAAGCAACAGCTGGATCTGGACATGGAACAACTGACTGATTTTAAATAGAAAAAGGAAAAAAATAAATAGAAAAAGGAGAACGTCAAGGCTTTATATTGTCACCCTGTTTATTTAACTTCTATGCAGAGTAAATCATGAGAAACGATGGACTGGAAGAAACACAAGCTGGAATCAAGATTGCCGGGAGAAATATCAATAACCTCAGATATGCAGATGACACCACCCTTACGGCAGAAAGTGAAGAGGAACTCAAAAGCCTCTTGATGAAAGTGAAAGTGGAGAGTGAAAAGGTTGGCTTAAAGCTCAACATTCAGAAAACGAAGATCATGGCATTCGGTCCCATCACGTCATGGGAAATAGATAGGGAAACAGTGGAAACAATGTCAGACTTTATTTTTTGGGCTCCAAAATCACTGCAGATGGTTACTGCAGCCATCAAATTAAAAGACACTTACTCCTTGAAAGGAAAGTTATGACTAACCTAGAGAGCATATTCGAAAGCAGAGACATTCCTTTACCAAAAACATTCGTCTAGTCAAGGCTATGGTTTTTCCTGTGGTCATGTATGGATGTGAGAGTTGGACTGTGAAGAAGCCTGAGTGCCGAAGAATTGATGCTTTTGAACTGTGGTGTTGGAGAAGACTCTTGAGAGTCCCTTGGACTGCAAGGAAATCCAACCAGTGCATTCTGAAAGAGATCAGCCCTTGGATATCTTTGGAAGGAATGATGCTAAAGCTGAAGCTCAAGTACTTTGGCCACCTCATGCGAAGACTTGACTCATTGGAAAAGTCTCTGATACTGGGAGGGATTGGGGACAGGAGGAGAAGGGGAAGACATAGGATGAGATGGCTGGATGGCATCACTGACTCCTTGGGCGTGAGTCTCAGTGAAATCCGGGAGTTGGTGATGGACAGGAAGACCTGGCATGCTGCGATTCATAGGGTCGCAAAGAGTTGGACATGTCTCAGCGACTGATCTGATCTGATCTGATCTGAAGGGAAAGGTTCATAGAAATACAAACTTACCCTAAGAAATAAGAGAAACCTCAAATAAATGACCTAACTTTACACCCAAATCAACTAGAAAAAGAAGAAGTGAAGAATCCCAGGGTTAGAAGAAGGAAAATGTAATAATAACAATTAGGTGGTATACTCGTTTTCACTATATTGATTCTTCCAATCCATGAACATGTTATATTTCTCCATCTATTAGTGTCCACTTTGATATGTTTCACCAGTGTTTTATAGTTTTCTATGTATAGGTCTTTAGTTTCTCTAGGTAGATACATTCCTAAGTATTTTATTCTTTCCATTGCAATGGTGAATGGAATTGTTTCCTTAATTTCTCTTTCTGTTTTCTCATTATTAGTGTATAGGAATGCAAGGGATTTCTGTGTGTTGATTTTATATCCTGCAACTTTACTGTAATCATTGATTAGTTCTAGTAATTTTCTGGTGGAGTCTTTAGAGTTTTCTATGTAGAGGATCATGTCATCTGCAAATAGTGAGAGTGTTACTTCTTCTTTTTAATTTGGATTCCTTTTATTTCTTTTTCTGCTGTGATTGCTGTGGCCAAAACTTGAAAAACTATGTTGAATAGTAATGGTGAAAGGGGGCACCCTTGTCTTGTTCCTGACTTTAGAGGAAATGCTTTCAATTTTTCACCATTGAGGATAATGTTTGCTGTGGTTTTGTCATATATAGCTTTTATTATGTTGAGGTATATTCCTTCTATTCCTTCTTTCTGGAGAGTTTTTATCATAAATGGATGTTGAATTTTGTCAAAGGCTTTCTCTGCATCTTTTGAGATAATCATATGGTTTTTATTTTTCAATTTGTTAATGTGGTGTATTATATTGATTGATTTGAGGATATTGAAGAATCCTTGCATCCCTGGGATAAAACCCACTTGGTCATGGTGTATGATCTTTTTAATGTGTTGTTGGATTCTGATTGCTAGAATTTTGTTAAGGATTTTTGCATCTATGTTCATCAGTGATATTGGCCTGTAGTTTTCTTTTTTTGTGGGATCTTTGTCAGGTTTTGGTATTAGGGTGATGGTGGCCTCATAGAATGAGTTTGGAAGTTTACCTCCCTCTACAACTACCCAAAGCAACTTATAGACTCAATGCAATCCCTATCAAGCTAAAAACGGTATTCTTCACAGAGCTAGATAAATAATTAAACAATTTGTATGGAAATACAAAAAAAAAAAAAAAAAAAAAAAAACCTCAAGTACCCAAAGCTATCTTGAGAAAGAAGAATGGAACTGGAGGAATCAACCTACCTGACTTCAGGCTCTACTACAAAGCCACAGTTATCAAGACAGTATGGTTCTGGCACAAAGACAGAAATATAGATCAATGGAACAAAATAGAAAGCCCAGAGATAAATCCATGCATATATGGACACCGTATCTTTGACAAAGGAGTCTATAATATATAACGGATTAAAGACAATCTCTTTAACAAGTGGTGCTGGGAAATCTGGTCAACCACTTGTAAAAGAATGAAACTAGAACACTTCTAACACCATACACAAAAATAAACTCAAAATGGATTATAGATCTAAACATAAGACCAGAAACTATAAAACTCCTAGAGGAGAACGTAGGCAAAACACTCTCTGACATACATCACAGCAGGATCCTCTATGACCCACCTTCCAGAATATTGGAAATAAAAGCAAAAATAAACAAATGGGACCTAACTAAACTTAAAAGCTTCTGCACATCAAAGAAAACTATTAGCAAGGTGAAAAGGCAGCCTTCAGAATGGCAGAAAATAATAGCAAATGAAGCAACTGACAAACAACTAATCTCAAAAATATACAGCAACTCTTACAGCTCAACTCCAGAAAAATAAATGACCCAATCAAAAAATGGGCCAAAGAACTAAATAGACATTTCTCCAAAGAAGACATACAGATGGCTAACAAACACATGAAAAGATGCTCAACATCACTCATTATCAGAGAAATGCAAATCAAAACAACTATGACGTACCATTTCACACGACTCACAATGGCTGTGATCCAAAAGTTTACAAGCAATAAATGCTGGAGAGGGTGTGGAGAAAAGGGAACCCTCTTACACTGTTGCTGGGAATGCAAACTAGTACAGCCACTATGGAGAACAGTGTGGAGATTCCTTAAACAACTGGAAATAGAACTGTCTTATGATCCAGCAATCCCACTGCTAGGCATACACACCGAGGAAACCAGAATTGAAAGAGACACATGTACCCCAATGTTCATAGCAACACTGTTTATAATAACCAGGACATGGAAGCAACCTAGATGCCCATCAGCAGATGAATGGATAAGAAAGCTGTGGTACATATACACAATGGAGCATTACTCAGCCATTAAAAAGAATAAATTTGAATCAGTTTTAATGAGGTGGATGAAACTGGAGCCTATTATACAGAGTGAAGTAAGCCAGAAAGAAAAACACCAATACAGTGTACTAAAGCATATATATGAAATTTAGAAAGATGCTAACAATAACCCTGTGTATGAGACAGCAAAAGAGACACTAATATATAGAATAGTCTCATGGACTCTGTTTCAGAGAGAGAGGGTGGGAAGATTTGGGAGAATGGCATTGAAACATGTATAATATCATGTATGAAATGAGTTTCCAGTCCAGGTTCGATGCACGATACTGGATGCTTTGGGCTAGTGCACTGGGATGACCCAGAGGGATGGTATCGGGAGGGAGGAGCGAGGAGGGTTCAGGATGGGAAACACAGGTATACCTGTGGCGGATTCATTTTGATATTTGGCAAAACTAATACAATTTGTAAAGTTTAAAATAAAATAAAATTTAAAAAAAAAAAACAATTAGGGCAGAAATACATGAAAAAAAGCAAAGGAAACTATAGCAAAACTCAGCAAAATAAACGCTGGTTCTTTGAGAAGATAAATAAAATAGACAATCCATTAGCAAAACTCATCAAGAAAGAAAGGGGAGATAATCAAATCAACAAAATTTGAAAGGAAAATGGATTAATCACAGCAGACAACACAGAAGTACAAAGGATCATAAAAGACTACTATCAGCAGCTATAGGACAATAAAATGGACAACTTGGAAGAAATGAACAAATTCCTAGAAAAGTATAACAATCCAAAACTGAACCAGGAAGAAATAGATAATCCCAACATACCCATCACAAGCATGGAAAGCAAAACTGTAATCAAAAATCTTCCATCGAACAAAAACGAAGCTCAGGACCAGATGACTTATTCACCCTCATGGTTACCCTGGACAGCTGGAGAGAACAAGAGAGGGAGCACAGAAAGCCACTTGTTTGGGGAAGAGCGTGAAGATGGATAGGAACGATAGTTTCAGGAAAAGTGTGACCAGAGAAGGGCTATGTGCCAGGCCAGTAGAGGGCAGGGGGTCTTATGGGGCGGTGTCAATGGGCAAGAGGAGCTTGGATGGGTGCAACTCACTTTGACACTTTTGTGGACCTCAGTTGACAGGAGGTCTTCATCTTTTCCTCCTGGTTGCCTGAAGTCGGCTGTTCCATAAGTGCTCTAGAGCCTTGTGGCTTCTGAGTCTCTTTAGTCTTTTTGAAGACTCCCAGTGGTCTGCTCCAGAGCCCCTGAGCACACCTCTATATACCCCTCCCTAGGGTCCACAGCATTATGCTTTATGAGATCAGCAACTCACTTCCCCAGCCAATGGTGGCCCTGGCTGAGAATTGACATCACAAAGCGCAATCCTGATACCTCTAGGTTAGAATAGGGGGCAACTCAGATGATTTGATGGGGGGGCGGGGAATGCATCATTTTTAATGGCCCTTAGGAGCCCTCCAAACTCACCTGTCATCCTCATCTCTCTAAGTCAACTCTGTTGTGTCACAAGGCAGGGAGCATGTGTCTCCTCCAAACCTTGACCCACAGCCACAGTACCGAGGCTTTGATTCTGTTCTCTCCCACATTTCACCATCATCTAGATTGTAATATCTTGCCTAAATTTCCTCCATGATAATTAGGCTGTATTGAAGTGTCTGTGGAAATGAGAATCATCCCACTTTCCTCCTACAGTTCAGTTCAGTCTCTCAGTCGTGTCTGACTCTTTGAGAGGTGGTCTTAAAGCACTTTCAAGACCATTTAATTCTGGGCCACCTCCCAGAAGCTTTTTCCATCCCACCTCCTTTGCTCTAGATTCCATTCAGACACTGCTGTCTTCAGACTGTGAGACTGCACTGAATACACTTGCCCTTTCTCCACATGGAGCTGTCTTGCTTCAAGTCTTGGACTCATGGTCACCTCACTATGTGTAAAAAAAATGGTTCCCCAAAGACGTGCACATGAATGTTCATAGTCAAAAAGTTGAGATGAACAAGATGGCAGAGTGGTAGTTGCAGGAGGAATACACCTCTCTCCTTGGACACATCAGGAATACATCTTCAGACACAGAAGTGCTTGCAGAACACCAGCTGAGAGCTGACAGGAGTACCTGACCAGTGGAAAAGAATGTATAGAACCACAAAACTTGGTAGGATGAAGGAACTAGGGGGAAAAACAGGAGTGTTAATAGGTCTGAACCTGCCCTTGGTGGGTGGGAGAATTGAAGTAGGTTTCCACTCCCCACATTGGAGTAATTGTTTGGATCAGAGGAGAAACAGTTAAGGCTGAGAATGAATCAGCTGATCTGTGGCAGCCTACACCAATACATACAATGTATGACATAGCAGAATCCATTGGTTTTTGTCCCCTTAAGAGTGTAGCATTCGTTAAACATTTGAAAATCCATCAGGATAAAGCAACTTACTAAAGAACTGAAAATGATGACACAGTAGGGTCATCTCGATAAATGCTGAAAAATAATTTGATAAAATCTAATATCCCTGGGTTGGGAAGATTCCCTGAAGTAGGGATTGGCTACCCACTTCAGTATTCTTAGGCTTTTCTGGCAGCTCAGCTCTTAAAGAAAGTGCCTGGCATCTCAGAGATCTGGGTCCATCCTTGGGTTGGGAAGATCCCCTGGAGGAGAGCATGGCAACCCATTCCAGTATTCTGGCCTGGAGAATCCCCAAGGCCAGAGGAGCCTGTTCGGCCTACACTTCATGGGGTTGCAAAAAGCTGGACACAACTCTGTGACTGAGCACTTTCTGTATAAAATATTTTAGCAAACTAGAAATAGAAGTAGAAATAGAAATAGAATTGGAGGAGGCAATGGCACCCCACTCCAGTACTTTTGCCTAGAAAATCCCATGGATGGAGGAGCCTGGTAGGCTGCAGTCCATGGGGTCGCAAAGAGTCAGACACGACTGAGTGACTTCACTTTCACTTTTCACTTTCATGCATTGGAGAAAGAAATGGCAACCCACTCCAGTGTTCTTGCCTGGAAAATCCCAGGGACTGGAAGCCTGGTGGGCTGCCGTTATGGGGTCACACAGAGTTGGACAGGACTGAAGCGACTTAGCAGCAGCAGAAATAGAAGACTTCCTCAACCTTATGAAAGTACTACACTATCACTAACATCACACTTTATGGTAGAACACTGAGTGTTTTACTTCTAAAATCACAATCAACAGAAAGATGTCCACTCTCATTATATTGAATTTCTGTCCGTGAAGTCATATTAGGAAATGATTGAAAAGCTATCCAGTTTGGAAAAGAAGAATAAAGCTGTTTTTATCTGTTGGTGACATCTATGTAGAATATCCAATGAAATCTACAGGAACAGAATACCTAAAACTAAGAATTAATTTAAGCAATGTCACAAGATATACAGATGATATATAAAATTTAATTAATTGCTTTTCTATATAGTAGGCCAATTTAAAATTAAAATAAAAAATAATAACAGTCACGTTGAAGTCAGAAAAACTTAAGAATCAGACAGAATATATGAAACACACCAATGCAAAAATGGACAAAAGATTTGAACAGGAAATTCACTAGATAATGATATACAGATGGCAAGTAAGCATGCAGGGCACACCGAAAGTATGGCTCTCATGAGAGACAGAGAAGAACAAGTGTGATGAGGAAGTGAAAATATTTGAACATTCATGCACTGCTTATGGGAATACAAAATAGTACACCATGGTGGAAAACAGTTTGGAAGTTCCTTCAAAAGTTAAACATTGGGTTACCATATGTCCCAGCAATCCCTTTCTTAGGTTTATACCAGCAAGTATGAAAAAAAAAAAAAAAAAACCAAAGAAGTGCACATGAATGTTCATAACAGTCTTATTTCTAGTAGTCCAAACGTTGAGATGAACAAAATGGCAGAACAGTAGCTGGAATTGTAGTACATTTCACTCCACGGATACATCAAGGACACACCTTCAGACACAGAAGTGTGTGCAGAACATCAACTGAGAGCTGACAGGAGTACCTGACCAGAGGAAAATAATAAATAGAACCACAAAACTCGGTAGGGTGAAGGAACTAGGGGTGGGGGGAACAGGAATATTAACAGGCCTGGACCTGCCCTCGGTGGGTGGGAGAACTCTAAGTCGGTGTCCGACCCCCACCTGGGGTCAACTGTCTGGATCAGAGGAGAACTATTTTAGGCTGAGAGTGAAACAGTTGATCTGTGGTAGCCTAAATGGAATGAGAATCAGACAGTCCTTGCCACAGTCATACACACCCCAGACAGGGACACAGGTCCCATAGAAGGGACAGCAGTTGGGATCTGGATTTTGCAGATTGTGGAGCAATCCAAGGGGAAGGGCTGCTATTGACTGCAGAGAGACGGACTGATGGGATGTGAGGAAGGAGATCGGGTTGGAAATGCTTGTGGAGGAACACCAGGCCCCATGGAAGCAAGGGGATCCTACTGGGTCAATCATAGTGGGTGGAGCCCTCACCATAGTCTCTTTCTCCCCATACACCAGCATAGGCAGCTGAACAATAGAGAGGCTGGCCAATCAAGTGCCTGACTTACTGATCTGCAGACTAGGACCCCACCCAGGGGCCCCATCTATGTGCCTGATGCTCCAAACAACAGAGAAGTACCCCAGGCAAGGGAGCCCTCTAAGTGCCTGAAAGAGTGGAGCTATGGAGGAAGAGTGGCAAAAGAGGCCTCCTTATCACCAGCTACAAGAGGCTGGTGAAAAGACTCTGATAGGGTCAAAACTTCTGCGGCAGAGGAGGTCATTGTCCCTGCACAGTTATCGCTACCACGGTCCCCAGAAATCAAGAAGCTATGCCAAGTTCATGCTCAATGCTCGCTGGGGCGGAGCTGCTACAGGCCAAAAAAGTCTTGTGTCTATGGATACCTGGTCACTTCGGTTCAGTTCAGTTCAGATCAGTTCAGTTCAGTCGCTCATTCCTGTCCCACTCTTCGCGACCCCATGAATCGCAGCATGCCAGGACTCCCTGCCCATCACCACCTCCCGGAGTTCACCCAGATCCACGTCCATAGAGTCAGTGACGGCATCCAGCCATCTCATGCTCTGCTGTCCCCTTCTCCTTCTGCCCCCAATTCCTCCCAGCATCAGAGTCTTTTCCAATGAGTCAACTCTTCTCAAGAGGTGGCCAAAGTACTGGAGTTACAGCTTCAGCATCATTCCCCCAAAGAAATCCCAGGGCTCAATTGCTTCAGAATGGACTGGTTGGATCTCCTTGCAGTCCAAGGGACTCTCAAGAGTCTTCTCCAACACCACAATTCAAAAGCATCAATCCTTAGGCGCTCAGCCTTCTTCACAGTCCAACTCTCACATCCATACATGACCGCAGGAAAACCCATAGCCTTGACTAGACGGACCTTTGTTGGCAAAGTAATGTCTTTGCTTTTGAATATGCTATCTATATTGGTCATAACTTTCCTTCCAAGGAGTAAGTGTCTTTTAATTTCATGGCTGCAGTCACCATCTGCAGTGATTTTGGAGCCCCCCAAAATGAAGCCTGACACTGTATCCATTGTTTCCCCATCTATTTCCCATGAGGTGATGGGACCGGATGCCATGAACTTCGTTTTCTGAATGTTGAGCTTGAAGCCAACTTTTTCACTCTCCACTTTCACCTTCCTCAGGAGGCTTTTTAGTTCCTCTTCATTTTGTGCCATAGGGCGGTGTCATCTGCGTATCTGAGGTTACTGATATTTCTCCCAGCAATCTTGATTCCCCCTTGTGTGTCTTCCAGTCCAGGGTTTCTCATGATGTACTCTGCATAGAAGTTACATAAGCAGGGTGATAATATACAGCTTTGACGTACTGCTTTTCCTAATTGGAACCAGTCTGTTGTTCCACGTCCAGTTCTAACTGTTGCTTACTGACCTTCATAGAGGTTTCTCAAGAGGCAGGTCAGGTGGCCTGGTATTCCCATCTCTTTCAGAATTTTCCACAGTTTATTGTGATCCACACAGTCAAATGGTTTGGCATAGTCAATAAAGCAGGAATGGAGGTTTTTCAGGAACTCTCTTGCTTTTTCCATGATCCAGCAGATGTTGGCAATTTGATCTCTGGTTCCTCTGCCTTTTCTAAAACCAGCTGGAACATCAGGAAGTTCACAGTTCACGTATTGCTGAAGCCTGGCCTGGAGAATTTTGAGCATTACTTTACTAGCATGTGAGGTGAGTGTAACTGTGCAGTACTTTGAGTATTCTTTGGCATTGCCTTTCTTTGGGATTTGAATGAAAACTGACCGTTCCAGTCCTGTGGACACAGGCTGAGTTTTCCAAATTTGCTGGCATATTGAGTGCAATACTTTCACAGCATCATCTTTCAGGATCTGAAATAGCTCAACTGGAATTTCATCACTTCCTCTAGCTTTGTTCGTAGTGCTGCTTTCTAAGGCCCACTTGATTTCACATTCCAGGATGTCTGGCTCTAGGTCGGTGATCACATCATCGTGATTATCTGGATCATGAAGATGTTGATTGTTTAGTTCTTCTGTGTATTCTTGTCATCTCTTCTTAGTATCTTCTGCTTCTGTTAGGTCCATGCCATTTCTGTCCTTTATCGAGCCCATCTTTGCATGAAATGTCCCTTTGGTATCTCTAATTTTCTTGAAGAGATCTCTAGTCTTTCCCATTCTGTTGTTTTCCTCTATTTCTTTGCATTGATCACTGAGGAAGGCTTTCTTATCTCTTCCTGCTATTCTTTGGAACTCTGCATTCAGATGCGTATATCTTTCCTTTTCTCCTTTGCTTTTCCCTTCTCTTCTTTTCACAGCGATTTCTAAGGGGTCCCCAGACAGCCATTTTGCTTTTTTGCATTTCTTGTCCATGGAGATTGTCTTGATCCCTGTCTCCTGTACAATGGCATGAGCCTCATTCCATAGTTCATCAGGCACTCTATCTAACAGGTCTAGGCTCATAAATCTGTTTCTCACGTTCACTGTATAATCATAAGGGATTTGATTTAGGTCATACCTGAATGGTCTAGTGGTTTGCCCTACTTTCTTCAATTTCAGTCTGAATTTGGTAATAAGGAGTTCATGATCTGAGTCACAGTCAGCTCCTGGTCTTGTTCTTGTTGACTGTATAGAGCTTCTCCATCTTTGGCTGCAAAGAATATAATCAATCTGATTTCGGTGTTGACCATATGGTGATGTCCATGTGTAAAGTCTTCTCTTGTGTTGTTGGAAAAGGGTCTTTGCTATGACCAGTGCATTTTCTTGGCAAAACTCTATTAGTCTTTGCCCTGCTGCATTCCGTATTCCAAGGCCAAATTTGCCTGTTACTGCAGGTGTTTCTTGACTTCCTATTTTTGCATTCCAGTCCCCTACAATGAAAAGGACACCTTTTTTGGGTATAATTCCATAAGGACTTGTAGGTCTTCATAGAACCGTTCATCTTCAGCTTCTTCAGCATTACTGGTTGGGGTCTAGACTTGGATTACTGTAATATTGAATGGTTTGCCTTGGAAACGAACAGAGATCATTCTGTCGTTTTTGAGATTGCATCCAAGTACTGCATTTCGGAATCTTTTGTTGACCATGATGGCTACTCCATTTCTTCTGGGGGATTCCTGCCTGCAGTAGTAGATATAATGCTCATCTGAATTAAATTCACCCATTCCAGTCCATTTTAGTTCGCTGATTCCTAGAATGTCTACATTCACTCTTGCCATCTCTTGTTTGACCACTTCCAATTTGCCTTGATTCATGGACCTGACATTCCAGGTTCCTATGCAATATTGCTCTTTACAGCATCAGACCTTGCTTCTGTCACCAGTCACGTCTGCAACTGGGTATTGTTTTTGCTTTGGCTCCATCCCTTCATTCTTTCTGGAGTTATTTCTCCACTGATATCCAGTAGCATATTGGGTCCCTACTGACCTGGGGAGTTCCCCTTTCAGTATCCTATCATTTTGCCTTTTGATACTGTTCATGGGGTTTTCAAGGCAAGAATACTGAAGTGGATTGCCATTCCCTTCTCCAGCGGACCACCTTCTGTCAGATCTCTCCACCATGACCCGCCCGTCTTGGGTTGCCCCAGGGGCATGGCTTAGTTTCTTTGAGTTAGACAAGGCTGTGGTCCTAGTGTGATTAGATGGACTAGTTTTTTTGTGAGTATGGTTTCAGTGTGTCTGCCTTCTGATGCCCTCTTACAACACATACCAACTTACTTGGATTTCTCTTACCTTGGGTGTGGGGTATCACTTCATGGCTGCTCCATTAAAGCTCAGCCACTGCTCCTTAACTTGGAAGAGGGGTATTTCCTCACTGCCGCCCTTAGTGTCCAACTGCTTGTGACATTGTAGACTGTGGCTTGCCAGGCTTCTTTCTCAGGGAAGGGGCTTCTACATGCAAAAATTCTGGTACATATGGGCCAGTACTGGTTGACATACCCTTCTAGAGCACTATATGTCCTGCTGCCCTAGCCACCAACTCCTCTGAGTCCCTGATGCAGCCAGAATCACTATGACCCAAGCAGTTGCATCTCCACATCTGGCCCCCTCACAGGGGCAAACCCAAGTCCTCCAGGACAGTCTCAAGAGCAAACCCCAGTGGATGATTCACATTCAGAAGTGGGAATAAAACCACAATTGCAACCCAGGGGCAGTGTTGTTAAGGAAGAAGACCCAAAACCTTCCTACCACCTGTACAAGCTGCAGATTAAATCCACATAGCTGTGAAAAGAAGAGAAGAGAAAAGCAAAGGAGAAAAGGAAAGATATAAGCATCTGAATGCAGAGTTCCAAGGAAGAGCAAGAAGAGATAAGAAAGCCTTCCTCAGGGAGCAATGCATAGAAAAGGAGGAAAACAACAGAATGGGAAAGACTAGAGATCACTTCAAGAAAATTAGAGATATCAAGGGGGGATTTCATGCAAAGATGGGCTCGATAAAGGACGGAAATGGTATCGACCTAACAGAAGCAGAAAACATTAAGAAGAGATGGCAAGAATACACAGAAGAACTGTACAAAAAAGATATTCACGACCCAGATAATCACGATGGTGTGGTCACTGAACTAGAGCCACACCTTGTGGAATATAAAGTCAAGTGGGGCTTAGAGAGCAGCATTACGAACAAAGCTAGTGGAGGTGATGGAATTCCAGTTGAGCTATTTCAAATCTCAAAGGATGATGCTGTGAAAGTGCTGCACTCAATATGCCAGCAAATTTGGAAAACTCAGCAGTGGCCACAGGACTGGAAAAGCTGAGTTTTCATTCCAATCCCAAAGAAAGGCAATGCCAAAGAATGCTCAAACTACCTCAGAATTGCACACACCTCACACACTAGTAAGGTAATGCTCAAAATTCTCCAAGCCAGGCTTCAGCAATACATGAACTATGAACTTCCTGATGTTCAAGCTGGTTTTAGAAAAGGCAGAGGAACCAGAGACCAAATTGCCAACATCTGCTGGATCATGGAAAAGCAAGAGAGTTCCCGAAAAACCTCTATTTCTGCTTTATTGCCTATGCCACAGCCTTTGCCTGTGTGGATCACAGTAAACTGTGGAAAATTCTGAAAGAGATGGGAATACCAGACCACCTGACCTGCCTCTTGAGAAATCTGTATGCAGGTCAGGAAGCCACAGTTAAAACTGGATATGGAACAACAGACTGGTTCCAATTAGGAAAAGGAGTACGTCAAGGCTGTATGTTCTCACCCTGCTGATTTAACTTCTATGCAGAGTACATCACGAGAAACCCTGGACTGGAAGAAACACAAGATGGAAAGAAGATTGCCGGGAGAAATGTCAATAGCCTCATATAGGCAGATGACACCACCCTTATGGCAGAAAGTGAAGAGGAACTGAAAAGTCTCTTGATGAAATGAAAGTGGAGAGTGAAAATGAAGATCATGGCATCCGGTCCCATGTACTTCATGGGAAATAGATGGGGAAACAGTGGAAAGAGTGTCAGATTTCCCCCCCCACTCTGGGGGGGGGGGGCGGGGCGGTGTTGGTGGGGCAGGGCTCCAAAATCACTGCAGATGATGACTGCAGGTATGAAATTAAAAGACACTTACTTCTTGGAAGGAAAATTATGACCAACCTAGATAGCATATTCAAAAGCAGAGACATTACTTTGCCAACAAAGGTCCGTCTAGTCAAAGCTATGGTTTTTCCTGTGGTCATGTATAGATGTGAGAGTTGGACGGTGAGGAAGGCTGAACACTGAAGAATTCATGCTTTTGAACTGTGGTGTTGGAGAAGACTCTTGAGAGTCCCATGGACTCCAAGGAGATCCAACCAGTCCATTCTGAAGGAGATCAGCCCTGGGATTTCTTTGGAAGGAATGATGCAAAAGCTGAAACTCCAGTACTTTGGCCCCCTCATGCAAAGAGTTGACTCATTGGAAAAGACCCTGATGCTGGGAGGGATTCGGGGCAGGAGAAGGGGACGACAGAGGATGAGATGGCTGGATGGCATCACTGACTCGATGGACGTGAGTCTGAGTGAACTCCGGGAGTTGGTGATGGACTGGAGGCCTGGCGTGCTGCGATTCATGGGGTCGCGAAGAGTCGGACACGACTGAGCGACTGAACTGAACTGAATAATATATAAAAAGACACTGATAACTGCCACAAAAGGAAACGTCCTAGTTCCGATAGTTGTGAACATTGGAGACAAAAAAACGTATAGGAGTAGGACCGGATTAGAATGAGCTCCCCCCAAATCAGGTTCAGAGTTCAGCACAGTTTTGGAGGGCATCCTAGGGAGGTGAGGTGGACTGCAATTTTAGCGGGTGAAAGGACTCTGAGAGCAATGACTAAAGAAAAACCTGTATTATTCTCATGTTTTGACTTGCTCTGTAGATTCTTTAGGATTTTTGTTTGTGTGGTTGGTTTCAATTCCTTCCCCTCGCCCACGGTGTAGTTGCCAATTTCATTGGCACTATGAAATCTAATGAAGCTTTTGAGCCTTATTTTTCTTCGGTCACATTTGTATTGCTGTTATAAATCTCTGTCTCTATATACAGCTTTTGAAATTCTGTGGAGTTTCCTTTTCTCTCTCTCTTTTTCGTTTTTTACCTATTATTATTTTTTCTACATTTATTATTTGTTTACTTTTCCTACTGTTCTTTTCCCCTTGCAGTTAATCTTTAATGTATATAAATCTTTTCAGTTCAGTTCAGTTCAGTGGCTCAGTTGTGCCCGACTCCTTGTGACCCCATGAACCACAGCACGCCAGGCCTCCCTGTCCATCACGAACCCCCGGAGTCCAACCAAACCCATGTCCATCGAGCTGATGATGCCATCCAACCATCTCATCCTCTGTTGTTCGCTTCTCCTCCTGCTCTCAATCTTTCCCAGCATCAGGGCCTTTTCCAATGAGTCAGCTCTTCGCATCAGGTGGCCAAAGTATAGGAATTTCAGCTTCAAAATCAGTCCTTCCAATGAACACCCAGGACTGAACTCCCTTAGAATGGACTGGTTGGATTTACTTGCAGTCCAAGGGACTCTCAAGAGTCATCTGTATCTCTATTTAACTCTGCATATGTATTTTTTCCTTTCTTTCCTTTTCTCTCAATATATTTGTTAGTTTTATTTTCATTTTTTTATTCTCCAATTGGCACCTTGCTCTAGTTTTGTTTCCCAGTTTGTGCTTCAGGTGGTTCTATTCTGGTATGTATGTGTA
Source organism: Bos taurus (assembly GCF_002263795.3). Classification (NCBI taxonomy): domain Eukaryota; kingdom Metazoa; phylum Chordata; class Mammalia; order Artiodactyla; family Bovidae; genus Bos; species Bos taurus. Next base: position 28,962,827 of record NC_082638.1, read on the forward strand.
TATATATATAATTTTTTTTTCCTTTGTTCACCAGGTCAATCAATCTATTGTACTTAATTTTGCTGGAATGTTTTGATTTTGCTGGTGGGTGTATATGTACATGTGTCTATTCAGTCATACTTTTTACTCTTGTGATAAACCTCTGCTTCTACATTGGATTTTTACAGTTCTTTGGAGGATTCCTTGTTTTCCCATTTATTTTTGATTTTTTAATTATTTTCTATTTTTATTGTTTTAAATTTTAGTTTTTTAAACCTATTATATTTATTCCATTGTTTACCTTTCCTCTGTTCTTGTCCCCTTGCAGTTAAACTTTAAACAAACCTTGTTCATCTACCTCTATTGAAACTTCCATATCTATTCTTTCTTTCTTTTCTTTCCTTCCTTTCCTCTCAACATTTTGTTAGTTTTATTTTCAGTGCTTTCATTCCCACTTGGGACTTTGCTTTAGATTTCTTTTCCAGCTTGTGCACTCGTTAGTTTTGTGCTTAACTGGTAGATACCATTTTTGGTTTCCGTTGTTTGCTAGGTCAGTCTATTGTAGTTTATTTTTGTTGAACTGTTTGGATTTTGCTGATGGTTGTATATGTGTATATTCCCATATATTGGAATATATGTGTATATTCCTTTATTTTAATTATTATTTGTGTGACAGTGTAACTGCCATTTGTCAGGGGTTCCCCTTTGGTTTCTCTTTTTTTTTTTTTTTGATATTTATTTTAATCTAAATTAATGCCATAACAAACCACCTGTTGTAACGGTGTTCCTGGTCAATGATCCAGCCCCGAGCATTTGGAGTGGGAGCACTGACTCCAAGACCCTATACAACCGGAGAACTCCTAACCTTAGGGAGTATCAATTACTGAGAACTCACTCACGCAAACTAAACCACTTGAATACAAGACCTAGAATCACCTAACCACCAATCAGGACAACCTAACCACCAATCAGGACAACCCAACCCAGTGTAGGACACCTCATCCAAACAGCAAATAGGACAAAAATAGAAACCCAGTCGTCAGCAGACAGGATTACCCTTCTCAATCAGCCCTGCACATCAGAAGGAAAAGAAAGAAAAAAAAAAAACAACTCAGCACCAATCTCACCCAATGCAAAGCTTACACAAACCATTGGACCAAACTTAGGAGTGCAGAAACTAAAAGGAAGAAAGAATGCAAATTTGAAGGCTGGCAAAAGGAGACCTCAAACACAATAAGACCTTTTTAAAAATGAAGAAATGACAAAGAAATGCTGCAGAAACAAAGGAACAAACTGGACACACAGAAATTTAAACAAATGAAGAGGAAATAGGCAAACTGCCTGAAAAACTATTCAGAATAATGATAGTAAAGATGATCAAAAACTTTGAAAATGACATGGAGACAATGCAAGAATCAATGAGCAAACCCGTAGTTGAATTGAAGAATAAGCAAAAAATAAATTGAAAAATAAATAGAGAGACAAACAACAATTACTGAAATTAAAAATACTCTAGAAAGAATCAGGAGCAGGGTATCTGAACCAGAAAATGGATCAGTGTGTTGAAAGACAAAATGGTGGAAACAACTGCGGAAGGGCAGAATAAAGTCAAAAGAATGAAAAGAACTGAGGATAGTCTCAGAGACCTCTTGGACAATGTTAAATGCACCAAGATTCAAATTATAGGGGTCCCAGAAGAAGAGAGAAAAATAAAGGGTATGAGAAAAGTTTAGAGGAGATTATACTTGAAAAACCCCCAACATGGAAAAGGAAATAGTCAATCAAGTCCAAGAGGTGCCAAGAGTCCCATTTGTGATAAACCCAAGGAGAAACAGCCCTAGACATATACTACGCAAACTAAGGAAGATGAAACACAAAGAAAGAATATTAAAAGTAGCAAGTTAAAAGTAAGAAGTAACATCCAATGGAAACCCCATATGTTTCACAGCTGATCTTTCAACAGAAACTCTGCAGGCCAGAAGAGAATGGCATGGCATATTTAAAGCACTGAAAGAGAAAAATCTACAGCCAAGATTACTGTACTTGGCAAGGATCTCCTTCAAAATTGATGGAGAAATCAAAGCTTTTCAGATGAGCCAAAGGTAAGAGAATACTTTATCACAAAACCAGCTTTAAAACAAATGGTAAAGGGACTTATATAGTCAAGAAATACAAGAGAAGAAAAAAGAAATACAAGAGAACAAAACCGACCCCAAACATTTAAGAAAATGGCAATAAGAGCACTGCTGCTGCTGCTGCTAAGTCGCTTCAGTCCTGTCCGACTCTGTGCGACCCCATAGACGGCAGACCACCAGGCTCCCCCGTCCCTGGGATTCTCCAGGCAAGAACACTGGAGGGGGTTGCCATTTCCTTCTCCAATGCATGCAAGTGAAAAGTGAAAGGGAAGTCGCTCTGTCCTGTCGAACTCTGTGTGACCCCATGGACTGCAGCCTACCAGGCTCCTCCGTCCATGGGATTTTCCAGGCAAGAGTACTGGAGTGGGGTGCCATTGCCTTCTCCGAATAGGAGCACATATGTCAATAATTATTCTAAATATAAATGGATTAAATGTTCCAACCAAAAAGCCCAGACTGGCTAAATGGATACATAAACAAGACCTCGGGGTGGGGGCGTGGTCCTAAGATGGCAGAGGAATAAGATGGGGAGACCCCATTCTCCCCAACACATTCATCAAATGATCATTTGAACGCTGAGCAACTTCCACAAAACAATTTCTGAATGCTGGCAGAGGACACCAGGTACCCAGATAGGCTGCTCATTGTCTTTGAAAGGAGACCAAAGATTGAGCAAATACCAAAGCAGAACTAGCCGGCTGTCTCCAGGCCCCTCCCCCAACAAGAGGCAGACAGCCATGTGTGTGGCAGCCAGAATCAGAAGGCAAGGGGCGGCCTCAGCCTCAGAGACCGGCATTCTCCACCAAACTGTGAGCAGGCTGCCAGTTTCTAACCATGTCTTCCTGGAGTCCTGGATGGTTGACATCTGCCAGGAGAGTTGCAGCTTGAGATAAGCTCCGCAGAGGAGATACATGATACACCTGAGGCAGTGTTCTCATGGCACACCCAGGAAACTGAGCGGCCTGGACCCAGTAGGTAATTAAGATGCATGGCCCACTTGGGACAGTGCGTTGGCCAAGCACCTGGTCGCCTGAGCTGCTGGGACCTGGGAAGGGCACAAAACGCACGTGCATCTGAGTCTGTGACTTTGCGGTGTACCTAAAACCCTGAACCTTAGCAGCTTAGACCTGGGAATTGCAGGAAATGCAGGGCCCACATTGGGCAGTACCCCTGAAGAGCAATCTGGAACCTGAGCAGTGTACACGTGGAAAACACACACCACCATGATCTTGGGAAAGCCCAGTGTGTTCCATACACTGCAAGCACTTTCCCAAAATACACACCAACATTATTTGTTTGCAGTGTTCCTCCCTCCCCACAACTCAACTGAACAAGTGAGCCGAAATAAGTGACCACCTTTGCCCCCTTGTGCCAGGGCAGAAATTAGACACTAAAGAGACTTGCAAAGAGAGAAAGCGAAAATAAATAAAGAAAAGGGAACCCCTCTGGGAGTGAGAGGTGCAACAGATTAAAACCCTGTAGTTAATATTGACTAAGCATAGGAAGGGGCTTATAGATCTTGTAAAGAAATGCAAGCTGGAACAAGGAATTATCTGAAACTCAACTGAACCCACACTGCCCACAATGGCCCAGAGAAATTCCTAGATACAGTTTTTCTATTATCAACCTTCTAATTTTTAAAAATTATTTATTATTTTTTCCTTCTTACTTTTTTTTTTTTTAAATTTTACAATACTGTATTGGTTTTGCCATACATCCACATGAATCTGTCATGGGTGTACACGTGTTCCCCATCCTGAACCCCCCTCCCACTCCCTCCCTGTACCATCCATCTGGGTCATCCCAGTACACCAACCCCAAGCATCCTGTAACCTGCATCAAACCTGGGCTGGCGATTCGTTTCTTATATGATATTATACATGTTTCAATGCCATTCTCCCAACCTCCTCCTCTCCCACAGAGTCCAAAAGACTGTTCTATACATCTGTGTCTCGTTTGCTGTCTCACATCCAGGGTTATCGTTACCATCTTTCTAAATTCCATAGACATGTGTTAGTATACTGTATTGGTGTGGGTTTTTTTTTTTTTTTTTCCTTTTTTTTTTCTGGCTTACTTCACTCGAGATAATAGGCTCCAGTTTCATCCACCTCATTAGAATTGATTCAAATGTATTCTTTTTAATGGCTGAGTAATACTCCACTGTGTATACGTACCACAGCTTTCTTATCCATTCGTCTGCTGATGGACATCTAGGTTGCTTCCATGTCCTGGCTATTAGAAACAGTGCTGTGATGAACATTGTGTGATACGTGTCTCTTTCAATTCTGGTTTCCTTGGTGTGTATGCCCAGCAGTGGGATTGCTGGGTCATAATTAATCCTTTAATTTTCAATTTTACAACCTATTACCTTGCAAAATATGACCCTATTTTTAAAGCATATTTCATATTTTTAAATATATTTTGTGATTGATTGTGTTTTGTATTTTTAATATTGTATTTCAGAGAGTCTACCCTCTCCTCTAGATTTTTTTTTTTACTTAAATTAATTTACTTGTTTTAACTGGAGGCTAATTACTTTACAAAATTGTAGTGGTTGTTGCCATACATTGACATGAATCAGCCATGGGTGTATCAGTTCAGTTCAGTTCAGTTGCTCAGTTGTGCCTGACTATTTGCGACCCCACGCGCTGCAGCATGCCAGGCCTCCCTGTACATCAACAACTGCTGGAGTCTACCCAAACCCATGTCCATGGAGTCGGTGATTCCATCCAAACATCTCCTCTGCTGTCCTCTTCTGCCCTCAGTCTTTCCCTGAATCAGGGTCTTTTCAAATGAATCAGGTGGCCAAAATATTGAAGATTCAGCTTCAAAATCAGTCCTTCAAATGAACACCCAGGACTGATCTCCTTTGGGATGGACTGGTTGGGTCTCCTTGCAGTCCAAGGGACTCTCAAGAGTCTTCTCCAACGCCACAGTTTAAAATCATTTATTCTCGGGAGCTCTGCTTTCTTTATAGTTCAACTCTCATATCCATACATGACCATGGGAAAAACCATAAGCTTGACTAGATGGACCTTTGTTGACGAAGTAATGTCTCTGCGTTTCAATATACTGTCTAGGTTGGTCATAACTTTCTTTCCAAGGTGTAAGTGTCTTATAATTTCATGGCTGCAATCACCATCTGCAATGATTTTGGACCCCTCCCTCCTCTCAAAGTATGACGTCAGCCACTGTTTCCCCATCTATTTGCCATGAAGTGATGGGACTGAATGCCATTATCTTAGCTTTGTGAATGTTGAGCTTTAAGCCAATCTTTTCAATCTGCTCATTCTCTTTCATCAAGAGGCTCTTTAGTTCTTCTTCACTTTCTGTCAAAAGGTGGTGTCATCTGCATATCTGAGTTATTGATATTTCTTCCGGCAAACTTGATTCCAGATTGTACTTCCTCCAGCCCAGCGTCTCACATGATGTACTCTGCATATAAGTTAAGTAAGCAGGGTGACAATATACAGCCTTGACCTACTCCTTTTCCTATTTGGAACCAGTCTGTTATTCCATGTTCAGTTGTAACTGTTCCTTCCTGACCTGCATACAGGTTTCTCAAGCGGCAGGTTACGTGGTCTGCTAATATATACCATGGGTGTATACCCATGGATGTATGTGCGTGCCTAATCCTGAACCCCCTCCAATCTCCCTCCCCATCTCATTCCTCAGGATTGTCCCAGTGCACTGGCCCTTGGCACCCTGTCTCATGCACCAAACCTGGACTGGCCTTCTATTTCACATATGGTAATATGCATGCTCCGCTTCTATTCTCCCAAATCATCCCACCCCTAGCTTCTTCCATAGAGTCCAAAAGTCTGCTATTTATATCCGTGCCTCTTTTGCTCTCTCACATGTAGGGTCCTCATTACTATCTTTCTAAATTTTATACATATATATATATAATATATATATTGTGTATGGATACCATATAATATATATATATATATATATATATATATATAATATAATTTATAATATAATATATAATATAATATATAATGTATAATATAGTGTATGGATGTTTTTCTTTCTGACTTGCATCACTCTGTATCATAGGATCCAGTTTCATTCACCTCATTAGAACTGATTCAAATGCACTCTTTTAAATAGCTGAGTAATATTCCATTCTGTATATGTACCAAAGCTTTACTATCCATTCATCTGCTCATGGATATCTAGGTAGCTTCCATGTCCTAAACATGAAAACACTGCTGTGATGTTGAACATTGGGGTAGACGTGTCTCTTTCAATTCTGGTTTCCTCAGTGTGTATGCCCAGCAGTGGGTTTCCTGGGTCACATGACAGTACTAGTTCCAGCTTTTTAAGGAATCTACACAGCGTCCCCCATACTGGCTGTACTAGTTTGCATTGCCTCCAACACTGTAAGAGGATTCCCTTTCTTCTGCAGTCTGTTCAGTATGTATTGTTTGTCGACGTTTTGATAACAGCCATTCTGACAGGTGTGAGATGGTATAACATTGTGGCTTGATGACCATTTCTGTGATAATGAGTGATGTTGAGCATCTTTTCATGTGTTTCTTAACCATCTGTATGTCTTCTTTGGAGAACTGTCTGTTGAGTTCTTCAGCCTAATTTTTGATTGGGCCATTAATTTTTTCTGGTATTGAGTTGCATGAGCTTCTTGTATATTTTTGAGTTTCACTTAGTCAATTGCTTCATTTACTATCATTTTCTCCCGTTCTGATGACTGTCTTTTCACCTTCCTTGTTTCCTTCATTGTTCAGGAGCTTTTAAATTTGATTCGTTCCGTTGGTTTATTTTTGCTTTTATTTACATTACCCTGGGAGGTGAGTCATAGAAGGTCCTGCTGTGATTTATGTCAGAGACTGTTCTGTCTATATTTTCCTCTAGAAGTTTTACAGTTTCTGGTCTTTCATTTAGATCTTTAATCCATATTTAGCTTATTTTTGTGTATCATTAGAAAGTATTCTGGAGTCATTATTTTACAGGTGGTTGGCCAGCTTTTCCAGTGCCACTTGTTAAAGAGATCGGTCTTTTCTCCATTGTATATTCCTGAGTGCTTTGTCAAAGATAAAGTGACCACAGGTGTGTGGATTTATCTCTGGGCTTTCTATTTTGTTCCATTGGTCTATATTTCTGTCTTGGTGTCAGTAACATATTGTCTTGATAACTGTAGCTTTGTACTATAGTCTGCAGTCATGCAGGTTGATTCCTTCAGTTCCATTCTTCTTTCTCAAGATTGCTTTGGCTATTCGAGGTTCCCCCCCCCCCCCTTCATACAAACTGTGCAATGATTTGTCCTAGTTCTCTGAAAAACACTTTTGGTAGGTTGATAATTACTTTAAATGTAAACAGATTAAATGTTCCAACCAAAAGACACAGACTGATTGAATGGATACAAAAACATGACCCATATATATATGCTGTCAACCAGAAACCACCTTCAGATGCAAGGACACATATAGACTGAAATTGAGAGGATGGAAAAATACATTCTATGCAAATGGAAAGCAAAAGAAAGCTGGAATATTAATCCTGATATCAGACAGGCCTTAAAATAAGAATACTATAAAAAATAAGGAAAGACACTACACTACGATAAAAGGATCAATCCAAGAGGGAGACATAACAGTTGTAAACATCTATGCACTGAACACTTTATTGCCGAATTTTACCTTAAATTGAAGAAACTAGCGAAAATGACTAGATGATTCAGGTATGAACTAAATCAAATCCCTTATGTTTATACAGTGGAAGTGACAAATAGATTCAAGACAGAATATTGAAGATTCAAGACAGAATCAAGATAGACAGAATGCCTGAAGAACTATCGATGGAGTTTTGTGACAGTGTACAGGAGGCAGTGATCAAGACCATACCCAAGAAACACAAATGCCAAAAGTCAAAATGGTTCTCTGAGGAGGCCTTCCAAATAGCTGAGAAACGAAAGGAAGCAAAAGACAAAGGAGAGAGGGAAATATATACCCATTTGAATGAAGAGTTCCAAAGAATTTCAAGTAGAGATAAGAAAGCCTTCCTCAGCAATCAACAAAAAGAACAGAGGGAAACAATAGAATGGGAAAGACTAGAGATCACGTCAAGGAAATTAGAGATACTAAGGGAGCATTTCATGGAAAGATGGGCACAATAATGGACAGAAGTGGTACGGACATAAGAGAAGCAAAAGATATTAAGAATTGATGGCAACAATGCACAGAAGAATTATACAAAAAAGATCTTCATGATACAGATAACCAGGATAGTGTGATCACTCACCTAGAGCCAGACATCCTGGAATGTGAAGCCAAGTGGATCTTAGGAAGCAAAGCTAGTGGAAGTTATGGAATTCCAGTTGAGCTATTTGAAATCCTAAAAGACGATGTTGTGAAAGTACCACGCAATACGCCGGCAAAGTTTCAAAGCTTGGCAGTGGCCACCGGACTGGAAAACGTCAGTTTTCATCCCAGTCTCAAAGGAAGGTAATGCCAAAGAATGCTCAAACAACCACACAGTTGCACTCATCTCACGTGCTAGTAGAGTAATGCTCAAAATTCTCCAAGCCAGGCTTCAACAGTATGTGAACTGTGAACTTCCAGATGTTGAAAGTGGACTTAGAATAGGCAGAGGAACCAGAGATCAAATTGCCAACATCCACTGGATCATGGAAAAAGCAAGAGTTCCAGGAAAAACATATATTTCTGCTTTATTCAATATGCCAAAACCTCTGAGTGTGTGGGTCAAAATAAACTGTGGAAAATTCTAAAAGAGATGGGAGTACCAGGCCACCTGACTTGCCTCCTGAGAAATCTGTGTGCAGGTCAAGAAGCATCAGTTAGAACTGGACATGAAACAGCAGACTGGTTGCAAGTCGGGAAAGGAGTATAGCAAGGCTGTATTTCATCACCCTGCTGTTTAACTTACAAGCAAAGGACATCATGCTAAATGCCAGGCTGGATGAAGCACAAACTGGAATCAAGATTGTCAAGAGAAATATCAGTAATCCCATATATGCAGATAACACCACCCTTATGGCAGAAAGTGAGGACCTAAAGAGCCTCTTGATGAAAGTGAAAGAGGAGAGTGAAAAAGTTGGCTTAAAACTCAACATTCAGAAAACTAATATCATGGCATCCAGGCACATCCCTTCATGGCAAGTAGATCAGGAAACAATGGAAATAGTGCCAGACTGTTTTTCGCAGTTGGGGAGGCAAATCACTACAGATGTTGATTGCAGCCATGAAATTCAAAGGTGCTTGCTCCTTGGAAGTCACGCTATGACTTACTTAGAAAGCATTAAAAAGCAGAGACATTATTTTACCAACAATCAACCAATGTGTCAAAGCAATCCTTTTTGCAATAGTCATGTACTGATGTGAGAGTTGGAGGAGAAGGAAAGCTGAGTGCCTAAGAATTGATCCTTTGGAACTGTGGTGTTGGAGAAAACTCTTGAGGATATCAAAGCAGTCAATCCCAAGAAAATCAGTCCTGAACATACATTGAGATGACTGAAGCTCCAATACTTTGGCAACCTGATGCAAAGAAGTAACTCATTTGAAAAGACCCTGATGCTGGAAAAGATCTAAGGGCAGAAGAGAAGGGGACGATAGAAGACGAGATAGTTGGATGGCATCCTCAATGCACATGAGTTTTAGCAAGCTCTGGAAGTTGGTGATGGACAGGGACAGGGAAGCCTGGTGTGATGTTTTACCATAAAGTATGATGTTAGTGATACAGTGTATTACCATCATCAGGTTGAGGAAGTTTTCTATTTCTAGTTTGCTAAGAGCTTTTATACAGAATGTGTTCAGTCACTCAGATCTGCCCAGCTCTTTGCGACCCCATGGAGTTTAAACCCAAATGGTTCCTCTGGTTGAGGATTCTCCAGGCAAGAATATTGAAGTTGGTTGCCGTGCCCTCTGCCAGGGCATCGTCCCAACCCTGGAATAGATATCAGACTTTATCAAATTATTTTTCAGCGTTTTTTGAGATGACCCTACTGTGTTTTATTTTTTGTCCTTTAGTACTTTGAATTACACTGATTGATTTTCAAATGTTTAACCAATCCTGCATTCTTAGGGGACAAAAAGTAATAGATTATGCTGCGTTGTCTTTGTACATATTGGCATGGTCTGCGCTTCACTCTGAACACTTTCTGTTGCTACGTCTTCAAGTGCACAATTTTCTCCTGCTGTCCTGTATAATCTGTCATTTATTCTATCGACTGTGTTTGCCATCTGACGTTACAGTTTTCCTATCTACAAGATGGAATTGGTCTACTTTATTATTTGCATGTCTCTACTTAATTTTACAAAATGCAAAAAACACAGTCATTCCAATATTCTAATGTCTCTGTCGGCAATGTCTTAAATTTATGCCGCTTCTGGGTCAGTTTGATTTCTCAAGGGAAATTTAATATGATTTTTTCTTACCTTAGTGAGATTAAATATCTTTTTAATGTGGTTAGTGTATAGTCCCATATCTTTCTTGTCAAATGGCTGCTCATGTCTTTTAAACATCTCTGAATAAAGTGAATGTCCAGTAGTACATCTTTCTTAGAAACTGTGGGCTCGTGTGTTTTTCACATTTTTCTATCATTCTTTAGGTTCTTTGTTATAAAATTTTAACAGCCATCTTTTGGGTTTGTTTATGGTGCTTTTTTTTTTTTTTCCTACCTCTTAAAATTTTAAGCAGTGTCATGCATCCAGGGTGAATAAGGAACCAGTGTACACCAGGAAGTGAGCACTTCACAGGAAATCCAGGAAGTCCCACTAAGACAAAAAACTGTGTACCCCAGGGCACACCTCAGGCTGGCTGACCCTGCTTGTCAATTAGGAACACAAGGACTGAGATGAAGCCGACACCTCATTCCCCTTTCCTCCAGAGGCAAGCACCTCAGTGAGAGACCTTGGGAACCAGACGGGGATACATGATTACACAGTGTTCCTTCCAGGAAGCTGGAATCTTGTCGTAGCTCTTCATGGAAATGAATTCCAGCATGGTCTCAATGGTGACGTAAGCAGCAATGGAGGTACCAGCTGGCAAACAAGATGAGAAAAGAGATTTGTAAGGGCACATGTTGAGAAAGCCCTTTCCAGACGAGGCTCAAACAATCTGAGCAAGCACCGCCCCTTCGGGGGAATACTAATCACTCAAAGGTCGTCATTTCTTTCTTGGGATGCCTCATCCCCATCACCCTGTAGAAACCCAAACTTGGGTATTACACCTAACGAGGTGAGCATGAGTCCTAGATTTGAAACTAGACAGCTCCAAGTGGACCAATAGCAAAAATATTCAGTGCATTCTCACAGCCTGAAGACAGGGGTTTCAGACTGGAAACTAGAAAAGTGAGGACACCTATGTGCAAACTGAGCAAAGGAAGTGGGATGGAAAAGATTCCTGGTAGGTGGTCCAGAATTAAATGGTGCTCAAAGTGCTTTAAGAACACCTTATAGGAGGAAAGTAGAATGATTCTCTTTTCCACAGATACTTCGATAGAACCTAATTATCATGGAGGAATTTTAGGCAGGATATGAAAAACTAGATAATGGTGAAATGTGAGAGAGAAAAGAATGAAAGCCTGAATACTGTGGCTGTGGGCCAAGGTTTGGAGGAGATCCAGTCTCCCTGCCATGTGGCCCTTCATGTAGACTTAGAGAGATGAGGATGGCAGGTGAGTTTGGAGGGTTCCTAAGGCCATTAAAAATGCTACCTTTCCCCCACCAAATCATCTGAGTTGCTCTCCATCCTCCCCTAGAATTGACAGGATCGGGCTTTGTGATGTGAAGGCCCACTCAGGGCCACCATTGGCTGGGGAAATGAGTTGCTGACCTCATAAAGCATAAGGCTGTGGCCCCCTGGGAGGGGTATGCATAGGGCTGCTCAGGGGCTCTGGAGCAGACCACTGTGAGTCTTCAAAATGACTAAGGTGACTGGGAAGCCACAAGGCTCTAGAGAAGTTGTGGAACAGCAGACTCTAGATACCCAGGAGGAAAAGATGAAAAGCTCCTGTCAACAGATGTCCAAAGAAGTGTCAAGGTGAGCTGAACCCATGCAAGGTCCCTTTGCCCATTGAGACCGCCCCATAAGACCCCTCCCCTTGTCCTTGCCAGGCCCTTACCCCTTCTCCTCCCACACCCCTTCTCCTGAAGCCATTGTTCCCATCCATCTTCGCCCTCTACCCCAAACAAACCGCCACTCTGTACTCCCTTTTTTTGTTTTCTCCAGGTGGCCAGGGTAACCATGAGGGTGAATAAGCCATCTGGTCCTGAGCTTATTTTTTCTTGTGGTTGGAAGCTTTTTGATTGCAGTTTTGCCTTCTATGTTCGTGATGGGTCTGTTGAGATTATCTATTTCTTCCTGGTTCAGTTTTGGAAGGTTATACTTTTCTGAGTATTTGTCCATTTCTTCTAAGTTGTCCATTTTATTGTCATATAGCTGCTGATAGTAGTCTCAGGATCTTTTCTATTTCTGTGTTGTCTGTTGTGATTTTTCCCTTTTCATTTTAATTTGTTGAATTGATTCTTCTCCCTTTCTTTCTTGATGAATCTGGCTAATGGCTTGTCTTTTTTTTTTTTTTTTCTTTTTTAATCTTCTTAAAGAACTGTCTTCCTTTCGCTGATGTTTGTAACAGTTTCCTTTCTTTTTCACTTATTTCTTCCCTAATTTTTATGATTTCTTTCCTTCTGCTAACCCCGGGGTTCTTCATTTCTTCTTTTTCTCATTGCTTTAGCTGGGACGTTAGGTCATTTATTTGAGGTTTCTCTTGTTTCTTCAGATAAGCTTGTATTTTTATGAATCTTCCCCTTAGCACTGCTTTCTGAATCCCATTGGTTTTCATTTCATTTTCATTCATATCGTGTTTTCATTTTTGTTTGTATCTATGCATATTTTCATTTCTTTTCTGATTTCTTCTGTTATATGTTGGTTATTCAGAAGTGTGTTGTTCAGCCTCCATATGCTTGTATTTTTAATAGTTTTATTTTTCCTGCTGTTGTAGGTTGTTTAGTCGCTCAGTCGTTTCCGACTCTTGTGGCCCCATGGACTGTAGCCTGCCAAACTCCTCTGTCCGTGGAACTCTCCAGGCCAGAATACTGGAGTTGGTTGCCATTTCCTTCTCCAGAGAATCTTCCCAACTCAGGAATCGAACCTGGGTCTCCTGCATTGCAGGCAGATTCTTTGCTGACTCAGCTACAACATCTAATCTTACTGCATTGTGATCAGAAATGATGCTTGAAATGATTTCATTTTTGTTTTCTTTTTCTAATTTACCAGGGCTAGATTTATGCAATCTATCCTGGAAATGTGCCATGTGCACTTGAGAAAAAGGTGAGATTCATTGTTTTGGGGTGAAGTGTCCTATAGATATCAATTAGGTATAACCGGTCCATTGTATCATTTGAAGTTTGTGTTTCCTTGCTGATTTTCTGCTCGGTTGATCTATACATACATGTAACTGGGATATGAAAGTCTCCGACTATTACTACATTACTTTTAATTTCCCCTTTCAAATTTGTTAGCATTTGCCTTACGTACTGCGGTACTCCTATGTTGGGTACATAGGTATTTATAGAAGAAAAGGAGAGAGATAAACATCTGAATGCAGAGTTCCAAAGAATAGCAAGAAGAGATAAGAAAGCCTTCTTCAGCGGTCAATGCAAAGAAATAGAGGAAAACAACAGAATAGGAAAGACTAGGGAATCTCTTCAAGAAAATCAGAGATACCAAAGGAACCTTTCATGCAAACCTTGGCTCGATAAAGGACAGAAATGGTATGGACCTAACAGAAGCAGAAGATATTAAGAAGAGATGGCAAGAATACACAGAAGAACTGTACAAAAAAGATATTCATGACCCAGTTAATCATTATGGTGTGTTCACTGACCTAGAGCCAGACATCCTGGAACGTGAAGTCAAGTGGGCCTTAGAAAGCAGCACTACGAACAAAAATAGTGGAGGTGATGGAATTCCAGTTGAGCTATTCCAAATCCTGAAAGACGATGCTGTGAAAGTGCTGCACTCAATATGCCAGCAAATTTGGAAAACTCAGCAGTGGCCACAGGACTGGAAAAGGTGAGTTTTCATTCCAATCCCAAAGAAAGGCAATGCCAAAGAATGCTCAAACTACCACACATTTGCACTCATCTCACACACTAGTAAAGTAATGCTCAAAATTCTCCAAGCCAGGCTTCAGTAATATGGGAACCATGAACTTCCTGCTGTTCAAGCTGGTTTTAGAAAAGGCAGAGGAACCAGAGATCAGATTGCCAACATCCGCTGGATCATGGAAAAAGCAAGAGTGTTCCAGAAAAGCATCTATTTCTGCTTCATTGACTATGCCAAAGCCTTTGCCTGTGTGGATCCCAATAAACTGTGGAAACTTCTGAAAGAGATGGGAATACCAGACCACCTGATCTGCCTCTTGAGAAATTTGTATGCAGGTCAGGAAGCAACAGTTAGAACTGGACATGGAACAACAGACTGGTTCCATATAGGAAAAGGAGTCCGTCAAGGCTGTATATTGTCAACCTGTTTATTTAACTTACATGCAGAGTACATCATGAGAAACGCTAGGCTGGAAGAAATACAAGCTGGAATCAAGATTGCCGGGAGAAATATCAATAACCTCAGATATGCAGATGACACCACCCTTATCGCAGAAAGTGAAGAGGAGCTAAAAAGCCTCTTGATGAAGGTGAAAGTGGAGAGTGAAAAAGTTGGCTTAAAGCTCAACATTCAGAAATCGAAGATCATGGCATCTGGTCCCATCACTTCATGGGAAATAGATGGGGTGACAGTGGAAACAGTGTCAGACTTTGTTTTTCTGGGCTCCAAAATCACTGCAGATGGTGACTGCAGTCATGCAATTAAAAGACGCTTACTCCTTGGAAGGAAAGTTATAACTAACCTAGATAGCATATTCAAAAACAGAGACATTCCTTTACCAACAAAGGTCCATCTAGTCAAGGCTATGGTTTTTCCTATGGTCATATATGGATGTGAGAGTTGGACTGTGAAGAATGCTGAGCGCCTAAGGATTGATGCTTTTGAACTGTGGTGTTGGAGAAGACTCTTGAGAGTCCCTTGGACTGCAAGGAGATCCAAGCTGTCCATTCTGAAGGAGATGAGCCCTGGGATTTCTTTGGAAGAATGATGTTAAAGCTGAAACTCCAGTACTTTGGCCACCTCTTGAGAAGGATTGACTCATTGAAAAAGTCTCTGATGCTGGAAGGGATTGGGCGCAAGAGGAGAAGGGGACGACACAGGATGAGATGGCTGGATGGCTTCACTGACTCGATGAACGTGAGTCTCAGTGACTTCCGGGAGTTGGTGATCTACAGGGAGGCCTGGCGTGCTGCGATTCCTGGGGTTGCGAAGAGTCAGAAACAACTGAGCGACTGATCTGATCTGATCTGATATCTTCTTCTTGTATTGATGCTTTGATCATTATGTAGTGGCCTTCACTTTCTCATTTCACAGGCTTTATTTCAGTCTATTTTATCTGATATGAATATAGCTACTCCTGCATTCTTTCGGTCTCCACTTGCATGAAATACCTTTTCCCAGCACTCCACATTCAAGCTATATGTGTACCTTGGCTTCAGGTGGTTCTCTTGTAGAGAGCATATAAAGGAGTCTGGTTTGGTAACCATTTTACAATACTTCCTTTGTCACCTATCTATCCATTTGTCCATCCCTCTTTCCAACGCGCAGTCGATCTTTTTCCTTGTT
This sequence comes from Bos taurus, assembly GCF_002263795.3. Taxonomy (NCBI): domain Eukaryota; kingdom Metazoa; phylum Chordata; class Mammalia; order Artiodactyla; family Bovidae; genus Bos; species Bos taurus. The sequence goes on from NC_082638.1 coordinate 28,978,657, forward strand.
GCTTTTGTTTTAAATTGCAGACATCAGTATGTGTCTCCTTAGATATTTCAGCAAGCCTGCCATTAAGTAGTGAGCCGAATTTGTTTACAGCAATTTTCTTTGGATACTAATTTTAGATACAATGATATATAGCAATATTTTCTTTTCACAGTCACGTTACTTTTTAACTGAAGTATAGTTGATTTACAACATTGTGTGAATGTCTGTTTTACAGAAAAGTGATTCAGTTATGCAAATATATACATGTAAATGCATTGTGTGTACACACACACACACACACACATATACACATTCTTTTATTTAATCTTTATGTATGTATGCATTTATTTATTTATTTAATTTTTTTTACTACACTGTAGTGTGTGTGATTAGTTCTATAACCAGGATTTGAACATGTATCCACTGCAGTGCAAGTGTGGAATCTTTACTGCTGGACTGCCAGGGTTCCCCCATATATATTTGTTTTCATTATAAGTTATCATGGGGTACTGAATATATTTCTCTGTGTTCTACAGTAGAAACTTGTCAATCCATTCCATGTACTCTAGTTTATATCTCCTCCCCCCAATCTCTTAGTCCATTGCTCCCCCAATTCTCTCTGCCTTGGAAGCCTCAAGTCTGTTATATATGTCCATGAGCTTGCATCTGTTGCATACACATGTTCATTTGTGTCATATCTTAGATTCTACATTTGAATGATATAATTTGGTATTTGTCTTTCTCTGTGTGCCTTATTTCATTTAGTATGATTATCTCTCGGGCCATGCATGTTGACTCAAATGGCCTTATTTTTGTAGCTGTACATTTTCTTGTATCCTTCTAACTATACATAGAATTATTCATCTGTGATTAATTTCCTGTATATATTTTTTAAATGAGTGTAGTACACCACTCTTGGTATAGTACATCCATTTTGAGTCTGTATTAGGATTTTATATGGATATGTCAGTCACTTCAATTCAATTGCTCAGTTGTGTCCGATGGTTTGGAACCCCATGGATTGTAGCATGCCCCGCTTTCCCTGTCAATCACTAACTCCGTGAGCTTGTGTCTCCTTCCTTCTCAGCTTTATTATAGTTCGTATTTCTTGTTTGACGAATCTGTACAGAGTTTCCTTTGTTGTGGCTGTACTGATTCTCGCTCCCTTACATCGATACACAGAGGCAGTCAGCAGTGTTTATTTTCTCTGACCTGCTCTCAGAAGTGTGTACGACATCACTCTTGCTAAGTCGGTCCCTGTAGATTATGTATGTGACAGGTATTTGTGGGAATCCATGAATTTCAGCCTACCAATATAAGCCTTCCAGGGAGTTCCATTTTACCTCGGTTGGGGTACTCACTACCAGCAATATTGTCTGTCCTATGTGAAACGTAAATTCTGTAACACAACTCTCATCTGCCCTTCTTCAGTGACTCTGATTATCACAATTGTCTGTACCTCTGACAAGGTCATTCTTTCCTTGTTTCAATGCTTGAGTCATATTCCGTCATGAACCCCTACCCCATTCCTTTATCTGTTCATCTCTCGTCCCTGTGTACTTCCTTTAATTTCATCTCTGGGCATTGGGAATCCTGCTGCAGTGCATCCTCTTGGGCATGTGGTTTTCAAAGTCTGTGTATTTCTGAAGTATCATAGGAGTGGAGAAGCCCTGTCATATTTTCTTTTTTTTTTTTTTTATAAAGCCACGTGGACAGTGATTCTTATACTGGCTCCTCCCGCTGATATACCCTCACTACTATAAAAGGATCCCGCTGACTAATGTTAATCTACCATTTCTGGCCTGGTCTGTTTTCCACGGTGGCCTTTTTCACTGGTCAGAGTTGATATCTTGTGGCAGTTTGTATCTCTGATAAGAAACCTTGTGGAGTACTATTCATGGGCTTTTTGCTTTTAGAAAGCACTTTGAGTTGTATTTTCCTGTTGATACTTTCTTCCTGAGAGTGCTCCAGTTGTGTGTGTGTGTGTGTTTATTTATTTAATTTTGGGTGTGTGACCTTGACATGTTCAAGGGTGGGTGTCCTGTCGAGTCCAGAGGCCTTGTGAATATCAGATGTCCATCAGCGATAGTTTTGATGCTGCAGTTGCAGAGAAAATCTTCCATGCTGAAGGGTTTCTTTATTCTGTCCTATTTTAGGATGGTCTGTGCCGCCTGAGAGTTTTACTCAGGCCTGGTTGTATATTAAAGTAGAAAGAGCCAGAGGATGCCGGCAAACCAGGTGACTGCTCACACTTGGTGACTGTTAAACTTGGATTTTATTTTAAGTAAAAGTCAATCCTTGATTGACAAGGACACGTTTGTTTTACTTGTACAGATTCTTGTTCCATGGGACTGAGAATACTAGATATTCAGCTGTGCTTGTTTTCACCTACATGTTATTAGAACGAGTCTCATCTACCACTCTTGCTGAACTAGGTTTGCATGGATTCTGTATGTTATATGTATCTCTGGGAAGAAATTAGTACCAATTTCCAGATGTATCCCTTCCATGCAACCAGGGTCCTCTGCTACCCATAAATTTCATGCCAGGTTGGATGCTCACATCACCTTTGTGCGGGTGCTAACTGCTCTGGATTTTTGTATAGCAATTGTCCGTTGCATCCCATAATGTTTCTTGAGTCGACTCTCCTTCACTCAGTGTGATGATCTCTGGGTTGATCTCTCTCTCTGAAGACGGCCTATGTTCATATTTCAATGCTTGATTCAAAAATCATTCTAGACCTGTATCATGTTTGTTTATCCATTGCTCTCTCCAGGTATGCTAACTTTGCTTTCATCTCTTCAATGTTCTGAATGGTGCCACGGGAGGTTTGGGGTGTGTTGTGTGCAAAATCTCTTCATTTCTGAAATATTCCAGGAGAGGATCTGATTAATCAAACTGTCTCTACCTCTTTTTTTATTTATTTATTTCTCTCTCATGGGAGTGCACTTTTCTAGTCATGCTCATATGACTCTTACCAAGTCTATCCCACCAGTACTCTAAACTGTCCACTGTAGTAATGTTACTCTACCATTGATACCATGTCCAGCTTTTGACACATGGTCTTGTTCCATGCTCATGCAGAGGTGATAATGTCCTCACAACTTCGATGTTTATGTCTCTTAGAATTCAACCCAATGTGCAAATTGCCATGTGCTTTCTTAGATAAACATGGAATTGTGTTTACCTGTTCACATGCTCTTCCTGTTAGCTTCTCCTGTGTTTACGTTATTTTTCCCCTTAGGTGAGCTCTGGTAATTTGTCATGGGTGGGTATCAGTTGGAGCTCAGCACCCTTGTGAATAGTGTGTCCATCAGCAAGCATTTTAAGGTTACTGTTAGAAAAAAATGTCCACAAGACGCCAGCATTTCTTCATGCCCTGCTCTTGTTGCTCTGGTAACAGAAGCCTCTGTGGTTATCCCAGACCTGCTTGTAAATGAGAGTAAAATAAGAAAGAGGAAGCCACCCAAAGCTTTTGTCTCTTGAGCCTTTAAGATTTTTTACTATAAGTAAAGTTTTATTTCTTACTTAAGACTATTTACTCCATTGTAATTATTGCAGGTACACAGTTTCTCCTTCCCTTCCACAGACAACTGGAGGTATTCTGCTGCAGTTATTGTCACCTATTTTTTTCAGAATCTGAAAAAATCAACAGAATCTGTTGAGGACATGTCTCTTGATACAGGAGGTCTGTGTGGATTATGAATTGCATAGGTATTCAGGGGAATAAGTCTATTGCAGCCTTCACCTTTCAGCTTCTTACGCATTGACACCATTTGCTAACTGTAAGTTTCTTACCAGGAGTGTAAGTACATTTCACTTTTGTTTGGATACTAATGTTAACCTACATTTGTCAGGGGCTTGAACAAGAGAAGGACCCAGCCTGGTTCATGGCAGGGACAGAGATGCTGACTCAGGAGTATTTGTTGGGGGTTTGAACAAGGTCAGGACTCATCCTGGTTCAGTGCAGGGACCGAATTGCAGGATCAGGAGTGTTTCTCGGGGCTTAAACATTGGGAGCACCCAGCCTGCTTTTGTGCAGGGATCCTTATGTGCGTTCAGGATTATGTGTTGGGAGACTAACGAGGGCAGAACCTAGATTCGTTCAGTGCAGTGACAGAGAGGTGTGATCAGGAGTATTTTCAGCAGCCCTGCTAAAAGGCAGAAACCAGAGACTTTAATATCCCACTTACATGTATGTATAGATCAACCGAGCAGAATATCAGCAAGGAAACACAAACTTCAAGTGATACAATGGACCGGTTAGACCTAATGGATATCTATAGGACACTTCACCCCAAAACAATGAATCTCACCTTTTTCTCAAGTGCACATGGAACATTTCCAGGATAGATTGCATAAATCTAGCCTTGATAAATTAGAAAAAGAAAACAAAAATGAAATCATTTCAAGCATCGTTTCTGATCACAATGCAGTAAGATTAGATGTTGTAGCTCAGTCAGCAAAGAATCTGCCTGCAATGCAGGAGACCCAGGTTCGATTCCTGAGTTGGGAAGATTCTCTGGAGAAGGAAATGGCAACCAACTCCAGTATTCTGGCCTGGAGAGTTCCACAGACAGAGGAGTTTGGCAGGCTACAGTCCATGGGGCCACAAGAGTCGGAAACAACTGAGCGACTAAACAACCTACAACAGCAGGAAAAATAAAACTATTAAAAATACAAACATATGGAGGCTGAACAACACACTTCTGAATAACCAACATATAACAGAAGAAATCAGAAAAGAAATGAAAATATGCATAGATACAAACAAAAATGAAAACACGATATGAATGAAAATGAAATGAAAACCAATGGGATTCAGAAAGCAGTGCTAAGGGGAAGATTCATAAAAATACAAGCTTATCTGAAGAAACAAGAGAAACCTCAAATAAATGACCTAACGTCCCAGCTAAAGCAATGAGAAAAAGAAGAAATGAAGAACCCCGGGGTTAGCAGAAGGAAAGAAATCATAAAAATTAGGGAAGAAATAAGTGAAAAAGAAAGGAAACTGTTACAAAAATCAGTGAAAGGAAAAGACAGTTCTTTAAGAAGAATAAAAAAAAAAAAAAAAAGACAAGCCATTAGCCAGATTCATCAAGAAAGAAAGGGAGAAGAATCAATTCAACAAGTTAGAAATGAAAATGGAAAAATCACAACAGACGACACAGAAATAGAAAGGATCCTGAGACTACTATCAGCAGCTATATGACAATAAAATGGACAACTTAGAAGAAATGGACAAATACTCAGAAAAGTATAACCTTCCAAAACTGAACCAGGAAGAAATAGATAATCTCAACAGACCCATCACGAAAACAGAAGGCAAAACTGCAATCAAAAAGCTTCCAACCACAAGAAAAACTAAGCTCAGGACCAGATGGCTTATTCACCCTCCTGGTTACCCTGGCCACCTGGAGAAAACAAAAAAAGGGAGTACAGAGTGGCGGTTTGTTTGGGGAAGAGGGTGAAGATGGATGGGAACAATGGCTTCAGGAGAAGGGGTGTGGGAGGAGAAGGGGTAAGGGCCTGGCAAGGACAAGGGGAGGGGTCTTATGGGGCGGTCTCAATGGGCAAAGGGACCTTGCATGGGTTCAGCTCACCTTGACACTTCTTTGGACATCTGTTGACAGGAGCTTTTCATCTTTTCCTCCTGGGTATCTAGAGTCTGCTGTTCCACAACTTCTCTAGAGCCTTGTGGCTTCCCAGTCACCTTAGTCATTTTGAAGACTCACAGTGGTCTGCTCCAGAGCCCCTGAGCAGCCCTATGTATACCCCTCCCAGGGGGCCACAGCCTTATGCTTTCTGAGGTCAGCAACTCATAAAGTTGCTGCCACCAGCCAATGGTGGCCCTGGGTGGGCCTTCACATCACAAAGCCCGATCCTGTCAACTCTAGGGGAGGATGGAGAGCAGCTCAGATGATTTGGTGGGGGAAAGGTAGCATTTGTAATGGCCTTAGGAGCCCTCCAAACTCACCTGCCATCCTCATCTCTCTAAGTCTACATGAAGGGCCACATGGCAGGGAGACTGGATCTCCTCCAAACCTTGGCCCACAGCCACAGTATTCAGGCTTTCATTCTTTTCTCTCTCACATTTCACCATTATCTAGTTTTTCATATCCTGCCTAAAATTCCTCCATGATAATTAGGTTCTATCGAAGTATCTGTGGAAAAGAGAATCATTCTACTTTCCTCCTATAAGGTGTTCTTAAAGCACTTTGAGCACCATTTAATTCTGGACCACCTACCAGGAATCTTTTCCATCCCACTTCCTTTGCTCAGTTTGCACATAGGTGTCCTCACTTTTCTAGTTTCCAGTCTGAAACCCCTGTCTTCAGGCTGTGAGAATGCACTGAATATTTTTGCTATTGGTCCACTTGGAGCTGTCTAGTTTCAAATCTAGGACTCATGCTCACCACATTAGGTGTAATACCCAAGTTTGGGTTTATACAGGGTGATGGGGATGAGGCATCCCAAGAAAGAAATGACGACCTTTGAGTGATTAGTATTCCCCCGAAGGGGCGGTGCTTGCTCAGAGTTGTGTGAGCCTCGTCTGGAAAGGGCTTTCTCAACATGTGCCCTTACAAATCTCTTTTCTCATCTTGTTTGCCAGCTGGTACCTCCATTGCTGCTTACGTCACCATTGAGACCATGCTGGAATTCATTTCCATGAAGAGCTACGACAAGATTCCAGCTTCCTGAAAGAAACACTGTGTAATCATGTATCCCCACCTAGTTCCCAAGGTCTCTCATTGAGATGGTTGCCTCTGGAGGAAAGGGGAATGAGGTGTCGGCTTCATCTCAGTCCTTGTGTTCCTAATTGACAAGCAGGGTCAGCCAGCGTGAGGTGTGCCCTGGGGTACACAGTTTTTTGTCTTAGTGGGACTTCCTGGATTTCCTGTGAAGCGCTCACTTCCTGGTGTTCACTGGTTCCTTATTCACCCTGGATGCATGACACTGCTTAAAATTTTAAGAGGTAGAAAAAAAAAAAAGCACCATAAACAAACCCAAAAAATGACTGTTAAAATTTTATAACAAAGAACCTAAAGAATGATAGAAAAATGTGAAAAACACACGAGCCCACAGTTTCTAAGAAAGATGTACTACTGGACATTCACTTTATTAAGAGATGTTTAAAAGACATGAGCAGACATTTGACAAGAAAGATATGGGACTATACACTAACCACATTAAAAATATATTTAATCTCACTAAGGTAAGGAAAAATCATATTAAATTTCCCTTGAGAAATCAAACTGACCCAGAAGCGGCATAGATTTAAGACATTGCAGACAGAGACATTAAAATATTGGAATGACTGTGTTTTGCATTTTGTAAAATTAAGTAGAGACATGCAAATAATAAAGTAGACCAATTCCATCTTGTAGATAGGAAAACTGTAGCGTCAGATGGCAAACACAGTCGATGGAATAAATGACAGTTTAGACAGGACAGCAGGAGAAAATTGTGCACTTGAAGACGTAGCAACAGAAAGTGTTCAGAGTGAAGCGCAGACTATGCCAATATATACAAAGACAACGCAGCATAATCTATTAATTTTTGTCCCCTAAGAATGCAGGATTGGTTAAACATTTGAAAATCAATCAGTGTAATTTAAAGTACTAAAGGACAAAAAATAAAACACAGTAGGGTCATCTCGAAAAACGCTGAAAAATAATTTGATAAAGTCTAATATCTATTCCAGGGTTGGGAAGATGCCCTGGCGGAGGGCATGGCAACCATCTCCAGTATTCTTGCCTGGAGAATCCTCAACCAGAGGAACCGTTTGGGTTTAAACTCCATGGGGTCGCAAAGAGCTGGACAGATCTGAGTGACTGAACACATTCTGTATAAAAACTCTTAGCAAACTAGAAATAGAAAACTTCCTCAACCTGATGATGGTAATAAACTGTGTAACTAACATCATACTTTATGGTAAAACATCGCACCAGGCTTCCTTGTCCCTGTCCATCACCAACTTCCGGAGCTTGGTAAAACTCATGTGCATTGAGGATGCCATCCAACTATCTCGTCTTCTATCGTCACCTTCTCTTCTGGCCTTCGATCTTTTCCAGCATCAGGGTCTTTTCAAATGAGTTACTTCTTTGCATCATGTTGCCAAAGTATTGGAGCTTCAGTCATCTCAATGTATGTTCAGGACTGATTTTCTTGGGATTGACTGCTTTGATATCTTCAAGAGTTTTCTCCAACACCACAGTTCCAAAGGATCAATTCTTAGGCACTCAGCTTTCCTTCTCCTCCAACTCTCACATCAGTACATGACTATTGCAAAAAGGATTGCTTTGACACATTGGTTGATTGTTGGTAATAATAATGTCTCTGTTTTTTAATGCTTTCTAAGTAAGTCATAGCGTGACTTCCAAGGAGCAAGCACCTTTGAATTTCATGGCTGCAATCAACATCTGTAGTGATTTTCCTGCCCAACTGCGAAAAACAGTCTGGCACTGTTTCCTGATCTATTTGCCATGAAGGGATGTGCCTGGATGCCATGATATTAGTTTTCTGAATGTTGAGTTTTAAGCCAACTTTTTCACTCTCCTCTTTCACTTTCATCAAGAGGCTCTTTAGGTCCTCACTTTCTGCCATAAGGGTGGTGTTATCTGCATATATGAGATTACTGATAGTTCTCTTGACAATCTTGATTCCAGCTTGTGCTTCATCCAGCCTGGCATTTAGCATGATGTCCTTTGCTTATAAGTTAAATAGCAGGGTGATGAAATACAGCCTTGATATACTCCTTTCCCGACTTGCAACCAGTCTGTTGTTTCATGTCCAGTTCTAACTGATGCTTCTTGACCTGCACACAGATTTCTCAGGAGGCAAGTCAGGTGGCCTGGTACTCCCATCTCTTTTAGAATTTTCCACAGTTTATTTTGACCCACACACTCAGAGGTTTTGGCATATTGAATAAAGCAGAAATATATGTTTTTCCTGGAACTCTTGCTTTTTCCATGATCCAGTGGATGTTGGCAATTTGATCTCTGGTTCCTCTGACTATTCTAAGTCCACTTTTAACATCTGGAAGTTCACAGTTCACATACTGCTGAAGCCTGGTTTGGAGAATTTTGAGCATTACTCTACTAGCACGTGAGATGAGTGCAACTGTGTGGTTGTTTGAGCATTCTTTGGCATTACCTTCCTTTGAGACTGGGATGAAAACTGACGTTTTCCAGTCCGGTGGCCACTGCCAAGCTTTGAAACTTTGCCGGCGTATTGCGTTGTACTTTCACAACATCGTCTTTTAGGATTTCAAATAGCTCAACTGGAATTCCATAACTTCCACTAGCTTTGCTTCCTAAGATCCACTTGGCTTCACATTCCAGGATGTCTGGCTCTAGGTGAGTGATCACACTATCCTGGTTATCTGCATCATGAAGATCTTTTTTGTATAATTCTTCTGTGCATTGTTGCCATCAATTCTTAATATCTTTTGCTTCTCTTATGTCCATACCATTTCTGTCCATTATTGTGCCCATCTTTCCATGAAATGCTCCCTTAGTATCTCTAATTTCCTTGACGTGATCTCTAGTCTTTCCCATTCTATTGTTTTCCTCTGTTCTTTTTGTTGATTGCTGAGGAAGGCTTTCTTATCTCTACTTGCAATTCTTTGGAACTCTTCATTCAAATGGGTATATATTTCCCTATCTCCTTTGTCTTTTGCTTCCTTTCGTTTCTCAGCTATTTGGAAGGCCTCCTCAGAGAACCATTTTGACTTTTGGCATTTGTGTTTCTTGGGTATGGTCTTGATCACTGCCTCCTGTACACTGTCACAAAACTCCATCGATAGTTCTTCAGGCATTCTGTCTATCTTGATTCTGTCTTGAATCTTCAATATTCTGTCTTGAATCTATTTGTCACTTCCACTGTATAAACATAAGGGATTTGATTTAGTTCATACCTGAATCATCTAGTCATTTTCGCTAGTTTCTTCAATTTAAGGTAAAATTCGGCAATAAAGTGTTCAGTGCATAGATGTTTACAACTGTTATGTCTCCCTCTTGGATTGATCCTTTTATCATAGTGTAGTGTCTTTCCTTATTTTTTATAGTATTCTTATTTTAAGGCCTGTCTGATATCAGGATTAATATTCCAGCTTTCTTTTGCTTTCCATTTGCATAGAATGTATTTTTCCATCCTCTCAATTTCAGTCTATATGTGTCCTTGCATCTGAAGGTGGTTTCTGGTTGACAGCATATATATATGGGTCATGTTTTTGTATCCATTCAATCAGTCTGTGTCTTTTGGTTGGAACATTTAATCTGTTTACATTTAAAGTAATTATCAACCTACCAAAAGTGTTTTTCAGAGAACTAGAACAAATCATTGCACAGTTTGTATGAAGGGGGGGAAAAAAAAAACAAACAAACCTCGAATAGCCAAAGCAATCTTGAGAAAGAAGAATGGAACTGAAGGAATCAACCTGCATGACTTCAGGCTATAGTACAAAGCTACAGTTATCAAGACAGTATGTTACTGACACCAAGACAGAAATATAGATCAATGGAACAAAATAGAAAGCCCAGAGATAAATCCACGCACCTATGGTCACTTTATCTTCGACAAAGGACTCAGGAATATACAATGGAGAAAAGACCGATATCTTTAACAAGTGGCACTGGAAAAACTGGCCAACCACCTGTAAAATAATGATTCTAGAATACTTTCTAATGATACACAAAAATAAACTAATTATGGATTAAAGATCTAAATGAAAGACCAGAAACTGTAAAACTTCTGGAGGAAAATATAGACAGAACAGTCTCTGACATAAATCACAGCAGGACCTTCTATGACTCACCTCCCAGAGTAATGTAAATAAAAGCAAAAATAAACCAACGGAACGAATCAAATTTAAAAGCTCCTGAACAATGAAGGAAACAAGGAAGGTGAAAAGACAGTCATCAGAACGGGAGAAAATGATAGTAAATGAAGCAATTGACTAAGTGAAACTCAAAAATATACAAGAAGCTCATGCAACTCAATACCAGAAAAAATTAATGGCCCAATCAAAAATTAGGCTGAAGAACTCAACAGACAGTTCTCCAAAGAAGACATACAGATGGTTAAGAAACACATGAAAAGATGCTCAACATCACTCATTATCACAGAAATGGACATCAAGCCACAATGTTATACCATCTCACACCTGTCAGAATGGCTGTTATCAAAACGTCGACAAACAATACATACTGAACAGACTGCAGAAGAAAGGGAATCCTCTTACAGTGTTGGAGGCAATGCAAACTAATACAGCCAGTATGGGGGACGCTGTGTAGATTCCTTAAAAAGCTGGAACTAGTACTGTCATGTGACCCAAGAAACCCACTGCTGGGCATACACACTGAGGAAACCAGAATTGAAAGAGACATGTCTACCCCAATGTTCATCATCACAGCAGTGTTTTCATGTTTAGGACATGGGAGCTACCTAGATATCCATGAGCAGATGAGTGGATAGTAAAGCTTTGGTACATATACAGAATGGAATATTACTCAGCTACTTAAAAGAGTGCATTTGAATCACTTCTAATGAGGTGAATGAAACTGGATCCTATGATACAGAGTGATGCAAGGCAGAAAGGAAAACATCCATACACTATATTAACATATATATATATATATATATATATATATATATATATATATAATTTAGAAAGATAGTAATGAGGACCCTACATGTGAGAGAGCAAAAGAGTCACAGATATAAATAGCAGACTTTTGGATTCTATGGAAGAAGCTAGGGGTGGGATGATTTGGGAGAATAGAAGTGGAACATGCATATTACCATATGTGAAATAGAAGGCCAGTCCAGGTTTGGTACATGAGACAGGGTGCCAAGGGCCAGTGCACTGGGACAATCCTGAGGAATGAGATGGGGAGGGAGATGGGAGGGGGTTCAGGATTAGGCACCCATATACATCCATGGGTATACACCCATGGTACATATTAGCAGACCACGTAACCTGCCGCTTGAGAAACCTGTATGCAGGTCAGGAAGGAACAGTTACAATTGAACATGGAATAACAGACTGGTTCCAAATAGGAAAAGGAGTGGGTCAAGGCTGTATATTGTCACCCTGCTTACTTAACTTATATGCAGAGTACATCATGAGAAACGCTGGGCTGGAGGAAGTACAATCTGGAATCAAGTTTGCTGGAAGAAATATCAATAACTCAGATATGCAGATGACACCACTTTTTGACAGAAAGTGAAGAAGAACTAAAGAGCCTCTTTTGTTATTATTTTCTCCCATTCTGAAGGCTGTGTTTTCACCTTGCTTATAGTTTCCTTCGTTGTGCAAAAGATTTTAAGTTTAATTAGGTTACATTTGTTAATTTTTGCTTTTATGTCCATTACTCTGGGAGGTGGGTCATAGAGGGTCCTGCTTTGATTTATATCAGAGTGTGTTTTGCCTATGTTTTCCTCTAGGAGTTTTATAGTTTCTGGTCTTACATTTAGATCTGTAAGCCATTTTGAGTTTATTTTTGTGTATGGTGTTAGAAAGTGTTCTAGTTTCATTCTTTTGCAAGTGGTTGACCAGTTTTCCAAGCACCAATTGTTAAAGAGATGGTCTTTTCTCCATTGTATATTCTTGCATCTTTTGTCAAAGATAAGGTGTCCATAGGTGCATGGATTCATCTCTGGCTTTCTATTTTGTTCCATTGATCTATGTTTCTGTCTTTGTGCCAGAACCACACTGTCTTGATGACTGTAGCTTTGTAGTATAGTCTGAAATCAGGCAGGTTGATTCCTCCAGTTCCATTCTTCTTTCTCAAGATTGCTTTGGCTATTCAAGGTTTTTTTGTATTTCCATACAAATTGTGAAATTATTTGTTCTAGTTCTCTGAAAAATACCATTGATAGCTTGATAGGGATTGCATTGAATTTACAGATTGCTTTGGGTAGAATACTCATTTTCACTATATTGAGTCTTCTGATTCATGAACATGGTATATTTCTCCATCTAATAGTGTCCTCTTTGATTTCTTTCATCAGTGTTTTATAGTTTTCTGTACAGAGGTGTTAATCTCAAAAATATACAAGCAGCTCATGCAGCTCAATACCAGAAAAATAAACGACCCAATCAAAAAAATGGGCCAAAGAACTAAATAGGCGTGTCTCCAAAGAAGACATACAGATGGCTAACAAACACATGAAAAGATGCTCAACAACACTCGGTATCAGAGAAATTAAAATCAAAACCACAATGAGGTACTATATTACACCGGTCAGAATGGCTGCTATCAAAAAGTCTGCAAACAGTAAATGCTGGAGAGGGTGTGGAGTACAAGGAACTATATTACACTATTGGTGGGAATGCATACTAGTACAGCCACTGTGGAGAAGAGTGTGGAAATTTCTTAAAAAACTGGAAATATGACCCAGCAATCCCACCGCTGGACATACACACAAAGTAAACCAGAATTGAAAGAGACACATGTACCCCAATGTTCATCGCACCACTGTTTATAATAGCCAGGACATGGAAGCAACCTAGATGTCCCTCAGCAGATGAATGGATAAGAAAGCTGTGGTACATACACACAATGGAATATTACTCAGCCATTAAACAGAATGCATTTGAATCAGTTCTGATGAGGTGGGTGAAACTAGAGCTGATTATACAGAGTGAAGTAAGTCAGAGAGAAAAATACCAATACAGTATATTAATGCATATATATGGAATTTAGAAAGATGGTAACAATGACCCTATATATGAGACAGCTAAAGAGACGCAGAGAAAAAGAACAGACTTTGGACTCTGTGGGAGAAGGCAAGAGTGGGATGATTTGAGAGAATACCATTGAAACATGTATATTACCATATGTGAAATAGATCTTCAGTCCAGGTTTGATGCATGAGATAGGGCGCTCAGGGCCAGTGCATTGGGATGACCCTGAGGGATGGGACGGGGAAGGAGGTGGGAGGGGGATTCAGGATGGGGGACACATGTACACCCATGGTTGATTCATGTCAATGTATGGCAAAAACCACTACAGTATTGTAAAGTAATGAGCCTCCAATTAAAATAAATAAATTAATTTTTTTTAATTCAAAAAAAAAAAAAAAGAGCCTCTTGATGAAAGAGAAAGAGCAGATTGAAAAGATTGGCTTAAAGCTCAACATTCACAAAGCTAAGATAATGGCATTCAGTCCCATCACTTCATGGCAAATAGATGGGGAAACAGTGGCTGACGTCATACTTTGAGAGGAGGAAGGGGGTCCAAAATCATTGCAGATGGTGATTGCAGCCATGAAATTATAAGACACTTACACCTTGGAAGGAAAGTTATGACCAACCTAGACAGTAAATTGAAATGCAGAGACATTACTTCGTCAACAAAGGTCCATCTAGTCAGGGTTATGGTTTTTCCCATGGTCATGTATGGATATGAGAGTTCAACTATAAAGAAAGCAGAGCACCCGAGAATAAATGATTTTAAACTGTGGCGTTGGAGAAGACTCTTGAGAGTCCCTTGGACTGCAAGGAGACCCAACCAGTCCATCCCAAAGGAGATCAGTCCTGGGTGTTCATTTGAAGGACTGATTTTGAAGCTGAATCTTCAATATTTTGGCCACCTGATGTGAAGAGCTGATTCATTTGAAAAGACCCTGATTCAGGGAAAGACTGAGGGCAGAAGAGGACAGCAGAGGAGGAGATGTTTGGATGTCCGACTCAATGGACATGGGTTTGGGTAGACTCCAGCCGTTGTTGATGGACACGGAGGCCTGGCATGCTGCAGCGTGTGGGGTCGCAAATAGTCGGGCACAACTGAGCAACTGAACTGAACTGAACTGATACATCCATGGTTGATTCATGTCAATGTATGGCAACAACCACTACAATTTTGTAAAGTAATTAGCCTCTAATTAAAACAAGTAAATAAATTTAAGTAAAAAAAAAAAATCTTGAGTAGAGGGTAGACTCTCTGAAATACAATATTAAAAATACAAAACACAATCAGTCACAAAATATATTTAACAAATATGAAATATGCTTTAAAAATAGGGTCATATTTTGCAAGGTAATAGGTTGTAAAATTGAAAATTAAAGGATTAATTATGACCCAGCAATCCCACTGCTGGGCATACACACCAAGGAAACCAGAATTGAAAGAGAAACATGTACCACAATGTTCATCACAGCACTGATTCTAATAGCCAGGACATGGAAGCAACCTAGATGTCCATCAGCAGACAAATGGATAAGAAAGCTGTGGTACATATACACAGTGGAGTATTACTCAGCCATTAAAAAGAATACATTTGAATCAGTTCTAATGAGGTGGATGAAACTGGAGCCTATTATATCGAGTGAAGTAAGCCAGAAAGAAAGAAAGAAAAAAAAAAAAAAAACCCACACCAATACAGTATACTAACACATGTCTATGGAATTTAGAAAGATGGTAACGATAACCCTGTATGTGAGACAGAAAAAGAGACACAGATGTATAGAACAGTCTTTTGGACTCTGTGGGAGAGGAAGAGGGTTGGATGATTTGGGAGAATGGCATTGAAACATGTATAATATCATATAAGAAACGAATCGTCAGTCCAGGTTTGATGCAGGTTACAGGATGCTTGGGGTTGGTGTACTGGGATGACCCAGAAGTATGGTACAGGGAGGGAGTGGGAGGGGGGTTCAGGATGGGTAACACGTGTACACCCATGACAGATTCATGTGGATGTATGGCAAAACCAATACAATATTGTAAAATTAAAAAAAAAAAGTAAGAAGGAAAAAATAATAAATAATTTTAATCAATTAGAAGGTTGATAATAGAAAAACTATATCTAGGAATTTCTCTGGAGCCGTTGTGGGCAGTGTGGGTTCAGTTGAGTTTCAGATAATTCCTTGTTCCAGCTTGCATTTCTTTACAAGATCTATAAGCCCCTTCCTATGCTTAGTCAATATTAACTACAGGGTTTTAATCCGTTGCACCTCTCACTCCCAGAGGGGTTCCCTTTTCTTTATTTATTTTGGCTTTCTCTCTTTGCAAGTCTCTTTAGTGTCTAATTTCTGCCCTGGCACAAGGGGGCAAAGGTGGTCACTTATTTCGGCTCACTTGTTCAGTTGAGTTGTGGGGAGGGAGGAACACTGCAAACAAATAATGTTGATGTGTATTTTGGGAAAGTGCTTGCAGTGTATGGAACACACTGGGCTTTCCCAAGATCATGGTGGTGTGTGCTTTCCACGTGTACACTGCTCAGCTTCCAGATTGCTCTTCAGGGGTACTGCCCAATGTGAGCCCTGCATTTCCTGCAATTCCCAGGTCTAAGCTGCTCAGGTTCATGTTTTCAGGTACACCGCAAAGTCACAGACTCAGATGCACGTGCGTTTTGTGCCCTTCCCAGGTCCCAGCAGCTCAGGCGACCAGGTGCTTGGCCAACGCACTGTCCCAAGTGGGCCAAGCATCTTAATTACCTACTGGGTCCAGGCCGCTCAGTTTCCTGGGTGTGCCATGAGAACACTGCCTCAGGTGTATCATGTATCTCCTCTGGGGTGCTGATCTCAAGCTGCAACTTTCCTGGCAGATGTCAACCGTCCAGGACTCCAGGAAGACATGGTTAGAAACTGGCAGCCTGCTCACAGTTTGGTGGAGAATGCCGGTCTCTGAGGCTGAGGCCGCCCCTTGCCTTCTGATTCTGGCTGCCACACACATGGCTGTCTGCCTCTTGTTGGGGGAGGGGCCTGGAGACAGCCGGCTAGTTCTGCTTTGGTATTTGCTCAATCCTTTGTTCTCCTTTCAAAGACAATGAGCAGCCTATCTGGGTACCTGGTGTCCTCTGCCAGCATTCAGAAATTGTTTTGTGGAAGTTGCTCAGCGTTCAAATGATCATTTGATGAATGTGTTGGGGAGAATGGGGTCTCCCCATCTTATTCCTCTGCCATCTTAGGACCACGCCCCCACCCCGAGGTCTTGTTTATGTATCCATTTAGCCAGTCTGGGCTTTTTGGTTGGAACATTTAATCCATTTATATTTAGAATAATTATTGACATATGTGCTCCTATTCGGAGAAGGCAATGGCACCCCACTCCAGTACTCTTGCCTGGAAAATCCCATGGACGGAGGAGCCTGGTAGGCTGCAGTCCATGGGGTCACACAGAGTTCGACAGGACAGAGCGACTTCCCTTTCACTTTTCACTTGCATGCATTGAGGAAGGAAATGGCAACCCCCTCCAGTGTTCTTGCCTGGAGAATCCCAGGCACCGGGGAGCCTGGTGGTCTGCCGTCTATGGGGTCGCACAGAGTCAGACAGGACTGAAGCGACTTAGCAGCAGCAGCAGCAGTGCTCCTATTGCCATTTTCTTAATTTTTGGGGGTCGATTTTGTCGATCTTTTTTCTTCTCTTATATTTCTTGACTATATAAGTCCCTTTACCATTTGTTGTAAAGCTGGTTTTGTGGTAAAGAATTCTCTTACCTTTGGCTCATCTGAAAATCTTTGATTTCTCCATCAATTTTGAAGGAGATCCTTGCCAAGTACAGTAATCTTGGCTGTAGATTTTTCTCTTTCAGTGCTTTAAATATGCCATGCCATTCTCTTCTGGCCTGCAGAGTTTCTGTTGAAAGATCAGCGTGAAACATATGGGGTTTCCATTGGATGTTACTTGTTACTTTTAACTTGCTACTTTTAATATTCTTTCTTTGTGTTTCATCTTCCTTAGTTTGCTTAGTATATGTCTAGGGCTGTTTCTCCTTGGGTTTATCACAAATGGGACTCTTGGCACCTCTTGGACTTGATTGACTATTTCCTTTTCCATGTTGGGGGTTTTTCAAGTATAATCTCCTCTAAACTTTTCTCATACCCTTTATTTTTCTCTCTTCTTCTGGGACCCCTATAATTTGAATCTTGGTGCATTTAATATTGTCCAAGAGGTCTCTGAGACTATCCTCAGTTCTTTCCATTCTTTTGACTTTATTCTGCCCTTCCGCAGTTGTTTCCACCATTTTGTCTTTCAACACACTGATCCATTTTCTGGTTCAGATACCCTGCTCTTGATTCTTTCTAGAGTATTTTTAATTTCAGTAATTGTTGTTTGTCTCTCTATTTATTTTTCAATTTATTTTTTGCTTATTCTTCAATTCAACTAGGGGTTTGCTCATTGATTCTTGCATTGTCTCCATGTCATTTTCAAAGTTTTTGATCATCTTTACTATCATTATTCTGAATAGTTTTTCAGGCAGCTTGCCTATTTCCTCTTCATTTGTTTAAATTTCTGTGTGTCTAGTTTGTTCCTTTATTTGTGCAGCATTTCTTTGTCATTTCTTCCTTTTTAAAAAGATCTTATTGTGTTTGAGGTCTCCTTTTGCCAGCCTTCAAATTTGCATTCTTTCTTCCTTTTAGTTTCTGCACTCCTAAATTTGGTCCAATGGTTTGTGTAAGCTTTGCATTGGGTGAGATTGGTGCTGAGTTTTTTTTTTTTTTTTTTTCTTTTCCTTCTGATGCACAGGGTTGATTGAGAAGGATAATCCTGTCTGCTGATGACTGGGTTTCTATTTTTGTCCTATTTGCTGTTTGGATGAGGTGTCCTACACTGGGTTGGGTTGTCCTGATTGGTGGTTGGGTGATTCTAAGTCTTGTATTCAAGTGGTTTAGTTTGCATGAGTGAGTTCTCAGTAATTGATACTCCCTAAGGTTAGGAGTTCTCCGGTTGTATAGGGTCTTGGAGTCAGTGCTCCCACTCCAAATGCTCAGGGCTGGATCATTGGCCAGGAACACCGTTACAACAGGTGGTTTGTTATGGTATTAAGTTAGATTAAAATAAATATCCAAAAAAAAAAAAAAGAGAGAGAAACCAAAGGTGAACCCCTGACAAATGGCAGCTACACTGTCACACAAATAATAATTAAAATAAAGGAATATACACATATATTCCAATATATGGAAATATACACATATACAACCATCAGCAAAATCCAAACAGTTCAACAAAAATAAACTACAATAGACTGACCTAGCAAACAACGGAAACCAAAAATGATATCTACCAGTTAAGCACAAAACTAACGAGTGCGAGTGCACAAGCTGGAAAAGAAATCTAAAGCAAAGTCCCAAGTGGGGATGAAAGCACTGAAAATAAAACTAACAAAATGTTGAGAGGAAAGCAAGGAAAGAAAAGAAAGAAAGAATAGACATGCGAGGTTCAACAGAGGTAGGTGAACAAGGTTTGTTTAAAGTTTAACTGCAAGGGGACAAGAACAGAGGAAAGGCAAACAATGGAATAAATATAATAGGTTTAAAAAATTAAAATTTAAAACAATTAAAATAGAAAATAATAAAAAAATCAAAAATAACTGGGAAAGCCAGGAATCCTCCAAAGAACTGTAAAAATCCAATGTAGAAGCAGAGGTTTATCACAAGAGTAAAAAGTATGACTGAATATACACATGTACATATACACCCACAAGCAAAATCAAAACATTCCAGCAAAATAAAGTACAATAGATTGATTGACCTGGTGAACAAAGGAAAAAAAAATATATATATCTATATATATATATCTATATATATCTATATCTATATATATCTATATCTATATCTATATATCTATATATCTAAATATCTATATATCTATATATATATATCTATATCTATCTATATATCTATCTATCTATCTATCTATCTATCTATCTATATATATATATATCTATCTATCTATATATATATATATATATATACATATATATATATACATATATATACCAGAATAGAACCACCTGAAGCACAAACTGGGAAACAAAACTAGAGCAAGGTGCCAATTGGAGAATAAAAGAATGAAAATAAAACTAACAAATATATTGAGAGAAAAGGAAAGAAAGGAAAAAATACGTATGCAGAGTTAAATAGAGGTACAGATGACTGTTGAGAGTCCCTTGGACTGCAAGTAAATCCAACCAGTCCATTCTAAGGGAGATCAGTCCTGGGTGTTCATTGGAAGGACTGATGTTGAAGCTGAAATTCCTATACTTTGGCCACCTGATGTGAAGAGCTGACTCATTGGAAAAGGCCCTGATGCTGGGAAAGATTGAGAGCAGGAGGAGAAGCGAACAACAGAGGATGAGATGGTTGGATGGCATCATCAGCTCGATGGACATGGGTTTGGTTGGACTCCAGGGGTTGGTGATGGACAGGGAGGCCTGGCGTGCTGTGGTTCATGGGGTCACAAGGAGTCAGGCACAACTGAGTCACTGAACTGAATTGAACTGAACTGAAAAGATTTATATACATTAAAGATTAACTGCAAGTGGAAAAGAACAGTAGGGAAAGTAAACAAATAATAAATGTAGAGAAAATAATAATAGGTTTAAAAAATGAAAAAGAGAGAGAGAGAGAGAAAAGGAAACGCCACAGAATTTCAAAAGCTGTATATAGAGACAGAGATTTATAACAGAAATACAAATGTGACCGAAGAATAATAAGGCTCAAAAGCTTCATTAGATTTCATAGTGCCAATGAAATTGGCAACTACAACGTGGGAGAGGGGAAGGAATCGAAACCAACCACACAAACAAAAATCCTAGAGAATCTACAGAGCAAGTCAAAACATGAGAATAATACAGGTTTTTCTTTAGTCATTGCTCTCAGAGTCGTTTCGCCCGCTAAAATTGCAGTCCACCTCACCTCCCTAGGATGCCCTCCAAAACTGTGCTGAACTCTGAACCTGATTTGGGGGGAGCTCATTCTAATCCGGTCCTACTCCTATATGTTTTTTGTCTCCAATGTTCACAACTATCAGAACCAGGACGTTTCCTTTTGTGGCAGTTATCAGTGTCTTTTTATATATTATTCAGTTCAGTTCAGTCGCTCAGTCGTGTCCGACTCTTCGCGACCCCATGAATCGCAGCACGCCAGGCCTCCAGTCCATCACCAACTCCCGGAGTTCACTCAGACTCACGTCCATCGAGTCAGTGATGCCATCCAGCCATCTCATCCTCTGTCGTCCCCTTCTCCTGCCCCGAATCCCTCCCAGCATCAGAGTCTTTTCCAATGAGTCAACTATTTGCATGAGGGGGCCAAAGTACTGGAGTTTCAGCTTTAGCATCATTCCTTCCAAAGAAATCTCAGGGCTGGTCTCCTTCAGAATGGACTGGTTGGATCTCCCTGGAGTCCATGGGACTCTCAAGAGTCTCCTCCAACACCACAGTTCAAAAGCATGAATTCTTCAGTGCTCAGCCTTCCTCACAGTCCAACTCTCACATCTATACATGACCACAGGAAAAACCATAGCTTTGACTAGATGGTACTTTGTTGGCAAAGTAATGTCTCTGCTTTTGAATATGCTATCTAGGTTGGTCATAATTTTCCTTCCAAGAAGTAAGTGTCTTTTAATTTCATACCTGCAGTCATCATCTGCAGTGATTTTGGAGCCCTGCCCCACCAACACCGCCCCCCCCCAAAACAAAACAAAACAAAAGAAAACAAAACAAAACTGACACTCTTTCCACTGTTTCCCCATCTATTTCCCATGAAGTATATGGGACCAGATGCCATGATCTTCATTTTCACTCTCCACTTTCATTTCATCAAGAGACTTTTCAGTTCCTCTTCACTTTCTGCCATAAGGGTGGTGTCATCTGCATATATGAGGTTATTGACATTTCTCCCGGCAATCTTCTTTCCAACTTGTGTTTCTTCCAGTCCAGGGTTTCTCATGATGTACTCTGCATAGAAGTTAAATCAGCAGGGTGAGAACATACAGCCTTGACGTACTCCTTTTCCTAATTGGAACCAGTCTGTTGTTCCACGTCCAGTTTTAACTGTGGCTTCCTGACCTGCATAGAGGTTTCTCAAGAGGCAGGTCAGGTGGTCTGGTATTCCCATCTCTTACAGAATTTTCCACAGTTTACTGTGATCCACACAGGCAAAGGCTGTGGCATAGGCAATAAAGCAGAAATAGAGGTTTTTCTGGAACTCTCTTGCTTTTCCATGATCCAGCAGATGTTGGCAATTTGGTCTCTGGTTCCTCTGCCTTTTCTAAAACCAGCTTGAACATCAGGAGGTTCACAGTTCATGTATTGCTGAAGCCTGGCTTGGAGAATTTTGAGCATTACCTTACTAGTGTGTGAGATGTGTGCAATTCTGTGGTAGTTTGAGCATTCTTTGGCATTGCCTTTCTTTGGGATTGGAATGAAAACTCAGCTTTTCCAGTCCTGTGGCCACTGCTGAATTTTCCAAATTTGCTGGCATATTGAGTGCAGCACTTTCACAGCATCATCCTTTGAGATTTGAAATAGCTCAACTGGAATTCCATCACCTCCACTAGCTTTGTTCATAATGCTGCTTTCTAAGCCCCACTTGACTTTATATTCCACAAGGTGTGGCTCTAGTTCAGTGATCACACCATCGTGATTATCTGGGTCGTGAATATCTTTTTTGTACAGTTCTTCTGTGTATTCTTGCCATCTCTTCTTAATATTTTCTGCTTCTGTTAGGTCCATACCATTTCCGTCCTTTATCGAGCCCATCTTTGCATGAAATCTCCCCTTGGTATCTCCAATTTTCTTGAAGTGATCTCTAGTCTTTCCCATTCTGTTGTTTTCCTCCTTTTCTTTGCATCGCTCCCTGAGGAAGGCTTTCTTATCTCTTCTTGCTCTTCCTTGGAACTCTGCATTCAGATGCTTATATCTTTCCTTTTCTCCTTTGCTTTTCTCTTCTCTTCTTTTCACAGCTATGTGGATTTAATCTGCAGCTTGTACAGGTGGTAGGAAGGTTTTGGGTCTTCTTCCTTAACAACACTGCTCCTGGGTTCCAATTGTGGTTTTATTCCCACTTTTCAATGTGAATCATCCACTGGGGTTTGCTCTTGAGACTGTCCTGGAGGACTTGGGTTTGCCCCTATGAGGGGGCCAGATATGGGGAATCAACTGCTTCAGTCATAGTGGTTCTGGCTGCATCAGGGACTCAGAGGAGTTGGTGGCTAGGGCAGCAGGACATATAGTGCTCTAGAAGGGTATGTCAACCAGTACTGGCCCATACGTACCAGTATTTTTGCATGTACAAGCCCCTTCCCTGAGAAAGAAGCCTGGCAAGCCACAGTTACAATGTCACATGCAGTTGGACACTAAGGGCGGCAGTGAGGAGATACCCCTCCTCCAAGGTAAGGAGCAGTGGCTGCGCTTTGATGGAGCGGCCGCGAAGGGATACCCCACGCCCAAGGTAAGAGAAACCCAAGTAAGATGGTATGTGTTGCAAGAGGGCATCAGAAGGCAGACACACTGAAACCATACTCACAAAAAACTAGTCAATCTAATCACACTAGGACCACAGCATTGTCTAACTCAATGAAACTAAGCCATGCCCTGGGGGCAACCCAAGACGGGCGGGTCATGGGGGAGAGATCTGACAGAAGGTGGTCCACTGGAGAAGGGAATGGCAAACCGCTTCAGTATTCTTGCCTTGAGAACTCAATGAAAAGTATCAAAAGGCAAAATGATAGGATACTGAAAGGGGAACTCCCCAGGTCAGTAAGGACCCAATATGCTACTGGATATCAGTGGAGAAATAACTCCAGAAAGAATGAAGGGATGGAGCCAAAGCAAAAACAATACCCAGTTGCAGACGTGACTGGTGACAGAAGCAAGGTCTGAAGCTGTAAAGAGCAATATTGCATAGGAACCTGGAATGTCAGGTCCATGAATCAAGGCAAATTGGAAGTGGTCAAACAAGAGATGGCAAGAGTGAATGTAGACATTCTAGGAATCAGCGAACTAAAATGGACTGGAATGGGTGAATTTAATTCAGATGAGCATTATATCTACTACTGCAGGCAGGAATCCCTCAGAAGAAATGGAGTAGCCATCATGGTCAACAAAAGATTCCGAAATGCAGTACTTGGATGCAATCTCAAAAATGACAGAATGATCTCTGTTTGTTTCCAAGGCAAACCATTCAATATCACAGTAATCCAAGTCTAGACCTCAACCAGTAATGCTGCAGAAGCTGAAGATGAACGGTTCTATGAAGACCTACAAGTCCTTTTCGGACTATACCCAAAAAAGATGTCCTTTTCATTGTAGGGGACTGGAATGCAAAAATAGGAAGTCAAGAAACACCTGCAGTAACAGGCAAATTTGGCCTTGGAATACGGAATGAAGCAGGGCAAAGACTAATAGAGTTTTGCCAAGAAAATGCACTGGTCATAGCAAAGACCCTTTTCCAACAACACAAGAGAAGACTTTACACATGGACATCACCATATGGTCAACACTGAAATCAGATTGATTATATTCTTTGCATCCAAAGGTGAAGAAGCTCTATACAGTCAACAAGAACAAGACCCGGAGCTGACTGTGACTCAGATCATGAACTCCTTATTACCAAATTCAGACTGAAATTGAAGAAAGTAGGACAAACCACTAGACCATTCAGGTATGACCTAAATCAAATCCCTTATGATTATACAGTGAACGTGAGAAACAGATTTATGAGCCTAGACCTGTTAGATAGAGTGCCTGATGAACTATGGAATGAGGCTCATGACATTGTACAGGAGACAGGGATCAAGACAATCCCCATGGACAAGAAATGCAAAAAAAGCAAAATGGCTGTCTGGGCACCCCTTACAAATAGCTGTGAAAAGAAGAGAAGCGAAAAGCAAAGGAAAGATATACGCATCTGAATGCAGAGTTCCAAAGAATAGCAGGAAGAGATAAGAAAGCCTTCCTCAGTGATCAATGCAAAGAAATAGAGGAAAACAACAGAATGGGAAAGACTAGAGATCTCTTCAAGAAAATTAGAGATACCAAGGGAACATTTCATGCAAAGATGGGCTCAATAAAGGACAGAAACGGCATGGACCTAACAGAAGCAGAAGATACTAAGAAGAGATGACAAGAATACACAGAAGAACTATACAATCAAGATCTTCATGATCCAGATAATCCCGATGATGTGATCACCGACCTAGAGCCAGACATCCTGGAATGTGAAATCAAGTGGGCCTTAGAAAGCAGCACTACGAACAAAGCTAGAGGAAGTGATGGAATTCCAGTTGAGCTATGTCAGATCCTGAAAGATGATGCTGTGAAAGTATTGCACTCAATATGCCAGCAAATTTGGAAAACTCAGCTGTGTCCACAGGACTGGAATGGTCAGTTTTCATTCGAATCCCGAAGAAAGGCAATGCCAAAGAATACTCAAAGTACTGCACAGTTACACTCACCTCACATGCTAGTAAAGTAATGCTCAAAATTCTCCAGGCCAAGTTTCAGCAATACGTGAACTGTGAACTTCCTGATATTCCAGCTGGTTTTAGAAAAGGCAGAGGAACCAGTGATCAAATTGCCAACATCTGCTGGATCATGGAAAAAGCAAGAGAGTTCCCGAAAAAACCTCTATTCCTGCTTTATTGACTATGCCAAAGCCTTTGCCTGTGTGGATCACAATAAACTGTGGAAAATTCTGAGAGAGATGGGAATACCAGACCACTTGACCTGCCTCTTGAGAAACCTCTATGCAGGTGAGTAAACAACAGTTAGAACTGGACGTGGAACAACAGACGGGTTCCAATTAGGAAAAGGAGTACGTCAAGGCTATATATTATCACCCTGTTTATGTAACTTCTTTGCAGAGTACATCATGAGAAACCCTGGACTGGAAGAAACACAAGCTGGAATCAAGGTTGCCGGGAGAAATATCAGTAACCTCAGATATGCAGATGACACCGCCCTATGGCAGAAAGTGAAGAGGAACTAAAAAGCCTCCTGATGAAGGTGAAAGTGGAGAGTGAAAAAATTGGCTTCAAGCTCAGCATTCAGAAAACGAAGATCATGGCATCCGGTCCCATCACCTCATGGGAAATAGATGGGGAAACAGTGGAAACACTGTCAGACTTTATTTTGGGGGGCTCCAAAATCACTGCAGATGGTGACTGCAGCCATGAAATTAAAAGACACTTACTCCTTGGAAGGAAATTTATGACCAACGTAGATAGCATATTCAAAAGCAAAGACATTACTTTGCCAACAAAGGTCCGTCTAGTCAAGGCTATGGTTTTTCCTGTGGTCAGGTATGGATGTGAGAGTTGGACTGTGAAGAAGGCTGAGCACCTAAGGATTGATGCTTTTGAACTGTGGTGTTGGAGAAGACTCTTGAGAGTCCCTTGGACTGCAAGGAGATCCAACCAGTCCATTCTGAAGCAATTGAGCCCTGGGATTTCTTTGGGGGAATGATGCTGAAGCTGTAACTCCAGTACTTTGGCCACCTCTTGAGAAGAGTTGACTCATTGGGAAAGACTCTGATGTTAGGAGGAATTGGGGGCAGAAGGAGAAGGGGACAGCAGTGCATGGGATGGCTGGATGCCATCACTGACTCTATGGACGTGGATCTGGGTGAACTCCGGGAGGTGGTGATGGACAGGGAGTCCTGGCGTGCTGCGATTCATGGGGTCGCGAAGAGTGGGACAGGAATGAGTGACTGAACTGAACTGAACTGATCTGAACTGAACTGAACTGAACTGAACTGAACTGAAGTGACCAGGTATCCATAGACACAAGACTTTTTTGGCCTGTAGCAGCTCCACCCCAGCGAGCATTGAGCATGAACTTGGCATAGCTTCTTGATCTCTGGGGACCATGGTAGCGATAACTGTGCAGGGACAATGACCTCCTCTGCCGCAGAAGTTTTGACCCTATCAGAGTCTTTTCACCAGCCTCTTGTAGCTGGTGATAAGGAGGCCTCTTTTGCCACTCTTCCTCCATAGCTCCACCCTTTCAGGCACTTAGAGGGCTCCCTTACCTGGGGTACTTCTCTGTTTGGAGCATCAGGTACATAGATGGGGCCCCTGGGTGGGGTCCTAGTCTGCAGATCAGTAAGTCAGGCACTTGATTGGCCAGCCTCTCTATTGTTCAGCTGCCTATGCTGGTGTATGGGGAGAAAGAGACTATGGTGATGGCTCCACCTACTATGATTGACCCAGTAGGATCCCCTTGCTTCCATGGGGCCTGGTGTTCCTCCACAAGCATTTCCCATCCCGATCTCCTTCCTCACATCCCATCAGTCCATCTCTCTGCAGTCAGTAGTAGCCCTTGCCCTGGGATTGCTCCACAATCCGAAAAATCCAGATCCCAACTGCTGTCCCTTCTATGGGACCTGTGTCCCTGTCTGGGGTGTGTATGACTGTGGCAAGGACTGTCTGATTCTCATTCCATTTAGGCTCCCACAGATCAACTGTTTCACTCTCAGCCTAAAATAGTTCTCCTCTGATCCAGACAGTTGATCCCAGGTGGGGGGTCGGACACCAACTTATAGTTCTCCCACCCACCGAGGGCAGGTCCAGGCCTATTACCATTCCTGTTCCCCCCACCCCTAGTTCCTTCACCCTACCGAGTTTTGTGGTTCTATTTATTATTTTCCTCTGGTCAGGTACTCCTGTCAGCTCTCAGCTGGTGTTCTGCACACACTTCTGTGTCTGAAGGTGTATCCTTGATGTATCCGTGGAGTGAAATGTACTCCACTTCCAGCTACTGTTCAGCCATTTTGTTCATCTCAACTTTTGGACTACTAAAAATAAGACTGTTATGAACATTCATGTGCATGTCTGTGGGTATTTTTTTTTTTTCATACTTGCTTGTATAAACCTAAGAAAGGGATTGCTGGGACATATGGTAACCCAATGTTTAACTTTTGAAGGAACTTCCAAACTGTTTTCCACCATGGTGTACTATTTTGTATTCCCATAAACAGTGCATGAAAGTTCAAATATTTCCACTTCCTCATCAGACTTGTTCTTCTCTGTCTCTCATGAGAGCCATACTTTCGGTGTGCCCTGCATGCTTACTTGCCATCTGTATATCATTATCTAGTGAATTTCCTGTTCACATCTTTTGTCCATTTTTGCATTGGTGTGTTTCATATATTCTGTCTGATTCTTAAGTTTTTCTTACTTCAATGTGACTGTTATTATTTTTTATTTTAATTTTAAATTGGACTACTATATAGGAAAGCAATTAATTAAATTTTATATATCATCTGTATATCTTGTGACATTGCTTAAATTAATTCTTAGTTTTAGGTATTCTGTTCCTGTAGATTTCATTGGATATTCTACATAGATGTCACCAACAGATAAAAACAGCTTTATTCTTCTTTTCCAAACTGGATAACTTTTCAATCATTTCCTAATATGACTTCACGGACAGAAATTCAATATAATGAGAGTGGACATCTTTCTGTTGATTGTGATTTTAGAAGTAAAACACTCAGTGTTCTACCATAAAGTGTGATATTAGTGATAGTTTAGTACTTTCATAAGGTTGAGGAAGTCTTCTCTTTCTGCTGCTGCTAAGTCGCTTCAGTCGTATTCGACTCTGTGCGACCCCATAGACGGCAGCCCACCAGGCTTCCCTTCCCTGGTTTTCTCCAGGCAAAAACACTGGAGTGGGTTGCCATTTCCTTCTCCAATGCATGAAAGTGAAAAGTGAAAGTGAAGTCGCTCAGTCGTGTCCGACTCTTAGCGACCTCATGGACTGCAGCCTACCAGGCTCCTCCATCCATGGGATTTTCTAGGCAAAAGTACTGGAGTGGGGTGCCATTGCCTTCTCCAATTCTATTTCTATTTCTTCTTCTATTTCTAGTTCGCTAAAATATTTTATACAGAATGTGCTCAGTCACAGAGTTGTGTCCAGCTTTTTGCAACCCCATGAAGTGTAGGCCAAACAGGCTCCTCTGTCCTTGGGGATTCTCCAGGCCAGAATACTGGAATGGATTGTCATGCTCTCCTCCAGGGGATCTTCCCAGCCCAAGGATGGACCCAGATCTCTGAGATGCCAGGCACTTTCTTTAATAGCTGAGCTGCCAGCGAAGCCTAAGAATACTGATGTGGGTAGCCAATCCCTACTTCAGGGAATCTTCCCAACCCAGGGATATTAGATTTTATCAAATTAGTTTTCAGCATTTATCTAAATGACCCTACTGTGTCATCATTTTCAGTTCTTTAGTAAGTTGTTTATCCTGATGGATTTTCAAATGTTTAATGAATGCTACACTCTTAAGGGGACAAAAACCAATGGATTCTGCTATGTCATACATTGTATGTATTGGTGTAGGCTGCCACAGATCAGCTGATTCATTCTCAGCCTTAACTGTTTCTCCTCTGATCCAGACAATTACTCCAATGAGGGAAGTGGAAACCTACTTCAGTTCTCCCACCCACCAAGGGCAGGTCCAGACCTATTAACACTCCTGTTTTTCCCCCTAGTTCCTTCATCCTACCAAGTTTTGTGGTTCTATACATTCTTTTCCACTGGTCAGGTACTCCTGTCAGCTCTCAGCTGGTGTTCTGCAAGCACTTCTGTGTCTGAAGATGTATTCCTGATGTGTCCAAGGAGAGAGGTGTATTGCTCCTGCAACTACCACTCTGCCATCTTGTTCATCTCAACTTTTTGACTATTAGAAATAAGACTGCTATGAACATTCATGTGCACGTCTTTGGGGAAACATTTTTTTTTTTTTTTTACACATAGTGAGGTGACCATGATTCCAAGACTTGAAGCAAGACAGCTCCATGTGGAGAAAGGGCAAGTGTATTCAGTGCAGTCTCACAGCCTGAAGACAGCAGTGTCTGAATGGAAGCTAGAACAAAGGAGATGAGATGGAAAAAGGTTCTGGGAGGTGGCCCAGAATTAAATGGTCTTGAAAGTGCTTTAAGACCACCTCTCAAAGAGTCAGACACGACTGAGAGACTGAACTGAACTGTAGGAGGAAAGTGGGATGATTCTCATTTCCACAGACACTTCAATACAGCCTAATTATCATGGAGGAAATTTAGGCAAGATATTACAATCTAGATGATGGTGAAATGTGGGAGAGAACAGAATCAAAGCCTCGGTACTGTGGCTGTGGGTCAAGGTTTGGAGGAGACACATGCTCCCTGCCTTGTGACACAACAGAGTTGACTTAGAGAGATGAGGATGACAGGTGAGTTTGGAGGGCTCCTAAGGGCCATTAAAAGTGATGCATTCCCCCCCCCCCATCAAATCATCTGAGTTGCCCCCCATTCTGCCCTAGAGGTATCAGGATTGCGCTTTGTGATGTCAATTCTCAGCCAGGGCCACCATTGGCTGGGGAAGTGAGTTGCTGATCTCTTAAAGCATAATGCTGTGGACCCTAGGGAGGGGTATATAGAGGTGTGCTCAGGGGCTCTGGAGCAGACCACTGGGTGTCTTCAAAATGACTAAAGAGACTCAGAAGCCACAAGGCTCTAGAGCACTTATGGAATAGCCAACTTCAGGTAAGCAGGAGGAAAAGATGAAGACTTCCTGTCAACTGGGGTCCACAAAAGTGTCAAGGTGAGTTGAACCCATCCAAGCTCCTCTTGCCCATTGACACCGCCCCATGAGACCCCCCTGCCCTCTACTGGCCTGGCACATAGCTCTCCTCTGGTCACACTTTTCCTGAAACTATCGTTCCTATCCATCTTCACCCTCTTCCCCAAACAAGTGGTATTCTGTGCTCCCTCTCTTGTCCTCTCCAGGTGTCCAGGGTAACCAGGAGTGTGAATAAGTCATCTGGTCCTGAGCTTCGTTTTTGTTCAATGGAAGATTTTTGATTACAGTTTTGCTTTCCATGCTTGTGATGGGTATGTTGGGATTACCTATTTCTTCCTGGTTCAGTTTTGGATTGTTATACTTTTCTAGGAATTTGTTCATTTCTTCCAAGTTGTCCATTTTATTGTCCTATAGCTGCTGATAGTAGTCTTTTATGATCCTTTGTACTTCTGTGTTGTCCGCTGTGATTTATCCATTTTCCTTTCTAATTTTGTTGATTTGATTATCCCCCCTTTCTTTCTTGATGAGTTTTGCTAATGGTTTGCCTATTTTATTTATCTTCTCAAAGAACCAGCGTTTATTTTTGCTGAGTTTTGCTATAGGTTCCTTTGCTTTTTTTCATGTATTTCTGCCCTAATTGTTTATTTTTTTTAAATTTTATTTTATTTTTAAACTTTACAAATTGTATTAGTTTTGCCAAATATCAAAATGAATCCGCCACAGGTATACATGTGTCCCCCATCCTGAACCCTCCTCCATCCTCCCTCCCCATACCACCCCTCTGGGTTGTCCCAGTGCACCAGACCCAAGCATCCAGTATCATGCACCAAACCTGGACTAGCGACTCGTTTCATGCATGATATTATACATGTTTCAATGCCATTCTCCCAAATCTTCCCACCCTCTCTCTCTGAAACAGAGTCCATAAGACTGTTCTATACATCTGTGTCTCTTTTGCTGTCTCATACACAGGGTTATTGTTAGCATCTTTCTAAATTCCATATATATACTTTAGTATACCGTATTGGTGTTTTTCTTTCTGGCTTACTTCACTCTGTATAATAGGCTCCAGTTTCATCCACCTCATTAAAACTGATTCAAATTAATTCTTTTTAATGGCTGAGTAATACTCAATTGCATATATGTACCACAGCTTTCTTATCCATTCATCTGTTGATGGACATCTAGGTTGCTTCCATGTCCTGTCTATTATGAACAGTGCTGCAATGAACATTGGGGTACATGTGTCTCAATTCTGTTTTCCTCAGTGTGTATGGTAAGCAGTGGGATTGCTGGATCATAAGACAGTTCTATTTCCAGTTGTTTAAGGAATCTCCACACTGTTCTCCATAGTGGCTGTACTAGTTTGCATTCCCACCAACAGTATAAGAGGGTTCCCTTTTCTCCACACCCTCTCCAGCATTTATTGCTTGTAAACTTTTGGATCATAGCCATTGTGAGTCGTGTGAAATGGTACCTCGTAGTGGTTTTGATTTGCATTTTTCTGATAATGAGTGATGTTGAGCATCTTTTCATGTGTTTGTTAGCCATCTGTATGTCTTCTTTGGAGAAATGTCTATTTAGTTCTTTGGCCCATTTTTTTGATTGGATCATTTATTTTTCTGGAGTTGAGCTAAGAGTTGCTTGTATATTTTTGAGATTAGTTATTTGTCAGTTGCTTCATTTGCTATTATTTTCTCCCATTCTGAAGGCTGACTTTTCACCTTGCTAATAGTTTCCTTTGATGTGCAGAAGCTTTTAAGTTTAATTAGGTCCCATTTGTTTATTTTTGCTTTTATTTCCAATATCCTGGGAGGTGGGTCATAGAGGATCCTGCTGTGATGTATGGAAGAGAGTGTTTTGCCTATGTTCTCCTCTAGGAGTTTTATAGTTTCTGGTGTTACATTTAAATCTTTAATCCATTTTGAGTTCATTTTTGTGTATGTTGTTAGAAAGTGTTCTAGTTTCATTCTTTTACAAGTGGTTGACCAGATTTCCCAGCACCACTTGTTAAACAGATTTTCTTTAATCCGTTGTATATTCTTGCCTCCTTTGTCAAATATAAGGTGTCCATATGTATGTGGAATTCTCTCTGGGCTTTCTATTTTGTTCCATTGATCTATATTTCTGTCTTTGTGCCAGTACCATACTGTCTTGATAACTGTGGCTTTGTAGTAGAGCCTGAAGTCAGGTAGGTTTATCCCTCCAGTTCCATTCTTCTTTCACAAGATAGCTTTGGCTATTCGAGGCTTTTTGTATTTCCATACAAATTGTGAAATTATTTGTTCTAGCTCTTTCAAGAATACCGTTGGTAGCTTGATAGGGGTTGCATTGAATCTATAAATTGCTTTGGGTAGTTGCAGAGGAAGGGAAACTTCCAAACTCATTCTATCACCACTATCACCCTAATACCAAAACCTGACAAAGATCCCCAAAATAAAGAAAACTACAGGCCAATATCACTGATGAACTTAGATGCAAAAATCCTTAACAAAAGTCTAGCAATTAGAATCCAACAGCACATTTAAAAGATTATAAAAAAAAATAAGTAAATAAATAAATAAAAAGATTATACACCACAACCAAGTGGGCTTTATCCCAGGGATGCAAGGATTCTTCAATATCCACAAATCAATCAATGTAATACACCACATTAACAAACTGAAAAATAAAAACCATATGATTATCTCAAAAGATGCAGAGAAAGCCTTTGACAAAATTCAACATCCATTTATGATAAAAACTCTCCAGAAAGCAGGAATAGTAGGAACATACCTCAACATATTAAAAGCTATATATGACAAACGCACAGCAAACATTATCCTCAATTGTGAAAAGTGAAAGCATTTCCTCTAAAGTCAGGAACAAGACAAGGGTGCCCACTTTCACCGTTACTATTCAACATAGTTTTGGAAGTTTGGCCACAGCAATCAGAGCAGAAAAAGAAATAAAAGGAATCCAAATTGGAAAAAAAGTAAAACTCTCACTATTTGCAGATGACATGATCCTCTACATAGGAAACCCTAAAGACTCCACCAGAAAATTACTAGAACTAATCAATGATTATAGTAAAGTTGCAGGATATAAAATCAACACACTGAAATCCCTTGCATTCCTATACACTAATAATGACAAAACAGAAAAAGAAATTAAGGAAACAATTCCATTCACCATTGCAACAGAAAGAATAAAATACTTAGGAATATATCTATCTAGAGAATCTAAAGACCTATACATAGAAAACTATAAAACACTAGTGAAAGAAATGAAAGAGGACACTAATAGATGGAGAAATATACCATGTTCATGGATTGGAAGAATCAATATAGTGAAAATGAGTATACTACCTAATTGTTATTATTACTTTTTCCTTCTTCTAACCCTGGGATTTTTCACTTCTTCTTTTTCTAGTTGCTTTAGGTGTAAAGTTAGGTCATTTATTTGAGGTTTCTCTTGTTTCTTGAGGTAAGCTTGTATTTCTATGAACCTTCCCCTTCAGATCAGATCAGTCACTCAGTCATGTCCAACTCTTTGCGACCCTATGGATCACAGCACGCCAGGCCTTCCTGTCCATCACCAAAACCTGGAGTCACTGAGACTCATGCCCATGGAGTCAGTGATGCAATCCAGCCATCTGATCCTATGTCTTCCCCTTCTCTTCTTGCCCCCAATCCCTCCCAGCATCAGAGACTTTTCCAATGAGTCAAGTATTCGCATGAGGTGGCCAAAGTACTTGAGCTTCAGCTTTAGCATCATTCCTTCCAAAGGAATCCCAGGGCTGATCTCTTTCAGAATGGACTGGTTGGTTTTCCTTGCAGTCCAAGGGACTCTCAAGAGTCTTCTCCAACACCACTGTTCAGAAGTATCAATTCTTCAGCACTCAGGCTTCTTCACAGTTCAACTCTCACATCCATACCTGACCACAGGAAAAACCATAGCCTTGACTAGACGAACCTTTTTTGGTAAAGGAATGTCTCTGCTTTTGAATCTGCTCTCGAGGTTGGTCATAACTTTCCTTTCAAGGAGTAAGTGTCTTTTAATTTGATGGCCGCAGTCACCTTCTGCAGTGATTTTGGAGCCCCCTAAAAATAAAGTCTGACATTGTTTTCACTATTTACCCATCTATTTCCCATGAAGTAGTGGGACTGGAGGTCATGATCTTCGTTTTCTGAATGTTGAGCTTTAAGCCAACTTTTTCACTCTTCACTTTCACTTTCATCAAGAGGCTTTTGAGTTCCTCTTCACTTTCTGCCATAAGGGTTGTATAATCTGCATATCTGAAGTTATTGATATTTCTCCCAGCAATCTTGATTCCAGCTTGTATTTCTTCCAGTCCAGCGTTTCTCATGATGTACTCTGCATAGAAGTTAAATAAACACGGTGACAATATACAGCCTTGATGTACTCCTTTTCCTATTTGGAACCAGTCTGTTGTTCCATGTCCAGATCTAACTGTTGCTTTCTAACCTGCATACAAATTTCTCAAGAGGCAGATCAGGTGGTCGGGTATTCCCATCTCTCTCAGAATTTTCCACTGTTTATTGTGATCCACACAGACAAAGGCTTTGGCATAGTCAATAAAGCAGAAATAGAGGTTTTTCTGAAATTCTCTTGCTTTTTCCATGATCCAGCTGATGTTGGCAGTTTGGTCTCTGTTTCCTCTGCCTTTTCTAAAACCAGCTTGAACATCAGGAGGTTCATGGTTTCCATATTGCTGAAGCGTGGCTTGTAGAATTTTGAGCATTACTGTACTAGCGTGAGATGAGTGCAATTTTGCGGTAGTTTGAGCATTCTTTGGCATTGTCTTTCTTTGAGATTGGAATGAAAACTCAGCTTTTCCAGTCCTGTGGCCACTGCTGAGTTTTCCAAATTTGCTGGCTTATTGAGTGCACCACTTTCACAGCATCATCTTTCAGAATTTGGAATAGCTTAACTGGAATTCCATCACCTCCACTCTCTTTGTTCGTAGTGATGCTTTCTAAGGCCCACTTGACTTCGCATTCCAGGAAGTCTGGCTCTAGGTCAGTGATCACACCATCGTGATTATCTGGGTCGTGAAGATCTTTTTTGTACAGTTCTTATGTGTATTCTTGTCATTTCTTCTTAATATCTTCTGCTTCTGTTATGTCCATACCATTTCTGTCCTTTATTGAACCCATCTTTGCATGAAATGTTCCTTTGGTATCTCTGATTTTCTTGAAGAAATCCCTAGTCTTTCCCATTCTGTTATTTTCCTCTATTTCTTTGCATTGATCGCTGAAGAAGGCTTTCTTTTCTCTTCTTGCTTTTCTTTGGAACTCTGCATTCAGATGTTTATATCTTTCCTTTTCTCCTTTGTTTTTCGCTTCTCTTCTTTTCACAGCTATTTGTATGGGTTGTATTTTCATTTTCATTTGTTTCTATGCATATTTCCATTTCTTTTCTGATTTCTTCTGTTATATGTTGGTCATTCAGAAGCATGTTGCTTACCCTCCATATGTTTCTATTTGTCATGGTTTCTTTCCCACTGTAGTTGACATCTAATCTTACTGCTTTGTGATCAGAAGAGATGCTTGAAATGATTTTGATTTTTGTTTTCAGTTTACCAAGGCTAGATTTATGGCCCAGTATATGATCTATCCTGGAGAATGTTCCATGTGCACTTGAGAAAAAGGTGAAATTCATTGCTTTGGCGTGAAATGTTCTTTTGAAATCAATTAGGTCTAACTGATCCATTGTATCACTTAAAGTTTGTGTTTCCTTGCTAATTTTCTGTTTGGTTGATCTATCCATAGGTGTGTGTAGGGTCTTAAGATCTCCCACTATTATTGTGTTATTTTTCATTTCCCGTTTCTTACTTGTTAGCATTTGCCTTACGTATTGAGTGCTCCTATCTTGGGTGCATATATATTTATAATTTTTATATCTTCTTCTTGGATTGATCCTTTGACCATTATATAGTGGCCTTTTTTGTCTCTTTTCACACCCTTTATTTCAAAGTCTATTTTATCTGATATGAGTATTGCTACTTCTAATTTCTGTTGCTCACATTTTGCATGAAATACCTTTTCCCAGCCCTTCACTTTCACTCTGTATGTGCTCCTTGGCTTCAGGTGGGTCTCTTTTGCACAGCATACATAGAAGTCTGGTTTTGTAACCTATTTATAATACTTTCTTTGTCACATATCTATCCATTTGTCCATCCCTCTATCCAATCAACAATCAATCTTTTTCCTTGGTGCATTTCAGTATGTGTCTCCTTAAGTATCTCAGCAAGCCTGCCGTTAAGTAGTCAGCCGTGTTTGTGTATAGCAATTTTCTTTGGATATTAACTTTACACACAATGAAATATAGCAATCTTTTCTTTCCTCAGTCATGCTATTTTTTAACTGTAGTATAGTTCATTTGTAATTTTGTGTTAATTTCTGCTTTACAGCAAAATGATTCAGTTATAGATATACATGTATATATGTATATGTTGTGTGTGGATATATATATATACACATACACACATTCTTTTATTTAATCTCTCTTCTTTTTTGGCTACACTGTGCTACAAGTGGAATTAGTTCCCTGACCAGGGTTTGACCTTGCCTCCCCTGTAGTGGAAATCTGCAGTCTTAACCTCTGGACTGCCAGGGAAGTCCCTGATGCTGAGAAAGATTGAAAGCAGGAGGAGAAGCAGAAAACAGAGGATGAGATCATTGGTTAACATCACCCACTCGGTGGATCTGGGTTTAAGCAGGCTCAGGTAGTAGATAATTGAACAGGGAAGCGTGGCATGCCACAGTTCATGGAGTCGCAAAGAGTTGGACATGACTGGGCAACTGAGGTGAAGTGACAGATACATATAAAATCCTTATACAGACTCAAAATGGACATACTATACCAAGAGTGCTTTATAAACACCTTTTAATAATATATTTTAGAAAATAACCATAGATGAATAGCTCTATGTATGGTTAAAATGATACAGGAATATGTACAGTTACAACAATAAGGCCATTTGAGTCAACATGCATGGCCTGAGAGTTGATCATACTAAATGAAGTGAGGCACACAGGGAAACATATATACCAAATAATATCATAATATCCAAATGTGGAATCTAAGATATGACACAAATGAACATATGTGTGAATCAGAAAGACACTCATAGACAGAGAGAATAGACCTACAGCTTCAAGGCAAAGAGAATTGGGGGAGAAATTGGATACTGAATGTAGTCCTCTGTGCTCTACAGTAGGAACTTGTCAATCCAATCCATATAGTTTGTTTTATATCTCTTAACCCCAGTCTCTTACTCCATTTCTCCCCCAATTCTCTCTGCCTTGAAGCTGTAGGTCTATTCTCTCTGTCTATGAGTGTCTTTCTGATTCACACATACGTTCATTTGTGTCATATCTTAGATTCCACATTTGGATATTATGATATTATTTGGTACATATGTTTCCCTGTGTGCCTCACTTCATTTAGTATGATCAACTCTCAGGCCATGCATGTTGACTCAAATGGCCTTATTGTTGTAACTGTACATATTCCTGTATCATTTTAACCATACATAGAGCTATTCATCTATGGTTATTTTCTAAAATATATTATTAAAAGGTGTTTATAAAGCACTCTTGGTATAGTATGTCCATTTTGAGTCTGTATAAGGATTTTATATGTATCTGTCACTTCACCTCAGTTGCCCAGTCATGTCCAACTCTTTGCGACTCCATGAACTGTGGCATGCCACGCTTCCCTGTTCAATTATCTACTACCTGAGCCTGCTTAAACCCAG
The DNA here is from genome assembly GCF_002263795.3 of Bos taurus. Classification (NCBI taxonomy): domain Eukaryota; kingdom Metazoa; phylum Chordata; class Mammalia; order Artiodactyla; family Bovidae; genus Bos; species Bos taurus. The sequence goes on from NC_082638.1 coordinate 29,016,694, forward strand.
ATCCACCGAGTGGGTGATGTTAACCAATGATCTCATCCTCTGTTTTCTGCTTCTCCTCCTGCTTTCAATCTTTCTCAGCATCAGGGGCCTTTCCAATGAGTCAGTTCTTCACATAAGGTAGCCAAAGAATTGACGTTTTAGCATCAGTCCTTCCAGTGAATATCCAAGAGTAATACCCTTAAGGATTGACTGGATTGATTTCCTTGCAATCCAAGAGACTCTCCAGAGTATATGTGGGTATGAACAAATATTTATTGTGCTTATGTTACGTCTTTTGGAGACATAGAATAATACTTATGAATGTAATTCATAAAATGTTGATGTATTCTCTCATATGTATATGTGGGTATGAATAAAAGTTTACTATGCTCTTGATGAAGGTGACAGAGGTGAGGGAAAAAGTTGTCTTAAAACTCAACATTCAGAAAACGAAGATCATGGCATTTGGTCCCATCACTTCATGGGAAATAGATGGGGAGACAGTTGAAACAGCGTCAGACTTTATTTTTTAGGGCTCCAAAATCACTGCAGATGATGACTGCAGCCATGAAATTAAAAGACGCTTACTCCTTGGAAGGAAAGTTATGACTAACCTGGATAGCATATTCAAAAACAGAGACATTCCTTTACCAACAAAGGTCCATCTAGTCAAGGCTATGGTTTTTCCAGTGGTCAAGTGGATGTGAGAGTTGGACTGTGAAGAAAGCTGAGCGCCGAAGAATTGATGCTTTTGAACTGTGGTTTTGGAGAAGACTCTTGAGAGTGCCTTGGACTGCAAGGAGATCCAACCAGTCCATTCTGAAGGAGATGAGCCCTGGGATTTCTTTGGAAGAAATGATGCTAAAACTGAAACTCCAGTACTTTGGCCACCTCACGCAAAGAGTTGACTCATTGGAAAAGACTCTGATGCTGGGAGGGATTGGGGGCAGGATAAAAAGGGAACGAAAGAGGATGAGATGGCTGGATGGCATCACTGACTCAATGGACGTGGGTCTGAGCGAACTCCAGGAGTTGGTGATGCACAGGGAGGCCTGGCGTGCTGCAATTCATGGGTTCAAAAAAGTCGGACACCACTGATCGACTGAACTGAACTGAACGGATGCATATGATGCCCTCTCAAGCAGAAATAGAAAAATGATAACAAATGAAAATATAAAATCCGAATGTATTCACTCATATGTATAAATGTGTATGAAGAAATATTTACTGTGGTTATACTGCCATCTCATAGAGAAATAGAAGAATGCTTATGAATGAAATTTTAAAAATCCAGATCCATTCTTCATATATTGAAAAAGATACTGTATAAGTTTATTAAAAAATTAATACATGCTCTTAATAGAAAATGTAAATTTGCTCGAAAAAAAAAGAAGAAAAAAATCACTCATGATCTCATTTAACACTGGCTCAGAATTCTGAGTTCCTGAGCTGGAGAGATAAAATATCAGGGTGTATTAGTTCTTTCACTATAAAATACTTTCTGTTATTTGAATTTTAACATATAACTTGGTTCTGATATGTGGTTCTTGTTTTGTTTACTTATACTGAAGATTTTCCTTTTACAAATACTGAGTAATTTGACCACATCTTTAGAGACTGCTTGCTTTATACGTTTTTTATTCTTTTTTCCGTTTTTGCTATAAATAAAAAATGTTGCATGTCGCGCCTCCAGGAAATAATGCTGTAATGAACATTAGTGTGCATCAATCTTTTGGTTTTAAGGTTTTTTCCAGAAAAAATGCCCAGGAGTAGGTCATAAGGTGACTATATTTTTTAGTTTTTAAAGGAGCTGCCATAGTCTTCATCATAGTGGTCGTACCAATTTACATGCCCACTAACAGTGCAAGATTGTTCCCTTTTTTCCCGCATTCTCCCCAGGAATTATTGCTTGTAGAATTTTTGTTGCTATCTATTCGGACTGGCGTGAAGGAATACCACATTGTAGTTTTGATTTGTATTTCTCTAATGAATAGTGATGATGAACTATGGATGGAGTTTCATGACACTGTACAGGAGACAGGAACCAAGACCATCCCCAAGAAAAAGAAATGCACAAAAGCAAAATGGCTGTCTGAGGAGGACTTACAAATAGTTGTGAAAATAAGAGAAGCCAAAAGCTAGGAGAAAAGGAAAGATATATCCATTTGAATGCAGATTTCCAAAGAATAGCAAGTAGAGATAAGAAAGCCTTGCTCAGTGATCAGTGCAAAGAAATAGAAGGAAATAAAGAATGAAAAAGACTAGAGATCTCTTCAAGAAAATTAGAGATACCAAGGGAACACTTCATGCAAAGATGGGCTCAATAAATGACAGAAATGATATGGACCTAACAGAAGCAGAAGACATTAAGAGGAGAACTGTACCAAAAATATCTTCAAGACCCATTTAATCACACTGGTCTGATCACTCACCTAGAGGCAGACATCCTGGAATGTGAAGTCCAGTGGTCCTTCGGAAGCAACACTATGAACAAAGCTAGTGGAGGTGATGGAATTCCAGTTGAGCTATTTCAAATTATCAAAGATGCTGCTGTGAAAGTTCTGCACTCAATATGCCAGTAAATCTGGAAAACTCATAAGTGGCCACAGGACAAGAAAACATTAGCTTTCCTTCCAATCCCAAAGAAAGGCAATGTCAAAGAATGCTCAAACTACAGAACAATTACACTCATCTCACACACTAGTAAAGTAATGCTAAAAATTATCCAAGCCAGGCTTCAGCAATACATGAAGCATGAACTTCCAGATGTTCAAGGAGGTTTTAGCAAAGGCAGAGGAACAAGAGAACAAATTGCCAACATCTGTCAGATCATGAAAAGCAAGAGAATTCCAGAAAAACACCTATTTATTCTTTATTGACTATGCCAAAGCCTTTGAGTGTGTGAATAACAATAAACTGTAGGAAATTCTCAAAGAGATGGAAATACCAGACCACCTGATCTGCCTCTTGACAAATCTGTATGAAGGTCAGGAAGCAAGAGTTAAAACTGGACATGGAACAGCAAACTGGTTCCAAAGCGGGAAAGGAGTACATCAAGGCTGTATATTCTTGCCATGCTTATTTAACTCATATGCAGAGTACATCATGAGAAACCCTGCACTGGAGGAAGCACAAGCCGGAATCAAGTTTGCTGGGAGAAATATCAATAAACTCAGATACACAGGCGACACCACCATTTCTGCAGGCAGAAAGTGAAGAAGAACTAAAGAGCTTCTTGACAAAAGTGAAAGAGGAGAGAGAAAAAGTTGGCTTAAAGCTCAACATTCAGAAAATGAAGATCATGGCCTCATCACCTTATGGCAAATAGATGGGGAAATGGCAGAAACAGTGGCTGACTTTATTTTGGGGGGCTTGAAAATCACTGCAGGTGATGACTGCAACCATGAAATTAAAAGACATTACTCCTTGAAAGGAAAGTTATGATCAAACTAGGCAACTTATTAAAAAGCAGAGACATTACTTTGCCAATGAAGGTCCATCTAGTCAAGGCTATGTTTTTTCTAGTAGTCCTGTATGGATGTGAGAGTTGGACTGTAAAGAAAGCTGAGCACTGAAGAAGTGATGATTTTGAACTGTGGTGTTGGAGAAGACTCTTGAGAGTCCTGTGGGCTCCAAGGAGATCCAATCAGTCCATCGTAAAGGAGATCAGTCCTGGTGTTCATTGGAAGGACTGATGTTTAAGCTGAAACTCCAATATTTTGGCCACCTGATGTGAAGAGCTGACTCATTTGAAAAGACCCTGATGATGGGAAAGATGGAGGGCAGACAGAGAAGGGGACGACAGTGGATGAGATGGTTGGATGTCTTCACTGCCTCAGTGGACATAAGTTGGAGGACTCCGGGAGTTGGTGATGGACAGCGAGGCCTGGCGTGCTGAAGTCCATGGGGTCGCAAAGAGTCGGACCCGACTGAGTGACTAACCTGAACTTAGCCTCTTTACAAGGGTTTTTTCATCATCTGTATAACTTCTTTTGGGAAATGTTTATTTAGATCTGCCTGTTTTTTTACTGAGGTGGTGTGTGTGTGTGTGTGTGTGTGTGTGTGTGTGTGTGTGTGTGTGTGTGTGTGTGTGTTTGATACTGGGCTACATAGCCGTTTGTATGTTTTGGAAAATAATGCCTTGATAAATAATGGGAACTATCTGTGTAGCACAAGAAACTGTCCTCCATGCTCTGTGATGACTTAAATTTAGAAGAAAATTAAATGAAAGATGTTATGTTTATACACTTGTACACCTAGTGTGATTTGCGACAGAAGAATGTAACACAACATTGTTAAGCAACTACATGTGTACATACGTACATACTCTAGGCTCCATTTAAAGGAAGTTCTAAAAGAAGCAGAAGTAATCTACAATAACAGAACTGAGAACAGGGGTTGCATGGGGAAGGACAGTGTGGGGAAGTGTACCAAAGAAATTATCTAGGAAGATGTGGAAAAAAAATTTTTTTTTCAGTGAGCATTAGGTATATAATCTAGGTGAAATTGCAGAAATATTTCTGAAATGGAAATTCCAAACAGGGTCTTGCCAAGTGGCTCTATGTATTTATAAATTTACTAGATAATGTCATATTGTCCTTCAGAAAGTTGCATCACACTATGCGCTCACAACACTGCTTAAACACTCCTTTTCCAATTTGTCATCCTCCATTTGGAGGAACAATTTGGTATATTTCAACTTTGTCATTGAACTTTGGCAATTTTCATGTTGAGAAATCATATTCCATTATTATTTTTGTTTGCATTTATTTTAATACCAAGTAGGTTTGATATTTTTTCCTGATTTTTGGTAATTTTCCTTTTTTTTCTGGGTAATTTGTTTTTGTTTTTTTTTTGTATTCTTGTTTACTTCACAATTCTCTTCTATTGGGTTTTTCATCTTTTCTTATTTTAACTTTGGACTCTGCATAAATGAGGTAAATGAGTCATTTGTCAGCTGTCTTCCAAATATTTCTCAATTGTCATTTTATAATTCCGTGTTTATTTTCTATTCAGTCATGCAGGAGTTTTACTACAAAAAACATTATGTAAATTTTCCCTTTTAAACTTCTGGACAAAGAACATGTAAAATAAGAAATTTTAAAGGTGGCCCAAAACTCTAGGAAGATAGAGGGTGTGGTTAAAAGAATCGGGAGAAGTCAACTCTCTCTGACTTGCTCCCCATACTCCCCTAGAGGTGTCAGGATGAGGCTTTGTGATGTCAAGGCTCACCAGGGCCACCGTTGGCTGTGGAAGTGGCTTGCTGACCTCATAAAGTGTAAGGGTGTGGCCACCTGGGGAAGGATATATATAGGGGTGTTCAGGGGCTCTGAAGTAGACGACTGCAAGTCTTCAAAATTACTAAGGTAACTGGGAAGGCTCTAGAGTGCTGGAGTTTCAGCTTTAGCCTCATTCTTGGACAGCTGACTCTAGATACCCAGGAGGAAAAGATGAAGATCTCCCACCAACTGAGGTCCAAAGGATGTGTCAAGGTAAGCTGAACCCACCTAAGCTCCTCATGTCTTTCTCTGACTTATTTAGTATGATCATCTCTAGATCCACCCATGTTGGAAAGAATAACATTATTTCATTCTTTCTTATGGAAAATATTCCATTGTATGCATAATATATCTGTCTTTATCCACTCACATATTTAAGTGCCTTAAGGTCGTTTGCATGTCTTTGCTACTGTACATTGTGCTACTATAAACACTGTTTTGCGTATCACTTTTCTGATGGGAGTTTTCATCTTAATGGATATATGCCCAGTAGTGTTATTTTTGGATCATATAGTAACTGTATTTTTAGAGTATTAAAAAACTCTATACAAGGGAAGGAGATAATGGGCAGGTGGTTCAAAAGGAAGGAATATATGTATACATATGGCTGATTCATGTTGAGGTTTGAAAGAAAGCAACAAAACTCTGAAAAGCAATTACCCTTAAGAAAAAAATAATAATAATTATAAAATAACTGCTTACTGTTTTCAATAGTGGCTGCATCAGTTTCTTGATTTTCATGTATAGTAGTGGTAGTGAAAGTCACTCAGTCATGTCCGACTCTTTGCTACCACATGGATTATATAGCCCATGGCCAGAATACTGTAATGGGCAGCCTTTTCCTTCTCCAGGGGATCTTCCCCACGCAGGGGTCGAAACCAGGTCTCCTGCATTGCAGGTGGATTCTTTACCAGCTGAGCCACAAGGGAAGCCTGATTTTTCATGTATGCTGCTGCTGCTGCTAAGCCGCTTCGTTGTGTCTGACTCTGTGAGGCCCCATAGACGGTAGCCCACCAGGCTCCCCCATCCCTGGGATTCTCCAGGCAAGAACACTGGAGTGGGTTCCCATTTCCTCTCCAATGCATGAAAGTAGAAAATGAAAAGGAAGCCGTTAAGTCCTGTCTGACTCTTCGCAACTCCATGCCCTGCAGCCTACCAGGCTCCTCCATCCATGGGATTTTCCAGGCAAGAGTACCGGAGTGTGGTGCCATTATAGGATGTTGTTGATCTCCCTGCAGTACATGGCTGAGTTACATGTTTTTTTCAAAATCTGTTTTGTTTAGTTTTGTTTTAGTACATAGTCTTAGGAGTGGAGCTGCCAGGTCATATGCTCAGTCTCTTGTATTCTTGAAAAGGCAAATTTTAGCAATCAGAATCCAACAACACATTAAAAAGATCATACACCATGACCAAGTAGGCTTTATCCCGGGGATGCAAGGATTCTTTAGTATCCACAAATCAATCAATGTAATACACCACATTAACAAATTGAAAAACAAAAACCATATGATTATCTCAAAAGATGCAGAGAAAGCCTTTGACAAAATTCAACATCCATTTATGATAAAAACTCTCCAGAAAGCAGGAATAGAAGGAACATACCTCAACATAATAAAAGCTATATAAGACAAACCCTTCAGCAAACATTATCCTCAATGGTGAAAAATTGAAAGCATTTCCTCTAAAGTCAGGAACAAGACAAGTGTACCCACTTTCACCATTACTATTCAACATAGTTTTGGAAGTTTTGGCCACAGCAATCAGAGCACAACAAGAAATAAAAGGAATCCAAATTGGAAACGAAGAAGTAAAACTCTCACTATTTGCAGATGGCATGAACCTCTACATAGAAAACCCTAAAGACTCAACCAGAAAATTACTAGAACTAATCAATGATTATAGTAAAGTTGCAGGATATAAAATCAACACACAGAAATCCCTTGTATTCCTATACACTAATAATGAGAAAACATAAAGAGAAATTAAGGAAACAATTACATTCACCTTTGCAACAGAAAGAATAAAATACTTAGGAATATATCTACCTAAAGAAACTAAAGACCTATATTAGAAAACTATAAAACACTGGTGAAAGAAATCAAAGAGGACACTAATAGATGGGGGAATATACCATGTTCATGGATTGGAAGAATCAATATAGTGAAAATGAGTATACTACCCAAAGCAATTTATAGATTCAATGCAATCCCTATCAAGCTGCCAACGGTATTCTTCACAGAGCTAGAACAAATAATTTCACAATTTGTATGGAAATGCAAAAAAAAACCTCGAATAGCCAAAGCTATCTTGAGAAAGAAGAATGGAACTGGGGGAATAAACCTGCCTGACTTCAGGCTCTACTACAAAGCCACATTCATCAAGACTGTATGGTACTGACACAAAGACAGAAATATAGATCAATGGAACAAAATAGAAATCCCAGAGATAAATCCACGCACATATGGACACCTTATCTTTGACAAAGGAGGCAAGAATATACAATGGATTAAGGAGAATCTCTTTAACAAGTGCCGCTGGGAAAACTGGTCAACCACTTGTAAAAGAATGAAACTAGAACACTTTCTAACACCATACACAAAAATAAACTCAAAATGGATTAAAGATCTAAATGTAACACCAGAAACTATAAAACTCCTAGAGGAGAACATAGGCAAAACACTCTCCGACATACATCACAGCAGGATCCTCTATGACCCACCCCCCAGAATATTGGAAATCAAAGCAAAAATAAACAAATGAGACCTAATTAAACTCTAAAGCTTCTTCACAACAAAGGAAACTATAAGCAAGGTGAAAAGACAGCCTTCAGAATGGAGAAAATAATAGCAAATGAAGCAACTGACAAACAACTAATCTCAAAAATATACAAGCAACCCTTACAGCTCAATTCCAGAAAAATAAATGGCCCGATGAAAAAATGGGCCAAAGAACTAAATAGACATTTCTCCAAAGAAGACATACAGATGGCTAACAAACACATGAAAAGATGCTCAACATCACTCATTATCAGAGAAATGCAAATCAAAACCACTATGAGATACCATTTCACACCAGTCAGAATGGCTGCGATCCAAACACCTACACGCAATAAATGCTGGAGAGGGTGTGGAGAAAAGGGAACCCTCTTATACTGTTGGTGGGAATGCAAACTAGTACAGCCACTATGGAGAACAGTGTGGAGATTCCTTAAACAAATGGAAATAGAACTGTCTTATGATCCAGCAATCCCACTGCTTACCATACACACTGAGGAAACCAGAAGGGAAAGAGACATATGTACCCCAATGTTCATAGCAGCACTGTTTATAATAGCCAGGACATGGAAGTAACCTAGATGTCCATCAAAAGAAAGCTGTGGTACATATACACAATGGAGTATTACTCAGCCATTAAAAAGAATACATTTGCACCAGTTCTAATGAGGTGGATGAAACTGGAGCCTATTATACAGAGTCAAGTAAGCCAGAAAGAAAAACACCAATACAGTTTACTAATGCATATATATGGAATTTAGAAAGATGGTAACAGTAATCCTGCATACGATACAGCAAAAGAGACACAGATGTATAGAACCGTCTTTTGGACTCTGTGGGAGAGGGAGTGGGTGGGTTGATTTGCGAGAATGCATTGAAACATGTATAATATCATATATGAAACAAGTCGCCAGTCCAGGTTCAATGCACGATACTGGATGCTTGGGGCTGGTGCACTGGGACGACCCAGAGGGATGGTATGGGGAGGGAGGAGGGAGGAGGGTTCAGGATGGGGAACGCGGGTATACCTGTGGCGGATTCTTTCAATATTTGGCAAAAGTAATACAGTATTGTAAAGTTTAAAAAGAAAATAAAATTTAAAAAATTAAATTAAATTAAAAAATAAAGGGCACTTAGTAGTGACATTTATAATGGCTCCTACCAAATATATCTCACTAGTACCATAAAGATTCCCCTTTAGCAATGTTTCTCTACCATGTCTTCTCTGTATAGTGTTTGATACTTTTTCACTACTCAGAGGTGATACTTCATTACCATAGTTTGATTATTTATAATAATACACTGGGCTTCTCAGGTGGCACTGTTGTTAAGAATCTTCCAGCAAAGGCAGGAGTCAAAGGAGATGTGATTTGGGAAAATGCCCTGGAGGAGGAAATGGCAACTCACTCCAGAATTCTTGCCTGGAAAATTCCAAGGACAGAGGAACTTGTTGGGCTATGGTCTCCAGGATCGCAAAAAGGTGAACCTAAAAGACTTCTTGGTAATTCACTATAATGAGTGTATTTCATATGCTGTTAAAGAAATACTGAGAAATGTATTTACCTGTTGGTATTTTCTTCCAGATACGGTGTGCTATTTGACATTTTTCATCCACACAAAAGAGTTAGAAATTTTTGTTGTTTGTTTTCATTTCTGTATTTCTGTATTTATTTATTTTATTCTTATTGTTTTTTACTTTACACTATTGTAGTGGTTCACCATACATCAACATGCATCCGCCACAGGTATACACGTTTTCCCCATCCTGAACCCCCTCCTACCTCCTTCCCTATACCATCCTTCTGGGTCATCCCAGCGCACCAGCTCCAAGCTTCCTGTATCCTGCATGGAACATGGACTGGCGATTCATTTCTAATATGATATTATACATGTTTTAATGCCATTCTCTCAAATCATCCTCCGCTCCCTCTCCCACAGGGTCCAAAAGACTGTTCTATACATCTGTGTCTCTTTAGCTATCTCGCATACAGTGTTGTCATTACCATCTTTCTAAATTCCATATATATGTGTTAGTATACTGTATTGGTGTTTTTCTTTCTGGCTTACTTCATTCTGCATAATAGGCTCCAGTTTCATTCACCTCATTAGAACTGATTCAGATGCATTTTTTTAATGGCTGAGTAATACTCCATTGTGTATATGTACCACAGATTTCTTATCCATTCATCTGCTGGTGGACATCTATGTTGCTTCCATGTCCTGGCTATTAGAAACTGTGCTGCGATGAACATTGGAGTACACGTGTCTCTTTCCCTTCTGGTTTCCTCTGTGTGTATGCCCAGCAGTGGGATTGCTAGGTCGTATGGCAGTCCTATTTCTAGTTTTTTTTTTTTTAAGGAATCTCCACAGTGTTCTCCATAGTGGCCGTACTAATTTACATTCCCACCAACAGTGTAAAGGGGTTCCCTTTTCTCCATATCCTCTCAAGCATTTACTGCTTGTAGACGTTTGGATCTGGCAGCCATTCTGACTGGTGTGAAGTGGTACCTCATTGTGGTTTTGATTTGCATTTATCCAATAATGAGTGATGCTGAGCATCTTTTCATGTGTTTCATAGCCATCTGTATGTCTTCTTTCGAGAAATACTTATTTAGTTCTTTGGCCCATTTTTTAATTGGGTCATTAATTTTTTTGGAATTGAGCTGTAGGAGTTGCTTGTATATTTTTGAGTTTAGTTTGTCAGTTGCTTCATTTGCTATCATTTTTTTTCCCATTCTGAAGGCTGTGTTTTCACCTGGCTTATAGTTCTTTTGTTGTACAGAAGCTTTAGAGTTTAATTAGGTCCAATTTGTTTATTTTTGCTTTAATTTCCAATATTCTGGGGGGTGGGTCATAGAGGATCCTGCTGTGATGTATGTCAGAGAGTATTTTGCCTATGTTCTCCTCTAAAGACAGATATATTTAAAGCTCAGAAGCCTTTGGAATATTAAGTGAGTCTGTTTCTTTTTTTTTTTTTTTCCAAGCAGTTTGAGCTGTATTTAAATGTTGATGTTTTCTTCTTAAGAGTGTCCTGGATTTCTTTTTCACTTATTATTATTATTATTTTTTTTTTTTTTTTTTTGATGAGTGACTACTGTCATGTTCAAGGGTAGGTGTCATATCAAGTCCAGCAATAGGACCTTGTGTATATCAGACGTCCATCAGTGATAGTTTTAAGGCTGCTGTTACAGAGAAAATCCATGCTGCAAGGCTTTATTATTTGCTCCTTTTTAGGATGGCCTGTGATGTCTGAGAGTTTTTGTCAGGCCTGGAAGTACATTAGAGTAGAATGACCCAAAGGATGCCACCAAACCTAATGTATCCTCACTTTTGGATCTTTGAAGTAAGTGTTCATATTCTCTTTAAGTTGAAGATAAGGATGAGTTGGTTTTACGTGTACAGATTCTTGTTCTGAAACACTGAGATGACTTTATGTATTCAGCGGTGCTTGCTTTTCCCTACATATTATTAGAAATTGTTTTGTCTACCACTCTTGCTGCAATAGGTTTATACGGATTTTGTATTTAAGATGTATCTGTGGGAAGAAATTAATATCAAGTTCCAGATGTATCCCTTCCATCCACCAAGGTCCTTGGCTACCATAAGTTTCTTGCCAGTTTGGATGTCCACATCACATTTATGTGGGTGCACACTGCAGTGGATTTCTGTATCCCACCACTCCAATGTATCCCATGATGTTTCTTGAAATGTTCCTTCGTTTAGTGTGATGATCTCTGGATTTCTCTCTATTGGTGAAGAGGGCCTACTTTCAAATCTCAATCCTGATTAAAGCTTCATTCCAGACCTATATCACACTTCTTTATCCATTCCTCTATCCAAGTACACTATCTTAACTTTCCTTTCTTTGATGTTCTGAAAGATGCAGCAGGACCTAGTTTGGGGTGTGTGGTGTTTGAAATCTGTACATGTCTGAAATACTGCAGGAGAGGATTTGATTTATCATGCTGTCATGACATCTTTATTTATTTATTTTTCTCTCATGGGAGTGCACCTTTCTAGTCATGTCCATAGTGGCTCTTACCAGGTCCATTAAAGCATTACCTTAAAGCATCCACTGTACTACTCCTACTCTGCCATTGATGCCATGTCCAGAATTTGACAGTGGCCCTTTCCATGCTCATGCGGAGGTGATAATGTCCTCGGAGGTTAGATGCCTGTATCTCTTAGAATTCACCCTATGTGTCATGTGCTTTTTTCAAGAAACACAGAACTATGTTTGGCTGTTCATATCCTCTTCCTGTTAGTTTCTCCCAAGTTTACTTTACTTATTTTCCCCTCTGTGAACCCTGAAAATTTGTTAAGGGTGGGTATCAATTAGAACTCAGCACCCTTGCAAATATTGTGGCCATCAGCATGCATTTTAAGGTTGCTGTTAGAGAAAATGTCCACAAGGTGACAGCATTTCTTCATTCCCTCCTCTTTTCCCATGGTAACAGCAGCCTCTGTGTTATTCCCAAGTCTGGTTGTAAATGAGAGTAAAATGAGACACAGGTAGTCACCAAAAGTTTTGGTTGTTTACTCTTTGATCTTTTTTTTAAGCGAAACTATATATTTTTTAAGACTATTAACACTCTTGTAGTTGTTGCTTAGAAACATTTCCACCTTCCTTTCCACAGACACTTGGAGGAATTTAGCTCTAGTTATTGTCAGAGGTATCTTTTGGAATCTATTGAGTACATATCTCTTGATACAGGAGGTCCATGTGGATTATGAATTGCATAGGTATTTGTGGGTATAACTCTATTCCAGCCTTCACCTGTTGGCCTCTCACCCACCAATACCCTTTGCCAACTGTAATTTTCTTACCAGGAGTGTATGTCCATTTCACTTTTCCTTGGGTACTCATCCCATCAATATGTTTTTTAATCCCTTCTGGAAGGCATATGTTATAATATCTCTTTAATCCGCCTTTCTTTACTTTCTGTGATTCGCCCTAGATTTCTGCATATTCCTGCAAATGTTTTTTTTTTTTTTTTGCATTTTCATAATGTCAGACTCATATTTATTGTGTCTCTATGTCCCATATGTTTCTCTTTTAATTTGCAGCCAGCGATTCTCTTTCCTTTCATCTCTTGGGCATTGTGACTGCTGCTCCAGGGTATGTTTGTGGAGGTGGTGGTGTTGTGTGTGTTTTTCACAATCTGTTGATTGCTCAAATACTCTGGGAGTCGAGCTGACATATGACATTCTCTATGTCATTTTGTGATTCCTAGGCACTTTGGCAGCCATGCTTATAAAGTCTCTGACCACTTTCCTCCCACTAATGGCATACAGGGTTCCCCTTTACTAACATTGATCTACTCTTTCTTGTCTGTAGACTTTTGGATAATGACCTTTTTGGTTTCTTATTAGTGATATTGCCTTGCAGTTTAAGTTTTCAATTCACTGATAATAGAGCAAATGAGGCACATTTCCAGAGGCTTCTTTCTAAGCATTGACTAAGTATTTACCTGTTGATGTTTCCTTCCTTACATGTGGTTTGCACCTGTTTGTTTGTTTGTTTGTTGGCATGCCACGCCTGGCCATTTTCTAAGGGTCAATTCAATTCAATCGCTCAGTCGTGTCCAACTCTTTGTGACCCCATGAATAGCAGTACTCCAGGCCTCCCTGTCCATCACCAACTCCCAGAGTTTACTCAGACTCACGTTCATGGAGTCAGTGATGCCATCCAGCCACCTCATCCTCTGTCGTTCCCTTCTTCTCCTGCCCCCAATCCCTCCCAGCATCAGAGTCTTTTCCAATGAGTCAACTCTTTGCGTGTGGTGGCCAAAGTACTGGAGTTTCAACTTTAGCATCATTCCTTCCAAAGAAATCCCAGGACTCATCTTCAGAATGGACTGGTTGGATCTCCTTGCAGTCCAAGGGACTCTCAAGAGTCTTCTCCAACAGCACAGTTCAAAAGCATCAATTCTTCAGTGCTCAGCCTTCTTCACAGTCCAACTCCCACATCCATACACGACCACAGGAAAAACCATAGCCTTGACTAGATAACCTTTGTTAGCAAAGTAATGTCTCTATATGCTATCTAGGTTGGACATAACATTCCTTCCAAGGAGTAAGCGTCTTTTAATTTCATGGCTGCAGTCACCATCTGCAGTGCTTTTGGATCCCCCCAAAATAAAGTCTGACACTGTTTCCACTGTTTCCCCATCTATTTCCCATGAAGTACATGGGACTGGATGCCATCATCTTCATTTTCTGAATGTTGAGCTTTAAGTCAACTTTTTCACTCTCCACTTTCACTTGCATCAAGAGGCTTTTTAGCTCCTCTTCACTTTCTGCCATAAGGGTGGTATCATCTGCATATCTGAGGTTATTGATAATTCTCCCTGCAATCTTGATTTCAGCTTTTGCTTCTTCCAGTCCAGAGTTTCTCATGATATACACTGCATAGAAGTTAAATAAGCAGGGTAACAATATACAGCCTTGACTTACTCCTTTTGCTATTTGGAACCAGTCTGTTGTTCCATGACGAGTTCTAACTGTTGCTTCCTGACCTGCATACAGATTTTTCAAGAGGCAGGTCAGGTGGTCTGGTATTCCCATCGCTTTCAGAACTTTACAGTTTATTGTGATACACACAGTCAAAGGCTTTGACATAGTAAAGTAGAAATAAATGTTTTTTTTCTGGAACTCTTTTTTTTTTTTTTCATGATCCAGTGTATGTTGCCAACTAGATCTCTGGCTCCTCTGCCTTTTCTAAAACCCGCTTGAACATCAGGAAGTTCACGGTTCACATATTACTGAACCCTGACTTGAAGAATTTTGAGCATTATTTTACTAGCATATGAGATGAGTGTAATTGTGCGGTAGTTTGAGCATTCTTTAGCATTGCCTTTCTTTGGAATTGGAATGAAAACTGACCTTTTCCAGTCCTTTGGCCAACTGCTGAGTTTTCCAAACTTGCTGGCATATTGAGTGCAACCTTTCACAGCATCATCTTTCAGGATTTGAAATAGCTCAAATGGAATTCCATCACCTCCTCTAGCTGTTCTCATAGTGATGCTTTCTATGGCCCACTTCATTTCACATTCCAGGATATCTGGCTCTTGGTCAGTGATCACACCATCTTTATTATCTGGGTCATGAAGATCTGTTTTTGTACAGTTCTTCCGTGTATTCTTGCCACCTCAATTCTTGTTTATTCAGTGATATTCTAGCAAGTCTCTTCTTTGTCCTGGATTAAGTTTTCTGTTTCTCTGGATAGTTCCCATCAGCAAACAGAATGACTATAATGTTACCTCTCATTACAAATCTGTCTTTTGGTGTCATGTCCTGCCTATGCTTTTTTTATTTCATATTTGCTTATGGTAGACTTCTGCAGAGTTGTTTGTAGAATTTGTTATCTCCAGGTCTCTCATTTTCCTTTAAATTCACTCTTGTCAAGATCAACAGTGAATTCCAAATGTTTAACTCAATGGTCAATTTTTAGTTGTTATTTTATTTAATTTATTGACAGCCTTTATCAGAGCAGTGCATTTCCTCCTCCCTAAAAAAAAAAAAAAAAGTTTCATTTGCATTACAGAATGCTTCTCTTTCCTGCTTCTTTTCTACCTACATTCTCCCACATACAATGTGTGACCTCTGTGTCTGGCTTTATTCATATGTCATATTTTTTTTTTGAAATATTTACTTATTTATCTATGTGGCGTGTGGGATCTTAGTTCCCTGCCCAGGGACGGAACCTGTGCATAGTCTTAAACACTGGATTTCCAGGGAAGTCCCCTAGTTTGTGTATTTTCAAGATTCATCCATTTCTTGGCTGTATAGCAATGCTTTTTTTTTTTTATATGGCTGGATATGGTATATCAATATGGTATACGGCTTACATGAACTCCATTGTGAACAAATACCACAGGTTTTTTATCCATTCATCAATTAATAGATAATATTTGGATGGTGTATTCTTTGTGGCTCTTTTGAGTAATGTTGTTGGGAACACTGTTTTTGAATGGACTTAATAGTTTCAGGGATTTTTTTTTTTTTTTTTGATATATACAAAAGAGTGAATTTCTGGATCATATGGCTACTATATATTTAATTTTTGAGGTACTGACAAACCAAAGTGGTTGTACAATTTTACAGCAATATATTTTCAACAATATATTTTAGCAGTATATTTTCAACATCTTTTCAACAATATATGAAGATTCATTTTCTCCACATCCTCTGCCACACTTGTTATTTTTCCTGGTTTTGATTATAGCCAGGCTAATGTGTGTGAAGTAGTATTTCAATGAAACTGATTTACATTTTGCTAAGGGCTTCCCTGGTGGCTCAGAAGGTAAAGTGTGTGCCTGCAATGCAGGAGACCTGGGTTCGATTCCTGGGCCAGGAAGATCCCCTGGAGAAGGAAATGACAATCCACCCCAGCACTCTTGCCTGGAAAATCCCATGGATGGAGGAGCCTGATAGGCGACAGTCCATGGGGTCGCAAAGACTCAGACACGACTGAGCGACTTAATTTCTTTCACTTTCAATCATGTTAAGCAGTATTTTTGGTGAAAATTCTATTCAAATT
This sequence comes from Bos taurus, assembly GCF_002263795.3. NCBI lineage: Eukaryota > Metazoa > Chordata > Mammalia > Artiodactyla > Bovidae > Bos > Bos taurus. Next base: position 29,033,268 of record NC_082638.1, read on the forward strand.
CTTTTCCTGGTTGTTAAATGTTTTTAATTGTTGTAAAAAAAATCTAACTTAAATTTTTACCATTTTAACCATTTTTACATGCTAAGTATTTCACATACTTTCATCAGCCTTTTTGGAGGCAGAAATGGCAACCCACTCCAGTATTCTTGCCTGGAGAACCCCATGGACAAAGGAGCCTGATGGGCTACAGTCCATGCGAAAGCAAAGACTCATACATGACTGAGCAACTAATACACACACACACACACACACACACACACACACATACAGTCACAGTGTTGTTTTGTTGTTGTTGTCATTGTTTTCGCTGTGCTATGCAGCTTGAATGACAGTTTCCTGGTTGAGAACCATACCCAGGCCCCTGATAGGAAAGCGTGGAGTCCTAACTTCTGAACTACCATGGAATTCCTTATCATATTGTTATGAAACATATCTTTACACCTTTTCATCTTGCAAAATTGAAACGCTATACCCATCACCTGTCCCATTAAACAACAACTCCTCTTTTCTTCCCTGTTTCCCTAGATCCTGGACTCCATCATTCTACTTTGTTCCTTTCTATTGCTTGACTATGTTATATTTCATATAAGTGGAAATGTATAGTATTTGTCTTTTTTTATGACTGGCTTAATTCCTTTGGCTGGATGTCTTTATTTACTTTTTAAGTGAATTTATTTTTTATTTTATTTTTTAACTTAACAATAATGTATTGGTTTTGCCATATATCAAAATGAATCCACCACAGGTATACATGTGTTCCCAATCCTGAACTCTCCTCCCTCCTCCTTCCCCATACCATCCCTCTGGGTCGTCCCAGTGCACCAGCCCCAAGTATCCAGTATCATGCATCGAACCTGGACTGGCGACTCATTTCATATATGATATTATACATGTTTCAATGCCATTCTCCCAAATCATCCCACCCTCTTCCTCTCCCACAGAGTCCAAAAGACTGTTCTATACATCTTTGTCTCTTTTGCTGTCTCATATACAGGTTTATGGTTACATCTTTTGAAATCCCATATATATGTGTTAGTATACTGTATTGGTGCTTTTTCTTTCTGGCTTACTTCACTCTGTATAATAGGCTCCAGTTTCATCCACCTCATTAGAACTGGTGCAAATGTATTCTTTTTAATACTCCATTGTGTATATATACCACAGCTTTCTTATCCATTCATCTGCTGATGGACATTTAGGTTGCTTCCATGGCCTGGCTATTAGAAATACTGTTGCAATGAGCATTGGGGTACATTTGTCTCTTTCAATTCTGGTTTCCTCAGTGTGTATGCCCAGCAGTGAGATTGCTAGGCCATATGGCATTTCTTTTTCCAGTTTTTTAAGGTATCTCCCCACTCTTCTCCATAGTGGCTGTACTTGTTTGCATTCCCACCAACAGTGTAAGAGAGTTCCCTTTTCTCCACACACTCCCCAGCATTTATTCCTTGTAGACTTGGATGACAGCCATTCTGACTTGTGTGAAAAGGTACCTCATAGTGGTTTTGATTTGCCTTTCTCTGATAATGAGTGATGTTGAGCATCTTTTCATGTGTTTTTAGCCATCTGTATGTCTTCTTTGAAGAAATGTCTATTTAGTTCTTTGGCCCATTTTTTGATTGGGTCATTTATTTTTCTGGAATTGAGCTGTAGGAGTTGCTTGTATATTTTTGAGATTAGTTATTTGTCAGTTGCTTCATCTGCTATTAATTTCTCCCGTTCTGAAGGCTGTCTTTTCACCTTGCTTATAGTTTCCTTTGTTGTGCAGAAGCATTTAAGTTTAATTAGGTCCCATTTGTTTATTTTTGCTTTGATTTCCAATATTCTGGGATGTGGGTCATAGAGGATCCTGCTGTGATGTATGTCGGAGAGTGTTTTGCCTATGTTCTCCTCTAGGTGATGTCTTAAAGAATCATGCATGTTGTGGCATGTGGCAAAATTTCCTTTATATGGATAAATAATATTCCATTGTATGTATATATCACATTTGATGGATGTTTAGATACTTCCAACCCTTAGATGTTGTGATTAGCACTGCTTTGAGCATGGCTGTGCAAATATCTCAAGACCCCATGTTAACTTCTGTTGAATTTACATCCAGAAGTGGAATTGCTGAATCGTGTGGTAGTTCTATTTTTAGTTTACTGAGGAGCCTTTATACTGTTTTCTGTAGCAGTTGCACCATTTTAAAATCTATCCATAACACACAAGGATCTACTTTCTGTACCTGCTTGCCAAGAATTGTCCTTTCCTTTCTTTCCTTTTACCTTTCCTTTCCTTCATATGTAAACACGCACACATGCACACACAATATTTTCCATATCCTTTTCCATTATTATTTATCACAAACAATGTATATATTTCCTTGTGCTATACAGTAGGATCTTGTTTATCTATTCTATATATTAACATTATAGTTTGCATCTGCTCATCACCAGCTCCCAATCTATGCCTCCCCCACCCTTCCCCTCTTGGTAATCACATAGTCTCCTCTCTATGTCTCTCAGTCTGTTTCTGTTTCATAGATAAGTTCATTTGTATCATATTTTGGAGTCCACATATAAGTGATACCATATGATATTTGTCTTTCTCTTTCTGACATCCTAAGTATTCTTTTTAATGCTAGTGTACAGTCAAGTGTTTACTTAATTTCATTTTCAAAACTTTTGTTGATATTGTATAGAAATCTGCTTGATTTTTAAAATATTTATCTTGTATTCTGCAAGGTTTTTATTACTTCTCGTACTTGTGGTTTCTTCAGGATTTTCTATATATAAAAGTATGTTATCTCCAATATACTTTGACTTTTTCCTTTCCATTCTGAAGGCTTTTTTTTTTTTTAAACAACAAAAACAATAATTCCTTTTCTTAACTGATTGCTCTGGTTATAGAACTGCCAGTATAATATTGAGCCAAAGTGTGGGATAGACTTCCTTGTGTTGTTCCCATTCTTAGGGGGAAAGCTCTCAGTTTTTCATTATTAAGTATGATGTTAGCTGTGGGTCTTTTACAGGTACCCTTTGATTGAGAAAGTGCTCTTCTGTTCTTAGTTATTATGTGTTTTTAACCCCTATTAGGTGCTAGACTCAGGGAAATGCTTTTTCGGCAGGCAGATATGTTTTTTCTCCTTTATTGTATTAAAATGGCATAATGTCGATTGACTTTCATATAATGAACCAACTTTGCATACCTCCATAAATCCCACGTGATCATGTCATATAGCCTTTTTTATATGTTGTTAGGGTTTTTTTGCCAGTATTTTGTTGAGGACTCTTGCATCTGTATTCATAAGGGACATTGGTTGTGTGTCTGTGTGTGATGTCTCTGTCTGATCTTGGTATTAGAGAAATACTGACCTCATTTTGCCTGCTATATAGGGAAGAGACATGTGGAGTGAAGGATAAAACATTGTTGGATTTAAGTTTAGTCAGGGTTAGAGGGAGAAATTTAGGATGCATCAGTGTGGATTTGAGGTGAGGTTATCAAGAGAGTTCATTCTCAATTTCCTAGGCCTGTGTTAAGTGCTTGACATCGAATTATGCTGTTTGTTAATTATGTAGAGATACTATATACTTTGAATTTGTGCCCTATTTTCTGTATTAATATTTATGAAATTAGTATTTGTGAACCAGTTGTAATGTGCATTTAAGATAAGTTTTTTTTTCAATTTTCCTACAAAGCAAGATGCCATTGAATAGCTGATGCTTTTAAAAAAGAGCTGTTAACCTTAAGTCTTGGAAATAAGCTTGTTTGTCTTTAAGATACGGAAACACATTTAAAAATTATAAATTTGCCGAAAAAGATGCAGCTGGTGTGTGGTTAACTTAGAATTCCAGTTTAATCTTCTTTGACTCCAAAGTCCATGTTTCTAAACAGTGTAAAATAGTGCTTTTGTAAAAAGATTTGTCTTTTACATGTGATTTGACCTAATGATCAGTGGTGTTTTTTTTTTTTTTCCTTTCTTTCTTTTTTTAAATAGAAAAGATTAAAATCAACATGGGACAAAGCTATGATTCTCGAGTCATGTAGACTTGTAGTCATAGGTTTTTCCGCTGCCATTTAGTCTCTTTGATGCTAAATGTCCTTATCTGTAAGATAAGGGTGTTTATAACTCCCCTAGAGTTTTGGAGATAAACAAATAGCACATTGTTCTGTACTTAGCTAATATGTAATATATTTATACTTAGGTGGAAGTTTATTTAAAGGAAGCACTGGGACTTGTGGCCACATCCTCCAAGAATAAAAGAAAAAAAGTACTTAAAATATGGAACGACCATGTATGTGAAAAAGAACAAGAGCCAGAACCACAGAAAAGCGAGGGAGAAACCAAACAAGTAGATGATGAAGATGCTGAACTGATCTTGTTTGGAGTGGAACATGTAAATGAAGATGCTGATGTGATCTTTGTGGGGATGACCTCAAATTCAAAATCAGTTGTTTCAAACATACTGAACAGAGTTACCCCAGGTTCTTGTTCAAGGAGAAAAAAGTATGTTCACTTCAGGAAAGATAATGCTCAGAAATTACAGTGTGTTAGTCATGTGACTCCTGCATCAGAAGCAAAGACTGTCTTGCCTCTTTCTGTCTCTGAATCAAGATCAACATATAGTCCTATTATTATTGAGCCTTTGTCCAAAGCGGACTATAAAAATATTTCACCACAAATAGTGCCTAACAGCTTTTCAGAGTTATGTTCTCCTTTGATTACCTTCACAAGTTCATTGCAGCATCCAGTAGAAACAGCAGTTACTGCAGGAGCTATGGATAAAATTGCTCATATATCAAAGTGACTTTCCACTTCTGAAACAAATAGCAATAAATCCCAAAAGGCCTAAACTCAGTGATGGAATTATAGGAGAACATTCTTTAGCTTTGTCCCCTCCAGGTATTTTTCAAACAGTGACTACTCAGCAAAGCACACCAGACAGTGTTCATACCTCAGTAAGCCATGTTCAGAATGGAGAATCTTGTCCAACACATTTTCCAAAGGACAATGTCCATTGCAAGCCTATAAGTGCTTTAGGGTAAAATGGACTGACAAAAATTGACTTTCCAAGTGTAGCAAGTCAAAACAAGATTGTTGATCCCACAGAAGGCAATCTGATTGTGTTACTCTGTGATTTCTACTATGGACAGCATATAGGAGATAGGCAGCCAGAACCGCAAACTCACACAGCCTTTAAATGCCTCAGCTGCTTGAAAGTTCTAAAAAATGTCAAGTTTATGAATCACATGAAGCACCATTTGGAGCTTGAGAGGCAGAGAGGTGACAGCTGGAAATACCACACCACCTGCCAGCACTGCAACTGCCAGTTTCCTACTCCCTTCCAGCTGCAGTGTCACATTGAAAGTGTCCATAATTCCCAGGAGCCCTCTGCAGTCTGTAAAATCTGTGAATTGTCCTTTGAGACAGATCGGGTTCTCTAACAGCACATGAAAGATAATCATAAGCCTGGAGACATGCCCTATGCATGCCAGGTTTGCAGTTACAGATCATCATTCTTTGCAGATGTGGATGCACATTTCAGAGCTTACCATGGTAACATTAAGAATTTACTTTGCCCCTTTTGTCTACAAATTTTTAAAACTGCAACACCATACATATGTCATTATAGACAGCACTAGGAAAAGTTTTCATCAGTGTTCCAAATGTCAGCTACACTTTTTAACTTTTAAAGAGAAAAGACAGCACAAGACCCAGTGTCATCAAATATATAAGAAGCCTCAGCATCTAGAAGGATTACCTCCTGAAACAAGAGTTTTTATTCAGGTATCACTGGAACCCCTTCAACAAGATTGGTGGAAGTGGCATCCATTACTGTGAACACATCTGATTCTGAACCATCACCCCAAATCTAAAAGTAGGAGGTCAAAAAAAAAAAAAACATTAATTCTGCTTTCAATAAGTCTGAAGCAAGTATTTCAGTCAAAGTTAAAAACCCCATTAAAAACAAAAAATTCAAATTATAGAATTATTCAATAATATCAAATATAGGGAAACCAATGTGTAATTTATGTGTTTTTATTTTAAATACATGACGTACAGCTTTGTTTAAATATTGAGATGTTATTTAAAAATATAGTACCTGTTTTTCATATAAGTATTTTAACATGTAAAAATTAAGTGTGCGTGTGTGTGTGTGTGTGTGAGTGTGAGAGAGAGAGAACGAGAGAGGTGGAGAAAGGAAAAGTAACAATGTATTTTGGTATTTCATGTTATTTGCAAGTTTGAAAGCTCTGCTGCTGCTGCTACTGCTGCTGCTAAGTTGCTTCAGTCATGTTCGACTCTGTGCGACCCCATAGACAGCAGCCCACCAGGCTACCCTGTCCCTGTTATTCTCCAGGCAAGAACACTGGAGCGGGTTGCCATTTCCTTTTCCAATGTATAAAAATGAAAAGTGAATGTGAAGTCACTCAGTCGTGCCCAACTCTTAGCAACCCCATGGACTTCAGCCCACCAGGCTCCTCCATCCGTAGGATTTTTCCTGCAAGAGTACTGGAGTGGGGTGCCATTGCCTTCTTCACTATACATGTAATCTGTAGAGTGTTTAGCAATGAAAATTTCAACTCTTTTCATGCCTTGAAGATCTCAGTATTAACTATATAGCCAGATTGGAATGGCTTTGTTATGGTATGGTCCTGTGTGCTGCTGAACTCTGTGAAGTGCCTCTGTTGTGCTGTTCTAAGATAAAATGGTTCCAAAAGCCTGATGTGGAGAAGTTGATGGAGAAACTATGATGTGAGTTTGGACCAGACACGGGATTTAGTTAGTGGAGAGCTGTGGCTTCTTGTCCCAGTTGAGGAAGAGGCATGCATGCACTCCAGGCATGGAGCCAAGGCAGAAGGAACACTGTCTGAGAGTGTCTTTACCTAGCCCAGGGACATCTCAAGGAAGCCAACCATTAAAATGCCTGTTAGGTGAGAGGCACCTGCAAGGATCAAGCAGGACCTGTGTATCATTGACTGCAGTTGGAGAAGCAGAGACAGTTAATAGAATGAGGCCTGGTGCCTGTGGACCTCCTGTTGAGTAATCAAAAGGGGAATTTGATTCATTCCATCTCCTTTCCCATTTGGCTGGCCTTTAGTCAAAGTGAAGTAGCCCTATCAGTCTCCATCACAGTAGTAAAGCAAGTTAAGATTCCCCAAGAAAAAAGCCTTGACATCCAGTTTGATTTGTACTGGACCCATAGTTTTAACTGAAAAGGATCAAACACAGGGAACCTTTTCAGTTTATGAATTGAGCTAAATTTAGTTCTCTTTCCCTTAAGCTACAAAGGAGTTATCTGAGAATAGTAAATGTAGTGGATACAAAGGTGATTAAAGCCTCTATAGAACTTTTCCTTACATTTTCCAGTTACATGTGTCTTACCATAGTTTAAACATGTGACGATTTCAGTTTTGTATCTTATCTTGCCTTGGGCATGAATGTATTAAAGTTAACAGCTAATTCTTTGTTTAATTTCCCATTTTATCAAACTAATACTTGGTTTCTGTCTTACTTGACACAGTCTGATGTGCAGGAATTTTCTCATTTATTTCAGTAATTATCAGGTCATAGAGTTATCATCCTTCCTCTACTGTATCCAACTACCTAGTCTGTGATTATACTTGTGGAAACCTTTTTTCGTGTGATCTCCAAGGGCTCTTTCACAGACCTGTGGTGTACCCTCTAAGTACTGGTTCCTGTGTTTCAGCACACTTGGCTTCCTCTGTGGGTTCCTGGAGTTGAGTCTCCTCCTGGAGTTGAATGCCATACCTTCTCCACTTCTGGCACAGATACCTAGAATCTCTGTGCACCATTCAAGGAACCTGGAATCTTGGCTGTAGACCTATGCCAGGAGAAATCTCTCTGTTTCCTCTTCCTTTCTCCTCCTCTTTGTCTCTCCCCACTTTTTCCCCCCTGCCCCGACCCACCTCCACAATTCATTTAAATCCTCTAAGCTTTCACAAAATGCTAGAAAGTGATCATCACCAAGGGGTTACCATCCCTCTCAGAACAAAAGTGGAAGGACTACAGATGACTAAGCTGTAGTGAGTCTCTTGTCTCCATTTTAGGTAATTTCCTGAGTGTGAATTCAAACACAAGTAAATTGTATTTATTTACTCAATGCTTGATTGATTGGTTTGCACTTTGAATATTTTACTAGGCCTTTCCAGTTAGTTTGCTTGGGCCAAAGCACTTTGCTAAGTGTCAGCTTAAACCGCTTTTAGGTGTATAAAGAGTGTGTGTGTGTGTGTGTGTGTGTGTGTGTGTCTTCTGGTCTCAGGTGAAAACTATGTATAAATGTGCAGACTATTGCATTCTTATCTCCTTTATTCTATTTCTATTGTAAAAATATGAAATGTTTTATTTATATGTTTTTATTGTTGCTTAGGATTATCAACACTGTTACTGTTGTTTGCTCTGTAGTATGCTCCTAAGGAGTACAAGTTGATTTACTGCCAAATGAAAAGTTTCCAGTGATATGGTCCCTGACTACTTCCTCTCTTCCATTCTCTGTCATTCTACTCTACTGTTTTCCCCACTGCTGCCCAGTGTTTGACAACACTGGCCTTGCTTTCCCTAAGCAAATTCCATTTCTTCCCAATCCAAAGACTTTCCAAATTCTCTTCTTCTGGAAATGCTCTTCCCCTAGGCCACCATGGCTTGCTACATCCCTTGTTTGAGCTTCACCAATGCTGTTCAAATCACACAATGAAATCCTCACGCCCCTCCTTTTCCTTCTCCTCCTTAAAGGTACTTTAAGTCTCTACACTCTTCTTCCCTGTCCAGACTAAACTTCCTAGATTTTCACACACAGACACACATACACACAAAACCTGAAAAGAGATAATAACATCAGGGCTTTGCTTCGTAAAATTAACTTGAGCAAGTTTCTGTGCCTGCAGAACAAAGATAGTTAATACTGAGTTGAGTTCTTTCAGGAGCTTCCTCTCTTTTTCTATTGATACCTCTCTATTTTTTTCAAGCAATGACACTTTGTGTTTTTTTACAAATGTATTGAATATCTGTCAAGATGACTATTTTGCTTTGCCTTTGGTGAATTTCCTTGTCTACTTTGCTTGTTCGTTCAGGTAAAATTTATTGTTTTATTAATGTTGCCAAAACATTGTCAGTAAAATTACTATTTATAAAAATAAAATGTTTTTTTAAAAATTATTTCTGCTGTCCATCTTTTTACAAATAACATAGCATTTTTTTGTTTGTTTCTTTTTTTTAAATAATCTTATTGTGTTGTCCAGAAATTCTAAACAGCGATGTGTAAATGGGTTTTCTGGTTCTTAGTACCATCAAAGGCAGTGAGGATATGGCTTAATGAATTTCTGTTTCTCTTTTTAGATTTTAAAGAGAATTGTTTCATTGGATATTTACAACATCTGTTGAGACATTTACTTTTCTTTCTTTCTCCCTTACTTTCCTTTTCTTCCTTTCTTCCCATGGCCGTCTTTCTCTTTCTTTCCTTCCCTTTCTTTTCCCAGGTTTTGGTTTGACTTGACCTTTCCTGAAGCAAAAGTAATTCCACTCAGGGTTGAATATTACCGTCTCAGAATCCCATTCCATGTGTCATTTCTAGTATTGGAATTAACCTCCTCTTCCCCTTATTAGATTGGCTATAGTTGTATCAATGTTTCTGATTTTTTTTTTTTTAAGAAGCAGCTCTTGTTTTATTATCCCAGCAAGTTTTATTTTTGTTGTTTTCTATTTTTGTTTCCATTCATATATACCTTCTACTTTGTTTAGGATTTTTTCTTTATAATCATATACTTTAAAAGCTTTCTTTACAAATTTTATGGAAATATATTTGATTTACAATGTTGTGTTTCAGATGTATATCAGAGTGATTTAATTATGCATAAATATATCTATTTTTTAGGTTATTTTTCATTATAGGTTATTACATGAGGCTATTTCTTTTCTTTCTTTCTTTTTTTTTTTTCTTTAACTAGATGGTTTAGGGCTTGACCTAACTTTATTTAAATAACCTATTTTGTCTGAATCCCAGATGGTTTTATGTATACATTTTTAAAATTAAAATTTCATTCTCTATGATTTTTGGCACATTAATTACAAAAATTTCACTACCTGCAGGCTGAATGTTTTAATTTATAGTTTACTGAGAATTAAGTTTTCCTTGGAGGTCTGAGGGTATGTGTGTATATACACTGGCATGTCTATATACACATCCTTTTCAGATTACTACATTTTTTAAAGATATATAAATGTATTTTAAAAGATATTTTCTGTTTGTACGGTAAAAACACGAAATGTTTTCATTCTAGAAATTTGCTCCCCAAAGGAATATAGTATAAAAAGTAAAAGTATAAAACTATTCCTTTGAGAATAATCCCTACTAACAGAACCTGGAAAAGTTAAACAAATGATGCATAACGCTTCCTAAAGGTGGTAAGAAAAACGTTATTCAAGGTAAGAGTACTACAGCTGAGGTCTTATAATACGGGAGAGAGATTGATTTTAAGTCTGACTCCAGCAGGGACACAGCTGGGATTTATAGCTAAGGAACAGGGTGGGTCCATGTGATAGCAAAGAGAGACTGGGAGACTGAAAAGCAATGAACAACAACAGAGTGGGTGTCAGTGGATGGAAACTTATTAAGACGACCATAAGGGTGCTGGTGGATTCTGGCTCAACTGAGAGGATCATTGCTGAGGCTAGGCAAGACTGATAAGATATTGAAGTGAGTGATAAAGAACTTGATCTGATCTGAGGGTGGTCAGATCAAGGGTGAAGTATGTTTTCTAAACTGAAGTAGCAGAATCTAGCTTAGATTAGACTAAATGGACAGACACCCCGGTATAAAGACATGAACCAAAGTTGGCAGTGCGTTAATGAACTACTGCTGCATAACAAATTATCCCAAAGCAACAGCTTAAAACAATATTATCTCATACTGCTGCTGAAAGTTGGGAATCCAGGAGTAATTCAGTTGAGTGTTCTGGCTCAGGTTTTCATGAGATTTTTGTCATCTGAAACCTTGACATGGGCTGGTGGATTTCCTTCCAAGATGGCTTACTCACATAGCTGTTGAAACCAGTTTCCTTGCTGGCTATTGGGAGAAAGCCTCAGTTCTTTCACATGGGCCCCTGGGCTACCTGAGTGTTCTCAAGATATGACTAAGCTGGCTTCTAGAGTGAGTGATCCAAGAGGATGAGCAAGGAGGCTGCAGTGCCTTTTATGACCTACAAAGGCATAGTCAGACACTTCATTTTCATTTCTACAATATTCTAACATTAGAAATGAGCCACTAAGTCCAGCCAACATGTAAAGGGGAGTATAAGGTCCACCCTTGAAGGAAAGGACTTGTGGACATACTTTAAAACCCATGGCCACAAATTGTTTACATACTTGTATGTCCAAAATGCATTTTCCTGCAAATGCTTTCAAATAATTTATCCATTATAGCATTAACTTGAAGTTCAGGACCTTGTCATCTAAGTCAGGTCCAGATATGGACCAGGGTGCACTTGGGCACTATCTCAAGTGTTCAGTCACTCAGTTGTGTGCTACTCTTTGCGACCCGATGGACTGCCGCACGCCAGGGTTTCCTGTCCACCATCAACTCCAGAGGCGTGCTCCAACTCAAGTCCATTGAGTTGGTGATGCCATCCAACCATCTCATCCTCTGCCGTCCCCTTCTCCGGCCTTCAATCTTTCCCACGTCAGGGACTTTTCCAATGCGTCACTTCTTCGCATCAGGTAGCTAAAGTATTGGAGCTGCAGCTTCAGCATCAGTCCTTCCAATGAATATGCAGGAATGCTTTACTTTAGGATTGACTGGTCTGATCTCCTTGCAGTCCATGAGACTCTCAAGTCATCTCTAACACATCAGTTCAAATTATAAAAGTGTAGTTCCTGTAGACCTGATGATCTGTGAGCAAAAGAGATGAGTTGATCTGCTCATTTCACAGCCAACATACAATGCTAGGTCAGGCATAGATAACCTTCATAGACACTCCTGTTCCAGAAAGGGGAGGGGAGATAGGAGTCAACAGTAGCAGTTCTGAAATCCCACAGGTTCTTGTTGGCAGTCCTTTGATTAGGATTTAAGGCCTGGAAACTTCCTAGGCTTCAGTCTCTGAATTTTTAATTCTGCCCTCTGACATGATTCCATTGCATGAAAGGTGGATAGTATATGGTTACAGTGAAACAGTCTCCCTAGCCTACTTTCTGCTTGTCGAAGGTAGAAATCCAGAGGTCTCTTATTTTGTACTATTGCTGGTCCTTTCAGTCCAATCTGAACTTAAATATGTTATTTTAAAAACTTGGTGTGTCTCCTGATAGTCTTACTGGTTTTCATGGCAAAGCACCCCACTCCAAAGCCACCATCACACATGTCTTCATAATAAGGCCTAGTCTGTCTTGGTTTTCTGCTGAGATAGCTGAGGGATAACACCCTGAAACCTGGTAGAAGTCTTATTGTGTGACTGAAATGATCTCTGAGTGACACCCCTAAACTCTTTGGAGGGCATTGGCCTGCCTAAATAATGCCATGAAGCATCCCTTTCCAGCTTTCTGAGGCTTAACAAAGAATTTTACAGTCACACTTATCTTTATACCACCTTTATTAAAAATAAATAAAGGAATAAGAATTGATGTATAGGTGCTATAAAATGTTATGTTTAGACCACCTTATCTCAATGCCCTGGATAGAACCTTGCTTGAGAGCCATTAATTTTAGCATCCTCTGTCATGTTAAAAGACTAGAAAATTTCCAATTCAGGAAGTTTTGTCTTATTTTTTAATAGTCTTTCTCTTAAATATATATTTTTTTAATTTCCCTTTATATTTTACTATAGGCAGCAAGAAGAAATCAGGAAGCACTTTTGGCTGTTTGGCTGGAAATCTCCTTAGCTAGATATCTCAATTAATTAAGTACAGTTTCTCCTTCCTGGTACATTTTCTGCTTTTCACAAACTGCAGATGTAGTGGACTTTTCTCTGCACACTCCCCGGGCTCTTTTTTCCTGCCACTACTTTCTGCCACACATCCTGGGTGCACCCCTGTGATCCCACTTAGAACGTGTTTGCTCAGTGAGATAAAGGGGATCGAATCCCTGGCTTCAGTGCTTCTGCTGGCCAGAGTTTATGTACCTTTCTCTAAGATCTTCATGTTTTTGCTATCCAACTTCCATCACCTGGCTAGGTCAATTCTGGAAGCTCATACTCACAAGCATACTGGCAGGGACTTCTATGCGCATGTGAGCACACACATGTACGTGTACACAGTAACATCCCTGAGAGGAAACTTGCACACGTGCAGAATTACAAGCTTTCTTCTCTAGGAATATGAATTTTGGTAAGCACCTTTGTACTCACAACGAAAAAGTAACTTTCTTTGTCCTGGTTGTTTCCTTTCACTTGTTAATTAATCATGTCACCTTGCACTTCTAACTCTGTGCTGCTACGGCTGCTAAGTCACTTCAGTCAAGTCTGAGTCTATGTGACCCCATAGATGGCAGCCCACCAGGCTCCCCCGTCCGGGGGATTCTCCAGGCAAGAACACTGGAGTGGGTTGCCATTTCCTTCTCCAACGCATGAAAGTGAAAAGTGAGAGGGAAGTCGCTTAATCATGTCCGACTCTTCGCGACCCCTGCATAGGACTGCAGCCTCTCAGGCTCCTCTGTCTATGGGAATTGCCAGGCAAGAGTACTGGAGTGGGGTACCATTGCCTTCTCCATCTAACTCTGTGACTTATCCTCAAAGGTTACAAAATCTTGGCATTTGCTAGTGACACGGACTGACCTGCAGAGCAGCGAGCGGGTTGGAAGCACTCGCCATGAACAGCTGTATGACATGCGCTTGCGTTCTGCATTCTCCCATCACCTTGGACAGCTTCACAGTACCAGTCATATTGGTCTGATCCATGTGGGGACAGAAAACAAGGACCTTTGGGCTCAGGTGACTCGGAGAAGCTCTCTCTCGGTGTGCACCTATCTAGGTCATTCCTTGTCAATGTTGTGTCCCTCTTGCTAGCCTACAACCCTTTATGGCCAACAACATTCTGAGTGAGGCCTTCTGTTCTTTCTCTCCGTGTAGCTTTCTGTGTGCTCCTGTCTACATGTGCCCCCAAGTGCTAACTCCATGTAGCAGGAAAAGGCCAAAGAGCCTCCAAGAGCCCCAAGAGACTGTGATAGGCCTGGGTCTTATCCAATGTTGTGAGAAAGGTGCACATGGATACAGGGTCTCTTCAGATACAAAGATTGGAACCTGAGGCCATAAAGGTAAGGTGGCATCCCTACACGTCCTCCCTTCTGTTTAACAGTACCCATGAACACGGAGTCCCCGAACAGATGATGCCCTGCAAAACTTTCCCTTTCTGGGCCCACAGCTCATGCCTCCCTTGGGCAGAAAGCAGCTTTTCTAGCTCAAAGGCACCAAGAGGGCTTGAACCACCCAGGCCACAGTGATTTGCTAAATGTCAAGACTGTCTTTCAGTTGCTCTCATTAGGCCCAGGTAGGACTCCCTACAGACACGCATCTCTGCTTGCCTACACAGCCCACATGCCAAGGAAGCCAGCCCCAAGTTGGGCCCAGGAGTGTCCAAGATGGTCACCTGGAATGCAGCTTCCCTCTGAGTGTCACCTGGTTTCAGATCCCCTATGACTAAATCAGAGATTTTGCTTCATCGAGACTGCTCAAATTCTCTCAAATGCAGATGCACACTTTTGCCCCTCAGGCCCCCAAAGCCAGTGGCAAGACCCCAGAGGAAAGAAGGAATTCTCGTCAGGACTTTCAGCATGCACCATGGGGTATCTTTGGCAGGACGGCTATTGCCTAGACCCTGGACCCTGAAAACCAGCAGGCCCCGAACTGCCCCCAGGGGCTTCCCTGTCTCCCACTCTCCTGAGGTCCTTTGGGACATGCAATTACTCCTTACTCACTCCGTTCCCTCCCTCATAGGCTCATCCGGGCAGAGGGTCAAACACGTACAACCACCTGTGATTTCCTCGCCTTTCTGCACTGCCAGGGAGGCAGGCTGGAAGTGCCTGGAGGCATGCCACACTCACATCCTGTCTCTCCTAGGATGCCTGTGGGTTTGCAGGTACAGCTTACTTTAGCATGTCTCCCGTTTTGTGTCACAGTGTGTGCCACCCTCAGGGAGGGAGTGTGCTGGCTGAAGGGCTGCTCCTGGGCAGCACTGGCCCAGGACCTTTCCAGTTCTCCCTCTCACATGTGTGGAACAAGTCTCCAGTGCAGCAGGAAATCTTAGCCTCCTCACCATTCTGGGTCTTGCCATAGCCACATCCACCATTTCAACAGGCCAGCAGTGTTCCCCCAGACTCAGGGATCCATAGGCAGTGGTTTCAAAGTCCCACCCCACCTGATATGCCCTGAGTGAACCCTCAGACCATGAATCCCTTTTCCCAGTCCAAACACACACAACAACACAGTAGAAATGGTGAGTGTGTTTTGTGTTTGGTCTAATTGCAGATATCTGGAGCCATGGACGGGAGTTACCACTGGCCATCCTTTCTTCATTCCCATCCTGGACAGGGTCAGTGCAGAGATACGGAACAAACCACCTTCAGACTGGGAACGCCTCGTGCCTCCTCTTCTGGTTACTCAGCACCTCCTTTCCTGTCGCCTTCATCTCTGCATCTGCCCTGGGCTGGATACACAAA
Source organism: Bos taurus (assembly GCF_002263795.3). Taxonomy (NCBI): domain Eukaryota; kingdom Metazoa; phylum Chordata; class Mammalia; order Artiodactyla; family Bovidae; genus Bos; species Bos taurus. Next base: position 29,048,906 of record NC_082638.1, read on the forward strand.
AACACACACATAAACACAGCCAACACAAGCACATGTGTGTATACACACATGCTTGGCATGGGGACACAAATGCAAACAGGGAATGCAGGTGTTTCAGGAGCTGAAGACGCCCATGTCCAGCAATGTCAGAGATGGTGTCAGTCGGCATCATGTCCTGCCTTTGGGGCTCCCTGTCCACCTCTTCCCAAATTCATCCGATTTTCCCAAGGCAGCCTGAAGCCACTTCGAGCACAGCATGTGTGGTGGTGGTGGTGAGATCTGAGTGGTGAATGTGGAAATTCACCCAAGATCCCAAAGTCAGCACACAGGTGCATTGGGACCACTGAGAGGATGCCCTTTCAATGATAGGCCATTGCAGGGTAAGGGGCGGGAGTGAAGGGCCCAGTTAATCTCAAACTCAGTGAGCAGCAGGAGGCTGGAGGATGGCAGGACCCAGGGACGGATGATTCTGACACAGACCCTTAATTCACCCTTCCTCTAGGCCTCTAGAGGAATAGGGTATCACCTAGGTATCACCTAGGACTCTCGAGCTGCAACTATAGCTGACTTGAGGGAGACTTACTTCACTCACAGACACACCGAGTCCCCCATGCCCCCAGTCTCAGCAAGTCACCTGCTACATGCATAACCCAAATGCCGGCTCTGCAGCCAGCTTGCATGAGCCTGAGCATCCCATTTGGGAAAGGATAGTGTCCCGGCTACGATAAGGCTGTCCCTCAGGGCCTACCTCCAGACCCCCTCACTACATGTGTTTCTGTCAGTTATCTCTGATGGAAGAACCTTCCTCCCTGAGGTAGTACTTCAGGGGATCATCCCACACGTCATTGCTGATGAGCTGCTGGCAACCCGAGCAAGGTCAACCCAGGGCTGACCAGGCCCCGAACCTTCCCATGAGCAGCCAAGAACTCCACCATCAATCATCAACTTTGTGCAGGCCCAAAGCAACCCCACATCAGCAATCCTGTTCGATTCTGGGCCATTGTGGCCTGAAAGCCAGTTGAGAAAATTAAGGCTCCTGGTGTCTAGACTGTGGCTGGGGGATCCCCATTCAAAGTCCCAGAACCAGTGGACTGGAGTGGAATGACATGCCCTGTACCCTGCAGAAAGACAGGGGAGACTGGGGAGGACTCCACAGGTGGAGCATCTACATGCTTGCACACCCACATTCATCACCCTGGGAGCCACGTTTTACCGGTGATGTCAAGGTAATACTCCTTAATGATCATGGTGTTCAAGAAGTAGGAGTTGTTCTGAAAGGAAAAGACCAGCTTGCAGGGGGACTGCAGATGGTTCCACACCTGCACCTGCCAGGATAGGGAGGAGGGAAAAGGTGCAAACTTCTAGGGGCCTCAGCTTGCCTCCCAGGCAGGCATTAACAGCTTCCACGACGCCTCTCTAAAGTCTCACAGTGCAGCAACATGGCTAACAGGATCCTCCCACTCCCTGCCAGGTCCCATACCCACCCTTCCTCAGTCTCCCTCACTGACGTTCAAGTCTATCATGTAGCGGAGAAAGTCTTGATCTTGGTTGCTGATCATGATGGAAACTTGAGGGTGGCTAATATTCTGCTTTAGGTCAAGAAGCCATTCAGGGAGCTACATGCCAGGCCAAAAAGAGCCAGGAGCATCAGTCCTCGTCTGGGGTGAAACAAGGATACTGGAAAAGGCATCTGCAAGGAGCTGGGTACTGCCTGTTACCTGGCCACCACTGATGTCATCAGGCTTTGCCATACCATCAGACAGGCTCATGGCTCTGGGCCCCTTGTTGTGGTGTGCATCTGAGGTGGTCTGCATTCTCCAAGCAGGGGCTATTTCTGACCACTACTGTTCTCCTCCAGACCTGTGTATGCTGGGTAGTGGCATGTCACTGCTTACATGGTCAGATTTGCAGTCCTGTGACAATCCGTGTTTGAAAGCAAAGGGGTTGTGTGTGTGTGTGTGTGTGTGTGTGTGTGTGTGTGTGTGTACGTGTGTATGTATGTGTGTTTGTGTTGTGTGTTTGCATATGAATGACTCACATGTCTCAGCTATATGCCAGGATCACCCGCATTTACAGCAATAACTGTGTGCCGATGCTGCTCTGGTGTACCATCTCTGGTCATTCCTGACTTGGAGGCCTCAGATGCTGCTCCTCCTCAGATGCAGGCCTGAAGGAGACACTCAAAGGTATGGCTGCAACGTGTACATATGTAGCCCTGCCCGGATCCTACTCGGCTGGGCCTTTGGAGCTTGCCAATTGCCCAGGACCACATTTCTTTCAGGGGCCTCCAGTGCCCTTCCTGTGCCCTCGCCCCTCCCCCTCCTCCTGCTCCTGCCCCATCTCCTCCTTCTCATGAGCAGTGGACCCAAAGGAGCAGCAGAAAGGATACAGTTTTGGCTCAGAAGCCAGGGATGCCCTGGATGATGGCACTTCCCCAAGCCAAGTGATGCTTCCTCCTCTGATGGTAGGCCCTGTGGTTTTGCTCACACTCAGAGCTCAGTTCCACCTGCAGGGCGGCCAGTGCCTCCAGGACGTCTAGCACTTGGTGCTCACTCGGGCCTCCCGGCCTGTCCTGGCCTTGCTCCTTTACCGTCTTCTCCTCCAGCTCTTGGGAGGACCACTGTTCCCACTGCTCATCTGCCACAGCTTCCACCTCTTCCATGATGTCTTCTGCAAGCAGCTGGAACTTCCACCCGATACCTGCCACGTCTCTGTCCACCAGGGTCTCGCTGTCTTGCACTGCCTCCACCCTAGAGAGGATGGCTTCTTCACCTGGCGTGACAACTGGTGGTTGCAAGGTTCCAGCTGCACACAGCATCAGGACGGCAGATCCAGGGATGAGGGGTGGGGGTTTCTTCCTGAGTACTGGGGCTCACAGCTAAGAAGGTCGGGGGTTCCAGGACACTCCCGCCTTCCTTTGATTGCCTCTCACGCTCCTCTTGGCCCAAGCTGGGGCAGATGTGAAGGGACACGATATAACAGCACAGACAATGGTGCATAATGGCGGCCCAGGCTGCAGTAAACCTGTGGGACCCACTAGCTCTTTGGGGGTGGGGAGTGAGGGGGATCGTCGGGAGGCGGGGATTGGTGTGTTGGGGATGGCGTGAGGCCAAGGAAAGGGGTGCCGCACAGCCCAGGCCAGGGTGAACGGGCCCTGGGACATCAGCGGAAAACAGGCAGGAGCCTAGGCTGTGAGCCACGCACAGGCTCCTTGCCCAAATCTAGACCAAAGGCGGAGAGGGTAGTGGGCGGCACCCTTATGGACATGCCCCTAGACCGGAGGGCATCTTCCGCGGTTCCTGTGCTCTGGTGCCCCGACGTGGCCAGATTCTGCCCCAGGAATGTAGAGGGTTTTGCATATGGCTGGGGTAGCCCCAGGCGCTGTCATTGACCTGGCTCTGGAAATTCCAACCACGGGTTCATGCTCCGCAATCCAAACAATACACTCCTGTGTCCCCCAGAACCGGCAATAACTGGGAGCTCTCCCCGACTATCCCAAGGATATGCAGGGGTGCCAAATGGCTGGATACTTTTCTTCATGGGACAGGGAGCCTGTTGCTGTCCTGATGCTAGGGGAGTAGGGAAAAAACCCCAAATTTGCTACAGTTGATCTTCACTGTTCAGGGAGACCAGAGCCTTAGGGTGCAGAGCTCACTCTTTGTCTCTCTATCTTTGCTTCCGGCATAGCACTGTTTGGGGCAATCCTTCTCTATGTGTACCAGGGGCTGATGTCTGTGTGTCTCTGTCTCTCTAAGTAGTGTTGTTGCCGTCTGCCACTCTCTGGACAGCAGCTCTCAGAAAAGACGCTTATCCTTTGCAAGCCCTTCGCGTCCTGAGTGAGTTGCAGCAATGGGAGATTAGACGGTTTTAGTCCACACGTTCGGAGAGAGCTTTCTCAACCTTGAGAGCCAACAGTGGGCGGTCACTGCTGAACTGCAGAATTGGACGTGCGACCCTCCCTCCCTCGCCGGACAGATGTGAACACTGCACAGGCCTGAGGTGGCTTGGCCACACTTTGCACAGAGGGAGCAATGGGGCCCGCTCTGCTGGCATGAGGGAACTCCCTGAACCTTGTTCGAATGCCTGCCAGGAAGACTCTAAAGACAGTTCCCCTTAAGTTCCATGACTCACCGGTGTCGGAGACATGCATGTCTGCCATTTACCCTATTGAGGCCCTTTCAAAGTGGCACTGTTCTCCATGTGAGAACACATCCCAGCCTGCCCTGTCACCCAAGCCTGTGGGGCCTGGAGCAGCAAGAGGACCAAGCTAAGCCAGCCATCCTATAGTCCTGATATATGATACATGCATTCTACAAAGAGCTTGAACACGGGCAGGACCCACCTGATTCAGTGCAAGGACTGAGATGTGGGCTCAAGAGTGTTTGTTGGGGGCTTGAACAAAGGCAGGACCCAGCCTGGTTCATTGGAGCGACTGAGATGTGGCCTCAGGAGTGTCTGTCTGGATGAACAAGGGGTGGATCCAGCCGCAATCAGTGCAGGGACCGAGATGTGGGCTCAGGAGTGTTTTTCGGGTGCTTGAACAAGGGCAGGACCCGGCCTGGTTCAGAGAAGGGACCCAGATATGGGCTCAGGAGTATTTCCCATGGATTTCAGCAAGTGCTGGACCTAGCCTAGTTCAGTGTAGGGAACGAGATCAGCCTGAGAGTCAAATGCACGCCAAGGAGTGTTTGTCAGGGTCTTGAACATATGTAGGACCCAGCCTAGTCCAGTTCAGGGGCAAAAAATGGAGTCAGGAGTGTTTGTCTGGGCTTGAATATGGGCAGGACCCAGCCGCTATCAGTGCAGGAACCAAGATGTGGTCTTAGGAGTGTTTGTCGTGGTTGATATGGGCAGGAACCAGCCTGGTTTGGTGCAGGAACCGGGATGTTGGCTCAGCAGTATTTGTCATGGCTTGAACTTTGGAGGGACCCACCCTGGTTCAGGGCAGCGAGTGAGATGCAGGCTCAGTAGTGTTTCCTGGGGGATTGAACAAGGGGAGCACACACCTTAATTCAGGGTCAGGGAGCAATTTGTGGGCTCAGGATTGCTTGCTGGGGCTTAAATAAGACCAAAAACCAGCCTTTGAGTCAGATGCAGGCCCAGAACAGTTGGTCAGGGACTTGAATATGTGCAGTTCCTGGCCTGGTTCAGTGAAGTTTCTGATGTGTGGGCTCAGGAGTGTTTGTCAGGGGTTTCAACAAGGGCAGGACCCAGCCTGCCTCAGTGCAGGGACCAGGATGTGGGTTCAGGAGCATTTGCAGGGGACTTCTGCAAGTGCTGAACCCAGCCTATTTCAGTGCAGGGAACAAGATATTGGCACAGGAGTGTTTGTAAGGGTCTTGAACAAGTGTGTGGATCACAGTAAAGTGTGGGAAATTCTGAAAGAGATGGGAATACCAGACCACCTGATCTGCCTCTTGAGAAATTTGTATGCAGGTCAGGAAGCAAGAGTTAGAACTGGACATGGAACAACAGACTCATTTCAAATAGGAAAAGGAATACCCCAAAGCTGTATATTGTCACACTGTTTATTTAACTTACATGCAGAATACATCATGAGAAACGCTGGACTGGAAGAAACACAAGCTGGAATCAAGATTGCCGGGAGAAATATTAATAACCTCAGATATGCAGATGACACCACACTTATGGCAGAAAGTGAAGAGGAACTGAAAAGCCTCTTGATGAAAGTGAAAGTGGAGAGTGAAAAAATTGGCTTAAAGTTCATCATTCAGAAAATAAAGATCATGGCCTCCAATCCCATCACTTCATGGGAAATAGATGAAGAAATAGTGGAAAAAGAGGCAAACATTATTTTTCTGGGCTCCAAATCACTGCAGATGGTGACTGCAGCCATGAAGTTAAAAGATGCTTACTCCTTGGAAGTAAAGTTATGACCAACCTAGATAGCATATTCAAAATCAGTCTAGTCAAGGCTATGGTTTCTTCTGTAGTCATGTATAGTTGTTAGAGTTGGACTGTGAAGAAGGCTGAGCACCTAAGGATTGATGCTTTTGAACTTTGGTGTTGGAGAAGACTCTTGAGAGTTCCTTGGACTGCAAGGAGATCCAACCAGTCCATTCTGAAGGAAATCAGCCCTGGGATTTCTTTGGAAGAATGATGCTAAAGCTGAAACTCCAGTCCTTTGGCCACCTCATGCGAAGAGTTGACTCATTGGAAAAGACTCTGATGCTTGGAGGGATTGGGGGCAGGAGGAGAAGGGGACCACAGAGGATGAGATGGCTGGATGGCATCATTGACTCGATGGACGTGAGTCTCAGTGAACTCCTGGAGTTGGTGTTCGACAGGGAGGCCTGGCGTGCTGAGATTCATGGGGTCGCAAAGAGCCAGACATGACTGAGCGACTGATCTAATCTTAACAAGTGTAGGACTCAGCCAAGTTCAGTGTAGGGAGCGAGATGTGGGCTCAGAAGTGTTTGTCAGGGCTTCAACATGGGCAGGACCCACCTGCTTCAGTGCAGGGACCGAAATGTGGCTTCAAGAGCATTTATCAAAGTCTTGAACAAGGGAAGGAACAAGGCGGCTTCAAGGCAGGGCGTGAGATGCGGGTACAGGAGTGTTTCCAGGGGGATTGAAAAAGGGGAGGACACACCTTAGTTCAGGGGCAGGCAGCGAGTTGTCAGCTCAGGATGGTTTTGTGGGGGCTTGAACAAAGTAGAAACCATTCTAGTTCAGTGCAGGGATGGAGATGTTGGCTCAGGAGTGTTTGTCAGGGATTTGAATGAGGGCAGGGACCAGCGTACTTCAGTGCAGTGAATGAGATATGGGCTCGTAGTGTTTCCTGGGATATTGGTCAAGGGGAGGACACACCTTACTTCAGTGGCAGGGAGAGAGTTTTCGGCTCAGGATTGTTTGCCGGGGCTTGAACAAAGGCAGGAACTATCCTGGTTCAGTGCAGGAACCAAGATGTTGGCTCAGGAGTAGTTTGTCAGGGTCTTGAACAAGTGCAGGACACAGCCCAGTTCAGTGCAGGGATGGTGGTGGAGGCTCAAGAGTGTTTGTCGGGGAGGTTGAACAAGGGCTTGACCCAGCCTATTTTAGTGCAGGTACTGAGATGTGGGCTTAGGAGTTTTTGTCAGGGATTTCGACAAGGTCTGGACCCAGCCTGGTTCAGTGCAGTTCGTGAGATGAGGGCTTAGTAGTGTTTCTGGGGGTTTGAACAAGGGAAGGACTCACCTTAGTTCAGGGGCAAGGAGCGAGTCGTCGGCTCAGGATTGTTTGTCAGGGCTTGAACAGAGGCAGAAACCATCCTGATTCAGTGCAGGGATGGAGATGTTGACTCAGGAGTTTTTGTCAGGGAGTTGAACATGGGCAGGACCCAGCCTAGTTCAGTGCATGGACTGCGATGCATGCTCAGGACTGTTTGTTGAGGGTTTGAACAAGGGCAGGACCCAGCCTAGTTCAGTACAGTGACCGAGATGCAGGCTCAGGAGTGTTTGTCGTGGGTTTGAACAAGGGCAGGACCCAGCCTAGTTCAGTGCTGAGACCGAGATGTGGCCTCAGGAGTATGTGTAGGGGGATCGAACAATGACAGGACCTAGACTCGTTCAGTCGGAGAAGTCAATGGCACCCCACTTCAGTACTCTTTCCTGGAAAATCCCATAGATGGAGGAGCCTGGTGGGCTACAGTCCACAGGGTCACTAAGAGTTGGACACGACTGACCGACTTCACTTTCACTCTCATTCTTGGAAAAGGAAATGTCAACCGACTCTAGTGTTCTTGTCTTGAGAATCTCAGGGATGGGGGAGCCTGGTGGGCTGCCATATATGGGGTCGCACAGAGTCGGACACAACTGAAGAGACTTAGCAGTGGTAGCAGCAGACTCGTTCAGTGCAGTGACCGAGATGTTGGCTCAGGAGTGTTTGTCAGGGTCTTGAACAAGTGTAGGACCCAGCCTAGTTCATTGTAGTGAGTGATATGTGGGCTCAGGAGTATTTGTCGTGGCTTGAACATGGGCAAGAACCCATCTGCTTCAGTGCAGGGACTGACATGTGGGTTCCAGAGTATTTGTCAGGGTCTTGAACAAGGGTAGGACCCAGGCGGCTTCAGTGCCGGGAGTGATATGTGGGATCAGGGGTGTTTCCTGGGGGGCAGAGAGTTGAACAAGGGGAGGACACACCTTAGTTCAGGGGCAGGGAGCTAGGTGTCGGCTCAGGATTGTTTGCCAGGGGGCTTGAACATGGACAGTGCATGGACAGAGATGTTGGCTCTGGAATGTTTGTCGGGAGTTTGAACAGGGGCAGGACCCAGCCTAGTTCAGTGCAGGGACTGAGATGCAGGCTCAGGAGTGTTTGTCAGGGTCTTCAACAAGGGCAGGACCCAGACTGCTTTTGTGCAGGGACCGAGATGTGGGTTGAGGAGTATGTGTTGGGGGATCTAACAAGGGCATGATCTAGACTGGTTCAGTGCTGGGGATGTGATATGGACACAAGAGTGTTTGTTGGGGTCTTAAACAAGGGCAGGACCCAGCCTAGTTTAGTGCAGGGACTGAGATGTGCGCTCAGCAGTATGTGTTGGTGGATCTAACAAGGGCATGACCTAGACTGTTTCAGTGCACGAACTAAGACGTAGGTTCAGGAGTATTTATCGGGGTCTCAGAGCAGGGAGTGAGATGAGGGATCAGGAGTGTTTTCTGGGGGATTGAACAAGGGCAGGACAGACCTAATTTCAGGGGCAGGGAGCGAGTTGTGGGCTCACGGTTGTTTGCCGGAGGCTTGAACAAAAGGCAGGACTCAGCCTGCTTCAGTGCGGGGACTGAAATGTGGGCTCAGGTGTATGTGTTGGGGGATCTAACAAGGGCAAGACATAGACTGGATCTTGTGCAGGGCATGAGATTCAAGTGTAGGACCGAGCCTAGTTCAGTGCAGTGACTGAGAGGTTGGCTCAGGAGCATTTGTCAGGGCTTGAACATGGGAAGGACCAACCTGCTTCAGGGCAGGGCCCGAGATGTTGGTTCAGAGGTATGTGTCGGGGGACTAACTAAGGAAGAACCTAGACTGGTTCAGTGCAGTGACCGAGATGTGGACTCCTGAGTATTTTCCAGGGGTTTGAGCAACTGCTGGACCCAGCCTAGTTCAGTGCAGTGACAGAGATGTGGGCTCAGGAGTGTTTCTCACGGTTTGAACATGGGAAGGATACAGCCTGCTATTGTGCAGGGACCAAGACTTGGGCTCAGGACTGCACTGGAAAAAGGTGATTCCATTACTAATGAGTGTAATGCCTATGTATAACAATTAGGTGTAACTAGTCCATTGTGCCATTTAGGAGCACCTCAAGATGCAAGGCAAATGCAAGGAAGTAGGAAAGGGGGAATTAACAGTACCACAATTATAATGGGGGACTTTAATACCCCACTCACACCTATGGATACATCAACTGAAAAGAAAATTAGCAAAGAATCATGAGCTATAAATGTACTTGTGTGTGTTATCTGCCTTTACACTTACTGTAGTGCCTCTAGTATGGCAGGAGGAGATACTATATAGTTGGCCATATTTAGTAGTGTCAGGAAGTTACCTAGAACAATTGGTAGAGTTGGGAAATTGATAGAAAAGTCCTAACACAAAGACGTACCTTCTAACTAGTGCTATCTTCCTTTTTCTTAAGTGGAGAAGTACTCACCAAGAAAGTGAAATCCCAGATATCAGGTTATATGATCTCATAATTGGAATTTTCCTAAGATAGCAGTCTACATGCATATAAGTGAGTCCTGGCTCGAGCCCCGTTAATTATGCTAAATGTTAGAACATGTCTGATAGAACACATCTCCGACAAGTCTCACACACCCTCCCTAAATTAATATCTCTTGAATTTCTAAGCTATGACTCTCTACTTGGTATAGTATCATAGGCTGAGGCTTTAAGGTTGTAAAAGCTCATAAAGGACAGAGACCACATTAATTTATTACATTTGGAAATATCTCCTCAAGGCCTGCAGCCAGGTCTGGAGCAGCTGCCATCACCCTAAATGTCCAGAAGCTAGATCTGAAATCTGCCCTTCATTCTCCTCTCCAACTTCCTCCATCTTATCACCAACCTGTGGTGTTGTCTGTCCCTTGCCCTGGAAAGATACTTTGTTCTTACAGTCTTCATCATCTTCCGTGGGTGCCTACCCATTGCCTATATTTCATACTGTCTGCTGATTGAATGAACACAATTTATGAATGGAAAGCAGAGGCTGAAGACAGGCCTGCACAGAAGCTTCTGAAGTTACCTAGTGGGAATCTGCATTGACATGTGGCTACGTTGAGTGTTATTAGTGACTTGAATCCTGTTCACTTGGGCATCTGGGAAATGCACATTTTCAGTCTGAAACTGGCACAAAAGGCTTTTTTTTATTATTTCATTTTTGTGTACACCTTCTCTATAGTGTCCTATACCTGGTACTGTTACCTCCAAATATTCCCAGTTGAATGTGTCTTGGGCCTGATATGCACATATTCTGTCTTTTAGGCTTGGCTAAGATGGGAGGTTAAGAGGTCTTGTTGACACAATTTCTCAAATTGGTAGAGGACTTACAATCTACAATCTTTATCCATTACCAGGACATGTCCTTTGAAGGGCTGCAGGTGTTAACAATGAACTTGCCTGGACCCGTGCTTTTGTGGCCCTAATGGCCCTTCATAGAACTGAGGACCATTTGATTATCCTTAGGCACTTCAGTTTGGACTGGATTTTATCCTTTTGTTTGTTTTTTAAGCAGATGTATACTTTGCAAGCTAGAATTGGTCTTGTGGGGTTCTCACAAATTCAGAGGACTGGCAGTAAGACTGGTGGCCATAGATGAGAATTTTTGCCATGGAAAAGGTGACCTCATCACACCTGCAAACCCTCTGTGGGAAAGGCCCAGGTGGCTCCAACCATTTACAGGAGACCTTGTGATCCTGTAAGCTCCCCAATGGCTAGTGCAGCCTATTGTCTTGGTTAGGGAAGGTTAATGAAGGCATGATTACCATAATGTGCTTGCTTTGTGTCATCACTAAAGTAATAGGCAGAAATTGTTTTAGATAACATCCATTTGCAATGACCATTCCTCAGGATTGGTGAGGTCCCATCGTCAGGATTCAATTGATGGGTAAGAGAGTTCTTTACCATTTTCATTTTGCTGAGAACCTAAGTAAGTACGGTGAGTATCATTAAGTACTTAGTCCAGTCCGACTTCTGACCCCATGGATTGCAGCATGCCAGGCTTCCCTGTCAATCACCAACTCATAGAGCCTGCTCAAACCCATAACCACTGATTCCATGATGCCACCAAGCATTTCATCTTCTGTCGTCACCCTCTCCTCCAGACTTCAATCTTTCTCAGCATCAGGTTCTTTCCCAATGAGTCAGCCTTTCATTTCAGGTGGCTAAAATATCCAGGATCCAGTTTCAGCATCAGCCCTTACAATCAATATTCTGAACTGATTTCCTTTAGAATTGACTCCTTTCATTTCCTTGCAGTCCAAGGGACTCTCAAGTGTTTTCTCTAACACCACATATCAAGAGCATCGATTCCTTGGAGGTCAAGATTCTTTAGGTCCAATTCTCATCTCTGTACATAGCTTTGATGAGACTGACCTTTGTCTGCTTTATAATGTGCCGTCTAGCCTGGTTGTAACTTTTCTTCTAAGCAGAAAGCATATTTTAATTTCCTGAACAGAGTCACCATCTTCAGTGATTTTGGAACCTGCTCCCCCCAAATAAAGTTTCTCAGTGTTTCCGTTGGTTCCCCATCTTTATGCCATGAAGTGATGGGACTAGATGCCATGAATCTCATTTTGAATGTTGAGTTTTAAGTCACCTGAATCACTCTCCTCTTTTACTTTCCTCAAGATACTCTGTAGTTCTTTCCGTGTTCTGCTACATGAATCATGCCATCTGCATATCTGATGTTATTAATATTTCTCCCAGAAAACTTGATCCCAAACCCTGTTTCATTCAGTCTGGCATTTTGTGTGATGAACTCTTCATGTAAGTTCAATAAAGAGGTTGACAGTACACCTTGAAATATTCCTTTCCCAACTCAGAACCTGTCTGTTGTTCCATTTCCTTTTCTGACTGTTACTTCTTGAACTGCATACAGATTTATCAGGAGGCATATAACATACTCTAGTAGTCCCATGTTTAGAAGAATTTAAAATGTTTTGTTGTGATCTACACAAACAAGACTTTGGCATAGCCAAAAAGGAGTAGATGTTTTCTGGTGTTCTCTTGCTTTTTTGATAACCCAACGTGTGTTGGTAATTTGATCTCAGGTTCTTCTGACCTTTCTAAATCGAGCTTGAACATCTGGAAGCTCATGGTTCACATTCTATTGAAGCCTGGCTTTGGGAATTTTGAGCAATACTTTGCGAATGTGTGAGATGAGTGCAGTTAAGCAGTAGTTTGCACATTCGATGGATTGCCTTTTATTGTGGTTGGAATGAAAACTGAACTTTTCCAGTCATCTGGTCACAGCTGTGTCTTCCAAATCTGCTGGCATATGGAGGGCAGCACACTCACAACATCATCTTTTAGAATGTGAAAGAGCTCAACTGAATTCCATCACCTCCATGAGCTTTGTTTATAGTTATGCTTCTAAAGTCTGACTTGACTTTGCATTCCAGGACGTCTGGCTCTAGGTGAGTGATCACACGATTGTGCTTAACTGGGTCATGAAGATCTTTTGTGCATAGTTCATTTGTGTATTCTTCCCTCCTCTTCTTAATAGCTTCTGCTTCTGTTATCTCCATACCATTTCTGTCCTTTATTGTGCCCCTCTTTGCATGAAATGTGCCCTTGGTATCTCTGATTTTCTTGAAGAGATCTGTAGGCTTTCCCATTCTATTTATTTCCTCTATTAACTGGTTTTGATAACTGAGGAAGGTTTTATCTCTCCTTGCTATTCTTTGGAACTCTGCACTCAAATGGGTATTGTTTTCATTTTCCCGTTTTTGTTTTGCATCTTTGGTCTTTTCAGATCTTTGCAAGGCCTCATCACTTTGTCATTTTGCATTTCTTTTATATGGGAATGGTCTTTATCCCTGATTACTGTACAATGTCACGCCTCCACCCATAGGTCTTCAGGCACTCTGTTTATCAGATAGAATACCCTGAATCTATTTATCACTTCCACTGTATAATCATAAGTGTTTTGGTTTTGCATGTGTAAAATATGCTAATCTCCTATTTCATGCAGAGAAATCTTCACCCAGACTTTTTTCAAAGAAATACAGAGAACCCTTTCTGTTATTCAGGAAATATATGAAATATAGCTGTACTTTTTTGATGTTTTAGCTCAAATATCAATTTCTAATTCATTGAAAATTCTCTATTTCACGTATACAGTTCAGTTCAGTTTAGTTCAGTCACTCAGTCGTGTCTGACTCTTTGCAACCCCATGAATTGCAGTATGCCAGGCCTCCCTGTCCATCACCATCTCCCGGAGTTTATTCTAACTCACTTCCATCGAGTCAGTGATGCTGTCCAACCATCTCATCCTCTGTCATCCCCTTTTCCTTCTGTCCCCAATCTCTCCCATCATCAGAGTCTTTTCCAATGAGTCAACTCTTCCTATGAGGTGGCCAAAGTACTGGAGTTTCAGCTGTAGCATCAGTCCTTCCAAAGAAATCCTAGGGCTGATCTCCTTCCAAATGCACTGGTTGGATCCCCTTGCAGTCCAAGGGACTCTCAGGAGTCTTCTCCAACACCACAGATCAAAAGCGTCAGTTCTTCAGCGCTCAACAATCTTCACAGTCCAACTGTCACATCCATATATGACCACTGGAAAAACCATAGCCTTGACTTGATGAACCTTTCTTGACAAAGTAATATCTCTGCTTTTGCATATGCTATCTAGCTTGGTCATAACTTTTCTTCCAATGAGTAAGTATCTTTTAATTTCATGGCTGCTCATTATCTGCAGTGATTTTGGAGCCCCCCAAAATAAATCTGACATTGTTTCCACTGTTTCACCATCTATTTCTCATGAAGTGATGGGACCAGATGCCATGATCTTTGTTTTGTTAATGTTGAGCTTTAACCCAACTTTTTCACCCTCCTCTTTCACTTTCTTCTAGAGGCTTTTTTGTTCGTCTTCTCTTTCTGCCATAAGGGTGGTGTCATCTGCATATCTGAGGTTACTGATATTTCTCCCAGCAATCTTGATTCCAGCTTGCACTTCTTCCAGCCAAATGTTTCTCGTGATGTACCCTGCATATAATTTAAATAAGCAGGGTGACAATATATAGGCTTGCGGTCCTCCTTTTCCTAATTGGAACCAGTCTGTTGTTCCATGTTCAGTTCTAACTGTTTCTTCCTGACCTGCATATAAGTTTCATGTGTGCAAATCTAGAAAAAATTTCATAAGTGAATAATCAAGATTTCATATTTCATATGAGAACATTTCTCCCCAAATTGTTATACGTGAAATACACAAAATTCCAAGTCTCATATCAGAAGACCTTCATTCAAGCTTTCTTGATGGAAATATAGAGAATTTCACAGCTCAAGCATAAAAATCTGTGGGAAAATTCTGCATTTCTTGTAGGAGAATGAATGCACTTTTTTCAAATGTTAAATAGACAGTATTCAATATTTCATGAAGGAAAGACAGCACAAAGATTTTCAAATGAGAAATATGAAAAAATTCCATATTTCATGTGAGAAAAACCTGTGACTATATTTTGATATGTGAAATAGCCATTTTTGTATTTCCTGTCAAAGAATCTGCATCCCGATTTTCATATCTCTAACATGAAAAATTCCACATTTTACACAGAAAATATTGTATCTATACTTTCATGTGAGAATTCCACATTTCTAGTTGGAAAAATTGTCCCCAGATTTGTACATGTGACTAATAGAGAAATTTATATTTCACATTCTGAAATATGCATCTAGATTTTCATATGTGAAACTGAGAATTTCATATTTTGTGAAGGACTATGTCATTTCAGATGTCTGTACTTGAAACAGGTAATACCTTCATCAAGAGGTGCCTTAATTCCTACTATTCTTCTGTCATTTGGGTGTTGTCATCTGGATAACTAAGTTATCATATCGCCCACATAAATTTTGTGTCTAGCTTGAGATTCATCTGGGATTTTATTTTTTCATGATGTCCTCTGCACAGAAGTCAAATAACCAGGGCAACACTAGATAGCTTTGACTTATTCCTTTCCCGATTTTGAATCACTTCATTGTCCCGTGTCCAGGGCTAACTGTTGTAAATTTAATAGCGTACACATTTCCCAGGAGACAGGTAAGGGATTATAGTATTCTTTTCTCTAAGTATTTTCCAAAATTACTTTTCTTTTTTAATGGTTTGTGTGCAATTCACAGTGTCCAAGTCATTAGCAGAAACAATTAAGCAGATGTAGATGATTATATAGTCCATACATCAATTCATGTGTACCTGTTATGACTGAATCCCTAACTACACATTTCTGTGTTTTTTTGTTTGTTTATTTTTTGGTCATTGTTGCTATTGTCATTTTCTCTCTTTATCAAGTAGTCAAGTACCAAGTAGTCAAGTCAGTATGAACTTGCCAACTTATTCTACAGGAATTAAATTATGCCCACAGCAGTCTCTGACCCTTGAGACTCACTGAATGGAATTAAACTTTGAGATTCAAAATCAGACATCGGTACTCTGGGAAAATGTCAGGAACATTCAAAATATAGCTAGAAATATTCAAGTGCTGACTTTTTGAGCCCAGTTATGCTATTATATTTTATGTGGAAAGTTCTGCATTTCTTCATGCTGATGACAATTCATCATTAAGAGAAATTTTCTAGGGGGAAAACAACAACAACAACAAATGTGCTTGATTGCATGTTGGAAGTCAAAGTAATGCCAGTGACATGTGTACGTAAGCAACGTCCCATCAAACAGAGTAATTCATGTCCACTAATGTTTCATGTTTTGCTGTCAAGGAAAAAGAATAATAGAGCTTTCCTGGAAACACTGAGAAGTTCAAAGAAGGCAGAAATGTAGAAGGATATGAAATACACCTCTCTCAATGTATAGATCAGAAATAATACTTCTACATGGTCAACAGTTTTCCCAGAGCATCAGATAAATACTAGCAGAAGACCCTAGTCCCCAGAGTGTCCCATGTGGGTTTCAGACATACCTGGGTGGGAAGGAATTAGGATGGGAGAAGGAGTATAAGAGGAAGCAAAACAAAACCTGAGCCTTGTGGTGGGAGATGGAGAAGCAGGGAAGAGATTTCCAGAATGAGGCAAGCCCCTTCAGTAAAGGGTAAATTGCTTTGGACTAAAAGGAAGCAAGGTAGAACAGCTGATGAAATATTATTTATGTAGAGCAAAAGTTACACAGATAATGTGTGTCGTGGCTCTATATGGCCCAAACTGCAATGCAGCTCAACCAGTGTGCATGGGGTCTGGAAGCTGGACACAGGATTTAGAGAGCCATCCTGGGAGAGGACTGTTGTTGGTTATGTGGAGATGGCCTGACGGAGCACGTATGAGTAGTTGTGTAGCAGAAAATGCCTTTTGAGAAATCACAAACTGCCAAAGAGGCAGGACCTTACTGCTGTGTCACACTCAGGAGGTAGAGATACCTTTGTAGCCACTCCTCTTCCTGCCTGTTAACACCTACTACAAGGCAATAGAGAAAGACCAGTCAGAAGTACTACTCATGCTTCTGCAAAAACACGCTAGATAATGATCCCATTAAGGCCAAATCTCTTCTGCCCGTGGCTGCTGGCTCCTATTCATAATTGGCACCACCAGGGTTCCAGCACTCCAAGCAGCTGTACCACATCCTGTGCTCACCCAGGCAGGCCCCGGTGTGCCACGAGTTTCTCAGGGCAGACTCCTTTGGTGACCACATGTGAGGAAGGACAAAAATTACACCAGAGACCCAGGGATAGAGCCATTAAGCAAGAGGATTGGAAACCTTCCAACCAGTTGTGCACGCTGCAAATTAAATATACATGATTAATGACACAGACCCTGTATCTATGGAATACATCAAAAGATGAGAAGAGGCCAAAGGAAAGAAAATGCCCAGGATCAGGAGTATACTAACACATGTATATGGAATTTAGAAAGATGGTAACGATGACCCTATATGTGAGACAGCAATATAGACATAAATGTACAGAACGGTATTTTGCACTCTGTAACCTAGATAGCATATTCAAAAGCAGAGACACTATTTTTCCAACAAAGGTTCGTCTAGTCAAGGCTATGGCTTTTCCTGTGGTCATGTATGGATGTGATAGTTGGACTGTGAAGAAGGCTGAGCGCCAAAGAATTGATGCTTTTGAACTCTGGTGTTGGGGAAGACTCTTCAGAGTGCCTTGGACTGCAAGGAGATCCAACTAGTCCATTCTGAAGAAGATCAGCCCTGGGATTTCTTTGGAAGGAATGATGCTAAAGCTGAAACTCCAGTTCTTTGGCCACCTCATGTGAAGAATTGACTCATTGGAAAAGGCTTTGATGCTGGCAGGGATTGGGGGCAAGAGGAGAAGGGGACGACAGAGGATGTGATGCCTGGATGGCATCACTGACTAGATGGACATGAGTCTGGGTGAACTCCGGGAGTTGGTGATGGACAGGGAGGCCTGGCGTGCTGCAATTCATGGGGTCACAAAGAGTCGGATACGACTGAGCAGCTGATTTGATCTGATCTGATCTGAAGAGAAGGCGAGGGTGGGATGATTTTAGAGGTTAGCATTGAAAAATGTATATTATGATATGAGAAACAGATCTCCAGTTTGGATTTGATACATGAGAGAAGGTCCTCAGGGCTGGTGCACTGGGATGATCCTGAGGGATGGGATGGGGAGGGATGTGGAAGGAATGTTCATATCAGGAACACATGTAAACACATGGCTGATTCATGCCAGTGTATGGAAAACCAACTACAATATTTTATTTTATTTTATTTTTGCTTCCATGTTCTGGCTATTATAAACAGTGCTGCGATGAACATTGGGGTACACGTGTCTCTTTCCCTTCTGGTTTCCTCAGTATGTATGCCCAGCAGTGGGATTACTGGATCATAAGGCAGTTCTATTTCCAGTTTTTTAAGGAATCTCCACACTGTTCTCCATAGTGGCTGTACTAGTTTGCATTCCCACCAACAGTGTAAGAGGGTTCCCTTTTCTCCACACCCTCTCCAGCATTTATTATTTGTAGACTTTTGGATTGCAGCCATTCTGACTGGTGTGAAATGGTACCTCATAGTGGTTTTGATTTGCATTTCTCTGATAATGAGTGATGTTGAGCATCTTTTCATGTGTTTGTTAGCCATCTGTATGTCTTCCTTGGAGAAATGTCTATTTAGATCTTTGGCCCATTTTTTTGATTGGGTCGTTTATTTTTCTGGAGTTGAGCTGTAGGAGTTGCTTGTATATTTTTGAGATTAGTTGTTTGTCAGTTGCTTCATTTGCTATTATTTTCTCCCATTCTGAAGGCTGTCTTTTCACCTTGCTAATAGTTTCCTTTGATGTGCAGAAGCTTTTAAGTTTAATTAGGTCCCATTTGTTTATTTTTGCTTTGATTTCCAATATTCTGGGAGGTGGGTCATAGAGGATCCTGCTGTGATGTATGTCAGAGAGTGTTTTGCCTATGTTCTCCTCTAGGAGTTTTATAGTTTCTGGTGTTACATTTAAATCTTTAATCCATTTTGAGTTCATTTTTGTATATGGTGTTACAAAGTGTTCTAGTTTCATTCTTTTACAAGTGGTTGACCAGATTTCCTAGCACCACTTGTTAAAGAGATTGTCTCTAATCCATTGTATATTATTGCCTCCTTTGTCAAAGATAAGGTGTCCATTTGTGCGTGGATTTATCTCTGGGCTTTCTATTTTGTTCCATTGATCTATATTTCTGTCTTTGTGCCAGTACCATACTGTTTTGATAACTGTGGCTTTGTAGTAGAGCCTGAAGTCAGGTAGGTTGATTCCTCCAGTTTCATTCTTCTTTCTCAAGATCGCTTTGGCTATTCGAGGTTTTTTGTATTTCCATACAAATTGTGAAATTATTTGTTCTAGCTCTGTGAAGAATACCGTTGGTAGCTTGATAGGGATTGCATTGAATCTATAAATTGCTTTGGGTAGTATACTCATTTTCACTATATTGATTCTTCCAATCCATGAACATGGTATATTTCTCCATCTATTAGTGTCCTCTTTGATTTCTTTCACCAGTGTTTTATAGTTTTCTATATATAGGTCTTTAGTTTCTTTAGGTAGATATATTCCTAAGTATTTTATTCTTTTCGTTGCAATGGTGAATGGAATTGTTTCCTTAATTTCTCTTTCTGTTTTCTCATTATTAGTGTATAGGAATGCAAGGGATTTCTGTGTGTTGATTTTATATCCTGCAACTTTACTATAATCATTGATTAGTTCTAGTAATTTTCTGGTGGAGTCTTTAGGGTTTTCTATCTAGAGGATCATGTCATCTCCAAATAGTGAGAGTTTTACTTCTTCTTTTCCAATTTGGATTCCTTTTATTTCTTTTTCTGCTCTGATTGCTGTGGCCAAAACTTCCAAAACTATGTTGAATAGTAATGGTGAAAGAGGGCACCCTTGTCTTGTTCCTGACTTTAGAGGAAATGCTTTCAATTTTTCACCATTGAGGATAATGTTCGCTGTGGGTTTGTCATATATAGCTTTTATTATGTTGAGGTATGTTCCTTCTATTCCTGCTTTCTGGAGAGTTTTTATCATAAATGGGTGTTGAATTTTGTCAAAGGCTTTCTCTGCATCTTTTGAGATAATCATATGGTTTTTATTTTTCAATTTGTTAATGTGGTGTATTACATTGATTGATTTGCGGATATTGAAGAATCCTTGCATCCCTGGGATAAAGCCCACTTAGTCATGGTGTATGATCTTTTTAATGTGTTGTTGGATTCTGATTGCTAGAATTTTGTTAAGGATTTTTGCATCTATGTTCATCAGTGATATTGGCCTGTAGTTTTCTTTTTTTGTGGGATCTTTGTCAGGTTTTGGTATTAGGGTGATGGTGGCCTCATAGAATGAGTTTGGAAGTTTACCTTCCTCTGCAATTTTCTGGAAGTGTTTGAGCAGGATAGGTGTTAGCTCTTCTCTAAATTTCTGGTAGAATTCAGCTGTGAAGCCGTCTGGACCTGGGCTTTTCTTTGCTGGAAGATTTTTTATTACAGTTTCAATTTCCGTGCTTGTGATGGGTTTTTTAAGGTTTTCTATTTCTTCCTGGTCGAGTTGTGGAAAGTTGTACTTTTCTAAGAATTTGTCCATTTCTTCCTCGTTGTCCATTTTATTGGCATATAATTGTTGATAATAGTCTCTTATGATCCTTTGTATTTCTGTGTTGTCTGTAGTGATCTCTCCATTTTCATTTCTAATTTTATTGATTTGATTTTTCTCCCTTTGTTTCTTGATGAGTCTGGCTAATGGTTTGTCAATTTTATTTATCCTTTCAAAGAACCAGCTTTTGGATTTGTTGATTTTTGCTATGGTCTCTTTTGTTTCTTTTGCATTTATTTCTGCTCTAATTTTTAAGATTTCTTTCCTTCTACTAACCCTGGGGTTCTTCATTTCTTCCTTTTCTAGTTGCTTTAGGTGTAGAGTTAGGTTATTTATTTGACTTTTTTCTTGTTTCTTGAGGTGTGCCTGTATTGCTATGAACTTTCCCCTTAGGACTGCTTTTACTGTGTCCCACAGGTTTTGGGTTGTTGTGTTTTCATTTTCAATCGTTTCTATGCAAATTTTGATTTCTTTTTTAATTTCTTCTGTGATTTGTTGGATATTCAGCAGCGTGTTGTTCAGCCTCCATATGTTGGAATTTTTAATAGTTTTTCTCCTGTAATTGAGATCTAATCTTACTGCATTGTGGTCAGAAAAGATGCTTGGAATTATTTCTATTTTTTTGAATTTACCAAGGCTAGCTTTATGGCCCAGGATGTGATCTATCCTGGAGAAGGTTCCATGTGCGCTTGAGAAAAAGGTGAAATTCATTGTTTTGGGATGAAATGTCCTATAGGTATCAATTAGGTCTAACTGGTCTATTGTATCGTTTAAAGTTTGTGTTTCCTTGTTAATTTTCTGTTTAGTTGATCTATCCATAGGTGTGAGTGGGGTATTAAAGTCTCCCACTATTATTGTGTTATTGTTAATTTCTCCTTTCATACTTGTTAGCATTTGTCTTACATACTGCGGTGCTCCTGTGTTGGGTGCATATATATTTATAATTGTTATATCTTCTTCTTGGATTGATCCTTTGATCATTATGTAGTGGCCTTCTTTGTCTCTTTTCACAACCTTTGTTTTAAAGTCTATTTTATCTGATATGAGTATTGCTACTCCTGCTTTCTTTTGGTCCCTATTTGCATGGAAAATCTTTTTCCAGCCCTTCACTTTCAGTCTGTATGTGTCCCCTGTTTTGAGGTGGGTCTCCTGTAGACAACATATGTAGGGGTCTTGTTTTTGTATCCATTCAGCCAGTCTTTGTCTTTTGGTTGGGGCATTCAACCCATTTACGTTTAAGGTAATTACTGATAAGTATGGTCCCGTTGCCATTTACTTTATTGTTTGGGGTTCGAATTTATACACCATTTTTGTGTTTCCTGTCTAGAGAATATCCTTTAGTATTTGTTGTAGAGATGGTTTGGTGGTGCAGAATTCTCTCAGCTTTTGCTTGTCTGAGAAGCTTTTGATTTCTCCTTCATACTTGAATGAAATCCTTGCTGGGTACAATAATTTGGGCTGTAGGTTATTTTCTTTCATCATTTTAAATATGTCTTGCCATTCCCTTCTGGCTTGAAGAGTTTCTATTGAAAGATCAGCTGTTATCCTTATGGGAATTCCCTTGTGTGTTATTTGTTGTTTTTCCCTTGCTGCTTTTAATATTTGTTCTTTGTGTTTGATCTTTGTTAATTTGATTAATATGTGTCTTGGGGTGTTTCGCCTTGCGTTTATCCTGTTTGGGATTCTCTGGGTTTCTTGGACTTGGGTGATTACTTCCTTCCCCAGTTTAGGGAAGTTTTCAACTATTATCTCCTCAAGTATTTTCTCATGGTCTTTCTTTTTGTCTTCTTCTTCTGGAACCCCTATGATTCGAATGTTGTAGCGTTTAATATTGTCCTGGAGGTCTCTGAGATTGTCCTCATTTCTTTTAATTCGTTTTTCTTTTATTCTCTCTGATTCATTTATTTCTACCATTCTATCTTCTAATTCACTAATCCTATCTTCTGCCTCTGTTATTCTACTATTTGTTGCCTCCAGAGTGTTTTTAATTTCAATTATTGCATTATTCATTATATATTGACTCTTTTTTATTTCTTCTAGGTCCTTGTTAAACCTTTGTTGCATCTTCTCAATCCTTGTCTCCACGCTATTTATCTGTGATTCCATTTTAATTTCAAGATTTTGGATCAATTTCACTATCATTATTCGGAATTCTTTATCAGTAGATTCCCTATCTCTTCCTCTTTTGTTTGGTTTGGTGGGCATTTATCCTGTTCCTTTATCTGCGGGCTATTCCTCTGTCTCTTCATCTTGTTTAAATTGCTGAGTTTGGGGTGTCCTTTCTGTATTCTGGCAGTTTGTGGAGTTCCCTTTATTGTGGCTTTTCCTCACTGTGTGTGGGTTTGTACAGGTGGCTTGTCAAGGTTTCCTGGTTAGGGAAGCTTGTGTCGGTGTTCTGATGGGTGGAGCTGTATTTCTTCTCTTTGTTCAGTCGCGCTGTGGGGAGGGAGGGAGGGATGCTGCAAACAAATAACACTGGCGTGCGCTCGCAGTGCCTCAGCCACACTGGGTCTGCCCCCACTCATGGCGCGTGTAGCCTCCCTGCCCACACTGCTCGGGCTCTAGGTTGTTCCGCTGGGAACAATCCGAGGCTGGCCCTGGGCTGCATGTACCTCCCACGTCCAAGCCGCTCAGGTTCAGGCGCTCGGGCAGTCCTCAGAGGCGCAGACTCAGTTGGGCCTGATTTTTGTGCTCTTCCCAGGTCCGAGCAGCTCAAGTGATGAGGTGTTTGGCGAGCGCCAATACTGCGACTTATCGCCTCCCAGCCACTCGGTTATCTGGGTATAAAACCGGCGCACCTTCTCAGGCAGATGTTAACCGTCCAGACCCCCAAGAAGTTTTAGTTAGCAAAGAAGCCGGCTTACAGTTTTATAGATAATGTCTCTCTGGGGCTGCGATTGCGCCCTTCCGGCTCTGGCTGCCTGTCACTGGAGGGGGAAGGTCTGCAGCCAGCTATCTCTGTTCAGTTCTTTGTTCCCTGCGCGGGCCTGGCGGTGTCTTAGGTTGGGGCTGGCTTTTCGCGTGGTAGATATCCCACAGTCTGGTTTGCTAGCCCAAATTATTTCGCTCAGATAGTGCTCAGGGTATTCAGGCCAGATTCTTACTCTAAGCGATGCAGCCCGCGCTGCGCCTCCCTGCCCAGCCCCCGCTTGCTAATGGTGCGTGCAGGCGTCTGCGCTGCTTCCCTGCTGGGCGAGTTACTGTAGGACTCGCAATCTTCGAGTTTTAATTGTTTATTTATTTTTTCTCCCCGTTATGTTGCCCTCTGTGCTTCCAAAGCTCGGCACAGATTCGGCAGTGAGAAGGTTTCCTGGTGTTTGGAAACTTCTCTCTTTTTAAGACTCCCTTCCCGGGACGGAACTCCGTCCCTCCCTCTTTTGTCTCTTTTTTTGTCTTTTATATTTTTTCCTACCTCCTTTCGAAGAGTTGGATTGCTTTTCTGGGTGCCGGATGTCCTCTGCCGGCATTCAGAAGTTGTTTTGTGGAATTTACTCGACGTTTAAATGCTCTTTTGATGAATTTGTGGGGGAGAAAGTGTTCTCCCCGTCCTACTCCTCCATCATCTTAGACTAGTCTCCAATATTTTAAAGTAATTAGGCCCCAATTAATATAAATGAAATTTAAAAATATATATATACTTTAAAAAAAGCCTGCTGGGTTTCTCCAGTGATCCTGTGGGTTTAGAATTTCCCTGCCAATGCAGGGGACGTGGGTTCGATCCTTGGTCTGAAGATATGGCACATGCTACCAAAGTAGATAACCCTTTTTGCCCCAACTACCTAATCTGGGCGTCCTAGGGCTTCTGTTTGCAATAGAAGGGAGTACCATGAGTCACTAGCTAACTGCAATGAAGAGTAGTCCCCAACTACTGTAACTTGAGAAACTTTGTGCACAGCAATGAAGAAAGTGCAGCCATAAATAAATAAATAATTTCTAAAAAATATAAATAAATTCTAGATTTTTAAATTTCTTTCATATAATATGAATTTCCTGTATTTCATTGAATATCCAGATGTTGGATTGACTGCTTGAAATATGGAATTCCTATCTTTCAAATATTAAAATCAAGGGCACTATTCCTAAATGAAATATAAATTCTCTATATTTCACATATAAGAATTTTGGTGTAGATTTTCCTATATGAGTCTCTAAATTTCACATAGGAAAACATAGGTGTCAATTCTATTTGAAAGTTGCTATTCTCTATAATTCACTTTTGAAATTCAGGATGATTATGCTTCCTACTGCACATGTGGAATTCCTTAATTTTGTATGAAAATTTGAATGTAGATTTTCATAGATAAACAATGCAAATTTCTGCATTTCAAATTTTTACCACTGAAGCTATCATGGAACTTTAATAGTTTAGGAAACCATCCAAGATTTTCTAAAATTACCACCCACAAGAGATGCCCTTTTCATGATAGCTGACTGTGATGTAAAACAGGAAGTCAGGAGATACATGGGTAACAGGCAAGTTTGGACTTGGGTATAAAATGGTGCAGAACAAAGGCTAAATGCAGTTTTTCAAATACAAAGGTTAAACATAGAAAGACGACAGTGTTCCTGGTCTCCAAAATCATTGGGGACAGTGATTACAGCCACGAAAATAGGACACTCTAGCTCCACGGAAGAAAACCTATGATAAACCTAGATACAATGTGCTGAGAAGCAGAGACATCATTTTGTTGACAAAGGTCCGTTTAGGCAAAGCTGGTTTTTCCTTCCCCCCACCCCCAGGCAAAGCTAGTTTTTCCTCCCCCCGCCCCCTCAGGGGATATGTATGGATGTCCATCTTGTGTGAGCCTACAAAGCATGGCTTAGTTCCACTGAGTTAGACAAGCCGGGGTTCATGTGATAGATTGGTTAAGTTTCTGCGATGGTGGTTTCAGTGTTTCTGCCCCCTAATGCCCTCTCTCAGCACCTACCATCTTACTGGGATTTCTCTTACCTTGGATGTGCAGTATCTCTTCACTCCTGCTACTGCAAAGTACAGCCGCTGCTCCTTACCTTGGACGTGGGATATCTCCTCCTGACTGCTGGCTGTTCCAGTGCCACAGAGTCACAGCTTGCTGCTCTAGTGAATTAGGAAAACTCAGTAATGGCCACAGGAATGGAATGTCAGTTTGCATTCCAATCCCAAAGAGAGGTAATGCCAAAGAATACTCAAACTACAACACAATTGCCTTCATCTCATGCACTAGTAAAGTAATACTCAAAATTCTCCAAGGTAGGCTTCAACAATATGTGAACTGTGAACTTCCAGATGTTCAAGCTGGTTTTGGAAAAGACAGAGGAACTAGAGATTAAATTGCAAACATCTGCTGGATCTCTGAAAAAGCAAGAGAGTTTCAGAAAAACATCAATTTCTGCTTTATTGACTATGCCAAAGACTTTGACTCTATGGATCACAACAAACTGAAAAATTCTACAAGAAATGGGAGTATCAGACCACCTGGGCTGTCTCTTGATAAATCTGGATTCAGGTCAGTAAGAAACAGTTAGAACAAGGCATAGAAGAGCAGGCTGGTTCAAATAGGAAATGGAGTAGGTCAAGGCTGTATTGTCACCCTGCTTATTTAATTTATATGCATAATACATCATGAGAAACACTGGGTTGTATGAAGTACAAGCTGGAATCAAGCTTGCACCAAGAAATATCAATAAATATAAACATGCAGATGACACCACCCTTATGACAGAAAAAACGGAAGATCTAAAAGTCTCTTGATGAAAGTGAAAAAGAGAGAAAAAATGACTTAAAATTCAACATTCAGAAAACTAAGATCATGGTATCTGGTCCCATCACTTCATGCCAAATAGATAGGGAAACAATGTTAGACCTTATTTATTTTATTGGTGGATGGTGGGTCCAAATCACTGCAGATGGTGACTGTATCCATGAAATTAAAAGATGCTTCCTCTTTGAAAGAAAATTTATGAGCAACCTACACTGTCTATTAAAAAGCAGAGACATTACTTTGCCAACAAATGTCTGTCTAGTCAAGGCTACTGTTTCTCCAGTAGTCATATATGAATGTGACAGTTGGACTATATAGAAAGCTGAGAAGAATAAATGATGCTTTTGAACTGTGATTTTGGAGAAGACTCTTGAGAAACCCTTGGACTGCAGGAGATCCAATCATTCCATCTTAAGGAGTTCAGTCCCTGGATGTTCCTTTGAAAAACTGCTGTTGAAGCTGAAATTCCAATACTTTGCCCAACTGATAAGAAGAGCTGACTCATGGGAAAAGACCCTGATGCTGGGAAAGATTGAGGGAAGGAGGACAAGGGGATGACAGAGGATGAAATGGTTGGATGGCATAGCAGACTCAATGGGCATGAGTTTGTGTAGACTCTGGGAGTTGGTGATGGACAGGGAGACCTGGACTCCTGTGGTCCATGTGGTCACAAAGAGTTGGATATGATTGCGAGAATGAACTGAACTGATCTGAGCTGATGTATGGATGTGAGAGTTCGACTATAAAGAAGCCTGAGTATCAAAACTGAGGTTTGAACCCTGTCCTGAAGGCAACTACTGAGAGTCCCTTGAACAGCAGGAGTTCAACCCAGTCAATCCTAAAAGAAACTAACTGTAAATGTTCATTGGAAGGTCTGATGCTGAAGCTCAAGCTCCAATATTTTGGCTAAAGGACTCATGAGAAAAGACTGCCACTCTAACTTGTCATGAAACATTATTGGCTCTAATGTGGGAAAGACTGAGTGAAGGAGAAGAAGGCAACAGAAGTTGAGTTGCTTGGACGTCCATCCTGGAATCTCTTGACTCAACAAAGGTGAGTCTGAGCAAAGTGTTGGAAACAGGGAAGGGTTGGGAAGGCTGCAGTGATGCTGTCCACGGTGTTACAGTGTTGGAACTGGCCAGTCAACTGAAAACCAGCAAAAACTCTGTCTCATATATGTCAATCAGGAGGAGATTTTTGTACCTGAAATATGGAATTTTCTATATCCCCTTAGAAAAATTAAATGCTTCTTTATGAATTACGAGTATCTCTCCATTTCATTTATGAAAGTCTGGGTGGATATTTCACTTCTTAATCTATGAGAGATTCAATTATTCAGGAAGCAAATTTTAATACAACGATGTTTACATGTAATACAGAGTATTGTACATTTCAAATGTGAAAATGAGGGTATACACGTCCTTATGGGACATGCCATTAGAAAATCTGGGTGTCCATTTTCCTATATTAAAGATGAAATTCTCCGTATTTCCAGGACCAAAAACTGAGCACAGTTTTTGTTACATGAAATATGCAATTGTTTCTATTTCCCTTTTGAAAATATAACTTTGAACTTGGCAGTATGATAGATGAAATCTGTGGAATTCATGCACTAAAAGGTGGGTCCTTGATAATTTAACATGAATTATGGAATGCACGTTATTTCATGTATAAAAATCAAGGCACATACTTTCTTGCATGAAATATGGTATTCTCAACTGAATGTTAAAGTTTAATACCAAACAAAATTCTGTAAAATAATTGTCCATCAGTTAAAAATATATACTAACAAAGTTGCTTAAAACATAGTATTCCTTATATTTTTTATTTCACCATCTAGATTAGATGTTTCTAACTGAAATAGGAAATTCTCTATATCTCATGTATGTAAATCTGCAAGCAGGGTCTCCAATATGCGGTAGTGAATTCTCTATATTTGACGTAAGAAAAACTGCTGAGGAATCTTGGACATGGCAAAGTCGGATTTTTGTTCCTTTCACATGTGGAAACCAGGCCACAATTTGTCTTATAAGATATGAACTGTACATATTTCAGATATGAAATTTTGAATGAAGCAATTTTACATGAAATATACATTTAGTCAAAGCCTTTGTTTATCCAGAAGTCATGTATGGAGGTGAGAGATGAACTATAATGTAAGGTGAGCAGGAAAATTAATGCTTTTGAACTGTGGTGTTGGAGAAGGCTCTTGAGAGTCTCTTGGATGGCTAGGAGAAATCCAACCAGTCCATCCTAAAGGACATCAATCCTGAATATTCTTTGCAAGGACTGGGGCTAAAGGTGAAACTCCAATACTTTGGTCACACGATGTGAAGAACTGACACATTGGAAAGGATCATGATGCTGGGAAAGGTTCAAGGCAGGAGGAGGAGGGACAACACAGGATGAGAAGATTGGATGGAATCACTGAATCAATGGATATGAGACTGAGTAAACTTAGTGAGATGGTGACCAACAGGGATTCCTGGCAAGCTCCAGTTTATGTGGAGCTTGTTCAAATCAACAAAGATCTGAACATGATTGAGCCACAAAACTGAACCAAACATGGCCCTGTCCATCAGAACAAGAATCAGATTCCCCCTCAGTTAGTCTTTCCCGTAAAGAAGTTTCCACAAGCCTCTTATTCTTATTCATCAGAGGGTAAAGAGAATGAAAATCATAATCACAGAAAACTATCCAAACTGATCACATGGTCCATAGCCTTGTCTAACTCAATGAAACTATGAGTCATGGGTGTAGGGCCACCCAAGATGGACGGGTCATGGTGAAGCGTTCTGACAAAACGAGGTCCTTGGAGAAGGAAATGGAAAACCTCTTCAGTATCTCTGCTTTGAGAAAGCCGTTAGCAGGATGCTATGGCAAAATATACCATACAGAAAGAAGAACTCCCAAGGGTGGCAGGTGCCTGATATGCTACAGGAGATCAGTTGAGAAGAAACTACAGAAAGAAAATTCTTGTTCCATGAAGGCATGGAACCAGAGAAAAAACAGCACCCAGTTGTAGATATGACTGGTGATGGAATGAAGTCCGATGCTATAAGGAGTAATGCTGCCATATAACCCAGCAATCCCACTGCTGTGCATACACACTGAGGAAACCAGAATTGAAAGAGCCACGTGTACCCCAATGTTCATCACAGCACTGATTCTAATAGCCAGGACATGGAAGCAACCTAGATGACCATCAGCAGATGAATGGGTAAGAAAGCTGTGGTACAAATACACAATGGAGTATTACTCAGCCATTAAAAAGAATTCATTTGAATCAGTTCTAATGAGGTGGATGGAACTGGAGCCTATTATACAGAGTGACATAAGCCAGACAGAAAAACTCCAATACAATATACTAATGCATATATATGGAACTTAGAAAGATGGTAATGATAACCCTGTATGTGAGAGAGCAAAAGAGACACAAATGTGTAGAACAGCCTTTTGGGCCCTGTGGGAGAGGGAGGGGGGGGATGATTTGGGAGAATGGCATTGAAACATATATAATATCATATAAGAAAAGAACTGCCAGTCAAGGTTCGATGCAGGATGCAGGATACATGAAGCTTGGGGCTGGAGTACTGGGATGACCCAGAGGGACGGTATGGGGAGGGAGGTGGGAGGGGGATTCAGGATGGGGAACATGTGTACACCCGTGGCGGATTCATGTTGATGTATGGCAAAACCAGTACAATATTGTCAAGTAATTAGCCTCTAAATAAAATAAATATATTTAAATTTAAAAAAGAGTAATGTTGCATAGGAACCTGGAAGGTTATGTCCATGAATTACGGAGAATTGCAAGGGGTCAAACAGGGGGTGCCAAGAGTGAGCATCAACATTTTAGGAATCAGTGAATTAAAATGGACTGGAATGGGTGAATTTGACTCAAATGACCACTATGTCTACTACTGTGGGCATGAAGCTCTTAGAAAAAATGGAGTAGTGGCCATAGTCAACAAAGAGTCTGAAATGTAGTACTTGGAGGCAATCTCAAAAATGATAGAATGATCCCTGTTCATTTTCAAAATGAAATTCTATGCCACTAATTCTATGCCACTATAAGTAATAGTAATGTTGAAGGAAATGAAGTAATAGCTTTTTCTATGAAGACCTACAAGAACTTATAGAACATACATGCATAAAATATGTCCTTTTCATCACAGGGGAATGGAATTCAAAATAGGAAGTCAAGAGACACCAGGAGTAGCACGCAAATATGGTCCTGGAGGACAAAATGAAACCACTGAAAAGAAACAGAGTTTTGCCTAGGGAACACACGGCTCATACAAAGCACTCACTTCCAAGAACACCAGAGAAGACTCTACACAAGGACATTACCAGATGCTCATACTGAAATCAGATTGATTCTTTTATTTGTGGCCAAACATGGAGTAACTATATACACTCAGCAAAACAAGACTGGGATCTATTGTAACTCAGATCATGACCTCCTTGTTGCCAATTTCAGGCTTAAATTGAAAAAAAAAGTGGGGAAACCACTAGAATTTTCAGGTAGAACCTAAATCATAACCCTTTTGATTACACAGTGAAAGTGACAAATAGATTCAAGAGATTAGATCTGATAGAAAGGGTTTCTGAGTAACTATGGACAGAGGTTTGTGAAAGTGTACAAAAGGCAGTGATCAAGACCATCCTCAAGAAAAAAAAAAAAAAAAAAAAACTGCAAAAAGCCAAAATGGGTGTCTGAATATACCTTACAAGTTACTGAGAAAAGAAGAGAAGCGAAAGCAAAGGAGAAAGACAAAGATATATCCATGTGAATGCAGAATTACAAAGAAGAGGAAGGAGAGATAAGAAAGCTGACTTTAGTGAAGAATGCAAAGAAACAGAGGAAAATAATGTAATGGCAAAGACAAGATATGTTCAAGAAAATTAGAGATACCACGGGAACATTCCATGCAAAGATGGTCGAAATAAAGAACAGAAGTGGTACTGACTTAACAGAAGCAGAATGTATCAAGAAGAGGTGTAAATAATACACAGAAGAACTATACAAAAAGGATCTTCAATATCCAGATATCCACGATGATCACTCACCTAGAGCCAGACATCTTGGAATGTGAAATCAAGCCATCCTTATGAATCATCACTATGGAGAAAACTAGTGGAGCTGATGGAATTCCAGTAGACCTATTTCACAGACTAACCGATGATTCTATGAAAGTGCTACATTCAATATGCCAGGACATTTGAAAAACTCACCAGTTGAAACAGGACTGGAAAATATCTGTTTTCAGTCCAATCCTAAAGAAAGGCATTACCAAAGAATGTCCACTATCACACATTTTCCCCCATGTCAAATGGGAGAGAAGTAATGCTCAAAATTCTCCAATCTGGGCTTCAGCAGTTCCTGAACAATGAGCTTCCACATGTTCTAGCTGAATTTAGAAAAGTGTGAGGAACAAAAGATCAAATTGCCAACAACCATGGGGTCATCAAAAAGGTAAGATATAAAAAAAAAGACCTGTTTCATTCTTTATACAGAAGCCTTTGACTGAGGGGATCAGAAAAAATTGTTAAATACATGCAAAGTGCTGGGAAAACCGACCACCTGACCTGCCTCCTGAGAAATCTGTATCCAGGTGAAGAAGCAACAGGCTATGGAGCAACAGGGTGCTTTCAAATAAGGAAAGGATTATACCAAGGCTGTATATTGTCACCCTGCTTATTTAATTTCAATGCAATGTG
Source organism: Bos taurus (assembly GCF_002263795.3). Taxonomy (NCBI): domain Eukaryota; kingdom Metazoa; phylum Chordata; class Mammalia; order Artiodactyla; family Bovidae; genus Bos; species Bos taurus. Next base: position 29,080,605 of record NC_082638.1, read on the forward strand.
CAACATGAGAAATGCCAGGCTGTATGAAGCACAGGCTTTAAATAATACTGCTGGGAGAAATATCAATAAACTCAGAGAAGTAGACGACATCAGCCTTATGGCAGAAAATGAAGAAGAACTAAAGAGCTTCTTGATGAAAATGAAAGAGAAGAGTGAAAAATCTGGCTTAAAATCTCAATATTCAAAGAACTAAGATCATGACTTCTGATACAATCACTGATTAGTAAAGGGATGGAGAAACAATGGAAAGAGCAAAAGACATTATTTTGGTGGGTCCAAAATTGCTTCAGATGTTGACTTCATCATGAAATTAAAACATCCTCCTTGGAAGAAAGCTATGACCAAACTAGACAGCATACTGAAAAGCAGAGACATTGCTTTGCCAACAAAGGCTCACATAGTCAAAGATACGGCTTTTCTAGCAGTCATGTATGGATGTGAGATTTGGAGTCTAAAGATAGCTGAAGGTGGAAGAATCGATGCTTTTAATCTGTGCTTTTGGTGGAGATTCTTAAGGGTCTCTTGGCCTTAAGGTGGCTAAAGGAAATCGTTTCTGATTATTCATTGGAAGGACTGATTTTGAAGGTGAAACTCCAATAATTTGGCCACCTGATTCAAATAAATGACGCATTTGAAAAGACCCTGACGCTTGGAAAGATTGAAGGCAGGAGAAGAAGAGGATGACAGAAGATGAGGTGGTTGGATGGAATCACCTACTCGATGGACACGAGTTTGGGTATGCTCAAGGAATTGTTGATGGACAGGGAAGCATGGCGTGCTGCAGTCCGTGGGGTCGCAGAGTTGGACAAGATCCAGAAACTGAACTGAACTAAACACAAATGTAGAATCACCTATATTTTTACATGCCAATATAACGATGCTGGATTTACCACCTGATATATTGCATTTCTTTTTCACTTCATGAAAATATGGAAGCTGTTCTTCTTACATGAAAGGTGGAATTCTCTCCACCTCATGCATGAAAATCTGGGCGGTGGTTCTCTACCATTAAATGTGGACATATGTATATTTCACATATGAAAACCATGGCACTGAAGATTTGAATCTTCGATCTGAAGATAAGAAGAACCCGTATGAAATTTCAATTCTATTTCACAAATGAAAATCTGGACACCACTGTTTCTTCATAGAGAGTGTTTGCATTTCTCAAACATATATCAAAACAAAGAGTTTGTTTGATGAAATATGTAATGTTCTGTATCAGCTGTATCACAACTTAGGTGCAAATTTTCCATCTAGAATTTTGGACTTCTACGGGAGAAAGTCAAGTGGAACTCAAAAGCCTCTTGATGAAAGTGAAAGAGGAGAGTGAAAATGTTGCCTTAAAGCTCAACATTCAGAAAACTAAAACCATAGCATCTGGCCCCATCAGTTCATGGGAAATAGATGGGGAAACAGTGGAAACAGTGTCAGACTTTATTTTGAGGGGCTCCAAAATCACTGTAGATGGTGATTTCAGCCATGAAATTAAAAGACGCTTACTCCTTGGAAGAAAAGTTATGACCAACCTAGATAGCATATTGAAAAGCAGAGACATTACTTTGTCAACAAAGTTCCATCTAGTCAAGGCTATGGTTTTTCCAGTAGTCATGTACGGATGTCAGAGTTGGACTGTGAAGAAAGCTGAGTCCTGAAGAATTGATGCTTTTGAACTGTGGTGTTGGAGAAGACTCTTGAGAGTGCCTTGGACTGCAAGGAGATCCAACCAGTCCATTCAAAAGGAGATCAGTCCTGTTTACTTTGGAAGGAACGATGCTAAAGCTGAAACTCCAGTGCTTTGCCCACCTCTTGTGAAGAGTTGGTTGACTCATTGGAAAAGACTCTTATGCTGGGAGGGATTGAGGGCTGGAGGATAAGGGGAAGACGGAGGATGAGATGGCTGGATGGCATCACCCACTCAATGGACTTGAGTTTGAGTGAACTCCAGGAGTTGGTGATGGACAGGGAGGCCTGGCGTGCTGCAATTCATGGGGTCGCAAAGAGTCAGACACAACTGAGTGACTGAACTGAACTGAACTGATATAGTATTTGAGATCAGAATGGAGATTTTACCATAAAAACCTGGAAATCTCTATATTTCATACAAAGAACGGGTTCTGCAGCTACAGAAACACCTATGTTTCCTGTTTACCTGTTTCCTGTGTCTTGAATATTAATTTGTGTCTGTATATGTGAGATTGTTGACTCTTTTCTGTATATTTTTCTGCGTGGTTGTGTGTTCTTCCACAGTTGATGAAGAGATGAAGCTGACAGATCACAAGATGTGTAAGAAGAAGAAGGATCTCTCTTCATTTCCAAGACAAACCATTCAACAGCACAGTAAACCAAGTCTGTGTCCTGACCAGTTATGCTGAAGTAGCTGAAGTGGAACATTTGTATGAAGACTTGAAAGACCATCTAGAACTAATATCCAAAAAAAGACATCATTTTCCCCATAGAGGAATGGAATGCAAATGTAGAAAATCAAGAGATACCTGGAATAACAGACAAATTTGGCATTGGAGTGCAAAAGGAATCCAGTCAAAGTCTAACAGAGTTCTGCCAAGAGACCACACAACATATAGCACGCACCCTGGTCCACCAACACAAGAGAAGACTCTACTCATGGATTCACCGTAAGTTCAGGACTGACATCACATTGCAGCCAAAATGGAGAAGCAATATGTAGTCAGCAAAACCAGGATGGTGACCTGACTATGGCTCAAATCATGAATTCCTTATTGCCAAATTCAGACTTAAAATTTTAAAGTAGAGAAAAACATTAGACTATTCAGGTATAACCTACGTCAAATCCCTTAAGAAAGGCTTCCTCAGTGATCAATGCAAAGACATAGAGAAAAATAATAGAATGGGTATGACTTGAAGTCTCTCTAAAAAATTAGAGATGCCGAGGAAATATTTCATGCAAAGTTGGTCAAAATAAAAGACAGAAACTTCACGGACCTAATGGAAGCAGAAGATATTAAGAAGAGGTGGCAAGAATACACAGATCAGATCAGTCGCTCAGTCGTGTCCCCATGAATCACAGCACCCCATGCATGCCAGGCCTCCCTGTCCGCACCAAATCCCGGAGTTCACTCAGGCTCACGTCCATCGAGTCAGTAACGCCATCCAGCCATCTCATCCTCTGTCGTCCCCTTGTTCTCCTGCCCCCAATCCCTCCCAGCATCAGAGTCTTTTCCAATGAGTCAACTCTTCACATGAGGTGCCCAGAGTACTGGAGTTTCAGCTTTAGCATCATTCCTTCCAAAGAAATCCCAGGGCTGATCTTCAGAATGGACTGGTTGGATCTCCTTGCAGTCCTAGGGACTCTCAAGAGTCTTCTCCAACACCACAGTTCAAAAGCATCAATTCTTCAGCGCTCACAGAAGAACTGCACAAAGAAAGTACTCATGAACCAGATAGCCAAAATGACCACGCACCTAGAGCCAGACATCTTAGAATGTGAAGTCAAGGAGTCCTTATGAAGCATCCTTATGAACAACGCTTGTGGAATTGATGGAATTCTACTTGAGTTATTTCATAGCTATGGGAATGCTTCATTCAATATGCCAGCAAATTTGGAAAACTCAACAGTGGACACAGAACTGGGAAAGTTCATCCAATTCCATAGACAGGCAATTCCAAAAACTGTTCACACAACCATACAATTGTCCTCATCTAAAACGGAAGCAAAGTAATGTTCAAAATTCTCCAAGCCAGGCTTCAACAGTACATGAACCATGAAATCCCCGATGTTCAAGCTGGATTTAATAAAGGCAGAGGAACTAATGATCAAATATCCAACATGTGTGGGGTTATCAAAGTGACAAGAGAGCTCCAAAGGTGGGGAAAATCTATTTCTTCTTCATTGTTTATACCAAAGCTTTTGACTGTGTGGATCAAAACAAACTGGAAAATTCTTAAAGTGATAGGAATACCGGATCACCTTACCTGCCTCCAGGAAATCTGTTTCAGCTCAAGAAGCAACAGTTAGAACTGAATGTAAAACAACTGAATGCTTCTCAAAAGGAAAAGGGTATGACAAGGCTGCATACTGTCACCCTGCTTATTTAAATTGTATGTAATGTTCACTTCAATAGTTCAGTGGTGTCCAACTCTTTGTGACCCCATGAACCACAGCATGCCAGGCCTCCTTGTCCGTGACCAGCTCCTTGAGTTTACCCACTCATGTCAATTGTGTTGGAGATGCTATCTAACCATCTCATCCTCTGCCATCCCTTTATCTTCCTGCCCTCAATATTTTGAAGTATCAGAAGCTTTTCCATGAGTCAATTGTTTGCATCAGGTGGCCAAAGTATTTCAGTTTCAGCTTCAACATCAATCCTTCCAATGAAAGCCCAGGACTGATCTCCTTTAGGATGTACTCATTGGACCTCCTTGCAGTCCAAGGCACTTTCAAGACTCTCCTCTAACATCACATTTCAAAAGTATCAATTCTTGGTACTTAACTTTCTTTATAGTCCAAATAACACATCCATACATGACTACAGGAAAAACCATAGCCTTGACTAGACAGACCTTTGTTGGCAAACTAATGTTTCTGCTTTTTAATATGTTGTCTAGGTTGGTGATAACTTTCCTTCCAAAGAGTAAGCATTTTTAATTTAATGGCTTCAATCATCATCTGAAGTGATTTGGAGACGCACCACCAAAAATAAATAAATAAATAAAAATTAAAATAATGTCAGGCACTCTTTCCACCATTTCCCATTCTATTTGGCATGAAGTGATGGGGCCAGAGTCCATGATCTTAGTTTTTGTAAATGCTGGGGTTTAAGCCAAATTGTTCACTCTCCTCATCACTTTAATCAAGAAGCTCTTTAGTTGTTCGTCACTTTCTGCCCTATGTGTGGTGTTGTCTTCGTATCTGACATTATTGATATTCCTTCCAGCAATCTTGCTTCCAGCTTGTGTTTCTTTCAGCCTAGCTTTTCTCATGATGTACTCTACATTTAAGTTTAATAAGTAGGGTGACAATATACAGCCTTGGCATACTCCTTTTCCTATTTGGAACCAAAATGCTGTTCCATCTCCAGCTCCAGCTGTTGCTTCCAGACCTGCATACAAGTTTCTTAGGAGTCAGGTCAGGTGGTCTGGTATTCCCATCTCTTTCAGAATTTTCCATAGTTTATTGTGATCCACACAGTCAAAGGCTTTGGCATAGTCAAACAAGCAGAAATAGATATTTTTCTGGAACTCTCTTGCTTTTTTGATGATAGTAGCTGCTGCTACTGCTGTTAAATCACTTCAGTCGTGTCTGACTCTGTGTGACCACATAGACGGCAGCCCACCAGGGTCCCCCATCGCTGGGATTCTCCAGGAAAGAACACTGGAGTGGTTTGCCATTTCCTTCTCCAATACCTGAAAGTGAAAAATGAAGTCGCTCAGTCGTGTCTGACCCTCGGTGGCCCCATGGACTGCAGCCTTCCAGGCTCCTCCATTCATGGGATTTTCCAGGCAGGAATACTGAGGTGGGGGTGCCATTGCCTTGATGTTGGCAATTTGATGTCTGGTTCGTCTGCCTTTTCTAAAACCACTTTAAACATCTAGGACTTCATGGTCACACATATCGAACTCTGACTTAGAGAATTTTGAGCATTATTTACTAGTGTGTGAGGTGAGCGCAATTGTGCGATAGTTTGAGCATTCTTTGGCATTGGCTTTCTTTGGGATTGGAATGAAAGCTGACTGTTTCCAGTCCTGTGACCACCGCTGAATTTTCCAAATTTGCTAACATATTGAGTGCAAAACTTTCACAGCATCATCTTTTAGGATTTCTCATAGCTGAACTGGAATTCCATCACCTCCACTGGCTTTGTTAATAGTGATGTTTCCTAAGGCCCACTTGACTTCTCATTCCAGGATGTCTGGCTCTAGGTGAGACTAAGTGATAACACCATTGTGATTATCTAGGTCATGAAAATGGTTTTTGTATAGTTCTTATGTGTATTCTTGAGACCTCTTAATATCTTCTGCTTCTGATAGGTCCATACCATTTCTGTTCTTTATTGAGGCCATTTTGGCAAGAAATGTTCCCTTGGTATGTCTAATTTTTTGAATAGACTCTAGTCTTTCCCATTCTATTGTTCTCCTCTATTTCTTTGCATTGATTGCTAAGGAAGACTTTCTAACACTCCATGATATTATTTGTAACTCTGCATTCAAATAGATAAATCTTTCCTTTTCTCCTTTGCTTTTGTCTTGTCTTCTTTAACAGTTCTTTGTAAGGCCTCCTCAGACAGCTGCTTTGCTTTTTTTTTTTCCTTTTTCTTTGTGCTGGGGATGGTCTTGATTTCTGTTCCCTGTACAATGTCACAAACCTCCGTCCATAGTTCTTATGTCGTGTACAACATGCTAAATGCCAGGCTTGAAGAAGCACAAGCATGAATCAAGAATGCTGGGAGAAATATCAACAGCCTCAGATACTTAGACGAAATCACTCTTATGGCAAAAAGTGAAGAAATGTAAAGAAGCTCTTGATGAAAATGAAAAAGAGTGGAAAATGTGGTTTAATACTCAACATTCAAAAAGTAAGATCATGATAACTGGTCTCATCATTGCTTAGCAAATGGATGGAGAAACAATGAAAATACCAAAAGACTTTATTTTGGGGGGCTCCAAAATTATTGGAGATTGTGACTGCGGCCATGAAATTAAACGGTACTTACTGTTTGGATGAAAAGCCGGGAACTACCTAGACAACATATTCAAAAACAGAGACATTGTTTGCCAGCAAAGGTCCACCTGGTCAAAGCTATGGTTTTTCCAGAGGTCATGACTGGAAAGACAGCTGAGCATGGAGGAATTGATGCTTTTATTTATTTATTTATTTATTTTTTCGGTGAACAAGGCCCACACTTTATTTTCCAAAGTAGTTTTTATACCTTAAGTTATGCATAGAGGATAATGGGGGAAAGGGTAGAGTCATACAGTAAGCCAGGCTTTCTTCCTGCAAACTTATCATATGCAAAAGTTTAGGTGATTTGCATCATCTTCTGGCCCAGAGGACTGTTAACATTTTAAGATCATTTCTTCAGAAAACTTATTTTTCTCTGAAGGTGATTAGTCAGGTGCCACCATCCAAAAGCATTAGATAAAGTTGCATTCCTATAGGGTAAAGGTGTGGTGGGCTACAACAAGAAAAATAATTAACTCAAGGGTCCAAGGTTACAAACATTAAAGCTACTACTTACACCAATTATATTAATAAATACACTGCCAGGGACACAGCAGGTAAGGGATATGGAAACTTAGCAACAAACATTGGCCTAACAAGCGAAAAACCCTTCACCAATACAATTTCTTTCTTTCTTTTTTTTCCTTTTTTTGAAAATTTTTTTTTATTTTTTAAACTTTACATAATTGTATTAGTTTTGCCAAATATCAAAATGAATCCGACACAGGTATACATGTGTTCCCCATCCTGAACCCTCCTCCCTCCCCATACCATCCCTCTGGGTCATCCCAGTGCACCAGCCCCAAGCATCCAGTATCGTGCATCGAAGCTGGACTGGCAACTCGTTTCATATGAAAGGAATTGAAGCTTTTAAAATGTGGTGTTGGTGAAGACTCTTGAGAGTCACTTCCACTGCAAGGATGTTAAAGTAAATCAGTCCTGAATATACATTGGAAGCACTAATCCTGAAGCTGAAACTTCAATAGTCTGGCCCTTGATGTGAAGAATGGACTCATTGGACAAGACCCTGATGCTGGGAATCATTGAAGGCAATAAGAGAAGAGGATGACAGAGGATTAGATGGTTAGATGGCATCATCAACTTGATGGACATGAGTTTACAGAGGTTCTGGGTGTTGGTGATAGACACGGACACGTGACATGCTGCAGTACATGGGGTCATTAAAGTTGAACACGACTGAGAGACTGAACTGAACTGATCTCAAATGTAGAAGTACCTATATTTTTACATGCAAATATAGTGATGCTTGTTTTCCTCCATGATATATCACAGTTTTTATCTCACTTTATGAAAATCTTGAACCTCTTTTTCTTATGTGAAATTTGGACTTGTCCATCGATCATATCTATCTAGATGGTGGTTTTCTACCATTAAATGTGAAGTTCTGGATATTTCACATAGGACAATCTTGGCAGTGGTTTCTGAAGATATGGAAAACCCTTATGAAAATGGAATTATCTCTATTGTACAAATGAAAATCTGGGCACCCCTTTTTTTAAGTGAAGTAAGGAGTTTGCTGTATTTCTAATAATATATACCAAAACAAAGGATTGATTCCATGAAGTGGGGAATGGTTTGAATGTACTGCATGAAAACCTAGGTGCTAAGTCTCCATCATGGACTTGGACTTCTCTATACTTCATATTTCAGCTTAGAATGGAGATTTTCCTATAAGAAAATGGAAATAGCTGTATTTCATATGAAGCACTGGAAACATCTATATTCACTGTTTGCTTATGTTTCCACGTGCCTTAAACATTTGTGTGCCTACCCACATGAGCTTGTTGCCCAGGTTTGTGTGATTTTCTGTGTGGATTGTGTCCAACCACAGCTGACAGAAATGAATGTTACAGACCGTGAGATATGGAGCAAGCAGAAGGCTGCACCAGGCATCCACAGAGTGTGGGAGACTGGCCCATGCATCTCTGAGGTCGTCCTGTTCAAGACAGGAATGAGGAAAGAATGGCCAGTGACAACACAGAACAGTGTGTTCACAAATTTGGGTTTACATCAAGAGACATAAAGAAGCTCACAGTGTCTGCTGTGTTGATGTGTGTGTGTACATAAAATGTATGTGGAAGGCTTGAGGACTCATCCAGTGTAAATCCAGTGGTGTGGGGCTTTTAAAGCATAACCTGTGGACCTTTCAGTCTATGATAACTGGGCTGGCCTGTCGAAATGGTGGATATGGCTATAACTGGATCTAAGTCTGTGAAGAGGTGAAGGTCCTTCAGAAAAGAGTAGAGACTGGAAGGAGGAGGAACAGAAAGATAAGATACTGCACTGGAGAAGTTTTCAATATTAGAGGAAGGCTCTGGGATAGTGCTGCCTTGGGTCAGCCCATCAAAAGCACATTCTCTCTTTACACGTCACAAATAATATCATCATGTGAGACAAATGACATGATAAGGTAGGATTATTCATTGTGAAAAGACAGACATCCTAGAAGAGAGGAGGTGACCTTCGCTCTGTCCATGGGCTTCTAGCCTATCTGACAGTGCAGAAAGGTGAAGAAATTTCAGAGGTGGGATGTAGACATTTTGCCCTTTGCCGGTTTGTGCCCAAGAGTAAGTGAGGATGGCAAAGTAGAAGGGTGTGAATTCATCTTTTCCTGTGAGAGATCCAAAATTACAGCTTTCTGCTGAATGATCATTGACAGGAGAATGTTGGGTCCCACCAAAAAGAACAACAACAACAACAACAAAAAGACATGTCCATGGCAAAGGAAAAGACCCAACAAGATTGTAGAAGGGGTGAATTTCCATTTAAAATCAATACTTACCAGCCACACTGAGAGTGCTCAATAAAATATTTTGTGCACCTATACCCAAGGAACGCACAAAGACAGAGTCAGAACTGCTTTTGAGTGATTGAGTGTCTCTTGCAGAAGCATGGGTCAGCAATGGCCTAACATGGAAGAGAGGCTCTGTCTGCTACAGACCTTGTTCATGCAGTTTGTGATATAAGCCCTCTCAGAGGAGGTAACCTTTCAACCCACCAAAAAGTGGCCTAGTGCACAATCCACAAATTGCAGGATAATTATTCTAAAGAATTTCTTGTACAGGTAAGGAAGTTTTAGGACCACTAGAGATTTCTCAACCTGCGGATCTGGCAAAGGGATTGAGAACCCTCAGGGAATTTGACTTTGGAGGCCAGTTGATTTAATTATAGAACTTCCACAGGACTGAAACAGACTGTTGGAGGGCACAAACAAAACCTTGTGTCCACCAGGAGCCAAGAGTAAGGGCAGTGTCCCCACAAAAGACTGAGTCAGACTTGCTTGCGAGTGTCTAGGAGTCTCCAGCAGAGGCATGGTCCAAGAATGGGATGCAACAAGGTGGTGGGCATTGAATACAAGAGTGCCTGCTCAAGTCCTTTTGAAGAAAGGACTACTACCGATTACTTTCATTACTCATACCATAATTAGGCCTGAACAGGGCCTAGGTTCACTCACAGTCTGTCTCTCCCATCAGGAAGTTTTCACAAGCCTTCTTATCCTTATCCATCAGAGGGCAGACAGAATGAAAACCACAATCACAGAAAACTAACCAAATTGATCAAATGGATCACAGCCTTGTCTACCTCAATGAAACTATGAGACATGCCACGTAGGGCCACCCAGGATGGATTGGACATGGTGGAGAATTCTGGCAAAATGTGGTTCATTGGAGAAGGGAAATGGAAAAGCACTTCAGTATTCTTGCTTTGAAAACCCCATGAACAATATGATAAGCCAAAAAGATAGGACACTGAAAGGTAAACTCTCCAGGTTTGTCGGTGTCCTCTATGCTTCTGGAAATCACTAAAAAAGAAGAGATGGAGCCAAAGGAAAAACAACACATAATTGTGGATATGACTATGGATAAAAGTACAGTTTGATGCTGTAATGAACGATATTTCATAGGAACCTAGAATGCTAGGTCTATGAAGGAAGGTAAATTGGAGTGGTCAAACAGAAGATGACACGTGTGAACATCAGACTTTCAGGATTCAATGAATTAAAATTCACTGCAATGGATGAATATAATTCAGAGGACCATTCAAAAGCCCGACAGTTTATACAAGTGCACATTTATATAAACACAGGCATTGAGATAAAGCCTTATATTCCTCTTAATTATTTCAGAGTAGAAAGTGAAACTATGAAGGTGAAGATGTAAATTTAATATTGAAATAAGAGAAATATAGGAATTTGTTGGCATCACCAACATAAATTTTAATCTACAATATCCTGCATGATCAGGTTCCTACTTGGGATATCAGTTGTAATTAGTAATTATATGAAAGAAATTATATGTAATTATATGAAAGATGGCTGATGAGTTGACCTTGAAAGAGAAGTAGTAAATGCATCAGTATTGTTTGCACTGGGAACCATGCCTCCCAGTTGCAGTTTAGGGAAAATATCTTCATGGGCTGACATATTGCTGTATCTAACTGTAAAGGTACAAGGCTGATCATCAGTCAAAATCATGTATCTGCAAAAGAGATATGATGTGGTACTGAGAAACAGAAATAGTCATAGTAACAAAATTCTCCCTGTGACCATTTGCTTGATTGTAGTTGCTCTGTGAATGCTGATGTAAAAAGATCAACAGATTTTAAACATCAGTTTGATCTATCACACTTTGCTCTTTCAGTCTAACTGACATTGATGATGAAGAAAAAAATCACTTTGAGTTGGGACACTTGCACTAGCAACTATGTGGCTTGTAGAAGAATTTCGTATGAAAGACACACTTAGAATTGTGAAGGCTGAAAATACACACTCTCCTCTAGTTTCGGGAAGAATCCAGGAGATATGATCATCCACATTACTCCTTCCTTTAGCATGCTTCATCTTGTAATCTCAAACTAATGAAGGTACTGGAGAGATATTTTTAGTGCCAACTCTTCTTTCCATTCTTAGTAAAACTTGGGGGTAGTATCGCTTAACATTTGGATTATGAGATAACTTCAACTAAAACCAAAGAAGAACATTATTAGTGACCTTTCAAACCAAGGTAAAATAGAGAAACAGCCAGACTCAAAATATCGTTCCTTTAAACATACAAAGATAATAGCCTCAAATAATACACCTCCACTAATAGTTTTAAATATTTAAATATTTGAATTATTTCCTCATGTAACAATATATTATATATCCACACCATATACTCCTTAAAGTGCTTCAGGATTTCTCTCTGGTTCCAAGTTGCTAGGGGAACTTAAAACTTAAATTTGTTACACTTAAAATGTCTTAATATCCAGCTCTTCTCAACTTGAGAAGAATAGGAAAATATTTCAGCAGCATATTATCTCAATTTTAAAGTCAGTTTTAGCTACCTTTGTTAACACAGTTAAACTGTCACTATATTTTAAAAATATATATTTCCTATAATAATTGAAATTTATGGAGTGCCTTACTCAAAACAGAGACTTCTTTTTCTCCTGCCAGACTGTCAGCTAGTGAAGCAGATCTTTGAAAAAGCCATCACATTTTACAGGTGCTTGGAGTTTTGGAACCCTGGTGGTGTCAGATTTTCTGAGAAACCAGCAATCACAGGCAGAAATGATATGGCGCTAATGCGATCATCTTCTAGCTTGTGGTGGCAGAAGCATGGGTGGTAGTTCTGGCTAGTCTTTTCTATCATCTGATAGTAGGTCTTAGTATGTGGCAAGAGGGGAAAATTCAATACTCTCACCACCTCGCTGGGTGACTTGAGCCCTAAGGTCCTGCTTCTTTGTCAGTTTGGGAATTTTCAAAAGCCATTCCTTTCTACACACCTTGTCATCACAGATCCAACATTCCATCTCCACATAGTCAAAAACCAACCCTCCCAGGTAGGCTTTCTAACCTCATGTTTCATCTTCCAGGCCCTATGCACACTACATGACCTGCATTGCAGTTTGGGGGATGCAGGACCACACAACACATTCTCTATTTGATTCTTACTCTAGACAAACTAAATGTCATCATCTTCTTCACCTTGCTTCCTTTCAATCAAAAGAAATTTAAGTTTAGTGAGGTGACTTATCTGAATCCTCAATCTATTCCTTGCTTCTCCAAATCCTAACCCAGGACACATATTTGTTTCTATTTGTCTCGTCCTCCTTCTCCCATCTTCCCTCCGTTCTTTTCAGTTATGTCTACTTTTCATATAGTCTCTCTTAAGCAAGATCGTCTGCTAATATTCATTTGATGTTCTGGAGGAACTGTTGCCTTTATAGAAGGGTTATTTGTGATGCTTCCATGGAGAGAGTTGCACTCAATGTGCTCTTTTATTTTCTGTCAAATCAGAAGTTTTGATTTCCTTTCTAGGCAAATTAGGTAATTCTTTTAGACATGCTGGTGAAACAACAAATTTGCTTGACATAAATTAATCTGTCTGATGGGAAGCTACATACATACTCACATAATTGGTACTTCACTAACATGAACATTCCAATAAGCACATTTATTTTTCCTAAAATTTCTGCTAATGAGAAATTCTCATCAACATGAGGAAACATAGTTTTTTCCAGATAAGTGATGGTACAGGAATTTTTCTCAAAATCAGTCAGTTCCTGAAAATATCTAGCTATTTATCAAAATGTCCTGACGTTTTCCCAGAGCACAGATTCATTCTGTCCTGGAAACTTAGTTGTTTTACAGAGGTGTCAAAGGCCAGAGACTGGCATGATAATAATTTAATTCTTGTATAAGAAGGTGGCAAATGCCCAGGAACGTAAAAATATGTAGATGATAGCTTGAAAAAGAGAGACTGAGGAAAAAAAAATATATATATATATAAAAGAGAACAGGCAGGTATAGTTAGTCGTACTCATGTAATATTAATAGGTAAACCTTAAATTGAGTTTGGATCATAGAAAAAAGCAAGGGGGCTTCATAAAGTCATCTACATCTACTTTATTATCTCTTACTGGCTTAGACTGTGTGTGAAAATGAGGTCATTCAGTCGTGTCTGACTCTTTGTGACCCCATGGACTGTAGCCTACCATTTCCTTCTCCTGGGGATCTTCCAAACCCAGGTACCAAACTGGTTCTGCCCCATTGCAGGCAGATGCTTTATCATCTGATACACCAGGGAAGACCTTTGACTGTGAGGGTCACAACAAATTGTGGAAAATTCTTAAGGAGATAAGAATACCAGACTACTGTCCCTGTTTCCACAGAAGGCTGGAGGCAAGTCAAGACACAGGAGTTGGAATTGGACAAAGAACAATGAACTGGTACAAAATAGGGAAGGAAATGTTGTGCTATGCTAAGTCACTTCAGTCGTGTCCGACTCTATGTGACCCCATAGACGGCAGCCCACCAGGCTTCCCCGTCCCTGGGATTCTCCAGGCAAGAACACTGGAGTGGGTTGCCACTTCCTTCTCCAGGAAATGGAGAAGGAAATACATCAAGGCTATATATTTTCATCCAGCTTATTTGACTTATGTGCAGAGTACTTCATGGAAAGTAACTTGCTGAAAGAATCTGAAGTGGGAAACAAAATTACTGTGAGAAGTATGAATAACCTTAGTTTTAAGATGACAACATATAAATGGCTGAAAAACACTAGGAACTAAAGGTGAAAGGAGAAATTGAGAAAGCTGAATTAAAACTCAATACAAAAGCAGACACAAAACATAAGATCATGGAATTTGGCCCCATCATTTTGAGATATTTTAATGAGATACAATTGAATTAGTGACAGGTTTCACTTTCTTGATCTCTGATATGACTGCATGATGTGACTGAAGCCATGAAACAAAAAGGCACTTGCCCATTGGATGAAAAGCTATGACCAATCTCAAAACCATATTACAAAGCTGAGAGATTATTGAAAAAGGCCTGAATGGTCAAAGTTGATTTTCAGGAGTAATGTATGGAGGAGTGAGCAGGAACACAAGAACTGCCAAAATATAGATGCTTTACAACAGGAGGGCTAGAGAAGACATGTTGAGAATGGAGTTCAAACTAATAAAGTGTGAAGGAAATGATTTCAGATTATTCTCAGAAGGACTGATGCTGCACATGAAGAGCCAATATATCAGCCTCTTGAAGCCAAGAGCAAAATCACTGGGAAGAAACTGATGCTGGGAAAGATTGAGCACAGGAGAAGAAGGAAACGACAGAGGGTGAGATGGCTGAAAAGCATTGTTGACTCAAAGGTCATGGGTTTGAATACAACTCTGGGAGATTTGAATGGCAGGTGAGCCCTGGGTTCTTGCTGTACATGGAGTCACAAGAGTCTGACAAGTCTGAGTGACTGAACAACATCAAAAAGTTAGAACTGGCAATGCTTGGGACATGGTTCAGATTGCATGTTAAGTCTGTCATTGTAATTGGAATGATAAGTGAGATTTGGGACATTTAGAAAGAACACAGCTCTTGTCAGTTTCCTTGTTTTCCTCCCTCATATTGTACTTCCCACAATGTCTTTTTAAAGCTTCCCAGAGAAGGAGAACACCGGCGGTGTCATATGATATCCTGAGATGGAAACTTTATCCCACCTGCCACTTGGATCTATAAGCTTGGCCTTAGGCAGAAGCAGACATTGTCTGTAAATACCTGGTAGAGCTGTCCATCTTCTGATGTGTTAACAGGAATGGTATGTGATCTTAAGGGTTATCTCTAAGTTAAGCACACTTATAGCTTCTCAATCAACCTCTCTTATCCTGGGAGAAGCATCTTTGAGTTGTTTATCCTAGTTGCCCTTAGGAATGCTTACAAGGGGTTCCATTACTGAGCATGGAAGTATGTAGGAGACTGGATCCATTTTTGACTTTTACGCTTGGCTTCTGTGTAAATAGACCATTCCTCTTAATGTCAGTTTTTGACTTCAGATAAAGGTTGAGGATTGTGGAAATGTGTGAATGCGTGTGAATGTCCCATAAAACTGAGGACATGGAGTACACAGTTTTCCTCTTTGAATCAGATCTCAAGGCTTCTGGCTTAATAGATTTGTACTATCAGTGCATCTCAAATATTCATAAAATGTTTATATGATGACTGCCACACAGATTTGAAGCTGGAACTCCTGTATTGTCATCATCTTAGTAGTGTAGTTGGGCTTGGACATTTAAGGTATTATGTAAGAAGTATGTGGGCTATGTTATAACTTCCTTCTATTTTAACTGTCTGTCAGAAGTTCCCCTCTTGGGAAGGGGGAAATCAATGTCAACCATGTGGGAATAGAATTATAGATTTCATCCTTAGGTTCTTTGATGCCTAAGAGTATTCTTTGTTATTGGTGAGTGTCCAGCCTCCTGTAGGAAGGTAGTATCCTATTATAGGAAGGCCTGGTTGAAACTTCAGGCATCTACTGAGCCTTCTCTGGTACTGCCATATTAGCAGGTTTGTGTTTTGTTATTGCCAGACATAATAAACATCTAAGGTCCCATTAAATTTTTGCTAGGTGATTGGGAGAGTACCATAGTTTGTACAAAAGTTAGGATGGAGTAGCTTGGTTATTACTGAAATGCTTTCAACTTCTGAAACTCAGCCAGTTGTCTTGAGCTTTTTGGCATTTATTATTATTATTATGTTTATTTTTTACTTTACAATATTGTATTGGTTTTGCCATACATCAACATGTGTCTGCCAAGGGTGTACATGTGTTCCCCATCCTGAACCCTCCTTCTAGTTCCCTCCCCATACCATCCCAGTGGTCATCCCAGTGCACCAGCCCCAAGCTTCCTGTATCCTGCATCAAACCTGGACTGGCAATTCATTTCTTATATATATTATACATGTTTCAATTTGAATCCATTCTAATGAGGTGGATGAAACTGGAGCCTATTATACAGAGTGAATTAAGCCAGAAAGAAGGACACCAACACAGTATGCTTCTAAGTCACTTCAGTCATGTCCGACTCTGTGTGACCCCATAGACAGCAGCCCACCAGGCTCTGCCATCCCTGAGATTCTTCAGGCAAGAATCCTGGATGGATTGCCATTTCCTTCTCCAATGCATGAAGGTGAAAAGTGAAAGTGAAGTCTCTCCATCGTGTCTAATTCTTAGCGATCCCATAAACTACAGCCTACCAGGCTCCTCCCTCCATGGGATTTTCCAGGCAAGAGTACTGGAGTGGGGTGCCATTGCCTCACCACAGTATACTAAGGCATATATATGGAATTTAGAAAGATGGTAATGACAACCCTGTATGTGAGACAGGAAAAGAGACACAAATGTATAGAACAGTCTTTTGGACTCTGTGGGAGAGGGAGGGGAGGGATGATTTGAGTGGGCATTTTAATTTGTGCCTCTTTATATTTTTGAATTAGCCATTTCTTCAGCCGAAATCTCTAACATAAAAGTCCAAAGGAGAACCTAGACATACACTCACAAACACATTTTTAATCTGATGTGCACACACACACACAAGCACAGTCTCAGTCTTATATACTCAAAACACAATTATGAAAGGAAAATAAAACCAAAGGACTCACAGAAGGAAACCTACGAACTGCACAGAGTTCTCTGATATTTGTTTTTAGGCTTAAGGTTGGAAGTTATTTTGTAGTTGAATGATTTCAGTCTAGTGACATTTTAAGTCAGAATGCTTTGCTATACATAACGTTGTTCTGGATCCCATGGGATCTTAGAATATTTTGCATGTAAAACTTCTGTGATTTGCTAAAATGGAAATAATGCAGGGTAACAATGTGGAAGTCATTTTGACCTCGTTAGGCCCTGCAGTTACAATTTTGCTTGTTATATTTTAAGCATCCAATTTCATCCTCTAACCTTCTCCATCCAATATTTCTACTTTTTGCCTCAATTTGCTGTATTTACCTCACTTACATTTTTGTTTTTACTTTTACAATTTTCAGTTCAGTTCAGTTCAGTTAAGTCTCTCAGTCATGTCCGATTCTGCAACCCCATAAATCGCAGCAGGCCAGGACTCCCTGTCCATCACCAACTTCCAGAACTCATTCAAACTCACATCCATCGAGTTGGTGATGCCATCCAGCCATCTCATCCTCTGTCGTTCCCTTTTCCTCCTGCCCTAAATCCCTCCCAGCATCAGAGTCTTTTCCAATGAGTCAACCCTTCCCATGAGGTGGCTAAAGTACTGGAGTTTCAGCGTTAGCATCATTCCTTCCAAAGAACACACAGGGCTGATCTCTTTTAGGATGGACTGGTTGGATCTCCTTGCAGTCCAAGGGACTCTCAAGAGTCTTCTCCAACACCACAGTTCAAAAACATCAATTCTTTGGCTCTCAGCTTTCTTCACAGTCCAGCTCTCATTTCCATACATGGCCACTGGAAAAACCATAGCCTTGACTAGATGGACTTTTGTTGGCAAAGTAATGTCTCTATTTTTCAATATGCTCTCTGGGTTGGTCCAAACTTTCCTTCCAAAGAGTAAGTGTCTTTTAATTTCATGACTGCAGTCACCATCTGCAGTGATTTTGGAGCCCCCAAAAATAAAGTCTGACACTGTTTCCACTGAAACCATTTCCATTGTTTTACAATGAAAGTCTGAATCTGTTTCCATTGTTTTACAATTTTAGGCACCAATTATAAGGTAAATGCATAAAGGAAAGAAAATTTGAATTCATGTACAATGTTTCCCTAATGTATTGAGCTATTTTCTTTATTCTTTTGAGAATTAAAGGCACCAATATGTTGAAGCCATCTGGGAATTGATCATCAAGGTAAAGGATCATTTACCAGGCTTCTTTTGATCAGACAATTGAAGTACAGTTTACTAATATGCTCTCATGAAGGAACAAAAACAGCAGCTTTTCAACATGATATGTTGAATATCCTTATCCATGCCTCTTCCAAGTTATGACAGAGGATGACATGAATTAATCCTGTTCTTTTTGAGAAGGACCTGCCACTCAAAGCAGAGCATGAAAAGAAGATAAAAGGGACTGAGAAGGATTAGTCAGTACAAGGCAATGAAATGGAAGATGGAATTGCCTTTAAGGTGATATTGTACAAAGCATGCAAATTTGACTACATAGTAAGACACCTGAAATTTAAAACAAGGCTATTGGACTTTGGTCTCGAAATGATTACTAAGGACACCAATTTCAATAACTCTTACAATGGCTCCAAAATGCTCACCTCTCTAAAGCATAGTATTCTCTCTTACATTTAGCAAAACATTTCAGTGAAAGAAAAAGAGTGTGATTTTTCTACCACTCCCTTAACTACACAGATATTCGACAGATTTCACTGTCCGTTAGCTGCAAGAATGAGAACGTTGAACTTAGCTTGGTGTTGTCCTATGGGGGTTACCATACCAAAACAGGGACATGACTTGATGTTCCCACTGCCATCTGAAGGAATGACCACAAATTTGAGATTGCCAATATTTCTAGGTAGTCTTCATGACAGTGTGGATAGTCCAACAAGCAGGGACTCTGTTCAGAGTATTTCAAACTGAAATATATTTAGGATCCACCATTGATTTTGATCCTTGCTTACTCCATGACTTTTCTAGATTATTAAAATAAATGATTCCTTTTCTTCTTCTCCTCCCACCCCTTTGGATACATGTCTCTGTAACTACTACTGCATTTTAGGGAACTGTGGCCTGAAACAACATGCTTAGAATGGGTTATTGTAGACTGTAAATTTCATAAAAGCAGCAATCATTTTATAATTTGAATTCCCACATTTAACATTCATGTAAATACAATAAATAGGTATCAACTTGTAATAATTTCTCAGCAAATAGGAAAGGTGAATTATGATAAGTGCACGTTATAGGATGCTGTTAAGTAATGTGTAGAGCATTGATTGGTTATTACATTTCTTTATTGATAATTTAGTAAGTGCTTAAAATGTGTCATTTGCAGGCTCTAAGTTTCACCTGATGTGAAAGATACATTAAAAAATGAGAGTAGACATAAAACACATTGAAGACATGATATCTGCGCTCACCTTGGTAGGAGGGCAAACAGAAGTTCCTTCCAACCCCAAGAAAGAATTGAGGCAAAAATCTGAGAAGGGTCTTAGCATGACTGAAAATAGTTTGTGTGATTGTAGCTCCAGAAGAGAAAGATAATGAAATTACTAAGGAAAATATATCATGTCTTCAAAGAACTTGTTGACCATGCTGATGTGCTGCAAACACCATCAGGAATGTATCTGTCTCTGTGGGGACAGATAAGCAACATTGAAACATGTCTTAGGAAATATAGAGTGGATCTTGGTGTCAGGAAATAAAGGCATGCCTTAAGGACAGTAGAGCAGAAATAACCCTACAGCATACCACCTGTAAACTATATATCTTGTGCTTACCATGGGACAATCACTGATTATGTCATGTTATCTTTGGTACACAGTCATGGTATAATGGTGATCATGATTTTGGACATGCTACCCTGTCTATATTTCAAGGATGAAATGACTTTCTATAATGAAGAAAATCTGCTGTCTAACCTTTTAAGACTCTACCAGTAACTAATAGAATATAAGGTAACTGTGAACACACTAAGGTACATCCTGTGTATTTCCATTTTTCTGATTTTATTTGCATCTCTTCCTTCACCCATGCCATCCTAATTGAGCCACCCATTCATTTCAGCAGGGATGATTTCAGAAATCACTTTACATCCATTATCTATTTTCCCTTGGTTCTCTCTCTCTTTTTTTTTTTTTTTTTTTGCTTACAAACATTAGATCAGGTGTCATTTACCTAGGATGCATAACAAATTTTGTCTTGAACTGTAGAGTTTATAAAACCATGCAGTAAAATAGCCAGCCATTTGAACTAAAGCATAATTTTACTCTTCATTGTTTGAAAATAGAAAATGAAACTATGAAGATGAATATGTAAATTTATTGTTGAAATGCAAGAATTTTAGGTATTTGTTGACATCTCCCAATATAAAGTTCAATCTTCTTTAGGCTCCATAATCTGACACTTATTTGATAGGTCAGTTTTAATTAGCATAGTTTTCATCTGATGATGATTGTTGATCAGTTGACTTGAAAGAGAGGAGGCAGATGTATAAGCGATCATTGACATTGAGGACCATGAGTTGCCTGTCTCTTGCAGGATAGGAAAAGGGCTGTCATGTGCTGACATATTGCTATATGTGACTGGAAATTTAGAAGATTCCACCATCAGTCTGGAATAACTGATTTGTAATGGAGACACAATGTGGTTCTGAGAAGTAGATGTAGTTGTAGTAGCGAAGTCCTCAACGTGGCCATTTACCTGAGTGTAGCTGCTATGTGAGTGCCAATTAAAAATGCTCAGTGTTTTAAAAACAGCAGGTTGATCTACTACAATCTGGTCTGTTTGTCTAAGTGATATTGGTGATGGGGAAGCTAAGTCACATGGACTTACAGCGCTTGTATTATCAAATATCTGGCTGCTATGAGGCTTTGGTATGTATGGCACATTTAAAGTTCTGGAGGCTGAAAATGCACTCTCTCCACTCGTTTCTCGAAGAAAGTCAGAGTTATGATCATCTTTGTTGACCCTTGCTTTAACATACGTCTTGTTATCTTGAACTAATGAAGATATTAGAGACACATTATTAATTCCAAGTCTTCTTTGCATTCTTACTAAAAGTTGGGGATGGCCTGTTTGGAATTTGATTTATAGTAGGTTTGTAACTAAAATCAAAGAAAAACTTATTTAGTTTCTTTATAAACCAAGGTAAAACTGACAATCAAAGCTAAGCTATAAAAAATTATTCCTTTAATGACACCAATTAAATAGCATCAAATAAAACACCTCCATTAGTAGTTTTAACAGGTAATATGTTAAAAGCAATTATGCTCAACTAAAAATATGTTGTATATATACAGTAAATACCACTTTAAGTGGCTTCAGGACTTGTATCTGGTTTCACATTGCTAGGAAAGTTTTTTAAACATCCAATATTTTAACCTCCAGCTGTTCTCAACTTCAAAACAAAAATTTTTTTAAAAATTTACTATCTCAATTTCTTTCTTTCTTTCTTTTTTTTTTTTTTTTTACATTTCACGTGTTTCAATGCCATTCTCCCAAAACTTCCCACCCTCTCCCTCTCCCACAGAGTCCATAAGACTGCTCCATACATCAGTGTCTCTTTTGCTGTCTCGTATACAGGGTTATCATTACCATCTTTCTAAATTCCATATATATGCGTTAGTATACTGTATTTATGTTTTTCCTTCTGGCTTACTTCACTCTGTATAATAGGCTCCAGT
Source organism: Bos taurus (assembly GCF_002263795.3). Classification (NCBI taxonomy): domain Eukaryota; kingdom Metazoa; phylum Chordata; class Mammalia; order Artiodactyla; family Bovidae; genus Bos; species Bos taurus. Next base: position 29,102,463 of record NC_082638.1, read on the forward strand.
TTCATCCACCTCATTAGAACTGACTCAAATGTATTCTTTTTAATGGCTGAGTAATACTCCATTGTGTATATGTACCACAGCTTTCTTATCCATTCATCTGCTGATGGACATCTAGGTTGCTTCCATGTCCTGGCTATTAGAAACAGTGCTGAGATGAACACTGGGGTACACGTGTCTCTTTCCCTTCTGGTTTCCTCAGTGTGTATGCCAAGCAATGGGATTGCTGGATCATAAGGCAGTTCTATTTCCAGTTTTTTAAGGAATCTCCACACTGTTCTCCATAGTGGCTGTACTAGTTTGCATTCCCACCAACAGTGTAAGAGGGTTCCCTTTTCTCCACACCCTCTCCAGCATTTATTATTTGTAGACTTTTGGATCGCAGCCATTCTGACTGGCGTGAAATGGTACCTCATAGTGGTTTTGATTTGCAATTCTCTGATAAGGAGTGATGTTGAGCATCTTTTCATGTGTTTCTTAGCCATCTGTATGTCTTCTTTGGAAATGTCTATTTAGATCTTTGGCCCATTTTTTGATTGGGTCATTTATTTTTCTGGAGTTGAGCTGTAGGAGTTGCTTGTATATTTTTGAGATTAGTTGTTTGTCGGTTACTACATTTGCTATTATTTTCTCCCATTCTGAAGGCTGTCTTTTCACCTTGCTAATAGTTTCCTTTGATGTGCAGAAGCTTTTAAGTTTAATTAGGTCCCATTTGTTTATTTTTGCTTTTATTTCCAATATTCTGGGAGGTGGGTCATAGAGGATCCTGCTGTGATGTATGTCAGAGAGTGTTTGCCTATGTTCTCCTCTAGGAGTTTTATAGTTTCTGGTCTTACGTTGAGATCTTTAATCCATTTTGAGTTTATTTTTGTATATGGTGTTAGAAAGTGTTCTAGTTTCATTCTTTTACAAGTGGTTGATCAGATTTCTCAGCACCACTTGTTAAAGAGATTGTCTTTAATCCATTGTATATTCTTGCCTCCTTTGTCAAAGATAAGCTGTCCATATGTGCGTGGATTTATCTCTGGGTTTCTATTTTGTTCCATTGATCTATATTTCTGTCTTTGTGCCAGTACCATACTGTCTTGATAACTTTGGCTTTGTAGTAGAGCCTGAAGTCAGGTAGGTTGATTCCTCCAGTTCCATTTTTCTTTCTCAAGATCGCTTTGGCTATTCAAGGTTTTTTGTATTTCCATACAAATTGTGAAATTATTTGTTCTAGCTCTGTGAAGAATAATGTTGGTAGCTTGATAGGGATTGCACTGAATCTATAAATTGCTTTGGGTAGTATACTCATTTTCACTATATTGATTCTTCCAATCCATGAACATGGTATATTTCTCCATCTATTAGTGTCCTCTTTGATTTCTTTCACCAGTGTTTTATAGTTTTCTATATATAGGTCTTTAGTTTCTTTAGGTAGATATATTCCTAAGTATTTTATTCTTTTCATTGCAATGGTGAATGGAATTGTTTCCTTAATTTCTCTTTCTGTTTTCTCATTATTAGTGTATAGGAATGCAAGGGATTTCTGTGTGTTGACTTTATATCCTGCAACTTTACTATAATCATTGATTAGTTCTAGTAATTTTCTGGTGGAGTCTTTAGGGTTTTCTATGTAGAGGATCATGTCATCTGCAAATAGTGAGAGTTTTACTTCTTCTTTTCCAATTTGGATTCCTTTTATTTCTTTTTCTGCTCTGATTGCTGTGGCCAAAACTTCCAAAACTATGTTGAATAGTAATGTTGAAAGTGGGCACCCTTGTCTTGTCCCTGACTTTAGAGGAAATGCTTTCAATTTTTCACCATTGAAGATAATGTTCGCTGTGGGTTTGTCATATATAGCTTTTATTATGTTGAGGTATGTTCCTTCTATTCCTGCTTTCTGGAGAGTTTTTATCATAAATGGGTGTTGAATTTTGTCAAAGGCTTTCTCTGCATCTATTGAGATAATGATATGGTTTTTATTTTTCAATTTGTTAATGTGGTGTATTACATTGATTGATTTGCGGATATTGAAGAATCCTTGCATCCCTGGGATAAAGCCCACTTGGTCATGGTGTATGATCCTTTTAATGTGTTGTTGGATTCTGATTGCTAGAATTTTGTTTAGGATTTTTGCATCTATGTTCATCAGTGATATTGGCCTGTAGTTTTCTTTTTTTGTGGCATCTTTGTCAGGTTTTGGTATTAGGGTGATGGTAGCCTCATAGAATGAGTTTGGAAGTTTACCTTCCTCTGTAATTTTCTGGAAGAGTTTGAGCAGGATAGGTTTTAGCTCTTCTCTAAATTTTTGGTAGAATTCAGCTGTGAAGCCGTCTGGACCTGGGCTTTTGTTTGCTGGAAGATTTTTTTTTATTACAGTTTCAATTTCCGTGCTTGTGATGGGTCTGTTAAGGTTTTCTATTTCTTCCTGGTCGAGTTGTGGAAAGTTGTACTTTTCTAAGAATTTGTCCATTTCTTCCTCGTTGTCCATTTTATTGGCATATAATTGTTGATAATAGTCTCTTATGATCCTTTGTATTTCTGTGTTGTCTGTAGTGATCTCTCCATTTTCATTTCTAATTTTATTGATTTGATTTTTCTCCCTTTGTTTCCTGATGAGTCTGGCTAATGGTTTGTCAATTTTATTTATCCTTTCAAAGAACCAGCTTTTGGATTTGTTGATTTTTGCTATGGTCTCTTTTGTTTCTTTTGCATTTATTTCTGCTCTAATTTTTAAGATTTCTTTCCTTCTACTAACCCTGGGGTTCTTCATTTCTTCCTTTTCTAGTTGCTTTAGGTGTAGAGTTAGGTTATTTATTTGACTTTTTTCTTGTTTCTTGAGGTGTGCCTGTATTGCTATGAACTTTCCCCTTAGGACTGCTTTTACTGTGTCCCACAGGTTTTGGGTTGTTGTGTTTTCATTTTCATTCGTTTCTATGCAAATTTTGATTTCTTTTTTGATTTCTTCTGTGATTTGTTGGTTATTCAGCAGGGTGTTGTTCATCCTCCATATGTTGGAATTTTTAATAGTTTTTCTCCTGTAATTGAGATCTAATCTTACTGCATTGTGGTCAGAAAAGATGCTTGGAATGATTTCTATTTTTTTGAATTTACCAAGGCTAGCTTTATGGCCCAGGATGTGATCTATCCTGGAGAAGGTTCCATGTGCGCTTGAGAAAAAGGTAAAATTCATTGTTTTGGGATGAAATGTCCTATAGATATCAATTAGGTCTAACTGGTCTATTGTATCGTTTAAAGTTTGTGTTTCCTTGTTAATTTTCTGTTTAGTTGATCTATCCATAGGTGTGAGTGGGGTATTAAAGTCTCCCACTATTATTGTGTTATTGTTAATTTCTCCTTTCATACTTGTTAGCATTTGTCTTACATACTGCGGTGCTCCCGTGTTGGGTGCATATATATTTATAATTGTTATATCTCCTTCTTGGATTGATCCTTTGATCATTATGTAGTGACCTTCTTTGTCTCTTTTCACAGCCTTTGTTTTAAAGTCTATTTTATCTGATATGAGTATTGCTACTCCTGCTTTCTTTTGGTCCCTATTTGCATGGAAAATCTTTTTCCAGCCCTTCACTTTCAGTCTGTATGTGTCCCCTGTTTTGAGGTGGGTCTTCTGTAGACAACATATGTAGGGGTCTTGTTTTTGTATCCATTCAGCCAGTCTTTGTCTTTTGGTTGGGGCATTCAACCCATTTACGTTTAAGGTAATTACTGATAAGTATGATCCCGTTGCCATTTACTTTATTGTTTGGGGTTCGAATTTATACACCATTTTTGTGTTTCCTGTCTAGAGAATATCCTTTAGTATTTGTTGTAGAGATGGTTTGGTGGTGCAGAATTCTCTCAGCTTTTGCTTGTCTGAGAAGCTTTTGATTTCTCCTTCATACTTGAATAAAATCCTTGCTGGGTACAATAATCTGGGTTGTAGGTTATTTTCTTTCATCATTTTAAGTATGTCTTGCCATTCCCTCCTGGCTTGAAGAGTTTCTATTGAAAGATCAGCTGTTATCCTTATGGGATTTCCCTTGTGTGTTATTTGTTGTTTTTCCCTTGCTGCTTTTAATATTTGTTCTTTGTGTTTGATCTTTGTTAATTTGATTAATATGTGTCTTGGGATGTTTCGCCTTGGGTTTATCCTGTTTGGGATTCTCTGGGTTTCTTGGACTTGGGTGATTACTTCCTTCCCCAGTTTAGGGAAGTTTTCAACTATTATCTCCTCAAGTATTTCTCATGGTCTTTCTTTTTGTCTTCTTCTTCTGGAACCCCTATGATTCGAATGTTGTAGCGTTTAATATTGTCCTGGAGGTCTCTGAGATTGTCCTCATTTCTTTTAATTCGTTTTTCTTTTATTCTCTCTGATTCATTTATTTCTACCATTCTATCTTCTAATTCACTAATCCTATCTTCTGCCTTTGTTATTCTACTATTTGGTGCCTCCAGAGTGTTTTTAATTTCAATTATTGCATTATTCATTATATATTGACTCTTTTTTATTTCTTCTAGGTCCTTGTTAAACCTTTGTTGCATCTTCTCAATCCTTGTCTCCAAGCTATTTATCTGTGATTCCACTTTAATTTCAAGATTTTGGATCAATTTCACTATCATTATTCGGAATTCTTTATCAGGTAGATTCCCTATCTCTTCCTCTTTTGTTTGGTTTGGTGGGCATTTATCCTGTTCCTTTATCTGCTGGCTATTCCTCTGTCTCTTCATCTTGTTTAAATTGCTGAGTTTGGGGTGTCCTTTCTGTATTCTGGCAGTTTGTGGAGTTCTCTTTATTGTGGCTTTTCCTCGCTGTGTGTGGGTTTGTACAGGTGGCTTGTCAAGGTTTCCTGGTTAGGGAAGCTTGTGTCGGTGTTCTGATGGGTGGAGCTGTATTTTTTCTCTTTGTTCAGTCACGCTGTGGGGAGGGAGGGAGGGATGCTGCAAACAAATAACACTGGCGTGCGCTCGCAGTGCCTCAGCCACACTGGGTCTGCCCCCGCTCTCGGCGCGTGTAGCCTCCCTGCCCACACTGCTCGGGCTCTAGGTTGTTCCTCCGGGAACAATCCGAGGCTGGCCCTGAGTTGCATGTACCTCCCTGGTCCAAGCCGCTCAGGTTAAGGCGCTCGGGTAGTCCTCAGAGGCGCAGACTCAGTTGGGCCTGAGTTTTGTGCTCTTCCCAGGTTCGAGCAGCTCAAGTGATGAGGTGTTTGGCGAACACCAATGCTGCGACTTATCGCCTCCCCGCCACTCGGTTATCTGGGCGTAAAACCGGCGCACCTTCTCAGGCAGATGTTAACCGTCCAGACCCCCAAGAAGGTTTAATTAGCAAAGAAGCCTGCTTACAGTTTTATAGATAATGTCTCTCTGGGGCTGCGATTGCCCCCTTCCGGCTCTGGCTGCCTGTCACTGGAGGGGGAAGGTCTGCAGCCGGCTATCTCTGTTCAATTCTTTGTTCCGTGCACGGGCCTGGCGGTGTCTTAAGTTGGGGCTGGCTTTTCGCGTGGTAGATATCCCACAGTCTGGTTTGCTAGCCCAGATTATTTCGCTCAGATAGTGCTCAGGGTATTCAGGCCAGATTCTTACTCTAAGCGATGCAGCCCGCGCTGCGCCTCCCTGCCCAGCCCCCACTTGCTAATGGCGCGTGCAGGCGTCTACGCTGCTCCTCCGCTGGGGGAGTTACTGTAGGACTCGCAATCTTCGAGTTTTAATTGTTTATTTATTTTTTCTTCCTGTTATGTTGCCCTCTGTGCTTCCAAAGCTCGGCACAGATTCGGCAGTCAGAAGGTTTCCTGGTGTTTGGAAACTTCTCTCTTTTTAAGACTCCCTTCCCGGGACGGAACTCCGTCCCTCCCTCTTTTGTCTCTTTTTTTGTCTTTTATATTTTTTCCTACCTCCTTTCGAAGAGTTGGATTGCTTTTCTGGGTGCCTGATGTCCTCTGCCGGCATTCAGAAGTTGTTTTGTGGAATTTACTCGACGTTTAAATGCTCTTTTGATGAATTTGTGGGGGAGAAAGTGTTCTCCCTGTCCTACTCCTCCGCCATCTTGGCTCCTCCTCCCTATCTCAATTTCAAATTCGTTTTAGCTACATATGTGAACATGCTTTCTAAGTCACATGATTTAATCTTATGTATTGCTAATAAGTGAAATTTTTGGAATACCTTGCTCAAAAGAGAGATGTTTTCTTCCAGAAAGTCCGCTTGTGAAGCAGATCTTTGAAAAGTTTGTTGCTTTTTATTAAACCCATAAAGGTTAACCTGTCAAACTAAACTTTTCATACTGTTGGTTTCAAATATTCTGAAAGGCTCCTTTCTTTTCAAGACCTTTTTCAAAAGTTCTTCACTGATCACTATACATACACCACTCTCATCCTACCTAATAGATTCCAGCTGATAATTTGCAACTATACTCCAAAGTTTTGTGGAAATGTGAAAGAAAATCATTCAGCTCATCTGTTTCAGAGACAGAATTTGTGTAGCATAGCCTTTTTATCACAAGATCCTCAGACAAAGCCTGAAAAGCATATTCTTCAATCATAGATCTCAAAACTGAGTCCCTAGTAAGTGTATAATCATACAAAGAAGATCTAACGGAGGTTTCTGAACCAGTTGATTCATCCTTAGGAGTCCCATCTTGAATTTCTGAAGAAATATGTGCCATCTCAAAGAAAGTCTTTCTTCAGATATTTTTCTCATTTGTCTGATTTTACACACTGCAACTTCAAATGCTGCTTGGCTGGCCTACAGACCTCTCTAGACCATCACAGAGGTCCTCAAAGTCACCTAGCAGTTGAAGGGTAACTGTGACATCACAAAGTCACTGGTCTTCGAGCAATTGAAGGATAATGTTCAACCAGTGCTTACTTCAGCATCAACTTAAAATACACACTGCTTACAGAAATACTAACCAAAGCCATGAAGGCTGCAAAACCTCATTCCTAAAGAATTTTTACACAGAAAAATCATATCAATAAATCTACTTGAAATCTGAACTAAAAGCGATTTATCATCCTTCTAGACACACATTCTTAATATTCATTACTGTTACCCATGCAAACTTGGATCTACTCGCTACTGTGAAGTAAAATCAATCAACTGACTGAGTTACAGTGAAAGCATGTGTTTATTGTAGGACTGAGCAAGGTTTCCTAGCAGTCTTTGGTGCTTCAAAGACCCAAATTCCCAAATACTTTCAGGGGAAGGATTTTAATGACTGATCACACACCTGTGATCAGTTTTGGGGCATTGTACTAATGGCCTGTTACTGAGGATATTGGGAGTCAACATCATCGACCGTCTGCTTCCAACTACTCTGTGGTCTATGTACGTACATTTCAGCCTGGTTGGAGCTTTAACATCTCTAAAACTGTTCACAGTGTATTGCTCAGAATGTTATCTATGGCCTTTGAGGAGGAACTAAAGACCTTTCTGCTACGTCTGCTACATCACCTCAGTCGTGTCCGACTCTGTGTGACCCCATAGACGGCAGCCCACCAGGCTCCCCTGTCTCTGGGATTCTCCAGGGAAGAACACTGGAATGGGTTGCCATTTCCTTCTCCAATGCATGAAAGTTAAAAGTGAAAGTATCATTACTATCTTCTGTTGCTTGATTATTTTCCTTAATTTCTGGCTTTTCTAGCTTCTCTGATTAAAATTACTCTTGGAAAATGAGGTGGTCTACAGGCTTCCCAGCTCTTGAACTGTTTGAGTCAGCAACAACTTTGGCTATTTCCTGTTGACCTGGAGCATGGAGTTGGAAATAATTCTGAGATCTAAGGTTGGTATCAACATTTTCTGCAATGGAAACATATCTATTTTATATAGATATTTGTATATCTATATACATAAATATGCATATAAATAGGTATATCTGCTGTCATTTCAGACGTGTCCAACTCTGTGTGACCCCACAGACGGCAGCCCACCAGGCTCATCTGTCCCAGGATTCTCCAGGCAAGAACATTCGAGTGGGTTGCTATGTCCTTCTCCAATGCATGAAAGTGAAAAGTGAAAGGGAAGTCACTCAGTTGTACCGATCTATTTGTGACACCATGGATTGCAGCCTACCAGGCTCCTCCATCCATGGGATTGGCCAGGCAAGAGTAATGGAGTGGGGTGCCGTCACCTTCTCATATATATATATATATATATATTTCTATATCTGAGTATTTTTTCATTAAACCTGGGCAAATTTTGAAAATTGGTAGGTATTTATTAAAAGGAGAGAGGGGAGTGGTTTAAAAGAGTCCTTATATGTTAGATGTAGCCAATAAAACATATTTTGAAGTATTTCCACTTACATATATTCAATAACTGAGTAGAGTCTTGAGTCATTCTGCATTTGGGTTTTAATTTTTCCATGTTGTTATACCTAATGGGAATTAAAAGTCAATGTAATTTTTTTATACCCAAACTCATACACACATGAGTATGTATGTGGATATGTCAAAATAAAATTTTAGGCAACATTATTCAGGTGGCCAAACACTTTGCTTGCTCCCAAGATCTTAAATGAACTGTTTGGGAAGCCCAACATTGCTTAATAAATTACTGGCTGAATGCTTTAGATACTGTTGCTGAAAGGCTCTCCTTTTTTTTTTTTTTTTTTTTCCTTTTTTTTTTTTTTTTATTCTTCCAATTTTATTTTATTTTTAAACTTTACATAATTGTATTAGTTTTGCCAAATATCAAAATGAATCCACCACAGGTATACATGTGTACCTGTGGTGAAAGGCTCTCCTTTAATCTAGTTCGTCTTCCACTATTGTTTCTGTAATAAGAGATGGCGTTCTTACATATGAGGAAACCTTGAGGCCATACAATTGTTACTCTCGTTTGCTTAGAGATATTGTTTGAAGAAAGCTGTTGTTCTCCCCACATTGGATACAATTTTAAATATTCAAGTCTGTAATAACATAGGAACATGTTGGAACCACATGCACAATGGTCAACTAGCTGGATTTAGGATAACAGCTACCCACTTAATGGCTAAAAGAGATGCCAAGGGCATTGTGCATAGATCATAGACAGGCTCTTCTGACTAGCTGAACACTGAAATTATATGAGGTGTACATCAAAATTACTTCTCCATAATTCAGTATGTAAAGTTTTCTTTCATCACTTTCAACTTCTGGTAAAAAATATTTCAATAGAAATCACTGATGATCAAAATTTATCTTGCTTCATGCCACCGGGGTTCAGCTTCCTGCCCCCATCCACATCATTTATCTTGTTCCTTGTCCTCCTTTGTATTTTTGAGGTAGCCACATTAGATAAAATCTAACAAGATAACAAAAACAGTCTCAATATATTATGTTAATGGAAAAATATATTATAGGCTGTGTATTTTGCAATATTTTACCCAGTTGTCACAGAAGTATGGCACAAATGCTCTAACAGGCAACTTAAAACCAGCAGTATAATATATAATAAGTAACTATCATAGAATATTCTCAGAAAACAATTTCTTATTCAAAACATTGAGGGAAAACAAAGGTACAAGAATACAGTAATTCTCAGTGTTCATAGGAAAACATAGGGTAAACAGTACATTTGAATTCTCTGCTGCTGCTGCTAAGTTGCTTCACTTGTGTCTGACTCTGTGTGACCCCAGAGATGGCAACCCACCAAGCTCACCAATCCCTGGGATTATCCAGGCAAGAACACTGGAGTGGGTTGCCATTTCCTTCTCAGTATTACACAAAGTAAGATCATGACATCCGGTCCCACACTTTCATGGGAAATGGAAGTGGAAAAGACAGAAGCAGTGACAGATTAGCTCTTTTGGCTCTAAATTCACTGCAGATGGTGATGGAAGCTATAAAATTAGAAGACAATTTCTTCCTGGAAGAAAAGCTGTCACAAATTTAGAAAGCATGTTAAAAAGTGAAGACATGACTTGATCAATGCAGGCACTTTGAGTCACATCTATGGTCTTTCCAGTAGACATGTACAGATGTGAGAACACCAAACTGCTCTGCTAGGAATGACTTGTGTGTATCCATTGAATTGCAAGGACATAAATCCAATCAAACATAAAGGAAATCAACTCTGAAGAAGAATTAGAATCACTGATGCTGAAGATGAGTCTTCAAAGCTTTGGCCACCTGAGCAAAGAAATGACTCAGTGGAAAAAAAAACACAAAAACCTGATTCTTAGGAAACAATGAAATCAGGAGGATACATGGGTGAGAACAAAGGAGAAGGTTGTATAGCTTCACCCATTCAATGAGTATGATTTCAGGCAGACCCTGGGTGATGCAGAGGGCAGAAAGCCCTTGTGTGCAGTCCAAGGGGTCACAGAGAGTAAGACATGGCTTTGTGACTGAATAACAACAAGATTTCAGTTAATAAAATGGATCTTCCAGGGTCATGGTGGAGGTCTCATAATGTTAGAGGAATAGGAGGCACAGTCCACTTTCTCCTCCACAAATCCATCAAAGGATCGACTGCACATGGACCACCTTCCAGAAATCAACTTGAACGATGTTGATGGTCCCTAGAAACCAAGAAATGAAAACCCATCTCTTAAAAAGGAGGTAGGACAAAATAAGAGATGGACATGAAGAAAAGGTTTTAGGGAATGAGACTCCCCTTGGAGAGGGAATCGTAAAGGAGGAAAATTAAAACAAGATAGGAAACCCTCTCTCAAAAGTGTCAGTGGGAGGAAAAAGAAAAAAAGAAAAAAACAGAACCAGGGGAAAAAGAACAAAAACACAGATTACGCCAATAAATGCAATTACTAGCCAAAAAGTCACTCAGATTCTTCTGTCCACAGTCATACATGAGGTCTGGGAGGAGACCTGTGGTGTATCAAACACAGTATTGTTAGAACCAGGATTTAGTGCCCTGAGGACAATCTGATGGAGCTAATGTGACAAAGAACATAAACCATGGGAAAACTAGAGACAGCCATTTTAGAAAGGACTTTTCCTACAAGAAGGCTCTAAGTCCACATAGTGAACCATGGCACACTCACAGACCAGAAAACTACAAAATACCAAAGAAGACCAAGCCAGCTTCCATTGAAGACCCTTTCCTCAATGGAGGTAGAGAGGAATGTATATGACTGCCAGAGGCAGAAGCAAATAGGTTACTAGTAACTTGGTCCTACAGACATCCCCTACCAAGCTCTAAGCTGGTTGAAATTTGCTAATGATGAATTCCTGAGTTCATGGACAGTTCACATAGGCCGGGATCATGACAGCCTGGGGTCAGCTATCCGGAAGAGACACATGGAACACCTGAGGCTGTGGGCTCTGGCACAGGTAGCAAACTGTGTGGTTGAGACCAGAGAGCTGCATAAGGCATGGGCCACCTAGGACTGTGTCTTGTCCTCCAACCAGCCACCTGAGATTTTTGACTTGTGAAGAGCAAAAAGCACCGAGCCAATCATGGTCATTGCCCTTGCTGAGCACCTAAGTGCCTGACTGGCTGGGAAGTGCATGAAACACACGACCCACTTGGGACCATGCCCTCACGTATCAACAGGGAGGCTGAGCAGTGTGGACCCAGGAAGAACATGTCACATTTGTCAGTGGCAAGCCCAATGTGGTCAATCCACCTCAAGCACCCACATATCCCAGAGGTATTTGTTTTCAGTGTCCCACCTCACCGCCAAAACACCGAGCAAGTGAGATCAAATAAGAGGCTACCACACCCTCGTTTCATGTTGAAAGCCAGATATGGAGAGGGTTTCAAATAAAAGAAGGAAATATAAACAAAGGAGCATAAACCAACCCAGAAGTGATAGGTTCAACAGCATAAATCTTCAATTAATGCCAATTAATTCAATTAATGTTCAACTGAGGTACAATAGTAGAATTTGACAACAAGTACAAGCTTCAACTAGGGACCATCTGACACTGTACTGACACCAAAAAGCAAAATTTTTTTTTTAATTCTGAGATCTATTTCTATATGATTTCTTTAACTTTTAACAATGCTAGGCCTTTTTAATACCCTAAACTTTTATTTCTGTTAACTATTATTACCTTTCAAATAAAAACAACACGTCTGTGTTTTAAACACTTGTTATATATATAAGAATGAATTCGACCTCCGTTTTCTTTTCTTGTACTATTTAAATGAGTCTAATTTTTATTCTTGGTTCTTAACTTTTGCTTTCCAAAAATGGTTATCAATGTTGTAACTTTAGGAACACAATTTTTAGGATCAGATTTCACTTATGAGGGCATCAGATTTCAGACACGCTGAAACCATAATCTCAAAAACCTAGCCAATCTTGTCACATGGACTGCAGCCTTGTCTAACTCAATGAAAGTAAGCCATGCCCTGTGGTGCCACCCAGGATGGGCGAGTAATGGTGGAGAGTTCTGACAGAATGTGGTCTATGGAGAAGGGAATGGCAAACTACATCAGTATTCTTGTCTTGAGAACACCATGAACAGTATGAAACACATGATAGGATACTGAAAGAGGAAATCCCCGGGTCGGTTGGTAGGTATCCAATATGCTACTGGAGATCAGTGGAGACATAACTGCAGAAAGAAAGAAGGGATGAAGACAAAGCAAAACTAATATCCAGATATGGGTGTGACTGGTAATAGAGGCAAGGTCTGATGCTGTAAAGAGCAATATTACATAGGAAATTGGAATGTCAGTTCCATGAATCAAGGCAAACTGGAAGTGATCAAACCGGAGATGATAAAAGTGAACGTCAACATTCTAGGTATCAGCGAACTAAAAGGGACTGGAATGGGTGAATTTAACTCAGATGACCATTATATCTACTACTGTGAACGGGAATACCTTAGAAGAAATGGAGGAGCCAGCATGGTCAACAAAAGAGTCTTACATGCAGTACTTAGATGCAATCTCAAAGATGAAAGAATGATCCCTGTTCGTTTCCAAGGCAAACCATTCAATATCACGGTAATCCAAGCCTTTGCCCCAATGAGAAATGCTGAAGAAGCTGAAGTTGAATGGTACTGTGAAGACCTGCAAGACCTTTTAGAACTAATATCCAAAAAAGATGTCCTTTTCATTAAAGGGGACTGGAATGTAAAGGTAGGAAGTCAAGAAATACTTGGAGTAACAGGCAAATTTGGCCTTGGAATACTGAATGAAGCAGGGCAAAGGCTAATAGAGTTTTTCCAAGAGAACACACTGGTCATAGCAAACACCCTCTTCCAACAACACAAGAGAAGATGGTCAACACCAAAATCACCAAAATCAGATTAATTCTACCTTTGCAGCCAAAGATGGAGAAACTCTATAAAGTCAGCAAAAACAAGACCAGGAGCTGACTGTAGCTCAGATCATGAACTCCTTTATTGCCAAATTTAGACTTGAATTAAAGAAAGTAGGGAAAACACTAGACAATTCAGGTATGACCTGTCAAATCCCTTATCATTATACAGTGAAATATAGATTTAAGGGACTAGATCTAATAGACAAAGTTCCTGATGACCAATGGATGGGTATTTATGACACTGTACAGGAGACAGGGACTAAGACCATCCGTGTAGACACGAAATGCAAAAATGCAAAATGGCTGCCTGAGGGGGCCTTACAAATAGCTGTGAAAAAAAGAGAAGCAAAAAGCAAAGCAAAGAAAAGATATATGTATCTGAAAGCAGAGATCCAAAAGAATAGCAAACAGAGATAAGAAAGCCTTCCTCAGAGATCAATTCAAAGAAATAGAAGAAAACAACATAATGGGAAAGACTAGAGTTCTCTTCAAGAAAATTAGATACAAAGGGAATATTTCATGCAAAGATGGGTTCAATAAAGGGAAGAAATGGTAAGGATCAAACAGAAGCAGAAGATATTATGGAGAGGTGGCAAGAATACACAGGGAAATTGTACAAAAATGACTTTCAAGACCCAGATAATCACAATGGTGTGATCACTCACCTAGAGCCAAACATCCTGGAATGTGAAATCGAGAGGGCCTTAGAAAGCCTCACTATGAACAAAGCTAGTGGAGGTGATAGAATTCCAGTTGAACTATCTCAAATGTTGAAAGATAATGCTGTGAAAGTGCTGCACTCAATATGCCAGCAAATGTGGAAAACTCAGCAGTGGCCACAGGACTGGAAAAGGTCAGTTTTCACTCCAATTCCAAAGAAAGGCAATGACAATGAATGCTCGAACTTCTTCACAGTTGCACTTATTTCACACGCTAGTAAAGCAATGCTCAAATTTCTCCAAGCTAGGCTTCAGCAATACGTGAACTGTGAACTTCCAGATGTTCAAGCTGGTTTTAGGAAAGGCAGAGGAACCAGAGATCGCATTGCCAATATCCGATGGATCATCAAAAAAGCAAGAGAGTTCCAGATAAACACCTATTTCTGCTTTATTGACTATGCCAAATCCTTTGACTGTGTGAATCACAATAAACCGTGGAAGATTCTGAAAGAGACGGGTATACCAGACCACCTGACCTGCCTTGGAGGAACCTATATACAGGTCAGGAAGCAACAGTTAGACCTAGGCATGGAACAACAGACTGGTTTTGTATATGAAAAGGAGGACATCAGGCTTTGTATTATCACCTGCTTATTTAACTTGTAGGCAGAGTACATCACGAGAAACGCTGGGCTGAAAGAAGCACAAGCTGGAATTCAGATTACCGGGAGAAATATCAATAACCTCAGATTTGCAGATGACACCAACCTTATTGCAGAAAGTGAAGAGGAACTAAAACGTCTCTTGATGAAAGTCAAAGAGAAGACTGGAAAATTTGGCTTAAAGCTCAACATTCTGAAAACGAAGACCATGGCATCTGGTCCCATCACTTCATGGGAAATAGATGGGGAAACAGTGGAAAGATTGTCAGACTTTACTTTTTTGCGGCTCCAAAACCACTGCAGATGGTGATTGCAGCCTTGAAATTTAAACACGCTTACCCCTTGGAAGGAAAGTTATGCCCAACCTAGATAGCATATTAAAAATCAGTGGCATTACATTGCCAACAAAGTTTGTCTAGTCAAGGATCTGGTTTTTCTAGTGATCATGTATGAATGTGAGAGTTGGACTGTGAAGAAAGCTGAGTGCTGAAGAATTGATGCTTTTGAACTGCGGTGATGGATAAAATTTTTGAGAGTCCCTTGTACTGCAAGGAAATCCAGCCTGTCCATCCTAAAGGAGATCAGTCCTGGGTGTTCATTGGAAGGACTGATGCTAAAGCTGAAATTCCAATACTTTGCTCACTCATGCAAAGTGTTGACTCATTGAGAAAGACCCAGATGCTCGGAGGGAATGGGGTCAAGACGAGAATGGGACTACAGAGGATGGAAGGCTGGATGGCATCACCGAATCAATAGACATGAGCGTGAGTGAACTCAGTGAACAGGTAGCCCTGGTGTGCTGCGATTCATGGGGTTGCAAAGAGTCGGTGATGAAGGACCAACTGAACTTAACTGAGAAAGGAGGATATAAATGAAACAGAGTGTGGTGCGGGGAAAAAAAATGAAAGAAAGAAGGAAACCAGGAAAAGGTCTGATGTAGCAATGATAGATGCCCCACAATGAGAAATGTAGGTGTCTAGATGGAGAACACCAAAACTAAAAGGGTTGGGGTACATGGAAAATCTTGAGGAAATAAAAGTTGGAATCACCCTTAAATGAGTCAAGACGCAAGAATTGGATCGGGCATGGACAAATTGACCACTTCAAAAGTGAAAGAAGAGTGACAAATCTCTTTACTGTCACTTGCTTACGTGAATCATATGCAGAATATACTATTTAAATACCAGTTGAGTGAATCAAAAGCTGGCATCAAAGTGGCTGGGAGAAACAGCAAAACACTCACATATATAGATGTTAACGCAAAAAACAAAGAGAAAGTGAAGAGGAAATAAAGAGCCTTTTCATGAGGGTGAATGATTAGAGTGAAAAACCATGCTGAAAACTCTACATTCATAAAAACAAAGATAAGGGCATCTGGTCCAATCACTACTTGCAAAATAGAAGGGGTAAACATGTGGAAACAGTGACAAGCTTAATTTTCTTGAGCTTCAAAATTACTAGGAATGGTGACTGCAGTTATCAAATTAAATGTCACTTGCTTTTGGATGTAAAAGTTATGACAAACCTAAGCATTGCATTATAAAGAAAACACACCACTTTACTAAATTGTCAGTAAATAAAAAATGTCAATTATGGTAAGAGTGGAGACTCTCGGATGTTTTTGAGTAACTTATATGGCTTTTGATTGCTAATTTATTTAGCATCTTTTCATTGTTAATTCAGTAAGTACTTAAAATACATCATTTGGCAGGCACTATGTCTTAGCTGATGTGCAAGATACATAAGGAAACTTGTGTAGACATGAAACACATAGAAGAATTGAATATCTGTGATTAACTTGGTAGGAAGGAAGACAGTTTCTTTCCAATCCCAAACAATGCTTAGGAAAAATTGTGAAAAGTGGCTTATTATGACTGAAAATATTTTGCCTAATGTATCTCTAGAAATTCAATAAAAACATAGATAATGAAGCTACAAAGGGAAACACAACATATGTCTTCCAAGAACTGATTACCGTGCTGAGATGCTGCATTCGCCACAAGGATTTAAGTCTGTCTTTGGAGGAGCAGGAAAGCAACATCAAAATATCCACTAAGAAATATAGGTGGTGTCTTGGTGGGAGAAAATAAAGGCATAATATAAAGAGAGTAGAGCAAGAATGACCTTTTATAATACTACTTGTAAAATGCCTAACTTTTGCTGACTTTGGTGTAATCTTTGAATATATCAGTCATGTTATGATAGTGATCGTGATTTCTGAGTAGGCTGCATCTATACTGTCAAGTATGAAACATATATTTATATATATTTTCAATGAATAAAACCTGCTGTTTAAACTCTTAGCTTTCTTCCCAATAATGGACATAAAATAATAAAACTGAAAAAGCACTAAAGTATATACTGTTCATTTGCTTTCTCTAAATGGGATTTGTATTGTTCCTTCTCCCATATCATCCTATCAGCCTTTGGCTGATCTCCACATTTCCTTGCCCCAGCCATTTATGAGATAACTATTCCAAACAACCTCGGAGAAGAACAGGCCCACTTAAGACAGTGGCTTTCCAAATATATGCCTATATATATATTTACTCTTGTCTTGGGTTAGTGCAGCAGCTCACTAATCTCACTGCTGCCCTTTCTCACCTTATTAAAGGTGATCTCTTCCTGTAAAGTGCTGGTCTCATTCTTTTTCTGAACCTTGCCTTCTCTGACTCCCTTATGCTACAGACAAACTGAGTGGTTGACAGGTACATAAGATGCATGACCTACCCTGGAGGTGCCTTTCCTGCCATCCAGATGCCTGAGCAGTTTGGAACAGGGAAGGAAACAATGCACATAGCCAATGGAGTTCAGTGCCCTTGAAGATCACCTAGGAGCCTGAGTGGCTTAGACTTGGGATGTGCATGAAACACAGGGAACACTTTGGGCAGTGCCATCGCAGATTACCCAGGAACCTGAGCTGGGTGGACTGAGGAAGTACATGTCACCTATGACAGTGGCAAGCCCACTGTGCTCCATCCACCTTAAGCACCCTCACCCACATATTCTACAGGTGTTTTTTTTTTTTTTTTCCAGTGTGCTCCTCCTCATCATTGTACCACTGATACAAATAAGGGCCTGCTGTCCCCTTGTGTTATGGTGCAAACTAGTCTTGTGTAAGCATGTCACAGAAGAGAATTGCAAAATGAGGAAGTAAAAATAAGCAAAGAAGGGTGAACTAGCCCAGAAGTGACAGAAGCTACAGATTGAAACTCTGAAGCTAATGTAGAAACTGTGCAATTCAAGGACAGCAATAGTATTGGACAACAAGTAGAAGCAGGAAAAACAGATTGTCTGACACTGATCTGGCACCACTAAACTCACAACAATTTCTCTAGAGAAATTGGTAGATTATTCTTTACTGTTTTCATGTTTTTTAATTAAACACTCTTTTGTTCCTTATCATTCCCTTTAATTTCATTTCTATATACCACAATATAAATGTTTGATAATTATTTTGACTTCTAAATTTTCTCCAGTAATCATAGGAGTTTAAATCCTATTCTAGGTTCTTAATCTTTGATTTTGAAACTTTTTATTAATAAATGTTTATCCTTTAGGAATTCTGTATTTGGAATCTATTTTCACTTATTAATTTAATTCCCAGTTGATTGCACTCTTGCCTTTTTACTCTCCCTTTACTCCTCCTAGAAACCTTTATCTCCCTCCTCAGTTTGCTCTGATCCATATAACTCTGTCAATTCCTTTAACTGTTTTTGATTATGGAAAATTGCTTCACCATCAACCTTGGGTTTTCTCCTCTCTTCTGAGGATGCAGAATTCTTAATGTGACTGTAACTCAGCACCAAAACGCAGAGGCCATGAAGTTAATCCAGAGCTTTAGATCATTGTTGAACTCCTGACACCAATGAACTTTAAAAAAGAAGCAAAGTCAAAAGGTTCCATGCCTACATGGAAATGAAGCCCCAAGCTGAAACCAGCAATTTCAGTGCAAGACAACTCACACCTATTCTCCAGCAAAGCAGCAACACAAAAATGAACATTATAAAAGGTACTACCTGAAGCTGTACCAAACCCACAGACACCACAATGCACATTACAGGACAATTCATTGCATTTCATAGAGAAGTGATCCAGCACCACCTGACAGACCACAGGCACACAATATCCCAAACATTAAAGCTTGAAAACGTACAGGTTCGGTCCCACCCACAAAGATCAGATTCCACCACAAACTGGATCCAAAATGCTGTGGCCTGCAGAAAGGGGACCAAAACCACTGCAATCTAAACCAAATGAAGCTTTTAAGTTTAATAAGGTCCCATTTGCTTATTTTTGCTTTTATTTCCAATATTCCGGGAGGTGGGTCATAGAGGATCCTGCCGTGATGTATGTCGGAGAATGTTTTGCCTATGTTCTCCTCTAGGAGTGTTATAGTTTCTGGTCTTACGTTTAGATCTTTAATCCATTTTGAGGGGCCTAATTAAACTTAAAATATTCTGCACAACAAAGGAAACTATAAGCAAGGTGAAAAGACAGCCTTCAGAATGGGAGAAAATAATAGCAAATGAAGCAACTGACAAACAACTAATCTCAAAAATATACAAGCAACTCCTACAGCTAATTCCAGAAAAATAAACGGCCCAATCAAAAAATGGCCCAAAGAACTAAATAGACATTTCTCCAAAGAAGACATACAAATGGCTAACAAACACATGAAAAGATGCTCAACATCACTCATTATCCGAAAAATGCAAATCAAAACCATAATGAGGTACCATTTCATGCCAGTCACAATGGCTGTGATCCAAAAGTCTACAAGCAATAAATGCTGGAGAGGGTGTAGAGAAAAGGGAACCCCCTTACACTGTTGGTGGGAATGCAAACTAGTACAGCCACTGTGGAGAACAGTGTGGAGATTCCTTAAAAAGCTGGAAATAGAACTGCCTTATGATCCAGCAATCCCACTGCTAGGCATACACACCCAGGAAACCAGAATTGAAAGAGACACGTGTACCCCAATGTTCATAGCAACACTGTTTATAATAGCCAGGACACAGAAGCAACCTAGATGCCCATCAGCAGATGAATGGTAAGCAAGCTGTGGTACATATACACAATGGAGTATTACTCAGCCATTAAAAAGTACATTTTTTTTCTCAGTTTTCTGAATGTTGAGCTTTATTTATTTTTTTAAACTTTACAATATTGTATTCGTTTTGCCAAATATCAAAATGAATCCACCACAGGTATACCTGAGTTCCCCATCCTGAACCCTCCTCCCTCCTTCCTCCCCTACCCTCCCTCTGGGTCGTCCCAGTGCACCAGCTTCAAGCATCCAGTACCATGCATCGAACCTGGACTGGCGACTCGTTTCATACATGATATTATACAGGTTTCAATGCCATTTTCCCAAATCATCCCACCCACTCCCTCTCCCACAGAGTCCAAAAGACTGTTCTATACATCTGTGTCTCTTTTGCTGTCTCGTACACAGGGTTATTGTTACCATCTTTCTAAATTCCATATATATGTGTTAGTATACTCTATTGGTGTTTTTCTTTCTGGCTTACTTCACTCTGTATAATAGGTTCCAGTTTCATCCATAATCAGTTCTAATGAGATGGAAAATACATGGGGAAACAGTGGAAACAGTGTCAGACTTTATTTTTTGGAGGGCTGCAAAATCAATACAGTTGGTGATTTGCAGCCATGAAATTAAAAGACGCTTACTCCTTGGAAGGAAAATTGTGCACCACCTAGATAACATATTCAAAAGCAGAGACATTACTTTGCCAACAAATGTCCGACTAGTCAAGGCTATGGTTTTTAAAGTGGTCATGTATGGATGTGAGAGTTGGGCTGTGAACAAAGCTGAGCACCAAAAAATCGATGTTTTTCAACTGTGGTGTTCAAATGACTCTTGAGACTCCCTTGGACTGCAATGAGGTCCAACCAGTTCATTCTAAAGGAGATTAGTCTTGGGTGTTCATTGAAAGGACTGATGCTAAAGCTGAAATTCCAATAGTTTGGCCACCTCGTGCGAAGAGTTGACTCGTTGGAAAAGACTCTGATGCTGGGAGGGATTAGGGGCAGGAGGAGTAGGTGATAACAGAGGATGACATGGCTGGATGGCATCACTGACTCGATGGACATGAGTTTGAGTGAACTCCAGGAGTTGGTGATGGATAGGGAGGCCTGAAATGCTGTGATTCATGGGGTCAGACACAACTGACTGAACTGAACCGAACTGAGAAAGGAGGGAATAAAGAAAACACAGTGGCATGTGTAAATATATATTTTTTAAAGAAGGAAAAATTAAAAGCTCTGATAATTCTTAGACAGTATTAAATGCCATACTGTGAGGATATCCACATGGGAAAGACCACAAAAAAAGAAAAAAAGAAAGAAAGAAAGGAAAGGAAAAAAGAAAAAAAAAAAGGTGTTGGGGTGCTTGAGAAAATTCTTCAAGAGATAAAAGTTGAAAACCTCCATTAAATGGTCAAGGAAATAGCTCCTTGAGTCCCATAACAGCATGTCCCAACAAACAGGATGAACCCAAAGTGAAATATCCCACAACAATATTTTAACCAAACACTGAAAATTTAAACACAAAAAAAAACAAACATTAAGAGCAGCGAGAGTAAAGACATAAATATACTGTCAGATTCCCATAAAGACAGCAGCTGAACTTTCAATAGAAACTCTTCAGGCCAGTAGAGCATGGTAGAACATTCTCAAAATTATGAACAAGCCAAAACCAACACCAACACGGATCTTATTCAGATATGAAGGAGAAATCAAATGGTTTAAGCAAAAGTTTTAAGCAGTCATTAACATGAAACTGCTAAACTCTTAATGATGTGGTGAAACTGGGACACTGAGTTCATATGTCATCAGATTTGCAAAACTCATCAGTGGACATGAGTTTGGAAAAAGACAGTTTTCATTCACACCAAAGGTAGGTAAGGCCAAAGAATGTTTAAACAAGCATGCGTGGTTGCTCCTTTCACATGTTAGCTGGGTAAAACTCAAAATTCTACAGCAGTACATAAACTAAGAACTTTCAAGGGGAAAGCTCGACTTGGAAACAATACATGAACCAGAGAACAATTTGGAAACATTCATTGGATCCTAGAGGGAACCAGGAATTTCAGAAAATCATTTACTTCTGCTTCAGTGACTCCACTAAAGACATTGACTGTGTATATCACAGTAAACTGTGAACAGTTTGAAAGAGACAGGAATCATGGACCTTCTAACCTGTCACATGAGAAATGTGTATGCCGTTCAAGATGTAAGAGTTGGAACAAGACATGGAAAAATTGATCAGTATAAACCTGGGAAAGGTGAGTGACAAGACTGCATATTATCAGTCTTCTTATGTGAAATATATGCAGACTATACTATTCAAAAGGCCAGGCTGGGTGGATAATAAACTAGAATCAATGTTTCTGGGATAAACTTCAACAACCTTAGATAGACAGATAGAAACACTGTAAAAAGAGAAAGTGAAGAGGAGCTAAAGAGGGTCTTGATAAGGATGAGTGAGGAGTGTAGAAACCTCGCTGAGAACTCAATAGTCAAATGAACAACACAAGGTGTCTGGTCCCATCACGACTTGGCAAATAGAAGGGGAAAACATGGAATAAGTGATAAACTTAATTTTCTTGGGCTCCAAAATCACTGCGAATGGTGACTGCAGGCATGAAATGAAGAGATATTTTCTTCCTGGAGAAAAAACTATGGAAAAACCTTGACCTTGTATTAAAAAGAAGAAAGATGAGCTTATTAACAAAGGTCTCCTCAGTCACAAACCCCTATCGTTTATCCATTAGTCATGTAAAGGTGTGAGAATTGGAATCTAAAGAAGGCTGAGAGCTCGAGAACTGATGCCTTCAAACAGTGATGTTGGAGAAAACTCTTAGGGGTCCCTTGAACTGCAAACAGATCCCGCCAATCAATCCACAAGGAAACCAACCCTGGATATACATCTGAAGCACTCATACTGAAGCTGAAAGTCGAGGATTTTGCTAAACTAATTCAAAGAACCAACTCTGGAAAACACCATGACACTGGGAAAGACTGAGGACAGGAGGAGAAGGTGCTGATAGAGGATGAGATGTTTGGACGGCATCACCAGTTCAATGGACATGTGTTTGAGCAAACTATGGGAAACACTGAAAGAGAGGGAGGCCTGCTGTGATACAGTCACAAAGGGTTGGACATGACTCAATGAATGAACAACAGCAATTAAAATATCTAGAACTACTTCTAGGCTAACAGAGTTTGGCCAGGAGAATGCACTGGTCATAGCAAACACCCTCTTTCAACAACACAAGTGAAGACTCTAACATGAACATCACCAGATGGTCAACACCAAAATCAAATTGATTTTATTCTTCCCAGTCAGAGATGCAGAAGCTCTATACAGTCAGCAAAAACAAGATCAGGAGCTGACTGTGGCTCAGATCATGAACTCCTTATTACCTAATTCAGACTTAAATTCAAGAAAGTAGGGAAAACCAAACTCTGATAGCCTTTTCCCTGCTTTATTCTGTATTAAAGGCTAAATTTGCCTGTTATCACAGGTGTTTCTTGACTTCCTACTTTTGCATTCCAGTCCCTTATAATGAAAAGAATTTCTTTTCGGTTGTTAGTTCTAAAAGGTCTTGTGGTTCTTCATAGAACCATTCAACTTCAGCGTCTTCAGCATTTCTGGCTGGTGCATAGGCTTGGGTTACTGTGATTTTGAATGGTTTGCCTTGGACAAACAGAAATCATTCTGTCGTTTTTGAGATTGCATCCAAGTACTGCATTTTGGACTCTTTTGTTGACCATGATGGCTACTCCATTTCTTCTAAGGGATTCCTGCCCACAGTAGTAGATATCATGGTCATCTGAGTTACATTCACCCATTCCAGTCCATTTTAATTTGCTGATTCCTAGAATGTCGATGATCACTCTTGCCATCTCCTGTTTAACAACTTCCAATTTGCCTTCATTCATGGACCCCATATTCCAGGTTTCTATGCAATATTGCTCTTTGATGCATCGGACCTTGCTTCTGTCACCAGTCACATGCACAACTGGGTATTGTTTTTGCATTGGCTCCATGTCTTCATTCTTTCTGGAGTTCTTTCTCCACTCATCTCCAATAGCATATTGGGCACCTACCGACCTGAATAGTACAGGTTTAAAAGAAACTGGTCCTAAGGGCTTATTTACAAACAATGGGATAACCAATTCAACTTCTTCTTCTTTTTTTTTATTAATCTGTTCGGTTTTTTTTTCCCCCAGTATATAAAATTGGTTTAGTCACTCTGTTATTCCAGCAATTTGACTGCTTCACATAGTTTGAGACTTTTATTAACAGATATTCCTGTTGTAAATACCCAAATTCCTCCTTTTTTAGTATGTTTAGTAGCAATGGCATCTTATTCATTCTCATTTCAGTAACTAAATCTGCTCTTTTCGTTTTTTAGTTTACCTAATATTCTTTTTACTATCTTTGTTTCATGTTCAATTTTCTGTATTCTTTTTCTATTAACTTAAAACCATACTAATATTTGTTCATTTCCTCTTTCTTCTTTCTGTGAAATTAGATTTTTTTTCCAGCTTTTAAAGAAGGCATTACCTTCTCCCCAGAATTGAAGAGCTTTCTTTTTATGTAACCTTAAATATATATGGGTTCTTCTTCTGCTGTATCTGATGACTTTCTACATTGGGTTTTCATTTTAAATCACCTTAGAATATGTTCCCATTTCCCGTGTGAGTTATTCTTCGCCTCATCGAGCCCTTCAGAATGTGTTGTTTAATTTTCCATGCATTCAGTTCAGTCGCTCAGTCATGTCCGACTCTTTGTGACCCCATGGATTGCAGCACACCAGGCCTCCCTGTCCATCAAAAACTCCCAGAGTTCACTCAAACTCACATCCATTGAGTCAGTGATGCCATCCAGCCATCTCATCCTCTGTCGTCCCCTTTTCTTTGTGCCCCCAATTTATCTCAGCTTCAGTAGTTTCCAGAGTCAACTCTCGAATGAGATGGCCAAATTACTGGAGTTTCAGCTTTAGCATCATTCCTTCCAAAGAACACCAAGGTCTGATCTCCTTTAAAATGGACTGATTGGACTCCTTGCAGTCTATGGGACTCTCAGGAGTCTTCTCCAATGCCACAGTTCAAAAGTGTCAATTCTTTGGCGCTAAGCTTTCTTCACAGCACAGCTCTCACATCCATACATAACTACTGGAAAAACCACAGTTTTGACTAGACGGTCCTTTGTTGGCAAAGTAATGTTTCTGCTTTTGAATATGCTATCGAGGATGGCCATAACTTTCCTTCCAAGGAGTAAGCGTCTTTTAATTTCATGGCTGCAATCACCATCTGTGGTGATTTTGCAGCACCCCCCCCCCCCCGCCCCAAATGAAGTATGACTCTGTTTCCACTGTTTTCCCATATATTTCCCATGAAGTGATGAAAACCGATGCCATGATCTTAGTTTTCTGAATGTTGACCTTTAAGTCAACTTTTTGAGGTATGACCTAAATCCAATCCTTTATGATTATATAGTAGAAGTGAGAAATAAATTTAAGGGACTAGATCGGATAGAGTGCATGATGAACTATGGACAGAGGTTTGTGACATTGTACAGGAGACAGGTATCATGACTATCCTCATGGAAAAGAAATGCAAAAAAGCAAAATAGGTGTCTGTGGAGGCCTTAAAAATAGCTGTGAAAAGAAGAGAAGTGAAAAAGAAAGGAGAAAAGGAGTGATATAAGCATCTGAATGCAGTGTTCTCAAGAGTAGCAAGGAGAGATAAGAAAGCCTTCCTCAGCGATCAATGCAAAGAAATAGAGGAAAGCAAAAGAATGGGAAAGACCATCCCCTCAAGAAAATTAGCAATACTGAAGGAACATTTCATGCAAAGATGGGTTCTATAGAGGACAGAAATTTTACAGACCTAAAAGACTCAGAAAATATTAAGACAAGTGGCAGGAATACAGACTAGAACTGTACAAAATAGATCTTCAAGACCCAGATATTCACGATGGTGTGATCGCTCACCTAGAGCCAGACATCCTGGAATGTCAAGTCAAATGGGCCATAGAAAGAATCACTCCGAATAAAGCTAGTGGAGGTTATGGAATTCTAGCTGAGCTATTACACATCCTGAAAGATGATGCTGTGAAAGTGCTGAACTCAATATGCCAGCAAATTGGAAAACATAGCAGTGGCCATGGGACTGAAAAAGATCGGTTTTCATTCCAACCCCAAAGAAACACAGTGCCCAATAATGCTCAGATTACCACACAATTACACTCATCTCACGTTCTAGTGAAGTAATGCTCAAAGTTCTCCAAGCCAGGTTTCATTAATACATGAACCGTGAACTTCCAGATGTTCAAACTAGTTTTAGAAAATGCAGAGGAACCAGAGATCCAAATGCCAACAATCTTGCATCATTGAAAAAGCAAGAACGTTCCAGAAAATTAAAAACAAACAAACCAAAAAACACCTATTTCTGCTTTATTGACTATGCCAAAGCTTGGATTGTGTGGATCACTAGAAACTGTGGAAGATTCTGAAAGAGATGGAAATACCAGACCACCTGGCCTGCCTCTGGAGAAACCTATATGCAAGTCAGGAAGCAACAATTAGAAATGGACATGGAACAACAGGTGGGTTCCAAATAGAAAGAGGAGGATGTCAAGGTTGTATATTGCCACCCTGCTTATTTGACATGAATGCAGAGTACATCATGAGAAACTCTAGGCTGGAAGAAGCAGAAGCTGGAGTCCAGATTGCCAGGAGAAATGTCAATAACCTCAGATATGCAGATAACACCACACTTATGGCAGAAAATGAAGAGGAAGTGTCAAGCCTCTTGATGAAAGTGAAACAGGAAAGTGAAAAACTGGGCTTAAAGCACAACATTCTGCAACGAAGATCATGGCATCTGGTCCCATCACATCATGGGAAATAGATGGGGAAACAGTGGAAACTATGTCAGGCTTTATTTTTGGAGCTCCAGAATCACTGCAGATGGTGATTGTAGCCATGAAATTAAAAGACATTTACTCCTTGGAGGGAAAGTTATGTCCAACTTAGATCTCATTTTAAAAAGCAGAGACATTACTTTGCCAACGAAAATCCATCTAGTCAAGGCTATGTTTTTTCCAGTGGTCATATATTGATATGAGAGTTGGACTGTGAAGAAAGCTGAGTACCAAAAAATTGATGCTTTTGAACTGTGGTGTTGGAGGAGACTCTTGAGAGTCCCTTGGACTGCAAGCAGATCCCACCAGTCCATCCTTAAGGAGACCAGTCTTGGGTGTTCTTTGGAAAGACTGATGCTAAAGCTGAAATTCCAGTATTTTGGCCACCTCACGTGTAGAGTTGACACATAAAAATCTCTGATGATGGGAGGGATTTGGATCAGGAGGAGAAGGGAACGACAGAGGATGAGATGGCTGGATGGCATCATCGTCTCGATGAACTTATGTTTGCCTGAACTCCAGGAGTTAGTAATGGACAGGGAGGCCTGGTGTGGTGTGATTCATGGGGTGACAAAGATTCGGACACGGGCCTGTGACTGAAATGAAATGAGTAAATTAACTGTTTTGTTGTTGTTGTTGTTGTTGAACATGTCATTGGTAATATATGAAAGGAACAAGTGTAATACATACATACATACCCGTTCAAGTGATATTTCATGTGTTACGTCACTACATTCCTGTCTGACACTCTGTATCACACAGACTGTCACCATAATGTATCCTCAATGCATGGGATTCTCAAGGTGAAAAAGTAGGAATGGGTTGCCATCCTTAGTTCCAGGAGATCTTCCCAACTCAGATCGAACCTGCCTGTCTTATGACCTCTATGTTAGAAGACAGGTTCCTTAGTACTAATACTACCTGGGCAACCATTAGCTTATATATGGCTACACATATACATGCATATGTATATGTTGAAAGTTTGGGTATATAATTTTGCTGTCTACAGGTAGCAGTATATATTTTGCAGGAGGAATATAACTGCAGGTATGTCCTTTTGCAGGATCTAATGATTTGCTAAAAGTGGTTTCACTTACATTCATGTCAGAGAATTATATAATTTCCCTTGTGACTTACCCTTTGAAATATTGGTTCTTTAAGAATATCTTGTATAATTTTTCATACACTGACAAATTTGCAAACACATATCCCATTTTTCAATTTTAGCTTCACATCTTGGTTTTCAGAGAATATACTTGGTATTATGTAAAATACTAAGACTTGTTTTATGCCTTAATGTGAAGCATATTTTTGAGAATATTCCAAAGAAAGTTCAGGTACAATTGAAAATATCACACACACACACACACACACACACACACAGTATGTGTTTATATGCCTATTTGAACATATTAGTGTAGGTACATAATTTTAAATATATATATATATTTTTACCCTTCTTTGATCTTGAAGTGTTTTGGGTCATGTTCCTCAGATTTATAGTTTGCTTTCAGTCTCCTGTCTTTTTGGGATTTATACTAAACCTGTATTAGGTATTTTCACATTACTTTAGGTCCTCTGACTCTGATGCTGGGAGGGATTGGAGGCAGGAGGAGAATGGGGTGACAGATGATAAGATGGCTGGATGGCATCACTGACTCGATGAACGTGAGAGATGGTGATGGACAGAGAGGCCTGGCGTGCTGCGATTCATGGGGTCGCAAAGAGTTGGACATGACTGAGCGACTGAATTGAACTGAATTGAACTGATGTCCTATTCAGGCAGAAGCCCACAGTCAACTTCTTTGAGAGTGTAAGAATCTTTCTAGAGACAGTATCTTTCTGAGGTTGTAGAGAATAGAGCACACTGTGAACCAAGAAATTTGCCAGCCATATCAGTAAACAAATGATGCTGCAGGCATCAAGTCATAAGCCCTTGAATCTATCCATAAACGTAAAACCTGGGGGAACTCTTGATGAAATCAGTTTGCCCACTATCAAGTCCTTAGTTACTGCACTTGAAGCTAGTGTGGCCTGAAGAACTGACTTGAGACAGAAAGAATAGATACTAGCCCTAGTTAAGGTGATTGTCAAAGGAATTATTTCAAGGAGCCCAGATTCTTGCATCTACCATAGGTAGAAAATATTTAAATCCATTCACTTGAGGTGTCCAGTTTTTCTTTCGTTAACCATAATATTCAGACATTCTCCATACCTGATCATTGTACCAAAATTTCTGTAAAACTTGGATCCTCCTATCCTTCGTTAGAGCAGTCTTTTTGCGATACTTGAGAAGTCGCTTCTCATGATTAAATCCTTCTTAGAATGAAAGGCTTGATGAAGAAAACATAATTCTCCACTTTTGAACTATGCATTTTTCCCATTAGGTAGCACACATTCTAGAACTGCAATATAAGGGATTCTTGTGCAGCACCTCACTGTTAACCTATGTTTACTAATTCCTACTTCCCAAAGTTTTGAAAGTCAAAGGTCAGCTATTACTTGGGGCTGGTGCACTGGGATGACCCAGAGGGATGGTATGAGGAGGGAGGTGGGAGGAGGGTTCAGGATGGGGAATACATGTATACCTGTGGCGGATTCATTTTGATATATGGCAAAGCCAATACAATATTGTAAACTTAAAAAATAAAATTAAATTTAAAAAATAAAATTAAACTTGAGGGGATTCATGGTTTCATAAACCGGTGACATCAGTTTATGAAAATATATAACCATATATGTTTACTTTACTTTTAGAAAGCCGTTCTTTACTTTTAGAAACAATGGAAAATTAGGGAAGTGAAGGGACACAAGTATAGAGTCTGAATTTATTCTGCCCAACATAGCTCTGCATTTAAGTTTGTTTTTTTTTTTTTTTGCTTTTTCTTTGCCTATACATACTAAAGCCATCCTGGGTACACATTTTAATTGACATGCAGTGATGCTTTACTTGTCACTAGCACAAATTAGACAAAGACTGATTTTCTTTCCTTACAATGTTGTGTTGGTGTCTGCTGCCCAGCAAAACAAATCAGTTATTAGTAAATACAGGTGAGCCTCCCTTTTGAGCAGTCCTCCAATCTCCCACTTGGGCCTCCTCTCCTACTCCAAAACCAATTCCACTAGAGCACTGCATAGCAATAGCTATCTACTACATGCTTGGTATGTCCTTCCTGCACTGTGTCCACAAGTCTGTTTTCCATGACTGCATCTCTTCCTACACTCCAAATGGTTTACTCAGCATCTGTTTTCTGGATTCCACTTAAATGCATTAATATGCACACACATATATTTATTACTTCTTTATTTGGTTGCCACAAACCTCAATCGCTCTGTGTGGAATTCAATTCCATGACCAGGGATCAAACCTGGGACCCCTGCATAGGGATCATGGTGTCTTAGCCACTGGACCAACAGGGCATTCCCCTGTTGTTGTTGTTTTTTTTAAATGATGGCCACTTGGAATGGTGTGAGGTGATATGTTGTTGTACTTTTGATCTGTCTGCCTTTGTTAAGTTGAGGTCGTTTTTTCTATGTTCAGTTTTTGAAGAGCTTCTATCACAAGCACTTGTTGAATTATTTCAAAAACTTTCACCAGCTATTGAGGTAATCATATGGTTTTAAACCTTGACTATACATTGATATGCAACTATTGAAGAATGTTTCCATATCTTGAATAAACCCCACACTTAATTATGGTGTCCAATCCTTTTACGGTATTGGTGGAATTTTTTGCTCATATTTTGGTAAGGATGTTTGCCTCTGTTCATCTATGAGATATTAGTCTCTAACTTTCTTTTTCTGTGTTATTTCGGAGTTGGTATCAGGGTGATGGTGAACTTGTAAGATGACTTCTGGGTTTTCCGTCCACTCTAGAGTTTTGGAAGCGTTTCAGAAGTGCATGTGCCAGCAGTTCTCTGACTGATTCATAAAATTTCCCTGTGAAGCTTTCTGGAGTTTAAGTTTGCCAACTGGAAATTTTTTCATCACAGTTTCAATCTTAGTGCTTGTAATTGCTCTGTTCATATTTTCTGTTTTTTTTTTTTTTTTTTTTTCAGCTAAAAAAAATTTAGCTGAATTTCTTAGTATTTGTCCATGGCTCAAATTCTAAATTTTATTGACTTATAGTTGTTTGCTGTAGTCCCTTATGACTCTTTGTTATTTCTGTTATATCAGTCATAATGTCATCCTTTGTCATGTCAAATTGATGGATTTGTTGTCCTCTTTGTCTTGATAAGTCTGTATCATGATTTGTCTATTTTACTTCTCCTCTCCAAGAGACCCTTTTTAGTGATACTGATTTTGGCTATTTTTTTAATCATTTCTTTTTTTTTTTTAATTTCTGCTTTGATTTTTATCATTTTTTCCCCTTCTATTCACTTTGGGGAATTTTGCCTGATTTTTCTTCTTTCTCTAAATGCTTTAGATTGTAGGTTATGTTGATTACTTGAGATGTGTATAATTTATCAACTTCACTCTTTTACTGCTTTAGCATGTTCCATAACTTTTGGATAATCATGTTTTAAATATTATTTTCTTCTAAGATTTTTCTTTCATTTTCTCTCACATTTCATGAGTGATCTCTTGGCCATGTACAGTTGTATTTATTCATCTACATGGATTCATGTTTCTCACAGTCCTCACCTGCAAATTCTGCTATGTAAATCATAACGTTGTGGTTAAAAAAAAAAAAGATTAATACCATTACCACTATCTCAAATTTATCAAGGCTTGATTTGAGATCCATTTTGTTATATATCTTGAAGATATTTTATTTTCACTTAAGAAAAAATGTGTATTCTGCTCTGCTTCAGTGAAATGTACTATACGTATCAATTAACTTTGTCTGGTCTCGTGTGCCTTTGAACACTTGTGTTTCATTTTAAACTTTATTTCTAAATTGGAGGATAGTTTCTTTCCAGTGTTGTGTTGGCTTCTGCTGTACAACAGTGTGTATTAGCATATAGGAGGCCAAAGTCTTTTTTTGTGTGTGTGTTGTTGATTGTCTGTTACTTATTCATTTTTCTAGTCCCTATAGAAATGTTTATCGTCTTTTCCCCATTCCGTTTCTAGAATGTTTTATCACCTTTACTACCACAACATCTAAGTTATTTTCAAGGAGCCTGCCTACTTTTTCTTTCATTATGTTTTGAGTTTTTACCACATTCCTTTGCCTACAACATATTTCTCTGACTTCACATTTCCCTACTGCGTTCCTCATCATTTCTTCCCAAACTTCTGCGTAATAGTTATTGCTCCTCGTCTCCACTCCAAGTTGATAAAATTAGTTGAGTGTCTAGTGTGGGCTTTGCAGTTGGAGAGACTGACAACTATGTTCTTGAATCTGCAGTTGAGTCTTCCGTCTCTAATGGTGATACCATATCTGTTCATGTCATTTGTAGATGTCTATAGAATTAGTCTGACATTAGGCAGTCTATTTGCTGAAGATTGGTTGCGTTTTTCTGTCTTGCTTGTTGTGTAGTGTGAGGCATCAGCCCTGGGTTGTGTAGGCAGTTGGGTGCAGTACATCTGAGATTAAGAAAGAGGCCTTCAACGAGACTGTCACCAGTTAATAATCAGTGTAGACAGGAATTCTCTAGTGTCCCATGATCCTGGTCTCAGTGTGAAAGGTTGTAATGGAATGCAAAGAGCTGGGATTCTTGGCCTCCAGAGGAGAGGAATTCAATCTGGGGCCAGAGATAAGGCTGGATCACTCAGAGCTTTGTATAATAAAATTTTATTAAAATATCAATGAGATAGAGAAAACTTCTCATATAGGCATCAGGATGGGGCAGAAAGAGTACCCTCCTGCTAGTCTTCAGCTGGATATTATATAGTCACTAGTAGTCTGTTAATGAAAGAAAGGAATGTTTTAAAACTCAGAGTGGTACCAGGCCCCCTCACACATAAGATGCATTTTGGGATAATCTTGGCGTCAGATGATTCATCCCGGGCCATAAAATGATTGTCTTGAAGAAGGATAGATTACCATACAAATGATTCATTTACATAGATTAGGGAAATACTATCTGAGTATGACATACTGGTTTGTCAAGTAGGTTCTGAGCCATTAGGAGGAACTGACTTAAGAACAGAGTTTGGGGTAAAAGCATAGTACATTAGCATAGTTTAAGACAAACATTTCCATAAGAAAAATGCATTGGTTATCTCAAGGTTTGAGAATAGTTAACTTCAGATGAAACCAGGTGTCATTCTGGCAATATAACATTTTAAGAGAAACCTCCTTTTAAATTTGTATAAAGACAGAAAAAAAAAATATTGCTAGTTTGTTTCCTCCTGCTACTTAAGAGAGATAAAAATGTCTGATACTTTCAGGCCAAATCCTTCATTTGGAGACCCCGGCCTTCCTGCCTGTTACCCTCTCAGATGATGACAGCAGAAAATATCAGGCCCAACTTATGCCCAGAGAACTACAATACCATAGTGATAGATTGAGGAGATTAAAAAAGTAACATAGATAAATGGTAAATAAATAAGTAAAAGGTGCCACAAGCAATAAACACTACAGAGAAGACAACAGATTCATAATGAGAGCCAATCAAGTAAATCTCAAGGCAAAAAACACCACCAGAGTAGAGTGCCAACTGAAAAATAAAGAAAGCAAATCTGACAAGAAGAGCAGGACAGCCCCCACAGAATAACAGAAAACCACAGTTAATATAGAAATGCATACCCATGTTAAAGAATGAAGTGATGCAACAGCAACTAAAGGCACAGAAAATAGGAAACCAAAGTAAAAGTAGAAATAGCTATACAAAAAATAAAAATATAGTTGAAATAATCTTCAAGATCAAATCAATGTGTAGTAACAAAGAAGCATACAACTGAGAAAAATAGTGCACAAACAACACAACAATTCAATGCATCAAAAGAATAATACATATTTCCTTGTGTCTCATCTGTGAGTGTCCTAGTGCTCAACATGGGCCAGAGGACAATTACACCTCTTTGGGAAGTTCTCCAAAGATGGAGAGAACCGGATTCTGGATATCTCTAAGGGCACCTCAGACTCAAAACTGCTATAATTCCTGTGCGTTCTTATAGCTGCCTGAGCCTGGGCTTTTTTTTTTTTTTTTTTTGACCTCTTCTCAGCTTTGGATGTAATCCGTAGACACAGGGTCTGCATCATTAATCCTGTGTATTTAATCTGCAGCATGCACAACTGGATGGAAGATTCATAATCCTCTTTCTTAATGGCTCTGTCCCTGGGCCTCAGGTGTAAATTTCATCCTTGCTCACATGTGGTCACCAAATGTGTCTGACTTGAGACACTTGTGGTGCACTGGGGTCTGCCATGATGAGCACAGAAGGTTAAGGTACAGCTGCTTGGAATTCTGGAAACATGGTGGTGCTAGTTATGAATAGGAGCCAGCAGCCATAGGCAGAAGAGGTTTTGCCTGAATGGGATCCTTTTCTAGCCTGTGTTTGCAGGAGCATGAGTGGTACTTCTGCTGGTCTTTCTCTATTGCCTTATAGTAGGTGTTAACAGGTGGGAAGGTGAGGCGCTACCAAGGTATCTCTGCCTCCTGAGTGTGACACAGTACAGTCGCTTTGGCAGTTTGGGAATTCTCAAAAGGTATTCCCTGCTACACAACGACTCGTACCTGCTCCGTCAGGCCACTTCCACATAGTCAACAGCAGTCCTCTCCCAGGATCCCTCTAAATCCCTTCTTAATTCCTTTTCACTCAGGTATGTCTGGAACCCACATGGTACACTCTGGTGAGCAGGGTCTTCTGCTATTTGATGCTGTGGGAGAACTATTGTCCTTGCAGAAGTATTATTTGTGAACCATTTATTGAGAGAGTTGCATTTCACATCTGCCTACATTTCTGCCTTCTTGGAACTTCTCAGTTTTTCCTGGAAAGCTCAATTATTATTTTTTCCTTGACAGAAAAACATGAAACATTAGTTGCCATGAATCAATCTGTTTGATGGGACATTGCTTACGTACACACGTAACTGGTACTACTTTGACTTTCAATATGCAATCAAGCATATTGTGTTGTCTTTTTTTCTTTCCCCCTTGGAAATTTCTCTTAATGAGGAATTGTCATCAGCATGAAGAAATGCAGAACTTTCCACATAAAATATAATAGCAAAATTGGGCTCAAAAAGGCAGCACTTGAATATCTCTAGCTATTTTTTGAACGTTCCTGACATTTTCCCAGCGTACAAATGTCTAACTTCAGATCTCAAAGCGCAATTCCATTCAGTAGATATCAAAGGTGAGACTTCCATGGGCATAATTTAATTATTGTATAATAAGATGGCAAGTTCATAGGAAATTACCAGTTGGTACTTGGCTACTTGAAAAAAGAGAGAAAACGACAGCAATGACCAAAAAATAAAATTGAAAAAAAAAAAAAAAAAACAGGAATGTGTAGTTAGTTATTTAATTATAAGAGGTACACATGAATTGATGTTTGTATCACAGAATAAGCAAGGAGATAGCATACAATCATCTATATCTGCTTAACTGTCTCTGCTAATGACTTGGACACTGTGGATCACACACAAACCAGAAAAAGAAAGAAAGAAAGAAAGAAACATAATTTTGTAAAATTCTTAGAGATAAGAATACAAGAATACCTTATATGTCTCCTGGGAATCGTGTATGCTAGTAAAGGTGCAGCAGTTAGAATTGGACAGGGGACAATGAACTAATTCAAAATTGGGAAAGGAACAAGTCAAAGCTATATATTGTTGTCCTGATTATTTAACTTCTGTGCAGAGAACACCATGAAAAAATAAAAATCTAGATGAATCTCAAGTTAGAAACCGAATTTATGTGGGAGATATGAATAACCTTAGTTATCCCAGTGACAACACCAAAATGACAGAAGAAATATAATAATTAAGGCGCCTCTTGATGAAAGTATTATCTGTTTCAAATATAGACATCTGAAATGAGATAGTCCTACATAAAAGATGAAATTCTCAGTTTCACATATGAAAACCTAGATAAAGATTTCAGGGTGTGAAACATGAAATTCTCCATTATTCACATATACAAATCTGGAGAAAGATTTTCCAACGTAAAGTACGAATTCTCTGTACATCATACATGAATGTACGGACACGAAATATTCTGCAGAAAATGTGGAATTTTTTTACATTAGAGTTATGAAAATATGGATGCAGATTCTTTGACAGGAAATACAAAAATGTCTGTTTCACATATCCACACATGGTCACATGAAACATGAATTTTTTCATATTTGTCATTTGAAAATATTTGTGAGGTCTTTCCTT
The DNA here is from genome assembly GCF_002263795.3 of Bos taurus. Lineage (NCBI taxonomy): Eukaryota > Metazoa > Chordata > Mammalia > Artiodactyla > Bovidae > Bos > Bos taurus. The sequence continues at coordinate 29,138,215 of NC_082638.1, forward strand.
CATGAAATATTGAATACTGTCTATTTCACATTTGAAAAACCTGTGTTAATTTTCCTACAAGAAATATAGAATTTTCCCACAGATTTTCATGCTTGGGCTCTGAAATTCTCTATCTTTTCATCAAGAATGTTTGGAAGGTATTCTGATATGAGATTCGGAATTCTGTGTATTTCCCATTTGACAATCTGGGGAGAAATGTTCTCATATGAAATATGAATTCTCAATTGTTCACATGTGAAACATTTTCCAGATTTGTACACATGAAAGAGAATTTCCCGTCATTCAGAAATTAAGATCTGAGCTAAACCGCAAACATCAAACAGCTATATTTCATGTATATCCTGAATACCATATAGAGTTTTCTGTATTTCTTTGATAAAAATCTGGGTGAAGATTTCCCTATAAGAAATAGGGAATAATATATTTTACACATGTAAAATCAAAACCCTTATGATTAGACAGTGGAATTGATAAATAGATGCAGGGGATTCTATCTGACAGATGAGTGCCTGAAGACCTATGGATGGTGGTTAGTGATATCGTATAGGAAAAAGTGATCAAGACCATCCACATGAAAAAGAAATGAAAAATGGTAAAGTTACGAGGCCTCACAAAGAGCTGAGAAGAGGAGCGAAGCTAAACAAAAAGGGGAAAAAGAAAACAATAACCCTGTATCAGATCAGATCAGATCAGTCACTCAGTCGTGTCCGACTCTTTGTGACCCCATGAATTGCAGCATGGCAGGCCTCTCTGTCCATCACCAATTCCCGGAGTTCACTGAGAGGAGACAGCAAAAGAGACACAGATGTATATAACTGTCTTTTGGACTCTGTAGGAGAGGGAGAGGGTGGGATGATTTGGGAGAATGGCATTGAAACATGTATAATATCATATATGAAATGAGTCACCAGTCCAGGTTCCATGCACAATACTGGACGCTTGGGGCTGGTGCACTGGGATGACCCAGAGGGATGGTATGGGGATGGAGGAGGGAGGAGGTTTCAGGATGGGGAACACATGTATACCTGTGGAAGATTCATTTTGATATATGGCAAAACTAATATGATATTGTAAAATTAAAAAATAAAATAAAATAAAGCAAACCTTAGAGGGAAAAATGAACATTCACAGTGTTGTGTAACTATTGACACTATTTCTGGAATGTTTTCATCATTCTTCCTGCCAGCCGTGTTAAAGGACAATTTTGCAACACCTATAAATGTTTTTATTTTATTTTAAAATGCAAAATATTTTGATTCATTGTTTTAATCAATTTGGAACATGTGTTCAAAAAGAAAATAAATGTTAACTGCTTCCTCTCAACCTGTATTTATATAATAATAAATCTGGATAGCACATAAAAAGAAAAGAAAAGAAAATTATACACATTTGGATGAAGATCCCCAAAGAATTGCAAGGAGAGGTAAAACCACCCTCAGTTATCAATGTCAATAAATAAAGCAAATCAATAGAATTGGAAAGTCTACTGATCTCATCAAGAAAATCACAGATACCAAGGGAAAATGTCATGCAATCATGGGCACAATAAAGGACAGAAATGGTATGGATGTAGCCAAAACAGAAACTATTAAGAAGAGGTGGGAAGAATACATGGATGAAATGTGCACAAAAGATCTTCATGACCCAGTTAAGCACGATGGTGTGATCGTTCACCTGAGGACCCGATGTCCTGGAATGTGAAGTCTAGTGGGACTTAGGAAGCATAACGACAAACAAAGCTTGTGGAGGTGATGGAATTCAGTTGAGATATTTCAAATTCTAAAAGATGATGATATGAATGTGCTGCCCTCCATATGCCAGCAAATTTGGGAGACTCAGCAGTGGCCAGAGGACTGGAAATGGTCAGTTTTCATTCCAACCACAAAGAAAGGCAATCCAAAGAATGTCCAAACTACCACTTAATTGCACATGTCTGACACACTTGCCCAGAACTGCTCAGAATTCCCCAAGCCAGGCTTCAACAGAATGTGAACCATGAGCTCCCAGATGTTCAAGCTGGATTTATAAAGGGCAGAGGAACCCGAGATTCAATTGTCAACACCCGTTGGGTCCTCCAAAAGGCAAGAGAACTCCAGGAAAGCAGCTACTCTTATTTGACTATGCCAAAGACTTTGACTGACACAACAAAACGACACACACACAAAAAGTCACATCAAAACGTGGAATATTCTTCCAAACATCGGAATACATGCCTCCTGAGAATTCTTACATCCATGTAAATAAAATAAATATTTATCAACTTGGAAAATTTTCTCAGTCAATAGGAAAGGTGAATTATGGTAGTAGTGCAGGTTATAGAATGTTGTTGAGTAATGTGTAGAGCATTTGATTGGTTATTACATTTCTTTATTGATAATTCAGTAAGCACTTAAAATGTGTCATTTTCAGGCTCTATGTTTCAGCTGTTGTGAAAGATACATAAAGAGGGTAGACCCAAAACACATTGAAGATATCTGTACTCTCCTTCGTAGGAGGGCAAACAGTAGTTCCTTCCAACCGCAAGAAATAGTTGAGACAAAGTTGTTAGAAGGGGCTTAGCATAAGGAAAGGTAAGGTTAGGTAAGTCACTTCAGTTGTGTTTGACTCTAGGCGACCCCATAGACGGCAGCCCAACAGGCCCCCACATCCCTGGGATTCTCCAGGCAAGGACACTGGAGTGGGTTGCCATTTTCTTCTCCAATGCATGAAAGTGAAAAGTGAAAGTGAAGTCGCTGAGTCGTGTCCGACTCTTAGCGACCCCATGGACTGCAGCCTACCTGGCTCCTCTGACCATAGGATTTTCCAGGCAAGAGTACTGGAGCGTGGTGTCATTGCCCTCTCCGAGGGCTTAGCATGACTGAAAATAATTTGTGATTGTAGCTTCAGAAGAGAAAGATAATGAAATGACTAAGGAAAACAGATATCATGTCTTCCAAGAACTTTGTAACCATACTGATGTGCTGCAGTAATGACCAGGAATTTATTCTGTCTCTATGGGGACAGATAAGCAACATCTAAACATGCATTTGAAATTATAGGGTGGAATCTTGGTGTCAGGAAATAGAGACATGGCTTAAGGACAGCAGCGCAAAAATGACCCTATAGAATACCACTTGTAAAGTACATAACTTGTGCTGACCATGGGCCAGTCACTGATTATATCATGCTATCTTTTCTATCACAGTGATGGTATAATTGTGATCATGATTTTGGGTGTACTACAATATCTATATTTTCAGGGACAAAATTAATTTCTATAATGAAAACAATCTGCTGTCTAATCTTTAAGACTCTACCAGTAACTAATAGAATATAATATGTGAATGTGCTGAAGATCATACTGTGTATTTTTATTTATCTAATTTTATTTGCATCTCTTTCTTCACCCATACCATCCTAATTTAGACACCCCTTCATTTCAGCAGGGATGATTTCAGAAATCACTTTACATCCATTACCTCTTTTCCCTTGCTTCTCATTTTCTTGCTTACAAATATTATATCAGGTGTCATTTACCTAGGATGCATAACGAATGCTTTCTTGAACTGAAGAGTTTGGAATACCATGCAGTAAAATAGTAAACCAATGAACTAAAGCCTCATTTTCTCTTCTTTGTTTAAAAATTGAAAATGAAACTATGAAGATGAACATGTAAATTTATTGTTCAAATACAGGAATGGTAGGTATTTGTTGACATCTCCCAAAGTAACGTTCAATCTTCCTTAGGCTCCATAATCTGACACGTATTTGGTAGGTCAGTTTTAATTAGCATGGTTTCCATATAATGGTGATTGTTGATGAGTTGACTTGAAAGAGAGGAAGCAGATGTGTAAGTGCTTGTTGGCACTGAGAACCACGAGTTGCCTGTCTCTTGCAGGTTAGGAAAAGGATTGTCATGGCCTGACATATCGCTATGCCTGACTGGAAATTTAGAAGGCTCCACCATCAGTCCAGAATAAGTGCTCTGTAATGGGGATACAATGTGGTTCTGAGAAGTAGATGTAGTTGTAGTAGCAAAGTCCTCAATGGGGCCATTTACTTGAGTGTAGCTGCTATGTGAATGCCAATTAAAAATGCTCAACTTTTTTAAAACAGCAGGTTGATTTACCAAAATCTGTTCTGTTTGTCTAACCAATATTGGTGATGGGTGGTTAGGTAAGTCACATGGAGATAGGGCATTTGTATTAGTGACAATCTGGATGGTATGAGGCTTTTGTATGAAAGGCACAGGTAAACTTGTGCAGGCTGAAAATGCGCTCTCTCTACTAATTTCTGGAATAAATTCAGAGTTACGATCATCTTCGTTGACACTTGCTTTAACATGCTTCTTGTTATCTTGCACTAATGAAGATATTTGAGACACATTATTAATCCCAACTCTTCTTTCTCTTCTTTGCACTCTTAATAAAAGTTGAGGATGACCTCTTTTGAAATTTGGATTATAGTAGGTCTGTAACTAAAATCAAAGGATTACATTATTTAGTTTCTTTATAAACCAAGGTAAAACTGACAAGCAAAGCTAAGTTATAAAAATGTATTCCTTTAATGAAACCAACTAAATAGCATCAAATAAAACACCTCCATTAGTAGTTTAACAGGTAACATGTTAGAAAGAATATGATCCTCAATGAAAAATATATTTTATATATACAGTAAATACCACTTTAAGTTGCTTCAGGACTTATATCTGGTTTCACAGTGCTAGGAAAGTTTGTCAAACATCCAATATTTTAACATATCCAGCTGTTCTCAACTTCAAAAAATAAAACTTTTTAACGATTTGTTAGCTCAAGTTTAAATTCGGTTTTAGCTACATATGTAAATGTGCTTTCTAGGTCACATGATTTCATCTTACGTATTGCCAATAAGTGAAAATGTTGGAATACCTTACTCAAAAGAGAGATGTTGTTTTCTTCTTCCAGAAAGACAGGTAGTGAAGCAGATCTTTGAAAAGTTTGTCGCTTTTTACTAAATCCATAAAGGTTAAGCTGTCGAATTAAACTCTTCATACTCTTGGTTTCAAATATTCTGAAAGGTGCCTTTCTTTCCAAGACTTCTTTCTTCAAGATCCCCCTTCATCCAACTCTTTTTGATTGTTCATTGTTTCTGAAATATTCCCCTTCACTGCCTCATGTTGGAATATTACACTTTGGTCATATTTTCTTGTATCTTGAAGTGTAATCCTGTGTCATAAAATCATCCTTCTAATGTATACAGTTCTTTGATTTTTAGTGCACTTTCAAGTTTGTTCACTTTTTACTACTATCTACTTCCAGAACGTCTTCATCAGCCCACGAAGAAATCTACACCTTCTAGCTCTCACTCTCCTTTCCTTCCTCTCAAGCCTGGCAACTGCTAATATTCTTTTTGATTCTATGTGGTTTCCTATTATTGGCCTTGCATATAAAGAGAATCATGCTCTGTGTGTGTGTGTGCTTCCTGTTAGGTTTATTTTCTTCAGTAAAATATTTTCAAGTTTCATCCATGTTGTTACATGTGTTAGAATTTTGTTTCATTATGTGGCGGAATAGCATTTCATGTTATGGATATAATACACTTTGGCGATCCATTTTTCAGAAGGATGAACACTGGCTTGTTTCTACTTTTCAGCTGATATGACTAATGACACTATAAACATTCCTGTCAATCCCTTTCAAGACAGCCCTCATTACCAAATATCAGCTTTTTCCCATTCTCCAGCCACATATCATCCAAGGACATTTCACTGATTTTGTGACTTCATCACATTGTCTAAATAGTGTACTCTTTTCTGAATTATGTTTATTTTATTTATTTAAGATTTTTTTTTTAGTACATTAAAGGTCACAGAAATAAAATCAATGATTGCTTTGTATTCCCTAAACTATATGGTACTAGTATTTGTAAAGGTAGTGGTTTCTAAATATTTATTATTATGCATTTTTCACTATCAAATGAAGACCAGAGAATAATTGCAAGGATAAAAACATACTTGCTTTGGGAATTTTTCTATGTATATAGATCATATGAGTGAAGATGTCTCATTTTAAAAATTGTCCATGGTGATGATTATTTTTTTGCATTTCTTTTTTTATTTATTTTACTTTTTAACTTTAAAATATTGTATTGGTTTTGCCATATATCAACATGAATCTGCCACAGGTAAATCAACAGAGATCTATTATTTTTCTTAAAATAATTTGTTTACTATTTTTATATTAGTTATGTACAAAATTGGAAAAAAAAAACATATCTTGGGTGTTAAAAAAAAAAAAAAAAGAGTTCTTCGTGGACCACTACATGTGCCTCTCTCATCCCACCAAATAGATTCAAACTGATCACTTTCAACTATATTCCAAAGTTTTTGTGGAAAGGTGAGTGAAAGAAAATTAGTCACCTCATCTGTTTCAGATACAGAATATTTGTAGCATGGCCTTTTTATCACAAGATCCTCAGACAAAGCCTGAAAAGCATATTCTTCAATCATAGATCTCAAAACTGAGTCCCTAGTAAGTGTATAATCATACAAAGATCTAATGGAGGTTTCTGAATCAGTTGATTCATTCTTAGGAGGCCCATCTTGAATTTCTGAAGGTATATGTGCCATCTCAGAGAAATCTTTCTTCAGATCCTTTTCTCATTTGTCTGATTTTACTGACCACTACTTCAAAAATTGCTTGGCTGGCCAACAGAGAGAAACTCTCTAGACCATCGCAGAGGTCCTCAAAGTCAAAAGGCTGTGACATCACAAAATCACTTGTCTCCTAGCAATCAAAGGGTAGCTGTGACATCACAAAATCACTGGTCTCCTAGCCATTGAAAGGTGATGTTCAGCTAGGCTTTACTTCAGCATCAACTTAAAAATACAGCCTGCTTACAGAAATAGTAACCAAAACCATGAAGCATGCAAAATCTCATTCCTAAAGAATTTTTACACAGAAAAATCACATCAATAAATCTACTTGGTTTCTGAAATACAAGTGATTTATCACCCTTCTATACACACATTTTTCATATTCAGTACTGTTACCCAAGCAAAATTGGTCTACTGGCCTCTGCAATAAAATCTTTTAACTGTCTGGTTTCAACTACTCTGTGGTCTCTGTACTTAACTTTCAGCCTGGCTGGGGCTTTGGCATCTCTAAAACTGTTCATAGGATAATGCTCAGGATGTTATTGATGGCCCTTGAGGAGGAACTAAAGACCCTTGAATTTGACTAATGGCTAAATCATTATTATTCTCTATCACTTGATTATTATCCTTAGATTCTGTCTTTTCTAGCCTCACTGTTTAAAATTACTTTTTTTTATTGTTTTGTGTGTATTTTATTTTATTATTTTTTATTTGATTTTTTAACTTTACAATATTGTCCTGGTTTTGCCATACATCAACATGAATCCGCCACAGGTATACATGTGTTCCCCATCCTGAAACCTCCTCCCTCCTCCCTCCCCATACCATCCCTCTGGGTCGTCCCAGCACACCAGCCCCAAACATCCAGTATCGCGCATCGAACCTGAACTGGTGACTCGTTCATACATGATATTATACATGCTTCAATGTCATTCTACCAAATCATCTCACCCTCTACCTCTCCCAAGAGTCCAAAAGACTGTTCTATACATCAGTGTCTCTTTTGCTGTCTCATATACAGAGTTATTGTTACCATCTTTTAAATTCCATATATATGTGTTAGTATACTGTATTGGTGTTTTTCTTTCTGGCTTACTTCAGTCTGTATAATAGGTTCCGGTTTCATCCACACCTCATTAGAACTGATTGAAATTTATTCTTTTTAATGGCTGAGTAACACTCCACTGTATATATGCACCACAGCTTTCTCATTCATTCATCTGCTGATGGACATCTAGGTTGCTTCCATGTCCTGGCTACTAGAAACAGTGCTGCGATGAACATTGGGGTACATGTGTCTCTTTCAATTCTGGTTTTCTCAGTGTGTATGCCCAGCAGTGGGACTGCTGGATTATAAGGCAGTTCTATTTCCAGTTTTTTAAGGAATCTCCACACTGTTCTCCATAGTGGCTGTACTACTTTGCATTCCCAGCAACAGTGTAAGAGGGTTCCCTTTTCTCCACATCCTCTCCAACATTGATTGCTTGTGGACTTTTCGCACCCATTCTGACTGGTGTGAAATTGAACACCAGGAGGTCTACAATCTCCTACCTCTTTCTCTCGGTTTTCATACTTTTCAGTCTTCAGAAGGGACTGCTTAGAACACGAAAGGAAATAAAGTGTTGGACTTAGAACTCAATCATAAATGTGACAGAAAATCTCAGTTGCAGGTTCGATTTCTTTTTCAGGTTTTCCAGCTCTTGGAGTGTTTCAATCAGCAACAACTTTGGCTATTTCCTGCTGAGATGGAGCCTGGAGTTGGAGATAATTCTGAAATCTAAGCTTGGCATCAATATTTTCTCTTATGAAAATATACTTCTATATTTTATATATGATATATATGTATATATAAGTCTATATCTGTCTATTTTTGTCAAAACTGGACAAAAATTTGAAAATTGGTAGATCTTTATTAAAAGCAGAGAGGTGAGTGATATAAAAGAGTCCTCATATTTTACATTCAGCCAAGAAAACATATTTTGAAGTATTTCTGCTTACATATATTCAACAACCGAGTCGACTTTTTAATCATTCTTCATTTGGGTTTTAATTTTTTTCCATTTCTATTAAATCTAACAGGAGTTAAAAGCCATTGCACCTTTTTTATACACACACTCATACACACAGGTGTATATATGTCAAAATATAATTTTATGCAACACTATTTAGGTGGCCAAACACATTGCTTGCTCCCAAGATCTTAAATAAACTGTTTGGGAAGCCTTACATTACTTAATAATTTTCTGGCTGAACAATTCAGATCCTGTTGCTGAAAAGCTCTCCTTTAATCTCGCTCATCTTCCACAATTCTTTCTGTAATAAGAGGTAGGGCTCATACTTATGGGGACACCTTGAACGCATAAAATCACAACTCTCATTTACTTAGATATATTGTTCAAAGAACGCTGTTGCTCTCCTCACATTGGACACAACTTTATTTTATTTATTTTCAATATAAATATATGTATTTTAATTGGAGTCTAATTGCTTTACAATATTGTACTGGTTTTGCCATACATAAATATGAATCTGCCACAGGTATACATGTGTGCCACCTCCCTCCTCATATCATCCCTCCTGGTTATCCCAGTGCACCAGCCCCAAGCATCCTGTATCATGCATTGAACCTGGACTGCCAGTTTGGTGACCTATGTTATTATACATGTGTCAGTGCCATTCTCCCAAATCATACCACCCTAGCCGTCTCCCAGAGCTCAAAAGACTGTTTTATACATCTGTGTCTTTTTTGCATTCTCGCATACATGGTTATCATTATAATCTTTCTAAATTCCACATATATGTGTTAGTTTATTCTATTGGTGTTTTTCTTTCTGGCTAACTTCATTCTGTATAATAGGCTCCAGTTTCATCCACCCCATTAGAACTGACTGAAATGTATTCCTTTTAATGGCTGAGTAATACTCCATTATGTATATATCCCACAGCTTTCTTATCCATTCATCCACTAATGGACATCTAGGTTGCTTCCATGTCCTGGCTATTAGAAACAGTGCTGTGATGAACATCGGGGTACACATGTCTCTTTCAATTCTGGTTTCCTTGGTGTGTATGCACAGCAGTGGGATTGTTGTGTCTTATGGCAGTTCTATTTGAAGGTTGTTTTTTTTTTTTTTTAAAGAATCTAAACAGTGTTCTCCATAGTGGCTGTACTAGTTTGCATTCCCACCAACAGTGTAAGAGGGTTCCTTTTTCTCCACACCTTATCCAGCATTTATTGCTTGTAGACTTTTGGAGCACAACCAATCTGACTGGCATGAAAAGGTACCTCATTGTGGTTTTGATTTTCATTTCTCTGATAATGAGTGATGTTGAGCATCTTTTCATGTGTTTGTTAGCTATCTGTATGTCTTCTTTGAAGAAATGTCTGTTTAGTTCTTTGGCCAATTTTTTCATTGAGTCGTTTATTTTCCTGGAATTGAGCTTCAGGAGTTGCTTGTATATTTTTGACATTAATTCTTTGTCAGTTGCTTCAGTTCAGTTCAGTTGTTCAGTCATGTTCGACTCTTTGCGACCCCATGAATTGCAGCACAACAGGCCTCCCTATCCATCTCCAACTCCTGGAGTTCAACAAACTCACGTCCATCGACTCGGTGATGCCAACCACCATCTCATCCTCTCTCGTCCTCTTCTCCTCCTGACCTCAATCCCTCCCAGCATCAGAGTCTTTACCAGTGAGTCAAATCGTCACAGGAGGTGGCCAAAGTACTGGAGTTTCAGCTTTAGCATCATTCCTTCCAAGGAACACCCAGGACTAAACTCCTGTAGGATGGACTGGATGGATCTCTTACATCAAGAGTCTTTTCCAGCACTACAGTTCAAAAGCATCAATTCTTCCATGCTCAGCTTTCTTCACAGTCCTACTCTCACATCCATACATGACTACAGGAAAAACCATAGCCCTGACTAGATGGACCATTGTTGGCAACGTAATGTCTCTGCTTTTGAATATGCTATCAAGGTGGGTCACAACGTTCCTTCCAAGGAGTGTCTTTTAATTTCATGGCTGCAGACACCAACTGCAGTGATTTTGGAGCCCCCCAAAATAAAGTTTGACACTGTTTCCCCATCTATTTCCCATGACATGATGGGACCAGTTGCCATGATTTTCATTTTCTGAATGTTGAGCTTGAAGCCAACTTTTTCACTCTCCTCTTTCACTTTGATCAAGAGTCATTTTAGTTCCTCTTCACTTTCTGCCAGAAGGATGGTATCATCTGCATATCTGAGGTTATTGATATTTCTCTTGGCAATCTTGATTCCACCTTGTGCTTCCTCCAGCCCTGTGTTTCTCATGATGTACTCTGCATATAAGTTCAATAAGCAGGGTGACAATATACAGCCTAGACATACTCCTTTTCCTATTTGAAACCAGTATGTGTTCCATGTACAGTTCTAACTGTTGCTTCCTGACCTGCATATAGGTTTCTCAAGAGTCAGGTCAGGTGGTCTGGTATTCCCATCTCTTTCAGAATTTTCCACAGTTTATTGTGATCCACACACTCAAAGGCTTCCACATAGACAATAAAGCAGAAAGAGATGAATTTCTGGAACTCTTGCTTTTTCAATGATCCAGCAGATGTTGGCAACTTGATCTCTGGTTCCTCTGCCTTTTGTAAAACCAGCTTGAACATCTGGAAGTTCACAATTCACATATTGCTGAAGCCTGGCTTGGAGAATTTTGAGCATTTCTTTACTAGCATGTGAGATGAGTGCAATTGCATGGTGATGTGAGAATTCTTTGGCATTGCCTTTCTTTGGGATTGGAATGAAAACTGACCTTTTCGAGTCCTTTGGCCACTGCTGAGTTTTCCAAATATGCTGCCATATTGAGTGCAGCACTTTCACAGCATCATTAAAAGGGGCCAATAGCTCTAAATAGACATTTCTTTAAAGAAGACATATGGATGTCTAATAAACACATGAAATATGCTTAACATCATTCATCATTAGATAAATGAAAATTAAAATTGTAATGAGCAGTCATCTCACACTGTTCAGAGTGGCCATCACCAGAAATTCTACAATCAAGAAATCCTGGAAAGGCTGTGGAGAAAAGTTAACCCTAATACACTGTTGCCCGTAACACAAACTGGTACAACCTGTATTCAGAACAGTTTGGAGATTCCTTGAGAAACTTGGACTAGACCTGTCATATGACCCAGAAACCCCACTTCTTTGCATATACCCAGAGGGAATTAGGATGGAACATAACACATGTACCCCAATGTTTATTGAAATTGCCTTTACAATAGCTATGGCATGGAAGTAATCTAGATGCACATCAGCAGATGAATATATAAGGAAGTTGTGGTATATATACAAACGAAATATTACTCAGCTACAGAAAGGCATATATTTGTGTCACTTTTAATGAGGCAGTTCAACCTACAGCCTATTATTCAGAGTGAAAAAAGTTAGAGAGAGGCAAATATTGCACATTAATGCATATAAATTGGATTTAGGAAGACGGTAACAATAACCCTACCCACGTGGAGGCTAGTAAAGAAGACCCACATATAAATAACACTTAGACTGGGATGATTTGAGAACATAGCATTGGAACAGGTATATTACCATATATAAAAGAGATGATCAGTGCAAGTTCAGCATATGAAAGATGCACCCAACTCTTGTGCTGTGGAAGAACCCAGAATCATGGGGTAATAAGGAAGGTTTGAGTTGTGTTCAGGATAGGGAGATACATATTTTCATGTGGCTGGTTCATGTTGATCTATATGTCAAAAACCATCACAGTAATACATAGTAATTCTATTCCAATTAAATAAATCATTTTTGTAAAAAGAAATTAGAAGAAATTAAAAAAAAAAAGCATTTAGAAATAGCATGGACATGATCCAGAATACAACCTCAACAGTTGTTTTATACCTACTCAAGAAAGTGCTGTGATGAACATTGGGGCAGCATTGTTTATAATAGCCAGGACATGGAAGCAACCTAGGTGTCCATCAGCAGATGAATGGATAAGAAAGCTGTGGTACATATACACAATGGAGTATTACTCAGCCATTAGAAAGAATAAATTTGAGTCAGTTCTAATGAGGTGGATGAAACTGGAGCCTATTATACAGAGTGAAGTAAGCCAGAAGGAAAAACACCAATACAGTATACTAATGCATATATATGGAATTTAGAAAGATGATAACAATAACCTGTGTACGAGACAGCAAAAGAGACACTGATGTATAGAACAGTCTTATGGACTTTGTGGGAGAGGGAGAGGGTGGGAAGATTTGGGAGAATGGCATTGAAACATGTAAAATATCCTGTAAGAAATGAGATGCCAGTCCAGGTTCGATGCACGATACTGGATGCTTGTGGCTAGTGCACTGGGACGACCCAGAGGGATGGTATGGGGAGGGAGGAGGGAGGAGGGTTCAGGATGGGGAATACATGTATACCTGTAGTGGATTCATTTTGATATTTGGCAAAACTAATACACTTATGTAAAGTTTAAAAATAAAATAAAATTAAAAAAAAAAAGAAAGTGGACTTAGGGCCCTTCCCCCCAGCCCATGACCCGCCTCCGGCCCCCGCCCTCCAAGTCCAACCTCCGATCTGTTTAATAAGAAGGCGCCTGTGTATGGCAGAGCTGGTGTGAGACGAAGAGTCAATCCTTCCCAGCCACCGGGATAATCAAGAGTTTGGCGGGACCTTCAAGCACACACCGAAATAGTGAGGAGCCAGATGAAAAGCACAGACTCTGGCGCTGAAATGGATTAATAAGGAACTTAGTGATTTGGCCCGTGACCCTCCAGCACAATGTTCTGCAGGTCCAGTTGGGGATGATATGTTTCATTGGCAAGCCACAATTATGGGACCTAATGACAGCCCTTATCAAGGCGGTGTATTCTTTTTGACAATTCATTTTCCTACAGACTACCCCTTCAAACTACCTAAGGTTGCATTTACAACAAGAATTTATCATCCAAATATTAACAGTAATGGCAGCATTTGTCTCGATATTCTAAGATCACAGTGGTCTCCTGCTTTAATTATTTCTAAAGTTCTTTTATCCATTTGTTCACTGCTATGTGATCCAAACCCAGATGACCCCCTAGTGCCAGAGATTGCACGGATGTATAAAACAGACAGAGATAAGTACAACAGAGTATCTCGGGAATGGACTCAGAAGTATGCCATGTGATGCTTAAAGTCAGACTAACCTGCATTATAGCTGGAATAAACTTTAAATTACTGGTTTTTTTTTTTTTTTCTTATCTGGCTGCTCCCCTATCAGACCTCATCTTTTTTAATTTTATTTTTTGTTTACCTCCCTCCATTCATTCACATGCTCATCTGAGAAGACTTAAGTTCTTCCAGCTTTGGACAATAACTGCTTTTAGAAACTGTAAAGTAGTTACAAGAGAACAGTTGCCCAAGATTCAGAATTAAAAAAAAAAAAAATGGAGCATGTGTATTATGTGGCCAATGTCTTCACTCTAACTTGCTTATGAGACTAAAACCATTCCTCACTGCTCTAACATGCTGAAGAATCATCTGAGAGGGAGGGAGATGGATGCTGAGTTGTCACATCAAAGGAAGCAGCATTATGCTAACAGCATCCATTCTTGTTTAAGCCTTCCACTGTTAGAGATTTGAGGTTACATGATATACTTTATGCTCATAACTGATATGGCTGGAGAATTGGTATTGAATTTATAGCATCAGCAGAACAGAAAATGTGATGTATTTTATGCATGTCAATAAAGGAATGACCTGTTCTTGTTCTACAGAGAATGGAAATTGGAAGTCAAACACCCTTTGTATTCCAAAATAGGGTCTCAAAACATTTTGTAATTTTCATTTAAATCGTTAGGAGGCTTGGAGCTATTAGTTAATCTATCTTCCAATACACTGTTTAATATAGCACTGAATAAATGATGCAAGTTGTCAATGGATGAGTGACCAACTAATAGCTCTGCTAGTAATTGATTTATTTTTCTTCATTAAAGTTGCATAAACGAAAAAACAAAACAATAAAGAAAGAAAGAAAGTGGACGTAGGAGGGGCAGACCATGTGTGCTGGTATAGAGGCTGAAAGTCAAAGAAGATAAGCTTGAGATTGCAACTATGTTTTTGCATCATGACCTCAGTATCCTAGTCTAAGTAGTGGAAGATGCATGTGGCAGAATGCAAGCTTAGTAGATCGGCATGCCTACTCTGGAACAGAGGTTCAGTAGGAGTTAAATGCATGCACTTGAGCGTCGTTTCAGGAGTGACGGTATATGTGTTTCAGAGTGAAGATAAATAGGTGCAGCAAAAGTGCTCTAAAATGTTGGGAAATACTTGTAAGAAGGCAGGTTCAGAGTGGAAGCTCAGTATTTGTGTGACTAATGTTATAGACTTAGACTTAAATTGAAGAAAGTAGAGAAGACCACTAGATGATTCAGTTCAGTTCAGTCGCTTAGTTGTGTCCGACTCTTTGTGACCCCATGAATCGCAGTATGCCAGGCCTTCCTGTCCATCACAAACTCCCGGAGTTCACTCAGACTTATGTCTATCGAGTCAGTGATGCCATTCAGCCATCTCATCATCTGTCGTCCCCTTCTCCTCCTGCCCCCAATCCCTCCCAGCATCAGAGTCTTTTCCAATGAGTCAGCTCTTCACATGAGGTGGCCAAAGTACTGGAGTTTCAGCTTCAGCATCATTCCCTCCAAAGAAATCCCAGGGCTGATCTCACTCAGAATGGATTGGTTGGATCTCCTTGTAGTCCAAGGGATTTTCAAGAGTCTTCTCCAACACCAGAGTTCAAAAGCATCCATTCTTTGGTGCTCAGCCTTCTTCACAGTCCAAGTCTCACATCCATACATGACTACTGGAAAAAGCATAGCCTTGACTAGATGGACCTTTGTTGGCAAAGTAATATCTCTGCTTTTGAATATGCTATCAAGTTTGGTCATAACTTTCCTTCCAAGGAGTAAGCATCTTTTAATTTCATGGCTGCAATCACCCTCTGCAGTGATTTTGGAGCCCCCCCCCCCCCAATAAAGTCTGACACTGTTTCCATTGTTTCCCCATCTATTTCCCATGAAGTGATGGGACTGGAGGCCATGATCTTTTTTTTTTTTTTTTTCCCTGAATGTTGAGCTTTAAGCAAAGTTTTTCACTCTCTACTTATGATTCAGGTATGACCTAAATCAGATCCCTTATGATTATACAGTGGACGTGACAAAAGATTTAAGGGAATAGATTTGATAGAGTGCCTGAAGAACTACAGATGGAGGTTCATGAAATTGTACAGGAGGCAGTGACCAAGAACATCCCCAAGAAAAGTAATGCCAAAAGGCGAAATGGTTGTCTGAGGAGGCCTTACAAATAGTTAAGTAAAGAAGAGAAGCAAAAGGCAAAGGAGAAAAGGGAAGATATACCCATATGACTGCAGATTACCAAAGAATAGCAAGGAGAGATAAAAAAGCCTTCCTCAGTGATCAATGCAAAGAAATAGAGAAAAACAATAGCTGAGAAAGACTAGCGATTTCTTCAAGGAAATTAGAGATACCAAGGGAATATTTCATGCCAAGATGGACACAATAAAGGACAGAAATTGTATGGACCTAAAAGAAGCAGAAGATATTAAGAAGAGGTAGCGAGAATCTATACAGAAAAGATTGAAGAACTATACAGAAAAAATCTTAATGATCCAGATAATCATGATGATGTGATCACTCACCTAGAGCCAGACATCCTGAAACATGAAGTCAAGTCAGCCTTAGGAAGCATCAATACAAACAAAGCTAGTGGAGATATGGAACCCCAGTTGAGCGATTTCAAATCCTAAAAGATAGTTCTGTGAAAGTGCTGAATCCAATGTGCCAGCAAATTTGGAAAATTCAGCAGTGGCAACAAGACTGGAAAAGGTCAGTTGTTCCAGTATATGTATTTTAGAGCTTGTTCTCTGTAGTGGTGAAATGTGTCCCACAATGTGTTAGACAGGACTGAAGCAAACTAGTGCAAAATGTTGCAAGATTTTTTTTGTTTGTTTTGTTTTGTTTTCACCTGTGGCAGCTTTTCTCCAGTAAGAGTTAATTGTGAAAGTGGAGCAGGTGCTTGGCTTTCAGGGACCCTGGTGGTGCCAAGTGTACAGGGTTCAGGGACACAGAACTGACTAGATCACAGGAGTTATGACCCTATCAGAGTCTTTTTTTGAGCTTCTTGTAGATGGCGATCAGAAGGCCTCTTTTGCCAGTCTTTCTCCCTAGTTCCACCCATTGAGGCACTTAGAAGGCTTCGTTGCCTGGAATCCTTCCCTGTTGTTCAATGTGTCAGCACATAGAGATACCTCCCTGGCTGGGGTCCTACTCTGTAGATCAGTGCATCAGGCACTTAAAGAAGCATCGTGAGTAGGGTTCGACTCTAGTTTTGTGCATCAGGCACTTAAAGGAGCACCTGGGTGGTGTCCTGCTCTATATTTCAGTGTGTTCAGCATTTGATGGGTCAGCCTCACTATTGTAGTAACTGCTGATGCTATCATGTGGAGAGAGAGAGGCTATGGTGATTGCTCCACCCCCATACATGTGACTCAGTGATATTGCCTTGCTTCCTTGGCTGCCTGGCTTTCCTCCACAGGCATATCCTAGCACAGTTTCCTCCCTCACAGCCCCTCTCTCCATCTCGCCACAGTAAACATCAGCCTTCGCCCAGGAATCGCTCCAGAATCCCTCAATTCCAGCTCCCAGCCACTGTGCCTTTCAGGAGACACATATCCTTGGCTGGGGTATGTACAGCTGTAGCAAGGACTCGCTGATTCTCATTACATCTAGTTATCCACAGATCAGTTGTTTCACTCTCAGCTTTAAATGTTTATTCTATGATTCAGACAAGCCCCCCAATATGGGATTAGACCCCTCCTTCACCCACTCAGGGCTGATTCAGTCCTAATAAGACTCATGATTTTCCCCCCAGTTCTTTCATCCTACTGAGTTTTGCGTGGTTCTATATATTCTTTTCCACTGGTCAGGCACTCCTGTCTGCTTTCAGCTGATGTTTTGATTACTTGTCTGTGTCTGAAGGTGTATGCCTGATGTATCCACAGAGAGATGTATTCCACATCTACCTACAGCTCCACCATCTTGTTCTCTCATCTCAAGATAGTTTTAGAGCACAGAATCCACAGTGGCAGTAGGTGTGCTATAAAATGTGAGTTCAGACATACACCTGAGGGCAAGCTCAGTGATTTTAGCACAGCTGATCTAAAGCATTGATTTACTATTGGCCAGACACATGGCTCAAATATTACGAAAATTATTTATGGTGTGCCAATTCTAGAGCACAAGGTCAGTCGTTGTGTAACATTTGCCGTAGAATGCAAGTTCAGTTGTGGAAAGAGGTATGCTCCACAATGCAACTGAGACGTTTTAGTCATCTTGTGGTAGAGTACATGCTCAGTAATGGTAGGAACTGTGCTCTAATATTCATTCAGTAGTGGCTGGAAGCATGTTGCCACTGCCAATGGGATAGCTTCAGACAGCCTGTTCTAAAATGCAAGCACACTAGTGGCAGAATGTATGCTCCAGATTGCAAGCTAAGTAGTTTCAGTACTTCTATGCTAGAGCTCAGACACAGTAGTGATGTATGCAGGCTGCAAACTGCCATCCTACTATTTGTGTCATGTCCGCTCTGGAATACAGTCTTAGTACTGGTGGGGAGAATCCTCAAAAGTACAATCTCAGGAGACAAAGAACAAGTTCTCTAAAGCAAAGATTCAGTATTCGAACCATACTTGCTCTAGATCATGGTTCTGTATTACCAGGGGTGTGTCTAAAGTGTGCTTCAATGTTGAGATGCATGCTGAAGAGCTAAGTTCAGCAGATGAAGCATGCCTGCATTACATGTGCTTCAGAGTGTTGTCTCAGGAGTTGCAGTACACTTGCTTAAGAGTGCACACTCAGTAAGTGAGGGACATATTCTCTTGAACGCTGGGTTTTTATTTTTGGATGCATATCCAGAGATCAAACTGAGAAAATGTGATATGCCTGTTCTGCCACACAAGCTCAGTAGTGGGAAGATAAGTCCTCAACAGTGCAAGCACATGGGTTGTGGCATATGTGTGTTGTGACACATGATCAATTGAGGCAGGAAATATGAAGTATACACCAAGTCTCTAGTTGTGGAAGATCATCCATAGATGTAGCTGTGGAACACAGGTACACTACTCACAACTTATACAGTCTAGAGTGCTGGATGGCTAGCAGCATAATGGCTGATATAAAATGCCACTGGAGTGATGGTTGCACACACCTTCTAGAGCAATACTTCAGGGAAGTGACTTTAATGCTTCAGAATTCAAAGTCACTAGTGGTGACACAGTTGATCTAGAATGACGGTTCACTCGTGGGTAGGATATGTGTTTTATAATGCAACCTCCACTTTCCTGGAATAGGTCCTCCAGAGTGCAAATTCAGTAGCTGGGACACATGCTCTAGAGTACAGGAAGAAGAGTTTGGGGAAATATGCAACAGCGGGCAAGCCAAGTCATTGGCAAATTTCAGCTGCAGAGTGTGGGATCACTACTTTAAGCTCACAGGCCATGGGGCAAGATTAGTAGTAGTGGAACTCATGGTCTATAAGGCAGGCTCAGCAGTGATTAAATAGTGTAACAGGGTTCAAAATCAGTAGCTGAACCGCTTACAAGTGGCAAGACACATGCTTCAGAGTGCAAAATTAGTATTGGCCACACACATGCTCTAGGCCACATGCTCACTAGCTGTGCCATGCCTGCTTAGTGTAAGGACTCAGAAGTCACAGGTGTGCTATAGTACTAGGATTGATACTGCCGGGATGCATGATTCAGTGTGCAGGTGTGTAGCTCAGGCATTCTTACTCTACAGCATAGTCTCTGTAGTGTCAGAACATTGGCTCTTGAAGGCACACACAGTCATGATGGGAGATATGTTCCTGAGTAAACCGCAGTAGTGCAAAACCCATGATAAAATGTGTGCACTCTGTAGTCATGAGAGCTGTACTACCAATTGCAAGTTCAGTTACTGTGGAATGTGTGAAACTAGAGCATGTTCTCTGCAGAGCCCAGATGCCTGCCCTTGAACTCATGCTCAGTAGAGGTGTACCATGTCCTCCAGTGTTCAAACTCACTATGTCCATAGGAGTGCTGGCTCAGGTGTGTCCAGAAGTAAACAAACATCAGAGTGCAAGTTCAGTAATTGTTTAGGCACACCTGAACTACAGCGCAGGTTGAGTAGTGGCCTGACTTACCTATAAAGCAACAAGCTAATTATTGTGATTTTTATTGTTTAGAGTGAATATTCAGCAGGCAATGAACTCTTGTTCTGGAAGGCAATTTCAGTAGTGCAGGGATGCAGAATCCAGAGTGTAATATACCAAAAGTGTATGTGTACTTCCAACAGGCATGTTTTAGGGACAGGCTCAGTAGTGGCAGGCCATATTCTCAATAACCCGGGTTCAGGAGTGATGGGATGTATGCTCTACTGTGCAGTCTCAGTGACAGCAAGGCACTTGTTCTAAATTTTGTCAATAATCTCAATAGTGGCAGAAAGGGTAATCCAGATTAGAAACTAAGTAGTTCTAGCGTGCGTCCTCTGATGGTGGTCTCAGTATTGACAAGCGCATATTCCAGAGTGCAAAAGTCATGTTTGTAGCATGTGTGCTTTGAAATCGGAGAAGGAAATCGCAACCCAGTCCAATATTCTTGCCTGGAGAATTCCATGGACAGAGGAACCTGCTGGGCTGCTCTCCATAGGTTCGCACGGAGTCGGACAAGACTAAAGCGACTTAGCATGCATACATGCATTGGAGAAGGAAGTGGCAACCCCCTCCAGTATTCTCGTCTGGAGAATCCCAGGGATACGGAAGCCTGGTGGGCTGCTGTCTATGTGGTCACACAGAGTCGGACACTACTGAAGTGACTTGGCAGCAGCAGCAGCAGTGGTTTGAAATCAGGGGTCAGTAGTTGTGAAAAGCTTCTTGCATTTTCAGTTGTTACGGCATCCCAGGTCCAGAGTGCAGGCACACTTGGTTGTGATACTTATGCTCTAGAGTTGTAATGTATGTTCCAGAGTGCAAGCTAATTAGTATACCTGTTCTAATTCAATTCTCAGTAAAAGCAGAATGCAAAGTCCTGATTTCAACCTCAGTAGTTGCTGCATGCATAATCAGAAGTAGTGCTTCATACACTCATGAGTGCCAGATCATGAGCTGCAGCATAATTGTCACAGAGTGGGGCACAAGTAGTTGCTGGATGCATACTACAGAGGGTGAGCTCAGTAGCTTCGTTACATGCATGTTTCACACTGTGAGCTCAATAGTACTCGATGGTACTACATTGAGAGTATTCCTACTTTAGAGTACTTGCTTAACAGGGGCAGAATGCATACCTTTGAATATAAACTCGGTAGACTCGTCCTAAGGTGGCAGTGACATATGAGAAGGAGTTCAATTTTTCCCCAGTAAATACCTCAACGGATTGTCAGGATATGGAGTAACTTTCACTAAACCGTTTCTATATGCTGGCAGAGGACACCAGAAAGGCCAATCAATTTGCTCATAATGAGGGAGGAGAAGAGATAAACAAGAAAAGAGAGACAAAGGATTTAGGGATAGAGACTGATTCTAGAACCAGATACGCAACAATGGACTGGTTCTGAATTGTAACCCTGCTTATTTAAATTAGATGAAGAGCACATCGTGTGAAATGCCAGACTGGATGAAGCACAAGCTGGAATCAAAATTGCTGGGAGGAATAGCAGGTAACCTGAGATACATAGATGACAAAACCCATATAGCAGAAAGTGAAGAGGGACTAAAGAGCCTCTTGATGAAAGTGAAACAGGAGAGTGCAAAAGCCAGCTTAAAACTCAACATTCAAAAATTAAGATCATGGCTTCTGGCCCCATGATTGAGAGATTTCACTTTTCACTTTCCTGCATTGGAGACGGAAATGGCAGCCTCCAGTGTTCTTGCCTGGCGAACCCAAGGGGCAGGGGAGCCTGGTGGGCTGACGTCTATGGGGTCACACAGAGTCGGACACGACTGAAGTGACTTAGCAACAGTAGCAGCCGCAGATGGGGAAACAATGGAAAGGCTGAGAGACTTTATTGTCTTGGCTTCAAAATCACTGTAGATGGTGGCTGCAGCATAAAATTAAAAGATACTTGCTTCTTGGAAGGAAAGCTATGACCAACCTAGGCAGGATATTTAAAAACAGAGATATTACTTTGCCAACAAAAGTCTTTCTAGTCCAAGCTATAATTTGTCCAGTAGTCATATATGGATGTGAGAGTTGGACTATACAGAAAGCTGAGCCCTGAAAAATTGATGCTTTTGAAGTGTGGTGTTGGAGAAGACTCTTGAGAGTCCCTTGGACAGCAGGGAATAAAATTAGTCAGTAAGACATTCAGTCCTGAATATTTATTGGAAGCACTGATGCTAAAGCTGAATTTGGCCACCTGATGCAAATAACTGATTCTTGCAAATGACCCCAGTGTTGAGAAATATTGAAGGCAGGAGGAGAAGCAGAAGACAGGATGAGATTGAGTCCATCACTAACTCAATGGAGATGAGTTTGAGCAAGCTATGGAAATTCGTGATGAACAGAGGAGTCTGGTGTGTCACAGTCCTTGGGGTTACAAATAGTTGGACACGACTGAGAAACTGAACTGAACTTGTGTTGGGGAGAGAGAGTCAATTCCTATGCAGATTGATAAGAAGTCTGGCCTACCCAAAGAAGAGAAAAATATCTGGATTCTTGAGGAGGAGATAGGGTTCTGGAATTCTCAAGGAGGAGAATTGCTTGCTTGTTTGTTTTTCTCTATATTCATTAGTCTTAGTCACATAAAATGTTTTGTTTTGTTTTTTTCTTTAAACCTTGAAATGATGATTACACAGCAAACAATTCAGTTTAAACTCTGTAATTAGAATTATATAGCAACAGTGTATCATGCTTGAGGACAGTTTCTCCTCCCTGAAAACCTTCTGACGAATCCTTATATTTTAGAAGCTATATTATGGGAGTGGGTCTGGTAGGATCTTTCTATTGTTAACTTCTAATCCTGTTATCCTAAAATATAAATTGTGGGAGTAGGTCTGGTAAAATTTTCACAAATTTCAGACATGCTTTTGATGTATTATAATAACTAAATTAAAATGTATGTAACTCCCTGGCTAACACTAGCAAGGGGGGCATTCTCTGGCCCCCTTCTGATGTCCGTGTCAGAAGCTTTCTCTGTTCCTTTTCTTACTTTAATAAAACTCTGATATACAAGAACTCTTGAGTGATCAAGCCTGGTCCTTAGTCCTGAAGTTAAATCTTCTTCTCAGAGATCATGAATCCAGCACTATCCATCTTAAGCTTTTAGAGAAGGAGAAGTTTCCATACCACAGGAAACCCTCTCAGAGGTTGATTCAGTGGGCCTCTTTGGAATCTCAGAGGGTGGTATAGCCACCCCACACCACCCCAAATCCAGCACTATCCACCTTAAGCTTTTAGAGAAGGAAAAGTTTCCATACGACAGGAAACCCTCTCAGAGGTTGATTCAGTGGGCCTCTTTGGAATCTCAGAGGGTGGTATAACCACCCCACACCACCATCTCAGAATTCAAGCCAAAAAAGCAATTTTTAGTGGGGAATTGCCTCACAGTCTCATGTCCACCCACAGTGAGTGGGGGCTTTGTACAGGGGCGCCCTCTGCATCTTCAGTCCTTAGAATAAAGATGGGGTTTGAATGCTCTACAGACACTCTGAGAGAACTAATGTGATGTAGCAGGCGGAAGCACATAATGCCAGAGAGAGAAAAATAAACAAAGAAAAGGAATGTTCCCACGGGAAGGCTCTAAGACCACATTGCAACCCCTGACATGCTTACAGAACAGACTATGCCCTAGTATTTACTGAAGGAGAGCACACTAGCTTTCCTTATGGACCTCCCAGGAGGCAAAAATTCAGAATGTTGACAACCAGAGGCAGAAGGCCATAACCTTTTAGGCCCAGGAGACTGCATTTCCTGCCAAGCTGTGAGCAGACTCTATTCATGAGCAGCCACTAACCATGACTTCCTGAGATCTGGGACAGTTTATGGCTGCCAAGAGTGTCATAACCTGAGAGCAACTCCTCTGAGGAGATGCACAGCTCACCATGCATGGACTGTATCCTTGTGGAGTATCTGAGAAACTGACCAGAATGAACCTGAGCAGTGCACGAAAAACATGGTCCACCAGGAACTATGACATCACAGCTATCCTGAAAACCTGAGTGGCTCTCTGGAAGAGTGTACTCTGGAACATTCTGGAACCTGAGCAGCTTGGACCTGGAAAGTGCATTAGACAAAGGGCCCACCCGGGACTATGCTCTGGCAGAACACCAGGCCACTTTGGCCTGGGAATAGCAGGAGATGCATGGCTCAACTGGGACTGGGCATTCATAGAACACCCAGAAGTATGAGCAGCTTGGGCCTTGGAAGTGCAGGAGACAAAGAACCCACCTGGGAGTGTGCCCCAAACAGAGAACTGGGGAGTCTGGACTGCTTGGGCCTGGGAAGAGCAAGAGATACATGGTTCAACTGGGGCTGAGCCTTCATACAACACCTGGGAATCTGAGCAGCTTGGACCTGGGAAGTGCAGGAGACACACAGCCAACCTGGGACTTCACGCCTAGCACAGGATGGACCCTAGGTAGCTTGGGCCTGGGAAGTGCGTGAGATCCATGGCCCTTCTGTAACTGTGCCCTCAAGGGACACCCAGGAGCTTGAGTGGCTGGATCTGAGAAATGTACATCACCTTGGACTTTGGCAGACCCTGTGCTGTCCATTCACAACAAAGGCTACCCACAAATCCCAGTGGTATTTGTTTGCAGTGTTCCTGCCTCTCCACAGCAAAACAGAGCAAATGACCCTGAATAAGGGTCTATTGTCACCTCTTCCTATCAGGGCTCAGATTAGACATTGAAGAGACTTGCAAGCAGAGGAGGCCAGCCTAAGTAAAGATAAGACAGGGGAACCACTCAAGAAGTGGCAGGTGCAACAGATTAAAATTAAGCAGTAAAATTGCATTTAAGGACAATTGTGGACTTTGAGGAAAAGTGCAAGCTAGAACAAGGGATAACCTGACACTGAACTGACCCCAGAATATTTTTTCTAATTTTTGTGTTCAATTACGTTTCAGTTTATTTTATATTGTACATTTGGGAGTTCAAATTCTAGTCTAGGTTTTTTAATTTTTGCTTTCTGGAATTTGTTATGCATTTTGTAGTATTAAGAGTCTATTTTTTAATATCCATTTTCACTCAGGGATTTGATTACAGGCTTAATTGCTCTCTTTCCTTTTGACTTTCTTTTCTCCTCCTGATCACCTCTATCTAGCTCTTCCCTCTTCTTTTCTATACATAATGCTGTGGATCTCTTTGACTGTCCAGGATGTGGAGTTATTTCACCACTAACATGGGGTTTTGTCTTCTGTGCAATGTTGAAAGTGTAGTCTTGAGGTTACTGCAAGAGGGGGACCAAAAACCAGAGGCAGGTAGCTCAGCTCCAGAACTTTGGATCATCATAGAACCCCTGGCCCCAGGGAAGAGTGATAGACAATATCCCATCCAAAAGGATACATGCCTACACTGAAAGCAAGCTCCATCCAAGAGCAGCAAGCTCCAGTGCAAGACAACCCATGCTAATCTTCCAGCAAAACAAGAACACACTCAAGAAAATTACAAGGCACTTCTAAATTCAGTCACTCAGTTGTGTCTGACTCTTGGCAACCCCATGGACTGCAGCACACCAGGCCTCCCTGTCAATCACCAACTCCCAAAGTTACTCAACTCATGTCCACTGAATCAGTGATGCCATCCAACCATCTCATCCTCTGTCATACCGTTCTCCTCTGGACCTCAATCTCTCCCAGCATCAGGGTCATTTTAAATGAGTCAGCTCTTTGCATCTGGTGGCCAAATTATTGGAGTTTCAGCGTCAGCATCAGTTCTTCCAATGAATATTCAGGACTGATCTCCTTTAGGATGGACTTGTCGGATCTCCTTGAAGTACAAGGGCCTCTCAAGAGACTTCTCCGACAATACAGTTCAAAAGCATCAATTCTTTGATGCTCAACTTTTTTTTTTTTTCAAATTTTATTTTATTTTTAAACTTTACGTAATTGTATTAGTTTTGTCAAATATCAAAATGAATCCACCAGTGGTATACATGTGTTCCCCATCCTGAACCCTCCTCCCTCCTCCCTCCCCATTCCATCCCTCTGGGTCGTCCCAGTGCACTAGCTCCAAGCATCCAGTATAGTGCATCGAACCTGGACTGGCATCTCATTTCATAAATGATAGTCCAACTCTCACATCCATACATGACTACTAGAAAATCCATACCTTTGACTAGACAGACCTTTGTCGGCAAGATAATGTCTCTGTTTTTTTAGTATGCTGTCTAGGTTGGTCATAACTTTCCTTCCCAGAAGTAAGCATCTTTGAATTTCATGGCTTCAATCACCATCTGCAGTGATTCTGGAGCCCTTCAAAAGAAAGTCAAACATTGATTTCCCTTCAATTTGCCATAAAGTGGTGGGATCAGATGCCATGATCTTAGTTTTCAGCTTTAAGCCAACGTTTCACTCTCCTCTTTTGATTTCATTAAATGACTCTTTAGTTCTTCCCTTTCTGCCATAAGGGTGGTGTCATCTGCATATCTGAGGTTATTTCTCCTGGAAAACTTGATTCCAGCTTGTGCTTCATCCAGCACAGTGTTTCTCATGAGGTACTCTGCATAGAAGTTAAATAAGCAGAGTGACAATATACAACTTTGACATATTCCTTATCCTATGTGAAGCTAGTCATTCCATGTCCCGTTCAAACTGCTGTTTTCCAGCCTGCATAGAGGCTTCTCAAGAGGCAGGTCAGCTGCTCTGGTATTCCCATCTCTTTCAGAATTTCCCAACATTTATTGTAATCCACACAGTCAAAGTCTTTGGAATAGTCAATAAAGCAAAAGTAGATCTTTTTCTGGAACTCCCTTGCTTGATTGATGATCCAGTGGATGTTGGCCATTTGATCTCTGTTTCCTCTGACTTTTCGAAAACCAGCTTGAACAGCTTGAAGTTTACGGTTCATGTATTGCTGAAGCATGGCTTGGAGAATTTTTAGCATTACTTTACTAGCATGTGAGATGAATGCAAATGTGCAGTAGTTTGAGCATTCTTTGGCATTGCCTTACTTTGGGATTGGAATGAAAACTAACCTTTTAAAGTCCCGAGCCACTGCTGAGTTTTTCAAATTTGCTGACATATTGAGTGCAGCACTTCCATAGCATAATCTTTTAGGATTTTAAATAGCTCAACTGCAATTCTATCACTTCCACTAACTTTGTTCATAGTGATGCTTCTTAAGGCCCACTTGACTTCACATTCCAAGATGTCTGGACCTAGGTGAGAGATCAGATCATCATGATTATTTGGATTGTGAAGATCTTTTATGGACAGTTCTTCTGTGTAATCTTTGCCAACTCTTCTTAATATCTGCTGCTTCTGTTGGGTCCATACCATTTCTGTCCTTATTGTGCCTATCTTTGCATGAAATATTCCCTTGGAACCTCAAATTTTCTTGACGTGATCTCTAGTCTTTCCCATGCTATTACTTTCCTCAATTTCTTTGCACTGATCACTAAGGAAGGCTTTCTTATCTCTCCTTGCTATTCTTTGCAACTCTATATTCAAATGGCTATATCTTTCCTTCTCTCCTTTGCCTTTCCCTTCTCTTCATTTCACAGCTATTTGTAAGGCTTCCTCAGGCACCCATTTTGAGTTTTTGCATTTCTGTTTTCTTGGGGATGATCTTGATACCTGTCTCCATCCATGGTTCATCAGGCACTCTATCACACCTAGTCCCTTAAATTTATTTCTCACTTCCACTGTATAATCATAAGGGATTTGATATAGGTAATTCCTGAATGGTCTAATGGTTTTCCTTACTTTTTTCAATTTAAGTCAATATGTAGAAATAAGGATTTCCTGATCTGAGCCACAGTTAGCTCCTGGTCTTTTTTTATGCTCTCTAGGAGGAGTAAGCATCTTTTAATTTCATGGCTGTAGTCACTATCTGCAGTGATTTTGTAGCCCCCCACCTCCCCAAAATAAAGTCTGCCACCATTTCCTCTGTTTGTGCATATATTTTCCATGAAGTGATGGGGCAGGACGCCATGATTTCAGTTTTCCTAATGTAGAGCTTTAAGCCTACTTCTTCGCTTTCCTCTTTTATTTTCATCAAGAGATTGTTCAGTTTCTCTTCACTTTCTGCCATAAGGGTGGTTTCATCTGCATATCTGAAGTTATTGACATTTCTCCTGGCAATCTTGATTCCAGTTTTTGTTTCTTCCAGCCCAGCATTTCTCTGCATAGAAGGTAAATAAGCAGTGTGACAATATGTAGCCTTGAGGTACTCCTTTTCCTATTTGGAACCGGTCTGTTATTCAATGTCCAGTCCTAACTGTTGCTTCCTGACCTGCATACAGGCTCCTCAAGGGGCAGGTCCGGTGGTCTGGTATTCCCATCTCTTTCAGAATTTTCCAGTTCATTTTGATCCACACAGTCAAAGGCTTTTGCAGAAGTAGATGTTTTCCTGGAACTTGCTTGTTTTTTCAAAGATCCAGCAGATGTTGGGAATTTGATCTCTGGTTCCTCTGTATTTTCTAAAACAAGCTTGAACATCTGGAAGTTAACACTTGATGTATTGCTGAAGCCTGGCTTGGAGAATTTTGAGCATGACTTTGCTAGCATGTGAGATGACTGCAACTGTAGGGCAGTTTGAGCATTCTTTGGCATTCCCTTTCTTTGAGATTGGAATGAAAACTGACCTTTTCCAGTCCCGAGCCACTGCTGAGATTTTCAAATTTCCTGGCATATTGAGTGCATCACTTCCACAGCATCATCTTCTAGGATTTGAAATAGCTCAACTGGAATCAAAGCCATAATAGAACCCCCTAATTCTCTCATGAACACTGCATTGTCTCTCAGAAAAAAATGAGATCCACAGCCATCTTCTATAACAACAACAAAATAATTCCTTCAACTAGAAAACCTTCACAGTCCACTGGTCCCAACACATTCACTGGGAGGAGTCTAACCAATTAACAGCAACGATGACCCTCCCGTTTGCAGAAAATAGACCTCAAAGACAGCCATCTAAACAACATGAAAAGACAGAGACATATCCAGCAGGTGAAGGAACACAATAAAAATCAACAAATCAATGAAAGAGGAGGAGATAAGAAGTCTACAGGAAAAACAATTCAGCATAATAATAGTCAAAGTCTTGGAAATAAATGGAGCTACAGATAAATAGACTTTAGACATGTATTGAGAAGATCAAAGGGGTGTTTTAAAAGGACCTAGAAGAAGTAATGAATAGTCAATCAATAATGAACAATGCAATAACTGAGATAGAAATCACTCTGTACAACAAAAACAGTAGAGTAACTGAAGCAGAAGAAGGACTAAGTGAGCTGGAAGATAGAATGTTGGAAATAAATGAAGCAGAACAGGAAAAAAAAATAGAGAAATGAAGACAGCCTCAGAAACTTTGGGGACAATGTTAAATGCCCCACATTTAAATCATAGGTTTCTTGGAGAAAGAAGACAAAAGGAAAGGGCATGAGAAAATATTTGAGGAGAAAATAGCTAAAAACTTCCCTGAAATAGGAAAGGGAATAGACATCTAAGATGAAAAACCCCAGAGTGTTCCACAGGGATAAATCCAAGACAAAACATATCAAAATACACATTAATCAAAATAAAAACAAACAAATAAATATACACAATGAACAAATATTCAAGGAAACAAAGGAATAACAACAAATAACATAGACGGGAATCCCCATAAGCATAACAGCTGATCTTACCCTAGAAACTCTTCAGCTTAGAAAGGAGTGGCAAGATATACTTAAAGTGATGAAAGGCAAAAACCTACAGCCAAGATTACTCTATTCAACAAGGATAGCATTCTAATTCAAAAGAGGAGTCAAAAGCTTAACAGACAAACAAAAGCAATTAGAATTCAGAACCACCAAACCAGCACTTCAGGGAATGCTGAAGGATCTTATCTAGATTGGAAACAGAAAAGCTTTACAAAATAAATCCACAAAAATATATAGTAAATGGTAACAAGATCATACTTAGCAACAACTACCTTAAACATAAATGGGCTAAAAGCTCCAATGAAAATACAAAGACTGGCTGAATGAATATAAGAATATACTGCCTGCAAGAAAACCACCTCATAATTAGGGACACGTACAGAGTGAAAGTGATGACCAGGAAAAAGCTATTTTGTGAAAATGGAGAGCAAAAGAAAGTGGGAGAAGCAATACTCATATCAGATAAATGGGCTTTAATCAAAGACCACTATAGGAGACAAAGAAGGTTGCATTACCTAATAATCAAGGTATCAATCCAAGAAGAAGCTATATGCACCCCATGTAGGAGCACCTCAATACAAGAGACAAATGCCAACAACTATTAGAGCAGAAATAGACACTAACCAATAGTATTGGGTGATTTTAATACTTCACTCATAACATGGACAGATCATCCGGACAGAAAATCAATAAGGAAAACTCATGTTTTAGATGATACATTAGACCAGTTTGACCTAATTGATATCTACAGGGCATCCCACCCCAAAAGAATAGATTTCACTATATTCTCCTTATTCTCAAGTGCAAATGGAACATTATCTTAAGACAGATCACATCCAAGGTCACGTCTAACCTTGGTAAACTTCAAAAAATTATAATATTTTCAAGCATATTTTCTGATCACAATGTTGTTAGATCAGATATCAACTACAGGAGAAAAACATAGAGGAAACACAAATAATTTGGAGGCTAAACAGCTGCTGCTGCTAAGTCACTTCAGTCGTGCCTGATTCCGTGCGACCCCATAGACGGCAGCCCACCAGGCTTCCCCGTCCCTGGGATTCTCCAGGCAAGAACACTGGAGTGGGTTGCCATTTCCTTCTCCAATGCATGAAAGTGAGAAGTGAAAGTGAAGTCGCTCAGTCGTGTCCGACTCTTAGCAATGCCATGGACTGCAGCCTTCCAGGCTCCTCCGTCCATGGGATTTTCCAGGCAAGAGTACTGGAGTGGGGTGTCATTGCCTTCTCCAAAACAGAAGAAAATTCAAATTTGAATTCAATAAAATTCAGAGATTTTTATGAAAAAAAAAAAAAAAAAACTCTGCCAAAGTAGTCATAGATGGAACATACCTCAACATAATGAAAGCCTAATATGACAAAACCACTTCAAACATTATTATCAATAATGAAAAACTTGAAACATTTCCTTTAAAATCAGCATTAAGACAAGGGTGCCCATACTCATCACTACTAGTTTTGGAAATTCTAGCCACACTTTTCAAAGAAGAAAAAGATATAAAAAGAATCCTGATTGGAAAAGAAGAGGTAAAACTCTCTATATTTGCACATGATATTATCCTTTACACAGAAAACCCAAGAGATGCCACCAGAAAATTACTGGAGTTAATCAATGAATAGAGTAAATGTGCAGGGTATAAAATTAATACACAGAAACCCTTATATTCCTATACACTAACAATGAAAATTCAGAAAGAGAAATTAAGGAATAATCCTGTTCATCATTGCAATGAAAGGAATAAAATAACTAGAAATAAATTTGCATAAAAAGACAAAGGGCTTCCCTGATAGCTCAATTGATAAAGAAGCTACCTTCAATGTAGGAGACTCCTGTTCAATTCCTGGGTCAGGAAGATCCCCTGAAGAAGGGATAGGCTACCCACTGTAGTATTCTTGGGCTTCCCTTGTGGCCTAGCACGTGAAGAATCCTCCTGCAATGTGTGAGACCTGCACACAATGTGTTTGAGCCTTGGGTTGAGAAGATCCTCTGGAGAAGGGAAAGGCTATCTATTCCAGTATTCTGGCCTGAAGAATTACAAATTCCATACACTGTATGATCCATGGGATTGCAAAAAGTCAGACATGACTAAGCAACTTTCACTTACCCAGAGAGATACAAAATAAGCATTGATGAAAGAAAGCAAAACACATATAGATGGAGAAACATACCATGTTCTTAGATTGGATTAATTGATATAGTTAAAATGAGTATACCACCCAAAACAATCAATAGATTCAATGCAATACCTACAATATTTTTCATAAAACTAGAACAAATTATTTTATGATTTTCATGGAAACACATAAGACTTTGAAGAGACAAAGCAATTTTGAGAAAGAAGAATGGAACTAGAAGAGTCAAACTTTCTGATAAGACTACACCACAAAGATATCAAGAGAGTATGAAACTTGCACAAACATAGAAATACAGACCAATGGAACAAAATATAAAGTCCAAAGATAAATTCATGCACCCATTATCTTTGACAATGGAGGCAAAAATATGCAACCAAAAAATATATTTTCTTCAAAAAGTGTTACTGGGAAAACTGGACAGCTATGTGTAGAAACTAGAACAGTATCTAACATCATGTTCAAAATAAACTCAAAATGGATTACAGATGTAAATGTAAGACCAGAAAATATGAAACCCTTAGAGTAAAACATAGGTATAACCACTCTAAAATAAGACACAGCAAGATCCTCTATGACCCATTGCCTAGAGTAAAGGAAATAAAAACAAAATTTAAAAAAAGGAACCTAATTAAGCTCTATAGCTTGTGTACAACGAGGAAACTATAATTAAGGTGAATATGTAGCCTTCAGTTTTATGTGATTATGGTTTCAGTGTATCTGTCCTCTGATGCCCTCTTGCAACACCTACCATCTTTTTTGGGTTTCTCTTACCTTGGTCATGGGGTATCTCTTCACGGCTGCTCCAGCAAAGCGCAGCCATTGCTCCTTACCTTGGATGAGGGGTATCTCCTCACGGCACCTATCCTGAAATTGAACATGGAATAGCTCCTCTAGGCCCTCCTGAGCCCACGCAGCCACCGCTCCTTGGATCTGGGGTTACTCATCTCAGCTGCTGCCCCAACTTTGGGTGTGGGGTAGCTGCTCTTGGCTGCTCTTGTGCTGTCGCAGCCTTGCACTGTCCGCCACAGCCCCTGACCTCTGACACGGTTTAGCTCCTCCCTGCTGTGCCCCTGACCTTTGACACGGGTAAGCTTCTCTCGGCTACAGCCCCTGACCTCGGACGTGGGGTAGCTCCTCCCAGCCATCGCCCCTGACCTCAGACGTGGGGTAGCTCCTATGGGCTGCTCCAGCGCTGTTGTAGCCTTGCTCTCTCAGCTGTTGGCCCTGACCACGGACATGGGGTAGCTCCTCTGGGCTGCTCCTGCGCTGTTGCAGCCTTGGAATCTTGGCCACCGTCCCTGACCTTGGACATGGGGTAGCTCCTCCCTGCCACCGCCCCTGACCTCAGACGTGGGGGAGCTCCTCTCAGCTATCCCTGCACCTTCGCAACCTGGCACTCTTGGCTGCTGTCCCTGACCTCGGGCGTGGGGTACCCTCTCCGCCATGCTCTGTGCGCCATTGCAACTGCCGGTGCTCTGTGCCATGCCCATGGGGCCGCCCAAGATGGACGGGTCATGGTGGAGAGGTTTGACAGAATGTGGTCCACTGGAAAAGGGAAAGGCAAACCACTTCAGTATTCTTTCTTTGAGAAACCCACGAACAGTATGAAAAGGCAAACTGATAGGATATTGAAAGAGAAACTCCCCAGG
Source organism: Bos taurus (assembly GCF_002263795.3). NCBI lineage: Eukaryota > Metazoa > Chordata > Mammalia > Artiodactyla > Bovidae > Bos > Bos taurus. The sequence goes on from NC_082638.1 coordinate 29,171,539, forward strand.
TCAGTAGGGGCCCAATATGCTACTGGAGAGATCAGTGGATTACTAACTCCAGAAAGAATGAAGGGATGGAGCCAAAGCAAAAAAAAAAAAAAAAAAAAATACCCAGTTGTGGATGTGACTGGTGATAGAAGCAAGATACAATGCTGTAAAGAGCAATATTGTATAGGAACCTGGAATGTCAGGTCCATGAATCAAGGCAAATTGGAAGCGGTCAAACAAGAGATGGCAAGAGTGAACATCAACATTCTAGGAATCAGCGAACTAAAATGGATTGGAATGGGTGAATTTAACTCAGATGACCACTATATCTACTACTGTGGGCAGGAATCCTTTAGAGGAAATGGAGTAGCTATCATGGTCAACAAAAGAGCCAAAAATGCAGTACTTGGATGCAATCTCAAAAACGACAGACTGTTCTCTGTTCATTTCCAAGACTAACCATTCAATATCACAGTAATCCAAGTCTAGGCCCCAATCAGTAATGCTGAAGAAGCTGAGGTTGAACGGTTCTATGAAGACCTATGAGACCTTTTAGAACTAATAATCAAAAAAGATGTCCTTTTCATTATAGGGGACTGGAATGCAAAAGTTGGAAGTCAAGAAACACCTGGAGGAATAGGCAAATTTGGCCTTGGAATACAGAATGAAGCAGGGCAAAGACTAATAGAGTTTTGCCAAGAAAATGCACTGGTCATAGCAAACACCTTCTTCCGTCAACACAAGAGAAGACTCTACACATGGACACCACCAAATGTTCAACACCGAAATCAGATTGATATTCTTTGTAGCCAAAGATGGAGAAGCTCTATACTGTCAACAAAAACAAGACCAGGAGCTGACTGTGGCTCAGATCATGAACTGCTTATTACCAAATTCAGACTTAAACTGAAGAAAGTAGGGAAAACCACTAGTTCATTCAGGTATGACCTATATCAAAATTACTTATGATTATACAGTGGAAGTGAGAAATAGATTTAATGGAGTAGATCTGATAGATAGAGTGCCTGAAGAACTATGGACAGAGGTTCGTGACATTGTACAGAAGACAGGGATCAAGACCATCCCCATAGAAAAGAACTGCAGAAAAGCAAAATGAGTGTCTGAGTAGGCCTTACAAATAGCTGTGAAAAGAAGAGAAGCAAAAAGCAGAGGAGAAAAGGAAAGATAGAAACATCTGAATGCAGAGTTCCAAAGAATAGCAAGAAGAGATAAGAAAGCTTTCCTCAGCGATCAATGCAAATAAATAAGGAAAACAAGAGAATGGGAAAGACTAGAGATCTCTTCAAGAAAATTAGAGATACCAAGGGAACATTTCATGCAAAGATGGGCTCGATAAAGGACAGAAATATTATGGACCTAACAAAAACAGTACATATTAAGAAAAGGTGGCAGGAATACACAGAAGAACTGTAGAAAAAAAAAAAAAAAAAAGCTTCTGCACAACAAAGGAAACTATAAGCAAGGTGAAAAGACAACCTTCAGAATGGGAAAAATAATAGCAAATGAAGCAACTGAAAAACAACTAATATCAAAAATATAGAAGCAATTCCTATAGCACAATTTCAGAAAAATAAATGACCTAATCAAATAATGGGCCAAAGAACTAAATAGACATTTCTCCAAAGAAGACATACAGATGGCTAGCAAACACATGAAAAGATGCTCAACATCACACATTATCAGAGAAATGCAAATCAAAACGACAGTGAGGTACCGTTTCATGCCAGTCAGAATGGTTGCGATCCAAAAGTCTGCAAGCAATACATACTGGAGACGGTGTGGAGAAAAGAGAACCCTCTTACACTGTTGGTGGGAATGCAAACTAGTATAGCCACTATGAAGAACAGTGTGGAGATTCCTTAAAAAACTGGAAACAGAACTTCCTTATGACCCAGCAATCCCACTGCTGGGCATACACACCAAGGAAACCAGACTTGAAAGAAACATGTGTTCCCAAATGTTCATCACTGCACTGTCTCTAATAGCCAGGGTATGGAAGCAACCTACATGACCATCAGCAGACAAATGGATAAGAAAGCTGTGGTACATATACACAATGGAGTATTACTCAGCCATTGAAAATAATACATTTGAATCAGTTCTAATGAGATGGATGGAACTGGAGCCTATTATACAGACTGAAGTAACCCAGAAACAAAAACACCAGTACAGTATACTAATGCATATATATGGAATTTAGAAAGATGGTAATGATAACCCTGTACGTGAGACAGCAAAAGAGACGCACATGTATAGAACAGTCTTTTGGACTCTGTGGGAGAGGGAGAGGGTTGGATGATTTGGAAGAAATACTATACATTGAAACATGTATAGTATCATATATGAAACAAATCACCAGTTCAAGTTCGATGCAGGATACTGGTTGCTTGGGACTGGTTGCACGATACTGGTACACGGGGACGACCCAGAGGGATGGTACATGGTGGGAGAAGGGAGGGGGGTACGGGATGGGAACACGCGTATACCTGTGGTGGATTCATGTTGGTGTATAGCAAAACCAATACAATATTGTAAAGTAATTTAACTCCAATTAAAATAAATATATTTATACTACAAATTAAAAGATCTTCACGACCAAGATAATGACTATGGTATGATCATTCACCTAGTGCCAGACATCCTGGAATGTGATGTCAAGTGGGCTTTAGAAAGCATCACTATGAACAAAGCTAGTAGAGGTGATGGAATTCCAGTTGAGCTACTTCAAATCCTGAAAGATGATGCTGTGAAAGTGCTGTAGCAATATGCCAGCAAATTTGGAAATCTCAGCAGTGGCCACAGGACTGGAAAAGGTCAGTTTTCATTCCAATCCCAAAGGAAGGCAATGCCAACAAATGAGCAAACTACCACACAATTGCACTCATCTCACACGCTAGTAAAGTAATGCTCAAAATTCTCCAAGCCAGGCTTCTGCAATATATGAACCATGAACTTCCATATGTTCAAGCTGGTTTTAGACAAGGCAGAGAAACCAGAGATCAAATTGCCAACATCCGCTGGATCATCAAAAAAGCAAGAGAGGTCCAGAAAAGCATCTAATTCTGTTTTATTGACTGTGCCAAAACCTTTGACTGGGTGGACCACAATAACCTGTGGAAAATTCTGAAAGAGATGGGATTACCAGAGCACCTGACCTGCCTTGGATAAATTTATACTCAGGTCAGGAAGCAACAGTTAGACCTGGACATGGAACAACAGACTGTTTCTAAATAGGAAAAGGAGTACATCAAGGCTGTATATTGTCACCCTGCTTATTTAACTTGTAGGCAGAGTACATCATGAGAAATGCTGGGCTGAAAGAAGCACAAGCTAGAATCAAGATTGCCAAGAGAAATATCAATAACTTCAGATATGGAGATGACATCGCCCTTATGGCAGAAAGTGCAGAGGAACAAAAAAGCCTCTCGATGAAAGTGATAGTGGAGAGTGGAAAAAGTTGACATAAAGCTCAACATTCAGAAAACGAAGATCATGGCATCTGGTCCCATCACTTTATGGAAAATAGATAGGTAAACAGTGGAAACAGTGTCAGACTTTATTTTTCTGGGCTGCAGATGGTGACTGCAGCCATGAAATTAAAAGACACTTACTCCTTGGAAGAAAAATTATGACCAACCTAGATAGTATATTGAAAAGCAGAGACATTACTTTGCCAACAAAGGTCCGTCTAATGGTGGCTATGGTTTTTCCAGTGGTCATGTATGTATGTGAGAGTTGGACTGTGAAGAAAGCTGAACGCTGAAGAACTGATGCTTTTGAACTCTGGTGTTGGAGAAGACTCTTGAGAGTCTTTTGGACTCCAAGGAGATCCAACCAGTGCATTGTGAAGGAGATCAACCCTGGGGTCTCTTTGGAAGGACTGATGCTAAAGATGAAACTCCAGTACTTTGGCCACCTCATGTGAAAAGTTGACTCGTTCGAAAAGACTCTGCTGCTGGGAGGGATTGGGGGCAGGTGAAGAAGGGGACAACAGAGGATGAGATGGCTGAATGGCATCACTGACGCGATGGACGTTAAGTCTGAGTGAACTCCGGGAGTTGGTGATGGACAGGGAGGCCTGGTGTGCTGTGATTCATGGCTTTGCAAAGAGCCGGACACATCTGAGTGACTGAACTAAACTGAACTGTCGCCTTCAGAATTGGGAGAAAATAATAGCAACTGGAAAACTAACAAAAAAATTAATCTCCAAAACATGCAAGCTGCTCAAGTATCTCAATACTCAGCTACAAATACTACTCAGAAAAACAAACCAAAGAAGATATACAGATTACTAAGAGACACAGAAAAGCTGCTCAGCATCACTCATCATAAAAGAAGTGCAAATCAAAACCACATTGAGGTATCATTTCACACTGGTCAGATTGGCCATGATTAAAATGTCTACAGTGTAATTGCTGCAGAGGCTGTGGAGTAGAGGGAACCTTTTTAAATTGTTGATGGGAATGCAAACTGGCACAACCTTTATAGAGTACTTTGTGGAAACTCCTTAGAAAGTTGAAAATAGAAGTGCCATATGACCCAGCAATCCCACTCTTGGGCATGAACCTCAAGGAAACTAGAATTGAAAGAAACACAGTATTCTAGTGTTTACTGAAGCACTGTTTACAATAGCTAGGACATGGAAGTGACCAAGAGGTCCATCAGCAGATGAATGATTAAGGACATTTTGCTACATATGCATATGAAATATTACTCAGTAATAAGAAGTCATGCATTCGAGTCAGTTCTAATGAGGTGGAAGCGTGTGAAACCTATTACACAAAGTGAAGGAACTAAGAAAGAGAAAGACAAAGCTGTATATTAATTCATATATGTGGAATTTATAAAGATGGCCTATACGCAGGCCAGGAGAAGAGACAAATATCTAAAGAACAGACTTTTGGACTCAGTGAGAGAAGGTGAAGGTGAAGATTTGAGAAAATAGCATTTAAATGTGTACAGTGCTATATGTAAAAAATAGATGACCAGTGTGAGGTTTTATAACATGGGTGCTATATAATACCCATGTCACAACTTCTGAACTTGCAATCTAATACATGCATCAACCACCAATGAGCCCACATTCTAGTGCACATCATGCACGTTCTGAGCTTGCAGCCTGGAGCTCTCATTTTGCCCCTTCCAACCCCACGATCCAGGGTAGGCTCGTAGTAACTGCTGAATTTTCACTTTCGGGGAGGCATCACAAACTTATTAAACCCACATTCTAGTGCAAACATGCTGCATCTTGAACCTGAACTCTGGAGCAGGCATCTTGCCACTACTAATACTGTTTATCATCATCTACTCTTTCACTGTCATGACATGCTTCCGTTGCTTCTTCATCTCCTCTGGTCAACACACTGAGTTGTTTATCATCATCCAGTGTTTACTTCAGTCCTGTAACCTGTTTTGAGTGCTTGTTCAACCCACTCCAGGTCAAATATATCTAGTATTCAATGCTGCGACAGGTTATGTGTTTCTTCATCCTCCTCTGTTTAAACATACTGTAATTTACCACCCTTTGCATTTCAGTTCTGTGACATGCTTCTATCCACTCCAGGTCTAACAGAGTCAGTAGATTATCATCACCCAATGATTTAACTGTGGAACATTCCACAAGTCTTCTTCATGCACCCCATGTCAAACATACCCAGTAGCTTATCACCATCCCGTGTTTCAGTGCAGTGACATGATGTAAGTGTTTCTTCATTTTCTCCAGGTAAAGCACACTCAATAGTTTGTCACCAATGTTTCACCTGTGACATGATTCTTCTTAATTTATTTAGTTGGCTGTGTTGGGTCATAGTTGTGGCACGTAAGATAGTCCTTGAGACAAGCCAACTCTCACCATGGCATGCAGTCTCTGGAGTGTGAGAACTTCAGTGTTTGCAGCTGTGCAGGTTTAGTTACTCTGTAGCATATGGGATGTTAGTTTCCCAGTCAGCAATTGAACCTTCATCCCCTACACTTCAAGGTGGATGCTTAACCACTGAACCACCAGGAAAGGCCCTGTGACATGCTTTAAGTGCTTGCTTTTACACCCTATATCAAAAAGACACATTGTTTGATGGGATTATATCACCATCCAGGGTTGCAAAGCATTTGGCATGCTTCAAGAACTTCTTCATCCACATTGGTCAAACACAACCAGGTGTTTATCACCATGCAGCACCATTCCATGCAATGTGCTTCCTCATTGATTACTCGTTGAACACTTCCAATAGATTATCATGATCTACTGTTTCAGTGCAATGACACCTCAAGTTATTCTTCACGCACCCTGGGTCAAACACATCCAGTTGTATATCTCCATCCAGTGTTTCTTCATCCAGTGAAAGCTGTGACATGCTTTCAGTGTTTCTTTATCCACCCCAGGTCAAACGTACTCAGTAGCTTATCATTATCCACACTTTAAAGAGGTGATTCAGCCGCATCTTGGTCCACCTGACCTAAAATAGACTCATCAGCTTATCACCTTTTGTTTTTCACTGCTGTCACAAGTTCAAGTGCATCTTTATCAAACACACCAGTAGTTTATCACCATCCAGTATTTCCAAGCTCTGACACAACTGCTTTATCATCCAGACTATAAAAATACATCCAGTAGCTTATCAACGTCAGTGTTTCAGTGCTGTGATGTGATTCAAGTGCCTATTCATCCACACTCTGGAAATACACACTCTGTAGTTTATTACCATACAGTGCTCAGTGCCTTGACATGTGACATGCTCCAAATGTTTCTTTGTCCACCTGGTGTCAAATACTCAATAGTGTATCAACATCTATATTTCAGCATATGCTTCTTTGTCAATCCTGGCCCATCACTTCTAGGAGTTTACCACCTTCAGGGTTTCAGTGCTGTGATATACTTCATGTGCTTCATCCTCTCCTGTAAAACATACTCATTTGTGTATCATCATCCCGTATTCAGTAGAGTGATATGCTTCAAGTGCTTAATAGTCCATATCAGTCGAACGTTCCCAGCATTTTATCATTCGCCAAGGTTTCAGGGCTGTAACTTGTGGCATATATTAGGTGTTTGTTTGACTCCCAGAGGTCAAACTCAACAAGTGTTTTTTCACCATTCAGTCTATCAGTGCTGTGACATACACCAGTGATTCCTTATCTACTCTGGGTTAATACACACATCCATTCTTTCAGTGCTGATTAATTCACAAGGCTTCCTCATCTATCCTATTTCAAATACATACAGTCGTTTATCAACATCCAGTGTTTAAGTGCTGTGACACACTTCAGGTGCTTCCTTATTTACCCAAGACTGATGTTTTTCGGTCACACAGCCACGTCCAGCTCTTTGCAACCCCATGAACTACAGCACACCAGGCTTCCCTGTCCTTCACTATCTCCTGGAATTTGCTCAAATTCATGCCCATTGAGACAGTTATGCCAACATTCAACTATTTTATTCTCTGTCACACCCATCCCCACCTGCTTACAATCTTACCCAGCATTAGTGTCTTTTCTAATGATTTGGCTCTTTGCATCAGGTGGCCAAAGTATTGCAACTTCAACATCCGTCCTTCCAATTAGTAGTCAGTGTTGATTCTCTTTAGAACTGACTGGTTTGAACTCTTTGCAGTTCAAGGGACTCAAGAGTCTTCTCCAGCACCACAGTTCTAAAACATCAATTATTTGGCATTCAACCTTCTTTATGGTTCAGATCTCACATCCATGCATGACTACTGGGTAAAACCATACCTTGATTATATGGACCTTTGCCAGAAAAGCGATGTCTCTGGTTGCATATGCTGTCTAGGTTTGTCATAGCTTTTCGTCCAAGAAGCAAGTGTCTTTTAACTTCATGGCTTCAGTTACCATGCACAGTGATTTTGGAACTACAAAAAGAAAAATCTGTCACAGTTTCCTTGTGTCTTAATCTATTTGCTATCAAATACTTTGGCCATCTCACATGAAGAGTTGACTCATTGGAAAAGACTCTAATGCTGAGAGGGATTGGGAGCAGGAGGAGAAAGGTACGACAGAGGATGAGATGGCTGGATGGCATCGCTGACCCGATGGACATGAGTCTGAGTAAACTCCGGGAGCTGGTGATGGACAGAGAGGCCTGGCATGCTGCAATTCATGGGGTCACAAAGAATTGGACATGACTGAGTGACTGAACTGAACTGGACTGATGGGACTGGACGACATGATGTTAGTTTATTGAATGTCGAGGTTTAAGCCAGCTTTTTTAATTCCCACTTTCATCTCAGCAAGGAGCTCTAATTCCTATTCTGCTTTCTGTCATCCGCATGTCTGAGTTTATTGATATTTCTCCCAGAAATTTTGATTCCAGCTTGTGCTTCTTCCAGTCTGACATTTTGCATGGTATACCTTGCAGGTAAGTTCAAGACAGTCTTGATGTACTCCTTTACCAATTCTGAACAAGTCCTTTGTTCCTGCCTGATTCTGTTACTTCTTGACCTGCATACAGGTTTCACAGGAACCAGGTAATGTGGTCAAGTATATACATCTCTTTAAGAATTTTCCACATTTTCAGTGACCCTCATATGCAAAGTCTTTAGCATAGTGAGTGAAGCAGAAGTAGATCATTTTCTGGAATTCCATGCTTTGTCTATGATCCAGTGAATGTTGGCAATTTGATCTCTGATTCCTCTGCGTTTCCTAACCCTATTTGTACATTTGAAAGTCCTCAGTTCACATATTGTTGAAAACTAGATTGAGGAATTTTGAGCATTACATTGCCAGCATATGAAATGAGCACGATTGTGCAGTAGTTTGAGCATTCCATCACAATTCCCCTCTTTGGGATCAGAGTGAAACTGACCTTTTCCTGTCCTGTGGTCATTGATGATTTTTCCAAATTTCCTGGCACATTGAGTGCAGCATTTTAACAGCATTATTGTTATTGTTTTAATTTGAAATAGATCAGATCAGTCGCTTAGTCGTGTCCAACTCTTTGCGACGCCATGAATCGCAGCACGCCAGGCCTCCTTGTCCGTCACCAACTTCCGGAGTTCACTGAGACTCTCGTCCATCAAGTCAGTGATGCCATCCAGCCATCTCATCCTCTGCTGTCCCCTTCTCCTCCTGCCCCCAATCCCTCCCAGCATCAGAGTCTTTTCCAGTGAGTCAACTCTTCGCATGAGGTGGCCAAAGTACTGGAGTTTCAGCTTTAGCATCATTCCTTCCAAAGAAATCCCAGGGCTGATCTCCTTCAGAATGGACTGGTTGGATCTCCTTGCAGTCCAAGGGATTCTCAAGAGTCTTCTCCAACACCACAATTCAAAAGGATCAATTCTTCGGTGCTCAGCCTTCTTCACAATCCAACTCTCACATCCATACATGACCACAGGTAAAACCATAGCCTTGACTAGAGGAACCTTTGTTGGCATAGGTAAGCTTCAATTCTATCACCTCGACTAGCATTGTTTGTGGTCATTCTTCCTAAGATCCACTTGACTTCACACTCCAGGTTGTCTGCTCTATGTGAGTGATCACACCATTATGGTTATCTAGATGATTAAGTGGAGAAGGCAATGGCACCCAGCAGCAGGTGATTAAGACCTTTCTTTGACACAGTTCTCTTATACTCTTGCCAACACTTCATCACATTTTCTGCTTCTGCTAGGCTCATACCACTTCTGTCCTTGATTGTGCCCATGTTTGCAAGAAATATTCCCTTTGTGTCTCTAAGTTCCTTGGCAAGATTTCTAGCCTTTCCTATTCTATTGTTTCCTCTATTTTTACTGGCCTTATACACACACAATATCATATCCCCATTCAGTGTTTACGTTCAGATATGCTTCAAGTGTTTTTTAATCCACTCCAGAAGAATGTAGTGTGATAGTTTATCAACATCCTTTTTTTCTGTATTGTGACATGTTTTGAGCCTCCTTCATTCCCTCCAGGTAAAACACACCCTATAAATTATCATCATTCATGGATGCTGTGCTATTACAGACTTGAAGTGTCCATTTGTCTGATTGAGTCAAACACTCCCTGTAGTTTACCACTATCCAGTGTTCCAGTACTGGGGCATGCCTCATGTACTTCGTTATCCTCTCCAAATAAAATATGGTCAGTAGCTTATCACAATTACTGTTTCGGTTCTACGATGAGTTTCAAGTCCTTCTTTAATTCATTCTAGATAAAACACATTCAGAAGTTTACCATGGTCCCAAGTTTTACTCTGTGTCATGCTTCCAGTTTCTCTTCATTCAACATGTATCAAACACACTCAATAGTTTATCACCATCCAGTGTTTCCGTGCTGTTTACTGCTTCAACTGTTTCTTCATTCTCTGAAGAAAATACACAACCAATAATTTATCACAATCCAGTGTGTTAATTCTGGTATATGTTTCAAAAGATCCTTTGTCCACCCAAGGTTGACCGCACTCTTAGTTTATCACCATCCCTGGATTCAGTGCTGTTACATACTTTCATCAATTTTTCAACTACCACAGGTCATCATACACAATGATTTATCACGATCCAGTTTCAGAGTTGTGACATGCTTCATGTGCTTCTTTCCCTATACAAGATCAAAGAAAGACCGCCTAAAGTGTGAACATACAGTGTTTCAGTCGTGAAACATACTTCAAGTGGTTCTTGATTCACTCCACGTCAAATGCAGCATATAGGTTATCGACATTCGTTGTTTCAGTGCTATGACACATTTCACTGGCTGCTTCACTAACTCCCGGTCAAACACATTCAGCATTTTACCACTATCTAGGGTTTCAGATCTGTGACATGCTTCAAGTGCTCCTGAAACTACTCAAGGTCAAATGCATTCAGTAGCTTTGTTGTTGCTGGTTGTTATTTGTTGTTCAGTCACTCAGTCATCTCCAGCTCTTCGTAATCCCATGGACTGCAGCATATCTCGCCTTTTTGTCCTTCACCATCTCCCAGAGCTTGTTCAAACTCAAATTCAATGGGTCAGTAATGCCATCCAACCATTTTGTCCTCTTCCATCTCCTTCTCCTGCTCCAATCTTTTCCAGCATCAGAGTGTTTTCCAATGAGTTGGCTCTTCACATTAGATAGCCATAATATTAGGGCTTCCGCCTCAGCATCAGCCCCTCCAGTGAATTTTCAGGATTGATTTCCTTTAGTGTTGACTGGATTCATTTCCTTGCAGCCCAAGGGACTCACAGGAGTCTTCTCCAAGATTGCAGTTCAAAAGTATCAATTCCTTAATGTTCAGCCTCCTTTATGGTATGGCTTGCTTTGGCACATGACTACTGAAAAATACAAAAACATAGCTCTGACTATATGGGTCCTTGTTGGCAAAGGAATGCCTCTGCTTTTTTACATGCAGCATGGGTTTGTCACAGCTTTTACAAGAAATAAGTGTCATTTAATTTCATAGCTTCAGTCACCATCTGCCATGGTTTTGGAGTCCACAAAAACAGAAGTCTGTCACTGTTTCCATTGTTTTTCCATCTATTTGTATAAAGTGATAGCATTGGATGCCATGATCTAAGTATTTTGAATGTTGAGCTTTAAGCCAACTTATTCAATCTCCCATTTTACTTTCATCAAGAGGCTCTTTAGTTCTTCTTATCTTTCTGCCATAAGGGTGGTGTCCTCTGCATATTTGAAGTTATTGATATTTCTCCATCAATCTTGATTCCACCTTGTGATTCCTCCAGCACAATGTTTCTCATTATGTATTCTATGTAGAAGTTAAATAAGCAGGGTGACAATTATACAGCCTTGAGGTACGCCTTTTCCTATTTGGAACCAGTCTGTAGTTCTATTTCCAGTTCTAACTGTTGCTTCCTGACCTGCATACAGGTTTCTTAAGAGGCAGGTCAGGTGGTCTGGTATTCCCATCTGTTTCAGAATTTTCCAACATTTATTGTAATCCACACAGTCAAAGTCTCAATAAAACATAAACAGATTTCTTCTGGAACTGTCCTGGTTTTTCAGTGATCTGGTGGTTGTTGGCAATTTGATCTTGGTTCCTCTGCCTTTTCGAAAACCAACTTGTATATCTGGAAGTTCACGATTAATGTATCGCTGAAGCATGGCTTGGAGAATTTTGAGCATTAATTTAGTAGCGTGTGAGATGAGTGCAGTAGTTGGAGAATTCTTTGACATTGTCTTTCTTTGGGATTGGAGTGAAAACTGACATTTTTCTGTCCTGTGGTCAGTGCTGAATTTTCCAAATTTGGTGGCATGTTGAGTGCAGAACTTTCATAGCATCATCTTTTGGGATTTGAAAGAGCTCAACTGGAATTCTATCACCTCCACTACCTTTCTTTGTAGTGACGCTTCCTAAGGCCCACTTGAGTTCACATCCCAGGATGTCTGGCTCTAGGTGAATGATCACACCATTGTGATTATCTGGGTCATGAATATCTTTTTTGTACAGTTTTTTCTGTGTATTTTTGCCACCTCTTCTTAAAATCTTCTGCTTCTTTTAGGCCCATACCATTTCTGTCCTTTATTGAGCCCATTTTTGCATGAAATGTTTGTTTGGTATCTCTAATTTTTTTTGAGGAGATCTCTAGTCTTTTCCATTCTATTGTTTTCCTATATTTCCTTGCTTCAATGGGTGTGGCACAATTCAAATGCTTCTCTTTCCACTCTGGTCAGTCATAGCCAATATTTTGTACCAACCAGTGTCCAGTGCTGTGACATATGACTGATTTCAATTCATCAGTGAAGTGAGTAAAAAAAAACAAACAAACAAACAAAAAAAAAAAACCTCCAGGAGTTTATCAACACAGTGTTTCATGGCTGCCACTGGATTCGAGTACTTCTTCACCCACTCCAGGTTAACATAGTCATTTATCACCATCCATTGCTTCACTACACTGACATGTTTCAAATGCTTCTATATTAATCCTGGTGCAAATTTTCTAGTAGTTATAAACAGCCAGTGTTTTAGTTTTGGAGCATGACCCAATGGCTTCTTCATTCTCACCCATAAGCCAAAGTCTAGTGTTTACATACTGTGACATGCTTAAAGAGCTTCATCATCCACCCTAGATCTAGACAGTCAGCATTTTATCATCATACCAGCATTTTAGTGGTGTTACATGATTTTAAATTTTGTTTGCCCACACTGAGGCATACACAGCCAGTACTTCATCATCCTCCAGTGTTTCAGGCTTTGATAAAATTAAATGTGTTCTTGGTCCCACTGACATCAATATACTTACCATTGATTACCATCTGGTTTCACTGCTGTGACATAATGTCAACTGCTTCTTCATCCATTCCTGTGTCAAACAAACCCAGTAGTTTTTTCCCCATCTAGTGTTAGTGTTCAATACTATGAAATGATTTCTGGAGTCTCTGTGTCCATCCCACCTCAAACATAGTCAGTATTATCAATCAATGCTTCAGTGATGTCACATGCTTCAGGTGCTTTCTTCGTTCACTCCATATCAAGTACTTTCAGTCATTTATAAGCATCCAATGTTTCAGTTGTGTGACATGCTTCAACTATTTCTCTAAACCACTTGAGCTGAAACATACCCAATATCTTATGACCATCCAGTGTTTCAGTGCTGTGACATGCTTCAAGTGCTTCTTCTACTCCATGTTAAACACAAGCAATAGTTTATCACCATCAATTGTTTCAGTTCTGTAACATTCTTTAAGTCTTTTTCCATGTACTCTGCTTCAAATACACTGGGCAGTTGTTCACCATCAAGTATTTAGTTCTATGATATGTTTCAACGTTTTCTGTACCTACCAATTCATACACACTCATAAATTTATCACCATCCTGTGTTTTAGGGCTGTCATATGGTTAAATGAGTCCCCATCCCCACCCCAGGTCAAACACACCCAGTATTGATCAACATACAGCCTTTCAGCTATGTGATACATTTCGAGTGTTCTATGATCCAATCTTGGAAGATACATCCAATAATTTATCGAATTCCAGTGTTTCAGTGCTCTGAAGTTTTTAAGTGTTTCTGCATCCAAATAGCTCAGGCATGATTAATAGATTATAACCATCACTGTTTCAGTTTTATGACATGACTTGAGTACATCTTCATCTACTTTATACTCAATAATTACCACCATCCTGTAAATCAGAGGTAAAATATTCTTGGAATGCTTCTTTGTCTACTGTGGGTCAAACACACCTAGTAGTTTTTCACCATTCAGTGTTTCAGTGCTGTGACGACTTCCACTGCTTCTTCGTGTACTACAGGTCATCGCACCAAGTATCTTGTAACTACGAGCTTGCACTCTAGAGAACATATCTCTCCACTACTGAGACTGAATTGTAGAGCATGCATCTCACAACTACTAAGACCCCATTCTAAGTGCACATGACACTTCTGCAGTGCCTAAACTCTGGAGGAAATGTGATGACAGTATTGTCACACAGTATTGATCCTGTATTCTAGAACACACATCTTACCAGAACACACTGAACCAGTGTTCTACAGCAGGCTTAGCACAACTACTTAGCTTCCATTCTGGATGTATCATCCTACCTCTACTGAGTCACTACTACATGGCATACGTGACCCAACTTCTGAGTTTGCACTATGGAATACACATTATGCCACCACTGAGCCAGCTCTAGTGTACACATGACAAAGTACTGATCCCCACGTCAAAGGGCAATGCCAAACATTATTCAAAGTACTGGACAATTGTGCTCATTTCACATACAAAGCAAGACAATGCTCAAAATTCTTTGAGCTAGGCTTCAAAGTATGTGATCCAATACACTGGATTTAGAAAAAGCAGAGGAATGAGGGCTTATACTGTCCAGCTCCATGGCCTACTAGAAAAAGTAGGAAGTCAAGAGATACCTGGAGTAACAGGCAAGTTTGACCTTGCAGTACACATGAAGCAGGGCAAAGACTAACAGAGTTTCCTAAGATAACTCACCACTCATAGCAAACACTCTCTTCCAACAACACAAGAGATGAGTCTAGAGATGGTCAGTGCTGAAATCAGATTATGTTCTTTGCAGCCGAAGATGGAGAAGCTCTATACATTCAGCCACAACAAGACTGAGCAGTGACATGGCTCAGATCATGAATGCCTTTAAGCAAAGTTCAAACTTAAATTGAAGAGAGTATGAAAAACCACTAGACCATTTGGGTTTGACTGAAATCAAACCCTTATGATTACACAGTGGATGTGACAAATCAAATTGAAGGATTTGATCTTATAGACAGACTACAGGGAGAATTATGGACAAAGTGTCATGACATTCTGCACGAGACAGTGATCAAGAGCATACTTAAGAAAGATAAATTCAAAAAGGCGAAAGGGTTGTCTGAGGAGCCCTTACAAATAGCTTAGAAAAGAAGAGAAGCTAAAGGCATAGGAGAACAAAAAAGATAATCTATTTGAATCCAGTTTCCCAAAGAACACCAAGGAGAGACAAGAAAGCCTTCCTCGGCGGTCAGTGCAAAGAAATAGAGAAAAACAATAGGATGTCAAAGAACAGGTATCGCCTCAAGAATGTTACAGATACCAAGGGAACATTTCATGCAAAATTGGCACAATAAAGGAGAGAAGCAATATGGACCTGACAGAAGCAGAATCTATTAAGAAGTGGTGGCAAAAATACGCAGAACTGTACCAAATAATAATAATAATAAAAATAATAATAAGATCTTAATGACCCAGTTAGCTGTGATGGTGTCTTTACTCACCTAGAACCAGACATCCTGGAATGTGAAATCAAGTAGCCCTTAGTAAATCACTATGAACAAAGTTACTAGAGGTGATGGGTTTCCAGTCGTGCAGTTTCAAGTCCTATCAGATTATACCATTAAAATCCTGCACTCAATATGCCAGAAACTTTGGAAAACTCGGCATTGGCCACAGAACTGGAAAAGGTTAGTTTAAAGTCCAATCCCAAAGAAAGGCTATGCCAAAGAATGTTCAAACTACAACACAATTACATGTATCTCACATGCAAGCAAAGTGATGCTCAAAGTTCTCCAAGCCAGGCTTCAACAGTACGTGAACCCAGAATTTCCAGATGTTAAGGGTGGATTTAGAAAAGTCAGAGGAACCAGAGATCAAATTGCCAACATCCATTGGATCAGAGAAAAAGCAAGGGAGTTCAAGATATACATCTACATCTGATTTGGACTATGCCAAAGGTTTTGACTGTGTGGATGACAACAAACTATGGAAAATTCTTGAAAAGATGCAAATATCAGATCTCTTTAGCTGCCTCCTGAGAAATCTGTAGGCAGATTAAGAAGCAAGAGTTAGAACTGGACATGGAACAATGCACTAGATTCAAATTGGGAAAGGAGTACATCAAGGCTGTATATTGCCATGTGGCTTATTTAACTTATATTCAGAGCACATCATGTGAAATGCCAGGCTGGATGAAGCCCAAACTAGAATCAGGATTGCCTGGAGAAATATCAATAACCTCAGATATGCACTTGACACTACATATATGACTGAAAGTGAAGAATAACTAAGGAGCCTGCTGATGAAAAGAAAGAAGAGAGTGAAAAAGCTGGCTCATAACTCAACATTGAAAAAATGAAGATCATGGCATCTGGTCCCATCACTTCATGTCAAATAGGGAAAACATGGAGAAAATGGAAACAGTGATAGACTTTATTTTCTCAGGCTCCAAAATCACTGCAGATGCTGACTGCAGCCATGAAATTAAAAGGTGCTAGATCCTTGGAAGAAAAGCTGTAACCATCTAAAGAGCATATTCAAAAGCAGAGGCATAACTTTGCAATTATGGGAGAGTTGAACTATACAGGAAACTGAGCATGGAATAATCAATGCTTTTGAACTGTGGTGTTGGAGAATACTCTTGTGAGTCCGTTGGACTGCAAGGAGATCAAAGCAGGCAATCCTGATAGAACTCAGCTCTGAATATTCATTGGAAGTACTTTTGCTGAAGCTGAAACTCTGATACTTTGGCCACCTGATGCAAAGAAATGACTAGAGGAAAAGGCCCTGATGCTGGGAAATCTTTAGGGGAGAAGGAGAAGGGCCTAACAGAGGATGAGATGGTCAGATGGTACAACTAATTTGATGCACATTAGTTTGAGCAAACTCTGGGAGTTAGTGATAGATAGTAAGGCCTCGTGGTGTTGCAGAGAGTTGCTATGACTGAGCAACAGAACAACAGGAGAATAATACATTTCAGTAAGAAGTGAAGACACAACTTTCAAGAAGTTACTCAGAGAAAAATAGAGAGAAATTATCAATCCACTGCTCATACAGCCATTTTTACTGCTATTGAAACAAGTTTTTCCATATTTAAATGTGACTTTCCTGAAGCATGTGAATTCTGTTTTTGTTTTTTAATCTCAGAGAGGTGTATTGATGAAATCATGATGCACAGAGAAATGTCAGTTCTCACAGATTCCCTTAATAAAATCATGATGTACTTAAGGAGTTAGCGTTTTTTTTTTCCCATGGGAATGAAATTTTTTGATGAGTAACTTTTTAATTCTTTAGAAAACATTAATTACTATGATCAAATTAGTTTGGAATATTTGTAGTCTTTCCTTCAGTATCAGAAGATACTACAGCCCTAATAATAATGCAGGATTTTCCAACTGAAATCCCGAAACAGAATAGCTCACCACATTCTAAAAGCACTGCTACCCCTATAAAGCTAACAACAGTATTTTTCACAGAGCTAGAACAAATAATATTTCACAATTCATATGGAAATACAAAAAAACTGGAATAGTCAAAGCAATGTTGACAAAGAAGAATGGAACTGGAAGAATCAACCTGCCTGACTTCAGGCTCTACTACAAAGCCACAGTCATCAAGACAGTATGGTACTGGCACAAAGACAGAAATATAGATCAATGGAACAAAATAGAAAGCCCAGAGATAAATCCACGCACATATGGACACCTTATCTTTGACAAAGGAGGCAAGAATATAAAATGGATTAAAGGCAATCTCTTTAACAAGTGGTGCTGGGAAAACTGGTCAACCAACTACTTGTAAAAGAATGAGATTAGAACACTTTCTAACACCCTACACACAAAAAGACACAAAATGGATTAAAGATCTAAATGTAAGATCAGAAACTATAAAACTTCTAGAGGAGAACATAGGCAAAACACTCTCCGACACAAATCACAGCAGGATCCTCTATGACCCACCTCCCAGAATATTGGAAATAAAAACAAAAATAAACAAATGGGACCTAATTAAACTTAAAACCTTCTGCAGAACAAAGGAAACTACTAGCAAGGTGAAAAGACAGCCTTGAATGGGAGAAAATAATAGCAAATGAAGCAACCGACAAACAACTAATCTCAAAAATATAGAAGAAACTCTTGCAGTGCAATTCCAGAAAAATAAATGACCCAATAAAAAAATGGCCAAAAAAACTAAATAGACTTTTCTCCAAGAAGACATACAGATGGCTAACAAACACATGAAAAGATGTTCAACATCACTCATTATCAGAGAAGTGCAAATCAAAACCACAATGACGTACCATTTCACACCAGTCAGAATGGCCATGATCCAAACACCTACAAGCAATACATGCTGGAGAGGGTGTGGAGAAAAGGGAACCCTCTTACACTGTTGGTGGGAATGCAAACTAGTACAGCCACTATGGAGAACAGTGTGGAGATTCCTTAAAAAACTGGAAATAGAATGGCCATACGACCCAGCGATCCCACTGCTGGGCATACACACCGAGGAAACCAGAATTGAAAGAGACACGTGTACCCCAATGTTCATTGCAACACTATTTATAATAGCCAGGACATGGAAGCAACCTGGATGACTGTCAGCAGATGAATGGATAAGAAAGCTGTGGTACATATACACAATGGAGTATTACTCAGCCATTAAAAATACTACATTTGAATCAGTTCTAATGAGGTGGATGAACTGGAGCCTATTATATAGAGTGAAGTAATCCAGAAAGAAAAATACCAATACAGCATACACATGCATATATATCGAATTTAGAAAAATGGTAATGACAACCGTGTAAGCGAGACAGCAAAAGTGACACAGAGGTATAGGACAGTCTTTTGGACTCTGTGGGAGAGGGAGAGGGTGGGATGATTTGGGACAATGCCACTGAAACATGTTTAATATCACATATGAAATGAATCACCAGTCAAGGTTTCATGCATAATACTGAATGCTTGGGGCTGGTGCACTGGGACGACCCAGAAGGATGGATGACCCAGAAGGGTAGGGTGGAGGGGCGGGTGGGTTCAGGATGGGAACATGTGTATACCTGTGGTGGATTCACGTTGATGCATGGAAAAACCAATACAATATTGTAAAGTAATTAACCACCAATTAAAATAAATAAATTTATATAAAAATAATAAAAGCACAGTAGAAAACTGTTAATTTTCTATTAAAATCAGTGAGCATTTTATCCAAATTAAAGAATGGCAAAAACAACTTGAAGAACATCACTAAAGCCTGCTGAAAGAAATACAGTACAGGGTTAATGGTATGCAAGTTTAGGGTACACAAAACTTGAACTATAGTAATGGAAAATATATTAAAAGTTTCCTAGTGTGTGGGCAGAATGAGAAGTCTCCTCAGAAACTAAAACAAAGAAAACAAATCTTCACATTCTTTTAGAAAATCCAAATTGCTTCAGAAGGAAATATAAAGACACAGAAGAGAGAGCTAACAGCTTAAGTCGATCTATGTATGCTCGAATTATATAAGCAACATTATGTTTCATAGGCTTTTAGGCATTCATACCACAAATTTGAACTCTGATGGTTGGGATACCCTTACATCTCATCTTGGTGAACTATTGCATAGAATATTTTTATTTTGTGGTAAATTTGTCTAATCAGTATTGTTCTATCATGTTTTAAAAAATAAGTATTTTTGTGCTTTCAACATTCAAGGTACATTTGCTTGTTGCTGCATATATGTAACTACACTTCTATGTTAAACAAACTCACTTTTTAAAGGAACTTATTTATTTTATTATTTTTTAAATTTTATTTATTTTGGCAGGGCCAGGTATTCATGGATGTTCAAGGGCCTTTTCTAGCTGAGGCAAGTGGTATGGTGCACTTTGATATGGTGCATAGCCTTCCCATTGTGATGGTTTCTTTTGTTGCAGAACACTGGCTCTAGTTTTGGCACATGAGCTCATGAGTTGTGGCCCATGAGTTTAGCTACACTTCGGCATGTGGGATCCTCCCAGACAAGGATCACTGGGAAGCTGACTATTAACCAATGGATCACTAGGGTAGTTCTGAACAAACCCAGACTCTGCAGGCTAGAAGTTTGTTCTACTTATCTACTTAAGTTGTACTTATCTATCTTAAGTAGATACTGTGTTGCTTTGGGGGATTCTCCTGGTGGCTCAGTGGTAAAGAATCCACCTCCCAATGTGGATGACCCAATGTTGAGAAATCCCTGAGCTTGAAACGAGATGTGTCAATGTAATGAAGACTGCGTTCATTTCCCTAATTAGAACCGCTTGAGCTAACTCATACTACTGAACAGACTTCTGCTACCTGTTAATAAGTGCTCTTGCCTGACCATTTCTTCACTTAAATTGTATCCGTTGTCTTCCTTCTTGGAGAAACAAATTCCATCAGGGTGCTTCTGTTAGGAATCTAGCGTAATACAAGTGGTGGAGGAATTAAAGAGAAAGGTTATATATCTATCAGAGGACCTGGACAAACGGTCTTATGTTTGGGAGACAGGAACATCTTGTGGTTCATTAGAGATCCCTCTCTTTGAAATATTTAGGTCCAGTAAGCTAGGGACTGGTGGTGGCGGTAGTAGAGCCCCTAGTCTGTGTATCCAATGTTGGAGTGATGGAATAAAGTTTAAAGTTACTGCAAACAAACAAACAAACAAAAATACCTTCTCTTCGGAAATAAAATGTTTAGTATTGTTTTTCATAGTGATGGAAGACCTTTTCACCTATTTAAGCATTAGTGAACATTCTAACTATATATAATTTTGCTTGAACTTTATGCTAGACACCCTATTTTTGACCTGTGAAACAAATATTGTACATCTGCTTTAACCATGGAGAATAGTCACTGGGTATTCACTTGAATGGGGAGGTAAAAATCTACTGTAGTTGTCTGTCATCAGTGTACCCTCTGGAAAATCAGGATACGAAAATGAGATTGTGCATTTCTGTGCTTTGGAGTTGTGTGTTCCTAGTCAGTTAAGATAATTAAGAAGTTTAATGATTCCAGATTCTTGCCTAGGAAAACACTAACATCACTGCTTGCCATATTTGTATTTTGTGGTTAACAGGATCCTTTTTACCACGATATATGTTTCACTCATGTATTTTCCACTTTAAAGAAATTTCTGTGTATACTGGCTCTGCCCCTACAGCTTCAGAACACTCCTCTTAAAACTGTATGAAAGACCATTTACCAGGCTATGGCCCTTGAGTTTGTTTGAATATTTTTTCCAATTTTAGTATATAATTTGTTGGGTATTTTCATCAATATGGTATAATTTCCTTCAAAGGAAAAAAAATGTGTTTGACTTCAAGTATGAAACGTTGTACTGAAAGTTATCTCTTACTTAATCATGACATATGATCAGTGAGTCCACATAATAAGGAATGACAATTGGAACTTTTAAGCAGAAACTAGGGCTTCCCTGGTAGGTCACCTGCTTAACAATCTGCTGCAATGCAGTTTGATTTCTGGTTTGGAAGGATTATCTGGACAAGCAACAGGTCACTCACTCCCATATTCTTTAGGCTTCCTTGGAGGTGCAGATAGTAAAAAATTCACCTGCTATAAGAGATCTGCTGGAAGAGTGGCCTGACAACCCACTCCAGTATTCTTGCCTGGAAAACCCCCATAGACAGAGGAGCTTGATGGGCTATAGTCCAGACGTCACAAAAAGTCAGACATAACTGTGAGACTAAGCAGACCAGAAACCAAAATAGATTTTTTAAAAATGCTTGAAAAACTTGAAGTTTGGAGGTCTGCCTTAGAAAGAGTATTTTAACCCTGAAAAAAATACATTAAGCAATGAACTTTACTACTCTCTTGTCCCTATAAAATCACAGGAGAAATGGAGTGTCATTTCCCTTTTTAGAGGATAGTTGTTGTAGTGAAGATATTGAAAGATTAAATAAATGATTTAAATCTACTGAAATGCTGCTTGCAAAAATGACAAAAAAATCTAATTCAAGATGAATATTAAAGCAAGAACATAATTGAAATCAGTTGCTGTTGTAAGACATGGCTTCAAAAGAGAGCTAAATAAATGTATATAATGACTGGCTAAATTCTCTGGCAATACATTATAAAAAATCACGGTCAATATTGAAAAGATTTTTACACACAATAAAAATAAATGCCTTTTAGTTATGCATAGTTTGAATAATCAAAAACACTGACTACTTTTCAGACATTCCAGGAAAAGGTCTTTTAAACAAATTATTTACTTTATCTCCCAAAACAATATAGTGGTGGTGGTCGTGATTAGTTGCTAAGTTATTTCCTTCTCTTTTTCATCTCCATGGACCATAGACTACCAGGCTTCTCTGCCCGTGGGATTACCCAGGCAAGAATACTGAGGTTGGTTTCCATTCTCTCTTCCAGAAGATCTATCTTTCCAACTCAGGGATTTCTCAACATTGGGTCATCCACATTGGGAGGTGGATTCTTTACCACTGAGCCACCAGGAGAATCCCCCAAAGCAACACAGTATCTACTTAAGATAGATAAGTACAACTTAAGTAGATAAGTAGAACAAACTTCTAGCCTGCAGAGTCTGGGTTTGTTCAGAACTACCCTAGTGATCCATTGGTTAATAGTCAGCTTCCCAGTGATCCTTGTCTGGGAGGATCCCACATGCCGAAGTGTAGCTAAACTCATGGGCCACAACTCATGAGCTCATGTGCCAAAACTAGAGCCAGTGTTCTGCAACAAAAGAAACCATCACAATGGGAAGGCTATGCACCATATCAAAGTGCACCATACCACTTGCCTCAGCTAGAAAAGGCCCTTGAACATCCATGAATACCTGGCCCCGCCAAAATAAATAAAATTTAAAAAATAATAAAATAAATAAGTTCCTTTAAAAAGTGAGTTTGTTTAACATAGAAGTGTAGTTACATATATGCAGCAACAAGCAAATGTACCTTGAATGTTGAAAGCACAAAAATACTTATTTTTTAAAACATGATAGAACAATACTGATTAGACAAATTTACCACAAAATAAAAATATTCTATGCAATAGTTCACCAAGATGAGATGTAAGGGTATCCCAACCATCAGAGTTCAAATTTGTGGTATGAATGCCTAAAAGCCTATGAAACATAATGTTGCTTATATAATTCGAGCATACATAGATCGACTTAAGCTGTTAGCTCTCTCTTCTGTGTCTTTATATTTCCTTCTGAAGCAATTTGGATTTTCTAAAAGAATGTGAAGATTTGTTTTCTTTGTTTTAGTTTCTGAGGAGACTTCTCATTCTGCCCACACACTAGGAAACTTTTAATATATTTTCCATTACTATAGTTCAAGTTTTGTGTACCCTAAACTTGCATACCATTAACCCTGTACTGTATTTCTTTCAGCAGGCTTTAGTGATGTTCTTCAAGTTGTTTTTGCCATTCTTTAATTTGGATAAAATGCTCACTGATTTTAATAGAAAATTAACAGTTTTCTACTGTGCTTTTATTATTTTTATATAAATTTATTTATTTTAATTGGTGGTTAATTACTTTACAATATTGTATTGGTTTTTCCATGCATCAACGTGAATCCACCACAGGTATACACATGTTCCCATCCTGAACCCACCCGCCCCTCCACCCTACCCTTCTGGGTCATCCATCCTTCTGGGTCGTCCCAGTGCACCAGCCCCAAGCATTCAGTATTATGCATGAAACCTTGACTGGTGATTCATTTCATATGTGATATTAAACATGTTTCAGTGGCATTGTCCCAAATCATCCCACCCTCTCCCTCTCCCACAGAGTCCAAAAGACTGTCCTATACCTCTGTGTCACTTTTGCTGTCTCGCTTACACGGTTGTCATTACCATTTTTCTAAATTCGATATATATGCATGTGTATGCTGTATTGGTATTTTTCTTTCTGGATTACTTCACTCTATATAATAGGCTCCAGTTCATCCACCTCATTAGAACTGATTCAAATGTAGTATTTTTAATGGCTGAGTAATACTCCATTGTGTATATGTACCACAGCTTTCTTATCCATTCATCTGCTGACAGTCATCCAGGTTGCTTCCATGTCCTGGCTATTATAAATAGTGTTGCAATGAACATTGGGGTACACGTGTCTCTTTCAATTCTGGTTTCCTCGGTGTGTATGCCCAGCAGTGGGATCGCTGGGTCGTATGGCCATTCTATTTCCAGTTTTTTAAGGAATCTCCACACTGTTCTCCATAGTGGCTGTACTAGTTTGCATTCCCACCAACAGTGTAAGAGGGTTCCCTTTTCTCCACACCCTCTCCAGCATGTATTGCTTGTAGGTGTTTGGATCATGGCCATTCTGACTGGTGTGAAATGGTACGTCATTGTGGTTTTGATTTGCACTTCTCTGATAATGAGTGATGTTGAACATCTTTTCATGTGTTTGTTAGCCATCTGTATGTCTTCTTGGAGAAAAGTCTATTTAGTTTTTTTGGCCATTTTTTTATTGGGTCATTTATTTTTCTGGAATTGCACTGCAAGAGTTTCTTCTATATTTTTGAGATTAGTTGTTTGTCGGTTGCTTCATTTGCTATTATTTTCTCCCATTCAAGGCTGTCTTTTCACCTTGCTAGTAGTTTCCTTTGTTCTGCAGAAGGTTTTAAGTTTAATTAGGTCCCATTTGTTTATTTTTGTTTTTATTTCCAATATTCTGGGAGGTGGGTCATAGAGGATCCTGCTGTGATTTGTGTCGGAGAGTGTTTTGCCTATGTTCTCCTCTAGAAGTTTTATAGTTTCTGATCTTACATTTAGATCTTTAATCCATTTTGTGTCTTTTTGTGTGTAGGGTGTTAGAAAGTGTTCTAATCTCATTCTTTTACAAGTAGTTGGTTGACCAGTTTTCCCAGCACCACTTGTTAAAGAGATTGCCTTTAATCCATTTTATATTCTTGCCTCCTTTGTCAAAGATAAGGTGTCCATATGTGCGTGGATTTATCTCTGGGCTTTCTATTTTGTTCCATTGATCTATATTTCTGTCTTTGTGCCAGTACCATACTGTCTTGATGACTGTGGCTTTGTAGTAGAGCCTGAAGTCAGGCAGGTTGATTCTTCCAGTTCCATTCTTCTTTGTCAACATTGCTTTGACTATTCCAGTTTTTTTGTATTTCCATATGAATTGTGAAATATTATTTGTTCTAGCTCTGTGAAAAATACTGTTGTTAGCTTTATAGGGGTAGCAGTGCTTTTAGAATGTGGTGAGCTATTCTGTTTCGGGATTTCAGTTGGAAAATCCTGCATTATTATTAGGGCTGTAGTATCTTCTGATACTGAAGGAAAGACTACAAATATTCCAAACTAATTTGATCATAGTAATTAATGTTTTCTAAAGAATTAAAAAGTTACTCATCAAAAAATTTCATTCCCATGGGAAAAAAAAAACGCTAACTCCTTAAGTACATCATGATTTTATTAAGGGAATCTGTGAGAACTGACATTTCTCTGTGCATCATGATTTCATCAATACACCTCTCTGAGATTAAAAAACAAAAACAGAATTCACATGCTTCAGGAAAGTCACATTTAAATATGGAAAAACTTGTTTCAATAGCAGTAAAAATGGCTGTATGAGCAGTGGATTGATAATTTCTCTCTATTTTTCTCTGAGTAACTTCTTGAAAGTTGTGTCTTCACTTCTTACTGAAATGTATTATTCTCCTGTTGTTCTGTTGCTCAGTCATAGCAACTCTCTGCAACACCACGAGGCCTTACTATCTATCACTAACTCCCAGAGTTTGCTCAAACTAATGTGCATCAAATTAGTTGTACCATCTGACCATCTCATCCTCTGTTAGGCCCTTCTCCTTCTCCCCTAAAGATTTCCCAGCATCAGGGCCTTTTCCTCTAGTCATTTCTTTGCATCAGGTGGCCAAAGTATCAGAGTTTCAGCTTCAGCAAAAGTACTTCCAATGAATATTCAGAGCTGAGTTCTATCAGGATTGCCTGCTTTGATCTCCTTGCAGTCCAACGGACTCACAAGAGTATTCTCCAACACCACAGTTCAAAAGCATTGATTATTCCATGCTCAGTTTCCTGTATAGTTCAACTCTCCCATAATTGCAAAGTTATGCCTCTGCTTTTGAATATGCTCTTTAGATGGTTACAGCTTTTCTTCCAAGGATCTAGCACCTTTTAATTTCATGGCTGCAGTCAGCATCTGCAGTGATTTTGGAGCCTGAGAAAATAAAGTCTATCACTGTTTCCATTTTCTCCATGTTTTCCCTATTTGACATGAAGTGATGGGACCAGATGCCATGATCTTCATTTTTTCAATGTTGAGTTATGAGCCAGCTTTTTCACTCTCTTCTTTCTTTTCATCAGCAGGCTCCTTAGTTATTCTTCACTTTCAGTCATATATGTAGTGTCAAGTGCATATCTGAGGTTATTGATATTTCTCCAGGCAATCCTGATTCTAGTTTGGGCTTCATCCAGCCTGGCATTTCACATGATGTGCTCTGAATATAAGTTAAATAAGCCACATGGCAATATACAGCCTTGATGTACTCCTTTCCCAATTTGAATCTAGTGCATTGTTCCATGTCCAGTTCTAACTCTTGCTTCTTAATCTGCCTACAGATTTCTCAGGAGGCAGCTAAAGAGATCTGATATTTGCATCTTTTCAAGAATTTTCCATAGTTTGTTGTCATCCACACAGTCAAAACCTTTGGCATAGTCCAAATCAGATGTAGATGTATATCTTGAACTCCCTTGCTTTTTCTCTGATCCAATGGATGTTGGCAATTTGATCTCTGGTTCCTCTGACTTTTCTAAATCCACCCTTAACATCTGGAAATTCTGGGTTCACGTACTGTTGAAGCCTGGCTTGGAGAACTTTGAGCATCACTTTGCTTGCATGTGAGATACATGTAATTGTGTTGTAGTTTGAACATTCTTTGGCATAGCCTTTCTTTGGGATTGGACTTTAAACTAACCTTTTCCAGTTCTGTGGCCAATGCCGAGTTTTCCAAAGTTTCTGGCATATTGAGTGCAGGATTTTAATGGTATAATCTGATAGGACTTGAAACTGCACGACTGGAAACCCATCACCTCTAGTAACTTTGTTCATAGTGATTTACTAAGGGCTACTTGATTTCACATTCCAGGATGTCTGGTTCTAGGTGAGTAAAGACACCATCACAGCTAACTGGGTCATTAAGATCTTATTATTATTTTTATTATTATTATTATTTGGTACAGTTCTGCGTATTTTTGCCACCACTTCTTAATAGATTCTGCTTCTGTCAGGTCCATATTGTTTCTCTCCTTTATTGTGCCAATTTTGCATGAAATGTTCCCTTGGTATCTGTAACATTCTTGAGGCGATACCTGTTCTTTGACATCCTATTGTTTTTCTCTATTTCTTTGCACTGACCACCGAGGAAGGCTTTCTTGTCTCTCCTTGGTGTTCTTTGGGAAACTGGATTCAAATAGATTATCTTTTTTGTTCTCCTATGCCTTTAGCTTCTCTTCTTTTCTAAGCTATTTGTAAGGGCTCCTCAGACAACCCTTTCGCCTTTTTGAATTTATCTTTCTTAAGTATGCTCTTGATCACTGTCTCGTGCAGAATGTCATGACACTTTGTCCATAATTCTCCCTGTAGTCTGTCTATAAGATCAAATCCTTCAATTTGATTTGTCACATCCACTGTGTAATCATAAGGGTTTGATTTCAGTCAAACCCAAATGGTCTAGTGGTTTTTCATACTCTCTTCAATTTAAGTTTGAACTTTGCTTAAAGGCATTCATGATCTGAGCCATGTCACTGCTCAGTCTTGTTGTGGCTGAATGTATAGAGCTTCTCCATCTTCGGCTGCAAAGAACATAATCTGATTTCAGCACTGACCATCTCTAGACTCATCTCTTGTGTTGTTGGAAGAGAGTGTTTGCTATGAGTGGTGAGTTATCTTAGGAAACTCTGTTAGTCTTTGCCCTGCTTCATGTGTACTGCAAGGTCAAACTTGCCTGTTACTCCAGGTATCTCTTGACTTCCTACTTTTTCTAGTAGGCCATGGAGCTGGACAGTATAAGCCCTCATTCCTCTGCTTTTTCTAAATCCAGTGTATTGGATCACATACTTTGAAGCCTAGCTCAAAGAATTTTGAGCATTGTCTTGCTTTGTATGTGAAATGAGCACAATTGTCCAGTACTTTGAATAATGTTTGGCATTGCCCTTTGACGTGGGGATCAGTACTTTGTCATGTGTACACTAGAGCTGGCTCAGTGGTGGCATAATGTGTATTCCATAGTGCAAACTCAGAAGTTGGGTCACGTATGCCATGTAGTAGTGACTCAGTAGAGGTAGGATGATACATCCAGAATGGAAGCTAAGTAGTTGTGCTAAGCCTGCTGTAGAACACTGGTTCAGTGTGTTCTGGTAAGATGTGTGTTCTAGAATACAGGATCAATACTGTGTGACAATACTGTCATCACATTTCCTCCAGAGTTTAGGCACTGCAGAAGTGTCATGTGCACTTAGAATGGGGTCTTAGTAGTTGTGAGATGCATGCTCTACAATTCAGTCTCAGTAGTGGAGAGATATGTTCTCTAGAGTGCAAGCTCGTAGTTACAAGATACTTGGTGCGATGACCTGTAGTACACGAAGAAGCAGTGGAAGTCGTCACAGCACTGAAACACTGAATGGTGAAAAACTACTAGGTGTGTTTGACCCACAGTAGACAAAGAAGCATTCCAAGAATATTTTACCTCTGATTTACAGGATGGTGGTAATTATTGAGTATAAAGTAGATGAAGATGTACTCAAGTCATGTCATAAAACTGAAACAGTGATGGTTATAATCTATTAATCATGCCTGAGCTATTTGGATGCAGAAACACTTAAAAACTTCAGAGCACTGAAACACTGGAATTCGATAAATTATTGGATGTATCTTCCAAGATTGGATCATAGAACACTCGAAATGTATCACATAGCTGAAAGGCTGTATGTTGATCAATACTGGGTGTGTTTGACCTGGGGTGGGGATGGGGACTCATTTAACCATATGACAGCCCTAAAACACAGGATGGTGATAAATTTATGAGTGTGTATGAATTGGTAGGTACAGAAAACGTTGAAACATATCATAGAACTAAATACTTGATGGTGAACAACTGCCCAGTGTATTTGAAGCAGAGTACATGGAAAAAGACTTAAAGAATGTTACAGAACTGAAACAATTGATGGTGATAAACTATTGCTTGTGTTTAACATGGAGTAGAAGAAGCACTTGAAGCATGTCACAGCACTGAAACACTGGATGGTCATAAGATATTGGGTATGTTTCAGCTCAAGTGGTTTAGAGAAATAGTTGAAGCATGTCACACAACTGAAACATTGGATGCTTATAAATGACTGAAAGTACTTGATATGGAGTGAACGAAGAAAGCACCTGAAGCATGTGACATCACTGAAGCATTGATTGATAATACTGACTATGTTTGAGGTGGGATGGACACAGAGACTCCAGAAATCATTTCATAGTATTGAACACTAACACTAGATGGGGAAAAAACTACTGGGTTTGTTTGACACAGGAATGGATGAAGAAGCAGTTGACATTATGTCACAGCAGTGAAACCAGATGGTAATCAATGGTAAGTATATTGATGTCAGTGGGACCAAGAACACATTTAATTTTATCAAAGCCTGAAACACTGGAGGATGATGAAGTACTGGCTGTGTATGCCTCAGTGTGGGCAAACAAAATTTAAAATCATGTAACACCACTAAAATGCTGGTATGATGATAAAATGCTGACTGTCTAGATCTAGGGTGGATGATGAAGCTCTTTAAGCATGTCACAGTATGTAAACACTAGACTTTGGCTTATGGGTGAGAATGAAGAAGCCATTGGGTCATGCTCCAAAACTAAAACACTGGCTGTTTATAACTACTAGAAAATTTGCACCAGGATTAATATAGAAGCATTTGAAACATGTCAGTGTAGTGAAGCAATGGATGGTGATAAATGACTATGTTAACCTGGAGTGGGTGAAGAAGTACTCGAATCCAGTGGCAGCCATGAAACACTGTGTTGATAAACTCCTGGAGGTTTTTTTTTTTGTTTGTTTGTTTGTTTTTTTTTTACTCACTTCACTGATGAATTGAAATCAGTCATATGTCACAGCACTGGACACTGGTTGGTACAAAATATTGGCTATGACTGACCAGAGTGGAAAGAGAAGCATTTGAATTGTGCCACACCCATTGAAGCAAGGAAATATAGGAAAACAATAGAATGGAAAAGACTAGAGATCTCCTCAAAAAAAATTAGAGATACCAAACAAACATTTCATGCAAAAATGGGCTCAATAAAGGACAGAAATGGTATGGGCCTAAAAGAAGCAGAAGATTTTAAGAAGAGGTGGCAAAAATACACAGAAAAAACTGTACAAAAAAGATATTCATGACCCAGATAATCACAATGGTGTGATCATTCACCTAGAGCCAGACATCCTGGGATGTGAACTCAAGTGGGCCTTAGGAAGCGTCACTACAAAGAAAGGTAGTGGAGGTGATAGAATTCCAGTTGAGCTCTTTCAAATCCCAAAAGATGATGCTATGAAAGTTCTGCACTCAACATGCCACCAAATTTGGAAAATTCAGCACTGACCACAGGACAGAAAAATGTCAGTTTTCACTCCAATCCCAAAGAAAGACAATGTCAAAGAATTCTCCAACTACTGCACTCATCTCACACGCTACTAAATTAATGCTCAAAATTCTCCAAGCCATGCTTCAGCGATACATTAATCGTGAACTTCCAGATATACAAGTTGGTTTTCGAAAAGGCAGAGGAACCAAGATCAAATTGCCAACAACCACCAGATCACTGAAAAACCAGGACAGTTCCAGAAGAAATCTGTTTATGTTTTATTGAGACTTTGACTGTGTGGATTACAATAAATGTTGGAAAATTCTGAAACAGATGGGAATACCAGACCACCTGACCTGCCTCTTAAGAAACCTGTATGCAGGTCAGGAAGCAACAGTTAGAACTGGAAATAGAACTACAGACTGGTTCCAAATAGGAAAAGGCGTACCTCAAGGCTGTATAATTGTCACCCTGCTTATTTAACTTCTACATAGAATACATAATGAGAAACATTGTGCTGGAGGAATCACAAGGTGGAATCAAGATTGATGGAGAAATATCAATAACTTCAAATATGCAGAGGACACCACCCTTATGGCAGAAAGATAAGAAGAACTAAAGAGCCTCTTGATGAAAGTAAAATGGGAGATTGAATAAGTTGGCTTAAAGCTCAACATTCAAAATACTTAGATCATGGCATCCAATGCTATCACTTTATACAAATAGATGGAAAAACAATGGAAACAGTGACAGACTTCTGTTTTTGTGGACTCCAAAACCATGGCAGATGGTGACTGAAGCTATGAAATTAAATGACACTTATTTCTTGTAAAAGCTGTGACAAACCCATGCTGCATGTAAAAAAGCAGAGGCATTCCTTTGCCAACAAGGACCCATATAGTCAGAGCTATGTTTTTGTATTTTTCAGTAGTCATGTGCCAAAGCAAGCCATACCATAAAGGAGGCTGAACATTAAGGAATTGATACTTTTGAACTGCAATCTTGGAGAAGACTCCTGTGAGTCCCTTGGGCTGCAAGGAAATGAATCCAGTCAACCCTAAAGGAAATCAATCCTGAAAATTCACTGGAGGGGCTGATGCTGAGGCGGAAGCCCTAATATTATGGCTATCTAATGTGAAGAGCCAACTCATTGGAAAACACTCTGATGCTGGAAAAGATTGGAGCAGGAGAAGGAGATGGAAGAGGACAAAATGGTTGGATGGCATTACTGACCCATTGAATTTGAGTTTGAACAAGCTCTGGGAGATGGTGAAGGACAAAAAGGCGAGATATGCTGCAGTCCATGGGATTACGAAGAGCTGGAGATGACTGAGTGACTGAACAACAAATAACAACCAGCAACAACAAAGCTACTGAATGCATTTGACCTTGAGTAGTTTCAGGAGCACTTGAAGCATGTCACAGATCTGAAACCCTAGATAGTGGTAAAATGCTGAATGTGTTTGACCGGGAGTTAGTGAAGCAGCCAGTGAAATGTGTCATAGCACTGAAACAACGAATGTCGATAACCTATATGCTGCATTTGACGTGGAGTGAATCAAGAACCACTTGAAGTATGTTTCACGACTGAAACACTGTATGTTCACACTTTAGGCGGTCTTTCTTTGATCTTGTATAGGGAAAGAAGCACATGAAGCATGTCACAACTCTGAAACTGGATCGTGATAAATCATTGTGTATGATGACCTGTGGTAGTTGAAAAATTGATGAAAGTATGTAACAGCACTGAATCCAGGGATGGTGATAAACTAAGAGTGCGGTCAACCTTGGGTGGACAAAGGATCTTTTGAAACATATACCAGAATTAACACACTGGATTGTGATAAATTATTGGTTGTGTATTTTCTTCAGAGAATGAAGAAACAGTTGAAGCAGTAAACAGCACGGAAACACTGGATGGTGATAAACTATTGAGTGTGTTTGATACATGTTGAATGAAGAGAAACTGGAAGCATGACACAGAGTAAAACTTGGGACCATGGTAAACTTCTGAATGTGTTTTATCTAGAATGAATTAAAGAAGGACTTGAAACTCATCGTAGAACCGAAACAGTAATTGTGATAAGCTACTGACCATATTTTATTTGGAGAGGATAACGAAGTACATGAGGCATGCCCCAGTACTGGAACACTGGATAGTGGTAAACTACAGGGAGTGTTTGACTCAATCAGACAAATGGACACTTCAAGTCTGTAATAGCACAGCATCCATGAATGATGATAATTTATAGGGTGTGTTTTACCTGGAGGGAATGAAGGAGGCTCAAAACATGTCACAATACAGAAAAAAAGGATGTTGATAAACTATCACACTACATTCTTCTGGAGTGGATTAAAAAACACTTGAAGCATATCTGAACGTAAACACTGAATGGGGATATGATATTGTGTGTGTATAAGGCCAGTAAAAATAGAGGAAACAATAGAATAGGAAAGGCTAGAAATCTTGCCAAGGAACTTAGAGACACAAAGGGAATATTTCTTGCAAACATGGGCACAATCAAGGACAGAAGTGGTATGAGCCTAGCAGAAGCAGAAAATGTGATGAAGTGTTGGCAAGAGTATAAGAGAACTGTGTCAAAGAAAGGTCTTAATCACCTGCTGCTGGGTGCCATTGCCTTCTCCACTTAATCATCTAGATAACCATAATGGTGTGATCACTCACATAGAGCAGACAACCTGGAGTGTGAAGTCAAGTGGATCTTAGGAAGAATGACCACAAACAATGCTAGTCGAGGTGATAGAATTGAAGCTTACCTATGCCAACAAAGGTTCCTCTAGTCAAGGCTATGGTTTTACCTGTGGTCATGTATGGATGTGAGAGTTGGATTGTGAAGAAGGCTGAGCACCGAAGAATTGATCCTTTTGAATTGTGGTGTTGGAGAAGACTCTTGAGAATCCCTTGGACTGCAAGGAGATCCAACCAGTCCATTCTGAAGGAGATCAGCCCTGGGATTTCTTTGGAAGGAATGATGCTAAAGCTGAAACTCCAGTACTTTGGCCACCTCATGCGAAGAGTTGACTCACTGGAAAAGACTCTGATGCTGGGAGGGATTGGGGGCAGGAGGAGAAGGGGACAGCAGAGGATGAGATGGCTGGATGGCATCACTGACTTGATGGACGAGAGTCTCAGTGAACTCCGGAAGTTGGTGACGGACAAGGAGGCCTGGCGTGCTGCGATTCATGGCGTCGCAAAGAGTTGGACACGACTAAGCGACTGATCTGATCTATTTCAAATTAAAACAATAACAATAATGCTGTTAAAATGCTGCACTCAATGTGCCAGGAAATTTGGAAAAATCATCAATGACCACAGGACAGGAAAAGGTCAGTTTCACTCTGATCCCAAAGAGGGGAATTGTGATGGAATGCTCAAACTACTGCACAATCGTGCTCATTTCATATGCTGGCAATGTAATGCTCAAAATTCCTCAATCTAGTTTTCAACAATATGTGAACTGAGGACTTTCAAATGTACAAATAGGGTTAGGAAACGCAGAGGAATCAGAGATCAAATTGCCAACATTCACTGGATCATAGACAAAGCATGGAATTCCAGAAAATGATCTACTTCTGCTTCACTCACTATGCTAAAGACTTTGCATATGAGGGTCACTGAAAATGTGGAAAATTCTTAAAGAGATGTATATACTTGACCACATTACCTGGTTCCTGTGAAACCTGTATGCAGGTCAAGAAGTAACAGAATCAGGCAGGAACAAAGGACTTGTTCAGAATTGGTAAAGGAGTACATCAAGACTGTCTTGAACTTACCTGCAAGGTATACCATGCAAAATGTCAGACTGGAAGAAGCACAAGCTGGAATCAAAATTTCTGGGAGAAATATCAATAAACTCAGACATGCGGATGACAGAAAGCAGAATAGGAATTAGAGCTCCTTGCTGAGATGAAAGTGGGAATTAAAAAAGCTGGCTTAAACCTCGACATTCAATAAACTAACATCATGTCGTCCAGTCCCATCAGTCCAGTTCAGTTCAGTCACTCAGTCATGTCCAATTCTTTGTGACCCCATGAATTGCAGCATGCCAGGCCTCTCTGTCCATCACCAGCTCCCGGAGTTTACTCAGACTCATGTCCATCGGGTCAGCGATGCCATCCAGCCATCTCATCCTCTGTCGTACCTTTCTCCTCCTGCTCCCAATCCCTCTCAGCATTAGAGTCTTTTCCAATGAGTCAACTCTTCATGTGAGATGGCCAAAGTATTTGATAGCAAATAGATTAAGACACAAGGAAACTGTGACAGATTTTTATTTTTGTAGTTCCAAAATCACTGTGCATGGTAACTGAAGCCATGAAGTTAAAAGACACTTGCTTCTTGGACGAAAAGCTATGACAAACCTAGACAGCATATGCAACCAGAGACATCGCTTTTCTGGCAAAGGTCCATATAATCAAGGTATGGTTTTACCCAGTAGTCATGCATGGATGTGAGATCTGAACCATAAAGAAGGTTGAATGCCAAATAATTGATGTTTTAGAACTGTGGTGCTGGAGAAGACTCTTGAGTCCCTTGAACTGCAAAGAGTTCAAACCAGTCAGTTCTAAAGAGAATCAACACTGACTACTAATTGGAAGGACGGATGTTGAAGTTGCAATACTTTGGCCACCTGATGCAAAGAGCCAAATCATTAGAAAAGACACTAATGCTGGGTAAGATTGTAAGCAGGTGGGGATGGGTGTGACAGAGAATAAAATAGTTGAATGTTGGCATAACTGTCTCAATGGGCATGAATTTGAGCAAATTCCAGGAGATAGTGAAGGACAGGGAAGCCTGGTGTGCTGTAGTTCATGGGGTTGCAAAGAGCTGGACATGGCTGTGTGACCGAAAAACATCAGTCTTGGGTAAATAAGGAAGCACCTGAAGTGTGTCACAGCACTTAAACACTGGATGTTGATAAACGACTGTATGTATTTGAAATAGGATAGATGAGGAAGCCTTGTGAATTAATCAGCACTGAAAGAATGGATGTGTGTATTAACCCAGAGTAGATAAGGAATCACTGGTGTATGTCACAGCACTGATAGACTGAATGGTGAAAAAACACTTGTTGAGTTTGACCTCTGGGAGTCAAACAAACACCTAATATATGCCACAAGTTACAGCCCTGAAACCTTGGCGAATGATAAAATGCTGGGAACGTTCGACTGATATGGACTATTAAGCACTTGAAGCATATCACTCTACTGAATACGGGATGATGATACACAAATGAGTATGTTTTACAGGAGAGGATGAAGCACATGAAGTATATCACAGCACTGAAACCCTGAAGGTGGTAAACTCCTAGAAGTGATGGGCCAGGATTGACAAAGAAGCATATGCTGAAATATAGATGTTGATACACTATTGAGTATTTGACACCAGGTGGACAAAGAAACATTTGGAGCATGTCACATGTCAAGGCACTGAGCACTGTATGGTAATAAACTACAGAGTGTGTATTTCCAGAGTGTGGATGAATAGGCACTTGAATCACATCACAGCACTGAAACACTGACGTTGATAAGCTACTGGATGTATTTTTATAGTCTGGATGATAAAGCAGTTGTGTCAGAGCTTGGAAATACTGGATGGTGATAAACTACTGGTGTGTTTGATAAAGATGCACTTGAACTTGTGACAGCAGTGAAAAACAAAAGGTGATAAGCTGATGAGTCTATTTTAGGTCAGGTGGACCAAGATGCGGCTGAATCACCTCTTTAAAGTGTGGATAATGATAAGCTACTGAGTACGTTTGACCTGGGGTGGATAAAGAAACACTGAAAGCATGTCACAGCTTTCACTGGATGAAGAAACACTGGATGGAGATATACAACTGGATGTGTTTGACCCAGGGTGCGTGAAGAATAACTTGAGGTGTCATTGCACTGAAACAGTAGATCATGATAA
The DNA here is from genome assembly GCF_002263795.3 of Bos taurus. Classification (NCBI taxonomy): domain Eukaryota; kingdom Metazoa; phylum Chordata; class Mammalia; order Artiodactyla; family Bovidae; genus Bos; species Bos taurus. Next base: position 29,208,213 of record NC_082638.1, read on the forward strand.
TCTATTGGAAGTGTTCAACGAGTAATCAATGAGGAAGCACATTGCATGGAATGGTGCTGCATGGTGATAAACACCTGGTTGTGTTTGACCAATGTGGATGAAGAAGTTCTTGAAGCATGCCAAATGCTTTGCAACCCTGGATGGTGATATAATCCCATCAAACAATGTGTCTTTTTGATATAGGGTGTAAAAGCAAGCACTTAAAGCATGTCACAGGGCCTTTCCTGGTGGTTCAGTGGTTAAGCATCCACCTTGAAGTGTAGGGGATGAAGGTTCAATTGCTGACTGGGAAACTAACATCCCATATGCTACAGAGTAACTAAACCTGCACAGCTGCAAACACTGAAGTTCTCACACTCCAGAGACTGCATGCCATGGTGAGAGTTGGCTTGTCTCAAGGACTATCTTACGTGCCACAACTATGACCCAACACAGCCAACTAAATAAATTAAGAAGAATCATGTCACAGGTGAAACATTGGTGACAAACTATTGAGTGTGCTTTACCTGGAGAAAATGAAGAAACACTTACATCATGTCACTGCACTGAAACACGGGATGGTGATAAGCTACTGGGTATGTTTGACATGGGGTGCATGAAGAAGACTTGTGGAATGTTCCACAGTTAAATCATTGGGTGATGATAATCTACTGACTCTGTTAGACCTGGAGTGGATAGAAGCATGTCACAGAACTGAAATGCAAAGGGTGGTAAATTACAGTATGTTTAAACAGAGGAGGATGAAGAAACACATAACCTGTCGCAGCATTGAATACTAGATATATTTGACCTGGAGTGGGTTGAACAAGCACTCAAAACAGGTTACAGGACTGAAGTAAACACTGGATGATGATAAACAACTCAGTGTGTTGACCAGAGGAGATGAAGAAGCAACGGAAGCATGTCATGACAGTGAAAGAGTAGATGATGATAAACAGTATTAGTAGTGGCAAGATGCCTGCTCCAGAGTTCAGGTTCAAGATGCAGCATGTTTGCACTAGAATGTGGGTTTAATAAGTTTGTGATGCCTCCCCGAAAGTGAAAATTCAGCAGTTACTACGAGCCTACCCTGGATCGTGGGGTTGGAAGGGGCAAAATGAGAGCTCCAGGCTGCAAGCTCAGAACGTGCATGATGTGCACTAGAATGTGGGCTCATTGGTGGTTGATGCATGTATTAGATTGCAAGTTCAGAAGTTGTGACATGGGTATTATATAGCACCCATGTTATAAAACCTCACACTGGTCATCTATTTTTTACATATAGCACTGTACACATTTAAATGCTATTTTCTCAAATCTTCACCTTCACCTTCTCTCACTGAGTCCAAAAGTCTGTTCTTTAGATATTTGTCTCTTCTCCTGGCCTGCGTATAGGCCATCTTTATAAATTCCACATATATGAATTAATATACAGCTTTGTCTTTCTCTTTCTTAGTTCCTTCACTTTGTGTAATAGGTTTCACACGCTTCCACCTCATTAGAACTGACTCGAATGCATGACTTCTTATTACTGAGTAATATTTCATATGCATATGTAGCAAAATGTCCTTAATCATTCATCTGCTGATGGACCTCTTGGTCACTTCCATGTCCTAGCTATTGTAAACAGTGCTTCAGTAAACACTAGAATACTGTGTTTCTTTCAATTCTAGTTTCCTTGAGGTTCATGCCCAAGAGTGGGATTGCTGGGTCATATGGCACTTCTATTTTCAACTTTCTAAGGAGTTTCCACAAAGTACTCTATAAAGGTTGTGCCAGTTTGCATTCCCATCAACAATTTAAAAAGGTTCCCTCTACTCCACAGCCTCTGCAGCAATTACACTGTAGACATTTTAATCATGGCCAATCTGACCAGTGTGAAATGATACCTCAATGTGGTTTTGATTTGCACTTCTTTTATGATGAGTGATGCTGAGCAGCTTTTCTGTGTCTCTTAGTAATCTGTATATCTTCTTTGGTTTGTTTTTCTGAGTAGTATTTGTAGCTGAGTATTGAGATACTTGAGCAGCTTGCATGTTTTGGAGATTAATTTTTTTGTTAGTTTTCCAGTTGCTATTATTTTCTCCCAATTCTGAAGGCGACAGTTCAGTTTAGTTCAGTCACTCAGATGTGTCCGGCTCTTTGCAAAGCCATGAATCACAGCACACCAGGCCTCCCTGTCCATCACCAACTCCCGGAGTTCACTCAGACTTAACGTCCATCGCGTCAGTGATGCCATTCAGCCATCTCATCCTCTGTTGTCCCCTTCTTCACCTGCCCCCAATCCCTCCCAGCAGCAGAGTCTTTTCGAACGAGTCAACTTTTCACATGAGGTGGCCAAAGTACTGGAGTTTCATCTTTAGCATCAGTCCTTCCAAAGAGACCCCAGGGTTGATCTCCTTCACAATGCACTGGTTGGATCTCCTTGGAGTCCAAAAGACTCTCAAGAGTCTTCTCCAACACCAGAGTTCAAAAGCATCAGTTCTTCAGCGTTCAGCTTTCTTCACAGTCCAACTCTCACATACATACATGACCACTGGAAAAACCATAGCCACCATTAGACGGACCTTTGTTGGCAAAGTAATGTCTCTGCTTTTCAATATACTATCTAGGTTGGTCATAATTTTTCTTCCAAGGAGTAAGTGTCTTTTAATTTCATGGCTGCAGTCACCATCTGCAGCCCAGAAAAATAAAGTCTGACACTGTTTCCACTGTTTACCTATCTATTTTTCCATAAAGTGATGGGACCAGATGCCATGATCTTCGTTTTCTGAATGTTGAGCTTTATGTCAACTTTTTCCACTCTCCACTATCACTTTCATCGAGAGGCTTTTTTGTTCCTCTGCACTTTCTGCCATAAGGGCGATGTCATCTCCATATCTGAAGTTATTGATATTTCTCTTGGCAATCTTGATTCTAGCTTGTGCTTCTTTCAGCCCAGCATTTCTCATGATGTACTCTGCCTACAAGTTAAATAAGCAGGGTGACAATATACAGCCTTGATGTACTCCTTTTCCTATTTAGAAACAGTCTGTTGTTCCATGTCCAGGTCTAACTGTTGCTTCCTGACCTGAGTATAAATTTATCCAAGGCAGGTCAGGTGCTCTGGTAATCCCATCTCTTTCAGAATTTTCCACAGGTTATTGTGGTCCACCCAGTCAAAGGTTTTGGCACAGTCAATAAAACAGAATTAGATGCTTTTCTGGACCTCTCTTGCTTTTTTGATGATCCAGCGGATGTTGGCAATTTGATCTCTGGTTTCTCTGCCTTGTCTAAAACCAGCTTGAACATATGGAAGTTCATGGTTCATATATTGCAGAAGCCTGGCTTGGAGAATTTTGAGCATTACTTTACTAGCGTGTGAGATGAGTGCAATTGTGTGGTAGTTTGCTCATTTGTTGGCATTGCCTTCCTTTGGGATTGGAATGAAAACTGACCTTTTCCAGTCCTGTGGCCACTGCTGAGATTTCCAAATTTGCTGGCATATTGCTACAGCACTTTCACAGCATCATCTTTCAGGATTTGAAGTAGCTCAACTGGAATTCCATCACCTCTACTAGCTTTGTTCATAGTGATGCTTTCTAAAGCCCACTTGACATCACATTCCAGGATGTCTGGCACTAGGTGAATGATCATACCATAGTCATTATCTTGGTCGTGAAGATCTTTTAATTTGTAGTATAAATATATTTATTTTAATTGGAGTTAAATTACTTTACAATATTGTATTGGTTTTGCTATACACCAACATGAATCCACCACAGGTATACGCGTGTTCCCATCCCGTACCCCCCTCCCTTCTCCCACCATGTACCATCCCTCTGGGTCGTCCCCGTGTACCAGTATCGTGCAACCAGTCCCAAGCAACCAGTATCCTGCATCGAACTTGAACTGGTGATTTGTTTCATATATGATACTATACATGTTTCAATGTATAGTATTTCTTCCAAATCATCCAACCCTCTCCCTCTCTCACAGAGTCCAAAAGACTGTTCTATACATGTGCGTCTCTTTTGCTGTCTCACGTACAGGGTTATCATTACCATCTTTCTAAATTCCATATATATGCATTAGTATACTGTACTGGTGTTTTTGTTTCTGGGTTACTTCAGTCTGTATAATAGGCTCCAGTTCCATCCATCTCATTAGAACTGATTCAAATGTATTATTTTCAATGGCTGAGTAATACTCCATTGTGTATATGTACCACAGCTTTCTTATCCATTTGTCTGCTGATGGTCATGTAGGTTGCTTCCATACCCTGGCTATTAGAGACAGTGCAGTGATGAACATTTGGGAACACATGTTTCTTTCAAGTCTGGTTTCCTTGGTGTGTATGCCCAGCAGTGGGATTGCTGGGTCATAAGGAAGTTCTGTTTCCAGTTTTTTAAGGAATCTCCACACTGTTCTTCATAGTGGCTATACTAGTTTGCATTCCCACCAACAGTGTAAGAGGGTTCTCTTTTCTCCACACCGTCTCCAGTATGTATTGCTTGCAGACTTTTGGATCGCAACCATTCTGACTGGCATGAAACGGTACCTCACTGTCGTTTTGATTTGCATTTCTCTGATAATGTGTGATGTTGAGCATCTTTTCATGTGTTTGCTAGCCATCTGTATGTCTTCTTTGGAGAAATGTCTATTTAGTTCTTTGGCCCATTATTTGATTAGGTCATTTATTTTTCTGAAATTGTGCTATAGGAATTGCTTCTATATTTTTGATATTAGTTGTTTTTCAGTTGCTTCATTTGCTATTATTTTTCCCATTCTGAAGGTTGTCTTTTCACCTTGCTTATAGTTTCCTTTGTTGTGCAGAAGCTTTTTTTTTTTTTTTTTTTCTACAGTTCTTCTGTGTATTCCTGCCACCTTTTCTTAATATGTACTGTTTTTGTTAGGTCCATAATATTTCTGTCCTTTATCGAGCCCATCTTTGCATGAAATGTTCCCTTGGTATCTCTAATTTTCTTGAAGAGATCTCTAGTCTTTCCCATTCTCTTGTTTTCCTTATTTATTTGCATTGATCGCTGAGGAAAGCTTTCTTATCTCTTCTTGCTATTCTTTGGAACTCTGCATTCAGATGTTTCTATCTTTCCTTTTCTCCTCTGCTTTTTGCTTCTCTTCTTTTCACAGCTATTTGTAAGGCCTACTCAGACACTCATTTTGCTTTTCTGCAGTTCTTTTCTATGGGGATGGTCTTGATCCCTGTCTTCTGTACAATGTCACGAACCTCTGTCCATAGTTCTTCAGGCACTCTATCTATCAGATCTACTCCATTAAATCTATTTCTCACTTCCACTGTATAATCATAAGTAATTTTGATATAGGTCATACCTGAATGAACTAGTGGTTTTCCCTACTTTCTTCAGTTTAAGTCTGAATTTGGTAATAAGCAGTTCATGATCTGAGCCACAGTCAGCTCCTGGTCTTGTTTTTGTTGACAGTATAGAGCTTCTCCATCTTTGGCTACAAAGAATATCAATCTGATTTCGGTGTTGAACATTTGGTGGTGTCCATGTGTAGAGTCTTCTCTTGTGTTGACGGAAGAAGGTGTTTGCTATGACCAGTGCATTTTCTTGGCAAAACTCTATTAGTCTTTGCCCTGCTTCATTCTGTATTCCAAGGCCAAATTTGCCTATTCCTCCAGGTGTTTCTTGACTTCCAACTTTTGCATTCCAGTCCCCTATAATGAAAAGGACATCTTTTTTGATTATTAGTTCTAAAAGGTCTCATAGGTCTTCATAGAACCGTTCAACCTCAGCTTCTTCAGCATTACTGATTGGGGCCTAGACTTGGATTACTGTGATATTGAATGGTTAGTCTTGGAAATGAACAGAGAACAGTCTGTCGTTTTTGAGATTGCATCCAAGTACTGCATTTTTGGCTCTTTTGTTGACCATGATAGCTACTCCATTTCCTCTAAAGGATTCCTGCCCACAGTAGTAGATATAGTGGTCATCTGAGTTAAATTCACCCATTCCAATCCATTTTAGTTCGCTGATTCCTAGAATGTTGATGTTCACTCTTGCCATCTCTTGTTTGACCGCTTCCAATTTGCCTTGATTCATGGACCTGACATTCCAGGTTCCTATACAATATTGCTCTTTACAGCATTGTATCTTGCTTCTATCACCAGTCACATCCACAACTGGTTTTTTTTTTTTTTTTTGCTTTGGCTCCATCCCTTCATTCTTTCTGGAGTTAGTAATCCACTGATCTCTCCAGTAGCATATTGGGCCCCTACTGACCTGGGGAGTTTCTCTTTCATTATCCTATCAGTTTGCCTTTTCATACTGTTCATGGGTTTCTCAAAAAAGAATACTGAAGTGGTTTGCCTTTCCCTTTTCCAGTGGACCACATTCTGTCAAACCTCTCCACCATGACCCGTCCATCTTGGGCGGCCCCATGGGCATGGCACAGAGCACCGGCAGTTGCAATGGCGCACAGAGCATGGCGGAGAGGGTACCCCACGCCCGAGGTCAGGGACAGCAGCCGAGAGTGCCAGGTTGTGAAGGTGCAGGGATAGCTGAGAGGAGCTCCCCCACGTCTGAGGTCAGGGGCGGTGGCAGGGAGGAGCTACCCCATGTCCAAGGTCAGGGACGGTGGCCAAGATTCCAAGGCTGCAACAGCGCAGGTGCAGCCCAGAGGAGCTACCCCATGTCCGAGGTCAGGGCCAGCAGCTGAGAGAGCAAGGTTACAACAGCGCTGGAGCAGCCCATAGGAGCTACCCCACGTCTGAGGTCAGGGGCGATGGCTGGGAGGAGCTACCCCACGTCCGAGGTCAGGGGCTGTAGCCGAGAGAAGCTTACCCGTGTCAAAGGTCAGGGGCACAGCAGGGAGGAGCTAAACCGTGTCAGAGGTCAGGGGCTGTGGCGGACAGTGCAAGGCTGCGACAGCACAAGAGCAGCCAAGAGCAGCTACCCCACACCCAAAGTTGGGGCAGCAGCTGAGATGAGTAACCCCAGATCCAAGGAGCGGTGGCTGCATGGGCTCAGGAGGGCCTAGAGGAGCTATTCCATGTTCAATTTCAGGATAGGTGCCGTGAGGAGATACCCCTCATCCAAGGTAAGGAGCAATGGCTGCGCATTGCTGGAGCAGCCGTGAAGAGATACCCCATGACCAAGGTAAGAGAAATCCAAAAAAGATGGTAGGTGTTGCAAGAGGGCATCAGAGGACAGATACACTGAAACCATAATCACATAAAACTGAAGGCTACATATTCACCTTAATTATAGTTTCCTCGTTGTACACAAGCTATAGAGCTTAATTAGGTTGCTTTTTTTTTTAAATTTTGTTTTTATTTCCTTTACTCTAGGCAATGGGTCATAGAGGATCTTGCTGTGTCTTATTTTAGAGTGGTTATACCTATGTTTTACTCTAAGGGTTTTATATTTTCTGGTCTTACATTTACATCTGTAATCCATTTTGAGTTTATTTTGAACTTGATGTTAGATACTGTTCTAGTTTCTACACATAGCTGTCCAGTTTTCCCAGTAACACTTTTTGAAGAAAATATATTTTTTGGTTGCATATTTTTGCCTCCATTGTCAAAGATAATGGGTGCATGAATTTATCTTTGGACTTTATATTTTGTTCCATTGGTCTGTATTTCTATGTTTGTGCAAGTTTCATACTCTCTTGATATCTTTGTGGTGTAGTCTTATCAAAAAGTTTGACTCTTCTAGTTTCATTCTTCTTTCTCAAAATTGCTTTGTCTCTTCAAAGTCTTATGTGTTTCCATGCAAATCATAAAATAATTTGTTCCAGTTTTATGAAAAATATTGTAGGTATTGCATTGAATCTATTGATTGTTTTGGGTGGTATACTCATTTTAACTATATCAATTAATCCAATCTAAGAGCATGGTATGTTTCTCCATCTATATGTGTTTTGCTTTCTTTCATCAATGCTTATTTTGTATCTCTCTGGGTAAGTGAAAGTTGCTTAGTCATGTCTGACTTTTTGCAATCCCATGGATCATACAGTGTATGGAATTTGTAATTCTTCAGGCCAGAATACTGGAATAGATAGCCTTTCCCTTCTCCAGAGGATCTTCTCAACCCAAGGCTCAAACACATTTTGTGCAGGTCTCACACATTGCAGGAGGATTCTTCACGTGCTGGGCCACAAGGGAAGCCCAAGAATACTACAGTGGGTAGCCTATCCCTTCTTCAGGGGATCTTCCTGACCCAGGAATTGAACAGGAGTCTCCTACATTGAAGGTAGCTTCTTTATCAATTGAGCTATCAGGGAAGCCCTTTGTCTTTTTATGCAAATTTATTTCTAGTTATTTTATTCCTTTCATTGCAATGATGAACAGGATTATTCCTTAATTTCTCTTTCTGAATTTTCATTGTTAGTGTATAGGAATATAAGGGTTTCTGTGTATTAATTTTATACCCTGCACATTTACTCTATTCATTGATTAACTCCAGTAATTTTCTGGTGGCATCTCTTGGGTTTTCTGTGTAAAGGATAATGTCATGTGCAAATATAGAGAGTTTTACCTCTTCTTTTCCAATCAGGATTCTTTTTATATCTTTTTCTTCTTTGAAAAGTGTGGCTAGAATTTCCAAAACTAGTAGTGATGAGTATGGGCACCCTTGTCTTAATGCTGATTTTAAAGGAAATGTTTCAAGTTTTTCATTATTGATAATAATGTTTGAAGTGGTTTTGTCATATTAGGCTTTCATTATGTTGAGGTATGTTCCATCTATGACTACTTTGGCAGAGTTTTTTGTTTTTTTTTTTTCATAAAAATCTATGAATTTTATTGAATTCAAATTTGAATTTTCTTCTGTTTTGGAGAAGGCAATGACACCCCACTCCAGTACTCTTGCCTGGAAAATCCCATGGACGGAGGAGCCTGGAAGGCTGCAGTCCATGGCATTCCTAAGAGTCGGACACGACTGAGTGACTTCACTTTCACTTCTCACTTTCATGCATTGGAGAAGGAAATGGCAACCCACTCCAGTGTTCTTGCCTGGAGAATCCCAGGGACGGGGAAGCCTGGTGGGCTGCTGTCTATGGGGTCGCACAGAATCAGACATGACTGAAGTGACTTAGCAGCAGCAGCTGTTTAGCCTCCAAATTATTTGTGTTTCCTCTATGTTTTTCTCCTGCAGTTGATATCTGATCTAACAACATTGTGATCAGAAAATATGCTTGAAAATATTATAATTTGTTGAAGTTTACCAAGGTTAGACGTGACCTTGGATGTGATCTGTCTTAAGATAATGTTCTATTTGCACTTGAGAATAAGGAGAAAATGGTGAAATCTGTTCTTTTGGGGTGGGATGCCCTGTAGATATCAATTAGGTCAAACTCGTCTAATGTATCATCTAAAACATGAGTTTTCCTTATTGATTTTCTGTCCGGATGATCTGTCCATGTTATGAGTGAAGTATTAAAATCACCCAATACTATTGGTTAGTGTCTATTTCTGCTCTAATAGTTGTTGGCATTTGTCTCTTGTATTGAGGTGCTCCTACATGGGGTGCATATAGCTTCTTCTTGGATTGATACCTTGATTATTAGGTAATGCAACCTTCTTTGTCTCCTATAGTTGTCTTTGGTTAAAGCCCATTTATCTGATATGAGTATTGCTTCTCCCACTTTCTTTTGCTCTCCATTTTCACAAAATAGCTTTTTCCTGGTCATCACTTTCACTCTGTACGTGTCCTTAATTATGAGGTGGTTTTCTTGCAGGCAGTATATTCTTATATTCATTCAGCCAGTCTTTGTATTTTCATTGGAGCTTTTAGCCCATTTATGTTTAAGGTAGTTGTTGCTAAGTATGATCTTGTTACCATTTACTATATATTTTTGTGGATTTATTTTGTAAAGCTTTTCTGTTTCCAATCTAGATAAGATCCTTCAGCATTTCCTGAAGTGCTGGTTTGGTGGTTCTGAATTCTAATTGCTTTTGTTTGTCTGTTAAGCTTTTGACTCCTCTTTTGAATTAGAATGCTATCCTTGTTGAATAGAGTAATCTTGGCTGTAGGTTTTTGCCTTTCATCACTTTAAGTATATCTTGCCACTCCTTTCTAAGCTGAAGAGTTTCTAGGGTAAGATCAGCTGTTATGCTTATGGGGATTCCCGTCTATGTTATTTGTTGTTATTCCTTTGTTTCCTTGAATATTTGTTCATTGTGTATATTTATTTGTTTGTTTTTATTTTGATTAATGTGTATTTTGATATGTTTTGTCTTGGATTTATCCCTGTGGAACACTCTGGGGTTTTTCATCTTAGATGTCTATTCCCTTTCCTATTTCAGGGAAGTTTTTAGCTATTTTCTCCTCAAATATTTTCTCATGCCCTTTCCTTTTGTCTTCTTTCTCCAAGAAACCTATGATTTAAATGTGGGGCATTTAACATTGTCCCAGAAGTCTCTGAGGCTGTCTTCATTTCTCTATTTTTTTTTCCTGTTCTGCTTCACTTATTTTCAACATTCTATCTTCCAGCTCACTTAGTCCTTCTTCTGCTTCAGTTACTCTACTGTTTTTGTTGTACAGAGTGATTTCTATCTCAGTTATTGCATTGTTCATTATTGATTGACTATTCATTACTTCTTCTAGGTCCTTTTAAAACACCCCTTTGATCTTCTCAATACATGTCTAAAGTCTATTTATCTGTAGCTCCATTTATTTCCAAGACTTTGACTATTATTATGCTGAATTGTTTTTCCTGTAGACTTCTTATCTCCTCCTCTTTCATTGATTTGTTGATTTTTATTGTGTTCCTTCACCTGCTGGATATGTCTCTGTCTTTTCATGTTGTTTAGATGGCTGTCTTTGAGGTCTATTTTCTGCAAACGGGAGGGTCATCATTGCTGTTAATTGGTTAGACTCCTCCCAGTGAATGTGGTGGGACCAGTGGATTGTGAAGGTTTTCTAGTTGAAGGAATTATTTTGTTGTTGTTATAGAAGATGGCTGTGGATCTCATTTTTTTCTGAGAGGCAATGCAGTGTTCATGAGAGAATTAGGGGGTTCTATTATGGCTTTGATTCCAGTTGAGCTATTTCAAATCCTAGAAGATGATGCTGTGGAAGTGATGCACTCAATATGCCAGGAAATTTGAAAATCTCAGCAGTGGCTCGGGACTGGAAAAGGTCGTTTTCATTCCAATCTCAAAGAAAGGGAATGCCAAAGAATGCTCAAACTGCCCTACAGTTGCAGTCATCTCACATGCTAGCAAAGTCATGCTCAAAATTCTCCAAGCCACGCTTCAGCAATACATCAAGTGTTAACTTCCAGATGTTCAAGCTTGTTTTAGAAAATACAGAGGAACCAGAGATCAAATTCCCAACATCTGCTGGATCTTTGAAAAAAAAAAAAAAGCAAGTTCCAGGAAAACATCTACTTCTGCAAAAGCCTTTGACTGTGTGGATCAAAATGAACTGGAAAATTCTGAAAGAGATGGGAATACCAGACCACCGGACCTGCCTCTTGAGAAGCCTGTATGCAGGTCAGGAAGCAACAGTTAGGACTGGACATTGAATAACAGACCGGTTCCAAACAGGAAAAGGAATACCTCAAGGCTACATATTGTCACACTGCTTATTTACCTTCTATGCAGAGAAATGCTGGGCTGGAAGAAACAAAAACTGGAATCAAGATTGCCAGGAGAAATGTCAATAACTTCAGATATGCAGATGAAACCACCCTTATGGCAGAAAGTGAAGAGAAACTGAACAATCTCTTGATGAAAATAAAAGAGGAAAGTGAAGAAGTAGGCTTAAAGCTCTACATTAGGAAATCTGAAATCATGACGTCCTGCCCCATCACTTCATGGACAATATATGCACAAACAGAGGAAATGGTGGCAGACTTTATTTTGGGGAGGTGGGAGACTGCAAAATCACTGCAGATAGTGACTACAGCCATGAAATTAAAAGATGCTTACTCCTCCTAGAGAGCATAAAACAAGACCAGGAGCTAACTGTGGCTCAGATCAGGAAATCCTTATTTCCACATATTGACTTAAATTGAAAAAAGTAAGGAAAACCATTAGACCATTCAGGAATTACCTATATCAAATCCCTTATGATTATACAGTGGAAGTGAGAAATAAATTTAAGGGACTAGGTGTGATAGAGTGCCTGATGAACCATGGATGGAGACAGGTATCAAGATCATCCCCAAGAAAAAGAAATGCAAAAACTCAAAATGGGTGCCCGAGGGAGCCTTACCAATAGCTGTGAAATGAAGAGAAGGGAAAGGCAAAGGAGAGAAGGAAAGATATAGCCATTTGAATATAGAGTTGCAAAGAATAGCAAGGAGAGATAAGAAAGCCTTCCTTAGTGATCAGTGCAAAGAAATAGAGGAAAGTAATAGCATGGGAAAGACTAGAGATCACGTCAAGAAAATTTGATGTTCCAAGGGAATATTTCATGCAAAGATAGGCACAATAAGGACAGAAATGGTATGGACCCAACAGAAGCAGCAGATATTAAGAAGAGTTGGCAAAGATTACACAGAAGAACTGTCCATAAAAGATCTTCACAATCCAAATAATCATGATGATCTGGTCTCTCACCTAGGTCCAGACATCTTGGAATGTGAAGTCAAGTGGGCCTTAAGAAGCATCACTATGAACAAAGTTAGTGGAAGTGATAGAATTGCAGTTGAGCTATTTAAAATCCTAAAAGATTATGCTATGGAAGTGCTGCACTCAATATGTCAGCAAATTTGAAAAACTCAGCAGTGGCTCGGGACTGTAAAAGGTTGGTTTTCATTCCAATCCCAAAGTAAGGCAATGCCAAAGAACGTTCAAACTACTGCACAATTGCATTCATCTCACATGCTAGTAAAGTAATGCTAAAAATTCTCCAAGCCATGCTTCAGCAATGCATGAACCGTAAACTTCAAGATGTTCAAGCTGGTTTTCGAAAAGTCAGAGGAAACAGGGATCAAATGGCCAACATCCACTGGATCATCAATCAAGCAAGGGAGTTCCAGAAAAAGATATACATTTGCTTTATTGACTATTCCAAAGACTTTGACTGCGTGGATTACAATAAACGTTGGGAAATTCTGAAAGAGATGGGAATACCAGAGCAGCTGACCTGCCTCTTGAGAAGCCTCTATGCAGGCTGGAAAACAGCAGTTTGAACGGGACATGGAATGACTAGCTTCACATAGGATAAGGAATATGTCAAAGTTGTATATTGTCACTCTGCTTATTTAACTTCTATGCAGAGTACCTCATGAGAAACACTGTGCTGGATGAAGCACAAGCTGGAATCAAGTTTTCCAGGAGAAATAACCTCAGATATGCAGATGACACCACCCTTATGGCAGAAAGGGAAGAACTAAAGAGTCATTTAATGAAATCAAAAGAGGAGAGTGAAACGTTGGCTTAAAGCTGAAAACTAAGATCATGGCATCTGATCCCACCACTTTATGGCAAATTGAAGGGCAATCAATGTTTGACTTTCTTTTGAAGGGCTCCAGAATCACTGCAGATGGTGATTGAAGCCATGAAATTCAAAGATGCTTACTTCTGGGAAGGAAAGTTATGACCAACCTAGACAGCATACTAAAAAACAGAGACATTATCTTGCCGACAAAGGTCTGTCTAGTCAAAGGTATGGGTTTTCTAGTAGTCATGTATGGATGTGAGAGTTGGACTATCATTTATGAAACGAGATGCCAGTCCAGGTTCGATGCACTATACTGGATGCTTGGAGCTAGTGCACTGGGACGACCCAGAGGGATGGAATGGGGAGGGAGGAGGGAGGAGGGTTCAGGTTGGGGAACACATGTATACCACTGGTGGATTCATTTTGATATTTGACAAAACTAATACAATTATGTAAAGTTTAAAAATAAAATAAAATTTGAAAAAAAAAAAAAGTTGAGCATCAAAGAATTGATGCTTTTGAACTGTATTGTTGGAGAAGTCTCTTGAGAGGCCCTTGTACTTCAAGGAGATCCGACAAGTCCATCCTAAAGGAGATCAGTCCTGAATATTCATTGGAAGAACTGATGCTGAAGCTGAAATTCCAATAATTTGGCCACCAGATGCAAAGAGTTGACTCATTTATAATGACCCTGATGCTGGGAGAGATTGAGGTCCAGAGGAGAAAGGTATAACAGAGGATGAGATGGTTGGATGGCATCACTGATTCAGTGGACATGAGTTGAGTAAACTTTGGGAGTTGGTGATTGACAGGGAGGCCTGGTGTGCTGCAGTCCATGGGGTTGCAAAGAGTCAGACACAACTGAGTGACTGAATTTAGAAGAGTGCCTTGTAATTTTCTTGAGTGTGTTCTTGTTTTGCTGGAAGATTAGCATGGGTTGTCTTGCACTGGAGCTGTCTGCTTTTGGATGGAGCTTCTTTCAGTGTAGGCATGTATCCTTTTGGATGGGATCTTGTCTACCACTCTTCCCTGGGGCCAGGGGTTCTATGATGATCCAAAGTTCTGGAGCTGAGCTACCTGCCTCTGGTTTTTGGTCCCCCTCTTGCAGTAACCTCAAGACTACACTTTCAACATTGCACAGAAGACAAAACCCCATGTTAGTGGTGAAATAACTCCACATCCTGGACAGTCAAAGAGATCCACAGCATTATGTATAGAAAAGAAGAGGGAAGAGCTAGATAGAGGTGATCAGGAGGAGAAAAGAAAGTCAAAAGGAAAGAGAGCAATTAAGCCTGTAATCAAATCCCTGAGTGAAAATGGATATTAAAAAATAGACTCTTAATACTACAAAATGCATAACAAATTCCAGAAAGCAAAAATTAAAAAACCTAGACTAGAATTTGAACTCCCAAATGTACAATATAAAATAAACTGAAACATAATTGAACACAAAAATTAGAAAAAATATTCTGGGGTCAGTTCAGTGTCAGGTTATCCCTTGTTCTAGCTTGCACTTTTTCTCAAAGTCCACAATTGTCCTTAAATGCAATTTTACTGCTTAATTTTAATCTGTTGCACCTGCCACTTCTTGAGTGGTTCCCCTGTCTTATCTTTACTTAGGCTGGCCTCCTCTGCTTGCAAGTCTCTTCAATGTCTAATCTGAGCCCTGATAGGAAGAGGTGACAATAGACCCTTATTCAGGGTCATTTGCTCTGTTTTGCTGTGGAGAGGCAGGAACACTGCAAACAAATACCACTGGGATTTGTGGGTAGCCTTTGTTGTGAATGGACAGCACAGGGTCTGCCAAAGTCCAAGGTGATGTACACTTCTCAGATCCAGCCACTCAAGCTCCTGGGTGTCCCTTGAGGGCACAGTTACAGAAGGGCCATGGATCTCACGCACTTCCCAGGCCCAAGCTACCTAGGGTCCATCCTGTGCTAGGCGTGAAGTCCCAGGTTGGCCGTGTGTCTCCTGCACTTCCCAGGTCCAAGCTGCTCAGATTCCCAGGTGTTGTATGAAGGCCCAGCCCCAGTTGAACCATGTATCTCTTGCTCTTCCCAGGCCCAAGCAGTCCAGACTCCCCAGTTCTCTGTTTGGGGCACAGTCCCAGGTGGGTTCTTTGTCTCCTGCACTTCCAAGGCCCAAGCTGCTCATATTTCTGGGTGTTCTATGAATGCCCAGTCCCAGTTGAGCCATGCATCTCCTGCTATTCCCAGGCCAAAGTGGCCTGGTGTTCTGCCAGAGCATAGTCCCGGGTGGGCCCTTTATCTAATGCACTTTCCAGGTCCAAGCTGCTCAGGTTCCAGGATGTTCCAGAGTACACTCTTCCAGAGAGCCACTCAGGTTTTCAGGATAGCTGTGATGTCATAGTTCCTGGTGGACATTGTTTTTCGCGCACTGCTCAGGTTCATTCTGGTCAGTTTCTCAGATACTCCACAAGGATACAGTCCATGCATGGTGAGCTGTGCATCTCCTCAGAGGAGTTGCTCTCAGGTTATGACACTCTTGGCAGCCATAAACTGTCCCAGATCTCAGGAAGTCATGGTTAGTGGCTGCTCATGAATAGAGTCTGCTCACAGCTTGGCAGGAGATGCAGTCTCCTGGGCCTAAAAGGTTATGGCCTTCTGCCTCTGGTTGTCAACATTCTGAATCTTTGCCTCCTGGGAGGTCCATAACGAAAGCTAGCGTGCTCTCCTTCAGTAAATACTAGGGCATCGTCTGTTCTGTAAGCAGGTCAGGGGTTGCAGTGTGGTCTTAGAGCCTTCCCGTGGGAACATTCCTTCTCTTTGTTTATTTTTCTCTCTCTGGCATTATGTGCTTCCGCCTGCTACATCCCATTAGTTCTCTCAGAGTGTTTGTAGAGCATTCAAACCCCATCTTTATTCTAAGGACTGAAGATGCAGAGGGCGCCCCTGTACAAAGCCCCCACTCACTGTGGGTGGACATGAGACTGTGAGGCAATTCCCCACTAAAAATTGCTTTTTTGGCTTGAATTCTGAGATGGTGGTGTGGGGTGGTTATACCACCCTCTGAGATTCCAAAGAGGCCCACTGAATCAACCTCTGAGAGGGTTTCCTGTGGTATGGAAACTTCTCCTTCTCTAAAAGCTTAAGATGGATAGTGCTGGATTCATGATCTCTGAAAAGAAGATTTAACTTCAGGACTAAGGACCAGGCTTGATCACTCAAGAGTTCTTGTATATCAGAGTTTTATTAAAGTAAGAAAAGGAACAGAGAAAGCTTCTGACATGGACATCAGAAGGGGGCCAGAGAATGCCCCCCTTGCTAGTGTTAGCCAGGGAGTTACATACATTTTAATTTAGTTATTATAATACATCAAAAGCATGTCTGAAATTTGTGAAAATTTTACCAGACCTACTCCCACAATTTATATTTTAGGATAACAGGATTAGAAGTTAACAATAGAAAGATCCTACCAGACCCACTCCCATAATATAGCTTCTAAAATATAAGGATTCGTCAGAAGGTTTTCAGGGAGGAGAAACTGTCCTCAAGCATGATACACTGTTGCTATATAATTCTAATTACAGAGTTTAAACTGAATTGTTTGCTGTGTAATCATCATTTCAAGGTTTAAAGAAAAAACAAAACAAAACATTTTATGTGACTAAGACTAATGAATATAGAGAAAAACAAACAAGCAAGCAATTCTCCTCCTTGAGAATTCCAGAACCCTATCTCCTCCTCAAGAATCCAGATATTTTTCTCTTCTTTGGGTAGGCCAGACTTCTTATCAATCTGCATAGGAATTGACTCTCTCTCCCCAACACAAGTTCAGTTCAGTTTCTCAGTCGTGTCCAACTATTTGTAACCCCAAGGACTGTGACACACCAGACTCCTCTGTTCATCACGAATTTCCATAGCTTGCTCAAACTCATCTCCATTGAGTTAGTGATGGACTCAATCTCATCCTGTCTTCTGCTTCTCCTCCTGCCTTCAATCTTTCTCAACACTGGGGTCATTTGCAAGAATCAGTTATTTGCATCAGGTGGCCAAATTCAGCTTTAGCATCAGTGCTTCCAATAAATATTCAGGACTGAATGTCTTACTGACTAATTTTATTCCCTGCTGTCCAAGGGACTCTCAAGAGTCTTCTCCAACACCACACTTCAAAAGCATCAATTTTTCAGGGCTCAGCTTTCTGTATAGTCCAACTCTCACATCCATATATGACTACTGGACAAATTATAGCTTGGACTAGAAAGACTTTTGTTGGCAAAGTAATATCTCTGTTTTTAAATATCCTGCCTAGGTTGGTCATAGCTTTTCTTCCAAGAAGCAAGTATCTTTTAATTTTATGCTGCAGCCACCATCTACAGTGATTTTGAAGCCAAGACAATAAAGTCTCTCAGCCTTTCCATTGTTTCCCCATCTGCGGCTGCTACTGTTGCTAAGTCACTTCAGTCGTGTCCGACTCTGTGTGACCCCATAGACGTCAGCCCACCAGGCTCCCCTGCCCCTTGGGTTCTCCAGGCAAGAACACTGGAGTAGGCTGCCATTTCCGTCTCCAATGCAGGAAAGTGAAAAGTGAAAGTGAAATCTCTCAATCATGGGGCCAGTAGCCATGATCTTCGTTTTTGAATGTTGAGTTTTAAGCTGGCTTTTGCACTCTCCTGTTTCACTTTCATCAAGAGGCTCTTTAGTCCCTCTTCACTTTCTGCTATATGGGTTTTGTCATCTATGTATCTCAGGTTATTGCTATTTCTCCCAGCAATTTTGATTCCAGCTTGTGCTTCATCCAGTCTGGCATTTCACATGATGTGCTCTTCATCTAATTTAAATAAGCAGGGTTACAATTCAGAACCAGTCCCTTGTTGCGTATCTGGTTCTAGAATCAGTCTCTATCCCTAAATCCTTTGTCTCTCTTTTCTTGTTTATCTCTTCTCCTCCCTCATTATGAGCAAATTGATTGGCCTTTCTGGTGTCCTCTGCCAGCATATAGAAACGGTTTAGTGAAAGTTACTCCATATCCTGACAATCCGTTGAGGTATTTACTGGGGAAAAATTGAACTCCTTCTCATATGTCACTGCCACCTTAGGACGAGTCTACCGAGTTTATATTCAAAGGTATGCATTCTGCCCCTGTTAAGCAAGTACTCTAAAGTAGGAATACTCTCAATGTAGTACCATCGAGTACTATTGAGCTCACAGTGTGAAACATGCATGTAACGAAGCTACTGAGCTCACCCTCTGTAGTATGCATCCAGCAACTACTTGTGCCCCACTCTGTGACAATTATGCTGCAGCTCATGATCTGGCACTCATGAGTGTATGAAGCACTACTTCTGATTATGCATGCAGCAACTACTGAGGTTGAAATCAGGACTTTGCATTCTGCTTTTACTGAGAATTGAATTAGAACAGGTATACTAATTAGCTTGCACTCTGGAACATACATTACAACTCTAGAGCATAAGTATCACAACCAAGTGTGCCTGCACTCTGGACCTGGGATGCCGTAACAACTGAAAATGCAAGAAGCTTTTCACAACTACTGACCCCTGATTTCAAACCACTGCTGCTGCTGCTGCCAAGTCACTTCAGTAGTGTCCGACTCTGTGTGACCACATAGACAGCAGCCCACCAGGCTTCCGTATCCCTGGGATTCTCCAGACGAGAATACTGGAGGGGGTTGCCACTTCCTTCTCCAACGCATGTATGCATGCTAAGTCGCTTTAGTCTTGTCCGACTCCGTGCGAACCTATGGAGAGCAGCCCAGCAGGTTCCTCTGTCCATGGAATTCTCCAGGCAAGAATATTGGACTGGGTTGCGATTTCCTTCTCCGATTTCAAAGCACACATGCTACAAACAAGACTTTTGCACTCTGGAATATGCGCTTGTCAATACTGAGACCACCATCAGAGGACGCACGCTAGAACTACTTAGTTTCTAATCTGGATCACCCTTTCTGCCACTATTGAGATTATTGACAAAATTTAGAACAAGTGCCTTGCTGTCACTGAGACTGCACAGTAGAGCATACATCCCATCACTCCTGAACCCGGGTTATTGAGAATATGGCCTGCCACTACTGAGCCTGTCCCTAAAACATGCCTGTTGGAAGTACACATACACTTTTGGTATATTACACTCTGGATTCTGCATCCCTGCACTACTGAAATTGCCTTCCAGAACAAGAGTTCATTACCTGCTGAATTTTCACTCTAAACAATAAAAATCACAATAATTAGCTTGTTGCTTTATAGGTAAGTCAGGCCACTACTCAACCTGCGCTGTAGTTCAGGTGTGCCTAAACAATTACTGAACTTGCACTCTGATGTTTGTTTACTTCTGGACACACCTGAGCCAGCACTCCTATGGACATAGTGAGTTTGAACACTGGAGGACATGGTACACCTCTACTGAGCATGAGTTCAAGGGCAGGCATCCGGGCTCTGCAGAGAACATGCTCTAGTTTCACACATTCCACAGTAACTGAACTTGCAATTGGGAGTACAGCTCTCATGACTACAGAGTGCACACATTTTATCATGGGTTTTGCACTACTGCGGTTTACTCAGGAACATATCTCCCATCATGACTGTGTGTGCCTTCAAGAGCCAATGTTCTGACACTACAGAGACTATGCTGTAGAGTAAGAATGCCTGAGCTACACACCTGCACACTGAATCATGCATCCCGCCAGTATCAATCCTAGTACTATAGCACACCTGTGACTTCTGAGTCCTTACACTAAGCAGGCATGGCACAGCTAGTGAGCATGTGGCCTAGAGCATGTGTGTGGCCAATACTAATTTTGCACTCTGAAGCATGTGTCTTGCCACTTGTAAGCGGTTCAGCTACTGATTTTGCACCCTGTTACACTATTTAATCACTGCTGAGCCTGCCTTATAGACCATGAGTTCCACTACTACTAATCTTGCCCCATGGCCTGTGAGCTTAAAGTAGTGATCCCACACTCTGCAGCTGAAATTTGCCAATGACTTGGCTTGCCCGCTGTTGCATATTTCCCCAAACTCTTCTTCCTGTACTCTAGAGCATGTGTCCCAGCTACTGAATTTGCACTCTGGAGGACCTATTCCAGGAAAGTGGAGGTTGCATTATAAAACACATATCCTACCCACGAGTGAACCGTCATTCTAGATCAACTGTGTCACCACTAGTGACTTTGAATTCTGAAGCATTAAAGTCACTTCCCTGAAGTATTGCTCTAGAAGGTGTGTGCAACCATCACTCCAGTGGCATTTTATATCAGCCATTATGCTGCTAGCCATCCAGAACTCTAGACTGTATAAGTTGTGAGTAGTGTACCTGTGTTCCACAGCTACATCTATGGATGATCTTCCACAACTAGAGACTTGGTGTATACTTCATATTTCCTGCCTCAATTGATCATGTGTCACAACACACATATGCCACAACCCATGTGCTTGCACTGTTGAGGACTTATCTTCCCACTACTGAGCTTGTGTGGCAGAACAGGCATATCACATTTTCTCAGTTTGATCTCTGGATATGCATCCAAAAATAAAAACCCAGCGTTCAAGAGAATATGTCCCTCACTTACTGAGTGTGCACTCTTAAGCAAGTGTACTGCAACTCCTGAGACAACACTCTGAAGCACATGTAATGCAGGCATGCTTCATCTGCTGAACTTAGCTCTTCAGCATGCATCTCAACATTGAAGCACACTTTAGACACACCCCTGGTAATACAGAACCATGATCTAGAGCAAGTATGGTTCGAATACTGAATCTTTGCTTTAGAGAACTTGTTCTTTGTCTCCTGAGATTGTACTTTTGAGGATTCTCCCCACCAGTACTAAGACTGTATTCCAGAGCGGACATGACACAAATAGTAGGATGGCAGTTTGCAGCCTGCATACATCACTACTGTGTCTGAGCTCTAGCATAGAAGTATTGAAACTACTTAGCTTGCAATCTGGAGCATACATTCTGCCACTAGTGTGCTTGCATTTTAGAACAGGCTGTCTGAAGCTATCCCATTGGCAATGGCAACATGCCTCCAGCCACTACTGAATGAACACTAGAGCACAGTTCCTACCATTACTGAGCATGTACTCTACCACAAGATGACTAAAACGTCTCAGTTGCATTGTGGAGCATACCTCTTTCCACAACTGAACTTGCATTCTACAGCAAATGTTACACAACGACTGATCTTGTGCTCTAGAATTGGCACACCATAAATAATTTTCATAATATTTGAGCCATGTGTCTGGCCAATAGTAAATCAATGCTTTAGATCAGCTGTGCTAAAATCACTAAGCTTGCCCTCAGGTGTATGTCTGAACTCACATTTTATAGCACACCTACTGCCACTGTGGATTCTGTGCTCTAAAACTATCTTGAGATGAGAGAACAAGATGGTGGAGCTGTAGGTAGATGTGGAATACATCTCTCTGTGGATACATCAGGCATACACCTACAGACACAGACAAGTAATCAAAACATCAGCTGAAAGCAGACAGGAGTGCCTGACCAGTGGAAAAGAATTTATAGAACCACGTAAAACTCAGTAGGATGAAAGAACTGGGGGGAAAATCATGAGTCTTATTAGGACTGAATCAGCCCTGAGTGGGTGAAGGAGGGGTCTAATCCCATATTGGGGGGCTTGTCTGAATCATAGAATAAACATTTAAAGCTGAGAGTGAGACAACTGATCTGTGGATAACTAGATGTAATGAGAATCAGTGAGTCCTTGCTACAGCTGTACATACCCCAGCCAAGGATATGTGTCTCCTGAAAGGCACAGTGGCTGGGAGCTGCAATTGAGGGATTCTGGAGCGATTCCTGGGCGAAGGCTGCTGTTTACTGTGGCGAGATGGAGAGAGGGGCTGTGAGGGAGGAAACTGTGCTAGGATACGCCTGTGGAGGAAAGCCAGGCAGCCAAGGAAGCAAGGCGATATCACTGAGTCACATGTATGGGGGTGGAGCAATCACCATAGCCTCTCTCTCTCCACATGATAGCATCAGCAGTTACTACAATAGTGAGGCTGACCCATCAAATGCTGAACACACTGAAATACAGAGCAGGACACCACCCAGGTGCTCCTTTAAGTGCCTGATGCACAAAACTAGAGTCGAACCCTACTCACGATGCTTCTTTAAGTGCCTGATGCACTGATCTACAGAGTAGGACCCCAGCCAGGGAGGTATCTCTATGTGCTGACACATTGAACAACAGGGAAGGATTCCAGACAACGAAGCCTTCTAAGTTCCTCAATGGGTGGAACTAGGGAGAAAGACTGGCAAAAGAGGCCTTCTGATCGCCAGCTACAAGAAGCTCAAAAAAAGACTCTGATAGGGTCATAACTCCTGTGGTCTAGTCAGTTCTGTGTCCCTGAACCCTGTACACTTGGCACCACCAGGGTCCTTGAAAGCCAAGCACCTGCTCCACTTTCACAATTAACTCTCACTGGAGAAAAGCTGCCACAGGTGAAAACAAAACAAACAAAAAAAACTTGCAACATTTTGCACTCGTTTGCTTCAGTCCTGTCTAACACTTTGTGGGACACATTTCACCACTACAGAGAACAAGCTCTAAAATACATATACGGGAACAACTGACCTTTTCCAGTCTTGTTGCCACTGCTGAATTTTCCAAATTTGCTGGCACATTGAATTCAGCAATTTCACAGAACTATCTTTTAGGATTTGAAATCGCTCAACTGGGGTTCCATATCTCCACGAGCTTTGTTTGTATTGATGCTTCCTAAGGCTGACTTGACTTTATGTTTCAGGATGTCTGGCTCTAGGTGAGTGATCACATCATCATGATTATCTGGATCATGAAGATTTTTTCTGTATAGTTCTTCAATCTTTTCTGTATAGATTCTCGCTACCTCTTCTTAATATCTTCTGCTTCTTTTAGGTCCATACAATTTCTGTCCTTTATTGTGTCCATCTTGGCATGAAATATTCCCTTGGTATCTCTAATTTCCTTGAAGTGATCGCTAGTCTTTCCCAACTATTGTTTTCCTCTATTTCTTTGCATTGATCACTGAGGAAGGCTTTTTTATCTCTCCTTGCTATTCTTTGGTAATCTGCAGTCATATGGGTATATCTTCCCTTTTCTCCTTTGCCTTTTGCTTCTCTTCTTTACTTAACTATTTGTAAGGCCTCCTCAGACAACCATTTCGCCTTTTGGCATTACTTTTCTTGGGGATGTTCTTGGTCACTGCCTCCTGTACAATTTCATGAACCTCCATCTGTAGTTCTTCAGGCACTCTATCAAATCTATTCCCTTAAATCTTTTGTCATGTCCACTATATAATCATAAGGGATCTGATTTAGGTCATACCTGAATCATAAGTAGAGAGTGAAAAAGTTTGCTTAAAGCTCAACATTCAAAGAAAAAAAAAAAAAAAAGATCATGGCCTCCAGTCCCATCACTTCATGGGAAATAGATGGGGAAACAATGGAAACAGTGTCAGACTTTATTTGAGGGGGAGGGGCTCCAAAATCACTGCAGAGGGTGATTGCAGCCATGAAATTAAAAGATGCTTACTCCTTGGAAGGAAAGTTATGACCAAACTTGATAGCATATTCAAAAGCAGAGATATTACTTTGCCAACAAAGGTCCATCTAGTCAAGGCTATGCTTTTTCCAGTAGTCATGTATGGATGTGAGACTTGGACTGTGAAGAAGGCTGAGCACCAAAGAATGGATGCTTTTGAACTCTGGTGTTGGAGAAGACTCTTGAAAATCCCTTGGACTACAAGGAGATCCAACCAATCCATTCTGAGTGAGATCAGCCCTGGGATTTCTTTGGAGGGAATGATGCTGAAGCTGAAACTCCAGTACTTTGGCCACCTCATGTGAAGAGCTGACTCATTTGAAAAGACTCTGATGCTGGGAGGGATTGGGGGCAGGAGGAGAAGGGGACGACAGATGATGAGACGGCTGAATGGCATCACTGACTCGATAGACATAAGTCTGAGTGAACTCCGGGAGTTTGTGATGGACAGGAAGGCCTGGCATACTGCGATTCATGGGGCCACAAAGAGTCGGACACAACTAAGCGACTGAACTGAACTGAATCATCTAGTGGTCTTCTCTACTTTCTTCAATTTAAGTCTAAGTCTATAACATTAGTCACACAAATACTGAGCTTCCACTCTGAACCTGCCTTCTTACAAGTATTTCCCAACATTTTAGAGCACTTTTGCTGCACCTATTTATCTTCACTCTGAAACACATATACCGTCACTCCTGAAACGACGCTCAAGTGCATGCATTTAACTCCTACTGAACCTCTGTTCCAGAGTAGGCATGCCGATCTACTAAGCTTGCATTCTGCCACATGCATCTTCCACTACTTAGACTATGATACTGAGGTCATGCTGCAAAAACATAGTTGCAATCTCAAGCTTATCTTCTTTGACTTTCAGCCTCTATACCAGCACACATGGTCTGCCCCTCCTATGTCCACTTTCTTTCTTTCTTTATTGTTTTGTTTTTTGGTTTATGCAACTTTAATGAAGAAAAATAAATCAATTACTAGCAGAGCTATTAGTTGGTCATTCATCCATTGACAACTTGCATCATTTATTCCGTGCTATATTAAACAGTGTATTGGAAGATAGATTAACTAATAGCTCCAAGCCTCCTAACAATTTAAAGGAAAATTACAAAATGTTTTGAGACCCTATTTTGGAATACAAAGGGTGTTTGACTTCCAATTTCCATTCTCTGTAGAACAAGAACAGGTCATTCCTTTATTGACATGCATAAAATACATCACATTTTCTGTTCTGCTAATGCTATAAATTCAATACCAATTCTCCAGCCATATCAGTTATGAGCATAAAGTATATCATGTAACCTCAAATCTCTAACAGTGGAAGGCTTAAAAAAGAATGGACGCTGTTAGAATAATGCTGCTTCCTTTGATGTGACAACTCAGCATCCATCTCCATCCCTCTCAGATGATTCTTCAGCATGTTAGAGCAGTGAGGAATGGTTTTAGTCTCATAAGCAAGTTAGAGTGAAGACATTGGCCACATAATACACATGCTCCATTTTTTTTTTTTTTTTTAAATTTTGAATCTTGGGCAACTGTTCTCTTGTAACTACTTTACAGTTTCTAAAAGCAGTTATTGTCCAAAGCTGGAAGAACTTAAGTCTTCTCAGATGAGCATGTGAATGAATGGAGGGAGGTAAACAAAAAATAAAATTAAAAAAGATGAGGTCTGATAGGGGAGCAGCCAGATAAGAAAAAAAAAAAAAAAACAGTAATTTAAATTTTATTCCAGCTATAATGCAGGTTAGTCTGACTTTAAGCATCACATGGCATACTTCTGAGTCCATTCCCGAGATACTCTGTTGTACTTATCTCTGTCTGTTTTGTACATCCGTGCAATCTCTGGTACTAGGGGGTTATCTGGGATTGGATCACATAGCAGTGAACAAATGGATAAAAGAACTTTAGAAATAATTAAAGCAGGAGACCACTGTGATCTTAGAATATCGAGACAAATGCTGCCATTACTGTTAATATTTGGATGATAAATTCTTGTTGTAAATGCAACCTTAGGTAGTTTGAAGGGGTAGTCTGTAGGAAAATGAATTGTCAAAAAGAATACACCGCCTTGATAAGGGCTGTCATTAGGTCCCATAATT
Organism: Bos taurus; assembly: GCF_002263795.3. NCBI lineage: Eukaryota > Metazoa > Chordata > Mammalia > Artiodactyla > Bovidae > Bos > Bos taurus. Next base: position 29,234,178 of record NC_082638.1, read on the forward strand.
GTGGCTTGCCAATGAAACATATCATCCCCAACTGGACCTGCAGAACATTGTGCTGGAGGGTCACGGGCCAAATCACTAAGTTCCTTATTAATCCATTTCAGCGCCAGAGTCTGTGCTTTTCATCTGGCTCCTCACTATTTCGGTGTGTGCTTGAAGGTCCCGCCAAACTCTTGATTATCCCGGTGGCTGGGAAGGATTGACTCTTCGTCTCACACCAGCTCTGCCAGACACAGGCGCCTTCTTATTAAACAGATAGGAGGTTGGACTTGGAGGGCGGGGGCCGGAGGCGGGTCATGGGCTGGGGGGAAGGGCCCTAAGTCCACTTTCTTTTTTTTTTTTAATTTTATTTTATTTTTAAACTTTACATAATTGTATTAGTTTTGCCAAATATCAAAATGAATCCACTACAGGTATACATGTGTTCCCCATCCTGAACCCTCCTCCCTCCTCCCTCCCCATACCATCCCTCTGGGTCGTCCCAGTGCACTAGCCACAAGCATCCAGTATCGTGCATCGAACCTGGACTGGCATCTCATTTCTTACAGGAAATCTGATTTCAGTATGAGCATCTGGTAATGTCCTTGTGTAGAGTCTTCTCTGGTGTTCCTGGAAGTGAGTGCTTTGTATGAGCCGTGTGTTCCCTAGGCAAAACTCTGTTTCTTTTCAGTGGTTTCATTTTGTCCTCCAGGGCCATATTTGCGTGCTACTCCTGGTGTCTCTTGACTTCCTATTTTGAATTCCATTCCCCTGTGATGAAAAGGACATATTTTATGCATGTATGTTCTATAAGTTCTTGTAGGTCTTCATAGAAAAAGCTATTACTTCATTTCCTTCAACATTACTATTACTTATAGTGGCATAGAATTAGATGACTGTAATATTGTTTGTTTTGAAAATGAACAGGGATCATTCTATCATTTTTGAGATTGCCTCCAAGTACTACATTTCAGACTCGTTGTTGACTATGGCCACTACTCCATTTTTTCTAAGAGCTTCATGCCCACAGTAGTAGACATAGTGGTCATTTGAGTCAAATTCACCCATTCCAGTCCATTTTAATTCACTGATTCCTAAAATGTTGATGCTCACTCTTGGCACCCCCTGTTTGACCCCTTGCAATTCTCCGTAATTCATGGACATAACCTTCCAGGTTCCTATGCAACATTACTCTTTTTAAAATTTAAATATATTTATTTTAATTAGAGGCTAATTACTTGACAATATTGTACTGGTTTTGCCATACATCAACATGAATCCGCCACGGGTGTACACATGTTCCCCATCCTGAATACCCCTCCCACCTCCCTCCCCATACCGTCCCTCTGGGTCATCCCAGTACTCCAGCCCCAAGCTTCATGTATCCTGCATCCTGCATTGAACCTTGACTGGCAGTTCTTTTCTTATATGATATTATATATGTTTCAATGCCATTCTCCCAAATCATCCCCACCTCCCTCTCCCACAGGGCCCAAAAGGCTGTTCTACACATTTGTGTCTCTTTTGCTCTCTCACATACAGGGTTATCATTACCATCTTTCTAAGTTCCATATATATGCATTAGTATATTGTATTGGAGTTTTTCTGTCTGGCTTATGTCACTCTGTATAACAGGCTCCAGTTCCATCCACCTCATTAGAACTGATTCAAATGAATTCTTTTTAATGGCTGAGTAATACTCCATTGTGTATTTGTACCACAGCTTTCTTACCCATTCATCTGCTGATGGTCATCTAGGTTGCTTCCATGTCCTGGCTATTAGAAACAGTGCTGTGATGAACATTGGGGTACACGTGGCTCTTTCAATTCTGGTTTCCTCAGTGTGTATGCACAGCAGTGGGATTGCTGGGTTATATGGCAGCATTACTCCTTATAGCATCGGACTTCATTCCATCACCAGTCATATCTACAACTGGGTACTGTTTTTTCTCTGGTTCCATGCCTTCATGGAACAAGAATTTTCTTTCTGTAGTTTCTTCTCAACTGATCTCCTGTAGCATATCAGGCACCTGCCACCCTTGGGAGTTCTTCTTTCTGTATGGTATATTTTGCCATAGCATCCTGCTAACGGCTTTCTCAAAGCAGGGATACTGAAGAGGTTTTCCATTTCCTTCTCCAAGGACCTCGTTTTGTCAGAACGCTTCACCATGACCCGTCCATCTTGGGTGGCCCTACACCCACGACTCATAGTTTCATTGAGTTAGACAAGGCTATGGACCATGTGATCAGTTTGGATAGTTTTCTGTGATTGTGATTTTCATTCTCTTTACCCTCTGATGAATAAGAATAAGAGGCTTGTGGAAACATCCTTATGGGAAAGACTAACTGAGGGGGAATCTGATTCTTGTTCTGATGGACAGGGCCATGTTTGGTTCAGTTTTGTGGCTCAATCATGTTCAAATCTTTGTTGATTTGAACAAGCTCCACATAAACTGGAGCTTGCCAGGAATCCCTGTTGGTCACCATCTTACTAAGTTTACTCAGTCTCATATCCATTGATTCAGTGATTCCATCCAATCTTCTCATCCTGTGTTGTCCCTCCTCCTCCTGCCTTGAACCTTTCCCAGCATCATGATCCTTTCCAATGTGTCAGTTCTTCACATCGTGTGACCAAAGTATTGGAGTTTCACCTTTAGCCCCAGTCCTTGCAAAGAATATTCAGGATTGATGTCCTTTAGGATGGACTGGTTGGATTTCTCCTAGCCATCCAAGAGACTCTCAAGAGCCTTCTCCAACACCACAGTTCAAAAGCATTAATTTTCCTGCTCACCTTACATTATAGTTCATCTCTCACCTCCATACATGACTTCTGGATAAACAAAGGCTTTGACTAAATGTATATTTCATGTAAAATTGCTTCATTCAAATTTTCATATCTGAAATATGTACAGTTCATATCTTATAGGACAAATTGTGGCCTGGTTTCCACATGTGAAAGGAACAAAAATCCGACTTTGCCATGTCCAAGATTCCTCAGCAGTTTTTCTTACGTCAAATATAGAGAATTCACTACCGCATATTGGAGACCCTGCTTGCAGATTTACATGCATGAGATATAGGGAATTTCCTATTTCAGTTAGAAACATCTACATCTAGATGGTGAAATAAAAAATATAAGGAATACTATGTTTTAAGCAACTTTGTTAGTATATATTTTTAACTGATGGACAATTATTTTACAGAATTTTGTTTGGTATTAAACTTTAACATTCAGTTGAGAATACCATATTTCATGCAAGAAAGTATGTGCCTTGATTTTTATACATGAAATAACGTGCATTCCATAATTCATGTTAAATTATCAAGGACCCACCTTTTAGTGCATGAATTCCACAGATTTCATCTATCATACTGCAAAGTTCAAAGCTATATTTTCAAAAGGGAAATAGAAACAATTGCATATTTCATGTAACAAAAACTGTGCTCAGTTTTTGGTCCTGGAAATACAAAGAATTTCATCTTTAATATAGGAAAATGGACACCCAGATTTTCTAATGGCATGTCCCATAAGGACGTGTATACCCTCATTTTCACATTTGAAATGTACAATACTCTGTATTACATGTAAACATCGTTGTATTAAAATTTACTTCCTGAATAATTGAATCTCTCATAGATTAAGAAGTGAAATATCCACCCAGACTTTCATAAATGAAATGGAGAGATATTCGTAATTCATAAAGAAGCATTTAATTTTCCTAAGGGGATATAGAAAATTCCATATTTCAGGTACAAAAATCTCCTCCTGATTGACATATATGAGACAGAGTTTTTGCTGGTTTTCAGTTGACTGGCCAGTTCCAACACTGTAACACCGTGGACAGCATCACTGCAGCCTTCCCAACCCTTCCCTGTTTCCAACACTTTGTTCAGACTCACCTTTGTTGAGTCAAGAGATTCCAGGATGGACGTCCAAGCAACTCAACTTCTGTTGCCTTCTTCTCCTTCACTCAGTCTTTCCCACATTAGAGCCAATAATGTTTCATGACAAGTTAGAGTGGCAGTCTTTTCTCATGAGTCCTTTAGCCAAAATATTGGAGCTTGAGCTTCAGCATCAGACCTTCCAATGAACATTTACAGTTAGTTTCTTTTAGGATTGACTGCGTTGAACTCCTGCTGTTCAAGGGACTCTCAGTAGTTGCCTTCAGGACAGGGTTCAAACCTCAGTTTTGATACTCAGGCTTCTTTATAGTCGAACTCTCACATCCATACATCGGCTCAGATCAGTTCAGTTCATTCTCGCAATCATATCTAACTCTTTGTGACCACATGGACCACAGGAGTCCAGGTCTCCCTGTCCATCACCAACTCCCAGAGTCTACACAAACTCATGCCCATTGAGTCTGCTATGCCATCCAACCATTTCACCCTGTGTCATCCCCTTGTCCTCCTTCCCTCAATCTTTCCCAGCATCAGGGTCTTTTCCCATGAGTCAGCTCTTCTTATCAGTTGGGCAAAGTATTGGAATTTCAGCTTCAACAGCAGTTTTTCAAAGGAACATCCAGGGACTGAACTCCTTAAGATGGAATGATTGGATCTCCTGCAGTCCAAGGGTTTCTCAAGAGTCTTCTCCAAAATCACAGTTCAAAAGCATCATTTATTCTTCTCAGCTTTCTATATAGTCCAACTGTCACATTCATATATGACTACTGGAGAAACAGTAGCCTTGACTAGACAGACATTTGTTGGCAAAGTAATGTCTCTGCTTTTTAATAGACAGTGTAGGTTGCTCATAAATTTTCTTTCAAAGAGGAAGCATCTTTTAATTTCATGGATACAGTCACCATCTGCAGTGATTTGGACCCACCATCCACCAATAAAATAAATAAGGTCTAACATTGTTTCCCTACCTATTTGGCATGAAGTGATGGGACCAGATACCATGATCTTAGTTTTCTGAATGTTGAATTTTAAGTCATTTTTTCTCTCTTTTTCACTTTCATCAAGAGACCTTTAGATCTTCCGTTTTTTCTGTCATAAGGGTGGTGTCATCTGCATGTTTATATTTATTGATATTTCTTGGCGCAAGCTTGATTCCAGCTTGTACTTCATACAACCCAGTGTTTCTCATGATGTGTTATGCATATAAATTAAATAAGCAGGGTGACAATACAGCCTTGACCAACTCCATTTCCTATTTGAAACAGCCTGCTCTTCTATGCCTTGTTCTAACTGTTTTCTTACTGACCTGCATCCAGATTTATCAAGAGACAGCCCAGGTGGTCTGATACTCCCATTTCTTGTAGAATTTTTCAGTTTGTTGTGATCCATAGAGTCAAAGTCTTTGGCATAGTCAATAAAGCAGAAATTGATGTTTTTCTGAAACTCTCTTGCTTTTTCAGAGATCCAGCAGATGTTTGCAATTTAATCTCTAGTTCCTCTGTCTTTTCCAAAACCAGCTTGAACATCTGGAAGTTCACAGTTCACATATTGTTGAAGCCTACCTTGGAGAATTTTGAGTATTACTTTACTAGTGCATGAGATGAAGGCAATTGTGTTGTAGTTTGAGTATTCTTTGGCATTACCTCTCTTTGGGATTGGAATGCAAACTGACATTCCATTCCTGTGGCCATTACTGAGTTTTCCTAATTCACTAGAGCAGCGAGCTGTGGCTCTGTGGCACTGGAACAGCCAGCAGTCAGGAGGAGATATCCCACGTCCAAAGTAAGGAGCAGCGGCTGTACTTTGCAGTAGCAGGAGTGAAGAGATACTGCACATCCAAGGTAAGAGAAATCCCAGTAAGATGGTAGGTGCTGAGAGAGGGCATTAGGGGGCAGAAACACTGAAACCACCATCGCAGAAACTTAACCAATCTATCACATGAACCCCGGCTTGTCTAACTCAGTGGAACTAAGCCATGCTTTGTAGGCTCACACAAGATGGACATCCATACATATCCCCTGAGGGGGCGGGGGGAGGAAAAACTAGCTTTGCCTGGGGGTGGGGGGAAGGAAAAACCAGCTTTGCCTAAACGGACCTTTGTCAACAAAATGATGTCTCTGCTTCTCAGCACATTGTATCTAGGTTTATCATAGGTTTTCTTCCGTGGAGCTAGAGTGTCCTATTTTCGTGGCTGTAATCACTGTCCCCAATGATTTTGGAGACCAGGAACACTGTCGTCTTTCTCTGTTTAACCTTTGTATTTGAAAAACTGCATTTAGCCTTTGTTCTGCACCATTTTATACCCAAGTCCAAACTTGCCTGTTACCCATGTATCTCCTGACTTCCTGTTTTACATCACAGTCAGCTATCATGAAAAGGGCATCTCTTTTGGGTGGTAATTTTAGAAAATCTTGGATGTTTTCCTAAACTATTAAAGTTCCGTGATAGCTTCAGTGGTAAAAATTTGAAATGCAGAAATTTGCATTGTTTATCTATGAAAATCTACATTCAAATTTTCATACAAAATTAAGGAATTCCACATGTGCAGTAGGAAGCATAATCATCCTGAATTTCAAAAGTGAATTATAGAGAATAGCAACTTTCAAATAGAATTGACACCTATGTTTTCCAATGTGAAATTTAGAGACTCATATAGGAAAATCTACACCAAAATTCTTATATGTGAAATATAGAGAATTTATATTTCATTTAGGAATAGTACCCTTGATTTTAATATTTGAAAGAGAGGAATTCCATATTTCAAGCAGTCAATCCAACATCTGGATATTCAATGAAATACAGGAAATTCATATTATATGAAAGAAATTTAAAAATTTAGAATTTATTTATATTTTTTAGAAATTATTTATTTATTTATGGCTGCACTTTCTTCATTGCTGTGCACAAAGTTTCTCAAGTTACAGTAGTTGGGGACTACTCTTCATTGCAGTTAGCTTGTGTCTCATGGTACTCCCTTCTATTGCAAACAGAAGCCCTAGGACGCCCAGATTAGGTAGTTGGGGCAAAAAGGGTTATCTACTTTGGTAGCATGCGCCATATCTTCAGACCAAGGATCGAACCCACGTCCCCTGCATTGGCAGGGAAATTCTAAACCCACAGGATCACTGGAGAAACCCAGCAGGCTTTTTTTAAAGTACATATATATTTTTAAATTTCATTTATATTAATTGGGGCCTAATTACTTTAAAATATTGGAGACTAGTCTAAGATGATGGAGGAGTAGGACGGGGAGAACACTTTCTCCCCCACAAATTCATCAAAAGAGCATTTAAATGTCGAGTAAATTCCACAAAACAACTTCTGAATGCCGGCAGAGGACATCAGGCACCCAGAAAAGAAATCCAACTCTTCGAAAGGAGGTAGGAAAAAATATAAAAGACAAAAAAAGAGACAAAAGAGGGAGGGACGGAGTTCCGTCCCGGGAAGGGAGTCTTAAAAAGAGAGAAGTTTCCAAACACCAGGAAACCTTCTCACTGCCGAATCTGTGCCGAGCTTTGGAAGCACAGAGGGCAACATAACGGGGAGAAAAAATAAATAAACAATTAAAACTCGAAGATTGCGAGTCCTACAGTAACTCCCCCAGCAGAGAAGCAGCGCAGACGCCTGCACGCACCATTAGCAAGCGGGGGCTGGGCAGGGAGGTGCAGCGCGGGCTGCATCGCTTAGAGTAAGAATCTGGCCTGAATACCCTGAGCACTATCTGAGCGAAATAATCTGGGCTAGCAAACCAGACTGTGGGATATCTACCACGCGAAAAGCCAGCCCCAACCTAAGACACCGCCAGGCCCGCGCAGGGAACAAAGAACTGAACAGAGATTGCTGGCTGCAGACCTTCCCCCTCCAGTGACAGGCAGCCAGAGCCGGAAGGGGGCAATCGCAGCCCCAGAGAGACATTATCTATAAAACTGTAAGCCGGCTTCTTTGCTAACTAAAACTTCTTGGGGGTCTGGATGGTTAACATCTGCCTGAGAAGGTACGCCGGTTTTATACCCAGATAACCGAGTGGCTGGGAGGCGATAAGTCGCAGCATTGGCGCTCGCCAAACACCTCATCACTTGAGCTGCTCGGACCTGGGAAGAGCACAAAACTCAGGCCCAACTGAGTCTGCGCCTCTGAGGACTGCCCGAGCGCCTGAACCTGAGCGGCTTGGACGTGGGAGGTACATGCAGCCCAGGGCCAGCCTCGGATTGTTCCCAGCGGAACAACCTAGAGCCCGAGCAGTGTGGGCAGGGAGGCTACACACGCCATGAGCGGGGGCAGACCCAGTGTGGCTGAGGCACTGCGAGCGCACGCCAGTGTTATTTGTTTGCAGCATCCCTCCCTCCCTCCCCACAGCGCGACTGAACAAAGAAAAGAAATACAGCTCCACCCATCAGAACACCGACACAAGCTTCCCTAACCAGGAAACCTTGACAAGCCACCTGTACAAACCCACACACAGCGAGGAAAAGCCACAATAAAGGGAACTCCACAAACAGCCAGAATACAGAAAGGACACCCCAAACTCAGCAATTTAAACAAGATGAAGAGACAGAGGAATAGCCAGCAGATAAAGGAACAGGATAAATGCCCACCAAACCAAACAAAAGAGGAAGAGATAGGGAATCTACCTGATAAAGAATTCCGAATAATGATAGTGAAACTGATCCAAAATCTTGAAATTAAAATGGAATCACAGATAAATAGCGTGGAGACAAGGATTGAGAAGATGCAAGAAAGGTTTAACAAGGACCTAGAAGAAATAAAAAAGAGTCAATATATAATGAATAATGCAATAAATGAAATTAAAAACACTCTGGAGGCAACAAATAGTAGAATAACAGAGGCAGAAGATAGGATTAGTGAATTAGAAGATAGAATGGTAGAAATAAATGAATCAGAGAGAATAAAAGAAAAACGAGTTAAAAGAAATGAGGACAATCTCAGAGACCTCCAGGACAATATTAAACGCTACAACATTCAAATCATAGGGGTTCCAGAATAAGAAGACAAAAAGAAAGACCATGAGAAAATACTTGAGGAAATAATAGTTGAAAACTTCCCTAAACTGGGGAAGGAAATAATCACCCAAGTCCAAGAAACCCAGAGAGTTGCAAACAGGATAAACCCAAGGCGAAACACCCCAAGACACATATTAATCAAATTAACAAAGATCAAACACAAAGAACAAATATTAAAAGCAGCAAGGGAAAAACAACAAATAACACACAAGGGAATTCCCATAAGGATAACAGCTGATCTTTCAATAGAAACTCTTCAAGCCAGAAGGGAATGGCAAGACATACTTAAAATGATGAAAGAAAATAACCTACAGCCCAAATTATTGTACCCAGCAAGGATTTCATTCAAGTATGAAGGAGAAATCAAAAGCTTCTCAGACAAGCAAAAGCTGAGAGAATTCTGCACCACCAAACCATCTCTACAACAAATACTAAAGGATATTCTCTAGACAGGAAACACAAAAATGGTGTATAAATTCGAACCCAAAACAATAAAGTAAATGGCAACGGGACCATACTTATCAGTAATTACCTTAAACGTAAATGGGTTGAATGCCCCAACCAAAAGACAAAGACTGGCTGAATGGATACAAAAACAAGACCCCTACATATGTTGTCTACAGGAGACCCACCTCAAAACAGGGGACACATACAGACTGAAAGTGAAGGGCTGGAAAAAGATTTTCCATGCAAATAGGGACCAAAAGAAAGCAGGAGTAGCAATACTCATATCAGATAAAATAGACTTTAAAACAAAGGTTGTGAAAAGAGACAAAGAAGGCCACTACATAATGATCAAAGGATCAATCCAAGAAGAAGATATAACAATTATAAATATATATGCACCCAACACAGGAGCACCGCAGTATGTAAGACAAATGCTAACAAGTATGAAAGGAGAAATTAACAATAACACAATAATAGTGGGAGACTTTAATACCCCACTCACACCTATGGATAGATCAACTAAACAGAAAATTAACAAGGAAACACAAACTTTAAACGATACAATAGACCAGTTAGACCTAATTGATACCTATAGGACATTTCATCCCAAAACAATGAATTTCACCTTTTTCTCAAGCGCACATGGAACCTTCTCCAGGATAGATCACATCCTGGGCCATAAAGCTAGCCTTGGTAAATTCAAAAAAATAGAAATCATTCCAAGCATCTTTTCTGACCACAATGCAGTAAGATTAGATCTCAATTACAGGAGAAAAACTATTAAAAATTCCAACATATGGAGGCTGAACAACACGCTGCTGAATAACCAACAAATCACAGAAGAAATCAAAATTTGCATAGAAACGATTGAAAATGAAAACACAACAACCCAAAACCTGTGGGACACAGTAAAAGCAGTCCTAAGGGGAAAGTTCATAGCAATACAGGCACACCTCAAGAAACAAGAAAAAAGTCAAATAAATAACCTAACTCTACACCTAAAGCAACTAGAAAAGGAAGAAATGAAGAACCCCAGGGTGAGTAGAAGGAAAGAAATCTTAAAAATTAGAGCAGAAATAAATGCAAAAGAAAGAAAAGAGACCATAGCAAAAATCAACAAAGCCAAAAGCTGGTTCTTTGAAAGGATAAATAAAATTGACAAACCATTAGCCAGACTCATCAAGAAACAAGGGGAGAAAAATCAAATCAATAAAATTAGAAATGAAAATGGAGAGATCACAACAGACAACACAGAAATACAAAGGATCATAAGAGACTATTATCAACAATTATATGCCAATAAAATGGACAACGAGGAAGAAATGGACAAATTCTTAGAAAAGGACAACTTTCCACAACTCGACCAGGAAGAAATAGAAAACCTTAAAAAACCCATCACAAGCACGGAAATTGAAACTGTAATAAAAAATCTTCCAGCAAAGAAAAGCCCAGGTCCAGACGGCTTCACAGCTGAATTCTACCAAAAATTTAGAGAAGAGCTAACACCTATCCTGCTCAAACACTTCCAGAAAATTGCAGAGGAAGGTAAACTTCCAAACTCATTCTATGAGGCCACCATCACCCTAATACCAAAACCTGACAAAGATCCCACAAAAAAAGAAAACTACAGGCCAGTATCACTGATGAACATAGATGCAAAAATCCTTAACAAAAGTCTAGCAATCAGAATCCAACAACACATTAAAAAGATCATACACCATGACTAAGTGGGCTTTATCCCAGGGATGCAAGGATTCTTCAATATCTGCAAATCAATCAATGTAATACACCACATTAACAAATTGAAAAATAAAAACCATATGATTATCTCAAAAGATGCAGAGAAAGCCTTTGACAAAATTCAACACCCATTTATGATAAAAACTCTCCAGAAAGCAGGAATAGAAGGAACATACCTCAACATAATAAAAGCTATATATGACAAACCCACAGCGAACATTATCCTCAATGGTGAAAAGTTGAAAGCATTTCCTCTAAAGTCAGGAACAAGACAAGGGTGCCCTCTTTCACCATTACTATTCAACATAGTTTTGGAAGTTTTGGCCACAGCAATCAGAGCAGAAAAAGAAATAAAAGGAATCCACATTGGAAAAGAAGAAGTAAAACTCTCACTATTTGCAGATGACATGATCCTCTACATAGAAAACCCTAAAGACTCCACCAGAAAATTACTAGAACTAATCAATGATTATAGTAAAGTTGCAGGATATAAAATCAACACACAGAAATCCCTTGCATTCCTATACACTAATAATGAGAAAACAGAAAGAGAAATTAAGGAAACAATTCCATTCACCATTGCAACGAAAAGAATAAAATACTTAGGAATATATCTACCTAAAGAAACTAAAGACATATATATATAGAAAACTATAAAACACTGGTGAAAGAAATCAAAGAGGACACTAATAGATGGAGAAATATACCATGTTCATGGATTGGAAGAATCAATATAGTGAAAATGAGTATACTACCCAAAGCAATTTATAGATTCAATGCAATCCCTATCAAGCTACCAACATTATTCTTCACAGAGCTAGAACAAATAATTTCACAATTTGTATCGAAATACAAAAAACCTCGAATAGCCAAAGCGATCTTGAGAAAGAAAAATGGAACTGGAGGAATCAACCTACCTGACTTCAGGCTCTACTACAAAGCCACAGTTATCAAAACAGTATGGTACTGGCACAAGGACAGATATATAGATCAATGGAACAAAATAAAAAGCCCAGAGATACATCCACGCACATATGGACACCTTATCTTTGACAAAGGAGGCAATAATATACAATGGATTAAAGACAATCTCTTTAACAAGTGGTGCTGGGAAATCTGGTCAACCACTTGTAAAAGAATGAAACTAGAACACTTTGTAACACCATATACAAAAATAAACTCAAAATGGATCGATTAAAGATCTCAACGTAAGACCAGAAACTATAAAACTCCTAGAGGAGAACATAGGCAAAACACTCTCTTCCATACATCACAGCAGGATCCTCTATGACCCACCTCCCAGAATATTGGAAATCAAAGCAAAAATAAACAAATGGGACCTAATTAAACTTAAAAGCTTCTGCACATCAAAGGAAACTATTAGCAAGGTGAAAAGACAACCTTCAGAATGGGAGAAAATAATAGCAAATGAAGCAACTGACAAACAACTAATCTCAAAAATATACAAGCAACTCCTACAGCTCAACTCCAGAAAAATAAACGACCCAATCAAAAAAATGGGCCAAAGATCTAAATAGACATTTCTCCAAGGAAGACATACAGATGGCTAACAAACACATGAAAAGATGCTCAACATCACTCATTATCAGAGAAATGCAAATCAAAACCACTATGAGGTACCATTTCACGCCAGTCAGAATGGCTGCAATCCAAAAGTCTACAAATAATAAATGCTGGAGAGGGTGTGGAGAAAAGGGAACCCTCTTACACTGTTGGTGGGAATGCAAACTAGTACAGCCACTATGGAGAACAGTGTGGATATTCCTTAAAAAACTGGAAATAGAACTGCCTTATGATCCAGTAATCCCACTGCTGGGCATACACACTGAGGAAACCAGAAGGGAAAGAGACACGTGTACCCCGATGTTCATCGCAGCACTGTTTATAATAGCCAGAACATGGAAGCAAAAATAAAATAAAATAAAATATTGTAGTTGGTTTTCCATACACTGGCATGAATCAGCCATGTGTTTACATGTGTTCCTGATATGAACATTCCTTCCACATCCCTCCCCATCCCATCCCTCAGGATCATCCCAGTGCACCAGCCCTGAGGACCTTCTCTCATGTATCAAATCCAAACTGGAGATCTGTTTCTCATATCATAATATACATTTTTCAATGCTAACCTCTAAAATCATCCCACCCTCGCCTTCTCTTCAGATCAGATCAGATCAAATCAGCTGCTCAGTCGTATCCGACTCTTTGTGACCCCATGAATTGCAGCACTCCAGGCCTCCCTGTCCATCACCAACTCCCGGAGTTCACCCAGACTCATGTCCATCTAGTCAGTGATGCCATCCAGGCATCACATCCTCTGTCGTCCCCTTCTCCTCTTGCCCCCAATCCCTGCCAGCATCAAAGCCTTTTCCAATGAGTCAATTCTTCACATGAGGTGGCCAAAGAACTGGAGTTTCAGCTTTAGCATCATTCCTTCCAAAGAAATCCCAGGGCTGATCTTCTTCAGAATGGACTAGTTGGATCTCCTTGCAGTCCAAGGCACTCTGAAGAGTCTTCCCCAACACCAGAGCTCAAAAGCATCAATTCTTTGGCGCTCAGCCTTCTTCACAGTCCAACTATCACATCCATACATGACCACAGGAAAAGCCATAGCCTTGACTAGACGAACCTTTGTTGGAAAAATAGTGTCTCTGCTTTTGAATATGCTATCTAGGTTACAGAGTGCAAAATACCGTTCTGTACATTTATGTCTATATTGCTGTCTCACATATAGGGTCATCGTTACCATCTTTCTAAATTCCATATACATGTGTTAGTATACTCCTGATCCTGGGCATTTTCTTTCCTTTGGCCTCTTCTCATCTTTTGATGTATTCCATAGATACAGGGTCTGTGTCATTAATCATGTATATTTAATTTGCAGCGTGCACAACTGGTTGGAAGGTTTCCAATCCTCTTGCTTAATGGCTCTATCCCTGGGTCTCTGGTGTAATTTTTGTCCTTCCTCACATGTGGTCACCAAAGGAGTCTGCCCTGAGAAACTCGTGGCACACCGGGGCCTGCCTGGGTGAGCACAGGATGTGGTACAGCTGCTTGGAGTGCTGGAACCCTGGTGGTGCCAATTATGAATAGGAGCCAGCAGCCATGGGCAGAAGAGATTTGGCCTTAATGGGATCATTATCTAGCGTGTTTTTGCAGAAGCGTGAGTAATACTTCTGACTGGTCTTTCTCTATTGCCTTGTAGTAGGTGTTAACAGGCAGGAAGAGGAGTGGCTACAAAGGTATCTCTACCTCCTGAGTGTGACACAGCAGTAAGGTCCTGCCTCTTTGGCAGTTTGTGATTTCTCAAAAGGCATTTTCTGCTACACAACTACTCATACGTGCTCCGTCAGGCCATCTCCACATAACCAACAACAGTCCTCTCCCAGGATGGCTCTCTAAATCCCGTGTCCAGCTTCCAGACCCCATGCACACTGGTTGAGCTGCATTGCAGTTTGGGCCATATAGAGCCACGACACACATTATCTGTGTAACTTTTGCTCTATATAAATAATATTTCATCAGCTGTTCTACCTTGCTTCCTTTTAGTCCAAAGCAATTTACCCTTTACTGAAGGGGCTTGCCTCATTCTGGAAATCTCTTCCCTGCTTCTCCATCTCCCACCACAAGGCTCAGGTTTTGTTTTGCTTCCTCTTATACTCCTTCTCCCATCCTAATTCCTTCCCACCCAGGTATGTCTGAAACCCACATGGGACACTCTGGGGACTAGGGTCTTCTGCTAGTATTTATCTGATGCTCTGGGAAAACTGTTGACCATGTAGAAGTATTATTTCTGATCTATACATTGAGAGAGGTGCATTTCATATCCTTCTACATTTCTGCCTTCTTTGAACTTCTCAGTGTTTCCTGGAAAGCTCTATTATTCTTTTTCCTTGACAGCAAAACATGAAACATTAGTGGACATGAATTACTCTGTTTGATGGGACGTTGCTTACGTACATATGTCACTGGCATTACTTTGACTTCCAACATGCAATCAAGCACATTTGTTGTTGTTGTTGTTTTCCCCCTAGAAAATTTCTCTTAATGATGAATTGTCATCAGCATGAAGAAATGCAGAACTTTCCACATAAAATATAATAGCATAACTGGGCTCAAAAAGTCAGCACTTGAATATATCTAGCTATATTTTGAATGTTCCTGACATTTTCCCAGAGTACCGATGTCTGATTTTGAATCTCAAAGCTTAATTCCATTCAGTGAGTCTCAAGGGTCAGAGTCTGCCATGGGCATAATTTAATTCCTGTAGAATAAGTTGGCAAGTTCATACTGACTTGACTACTTGGTACTTGACTACTTGATAAAGAGAGAAAATGACAATAGCAACAATGACCAAAAAATAAACAAACAAAAAAACACAGAAATGTGTAGTTAGGGATTCAGTCATAACAGGTACACATGAATTGATGTATGGACTATATAATCATCTATATCTGCTTAATTGTTTCTGCTAATGACTTGGACACTGTGAATCGCACACAAACCATTAAAAAAGAAAAGTAATTTTGGAAAATTCTTAGAGAAAAGAATACTATAATCCCTTACCTGTCTCCTGGGAAATGTGTACGCTATTAAATTTACAACAGTTAGCCCTGGACACGGGACAATGAAGTGATTCAAAATCGGGAAAGGAATAAGTCAAAGCTATCTAGTGTTGCCCTGGTTATTTGACTTCTGTGCAGAGGACATCATGAAAAAATAAAATCCCAGATGAATCTCAAGCTAGACACAAAATTTATGTGGGCGATATGATAACTTAGTTATCCAGATGACAACACCCAAATGACAGAAGAATAATAGGAATTAAGGCACCTCTTGATGAAGGTATTACCTGTTTCAAGTACAGACATCTGAAATGACATAGTCCTTCATAAAATATGAAATTCTCAGTTTCACATATGAAAATCTAGATGCATATTTCAGAATGTGAAATATAAATTTCTCTATTAGTCACATATACAAATCTGGGGACAATTTTTCCAACTAGAAATGTGGAATTCTCACATGAAAGTATAGATACAATATTTTCTGTGTAAACTGTGGAATTTTTCATGTTAGAGATATGAAAATCGGGATGCAGATTCTTTGACAGGAAATACAAAAATGGCTATTTCACATATCAAAATATAGTCACAGGTTTTTCTCACATGAAATATGGAATTTTTTCATATTTCTCATTTAAAAATCTTTGTGTTGTCTTTCCTTCATGAAATATTGAATACTGTCTATTTAACATTTGAAAAAAGTGCATTCATTCTCCTACAAGAAATGCAGAATTTTCCCAAGATTTTCATGCTTGAGCTGTGAAATTCTCTATATTTCCATCAAGAAAGCTTGAATGAAGGTCTTCTGATATGAGACTTGGAATTCTGTGTATTTCACATATAACAATTTGGGGAGAAATGTTCTCATATGAAATATGAAATCTTAATTATTCACTTATGAAATTTTTTCTAGATTTGTACACATGAAACTTATATGCAGGTCAGGAAGAAACAGTTAGAACTGAACATGGAACAACAGACTGGTTCCAATTAGGAAAAGGAGGACCGCAAGCCTATATATTGTCACCCTGCTTATTTAAATTATATGCAGGGTACATCACGAGAAACATTTGGCTGGAAGAAGTGCAAGCTGGAATCAAGATTGCTGGGAGAAATATCAATAACCTCAGATATGCAGATGACACCACCCTTATGGCAGAAAGAGAAGACGAACAAAACAGCCTCCAGAAGAAAGTGAAAGAGGAGGGTGAAAAAGTTGGCTTAAAGCTCAACATTAACAAAACAAAGATCATGGCATCTGGTCCCATCACTTCATGAGAAATAGATGGTGAAACAGTGGAAACAATGTCAGACTTTATTTTTGGGGGCTCCAAAATCACTGCAGATAATGAGCAGCCATGAAATTAAAAGATACTTACTCATTGGAAGAAAAGTTATGACCAAGCTAGATAGCATATGCAAAAGCAGAGATATTACTTTGTCAAGAAGGTTCATCTAGTCAAGGCTATGGTTTTTCCAGTGGTCATATATGGATGTGACAGTTGGACTGTGAAGATTGTTGAGCGCTGAAGAACTGACGCTATTGATCTGTGGTGTTGGAGAAGACTCTTGAGAGTCCCTTGGACTGCAAGGAGATCCAACCAGTGCATTTGGAAGGAGATCAGCCCTGGGATTTCTTTGGAAGGACTGATGCTACAGCTGAAACTCCAGTACTTTGGCCACCTCATAGGAAGAGTTGACTCATTGGAAAAGACTCTGATGATGGGAGAGATTGGGGACAGAAGGAAAAGGGGATGACAGAGGATGAGATGGTTGGACAGCATCACTGACTCGATGGAAGTGAGTTAGAATAAACTCCAGGAGATGGCGATGGACAGGGAGGCCTGGCATACTGCAATTCATGGGGTTGCAAAGAGTCAGACACGACTGAGTGACTGAACTAAACTGAACTGAACTGTATACATGAAATAGAGAATTTTCAATGAATCAGAAATTGATATTTGAGCTAAAACATCAAATAGGTACAGCTATATTTCATGTATTTCCTGAATAACAGAAAGGGTTCTCTGTATTTCTTTGAAAAAAGTCTGGGTGAAGATTTCTCTGCATGAAATAGGGGATTAGCATATTTTACACATGCAAAACCAAAACACTTATGATTATACAGTGGAAGTGATAAATAGATTCAGGGGATTCTATCTGATAGACAGAGTGCCTGAAGACCTATGGGTGGAGGCGTGACATTGTACAGTAATCAGGGATAAAGACCATTCCCATATAAAAGAAATGCAAAATGACAAAGTGATGAGGCCTTGCAAAGATCTGAAAAGACCAAAGACGCTAAACAAAAACGGGAAAATGAAAACAATACCCATTTCAATGCAGAGTCCCAAAGAATAGCAAGGAGAGATAAAACTTTCCTCAGTTATCAAAACCAGTTAATAGAGGAAATAAATAGAATGGGAAAGCCTGCAGATCTCTTCAAGAAAATCAGAGATACCAAGGGCACATTTCATGCAAAGAGGGGCACAATAAAGGACAGAAATGGTACGGAGATAACAGAAGCAGAAGCTATTAAGAAGAGGAGGGAAGAATACACAGATGAACTATGCACAAAAGATCTTCATGACCCAGTTAAGCACAATGGTGTGATCACTCCCCTAGAGCCAAACGTCCTGGAATGCAAAGTCAAGTCGGACTTTAGAAGCATAACTATAAACAAAGCTCATGGAGGTGATGGAATTCAGTTGAGCTCTTTCACATTCTAAAAGATGATGTTATGAGTGTGCTGCCCTCCATATGCCAGCAGATTTGGAAGACACAGCTGTGGCCAGATGACTGGAAAAGTTCAGTTTTCATTCCAACCACTATAAAAGGTAATCCATCGAATGTGCAAACTACTGCTTAACTGCACTCATCTCACACATTCGCAAAGTATTGCTCAAAATTCCCAAAGCCAGGCTTCAATAGAATGTGAACCATGAGCTTCCAGATGTTCAAGCTGGATTTAGAAAGGTCAGAAGAACCTGAGATCAAATTACCAACACACGTTGGGTTATCAAAAAAGCAAGAGAACACCAGAAAAACATCTACTCCTTTTTGACTATGCCAAAGTCTTGTTTGTGTAGATCACAACAAAACATTTTAAATTCTTCTAAACATGGGACTACTAGAGTATGTTATATGCCTCCTGATAAATCTGTATGCAGCTCAAGAAGTAACAGTCAGAAAAGGAAATGGAACAACAGACAGGTTCTGAGTTGGGAAAGGAATATTTCAAGGCTGTACTGTCAACCTCTTTATTGAACTTACATGAAGAGTTCATCACACAAAATGCCAGACTGAATGAAACAGGGTTTGGGATCAAGTTTTCTGGGAGAAATATTAATAACATCAGATATGCATATGGCACGATTCATGTAGCAGAACACGGAAAGAACTACAGAGTATCTTGAGGAAAGTAAAAGAGGAGAGTGATTCAGGTGACTTAAAACTCAACATTCAAAATGAGATTCATGGCATCTAGTCCCATCACTTCATGGCATAAAGATGGGGAACCAACGGAAACACTGAGAAACTTTATTTGGGGGGAGCAGGTTCCAAAATCACTGAAGATGGTGACTCTGTTCAGGAAATTAAAATATGCTTTCTGCTTAGAAGAAAAGTTACAACCAGGCTAGACGGCACATTATAAAGCAGACAAAGGTCAGTCTCATCAAAGCTATGTACAGAGATGAGAATTGGACCTAAAGAATCTTGACCTCCAAGGAATCGATGCTATTGATATGTGGTGTTAGAGAAAACACTTGAGAGTCCCTTGGACTGCAAGGAAATGAAAGGAGTCAATTCTAAAGGAAATCAGTTCAGAATATTGATTGGAAGGGCTGATGCTGAAACTGGATCCTGGATATTTTAGCCACCTGAAATGAAAGGCTGACTCATTGGGAAAGAACCTGATGCTGAGAAAGATTGAAGTGTGGAGGAGAGGGTGACGACAGAAGATGAAATGCTTGGTGGCATCACGGAATCAGTGGTTATGGGTTTGAGCAGGCTCTATGAGTTGGTGATTGACAGGGAAGCCTGGCATGCTGCAATCCATGGGGTCAGAAGTCGGACTGGACTAAGTACTTAATGATACTCACCATACTTACTTAGGTTCTCAGCAAAATGAAAATGGTAAAGAACTCTCTTACCTATCAATTGAATCCTGACGATGGGACCTCACCAATCCTGAGGAATGGTCATTGCAAATAGATGTTATCTAAAACAATTTCTGCCTATTACTTTAGTGATGACACAAAGCAAGCACATTATGGTAATCATGCCTTCGTTAACCTTCCCTAACCAAGACAATAGGCTGCACTAGCTATTGGGGAGCTTACAGGATCACAAGGTCTCCTGTAAATGGTTGGAGCCACCTGGGCCTTTCCCACAGAGGGTTTGAGATGTGATGAGGTCACCTTTTCCATGGCAAAAATTCTCATCTATGGCCACCAGTCTTACTGCCAGTCCTCTGAATTTGTGAGAATCCCACAAGACCAATTCTAGCTTGCAAAGTATACATCTGCTTAAAAAACAAACAAAAGGATAAAATCCAGTCCAAACTGAAGTGCCTAAGGATAATCAAATGGTCCTCAGTTCTATGAAGGGCCATTAGGGCCACAAAAGCACGGGTCCAGGCAAATTCATTGTTAACACCTGCAGCCCTTCAAAGGACATGTCCTGGTAATGGATAAAGATTGTAGATTGTAAGTCCTCTACCGATTTGAGAAATTGTGTCAACAAGACCTCTGAACCTCCCATCTTAGCCAAGCCTAAAAGACAGAATATGTGCATATCAGGCCCAAGACACATTCAACTGGGAATATTTGGAGGTAACAGTACCAGGTATAGGACACTATAGAGAAGGTGTTCACAAAAATGAAATAATAAAAAAAAGGCTTTTGTGCCAGTTTCAGACTGAAAATGTGCATTTCCCAGATGCCCAAGTGAACAGGATTCAAGTCACTAATAACACTCAACGTAGCCACATGTCAATGCAGATTCCCACTAGGTAACTTCAGAAGCTTCTGTGCAGGCCTGTCTTCAGCCTTTGCTTTCCATTCATAAATTGTGTTCATTCAATCAGCAGACAGTATGAAATATAGGCAATGGGTAGGCACCCACGGAAGATGATGAAGACTGTAAGAACAAAGTATCTTTTCAGGGCAAGGGACAGACAACACCACAGGTTGGTGATAAGATGGAGGAAGTTGGAGAGGAGAATGAAGGGCAGATTTCAGATCTAGCTTCTGGACATTTAGGGTGATGGCAGCTGCTCCAGACCTGGCTGCAGGCCTTGAGGAGATATTTCCAAATGTAATAAATTAATGTGGTCTCTGTCCTTTATGAGCTTTTACAACCTTAAAGCCTCAGCCTATGATACTATACCAAGTAGAGAGTCATAGCTTAGAAATTCAAGAGATATTAATTTAGGGAGGGTGTGTGAGACTTGTCGGAGATGTGTTCTATCAGACATGTTCTAACATTTAGCATAATTAACGGGGCTCGAGCCAGGACTCACTTATATGCATGTAGACTGCTATCTTAGGAAAATTCCAATTATGAGATCATATAACCTGATATCTGGGATTTCACTTTCTTGGTGAGTACTTCTCCACTTAAGAAAAAGGAAGATAGCACTAGTTAGAAGGTACGTCTTTGTATTAGGACTTTTCTATCAATTTCCCAACTCTACCAATTGTTCTAGGTAACTTCCTGACACTACTAAATATGGCCAACTATATAGTATCTCCTCCTGCCATACTAGAGGCACTACAGTAAGTGTAAAGGCAGATAACACACACAAGTACATTTATAGCTCATGATTCTTTGCTAATTTTCTTTTCAGTTGATGTATCCATAGGTGTGAGTGGGGTATTAAAGTCCCCCATTATAATTGTGGTACTGTTAATTCCCCCTTTCCTACTTCCTTGCATTTGCCTTGCATCTTGAGGTGCTCCTAAATGGCACAATGGACTAGTTACACCTAATTGTTATACATAGGCATTACACTCATTAGTAATGGAATCACCTTTTTCCAGTGCAGGCCTGAGCCCAAGTCTTGGTCCCTGCACAAAAGCAGGCTGTATCCTTCCCATGTTCAAACCGTGAGAAACACTCCTGAGCCCACATCTCGGTCACTGCACTGAACTAGGCTGGGTCCAGCAGTTGCTCAAACCCTTGGAAAATACTCATGAGTCCACATCTCGGTCACTGCACTGAACCAGTCTAGGTTCTTCCTTAGTTAGTCCCCCGACACATACCTCTGAACCAACATCTCAGGCCCTGCCCTGAAGCAGGTTGGTCCTTCCCATGTTCAAGCCCCGACAAATGCTCCTGAGCCAACCTCTCGGTCACTGCACTGAACTAGGCTCGCTCCTACACTTGAATCTCATGCCCTGCACAAGATCCAGTCTATGTCTTGCCCTTGTTAGATCCCCCAACACATACACCTGAGCCCACATTTCAGTCCCCGCACTGAAGCAGGCTGAGTCCTGCCTTTTGTTCAAGCCTCCAGCAAACAACCGTGAGCCCACAACTCGCTCCCTGCCCCTGAAATTAGGTCTGTCCTGCCCTTGTTCAATCCCCCAGAAAACACTCCTGATCCCTCATCTCACTCCCTGCTCTGAGACCCCGATAAATACTCCTGAACCTACGTCTTAGTTCGTGCACTGAACCAGTCTAGGTCATGCCCTTGTTAGATCCACCAACACATACTGCTGAGCGCACATCTCAGTCCCTGCACTAAACTAGGCTGGGCCCTGCCCTTGTTTAAGACCCCAACAAACACTCTTGTGTCCATATCACATCCCCAGCACTGAACCAGTCTAGATCATGCCCTTGTTAGATCCCCCAACACATACTCCTCAACCCACATCTCGGTCCCTGCACAAAAGCAGTCTGGGTCCTGCCCTTGTTGAAGACCCTGACAAACACTCCTGAGCCTGCATCTCAGTCCCTGCACTGAACTAGGCTGGGTCCTGCCCCTGTTCAAACTCCCGACAAACATTCCAGAGCCAACATCTCTGTCCATGCACTGTCCATGTTCAAGCCCCCTGGCAAACAATCCTGAGCCGACACCTAGCTCCCTGCCCCTGAACTAAGGTGTGTCCTCCCCTTGTTCAACTCTCTGCCCCCCAGGAAACACCCCTGATCCCACATATCACTCCCTGCACTGAAGCCGCCTGGGCCCTACCCTTGTTCAAGACCCTGACAAATACTCTGGAACCCACATGTCAGTCCCTGCACTGAAGCAGATGGGTTCTTGCCCATGTTCAAGCCACGACAAATACTCCTGAGCCCACATATCACTCACTACAATGAACTAGGCTGGGTCCTACACTTGTTCAAGACCCTGACAAACACTCCTGAGCCAACATCTCGGTCACTGCACTGAACGAGTCTGCTGCTACCACTGCTAAGTCTCTTCAGTTGTGTCCGACTCTGTGCGACCCCATATATGGCAGCCCACCAGGCTCCCCCATCCCTGAGATTCTCAAGACAAGAACACTAGAGTCGGTTGACATTTCCTTTTCCAAGAATGAGAGTGAAAGTGAAGTCGGTCAGTCGTGTCCAACTCTTAGTGACCCTGTGGACTGTAGCCCACCAGGCTCCTCCATCTATGGGATTTTCCAGGAAAGAGTACTGAAGTGGGGTGCCATTGACTTCTCCGACTGAACGAGTCTAGGTCCTGTCATTGTTCGATCCCCCTACACATACTCCTGAGGCCACATCTCGGTCTCAGCACTGAACTAGGCTGGGTCCTGCCCTTGTTCAAACCCACGACAAACACTCCTGAGCCTGCATCTCGGTCACTGCACTGAACTAGGCTGGGTCCTGCCCTTGTTCAAACCCTCAACAAACACTCCTGAGCATGCATCGCAGTCCATGCACTGAACTAGGCTGGGTCCTGCCCATGTTCAACTCCCTGACAAAAACTCCTGAGTCAACATCTCCATCCCTGCACTGAATCAGGATGGTTTCTGCCTCTGTTCAAGCCCTGACAAACAATCCTGAGCCGACGACTCGCTCCTTGCCCCTGAACTAAGGTGAGTCCTTCCCTTGTTCAAACCCCCAGAAACACTACTAAGCCCTCATCTCACGAACTGCACTGAACCAGGCTGGGTCCAGACCTTGTCGAAATCCTTGACAAAAACTCCTAAGCCCACATCTCAGTACCTGCACTAAAATAGGCTGGGTCAAGCCCTTGTTCAACCCCCCCGACAAACACTCTTGAGCCTCCATCACCATCCCTGCACTGAACCAGGCTGTGTCCTGCACTTGTTCAAGACCCTGACAAACTACTCCTGAGCCAACATCTTGGTTCCTGCACTGAACCAGGATAGTTCCTGCCTTTGTTCAAGCCCCGGCAAACAATCCTGAGCCGAAAACTCTCTCCCTGCCACTGAAGTAAGGTGTGTCCTCCCCTTGACCAATACCCCAGGAAACACTACGAGCCCATATCTCATTCACTGCACTGAAGTACGCTGGTCCCTGCCCTCATTCAAATCCCTGACAAACACTCCTGAGCCAACATCTCCATCCTTGCACTGAACTAGAATGGTTTCTACTTTGTTCAAGCCCCCACAAAACCATCCTGAGCTGACAACTCGCTGCCTGCCCCTGAACTAAGGTGTGTCCTCCCCTTTTTCAATCCCCCTGGAAACACTCCTGTACCCGCATCTCACGCTCTGCCTTGAAGCCGCCTGGTTCCTGCCCTTGTTCAAGACTTTGATAAATGCTCTTGAACCCACATTTCGGTCCCTGCACTGAAGCAGGTGGGTCCTGCCCACGTTGAAGCCCTGACAAACACTTTTGAGCCCACATCTCGCTCCCTACACTGAACTGGGCTGAGTCCTACACTTGTTAAGATTAGATCAGTCGCTCAGTCATGTCTGGCTCTTTGCGACCCCATGAATCTCAGCACGCCAGGCCTCCCTGTCGAACACCAACTCCAGGAGTTCACTGAGACTCACGTCCATCGAGGCAATGATGCCATCCAGCCATCTCATCCTCTGTGGTCCCCTTCTCCTCCTGCCCTCAATCCCTCCAAGCATCAGAGTTTTTTCCAATGAGTCAACTCTTCGCATGAGGTGGCCAAAGGACTGGAGTTTCAGCTTTAGCATCATTCTTCCAAAGAAATCCCAGGGCTGATTTCCTTCAGAATGGACTGGTTGGATCTCCTTGCAGTCCAAGGGACTCTCAAGAGTCTTCTCCAACACCACAGTTCAAAAGCATCAATCCTTAGGTGCTCAGCCTTCTTCACAGTCCAACTCTAACAACTATACATGACTACAGGAGAAACCATAGCCTTGACTAGACTGATTTTGAATATGCTATCTAGGTTGGTCATAACTTTACTTCCAAGGAGTAAGCATCTTTTAACTTCATGGCTGCAGTCACCATCTGCAGTGATTTGGAGCCCAGAAAAATAATGTTTGCCTCTTTTTCCACTATTTCTTCATCTATTTCCCATGAAGTGATGGGATTGGAGGCCATGATCTTTATTTTCTGAATGATGAACTTTAAGCCAATTTTTTCACTCTCCACTTTCACTTTCATCAAGAGGCTTTTCAGTTCCTCTTCACTTTCTGCCATAAGTGTGGTGTCATCTGCATATCTGAGGTTATTAATATTTCTCCCGGCAATCTTGATTCCAGCTTGTGTTTCTTCCAGTCCAGCGTTTCTCATGATGTATTCTGCATGTAAGTTAAATAAACAGTGTGACAATATACAGCTTTGGGGTATTCCTTTTCCTATTTGAAATGAGTCTGTTGTTCCATGTCCAGTTCTAACTCTTGCTTCCTGACCTGCATACAAATTTCTCAAGAGGCAGATCAGGTGGTCTGGTATTCCCATCTCTTTCAGAATTTCCCACACTTTACTGTGATCCACACACTTGTTCAAGACCCTTACAAACACTCCTGTGCCAATATCTTGTTCCCTGCACTGAAATAGGCTGGGTTCAGCACTTGCAGAAGTCCCCTGCAAATGCTCCTGAACCCACATCCTGGTCCCTGCACTGAGGCAGGCTGGGTCCTGCCCTTGTTGAAACCCCTGACAAACACTCCTGAGCCCACACATCAGAAACTTCACTGAACCAGGCCAGGAACTGCACATATTCAAGTCCCTGACCAACTGTTCTGGGCCTGCATCTGACTCAAAGGCTGGTTTCTGGTCTTATTTAAGCCCCAGCAAGCAATCCTGAGCCCACAAATTGCTCCCTGACCCTGAATTAAGGTGTGTGCTCCCCTTGTTCAATCCCCCAGGAAACATTATTGAGCCTGCATCTCACTCGCTGCCCTGAACCAGGGTGGGTCCCTCCAAAGTTCAAGCCATGACAAATACTGCTGAGCCAACATCCCGGTTCCTGCACCAAACCAGGCTGGTTCCTGCCCATATCAACCACGACAAACACTCCTAAGACCACATCTTGGTTCCTGCACTGATAGCGGCTGGGTCCTGCCCATATTCAAGCCCAGACAAACACTCCTGACCCCATTTTTTGCCCCTGAACTGGACTAGGCTGGGTCCTACATATGTTCAAGACCCTGACAAACACTGCTTGGCGTGCATTTGACTCTCAGGCTGATCTCGTTCCCTACACTGAACTAGGCTAGGTCCAGCACTTGCTGAAATCCATGGGAAATACTCCTGAGCCCATATCTGGGTCCCTTCTCTGAACCAGGCCGGGTCCTGCCCTTGTTCAAGCACCCGAAAAACACTCCTGAGCCCACATCTCGGTCCCTGCACTGATCGCGGCTGGATCCACCCCTTGTTCATCCAGACAGACACTCCTGAGGCCACATCTCAGTCGCTCCAATGAACCAGGCTGGGTCCTGCCTTTGTTCAAGCCCCCAACAAACACTCTTGAGCCCACATCTCAGTCCTTGCACTGAATCAGGTGGGTCCTGTCCATGTTCAAGCTCTTTGTAGAATGCATGTATCATATATCAGGACTATAGGATGGCTGGCTTAGCTTGGTCCTCTTGCTGCTCCAGGCCCCACAGGCTTGGGTGACAGGGCAGGCTGGGATGTGTTCTCACCTGGAGAACAGTACCACTTTGAAAGGGTCTCAATAGGGTAAATGGCAGACATGCATGTCTCCGACACCGGTGAGTCATGGAACTTAAGGGGAACTGTCTTTAGAGTCTCCCTGGCAGGCATTCGAACAAGGTTCAGGGAGTTCCCTCATGCCAGCAGAGCGGGCCCCATTTCTCCCTCTGTGCAAAGTGTGGCCAAGCCACCTCAGGCCTGTGCAGTGTTCACATCTGTCCAGCGAGGGAGGGAGGGTCGCACTTCCAATTCTGCAGTTCAGCAGTGACCGCCCACTGTTGGCTCTCAAGGTTGAGAAAGCACTCTCCGAACGTGTGGACTAAAACCGTCTAATCTCCCATTGCTGCAACTCACTCAGGACGCGAAGGGCTTGCAAAGGATAAGCGTCTTTTCTGAGAGCTGCTGTCCAGAGAGTGGCAGACGGCAACAACACTACTTAGAGAGACAGAGACACACAGACATCAGCCCCTGGTACACATACAGAAGGATTGCCCCAAACAGTGCTATGCCGGAAGCAAAGATAGAGAGACAAAGAGTGAGCTCTGCACCCTAAGGCTCTGGTCTCCCTGAACAGTGAAGATCAACTGTAGCAAATTTGGGGTTTTTTCCCTACTCCCCTAGCATCAGGACAGCAACAGGCTCCCTGTCCCATGAAGAAAAGTATCCAGCCATTTGGCACCCCTGCATATCCTTGGGATAGTCGGGGAGAGCTCCCAGTTATTGCCGGTTCTAGGGGACACAGAAGTGTATTGTTTGGATTGCGGAGCAGGAACCCGTGGTTGGAATTTCCAGAGCCAGGTCAATGACAGCGCCTGGGGCTACCCCAGCCATATGCAAAACCCTCTACATTTCTGGGGCAGAATCTGGCCACGTCGGGGCACCGGAGCACAGGAACCGCGGAAGATGCCCTCCGGTCTAGGGGCATGTCCATAAGGGTGCCGCCCACTACCCTCTCCGCCTTTGGTCTAGATTTGGGCAAGGAGCCTGTGCGTGGCTCACAGCCTAGGCTCCTGCCTGTTTTCCGCTGATGTCCCAGGGCCCGTTCACCCTGGCCTGGGCTGTGCGGCACCCCTTTCCTTGGCCTCACGCCATCCCCAACACACCAATCCCCGCCTCCCGACGATCCCCCTCACTCCCCACCCCCAAAGAGCTTGTGGGTCCCACAGGTTTACTGCAGCCTGGGCCACCATTATGCACCATTGTCTGTGCTGTTATATCATGTCCCTTCACATCTGCCCCAGCTTGGGCCAAGAGGAGCGTGAGAGGCAATCAAAGGAAGGCGGGAGTGTCCTGGAACCCCCGACCTTCTTAGCTGTGAGCCCCAGTACTCAGGAAGAAACCCCCACCCCTCATCCCTGGATCTGCCGTCCTGATGCTGTGTGCAGCTGGAACCTTGCAACCACCAGTTGTCACGCCAGGTGAAGAAGCCATCCTCTCTAGGGTGGAGGCAGTGCAAGACAGCGAGACCCTGGTGGACAGAGACGTGGCAGGTATCGGGTGGAAGTTCCAGCTGCTTGCAGAAGACATCATGGAAGAGGTGGAAGCTGTGGCAGATGAGCAGTGGGAACAGTGGTTCTCCCAAGAGCTGGAGGAGAAGACGGTGAAGGAGCAAGGCCAGGACAGGCCGGGAGGCCCGAGTGAGCACCAAGTGCTAGATGTCCTGAAGGCACTGGCCGCCCTGCAGGTGGAACTGAGCTCTGAGTGTGAGCAAAACCACAGGGCCTACCATCAGAGGAGGAAGCATCACTTGGCTTGGGGGAGTGCCATCATCCAGGGCATCCCTGGCTTCTGAGCCAAAACTGTATCCTTTCTGCTGCTCCTTTGGGTCCGCTGCTCATGAGAAGGAGGAGATGGGGCAGGAGCAGGAGGAGGGGGAGGGGCGAGGGCACAGGAAGGGCACTGGAGGCCCCTGAAAGAAATGTGGTCCTGGGCAATTGGCAAGCTCCAAAGGCCCAGCCGAGTAGGATCCGGGCAGGGCTACATATGTACACGTTGCAGCCATACCTTTGAGTGTCTCCTTCAGGCCTGCATCTGAGGAGGAGCAGCATCTGAGGCCTCCAAGTCAGGAATGACCAGAGATGGTACACCAGAGCAGCATCGGCACACAGTTATTGCTGTAAATGCGGGTGATCCTGGCATATAGCTGAGACATGTGAGTCATTCATATGCACACACACAACACACACACACATACATACACACGTACACACACACACACACACACACACACACACACAACCCCTTTGCTTTCAAACACGGATTGTCACAGGACTGCAAATCTGACCATGTAAGCAGTGACATGCCACTACCCAGCATACACAGGTCTGGAGGAGAACAGTAGTGGTCAGAAATAGCCCCTGCTTGGAGAATGCAGACCACCTCAGATGCACACCACAACAAGGGGCCCAGAGCCATGAGCGTGTCTGATGGTATGGCAAAGCCTGATGACATCAGTGGTGGCCAGGTAACAGGCAGTACCCAGCTCCTTGCAGATGCCTTTTCCAGTATCCTTGTTCCACCCCAGACTAGGACTGATGCTCCTGGCTCTTTTTGGCCTGGCATGTAGCTCCCTGAATGGCTTCTTGACCTAAAGCAGAATATTAGCCACCCTCAAGTTTCCGTCATGATCAGCAACCAAGATCAAGACTTTCTCCGCTACATGATAGACTTGAACGTCAGTGAGGGAGACTGAGGAAGGGTGGGTATGGGACCTGGTGGGGAGTGGGAGGATCCTGTTAGCCATGTTGCTGCACTGTGAGACTTTAGAGAGGCGTCGTGGAAGCTGTTAATGCCTGCCTGGGAGGCAAGCTGAGGCCCCTAGAAGTTTGCACCTTTTCCCTCCTCCCTATCCTGGCAGGTGCAGGTGCGGAACCATCTGCAGTCCCCCTGCAAGCTGGTCTTTTCCTTTCAGAACAACTCCTACTTCTTGAACACCATGATCATTAAGGAGTATTACCTTGACATCACTGGTAAAACGTGGCTCCCAGGGTGATGAATGTGGGTGTGCAAGCATGTAGATGCTCCACCTGTGGTGTCCACCCCAGTCTCCCCTGTCTTTCCCCAGGGTACAGGGCATGTCATTCCACTCCAGTCCACTGGTTCTAGGACTTTGAATGGGGATCCCCCAGCCACAGTCTAGACACCAGGAGCCTTAATTTTCTCAACTGGCTTTCAGACCACAATGGCCCAGAATCGAACAGGATTGCTGATGTGGGGTTGCTTTGGGCCTGCACAAAGTTGATGATTGATGGTGGAGTTCTTGGCTGCTCATGGGAAGGTTCGGGGCCTGGTCAGCCCTGGGTTGACCTTGCTCGGGTTGCCAGCAGCTCATCAGCAATGACGTGTGGGATGATCCCCTGAAGTACTACCTCAGGGAGGAAGGTTCTTCCATCAGAGATAACTGACAGAAACACATGTAGTGAGGGGGTCTGGAGGTAGGCCCTGAGGGACAGCCTTATCGTAGCCGGGACACTATCCTTTCCCAAATGGGATGCTCAGGCTCATGCAAGCTGGCTGCAGAGCCGGCATTTGGGTTATGCATGTAGCAGGTGACTTGCTGAGACTGGGGGCATGGGGGACTCGGTGTGTCTGTGAGTGAAGTAAGTCTCCCTCAAGTCAGCTATGGTTGCAGCTCGAGAGTCCTTGGTGATACCTAGGTGATACCCTATTCCTCTAGAGGCCTAGAGGAAGGGTGAATTAAGGGTCTGTGTCAGAATCATCCGTCCCTGGGTCCTGCCATCCTCCAGCCTCCTGCTGCTCACTGAGTTTGAGATTAACTGGGCCCTTCACTCCCGCCCCTTACCCTGCAATGGCCTATCATTGAAAGGGCATCCTCTCAGTGGTCCCAATGCACCTGTGTGCTGACTTTGGGATCTTGGGTGAATTTCCACATTCACCACTCAGATCTCACCACCACCACCACACATGCTGCGCTCGAAGTGGCTTCAGGCTGCCTTGGGAAAATCGGATGAATTTGGGAAGAGGTGGACAGGGAGCCCCAAAGGCAGGACATGATGCCGACTGACACCATCTCTGACATTGCTGGACATGGGCGTCTTCAGCTCCTGAAACACCTGCATTCCCTGTTTGCATTTGTGTCCCCATGCCAAGCATGTGTGTATACACACATGTGCTTGTGTTGGCTGTGTTTATGTGTGTGTTTTTGTGTATCCAGCCCAGGGCAGATGCAGAGATGAAGGCGACAGGAAAGGAGGTGCTGAGTAACCAGAAGAGGAGGCACGAGGCGTTCCCAGTCTGAAGGTGGTTTGTTCTGTATCTCTGCACTGACCCTGTCCAGGATGGGAATGAAGAAAGGATGGCCAGTGGTAACTCCCATCCATGGCTCCAGATATCTGCAATTAGACCAAACACAAAACACGCTCACCATTTCTACTGTGTTGTTGTGTGTGTTTGGACTGGGAAAAGGGATTCATGGTCTGAGGGTTCACTCAGGGCATATCAGGTGGGGTGGGACTTTGAAACCACTGCCTATGGATCCCTGAGTCTGGGGGAACACTGCTGGCCTGTTGAAATGGTGGATGTGGTTATGGCAAGACCCAGAATGGTGAGGAGGCTAAGATTGCCTGATGCACTGGAGACTTGTTCCACACATGTGAGAGGGAGAACTGGAAAGGTCCTGGGCCAGTGCTGCCCAGGAGCAGCCCTTCAGCCAGCACACTCCCTCCCTGAGGGTGGCACACACTGTGACACAAAACGGGAGACATGCTAAAGTAAGCTGTACCTGCAAACCCACAGGCATCCTAGGAGAGACAGGATGTGAGCGTGGCATGCCTCCAGGCACTTCCAGCCTGCCTCCCTGGCAGTGCAGAAAGGCGAGGAAATCACAGGTGGTTGTACGTGTTTGACCCTCTGCCCGGATGAGCCTATGAGGGAGGGAACGGAGTGAGTAAGGAGTAATTGCATGTCCCAAAGGACCTCAGGAGAGTGGGAGACAGGGAAGCCCCTGGGGGCAGTTCGGGGCCTGCTGGTTTTCAGGGTCCAGGGTCTAGGCAATAGCCGTCCTGCCAAAGATACCCCATGGTGCATGCTGAAAGTCCTGACGAGAATTCCTTCTTTCCTCTGGGGTCTTGCCACTGGCTTTGGGGGCCTGAGGGGCAAAAGTGTGCATCTGCATTTGAGAGAATTTGAGCAGTCTCGATGAAGCAAAATCTCTGATTTAGTCATAGGGGATCTGAAACCAGGTGACACTCAGAGGGAAGCTGCATTCCAGGTGACCGTCTTGGACACTCCTGGGCCCAACTTGGGGCTGGCTTCCTTGGCATGTGGGCTGTGTAGGCAAGCAGAGATGCGTGTCTGTAGGGAGTCCTACCTGGGCCTAATGAGAGCAACTGAAAGACAGTCTTGACATTTAGCAAATCACTGTGGCCTGGGTGGTTCAAGCCCTCTTGGTGCCTTTGAGCTAGAAAAGCTGCTTTCTGCCCAAAGGAGGCATGAGCTGTGGGCCCAGAAAAGGAAAGTTTTGCAGGGCATCATCTGTTCGGGGACTCCGTGTTCATGGGTACTGTTAAACAGAAGGGAGGACGTGTAGGGATGCCACCTTACCTTTATGGCCTCGGGTTCCAATCTTTGTATCTGAAGAGACCCTGTGTCCATGTGCACCTTTCTCACAACATTGGATAAGACCCAGGCCTATCACAGTCTCTTGGGGCTCTTGGAGGCTCTTTGGCCTTTTCCTGCTACATGGAGTTAGCACTTGGGGGCACATGTAGACAGGAGCACACAGAAAGCTACACGGAGAGAAAGAACAGAAGGCCTCACTCAGAATGTTGTTGGCCATAAAGGGTTGTAGGCTAGCAAGAGGGACACAACATTGACAAGGAATGACCTAGATAGGTGCACACCGAGAGAGAGCTTCTCCGAGTCACCTGAGCCCAAAGGTCCTTGTTTTCTGTCCCCACATGGATCAGACCAATGTGACTGGTACTGTGAAGCTGTCCAAGGTGATGGGAGAATGCAGAACGCAAGCGCATGTCATACAGCTGTTCATGGCGAGTGCTTCCAACCCGCTCTCTGCTCTGCAGGTCAGTCCGTGTCACTAGCAAATGCCAAGATTTTGTAACCTTTGAGGATAAGTCACAGAGTTAGATGGAGAAGGCAATGGTACCCCACTCCAGTACTCTTGCCTGGCAATTCCCATAGACAGAGGAGCCTGAGAGGCTGCAGTCCTATGCAGGGGTCGCGAAGAGTCGGACATGATTAAGCGACTTCCCTCTCACTTTTCACTTTCATGCATTGGAGAAGGAAATGGCAACCCACTCCAGTGTTCTTGCCTGGAGAATCCCCAGGACGGGGGAGCCTGGTGGGCTGCCATCTATGGGGTCACATAGACTCAGACTTGACTGAAGTGACTTAGCAGCCGTAGCAGCACAGAGTTAGAAGTGCAAGGTGACATGATTAATTAACAAGTGAAAGGAAACAACCAGGACAAAGAAAGTTACTTTTTCGTTGTGAGTACAAAGGTGCTTACCAAAATTCATATTCCTAGAGAAGAAAGCTTGTAATTCTGCACGTGTGCAAGTTTCCTCTCAGGGATGTTACTGTGTACACGTACATGTGTGTGCTCACATGCGCATAGAAGTCCCTGCCAGTGTGCTTGTGAGTATGAGCTTCCAGAATTGACCTAGCCAGGTGATGGAAGTTGGATAGCAAAAACATGAAGATCTTAGAGAAAGGTACATAAACTCTGGCCAGCAGAAGCACTGAAGCCAGGGATTCGATCCCCTTTATCTCACTGAGCAAACACGTTCTAAGTGGGATCACAGGGGTGCACCCAGGATGTGTGGCAGAAAGT
Source organism: Bos taurus (assembly GCF_002263795.3). NCBI lineage: Eukaryota > Metazoa > Chordata > Mammalia > Artiodactyla > Bovidae > Bos > Bos taurus. Next base: position 29,267,720 of record NC_082638.1, read on the forward strand.
AGTGGCAGGAAAAAAGAGCCCGGGGAGTGTGCAGAGAAAAGTCCACTACATCTGCAGTTTGTGAAAAGCAGAAAATGTACCAGGAAGGAGAAACTGTACTTAATTAATTGAGATATCTAGCTAAGGAGATTTCCAGCCAAACAGCCAAAAGTGCTTCCTGATTTCTTCTTGCTGCCTATAGTAAAATATAAAGGGAAATTAAAAAAAATATATATTTAAGAGAAAGACTATTAAAAAATAAGACAAAACTTCCTGAATTGGAAATTTTCTAGTCTTTTAACATGACAGAGGATGCTAAAATTAATGGCTCTCAAGCAAGGTTCTATCCAGGGCATTGAGATAAGGTGGTCTAAATATAACATTTTATAGCACCTATACATCAATTCTTATTCCTTTATTTATTTTTAATAAAGGTGGTCTAAAGATGAGTGTGACTGTAAAATTCTTTGTTAAGCCTCAGAAAGCTGGAAGGGGATGCTTCATGGCATTATTTAGGCAGGCCAATGCCCTCCAAAGAGTTTAGGGGTGTCACTCAGAGATCATTTCAGTCACACAATAAGACTTCTACCAGGTTTCAGGGTGTTATCCCTCAGCTATCTCAGCAGAAAACCAAGACAGACTAGGCCTTATTATGAAGACATGTGTGATGGTGGCTTTGGAGTGGGGTGCTTTGCCATGAAAACCAGTAAGACTATCAGGAGACACACCAAGTTTTTAAAATAACATATTTAAGTTCAGATTGGACTGAAAGGACCAGCAATAGTACAAAATAAGAGACCTGTGGACTTCTACCTTCGACAAGCAGAAAGTAGGCTAGGGAGACTGTTTCACTGTAACCATATACTATCCACCTTTCATGCAATGGAATCATGTCAGAGGGCAGAATTAAAAATTCAGAGACTGAAGCCTAGGAAGTTTCCAGGCCTTAAATCCTAATCAAAGGACTGCCAACAAGAACCTGTGGGATTTCAGAACTGCTACTGTTGACTCCTATCTCCCCTCCCCTTTCTGGAACAGGAGTGTCTATGAAGGTTATCTATGCCTGACCCAGCACTGTATGTTGGCTGTGAAATGAGCAGATCAACTCATCTCTTTTGCTCACAGATCATCAGGTCTACAGGAACTACACTTTTATAATTTGAACTGATGTGTTAGAGATGACTTGAGAGTCTCATGGACTGCAAGGAGATCAGACCAGTCAATCCTAAAGTAAAGCATTCCTGCATATTCATTGGAAGGACTGATGCTGAAGCTGCAGCTCCAATACTTTAGCTACCTGATGCGAAGAAGTGACGCATTGGAAAAGTCCCTGACGTGGGAAAGATTGAAGGCCGGAGAAGGGGACGGCAGAGGATGAGATGGTTGGATGGCATCACCAACTCAATGGACTTGAGTTGGAGCACGCCTCTGGAGTTGATGGTGGACAGGAAACCCTGGCGTGCGGCAGTCCATCGGGTCGCAAAGAGTAGCACACAACTGAGTGACTGAACACTTGAGATAGTGCCCAAGTGCACCCTGGTCCATATCTTGACCTGACTTAGATGACAAGGTCCTGAACTTCAAGTTAATGCTATAATGGATAAATTATTTGAAAGCATTTGCAGGAAAATGCATTTTGGACATACAAGTATGTAAACAATTTGTGGCCATGGGTTTTAAAGTATGTCCACAAGTCCTTTCCTTCAAGGGTGGACCTTATACTCCCCTTTACATGTTGGCTGGACTTAGTGGCTCATTTCTAATGTTAGAATATTGTAGAAATGAAAATGAAGTGTCTGACTATGCCTTTGTAGGTCATAAAAGGCACTGCAGCCTCCTTGCTCATCCTCTTGGATCACTCACTCTAGAAGCCAGCTTAGTCATATCTTGAGAACACTCAGGTAGCCCAGGGGCCCATGTGAAAGAACTGAGGCTTTCCCCCAATAGCCAGCAAGGAAACTGGTTTCAACAGCTATGTGAGTAAGCCATCTTGGAAGGAAATCCACCAGCCCATGTCAAGGCTTCAGATGACAAAAATCTCATGAAAACCTGAGCCAGAACACTCAACTGAATTACTCCTGGATTCCCAACTTTCAGCAGCAGTATGAGATAATATTGTTTTAAGCTGTTGCTTTGGGATAATTTGTTATGCAGCAGTAGTTCATTAACACACTGCCAACTTTGGTTCATGTCTTTATACTGGGGCGCCTGTCCATTTAGTCTAATCTAAGCTAGATTCTGCTACTTCAGTTTAGAAAACATACTTCACCCTTGATCTGACCACCCTCAGATCAGATCAAATTCTTTATCACTCACTTCAATATCTTATCAGTCTTGCCTAGCCTCAGCAATGATCCTCTCAGTTGAGCCAGAATCCACCGGCACACTTATGGTCGTCTTAATAAGTTTCCATCCACTGACACCCACTCTGTTGTTGTTCATTGCTTTTCAGTCTCCCAGTCTCTCTTTGCTATCACATGGACCCACCCTGTTCCTTAGCTATAAATCCCAGCTGTGTCCCTGCTGGAGTCAGACTTAAAATCAATCTCTCTCCCGTATTATAAGACCTCAGCTGTAGTACTCTTACCTTGAATAACGTTTTTCTTACCACCTTTAGGAAGCGTTATGCATCATTTTTTTAACTTTTCCAGGTTCTGTTAGTAGGGATTATTCTCAAAGGAATAGTTTTATACTTTTACTTTTTATACTATATTCCTTTGGGGAGCAAATTTCTAGAATGAAAACATTTCGTGTTTTTACCGTACAAACAGAAAATATCTTTTTAAATACATTTATATATCTTTAAAAAATGTAGTAATCTGAAAAGGATGTGTATATAGACATGCCAGTGTATATACACACATACCCTCAGACCTCCAAGGAAAACTTAATTCTCAGTAAACTATAAATTAAAACATTCAGCCTGCAGGTAGTGAAATTTTTGTAATTAATGTGCCAAAAATCATAGAGAATGAAATTTTAATTTTAAAAATGTATACATAAAACCATCTGGGATTCAGACAAAATAGGTTATTTAAATAAAGTTAGGTCAAGCCCTAAACCATCTAGTTAAAGAAAAAAAAAGAGAGAGAGAGAAAGAAAAGAAATAGCCTCATGTTATAACCTATAATGAAAAATAACCTAAAAAATAGATATATTTATGCATAATTAAATCACTCTGATATACATCTGAAACACAACATTGTAAATCAAATATATTTCCATAAAATTTGTAAAGAAAGCTTTTAAAGTATATGATTATAAAGAAAAAATCCTAAACAAAGTAGAAGGTATATATGAATGGAAACAAAAATAGAAAACAACAAAAATAAAACTTGCTGGGATAATAAAACAAGAGCTGCTTCTTAAAAAAAAAAAAATCAGAAACATTGATACAACTATAGCCAATCTAATAAGGGGAAGAGGAGGTTAATTCCAATACTAGAAATGACACATGGAATGGGATTCTGAGACGGTAATATTCAACCCTGAGTGGAATTACTTTTGCTTCAGGAAAGGTCAAGTCAAACCAAAACCTGGGAAAAGAAAGGGAAGGAAAGAAAGAGAAAGACGGCCATGGGAAGAAAGGAAGAAAAGGAAAGTAAGGGAGAAAGAAAGAAAAGTAAATGTCTCAACAGATGTTGTAAATATCCAATGAAACAATTCTCTTTAAAATCTAAAAAGAGAAACAGAAATTCATTAAGCCATATCCTCACTGCCTTTGATAGTACTAAGAACCAGAAAACCCATTTACACATCGCTGTTTCGAATTTCTGGACAACACAATAAGATTATTTAAAAAAAAGAAACAAACAAAAAAATGCTATGCTATTTGTAAAAAGATGGACAGCAGAAATAATTTTTAAAAAAACATTTTATTTTTATAAATAGTAATTTTACTGACAATGTTTTGGCAACATTAATAAAACAATAAATTTTACCTGAACGAACAAGCAAAGTAGACAAGGAAATTCACCAAAGGCAAAGCAAAATAGTCATCTTGACAGATATTCAATACATTTGTAAAAAAACACAAAGTGTCATTGCTTGAAAAAAATAGAGAGGTATCAATAGAAAAAGAGAGGAAGCTCCTGAAAGAACTCAACTCAGTATTAACTATCTTTGTTCTGCAGGCACAGAAACTTGCTCAAGTTAATTTTACGAAGCAAAGCCCTGATGTTATTATCTCTTTTCAGGTTTTGTGTGTATGTGTGTCTGTGTGTGAAAATCTAGGAAGTTTAGGCTGGACAGGGAAGAAGAGTGTAGAGACTTAAAGTGCCTTTAAGGAGGAGAAGGAAAAGGAGGGGCATGAGGATTTCATTGTGTGATTTGAACAGCATTGGTGAAGCTCAAACAAGGGATGTAGCAAGCCATGCTGGCCTAGGGGAAGAGCATTTCCAGAAGAAGAGAATTTGCAAAGTCTTTGGATTGGGAAGAAATGGAATTTGCTTAGGGAAAGCAAGGCCAGTGTTGTCAAACACTGGGCAGCAGTGGGGAAAACAGTAGAGTAGAATGACAGAGAATGGAAGAGAGGAAGTAGTCAGGGACCATATCACTGGAAACTTTTCATTTGGCAGTAAATCAACTTGTACTCCTTAGGAGCATACTACAGAGCAAACAACAGTAACAGTGTTGATAATCCTAAGCAACAATAAAAACATATAAATAAAACATTTCATATTTTTACAATAGAAATAGAATAAAGGAGATAAGAATGCAATAGTCTGCACATTTATACATAGTTTTCACCTGAGACCAGAAGACACACACACACACACACACACACACACACACACACACACACACACTCTTTATACACCTAAAAGCAGTTTAAGCTGACACTTAGCAAAGTGCTTTGGCCCAAGCAAACTAACTGGAAAGGCCTAGTAAAATATTCAAAGTGCAAACCAATCAATCAAGCATTGAGTAAATAAATACAATTTACTTGTGTTTGAATTCACACTCAGGAAATTACCTAAAATGGAGACAAGAGACTCACTACAGCTTAGTCATCTGTAGTCCTTCCACTTTTGTTCTGAGAGGGATGGTAACCCCTTGGTGATGATCACTTTCTAGCATTTGTGAAAGCTTAGAGGATTTAAATGAATTGTGGAGGTGGGTCGGGGCAGGGGGGAAAGAGTGGGGAGAGACAAAGAGGAGGAGAAAGGAAGAGGAAACAGAGAGATTTCTCCTGGCATAGGTCTACAGCCAAGATTCCAGGTTCCTTGAATGGTGCACAGAGATTTTATGTATCTGTGCCAGAAGTGGAGAAGGTATGGCATTCAACTCCAGGAGGAGACTCAACTCCAGGAACCCACAGAGGAAGCCAAGTGTGCTGAAACACAGGAACCAATACTTAGAGGGTACACCACAGGTCTGTGAAAGAGCCCTTGGAGATCACACAAAAAAAGGTTTCCACAAGTATAATCACAGACTAGGTAGTTGGATACAGTAGAGGAAGGATGATAACTCTATGACCTGATAATTACTGAAATAAATGAGAAAATTCCTGCACATCAGACTGTGTCAAGTAAGACAGAAACCAAGTATTAGTTTGATAAAATGGGAAATTAAACAAAGAATTAGCTGTTAACTTTAATACATTCATGCCCAAGGCAAGATAAGATACAAAACTGAAATTGTCACATGTTTAAACTATGGTAAGACACATGTAACTGGAAAATGTAAGGAAAAGTTCTATAGAGGCTTTAATCACCTTTGTATCCACTACATTTACTATTCTCAGATAACTCCTTTGTAGCTTAAGGGAAAGAGAACTAAATTTAGCTCAATTCATAAACTGAAAAGGTTCCCTGTGTTTGATCCTTTTCAGTTAAAACTATGGGTCCAGTACAAATCAAACTGTATGTCAAGGCTTTTTTCTTGGGGAATCTTAACTTGCTTTACTACTGTGATGGAGACTGATAGGGCTACTTCACTTTGACTAAAGGCCAGCCAAATGGGAAAGGAGATGGAATGAATCAAATTCCCCTTTTGATCACTCAACAGGAGGTCCACAGGCACCAGGCCTCATTCTATTAGCTGTCTCTGCTTCTCCAACTGCAGTCAATGATACACAGGTCCTGCTTGATCCTTGCAGGTGCCTCTCACCTAACAGGCATTTTAATGGTTGGCTTCCTTGAGATGTCTCTGGGCTAGGTAAAGACACTCTCAGACAGTGTTCCTTCTGCCTTGGCTCCATGCCTGGAGTGCATGCATGCCTCTTCCTCAACTGGGACAAGAAGCCACAGCTCTCCACTAACTAAATCCCGTGTCTGGTCCAAACTCACATCATAGTTTCTCCATCAACTTCTCCACATCAGGCTTTCGGAACCATTTTATCTTAGAACAGCACAACAGAGGCACTGCACAGAGTTCACCAGCACACAGGACCATACCATAACAAAGCCATTCCAATCTGGCTATATAGTTAATACTGAGATCTTCAAGGCATGAAAAGAGTTGAAATTTTCATTGCTAAACACTCTACAGATTACATGTATAGTGAAGAAGGCAATGACACCCCACTCCAGTACTCTTGCAGGAAAAATCCTACGGATGGAGGAGCCTGGTGGGCTGAAGTCCATGGGGTTGCTAAGAGTTGGGCACGACTGAGTGACTTCACATTCACTTTACATTTTTATACATTGGAAAAGGAAATGGCAACCCGCTCCAGTGTTCTTGCCTGGAGAATAACAGGGACAGGGTAGCCTGGTGGGCTGCTGTCTATGGGGTCGCACAGAGTCGAACATGACTGAAGCAACTTAGCAGCAGCAGTAGCAGCAGCAGCAGAGCTTTCGAACTTGCAAATAGCATGAAATACCAAAATACATTGTTACTTTTCCTTTCTCCACCTCTCTCGTTCTCTCTCTCACACACTCACACACACACACACACACGCACACATAATTTTTACATGTTAAAATACTTATATGAAAAACAGGTACTATATTTTTAAATAACATCTCAATATTTAAACAAAGGTGTACTTCATGTATTTAAAATAAAAACACATAAATTACACATTGGTTTCCCTATATTTGATATTATTGAATAATTCTATAATTTGAATTTTTTGTTTTTAATGGGGTTTTTAACTTTGACTGAAATACTTGCTTCAGACTTATTGAAAGTAGAATTAATGTTTTTTTTTTTTTTTTTGACCTCCTACTTTTAGATTTGGGGTGATGGTTCAGAATCAGATGTGTTCACAGTAATGGATGCCACTTCCACCAATCTTGTTGAAGGGGTTCCAGTGATACCTGTATAAAAACTCTTGTTTCAGGAGGTAATCCTTCTAGATGCTGAGGCTTCTTATATATTTGATGACACTGGGTCCTGTGCTGTCTTTTCTCTTTAAAAGTTAAAAAGTGTAGCCGACATTTGGAACACTGATGAAAACTTTTCCCAGTGCTGTCTATAATGACATATGTATGGTGTTGCAGTTTTAAAAATTTGGAGACAAAACGGGCAAAGTAAACTCTTAATGTTACCATGGTATGCTCTGAAATGTGCATCCACATCTGCAAAGAATGATGATCTGTAACTGCAAACCTGGCATGCATAGGGCATGTCTCCAGGCTTATGATTATCTTTCATGTGCTGTTAGAGATCCCGATCTGTCTCAAAGGACAATTCACAGATTTTACAGACTGCAGAGGGCTCCTGGGAAGTATGGACACTTTCAATGTGACACTGCAGCTGGAAGGGAGTAGGAAACTGGCAGTTGCAGTGCTGGCAGGTGGTGTGGTATTTCCAGCTGTCACCTCTCTGCCTCTCAAGCTCCAAATGGTGCTTCATGTGATTCATAAACTTGACATTTTTTAGAACTTTCAAGCAGCTGAGGCATTTAAAGGCTGTGTGAGTTTGCGGTTCTGGCTGCCTATCTCCTATATGCTGTCCATAGTAGAAGTCACAGAGTAACACAATCAGATTGCCTTCTGTGGGATCAACAATCTTGTTTTGACTTGCTACACTTGGAAAGTCAGTTTTTGTCAGTCCATTTTACCCTAAAGCACTTATAGGCTTGCAATGGACATTGTCCTTTGGAAAATGTGTTGGACAAGATTCTCCATTCTGAACATGGCTTAATGAGGTATGAACACTGTCTGGTGTGCTTTGCTGAGTAGTCACTGTTTGAAAAATACCTGGAGGGGACAAAGCTAAAGAATGTTCTCCTATAATTCCATCACTGAGTTTAGGCCTTTTGGGATTTATTGCTATTTGTTTCAGAAGTGGAAAGTCACTTTGATATATGAGCAATTTTATCCATAGCTCCTGCAGTAACTGCTGTTTCTACTGGATGCTGCAATGAACTTGTGAAGGTAATCAAAGGAGAACATAACTCTGAAAAGCTATTAGGCACTATTTGTGGTGAAATATTTTTATAGTCCGCTTTGGACAAAGGCTCAATAATAATAGGACTATATGTTGATCTTGATTCAGAGACAGAAAGTGGCAAGACAGTCTTTGCTTCTGATGCAGGAGTCACATGACTAACACACTGTAATTTCTGAGCATTATCTTTTCTGAAGTGAACATACTTTTTTCTCCTTGAACAAGAACCTGGGGTAACTCTGTTCAGTATGTTTGAAACAACTGGTTTTGAATTTGAGGTCATCCCCACAAAGATCACATCAGCATCTTCATTTACATGTTCCACTCCAAACAAGATCAGTTCAGCATCTTCATCATCTACTTGTTTGGTTTCTCCCTCGCTTTTCTGTGGTTCTGGCTCTTGTTCTTTTTCACATACATGGTCGTTCCATATTTTAAGTACTTTTTTTCTTTTATTCTTGGAGGATGTGGCCACAAGTCCCAGTGCTTCCTTTAAATAAACTTCCACCTAAGTATAAATATATTACATATTAGCTAAGTACAGAACAATGTGCTATTTGTTTATCTCCAAAACTCTAGGGGAGTTATAAACACCCTTATCTTACACATAAGGACAGTTAGCATCAAAGAGACTAAATGGCAGCTGAAAAACCTATGACTACAAGTCTACATGACTCGAGAATCATAGCTTTGTCCCATGTTGATTTTAATCTTTTCTATTTAAAAAAAGAAAGAAAGAAAGAAAAAAAAACACCACTGATCATTAGGTCAAATCACATGTAAAAGACAAATCTTTTTACAAAAGCACTATTTTACACTGTTTAGAAACATGGACTTTGGAGTCAAAGAAGATTATACTGGAATTCTAAGTTAACCACACACCAGCTGCATCTTTTTTGGCAAATTTATAATTTTTAAATGTGTTTCCGTATCTTAAAGACAAACAAGCTTATTTCCAAGACTTAAGGTTAACAGCTCTTTTTTAAAAGCATCAGCTATTCAATGGCATCTTGCTTTGTAGGAAAATTGAAAAAAAAACTTATTTTAAATGCACATTACAACTGGTTCACAAATACTAATTTCATAAATATTAATACAGAAAATAGGGCACAAATTCAAAGTATATAGTATCTCTACATAGTTAACAAACAGCATAATTCGATGTCAAGCACTTAACACAGGCCTAGGAAATTGAGAATGAACTCTCTTGATAATCTCACCTCAAATCCACACTGATGCATCCTAAATTTCTCCCTCTAACCCTGACTAAACTTAAATCCAACAATGTTTTATCCTTCACTCCACATGTCTCTTCCCTATATAGCAGGCAAAATGAGGTCAGTATTTCTCTAATACCAAGATAAGACAGAGACATCACACACAGACACACAACCAATGTCCCTTATGAATACAGATGCAAGAGTCCTCAACAAAATACTGGCAAAAAAAAAACCCTAACAACATATAAAAAAGGCTATATGACATGATCACGTGGGATTTATGGAGGTGTGCAAAGTTGGTTCATTATATGAAAGTCAATCGACATTATGCCATTTTAATACAATAAAGGAGAAAAAACATATCTGCCTGCCGAAAAAGCATTTCCCTGAGTCTAGCACCTAATAGGGGTTAAAAACACATAATAACTAAGAACAGAAGAGCACTTTCTCAATCAAAGGGTACCTGTAAAAGACCCACAGCTAACATCATACTTAATAATGAAAAACTGAGAGCTTTCCCCCTAAGAATGGGAACAACACAAGGAAGTCTATCCCACACTTTGGCTCAATATTATACTGGCAGTTCTATAACCAGAGCAATCAGTTAAGAAAAGGAATTATTGTTTTTGTTGTTTAAAAAAAAAAAAAAAAGCCTTCAGAATGGAAAGGAAAAAGTCAAAGTATATTGGAGATAACATACTTTTATATATAGAAAATCCTGAAGAAACCACAAGTACGAGAAGTAATAAAAACCTTGCAGAATACAAGATAAATATTTTAAAAATCAAGCAGATTTCTATACAATATCAACAAAAGTTTTGAAAATGAAATTAAGTAAACACTTGACTGTACACTAGCATTAAAAAGAATACTTAGGATGTCAGAAAGAGAAAGACAAATATCATATGGTATCACTTATATGTGGACTCCAAAATATGATACAAACGAACTTATCTATGAAACAGAAACAGACTGAGAGACATAGAGAGGAGACTATGTGATTACCAAGAGGGGAAGGGTGGGGGAGGCATAGATTGGGAGCTGGTGATGAGCAGATGCAAACTATAATGTTAATATATAGAATAGATAAACAAGATCCTACTGTATAGCACAAGGAAATATATACATAGTTTGTGATAAATAATAATGGAAAAGGATATGGAAAATATTGTGTGTGCATGTGTGCGTGTTTACATATGAATGAAAGGAAAGGTAAAAGGAAAGAAAGGAAAGGACAATTCTTGGCAAGCAGGTACAGAAAGTAGATCCTTGTGTGTTATGGATAGATTTTAAAATGGTGCAACTGCTACAGAAAACAGTATAAAGGCTCCTCAGTAAACTAAAAATAGAACTACCACACGATTCAGCAATTCCACTTCTGGATGTAAATTCAACAGAAGTTAACATGGGGTCTTGAGATATTTGCACAGCCATGCTCAAAGCAGTGCTAATCACAACATCTAAGGGTTGGAAGTATCTAAACATCCATCAAATGTGATATATACATACAATGGAATATTATTTATCCATATAAAGGAAATTTTGCCACATGCCACAACATGCATGATTCTTTAAGACATCACCTAGAGGAGAACATAGGCAAAACACTCTCCGACATACATCACAGCAGGATCCTCTATGACCCACATCCCAGAATATTGGAAATCAAAGCAAAAATAAACAAATGGGACCTAATTAAACTTAAATGCTTCTGCACAACAAAGGAAACTATAAGCAAGGTGAAAAGACAGCCTTCAGAAGGGGAGAAAATAATAGCAGATGAAGCAACTGACAAATAACTAATCTCAAAAATATACAAGCAACACCTACAGCTCAATTCCAGAAAAATAAATGACCCAATCAAAAAATGGGCCAAAGAACTAAATAGACATTTCTTCAAAGAAGACATACAGATGGCTAAAAACACATGAAAAGATGCTCAACATCACTCATTATCAGAGAAAGGCAAATCAAAACCACTATGAGGTACCTTTTCACACAAGTCAGAATGGCTGTCATCCAAGTCTACAAGGAATAAATGCTGGGGAGTGTGTGGAGAAAAGGGAACTCTCTTACACTGTTGGTGGGAATGCAAACAAGTACAGCCACTATGGAGAAGAGTGGGGAGATACCTTAAAAAACTGGAAAAAGAAATGCCATATGGCCTAGCAATCTCACTGCTGGGCATACACACTGAGGAAACCAGAATTGAAAGAGACAAATGTACCCCAATGCTCATTGCAACAGTATTTCTAATAGCCAGGCCATGGAAGCAACCTAAATGTCCATCAGCAGATGAATGGATAAGAAAGCTGTGGTATATATACACAATGGAGTATTAAAAAGAATACATTTGCACCAGTTCTAATGAGGTGGGTGAAACTGGAGCCTATTATACAGAGTGAAGTAAGCCAGAAAGAAAAAGCACCAATACAGTATACTAACACATATATATGGGATTTCAAAAGATGTAACCATAACCCTGTATATGAGACAGCAAAAGAGACAAAGATGTATAGAACAGTCTTTTGGACTCTGTGGGAGAGGAAGAGGGTGGGATGATTTGGGAGAATGGCATTGAAACATGTATAATATCATATATGAAACAAGTCGCCAGTCCAGGTTCGATGCATGATACTGGATACTTGGGGCTGGTGCATTGGGACGACCCAGAGGGATGGTATGGGGAAGGAGGAGGGAGGAGAGTTCAGGATTGGGAACACATGTATACCTGTGGCGGATTCATTTTGATATATGGCAAAATCAATACATTATTGTTAAGTTAAAAAATAAAATAAAAAATAAATTCACTTAAAAAGTAAATAAAGACATCCAGCCAAAGGAATTAAGCCAGTCATAAAAAAAGACAAATACTATACGTTTCCACTTATATGAAATATAACATAGTCAAGCAATAGAAAGGAAGAAAGTAGAATGATGGAGTCCAGGATCTAGGGAAACAGGGAAGAAAAGAGGAGTTGTTGTTTAATGGGACAGGTGATGGGTATAGCGTTTCAATTTTGCAAGATGAAAAGGTGTAAAGATATGTTTCATAACAATATGATAATTAATTCCATGGTAGTTCAGAAGTTAGGACTCCACGCTTTCCTATCAGGGGCCTGGGTATGGTTCTCAACCAGGAAACTGTCATTCAAGCTGCATAGCACAGCGAAAACAATGACAACAACAACAAAACAACACTGTGACTGTATGTGTGTGTGTGTGTGTGTGTGTGTGTGTGTGTGTGTGTATTAGTTGCTCAGTCATGTATGAGTCTTTGCTTTCGCATGGACTGTAGCCCATCAGGCTCCTTTGTCCATGGGGTTCTCCAGGCAAGAATACTGGAGTGGGTTGCCATTTCTGCCTCCAAAAAGGCTGATGAAAGTATGTGAAATACTTAGCATGTAAAAATGGTTAAAATGGTAAAAATTTAAGTTAGATTTTTTTTACAACAATTAAAAACATTTAACAACCAGGAAAAGAATTTGAATAGACATTTCACCAAAAATACTGCTTAACATGTTTGAAAGTGAAAGAAATTAAGTCGTTCAGTCGTGTCTGAGTCTTTGCGACCCCATGGACTGTCGCCTATCAGGCTCCTCCATCCATGGGATTTTCCAGGCAAGAGTGCTGGGGTGGATTGTCATTTCCTTCTCCAGGGGATCTTCCTGGCCCAGGAATCGAACCCAGGTCTCCTGCATTGCAGGCACACACTTTACCTTCTGAGCCACCAGGGAAGCCCTTAGCAAAATGTAAATCAGTTTCATTGAAATACTACTTCACACACATTAGCTTGGCTATAATCAAAACCAGGAAAAATAACAAGTGCGGCAGAGGATGTGGAGAAAATGAATCTTCATATATTGCTGAAAAGATGTTGAAAATATACTGCTAAAATATATTGTTGAAAATATATTGCTGTAAAATTGTACAACCACTTTGGTTTGTCAGTACCTCAAAAATTAAATATATAGTAGCCATATGATCCAGAAATTCACTCTTTTGTATATATCAAAAAAATAAAAAATCCCTGAAACTATTAAGTCCATTCAAAAACAGTGTTCCCAACAACATTACTCAAAAGAGCCACAAAGAATACACCATCCAAATATTATCTATTAATTGATGAATGGATAAAAAACCTGTGGTATTTGTTCACAATGGAGTTCATGTAAGCCGTATACCATATTGATATACCATATCCAGCCATAAAAAAAAAAAAAGCATTGCTATACAGCCAAGAAATGGATGAATCTTGAAAATACACAAACTTGGGGACTTCTCTGGAAATCCAGTGTTTAAGACTATGCACAGGTTCCATCCCTGGGCAGGGAACTAAGATGCCACATGCCACATAGATAAATAAGTAAATATTTCAAAAAAAATATGACATATGAATAAAGCCAGACACAGAGGTCACACATTGTATGTGGGAGAATGTAGGTAGAAAAGAAGCAGGAAAGAGAAGCATTCTGTAATGCAAATGAAACATTTTTTTTTTTTTTTAGGGAGGAGGAAATGCACTGCTCTGATAAAGGCTGTCAATAAATTAAATAAAATAACAACTAAAAATTGACCATTGAGTTAAACATTTGGAATTCACTGTTGATCTTGACAAGAGTGAATTTAAAGGAAAATGAGAGACCTGGAGATAACAAATTCTACAAACAACTCTGCAGAAGTCTACCATAAGCAAATATGAAATAAAAAAAGCATAGGCAGGACATGTCACCAAAAGACAGATTTTTAATGAGAGGTAACATTATAGTCATTCTGTTTGCTGATGGGAACTATCCAGAGAAACAGAAAACTTAATCCAGGACAAAGAAGAGACTTGCTAGAATATCACTGAATAAACAAGAATTGAGGTGGCAAGAATACACAGAAGAACTGTACAAAAACAGATCTTCATGACCCAGATAATAAAGATGGTGTGATCACTGACCAAGAGCCAGATATCCTGGAATGTGAAATGAAGTGGGCCGTAGAAAGCATCACTATGAGAACAGCTAGAGGAGGTGATGGAATTCCATTTGAGCTATTTCAAATCCTGAAAGATGATGCTGTGAAAGGTTGCACTCAATATGCCAGCAAGTTTGGAAAACTCAGCAGTTGGCCAAAGGACTGGAAAAGGTCAGTTTTCATTCCAATTCCAAAGAAAGGCAATGCTAAAGAATGCTCAAACTACCGCACAATTACTCATCTCACATGCTAGTAAAGTAATGCTCAAAATTCTTCAAGTCAGGGTTCAGTAATATGTGAACCGTGAACTTCCTGATGTTCAAGCGGGTTTTAGAAAAGGCAGAGGAGCCAGAGATCTAGTTGGCAACATACACTGGATCATGAAAAAAAACAAACAAAAGAGTTCCAGAAAAAAAAAAAAAAACATTTATTTCTACTTTACTATGTCAAAGCCTTTGACTGTGTGGATCACAATAAACTGTAAAGTTCCGAAAGCGATGGGAATACCAGACCACCTGACCTGCCTCTTGAAAAATCTGTATGCAGGTCAGGAAGCAACAGTTAGAACTCGTCATGGAACAACAGACTGGTTCCAAATAGCAAAAGGAGTGAGTCAAGGCTGTATATTGTTACCCTGCTTATTTAACTTCTATGCAGTGTATATCATGAGAAACTCTGGACTGGAAGAAGCAAAAGCTGGAATCAAGATTGCAGGGAGAATTATCAATAACCTCAGATATGCAGATGATACCACCCTTATGGCAGAAAGTGAAGAGGAGCTAAAAAGCCTCTTGGTGCAAGTGAAAGTGGAGAGTGAAAAAGTTGACTTAAAGCTCAACATTCAGAAAATGAAGATGATGGCATCCAGTCCCATGTACTTCATGGGAAATAGATGGGGAAACAGTGGAAACAGTGTCAGACTTTATTTTGGGGGGATGCAAAAGCACTGCAGATGGTGACTGCAGCCATGAAATTAAAAGACGCTTACTCCTTGGAAGGAATGTTATGTCCAACCTAGATAGCATATAGAGACATTACTTTGCTAACAAAGGTTCATCTAGTCAAGGCTATGGTTTTTCCTGTGGTTGTGTATGGATGTGGGAGTTGGACTGTGAAGAAGGCTGAGCACTGAAGAATTGATGCTTTTGAACTGTGGTGTTGGAGAAGACTCTTGAGAGTCCCTTGGACTGCAAGGAGATCCAACCAGTCCATTCTGAAGATGAGTCCTGGGATTTCTTTGGAAGGAATGATGCTAAAGTTGAAACTCCAGTACTTTGGCCACCTCACGTGAAGAGTTGACTCATTGGAAAAGACTCTGATGCTGGGAGGGATTGGGGGCAGGAGAAGAAGGGAACGACAGAGGATGAGATGGCTGGATGGCATCACTGACTCCATGAACGTGAGTCTGAGTAAATTCTGGGAGTTGGTGATGGACAGGGAGGCCTGGAGTACTGCTATTCATGGGGTCACAAAGAGTTGGACACGACTGAGCGATCGAATTGAATTGACCCTTAGAAAATGGCCAGGTGTGGCATGCCAACAAACAAACAAACAAACGGGTGAAAACCACATGTAAGGAAGGAAACATCAACAGGTAAATACTTAGTCAATGCTTAGAAAGAAGCCTCTGGAAATGTGCCTCATTTGCTCTATTATCAGTCAATTGAAAACTTAAACTGCAAGGCAATATCACTAATAAGAAACCAAAAAGGTCATTATCCAAAAGTCTACAGACAAGAAAGAGTAGATCAATGTTAGTAAAGGGGAACTCTGTATGCCATTAGTGGGAGGAAAGTGGTCAGAGACTTTATAAGCATGGCTGCCAAAGTGCCTAGGAATCACAAAATGACATAGAGAATGTCATATGTCAGCTCGACTCCCAGAGTATTTGAGCAATCAACAGATTGTGAAAAACACACACAACACCACCACCTCCACAAACATACCCTGGAGCAGCAGTCACAATGCCCAAGAGATGAAAGGAAAGAGAATCGCTGGCTGCAAATTAAAAGAGAAACATATGGGACATAGAGACACAATAAATATGAGTCTGACATTATGAAAATGCAAAAAAAAAAAAAAAAAAAACAAAAACATTTGCAGGAATATGCAGAAATCTAGGGCGAATCACAGAAAGTAAAGAAAGGCAGATTAAAGAGATATTATAACATATGCCTTCCAGAAGGGATTAAAAAACATATTGATGGGATGAGTACCCAAGGAAAAGTGAAATGGACTTACACTCCTGGTAAGAAAATTACAGTTGGCAAAGGGTATTGGTGGGTGAGAGGCCAACAGGTGAAGGTTGGAATAGAGTTATACCCACAAATACCTATGCAATTCATAATCCACATGGACCTCCTGTATCAAGAGATATGTACCCAATAGATTCCAAAAGATACCTCTGACAATAACTAGAGCTAAATTCCTCCAAGTGTCTGTGGAAAGGAAGGTGGAAATGTTTCTAAGCAACAACTACAAGAGTGTTAATAGTCTTAAAAAATATATAGTTTCGCTTAAAAAAAAGATCAAAGAGTAAACAACCAAAACTTTTGGTGACTACCTGTGTCTCATTTTACTCTCATTTACAACCAGACTTGGGAATAACACAGAGGCTGCTGTTACCATGGGAAAAGAGGAGGGAATGAAGAAATGCTGTCACCTTGTGGACATTTTCTCTAACAGCAACCTTAAAATGCTTGCTGATGGCCACAATATTCGCAAGGGTGCTGAGTTCTAATTGATACCCACCCTTAACAAATTTTCAGGGTTCACAGAGGGGAAAATAAGTAAAGTAAACTTGGGAGAAACTAACAGGAAGAGGATATGAACAGCCAAACATAGTTCCGTGTTTCTTGAAAAAAGCACATGACACATAGGGTAAATTCTAAGAGATACAGGCATCTAACCTCCGAGGACATTATCACCTCCGCATGAGCATGGAAAGGGCCACTGTCAAATTCTGGACATGGCATCAATGGCAGAGTAGGAGTAGTACAGTGGATGCTTTAAGGTAATGCTTTAATGGACCTGGTAAGAGCCACTATGGACATGACTAGAAAGGTGCACTCCCATGAGAGAAAAATAAATAAATAAAGATGTCGTGACAGCATGATATATCAAATCCTCTCCTGCAGTATTTCAGACATGTACAGATTTCAAACACAACACACCCCAAACTAGGTCCTGCTGCATCTTTCAGAACATCAAAGAAATGAAAGGTAAGATAGTGTACTTGGATAGAGGAATGGATAAAGAAGTGTGATATAGGTCTGGAATGAAGCTTTAATCAGGATTGAGATTTGAAAGTAGGCCCTCTTCACCAATAGAGAGAAATCCAGAGATCATCACACTAAACGAAGGAACATTTCAAGAAACATCATGGGATACATTGGAGTGGTGGGATACAGAAATCCACTGCAGTGTGCACCCACATAAATGTGATGTGGACATCCAAACTGGCAAGAAACTTATGGTAGCCAAGGACCTTGGTGGATGGAAGGGATACATCTGGAACTTGGTATTAATTTCTTCCCACAGATACATCTTAAATACAAAATCCGTATAAACCTATTGCAGCAAGAGTGGTAGACAAAACAATTTCTAATAATATGTAGGGAAAAGCAAGCACCGCTGAATACATAAAGTCATCTCAGTGTTTCAGAACAAGAATCTGTACACGTAAAACCAACTCATCCTTATCTTCAACTTAAAGAGAATATGAACACTTACTTCAAAGATCCAAAAGTGAGGATACATTAGGTTTGGTGGCATCCTTTGGATCATTCTACTCTAATGTACTTCCAGGCCTGACAAAAACTCTCAGACATCACAGGCCATCCTAAAAAGGAACAAATAATAAAGCCTTGCAGCATGGAGTTTTCTCTGTAACAGCAGCCTTAAAACTATCACTGATGGACATCTGATATACACAAGGTCCTATTGCTGGACTTGATATGACACCTACCCTTGAACATGACAGTAGTCACTCATCAAAAATAATAATAATAATAATAATAATAAGTGAAAAAGAAATCCAGGACACTCTTAAGAAGAAAACATCAACATTTAAATACAGCTCAAACTGCTTGAAAAAAAAAAAAAAAAAAACAGACTCACTTAATATTCCAAAGGCTTCTGAGCTTTAAATATATCTGTCTTTAGAGGAGAACATAGGCAAAATACTCTCTGACATACATCACAGCAGGATCCTCTATGACCCACCCCCCAGAATATTGGAAATAAAAGCAAAAATAAACAAATTGGACCTAATTAAACTCTAAAGCTTCTGTACAACAAAAGAACTATAAGCCAGGTGAAAACACAGCCTACAGAATGGGAAAAAAAATAATAGCAAATGAAGCAACTGACAAACTAAACTCAAAAATATACAAGTAACTCCTACAGCTCAATTCCAAAAAAATTAATGACCCAATCAAAAAATGGGCCAAAGAACTAAATAGGTATTTCTCGAAAGAAGACATACAGATGGCTATGAAACACATGAAAAGATGCTCAGCATCACTCATTATTGGATAAATGCAAATCAAAACCACAATGAGGTACCACTTCACACCAGTCAGAATGGCTGCGATCCAAACGTCTACAAGCAGTAAATGATTGAGAGGATATGGAGAAAAGGGAACCCCTTTACACTGTTGGTGGGAATGTAAATTAGTACGGCCACTATGGAGAACACTGTGGAGATTCCTTTAAAAAAAAACTAGAAATAGGACTGCCGTACGACCTAGCAATCCCACTGCTGGGCATACACACTGAGGAAACCAGAAGGGAAAGAGACACGTGTACTCCAATGTTCATCGCAGCACAGTTTCTAATAGCCAGGACATGGAAGCAACATAGATGTCCACCAGCAGATGAATGGATAAGAAAGCTGTGGTACATATACACAATGGAGTATTACTCAGCCATTAAAAAAAATGCATCTGAATCAGTTCTAATGAGGTGAATGAAACTGGAGCCTCCTCCACCACTTGTATTACACTAGATTTCTAACAGAAGCATCCTGATGGAATTTGTTTCTCCAAGAAGGAAGACAACGGATACAATTTAAGTGAAGAAATGGTCAGGCAAGAGCACTTATTAACAGGTAGCAGAAGTCTGTTCAGTAGTATGAGTTAGCTCAAGCGGTTTCTAATTAGGGAAATGCACGCAGTCTTCATTACATTGACACATCTCGTTTCAAGCTCAGCGCGGTGTTCTCCAAAAATATATCATTCTTTACTGGCATCGGACACAGCGTCCCTCACAGTGTTGAGTACCAGGAAGTCAGTTGGTTTGGACTACACGTGCTCCGTAGGGCAGAAGAGACTGTGCTTGGGGGATAGGCCGGTAGCGTCATGCGCGAGAAAAGTGACGTTTACACCGTAACACCAGCCGGGTTGCCATTTTGTTGCTGCTAAGAGTGGCCGCGTGCCAATCTCTCCCGAGTTCTCAATTCAGAGAGTGTAACTTAGTACCTTGGAAGCCTCGGAGGATTATCTGGCAGCGGAAGCAGCACAGGAAGCTGCTTGGAAACAGTGAGCCTGCTGCTACAGCTCTGCCCAAGAATAAAGGTAATGACTCAGTTTCCAGGAACCACTGATTGCTCAGCCACCATCAGTGGTATTTCCTCCTCCTTCTGGTTGGCTGATGTCTTTGAGTGAACTGCACAGTCCGCATAGGAGCGAGAAGCTGCTCGTGCTTCCTCTCGCTCTGTTCACATAGCGGTATAATTTTCTCTCCCTTTTTGTCAATTTTACACCGCGGGTAAAATACTATTAGTTTGGGATTCATGCCAGTTTAACTGCAGGTGCGTTAGTAAACTGGCAGGAGCCTACTTTTGGTCAGTGGAGGCTTCGCCCCTCTGGCCTTCATCCCTTCCCAGAACTCTCCCTTAGCTGTTGTTTATGACACCCTGATTTTTTCTTTTGCAACTGTTAAATATTTGTCTATATTTTACTTTGTGGACAGTTCACTACTGGTGAAAATAACTGCTTCTTTGTAAGTGAAGTGAAGTGAAGTGAAGTGAAGTTGCTCAGTCGTGTCCAACTCTACAACCCCATGGACTGTAGCCTACCAGGCTCCTCGGTCCATGGGAGTTTCCAGGCAAGAATACTGGTGTGGGTTGCCATTTCTTTCTCCAGGGAATCTTTCTGACCAAGGGATGGAACCCAGGTCTCTCACATTGTAGGCAGACGCTTTACCATCTGAGCTCCCAGGAAAGGGTAAATCCATGTTGCATGTTTAGGTTCATGTCTGCCGGTTTACTTTCCTCTACCTGTCACAAACCTTAACCATTTTTTTAGAAGGCACACATATCCCAACGTGTTCAGCCTTCTTTTCTCGTAAAATCGATGCTGGCACTATGCGTTTCTACTTATCTTTATTCTGAGGCAGACAGTTCACAAATAATCAGATTTGACAATAACTTTACTTGTAACTTCCAAAACGGTACTTCTAAGCTAATTGAAAGAGGGCAGTGGGACAGTTATTCCTTGAATTCTCCTTTTTACAGACCTGAGTTCTGCTTGGGTCATGGTTAATATCCTTGAAATGCCTCCTGGAAAACTGTAACTGCAAGGAATGAGAATACATCCTTCAGAATAGGACCATATTTCACATTCCACAACAAATCTCTCTTCATAATTCATTCCTTGCACTTCATTTTAGCTTTCAAGGCTTACTTAACCTTTGTCATAGTCGGTCACACTTCTTTGCCTTTGACTTCAGTGCTCTCTAGAGTCCCCAAACCGACTGGTACAGCCTTTCTCTAGCAAATGTGTTGCTGCTAACTATTCAGGGAAACTCTAAGAATGTCTTTTTCAGAATGTGTTAGGTAAATTACAAACCACTTCCACTTTTTTTCCCCCTAATTTAATTAACTTTTAACTTACAAATGAGTATACATTTCCATACATTCCTTGTTTCCTCCTCTGTTTCTAGGAAAGAAGTTTCAGGTGCCCATGTTGGCTTGTGTATTCTATAAGAGACTAGTAATTATTTTATGAAAGCAGAATTACCACAACTTGGTGCTTAGTAGATGTTCAACACATTTTTGTTAATGTTATCTTCCTCAGTTTCATTGCAGCCGTGGGTAACTCCCCCTTCCATCTGAGGGAATTTTAAACCAGCTGCTTCCTCTCAGGCCAAACTGAAGACATTTTGACATATGATTTTTCAGTTTTCATTGCTTTATAAATATATGGACTATTTTGGTTTATTAATTTGCAAATGAATTGTAGAAGGGAATGTATAGAACCCGGGTTTAATTGGAAAACATGGATAATAAAAAATGCTACAGGTTATCTCTGGTAATGGGTTATGTGGTTGATTATGTATTTATCTGCTAAGGGATTTAGAAGAAAGCCATCAGCAAATTTGTACGTGGCTAATCAGTAACAAATTAGGTTAAATTGTAAATCTCTTTTGAGGTCTGTTAATATTTTGCTGCTATTTAAATGATAATCTGTTTGTTTCCCTGTTTATATAAAGTTTAACAGCTTATGTTAGCTTGTTTGATGAGTTTGTAAACTATTATACAGATAATTAGATCTCAATATTTATTCACATTTTAATCACTGAAGTAAAGGAGGCAGAAACAGGTGCAAGGTTAAGGGAAACAAATGTGAAAAAAGGATACTTCGTATTTAAAGAAGATGGTCAAAACAAGAATTCTTTAGCTATTTATACCTTTTATAATAATGTGAATTTCAGAGTTTAATCTGAAACATACCTTAGTGAAAGTCCTGAGGAGTTGTCTCATAATCTCACTCTTTTTTTTTTTTTTTAATCTAAATGCTGTTATTTGCTTATATATATATATATATATATATATATATGTTTGCTTATATATTTAATATATTATATATATTATATATATATATATATTTTTTTTTTTTTTTTTTTGTACTGGGCTTTCATTACTGTGGATGGGCTTTTCATTATTGTGGATGGACTTTTCTCTAGTTGTGGGGAACAGGGGCTTCTCTGTAGTTGCAGTGCACAGGATTCTCATTGGGGTACACTCTCTGCGTGTGGAGCATAGGCTCTAGGGAGACCAGGCTTCAGTAGTTGCAGCACGTAAGCTCAACAATTGCAGCTTCCAGGCTGTAGAACACAGGCTCAGTAGCTGTGGCACAGGGGCTCAGTTGTTCTGAGGCATGTGGATTCATCCTGGAGCAGGGATCAAACTGGTGTCTGCTGTATTGGCAGGTGGATTCCCTACCACTGAGCCACCACCAAAGCCCCACATAGCTCCATCTTTTCCCCATTTTCATTTTCATACATTTTACCAGAATTTCTTTATTAAATAATTCATTTTACACTGTTTCTCATGGATGCTTAATGGCATTTCTGTAAACAAAGTGTTCTGTTTTTATTCTATGGAAAAAGATGGTATAACTGAGAATGAATTTTAAGGTTTAGAGCAGAGTAAGGATGTCTTCCAACATTGAAAATTCCCTACCATCGTAATATTTTTCAATAGACTATGAGACATCCGTGCCAAGACCTCAGACCATCAGTGCTACAATGTCACTAGTGCATGATCATATTTAATAAAGTAACCGAATAACTGACTCTTATTTAAGTAAGTGCAGACTAAACTAAGAGTAAACTAATTGACTGAAGTACCTACATTTTTCCTTTTAATGAAAATTTAAGCCTACAGAAACGTTGAAATGTGAGCACAAATCCCATATGTTTTTCACTTAGACTCACTAATCTTTAATGTTTTCTTTTTGTACTTTTTTTCTGTACATGAACATTTTCCTTCTAACATTTTAAACTTTGTTATAGGCAGGTCTAGATATTTAGTTATAGACTTTAGCCCTAAATATTTCATCTCCTAAGAGCGAAGCCTTTCTTTATATAATTCCAGGAGAATGGTTACAAGAAATTTAACCTTACAATTCTCTTGTCACCTAGTAAACCATAACCTTGACTAGACAGACCTTTCTTGGCAAAGTAATGTCCCTGCTTTTTAATATGCTATCTAGTTTGGTCATAACATTCCTTCCAAGGAGTGTCTTTTCATTTCATGGATGCAGTCACCATCTGCAGTGATTTTGGAGCCACCCAAAATAAAGTTTGTCACTGTTTCCACCGTTTCCCCATGTATTTCCCATGAAGTGATGGGACCAAATGCCATAGTGTTAGTTCTCTGAATGTTGAGCTTTAAGCCAAGTTTTTCACTCTCCTATTTCACTTTCATCAAGAGGCTTTTTAGTTCCTCTTCACTTTCTGCCATAAGGATAGTGTCACATGTATATCTGAGGTTATTGATATTTCTTCAGGCAATCTTGATTCCAGCTTGTGCTTCTTCCAGCCCAGGGTGTTTCTCATGATGTACTCGCATAGAAGTTAAATAAGCAGGGTGACAATATACAGCCTTGGTGTACTCCTTTTCCTATTTGGAACAAGTCCATGTTCCATGTTCAGTTCTAACTGTTCCTTCCTGACCTGCATATAGGTTTCTCAAGAGGCAGGTCAGATGGTCTGGTATTATCACTTCTTGACCAACATAGATAGCATATTAAAAAGCAGAGACATTACTTTGCCAACAAAGATTCGTCTAGGCAAGGCTATGGTTTTTCCAGTGGTCATGTACGGAAGTGAGAGTTGGACTGTGAAGAAAGCTGAGCGCTGAAGAATTGATGCTTTTGAACTGTGATGTTGGAGAAGATTCTTGAGAGTCACTTGGGCTGCAAGGAGATCTAACCAGTTCACCTTAAAGGAGATCAGTCCTGGGTATTCATTGAAAGGACTGATGCTGAAGCTGAAACTCCAATATGTTGGCCACCTTATGCGAAGATTTGACTCAGTGGAGAAGACCCTGATGCTGGGAGGGATTGGGGGCAGAAGGAAAAGGGGATTACAGAGGATGAGATGGTTGGATGGCCTCACCGACTCGATGAACATGAGATTGGGTAAACTCCGGGAGTTGGCAATGGGTAGGGAGGACTGGTGTGCTGCTATGCATGGGGTCGCAAAGAGTCAGACATGACTGAGCGACTGAACAGAATTGCACTGAAGTACTTTTCTAGAAATGTTGGTTGTGCTTAGTCATGTCTGATTCTTTTTTGAAATCATGGATTGTGCCCCACCTGGCTCCTGTCTCCATGGGATTTGCAGGAATAATACTGGAATGCGTTGTCCTTTTATTCTCCATGGGATCATCCTGGCCTGGAAGTCAAATGCGTGTCTCCTTTGTCTGTTGCATTTGCAGGTGAATTCTTCATGGCCCAGCCACTGGGGAAACCTGTTTGTTTTTTTTTGTTTTTTTTTTTTTGTTTTTTTGTATAGCCACTAGCCATATGTGGATGTTGAAATGAATGGAAATTTAAATAGTGTTCAATACACATGTATGCTTTTCTCTTAATTGAAAATTCTATTCTTCATTGTAGAGCTGGTATATAAACTCCATTCACATTTGTCCATTTGTTTCAGTAATTTACAGCACTTCTTAACAAAGCCTTGCAGTTATTCCTGCATACTGAAAGCCATTAAACCCACACACAACACACACACACATACACACACACTAACACACAAGCACAAATAATTTATTATTTGGAACATGATGTGTGGCTAAAGATAATCTGGTCCTTGAACTTCATATTTTTCCTTACATTAGAAGTGTGTTTTCATGGCCAATTTTTAACTTATCGTCTTCTTTTCTTTGCTATTTTCTTTTGTGTAGTAGTCCTGAGTACTAAGCTGGGTTCATGGCCTTTTATCCAAGGAACTCTCTAGCATGTGAATCCCATTACTTTTCAGGATAATTACAGATTAGACTAGGAGCTCTTTGGTCGAGTTGTTATTCAGTTGATAAGTCATATCTATGACTCTGTGGGACCCCATGAACTGCAGTACTCTAGGATTCCCTGTCCTTCACTGTCTCCCTGAGTTTGGTCAGACTCATATACCTTGAATCCTGTGATACCATCCAACCATCTCATCTTCTGTTGTCCTCTTCTCTTGCCCTCCTGCTTTCCCTGCATCAAGGTCTTCTCCTTTCAGTTGTCTCTTTGCATCAGGTGGCCAAAGTATTGGAGCTTTGGCAGCAGAAATTGCAGTGAATGTTCAGGGTTGATCTCCTTTAGGATTGACTTCTTTGATCTCCTTGCCATCCAATGGACTCTCAAGAGTCTTCTCCAGAACTTCCAGTGAAAAGCTTCAACTCTTCAGTGTCCAGCCTTCTTTATGTTCCCAACTGTCACATCCACACGTGACTACTGGAAGAACTAGATATTTGACTATACAGACCTTTGTCAGCAACGTTGTAGCTGCGTTTAACATGTTATATAGAGTTGCCATAGCTTTTCTTCCAAAGAGCAGTTCAGTTCAGTCACTGAGTTGTGTCTGACTCTGTGATTCCATGGACTGCAGAATGCCAGGCCTCCCCGTCCATCACCAACTCCTGGAGTTTACCCAAACACTTGTTCATTAAGTCGGTGATGCCATTCGTCCATCTCACCCTCTATCGTCCCCACCTCCTGCTGCCCTAAATCTTTCTCAACATCAGAGTCTTTTCAAATGAGTCAGTTTTTTTGGCATCAGGTGGCCATGTATTGAAGTTTCAGCTTCAACATCAGTCTTTCCAATGGACGGCCAGGACTGATCTCCTTTAGGATGAACTGATTGGATGGCCTTGAAGTTCAAGGGACTCTCAAGGCTCTTCTCCAACACTAAGTAAGAAAGCATCACTTTGTTGGCACTCAGCTTTCTTTAGAGTCCAACTCTCACATCCATACATGACTACTGGAAAAACCATAGCCTTTACTAGAAGGAACTTTGTTGGCAAAGTAATGTCTCTGTTTTTTAATATGCTGTCTAGGTAAGTCATAACTTTCATTCCAAGTAAATGTCCTTTAATTTCATTGCTGCAATCACCATCAGCAGTGATTTTGGAGCCACCCATAAAATAAAATGTCAGCCACTGTTTCCCCATGTATTCCCCATGAAGTTATGGGACCAGATGCCATGATCTTAGTTTTCTGAATGTTGAGCTTTAAGCCAACTCTGTCACTCTCCTCTTTCACTTTCATGAAGAGAATCTTTAGTTCTTCTTCACTTTCTGCCATAAGGGTGATGTCATCTGCATACCTGAGGTTATTGACATTTCTTCCAGCAATCTTGATTCCATCTTGGGCTTCATCCAGCCCAGCATTTCTCATGATGTACTCTGCATAGAAGTTAAATAAGCAGGGTGAAAATAGACAGCCTTGAGGTACTCCTTTTTCTATTTGGAACCGGTCTGCTGTTCCATTTCCAGTGCTAACTTGCTTTCTGACCTGCATACAGATTTCTCAAGAGGCAGGTCAAGAGGGCTGGTAATCCCATGTCTTTCAGAATTTTCCACAGTTTATTGTGATCCACAGAGTCAAAGGCTTTGGCATAGTCAATAAAGCAAAAATAGATGCTTTTCTGGTACTTGCTTGCTTTTTCAATGGTCCTGTAGATGTTGTCAACTTGATCTCTGGTTTCCCTGCCTTCTTGAACACCAGCTTGAACATCAAGAAGGTCATGGTTCACATATTGCTGAAGCCTGCCTTGGAGAATTTTGAGCATTACCTTTCTAGTGTGTGAGATGAATGCATTTGTGCGGTAGTTTGAGCATTCTTTGGCATTACCTTTCTTTGGGATTGGAATGAAAACTGACCTTTTCCAGTCCCCTGGCCACTGCTGAGTTTTCCAAATGTGCTGGCATATTGAGTGCAGCACTTTCACAGCATCATCTTTCAGGATTTGGGATAGCTCAACTGGAATTCCATCACATCCACTAGCTGTATTCGTAGTGATGCTTTCTAAGGCCCACTTGACTTCACATTCCAGGATGTCTGGCTGTAGGTCAGTGATCACACCACTGTGGTTATCTGAGTCGTGAAGATCTTTTTTGTACAGTTCTTCTCTGTATTCTTGCCATCTCTTCTTAATATCTTGTGCTTCTGTTAGGTCCATACCATTGCTGTCCTTTATCGACCTCATAACATGATAGACCATCTTATTTAGTAACTTTGGCACATTTATTGATCATATTGTTTTAAAGTTCTTTCAACCCTAATTTTTTGGATTAAAAAAAAAACAGTTTTTTCTCTTGAATCATTCTTTTCCAGTTAGTGATTTGGGTCCTGAATTGATGTAGATTGGTAACTAGATGGCTATATTTGTGTGGATGAATTATTTTCATTTGTTTAAAATAACTAAAAATTCCCAGAGTGATTTGTGAATACAAGTAATTTATGTGACAAAGAACTATGCTTTTGTAATTTTAAAAGACTTTAGTTGAGGTAAAATTACTGTATATTTTAATAGACTACATTAGAAAATTTGACCCAAACTGAACTGCCTAACTTTAGTTTTGCTTAATATACTCTAACTATCTATAACTAGACTTTGTCTCATGGACATGAACACACACACACATCATACACATATACCTGCACATACACACAAGACACACACACACACCACATGTCTGTAGTTTTGCCCCAATCCTTAGCAGATAGTTTTCACACGCTGTGTGAATTGTATTTTTTGTATCACGTTAAGTATGGCTTAACATCAAACACTATTGTTTGTTTGTATTTTAAATGTAATATACTGTGAGTTTTATTTTATAGATTTGGATAAATACTTCAGATATTATATTGATTGGTCTTTGAGACTATCAGGTAACAATTACATTTAAATTTATAATGTTCTTGAATTTAAAATCATTAATATCATTATTTCACTGATGTGATAAAATGCATTTGACCTGTCCTGGCCAGTTATGATTCTCATCCTTCTGGCATCAAAATTTGTTATGATCCACTTATGTTTAAGATGATAGGATTCTAGCTGACTTACGGTATATGTGTTCTATGGGAAGACTGGTTGTTTCTTATCTTATTTTAATACAATATGCAATACATATTCTCTTATAATTTTGGATAAATACTACAGCTCATCACTCTGTCTTCATTTAAAGTCCAAGTGTATTTAAAGATCTGTGCTAGGTTTTCAGGGTTTATGCTGCAGGCTGACTTTTTCAGTTTTCTGTAGTAAAACGAAGATATCTTTGTATTTTATGAAATATATTTCACAGAGCTAGAGTATTCATTTTCCATTCAATTTTTTTAATTTAATTTTTGATATTACTGCAGCTTGTGGGATCTTAGATCCCCAGTCAGGGATTGAATCCAGAATACTGCTGTGAAAGCCCTGAGTCCTAATCTTTGGACCACCAGAGGACTCCCTACAGTTTTGTTTTTTAAATATTTTTTGAAATGAGACCTTTGCTGAAATAAGAACAGTAGCATATGACAGTGATTTTCATTAGTATTCTCTTTCATCAAAAGAAAAAAAAATAGTAAGTTTATATTGGGTTCTCAGTTATGATTTTTAAATTTAAAGATCTCAGATCCAAGTTTGAGAAACCACTGTTGTAGATGATGCAATTAAATAAGGCAAAACCTCTATCTCCAAAAAACGTGGTTTTTTTTTTTGGCTCATATGACAAAGCTAAGACATAGACTAGGTCTTTTTAAGTGTAAGTTATAAATCTGAAATAAATATTTACAGAAATACTTGGTAGTGGCCCAATATGGTCTTAATGTTTGAAATATGACTTGTGAAATAGAAATCCTTTAGATTTCTGGGTCAAACCCATCACTTGTGCTTAATTAAATTTTGAGTGAAATAATTGCTGTTTCTCTCTATTCTGTTATCAGGTCATGTTTTCTGTAAATACCTAAGACTTTCTGATTTGTAAAGTTTCAGTCTTTTGTTTCTTTGTTGATTTTTTTTTGTTGTTGTTGTTGTTCTATTAGTGATTTACTGTGACAGTTTGAAGTCAACCACTCCACTTTTCATGTCCACTGGTTTTCTTTTAAATAATCTGTATATCCTGATTCTCTAGTGAAATATTCTTGACAATTATATTGTTTCTTGTATTCTTTTTATCTATACTACCTGATGTAAAGTCTCTGTTAAGTCCAGCCTCTGGGCTTTCTGAGCCATGCTTTGTATTACCTACTTATTTCCTTATGTGACCAGACACATCCTATTTCTTTGTGTGTCTCATGTTTTGTTGTTGTTGTTGTTGAAAACTAGAAAATGCAGATATAACATGGTGAAATGGGACATCAGATTTCTTGTCCCAGAGCTTTTACTTGTTGTCATTTGTTGGATGATTTCTGAAACAGATTCTGTATGGTATGTATTTTTTCCTTGTGTGTGGCCACTGAATGCTTGTTTATAACCTAGCAGACAGCCTATGTTTGAGGTTTCATTAAAAACCAGCAGCCCTCTCAACCTCTGTTTTTAGGCTCTGTGCAAGGTGGGGCGTACCTTTAATACTCAGCCAGGCAACTGATAGTTCTTCTTTTCATTTCAGGCTTGTGCAGAAAATCCAGGTCGCTCAAAGCTGAGAGATTAGGAGCATCCCTGAACTTTGATGAGTTTGTATTCAGTCCTGATTCCACATATAAATGAGGTCCTGCAGTGTTTGCTTTCTCTGTGTGATGTGTTTCTCTTAGCACACTACTCTCCAGGTTCATCCATGTTGTTGCAAATGGCAGGATTTATCTACCTTGGCTGTTAAACCCTTATTAGTCATATCACTTGCAAATATTTTCACCAGTCTGGTACACTGTCTTTTTTGTTGTTGTTGTTGACAGTGTCCTTTTCTGTGCAAAATCAATTTAGTGTGATATAGTTTCACTTACTAGGTTTTGCTTGTGTTGCTTATGGGTTTGGTGGCCTATACCAAAATCAAAGAGCAAGAGTGGCATTTAGTAGTTGTACAATGTGTTTTCTTGCAGTAGTTTTATAGTTTCAGCTCTGTGTTTAAATCTCTGATCTATTTCAGGGTAATTTTAGGTAGATTCTAGTGTAAGAAAGGGGGGTCTACTTTTATGTTAAGTATTGTTTTTCCAGTCCTGTCTATTGGAGAGGATGTGTTTTCTACACTGTGATCTTGGTTCCCTTCATAAGTGTTAGTTGGGTGGTTTTGAAAAATTGTATTTCTGAGTGCTCTGTTTTGTTCCAGGACCTGCATTACTGGTGGAATCCCAGTGCCATATTGTTTGAACAGTTGTGTTTCAAAAGCAGGAAGTATGTGTCCTCAAGCTTTATTCTTTCTTTCTTTCTTTCTTTTATTATAATTGTTATTATTATTATTTATTTATTTTACTTTACAATATTGTATTGGTTTTGCCATACATCAACATGCATCCGCTATGGGTGTACACATGTTTCCCATCCTGAATCCCCTCCCACCTGCCTCCCAATACCATCCCTCTGGGTCATCCCAGTGCACCAGCCCCAAGCTTCCTGTATCCTGCATCACCTGGACTGACGATTCGTTTCTTATAGGATATTATACATGTTTTAATGCCATTATTCCAAATCATCCCCTCTCCCTCTCCCACGGGATCCAAAAGATTGTTCTATACATATGTGTCTCTTTTGCTGTCTTGCATACAGGCTTGTTGTTACCATCTTTCTAAATTCTATATATATGCATTAGTATACTGTATTGGTGGTTTTCTTTCTGGCTTATTTCACTCTGTATAATAGGCTCCAGTTCCATCTGCCTCTTTAGAACTGATTCAAATGTATTCTTTTTAATGGCTGAGTAATACTGCATTGTGTATGTGTACCACAGCTTTCTTATCCATTCATCTGCTGATCGACCTCTAGGTTGCTTCCATGTCCTGGCTATTAGAAACAGTGCTGCAATGAACATTGGGGTACACTTGTCTCTTTCTATTCTGGTTTCCTCAGTGTGTATGCCCAGCAGTGGGATTGCTGGGTCATAAGGCAGTTCTATTTCCAGTTTTTGAAGGAATCTCCACACTGTTCTCCGTAGTGGCTGTACTACTTTGCATTCCCACCAACAGTGTAAGAGGGTTCCTTTTTCTCCACATCCTCTCCAGCATTTATTGCTTGTAGACTTTTGGATCACAGCCATTCTGACTGAAGTGAAATGGCACCTCATTGTGGTTTTGATTTGCATTTCTCTGATAATGAGTGATGTTCAGTATCTTTTCATATGTTTGTTAACTCTCAAGATTGCTTTGGCAGTTTGGATTGTTTGAGGTTCCATATAACTTTGTCTGGGGAAAAATAATGCTACTTGAATTGTTATAGGAATTACATGGAATATGTACATTACTTTGGGTAATATGGATGCATTAATATTACAACAGATTTAAGTATATCCATTTTATATCCTGATGTTTTACTCATTTTTTTTTTTGTCATTTATATGTTTTGTTATCTGGAACATCCATTGATAACCTTTCTATTTTTGTATTTGATGACTAAAAACATAGAATCTGTCCATAAAACTGTATCATTTTCATGTCCATTTATTTTGGATTAACTACATAGAAACCTGTAAATGGATCAAATAATAGTTAATTCCCAGTTAAATTCTCTGTTTGATGGGCAGTGTAACCACAATTATATTAATCCCTTAAGCCACAAATAGCTCTTCTGATTTTTAATCTGTTGTGGGTAATTACAAACCCTTGCTACTCAAATCATAATCTAAAGATAATAGCAGCATCACTACTCTATGGAATTGTATAAGCAGGTTATTAGCTTATCTCTTCACTACTGAGTTACACTCAGAGTTTTAACAAAATACGTATGTGTTTTTGGTGCACATTATAGTTTGAGAAGTGTTGGTTTGTATTCCACTGCAGTTTTATGACTGATATTTTCAGTTGTCTTTCTTTAGGCCTTTTCTAGGTTAGTTGTAAGCATTCATAATGTTTTCCTCTGTCAGTGACTCAGCTTCTTTAAAATGGAGAAAAGTGAACCCCCTAAAAGGCAGTAATTCTCAGGCATATTTACATCATAAACACACAAAGACTTCACTTCAGGCCTGTCAGGTTTTAGGAAGATAACGGTATCTTTTTTTAAAGCACCACAGAGAATTCAAATTGGTAAGATACTCTAACAACTATGGGTTATAGAAAGGTTTCTCTTGGGTAATAATACCACTTTCAGTTTGAACTACAGTGTTAGAGTGTGAACAAGACCGCATTGCCACCCCACATGTTTCCTTTTCTTTCTTTGATTCAGTGCATTGTATTCATAACTTTCCTAGTCTATACTTTTTTTGGTCATGCATGCAAACTTCATCATGAGGATTGTGTGTGTGTGTGTGTGTGTGTGTGCAGATGACACAAGGAAGGTGAGAGAATAGTGAGGATTTTCTTAAGTGTGTTTAATTTGAAAGGAATTTATGAGACAACTGATGATTCTTTGCCTAACCAGTTTTGATCCTTCCTTGTTTTTCTCCAAGGACCACAAAGCTGATGTAATTTTAAAGTACAAAGCAGATGAAGTTAGAAATCTGAAGGCTTATGGAGAGCTTCTGGAATATGGTAGTTAATATCAAAGTTATTACATTTCCGTCTTCTCATAGTGTTTGCTACTTAGTATTTAGGTGAAACAGTCGTTTCAGAATTCTCTCTTTTCTGTATTTTTTCATAGATGCTTAAATTTGCTTTAAGTAGGTATTAAATACTTCAGAATATTAACAACATAGTAATGGATTCTCTTCCTAATATATGTTCCTTTGGTGGGGAATTAAAAAGCTCACAAGTCCTAGACTTGTACATAATAATTGTTAAAGGAATGCCTCTTTTACACTCTTAAAAGTAATTCTTAAGAGATGATACCTGTTTTCAGCTAATCAAGGAAAACATTTATGATACTGGTATTGATGTTTCGGAAAAGAGTATTCAGTTTTCTCATGGAGCTTTGTGGACAGTGTTTCTGAATCCCTTTTATTTCTTAGAGACAAAAGTATTTTATTCGTCCTCTAGTAAGCTTGGAAAAATTAAAATAAGTTTCTACTAACAACAAAGAGGAAGTGTACTAAACTCACATTTTGAACATGATAGCAATTTTTAAAAATTCTTTTACAGTGTATTTTATTATATAAAGTTATGAGGTTTTTTGCTTTGTTTTGGGGGTGGGGCTTCCCTTGTAGCTCAGTTGGTAAAGAATCTGCCTGCAGTGCAGGAGACCTGGGTTCGATCCCTAGGTTGGGAAGATCCCCTGGAGAAGGAAATGACAACCCACTCCAGTATCTTTACCTGGAAAATCCCTTGGCAGAGGAGCCTGGTGGGCTGCAGTCCATGGGGTTGCAAAGAGTCGGGCACAACGGTGCAACTAACACACTAATACCTGAGTTTTTGAGTAAGAGTGAAGATTCTGATGACATATAGGCCTTTTAATAAATACTAAGATAATTGGGAATCAGATAAATACTTACTTGGCAGTGAACTTCTTTTAGCGGTTTCATTGTGAGTTTGTTCCCTGTGATATGTTTGTAGTTAGGAAGATTTTTCTGGAATAAAACTGTTGAACCAAAGATTGATTACAAGCAGTTTCTTCTACAGTTCAGTGTTTTAGTATTTAGAACTTTAGTATTTAGTATTGAGAAAACTATCTGGTTGGTGTCCTTAACTTCAGTTCAAAAGGATTGATTTTCTAAGTAGTGTAAAGAAGATACCTTATGTATTATTACAAGAATTCATTTTTCTGTAGATCAGATGTTCTTGTCACATCTGAATTGAACTCAGTTGTCTGAAGATCGTTCTACAGTTTGAATTTTGGTCATCACCTTTTAGAAGAGTAAAAAACTACAGTATGAATATAGTTTAAAGCACACTGTGCCTTAATTAAACAACGGTGTATTTTCATTGTTTTAAAGTATCATATTTCTTTTAAAAAGTAATGAGGCTGAATTATTTTGAGGAAAATGTTAACTCTTGGTTCTTTCAATAAAATGGAACTTAGGTGTAAAGACCAAAATATCTGCTGTGAATACACTGGGAAGAAAGAAAGAAGTGAAAAGATTCCTCTCCTGTTTTACCTCCAGTAAACAGATGTTTTGAATAAATTGTCTCACCATCATAAGACGAGTATGAACTCGTCTGTTTGGGAGTCTTTCTATATATTCCACTTATTTAGATATTTTCTTGAGATTTTTGATAGAATTTAAGGAAAGCAGAAATATGCATTTGAGGTTAATAAAAGGGGCTGTTTTCTTACAGACACTGCCCAAGTGTTTTACACCATTTGCTAACATCTATTCTTTTCATCATTTTGTGTTGCCACTACCATAAGAAAGGCGTTTCCAGAGTGAAGCTTTCAGAAGACAGAGTGGAGTCATAATTTTCAATTCATGTGATTAGAAGTTGCAGACTTTCTATACTAAGTAATCCTCAGTTTTCTTAACATTGAAAGTTTTGATCTGTTTGTTGAGAGTGTTTTTACTTAGCATTTTAAATATTTCTCAAGTACAACAACCATTAAGGATAAAATAACTAGATGACCCTTTACAGATAAAATAGTTTTTATGTCATTTCATTCTCTAAAGTTATATGTTTTGTAACCAAATAGTGCTGAATTTGCTAAATCATATAATTATGTTGTTTGAGTGAAAATCTAACTTCATAACTAAATTCTATAAACTAAGACCTTCATAAATGTATCCCTTAGCTGACATAAGGGAAAGGAAGGAAGAGCCACTGAAAAATTCGAGAAAGTGTTGCACGCAGTGTATTTTGTCCTTACTCTTTGTCACTGGTGCATACTTGTGTGTGTGTATTTTCCTGCAAATTTAGATACTACCCTTGCTTTTAAACAATGTGCTTTGAATATATCCTCTGTAGTAAGACGAAATGAAGTTCAGGGCTAGTTCATTAAAGTCAATACAATTATACTCGTTTGTAGTGAGAGACCATTCATCAAGTAATTTCTGAAACACATTTCTTCTGAGAATTTATACGGAATACACATTTAGCTGGTTTCTCTAAAATAAAAACAGGGGAGTAAACCCTCAGAGGGTTTCATTTCACTTTGCTAGAGTTTTCTTTCCCAAGTTTATAAGCTGAGTGTATACACAAATAAACCCAAGAAAAACTTCACCGATGTGGTCTGTGGTGTTTCATCTGTGGAGGTCCTCAACCCTTTTATGCTGAATGTATTTGAGATGGAGGATTAGTTTTAGTATGCTGAAGAAAAATCTTGAGAAGTTGACTTCATGGATAAACAAAACTTCCTGGATAGTTAATCTTTTGACATATCTTTCTTCAACCCTTTGCCAAAAATTTCAGAATCTGCACACATGACAACATGAAAAACTTTCTCTGTGGACAAACACATACAGGTTTGTCCAAAGATTTAATCTACACTTAAATTGTGTTCATTAGTTGTCATGGTCTGACTGTTGTACACTTGTTTTGTTGTTGTTGTTTGTATCTTCCTAAAAATTGTATACTGATGCCCTAACCCCAGAAGATGATAGTATTGGGAAGCAGGCCCTCTGGGATGTCCTTTTGCCACCATAGAGGAACTGTTGGGAAAGGAATCTCTCCGTGTATGAAGGAGACCTCAGAGGGCTCGCCATGAACACAGGCAGCAAGAACCCAGCAGTTTGCAAATCAGAGGAGGATCTACACCAGAACCCTAACCCTACCAGCACACTGATCCTAGACTTACCACAACTGGAAGTGAAACTTCCCATTGTTGAGAAGCCAGTTTGTAGTATTTTGACGTAAGAACTTGAATGAAGTGACACACTGGTGACAACACATTTTATTCTCACTGTTTAGTACCTGTGAGGCATAGTGTTTCATCTTGAGTTGCTTATGTGCAATTTTCCATGGAACAATTATTTTGATGCATGTCATGTAGAAATGGTATAGGTACATTTTTGTCAGGCCTAGAAACTTTATTCAGAATTGATTGCCCCACTTTAATTGGTGCTAAAAAGTGAGTGATGTCTTTTGTTTCCTCTCCAGTCACTTGAAACATTCTGTAAGATGCCCTGGAGGAGAGTACAAAGTAATATTTTAAAGGAAACTTAGCAGTTCTGTTTCGTAGGATGTTAGAATATTGGAACATGGCCCTTGGCATCAAAATTTGACACTGCCCTCATTCAAATCAGACATTGTTACATACGTTCAGAAGATATGCTGTACCATGGACTCCCAACACTGAAATTTCAGAAAGCAACCCTTTCATTTTTTTAAATTATTTTAATGGGAAGATACTCAATTTACAATATTGGGTTAGTTTTTGCCTTACATCAACAAGAGTCAGTCACCGGTACATACGTGTTCCCGCATCCAGAACCTTCCTCCCACCTCACTCCCCAGACTATTGTTCTTTGTTGTTCCAGAGCACTGGCTTTGGGTGCCCTGCATCATGCACTGAACTTGCACCAGTTATCTGTTTACGTATGGTCATGTACATGTTTCAATGCTATTCTTTCAAATCATCCCACCATTGCCCTCTCCACAGACTCCAAAAGTCTGTTCTTTCCATCTCTGCCTCTTTTTCTGCCCTGCATGTAGGATCATCGTGACGATCTCTCCAAATTGCATACATGTGCATTCCTACACAGTATTTGTATCTCTCTTTCTGACTTTACTTCATTCTGTAGAACAGGCTCCTGTTTCACTCACCTCTCTAGAATGGACTAAAATGCATTCTTTTTCACAGCTGAGTAATAGTCCATCGTGTATATATACCACCACTTTCTTATCCATTCATCTGCAGTGGATATCTAGATTGCTTCCATGTCTTAGCTACTGTAAATAGTTGTGGGACGAATATTGGTGTACACATATCTCTTTCAGTTCTGCTTTCCTTGGGGTGTATGCAAGCAGTGGGATTGCTGGGTCATATGATGGTTCTATTTCCAGGTTTTTAAGAAATCATATGGTTTATTGTGGCTATACCAATTTTCATTCCTACCAACAGTGCAAGCTGGTCAGTTTACCACTCCCTCTCCAGTGTTTCTTGTTTGAAAGTTTGGGTGATGGTCATTGTGACCAGTGTGAGATGACATCTCATTCTGGTATTGACTTTCATCTCTCTGATAATGAGAGATGTTGACCATCTGTCCTGTGTTCATTCAGATCAGATCAGATCAGTCGCTCAGTCGAGTCTGACTCTCTGCGACGCCATGAATCACAGCACGCCAGGCTTCCCCTGTCCATCACCAACTCCCGGAGTTCACTGAGACTCACGTCCATCGAGTCAGTGATGCCATCCAGCCATCTCATCCTCTGTCATCACCTTCTCCTCCTGCCCCCAATCCCTACCAGCATCAGAGTCTTTTCCAATGAGTCAACTCTTCGCATGAGGTGGCCAAAGTACTGGAGTTTCAGCTTTAGCATCATTCCTTCCAAAGAAATCCCAGGGCTGATCTTCTTCAGAATGGACTGGTTGGATCTCCTTGCAGTCCATGGGATTCTCAAGAGTCTTCTCCAACACCACAGTTCAAAAGCATCAATTCTTCGGCACTCAGCCTTGTTCACAGTCCAAATCTCACATCCATACATGACCACAGGAAAAACCATAGCCTTGACTAGACGAACCTTTGTTGGCAAAGTGATGTCTTCTCTTGAGAAATGTCTATTTAATTCTTCTGCCCACTTTTTGATCGGGTTGTTTGTTTTTTCTGGTATTGAGTACATGAGCTGCTTGCATATGTGGGAGATTAACTCTTGGGCAGTTGTTTGATGTGTTGTAATATGCTCCAGTTCTGAAGCCTGTCTTTTCACCTTGCTTATAATTTCCTTCATTCTGCAGAAGCTTAGAAGTTTCAGTCAGTCGCTTTTATTTCCTTCTGTTTTTATTTCTATTACTCTTGGAGGTGGAACATAGAGGAGAAGATCTTGCTGTGATTTCTGTCAGAGAGTTTTCTGCCCATGTTTTTCTCTAAGAACTTTATAGTTTCTGGTCTTCCACTTAGGTTTTTAATCCATTTTGCATTTATTTTTGTGTGTGCCATTAAAAAACATTTCATTCTTTTAATGTGGTTGACCTGTTTTCCCAGAACTGCTTGTTCACGAGGTTGTCTTTTTCCCATTGCATATTTATGGCCCCTCTGTCAAAGACAAGGTGGCCGTGGGTGTGTGGCTTCATCTCTGGACTTCCTATTTTGCTCTGTTGATCTGTATTTCTGTCTTTGGCCCAGTATCTTACTATTTTGATGACTGTAGATGTGTAGTATAGTCTGAAGTCAGGAAGTCTGATTCCTCCGTTTCCATTGTTTCTCAAGAGTTATTAACTCATTGGAGGTCTTTTGTGTTTCCACACAAATTGTGAAATTATTTGTTCTAATTCATTGAAAAACACCATTGGTGTTTTTATAGGGATTCCATAGTTGAATCCAAGAATATCAATGGTGAATGAATGTACCAATAGATTGCATTGAGTTGTATACTTACTGATGGTCACTATATTGATTCTTCTAATACAAGAACATGGTATACTTCTTCATCTACTTGTGCTATCTTTGATTTCTTTCAACATGGTTTTAGAGTTTTATGTACCAGGTCCTTGCTTTCTTTGGAGGAATATATTCCTAAATATTTGAGTCTCTTCATTGGATCGTGAATGAGATACTTTTCCTTAAGTTCTCTTTCTCCTTTTTCATTGCTGGTGTATCAGAATGAAAGCGATTCCTGAGTATATATTTTGTATTCTTCAGCTAACTCTATTCATTGATTAGCTCGAGTAATTTTCTGCTGGCATCCTTAGTGTTCACTGTGTGGAGGGTCATGCCATCTTCTAACAGTAATAGTTTGTTTGTGTTCAATCTGTATTCCTTTTATTTGCTTTTCCCCTGATTGTTATGTCTAGGACTAATTTAAAAACTAATTCCAATGTGTTTTTCACCTCAGAAAAGCTTACTGATGAAATTACTAAGCACTGAGGAATCTCAATTCTACCAGATTCCCACAATAGAATCATGAAGATCTTCAGGAGTTAGGGGTAATTTTTTGGGCAGCAGGGAAGCAGAAACTGTTTAAGTCTTTAGAAAAATGTATCATAATCAAATTAGTCGGAATATTTGTAGTCTTTCCTTCAGTTTCAGAAAACTCTACATCCCTAAGTGTAATGCAGGGCTTTCTAACTGAAACCAAGAAACTCACCAAGACCTCACCAAACTCTAACAGTGCAAATTAGAAAAGTTGTGTTACTGTGCTGTTAAAATTTGTGAGCTTTATAGCCAAATTAAGAATTTAACCTTCAAGATGGTTGTGCTAAAGATCCTGCTAAAACAGGTGTGGCCACAGGGCAAGGGAAGAGGGAAGGTATGGGTGACCCTTGAATGAAGTGTGGTCTGGGGAAGAGGCAGGCTCCAAAGGCACAGCTGAGAAGAGTCCGGCAGGGCCACACCTGTAAGTGCCACAGCCATGACTTTGGGTGTGTCCCTCAGGCCTGCATCTGAGGAGGAGCAGCACCCGAGTCCAGAAATGACCAGAGACAGTACACCAGAGCAGCCTCGGCAGACAGTTATTGTTGTAAATGTGGATGATCCCGGGAAATATCTGAGAGAGCGGGAGTCCCACTACCCATGCACGTCAGTCAGAATCCCTGTGTTTGCACTCACTAGTGCAGTGAAAAGGCACAAGGTGGAACTGGAAGGGGCTGCTGTTCTCATCTGCTGAGAGTGCCAGACCAATTCAGACACACACCTACCATCCGTTGTGAAGACAGGACACAGGTCAAACACTCAGGGCTTTCTTGTTGAAGGCACACACACACACACACACACACACACACACACACGGGCACATTACCCCCTTGCTTGAGGACACAGTGTGCAACAGGGACTGCAAATCCTGACCAGGTAAGCAGTGACATGACACTACCCAGCACAC
Organism: Bos taurus; assembly: GCF_002263795.3. Taxonomy (NCBI): domain Eukaryota; kingdom Metazoa; phylum Chordata; class Mammalia; order Artiodactyla; family Bovidae; genus Bos; species Bos taurus. Next base: position 29,307,915 of record NC_082638.1, read on the forward strand.
ACAAGTCAGGAGGAGGACAGTAGGTGTGAGAAACAGCCCCTGGTTGGGGGATGCAGACCACCTCAGATGCAAAACACCAGAGGGGACACGGAGCAATGAATGTGTCTGATGGTATGGCAGGGCCGGAGGCATCAGTGTTGGCTGGGCAAGTGGAAGAACCCAGCATCGTTGGAAACTCCTGTTCCAGTGTGCTTCTTCTACCCAAGACTAGGACTGTTGCTATTGGATCTTCTGGCCCAGCATGTGGCCTGAATGGCTCCTTGACCTAAAGCAGATTATGAACCACCCTCAAGTTTCTGTCATGATCAGCAACCAAGATAAAGACTTTCTTAGCTACAAGATTGAAGGTCAGTGAGGGGGACTGAGGATGGGTGGGTATGGGACCTGGCGGGGAGTAGGAGGATCGTGTTAGCCATGTTCCTGCACTGTGAGACTTTGCAGAGGCATCGTGGAAGCTGTTAATGCCTACCTGGGTGACAAGCTGAGGCACCTAGCAGCTTGCACCTTTACCCTCGTCCCTATCCTGGCAGGTGCAGATGCAGAACCATCCAAAATCCCGCTGCATGCTGATCTTTTCATTTGGGGACAAATCCTACTTCTGGAACACGATGATCGTTAAGGAGTATTACCTTGACATCATTGGTAAAACGTGGCTCCAGGGTGGTGAGTGTAGGTGTGTAAGGAGGTGAATGATCCACCTGCAGAATCCACCCTTGTGTTCGCTTTCTGGAGGTTATAGGGCACGATATTCCACTCCAATCCACTGGTTCTGGGACTGTGAATGAGAAGCACAAGCCACAGGCTAGAAATCAGGAGCCTTAAATTTCTCAGCTGGTTGTCAGGCGACTACTGCCCAGAATCGAACAGGATTGCTGAGGTGCGGTTGCTTTGGGCTTGCATACAGGTGACGATTGATGTTGGAGTTCTTGGATGCTCATGGGTGGGTTGCGGGCCTGGTCAGCCCTGGACTGATCTTGCTTGTGCCTCCAGCAGATCATTGACAAAGACGTGTGGACGACCCTGTGAAGTATTACCCTAGGAAGGAAGTTTCTGCCATGAGGAGTAACTGGCAGAAACACATGTGGTGAAGGGGTCTGGAGGTGGGCCCTGTAGTGACAGCCATGTAGTGGCCGGGACACTGTCCTTTCCCAAATGGGGATGACTCAGGCACATGCAAGCTGTCTGTGGAGCCAGATTCTGGGTCATGCATGTGGCAGATGACCTGCTGAGACTGGGGGCTTGGGGACTCAGTGTGTCCGTGAGTGAATCAAGTCTCCTTCAATTTAACTGTGGTTGCAGTGCAAGAGGCCTAGGTGATACTACTAGAGGCAGGGTGAATTAAGTATATTTGTCAGAATCATCCTTCCGTGGGTGCTGCCATCCCCCAGCCTCCTGTTGCTCACCGAGTTTAAGATTGCCTGGGCCTACACTCCTGCACCTTACCCTGGGAAGGCCTGTCATTGCAAGGGCATCCTCTCCAGGGTCCCAGTGCACCTCTGTGCTGACTTTGGGATCTTCTGTGATTTTGCACATCCACCAATCAGTGTCTCACCATGACCACACTTGCTGCACTGGAAGAGGCTTCAGGCTGCCTTCAGAAAATAGGGAAGTGTTCGGGGAGGAGGTGGACAGAGAGCTCCAAGTGCAGGACGTGGTGCCTACTGATGCCATCTCAGACATTGCTGGACATGGGCATCTTCAGCTCCTGAAACACCTATGTTCCCTGTTTGTGTTTGTGTCCCCATATCGAGCCTGTGTGTGTATACACATGTGTGCTTGTGTCGCGTGTGTGTGTGTGTGTGTGTGTGTGTGTGTGTGTGTGTGTCTCCAGCCCAGGGAAAAAACAGAGATAAACGCGACAGGAGAGGAAATGCCAAGCAATCAGAAGAGGAGGCACAAGGCGTCCCCAGTCTGAGGGTGATTGATCGCCCTATCTCCGCAGGACCCTGTCCAGGATGGGAATGAGGAAAGGATGGTCAGAGATAACTCAGGACCTTGGCTCCAGAAGTGCGCAATGAGACAAAATGCAAAAACACGCTCACTATTTCTCCGTGTTCTTCTATGTGTTTGGACCAGGAAGAGCGGGTGCATGGTCTGTGGATTCACCCAGGGCATATCAGGTGGGGTGGGCCTTTAAAACCACCGCCTGTGGAGCCCACAGTTTGTGGGGACATAGGCCGTCCTGTGGAAATGGTGGATGTGGATACAGAGGACCTGGGATGTTGAGGAGGCTAAGGTCTTGCTGAGAAGGACAGAGACTCGAAGGAGAAAGAGGCACAGATTGATGTACTGGAGACTTGTTCCGCACATGTGAGAAGGAGACCCAGGAAGGTCCTGGGCGAGTGCTTGCCAGGATCAGCCCATCAGCCAGCACCCTCTCTCCATGAGGGTGGCACACACTGGCACAATGTAACACAAAATGCGAGACATGCTAAGGTAGGCTGTCCGTGCAAAACCACAGGCATCCTAGGAGAGACAAGGCGAGAGCGTGGCATGCCTTCAGTCACTTCTAGCCTCCCTGGCTGTGCAGAACGGCGAAGAAAGTGCAGGTGTTGATGTACGTGTGTGCTCCTCTGCCGGGGTATGCCAATGAGGGAGGGAAAAGGGAGGAAGCAAGGATGGTGGGCTTATTGCATGTCTCATAGGAACTCGAGAGAGTGGGATACAGGGAAGCCCCTGGGGCAGTTCGGGGCCTGCTGGTTTTCAGGGTCCAGGGGAAAGGCAATAGCAGTCCTGCCAAAGATACCCCATGGCTCGTGCAGAAAGCCCTGATATAAATTCCCTCTTTCTTCTGGGTCTTTCCCTTGGCTTTGGGCGCCTAAGGGGCAAAGGTGAGTGTCTGCACCTGGGGGACGATTTTGGCAGTCTCTCTGGATCACAATCTCTGATTTTGTTGTAGGCAATCTGCACCAGGTGACACTCAGAGGGAAGCTGCATTCCAGGTGACAGTCTTGGATGTCCGTGTGCCCAACCAAGGACTGGCTTCCTTGGCACGTGGGCTGTATAGGTAAGCAGGGATGCCTGGCTGTAGGGAGTCCTACCGGGGCTTAATGAACCCAATGAAAGAGAGTATTTGCATTTAGCAAATCAATGAGGCCTGGGTGGAATCAAGCCCTCTTGGTGTTTTTGAGATAGAAAAGCTGCTTTCTGCCCAAGGGAGGGATGAGCTGTGGGCCCAGAAAGGGCAGGATTCCCAGATCATCATCTGTTTGGGGACTCCATGGGTCTGGGTAGGAATAAACAGAAGGGACCACCTGTAGGAATGCCACCTTACCATTATGGCTCGGGTTTCATGCCTTGTATCAGAAGAGACCATCTATCTATGTGCACCTTCTTCACAACATTGGATCAAACCCAAGCCTATCAAAGACTCTGGGGCCCTTGGAGGCTCGGGCATCTCTTTGGCCTTTTCCTGCTAAAGGGAGGTGGCTCTTGGAGGCACAGTTAGACAGGTGAACACAGAAAGCTACACAGGTAGAAAGAACAGTGGGCCTCACTCAGACTGTTGGGGGTGGTAGGCTAGCAATAGGAACACAACATTGACCAGGAATGACCTAGATAGGAACACACTGAGAAAGCAGTTCTCCAAGTCAGCTGAGCCCAGACGTCCTTGTTTTCTGGTCTCCTGAAAGAATGCACAGGCAATGGATCAGGCCAGCGTGACTGGTACTGTGAAGCTGTCCAAGGTGATGGGAGAATGCAGAACGCAGGCACAGCTCATTCAGCTCTCCAGGGCGAGCATTTCCAACCCTGCCTGATGCTTTGCAGATCGGTCCCTGTCAGGAGCAAATGCCAAAATTTTGTAACCTTTGAGGCTAAGTCACAGAGCTGGAAGTGCAACCTCGCATGTTCAATGAGAAAGTGAAAGAAAATAACCAGGACAAAAAATAGGGTGCTTACCAAGTTTGATGCTTCTGGACAAGAAAGTTTGTACTTCTACATATGTGCAATTCCTCTTAGGGATGTTGGTGTGTACACAAGCATGTGTGTGCATATGTGCATGAAAAGCACCTGACGGTATGTTTGTGAGTATGAGGTGTAGAAACTGACCTAACCAGGTGATGGAAGTTGGATAGCGAAACCGTGAAGGTCATAGGGAAAGTACATACTCTGGCCATCAGAAGCACTGGAGCCAGGGTACCAATCCCTGTTATCTCACTGAGTGAGCAATTTCTAAGTGGAATTACAGTGGTGCACCCAGGATGCCTTGCAGAAAGGAGAGGCAGAAAGAAAGTGCCTGGGGGTGATCAGTGAGAGTGCCGAGGATCTGAGACACAGAACAGGCTGCAATCCCAAGACACAGAAGCCATGGTGGGTGATCCCACAGCCCCTTGGACATGCAGCAACAAGGGCCTTTCTATCCTTATCAAACTCTGGGATTTCTTTCCCTGACATTGCCATGAGACACATAGACACCAGCCCTGGTACATACACAAAAGGATTGCCCCAAACAGTGCTGTGCCAGAAGCAGAGATAAAGAGACACAAAGTGAGCTCTGTACCCTAAGGCTGTGGTGTCCCTGAACAATAGAGATCAACTGCTGCAAACGGTGGGGTTTTTCCCTTCTCCCCTAGCATCTGGACAGCATCAGGTATTCTATCCCATGGAGAAAAGTATCCAGCCACTTGGAGCCCCTGTCTATCATTTGGATACTCATGGAGAGCTCCCAGTTATTGAAGGTCCTGTGGGACACAGGAGTGTGTTGTTCAGATTGTGGAGCAGGAACCCGTGGTTGGAATTTCCAGATCCAGGTCAATGACAGCGCCTGGGGTAGAGGCAGATGCAAAACCTGCTAGCTCCCTAGAGCAGAATCTGGCCATATGGTGCAGCTGGAGCCCAGGAACCGCAGAAGATGTCCTCCGGTCTAGGGGTGTGTCCATAAGGGTGCCGTCCTGTACCCTCTCAGCCATTGGTCTAGATTTGGGCCAGCAGCATGTGCGCGGCTCACAGCCTAGGGCCGTGCCTGTTTGGCTGATGTACCAGAGCTTATTCACCCGGTCCTGGGCTCACCACCACCCCTTTCTTCAGCCTCAGGCCACCCCAGACACACCAGCCACTGCCTCCCGATCATACCTCTCACTCCCCACCCCGAAAAAACAAGTGGGTCCCACAGGTTTATTGCAGCCTGGGCCACCATTGCACACAACTTGCTTTGGTGCTCTTATGTCCCATCCTTTCACATCTGACCCAGTCTGGGGTCATGGCCAGGACCAAGAATAGCACGAGAGGTGGTCAGAGGAATGCGGGAGAGTCTTGGGACCCCGGACCTGCTTAGTTGTGAGCCCAGATGCTCAGGGAGATGGGGCCCTGCAGCCTGCCCTTGTGATGCTGTGCACGGCTGCGACCCTGCAGCCACCAGTTGCAACAGCAGGCGACAATGCGACCCACGTCAGCGTGGAGGTGGCAGGGGATGGCGGGGCCCTGGTGGACAGAGACGTGGCGGGGATCAGGCGGGTGTTCCAGCTGCTTGTGGAAGACATCATGGAGGAGGTGGAGGTTTTGGCTGATGAGGAGCAGCAACGGGGGTCCTCGCAAGACCTGAAGGAGAAGGTGTTAGAGGATCAGGGCAAGGAATTGCCGGGAGCCCCAATGAACTTCTGGCACTAGATGCGCTGCAGGCGCTGGCCACCCTGCAAGTGGAACTGAGCTCTGACCATGAGAAAAACTGCAGGGGCTATGTTTCGTTCATGTGCAAGAGCCATCAGAGGAGGAAGCATGACTTGGCTCAGAGGAGTGCCATTATCCAGGGCATCTCTGGTTTCTGGGCCAAAGTGGTATCCTTTCTGCTGCTTCTTGGGGTCTGCTGCTCAGGAGGAGGAGGAGGTGCAGAAGCAGGAGCAGGAGGATGGTGGGGACGAGGGCGCAGGATGGGTGCTGATGGACCCTGTAGGAAGTGTGGTACTGGGCAATTGGCAGGCTCCAAAGGCACAGCTGAGTAGAGTCCAGGCAGGGCCACACCCCTGAGTGTCGCTGCCATGAATTTGTGTGTCTACTTCAGGCCTGCAATTGAGGAGGAGCAGCTCCAAGGCCTCTAAGTCAGGAATGACCAGAGACAGTACACCAGAGCAGCCTTGGCAGACAGTTATTGTAAATGTGGATGATCCCGAAAATAACTGAGACTTGGGAGTCACACACACGTACACACAGACACACAGACACATACACAAACACACACTAACTCCTTTGCTTTTGGACACGATTTGTTTCAATGACTGTAAGTCTGACCATGTAAGCAATGACATGCCACTACTCAGCATACACAGGTATGAAGAAGAGTAGGGATCAGAAACAGCCCCTTCTTGGGGAATGCAGACCACCTCAGATACAGAACACCACAAGGAACCCAGAGCCATGAGCGTGCCTGATGGTATGGCAGGGCCTGAGGACATCAGTGGTGGCTGGGCAAGCAGAAGTGCCCAAAATCCTTGATGATGCCTGTTCCAGTGTCCTTCCACCCCAGACTAGGGCTGATGTTCCTGGCTCTCCTTGGCTTAGCATGTGGCCGATATGGCTCCTTGACCTAAAGCAGATTATGAACCACCCTTAAGTTTCTGTCATGATCAGCGACCAAGATAAAGACTTTCTCAGCTACATGATCGACTTGAAGTTCAGTGAGGGAGACTGAAGACGGGTGGGTATGGGACTTGGTGTGGAGTGAAAGGATCATGTTATCCATGTTCCTACAATGTGAATGTTTGCAGAGGCTTCGTGGAAGCTGTTAATGGGAGGCAAGCTGAGGTCCCTAGAAGCTTGCACCTTTCTCTTCTGCCTATCCTAGCATGTACAGGTGTGAGCCATCCCCGGTCCCACAGCAATCTGATCTTTTCCTTTCGGTACCAACCCTACTTCTTGAACACAGTGATCATTAAGAAGTATTACCTTGACATCACTGGTAAAACGTGGCTCCTGGGGTGATGAGTGTGGGTGCAAGGGTGTGCATGATTCACCTGTGGGGGTCCACCACACCCGTCTCCCCTGTCTTTCTTCAGGGTAAAGGGCACATCATTCCACACCAGTCCATTGGTTCTGGGACTTTGAACAGGGAGGACTCAGCCACAGGCTGGTCACCAGGAACCTTAATTTTCTCAACTGGTTGTCAGGCCACAACTGCCCAGAATCAAACAGGATTGTTGAGGTGGACTAGTTTTGGTCCTGCATACAGTTGATGATTGATGTTGGAGTTCTTGGCTGCTCATGGGAAGGTTCGGGTCCTGGTCAGCCCAGAGGTGACATTCCTCGTGTTGCCACCAGATCATCAGCTAAGACGAGTGGGACGATCCCCTGAAATACTACCCCAGCAGGGAAGATTGTTCCATGAGTGCTAACTGACAGAGACACATGTGGTAAAGGGTCTGGAGGTGGGCCGTGAAGGGACAGCCATATTGGAGCCGTGACACTGTCCTTCCCCAAATGTGGATGCTCAGGCTCATGCAAGCTGACTGAGGAGCATGGATTTGGGCCATGCATGTAGGAGGTGGCCTGCTGAGACTGGGGCCTGGGCATTCAGTGTGTCCGTGAGTGAAACGAGTCTCCCTCAAATCAGCTGTGGTTGCAGCATGAGACTCCTAGGTGATACTACTAGAGGCAGGGTGAAGTAAGTATCTTTTTTAGAATCATCCTGCTGTGGGTCCTGCCATCACCCGGCCTCCTGTTGCTCACTGAGTTTGACATTGCCTGGGCCCTTCATTCCCGCCCCTTAACCTGGGAAGATCTATCATTGAAAGGGTATTCTCTCTGGGATCCCAGTGCACCTGCGTGCTGACTTTGGGATCTGTGAATTTCCACATGCACCACCTGGTGGCTCACAAGCACCACACATGCTGCGCTGGAAGAGGCTTCAAGCTACCTTGGGAAAATATGAAAGAGCTCGTGGAGGAGGTGAACAGGGAACCACAAGAGCAGGGCATGGTGCCTACCGACTACATCTCTGACATTGCAGAGACAACCCACCCTTAGACTGGGGACGCCTCATTCCTCCACGTATGGTAACTTGGCACCTCCTCTCCTGTCACCTTTATCTGTGTGTCTTCCCTGGGCCACACACACAAACACATACACACACTCACAAACACAGCCGACATAAGCACATGCGTGTATACACACACATGCTTGGCATGGAGACACAAACACAATCAGGAACACGGGCTTCTGAAACACCTGTGTTTCCTGATTGCATTTGTGTTCCTGTGCCGAGCATCTGTGTGTATACATGTATGTGCTCGTGTCGGCTGTGTTTATGTGTGTGTGTGTGTGTGTGTGTGTGTGTGTGTGTGTGTGTGTGTGTCTGGCCCAGGGCAGACACAGAGATGAAGGCGACAGGAGAGGAGGTGCTGAGCAACCATAAGAGGAGGCACGAGGCGTCCCCAGTCTAAGGGTGGTTGGTCACCGTATCTCTGCAGTACCCTGTACAGGATGGGAACGAGGAAAGGATCGCCAGTGATAACGCCAGACCATGGCTCCAGAAATCTGCAATTAAACGAAACACAAAAACAAGCTCATCATTTCTACCATGTTGCTGTGTGTGTTTGGACCGGGAAGAGGGGGTGCATGGTCTGAGGATTCACCCAGGACAAATCAGGTGGGGTAGGGCTTTGAAACCACTGGCTATAGAGCCCTCAGTCCGCGGTCACATGGGGCAGGCCTTTGGAAATGGTGGATGTGGCTACGGCAGGACTGGGATGGTGAGGAGGCTAAGGTCCTGCAGAAAAGGGCAGAGACCTGAAGGAGAAAGAGCCACAGATTGTCTGCTGCACTGGAGACTTGTTCCACACACGTAAGTAGAACCGAAAAGGTCCTGGGCCTGTGCTGCCCAGGATCAGCCCAAAAGCCAGCACGCTGTCTCCATGAGGGTGGCACACACTGACACGATATGACACAAAACGCAAGATATGCTAAGCTAGGCTATCCGTGCAAAACGACAGGCATCCTAGGAGAGACAGGGTGTGAGTGTGGCATGCCTCCAGACACTTCCAGCCTCCCTGGCAGTGCAGGTAGGCAAAGAAAGTGCAGGGGTGAGTGTACGTGTGTGGCCCTCTGCCGGGATGTGCCTGTGAGGGAGGGAACAGGGAGGAAGCAAGGGTGGTGGGCTTATTGCATGTCCCAAGGGAACTCGGCGGAGTGGGAGAGGGGGAAACCCTGGGGGCAATTTGAAGCCTGCTGGTTTTCAAGGTCCAGGGTCTAGGCAATAGCGGTCCTGCCAAAGATACCCCATGGTGTGTGCTGAAAGTCCTGACGTGAATTCCTTCTTTCCTCTGGGGTCATGCCCCTGACTGTGGGGTTTAGAGGGGCAAAGGTGTGCGTCTGCCTCTGAGGGAGGATTCTGGCTCTCTCCCTGGAGCAGATTCTCTGATTTTGTCATAGGGGATTTGCACCAGGTGACACTCAGAGGGATCCTGCCTTCCAGGTGACTGTCTTGGATGTCTTTGGGCCCAACCAGGGACAGGCTTCATTGGCACTTCGGCTGTGTAGGCAAGCATGTATACCTGATTGTATGAAGACCTACCTGGGCCTAATGAGAGCAACTGAAAGGGAGTCTTGGCATTTAGTCAATCAGTGAAGTCTGGGTGGTTCTAACACTCTTGGTGCTAAGGTACAGAGTCAGAAGTGCAACCTGAGATGAGCAAGTGAAAGAAAATAACCAGGACAAAGAAAGTTGGGTGCTTACCAAAGTTCATGTTCCTGGAGAAGAAAGCGTGTACTTCTGCATATGTGCAAATTTCCTCTCAGGGATGTTACTGTGTACATGCACATGCACACAAAGAACCACCTGCCAGTACGCTTATGAGTATGAGCTGTCGGAAGTGACCTAACCAGGTAATGGGAGTTGAATAGCAAAGCATGAACGTCATAGGGAAAGACTCCACCTAGACTCCAGCCAGCAGAAGCACTGAAGCCAGTGTACCAATCTCTGTTATCTCACCGAGCAAGCAAGTTCTAAGTGGAATCAGAATGGTGCACCAAGGATGCCTGGCAGAAAGGAGAGGCAGGAGGAAAGTGCCTGTGGGCGACCAGTGAGAGTTCAAAGATTCCAAGACACAGAACAGACAGCAACCTCAGACAAAGAAGCCAAAGTGGGTGACCACACAACCCCTTGACCACCCGGCTACAAGGGCTGTTCTGTCCTTCTGAAGTGCCAGGCATACTAGGCTTTCCTTTTTCCTGTGCTTTCAGTGATGGACCAGAAGTGCAGCATCAGGACCTGCTACCTGCAGAGTCTTCCAGTTTGAAACATTACTAATTGTACTCTTTGCAGAACACATATATTGGTATCAGGATTATAGGATGGTTGGCTTAGCTTGATCCTCTTACTGCTTCCGGCCCCACAGGCTTGGGCGACAAGGCAGGCTTTGGTGTGTTCGCACATGGAGAACAGAATCACATTTGCCAGGAGCCAATACGGGAGACCCCATGCATGACAAAGGTCATGCAAAGAATACCTGACAGACAAAGGCGGATCAGGACTCGAGGGATTCCCTGGACCTGCTCAAGCATCCGCCCGAAACCAAAATCTGTCTGTCTGCTGTTTACTATATTATGCCTTTCATCAGTTCTTCTGACATTAACAGGGTGCTCTCCAAGACCATCATTCTCTGAAGAAAAGCAACTTAAAGCTCTAGTTAATAAGTCTCCTGGGCTTGAAAGGAGCATTTTAATTCTAACCCCTCTGTTCCTGTTTTAGCTTTCTTGGCAGTTTTATCCACACTCTTTTATCTAATGCACATGATTGTTCACAACACCCCAAGCATAACCTTCGAGTGATAAAACAGTGTTATTAGAATAATACTGCATTGTTGAGCCAATGTTTCCTTCCGAGTTTCCTTGTCCTTTACCCAATTTGCACCTGGAAGTGCATTAGCTAATATAGTTGGTATGTAAGAAAAACAAGCAGTAGCCTTGGTATTAGCAACATAAGACATGCATTGGAGAAGGAAATGGCAACCCACTCCAGTGTTCTTGCCTGGAGAATTCCAGGAACTGAGGAGCCTGGTGGGCTGCCATCTATGGCGTCACACAGAGTTGGACATGACTGAACTGACTTAGCAGCAGTAGCAGCACAGAGTTGGAAGTGCAACGTGACATGATTAATGAGCAAGTGAAAGAAAACAACCAGGACAAAGAAAGTTGGGTGCTTACCAAAATTCATGTTCCTGGAGAAGAAAGCTTGTATTTCTGCATATGTGCAAGTTTCCTCTCAGTGATGTTACTGTGTACACACGCATGTGTGCACATAGAAGTCCCTGCCAGTACGCTTGTGAGTATGAGCTGTCAGAAATGACATGGCCAGGTGATGGAAGTTGGATAATGAAAACATGAAGGTCTTAGGGAAAGGTACATAGACTCTGGCCAGCAGAAGGACTGAAGCCAGGGAATCGATTCCCATTATCTCACTGAGCAAACACACTCTAAATGGAATCACAGTGGTGCACCCTGGATGCCTGGCAGAAAGGAGAGGCAGGGGGAAAGAGCCTAGAGAGTGGGCCGAGGAAAGGCCACTACACCTGCAGTTTATGAAAAGTAGAAAATGTACCTAATGACCTGGAAGGAGAAACTGTATCTTATTTATTGAGATATCTAGCCAAGGAGAATTCCAGCCAAACAGCCAAAAGTGCTTCCTGGTTTCTTCTTGCTGCCTATAGTAAAATATGAAGGGAAATTTAAAAAATAAATAAATAAGAGAAGGACTATTTAAAAAATAAGACAGAACTTGCTGATTTGGAAATATTCCAGTCTTTTAAGATGACAGAAGATGCTAAAATAAATGGCTCTCAAGCAAGGTCATTTCCAGGGCACTGAGATAAGATGGTCTAAATATAACATTTTACATCACCTATAGGTCATTCTTATTATTTTTTTTTAAATAAAGGTTGTCTAAAGATGAGTGTGACTGTAAAATTCTTTGTTAAGCCTCAGAAAGCTGGAAGGGGATGCTTCATGACATTATTTAGGCAGGCCAATGCCCTCCAAAGAGTTTAGGGGTGTCACTCAGAGATCATTTCAGTCATACAATAAGACTTCTACAAAGTTTCAGGGTGTTATCCCTCAGCTATCTCAGTAGAAAACCAAGACAGAGGAGGACTTTTTATGAAAACATGTGATTGTGGCTTTAGAGTGGGTGCTTTGCCATGAATACCAGTAAGATTATCAGGAGGCACACCAAGATTTTAAGATAACATATATATATGTTCAGCTTGGACTGAAAGGACTAGAAATAGTACAAAATAAGAGAGCTCTGGACTTCTACCTTCGACAAGCAGGAAGCAGGCTAGGGAGACTGTTTCACTGTAACCATATACTAGCCACCTTTCATGCAATGGAATCATATCAGAGGGCAGAATTAAAAATTCAGAGACTGAAGCCTAGGAAGTTTCCAGGCCTTAAATCCTAATCAAAGGACTGCCAATAAGAACCCGTGGGATTTCAGAACTGCTACTATTGACTCCCACTCCCCTGCCCTTTCTGGAACTGGAGTGTCTATAAAGGTTATCTATGCCTGACCCAGCACTGTATGTTGGTTGTGAAAGTGAGCAGGTTAGCTCAACTCTTTTGTTCACAGATCATCAGATCTAGAGGAATTACACTTGTGTAATTTGATCTGGTGTGTTTGAGAAGACTTGAGAGTCTAGTGGACTACAAGGAGATCAAACCAGGCAATCCTAAAGTAAATCAGTCCTGCATATTCATTGGAAGGACTGATGCTGAAGCTGCAGTTCCAATACTTTGGCTACCTGATGTGAAGAACTGACCCATTGGAAAAGAGTCTAATGGGGGAAATATTGAAGGCAGGAGAAGGGGACAGCAGAGGATGAAATGGTTGGATGGCATCACCTACTCAATGGACTTGAGTTTGAGCAAGCTCCTGGAGTTGATGGTGGACAAAGAAGCCTAGCGTGCTGCAGTCTATCGGGTCACAAAGAGTAGAACACAACTGAGCGACTGAAGACATGAGATATTGCACAAGTAGACCCTGATCCATATCTGAAACTGACTTAGATGACAAGGTCCTGAACTACAAGTTAATGTTACAATGCATAAATTATTTGAAAGCATTGGCAGGAAAAAGCATTTTGGACATACAAGTATGTAAACAATTTTGTGGCCATGTGGGTACCACGTGGTTTTAAAGGATGTCCACAAGTCCTTTCTTTCAAGGGTGGATCTTTATACTCCCCTTCACATGTGGGCTGGACTTAGTGGCTCACTTCTAATGTTAGAATATTGTAGAAATGAAAATGAAGTGTCTGAAACTAGGTCATAAAAGACACTGCAACCTCCTTGCTCATCCTCTTGGATCACTCTAGAAGCCAGTTTAGTAGTATCTTGACAACACTCATGTAACCCAGTAGAGAGGCCCATGTGAAAGAACTGAGGCTTTCTCCCAATAGCCAGCATGGAAACTGGTTTCAACAGCTATGTGAGGAAGCCATCTTGGAAGGAAATCCACTAGCCCATGTCAAGGCTTCAGATAATGACAATCTCATGAAACCCTGAGCCAGAACACTCAACTGAATTACTCCTGGATTCCTTTCAGCAGCAGTATGAGATAATATTGTTTTAAGCTGTTAGTTTGGGGTAATTTGTTATGTAGCAGTAGTTCATTAATGCACTGCCAACCTTGGGCCGTGTATTTATCCCGGGGTGCCTGCCCATTTAGTCCAATCTACATCAGAATCTGCTAGTTCAGTTTAGAAAACATACCTCACCCTTGATCTGACCACCCTCAGTATCAGGTCAAATTCCTTATCACTCACCTCAATATCTTATCAGCCTTGCCTAGCCTCAGCAATGATCTTCTCAGTTGAACCAGAATCCACCCTCACCCTTATGGCCCTCTTAATAAGTTTCCATTCACTGACACCCACTCTGTTGTTGTTGTTCATTGCAGTCTCCCAGTCTCTGTTTGCAATCCCATGGACCCACCCTGTTCCGTAGCTATAAATCCTAGTTGTGTCCCTACTGGAGTCAGACTTAAGCTCAACGTCTCTCCCCGTATTATAAGACCCAGCTGTAGTACTCTTACTTTGAATAAAGTTTTTCTTACCACTTTTAGTAAGTGTTATGAATAATTTTTTAACATTTCCAAGTTCTGTTAGTACGGATTATTCTCAAAGGAACACTTTTATACCTTTACTTTTTATAGTATATTCATTTGGGAAACAAATTTTTAGAATTAAAATATTTCATGTTTTTACCATACAAACAGAAAATAGCTTTTAAAATACATTTATATATTCTAAAAAAATTTTAGTAATCCAAAAAGGATGTGTATATAGACATGTCAGTGTATATACACATATACCCTCAGAGCTCCAAGGAAAACTTAATTCTCAGTAAACTATAAATTAAAACATTCAGCCTGCAAAGAGTGAAATCTTTGGAATTAACTTGCCAAAAAATCGTAGAGAATGAAATATTCGTTTAAAAAATGTATACATAAAAATATTTGGGATTTAGATAAAATTTGCTATTTAAATAAAGTTAGGTCAAGCCCTAAACCATCTATTTAAAAAAAAGAAAGAAAGACTCTGCATCATGTAAAAACCTACATTGGAAAAGAACCTAAAAAAGAATAGATATGTATCTGTATAATTAAATCACTGTGATATACATCTGAAACACAACATTGTAAATCAAATATATTTCCATGAAAATTTGTAAAGAAAGCTTTTAAAATACAAGGTTATAAGGAAAAAATCTAAAGAAAGTAGAAGGTATATATGAATTGAAACAAAAATAGAAAACAACAAAAATAAATCTCGTTGGGATAATAAAACAAGAGCTGCTTCTTGGAAAAACAAAATCAGAAACACTGATACAACTGTGGCAATCTAATAAGGGGAAGAGGAGGTTAATTCCAATACTAGAAATGAGAAACGGAATGTGGCTCTGAAAGGATAATATACAAAAGATAATGTTCAAGTCTGAATGGAATTACTTTTGTTTCAGGAAAGATCCAGTAAAGCAAAAACCTGGGGAAAGAAAGGGAAAGAAAGAAAGAGGAAGAGAGTCAGGGGAAGAAAGGAAGAAAAGGAAAGGAAGGGAAAAGAAAGAAAAGGAAATGTCTCAACAGATGTTGTAAACTCTCCAATAAAACAATTCTCTTTAAAATCTAAAAACAGAAATAGAAATTCATTAAGCCGTAGCCTTATTGCACTTGATGGTACTAAGAAGAAGAAAACCCATTTACACATCACTGTTTAGAATTTCTGGCAAACACAATATGATTATTTAAAAAAATAGAAATAGAAATATGCCATGTTATTTGTAAAAATATGGACAGCAGAAATATTTTTGTAAAAAACATTTTATTTCTATAAATAGTAATTTTACTTAGAATGTTTTGGCAACATTAATAAAACAATAAATTTTACCTGAAAGAACAAGCAAAGTAGACCATGGAAATTCCTAAAAGCAATTACAAAATAGTGATCTTGACAGATATTCAAACATTTGTAAACAAAACAAAGTGTCATTGCCTGAAAAAAATACAGAGATATCAACAGAAAAACAGAGGAAGCTCCTGAAAGAACTCAACTCGCTATTAACCATATTTTATTTGCAGGCACAGAAACTGACTCAAGTTAATTCTAAGAAGCAAAGCCCTGATGTTATTATCTCTTCTCAGTTTGTGTGTGTGTATGTGTGTGTGTGTGTGTGTGTGTGTGTGTGTAAAGTAGGAAATTTAGGCTGGAGAGGTAAGAAGAGGGTAGAGACTTAAAGTGCCTTTAAGGAGGAGGAGGAAATGGAGAGGGTTGAGGATTTCATTGTGTGATTTGAACAGCACTGGTGAAGCTCAAACAAGGGAGGTAGCAAGCCATGCAGGCCTAGGGGAAGAGCATTTCCAGAAGAACAGCAGTTGCAAAGTTTTTGGATTGGGAAGAAATGTATTTGCTTAAGGAAAAGCAAGGCCAGTGTTGTCAAAAACAGGGCACCAGTGGGGAAAATAGTAGAGTAGAACGACAGAGAATGGAAGAGAGGAAGTAGTCAGGGACCAGTATCACTGGGACCTTTTTATTTGGCAATAAGTACAACTTGTACTCCTTAGGAGCATACTTCAGAGCAAACAACAGTAACTGTATTCAAAATACTAAGCAACAATAAAAACATATAAAGAAAACATTTCATATTTTTACTATAGAAATAGAATAAAGGAGATAAGAATGCAATGGTCTGTACATTTATTTATACATAGAGTTTTCACCTGAGACCAGGACACAAACACACACACACACACACACACACACACACACACACACACACTTTATACACCTAAAAGTGGTTTAAGCTGACATTTAGCAAAGTGCGTGGGCCCAAGCAAATTAACTGGAAAGGCTTAGTAATATATTCAAAGTGCAAATCAATCAATGAAGCATTGAATAAATAAATACAATCTACTTGTATTTGAATTTACACTCAGGAAATTACCTAAAATGGAGACAATAGACTTACTACAGCTTAGTCATCTGTAGTCCATCCACTTCATGTCTGAGACGGATGCTAACACCTTGGTGATTACCACTTTCCAGCATTTTGTGAAAGCTTAGAGCATTTAAATAAATTGTGGAGGGGGAAAACAAAAGAGTGGGGAGAGACAAAGAAGAGGAGAAAGGAAGAGGAAACGGAGAGATTTCTCCTGGCATAGGTATACAGCCAGGATCCCAGGTTCCTTGAATGGTGCACAGAGATTGCTAGGTACCTGTGCCAAAAGTGGAGAAGGTATGGCATTCAACTCGAGGAGGAGACTCAACTCCAGGAACCCACAGAGGAAGACAAGTGTGCTGATGTTCAGGAACCAATACTTAGAGGGTACACCACAGGTCTGTGAAAGAGCTCTTGGAGACCGCAAGAAAAAAGGTTTCCACAAGTATAATCACAGACTAGATAGTTGGATAGAGTAGAGGAAGGATAATAACTCTATCACCTGATAATTACTGAAATAAACGAGAAAATTCCTGCACATCAGACTGTGTCAAGTAAGACTGAAAACCAGTATTAGTTTGATAAAATGGGAAATTACACACACAAAGAATTAACTGTTAACTGCAATACATTCGTGTTCAAGGCAAGATAAGATACAAAACTGAAATCTTCACATGTTCAACTAGGGTAAGATACATGTAACTGGAAAAGGTAAGGAAAAGTTCTATAGAGGGTTTAATCACCCTGGACCCTTTGTATCCACTACATTTACTATTCTCAGACAACTCCATTGTAGCTTAAGGATAAGAGAACTAAATTTAGCCCAATTCATAAACTGAACAGATTCCCTGTGTTTGATCCTTTTCAGTTAAAACTATGGGTCCAGTGCAAATCAAACTGGATGTCAAGGCTTTTTTACTTGGGAATCTTAACTGGCTTTATTACTGTGACTGAGACAGATATGGCTACTTCACTGTGGCTAAAGGCTAGCCAAATGGGAAAGGGGATGGAATGAATCCAATTCCCCTTTTGATCACTCAACAGGAGGTCCACAGGCACCAGGTCCCATTCTCTTAACTATCTCTGCTTCTCCAACTGCAGTCAATGATAACACAGGGCCTGCTTGATGCTTGCAGGGGCCTCTCACCAAACACAGGCATTTAAATGGTTGGCTTCCTTGAGATGTCCCTGGGCTAGGTAAACACACTCTGAGACAGTGTTCCTTCTGCCTTGGCTCCATGGCTGGAGTGAATGCATACCTCTTCCTCCAAAGGGACAAGGAGCCACAGCTCTGCATTGACTAAATCCCATGTCTGGTCCAAACTCACATCATAGCTTCTCCATCAACTTCTCCACACCAGGCTTTTGGAGCCAGGGCCCTAGATCAGCAAAACAGAGGCACTTCAGAGAGTTCAGCACCACAAGGGACCATACCATAACAAAGCCATTCTAATCTGGCTATACGAACTCTTCCATATTTTCCCAAGGCAGCTTGAAGCTGCTTCCAGTGCAGCGTGTATGGTGGTGGTGAGATGCCGAGTGGTGAATGTGGAAATTCACAGAAGATCCCAAAGTCAGCACAGAGGTGCACTGGGAGCCTGGAGTGGACACCCTTTCAATGATATGCCTTCCCAGGGTAAGGGGAAGGAATGAAGTGCCCAAGCAATCTCAAACTCAGTGAGTAACAGGAGCCAGGGGATGGCAGGACCTGTGGAACAATGATTCTGAAAAAAGATACTTAATTCACCCTCCCTCTAATTGTATCACCTGGACTTTGGCACTGCAACCACAGCTAATCTGAGGTACACTTGCTTCACTCATGGACACACCGAACCCCCAAATCCACAGTCTTAGGAGGTCACCTGCACATATCCGACCCAAATTAAGGCTCCACAGCCAGCTTGCATGAGTCTGAGCATCCCCTTGGGAAAGGACAGTGTCCTAGATACTACACGACTCTCCCTTCAGGGCCCACCTCCACACCTCCTCTCCACATATGTTTCTGTCAGTTACGCTTATGGAAGAACCTTCCTCCCCAGGGTACTATTTCAGGGGATCATCCCACACATCTTTGCTGATGATCTGCTGGCACAAAGAGTAAGGTGAACCAGCAACCAAGAATTCCATAATCAATCATTAACTGTGCAGGTCTCAAACCACCACTCCTCAACAATCCTGTTCGATTCTGGGCAGTTTTGGCCTGACAATCAGCTGAGAAAGTTAAGGCTCCTAGTGTCCAGCCTGTGGCAGAGTTCTCCCCGTTTGAAGCCCCAGAATCAGTCGACAGGAGTTGAATGACCTGCCCTATACCCTGCAGAAGACAGGGGAGATGGGTGTGGATCCCACAGGTGGATCATCCACACCGTTGCACACCCACACTCTTCACCCCGGGAGCCATGTTTTACAAACAATGTCAAGGTAACCATACGTAGTGGTCACCGTGCTCAAGAAGTAGGGGTGGTCCTGAAAGGAGAAGATCACCTTGCAGTGGGACCATGGATGGCTCTGCAACTGCACCTGCCAGGGTAGGGAGGAGGGAAAATTTTCCTGCTCCTCCTCCTCCTCCTCCTCCTGAGCAGTGGACTCCAAGGAGCAGCAGAAAGGATACAGCTATGGCCCAGAAGCAAGGGATGCCCTGCAAAATGGCGCTCCTCCAAGCCAAGTCAGGCTTCCTCCTCTGATGGTTCTTGCTCATGCACCGAAAGTAGGCCCCACAGTTTTTCTCATGCTCAGACCTCAGTTCCACCTTCAGGGTGGCCAGTGCCTGCAATTCATCTTGCCCCGGAAGCTCAGTCGATCTCCCAGGCCTTTCCTGGCCCTGTTCCTCCACCATCTTCTCTTCAGCTCCTGGGAGGACCCCTATTGCTGCTCTTCATCTGCCAGAATTTCCACCTCCTCCATGATGTATTCTACAGGCAGCTGGACCCCCTGCCCAATACCCGCTGCATCTCCATCCACCAGGGGCTCAGTGTCTTCCACCGCCTCCAACCTGAAGAGGGTGGCCTCTTTGCCTGGCATTACAACTGGTAGCTCCAAGGTCCCAGCCACGAAAAGCATCAGGAAGGCAGGCCATGGGCCCCAGCACCCTGAACACCAGGGCTTACAACTAAGATGGCCTGGGGCCCCAGGACACTCCTGCATTCCTCTGAACGCCTCTGACGCTCCTCTTGGCCCTGGTCACGAACCCAGGCTGGGGCAGATACAAAGGGATGGGTCATAATAGCACAACAAGTGGTGCACAAATGCGGATCAGGCTGCAGTAATCCTGTGGGACCCACTAGCTCTTTGGGCGCACGGAGTGAGGGGGATGGTAGGGAGGTGGGGCTGGTGTGTGTAGGTGGACTGAGGCTGAAGAATGGGTTGGCAGACAGCACAGGACATAGTGAAAGGGCCCTGGGGAGATCAGCCAAATAGGCGGGGCACAAGGCTATGAGCCATTCTCTGGCTGCTGGCCTAAATTAGTGCAAAGGCTGAGAGTGTGGTGGGCGGCACCCTTATGGACATGTTCCTAGACCAGACGGCATCTTCGACGGTCCCTGGGCTCCAGCCCACCGATGTGAAATATTCTGCTCCAGGGGGGTAGTGGGTTTTGCATCTGCCACTAGCCCAGGCGCAGTCATTGATCAGGCTCTGGAAATTCCAACCACAGGTTCCTGCTCCACAGTCCAAACAACACACTCCCGTGTCCCTCGGGCCTGTTAATAACTGGGAACTCTCCCTGAGTATCCAAAGGTTAAGCAGGGGCGCCACGTGCCTGGATACTTTTCTCCATGGGATAGAGAACCTGTTGCTGTCCGGATGCTAGAGAAGTAGGGAAAAACCCCACTGTTTGCTACAGTTGATTTTCACTGTTCAGGGACACCAGAGTCTTAGGGTACAGAGCTCAATCTGTGTCTCTTTATCTCTGCTTCTGGTACAGCACTGTTTTGGGCAATCTTTCTATGTGTGTACCAAGGGCTGGTGTCTGTGTGTCTCCGTCTCTCCATGTTGTGCTGTTGCTGTCTGGCACTCTCTGGACACCAGCGCTCATATGAGAAGCTAATCCATGGCGTGAAGGCAAGCTCTTCTCCTTCTTAGTGAGTTGCACCAATGGGAGATCCAATTTTTTTAGTCCACGCGTTCAGATAGTTCTTTCTCAAACTTGAAAGCCAACAGTCGGTGGTCAATGCTGAACTGCAGAAGGGGCTTGGACCTTCCTTCCTTTGCTGGACAGATGTGAATGCTGCACAGGCCTGAGGTGGCTTGGCCACTCTTGGCACAGATTGAGAAATGGGGCATGCTCTCCTGGCATAAGGGAACTCCATGAACATCACTTGAAAACCTGCCAGGCAGACGGTAAGGACAGCTCCCCTTTAAGTTCCACGACCCACCGGTGCCAGAGACATGCATGGCTACCCATTTACACTATCGAGGCCCTTTCAACTTGTGCCGGTGTCCAGCCCCAGCACCATTCAGGGATACCCTCAGGAAAAATGGTGTCAGCAAGAGAGAAAAGTAAAGGAGAGAAAAAGAGGCTGATATTCCCTGGTTTACACAGAAAGCCAATAAACCCCTTACACAGGACTTGCTGTGTTCACAGAGGCCACAGGCTCCCTCTAAATGGAGCGAAGATGCAGAGCGCCTTCTCTATTGGGTTTTAGATGCCCAGGCAAAAAAGTGAACTCAGAGAGCCTCTGTGCTCACGGGAATCTGCCTGAGAAAAAGAGAGAAAGAGAAAGAAAGAATGTCTCGGGGAGACTCAGCTTAGGTGAAATGGGTCTGCAGCTTTATTTTCAAAAGGGGCTTTTATACCCCGATTTACACATTTCCAGGAGTGAAAGATACAAAGTCATGCAGAATCAGCTCAACATTCCATCAGTTTTACCTTTAACGAAACCAGGACATTTTCTGCATAACTTTCCCCAAAAAAGGGTCTTATGTTATGTACATTATCTTCTGGCCCTGTGGCCTGTTAACATTTTGTGACTCTTTCTTGATAAAGTTTGGTCAACCAGAAAACCTGATTTCCCTTTATCTTTCCAGTTTGCAGTCCCCGTCAGGAAACAGAGTTACATTCTCATGAAGCAAAGGTGCAGTGGGTTACAACAAAGAAAGTACTTATTAACTCAAGGGTTTTATGTTGCTAATACCAAGGCTACTGCTTGTTTTTCTTGCATACCAACTATACTAGCTAATGCACTTCCGGCTGCACACTGGGTAAAGGACAAGGAAACTTGGCAACAAACATTGGCTCAACAATGCAGTATTATTCTAATAAAGCTTTTATATATATATATATATCTCGAAGGTTAGGCTTGGGGTGTTGTGAACAATCATGTACGTTAGTTACAAGAGTGTGGATAAAACTGCCAAGCAAGCTTAAATAGTAACAGAGGGGTTAGAATTAAAATGTTCCTTTCAAGCCCAGGAGAACTATTAACTAGAGCCTTAAATTGATTTTCTTCAGAGAAAGGTGGTCGGGGAGAGCCCCCTGTTAATGTCAAAAGAATTGGTGAAAGGCATGATATAATAAACAGTAGACAGACAGATTTTGGTTTCGGGACAGATGGTTTAGCAGGTCCAGGGAATCCCTCGAGTCCTGATCTGCCTTTGCCTGTCAGATCTTCTCCGCATGACCTTTGTCATGGGTGGGATCTCCCGTTGTGGCTCCTGACATCTCTCCTTTTTGTATTTTTTAAAACAGCCAGATGTAACTCAGTCGTGAGCTTCTGAGTACTCTGACAAAGAGTTCTGACAATACAAGGAAGAATAATTATGAGAAGCAGAATTAGAGTGGCCACAGCGGCATAGCTAAAAATCGTAGACAGAATGTTGTTTTCCTGAAATAAGGTTTGAAAATGTATGAAAAATGGTCATTTGCTGCTCCTGTGGCAGTAAAATCCAATCGGGAATGTCCCATGGTCTTTATCTTAGTGTGAAGTTTTCCTAAATCTACACTAATGCTGGAGCTATTCCATATCCCCGAAATATGATTTCTAATTTTCTCCCAGTTATAATCTGTCTCGTTTATTTTCAGGGGTGTTACAAAAATCCACAGGTAGTTGGCATGATAGGACAATGACAATTTTTCTTTAATGCCTGTAATTCAGTCCCAATATGCATTACAACTTCCTCCAGGGCATCTACCTCCATTTCTAGTTTCCTATCTATAACTTCCTGACAAAGCTAAAGAGCCATTTTTAGACATGAATGTGAATGTGAACGTGAAGTCGCTCAGTCGTGTCCGACTCTTTGTGATGCCATGGACTGTAGCCTACCAGGCTCCTCTGTCCATGGGATTTTTCCAGGCAATTTTAGACATAATATTAACATATTGAGCAGTATGCACTTTTTAAGTCAATGATATTGACGCCACAGTGACAGAAGTAATTGCAGTTATTAAAGCTGATATTCTCAAGAAAAGCAAGCTCACAAACCTTCACGATCACATCAAATCTTGTAATCGTTGCAACACAGCAAGACTGCAGTTATCATACCAATAAGTGATTACAGTCACCGGCACTATAAGATAGGGTGGACTTTGCAACACTGCAAAAGAGCAAAAATTATATTGAGGGTTCAAACAAGATGAGAGCATACATTGTTCACAAGATACTATGTTAGGTCCACCTGAATAATTTATTTGAATATTAAGTCCTTTGGAGTCATTAGTGAAGAGAAAAACATAGGGAGAGGGTAGGCAAGCTAAAATAAAATAAGTAGACTCATTTTTTGGTCGGGATAGGGTTACATCAATTTGCCAGAGAGCATTAAGCATTAGGCTTAAGGCCTCGGAGATTTACTCCTAACGGTGGATATGGATTAAATAGTGGGCAATTTGAACATAACTTAACTCTTTGTCTAGCTGTTTCTTTTAGGGATATGAAATTCATACCTTAAACCAGCTGCATTTTGATGGTGAATTTTGTGAGAATTTTTGGCTTTGTCCATCTTTTTCTGTAAGTTTAAAGCAATTAATTTAGTCAATGCATCTGCCAAAGCATTTCCTTCATGTAAAGGGCCAGACAAGCCAGAATGGGCTCTAATATGTCCCACAAAATATTTGTTATCTCTGTGTTTAATCTTTTTCTGTAAATCAGATAACAAGGAGAATATGGTAGTTTTTTTTTTTTTTTTTTTTTTGAATATTAACAGTCCCTATATGAGGAAACAACCCTACAATATATTGGGAGTCAGTCAAAAAATTGAAGGCGTGGTCTCTTAAATGTTGAAGAGCCCAAATAACTGTTCATAACTCAGCTCTCTGGACAGATGTCTCTTCAGTTACCTGAACATGGGATATTTTATCAATAATTGTGTCTGCTTTAACGTTAGAGGAATCATCTGTGAAAACTAAAATTGTCCCTTCTAAAGGTTAAAGTCCAGCAATGGTAGAGACGTCTGCTCCAGTATCTAACAACCCTATTTCATTTCCTTGAATTAAAAGGTCTTTTGAAGGCCTAGAAGCTGTAATTTCCTGAACCCAAAAAGCTAGATCACTAGATTCAAATACTCTGTGGCCTCTAGCTTGAAAAGTCAAGTTTTTTACCTTTCTGATAATAACTTAAAAGCAAAAGCTGTGTTATTCTTTGACCTTTATTAATTTGCACAGTTTTGGTAAGTGGCAAGATCAAAACTTTAATTTCCCCAATATAATCAGAACCTACTACAACAGGCACCAGTGAAATTCCTTGAAAAGACAGCGAGCTATGCCCAAGCACAAATCGTACAATACCCTCAGGTAGGGGGCCAGCCACTCCCGTTGCAATTGGAGTAACCAGCATGTCCGGGGTTAATATTGTTGTTAAAACCCCTTACAATTCCGCTTCTCTCCTAGCCTGGGTGAGGCCCCCCTGAGGGGTTTTCTCCAAGGAGTATGCTCTGCATATTGTGTATGCGTATGCTTTAATAGTTCTGTTGTGCAAAACACTTTTTATCTTCTTCAGCTTTAGACAAGACCTTTGCAGGCTTTGGGAGGCGCAAACGGAAGGTGGCGGCGATCACCTTAAATCAGAAAGTGGTAGATAAGTCTTTAAAGGTTTGTGCAGAGGGGGAGGGGGCTCACCAGGGCGCCTGACCATAGCGTCCTGTAAGCCCCCTCCTGTTCATCAATGGCAGAAAATATGATCTGCGCAAAAGTGGAGACCCACCACCGACCGCTGTAGCCTCCCATATGGGCTGTCTAACAGCCTCATGACAAGGGTCCAGGACATTTCTAATCATGTTTCACAGAGCAAACGCATCTAAAGGAATATTTTCTGGCCTATGCAAAGTATAAAACAAACATAGAAATTTAGACAGTCTTCCTGTGGTTTTTTTAATGCCTCTATTGGCCAACATGTGAAGTAATACTTCAATAAACATTTGTCTATTCTTAGATGCAGAGAAACCTATTTTTCTAGATAATATTCTTATTCATTCTGTACCCTCTTCACCCTGCTGGCAGTTAGGCAGGTACAATCCTAACCGCCCCACATTATGGTCTCAAATTATTTACTCTTCAGATTTATGAGCATGATCTAAAGCATCCTTAATCATATTAAAAAGAGAAAGGGTGTCAGTGGTTACCTTTTCTGGGCAATGCAAAGTGTAATAAATTTTTACCTGTTTCCCTACATTTTCCCAGGTATCTAGGTTATCAGTGCCCTCTTCTGGAAATCAAAGACATTGCTCTTATACAAATGTAAAAAAAGGATTGAATACTAGCCTTCTTAACTTTAATTCCTCTTTTATTTAACAATTGCAAGATTACTCCTATAAAGGGTTGTTGTTCTTTTGATTTGTTGTTACCCGTGTCAGTGATTTCTGTCTTCAAGGAAAGATTCAACACTACCCACTCTTCCTCACCCTACCTATCTTATGCAAAGTGGTTTGCAGCACCCTAAGTGGAGTCCTAGCCGTCCCCAAAACTGGACAATGGGGAGACTTAACTTCAGGTTCCTGTTCTGGGCGCCACTTGCTGGGGTCCAGCCCCAGCAGGATTCAGGGATACCCTCAGCAAGAGAGAAAGTAAAGGAGAGAAAAAGAGGCTGATACTCCTTGGTTTACACAGAAAGGCAATAAAGCCCCTGACACAGCACTTGCTGTGTTCATGGAGGTCACAGGCACCCTCTTGATGGAGCAAAGTTGCAGAGCACCTTCTCGATTGGGTGTTAGAAGCCCGGGCAAAAAGAGAGAACGTAAAGGAAAGAAAAAGAGGCTGATATTCCTTGGTTTACACAGAAAGGCAATAAAGCCCTTGACACAGCACTTGCTGTGTTCATGGAGGTCACAGGCACCCTCTTGATGGAGCGAAGTTGCAGAGCACCTTCTCGATTGGGTGTTAGAAGCCTGGGCAAAAAAGTGAACTCAGAGAGCCTCTGTGCTCTAGGGAATCTGGCTGAGAAAAAGAGAGAGAGAGAAAGAGAGAGAGAGAGGAGAGACAGAATGACACAGGGGAGACCCAGCTTAGGTGAAACGGGTCTTGCAGCTTTATTTTCAAAAGGGGCTTTTATACTCTGAGTTACATATTTCCAGAAGTGAAAGTCATGCAGAATCAGCTCAACATTCCATCAGTTTTACCTTTATCGAAACCAGGACATTTTTTGCAAAGCTTTCACAAACAAGGGTCTTATGTTATGTACATTATCTTCTGGCCCCATGGCCTGTTAACATTTTGTGACTCTTTCTTGATAAATGTTGGTCAACCTGAAAACCTACTTTCCCTTTATCTTTCCAGTCTGTAGTCCCCCTCAGGAAACAGAGTTACATTCTTATGAAGCAAAGGTGCAGTGGGTTACTACAAAGAAAGTACTTATTAACTCAAGGGTCTTATGTTGCTAATACCAAGGCTACTGCTTGTTTTTCTTGCATACCAACTATATTAGCTAATATCCTCCCAGGCGCAAATTGGGTAAAGGACAAGGAAATTCGGGAGGAAACATTGGCTCAACAATGCAGTATTATTCTAATAAAGGTTTTTTTTTTTTTTTTTTTTTTTTACCCAAATATTATGCTTGGGGTGTTGTGAACAATCATGTGCATTAGTTACAAGAGTGTAGATAAACCTGCCAAGGAAGCCAAAATAGTAACAGAGGGGTTAGAATTAAAATGTTCCTTTCAAGCCCAGGAGACTTATTAACTAGAG
Organism: Bos taurus; assembly: GCF_002263795.3. Lineage (NCBI taxonomy): Eukaryota > Metazoa > Chordata > Mammalia > Artiodactyla > Bovidae > Bos > Bos taurus. The sequence continues at coordinate 29,334,436 of NC_082638.1, forward strand.
CCTTACATTGATTTTCTTCAGAGAAAGGTGGTCGGGGAGAGCCCCCTGTTAATGTCAAAATAATTGGTGAAAGGCATAATATAGTAAACAGTAGAGACAGATTTTGGTTTCGGGCAGATGCTTGAGCAGGTCCAGGTAATCCCTCGAGTCCTGATCCACCTTTGCCTGTCAGGTCTTCTCTGCATGACCTTTGCATGCATGGGATCTCCTGAGGTGGTTCACAGCAAATGTGGTTCTGTTCTCCATGTGAGAACACACCCAAGCCTGCCTAGTTGCCCAAGCCTGTGGGGCCAGGAGCAGTAAGAGGATCAAGCTAAGCCATCCATCCTGTAGTCCTGATACCAATATATGTGTTCTGCAAAGAGTTCAATTAGTGATGTTTCAAACTGGAAGACTCTGCAGGTAGCAGGTCCTTATGCTGCACTTCTGGTCCATCACTGAAAGCACACAAAAAAGGCAAACCTTACTCATGCTCATGGCAAGGTCAGGGAAAGTATGCCTGGCACTTCAGAAGGACAGAACGGCCCTTGTAGCCGGGTGGTCAAGGGGTTGTGTGGTCACCCACTTTGGCTTCTTTGTCTGAGGTTGCTGATTGTTCTGTGTCTTGGAATCTTTGAACTCTCACTGGTCGCCCACAGGCACTTTCCTCCTGCCTCTCCTTTCTGCCAGGCATCCTTGGTGCACCATTCTGACTCCACTTAGAACTTGCTTGCTCGGTGGGATAACAGAGATTGGTACCCTGACTTCAGTGCTTTTGCTGGCTGGAGTCTAGGTGGAGTCTTTCCCTATGACGTTCATGCTTTGCTATTCAACTCCCATTACCTGGTTAGGTCACTTCCGACAGCTCATACTCATAAGCGTACTGGCAGGTGGTTCTTTGTGTGCATGTGCATGTACACAGTAACATCCCTGAGAGGAAATTTGCACATATGCAGAAGTACACGCTTTCCTCTCCAGGAACATGAACTTTGGTAAGCACCCAACTTTCTTTGTCCTGGTTATTTTCTTTCACTTGCTCATCTCAGGTTGCACTTCTGACTCTGTAACTTAGCACCAACTGTGTTAGAACCACCCAGACATCACTGATTGACTAAATGCCAAGACTCCCTTTCAGTTGCTCTCATTAGGCCCAGGTAGGTCTTCATACAATCAGGTATATCTGCTTTCCTAACAGCCAAAGTGCCAAAGAAGCCTGTCCCTGGTTGGGCCCAAAGACATCCAAGACAGTCACCTGGAAGGCAGGGTCCCACTGAGTGTCACCTGGTGCAAATCCCCTATGACAAAATCAGAGAATCTGCTCCAGAGAGAGAGAGCCACAATCCTCTCTCAGATGCAGATGCACACCTTTACCCCTCTAGACCCCAGAGCCAGGGGCATGACCCCAGAGGAAAGAAGGAATTCACGTCAGGACTTTCAGCACACACCATGGGGTATCTTTGGCAGGACCGCTATTGCCTAGACCCTGGACCCTGAAAACCAGCAGGCTTCAAATTACCCCCAGGGGCTTCCCCATCTCCCCTCCCCCGAGTTCCCTTGGGACATGCAATAAGCCCACCACCCTTGCTTCCTCCCTGTTCCCTCCCTCACAGGCACAACCCAGCGGAGGGCCACACACGTACACTAGGCCCTGCACTTTCTTTGCCTACCTGCACTGCCAGGGAGGCTGGAAGTGCCTGGAGGCATGCCACGCTCACATCCTGTCTCTCCTAGGAGGCCTGTCATTTTTCACAGACAGCCTGCCTTAACTTATCTTCCATTTTGTGTCACATTGTGTCAGTGTGTGCCACTCTCATGGACATAGCATGCTGGCTTTTGGGCTGATCCTGGGCAGTACAGCCCAGGACCTTTCCAGTTCTCCTTACGTGTGTGGAACAAGTCTCCAGTGCAGCAGACAATCTGTGGCTCTTTCTCCTTCAGGTCTCTGCCCTTTTCTGCAGGACCTTAGCCTCCTCACCATCCCAGTCCTGCCATAGCCACATCCACCATTTCCAAAGGCCGGCCTATGTGACCACAGGCTGAGGGCTCCAAAGCCAGTGGTCTCAAAGCCCTACCCCACCTGATTTGTCCTGGGTGAATCCTCAGGCCATGCACCCCCTCTTCCCGGTCCAAACACACAAAGCAACATGGTAGAAATGATGAGCTTGTTTTTGTGTTTCGTTTAATTGCAGATTTCTGGAGCCATGGTCTGGAGTTATCACTGGCCATCCTTTCCCCGTTCCCATCCTGTACAGGGTACTGCAGAGATACGGCGACCAACCACCCTTAGACTGGGGACGCCTCGTGCCTCCTCTTTTGGTTGCTTGGCACCTCCTCTCCTGTCTCCTTCATCTCTGTGTCTGCCCTGGGCCAGACACACACACACACACACACACACACACACACATAAACACAGCCGACACAAGCACACACATGTATACACACAAATGCTCGGCACAGGAACACAAATGCAAACAGGAAACTCATGTGTTTCAGAAGCCCATGTTCCCTGATTGTGTTTGTGTCTCCGTGCTGAGCATGTGTGTGTATACACGCATGTGCTTATGTCGGCTGTGTTTGTGAGTGTGTGTGTTTGTGTGTGTAGCCCAGGGAAGACACAGAGATGAAGGTGACAGGAGAGGAGGAGCCTAGTTACCATAAGTGGAGGCATGAGGTGTCCCCAGTCTAAGGGTGGGTGGTCTCTGCAATATCAGGGATGTAGTCGGTGGGCACCATGCCCTGCCCTTGTGGCTCCCTGTTCATGTCCTCCACGAGCTCTTTCCTGTTCACCTCCTCCACGAGCTCTTTCATATTTTCCCAAGGTAGCCTGAAGCCGCTTCCAGCGCAGCATGTGTGGTGCTTGTGAGCCACCAAGCGGTGCATGTGGAAATTCACAGAAGAACCCAAAGTCAGCACACAGGTGCACTGGGATCCCAGACAGGATGCCCTTTCAATGATAGACCTTCCCAGGTTAAGAGACAGGAATGAAGGGCCCAGGCAATGTCAAACTCAGTGAGCAACAGGAGGCCAGAAGATGGGAGGACCCACAACAGGATGATTCTGAAAAAGATACTTACTTCACCCTGCCTTTAGTAGTATCACCTAGGAGTCTTATGCTACAACCACAACTGATTTGAGGGGGACTTGTTTCACTCACGGACACACTGAATGCTCAGGCCCTAGCCTCAGCAGGCGACCTGCTATATGCATGGCCCAAATTCATGCTCCTCAGCCAGCTTGCATGAGCCTGAGCATCCCCATTTGGGAAAGGACAGTGTCACGACTCCAACATGGCTGTCCCTTCACGGCCCACCTCCAGACCCTTTACCACATGTGTCTCTGTCAGTTACCACTCACGGAAGAATCTTTCCTGCTGGGGTAGTACTTCAGGGGATCACCCTACTCGTCTTAGCTGATTATCTGGTGGCAACACGAGGAATGTCACCTCTCGGCTGACCAGGACCCGAACCTTCCCATGAGCAGCCAAGAACTCCAACATCAAGCATCAACTGTATGCAGGACCAAAACTAGTCCACCTCAACAATCCTGTTTGATTCTGGGCAGTTGTGGCCTGACAACCAGTTGAGAAAATTAAGGTTCCTGGTGACCAGCCTGCAGCTGGGTCCTCCCTGTTCAAAGTCCCAGAACCAATGGACTGGTGTGGAATGATGTGCCCTTTACCCTGAAGAATGACAGGGGAGACAGGTGTGGATCCCGCAGGTGAATCATGCACACCCTTGCACACCCACACTCATCACCCCAGGAGCCACGTTTTATCAGTGATGTCAAGGTAATACTCCTTAATGATCACTGTGTTCAAAAAGTAGGGGTTATACCTAAAGGAAAAGATCAACTTGCTGTGGGACCAGGGATGGCTCGCACCTGTACCTGCTAGGATAGGGAGAAGAGAAAGGTGCAAGCTTCTAGGGACCTCAGCTTGCCTCCCATTAACAGCTTCCACGAAGCCTCTCCAAACTCACACAGTGTAGGAACATGGATAACATTTTCCTCCCACTCCCCACCAAGTCCCATACCCACCCATCTTCAGTCTCCCTCACTGACCTGCAAATTGATCAGGTAGCTGAGAAAGTCTTTATCTTGGTCGCTGATGATGACAGAAACTTGAGGGTGGTTCATAATCTGCTTTAGGTTAAGGAGCCATATTAGCCACATACTAGGCCAAGAAGAGCCAGGAACATCAGCCCTAGTCTGGGGTGGAAGGACACTGGAACAGGCATCGTCAAGGATGCTGGGCACTTCTGCTTGCCCAGCCACCACGGTTGTCCTCAGGCCCTGCCATACCATCAGGCACGCTCATGGCTCTGGGTTCCTTGTGGTGTTCTGTATCTGAGGTGGTCTGCATTCCCCAAGAAGGGGCTGTTTCTGATCCCTACTCTTCTCCAGACTTGTGTATGCTGAGTAGTGGCATGTCATTGCTTACGTGGTCAAACAACTTGTAGTCGTTGTAACAAATCATGTCCGAAAGCAAAGGAGTTGGTGTGTGTTTGTGTATGTTTATGTGTGTGTGTGTGTGACTCCCATGTCAGTTATTTTTGGGATCATCCACATTTATAATAACTGTCTGCTGAGGCTGCTCTGGGGTACTGACTCTGGTCATTCCTGACTTAGAGGCTTCGGAGCTGCTCCTCCTCAGATGCAAGCCTGAAGTAGACACACAAAGTCATTACTGCAACACTCACAGGTGAGGCCCTGCCTGAACTCTACTCAGCTGTGCCTTTGGAGCCTGCCAATTGCCCAGTACCACACTTCCTTCAGGGTCCACCAGCACGCATCCTGCGCCCTCGCCCCCACCCATCCTCCTGCTCCTGCCCCTGCACCTCCTCCTCCTCCTGAGCCGCAGACCCCAAGGAGCAGCAGAAAGGATACCACTTTGACCCAGAAGCCAGGGATGCCCTGGATAATGGCACTCCTCTGAGCCAAGTCACACTTCCTCCTCTGATGGCTCTTGCACATGAACTAAACTTAGGCCCTGCAGTTTTTCTCATGGTCAGAGCTCAGTTCCACTTGCAGGGTGGCCAGAGCCCGAAGCGCATCTAGCGCCAGAAGTTCATTCAGGCCTCCCGGCCGTTGCTGGCCTTGTTCCTCTAATATCTTCTCATCCAAGTCTTGGGAGGACCCCTGTTGCTGCTTCTCATCAGCCAAAACCTCCACCTCCTCCATGATGTCTTCCACAAGCAGCTGGAACATCCGCCTGATCTGCGCCATGTCTCTGTCCACGAGGGCAGAGGTCCTGTTCAGCAGGTCCCCTGCTGCCTCCACACTGAAGAGAGTGGCATCTTCGCCTGGTGTGACAACTGGTGGCTGCAAGGTCGCAGCCATGCACAGCATCACAAGGGCAGGCTTCAGGGCCCCATCCCCATGAGCACCCGGGCTCACAATTAAGAAGGTCTGGGGTCCCAGGACACTCCGACATTCCTCTGACCACCTCTCATGCTCTTCTTGGCCCTGACCATGACCCCAGGCTGGGTCAGATATGAAAGGATGGGACATAAGAGCACCAAAGCAAGTGGTGTGCAAAAAAGTGGTGTGCGGCCCAGGCTGCAAAAAACCTGTGGGGCCAACTTGCTTTTTCGGGGTGGGGAGTGAGAGGCATGGTCGGGAGGCAGTGGCTGGTGTGTCTGTGGTGGACTGAGGCTGAAGAAAGGGGTGGTGGTCAGCCCAGGACGGGGTGAACAGGCTCTGGTACATCAGCCAAACAGGCACTGCCCTAGGCTGTGAGCCACGCACATGCTGCTGGCCCAAATCTAGACCAATGGCTGAGAGGGTACTGGACGGCACCGTTATGGACATGCCCCTAGACCGGAGGACATCTTCCGCGGTTCCTGGGCTCCAGCTCCACCACGTGGCCAGATTCTGCTTTAGGGAGATAGCAGATTTTGCATCTGCCGCTACCCCAGGTGCTGTCATTGACCTGCATTTGGAAATTTCAACCACGGGTTCCTGCTCCGCAATCTGAACAACACACTCCTGTGTCCCACAGGACCTTCAATAACCGAGAGCTCTCCCTGAGTATCCAAATGATAGACAGGGGCTCCAAGTGGCTGGATACTTTTCTCCATGGGACAGAGTACCTGTTGCTGTCCAGATGCTAGCGGAGTGGGGAAAAACCCGACGGTTTGCAACAGTTGATCCCCATTGTTCAGGGACACCAGAGCCTTAGGGTACAGAGCTCACTCTGTGTTTCTTTATCTCTGCTTCTGGCATAGCACTGTTTTGGGCAATCCTTCTATGTATGTACCAGGGCTGGTGTATATGAGTCTCTGTCTCTTTAAGTGGTGCTGTTCCCCTTTGCCACTGTCTGGACACCAGCACTCATACAAGAAGCTTATCCTTGCCGTGAAGGCAAGCCCTTCTCCTCCTGAGTGATTTGCACTAACCTGAGATCAGACTTTTTTTTTTTTTAATGTATTTAAGAAAACAAGAGCTGCTTCTTGGAAAAACAAAATCAGAAACACTGATACAACTGTGGCAATCTAATAAGGGGAAGAGGAGGTTAATTCCAGTACTAGAAATGAGAAATGGAATGTGGTTCTGAAACGATAATGTTCAAATCTGAGTGGAATTACTTTTGTTTCAGGAAAGATCCAGTCAAGCAAAACCCTGGGGAATGAAAAGGAAGGAAAGAAAGAGGAAGAGAGTCAGGGGAAGAAAGGAAGAAAAGGAAAGGAAGGGAGAAAGATAGAAAAGGAAATGTCTCAACAGATATTGTAAACTTCCCAATAAAACGATTCTCTTTAAAATCTAAAAACAGAAATTCATTAAGCCATATCCTCATTGCCCTTGATGGTACTAAGAACAAGAAAACCCATTTACACATCAGTGTTTAGAATTTGTGGCAAACACAATAAGATTATGAAAAAAAAAATAGAAATATGCCATGTTATTTGTAAAAATATGGACAGCAGAAATATTTTTGTAAAAAACATTTTATTTCTATAAATAGTAATTTTACTTAGAATGTTTTGGCAACATTAATAAAACAATAAATTTTACCTGAAAGAACAAGCAAAGTAGACAAGGAATTCACAAAGGGCAATAACAAAATAGTGATCTTGACCGATATTCAATACATTTGTAAACAAAACAAAGTGTCATTGCCTGAAAAAAATACAGAGGTATCAACAGAAAAACAGAGGAAGCTCCTGAAAGAACTCAACTCACTATTAACTATATTTTATTTGCAGGCACAGAAACTGACTCAAGCTAATTCTAAGAAGCAAAGCCCTGATGTTATTATCTCTTCTCAGTTTGTGTGTGTGTGTGTGTGTGTGTGTGTGTGTGTGTGTGTGTAAAGTAGGAAATTTAGGCTGGAGAGGTAAGCAGAGAGTAGAGACTTAAAGTGCCTTTAAGGAGGAGGAGGAAATGGAGGGGGTTGAGGATTTCATTGTGTGATTTGAACAGCACTGGTGAAGCTCAAACAAGGGAGGTAGCAAGCCATGCAGGCCTAGGGGAAGAGCATTTCCAGAAGAACAGCAGTTGCAAAGTTTTTGGATTGGGAAGAAATGTATTTGCTTAAGGAAAAGCAAGGCCAGTGTTGTCAAAAACAGGGCACCAGTGGGGAAAATAGTAGAGTAAAACGACAGAGAATGGAAGAGAGGAAGTAGTCAGGGACCATATCACTGGGACCTTTTTATTTGGCAATAAATACAACTTGTACTCCTTAGGAGCATACTTCAGAGCAAACAACAGTAACTGTGTTCAAAATACTAAGCAACAATAAAAACAAATGAAGAAAACATTTCATATTTTTACTATAGAAATAGAATAAAGGAGATAAGAATGCAATGGTCTGTACATTTATTTATACATAGAGTTTTCACCTGAGACCAGGACACACACACACACACACACACACACACACACACACACACACACACACACTTTATACACCTAAAAGTGGTTTAAGCTGACACTTTGCAAAGTGCGTGGGCCCAAGAAAATTAACTGGAAAGGCCTAGTAATATATTCAAAGTGCAAACCAATCAATCAAGCATTGAATAAATAAATACAATCTACTTGTATTTGAATTTACACTCAAGAAATTACCTAAAATGGAGACAATAGGCTTACTCTAGCTTAGTCATCTGTAGTCCTTCCTCTTCCGTTCTGAGATGGATGCTAATACCTTGGTGATTACCACTTTCCAGGGTTCTATGAAAGCTTAGAGCATTTAAATAAATTGTGGAGGGGGAAAAATAGTGGGGAGAGACAAAGAGGAGGAGAAAGGAAGAGGAAATGGAGAGATTTCTCCTGGCATAGGTATACAGCCAGGATCCCAGTTTCCTTGAATGGTGCACAGAGATTGCTAGGTAACTGTGCCAGAAGTGGAGAAAGTATGGCATTCAACTCCAGGAGGAGACTCAACTCCAGGAACACACAGAGGAAGCCAAGTGTGCTGATGTTCAGGAACCAATATTTAGAGGGTACCCTGCAGGTCTGTGAAAGAGCTCTTGGAGACCGCAAGAAAAAAGGTTTCCACAAGTATAATCACAGACTAGATAGCTGGATAGAGTAGAGGAAGGATAATAATTCTATGACGTGATAATTACACAAATAAATGAGACAATTCCTGCACATCAGACGGTGTCAAGTAAGACTGAAATTCAGTATTAGTTTGATAAAATGGGAAATTACCCACACAAAGAATTAGCTGTTAACTGCAATACATTCGTGTTCAAGGCAAGATAAGATACAAAACTGAAATCTTCACATGTTCAACTAGGGTAAGATACATGTAACTGGAAAAGGTAAGGAAAAGTTCTATAGAGGGTTTAATCACCCTGGACCCTCTGTATCCACTACATTTACTATTCTCACACAACTCCATTGTAGCTTAAGGGTAAGAGAACTAAATTTAGCCCAATTCATAAACTGAACCGATTCCCTGTGTTTGATCCTTTTCAGTTAAAACTATGGGTCCACTACAAATCAAACTGGATGTCAAGGCTTTTTTACTTGGGAATCTTAACTTGCTTTACTTTTGTGACTGAGACAGATATGGCTACTTCACTGTGACTAAAGGCTAGCCAAATGGGAAAGGGGATGGAATGAATCAAATTCCCCTTTTGATCACTCAACAGGAGGTCCACAGGAACCAGGTCCCATTCTCTTAACTATCTCTGCTTCCCCAACTGCAGTCAATGATAACACAGGGCCTGCTTGATGCTTGCAGGGGCCTCTCACCAAACACAGGCATTTAAATGGTTGGCTTCCTTGAGATGTCCCTGGGCTAGGTAAAGACACTCTGAGACAGTGTTCCTTCTGCCTTGGCTCCATGCCTGGAGGGAATGTATACCTCTTCCTCCAATGGGACAAGAAGCCACAGCTCTGCATTGACTAAATCCCATGTCTGGTCCCAACTCACATCATAGCTTCTCCATCAACTTCTCCACACCAGGCTTTTGGAGCCAGGTTATCTTAGATCAGCACAACAGAGGCACTTCGGAGAGTTCAGCAGCACAAGGCAACATACAATAACAAAGCCATTCCAATCTGTCTATATAGTTAATATTGAGATAGTCAAGGCATGAAAACAGTTGAAAATTACGTTGCTAAAACACTCTACAGATTATACGTATAGCAGAGCTTTCAAACTTACAAATAACATGAAATACCAAAATAGGCTGTTACTTTTCCTTTCGCCACCTCTCTCGTTCTCTCTCTCTCTCACACACACACACGCACACATACTTTTTAGTGCTAAGACAACTGTATGAAAAACAGGTAATATATTTTTAAATAACATCTCAATATTCAAACAAAACTATACTTCATGTATTTAAAACAAAAACACATAAATTACGCATTGGTTTCTCTGTATTTATTATTGAATAATGCTATAGTTGAATTTTTTGTTTTTAATGGAGTTTATAACTTTGAAATACTTGCTTCAGACTTACTTAAAGTAGACTTAACCGGGTTTTTTTGACCTCCTACTTTTAGATTTGGGGGGTGATGGTTCAGAATCAGATGCGTTCACAGTAATGGATGCTACTTCCACCAATCCTGGTTGAAGGGGTTCCAGTGATACCTGAATAACAACTTTTGTTTCAGGAGGTAATCCTTCTAGCTGCTTAGGCTTCTTAAACATTTGATGACACTGCGTCTTGTGCTCCCTTTTCTCTTTACAAGTTAAAAATTGTAGCCGACATTTGGAACACTGGTGAAAACGCTTTGCCCAGTGCTGTTTATAATGACATATGTACAGTGCTTCAGTTTTAAAAATTTGGAGACAAAAGGGGCAAAGTAAATTCTTAGTGTTACCATGGTATGCTCTGAAATGTGCATCCACATCTGCAAAGAATGATGATCTGTAACTGCAAACCTGGCATACATAGGGCATTTCACCAGGCTTATGATTATCTTTCATGTGCTGTAAGAGAATCTGATCTGCCTCAAAGGACAATTCACAGATTTTACAGACTGTGCAGGGCTCCTGGGAAGTGTGGACACTTTCAATATGACACTGCAGCTGGAAGGGCGTAGGAAACTGGCGGTGGCAGTGCTGGCAGGTGGTGTGGTATTTCCAGCTGTCACCTCTCAGCCTCTCAAGTTCCAAATGGTGCTTCATGTGATTCATAAACTCAACATTTTTTAGAACCTTCAAGCAGCTGTGGCATTTAAAGGCTGTGTGAGTTTTTGGTTCTGGCTGCCCATCTCCTATATGCTGTCCATAGTAGAAGTCACGAAGTAACACAATCAGATTGCCTTCTGTGGGATCAGCAAACTTATTTTGACTTGATACACTTGGAAAGTCAGTTTTTGTCAATACATTTCCCCCTACAGGACTTACAGGCTTGCAATGAACATTGTCCTTTGGAAAAGCTGTTGGACAAGGTTCTCCACTCTGAACATGGCTTAATGAGTTATGAACACTGTCTGGTGTGCTTTGCTGAGTAGTCACTGTATGAAAAGTACCTGAAAGGGACAAAGCTAAAGAATGTTCTCCTATAACTCCATCACTGAGTGTAGGCCTTTTGGGACTTGTGCTATTTGTTTCAGAAGTGGAAAGTCGCTTTGATACACGAGGACTTTTATCCATATCTCCTGCAGAAACTGCTGTTTCTACTGGATGCTGCAATGAACTTGTGAAGGTAATCAAAGGAGAACATAACTCTGAAAAGCTATTAGGCATTATTTGTGGTGAAATATTTTTAGAATCCGCTTTGGACAAAGGCTCAATAATAATAGGACTATCTGTTGATCTTGATTCAGAGACAGAAAGTGGCAAGACAGTCTTTGCTTCTGATGTAGGAGTCACATGACTAACAGGCTGTAATTTCTGAGCATTATCTTTCCTGAAGTGACCATACCTATTTCTCCTTGAACAAGAACCTGGGGTAACTCTGTTCAGTATGTTTGAAATGACTGGTTTTGAATTTGAGGTCATCCCAACAAAGATCACATCATCATCCTCATGTACATGTTCCACTCCAACCAAGATGAGTTCAGCATCTTCATCATTTACTAGTTTGGTTTCTCCCTCGCTTTTCTGTGGTTCTGGCTCTTGTTCTTCTTCACATGACATCCATGGTGGTTCCATATTTTAAATACTTTTTTGTTCTTGGAGGGTGTGACCACAAGTCCCAGTGCTTCCTTTAAATAAACTGCCACCTAGGTATAAATATACTACATATTAGTTAAGTACAGAAAAATGTGCTATTTGGTTATCTCCAAAACTCTATGGTAGTTATAAACACCCTTATCTTACAAATAAAGATACTGAGCATCAAAGAGACTAAATGAAAGATGAATAACCTATGACTACAAGTCTACATAACTCAAGAATAATAGCTTTGTTCCATGTTGATTTTAATCTCTTCTAATTAAAAAAAAAAAAAGAAAGAAAAAACAGAATACCACCACTGATCATTAGGAGAAATCACATGTAAAGCACGAGTATTTTTACAACTGCACTATTGTACAGTGTTTAGAAACATGGACTTTGGAGTCAAAGAAGATTAAGCTGGAATTCTAAGTTAATCACACACCAGCTGCATCTTTTTGGGCAAATTTATAACTTTTAAATGTGTTTCCGCACCTTAAAGACAAACATGCTTATTTCTTAGACTTAAGGTTAAGCTCTTTTTAAAAAGCGTCAGCTATTTAATGGCATCTTGTTTTGTAGTAAAATTGGAAAAAAAGTTATCTTAAATGCACATTACAACTGATTCACACATACTAATTTCATAAATGTTAATACAGAAAATAGGTAGCAAATTCAAATATAAAGTATCTATACACAGTTAACAAACAGCATAATTCAATGTCAAGCACTTAACACAGGCCTAGAAAATTGAGAATGAACTCTCTTGATAATCTCACCCCCAAAGCCACACTTATACATCCTAAATTTCTCCCTCTAATCCTGACTAAACTTAAATCCAACAATGCTTCATCCTTCATTCCACATTTCTCTTCCCCACATATCAGGCAAAGTCATGACAGTATTTCACTAATACCAATATCAGACAGAGACATCAAACACACACACACACACACACACACACACACACACACACACACACACACACAACGGATATTCTGTATGAATACAGATGCAAGAGTCCTCAACAAAATACTTGCAAACAAAACCTAACAACATATAAAAAAGATTATATACCATGATCACGTGGGATTTATGGAGGTATGCAAAGTTGGTTCATTATATGAAAGTCAATCGACATTATGCCATTTTAACACAATAAAGGACAAAAAACACATCTGCCTGCAGAAAAAGCATTTCCCTGAATCTAGCACCTTTTCATAATAGGGGTTAAAGTAAACCACTTAATAACTAAAAACAGAAGAGAACTTTCTCAAAGGGTACCTGTAAACGACCCACAGCTAAATCATACTTAATAATGAAACACTGAAAGCTTTCCCTATAAGATTGGGAACAACATAAGGAAGTCTATTCCACACTTTGGTTCAATATTATACTGGCAGTTCTATAACCAGAGCAATCAGGTAAGAAAAAGGAATTGTTGTTGTTGCTTAAAACAAACAAACAAACAAACAAACAAAAAAACAGCCTTCAGAATGGAAAGGAAAAAGTCAAAGTATATTGGAGATACCATACTTTTATATATAGAAAATCCCAAAGAAACCACAGGTATTAGAATTAATAAAAAGCTTGAAGAATATAAGATAAATATTTTAAAAGTCAATCACATTTCTATACAGTAGCAACAAATGTTCTGAAAATGAAGTCAAGTAAACACTTGACTCTACATTAGCATTAAAAATAATACTTAGGATGTCAGAAAGAGAAAGACAAATATCATATGGTATCACTTACATGTGGACTATAAACTATAACACAAATGAACTTATCTGTGAAACAGAAACAGACTCACAGACATAGTGAGCAGACTATGTGATTACCAAGAGAGGAAGGGTGGGGGAGGCATAGATTGGGAGCTGATGACTAGCAGATGCAAACTATAATGTTAATATATAGAATAGATAAAAAAAGATCCTACTGTGTAGCACAAGGAACTATATTCATAATTTGTGATAAACAGTAATGGGAAAGGATATGAAAAAAATTGTTCGTGCATGTGTGTGTGTTTACATATGAAGGAAAGGAAAGGTAAAAGGAAGGAAAGGAAAGGAAAACTCTTGGCAAGTATGTACAGAAACTGGACCTTGTGTGTTATGGATAGATTTTAAAATGGTGCAACTGCTACAGAAAACAGTCTAAAGCCTCCTCAAAAAATTAAAAATAGAACTACCACATGATTCATCAATTCCACTTCTGAATATAAATTCAAAAGAAGTTAACATGGGGTCTTGAGATATTTGCATAGCCATGCTCAAAGCAGCACTAATCACAACAACTAAGAGGTGGAAGCATCTAAACATCTATCAAATGTGATACATACATATAATGGAATATTATTAAGCCATATAAAGGAAATTCTGCCCCAAGCTACAACTTCATGATCACTTAAGACATCAAGCCAAAGGAAATAAGCCAGTCATAAAAAAGACAAAAGTGTATGTTTCCACTTATACGAAATATCTAATATAGTCAAGCAATAGAAAGGAACAAAGTGGAATGATGGAGTCCAGGGTCCATGGAAACAGGGAAGAAAAGAGGAGTTGTTGTTTAATGGGACAGGTGATGGGTACAGAGTTTCAATTTTGCAAGATGAAAAGGTGTAGAGATCTATTTCATAGCAATGTGATAAGGAATTCCATGATATTTCAGAGGTTAGGACTCCAAACTTTCCTATTAGGGGCCTGGGTATGATTCTCAACCAGGAAACTGTCATTTAAGCTGCATAGAACAGCTAAAAAAATGACAACAACAACAACAAAACAACACTGTGACTCTGTGTGTGTGTGTGTGTGTGTGTGTGTGTGTGTGTGTGTACTTGTGTGAGTTGCTCAGTCGTGTATGACTCATTGTGTCCCCATGGACTGTAGCCCACCAGGCTCCTTTGTCGATGGGATTCTCCAGGCAAGAATACTGGAGTGGGCTGCCATTTCTTTCTCCAAAAAGGCTGATGAAATTGTGTGAAATACTTAGCACGTAAAAATGGTTAAACTGGTAAAAATTTAAGTTAGATGTTTGGTTTTTTTACAACAATTAAAAAAAAATCTAACAACCAGGAAAATAATTTGAATGGACTTTTCACCAAATATGATATGCAAATGGCCAACAATCACAAAAAATACTGCTTAACATGATTGAAAGTGAAAGAAAGTGAAGTCACTCAGTCATGTCCGACTCTTTGCGACCCCATGGATGGTAGCCTATAACGCTCCTCCATCCATGGGATTTTCCAGGCAAGAATGCTGGAGTGGATTGTCATTTCCTTCTCCAGAGGATCTTCCCAACCCAGGAATCGAACCCAGGTCTCCTGCATTGCAGGCAGACATCTTACCTTCTGAGCCACCAAGGAAGCCCGTAACAAAATGTAAATCAGTCTCAGTGAGATACTACTTCACACCTATTAGGTTGCTGCTGCTGCTAAGTCGCTTCAGTCCTGTCTGACTCTGTGCGACCCCATAGACGGCAGCCCACCAGGCTCCCCTGTCCCTGGGATTCTCCAGGTAAGAACACTTGAGTGGGTTGTCATTTCCTTCTCCGATGCATGAAAGTGAAAAGTGAAAGTGAAGTCGCTCAGCCGTGTCTGACTCTTAGTGACCCCATGGACTGTAGCCCACCAGGCTACTCCATCCATGGGATTTTCCAGGCAAGAGTACTGGAGTGGGATGCCATTGC
Organism: Bos taurus; assembly: GCF_002263795.3. Taxonomy (NCBI): domain Eukaryota; kingdom Metazoa; phylum Chordata; class Mammalia; order Artiodactyla; family Bovidae; genus Bos; species Bos taurus. The sequence goes on from NC_082638.1 coordinate 29,349,668, forward strand.
CTTCTCCTACCATTAGGTTGGCTGTAATCAAAAAGAGGAATAATAACAAGTGCTGCAGAGGATGTGGAGAAAAGGAATCTTCATATATTGTTGATGTAATTGCTGTAAAATAGTACAATCACTTTGGAAAAGTGGTTTGTCTGTACCTCAAAAATTAATATAGAGTAGCCATATGATCCAGAAATTTCACTCTTTTGTATATATCCATAAAAAATGAAAATGTTGAGTCCATGCAAAAACAGTGTTCACAGCAACATTATTCACAATAGCCACAAAGAATACACCATCCAAATATTATCCATTAGTTGATGAATGGATAAATAAATGGTGGTATATGCTCACAATGGACTACAGGTAAGCCACATACCATATTGATATACCATATTCAGCCATAAAAAAAAAATGTGCTGCTATACAGCCAAGAAATGGATGAATCTTGAAAATACACAAACTAGGGGACTTTCCTGGAGATCCAGTGTTTAAGACTCTGCACAGGTTCCATCCCTGGGCTAGGAACTAAGATCCCACATGCCACATAGCTAGATAAATAAATATTTGAAAAGAAAACATGGCATCTGAATAAAGCCAGACACAAAGGTCACACATTGTATCTGGAAGAACTGTACATAGAAGAGAAGCAGGAAAGACAAGCATTCTATAATCCAAATGAAACATTTTTTTTTTCCAGGGAGGAGGAAATGAACTGCTCTAATAAAGGCTGCCAATAAATTAAATAAAATAACAACCTCAGGCTCTACTACAAAGCCACAATCATCAAGACAATATGGTACTGGCACAGAGACAGAAATATAGATCAATGGAAAAAAACACAGAAAGCCCAGAGGTAAACCCACACACCTATGGACACCTTATCTTTGACAAAGGAGGCAAGAATATACAATGGAGAAAAGACGATCTCTTTAACAAGTGGTGCTGGAAAACTTGTCAATCGCTTGTAAAAGAATGAAAGCAGAACACTTTTTGGAGAAGGCAATGGCACCTGACTCCAGTACTCTTGCCTGGAAAATACCATGGACAGAGGAGCCTGGAAGGCTGCAGTTCATGGGGTCGCTAAGGGTCAGCCATGACTGAGTGATTTCACTTTCACTTTTCACTTTCATGCACTGGAGAAGAAAATGGCAACCAACTCCAGTGTTCTTGCCTAGAGAATCCCAGGGCCTGTGGAGCTTGGTGGGCTGCCGTCTATGGGGTCGCACAGAGTCGGACACGACTGAAGTGACTTAGCAGCAGTAGCAGAACACTTTTTAACACCATACACAAAAATAAACTCAAAATGGATTAAAGATCTAAACATAAGACCAGAAATTATAAAACTCCTAGAGGAGAACATAGGCAAAACACTCTCCGACATACATCACAGCAGGATCCTCTATGACTCACCTCCTAGAGTATAGGAAATAACAGCAAAAATAAACAAATGGGACCTAATTAAACGTAAAAGCTTCTGCACCACAAAGGAACTATTAGGAAGGTAAAAAGACAGGCTTCAGAATGGGAGAAAATAATAGCAAATGTAGCAACTGAAAAACAGCTAATCTCAAAAGTATACAAGCAACTCCTGCAGCTCAATTCCAGAAAAATAAACAACCCAATCAAAAAATGGGCCAAAGAACTAAATATACATTTCTCCAAAGAAGACATACAGATGGCTAACAAACACATGAAAAAATGCTCAACAATCACTCATTATCAGAGAAATGCAAATCAAAATCCACAATGAGGTACCATGTTATGCCAGTCAGAATGACTGCAATTCAAAAGTCTACAAGCAATACATGCTGGAGAGGGTGTGGAGAAAAGGGAACCCTCCTACACTATTGATGGGAATGCAAATTAATACAGCCACTATGGAGAACAGTGTGGAGATTCCTTAAAAAAAATAAGAAAAAAAAAAACCTGGAAATAGAACTGCCATACAACCCAGTGATCCCACTGCTGGGCACACACACTGAGGAAACCAGAATTGAAAGAGACATGTGTACCCCAATGTTCATCGCAGCACTGTTTCTAATAGCCAGGACATGGAAGCAGCCTAGATGACCATCAGCAGATGAATGAATCAGAAAGCCATGGTACGTATAAACAATGGAGTATTACTCAGCCACTTAAAAGAATACATTTGAATCAGTTCTAATGAGGTGAATTAAACTGGAGCCTATTATAAAGACTGAAGTAAGCCAGAAAGAAAAACACCAATACAGTATACTAACACATATATATGGAATTTAGAATGATGTAACAACAACACTGTATGCAAGACAGCAAAAGAGACACAGATGTATAGTGTTTTGGACTGTGTGGGAGAGGGAGGGGAGAATGATTTGGGAGAATGGCATTAAAACATGTATAATATCATATTCGAAATGAATCACCAGTCCAGGTTGAATGCAGGATACAGGAGGCTTGGGGCTGCTGCACTGGGATGACCCAGAGGAATGGTATGGGGTGGGAGGTGGGAGGAGGGTTCAGGATGGGGAATACGTGTACACCCATGACGGGTTCATGTTGATATGGCAAAACCAATACAATATTGTAAATTTAAAATAATAATAATAATAATAAAATTTTTTAAAAATAAAAAAAAAATAAAAATTGACCACTGAGTTAAACATTTGGAATTCACTGGTGACCTTGACAAGAGTGGATTTAAAGGAAAATGAGAGAAATGGAGATAAAAAATTCTACAAACAACTCTGCAGAAGTCCATAATAAGAAAACATAAAATAAAAAAAAGCAGAAGCAGGATGTGTCACAAAAGACAAATTTTTAATGAGAGGTGACATTATAGTCAGTCTGTTTGCTGATGGGAACCGTCCAGAGAAACAGAAAACTTAATCCAGGACAAAGAAGAGACTTGCTAGAATATCACTGAATAAACAAGAATTGAGTAGAAAATGGCAACCCACACCAGTACTCTTGCCTGGAAAATCCCATGGACGGAGGAGCCTGGTAGGCCACAGTCCTGGGGTTTTCGAAGAGTCAGACAGGGCTAAGAGACTTCACTTTCACTTTTCACTCTCAGGAATTGGAGAAGGAAATGCCAACCCACTCCAGTGTTCTTGCCTGGAGAATCCCAGGGCTGGGGGACCCTGGTGGGCTGCTGTCTATGGGATTGCACAGAGTCAGACATGACTGAAGTGACTTAGCAGCAGAAGCAGCAGCACACAAGAAGTGAACACAAGCCAAATAATTTGCTCACAGTAACAAGACTGAGATCATATGCAGAAAGGCTGTCATGGTGGATTAATGGGTATGGTCACCAGCCTTCAAGATGACCCTGTGAATCACATGTCCTGATATTCCCACCCCTATGTAGTTCTCTCTCAAACTATCACAGGGTTGACCTGTGAGACTAAGCAAATACAGAAGTGAAGACGTGTAACGTCTGAAAAAAGACTGCACTTTATCATGGGTTCAAGTTCTTTCCTGAATCACTCATTCTGGGAAAAGACAGCAGCCTCCACACGAGCAGCCCCTTGGAGAGGCCCACAGAAGGAGGAACTGAGGCCTCATGAGTACAGCCAAGTGAGAGAACTTACATTCAATAAGCCAAGTTTTCAGAGGTTGCCAAACCAGATAAAAGCTTGACTACCACCTCAGGAGGGACCCTGAGGCTAAACTACCCAACTGGATTCTAGACCAATAGATATCAAGTGTAAGTTTTTTCAAACTATTCAATTTTGAGATAATATGTACAACACAAACAGTTCGAGGTATAATATCATTCACATCATACTTACACACAGAAGAGTTCTCCTATAAATATGGTAAAACTTAAAAAACACAAAACAAACCAAAACACCTAAAAACAGGAGTTGCCTGGCAGTCCAGTGGTTTGATTAGGACTCAGCCCTCTCACTGCCAGGATCCTGTGTTTGATCCCTGGTTGGGGAACTAATATCCTATGAAGCCACATGTTGTGACCAAAACCAAACATGCTGTCAAGTTCAAAGCTGTACCAGCAATAGATAACTATGCAACAGAGCTGTAGGCACAAGTTGCTGGGCATAAAGCTACCTATCATCTTGTTTACTGGCATGAAATGAACTCAGATGCTCCCCCACCCCCATCCAGTGGAGTTCAATTACTTAATGAAATAAAGCTCTTACAGGTGCAAAAATGAGCACGTAATCCCATGTAAACATGTTAAATCACAACACATTTTCTTTGAATGAACCACTTTATTCATTTGGCCGTGCTGCTTGGCTTGTGGGGTCCCAGTTCCCTGACCAGAAGTTAAATCCAGACCACTGCAGTGAAAGCCAAGAATCCTAATCTCCAGGCCACAAGGGAATTCCCATACCTTCATTACTTTGCTTTTGTAGCTAAAACCTTAGGATGTGTGCATTGCCCCATTTTAGCCTCACCAAGTGGTAGGAGTCAGCTCTACACAGCTTAAAACCCATGGTGCTCTTACTTTTTTTTTCTTTCAAGAATGCAGGAGAAAGCAGCCAGTAGCCTCCCAGCCTGCTTTTAATGTTTCAACGCAGAGAGCTTCAGAGTGACCTGAAACCATGATTGCCCTGAAGTCACCACCCGCAATCAGGGTCAGCTAATCCCCAGGAGAACTCTTTCTCCACAGCAACATGTCAGCCCATGAATGAAAGGAGAAAAACGGAAGGCAAGAAAGACACAACTTTGTTCCTTATTGTAAAAATGTCTGTCACCTTACCTCAGGGGCACATTGAAAACCTGAGTGCCCTTCCCAGGCAGGAGAAGGTCACATCCTGGGGTCGGGCAGAGGGAAAGGTCAGGGTGAGTCACCTCTTCCTGAAACATTCTATCCCCCAGGCCCTACCTGGTCCTACCCTACAGATGCTGACCAGGTGTCTCACACTCAACCAGAGCAAGTGATTGAACTCCTCTTCCCTGAGCTTCTTCCTCCCACCTCCCTTCTCTCAGTAACAAACAAACAAACAAACAAACAAATACCTCATCTGCCACCTTTCCGAACCAAAGGCCTGAATCTCGGGGCCCCCAGGGACAGGGGCAGCCCTGGAGTCCGAGGAGAGGCAGAGCAAACAGGAAAACGACCAAAGCGCCGCGGCAGTGGAGAGGCCACTAGATTGATTTTTTTTTTTTTTTTTTTTTGCTGTGCCCGCCTGACTGTGTCTGGTTGCAGAACCGGGTTGGGCCCGAGTCATAAACCCGCGTAAAGATTTGTATATGTGTGTGTGTTTAAATATATTAAGTTCCACAGGAGACCTGGGAGGGGCGGGGGGCTGGGGGCATGACAGGCCCTTTCCGCGAGCTGGCTTGTCCCACCCCTAGGACAGGAAGGCTGCTGGAGAGCTGCTCCCACCCAGACTAGAGAGGGGAGAGGGCGAAAGGGGCCTGGGGCCTGTAGGCCCGGCCTCAAGCTCCCTTGGCCCTCAGAGGCCGTCCCGCCGAGCAAGGCCCCGCCAGATTGGGGATCTGAGAAACCCTTCCCTGGGCACTCTGGCACCGCTTTGGCCGCACCAGGCCCCAGTCCTTACCGGTCCCCGTGGGCGGCGATGCCAGAACTGCCGGCAGCTCACCTGCACCTAAACAGTCCCTGGGTTAAGTCTGAGGAGGCAGGCCCGAGGGAACAATGCCTCCTCAGGCCTGGGACGCCGCTTCAACTGCCGGCGTGTCCGCTGCCAAGGATGATTGGTTGCCAGGTGTTGACGCCTGCAATCGGATTGGCCGCTAGGCCGAGTTCCGCGCATGCGCGCGCGGTGGCCCCCTCTGGAGGCAACTGCTGGGGGCGTAGTCAGGCTGAACCTGAATCTGAAGTGTCTTGGGTCTGTCAAGATTGCGCAGCTCACCAAAGGGGAAAAAAGAAAATAGATTGCACAGTCGCCAGGGCACAGGGCTGAGAACGACCTCCGAGTCTACCAGGGGACTTCAATGATGGTGTCTAGCACTCACAGCCCTCAGGGGTGACCTGCCCCTTGCTTAAGAAACTTGACCGTACACCTGGATCTTGAAGCCCCTTCTCTTGGAATTCCATTTTGCTCAATGCAGGGCAGCCTGCCCCCGATTTTGCACAGCTAGAGTGAGCTGAGCCGAGAAGACAATGGCAACCCACTCCAGTACTCTTGCCTGGAAAATCCCATGGACGGAGGAGCCTGGTAGGCTGCAGCGCATGCGGTCGCTAAGAGTCGGGCACGACTGAGCGATTTCACTTTCACTTTTCACTTTCATGCATTGGAGAAGGGAAGGGCAACCCACTCCAGTATTCCTGCCTGGAGAATGCCAGGGACAGAGGAGCCTAGTGGGCTGCTGTCTATGGGGTCGCACAGAGTCAGACGGGACTGAAGCGACTTAGCAGCAGCCTAGTGAGCTGAGAATGAGCTTTACTTCTTTTTCTTTTTTTTTAATTTTAGAGCCTACACTTTTTAATGGCTGAGGAAAACCGAAAAGCATATTATTTTCTGACGTGAAAATTGTGTGAAGTTCAATTTTTGGTGTCCTTAAAGTTGAAACAGGGACTTGCCAGTTCCTTTGGTTATTGTCTATGACTGAAAACTTGATCAATCGTCAAAGATCATATTCGCAAAGCCTAAAATAGTTCTTTTTGGGCCCTTTACAGAGTCTTTTTAAAATGCTCTGTTCTGCTGGAAGTCTCCTAGTAGTCATATGGGGGAATAAAGTCTTGGTTTTGTTACAATATTTTCTTCTCTATTATATTCATTTTTCATTCTTTATTAATTGCATTCCTTCTTATCGCTATAAGTTTGTTCTGTTGCGCATCTTTACAACTTTTTGAGATAGTTATTTGTAACTCTCATTTCTCTTATATGTAATGCTATAAGTTTACTTTAATTTGTTGTTGTTGTTCAGTCCGTCAATCAAGTAGGACTCTTTGCAACCCCATGCACTGCACGAAGCACACCAGGCTTCGCTGTCCTTCACTATCTCCTGGAGTTTGCTCAGACTCATGTCCATTTAGTTGGTGATACTATCCAACCATCTCATCCTTTGCTGCCCACTTCTTCCTGCCCTCAGTCTTTCCCAGCATCAAGGTCTTTTCCAATGAGTTGGCTTTTCACATCAGGTGGTCAAACTATTGGATCTTCAGCTTCAGCATAAGTCCTTCCAGTGAATATTCAGAGTTGATTTCCTTTACGATTGACTGCTGAATCTTGCTGTCCAAGGGACTCTCAAGAGTCTTCGCCAACACCACAGATCAAGAGCATCAATTCTTTGGCACTCAGCCTTCTTTATGATCCAACTGTCACATCCATACATGACTGCTGGAAAAACCATAGCTGTGACCAGATGGACTTTGTCAGCAAAGTAATGTCTCTGTGTTTTAATATGCTCTCCAGGTTTGTCATAGCTTTTCTTCCAAGGAGCAAATATCTTTTAATTCCGTGGCTGCAGTCACCACCCACAATCATTTTGGACCCCAGGAAAATAAAGTCTGTCACTGTTTCCATCGTTTCTCCATACAACTTTAACTGTGTCTCACAATTTTTGCTGCATAGTTTGTTCATTATCATTCACTTCAAGTATATCCTAATATTCTCTTCTTAAGACAAAGATTATATATTGTATGGGCTTCCCTGGTACCTCAACTGGGAAAGAACTTTCCAGCCAATGCAGGAGACACAAGAGGCCTGGGTTCGATCCTGGGTCAGGAAGATTCCCCTGGAGAAAATAATGGCAATCTGCTCCAGTAGTCTTGCCTGAAAATTCCATGGAGATATATATTATGGATTAATGTAGTTAGTGATATTTCCCAAATGAATGGCATTTTAAAAGATGTTTCTTTGTCAATTTCTCATGATTGCATATGGTCAGATCACACAATATAAATATTATTGATCCTTTGTATTTGAAGATTTCAATTCAGTTAAGTGTACCATACTTTAGATTTCCATTCCAGTGAAGTCAAAATGAAGAGGGTGTGATGTAGACAAAATACTTGCAATGTCTAAAATATATATCTGTGAAATGACCTCCATTAAGCCTCACAATTATTCCAGCATCTTTCAGTAGGGTACCTTTAACTAAGTTCCAGGTTTTATGCAAATTTTACCAGCTTTTCCAAAAATGTTCTTTTCCAGTTTCATATTCCCATACAGGATACTGAACTGCATGAGGATATATAGCCAAAAGCTACAGATACCTCCCTTAGTTTACTCTGGTCTATAGCAGTTTCCTAAACTTTCCTTGCTTTACATGACTTTTGACAATTCTCAGGAGTCCTTCAGGGACAGGCATTTTGCACAATGACTCTCAATATGGGTTTGATATGTTTCTCCTGGTTGCACTGGGGTTTATATATTTTTAGAACTATACCTCCAAGGCAAAATATCTTTCTTATCACTTCCCATCAAGGATTCATACTATCAATATGACTTACCACTAGTTCCTCTGCTATAAAGTTATCTCCTTCCCTCTGACATATTCTGTTCTTTAGAAACAAGTCGCTAAACCCAGCCTACACTTGGGGAGGGGCATGGACTCTCATCTTGAGGAAAATATCTAAGAGAAACACAAGTTACTGAGTATACAAATTAATTGAAACTCATTTATAAGGAAGATCTTGTTCTTCTAGCCATATCTTTTCATTTTAAATTAATTTAATTAAATTAAAGTAAAGACTTAAGAGGTTTCCCAGGTGGTGCTAGTGGTAAAGAACTTGCCTCCCAATGCAGGAGATGTAAAAGACACCCAGGTTCAGGAAGATCCCCTGGAAAGGGAAATGGCGACCCCTGCCCATATTATTGCCTGGGTAATCCCATGGAGAGAGGAGCCTGGCAGGCTTCACTGATAAGGTCACAAAGAGTCAGACAGGACTGAAGCTGCTGAACACACACAAAGATTTAATACCTCAGTCACACTAGCTACATTTTAACATCTCCAAAGTGGCATATTAGACAAGGACATAGAAAACATATTCATTGAGAATTCCCTAGTGATCTGGTTGTTAGGGCTTTGTGCTTCCACTGCAGGGGGCAGAGATTCCATCCCTGGTTGAAGATCTAAATCCCTTAATCCTCACAGCAAAGCCAAAAAAAAAAATCCTACCAGATGAACACTCCATCTGAAAATTCAGATAAAGGATATAAACAGGTAACCTCAGAGAAGAGAAACATACGCATTTATATATGTGAAAAGCTTGTTGTCCTTATTAGGGCATACATGTAACAATTATTTAAAAGTTTTCTATTGCTGCAGAAACTTCTGGGAATAGCACTGACTTAGATCATTGTTTTGCCAACCTTTCTTCTTTTCAAATGTAATGCACATTAACACATGAAACTGCTTTATCTCCATCTCAAAAATTTTCTGTTTTCAATATCATTCAGCTTAAGTATTTTATTTTTCCCATAACAATTTCTCTCAGGACCAGTAAGTTATTCAGGTTCAGAAGCAGGAGTAGGAGGAGCCTAAACCACAATATTAAAGAAGCTTGTGAGTTACAGATGGAGAAGGTAATGGCACCCCAGTCCAGTACTCTTGCCTGGAAAACCGCATGCTCAGAGGAGCCTGGCAGGCTGCAGTCCATGGGATCCCTAAGAATCTGACATGACTGAGCGACTTCACTTTCACTTTTCTCTTTCATGCATTGGAGAAGGAAATGGCAACCCACTCCAGTGTTCCCAAGGATGGGGGAACCTGGTGGGCTGTGCGACCTATGGGGTTGCACAGAGTCAAACACGACTGAAGTGACTTAGAAGCAGTAGTGAATTACAGAGGTGCCACTTTTGCACTTTGGGTTCCTGGCAATCCTTAATCTATCCTCAGCCTGGGTGAAGTTATATTGCTTCATTTTCAAACTTTGGGAGTTATTTCCTCCGTATTTATCTTTCTAGGGTTTTGTTTGGCCATGCCATGGAACCTGTGGGATCTTAGTTCCATAACCAGGGTGTTGAACCCTGGCCATTGGCAGTGAAAGCATCAAGTCCTAACCACTGAACCACCAGGGAATTCTCATATCTTTTTCTTTCTTTCTTTCAAATATTTATTCATTTACTTGGCTGTGCTTGGTTTTAGTTCCAGCACAAGGACTCTTCAGTCTTCACTGTAGCATGTGGGAGGCAGGATTTTTAACTGTCACATGCAGTATTTCTAGCAGCAGTATGTGGGATCTAATGCCCTGACCAGGGAATGAATTTGGACTCCCTAATTGGGGAGCACTGAGTCTTACTACTGGACTACAGAGATGTCCTTCCCATGGTCAAACCCAGGTCTCCCACATTACAAGTGAATTCCTTACTGTCTGAGCCACTGTAGCTTTGACTACAACAACTTTGGTCAGCAGAGTGATGCCTTTGCTTTTTTTTAATGCTATCTATGTTTGTCATAGCTTTTCTTCCAAGGAGCTAGCTACTTTTAATTTTGTGGTTACATTCACCATCCACAGTGATTTTGGAGTTCAAGAAAATAAGATCTGCTGTTATTTTCACTTTTTCTCCATTTGTTTGCCATGAAGTGATGGGACCAGATGTCACAATGTTCATTTTTTGAATATTGAGTTTTAAGCCTGCCTTTTCACTCTCCTCTTTCCCTGTCATCAAGAGGATCTTCATTTTCTGTTATTAGTGTGGCAGCATCTGCATGTCTGAGGTTGTCGCTATTTCTCCCAGAAATCTTGATTCCAGATTGTGCTTCATCCAGCCCAGCATTTTTAATGATGTACTCTGCATATAAGTTAAATAAGTAGGGCAACAGTACACAATCTTGACATACTCCTTTCCCTATTCAGAACCAGTCTCTTGTTCCATGTCCATTTCTAACTGTTGCTTCTTGACCTGCATACAGATTTCTCAAAAGGCATGTCAGATGGTCTGGTATTCCCATCTCTTTAAGAATTTTCCAGAGTTTGTTGTGGTCCACACAGTCAAAGGTCTCATCACTTCATGGCAAATAGACGAGGAAACAAAGAATCAGTGACAGACTTTATTTTCTTGAGCTCCAAAATCACTGCAGATGGTGACTGCAGCCACGAATTTAAAAGATGCTTGCTCCTTGGAATAAAAGCTGTGACAAACCTAGATGGCATATTAAAAAGCAGAGACATTACTTTGCCAACAAAGGTCAGTGGAGTCAAGGCTATGGTTCTTCCAGTAGTCATGTATGGATGTGAGAGTTGGACCATAAAGAAGCCTGAGCACCAAAGACTGGACACTTTTGAACTGTGATGTTGGACAAGACTCTTGAGAGTCCCTTGGACTGCAAGGAGATCCAACCAGTCAATCCTAAGGGAAATCAACCCTGAATATTCAGTGGAAGAACTGATGCTGAATGTCCAATACTTTGGCCTCCTGATGGGAAGAGTCAACTCATTGGGAAAAAAAAAAAAAAAACAAACAAACAAACCTGATACTGGGAAATATTGAAGGCAGGAGCAGAAGGTGTGACAGAGGACACGATGGTTGGATGGCATCAGCAACCCAACGGAACGAGTTTGAGCAAGCTTTGGGAAATGGTGATGGACAGGGAAGCTGGCATACTGAAGTTCATAGGGTCACAGGGAGTCAGACACGACTGAGAAACTGAACAACAAAAGCCAGGCAGGGTCTCTATGTACAGCTGGCTGAACCTCAATAGGGCTTTTTTGAATTTCTGGAGGTGGGTAGAACTTAATTTTTAGCCAGATCCCTTGCTGCAACACGTCTGGAATATTTTGTGTTTGTAGTCAATCTTCTTTGTAGTTTTTCTGGGTGACACTTGGGAGTCAGTGTTCCTCACAATGATGGATACTGTCTCTCTCAGTCCCAGCTGAACTGAAGTTTGGATCATGACCTCTGTTTCAGGAGGCAACCCTCACAATTGCTCTGGCTTTTTGAAAGACTGATGATTCTTTGTTTGGTGCTCTGTCTTTTCCTTCATTTTCAAACACTGTAGCCAGCACTTGGAATATGGAAAGACCCTCTTATTTCAGTGCCTCCAAGTGTGATTTATGAAGGATGTCACCAGTTTGAAAATTTCGAAGCAAAACAGACAAAGCAAATTGTTCATGTTTCCATGCCATATTCTAAAACGTACCTCTACATTGGCCAAGGCTGACAGTCTGTAATTGCAAACACGGCACACATAGGGCATTTTGCCAGGTTTGTGACTGTCCTTCATGTGCTATAAGAGAACCTGATCTGTTTTGAAGGACAATTCACAGATATAACAGACCGTGGAGGGCTCCCGGGAAGCATGGACACTTTCAATGTGACACTGCAACTGGAACAGGGTGGGAAACTGGTGGTGGCAGTGCTGGCAGGTAGTGTGGATTTCCCAGCTGTCACCCTTCTGCCTCTCCAGGTCCAGATGGTTCCTCACATGGGTCATAAACTTGACATTTTTTAGAACTCTCAAGCAACTGAGGCATTTAAAGACTGTGTGAGTCTTCTGTTCTGACTGCCCATCTCTTGTATGCTGTCCATAGTAAAAGTCATCAAGTAACATGATCAGATTTCCTTTCATGGGATCAACAGTCTTGCTCTGACTTGCAAGAGTCAAAAAGTCCGTTTTCTCCAGCCCCTCCAACTACATGTTCTGTCTGGATCCATAAGACTGAAGCATGCCTGGTCATTTGCGTGAGTCTGTGAAAATGATGCCCCGCGGTGAACATGGCTCAGTGAGGTCAGGAGACCTTCCAAGGTCATAATCGTGTCCTTTGTAGGAGAAATACCTACAGGGGCCATGGTGGAGGCAGGTCCCCCTGGGATTCCATTGCTGAGTTTGGGTCTTTTGGGATTCCCACTGTTACATTTTACATCTGAAGTGGGACATTGCTTTGAATTAAGAGGACTTTCATCCTTGCCTGCTATTGAGAGACTAGCTCCAGATAGACAATGAGGCCGCAGAGAGAGCAATTCTGAATTGTGAAGCACAGCTTCCAGAGAGCTCGTTTTATAATCAGGTTTAGATGAAGGCTCGAAAATAACAGGACTGTTTTTTCCTCCCCATTCAGACTGAGAAGCTAATGATACAGCCACTGGTTCTGATGCTGGGGTCCTGAGATTTGCAGGTTGCAATGTGCAGGAGGGATCTGGACTCACGTGGCCCTTCTTTCTTCTTGAAGATGCATCCCTGGTCACTCTGTTCAAAATGTTAGAAATGACTGGCTTTGAACTTGAAATCACTCTGACAAAGAGAGTTTCAGCATCCTCATTGACATGCTGCACTCCAACAAAGATGACCTCAGTATCATCATTATCCTCATCTCTGGGTTTGGACCCTGCGGTCTTTGTCTCGGGTTGTGGTCGTGCTTGTGCTTCCTCACACAGGAAGAGATGGGCCATTTTACAATCACTTTTGGCTTCAAGTGGCCACTTCCAGTGTATTTTCCACCTAAAGGCAACCACAGAACAAGGTCATCCCCTCTGATCTCAGGTGTCACTTTCTGTGGTTTCAGTTAACCCTCAGTTGTTCACTGAAAATATTAAATGGAAAACTCCAGAAATACATAACTCATAAGTTTTAAATTGCATGTCATTCTGAGGAGTAGGATTGGAATCTCACACCATCCTGCTTCCTCCTGCCCAGAAATGTGAATCGAACTTAGTCCTGCACATCTCACCCATTTGTCACTCGGTTACCACAATGACTGTTGAGATGTCACAGAGCTTGTGACCAAGTCACCCTTATTTTACTCAATAATGGCCCCAAACCATAAGTGGAGTGATGTTGGTTATTTAGACATGCCAGAGAGAATCCTTTAAGTGTTACCTTTAAGTGAAAAGATCAAAGTTCTCAATTTGATATAAAAAGAAAAAAAAGTATGCTGAGGTTGCTAATATCTGTGGTGAATGTGAAGCAGAGAAAAGAAATCTGGGTTAGTTTTGCTGTCAAACTGCAAACTGCAAAAGGTATGGCCACAGAGCATAGTGCATAGTTAGGGTGAAAAAAAATCACGAAATTAGTTCAGTAATATATTTTACATAGAGACTACATTCACAAAACTGTTATAAAAATATGTTGTTATAATTGTTCTATGTTATTATTACACCTTCCCTGGTGGCTCAGATGGTAAAGTGTCTGCTACTATTCAGGAGACCTGGGTTCCATCCCTGGAGAAGGAAATGGCAACCCAATCCAGAATTCTTGCCTGGGAAATCCCATCACAGAGGAGCATAGTAAGCTGCAGTCCATCAGGTTGCAAAGAGTTGGACACGACTGAGCAACTTCACTTTCACTTTCCTGTTATTATTAGGAAGTTGCCAATCTCTTACTGTTCTTTTATAAAATAAACTGCATCACAGGTATGTTTGTATAGAAAAACCATTGTGTATATAGGGTTTGATACTATGTGTGGTTACAGATGTCCACTGGGGGTCTTGGAACTTATTCTCTGCAGATAAGTGGTGATGATTATATTTCTTCCAAAAGACAAAATTAGTACCTGATTTAATCATCAGCTGAAACATTGAGATAACTATTAACACCCTTAGACATAAGGAAACATCTCAAACTCAGTTAAGTGACATGATCATTTTAAACTTCCTTCTCCAGACCCTACTTTTGCCTTGTCTCCCCATAGTGGCCCCAGTGCTCCTGTTAAACTCTACAGGAGAGCTGGTAGGCACCACTTTGCTTATAGATCTCCAATCTCACTCAGAAATGCTGATCAACATAAAATGTCCAAAAGAGCCCCCAGCTGTCCCTTGGGGGTGCCCCTCACTCCCTCCATTCTCTGAGTCCAGAAGGCACCAGACTCTATACATGGATCAAAAATAAAAAAAAATAAAAAAAAATTCCAGAAAGTTCTCATAGCAAAACTTGAACCTGCCTCATGCTGGCAACTATATATACATATACATACACACACACATACATACAAAAATACATACATGTGCATATATACACATATATGTATATGCATATATATGTGTATATATATAGCATGTACATTGTAAATGAAACTATTTACACAGCATTGGCATTGTATTAGGTATTACAAGGAATGTGGAGATGATTTAAAGCATGTGGGAGCATCCCCTTAAGTTACGTGCAAAGACTATACCATTTTATATAAGGAACTTGAGCATCCATGGATTTTGGTATCTGTGGGTGCAGGGTTCCCAGACCCAATCTCCCAAGGGTACCAAGGAGAGAGGACAGGGCCTTCTCAGGACTTCTGCTACTCCCCCTGCCTTGGACACTGTCTCAAGTACTGTCACCCAACTCCTGACCTGCTTCAGTCCACAGTTTCTCTGCCAGGCTTCCCTGACCCTGATGTCAGAAATCACAGCCTCCCCCAACTCACATGCCATATTCAACTCCAGAGCTATTGGGTTGCTGTATTGTTGTTTCTAGAACAAGTTCTGGTGTCTGTCAGTGCTACATGTCTGCTGCATAAATAAACAGTAGCTGTTATGAATACAATCTTTTATCTGTACCACAGGCTTGACCCACTAATTCCTGGCTCCCCAGGTTCTTACACTTGATCTTAGCAAAGAAGCTGACAAGCAATTTCTCCAAGCATTTAATGAATTCCAAATCTTAATGAATTAAAAGTATCATGCAAGGGAGAAAGTCAGCCAGTATGTAGTTGGATGCTGACAGGGGCAGTAGTGGTCATTGAAATAAAAGGTTTGTAACACAATTTCTCTCCATATAATACATTTGTTGATAGCTTCCATGCTGTTAACATGTTTCATTGACATTAAGGGACATTCTACAGTTTACATTTGACCATTTCTGATACCAGATCACATTTCATCAGCAGCATATTATAGTTTGTTTGGTTGTGTATAAATGATAGCCCTAGGGGTAAAGGTCTCTCCTGAGAATGCAAAAGATGTAAGAGATGCAGGTTCCATCTCTGGGTCAGGACGACCCCTTGGAGGAAGGCATGGCAACCCACTGCAGTATTCCTGCCTGAAGAATCCTATGGACAAAGGAGCCGGGTGGGCTACAGTCCATAGCGTTGCTGCTGCTGCTGCTGCTACTAAGTGGCTTCAGTCGGGTCCGACTCTGTGCGACCCCAGAGACAGCAGCCCACCAGGCTCCACTGTCCCTGGGATTCTCCCGGCAAGAACACGAGTGGGTTGCCATTTCCTTCTCCAATGCATGAAAGTGAAAAGTGAAAGTGAAGTCGCTCAGTCGTGCCCGACTCCCAGCGACCCCATGGACTGCAGCCCACCAGGGTCCTCCGTCCATGAGATTTTCCAGGCAAGAGTACTGGAGTGGGGTGCCATTGCCTTCTCCAAGTCCATAGTGTTGCAAGGAGTCAAACATTACTGAAGCAACTGAACACACACACATACATATGTATATATGTGTATATTTTATAGTGGTATGAAAAATAATTCTGTGGGACTTCCCTGGTGATCCAGTATTTAAGACTCCTCACTTCCAGGCCAGGGTCATGGCTTCAATCCCTGTCAGAGACCTATGATCCCACATGCCACTGGGTGTGGCAGAAAAAAAAAAAAGAAAAGGAATAATGCTGTATTTTACAGCTGATGTCATCTTAGATTTAATGGAAATTTCTGTTTTTCATAAGCAGAATCCAGCCTACTAAATTCATGTCACAAGTCACTAATGGGATGCTAGCTGCATTATATAGGCAAATGGTTTAAACAGGAATTTACAAATTGGCTTGCTTCCTGTTTGCTTTTTCTCCCAACGAGCAAGCTAAGAATGATTTTTAGGTTTTAGTTTTTTTTTTTTTTTTTAACTTTTAAAAATATATTTAATATTTTTACATTTTTTTAATTTGGGGGCAAACAAAGGAATATTTTGCGATATGTGAAAATTATAGGATATCTAAATTTCAGTGTCACAAATAAAGTTTTATTGGAACACAGCCGTGATCATTTGCTGCTGCTAAGTCACTTCAGTCGTGTCCGACTCTGTGTGGCCCCATAGACAGCAGCCCACCAGGTTCCCCTGTCCCTGGGATTCTCCAGGCAAGAACACTGGAGTGGGTACCCGAGGCTATTTCACTCTGCTAATGGCAGAGACTGCATTGGCGCTTAATGCCCGTTTACTCTCTAGGCCTTTACAGAGCAATTTTGCACACTCATGGCTGTAGAGAACAAAATGAAGCATTCCAAACCCCATGGCTCACCACCTCCTGAAGTCCAGTTGACTCAGTGCAGCTAAACACTTCTTATTCTGAGTCCCACTGGAGGATGAAGCTGGAGTATCTCTGTCTCCACGCCCCAGAAAGATTTCTCTGGAAATATCAGCACTGCTTCCTGTGTCCAGTGTCCATGAAACTCCTACCTGGCTCTCCAAAAGCCTTTTCTCAGTGAGGCTGGATCAGGAGATTCCAAGCCTTTGAAAGCCCATTCTAATCCAATCCATAGTATCCAAATGGTGCTCCAATCAGGTTTCTGAGCCAGTTTTTCCCCATGGGATCTTTCAACTAGAAACCTTTCTACCAAATTGTTAAAGAGAGGAAAGAATGTGGGTGCGGCTGCAGGGCCCCACCCAGGGGCTGTTTTCCAGGTCTCAGGGTGGTGAGAGTCCCCACTTCCCTCTCTGGCATCCAGAGGCCCACCATCTTATCTCCAGTTTATCTGCATCTTTAGTTATTTGGGATTCAATAGCTTAAGGGCAGGGGAAGGTGGTCCACATAGCTATTCCAACAGAGCTCGGGCTGGTATCAGGAATGGAAAAATCAGGGGTTCACCTCCAATACCAGAAAATTCTCCAGCTGCAAACAGCAAACCCCTGTCCTCTTCTGGGAGCAAGGGTGGTGGGTTGGGGGCGGGTGGGCATGGTGAGGAGAGCAGAAAGCAAGCTTACTCCCAAATGATCTGCACTTGAAGACTCAGCACCTGCTGGATTTCAGGGGTCCTCACTGTGGATCTTCATGCTGAACCCCAGGAGCTTTTTCTAGGCAGGGGCTCATGCTTTCTTAAACCAGGTCAGGGGTGTCAGGTCACACCCTGGTCCCCATCCTTCTGCCTTCCTCACTCACTCCCTGTCTTCTCTCTCCTCCCCCTTTGCACCACCAAGATTATATCTCAAGCTTTCCTTCCCACTGCCTTTACAACCCTGTGCACACAGATACATAGAGGGAGGGAGGGTTTCAGAGTAGAAATATGTGTATTTCCATTCCTTATAAGGTAACAGAGTCACTGAATTAGAACAAAAATGAAGTTCACTGATGAACGTGATCTCAAGTGTTGTAACCAGATATAACATCAAAAACACTGTTCTTATCAAATCAACATGTGTTCACCTTAAATTTACACAATATGTGTCCATTACATCTCAATGAAGCAGGGAAAAAAAATACAGAACTGACCATTAGAAAGAGCTCGTTTTAGACTCTTTTAAGACGGTTGATGGTGAGTGCTGTGCCTAGTTGCTCAGTTGTGTCTGACTTCTTGCGACCCCATAGACTGTAGCCAGCCAGGCTCCTCTATCCATGGACTTCTCCAGGCAAAAATGCTGGATTGCCTTGCCATGGCCTTCTGCAATGTTGGTGAGTATCAAAACCCAAGGCTAGGGACTTCCCTCGTGGTCCATGGGTTGAG
This sequence comes from Bos taurus, assembly GCF_002263795.3. Lineage (NCBI taxonomy): Eukaryota > Metazoa > Chordata > Mammalia > Artiodactyla > Bovidae > Bos > Bos taurus. The sequence continues at coordinate 29,368,099 of NC_082638.1, forward strand.
AATCTGCCTTCCAATGTAGGGAATGTGCGTTTAATACATGGTGGTTAAGATCCCATATACCAGAGGGCAGTAGAAAGGACAAAGGATCCTGCATGCCATGACTAAGACTCGAGGCAGCCAAATAAATGAATAAAAATATATATATTTTTGAACTCTATGCTCTTTACATTCTTCTGGATGTATTTGTAAGCATGATATTAACAGTTTTATTTATTTATGGATACACCATGAGACTTCCTGCAGGATCTTAGTTTCCTGACCGGGGACTGAACCCAGATCACCAGAGTGATACCATTGAGCAGTAAACGCTGGTTTGCCAGGGAATTCCTAGTTTGATTACTTAAAGGGTTTATTTTTATTGTATGCCCAAAGGTACATCCTTTGCTGTGTTTACACTTACAATAAAAACATTTTGGATGTCAATTTTAAAATGTTTGCAAAAACTTAGGGGAAAGGAAGGAAAATGTTGACTACATATTTATGCTTCTAGGCTTCCCTAATGGCTCAGACTGTAAAAAGTCTGCCTGCAGTAGAGGAGACCGGAGTTTGATCCCTGGTTCAGGAAGATCTCCTGGAGAAGGGAATGGCTATCCACTGCAGTATGCTTGCCTCGAGAATTCCATGGATAGAGGAGCCTGGGGAACTACTATCCATGGGTTTGCAAAGAGTCAAACACAACTGGATGACTAACACTTTCATTTTCATATGCTTCTAAAGATTGTTCAAATCTCAGAATCACCTGGGACATTATTAAACATAGAGATTCCAGGGCTGCATATCATACCTAAGAAACTAAAATTGCCTGAGGAGGGGGCCTGGGCATCTGAAAGTTCAATGTTTGCCTCACTTGATTCTGATGTGACGTGAGTCCCAGGGTGTAAAATCATCCAATACTTTGGGAAAGATTGATCTCTGGTGGTTCAGCAATTAAGAAGCCACCTGTTAATGCAGGAGACCTGGTTTCAATGAAAGGGTTGGAAAGATCTCCTGGAGGAAGAAATGGCAACCCAGTCCAGTATTCTTGCCTGGGAAATACCATGGACAGAGGGGCCTGGCAGGCTACAGTCTATGGGGTCACAAAAGACTCAGACACAACTTAGCAACTAAACCACAACAGTGAAAGTGAAAGTCCCTCAGTCGTGTCTGACCCTTCCTGACCCCATGGACTATATACAGTCCATGGAATCGTCCAGGCTAGAATACTGGACTGGGTAGCCTTTCCTGTCTCCAGGGGATTTTCCCAACCCAGGGATCAAACTCAGGTCTCCCACATTGCAGGCAGATTCTTTACCAGCTGAGGCACAAGGGGAACCCAAACAACAGTAAAAACATGCTTAAAATATCCAAGAATCTACTCCTTCAGGAGACCCTGAGGGTTGAGGGTCAGGAATTAATTTTTTCTTCATGTGACACACTGAGCACCTGCCTTGGGAGAAGCGTGTTATTGGTAATTCAATAAACCAATCAGATGTTGTACCTTGAGCTGGGAGCTTCATCCTCCCCACCACTCTTCAGAGATTCTAGGACCTCCACATTCTGTCCTGGGGCTTCTGGATGTCCTTCGTACTAAAGGAAGTTAGGGTATAAGCAAAGCTCAGAGATCTGGATCCAAACTTCTCAGTTTGGGCCACACTTGCAAATCTCCTGGGCTGTGCTTTGTAACCCTCAGTGAATCTAAGGATTTCCCTACGTGTCTTGTGTAAAAACATATTCTCGTCCGACAGTTGTGAGTGGGGCCTGAGAGTCTTGCATTTCTCACAAACTCCAGGTGTTGCCCAGGCTGCTTAAGGTGTCCATATTAAACAGTGAGTACTAGAGAGTTTTGAAAAGTACTGATTGATTTTGAAAAGTTCTGGTTGATTTTGCCGATCTTACTCCATACCCACAGAATAAGTATCTCCAGGAATGGGACCAGGGAGTCAACGTTACTAAGCGTCTCAGATATTTCTAAGGAGCAGGTAGGGTGCAACGTGAAGCTACACCACAATGTGTAGCCAGGCACATCACCCTACCATCAACCCTGTTTTGGGCTTCATTGTGTCCTACAAAATCCATATGTTGAGGGGACTTTCCCAATGATCCAGTGGCTAAAGCTCTCCACTCCCAGTGCGGGGGGCTGGACTTCGGTCCCTGGTCAGGGAACTAGATCCCATGTGCTGCCAGGAAGTCCAAAGACCCCACATGCCACAACTAACAATTGGTGCCATCAAATAAATTAATTCATTTAAAAAATTATCTGTAGAAGTCCTATTCCCCTACACTTTGGAATGTGACTATATTTGTAGATGATATTCTTAACAAGGTAGTTAAACTCAACGAAGGCACTAGGGTAAGCCCTAGTCCAATCTGATGGTTCTCTACATAAAAAGAGAGAGCAGAATTCCCTGCAAGGCCAGTGGTTAGGGCTCAGAATTTTCACGGCCAAGGGCCCCATTTCAATCCCTGGACTGGAAACTAAGACCCAGAAGTGAAGCAGCATGGCCAGAAAAAAAAAAAAGGAAATTAGGACACACAAGACATCAAGGATGCATGGACATAAAGGGACAGGAGGACACAAGAATGCAGCTGTTTGTGCATCAGGGAAAGAGATCTCCCGAGAAACCACACTGTCAACACCTTGATCCTGGACTTCTAGCCTCCAGAACTGGGAGAAAACAATTTCCTGTTGTTTAGGTCTCTTGTATATCTTGTGGCCACCTTAGTACATTAATGCGTTCTTTAGATCAGGAGTCCCTGGAGAGGGCTCACCTCAAGGACAGGTGGGGAGTATGCAGGTGATGACTCAGCTCCCAGGTGACTTCTAAACATCAACAAATGCCCACCCACCCAGATTTTCCAGGACACAGCCTGCTCCTGTGGACCCCTTCTTGCAGACCACTGCTGCTAAAAGTCCCCACCCAACTCTCGTTCTGGCCCCAACTTTCTTTACTTCTCTCCTAGACTGTGAGGGACAGAGCCTTGAGAACAGAGCAAGGCCTGTGCTCAAACCATCCTGGTTGTGAAGGGGAGTATGTGTTTTAACAAAAAATAAAAAAAAAAAAAAAAAGGAAGAAAACCCATAGCTGTCTAGCATAAGCTTAACACTGGATGTACAGAAAAGCCTTCACATGTTATGTTAGGAAGAAGCAGAGGACATGATTTCAACCTTTTCTTCAGGGAAGGTTTCCAGGAAGGAGGACAGCATGCTTTCTGTAGATGGGTTGAGAGCAGATGAATTTATTGGAAGGCCTTTGGGTCTGTAGCCAGGAAAGGAATATGAGTGGGGAGGGGGTATGTCGTCCTTCAGTTCTCTCTACCTCCAGAAGTTTCTATGATATGGGCCATGGTCACAGGGCTCCCAGAGATCAGGGAGAGAGGGATGTTTTGTGACTTCACCCAAGCCTCACCCATAGAAGGCTGCCTCTCAGCAGCCAACGTCAGACTTCTGGGCCATCTGCCAGGCTCAAGAAATGACCTACTAGGAACTCTCTGGTAGTCCTGGAGTGGTTAGGATTCTGCACTTTCACTGCTGAGGGCAGGGATTCTATACATAGTTGGGGAACTAAGATCCTGCAAGCTGCACTGGCTGGCCAACAATAGAAAACAAACAAACAAACAAACAAACAAAAGACATGACCTTTCCCACCTTTCCTTCCATAGACAACCCCAAGGCTGAGTCCAGTTCAGGTCCATTGCTGTGGTCAAGGAGGAAGCTCCCTTGGGCTTGTGGCTGTGGAGTGACATGTGGTCAGCCTGAGCATCCACCAACAGGGCTGGGCATCTCACACCAACCGAGAACCTGGTACCCAGTAGGAGGTCAGGCCCTCAGGACACATGCTGGTGCCTGCTGACTACAGATCAGGGCTGTGTGAGAAGTGGACTCTACAAGGTGGCCAGAAGGCACACCTTTCAGGAGAGCACTAATCCAGGTGGCCAGACTCTTCCCACTTCCTCCGTCTCTAGGGGAGAACTTGGCGCTTCCATTGTTCTCACAAATGTTTTCCTCTTCTACTCCCCCTGGAACAGCTTTATCTCAAGAAATTGTTGTTGTTCATTTGCCCAGTTGTATCTGCAACCCCATGGACCACAGTGTGCCAGACCTCCCTGTCCCTCACCATTTCCTGAAGTTTGCCCAAGTTCGTGTCCATTGAATTGGTGATGCAATCCAGCCATCTCATTCTCTGTCACCCTTTCTCCTTCAGGCCATCTCCACATAACCAACAACAGTCCTCTCCCAGGATGGCACTCTAAATCCTGTGTCCAGCTTCCAGACCCCATGCACACTGGTTGAGCTGCATTGCAGTTTGGGCCATATAGAGCCACGACACACATTATCTGTGTAACTTTTGCTCTATATAAATAATATTTCATCAGCTGTCTTACCTTGCTTCCTTTCAGTCCAAAGCAATTTACCCTTTACTGAAGGGGCTTGCCTCATTCTGGAAATCTCTTCCCTGCTTCTCCATCTCCCACCACAAGGCTCAGGTTTTGTTTTGCTTCCTCTTATACTTCTTTTCCCATCTTAATTCCTTCCCACCCAGGTATATCTGAAACCCACATGGGACACTCTGGGGACTAGGGTCTTCTGCTAGTGTTTATCTGATGCTCTGGGAAAACTATTGACCATGTAGAAGTGTTACTTCTGATCTATACATTGAGAGAGGGGCATTTCATATCCTTCTACATTTCTGCCTTCTTTGAACTTCTCAGTGTTTCCTGGAAAGCTCTATTATTCTTTTTCCTTGACAGCAAAACATGAAACATTAGTGGACATGAATTACTCTGGTTGATGGGACGTTGCTTACGTACACACGTAACTGGTATTACTTTGACTTCCAACATGCAATCAAGCACATTTGTTGTTGTTGTTGTTTTCCCCCTAGAAAATTTCTCTTAATGATAAATTGTCCTCAGCATGAAGAAATGCAGAACATTCCACATAAAATACAATAGCATAACTGGGCTCAAAAAGTCAGCACTTGAATATATCTAGCTATATCTTGAATGTTCCTGACATTTTCCCAGAGTACCGATGTCTGATTTCAAATCTCAAAGCTTAATTCCATTCAGCGAGTCTCAAGGGTCAGAGACTGCCATGGGCATAATTTAATTCCTGTAGAATAAGTTGGCAAGTTCATACTTGACTTGACTACTTGGTACTTGACTACTTGATAAAGAGAGAAAACAACAATAACAACAATGACCAAAAAATAAACAAACAAAAAAACACAGAAATGTGTAGTTAGTGATTCAGTCATAACAGGTACACATAAATTGATGTATAGACTATACAATCATCTATATCTGCTTAATTGTTTCTGCTAATGACTTGGACACTGTGAATCACACACAAACCATTGAAAAAGAAAAGTAATTTTGGAAAATTCTTAGAGAAAAGAACATCAGAATTCCTTACCTGTCTCCTGGGAAATGTGTACGCTATTAAATTTGCAACAGTTAGACCTGGACACGGGACGATGAAGTGGTTCAAAATCGGGAAAGGAATAAGTCAAAGCTATCTAGTGTTGCCCTGGTTATTTGACTTCTGTACAGAGGACATCATGAAAAAATAAAATCCTAGATGAATCTCAAGCTAGACACAAAATTTATGTGGGCGATATGATAACTTAGTTATCCAGATGACAACACCCAAATGACAGAAGAATAATAGGAATTAAGGCACCTCTTGATGAAGGTATCATCTGTTTCAAGTACAGACATCTGAAATGACATAGTCCTTCATAAAAGATGAAATTCTCAGTTTCACATTTGAAAATCTAGATGTATATTCCAGAATGTGAAATATAAAATTCTCTATTAGTCACATATACAAATCTGGGGACAATTTTTCCAACTTGAAATGTGGAATTCTCTGTACATCTCACATGAAAGTATACATACAATATTTTCTTATTAAAATGTGGAATTTTTCACATTAGAGATATGAAAATCAGGATGCAGATTCTTTGACAGGAAATATGAAAATGTCTATTTCACATATCAAAATATGGTCACAGGATTTCTCACATGAGATATGGAATTTTTTCATATTTCTCATTTGAAAATCTTTGTGCTGTCTTTCCTTCATGAAATATTGAATACTGTCTACTTCACATTTGAAAAAAGTGCATTCATTCTCCTACAAGAAATGTAGAATTTTCCCACAGATTTTCATGCTTGAGCTCTGAAATTCTGTATATTTCCATCAAGAAAGCTTGAATGAAGGTCTTCTGATATGAGACTTGGAATTCTGTGTATTTCACATTTAACAATCTGGGGAGAAATGTTCTCATATGAAATATGAAATCTCGACTATTCACATATGAAACTTTTTCTAGATTTGTACACATGAAACCTATATGCAGGTTAGGAAAAAACAGTTAGAACTGGACATGGAACAACAGACTGGTTCCAATTAGGAATGGAGGACCGCAAGCCTATATATTGTCACCCTGCTTATTTAAATTACATGCAGAGTACATCATGTGAAACAGTGGGCTGGAAGAAGTGCAAGCTGGAATCAAGATTGCTGGGAGAAATATCAATAACCTCAGATATACAGATGACACCACCCTTATGGGCGAGAAGAGGAACTAAAAAGCCTCTAGAAGAAAGTGAAAGAGGAGAGTGAAAAAGTTGGCTTAAAACTCAACATTAAGAAAATGAAGATCATGACACCTGGTCCCATCACTTCATGGGAAATAGATGGTGAAACAGTGGAAACAGTGTCAGACTTTATTTTTGGGGGCTGCAAAATCACTGCAGATGATGACTGCAGCCATGAAATTAAAAGACGCTTACCCCTTGGAAGAAAAGTTATGACCAAGCTAGACAGCATGTTCAAAAGCAGAGACATTACTTTGCCAAGAAAGGTTCGTCTAGTCAAGGCTATGGTTTTTCCAGTCTTCATATATGGATGTGAGAGTTGGACTGTGAAGATTGCTGAGCACTGAAGAATTGATGCTTTTGATCTGTGGTGTTGGAGAAGACTCTTGAGAGTCCCTTGGACTGCAAGGGGATCCAACCAGTGCATTTGGAAGGAGATCAGCCCTGGGATTTCTTTGGAAGGACCGATGCTACAGCTGAAACTCTAGTACTTTGGCCACCTCATGGGAAGAGTTGACTCATTGGAAAAGACTCTGATGATGGGAGATATTGGGGATAGAAGGAAAAGGGGATGACAGAGGATGAGACGGTTGGATGGCATCACTGACTCAATGGAAGTGAGTTAGAATGAAGTCCGGGAGATGGTGATGGATAGGGAGGCCTGGCATACTGCAATTCATGGGGTGGCAAAGAGTCAGACACGACTGAGTGACTGAACTAAACTGAACTGAACTGTACACATGAAATAGAGAATTTTCAATGAATCAGAAATTGATATCTGAGCTAAAACATCAAATAGGTACAGCTATATTTCATGTATTTCCTGAATAACAGAAAGAGTTCTCTGTATTTCTTTGAAAAAAGTCTGGGTGAAGATTTCTCTGCATGAAATAGGGGATTAGCATATTTTACAGGTGCAAAATCAAAACGCTTATGATCATACAGTGGAAGTGATAAATAGATTCAGGGGATTCTATCTGATAGACAGAGTGCCTGAAGACCTATGGGTGGAGGTGTGACATTGTACAGGAATCAGGGATAAAGACCATTCCCATATAAAAGAAATGCAAAATGACAAAGTGATGAGGCCTTACAAAGATCTGAAAAGACCAAAGACGCTAAACAAAAACGGGAAAATGAAAACAATACCCATTTGAATGCAGAGTCCCAAAGAATAGCAAGGAGAGATTAAACCTTCCTCAGTTATCAATACCAGTTCATAGAGGAAATAAATAGAATGGGAAATCCTACAGATCTCTTCGAGAAAATCAGAGATACCAAGGGCAAATTTCATGCAAAGAGGGGCACAATAAAGGACAGAAATGGTACGGATGTAACAGAAGCAGAAGCTATTAAGAAGAGGAGGGAAGAATACACAGATGAAATATGCACAAAAGATCTGCATGATCCAGTTAAGCACAATGGTGTGATCACTCACCTAGAGCCAGATGTCCTGGAATGCAAAGTCAAGTTGGACCTTAGAAGCATAACTACAAACAACGCTCGTGGAGGTGGTGGAATTCAGTTGAGCTCTTTCAAATTCTAAAAGATGATGTTGTGAGTGTGCTGCCCTCTATATGCCAGCAGATTTGGAAGACACAGCTGTGGCCAGATGACTGGAAAAGTTCAGTTTTCATTCCAACCACAATAAAAGGCAATCCATCGAATGTGCAAACTACTACTTAACTTCACTCATCTCACATATTCGCAAAGTACTGCTCAAAATTCCCAAAGCCAGGCTTCAACAGAATGTGAACCATGAGCTTCCAGATGTTCAAGCTCGATTTAGAAAGGTCAGAAGAACCTGAGATCAAATTACCAACACCCATTGGGTTATCAAAAGAGCCAGAGAACACCAGAAAAACATCTACTCCTTTTTGACTATGTCAAAGACTTGTTTGTGTAGATCACAACAAAACATTTTAAATTCTTCTAAACATGGGACTACTAGAGTATGTTATATGCCTCCTGATAAATCTGTATGCAGCTCAAGAAGCAACAGTCAGAAAAGGAAATGGAACAACAGACAGGTTCTGAGTTGGGAAAGGAATATTTCAAGGCTGTACTGTCAACCTCTTTATTGAACTTACATGAAGAGTTCATCACACAAAATGCCAGACTGAATGCAACAGGGTTTGGAATCAACTTTGCTGGGAGAAATATCAATAACATCAGATATGCAGATGACACGATTCATGTGGCAGAACATGGAAAGAACTACGGAGTCTCTTGAGGAAAGTAAAAGAGGAGAGTGATTCCGGTGACTTAAAACTCAACATTCAAAATGAGATTCATGGCATCTGGTCCCATCACTTTCTGGCATAAAGATGGGAAATCAATGGAAACAGTGAGAAACTATTTGGGAGGAGCAGGTTCCAAAATCACTGAAGATGGTGACTCTGTTCAGGAAATTAAAATATGCTTTCTCCTTAGAAGAAAAGTTACAACCAGGCTAGACAGCACATTATAAAGCAGACAAAGGTCAGTCTAGTCAAAGCTATGTAAAGAGATGAGAATTGGACCTAAAGAATCTTGACCTCCAAGGAATCGATGCTCTTGATATGTGGTGTTAGAGAAAACACTTGAGAGTCCCTTGGACTGCAAGGAAATGAAAGGAGTCAATTCTAAAGGAAATCAGTTCAGAATATTGATTGGAAGGGCTGATGCTGGAACTGGATCCTGGATATTTTGGCCACCTGAAATGAAAGGCTGACTCATTGGGAAAGAACCTGATGCTGAGAAAGATTGAAGGCTGGAGGAGAGGGTGACGACAGAAGATGAAATGCTTGGTGGCATCACGGAATCAGTGGTTATGGGTTTGAGCAGGCTCTATGAGTTGGTGATTGACAGGGAAGCCTGTCATGCTGCAATCCATGGGATCAGGAAGAGTCGGACTTAATGATACTCACCAAACTTACTTAGGTTCTCAGTGAAATGACAATGGTAAAGAACTCTCTTACCCATCAATTGATAATCCTCACAGATTCCTAATGCCCCCTAAGATTTTTAACTGTTTCTTCAGAGATTCAGCAAGGATGGCCATTCTTTCCATTATATGGGTAAATATTCCCTAGGAAATAATGGAAGGGGCATAATTTACAGAAAGTTGTAGAAGAAAGTACACACATCAGCAAGTCAGCATGACCTTGTCAAAAACATATAGTATGATCCTTTAATCCTTCACACTGACTTCCTTCTGAAACCTGATGATAGAACCTCACCAATCCTGAGGAATGGTCATTGCAAAGGGATGTTATCTAGAACAATTTCGGCCTATTACTTTAGTGATGACACAAAGCAGGCACATTATGGTAATCATGCCTCCGTTAACCTCCCCTAACCAAGACAATAGGCTGCACTAGCCATTGGGGAGCTTACAGGATCACAAGGTCTCCTGTAAATGGTTGGAGCCACCTGGGCCTTTCCCACAGAGGGTTTGCAGGTGTGATGAGGTCACCTTTTCCATGGCAAAAATTATCATCTATGGCCACCAGTCTTACTGCCAGTCCTCTGGATTTGTGAGAACCCCACAAGACCAATTCTAGCTTGCAAAGTATATATTTGCTTAAAAAAACAAACAAAAGGATAAAATCCAGTCCAAACTGAAGTGCCTAAGGATAATCAAATGGTCCTCAGCTCTATGAAGGGCCATTAGGGCCACAAACGCATGGGTCTAGGCAAGTTCATTGTTAACACCTGCAGCCCTTCAAAGGACATGTCCTGGTAATGGATAAAGATTGTAGATTGTAAGTCCTCTACCAATTTGAGAAATTGTGTCAACAAGACGTCTGAACCTCCCATCTTAGCCAAGCCTAAAAGACGGAATATGTGCATATCAGGCCCAAGGCACATTCAACTGGGAATATTTGGAGGTAACAGTACCAGATATAGGACACTATAGAGAAGGTGTACACAAAAATGAAATAAGAAAAAAAAAAAAAAGCCTTTTGTGCCAGTTTCAGACTGAAAATGTGCATTTCCCAGATGACCAAGTGAACAGGATTCAAGTCAGTAATAACACTCAACGTAGCCACATGTCAATGCAGATTCCCACTAGGTAACTTCAGAAGCTTCTGTGCAGGCCTGTCTTCAGCCTCTGCTTTCCATTCATAAATTGTGTTCATTCAATCAGCAGACAGTATGAAATATAGGCAATGGGTAGGCACTCAAGGAAGATGATGAAGACTGTAAGAACAAAGTATCTTTCCAGGGCAAGGGACAGACAACACCACAGGTTGGTGATAAGATGGAGGAAGTTGGAGAGGAGAATGGAGGGCAGATTTCAGATCTAGCTTCTGGACATTTAGGGTGATGGCAGCTGCCCCAGACCTGGCTGCAGGCCTTGCGGAGATATTTCCAAATTAATAATAAATTAATGTGGTCTCTGTCCTCTATGAGCTTTTACAACCTTAAAGCCTCAGCCTATGATACTATACCAAATATAGAGTCATAGCTTAGAAATTCAAGAGATATTAATTTAGGAAGGGTGTGTGAGACTTGTAGGAGATGTGTTCTATCAGACATGTTCTAACATTTAGCATAATTAACTGGGCTTGAGCCAGGACTTACTTATATGCATGTAGACTGCTATCTTCGGAAAATTCCCATTATAAGATCATATAACCTGATATCTGGGATTTCACTTTCTTGGTGAGTACTTCTCCACTTATGAAAAAGGAAGATAGCACTAGTTTAGAAGGTACATCTTTGTATTAGGACTTTTCTATCAATTTCCCAACTCTACCAATTGTTCTAGGTAACTTCCTGACAGTAGGAAATATGGACAACTATATAGTATCTCCTCCTGCCATACTAGAGGCACTACAGTAAGTGTAAAGACAGATAACACACAAAAGTACATTTACAGCTCATGATTCTTTGCTAATTTTCTTTCAGTTGATGTATCCATAGGTGTGAGTCAGGTATTAAAGACCCCCATTATAATTGTGGTACTGTTAATTCCCCCTTTCCTACTTCCTTGCATTTGCCTTGCATCTTGAGGTGCTCCTAAATGGCACAATGGACTAGTTACACCTAATTGTTATATATAGGCATTACACTCATTAGTAATGGAATCATGTTTTTTTCCAGTGCAGTCCTGAGCCCACATCTTGGTCCCTGCACAAAAGCAGGCTGTATCCTTCCCATGTTCAAGCCCTGAGAAACATTCCTGAGCCCACATCTAGGTCACTGCACTGAACTAGGCTGGGTCCAGCACTTGCTCAACCCCCTGGAAAATACTCATGAGTCCACATCTCGGTCACTGCACTGAACCAGTCTAGGTTCTGCCCTAGTTAGTCCCCTGACACATACCTCTGAACCAACATCTCGGGCCCTGCCCTGAAGCAGGCTGGTCCTTCCCATGTTCAAGCCCCGACAAATGCTCCTGAGCCAAACTCTTGGTCACTGCACTGAATTAGGCTCGGTCCTACACTTGTTCATGACCCCGGCAAACACTGCTGTGCCCAAATCTCATGCCCTGCACATGATCCAGTCTGTGTCTTGCCCTTGTTAGATTCCCCCAACACATACACCTGAGCCCACATCTCAGTCCCCGCACTGAAGCAGGCTGAGTCCTGCCTTTGTTCAAGCCTCCGGCAAACAACCGTGAGCCCACAACTCGCTCCCTGCCCCTGAAATTAGGTCTGTCTTGCTCTTGTTCAATCCCCCAGAAAACACTCCTGATCCCACATCTCACTCCCTGCCCTGAACCAGCCAGGGTCCTGCCCTTGTTCAAGACCCCTACAAATACTCCTGAACCTACATCTTGGTTCATGCACTGAACCAGTCTAGGTCTTGCCCTTGTTAGATCCACCAACACATACTGCTGAGCGCACATCTCAGTCCCTGCACTAAACTAGGCTTGGTCCTGCCCTTGTTGAAGACCCCAACAAACACTCCTGTATCCATATCACATCCCCGGCCCTGAACCAGTCTAGGTCATGCCCTTGTTAGATCCCCCAACACATACTCCTGAACCCACATCTCGGTCCCTGCACAAAAGCAGTCTGGGTCCTGCCCTTGTTGAAGACCCTGACAAACACTCCTGAGCCTGCATCTCAGTCCCTGCACTGAACTAGGCTGGGTCCTTCCCTTGTTCAAACCTCTGACAAACATTCCACAGCCAACATCTCTGTCCATGCACTGAACCAGGATGGTTCCTGCCTTTGTTCAAGCCCCCGGCAAACAATCCTGAGCCGACACCTAGCTCCCTGCCCCTGAACTAAGGTGTGTCCTCCCCTTGTTCAACTCCCTGCCCCCCAGGAAACACCCCTGATCCCACATCTCACTCCCTGCACTGAAGCCACCTGGGTCCTACCCTTGTTCAAAACCCTGACAAATACTCTGGAACCCACATGTCAGTCCCTGAACTGAAGCACATGAGTCCTTGCCCATGTTCAAGCCACAACAAATACTCCTGAGCCCACATATCACTCACTACAATGAACTAGGCTGGGTCCTACACTTGTTCAAGACCTGACAAACACTCCTGAGCCCACATCTCGGTCACTGCACTGAACGAATCTGCTGCTACCACTGCTAAGTCTCTTCAGTTGTGTCCGACTCTGTGCGACCCCATACATGGCAGCCCACCAGGCTCCCCCATCCCTGGGATTCTCAAGACAAGAACACTAGAGTGGGTTGCCATTTCCTTTTCCAATGCATGAGAGTGAAAAATGAAAGTGAAGTCCGTCAGTCGTGTCCAACTCTTAGTGACCCTGTGGACTGTAGCCCACCAGGCTCCTCCATCCATGGGATTTTCCAGGCAAGAGTACTGGAGTGGGGTGCCATTGACTTCTCCGACTGAACGAGTCTAGGTCCTGCCATTGTTCGATCCCCCAACACATACTCCTGAGCCCACATCTCGGTCTCAGCACTGAACTAGGCTGGGTCCTGCCCTTGTTCAAACCCACGACAAAAACTCCTGAGCCAACATCTCCATCCCTGCACTGAATCAGGATGGTTTCTGCCTCTGTTCAAGCCCCGACAAACAATCCTGAGCCAACAACTCGCTCCCTACCCATGAACTAAGGTGAGTCCTCCCCTTGTTCAAACCCCCAGAAACACTACTAAGCCCTCATCTCACGCACTGCACTGAACCAGGCTGGGTCCAGACCTTGTCAAAACCCTCGACAAAAACTCCTAAACCCACATCTCAGTCCCTGCACTAAAATAGGCTGGGCCAAGCCCTTGTTCAAACCCCCGACAAACACTCTTGAGCCTGCATCACTGTCCCTGCACTGAACTAGGCTGTGTCCTGCACTTGTTCAAGACTCTGACAAACACTCCTGAGCCAACATCTTGGTTCCTGCACTGAACCAGGATAGTTCCAGCATTTGTTCAAACCCCGGCAAACAATCCTGAGCTGACAACTCTCTCCCTGCCACTGAAGTAAGTTGTGTCCTCCCCTTGACCAATACCCCAGGAAACACTACGATCCCATATCTCACTCACTGCACTGAAGTTCGCTGGTCCCTGCCCTCATTCAAATCCCTGACAAACACTCCTGAGCCAACATCTCCATCCCTGCACTGAACTAGAATGGTTTCTACTTTGTTCAAGCCCCCAGAAAAACATCCTGAGCTGACAACTCACTGCCTGCCCCTGAACTAAGGTGTGTCCTCCCCCTTTTTCAATCCCTCTGGAAACACTCCTGTACCCGCATCTCACGCCCTGCCTTGAAGCCGCCTGGTTCCTGCCCTTGTTCAAGACTTTGATAAATGCTCCTGAAACCACATTTTGGTCCCTGCACTGAAGCAGGTGGGTCCTGCCCACGTTGAAGGTCTAACAAACACTTCTGAGCCCATATCTCGCTCTCTACACTGAACTGGGCTGAGTCCTACACTTGTTCAGATTAGATCAGTCGCTCAGTCGTGTCCGGCTCTTTGCGAACCCATGAATCTCAGTATGCCAGGCCTCCCTGTCGAACACCAACACCCGGAGTTCACTGAGACTCACGTCCATCCAGTCGGTGATGCCATCCAGCCATCTCATCCTCTGTGGTCCCCTTCTCCTCCTGCTCCAATCCCTCCAAGCATCAGAGTCTTTTCCAATGAGTCAACTCTTCGCATGAGGTGGCCAAAGGACTGGAATTTCAGCTTTAGCATCATTCTTCCAAAGAAATTCCAGGGCTGATTTCCTTCAGAATGGACTGGTTGGATCTCCTTGCAGTCCAAGGGACTCTCAAGAGTCTTCTCCAACACCACAGTTCAAAAGCGTCAATTTTTTGGCGCTCAGGCTTCTTCACAGTCCAACTCTCACATCCATACATGACTACAGGAAAAACCATAGCCTTGACTAGACGAAATTTTGTTGGCAATATAATGTCTCCGCTTTTGAATATGCTATTTAGGTTGGTCATAACTTTCCTTCCAAGGAGTAAGCGTCTTTTAATATCGTGGCTGCAGTCACCATCTGCAGTGATTTGGAGCCCAGAAAAATAATGTTTGCCTCTGTTTCCACTGTTTCTTCATCTATTTCCCATGAAGTGATGGGGCTGGAGGCCATGATCTTCGTTTTCTGAATGTTGAGCTTTAAGCCAACTTTTTCACTCTCCACTTTTACTTTCATCAAGAGTCTTTTCAGTTTCTCTTCACTTTCTGCCACAAGGCTGGTGCCATCTGCATATCTGAGGTTATTAATATTTCTCCTGGCAATCTTGATTCCAGCTTGTGTTTCTTCCAGTCCAGCGTTTCTCATGATGTACTCTGCATGTAAGTTAAATAAACAGTGTGACGATATACAGCCTTCGCATATTCCTTTTCCTATTTGGAACCAGTCTGTTGTTCCATGTGCAGTTCTAACTGTTGCTTCCTGACCTGCATACACATTTCTCAAGAGGCAGATCAGGTGGTCTGGTATTCCCATCTCTTTCAGAATTTTCCACAGTTTATTGTGATCCACACACTTGTTCAAGACCCTGACAAACACTCCTGTGCCAATATCTTGTTCCCTGCACTGAACTAGGCTGGGTTCAGCACTTTCTGAAGTCCCCTGCAAATGCTCCTGAGCCAACATCCTGGTCCCTGCACTGAAGCAGACGGGGTCCTGCCCTTTTTGAAACCCCTGACAAACACTCCTGAGCCCACACATCAGAAACTGCACTGAACCAGGCCAGAAACTACACGTGTTCAAGCTCCCGACCAACTGTTCTGGGCCTGCATCTGACTCAAAGGCTGGTTTCTGTTCTTATTTAAGCCCGCAGCAAGCAATCCTGAGCCCACAAATCGCTCCCTGTCCCTGATCTAAGGTGTGTGCTCCCCTTGTTCAATCCCCCAGGAAACACTACTGAGCCTGCATCTCACTCGCTGCCCTGAACAAGGGTGGGTCCCTCCAAAGTTGAAGCCATGACAAATACTGTTGTGCCAACATCCCAGTCCCTGCAACAAACCAGGCTGTTTCCTTCCCATGTCAACCATGACAAACACTCCTAAGACCACATCTTGGTTCCTGCACTGATAGCGGCTGAGATCCTGGCCATATTTAAGCCCAGACAAACACTCCTGACCCCATTTCTCGCCCCTGAACTGAACTAGGCTGGGTCCTACACATGTTCAAGACCCTGACAAACACTCCTTGGCCTTCATCTGACTCTCAGGCTGATCTCCTTCACTACACTGAACTAGGCTGGGTCCAGCACTTGCTGAAACCCGTGGGAAATACTCCTGAGCCCATATCTGGGTCCCTTCTCTGAACCAGGCCAGGTCCTGCCCTTGTTCAAGCACTCAAAAAACACTCCTGAGCCCACATCTCGGTCCCTGCACTGACCGCGGCTGGATCCACCGCTTGTTCATCCAGACAGACACTCCTGAGGCCACATCTCAGTCGCTCCAATGAACCAGGCTGGGTCCTGCCTTTGTTCAAGCCCCCAACAAACACTCTTGAGCCCACATCTCAATCCTTGCACTGAATCAGGTGGGTCCTGTCCATGTTCAAGCTCTTTGTAGAATGCATGTATCATATATCAGGACTGTAGGATGGCTGGCTTAGCTTGGTCCTCTTGCTGCTTCAGGCCCCACAGGCTTGTGTGATAGGGCAGGCTGGGATGTGTTCTCACATGGAGAACAGTACCACTTTGAAAGGGCCTCAATAGGGTAAGTGGCAGACGTGCATGTCTCCGACACCGGTGAGTCATGGAACTTATGGAGAAATGTCTGTAGAGTCTCCCTGGCAGGCATTCGAACAAGGTTCAGGGAGTTCCCTCATGCCAGCAGAGCGGGCCACATTTCTCCCTCTGTGCAAAGTGTGGCCAAGCCACCTCAGGCCTGTGCAGTGTTCACATCTGTCCAGCGAGGGAGGGAGGGTCACACGTCCAATTCTGCAGTTCAGCAGTGACCGCCCACTGTTGGTTCTCAAGGTTGAGAAAGCACTCTCCGAACGTATGGACTAAAACCGTCTAATCTCCCATTGCTGCAACTCAGTCAGGACGAGAAGGGCTTGCAAAGGATAAGCATCTTTTCTGAGAGCTGCTGTCCAGAGAGTGGCAGACGGCAACAGCACTACTTAGAGAGACAGAGACACACAGACATCAGTGCCTGGTACACACACAGAAGGATTGTCCAAAACAGTGCTATGCCGGAAGCAAAGATAGAGAGACAAAGAGCGAGCTCTGCACCCTAAACCTCTGGTCTCCCTGAACAGTGGAGATCAACGGTAGCAAATGTTGGGGTTTTTCCCTACTCCCCTAGTATCAGGACAGCAACAGGCTCTCTGTCCCATGAAGAAAAGTATCCAGCCACTTGGCACCCCTGCATATCCTTTGGATAGTCAGGGAGAGCTCCCAGCTATTGCCGGTCCCAGGGGACACAGGAGGGTATTGTTTGGATTGCGGAGCAGGAACCCGTGGTTGGAATTTCCAGGGCCAGGTCAATGACAGCGCCTGGGGCTACCCCAGCCACATGCAAAACCCTCTACAATCCTGGTGCAGAATCTGGCCACGTCGGGACACTGGAACACAGGAACCGCGGAAGATGCCCTCCAGTCTAGGGGCATGTCCATAAGGGTGCCGCCCACTACCCTCTCCGCCCTTGGTCTAGATTTGGGCAAGGAGCCTGTGCTTGGCTCACAGCCTAGGCTCCTGCCTGTTTTCCGCTGATGTCCCAGGGCCCGTTCACCCTGGCCTGGGCTGTCCGGCACCCCTTTCCTTGGCCTCACGCCACCCCCAACACACCACTCCCCACCTCCCGACCATCCCCCTCACTCCCCGCCCCCAAAGAGCTAGTGGGTCCCACAGGTTTACTGCAGCCTGGTCACCATTATGCACCATTGTCTGTGCTGTTATATCGTGTCCCTTCACATCTGCCCCAGCTTGGGCCAAGAGGAGCGTGAGAGGCGATCAAAGGAAGGCGGGAGCGTCCCGGGACCCTTAGCTGTGAGCCCCAGTACTCAGGGAGAAGCCCCCACCCCTCATCCCGCGACCTGCCATCCTGATGCTGTGCGCAGCTGGAACCTTGCAACCACCAGTTGTCATGCCAAGTGAAGAGGCCATCCTCTTTAGGGTGGAGGCAGTGCAAGACAGCCAGACCCTGGTGGACGGAGACGTGGCAGGGATCCGGCGGGAGTTCCGGCTGCTTGCAGAAGACATCATGGAAGAGGTGGAGGTTGTGGCAGATGAGGAGCAGAAACAGTGGTCCTCCCAGGAGCTGGAGGAGAAGACGGTGGAGGAGCAGGGCCAGGACAGGCCGGGAGGTCCGAGTGAGCACCAGGCGCTAGATGTCCTGAAGGCACTGGCCGCCCTGCAGGTGGAACTGAGCTCTGAGTGTGAGCAAAACCACAGGGCCTACCATCAGAGGAGGAAGCATCACTTGGCTTGGGGGAGTGCCATCATCCAGGGCATCCCTGGCTTCTGGGCCAAAACTGTATCCTTTCCGCTGCTCCTTTGGGTCCACTGCTCATGAGGAGGAGGAGAAGGGGCAGGAGCAGGAGGAGGGGGAGGGGGCGAGGGCACAGGAAGGGCGCTGGAGGCCCCTGAAGAAAATGTGGTCCTGGGCAATTGGCAAGCTCCAAAGGCCCAGCAGAGTAGGGTCTGGGCAGGGCTACAGATGTACGTGTTGCAGCCATGCCTTTGAGTGTCTCCTTCAGGCCTGCATCTGAGGAGGAGCAGCACCTGAGGCCTCCAAGTCAGGAATGACCAGAGATGGTACACAAGAGCAGCATCTACACACAGTTATTGCTGTAAATGCGGATGATCCTGGCATATAGCTAAGACATGGGAGTCATTCACACACACACACAACACACACACACGTACACACACACACACACAAAACCCCTTTGCTTTCAAACACAGATTGTCACAGGACTGCAAATCTGACCATGTAAGCAGTGACATGCCACTACCCAGCATACACAGGTCTGGAGGAGAACAGTAGCGGTCAGAAACCAGTCCTTGCTTGAAGAATGCAGACCACCTCAGATGCACACCACCACAAGGGGCCCAGAGCCATGAGCGTGTCTGATGGTATGGCAAAGCCTGATGACATCAGGGGTGGCCAGGTAACAGGCAGTGCCCAGCTCCTTGCAGATGCCTTTTCCAATATCCTTGTTCCAGCCCAGACTAGGACTGATGCTCCTGGCTCTTCTTGGCCTGGCATGTAGCTCCCTGAATGGCTCCTTGACCTAAAGCAGATTGTGAGCCACCCTCAAGTTTCCGTCATGATCAGCGACCAAGATCAAGACTTTCTCGGCTACATGATCGACTTGAAGATCAGTGAGGAAGACTGAGAAACGATGGGTATGGGACCTGGCAGGGAGTGGGAAGATCCTATTAGCCATGTTCCTGTGCTGTGAGACTTTGGAGAGGAGTCATGGACGCTGTTAATGCCTGCCTGGGAGGCAAGCTGAGGCCCCTAGAAGTTTGCACCTTTTCCCTCCTCCCTACCCTGGCAGGTGCAGGTGCGGAGCCATCTGCAGTCCCGCTGCAAGCTGATCTTTTCCTTTCAGGACAACCCCTACTTGTTGAACACCATGATCATTAAGGAGTATTACCTTGACATCACTGGTAACACGTGGCTCCCAGGGTGATGAGTGTGGGTGTGCAAGCATGTAGATGATCCACCTGTGGAGTCCACCCCAGTCTCCCGTCTTTCCGCAGGGAACAGGGCATGTCATTCCACTCCAGTCCCCTGGTTCTGGGACTTTGAATGGGCATCCCCCAGCCACAGTCTGGACACCAGGAGCCTTAATTTTCTCAACTGGCTGTCAGGCCACAATGGCCCAGAATTGAACACGATTGCTGATGTGGGGTTGCTTTGGGCCTGCACACAGGTGATGATTAATGTTGGAGTTCTTGGCTGCTCATGGGAGGGTTCAGGGCCTGGTCAGCCCTGGGTTGACCTTGCTCGTGTTGCCAGCAGATCTTCAGCAATGACATGTGGGACGATCCCCTGAAGTACTACCTCGGGGAGGATGATTCTTCCATCAGAGATAACTGACAGAAACACATGTGGTGAGGCGGTCAGGAGATAGGCCCTGAGAGACAGCCTTATCGTAGCTGGGACACTATCCTTTCCCAAATGGGGATGCTCAGGTTCATTCAAGCTGGCTGCAGAGCCAGAATTTGGGTTATGCATGTAGCAGGTGACTTGCTGAGACTGGGGGCATGGGGGACTCAGTGTGTCCATGAGTGAAGTAAGTCTCCCTCAAGTCAGCTATGGTTGCAGCACAAGAGTCCTAGGTGATACCTAGGTGATACCCTATTCCACTAGAGTCCTAGAGGTAGGGTGAATTAAGTGTCTGTGTCAGAATCATCCGTCCCTGGGTCCTGCCATCCTCCAGCCTCCTGCTGCTCACTGAGTTTGAGATTAACGGGGCCCTTCACTCCCGCCCCTTACCCTGTGATGGCCTATCATTGAAAGTACATCCTCTCGGTGGTCCCAGTGCTCCTGTGTGCTGACTTTGGGATCTTGGGTGAATTTCCACATTCACCACTCGGATCTCACCACCACCACCACACATGCTGCACTCGAAGTGGCTTCAGGCTGCCTTGGGAAAATCCGGATGAATCTGGGGAGGAGGTGGACAGGGAGCCCCAAAGGCAGGACATGGTGCCGACTGACACCATCTCCAACATTGCTGGACATGGGCGTCTTCAGCTCCTGAAATACCTGTGTTCCCTGTTTGCATTTGTGTCCCTATGCCAAGCATGTGTGTATACACGCATGTGCTTGTGTTGGCTGTGTTTCTGTGTGTTTGTGTGTATCCGGCCCAGGGCAGATGCAGAGATGAAGGCGACAGGAGAGGAGGTGCTGAGTAACCAGAAGAGGAGGCACGAGGCGTTCCCAGTCTGAAGGAGTTTGTCGCCATATCTGTGCACTGACCCTGTCCAGGATGGGAATGAAGAAAGGATGGCCAGTGATAACTCCTGACCATGGCTCCAGATATCTGCAATTAGACAAAACACAAAACACGCTCACCATTTCTACTGTGTTGTTGTGTGTGTTTGGACCAGGAAAAGGGATTCATGGTCTGAGGGTTCACTCAGGGCAAATCAGGTAGGGTGGGGCTTTTAAACCACTGCCTGTGGAGCCCTGAGTCTCGGGGGGCCATGGCTGGCCTGTTGAAATGGTGGACATGGCTGTGGCAAGACCCACGATGGTGAGGAGGCTAAGGTCCTTCCGAGTTGGACAGAGACGTGAAGGAGAAAGAGGCACAGATTGCCTGCTGCACTGGAGACTTGTTCCACACATGTGAGAAGGAGAACTGGGAAGGTCCTGGGCCAGTGCTGCCCAGGAGCAGCCCATCAGCCAGCACACTCCCTCCCTGAGGGTGGCACACACTGTGACACAAAACGGGAGACATGCTAAAGTAAGCTGTACCTGCAAAACCACAGGCATCCTAGGAGAGACAGGATGTGAGTGTGGCATGCCTCCAGGCACTTCCAGCCTGCCTCCCTGGCAGTGCAGAAAGGCGAGGAAAGCACAGGTGGTTGTATGTGTTTGACCCTCTGCCCAGATGAGCCTGTGAGGGAGAGAACGGAGTGAGCAAGGAGTAATTGCATGTCTCAAAGGACCTCAGGAGAGTGGGAGACAGGGAAGCCCCTGGGGGCAGTTTGGGGCCTGCTGGTTTTCAGGGTCCAGGGTCTAGGCAATAGCAGTCCTGCCAAAGATACGCCATGGTGGGTGCTGAAAGTCCTGATGTGAAGTTCTTCTTTCCTCTGGGGTCTTGCCACTGGCTTTGGGGGCCTGAGGGGCAAAAGTGTGCGTCTGCATCTGAGAGAATTCGAGCAGTCTCGCTGAAGCAAAATCTCTGATTTTGTCATAGGGGATCTGAAACCAGGTGATGCTCAGAGGGAAGCTGCGTTCCAGGTGACCGTCTTGGATGCTCCTGGGCCCAAATGGAGGCTGGCTTCCTTGGCATGTGGGCTGTGTAGGCAAGCAGAGATGTGTGACTGTAGGGAGTCCTACCTGGGCCTAATGAGAGCAATTGGAAGAGAGTCTTGACATCTAGCAAATCACTGTGGCCTTGGTGGTTCAAGCCGTCTTGGTGCCTTTGAGATAGAAAAGCTGCTTTCCGTCCAAGGGACGCATGAGCTGTGGGCCCAGAAAGGGAAGATTTTGCAGGGCATCATCTGTTTGGGGACTCTATGTGCATGGGTAGTGTTAAACAGAAGGGAGGACGTGTAGGAATGCTACCTTACCTTTATGGCCTCAGGTTCCAATCTTTGTATCTGAAGAGACCCTGTATCCATGTGCACCTTTCTCACAACATTGGATAAGACCCAGGCCTATCACAGTCTCTTGGGGCTCTTGGAGGCTCAGGCGTCTCTTTGGCCTTTTCCTGCTACATGGAGATAGCCCTTGGGGGCACATGTAGACAGGTGCACACATAAAGCTACACAGATAGGAAGAACAGAAGGCCTCACTCAGAATGTTGTTGTCCATAAAGGGTGGTAGGCTAGCAAGAGGGGCACAACATTGACAAGGAATGACCTAGATAGGTGCACACCGAGTCAGCTGAGCCCAAAGGTCCTTGTTTTCTGTCCCCACATGGATCAGGCCAATGTGACTGGTACTGTGAAGCTGTCCAAGGTGATGGGAGAATGCAGAACACAGGCGCATGTCATACAGCTGTTCATGGCAAGTGCTTCCAACCCTGCTTGCTGCTCTGCTGGTCGGTCCGTGTCACTGGCAAATGCCAAGATTTTGTAACCTTTGAGGATAAGTCACAAAGTTAGATGGAGAAGGCAATGGCACCCTACTCCAGTACTCTTGCCTGGCAATTCCCATGGACAGAGGAGCCTGGTAGGCTGCAGTCCATGGGGTCGAGAAGAGTTGGACATGACTAAGCAACTTCCTTCTCACTTTTCACTTTCATGCATTGGAGAAGGAGATGGCAACCCACTCCAGTGTTCTTGCCTGGAGAATCCCAGGACGGGGGAGCCTGGTGGGCTGCTGTCTATGGGGTCACACAGACTCAGACTTGACTGAAGTGACTTAGCAGCAGTAGCAGCACAGAGTTAGAAGTGCAAGGTGACATGATTAATTAACAAGCGAAAGGAAACAACCAGGAAAAGAAAGTTATTTTTATTTGTGAGCACAAAGGTACTTACCAAAATTCATATTCCTAGAGAAGAAAGCTTGTAGTTCTGCACGTGTGCGTTTCCTCTCAGGGATGTTACTGTGTACATGTACATGTGTGTGCACACATGGGCATAGAAGTCCCTGCCAGTGTGCTTGTGAGTATGAGCTTCCGGAATTGACCTAGCCAGGTGATGGAAGTTGGATAGCAAAAACATGAAGGTGTTAGAGAAAGGTACATATGCTCTGGCCAGCAGAAGCACTGAAGCCAGGGATTCGATCTCCGTTATCTCACTGAGCAAACACGTTCTAAGTGGGATCACAGGGGTGCACCCAGGATGTCTGGCAGAAAGTAGAGGCAGGAAAAAAGAGCCTGGGGAATGTGCAGAGAAAAGTCCACTATATCTGCAGTTTATGAAAAGTAGAAATGTACCAGGAAGGAGAAACTGTACTTAATTAATTGAGATATCTAGCTAAGGAGATTTCCAGCCAAACAGCCAAAAGTGCTTCCTGGTTTCTTCTTGCTGCCTATAGTAAAATATAAAGGGAAATTAAAAAAATATATTTAAGAGAAACTATTAAAAAATAAGACAGAACTTACTGAATTGGAAATTTTCCAGTCTTTTAACATGACAGAGGATGCTAAAATTAATGGCTCTCAAGCAAGGTTCTATCCAGGGCATTGAGATAAGGTGGTCTAAATATAACATTTTGTAACACCTATACATCAATTCATATTTATTTATTTATTTTTAATAAACGTGGTCTAAAGATGAGTGTGAGTGTAAAATTCTTTGTTAAGCCTCAGAAAGCTGGAAGGGGATGCTTCATGGCATTATTTAGGCAGGCCAATGCCCTCCAAAGAGTTCAGGGGTGTCACTCAGAGACATTTCAGTCACAGAATAAGACTTGTACCAAGTTTCAGGGTGTTATCCCTCAGCTATCTCAGCAGAAAACCAAGACAGAGTAGGCCTTATTATGAAGACATGTGTGATGGTGGCTTTGGAGTGGAGTGCTTTACCATGAAAACCAGTAAGATTATCAGGAGACACACCAAGTTTTTAAGATAACATATTTAAGTTCAGCTTGGACTGAAAGGACCAGCAATAGTACAAAATAAGGGAGCTCTGAACTTCTACCTTCGACAAGCAGGAAGCAGGCTAGGGAGACTGTTTCACTGTAACCATATACTACCCACCTTTCCTGCAATGGAATCATGTCAGAGGGCAGAATTAAAAATTCAGAGACTGAAGCCTAGGAAGTTTCCAGGCCTTAAATCCTAATCAAAGGACTGCCAACAAGAACCCGTGGGATTTCAGAACTGCTACTGTTGACTCCCATCTCCCCTCCTCTTTCTGGAACAGGAGTGTCCATGAAGGTTATCTATGCCTGACCCAGCACTGTATGTTGGCTGTGAAAGTGAGCAGATTAACTCATCTCTTTTGTTCACAGATCATCAGGTCTAGAGGAACTACACTTGTATAATTTGATCTGATGTGTTGGAGATGACTTGAGAGTCTCCTGGACTGCAAGGAGATCAAACTAGTCAATCCTAAAGTAAAGCAGTCCTGAATATTCATTGGAAGGACTGATGCTGAAGCTGCAGCTCCAATACTTTGGCAACCTGATTCCAAGAACTGACGCATTAGAAAAGACCCTGATGCGGGAAAGATTGAAGGCCGGGGAAAGGGACAGCAGAGGATGAGATGGTTGGATGGCATCACCAGCTCAATGGACTTGAGTTTGAGCATGCCTCTGGAGTTGATGGTGGACAGGAAACCCTGGCATGTGGCAGTCCATCGGGTCGCAAAGAGTAGGACACAACTGAGTGACTGAACACTTGAGTGTTCAGTGCACCAAGTGCACCCTGGTCCATATCTGGACTTGAATTCGATGACAAGGTCCTGAACTTCAAGTTAATGCTATAATGGATAAATTATTTGAAAGCATTTGCAGGAAAATGCATTTTGGACATACAAGTATGTAAACAATTTGTGGCCATGGGTGTACCCTGTGGTTTTAAAGTATGTCCACAAATCCTTTCCTTCAAGGGTGGTCCTTATACTCCCCTTTACATGTAGGCTGGACTTAGTGGCTCACTTCTAATGTTAGAATATTGTAGAAATGAAAATGAAGTGTCTGACTATGACTCTTTAAGTCACAAAAGGCACTGCAGCCTCCTTGCTCATCCTCTTGGATCACTCACTCTAGAAGCCAGCTTAGTCCTATCTTGAGAACATTCAGGTAGCCCAGTAGAGAGGCCCATGGGAAAGAACTGAGGCTTTCTCCCAATAGCCAGCAAGGAAACTGGTTTCAACAGCTATGTGAGTAAGCCATCTTGGAAGGAAATCCACCAGCCCATGTCAAGGCTTCAGATGACAACAATCTCATGAAACCCTGAGCCAGAACACTCAACTGAATTACTCCTGGATTCCCAACTTTCAGCAGCAGTATGAGATAATATTGTTTTAAGCTGTTGCTTTGGGATAATTTGTTATGCAGCAGTAGTTCATTAATGCACTGCCAACTTTGGCTCATGTCTTTATACCGGGGCGCCTGTCCATTTAGTCCAATCTAAGCTAGATTCTGCTACTTCAGTTTAGAAAACATACTTCACCCTTGATCTGACCACCCTCAGATCAGATCAAATTCTTTATCACTCACCTCAATATCTTATCAGTCTTGCCTAGCCTCAGCAATGATCGTCTCAGTTGAGCCAGAATCCACCGGCACCCTTATGGTCGTATTAATAAGTTTCCATCCACTGACACCCACTCTGTTGTTGTTCATTGCTTTTCAGTCTCCCAGTCTCTCTTTGCTATCACATGGACCCACCCTGTTCCTTAGCTATAAATCCCAGCTGTGTCCCTGCTGGAGTCAGGCTTAAGCTCACTCTCTCTCCCGTATTGTAAGACCCCCGCTGTAGTACTCTTACCTTGAATAACATTTTTCTTACCACCTTTAGGAAGTGTTATGAATCATTTGTTTAACATTTCCAGGTTCTGTTAGTAGGGATTATTCTCAAAGGAATAGTTCTATACCTTTACTTTTTATACTATATTCCTTAGGGGAACAAATTTCTAGAATGAAAACATTTCATGTTTTTACCATACAAACAGAAAATATCTTTTAAAATATATTTATATATCTTAAAAAAATGTAGTAATCTTAAAAGGATCTGTATATAGACATGCCAGTGTATATACACACATACCCTCAGACCTCCAAGGAAAACTTAATTCTCAATAAACTATAAATTAAAACATTCACCTGCAAGAAGTGAAATCTTTGGAATTACCGTGCCAAAAAATCATAGAGAATGAAATTTTAATTTAAAAAATGTATACATAAAACCATTTGGGATTCAGACAAAATAGGTTATTTAAGTAAAGATAGGTCAAGCCCTAAACCATCTAGTAAAGAAAAAAGAAAGAAAAGAAATAGTCTCATGTAATAACCTATAATGAAAAATAACCTAAAAAATAGACATGTATATGCATAACTAAATCACTCTGATATACATCTGAAACACAACATTGTAAATCAAATATATTTCCATAAAATTTGTAAAGAAAGCTTTTACAATGTATGATTATAAAGAAAAAATCCTAAACAAAGTAGAAGGTATTATGAATTGAAACAAAAATAAAAAACAACAAAAATAAAACTTGTTGGGATAATAAAACAAGACCTGCTTCTTCGAAAAAAAAAAAAAAATCAGAAACATTGATACTACTGTAGCCAATCTAATAACGGAAGGAGGTTAATTCCAATACTAGAAATGAATGACACATGGAATGGGATTTTGAGATGGTAATATTCAACCCTGAGTGGAATTACTTTTGTTTCAGGAAAGGTCAAGTCAAGCCAAAACCTGGGAAAAGAAAGGGAAGGAAAGAAAGAGGAAGACAGTCATGGGAAGAAAGGAAGAAAAGGAAAGTAAGGGAGAAAGAAAGAAAAGTAAATGTCTCAACAGATGTTGTAAATATCCAATGAAACAATTCTCTTTAAAATCTAAAAACAGAAACAGAAATTTATTAAGCCATATCCTCATTGCCTTTGATGGTACTAAGAACCAGAAAACCCATTTACACATCACTGTTTAGAATTTCTGGACAACACAATAAGATTATTTAAAAAAAAGAAACAAACAAAAAAAATGCTATGTTATTTGTAAAAAGATGGACAGCAGAAATAATTTTTTAAAAAACATTTTATTTTTATAAATAGTAATTTTACTGACAATGTTTTGGCAACATTAATAAAACAATAAAATTTACCTGAAAGAACAAGCAAAGTAGACAAGGAAATTCACCAAAGGCAATAACAAAATAGTCATCTTGACAGATATTCAATACATTTGTAAAAAAAAACATAGTGCCATTGCCTGAAAAAAATAGAGAGATATCAATAGGAAAATAGAGGAAGCTCCTGAAATAACTCACCTCAGTATTAACTATCTTTGTTCGGCAGGCACAGAAACTTACTCAAGTTAATTTTATGAAGCAAAGCCCTGATGTTATTATCTCTTTTCAGGTTTTGTGTGTGTGTGTGTGTGTGTGTGTGTGTGTGTGTGTGTGTGTGTGTGTGTGAAAATCTAGGAACTTTAGGCTGGACAGGAAAGACGAGTATAGAGACTTAAAGTGTCTTTAAGGAGGAGAAGGAAAAGGAGGGGTGTGAGGAGGATTTCATTGTGTGATTTGAACAGCATTGGGGAATCTCAAACAAGGGATGTAGCAATGCTCTTCTTCTGGGAAGAGCATTCCCAGAAGAAGAGCATTTGCAAAGTCTTTGGATTGGGAAGAAATTGAATTTGCTTAGGGAAAGCAAGGCCAGTGTTGTCAAAAACAGGGCAGCAGTGGGGAAAATAGTAGAGTAGAATGACAGAGAATGGAAGAGAGGAAGTAGTCATGGACCATATCACTGGAAACTTTTCATTTGGCAATAAATACCAGTTGTACTCTTTAGGAGCATATTACAGAGCAAACAACAGTAACAGTATTGATAATCCTAAGCAACAATAAAAACATATAAATAAAACATTTCATATTTTTACTATAGAAATAGAATAAAGGAGATAAGAATGCAATAGTCTGCACATTTATATATAGAGTTTTCACCTGAGACCAGAAGACAAACACACACACACACACACACACACACACACACTCGTTATACAACTAAAAGCAGTTTAAGCTGACACTTAGCAAAGTGCTTTGGCCCAAGCGAACTAACTGGAAAGGCCTAGTAAAATATTAAAAGTGCAAACCAATCAATCAAGCATTGAGTAAATAAATACAATTTACTTGTGTTTGAATTTGCACTCAGGAAATTACCTAAAATGGAGACAAGAGACTCACTACAGCTTAGTTATCTGTAGTCCTTCCTCTTTTGTTCTGAGAGGGATGGTAACCCCTTGGTGATTATCACTTTCTAGCATTTTGTGAAAGCTTAGAGGATTTAAATGAATTGTGGGGGGGGGTGCAGAAAGAGTGGGGAGAGACAAAGAGGAGGAGAAAGGAAGAGGAAATGGAGAGATTTCTCTTGACATAGGTCTACAGCCAAGATTCCAGGTTCCTTGAATGGTGCACAGAGATTCTAGATATCTGTGCCAGAAGTGGAGAAGGTATGGCATTCAACTCAAGGAGGAGAGTCAACTCCAGGAACCCACAGAGGAAGCCAAGTGTGCTGATGTTCAGGAACCAATACTTAGAGGGTACACCACAGGTCTGTGAAAGAGCCCTTGGAGATCACACGAAAAAAGGTTTCCACAAGTATAATCACAGACTAGGTAGTTGGGTACAGTAGAGGAAGGATGATAACTCTATGACCTGATAATTACTGAAATAAATGAGAAAATTCCTGCACATCAGACTGTGTCAAGTAAGATGGAAACCCAGTATTAGTTTGATAAAATGGGAAATTACACAAAGAATTAGCTGTTAACTTTAATACATTCCTGCCCAAGGCAAGATAAGATACAAAAGTGAAATCATCACGTGTTAAACTAGGGTAAGACACATGTAACTGGAAAAGGTAAGGAAAAGTTCTATAGAGGGTTTAATCACCCTGGACCCTTCGTATCCACTACATTTACTCTTCTCGGACAACTCCTTTGTAGCTTAAGGGAAAGAGAACTAAATTTAGCTCAATTCATAAACTGAAAAGGTTCCCTGTGTTTGATCCTTTTCAGTTAAAACTATGGGTCCAGTACAAATCAAACTGGATGTCAAGGCTTTTTTCTTTGGGAATCTTAAGTTGCTTTACTACTGTGATGGAGACCGATAGGGCTACTTCACTTTGACTAAAGGCCAGCCAAATGGGAAAGGAGATGGAATGAATCAAATTCCCCTTTTGATTACTCAACAGGAGGTCCACAGGCACCAGGCCTCATTCTATTAACTGTCTCTGCTTCTCCAACTGCAGTCAATGATACACAGGTCCTGCTTGATCCTTGCAGGTGCCTCTCACCTAACAGGCATTTTAATGGTTGGCTTCCTTGACATGTCCCTGGGCTAGGTTAAGACACTCTGAGACAGTGTTCCTTCTGCCTTGGCTCCATGCCTGGAGTGCATGCATGCCTCTTCCTCAACTGGGACAAGAAGCCACAGCTCTCCACTAACTAAATCCCGTGTCTGGTCCAAACTCACATCATAGTTTCTCCATCAACTTCTCCACATCAGGCTTTCGGAACCATTTTATCTTAGAACAGCACAACAGAGGCACTTCACAGAGTTCAGCAGCACACAGGACCATACCATAACAAAGCCATTCCAATCTGGCTATATAGTTAATACTGAGATCTTCAAGGCATGAAAAGAGTTGAAAATTTCATTGCTAAACACTCTACAGATTATATGTATAGTGGAGAAGGCAATGGCACCCCACTCCAGTACTCTTGTGGGAAAAATCCTATGGATGGAGGAGCCTGGTGGGCTGAAGTCCATGGGGTTGCTAAGAGTCGGGCACGATGGAGTGACTTCACATTCACTTTTCATTTTCATACATTCGAGAAGGAAATGGCAACCCACTCCAGTGTTCTTGCCTGGAGAATCCCAGGGACAGGGTATCCTGGTGGGCTGCTGTCTATGGGGTCGCACAGAGTCGAACATGACTGAAGCAACTTAGCAGCAGCAGTAGCAGCAGCAGCAGAGCTTTCGAACTTGCAAATAACATGAAATACCAAAATACGTTGTTACTTTTCCTTTCTCCACCTCTCTCTTTCTCTCTCTCTCTCACACACACACACACAATTTTTACATGTTAAAACACTTATATGAAAAACAGGTACTATATTTTTAAATAACATCTCAATATTTAAACAAAGCTGTACTTCATGTATTTAAAACAAAAACACATAAATTACACATTGGTTGCCCTATATTTGATATTATTGAATAATTCTAAAATTTGAATTTTTTGTTTTTAATGGGGTTTTTAACTTTGACTGAAATACTTGCTTCAGACTTAATGAAAGTAGAATTAATGGTTTTTTTTTTTTTTTTTTTTTGCCTCCTACTTTTAGATTTGGGAGATGATGGTTCAGAATCAGATGTGTTCACAGTAATGGATGCTACTTCCACTAATCCTGTTGAAGGGGTTCCAGTGATACCTGAAAAAAAACTCTTGTTTCAGGAGGTAATCCTTCTAGATGCTTAGGCTTCTTAAACATTTGATGACACTGGGTCTTGTGCTGTCTTTTCTCTTTAAAAGTTAAAAACTGTAGCCTACATTTGGAACACTGATGAAAACTTTTCCCAGTGCTGTCTATAATGACATATGTATGGTGTTGCAGTTTTAAACATTTGGAGACAAAAGGGGCAAAGTAAACTCTTAATGTTACCATGGTAAGTTCTGAAATGCGCATCCACATCTGCAAAGAATGATGATCTGTAACTGCAAACCTGGCATACATAGGGCATTTCACCAGGCTTATGATTATCTTTCATGTGCTGTTAGAGAACCTGATCTGTATCAAAGGACAATTCACAGATTTTACAGACTGTGCAGGGCTCCTGGGAAGTATGGACACTTTCAATGTGACACTGCAGCTGGAAGGGAGTAGGAAACTGGCAGTTGCAGTGCTGGCAGGTGGTGTGGTATTTCCAGCTGTCACCTCTCTGCCTCTCAAGCTCCAAATGGTGCTTCATGTGATTCATAAACTTGACATTTTTTAGAACTTTCAAGCAGCTGAGGCATTTAAAGGCTGTGTGAGTTTTCGGTTCTGGCTGCCCATCTCCTATATGCTGTCCATAGTAGAAGTCACGAAGGAACACAATCAGATTGCCTTCTGTGGGATCAACAATCTTGTTTTGACTTGCTACACTTGGAAAGTCAATTTTTGTCAGTCCATTTTACCCTAAAGGGCTTATAGGTTTGCAATGGATATTGTCCTTTAGAAAATGTGTTGGATAAGATTCTCCATTCTGAACATGGCTTAATGAGGTATGAACACTGTCTGGTGTGCTTTGCTGAGTAGTCACTGTTTGAAAAATATCTGGAGGGGACAAAGCTAAAGAATGTTCTCCTATAATTCCATCACTGAGTTTAGGCTTTTTGGGATTTGTGCTATTTGTTTCAGAAGTGGAAAGTCACTTTGATACATGAGGACTTTTATCCATAGCTCCTGCATAACTGCTGTTTCTACTGGATGCTGCAATGAACTTGTGAAGGTAATCAAAGGAGAACATAACTCTGAAAAGCTATTAGGCACTATTTGTGGTGAAATATTTTTAGAATCTGCTTTGGACAAAGGCTCAATAATAATAGGACTATCTGTTGATCTTGATTCAGAGACAGAAAGTGGCAAGACAGTCTTTGCTTCTGATGCAGGAGTCACATGATTAACAGGCTGTAATTTCTGAGCATTATCTTTCCTGAAGTGACCATACTTTTTTCTCCTTGAACAAGAACCTGGGGTAACTCTGTTCAGTATGTTTGAAATGACTGGTTTTGAATTTGAGGTCATCCCCACAAAGATCACATCAGCATCTTCATTTACATGTTCCACTCCAAAAAGATCAGTTCAGCGTGTTCATCATCTACTTATTTGATTTCTCCCTTGCTTTTCTGTGGTTCTGGCTCTTGTTCTTTTTCACGTAACATACATGGTCGTTCCATATTTTAAGTACTTTTTTTTTTATTCTTGGAGGATGTGGCCACAACTCCCAGTGCTTCCTTGAAATAAACTGCCACCTAAGTATAAATATACTACATATTATTTAAGTACAGAAAAATGTGCTATTTGTTTGTCTCCAGAACTCTAAGGTAGTTATAAACACCCTTATCTTACAGATAAAGACATTTAGCATCAAAGAGACTAAATGACAGCTGAAAAACCTATGACTACAAGTCTACATGACTCGAGAATCGTAGCTTTGTCCCATGTTGATTTTAATATTTTCTATTTAAAGAAAGAAAGAAAGAAAACCCACCACTGTTCATTAGGTCAAATCACATGTAAATGACAATTTTTTTTACAAAAGCACTATTTTACAGTGTTTAGAAATATGGACTTTGGAGTCAAAGAAGATTAACCTGGAATTCTAAGTTAACCACACACCAGCTGCATCTTTTTCAGCAAATGTATAATTTTTAAATGTATTTCCGTATCTTAAAGACAAACAAGCTTATTTCCTAGACTTAAGGTTAACAACTCCTTTTTTTTAAAGCATCAGCTATTCAATGGCATCTTGTTTTGTAGGAAAACTGAAAAAAAAAAAAAAAAACCCTTATCTTAAATGCACATTACAACTGATTCACAAATACTAATTTCATAAATATTAATACAGAAAATAGGGCACAAATTCAAAGTATATAGTATCTCTACATAGTTAGCAAACAGCATAATTCGATGTCAAGCACTTAACACAGGCCTATGAAATTGAGAATGAACTCTCTTGATAATCTCACCCCAAATCCACACTGATACATCCTAAATTTCTCCCTCTAATCCTGACTAAACTTAAATCCAACAATGCTTTATCCTTCACTCCACATGTCTCTTCCCCATAAGCAGGCAAAAATGAGGTCAGTATTTCTCTAATACCAAGATCAGACAGAGACATCACACACAGACACACAACCAATGTCCCATATGAATACAGATGCAAGAGTCCTCAACAAAACACTGGCAAAAAAACCCTAACAACATATAAAAAAGGTTATATGCCATGACCACGTGGGATTTATGCAGGTATGCAAAGTTGGTTCATTATATGAAATTCAATTGACATTATGCCATTTTAATGCAATAAAAAACAAAAAACATATTTGCCTGCAGAAAAAGCATTTCCCTGAGTCTAGCACCTATCCATAATAGGGGTTAAAAACACTTAATAACTAAGAACAGAAGAGTACTTTCTCAATCAAAGGGTACCTGTAAAAGACCCACAGCTAACATCATACTTAATAATGAAAAACTGAGAGCTTTCCCCCTAAGATTGGGAACAACACGAGGAAGTCTATCCCACACTTTGGCTCAATATTATACTGGCAGTTCTATAACCAGAGCAATCAGGTAAGAAAAAGGAATTATTGTTTTGGTTGTTTAAAAAAAAAAAAAAGCCTTCAGAATGGAAAGGAAAAAGTCAAAGTATATTGGAGATAACATACTTTTATATATAGAAAATCCTGAAGAAACCACAAGTATTAGAAGTAATAAAAAGCTTGCAGAATACAAGATAAATATTTTAAAAATCAAGCAGATTTCTATACAATAGCAACAAACATTTTGAAAAAGAAATTAAGTAAACACTTGACTGTACACTAGCATTAAAAAGAATACTTAGGATGTCAGAAAGAGAAAGACAAATATCATATGGTACCACTTACATGTGGACTCCAAAATATGGTACAAACGAACTTATCTATGAAACAGAAACAGACTGAGAGACATAGAGAGTAGACTATGTGATTACCAAGAGGGGAAGGGTGGGGGAGGCATAGATTGGGAGCTGGTGATGAGCAGATGCAAACTATAATGTTAATATATAGAACAGATAAACAAGATCCTACTGTATAGCACAAGGAAATATATTCATAGTTTGTGATAAATAATGATGGAAAAGGATATGGAAAATATTGTGTGTGCATGTGTGCGTATTTACATATGAAGGAAAGGAAAGGTAAAAGGAAAGAAAGGAAAGGACAACTCTTGGCAAGCACGTACAGAAAGTGGATCCTTGTGTGTTATGGGTAGATTTTAAAATGGTGCAACTGCTACAGAAAACAGTATAAAGGCTCCTCAGTAAATTAAAAATAGAACTACCACATGATTCAGCAATTCCACTTCTGGATATAAATTCAAAAGGAGTTAACATGGGGTCTTGAGATATTTGCACAGCCATGCTCAAAGCAGCACTAATCACAACATCTAAGAGTTGGAAGCATCTAAACGTCCATCAAATGTGATATATACATACAATGGAATATTATTTAGCCATATAAAGGAAATTTTGCCACATGCTACAACTTGCATGATCCTTTAAGACATCACCTATAGGAGAACATAGGCCAAACACTCACTGACATATATCACAGCAGGATCCTCTATGACCCACATCCCAGAATATTGGAAGTCAAAGCAAAAATAAACAAATGGGACCTAATTAAACTTAAAAGCTTCAGCACAACAAAGGAAACTATAAGCAAGGTGAAAAGACAGCCTTCAGAATGGGAGAAAATAATAGCACATGAAGAAACTGACAAACAACTAATCTCAAAAATATACAAGCAACTCCTACAGCTCAATTCCAGAAAAATAAATGACCCAATCAAAAAATGGGCCAAAGAACTAAATAGACATTTCTCCAAAGAAGACATACAAATGGCTAACAAACACATGAAAAGATACTCAACATCACTCATTATCAGAGAAATGCAAATCAAAACCACTATAAGGGACATTTTCACTCCAGTCAGAATGGCTGTCATCCAAGTCTACAAGCAATAAATGCTGAAGAGGGTGTGGAGAAAAGGGAACCCTCTTACACTGTTGCTGGGAATGCAAACTAGTACAGCGACTATGGAGAACAGTGTGGAGATTCCTTAAAAAACTCGAAACAGAACTGCCATATGACCCAGCAATCGCACTGCTGGGCATACACACTGAGGAAAACAAAATTGAAAGAGGCATGTACCCCAATGCTCATTGCAACAGTATTTCTAATAGCCAGGTCATGGAAGCAACCTAGATGTCCATCAGCAGATGAATGGATAAGAAAGCTGTGGTATATATACCCAATGGAGTATTACTCAGCCATTAAAAAGAATACATTTGCACCAGTTCTAATGAGGTGGATGCAACTGGAGCCTATTATACAGAGTGAAGTAAGCCAGAAGGTAAAAGCACCAATACAGTATACTAACACATATATATGGGATTTCAAAAGATGTAACCATAACCCTGTATACGAGACAGCAAAAGAGACAAAGATGTATAGAACAGTCTTTTGGACTCTGTGGGAGGGGAAGAGGGTGGAATGATTTGGGAGAATGGCATTGAAACATGTACAATATCATATATGAAATGAGTTGCCAGTCCAGGTTTGATGCATGATACTGGATACATGGGGCTGGTGCACTGGGACAACCCAGAGGGATGGTATGGGGAAGGAGGAGGGAGGAGAGTTCAGGATTGGGAACATATGTATACCTGTGGTGGATTCATTTTGATACATGGCAAAACCAATACATTATTGTTGTTAAAAAATAAATAAAAAATAAATTCACTTTAAAAATAAAACATCCAGCCAAAGGAATTAAGCCAGTCATAAAAAAAGACAAATACTGTAAGTTTCCACTTATATGAAATATCTAACATAGTCAAGCAATAGAAAGGAACAAAGTTGAATGATGGAGTCCAGGATCTAGGGAAACAGGGAAGAAAAGAGGAGTTGTTGTTAAATGGGACAGGTGATGGGTATAGTTTCAATTTTGCAAGATGAAAAGGTGTAAAGATATGTTTCTTAACAATATGATAAGGAATTCCATGATAGTTCAGAGGTTAGGACTCCACGCTTTCCTATCAGGGGCCTGGGTAGGGTTCTCAACCAGGAAACTGTCATTCAAGCTGCATAGCATAGCGAAAACTATGACAACAACAATAAAACAACACTGTAACTGTGTGTGTGTGTGTGTGTGTGTGTGTGTATTAGTTGCTCAGTCATGTATAAGTCTTTGCTTTCACATGGACTGTAGCCCATCAGGCTCCTTTGTCCATGGGGTTCTCCAGGCAAGAAGACTGGAGTGGGTTGCCATTTCTTTCTCCAAAAAGGCTGATGAAAGTATGTGAAATACTTAGCATGTAAAAATGGTTAAAATGGTGAAAATTTAAGTTAGATTTTTTTTTTACAACAATTAAAAACTTTTAACAACCAGGAAAAGAATTTGAATAGACATTTCACCAAAAATACTGCTTAACATGATTGAAAGTGAAAGAAATTAAGTCGCTCAGTCCTGTCCGACTCTTTGCGACCCCATGGACTGTCGCCTATCAGGCTCCTCCATCCATGGGATTTCCAGGCAAGAGTGCTGGGGTGGATTGTCATTTCCTTCTCCAGGGGATCTTCCTGGCCCAGGAATCAAACCCAGGTCTCCTGCATTGCAGGCAGACACTTTACCTTCTGAGCCACCAGGGAAGCCCTTAGCAAAATGTAAATCAGTTTCATTGAAATACCACTTCACACACATTAGCTTGGCTATAATCAAAACCAGGAAAAATAACAAGTGCTGCAGAGGATGTGGAGAAAACGAATCTTCATATATTGTTGAAAAATGTTGAAAATATGCTGCTGAAATATATTGTTGAAAATATATTGCTGTAAAATGGTACAACCACTTTGGTTTGTCAGTACCTCAAAAATTAAATATATAGTAGCCATATGATCCAGAAATCTCACTCTTTTGTATATATATAAAAAAAAATCCCTGAAACTATTAAGTCCATTCAAAAACAGTGTTCCCAACAGCATTACTCACAAGAGCCACAAAGAATACACCATCCAAATATTATCTATTAATTGATGAATGGATAAAAAATCGTGGTAATTGTTCTCAATGGAGTTCATGTAAGCCATATACCATATTGATGTACCATATACAGCCATTAAAACGCATTGCTATACAGCCAAGAAGTGGATGAATCTTGAAAATACACAAACTAGGGGACTTCCCTGGAAATGTTTAAGTGTTTAAGACTATGCACAGTTTCCATCCCTGGGCAGGGAACTAAGATCCCACATGCCACATAGCTAAATAAATAAATATTTTAAAAGAAAATGTGACATCTGAATAAAGCCAGACACAGAGGTCACACATTGCATGTGGGAGAACTGTAGGTAGAAAAGAAGCAGGAAAGAGAAGCATTCTGTAACGCAAATGAAACATTTTTGTCCAGGGGGGAGGAAATGCACTGCTCTGATAAAGGCTGTCAATAAATTAAATAAAATAACAACTAAAAATTGACCACTGAGTTAAACATTTGGAATTCACTGTTGACTTTGACAAGAGTGAATTTAAAGGAAAATGAGAGACCTGGAGATAACAGATTCTACAAACAACTCTGCAGAAGTCTAGCATAAGCAAATATGAAATAAAAAAAGCATAGGCGATGTGTCACCAAAGGACAGATTTTTAATGAGAGGTAAGATTATAGTCATTCTGTTTGCTGATGGGAACCATCCAGAGAAACAGAAAACTTAATCCAGGACAAAGAAGAGACTTGCTAGAATATCACTGAATAAACAAGAATTGAGGTGGCAAGAATACACAGAAGAACTGTACAAAAACAGATCTTCATGACCCAGATAATTAGGGTGGTGTGATCACTGACCAAGAGACAGATATCCTGGAATGTGAAATGAAGTGGGCCGTAGAAAGCATCACTATGAGAACAGCTAATGGAGGTGATAGAATTCCATTTGAGCTATTTCAAATCCTGAAAGATGATGCTGTGAAAGTGCTGCACTCAATATGCCAGCAAGTTTGGAAAACTCAGCAGTGGCCAAAGGACTGAAAAAGGTCAGTTTTCATTCCAATTTCAAAGAAAGGCAATGCTAAAGAATGCTCAAACTACTGCACAATTACACTCATCTCACACACTAGTAAAGTAATGCTCAAAATTCTCCAAGTCAGGGTTCAGTAATATGTGAACCGTGAACTTCCTGATGTTCAAGCTGGTTTTAGAAAAGGCAGAGGACCCAGAGATCTAGTTGGCAACATCCGCTAGATCATGAAAAAAACAGGAGTTCCAGAAAAATACATTTATTTCTACTTGACTGACTATGCCAAAGCCTTTGACTGTGTGGATCACAATAAACTGTGGAAAATTCTGAAAGAGATGGGATACCAGACCACCTGACCTGCCTCTTGAGAAATCTGTATGCAGGTCAGGAAGCAACAGTTAGAACTCATCATGGAACAACAGACTGGTTCCAAATAGCAAAAGAGTAAGTCAAGGCTGCATTTTGTCACCCTGCTTATTTAACTTCTATGCAGTGTGATATCATGAGAAACTCTGGAGTTGAA
Organism: Bos taurus; assembly: GCF_002263795.3. Classification (NCBI taxonomy): domain Eukaryota; kingdom Metazoa; phylum Chordata; class Mammalia; order Artiodactyla; family Bovidae; genus Bos; species Bos taurus. Next base: position 29,406,729 of record NC_082638.1, read on the forward strand.
TAAGCAAAAGCTGGAATCAAGATTGCAGGGAGAATTATCAATAACCTCAGATATGCAGATGATACCACCCTTATGGCAGAAAGTGAAGAGGAGCTAAAAAGCCTCTTGATGCAACTGAAAGTGGAGAGAGAAAAAGTTGACTTAAAGCTCAACATTCAGAAAATGAAGATCATGCCATCCGGTCCCATACTTCATGGCAAATAGATGGGGAAACAGTGGAAGCAGTGTCAGATTTATTTTGGGGGGATGCAAAAGCACTGCAGATGGTGACTGCAGCCATGAAATTAAAAGACACTTACTCCTTGGAAGGAAAGTTATGTCCAACCTAGATAGCATATTCAAAAGCAGAGACATTACTTTGCCAAGAAAGGTCCATCTAGTCAAGGCTATGGTTTTTCCTGTGGTCCTGTATGGATGTGAGAGTGGGACTGTGAAGAAGGCTGACCACTGAAGAATTGATGCTTTTGATCTGTGGTGTTGGAGAAGACTCTTGAGAGTCCCTTGGAAATAGATCCAACAAGTCCATTCTGTAGGAGATGAGTCCTGGGAATTCTTTGGAAGGAATGATGCTGAAGCTGAAACTCCAGTACTTTGGCCACCTCATCCAGAGTTGACTCATTGGAAAAGACTCTGATGCTGGGAGGGATTGGGGGCAAGAGGAAAAGGGGATGACAGAGGATGAGATTGCTGGATGGCATTACTGACTCGATGAACCTGTCTGAGTAAACTCCGGGAGTTGGTGATGGACAGGGAGGCCTGGCATACTGCTATTCATGGGGTCACAAAGAGTTGGACATGACTGAACAACCGAGCTGAATTGACCCTTAGAAAATGGCCAGGTATGGCATGCCAACAAACAAACAAACAAACAACAACAACAACAAAAACGGGCGCAAAACACATGTCAGGAAGGAAACATCTACAGGTAAATACTTAGTCAACGCTTAGAAAAAAGCCTCTGGAAATGTGCCTCATTTGCTCTATTATCAGTGAATTGAAAACTTAAACTGCAAGGCAATATCACTAATGGGAAACCAAAAAGGCCATTATCCAAAAGTCTACAGACAAGAAAGAGTAGAGCAATGTTAGTAAAGGGGAACCCTGTATGCCATTGGTGGGAGGTAAGGTAAGTGCTCAGAGACATTATAAGCATGGCTGCCAAAGTACCTAGGAATCACAAAATGATGTAGATGATGTCATATGTCAGCTCCACTTCCAGAGTATTTGAGCAATCAACAGATCGTGAAAAACACACACAACACCCCCACCTCTACAAACATACCCTGGAGCAGCAGTCACAATGCCCAAGAGATGAAAGGAAAGAGAATCGCTGGCTGCAAATTAAAAGAGAAACATATGGGACATAGAGACACAATAAATATGAGTCTGACATTATGAAAATGCAAAAAAAAAAAAAAAAAAAAGCCATTTGCAGGAATATGCAGAAACCTAGAGCGAATCACAGTAAGTAAAGAAAGGCAGATTAAAGAGATATTACAACATATGCCTTCCAGAAGGGATTAAAAAACATATTGATGGGATGAGTACCCAAGGAAAAGTGAAATGGACTTACACTCCTGGTAAGAAAATTACAGTTGGCAAAGGGTTTTGGTGGGTGAGAGGCCAACAGGTCAAGGCTGGAATAGACTTATACCCACAAATACCTATGCAATTCATAATCCACATGGACCTCCTGTATCAAGAGATATGTACTCAATAGATTCCAAAAGATACCTCTGACAATAACCAGAGCTAAATTCCTCCAAGTGTCTATGGAAAGGAAGGTGGAACTGTTTCTATGCAACAACTACAACGGTGTTAATAGTCTTAAAAATATATATAGTTTCGCTTAAAAAAAAAAAAAAATCAAAGAGTAAACAACCAAAACTTTTGGTGACTACCTGTGTCTCATTTTACTCTCATTTACAACCAGACTTGGGAATAACACAGAGGCTGCTGTTACCATGGGTACAAGAGGAGGGAATGAAGAAATGCTGTCACCTTGTGGACATTTTCTTTAACAGCAACCTTAAAATTCTTGCTGATGGCCACAATATTCACAAGGGTGCTGAGCTCTAACTGATATCCACCCTTAACAAATTTTCAGGGTTCACAGAGGGGAAAATAAGTAAAGTAAACTTGGGAGAAGCTAACAGGAAGAGGATATGAACAGCTAAACATAATTCCGTGTTTCTTTAAAAAAGCACATGACGCATAGGGTGAATTCTAAGACATACAGACATCTAAACTCTGAGGACATTATCACCTGCGCCTGAGCATGGAAAAGGGCCACTGTCAAATCCTGGACATGGCATCAATGGCAGAGTAGGAGTAGTACAGTGGATGCTTTAAGGTAATGCTTTAATGGACCTGGTAAGAGCCACTATGGACATGACTAGAAAGGTGCACTCCCATGAAAGAAAAATAAATAAATAAAGAGGTCATGACAGCATGGTAAATCAGATCCTCTCCTGCAGCATTTCAGACATGAACAGATTTCAAACACCACACACCCCAAACTAGATCCTGCTGCATCATTCAGAACATCAAAGCAATGAAAGGTAAGATAGTGTACTTGGATAGAGGAATGGATAAAGAAGTGTGATATAGGTCTGGAATGAAGCTTTAATCAGGACTGAAATTTGAAAGTAGGCCCTCTTCACCGATAGAGAGAAATCCAGAGATCATCACACTAAATGAAGGAACATTTCAAGAAATATCATGGGATACATTGGAGTGGTGGGATACAGAAATCCACTGCAGTGTGTGCCCACACAAATGTGATGTGGACATCCAAACTGGCAAGAAACTTATGGTAGCCAAGGACCTTGGTGGATGGAAGGGATAAATCTGGAACTTGGTATTAATTTCTTCCCACAGATACATATTAAATACAAAATCCGTATAAACCTATTGCAGCAAGAGTGGTAGACAAAACAATTTCTAATAATATGTAGGGAAAAGCAAGCACCGCTGAATACATAATGTCATCTCAGTGTTTCAGAACAAGAATCTGTACATGTAAAACCAACTCATCCTTGTCTTCAACTTAAAGAGGATATGAGCACTTACTTCAAAGATCCAAAAGTGAGGATACATCAGGTTTCATGGCATCCTTTGGCTCATTCTGCTCTAATGTACTCCCAGGCCTGACAAAAACTCTCAGACATCACAGGCCATCCTAAAAAGGAGCAAATAATAAAGCCTTGCAGCATAGAGTTTTCTCTGTAACAGCAGCCTTAAAACTATCACTGATGGACATCTGATATGCACAAGGTCCTATTGCTGGACTTGATATGACACCTACCCTTGAACATGACAGTAGTCACTCATCAAAAAAAAAAAAAAAATTAGTAAGTGAAAAAGAAATACAGGACACTCTTAAGAAGAAAATATCAACATTTAAATACAGCTCAAACTGCTTGGGAAAAAAAAAACAAAAACAAAACAGACTCACTTAATATTCCAAAGGCTTCTGAGCTTTAAATATATCTGTCTTTAGAGGAGAACATAGACAAAATACTCTCTGACATACATCACAGCAGGATCCTCCATGACCCACCCCCCAGAATATCGGAAATAAAAGCAAAAATAAACAAATGGGACCTAATTAAACTTAAAAGCTTCTGTACGACAAAAGAACTATAAGCCAGGTGAAAACACAGCCTTCAGAATGGGAAAAAAAATAATAGCAAATGAAGCAACTGACAAACTAAACTCAAAAATATACAAGCAACTCCTACAGCTCAATTCCAAAAAATAAATGACCCAATCAAAAAATGGGCCAAAGAACTAAATAGACATTTCTCCAAAGAAGACATACAGATGGCTATGAAACACATGAAAAGATGCTCAGCATCACTCATTATCAGATAAATGCAAATCAAAACCACAATGAGGTACCACTTCACACCAGTCAGAATGGCTGCGATCCAAACGTCTACAAGCAGTAAATGCTTGAGAGGATGTGGAGAAAAGGGAACCCTTTTACACTGTTGGTGGGAATGTAGATTTGTATGGCCACTATGGAGAACACTGTGGAGATTCCTTAAAAAAAAAAAAAAAAACTAGAAATAGGACTGCCATACGGCCTAGCAATCCCGCTGCTGGGCATACACACTGAGGAAACCAGAAGGGGAAGAGACACATGTACTCCAATGTTCATCGCAGCACAGTTTCTCATACCCAGCACATGGAAGCAACATAAATGTCCACCAGCAGATGAATGGATAAGAAAGCTGTGGCATATATACACAACGGAGTATTACTCAGCCATTAAAAAGAATACATCTGAAGCAGTTCTAATGAGGTGAATGAAAGTGGAGCCTATTATGCAGAATGAAGTAAGCCAGAAAGAAAAACACCAATACAGTATACTAACACATATATATGGAATTTAGAAAGATGGTAATGAAAACCCTGTATGCGAGATAGGTAAAGAGACACAGATGTATGGAACAATCTTTTGGACCCTGTGGGAGAGGGAGTGGGGGATAATTTGCGAGAATGGCATTAAAACATGTATAATATCATATTAGAAATGAATCGCCAGTCCAGGTTCCATGCAGGATAAGAGAAGCTTGGGGCTGGTGCACTGAGATGACCCAGAAGGATGGTATGGCTAAGGAGGTAGGAGGGGGTTCAGGATGGGGGAAATGTGTACACCTGTGGCAGATGCATGTTGATGTATGGTGAACCACTACAATAGTGTAAAGTAAAAAATAATAAGAATAAAATAAATAAATACAGAAATACAGAAATGAAAACAAAAAACCAAAATTGCTAACTCTTTTGTGTAGATGAAAAATGTCAAATAGCACACCATATCTGGAAGAAAATACCAACAGGTAAATACAGTTCTCAGTATTTATTTAAAAGCACATGAAATACACTCATTATAGTGAATTACTAAGAACTCTTTTAGCTTCACCTTTTTGTGATCCCGGAGACCATAGCCCAACAAGTTCCTCTGTCCTTGGAATTTTCCAGGCAAGAATTCTGGACTGAGTCGCCATTTCCTCCTCCAGGGCATTTTCCCAAATCACATCTCCTTTGACTCCTGCCTTTGCTGAAAGATTCTTAACAACAGTGCCACCTGAGAAGCCCAGTGTATTACATAGATAATCCAACTATGCTAATGAGTTATCACCTCTGAGTAGTGAAAAAGTACCAAATACTATACAGAGAAGACATGGTAGAGAAACATTGTTAAAGGGGAATCTTTATGGTACTAGTGAGATATATTTGGTAGGAGTCATTATAAATGTCACTACTAAGTGCCCTTTATTTTTTTTTTAATTTAATTTTATTTTTCAATTTTACAATATTGTATTGGTTTTGCCAAATATTGAAATGAATTTGCCACAGATATATATGTGTTCCCCATCCTGAACCCTCCTCCCTCCTCCCTCCCCATACCACTCCTCTGGGTCGTCCCAGTGCACTAGTTCCAAGTATCCAGTATTGTGCATCGAACCTGGACTGGTAACTCGTTTCATACATGATATTTTACATGTTTCAATGCCAGTCTCCCAAATCTTCCCACCCTCTCCCTCTCCCACAGATTCCAGAAGACTGTTCTATACATCTGTGTCTCTTTTGCTGTCTCCTTTACAGTGTTACTGTTAACATCTTTCTAAATTCCTTATATATGCATTAGTAAACTGTAGTGGTATTTTTCTTTCTGACTTACTTCACTCTGTATAATAGGCTCCAGTTTCATTCACCTCATTAGAACAGATTCAAATGTATTATTTTTAATGGCTGAGTAATACTCCATTGTGTATATGTACCACAGCTTTCTTATCCATTCATCTGCTGATGGACATCTAGGTTGTTTCCATGTCCTGGCTATTATAAACACTGCTGCTATGAACATTGAGGTACACGTCCCTCTTTCCCTTCTGGTTTCCTCAGTGTGTATGGTGAGCAGTGGGATTGCTGGATCATAAGACAGTTCTATTTCCAGTTTTTTAAGGAATCTCCACACTGTTCTCCATAGTGGCTGTACTAGTTTGCATTCCCACCAACAGTATAAGAGGGTTCCCTTTTCTCCACACCCTCTCCAGCATTTATTGCTTATAAGTGTTTGGATCGCAGCCATTCTGACTGGTGTGAAATGGTACCTCAGAGTGGTTTTGATTTGCATTTCTCTGATAATGAGTGATGTTGAGCATCTTTTCATGTGTTTGTTAGCCATCTGTATGTCTTCTTTGGAGAAATGTCTATTTAGTTCTTTGACCCATTTTTTGATTGGGTCATTTATTTTTCTGGAATTGAGCTGTAGGAATTGCTTGTATATTTTTGAGATTAGTTGTTTGTCAGTTGCTTCATTTGCTATTATTTTCTCCCATTCTGAAGGCTGTCTTTTCACCTTGCTTATAGTTTCCTTTGTTGTGCAGAAGCTTTAGAATTTAATTAGGTCACATTTGTTTATTCTTGCTTTTAATTCCAATATTCAGGGAGGTGGGTCATAGAGGATCCTGCTGTGATGTATGTCGGAGAGTGTTTTGCCTATGTTCTCCTCTAGGATTTTTATAGTTTCTGGTGTTACATTTAGATCTTTAATCCATTTTGAGTTTATTTTTGTGTATGGTGTTAGAGAGTGTTCTAGTTTCATTGTTTTACAAGTGGTTGACCATTTTTCCCAGCAGCACTTGTTAAAGAGATTCTCCTTAATCCATTGTATATTCTTGCCTCCTTTGTCAAAGATAAGGTGTCCATATGTGTGTGGAATTATCTCTGGGCTTTCTATTTTGTTCCATTGATCTATAAATCTGTCTTTGTGCCAGTACCATACTGTCTTGATGAGTGTGGCTTTGTAAAAGAGACTGAAGTCAGGTAGGTTGATTCCTCCAGTTCCATTCTCTTTCTCAAGGTAGCTTTGGCTATTCGAGGTTTTTTTTGCATTTCCATACAAATTGTGAAATTATTTGTTCTAGCTCTGTGCAGAATACGGTTGGTAGCTTGATAGGGATTGCATTGAATCTATAAATTGCTTTGGGTAGTATAGTCATTTTCACTATATTGATTCTTCCAATCCATGAACATGGTATATTCCCCCATCTATTAGTGTCCTCTTTGATTTCCTTCACCAATGTTTTATAGTTTTCTATATATAGGTCTTTAGTTTCTTTAGGTAGATATATTCCTAAGTATTTTATTCTTTCCGTTGCAATGGTAAATGGAATTGTTTCCTTAATTTCTCTTTCTGTTTTCTCATTATTAGTGTATAGGAATGCAAGGGATTTCTGTGTGTTGATTTTATATCCTGCAACTTTACTGTAATCATTGATTAGTTCTAGTAATTTTCTGGTGGAGTCTTTAGAGTTTTCTATGGAGAGGATCATGTCATCTGCAAATAGTGAGAGTTTTACCTCTTCTTTTCCATTTGGATTCCTTTTATTTCTTTTTCTCCTCTGATTGCTGTGGCCAAAAGTTTCAAAACTCTGTTGATTATTAATGGTGAAAGTGGGCCCCCTTTTCTTGTTCCTGACTTTAGAGGAAATGCTTTCACTTTTTCACCATTGAGGATAATGTTTGCTGAAGGGTTTGTCTTATATAGCTTTTATTATGTTGAGGTATGTTCCTTCTATTCCTGCTTTCTGGAGAGTTTTTATCATAAATGGGTGTTGAATTTTGTCAAAGGCTTTCTCTGCATCTTTTGAGATAATCATATGTTTTTTATTTTTCAATTTGTTAATGTGGTGTATTACATTGATTGATTTGAAGATATTGAAGAATCCTTGCATCCCTGGGATAAAGCCCACTTGGTCATGATGTATTATCTTTTTAATGTGTTGTTGGATTCTGATTGCTGGAATTTGTCTTTTCAAGAATACGAGAGACTGAGCATATGACCTGGCAGCTCCACTCCTAAGAGTATCTATTAAAACAAAACAAAACAGATTTTGAAAAAAACATGTAACTCAACCATGTACTGCAGGGAGATGAACAACATCCTATAATGGCACCACACTCCGGTACTCTTGCCTGGAAAATCCCATGGACGGAGGAGCCTGGTAGGCTGCAGGGCATGGAGTCGTGAAGAGTCAGACAGGACTGAGCGACTTCCTTTTCACTTTCTACTTTCATGCATTGGAGAGGAAATGGGAACCCACTCCAGCGTTCCTGCCTGGAGAATCCCAGGGATGGGGGAGCCTGGTGGGCTGCCGTCTTGGGGTCTCACAGAGTAGGACACAATGAAGCAGCTTAGCAGCAGCAGCAGCATATATGAAAAATCAGGCTTCCCTTGTGGCTCAGCTGGTAAAGAATCCACCTACAAAGCAGGAGACATGGTTTCGACCCCTGGGTGGGAAGATCCCCTGGAGAAGGAAAAGGCTACCTACTCCAGTATTCTGGCCATGGGCCGTATAATCCATGTGGTCGCAAAGAGTCGGACATGACTGAGTGACTTTCACTACCACTACTATACATGAAAATCAAGAAACTGATGCAGCCACTATTGAAAACAGTAAGCAGGTCTTTTATAATAATAATTATTATTTTTCCTTAAGGGTAATTGCTTTTCAGAGTTTTGTTGCTTTCTTTCAAACCTCAACATGAATCAGCCATATGTATACATATATTCCTTCCTTTTGAACTACCTGCCCATTATCTCCTTCCTTGGTATAGAGTTTTTTTATACTCTAAAAATACAGTTACTATATGATCCAACAATAACACTTCTGGGCATATATCCATTAAGATGAAAACTCCCATCAGAAAAGTGATATGCACAACAGTGTTTATAGTAGCACAATGTACAGTAGCAAAGACATGCAAACGACCTTAAGGCACTTAAATATGTGAGTGGATAAAGACAGATATATTATGCATACAATGGAATATTATCCATAAGAAAGAACGAAATAATGCTATTTTTTCCAACATGGATGGACCTAGAGATGATCATACTAAATAAGTCAGAGAAAGACAAGAGGAGCTTAGGTGGGTTCAGCTCACCTTGACACATCCTTTGGACCTCAGTTGATGGGAGATCTTCATCTTTCCCTCCTGGGTATCTAGAGTCAGCTGTTCCAAGAATGATGCTAAAACTGAAACTCCAGTGCTCTAGAGCCTTCCCAGTCACCTTAGTAATTTTGAAGACTCGCAGTGGTCTACTTCAGAGCCCCTGAGTACCCCTATATATACCCTTCCCCAGGTGGCCACACCCTTACACTTTATGAGGTCAGCAAGCCACTTGCACAGCTAATGGAGGCCCTGGTGAGCCTTGACCTCACAAAGCCTCATCCTGACACCTCTAGGGGAGTATGGGGAGCAAGTCAGAGAGCGTTGACCTCTCCCGATTCTTTTAACCACACCCTCTAGCTTCCTAGAGTTTTCGGCCACCTTTAAAATTTCTTATTTTACATGTTCTTTGTCCAGAAGCTTGAAAGGGAAAATTTACATAACTTTTTTTGTAGTAAAATTCCTGCATGACTGAATAGAAAATAAACACAGAATTATAAAATGACAATTGAGAAATATTTGGAAGACAGCTGACAAATGACTCATTTACCTCATTTATGCAGAGTCCGAAGTTAAAATAAGAAAAGATGAAAAACCCAATAGAAGAGAATTGTGAAAAAAACAAGAATAATTAAAAAAAAAAAAAAAACATACAAATTACCCTCCCCCGAAAAAAGGAAAATTACCAAAAATCAGGAAGAAATGTCATACCTACCTGGTAATAAAATAAATGCAAACGAAAACAATAATGGATTATGATTTCTCACCATGAAAACTGCCAAAGTTCAATGACAAAGTTGAAATATACCAAATTTTTCCTCCAAATGGACGATGGCAAATTGGAAAAGGAGTGTTTCAGCAGTGTTGTGAGCACATAGTGTGACGCAACTTTCTGAAGGACAATATGACATTATCTAGTAAATTTATAACTACATAGAGCCACTTGGCAAGACCCTGTTTGGAATGTCCATTTCAGAAATATTTCTGCAATTTCACCTAGATTATATATCTAATGCTCATTGAAAAAATATTTTTTTTTCCCCATTATCCTAGATAATTTCTTTGGTATACTTCCCCACACTGTCTTTCCCCATGCAACCCCTGTTCTCAGTTCTGTTATTGTAGATTACTTCTGCTTCTTTTAGAACATCCTTTAAATGGAGCCTAGAGTATGTACACATATACACATGTAGTTGCTTAACAATGTTGTGTTACATTCTGCCGTACACAAATCACTCTAGGTGTACAAGTGTATAAACATAACCTCTTTCATTTAATTTTCTTCTAAATTTAGGTCATCACAGAGCATGGAGGGCAGTTCCCTGTGCTACATAGATAGTTCCCATTAGTTATCAAGGCATTATTTTCAAAAATATGCAAATGGCTACGTAGCACAGTATCAAAAACAAACAAACAAACAAAAAACACCTTCGTAACAAAACAGGCAGATCTAAATAGTCATTTCCCAAAAGAAATCATACAGATGATGAAAAAACACTTGAAAAGAGGCTATGTTCAGGTTAGTCACTCAGTCGGGTCCGACTCTTTGCGACCCTATGGACTTCAGCAGGCCAGGCCTCACTGTCCATCACCAACTCCCGGAGTCCTCCAAACTTATGTCCATTGAGGCAGTGAAGCCATCCAACTATCTCATCCACTGTCGTCCCCTTCTCTGTCTGCCCTCCATCTTTCCCAGCATCAGGGTCTTTTCAAATGAGTCAGCTCTTCACATCAGGTGGCCAAAATATTGGAGTTTCAGCTTAAACATCAATCCTTCCAATGAACACCAGGACTGATCTCCTTTATAATGGACTGATTGGAACTCCCTGGAGCCCATGGGACTCTTAAGAGTCTTCTCCAACACCACAGTTCAAAATCATCACTTCTTCAGTGCTCAGCTTTCTTTACAGTTCCACTCTCACATCCATACAGGACTACTAGAAAAAACATAGCCTTGACTAGATGGACCATCGTTGGCATAGTAATGTCTCTGCTTTTTAATAAGTTGTCTAGGTTGATCATAACTTTCCTTTCAAGGAGTAAGTGTCTTTTAATTTCATGGTTTCAGTCATCACCTGCAGTGATTTTCGAGCCCCCCAAAATAAAGTCAGCCACTGTTTCTGCCATTTCCCCATCTATTTGCCATAAAGTGATGAGACCATGATCTTCATTTTCTGAATGTTGAGCTTTAAGCCAACTTTTTCTCTCTTCTTTCACTTTCATCAAGAAGCTCTTTAATTCTCCTTCACTTTCTGCCTGCAGAAAGGGTAGTGTCGCCTGCATATGTGAGGTTATTGATATTTCTCCCAGCAAACTTGATTCCAGCTTGTGCTTCCTCCAGCACAGGGTTTCTCATGATGTACTCCACATATGAGTTAAATAAACACGACAACAATATACAGCCTTGATGTGCTCCTTTCCCACTTTGGAACCAGTTTGCTGTTTCATGTCCAGTTTTCACTCTTGCTTCTTGACCTGCATACAGATTTGTCAAGAGGAAGGTTAGGTGGTCTGGTATTTCCATCTCTTTGAGAATTTCCTACAGTTTATTGTTATTCACACACTCAAAGGCTGTGGCATAGTCAATAAAGAATAAATAGATGTATTTCTGGAATTCTCTTGCTTTTTCACGACCTGACAGATGTTGGCAATTTGATCTCTTGTTCCTCTGCCTTTGTTGAAACCTCCTTGAACATCTGGAAGTTCATGGTTCACGTATAGCTGAAGCCTGGCTTGGAGAATTTTGAGCACTACTTTACTAGTGTGTGAGATGAGTGTAATTGTTCTGTAATTTGAGCGTTCTTTGACATTGCCTTTCTTTAGGATTGGAAGGAAAACTAATGTTTTCCAGTCCTGTGGCCACTGATGAGTTTTCCAGATTTACTGGCATATTGAGTGCAGAACTTTCCAGCAGCATTTTTGAGAATTTGAAATAGCTCAACTGGAATTCCATCACCTCCACTAGCTTTGTTTGTAGTGTGGCTTCCAAAGGCCCACTGGACTTCATATTCCTGGATGTCTGTCTCTAGGTGAGTGATCAGACCATTGTGATTAAATGGGTCTTGAAGATATTTTTGGTACAGTTCTCCTCTTAGTGTTTTCTGCTTCTGTTAGGTCCATATCATTTCTGTCATTTATTGAGCCCATCTTTGCATGAAATGTTCCCTTGGTATCTCTAATTTTCTTGAAGAGATCTCTAGTCTTTTCCATTCTTTATTTCCTTCTATTTCTTTGCACTGATCACTGAGGAAGGCTTTCTTATCTCTACTTGCTATTCTTTGGAACTCTGCATTCAAATGGATATAGCTTTCCCTTCCTCCTTTGCTTTTGGCTTCTCTTCTTTTCACAGCTATTTGTAAGGCCTCCTCAGACAGCCATTTTACTTCTTTGCATTTCTTTTTCTTGAGGATGGTCTTGGTTCCTGTCTCCTGTACAGTGTCATGAACCTCCATCCATAGTTCATCATCACTATCCATTAGAGAAATACAAATCAATACTACAATGTGGTATTCCTTCACGCCAGGCCGAATAGATAGCAACAAAAATTCTGCAAGCAATAATTCCTGGAGAGAATGTGGGAAAAAAGGGAACAATCTTGCACTGTTAGTGGGCATGTAAATTGGTACTGCCACTATGGTGAAGAGTAATGCTGCTCCTTTAAAAATTAAAACATATAATCACCTTATGACCTACTCCTGGGCATTTTTTTCTGGAAAAAACCTTAAAACCAAAAGATTGATACACCCTAATGTTCATTACAGTATTATTTCCTGGAGGCACGACATGCAACATTTTTTAATTATAGAAAAAACGGAAAAAAGACAAAAAAAAGAATAAAAAAAGTATAAAGCAAGCAGTCTCTAAAGATGTGGTCAAATTACTCAGTATTTGTAAAAGAAAAATCTTCAGTATAAGTAAACAAAGCAAGAACCACATATCCGAACCAAGTTATTTGCTAAAATTCAAATAACAGAAAGTATTTTATAGTGAAAGAACTAACACACCCTCATATTTTATCTCTCCAGCTCAGGAACTCAGAATTACTTTTTTTTTTTTTTTTAATAAATTTTATTTTATTTTACAATATTGTATTAGTTTTGCCAAATATTGAAATGAATCCGCCACAGGTATACCTATGTTCCCCATCCTGAACCCTCCTCCCTCCTCACTCCCCATACCCTCCCTCTGGGTTGTCCCAGTGCACCAGACCCAAGCATCCCAAGTATCATGCACTGAACCTGGACTAGCGACTCATTTCATAGATGATATTATACATGTTTCAATGCCATTCTCCCAAATCTTCCCACCCTCTCCCTCTCCCACAGAGTCCATAAGACTGATCTATACGTCAGTGTCTCTTTTGCTGTCTCGTACACAGGGTTATTGTTACCATGTTTCTAAATTCCATATATGTGTGTTAGTATACTGTATTGGTGCTTTTACCTTCTGGCTTACTTCACTCTGTATAATAGGCTCCAGTTGCATCCACCTCATTAGAACTGGTGCAAATGTATTCTTTTTAATGGCTCAGTAATACTCCATTGTGTATATGTACCACAGCTTTCTTATCCATTCATCTGCTGATGGGCATCTAGGTTGCTTCCATGTCCTGGCCATTATAAACAGTGCTGCGATGAACATTGGGGTACATGTGTCTCTTTCCCTTCTGGTTTCCTCAGTGTGTATGCCGAGCAGTGGGATTGCTGGATCATAAGGCAGTTCTATTTCCAGTTGTTTAAGGAATATCCACACTGTTTTCCATAGTGGCTGTACTAGTTTGCATTCCAACCAACAGTGTAAGATAGTTCCCTTTTCTCCACACCCTCTCCAGCATTTACTGCTTGTAGACTTTTGGATCGCAGCCATTCTGAGTGGTGTGAAATGGTACCTCAGAGTGGTTTTGATTTGCATTTCTCTGATAATGAGTGATGTTGAGCATCTTTTCATGTGTTTGTTAGCCATCTGTATGTATTCTTTGGAGAAATGTCTATTTAAGGAACTCAGAATTCTGAGCGAGTAGTAAATGAGATCATGGGTGATTTCTTTCTTCCTTTCTTTTTTTTCTAAGAAATTAACATTTTCTGTTATGATCATGTGTTAATTTTTTAATAAATTATACAGTATATTTTTCAATATGTGAATAATATATCTGGATTTTATAAATTTCATTCATAAGCATTCTTCTGTTTCTCCATGAGATGGCAGTATAACCACAGTAAATATATGAGTGAATACATTCGGATTTTATAAATTACATTCATTATCATTTTCCTATTTCTGCTTGAGAGGGCATCATACGCATCCGTTCAGTTCAGTTCAGTCGTTCAGTGGTGTCCGACTCTTTGGAACCCATGAATCGCAGCACGCCAGTCCTCCCTGTCCATCACCAACTCCCAGAGTTTGCTCAGACCCACGTCCATTGAGTCAGTGATGCCATTCAGCCATCTCATCCTCTGTCGTCCCCTTCTCCTCCTGCCTCCCATCCCTCCCAGCATCAGAGTCTTTTCCAATGAGTCAATTCTTCGCATGAGGTGGCCAAAGTACTGGAGTTTCAGTTTTCGCATCATTTCTTCCAAAGTAATCCCAGGGCTGGTCTCTTTCAGAATGGACTGTTTGGATCTCCTTGCAGTTCAAGGGGCTCTGAAGAGTCTTCTCCAACACCAGAGTTCAAAAGCATCAATTCTTCGGCGCTCAGCTTTCTTCACAGTCCAACTCTCACATCCATACTTGACCACTGGAAAAACCATAGTCTTGACTAGATGGATTTTTGGTGGCAAAGTAATGTTTCTGCTTTTCAATATGCTATCTAGATTTGGTCATAACTTTTCTTCCAAGGAGTAAGTGTCTTTTAATTTCTTGGCTGCAGTCATCATTTGCAGTGATTTTGGAGCCCCCCAAAATAAAGTCTGACATTGTTTCCACTGTTTCCCCTCTATTTCCCATGAAGTGATGGGACCGAATGACATGATCTTCATTTTCTGAATGTTGAGTTTTTAGCCAACTTTTTCCCTCTCCTCTGTCACCTTCATCAAGAGCATAGTAAACATTTATTCATACGCACATATACATATGAGAGAATACATCAACATTTTATGAATTACATTAATAAGTATTATTCTATGTCTCCAAAAGACGAAACATAAGCACAATGAATATTTTTTCATACCCACATATACTCTGGAGAGTCTCTTGGATTGCAAGGAAATCAATCCAGTCAATCCTTAAGGGTATTACTCTTGGATATTCACTGGAAGGACTGATGCTGAAACGTCAATTCTTTGGCTACCTTATATGAAGATCTGACTCATTGGAAAGGCCCCTGATGCTGAGAAAGATTGAAAGCAGGAGGAGAAGCACACAACAGAGGATGAGATCATTGGTTCACATCACCCACTCGGTGCATCTGAGTTTAAGCAGGCTTGGGTAGTAGGTAATTGGACAGGGAAGCATGGCATGCCACAGTTCATGGAGTCACAAAGAGTTGGACTCGACTGGGCAAATTAAGTGAAGTGACAGATACATATAAAATCCTTATACAGACTCAAAATGGACATACTATACCAAGAGTGATTTATAAGCACTTTTTAATAATATATTTTAGAAAATAACCATAGATGAATAGCTCTATGTATGGTTAAAAAGATACAGGAATATGTACAGTTACAACAATAAGGCCATTTGAGTCAACATGCAAGGTCTGAGAGCTGATCATACTAAATGAAGTGAGGCACACAGGGAAACATATATACCAAATAATATCATAATATCCAAATGTGGAATCTAAGATATGACACAAATGAACATATGTATGAATCAGAAAGACACTCATAGACATAGAGAATAGACTTACAACTTCAGGGCAGAGAGAATTGGGGGAGAAATGGAGTAAGAGACTGGGGTTAAGAGATAGAAAACAAATTATATGGAATGGATTGACAAATTCCTACTCTAGAGCACAGAGGACTACATTCAGTATCCAATTAAAAATCATAATCAAATGTGATTTAAAAAGGCATATATTATATATATATATATATATATGTATATAAATCATATATATATAAATTATATATATATATATATGTCTTCCCTGGCAGTCCAGAGGTTAAGACTGCAGATTTCCACTGCAAGGGATGCAGGTTAAAACCCTGGTCAGGGAACTAATTCCACTTGCTGCACAGTTTAGCCAAAAAAAAAAAAAAAAACAAGAGAGAGAGATTAAATAAAAGAATGTGTGTGTGTATATATATATATATATATATCTCCACACTCAACGTATACATATGTAAATATATGTCTATAACTGAATCACTTTGCTGTAAAGCAGAAATTAACACAAAATTATAAATGGACTATACTTCAGTTCAAAAGTAGCATGACTGAGGAAAGAAAAGATTGCTATATTTCATTGTGTGTAAAGTTAATATCCAAAGAAAATTGCTGTATACAAACACGGCTGACTACTTAATGGCAGGCTTGCTGAGATACTTAAGGAGACACATACTGAAATGCACCAAGGAAAAAGATTGATTGTTGATTGGAAAGAGGGATGGACAAATGGATAGATGGGTGACAAAGAAAGTATGATAAATCGGTTACAAAACCAGGCTTCTATGTATGCTGTGTAAAAGAGACACACCTGAAACCAAGGGGCATATACAGAGTGAAAGTGAAGGGCTGAGAAAAGGTATTTCATGCAAAATGTGAGCAACAGGAATCAGGAGTAGCAATACTCATATCAGATAAAATAGACTTTGAAATAAAGGGTGTGGAAAGAGACAAAGAAGGCCACTACATAATGGTCAAAGGATCAATCCAAGAAGAAGATATAACAATTATAAATATATATGCACCGAACATAGGAGCACTCAATACGTAAGGCAAATGCTAACAAGCATGAAAGGGGAAATTAAAAACAACACAATAATAGTGGGAGACCTTAAGACCCTACACACAGATATGGATAGATCAACCAAACAGAAAATTAGCAAGGAAACACAAACTTTAAGTGATACAATGGATCAGTTAGACCTAATTGATTTCAAAAGAACGTTTCACGCCAAAGCAATGAATTTCACCTTTTTCTCAAGTGCACATGGAACATTCTCCAGGATAGATCACATACTGGGCCACAAATCTAGCCTTGGTAAACTGAAAACAAAAATCAAAATCAAATCAAGCATCTCTTCTGATCACAAAGCAGTAAGATTGCATGTCAACTACAGGGGGAAAGAAACCATGACAAATAGAAACATATGGAGGGTAAACAATGTGCTTCTGAATGACCGACATATAACAGAAGAAATCAGAAATGAAATGCAAATATGCATGGAAACAAATGAAAATGAAAACACAACACATACAAATGGCTGTGAAAAGAAGAGAAGAGAAAAGCAAAGGAGAAAAGGAAAGATATAAACATCTGAATGCAGAGTTCCAAAGAAAAGCAAGAAGAGAAAAGAAAGCCTTTTTTCAGCGATCAATGCAAAGAAATAGAGGAAAATAACAGAATGGGAAAGACTAGCGATTTCTTCAAGAAAATAAGAGATACCAAAAGAACATTTCATGCAAACATTGGCTCGATAAAGGACAGAAATGGTATGGACCTAACAGAAGCTGAAGATATTAAGAAGAGATGGCAAGAATACACAGAAGAACTGTACAAATAAGATCTTCATGACCCAGATAATCACGATGGTATGATCACTGACCTAGAGCCAGACACCCTGGAATGTGAAGTCAAGTGGGCTTTAGAAAGCATCACTACGAACAAAGAGAGTGGAGGTGATGGAATTCCAGTTGAGCTATTCCAAATCCTGAAAGATGATGCTGTGAAAGTGCTGCAGTCAATATGCCAGCAAATTTGGAAAACTCAGCAGTGGCCACAGGACTGGAAAAGGTGAGTTTTCATTCCAATCTGAAAGAAAGGCAATGCCAAAGAGTGCTCAAACTACAGCAAAATTGCTTTCATCTCACACGCTAGTAAAATAATGCTCAAAATTCTCCAAGCCAGCTTCAGTAATATGGGAACCATGAACATGCTGATGTTCAAGCTGGTTTTAGAAAAGGCAGAGGAACCAGAGACCAAATTGCCAACATCCGCTGGATCATGGAAAAAGCAAGAGAGTTCCAGAAAAACCTCTATTTCTGCTTTATTGACTATGCCAAAGCCTTTGACTGTGTGGATCACAAAAAACTGTGGAAAATTCTGAGAGAGATGGGAATCCCAGACCACCTGATCTGCCTGTTGAGAAATTTGTATGCAGGTCAGGAAGCAACAGTTAGATCTGGACATGGAACAACTGACTGATTCTAAATAGAAAAAGGAAAAAAAAAAATAGAAAAAGGAGAACGTCAAGGCTTTATATTGTCACCCTGTTTATTTAACTTCTATGCAGAGTAAATCATGAGAAACGATGGACTGGAAGAAACACAAGCTGGAATCAAGATTGCCGGGAGAAATATCAATAACCTCAGATATGTAGATGACACCACCCTTACGGCAGAAAGTGAAGAGGAACTCAAAAGCCTCTTGATGAAAGCAAAAGTGGAGAGTGAAAAAGTTGGCTTAAAGCTCAACATTCAGAAAACGAAGATCATGGCATCCGGTCCCATCACGTCATGGGAAATAGATGGGGAAACAGTGGAAACAATGTCAGACTTTATTTTTTGGGCTCCAAAATCACTGCAGATGGTTACTGCAGCCATCAAATTAAAAGACACTTACTCCTTGAAAGGAAAGTTATGACTAACCTAGAGAGCATATTCAAAAGCAGAGACATTCCTTTACCAAAAACATTCGTCTAGTCAAGGCTATGGTTTTTCCTGTGGACATGTATGGATGTGAGAGTTGGACTGTGAAGAAGCCTGAGTGCTGAAGAATTGATGCTTTTGAACTGTGGTGTTGGAGAAGACTCTTGAGAGTCCCTTGGACTGCAAGGAAATCCAACCAGTGCATTCTGAAAGAGATCAGCCCTTGGATTTTTTTGGAAGGAATGATGCTAAAGCTGAAGCTCAAGTACTTTGGCCACCTCATGCGAAGACTTGACTCATTGGAAAAGTCTCTGATGCTGGGAGGGATTGGGGGCAGGAGGAGAAGGGGAAGACATAGGATGAGATGGCTGGATGGCATCACTGACTCCATGGGCGTGAGTCTCAGTGAAATCCGGGAGTTGGTGATGGACAGGAAGACCTGGCATGCTGCGATTCATAGGGTCGCAAAGAGTTGAACATGTCTCAGCGACTGATCTGATCTGATCTGATCTGAAGGGAAAGGTTCATAGAAATACAAACTTACCCTAAGAAACAAGAGAAACCTCAAATAAATGACCTAACTTTACACCCAAATCAACTAGAAAAAGAAGAAGTGAAGAATCCCAGGGTTAGAAGAAGGAAAATGTAATAATAACAATTAGGTGGTATACTCGTTTTCACTATATTGATTCTTCCAATCCATGAACATGTTATATTTCTCCATCTATTAGTGTCCTCTTTGATATCTTTCACCAGTGTTCTATAGTTTTCTATGTATAGGTCTTTAGTTTCTCTAGGTAGATATATTCCTAAGTATTTTATTCTTTTCATTGCAATGGTGAATGGAATTGTTTCCTTAATTTCTCTTTCTGTTTTCTCATTATTAGTGTATAGGAATGCAAGGGATTTCTGTGTGTTGATTTTATATCCTGCAACTTTACTGTAATCATTGATTAGTTCTAGTAATTTTCTGGTGGAGTCTTTAGGGTTTTCTATGTAGAGGATCATGTCATCTGCAAATAGTGAGAGTGTTATTTCTTCTTTTTAATTTGGATTCCATTTATGTCTTTTTCTGCTGTGATTGCTGTGGCCAAAACTT
This sequence comes from Bos taurus, assembly GCF_002263795.3. Classification (NCBI taxonomy): domain Eukaryota; kingdom Metazoa; phylum Chordata; class Mammalia; order Artiodactyla; family Bovidae; genus Bos; species Bos taurus. The sequence continues at coordinate 29,426,551 of NC_082638.1, forward strand.
GAAAAACTATGTTGAATAGTAATGGTGGAAGTGGGCCCCCTTGTCTTGTTCCTGACTTTAGAGGAAATGCTTTCAATTTTTCACCATTGAGGATAATGTTTGCTGTGGTTTTGTCATATATAGCTTTTATTATGTTGAGGTATGTCCCTTCTATTCCTGCTTTCTGGAGAGTTTTTATCATAAATGGGTGTCGAATTTTGTCAAAGGCTTTCTCTGCATCTTTTGAGATAATCATATGGTTTTTATTTTCCAATTTGTTAATGTGGTGTATTATATTGATTGATTTGAGGATATTGAAGAATCCTTGCATCCCTGGGATAAAGCCCACTTGGTCATGGTGTATGATCTTTTTAATGTGTTGTTGGATTCTGATTGCTAGAATTTTGTTAAGGATTTTTGCATCTATGTTCATCAGTGATATTGGCCTGTAGTTTTCTTTTTTTGTGGGATCATTGTCAGGTTTTGGTATTAGGGTGATGGTGGCCTCATAGAATGAGTTTGGAAGTTTACCTCCCTCTACAACTACCCAAAGCAACTTATAGATTCAATGCAATCTCTATCAAGCTACCAACGGTATTCTTCACAGAGCTAGATAAATAATTAAACAATATGTATGGAAATACAAAAAAAAAAAAAAAAAAAAAACTCAAGTAGCCAAAGCTATCTTGAGAAAGAAGAATGGAACTGGAGGAATCAACCTACCTGACTTCAGGCTCTACCACAAAGCCACAGTTATCAAGACAGTATGGTTCTGGCACAAAGACAGAAATATAGATCAATGGAACAAAATAGAAAGCCCAGAGATAAATCCATGCATATATGGACACCTTATCTTTGACAAAGGAGGCAATAATATATGACGGATTAAAGACAACATCTTTAACAAGTGGTGCTGGGAAATCTGGTCAACCACTTGTAAAAGAATGAAACTAGAACACTTCTAACACCATACACAAAAATAAACTCAAAATGGATTAAAGATCTAAATGTAACACCAGAAACTATAAAACTCCTAGAGGAGAACGTAGGCAAAACACTCTCTGACATACATCACAGCAGGATCCTCTGCTGACCCACCTTCCAGAATATTGGAAATAGAAGCAAAAATAAACAAATGGGACCTAACTAAACTTAAAAGCTTCTGCACATCAAAGAAAACTCTTAGCAAGGTGAAAAGGCAGCCTTCAGAATGGGAGAAAATAATAGCAAATGAAGCAACTGACAAACAACTAATCTCAAAAATATACAAGCAACTCCTCCAGCTCAACTCCAGAAAAATAAATGACCCAATCAAAAAATGGGCCAAATAACTAAATAGACATTTCTCCAAAGAAGACATACAGATTGCTAACAAACACATGAAAAGATGCTCAACATCACTCATTATCAGAGAAATGCAAATCAAAACCACTATGACATACCATTTCACACGACTCACAATGGCTGTGATCCAAAAGTTTACAAGCAATAAATGCTGGAGAGGACGTGGAGAAAAGGGAACCCTCTTACACTGTTCGTGGGAATGCAAACTAGTACAGCCACTATGGAGAACAGTGTGGAGATTCCTTAAACAACTGGAAATAGAACTGTCTTATGATCCAGCAATCCCACTGCTAGGCATACACACCGAGGAAACCAGAATTGAAAGAGACACATGTACCCCAATGTTCATAGCAACACTGTTTATAATAGCCAGGACGTGGAAGCAACCTAGATGCCCATCAGCAGATGAATGGATAAGAAAGCTGTGGTACATATACACAATGGAGTATTACTCAGCCACTAAAAAGAATAAATTTGAATCAGTTTTAATGAGGTGGATGAAACTGGAGCCTATTATACAGAGTGAAGTAAGCCAGAAAGAAAAACACCAATACAGTATACTAATGCATATATATGGAATTTTGAAAGATGCTAACAATAACCCTGTGTACGAGACAGCAAAAGAGACACTGATATATAGAACAGTCTTATGGACTCTGTTTCAGAGAGAGAGGGTGGGAAGATTTGGGAGAATGGCACTGAAACATGTATAATATCATGTATGAAATGAGTTGCCAGTCCAGGTTCGATGCACGATACTGGATGCTTGGGGCTAGTGCACTGGGATTACCCAGAGGGATGGTATGGGGAGGGAGGAGGGTTCAGGATGGGGAACACATGTATACCTGTGGCAGATTCATTTTGATATTTGGCAAAACTAATACAATTTGTAAAGTTTAAAATAAAATAAAATTTAAAAAAAACAATTAGGGCCGAAATACATGAAAAAAAGCAAAGGAAACTATAGCAAAACTCAGCAAAATAAACGCTGGTTCTTTGAGAAGATAAATAAAATAGACAAACCATTAGCAAAACTCATCAAGAAAGAAAGGGGGGATAATCAAATCAACAAAATTAGAAAGGAAAATGGATAAATCACAACAGACAACACAGAAGTACAAAGGATCATAAAAGACTACTATCAGCAGCTATAGGACAATAAAATGGACAACTTGGAAGAAATGAACAAATTCCTAGAAAAGTATAACAATCCAAAACTGAACCAGGAAGAAATAGATAATCCCAACATACCCATCACAAGCATGGAAAGCAAAACTGTAATCAAAAATCTTCCATCGAACAAAAACGAAGCTCAGGACCAGATGACTTTTCACCCTCATGGTTACCCTGGACACCTGGAGAGAACAAGAGAGGGAGCACAGAACGCCACTTGTTTGGGGAAGAGCGTGAAGATGGATAGGAACGATAGTTTCAGGAAAAGTGTGACCAGAGAAGGGCTATGTGCCAGGCCAGTAGAGGGCAGGGGGTCTAATGGGGCGGTGTCAATGGGCAAGAGGAGCTTGGATGGGTGCAACTCACCTTGACACTTTTGTGGACCTTAGTTGACAGGAAGTCTTCATCTTTTCCTCCTGGTTGCCTGAAGTCAGCTGTTCCATAAGTGCTCTAGAGCCTTGTGGCTTCTGAGTCTCTTTAGTCATTTTGAAGACTCCCAGTGGTCTGCTCCAGAGCCCCTGAGCACACCTCTATATACCCCTCTCTAGGATCAACAACATTATGCTTTATGAGATCAGCAACTCACTTCCCCAGCCAATGGTGGCCCTGGCTGAGAATTGACATCACAAAGCGCAATCCTGATACCTCTAGGTTAGAATGGGGGGCAACTCAGATGATTTGATGGGGGGGGGGGAATGCATCATTTTTAATGGCCCTTAGGAGCCCTCCAAACTCACCTGTCATCCTCATCTCTCTAAGTCAACTCTGTTGGGTCACAAGGCAGGGAGCATGTGTCTCCTCCAAACCTTGACCCACAGCCACAGTACCGAGGCTTTGATTCTGTTCTCTCCCACATTTCACCATCATCTAGATTGTAATATCTTGCCTAAAGTACCTCCATGATAATTAGGCTGTATTGAAGTGTCTGTGGAAATGAGAATCATCCCACTTTCCTCCTACAGTTCAGTTCAGTCTCTCAGTCGTGTCTGACTCTTTGAGAGGTGGTCTTAAAGCACTTTCAAGACCATTTAATTCTGGGCCACCTCCCAGAAGCTTTTTCCATCCCACCTCCTTTGTTCTAGATTCCATTCAGACACTGCTGTCTTCAGACTGTGAGACTGCACTGAATACACTTGCCCTTTCTCCACATGGAGCTGTCTTGCTTCAAGTCTTGGACTCATGGTCACCTCACTATGTGTAAAAAAAATGGTTCCCCAAAGACGTGCACATGAATGTTCATAGCAGTCTTATTTCTAATAGTCAAAAAGTTGAGATGAACAAGATGGCAGAGTGGTAGTTGCAGGAGGAATACACCTCTCTCCTTGGACACATCAGGAATACATCTTCAGACACAGAAGTGCTTGCAGAACACCAGCTGAGAGCTGACAGGAGTACCTGACCAGTGGAAAAGAATGTATAGAACCACAAAACTTGGTAGGATGAAGGAACTAGGGGGGAAAACAGGAGTGTTAATAGGTCTGAACCTGCCCTTGGTGAGTGGGAGAATTGAAGTAGGTTTCCACTCCCCACATTGGAGTAATTGTTTGGATCAGAGGAGAAACAGTTAAGGCTGAGAATGAATCAGCTGATCTGTGGCAGCCTACACCAATACATACAATGTATGACATAGCATAATCCATTGGTTTTTGTCCCCTTAAGAGTGTAGCATTCGTTAAACATTTGAAAATCCATCAGGATAAAGCAACTTACTAAAGAACTGAAAATGATGACACAGTAGGGTCATCTCGATAAATGCTGAAAAATAATTTGATAAAATCTAATATCCCTGGGTTGGGAAGATTCCCTGAAGTAGGGATTGGCTACCCACTTCAGTATTCTTAGGCTTTTCTGGCAGGTCAGCTCTTAAAGAAAGTGCCTGGCATCTCAGAGATCTGGGTCCATCCTTGGGTTGGGAAGATCCCCTGGAGGAGAGCATGGCAACCCATTCCAGTATTCTGGCCTGGAGAATCCCCAAGGCCAGAGGAGCCTGTTCGGCCTACACTTCATAGGGTTGCAAAAAGCTGGACACAACTCTGTGACTGAGCACATTCTGTAACATTTTAGCAAACTAGAAATAGAAGTAGAAATAGAAATAGAGTTGGAGGAGGCAATGGCACCCCACTCCAGTACTTTTGCCTAGAAAATCCCATGGATGGAGGAGCCTGATAGGCTGCAGTCCATGGGGTCGCACAGAGTCAGACAGGACTGAAGCGACTTAGCAGCAGCAGAAATAGAAGACTTCCTCAACCTTATGAAAGTACTAAACTATCACTAACATCACACTTTATGGTAGAACACAGAGTGTTTTACTTCTAAAATCACAATCAACAGAAAGATGTTCCCTCTCATTATATTGAATTTCTGTCCATGAAGTCATATTCGGAAATGATTGAAAAGCTATCCAGTTTGGAAAAGAAGAATAAAGCTGTTTTTATCTGTTGGTGACATCTATGTAGAAAATCCAATGAAATCTACAGGAACAGAATACCTAAAACTAAGAATTAATTTAAGCAATGTCACAAGATATACAGATGATATATAAAATTTAATTAATTGCTTTTCTATATAGTAGGCCAATTTAAAATTAAAATAAAAAATAATAATAGTCACACTGAAGTAAGAAAAACTTAAGAATCAGACAGAATATATGAAACACACTAATGCAAAAATGGACAAAAGATTTGAACAGGAAATTCACTAGATAATGATGTACAGACGGCAAGTAAGCATGCAGGGCACACTGAAAGTATGGCTCTCATGAGAGACAGAGAAGAACAAGTGTGATGAGGAAGTGAAAATATTTGAACTTTCATGCACTGCTTATGGGAATACAAAATAGTACACCATGGTGGAAAACAGTTTGGAAGTTCCTTCAAAAGTTAAACATTGGGTTACCATATGTCCCAGCAATCCCTTTCTTAGGTTTATACCAGCAAGTATGAAAAAAAAAAAAAAAATACCCAAAGAAGTGCACATGAATGTTCATAACAGTCTTATTTCTAGTAGTCCAAACGTTGAGATGAACAAAATGGCAGAACAGTAGCTGGAATTGTAGTACATTTCACTCCACGGATACATCAAGGACACACCTTCAGACACAGAAGTGTGTGCAGAACATCAACTGAGAGCTGACAGGAGTACCTGACCAGAGGAAAATAATAAATAGTACCACAAAACTCGGTAGGGTGAAGGAACTAGGGGTGGGTGGAACAGGAATGTTAATAGGCCTGGACCTGCCCTCGGTGGGTGGGAGAACTCTAAGTTGGTGTCCGACCCCCACCTGGGATCAACTGTCTGGATCAGAGGAGAACTATTTTAGGCTGAGAGTGAAACAGTTGATCTGTGGTAGCCTAAATGGAATGAGAATCAGACAGTCCTTGCCACAGTCATACACACCCCAGACAGGGACACAGGTCCCATAGACGGGACAGCAGTTGGGATCTGGATTTTGCAGATTGTGGAGCAATCCCAGGGGAAGGGCTGCTATTGACTGCAGAGAGACGGACTGATGGGATGTGAGGAAGGAGATCGGGTTGGAAATGCTTGTGGAGGAACACCAGGCCCCATGGAAGCAAGGGGATCCTACTGGGTCAATCATAGTGGGTGGAGCCCTCACCATAGTCTCTTTCTCCCCATACACCAGCATAGGCAGCTGAACAATAGAGAGGCTGGCCAATCAAGTGCCTGACTTACTGAGCTGCAGACTAGGACCCCACCCAGGGGCCCCATCTATGTGCCTGATGCTCCAAACAACAGAGAAGTACCCCAGGCAAGGGAGCCCTCTAAGTGCCTGAAAGAGTGGAGCTATGGAGGAAGAGTGGCAAAAGAGGCCTCCTTATCACCAGCTACAAGAGGCTGGTGAAAAGACTCTGATAGGGTCAAAACTTCTGCGGCAGAGGAGGTCATTGTCCCTGCACAGTTATCGCTACCACGGTCCCCAGAAATCAAGAAGCTATGCCAAGTTCATGCTCAATGCTCGCTGGGGCGGAGCTGCTACAGGCCAAAAAAGTCTTGTGTCTATGGATATCTGGTCACTTCGGTTCAGTTCAGTTCAGATCAGTTCAGTTCAGTCGCTCATTCCTGTCCCACTCTTCGCGACCCCATGAATCGCAGCACGCCAGGACTCCCTGCCCATCACCACCTCCCGGAGTTCACCCAGATCCACGTCCATAGAGTCAGTGACGGCATCCAGCCATCTCATGCTCTGCTGTCCCCTTCTCCTTCTGCCCCCAATTCCTCCCAGCATCAGAGTCTTTTCCAATGAGTCAACTCTTCTCAAGAGGTGGCCAAAGTACTGGAGTTACAGCTTCAGCATCATTCCCCCAAAGAAATCCCAGGGCTCAATTGCTTCAGAATGGACTGGTTGGATCTCCTTGCAGTCCAAGGGACTCTCAAGAGTCTTATCCAACACCACAGTTCAAAAGCATCAATCCTTAGGCGCTCAGCCTTCTTCACAGTCCAACTCTCACATCCATACATGACCGCAGGAAAACCCATAGCCTTGACTAGACGGACGTTTGTTGGCAAAGTAATGTCTTTGCTTTTGAATATGCTATCTATGTTGGTCATAACTTTCCTTCCAAGGCGTAAGTGTCTTTTAATTTCATGGCTGCAGTCACCATCTGCAGTGATTTTGGAGCCCCCCAAAATAAAGCCTGACACTGTATCCATTGTTTCCCCATCTATTTCCCATGAGGTGATGGGACCGGATGCCATGATCTTCGTTTTCTGAATGTTGAGCTTGAAGCCAACTTTTTCACTCTCCACTTTCACCTTCTTCAGGAGGCTTTTTAGTTCCTCTTCACTTTGTGCCATAGGGCGGTGTCATCTGCATATCTGAGGTTACTGATATTTCTCCCGGCAATCTTGATTCCAGCTTGTGTTTCTTCCAGTCCAGGTTTTCTCATGATGTACTGTGCATAGAAGTTACATAAGCAGGGTGATAATATACAGCCTTGACGTACTGCTTTTCCTAATTGGAACCAGTCTGTTGTTCCACGTCCAGTTCTAACTGTTGCTTACTGACCTGCATAGAGGTTTCTCAAGAGACAGGTCAGGTGGTCTGGTATTCCCATCTCTTTCAGAATTTTCCACAGTTTATTGTGATCTACACACTCAAAGGCTTTGGCATAGTCAATAAAGCAGGAATAGAGGTTTTTCGGGAACTCTCTTGCTTTTTCCATGATCCAGCAGATGTTGGCAATTTGATCTCTGGTTCCTCTGCCTTTTCTAAAACCAGCTGGAACATCAGGAAGTTCACAGTTCACGTATTGCTGAAGCCTGGCCTGGAGAATTTTGAGCATTACATTACTAGCATGTGACGTGAGTATAACTGTGCAGTACTTTGAGTATTCTTTGGCATTGCCTTTCTTCGGGATTTGAATGAAAACTGACCGTTCCAGTCCTGTGGACACAAGCTGAGTTTTCCAAATTTGCTGGCATATTGAGTGCAATACTTCCACAGCATCATCTTTCAGGATCTGACATAGCTCAACTGGAATTCCATCACTTCCTCTAGCTTTGTTCGTAGTGCTGCTTTCTAAGGCCCACTTGATTTCACATTCACATTCACAAAATCACTGCAGATGATGACTGCAGGTATGAAATTAAAAGACGCTTACTTCTTGGAAGGAAAATTATGACCAACCTAGATAGCATATTCAAAAGCAGAGACATTACTTTGCCAACAAAGGTCCGTCTAGTCAAAGCTATGGTTTTTCCTGTGGTCATGTATAGATGTGAGAGTTGGACGGTGAGGAAGGCTGAACACTGAAGAATTCATGCTTTTGAACTGTGGTGTTGGAGAAGACTCTTGAGAGTCCCATGGACTCCAAGGAGATCCAACCAGTCCATTCTGAAGGAGATCAGCCCTGGGATTTCTTTGGAAGGAATGATGCTAAAGCTGAAACTCCAGTACTTTGGCCCCCTTATGCGAAGAGTTGACTCATTGGAAAAGACCCTGATGCTGGAAGGGATTCGGGGCAGGAGAAGGGGACGACAGAGGATGAGATGGCTGGATGGCATCACTGACTCGATGGACGTGAGTCTGAGTGAACTCCGGGAGTTGGTGATGGACTGGAGGCCTGGCGTGCTGCGATTCATGGGGTCGCGAAGAGTCGGACACGACTGAGCGACTGAACTGAACTGAATAATATATAAAAAGACACTGATAACTGCCACAAAAGGAAACGTCCTAGTTCCGATAGTTGTGAACATTGGAGACAAAAAACGTATAGGAGTAGGACCGGATTAGAATGAGCTCCCCCCAAATCAGGTTCAGAGTTCAGCACAGTTTTGGAGGGCATCCTAGGGAAGTGAGGTGGACTGCAATTTTAGCGGGTGAAAGGACTCTGAGAGCAATGACTAAAGAAAAACCTGTATTATTCTCATGTTTTGACTTGCTCTGTAGATTCTTTAGGATTTTTGTTTGTGTGGTTGGTTTCAATTCCTTCCCCTCGCCCACGGTGTAGTTGCCAATTTCATTGGCACTATGAAATCTAATGAAGCTTTTGAGCCTTATTTTTCTTCGGTCACATTTGTATTGCTGTTATAAATCTCTGTCTCTATATACAGCTTTTGAAATTCTGTGGAGTTTCCTTTTCTCTCTCTCTCTCTCTTTTTCATTTTTTAAACCTATTATTATTTTTTCTACATTTATTATTTGTTTACTTTTCCTACTGTTCTTTTCCCCTTACAGTTAATCTTTAATGTATATAAATCTTTTCAGTTCAGTTCAGTTCAGTGGCTCAGTTGTGCCCGACTCCTTGTGACCCCATGAACCACAGCACGCCAGGCCTCCCTGTCCATCACCAACCCCCGGAGTCCAACCAAACCCATGTCCATCGAGCTGATGATGCCATCCAACCATCTCATCCTCTGTTGTTCGCTTCTCCTCCTGCTCTCAATCTTTCCCAGCATCAGGGCCTTTTCCAAAGAGTCAGCTCTTCGCATCAGGTGGCCAAAGTATAGGAATTTCAGCTTCAACATCAGTCCTTCCAATGAACACCCAGGACTGATCTCCCTTAGAATGGACTGGTTGGATTTACTTGCAGTCCAAGGGACTCTCAAGAGTCATCTGTATCTCTATTTAACTCTGCATATGTATTTTTTCCTTTCTTTCCTTTTCTCTCAATATATTTGTTAGTTTTATTTTCATTCTTTTATTCTCCAATTGGCACCTTGCTCTAGTTTTGTTTCCCAGTTTGTGCTTCAGGTGGTTCTATTCTGGTATGTATGTATATATATATGTATATATATAATTTTTTTTCCTTTGTTCACCAGGTCAATCAATCTATTGTACTTAATTTTGCTGGAATGTTTTGATTTTGCTGGTGGGTGTATATGTACATGTGTCTATTCAGTCATACTTTTTACTCTTGTGATAAACCTCTGCTTCTACATTGGATTTTTACAGTTCTTTGGAGGATTCCTTGTTTTCCCATTTATTTTTGATTTTTTAATTATTTTCTATTTTTATTGTTTTAAATTTTAATTTTTTAAACCTATAATATTTATACCATTGTTTGCCTTTCCTCTGTTCTTGTCCCCTTGCAGTTAAACTTTAAACAAACCTTGTTCGTCTACCTCTATTGAAACTTCCATATCTATTCTTTCTTTCTTTTCTTTCCTTCCTTTCCTCTCAACATTTTGTTAGTTTTATTTTCAGTGCTTTCATTCCCACTTGGGACTTTGCTTTAGATTTCTTTTCCAGCTTGTGCACTCGTTAGTTTTGTGCTTAACTGGTAGATACCATTTTTGGTTTCCGTTGTTTGCTAGGTCAGTCTATTGTAGTTTATTTTTGTTGAACTGTTTGGATTTTGCTGATGGTTGTATATGTGTATATTCCCATATATTGGAATATATGTGTATATTCCTTTATTTTAATTATTATTTGTGTGACAGTGTAACTGCCATTTGTCAGGGGTTCACCTTTGGTTTCTCTTTTTTTTTTTTGGATATTTATTTTAATCTAAATTAATGCCATAACAAACCACCTGTTGTAACGGTGTTCCTGGCCAATGATCCAGCCCCGAGCATTTGGAGTGGGAGCACTGACTCCAAGACCCTATACAACCGGAGAACTCCTAACCTTAGGGAGTATCAATTACTGAGAACTCACTCACGCAAACTAAACCACTTGAATACAAGACCTAGAATCACCCAACCACCAATCAGGACAACCCAACCCAGTGTAGGACACCTCATCCAAACAGCAAATAGGACAAAAATAGAAACCCAGTCGTCAGCAGACAGGATTACCCTTCTCAATCAGCCCTGCACATCAGAAGGAAAAGAAAAAAAACAAACAAACAAACAAAAAAAACTCAGCACCAATCTCACCCAATACAAAGCTTACACAAACCATTGGACCAAACTTAGGAGTGCAGAAACTAAAAGGAAGAAAGAATGCAAATTTGCAGGCTGGCAAAAGGAGACCTCAAACACAATAAGACCTTTTTAAAAATGAAGAAATGACAAAGAAATGCTGCACAAACAAAGGAACAAACTGGACACACAGAAATTTAAACAAATGAAGAGGAAATAGGCACACTGCCTGAAAAACTATTCAGAATAATGATAGTAAAGATGATCAAAAACTTTGAAAATGACATGGAGACAATGCAAGAATCAATGAGCAAACCCCTAGTTGAATTGAAGAATAAGCAAAAAATAAATTGAAAAACAAATAGAGAGACAAACAACAATTACTGAAATTAAAAATACTCTAGAAAGAATCAGGAGCAGGGTATCTGAACCAGAAAATGGATCAGTGTGTTGAAAGACAAAATGGTGGAAACAACTGCGGAAGGGCAGAATAAAGTCAAAAGAATGAAAAGAACTGAGGATAGTCTCAGAGACCTCTTGGACAATGTTAAATGCACCAAGATTCAAATTATAGGGGTCCCAGAAGAAGAGAGAAAAATAAAGGGTATGAGAAAAGTTTAGAGGAGATTATACTTGAAAAACCCCCAACATGGAAAAGGAAATAGTCAATCAAGTCCAAGAGGTGCCAAGAGTCCCATTTGTGATAAACCCAAGGAGAAACAGCCCTAGACATATACTAAGCAAATTAAGGAAGATGAAACACAAAGAAAGAATATTAAAAGTAGCAAGTTAAAAGTAACAAGTAATATCCAATGGAAACCCCATATGTTTCACAGCTGATCTTTCAACAGAAACTCTGCAGGCCAGAAGAGAATGGCATGGCATATTTAAAGCACTGAAAGAGAAAAATCTACAGCCAAGATTACTGTACTTGGCAAGGATCTCCTTCAAAATTGATGGAGAAATCAAAGATTTTCAGATGAGCCAAAGGTAAGAGAATACTTTACCACAAAACCAGCTTTACAACAAATGGTAAAGGGACTTATATAGTCAAGAAATACAAGAGAAGAAAAAAGATCTACAAAACCGACTCCAAACAATTAAGAAAATGGCAATAGGAGCACTGCTGCTGCTGCTGCTAAGTCGCTTCAGTCCTGTCCGACTCTGTGCGACCCCATAGACGGCAGCCCACCAGGTTCCCCGGTCCCTGGGATTCTCCAGGCAAGAACACTGGAGGGGGTTGCCATTTCCTTCTCCAATGCATGCAAGTGAAAAGTGAAAGGGAAGTCGCTCTGTCATGTCGAACTCTGTGTGACCCCATGGACTGCAGCCTACCAGGCTCCTCCGTCCATGGGATTTTCCAGGCAAGAGTACTGGAGTGGGGTGCCATTGCCTTCTCCGAATAGGAGCACATATGTCAATAATTATTCTAAATATAAATGGATTAAATGTTCCAACCAAAAAGCCCAGACTGGCTAAATGGATACATAAACAAGACCTCGGGGTGGGGGCGCGGTCCTAAGATGGCAGAGGAATAAGATGGGGAGACCCCATTCTCCCCAACACATTCATCAAATGATCATTTGAACGCTGAGCAACTTCCACAAAACAATTTCTGAATGCTGGCAGAGGACACCAGGTACCCAGATAGGCTGCTCATTGTCTTTGAAAGGAGAACAAAGGATTGAGCAAATACCAAAGCAGAACTAGCCGGCTGTCTCCAGGCCCCTCCCCCAACAAGACGCAGACAGCCATGTGTGTGGCAGCCAGAACCAGAAGGCAAGGGGCGACCTCAGCCTCAGAGACCGGCATTCTCCACCAAACTGTGAGCAGGCTGCCAGTTTCTAACCATGTCTTCCTGGAGTCCTGGATGGTTGACATCTGCCAGGAGAGTTGCGGCTTGAGATCAGCTCCCCAGAGGAGATACATGATACACCTGAGGCAGTGTTCTCATGGCACACCCAGGAAACTGAGCGGCCTGGACCCAGTAGGTAATTAAGATGCATGGCCCACTTGGGACAGTGCGTTGGCCAAGCACCTGGTCGCCTGAGCTGCTGGGACCTGGGAAGGGCACAAAACGCACGTGCATCTGAGTCTGTGACTTTGCGGTGTACCTGAAAACCTGAACCTGAGCAGCTTAGACCTGGGAATTGCAGGAAATGCAGGGCCCACATTGGGCAGTACCCCTGAAGAGCAATCTGGAACCTGAGCAGTGTACACGTGGAAAGCACACACCACCATGATCTTGGGAAAGCCCAGTGTGTTCCATACACTGCAAGCACTTTCCCAAAATACACACCAACATTATTTGTTTGCAGTGTTCCTCCCTCCCCACAACTCAACTGAACAAGTGAGCCGAAATAAGTGACCACCTTTGCCCCCTTGTGCCAGGGCAGAAATTACACACTAAAGAGACTTGCAAAGAGAGAAAGCCAAAATAAATAAAGAAAAGGGAACCGCTCTGGGAGTGAGAGGTGCAACAGATTAAAACCCTGTAGTTAATATTGACTAAACATAGGAAGGGGCTTATAGATCTTGTGAAGAAATGCAAGCTGGAACAAGGAATTATCTGAAACTCAACTGAACCCACACTGCCCACAACGGCTCCAGAGAAATTCCTAGATATAGTTTTCCTATTATCAGCCTTCTAATTTTTTAAAATTATTTATTATTTTTCCCTTCTTACATTTTTTTTTTTAATTTTACAATATTTTATTGGTTTTGCCATACATCCACATGAATCTGTCATGGGTGTACACGTGTTCCCCATCCTGAACCCCCCTCCCACTCCCTCCCTGTACCATCCATCTGGGTCATCCCAGTACACCAACCCCAAGCATCCTGTAACCTGCATCAAACCTGGACTGGCGATTCGTTTCTCATATGATATTATACATGTTTCAATGCCATTCTTCCAAATCATCCAACCCTCCTCCTCTCCCACAGAGTCCAAAAGACTGTTCTATACATCTGTGTCTCTTTTGCTGTCTCACATCCAGGGTTATCGTTACCATCTTTCTAAATTCCATAGACATGTGTTAGTATACTGTATTGGTGTGGGTTTGTTTTTTTTTTTTTTTTTCCTTTCTTTCTTTCTGGCTTACTTCACTCGATATAATAGGCTCCAGTTTCATCCACCTCATTAGAACTGATTCAAATGTATTCTTTTTAATGGCTGAGTAATACTCCACTGTGTATACGTACCACAGCTTTCTTATCCATTCGTCTGCTGATGGACATCTAGGTTGCTTCCATGTCCTGGCTATTAGAAACAGTGCTGTGATGAACATTGTGGTACACATGTCTCTTTCAATTCTGGTTTCCTTGGTGTGTATGCCCAGCAGTGGGATTGCTGGGTCATAATTAATCCTTTAATTTTCAATTTTACAACCTATTACCTTGCAAAATATGACCCTATTTTTAAAGCGTATTTCATATTTTTAAATATATTTTGTGATTGATTGTGTTTTGTATTTTTAATATTGTATTTCAGAGAGTCTACCCTCTCCTCTAGATTTTTTTTTTACTTAAATTAATTTACTTGTTTTAACTGGAGGCTAATTACTTTACAAAATTGTAGTGGTTGTTGCCATACATTGACATGAATCAGCCATGGGTGTATCAGTTCAGTTCAGTTCAGTTGCTCAGTTGTGCCCGACTATTTGCGACCCCACGCGCTGCAGCATGCCAGGCCTCCCTGTACATCAACAACTGCTGGAGTCTACCCAAATCCATGTCCATTGAGTCGGTGATGCCATCCAAACATCTCCTCCTCTGCTGTCCTCTTCTGCCCTCAGTCTTTCCCTGAACCAGGGTCTTTTCAAATGAATCAGGTGGCCAAAATATTGAAGATTCAGCTTCAAAATCAGTCCTTCAGATGAACACCCAGGACTGATCTCCTTTGGGATGGACTGGTTGGGTCTCCTTGCAGTCCAAGGGACTCTCAAGAGTCTTCTCCAACGCCACAGTTTAAAATCATTTATTCTCGGGAGCTCTGCTTTCTTTATAGTTCAACTCTCATATCCATACATGACCACGGGAAAAACCATAAGCTTGACTAGATGGACCTTTGTTGACGAAGTAATGTCTCTGCGTTTCAATATACTGTCTAGGTTGGTCATAACTTTCTTTCCAAGGTGTAAGTGTCTTATAATTTCATGGCTGCAATCACCATCTGCAATGATTTTGGACCCCTCCCTCCTCTCAAAGTATGACGTCAGCCACTGTTTCCCCATCTATTTGCCATGAAGTGATGGGACTGAATGCCATTATCTTAGCTTTGTGAATGTTGAGCTTTAAGCCAATCTTTTCAATCTGCTCATTCTCTTTCATCAAGAGGCTCTTTAGTTCTTCTTCACTTTCTGTCAAAAGGTGGTGTCATCTGCATATCTGAGTTATTGATATTTCTTCCGGCAAACTTGATTCCAGATTGTACTTCCTCCAGCCCAGCGTCTCACATGATGTACTCTGCATATAAGTTAAGTAAGCAGGGTGACAATATACAGCCTTGACCTACTCCTTTTCCTATTTGGAACCAGTCTGTTATTCCATGTTCAGTTGTAACTGTTCCTTCCTGACCTGCATACAGGTTTCTCAAGCGGCAGGTTACGTGGTCTGCTAATATATACCATGGGTGTATACCCATGGATGTATGTGTGTGCCTAATCCTGAACCCCCTCCAATCTCCCTCCCCATCTCATTCCTCAGGATTGTCCCAGTGCACTGGCCCTTGGCACCCTGTCTCATGCACCAAACCTGGACTGGCCTTCTATTTCACATATGGTAATATGCATGCTCCGCTTCTATTCTCCCAAATCATCCCACCCCTAGCTTCTTCCATAGAATCCAAAAGTCTGCTATTTATATCCATGCCTCTTTTGCTCTCTCACATGTAGGGTCCTCATTACTATCTTTCTAAATTTTATACATATATATATAATATATATATTGTGTATGGATAACATATAATATTTATATATATATATATATATTTATATATAATATATATATATAATTTATAATATAATTTATAATATAATATATAATGTATAATATAGTGTATGGATGTTTTTCTTTCTGACTTGCATCACTCTGTATCATAGGATCCAGTTTCATTCACCTCATTAGAACTGATTCAAATGCACTCTTTTAAGTAGCTGAGGAATATTCCATTCTGTATATGTACCAAAGCTTTACTATCCATTCATCTGCTCATGGATATCTAGGTAGCTTCCATGTCCTAAACATGAAAACACTGCTGTGATGATGAACATTGGGGTAGACGTGTCTCTTTCAATTCTGGTTTCTTCAGTGTGTATGCCCAGCAGTGGGTTTCCTGGGTCACATGACAGTACTAGTTCCAGCTTTTTAAGGAATCTACACAGCGTCCCCCATACTGGCTGTACTAGTTTGCATTGCCTCCAACACTGTAAGAGGATTCCCTTTCTTCTGCAGTCTCTTCAGCATGTATTGTTTGTCGACGTTTTGATAACAGCCATTCTGACAGGTGTGAGATGGTACAACATTGTGGCTTGATTTCCATTTCTGTGATAATGAGTGATGTTGAGCATCTTTTCATGTGTTTCTTAACCATCTGTATGTCTTCTTTGGAGAACTGTCTGTTGAGTTCTTCAGCCTAATTTTTGATTGGGCCATTAATTTTTTCTGGTATTGAGTTGCATGAGCTTCCTGTATATTTTTGAGTTTCACTTAGTCAATTGCTTCATTTACTATCATTTTCTCCCGTTCTGATGACTGTCTTTTCACCTTCCTTGTTTCCTTCATTGTTCAGGAGCTTTTAAATTTGATTCGTTCCGTTGGTTTATTTTTGCTTTTATTTACATTACTCTGGGAGGTGAGTCATAGAAGGTCCTGCTGTGATTTATGTCAGAGACTGTTCTGTCTATATTTTCCTCTAGAAGTTTTACAGTTTCTGGTCTTTCATTTAGATCTTTAATCCATATTTAGTTTATTTTTGTGTATCATTAGAAAGTATTCTAGAGTCATTATTTTACAGGTGGTTGGCCAGCTTTTCCAGTGCCACTTGTTAAAGAGATCGGTCTTTTCTCCATTGTATATTCCTGAGTCCTTTGTCAAAGATAAAGTGACCATAGGTGCGTGGATTTATCTCTGGGCTTTCTATTTTGTTCCATTGGTCTATATTTCTGTCTTGGTGTCAGTAACATATTGTCTTGATAACTGTAGCTTTGTACTATAGTCTGCAGTCATGCAGGTTGATTCCTTCAGTTCCATTCTTCTTTCTCAAGATTGCTTTGGCTATTTGAGGTTTTTTTTTTTTCCCCCTTCATACAAACTGTGCAATGATTTGCCCTAGTTCTCTGAAAAACACTTTTGGTAGGTTGATAATTACTTTAAATGTAAACAGATTAAATGTTCCAACCAAAAGACACAGACTGATTGAATGGATACAAAAACATGACCCATATATATACGCTGTCAACCAGAAACCACCTTCAGATGCAAAGACACATATAGACTGAAATTGAGAGGATGGAAAAATACATTCTATGCAAATGGAAAGCAAAAGAAAGCTGGAATATTAATCCTGATATCAGACAGGCCTTAAAATAAGAATACTATAAAAAATAAGGAAAGACACTACACTACGATAAAAGGATCAATCCAAGAGGGAGACATAACAGTTGTAAACATCTATGCACTGAACACTTTATTGCCGAATTTTACCTTAAATTGAAGAAACTAGCGAAAATGACTAGATGATTCAGGTATGAACTAAATCAAATCCCTTATGTTTATACAGTGGAAGTGACAAATAGATTCAAGACAGAATATTGAAGATTCAAGACAGAATCAAGATAGACAGAATGCCTGAAGAACTATCGATGGAGTTTTGTGACAGTGTACAGGAGGCAGTGATCAAGACCATACCCAAGAAACACAAATGCCAAAAGTCAAAATGGTTCTCTGAGGAGGCCTTCCAAATAGCTGAGAAACGAAAAGAAGCAAAAGACAAAGGAGAGAGGGAAATATATACCCATTTGAATGAAGAGTTCCAAAGAATTTCAAGTAGAGATAAGAAAGCCTTCCTCAGCAATCAACAAAAAGAACAGAGGAAAACAATAGAATGGGAAAGACTAGAGATCACGTCAAGGAAATTAGAGATACTAAGGGAGCATTTCATGTAAAGACGGGCACAATAATGGACAGAAATGGTACGGACATAAGAGAAGCAAAAGATATTAAGAATTGATGGCAACAATGCACAGAAGAATTATACAAAAAAGATCTTCATGATGCAGATAACCAGGATAGTGTGATCACTCACCTAGAGCCAGACATCCTGGAATGTGAAGCCAAGTGGATCTTAGGAAGCAAAGCTAGTGGAAGTTATGGAATTCCAGTTGAGCTATTTGAAATCCTAAAAGACGATGTTGTGAAAGTACCACGCAATACGCCGGCAAAGTTTCAAAGCTTGGCAGTGGCCACCGGACTGGAAAACGTCAGTTTTCATCCCAGTCTCAAAGGAAGGTAATGCCGAAGAATGCTCAAACAACCACACAGTTGCACTCATCTCACGTGCTAGTAGAGTAATGCTCAAAATTCTCCAAGCCAGGCTTCAACAGTATGTGAACTGTGAACTTCCAGGTGTTGAAAGTGGACTTAGAATAGGCAGAGGAACCAGAGATCAAATTGCCAACATCCACTGGATCATGGAAAAAGCAAGAGTTCCAGGAAAAACATGTATTTCTGCTTTATTCATTATGCCAAAACCTCTGAGTGTGTGGGTCAAAATAAACTGTGGAAAATTCTAAAAGAGATGGGAGTACCAGGCCACCTGACTTGCCTCCTGAGAAATCTGTGTGCAGGTCAAGAAGCATCAGTTAGAACTGGACATGAAACAGCAGACTGGTTGCAAGTCGGGAAAGGAGTATAGCAAGGCTGTATTTCATCACCCTGCTGTTTAACTTACAAGCAAAGGACATCATGCTAAATGCCAGGCTGGATGAAGCACAAGCTGGAATCAAGATTGTCAAGAGAAATATCAGTAATCCCATATATGCAGATAACACCACCCTTATGGCAGAAAGTGAGGACCTAAAGAGCCTCTTGATGAAAGTGAAAGAGGAGAGTGAAAAAGTTGGCTTAAAACTCAACATTCAGAAAACTAATATCATGGCATCCAGGCACATCCCTTCATGGCAAGTAGATCAGGAAACAATGGAAATAGTGCCAGACTGTTTTTCGCAGTTGGGGAGGCAAATCACTACAGATGTTGATTGCAGCCATGAAATTCAAAGGTGCTTGCTCCTTGGAAGTCACGCTATGACTTACTTAGAAAGCATTAAAAAGCAGAGACATTATTTTACCAAGAATCAACCAATGTGTCAAAGCAATCCTTTTTGCAATAGTCATGTACTGATGTGAGAGTTGGAGGAGAAGGAAAGCTGAGTGCCTAAGAATTCATCCTTTGGAACTGTGGTGTTGGAGAAAACTCTTGAGGATATCAAAGCAGTCAATCCCAAGAAAATCAGTCCTGAACATACATTGAGATGACTGAAGCTCCAATACTTTGGCAACCTGATGCAAAGAAGTAACTCATTTGAAAAGACCCTGATGCTGGAAAAGATCAAAGGCCAGAAGAGAAGGGGACGATAGAAGACGAGATAGTTGGATGGCATCCTCAATGCACATGAGTTTTAGCAAGCTCTGGAAGTTGGTGATGGACAGGGACAGGGAAGCCTGGTGTGATGTTTTACCATAAAGTATGATGTTAGTTATACAGTGTATTACCATCATCAGGTTGAGGAAGTTTTCTATTTCTAGTTTGCTAAGAGTTTTTATACAGAATGTGTTCAGTCACTCAGATCTGCCCAGCTCTTTGCGACCCCATGGAGTTTAAAACCAAATGGTTCCTCTGGTTGAGGATTCTCCAGGCAAGAATATTGAAGTTGGTTGCCGTGCCCTCTGCCAGGGCATCGTCCCAACCCTGGAATAGATATCAGACTTTATCAAATTATTTTTCAGCGTTTTTCGAGATGACCCTACTGTGTTTTATTTTTTGTCCTTTAGTACTTTGAATTACACTGATTGATTTTCAAATGTTTAACCAATCCTGCATTCTTAGGGGACAAAAAGTAATAGATTATGCTGCGTTGTCTTTGTACATATTGGCATGGTCTGCGCTTCACTCTGAACACTTTCTGTTGCTACGTCTTCAAGTGCACAATTTTCTCCTGCTGTCCTGTCTAATCTGTCATTTATTCTATCGACTGTGTTTGCCATCTGACGTTACAGTTTTCCTATCTACAAGATGGAATTGGTCTACTTTATTATTTGCATGTCTCTACTTAATTTTACAAAATGCAAAAAACACAGTCATTCCAATATTCTAATGTCTCTGTCGGCAATGTCTTAAATCTATGCCGCTTCTGGGTCAGTTTGATTTCTCAAGGGAAATTTAATATGATTTTTTCTTACCTTAGTGAGATTAAATATCTTTTTAATGTGGTTAGTGTATAGTCCCATATCTTTCTTGTCAAATGGCTGCTCATGTCTTTTAAACATCTCTGAATGAAGTGAATGTCCAGTAGTACATCTTTCTTAGAAACTGTGGGCTCGTGTGTTTTTCACATTTTTCTATCATTCTTTAGGTTCTTTGTTATAAAATTTTAACAGCCATCTTTTGGGTTTGTTTATGGTGCTTTTTTTTTTTTTTTTCCTACCTCTTAAAATTTTAAGCAGTGTCATGCATCCAGGGTGAATAAGGAACCAGTGTACACCAGGAAGTGAGCACTTCACAGGAAACCCAGGAAGTCCCACTAAGACAAAAAACTGTGTACCCCAGGGCACACCTCAGGCTGGCTGACCCTGCTTGTCAATTAGGAACACAAGGACTGAGATGAAGCCGACACCTCATTCCCCTTTCCTCCAGAGGCAAGCACCTCAGTGAGAGACCTTGGGAACCAGACGGGGATACATGATTACACAGTGTTCCTTCCAGGAAGCTGGAATCTTGTCGTAGCTCTTCATGGAAATGAATTCCAGCATGGTCTCAATGGTGACGTAAGCAGCAATGGAGGTACCAGCTGGAAAACAAGATGAGAAAAGAGATTTGTAAGGGCACATGTTGAGAAAGCCCTTTCCAGATGAGGCTCACACAATCTGAGCAAGCACCGCCCCTTCGGGGGAATACTAATCACTCAAAGGTCGTCATTTCTTTCTTGGGATGCCTCATCCCCATCACCCTGTAGAAACCCAAACTTGGGTATTACACCTAACGAGGTGAGCATGAGTCCTAGATTTGAAACTAGACAGCTCCAAGTGGACCAATAGCAAAAATATTCAGTGCATTCTCACAGCCTGAAGACAGGGGTTTCAGACTGGAAACTAGAAAAGTGAGGACACCTATGTGCAAACTGAGCAAAGGAAGTGGGATGGAAAAGATTCCTGGTAGGTGGTCCAGAATTAAATGGTGCTCAAAGTGCTTTAAGAACACCTTATAGGAGGAAAGTAGAATGATTCTCTTTTCCACAGAAACTTCGATAGAACCTAATTATCATGGAGGAATTTTAGGCAGGATATGAAAAACTAGATAATGGTGAAATGTGAGAGAGAAAAGAATGAAAGCCTGAATACTGTGGCTGTGGGCCAAGGTTTGGAGGAGATCCAGTCTCCCTGCCATGTGGCCCTTCATGTAGACTTAGAGAGATGAGGATGGCAGGTGAGTTTGGAGGGTTCCTAAGGCCATTAAAAATGCTACCTTTCCCCCACCAAATCATCTGAGTTGCTCTCCATCCTCCCCTAGAGTTGACAGGATCGGGCTTTGTGATGTGAAGGCCCACTCAGGGCCACCATTGGCTGGGGAAATGAGTTGCTGACCTCATAAAGCATAAGGCTGTGGCCCCCTGGGAGGGGTATGCATAGGGCTGCTCAGGGGCTCTGGAGCAGACCACTGCGAGTCTTCAAAATGACTAAGGTGACTGGGAAGCCACAAGGCTCTAGAGAAGTTGTGGAACAGCAGACTCTAGATACCCAGGAGGAAAAGATGAAAAGCTCCTGTCAACAGATGTCCAAAGAAGTGTCCAGGTGAGCTGAACCCATGCAAGGTCCCTTTGCCCATTGAGACCGCCCCATAAGACCCCTCCCCTTGTCCTTGCCAGGCCCTTACCCCTTCTCCTCCCACACCCCTTCTCCTGAAGCCATTGTTCCCATCCATCTTCGCCCTCTTCCCCAAACAAACCGCCACTCTGTACTCCCTTTTTTTGTTTTCTCCAGGTGGCCAGGGTAACCATGAGGGTGAATAAGCCATCTGGTCCTGAGCTTATTTTTTCTTGTGGTTGGAAGCTTTTTGATTGCAGTTTTGCCTTCTATGTTCGTGATGGGTCTGTTGAGATTATCTATTTCTTCCTGGTTCAGTTTTGGAAGGTTATACTTTTCTGAGTATTTGTCCATTTCTTCTAAGTTGTCCATTTTATTGTCATATAGCTGCTGATAGTAGTCTCAGGATCTTTTCTATTTCTGTGTTGTCTGTTGTGATTTTTCCATTTTCATTTTAATTTGTTGAATTGATTCTTCTCCCTTTCTTTCTTGATGAATCTGGCTAATGGCTTGTCTTTTTTTTTTTCTTTTTTAATCTTCTTAAAGAACTGTCTTCCTTTCGCTGATGTTTGTAACAGTTTCCTTTCTTTTTCACTTATTTCTTCCCTAATTTTTATGATTTCTTTCCTTCTGCTAACCCCGGGGTTCTTCATTTCTTCTTTTTCTCATTGCTTTAGCTGGGACGTTAGGTCATTTATTTGAGGTTTCTCTTGTTTCTTCAGATAAGCTTGTATTTTTATGAATCTTCCCCTTAGCACTGCTTTCTGAATCCCATTGGTTTTCATTTCATTTTCATTCATATCGTGTTTTCATTTTTGTTTGTATCTATGCATATTTTCATTTCTTTTCTGATTTCTTCTGTTATATGTTGGTTATTCAGAAGTGTGTTGTTCAGCCTCCATATGCTTGTATTTTTAATAGTTTTATTTTTCCTGCTGTTGTAGGTTGTTTAGTCGCTCAGTCGTTTCCGACTCTTGTGGCCCCGTGGACTGTAGCCTGCCAAACTCCTCTGTCCCTGGAACTCTCCAGGCCAGAATACTGGAGTTGGTTGCCATTTCCTTCTCCAGAGAATTTTCCCAACTCAGGAATCGAACCTGGGTCTGCTGCATTGCAGGCAGATTCTTTGCTGACTCAGCTACAACATCTAATCTTACTGCATTGTGATCAGAAATGATGCTTGAAATGATTTCATTTTTGTTTTCTTTTTCTAATTTACCAGGGCTAGATTTATGCGATCTATCCTGGAAATGTGCCATGTGCACTTGAGAAAAAGGTGAGATTCATTGTTTTGGGGTGAAGTGTCCTATAGATATCAATTAGGTCTAACCGGTCCATTGTATCATTTGAAGTTTGTGTTTCCTTGCTGATTTTCTGCTCGGTTGATCTATACATACATGTAACTGGGATATGAAAGTCTCCGACTATTACTACATTACTTTTAATTTCCCCTTTCAAATTTGTTAGCATTTGCCTTACGTACTGCGGTACTCCTATGTTGGGTACATAGGTATTTATAGAAGAAAAGGAGAGAGATTAACATCTGAATGCAGAGTTCCAAAGAATAGCAAGAAGAGATAAGAAAGCCTTCTTCAGCGGTCAATGCAAAGAAATAGAGGAAAACAACAGAATAGGAAAGACTAGGGAATCTCTTCAAGAAAATCAGAGATACCAAAGGAACCTTTCATGCAAACCTTGGCTCGATAAAGGACAGAAATGGTATGGACCTAACAGAAGCAGAAGATATTAAGAAGAGATGGCAAGAATACACAGAAGAACTGTACAAAAAAGATCTTCATGACCCAGTTAATCGTGATGGTGTGTTCACTGACCTAGAGCCAGACATCCTGGAACGTGAAGTCAAGTGGGCCTTAGAAAGCAGCACTACGAACAAAAATAGTGGAGGTGATGGAATTCCAGTTGAGCTATTCCAAATCCTGAAAGACGATGCTGTGAAAGTGCTGCACTCAATATGCCAGCAAATTTGGAAAACTCAGCAGTGGCCACAGGACTGGAAAAGGTGAGTTTTCATTCCAATCCCAAAGAAAGGCAATGCCAAAGAATGCTCAAACTACCACACATTTGCACTCATCTCACACACTAGTAAAGTAATGCTCAAAATTCTCCAAGCCAGGCTTCAGTAATATGGGAACCGTGAACTTCCTGCTGTTCAAGCTGGTTTTAGAAAAGGCAGAGGAACCAGAGATCAGATTGCCAACATCCACTGGATCATGGAAAAAGCAAGAGTGTTCCAGAAAAGCATCTATTTCTGCTTCATTGACTATGCCAAAGCCTTTGCCTGTGTGGATCCCAATAAACTGTGGAAACTTCTGAAAGAGATGGGAATACCAGACCACCTGATCTGCCTCTTGAGAAATTTGTATGCAGGTCAGGAAGCAACAGTTAGAACTGGACATGGAACAACAGACTGGTTCCATATAGGAAAAGGAGTCCGTCAAGGCTGTATATTGTCAACCTGTTTATTTAACTTACATGCAGAGTACATCATGAGAAACGCTAGGCTGGAAGAAATACAAGCTGGAATCAAGATTGCCGGGAGAAATATCAATAACCTCAGATATGCAGATGACACCACCCTTATCGCAGAAAGTGAAGAGGAGCTAAAAAGCCTCTTGATGAAGGTGAAAGTGGAGAGTGAAAAAGTTGGCTTAAAGCTCAACATTCAGAAATCGAAGATCATGGCATCTGGTCCCATCACTTCATGGGAAATAGATGGGGTGACAGTGGAAACAGTGTCAGACTTTATTTTTCTGGGCTCCAAAATCACTGCAGATGGTGACTGCAGTCATGCAATTAAAAGACGCTTACTCCTTGGAAGGAAAGTTATAACTAACCTAGATAGCATATTCAAAAACAGAGACATTCCTTTACCAACAAAGGTGCATCTAGTCAAGGCTATGGTTTTTCCTATGGTCATATATGGATGTGAGAGTTGGACTGTGAAGAATGCTGAGCGCCTAAGGATTGATGCTTTTGAACTGTGGTGTTGGAGAAGACTCTTGAGAGTCCCTTGGACTGCAAGGAGATCCAAGCTGTCCATTCTGAAGGAGATGAGCCCTGGGATTTCTTTGGAAGAATGATGTTAAAGCTGAAACTCCAGTACTTTGGCCACCTCTTGAGAAGGATTGACTCATTGAAAAAGTCTCTGATGCTGGAAGGGATTGGGCGCAAGAGGAGAAGGGGACGACACAGGATGAGATGGCTGGATGGCTTCACTGACTCGATGAACGTGAGTCTCAGTGACTTCCGGGAGTTGGTGATCTACAGGGAGGCCTGGCGTGCTGCGATTCCTGGGGTTGCGAAGAGTCAGAAACAACTGAGCGACTGATCTGATCTGATCTGATATCTTCTTCTTGTATTGATGCTTTGATCATTATGTAGTGGCCTTCACCTTCTCATTTCACAGGCTTTATTTCAGTCTATTTTATCTGATATGAATATGGCTACTCCTGCATTCTTTCGGTCTCCACTTGCATGAAATACCTTTTCCCAGCACTCCACATTCAAGCTATATGTGTACCTTGGCTTCAGGTGGTTCTCTTGTAGAGAGCATATAAAGGAGTCTGGTTTGGTAACCATTTTACAATACTTCCTTTGTCACCTATCTATCCATTTGTCCATCCCTCTTTCCAACGCACAGTCGATCTTTTTCCTTGTTGCTTTTGTTTTAAATTGCAGACATCAGTATGTGTCTCCTTAGATATTTCAGCAAGCCTGCCATTAAGTAGTGAGCCGAATTTGTTTACAGCAATTTTCTTTGGATACTAATTTTAGATACAATGATATATAGCAATATTTTCTTTTCACAGTCACGTTACTTTTTAACTGAAGTATAGTTGATTTACAACATTGTGTGAATGTCTGTTTTACAGAAAAGTGATTCAGTTATGCACATATATACGTGTAAATGCATTGTGTGTACACACACACACACACACACACACACACACATATATATATATACACATTCTTTTATTTAATCTTTAT
The DNA here is from genome assembly GCF_002263795.3 of Bos taurus. Taxonomy (NCBI): domain Eukaryota; kingdom Metazoa; phylum Chordata; class Mammalia; order Artiodactyla; family Bovidae; genus Bos; species Bos taurus. Next base: position 29,452,456 of record NC_082638.1, read on the forward strand.
GTATGTATGCATTTATTTATTTATTTAATTTTTTTTACTACACTGTAGTGCGTGTGATTAGTTCTATAACCAGGATTTGAACATGTATCCACTGCAGTGCAAGTGTGGAATCTTTACTGCTGGACTGCCAGGGTTCCCCCATATATATTTGTTTTCATTATAAGTTATCATGGGGTACTGAATATATTTCTCTGTGTTCTACAGTAGAAACTTGTCAATCCATTCCATGTACTCTAGTTTATATCTCCTCCCCCCAATCTCTTAGTCCATTGCTCCCCCAATTCTCTCTGCCTTGGAAGCCTCAAGTCTGTTATATATGTCCATGAGCTTGCATCTGTTGCATACACATGTTCATTTGTGTCAAATCTTAGATTCTACATTTGAATGATATAGTTTGGTATTTGTCTTTCTCTGTGTGCCTTATTTCATTTAGTATGATTATCTCTCGGGCCATGCATGTTGACTCAAATGGCCTTATTTTTGTAGTTGTACATTTTCTTGTATCCTTCTAACTATACATAGAATTATTCATCTGTGATTAATTTCCTGTATATATTTTTTAAATGAGTGTAGTACACCACTCTTGGTATAGTACATCCATTTTGAGTCTGTATTAGGATTTTATATGGATATGTCAGTCACTTCAATTCAATTGCTCAGTTGTGTCCGATGGTTTGGAACCCCATGGACTGTAGCATGCCCCGCTTTCCCTGTCAATCACTAACTCCAGGAGCTTGTGTCTCCTTCCTTCTCAGCTTTATTATAGTTCGTATTTCTTGTTTGACGAATCTGTACAGAGTTTCCTTTGTTGTGGCTGTACTGATTCTCGCCCCCTTACATCGATACACAGAGGCAGTCAGCAGTGTTTATTTTCTCTGACCTGCTCTCAGAAGTGTGTACGACATCACTCTTGCTAAGTCGGTCCCTGTAGATTATGTATGTGACAGGTATTTGTGGGAATCCATGAATTTCAGCCTACCAATATAAGCCTTCCAGGGAGTTCCATTTTACCTCGGTTGGGGTACTCACTACCAGCAATATTGTCTGTCCTACGTGAAACGTAAATTCTGTAACACAACTCTCATCTGCCCTTCTTCAGTGACTCTGATTATCACAATTGTCTGTACCTCTGACAAGGTCATTCTTTCCTTGTTTCAATGCTTGAGTCATATTCCGTCATGAACCCCTACCCCATTCCTTTATCTGTTCATCTCTCTGTCCCTGTGTACTTCCTTTAATTTCATCTCTGGGCATTGGGAATCCTGCTGCAGTGCATGCTCTTGGGCATGTGGTTTTCAAAGTCTGTGTATTTCTGAAGTATCATAGGAGTGGAGAAGCCCTGTCATATTTTCTTTTTTTTTTTTTATAAAGCCACGTGGACAGTGATTCTTATACTGGCTCCTCCCGCTGATATACCCTCACTACTATAAAAGGATCCCGCTGACTAATGTTAATCTACCATTTCTGGCCTGGTCTGTTTTCCACGGTGGCCTTTTTCACTGGTCAGAGTTGATATCTTGTGGCAGTTTGTATCTCTGATAAGAAACCTTGTGGAGTACTATTCATGGGCGTTTTGCTTTTAGAAAGCACTTTGAGTTGTATTTTCCTGTTGATACTTTCTTCCTGAGAGTGTTCCAGTTGTGTGTGTGTGTGTGTGTTTATTTATTTAATTTTGGGTGTGTGACCTTGACATGTTCAAGGGTGGGTGTCCTGTCGAGTCCAGAGGCCTTGTGAATATCAGATGTCCATCAGCGATAGTTTTGATGCTGCAGTTGCAGAGAAAATCTTCCATGCTGAAGGGTTTCTTTATTCTGTCCTATTTTAGGATGGTCTGTGCCGCCTGAGAGTTTTACTCAGGCCTGGTTGTATATTAAAGTAGAAAGAGCCAGAGGATGCCGGCAAACCTGGTGACTGCTCACACTTGGTGACTGCTCACACTTGGATTTTATTTTAAGTAAAAGTCAATCCTTGATTGACAAGGACACGTTTGTTTTACTTGTACAGATTCTTGTTCCATGGGACTGAGAATACTAGATATTCAGCTGTGCTTGTTTTCACCTACATGTTATTAGAACGAGTCTCATCTACCACTCTTGCTGAACTAGGTTTGCATGGATTCTGTATGTTATATGTATCTCTGGGAAGAAATTAGTACCAATTTCCAGATGTATCCCTTCCATGCAACCAGGGTCCTCTGCTACCCATAAATTTCATGCCAGCTTGGATGCTCACATCACCTTTGTGTGGGTGCTAACTGCTCTGGATTTTTGTATAGCAATTGTCCGTTGCATCCCATAATGTTTCTTGAGTCGACTCTCCTTCACTCAGTGTGATGATCTCTGGGTTGATCTCTCTCTCTGAAGACGGCCTATGTTCATATTTCAATGCTTGATTCAAAAATCATTCTAGACCTGTATCATGTTTGTTTATCCATTGCTCTCTCCAGGTATGCTAACTTTGCTTTCATCTCTTCAATGTTCTGAATGGTGCCACGGGAGGTTTGGGGTGTGTTGTGTGCAAAATCTCTTCATTTCTGAAATATTCCAGGAGAGGATCTGATTAATCAAACTGTCTCTACCTCTTTATTTATTTATTTATTTCTCTCTCATGGGAGTGCACTTTTCTAGTCATGCTCATATGACTCTTACCAAGTCTATCCCACCAGTACTCTAAACTGTCCACTGTAGTAATGTTACTCTACCATTGATACCATGTCCAGCTTTTGACACATGGTCTTGTTCCATGCTCATGCAGAGGTGATAATGTCCTCACAACTTCGATGTTTATGTCTCTTAGAATTCAACCCAATGTGCAAATTGCCATGTGCTTTCTTAGATAAACATGGAATTGTGTTTACCTGTTCACATGCTCTTCCTGTTAGCTTCTCCTGTGTTTACGTTATTTTTCCCCTTAGGTGAGCTCTGGTAATTTGTCATGGGTGGGTATCAGTTGGAGCTCAGCACCCTTGTGAATAGTGTGTCCATCAGCAAGCATTTTAAGGTTACTGTTAGAAAAAAATGTCCACAAGACGCCAGCATTTCTTCATGCCCTGCTCTTGTTGCTCTGGTAACAGAAGCCTCTGTGGTTATCCCAGACCTGCTTGTAAATGAGAGTAAAATAAGAAAGAGGAAGCCACCCAAAGCTTTTGTCTCTTGAGCCTTTAAGATTTTTTACTATAAGTAAAGTTTTATTTCTTACTTAAGACTATTTACTCCATTGTAATTATTGCAGGTAAACAGTTTCTCCTTCCCTTCCACAGACAACTGGAGGTATTCTGCTGCAGTTATTGTCACCTATTTTTTTCAGAATCTGAAAAAATCAACAGAATCTGTTGAGGACATGTCTCTTGATACAGGAGGTCTGTGTGGATTATGAATTGCATAGGTATTCAGGGGAATAAGTCTATTGCAGCCTTCACCTTTCAGCTTCTTACGCATTGACACCATTTGCTAACTGTAAGTTTCTTACCAGGAGTGTAAGTACATTTCACTTTTGTTTGGATACCAATGTTAACCTACATTTGTCAGGGGCTTGAACAAGAGAAGGACCCAGCCTGGTTCATGGCAGGGACAGAGATGCTGACTCAGGAGTATTTGTTGGGGGTTTGAACAAAGGCAGAACTCACCCTGGTTCAGTGCAGGGACCGAATTGCAGGATCAGGAGTGTTTCTCTGGGCTTAAACATTGGGAGCACCCAGCCTGCTTTTGTGCAGGGATCCTTATGTGGGTTCAGGATTATGTGTTGGGAGACTAACGAGGGCAGAACCTAGATTCGTTCAGTGCAGTGACAGAGAGGTGTGATCAGGAGTATTTTCAGCAGCCCTGCTAAAAGGCAGAAACCATCGTAGTTCAGTGCAGGGACCGAGCTGTTGGCTCAGATTATTAGTCAGGGTCTTGAACAAGGATAGGACCGAGGCTAGCTCAGTGCAGAGACCGAGATGCAGGCTCAGGAGTGTTTTGTTGGGGTTTTGAAAATGGAGGGCCCAGCCAATTTAGTGCAGAGACCGAGAGGCGGGCTCAGGAATATTTGTTGGGGACTTGAACATGGAAAGAACGCAGCCTGCTTCAGGGCAGGGACCAAGATTTTAGCTGAGGAGTATGTGTTGGGGGATCTAACAAGGGCAGGACCTACACTCGTTCAGGTCAATGACCGAGATGTAGGTTCAGGAGCATTTGCCAGTGGCTTGATCTCATGCTTGACGCCGCCTAGTTCAGTGCAGGTAATGAGATGTGGGCTCAGGAGTGTTTCCCGCAGCTTGAATATGGGAAGGACCCAGCCTTCTTCAAAGCAGGGACCAAGACGTGGGCTCAGGAGTCTGTGTTGGGGTATATAACAAGGGCAGGACCTAGACTTCTTCAGTGAAGTGACCTAGAGGTGGGCTCAGGAGCATTTTGCGGAGGCTTGAGTAAATGCTGGACCCAGCTAGTTCAGTACAGGGAATGAGATGTGGACTCAGGAGTGTTTCCGCGGCTTGAACATGGGAAGAACCCGGCCTTTTTCCAAACAGTGACCAAGATATGGGCTCATGAGTGTTTGTCGGGGTCTTCAACTAGGGCAAAACCCAGCCAAGTTCAGTGCAGGGGCTGATATGTAGGCTCAGGAGTGTTTGTCGGGGCTTGAACAAGAGCAGAAAGCATCTGCTTCAGGTCAGGGACTAACCTGTGGGTTCAGGATTATTTGTTGGGTGATCTAACAATGGCAGGACCTAGACTCATTCAGTGCAGTGACCAAGAGGTGGACTCAGGAGCATTTTCCAGGGGCTTGAGCAAATGCTGGACCCAGCTAGTTCAGTGCACATAACGAGATGAGGGCTCAGAAGTGTTTGTCCGGGCTTGAACAAGGGCAGGGCCCAGTGTAGTTCAATGTAGTTCCCTGCACTGAACAAGGATGAGTCTTGACCTTGTTCAAACCCCCAACAAATACTCCTGAGTCAGCATCTCTGTCCCTGCCATGAACCAGGCTGGGTCCTTCTCTTGTTCAAGCCCCTGACAAATGTAGGTTAACATTGGTATCCAAACAAAAGTGAAATGTACTTACACTCCTGGTAAGAAACTTACAGTTAGCAAATGGTGTCAATGCGTAAGAAGCTGAAAGGTGAAGGCTGCAATAGACTTATTCCCCTGAATACCTATGCAATTCATAATCCACACAGACCTCCTGTATCAAGAGACATGTCCTCAACAGATTCTGTTGATTTTTTCAGATTCTGAAAAAAATAGGTGACAATAACTGCAGCAGAATACCTCCAGTTGTCTGTGGAAGGGAAGGAGAAACTGTTTACCTGCAATAATTACAATGGAGTAAATAGTCTTAAGTAAGAAATAAAACTTTACTTATAGTAAAAAATCTTAAAGGCTCAAGAGACAAAAGCTTTGGGTGGCTTCCTCTTTCTTATTTTACTCTCATTTACAAGCAGGTCTGGGATAACCACAGAGGCTTCTGTTACCAGAGCAACAAGAGCAGGGCATGAAGAAATGCTGGCGTCTTGTGGACATTTTTTTCTAACAGTAACCTTAAAATGCTTGCTGATGGACACACTATTCACAAGGGTGCTGAGCTCCAACTGATACCCACCCATGACAAATTACCAGAGCTCACCTAAGGGGAAAAATAACGTAAACACAGGAGAAGCTAACAGGAAGAGCATGTGAACAGGTAAACACAATTCCATGTTTATCTAAGAAAGCACATGGCAATTTGCACATTGGGTTGAATTCTAAGAGACATAAACATCGAAGTTGTGAGGACATTATCACCTCTGCATGAGCATGGAACAAGACCATGTGTCAAAAGCTGGACATGGTATCAATGGTAGAGTAACATTACTACAGTGGACAGTTTAGAGTACTGGTGGGATAGACTTGGTAAGAGTCATATGAGCATGACTAGAAAAGTGCACTCCCATGAGAGAGAAATAAATAAATAAATAAAGAGGTAGAGACAGTTTGATTAATCAGATCCTCTCCTGGAATATTTCAGAAATGAAGAGATTTTGCACACAACACACCCCAAACCTCCCGTGGCACCATTCAGAACATTGAAGAGATGAAAGCAAAGTTAGCATACCTGGAGAGAGCAATGGATAAACAAACATGATACAGGTCTAGAATGATTTTTGAATCAAGCATTGAAATATGAACATAGGCCGTCTTCAGAGAGAGAGATCAACCCAGAGATCATCACACTGAGTGAAGGAGAGTCGACTCAAGAAACATTATGGGATGCAACGGACAATTGCTATACAAAAATCCAGAGCAGTTAGCACCCACACAAAGGTGATGTGAGCATCCAAGCTGGCATGAAATTTATGGGTAGCAGAGGACCCTGGTTGCATGGAAGGGATACATCTGGAAATTGGTACTAATTTCTTCCCAGAGATACATATAACATACAGAATCCATGCAAACCTAGTTCAGCAAGAGTGGTAGATGAGACTCGTTCTAATAACATGTAGGTGAAAACAAGCACAGCTGAATATCTAGTATTCTCAGTCCCATGGAACAAGAATCTGTACAAGTAAAACAAACGTGTCCTTGTCAATCAAGGATTGACTTTTACTTAAAATAAAATCCAAGTGTGAGCAGTCACCAAGTGTGAGCAGTCACCAGGTTTGCCGGCATCCTCTGGCTCTTTCTACTTTAATATACAACCAGGCCTGAGTAAAACTCTCAGGCGGCACAGACCATCCTAAAATAGGACAGAATAAAGAAACCCTTCAGCATGGAAGATTTTCTCTGCAACTGCAGCATCAAAACTATCGCTGATGGACATCTGATATTCACAAGGCCTCTGGACTCGACAGGACACCCACCCTTGAACATGTCAAGGTCACACACCCAAAATTAAATAAATAAACACACACACACACACACAACTGGAACACTCTCAGGAAGAAAGTATCAACAGGAAAATACAACTCAAAGTGCTTTCTAAAAGCAAAACGCCCATGAATAGTACTCCACAAGGTTTCTTATCAGAGATACAAACTGCCACAAGATATCAACTCTGACCAGTGAAAAAGGCCACCGTGGAAAACAGACCAGGCCAGAAATGGTAGATTAACATTAGTCAGCGGGATCCTTTTATAGTAGTGAGGGTATATCAGCGGGAGGAGCCAGTATAAGAATCACTGTCCACGTGGCTTTATAAAAAAAAAAAAAGAAAATATGACAGGGCTTCTCCACTCCTATGATACTTCAGAAATACACAGACTTTGAAAACCACATGCCCAAGAGCATGCACTGCAGCAGGATTCCCAATGCCCAGAGATGAAATTAAAGGAAGTACACAGGGACAGAGAGATGAACAGATAAAGGAATGGGGTAGGGGTTCATGACGGAATATGACTCAAGCATTGAAACAAGGAAAGAATGACCTTGTCAGAGGTACAGACAATTGTGATAATCAGAGTCACTGAAGAAGGGCAGATGAGAGTTGTGTTACAGAATTTACGTTTCACGTAGGACAGACAATATTGCTGGTAGTGAGTACCCCAACCGAGGTAAAATGGAACTCCCTGGAAGGCTTATATTGGTAGGCTGAAATTCATGGATTCCCACAAATACCTGTCACATACATAATCTACAGGGACCGACTTAGCAAGAGTGATGTCGTACACACTTCTGAGAGCAGGTCAGAGAAAATAAACACTGCTGACTGCCTCTGTGTATCGATGTAAGGGGGCGAGAATCAGTACAGCCACAACAAAGGAAACTCTGTACAGATTCGTCAAACAAGAAATACGAACTATAATAAAGCTGAGAAGGAAGGAGACACAAGCTCCTGGAGTTAGTGATTGACAGGGAAAGCGGGGCATGCTACAGTCCATGGGGTTCCAAACCATCGGACACAACTGAGCAATTGAATTGAAGTGACTGACATATCCATATAAAATCCTAATACAGACTCAAAATGGATGTACTATACCAAGAGTGGTGTACTACACTCATTTAAAAAATATATACAGGAAATTAATCACAGATGAATAATTCTATGTATAGTTAGAAGGATACAAGAAAATGTACAACTACAAAAATAAGGCCATTTGAGTCAACATGCATGGCCCGAGAGATAATCATACTAAATGAAATAAGGCACACAGAGAAAGACAAATACCAAACTATATCATTCAAATGTAGAATCTAAGATTTGACACAAATGAACATGTGTATGCAACAGATGCAAGCTCATGGACATATATAACAGACTTGAGGCTTCCAAGGCAGAGAGAATTGGGGGAGCAATGGACTAAGAGATTGGGGGGAGGAGATATAAACTAGAGTACATGGAATGGATTGACAAGTTTCTACTGTAGAACACAGAGAAATATATTCAGTACCCCATGATAACTTATAATGAAAACAAATATATATGGGGGAACCCTGGCAGTCCAGCAGTAAAGATTCCACACTTGCACTGCAGTGGATACATGTTCAAATCCTGGTTATAGAACTAATCACACGCACTACAGTGTAGTAAAAAAAATTAAATAAATAAATAAATGCATACATACATAAAGATTAAATAAAAGAATGTGTATATATATATATGTGTGTGTGTGTGTGTGTGTGTGTGTGTGTACACACAATGCATTTACACGTATATATGTGCATAACTGAATCACTTTTCTGTAAAACAGACATTCACACAATGTTGTAAATCAACTATACTTCAGTTAAAAAGTAACGTGACTGTGAAAAGAAAATATTGCTATATATCATTGTATCTAAAATTAGTATCCAAAGAAAATTGCTGTAAACAAATTCGGCTCACTACTTAATGGCAGGCTTGCTGAAATATCTAAGGAGACACATACTGATGTCTGCAATTTAAAACAAAAGCAACAAGGAAAAAGATCGACTGTGCGTTGGAAAGAGGGATGGACAAATGGATAGATAGGTGACAAAGGAAGTATTGTAAAATGGTTACCAAACCAGACTCCTTTATATGCTCTCTACAAGAGAACCACCTGAAGCCAAGGTACACATATAGCTTGAATGTGGAGTGCTGGGAAAAGGTATTTCATGCAAGTGGAGACCGAAAGAATGCAGGAGTAGCCATATTCATATCAGATAAAATAGACTGAAATAAAGCCTGTGAAATGAGAAGGTGAAGGCCACTACATAATGATCAAAGCATCAATACAAGAAGAAGATATCAGATCAGATCAGATCAGTCGCTCAGTTGTTTCTGACTCTTCGCAACCCCAGGAATCGCAGCACGCCAGGCCTCCCTGTAGATCACCAACTCCCGGAAGTCACTGAGACTCACGTTCATCGAGTCAGTGAAGCCATCCAGCCATCTCATCCTGTGTCGTCCCCTTCTCCTCTTGCGCCCAATCCCTTCCAGCATCAGAGACTTTTTCAATGAGTCAATCCTTCTCAAGAGGTGGCCAAAGTACTGGAGTTTCAGCTTTAACATCATTCTTCCAAAGAAATCCCAGGGCTCATCTCCTTCAGAATGGACAGCTTGGATCTCCTTGCAGTCCAAGGGACTCTCAAGAGTCTTCTCCAACACCACAGTTCAAAAGCATCAATCCTTAGGCGCTCAGCATTCTTCACAGTCCAACTCTCACATCCATATATGACCATAGGAAAAACCATAGCCTTGACTAGATGCACCTTTGTTGGTAAAGGAATGTCTCTGTTTTTGAATATGCTATCTAGGTTAGTTATAACTTTCCTTCCAAGGAGTAAGCGTCTTTTAATTGCATGACTGCAGTCACCATCTGCAGTGATTTTGGAGCCCAGAAAAATAAAGTCTGACACTGTTTCCACTGTCACCCCATCTATTTCCCATGAAGTGATGGGACCAGATGCCATGATCTTCGATTTCTGAATGTTGAGCTTTAAGCCAACTTTTTCACTCTCCACTTTCACCTTCATCAAGAGGCTTTTTAGCTCCTCTTCACTTTCTGCGATAAGGGTGGTGTCATCTGCATATCTGAGGTTATTGATATTTCTCCCGGCAATCTTGATTCCAGCTTGTATTTCTTCCAGCCTAGCGTTTCTCATGATGTACTCTGCATGTAAGTTAAATAAACAGGTTGACAATATACAGCCTTGACGGACTCCTTTTCCTATATGGAACCAGTCTGTTGTTCCATGTCCAGTTCTAACTGTTGCTTCCTGACCTGCATACAAATTTCTCAAGAGGCAGATCAGGTGGTCTGGTATTCCCATCTCTTTCAGAAGTTTCCACAGTTTATTGGGATCCACACAGGCAAAGGCTTTGGCATAGTCAATGAAGCAGAAATAGATGCTTTTCTGGAACACTCTTGCTTTTTCCATGATCCAGTGGATGTTGGCAATCTGATCTCTGGTTCCTCTGCCTTTTCTAAAACCAGCTTGAACAGCAGGAAGTTCACGGTTCCCATATTACTGAAGCCTGGCTTGGAGAATTTTGAGCATTACTTTACTAGTGTGTGAGATGAGTGCAAATGTGTGGTAGTTTGAGCATTCTTTGGCATTGCCTTTCTTTGGGATTGGAATGAAAACTCACCTTTTCCAGTCCTGTGGCCACTGCTGAGTTTTCCAAATTTGCTGGCATATTGAGTGCAGCACTTTCACAGCATCGTCTTTCAGGATTTGGAATAGCTCAACTGGAATTCCATCACCTCCACTATTTTTGTTCGTAGTGCTGCTTTCTAAGGCCCACTTGACTTCACGTTCCAGGATGTCTGGCTCTAGGTCAGTGAACACACCATCACGATTAACTGGGTCATGAAGATCTTTTTTGTACAGTTCTTCTGTGTATTCTTGCCATCTCTTCTTAATATCTTCTGCTTCTGTTAGGTCCATACCATTTCTGTCCTTTATCGAGCCAAGGTTTGCATGAAAGGTTCCTTTGGTATCTCTGATTTTCTTGAAGAGATTCCCTAGTCTTTCCTATTCTGTTGTTTTCCTCTATTTCTTTGCATTGACCGCTGAAGAAGGCTTTCTTATCTCTTCTTGCTATTCTTTGGAACTCTGCATTCAGATGTTAATCTCTCTCCTTTTCTTCTATAAATACCTATGTACCCAACATAGGAGTACCGCAGTACGTAAGGCAAATGCTAACAAATTTGAAAGGGGAAATTAAAAGTAATGTAGTAATAGTCGGAGACTTTCATATCCCAGTTACATGTATGTATAGATCAACCGAGCAGAAAATCAGCAAGGAAACACAAACTTCAAATGATACAATGGACCGGTTAGACCTAATTGATATCTATAGGACACTTCACCCCAAAACAATGAATCTCACCTTTTTCTCAAGTGCACATGGCACATTTCCAGGATAGATCGCATAAATCTAGCCCTGGTAAATTAGAAAAAGAAAACAAAAATGAAATCATTTCAAGCATCATTTCTGATCACAATGCAGTAAGATTAGATGTTGTAGCTGAGTCAGCAAAGAATCTGCCTGCAATGCAGCAGACCCAGGTTCGATTCCTGAGTTGGGAAAATTCTCTGGAGAAGGAAATGGCAACCAACTCCAGTATTCTGGCCTGGAGAGTTCCAGGGACAGAGGAGTTTGGCAGGCTACAGTCCACGGGGCCACAAGAGTCGGAAACGACTGAGCGACTAAACAACCTACAACAGCAGGAAAAATAAAACTATTAAAAATACAAGCATATGGAGGCTGAACAACACACTTCTGAATAACCAACATATAACAGAAGAAATCAGAAAAGAAATGAAAATATGCATAGATACAAACAAAAATGAAAACACGATATGAATGAAAATGAAATGAAAACCAATGGGATTCAGAAAGCAGTGCTAAGGGGAAGATTCATAAAAATACAAGCTTATCTGAAGAAACAAGAGAAACCTCAAATAAATGACCTAACGTCCCAGCTAAAGCAATGAGAAAAAGAAGAAATGAAGAACCCCGGGGTTAGCAGAAGGAAAGAAATCATAAAAATTAGGGAAGAAATAAGTGAAAAAGAAAGGAAACTGTTACAAACATCAGCGAAAGGAAGACAGTTCTTTAAGAAGATTAAAAAAGAAAAAAAAAAAAGACAAGCCATTAGCCAGATTCATCAAGAAAGAAAGGGAGAAGAATCAATTCAACAAATTAAAATGAAAATGGAAAAATCACAACAGACAACACAGAAATAGAAAAGATCCTGAGACTACTATCAGCAGCTATATGACAATAAAATGGACAACTTAGAAGAAATGGACAAATACTCAGAAAAGTATAACCTTCCAAAACTGAACCAGGAAGAAATAGATAATCTCAACAGACCCATCACGAACATAGAAGGCAAAACTGCAATCAAAAAGCTTCCAACCACAAGAAAAAATAAGCTCAGGACCAGATGGCTTATTCACCCTCATGGTTACCCTGGCCACCTGGAGAAAACAAAAAAAGGGAGTACAGAGTGGCGGTTTGTTTGGGGAAGAGGGCGAAGATGGATGGGAACAATGGCTTCAGGAGAAGGGGTGTGGGAGGAGAAGGGGTAAGGGCCTGGCAAGGACAAGGGGAGGGGTCTTATGGGGCGGTCTCAATGGGCAAAGGGACCTTGCATGGGTTCAGCTCACCTGGACACTTCTTTGGACATCTGTTGACAGGAGCTTTTCATCTTTTCCTCCTGGGTATCTAGAGTCTGCTGTTCCACAACTTCTCTAGAGCCTTGTGGCTTCCCAGTCACCTTAGTCATTTTGAAGACTCGCAGTGGTCTGCTCCAGAGCCCCTGAGCAGCCCTATGCATACCCCTCCCAGGGGGCCACAGCCTTATGCTTTATGAGGTCAGCAACTCATTTCCCCAGCCAATGGTGGCCCTGAGTGGGCCTTCACATCACAAAGCCCGATCCTGTCAACTCTAGGGGAGGATGGAGAGCAACTCAGATGATTTGGTGGGGGAAAGGTAGCATTTTTAATGGCCTTAGGAACCCTCCAAACTCACCTGCCATCCTCATCTCTCTAAGTCTACATGAAGGGCCACATGGCAGGGAGACTGGATCTCCTCCAAACCTTGGCCCACAGCCACAGTATTCAGGCTTTCATTCTTTTCTCTCTCACATTTCACCATTATCTAGTTTTTCATATCCTGCCTAAAATTCCTCCATGATAATTAGGTTCTATCGAAGTTTCTGTGGAAAAGAGAATCATTCTACTTTCCTCCTATAAGGTGTTCTTAAAGCACTTTGAGCACCATTTAATTCTGGACCACCTACCAGGAATCTTTTCCATCCCACTTCCTTTGCTCAGTTTGCACATAGGTGTCCTCACTTTTCTAGTTTCCAGTCTGAAACCCCTGTCTTCAGGCTGTGAGAATGCACTGAATATTTTTGCTATTGGTCCACTTGGAGCTGTCTAGTTTCAAATCTAGGACTCATGCTCACCTCGTTAGGTGTAATACCCAAGTTTGGGTTTCTACAGGGTGATGGGGATGAGGCATCCCAAGAAAGAAATGACGACCTTTGAGTGATTAGTATTCCCCCGAAGGGGCGGTGCTTGCTCAGATTGTGTGAGCCTCATCTGGAAAGGGCTTTCTCAACATGTGCCCTTACAAATCTCTTTTCTCATCTTGTTTTCCAGCTGGTACCTCCATTGCTGCTTACGTCACCATTGAGACCATGCTGGAATTCATTTCCATGAAGAGCTACGACAAGATTCCAGCTTCCTGGAAGGAACACTGTGTAATCATGTATCCCCGTCTGGTTCCCAAGGTCTCTCACTGAGGTGCTTGCCTCTGGAGGAAAGGGGAATGAGGTGTCGGCTTCATCTCAGTCCTTGTGTTCCTAATTGACAAGCAGGGTCAGCCAGCCTGAGGTGTGCCCTGGGGTACACAGTTTTTTGTCTTAGTGGGACTTCCTGGGTTTCCTGTGAAGTGCTCACTTCCTGGTGTACACTGGTTCCTTATTCACCCTGGATGCATGACACTGCTTAAAATTTTAAGAGGTAGGAAAAAAAAAAAAAAAAAGCACCATAAACAAACCCAAAAGATGGCTGTTAAAATTTTATAACAAAGAACCTAAAGAATGATAGAAAAATGTGAAAAACACACGAGCCCACAGTTTCTAAGAAAGATGTACTACTGGACATTCACTTCATTCAGAGATGTTTAAAAGACATGAGCAGCCATTTGACAAGAAAGATATGGGACTATACACTAACCACATTAAAAAGATATTTAATCTCACTAAGGTAAGAAAAAATCATATTAAATTTCCCTTGAGAAATCAAACTGACCCAGAAGCGGCATAGATTTAAGACATTGCCGACAGAGACATTAGAATATTGGAATGACTGTGTTTTTTGCATTTTGTAAAATTAAGTAGAGACATGCAAATAATAAAGTAGACCAATTCCATCTTGTAGATAGGAAAACTGTAACGTCAGATGGCAAACACAGTCGATAGAATAAATGACAGATTAGACAGGACAGCAGGAGAAAATTGTGCACTTGAAGACGTAGCAACAGAAAGTGTTCAGAGTGAAGCGCAGACCATGCCAATATGTACAAAGACAACGCAGCATAATCTATTACTTTTTGTCCCCTAAGAATGCAGGATTGGTTAAACATTTGAAAATCAATCAGTGTAATTCAAAGTACTAAAGGACAAAAAATAAAACACAGTAGGGTCATCTCGAAAAACGCTGAAAAATAATTTGATAAAGTCTGATATCTATTCCAGGGTTGGGACGATGCCCTGGCAGAGGGCACGGCAACCAACTTCAATATTCTTGCCTGGAGAATCCTCAACCAGAGGAACCATTTGGGTTTAAACTCCATGGGGTCGCAAAGAGCTGGGCAGATCTGAGTGACTGAACACATTCTGTATAAAAACTCTTAGCAAACTAGAAATAGAAAACTTCCTCAACCTGATGATGGTAATACACTGTATAACTAACATCATACTTTATGGTAAAACATCACACCAGGCTTCCCTGTCCCTGTCCATCACCAACTTCCAGAGCTTGCTAAAACTCATGTGCATTGAGGATGCCATCCAACTATCTCGTCTTCTATCGTCCCCTTCTCTTCTGGCCTTTGATCTTTTCCAGCATCAGGGTCTTTTCAAATGAGTTACTTCTTTGCATCAGGTTGCCAAAGTATTGGAGCTTCAGTCATCTCAATGTATGTTCAGGACTGATTTTCTTGGGATTGACTGCTTTGATATCCTCAAGAGTTTTCTCCAACACCACAGTTCCAAAGGATGAATTCTTAGGCACTCAGCTTTCCTTCTCCTCCAACTCTCACATCAGTACATGACTATTGCAAAAAGGATTGCTTTGACACATTGGTTGATTCTTGGTAAAATAATGTCTCTGCTTTTTAATGCTTTCTAAGTAAGTCATAGCGTGACTTCCAAGGAGCAAGCACCTTTGAATTTCATGGCTGCAATCAACATCTGTAGTGATTTGCCTCCCCAACTGCGAAAAACAGTCTGGCACTATTTCCATTGTTTCCTGATCTACTTGCCATGAAGGGATGTGCCTGGATGCCATGATATTAGTTTTCTGAATGTTGAGTTTTAAGCCAACTTTTTCACTCTCCTCTTTCACTTTCATCAAGAGGCTCTTTAGGTCCTCACTTTCTGCCATAAGGGTGGTGTTATCTGCATATATGGGATTACTGATATTTCTCTTGACAATCTTGATTCCAGCTTGTGCTTCATCCAGCCTGGCATTTAGCATGATGTCCTTTGCTTGTAAGTTAAACAGCAGGGTGATGAAATACAGCCTTGCTATACTCCTTTCCCGACTTGCAACCAGTCTGCTGTTTCATGTCCAGTTCTAACTGATGCTTCTTGACCTGCACACAGATTTCTCAGGAGGCAAGTCAGGTGGCCTGGTACTCCCATCTCTTTTAGAATTTTCCACAGTTTATTTTGATCCACACACTCAGAGGTTTTGGCATAATGAATAAAGCAGAAATACATGTTTTTCCTGGAACTCTTGCTTTTTCCATGATCCAGTGGATGTTGGCAATTTGATCTCTGGTTCCTCTGCCTATTCTAAGTCCACTTTCAACACCTGGAAGTTCACAGTTCACATACTGTTGAAGCCTGGCTTGGAGAATTTTGAGCATTACTCTACTAGCACGTGAGATGAGTGCAACTGTGTGGTTGTTTGAGCATTCTTCGGCATTACCTTCCTTTGAGACTGGGATGAAAACTGACGTTTTCCAGTCCGGTGGCCACTGCCAAGCTTTGAAACTTTGCCGGCGTATTGCGTGGTACTTTCACAACATCGTCTTTTAGGATTTCAAATAGCTCAACTGGAATTCCATAACTTCCACTAGCTTTGCTTCCTAAGATCCACTTGGCTTCACATTCCAGGATGTCTGGCTCTAGGTGAGTGATCACACTATCCTGGTTATCTGCATCATGAAGATCTTTTTTGTATAATTCTTCTGTGCATTGTTGCCATCAATTCTTAATATCTTTTGCTTCTCTTATGTCCGTACCATTTCTGTCCATTATTGTGCCCGTCTTTACATGAAATGCTCCCTTAGTATCTCTAATTTCCTTGACGTGATCTCTAGTCTTTCCCATTCTATTGTTTTCCTCTGTTCTTTTTGTTGATTGCTGAGGAAGGCTTTCTTATCTCTACTTGCAATTCTTTGGAACTCTTCATTCAAATGGGTATATATTTCCCTCTCTCCTTTGTCTTTTGCTTCTTTTCGTTTCTCAGCTATTTGGAAGGCCTCCTCAGAGAACCATTTTGACTTTTGGCATTTGTGTTTCTTGGGTATGGTCTTGATCACTGCCTCCTGTACACTGTCACAAAACTCCATCGATAGTTCTTCAGGCATTCTGTCTATCTTGATTCTGTCTTGAATCTTCAATATTCTGTCTTGAATCTATTTGTCACTTCCACTGTATAAACATAAGGGATTTGATTTAGTTCATACCTGAATCATCTAGTCATTTTCGCTAGTTTCTTCAATTTAAGGTAAAATTCGGCAATAAAGTGTTCAGTGCATAGATGTTTACAACTGTTATGTCTCCCTCTTGGATTGATCCTTTTATCGTAGTGTAGTGTCTTTCCTTATTTTTTATAGTATTCTTATTTTAAGGCCTGTCTGATATCAGGATTAATATTCCAGCTTTCTTTTGCTTTCCATTTGCATAGAATGTATTTTTCCATCCTCTCAATTTCAGTCTATATGTGTCTTTGCATCTGAAGGTGGTTTCTGGTTGACAGCGTATATATATGGGTCATGTTTTTGTATCCATTCAATCAGTCTGTGTCTTTTGGTTGGAACATTTAATCTGTTTACATTTAAAGTAATTATCAACCTACCAAAAGTGTTTTTCAGAGAACTAGGGCAAATCATTGCACAGTTTGTATGAAGGGGGAAAAAAAAAAAACCTCGAATAGCCAAAGCAATCTTGAGAAAGAAGAATGGAACTGAAGGAATCAACCTGCATGACTGCAGACTATAGTACAAAGCTACAGTTATCAAGACAATATGTTACTGACACCAAGACAGAAATATAGACCAATGGAACAAAATAGAAAGCCCAGAGATAAATCCACGCACCTATGGTCACTTTATCTTTGACAAAGGACTCAGGAATATACAATGGAGAAAAGACCGATCTCTTTAACAAGTGGCACTGGAAAAGCTGGCCAACCACCTGTAAAATAATGACTCTAGAATACTTTCTAATGATACACAAAAATAAACTAAATATGGATTAAAGATCTAAATGAAAGACCAGAAACTGTAAAACTTCTAGAGGAAAATATAGACAGAACAGTCTCTGACATAAATCACAGCAGGACCTTCTATGACTCACCTCCCAGAGTAATGTAAATAAAAGCAAAAATAAACCAACGGAACGAATCAAATTTAAAAGCTCCTGAACAATGAAGGAAACAAGGAAGGTGAAAAGACAGTCATCAGAACGGGAGAAAATGATAGTAAATGAAGCAATTGACTAAGTGAAACTCAAAAATATACAGGAAGCTCATGCAACTCAATACCAGAAAAAATTAATGGCCCAATCAAAAATTAGGCTGAAGAACTCAACAGACAGTTCTCCAAAGAAGACATACAGATGGTTAAGAAACACATGAAAAGATGCTCAACATCACTCATTATCACAGAAATGGAAATCAAGCCACAATGTTGTACCATCTCACACCTGTCAGAATGGCTGTTATCAAAACGTCGACAAACAATACATGCTGAAGAGACTGCAGAAGAAAGGGAATCCTCTTACAGTGTTGGAGGCAATGCAAACTAGTACAGCCAGTATGGGGGACGCTGTGTAGATTCCTTAAAAAGCTGGAACTAGTACTGTCATGTGACCCAGGAAACCCACTGCTGGGCATACACACTGAAGAAACCAGAATTGAAAGAGACACGTCTACCCCAATGTTCATCATCACAGCAGTGTTTTCATGTTTAGGACATGGAAGCTACCTAGATATCCATGAGCAGATGAATGGATAGTAAAGCTTTGGTACATATACAGAATGGAATATTCCTCAGCTACTTAAAAGAGTGCATTTGAATCAGTTCTAATGAGGTGAATGAAACTGGATCCTATGATACAGAGTGATGCAAGTCAGAAAGAAAAACATCCATACACTATATTATACATTATATATTATATTATAAATTATATTATAAATTATATATATATATTATATATAAATATATATATATATATAAATATTATATGTTATCCATACACAATATATATATTATATATATATGTATAAAATTTAGAAAGATAGTAATGAGGACCCTACATGTGAGAGAGCAAAAGAGGCATGGATATAAATAGCAGACTTTTGGATTCTATGGAAGAAGCTAGGGGTGGGATGATTTGGGAGAATAGAAGCGGAGCATGCATATTACCATATGTGAAATAGAAGGCCAGTCCAGGTTTGGTGCATGAGACAGGGTGCCAAGGGCCAGTGCACTGGGACAATCCTGAGGAATGAGATGGGGAGGGAGATTGGAGGGGGTTCAGGATTAGGCACACACATACATCCATGGGTATACACCCATGGTATATATTAGCAGACCACGTAACCTGCCGCTTGAGAAACCTGTATGCAGGTCAGGAAGGAACAGTTACAACTGAACATGGAATAACAGACTGGTTCCAAATAGGAAAAGGAGTAGGTCAAGGCTGTATATTGTCACCCTGCTTACTTAACTTATATGCAGAGTACATCATGTGAGACGCTGGGCTGGAGGAAGTACAATCTGGAATCAAGTTTGCCGGAAGAAATATCAATAACTCAGATATGCAGATGACACCACCTTTTGACAGAAAGTGAAGAAGAACTAAAGAGCCTCTTGATGAAAGAGAATGAGCAGATTGAAAAGATTGGCTTAAAGCTCAACATTCACAAAGCTAAGATAATGGCATTCAGTCCCATCACTTCATGGCAAATAGATGGGGAAACAGTGGCTGACGTCATACTTTGAGAGGAGGGAGGGGTCCAAAATCATTGCAGATGGTGATTGCAGCCATGAAATTATAAGACACTTACACCTTGGAAAGAAAGTTATGACCAACCTAGACAGTATATTGAAACGCAGAGACATTACTTCGTCAACAAAGGTCCATCTAGTCAAGCTTATGGTTTTTCCCGTGGTCATGTATGGATATGAGAGTTGAACTATAAAGAAAGCAGAGCTCCCGAGAATAAATGATTTTAAACTGTGGCGTTGGAGAAGACTCTTGAGAGTCCCTTGGACTGCAAGGAGACCCAACCAGTCCATCCCAAAGGAGATCAGTCCTGGGTGTTCATCTGAAGGACTGATTTTGAAGCTGAATCTTCAATATTTTGGCCACCTGATTCATTTGAAAAGACCCTGGTTCAGGGAAAGACTGAGGGCAGAAGAGGACAGCAGAGGAGGAGATGTTTGGATGGCATCACCGACTCAATGGACATGGATTTGGGTAGACTCCAGCAGTTGTTGATGTACAGGGAGGCCTGGCATGCTGCAGCGCGTGGGGTCGCAAATAGTCGGGCACAACTGAGCAACTGAACTGAACTGAACTGATACACCCATGGCTGA
The DNA here is from genome assembly GCF_002263795.3 of Bos taurus. Classification (NCBI taxonomy): domain Eukaryota; kingdom Metazoa; phylum Chordata; class Mammalia; order Artiodactyla; family Bovidae; genus Bos; species Bos taurus. The sequence continues at coordinate 29,472,446 of NC_082638.1, forward strand.
TTCATGTCAATGTATGGCAACAACCACTACAATTTTGTAAAGTAATTAGCCTCCAGTTAAAACAAGTAAATTAATTTAAGTAAAAAAAAAAATCTAGAGGAGAGGGTAGACTCTCTGAAATACAATATTAAAAATACAAAACACAATCAATCACAAAATATATTTAAAAATATGAAATACGCTTTAAAAATAGGGTCATATTTTGCAAGGTAATAGGTTGTAAAATTGAAAATTAAAGGATTAATTATGACCCAGCAATCCCACTGCTGGGCATACACACCAAGGAAACCAGAATTGAAAGAGACATGTGTACCACAATGTTCATCACAGCACTGTTTCTAATAGCCAGGACATGGAAGCAACCTAGATGTCCATCAGCAGACGAATGGATAAGAAAGCTGTGGTACGTATACACAGTGGAGTATTACTCAGCCATTAAAAAGAATACATTTGAATCAGTTCTAATGAGGTGGATGAAACTGGAGCCTATTATATCGAGTGAAGTAAGCCAGAAAGAAAGAAAGGAAAAAAAAAAAAAAAACAAACCCACACCAATACAGTATACTAACACATGTCTATGGAATTTAGAAAGATGGTAACGATAACCCTGGATGTGAGACAGCAAAAGAGACACAGATGTATAGAACAGTCTTTTGGACTCTGTGGGAGAGGAGGAGGGTTGGATGATTTGGGAGAATGGCATTGAAACATGTATAATATCATATGAGAAACGAATCGCCAGTCCAGGTTTGATGCAGGTTACAGGATGCTTGGGGTTGGTGTACTGGGATGACCCAGATGGATGGTACAGGGAGGGAGTGGGAGGGGGGTTCAGGATGGGGAACACGTGTACACCCATGACAGATTCATGTGGATGTATGGCAAAACCAATAAAATATTGTAAAATTAAAAAAAAAATGTAAGAAGGGAAAAATAATAAATAATTTTAAAAAATTAGAAGGCTGATAATAGGAAAACTATATCTAGGAATTTCTCTGGAGCCGTTGTGGGCAGTGTGGGTTCAGTTGAGTTTCAGATAATTCCTTGTTCCAGCTTGCATTTCTTCACAAGATCTATAAGCCCCTTCCTATGTTTAGTCAATATTAACTACAGGGTTTTAATCTGTTGCACCTCTCACTCCCAGAGCGGTTCCCTTTTCTTTATTTATTTTGGCTTTCTCTCTTTGCAAGTCTCTTTAGTGTGTAATTTCTGCCCTGGCACAAGGGGGCAAAGGTGGTCACTTATTTCGGCTCACTTGTTCAGTTGAGTTGTGGGGAGGGAGGAACACTGCAAACAAATAATGTTGGTGTGTATTTTGGGAAAGTGCTTGCAGTGTATGGAACACACTGGGCTTTCCCAAGATCATGGTGGTGTGTGCTTTCCACGTGTACACTGCTCAGGTTCCAGATTGCTCTTCAGGGGTACTGCCCAATGTGGGCCCTGCATTTCCTGCAATTCCCAGGTCTAAGCTGCTCAGGTTCAGGTTTTCAGGTACACCGCAAAGTCACAGACTCAGATGCACGTGCGTTTTGTGCCCTTCCCAGGTCCCAGCAGCTCAGGCGACCAGGTGCTTGGCCAACGCACTGTCCCAAGTGGGCCATGCATCTTAATTACCTACTGGGTCCAGGCCGCTCAGTTTCCTGGGTGTGCCATGAGAACACTGCCTCAGGTGTATCATGTATCTCCTCTGGGGAGCTGATCTCAAGCCGCAACTCTCCTGGCAGATGTCAACCATCCAGGACTCCAGGAAGACATGGTTAGAAACTGGCAGCCTGCTCACAGTTTGGTGGAGAATGCCGGTCTCTGAGGCTGAGGTCGCCCCTTGCCTTCTGGTTCTGGCTGCCACACACATGGCTGTCTGCGTCTTGTTGGGGGAGGGGCCTGGAGACAGCCGGCTAGTTCTGCTTTGGTATTTGCTCAATCCTTTGTTCTCCTTTCAAAGACAATGAGCAGCCTATCTGGGTACCTGGTGTCCTCTGCCAGCATTCAGAAATTGTTTTGTGGAAGTTGCTCAGCGTTCAAATGATCATTTGATGAATGTGTTGGGGAGAATGGGGTCTCCCCATCTTATTCCTCTGCCATCTTAGGACCGCGCCCCCACCCCGAGGTCTTGTTTATGTATCCATTTAGCCAGTCTGGGCTTTTTGGTTGGAACATTTAATCCATTTATATTTAGAATAATTATTGACATATGTGCTCCTATTCGGAGAAGGCAATGGCACCCCACTCCAGTACTCTTGCCTGGAAAATCCCATGGACGGAGGAGCCTGGTAGGCTGCAGTCCATGGGGTCACACAGAGTTCGACATGACAGAGCGACTTCCCTTTCACTTTTCACTTGCATGCATTGGAGAAGGAAATGGCAACCCCCTCCAGTGTTCTTGCCTGGAGAATCCCAGGGACCGGGGAACCTGGTGGGCTGCCGTCTATGGGGTCGCACAGAGTCGGACAGGACTGAAGCGACTTAGCAGCAGCAGCAGCAGTGCTCCTATTGCCATTTTCTTAATTGTTTGGAGTCGGTTTTGTAGATCTTTTTTCTTCTCTTGTATTTCTTGACTATATAAGTCCCTTTACCATTTGTTGTAAAGCTGGTTTTGTGGTAAAGTATTCTCTTACCTTTGGCTCATCTGAAAATCTTTGATTTCTCCATCAATTTTGAAGGAGATCCTTGCCAAGTACAGTAATCTTGGCTGTAGATTTTTCTCTTTCAGTGCTTTAAATATGCCATGCCATTCTCTTCTGGCCTGCAGAGTTTCTGTTGAAAGATCAGCTGTGAAACATATGGGGTTTCCATTGGATATTACTTGTTACTTTTAACTTGCTACTTTTAATATTCTTTCTTTGTGTTTCATCTTCCTTAATTTGCTTAGTATATGTCTAGGGCTGTTTCTCCTTGGGTTTATCACAAATGGGACTCTTGGCACCTCTTGGACTTGATTGACTATTTCCTTTTCCATGTTGGGGGTTTTTCAAGTATAATCTCCTCTAAACTTTTCTCATACCCTTTATTTTTCTCTCTTCTTCTGGGACCCCTATAATTTGAATCTTGGTGCATTTAACATTGTCCAAGAGGTCTCTGAGACTATCCTCAGTTCTTTTCATTCTTTTGACTTTATTCTGCCCTTCCGCAGTTGTTTCCACCATTTTGTCTTTCAACACACTGATCCATTTTCTGGTTCAGATACCCTGCGCCTGATTCTTTCTAGAGTATTTTTAATTTCAGTAATTGTTGTTTGTCTCTCTATTTGTTTTTCAATTTATTTTTTGCTTATTCTTCAATTCAACTAGGGGTTTGCTCATTGATTCTTGCATTGTCTCCATGTCATTTTCAAAGTTTTTGATCATCTTTACTATCATTATTCTGAATAGTTTTTCAGGCAGTGTGCCTATTTCCTCTTCATTTGTTTAAATTTCTGTGTGTCCAGTTTGTTCCTTTGTTTGTGCAGCATTTCTTTGTCATTTCTTCATTTTTAAAAAGGTCTTATTGTGTTTGAGGTCTCCTTTTGCCAGCCTGCAAATTTGCATTCTTTCTTCCTTTTAGTTTCTGCACTCCTAAGTTTGGTCCAATGGTTTGTGTAAGCTTTGTATTGGGTGAGATTGGTGCTGAGTTTTTTTTGTTTGTTTGTTTGTTTTTTTTCTTTTCCTTCTGATGTGCAGGGCTGATTGAGAAGGGTAATCCTGTCTGCTGACGACTGGGTTTCTATTTTTGTCCTATTTGCTGTTTGGATGAGGTGTCCTACACTGGGTTGGGTTGTCCTGATTGGTGGTTGGGTGATTCTAGGTCTTGTATTCAAGTGGTTTAGTTTGCGTGAGTGAGTTCTCAGTAATTGATACTCCCTAAGGTTAGGAGTTCTCCGGTTGTATAGGGTCTTGGAGTCAGTGCTCCCACTCCAAATGCTCGGGGCTGGATCATTGGCCAGGAACACCGTTACAACAGGTGGTTTGTTATGGCATTAATTTAGATTAAAATAAATATCCAAAAAAAAAAAAGAGAAACCAAAGGGGAACCCCTGACAAATGGCAGTTACACTGTCACACAAATAATAATTAAAATAAAGGAATATACACATATATTCCAATATATGGGAATATACACATATACAACCATCAGCAAAATCCAAACAGTTCAACAAAAATAAACTACAATAGACTGACCTAGCAAACAACGGAAACCAAAAATGGTATCTACCAGTTAAGCACAAAACTAACGAGTGCACAAGCTGGAAAAGAAATCTAAAGCAAAGTCCCAAGTGGGAATGAAAGCACTGAAAATAAAACTAACAAAATGTTGAGAGGAAAGGAAGGAAAGAAAAGAAAGAAAGAATAGATATGGAAGTTTCAATAGAGGTAGACGAACAAGGTTTGTTTAAAGTTTAACTGCAAGGGGACAAGAACAGAGGAAAGGCAAACAATGGTATAAATATTATAGGTTTAAAAAATTAAAATTTAAAACAATAAAAATAGAAAATAATTAAAAAATCAAAAATAAATGGGAAAACAAGGAATCCTCCAAAGAACTGTAAAAATCCAATGTAGAAGCAGAGGTTTATCACAAGAGTAAAAAGTATGACTGAATAGACACATGTACATATACACCCACCAGCAAAATCAAAACATTCCAGCAAAATTAAGTACAATAGATTGATTGACCTGGTGAACAAAGGAAAAAAAATTATATATATACATATATATATACATACATACCAGAATAGAACCACCTGAAGCACAAACTGGGAAACAAAACTAGAGCAAGGTGCCAATTGGAGAATAAAAGAATGAAAATAAAACTAACAAATATATTGAGAGAAAAGGAAAGAAAGGAAAAAATACATATGCAGAGTTAAATAGAGATACAGATGACTCTTGAGAGTCCCTTGGACTGCAAGTAAATCCAACCAGTCCATTCTAAGGGAGATCAGTCCTGGGTGTTCATTGGAAGGACTGATGTTGAAGCTGAAATTCCTATACTTTGGCCACCTGATGCGAAGAGCTGACTCTTTGGAAAAGGCCCTGATGCTGGGAAAGATTGAGAGCAGGAGGAGAAGCGAACAACAGAGGATGAGATGGTTGGATGGCATCATCAGCTCGATGGACATGGGTTTGGTTGGACTCCGGGGGTTGGTGATGGACAGGGAGGCCTGGCGTGCTGTGGTTCATGGGGTCACAAGGAGTCGGGCACAACTGAGCCACTGAACTGAACTGAACTGAAAAGATTTATATACATTAAAGATTAACTGTAAGGGGAAAAGAACAGTAGGAAAAGTAAACAAATAATAAATGTAGAAAAAATAATAATAGGTTTAAAAAATGAAAAAGAGAGAGAGAGAGAGAAAAGGAAACTCCACAGAATTTCAAAAGCTGTATATAGAGACAGAGATTTATAACAGCAATACAAATGTGACCGAAGAAAAATAAGGCTCAAAAGCTTCATTAGATTTCATAGTGCCAATGAAATTGGCAACTACACCGTGGGCGAGGGGAAGGAATTGAAACCAACCACACAAACAAAAATCCTAAAGAATCTACAGAGCAAGTCAAAACATGAGAATAATACAGGTTTTTCTTTAGTCATTGCTCTCAGAGTCCTTTCACCCGCTAAAATTGCAGTCCACCTCACTTCCCTAGGATGCCCTCCAAAACTGTGCTGAACTCTGAACCTGATTTGGGGGGAGCTCATTCTAATCCGGTCCTACTCCTATACGTTTTTTGTCTCCAATGTTCACAACTATCGGAACTAGGACGTTTCCTTTTGTGGCAGTTATCAGTGTCTTTTTATATATTATTCAGTTCAGTTCAGTCGCTCAGTCGTGTCCGACTCTTCGCGACCCCATGAATCGCAGCACGCCAGGCCTCCAGTCCATCACCAACTCCCGGAGTTCACTCAGACTCACGTCCATCGAGTCAGTGATGCCATCCAGCCATCTCATCCTCTGTCGTCCCCTTCTCCTGCCCCGAATCCCTTCCAGCATCAGGGTCTTTTCCAATGAGTCAACTCTTCGCATAAGGGGGCCAAAGTACTGGAGTTTCAGCTTTAGCATCATTCCTTCCAAAGAAATCCCAGGGCTGATCTCCTTCAGAATGGACTGGTTGGATCTCCTTGGAGTCCATGGGACTCTCAAGAGCCTTCTCCAACACCACAGTTCAAAAGCATGAATTCTTCAGTGTTCAGCCTTCCTCACCGTCCAACTCTCACATCTATACATGACCACAGGAAAAACCATAGCTTTGACTAGACGGACCTTTGTTGGCAAAGTAATGTCTCTGCTTTTGAATATGCTATCTAGGTTGGTCATAATTTTCCTTCCAAGAAGTAAGCGTCTTTTAATTTCATACCTGCAGTCATCATCTGCAGTGATTTTGTGAATGTGAATGTGAAATCAAGTGGGCCTTAGAAAGCAGCACTACGAACAAAGCTAGAGGAAGTGATGGAATTCCAGTTGAGCTATGTCAGATCCTGAAAGATGATGCTGTGGAAGTATTGCACTCAATATGCCAGCAAATTTGGAAAACTCAGCTTGTGTCCACAGGACTGGAACGGTCAGTTTTCATTCAAATCCCGAAGAAAGGCAATGCCAAAGAATACTCAAAGTACTGCACAGTTATACTCACGTCACATGCTAGTAATGTAATGCTCAAAATTCTCCAGGCCAGGCTTCAGCAATACGTGAACTGTGAACTTCCTGATGTTCCAGCTGGTTTTAGAAAAGGCAGAGGAACCAGAGATCAAATTGCCAACATCTGCTGGATCATGGAAAAAGCAAGAGAGTTCCCGAAAAACCTCTATTCCTGCTTTATTGACTATGCCAAAGCCTTTGAGTGTGTAGATCACAATAAACTGTGGAAAATTCTGAAAGAGATGGGAATACCAGACCACCTGACCTGTCTCTTGAGAAACCTCTATGCAGGTCAGTAAGCAACAGTTAGAACTGGACGTGGAACAACAGACTGGTTCCAATTAGGAAAAGCAGTACGTCAAGGCTGTATATTATCACCCTGCTTATGTAACTTCTATGCACAGTACATCATGAGAAAACCTGGACTGGAAGAAACACAAGCTGGAATCAAGATTGCCGGGAGAAATATCAGTAACCTCAGATATGCAGATGACACCGCCCTATGGCACAAAGTGAAGAGGAACTAAAAAGCCTCCTGAAGAAGGTGAAAGTGGAGAGTGAAAAAGTTGGCTTCAAGCTCAACATTCAGAAAACGAAGATCATGGCATCCGGTCCCATCACCTCATGGGAAATAGATGGGGAAACAATGGATACAGTGTCAGGCTTTATTTTGGGGGGCTCCAAAATCACTGCAGATGGTGACTGCAGCCATGAAATTAAAAGACACTTACGCCTTGGAAGGAAAGTTATGACCAACATAGATAGCATATTCAAAAGCAAAGACATTACTTTGCCAACAAACGTCCGTCTAGTCAAGGCTATGGGTTTTCCTGCGGTCATGTATGGATGTGAGAGTTGGACTGTGAAGAAGGCTGAGCGCCTAAGGATTGATGCTTTTGAACTGTGGTGTTGGATAAGACTCTTGAGAGTCCCTTGGACTGCAAGGAGATCCAACCAGTCCATTCTGAAGCAATTGAGCCCTGGGATTTCTTTGGGGGAATGATGCTGAAGCTGTAACTCCAGTACTTTGGCCACCTCTTGAGAAGAGTTGACTCATTGGAAAAGACTCTGATGCTGGGAGGAATTGGGGGCAGAAGGAGAAGGGGACAGCAGAGCATGAGATGGCTGGATGCCGTCACTGACTCTATGGACGTGGATCTGGGTGAACTCCGGGAGGTGGTGATGGGCAGGGAGTCCTGGCGTGCTGCGATTCATGGGGTCGCGAAGAGTGGGACAGGAATGAGCGACTGAACTGAACTGATCTGAACTGAACTGAACCGAAGTGACCAGATATCCATAGACACAAGACTTTTTTGGCCTGTAGCAGCTCCGCCCCAGCGAGCATTGAGCATGAACTTGGCATAGCTTCTTGATTTCTGGGGACCGTGGTAGCGATAACTGTGCAGGGACAATGACCTCCTCTGCCGCAGAAGTTTTGACCCTATCAGAGTCTTTTCACCAGCCTCTTGTAGCTGGTGATAAGGAGGCCTCTTTTGCCACTCTTCCTCCATAGCTCCACTCTTTCAGGCACTTAGAGGGCTCCCTTGCCTGGGGTACTTCTCTGTTGTTTGGAGCATCAGGCACATAGATGGGGCCCCTGGGTGGGGTCCTAGTCTGCAGCTCAGTAAGTCAGGCACTTGATTGGCCAGCCTCTCTATTGTTCAGCTGCCTATGCTGGTGTATGGGGAGAAAGAGACTATGGTGAGGGCTCCACCCACTATGATTGACCCAGTAGGATCCCCTTGCTTCCATGGGGCCTGGTGTTCCTCCACAAGCATTTCCAACCCGATCTCCTTCCTCACATCCCATCAGTCCGTCTCTCTGCAGTCAATAGCAGCCCTTCCCCTGGGATTGCTCCACAATCTGCAAAATCCAGATCCCAACTGCTGTCCCGTCTATGGGACCTGTGTCCCTGTCTGGGGTGTGTATGACTGTGGCAAGGACTGTCTGATTCTCATTCCATTTAGGCTACCACAGATCAACTGTTTCACTCTCAGCCTAAAATAGTTCTCCTCTGATCCAGACAGTTGATCCCAGGTGGGGGTCGGACACCAACTTAGAGTTCTCCCACCCACCGAGGGCAGGTCCAGGCCTATTAACATTCCTGTTCCACCCACCCCTAGTTCCTTCACCCTACCGAGTTTTGTGGTACTATTTATTATTTTCCTCTGGTCAGGTACTCCTGTCAGCTCTCAGTTGATGTTCTGCACACACTTCTGTGTCTGAAGGTGTGTCCTTGATGTATCCGTGGAGTGAAATGTACTACAATTCCAGCTACTGTTCTGCCATTTTGTTCATCTCAACGTTTGGACTACTAGAAATAAGACTGTTATGAACATTCATGTGCACTTCTTTGGGTATTTTTTTTTTTTTTTCATACTTGCTGGTATAAACCTAAGAAAGGGATTGCTGGGACATATGGTAACCCAATGTTTAACTTTTGAAGGAACTTCCAAACTGTTTTCCACCATGGTGTACTATTTTGTATTCCCATAAGCAGTGCATGAAAGTTCAAATATTTTCACTTCCTCATCACACTTGTTCTTCTCTGTCTCTCATGAGAGCCATACTTTCAGTGTGCCCTGCATGCTTACTTGCCGTCTGTACATCATTATCTAGTGAATTTCCTGTTCAAATCTTTTGTCCATTTTTGCATTAGTGTGTTTCATATATTCTGTCTGATTCTTAAGTTTTTCTTACTTCAGTGTGACTATTATTATTTTTTATTTTAATTTTAAATTGGCCTACTATATAGAAAAGCAATTAATTAAATTTTATATATCATCTGTATATCTTGTGACATTGCTTAAATTAATTCTTAGTTTTAGGTATTCTGTTCCTGTAGATTTCATTGGATTTTCTACATAGATGTCACCAACAGATAAAAACAGCTTTATTCTTCTTTTCCAAACTGGATAGCTTTTCAATCATTTCCGAATATGACTTCATGGACAGAAATTCAATATAATGAGAGGGAACATCTTTCTGTTGATTGTGATTTTAGAAGTAAAACACTCTGTGTTCTACCATAAAGTGTGATGTTAGTGATAGTTTAGTACTTTCATAAGGTTGAGGAAGTCTTCTATTTCTGCTGCTGCTAAGTCGCTTCAGTCCTGTCTGACTCTGTGCGACCCCATGGACTGCAGCCTATCAGGCTCCTCCATCCATGGGATTTTCTAGGCAAAAGTACTGGAGTGGGGTGCCATTGCCTCCTCCAACTCTATTTCTATTTCTACTTCTATTTCTAGTTTGCTAAAATGTTACAGAATGTGCTCAGTCACAGAGTTGTGTCCAGCTTTTTGCAACCCTATGAAGTGTAGGCCGAACAGGCTCCTCTGGCCTTGGGGATTCTCCAGGCCAGAATACTGGAATGGGTTGCCATGCTCTCCTCCAGGGGATCTTCCCAACCCAAGGATGGACCCAGATCTCTGAGATGCCAGGCACTTTCTTTAAGAGCTGACCTGCCAGAAAAGCCTAAGAATACTGAAGTGGGTAGCCAATCCCTACTTCAGGGAATCTTCCCAACCCAGGGATATTAGATTTTATCAAATTATTTTTCAGCATTTATCGAGATGACCCTACTGTGTCATCATTTTCAGTTCTTTAGTAAGTTGCTTTATCCTGATGGATTTTCAAATGTTTAACGAATGCTACACTCTTAAGGGGACAAAAACCAATGGATTATGCTATGTCATACATTGTATGTATTGGTGTAGGCTGCCACAGATCAGCTGATTCATTCTCAGCCTTAACTGTTTCTCCTCTGATCCAAACAATTACTCCAATGTGGGGAGTGGAAACCTACTTCAATTCTCCCACTCACCAAGGGCAGGTTCAGACCTATTAACACTCCTGTTTTCCCCCCTAGTTCCTTCATCCTACCAAGTTTTGTGGTTCTATACATTCTTTTCCACTGGTCAGGTACTCCTGTCAGCTCTCAGCTGGTGTTCTGCAAGCACTTCTGTGTCTGAAGATGTATTCCTGATGTGTCCAAGGAGAGAGGTGTATTCCTCCTGCAACTACCACTCTGCCATCTTGTTCATCTCAACTTTTTGACTATTAGAAATAAGACTGCTATGAACATTCATGTGCACGTCTTTGGGGAACCATTTTTTTTACACATAGTGAGGTGACCATGAGTCCAAGACTTGAAGCAAGACAGCTCCATGTGGAGAAAGGGCAAGTGTATTCAGTGCAGTCTCACAGTCTGAAGACAGCAGTGTCTGAATGGAATCTAGAACAAAGGAGGTGGGATGGAAAAAGCTTCTGGGAGGTGGCCCAGAATTAAATGGTCTTGAAAGTGCTTTAAGACCACCTCTCAAAGAGTCAGACACGACTGAGAGACTGAACTGAACTGTAGGAGGAAAGTGGGATGATTCTCATTTCCACAGACACTTCAATACAGCCTAATTATCATGGAGGTACTTTAGGCAAGATATTACAATCTAGATGATGGTGAAATGTGGGAGAGAACAGAATCAAAGCCTCGGTACTGTGGCTGTGGGTCAAGGTTTGGAGGAGACACATGCTCCCTGCCTTGTGACCCAACAGAGTTGACTTAGAGAGATGAGGATGACAGGTGAGTTTGGAGGGCTCCTAAGGGCCATTAAAAATGATGCATTCCCCCCCCCCCATCAAATCATCTGAGTTGCCCCCCATTCTAACCTAGAGGTATCAGGATTGCGCTTTGTGATGTCAATTCTCAGCCAGGGCCACCATTGGCTGGGGAAGTGAGTTGCTGATCTCATAAAGCATAATGTTGTTGATCCTAGAGAGGGGTATATAGAGGTGTGCTCAGGGGCTCTGGAGCAGACCACTGGGAGTCTTCAAAATGACTAAAGAGACTCAGAAGCCACAAGGCTCTAGAGCACTTATGGAACAGCTGACTTCAGGCAACCAGGAGGAAAAGATGAAGACTTCCTGTCAACTAAGGTCCACAAAAGTGTCAAGGTGAGTTGCACCCTTCCAAGCTCCTCTTGCCCATTGACACCGCCCCATTAGACCCCCTGCCCTCTACTGGCCTGGCACATAGCCCTTCTCTGGTCACACTTTTCCTGAAACTATCGTTCCTATCCATCTTCACGCTCTTCCCCAAACAAGTGGCGTTCTGTGCTCCCTCTCTTGTTCTCTCCAGGTGTCCAGGGTAACCATGAGGGTGAAAAGTCATCTGGTCCTGAGCTTCGTTTTTGTTCGATGGAAGATTTTTGATTACAGTTTTGCTTTCCATGCTTGTGATGGGTATGTTGGGATTATCTATTTCTTCCTGGTTCAGTTTTGGATTGTTATACTTTTCTAGGAATTTGTTCATTTCTTCCAAGTTGTCCATTTTATTGTCCTATAGCTGCTGATAGTAGTCTTTTATGATCCTTTGTACTTCTGTGTTGTCTGTTGTGATTTATCCATTTTCCTTTCTAATTTTGTTGATTTGATTATCCCCCCTTTCTTTCTTGATGAGTTTTGCTAATGGTTTGTCTATTTTATTTATCTTCTCAAAGAACCAGCGTTTATTTTGCTGAGTTTTGCTATAGTTTCCTTTGCTTTTTTTCATGTATTTCGGCCCTAATTGTTTTTTTTTAATTTTATTTTATTTTAAACTTTACAAATTGTATTAGTTTTGCCAAATATCAAAATGAATCTGCCACAGGTATACATGTGTTCCCCATCCTGAACCCTCCTCCCTCCCCATACCATCCCTCTGGGTAATCCCAGTGCACTAGCCCCAAGCATCCAGTATCGTGCATCGAACCTGGACTGGCAACTCATTTCATACATGATATTATACATGTTTCAGTGCCATTCTCCCAAATCTTCCCACCCTCTCTCTCTGAAACAGAGTCCATAAGACTGTTCTATATATCAGTGTCTCTTTTGCTGTCTCGTACACAGGGTTATTGTTAGCATCTTTCAAAATTCCATATATATGCATTAGTATACTGTATTGGTGTTTTTCTTTCTGGCTTACTTCACTCTGTATAATAGGCTCCAGTTTCATCCACCTCATTAAAACTGATTCAAATTTATTCTTTTTAGTGGCTGAGTAATACTCCATTGTGTATATGTACCACAGCTTTCTTATCCATTCATCTGCTGATGGGCATCTAGGTTGCTTCCACGTCCTGGCTATTATAAACAGTGTTGCTATGAACATTGGGGTACATGTGTCTCTTTCAATTCTGGTTTCCTCGGTGTGTATGCCTAGCAGTGGGATTGCTGGATCATAAGACAGTTCTATTTCCAGTTGTTTAAGGAATCTCCACACTGTTCTCCATAGTGGCTGTACTAGTTTGCATTCCCACGAACAGTGTAAGAGGGTTCCCTTTTCTCCACGTCCTCTCCAGCATTTATTGCTTGTAAACTTTTGGATCACAGCCATTGTGAGTCGTGTGAAATGGTATGTCATAGTGGTTTTGATTTGCATTTCTCTGATAATGAGTGATGTTGAGCATCTTTTCATGTGTTTGTTAGCAATCTGTATGTCTTCTTTGGAGAAATGTCTATTTAGTTATTTGGCCCATTTTTTGATTGGGTCATTTATTTTTCTGGAGTTGAGCTGGAGGAGTTGCTTGTATATTTTTGAGATTAGTTGTTTGTCAGTTGCTTCATTTGCTATTATTTTCTCCCATTCTGAAGGCTGCCTTTTCACCTTGCTAAGAGTTTTCTTTGATGTGCAGAAGCTTTTAAGTTTAGTTAGGTCCCATTTGTTTATTTTTGCTTCTATTTCCAATATTCTGGAAGGTGGGTCAGCAGAGGATCCTGCTGTGATGTATGTCAGAGAGTGTTTTGCCTACGTTCTCCTCTAGGAGTTTTATAGTTTCTGGTGTTACATTTAGATCTTTAATCCATTTTGAGTTTATTTTTGTGTATGGTGTTAGAAGTGTTCTAGTTTCATTCTTTTACAAGTGGTTGACCAGATTTCCCAGCACCACTTGTTAAAGATGTTGTCTTTAATCCGTCATATATTATTGCCTCCTTTGTCAAAGATAAGGTGTCCATATATGCATGGATTTATCTCTGGGCTTTCTATTTTGTTCCATTGATCTATATTTCTGTCTTTGTGCCAGAACCATACTGTCTTGATAACTGTGGCTTTGTGGTAGAGCCTGAAGTCAGGTAGGTTGATTCCTCCAGTTCCATTCTTCTTTCTCAAGATAGCTTTGGCTACTTGAGTTTTTTTTTTTTTTTTTTTTTTTTTTGTATTTCCATACATATTGTTTAATTATTTATCTAGCTCTGTGAAGAATACCGTTGGTAGCTTGATAGAGATTGCATTGAATCTATAAGTTGCTTTGGGTAGTTGTAGAGGGAGGTAAACTTCCAAACTCATTCTATGAGGCCACCATCACCCTAATACCAAAACCTGACAATGATCCCACAAAAAAAGAAAACTACAGGCCAATATCACTGATGAACATAGATGCAAAAATCCTTAACAAAATTCTAGCAATCAGAATCCAACAACACATTAAAAAGATCATACACCATGACCAAGTGGGCTTTATCCCAGGGATGCAAGGATTCTTCAATATCCTCAAATCAATCAATATAATACACCACATTAACAAATTGGAAAATAAAAACCATATGATTATCTCAAAAGATGCAGAGAAAGCCTTTGACAAAATTCGACACCCATTTATGATAAAAACTCTCCAGAAAGCAGGAATAGAAGGGACATACCTCAACATAATAAAAGCTATATATGACAAAACCACAGCAAACATTATCCTCAATGGTGAAAAATTGAAAGCATTTCCTCTAAAGTCAGGAACAAGACAAGGGGGCCCACTTCCACCATTACTATTCAACATAGTTTTTCAAGTTTTGGCCACAGCAATCACAGCAGAAAAAGACATAAATGGAATCCAAATTAAAAAGAAGAAATAACACTCTCACTATTTGCAGATGACATGATCCTCTACATAGAAAACCCTAAAGACTCCACCAGAAAATTACTAGAACTAATCAATGATTACAGTAAAGTTGCAGGATATAAAATCAACACACAGAAATCCCTTGCATTCCTATACACTAATAATGAGAAAACAGAAAGAGAAATTAAGGAAACAATTCCATTCACCATTGCAATGGAAAGAATAAAATACTTAGGAATATATCTACCTAGAGAAACTAAAGACCTATACATAGAAAACTATAGAACACTGGTGAAAGATATCAAAGAGGACACTAATAGATGGAGAAATATAACATGTTCATGGATTGGAAGAATCAATATAGTGAAAACGAGTATACCACCTAATTGTTATTATTACATTTTCCTTCTTCTAACCCTGGGATTCTTCACTTCTTCTTTTTCTAGTTGATTTGGGTGTAAAGTTAGGTCATTTATTTGAGGTTTCTCTTGTTTCTTAGGGTAAGTTTGTATTTCTATGAACCTTTCCCTTCAGATCAGATCAGATCAGATCAGTCGCTGAGACATGTTCAACTCTTTGCGACCCTATGAATCGCAGCATGCCAGGTCTTCCTGTCCATCACCAACTCCCGGATTTCACTGAGACTCACGCCCATGGAGTCAGTGATGCCATCCAGCCATCTCATCCTATGTCTTCCCCTTCTCCTCCTGCCCCCAATCCCTCCCAGCATCAGAGACTTTTCCAATGAGTCAAGTCTTCGCATGAGGTGGCCAAAGTACTTGAGCTTCAGCTTTAGCATCATTCCTTCCAAAAAAATCCAAGGGCTGATCTCTTTCAGAATGCACTGGTTGGATTTCCTTGCAGTCCAAGGGACTCTCAAGAGTCTTCTCCAACACCACAGTTCAAAAGCATCAATTCTTCAGCACTCAGGCTTCTTCACAGTCCAACTCTCACATCCATACATGTCCACAGGAAAAACCATAGCCTTGACTAGACGAATGTTTTTGGTAAAGGAATGTCTCTGCTTTTGAATATGCTCTCTAGGTTAGTCATAACTTTCCTTTCAAGGAGTAAGTGTCTTTTAATTTGATGGCTGCAGTAACCATCTGCAGTGATTTTGGAGCCCAAAAAATAAAGTCTGACATTGTTTCCACTGTTTCCCCATCTATTTCCCATGACGTGATGGGACCGGATGCCATGATCTTCGTTTTCTGAATGTTGAGCTTTAAGCCAACTTTTTCACTCTCCACTTTTGCTTTCATCAAGAGGCTTTTGAGTTCCTCTTCACTTTCTGCCGTAAGGGTGGTGTCATCTACATATCTGAGGTTATTGATATTTCTCCCGGCAATCTTGATTCCAGCTTGTGTTTCTTCCAGTCCATCGTTTCTCATGATTTACTCTGCATAGAAGTTAAATAAACAGGGTGACAATATAAAGCCTTGACGTTCTCCTTTTTCTATTTTTTTTTTTCCTTTTTCTATTTAGAATCAGTCAGTTGTTCCATGTCCAGATCTAACTGTTGCTTCCTGACCTGCATACAAATTTCTCAACAGGCAGATCAGGTGGTCTGGGATTCCCATCTCTCTCAGAATTTTCCACAGTTTTTTGTGATCCACACAGTCAAAGGCTTTGGCATAGTCAATAAAGCAGAAATAGAGGTTTTTCTGGAACTCTCTTGCTTTTTCCATGATCCAGCGGATGTTGGCAATTTGGTCTCTGGTTCCTCTGCCTTTTCTAAAACCAGCTTGAACATCAGCATGTTCATGGTTCCCATATTACTGAAGCTGGCTTGGAGAATTTTGAGCATTATTTTACTAGCGTGTGAGATGAAAGCAATTTTGCTGTAGTTTGAGCACTCTTTGGCATTGCCTTTCTTTCAGATTGGAATGAAAACTCACCTTTTCCAGTCCTGTGGCCACTGCTGAGTTTTCCAAATTTGCTGGCATATTGACTGCAGCACTTTCACAGCATCATCTTTCAGGATTTGGAATAGCTCAACTGGAATTCCATCACCTCCACTCTCTTTGTTCGTAGTGATGCTTTCTAAAGCCCACTTGACTTCACATTCCAGGGTGTCTGGCTCTAGGTCAGTGATCATACCATCGTGATTATCTGGGTCATGAAGATCTTATTTGTACAGTTCTTCTGTGTATTCTTGCCATCTCTTCTTAATATCTTCAGCTTCTGTTAGGTCCATACCATTTCTGTCCTTTATCGAGCCAATGTTTGCATGAAATGTTCTTTTGGTATCTCTTATTTTCTTGAAGAAATCGCTAGTCTTTCCCATTCTGTTATTTTCCTCTATTTCTTTGCATTGATCGCTGAAAAAAGGCTTTCTTTTCTCTTCTTGCTTTTCTTTGGAACTCTGCATTCAGATGTTTATATCTTTCCTTTTCTCCTTTGCTTTTCTCTTCTCTTCTTTTCACAGCCATTTGTATGTGTTGTGTTTTCATTTTCATTTGTTTCCATGCATATTTGCATTTCATTTCTGATTTCTTCTGTTATATGTCGGTCATTCAGAAGCACATTGTTTACCCTCCATATGTTTCTATTTGTCATGGTTTCTTTCCCCCTGTAGTTGACATGCAATCTTACTGCTTTGTGATCAGAAGAGATGCTTGATTTGATTTTGATTTTTGTTTTCAGTTTACCAAGGCTAGATTTGTGGCCCAGTATGTGATCTATCCTGGAGAATGTTCCATGTGCACTTGAGAAAAAGGTGAAATTCATTGCTTTGGCGTGAAACGTTCTTTTGAAATCAATTAGGTCTAACTGATCCATTGTATCACTTAAAGTTTGTGTTTCCTTGCTAATTTTCTGTTTGGTTGATCTATCCATATCTGTGTGTAGGGTCTTAAGGTCTCCCACTATTATTGTGTTGTTTTTAATTTCCCCTTTCATACTTGTTAGCATTTGCCTTACGTATTGAGTGCTCCTATGTTGGGTGCATATATATTTATAATTGTTATATCTTCTTCTTGGATTGATCCTTTGACCATTATGTAGTGGCCTTCTTTGTCTCTTTCCACACCCTTTATTTCAAAGTCTATTTTATCTGATATGAGTATTGCTACTCCTGATTCCTGTTGCTCACATTTTGCATGAAATACCTTTTCTCAGCCCTTCACTTTCACTCTGTATATGCCCCTTGGTTTCAGGTGTGTCTCTTTTACACAGCATACATAGAAGCCTGGTTTTGTAACCGATTTATCATACTTTCTTTGTCACCCATCTATCCATTTGTCCATCCCTCTTTCCAATCAACAATCAATCTTTTTCCTTGGTGCATTTCAGTATGTGTCTCCTTAAGTATCTCAGCAAGCCTGCCATTAAGTAGTCAGCCGTGTTTGTATACAGCAATTTTCTTTGGATATTAACTTTACACACAATGAAATATAGCAATCTTTTCTTTCCTCAGTCATGCTACTTTTGAACTGAAGTATAGTCCATTTATAATTTTGTGTTAATTTCTGCTTTACAGCAAAGTGATTCAGTTATAGACATATATTTACATATGTATACGTTGAGTGTGGAGATATATATATATATATATATACACACACACATTCTTTTATTTAATCTCTCTCTCTTGTTTTTTTTTTTTTTTTGGCTAAACTGTGCAGCAAGTGGAATTAGTTCCCTGACCAGGGTTTTAACCTGCATCCCTTGCAGTGGAAATCTGCAGTCTTAACCTCTGGACTGCCAGGGAAGACATATATATATATATATAATTTATATATATATGATTTATATACATATATATATATATATATATATATATATATATATATATAATATATGCCTTTTTAAATCACATTTGATTATGATTTTTAATTGGATACTGAATGTAGTCCTCTGTGCTCTAGAGTAGGAATTTGTCAATCCATTCCATATAATTTGTTTTCTATCTCTTAACCCCAGTCTCTTACTCCATTTCTCCCCCAATTCTCTCTGCCCTGAAGTTGTAAGTCTATTCTCTATGTCTATGAGTGTCTTTCTGATTCATACATATGTTCATTTGTGTCATATCTTAGATTCCACATTTGGATATTATGATATTATTTGGTATATATGTTTCCCTGTGTGCCTCACTTCATTTAGTATGATCAGCTCTCAGACCTTGCATGTTGACTCAAATGGCCTTATTGTTGTAACTGTACATATTCCTGTATCTTTTTAACCATACATAGAGCTATTCATCTATGGTTATTTTCTAAAATATATTATTAAAAAGTGCTTATAAATCACTCTTGGTATAGTATGTCCATTTTGAGTCTGTATAAGGATTTTATATGTATCTGTCACTTCACTTAATTTGCCCAGTCGAGTCCAACTCTTTGTGACTCCATGAACTGTGGCATGCCATGCTTCCCTGTCCAATTACCTACTACCCAAGCCTGCTTAAACTCAGATGCACCGAGTGGGTGATGTGAACCAATGATCTCATCCTCTGTTGTGTGCTTCTCCTCCTGCTTTCAATCTTTCTCAGCATCAGGGGCCTTTCCAATGAGTCAGATCTTCATATAAGGTAGCCAAAGAATTGACGTTTCAGCATCAGTCCTTCCAGTGAATATCCAAGAGTAATACCCTTAAGGATTGACTGGATTGATTTCCTTGCAGTCCAAGAGACTCTCCAGAGTATATGTGGGTATGAAAAAATATTCATTGTGCTTATGTTTCGTCTTTTGGAGACATAGAATAATACTTATTAATGTAATTCATAAAATGTTGATGTATTCTCTCATATGTATATGTGCGTATGAATAAATGTTTACTATGCTCTTGATGAAGGTGACAGAGGAGAGGGAAAAAGTTGGCTAAAAACTCAACATTCAGAAAATGAAGATCATGTCATTCGGTCCCATCACTTCATGGGAAATAGAGGGGAAACAGTGGAAACAATGTCAGACTTTATTTTGGGGGGCTCCAAAATCACTGCAAATGATGACTGCAGCCAAGAAATTAAAAGACACTTACTCCTTGGAAGAAAAGTTATGACCAAATCTAGATAGCATATTGAAAAGCAGAAACATTACTTTGCCACCAAAAATCCATCTAGTCAAGACTATGGTTTTTCCAGTGGTCAAGTATGGATGTGAGAGTTGGACTGTGAAGAAAGCTGAGCGCCGAAGAATTGATGCTTTTGAACTCTGGTGTTGGAGAAGACTCTTCAGAGCCCCTTGAACTGCAAGGAGATCCAAACAGTCCATTCTGAAAGAGACCAGCCCTGGGATTACTTTGGAAGAAATGATGCGAAAACTGAAACTCCAGTACTTTGGCCACCTCATGCGAAGAATTGACTCATTGGAAAAGACTCTGATGCTGGGAGGGATGGGAGGCAGGAGGAGAAGGGGACGACAGAGGATGAGATGGCTGAATGGCATCACTGACTCAATGGACGTGGGTCTGAGCAAACTCTGGGAGTTGGTGATGGACAGGGAGGACTGGCGTGCTGCGATTCATGGGTTCCAAAGAGTCGGACACCACTGAACGACTGAACTGAACTGAACGGATGCGTATGATGCCCTCTCAAGCAGAAATAGGAAAATGATAATGAATGTAATTTATAAAATCCGAATGTATTCACTCATATATTTACTGTGGTTATACTGCCATCTCATGGAGAAACAGAAGAATGCTTATGAATGAAATTTATAAAATCCAGATATATTATTCACATATTGAAAAATATACTGTATAATTTATTAAAAAATTAACACATGATCATAACAGAAAATGTTAATTTCTTAGAAAAAAAAGAAAGGAAGAAAGAAATCGCCCATGATCTCATTTACTACTCGCTCAGAATTCTGAGTTCCTTAAATAGACATTTCTCCAAAGAATACATACAGATGGCTAACAAACACATGAAAAGATGCTCAACATCACTCATTATCAGAGAAATGCAAATCAAAACCACTCTGAGGTACCATTTCACACCACTCAGAATGGCTGCGATCCAAAAGTCTACAAGCAGTAAATGCTGGAGAGGGTGTGGAGAAAAGGGAACTATCTTACACTGTTGGTTGGAATGCAAACTAGTACAGCCACTATGGAAAACAGTGTGGATATTCCTTAAACAACTGGAAATAGAACTGCCTTATGATCCAGCAATCCCACTGCTCGGCATACACACTGAGGAAACCAGAAGGGAAAGAGACACATGTACCCCAATGTTCATCGCAGCACTGTTTATAATGGCCAGGACATGGAAGCAACCTAGATGCCCATCAGCAGATGAATGGATAAGAAAGCTGTGGTACATATACACAATGGAGTATTACTGAGCCATTAAAAAGAATACATTTGCACCAGTTCTAATGAGGTGGATGCAACTGGAGCCTATTATACAGAGTGAAGTAAGCCAGAAGGTAAAAGCACCAATACAGTATACTAACACACATATATGGAATTTAGAAACATGGTAACAATAACCCTGTGTACGAGACAGCAAAAGAGACACTGACGTATAGATCAGTCTTATGGACTCTGTGGGAGAGGGAGAGGGTGGGAAGATTTGGGAGAATGGCATTGAAACATGTATAATATCATCTATGAAATGAGTCGCTAGTCCAGGTTCAGTGCATGATACTTGGGATGCTTGGGTCTGGTGCACTGGGACAACCCAGAGGGAGGGTATGGGGAGTGAGGAGGGAGGAGGGTTCAGGATGGGGAACATAGGTATACCTGTGGCGGATTCATTTCAATATTTGGCAAAACTAATACAATATTGTAAAATAAAATAAAATTTATTAAAAAAAAAAAAAAAGTAATTCTGAGTTCCTGAGCTGGAGAGATAAAATATGAGGGTGTGTTAGTTCTTTCACTATAAAATACTTTCTGTTATTTGAATTTTAGCAAATAACTTGGTTCGGATATGTGGTTCTTGCTTTGTTTACTTATACTGAAGATTTTTCTTTTACAAATACTGAGTAATTTGACCACATCTTTAGAGACTGCTTGCTTTATACTTTTTTTATTCTTTTTTTTGTCTTTTTTCCGTTTTTTCTATAATTAAAAAATGTTGCATGTCGTGCCTCCAGGAAATAATACTGTAATGAACATTAGGGTGTATCAATCTTTTGGTTTTAAGGTTTTTTCCAGAAAAAAATGCCCAGGAGTAGGTCATAAGGTGATTATATGTTTTAATTTTTAAAGGAGCAGCATTACTCTTCACCATAGTGGCAGTACCAATTTACATGCCCACTAACAGTGCAAGATTGTTCCCTTTTTTCCCACATTCTCTCCAGGAATTATTGCTTGCAGAATTTTTGTTGCTATCTATTCGGCCTGGCGTGAAGGAATACCACATTGTAGTATTGATTTGTATTTCTCTAATGGATAGTGATGATGAACTATGGATGGAGGTTCATGACACTGTACAGGAGACAGGAACCAAGACCATCCTCAAGAAAAAGAAATGCAAAGAAGTAAAATGGCTGTCTGAGGAGGCCTTACAAATAGCTGTGAAAAGAAGAGAAGCCAAAAGCAAAGGAGGAAGGGAAAGCTATATCCATTTGAATGCAGAGTTCCAAAGAATAGCAAGTAGAGATAAGAAAGCCTTCCTCAGTGATCAGTGCAAAGAAATAGAAGGAAATAAAGAATGGAAAAGACTAGAGATCTCTTCAAGAAAATTAGAGATACCAAGGGAACATTTCATGCAAAGATGGGCTCAATAAATGACAGAAATGATATGGACCTAACAGAAGCAGAAAACACTAAGAGGAGAACTGTACCAAAAATATCTTCAAGACCCATTTAATCACAATGGTCTGATCACTCACCTAGAGACAGACATCCAGGAATATGAAGTCCAGTGGGCCTTTGGAAGCCACACTACAAACAAAGCTAGTGGAGGTGATGGAATTCCAGTTGAGCTATTTCAAATTCTCAAAGATGCTGCTGGAAAGTTCTGCACTCAATATGCCAGTAAATCTGGAAAACTCATCAGTGGCCACAGGACTGGAAAACATTAGTTTTCCTTCCAATCCTAAAGAAAGGCAATGTCAAAGAACGCTCAAATTACAGAACAATTACACTCATCTCACACACTAGTAAAGTAGTGCTCAAAATTCTCCAAGCCAGGCTTCAGCTATACGTGAACCATGAACTTCCAGATGTTCAAGGAGGTTTCAACAAAGGCAGAGGAACAAGAGATCAAATTGCCAACATCTGTCAGGTCGTGAAAAAGCAAGAGAATTCCAGAAATACATCTATTTATTCTTTATTGACTATGCCACAGCCTTTGAGTGTGTGAATAACAATAAACTGTAGGAAATTCTCAAAGAGATGGAAATACCAGACCACCTAACCTTCCTCTTGACAAATCTGTATGCAGGTCAAGAAGCAAGAGTGAAAACTGGACATGAAACAGCAAACTGGTTCCAAAGTGGGAAAGGAGCACATCAAGGCTGTATATTGTTGTCGTGTTTATTTAACTCATATGTGGAGTACATCATGAGAAACCCTGTGCTGGAGGAAGCACAAGCTGGAATCAAGTTTGCTGGGAGAAATATCAATAACCTCACATATGCAGGCGACACTACCCTTTCTGCAGGCAGAAAGTGAAGGAGAATTAAAGAGCTTCTTGATGAAAGTGAAAGAAGAGAGAAAAAGTTGGCTTAAAGCTCAACATTCAGAAAATGAAGATCATGGTCTCATCACTTTATGGCAAATAGATGGGGAAATGGCAGAAACAGTGGCTGACTTTATTTTGGGGGGCTCGAAAATCACTGCAGGTGATGACTGAAACCATGAAATTAAAAGACACTTACTCCTTGAAAGGAAAGTTATGATCAACCTAGACAACTTATTAAAAAGCAGAGACATTACTATGCCAACGATGGTCCATCTAGTCAAGGCTATGTTTTTTCTAGTAGTCCTGTATGGATGTGAGAGTGGAACTGTAAAGAAAGCTGAGCACTGAAGAAGTGATGATTTTGAACTGTGGTGTTGGAGAAGACTCTTAAGAGTCCCATGGGCTCCAGGGAGTTCCAATCAGTCCATTATAAAGGAGATCAGTCCTGGTGTTCATTGGAAGGATTGATGTTTAAGCTGAAACTCCAATATTTTGGCCACCTGATGTGAAGAGCTGACTCATTTGAAAAGACCCTGATGCTGGGAAAGATGGAGGGCAGACAGAGAAGGGGACGACAGTGGATGAGATAGTTGGATGGCTTCACTGCCTCAATGGACATAAGTTTGGAGGACTCCGGGAGTTGGTGATGGACAGTGAGGCCTGGCCTGCTGAAGTCCATAGGGTCGCAAAGAGTCGGACCCGACTGAGTGACTAACCTGAACATAGCCTCTTTTCAAGTGTTTTTTCATCATCTGTATGATTTCTTTTGGGAAATGACTATTTAGATCTGCCTGTTTTGTTACGAAGGTGTTTTTTGTTTGTTTGTTTGTTTTTGATACTGTGCTACGTAGCCATTTGCATATTTTTGAAAATAATGCCTTGATAACTAATGGGAACTATCTATGTAGCACAGGGAACTGCCCTCCATGCTCTGTGATGACCTAAATTTAGAAGAAAATTAAATGAAAGAGGTTATGTTTATACACTTGTACACCTAGAGTGATTTGTGTACGGCAGAATGTAACACAACATTGTTAAGCAACTACATGTGTATATGTGTACATACTCTAGGCTCCATTTAAAGGATGTTCTAAAAGAAGCAGAAGTAATCTACAATAACAGAACTGAGAACAGGGGTTGCATGGGGAAAGACAGTGTGGGGAAGTATACCAAAGAAATTATCTAGGATAATGGGGAAAAAAAAATATTTTTTCAATGAGCATTAGATATATAATCTAGGTGAAATTGCAGAAATATTTCTGAAATGGACATTCCAAACAGGGTCTTGCCAAGTGGCTCTATGTAGTTATAAATTTACTAGATAATGTCATATTGTCCTTCAGAAAGTTGCGTCACACTATGTGCTCACAACACTGCTGAAACACTCCTTTTCCAATTTGCCATCGTCCATTTGGAGGAAAAATTTGGTATATTTCAACTTTGTCATTGAACTTTGGCAGTTTTCATGGTGAGAAATCATAATCCATTATTGTTTTCGTTTGCATTTATTTTATTACCAGGTAGGTATGACATTTCTTCCTGATTTTTGGTAATTTTCCTTTTTTCGGGGGAGGGTAATTTGTATGTTTTTTTTTTTTTAATTATTCTTGTTTTTTTCACAATTCTCTTCTATTGGGTTTTTCATCTTTTCTTATTTTAACTTCGGACTCTGCATAAATGAGGTAAATGAGTCATTTGTCAGCTGTCTTCCAAATATTTCTCAATTGTCATTTTATAATTCTGTGTTTATTTTCTATTCAGTCATGCAGGAATTTTACTACAAAAAAAGTTATGTAAATTTTCCCTTTCAAGCTTCTGGACAAAGAACATGTAAAATAAGAAATTTTAAAGGTGGCCGAAAACTCTAGGAAGCTAGAGGGTGTGGTTAAAAGAATCGGGAGAGGTCAACGCTCTCTGACTTGCTCCCCATACTCCCCTAGAGGTGTCAGGATGAGGCTTTGTGAGGTCAAGGCTCACCAGGGCCTCCATTAGCTGTGCAAGTGGCTTGCTGACCTCATAAAGTGTAAGGGTGTGGCCACCTGGGGAAGGGTATATATAGGGGTACTCAGGGGCTCTGAAGTAGACCACTGCGAGTCTTCAAAATTACTAAGGTGACTGGGAAGGCTCTAGAGCACTGGAGTTTCAGTTTTAGCATCATTCTTGGAACAGCTGACTCTAGATACCCAGGAGGGAAAGATGAAGATCTCCCATCAACTGAGGTCCAAAGGATGTGTCAAGGTGAGCTGAACCCACCTAAGCTCCTCTTGTCTTTCTCTGACTTATTTAGTATGATCATCTCTAGGTCCATCCATGTTGGAAAAAATAGCATTATTTCGTTCTTTCTTATGGATAATATTCCATTGTATGCATAATATATCTGTCTTTATCCACTCACATATTTAAGTGCCTTAAGGTCGTTTGCATGTCTTTGCTACTGTACATTGTGCTACTATAAACACTGTTGTGCATATCACTTTTCTGATGGGAGTTTTCATCTTAATGGATATATGCCCAGAAGTGTTATTGTTGGATCATATAGTAACTGTATTTTTAGAGTATAAAAAAACTCTATACCAAGGAAGGAGATAATGGGCAGGTAGTTCAAAAGGAAGGAATATATGTATACATATGGCTGATTCATGTTGAGGTTTGAAAGAAAGCAACAAAACTCTGAAAAGCAATTACCCTTAAGGAAAAATAATAATTATTATTATAAAAGACCTGCTTACTGTTTTCAATAGTGGCTGCATCAGTTTCTTGATTTTCATGTATAGTAGTGGTAGTGAAAGTCACTCAGTCATGTCCGACTCTTTGCGACCACATGGATTATACGGCCCATGGCCAGAATACTGGAGTAGGTAGCCTTTTCCTTCTCCAGGGGATCTTCCCACCCAGGGGTCGAAACCATGTCTCCTGCTTTGTAGGTGGATTCTTTACCAGCTGAGCCACAAGGGAAGCCTGATTTTTCATATATGCTGCTGCTGCTGCTAAGCTGCTTCATTGTGTCCTACTCTGTGAGACCCCAAGACGGCAGCCCACCAGGCTCCCCCATCCCTGGGATTCTCCAGGCAGGAACGCTGGAGTGGGTTCCCATTTCCTCTCCAATGCATGAAAGTAGAAAGTGAAAAGGAAGTCGCTCAGTCCTGTCTGACTCTTCACGACTCCATGCCCTGCAGCCTACCAGGCTCCTCCGTCCATGGGATTTTCCAGGCAAGAGTACCGGAGTGTGGTGCCATTATAGGATGTTGTTCATCTCCCTGCAGTACATGGTTGAGTTACATGTTTTTTTCAAAATCTGTTTTGTTTTGTTTTAATAGATACTCTTAGGAGTGGAGCTGCCAGGTCATATGCTCAGTCTCTCGTATTCTTGAAAAGACAAATTCCAGCAATCAGAATCCAACAACACATTAAAAAGATAATACATCATGACCAAGTGGGCTTTATCCCAGGGATGCAAGGATTCTTCAATATCTTCAAATCAATCAATGTAATACACCACATTAACAAATTGAAAAATAAAAAACATATGATTATCTCAAAAGATGCAGAGAAAGCCTTTGACAAAATTCAACACCCATTTATGATAAAAACTCTCCAGAAAGCAGGAATAGAAGGAACATACCTCAACATAATAAAAGCTATATAAGACAAACCCTTCAGCAAACATTATCCTCAATGGTGAAAAAGTGAAAGCATTTCCTCTAAAGTCAGGAACAAGAAAAGGGGGCCCACTTTCACCATTAATAATCAACAGAGTTTTGAAACTTTTGGCCACAGCAATCAGAGGAGAAAAAGAAATAAAAGGAATCCAAATGGAAAAGAAGAGGTAAAACTCTCACTATTTGCAGATGACATGATCCTCTCCATAGAAAACTCTAAAGACTCCACCAGAAAATTACTAGAACTAATCAATGATTACAGTAAAGTTGCAGGATATAAAATCAACACACAGAAATCCCTTGCATTCCTATACACTAATAATGAGAAAACAGAAAGAGAAATTAAGGAAACAATTCCATTTACCATTGCAACGGAAAGAATAAAATACTTAGGAATATATCTACCTAAAGAAACTAAAGACCTATATATAGAAAACTATAAAACATTGGTGAAGGAAATCAAAGAGGACACTAATAGATGGGGGAATATACCATGTTCATGGATTGGAAGAATCAATATAGTGAAAATGACTATACTACCCAAAGCAATTTATAGATTCAATGCAATCCCTATCAAGCTACCAACCGTATTCTGCACAGAGCTAGAACAAATAATTTCACAATTTGTATGGAAATGCAAAAAAAACCTCGAATAGCCAAAGCTACCTTGAGAAAGAGAATGGAACTGGAGGAATCAACCTACCTGACTTCAGTCTCTTTTACAAAGCCACACTCATCAAGACAGTATGGTACTGGCACAAAGACAGATTTATAGATCAATGGAACAAAATAGAAAGCCCAGAGATAATTCCACACACATATGGACACCTTATCTTTGACAAAGGAGGCAAGAATATACAATGGATTAAGGAGAATCTCTTTAACAAGTGCTGCTGGGAAAAATGGTCAACCACTTGTAAAACAATGAAACTAGAACACTCTCTAACACCATACACAAAAATAAACTCAAAATGGATTAAAGATCTAAATGTAACACCAGAAACTATAAAAATCCTAGAGGAGAACATAGGCAAAACACTCTCCGACATACATCACAGCAGGATCCTCTATGACCCACCTCCCTGAATATTGGAATTAAAAGCAAGAATAAACAAATGTGACCTAATTAAATTCTAAAGCTTCTGCACAACAAAGGAAACTATAAGCAAGGTGAAAAGACAGCCTTCAGAATGGGAGAAAATAATAGCAAATGAAGCAACTGACAAACAACTAATCTCAAAAATATACAAGCAATTCCTACAGCTCAATTCCAGAAAAATAAATGACCCAATCAAAAAATGGGTCAAAGAACTAAATAGACATTTCTCCAAAGAAGACATACAGATTGCTAACAAACACATGAAAAGATGCTCAACATCACTCATTATCAGAGAAATGCAAATCAAAACCACTCTGAGGTACCATTTCACACCAGTCAGAATGGCTGCGATCCAAACACTTATAAGCAATAAATGCTGGAGAGGGTGTGGAGAAAAGGGAACCCTCTTATACTGTTGGTGGGAATGCAAACTAGTACAGCCACTATGGAGAACAGTGTGGAGATTCCTTAAAAAACTGGAAATAGAACTGTCTTATGATCCAGCAATCCCACTGCTCACCATACACACTGAGGAAACCAGAAGGGAAAGAGGGACGTGTACCTCAATGTTCATAGCAGCAGTGTTTATAATAGCCAGGACATGGAAACAACCTAGATGTCCATCAGCAGATGAATGGATAAGAAAGCTGTGGTACATATACACAATGGAGTATTACTCAGCCATTAAAAATAATACATTTGAATCTGTTCTAATGAGGTGAATGAAACTGGAGCCTATTATACAGAGTGAAGTAAGTCAGAAAGAAAAATACCACTACAGTTTACTAATGCATATATAAGGAATTTAGAAAGATGTTAACAGTAACACTGTAAAGGAGACAGCAAAAGAGACACAGATGTATAGAACAGTCTTCTGGAATCTGTGGGAGAGGGAGAGGGTGGGAAGATTTGGGAGACTGGCATTGAAACATGTAAAATATCATGTATGAAACGAGTTACCAGTCCAGGTTCGATGCACAATACTGGATACTTGGAACTAGTGCACTGGGACGACCCAGAGGAGTGGTATGGGGAGGGAGGAGGGAGGAGGGTTCAGGATGGGGAACACATATATATCTGTGGCAAATTCATTTCAATATTTGGCAAAACCAATACAATATTGTAAAATTGAAAAATAAAATTAAATTAAAAAAAAAATAAAGGGCACTTAGTAGTGACATTTATAATGACTCCTACCAAATATATCTCACTAGTACCATAAAGATTCCCCTTTAACAATGTTTCTCTACCATGTCTTCTCTGTATAGTATTTGGTACTTTTTCACTACTCAGAGGTGATAACTCATTAGCATAGTTGGATTATCTATGTAATACACTGGGCTTCTCAGGTGGCACTGTTGTTAAGAATCTTTCAGCAAAGGCAGGAGTCAAAGGAGATGTGATTTGGGAAAATGCCCTGGAGGAGGAAATGGCGACTCAGTCCAGAATTCTTGCCTGGAAAATTCCAAGGACAGAGGAACTTGTTGGGCTATGGTCTCCGGGATCACAAAAAGGTGAAGCTAAAAGAGTTCTTAGTAATTCACTATAATGAGTGTATTTCATGTGCTTTTAAATAAATACTGAGAACTGTATTTACCTGTTGGTATTTTCTTCCAGATATGGTGTGCTATTTGACATTTTTCATCTACACAAAAGAGTTAGCAATTTTGGTTTTTTGTTTTCATTTCTGTATTTCTGTATTTATTTATTTTATTCTTATTATTTTTTACTTTACACTATTGTAGTGGTTCACCATACATCAACATGCATCTGCCACAGGTGTACACATTTCCCCCATCCTGAACCCCCTCCTACCTCCTTAGCCATACCATCCTTCTGGGTCATCTCAGTGCACCAGCCCCAAGCTTCTCTTATCCTGCATGGAACCTGGACTGGCGATTCATTTCTAATATGATATTATACATGTTTTAATGCCATTCTCGCAAATTATCCCCCACTCCCTCTCCCACAGGGTCCAAAAGATTGTTCCATACATCTGTGTCTCTTTACCTATCTCGCATACAGGGTTTTCATTACCATCTTTCTAAATTCCATATATATGTGTTAGTATACTGTATTGGTGTTTTTCTTTCTGGCTTACTTCATTCTGCATAATAGGCTCCACTTTCATTCACCTCATTAGAACTGCTTCAGATGTATTCTTTTTAATGGCTGAGTAATACTCCGTTGTGTATATATGCCACAGCTTTCTTATCCATTCATCTGCTGGTGGACATTTATGTTGCTTCCATGTGCTGGGTATGAGAAACTGTGCTGCGATGAACATTGGAGTACATGTGTCTCTTCCCCTTCTGGTTTCCTCAGTGTGTATGCCCAGCAGCGGGATTGCTAGGCCGTATGGCAGTCCTATTTCTAGTTTTTTTTTTTTTTTTTAAGGAATCTCCACAGTGTTCTCCATAGTGGCCATACAAATCTACATTCCCACCAACAGTGTAAAAGGGTTCCCTTTTCTCCACATCCTCTCAAGCATTTACTGCTTGTAGACGTTTGGATCGCAGCCATTCTGACTGGTGTGAAGTGGTACCTCATTGTGGTTTTGATTTGCATTTATCTGATAATGAGTGATGCTGAGCATCTTTTCATGTGTTTCATAGCCATCTGTATGTCTTCTTTGGAGAAATGTCTATTTAGTTCTTTGGCCCATTTTTTGATTGGGTCATTTATTTTTTGGAATTGAGCTGTAGGAGTTGCTTGTATATTTTTGAGTTTAGTTTGTCAGTTGCTTCATTTGCTATTATTTTTTTTCCCATTCTGAAGGCTGTGTTTTCACCTGGCTTATAGTTCTTTTGTCGTACAGAAGCTTTTAAGTTTAATTAGGTCCCATTTGTTTATTTTTGCTTTTATTTCCGATATTCTGGGGGGTGGGTCATGGAGGATCCTGCTGTGATGTATGTCAGAGAGTATTTTGTCTATGTTCTCCTCTAAAGACAGATATATTTAAAGCTCAGAAGCCTTTGGAATATTAAGTGAGTCTGTTTTGTTTTTGTTTTTTTTTTCCCAAGCAGTTTGAGCTGTATTTAAATGTTGATATTTTCTTCTTAAGAGTGTCCTGTATTTCTTTTTCACTTACTAATTTTTTTTTTTTTTTTTTGATGAGTGACTACTGTCATGTTCAAGGGTAGGTGTCATATCAAGTCCAGCAATAGGACCTTGTGCATATCAGATGTCCATCAGTGATAGTTTTAAGGCTGCTGTTACAGAGAAAACTCTATGCTGCAAGGCTTTATTATTTGCTCCTTTTTAGGATGGCCTGTGATGTCTGAGAGTTTTTGTCAGGCCTGGGAGTACATTAGAGCAGAATGAGCCAAAGGATGCCATGAAACCTGATGTATCCTCACTTTTGGATCTTTGAAGTAAGTGCTCATATCCTCTTTAAGTTGAAGACAAGGATGAGTTGGTTTTACATGTACAGATTCTTGTTCTGAAACACTGAGATGACATTATGTATTCAGCGGTGCTTGCTTTTCCCTACATATTATTAGAAATTGTTTTGTCTACCACTCTTGCTGCAATAGGTTTATACGGATTTTGTATTTAATATGTATCTGTGGGAAGAAATTCATACCAAGTTCCAGATTTATCCCTTCCATCCACCAAGGTCCTTGGCTACCATAAGTTTCTTGCCAGTTTGGATGTCCACATCACATTTGTGTGGGCACACACTGCAGTGGATTTCTGTATCCCACCACTCCAATGTATCCCATGATATTTCTTGAAATGTTCCTTCATTTAGTGTGATGATCTCTGGATTTCTCTCTATCGGTGAAGAGGGCCTACTTTCAAATTTCAGTCCTGATTAAAGCTTCATTCCAGACCTATATCACACTTCTTTATCCATTCCTCTATCCAAGTACACTATCTTACCTTTCATTGCTTTGATGTTCTGAATGATGCAGCAGGATCTAGTTTGGGGTGTGTGGTGTTTGAAATCTGTTCATGTCTGAAATGCTGCAGGAGAGGATCTGATTTACCATGCTGTCATGACCTCTTTATTTATTTATTTTTCTTTCATGGGAGTGCACCTTTCTAGTCATGTCCATAGTGGCTCTTACCAGGTCCATTAAAGCATTACCTTAAAGCATCCACTGTACTACTCCTACTCTGCCATTGATGCCATGTCCAGGATTTGACAGTGGCCCTTTTCCATGCTCAGGCGCAGGTGATAATGTCCTCAGAGTTTAGATGTCTGTATCTCTTAGAATTCACCCTATGCGTCATGTGCTTTTTTAAAGAAACACGGAATTATGTTTAGCTGTTCATATCCTCTTCCTGTTAGCTTCTCCCAAGTTTACTTTACTTATTTTCCCCTCTGTGAACCCTGAAAATTTGTTAAGGGTGGATATCAGTTAGAGCTCAGCACCCTTGTGAATATTGTGGCCATCAGCAAGAATTTTAAGGTTGCTGTTAAAGAAAATGTCCACAAGGTGACAGCATTTCTTCATTCCCTCCTCTTGTACCCATGGTAACAGCAGCCTCTGTGTTATTCCCAAGTCTGGTTGTAAATGAGAGTAAAATGAGACACAGGTAGTCACCAAAAGTTTTGGTTGTTTACTCTTTGATTTTTTTTTTTTTTTAAGCGAAACTATATATATTTTTAAGACTATTAACACCGTTGTAGTTGTTGCATAGAAACAGTTCCACCTTCCTTTCCATAGACACTTGGAGGAATTTAGCTCTGGTTATTGTCAGAGGTATCTTTTGGAATCTATTGAGTACATATCTCTTGATACAGGAGGTCCATGTGGATTATGAATTGCATAGGTATTTGTGGGTATAAGTCTATTCCAGCCTTGACCTGTTGGCCTCTCACCCACCAAAACCCTTTGCCAACTGTAATTTTCTTACCAGGAGTGTAAGTCCATTTCACTTTTCCTTGGGTACTCATCCCATCAATATGTTTTTTAATCCCTTCTGGAAGGCATATGTTGTAATATCTCTTTAATCTGCCTTTCTTTACTTACTGTGATTCGCTCTAGGTTTCTGCATATTCCTGCAAATGGCTTTTTTTTTTTTTTTTTTTTGCATTTTCATAATGTCAGACTCATATTTATTGTGTCTCTATGTCCCATATGTTTCTCTTTTAATTTGCAGCCAGCGATTCTCTTTCCTTTCATCTCTTGGGCATTGTGACTGCTGCTCCAGGGTATGTTTGTAGAGGTGGGGGTGTTGTGTGTGTTTTTCACGATCTGTTGATTGCTCAAATACTCTGGAAGTGGAGCTGACATATGACATCATCTACATCATTTTGTGATTCCTAGGTACTTTGGCAGCCATGCTTATAATGTCTCTGAGCACTTACCTTACCTCCCACCAATGGCATACAGGGTTCCCCTTTACTAACATTGCTCTACTCTTTCTTGTCTGTAGACTTTTGGATAATGGCCTTTTTGGTTTCCCATTAGTGATATTGCCTTGCAGTTTAAGTTTTCAATTCACTGATAATAGAGCAAATGAGGCACATTTCCAGAGGCTTTTTTCTAAGCGTTGACTAAGTATTTACCTGTAGATGTTTCCTTCCTGACATGTGTTTTGCGCCCGTTTTTGTTGTTGTTGTTGTTTGTTTGTTTGTTTGTTGGCATGCCATACCTGGCCATTTTCTAAGGGTCAATTCAGCTCGGTTGTTCAGTCATGTCCAACTCTTTGTGACCCCATGAATAGCAGTATGCCAGGCCTCCCTGTCCATCACCAACTCCCGGAGTTTACTCAGACAGGTTCATCGAGTCAGTAATGCCATCCAGCAATCTCATCCTCTGTCATCCCCTTTTCCTCTTGCCCCCAATCCCTCCCAGCATCAGAGTCTTTTCCAATGAGTCAACTCTGGATGAGGTGGCCAAAGTACTGGAGTTTCAGCTTCAGCATCATTCCTTCCAAAGAATTCCCAGGACTCATCTCCTACAGAATGGACTTGTTGGATCTATTTCCAAGGGACTCTCAAGAGTCTTCTCCAACACCACAGATCAAAAGCATCAATTCTTCAGTGGTCAGCCTTCTTCACAGTCCCACTCTCACATCCATACAGGACCACAGGAAAAACCATAGCCTTGACTAGATGGACCTTTCTTGGCAAAGTAATGTCTCTGCTTTTGAATATGCTATCTAGGTTGGACATAACTTTCCTTCCAAGGAGTAAGTGTCTTTTAATTTCATGGCTGCAGTCACCATCTGCAGTGCTTTTGCATCCCCCCAAAATAAATCTGACACTGCTTCCACTGTTTCCCCATCTATTTGCCATGAAGTATGGGACCGGATGGCATGATCTTCATTTTCTGAATGTTGAGCTTTAAGTCAACTTTTTCTCTCTCCACTTTCAGTTGCATCAAGAGGCTTTTTAGCTCCTCTTCACTTTCTGCCATAAGGGTGGTATCATCTGCATATCTGAGGTTATTGATAATTCTCCCTGCAATCTTGATTCCAGCTTTTGCTTATTCAACTCCAGAGTTTCTCATGATATCACACTGCATAGAAGTTAAATAAGCAGGGTGACAAAAATGCAGCCTTGACTTACTCTTTTGCTATTTGGAACCAGTCTGTTGTTCCATGATGAGTTCTAACTGTTGCTTCCTGACCTGCATACAGATTTCTCAAGAGGCAGGTCAGGTGGTCTGGTATCCCATCTCTTTCAGAATTTTCCACAGTTTATTGTGATCCACACAGTCAAAGGCTTTGGCATAGTCAGTCAAGTAGAAATTAATGTATTTTTCTGGAACTCCTGTTTTTTTCATGATCTAGCGGATGTTGCCAACTAGATCTCTGGGTCCTCTGCCTTTTCTAAAACCAGCTTGAACATCAGGAAGTTCACGGTTCACATATTACTGAACCCTGACTTGGAGAATTTTGAGCATTACTTTACTAGTGTGTGAGATGAGTGTAATTGTGCAGTAGTTTGAGCATTCTTTAGCATTGCCTTTCTTTGAAATTGGAATGAAAACTGACCTTTTTCAGTCCTTTGGCCACTGCTGAGTTTTCCAAACTTGCTGGCATATTGAGTGCAGCACTTTCACAGCATCATCTTTCAGGATTTGAAATAGCTCAAATGGAATTCTATCACCTCCATTAGCTGTTCTCATAGTGATGCTTTCTACGGCCCACTTCATTTCACATTCCAGGATATCTGTCTCTTGGTCAGTGATCACACCACCCTAATTATCTGGGTCATGAAGATCTGTTTTTGTACAGTTCTTCTGTGTATTCTTGCCACCTCAATTCTTGTTTATTCAGTGATATTCTAGCAAGTCTCTTCTTTGTCCTGGATTAAGTTTTCTGTTTCTCTGGATGGTTCCCATCAGCAAACAGAATGACTATAATCTTACCTCTCATTAAAAATCTGTCCTTTGGTGACACATCGCCTATGCTTTTTTTATTTCATATTTGCTTATGCTAGACTTCTGCAGAGTTGTTTGTAGAATCTGTTATCTCCAGGTCTCTCATTTTCCTTTAAATTCACTCTTGTCAAAGTCAACAGTGAATTCCAAATGTTTAACTCAGTGGTCAATTTTTAGTTGTTATTTTATTTAATTTATTGACAGCCTTTATCAGAGCAGTGCATTTCCTCCCCCCTGGACAAAAATGTTTCATTTGCGTTACAGAATGCTTCTCTTTCCTGCTTCTTTTCTACCTACAGTTCTCCCACATGCAATGTGTGACCTCTGTGTCTGGCTTTATTCAGATGTCACATTTTCTTTTAAAATATTTATTTATTTAGCTATGTGGCATGTGGGATCTTAGTTCCCTGCCCAGGGATGGAAACTGTGCATAGTCTTAAACACTTAAACATTTCCAGGGAAGTCCCCTAGTTTGTGTATTTTCAAGATTCATCCACTTCTTGGCTGTATAGCAATGCATTTTAATGGCTGTATATGGTACATCAATATGGTATATGGCTTACATGAACTCCATTGAGAACAATTACCACGATTTTTTATCCATTCATCAATTAATAGATAATATTTGGATGGTGTATTCTTTGTGGCTCTTGTGAGTAATGCTGTTGGGAACACTGTTTTTGAATTGACTTAATAGTTTCAGGGATTTTTTTTTTTTTCTTTTTTCTCCAATTTTATTTTATTTTTAAACTTTACATAATTGTATTAGTTTTGCCAAATATCTATATATATACAAAAGAGTGAGATTTCTGGATCATATGGCTACTATATATTTAATTTTTGAGGTACTGACAAACCAAAGTGGTTGTACCATTTTACAGCAATATATTTTCAACAATATATTTCAGCAGCATATTTTCAACATTTTTCAACAATATATGAAGATTCGTTTTCTCCACATCCTCTGCAGCACTTGTTATTTTTCCTGGTTTTGATTATAGCCAAGCTAATGTGTGTGAAGTGGTATTTCAATGAAACTGATTTACATTTTGCTAAGGGCTTCCCTGGTGGCTCAGAAGGTAAAGTGTCTGCCTGCAATGCAGGAGACCTGGGTTTGATTCCTGGGCCAGGAAGATCCCCTGGAGAAGGAAATGACAATCCACCCCAGCACTCTTGCCTGGAAATCCCATGGATGGAGGAGCCTGATAGGCGACAGTCCATGGGGTCGCAAAGAGTCGGACAGGACTGAGCGACTTAATTTCTTTCACTTTCAATCATGTTAAGCAGTATTTTTGGTGAAATGTCTATTCAAATTCTTTTCCTGGTTGTTAAAAGTTTTTAATTGTTGTAAAAAAAAAATCTAACTTAAATTTTCACCATTTTAACCATTTTTACATGCTAAGTATTTCACATACTTTCATCAGCCTTTTTGGAGAAAGAAATGGCAACCCACTCCAGTCTTCTTGCCTGGAGAACCCCATGGACAAAGGAGCCTGATGGGCTACAGTCCATGTGAAAGCAAAGACTTATACATGACTGAGCAACTAATACACACACACACACACACACACAGTTACAGTGTTGTTTTATTGTTGTTGTCATAGTTTTCGCTATGCTATGCAGCTTGAATGACAGTTTCCTGGTTGAGAACCCTACCCAGGCCCCTGATAGGAAAGCGTGGAGTCCTAACCTCTGAACTATCATGGAATTCCTTATCATATTGTTAAGAAACATATCTTTACACCTTTTCATCTTGCAAAATTGAAACTATACCCATCACCTGTCCCATTTAACAACAACTCCTCTTTTCTTCCCTGTTTCCCTAGATCCTGGACTCCATCATTCAACTTTGTTCCTTTCTATTGCTTGACTATGTTAGATATTTCATATAAGTGGAAACTTACAGTATTTGTCTTTTTTTATGACTGGCTTAATTCCTTTGGCTGGATGTTTTATTTTTAAAGTGAATTTATTTTTTATTTATTTTTTAACAACAATAATGTATTGGTTTTGCCATGTATCAAAATGAATCCACCACAGGTATACATATGTTCCCAATCCTGAACTCTCCTCCCTCCTCCTTCCCCATACCATCCCTCTGGGTTGTCCCAGTGCACCAGCCCCATGTATCCAGTATCATGCATCAAACCTGGACTGGCAACTCATTTCATATATGATATTGTACATGTTTCAATGCCATTCTCCCAAATCATTCCACCCTCTTCCCCTCCCACAGAGTCCAAAAGACTGTTCTATACATCTTTGTCTCTTTTGCTGTCTCGTATACAGGGTTATGGTTACATCTTTTGAAATCCCATATATATGTGTTAGTATACTGTATTGGTGCTTTTACCTTCTGGCTTACTTCACTCTGTATAATAGGCTCCAGTTGCATCCACCTCATTAGAACTGGTGCAAATGTATTCTTTTTAATGGCTGAGTAATACTCCATTGGGTATATATACCACAGCTTTCTTATCCATTCATCTGCTGATGGACATCTAGGTTGCTTCCATGACCTGGCTATTAGAAATACTGTTGCAATGAGCATTGGGGTACATGCCTCTTTCAATTTTGTTTTCCTCAGTGTGTATGCCCAGCAGTGCGATTGCTGGGTCATATGGCAGTTCTGTTTCGAGTTTTTTAAGGAATCTCCACACTGTGCTCCATAGTCGCTGTACTAGTTTGCATTCCCAGCAACAGTGTAAGAGGGTTCCCTTTTCTCCACACCCTCTTCAGCATTTATTGCTTGTAGACTTGGATGACAGCCATTCTGACTGGAGTGAAAATGTCCCTTATAGTGGTTTTGATTTGCATTTCTCTGATAATGAGTGATGTTGAGTATCTTTTCATGTGTTTGTTAGCCATTTGTATGTCTTCTTTGGAGAAATGTCTATTTAGTTCTTTGGCCCACTTTTTGATTGGGTCATTTATTTTTCTGGAATTGAGCTGTAGGAGTTGCTTGTATATTTTTGAGATTAGTTGTTTGTCAGTTTCTTCATGTGCTATTATTTTCTCCCATTCTGAAGGCTGTCTTTTCACCTTGCTTATAGTTTCCTTTGTTGTGCTGAAGCTTTTAAGTTTAATTAGGTCCCATTTGTTTATTTTTGCTTTGACTTCCAATATTCTGGGATGTGGGTCATAGAGGATCCTGCTGTGATATATGTCAGTGAGTGTTTGGCCTATGTTCTCCTATAGGTGATGTCTTAAAGGATCATGCAAGTTGTAGCATGTGGCAAAATTTCCTTTATATGGCTAAATAATATTCCATTGTATGTATATATCACATTTGATGGACGTTTAGATGCTTCCAACTCTTAGATGTTGTGATTAGTGCTGCTTTGAGCATGGCTGTGCAAATATCTCAAGACCCCATGTTAACTCCTTTTGAATTTATATCCAGAAGTGGAATTGCTGAATCATGTGGTAGTTCTATTTTTAATTTACTGAGGAGCCTTTATACTGTTTTCTGTAGCAGTTGCACCATTTTAAAATCTACCCATAACACACAAGGATCCACTTTCTGTACGTGCTTGCCAAGAGTTGTCCTTTCCTTTCTTTCCTTTTACCTTTCCTTTCCTTCATATGTAAATACACACACATGCACACACAATATTTTCCATATCCTTTTCCATCATTATTTATCACAAACTATGAATATATTTCCTTGTGCTATACAGTAGGATCTTGTTTATCTGTTCTATATATTAACATTATAGTTTGCATCTGCTCATCACCAGCTCCCAATCTATGCCTCCCCCACCCTTCCCCTCTTGGTAATCACATAGTCTACTCTCTATGTCTCACAGTCTGTTTCTGTTTCATAGATAAGTTCGTTTGTACCATATTTTGGAGTCCACATGTAAGTGGTACCATATGATATTTGTCTTTCTCTTTCTGACATCCTAAGTATTCTTTTTAATGCTAGTGTACAGTCAAG
Source organism: Bos taurus (assembly GCF_002263795.3). Lineage (NCBI taxonomy): Eukaryota > Metazoa > Chordata > Mammalia > Artiodactyla > Bovidae > Bos > Bos taurus. The sequence continues at coordinate 29,511,549 of NC_082638.1, forward strand.
TGTTTACTTAATTTCTTTTTCAAAATGTTTGTTGCTATTGTATAGAAATCTGCTTGATTTTTAAAATATTTATCTTGTATTCTGCAAGCTTTTTATTACTTCTAATACTTGTGGTTTCTTCAGGATTTTCTATATATAAAAGTATGTTATCTCCAATATACTTTGACTTTTTCCTTTCCATTCTGAAGGCTTTTTTTTTTTTTTAAACAACCAAAACAATAATTCCTTTTTCTTACCTGATTGCTCTGGTTATAGAACTGCCAGTATAATATTGAGCCAAAGTGTGGGATAGACTTCCTCGTGTTGTTCCCAATCTTAGGGGGAAAGCTCTCAGTTTTTCATTATTAAGTATGATGTTAGCTGTGGGTCTTTTACAGGTACCCTTTGATTGAGAAAGTACTCTTCTGTTCTTAGTTATTAAGTGTTTTTAACCCCTATTATGGATAGGTGCTAGACTCAGGGAAATGCTTTTTCTGCAGGCAAATATGTTTTTTGTTTTTTATTGCATTAAAATGGCATAATGTCAATTGAATTTCATATAATGAACCAACTTTGCATACCTGCATAAATCCCACGTGGTCATGGCATATAACCTTTTTTATATGTTGTTAGGGTTTTTTTGCCAGTGTTTTGTTGAGGACTCTTGCATCTGTATTCATATGGGACATTGGTTGTGTGTCTGTGTGTGATGTCTCTGTCTGATCTTGGTATTAGAGAAATACTGACCTCATTTTTGCCTGCTTATGGGGAAGAGACATGTGGAGTGAAGGATAAAGCATTGTTGGATTTAAGTTTAGTCAGGATTAGAGGGAGAAATTTAGGATGTATCAGTGTGGATTTGGGGTGAGATTATCAAGAGAGTTCATTCTCAATTTCATAGGCCTGTGTTAAGTGCTTGACATCGAATTATGCTGTTTGCTAACTATGTAGAGATACTATATACTTTGAATTTGTGCCCTATTTTCTGTATTAATATTTATGAAATTAGTATTTGTGAATCAGTTGTAATGTGCATTTAAGATAAGGGTTTTGTGTTTTTTTTTCAGTTTTCCTACAAAACAAGATGCCATTGAATAGCTGATGCTTTAAAAAAAGGAGTTGTTAACCTTAAGTCTAGGAAATAAGCTTGTTTGTCTTTAAGATACGGAAATACATTTAAAAATTATACATTTGCTGAAAAAGATGCAGCTGGTGTGTGGTTAACTTAGAATTCCAGGTTAATCTTCTTTGACTCCAAAGTCCATATTTCTAAACACTGTAAAATAGTGCTTTTGTAAAAAAAAATTGTCATTTACTTGTGATTTGACCTAATGAACAGTGGTGGGTTTTCTTTCTTTCTTTCTTTAAATAGAAAATATTAAAATCAACATGGGACAAAGCTACGATTCTCGAGTCATGTAGACTTGTAGTCATAGGTTTTTCAGCTGTCATTTAGTCTCTTTGATGCTAAATGTCTTTATCTGTAAGATAAGGGTGTTTATAACTACCTTAGAGTTCTGGAGACAAACAAATAGCACATTTTTCTGTACTTAAATAATATGTAGTATATTTATACTTAGGTGGCAGTTTATTTCAAGGAAGCACTGGGAGTTGTGGCCACATCCTCCAAGAATAAAAAAAAAAAGTACTTAAAATATGGAACGACCATGTATGTTACGTGAAAAAGAACAAGAGCCAGAACCACAGAAAAGCAAGGGAGAAATCAAATAAGTAGATGATGAACACGCTGAACTGATCTTTTTGGAGTGGAACATGTAAATGAAGATGCTGATGTGATCTTTGTGGGGATGACCTCAAATTCAAAACCAGTCATTTCAAACATACTGAACAGAGTTACCCCAGATTCTTGTTCAAGGAGAAAAAAGTATGGTCACTTCAGGAAAGATAATGCTCAGAAATTACAGCCTGTTAATCATGTGACTCCTGCATCAGAAGCAAAGACTGTCTTGCCACTTTCTGTCTCTGAATCAAGATCAACAGATAGTCCTATTATTATTGAGCCTTTGTCCAAAGCAGATTCTAAAAATATTTCACCACAAATAGTGCCTAATAGCTTTTCAGAGTTATGTTCTCCTTTGATTACCTTCACAAGTTCATTGCAGCATCCAGTAGAAACAGCAGTTATGCAGGAGCTATGGATAAAAGTCCTCATGTATCAAAGTGACTTTCCACTTCTGAAACAAATAGCACAAATCCCAAAAAGCCTAAACTCAGTGATGGAATTATAGGAGAACATTCTTTAGCTTTATCCCCTCCAGATATTTTTCAAACAGTGACTACTCAGCAAAGCACACCAGACAGTGTTCATACCTCATTAAGCCATGTTCAGAATGGAGAATCTTATCCAACACATTTTCTAAAGGACAATATCCATTGCAAACCTATAAGCCCTTTAGGGTAAAATGGACTGACAAAAATTGACTTTCCAAGTGTAGCAAGTCAAAACAAGATTGTTGATCCCACAGAAGGCAATCTGATTGTGTTCCTTCGTGACTTCTACTATGGACAGCATATAGGAGATGGGCAGCCAGAACCGAAAACTCACACAGCCTTTAAATGCCTCAGCTGCTTGAAAGTTCTAAAAAATGTCAAGTTTATGAATCACATGAAGCACCATTTGGAGCTTGAGAGGCAGAGAGGTGACAGCTGGAAATACCACACCACCTGCCAGCACTGCAACTGCCAGTTTCCTACTCCCTTCCAGCTGCAGTGTCACATTGAAAGTGTCCATACTTCCCAGGAGCCCTGCACAGTCTGTAAAATCTGTGAATTGTCCTTTGATACAGATCAGGTTCTCTAACAGCACATGAAAGATAATCATAAGCCTGGTGAAATGCCCTATGTATGCCAGGTTTGCAGTTACAGATCATCATTCTTTGCAGATGTGGATGCGCATTTCAGAACTTACCATGGTAACATTAAGAGTTTACTTTGCCCCTTTTGTCTCCAAATGTTTAAAACTGCAACACCATACATATGTCATTATAGACAGCACTGGGAAAAGTTTTCATCAGTGTTCCAAATGTAGGCTACAGTTTTTAACTTTTAAAGAGAAAAGACAGCACAAGACCCAGTGTCATCAAATGTTTAAGAAGCCTAAGCATCTAGAAGGATTACCTCCTGAAACAAAAGTTTTTTTTTCAGGTATCACTGGAACCCCTTCAACAGGATTAGTGGAAGTAGCATCCATTACTGTGAACACATCTGATTCTGAACCATCATCTCCCAAATCTAAAAGTAGGAGGCAAAAAAAAAAAAAAAAAACCATTAATTCTACTTTCATTAAGTCTGAAGCAAGTATTTCAGTCAAAGTTAAAAACCCCATTAAAAACAAAAAATTCAAATTTTAGAATTATTCAATAATATCAAATATAGGGCAACCAATGTGTAATTTATGTGTTTTTGTTTTAAATACATGAAGTACAGCTTTGTTTAAATATTGAGATGTTATTTAAAAATATAGTACCTGTTTTTCATATAAGTGTTTTAACATGTAAAAATTGTGTGTGTGTGTGTGAGAGAGAGAGAGAAAGAGAGAGGTGGAGAAAGGAAAAGTAACAACGTATTTTGGTATTTCATGTTATTTGCAAGTTCGAAAGCTCTGCTGCTGCTGCTACTGCTGCTGCTAAGTTGCTTCAGTCATGTTCGACTCTGTGCGACCCCATAGACAGCAGCCCACCAGGATACCCTGTCCCTGGGATTCTCCAGGCAAGAACACTGGAGTGGGTTGCCATTTCCTTCTCGAATGTATGAAAATGAAAAGTGAATGTGAAGTCACTCAGTCGTGCCCGACTCTTAGCAACCCCATGGACTTCAGCCCACCAGGCTCCTCCATCCATAGGATTTTTCCCACAAGAGTACTGGAGTGGGGTGCCATTGCCTTCTCCACTATACATATAATCTGTAGAGTGTTTAGCAATGAAATTTTCAACTCTTTTCATGCCTTGAAGATCTCAGTATTAACTATATAGCCAGATTGGAATGGCTTTGTTATGGTATTTTCCTGTGTGCTGCTGAACTCTGTGAAGTGCCTCTGTTGTGCTGTTCTAAGATAAAATGGTTCCGAAAGCCTGATGTGGAGAAGTTGATGGAGAAACTATGATGTGAGTTTGGACCAGACACAGGATTTAGTTAGTGGAGAGCTGTGGCTTCTTGTCCCAGTTGAGGAAGAGGCATGCATGCACTCCAGGCATGGAGCCAAGGCAGAAGGAACACTGTCTCAGAGTGTCTTAACCTAGCCCAGGGACATGTCAAGGAAGCCAACCATTAAAATGCCTGTTAGGTGAGAGGCACCTGCAAGGATCAAGCAGGACCTGTGTATCATTGACTGCAGTTGGAGAAGCAGAGACAGTTAATAGAATGAGGCCTGGTGCCTGTGGACCTCCTGTTGAGTAATCAAAAGGGGAATTTGATTCTTTCCATCTCCTTTCCCATTTGGCTGGCCTTTAGTCAAAGTGAAGTAGCCCTATCGGTCTCCATCACAGTAGTAAAGCAACTTAAGATTCCCAAAGAAAAAAGCCTTGACATCCAGTTTGATTTGTACTGGACCCATAGTTTTAACTGAAAAGGATCAAACACAGGGAACCTTTTCAGTTTATGAATTGAGCTAAATTTAGTTCTCTTTCCCTTAAGCTACAAAGGAGTTGTCCGAGAAGAGTAAATGTAGTGGATACGAAGGGTCCAGGGTGATTAAACCCTCTATAGAACTTTTCCTTACCTTTTCCAGTTACATGTGTCTTACCCTAGTTTAACACGTGATGATTTCACTTTTGTATCTTATCTTGCCTTGGGCAGGAATGTATTAAAGTTAACAGCTAATTCTTTGTGTAATTTCCCATTTTATCAAACTAATACTGGGTTTCCATCTTACTTGACACAGTCTGATGTGCAGGAATTTTCTCATTTATTTCAGTAATTATCAGGTCATAGAGTTATCATCCTTCCTCTACTGTACCCAACTACCTAGTCTGTGATTATACTTGTGGAAACCTTTTTTCGTGTGATCTCCAAGGGCTCTTTCACAGACCTGTGGTGTACCCTCTAAGTATTGGTTCCTGAACATCAGCACACTTGGCTTCCTCTGTGGGTTCCTGGAGTTGACTCTCCTCCTTGAGTTGAATGCCATACCTTCTCCACTTCTGGCACAGATATCTAGAATCTCTGTGCACCATTCAAGGAACCTGGAATCTTGGCTGTAGACCTATGTCAAGAGAAATCTCTCCATTTCCTCTTCCTTTCTCCTCCTCTTTGTCTCTCCCCACTCTTTCTGCCCCCCCCCCCCACAATTCATTTAAATCCTCTAAGCTTTCACAAAATGCTAGAAAGTGATAATCACCAAGGGGTTACCATCCCTCTCAGAACAAAAGAGGAAGGACTACAGATAACTAAGCTGTAGTGAGTCTCTTGTCTCCATTTTAGGTAATTTCCTGAGTGTAAATTCAAACACAAGTAAATTGTATTTATTTACTCAATGCTTGATTGATTGGTTTGCACTTTTAATATTTTACTAGGCCTTTCCAGTTAGTTCGCTTGGGCCAAAGCACTTTGCTAAGTGTCAGCTTAAACTGCTTTTAGTTGTATAACGAGTGTGTGTGTGTGTGTGTGTGTGTGTGTGTGTGTGTGTGTGTGTGTTTGTCTTCTGGTCTCAGGTGAAAACTCTATATATAAATGTGCAGACTATTGCATTCTTATCTCCTTTATTCTATTTCTATAGTAAAAATATGAAATGTTTTATTTATATGTTTTTATTGTTGCTTAGGATTATCAATACTGTTACTGTTGTTTGCTCTGTAATATGCTCCTAAAGAATACAACTTGTATTTATTGCCAAATGAAAAGTTTCCAGTGATATGGTCCATGACTACTTCCTCTCTTCCATTCTCTGTCATTCTACTCTACTATTTTCCCCACTGCTGCCCTGTTTTTGACAACACTGGCCTTGCTTTCCCTAAGCAAATTCAATTTCTTCCCAATCCAAAGACTTTGCAAATGCTCTTCTTCTGGGAATGCTCTTCCCAGAAGAAGAGCATTGCTATATCCCTTGTTTGAGACTCCCCAATGCTGTTCAAATCACACAATGAAATCCTCCTCACACCCCTCCTTTTCCTTCTCCTCCTTAAAGACACTTTAAGTCTCTATACTCGTCTTTCCTGTCCAGCCTAAAGTTCCTAGATTTTCACACACACACACACACACACACACACAAAACCTGAAAAGAGATAATAACATCAGGGCTTTGCTTCATAAAATTAACTTGAGTAAGTTTCTGTGCCTGCCGAACAAAGATAGTTAATACTGAGGTGAGTTATTTCAGGAGCTTCCTCTATTTTCCTATTGATATCTCTCTATTTTTTTCAGGCAATGGCACTTTGTTTTTTTTTACAAATGTATTGAATATCTGTCAAGATGACTATTTTGTTATTGCCTTTGGTGAATTTCCTTGTCTACTTTGCTTGTTCTTTCAGGTAAATTTTATTGTTTTATTAATGTTGCCAAAACATTGTCAGTAAAATTACTATTTATAAAAATAAAATGTTTTTTAAAAAATTATTTCTGCTGTCCATCTTTTTACAAATAACATAGCATTTTTTTTGTTTGTTTCTTTTTTTTAAATAATCTTATTGTGTTGTCCAGAAATTCTAAACAGTGATGTGTAAATGGGTTTTCTGGTTCTTAGTACCATCAAAGGCAATGAGGATATGGCTTAATAAATTTCTGTTTCTGTTTTTAGATTTTAAAGAGAATTGTTTCATTGGATATTTACAACATCTGTTGAGACATTTACTTTTCTTTCTTTCTCCCTTACTTTCCTTTTCTTCCTTTCTTCCCATGACTGTCTTCCTCTTTCTTTCCTTCCCTTTCTTTTCCCAGGTTTTGGCTTGACTTGACCTTTCCTGAAACAAAAGTAATTCCACTCAGGGTTGAATATTACCATCTCAAAATCCCATTCCATGTGTCATTCATTTCTAGTATTGGAATTAACCTCCTTCCGTTATTAGATTGGCTACAGTAGTATCAATGTTTCTGATTTTTTTTTTTTTTTCGAAGAAGCAGGTCTTGTTTTATTATCCCAACAAGTTTTATTTTTGTTGTTTTTTATTTTTGTTTCAATTCATAATACCTTCTACTTTGTTTAGGATTTTTTCTTTATAATCATACATTGTAAAAGCTTTCTTTACAAATTTTATGGAAATATATTTGATTTACAATGTTGTGTTTCAGATGTATATCAGAGTGATTTAGTTATGCATATACATGTCTATTTTTTAGGTTATTTTTCATTATAGGTTATTACATGAGACTATTTCTTTTCTTTCTTTTTTCTTTACTAGATGGTTTAGGGCTTGACCTATCTTTACTTAAATAACCTATTTTGTCTGAATCCCAAATGGTTTTATGTATACATTTTTTAAATTAAAATTTCATTCTCTATGATTTTTTGGCACGGTAATTCCAAAGATTTCACTTCTTGCAGGTGAATGTTTTAATTTATAGTTTATTGAGAATTAAGTTTTCCTTGGAGGTCTGAGGGTATGTGTGTATATACACTGGCATGTCTATATACAGATCCTTTTAAGATTACTACATTTTTTTAAGATATATAAATATATTTTAAAAGATATTTTCTGTTTGTATGGTAAAAACATGAAATGTTTTCATTCTAGAAATTTGTTCCCCTAAGGAATATAGTATAAAAAGTAAAGGTATAGAACTATTCCTTTGAGAATAATCCCTACTAACAGAACCTGGAAATGTTAAACAAATGATTCATAACACTTCCTAAAGGTGGTGAGAAAAATGTTATTCAAGGTAAGAGTACTACAGCGGGGGTCTTACAATACGGGAGAGAGAGTGAGCTTAAGCCTGACTCCAGCAGGGACACAGCTGGGATTTATAGCTAAGGAACAGGGTGGGTCCATGTGATAGCAAAGAGAGACTGGGAGACTGAAAAGCAATGAACAACAACAGAGTGGGTGTCAGTGGATGGAAACTTATTAATACGACCATAAGGGTGCCGGTGGATTCTGGCTCAACTGAGACGATCATTGCTGAGGCTAGGCAAGACTGATAAGATATTGAGGTGAGTGATAAAGAATTTGATCTGATCTGAGGGTGGTCAGATCAAGGGTGAAGTATGTTTTCTAAACTGAAGTAGCAGAATCTAGCTTAGATTGGACTAAATGGACAGGCGCCCCGGTATAAAGACATGAGCCAAAGTTGGCAGTGCATTAATGAACTACTGCTGCATAACAAATTATCCCAAAGCAACAGCTTAAAACAATATTATCTCATACTGCTGCTGAAAGTTGGGAATCCAGGAGTAATTCAGTTGAGTGTTCTGGCTCAGGGTTTCATGAGATTGTTGTCATCTGAAGCCTTGACATGGGCTGGTGGATTTCCTTCCAAGATGGCTTACTCACATAGCTGTTGAAACCAGTTTCCTTGCTGGCTATTGGGAGAAAGCCTCAGTTCTTTCCCATGGGCCTCTCTACTGGGCTACCTGAATGTTCTCAAGATAGGACTAAGCTGGCTTCTAGAGTGAGTGATCCAAGAGGATGAGCAAGGAGGCTGCAGTGCCTTTTGTGACTTAAAGAGTCATAGTCAGACACTTCATTTTCATTTCTACAATATTCTAACATTAGAAGTGAGCCACTAAGTCCAGCCTACATGTAAAGGGGAGTATAAGGACCACCCTTGAAGGAAAGGATTTGTGGACATACTTTAAAACCACAGGGTACACCCATGGCCACAAATTGTTTACATACTTGTATGTCCAAAATGCATTTTCCTGCAAATGCTTTCAAATAATTTATCCATTATAGCATTAACTTGAAGTTCAGGACCTTGTCATCGAATTCAAGTCCAGATATGGACCAGGGTGCACTTGGTGCACTGAACACTCAAGTGTTCAGTCACTCAGTTGTGTCCTACTCTTTGCGACCCGATGGACTGCCACATGCCAGGGTTTCCTGTCCACCATCAACTCCAGAGGCATGCTCAAACTCAAGTCCATTGAGCTGGTGATGCCATCCAACCATCTCATCCTCTGCTGTCCCTTTCCCCGGCCTTCAATCTTTCCCGCATCAGGGTCTTTTCTAATGCGTCAGTTCTTGGAATCAGGTTGCCAAAGTATTGGAGCTGCAGCTTCAGCATCAGTCCTTCCAATGAATATTCAGGACTGCTTTACTTTAGGATTGACTAGTTTGATCTCCTTGCAGTCCAGGAGACTCTCAAGTCATCTCCAACACATCAGATCAAATTATACAAGTGTAGTTCCTCTAGACCTGATGATCTGTGAACAAAAGAGATGAGTTAATCTGCTCACTTTCACAGCCAACATACAGTGCTGGGTCAGGCATAGATAACCTTCATGGACACTCCTGTTCCAGAAAGAGGAGGGGAGATGGGAGTCAACAGTAGCAGTTCTGAAATCCCACGGGTTCTTGTTGGCAGTCCTTTGATTAGGATTTAAGGCCTGGAAACTTCCTAGGCTTCAGTCTCTGAATTTTTAATTCTGCCCTCTGACATGATTCCATTGCAGGAAAGGTGGGTAGTATATGGTTACAGTGAAACAGTCTCCCTAGCCTGCTTCCTGCTTGTCGAAGGTAGAAGTTCAGAGCTCCCTTATTTTGTACTATTGCTGGTCCTTTCAGTCCAAGCTGAACTTAAATATGTTATCTTAAAAACTTGGTGTGTCTCCTGATAATCTTACTGGTTTTCATGGTAAAGCACTCCACTCCAAAGCCACCATCACACATGTCTTCATAATAAGGCCTACTCTGTCTTGGTTTTCTGCTGAGATAGCTGAGGGATAACACCCTGAAACTTGGTACAAGTCTTATTCTGTGACTGAAATGTCTCTGAGTGACACCCCTGAACTCTTTGGAGGGCATTGGCCTGCCTAAATAATGCCATGAAGCATCCCCTTCCAGCTTTCTGAGGCTTAACAAAGAATTTTACACTCACACTCATCTTTAGACCACGTTTATTAAAAATAAATAAATAAATATGAATTGATGTATAGGTGTTACAAAATGTTATATTTAGACCACCTTATCTCAATGCCCTGGATAGAACCTTGCTTGAGAGCCATTAATTTTAGCATCCTCTGTCATGTTAAAAGACTGGAAAATTTCCAATTCAGTAAGTTCTGTCTTATTTTTTAATAGTTTCTCTTAAATATATTTTTTTAATTTCCCTTTATATTTTACTATAGGCAGCAAGAAGAAACCAGGAAGCACTTTTGGCTGTTTGGCTGGAAATCTCCTTAGCTAGATATCTCAATTAATTAAGTACAGTTTCTCCTTCCTGGTACATTTCTACTTTTCATAAACTGCAGATATAGTGGACTTTTCTCTGCACATTCCCCAGGCTCTTTTTTCCTGCCTCTACTTTCTGCCAGACATCCTGGGTGCACCCCTGTGATCCCACTTAGAACGTGTTTGCTCAGTGAGATAACGGAGATCGAATCCCTGGCTTCAGTGCTTCTGCTGGCCAGAGCATATGTACCTTTCTCTAACACCTTCATGTTTTTGCTATCCAACTTCCATCACCTGGCTAGGTCAATTCCGGAAGCTCATACTCACAAGCACACTGGCAGGGACTTCTATGCCCATGTGTGCACACACATGTACATGTACACAGTAACATCCCTGAGAGGAAACGCACACGTGCAGAACTACAAGCTTTCTTCTCTAGGAATATGAATTTTGGTAAGTACCTTTGTGCTCACAAATAAAAATAACTTTCTTTTCCTGGTTGTTTCCTTTCGCTTGTTAATTAATCATGTCACCTTGCACTTCTAACTCTGTGCTGCTACTGCTGCTAAGTCACTTCAGTCAAGTCTGAGTCTGTGTGACCCCATAGACAGCAGCCCACCAGGCTCCCCCGTCCTGGGATTCTCCAGGCAAGAACACTGGAGTGGGTTGCCATCTCCTTCTCCAATGCATGAAAGTGAAAAGTGAGAAGGAAGTTGCTTAGTCATGTCCAACTCTTCTCGACCCCATGGACTGCAGCCTACCAGGCTCCTCTGTCCATGGGAATTGCCAGGCAAGAGTACTGGAGTAGGGTGCCATTGCCTTCTCCATCTAACTTTGTGACTTATCCTCAAAGGTTACAAAATCTTGGCATTTGCCAGTGACACGGACCGACCAGCAGAGCAGCAAGCAGGGTTGGAAGCACTTGCCATGAACAGCTGTATGACATGCGCCTGTGTTCTGCATTCTCCCATCACCTTGGACAGCTTCACAGTACCAGTCACATTGGCCTGATCCATGTGGGGACAGAAAACAAGGACCTTTGGGCTCAGCTGACTCGGTGTGCACCTATCTAGGTCATTCCTTGTCAATGTTGTGCCCCTCTTGCTAGCCTACCACCCTTTATGGACAACAACATTCTGAGTGAGGCCTTCTGTTCTTCCTATCTGTGTAGCTTTATGTGTGCACCTGTCTACATGTGCCCCCAAGGGCTATCTCCATGTAGCAGGAAAAGGCCAAAGAGACGCCTGAGCCTCCAAGAGCCCCAAGAGACTGTGATAGGCCTGGGTCTTATCCAATGTTGTGAGAAAGGTGCACATGGATACAGGGTCTCTTCAGATACAAAGATTGGAACCTGAGGCCATAAAGGTAAGGTAGCATTCCTACACGTCCTCCCTTCTGTTTAACACTACCCATGCACATAGAGTCCCCAAACAGATGATGCCCTGCAAAATCTTCCCTTTCTGGGCCCACAGCTCATGCGTCCCTTGGACGGAAAGCAGCTTTTCTATCTCAAAGGCACCAAGACGGCTTGAACCACCAAGGCCACAGTGATTTGCTAGATGTCAAGACTCTCTTCCAATTGCTCTCATTAGGCCCAGGTAGGACTCCCTACAGTCACACATCTCTGCTTGCCTACACAGCCCACATGCCAAGGAAGCCAGCCTCCATTTGGGCCCAGGAGCATCCAAGACGGTCACCTGGAACGCAGCTTCCCTCTGAGCATCACCTGGTTTCAGATCCCCTATGACAAAATCAGAGATTTTGCTTCAGCGAGACTGCTCGAATTCTCTCAGATGCAGACGCACACTTTTGCCCCTCAGGCCCCCAAAGCCAGTGGCAAGACCCCAGAGGAAAGAAGAACTTCACATCAGGACTTTCAGCACCCACCATGGCGTATCTTTGGCAGGACTGCTATTGCCTAGACCCTGGACCCTGAAAACCAGCAGGCCCCAAACTGCCCCCAGGGGCTTCCCTGTCTCCCACTCTCCTGAGGTCCTTTGAGACATGCAATTACTCCTTGCTCACTCCGTTCCCTCCCTCACAGGCTCATCTGGGCAGAGGGTCAAACACATACAACCACCTGTGCTTTCCTCGCCTTTCTGCACTGCCAGGGAGGCAGGCTGGAAGTGCCTGGAGGCATGCCACACTCACATCCTGTCTCTCCTAGGATGCCTGTGGTTTTGCAGGTACAGCTTACTTTAGCATGTCTCCCGTTTTGTGTCACAGTGTGTGCCACCCTCAGGGAGGGAGTGTGCTGGCTGATGGGCTGCTCCTGGGCAGCACTGGCCCAGGACCTTCCCAGTTCTCCTTCTCACATGTGTGGAACAAGTCTCCAGTGCAGCAGGCAATCTGTGCCTCTTTCTCCTTCACGTCTCTGTCCAACTCGGAAGGACCTTAGCCTCCTCACCATCGTGGGTCTTGCCACAGCCATGTCCACCATTTCAACAGGCCAGCCATGGCCCCCCGAGACTCAGGGCTCCACAGGCAGTGGTTTAAAAGCCCCACCCTACCTGATTTGCCCTGAGTGAACCCTCAGACCATGAATCCCTTTTCCTGGTCCAAACACACACAACAACACAGTAGAAATGGTGAGCGTGTTTTGTGTTTTGTCTAATTGCAGATATCTGGAGCCATGGTCAGGAGTTATCACTGGCCATCCTTTCTTCATTCCCATCCTGGACAGGGTCAGTGCACAGATATGGCGACAAACTCCTTCAGACTGGGAACGCCTCGTGCCTCCTCTTCTGGTTACTCAGCACCTCCTCTCCTGTCGCCTTCATCTCTGCATCTGCCCTGGGCCGGATACACACAAACACACAGAAACACAGCCAACACAAGCACATGCGTGTATACACACATGCTTGGCATAGGGACACAAATGCAAACAGGGAACACAGGTATTTCAGGAGCTGAAGACGCCCATGTCCAGCAATGTTGGAGATGGTGTCAGTCGGCACCATGTCCTGCCTTTGGGGCTCCCTGTCCACCTCCTCCCCAGATTCATCCGGATTTTCCCAAGGCAGCCTGAAGCCACTTCGAGTGCAGCATGTGTGGTGGTGGTGGTGAGATCCGAGTGGTGAATGTGGAAATTCACCCAAGATCCCAAAGTCAGCACACAGGAGCACTGGGACCACCGAGAGGATGTACTTTCAATGATAGGCCATCACAGGGTAAGGGGCGGGAGTGAAGGGCCCCGTTAATCTCAAACTCAGTGAGCAGCAGGAGGCTGGAGGATGGCAGGACCCAGGGACGGATGATTCTGACACAGACACTTAATTCACCCTACCTCTAGGACTCTAGTGGAATAGGGTATCACCTAGGTATCACCTAGGACTCTTGTGCTGCAACCATAGCTGACTTGAGGGAGACTTACTTCACTCATGGACACACTGAGTCCCCCATGCCCCCAGTCTCAGCAAGTCACCTGCTACATGCATAACCCAAATTCTGGCTCTGCAGCCAGCTTGAATGAACCTGAGCATCCCCATTTGGGAAAGGATAGTGTCCCAGCTACGATAAGGCTGTCTCTCAGGGCCTATCTCCTGACCGCCTCACCACATGTGTTTCTGTCAGTTATCTCTGATGGAAGAATCATCCTCCCCGAGGTAGTACTTCAGGGGATCGTCCCACATGTCATTGCTGAAGATCTGCTGGCAACACGAGCAAGGTCAACCCAGGGCTGACCAGGCCCTGAACCCTCCCATGAGCAGCCAAGAACTCCAACATTAATCATCACCTGTGTGCAGGCCCAAAGCAACCCCACATCAGCAATCGTGTTCAATTCTGGGCCATTGTGGCCTGACAGCCAGTTGAGAAAATTAAGGCTCCTGGTGTCCAGACTGTGGCTGGGGGATGCCCATTCAAAGTCCCAGAACCAGGGGACTGGAGTGGAATGACATGCCCTGTTCCCTGCGGAAAGACGGGAGACTGGGGTGGACTCCACAGGTGGATCATCTACATGCTTGCACACCCACACTCATCACCCTGGGAGCCACGTGTTACCAGTGATGTCAAGGTAATACTCCTTAATGATCATGGTGTTCAACAAGTAGGGGTTGTCCTGAAAGGAAAAGATCAGCTTGCAGCGGGACTGCAGATGGCTCCGCACCTGCACCTGCCAGGGTAGGGAGGAGGGAAAAGGTGCAAACTTCTAGGGGCCTCAGCTTGCCTCCCAGGCAGGCATTAACAGCGTCCATGACTCCTCTCCAAAGTCTCACAGCACAGGAACATGGCTAATAGGATCTTCCCACTCCCTGCCAGGTCCCATACCCATCGTTTCTCAGTCTTCCTCACTGATCTTCAAGTCGATCATGTAGCCGAGAAAGTCTTGATCTTGGTCGCTGATCATGACGGAAACTTGAGGGTGGCTCACAATCTGCTTTAGGTCAAGGAGCCATTCAGGGAGCTACATGCCAGGCCAAGAAGAGCCAGGAGCATCAGTCCTAGTCTGGGCTGGAACAAGGATATTGGAAAAGGCATCTGCAAGGAGCTGGGCACTGCCTGTTACCTGGCCACCCCTGATGTCATCAGGCTTTGCCATACCATCAGACACGCTCATGGCTCTGGGCCCCTTGTGGTGGTGTGCATCTGAGGTGGTCTGCATTCTTCAAGCAAGGACTGGTTTCTGACCGCTACTGTTCTCCTCCAGACCTGTGTATGCTGGGTAGTGGCATGTCACTGCTTACATGGTCAGATTTGCAGTCCTGTGACAATCTGTGTTTGAAAGCAAAGGGGTTTTGTGTGTGTGTGTGTGTACGTGTGTGTGTGTTGTGTGTGTGTGTGAATGACTCCCATGTCTTAGCTATATGCCAGGATCATCCGCATTTACAGCAATAACTGTGTGTAGATGCTGCTCTTGTGTACCATCTCTGGTCATTCCTGACTTGGAGGCCTCAGGTGCTGCTCCTCCTCAGATGCAGGCCTGAAGGAGACACTCAAAGGCATGGCTGCAACACGTACATCTGTAGCCCTGCCCAGACCCTACTCTGCTGGGCCTTTGGAGCTTGCCAATTGCCCAGGACCACATTTTCTTCAGGGGCCTCCAGCGCCCTTCCTGTGCCCTCGCCCCCTCCCCCTCCTCCTGCTCCTGCCCCTTCTCCTCCTCCTCATGAGCAGTGGACCCAAAGGAGCAGCGGAAAGGATACAGTTTTGGCCCAGAAGCCAGGGATGCCCTGGATGATGGCACTCCCCCAAGCCAAGTGATGCTTCCTCCTCTGATGGTAGGCCCTGTGGTTTTGCTCACACTCAGAGCTCAGTTCCACCTGCAGGGCGGCCAGTGCCTTCAGGACATCTAGCGCCTGGTGCTCACTCGGACCTCCCGGCCTGTCCTGGCCCTGCTCCTCCACCGTCTTCTCCTCCAGCTCCTGGGAGGACCACTGTTTCTGCTCCTCATCTGCCACAACCTCCACCTCTTCCATGATGTCTTCTGCAAGCAGCCGGAACTCCCGCCGGATCCCTGCCACGTCTCCGTCCACCAGGGTCTGGCTGTCTTGCACTGCCTCCACCCTAAAGAGGATGGCCTCTTCACTTGGCATGACAACTGGTGGTTGCAAGGTTCCAGCTGCGCACAGCATCAGGATGGCAGGTCGCGGGATGAGGGGTGGGGGCTTCTCCCTGAGTACTGGGGCTCACAGCTAAGGGTCCCGGGACGCTCCCGCCTTCCTTTGATCGCCTCTCACGCTCCTCTTGGCCCAAGCTGGGGCAGATGTGAAGGGACACGATATAACAGCACAGACAATGGTGCATAATGGTGACCAGGCTGCAGTAAACCTGTGGGACCCACTAGCTCTTTGGGGGCGGGGAGTGAGGGGGATGGTCGGGAGGTGGGGAGTGGTGTGTTGGGGGTGGCGTGAGGCCAAGGAAAGGGGTGCCGGACAGCCCAGGCCAGGGTGAACGGGCCCTGGGACATCAGCGGAAAACAGGCAGGAGCCTAGGCTGTGAGCCAAGCACAGGCTCCTTGCCCAAATCTAGACCAAGGGCGGAGAGGGTAGTGGGCGGCACCCTTATGGACATGCCCCTAGACTGGAGGGCATCTTCCGCGGTTCCTGTGTTCCAGTGTCCCGACGTGGCCAGATTCTGCACCAGGATTGTAGAGGGTTTTGCATGTGGCTGGGGTAGCCCCAGGCGCTGTCATTGACCTGGCCCTGGAAATTCCAACCACGGGTTCCTGCTCCGCAATCCAAACAATACCCTCCTGTGTCCCCTGGGACCGGCAATAGCTGGGAGCTCTCCCTGACTATCCAAAGGATATGCAGGGGTGCCAAGTGGCTGGATACTTTTCTTCATGGGACAGAGAGCCTGTTGCTGTCCTGATACTAGGGGAGTAGGGAAAAACCCCAACATTTGCTACCGTTGATCTCCACTGTTCAGGGAGACCAGAGGTTTAGGGTGCAGAGCTCGCTCTTTGTCTCTCTATCTTTGCTTCCGGCATAGCACTGTTTTGGACAATCCTTCTGTGTGTGTACCAGGCACTGATGTCTGTGTGTCTCTGTCTCTCTAAGTAGTGCTGTTGCCGTCTGCCACTCTCTGGACAGCAGCTCTCAGAAAAGATGCTTATCCTTTGCAAGCCCTTCTCGTCCTGACTGAGTTGCAGCAATGGGAGATTAGACGGTTTTAGTCCATACGTTCGGAGAGTGCTTTCTCAACCTTGAGAACCAACAGTGGGCGGTCACTGCTGAACTGCAGAATTGGACGTGTGACCCTCCCTCCCTCGCTGGACAGATGTGAACACTGCACAGGCCTGAGGTGGCTTGGCCACACTTTGCACAGAGGGAGAAATGTGGCCCGCTCTGCTGGCATGAGGGAACTCCCTGAACCTTGTTCGAATGCCTGCCAGGGAGACTCTACAGACATTTCTCCATAAGTTCCATGACTCACCGGTGTCGGAGACATGCACGTCTGCCACTTACCCTATTGAGGCCCTTTCAAAGTGGTACTGTTCTCCATGTGAGAACACATCCCAGCCTGCCCTATCACACAAGCCTGTGGGGCCTGAAGCAGCAAGAGGACCAAGCTAAGCCAGCCATCCTACAGTCCTGATATATGATACATGCATTCTACAAAGAGCTTGAACATGGACAGGACCCACCTGATTCAGTGCAAGGATTGAGATGTGGGCTCAAGAGTGTTTGTTGGGGGCTTGAACAAAGGCAGGACCCAGCCTGGTTCATTGGAGCGACTGAGATGTGGCCTCAGGAGTGTCTGTCTGGATGAACAAGCGGTGGATCCAGCCGCGGTCAGTGCAGGGACCGAGATGTGGGCTCAGGAGTGTTTTTTGAGTGCTTGAACAAGGGCAGGACCTGGCCTGGTTCAGAGAAGGGACCCAGATATGGGCTCAGGAGTATTTCCCACGGGTTTCAGCAAGTGCTGGACCCAGCCTAGTTCAGTGTAGTGAAGGAGATCAGCCTGAGAGTCAGATGAAGGCCAAGGAGTGTTTGTCAGGGTCTTGAACATGTGTAGGACCCAGCCTAGTTCAGTTCAGGGGCGAGAAATGGGGTCAGGAGTGTTTGTCTGGGCTTAAATATGGCCAGGATCTCAGCCGCTATCAGTGCAGGAACCAAGATGTGGTCTTAGGAGTGTTTGTCATGGTTGACATGGGAAGGAAACAGCCTGGTTTGTTGCAGGGACTGGGATGTTGGCACAACAGTATTTGTCATGGCTTCAACTTTGGAGGGACCCACCCTTGTTCAGGGCAGCGAGTGAGATGCAGGCTCAGTAGTGTTTCCTGGGGGATTGAACAAGGGGAGCACACACCTTAGATCAGGGACAGGGAGCGATTTGTGGGCTCAGGATTGCTTGCTGCGGGCTTAAATAAGAACAGAAACCAGCCTTTGAGTCAGATGCAGGCCCAGAACAGTTGGTCGGGAGCTTGAACACGTGTAGTTTCTGGCCTGGTTCAGTGCAGTTTCTGATGTGTGGGCTCAGGAGTGTTTGTCAGGGGTTTCAAAAAGGGCAGGACCCCGTCTGCTTCAGTGCAGGGACCAGGATGTTGGCTCAGGAGCATTTGCAGGGGACTTCAGAAAGTGCTGAACCCAGCCTAGTTCAGTGCAGGGAACAAGATATTGGCACAGGAGTGTTTGTCAGGGTCTTGAACAAGTGTGTGGATCACAATAAACTGTGGAAAATTCTGAAAGAGATGGGAATACCAGACCACCTGATCTGCCTCTTGAGAAATGTGTATGCAGGTCAGGAAGCAACAGTTAGAACTGCACATGGAACAACAGACTGGTTCCAAATAGGAAAAGGAATATGCGAAGGCTGTATATCGTCACACTGTTTATTTAACTTACATGCAGAGTACATCATGAGAAACGCTGGACTGGAAGAAACACAAGCTGGAATCAAGATTGCCAGGAGAAATATTAATAACCTCAGATATGCAGATGGCACCAGCCTTGTGGCAGAAAGTGAAGAGAAACTGAAAAGACTCTTGATGAAAGTAAAAGTGGAGAGTGAAAAAGTTGGCTTAAAGCTCAACATTCAGAAAACGAAGATCATGGCCTCCAGCCCCATCACTTCATGGGAAATAGATGAAGAAACAGTGGAAACAGAGGCAAACATTATTTTTCTGGGCTCCAAATCACTGCAGATGGTGACTGCAGCCACGATATTAAAAGACGCTTACTCCTTGGAAGGAAAGTTATGACCAACCTAAATAGCATATTCAAAAGCGGAGACATTATATTGCCAACAAAATTTCGTCTAGTCAAGGCTATGGTTTTTCCTGTAGTCATGTATGGATGTGAGAGTTGGACTGTGAAGAAGCCTGAGCGCCAAAAAATTGACGCTTTTGAACTGTGGTGTTGGAGAAGACTCTTGAGAGTCCCTTGGACTGCAAGGAGATCCAACCAGTCCATTCTGAAGGAAATCAGCCCTGGAATTTCTTTGGAAGAATGATGCTAAAGCTGAAATTCCAGTCCTTTGGCCACCTCATGCGAAGAGTTGACTCATTGGAAAAGACTCTGATGCTTGGAGGGATTGGAGCAGGAGGAGAAGGGGACCACAGAGGATGAGATGGCTGGATGGCATCACCGACTGGATGGACGTGAGTCTCAGTGAACTCCGGGTGTTGGTGTTCGACAGGGAGGCCTGGCATACTGAGATTCATGGGTTCGCAAAGAGCCGGACACGACTGAGCGACTGATCTAATCTGAACAAGTGTAGGACTCAGCCCAGTTCAGTGTAGAGAGCGAGATATGGGCTCAGAAGTGTTTGTTAGACCTTCAACGTGGGCAGGACCCACCTGCTTCAGTGCAGGGACCAAAATGTGGTTTCAGGAGCATTTATCAAAGTCTTGAACAAGGGCAGGAACCAGGCGGCTTCAAGGCAGGGCGTGAGATGCGGGTACAGGAGTGTTTCCAGAGGGATTGAAAAAGGGGGAGGACACACCTTAGTTCAGGGGCAGGCAGTGAGTTGTCAGCTCAGGATGTTTTTCTGGGGGCTTGAACAAAGTAGAAACCATTCTAGTTCAGTGCAGGGATGGAGATGTTGGCTCAGGAGTGTTTGTCAGGGATTTGAATGAGGGCAGGGACCAGCGAACTTCAGTGCAGTGAGTGAGATATGGGATCGTAGTGTTTCCTGGGGTATTGGTCAAGGGGAGGACACAACTTACTTCAGTGGCAGGGAGAGAGTTGTCAGCTCAGGATTGTTTGCCGGGGTTTGAACAAATGCTGGAACTATCCTGGTTCAGTGCAGGAACCAAGATGTTGGCTCAGGAGTGTTTGTCAGAGTCTTGAACAAGTGCAGGACACAGCCTAGTTCAGTGCAGGGACAGTGATGCAGGCTCAAGAGTGTTTGTCGGGGGTTTGAACAAGGGCTTGGCCCAGCCTATTTTAGTGCAGGGACTGAGATGTGGGTTTAGGAGTTTTTGTCGAGGGTTTTGACAAGGTCTGGACCCAGCCTGGTTCAGTGCAGTGCGTGAGATGAGGGCTTAGTAGTGTTTCTGGGGGTTTGAACAAGGGGAGGACTCACCTTAGTTCATGGGTAGGGAGCGAGTTGTTGGCTCAGGATTGTTTGTCGGGGCTTGAACAGAGGCAGAAACCATCCTGATTCAGTGCAGGGATGGAGATGTTGGCTCAGGAGTTTTTGTCGTGGGTTTGAACAAGGGCAGGACCCAGCCTAGTTCAGTGCTGAGACCGAGATGTGGGCTCAGGAGTATGTGTTGGGGGATCGAACAATGGCAGGACCTAGACTCGTTCAGTCGGAGAAGTCAATGGCACCCCACTCCAGTACTCTTGCCTGGAAAATCCCATGGATGGAGGAGCCTGGTGGGCTACAGTCCACAGGGTCACTAAGAGTTGGACACGACTGACGGACTTCACTTTCATTTTTCACTCTCATGCATTGGAAAAGGAAATGGCAACCCACTCTAGTGTTCTTGTCTTGAGAATCCCAGGGATGGGGGAGCCTGGTGGGCTGCCATGTATGGGGTCGCACAGAGTCGGACACAACTGAAGAGACTTAGCAGTGGTAGCAGCAGATTCGTTCAGTGCAGTGACCGAGATGTGGGCTCAGGAGTGTTTGTCAGGTCTTGAACAAGTGTAGGACCCAGCCTAGTTCATTGTAGTGAGTGATATGTGGGCTCAGGAGTATTTGTTGTGGCTTGAACATGGGCAAGGACTCATGTGCTTCAGTTCAGGGACTGACATGTGGGTTCCAGAGTATTTGTCAGGGTTTTGAACAAGGGTAGGACCCAGGTGGCTTCAGTGCAGGGAGTGAGATGTGGGATCAGGGGTGTTTCCTGGGGGGCAGGGAGTTGAACAAGGGGAGGACACACCTTAGTTCAGGGGCAGGGAGCTAGGTGTCGGCTCAGGATTGTTTGCCGGGGGCTTGAACAAAGGCAGGAACCATCCTGGTTCAGTGCATGGACAGAGATGTTGGCTGTGGAATGTTTGTCAGAGGTTTGAACAAGGGAAGGACCCAGCCTAGTTCAGTGCAGGGACTGAGATGCAGGCTCAGGAGTGTTTGTCAGGGTCTTCAACAAGGGCAGGACCAAGCCTAGTTTAGTGCAGGGACTGAGATGTGCGCTCAGCAGTATGTGTTGGTGGATCTAACAAGGGCAAGACCTAGACTGGTTCAGTGCATGAACCAAGATGTAGGTTCAGGAGTATTTGTAGGGGTCTTGAACAAGGGCAGGACCCTGGCTGGTTCAGGGCAGGGAGTGAGATGTGGGATCAGGAGTGTTTTCTGGGGGATTGAACAAGAGCAAGACAGACCTAATTTCAGGGGCAGGGAGCGAGTTGTGGGCTCACGGTTGTTTGCCGGAGGCTTGAACAAAGGCAGGACTCAGCCTGCTTCAGTGCGGGGACTGAGATGTGGGCTCAGGTGTATGTGTTGGGGGAATCTAACAAGGGCAAGACACAGACTGGATCATGTGCAGGGCATGAGATTTGGGCACAGCAGTGTTTGCCGGGGTCATGAACAAGTGTAGGACCGAGCCTAATTCAGTGCAGTGACCAAGAGTTTGGCTCAGGAGCATTTGTCGGGGCTTGAACATGGGAAGGACCAGCCTGCTTCAGGGCAGGGCCCGAGATGTTGGTTCAGAGGTATGTGTCAGGGGACTAACTAGGGCAGAACCTAGACTGGTTCAGTGCAGTGACCGAGATGTGGACTCATGAGTATTTTCCAGGGGGTTGAGCAAGTGCTGGACCCAGCCTAGTTCAGTGCAGTGACCTAGATGTGGGCTCAGGAATGTTTCTCAGGGCTTGAACATGGGAAGGATACAGCCTGCTTTTGTGCAGGGACCAAGATGTGGGCTCAGGACTGCACTGGAAAAAAACATGATTCCATTACTAATGAGTGTAATGCCTATATATAACAATTAGGTGTAACTAGTCCATTGTGCCATTTAGGAGCACCTCAAGATGCAAGGCAAATGCAAGGAAGTAGGAAAGGGGGAATTAACAGTACCACAATTATAATGGGGGTCTTTAATACCTGACTCACACCTATGGATACATCAACTGAAAGAAAATTAGCAAAGAATCATGAGCTGTAAATGTACTTTTGTGTGTTATCTGTCTTTACACTTACTGTAGTGCCTCTAGTATGGCAGGAGGAGATACTATATAGTTGTCCATATTTCCTACTGTCAGGAAGTTACCTAGAACAATTGGTAGAGTTGGGAAATTGATAGAAAAGTCCTAATACAAAGATGTACCTTCTAAACTAGTGCTATCTTCCTTTTTCATAAGTGGAGAAGTACTCACCAAGAAAGTGAAATCCCAGATATCAGGTTATATGATCTTATAATGGGAATTTTCCGAAGATAGCAGTCTACATGCATATAAGTAAGTCCTGGCTCAAGCCCAGTTAATTATGCTAAATGTTAGAACATGTCTGATAGAACACATCTCCTACAAGTCTCACACACCCTTCCTAAATTAATATCTCTTGAATTTCTAAGCTATGACTCTATATTTGGTATAGTATCATAGGCTGAGGCTTTAAGGTTGTAAAAGCTCATAGAGGACAGAGACCACATTAATTTATTATTAATTTGGAAATATCTCCGCAAGGCCTGCAGCCAGGTCTGGGGCAGCTGCCATCACCCTAAATGTCCAGAAGCTAGATCTGAAATCTGCCCTCCATTCTCCTCTCCAACTTCCTCCATCTTATCACCAACCTGTGGTGTTGTCTGTCCCTTGCCCTGGAAAGATACTTTGTTCTTACAGTCTTCATCATCTTCCTTGAGTGCCTACCCATTGCCTATATTTCATACTGTCTGCTGATTGAATGAACACAATTTATGAATGGAAAGCAGAGGCTGAAGACAGGCCTGCACAGAAGCTTCTGAAGTTACCTAGTGGGAATCTGCATTGACATGTGGCTACGTTGAGTGTTATTACTGACTTGAATCCTGTTCACTTGGTCATCTGGGAAATGCACATTTTCAGTCTGAAACTGGCACAAAAGGCTTTTTTTTTTTTTTCTTATTTCATTTTTGTGTACACCTTCTCTATAGTGTCCTATATCTGGTACTGTTACCTCCAAATATTCCCAGTTGAATGTGCCTTGGGCCTGATATGCACATATTCCGTCTTTTAGGCTTGGCTAAGATGGGAGGTTCAGACGTCTTGTTGACACAATTTCTCAAATTGGTAGAGGACTTACAATCTACAATCTTTATCCATTACCAGGACATGTCCTTTGAAGGGCTGCAGGTGTTAACAATGAACTTGCCTAGACCCATGCTTTTGTGGCCCTAATGGCCCTTCATAGAGCTGAGGACCATTTGATTATCCTTAGGCACTTCAGTTTGGACTGGATTTTATCCTTTTGTTTGTTTTTTTAAGCAAATATATACTTTGCAAGCTAGAATTGGTCTTGTGGGGTTCTCACAAATCCAGAGGACTGGCAGTAAGACTGGTGGCCATAGATGATAATTTTTGCCATGGAAAAGGTGACCTCATCACACCTGCAAACCCTCTGTGGGAAAGGCCCAGGTGGCTCCAACCATTTACAGGAGACCTTGTGATCCTGTAAGCTCCCCAATGGCTAGTGCAGCCTATTGTCTTGGTTAGGGGAGGTTAACGGAGGCATGATTACCATAATGTGCCTGCTTTGTGTCATCACTAAAGTAATAGGCAGAAATTGTTCTAGATAACATCCCTTTGCAATGACCATTCCTCAGGATTAGTGAGGTCCTATCATCAGGTTTCAGAAGGAAATCAGTGTGAAGGATTAAAGGATCATACTATATGTTTTTGACAAGGTCATGCTGACTTGCTGATGTGTGTACTTTCTTCTACAACTTTCTGTAAATTATGCCCCTTCCATTATTTCCTAGGGAATATTTACCCATATAATGGAAAGAATGGCCATCCTTGCTGAATCTCTGAAGAAACAGTTAAAAATCTTAGGGGGCATTAGGAATCTGTGAGGATTATCAATTGATGGGTAAGAGAGTTCTTTACCATTGTCATTTCACTGAGAACCTAAGTAAGTTTGGTGAGTATCATTAAGTCCGACTCTTCCTGATCCCATGGATTGCAGCATGACAGGCTTCCCTGTCAATCACCAACTCATAGAGCCTGCTCAAACCCATAACCACTGATTCCGTGATGCCACCAAGCATTTCATCTTCTGTCGTCACCCTCTCCTCCAGCCTTCAATCTTTCTCAGCATCAGGTTCTTTCCCAATGAGTCAGCCTTTCATTTCAGGTGGCCAAAATATCCAGGATCCAGTTCCAGCATCAGCCCTTCCAATCAATATTCTGAACTGATTTCCTTTAGAATTGACTCCTTTCATTTCCTTGCAGTCCAAGGGACTCTCAAGTGTTTTCTCTAACACCACATATCAATAGCATCGATTCCTTGGAGGTCAAGATTCTTTAGGTCCAATTCTCATCTCTTTACATAGCTTTGACTAGACTGACCTTTGTCTGCTTTATAATGTGCTGTCTAGCCTGGTTGTAACTTTTCTTCTAAGGAGAAAGCATATTTTAATTTCCTGAACAGAGTCACCATCTTCAGTGATTTTGGAACCTGCTCCCCCCAAATAGTTTCTCACTGTTTCCATTGGTTTCCCATCTTTATGCCAGAAAGTGATGGGACCAGATGCCATGAATCTCATTTTGAATGTTGAGTTTTAAGTCACCGGAATCACTCTCCTCTTTTACTTTCCTCAAGAGACTCCGTAGTTCTTTCCATGTTCTGCCACATGAATCGTGTCATCTGCATATCTGATGTTATTGATATTTCTCCCAGCAAAGTTGATTCCAAACCCTGTTGCATTCAGTCTGGCATTTTGTGTGATGAACTCTTCATGTAAGTTCAATAAAGAGGTTGACAGTACAGCCTTGAAATATTCCTTTCCCAACTCAGAACCTGTCTGTTGTTCCATTTCCTTTTCTGACTGTTGCTTCTTGAGCTGCATACAGATTTATCAGGAGGCATATAATATACTCTAGTAGTCCCATGTTTAGAAGAATTTAAAATGTTTTGTTGTGATCTACACAAACAAGTCTTTGACATAGTCAAAAAGGAGTAGATGTTTTTCTGGTGTTCTCTGGCTCTTTTGATAACCCAATGGGTGTTGGTAATTTGATCTCAGGTTCTTCTGACCTTTCTAAATCGAGCTTGAACATCTGGAAGCTCATGGTTCACATTCTGTTGAAGCCTGGCTTTGGGAATTTTGAGCAGTACTTTGCGAATATGTGAGATGAGTGAAGTTAAGTAGTAGTTTGCACATTCGATGGATTGCCTTTTATTGTGGTTGGAATGAAAACTGAACTTTTCCAGTCATCTGGCCACAGCTGTGTCTTCCAAATCTGCTGGCATATAGAGGGCAGCACACTCACAACATCATCTTTTAGAATTTGAAAGAGCTCAACTGAATTCCACCACCTCCACGAGCGTTGTTTGTAGTTATGCTTCTAAGGTCCAACTTGACTTTGCATTCCAGGACATCTGGCTCTAGGTGAGTGATCACACCATTGTGCTTAACTGGATCATGCAGATCTTTTGTGCATATTTCATCTGTGTATTCTTCCCTCCTCTTCTTAATAGCTTCTGCTTCTGTTACATCCGTACCATTTCTGTCCTTTATTGTGCCCCTCTTTGCATGAAATTTGCCCTTGGTATCTCTGATTTTCTCGAAGAGATCTGTAGGATTTCCCATTCTATTTATTTCCTCTATGAACTGGTATTGATAACTGAGGAAGGTTTAATCTCTCCTTGCTATTCTTTGGGACTCTGCATTCAAATGGGTATTGTTTTCATTTTCCCGTTTTTGTTTAGCGTCTTTGGTCTTTTCAGATCTTTGTAAGGCCTCATCACTTTGTCATTTTGCATTTCTTTTATATGGGAATGGTCTTTATCCCTGATTCCTGTACAATGTCACACCTCCACCCATAGGTCTTCAGGCACTCTGTCTATCAGATAGAATCCCCTGAATCTATTTATCACTTCCACTGTATGATCATAAGCGTTTTGATTTTGCACCTGTAAAATATGCTAATCCCCTATTTCTAGATTTGCAGAGAAATCTTCACCCAGACTTTTTTCAAAGAAATACAGAGAACTCTTTCTGTTATTCAGGAAATACATGAAATATAGCTGTACCTATTTGATGTTTTAGCTCAGATATCAATTTCTGATTCATTGAAAATTCTCTATTTCATGTGTACAGTTCAGTTCAGTTTAGTTCAGTCACTCAGTCGTGTCTGACTCTTTGCCACCCCATGAATTGCAGTATGCCAGGCCTCCCTATCCATCACCATCTCCCGGACTTCATTCTAACTCACTTCCATCGAGTCAGTGATGCCATCCAACCATCTCATCCTCTGTCATCCCCTTTTCCTTCTATCCCCAATATCTCCCATCATCAGAGTCTTTTCCAATGAGTCAACTCTTCCCATGAGGTGGCCAAAGTACTAGAGTTTCAGCTGTAGCATCGGTCCTTCCAAAGAAATCCCAGGGCTGATCCCCTTCCAAATGCACTGGTTGGATCCCCTTGCAGTCCAAGGGACTCTCAAGAGTCTTCTCCAACACCACAGATCAAAAGCATCAATTCTTCAGTGCTCAGCAATCTTCACAGTCCAACTCTCACATCCATATATGAAGACTGGAAAAACCATAGCCTTGACTAGACGAACCTTTCTTGGCAAAGTAATGTCTCTGCTTTTGAACATGCTGTCTAGCTTGGTCATAACTTTTCTTCCAAGGGGTAAGCGTCTTTTAATTTCATGGCTGCAGTCATCATCTGCAGTGATTTTGCAGCCCCCAAAAATAAAGTCTGACACTGTTTCCACTGTTTCACCTTCTATTTCCCATGAAGTGATGGGACCAGGTGTCATGATCTTCATTTTCTTAATGTTGAGTTTTAAGCCAACTTTTTCACTCTCCTCTTTCACTTTCTTCTAGAGGGTTTTTAGTTCCTCTTCTCGCCCATAAGGGTGGTGTCATCTGTATATCTGAGGTTATTGATATTTCTCCCAGCAATCTTGATTCCAGCTTGCACTTCTTCCAGCCCACTGTTTCACATGATGTACTCTGCATGTAATTTAAATAAGCAGGGTGACAATATATAGGCTTGCGGTCCTCCATTCCTAATTGGAACCAGTCTGTTGTTCCGTGTCCAGTTCTAACTGTTTTTTCCTAACCTGCATATAGGTTTCATGTGTACAAATCTAGAAAAAGTTTCATATGTGAATAGTCGAGATTTCATATTTCATATGAGAACATTTCTCCCCAGATTGTTAAATGTGAAATACACAGAATTCCAAGACTCATATCAGAAGACCTTCATTCAAGCTTTCTTGATGGAAATATACAGAATTTCAGAGCTCAAGCATGAAAATCTGTGGGAAAATTCTACATTTCTTGTAGGAGAATGAATGCACTTTTTTCAAATGTGAAATAGACAGTATTCAATATTTCATGAAGGAAAGACAGCACAAAGATTTTCAAATGAGAAATATGAAAAAATTCCATATCTCATGTGAGAAATCCTGTGACCATATTTTGATATGTGAAATAGACATTTTCATATTTCCTGTCAAAGAATCTGCATCCTGATTTTCATATCTCTAATGTGAAAAATTCCACATTTTAATAAGAAAATATTGTATGTATACTTTCATGTGAGATGTACAGAGAATTCCACATTTCAAGTTGGAAAAATTGTCCCCAGATTTGTATATGTGACTAATAGAGAATTTTATATTTCACATTCTGGAATATACATCTAGATTTTCAAATGTGAAACTGAGAATTTCATCTTTTATGAAGGACTATGTCATTTCAGATGTCTGTACTTGAAACAGATGATACCTTCACCAAGAGGCACCTTAATTCCTATTATTCTTCTGTCATTTGGGTGTTGTCATCTGGATAACTAAGTTATCATATCGCCCACATAAATTTTGTGTCTAGCTTGAGATTCATCTAGGATTTTATTTTTTCATGATGTCCTCTGTACAGAAGTCAAATAACCAGGGCAACACTAGATAGCTTTGACTTATTCCTTTCCCGATTTTGAACCACTTCATCGTCCCGTGTCCAGGTCTAACTGTTGCAAATTTAATAGCGTACACATTTCCCAGGAGACAGGTAAGGAATTCTGATGTTCTTTTCTCTAAGAATTTTCCAAAATTACTTTTCTTTTTCAATGGTTTGTGTGTGATTCACAGTGTCCAAGTCATTAGCAGAAACAATTAAGCAGATATAGATGATTGTATAGTCTATACATCAATTTATGTGTACCTGTTATGACTGAATCCCTAACTACACATTTCTGTGTTTTTTTGTTTGTTTATTTTTTGGTCATTGTTGTTATTGTTGTTTTCTCTCTTTATCAAGTAGTCAAGTACCAAGTAGTCAAGTCAAGTATGAACTTGCCAACTTATTCTACAGGAATTAAATTATGCCCATGGCAGTCTCTGACCCTTGAGACTCGCTGAATGGAATTAAGCTTTGAGATTTGAAATCAGACATTGGTACTCTGGGAAAATGTCAGGAACATTCAAGATATAGCTAGATATATTCAAGTGCTGACTTTTTGAGCCCAGTTATGCTATTATATTTTATGTGGAATGTTCTGCATTTCTTCATGCTGATGACAATTTATCATTACGAGAAATTTTCTAGGGGGAAAACAACAACAACAACAAATGTGCTTGATTGCATGTTGGAAGTCAAAGTAATACCAGTTACGTGTGTACGTAAGCAACGTCCCATCAAACAGAGTAATTCATGTCCACTAATGTTTCATGTTTTGCTGTCAAGGAAAAAGAATAATAGAGCTTTCCAGGAAACACTGAGAAGTTCAAAGAAGGCAGAAATGTAGAAGGATATGAAATGCCCCTCTCTCAATGTATAGATCAGAAGTAACACTTCTACATGGTCAATAGTTTTCCCAGAGCATCAGATAAATACTAGCAGAAGACCCTAGTCCCCAGAGTGTCCCATGTGGGTTTCAGACATACCTGGGTGGGAAGGAATTAGGATGGGAGAAGGAGTATAAGAGGAAGCAAAACAAAACCTGAGCCTTGTGGTGGGAGATGGAGAAGCAGGGAAGAGATTTCCAGAATGAGGCAAGCCCCTTCAGTAAAGGGTAAATTGCTTTGGACTGAAAGGAAGCAAGGTAAGACAGCTGATGAAATATTATTTATGTAGAGCAAAAGTTACACAGATAATGTGTGTCGTGGCTCTATATGGCCCAAACTGCAATGCAGCTCAACCAGTGTGCATGGGGTCTGGAAGCTGGACACAGGATTTAGAGTGCCATCCTGGGAGAGGACTGTTGTTGGTTATGTGGAGATGGCCTGAAGGAGAAAGGGTGACAGAGAATGAGATGGCTGGATTGCATCACCAATGCAATGGACACGAACTTGGGCAAACTTCAGGAAATGGTGAGGGACAGGGAGGTCTGGCACACTGTGGTCCATGGGGTTGCAGATACAACTGGGCAAATGAACAACAACAATTTCTTGAGATAAAGCTGTTCCAGGGGGAGTAGAAGAGGAAAACATTTGTGAGAACAATGGAAGCGCCAAGTTCTCCCCTAGAGACGGAGGAAGTGGGAAGAGTCTGGCCACCTGGATTAGTGCTCTCCTGAAAGGTGTGCCTTCTGGCCACCTTGTAGAGTCCACTTCTCACACAGCCCTGATCTGTAGTCAGCAGGCACCAGCATGTGTCCTGAGGGCCTGACCTCCTACTGGGTACCAGGTTCTCGGTTGGTGTGAGATGCCCAGCCCTGTTGGTGGATGCTCAGGCTGACCACATGTCACTCCACAGCCACAAGCCCAAGGGAGCTTCCTCCTTGACCACAGCAATGGACCTGAACTGGACTCAGCCTTGGGGTTGTCTATGGAAGGAAAGGTGGGAAAGGTCATGTCTTTTGTTTGTTTGTTTGTTTGTTTGTTTTCTATTGTTGGCCAGCCAGTGCAGCTTGCAGGATCTTAGTTCCCCAACTATGTATAGAATCCCTGCCCTCAGCAGTGAAAGTGCAGAATCCTAACCACTCCAGGACTACCAGAGAGTTCCTAGTAGGTCATTTCTTGAGCCTGGCAGATGGCCCAGAAGTCTGACGTTGGCTGCTGAGAGGCAGCCTTCTATGGGTGAGGCTTGGGTGAAGTCACAAAACATCCCTCTCTCCCTGATCTCTGGGAGCCCTGTGACCATGGCCCATATCATAGAAACTTCTGGAGGTAGAGAGAACTGAAGGACGACATACCCCCTCCCCACTCATATTCCTTTCCTGGCTACAGACCCAAAGGCCTTCCAATAAATTCATCTGCTCTCAACCCATCTACAGAAAGCATGCTGTCCTCCTTCCTGGAAACCTTCCCTGAAGAAAAGGTTGAAATCATGTCCTCTGCTTCTTCCTAACATAACATGTGAAGGCTTTTCTGTACATCCAGTGTTAAGCTTATGCTAGACAGCTATGGGTTTTCTTCCTTTTTTTTTTTTTTTATTTTTTGTTAAAACACATACTCCCCTTCACAACCAGGATGGTTTGAGCACAGGCCTTGCTCTGTTCTCAAGGCTCTGTCCCTCACAGTCTAGGAGAGAAGTAAAGAAAGTTGGGGCCAGAACGAGAGTTGGGTGGGGACTTTTAGCAGCAGTGGTCTGCAAGAAGGGGTCCACAGGAGCAGGCTGTGTCCTGGAAAATCTGGGTGGGTGGGCATTTGTTGATGTTTAGAAGTCACCTGGGAGCTGAGTCATCACCTGCATACTCCCCACCTGTCCTTGAGGTGAGCCCTCTCCAGGGACTCCTGATCTAAAGAACGCATTAATGTACTAAGGTGGCCACAAGATATACAAGAGACCTAAACAACAGGAAATTGTTTTCTCCCAGTTCTGGAGGCTAGAAGTCCAGGATCAAGGTGTTGACAGTGTGGTTTCTCGGGAGATCTCTTTCCCTGATGCACAAACAGCTGCATTCTTGTGTCCTCCTGTCCCTTTATGCCCATGCATCCTTGATGTCTTGTGTGTCCTAATTTCCTTTTTTTTTTTTTTTTTCTGGCCATGCTGCTTCACTTCTGGGTCTTAGTTTCCAGTCCAGGGATTGAAATGGGGCCCTTGGCCGTGAAAATTCTGAGCCCTAACCACTGGCCTTGCAGGGAATTCTGCTCTCTCTTTTTATGTAGAGAACCATCAGATTGGACTAGGGCTTACCCTAGTGCCTTCGTTGAGTTTAACTACCTTGTTAAGAATATCATCTACAAATATAGTCACATTCCAAAGTGTAGGGGAATAGGACTTCTACAGATAATTTTTTAAATGAATTAATTTATTTGATGGCACCAATTGTTAGTTGTGGCATGTGGGGTCTTTGGACTTCCTGGCAGCACATGGGATCTAGTTCCCTGACCAGGGACCGAAGTCCAGCCCCCCGCACTGGGAGTGGAGAGCTTTAGCCACTGGATCATTGGGAAAGTCCCCTCAACATATGGATTTTGTAGGACACAATGAAGCCCAAAACAGGGTTGATGGTAGGGTGATGTGCCTGGCTACACACTGTGGTGTAGCTTCACGTTGCACCCTACCTGCTCCTTAGAAATATCTGAGATGCTTAGTAGCGTTGACTCCCTGGTCCCATTCCTGGAGATACTTATTCTGTGGGTATGGAGTAAGATCGGCAAAATCAACCAGAACTTTTCAAAATCAATCAGTACTTTTCAAAACTCTCTAGTACTCACTGTTTAATATGGACACCTTAAGCAGCCTGGGCAACACCTGGAGTTTGTGAGAAACGCAAGACTCTCAGGCCCCCGACTCACAACTGTCGGACGAGAATATGTTTTTACACAAGACACGTAGGGAAATCCTTAGATTCACTGAGGGTTACAAAGCACAGCCCAGGAGATTTGCAAGTGTGGCCCAAACTGAGAAGTTTGGATCCAGATCTCTGAGCTTTGCTTATACCCTAACTTCCTTTAGTACGAAGGACATCCAGAAGCCCCAGGACAGAGTGTGGAGGTCCTAGAATCTCTGAAGAGTGGTGGGGAGGATGAAGCTCCCAGCTCAAGGTACAACATCTGATTGGTTTATTGAATTACCAATAACACGCTTCTCCCAAGGCAGGTGCTCAGTGTGTCACATGAAGAAAAAATTAATTCCTGACCCTCAACCCTCAGGGTCTCCTGAAGGAGTAGATTCTTGGATATTTTAAGCATGTTTTTACTGTTGTTTGGGTTCCCCTTGTGCCTCAGCTGGTAAAGAATCTGCCTGCAATGTGGGAGACCTGAGTTTGATCCCTGGGTTGGGAAAATCCCCTGGAGACAGGAAAGGCTACCCAGTCC
The DNA here is from genome assembly GCF_002263795.3 of Bos taurus. Classification (NCBI taxonomy): domain Eukaryota; kingdom Metazoa; phylum Chordata; class Mammalia; order Artiodactyla; family Bovidae; genus Bos; species Bos taurus. Next base: position 29,544,055 of record NC_082638.1, read on the forward strand.
AGTATTCTAGCCTGGACGATTCCATGGACTGTATATAGTCCATGGGGTCAGGAAGGGTCAGACACGACTGAGGGACTTTCACTTTCACTGTTGTGGTTTAGTTGCTAAGTTGTGTCTGAGTCTTTTGTGACCCCATAGACTGTAGCCTGCCAGGCCCCTCTGTCCATGGTATTTCCCAGGCAAGAATACTGGACTGGGTTGCCATTTCTTCCTCCAGGAGATCTTTCCAACCCTTTCATTGAAACCAGGTCTCCTGCATTAACAGGTGGCTTCTTAATTGCTGAACCACCAGAGATCAATCTTTCCCAAAGTATTGGATGATTTTACACCCTGGGACTCACGTCACATCAGAATCAAGTGAGGCAAACATTGAACTTTCAGATGCCCAGGCCCCCTCCTCAGGCAATTTTAGTTTCTTAGGTATGATATGCAGCCCTGGAATCTCTATGTTTAATAATGTCCCAGGTGATTCTGAGATTTGAACAATCTTTAGAAGCATATGAAAATGAAAGTGTTAGTCATCCAGTTGTGTTTGACTCTTTGCAAACCCATGGATAGTAGTTCCCCAGGCTCCTCTATCCATAGAATTCTCGAGGCAAGCATACTGAAGTGGATAGCCATTCCCTTCTCCAGGAGATCTTCCTGAACCAGGGATCAAACTCCGGTCTCCTCTACTGCAGGCAGACTTTTTACAGTCTGAGCCATTAGGGAAGCCTAGAAGCATAAATATGTAGTCAACATTTTCCTTCCTTTCCCCTAAGTTTTTGCAAACATTTTAAAATTGACATCCAAAATGTTTTTATTGTAAGTGTAAACACAGCAAAGGATGTACCTTTGGGCATACAATAAAAATAAACCCTTTAAGTAATCAAACTAGGAATTCCCTGGCAAACCAGCGTTTACTGCTCAATGCTATCACTCTGGTGATCTGGGTTCAGTCCCCGGTCAGGAAACTAAGATCCTGCAGGAAGTCTCATGGTGTATCCATAAATAAATAAAACTGTTAATATCATGCTTACAAATACATCCAGAAGAATGTAAAGAGCATAGAGTTCAAAAATATATATATTTTTATTCATTTATTTGGCTGCCTCGAGTCTTAGTCATGGCATGCAGGATCCTTTGTCCTTTCTACTGCCCTCTGGTATATGGGATCTTAACCACCATGTATTAAACGCACATTCCCTACATTGGAAGGCAGATTCTCAACCCATGGACCTCGAGGGAAGTCCCTAGCCTTGGGTTTTGATACTCACCAACATTGCAGAAGGACATGGCAAGGCAATCCAGCATTTTTGCCTGGAGAAGTCCATGGATAGAGGAGCCTGGCTGGCTACAGTCTATGGGGTCGCAAGAAGTCAGACACAACTGAGCAACTAGGCACAGCACTCACCATCAACCGTCTTAAAAGAGTCTAAAACGAGCTCTTTCTAATGGTCAGTTCTGTATTTTTTTTCCCTGCTTCATTGAGATGTAATGGACACATATTGTGTAAATTTAAGGTGAACACATGTTGATTTGATAAGAACAGTGTTTTTGATGTTATATCTGGTTACAACACTTGAGATCACGTTCATCAGTGAACTTCATTTTTGTTCTAATTCAGTGACTCTGTTACCTTATAAGGAATGGAAATACACATATTTCTACTCTGAAACCCTCCCTCCCTCTATGTATCTGTGTGCACAGGGTTGTAAAGGCAGTGGGAAGGAAAGCTTGAGATATAATCTTGGTGGTGCAAAGGGGGAGGAGAGAGAAGACGGGGAGTGAGTGAGGAAGGCAGAAGGATGGGGACCAGGGTGTGACCTGACACCCCTGACCTGGTTTAAGAAAGCATGAGCCCCTGCCTAGAAAAAGCTCCTGGGGTTCAGCATGAAGATCCACAGTGAGGACCCCTGAAATCCAGCAGGTGCTGAGTCTTCAAGTGCAGATCATTTGGGAGTAAGCTTGCTTTCTGCTCTCCTCACCATGCCCACCCGCCCCCAACCCACCACCCTTGCTCCCAGAAGAGGACAGGGGTTTGCTGTTTGCAGCTGGAGAATTTTCTGGTATTGGAGGAGAACCCCTGATTTTTCCATTCCTGATACCAGCCCGAGCTCTGCTGGAATAGCTATGTGGACCACCTTCCCCTGCCCTTAAGCTATTGAATCCCAAATAACTAAAGATGCAGATAAACTGGAGATAAGATGGTGGGCCTCTGGATGCCAGAGAGGGAAGTGGGGACTCTCACCACCCTGAGACCTGGAAAACAGCCCCTGGGTGGGGCCCTGCAGCCGCACCCACATTCTTTCCTCTCTTTAACAATTTGGTAGAAAGGTTTCTAGTTGAAAGATCCCATGGGGAAAAACTGGCTCAGAAACCTGATTGGAGCACCATTTGGATACTATGGATTGGATTAGAATGGGCTTTCAAAGGCTTGGAATCTCCTGATCCAGCCTCACTGAGAAAAGGCTTTTGGAGAGCCAGGTAGGAGTTTCATGGACACTGGACACAGGAAGCAGTGCTGATATTTCCAGAGAAATCTTTCTGGGGCGTGGAGACAGAGATACTCCAGCTTCATCCTCCAGTGGGACTCAGAATAAGAAGTGTTTAGCTGCACTGAGTCAACTGGACTTCAGGAGGTGGTGAGCCATGGGGTTTGGAATGCTTCATTTTGTTCTCTACAGCCATGAGTGTGCAAAATTGCTCTGTAAAGGCCTAGAGAGTAAACGGGCATTAAGCGCCAATGCAGTCTCTGCCATTAGCAGAGTGAAATAGCCTTGGGTACCCACTCTAGTGTTCTTGCCTGGAGAATCCCAGGGACAGGGGAACCTGGTGGGCTGCTGTCTATGGGGCCACACAGAGTCGGACACGACTGAAGTGACTTAGCAGCAGCAAATGATCACGGCTGTGTTCCAATAAAACTTTATTTGTGACACTGAAATTTAGATATCCTATAATTTTCACATATCGCAAAATATTCCTTTGTTTGCCCCCAAATTAAAAAAATGTAAAAATATTAAATATATTTTTAAAAGTTAAAAAAAAAAAAAAAACAAACTAAAACCCAAAAATCATTCTTAGCTTGCTCGTTGGGAGAAAAAGCAAACAGGAAGCAAGCCAATTTGTAAATTCCTGTTTAAACCATTTGCCTATATAATGCAGCTAGCATCCCATTAGTGACTTGTGACATGAATTTAGTAGGCTGGATTCTGCTTATGAAAAACAGAAATTTCCATTAAATCTAAGATGACATCAGCTGTAAAATACAGCATTATTCCTTTTCTTTTTTTTTTTTTTCTGCCACACCCAGTGGCATGTGGGATCATAGGTCTCTGACAGGGATTGAAGCCATGACCCTGGCCTGGAAGTGAGGAGTCTTAAATACTGGATCACCAGGGAAGTCCCACAGAATTATTTTTCATACCACTATAAAATATACACATATATACATATGTATGTGTGTGTGTTCAGTTGCTTCAGTAATGTTTGACTCCTTGCAACACTATGGACTTGGAGAAGGCAATGGCACCCCACTCCAGTACTCTTGCCTGGAAAATCTCATGGACGGAGGACCCTGGTGGGCTGCAGTCCATGGGGTCGCTGGGAGTCGGGCACGACTGAGCGACTTCACTTTCACTTTTCACTTTCATGCATTGGAGAAGGAAATGGCAACCCACTCGTGTTCTTGCCGGGAGAATCCCAGGGACAGTGGAGCCTGGTGGGCTGCTGTCTCTGGGGTCGCACAGAGTCGGACCCGACTGAAGCCACTTAGTAGCAGCAGCAGCAGCAGCAACGCTATGGACTGTAGCCCACCCGGCTCCTTTGTCCATAGGATTCTTCAGGCAGGAATACTGCAGTGGGTTGCCATACCTTCCTCCAAGGGGTCGTCCTGACCCAGAGATGGAACCTGCATCTCTTACATCTTTTGCATTCTCAGGAGAGACCTTTACCCCTAGGGCTATCATTTATACACAACCAAACAAACTATAATATGCTGCTGATGAAATGTGATCTGGTATCAGAAATGGTCAAATGTAAACTGTAGAATGTCCCTTAATGTCAATGAAACATGTTAACAGCATGGAAGCTATCAACAAATGTATTATATGGAGAGAAATTGTGTTACAAACCTTTTATTTCAATGACCACTACTGCCCCTGTCAGCATCCAACTACATACTGGCTGACTTTCTCCCTTGCATGATACTTTTAATTCATTAAGATTTGGAATTCATTAAATGCTTGGAGAAATTGCTTGTCAGCTTCTTTGCTAAGATCAAGTGTAAGAACCTGGGGAGCCAGGAATTAGTGGGTCAAGCCTGTGGTACAGATAAAAGATTGTATTCATAACAGCTACTGTTTATTTATGCAGCAGACATGTAGCACTGACAGACAGCAGAACTTGTTCTAGAAACAACAATACAGCAACCCAATAGCTCTGGAGTTGAATATGGCATGTGAGTTGGGGGAGGCTGTGATTTCTGACATCAGGGTCAGGGAAGCCTGGCAGAGAAACTGTGGACTGAAGCAGGTCAGGAGTTGGGTGACAGTACTTGAGACAGTGTCCAAGGCAGGGGGAGTAGCAGAAGTCCTGAGAAGGCCCTGTCCTCTCTCCTTGGTACCCTTGGGAGATTGGGTCTGGGAACCCTGCACCCACAGATACCAAAATCCATGGATGCTCAAGTTATATAAAATGGTATAGTCTTTGCACGTAACTTAAGGGGATGCTCCCACATGCTTTAAATCATCTCCACATTCCTTGTAATACCTAATACAATGCCAATGCTGTGTAAATAGTTTCATTTACAATGTACATGCTATATATATACACATATATATGCATATACATATATGTGTATATATGCACATGTATGTATTTTTGTATGTATGTGTGTGTGTATGTATATGTATATATAGTTGCCAGCATGAGGCAGGTTCAAGTTTTGCTATGAGAACTTTCTGGAATTTTTTTTTATTTTTTTTTATTTTTGATCCATGTATAGAGTCTGGTGCCTTCTGGACTCAGAGAATGGAGGGAGTGAGGGGCACCCCCAAGGGACAGCTGGGGGCTCTTTTGGACATTTTATGTTGATCAGCATTTCTGAGTGAGATTGGAGATCTATAAGCAAAGTGGTGCCTACCAGCTCTCCTGTAGAGTTTAACAGGAGCACTGGGGCCACTATGGGGAGACAAGGCAAAAGTAGGGTCTGGAGAAGGAAGTTTAAAATGATCATGTCACTTAACTGAGTTTGAGATGTTTCCTTATGTCTAAGGGTGTTAATAGTTATCTCAATGTTTCAGCTGATGATTAAATCAGGTACTAATTTTGTCTTTTGGAAGAAATATAATCATCACCACTTATCTGCAGAGAATAAGTTCCAAGACCCCCAGTGGACATCTGTAACCACACATAGTATCAAACCCTATATACACAATGGTTTTTCTATACAAACATACCTGTGATGCAGTTTATTTTATAAAAGAACAGTAAGAGATTGGCAACTTCCTAATAATAACAGGAAAGTGAAAGTGAAGTTGCTCAGTCGTGTCCAACTCTTTGCAACCTGATGGACTGCAGCTTACTATGCTCCTCTGTGATGGGATTTCCCAGGCAAGAATTCTGGATTGGGTTGCCATTTCCTTCTCCAGGGATGGAACCCAGGTCTCCTGAATAGTAGCAGACACTTTACCATCTGAGCCACCAGGGAAGGTGTAATAATAACATAGAACAATTATAACAACATATTTTTATAACAGTTTTGTGAATGTAGTCTCTATGTAAAATATATTACTGAACTAATTTCGTGATTTTTTTTTTCACCCTAACTATGCACTATGCTCTGTGGCCATACCTTTTGCAGTTTGCAGTTTGACAGCAAAACTAACCCAGATTTCTTTTCTCTGCTTCACATTCACCACAGATATTAGCAACCTCAGCATACTTTTTTTTCTTTTTATATCAAATTGAGAACTTTGATCTTTTCACTTAAAGGTAACACTTAAAGGATTCTCTCTGGCATGTCTAAATAACCAACATCACTCCACTTATGGTTTGGGGCCATTATTGAGTAAAATAAGGGTGACTTGGTCACAAGCTCTGTGACATCTCACCAGTCATTGTGGTAACCGAGTGACAAATGGGTGAGATGTGCAGGACTAAGTTCGATTCACATTTCTGGGCAGGAGGAAGCAGGATGGTGTGAGATTCCAATCCTACTCCTCAGAATGACATGCAATTTAAAACTTATGAGTTATGTATTTCTGGAGTTTTCCATTTAATATTTTCAGTGAACAACTGAGGGTTAACTGAAACCACAGAAAGTGACACCTGAGATCAGAGGGGATGACCTTGTTCTGTGGTTGCCTTTAGGTGGAAAATACACTGGAAGTGGCCACTTGAAGCCAAAAGTGATTGTAAAATGGCCCATCTCTTCCTGTGTGAGGAAGCACAAGCACGACCACAACCCGAGACAAAGACCGCAGGGTCCAAACCCAGAGATGAGGATAATGATGATACTGAGGTCATCTTTGTTGGAGTGCAGCATGTCAATGAGGATGCTGAAACTCTCTTTGTCAGAGTGATTTCAAGTTCAAAGCCAGTCATTTCTAACATTTTGAACAGAGTGACCAGGGATGCATCTTCAAGAAGAAAGAAGGGCCACGTGAGTCCAGATCCCTCCTGCACATTGCAACCTGCAAATCTCAGGACCCCAGCATCAGAACCAGTGGCTGTATCATTAGCTTCTCAGTCTGAATGGGGAGGAAAAAACAGTCCTGTTATTTTCGAGCCTTCATCTAAACCTGATTATAAAACGAGCTCTCTGGAAGCTGTGCTTCACAATTCAGAATTGCTCTCTCTGCGGCCTCATTGTCTATCTGGAGCTAGTCTCTCAATAGCAGGCAAGGATGAAAGTCCTCTTAATTCAAAGCAATGTCCCACTTCAGATGTAAAATGTAACAGTGGGAATCCCAAAAGACCCAAACTCAGCAATGGAATCCCAGGGGGACCTGCCTCCACCATGGCCCCTGTAGGTATTTCTCCTACAAAGGACACGATTATGACCTTGGAAGGTCTCCTGACCTCACTGAGCCATGTTCACCGCGGGGCATCATTTTCACAGACTCACGCAAATGACCAGGCATGCTTCAGTCTTATGGATCCAGACAGAACATGTAGTTGGAGGGGCTGGAGAAAACGGACTTTTTGACTCTTGCAAGTCAGAGCAAGACTGTTGATCCCATGAAAGGAAATCTGATCATGTTACTTGATGACTTTTACTATGGACAGCATACAAGAGATGGGCAGTCAGAACAGAAGACTCACACAGTCTTTAAATGCCTCAGTTGCTTGAGAGTTCTAAAAAATGTCAAGTTTATGACCCATGTGAGGAACCATCTGGACCTGGAGAGGCAGAAGGGTGACAGCTGGGAAATCCACACTACCTGCCAGCACTGCCACCACCAGTTTCCCACCCTGTTCCAGTTGCAGTGTCACATTGAAAGTGTCCATGCTTCCCGGGAGCCCTCCACGGTCTGTTATATCTGTGAATTGTCCTTCAAAACAGATCAGGTTCTCTTATAGCACATGAAGGACAGTCACAAACCTGGCAAAATGCCCTATGTGTGCCGTGTTTGCAATTACAGACTGTCAGCCTTGGCCAATGTAGAGGTACGTTTTAGAATATGGCATGGAAACATGAACAATTTGCTTTGTCTGTTTTGCTTCGAAATTTTCAAACTGGTGACATCCTTCATAAATCACACTTGGAGGCACTGAAATAAGAGGGTCTTTCCATATTCCAAGTGCTGGCTACAGTGTTTGAAAATGAAGGAAAAGACAGAGCACCAAACAAAGAATCATCAGTCTTTCAAAAAGCCAGAGCAATTGTGAGGGTTGCCTCCTGAAACAGAGGTCATGATCCAAACTTCAGTTCAGCTGGGACTGAGAGAGACAGTATCCATCATTGTGAGGAACACTGACTCCCAAGTGTCACCCAGAAAAACTACAAAGAAGATTGACTACAAACACAAAATATTCCAGACGTGTTGCAGCAAGGGATCTGGCTAAAAATTAAGTTCTACCCACCTCCAGAAATTCAAAAAAGCCCTATTGAGGTTCAGCCAGCTGTACATAGAGACCCTGCCTGGCTTTTGTTGTTCAGTTTCTCAGTCGTGTCTGACTCCCTGTGACCCTATGAACTTCAGTATGCCAGCTTCCCTGTCCATCACCATTTCCCAAAGCTTGCTCAAACTCGTTCCGTTGGGTTGCTGATGCCATCCAACCATCGTGTCCTCTGTCACACCTTCTGCTCCTGCCTTCAATATTTCCCAGTATCAGGTTTGTTTGTTTGTTTTTTTTTTTTTTTTTCCCAATGAGTTGACTCTTCCCATCAGGAGGCCAAAGTATTGGACATTCAGCATCAGTTCTTCCACTGAATATTCAGGGTTGATTTCCCTTAGGATTGACTGGTTGGATCTCCTTGCAGTCCAAGGGACTCTCAAGAGTCTTGTCCAACATCACAGTTCAAAAGTGTCCAGTCTTTGGTGCTCAGGCTTCTTTATGGTCCAACTCTCACATCCATACATGACTACTGGAAGAACCATAGCCTTGACTCCACTGACCTTTGTTGGCAAAGTAATGTCTCTGCTTTTTAATATGCCATCTAGGTTTGTCACAGCTTTTATTCCAAGGAGCAAGCATCTTTTAAATTCGTGGCTGCAGTCACCATCTGCAGTGATTTTGGAGCTCAAGAAAATAAAGTCTGTCACTGATTCTTTGTTTCCTCGTCTATTTGCCATGAAGTGATGAGACCTTTGACTGTGTGGACCACAACAAACTCTGGAAAATTCTTAAAGAGATGGGAATACCAGACCATCTGACATGCCTTTTGAGAAATCTGTATGCAGGTCAAGAAGCAACAGTTAGAAATGGACATGGAACAAGAGACTGGTTCTGAATAGGGAAAGGAGTATGTCAAGATTGTGTACTGTTGCCCTACTTATTTAACTTATATGCAGAGTACATCATTAAAAATGCTGGGCTGGATGAAGCACAATCTGGAATCAAGATTTCTGGGAGAAATAGCGACAACCTCAGACATGCAGATGCTGCCACACTAATAACAGAAAATGAAGATCCTCTTGATGACAGGGAAAGAGGAGAGTGAAAAGGCAGGCTTAAAACTCAATATTCAAAAAATGAACATTGTGACATCTGGTCCCATCACTTCATGGCAAACAAATGGAGAAAAAGTGAAAATAACAGCAGATCTTATTTTCTTGAACTCCAAAATCACTGTGGATGGTGAATGTAACCACAAAATTAAAAGTAGCTAGCTCCTTGGAAGAAAAGCTATGACAAACATAGATAGCATTAAAAAAAAGCAAAGGCATCACTCTGCTGACCAAAGTTGTTGTAGTCAAAGCTACAGTGGCTCAGACAGTAAGGAATTCACTTGTAATGTGGGAGACCTGGGTTTGACCATGGGAAGGACATCTCTGTAGTCCAGTAGTAAGACTCAGTGCTCCCCAATTAGGGAGTCCAAATTCATTCCCTGGTCAGGGCATTAGATCCCACATACTGCTGCTAGAAATACTGCATGTGACAGTTAAAAATCCTGCCTCCCACATGCTACAGTGAAGACTGAAGAGTCCTTGTGCTGGAACTAAAACCAAGCACAGCCAAGTAAATGAATAAATATTTGAAAGAAAGAAAGAAAAAGATATGAGAATTCCCTGGTGGTTCAGTGGTTAGGACTTGATGCTTTCACTGCCAATGGCCAGGGTTCAACACCCTGGTTATGGAACTAAGATCCCACAGGTTCCATGGCATGGCCAAACAAAACCCTAGAAAGATAAATACGGAGGAAATAACTCCCAAAGTTTGAAAATGAAGCAATATAACTTCACCCAGGCTGAGGATAGATTAAGGATTGCCAGGAACCCAAAGTGCAAAAGTGGCGCCTCTGTAATTCACTACTGCTTCTAAGTCACTTCAGTCGTGTTTGACTCTGTGCAACCCCATAGGTCGCACAGCCCACCAGGTTCCCCCATCCTTGGGAACACTGGAGTGGGTTGCCATTTCCTTCTCCAATGCATGAAAGAGAAAAGTGAAAGTGAAGTCGCTCAGTCATGTCAGATTCTTAGGGATCCCATGGACTGCAGCCTGCCAGGCTCCTCTGAGCATGGGGTTTTCCAGGCAAGAGTACTGGAGTGGGGTGCCATTACCTTCTCCATCTGTAACTCACAAGCTTCTTTAATATTGTGGTTTAGGCTCCTCCTACTCCTGCTTCTGAACCTGAATAACTTACTGGTCCTGAGAGAAATTGTTATGGGAAAAATAAAATACTTAAGCTGAATGATATTGAAAACAGAAAATTTCTGAGATGGAGATAAAGCAGTTTCATGTGTTAATGTGCATTACATTTGAAAAGAAGAAAGGTTGGCAAAACAATGATCTAAGTCAGTGCTATTCCCAGAAGTTTCTGCAGCAATAGAAAACTTTTAAATAATTGTTACATGTATGCCCTAATAAGGACAACAAGCTTTTCACATATATAAATGCGTATGTTTCTCTTCTCTGAGGTTACCTGTTTATATCCTTTATCTGAATTTTCAGATGGAGTGTTCATCTGGTAGGATTTTTTTTTTGGCTTTGCTGTGAGGATTAAGGGATTTAGATCTTCAACCAGGGATGGAATCTCTGCCCCCTGCAGTGGAAGCACAAAGCCCTAACAACCAGATCACTAGGGAATTCTCAATGAATATGTTTTCTATGTCCTTGTCTAATATGCCACTTTGGAGATGTTAAAATGTAGCTAGTGTGACTGAGGTATTAAATCTTTGTGTGTGTTCAGCAGCTTCAGTCCTGTCTGACTCTTTGTGACCTCATCAGTGTAGCCTGCCAGGCTCCTCTCTCCATGGGATTACCCAGGCAATAATATGGGCAGGGGTCGCCATTTCCCTTTCCAGGGGATCTTCCTGAACCTGGGTGTCTTTTACATCTCCTGCATTGGGAGGCAAGTTCTTTACCACTAGCACCACCTGGGAAACCTCTTAAATCTTTACTTTAATTTAATTAAATTAATTTAAAATGAAAAGATATGTCTAGAAGAACAAGATCTTCCTTATAAATGAGTTTCAATTAATTTGTATACTCAGGAACTTGTGTTTCTCTTAGATATTTTCCTCAAGATGAGAGTCCATGCCCCTCCCCAAGTGTAGGCTGGGTTTAGTGACTTGTTTCTAAAGAACAGAATATGTCAGAGGGAAGGAGATAACTTTATAGCAGAGGAACTAGTGGTAAGTCATATTGATAGTATGAATCCTTGATGGGAAGTGATAAGAAAGATATTTTGCCTTGGAGGTATAGTTCTAAAAATATATAAACCCCAGTGCAACCAGGAGAAACATATCAAACCCATATTGAGAGTCATTGTGCAAAATGCCTGTCCCTGAAGGACTCCTGAGAATTGTCAAAAGTCATGTAAAGCAAGGAAAGTTTAGGAAACTGCTATAGACCAGAGTAAACTAAGGGAGGTATCTGTAGCTTTTGGCTATATATCCTCATGCAGTTCAGTATCCTGTATGGGAATATGAAACTGGAAAAGAACATTTTTGGAAAAGCTGGTAAAATTTGCATAAAACCTGGAACTTAGTTAAAGGTACCCTACTGAAAGATGCTGGAATAATTGTGAGGCTTAATGGAGGTCATTTCACAGATATATATTTTAGACATTGCAAGTATTTTGTCTACATCACACCCTCTTCATTTTGACTTCACTGGAATGGAAATCTAAAGTATGGTACACTTAACTGAATTGAAATCTTCAAATACAAAGGATCAATAATATTTATATTGTGTGATCTGACCATATGCAATCATGAGAAATTGACAAAGAAACATCTTTTAAAATGCCATTCATTTGGGAAATATCACTAACTACATTAATCCATAATATATATCTCCATGGAATTTTCAGGCAACACTACTGGAGCAGATTGCCATTATTTTCTCCAGGGGAATCTTCCTGACCCAGGATCGAACCCAGGCCTCTTGTGTCTCCTGCATTGGCTGGAAAGTTCTTTACCAGTTGAGGTACCAGGGAAGCCCATACAATATATAATCTTTGTCTTAAGAAGAGAATATTAGGATATACTTGAAGTGAATGATAATGAACAAACTATGCAGCAAAAATTGTGAGACACAGTTAAAGTTGTATGGAGAAACGATGGAAACAGTGACAGACTTTATTTTCCTGGGGTCCAAAATGATTGTGGGTGGTGACTGCAGCCACGGAATTAAAAGATATTTGCTCCTTGGAAGAAAAGCTATGACAAACCTGGACAGCATATTAAAACACAGAGACATTACTTTGCTGACAAAGTCCATCTGGTCACAGCTATGGTTTTTCCAGCAGTCATGTATGGATGTGACAGTTGGATCATAAAGAAGGCTGAGTGCCAAAGAATTGATGCTCTTGATCTGTGGTGTTGGCGAAGACTCTTGAGAGTCCCTTGGACAGCAAGATTCAGCAGTCAATCGTAAAGGAAATCAACTCTGAATATTCACTGGAAGGACTGATGCTGAAGCTGAAGATCCAATAGTTTGACCACCTGATGTGAAAAGCCAACTCATTGGAAAAGACCTTGATGCTGGGAAAGACTGAGGGCAGGAAGAAGTGGGCAGCAAAGGATGAGATGGTTGGATAGTATCACCAACTAAATGGACATGAGTCTGAGCAAACTCCAGGAGATAGTGAAGGACAGCGAAGCCTGGTGTGCTGCGTGCAGTGCATGGGGTTGCAAAGAGTCCTACGTGATTGACGGACTAAACAACAACAACAAATTAAAGTAAACTTATAGCATTACATATAAGAGAAATGAGAGTTACAAATAACTATCTCAAAAAGTTGTAAAGATGCGCAACAGAACAAACTTATAGCGATAAGAAGGAATGCAATTAATAAAGAATGAAAAATGAATATAATAGAGAAGAAAATATTGTAACAAAACCAAGACTTTATTCCCCCATATGACTACTAGGAGACTTCCAGCAGAACAGAGCATTTTAAAAAGACTCTGTAAAGGGCCCAAAAAGAACTATTTTAGGCTTTGCGAATATGATCTTTGACGATTGATCAAGTTTTCAGTCATAGACAATAACCAAAGGAACTGGCAAGTCCCTGTTTCAACTTTAAGGACACCAAAAATTGAACTTCACACAATTTTCACGTCAGAAAATAATATGCTTTTCGGTTTTCCTCAGCCATTAAAAAGTGTAGGCTCTAAAATTAAAAAAAAAGAAAAAGAAGTAAAGCTCATTCTCAGCTCACTAGGCTGCTGCTAAGTCGCTTCAGTCCCGTCTGACTCTGTGCGACCCCATAGACAGCAGCCCACTAGGCTCCTCTGTCCCTGGCATTCTCCAGGCAGGAATACTGGAGTGGGTTGCCCTTCCCTTCTCCAATGCATGAAAGTGAAAAGTGAAAGTGAAATCGCTCAGTCGTGCCCGACTCTTAGCGACCGCATGCGCTGCAGCCTACCAGGCTCCTCCGTCCATGGGATTTTCCAGGCAAGAGTACTGGAGTGGGTTGCCATTGTCTTCTCGGCTCAGCTCACTCTAGCTGTGCAAAATCGGGGGCAGGCTGCCCTGCATTGAGCAAAATGGAATTCCAAGAGAAGGGGCTTCAAGATCCAGGTGTACGGTCAAGTTTCTTAAGCAAGGGGCAGGTCACCCCTGAGGGCTGTGAGTGCTAGACACCATCATTGAAGTCCCCTGGTAGACTCGGAGGTCGTTCTCAGCCCTGTGCCCTGGCGACTGTGCAATCTATTTTCTTTTTTCCCCTTTGGTGAGCTGCGCAATCTTGACAGACCCAAGACACTTCAGATTCAGGTTCAGCCTGACTACGCCCCCAGCAGTTGCCTCCAGAGGGGGCCACCGCGCGCGCATGCGCGGAACTCGGCCTAGCGGCCAATCCGATTGCAGGCGTCAACACCTGGCAACCAATCATCCTTGGCAGCGGACACGCCGGCAGTTGAAGCGGCGTCCCAGGCCTGAGGAGGCATTGTTCCCTCGGGCCTGCCTCCTCAGACTTAACCCAGGGACTGTTTAGGTGCAGGTGAGCTGCCGGCAGTTCTGGCATCGCCGCCCACGGGGACCGGTAAGGACTGGGGCCTGGTGCAGCCAAAGCGGTGCCAGAGTGCCCAGGGAAGGGTTTCTCAGATCCCCAATCTGGCGGGGCCTTGCTCGGCGGGACGGCCTCTGAGGGCCAAGGGAGCTTGAGGCCGGGCCTACAGGCCCCAGGCCCCTTTCGCCCTCTCCCCTCTCTAGTCTGGGTGGGAGCAGCTCTCCAGCAGCCTTCCTGTCCTAGGGGTGGGACAAGCCAGCTCGCGGAAAGGGCCTGTCATGCCCCCAGCCCCCCGCCCCTCCCAGGTCTCCTGTGGAACTTAATATATTTAAACACACACACATATACAAATCTTCACGCGGGTTTATGACTCGGGCCCAACCCGGTTCTGCAACCAGACACAGTCAGGCGGGCACAGCAAAAAAAAAAAAAAAAAATCAATCTAGTGGCCTCTCCACTGCCGCGGCGCTTTGGTCGTTTTCCTGTTTGCTCTGCCTCTCCTCGGACTCCAGGGCTGCCCCTGTCCCTGGGGGCCCCGAGATTCAGGCCTTTGGTTCGGAAAGGTGGCAGATGAGGTATTTGTTTGTTTGTTTGTTTGTTTGTTTGTTACTGAGAGAAGGGAGGTGGGAGGAAGAAGCTCAGGGAAGAGGAGTTCAATCACTTGCTCTGGTTGAGTGTGAGACACCTGGTCAGCATCTGTAGGGTAGGACCAGGTAGGGCCTGGGGGATAGAATGTTTCAGGAAGAGGTGACTCACCCTGACCTTTCCCTCTGCCCGACCCCAGGATGTGACCTTCTCCTGCCTGGGAAGGGCACTCAGGTTTTCAATGTGCCCCTGAGGTAAGGTGACAGACATTTTTACAATAAGGAACAAAGTTGTGTCTTTCTTGCCTTCCGTTTTTCTCCTTTCATTCATGGGCTGACATGTTGCTGTGGAGAAAGAGTTCTCCTGGGGATTAGCTGACCCTGATTGCGGGTGGTGACTTCAGGGCAATCATGGTTTCAGGTCACTCTGAAGCTCTCTGAGTTGAAACATTAAAAGCAGGCTGGGAGGCTACTGGCTTGCTTTCTCCTGCATTCTTGAAAGAAAAAAAAAGTAAGAGCACCATGGGTTTTAAGCTGTGTAGAGCTGACTCCTACCACTTGGTGAGGCTAAAATGGGGCAATGCACACATCCTAAGGTTTTAGCTACAAAAGCAAAGTAATGAAGGTATGGGAATTCCCTTGTGGCCTGGAGATTAGGATTCTTGGCTTTCACTGCAGTGGTCTGGATTTAACTTCTGGTCAGGGAACTGGGACCCCACAAGCCAAGCAGCACGGCCAAATGAATAAAGTGGTTCATTCAAAGAAAATGTGTTGTGATTTAACATGTTTACATGGGATTACTTGCTCATTTTTGCACCTGTAAGAGCTTTATTTCATTAAGTAATTGAACTCCACTGGATGGGGGTGGGGGAGCATCTGAGTTCATTTCATGCCAGTAAACAAGATGATAGGTAGCTTTATGCCCAGCAACTTGTGCCTACAGCTCTGTTGCATAGTTATCTATTGCTGGTACAGCTTTGAACTTGACAGCATGTTTGGTTTTGGTCACAACATGTGGCTTCATAGGATATTAGTTCCCCAACCAGGGATCGAACACAGGATCCTGGCAGTGAGAGGGCTGAGTCCTAATCAAACCACTGGACTGCCAGGCAACTCCTGTTTTTAGGTGTTTTGGTTTGTTTTGTGTTTTTTAAGTTTTACCATATTTATAGGAGAACTCTTCTGTGTGTAAGTATGATGTGAATGATATTATACCTCGAACTGTTTGTGTTGTACATATTATCTCAAAATTGAATAGTTTGAAAAAACTTACACTTGATATCTATTGGTCTAGAATCCAGTTGGGTAGTTTAGCCTCAGGGTCCCTCCTGAGGTGGTAGTCAAGCTTTTATCTGGTTTGGCAACCTCTGAAAACTTGGCTTATTGAATGTAAGTTCTCTCACTTGGCTGTACTCATGAGGCCTCAGTTCCTCCTTCTGTGGGCCTCTCCAAGGGGCTGCTCGTGTGGAGGCTGCTGTCTTTTCCCAGAATGAGTGATTCAGGAAAGAACTTGCACCCATGATAAAGTGCAGTCTTTTTTCAGACGTTACACATCTTCACTTCTGTATTTGCTTAGTCTCACAGGTCAACCCTGTGATAGTTTGAGAGAGAACTACATAGGGGTGGGAATATCAGGACATGTGATTCACAGGGTCATCTTGAAGGCTGGTGACCATACCCATTAATCCACCATGACAGCCTTTCTGCATATGATCTCAGTCTTGTTACTGTGAGCAAATTATTTGGCTTGTGTTCACTTCTTGTGTGCTGCTGCTTCTGCTGCTAAGTCACTTCAGTCATGTCTGACTCTGTGCAGTCCCATAGACAGCAGCCCACCAGGGTCCCCCAGCCCTGGGATTCTCCAGGCAAGAACACTGGAGTGGGTTGGCATTTCCTTCTCCAATTCCTGAGAGTGAAAAGTGAAAGTGAAGTCTCTTAGCCCTGTCTGACTCTTCGAAAACCCCAGGACTGTGGCCTACCAGGCTCCTCCGTCCATGGGATTTTCCAGGCAAGAGTACTGGTGTGGGTTGCCATTTTCTACTCAATTCTTGTTTATTCAGTGATATTCTAGCAAGTCTCTTCTTTGTCCTGGATTAAGTTTTCTGTTTCTCTGGACGGTTCCCATCAGCAAACAGACTGACTATAATGTCACCTCTCATTAAAAATTTGTCTTTTGTGACACATCCTGCTTCTGCTTTTTTTTATTTTATGTTTTCTTATTATGGACTTCTGCAGAGTTGTTTGTAGAATTTTTTATCTCCATTTCTCTCATTTTCCTTTAAATCCACTCTTGTCAAGGTCACCAGTGAATTCCAAATGTTTAACTCAGTGGTCAATTTTTATTTTTTTTTATTTTTAAAAAATTTTATTATTATTATTATTATTATTTTAAATTTACAACATTGTATTGGTTTTGCCATATCAACATGAACCCGTCATGGGTGTACACGTATTCCCCATCCTGAACCCTCCTCCCACCTCCCACCCCATACCATTCCTCTGGGTCATCCCAGTGCAGCAGCCCCAAGCCTCCTGTATCCTGCATTCAACCTGGACTGGTGATTCATTTCGAATATGATATTATACATGTTTTAATGCCATTCTCCCAAATCATTCTCCCCTCCCTCTCCCACACAGTCCAAAACACTATACATCTGTGTCTCTTTTGCTGTCTTGCATACAGTGTTGTTGTTACATCATTCTAAATTCCATATATATGTGTTAGTATACTGTATTGGTGTTTTTCTTTCTGGCTTACTTCAGTCTTTATAATAGGCTCCAGTTTAATTCACCTCATTAGAACTGATTCAAATGTATTCTTTTAAGTGGCTGAGTAATACTCCATTGTTTATACGTACCATGGCTTTCTGATTCATTCATCTGCTGATGGTCATCTAGGCTGCTTCCATGTCCTGGCTATTAGAAACAGTGCTGCGATGAACATTGGGGTACACATGTCTCTTTCAATTCTGGTTTCCTCAGTGTGTGTGCCCAGCAGTGGGATCACTGGGTTGTATGGCAGTTCTATTTCCAGGTTTTTTTTTTTCTTATTTTTTTTAAGGAATCTCCACACTGTTCTCCATAGTGGCTGTATTAATTTGCATTCCCATCAATAGTGTAGGAGGGTTCCCTTTTCTCCACACCCTCTCCAGCATGTATTGCTTGTAGACTTTTGAATTGCAGTCATTCTGACTGGCATAACATGGTACCTCATTGTGGATTTTGATTTGCATTTCTCTGATAATGAGTGATTGTTGAGCATTTTTTCATGTGTTTGTTAGCCATCTGTATGTCTTCTTTGGAGAAATGTATATTTAGTTCTTTGGCCCATTTTTTGATTGGGTTGTTTATTTTTCTGGAATTGAGCTGCAGGAGTTGCTTGTATACTTTTGAGATTAGCTGTTTTTCAGTTGCTACATTTGCTATTATTTTCTCCCATTCTGAAGCCTGTCTTTTTACCTTCCTAATAGTTCCTTTGTGGTGCAGAAGCTTTTACGTTTAATTAGGTCCCATTTGTTTATTTTTGCTGTTATTTCCAATACTCTAGGAGGTGAGTCATAGAGGATCCTGCTGTGATGTATGTCGGAGAGTGTTTTGCCTATGTTCTCCTCTAGGAGTTTTATAATTTCTGGTCTTATGTTTAGATCTTTAATCCATTTTGAGTTTATTTTTGTGTATGGTGTTAAAAAGTGTTATGCTACTGCTGCTAAGTCACTTCAGTCGTGTCCGACTCTGTGCGACCCCATAGACGGCAGCCCACCAAGCTCCACAGGCCCTGGGATTCTCCAGGCAAGAACACTGGAGTTGGTTGCCATTTTCTTCTCCAGTGCATGAAAGTGAAAAGTGAAAGTGAAATCACTCAGTCATGGCTGACCCTTAGCGACCCCATGAACTGCAGCCTTCCAGGCTCCTCTGTCCATGGTATTTTCCAGGCAAGAGTACTGGAGTCAGGTGCCATTGCCTTCTCCAAAAAGTGTTCTGCTTTCATTCTTTTACAAGTGATTGACAAGTTTTCCAGCACCACTTGTTAAAGAGATCGTCTTTTCTCCATTGTATATTCTTGCCTCCTTTGTCAAAGATAAGGTGTCCATAGGTGTGTGGGTTTACCTCTGGGCTTTCTGTGTTTTTTTCCATTGATCTATATTTCTGTCTCTGTGCCAGTACCATATTGTCTTGATGATTGTGGCTTTGTAGTAGAGCCTGAGGTTGTTATTTTATTTAATTTATTGGCAGCCTTTATTAGAGCAGTTCATTTCCTCCTCCCTGGAAAAAAAAAAAATGTTTCATTTGGATTATAGAATGCTTGTCTTTCCTGCTTCTCTTCTATGTAAAGTTCTTCCAGATACAATGTGTGACCTTTGTGTCTGGCTTTATTCAGATGCCATGTTTTCTTTTCAAATATTTATTTATCTAGCTATGTGGCATGTGGGATCTTAGTTCCTAGCCCAGGGATGGAACCTGTGCAGAGTCTTAAACACTGGATCTCCAGGAAAGTCCCCTAGTTTGTGTATTTTCAAGATTCATCCATTTCTTGGCTGTATAGCAGCACATTTTTTTTTTTATGGCTGAATATGGTATATCAATATGGTATGTGGCTTACCTGTAGTCCATTGTGAGCATATACCACCATTTATTTATCCATTCATCAACTAATGGATAATATTTGGATGGTGTATTCTTTGTGGCTATTGTGAATAATGTTGCTGTGAACACTGTTTTTGCATGGACTCAACATTTTCATTTTTTATGGATATATACAAAAGAGTGAAATTTCTGGATCATATGGCTACTCTATATTAATTTTTGAGGTACTGACAAACCACTTTTCCAAAGTGATTGTACTATTTTACAGCAATTACATCAACAATATATGAAGATTCCTTTTCTCCACATCCTCTGCAGCACTTGTTATTATTCCTCTTTTTGATTACAGCCAACCTAATGGTAGGAGAAGGCAATGGCACCCCACTCCAGTACTCTTGCCTGGAAAATCCCATGGATGGAGTAGCCTGGTGGGCTACAGTCCATGGGGTCACTAAGAGTCAGACACGGCTGAGCGACTTCACTTTCACTTTTCACTTTCATGCATCGGAGAAGGAAATGACAACCCACTCAAGTGTTCTTACCTGGAGAATCCCAGGGACAGGGGAGCCTGGTGGGCTGCCGTCTATGGGGTCGCACAGAGTCAGACAGGACTGAAGCGACTTAGCAGCAGCAGCAACCTAATAGGTGTGAAGTAGTATCTCACTGAGACTGATTTACATTTTGTTACGGGCTTCCTTGGTGGCTCAGAAGGTAAGATGTCTGCCTGCAATGCAGGAGACCTGGGTTCGATTCCTGGGTTGGGAAGATCCTCTGGAGAAGGAAATGACAATCCACTCCAGCATTCTTGCCTGGAAAATCCCATGGATGGAGGAGCGTTATAGGCTACCATCCATGGGGTCACAAAGAGTCGGACATGACTGAGTGACTTCACTTTCTTTCACTTTCAATCATGTTAAGCAGTATTTTTTGTGATTGTTGGCCATTTGCATATCATATTTGGTGAAAAGTCCATTCAAATTATTTTCCTGGTTGTTAGATTTTTTTTTTAATTGTTGTAAAAAAACCAAACATCTAACTTAAATTTTTACCAGTTTAACCATTTTTACGTGCTAAGTATTTCACACAATTTCATCAGCCTTTTTGGAGAAAGAAATGGCAGCCCACTCCAGTATTCTTGCCTGGAGAATCCCATCGACAAAGGAGCCTGGTGGGCTACAGTCCATGGGGACACAATGAGTCATACACGACTGAGCAACTCACACAAGTACACACACACACACACACACACACACACACACACACACAGAGTCACAGTGTTGTTTTGTTGTTGTTGTTGTCATTTTTTTAGCTGTTCTATGCAGCTTAAATGACAGTTTCCTGGTTGAGAATCATACCCAGGCCCCTAATAGGAAAGTTTGGAGTCCTAACCTCTGAAATATCATGGAATTCCTTATCACATTGCTATGAAATAGATCTCTACACCTTTTCATCTTGGAAAATTGAAACTCTGTACCCATCACCTGTCCCATTAAACAACAACTCCTCTTTTCTTCCCTGTTTCCATGGACCCTGGACTCCATCATTCCACTTTGTTCCTTTCTATTGCTTGACTATATTAGATATTTCGTATAAGTGGAAACATACACTTTTGTCTTTTTTATGACTGGCTTATTTCCTTTGGCTTGATGTCTTAAGTGATCATGAAGTTGTAGCTTGGGGCAGAATTTCCTTTATATGGCTTAATAATATTCCATTATATGTATGTATCACATTTGATAGATGTTTAGATGCTTCCACCTCTTAGTTGTTGTGATTAGTGCTGCTTTGAGCATGGCTATGCAAATATCTCAAGACCCCATGTTAACTTCTTTTGAATTTATATTCAGAAGTGGAATTGATGAATCATGTGGTAGTTCTATTTTTAATTTTTTGAGGAGGCTTTAGACTGTTTTCTGTAGCAGTTGCACCATTTTAAAATCTATCCATAACACACAAGGTCCAGTTTCTGTACATACTTGCCAAGAGTTTTCCTTTCCTTTCCTTCCTTTTACCTTTCCTTTCCTTCATATGTAAACACATACACATGCACGAACAATTTTTTTCATATCCTTTCCCATTACTGTTTATCACAAATTATGAATATAGTTCCTTGTGCTACACAGTAGGATCTTTTTTTATCTATTCTATATATTAACATTATAGTTTGCATCTGCTAGTCACCAGCTCCCAATCTATGCCTCCCCCACCCTTCCTCTCTTGGTAATCACATAGTCTGCTCACTATGTCTGTGAGTCTGTTTCTGTTTCACAGATAAGTTCATTTGTGTTATAGTTTATAGTCCACATGTAAGTGATACCATATGATATTTGTCTTTCTCTTTCTGACATCCTAAGTATTATTTTTAATGCTAATGTAGAGTCAAGTGTTTACTTGACTTCATTTTCAGAACATTTGTTGCTACTGTATAGAAATGTGATTGACTTTTAAAATATTTATCTTATATTCTTCAAGCTTTTTATTAATTCTAATACCTGTGGTTTCTTTGGGATTTTCTATATATAAAAGTATGGTATCTCCAATATACTTTGACTTTTTCCTTTCCATTCTGAAGGCTGTTTTTTTGTTTGTTTGTTTGTTTGTTTTAAGCAACAACAACAATTCCTTTTTCTTACCTGATTGCTCTGGTTATAGAACTGCCAGTATAATATTGAACCAAAGTGTGGAAGAGACTTCCTTATGTTGTTCCCAATCTTATAGGGAAAGCTTTCAGTGTTTCATTATTAAGTATGATTTAGCTGTGGGTCGTTTACAGGTACCCTTTGAGAAAGTCCTCTTCTGTTCTTAGTTATTAAGTGGTTTACTTTAACCCCTATTATGAAAAGGTGCTAGATTCAGGGAAATGCTTTTTCTGCAGGCAGATGTGTTTTTTGTCCTTTATGGTGTTAAAATGGCATAATGTCGATTGACTTTCATATAATGAACCAACTTTGCATACCTCCATAAATCCCACGTGATCATGGTATATAATCTTTTTTATATGTTGTTAGGTTTTGTTTGCAAGTATTTTGTTGAGGACTCTTGCATCTGTATTCATACAGAATATCCGTTGTGTGTGTGTGTGTGTGTGTGTGTGTGTTTGATGTCTCTGTCTGATATTGGTATTAGTGAAATACTGTCATGACTTTGCCTGATATGTGGGGAAGAGAAATGTGGAATGAAGGATGAAGCATTGTTGGATTTAAGTTTAGTCAGGATTAGAGGGAGAAATTTAGGATGTATCAGTGTGGATTTGGGGTGAGATTATCAAGAGAGTTCATTCTCAATTTTCTAGGCCTGTGTTAAGTGCTTGACATTGAATTATGCTGTTTGTTAACTGTGTATAGATACTTTATATTTGAATTTGCTACCTATTTTCTGTATTAACATTTATGAAATTAGTATGTGTGAATCAGTTGTAATGTGCATTTAAGATAACTTTTTTTCCAATTTTACTACAAAACAAGATGCCATTAAATAGCTGACGCTTTTTAAAAAGAGCTTAACCTTAAGTCTAAGAAATAAGCATGTTTGTCTTTAAGGTGCGGAAACACATTTAAAAGTTATAAATTTGCCCAAAAAGATGCAGCTGGTGTGTGATTAACTTAGAATTCCAGCTTAATCTTCTTTGACTCCAAAGTCCATGTTTCTAAACACTGTACAATAGTGCAGTTGTAAAAATACTCGTGCTTTACATGTGATTTCTCCTAATGATCAGTGGTGGTATTCTGTTTTTTCTTTCTTTTTTTTTTTTAATTAGAAGAGATTAAAATCAACATGGAACAAAGCTATTATTCTTGAGTTATGTAGACTTGTAGTCATAGGTTATTCATCTTTCATTTAGTCTCTTTGATGCTCAGTATCTTTATTTGTAAGATAAGGGTGTTTATAACTACCATAGAGTTTTGGAGATAACCAAATAGCACATTTTTCTGTACTTAACTAATATGTAGTATATTTATACCTAGGTGGCAGTTTATTTAAAGGAAGCACTGGGACTTGTGGTCACACCCTCCAAGAACAAAAAAGTATTTAAAATATGGAACCACCATGGATGTCATGTGAAGAAGAACAAGAGCCAGAACCACAGAAAAGCGAGGGAGAAACCAAACTAGTAAATGATGAAGATGCTGAACTCATCTTGGTTGGAGTGGAACATGTACATGAGGATGATGATGTGATCTTTGTTGGGATGACCTCAAATTCAAAACCAGTCATTTCAAACATACTGAACAGAGTTACCCCAGGTTCTTGTTCAAGGAGAAATAGGTATGGTCACTTCAGGAAAGATAATGCTCAGAAATTACAGCCTGTTAGTCATGTGACTCCTACATCAGAAGCAAAGACTGTCTTGCCACTTTCTGTCTCTGAATCAAGATCAACAGATAGTCCTATTATTATTGAGCCTTTGTCCAAAGCGGATTCTAAAAATATTTCACCACAAATAATGCCTAATAGCTTTTCAGAGTTATGTTCTCCTTTGATTACCTTCACAAGTTCATTGCAGCATCCAGTAGAAACAGCAGTTTCTGCAGGAGATATGGATAAAAGTCCTCGTGTATCAAAGCGACTTTCCACTTCTGAAACAAATAGCACAAGTCCCAAAAGGCCTACACTCAGTGATGGAGTTATAGGAGAACATTCTTTAGCTTTGTCCCTTTCAGGTACTTTTCATACAGTGACTACTCAGCAAAGCACACCAGACAGTGTTCATAACTCATTAAGCCATGTTCAGAGTGGAGAACCTTGTCCAACAGCTTTTCCAAAGGACAATGTTCATTGCAAGCCTGTAAGTCCTGTAGAGGGAAATGTATTGACAAAAACTGACTTTCCAAGTGTATCAAGTCAAAATAAGTTTGCTGATCCCACAGAAGGCAATCTGATTGTGTTCCTTCGTGACTTCTACTATGGACAGCATATAGGAGATGGGCAGCCAGAACCAAAAACTCACACAGCCTTTAAATGCCACAGCTGCTTGAAGGTTCTAAAAAATGTTGAGTTTATGAATCACATGAAGCACCATTTGGAACTTGAGAGGCTGAGAGGTGACAGCTGGAAATACCACACCACCTGCCAGCACTGCCACCGCCAGTTTCCTACGCCCTTCCAGCTGCAGTGTCATATTGAAAGTGTCCACACTTCCCAGGAGCCCTGCACAGTCTGTAAAATCTGTGAATTGTCCTTTGAGGCAGATCAGATTCTCTTACAGCACATGAAAGATA
The DNA here is from genome assembly GCF_002263795.3 of Bos taurus. Classification (NCBI taxonomy): domain Eukaryota; kingdom Metazoa; phylum Chordata; class Mammalia; order Artiodactyla; family Bovidae; genus Bos; species Bos taurus. Next base: position 29,568,549 of record NC_082638.1, read on the forward strand.
ATCATAAGCCTGGTGAAATGCCCTATGTATGCCAGGTTTGCAGTTACAGATCATCATTCTTTGCAGATGTGGATGCACATTTCAGAGCATACCATGGTAACACTAAGAATTTACTTTGCCCCTTTTGTCTCCAAATTTTTAAAACTGAAGCACTATACATATGTCATTATAAACAGCACTGGGCAAAGCGTTTTCACCAGTGTTCCAAATGTCAGCTACAATTTTTAACTTGTAAAGAGAAAAGGGAGCACAAGACGCAGTGTCATCAAATGTTTAAGAAGCCTAAGCAGCTAGAAGGATTACCTCCTGAAACAAAAGTTGTTATTCAGGTATCACTGGAACCCCTTCAACCAGGATTGGTGGAAGTAGCATCCATTACTGTGAACGCATCTGATTCTGAACCATCACCCCCCAAATCTAAAAGTAGGAGGTCAAAAAAACCCGGTTAAGTCTACTTTAAGTAAGTCTGAAGCAAGTATTTCAAAGTTATAAACTCCATTAAAAACAAAAAATTCAACTATAGCATTATTCAATAATAAATACAGAGAAACCAATGCGTAATTTATGTGTTTTTGTTTTAAATACATGAAGTATAGTTTTGTTTGAATATTGAGATGTTATTTAAAAATATATTACCTGTTTTTCATACAGTTGTCTTAGCACTAAAAAGTATGTGTGCATGTGTGTGTGTGAGAGAGAGAGAGAATGAGAGAGGTGGCGAAAGGAAAAGTAACAGCCTATTTTGGTATTTCATGTTATTTGTAAGTTTGAAAGCTCTGCTATACGTATAATCTGTAGAGTGTTTTAGCAACGTAATTTTCAACTGTTTTCATGCCTTGACTATCTCAATATTAACTATATATACAGATTGGAATGGCTTTGTTATTGTATGTTGCCTTGTGCTGCTGAACTCTCCGAAGTGCCTCTGTTGTGCTGATCTAAGATAACCTGGCTCCAAAAGCCTGGTGTGGAGAAGTTGATGGAGAAGCTATGATGTGAGTTGGGACCAGACATGGGATTTAGTCAGTGGAGAGCTGTGGCTTCTTGTCCCATTGGAGGAAGAGGTATGCATTCCCTCCAGGCATGGAGCCAAGGCAGAAGGAACACTGTCTCAGAGTGTCTTTACCTAGCCCAGGGACATCTCAAGGAAGCCAACCATTTAAATGCCTGTGTTTGGTGAGAGGCCCCTGCAAGCATCAAGCAGGCCCTGTGTTATCATTGACTGCAGTTGGGGAAGCAGAGATAGTTAAGAGAATGGGACCTGGTTCCTGTGGACCTCCTGTTGAGTGATCAAAAGGGGAATTTGATTCATTCCATCCCCTTTCCCATTTGGCTAGCCTTTAGTCACAGTGAAGTAGCCATATCTGTCTCAGTCACAAAAGTAAAGCAAGTTAAGATTCCCAAGTAAAAAAGCCTTGACATCCAGTTTGATTTGTAGTGGACTCATAGTTTTAACTGAAAAGGATCAAACACAGGGAATCTGTTCAGTTTATGAATTGGGCTAAATTTAGTTCTCTTACCCTTAAGCTACAATAGAGTTGTGTGAGAATAGTAAATGTAGTGGATACAGAGGGTCCAGGGTGATTAAACCCTCTATAGAACTTTTCCTTACCTTTTCCAGTTACATGTATCTTACCCTAGTTGAACATGTGAAGATTTCAGTTTTGTATCTTATCTTGCCTTGAACACGAATGTATTGCAGTTAACAGCTAATTCTTTGTGTGGGTAATTTCCCATTTTATCAAACTAATACTGATTTTCAGTCTTACTTGACACCGTCTGATGTGCAGGAATTGTCTCATTTATTTGTGTAATTATCACGTCATAGAATTATTATCCTTCCTCTACTCTATCCAGCTATCTAGTCTGTGATTATACTTGTGGAAACCTTTTTTCTTGCGGTCTCCAAGAGCTCTTTCACAGACCTGCAGGGTACCCTCTAAATATTGGTTCCTGAACATCAGCACACTTGGCTTCCTCTGTGTGTTCCTGGAGTTGAGTCTCCTCCTGGAGTTGAATGCCATACTTTCTCCACTTCTGGCACAGTTACCTAGCAATCTCTGTGCACCATTCAAGGAAACTGGGATCCTGGCTGTATACCTATGCCAGGAGAAATCTCTCCATTTCCTCTTCCTTTCTCCTCCTCTTTGTCTCTCCCCACTATTTTTCCCCCTCCACAATTTATTTAAATGCTCTAAGCTTTCACAGTACCCTGGAAAGTGGTAATCACCAAGGTATTAGCATCCATCTCAGAACGGAAGAGGAAGGACTACAGATGACTAAGCTAGAGTAAGCCTATTGTCTCCATTTTAGGTAATTTCTTGAGTGTAAATTCAAATACAAGTAGATTTTATTTACTCAATGCTTGATTGATTGGTTTGCACTTTGAATATATTACTAGGCCTTTCCAGTTAATTTTCTTGGGCCCACGCACTTTGCAAAGTGTCAGCTTAAACCACTTTTAGGTGTATAAAGTGTGTGTGTGTGTGTGTGTGTGTGTGTGTGTGTGTGTGTGTTTGTGTCCTGGTCTCAGGTGAAAACTCTATGTATAAATAAATGTACAGACCATTGCATTCTTATCTCCTTTATTCTATTTCTATAGTAAAAATATGAAATGTTTTCTTCATATGTTTTTATTGTTGCTTAGTATTTTGAACAGAGTTACTGTTGTTTGCTCTGAAGTATGCTCCTAAGGAGTACAAGTTGTATTTATTGCCAAATAAAAAGGTCCCAGTGATATGGTCCCTGACTACTTCCTCTCTTCCATTCTCTGTCGTTTTACTCTACTATTTTCCCCACTGGTGCCCTGTTTTTGACAACACTGGCCTTGCTTTTCCTTAAGCAAATACATTTCTTCCCAATCCAAAAACTTTGCAACTGCTGTTCTTCTGGAAATGCTCTTCCCCTAGGCCTGCATGGCTTGCTACCTCCCTTGTTTGAGCTTCACCAGTGCTGTTCAAATCACACAATGAAATCCTCAACCCCCTCCATTTCCTCCTCCTCCTTAAAGGCACTTTAAGTCTCTACTCTCTGCTTACCTCTCCAGCCTAAATTTCCTACTTTACACACACACACACACACACACACACACACACACACACACACACACACACAAACTGAGAAGAGATAATAACATCAGGGCTTTGCTTCTTAGAATTAGCTTGAGTCAGTTTCTGTGCCTGCAAATAAAATATAGTTAATAGTGAGTTGAGTTCTTTCAGGAGCTTCCTCTGTTTTTCTGTTGATACCTCTGTATTTTTTTCAGGCAATGACACTTTGTTTTGTTTACAAATGCATTGAATATCGGTCAAGATCACTATTTTGTTATTGCCCTTTGTGAATTCCTTGTCTACTTTGCTTGTTCTTTCAGGTAAAATTTATTGTTTTATTAATGTTGCCAAAACATTCTAAGTAAAATTACTATTTATAGAAATAAAATGTTTTTTACAAAAATATTTCTGCTGTCCATATTTTTACAAATAACATGGCATATTTCTATTTTTTTTTCATAATCGTATTGTGTTTGCCACAAATTCTAAACACTGATGTGTAAATGGGTTTTCTTGTTCTTAGTACCATCAAGGGCAATGAGGATATGGCTTAATGAATTTCTATTTCTGTTTTTAGATTTTAAAGAGAATTGTTTTATTGGGAAGTTTACAATATCTGTTGAGACATTTCCTTTTCTATCTTTCTCCCTTCCTTTCCTTTTCTTCCTTTCTTCCCCTGACTCTCTTCCTCTTTCTTTCCTTCCTTTTCATTCCCCAGGGTTTTGCTTGACTGGATCTTTCCTGAAACAAAAGTAATTCCACTCAGATTTGAACATTATCGTTTCAGAACCACATTCCATTTCTCATTTCTAGTACTGGAATTAACCTCCTCTTCCCCTTATTAGATTGCCACAGTTGTATCAGTGTTTCTGATTTTGTTTTTCCAAGAAGCAGCTCTTGTTTTCTTAAATACATTAAAAAAAAAAAAAGTCTGATCTCAGGTTAGTGCAAATCGCTCAGGAGGAGAAGGGCTTGCCTTCACGGCAAGGATAAGCTTCTTGTATGAGTGCTGGTGTCCAGACAGTGGCAAAGGGGAACAGCACCACTTAAAGAGACAGAGACTCATATACACCAGCCCTGGTACATACATAGAAGGATTGCCCAAAACAGTGCTATGCCAGAAGCAGAGATAAAGAGACACAGAGTGAGCTCTGTACCCTAAGGCTCTGGTGTCCCTGAACAATGGGGATCAACTGTTGCAAACCGTCGGGTTTTTCCCCACTCCGCTAGCATCTGGACAGCAACAGGTACTCTGTCCCATGGAGAAAAGTATCCAGCCACTTGGAGCCCCTGTCTATCATTTGGATACTCAGGGAGAGCTCTCGGTTATTGAAGGTCCTGTGGGACACAGGAGTGTGTTGTTCAGATTGCGGAGCAGGAACCCGTGGTTGAAATTTCCAAATGCAGGTCAATGACAGCACCTGGGGTAGCGGCAGATGCAAAATCTGCTATCTCCCTAAAGCAGAATCTGGCCACGTGGTGGAGCTGGAGCCCAGGAACCGCGGACGATGTCCTCCGGTCTAGGGGCATGTCCATAACGGTGCCGTCCAGTACCCTCTCAGCCATTGGTCTAGATTGGGCCAGCAGCATGTGCGTGGCTCACAGCCTAGGGCCGTGCCTGTATGGCTGATGTACCAGAGCCTGTTCACCCCGTCCTGGGCTGACCACCACCCCTTTCTTCAGCCTCAGTCCACCACAGACACACCAGCCACTGCCTCCCGACCATGCCTCTCACTCCCCACCCCGAAAAATCAAGTTGGCCCCACAGGTTTTTTGCAGCCTGGGCCGCCATTGCACACCACTTACTTTGGTGCTCTTATGTCCCATCCTTTCATATCTGACCCAGCCTGGGGTCATGGTCAGGGCCAAGAAGAGCATGAGAGGTGGTCAGAGGAATGTCGGAGTGTCCTGGGACCCCAGACCTTCTTAATTGTGAGCCCGGGTGCTCATGGGGATGGGGCCCTGAAGCCTGCCCGTGTGATGCTGTGCATGGCTGCGACCTTGCAGCCACCAGTTGTCACACCAGGCGAAGATGCCACTCTCTTCAGTGTGGAGGCAGGGGACCTGCTGGACAGGACCTCTGCCCTGGTTGACAGAGACATGGCACAGATCAGGCGGATGTTCCAGCTGCTTGTGGAAGACATCATGGAGGAGATGGAGGTTTTGGCTGATGAGAAGCAGCAACAGGGGTCCTCCCAAGACTTGGATGAGAAGATATTAGAGGAACAAGGCCAGCAACGGCCGGGAGGCCTGAATGAACTTCTGGCGCTAGATGCGCTTCAGGCTCTGGCCACCCTGCAAGTGGAACTGAGCTCTGACCATGAGAAAAACTGCAGGGCCTAAGTTTAGTTCATGTGCAAGAGCCATCAGAGGAGGAAGTGTGACTTGGCTCAGAGGAGTGCCATTATCCAGGGCATCCCTGGCTTCTGGGTCAAAGTGGTATCCTTTCTGCTGCTCCTTGGGGTCTGCTGCTCAGGAGGAGGAGGAGGTGCAGGGGCAGGAGCAGGAGGATGGGTGGGGGCGAGGGCGCAGGATGCGTGCTGGTGGACCCTGAAGGAAGTGTGGTACTGGGCAATTGGCAGGCTCCAAAGGCACAGCTGAGTAGAGTTCAGGCAGGGCCTCACCTGTGAGTGTTGCAGTCATGACTGTGTGTCTACTTCAGGCTTGCATCTAAGGAGGAGCAGCTCCGAAGCCTCTAAGTCAGGAATGACCAGAGTCAGTACCCCAGAGCAGCCTCAGCAGACAGTTATTATAAATGTGGATGATCCCAAAAATAACTGACATGGGAGTCACACACACACACACACATAAACATACACAAACACACACCAACTCCTTTGCTTTCGGACATGATTTGTTACAACGACTACAAGTTGTTTGACCACGTAAGCAATGACATGCCACTACTCAGCATACACAAGTCTGGAGAAGAGTAGGGATCAGAAACAGCCCCTTCTTGGGGAATGCAGACCACCTCAGATACAGAACACCACAAGGAACCCAGAGCCATGAGCGTGCCTGATGGTATGGCAGGGCCTGAGGACAACCGTGGTGGCTGGGCAAGCAGAAGTGCCCAGCATCCTTGACGATGCCTGTTCCAGTGTCCTTCCACCCCAGACTAGGGCTGATGTTCCTGGCTCTTCTTGGCCTAGTATGTGGCTAATATGGCTCCTTAACCTAAAGCAGATTATGAACCACCCTCAAGTTTCTGTCATCATCAGCGACCAAGATAAAGACTTTCTCAGCTACCTGATCAATTTGCAGGTCAGTGAGGGAGACTGAAGATGGGTGGGTATGGGACTTGGTGGGGAGTGGGAGGATCATGTTATCCATGTTCCTACACTGTGAGAGTTTGGAGAGGCTTCGTGGAAGCTGTTAATGGGAGGCAAGCTGAGGTCCCTAGAAGCTTGCACCTTTCTCTTCTCCCTATCCTAGCAGGTACAGGTGCGAGCCATCCCTGGTCCCACAGCAAGTTGATCTTTTCCTTTAGGTATAACCCCTACTTTTTGAACACAGTGATCATTAAGGAGTATTACCTTGACATCACTGATAAAACGTGGCTCCTGGGGTGATGAGTGTGGGTGTGCAAGGGTGTGCATGATTCACCTGCGGGATCCACAACTGTCTCCCCTGTCATTCTTCAGGGTAAAGGGCACATCATTCCACACCAGTCCATTGGTTCTGGGACTTTGAACAGGGAGGACCCAGCTGCAGGCTGGTCACCAGGAACCTTAATTTTCTCAACTGGTTGTCAGGCCACAACTGCCCAGAATCAAACAGGATTGTTGAGGTGGACTAGTTTTGGTCCTGCATACAGTTGATGCTTGATGTTGGAGTTCTTGGCTGCTCATGGGAAGGTTCGGGTCCTGGTCAGCCCAGAGGTGACATTCCTCGTGTTGCCACCAGATAATCAGCTAAGACGAGTAGGGTGATCCCCTGAAGTACTACCCCAGCAGGGAAGATTCTTCCGTGAGTGGTAACTGACAGAGACACATGTGGTAAAGGGTCTGGAGGTGGGCCGTGAAGGGACAGCCATGTTGGAGTCGTGACACTGTCCTTTCCCAAATGGGGATGCTCAGGCTCATGCAAGCTGGCTGAGGAGCATGAATTTGGGCCATGCATATAGCAGGTCGCCTGCTGAGGCTAGGGCCTGAGCATTCAGTGTGTCCGTGAGTGAAACAAGTCTCTCTCAAATCAGTTGTGGTTGTAGCATAAGACTCCTAGGTGATACTACTATAGGCAGGGTGAAGTAAGTATCTTTTTCAGAATCATCCTGTTGTGGGTCCTCCCATCTTCTGGCCTCCTGTTGCTCACTGAGTTTGACATTGCCTGGGCCCTTCATTCCTGTCCCTTAACCTGGGAAGGTCTATCATTGAAAGGGCATCCTGTCTGGGATCCCAGTGCACCTGTGTGCTGACTTTGGGTTCTTCTGTGAATTTCCACATGCACCGCTTGGTGGCTCACAAGCACCACACATGCTGCGCTGGAAGCGGCTTCAGGCTACCTTGGGAAAATATGAAAGAGCTCGTGGAGGAGGTGAACAGGAAAGAGCTCGTGGAGGACATGAACAGGGAGCCACAAGGGCAAGGCATGGTGCCCACCGACTACATCCCTGATATTGCAGAGACCACCCACCCTTAGACTGGGGACACCTCATGCCTCCACTTATGGTAACTAGGCTCCTCCTCTCCTGTCACCTTCATCTCTGTGTCTTCCCTGGGCTACACAAACAAACACACACACTCACAAACACAGCCGACATAAGCACATGCATGTATACACACACATGCTCAGCACGGAGACACAAACACAATCAGGGAACACGGGCTTCTGAAACACATGAGTTTCCTGTTTGCATTTGTGTTCCTGTGCCGAGCATTTGTGTGTATACATGTGTGTGCTTGTGTCGGCTGTGTTTATGTGTGTGTGTGTGTGTGTGTGTGTGTGTGTGTCTGGCCCAGGGCAGACACAGAGATGAAGGAGACAGGAGAGGAGGTGCCAAGCAACCAAAAGAGGAGGCACGAGGCGTCCCCAGTCTAAGGGTGGTTGGTCGCCGTATCTCTGCAGTACCCTGTACAGGATGGGAACGAGGAAAGGATCGCCAGTGATAACTCCAGACCATGGCTCCAGAAATCTGCAATTAAACGAAACACAAAAACAAGCTCATCATTTCTACCATGTTGCTGTGTGTGTTTGGACCGGGAAGAGGGGGTGCATGGCCTGAGGATTCACCCAGGACAAATCAGGTGGGGTAGGGCTTTGAGACCACTGGCTTTGGAGCCCTCAGCCTGTGGTCACATGGGCCGGCCTTTGGAAATGGTGGATGTGGCTATGGCAGGACTGGGATGGTGAGGAGGCTAAGGTCCTGCAGAAAAGGGCAGAGACCTGAAGGAGAAAGAGCCACAGATTGTCTGCTGCACTGGAGACTTGTTCCACACACGTAAGGAGAACTGGAAAGGTCCTGGGCTGTACTGCCCAGGATCAGCCCAAAAGCCAGCATGCTATGTCCATGAGAGTGGCACACACTGACACAATGTGACACAAAATGGAAGATAAGTTAAGGCAGGCTGTCTGTGCAAAATGACAGGCCTCCTAGGAGAGACAGGATGTGAGCGTGGCATGCCTCCAGGCACTTCCAGCCTCCCTGGCAGTGCAGGTAGGCAAAGAAAGTGCAGGGCCTAGTGTACGTGTGTGGCCCTCCGCTGGGTTGTGCCTGTGAGGGAGGGAACAGGGAGGAAGCAAGGGTGGTGGGCTTATTGCATGTCCCAAGGGAACTCGGGGTAGGGGAGATGGGGAAGCCCCTGGGGGTAATTTGAAGCCTGCTGGTTTTCAGGGTCCAGGGTCTAGGCAATAGCGGTCCTGCCAAAGATACCCCATGGTGTGTGCTGAAAGTCCTGACGTGAATTCCTTCTTTCCTCTGGGGTCATGCCCCTGGCTCTGGGGTCTAGAGGGGTAAAGGTGTGCATCTGCATCTGAGAGAGGATTGTGGCTCTCTCTCTCTGGAGCAGATTCTCTGATTTTGTCATAGGGGATTTGCACCAGGTGACACTCAGTGGGATCCTGCCTTTCAGGTGACTGTCTTGGATGTCTTTGGGCCCAACCAGGGACAGGCTTCATTGGCACTTTGGCTGTTAGGAAAGCAGATATACCTGATTGTATGAAGACCTACCTGGGCCTAATGAGAGCAACTGAAAGGGAGTCTTGGCATTTAGTCAATCAGTGATGTCTGGGTGGTTCTAACACAGTTGGTGCTAAGTTACAGAGTCAGAAGTGCAACCTGAGATGAGCAAGTGAAAGAAAATAACCAGGACAAAGAAAGTTGGGTGCTTACCAAAGTTCATGTTCCTGGAGAGGAAAGCGTGTACTTCTGCATATGTGCAAATTTCCTCTCAGGGATGTTACTGTGTACATGCACATGCACACAAAGAACCACCTGCCAGTACGCTTATGAGTATGAGCTGTCGGAAGTGACCTAACCAGTTAATGGGAGTTGAATAGCAAAGCATGAACGTCATAGGGAAAGACTCCACCTAGACTCCAGCCAGCAGAAGCACTGAAGCCAGTGTACCAATCTCTGTTATCCCACCGAGCAAGCAAGTTCTAAGTGGAGTCAGAATGGTGCACCAAGGATGCCTGGCAGAAAGGAGAGGCAGGAGGAAAGTGCCCGTGGGCGACCAGTGAGAGTTCAAAGATTCTAAGACACAGAACAATCAGCAACCTCAGACAAAGAAGCCAAAGTGGGTGACCACACAACCCCTTGACCACCCGGCTACAAGGGCCGTTCTGTCCTTCTGAAGTGCCAGGCATACTTTCCCTGACCTTGCCATGAGCATGAGTAAGGTTTGCCTTTTTTGTGTGCTTTCAGTGATGGACCAGAAGTGCAGCATAAGGACCTGCTACCTGCAGAGTCTTCCAGTTTGAAACATCACTAATTGAACTCTTTGCAGAACACATATATTGGTATCAGGACTACAGGATGGGTGGCTTAGCTTCATCCTCTTACTGCTCCTGGCCCCACAGGCTTGGGCAACTAGGCAGGCTTTGGTGTGTTCTCACATGGAGAACAGAACCACATTTGCTGTGAACCACCTCAGGAGATCCCATGCATGCAAAGGTCATGCAGAGAAGACCTGACAGGCAAAGGTGGATCAGGACTCGAGGGATTACCTGGACCTGCTCAAGCATCTGCCTGAAACCAAAATCTGTCTCTACTGTTTACTATATTATGCCTTTCACCAATTATTTTGACATTAACAGGGGTCTCTCCCCGACCACCTTTCTCTGAAGAAAATCAATGTAAGGCTCTAGTTAATAAGTCTCCTGGGCTTGAAAGGAACATTTTAATTCTAACCCCTCTGTTACTATTTTGGCTTCCTTGGCAGGTTTATCTACACTCTTGTAACTAATGCACATGATTGTTCACAACACCCCAAGCATAATATTTGAGTAAAAAAAAAAAAAAAAAAACAACTTTATTAGAATAATACTGCATTGTTGAGCCAATGTTTCCTCCCGAATTTCCTTGTCCTTTACCCAATTTGCACCTGGGAGGATATTAGCTAATATAGTTGGTATGCAAGAAAAACAAGCAGTAGCCTTGGTATTAGCAACATAAGACCCTTGAGTTAATAAGTACTTTCTTTGTAGTAACCCACTGCACCTTTGCTTCATAAGAATGTAACTCTGTTTCCTGAGGGGGACTACAGACTGGAAAGATAAAGGGAAAGTAGGTTTTCAGGTTGACCAACATTTATCAAGAAAGAGTCACAAAATGTTAACAGGCCATGGGGCCAGAAGATAATGTACATAACATAAGACCCTTGTTTGTGAAAGCTTTGCAAAAAATGTCCTGGTTTCGATAAAGGTAAAACTGATGGAATGTTGAGCTGATTCTGCATGACTTTGTATCTTTCACTTCTGGAAATATGTAACTCAGAGTATAAAAGCCCCTTTTGAAAATAAAGCTGCAAGACCCGTTTCACCTAAGCTGGGTCTCCCCTGTGTCATTCTGTCTCTCCTCTCTCTCTCTCTTTCCCTCTCTCTCTTTTTCTCAGCCAGATTCCCTAGAGCACAGAGGCTCTCTGAGTTCACTTTTTTGCCCAGGCTTCTTCTAACACCCAATCGAGAAGGTGCTCTGCAACTTCGCTCCATCGAGAGGGTGCCTGTGACCTCCATGAACACAGCAAGTGCTGTGTCAGGGGCTTTATTGCCTTTCTGTGTAAACCCAGGAGTATCAGCCTCTTTTTCTCTCCTTTACTTTTTCTCTTGCTGAGGGTATCCCTGAATCCTGCTGGGGCTGGACCCCAGCAAGTGGCGCCCAGAACAGGAACCTGAAGTTAAGTCTCCCCATTGTCCAGTTTTGGGGACGGCTAGGACTCCACTTAGGGTGCTGCAAACCACTTTGCATAAGATAGGTAGGGTGAGGAAGAGTGGGTAGTGTTGAATCTTTCCTTGAAGACAGAAATCACTGACACGGGTAACAACAAATCAAAAGAACAACAACCCTTTATAGGAGTAATCTTGCAATTGTTAAATAAAAGAGGAATTAAAGTTAAGAAGGCTAGTATTCAATCCTTTTTTTACATTTGTACAAGAGCAATGTCTTTGATTTCCAGAAGAGGGCACTGATAACTTAGATACCTGGGAAAATGTAGGGAAACAGGTAAAAATTTATTACACTTTGCATTGCCCAGAAAAGGTAACCACTGACACCCTTTCTCTTTTTAATATGATTAAGGATGCTTTAGATCATGCTCATAAATCTGAAGAGTAAATAATTTGAGACCATAATGTCGGGCGGTTAGGATTGTACCTGCCTAACTGCCAGCAGGGTGAAGAGGGTACAGAATGAATAAGAATATTATCTAGAAAAATAGGTTTCTCTGCATCTAAGAATAGACAAATGTTTATTGAAGTATTACTTCACATGTTGGCCAATAGAGGCATTAAAAAAACCACAGGAAGACTGTCTAAATTTCTATGTTTGTTTTATACTTTGCATAGGCCAGAAAATATTCCTTTAGATGCGTTTGCTCTGTGAAACATGATTAGAAATGTCCTGGACCCTTGTCATGAGGCTGTTAGACAGCCCATATGGGAGGCTATAGCAGTCGGTGGTGGGTCTCCACTTTTGCGCAGATCATATTTTCTGCCATTGATGAACAGGAGGGGGCTTACAGGACCCTACGGTCAGGCGCCCTGGTGAGCCCCCTCCCCCTCTGCACAAACCTTTAAAGACTTATCTACCACTTTCTGATTTAAGGTGATCGCCGCCACCTTCCGTTTGCGCCTCCCAAAGCCTGCAAAGGTCTTGTCTAAAGCTGAAGAAGATAAAAAGTGTTTTGCACAACAGAACTATTAAAGCATACGCATACACAATATGCAGAGCATACTCCTTGGAGAAAACCCCTCAGGGGGTCCTCACCCAGGCTAGGAGAGAAGCGGAATGGTAAGGGGTTTTAACAACAATATTAACCCCGGACATGCTGGTTACTCCAATTGCAACGGGAGTGGCTGGCCCCCTACCTGAGGGTATTGTACGATTTGTGCTTGGGCGTAGCTCGCTGTCTTTTCAAGGAATTTCACTGGTGCCTGTTGTAGTAGGTTCTGATTATATTGGGGAAATTAAAGTTTTGATCTTGCCACTTACCAAAACTGTGCAAATTAATAAAGGTCAAAGAATAACACAGCTTTTGCTTTTAAGTTATTATCAGAAAGGTAAAAAACTTGACTTCTCAAGCTAGAGGCCACAGAGTATTTGGATCTAGTGATCTAGCTTTTTGGGTTCAGGAAATTACAGCTTCTAGGCCTTCAAAAGACCTTTTAATTCAAGGAAATGAAATAGGGTTGTTAGATACTGGAGCAGACGTCTCTACCATTGCTGGACTTTAACCTTTAGAAGGGACAATTTTAGTTTTCACAGATGATTCCTCTAACGTTAAAGCAGACACAATTATTGATAAAATATCCCATGTTCAGGTAACTGAAGAGACATCTGTCCAGAGAGCTGAGTTATGAACAGTTATTTGGGCTCTTCAACATTTAAGAGACCACACCTTCAATTTTTTGACTGACTCCCAATATATTGTAGGGTTGTTTCCTCATATAGGGACTGTTAATATTCAAAAAAAAAAAAAAAAAACTACCATATTCTCCTTGTTATCTGATTTACAGAAAAAGATTAAACACAGAGATAACAAATATTTTGTGGGACATATTAGAGCCCATTCTGGCTTGTCTGGCCCTTTACATGAAGGAAATGCTTTGGCAGATGCATTGACTAAATTAATTGCTTTAAACTTACAGAAAAAGATGGACAAAGCCAAAAATTCTCACAAAATTCACCATCAAAATGCAGCTGGTTTAAGGTATGAATTTCATATCCCTAAAAGAAACAGCTAGACAAAGAGTTAAGTTATGTTCAAATTGCCCACTATTTAATCCATATCCACCGTTAGGAGTAAATCTCCGAGGCCTTAAGCCTAATGCTCTCTGGCAAATTGATGTAACCCTATCCCGACCAAAAAATGAGTCTACTTATTTTATTTTAGCTTGCCTACCCTCTCCCTATGTTTTTCTCTTCACTAATGACTCCAAAGGGCTTAATATACAAATAAATTATTCAGGTGGACCTAACATAGTATCTTGTGAACAATGTATGCTCTCATCTTGTTTGAACCCTCAATATAATGTTTGCTCTTTTGCAGTGTTGCAAAGTCCACCCTATCTTATAGTGCCGGTGACTGTAATCACTTATTGGTATGATAACTGCAGTCTTGCTGTGTTGCAACGATTACAAGATTTGATGTGATCGTGAAGGTTTGTGAGCTTGCTTTTCTTGAGAATATCAGCTTTAATAACTGCAATTACTTCTGTCACTGTGGCGTCAATATCATTGACTTAAAAAGTGCATACTGCTCAATATGTTAATATTATGTCTAAAATTGCCTGGAAAAATCCCATGGACAGAGGAGCCTGGTAGGCTACAGTCCATGGCATCACAAAGAGTCGGACACGACTGAGCGACTTCACGTTCACATTCACATTCATGTCTAAAAATGGCTCTTTAGCTTTGTCAGGAAGTTATAGATAGGAAACTAGAAATGGAGGTAGATGCCCTGGAGGAAGTTGTAATGCATATTGGGACTGAATTACAGGCATTAAAGAAAAATTGTCATTGTCCTATCATGCCAACTACCTGTGGATTTTTGTAACACCCCTGAAAATAAACGAGACAGATTATAACTGGGAGATAATTAGAAATCATATTTCGGGGATATGGAATAGCTCCAGCATTAGTGTAGATTTAGGAAAACTTCACACTAAGATAAAGACCATGGGACATTCCCGATTGGATTTTACTGCCACAGGAGCAGCAAATGACCATTTTTCATACATTTTCAAACCTTATTTCAGGAAAACAACATTCTGTCTACGATTTTTAGCTATGCCGCTGTGGCCAGTCTAATTCTGCTTCTCATAATTATTCTTCCTTGTATTGTCAGAACTCTTTGTCAGAGTACTCAGAAGCTCGCGACTGAGTTACATCTGGCTGTTTTAAAAAATACAAAAAGGAGAGATGTCAGGAGCCACAACGGGAGATCCCACCCATGACAAAGGTCATGCGGAGAAGATCTGACAGGCAAAGGCAGATCAGGACTCGAGGGATTCCCTGGACCTGCTAAACCATCTGTCCCGAAACCAAAATCTGTCTGTCTACTGTTTATTATATCATGCCTTTCACCAATTCTTTTGACATTAACAGGGGGCTCTCCCCGACCACCTTTCTCTGAAGAAAATCAATTTAAGACTCTAGTTAATAGTTCTCCTGGGCTTGAAAGGAACATTTTAATTCTAACCCCTCTGTTACTATTTAAGCTTGCTTGGCAGTTTTATCCACACTCTTGTAACTAACGTACATGATTGTTCACAACACCCCAAGCCTAACCTTCGAGTTATTAAAAAAAAAAAAAAAAAAAGCTTTATTAGAATAATACTGCATTGTTGAGCCAATGTTTGTTGCCAAGTTTCCTTGTCCTTTACCCAGTGTGCAGCCGGAAGTGCATTAGCTAGTATAGTTGGTATGCAAGAAAAACAAGCAGTAGCCTTGGTATTAGCAACATAAAACCCTTGAGTTAATAAGTACTTTCTTTGTTGTAACCCACTGCACCTTTGCTTCATGAGAATGTAACTCTGTTTCCTGAGGGGGACTGCAAACTGGAAAGATAAAGGGAAATCAGGTTTTCTGGTTGACCAAACTTTATCAAGAAAGAGTCACAAAATGTTAACAGGCCACAGGGCCAGAAGATAATGTACATAACATAAGACCCTTTTTTGGGGAAAGTTATGCAGAAAATGTCCTGGTTTCGTTAAAGGTAAAACTGATGGAATGTTGAGCTGATTCTGCATGACTTTGTATCTTTCACTCCTGGAAATGTGTAACTCGGGGTATAAAAGCCCCCTTTGAAAATAAAGCTGCAGACCCATTTCACCTAAGCTGAGTCTCCCCGAGACATTCTTTCTTTCTCTTTCTCTCTTTTTCTCAGGCAGATTCCCGTGAGCACAGAGGCTCTCTGAGTTCACTTTTTTGCCTGGGCATCTAAAACCCAATAGAGAAGGCGCTCTGCATCTTCGCTCCATTTAGAGGGCGCCTGTGGCCTCTGTGAACACAGCAAGTCCTGTGTAAGGGGTTTATTGGCTTTCTGTGTAAACCAGGGAATATCAGCCTCTTTTTCTCTCCTTTACTTTTCTCTCTTGCTGACACCATTTTTCCTGAGGGTATCCCTGAATGGTGCTGGGGCTGGACACCGGCACAAGTTGAAAGGGCCTCGATAGGGTAAATGGGTAGCCATGCATGTCTCTGGCACCGGTGGGTCGTGGAACTTAAAGGGGAGCTGTCCTTACCGTCTGCCTGGCAGGTTTTCAAGTGATGTTCATGGAGTTCCCTTATGCCAGGAGAGCATGCCCCATTTCTCAATCTGTGCCAAGAGTGGCCAAGCCACCTCAGGCCTGTGCAGCATTCACATCTGTCCAGCAAAGGAAGGAAGGTCCAAGCCCCTTCTGCAGTTCAGCATTGACCACCGACTGTTGGCTTTCAAGTTTGAGAAAGAACTATCTGAACGCGTGGACTAAAAAAATTGGATCTCCCATTGGTGCAACTCACTAAGAAGGAGAAGAGCTTGCCTTCACGCCATGGATTAGCTTCTCATATGAGCGCTGGTGTCCAGAGAGTGCCAGACAGCAACAGCACAACATGGAGAGACGGAGACACACAGACACCAGCCCTTGGTACACACATAGAAAGATTGCCCAAAACAGTGCTGTACCAGAAGCAGAGATAAAGAGACACAGATTGAGCTCTGTACCCTAAGGCTCTGGTGTCCCTGAACAGTGAAAATCAACTGTAGCAAACAGTGGGGTTTTTCCCTACTTCTCTAGCATCCGGACAGCAACAGGTTCTCTATCCCATGGAGAAAAGTATCCAGGCACGTGGCGCCCCTGCTTAACCTTTGGATACTCAGGGAGAGTTCCCAGTTATTAACGGGCCCGAGGGACACGGGAGTGTGTTGTTTGGACTGTGGAGCAGGAACCTGTGGTTGGAATTTCCAGAGCCTGATCAATGACTGCGCCTGGGCTAGTGGCAGATGCAAAACCCACTGCCCCCCTGGAGCAGAATATTTCACATCGGTGGGCTGGAGCCCAGGGACCGTCGAAGATGCCGTCTGGTCTAGGAACATGTCCATAAGGGTGCCGCCCACCACACTCACAGCCTTTGCACTAATTTGGGCCAGCAGCCAGAGAATGGCTCATAGCCTTGTGCCCCGCCTATTTGGCTGATCTCCCCAGGGCCCTTTCACTATGTCCTGTGCTGTCTGCCAACCCATTCTTCAGCCTCAGTCCACCCTACGCACACCAGCCCCACCTCCCTACCATCCCCCTCACTCCGTGCGCCCAAAGAGCTAGTGGGTCCCACAGGATTACTGCAGCCTGATCCGCATTTGTGCACCACTTGTTGTGCTATTATGACCCATCCCTTTGTATCTGCCCCAGCTTGGGTTCGCGACCAGGGCCAAGAGGAGCGTCAGAGGCGTTCAGAGGAATGCAGGAGTGTCCTGGGGCCCCAGGCCATCTTAGTTGTAAGCCCTGGTGTTCAGGGTGCTGGGGCCCATGGCCTGCCTTCCTGATGCTTTTCGTGGCTGGGACCTTGGAGCTACCAGTTGTAATGCCAGGCAAAGAGGCCACCCTCTTCAGGTTGGAGGCGGTGGAAGACACTGAGCCCCTGGTGGATGGAGATGCAGCGGGTATTGGGCAGGGGGTCCAGCTGCCTGTAGAATACATCATGGAGGAGGTGGAAATTCTGGCAGATGAAGAGCAGCAATAGGGGTCCTCCCAGGAGCTGAAGAGAAGATGGTGGAGGAACAGGGCCAGGAAAGGCCTGGGAGATCGACTGAGCTTCCGGGGCAAGATGAATTGCAGGCACTGGCCACCCTGAAGGTGGAACTGAGGCCTGAGCATGAGAAAAACTGTGGGGCCTACTTTCGGTGCATGAGCAAGAACCATCAGAGGAGGAAGCCTGACTTGGCTCGGAGGAGCGCCATTTTGCAGGGCATCCCTTGCTTCTGGGCCTTAGCTGTATCCTTTCTGCTGCTCCTTGGAGTCCACTGCTCAGGAGGAGGAGGAGGAGGAGCAGGAAACTTTTCCCTCCTCCCTACCCTGGCAGGTGCAGTTGCAGAGCCATCCATGGTCCCACTGCAAGGTGATCTTCTCCTTTCAGGACCACCCCTACTTCTTGAGCACGGTGACCACTACGTATGGTTACCTTGACATTGTTTGTAAAACATGGCTCCCGGGGTGAAGAGTGTGGGTGTGCAAGGGTGTGGATGATCCACCTGTGGGATCCACACCCATCTCCCCTGTCTTGTGCAGGGTATAGGGCAGGTCATTCAACTCCTGTCGACTGATTCTGGGGCTTCAAACGGGGAGAACCCTGCCACAGGCTGGACACTAGGAGCCTTAACTTTCTCAGCTGATTGTCAGGCCAAAACTGCCCAGAATCGAACAGGATTGTTGAGGAGTGGTGGTTTGAGACCTGCACAGTTAATGATTGATTATGGAATTCTTGGTTGCTGGTTCACCTTACTCTTTGTGCCAGCAGATCATCAGCAAAGATGTGTGGGATGATCCCCTGAAATAGTACCCTGGGGAGGAAGGTTCTTCCATGAGCGTAACTGACAGAAACATATGTGGAGAGGAGGTGTGGAGGTGGGCCCTGAAGGGAGAGTCGTGTAGTATCTAGGACACTGTCCTTTCCCAAGGGGATGCTCAGACTCATGCAAGCTGGCTGTGGAGCCTGAATTTGGGTCGGACATGTGCAGGTGACCTCCTGAGACTGTGGATTTGGGGGTTCGGTGTGTCCATGAGTGAAGCAAGTGTACCTCAAATTAGCTGTGCTTGCAGTGCCAAAGTCCAGGTGATACAATTAGAGGGAGGGTGAATTAAGTATCTTTTTTCAGAATCATTGTTCCACAGGTCCTGCCATCCCCTGGCTCCTGTTACTCACTGAGTTTGAGATTGCTTGGGCACTTCACTCCTTCCCCTTACCCTGGGAAGGCATATCATTGAAAGGGTGTCCACTCCAGGCTCCCAGTGCACCTCTGTGCTGACTTTGGGATCTTCTGTGAATTTCCACATTCACCACTCGGCATCTCACCACCACCATACACGCTGCACTGGAAGCAGCTTCAAGCTGCCTTGGGAAAATATGGAAGAGTTCGTATAGCCAGATTAGAATGGCTTTGTTATGGTATGGTCCCTTGTGGTGCTGAACTCTCTGAAGTGCCTCCGTTTTGCTGATCTAGGGCCCTGGCTCCAAAAGCCTGGTGTGGAGAAGTTGATGGAGAAGCTATGATGTGAGTTTGGACCAGACATGGGATTTAGTCAATGCAGAGCTCTGGCTCCTTGTCCCTTTGGAGGAAGAGGTATGCATTCACTCCAGCCATGGAGCCAAGGCAGAAGGAACACTGTCTCAGAGTGTCTTTACCTAGCCCAGGGACATCTCAAGGAAGCCAACCATTTAAATGCCTGTGTTTGGTGAGAGGCCCCTGCAAGCATCAAGCAGGCCCTGTGTTATCATTGACTGCAGTTGGAGAAGCAGAGATAGTTAAGAGAATGGGACCTGGTGCCTGTGGACCTCCTGTTGAGTGATCAAAAGGGGAATTGGATTCATTCCATCCCCTTTCCCATTTGGCTAGCCTTTAGCCACAGTGAAGTAGCCATATCTGTCTCAGTCACAGTAATAAAGCCAGTTAAGATTCCCAAGTAAAAAAGCCTTGACATCCAGTTTGATTTGCACTGGACCCATAGTTTTAACTGAAAAGGATCAAACACAGGGAATCTGTTCAGTTTATGAATTGGGCTAAATTTAGTTCTCTTATCCTTAGGCTACAATGGAGTTGTCTGAGAATAGTAAATGTAGTGGATACAAAGGGTCCAGGGTGATTAAACCCTCTATAGAACTTTTCCTTACCTTTTCCAGTTACATGTATCTTACCCTAGTTGAACATGTGAAGATTTCAGTTTTGTATCTTATCTTGCCTTGAACACGAATGTATTGCAGTTAACAGTTAATTCTTTGTGTGTGTAATTTACCATTTTATCAAACTAATACTGGTTTTCAGTCTTACTTGACACAGTCTGATGTGCAGGAATTTTCTCATTTATTTCAGTAATTATCAGGTGATAGAGTTATTATCCTTCCTCTACTCTATCCAACTATCTAGTCTGTGATTATACTTGTGGAAACCTTTTTTCTGGGGGTCTCCAAGAGCTCTTTCACAGACCTGTGGTGTACCCTCTAAGTATTGGTTCCTGAACATCAGCACACTTGTCTTCCTCTGTGGGTTCCTGGAGTTGAGTCTCCTCCTCGAGTTGAATGCCATACCTTCTCCACTTTTGGCACAGGTACCTAGCAATCTCTGTGCACCATTCAAGGAACCTGGGATCCTGGCTGTATACCTATGCCAGGAGAAATCTCTCCGTTTCCTCTTCCTTTCTCCTCCTCTTTGTCTCTCCCCACTCTTTTGTTTTCCCCCTCCACAATTTATTTAAATGCTCTAAGCTTTCACAAAATGCTGGAAAGTGGTAATCACCAAGGTGTTAGCATCCGTCTCAGACATGAAGTGGATGGACTACAGATGACTAAGCTGTAGTAAGTCTATTGTCTCCATTTTAGGTAATTTCCTGAGTGTAAATTCAAATACAAGTAGATTGTATTTATTTATTCAATGCTTCATTGATTGATTTGCACTTTGAATATATTACTAAGCCTTTCCAGTTAATTTGCTTGGGCCCACGCACTTTGCTAAATGTCAGCTTAAACCACTTTTAGGTGTATAAAGTGTGTGTGTGTGTGTGTGTGTGTGTGTGTGTGTGTTTGTGTCCTGGTCTCAGGTGAAAACTCTATGTATAAATAAATGTACAGACCATTGCATTCTTATCTCCTTTATTCTATTTCTATAGTAAAAATATGAAATGTTTTCTTTATATGTTTTTATTGTTGCTTAGTATTTTGAATACAGTTACTGTTGTTTGCTCTGAAGTATGCTCCTAAGGAGTACAAGTTGTACTTATTGCCAAATAAAAAGGTCCCAGTGATATGGTCCCTGACTACTTCCTCTCTTCCATTCTCTGTCGTTCTACTCTACTATTTTCCCCACTGGTGCCCTGTTTTTGACAACACTGGCCTTGCTTTTCCTTAAGCAAATACATTTCTTCCCAATCCAAAAACTTTGCAACTGCTGTTCTTCTGGAAATGCTCTTCCCCTAGGCCTGCATGGCTTGCTACCTCCCTTGTTTGAGCTTCACCAGTGCTGTTCAAATCACACAATGAAATCCTCAACCCTCTCCATTTCCTCCTCCTCCTTAAAGGCACTTTAAGTCTCTACCCTCTTCTTACCTCTCCAGCCTAAATTTCCTACTTTACACACACACACACACACACACACACACACACATACACACACACAAACTGAGAAGAGATAATAACATCAGGGCTTTGCTTCTTAGAATTAACTTGAGTCAGTTTCTGTGCCTGCAAATAAAATATGGTTAATAGTGAGTTGAGTTCTTTCAGGAGCTTCCTCTGTTTTTCTGTTGATATCTCTGTATTTTTTTCAGGCAATGACACTTTGTTTTGTTTACAAATGTTTGAATATCTGTCAAGATCACTATTTTGTAATTGCTTTTAGGAATTTCCATGGTCTACTTTGCTTGTTCTTTCAGGTAAAATTTATTGTTTTATTAATGTTGCCAAAACATTCTAAGTAAAATTACTATTTATAGAAATAAAATGTTTTTTACAAAAATATTTCTGCTGTCCATATTTTTACAAATAACATGGCATATTTCTATTTCTATTTTTTTAAATAATCATATTGTGTTTGCCAGAAATTCTAAACAGTGATGTGTAAATGGGTTTTCTTCTTCTTAGTACCATCAAGTGCAATGAGGCTACGGCTTAATGAATTTCTATTTCTGTTTTTAGATTTTAAAGAGAATTGTTTTATTGGAGAGTTTATAACATCTGTTGAGACATTTCCTTTTCTTTCTTTTCCCTTCCTTTCCTTTTCTTCCTTTCTTCCCCTGACTCTCTTCCTCTTTCTTTCTTTCCCTTTCTTTCCCCAGGTTTTTGCTTTACTGGATCTTTCCTGAAACAAAAGTAATTCCATTCAGACTTGAACATTATCCTTTGAACATTATCCTTTCAGAACCACATTCCGTTTCTCATTTCTAGTATTGGAATTAACCTCCTCTTCCCCTTATTAGATTGCCACAGTTGTATCAGTGTTTCTGATTTTGTTTTTCCAAGAAGCAGCTCTTGTTTTATTATCCCAACGAGATTTATTTTTGTTGTTTTCTATTTTTGTTTCAATTCATATATACCTTCTACTTTCTTTAGATTTTTTCCTTATAACCTTGTATTTTAAAAGCTTTCTTTACAAATTTTCATGGAAATATATTTGATTTACAATGTTGTGTTTCAGATGTATATCACAGTGATTTAATTATACAGATACATATCTATTCTTTTTTAGGTTCTTTTCCAATGTAGGTTTTTACATGATGCAGAGTCTTTCTTTCTTTTTTTTAAATAGATGGTTTAGGGCTTGACCTAACTTTATTTAAATAGCAAATTTTATCTAAATCCCAAATATTTTTATGTATACATTTTTTAAACGAATATTTCATTCTCTATGATTTTTTGGCAAGTTAATTCCAAAGATTTCACTCTTTGCAGGCTCAATGTTTTAATTTATAGTTTACTGAGAATTAAGTTTTCCTTGGAGCTCTGAGGGTATATGTGTATATACACTGACATGTCTATATACACATCCTTTTTGGATTACTAAAATTTTTTTAGAATATATAAATGTATTTTAAAAGCTATTTTCTGTTTGTATGGTAAAAACATGAAATGCTTTAATTCTAAAAATTTGTTTCCCAAATGAATATACTATAAAAAGTAAAGGTATAAAAGTGTTCCTTTGAGAATAATCCGTACTAACAGAACTTGGAAATGTTAAAAAATTATTCATAACACTTACTAAAAGTGGTAAGAAAAACTTTATTCAAAGTAAGAGTACTACAGCTGGGTCTTATAATACGGGGAGAGACGTTGAGCTTAAGTCTGACTCCAGTAGGACACAACTAGGATTTATAGCTACGGAACAGGGTGGGTCCATGGGATTGCAAACAGAGACTGGGAGACTGCAATGAACAACAACAACAGAGTGGGTGTCAGTGAATGGAAACTTATTAAGAGGGCCATAAGGGTGAGGGTGGATTCTGGTTCAACTGAGAAGATCATTGCTGAGGCTAGGCAAGGCTGATAAGATATTGAGGTGAGTGATAAGGAATTTGATCTGATACTGAGGGTGGTCAGATCAAGGGTGAGGTATGTTTTCTAAACTGAACTAGCAGATTCTGACGTAGATTGGACTAAATGGGCAGGCACCCCGGGATAAATACACGGCCCAAGGTTGGCAGTGCATTAATGAACTACTGCTACATAACAAATTACCCCAAACTAACAGCTTAAAACAATATTATCTCATACTGCTGCTGAAAGGAATCCAGGAGTAATTCAGTTGAGTGTTCTGGCTCAGGGTTTCATGAGATTGTCATTATCTGAAGCCTTGACATGGGCTGGTGGATTTCCTTCCAAGATGGCTTCCTCACATAGCTGTTGAAACCAGTTTCCATGCTGGCTATTGGGAGAAAGCTTCAGTTCTTTCACATGGGCCTCTCTACTGGGTTACATGAGTGTTGTCAAGATACTACTAAACTGGCTTCTAGAGTGATCCAAGAGGATGAGCAAGGAGGCTGCAGTGTCTTTTATGACCTAGTTTCAGACACTTCATTTTCATTTCTACAATATTCTAACATTAGAAGTGAGCCACTAAGTCCAGCCCACATGTGAAGGGGAGTATAAAGATCCACCCTTGAAAGAAAGGACTTGTGGACATCCTTTAAAACCACGTGGTACCCACATGGCCACAAAATTGTTTACATACTTGTATGTCCAAAATGCTTTTTCCTGCCAATGCTTTCAAATAATTTATGCATTGTAACATTAACTTGTAGTTCAGGACCTTGTCATCTAAGTCAGTTTCAGATATGGATCAGGGTCTACTTGTGCAATATCTCACGTGTTCAGTCGCTCAGTTGTGTTCTACTCTTTGTGACCCGATAGACTGCAGCACGCTAGGCTTCTTTGTCCACCATCAACTCCAGGAGCTTGCTCAAACTCAAGTCCATTGAGTAGGTGATGCCATCCAACCATTTCATCCTCTGCTGTCCCCTTCTCCTGCCTTCAATATTTCCCCCATTAGGCTCTTTTCCAATGGGTCAGTTCTTCACATCAGGTAGCCAAAGTATTGGAACTGCAGCTTCAGCATCAGTCCTTCCAA
The DNA here is from genome assembly GCF_002263795.3 of Bos taurus. NCBI lineage: Eukaryota > Metazoa > Chordata > Mammalia > Artiodactyla > Bovidae > Bos > Bos taurus. The sequence continues at coordinate 29,592,565 of NC_082638.1, forward strand.
TGAATATGCAGGACTGATTTACTTTAGGATTGCCTGGTTTGATCTCCTTGTAGTCCACTAGACTCTCAAGTCTTCTCAAACACATCAGATCAAATTATACAAGTGTAATTCCTCTAGATCTGATGATCTGTGAACAAAAGAGTTGAGTTAATCTGCTCACTTTCACAACCAACATACAGTGCTGGGTCAGGCATAGATAACCTTTATAGACACTCCAGTTCCAGAAAGGGCAGGGGAGTGGGAGTCAATAGTAGCAGTTCTGAAATCCCACGGGTTCTTATTGGCAGTCCTTTGATTAGGATTTAAGGCCTGGAAACTTCCTAGGCTTCAGTCTCTGAATTTTTAATTCTGCCCTCTGATATGATTCCATTGCATGAAAGGTGGCTAGTATATGGTTACAGTGAAACAGTCTCCCTAGCCTGCTTCCTGCTTGTCGAAGGTAGAAGTCCAGAGCTCTCTTATTTTGTACTATTTCTAGTCCTTTCAGTCCAAGCTGAACATATATATATGTTATCTTAAAATCTTGGTGTGCCTCCTGATAATCTTACTGGTGTTCATGGCAAAGCACCCACTCTAAAGCCACAATCACATGTTTTCATAAAAAGTCCTCCTCTGTCTTGGTTTTCTACTGAGATAGCTGAGGGATAACACCCTGAAACTTGGTACAAGTCTTATTGTATGACTGAAATGATCTCTGAGTGACACCCCTAAACTCTTTGGAGGGCATTGGCCTGCCTAAATAATGTCATGAAGCATCCCCTTCCAGCTTTCTGAGGCTTAACAAAGAATTTTACAGTCACACTCATCTTTAGACAACCTTTATTTAAAAAAAATAATAAGAATGACCTATAGGTGATGTAAAATGTTATATTTAGACCATCTTATCTCAGTGCCCTGGAAATGACCTTGCTTGAGAGCCATTTATTTTAGCATCTTCTGTCATCTTAAAAGACTGGAATATTTCCAAATCAGCAAGTTCTGTCTTATTTTTTAAATAGTCCTTCTCTTATCTATTTATTTTTTAAATTTCCCTTCATATTTTACTATAGGCAGCAAGAAGAAACCAGGAAGCACTTTTGGCTGTTTGGCTGGAATTCTCCTTGGCTAGATATCTCAATAAATAAGATACAGTTTCTCCTTCCAGGTCATTAGGTACATTTTCTACTTTTCATAAACTGCAGGTGTAGTGGCCTTTCCTCGGCCCACTCTCTAGGCTCTTTCCCCCTGCCTCTCCTTTCTGCCAGGCATCCAGGGTGCACCACTGTGATTCCATTTAGAGTGTGTTTGCTCAGTGAGATAATGGGAATCGATTCCCTGGCTTCAGTCCTTCTGCTGGCCAGAGTCTATGTACCTTTCCCTAAGACCCTCATGTTTTCATTATCCAACTTCCATCACCTGGCCATGTCATTTCTGACAGCTCATACTCACAAGCGTACTGGCAGGGACCTCTATGTGCACACATGCGTGTGTACACAGTAACATCCCTGAGAGGAAACTTGCACATATGCAGAAATACAAGCTTTCTTCTCCAGGAACATGAATTTTGGTAAGCACCCAACTTTCTTTGTCCTGGTTGTTTTCTTTCACTTGCTCATTAATCATGTCACGTTGCACTTCCAACTCTGTGCTGCTACTGCTGCTAAGTCACTTCAGTCATGTCCAACTCTGTGTGACGCCATAGATGGCAGCCCACCAGGCTCCTCAGTTCCTGGAATTCTCCAGGCAAGAACACTGGAGTGGGTTGCCATTTCCTTCTCCAATGCATGTCTTATGTTGCTAATACCAAGGCTACTGCTTGTTTTTCTTACATACCAACTATATTAGCTAATGCACTTCCAGGTGCAAATTGGGTAAAGGACAAGGAAACTCGGAAGGAAACATTGGCTCAACAATGCAGTATTATTCTAATAACACTGTTTTATCACTCGAAGGTTATGCTTGGGGTGTTGTGAACAATCATGTGCATTAGATAAAAGAGTGTGGATAAAACTGCCAAGAAAGCTAAAACAGGAACAGAGGGGTTAGAATTAAAATGCTCCTTTCAAGCCCAGGAGACTTATTAACTAGAGCTTTAAGTTGATTTTCTTCAGAGAATGATGGTCTTGGAGAGCACCCTGTTAATGTCAGAAGAACTGATGAAAGGCATAATATAGTAAACAGCAGACAGACAGATTTTGGTTTCGGGCGGATGCTTGAGCAGGTCCAGGGAATCCCTCGAGTCCTGATCCGCCTTTGTCTGTCAGGTATTCTTTGCATGACCTTTGTCATGCATGGGGTCTCCCGTATTGGCTCCTGGCAAATGTGATTCTGTTCTCCATGTGCGAACACACCAAAGCCTGCCTTGTCGCCCAAGCCTGTGGGGCCGGAAGCAGTAAGAGGATCAAGCTAAGCCAACCATCCTATAATCCTGATACCAATATATGTGTTCTGCAAAGAGTACAATTAGTAATGTTTCAAACTGGAAGACTCTGCAGGTAGCAGGTCCTGATGCTGCTGGTCCATCACTGAAAGCACAGGAAAAAGGAAAGCCTAGTATGCCTGGCACTTCAGAAGGACAGAACGGCCCTTGTAGCCGGGTGGTCAAGGGGTTGTGTGGTCACCCACTTTGGCTTCTTTGTCTGAGGTTGCTGTCTGTTCTGTGTCTTGGAATCTTTGAACTCTCACTGGTCGCCCACAGGCACTTTCCTCCTGCCTCTCCTTTCTGCCAGGCATCCTTGGTGCACCATTCTGATTCCACTTAGAACTTGCTTGCTCGGTGAGATAACAGAGATTGGTACACTGGCTTCAGTGCTTCTGCTGGCTGGAGTCTAGGTGGAGTCTTTCCCTATGACGTTCATGCTTTGCTATTCAACTCCCATTACCTGGTTAGGTCACTTCCGACAGCTCATACTCATAAGCGTACTGGCAGGTGGTTCTTTGTGTGCATGTGCATGTACACAGTAACATCCCTGAGAGGAAATTTGCACATATGCAGAAGTACACGCTTTCTTCTCCAGGAACATGAACTTTGGTAAGCACCCAACTTTCTTTGTCCTGGTTATTTTCTTTCACTTGCTCATCTCAGGTTGCACTTCTGACTCTGTACCTTAGCACCAAGAGTGTTAGAACCACCCAGACTTCACTGATTGACTAAATGCCAAGACTCCCTTTCAGTTGTTCTCATTAGGCCCAGGTAGGTCTTCATACAATCAGGTATACATGCTTGCCTACACAGCCGAAGTGCCAATGAAGCCTGTCCCTGGTTGGGCCCAAAGACATCCAAGACAGTCACCTGGAAGGCAGGATCCCTCTGAGTGTCACCTGGTGCAAATCCCCTATGACAAAATCAGAGAATCTGCTCCAGGGAGAGAGCCAGAATCCTCCCTCAGAGGCAGACGCACACCTTTGCCCCTCTAAATCCCACAGTCAGGGGCATGACCCCAGAGGAAAGAAGGAATTCACGTCAGGACTTTCAGCACACACCATGGGGTATCTTTGGCAGGACCGCTATTGCCTAGACCCTGGACCTTGAAAACCAGCAGGCTTCAAATTGCCCCCAGGGTTTCCCCCTCTCCCACTCCCCCGAGTTCCCTTGGGACATGCAATAAGCCCACCACCCTTGCTTCCTCCCTGTTCCCTCCCTCACAGGCACATCCCGGCAGAGGGCCACACACGTACACTCACCCCTGCACTTTCTTTGCCTACCTGCACTGCCAGGGAGGCTGGAAGTGCCTGGAGGCATGCCACACTCACACCCTGTCTCTCCTAGGATGCCTGTCGTTTTGCACGGATAGCCTAGCTTAGCGTATCTTGCGTTTTGTGTCATATCGTGTCAGTGTGTGCCATCCTCATGGAGACAGCGTGCTGGCTTTTGGGCTGATCCTGGGCAGCACAGGCCCAGGACCTTTTCGGTTCTACTTACGTGTGTGGAACAAGTCTCCAGTGCAGCAGACAATCTGTGGCTCTTTCTCCTTCAGGTCTCTGCCCTTTTCTGCAGGACCTTAGCCTCCTCACCATCCCAGTCCTGCCGTAGCCACATCCACCATTTCCAAAGGCCTGCCCCATGTGACCGCGGACTGAGGGCTCTATAGCCAGTGGTTTCAAAGCCCTACCCCACCTGATTTGTCCTGGGTGAATCCTCAGACCATGCACCCCCTCTTCCCGGTCCAAACACACACAGCAACATGGTAGAAATGATGAGCTTGTTTTTGTGTTTCGTTTAATTGCAGATTTCTGGAGCCATGGTCTGGCATTATCACTGGCGATCCTTTCCTCGTTCCCATCCTGTACAGGGTACTGCAGAGATACGGTGACCAACCACCCTTAGACTGGGGACGCCTCGTGCCTCTTCTTATGGTTGCTCAGCACCTCCTCTCCTGTCGCCTTCATCTCTGTGTCTGCCCTGGGCCAGACACACACACACACACACACACACACACACACACACAAACACAGCCGACACGAGCACATACATGTATAAACACAGATGCTCGGCAAAGGAACACAAATGCAATCAGGAAACACAGGTGTTTCAGAAGCCCGTGTTCCTGATTGTGTTTGTGTCTCCATGCCAAGCATGTGTGTGTATACACGCATGTGCTTATGTCGGCTGTGTTTGTGAGTGTGTGTATGTGTTTGTGTGTGTGGCCCAGGGAAGACACACAGATAAAGGTGACAGGAGAGGAGGTGCCAAGTTACCATACGTGGAGGAATGAGGCGTCCCCAGTCTAAGGGTGGGTTGTCTCTGCAATGTCAGAGATGTAGTCGGTAGGCACCATGCCCTGCTCTTGTGGTTCCCTGTTCACCTCCTCCACGAGCTCTTTCATATTTTCCCAAGGTAGCTTGAAGCCTCTTCCAGCGCAGCATGTGTGGTGCTTGTGAGCCACCAAGTGGTGCATGTGGAAATTCACAGATCCCAAAGTCAGCACGCAGGTGCACTGGGATCCCAGAGAGAATACCCTTTCAATGATAGATCTTCCCAGGTTAAGGGGCGGGAATGAAGGGCCCAGGCAATGTCAAACTCAGTGAGCAACAGGAGGCCGGGTGATGGCAGGACCCACAGCAGGATGATTCTGAAAAAGATACTTACTTCACCCTGCCTCTAGTAGTATCACCTAGGAGTCTCATGCTGCAACCACAGCTGATTTGAGGGAGACTCGTTTCACTCACGGACACACTGAATGCCCAGGCCCCAGTCTCAGCAGGCCACCTCCTACATGCATGGCCCAAATCCATGCTCCTCAGTCAGCTTGCATGAGCCTGAGCATCCACATTTGGGGAAGGACAGTGTCACGGCACCAATATGGCTGTCCCTTCACGGCCCACCTCCAGACCCTTTACCACATGTGTCTCTGTCAGTTAGCACTCATGGAACAATCTTCCCTGCTGGGGTAGTACTTCAGGGGATTGTCCCACTCGTCTTAGCTGATGATCTGGTGGCAACACGAGGAATGTCACCTCTGGGCTGACCAGGACCCGAACCTTCCCATGAGCAGCCAAGAACTCCAACATCAATCATCAACTGTATGCAGGACCAAAACTAGTCCACCTCAACAATCCTGTTTGATTCTGGGCAGTTGTGGCCTGACAACCAGTTGAGAAAATTAAGGCTCCTGGTGACCAGCCTGTGGCTGAGTCCTCCCTGTTCAAAGTCCCAGAACCAATGGACTGGTGTGGAATGATGTGCCCTTTACCCTGAAGAAAGACAGGGGAGACGGGTGTGGTGGACCCCCACAGGTGAATCATGCACACCCTTGCACACCCACACTCATCACCCCAGGAGCCACGTTTTACCAGTGATGTCAAGGTAATACTTCTTAATGATCACTGTGTTCAAGAAGTAGGGTTGGTACCGAAAGGAAAAGACGAGATTGCTGTGGGACCGGGGATGGCTCACACCTGTACATGCTAGGATAGGCAGAAGAGAAAGGTGCAAGCTTCTAGGGACCTCAGCTTGCCTCCCATTAACAGCTTCCACGAAGCCTCTGCAAACATTCACATTGTAGGAACATGGATAACATGATCCTTTCACTCCACACCAAGTCCCATACCCACCCATCTTCAGTCTCCCTCACTGAACTTCAAGTCGATCATGTAGCTGAGAAAGTCTTTATCTTGGTCGCTGATCATGACAGAAACTTAAGGGTGGTTCATAATCTGCTTTAGGTCAAGGAGCCATATCGGCCACATGCTAAGCCAAGGAGAGCCAGGAACATCAGCCCTAGTCTGGGGTGGAAGGACACTGGAACAGGCATCGTCAAGGATGCTGGGCACTTCTGCTTGCCCAGCCACCACGGTTGTCCTCAGGCCCTGCCATACCATCAGGCACGCTCATGGCTCTGGGTTCCTTGTGGTGTTCTGTATCTGAGGTGGTCTGCATTCCCCAAGAAGGGGCTGTTTCTGATCCCTACTCTTCTTCAGACCTGTGTATGCTGAGTAGTGGCATGTCATTGCTTACATGGTCAGACTTGCAGTCATTGAAACAAATTGTGTCCAAAAGCAAAGGAGTTAGTGTGTGTTTGTGTATGTGTCTGTGTGTCTGTGTGTACGTGTGTGTGACTCCCAAGTCTCAGTTATTTTCGGGATCATCCACATTTACAATAACTGTCTGCCAAGGCTGCTCTGGTGTACTGTCTCTGGTCATTCCTGACTTAGAGGCCTTGGAGCTGCTCCTCCTCAATTGCAGGCCTGAAGTAGACACACAAATTCATGGCAGTGACACTCAGGGGTGTGGCCCTGCCTGGACTCTACTCAGCTGTGCCTTTGGAGCCTGCCAATTGCCCAGTACCACACTTCCTACAGGGTCCATCAGCACCCATCCTGCGCCCTCGTCCCCACCATCCTCCTGCTCCTGCTTCTGCACCTCCTCCTCCTCCTGAGCAGCAGACCCCAAGAAGCAGCAGAAAGGATACCACTTTGGCCCAGAAACCAGAGATGCCCTGGATAATGGCACTCCTCTGAGCCAAGTCATGCTTCCTCCTCTGATGGCTCTTGCACATGAACGAAACATAGCCCCTGCAGTTTTTCTCATGGTCAGAGCTCAGTTCCACTTGCAGGGTGGCCAGTGCCTGCAGCGCATCTAGTGCCAGAAGTTCATTGGGGCTCCCGGCAATTCCTTGCCCTGATCCTCTAACACCTTCTCCTTCAGGTCTTGCGAGGACCCCCGTTGCTGCTCCTCATCAGCCAAAACCTCCACCTCCTCCATGATGTCTTCCACAAGCAGCTGGAACACCCGCCTGATCCCCGCCACGTCTCTGTCCACCAGGGCCCCGCCATCCCCTGCCACCTCCACGCTGACGTGGGTCGCATTGTCGCCTGCTGTTGCAACTGGTGGCTGCAGGGTCGCAGCTGTGCACAGCATCACAAGGGCAGGCTGCAGGGCCCCATCTCCCTGAGCATCTGGGCTCACAACTAAGTAGGTCCGGGGTCCCAAGACTCTCCCGTATTCCTCTGACCACCTCTCGTGCTATTCTTGGTCCTGGCCATGACCCCAGACTGGGTCAGATGTGAAAGGATGGGACATAAGAGCACCAAAGCAAGTTGTGTGCAATGGCGGCCCAGGCTGCAATAAACCTGTGGGACCCACTTGTTTTTTCGGGGTGGGGAGTGAGAGGTATGATCGGGAGGCAGTGGCTGGTGTGTCTGGGGTGGCCTGAGGCTGAAGAAAGGGGTGGTGGTGAGCCCAGGACCGGGTGAATAAGCTCTGGTACATCAGCCAAACAGGCACGGCCCTAGGCTGTGAGCCGCGCACATGCTGCTGGCCCAAATCTAGACCAATGGCTGAGAGGGTACTGGACGGCACCCTTATGGACACACCCCTAGACCGGAGGACATCTTCTGCGGTTCCTGGGCTCCAGCTGCACCATATGGCCAGATTCTGCTCTAGGGAGCTAGCAGGTTTTGCATCTGCCACTACCCCAGGCGCTGTCATTGACCTGGATCTGGAAATTCCAACCACGGGTTCCTGCTCCACAATCTGAACAACACACTCCTGTGTCCCACAGGACCTTCAATAACTGGGAGCTCTCCATGAGTATCCAAATGATAGACAGGGGCTCCAAGTGGCTGGATACTTTTCTCCATGGGATAGAGTACCTGATGCTGTCCAGATGCTAGGGGAGAAGGGAAAAACCCCACCGTTTGCAGCAGTTGATCTCTATTGTTCAGGGACACCACAGCCTTAGGGTACAGAGCTCACTTTGTGTCTCTTTATCTCTGCTTCTGGCACAGCACTGTTTGGGGCAATCCTTTTGTGTATGTACCAGGGCTGGTGTCTATGTGTCTCATGGCAATGTCAGGGAAAGAAATCCCAGAGTTTGATAAGGATAGAAAGGCCCTTGTTGCTGCATGTCCAAGGGGCTGTGGGATCACCCACCATGGCTTCTGTGTCTTGGGATTGCAGCCTGTTCTGTGTCTCAGATCCTCGGCACTCTCACTGGTCACCCCCAGGCACTTTCTTTCTGCCTCTCCTTTCTGCAAGGCATCCTGGGTGCACCACTGTAATTCCACTTAGAAATTGCTCACTCAGTGAGATAACAGGGATTGGTACCCTGGCTCCAGTGCTTCTGATGGCCAGAGTATGTACTTTCCCTATGACCTTCACGGTTTCGCTATCCAACTTCCATCACCTGGTTAGGTCAGTTTCTACACCTCATACTCACAAACATACCGTCAGGTGCTTTTCATGCACATATGCACACACATGCTTGTGTACACACCAACATCCCTAAGAGGAATTGCACATATGTAGAAGTACAAACTTTCTTGTCCAGAAGCATCAAATTTGGTAAGCACCCTATTTTTTTTGTCCTGGTTATTTTCTTTCACTTTCTCATTGAACATGTGAGGTTGCACTTCCAGCTCTGTGACTTAGCCTCAAAGGTTACAAAATTTTGGCATTTGCTCCTGACAGGGACCGATCTGCAAAGCATCAGGCAGGGTTGGAAATGCTCGCCCTGGAGAGCTGAATGAGCTGTGCCTGCTTTCTGCATTCTCCCATCACCTTGGACAGCTTCACAGTACCAGTCACGCTGGCCTGATCCATTGCCTGTGCATTCTTTCAGGAGACCAGAAAACAAGGACGTCTGGGCTCAGCTGACTTGGAGAACTGCTTTCTCAGTGTGTTCCTATCTAGGTCATTCCTGGTCAATGTTGTGTTCCTATTGCTAGCCTACCACCCCCAACAGTCTGAGTGAGGCCCACTGTTCTTTCTACCTGTGTAGCTTTCTGTGTTCACCTGTCTAACTGTGCCTCCAAGAGCTACCTCCCTTTAGCAGGAAAAGGCCAAAGAGATGCCCGAGCCTCCAAGGGCCCCCAGAGTCTTTGACAGGCTTGGGTTTGATCCAATGTTGTGAAGAAGGTGCACATAGATAGATGGTCTCTTCTGATACAAGGCATGAAACCCGAGCCATAATGGTAAGGTGGCATTCCTACAGGTGGTCCCTTCTGTTTATTCCTACCCAGACCCATGGAGTCCCCAAACAGATGATGATCTGGGAATCCTGCCCTTTCTGGGCCCACAGCTCATCCCTCCCTTGGGCAGAAAGCAGCTTTTCTATCTCAAAAACACCAAGAGGGCTTGATTCCACCCAGGCCTCATTGATTTGATAAATGCAAATACTCTCTTTCATTGGGTTCATTAAGCCCCGGTAGGACTCCCTACAGCCAGGCATCCCTGCTTACCTATAGAGCCCACGTGCCAAGGAAGCCAGTCCTTGGTTGGGCACACGGATATCCAAGACTGTCACCTGGAATGCAGCTTCCCTCTGAGTGTCACCTGGTGCAGATTGCCTACAACAAAATCAGAGATTGTGATCCAGAGAGACTGCCAAAATCGTCCCCCAGGTGCAGACACTCACCTTTGCCCCTTAGGCGCCCAAAGCCAAGGGAAAGACCCAGAAGAAAGAGGGAATTTATATCAGGGCTTTCTGCACGAGCCATGGGGTATCTTTGGCAGGACTGCTATTGCCTTTCCCCTGGACCCTGAAAACCAGCAGGCCCCGAACTGCCCCAGGGGCTTCCCTGTATCCCACTCTCTCGAGTTCCTATGAGACATGCAATAAGCCCACCATCCTTGCTTCCTTCCTTTTCCCTCCCTCATTGGCATACCCCGGCAGAGGAGCACACACGTACATCAACACCTGCACTTTCTTCGCCGTTCTGCACAGCCAGGGAGGCTAGAAGTGACTGAAGGCATGCCACGCTCTCGCCTTGTCTCTCCTAGGATGCCTGTGGTTTTGCACGGACAGCCTACCTTAGCATGTCTCGCATTTTGTGTTACATTGTGCCAGTGTGTGCCACCCTCATGGAGAGAGGGTGCTGGCTGATGGGCTGATCCTGGCAAGCACTCGCCCAGGACCTTCCTGGGTCTCCTTCTCACATGTGCGGAACAAGTCTCCAGTACATCAATCTGTGCCTCTTTCTCCTTCGAGTCTCTGTCCTTCTCAGCAAGACCTTAGCCTCCTCAACATCCCAGGTCCTCTGTATCCACATCCACCATTTCCACAGGACGGCCTATGTCCCCACAAACTGTGGGCTCCACAGGCGGTGGTTTTAAAGGCCCACCCCACCTGATATGCCCTGGGTGAATCCACAGACCATGCACCCACTCTTCCTGGTCCAAACACATACAAGAACACGGAGAAATAGTGAGCGTGTTTTTGCATTTTGTCTCATTGCGCACTTCTGGAGCCAAGGTCCTGAGTTATCTCTGACCATCCTTTCCTCATTCCCATCCTGGACAGGGTCCTGCGGAGATAGGGCGATCAATCACCCTCAGACTGGGGACGCCTTGTGCCTCCTCTTCTGATTGCTTGGCATTTCCTCTCCTGTCGCGTTTATCTCTGTTTTTTCCCTGGGCTGGACACACACACACACACACACACACACACACACACACACAGGCGACACAAGCACACATGTGTATACACACACAGGCTCGATATGGGGACACAAACACAAACAGGGAACATAGGTGTTTCAGGAGCTGAAGATGCCCATGTCCAGCAATGTCTGAGATGGCATCAGTAGGCACCACGTCCTGCACTTGGAGCTCTCTGTCCACCTCCTCCCCGAACACTTCCCTATTTTCTGAAGGCAGCCTGAAGCCTCTTCCAGTGCAGCAAGTGTGGTCATGGTGAGACACTGATTGGTGGATGTGCAAAATCACAGAAGATCCCAAAGTCAGCACAGAGGTGCACTGGGACCCTGGAGAGGATGCCCTTGCAATGACAGGCCTTCCCAGGGTAAGGTGCAGGAGTGTAGGCCCAGGCAATCTTAAACTCGGTGAGCAACAGGAGGCTGGGGGATGGCAGCACCCACGGAAGGATGATTCTGACAAATATACTTAATTCACCCTGCCTCTAGTAGTATCACCTAGGCCTCTTGCACTGCAACCACAGTTAAATTGAAGGAGACTTGATTCACTCACGGACACACCGAGTCCCCAAGCCCCCAGTCTCAGCAGGTCATCTGCCACATGCATGGCCCAGAATCTGGCTCCACAGACAGCTTGCATGTGCCTGAGTCATCCCCATTTGGGAAAGGACAGTGTCCCGGCCACTACATGGCTGTCACTACAGGGCCCACCTCCAGACCCCTTCACCACATGTGTTTCTGCCAGTTACTCCTCATGGCAGAAACTTCCTTCCTAGGGTAATACTTCACAGGGTCGTCCACACGTCTTTGTCAATGATCTGCTGGAGGCACAAGCAAGATCAGTCCAGGGCTGACCAGGCCCGCAACCCACCCGTGAGCATCCAAGAACTCCAACATCAATCGTCACCTGTATGCAAGCCCAAAGCAACCGCACCTCAGCAATCCTGTTCGATTCTGGGCAGTAGTCGCCTGACAACCAGCTGAGAAATTTAAGGCTCCTGATTTCTAGCCTGTGGCTTGTGCTCCTCATTCACAGTCCCAGTACCAGTGGACTGGAGTGGAATATCGTGCCCTATAACCTCCAGAAAGCGAACACAAGGGTGGATTCTGCAGGTGGATCATTCACCTCCTTACACACCTACACTCACCACCCTGGAGCCACGTTTTACCAATGATGTCAAGGTAATACTCCTTAACGATCATCGTGTTCCAGAAGTAGGATTTGTCCCCAAATGAAAAGATCAGCATGCAGCGTGATTTTGGATGGTTCTGCATCTGCACCTGCCAGGATAGGGACGAGGGTAAAGGTGCAAGCTGCTAGGTGCCTCAGCTTGTCACCCAGGTAGGCATTAACAGCTTCCACGATGCCTCTGCAAAGTCTCACAGTGCAGGAACATGGCTAACACGATCCTCCTACTCCCCGCCAGGTCCCATACCCACCCATCCTCAGTCCCCCTCACTGACCTTCAATCTTGTAGCTAAGAAAGTCTTTATCTTGGTTGCTGATCATGACAGAAACTTGAGGGTGGTTCATAATCTGCTTTAGGTCAAGGAGCCATTCAGGCCACATGCTGGGCCAGAAGATCCAATAGCAACAGTCCTAGTCTTGGGTAGAAGAAGCACACTGGAACAGGAGTTTCCAACGATGCTGGGTTCTTCCACTTGCCCAGCCAACACTGATGCCTCCGGCCCTGCCATACCATCAGACACATTCATTGCTCCGTGTCCCCTCTGGTGTTTTGCATCTGAGGTGGTCTGCATCCCCCAACCAGGGGCTGTTTCTCACACCTACTGTCCTCCTCCTGACTTGTGTGTGCTGGGTAGTGTCATGTCACTGCTTACCTGGTCAGGATTTGCAGTCCCTGTTGCACACTGTGTCCTCAAGCAAGGGGGTAATGTGCCCGTGTGTGTGTGTGTGTGTGTGTGTGTGTGTGCCTTCAACAAGAAAGCCCTGAGTGTTTGACCTGTGTCCTGTCTTCACAACGGATGGTAGGTGTGTGTCTGAATTGGTCTGGCACTCTCAGCAGATGAGAACAGCAGCCCCTTCCAGTTCCACCTTGTGCCTTTTCACTGCACTAGTGAGTGCAAACACAGGGATTCTGACTGATGGGCATGGGTAGTGGGACTCCCGCTCTCTCAGATATTTCCCGGGATCATCCACATTTACAACAATAACTGTCTGCCGAGGCTGCTCTGGTGTACTGTCTCTGGTCATTTCTGGACTCGGGTGCTGCTCCTCCTCAGATGCAGGCCTGAGGGACACACCCAAAGTCATGGCTGTGGCACTTACAGGTGTGGCCCTGCCGGACTCTTCTCAGCTGTGCCTTTGGAGCCTGCCTCTTCCCCAGACCACACTTCATTCAAGGGTCACCCATACCTTCCCTCTTCCCTTGCCCTGTGGCCACACCTGTTTTAGCAGGATCTTTAGCACAACCATCTTGAAGGTTAAATTCTTAATTTGGCTATAAAGCTCACAAATTTTAACAGCACAGTAACACAACTTTTCTAATTTGCACTGTTAGAGTTTGGTGAGGTCTTGGTGAGTTTCTTGGTTTCAGTTAGAAAGCCCTGCATTACACTTAGGGATGTAGAGTTTTCTGAAACTGAAGGAAAGACTACAAATATTCCGACTAATTTGATTATGATACATTTTTCTAAAGACTTAAACAGTTTCTGCTTCCCTGCTGCCCAAAAAATTACCCCTAACTCCTGAAGATCTTCATGATTCTATTGTGGGAATCTGGTAGAATTGAGATTCCTCAGTGCTTAGTAATTTCATCAGTAAGCTTTTCTGAGGTGAAAAACACATTGGAATTAGTTTTTAAATTAGTCCTAGACATAACAATCAGGGGAAAAGCAAATAAAAGGAATACAGATTGAACACAAACAAACTATTACTGTTAGAAGATGGCATGACCCTCCACACAGTGAACACTAAGGATGCCAGCAGAAAATTACTCGAGCTAATCAATGAATAGAGTTAGCTGAAGAATACAAAATATATACTCAGGAATCGCTTTCATTCTGATACACCAGCAATGAAAAAGGAGAAAGAGAACTTAAGGAAAAGTATCTCATTCACGATCCAATGAAGAGACTCAAATATTTAGGAATATATTCCTCCAAAGAAAGCAAGGACCTGGTACATAAAACTCTAAAACCATGTTGAAAGAAATCAAAGATAGCACAAGTAGATGAAGAAGTATACCATGTTCTTGTATTAGAAGAATCAATATAGTGACCATCAGTAAGTATACAACTCAATGCAATCTATTGGTACATTCATTCACCATTGATATTCTTGGATTCAACTATGGAATCCCTATAAAAACACCAATGGTGTTTTTCAATGAATTAGAACAAATAATTTCACAATTTGTGTGGAAACACAAAAGACCTCCAATGAGTTAATAACTCTTGAGAAACAATGGAAACGGAGGAATCAGACTTCCTGACTTCAGACTATACTACACATCTACAGTCATCAAAATAGTAAGATACTGGGCCAAAGACAGAAATACAGATCAACAGAGCAAAATAGGAAGTCCAGAGATGAAGCCACACACCCACGGCCACCTTGTCTTTGACAGAGGGGCCATAAATATGCAATGGGAAAAAGACAACCTCGTGAACAAGCAGTTCTGGGAAAACAGGTCAACCACATTAAAAGAATGAAATGTTTTTTAATGGCACACACAAAAATAAATGCAAAATGGATTAAAAACCTAAGTGGAAGACCAGAAACTATAAAGTTCTTAGAGAAAAACATGGGCAGAAAACTCTCTGACAGAAATCACAGCAAGATCTTCTCCTCTATGTTCCACCTCCAAGAGTAATAGAAATAAAAACAGAAGGAAATGAAAGCGACTGACTGAAACTTCTAAGCTTCTGCAGAATGAAGGAAATTATAAGCAAGGTGAAAAGACAGGCTTCAGAACTGGAGCATATTACAACACATCAAACAACTGCCCAAGAGTTAATCTCCCACATATGCAAGCAGCTCATGCACTCAATACCAGAAAAAACAAACAACCCGATCAAAAAGTGGGCAGAAGAACTAAATAGACATTTCTCAAGAGAAGACATCACTTTGCCAACAAAGGTTCGTCTAGTCAAGGCTATGGTTTTTCCTGTGGTCATGTATGGATGTGAGATTTGGACTGTGAACAAGGCTGAGTGCCGAAGAATTGATGCTTTTGAACTGTGGTGTTGGAGAAGACTCTTGAGAATCCCATGGACTGCAAGGAGATCCAACCAGTCCATTCTGAAGAAGATCAGCCCTGGGATTTCTTTGGAAGGAATGATGCTAAAGCTGAAACTCCAGTACTTTGGCCACCTCATGCGAAGAGTTGACTCATTGGAAAAGACTCTGATGCTGGTAGGGATTGGGGGCAGGAGGAGAAGGTGATGACAGAGGATGAGATGGCTGGATGGCATCACTGACTCGATGGACGTGAGTCTCAGTGAACTCCGGGAGTTGGTGATGGACAGGGGAGGCCTGGCGTGCTGTGATTCATGGCGTCGCAGAGAGTCAGACTCGACTGAGCGACTGATCTGATCTGATCTGAATGAACACAGGACAGATGGTCAACATCTCTCATTATCAGAGAGATGAAAGTCAATACCAGAATGAGATGTCATCTCACACTGGTCACAATGACCATCACCCAAACTTTCAAACAAGAAACACTGGAGAGGGAGTGGTAAACTGACCAGCTTGCACTGTTGGTAGGAATGAAAATTGGTATAGCCACAATAAACCATATGATTTCTTAAAAACCTGGAAATAGAACCATCATATGACCCAGCAATCCCACTGCTTGCATACACCCCAAGGAAAGCAGAACTGAAAGAGATATGTGTACACCAATATTCGTCCCACAACTATTTACAGTAGCTAAGACATGGAAGCAATCTAGATATCCACTGCAGATGAATGGATAAGAAAGTGGTGGTATATATACACGATGGACTATTACTCAGCTGTGAAAAAGAATGCATTTTAGTCCATTCTAGAGAGGTGAGTGAAACAGGAGCCTGTTCTACAGAATGAAGTAAAGTCAGAAAGAGAGATACAAATACTGTGTAGGAATGCACATGTATGCAATTTGGAGAGATCGTCACGATGATCCTACATGCAGGGCAGAAAAAGAGGCAGAGATGGAAAGAACAGACTTTTGGAGTCTGTGGAGAGGGCAATGGTGGGATGATTTGAGAGAATAGCATTGAAACATGTACATGACCATACGTAAACAGATAACTGGTGCAAGTTCAGTGCATGATGCAGGGCACCCAAAGCCAGTGCTCTGGAACAACAAAGAACAATAGTCTGGGGAGTGAGGTGGGAGGAAGGTTCTGGATGCGGGAACACGTATGTACCGGTGACTGACTCTTGTTGATGTAAGGCAAAAACTAACCCAATATTGTAAATTGAGTATCTTCCCATTAAAATAATTTAAAAAAATGAAAGGGTTGCTTTCTGAAATTTCAGTGTTGGGAGTCCATGGTACAGCATATCTTCTGAACGTATGTAACAATGTCTGATTTGAATGAGGGCAGTGTCAAATTTTGATGCCAAGGGCCATGTTCCAATATTCTAACATCCTACGAAACAGAACTGCTAAGTTTCCTTTAAAATATTACTTTGTACTCTCCTCCAGGGCATCTTACAGAATGTTTCAAGTGACTGGAGAGGAAACAAAAGACATCACTCACTTTTTAGCACCAATTAAAGTGGGGCAATCAATTCTGAATAAAGTTTCTAGGCCTGACAAAAATGTACCTATACCATTTCTACATGACATGCATCAAAATAATTGTTCCATGGAAAATTGCACATAAGCAACTCAAGATGAAACACTATGCCTCACAGGTACTAAACAGTGAGAATAAAATGTGTTGTCACCAGTGTGTCACTTCATTCAAGTTCTTACGTCAAAATACTACAAACTGGCTTCTCAACAATGGGAAGTTTCACTTCCAGTTGTGGTAAGTCTAGGATCAGTGTGCTGGTAGGGTTAGGGTTCTGGTGTAGATCCTCCTCTGATTTGCAAACTGCTGGGTTCTTGCTGCCTGTGTTCATGGCGAGCCCTCTGAGGTCTCCTTCATACACGGAGAGATTCCTTTCCCAACAGTTCCTCTATGGTGGCAAAAGGACATCCCAGAGGGCCTGCTTCCCAATACTATCATCTTCTGGGGTTAGGGCATCAGTATACAATTTTTAGGAAGATACAAACAACAACAACAAAACAAGTGTACAACAGTCGAACCATGACAACTAACGAACACAATTTAAGTGCAGATTAAATCTTTGGACAAACCTGTATGTGTTTGTCCACAGAGAAAGTTTTTCATGTTGTCATGTGTGCAGATTCTGAAATTTTTGGCAAAGGGTTGAAGAAAGATATGTCAAAAGATTAACTATCCAGGAAGTTTTGTTTATCCATGAAGTCAACTTCTCAAGATTTTTCTTCAGCATACTAAAACTAATCCTCCATCTCAAATACATTCAGCATATAAGGGTTGAGGACCTCCACAGATGAAACACCACAGACCACATCGGTGAAGTTTTTCTTGGATTTATTTATGTATGAAGTTTTTCTTGGATTTATTTATGTATACACTCAGCTTATAAACTTGGGAAAGAAAACTCTAGCAAAGTGAAATGAAACCCTCTGAGGGTTTACTCCCCTGTTTTTATTTCAGAGAAACCAGCTAAATGTGTATTCCGTATAAATTCTCAGAAGAAATGTGTTTCATAAATTACTTGATGAATGGTCTCTCACTACAAACGAGTATAATTGTATTGACTTTAATGAACTAGCCCTGAACTTCATTTCGTCTTACTACAGAGGATATATTCAAAGCACATTGTTAAAAAGCAAGGGTAGTATCTAAACATGCAGGAAAATACACACACACAAATACGCACCAGTGACAAAGAGTAAGGACAAAATACACTGCGTGCAACACTTTCTCGAATTTTTCAGTGGCTCTTCCTTCCTTTCCCTTATGTCAGCTAAGGGATACATTTATGAAGGTCTTAGTTTATAGAATTTAGTTATGAAATTAGATTTTCACTCAAACAACATAATTATATGATTTATCAAATTAAGCACTATTTGGTTACAACACATATAACTTTAGAGAATGAAATGACATAAAATCTATTTTATCTGTAAAGGATCATCTAGTTATTTTATCCTTAATGGTTGTTGTACTTGAGAAATATTTAAAATGCTAAGTAAAAACACTCTCAACAAACAGATCAAAACTTTCAATGTTAAGAAAACTGAGGATTACTTAGTATAGAAAGTCTGCAACTTCTAATCACATGAATTGAAAATTATGACTCCACTCTGTCTTCTGAAAGCTTCACTCTGGAAACGCCCTTCTTATGGTAGTGGCAACACAAAATGATGAAAAGAATAGATGTTAGCAAATGGTGTAAAACACTTGGGCAGTGTCTGTAAGAAAACAGCCCCTTTTATTAACCTCAAATGCATATTTCTGCTTTCCTTAAATTCTATCAAAAATCTCAAGAAAATATCTAAATAAGTGGAATATATAGAAAGACTCCCAAACAGACGAGTTCATACTCGTCTTATGATGGTGAGACAATTTATTCAAAACATCTGTTTACTGGATAAAACAGGAGAGGAATCTTTTCACTTCTTTCTTTCTTCCCAGTGTATTCACAGCAGATATTTTGGTCTTTACACCTAAGCTCCATTTTATTGAAAGAACCAAGAGTTAACATTTTCCTCAAAATAATTCAGCCTCATTAGTTTTTAAAAGAAATATGATACTTTAAAACAATGAAAATACACCGTTGTTTAATTAAGGCACAGTGTGCTTTAAACTATATTCATACTGTAGTTTTTTACTCTTCTAAAAGGTGATGACCAAAATTCAAACTGTAGAATGATCTTCAGACAACTGAGTTCAATTCAGATGTGACAAGAACATCTGATCTACAGAAAAAATTAATTCTTGTAATAATACATAAGGTATCTTCTTTACACTACTTAGAAAATCAATCCTTTTGAACTGAAGTTAAGGACACCAACCAGATAGTTTTCTCAATACTAAATACTAAAGTTCTAAATACTAAAACACTGAACTGTAGAAGAAACTGCTTTTAATCAATCTTTGGTTCAACGGTTTTATTCCAGAAAAATCTTCCTAACTACAAACATATCACAGGGAACAAACTCACAATGAAACCGCTAAAAGAAGTTCACTGTCAAGTAAGTATTTATCTGATTCCCATTTATCTTAGTATTTATTAAAAGGCCTATATGTCATCAGAATCTTCACTCTTACTCAAAAACTCAGGTATTAGTGTGTTAGTTGCACCGTTGTGCCCGACTCTTTGCAACCCCATGGATTGCAGCCCACCAGGCTCCTCTGCCAAGGGATTTTCCAGGTAAAGATACTGGAGTGGGTTGTCATTTCCTTCTCCAGGGGATCTTCCCAACCTAGGGATCGAACCCAGGTCTCCTGCACTGCAGGCAGATTCTTTACCAACTGAGCTACAAGGGAAGCCCCACCCCCAAAACAAAACAAAAAACCTCATAACTTTATATAATAAAATACACTGTAAAAGAATTTTTAAAAATTGCTATCATGTTCAAAATGTGAGTTTAGTACACTTCCTCTTTGTTGTTAGTAGAAACTTATTTTAATTTTTCCAAGCTTACTAGAGGACGAATAAAATACTTTTGTCTCTAAGAAATAAAAGGGATTCAGAAACACTGTCCACAAAGCTCCATGAGAAAACTGAATACTCTTTTCCAAAACATCAATACCAGTATCATAAATGTTTTCCTTGATTAGCTGAAAACAGGTATCATCTCTTAAGAATTACTTTTAAGAGTGTAAAAGAGGCATTCCTTTAACAATTATTATGTACAAGTCTAGGACTTGTGAGCTTTTTAATTCCCCACCAAAGGAACATATATTAGGAAGAGAATCCATTACTATGTTGTTAATATTCTGAAGTATTTAATACCTACTTAAAGCAAATTTAAGCATCTATGAAAAAATACAGAAAAGAGAGAATTCTGAAATGACTGTTTCACCTAAATACTAAGTAGCAAACACTATGAGAAGACAGGGAAATGTAATAACTTTGATATTAACTACCATATTCCAGAAGCTCTCCATAAGCCTTCAGATTTCTAACTTCATCTGCTTTGTACTTTAAAATTACATCAGCTGTGTGGTCCTTGGAGAAAAACAAGGAAGGATCAAAACTGGTTAGGCAAAGAATCATCAGTTGTCTCATAAATTCCTTTCAAATTAAACACACTTAAGAAAATCCTCACTATTCTCTCACCTTCCTTGTGTCATCTGCACACACACACACACACACACAATCCTCATGATGAAGTTTGCATGCATGACCAAAAAAAGTATAGACTAGGAAAGTTATGAATACAATGCACTGAATCAAAGAAAGAAAAGGAAACATGTGGGGTGGCAATGCGGTCTTGTTCACACTCTAACACTGTAGTTCAAACTGAAAGTGGTATTATTACCCAAGAGAAACCTTTCTATAACCCATAGTTGTTCGAGTATCTTACCGATTTGAATTCTCTGTGGTGCTTTAAAAAAAGATACCGTTATCTTCCTAAAACCTGACAGGCCTGAAGTGAAGTCTTTGTGTGTTTATGATGTAAATATGCCTGAGAATTACTGCCTTTTAGGGGGTTCACTTTTCTCCATTTTAAAGAAGCTGAGTCACTGACAGAGGAAAACATTATGAATGCTTACAACTAACCTAGAAAAGGCCTAAAGAAAGACAACTGAAAATATCAGTCATAAAACTGCAGTGGAATACAAACCAACACTTCTCAAACTATAATGTGCACCAAAAACACATACGTATTTTGTTAAAACTCTGAGTGTAACTCAGTAGTGAAGAGATAAGCTAATAACCTGCTTATACAATTCCATAGAGTAGTGATGCTGCTATTATCTTTAGATTATGATTTGAGTAGCAAGGGTTTGTAATTACCCACAACAGATTAAAAATCAGAAGAGCTATTTGTGGCTTAAGGGATTAATATAATTGTGGTTACACTGCCCATCAAACAGAGAATTTAACTGGGAATTAACTATTATTTGATCCATTTACAGGTTTCTATGTAGTTAATTCAAAATAAATGGACATGAAAATGATACAGTTTTATGGACAGATTCTATGTTTTTAGTTATCAAATACAAAAATAGAAAGGTTATCAATGGATGTTCCAGATAACAAAACATATAAATGACCAAAAAAAAAAAAAAATGAGTAAAACATCAGTATATAAAATGGATATACTTAAATCTGTTGTAATATTAATGCATCCATATTACCCAAAGTAATGTACATATTCCATGTAATTCCTGTAACAATTCAAGTAGCATTATTTTTCCCCAGACAAAGTTATATGGAACCTCAAACAATCCAAACCGCCAAAGCAATCTTGAGAGTTAACAAACATATGAAAAGATACTGAACATCACTCATTATCAGAGAAATGCAAATCAAAACCACAATGAGGTGCCATTTCACTTCAGTCAGAATGGCTGTGATCCAAAAGTCTACAAGCAATAAATGCTGGAGAGGATGTGGAGAAAAAGGAACCCTCTTACACTCTTGGTGGGAATGCAAAGTAGTACAGCCACTATGGAGAACAGTGTGGAGATTCCTTCAAAAACTGGAAATAGAACTGCCTTATGACCCAGCAATCCCACTGCTGGGCATACACACTGAGGAAACCAGAATAGAAAGAGACAAGTGTACCCCAATGTTCATTGCAGCACTGTTTCTAATAGCCAGGACATGGAAGCAACCTAGAGGTTGATCAGCAGATGAATGGATAAGAAAGCTGTGGTACATATACACAATGCAGTATTACTCAGCCATTAAAAAGAATACATTTGAATCAGTTCTAAAGAGGCAGATGGAACTGGAGCCTATTATACAGAGTGAAATAAGCCAGAAAGAAAACCACCAATACAGTATACTAATGCATATATATAGAATTTAGAAAGATGGTAACAACAACCCTGTATGCAAGACAGCAAAAGAGACACATATGTATAGAACAATCTTTTGGATCCCGTGGGAGAGGGAGAGGGGATGATTTGGAATAATGGCATTAAAACATGTATAATATCCTATAAGAAACGAATCGTCAGTCCAGGTGATGCAGGATACAGGAAGCTTGGGGCTGGTGCACTGGGATGACCCAGAGGGATGGTATTGGGAGGCAGGTGGGAGGGGATTCAGGATGGGAAACATGTGTACACCCATAGCGGATGCATGTTGATGTATGGCAAAACCAATACAATATTGTAAAGTAAAATAAATAAATAATAATAATAACAATTATAATAAAAGAAAGAAAGAAAGAATAAAGCTTGAGGACACATACTTCCTGCTTTTGAAACACAACTGTTCAAACAATATGGCACTGGGACTCCACCAGTAATGCAGGTCCTGGAACAAAACAGAGCACTCAGAAATACAATTTTTCAAAACCACCCAACTAACACTTATGAAGGGAACCAAGACCACAGTGTAGAAAACACATCCTCTCCAATAGACAGGACTGGAAAAACAATACTTAACATAAAAGTAGACCCCCCTTTCTTACACTAGAATCTACCTAAAATTACCCTGAAATAGATCAGAGATTTAAACACAGAGCTGAAACTATAAAACTACTGCAAGAAAACACATTGTACAACTACTAAATGCCACTTTTGCTCTTTGATTTTGGTATAGGCCACCAAACCCATAAGCAACACAAGCAAAACCTAGTAAGTAAAACTATATCACACTAAATTGATTTTGCACAGAAAAGGACACTGTCAACAACAACAACAAAAAAGACAGTGTACCAGACTGGTGAAAATATTTGCAAGTGATATGACTAATAAGGGTTTAACAGCCAAGGTAGATAAATCCTGCCATTTGCAACAACATGGATGAACCTGGAGAGTAGTGTGCTAAGAGAAACACGTCACACAGAGAAAGCAAACACTGCAGGACCTCATTTATATGTGGAATCAGGACTGAATACAAACTCATCAAAGTTCAGGGATGCTCCTAATCTCTCAGCTTTGAGTGACCTGGATTTTCTGCACAAGCCTGAAATGAAAAGAAGAACTATCAGTTGCCTGGCTGAGTATTAAAGGTACGCCCCACCTTGCACAGAGCCTAAAAACAGAGGTTGAGAGGGCTGCTGGTTTTTAATGAAACCTCAAACATAGGCTGTCTGCTAGGTTATAAACAAGCATTCAGTGGCCACACACAAGGAAAAAATACATACCATACAGAATCTGTTTCAGAAATCATCCAACAAATGACAACAAGTAAAAGCTCTGGGACAAGAAATCTGATGTCCCATTTCACCATGTTATATCTGCATTTTCTAGTTTTCAACAACAACAACAACAAAACATGAGACACACAGAGAAATAGGATGTGTCTGGTCACATAAGGAAATAAGTAGGTAATACAAAGCATGGCTCAGAAAGCCCAGAGGCTGGACTTAACAGAGACTTTACATCAGGTAGTATAGATAAAAAGAATACAAGAAACAATATAATTGTCAAGAATATTTCACTAGAGAATCAGGATATACAGATTATTTAAAAGAAAACCAGTGGACATGAAAAGTGGAGTGGTTGACTTCAAACTGTCACGGTAAATCACTAATAGAACAACAACAACAACAAAAAAAATCAACAAGGAAACAAAAGACTGAAACTTTACAAATCAGAAAGTCTTAGGTATTTACAGAAAACATGACCTGATAACAGAATAGAGAGAAACAGCAATTATTTCACTCAAAATTTAATTAAGCACAAGTGATGGGTTTGACCCAGAAATCTAAAGGATTTCTATTTCACAAGTCATATTTCAAACATTAAGACCATATTGGGCCACTACCAAGTATTTCTGTAAATATTTATTTCAGATTTATAACTTACACTTAAAAAGACCTAGTCTATGTCTTAGCTTTGTCATATGAGCCAAAAAAAACCCACATTTTTTGGAGATAGAGGTTTTGCCTTATTTAATTGCATCATCTACAACAGTGGTTTCTCAAACTTGGATCTGAGATCTTTAAATTTAAAAATCATAACTGAGAACCCTATATAAACTTACTATTTTTTTTCTTTTGATGAAAGAGAATACTAATGAAAATCACTGTCATATGCTACTGTTCTTATTTCAGCAAAGGTCTCATTTCAAAAAATATTTAAAAAACAAAACTGTAGGGAGTCCTCTGGTGGTCCAAAGATTAGGACTCAGGGCTTTCACAGCAGTATTCTGGATTCAATCCCTGACTGGGGATCTAAGATCCCACAAGCTGCAGGAATATCAAAAATTAAATTAAAAAAATTGAATGGAAAATGAATACTCTAGCTCTGTGAAATATATTTCATAAAATACAAAGATATCTTTGTTTTACTACAGAAAACTGAAAAAGTCAGCCTGCAGCATAAACCCTGAAAACCTAGCACAGATCTTTAAATACACTTGGACTTTAAATGAGGACAGAGTGATGAGCTGTAGTATTTATCCAAAATTATAAGAGAATATGTATTGCATATTGTATTAAAATAAGATAAGAAACAACCAGTCTTCCCATAGAACACATATACCGTAAGTCAGCTAGAATCCTATCATCTTAAACATAAGTGGATCATAACAAATTTTGATGCCAGAAGGATGAGAATCATAACTGGCCAGGACAGGTCAAATGCATTTTATCACATCAGTGAAATAATGATATTAATGATTTTAAATTCAAGAACATTATAAATTTAAATGTAATTGTTACCTGATAGTCTCAAAGACCAATCAATATAATATCTGAAGTATTTATCCAAATCTATAAAATAAAACTCACAGTATATTACATTTAAAATACAAACAAACAATAGTGTTTGATGTTAAGCCATACTTAACGTGATACAAAAAATACAATTCACACAGCGTGTGAAAACTATCTGCTAAGGATTGGGGCAAAACTACAGACATGTGGTGTGTGTGTGTGTCTTGTGTGTATGTGCAGGTATATGTGTATGATGTGTGTGTGTGTTCATGTCCATGAGACAAAGTCTAGTTATAGATAGTTAGAGTATATTAAGCAAAACTAAAGTTAGGCAGTTCAGTTTGGGTCAAATTTTCTAATGTAGTCTATTAAAATATACAGTAATTTACACTGTTGGTGGGAATGCAAACTAGTACAGCCACTATGGAGAACAGTGTGGAGATTCCTTAAAAAACTGGAAATAGAACTGCCTTATGATCCAGCAATCCCACTGCTGGGCATACACACTGAGGAAACCAGAAGGGAAAGAGACACGTGTACCCCAATGTTCATCGCAGCACTGTTTATAATAGCCAAGACATGGAAGCAACCTAGATGTCCATCAGCAGATGAATGGATAAGAAAGCTGTGGTACATATACACAATGGAGTATTACTCAGCCATTAAAAAGAATACATTTGAATCAGTTCTAATTAGGTGGATGAAACTGGAGCCTATTATACAGAGTGAAGTAAGCCAGAAGGAAAAGCATAAATACAGTATACTAATGCATATATATGGAATTTAGAAAGATGGTAACAATAACCCGGTGTACGAGACAGCAAAAGAGACACTGATGTATAGAACAGTCTTATGGACTCTGTGGGAGAGGGAGAGGGTGGGAAGATTTGGGAGAATGGCAATGAAACATGTAAAATATCATGTAGGAAACGAGTTGCCAGTCCAGGTTCGATGCATGATGCTGGATGCTTGGGGCTGGTGCACTGGGACGGCCCAGAGGGATGGTATGGGGAGGGAGGAGGGAGGAGGGTTCGGGATGGGGAGCACATGTATACCTGTGGCGGATTCATTTTGATATTTGGCAAAACTAATACAATTATGTAAAGTTTAAAAATAAAATAAAATTAGAGAAAAAATAAATAAAATAATTAAAAGTCAAAAAATATATATATACAGTAATTTTACCTCAACTAAAGTCTTTTAAAATTACAAAAGCATAGTTCTTTGTCACATAAATTACTTGTATTCACAAATCACTCTGGGAATTTTTAGTTATTTTAAACAAATGAAAATAATTCATCCACACAAATATAGCCATCTAGTTACCAATCTACATCAATTCAGGACCCAAATCACTAACTGGAAAAGAATGATTCAAGAGAAAAAACTGTTTTTTTTAATCCAAAAAATTAGGGTTGAAAGAACTTTAAAACAATATGATCAATAAATGTGCCAAAGTTACTAAATAAGATGGTCTATCATGTTATGAGGTCGATAAAGGACAGCAATGGTATGGACCTAACAGAAGCACAAGATATTAAGAAGAGATGGCAAGAATACAGAGAAGAACTGTACAAAAAAGATCTTCAGGACTCAGATAACCACAGTGGTGTGATCACTGACCTAGAGCCAGACATCCTGGAATGTGAAGTCAAGTGGGCCTTAGAAAGCATCACTACGAATACAGCTAGTGGATGTGATGGAATTCCAGTTGAGCTATCCCAAATCCTGAAAGATGATGCTGTGAAAGTGCTGCACTCAATATGCCAGCACATTTGGAAAACTCAGCAGTGGCCAGGGGACTGGAAAAGGTCAGTTTTCATTCCAATCCCAAAGAAAGGTAATGCCAAAGAATGCTCAAACTACCGCACAAATGCATTCATCTCACACACTAGAAAGGTAATGCTCAAAATTCTCCAAGGCAGGCTTCAGCAATATGTGAACCATGACCTTCTTGATGTTCAAGCTGGTGTTCAAGAAGGCAGAGAAACCAGAGATCAAGTTGACAACATCTACAGGACCATTGAAAAAGCAAGCAAGTACCAGAAAAGCATCTATTTTTGCTTTATTGACTATGCCAAAGCCTTTGACTCTGTGGATCACAATAAACTGTGGAAAATTCTGAAAGACATGGGATTACCAGCCCTCTTGACCTGCCTCTTGAGAAATCTGTATGCAGGTCAGAAAGCAAGTTAGCACTGGAAATGGAACAGCAGACCGGTTCCAAATAGAAAAAGGAGTACCTCAAGGCTGTCTATTTTCACCCTGCTTATTTAACTTCTATGCAGAGTACATCATGAGAAATGCTGGGCTGGATGAAGCCCAAGATGGAATCAAGATTGCTGGAAGAAATGTCAATAACCTCAGGTATGCAGATGACATCACCCTTATGGCAGAAAGTGAAGAAGAACTAAAGATTCTCTTCATGAAAGTGAAAGAGGAGAGTGACAGAGTTGGCTTAAAGCTCAACATTCAGAAAACTAAGATCATGGCATCTGGTCCCATAACTTCATGGGGAATACATGGGGAAACAGTGGCTGACATTTTATTTTATGGGTGGCTCCAAAATCACTGCTGATGGTGATTGCAGCAATGAAATTAAAGGACACTTACTTGGAATGAAAGTTATGACTTACCTAGACAGCATATTAAAAAACAGAGACATTACTTTGCCAACAAAGTTCCTTCTAGTAAAGGCTATGGTTTTTCCAGTAGTCATGTATGGATGTGAGAGTTGGACTCTAAAGAAAGCTGAGTGCCAACAAAGTGATGCTTTCTTACTTAGTGTTGGAGAAGAGCCTTGAGAGTCCCTTGAACTTCAAGGCCATCCAATCAGTTCATCCTAAAGGAGATCAGTCCTGGCCGTCCATTGGAAAGACTGATGTTGAAGCTGAAACTTCAATACATGGCCACCTGATGCCAAAAAAACTGACTCATTTGAAAAGACTCTGATGTTGAGAAAGATTTAGGGCAGCAGGAGGTGGGGACGATAGAGGGTGAGATGGACGAATGGCATCACCGACTTAATGAACAAGTGTTTGGGTAAACTCCAGGAGTTGGTGATGGACGGGGAGGCCTGGCATTCTGCAGTCCACGGAATCACAGAGTCGGACACAACTCAGTGACTGAACTGAACTGCTCTTTGGAAGAAAAGCTATGGCAACTCTATACAACATGTTAAATGCAGCTACAACGTTGTTGACAAAGGTCTGTATAGTCAAATATCTAGTTCTTCCAGTAGTCACGTATGGATGTGACAGTTGGGAACATAAAGAAGGCTGGACACTGAAGAGTTGAAGCTTTTCACTGGAAGTTCTGGAGAAGACTCTTGAGAGTCCATTGGATGGCAAGGAGATCAAAGAAGTCAATCCTAAAGGAGATCAACCCTGAACATTCACTGCAAGATCTGCTGCCAAAGCTCCAATACTTTGGCCACCTGATGCAAAGAGTCGACTGAAAGGAGAAGACCTTGATGCAGGGAAAGCAGGAGGGCAAGAGAAGAGGACAACAGAAGATGAGATGGTTGGATGGTATCACAGGATTCAAGGTATATGAGTCTGACCAAACTCAGGGAGACAGTGAAGGACAGGGAATCCTAGTGTACTGCAGTTCATGGGGTCCCACAGAGTCATAGATATGACTTATCAACTGAATAACAACTCGACCAAAGAGCTCCTAGTCTAATCTGTAATTATCCTGAAAAGTAATGGGATTCACATGCTAGAGAGTTCCTTGGATAAAAGGCCATGAACCCAGCTTAGTACTCAGGACTACTACACAAAAGAAAATAGCAAAGAAAAGAAGACGATAAGTTAAAAATTGGCCATGAAAACACACTTCTAATGTAAGGAAAAATATGAAGTTCAAGGACCAGATTATCTTTAGCCACACATCATGTTCCAAATAATAAATTATTTGTGCTTGTGTGTTAGTGTGTGTGTATGTGTGTGTGTGTTGTGTGTGGGTTTAATGGCTTTCAGTATGCAGGAATAACTGCAAGGCTTTGTTAAGAAGTGCTGTAAATTACTGAAACAAATGGACAAATGTGAATGGAGTTTATATACCAGCTCTACAATGAAGAATAGAATTTTCAATTAAGAGAAAAGTATACATGTGAATTGAACAATATTTAAATTTCCATTCATTTCAACATCCACATATGGCTAGTGGCTATACAAAAAACAAACAAACAAACAAACAAAAAAAAACAAACAGGTTTCCCCAGTGGCTGGGCCATGAAGAATTCACCTGCAAATGCAAGAGACAAAGGAGACACGCATTTGACTTCCGGGCCAGGATGATCCCATGGAGAATAAAAGGACAACGCATTCCAGTATTATTCCTGCAAATCCCATGGAGACAGGAGCCAGGTGGGGCACAATCCATGATTTCAAAAAAGAATCAGACATGACTAAGCACAAGCAACATTTCTAGAAAAGTACTTCAGTGCAATTCTGTTCAGTCGCTCAGTCATGTCTGACTCTTTGCGACCCCATGCATAGCAGCACACCAGTCCTTCCTACCCATTGCCAACTCCCGGAGTTTACCCAATCTCATGTTCATAGAGTCGGTGAGGCCATCCAACCATCTCATCCTCTGTAATCCCCTTTTCCTTCTGCCCCCAATCCCTCCCAGCATCAGGGTCTTCTCCAATGAGTCAAATCTTCGCATAAGGTGGCCAACATATTGGAGTTTCAGCTTCAGCATCAGTCCTTTCAATGAATACCCAGGACTGATCTCCTTTAAGGTGAACTGGTTAGATCTCCTTGCAGCCCAAGTGACTCTCAAGAATCTTCTCCAACATCACAGTTCAAAAGCATCA
This sequence comes from Bos taurus, assembly GCF_002263795.3. NCBI lineage: Eukaryota > Metazoa > Chordata > Mammalia > Artiodactyla > Bovidae > Bos > Bos taurus. The sequence continues at coordinate 29,622,085 of NC_082638.1, forward strand.
ATTCTTCAGCGCTCAGCTTTCTTCACAGTCCAACTCTCACTTCCGTACATGACCACTGGAAAAAACATAGCCTTGCCTAGACGAATCTTTGTTGGCAAAGTAATGTCTCTGCTTTTTAATATGCTATCTATGTTGGTCAAGAAGTGATAATACCAGACCATCTGACCTGCCTCTTGAGAAACCTATATGCAGGTCAGGAAGGAACAGTTAGAACTGAACATGGAACATGGACTTGTTCCAAATAGGAAAAGGAGTACACCAAGGCTGTATATTGTCACCCTGCTTATTTAACTTCTATGCGAGTACATCATGAGAAACACCCTGGGCTGGAAGAAGCACAAGCTGGAATCAAGATTGCCTGAAGAAATATCAATAACCTCAGATATACATGTGACACTATCCTTATGGCAGAAAGTAAAGAGGAACTAAAAAGCCTCTTGATGAAAGTGAAATAGGAGAGTGAAAAACTTGGCTTAAAGCTCAACATTCAGAGAACTAACACTATGGCATTTGGTCCCATCACTTCATGGGAAATACATGGGGAAACGGTGGAAACAGTGACAAACTTTATTTTGGGTGGCTCCAAAATCACTGCAGATGGTGACTGCATCCATGAAATGAAAAGACACTCCTTGGAAGGAATGTTATGACCAAACTAGATAGCATATTAAAAAGCAGAGACATTACTTTGCCAAGAAAGGTCTGTCTAGTCAAGGTTATGGTTTACTAGGTGACAAGAGAATTGTAAGGTTAAATTTCTTGTAACCATTCTCCTGGAATTATATAAAGAAAGGCTTCGCTCTTAGGAGATGAAATATTTAGGGCTAAAGTCTATAACTAAATATCTAGACCTGCCTATAACAAAGTTTAAAATGTCAGAAGGAAAATGTTCATGTACAGAAAAAAAGTACAAAAAGAAAACATTAAAGATTAGTGAGTCTAAGTGAAAAACATATGGGATTTGTGCTCACATTTCAACGTTTCTGTAGGCTTAAATTTTCATTAAAAGGAAAAATGTAGGTACTTCAGTCAATTAGTTTACTCTTAGTTTAGTCTGCACTTACTTAAGAGTCAGTTATTCGGTTACTTTATTAAATATGATCATGCACTAGTGACATTGTAGCACTGATGGTCTGAGGTCTTGGCACGGATGTCTCATAGTCTATTGAAAAATATTACGATGGTAGGGAATTTTCAATGTTGGAAGACATCCTTACTCTGCTCTAAACCTTAAAATTCATTCTCAGTTATACCATCTTTTTCCATAGAATAAAAACAGAACACTTTGTTTACAGAAATGCCATTAAGCATCCATGAGAAACAGTGTAAAATGAATTATTTAATAAAGAAATTCTGGTAAAATGTATGACAATGAAAATGGGGAAAAGATGGAGCTATGTGGGGCTTTGGTGGTGGCTCAGTGGTAGGGAATCCACCTGCCAATACAGCAGACACCAGTTTGATCCCTGCTCCAGGATGAATCCACATGCCTCAGAACAACTGAGCCCCTGTGCCACAGCTACTGAGCCTGTGTTCTACAGCCTGGAAGCTGCAATTGTTGAGCTCACGTGCTGCAACTACTGAAGCCTGGTCTCCCTAGAGCCTATGCTCCACAAGCAGAGAGTGTACCCCAATGAGAATCCTGTGCACTGCAACTACAGAGAAGCCCCTGTTCCCCACAACTAGAGAAAAGTCCATCCACAATAATGAAAAGCCCATCCACAGTAATGAAAGCCCAGTACAGCAAAAAAAAAAAAAAAAATATATATATATATATATATATAATATATTATATATATAAGCAAATAACAGCATTTAGATTAAAAAAAAAAAAAAGAGTGAGATTATGAGACAACTCCTCAGGACTTTCACTAAGGTAGGTTTCAGATTAAACTCTGACATTCACATTATTATAAAAGGTATAAATAGCTAAAGAATTCTTGTTTTGACCATCTTCTTTAAATACGAAGTATCTTTTTTTCACATTTGTTTCCCTTAACCTTGCACCTGTTTCTGCCTCCTTTACTTCAGTGATTAAAATGTGAATAAATATTGAGATCTAATTATCTGTATAATAGTTTACAAACTCATCAAACAAGCTAACATAAGCTGTTAAACTTTATATAAACAGGGAAACAAACAGATTATCATTTAAATAGCAGCAAAATATTAACAGACCTCAAAAGAGATTTACAATTTAACCGAATTTGTTACTGATTAGCCACGTACAAATTTGCTGATGGCTTTCTTCTAAATCCCTTAGCAGATAAATACATAATCAACCACATAACCCATTACCAGAGATAACCTGTAGCATTTTTTATTATCCATGTTTTCCAATTAAACCCGGGTTCTATACATTCCCTTCTACAATTCATTTGCAAATTAATAAACCAAAATAGTCCATATATTTATAAAGCAATGAAAACTGAAAAATCATATGTCAAAATGTCTTCAGTTTGGCCTGAGAGGAAGCAGCTGGTTTAAAATTCCCTCAGATGGAAGGGGGAGTTACCCACGGCTGCAATGAAACTGAGGAAGATAACATTAACAAAAATGTGTTGAACATCTACTAAGCACCAAGTTGTGGTAATTCTGCTTTCATAAAATAATTACTAGTCTCTTATAGAATACACAAGCCAACATGGGCACCTGAAACTTCATTCCTAGAAACAAAGGAGGAAACAAGGAATGTATGGAAATGTATACTCATTTGTAAGTTAAAAGTTAATTAAATTAGGGGGAAAAAAAGTGGAAGTGGTTTGTAATTTACCTAACACATTCTGAAAAAGACATTCTTAGAGTTTCCCTGAATAGTGAGCAGCAACACATTTGCTAGAGAAAGGCTGTACCAGTCAGTTTGGGGACTCTAGAGAGCACTGAAGTCAAAGGCAAAGAAGTGTGACCGAATATGACAAAGGTTAAGTAAGCCTTGAAAGCTAAAATGAAGTGCAAGGAATGAATTATGAAGAGAGATTTGTTGTGGAATGTGAAATATGGTCCTATTCTGAAGGATGTATTCTCATTCCTTGCAGTTACAGTTTTCCAGGAGGCATTTCAAGGATATTAACCATGACCCAAGCAGAACTCAGGTCTGTAAAAAGGAGAATTCAAGGAATAACTGTCCCACTGCCCTCTTTCAATTAGCTTAGAAGTACCGTTTTGGAAGTTACAAGTAAAGTTATTGTCAAATCTGATTATTTGTGAACTGTCTGCCTCAGAATAAAGATAAGTAGAAACGCATAGTGCCAGCATCGATTTTACGAGAAAAGAAGGCTGAACACGTTGGGATATGTGTGCCTTCTAAAAAAAATGGTTAAGGTTTGTGACAGGTAGAGGAAAGTAAACCGGCAGACATGAACCTAAACATGCAACATGGATTTACCCTTTCCTGGGAGCTCAGATGGTAAAGCATCTGCCTACAATGTGAGAGACCTGGGTTCCATCCCTTGGTCAGAAAGATTCCCTGGAGAAAGAAATGGCAACCCACACCAGTATTCTTGCCTGGAAACTCCCATGGACCGAGGAGCCTGGTAGGCTACAGTCCATGGGGTTGTAGAGTTGGACACGACTGAGCAACTTCACTTCACTTCACTTCACTTCACTTCACTTACAAAGAAGCAGTTATTTTCACCAGTAGTGAACTGTCCACAAAGTAAAGTATAGACAAATATTTAACAGTTGCAAAAGAAAAAATCAGGGTGTCATAAACAACAGCTAAGGGAGAGTTCTGGGAAGGGATGAAGGCCAGAGGGGCGAAGCCTCCACTGACCAAAAGTAGGCTTCTGCCAGTTTACTAACGCACCTGCAGTTAAACTGGCATGAATCCCAAACTAATAGTATTTTACCCGCGGTGTAAAATTGACAAAAAGGGAGAGAAAATTATACCGCTATGTGAACAGAGCGAGAGGAAGCACGAGCAGCTTCTCGCCCCTATGCGGACTGTGCAGTTCACTCAAAAACATCAGCCAACCAGAAGGAGGAGGAAATACCACTGATGGTGGCTGAGCAATCAGTGGTTCCTGGAAACTGAGTCATTACCTTTATTCTTGGGCAGAGCTGTAGCAGCAGGCTCACTGTTTCCAAGCAGCTTCCTGTGCTGCTTCCGCTGCCAGATAATCCTCCGAGGCTTCCAAGGTACTAAGTTACACTCTCTGAATTGAGAACTCGGGAGAGATTGGCACGCGGCCACTCTTAGCAGCAACAAAATGGCAACCCGGCTGGTGTTACGGTGTAAACGTCACTTTTCTCGCGCATGACGCTACCGGCCTATCCCCCAAGGACAGTCTCTTCTGCCCTACGGAGCACGTGTAGTCCAAACCAACTGACTTCCTGGTACTCAACACTGTGAGGGACGCTGTGTCCGATTCCAGTAAAGAATGATATATTTTTGGAGAACACCGCGCTGAGCTTGAAACGAGATGTGTCAATGTAATGAAGACTGCGTGCATTTCCCTAATTAGAAACCGCTTGAGCTAACTCATACTACTGAACAGACTTCTGCTACCTGTTAATAAGTGCTCTTGCCTGACCATTTCTTCACTTAAATTGTATCCGTTGTCTTCCTTCTTGGAGAAACAAATTCCATCAGGATGCTTCTGTTAGAAATCTAGCGTAATACAAGTGGTGGAGGAATTAAAGAGAAAGGTTATATATCTATCAGAGGACCTGGACAAACGTTCTTGTGTTTGGGAGACAGGAACCTCTTGTGGTTCATTAGAGATCCCTCTCTTTGAAATATTTAGGTCCAGTAAGCTAGGGACTGGTGGTGGCGGTAGTAGAGCCCCTAGTCTGTGTATCCAATGTTGGAGTGATGGAATAAAGTTTAAAATTACTGCAAACAAACAAACGAACAAAAATACCTTCTCTTCGGAAATAAAATGTTTAGTATTGTTTTTCATAGTGATGGAAGACCTTTTCACCTATTTAAGCATTAGTGAACATTCTAGCTAGATATAATTTTGCTTGAACTTTATGCTAGACACCCTATTTTTGACCTGTGAAGCAAATATTGTACATCTGCTTTAACCATGGAGAATAGTCACTGGGTATTCACTTGAATGGGGAGGTAAAAATCTACTGTAGTTGTCTGTCATCAGTGTACCCTCTGGAAAATCAGGATACGAAAATGAGATTGTGCATTTCTGTGCTTTGGAGTTGTGTGTTCCTAGTCAGTTAAGATAATTAAGAAGTTTAATGATTCCAGATTCTTGCCTAGGAAAACACTAACATCACTGCTTGCCATATTTGTATTTTGTGGTTAACAGGATCCTTTTTACCACGATATATGTTTCACTCATGTATTTTCCACTTTAAAGAAATTTCTGTGTGTACTGGCTCTGCCCCTACAGCTTCAGAACACTCCTCTTAAAACTGTATGAAAGACCATTTACCAGGCTATGGCCCTTGAGTTTGTTTGAATATTTTTTCCAATTTTAGTATATAATTTGTTGGGTATTTTCATCAATATGGTATAATTTCCTTCAAAGGAAAAAAAATGTGTTTGACTTCAAGTATGAAACGTTGTACTGAAAGTTATCTCTTACTTAATCATGACATATGATCAGTGAGTCCACATAATAAGGAATGACAATTGGAACTTTTAAGCAGAAACTAGGGCTTCCCTGGTAGGTCACCTGCTTAACAATCTGCTGCAATGCAGTTTGATTTCTGGTTTGGAAGGATTATCTGGACAAGCAACAGGTCACTCACTCCCATATTCTTTAGGCTTCCTTGGAGGTGCAGATAGTAAAAAATTCACCTGCTATAAGAGATCTGCTGGAAGAGTGGCCTGACAACCCACTCCAGTATTCTTGCCTGGAAAACCCCCATATACAGAGGAGCTTGATGGGCTATAGTCCAGAGGTCACAAAAAGTCAGACATAACTGTGAGACTAAGCAGACCAGAAACCAAAATAGATTTTTAAAAAATGCTTGAAAAGCTTGAAGTTTGGAGGTCTGCCTTAGAAAGAGTATTTTAACCCTGAAAAAAATACATTAAGCAATGAACTTTACTACTCTCTTGTCCCTATAAAATCACAGGAGAAATGGAGTGTCATTTCCCTTTTTAGAGGATAGTTGTTGTAGTGAAGATATTAAATGATTAAATAAATGATTTAAATCTACTGAAATGCTGCTTGCAAAAATGAAAAAAAATGAAAAAAAAATCTAATTCAAGATGAATATTAAAGCAAGAACATAATTGAAATCAGTTGCTGTTGTAAGACATGGCTTCAAAAGAGAGCTAAATAAATGTATATAATGACTGGCTAAATTCTCTGGCAATACATTATAAAAAATCACGGTCAATATTGAAAAGATTTTTACACACAATAAAAATAAATGCCTTTTAGTTATGCATAGTTTGAATAATCAAAAACACTGACTACTTTTCAGACATTCCAGGAAAAGGTCTTTTAAACAAATTATTTACTTTATCTCCCAAAACAATATAGTGGTGGTGGTCGTGATTAGTTGCTAAGTTATTTCCTTCTCTTTTTCATCTCCATGGACCATAGACTACCAGGCTTCTCTGCCCATGGGATTACCCAGGCAAGAATACTGAGGTTGGTTTCCATTCTCTCTTCCAGAAGATCTATCTTTCCAACTCAGGGATTTCTCAACGTTGGGTCATCCACATTGGGAGGTGGATTCTTTACCACTGAGCCACCAGGAGAATCCCCCAAAGCAACACAGTATCTACTTAAGATAGATAAGTACAACTTAAGTAGATAAGTAGAACAAACTTCTAGCCTGCAGAGTCTGGGTTTGTTCAGAACTACCCTAGTGATCCATTGGTTAATAGTCAGCTTCCCAGTGATCCTTGTCTGGGAGGATCCCACATGCCGAAGTGTAACTAAACTCATGGGCCACAACTCATGAGCTCATGTGCCAAAACTAGAGCCAGTGTTCTGCAACAAAAGAAACCATCACAATGGGAAGGCTATGCACCATATCAAAGTGCACCATACCACTTGCCTCAGCTAGAAAAGGCCCTTGAACATCCATGAATACCTGGCCCCGCCAAAATAAATAAAATTTAAAAAATAATAAAATAAATAAGTTCCTTAAAAAAGTGAGTTTGTTTAACATAGAAGTGTAGTTACATATATGCAGCAACAAGCAAATGTACTTTGAATATTGAAAGCACAAAAATACTTATTTTTTTAAAACATGATAGAACAATACTGATTAAAACAAATTTGCCACAAAATAAAAATATTCTATGCAATAGTTCACCAAGATGAGATGTAAGGGTATCCCAACCATCAGAGTTCAAATTTGTGGTATGAATGCCTAAAAGCCTATGAAACATAATGCTGCTTATATAATTCGAGCATACATAGATCGACTTAAGCTGTTAGCTCTCTCTTCTGTGTCTTTATATTTCCTTCTGAAGCAATTTGGATTTTCTAAAAGAATGTGAAGATTTGTTTTCTTTGTTTTAGTTTCTGAGGAGACTTCTCATTCTGCCCACACCCTAGGAAACTTTTAATATATTTTCCATTACTATAGTTCAAGTTTTGTGTACCCTAAACTTGCATACCATTAACCCTGTACTGTATTTCTTTCAGCAGGCTTTAGTGATGTTCTTCAACTTGTTTTTGCCATTCTTTAATTTGGATATAATGCTCACTGATTTTAATAGAAAATTAACAGTTTTCTACTGTGCTTTTATTATTTTTATATAAATTTATTTATTTTAATTGGTGGTTAATTACTTTACAATATTGTATTGGTTTTTCCATGCATCAACGTGAATCCGCCACAGGTATACACATGTTCCCATCCTGAACCCACCCGCCCCTCCACCCTACCCTTCTGGGTCATCCATCCTTCTGGGTCGTCCCAGTGCACCAGCCCCAAGCATTCAGTATCATGCATGAAACCTTGACTGGTGACTCATTTCATATGTGATATTAAACATGTTTCAGTGGCATTGTCCCAAATCATCCCACCCTTTCCCTCTCCCACAGAGTCCAAAAGACTGTCCTATACCTCTGTGTCACTTTTGCTGTCTCGCTTACACGGTTGTCATTACCATTTTTCTAAATTTGATATATATGCATGTGTATGCTGTATTGGTATTTTTCTTTCTGGCTTACTTCACTCTATATAATAGGCTCCAGTTCATCCACCTCATTAGAACTGATTCAAATGTATTATTTTTAATGACTGAGTAATACTCCATCGTGTATATGTACCACAGCTTTCTTATCCATTCATCTGCTGACAGTCATCCAGGTTGCTTCCATGTCCTGGCTATTATAAATAGTGTTGCAATGAACATTGGGGTACACGTGTCTCTTTCAATTCTGGTTTCCTCGGTGTGTATGCCCAGCAGTGGGATCGCTGGGTCGTATGGCCATTCTATTTCCAGTTTTTTAAGGAATCTCCACACTGTTCTCCATAGTGGCTGTACTATGCATTCCCATGAACAGTGTAAGAGGGTTCCCTTTTCTCCACACCCTCTCCAGCATGTATTGCTTGTAGGTGTTTGGATCATGGCCATTCTGACTGGTGTGAAATGGTACGTCATTGTGGTTTTGATTTGCACTTCTCTGATAATGAGTGATGTTGAGCATCTTCTCATGTGTTTGGTAGCCATCTGTATGTCTTCTTGGAGAAAAGTCTATTTAGTTTTTTTGCCCATTTTTTTATTGGGTCATTTATTTTTCTGGAATTGCACTGCAAGAGTTGCTTCTATATTTTTGAGATTAGTTGTTTGTCAGTTGCTTCATTTGCTATTATTTTCTCCCATTCCAGGCTGTCTTTTCACCTTGCTAGTAGTTTCCTTTGTTCTGCAGAAGGTTTTAAGTTTAATTAGGTCCCATTTGTTTATTTTTGTTTTTTTTTCCAATATTCTGGGAGGTGGGTCATAGAGGATCCTGCTGTGATTTGTGTCGGAGAGTGTTTTGCCTATGTTCTCCTCTAGAAGTTTTATAGTTTCCGATCTTACATTTAGATCTTTAATCCATTTTGTGTCTTTTTGTGTGTAGGGTGTTAGAAAGTGTTCTAATCTCATTCTCTTACAAGTAGTTGGTTGACCAGTTTTCCCAGCACCACTTGTTAAAGAGATTGCCTTTAATCCATTTTATATTCTTGCCTCGTTTGTCAAAGATAAGGTGTCCATATGTGCGTGGATTTATCTCTGGGCTTTCTATTTTGTTCCATTGATCTATATTTCTGTCTTTGTGCCAGTACCATACTGTCTTGATGACTGTGGCTTTGTAGTAGAGCCTGAAGTCAGGCAGGTTGATTCTTCCAGTTCCATTCTTCTTTGTCAACATTGCTTTGACTATTCCAGTTTTTTTGTATTTCCATATGAATTGTGAAATATTATTTGTTCTAGCTCTGTGAAAAATACTGTTGTTAGCTTTATAGGGGTAGCAGTGCTTTTAGAATGTGGTGAGCTATTCTGTTTCAGGATTTCAGTTGGAAAATCCTGCATTATTATGAGGGCTGTAGTATCTTCTGATACTGAAGGAAAGACTACAAATATTCCAAACTAATTTGATCATAGTAATTAATGTTTTCTAAAGAATTAAAAAGTTACTCATCAAAAAATTTCATTCCTATGGAAAAAAAAAACCGCTAACTCCTTAAGTACATCATGATTTTATTAAGGGAATCTGTGAGAACTGACATTTCTCTGTGCATCATGATTTCATCAATACACCTCTCTGAGATTAAAAAACAAAAACAGAATTCACATGCTTCAGGAAAGTCACATTTAAATATGGAAAAACTTGTTTCAATAGCAGTAAAAATGGCTGTATGAGCAGTGGATTGATAATTTTTCTCTATTTTTCTCTGAGTAACTTCTTGAAAGTTGTGTCTTCACTTCTTACTGAAATGTATTATTCTCCTGTTGTTCAGTTGCTCAGTCATAGCAACTCTCTGCAACACCACGAGGCCTTACTATCTATCACTAACTCCCAGAGTTTGCTCAAACTAATGTGCATCAAATTAGTTGTACCATCTGACCATCTCATCCTCTGTTAGGCCCTTCTCCTTCTCCCCTAAAGATTTCCCAGCATCAGGGCCTTTTCCTCTAGTCATTTCTTTGCATCAGGTGGCCAAAGTATCAGAGTTTCAGCTTCAGCAAAAGTACTTCCAATGAATATTCAGAGCTGAGTTCTATCAGGATTGCCTGCTTTGATCTCCTTGCAGTCCAACGGACTCACAAGAGTATTCTCCAACACCACAGTTCAAAAGCATTGATTATTCCATGCTCAGTTTCCTGTATAGTTCAACTCTCCCATAATTGCAAAGTTATGCCTCTGCTTTTGAATATGCTCTTTAGATGGTTACAGCTTTTCTTCCAAGGATCTAGCACCTTTTAATTTCATGGCTGCAGTCAGCATCTGCAGTGATTTTGGAGCCTGAGAAAATAAAGTCTATCACTGTTTCCATTTTCTCCATGTTTTCCTTATTTGACATGAAGTGATGGGACCAGATGCCATGATCTTCACTTTTTCAATGTTGAGTTATGAGCCAGCTTTTTCACTCTCTTCTTTCTTTTCATCAGCAGGCTCCTTAGTTATTCTTCACTTTCAGTCATATATGTAGTGTCAAGTGCATATCTGAGGTTATTGATATTTCTCCAGGCAATCCTGATTCTAGTTTGGGCTTCATCCAGCCTGGCATTTCACATGATGTGCTCTGAATATAAGTTAAATAAGCCACATGGCAATATACAGCCTTGATGTACTCCTTTCCCAATTTGAATCTAGTGCATTGTTCCATGTCCAGTTCTAGCTCTTGCTTCTTAATCTGCCTACAGATTTCTCAGGAGGCAGCTAAAGAGATCTGATATTTGCATCTTTTCAAGAATTTTCCATAGTTTGTTGTCATCCACACAGTCAAAACCTTTGGCATAGTCCAAATCAGATGTAGATGTATATCTTGAACTCCCTTGCTTTTTCTCTGATCCAATGGATGCTGGCAATTTGATCTCTGGTTCCTCTGACTTTTCTAAACCCACCCTTAACATCTGGAAATTCTGGGTTCACGTACTGTTGAAGCCTGGCTTGGAGAACTTTGAGCATCACTTTGCTTGCATGTGAGATACATGTAATTGTGTTGTAGTTTGAACATTCTTTGGCATAGCCTTTCTTTGGGATTGGACTTTAAACTAACCTTTTCCAGTTCTGTGGCCAATGCCGAGTTTTCCAAAGTTTCTGGCATATTGAGTGCAGGATTTTAATGGTATAATCTGATAGGACTTGAAACTGCACGACTGGAAACCCATCACCTCTAGTAACTTTGTTCATAGTGATTTACTAAGGGCTACTTGATTTCACATTCCAGGATGTCTGGTTCTAGGTGAGTAAAGACACCATCACAGCTAACTGGGTCATTAAGATCTTATTATTATTTTTATTATTATTATTATTTGGTACAGTTCTGCGTATTTTTGCCACCACTTCTTAATAGATTCTGCTTCTGTCAGGTCCATATTGTTTCTCTCCTTTATTGTGCCAATTTTGCATGAAATGTTCCCTTGGTATCTGTAACATTCTTGAGGCGATACCTGTTCTTTGACATCCTATTGTTTTTCTCTATTTCTTTGCACTGACCGCCGAGGAAGGCTTTCTTGTCTCTCCTTGGTGTTCTTTGGGAAACTGGATTCAAATAGATTATCTTTTTTGTTCTCCTATGCCTTTAGCTTCTCTTCTTTTCTAAGCTATTTGTAAGGGCTCCTCAGACAACCCTTTCGCCTTTTTGAATTTATCTTTCTTAAGTATGCTCTTGATCACTGTCTCGTGCAGAATGTCATGACACTTGGTCCATAATTCTCCCTGTAGTCTGTCTATAAGATCAAATCCTTCAATTTGATTTGTCACATCCACTGTGTAATCATAAGGGTTTGATTTCAGTCAAACCCAAATGGTCTAGTGGTTTTTCATACTCTCTTCAATTTAAGTTTGAACTTTGCTTAAAGGCATTCATGATCTGAGCCATGTCACTGCTCAGTCTTGTTGTGGCTGAATGTATAGAGCTTCTCCATCTTCGGCTGCAAAGAACATAATCTGATTTCAGCACTGACCATCTCTAGACTCATCTCTTGTGTTGTTGGAAGAGGGTGTTTGCTATGAGTGGTGAGTTCTCTTAGGAAACTCTGTTAGTCTTTGCCCTGCTTCATGTGTACTGCAAGGTCAAACTTGCCTGTTACTCCAGGTATCTCTTGACTTCCTACTTTTTCTAGTAGGCCATGGAGCTGGACAGTATAAGCCCTCATTCCTCTGCATTTTCTAAATCCAGTGTATTGGATCACATACTTTGAAGCCTAGCTCAAAGAATTTTGAGCATTGTCTTGCTTTGTATGTGAAATGAGCACAATTGTCCAGTACTTTGAATAATGTTCAGCATTGCCCTTTGACGTGGGGATCAGTACTTTGTCATGTGTACACTAGAGCTGGCTCAGTGGTGGCATAATGTGTATTCCATAGTGCAAACTCAGAAGTTGGGTCACGTATGCCATATAGTAGTGACTCAGTAGAGGTAGGATGATACATCCAGAATGGAAGCTAAGTAGTTGTGCTAAGCCTGCTGTAGAGCACTGGTTCAGTGTGTTCTGGTAAGATGTGTGTTCTAGAATACAGGATCAATACTGTGTGACAATACTGTCATCACATTTCCTCCAGAGTTTAGGCACTGCAGAAGTGTCATGTGCACTTAGAATGGGGTCTTAGTAGTTGTGAGATGCATGCTCTACAATTCAGTCTCAGTAGTGGAGAGATATGTTCTCTAGAGTGCAAGCTCATAGTTACAAGAAACTTGGTGCGATGACCTGTAGTACACGAAGAAGCAGTGGAAGTCGTCACAGCACTGGAACACTGAATGGTGAAAAACTACTAGGTGTGTTTGACCCACAGTAGACAAAGAAGCATTCCAAGAATATTTTACCTCTGATTTACAGGATGGTGGTAATTATTGAGTGTAAAGTAGATGAAGATGTACTCAAGTCATGTCATAAAACTGAAACAGTGATGGTTATAATCTATTAATCATGCCTGAGCTATTTGGATGCAGAAACACTTAAAAACTTCAGAGCACTGAAACACTGGAACTCGATAAATTATTGGATGTATCTTCCAAGATTGGATCATAGAACACTTGAAATGTATCACATAGCTGAAAGGCTGTATGTTGATCAATACTGGGTGTGTTTGACCTGGGGTGGGGATGGGGACTCATTTAACCATATGACAGCCCTAAAACACAGGATGGTGATAAATTTATGAGTGTGTATGAATTGGTAGGTACAGAAAACGTTGAAACATATCATAGAACTAAATACTTGATGGTGAACAACTGCCCAGTGTATTTGAAGCAGAATTGTACATGAAAAAAGACTTAAAGAATGTTACAGAACTGAAACAATTGATGGTGATAAACTATTGCTTGTGTTTAACATGGAGTAGAAGAAGCACTTGAAGCATGTCACAGCACTGAAACACTGGATGGTCATAAGATATTGGGTATGTTTCAGCTCAAGTGGTTTAGAGAAATAGTTGAAGCATGTCACACAACTGAAACATTGGATGCTTATAAATGACTGAAAGTACTTGATATGGAGTGAATGAAGAAAGCACTTGAAGCATGTGACATCACTGAAGCATTGATTGATAATACTGACTATGTTTGAGGTGGGATGGACACAGAGACTCCAGAAATCATTTCATAGTATTGAACACTAACACTAGATGGGGAAAAAACTACTGGGTTTGTTTGACACAGGAATGGATGAAGAAGCAGTTGACATTATGTCACAACAGTGAAACCAGATGGTAATCAATGGTAAGTATATTGATGTCAGTGGGACCAAGAACACATTTAATTTTATCAAAGCCTGAAACACTGGAGGATGATGAAGTACTGGCTGTGTATGCCTCAGTGTGGGGAAACAAAATTTAAAATCATGTAACACCACTAAAATGCTGGTATGATGATAAAATGCTGACTGTCTAGATCTAGGGTGGATGATGAAGCTCTTTAAGCATGTCACAGTATGTAAACACTAGACTTTGGCTTATGGGTGAGAATGAAGAAGCCATTGGGTCATGCTCCAAAACTAAAACACTGGCTGTTTATAACTACTAGAAATTTTGCACCAGGATTAATATAGAAGCATTTGAAACATGTCAGTGTAGTGAAGCAATGGATGGTGATAAATGACTATGTTAACCTGGAGTGGGTGAAGAAGTACTCGAATCCAGTGGCAGTCATGAAACACTGTGTTGATAAACTCCTGGAGGTTTTTTTTTTTTTTTTTTTTTTTTTTATTCACTTCACTGATGAATTGAAATCAGTCATATGTCACAGCACTGGACACTGGTTCGTACAAAATATTGGCTATGACTGGCCAGAGTGGAAAAGAAGCATTTGAATTGTGCCACACCCATTGAAGCAAAGAAATATAGGAAAACAATAGAATGGAAAAGACTAGAGGTCTCCTCAAAAAAATTAGAGATACCAAACAAATATTTCATGCAAAAATGGGCTCAATAAAGGACAGAAATGGTATGGGCCTAAAAGAAGCAGAAGATTTTAAGAAGAGGTGGCAAAAATACACAGAAAAAACTGTACAAAAAAGATATTCATGACCCAGATAATCACAATGGTGTGATCATTCACCTAGAGCCAGACATCCTGGGATGTGAACTCAAGTGGGCCTTAGGAAGCATCACTACAAAGAAAGGTAGTGGAGGTGATAGAATTCCAGTTGAGCTCTTTCAAATCCCAAAAGATGATGCTATGAAAGTTCTGCACTCAACATGCCACCAAATTTGGAGAATTCAGCACTGACCACAGGACAGAAAAATGTCAGTTTTCACTCCAATCCCAAAGAAAGACAATGTCAAAGAATTCTCCAACTACTGCACTCATCTCACACGCTACTAAATTAATGCTCAAAATTTTCCAAGCCATGCTTCAGCGATACATTAATCGTGAACTTCCAGATATACAAGTTGGTTTTCGAAAAGGCAGAGGAACCAAGAGCAAATTGCCAACAACCACCAGATCACTGAAAAACCAGGACAGTTCCAGAAGAAATCTGTTTATGTTTTATTGAGACTTTGACTGTGTGGATTACAATAAATGTTGGAAAATTCTGAAACAGATGGGAATACCAGACCACGTGACCTGCCTCTTAAGAAACCTGTATGCAGGTCAGGAAGCAACAGTTAGAACTGGAAATAGAACTACAGACTGGTTCCAAATAGGAAAAGGCGTACCTCAAGGCTGTATAATTGTCACCCTGCTTATTTAACTTCTACATAGAATACATAATGAGAAACATTGTGCTGGAGGAATCACAAGGTGGAATCAAGATTGATGGAGAAATATCAATAACTTCAAATATGCAGAGGACACCACCCTTATGGCAGAAAGATAAGAAGAACTAAAGAGCCTCTTGATGAAAGTAAAATGGGAGATTGAATAAGTTGGCTTAAAGCTCAACATTCAAAATACTTAGATCATGGCATCCAATGCTATCACTTTATACAAATAGATGGAAAAACAATGGAAACAGTGACAGACTTCTGTTTTTGTGGACTCCAAAACCATGGCAGATGGTGACTGAAGCTATGAAATTAAATGACACTTATTTCTTGTAAAAGCTGTGACAAACCCATGCTGCATGTAAAAAAGCAGAGGCATTCCTTTGCCAACAAGGACCCATATAGTCAGAGCTATGTTTTTGTATTTTTCAGTAGTCATGTGCCAAAGCAAGCCATACCATAAAGGAGGCTGAACATTAAGGAATTGATACTTTTGAACTGCAATCTTGGAGAAGACTCCTGTGAGTCCCTTGGGCTGCAAGGAAATGAATCCAGTCAACCCTAAAGGAAATCAATCCTGAAAATTCACTGGAGGGGCTGATGCTGAGGCAGAAGCCCTAATATTATGGCTATCTAATGTGAAGAGCCAACTCATTGGAAAACACTCTGATGCTGGAAAAGATTGGAGCAGGAGAAGGAGATGGAAGAGGACAAAATGGTCGGATGGCATTACTGATCCATTGAATTTGAGTTTGAACAAGCTCCGGGAGATGGTGAAGGACAAAAAGGCGAGATATGCTGCAGTCCATGGGATTACGAAGAGCTGGAGATGACTGAGTGACTGAACAACAAATAACAACCAGCAACAACAAAGCTACTGAATGCATTTGACCTTGAGTAGTTTCAGGAGCACTTGAAGCATGTCACAGATCTGAAACCCTAGATAGTGGTAAAATGCTGAATGTGTTTGACCGGGAGTTAGTGAAGCAGCCAGTGAAATGTGTCATAGCACTGAAACAATGAATGTCGATAACCTATATGCTGCATTTAACGTGGAGTGAATCAAGAACCACTTGAAGTATGTTTCACGACTGAAACACTGTATGTTCACACTTTAGGCGGTCTTTCTTTGATCTTGTATAGGGAAAGAAGCACATGAAGCATGTCACAACTCTGAAACTGGATCGTGATAAATCATTGTGTATGATGACCTGTGGTAGTTGAAAAATTGATGAAAGTATGTAACAGCACTGAATCCAGGGATGGTGATAAACTAAGAGCGCGGTCAACCTTGGGTGGACAAAGGATCTTTTGAAACATATACCAGAATTAACACACTGGATTGTGATAAATTATTGGTTGTGTATTTTCTTCAGAGAATGAAGAGACAGTTGAAGCAGTAAACAGCACGGAAACACTGGATGGTGATAAACTATTGAGTGTGTTTGATACATGTTGAATGAAGAGAAACTGGAAGCATGACACAGAGTAAAACTTGGGACCATGGTAAACTTCTGAATGTGTTTTATCTAGAATGAATTAAAGAAGGACTTGAAACTCATCATAGAACCGAAACAGTAATTGTGATAAGCTACTGACCATATTTTATTTGGAGAGGATAACGAAGTACATGAGGCATGCCCCAGTACTGGAACACTGGATAGTGGTAAACTACAGGGAGTGTTTGACTCAATCAGACAAATGGACACTTCAAGTCTGTAATAGCACAGCATCAATGAATGATGATAATTTATAGGGTGTGTTTTACCTGGAGGGAATGAAGGAGGCTCAAAACATGTCACAATACAGAAAAAAAGGATGTTGATAAACTATCACACTACATTCTTCTGGAGTGGATTAAAAAACACTTGAAGCATATCTGAACGTAAACACTGAATGGGGATATGATATTGTGTGTGTATAAGGCCAGTAAAAATAGAGGAAACAATAGAATAGGAAAGGCTAGAAATCTTGCCAAGGAACTTAGAGACACAAAGGGAATATTTCTTGCAAACATGGGCACAATCAAGGACAGAAGTGGTATGAGCCTAGCAGAAGCAGAAAATGTGATGAAGTGTTGGCAAGAGTATAAGAGAACTGTATCAAAGAAAGGTCTTAATCACCTGCTGCTGGGTGCCATTGCCTTCTCCACTTAATCATCTAGATAACCATAATGGTGTGATCACTCACATAGAGCAGACAACCTGGAGTGTGAAGTCAAGTGGATCTTAGGAAGAATTACCAAAAACAATACTAGTCGCGGTGATAGAATTGAAGCTTACCTATGCCAACAAAGGTTCCTCTAGTCAAGGCTATGGTTTTACCTGTGGTCATGTATGGATGTGAGAGTTGGATTGTGAAGAAGGCTGAGCACCGAAGAATTGATCCTTTTGAATTGTGGTGTTGGAGAAGACTCTTGAGAATCCCTTGGACTGCAAGGAGATCCAACCAGTCCATTCTGAAGGAGATCAGCCCTGGGATTTCTTTGGAAGGAATGATGCTAAAGCTGAAACTCCAGTACTTTGGCCACCTCATGCGAAGAGTTGACTCATTGGAAAAGACTCTGATGCTGGGAGGGATTGGGGGCAGGAGGAGAAGGGGACAGCAGAGGATGAGATGGCTGGATGGCATCACTGACTTGATGGACGAGAGTCTCAGTGAACTCCGGAAGTTGGTGACGGACAAGGAGGCCTGGCGTGCTGCGATTCATGGCGTCGCAAAGAGTTGGACACGACTAAGCGACTGATCTGATCTATTTCAAATTAAAACAATAACAATAATGCTGTTAAAATGCTGCACTCAATGTGCCAGGAAATTTGGAAAAATCATCAATGACCACAGGACAGGAAAAGGTCAGTTTCACTCTGATCCCAAAGAGGGGAATTGTGATGGAATGCTCAAACTACTGCACAATCGTGCTCATTTCATATGCTGGCAATGTAATGCTCAAAATTCCTCAATCTAGTTTTCAACAATATGTGAACTGAGGACTTTCAAATGTACAAATAGGGTTAGGAAACGCAGAGGAATCAGAGATCAAATTGCCAACATTCACTGGATCATAGACAAAGCATGGAATTCCAGAAAATGATCTACTTCTGCTTCACTCACTATGCTAAAGACTTTGCATATGAGGGTCACTGAAAATGTGGGAAATTCTTAAAGAGATGTATATACTTGACCACATTACCTGGTTCCTGTGAAACCTGTATGCAGGTCAAGAAGTAACAGAATCAGGCAGGAACAAAGGACTTGTTCAGAATTGGTAAAGGAGTACATCAAGACTGTCTTGAACTTACCTGCAAGGTATACCATGCAAAATGTCAGACTGGAAGAAGCACAAGCTGGAATCAAAATTTCTGGGAGAAATATCAATAAACTCAGACATGCGGATGACAGAAAGCAGAATAGGAATTAGAGCTCCTTGCTGAGATGAAAGTGGGAATTAAAAAAGCTGGCTTAAACCTCGACATTCAATAAACTAAGATCATGTCGTCCAGTCCCATCAGTCCAGTTCAGTTCAGTCACTCAGTCATGTCCAATTCTTTGTGACGGCGTGAATTGCAGCATGCCAGGCCTCTCTGTCCATCACCAGCTCCCGGAGTTTACTCAGACTCATGTCCATCGGGTCAGCGATGCCATCCAGCCATCTCATCCTCTGTCGTACCCTTCTCCTCCTGCTCCCAATCCCTCTCAGCATTAGAGTCTTTTCCAATGAGTCAACTCTTCATGTGAGATGGCCAAAGTATTTGATAGCAAATAGATTAAGACACAAGGGAAACTGTGACAGATTTTTATTTTTGTAGTTCCAAAATCACTGTGCATGGTAACTGAAGCCATGAAGTTAAAAGACACTTGCTTCTTGGACGAAAAGCTATGACAAACCTAGACAGCATATGCAACCAGAGACATCACTTTTCTGGCAAAGGTCCATATAATCAAGGTATGGTTTTACCCAGTAGTCGTGCATGGATGTGAGATCTGAACCATAAAGAAGGTTGAATGTCAAATAATTGATGTTTTAGAACTGTGGTGCTGGAGAAGACTCTTGAGTCCCTTGAACTGCAAAGAGTTCAAACCAGTCAGTTCTAAAGAGAATCAACACTGACTACTAATTGGAAGGACTGATGTTGAAGTTGCAATACTTTGGCCACCTGATGCAAAGAGCCAAATCATTAGAAGAGACACTAATGCTGGGTAAGATTGTAAGCAGGTGGGGATGGGTGTGACAGAGAATAAAATAGTTGAATGTTGGCATAACTGTCTCAATGGGCATGAATTTGGGCAAATTCCAGGAGATAGTGAAGGACAGGGAAGCCTGGTGTGCTGTAGTTCATGGGGTTGCAAAGAGCTGGACATGGCTGTGTGACCGAAAAACATCAGTCATGGGTAAATAAGGAAGCACCTGAAGTGTGTCACAGCACTTAAACACTGGATGTTGATAAACGACTGTATGTATTTGAAATAGGATAGATGAGGAAGCCTTGTGAATTAATCAGCACTGAAAGAATGGATTTGTGTATTAACCCAGAGTAGATAAGGAATCACTGGTGTATGTCACAACACTGATAGACTGAATGGTGAAAAAACACTTGTTGAGTTTGACCTCTGGGAGTCAAATAAACACCTAATATATGCCACAAGTTACAGCCCTGAAACCTTGGCGAATGATAAAATGCTGGGAACGTTTGACTGATATGGACTATTAAGCACTTGAAGCATATCACTCTACTGAATACGGGATGGTGATACACAAATGAGTATGTTTTACAGGAGAGGATGAAGCACATGAAGTATATCACAGCACTGAAACCCTGAAGGTGGTAAACTCCTAGAAGTGATGGGCCAGGATTGACAAAGAAGCATATGCTGAAATATAGATGTTGATACACTTTGAGTATTTGACACCAGGTGGACAAAGAAACATTTGGAGCATGTCACATGTCAAGGCACTGAGCACTGTATGGTAATAAACTACAGAGTGTGTATTTCCAGAGTGTGGATGAATAGGCACTTGAATCACATCACAGCACTGAAACACTGACGTTGATAAGCTACTGGATGTATTTTTATAGTCTGGATGATAAAGCAGTTGTGTCAGAGCTTGGAAATACTGGATGGTGATAAACTACTGGTGTGTTTGATAAAGATGCACTTGAACTTGTGACAGCAGTGAAAAACAAAAGGTGATAAGCTGATGAGTCTATTTTAGGTCAGGTGGACCAAGATGCGGCTGAATCACCTCTTTAAAGTGTGGATAATGATAAGCTACTGAGTACGTTTGACCTGGGGTGGATAAAGAAACACTGAAAGCATGTCACAGCTTTCACTGGATGAAGAAACACTGGATGGAGATATACAATTGGATGTGTTTGACCCAGGGTGCGTGAAGAATAACTTGAGGTGTCATTGCACTGAAACAGTAGATCATGATAATCTATTGGAAGTGTTCAACGAGTAATCAATGAGGAAGCACATTGCATGGAATGGTGCTGCATGGTGATAAACACCTGGTTGTGTTTGACCAATGTGGATGAAGAAGTTCTTGAAGCATGCCAAATGCTTTGCAACCCTGGATGGTGATATAATCCCATCAAACAATGTGTCTTTTTGATACAGGGTGTAAAAGCAAGCACTTAAAGCATGTCACAGGGCCTTTCCTGGTGGTTCAGTGGTTAAGCATCCACCTTGAAGTGTAGGGGATGAAGGTTCAATTGCTGACTGGGAAACTAACATCCCATATGCTACAGAGTAACTAAACCTGCACAGCTGCAAACACTGAAGTTCTCACACTCCAGAGACTGCATGCCATGGTGAGAGTTGGCTTGTCTCAAGGACTATCTTACGTGCCACAACTATGACCCAACACAGCCAACTAAATAAATTAAGAAGAATCATGTCACAGGTGAAACATTGGTGACAAACTATTGAGTGTGCTTT
Organism: Bos taurus; assembly: GCF_002263795.3. Taxonomy (NCBI): domain Eukaryota; kingdom Metazoa; phylum Chordata; class Mammalia; order Artiodactyla; family Bovidae; genus Bos; species Bos taurus. Next base: position 29,643,318 of record NC_082638.1, read on the forward strand.
ACCTGGAGAAAATGAAGAAACACTTACATCATGTCACTGCACTGAAACACGGGATGGTGATAAGCTACTGGGTATGTTTGACATGGGGTGCATGAAGAAGACTTGTGGAATGTTCCACAGTTAAATCATTGGATGATGATAATCTACTGACTCTGTTAGACCTGGAGTGGATAGAAGCATGTCACAGAACTGAAACGCAAAGGGTGGTAAATTACAGTGTGTTTAAACAGAGGAGGATGAAGAAACACATAACCTGTCGCAGCATTGAATACTAGATATATTTGACCTGGAGTGGGTTGAACAAGCACTCAAAACAGGTTACAGGACTGAAGTAAACACTGGATGATGATAAACAACTCAGTGTGTTGACCAGAGGAGATGAAGAAGCAACGGAAGCATGTCATGACAGTGAAAGAGTAGATGATGATAAACAGTATTAGTAGTGGCAAGATGCCTGCTCCAGAGTTCAGGTTCAAGATGCAGCATGTTTGCACTAGAATGTGGGTTTAATAAGTTTGTGATGCCTCCCCGAAAGTGAAAATTCAGCAGTTACTACGAGCCTACCCTGGATCGTGGGGTTGGAAGGGGCAAAATGAGAGCTCCAGGCTGCAAGCTCAGAACGTGCATGATGTGCACTAGAATGTGGGCTCATTGGTGGTTGATGCATGTATTAGATTGCAAGTTCAGAAGTTGTGACATGGGTATTATATAGCACCCATGTTATAAAACCTCACACTGGTCATCTATTTTTTACATATAGCACTGTACACATTTAAATGCTATGTTCTCAAATCTTCACCTTCACCTTCTCTCACTGAGTCCAAAAGTCTGTTCTTTAGATATTTGTCTCTTCTCCTGGCCTGCGTATAGGCCATCTTTATAAATTCCACATATATGAATTAATATACAGCTTTGTCTTTCTCTTTCTTAGTTCCTTCACTTTGTGTAATAGGTTTCACACGCTTCCACCTCATTAGAACTGACTCGAATGCATGACTTCTTATTACTGAGTAATATTTCATATGCATATGTAGCAAAATGTCCTTAATCATTCATCTGCTGATGGACCTCTTGGTCACTTCCATGTCCTAGCTATTGTAAACAGTGCTTCAGTAAACACTAGAATACCGTGTTTCTTTCAATTCTAGTTTCCTTGAGGTTCATGCCCAAGAGTGGGATTGCTGGGTCATATGGCACTTCTATTTTCAACTTTCTAAGGAGTTTCCACAAAGTACTCTATAAAGGTTGTGCCAGTTTGCATTCCCATCAACAATTTAAAAAGGTTCCCTCTACTCCACAGCCTCTGCAGCAATTACACTGTAGACATTTTAATCATGGCCAATCTGACCAGTGTGAAATGATACCTCAATGTGGTTTTGATTTGCACTTCTTTTATGATGAGTGATGCTGAGCAGCTTTTCTGTGTCTCTTAGTAATCTGTATATCTTCTTTGGTTTGTTTTTCTGAGTAGTATTTGTAGCTGAGTATTGAGATACTTGAGCAGCTTGCCTGTTTTGGAGATTAATTTTTTTGTTAGTTTTCCAGTTGCTATTATTTTCTCCCAATTCTGAAGGCGACAGTTCAGTTTAGTTCAGTCACTCAGATGTGTCCGGCTCTTTGCAAAGCCATGAATCACAGCACACCAGGCCTCCCTGTCCATCACCAACTCCCGGAGTTCACTCAGACTCAACGTCCATCGAGTCAGTGATGCCATTCAGCCATCTCATCCTCTGTTGTCCCCTTCTTCACCTGCCCCCAATCCCTCCCAGCAGCAGAGTCTTTTCGAATGAGTCAACTTTTCACATGAGGTGGCCAAAGTACTGGAGTTTCATCTTTAGCATCAGTCCTTCCAAAGAGACCCCAGGGTTGATCTCCTTCACAATGCACTGGTTGGATCTCCTTGGAGTCCAAAAGACTCTCAAGAGTCTTCTCCAACACCACAGTTCAAAAGCATCAGTTCTTCAGCGTTCAGCTTTCTTCACAGTCCAACTCTCACATACATAGATGACCACTGGAAAAACCATAGCCACCATTAGACGGACCTTTGTTGGCAAAGTAATGTCTCTGCTTTTGAATATGCTATCTAGGTTGGTCATAATTTTTCTTCCAAGGAGTAAGTGTCTTTTAATTTCATGGCTGCAGTCACCATCTGCAGCCCAGAAAAATAAAGTCTGACACTGTTTCCACTGTTTACCTATCTATTTTCCATAAAGTGATGGGACCAGATGCCATGATCTTCGTTTTCTGAATGTTGAGCTTTATGTCAACTTTTTCCACTCTCCACTATCACTTTCATCGAGAGGCTTTTTTGTTCCTCTGCACTTTCTGCCATAAGGGTGATGTCATCTCCATATCTGAAGTTATTGATATTTCTCTTGGCAATCTTGATTCTAGCTTGTGCTTCTTTCAGCCCAGCATTTCTCATGATGTACTCTGCCTACAAGTTAAATAAGCAGGGTGACAATATACAGCCTTGATGTACTCCTTTTCCTATTTAGAAACAGTCTGTTGTTCCATGTCCAGTTCTAACTGTTGCTTCCTGACCTGCGTATAAATTTATCCAAGGCAGGTCAGGTGCTCTGGTAATCCCATCTCTTTCAGAATTTTCCACAGGTTATTGTGGTCCACCCAGTCAAAGGTTTTGGCACAGTCAATAAAACAGAATTAGATGCTTTTCTGGACCTCTCTTGCTTTTTTGATGATCCAGCGGATGTTGGCAATTTGATCTCTGGTTTCTCTGCCTTGTCTAAAACCAGCTTGAACATATGGAAGTTCATGGTTCATATATTGCAGAAGCCTGGCTTGGAGAATTTTGAGCATTACTTTACTAGCGTGTGAGATGAGTGCAATTGTGTGGTAGTTTGCTCATTTGTTGGCATTGCCTTCCTTTGGGATTGGAATGAAAACTGACCTTTTCCAGTCCTGTGGCCACTGCTGAGTTTTCCAAATTTGCTGGCATATTGCTACAGCACTTTCACAGCATCATCTTTCAGGATTTGAAGTAGCTCAACTGGAATTCCATCACCTCTACTAGCTTTGTTCATAGTGATGCTTTCTAAAGCCCACTTGACATCACATTCCAGGATGTCTGGCACTAGGTGAATGATCATACCATAGTCATTATCTTGGTCGTGAAGATCTTTCAATTTGTAGTATAAATATATTTATTTTAATTGGAGTTAAATTACTTTACAATATTGTATTGGTTTTGCTATACATCAACATGAATCCACCACAGGTATACGCGTGTTCCCATCCCGTACCCCCCTCCCTTCTCCCACCATGTACCATCCCTCTGGGTCGTCCCCGTGTACCAGTATCGTGCAACCAGTCCCAAGCAACCAGTATCCTGCATCGAACTTGAACTGGTGATTTGTTTCATATATGATACTATACATGTTTCAATGTATAGTATTTCTTCCAAATCATCCAACCCTCTCCCTCTCCCACAGAGTCCAAAAGACTGTTCTATACATGTGCGTCTCTTTTGCTGTCTCACGTACAGGGTTATCATTACCATCTTTCTAAATTCCATATATATGCATTAGTATACTGTACTGGTGTTTTTGTTTCTGGGTTACTTCAGTCTGTATAATAGGCTCCAGTTCCATCCATCTCATTAGAACTGATTCAAATGTATTATTTTCAATGGCTGAGTAATACTCCATTGTGTATATGTACCACAGCTTTCTTATCCATTTGTCTGCTGATGGTCATGTAGGTTGCTTCCATGCCCTGGCTATTAGAGACAGTGCAGTGATGAACATTTGGGAACACATGTTTCTTTCAAGTCTGGTTTCCTTGGTGTGTATGCCCAGCAGTGGGATTGCTGGGTCATAAGGAAGTTCTGTTTCCAGTTTTTTAAGGAATCTCCACACTGTTCTTCATAGTGGCTGTACTAGTTTGCATTCCCACCAACAGTGTAAGAGGGTTCTCTTTTCTCCACACCGTCTCCAGTATGTATTGCTTGCAGACTTTTGGATCGCAACCATTCTGACTGGCATGAAATGGTACCTCACTGTCGTTTTGATTTGCATTTCTCTGATAATGTGTGATGTTGAGCATCTTTTCATGTGTTTGCTAGCCATCTGTATGTCTTCTTTGGAGAAATGTCTATTTAGTTCTTTGGCCCATTATTTGATTAGGTCATTTATTTTTCTGAAATTGTGCTATAGGAATTGCTTCTATATTTTTGATATTAGTTGTTTTTCAGTTGCTTCATTTGCTATTATTTTTCCCATTCTGAAGGCTGTCTTTTCACCTTGCTTATAGTTTCCTTTGTTGTGCAGAAGCTTTTTTTTTTTTTTCTACAGTTCTTCTGTGTATTCCTGCCACCTTTTCTTAATATCTACTGTTTTTGTTAGGTCCATAATATTTCTGTCCTTTATCGAGCCCATCTTTGCATGAAATGTTCCCTTGGTATCTCTAATTTTCTTGAAGAGATCTCTAGTCTTTCCCATTCTCTTGTTTTCCTTATTTATTTGCATTGATCGCTGAGGAAAGCTTTCTTATCTCTTCTTGCTATTCTTTGGAACTCTGCATTCAGATGTTTCTATCTTTCCTTTTCTCCTCTGCTTTTTGCTTCTCTTCTTTTCACAGCTATTTGTAAGGCCTACTCAGACACTCATTTTGCTTTTCTGCAGTTCTTTTCTATGGGGATGGTCTTGATCCCTGTCTTCTGTACAATGTCACGAACCTCTGTCCATAGTTCTTCAGGCACTCTATCTATCAGATCTACTCCATTAAATCTATTTCTCACTTCCACTGTATAATCATAAGTAATTTTGATATAGGTCATACCTGAATGAACTAGTGGTTTTCCCTACTTTCTTCAATTTAAGTCTGAATTTGGTAATAAGCAGTTCATGATCTGAGCCACAGTCAGCTCCTGGTCTTGTTTTTGTTGACAGTATAGAGCTTCTCCATCTTTGGCTACAAAGAATATCAATCTGATTTCGGTGTTGAACATTTGGTGGTGTCCATGTGTAGAGTCTTCTCTTGTGTTGACGGAAGAAGGTGTTTGCTATGACCAGTGCATTTTCTTGGCAAAACTCTATTAGTCTTTGCCCTGCTTCATTCTGTATTCCAAGGCCAAATTTGCCTATTCCTCCAGGTGTTTCTTGACTTCCAACTTTTGCATTCCAGTCCCCTATAATGAAAAGGACATCTTTTTTGATTATTAGTTCTAAAAGGTCTCATAGGTCTTCATAGAACCGTTCAACCTCAGCTTCTTCAGCATTACTGATTGGGGCCTAGACTTGGATTACTGTGATATTGAATGGTTAGTCTTGGAAATGAACAGAGAACAGTCTGTCGTTTTTGAGATTGCATCCAAGTACTGCATTTTTGGCTCTTTTGTTGACCATGATAGCTACTCCATTTCCTCTAAAGGATTCCTGCCCACAGTAGTAGATATAGTGGTCATCTGAGTTAAATTCACCCATTCCAATCCATTTTAGTTCGCTGATTCCTAGAATGTTGATGTTCACTCTTGCCATCTCTTGTTTGACCGCTTCCAATTTGCCTTGATTCATGGACCTGACATTCCAGGTTCCTATACAATATTGCTCTTTACAGCATTGTATCTTGCTTCTATCACCAGTCACATCCACAACTGGGTATTTTTTTTTTTTTTCTTTTTGCTTTGGCTCCATCCCTTCATTCTTTCTGGAGTTAGTAATCCACTGATCTCTCCAGTAGCATATTGGGCCCCCACTGACCTGGGGAGTTTCTCTTTCATTATCCTATCAGTTTGCCTTTTCATACTGTTCGTGGGTTTCTCAAAGAAAGAATACTGAAGTGGTTTGCCTTTCCCTTTTCCAGTGGACCACATTCTGTCAAACCTCTCCACCATGACCCGTCCATCTTGGGCGGCCCCATGGGCATGGCACAGAGCACCGGCATTTGCAATGGCGCACAGAGCATGGCGGAGAGGGTACCCCACGTCCGAGGTCAGGGACAGCAGCCAAGAGTGCCAGGTTGCGAAGGTGCAGGGATAGCTGAGAGGAGCTACCCCACGTCTGAGGTCAGGGGCGGTGGCAGGGAGGAGCTACCCCATGTCCAAGGTCAGGGACGGTGGCCAAGATTCCAAGGCTGCAACAGCGCAGGAGCAGCCCAGAGGAGCTACCCCATGTCCGAGGTCAGGGCCAGCAGCTGAGAGAGCAAGGCTACAACAGCGCTGGAGCAGCCCATAGGAGCTACCCCACGTCTGAGGTCAGGGGCGATGGCTGGGAGGAGCTACCCCACGTCCGAGGTCAGGGGCTGTAGCCAAGAGAAGCTTACCCGTGTCAAAGGTCAGGGGCACAGCAGGGAGGAGCTAAACCGTGTCAGAGGTCAGGGGCTGTGGCGGACAGTGCAAGGCTGCGACAGCACAAGAGCAGCCAAGAGCAGCTACCCCATACCCAAAGCTGGGGCAGCAGCTCAGATGAGTAACCCCAGGCCCAAGGAGTGGTGGCTGCGTGGGCTCAGGAGGGCCTAGAGGAGCTATTCCATGTTCAATTTCAGGATAGGTGCCGTGAGGAGATACCCCTCATCCAAGGTAAGGAGCAATGGCTGCGCTTTGCTGGAGCAGCCGTGAAGAGATACCCCATGACCAAGGTAAGAGAAACCCAAAAAAGATGGTAGGTGTTGCAAGAGGGCATCAGAGGACAGATACACTGAAACCATAATCACATAAAACTGAAGGCTACATATTCACCTTAATTATAGTTTCCTCGTTGTACACAAGCTATAGAGCTTAATTAGGTTGCTTTTTTTAAATTTTGTTTTTATTTCCTTTACTCTAGGCAATGGGTCATAGAGGATCTTGCTGTGTCTTATTTTAGAGTGGTTATACCTATGTTTTACTCTAAGGGTTTTATATTTTCTGGTCTTACATTTACATCTGTAATCCATTTTGAGTTTATTTTGAACATGATGTTAGATACTGTTCTAGCTTCTACACATAGCTGTCCAGTTTTCCCAGTAACACTTTTTGAAGAAAATATATTTTTCGGTTGCATATTTTTGCCTCCATTGTCAAAGATAATGGGTGCATGAATTTATCTTTGGACTTTATATTTTGTTCCATTGGTCTGTATTTCTATGTTTGTGCAAGTTTCATACTCTCTTGATATCTTTGTGGTGTAGTCTTATCAGAAAGTTTGACTCTTCTAGTTCCATTCTTCTTTCTCAAAATTGCTTTGTCTCTTCAAAGTCTTATGTGTTTCCATGCAAGTCATAAAATAATTTGTTCTAGTTTTATGAAAAATACTGTAGGTATTGCATTGAATCTATTGATTGTTTTGGGTGGTATACTCATTTTAACTATATCAATTAATCCAATCTAAGAACATGGTATGTTTCTCCATCTATATGTGTTTTGCTTTCTTTCATCAATGCTTATTTTGTATCTCTCTGGGTAAGTGAAAGTTGCTTAGTCATGTCTGACTTTTTGCAATCCCATGGATCATACAGTGTATGGAATGTGTAATTCTTCAGGCCAGAATACTGGAATAGATAGCCTTTCCCTTCACCAGAGGATCTTCTCAACCCAAGGCTCAAACACATTGTGTGCAGGTCTCACACATTGCAGGAGGATTCTTCACGTGCTAGGCCACAAGGGAAGCCCAAGAATACTACAGTGGGTAGCCTATCCCTTCTTCAGGGGATCTTCCTGACCCAGGAATTGAACAGGAGTCTCCTACATTGAAGGTAGCTTCTTTATCAGTTGAGCTATCAGGGAAGCCCTTTGTCTTTTTATGCAAATTTATTTCTAGTTATTTTATTCCTTTCATTGCAATGATGAACAGGATTATTCCTTAATTTCTCTTTCTGAATTTTCATTGTTAGTGTATAGGAATATAAGGGTTTCTGTGTATTAATTTTATACCCTGCACATTTACTCTATTCATTGATTAACTCCAGTAATTTTCTGGTGGCATCTCTTGGGTTTTCTGTGTAAAGGATAATATCATGTGCAAATATAGAGAGTTTTACCTCTTCTTTTCCAATCAGGATTCTTTTTATATCTTTTTCTTCTTTGAAAAGTGTGGCTAGAATTTCCAAAACTAGTAGTGATGAGTATGGGCACCCTTGTCTTAATGCTGATTTTAAAGGAAATGTTTCAAGTTTTTCATTATTGATAATAATGTTTGAAGTGGTTTTGTCATATTAGGCTTTCATTATGTTGAGGTATGTTCCATCTATGACTACTTTGGCAGAGTTTGTTTGTTTGTTTGTTTGTTTTCATAAAAATCTCTGAATTTTATTGAATTCAAATTTGAATTTTCTTCTGTTTTGGAGAAGGCAATGACATCCCACTCCAGTACTCTTGCCTGGAAAATCCCATGGACGGAGGAGCCTGGAAGGCTGCAGTCCATGGCATTGCTAAGAGTTGGACACGACTGAGCGACTTCACTTTCACTTCTCACTTTCATGCATTGGAGAAGGAAATGGCAACCCACTCCAGTGTTCTTGCCTGGAGAATCCCAGGGACGGGGAAGCCTGGTGGGCTGCCGTCTATGGGGTCGCACGGAATCAGGCACGACTGAAGTGACTTAGCAGCAGCAGCTGTTTAGCCTCCAAATTATTTGTGTTTCCTCTATGTTTTTCTCCTGTAGTTGATATCTGATCTAACAACATTGTGATCAGAAAATATGCTTGAAAATATTATAATTTTTTGAAGTTTACCAAGGTTAGACGTGACCTTGGATGTGATCTGTCTTAAGATAATGTTCCATTTGCACTTGAGAATAAGGAGAAAATAGTGAAATCTATTCTTTTGGGGTGGGATGCCCTGTAGATATCAATTAGGTCAAACTGGTCTAATGTATCATCTAAAACATGAGCTTTCCTTATTGATTTTCTGTCCGGATGATCTGTCCATGTTATGAGTGAAGTATTAAAATCACCCAGTACTATTGGTTAGTGTCTATTTCTGCTCTAATAGTTGTTGGCATTTGTCTCTTGTATTGAGGTGCTCCTACATGGGGTGCATATAGCTTCTTCTTGGATTGATACCTTGATTATTAGGTAATGCAACCTTCTTTGTCTCCTATAGTGGTCTTTGATTAAAGCCCATTTATCTGATATGAGTATTGCTTCTCCCACTTTCTTTTGCTCTCCATTTTCACAAAATAGCTTTTTCCTGGTCATCACTTTCACTCTGTACGTGTCCCTAATTATGAGGTGGTTTTCTTGCAGGCAGTATATTCTTATATTCATTCAGCCAGTCTTTGTATTTTCATTGGAGCTTTTAGCCCATTTATGTTTAAGGTAGTTGTTGCTAAGTATGATCTTGTTACCATTTACTATATATTTTTGTGGATTTATTTTGTAAAGCTTTTCTGTTTCCAATCTAGATAAGATCCTTCAGCATTTCCTGAAGTGCTGGTTTGGTGGTTCTGAATTCTAATTGCTTTTGTTTGTCTGTTAAGCTTTTGACTCCTCTTTTGAATTAGAATGCTATCCTTGTTGAATAGAGTAATCTTGGCTGTAGGTTTTTGCCTTTCATCACTTTAAGTATATCTTGCCATTCCTTTCTAAGCTGAAGAGTTTCTAGGGTAAGATCAGCTGTTATGCTTATGGGGATTCCCGTCTATGTTATTTGTTGTTATTCCTTTGTTTCCTTGAATATTTGTTCATTGTGTGTATTTATTTGTTTGTTTTTATTTTGATTAATGTGTATTTTGATATGTTTTGTCTTGGATTTATCCCTGTGGAACACTCTGGGGTTTTTCATCTTAGATGTCTATTCCCTTTCCTATTTCAGGGAAGTTTTTAGCTATTTTCTCCTCAAATATTTTCTCATGCCCTTTCCTTTTGTCTTCTTTCTCCAAGAAACCTATGATTTAAATGTGGGGCATTTAACATTGTCCCAGAAGTCTCTGAGGCTGTCTTCATTTCTCTATTTTTTTTTCCTGTTCTGCTTCACTTATTTTCAACATTCTATCTTCCAGCTCACTTAGTCCTTCTTCTGCTTCAGTTACTCTACTGTTTTTGTTGTACAGAGTGATTTCTATCTCAGTTATTGCATTGTTCATTATTGATTGACTATTCATTACTTCTTCTAGGTCCTTTTAAAACACCCCTTTGATCTTCTCAATACATGTCTAAAGTCTATTTATCTGTAGCTCCATTTATTTCCAAGACTTTGACTATTATTATGCTGAATTGTTTTTCCTGTAGACTTCTTATCTCCTCCTCTTTCATTGATTTGTTGATTTTTATTGTGTTCCTTCACCTGCTGGATATGTCTCTGTCTTTTCATGTTGTTTAGATGGCTGTCTTTGAGGTCTATTTTCTGCAAACGGGAGGGTCATCATTGCTGTTAATTGGTTAGATTCCTCCCAGTGAATGTGGTGGGACCAGTGGATTGTGAAGGTTTTGTAGTTGAAGGAATTATTTTGTTGTTGTTATAGAAGATGGCTGTGGATCTCATTTTTTTCTGAGAGGCAATGCAGTGTTCATGAGAGAATTAGGGGGTTCTATTATGGCTTTGATTCCAGTTGAGCTATTTCAAATCCTAGAAGATGATGCTGTGGAAGTGATGCACTCAATATGCCAGGAAATTTGAAAATCTCAGCAGTGGCTCGGGACTGGAAAAGGTCAGTTTTCATTCCAATCTCAAAGAAAGGGAATGCCAAAGAATGCTCAAACTGCCCTACAGTTGCAGTCATCTCACATGCTAGCAAAGTCATGCTCAAAATTCTCCAAGCCAGGCTTCAGCAATACATCAAGTGTTAACTTCCAGATGCTCAAGCTTGTTTTAGAAAATACAGAGGAACCAGAGATCAAATTCCCAACATCTGCTGGATCTTTGAAAAAATAAGCAAGTTCCAGGAAAACATCTACTTCTGCAAAAGCCTTTGACTGTGTGGATCAAAATGAACTGGAAAATTCTGAAAGAGATGGGAATACCAGACCACCGGACCTGCCTCTTGAGAAGCCTGTATGCAGGTCAGGAAGCAACAGTTAGGACTGGACATTGAATAACAGACCGGTTCCAAATAGGAAAAGGAGTACCTCAAGGCTACATATTGTCACACTGCTTATTTACCTTCTATGCAGAGAAATGCTGGGCTGGAAGAAACAAAAACTGGAATCAAGATTGCCAGGAGAAATGTCAATAACTTCAGATATGCAGATGAAACCACCCTTATGGCAGAAAGTGAAGAGAAACTGAACAATCTCTTGATGAAAATAAAAGAGGAAAGTGAAGAAGTAGTCTTAAAGCTCTACATTAGGAAATCTGAAATCATGACGTCCTGCCCCATCACTTCATGGAAAATATATGCACAAACAGAGGAAATGGTGGCAGACTTTATTTTGGGGAGGTGGCGGGCTGCAAAATCACTGCAGATAGTGACTACAGCCATGAAATTAAAAGATGCTTACTCCTCCTAGAGAGCATAAAACAAGACCAGGAGCTAACTGTGGCTCAGATCAGGAAATCCTTATTTCCACATATTGACTTAAATTGAAAAAAGTAAGGAAAACCATTAGACCATTCAGGAATTACCTATATCAAATCCCTTATGATTATACAGTGGAAGTGAGAAATAAATTTAAGGGACTAGGTCTGATAGAGTGCCTGATGAACCATGGATGGAGACAGGTATCAAGATCATCCCCAAGAAAAAGAAATGCAAAAACTCAAAATGGGTGCCTGAGAAAGCCTTACAAATAGCTGTGAAATGAAGAGAAGGGAAAGGCAAAGGAGAGAAGGAAAGATATAGCCATTTGAATACAGAGTTGCAAAGAATAGCAAGGAGAGATAAGAAAGCCTTCCTTAGTGATCAGTGCAAAGAAATAGAGGAAAGTAATAGCATGGGAAAGACTAGAGATCACGTCAAGAAAATTTGAGGTTCCAAGGGAATATTTCATGCAAAGATAGGCACAATAAGGACAGAAATGGTATGGACCCAACAGAAGCAGAAGATATTAAGAAGAGTTGGCAAAGATTACACAGAAGAACTGTCCATAAAAGATCTTCACAATCCAAATAATCATGATGATCTGATCTCTCACCTAGGTCCAGACATCTTGGAATGTGAAGTCAAGTGGGCCTTAAGAAGCATCACTATGAACAAAGTTAGTGGAAGTGATAGAATTGCAGTTGAGCTATTTAAAATCCTAAAAGATTATGCTATGGAAGTGCTGCACTCAATATGTCAGCAAATTTGAAAAACTCAGCAGTGGCTCGGGACTTTAAAGGTTAGTTTTCATTCCAATCCCAAAGTAAGGCAATGCCAAAGAATGCTCAAACTACTGCACAATTGCATTCATCTCACATGCTAGTAAAGTAATGCTAAAAATTCTCCAAGCCATGCTTCAGCAATACATGAACCGTAAACTTCAAGCTGTTCAAGCTGGTTTTTGAAAAGTCAGAGGAAACAGAGATCAAATGGCCAACATCCACTGGATCATCAATCAAGCAAGGGAGTTCCAGAAAAAGATCTACTTTTGCTTTATTGACTATTCCAAAGACTTTGACTGTGTGGATTACAATAAACGTTGGGAAATTCTGAAAGAGATGGGAATACCAGAGCAGCTGACCTGCCTCTTGAGAAGCCTCTATGCAGGCTAGAAAACAGCAGTTTGAACGGGACATGGAATGACTAGCTGCACATAGGATAAGGAATATGTCAAAGTTGTATATTGTCACTCTGCTTATTTAACTTCTATGCAGAGTACCTCATGAGAAACACTGTGCTGGATGAAGCACAAGCTGGAATCAAGTTTTCCAGGAGAAATAACCTCAGATATGCAGATGACACCACCCTTATGGCAGAAAGGGAAGAACTAAAGAGTCATTTAATGAAATCAAAAGAGGAGAGTGAAACGTTGGCTTAAAGCTGAAAACTAAGATCATGGCATCTGATCCCACCACTTTATGGCAAATTGAAGGGCAATTAATGTTTGACTTTCTTTTGAAGGGCTCCAGAATCACTGCAGATGGTGATTGAAGCCATGAAATTCAAAGATGCTTACTTCTGGGAAGGAAAGTTATGACCAACCTAGACAGCATACTAAAAAACAGAGACATTATCTTGCCGACAAAGGTCTGTCTAGTCAAAGGTATGGATTTTCTAGTAGTCATGTATGGATGTGAGAGTTGGACTATCATTTATGAAACGAGATGCCAGTCCATGTTCGATGCACTATACTGGATGCTTGGAGCTAGTGCACTGGGACGACCCAGAGGGGTGGAATGGGGAGGGAGGAGGGAGGAGGGTTCAGGATGGGGAACACATGTATACCACTGGTGGATTCATTTTGATATTTGACAAAACTAATACAATTATGTAAAGTTTAAAAATAAATTAAAATTTGAAAAAAAAAAAGTTGAGCATCAAAGAATTGATGCTTTTGAACTGTATTATTGGAGAAGTCTCTTGAGAGGCCCTTGTACTTCAAGGAGATCCGACAAGTCCATCCTAAAGGAGATCAGTCCTGAATATTCATTGGAAGAACTGATGCTGAAGCTGAAACTCCAATAATTTGGCCACCAGATGCAAAGAGCTGACTCATTTAAAATGACCCTGATGCTGGGAGAGATTGAGGTCCAGAGGAGAAAGGTATGACAGAGGATGAGATGGTTGGGTGGCATCACTGATTCAGTGGACATGAGTTGAGTAAATTTTGGGAGTTGGTGATTGACAGGGAGGCCTGGTGTGCTGCAGTCCATGGGGTTGCAAAGAGTCAGACACAACTGAGTGACTGAATTTAGAAGAGTGCCTTGTAATTTTCTTGAGTGTGTTCTTGTTTTGCTGGAAGATTAGCATGGGTTGTCTTGCACTGGAGCTTGCTGCTCTTGGATGGAGCTTGCTTTCAGTGTAGGCATGTATCCTTTTGGATGGGATCTTGTCTATCACTCTTCCCTGGGGCCATGAGTTCTATGATGATCCAAAGTTCTGGAGCTGAGCTACCTGCCTCTGGTTTTTGGTCCCCCTCTTGCAGTAACCTCAAGACTACACTTTCAACATTGCACAGAAGACAAAACCCCATGTTAGTGGTGAAATAACTCCACATCCTGGACAGTCAAAGAGATCCACAGCATTATGTATAGAAAAGAAGAGGGAAGAGCTAGATAGAGGTGATCAGGAGGAGAAAAGAAAGTCAAAAGGAAAGAGAGCAATTAAGCCTGTAATCAAATCCCTGAGTGAAAATGGATATTAAAAAATAGACTCTTAATACTACAAAATGCATAACAAATTCCAGAAAGCAAAAATTAAAAAACCTAGACTAGAATTTGAACTCCCAAATGTACAATATAAAATAAACTGAAACGTAATTGAACACAAAAATTAGAAAAAATATTCTGGGGTCAGTTCAGTGTCAGGTTATCCCTTGTTCTAGCTTGCACTTTTCCTCAAAGTCCACAATTGTCCTTAAATGCAATTTTACTGCTTAATTTTAATCTGTTGCACCTGCCACTTCTTGAGTGGTTCCCCTGTCTTATCTTTACTTAGGCTGGCCTCCTCTGCTTGCAAGTCTCTTCAATGTCTAATCTGAGCCCTGATAGGAAGAGGTGACAATAGACCCTTATTCAGGGTCATTTGCTCTGTTTTGCTGTGGAGAGGCAGGAACACTGCAAACAAATACCACTGGGATTTGTGGGTAGCCTTTGTTGTGAATGGACAGCACAGGGTCTGCCAAAGTCCAAGGTGATGTACACTTCTCAGATCCAGCCACTCAAGCTCCTGGGTGTCCCTTGAGGGCACAGTTACAGAAGGGCCATGGATCTCACGCACTTCCCAGGCCCAAGCTACCTAGGGTCCATCCTGTGCTAGGCGTGAAGTCCCAGGTTGGCTGTGTGTTTCCTGCACTTCCCAGGTCCAAGCTGCTCAGATTCCCAGGTGTTGTATGAAGGCCCAGCCCCAGTTGAACCATGTATCTCTTGTTCTTCCCAGGCCCAAGCAGTCCAGACTCCCCAGTTCTCTGTTTGGGGCACAGTCCCAGGTGGGTTCTTTGTCTCCTGCACTTCCAAGACCCAAGCTGCTCATATTTCTGGGTGTTCTATGAATGCCCAGTCCCAGTTGAGCCATGCATCTCCTGCTATTCCCAGGCCAAAGTGGCCTGGTGTTCTGCCAGAGCATAGTCCCGGGTGGGCCCTTTATCTAATGCACTTTCCAGGTCCAAGCTGCTCAGGTTCCAGGATGTTCCAGAGTACACTCTTCCAGAGAGCCACTCAGGTTTTCGGGATAGCTGTAATGTCATAGTTCCTGGTGGACATTGTTTTTCGTGCACTGCTCAGGTTCATTCTGGTCAGGTTCTCAGATACTCCACAAGGATACAGTCCATGCATGGTGAGCTGTGCATCTCCTCAGAGGAGTTGCTCTCAGGTTATGACACTCTTGGCAGCCATAAACTGTCCCAGATCTCAGGAAGTCATGGTTAGTGGCTGCTCATGAATAGAGTCTGCTCACAGCTTGGCAGGAGATGCAGTCTCCTGGGCCTAAAAGGTTATGGCCTTCTGCCTCTGGTTGTCAACATTCTGAATCTTTGCCTCCTGGGAGGTCCATAAGGAAAGCTAGCGTGCTCTCCTTCAGTAAATACTAGGGCATCGTCTGTTCTGTAAGCAGGTCAGGGGTTGCAGTGTGCTCTTAGAGCCTTCCCGTGGGAACATTCCTTTTCTTTGTTTATTTTTCTCTCTCTGGCATTATGTGCTTCCGCCTGCTACATCACATTAGTTCTCTCAGAGTGTCTGTAGAGCATTCAAACCCCATCTTTATTCTAAGGACTGAAGATGCAGAGGGCACCCCTGTACAAAGCCCCCACTCACTGTGGGTGGTCACGAGACTGTGAGGCAATTCCCCGCTAATAATTGCTTTTTTGGCTTGAATTCTGAGATGGTGGTGTGGGGTGGTTATACCACCCTCTGAGATTCCAAAGAGGCCCACTGAATCAACCTCTGAGAGGGTTTCCTGTGGTATGGAAACTTTTCCTTCTCTAAAAGCTTAAGGTGGATAGTGCTGGATTTGGGGTGGTGTGGGGTGGCTATACCACCCTCTGAGATTCCAAAGAGGCCCACTGAATCAACCTCTGAGAGGGTTTCCTGTGGTATGGAAACTTCTCCTTCTCTAAAAGCTTAAGACGGATAGTGCTGGATTCATGATCTCTGAGAAGAAGATTTAACTTCAGGACTAAGGACCAGGCTTGATCACTCAAGAGTTCTTGTATATCAGAGTTTTATTAAAGTAAGAAAAGGAACAGAGAAAGCTTCTGACATGGACATCAGAAGGGGGCCAGAGAATGCCCCCCTTGCTAGTGTTAGCCAGGGAGTTACATACATTTTAATTTAGTTATTATAATACATCAAAAGCATGTCTGAAATTTGTGAAAATTTTACCAGACCTACTCCCACAATTTATATTTTAGGATAACAGGATTAGAAGTTAACAATAGAAAGATCCTACCAGACCCACTCCCATAATATAGCTTCTAAAATATAAGGATTTGTCAGAAGGTTTTCAGGGAGGAGAAACTGTCCTCAAGCATGATACACTGTTGCTATATAATTCTAATTACAGAGTTTAAACTGAATTGTTTACTGTGTAATCATCATTTCAAGGTTTAAAGAAAAAAACAAAACAAAACATTTTATGTGACTAAGACTAATGAATATAGAGAAAAACAAACAAGCAAGCAATTCTCCTCCTTGAGAATTCCAGAACCCTATCTCCTCCTCAAGAATCCAGATATCTTTCTCTTCTTTGGGTAGGCCAGACTTCTTATCAATCTGCATAGGAATTGACTCTCTCTCCCCAACACAAGTTCAGTTCAGTTTCTCAGTCATGTCCAACTATTTGTAACCCCAAGGACTGTGACACACCAGACTCCTCTGTTCATCACGAACTTCCATAGCTTGCTCAAACTCATCTCCATTGAGTTAGTGATGGACTCAATCTCATCCTGTCTTCTGCTTCTCCTCCTGCCTTCAATCTTTCTCAACACTGGGGTCATTTGCAAGAGTCAGTTATTTGCATCAGGTGGCCAAATTCAGCTTTAGCATCAGTGCTTCCAATAAATATTCAGGACTGAATGTCTTACTGACTAATTTCATTCCCTGCTGTCCAAGGGACTCTCAAGAGTCTTCTCCAACACCACACTTCAAAAGCATCAATTTTTCAGGGCTCAGCTTTCTGTATAGTCCAACTCTCACATCCATATATGACTACTGGACAAATTATAGCTTGGACTAGAAAGACTTTTGTTGGCAAAGTAATATCTCTGTTTTTAAATATCCTGCCTAGGTTGGTCATAGCTTTTCTTCCAAGAAGCAAGTATCTTTTAATTTTATGCTGCAGCCACCATCTACAGTGATTTTGAAGCCAAGACAATAAAGTCTCTCAGCCTTTCCATTGTTTCCCCATCTGCGGCTGCTACTGTTGCTAAGTCACTTCAGTCGTGTCCGACTCTGTGTGACCCCATAGACGTCAGCCCACCAGGCTCCCCTGCCCCTTGGGTTCGCCAGGCAAGAACACTGGAGGCTGCCATTTCCGTCTCCAATGCAGGAAAGTGAAAAGTGAAATCTCTCAATCATGGGGCCAGAAGCCATGATCTTCATTTTTGAATGTTGAGTTTTAAGCTGGCGTTTGCACTCTCCTGTTTCACTTTCATCAAGAGGCTCTTTAGTCCCTCTTCACTTTCTGCTATATGGGTTTTGTCATCTATGTATCTCAGGTTATTGCTATTTCTCCCAGCAATTTTGATTCCAGCTTGTGCTTCATCCAGTCTGGCCTTTCACATGATGTGCTCTTCATCTAATTTAAATGAGCAGGGTTACAATTCAAAACCAGTCCATTGTTGCGTATCTGGTTCTAGAATCAGTCTCTATCCCTAAATCCTTTGTCTCTCTTTTCTATCAGTCTCTATCCCTAAATCCTTTGTCTCTCTTTTCTTGTTTATCTCTTCTCCTCCCTCATTATGAGCAAATTGATTGGCCTTTCTGGTGTCCTCTGCCAGCATATAGAAATGGTTTAGTGAAAGTTACTCCATATCCTGACAATCCGTTGAGGTATTTACTGGGGAAAAATTGAACTCCTTCTCATATGTCACTGCCACCTTAGGACGAGTCTACCGAGTTTATATTCAAAGGTATGCATTCTGCCCCTGTTAAGCAAGTACTCTAAAGTAGGAATACTCTCAATGTAGTACCATCGAGTACTATTGAGCTCACAGTGTGAAACATGCATGTAACGAAGCTACTGAGCTCACCCTCTGTAGTATGCATCCAGCAACTACTTGTGCCCCACTCTGTGACAATTATGCTGCAGCTCATGATCTGGCCCTCATGAGTGTATGAAGCACTACTTCTGATTATGCATGCAGCAACTACTGAGGTTGAAATCAGGACTTTGCATTCTGCTTTTACTGAGAATTGAATTAGAACAGGTATACTAATTAGCTTGCACTCTGGAACATACATTACAACTCTAGAGCATAAGTATCACAACCAAGTGTGCCTGCACTCTGGACCTGGGATGCCGTAACAACTGAAAATGCAAGAAGCTTTTCACAACTACTGACCCCTGATTTCAAACCACTGCTGCTGCTGCTGCCAAGTCACTTCAGTAGTGTCCGACTCTGTGTGACCACATAGACAGCAGCCCACCAGGCTTCCGTATCCCTGGGATTCTCCAGACGAGAATACTGGAGGGGGTTGCCACTTCCTTCTCCAACGCATGTATGCATGCTAAGTCGCTTTAGTCTTGTCCGACTCCGTGCGAACCTATGGAGAGCAGCCCAGCAGGTTCCTCTGTCCATGGAATTCTCCAGGCAAGAATATTGGACTGGGTTGCGATTTCCTTCTCCGATTTCAAAGCACACATGCTACAAACAAGACTTTTGCATTCTGGAATATGCGCTTGTCAATACTGAGACCACCATCAGAGGACGCACGCTAGAACTACTTAGTTTCTAATCTGGATCACCCTTTCTGCCACTATTGAGATTATTGACAAAATTTAGAACAAGTGCCTTGCTGTCACTGAGACTGCACAGTAGAGCATACATCCCATCACTCCTGAACCCGGGTTATTGAGAATATGGCCTGCCACTACTGAGCCTGTCCCTAAAACATGCCTGTTGGAAGTACACATACACTTTTGGTATATTACACTCTGGATACTGCATCCCTGCACTACTGAAATTGCCTTCCAGAACAAGAGTTCATTGCCTGCTGAATTTTCACTCTAAACAATAAAAATCACAATAATTAGCTTGTTGCTTTATAGGTAAGTCAGGCCACTACTCAACCTGCGCTGTAGTTCAGGTGTGCCTAAACAATTACTGAACTTGCACTCTGATGTTTGTTTATTTCTGGACACACCTGAGCCAGCACTCTTATAGACATAGTGAGTTTGAACACTGGAGGACATGGTACACCTCTACTGAGCATGAGTTCAAGGGCAGGCATCCGGGCTCTGCAGAGAACATGCTCTAGTTTCACACATTCCACAGTAACTGAACTTGCAATTGAGAGTACAGCTCTCATGACTACAGAGTGCACACATTTTATCATGGGTTTTGCACTACTGCGGTTTACTCAGGAACATATCTCCCATCATGACTGTGTGTGCCTTCAAGAGCCAATGTTCTGACACTACAGAGACTATGCTGTAGAGTAAGAATGCCTGAGCTACACACCTGCACACTGAATCATGCATCCCGGCAGTATCAATCCTAGTACTATAGCACACCTGTGACTTCTGAGTCCTTACACTAAGCAGGCATGGCACAGCTAGTGAGCATGTGGCCTAGAGCATGTGTGTGGCCAATACTAATTTTGCACTCTGAAGCATGTGTCTTGCCACTTGTAAGCGGTTCAGCTACTGATTTTGCACCCTGTTACACTATTTAATCACTGCTGAGCCTGCCTTATAGACCATGAGTTCCACTACTACTAATCTTGCCCCATGGCCTGTGAGCTTAAAGTAGTGATCCCACACTCTGCAGCTGAAATTTGCCAATGACTTGGCTTGCCCGCTGTTGCATATTTCCCCAAACTCTTCTTCCTGTACTCTAGAGCATGTGTCCCAACTACTGAATTTGCACTCTGGAGGACCTATTCCAGGAAAGTGGAGGTTGCATTATAAAACACATATCCTACCCACGAGTGAACCGTCATTCTAGATCAACTGTGTCACCACTAGTGACTTTGAATTCTGAAGCATTAAAGTCACTTCCCTGAAGTATTGCTCTAGAAGGTGTGTGCAACCATCACTCCAGTGGCATTTTATACCAGCCATTATGCTGCTAGCCATCCAGCACTCTAGACTGTATAAGTTGTGAGTAGTGTACCTGTGTTCCACAGCTACATCTATGGATGATCTTCCACAACTAGAGACTTGGTGTATACTTCATATTTCCTGCCTCAATTGATCATGTGTCACAACACACATATGCTTGCACTGTTGAGGACTTATCTTCCCACTACTGAGCTTGTGTGGCAGAACAGGCATATCACATTTTCTCAGTTTGATCTCTGGATATGCATCCAAAAATAAAAACCCAGCGTTCAAGAGAATATGTCCCTCACTTACTGAGTGTGCACTCTTAAGCAAGTGTACTGCAACTCCTGAGACAACACTCTGAAGCACATGTAATGCAGGCATGCTTCATCTGTTGAACTTAGCTCTTCAGCATGCATCTCAACATTGAAGCACACTTTAGACACACCCCTGGTAATACAGAACCATGATCTAGAGCAAGTATGGTTCGAATACTGAATCTTTGCTTTAGAGAACTTGTTCTTTGTCTCCTGAGATTGTACTTTTGAGGATTCTCCCCACCAGTACTAAGACTGTATTCTAGAGCGGACATGACACAAATAGTAGGATGGCTCTTTGCAGCCTGCATACATCACTACTGTGTCTGAGCTCTAGCATAGAAGTACTGAAACTACTTAGCTTGCAATCTGGAGCATACATTCTGCCACTAGTGTGCTTGCATTTTAGAACAGGCTGTCTGAAGCTATCCCATTGGCAATGGCAACATGCTTCCAGCAACTACTGAATGAATACTAGAGCACAGTTCCTACCATTACTGAGCATGTACTCTACCACAAGATGACTAAAACGTCTCAGTTGCATTGTGGAGCATACCTCTTTCCACAACTGAACTTGCATTCTACAGCAAATGTTACACAACGACTGATCTTGTGCTCTAGAATTGGCACACCATAAATAATTTTCGTAATATTTGAACCATGTGTCTGGCCAATAGTAAATCAATGCTTTAGATCAGCTGTGCTAAAATCACTGAGCTTGCCCTCAGGTGTATGTCTGAACTCACATTTTATAGTACACCTACTGCCACTGTGGATTCTGTGCTCTAAAACTATCTTGAGATGAGAGAACAAGATGGTGGAGCTGTAGGTAGATGTGGAATACATCTCTCTGTGGATACATCAGGCATACACCTTCAGACACAGACAAGTAATCAAAACATCAGCTGAAAGCAGACAGGAGTGCCTGACCAGTGGAAAAGAATATATAGAACCACGCAAAACTCAGTAGGATGAAAGAACTGGGAGGAAAATCATGAGTCTTATTAGGACTGAATCAGCCCTGAGTGGGTGAAGGAGGGGTCTAATCCCATATTGGGGGGCTTGTCTGAATCAT
The DNA here is from genome assembly GCF_002263795.3 of Bos taurus. Lineage (NCBI taxonomy): Eukaryota > Metazoa > Chordata > Mammalia > Artiodactyla > Bovidae > Bos > Bos taurus. Next base: position 29,664,926 of record NC_082638.1, read on the forward strand.
AGAATAAACATTTAAAGCTGAGAGTGAAACAACTGATCTGTGGATAACTAGATGTAATGAGAATCAGTGAGTCCTTGCTACAGCTGTACATACCCCAGCCAAGGATATGTGTCCCCTGAAAGGCACAGTGGCTGGGAGCTGGAATTGAGGGATTCTGGAGCGATTCCTGGGCGAAGGCTGCTGTTTACTGTGGCGAGATGGAGAGAGGGGCTGTGAGGGAGGAAACTGTGCTAGGATACGCCTTTGGAGGAAAGCCAGGCAGCCAAGGAAGCAAGGCGATATCACTGAGTCACATGTATGGGGGTGGAGCAATCACCATAGCCTCTCTCTCTCCACATGATAGCATCAGCAGTTACTACAATAGTGAGGCTGACCCATCAAATGCTGAACACACTGAAATACAGAGCAGGACACCACCCAGGTGCTCCTTTAAGTGCCTGATGCACAAAACTAGAGTCGAACCCTACTCACGATGCTTCTTTAAGTGCCTGATGCACTGATCTACAGAGTAGGACCCCAGTCAGGGAGGTATCTCTATGTGCTGACACATTGAACAACAGGGAAGGATTCCAGGCAACGAAGCCTTCTAAGTGCCTCAATGGGTGGAACTAGGGAGAAAGACTGGCAAAAGAGGCCTTCTGATCGCCAGCTACAAGAAGCTCAAAAAAAGACTCTGATAGGGTCATAACTCCTGTGGTCTAGTCAGTTCTGTGTCCCTGAACCCTGTACACTTGGCACCACCAGGGTCCTTGAAAGTCAAGCACCTGCTCCACTTTCACAATTAACTCTCACTGGAGAAAAGCTGCCACAGGTGAAAACAAAACAAACAAAAAAAATCTTGCAACATTTTGCACTCGTTTGCTTCAGTCCTGTCTAACACTTTGTGGGACACATTTCACCACTACAGAGAACAAGCTCTAAAATACATATACTGGAACAACTGACCTTTTCCAGTCTTGTTGCCACTGCTGAATTTTCCAAATTTGCTGGCACATTGAATTCAGCACTTTCACAGAACTATCTTTTAGGATTTGAAATAGCTCAACTGGGGTTCCATATCTCCACTAGCTTTGTTTGTATTGATGCTTCCTAAGGCTGACTTGACTTCATGTTTCAGGATGTCTGGCTCTAGGTGAGTGATCACATCATCATGATTATCTGGATCACGAAGATTTTTTCTGTATAGTTCTTCAATCTTTTCTGTATAGATTCTCGCTACCTCTTCTTAATATCTTCTGCTTCTTTTAGGTCCATACAATTTCTGTCCTTTATTGTGTCCATCTTGGCATGAAATATTCCCTTGGTATCACTAATTTCCTTGAAGAGATCGCTAGTCTTTCCCAACTATTGTTTTCCTCTATTTCTTTGCATTGATCACTGAGGAAGGCTTTTTTATCTCTCCTTGCTATTCTTTGGTAATCTGCAGTCATATGGGTATATCTTCCCTTTTCCACTTTGCCTTTTGCTTCTCTTCTTTACTTAACTATTTGTAAGGCCTCCTCAGACAACCATTTCGCCTTTTGGCATTACTTTTCTTGGGGATGTTCTTGGTCACTGCCTCCTGTACAATTTCATGAACCTCCATCTGTAGTTCTTCAGGCACTCTATCAAATCTATTCCCTTAAATCTTTTGTCACGTCCACTGTATAATCATAAGGGATCTGATTTAGGTCATACCTGAATCATAAGTAGAGAGTGAAAAAGTTTGCTTAAAGCTCAACATTCAGGAAAAAAAAAAAAAAAAGATCATGGCCTCCAGTCCCATCACTTCATGGGAAATAGATGGGGAAACTATGGAAACAGTGTCAGACTTTATTGGGGGGGGGGGGGCTCCAAAATCACTGCAGAGGGTGATTGCAGCCATGAAATTAAAAGATGCTTACTCCTTGGAAGGAAAGTTATGACCAAACTTGATAGCATATTCAAAAGCAGAGATATTACTTTTCCAACAAAGGTCCATCTAGTCAAGGCTATGCTTTTTCCAGTAGTCATGTATGGATGTGAGACTTGGACTGTGAAGAAGGCTGAGCACCAAAGAATGGATGCTTTTGAACTCTGGTGTTGGAGAAGACTCTTGAAAATCCCTTGGACTACAAGGAGATCCAACCAATCCATTCTGAGTGAGATCAGCCCTGGGATTTCTTTGGAGGGAATGATGCTGAAGCTGAAACTCCAGTACTTTGGCCACCTCATGTGAAGAGCTGACTCATTGGAAAAGACTCTGATGCTGGGAGGGATTGGGGGCAGGAGGAGAAGGGGACGACAGATGATGAGATGGCTGAATGGCATCACTGACTCGATAGACATAAGTCTGAGTGAACTCCGGGAGTTTGTGATGGACAGGAAGGCCTGGCATACTGCGATTCATGGGGTCACAAAGAGTCGGACACAACTAAGCGACTGAACTGAACTGAATCATCTAGTGGTCTTCTCTACTTTCTTCAATTTAAGTCTAAGTCTATAACATTAGTCACACAAATACTGAGCTTCCACTCTGAACCTGCCTTCTTACAAGTATTTCCCAACATTTTAGAGCACTTTTGCTGCACCTATTTATCTTCACTCTGAAACACATATACCGTCACTCCTGAAATGACACTCAAGTGCATGCATTTAACTCCTACTGAACCTCTGTTCCAGAGTAGGCATGCCGATCTACTAAGCTTGCATTCTGCCACATGCATCTTCCACTACTTAGACTATGATACTGAGGTCATGCTGCAAAAACATAGTTGCAATCTCAAGCTTATCTTCTTTGACTTTCAGCCTCTATACCAGCACACATAGTCTGCCCCTCCTATGTCCACTTTCTTTCTTTCTTTATTGTTTTGTTTTTTGGTTTATGCAACTTTAATGAAGAAAAATAAATCAATTACTAGCAGAGCTATTAGTTGGTCACTCATCCATTGACAACTTGCATCATTTATTCAGTGCTATATTAAACAGTGTATTGGAAGATAGATTAACTAATAGCTCCAAGCCTCCTAACGATTTAAATGAAAATTACAAAATGTTTTGAGACCCTATTTTGGAATACAAAGGGTGTTTGACTTCCAATTTCCATTCTCTGTAGAACAAGAACAGGTCATTCCTTTATTGACATGCATAAAATACATCACATTTTCTGTTCTGCTGATGCTATAAATTCAATACCAATTCTCCAGCCATATCAGTTATGAGCATAAAGTATATCATGTAACCTCAAATCTCTAACAGTGGAAGGCTTAAACAAGAATGGATGCTGTTAGCATAATGCTGCTTCCTTTGATGTGACAACTCAGCATCCATCTCCCTCCCTCTCAGATGATTCTTCAGCATGTTAGAGCAGTGAGGAATGGTTTTAGTCTCATAAGCAAGTTAGAGTGAAGACATTGGCCACATAATACACATGCTCCATTTTTTTTTTTTAATTTTGAATCTTGGGCAACTGTTCTCTTGTAACTACTTTACAGTTTCTAAAAGCAGTTATTGTCCAAAGCTGGAAGAACTTAAGTCTTCTCAGATGAGCATGTGAATGAATGGAGGGAGGTAAACAAAAAATAAAATTAAAAAAGATGAGGTCTGATAGGGGAGCAGCCAGATAAGAAAATAAAACAAACAAACAAACAGTAATTTAAAGTTTATTCCAGCTATAATGCAGGTTAGTCTGACTTTAAGCATCACATGGCATACTTCTGAGTCCATTCCCGAGATACTCTGTTGTACTTATCTCTGTCTGTTTTATACATCCATGCAATCTCTGGCACTAGGGGGTCATCTGGGTTTGGATCACATAGCAGTGAACAAATGGATAAAAGAACTTTAGAAATAATTAAAGCAGGAGACCACTGTGATCTTAGAATATCAAGACAAATGCTGCCATTACTGTTAATATTTGGATGATAAATTCCTGTTGTAAATGCAACCTTAGGTAGTTTGAAGGGGTAGTCTGTAGGAAAATGAATTGTCAAAAAGAATACACCGCCTTGATAAGGGCTGTCATTAGGTCCCATAATTGTGGCTTGCCAATGAAACATATCATCCCCAACTGGACCTGCAGAACATTGTGCTGGAGGGTCACGGGCCAAATCACTAAGTTCCTTATTAATCCATTTCAGCGCCAGAGTCTGTGCTTTTCATCTGGCTCCTCATTTTCTCGGTGTGTGCTTGAAGGTCCCGCCAAACTCTTGATTATCCCGGTGGCTGGGAAGGATTGACTCTTCGTCTCACACCAGCTCTGCCATACACAGGCGCCTTCTTATTAAACAGATTGGAGGTTGGACGTGGAGGGCGGGGGCCGGAGGCGGGTCATGGGCTGGGGGGAAGGGCCCTAAGTCCACTTTCTTTTTTTTTTAATTTTATTTTATTTTTAAACTTTACATAATTGTATTAGTTTTGCCAAATATCAAAATGAATCCACTACGGGTATACATGTGTTCCCCATCCTGAACCCTCCTCCCTCCTCCCTCCCCATACCATCCCTCTGGGTCGTCCCAGTGCACTAGCCACAAACATCCAGTATCGTGCATCGAACCTGGACTGGCATCTCATTTCTTACAGGATATTTTACATGTTTCAATGCCATTCTCCCAAATCTTCCCACCCTCTCCCTCTCCCACAAAGTCCATAAGACTCTTCTATACATCAGTGTCTCTTTTGCTGTCTCGTACACAGGGTTATTGTTATCATCTTTCTAAATTCCATATATATGCATTAGTATACTGTATTGGTGTTTTTCCTTCTGGCTTACTTCACTCTGTATAATAGGCTCCAGTTTCATCCACCTCATTAGAACTGATTGAAATTTATTCTTTCTAATGGCTGAGTAATACTCCATTGTGTATATGTACCACAGCTTTCTTATCCATTCATCTGCTGATGGACACCTAGGTTGCTTCCATGTCCTGGCTATTATAAACAGCGCTGCCCCAATGTTCATCACAGCACTTTCTTGAGTAGGTATAAAACAACTGTTGAGGTTGTATTCTGGATCATGTCCATGCTATTTCTAAATGCATTTTTTTTTAATTTCTTCTAATTTCTTTTTACAAAAATGATTTATAATTGGAATAGAATTACTATGTATTACTGTGATGGTTTTTGACATATAGATCAACATGAACCAGCCACATGAAAATATGTATCTCCCTATCCTGAACACAACTCAAACCTTCCTTATTACCCCATGATTCTGGGTTCTTCCACAGCACAAGAGTTGGGTGCATCTTTCATATGCTGAACTTGCACTGATCATCTCTTTTATATATGGAAATATACCTGTTTCAATGCTATGTTCTCAAATCATCCCAGTCTAAGAGTCTGTTATTTATATGTGGGTCTTCTTTACTAGCCTCCACGTGGGTAGGGTTATTGTTACTGTCTTCCTAAATCCAATTTATATGCATTAATGTGCAATATTTGCCTCTCTCTAACTTTTTTCACTCTGAATAATAGGCTGTAGGTTGAACTGCCTCATTAAAAGTGACACAAATATATGCCTTTCTGTAGCTGAGTAATATTTCGTTTGTATATATACCACAACTTCCTTATATATTCATCTGCTGATGTGCATCTAGATTACTTCCATGTCATAGCTATTGTAAAGGCAATTTCAATAAACATTGGGGTACATGTGTTATGTTCCATCCTAATTCCCTCTGGATATATGCAAAGAAGTGGGGTTTCTGGGTCATATGACAGGTCTAGTCCAAGTTTCTCAAGGAATCTCCAAACTGTTCTGAATACAGGTTGTACCAGTTTGTGTTACGGGCAACAGTGTGTTAGGGTTAACTTTTCTCCACAGCCTTTCCAGGATTTCTTGCTTGTAGAATTTCTGGTGATGGCCACTCTGAACAGTGTGAGATGACTGCTCATTACAATTTTAATTTTCATTTATCTAATGATGAATGATGTTAAGCATATTTCATGTGTTTATTAGACATCCATATGTCTTCTTTAAAGAAATGTCTATTTAAAGCTATTGGCCCCTTTTAATGATGCTGTGAAAGTGCTGCGCTCAATATGGCAGCATATTTGGAAAACTCAGCAGTGGCCAAAGGACTCGAAAAGGTCAGTTTTCATTCCAATCCCAAAGAAAGGCAATGCCGAAGAATTCTCACATCACCATGCAATTGCACTCATCTCACATGCTAGTAAAGAAATGCTCAAAATTCTCCAAGCCAGGCTTCAGCAATATGTGAATTGTGAACTTCCAGATGTTCAAGCTGGTTTTACAAAAGGCAGAGGAACCAGAGATCAAGTTGCCAACATCTGCTGGATCATTGAAAAAGCAAGAGAGTTCCAGAAATTCATCTGTTTCTGCTTTATTGTCTATGTGGAAGCCTTTGAGTGTGTGGATCACAATAAACTGTGGAAAATTCTGAAAGAGATGGGAATACCAGACCACCTGACCTGACTCTTGAGAAACCTATATGCAGGTCAGGAAGCAACAGTTAGAACTGTACATGGAACACATACTGGTTCCAAATAGGAAAAGGAGTATGTCTAGGCTGTATATTGTCACCCTGCTTGTTTAACTTATATGCAGAGTACATCATGAGAAACACAGGGCTGGAGGAAGCACAAGGTGGAATCAAGATTGCCAAGAGAAATATCAATAACCTCAGATATGCAGATGATACCATCCTTCTGGCAGAAAGTGAAGAGGAACTAAAATGACTCTTGATCAAAGTGAAAGAGGAGAGTGAAAAAGTTGGCTTCAAGCTCAACATTCAGAAAATGAAAATCATGGCAACTGGTCCCATCATGTCATGGGAAATAGATGGGGAAACAGTGTCAAACTTTATTTTTGGGGGCTCCAAAATCACTGCAGTTGGTGTCTGCAGCCATGAAATTAAAAGACACTCCTTGGAAGGAACGTTGTGACCCACCTTGATAGCATATTCAAAAGCAGAGACATTACTTTGCCAACAATGGTCCATCTAGTCCGGGCTATGGTTTTTCCTGTAGTCATGTATGGATGTGAGAGTAGGACTGTGAAGAAAGCTGAGCATGGAAGAATTGATGCTTTTGAACTGTAGTGCTGGAAAAGACTCTTGATGTAAGAGATCCATCCAGTCCATCCTACAGGAGTTTAGTCCTGGGTGTTCCTTGGAAGGAATGATGCTAAAGCTGAAACTCCAGTACTTTGGCCACCTCCTGTGACGATTTGACTCACTGGTAAAGACTCTGATGCTGGGAGGGATTGAGGTCAGGAGGAGAAGAGGACGAGAGAGGATGAGATGGTGGTTGGCATCACCAAGTCGATGGACGTGAGTTTGTTGAACTCCAGGAGTTGGAGATGGATAGGGAGGCCTGTCGTGCTGCAATTCATGGGGTCGCAAAGAGTCGGACATGACTGAACAACTGAACTGAACTGAACTGAAGCAACTGACAAAGAATTAATGTCAAAAATATACAAGCAACTCCTGAAGCTCAATTCCAGGAAAATAAACGACTCAATGAAAAAATTGGCCAAAGAACTAAACAGACATTTCTTCAAAGAAGACATACAGATAGCTAACAAACACATGAAAAGATGCTCAACATCACTCATTATCAGAGAAATGAAAATCAAAACCACAATGAGGTACCTTTTCATGCCAGTCAGATTGGTTGTGCTCCAAAAGTCTACAAGCAATAAATGCTGGATAAGGTGTGGAGAAGAAGGAACCCTCTTACACTGTTGGTGGGAATGCAAACTAGTACAGCCACTATGGAGAACACTGTTTAGATTCTTTAAAACAAAAACAAAAACAAAAAAAAAAAACAACCTTCAAATAGAACTGCCATAAGACCCAACAATCCCACTGCTGTGCATACACACCAAGGAAACCAGAATTGAAAGAGACATGTGTACCCCGATGTTCATCACAGCACTGTTTCTAATAGCCAGGACATGGAAGCAACCTAGATGTCCATTAGTGGATGAATGGATAAGAAAGCTGTGGGATATATACATAATGGAGTATTACTCAGCCATTAAAAGGAATACATTTCAGTCAGTTCTAATGGGGTGGATGAAACTGGAGCCTATTATACAGAATGAAGTTAGCCAGAAAGAAAAACACCAATAGAATAAACTAACACATATATGTGGAATTTAGAAAGATGATAACGATAACCATGTATGCGAGAATGCAAAAAAGACACAGATGTATAAAACAGTCTTTTGAGCTCTGGGAGATGGCTAGGGTGGTATGATTTGGGAGAATGGCACTGACACATGTATAATAACATAGGTCACCAAACTGGCAGTCCAGGTTCAATGCATGATACAGGATGCTTGGGGCTGGTGCACTGGGATAACCAGGAGGGATGATATGAGGAGGGAGGTGGCACACATGTATACCTGTGGCAGATTCATATTTATGTATGGCAAAACCAGTACAATATTGTAAAGCAATTAGACTCCAATTAAAATACATATATTTATATTGAAAATAAATAAAATAAAATTGTGTCCAATGTGAGGAGAGCAACAGCGTTCTTTGAACAATATATCTAAGTAAATGAGAGTTGTGATTTTATGCGTTCAAGGTGTCCCCATAAGTATGAGCCCTACCTCTTATTACAGAAAGAATTGTGGAAGATGAGCGAGATTAAAGGAGAGCTTTTCAGCAACAGGATCTGAATTGTTCAGCCAGAAAATTATTAAGTAATGTAAGGCTTCCCAAACAGTTTATTTAAGATCTTGGGAGCAAGCAATGAGTTTGGCCACCTAAATAGTGTTGCATAAAATTATATTTTGACATATATACACCTGTGTGTATGAGTGTGTGTATAAAAAAGGTGCAATGGCTTTTAACTCCTGTTAGATTTAATAGAAATGGAAAAAAATTAAAACCCAAATGAAGAATGATTAAAAAGTCGACTCGGTTGTTGAATATATGTAAGCAGAAATACTTCAAAATATGTTTTCTTGGCTGAATGTAAAATATGAGGACTCTTTTATATCACTCACCTCTCTGCTTTTAATAAAGATCTACCAATTTTCAAATTTTTGTCCAGTTTTGACAAAAATAGACAGATATAGACTTATATATACATATATATCATATATAAAATATAGAAGTATATTTTCATAAGAGAAAATATTGATGCCAAGCTTAGATTTCAGAATTATTTCCAACTCCAGGCTCCATCTCAACAGGAAATAGCCAAAGTTGTTGCTGATTGAAACACTCCAAGAGCTGGAAAACCTGAAAAAGAAATCGAACCTGCAACTGAGATTTTCTGTCACATTTATGATTGAGTTCTAAGTCCAACACTTTATTTCCTTTCGTGTTCTAAGCAGTCCCTTCTGAAGACTGAAAAGTATGAAAACCGAGAGAAAGAGGTAGGAGATTGTAGACCTCCTGGTGTTCAATTTCACACCAGTCAGAATGGGTGCGATCCAAAAGTCCACAAGCAATCAATGTTGGAGAGGATGTGGAGAAAAGGGAACCCTCTTACACTGTTGCTGGGAATGCAAAGTAGTACAGCCACTATGGAGAACAGTGGAGATTCCTTAAAAAACTGGAAATAGAACTGCCTTATAATCCAGCAATCCCACTGCTGGGCATACACACTGAGAAAACCAGAATTGAAAGAGACACGTGTACCCCAATGTTCATCGCAGCACTGTTTCTAGTAGCCAGGACATGGAAGCAACCTAGATGTCCATCAGCAGATGAATGAATGAGAAAGCTGTGGTGCATATATACAATGGAGTGTTACTCAGCCATTAAAAAGAATAAATTTCAATCAGTTCTAATGAGGTGGATGAAACTGGAACCTATTATACAGAGTGAAGTAAGCCAGAAAGAAAAACACCAATACAGTATACTAACACATATATATGGAATTTAAAAGATGGTAACAATAACTCTGTATATGAGACAGCAAAAGAGACACTGATGTATAGAACAGTCTTTTGGACTCTTGGGAGAGGTAGAGGGTGAGATGATTTGGTAGAATGACATTGAAGCATGTATAATATCATGTATGAACGAGTCACCAGTTCAGGTTCGATGCACGATACTGGATGTTTGGGGCTGGTGTGCTGGGACGACCCAGAGGGATGGTATGGGGAGGGAGGAGGGAGGAGGTTTCAGGATGGGGAACACATGTATACCTGTGGCGGATTCATGTTGATGTATGGCAAAACCAGGACAATATTGTAAAGTTAAAAAATCAAATAAAAAATAATAAAATAAAATACACACAAAACAATAAAAAAAAGTAATTTTAAACAGTGAGGCTAGAAAAGACAGAATCTAAGGATAATAATCAAGTGATAGAGAATAATAATGATTTAGCCATTAGTCAAATTCAAGGGTCTTTAGTTCCTCCTCAAGGGCCATCAATAACATCCTGAGCATTATCCTATGAACAGTTTTAGAGATGCCAAAGCCCCAGCCAGGCTGAAAGTTAAGTACAGAGACCACAGAGTAGTTGAAACCAGACAGTTAAAAGATTTTATTGCAGAGGCCAGTAGACCAATTTTGCTTGGGTAACAGTACTGAATATGAAAAATGTGTGTATAGAAGGGTGATAAATCACTTGTATTTCAGAAACCAAGTAGATTTATTGATGTGATTTTTCTGTGTAAAAATTCTTTAGGAATGAGATTTTGCATGCTTCATGGTTTTGGTTACTATTTCTGTAAGCAGGCTGTATTTTTAAGTTGATGCTGAAGTAAAGCCTAGCTGAACATCACCTTTCAATGGCTAGGAGACGAGTGATTTTGTGATGTCACAGCTACCCTTTGATTGCTAGGAGACAAGTGATTTTGTGATGTCACAGCCTTTTGACTTTGAGGACCTCTGCGATGGTCTAGAGAGTTTCTCTCTGTTGGCCAGCCAAGCAATTTTTGAAGTAGTGGTCAGTAAAATCAGACAAATGAGAAAAGGATCTGAAGAAAGATTTCTCTGAGATGGCACATATACCTTCAGAAATTCAAGATGGGCCTCCTAAGGATGAATCAACTGATTCAGAAACCTCCATTAGATCTTTGTATGATTATACACTTACTAGGGACTCAGTTTTGAGATCTATGATTGAAGAATATGCTTTTCAGGCTTTGTCTGAGGATCTTGTGATAAAAAGGCCATGCTACAAATATTCTGTATCTGAAACAGATGAGATGACTAATTTTCTTTCACTCACCTTTCCACAAAAACTTTGGAATATAGTTGAAAGTGATCAGTTTGAATCTATTTGGTGGGATGAGAGAGGCACATGTATAGTGATCGACGAAGAACTCTTTAAGAAAGAAGTCTTGGAAAGAAAGGCACCTTTCAGAATATTTGAAACCAAGAGTATGAAGAGTTTAATTCGACAGCTTAACCTTTATGGATTTAGTAAAAAGCGACAAACTTTTCAAAGATCTGCTTCACTACCTGTCTTTCTGGAAGAAGAAAACAACATCTCTCTTTTGAGTAAGGTATTCCAACATTTTCACTTATTGGCAATATGTAAGATGAAATCATGTGACCTAGAAAGCACATTTACATATGTAGCTAAAACCGAATTTAAACTTGAGCTAACAAATCGTTAAAAAGTTTTATTTTTTGAAGTTGAGAACAGCTGGATATGTTAAAATATTGGATGTTTGACAAACTTTCCTAGCACTGTGAAACCAGATATAAGTCCTGAAGCAACTTAAAGTGGTATTTACTGTATATATAAAATATATTTTTCATTGAGGATCGTATTCTTTCTAACATGTTACCTGTTAAACTATTAATGGAGGTGTTTTATTTGATGCTATTTAGTTGGTTTCATTAAAGGAATACATTTTTATAACTTAGCTTTGCTTGTCAGTTTTACCTTGGTTTATAAAGAAACTAAATAATGTAATCCTTTGATTTTAGTTACAGACCTACTATAATCCAAATTTCAAAAGAGGTCATCCTCAACTTTTATTAAGAGTGCAAAGAAGAGTTGGGATTAATAATGTGTCTCAAATATCTTCATTAGTGCAAGATAACAAGAAGCATGTTAAAGCAAGTGTCAACGAAGATGATCGTAACTCTGAATTTATTCCAGAAATTAGTAGAGAGAGCGCATTTTCAGCCTCCACAAGTTTACCTGTGCCTTTCATACAAAAGCCTCATACCATCCAGATTGTCACTAATACAAATGCCCTATCTCCATGTGACTTACCTAACCACCCATCACCAATATCGGTTAGACAAACAGAACAGATTTTGGTAAATCAACCTGCTGTTTTAAAAAAGTTGAGCATTTTTAATTGGCATTCACATAGCAGCTACACTCAAGTAAATGGCCCCATTGAGGACTTTGCTACTACAACTACATCTACTTCTCAGAACCACATTGTATCCCCATTACAGAGCACTTATTCTGGACTGATGGTGGAGCCTTCTAAATTTCCAGTCAGGCATAGCGATATGTCAGGCCATGACAATCCTTTTCCTAACCTGCAAGAGACAGGCAACTCGTGGTTCTCAGTGCCAACAAGCACTTACACATCTGCTTCCTCTCTTTCAAGTCAACTCATCAACAATCACCATTATATGGAAACCATGCTAATTAAAACTGACCTACCAAATACGTGTCAGATTATGGAGCCTAAGGAAGATTGAACGTTACTTTGGGAGATGTCAACAAATACCTACCATTCCTGTATTTGAACATTAAATTTACATGTTCATCTTCATAGTTTCATTTTCAATTTTTAAACAAAGAAGAGAAAATGAGGCTTTAGTTCATTGGTTTACTATTTTACTGCATGGTATTCCAAACTCTTCAGTTCAAGAAAGCATTCGTTATGCATCCTAGGTAAATGACACCTGATATAATATTTGTAAGCAAGAAAATGAGAAGCAAGGGAAAAGAGGTAATAGATGTAAAGTGATTTCTGAAATCATCCCTGCTGAAATGAAGGGGTGTCTAAATTAGGATGGTATGGGTGAAGAAAGAGATGCAAATAAAATTAGATAAATAAAAATACACAGTATGATCTTCAGCACATTCACATATTATATTCTATTAGTTACTGGTAGAGTCTTAAAGATTAGACAGCAGATTGTTTTCATTATAGAAATTAATTTTGTCCCTGAAAATATAGATATTGTAGTACATCCAAAATCATGATCACAATTATACCATCACTGTGATAGAAAAGATAGCATGATATAATCAGTGACTGGCCCATGGTCAGCACACGTTATGTACTTTACAAGTGGTATTCTATAGGGTCATTTTTGCGCTGCTGTCCTTAAGGTACGTCTTCATTTCCTGACACCAAGATTCCACCCTATAATTTCAAATGCATGTTTAGATGTTGCTTATCTGTCCCCGTAGAGACAGAATAAATTCCTGGTCATTACTGCAGCACATCAGCATGGTTACAAAGTTCTTGGAAGACATGATATCTGTTTTCCTTAGTCATTTCATTATCTTTCTCTTCTGAAGCTACAATCTCAAATTATTTTCAGTCATGCTAAGCCCTCGGAGAGGGCAATGACACCACGCTCCAGTACTCTTGCCTGGAAAATCCTATGGTCAGAGGAGCCAGGTAGGCTGCAGTCCATGGGGTCGCTAAGAGTTGGATACGACTCAGCGACTTCACTTTCACTTTTCACTTTCATGCATTGGAGAAGAAAATGGCAACGCACTCCAGTGTTCTTGCCTGGAGAATCCCAGGGATGTGGGGGCCTGTTGGGCTGCCGTCTATGGGGTCGCCTAGAGTCAAACACAACTGAAGTGACTTACCTAACCTACCTTACCTTATGCTAAGCCCCTTCTAACAACTTTGTCTCAACTATTTCTTGCGGTTGGAAGGAACTACTGTTTGCCCTTCTATGAAGGAGAGTACAGATATCTTCAATGTGTTTTGGGTCTACCCTCTTTATGTATCTTTCACAACAGCTGAAACATAGAGCCTGAAAATGACACATTTTAAGTGCTTACTGAATTATCAATAAAGAAATGTAATAACCAATCAAATGCTCTACACATTACTCAACAACATTCTATAACCTGCACTACTATCATAATTCACCTTTCCTATTGACTGAGAAAATTTTCCAAGTTGATAAATATTTATTTTATTTACATGGATGTAAGAATTCTCAGGAGGCATGTATTCCGATGTTTGGAAGAATATTCCACGTTTTGATGTGACTTTTTGTGTGTGTGTCGTTTTGTTGTGTCAGTCAAAGTCTTTGGCATAGTCAAATAAGAGTAGCTGCTTTCCTGGAGTTCTCTTGCCTTTTGGAGGACCCAACGGGTGTTGACAATTGAATCTCGGGTTCCTCTGCCCTTTATAAATCCAGCTTGAACATCTGGGAGCTCATGGTTCACATTCTGTTGAAGCCTGGCTTGGGGAATTCTGAGCAGTTCTGGGCAAGTGTGTCAGACATGTGCAATTAAGTGGTAGTTTGGACATTCTTTGGCTTGCCTTTCTTTGTGGTTGGAATGAAAACTGACCATTTCCAGTCCTCTGGCCACTGCTGAGTCTCCCAAATTTGCTGGCATATGGAGGGCAGCACATTCATATCATCATCTTTTAGAATTTGAAATATCTCAACTGAATTCCATCACCTCCACAAGCTTTGTTTGTCGTTATGCTTCCTAAGTCCCACTAGACTTCACATTCCAGGACATCGGGTCCTCAGGTGAACGATCACACCATCGTGCTTAACTGGGTCATGAAGATCTTTTGTGCACATTACATCCATGTATTCTTCCCACCTCTTCTTAATAGTTTCTGTTTTGGCTACATCCATACCATTTCTGTCCTCTATTGTGCCCATGATTGCATGACATTTTCCCTTGGTATCTGTGATTTTCTTGAAGAGATCAGTAGACTTTCCAGTTCTATTGATTTGCTTTATTTATTGACATTGATAACTGAGGGTGGTTTTACCTCTCCTTGCAATTCTTTGGGGATCTTCATCCAAATGTGTAAAATTTTCTTTTCTTTTCTTTTTATGTGCTATCCAGATTTATTATTATATAAATACAGATTGAGAGGAAGCAGTTAACATTTATTTTCTATTTGAACACATGTTCCAAATTGATTAAAACAATGAATCAAAATATTTTGCATTTTAAAATAAAATAAAAACATTTATAGGTGTTGCAAAATTGTCCTTTAACACGGCTGGCAGGAAGAATGATGAAAACATTCCAGAAATAGTGTCAATAGTTACACAACACTGTGAATGTTCATTTTTCCCTCTAAGGTTTGCTTTATTTTATTTTATTTTTTAATTTTACAATATCATATTAGTTTTGCCATATATCAAAATGAATCTTCCACAGGTATACATGTGTTCCCCATCCTGAAACCTCCTCCCTCCTCCATCCCCATACCATCCCTCTGGGGCATCCCAGTGCACCAGCCCCAAGCGTCCAGTATTGTGCATGGAACCTGGACTGGTGACTCATTTCATATATGATATTATACATGTTTCAATGCCATTCTCCCAAATCATCCCACCCTCTCCCTCTCCCACAGAGTCCAAAAGACAGTTATATATATCTGTGTCTCTTTTGCTGTCTCCTCTCAGTGAACTCCGGGAATTGGTGATGGACAGAGAGGCCTGCCATGCTGCAATTCATGGGGTCACAAAGAGTCGGACACTTAGTGACTGATCTGATCTGATCTGATACAGGGTTATTGTTTTCTTTTTCCCCTTTTTGTTTAGCTTCGCTCCTCTTCTCAGCTCTTTGTGAGGCCTCGTAACTTTACCATTTTTCATTTCTTTTTCATGTGGATGGTCTTGATCACTTTTTCCTATACGATATCACTAACCTCCATCCATAGGTCTTCAGGCACTCATCTGTCAGATAGAATCCCCTGCATCTATTTATCAATTCCACTGTCTAATCATAAGGGTTTTGATTTTACATGTGTAAAATATATTATTCCCTATTTCTTATAGGGAAATCTTCACCCAGATTTTTATCAAAGAAATACAGAAAACTCTATATGGTATTCAGGATATACATGAAATATAGCTGTTTGATGTTTGCGGTTTAGCTCAGATCTTAATTTCTGAATGACGGGAAATTCTCTTTCATGTGTACAAATCTGGAAAATGTTTCACATGTGAACAATTGAGAATTCATATTTCATATGAGAACATTTCTCCCCAGATTGTCAAATGGGAAATACACAGAATTCCGAATCTCATATCAGAATACCTTCCAAACATTCTTGATGAAAAGATAGAGAATTTCAGAGCCCAAGCATGAAAATCTGTGGGAAAATTCTATATTTCTTGTAGGAAAATTAACACAGGTTTTTCAAATGTGAAATAGACAGTATTCAATATTTCATGAAGGAAAGACCTCACAAATATTTTCAAATGACAAATATGAAAAAATTCATGTTTCATGTGACCATGTGTGGATATGTGAAACAGACATTTTTGTATTTCCTGTCAAAGAATCTGCATCCATATTTTCATAACTCTAATGTAAAAAAATTCCACATTTTCTGCAGAATATTTCGTGTCCGTACATTCATGTATGATGTACAGAGAATTCGTACTTTACGTTGGAAAATCTTTCTCCAGATTTGTATATGTGAATAATGGAGAATTTCATGTTTCAAACCCTGAAATCTTTATCTAGGTTTTCATATGTGAAACTGAGAATTTCATCTTTTATGTAGGACTCTCATTTCAGATGTCTATATTTGAAACAGATAATACTTTCATCAAGAGGCGCCTTAATTATTATATTTCTTCTGTCATTTTGGTGTTGTCACTGGGATAACTAAGGTTATTCATATCTCCCACATAAATTCGGTTTCTAATTTGAGATTCATCTAGATTTTTATTTTTTCATGGTGTTCTCTGCACAGAAGTTAAATAATCAGGACAACAATATATAGCTTTGACTTGTTCCTTTCCCAATTTTGAATTAGTTCATTGTCCCCTGTCCAGTTCTAACTGCTGCACCTTTACTAGCATACACGATTCCCAGGAGACATATAAGGTATTCTTGTATTCTTATCTCTAAGAATTTTACAAAATTATGTTTCGTTCTTTCTTTCTTTCTTTTTTTTGGTTTGTGTGTGATCCACAGTGTCCAAGTCATTAGCAGAGACAGTTAAGCAGATATAGATGATTGTATGCTATCTCCTTGCTTATTCTGTGATACAAACATCAATTCATGTGTACCTCTTATAATTAAATAACTAACTACACATTCCTGGTTTTTCTTTTTTTTTCAATTTTATTTTTTGGTCATTGCTGTCGTTTTCTCTCTTTTTTCAAGTAGTCAAGTACCAACTGGTAATTTCCTATGAACTTGCCATCTTATTATACAATAATTAAATTATGCCCATGGAAGTCTCACCTTTGATATCTACTGAATGGAATTGCGCTTTGAGATCTGAAGTTAGACATTTGTACGCTGGGAAAATGTCAGGAACGTTCAAAAAATAGCTAGAGATATTCAAGTGCTGCCGTTTTGAGCCCAATTTTGCTATTATATTTTATGTGGAAAGTTCTGCATTTCTTCATGCTGATGACAATTCCTCATTAAGAGAAATTTCCAAGGGGGAAAGAAAAAAGACAACACAATATGCTTGATTGCATATTGAAAGTCAAAGTAGTACCAGTTACGTGTGTACGTAAGCAATGTCCCATCAAACAGATTGATTCATGGCAACTAATGTTTCATGTTTTTCTGTCAAGGAAAAAATAATAATTGAGCTTTCCAGGAAAAACTGAGAAGTTCCAAGAAGGCAGAAATGTAGGCAGATGTGAAATGCAACTCTCTCAATAAATGGATCACAAATAATACTTCTGCAAGGACAATAGTTCTCCCACAGCATCAAATAGCAGAAGACCCTGCTCACCAGAGTGTCCCATGTGGGTTCCAGACATACCTGAGTGAAAAGGAATTAAGAAGGGATTTAGAGGGATCCTGGGAGAGGACTGCTGTTGACTATGTGGAAATGGCCTGATGGAGCAGGTACGAGTCATTGTGTAGCAGGGAATACCTTTTGATAATTCCCAAACTGCCAAAGCGACTGTACTGTGTCACACTCAGGAGGCAGAGATACCTTGGTAGCGCCTCACCTTCCCACCTGTTAACACCTACTATAAGGCAATAGAGAAAGACCAGCAGAAGTACCACTCATGCTCCTGCAAACACAGGCTAGAAAAGGATCCCATTCAGGCAAAACCTTTTCTGCCTATGGCTGCTGGCTCCTATTCATAACTAGCACCACCATGTTTCCAGAATTCCAAGCAGCTGTACCTTAACCTTCTGTGCTCATCATGGCAGACCCCAGTGCACCACAAGTGTCTCAAGTCAGACACATTTGGTGACCACATGTGAGGAAGGATGAAATTTACACCTGAGGCCCAGGGACAGAGCCATTAAGAAAGAGGATTATGAATCTTCCATCCAGTTGTGCATGCTGCAGATTAAATACACAGGATTAATGATGCAGACCCTGTGTCTACGGATTACATCCAAAGCTGAGAAGAGGTCAAAAAAAAAAAAAAAAAAATGCCCAGGCTCAGGCAGCTATAAGAACGCACAGGAATTATAGCAGTTTTGAGTCTGAGGTGCCCTTAGAGATATCCAGAATCCAGTTCTCTCCATCTTTGGAGAACTTCCCAAAGAGGTGTAATTGTCCTCTGGCCCATGTTGAGCACTAGGACACTCACAGATGAGACACAAGGAAATATGTATTATTCTTTTGATGCATTGAATTGTTGTGTTGTTTGTGCACTATTTTTCTCAGTTGTATGCTTCTTTGTTACTACACATTGATTTGATCTTGAAGATTATTTCAACTATATTTTTATTTTTTGTATAGCTATTTCTACTTTTACTTTGGTTTCCTATTTTCTGTGCCTTTAACTGCTGTTGCATCACTTCATTCTTTAACATGGGTATGCATTTCTATATTAACTGTGGTTTTCTGTTATTCTGTGGGGGCTGTCCTGCTCTTCTTGTCAGATTTGCTTTCTTTATTTTTCAGTTGGCACTCTACTCTGGTGGTGTTTTTTGCCTTGAGATTTACTTGATTGGCTCTCATTATGAATCTGTTGTCTTCTCTGTAGTGTTTATTGCTTGTGGCACCTTTTACTTATTTATTTACCATTTATCTATGTTACTTTTTTAATCTCCTCAATCTATCACTATGGTATTGTAGTTCTCTGGGCATAAGTTGGGCCTGATATTTTCTGCTGTCATCATCTGAGAGGGTAACAGGCAGGAAGGCTGGGGTCTCCAAATGAAGGATTTGGCCTGAAAGTATCAGACATTTTTATCTCTCTTAAGTAGCAGGAGGAAACAAACTAGCAATATTTTTTTTTTTCTGTCTTTATACAAATTTAAAAGGAGGTTTCTCTTAAAATGTTATATTGCCAGAATGACACCTGGTTTCATCTGAAGTTAACTATTCTCAAACCTTGAGATAACCAATGCATTTTTCTTATGGAAATGTTTGTCTTAAACTATGCTAATGTATTATGCTTTTACCCTAAACTCTGTTCTTAAGTCAGTTCCTCCTAATGGCTCAGAACCTACTTGACAAACCAGTATGTCATACTCAGATAGTATTTCCCTAATCTATGTAAATGAATCATTGTATGGTAATCTATCCTTCTTCAGGACAATCATTTTATGGCCCGGGATGAATCATCTGATGCCAAGATTATCCCAAAATGCATCTTATGTGTGAGGGGGCCTGGTACCACTCTGAGTTTTAAAACATTCCTTTCTTTCATTAACAGACTACTAGTGACTATATAATATCCAGCTGAAGACTAGCAGGAGGGTACTCTTTCTGCCCCATTCTGATGCCTATATGAGAAGTTTTCTCTATCTCATTGATATTTTAATAAAATTTTATTATACAAAGCTCTGAGTGATCCAGCCTTATCTCTGGCCCCAGATTGAATTCCTCTCCTCTGGAGGCCAAGAATCCCAGCTCTTTGCATTCCATTACAACCTTTCACACTGAGACCAGGATCATGGGACACTAGAGAATTCCTGTCTACACTGATTATTAACTGGTGACAGTCTCGTTGAAGGCCTCTTTCTTAATCTCAGATGTACGGCACCCAACTGCCTACACAACCCAGGGCTGATGCCTCACACTACACAACAAGCAAGACAGAAAAACGCAACCAATCTTCAGCAAATAGACTGCCTAATGTCAGACTAATTCTATAGACATCTACAAATGACATGAACAGATATGGTATCACCATTAGAGACGGAAGACTCAACTGCAGATTCAAGAACATAGTTGTCAGTCTCTCCAACTGCAAAGCCCACACTAGACACTCAACTAATTTTATCAACTTGGAGTGGAGACGAGGAGCAATAACTATTACGCAGAAGTTTGGGAAGAAATGATGAGGAACGCAGTAGGGAAATGTGAAGTCAGAGAAATATGTTGTAGGCAAAGGAATGTGGTAAAAACTCAAAACATAATGAAAGAAAAAGTAGGCAGGCTCCTTGAAAATAACTTGGATGTTGTGGTAGTAAAGGTGATAAAACATTCTAGAAATGGAATGGGGAAAAGACGATAAACATTTCTATAGGGACTAGAAAAATGAATAAGTAACAGACAATCAACAACACACACACAAAAAAAGACTTTGGCCTCCTATATGCTAATACACACTGTTGTACAGCAGAAGCCAACACAACACTGGAAAGAAACTATCCTCCAATTTAGAAATAAAGTTTAAAATGAAACACAAGTGTTCAAAGGCACATGAGACCAGACAAAGTTAATTGATACGTATAGCACATTTCACTGAAGCAGAGCAGAATACACATTTTTTCTAAAGTGAAAATAAAATATCTTCAAGATATATCACAAAATGGATCTCAAATCAAGCCTTGATAAATTTGAGATAGTGGTAATGGTATTAATCTTTTTTTTTTTTTTAACCACAACGTTATGATTTACATAGCAGAATTTGTAGGTGAGGACTGTGAGAAACATGAATCCATGTAGATGAATAAATACAACTGTACATGGCCAAGAGATCACTCATGAAATGTGAGAGAAAATGAAAGAAAAATCTTAGAAGAAAATAATATTTAAAACATGATTATCCAAAAGTTATGGAGCATGCTAAAGCAGTAAAAGAGTGAAGTTGATAAATTCTACACATCTCAAGTAATCAACATAACCTACAATCTAAAGCATTTAGAGAAAGAAGAAAAATCAGGCAAAATTCCCCAAAGTGAATAGAAGGGGAAAAAATGATAAAAATCAAAGCAGAAATTAAAAAAAAAGAAATGATTAAAAAAAAATAGCCAAAATCAGTATCACTAAAAAGGGTCTCTTGGAGAGGAGAAGTAAAATAGACAAATCATGATACAGACTTATCAAGACAAAGAGGACAACAAATCCATCAATTTGACATGACAAAGGATGACATTATGACTAATATAACAGAAATAACAAAGAGTCATAAGGGACTACAGCAAACAACTATAAGTCAATAAAATTTAGAATTTGAGCCATGGACAAATACTAAGAAATTCAGCTAAATTTTTTTTAGCTGAAAAAAAAAAAAAAAAAAAAACAGAAAATATGAACAGAGCAATTACAAGCACTAAGATTGAAACTGTGATGAAAAAATTTCCAGTTGGCAAACTTAAACTCCAGAAAGCTTCACAGGGAAATTTTATGAACCAGTCAGAGAACTGCTGGCACATGCACTTCTGAAACGCTTCCAAAACTCTAGAGTGGAAGGAAAACCCAAAAGTCATCTTACAAGTTCACCATCACCCTGATATCAACCCCGAGATAACACAGAAAAAGAAAGTTAGAGACTAATATCTCATAGATGAACAGAGGCAAACATCCTTACCAAAATATTAGCAAAAAATTCCACCAATACCATAAAAGGATTGGACACCATAATTAAGTGTGGGGTTTATTCAAGATTTGGAAACATTCTTCAATAGTTGCATATCAATGTATAGTCAAGGTTTAAAACCATATGATTACCTCAATAGTTGGTGAAAGTTTTTGAAATAATTCAACAAGTGTTTGTGATAGAAGCTCTTCAAAAACTGAACATAGAAAAAACGACCTCAACTTAACAAAGGCACACAGATCAAAAGTACAACAACATATCACCTCACACCATTCCAAATGGCCATCATTTAAAAAAAACACAACAACAGGGGAATGCCCTGTTGGTCCAGTGGCTAAGACACCATGATCCCTATGCAGGGGTCCCAGGTTTGATCCCTGGTCATGGAATTGAATTCCACACAGAGCAATTGAGGTTTGTGGCAATCAAATAAAGAAGTAATAAATATATGTGTGTGCATATTAATGCATTTAAGTGGAATCCAGAAAACAGATGCTGAGTAAACCATTTGGAGTGTAGGAAGAGATGCAGTCATGGAAAACAGACTTGTGGACACAGTGCAGGAAGGACATACCAAGTATGTAGTAGATAGCTATTGCTATGCAGTGCTCTAGTGGAATTGGTTTTGGAGTAGGAGAGGAGGCCCAAGTGGGAGATCGGAGGACTGCTCAAAAGGGAGGCTCACCTGTATTTACTAATAACTGATTTATTTTGCTGGGCAGCAGACACTAACACAACATTGTAAGGAAAGAAAATCAGTCTTTGTCTAATTTGTGCTAGTGACAAGTAAAGCATCACTGCATGTCAATTAAAATGTGTACCCAGGATGGCTTTAGTATGTATAGGCAAAGAAAAAGCAAAAAAAAAAAGAGAGAGACAAACTTAAATGCAGAGCTATGTTGGGCAGAATAAATTCAGACTCTATACTTGTGTCCCTTCACTTCCCTAATTTTCCATTGTTTCCAAAAGTAAAGAACGGCTTTCTAAAATAAAGTAAACATATATGGTTATATATTTTCATAAACTGATGTCACCGGTTTATGAAACCATGAATCCCCTCAAGTTTAATTTTATTTTTTAAATTTAATTTTATTTTTTAACTTTACAATATTGTATTGGCTTTGCCATATATCAAAATGAATCCACCACAGGTATACATGTATTCCCCATCCTGAACCCTCCTCCCACCTCCCTCCTCATACCATCCCTCTGGGTCGTCCCAGTGCACCAGCCCCAAGTAATAGCTGACCTTTGACTTTCAAAAGTTTGGGAAGTAGGAATTAGTAAACATAGGTTAACAGTGAGGTGCTGCACAAGAATCCCTTATATTGCAGTTCTAGAATGTGTGCTATACCTAATGGGAAAAATGCATAGTTCAAAAGTGGAGAATTATGTTTTCTTCATCAAGCCTTTCATTCTAAGAAGGATTTAATCATGAGAAGCGACTTCTCAAGTATCGCAAAAAGACTGCTCTAACGAAGGATAGGAGGGTCCAAGTTTTACAGAAATTTTGGTACAATGATCAGGTATGGAGAATGTCTGAATATTATGGTTAACGAAAGAAAAACTGGACACCTCAAGTGAATGGATTTAAATATTTTCTACCTATGGTAGATGCAAGAATCTGGGCTCCTTGAAATAATTCCTTTGATAATCACCTTAACTAGGGCTAGTATCTATTCTTTCTGTCTCAAGTCAGTTCTTCAGGCCACGCTAGCTTCAAGTGCAGTAACTAAGGACTTGATAGTGGGCAAACTGATTTCATCAAGAGTTCCCCCAGGTTTTACGTTTATGGATAGATTCAAGGGCTTATGACTTGATGCCTGCAGCATCATTTGTTTACTGATATGGCTGGCAAATTTCTTGGTTCACAGTGTGCTCTATTCTCTACAACCTCAGAAAGATACTGTCTCTAGAAAGATTCTTACACTCTCAAAGAAGTTGACTGTGGGCTTCTGCCTGAATAGGACATTAGTTCAGTTCAGTTCAATTCAGTCGCTCAGTCATGTCCAACTCTTTGCGACCCCATGAATCGCAGCACGCCAGGCCTCCCTGTCCATCACCATCTCTCACGTTCATCGAGTCGGTGATGCCATCCATCCATCTTATCATCTGTCACCCCATTCTCCTCCTGCCTCCAATCCCTCCCAGCATCAGAGTCAGAGGACCTAAAGTAATGTGAAAATACCTAATACAGGTTTACTATAAATCCCAAAAAGACAGGAGACTGAAAGCAAACTATAAATCTGAGGAACATGACCCAAAACACTTCAAGATCAAAGAAGGGTAAAAAAAATATATATATACATACATATATATATATATATATATATATATATTTAAAATTATGTACCTACACTGATATGTTCAAATAGGCATATAAACACATACTGTGTGTGTGTGTGTGTGTGTGTGTGTGTGTGTGTGTGTGTGTGTGATATTTTCAATTGTACCTGAACTTTCTTTGGAATATTCTCAAAAATATGCTTCACATTAAGGCATAAAACAAGTCTTAGTATTTTACATAATACCAAGTATATTCTCTGAAAACCAAGATGTGAAGCTAAAATTTAAAAATGGGATATGTGTTTGCAAATTTGTCAATGTATGAAAAATTATACAAGATATTCCTAAAGAACCAATATTTCAAAGGGTAAGTCACAAGTGAAATTATATAATTCTCTGACATGAATGTAAGTGAAACCACTTTTAGCAAATCATTAGATCCTGCAAAAGGACATACCTGCAGTTATATACCTCCTGCAAAATATATACTGCTACCTGTAGACAGCAAAATTATATACCCAAACTTTCAACATATACATATGCATGTATATGTGTAGCCGTATATAAGCTAATGGTTGCCCAGGTAGTATTAGTACTAAGGAACCTGTCTTCTAACATAGAGGTCATAAGACAGGCAGGTTCGATCTGAGTTGGGAAGATCTCCTGGAACTAAGGATGGCAACCCATTCCTACTTTTTCACCTTGAGAATCCCATGCATTGAGGATACATTATGGTGACAGTCTGTGTGATACAGAGTGTCAGACAGGAATGTAGTGACGTAACACATGAAATAACACTTGAACGGGTATGTATGTATGTATTACACTTGTTCCTTTCATATATTACCAATGACATGCTCAACAACAACAACAACAACAACAAAACAGTTAATTTACTCATTTCATTTCAGTCACAGGCCCGTGTCCGAATCTTTGTCACCCCATGAATCACACCACACCAGGCCTCCCTGTCCATTACTAACTCCTGGAGTTCAGGCAAACATATGTTCATCGAGACGATGATGCCATCCAGCCATCTCATCCTCTGTCGTTCCCTTCTCCTCCTGATCCAAATCCCTCCCATCATCAGAGACTTTTATTTGTCAACTCTATGAGTGAGGTGGCCAAAATACTGGAATTTCAGCTTTAGCATCAGTCTTTCCAAAGAACACCCAAGACTGGTCTCCTTAAGGATGGACTGGTGGGATCTGCTTGCAGTCCAAGGGACTCTCAAGAGTCTCCTCCAACACCACAGTTCAAAAGCATCAATTTTTTGGTACTCAGCTTTCTTCACAGTCCAACTCTCATATCAATATATGACCACTGGAAAAAAACATAGCCTTGACTAGATGGACTTTCGTTGGCAAAATAATGTCTCTGCTTTTTAAAATGAGATCTAAGTTGGACATAACTTTCCCTCCAAGGAGTAAATGTCTTTTAATTTCATGGCTACAATCACCATCTGCAGTGATTCTGGAGCTCCAAAAATAAAGCCTGACATAGTTTCCACTGTTTCCCCATCTATTTCCCATGATGTGATGGGACCAGATGCCATGATCTTCGTTGCAGAATGTTGTGCTTTAAGCCCAGTTTTTCACTTTCCTGTTTCCCTTTCATCAAGAGGCTTGACACTTCCTCTTCATTTTCTGCCATAAGTGTGGTGTTATCTGCATATCTGAAGTTATTGACATTTCTCCTGGCAATCTGGACTCCAGCTTCTGCTTCTTCCAGCCTAGAGTTTCTCATGATGTACTCTGCATTCATGTCAAATAAGCAGGGTGGCAATATACAACCTTGACGTCCTCCTCTTTCTATTTGGAACCCATCTGTTGTTCCGTGTCCATTTCTAATTGTTGCTTCCTGACTTGCATATAGGTTTCTCCAGAGGCAGGCCAGGTGGTCTGGTATTTCCATCTCTTTCAGAATCTTCCACAGTTTCTAGTGATCCACACAATCCAAGCTTTGGCATAGTCAATAAAGCAGAAATAGGTGTTTTTTGGTTTGTTTGTTTTTAATTTTCTGGAACCTTCTTGCTTTTTCAATGATCCAAGATTGTTGGCATTTGGATCTCTGGTTCCTCTGCATTTTCTAAAACTAGTTTGAACATCTGGAAGTTCACGGTTCATGTATTAATGAAACCTGGCTTGGAGAACTTTGAGCATTACTTCACTAGAACGTGAGATGAGTGTAATTGTGTGGTAATCTGAGCATTATTGGGCACTGTGTTTCTTTGGGGTTGGAATGAAAACCGATCTTTTTCAGTCCCATGGCCACTGCTATGTTTTCCAATTTGCTGGCATATTGAGTTCAGCACTTTCACAGCATCATCTTTCAGGATGTGTAATAGCTCAGCTAGAATTCCATAACCTCCACTAGCTTTATTCGGAGTGATTCTTTCTATGGCCCATTTGACTTGACATTCCAGGATGTCTGGCTCTAGGTGAGCGATCACACTATCGTGAATATCTGGGTCTTGAAGATCTATTTTGTACAGTTCTAGTCTGTATTCCTGCCACTTTTCTTAATATTTTCTGAGTCTTTTAGGTCCGTAAAATTTCTGTCCTCTATAGAACCCATCTTTGCATGAAACGTTCCTTCAGTATCGCTAATTTTCTTGAGGGGATGGTCTTTCCCATTCTTTTGCTTCCCTCTATTTCTTTGCATTGATCGCTGAGGAAGGCTTTCTTATCTCTCCTTGCTACTCTTGAGAACAATGCATTCAGATGCTTATATCACTCCTTTTCTCCTTTCTTTTTCACTTCTCTTCTTTTCACAGCTATTTTTAAGGCCTCCACAGACACCTATTTTGCTGTTTTGCATTTCTTTTCCATGAGGATAGTCGTGATACCTGTCTCCTGTACAATGTCACAAACCTCTGTCCATAGTTCATCATGCACTCTATCTGATCTAGTCCCTTAAATTTATTTCTCACTTCTACTATATAATCATAAAGGATTGGATTTAGGTCATACCTCAAAAAGTTGACTTAAAAGCCAACATTCAGAAAACTAAGATCATGGCATCAGTTTCCATCACTTCATGGGAAATAGATGGGAAAACAGTGGAAACAGAGTCATACTTCATTTGGGGGGGGGGGGGAGGGTGCTGCAAAATCACCGCAGATGGTGATTGCAGCCATGAAATTAAAAGACGCTTACTCCTTGGAAGGAAAGTTATGGCCATCCTCGATAGCATATTCAAAAGCAGAAACATTACTTTGCCAACAAAGGACCGTCTAGTCAAAACTGCGGTTTTTCCAGTAGTTATGTATGGATGTGAGAGCTGTGCTGTGAAGAAAGCTTAGCGCCAAAGAATTGACACTTTTGAACTGTGGCATTGGAGAAGACTCCTGAGAGTCCCATAGACTGCAAGGAGTCCAATCAGTCCATTCTAAAGGAGATCAGACCTTGGTGTTCTTTGGAAGGAATGATGCTAAAGCTGAAACTCCAGTAATTTGGCCATCTCATTCGAGAGTTGACTCTGGAAACTACTGAAGCTGAGATAAATTGGGGGCACAAAGAAAAGGGGACGACAGAGGATGAGATGGCTGGATGGCATCACTGACTCAATGGATGTGAGTTTGAGTGAACTCTGGGAGTTTTTGATGGACAGGGAGGCCTGGTGTGCTGCAATCCATGGAGTTACAAAGAGTCGGACATGACTGAGCGACTGAACTGAATGCATGCAAAATTAAACAACACATTCTGAAGGGCTCGATGAGGCGAAGAATAACTCACAGGGGAAATGGGAACATATTCTAAGGTGATTTAAAATGAAAACCCAATGTAGAAAGTCATCAGATACAGCAGAAGAAGAACCCATATATATTTAAGGTTACATAAAAAGAAAGCTCTTCAATTCTGGGGAGAAGGTAATGCCTTCTTTAAAAGCTGGGGAAAAAATCTAATTTCACAGAAAGAAGAAAGAGGAAATGAACAAATATTAGTATGGTTTTAAGTTAATAGAAAAAGAATACAGAAAATTGAACATGAAACAAAGATAGTAAAAAGAATATTAGGTAAACTAAAAAACGAAAAGAGCAGATTTAGTTACTGAAATGAGAATGAATAAGATGCCATTGCTACTAAACATACTAAAAAAGGAGGAATTTGGGTATTTACAACAGGAATATCTGTCAATAAAAGTCTCAAACTATGTGAAGCAGTCAAATTGCTAGAATAACAGAGTGACTAAAACAATTTTATATACTGGGGGGGGGGGGGGAACGAACAGATTAATAAAAAAAAAGAAGAAGAAGAAGTTGAATTGGTTATCCCATTGTTTGTAAATAAGCCCTTAGGACCAGTTTCTTTTTTTTTTTTTTTTAATTTTATTTTATTTTTAAACTTTACATAATTGTATTAGTTTTGACAAATATCAAAATGAATCCACCACAGGTATACATGTGTTCCCCATCCTGAACCCTCCTCCCTCCTCCCTCTCCATACCATCCCTCTGGGTCGTCCCAGTGCACTAGCCCCAAGCATCCAGTATCGTGGATCGAACCTGGACTGGCAACTCGTTTCTTACATGATATTTTACATGTTACAATGTCATTCTCCCAAATCTTCCCACCCTCTCCCTCTCCCACAGGACCAGTTTCTTTTAAACCTGTACTATTTAGGTCGGTAGGTGCCCAATATGCTATTGGAGATGAGTGGAGAAAGAACTCCAGAAAGAATGAAGACATGGAGCCAATGCAAAAACAATACCCAGTTGTGCATGTGACTGGTGACAGAAGCAAGGTCCGATGCATCAAAGAGCAATATTGCATAGAAACCTGGAATATGGGGTCCATGAATGAAGGCAAATTGGAAGTTGTTAAACAGGAGATGGCAAGAGTGATCATCGACATTCTAGGAATCAGCAAATTAAAATGGACTGGAATGGGTGAATGTAACTCAGATGACCATGATATCTACTACTGTGGGCAGGAATCCCTTAGAAGAAATGGAGTAGCCATCATGGTCAACAAAAGAGTCCAAAATGCAGTACTTGGATGCAATCTCAAAAACGACAGAATGATTTCTGTTTGTCCAAGGCAAACCATTCAAAATCACAGTAACCCAAGCCTATGCACCAGCCAGAAATGCTGAAGACGCTGAAGTTGAATGGTTCTATGAAGAACCACAAGACCTTTTAGAACTAACAACTGAAAAGAAATTCTTTTCATTATAAGGGACTGGAATGCAAAAGTAGGAAGTCAAGAAACACCTGTGATAACAGGCAAATTTAGCCTTTAATACAGAATAAAGCAGGGAAAAGGCTATCAGAGTTTGGTTTTCCCTACTTTCTTGAATTTAAGTCTGAATTAGGTAATAAGGAGTTCATGATCTGAGCCACAGTCAGCTCCTGATCTTGTTTTTGCTGACTGTATAGAGCTTCTCCATCTCTGACTGGAAAGAATAGAATCAATTTGATTTTGGTGTTGACCATCTGGTGATGTTCATGTTAGAGTCTTCACTTGTGTTGTTGAAAGAGGGTGTTTGCTATGACCAGTGCATTCTCCTGGCCAAACTCTGTTAGCCTAGAAGTAGTTCTAGATATTTTAATTGCTGTTGTTCATTCATTGAGTCATGTCCAACCCTTTGTGACTGTAGCACAGCAGGCCTCCCTCTCTTTCAGTGTTTCCCATAGTTTGCTCAAACACATGTCCATTGAACTGGTGATGCCCTCCAAACATCTCATCCTCTATCAGCACCTTCTCCTCCTGTCCTCAGTCTTTCCCAGTGTCATGGTGTTTTCCAGAGTTGGTTCTTTGAATTAGATTAGCAAAATCCTCGACTTTCAGCTTCAGTATGAGTGCTTCAGATGTATATTCAGGGTTGGTTTCCTTGTGGATTGATTGGCGGGATCTGTTTGCAGTTCAAGGGACCCCTAAGAGTTTTCTCCAACATCACTGTTTGAAGGCATCAGTTCTCGAGCTCTCAGCCTTCTTTAGATTCCAATTCTCACACTTTACATGACTAATGGATAAACGATAGGGGTTGTGACTGAGGAGACCTTTGTTAATAAGCTCATCTTTCTTCTTTTTAATACAAGGTCAAGGTTTTTCCATCGTTTTTTCTCCAAGAAGAAAGTGTCTCTTCATTTCATGCCTGCAGTCACCATTCACAGTGATTTTGGAGCCCAAGAAAATTAAGTTTATCACTTATTCCATGTTTTCCCCTTCTATTGGCCAAGTCGTGATGGGACCAGACACCTTGTGTTGTTCATTTGACTATTGAGTTCTCAGCGAGGTTTCTACACTCCTCATTCATCCTTAGCAAGACCCTCTTTAGCTCCTCTTCACTTTCTCTTTTTACAGTGTTTCTATCTGTCTATCTAAGGTTGTTGAAGTTTATCCCAGAAACATTGATTCTAGTTTATTATCCACCCAGCCTGGCCTTTTGAATAGTATAGTCTGCATATATTTCACATAAGAAGACTGATAATATGCAGTCTTGTCACTCACCTTTCCCAGGTTTATACTGATCAATTTTTCCATGTCTTGTTCCAACTCTTACATCTTGAATGGCATACACATTTCTCATGTGACAGGTTAGAAGGTCCATGATTCCTTTCTCTTTCAAACTGTTCACAGTTTACTGTGATATACACAGTTAATGTCTTTAGTGGAGTCACTGAAGCAGAAGTAAACGATTTTCTGAAATTCCTGGTTCCCTCTAGGATCCAATGAATGTTTACAAATTGTTCTCTGGTTCATGTATTGTTTCCAAGTCGAGCTTTCCCCTTGAAAGTTCTTAGTTTATGTACTGTTGTAGAATTTTGAGTTTTACCCAGCTAACATGTGAAAGGAGCAACCGTGCATGCTTGTTTGAATATTCTTTGGCCTTACCTACCTTTGGTGTGAATGAAAACTGTCCTTTTCCAAACTCATGTCCACTGATGAGTTTTGCAAATCTGATGACATATGAACTCAGTGTCCCAGTTTCACCACATCATTAAGAGTTTAGCAGTTTCATGTTAATGACTGCTTAAAACTTTTGCTTAAACCATTTGATTTCTCCTTCATATCTGAATAAGATCCGTGTTGGTGTTGGTTTTGGCTTGTTCATAATTTTGAGAATGTTCTACCATGCTCTACTGGCCTGAAGAGTTTCTATTGAAAGTTCAGCTGCTATCTTTATGGGGATCTGACAGTATATTTATGTCTTTACTCTCGCTGTTCTTAATGTTTGTTTTTTTGTGTTTAAATTTTCAGTGTTTGGTTAAAATATTGTTGTGGGATATTTCACTTTGGGTTCATCCTGTTTGTTGGGACATGCTGTGTTGGGACTCAAGGAGCTATTTCCTTGCCCATTTAATGGAGGTTTTCAACTTTTATCTCTTGAAGAATTTTCTCAAGCACCCAAACACCTTTTTTTTTTTCTTTTTCCTTTCCTTTCTTTCTTTCTTTTTTTTTTTTGTGGTCTTTCCCATGTGGATATCCTCACAGTATGGCATTTAATACTGTCTAAGAATTATCAGAGCTTTTAATGTTTTCCTTCTCTAAAAAATATATATATTTACACATGCCACTGTGTTTTCTTTATTCCCTCCTTTCTCAGTTCGGTTCAGTTCAGTCAGTTGTGTCTGACCCCATGAATCACAGCATTTCAGGCCTCCCTATCCATCACCAACTCCTGGAGTTCACTCAAACTCATGTCCATCGAGTCAGTGATGCCATCCAGCCATGTCATCCTCTGTTATCACCTACTCCTCCTACCCCTAATCCCTCCCAGCCTCAGAGTCTTTTCCAATGAGTCAACTCTTCACACGAGGTGGCCAAAGTATTGGAATTTCAGCTTTAGCATCAGTCCTTTCAATGAACACCCAAGACTGATCTCCTTTAGAATGAACTGGTTAGATCTCATTGCAGTCCAAGGGAGTCTCAAGAGTCATTTGAACACCACAGTTCAAAAACATCGATTTTTTGGTGCTCAGCTTTGTTCACAGCCCAACTCTCACATCCATACATGACCACTTTAAAAACCATAGCCTTGACTAGTCGGACATTTGTTGGCAAAGTAATGTCTCTGCTCTTAAACATGTTATCTAGGTGGTGCACAATTTTCCTTCCAAGGAGTAAGCGTCTTTTAATTTCATGGCTGCAAATCACCAACTGTATTGATTTTGCAGCCCTCCAAAAAATAAAATCTGACACTGTTTCCACTGTTTCCCCATGTATTTTCCATCTCATTAGAACTGATTATGGATGAAACTGGAACCTATTATACAGAGTGAAGTAAGCCAGAAAGAAAAACACCAATAGAGTATACTAACACATATATATGGAATTTAGAAAGATGGTAACAATAACCCTGTGTAGGAGACAGCAAAAGAGACACAGATGTATAGAACAGTCTTTTGGACTCTGTGGGAGAGGGAGTGGGTGGGATGATTTGGGAGAATGGCATTGAAACCTGTGTAATATCATGTATGAAACGAGTCGCCAGTCCAGGTTCGATGCATGGTACTAGATGCTTGGGGCTGGTGCACTGGGACGAACCAGTGGGAGGGTAGAGGAGGAAGGAGGGAGGAGGGTTCAGGATGGGGAACTCAGGTATACCTGTGGTGGATTCATTTTGATATTTGGCAAAACTTATATAATATTGTAAAGTTTAAAAAAATAAATAAAGCTCAACATTCAGAAAACTGAGAAAAAAAATGTACTTTTTAATGGCTGAGTAATACTCCATTGTGTATATGTACCACAGCTTGCTTATCCATTCATCTGCTGATGGGCATCTAGGTTGCTTCCGTGTCCTGGCTATTATAAACAGTGTTGCTATGAACATTGGGGTACACGTGTCTCTTTCAATTCTGGTTTCCTGGGTGTGTATGCCTAGCAGTGGGATTGCTGGATCATAAGGCAGTTCTATTTCCAGCTTTTTAAGGAATCTCCACACTGTTCTCCATAGTGGCTGTACTAGTTTGCATTCCCACGAACAGTGTAAGAGGGTTCCCTTTTCTCCACACCCTCTCCAGCATGTATTGCCTGTAGGTGTTTGGATCATAGCCATTCTGACTGGTGTGAAATGGTACGTCATTGTGGTTTTGATTTGCACTTCTCTGATAATGAGTGATGTTGAGCATCTTCTCATGTGTTTGTTAGCCATCTGTATGTCTTCTTGGAGAAAAGTCTATTTAGTTTTTTTTGCCCATTTTTTTATTGGGTCATTTATTTTTCTGGAATTGCACTGCAAGAGTTGCTTCTATATTTTTGAGATTAGTTGTTTGTCAGTTGCTTCATTTGCTATTATTTTCTCCCATTCTGAAGGCTGTCTTTTCACCTTGCTTATAGTTTCCTTTGTTGTGCAGAATATTTTAAGTTTAATTAGGCCCCTCAAAATGGATTAAAGATCTCAACGTAAGACCAGAAACTATAAAACTCCTAGAGGAGAACATAGGCAAAACATTCTCCGACATACATCACAGCAGGATCCTCTATGACCCACCTCCCGGAATATTGGAAATAAAAGCAAAAATAAGCAAATGGGACCTTATTAAACTTAAAAGCTTCATTTGGTTTAGATCGCAGTGGTTTTGGTCCCCTTTCTGCAGGCCGCAGCATTTTGGATCCAGTTTGTGGTGGAATCTGATCTTTGTGGGTGGGACTGAACCTGTAAGTTTTCAAGCTTTAAAGTTTGGGATATTGTGTGCCTGTGGTCTGTCAGGTGGTGCTGGATCACTTCTCTATGAAATGCAATGAATTGTCCTGTAATGTGCATTGTGGTGTCTGTGGGTTTGGTACGGCTTCAGGTAGTACCTTTTATAATGTTCATTTTTGTGTTGCTGCTTTGCTGGAGAATAGGTGTGAGTTGTCTTGCACTGAAATTGCTGGTTTCAGCTTGGGGCTTCATTTCCATGTAGGCATGGAACCTTTTGACTTTGCTTCTTTTTTAAAGTTCATTGGTGTCAGGAGTTCAACAATGATCTAAAGCTCTGGATTAACTTTATGGCCTCTGCATTTTGGTGCTGAGTTACAGTCACATTAAGAATTCTGCATCCTCAGAACAGAGGAGAAAACCCAAGGTTGATGGTGAAGCAATTTTCCATAATCAAAAACAGTTAAAGGAATTGACAGAGTTATATGGATCAGAGCAAACTGAGGAGGGAGATAAAGGTTTCTAGGAGGAGTAAAGGGAGAGTAAAAAGGCAAGAGTGCAATCAACTGGGAATTAAATTAATAAGTGAAAATAGATTCTAAATACAGAATTCCTAAAGGATAAACATTTATTAATAAAAAGTTTCAAAATCAAAGATTAAGAACCTAGAATAGGATTTAAACTCCTATGATTACTGGAGAAAATTTAGAAGTCAAAATAATTATCAAACATTTATATTGTGGTATATAGAAATGAGATTAAAGGGAATGATAAGGAACAAAAGAGTGTTTAATTAAAAAACATGAAAACAGTAAAGAATAATCTACCAATTTCTCTAGAGAAATTGTTGTGAGTTTAGTGGTGCCAGATCTGTGTCAGACAATCTCTTTTTCCTGCTTCTACTTGTTGTCCAATACTATTGCTGTCCTTGAATTGCACAGTTTCTACATTAGCTTCAGAGTTTCAATCTGTAGCTTCTGTCACTTCTGGGCTAGTTCACCCTTCTTTGCTTATTTTTACTTCCTCATTTTGCAATTCTCTTCTGTGACATGCTTACACAAGACTAGTTTGCACCATAACACAAGGGGACAGCAGGCCCTTATTTGTATCAGTGGTACAATGATGAGGAGGAGCACACTGAAAAAAAAAAACAAAAACAAACAAAAAAAAACACCTGTAGAATATGTGGGTGAGGGTGCTTAAGGTGGATGGAGCACAGTGGGCTTGCCACTGTCATAGGTGACATGTACTTCCTCAGTCCACCCAGCTCAGGTTCCTGGGTAATCTGCGATGGCACTGCCCAAAGTGTTCCCTGTGTTTCATGCACATCCCAAGTCTAAGCCACTCAGGCTCCTAGGTGATCTTCAAGGGCACTGAACTCAATTGGCTATGTGCATTGTTTCCTTCCCTGTTCCAAACTGCTCAGGCATCTGGATGGCAGGAAAGGCACCTCCAGGGTAGGTCATGCATCTTATGTACCTGTCAACCACTCAGTTTGTCTGTAGCATAAGGGAGTCAGAGAAGGCAAGGTTCAGAAAAAGAATGAGACCAGCACTTTACAGGAACAGATCACCTTTAATAAGGTGAGAAAGGGCAGCAGTCAGATTAGTGAGCTGCTGCACTAACCCAAGACAAGAGTAAATATATATATAGGCATATATTTGGAAAGCCACTGTCTTAAGTGGGCCTGTTCTTCTCCGAGGTTGTTTGGAATAGTTATCTCATAAATGGCTGGGGCAAGGAAATGTGGAGATCAGCCAAAGGCTGATAGGATGATATGGGAGAAGGAACAATACAAATCCCATTTAGAGAAAGCAAATGAACAGTATATACTTTAGTGCTTTTTCAGTTTTATTATTTTATGTCCATTATTGGGAAGAAAGCTAAGAGTTTAAACAGCAGGTTTTATTCATTGAAAATATATATAAATATATGTTTCATACTTGACAGTATAGATGCAGCCTACTCAGAAATCACGATCACTATCATAACATGACTGATATATTCAAAGATTACACCAAAGTCAGCAAAAGTTAGGCATTTTACAAGTAGTATTATAAAAGGTCATTCTTGCTCTACTCTCCTTATATTATGCCTTTATTTTCTCCCACCAAGACACCACCTATATTTCTTAGTGGATATTTTGATGTTGCTTTCCTGCTCCTCCAAAGACAGACTTAAATCCTTGTGGCGAATGCAGCATCTCAGCATGGTAATCAGTTCTTGGAAGACATATGTTGTGTTTCCCTTCGTAGCTTCATTATCTATGTTTTTATTGAATTTCTAGAGATACATTAGGCAAAATATTTTCAGTCATAATAAGCCACTTTTCACAATTTTTCCTAAGCATTGTTTGGGATTGGAAAGAAACTGTCTTCCTTCCTACCAAGTTAATCACAGATTTTCAATTCTTCTATGTGTTTCATGTCTACACAAGTTTCCTTATGTATCTTGCACATCAGCTAAGACATAGTGCCTGCCAAATGATGTATTTTAAGTACTTACTGAATTAACAATGAAAAGATGCTAAATAAATTAGCAATCAAAAGCCATATAAGTTACTCAAAAACATCCGAGAGTCTCCACTCTTACCATAATTGACATTTTTTATTTACTGACAATTTAGTAAAGTGGTGTGTTTTCTTTATAATGCAATGCTTAGGTTTGTCATAACTTTTACATCCAAAAGCAAGTGACATTTAATTTGATAACTGCAGTCACCATTCCTAGTAATTTTGAAGCTCAAGAAAATTAAGCTTGTCACTGTTTCCACATGTTTACCCCTTCTATTTTGCAAGTAGTGGTTGGACCAGATGCCCTTATCTTTGTTTTTATGAATGTAGAGTTTTCAGCACGGTTTTTCACTCTAATCATTCACCCTCATGAAAAGGCTCTTTATTTCCTCTTCACTTTCTCTTTGTTTTTGCGTTAACATCTATATATGTGAGTGTTTTGCTGTTTCTCCCAGCCACTTTGATGCCAGCTTTTGATTCACTCAACTGGTATTTAAATAGTATATTCTGCATATGATTCACGTAAGCAAGTGACAGTAAAGAGATTTGTCACTCTTCTTTCACTTTTGAAGTGGTCAATTTGTCCATGCCCGATCCAATTCTTGCGTCTTGACTCATTTAAGGGTGATTCCAACTTTTATTTCCTCAAGATTTCCCATGTACCCCAACCCTTTTAGTTTTGGTGTTCTCCATCTAGACACCTACATTTCTCATTGTGGGGCATCTATCATTGCTACATCAGACCTTTTCCTGGTTTCCTTCTTTCTTTCATTTTTTTTCCCCGCACCACACTCTGTTTCATTTATATCCTCCTTTCTCAGTTAAGTTCAGTTGGTCCTTCATCACCGACTCTTTGCAACCCCATGAATCGCAGCACACCAGGGCTACCTGTTCACTGAGTTCACTCACGCTCATGTCTACTGATTCGGTGATGCCATCCAGCCTTCCATCCTCTGTAGTCCCATTCTCGTCTTGACCCCATTCCCTCCGAGCATCTGGGTCTTTCTCAATGAGTCAACACTTTGCATGAGTGAGCAAAGTATTGGAATTTCAGCTTTAGCATCAGTCCTTCCAATGAACACCCAGGACTGATCTCCTTTAGGATGGACAGGCTGGATTTCCTTGCAGTACAAGGGACTCTCAAAAATTTTATCCATCACCGCAGTTCAAAAGCATCAATTCTTCAGCACTCAGCTTTCTTCACAGTCCAACTCTCACATTCATACATGATCACTAGAAAAACCAGATCCTTGACTAGACAAACTTTGTTGGCAATGTAATGCCACTGATTTTTAATATGCTATCTAGGTTGGGCATAACTTTCCTTCCAAGGGGTAAGCGTGTTTAAATTTCAAGGCTACAATCACCATCTGCAGTGGTTTTGGAGCCGCAAAAAAGTAAAGTCTGACAATCTTTCCACTGTTTCCCCATCTATTTCCCATGAAGTGATGGGACCAGATGCCATGGTCTTCGTTTTCAGAATGTTGAGCTTTAAGCCAAATTTTCCAGTCTTCTCTTTGACTTTCATCAAGAAACTTTTTAGTTCCTCTTCACTTTCTGCAATAAGGTTGGTGTCATCTGCAAATCTGAGGTTATTGATATTTCTCCCGGTAATCTGAATTCCAGCTTGTGCTTCTTTCAGCCCAGCGTTTCTCATGATGTACTCTGCCTACAAGTTAAATAAGCAGGTGATAATACAAAGCCTGATGTCCTCCTTTTCATATACAAAACCAGTCTGTTGTTCCATGCCTAGGTCTAACTGTTGCTTCCAGACCTGCATATAGGTTCCTCCAAGGCAGGTCAGGTGGTCTGGTATACCCGTCTCTTTCAGAATCTTCCACGGTTTATTGTGATTCACACAGTCAAAGGATTTGGCATAGTCAATAAAGCAGAAATAGGTGTTTATCTGGAACTCTCTTGCTTTTTTGATGATCCATCGGATATTGGCAATGCGATCTCTGGTTCCTCTGCCTTTCCTAAAACCAGCTTGAACATCTGGAAGTTCACAGTTCACATATTGCTGAAGCCTGGCTTGGAGAATTTTGAGCATTGATCTACTAGCGTGTGAAATAAGTGCAACTGTGAAGAAGTTCGAGCATTCATTGTCATTGCCTTTCTTTGGAATTGGAGTGAAAACTGACCTTTTCCAGTCCTGTGGCCACTGCTGAGTTTTCCACATTTGCTGGCATATTGAGTGCAGCACTTTCACAGCATTATCTTTCAACATTTGAGATAGTTCAACTGGAATTCTATCACCTCCACTAGCTTTGTTCATAGTGAGGCTTTCTAAGGCCCTCTCGATTTCACATTCCAAGATGTTTGGCTCTAGGTGAGTGATCACACCATTGTGATTATCTGGGTCTTGAAAGTCATTTTTGTACAATTTTCCTGTGTATTCTTGCCACCTCTCCATAATATCTTCTGCTTCTGTTTGATCCTTACCATTTCTTCCCTTTATTGAACCCATCTTTGCATGAAATATTCCCTTTGTATCTAATTTTCTTGAAGAGAACTCTAGTCTTTCCCATTATGTTGTTTTCTTCTATTTCTTTGAATTGATCTCTGAGGAAGGCTTTCTTATCTCTGTTTGCTATTCTTTTGGATCTCTGCTTTCAGATACATATATCTTTTCTTTGCTTTGCTTTTTGCTTCTCTTTTTTTCACAGCTATTTGTAAGGCCTCCTCAGGCAGCCATTTTGCATTTTTGCATTTCGTGTCTACACGGATGGTCTTAGTCCCTGTCTCCTGTACAGTGTCATAAATACCCATCCATTGGTCCTCAGGAACTTTGTCTATTAGATCTAGTCCCTTAAATCTATATTTCACTGTATAATGATAAGGGATTTGACTTAGGTCATACCTGAATGGTCTAGTGGTTTTCCCTACTTTCTTTAATTCAAGTCTGAATTTGGCAAAAAAGGAGTTCATGATCTGAGCTACAGTCAGCTCCCGGTCTTGTTTTTGCTGACTTTATAGAGTTTCTCCATCTTTGGCTGCAAAGGTAGAATTAATCTGATTTTGGTGATTTTGGTGTTGACCATCTTCTCTTGTGTTGTTGGAAGAGGGTGTTTGCTATGACCAGTGTGTTCTCTTGGAAAAACTCTATTAGCCTTTGCCCTGCTTCATTCAGTATTCCAAGGCCAAATTTGCCTGTTACTCCAAGTATTTCTTGACTTCCTACCTTTACATTCCAGTCCCCTTTAATGAAAAGGACATCTTTTTTGGATATGAGTTCTAAAAGGTCTTGCAGGTCTTCACAGTACCATTCAACTTCAGCTTCTTCAGCATTTCTCATTGGGGCAAAGGCTTGGATTACCGTGATATTGAATGGTTTGCCTTGGAAACGAACAGAGATCATTCTTTCATCTTTGAGATTGCATCTAAGTACTGCATGTAAGACTCTTTTGTTGACCATGCTGGCTCCTCCATTTCTTCTAAGGTATTCCCGTTCACAGTAGTAGATATAATGGTCATCTGAGTTAAATTCACCCATTCCAGTCCCTTTTAGTTCGCTGATACCTAGAATGTTGACGTTCACTTTTATCATCTCCGGTTTGATCACTTCCAGTTTGCCTTGATTCATGGAACTGACATTCCAATTTCCTATGTAATATTGCTCTTTACAGCATCAG
This sequence comes from Bos taurus, assembly GCF_002263795.3. Taxonomy (NCBI): domain Eukaryota; kingdom Metazoa; phylum Chordata; class Mammalia; order Artiodactyla; family Bovidae; genus Bos; species Bos taurus. The sequence continues at coordinate 29,704,759 of NC_082638.1, forward strand.
ACCTTGCCTCTATTACCAGTCACACCCATATCTGGATATTAGTTTTGCTTTGTCTTCATCCCTTCTTTCTTTCTGCAGTTATGTCTCCACTGATCTCCAGTAGCATATTGGATACCTACCAACCGACCCGGGGATTTCCTCTTTCAGTATCCTATCATGTGTTTCATACTGTTAATGGTGTTCTCAAGACAAGAATACTGATGTAGTTTGCCATTCCCTTCTCCATAGACCACATTCTTTCAGAACTCTCCACCATTACTCGCCCATCCTGGGTGGCACCACAGGGCATGGCTTACTTTCATTGAGTTAGACAAGGCTGCAGTCCATGTGACAAGATTGGCTAGGTTTTTGAGATTATGGTTTCAGCGTGTCTGAAATCTGATGCCCTCATAAGTGAAATCTGATCCTAAAAATTGTATTCCTAAAGTTACAACATTGATAACCATTTTTGGAAAGCAAAAGTTAAGAACCAAGAATAAAAATTAGACTCATTTAAATAGTACAAGAAAAGAAAACGGAGGTCGAATTCATTCTTGTATATATAACAAGTGTTTAAAACACAGACGTGTTGTTTTTATTTGAAAGGTAATAATAGTTAACAGAAATAAAAGTTTAGGGTATTAAAAAGGCCTAGCATTGTTAAAAGTTACAGAAATCATATAGAAATAGATCTCAGAATTTAAAAAAAAAATTGCTTTTTGGTGTCAGTACAGTGTCAGATAGTCCCTAGTTGAAGCTTGTACTTGTTGTCAAATTCTACTATTGTACCTCAGTTGAACATTAATTGAATTAATTGGCATTAATTGAAGATTTATGCTGTTGAACCTATCACTTCTGGGTTGGTTTATGCTCCTTTGTTTATATTTCCTTCTTTTATTTGAAAGCCTCTCCATATCTGGCTTTCAACATGAAACGAGGGTGTGGTAGCCTCTTATTTGACCTCACTTGCTCGGTGTTTTGGCGGTGAGGTGGGACACTGAAAACAAATACCTCTGGGATATGTGGGTGCTTGAGGTGGATTGACCACATTGGGCTTGCCACTGACAAATGTGACATGTTCTTCCTGGGTCCACACTGCTCAGCCTCCCTGTTGATACGTGAGGGCATGGTCCCAAGTGGGTCGTGTGTTTCATGCACTTCCCAGCCAGTCAGGCACTTAGGTGCTCAGCAAGGGCAATGACCATGATTGGCTCGGTGCTTTTTGCTCTTCACAAGTCAAAAATCTCAGGTGGCTGGTTGGAGGACAAGACACAGTCCTAGGTGGCCCATGCCTTATGCAGCTCTCTGGTCTCAACCACACAGTTTGCTACCTGTGCCAGAGCCCACAGCCTCAGGTGTTCCATGTGTCTCTTCAGGGTAGCTGACCCCAGGCTGTCATGATCCCGGCCTATGTGAACTGTCCATGAACTCAGGAATTCATCATTAGCAAATTTCAACCAGCTTAGAGCTTGGTAGGGGATGTCTGTAGGACCAAGTTACTAGTAACCTATTTGCTTCTGCCTCTGGCAGTCATATACATTCCTCTCTACATCCATGGAGGAAAGGGTCTTCAATGGAAGCTGGCTTGGTCTTCTTTGGTATTTTCTAGTTTTCTGGTCTGTGAGTGTGCCATGGTTCACTATGTGGGCTTAGAGCCTTCCTGTAGGAAAAGTCCTTTCTAAAATGGCTGTCTCTAGTTTTCCCATGGTTTATGTTCTTTGTCACATTAGCTCCATCAGATTGTCCTCAGGGCACTAAATCCTGGTTCTAACAATACTGTGTTTGATACACCACAGGTCTCCTCCCAGACCTCATGTATGACTGTGGACAGAAGAATCTGAGTGACTTTTTGGCTAGTAATTGCATTTATTGGCATAATCTGTGTTTTTGTTCTTTTTCCCCTGGTTCTGTTTTTTTCTTTTTTTCTTTTTCCTCCCACTGACACTTTTGAGAGAGGGTTTCCTATCTTGTTTTAATTTTCCTCCTTTACGACTCCCTCTCCAAGGGGAGTCTTGTTCCCTAAAACCTTTTCTTCATGTCCATCTCTTATTTTGTCCTACCTCCTTTTTAAGAGATGGGTTTTCATTTCTTGGTTTCTAGGGACCATCAACATCGTTCAAGTTGATTTCTGGAAGGTGGTCCATGTGCAGTCGATCTTTTGATGGATTTGTGTAGGAGAAAGTGGACTGTGCCTCCTATTCCTCTAACATTATGAGACCTCCACCATGACCCTGGAAGATCCATTTTATTAACTGAAATCTTGTTGTTATTCAGTCACAAAGCCATGTCTTACTCTCTGTGGCCCCTTGGACTGCACACAAGGGCTTTCTGCCCTCTGCATCACCCAGGGTCTGCCTGAAATCATATCCATTGAATGGGTGAAGCTATACAACCTTCTCCTTCGTTCTCACCCATGTCTCCTCCTGATTTCATTGTTTCCTAAGAATCAGGTTTTTTTTTTTTTTCCACTGAGTCATTTCTTTGCTCAGGTGGTCAAAGCTTTGAAGACTCATCTTCAGCATCAGTGATTCTAATTCTTCTTCAGAGTTGATTTCCTTTATGTTTGACTGGATTTATGTCCTTGCAATTCAATGGATACACACAAGTCATTCCTAGCAGAGCAGTTTGGTGTTCTCACATCTGTACATGTCTACTGGAAAGACCATAGATGTGACTCAAAGTGCCTCCATTGATCAAGTCATGTCTTCACTTTTTAACATGCTTTCTAAATTTGTGACAGCTTTTCTTCCAGGAAGAAATTGTCTTCTAATTTTATAGCTTCCATCACCATCTGCAGTGAATTTAGAGCCAAAAGAGGTAATCTGTCACTGCTTCTGTCTTTTCCACTTCCATTTCCCATGAAAGTGTGGGACCAGATGTCATGATCTTACTTTGTGTAATACTGAGAAGGAAATGGCAACCCACTCCGGTGTTCTTGCCTGGATAATCCCAGGGATTGGTGAGCCTGGTGGGTTGCCATCTCTGGGGTCACACAGAGTCGGACACAACTGAAGCAACTTAGCAGCAGCAGCAGAGAATTCAAATGTACTGTTTACCCTAAGTTTTCCTATGAACACTGAGAATTACTGTATTCTCGTACCTTTGTTTTCCCTCAATGTTTTGAATAAGAAATTGTTTTCTGAGAATATTCTATGATAGTTACTTATTATATATTATACTGCTGGTTTTAAGTTGCCTGTTAGAGCATTTGTGCCATACTTCTGTGACAACTGGGTAAAATATTGCAAAATACACAGCCTATAATATATTTTTCCATTAACATAATATATTGAGACTGTTTTTGTTATCTTGTTAGATTTTCTCCAATGTGGCTACCTCAAAAATACAAAGGAGGACAAGGAACAAGATAAATGATGTGGATGGGGGCAGGAAGCTGAACCCCTGTGGCATGAAGCAAGATAAATTTTGATCATCAGTGATTTCTATTGAAATATTTGTTACCAGAAGTTGAAAGTGATGAAAGAAAACTTTACATACTGAATTATGGAGAAGTAATTTTGATGTACACCTCATATAATTTCAGTGTTCAGCTAGTCAGAAGAGCCTGTCTATGATCTATGCACAATGCCCTTGGCATCTCTTTTAGCCATTAAGTGGGTAGCTGTTTATCCTAAACCCAGCTAGTTGACCATTGTGCATGTGGTTCCAACATGTTCCTATGCTATTACAGACTTGAATGTTTAAAATTGTATCCAATGTGGGAGAACAACAGCTTTCTTCAAACAATATCTCTAAGCAAATGAGAGTAGCAATTGTATGGCCTCAAGGTTTCCTCATATGTAAGAACGCCATCTCTTATTACAGAAACAATAGTGGAAGACGAACTAGATTAAAGGAGAGCCTTTCAGCAACAGTATCTAAAGCATTCAGCCAGTAATTTATTAAGCAATGTTGGGCTTCCCAAACAGTTCATTTAAGATCTTGGGAGCAAGCAAAGTGTTTGGCCACCTGAATAATGTTACCTAAAATTTTATTTTGACATATCCACATACATACCCATGTGTGTATGAGTTTGGGTATAAAAAAAGTACATTGACTTTTAATTCCCATTAGGTAAAACAACATGGAAAAATTAAAACCCAAATGCAGAATGACTCAAGACTCTACTCAGTTATTGAATATATGTAAGTGGAAATACTTCAAAATATGTTTTATTGGCTACATCTAACATATAAGGACTCTTTTATACCACTCCCCTCTCTCCTTTTAATAAATACCTACCAATTTTCAAAAGTTTGCCCAGGTTTAATGAAAAAATACTCAGATATAGAAAAAAAATACATATATATTTATATATATATGAGAAGGTGACGGCACCCCACTCCATTACTCTTGCCTGGCCAATCCCATGGATGGAGGAGCCTGGTAGGCTGCAGTCCATGGTGTCACAAATAGATCGGTACAACTGAGTGACTTCCCTTTCACTTTTCACTTTCATGCATTGGAGAAGGACATAGCAACCCACTCGAATGTTCTTGCCTGGAGAATCCTGGGACAGGGGAGCCTGGTGGGCTGCCGTCTGTGGGGTCACACAGAGTTGGACACGTCTGAAGTGACAGCAGATATACCTATTTATATGCATATTTATGTATATAGATATACAAATATCTATATAAAATAGATATGTTTCCATTGCAGAAAATGTTGATACCAACCTTAGATCTCAGAATTTTTTCCAACTCCATGCTCCAGGTCAACAGGAAATAGCCAAAGTTGTTGCTGACTCAAACAGCTCAAGAGCTGGGAAGCCTGTAGACCTCCTCATTTTCCAAGAGTAATTTTAATCAGAGAAGCTAGAAAAGCCAGAAATTAAGGAAAATAATCAAGCAACAGAAGATAGTAATGATACTTTCACTTTTAACTTTCATGCATTGGAGAAGGAAATGGCAACCCATTCCAGTGTTCTTCCCTGGAGAATCCCAGAGACAGGGGAGCCTGGTGGGCTGCCGTCTATGGGGTCACACAGAGTCGGACACGACTGAGGTGATGTAGCAGACGTAGCAGAAAGGTCTTTAGTTCCTCCTCAAAGGCCATAGATAACATTCTGAGCAATACACTGTGAACAGTTTTAGAGATGTTAAAGCTCCAACCAGGCTGAAATGTACGTACATAGACCACAGAGTAGTTGGAAGCAGACGGTCGATGATGTTGACTCCCAATATCCTCAGTAACAGGCCATTAGTACAATGCCCCAAAACTGATCACAGGTGTGTGATCAGTCATTAAAATCCTTCCCCTGAAAGTATTTGTGAATTTGGGTCTTTGAAGCACCAAAGACTGCTAGGAAACCTTGCTCAGTCCTACAATAAACACATGCTTTCACTGTAACTCAGTCAGTTGATTGATTTTACTTCACAGTAGCGAGTAGACCCAAGTTTGCATGGGTAACAGTAATGAATATTAAGAATGTGTGTCTAGAAGGATGATAAATCGCTTTTAGTTCAGATTTCAAGTAGATTTATTGATATGATTTTTCTGTGTAAAAATTCTTTAGGAATGAGGTTTTGCAGCCTTCATGGCTTTGGTTAGTATTTCTGTAAGCAGTGTGTATTTTAAGTTGATGCTGAAGTAAGCACTGGTTGAACATTATCCTTCAATTGCTCAAAGACCAGTGACTTTGTGATGTCACAGTTACCCTTCAATTGCTAGGTGACTTTGAGGACCTCTGTGATGGTCTAGAGAGGTCTGTAGGCCAGCCAAGCAGCATTTGAAGTTGCAGTGTGTAAAATCAGACAAATGAGAAAAATATCTGAAGAAAGACTTTCTTTGAGATGGCACATATTTCTTCAGAAATTCAAGATGGGACTCCTAAGGATGAATCAACTGGTTCAGAAACCTCCGTTAGATCTTCTTTGTATGATTATACACTTACTAGGGACTCAGTTTTGAGATCTATGATTGAAGAATATGCTTTTCAGGCTTTGTCTGAGGATCTTGTGATAAAAAGGCTATGCTACACAAATTCTGTCTCTGAAACAGATGAGCTGAATGATTTTCTTTCACATTTCCACAAAACTTTGGAGTATAGTTGCAAATTATCAGCTGGAATCTATTAGGTAGGATGAGAGTGGTGTATGTATAGTGATCAGTGAAGAACTTTTTAAAAAGGTCTTGAAAAGAAAGGAGCCTTTCAGAATATTTGAAACCAACAGTATGAAAAGTTTAGTTTGACAGGTTAACCTTTATGGGTTTAATAAAAAGCAACAAACTTTTCAAAGATCTGCTTCACAAGCGGACTTTCTGGAAGAAAACATCTCTCTTTTGAGCAAGATATTCCAAAAATTTCACTTATTAGCAATACATAAGATTAAATCATGTGACCTAGAAAGGATGTTCACATATGTAGCTAAAACGAATTTGAAATTGAGATAGGGAGGAGGAGCCAAGATGGCGGAGGAGTAGGACAGGGAGAACACTTTCTCCCCCACAAATTCATGAAAAGAGCATTTAAACGTCGAGTACATTCCACAAAACAACTTCTGAATGCCGGCAGAGGACATCAGGCACCCAGAAAAGCAATCCAACTCTTCGAAAGGAGGTAGGAAAAAATATAAAAGACAAAAAAAGAAACAAAAGAGGGAGGGACGGAGTTCCGTCCCGGGAAGGGAGTCTTAAAAAGAGAGAAGTTTCCAAACACCAGGAAACCTTCTCACTGCCGAATCTGTGCCGAGCTTTGGAAGCACAGAGGGCAACATAACAGGAAGAAAAAATAAATAAACAATTAAAACTCGAAGATTGTGAGTCCTATGGTAACTCCCCCAGCGGAGAAGCAGCGTAGATGCCTGCACGCGCCATTAGCAAGTGGGGGCTGGGCAGGGAGGCGCAGCGCGGGCTGCATCGCTTAGAGTAAGAATCTGGCCTGAATACCCTAAGCACTATCTGAGCGAAATAATCTGGGCTAGCAAACCAGACTGTGGGATATCTACCACGCGAAAAGCCAGCCCCAACTTAAGACACCGCCAGGCCCGTGCACGGAACAAAGAATTGAACAGAGATAGCCAGCTGCAGACCTTCCCCCTCCGGTGACAGGCAGCCAGAGCCGGAAGGGGGCAATCGCAGCCCCAGAGAGACATTATCTATAAAACTGTAAGCAGGCTTCTTTGCTAACTAAAACTTCTTGGGGGTCTGGACGGTTAACATCTGCCTGAGAAGGTGCGCCGGTATTACGCCCAGATAACCGAGTGGCGGGGAGGCGATAAGTCGCAGCATTGGCGCTCGCCAAACACCTCATCACTTGAGCTGCTCGGACCTGGGAAGAGCACAAAACTCAGGCCCAACTGAGTCTGCGCTTCTGAGGACTACCTGAGTGCCTGAACCTGAGCGGCTTGGACCTGGGAGGTACATGCAACCCAGGGCTAGCCTCGGATTGTTCCCAGCGGAACAACCTAGAGCCCGAGCAGTGTGGGCAGGGAGGCTACACGCGCCGTGAGCGGGGGCAGACCCAGTATGGCTGAGGCACTGCGAGCGCACGCCAGTGTTATTTGTTTGCAGCTTCCCTCCCTCCCTCCCCACAGCGCGACTGAACAAAGAGAAGAAATACAGCTCCACCCATTAGAACACCGACACAAGCTTACCAAACCAGGAAACCTTGACAAGCCACCTGTATAAACCCACACACAGCGAGGAAAAGCCACAATAAAGAGAACTCCACAAACTGCCAGAATACAGAAAGGACACCCCAAACTCTGCAATTTAAACAAGATGAAGAGACAGAGGAATAGCCAGCAGATAAAGGAACAGGATAAATGCCCACCAAACCAAACAAAAGAGGAAGAGATAGGGAATCTACCTGATAAAGAATTCCGAATAATGATAGTGAAATTGATCCAAAATCTTGAAATTAAAGTGGAATCACAGATAAATAGCTTGGAGACAAGGATTGAGAAGATGCAAGAAAGGTTTAACAAGGGCCTAGAAGAAATAAAAAAAGAGTCAATATATAATGAATAATGCAATAAATGAAATTAAAAACACTCTGGAGGCAACAAATAGTAGAATAACAGAAGCAGAAGATAGGATTAGTGAATTAGAAGATAGAATGTTAGAAATAAATGAATCAGAGAGAATAAAAGAAAAACGAATTAAAAGAAATGAGGACAATCTCAGAGACCTCCAGGACAATATTAAACGCTACAACATTCGAATCATAGGGGTTCCAGAAGAAGACAAAAAGAAAGACCATGAGAAAATACTTGAGGAGATAATAGTTGAAAACTTCCCTAAAATGGGGAAGGAAATAATCACCCAAGTCCAAGAAACCCAGAGAATCCCAAACAGGATAAACCCAAGGCGAAACACCCCAAGACACATGTTAATCAAATTAACAAAGATCAAACACAAAGAACAAATATTAAAAGCAACAAGGGAAAAACAACAAATAACACACAAGGGAAATCCCATAAGGATAACAGCTGATCTTTCAATAGAAACACTTCAAGCCAGGAGGGAATGGCAAGACATACTTAAAATGATGAAAGAAAATAACCTACAGCCCAGATTATTGTACCCAGCAAGGATTTCATTCAAGTATGAAGGAGAAATCAAAAGCTTCTCAGACAAGCAAAAGCTGAGAGAATTCTGCACCACCAAACCATCTCTACAACAAATACTAAAGGATATTCTCTAGACAGGAAACACAAAAATAGTGTATAAATTCAAACCCCAAACAATAAAGTAAATGGCAACGGGATCATACTTATCAGTAATTACCTTAAACGTAAATGGGTTGAATGCCCCAACCAAAAGACAAAGACTGGCTGAATGGATACAAAAACAAGACCCCTACATATGTTGTCTACAAGAGACCCACCTCAAAACAGGGGACACATACAGACTGAAAGTGAAGGGCTGGAAAAAGATTTTCCATGCAAATAGGGACCAAAAGAAAGCAGGAGTAGCAATACTCATATCAGATAAAATAGACTTTAAAACAAAGGCTTTGAAAAGAGACAAAGAAGGTCACTACATAATGATCAAAGGATCAATCCAAGAAGGAGATATAACAAATATAAATATATATGCACCCAACACGGGAGCACCGCAGTATGTAAGACAAATGCTAACAAGTATGAAAGGAGAAATTAACAATAACACAATAATAGTGGGAGACTTTAATACCCCACTCACACCTATGGATAGATCAACTAAACAGAAAATTAACAAGGAAACACAAACTTTAAACGATACAATAGACCAGTTAGACCTAATTGATATCTATAGGACATTTCATCCCAAAACAATGAATTTCACCTTTTTCTCAAGCGCACATGGAACCTTCTCCAGGATCGATCACATCCTGGGCCATAAAGCTAGCCTTGGTAAATTCAAAAAAATAGAAATCATTCCAAGCGTCTTTTCTGACCACAATGCAGTAAGATTAGATCTCAATTACAGGAGAAAAACTATTAAAAATTCCAACATATGGAGGCTGAACAACACGCTGCTGAATAACCAACAAATCACAGAAGAAATCAAAAAAGAAATCAAAATTTGCATAGAAACGATTGAAAATGAAAACACAACAACCCAAAACCTGTGGGACACAGTAAAAGCAGTCTTAAGGGGAAAGTTCATAGCAATACAGGCACACCTCAAGAAACAAGAAAAAAGTCAAATAAATAACCTAACTCTACACCTAAAGCAACTAGAAAAGGAAGAAATGAAGAACCCCAGGGTTAGTAGAAGGAAAGAAATCTTAAAAATTAGAGCAGAAATAAATGCAAAAGAAAGAAAAGAGACCATAGCAAAAATCAACAAAGCCAAAAGCTGGTTCTTTGAAAGGATAAATAAAATTGACAAACCATTAGCCAGACTCATCAAGAAACAAGGGGAGAAAAATCAAATCAATAAAATTAGAAACGAAAATGGAGAGATCACAACAGACAACACAGAAATACAAAGGATCATAAGAGACTATTATCAACAATTATATGCCAATAAAATGGACAACGAGGAAGAAATGGACAAATTCTTAGAAAAGTACAACTTTCCACAACTCGACCAGGAAGAAATAGAAAACCTTAAAAAACCCATCACAAGCACGGAAATTGAAACTGTAATAAAAAATCTTCCAGCAAACAAAAGCCCAGGTCCAGACGGCTTCACAGCTGAATTCTACCAAAAATTTAGAGAAGAGCTAACACCTATCCTGCTCAAACTCTTCCAGAAAATTGCAGAGGAAGGTAAACTTCCAAACTCATTCTATGAGGCCACCATCACCCTAATACCAAAACCTGACAAAGATCCCACAAAAAAAGAAAACTACAGGCCAATATCACTGATGAACATAGATGCAAAAATCCTAAACAAAATTCTAGCAATCAGAATCCAACAACACATTAAAAAGATCATACACCATGACTAAGTGGGCTTTATCCCAGGGATGCAAGGATTCTTCAATATCCGCAAATCAATCAATGTAATACACCACATTAACAAATTGAAAAATAAAAACCATATGATTATCTCAATAGATGCAGAGAAAGCCTTTGACAAAATTCAACACCCATTTATGATAAAAACTCTCCAGAAAGCAGGAATAGAAGGAACATACCTCAACATAATAAAAGCTATATATGACAAACCCACAGCAAACATTATCCTCAATGGTGAAAAATTGAAAGCATTTCCTCTAAAGTCAGGAACAAGACAAGGGTGCCCACTTTCACCATTACTATTCAACATAGTTTTGGAAGTTTTGGCCACAGCAATCAGAGCAGAAAAAGAAATAAAAGGAATCCAAATTGGAAAAGAAGAAGTAAAACTCTCACTATTTGCAGATGACATGATCCTCTACATAGAAAACCCTAAAGACTCCACCAGAAAATTACTAGAACTAATCAATGATTATAGTAAAGTTGCAGGATATAAAATCAACACACAGAAATCCCTTGCATTCCTATACACTAATAATGAGAAAACAGAAAGAGCAATTAAGGAAACAATTCCATTCACCATTGCAACGAAAAGAATAAAATACTTAGGAATATATCTCCCTAAAGAAACTAAAGACCTATATATAGAAAACTATAAAACACTGGTGAAAGAAATCAAAGAGGACACTAATAGATGGAGAAATATACCATGTTCATGGATTGGAAGAATCAATATAGTGAAAATGAGTATACTACCCAAAGCAATTTATAGATTCAATGCAATCCCTATCAAGCTACCAACAGTATTCTTCACAGAGCTAGAACAAATAATTTCACAATTTGTATGGAAATACAAAAAACCTCGAATAGCCAAAGCGATCTTGAGAAAGAAAAATGGAACTGGAGGAATCAACCTACCTGACTTCAGGCTCTACTACAAAGCCACAGTTATCAAGACAGTATGGTACTGGCACAAAACAGAAATATAGATCAATGGAACAAAATAGAAAGCCCAGAGATAAATCCACGCACATATGGACAGCTTAGCTTTGACAAAGCAGGCAAGAATATACAGTGGATTAAAGACAATCTCTTTAACAAGTGGTGCTGGGAAATCTGGTCAACCACTTGTAGAAGAATGAAACTAGCACACTTTGTAACACCATATACAAAAATAAACTCAAAATGGATTAAAGATCTCAACGTAAGACCAGAAACTATAAAACTCCTAGAGGAGAACATAGGCAAAACACTCTCTGACATACATCACAGCAGGATCCTCTATGACCCACCTCCCAGAATATTGGAAATCAAAGCAAAAATAAACAAATGGGACCTAATTAAACTTAAAAGCTTCTGCACATCAAAGGAAACTATTAGCAAGGTGAAAAGACAGCTTTCAGAATGGGAGAAAATAATAGCAAATGTAGTAACCGACAAACAACTAATCTCAAAAATATACAAGCAACTCCTACAGCTCAACTCCAGAAAAATAAATGACCCAATCAAAAAATGGGCCAAAGATCTAAATAGACATTTCTCCAAAGAAGACATACAGATGGCTAACAAACACATGAAAAGATGCTCAACATCACTCCTTATCAGAGAAATGCAAATCAAAACCACTATGAGGTACCATTTCACGCCAGTCAGAATGGCTGCGATCCAAAAGTCTACAAATAATAAATGCTGGAGAGGGTGTGGAGAAAAGGGAACCCTCTTATACTGTTTCTGGGAATGCAACCTAGTACAGCCACTATGGAGAACAGTGTGGAGATTCCTTAAAAAACTGGAAATAGAACTGCCTTATGATCCAGCAATACCATTGCTTGGCATACACACTGAGGAAACCAGAAGGGAAAGAGACACGTGTACCCCAATGTTCATCGCAGCACTATTTATAATAGCCAGGACATGGAAGCAACCTAGATGCCCATCAGCAGATGAATGGATAAGAAAGCTGTGGTACATATACACAATGGAGTATTACTCAGCCATTAAAAAGAATACATTTGAATCAGTTCTAATGAGGTGGCTGAAACTGGAGCCTATTATACAGAGTGAAGTAAGCCAGAAGGAAAAACATAAATACATTATACTAACGCATATATATGGAATTTAGAAAGATGGTAATGATAACCCTGTATACGAGACAGCAAAAGAGACACTGATGTATGGAGCAGTCTTATGGACTCTGTGGGAGAGGGAGAGGGTGGGAAGTTTTGGGAGAATGGCATTGAAACACGTGAAATGTAAAAAAAAAAAAAGAAAGAAAGAAATTGAGATAGTAAATTTTTTTAAAAAAGTTTTGTTTTGAAGTTGAGAACAGCTGGAGGTTAAAATATTGGATGTTTTAAAAACTTTCCTAGCAATGTGAAACCAGATACAGGTCCTGAAGCTACTTAAAGTGGTATTTACTATATATATACAACATATTTTTAGTTGAGCATAATTGCTTTTAACATATTACCTGTTAAAACTACTAATGGAGGTGTTTTATTTGATGCTATTTAATTGGTGTCATTAAATGAATAATTTTTTATAGCTTAGCTTTGATTGTCAGTTTTACCTTGGTTTATAAAGAAACTAAATAAGTTTTTCTTTGATTTTAGTTACAAACCTACTATAAATCAAATTCCAAACAGGCCATCCCCAACTTTTAGTAAGAATGCAAAGAAGACTTGGAATTAACAATGTGTCTCTAATATCTTCATTAGTTCAAGATAACAAGACGTATGTTAAAGCAAGCGTCAACAAAGATGATCATAACTCTGACTTTCTTCGAGAAACGAGTGGAGAGAGTGCATTTTCAGCCTCCAGAACTTTAAATGTGCCATACATACCAAAGCCTCATAGCAGCCAGATATTTGCTAATACAAGCGCTGTAAGTCCATGTGACTTACCTTCCCCATCACCAATATTACTTAGACAAACAGACCAGATTGTAGTAGATCAACCTGCTGTTTTTAAAACACTGAGCATTTTTAATTGGCACTCACATAGCAGCTACACTCAGGTAAATGGCCACGTTGAGGACTTCGCTACTACAACTACATCTACTTCTCAGAACCACATTGTGTCTCCATTACAAAGCAGTTATTCCAGACTGATGGTGGAATCTTCTAAATTTCCAGTCACATATAGCAATATGTCAGCCCATGACAGCCCTTTTCCTATCCTGCAAGAGACAGGCAACTCACGGTCCTCAATGTCAATGATCGCTTATATATCTGCCTCCTCTCTTTCAAGTCAACTGATCAACAATCATCATCAGATGAAAACTATGCTAATTAAAACTGACCTATCAAATAAGTGTCAGATTATGGAGCCTAAAGAAGATTGAACTTTATATTGGGAGATGTCAACAAATACCTAAAATTCTTGCATTTCAACAATAAATTTACATATTCATCTTCATAGTTTCATTTTCTATTTTCAAACAATGAAGAGTAAAATTATGCTTTAGTTCAAATGGCTGGCTATTTTACTGCACGGTTTTATAAACTCTACAGTTCAAGACAAAATTTGTTATGCATCCTAGGTAAATGACACCTGATCTAATGTTTGTAAGCAAAAAAAAAAAAAAAAAAAAAGAGAGAGAGAGAGAGAACCAAGGGAAAATAGATAATGGATGTAAAGTGATTTCTGAAATCATCCCTGCTGAAATGAATGGGTGGCTCAATTAGGATGGCATGGGTGAAGGAAGAGATGCAAATAAAGTCAGAAAAATGGAAATACACAGGATGTACCTTAGTGTGTTCACAGTTACCTTATATTCTATTAGTTACTGGTAGAGTCTTAAAAGGTTAGACAGCAGATTTTCTTCATTATAGAAAGTCATTTCATCCTTGAAATATAGACAGTGTAGCATGTCCAAAATCATGATCACCATTATACCATGACTGTGTACCAAAGATAACATGACATAATCAGTGATTGTCCCATGGTAAGCACAAGATATATAGTTTACAGGTGGTATGCTGTAGGGTTATTTCTGCTCTACTGTCCTTAAGGCATGCCTTTATTTCCTGACACCAAGATCCACTCTATATTTCCTAAGACATGTTTCAATGTTGCTTATCTGTCCCCACAGACACAGATACATTCCTGATGGTGTTTGCAGCACATCAGCATGGTCAACAAGTTCTTTGAAGACATGATATATTTTCCTTAGTAATTTCATTATCTTTCTCTTCTGGAGCTACAATCACACAAACTATTTTCAGTCATGCTAAGACCCTTCTCAAATTTTTGCCTCAATTCTTTCTTGGGGTTGAAAGGAACTTCTGTTTGCCCTCCTACCAAGGTGAGTGCAGATATCATGTCTTCAATGTGTTTTATGTCTACTCTCATTTTTTAATGTATCTTTCACATCAGGTGAAACTTAGAGCCTGCAAATGACACATTTTAAGCACTTACTAAATTATCAATAAAGAAATGTAATAACCAATCAATGCTCTACACATTACTTAACAGCATCCTATAACGTGCACTTATCATAATTCACCTTTCCTATTTGCTGAGAAATTATTACAAGTTGATATCTATTTATTGTATTTACATGAATGTTAAATGTGGGAATTCAAATTATAAAATGATTGCTGCTTTTATGAAATTTACAGTCTACAATAACCCATTCTAAGCATGTTGTTTCAGGCCACAGTTCCCTAAAATGCAGTAGTAGTTATAGAGACATGTATCCAAAGGTGTGGGAGGAGAAGAAAAGGAATCATTTATTTTAATAATCTAGAAAAGTTATGGAGTAAGCAAGGATCAAAATCAATGGTGGATCCTAAATATATTTCAGTTTGAAATACTCTGAACAGAGTCCCTGCTTGTTGGACTATCCACACTGTCATGAAGACTACCTAGAAATATTGGCAATCTCAAATTTGTGGTCATTCCTTCAGATGGCAGTGGGAACATCAAGTCATGTCCCTGTTTTGGTATGGTAACCCCCATAGGACAACACCAAGTTAAGTTCAACGTTCTCATTCTTGCAGCTAACAGACAGTGAAATCTGTCGAATATCTGTGTAGTTAAGGGAGTGGTAGAAAAATCACACTCTTTTTCTTTCACTGAAATGTTTTGCTAAATGTAAGAGAGAATACTATGCTTTAGAGAGGTGAGCATTTTGGAGCCATTGTAAGAGTTATTGAAATTGGTGTCCTTAGTAATCATTTCAAGACCAAAGTCCAATAGCCTTGTTTTAAATTTCAGGTGTCTTACTATGTAGTCAAATTTGCATGCTTTGTACAATATCACCTTAAAGGCAATTCCATCTTCCATTTCATTGCCTTGTACTGACTAATCCTTCTCAGTCCCTTTTATCTTCTTTTCATGCTCTGCTTTGAGTGGCAGGTCCTTCTCAAAAAGAACAGGATTAATTCATGTCATCCTCTGTCATAACTTGGAAGAGGCATGGATAAGGATATTCAACATATCATGTTGAAAAGCTGCTGTTTTTGTTCCTTCATGAGAGCATATTAGTAAACTGTACTTCAATTGTCTGATCAAAAGAAGCCTGGTAAATGATCCTTTACCTTGATGATCAATTCCCAGATGGCTTCAACATATTGGTGCCTTTAATTCTCAAAAGAATAAAGAAAATAGCTCAATACATTAGGGAAACATTGTACATGAATTCAAATTTTCTTTCCTTTATGCATTTACCTTATAATTGGTGCCTAAAATTGTAAAACAATGGAAACAGATTCAGACTTTCATTGTAAAACAATGGAAACGGTTTCAGTGGAAACAGTGTCAGACTTTATTTTTGGGGGCTCCAAAATCACTGCAGATGGTGACTGCAGTCATGAAATTAAAAGACACTTACTCTTTGGAAGGAAAGTTTGGACCAACCCAGAGAGCATATTGAAAAATAGAGACATTACTTTGCCAACAAAAGTCCATCTAGTCAAGGCTATGGTTTTTCCAGTGGCCATGTATGGAAATGAGAGCTGGACTGTGAAGAAAGCTGAGAGCCAAAGAATTGATGTTTTTGAACTGTGGTGTTGGAGAAGACTCTTGAGAGTCCCTTGGACTGCAAGGAGATCCAACCAGTCCATCCTAAAAGAGATCAGCCCTGTGTGTTCTTTGGAAGGAATGATGCTAACGCTGAAACTCCAGTACTTTAGCCACCTCATGGGAAGGGTTGACTCATTGGAAAAGACTCTGATGCTGAGAGGGATTTGGGGCAGGAGGAAAAGGGAACGACAGAGGATGAGATGGCTGGATGGCATTACCAACTCGATGGATGTGAGTTTGAATGAGTTCTGGAAGTTGGTGATGGACAGGGAGTCCTGGCCTGCTGCAATTTATGGGGTTGCAGAATCGGACATGACTGAGAGACTTAACTGAACTGAACTGAACTGAAAATTGTAAAAGTAAAAACAAAAATGTAAGTGAGGTAAATATGGCAAATTGAGGCAAAAAGTAGAAATATTGGATGGAGAAGGTTAGAGGATGAAATTGGATGCTTAAAATATAACAAGCAAAATTGTAACTGCAGGGCCTAACGAGGTCAAAATGACTTCCACATTGTTACCCTGCATTATTTTCATTTTAGCAAATCACAGAATAATTTTACATGCAAAATATTTTAAGATCCCATGGGATCCAGAACAACGTTATGTATAGCAAAGCATTCTGACTTAAAATGTCACTAGACTGAAATCATTCAACTACAAAATAACTTCCAACCTTAAGCCTAAAAACAAATATCAGAGAACTCTGTGCAGTTCGTAGGTTTCCTTCTGTGAGTCCTTTGGTTTTATTTTCCTTTCATAATTGTGTTTTGAGTATATAAGACTGAGACTGTGCTTGTGTGTGTGTGTGCACATCAGATTAAAAATGTGTTTGTGAGTGTATGTCTAGGTTCTCCTTTGGACTTTTATATTAGAGATTTCGGCTGAAGAAATGGCTAATTCAAAAATATAAAGAGGCACAAATTAAAATGCCCACTCAAATCATCCCTCCCCTCCCTCTCCCACAGAGTCCAAAAGACTGTTCTATACATTTGTGTCTCTTTTCCTGTCTCACATACAGGGTTGTCATTACCATCTTTCTAAATTCCATATATATGCCTTAGTATACTGTGGAGAAGGCAATGGCACCCCACTCCAGTACTCTTGCCTGGAAAATCCCGTGGACGGAGGAGCCTGGTAGGCTGTAGTCTGTGGGATCGCTAAGAATTAGACACGATGGAGAGACTTCACTTTCACTTTTCACCTTCATGCATTGGAGAAGGAAATGGCAATCCACTCCAGGATTCTTGCCTGAAGAATCTCAGGGATGGCGGAGCCTGGTGGGCTGCTGTCTATGGGGTCACACAGAGTCGGACATGACTGAAGTGACTTAGAAGCATACTGTGTTGGTGTCCTTCTTTCTGGCTTAATTCACTCTGTATAATAGGCTCCAGTTTCATCCACCTCATTAGAATGGATTCAAATTGAAACATGTATAATATCATAAAAGAAATGAATTGCCAGTCCAGGTTTGATGCAGGATACAGGAAGCTTGGGGCTGGTGCACTGGGATGACCACTGGGATGGTATGGGGAGGGAACTAGAAGGAGGGTTCAGGATGGGGAACACACGTACACCCTTGGCAGACACATGTTGAGGTATGGCAAAACCAATACAATATTGTAAAGTAAAAAATAAACATAATAATAATAATAATAAATGCCAAAAAGCTCAAGACAACTGGCTGAGTTTCAGAAGTTGAAAGCATTTCAGTAATAACCAAGCTACTCCATCCTAACTTTTGTACAAACTATGGTACTCTCCCAATCACCTAGCAAAAATTTAATGGGACCTTAGATGTTTATTATGTCTGGCAATAACAAAACACAAACCTGCTAATATGGCAGTACCAGAGAAGGCTCAGTAGATGCCTGAAGTTTCAACCAGGCCTTCCTATAATAGGATACTACCTTCCTACAGGAGGCTGGACACTCACCAATAACAAAGAATACTCTTAGGCATCAAAGAACCTAAGGATGAAATCTATAATTCTATTCCCACATGGTCGACATTGATTTCCCCCTTCCCAAGAGTATCTGACAGACAGTTAAAATAGAAGGAAGTTATAACATAGCCCACATACTTCTTACATAATACCTTAAATGTCCAAGCCCAACTACACTACTAAGATGATGACAATACAGGAGTTCCAGCTTCAAATCTGTGTGGCAGTCATCATATAAACATTTTATGAATATTTGAGATGCACTGATAGTACAAATCTATTAAGCCAGAAGCCTTGAGATCTGATTCAAAGAGGAAAACTGTGTACTCCATGTCCTCAGTTTTATGGGACATTCACACGCATTCACACATTTCCACAATCCTCAACCTTTATCTGAAGTCAAAAACTGACATTAAGAGGAATGGTCTATTTACACAGAAGCCAAGCGTAAAAGTCAAAAATGGATCCAGTCTCCTACATACTTCCATGCTCAGTAATGGAACCCCTTGTAAGCATTCCTAAGGGCAACTAGGATAAACAACTCAAAGATGCTTCTCCCAGGATAAGAGAGGTTGATTGAGAAGCTATAAGTGTGCTTAACTTAGAGATAACCCTTAAGATCACATACCATTCCTGTTAACACATCAGAAGATGGACAGCTCTACCAGGTATTTACAGACAATGTCTGCTTCTGCCTAAGGCCAAGCTTATAGATCCAAGTGGCAGGTGGGATAAGGTTTCCATCTCAGGATATCATATGACACCGCCGGTGTTCTCCTTCTCTGGGAAGCTTTAAAAAGACATTGTGGGAAGTACAATATGAGGGAGGAAAACAAGGAAACTGACAAGAGCTGTGTTCTTTCTAAATGTCCCAAATCTCACTTATCATTCCAATTACAATGACAGACTTAACATGCAATCTGAACCATGTCCCAAGCATTGCCAGTTCTAACTTTTTGATGTTGTTCAGTCACTCAGACTTGTCAGACTCTTGTGACTCCGTGTACAGCAAGAACCCAGGGCTCACCTGCCATTCAAATCTCCCAGAGTTGTATTCAAACCCATGACCTTTGAGTCAACAATGCTTTTCAGCCATCTCACCCTCTGTCGTTTCCTTCTTCTCCTGTGCTCAATCTTTCCCAGCATCAGTTTCTTCCCAGTGATTTTGCTCTTGGCTTCAAGAGGCTGATATATTGGCTCTTCATGTGCAGCATCAGTCCTTCTGAGAATAATCTGAAATCATTTCCTTCACACTTTATTAGTTTGAACTCCATTCTCAACATGTCTTCTCTAGCCCTCCTGTTGTAAAGCATCTATATTTTGGCAGTCAGTTCTTGTGTTCCTGCTCACTCCTCCATACATTACTCCTGAAAATCAACTTTGACCATTCAGGCCTTTTTCAATAATCTCTCAGCTTTGTAATATGGTTTTGAGATTGGTCATAGCTTTTCATCCAATGGGCAAGTGCCTTTTTGTTTCATGGCTTCAGTCACATCACGCAGTCATATCAGAGATCAAGAAAGTGAAACCTGTCACTAATTCAATTGTATCTCATTAAAATATCTCAAAATGATGGGGCCAAATTCCATGATCTTATGTTTTGTGTCTGTTTTTGTATTGAGTTTTAATTCAGCTTTTTCAATTTCTCCTTTCACCTTTAGTTCCTAGTGTTTTTCAGCCATTTATATGTTGTCATCTTAAAACTAAGGTTATTCATACTTCTCACAGTAATTTTGTTTCCCACTTCAGATTCTTTCAGCAAGTTACTTTCCATGAAGTACTCTGCACATAAGTCAAATAAGCTGGATGAAAATATATAGCCTTGATGTATTTCCTTCTCCATTTCCTGGAGAAGGAAGTGGCAACCCACTCCAGTGTTCTTGCCTGGAGAATCCCAGGGATGGGGAAGCCTGGTGGGCTGCCGTCTATGGGGTCACATAGAGTCGGACACGACTGAAGTGACTTAGCATAGCACAGCATTTCCTTCCCTATTTTGTACCAGTTCATTGTTCTTTGTCCAATTCCAACTCCTGTGTTTGACTTGCCTCGCCTCCAGCCTTCCGTGGAAACAGGGACAGTAGTCTGGTATTCTTATCTCCTTAAGAATTTTCCACAATTTGTTGTGACCCTCACAGTCAAAGGTCTTCCCTGGTGTATCAGATGATAAAGCATCTGCCTGCAATGGGGCAGAACCAGTTTGGTACCTGGGTTTGGAAGATCCCCAGGAGAAGGAAATGGTAGGCTACAGTCCATGGGGTCACAAAGAGTCAGACATGACTGAATGACCTCATTTTCACACACAGTCTAAGCCAGTAAGAGATAATAAAGTAGATGTAGACGACTTTATGAAGCCCCCTTGCTTTTTTCTATGATCCAAACTCAATTTAAGGTTTACCTATTAATATTACATGAGTACGACTAACTATATCTGCCTGTTCTCTTTTATATATATATATATATATTTTTTTTTTTTTCCCTCAGTCTCTCTTTTTCAAGCTATCATCTACATATTTTTACGTTCCTGGGCATTTGCCACCTTCTTATACAAGAATTAAATTATTATCATGCCAGTCTCTGGCCTTTGACACCTCTGTAAAACAACTAAGTTTCCAGGACAGAATGAATCTGTGCTCTGGGAAAACGTCAGGACATTTTGATAAATAGCTAGATATTTTCAGGAAATGACTGATTTTGAGAAAAATTCCTGTACCATCACTTATCTGGAAAAGAACTATGTTTCCTCATGTTGATGAGAATTTCTCATTAGCAGAAATTTTAGGAAAAATAAATGTGCTTATTGGAATGTTCATGTTAGTGAAGTACCAATTATGTGAGTATGTATGTAGCCTCCCATCAGACAGATTAATTTATGTCAAGCAAATTTGTTGTTTCACCAGCATGTCTAAAAGAATTACCTAGTTTGCCTAGAAAGGAAATCAAAACTTCTGATTTGACAGAAAATAAAAGAGCACATTGAGTGCAACTCTCTCCATGGAAGCATCACAAATAACCCTTCTATAAAGGCAACAGTTCCTCCAGAGCATCAAATGAATATTAGCAGACGATCTTGCTTAAGAGAGACTATATGAAAAGTAGACATAACTGGGAAGAACGGAGGGAAGATGGGAGAAGGAGGACGAGACAAATAGAAACAAATATGTGTCCTGGGTTAGGATTTGGAGAAGCAAGGAATAGATTGAGGATTCAGATAAGTCACCTCACTAAACTTAAATTTCTTTTGACTGAAAGGAAGCAAGGTGAAGAAGATGATGACATTTAGTTTGTCTAGAGTGAGAATCAAATAGAGAATGTGTTGTGTGGTCCTGCATCCCCCAAACTGCAATGCAGGTCAAGTAGTGTGCATAGGGCCTGGAAGATGAAACATGAGGTTAGAAAGCCAACCTGGGAGGGTTGGTTTTTGACTATGTGGAGACGGAATGTTGGATCTGTGATGACAAGGTGTGTAGAAAGGAATGGCTTTTGAAAATTCCCAAACTGACAAAGAAGCAGGACCTTAGGGCTCAAGTCACCCAGCGAGGTGGTGAGAGTATTGAATTTTCCCCTCTTGCCACATACTAAGACCTACTATCAGGTGATAGAAAAGACTAGCCAGAACTACCACCCATGCTTCTGCCACCACAAGCTAGAAGATGATCGCATTAGCGCCATATCATTTCTGCCTGTGATTGCTGGCTTCTCAGAAAAACTGACACCACCAGGGTTCCAAAACTCCAAGCACCTGTAAAATGTTGATGGCTTTTTCAAAGATCTGTTTCACTAGCTGACCGTCTGGCAGGAGAAAAAGAAGTCTCTGTTTTGAGTAAGGCACTCCATAAATTTCAATTATTATAGGAAATATATATTTTTAAAATATAGTGACAATTTAACTGTGTTAACATAGGTAGCTAAAACTGACTTTAAAATTGAGATAATATGCTGCTGAAATATTTTTCTATTCTTCTCAAGTTGAGAAGAGCTGGATATTAAGACATTTTAAGTGTAACAAATTTAAGTTTTAAGTTCCCCTAGCAACTTGGAACCAGAGAGAAATCCTGAAGCACTTAAAGGAGTATATGGTGTGGATATATAATATATTGTTACATGAGGAAATAATTCAAATATTTAAATATTTAAAACTATTAGTGGAGGTGTATTATTTGAGGCTATTATCTTTGTATGTTTAAAGGAACGATATTTTGAGTCTGGCTATGTTTCTCTATTTTACCTTGGTTTGAAAGGTCACTAATAATGTTCTTCTTTGGTTTTAGTTGAAGTTATCTCATAATCCAAATGTTAAGCGATACTATCCCCAAGTTTTACTAAGAATGGAAAGAAGAGTTGGCACTAAAAATATCTCTCCAGTACCTTCATTAGTTTGAGATTACAAGATGAAGCATGCTAAAGGAAGGAGTAATGTGGATGATCATATCTCCTGGATTCTTCCCGAAACTAGAGGAGAGTGTGTATTTTCAGCCTTCACAATTCTAAGTGTGTCTTTCATACGAAATTCTTCTATGAGCCACATAGTTGCTAGTGCAAGTGTCCCAACTCAAAGTGATTTTTTTCTTCATCATCAATGTCAGTTAGACTGAAAGAGCAAAGTGTGATAGATCAAACTGATGTTTAAAATCTGTTGATCTTTTTACATCAGCATTCACAGAGCAACTACAATCAAGCAAATGGTCACAGGGAGAATTTTGTTACTATGACTATTTCTGTTTCTCAGTACCACATCATATCTCTTTTGCAGATACATGATTTTGACTGATGATCAGCCTTGTACCTTTACAGTTAGAAACAGCAATATGTCAGCCCATGAAGATATTTTCCCTAAACTGCAACTGGGAGGCATGGTTCCCAGTGCAAACAATACTGATGCATTTACTACTTCTCTTTCAAGGTCAACTCATCAGCCATCTTTCATATAATTACATATAATTTCTTTCATATAATTACTAATTACAACTGATCTCCCAAGTAGGAACCTGATCATGCAGGATATTGTAGATTAAAATTTATGTTGGTGATGCCAACAAATTCCTACATTTCTCTTATTTCAATATTAAATTTACATCTTCACCTTCATAGTTTCACTTTCTACTCTGAAATAATTAAGAGGAATATGAGGCTTTATCTCAATGCCTGTGTTTATATAAATGTGCATTTGTATAAACTGTCGGGCTTTTGAATGGCCCTCTGAATTATATTCGTCCATTGCAGTGAATTTTAATTCATTGAATCCTGAAAGTCTGATGTTCACACATGTCATCTTCTGTTTGACCACTCCAATTTACCTTCCTTCATAGACCTAGCATTCTAGGTTCCTATGAAATATCGTTCATTACAGCATCAAACTGTACTTTTATCCATAGTCATATCCACAATTATGTGTTGTTTTTCCTTTGGCACCATCTCTTCTTTTTTAGTGATTTCCAGAAGCATAGAGGACACCGACAAACCTGGAGAGTTTACCTTTCAGTGTCCTATCTTTTTGGCTTATCATATTGTTCATGGGGTTTTCAAAGCAAGAATACTGAAGTGCTTTTCCATTTCCCTTCTCCAATGAACCACATTTTGCCAGAATTCTCCACCATGTCCAATCCATCCTGGGTGGCCCTACATGGCATGTCTCATAGTTTTATTGAGGTAGACAAGGCTGTGATCCATTTGATCAATTTGGTTAGTTTTCTGCGATTGTGGTTTTCATTCTGTCTGCCCTCTGATGGATAAGGGTAAGAAGGCTTGTGGAAACTTCCTGATGGGAGAGACAGACTGTGAGTGAACCTAGGCCCTGTTCAGGCCTAATTATGGTATGAGTAATGAAAGTAATCGGGACCTTCTTCAAAAGGACTTGAGCAGGCACTCTTGTATTCAATGCCCACCACCCTGCTGCATCCCATTCTTGGACCATGCCTCTGCTGGAGACTCCTAGACACTCACAAGCAAGTCTGACTCAGTCTTTTGTGGGGACACTGCCCTTACTCTTGGCTCCTGGTGGACACAAGGTTTTGTTTGTGCCCTCCAACAGTCTGTTTCAGTCCTGTGGAAGTTCTATAATTAAATCAACTGGCCTCCAAAGTCAAATTCCCTGAGGGTTCTCAATCTCTTTGCCAGATCCGCAGGTTGAGAAATCTCTAGTGGTCCTAAAACTTCCTTACCTGTACAAGAATTTCTTTAGAATAATTATCCTGCAATTTATGGATTGTGCACTAGGCCACTTTTTGGTGGGTTGAAAGGTTACCTCCTCTGAGAGGGCTTATATCACAAACTGCATGAACAAGGTCTGTAGCAGACAGAGCCTCTCTTCCATGTTAGGCCATTGCTGACCCATGCTTCTGCAAGAGACACTCAATCACTCAAAAGCAGTTCTGACTCTGTCTTTGTGCATTCCTTGGGTATAGGTGCACAAAATATTTTATTGAGCACTCTCAGTGTGGCTGGTAGGTATTGATTTTAAATGGAAATTCACCCCTTCTACAATCTTGTTGGCTCTTTTCCTTTGCCATGGACATGTCTTTTTATTGTTGTTGTTGTTGTTGTTGTTGTTTTTCTTTTTGGTGGGACCCAACATTCTCCTGTCAATGATCATTCAGCAGAAAGCTGTAATTTTGGATCTCTCACAGGAAAAGATGAATTCAAACCCATCTACTTTGCCATCCTCACTTACTCATGGGCACAAACCGGCAAAGGGCAAAATGTCTACATCCCACCTCTGAAATTTCTTCACCTTTCTGCACTGTCAGATAGGCTAGAAGCCCATGGACAGAGTGAAGGTCACCTCCTCTCTTCTAGGATGTCTGTCTTTTCACAATGAAGAATCCTACCTTATCATGTCATTTGTCTCACACGATGATATTATTTGTGACGTGTAAAGAGAGAATGTGCTTTTTGATGGGCTGACCCAAGGCAGCACTATCCCAGAGCCTTCCTCTAATATTGAAAACTTCTCCAGTGCAGTATCTTATCTTTCTGTTCCTCCTCCTTCCAGTCTCTACTCTTTTCTGAAGGACCTTCACCTCTTCACAGACTTAGATCCAGTTATAGCCATATCCACCATTTCGACAGGCCAGCCCAGTTATCATAGACTGAAAGGTCCACAGGCTATGCTTTAAAAGCCCCACACCACTGGATTTACACTGGATGAGTCCTCAAGCCTTCCACATACATTTTATGTACACACACACATCAACACAGCAGACACTGTGAGCTTCTTTATGTCTCTTGATGTAAGCCCAAATTTGTGAATACACTGTTCTGTGTTGTCACTGGCCATTCTTTCCTCATTCCTGTCTTGAACAGGACGACCTCAGAGATGCATGGGCCAGTCTCCCACACTCTGTGGATGCCTGGTGCAGCCTTCTGCTTGCTCCATATCTCACGGTCTGTAACATTCATTTCTGTCAGCTGTGGTTGGACACAATCCACACAGAAAATCACACAAACGTGGGCAACAAACTCATGTGGGTAGGCACACAAATGTTTAAGGCACGTGGAAACATAAGCAAACAGTGAATATAGATGTTTCCAGTGCTTCATATGAAATACAGCTATTTCCATTTTCTTATAGGAAAATCTCCATTCTAAGCTGAAATATGAAGTATAGAGAAGTCCAAGTTCCATGATGGAGACTTAGCACCTAGGTTTTCATGCAGTACATTCAAACCATTCCCCACTTCATGGAATCAATCCTTTGTTTTGGTATATATTATTAGAAATGCAGCAAACTCCTTACTTCACTTAAAAAAAGGGGTGCCCAGATTTTCATTTGTACAATAGAGATAATTCCATTTTCATAAGGGTTTTCCATATCTTCAGAAACCACTGCCAAGATTGTCCTATGTGAAATATCCAGAACTTCACATTTAATGGTAGAAAACCACCATCTAGATAGATATGAAGGATGGACAAGTCCAAATTTCACATAAGAAAAAGAGGTTCAAGATTTTCATAAAGTGAGATAAAAACTGTGATATATCATGGAGGGAAACAAGCATCACTATATTTGCATGTAAAAATATAGGTACTTCTACATTTGAGATCAGTTCAGTTCAGTCTCTCAGTCGTGTTCAACTTTAATGACCCCATGTACTGCAGCATGTCACGTGTCCGTGTCTATCACCAACACCCAGAACCTCTGTAAACTCATGTCCATCAAGTTGATGATGCCATCTAACCATCTAATCCTCTGTTGTCCTCTTCTCTTATTGCCTTCAATGATTCCCAGCATCAGGGTCTTGTCCAATGAGTCCATTCTTCACATCAAGGGTCCAGATTATTGAAGTTTCAGCTTCAGGATTAGTGCTTCCAATGTATATTCAGGACTGATTTACTTTAACATCCTTGCAGTGGAAGTGACTCTCAAGAGTCTTCACCAACACCACATTTTAAAAGCATCAACTCCTTTCCTATGAAACGAGTTGCCAGTCCAGCTTCGATGCACGATACTGGATGCTTGGGGCTGGTGCACTGGGATGACCCAGAGGGATGGTATGGGGAGGGAGGAGGGTTCAGGATGGGGAACACATGTATACCTGTGGCGGATTCATTTTGACATTTGGCAAAACTAATACAATTATGTAAAGTTTAAAAAATAAAAAAAAAAATTTTCAAAAAAAGGAAAAAAAAGAAAGAAAGAAATTGTATTGGTGAAGGGTTTTTCACTTGTTAGGCCAATGTTTGTTGCTAAGTTTCCATATCCCTTACCTGCTGTGTCCCTGGCAGTGTATTTATTAATATAATTGGTGTAAGTAGTAGCTTTAATGTTTGTAACCTTGGACCCTTGAGTTAATTATTTTTCTTGTTGTAGCCCACCACACCTTTACCCTATAGGAATGCAACTTTATCTAATGCTTTTGGATGGTGGCACCTGACTAATCACCTTCAGAGAAAAATAAGTTTTCTGAAGAAATGATCTTAAAATGTTAACAGTCCTCTGGGCCAGAAGATGATGCAAATCACCTAAACTTTTGCATGTGATAAGTTTGCAGGAAGAAAGCCTGGCTTACTGTATGACTCTACCCTTTCCCCCATTATCCTCTATGCATAACTTAAGGTATAAAAACTACTTTGGAAAATAAAGTGTGGGCCTTGTTCACCAAAAAAAAAAATAATAATAATAATAAATAAATAAAAGCATCAATTCCTCCATGCTCAGCTGTCTTTCCAGTCATGACCTCTGGAAAAACCATAGCTTTGACCAGGTGGACCTTTGCTGGCAAACAATGTCTCTGTTTTTGAATATGTTGTCTAGGTAGTTCCCGGCTTTTCATCCAAACAGTAAGTACCGTTTAATTTCATGGCTGCAGTCACAATCTCCAATAATTTTGGAGCCCCCCAAAATAAAGTCTTTTGGTATTTTCATTGTTTCTCCATCCATTTGCTAAGCAATGATGAGACCAGTTATCATGATCTGACTTTTTGAATGTTGAGTATTAAACCACATTTTTCACTCTTTTTCATTTTCATCAAGAGCTTTTTTACATTTCTTCACTTTTTGCCATAAGAGTGATTTCGTCTAAGTATCTGAGGCTGTTGATATTTCTCCCAGCATTCTTGATTCATGCTTGTGCTTCTTCAAGCCTGGCATTTAGCATGTTGTACACGACATATGAACTATGGACGGAGGTTTGTGACATTGTACAGGGAACAGAAATCAAGACCATCCCCAGCACAAAGAAAAAGGAAAAAAAAAAAAAAAAAAAAGCAAAGTGGCTGTCTGAGAAGGCCTTACAAAGAACTGTTAAAGAAGACAAGACAAAAGCAAAGGAGAAAAGGAAAGATTTATCTATTTCAATGCAGAGTTACAAAGAATATCATGGAGTGTTAGAAAGTCTTCCTTAGCAATCAATGCAAAGAAATAGAGGAGAACAATAGAATGGGAAAGACTAGAGTCTATTCAAAAAATTAGACATACCAAGGGAACATTTCTTGCCAAAATGGCCTCAATAAAGAACAGAAATGGTATGGACCTATCAGAAGCAGAAGATATTAAGGGGTCTCAAGAATACACAGAAGAACTATACAAAAAACATTTTCATGACCTAGATAATCACAATGGTGTTATAACTTAGTCTCACCTAGAGCCAGACATCCTGGAATGAGAAGTCAAGTGGGCCTTAGGAAACATCACTATTAACAAAGCCAGTGGAGGTGATGGAATTCCAGTTCAGCTATGAGAAATCCTAAAAGATGATGCTGTGAAAGTTTTGCACTCAATATGTTAGCAAATTTGGAAAACTCAGCGGTGGTCACAGGACTGGAAACAGTCAGCTTTCATTCCAATCCCAAAGAAAGGCAATGCCAAAGAATGCTCAAACTATCGCACAATTGCGCTCACCTCACACACTAGTAAATAGTGCTCAAAATTCTCGAAGCCAGAGTTCGATATGTGTGACCATGAAGTCCTAGATGTTTAAAGTGGTTTTAGAAAAGGCAGACGAACCAGACATCAAATTGCCAACATCAAGGCAATGGCACCCCCACCTCAGTATTCCTGCCTGGAAAATCCCATGGATGGAGGAGCCTGGAAGGCTGCAGTCCATGGGGCCACCGAGGGTCAGACACGACTGAGCAACTTCATTTTCACTTTCAGGTATTGGAGAAGGAAATGGCAAACCACTCCAGTGTTCTTTCCTGGAGAATCCCAGCGATGGGGGAGCCTGTGGGCTGCCGTCTATGTGGTCACACAGAGTCAGACACGACTGAAGTGATTTAACAGCAGCAGCGGCAGCTACTATCATCAAAAAAGCAAGAGAGTTCCAGAAAAATATCTATTTCTGCTTGTTTGACTATGCCAAAGCCTTTGACTGTGTGGATCACAATAAACTATGGAAAATTCTGAAAGAGATGGGAATACCAGACCACCTGACCTGACTCCTAAGAAACTTGTATGCAGGTCTGGAAGCAACAGCTGGAGCTGGAGATGGAACAGCATTTTGGTTCCAAATAGGAAAAGGAGTATGCCAAGGCTGTATATTGTCACCCTACTTATTTAACTTAAATGTAGAGTACATCATGAGAAAAGCTAGGCTGAAAGAAACACAAGCTGGAAGCAAGATTGCTGGAAGGAATATCAATAATGTCAGATACGAAGACAACACCACACATAGGGCAGAAAGTGACGAACAACTAAAGAGCTTCTTGATTAAAATAATGAGGAGAGTGAACAATTTGGCTTAAACCCCAGCATTTACAAAAACTAAGATCATGGACTCTGGCCCCATCATTTCATGCCAAATAGAATGGGAAATGGTGGAAACAGTGCCTGACATTATTTTAATTTTTATTTATTTATTTATTTTTGTTGGTGCATCTCCAAATCACTTCAGATGATGATTGAAGCCATTAAATTAAAAATGCTTACTCCTTGGAAGGAATGTTATCACCAACCTAGACAACATATTAAAAAGCAGAAACATTAGTTTGCCAACAAAGGTCTGTCTAGTCAAGGCTATGGTTTTTCCTGTAGTCATGTATGGATGTGTTATTTGGACTATAAAGAAAGTTAAGAACCAAGAATTGATACTTTTGAAATGTGATGTTAGAGGAGAGTTTTGAAAGTGCCTTGGACTGCAAGGAGGTCCAATGAGTACATCCTAGAAGAGATCAGTCCTGGGCTGTCACTGGAAGGATTGATGTTGAAGCTGAAACTGAAATACTTTGGCCACCTGATGCAAACAATTGACTCATGGAAAAGCTTCTGATACTTCAAAATATTGAGGGCAGGAAGATAAAGGGATGGCAGAGGATGAGATGGTTAGATAGCATCTCCAACACAATTGACATGAGTGGGTAAACTCAAGGAGCTGGTCACGGACAAGGAGGCCTGGCATGCTGTGGTTCATGGGGTCACAAAGAGTTGGACACCACTGAACTATTGAAGTGAACATTACATACAATTTAAATAAGCAGGGTGACAGTATGCAGCCTTGTCATACCCTTTGCCTTTTGAGAAGCATTCAGTTGTTTTACATTCAGTTCTAACTGTTGCTTCTTGAGCTGAAACAGATTTCCTGGAGGCAGGTAAGGTGATCCGGTATTCCTATCACTTTAAGAATTTTCCAGT
This sequence comes from Bos taurus, assembly GCF_002263795.3. Classification (NCBI taxonomy): domain Eukaryota; kingdom Metazoa; phylum Chordata; class Mammalia; order Artiodactyla; family Bovidae; genus Bos; species Bos taurus. The sequence goes on from NC_082638.1 coordinate 29,735,167, forward strand.
TTGTTTTGATCCACACAGTCAAAAGCTTTGGTATAAACAATGAAGAAGAAATAGATTTTCCCCACCTTTGGAGCTCTCTTGTCACTTTGATAACCCCACACATGTTGGATATTTGATTATTAGTTCCTCTGCCTTTATTAAATCCAGCTTGAACATCGGGGATTTCATGGTTCATGTACTGTTGAAGCCTGGCTTGGAGAATTTTGAACATTACTTTGCTTCCGTTTTAGATGAGGACAATTGTATGGTTGTGTGAACAGTTTTTGGAATTGCCTGTCTATGGAATTGGATGAACTTTCCCAGTTCTGTGTCCACTGTTGAGTTTTCCAAATTTGCTGGCATATTGAATGAAGCATTCCCATAGCTATGAAATAACTCAAGTAGAATTCCATCAATTCCACAAGCGTTGTTCATAAGGATGCTTCATAAGGACTCCTTGACTTCACATTCTAAGATGTCTGGCTCTAGGTGCGTGGTCATTTTGGCTATCTGGTTCATGAGTACTTTCTTTGTGCAGTTCTTCTGTGAGCGCTGAAGAATTGATGCTTTTGAACTGTGGTGTTGGAGAAGACTCTTGAGAGTCCCTTGGACTGCAAGGAGATCCAAGCAGTCCATTCTGAAGATCAGCCCTGGGATTTCTTTGGAAGGAATGATGCTAAAGCTGAAACTCCAGTACTCTGGGCACCTCATGTGAAGAGTTGACTCATTGGAAAAGACTCTGATGCTGGGAGGGATTGGGGGCAGGAGAAGAAGGGGACGACAGAGGATGAGATGGCTGGATGGCGTTACTGACTCGATGGATGTGAGTCTGAGTGAACTCCGGGATTTGGTGCGGACAGGGAGGCCTGGCATGCATGGGGTGCTGTGATTCATGGGGACACGACTGAGCGACTGATCTGATCTGTGTATTCTTGCCACCTCTTCTTAGTATCTTCTGCTTCCATTAGGTCCGTGAAGTTTCTTTTATTTTGACCAACTTTGCATGCAACATTTCCTCGGTATCTCTAATTTTTTAGAGAGACTTCAAGTCATACCCATTCTATTATTTTTCTCTATTTCTTTGCATTGATCACTGAGGAAGCCTTTCTTAAGGGATTTGACTTAGGTTATACCTGAATAGTCTAATGTTTTTCTCTACTTTAAAATTTTAAGTCTGAATTTGGCAATAAGGAATTCATGATTTGAGCCATAGTCAGGTCACCATCCTGTTTTTGCTGACTACATATTGCTTCTCCATTTTGGCTGCAATGTGATGTCAGTCCTGAACTTACGGTGAATCCATGAGTAGAGTCTTCTCTTGTGTTGGTGGACCAGGGTGCGTGCTATATGTTGTGTGTTCTCTTGGCAGAACTCTGTTAGACTTTGACTGGATTCCTTTTGCACTCCAATGCCAAATTTGTCTGTTATTCCAGGTATCTCTTGATTTTCTACATTTGCATTCCATTCCTCTATGGGGAAAATGATGTCTTTTTTTGGATGTTAGTTCTAGATGGTCTTTCAAGTCTTCATACAAATGTTCCACTTCAGCTACTTCAGCATAACTGGTCAGGACACAGACTTGGTTTACTGTGCTGTTGAATGGTTTGTCTTGGAAATGAAGAGAGATCCTTCTTCTTACATATCTTGTGATCTGTCAGCTTCATCTCTTCATCAACTGTGGAAGAACACACAACCACGCAGAAAAATATACAGAAAAGAGTCAACAATCTCACATATACAGACACAAATTAATATTCAAGACACAGGAAACAGGTAAACAGGAAACATAGGTGTTTCTGTAGCTGCAGAACCCGTTCTTTGTATGAAATATAAGATTTCCAGGTTTTTATGGTAAAATCTCCATTCTGATCTCAAATACTATATCAGTTCAGTTCAGTTCAGTCGCTCAGTTGTGTCTGACTCTTTGTGACCCCATGAATTGCAGCACGCCAGGCCTCCCTGTCCACCACCAACTCCTGGAGTTTACTCAAACTCAAGTCCATTGAGTGGGTGATGCCATCCAGCCATCTCATCCTCTGTCTTCCCCTTATCCTCCAGCCCTCAATCCCTCCCAGCATAAGAGTCTTTTCCAATGAGTCAACCAGCTCTTCACAAGAGGTGGGCAAAGCACTGGAGTTTCAGCTTTAGCATCGTTCCTTCCAAAGTAAACAGGACTGATCTCCTTTTGAATGGACTGGTTGGATCTCCTTGCAGTCCAAGGCACTCTCAAGAGTCTTCTCCAACACCACAGTTCAAAGGCATCAATTCTTCAGGACTCAGCTTTCTTCACAGTCCAACTCTGACATCCGTACATGACTACTGGAAAAACCATAGCCTTGACTAGATGGAACTTTGTTGACAAAGTAATGTCTCTGCTTTTCAATATGCTATCTAGGTTGGTCATAACTTTTCTTCCAAGGAGTAAGCATCTTTTAATTTCATGGCTGAAATCACCATCTACAGTGATTTTGGAGCCCCTCAAAATAAAGTCTGACACTGTTTCCACTGTTTCCCCATCTATTTCCCATGAACTGATGGGGCCAGATGCTATGGTTTTAGTTTTCTGAATGTTGAGCTTTAAGGCAACATTTTCACTCTCCTCTTTCACTTTCATCAAGAGGCTTTTGAGTTCCAATTGACTTTGTCCCGTAGAAGTCCAAAATTCTAGATGGAAAATTTGCACCTAAGTTGTGATACAGCTGATACAGAACATTACATATTTCATCAAACAAACTCTTTGTTTTGATATATGTTTGAGAAATGCAAACACTCTCTATGAAGAAAGAGTGGTGTCCAGATTTTCATTTGTGAAATAGAATTGAAATTTCATATGGGTTCTTCTTATCTTCAGATCGAAGATTCAAATCTTCAGTGCCATGGTTTTCATATGTGAAATATACATATGTCCACATTTAATGGTAGAGAACCACCGCCCAGATTTTCATGCATGAGGTGGAGAGAATTCCACCTTTCATGTAAGAAGAACAGCTTCCATATTTTCATGAAGTGAAAAAGAAATGCAATATATCAGGTGGTAAATCCAGCATCGTTATATTGGCATGTAAAAATATAGGTGATTCTACATTTGTGTTTAGTTCAGTTCAGTTTCTGGATCTTGTCCAACTCTGCGACCCCACGGACTGCAGCACGCCATGCTTTCCTGTCCATCAACAATTCCTTGAGCATACCCAAACTCGTGTCCATCAAGTAGGTGATTCCATCCAACCACCTCATCTTCTGTCATCCTCTTCTTCTCCTGCCTTCAATCTTTCCAAGCGTCAGGGTCTTTTCAAATGCGTCATTTATTTGAATCAGGTGGCCAAATTATTGGAGTTTCACCTTCAAAATCAGTGCTTCCAATGAATAATCAGAAACGATTTCCTTTAGCCACCTTAAGGCCAAGAGACCCTTAAGAATCTCCACCAAAAGGACAGATTAAAAGCATCGATTCTTCCACCTTCAGCTATCTTTAGACTCCAAATCTCACACCCATACATGACTGCTAGAAAAGCCATATCTTTGACTATGTGAGCCTTTGTTGGCAAAGCAATGTCTCTGCTTTTCAGTATGCTGTCTAGTTTGGTCATAGCTTTCTTCCAAGGAGGATGTTTTAATTTCATGGTGAAGTCAACATCTGAAGCAATTTTGGACCCACCAAAATAATGTCTTTTGCTCTTTCCATTGTTTCTCCATCCTTTTACTAATCAGTGATTGTATCAGAAGTCATGATCTTAGTTCTTTGAATATTGAGATTTTAAGCCAGATTTTTCACTCTTCTCTTTCATTTTCATCAAGAAGCTCTTTAGTTCTTCTTCATTTTCTGCCATAAGGCTGATGTCGTCTACTTCTCTGAGTTTATTGATATTTCTCCCAGCAGTATTATTTAAAGCCTGTGCTTCATACAGCCTGGCATTTCTCATGTTGCACATTGCATTGAAATTAAATAAGCAGGGTGACAATATACAGCCTTGGTATAATCCTTTCCTTATTTGAAAGCACCCTGTTGCTCCATAGCCTGTTGCTTCTTCACCTGGATACAGATTTCTCAGGAGGCAGGTCAGGTGGTCAGTTTTCCCAGCACTTTGAATGTATTTAACAATTTTTTCTGATCCCCTCAGTCAAAGGTTTCTGTATAAAGAATGAAACAGGTCTTTTTTTATATATCTTACTTTTTTGATGACCCCATGGTTGTTGGCAATTTGATCTTTTGTTCCTCACACTTTTCTAAATTCAGCTAGAACATGTGGAAGCTCATTGTTCAGGAACTGCTGAAGCCCAGATTGGAGAATTTTGAGCATTACTTCTCTCCCATTTGACATGGGGGAAAATGTGTGATAGTGGACATTCTTTGGTAATGCCTTTCTTTAGGATTGGACTGAAAACAGATATTTTCCAGTCCTGTTTCAACTGGTGAGTTTTTCAAATGTCCTGGCATATTGAATGTAGCACTTTCATAGAATCATCGGTTAGTCTGTGAAATAGGTCTACTGGAATTCCATCAGCTCCACTAGTTTTCTCCATAGTGATGATTCATAAGGATGGCTTGATTTCACATTCCAAGATGCCTGGCTCTAGGTGAGCGATCATCGTGGATATCTGGATATTGAAGATCCTTTTTGTATAGTTCTTCTGTGTATTATTTACACCTCTTCTTGATACATTCTGCTTCTGTTAAGTCAGTACCACTTCTGTTCTTTATTTCGACCATCTTTGCATGGAATGTTCCCATGGTATCTCTAATTTTCTTGAACATATCTTGTCTTTGCCATTACATTATTTTCCTCTGTTTCTTTGCATTCTTCACTAAAGTCAGCTTTCTTATCTCTCCTTCCTCTTCTTTGTAATTCTGCATTCACATGGATATATCTTTGTCTTTCTCCTTTGCTTTCTCTTCTCTTCTTTTCTCAGTAACTTGTAAGGTATATTCAGACACCCATTTTGGCTTTTTGCATTTTTTTTTTTTTTTCTTGAGGATGGTCTTGATCACTGCCTTTTGTACACTTTCACAAACCTCTGTCCATAGTTACTCAGAAACCCTTTCTATCAGATCTAATCTCTTGAAACTATTTGTCACTTTCACTGTGTAATCAAAAGGGTTATGATTTAGGTTCTACCTGAAAATTCTAGTGGTTTCCCCACTTTTTTTCAATTTAAGCCTGAAATTGGCAACAAGGAGGTCATGATCTGAGCTACAATAGATCCCAGTCTTGTTTTGCTGAGTGTATATAGTTACTCCATGTTTGGCCACAAATAAAAGAATCAATCTGATTTCAGTATGAGCATCTGGTAATGTCCTTGTGTAGAGTCTTCTCTGGTGTTCCTGGAAGTGAGTGCTTCGTATGAGCCGTGTGTTCCCTAGGCAAAACTCTATTTCTTTTCAGTGGTTTCATTTTGTCCTCCAGGGCCATATTTGCGTGCTACTCCTGGTGTCTCTTGACTTCCTATTTTGAATTCCATTCCCCTGTGATGAAAAGGACATATTTTATGCATGTATGTTCTATAAGTTCTTGTAGGTCTTCATAGAAAAAGCTATTACTTCATTTCCTTCAACATTACTATTACTTATAGTGGCATAGAATTAGATGACTGTAATATTGTTTGTTTTGAAAATGAACAGGGATCATTCTATCATTTTTGAGATTGCCTCCAAGTACTACATTTCAGACTCTTTGTTGACTATGGCCACTACTCCATTTTTTCTAAGAGCTTCATGCCCACAGTAGTAGACATAGTGGTCATTTGAGTCAAATTCACCCATTCCAGTCCATTTTAATTCACTGATTCCTAAAATGTTGATGCTCACTCTTGGCACCCCCTGTTTGACCCCTTGCAATTCTCCGTAATTCATGGACATAACCTTCCAGGTTCCTATGCAACATTACTCTTTTTTTAAATTTAAATATATTTATTTTAATTAGAGGCTAATTACTTGACAATATTGTACTGGTTTTGCCATACATCAACATGAATCCGCCACGGGTGTACACATGTTCCCCATCCTGAATCCCCGTCCCACCTCCCTCCCCATACCGTCCCTCTGGGTCATCCCAGTACTCCAGCCCCAAGCTTCATGTATCCTGCATCCTGCATTGAACCTTGACTGGCAGTTCTTTTCTTATATGATATTATATATGTTTCAATGCCATTCTCCCAAATCATCCGCCCCCTCCCTCTCCCACAGGGCCCAAAAAACTGTTCTACACATTTGTGTCTCTTTTGCTCTCTCACATACAGGGTTATCATTACCATCTTTCTAAGTTCCATATATATGCATTAGTATATTGTATTGGAGTTTTTCTGTCTGGCTTATGTCACTCTGTATAATAGGCTCCAGTTCCATCCACCTCATTAGAACTGATTCAAATGAATTCTTTTTAATGGCTGAGTAATACTCCATTGTGTATTTGTACCACAGCTTTCTTACCCATTCATCTGCTGATGGTCATCTAGGTTGCTTCCATGTCCTGGCTATTAGAAACAGTGATGTGATGAACATTGGGGTACACGTGGCTCTTTCAATTCTGGTTTCCTCAGTGTGTATGCACAGCAGTGGGATTGCTGGGTTATATGGCAGCATTACTCCTTATAGCATCGGACTTCATTCCATCACCAGTCATACCTACAACTGGGTGCTGTTTTTTCTCTGGTTCCATGCCTTCATGGAACAAGAATTTTCTTTCTGTAGTTTCTTCTCAACTGATCTCCTGTAGCATATCAGGCACCTGCCACCCTTGGGAGTTCTTCTTTCTGTATGGTATATTTTGCCATAGCATCCTGCTAACGGCTTTCTCAAAGCAGGGATACTCAAGAGGTTTTCCATTTCCTTCTCCAAGGACCTCGTTTTGTCAGAACGCTTCACCATGACCCGTCCATCTTGGGTGGCCCTACACCCACGACTCACAGTTTCATTGAGTTAGACAAGGCTATGGACCATGTGATCAGTTTGGATAGTTTTCTGTGATTATGATTTTCATTCTCTTTACCCTCTGATGAATAAGAATAAGAGGCTTGTGGAAACTTCCTTATGGGAAAGACTAACTGAGGGGGAATCTGATTCTTGTTCTGATGGACAGGGCCATGTTTGGTTGAGTTTTGTGGCTCAATCATGTTCAAATCTTTGTTGATTTGAACAAGCTCCACGTAAACTGGAGCTTGCCAGGAATCCCTGTTGGTCACCAACTCACTAAGTTTACTCAGTCTCATATCCATTGATTCAGTGATTCCATCCAATCTTCTCATCCTGTGTTGTCCCTCCTCCTCCTGCCTTGAACCTTTCCCAGCATCATGATCCTTTCCAATGTGTCAGTTCTTCACATCGTGTGACCAAAGTATTGGAGTTTCACCATTAGCCCCAGTCCTTGCAAAGCATATTCAGGATTGATGACCTTTAGGATGGACTGGTTGGATTTCTCCTAGCCATCCAAGAGACTCTCAAGAGCCTTCTCCAACACCACAGTTCAAAAGCATTAATTTTCCTGCTCACCTTACTTTATAGTTCATCTCTCACCTCCATACATGACTTCTGGATAAACAAAGGCTTTGACTAAATGTGTATTTCATGTAAAATTGCTTCATTCAAATTTTCATATCTGAAATATGTACAGTTCATATCTTATAAGACAAACTGTGGCCTGGTTTTCACATGTGAAAGGAACAAAAATCCGACTTTGCCATGTCCAAGATTCCTCAGCAGTTTTTCTTACGTCAAATATAGAGAATTCACTACCGCATATTGGAGACCCTGCTTGCAGATTTACATACATGAGATATAGAGAATTTCCTATTTCAGTTAGAAACATCTACATCTAGATGGTGAAATACAAAATATAAGGAATACTATGTTTTAAGCAACTTTGTTAGTATATATTTTTAACTGATGGACAATTATTTTACAGAATTTTGTTTGGTATTAAACTTTAACATTCAGTTGAGAATACCATATTTCATGCAAGAAAGTATGTGCCTTGATTTTTATACATGAAATAACGTGCATTCCATAATTCATGTTAAATTATCAAGGACCCACCTTTTAGTGCATGAATTCCACAGATTTCATCTATCATACTGCCAAGTTCAAAGCTATATTTTCAAAAGGGAAATAGAAACAATTGCATATTTCATGTAACAAAAACTGTGCTCAGTTTTTGGTCCTGGAAATACGGAGAATTTCATCTTTAATATAGGAAAATGGACACCCAGATTTTCTAATGGCATGTCCCATAAGGACGTGTATACCCTCATTTTCACATTTGAAATGTACAATACTCTGTATTACATGTAAACATCGTTGTATTAAAATTTGCTTCCTGAATAATTGAATCTCTCATAGATTAAGAAGTGAAATATCCACCCAGACTTTCATAAATGAAATGGAGAGATATCTGTAATTCATAAAGAAGCATTTAATTTTCCTAAGGGGATATAGAAAATTCCATATTTCAGGTACAAAAATCTCCTCCTGATTGACATATATGAGACAGAGTTTTTGCTGGTTTTCAGTTGACTGGCCAGTTCCAACACTGTAACACCGTGGACAGCATCACTGCAGCCTTCCCAACCCTTCCCTGTTTCCAACACTTTGCTCAGACTCACCTTTGTTGAGTCAAGAGATTCCAGGATGGACGTCCAAGCAACTCAACTTCTGTTGCCTTCTTCTCCTTCACTCAGTCTTTCCCACATTAGAGCCAATAATGTTTCATGACAAGTTAGAGTGGCAGTCTTTTCTCATGAGTCCTTTAGCCAAAATATTGGAGCTTGAGCTTCAGCATCAGACCTTCCAATGAACATTTACAGTTAGTTTCTTTTAGGATTGACTGGGTTGAACTCCTGCTGTTCAAGGGACTCTCAGTAGTTGCCTTCAGGACAGGGTTCAAACCTCAGTTTTGATACTCAGGCTTCTTTATAGTCGAACTCTCACATCCATACATCGGCTCAGATCAGTTCAGTTCATTCTCGCAATCATATCCAACTCTTTGTGACCACATGGACCACAGGAGTCCAGGTCTCCCTGTCCATCACCAACTCCCAGAGTCTACACAAACTCATGCCCATTGAGTCTGCTATGCCATCCAACCATTTCATCCTCTGTCATCCCCTTGTCCTCCTTCCCTCAATCTTTCCCAGCATCAGGGTCTTTTCCCATGAGTCAGCTCTTCTTATCAGTTGGGCAAAGTATTGGAATTTCAGCTTCAACAGCAGTTTTTCAAGTGAACATCCAGGGACTGAACTCCTTAAGATGGAATGATTGGATCTCCTGCAGTCCAAGGGTTTCTCAAGAGTCTTCTCCAAAATCACAGTTCAAAAGCATCATTTATTCTTCTCAGCTTTCTATATAGTCCAACTGTCACATTCATATATGACTACTGGAGAAACAGTAGCCTTGACTAGACAGACATTTGTTGGCAAAGTAATGTCTCTGCTTTTTAATAGACAGTGTAGGTTGCTCATAAATTTTCTTTCAAAGAGGAAGCATCTTTTAATTTCATGGATACAGTCACCATCTGCAGTGATTTGGACCCACCATCCACCAATAAAATAAATAAGGTCTAACATTGTTTCCCTATCTATTTGGCATGAAGTGATGGGACCAGATACCATGATCTTAGTTTTCTGAATGTTGAATTTTAAGTCATTTTTTCACTCTTTTTCACTTTCATCAAGAGACTTTTAGATCTTCCGTTTTTTCTGTCATAAGGGCGGTGTCATCTGCATGTTTATATTTATTGATATTTCTTGGTGCAAGCTTGATTCCAGCTTGTACTTCATACAACCCAGTGTTTCTCATGATGTATTATGCATATAAATTAAATAAGCAGGGTGACAATACAGCCTTGACCTACTCCATTTCCTATTTGAACCAGCCTGCTCTTCTATGCCTTGTTCTAACTGTTTCTTACTGACCTGCATCCAGATTTATCAAGAGACAGCCCAGGTGGTCTGATACTCCCATTTCTTGTAGAATTTTTCAGTTTGTTGTGATCCATAGAGTCAAAGTCTTTGGCATAGTCAATAAAGCAGAAATTGATGTTTTTCTGAAACTCTCTTGCTTTTTCAGAGATCCAGCAGATGTTTGCAATGTGATCTCTAGTTCCTCTGTCTTTTCCAAAACCAGCTTGAACATCTGGAAGTTCACAGTTCACATATTGTTGAAGCCTACCTTGGAGAATTTTGAGTATTACTTTACTAGTGCATGAGATGAAGGCAATTGTGTTGTAGTTTGAGTATTCTTTGGCATTACCTCTCTTTGGGATTGGAATGCAAACTGACATTCCATTCCTGTGGCCATTACTGAGTTTTCCTAATTCACTAGAGCAGCGAGCTGTGGCTCTGTGGCACTGGAACAGCCAGCAGTCAGGAGGAGATATCCCACGTCCAAAGTAAGGAGCAGCGGCTGTACTTTGCAGTAGCAGGAGTGAAGAGATACTGCACATCCAAGGTAAGAGAAATCCCAGTAAGATGGTAGGTGCTGAGAGAGGGCATTAGGGGGCAGAAACACTGAAACCACCATCGCAGAAACTTAACCAATCTATCACATGAACCCCGGCTTGTCTAACTCAGTGGAACTAAGCCATGCTTTGTAGGCTCACACAAGATGGACATCCATACATATCCCCTGAGGGGGCGGGGGGAGGAAAAACTAGCTTTGCCTGGGGGTGGGGGGAAGGAAAAACCAGCTTTGCCTAAACGGACCTTTGTCAACAAAATGATGTCTCTGCTTCTCAGCACATTGTATCTAGGTTTATCATAGGTTTTCTTCCGTGGAGCTAGAGTGTCCTATTTTCGTGGCTGTAATCACTGTCCCCAATGATTTTGGAGACCAGGAACACTGTCGTCTTTCTATGTTTAACCTTTGTATTTGAAAAACTGCATTTAGCCTTTGTTCTGCATCATTTTGTACCCAAGTCCAAACTTGCCTGTTACCCATGTATCTCCTGACTTCCTGTTTTACATCACAGTCAGCTATCATGAAAAGGGCATCTCTTTTGGGTGGTAATTTTAGAAAATCTTGGATGTTTTCCTAAACTATTAAAGTTCCGTGATAGCTTCAGTGGTAAAAATTTGAAATGCAGAAATTTGCATTGTTTATCTATGAAAATCTACATTCAAATTTTCATACAAAATTAAGGAATTCCACATGTGCAGTAGGAAGCATAATCATCCTGAATTTCAAAAGTGAATTATAGAGAATAGCAACTTTCAAATAGAATTGACACCTATGTTTTCCTATGTGAAATTTAGAGACTCATATAAGAAAATCTACACCAAAATTCTTATATGTGAAATATAGAGAATTTATATTTCATTTAGGAATAGTGCCCTTGATTTTAATATTTGAAAGAGAGGAATTCCATATTTCAAGCAGTCAATCCAACATCTGGATATTCAATGAAATACAGGAAATTCGTATTATATGGAAGAAATTTAAAAATCTAGAATTTATTTATATTTTTTAGAAATTATTTATTTATTTATGGCTGCACTTTCTTCATTGCTGTGCACAAAGTTTCTCAAGTTACAGTAGTTGGGGACTACTCTTCATTGCAGTTAGCTAGTGTCTCATGGTACTCCCTTCCATTGCAAACAGAAGCCCTAGGACGCCCAGATTAGGTAGTTGGGGCAAAAAGGGTTATCTACTTTGGTAGCATGTGCCATATCTTCAGACCAAGGATCGAACCCACGTCCCCTGCATTGGCAGGGAAATTCTAAACCCACAGGATCACTGGAGAAACCCAGCAGGCTTTTTTTAAAGTATATATATATATATATTTAAATTTCATTTATATTAATTGGGGCCTAATTACTTTAAAATATTGGAGACTAGTCTAAGATGATGGAGGAGTAGGACGGGGAGAACACTTTCTCCCCCACAAATTCATCAAAAGAGCATTTAAACGTCGAGTACATTCCACAAAACAACTTCTGAATGCCGGCAGAGGACATCAGGCACCCAGAAAAGTAATCCAACTCTTCGAAAGGAGGTAGGAAAAAATATAAAAGACAAAAAAAGAGACAAAAGAGGGAGGGACGGAGTTCCATGCCGGGAAGGGAGTCTTAAAAAGAGAGAAGTTTCCAAACACCAGGAAACCTTCTCACTGCCGAATCTGTGCCGAGCTTTGGAAGCACAGAGGGCAACATAACGGGGAGAAAAAATAAATAAACAATTAAAACTCGAAGATTGCGAGTCCTACAGTAACTCCCCCAGCGGAGAAGCAGCGCAGACGCCTGCACGCACCATTAGCAAGCGGGGGCTGGGCAGGGAGGCGCAGCGCGGGCTGCATCGCTTAGAGTAAGAATCTGGCCTGAATACCCTGAGCACTATCTGAGCGAAATAATTTGGGCTAGCAAACCAGACTGTGGGATATCTACCACGCGAAAAGCCAGCCCCAACCTAAGACACCGCCAGGCCCGCGCAGGGAACAAAGAACTGAACAGAGATAGCTGGCTGCAGACCTTCCCCCTCCAGTGACAGGCAGCCAGAGCCGGAAGGGGGCAATCGCAGCCCCAGAGAGACATTATCTATAAAACTGTAAGCCGGCTTCTTTGCTAACTAAAACTTCTTGGGGGTCTGGACGGTTAACATCTGCCTGAGAAGGTGCGCCGGTTTTATACCCAGATAACCGAGTGGCTGGGAGGCGATAAGTCGCAGCATTGGTGCTCGCCAAACACCTCATCACTTGAGCTGCTCGGACCTGGGAACAGCACAAAACTCAGGCCCAACTGAGTCTGCGCCTCTGAGGACTGCCCGAGCGCCTGAACCTGAGCGGCTTGGACGTGGGAGGTACATGCAGCCCAGGGCCAGCCTCGGATTGTTCCCAGCGGAACAACCTAGAGCCCGAGCAGTGTGGGCAGGGAGGCTACACGTGCCATGAGCGGGGGCAGACCCAGTGTGGCTGAGGCACTGCGAGCGCACGCCAGTGTTATTTGTTTGCAGCATCCCTCCCTCCCTCCCCACAGCGCGACTGAACAAAGACAAGAAATACAGCTCCACCCAACAGAACACCGACACAAGCTTCCCTAACCAGGAAACCTTGACAAGCCACCTGTACAAACCCACACACAGCGAGGAAAAGCCACAATAAAGAGAACTCCACAAACTGCCAGAATACAGAAAGGACACCCCAAACTCTGAAATTTAAACAAGATGAAGAGACAGAGGAATAGCCAGCAGATAAAGGAACAGGATAAATGCCCACCAAACCAAACAAAAGAGGAACAGATAGGGAATCTACCTGATAAAGAATTCCGAATAATGATAGTGAAATTGATCCAAAATCTTGAAATTAAAATGGAATCACAGATAAATAGCGTGGAGACAAGGATTGAGAAGATGCAAGAAAGGTTTAACAAGGACCTAGAAGAAATAAAAAAGAGTCAATATATAATGAATAATGCAATAATTGAAATTAAAAACACTCTGGAGGCAACAAAGAGTAGAATAACAGAGGCAGAAGATAGGATTAGTGAATTAGAAGATAGAATGGTAGAAATAAATGAATCAGAGAGAATAAAAGAAAAACGAATTAAAAGAAATGAGGACAATCTCAGAGACCTCCAGGACAATGTTAAACGCTACAACATTCAAATCATAGGGGTTCCAGAAGAAGAAGACAAAAAGAAAGACCATGAGAAAATACTTGAGGAGATAATAGTTGAAAACTTCCCTAAACTGGGGAAGGAAATAATCACCCAAGTCCAAGAAACCCAGAGAGTCGCAAACAGGATAAACCCAAGGCGAAACACCCCAAGACACATATTAATCAAATTAACAAAGATCAAACACAAAGAACAAATATTAAAAGCAGCAAGGGAAAAACAACAAATAACACACAAGGGAATTCCCATAAGGATAACAGCTGATCTTTCAATAGAAACTCTTCAAGCCAGAAGGGAATGGCAAGACATACTTAAAATGATGAAAGAAAATAACCTACAGCCCAAATTATTGTACCCAGCAAGGATTTCATTCAAGTATGAAGGAGAAATCAAAAGCTTCTCAGACAAGCAAAAGCTGAGAGAATTCTGCACCACCAAACCATCTCTACAACAAATACTAAAGGATATTCTTTAGACAGGAAACACAAAAATGGTGTATAAATTCGAACCCAAAACAATAAAGTAAATGGCAACGGGACCATACTTATCAGTAATTACCTTAAACGTAAATGGGTTGAATGCCCCAACCAAAAGACAAAGACTGGCTGAATGGATACAAAAACAAGACCCCTACATATGTTGTCTACAAGAGACCCACCTCAAAACAGGGGACACATACAGACTGAAAGTGAAGGGCTGGAAAAAGATTTTCCATGCAAATAGGGACCAAAAAAAGCAGGAGTAGCAATACTCAAATCAGATAAAAAAGACTTTAAAACAAAGGTTGTGAAAAGAGACAAAGAAGGCCACTACATAATGATCAAAGGATCAATCCAAGAAGAAGATATAACAATTATAAATATATATGCACCCAACATGGGGGCACCGCAGTATGTAAGACAAATGCTAACAAGTATGAAAGGAGAAATTAACAATAACACAATAATAGTGGGAGACTTTAATACCCCACTCACACCTATGGATAGATCAACTAAACAGAAAATTAACAAGGAAACACAAACTTTAAACGACGCAATAGACCAGTTAGACCTAATTGATACCTATAGGACATTTCATCCCAAAACAATGAATTTCACCTTTTTCTCAAGCGCACATGGAACCTTCTCCAGGATAGATCACATCCTGGGCCATAAAGCTAGCCTTGGTAAATTCAAAAAAATAGAAATCATTCCAAGCATCTTTTCTGACCACAATGCAGTAAGATTAGATCTCAATTACAGGAGAAAAACTATTAAAAATTCCAACATATGGAGGCTGAACAACACGCTGCTGAATAACCAACAAATCACAGAAGAAATAAAAAAAGAAATCAAAATTTGCATAGAAACGATTGAAAATGAAAACACAACAACCCAAAACCTGTGGGACACAGTAAAAGCAGTCCTAAGGGGAAAGTTCATAGCAATACAGGCACACCTCAAGAAACAAGAAAAAAGTCAAATAAATAACCTAACTCTACACCTAAAGCAACTAGAAAAGGAAGAAATGAAGAACCCCAGGGTTAGTAGAAGGAAAGAAATCTTAAAAATTAGAGCAGAAATAAATGCAAAAGAAAGAAAAGAGACCATAGCAAAAATCAACAAAGCCAAAAGCTGGTTCTTTGAAAGGATAAATAAAATTGACAAACCATTAGCCAGACTCATCAAGAAACAAGGGGAGAAAAATCAAATCAATAAAATTAGAAACGAAAATGGAGAGATCACAACAGACAACACAGAAATACAAAGGATCATAAGAGACTATTACCAACAATTATATGCCAATAAAATGGACAACGAGGAAGAAATGGACAAATTCTTAGAAAAGTACAACTTTCCACAACTCGACCAGGAAGAAATAGAAAACCTTAAAAAACCCATCACAAGCACGGAAATTGAAACTGTAATAAAAAATCTTCCAGCAAACAAAAGCCCAGGTCCAGACGGCTTCACAGCTGAATTCTACCAAAAATTTAGAGAAGAGCTAACACCTATCCTGCTCAAACACTTCCAGAAAATTGCAGAGGAAGGTAAACTTCCAAACTCATTCTATGAGGCCACCATCACCCTAATACCAAAACCTGACAAAGATCCCACAAAAAAAGAAAACTACAGGCCAATATCACTGATGAACATAGATGCAAAAATCCTAAACAAAATTCTAGCAATCAGAATCCAACAACACATTAAAAAGATCATACACCATGACTAAGTGGGCTTTATCCCAGGGATGCAAGGATTCTTCAATATCCGCAAATCAATCAATGTAATACACCACATTAACAAATTGAAAACTAAAAACCATATGATTATCTCAAAAGATGCAGAGAAAGCCTTTGACAAAATTCAACACCCATTTATGATAAAAACTCTCCAGAAAGCAGGAATAGAAGGAACATACCTCAACATAATAAAAGCTATATATGACAAACCCACAGCAAACATTATCCTCAATGGTGAAAAATTGAAAGCATTTCCTCTAAAGTCAGGAACAAGACAAGGGTGCCCACTTTCACCATTACTATTCAACATAGTTTTGGAAGTTTTGGCCACAGCAATCAGAGCAGAAAAAGAAATAAAAGGAATCCAAATTGGAAAAGAAGAAGTAAAACTCTCACTATTTGCAGATGACATGATCCTCTACATAGAAAACCCTAAAGACTCCACCAGAAAATTACTAGAACTAATCAATGATTATAGTAAAGTTGCAGGATATAAAATCAACACACAGAAATCCCTTGCATTCCTATACACTAATAATGAGAAAACAGAAAGAGAAATTAAGGAAACAATTCCATTCACCATTGCAACGAAAAGAATAAAATACTTAGGAATATATCTACCTAAAGAAACTAAAGACCTATATATAGAAAACTATAAAACACTGGTGAAAGAAATCAAAGAGGACACTAATAGATGGAGAAATATACCATGTTCATGGATTGGAAGAATCAATATAGTGAAAATGAGTATACTACCCAAAGCAATTTATAGATTCAATGCAATCCCTATCAAGCTGCCAACAGTATTCTTCACAGAGCTAGAACAAATAATTTCACAATTTGTATGGAAATACAAAAAACCTCGAATAGCCAAAGCGATCTTGAGAAAGAAAAATGGAACTGGAGGAATCAACCTACCTGACTTCAGGCTCTACTACAAAGCCACAATTATCAAAACAGTATGGTACTGGCACAAGGACAGAAATATAGATCAATGGAACAAAATAGAAAGCCCAGAGATAAATCCACGCACATATGGACACCTTATCTTTGACAAAGGAGGCAATAATATACAATGGATTAAAGACAATCTCTTTAACAAGTGGTGCTGGGAAATCTGGTCAACCACTTGTAAAAGAATGAAACTAGAACACTTTGTAACACCATATACAAAAATAAACTCAAAATGGATTAAAGATCTCAACGTAAGACCAGAAACTATAAAACTCCTAGAGGAGAACATAGGCAAAACACTCTCTTCCATACATCACAGCAGGATCCTCTATGACCCACCTCCCAGAATATTGGAAATCAAAGCAAAAATAAACAAATGGGACCTAATTAAACTTAAAAGCTTCTGCACATCAAAGGAAACTATTAGCAAGGTGAAAAGACAGCCTTCAGAATGGGAGAAAATAATAACAAATGAAGCAACTGACAAACAACTAATCTCAAAAATATACAAGCAACTCCTACAGCTCAACTCCAGAAAAATAAATGACCCAATCAAAAAATGGGCCAAAGATCTAAATAGACATTTCTCCAAGGAAGACATACAGATGGCTAACATACACATGAAAAGATGCTCAACATCACTCATTATCAGAGAAATGCAAATCAAAACCACTATGAGGTACCATTTCACACCAGTCAGAATGGCTGCAATCCAAAAGTCTACAAATAATAAATGCTGGAGAGGGTGTGGAGAAAAGGGAACCCTCTTACACTGTTGGTGGGAATGCAAACTAGTACAGCCACTAGGGAGAACAGTGTGGAGATTCCTTAAAAAACTAGAAATAGAACTGCCTTATGATCCAGTAATCCCACTGCTGGGCATACACACTGAGGAAACCAGAAGGGAAAGAGACACGTGTACCCCAATATTCATCGCAGCACTGTTTATAATAGCCAGAACATGGGAGCAAAAATAAAATAAAATAAAATATTGTAGTTGGTTTTCCATACATTGGCATGAATCAGCCATGTGTTTACATGTGTTCCTGATATGAACATTCCTTCCACATCCCTCCCCATCCCATCCCTCAGGATCATCCCAGTGCACCAGCCCTGAGGACCTTCTCTCATGTATCAAATCCAAACTGGAGATCTGTTTCTCATATCATAATATACATTTTTCAATGCTAACCTCTAAAATCATCCCACCCTCGCCTTCTCTTCAGATCAGATCAGATCAAATCAGCTGCTCAGTCGTATTCGACTCTTTGTGACCCCATGAATTGCAGCACGCCAGGCCTCCCTGTCCATCACCAACTCCCGGAGTTCACCCAGACTCATGTCCATCTAGTCAGTGGTGCCATCCAGTCATCACATCCTCTGTCGTCCCCTTCTCCTCTTGCCCCCAATCCCTGCCAGCATCAAAGCCTTTTCCAATGAGTCAATTCTTCACATGAGGTGGCCAAAGAACTGGAGTTTCAGCTTTAGCATCATTCCTTCCAAAGAAATCCCAGGGCTGATCTTCTTCAGAATGGACTAGTTGGATCTCCTTGCAGTCCAAGGCACTCTGAAGAGTCTTCCCCAACACCAGAGTTCAAAAGCATCAATTCTTTGGCGCTCAGCCTTCTTCACAGTCCAACTATCACATCCATACATGACCACAGGAAAAGCCATAGCCTTGACTAGACGAACCTTTGTTGGAAAAATAGTGTCTCTGCTTTTGAATATGCTATCTAGGTTACAGAGTGCAAAATACCGTTCTGTACATTTATGTCTATATTGCTGTCTCACATATAGGGTCATCGTTACCATCTTTCTAAATTCCATATACATGTGTTAGTATACTCCTGATCCTGGGCATTTTCTTTCCTTTGGCCTCTTCTCATCTTTTGATGTATTCCATAGATACAGGGTCTGTGTCATTAATCATGTATATTTAATTTGCAGCGTGCACAACTGGTTGGAAGGTTTCCAATCCTCTTGCTTAATGGCTCTATCCCTGGGTCTCTGGTGTAATTTTTGTCCTTCCTCACATGTGGTCACCAAAGGAGTCTGCCCTGAGAAACTCGTGGCACACCGGGGTCTGCCTGGGTGAGCACAGGTTGTGGTACAGCTGCTTGGAGTGCTGGAACCCTGGTGGTGCCAATTATGAATAGGAGCCAGCAGCCATGGGCAGAAGAGATTTGGCCTTAATGGGATCCTTATCTAGCGTGTTTTTGCAGAAGCATGAGTAGTACTTCTGACTGGTCTTTCTCTATTGCCTTGTAGTAGGTGTTAACAGGCAGGAAGAGGAGTGGCTACAAAGGTATCTCTACCTCCTGAGTGTGACACAGCAGTAAGGTTCTGCCTCTTTGGCAGTTTGTGATTTCTCAAAAGGCATTTTCTGCTACACAACTACTCATACGTGCTCCGTCAGGCCATCTCCACATAACCAACAACAGTCCTCTCCCAGGATGGCTCTCTAAATCCCGTGTCCAGCTTCCAGACCCCATGCACACTGGTTGAGCTGCATTGCAGTTTGGGCCATATAGAGCCACGACACACATTATCTGTGTAACTTTTGCTCTATATAAATAATATTTCATCAGCTGTTCTACCTTGCTTCCTTTTAGTCCAAAGCAATTTACCCTTTACTGAAGGGGCTTGCCTCATTCTGGAAATCTCTTCCCTGCTTCTCCATCTCCCACCACAAGGCTCAGGTTTTGTTTTGCTTCCTCTTATACTCCTTCTCCCATCCTAATTCCTTCCCACCCAAGTATGTCTGAAACCCACATGGGACACTCTGGGGACTAGGGTCTTCTGCTAGTATTTATCTGATGCTCTGGGAAAACTGTTGACCATGTAGAATTATTATTCCTGATCTATACATTGAGAGAGGTGTATTTCATATCCTTCTACATTTCTGCCTTCTTTGAACTTCTCAGTGTTTCCTGGAAAGCTCTATTATTCTTTTTCCTTGACAGCAAAACATGAAACATTAGTGGACATGAATTACTCTTTTTGATGGGATGTTGCTTACGTACACATGTCACTGGCATTACTTTGACTTCCAACATGCAATCAAGCACATTTGTTGTTGTTGTTGTTTTCCCCCTAGAAAATTTCTCTTAATGATGAATTGTCATCAGCATGAAGAAATGCAGAACTTTCCACATAAAATATAATAGCATAACTGGGCTCAAAAAGTCAGCACTTGAATATATCTAGCTATATTTTGAATGTTCCTGACATTTTCCCAGAGTACCGATGTCTGATTTTGAATCTCAAAGCTTAATTCCATTCAGTGAGTCTCAAGGGTCAGAGTCTGCCATGGGCATAATTTAATTCCTGTAGAATAAGTTGGCAAGTTCATACTGACTTGACTACTTGGTACTTGACTACTTGATAAAGAGAGAAAATGACAATAGCAACAATGACCAAAAAAAATAAACAAACAAAAAAACACAGAAATGTGTAGTTAGGGATTCAGTCATAACAGGTACACATGAATTGATGTATGGACTATATAATCATCTATATCTGCTTAATTGTTTCTGCTAATGACTTGGACACTGTGAATCACACACAAACCATTAAAAAAGAAAAGTAATTTTGGAAAATTCTTAGAGAAAAGAATACTATAATCCCTTACCTGTCTCCTGGGAAACGTGTACGCTCTTAAATTTACAACAGTTAGACCTGGACACGGGACAATGAAGTGATTCAAAATCGGGAAAGGAATAAGTCAAAGCTATCTAGTGTTGCCCTGGTTATTTGACTTCTGTGCAGAGGACATCATGAAAAAATAAAATCCCAGATGAATCTCAAGCTAGACACAAAATTTATGTGGGCGATATGATAACTTAGTTATCCAGATGACAACACCCAAATGACAGAAGAATAATAGGAATTAAGGCACCTCTTGATGAAGGTATTACCTGTTTCAAGTACAGACATCTGAAATGACATAGTCCTTCATAAAATATGAAATTCTCAGTTTCACATATGAAAATCTAGATGCATATTTCAGAATGTGAAATATGAATTTCTCTATTAGTCACATATACAAATCTGGGGACAATTTTTCCAACTAGAAATGTGGAATTCTCACATGAAAGTATAGATACAATATTTTCTGTGTAAAATGTGGAATTTTTCATGTTAGAGATATGAAAATCTGGATGCAGATTCTTTGACAGGAAATACAAAAATGGCTATTTCACATATCAAAATATAGTCACAGGTTTTTCTCACATGAAATATGGAATTTTTTCATATTTCTCATTTGAAAATCTTTGTGCTGTCTTTCCTTCATGAAATATTGAATACTGTCTATTTAACATTTGAAAAAAGTGCATTCATTCTCCTACAAGAAATGCAGAATTTTCCCACAGATTTTTATGCTTGAGCTGTGAAATTCTCTATATTTCCATCAAGAAAACTTGAATGAAGGTCTTCTGATATGAGACTTGGAATTTTGTGTATTTCACATATAACAATTTGGGGAGAAATGTTCTCATATGAAATATGAAATCTTGATTATTCACTTATGAAATTTTTTCTAGATTTGTACACATGAAACTTATATGCAGGTCAGGAAGAAACAGTTAGAACTGAACATGGAACAACAGACTGGTTCCAATTAGGAAAAGGAGGACCGCAAGCCTATATATTGTCACCCTGCTTATTTAAATTATATGCAGGGTACATCACGAGAAACATTTGGCTGGAAGAAGTGCAAGCTGGAATCAAGATTGCTGGGAGAAATATCAGTAACCTCAGATATGCAGATGACACCACCCTTATGGCAGAAAGAGAAGACGAACAAAAAAGCCTCTAGAAGAAAGTGAAAGAGGAGGGTGAAAAAGTTGGCTTAAAGCTCAACATTAACAAAACAAAGATCATGGCATCTGGTCCCATCACTTCATGAGAAATAGATGGTGAAACAGTGGAAACAATGTCAGTCTTTATTTTTGGGGGCTCCAAAATCACTGCAGATAATGAGCAGCCATGAAATTAAAAGATACTTACTCATTGGAAGAAAAGTTATGACCAAGCTAGATAGCATATGCAAAAGCAGAGATATTACTTTGTCAAGAAAGGTTCATCTAGTCAAGGCTATGGTTTTTCCAGTGGTCATATATGGATGTGACAGTTGGACTGTGAAGATTGTTGAGCGCTGAAGAACTGACGCTTTTGATCTGTGGTGTTGGAGAAGACTCCTGAGAGTCCCTTGGACTGCAAGGAGATCCAACCAGTGCATTTGGAAGGAGATCAGCCCTGGGATTTCTTTGGAAGGACTGATGCTACAGCTGAAACTCCAGTACTTTGGCCACCTCATAGGAAGAGTTGACTCATTGGAAAAGACTCTGATGATGGGAGAGATTGGGGACAGAAGGAAAAGGGGATGACAGAGGATGAGATGGTTGGACAGCATCACTGACTCGATGGAAGTGAGTTAGAATAAACTCCGGGAGATGGTGATGGACAGGGAGGCCTGGCATACTGCAATTCATGGGGTTGCAAAGAGTCAGACACGACTGAGTGACTGAACTAAACTGAACTGAACTGTATACGTGAAATAGAGAATTTTCAATGAATCAGAAATTGATATTTGAGCTAAAACATCAAATAGGTACAGCTATATTTCATATATTTCCTGAATAACAGAAAGGGTTCTCTGTATTTCTTTGAAAAAAGTCTGGGTGAAGATTTCTCTGCATGAAATAGGGGATTAGCATATTTTACACATGCAAAACCAAAACACTTATGATTATACAGTGGAAGTGATAAATAGATTCAGGGGATTCTATCTGATAGACAGAGTGCCTGAAGACCTATGGGTGGAGGCGTGACATTGTACAGTAATCAGGGATAAAGACCATTCCCATATAAAAGAAATGCAAAATGACAAAGTGATGAGGCCTTGCAAAGATCTGAAAAGACCAAAGACGCAAAACAAAAACGGGAAAATGAAAACAATACCCATTTGAGTGCAGAGTCCCAAAGAATAGCAAGGAGAGATAAAACCTTCCTCAGTTATCAAAACCAGTTAATAGAGGAAATAAATAGAATGGGAAAGCCTACAGATCTCTTCAAGAAAATCAGAGATACCAAGGGCACATTTCATGCAAAGAGGGGCACAATAAAGGACAGAAATGGTATGGAGATAACAGAAGCAGAAGCTCTTAAGAAGAGGAGGGAAGAATACACAGATGAACTATGCACAAAAGATCTTCATGACCCAGTTAAGCACAATCGTGTGATCACTCACCTAGAGCCAGACGTCCTGGAATGCAAAGTCAAGTCAGACTTTAGAAGCATAACTATAAACAAAGCTCATGGAGGTGATGGAATTCAGTTGAGCTCTTTCACATTCTAAAAGATGATGTTGTGAGTGTGCTGCCCTCCATATGCCAGCAGATTTGGAAGACACAGCTGTGACCAGATGACTGGAAAAGTTCAGTTTTCATTCCAACCACAATAAAAGGCAATCCATCGAATGTGCAAACTACTGCTTAACTGCACTCATCTCACACATTCGCAAAGTATTGCTCAAAATTCCCAAAGCCAGGCTTCAATAGAATGTGAACCATGAGTTTCCAGATGTTCAAGCTCGATTTAGAAAGGTCAGAAGAACCTGAGATCAAATTTCCAACACACGTTGGGTTATCAAAAAAGCAAGAGAACACCAGAAAAACATCTACTCCTTTTTGGCTATGCCAAAGTCTTGTTTGTGTAGATCACAACAAAACATTTTAAATTCTTCTAAACATGGGACTACTAGAGTATGTTATATGCCTCCTGATAAATCTGTATGCAGTTCAAGAAGTAACAGTCAGAAAAGGAAATGGAACAACAGACAGGTTCTGAGTTGGGAAAGGAATATTTCAAGGCTGTACTGTCAACCTCTTTATTGAACTTACATGAAGAGTTCATCACACAAAATGCCAGACTGAATGAAACAGGGTTTGGGATCAAGTTTTCTGGGAGAAATATTAATAACATCAGATATGCAGATGGCATGATTCATGTAGCAGAACACGGAAAGAACTACAGAGTATCTTGAGGAAAGTAAAAGAGGAGAGTGATTCAGGTGACTTAAAACTCAACATTCAAAATGAGATTCATGGCATCTAGTCCCATCACTTCATGGCATAAAGATGGGGAACCAACGGAAACACTGAGAAACTTTATTTGGGGGGAGCAGGTTCCAAAATCACTGAAGATGGTGACTCTGTTCAGGAAATTAAAATATGCTTTCTGCTTAGAAGAAAAGTTACAACCAGGCTAGACGGCACATTATAAAGCAGACAAAGGTCAGTCTCATCAAAGCTATGTACAGAGATGAGAATTGGACCTAAAGAATCTTGACCTCCAAGGAATCGATGCTATTGATATGTGGTGTTAGAGAAAACACTTGAGAGTCCCTTGGACTGCAAGGAAATGAAAGGAGTCAATTCTAAAGGAAATCAGTTCAGAATATTGATTGGAAGGGCTGATGCTGAAACTGGATCCTGGATATTTTAGCCACCTGAAATGAAAGGCTGACTCATTGGGAAAGAACCTGATGCTGAGAAAGATTGACGTGTGGAGGAGAGGGTGATGACAGAAGATGAAATGCTTGGTGGCATCATGGAATCAGTGGTTATGGGTTTGAGCAGGCTCTATAAGTTGGTGATTGACAGGGAAGCCTGGCATGCTGCAATCCATGGGGTCAGAAGTCAGACTGGACTAAGTACTTAATGATACTCACCGTACTTACTTAGGTTCTCAGCAAAATGAAAATGGTAAAGAACTCTCTTACCCATCAATTGAATCCTGACGATGGGACCTCACGAATCCTGAGGAATGGTCATTGCAAATGGATGTTATCTAAAACAATTTCTGCCTATTACTTTAGTGATGACACAAATCAAGCACATTATGGTAATCATGCCTTCGTTAACCTTCCCTAACCAAGACAATAGGCTGCACTAGCCATTGGGGAGCTTACAGGATCACAAGGTCTCCTGTAAATGGTTGGAGCCACCTGGGCCTTTCCCACAGAGGGTTTGCAGGTGTGATGAGGTCACCTTTTCCATGGCAAAAATTCTCATCTATGGCCACCAGTCTTACTGCCAGTCCTCTGAATTTGTGAGAACCCCACAAGACCAATTCTACCTTGCAAAGTATACATCTGCTTAAAAAAACAAACAAAAGGATAAAATCCAGTCCAAACTGAAGTGCCTAAGGATAATCAAATGGTCCTCAGTTCTATGAAGGGCCATTAGGGCCACAAAAGCACGGGTCCAGGCAAGTTCATTGTTAACACCTGCAGCCCTTCAAAGGACATGTCCTGGTAATGGATAAAGATTGTAGATTGTAAGTCCTCTACCGATTTGAGAAATTGTGTCAACAAGACCTCTGAACCTCCCATCTTAGCCAAGCCTAAAAGACAGAATATGTGCATATCAGGCCCAAGACACATTCAACTGGGAATATTTGGAGGTAACAGTACCAGGTATAGGACACTATAGAGAAGGTGTACACAAAAATGAAATAATAAAAAAAAAGCCTTTTGTGCCAGTTTCAGACTGAAAATGTGCATTTCCCAGATGCCCAAGTGAACAGGATTCAAGTCACTAATAACACTCAACGTAGCCACATGTCAATGCAGATTCCCACTAGGTAACTTCAGAAGCTTCTGTGCAGGCCTGTCTTCAGCCTCTGCTTTCCATTCATAAATTGTGTTCATTCAATCAGCAGACAGTATGAAATATAGGCAATGGGTAGGCACCCACGGAAGATGATGAAGACTGTAAGAACAAAGTATCTTTCCAGGGCAAGGGACAGACAACACCACAGGTTGGTGATAAGATGGAGGAAGTTGGAGAGGAGAATGAAGGGCAGATTTCAGATCTAGCTTCTGGACATTTAGGGTGATGGCAGCTGCTCCAGACCTGGCTGCAGGCCTTGAGGAGATATTTCCAAATGTAATAAATTAATGTGGTCTCTGTCCTTTATGAGCTTTTACAACCTTAAAGCCTCAGCCTATGATACTATACCAAGTAGAGAGTCATAGCTTAGAAATTCAAGAGATATTAATTTAGGGAGGGTGTGTGAGACTTGTCGGAGATGTGTTCTATCAGACATGTTCTAACATTTAGCATAATTAACGGGGCTCGAGCCAGGACTCACTTATATGCATGTAGACTGCTATCTTAGGAAAATTCCAATTATGAGATCATATAACCTGATATCTGGGATTTCACTTTCTTGGTGAGTACTTCTCCACTTAAGAAAAAGGAAGATAGCACTAGTTAGAAGGTACATCTTTGTATTAGGACTTTTCTATCAATTTCCCAACTCTACCAATTGTTCTAGGTAACTTCCTGACACTACTAAATATGGCCAACTATATAGTATCTCCTCCTGCCATACTAGAGGCACTACAGTAAGTGTAAAGGCAGATAACACACACAAGTACATTTATAGCTCATGATTCTTTGCTAATTTTCTTTTCAGTTGATGTATCCATAGGTGTGAGTGGGGTATTAAAGTCCCCCATTATAATTGTGGTACTGTTAATTCCCCCTTTCCTACTTCCTTGCATTTGCCTTGCATCTTGAGGTGCTCCTAAATGGCACAATGGACTAGTTACACCTAATTGTTATACATAGGCATTACACTCATTAGTAATGGAATCACCTTTTTCCAGTGCAGTCCTGAGCCCAAGTCTTGGTCCCTGCACAATAGCAGGCTGTATCCTTCCCATGTTCAAACCGTGAGAAACACTCCTGAGCCCACATCTCTGTCACTGCACTGAACTAGGCTGGGTCCAGCAGTTGCTCAAACCCCTGGAAAATACTCATGAGTCCACATCTCGGTCACTGCACTGAACCAGTCTAGGTTCTTCCTTAGTTAGTCCCCTGACACATACCTCTGAACCAACATCTCGGGCCCTGCCCTGAAGCAGGTTGGTCCTTCCCATGTTCAAGCCCTGACAAATGCTCCTGAGCCAACCTCTCGGTCACTGCACTGAACTAGGCTCGCTCCTACACTTGAATCTCATGCCCTGCACAAGATCCAGTCTATGACTTGCCCTTGGTAGGTCCCCCAACACATACACCTGAGCCCACATTTCAGTCCCCGCACTGAAGCAGGCTGAGTCCTGCCTATTGTTCAAGCCTCCGGCAAACAACCGTGAGCCCACAACTCGCTCCCTGCCCCTGAAATTAGGTCTGTCCTGCCCTTGTTCAATCCCCCAGAAAACACTCCTGATCCCTCATCTCACTCCCTGCTCTGAGACCCCGATAAATACTCCTGAACCTACGTCTTAGTTCGTGCACTGAACCAGTCTAGGTCATGCCCTTGTTAGATCCACCAACACATACTGCTGAGCGCACATCTCAGTCCCTGCACTAAACTAGGCTGGGTCCTGCCCTTGTTTAAGACCCCAACAAACACTCTTGTGTCCATATCACATCCCCAGCACTGAACCAGTCTAGATCATGCCCTTGTTAGATCCCCCAACACATACTCCTGAACCCACATCTCGGTCCCTGCACAAAAGCAGTCTGGGTCCTGCACTTGTTGAAGACCCTGACAAACACTCCTGAGCCTGCATCTCAGTCCCTGCACTGAACTAGGCTGGGTCCTGCCCCTGTTCAAACTCCCGACAAACATTCCAGAGCCAACATCTCTGTCCATGCACTGTCCATGTTCAAGCCCCCTGGCAAACAATCCTGAGCCGACACCTAGCTCCCTGCTCCTGAACTAAGGTGTGTCCTCCCCTTGTTCAACTCTCTGCCCCCCAGGAAACACCCCTGATCCCACATATCACTCCCTGCACTGAAGCCGCCTGGGCCCTACCCTTGTTCAAGACCCTGACAAATACTCTGGAACCCACATGTCAGTCCCTGCACTGAAGCAGATGTGTTCTTGCCCATGTTCAAGCCACGACAAATACTCCTGAGCCCACATATCACTCACTACAATGAACTAGGCTGGGTCCTACACTTGTTCAAGACCCTGACAAACACTCCTGAGCCAACATCTCGGTCACTGCACTGAACGAGTCTGCTGCTACCACTGCTAAGTCTCTTCAGTTGTGTCCGACTCTGTGCGACCCCATATATGGCAGCCCACCAGGCTCCCCCATCCCTGAGATTCTCAAGACAAGAACACTAGAGTGGGTTGACATTTCCTTTTCCAAGAATGAGAGTGAAAGTGAAGTCGGTCAGTCGTGTCCAACTCTTAGTGACCCTGTGGACTGTAGCCCACCAGGCTCCTCCATCTATGGGATTTTCCAGGAAAGAGTAATGAAGTGGGGTGCCATTGACTTCTCCGACTGAACGAGTCTAGGTCCTGCCATTGTTTGATCCCCCTACACATACTCCTGAGGCCACATCTCAGTCTCAGCACTGAACTAGGCTGGGTTCTGCCCTTGTTCAAACCCACGACAAACACTCCTGAGCCTGCATCTCGGTCACTGCACTGAACTAGGCTGGGTCCTGCCCTTGTTCAAACCCTCAACAAACACTCCTGAGCATGCATCGCAGTCCATGCACTGAACTAGGCTGGGTCCTGCCCATGTTCAACTCCCTGACAAAAACTCCTGAGTCAACATCTCCATCCCTGCACTGAATCAGGATGGTTTCTGCCTCTGTTCAAGCCCTGACAAACAATCCTGAGCCGACGACTCGCTCCTTGCCCCTGAACTAAGGTGAGTCCTTCCCTTGTTCAAACCCCCAGAAACACTACTAAGCCCTCATCTCACGAACTGCACTGAACCAGGCTGGGTCCAGACCTTGTCGAAATCCCTGACAAAAACTCCTAAGCCCACATCTCAGTACCTGCACTAAAATAGGCTGGGTCAAGCCCTTGTTCAACCTCCCCGACAAACACTCTTGAGCCTCCACCACCATCCCTGCACTGAACTAGGCTGTGTCCTGCACTTGTTCAAGACCCTGACAAACTACTCCTGAGCCAACATCTTGGTTCCTGCACTGAACCAGGATAGTTCCTGCCTTTGTTCAAGCCCCGGCAAACAATCCTGAGCCGAAAACTCTCTCCCTGCCACTGAAGTAAGGTGTGTCCTCCCCTTGACCAATACCCCAGGAAACACTACGAGCCCATATCTCATTCACTGCACTGAAGTACGCTGGTCCCTGCCCTCATTCAAATCCCTGACAAACACTCCTGAGCCAACATCTCCATCCCTGCACTGAACTAGAATGGTTTCTACTTTGTTCAAGCCCCCACAAAACCATCCTGAGCTGACAACTCGCTGCCTGCCCCTGAACTAAGGTGTGTCCTCCCCTTTTTCAATCCCCCTGGAAACACTCCTGTACCCGCATCTCACGCCCTGCCTTGAAGCCGCCTGGTTCCTGCCCTTGTTCAAGACTTTGATAAATGCTCTTGAAACCACATTTCGGTCCCTGCACTGAAGCAGGTGGGTCCTGCCCACGTTGAAGCCCTGACAAACACTTCTGAGCCCGCATCTCGCTCCCTACACTGAACTGGGCTGAGTCCTACACTTGTTAAGATTAGATCAGTCGCTCAGTCATGTCTGGCTCTTTGCGACCCCATGAATCTCAGCACGCCAGGCCTCCCTGTCGAACACCAACTCCAGGAGTTCACTGAGACTCACGTCCATCGAGTCAATGATGCCATCCAGCCATCTCATCCTCTGTGGTCCCCTTCTCCTCCTGCCCCCAATCCCTCCAAGCATCAGAGTCTTTTCCAATGAGTCAACTCTTCGCATGAGGTGGCCAAAGGACTGGAGTTTCAGCTTTAGCATCATTCTTCCAAAGAAATCCCAGGGCTGATTTCCTTCAGAATGGACTGGTTGGATCTCCTTGCAGTCCAAGGGACTCTCAAGAGTCTTCTCCAACACCAAAGTTCAAAAGCATCAATCCTTAGGTGCTCAGCCTTCTTCACAGTCCAACTCTAACAACTATACATGACTACAGAAGAAACCATAGCCTTGACTAGACTGATTTTGAATATGCTATCTAGGTTGGTCATAACTTTACTTCCAAGGAGTAAGCATCTTTTAACTTCATGGCTGCAGTCACCATCTGCAGTGATTTGGAGCCCAGAAAAATAATGTTTGCCTCTTTTTCCACTATTTCTTCATCTATTTCCCATGAAGTGATGGGATTGGAGGCCATGATCTTTATTTTCTGAATGATGAACTTTAAGCCAATTTTTTCACTCTCCACTTTCACTTTCATCAAGAGGCTTTTCAGTTCCTCTTCACTTTCTGCCATAAGTGTGGTGTCATCTGCATATCTGAGGTTATTAATATTTCTACCGGCAATCTTGATTCCAGCTTGTGTTTCTTCCAGTCCAGCGTTTCTCATGATGTATTCTGCATGTAAGTTAAATAAACAGTGTGACAATATACAGCTTTGGGGTATTCCTTTTCCTATTTGAAATGAGTCTGTTGTTCCATGTCCAGTTCTAACTCTTGCTTCCTGACCTGCATACAAATTTCTCAAGAGGCAGATCAGGTGGTCTGGTATTCCCATCTCTTTCAGAATTTCCCACACTTTACTGTGATCCACACACTTGTTCAAGACCCTTACAAACACTCCGGTGCCAATATCTTGTTCCCTGCACTGAAATAGGCTGGGTTCAGCACTTGCAGAAGTCCCCTGCAAATGCTTCTGAACCCACATCCTGGTCCCTGCACTGAGGCAGGCTGGGTCCTGCCCTTGTTGAAACCCCTGACAAACACTCCTGAGCCCACACATCAGAAACTTCACTGAACCAGGCCAGGAACTGCACATATTCAAGTCCCTGACCAACTGTTCTGGGCCTGCATCTGACTCAAAGGCTGGTTTTTGGTCTTATTTAAGCCCCAGCAAGCAATCCTGAGCCCACAAATTGCTCCCTGACCCTGAATTAAGGTGTGTGCTCCCCTTGTTCAATCCCCCAGGAAACACTACTGAGCCTGCATCTCACTCGCTGCCCTGAACCAGGGTGGGTCCCTCCAAAGTTCAAGCCATGACAAATACTGCTGAGCCAACATCCCGGTTCCTGCACCAAACCAGGCTGGTTCCTGCCCATATCAACCACGACAAACACTCCTAAGACCACATCTTGGTTCCTGCACTGATAGCGGCTGGGTCCTGCCCATATTCAAGCCCAGACAAACACTCCTGACTCCATTTTTTGCCCCTGAACTGGACTAGGCTGGGTCCTACACATGTTCAAGACCCTGACAAACACTCCTTGGCGTGCATTTGACTCTCAGGCTGATCTCGTTCCCTACACTGAACTAGGCTAGGTCCAGCACTTGCTGAAATCCATGGGAAATACTCCTGAGCCCATATCTGGGTCCCTTCTCTGAACCAGGCCGGGTCCTGCCCTTGTTCAAGCACCCGAAAAACACTCCTGAGCCCACATCTCGGTCCCTGCACTGATCGCGGCTGGATCCACCCCTTGTTCATCCAGACAGACACTCCTGAGGCCACATCTCAGTCGCTCCAATGAACCAGGCTGGGTCCTGCCTTTGTTCAAGCCCCCAACAAACACTCTTGAGCCCACATCTCAGTCCTTGCACTGAATCAGGTGGGTCCTGCCCATGTTCAAGCTCTTTGTAGAATGCATGTATCATATATCAGGACTATAGGATGGCTGGCTTAGCTTGGTCCTCTTGCTGCTCCAGGCCCCACAGGCTTGGGTGACAGGGCAGGCTGGGATGTGTTCTCACATGGAGAACAGTGCCACTTTGAAAGGGCCTCAATAGGGTAAATGGCAGACATGCATGTCTCCGACACCGGTGAGTCATGGAACTTAAGGGGAACTGTCTTTAGAGTCTCCCTGGCAGGCATTCGAACAAGGTTCAGGGAGTTCCCTCATGCCAGCAGAGCGGGCCCCATTTCTCCCTCTGTGCAAAGTGTGGCCAAGCCACCTCAGGCCTGTGCAGTGTTCGCATCTGTCCAGCGAGGGAGGGAGGGTCGCACATCCAATTCTGCAGTTCAGCAGTGACCGCCCAGTGTTGGCTCTCAAGGTTGAGAAAGCTCTCTCCGAACGTGTGGACTAAAACCGTCTAATCTCCCATTGCTGCAACTCACTCAGGACGCGAAGGGCTTGCAAAGGATAAGCGTCTTTTCTAAGAGCTGCTGTCCAGAGAGTGGCAGACGGCAACAACACTACTTAGAGAGACAGAGACACACAGACATCAGCCCCTGGTACACATACAGAAGGATTGCCCCAAACAGTGCTATGCCGGAAGCAAAGATAGAGAGACAAAGAGTGAGCTCTGCACCCTAAGGCTCTGGTCTCCCTGAACAGTGAAGATCAACTGTAGCAAATTTGGGGTTTTTTCCCTACTCCCCTAGCATCAGGACAGCAACAGGCTCCCTGTCCCATGAAGAAAAGTATCCAGCCATTTGGCACCCCTGCATATCCTTGGGATAGTCGGGGAGAGCTCCCAGTTATTGCCGGTTCTAGGGGACACAGGAGTGTATTGTTTGGATTGCGGAGCAGGAACCCGTGGTTGGAATTTCCAGAGCCAGGTCAATGACAGCGCCTGGGGCTACCCCAGCCATATGCAAAACCCTCTACATTCCTGGGGCAGAATCTGGCCACGTCGGGGCACCGGAGCACAGGAACCGCGGAAGATGCCCTCCGGTCTAGGGGCATGTCCGTAAGGGTGCCGCCCACTACCCTCTCCGCCTTTGGTCTAGATTTGGGCAAGGAGCCTGTGCGTGGCTCACAGCCTAGGCTCCTGCCTGTTTTCCGCTGATGTCCCAGGGCCCGTTCACCCTGGCCTGGGCTGTGCGGCACCCCTTTCCTTGGCCTCACGCCATCCCCAACACACCAATCCCCGCCTCCCGACGATCCCCCTCACTCCCCACCCCCAAAGAGCTAGTGGGTCCCACAGGTTTACTGCAGCCTGGGCCGCCATTATGCACCATTGCCTGTGCTGTTATATCGTGTCCCTTCACATCTGCCCCAGCTTGGGCCAAGAGGAGCGTGAGAGGCAATCAAAGGAAGGCGGGAGTGTCCTGGAACCCCCGACCTTCTTAGCTGTGAGCCCCAGTACTCAGGAAGAAACCCCCACCCCTCATCCCTGGATCTGCCGTCCTGATGCTGTGTGCAGCTGGAACCTTGCAACCACCAGTTGTCACGCCAGGTGAAGAAGCCATCCTCTCTAGGGTGGAGGCAGTGCAAGACAGCGAGACCCTGGTGGACGGAGACGTGGCAGGTATCGGGTGGAAGTTCCAGCTGCTTGCAGAAGACATCATGGAAGAGGTGGAAGCTGTGGCAGATGAGCAGTGGGAACAGTGGTCCTCCCAGGAGCTGGAGGAGAAGACGGTGAAGGAGCAAGGCCAGGACAGGCCGGGAGGCCCGAGTGAGCACCAAGTGCTAGATGTCCTGAAGGCACTGGCCGCCCTGCAGGTGGAACTGAGCTCTGAGTGTGAGCAAAACCACAGGGCCTACCATCAGAGGAGGAAGCATCACTTGGCTTGGGGGAGTGCCATCATCCAGGGCATCCCTGGCTTCTGAGCCAAAACTGTATCCTTTCTGCTGCTCCTTTGGGTCCGCTGCTCATGAGAAGGAGGAGATGGGGCAGGAGCAGGAGGAGGGGGAGGGGCGAGGGCACAGGAAGGGCACTGGAGGCCCCTGAAAGAAATGTGGTCCTGGGCAATTGGCAAGCTCCAAAGGCCCAGCCGAGTAGGAGCCAGGCAGGGCTACATATGTACACGTTGCAGCCATACCTTTGAGTGTCTCCTTCAGGCCTGCATCTGAGGAGGAGCACCATCTGAGGCCTCCAAGTCAGGAATGACCAGAGATGGTACACCAGAGCAGCATCGGCACACAGTTATTGCTGTAAATGCGGGTGATCCTGGCATATAGCTGAGACATGTGAGTCATTCATATGCACACACACAACACACACACACATACATACACACGTACACACACACACACACACACACACACACACACACAACCCCTTTGCTTTCAAACACGGATTGTCACAGGACTGCAAATCTGACCATGTAAGCAGTGACATGCCACTACCCAGCATACACAGGTCTGGAGGAGAACAGTAGTGGTCAGAAATAGCCCCTGCTTGGAGAATGCAGACCACCTCAGATGCACACCACAACAAGGGGCCCAGAGCCATGAGCATGTCTGATGGTATGGCAAAGCCTGATGACATCAGTGGTGGCCAGGTAACAGGCAGTACCCAGCTCCTTGCAGATGCCTTTTCCAGTATCCTTGTTCCACCCCAGACTAGGACTGATGCTCCTGGCTCTTTTTGGCCTGGCATGTAGCTCCCTGAATGGCTTCTTGACCTAAAGCAGAATATTAGCCACCGTCAAGTTTCCGTCATGATCAGCAACCAAGATCAAGACTTTCTCCGCTACATGATAGACTTGAACGTCAGTGAGGGAGACTGAGGAAGGGTGGGTATGGGACCTGGCGGGGAGTGGGAGGATCCTGTTAGCCATGTTGCTGCACTGTGAGACTTTAGAGAGGCATCGTGGAAGCTGTTAATGCCTGCCTGGGAGGCAAGCTGAGGCCCCTAGAAGTTTGCACCTTTTCCCTCCTCCCTATCCTGGCAGGTGCAGGTGCGGAACCATCTGCAGTCCCCCTGCAAGCTGGTCTTTTCCTTTCAGGACAACTCCTACTTCTTGAACACCATGATCATTAAGGAGTATTACCTTGACATCACTGGTAAAACGTGGCTCCCAGGGTGATGAATGTGGGTGTGCAAGCATGTAGATGCTCCACCTGTGGAGTCCACCCCAGTCTCCCCTGTCTTTCCCCAGGGTACAGGGCATGTCATTCCACTCCAGTCCACTGGTTCTGGGACTTTGAATGGGGATCCCCCAGCCACAGTCTAGACACCAGGAGCCTTAATTTTCTCAACTGGCTTTCAGGCCACAATGGCCCAGAATCGAACAGGATTGCTGATGTGGGGTTGCTTTGGGCCTGCACAAAGTTGATGATTGATGGTGGAGTTCTTGGCTGCTCATGGGAAGGTTCGGGGCCTGGTCAGCCCTGGGTTGACCTTGCTCGGGTTGCCAGCAGCTCATCAGCAATGACGTGTGGGATGATCCCCTGAAGTACTACCTCAGGGAGGAAGGTTCTTCCATCAGAGATAACTGACAGAAACCACATGTAGTGAGGGGGTCTGGAGATAGGCCCTGAGGGACAGCCTTATCGTAGCCGGGACACTATCCTTTCCCAAATGGGATGCTCAGGCTCATGCAAGCTGGCTGCAGAGCCGGCATTTGGGTTATGCATGTAGCAGGTGACTTGCTGAGACTGGGGGCATGGGGGACTCGGTGTGTCTGTGAGTGAAGTAAGTCTCCCTCAAGTCAGCTATGGTTGCAGTTCGAGAGTCCTAGGTGATACCTAGGTGATACCCTATTCCTCTAGAGGCCTAGAGGCAGGGTGAATTAAGGGTCTGTGTCAGAATCATCCGTCCCTGGGTCCTGCCATCCTCCAGCCTCCTGCTGCTCACTGAGTTTGAGATTAACTGGGCCCTTCACTCCCGCCCCTTACCCTGCAATGGCCTATCATTGAAAGGGCATCCTCTCAGTGGTCCCAATGCACCTGTGTGCTGACTTTGGGATCTTGGGTGAATTTCCACATTCACCACTCGGATCTCACCACCACCACCACACATGCTGCGCTCGAAGTGGCTTCAGGCTGCCTTGGGAAAATCGGATGAATTTGGGAAGAGGTGGACAGGGAGCCCCAAAGGCAGGACATGATGCCGACTGACACCATCTCTGACATTGCTGGACATGGGCGTCTTCAGCTCCTGAAACACCTGCATTCCCTGTTTGCATTTGTGTCCCCATGCCAAGCATGTGTGTATACACACATGTGCTTGTGTTGGCTGTGTTTATGTGTGTGTTTTTGTGTATCCAGCCCAGGGCAGATGCAGAGATGAAGGCGACAGGAAAGGAGGTGCTGAGTAACCAGAAGAGGAGGCACGAGGCGTTCCCAGTCTGAACGTGGTTTGTTCCGTATCTCTGCACTGACCCTGTCCAGGATGGGAATGAAGAAAGGATGGCCAGTGGTAACTCCCGTCCATGGCTCCAGATATCTGCAATTAGACCAAACACAAAACACGCTCACCATTTCTACTGTGTTGTTGTGTGTGTTTGGACTGGGAAAAGGGATTCATGGTCTGAGGGTTCACTCAGGGCATATCAGGTGGGGTGGGACTTTGAAACCACTGCCTATGGATCCCTGAGTCTGGGGGAACACTGCTGGCCTGTTGAAATGGTGGATGTGGCTATGGCAAGACCCAGGATGGTGAGGAGGCTAAGATTGCCTGCTGCACTGGAGACTTGTTCCACACATGTGAGAAGGAGAACTGGAAAGGTCCTGGGCCAGTGCTGCCCAGGAGCAGCCCATCAGCCAGCACATTCCCTCCCTGAGTGTGGCACACACTGTGACACAAAATGCGAGACAGGCTAAAGTAAGCTGTACCTGCAAACCCACAGGCATCCTAGGAGAGACAGGATGTGAGCGTGGCATGCCTCCAGGCACTTCCAGCCTGCCTCCCTGGCAGTGCAGAAAGGCGAGGAAAGCACAGGTGGTTGTACGTGTTTGACCCTCTGCCCGGATGAGCCTGTGAGGGAGGGAACGGAGTGAGTAAGGAGTAATTGCATGTCCCAAAGGACCTCAGGAGAGTGGGAGACAGGGAAGCCCCTGGGGGCAGTTCGGGGCCTGCTGGTTTTCAGGGTCCAGGGTCTAGGCAATAGCCGTCCTGCCAAAGATACCCCATGGTGCATGCTGAAAGTCCTGACGAGAATTCCTTCTTTCCTCTGGGGTCTTGCCACTGGCTTTGGGGGCCTGAGGGGCAAAAGTGTGCATCTGCATTTGAGAGAATTTGAGCAGTCTCGATGAAGCAAAATCTCTGATTTAGTCATAGGGGATCTGAAACCAGGTGACACTCAGAGGGAAGCTGCATTCCAGGTGACCGTCTTGGACACTCCTGGGCCCAACTTGGGGCTGGCTTCCTTGGCATGTGGGCTGTGTAGGCAAGCAGAGATGCGTGTCTGTAGGGAGTCCTACCTGGGCCTAATGAGAGCAACTGAAAGACAGTCTTGACATTTAGCAAATCACTGTGGCCTGGGTGGTTCAAGCCCTCTTGGTGCCTTTGAGCTAGAAAAGCTGCTTTCTGCCCAAAGGAGGCATGAGCTGTGGGCCCAGAAAGGGAAAGTTTTGCAGGGCATCATCTGTTCGGGGACTCCGTGTTCATGGGTACTGTTAAACAGAAGGGAGGACGTGTAGGGATGCCACCTTACCTTTATGGCCTCAGGTTCCAATCTTTGTATCTGAAGAGACCCTGTGTCCATGTGCACCTTTCTCACAACATTGGATAAGACCCAGGCCTATCAGAGTCTCTTGGGGCTCTTGGAGGCTCTTTGGCCTTTTCCTGCTACATGGAGTTAGCACTTGGGGGCACATGTAGACAGGAGCACACAGAAAGCTACACGGAGAGAAAGAACAGAAGGCCTCACTCAGAATGTTGTTGGCCATAAAGGGTTGTAGGCTAGCAAGAGGGACACAACATTGACAAGGAATGACCTAGATAGGTGCACACCGAGAGAGAGCTTCTCCGAGTCACCTGAGCCCAAAGGTCCTTGTTTTCTGTCCCCACATGGATCAGACCAATGTGACTGGTACTGTGAAGCTGTCCAAGGTGATGGGACAATGCAGAACGCAAGCGCATGTCATACAGCTGTTCATGGCGAGTGCTTCCAACCCGCTCGCTGCTCTGCAGGTCAGTCCGTGTCACTAGCAAATGCCAAGATTTTGTAACCTTTGAGGATAAGTCACAGAGTTAGATGGAGAAGGCAATGGTACCCCACTCCAGTACTCTTGCCTGGCAATTCCCATAGACAGAGGAGCCTGAGAGGCTGCAGTCCTATGCAGGGGTCGCGAAGAGTCGGACATGATTAAGCGACTTCCCTCTCACTTTTCACTTTCATGCTTTGGAGAAGGAAATGGCAACCCACTCCAGTGTTCTTGCCTGGAGAATCCCCAGGACGGGGGAGCCTGGTGGGCTGCCATCTATGGGGTCACATAGACTCAGACTTGACTGAAGTGACTTAGCAGCCGTAGCAGCACAGAGTTAGAAGTGCAAGGTGACATGATTAATTAACAAGTGAAAGGAAACAACCAGGACAAAGAAAGTTACTTTTTCGTTGTGAGTACAAAGGTGCTTACCAAAATTCATATTCCTAGAGAAGAAAGCTTGTAATTCTGCACGTGTGCAAGTTTCCTCTCAGGGATGTTACTGTGTACACGTACATGTGTGTGCTCACATGCGCATAGAAGTCCCTGCCAGTGTGCTTGTGAGTATGAGCTTCCAGAATTGACCTAGCCAGGTGATGGAAGTTGGATAGCAAAAACATGAAGATCTTAGAGAAAGGTACATAAACTCTGGCCAGCAGAAGCACTGAAGCCAGGGATTCGATCCCCTTTATCTCACTGAGCAAACACGTTCTAAGTGGGATCACAGGGGTGCACCCAGGATGTGTGGCAGAAAGTAGTGGCAGGAAAAAAGAGCCCGGGGAGTGTGCAGAGAAAAGTCCACTACATCTGCAGTTTGTGAAAAGTAGAAAATGTACCAGGAAGGAGAAACTGTACTTAATTAATTGAGATATCTAGCTAAGGAGATTTCCAGCCAAACAGCCAAAAGTGCTTCCTGATTTCTTCTTGCTGCCTATAGTAAAATATAAAGGGAAATTAAAAATATATATATATTTAAGAGAAAGACTATTAAAAAATAAGACAAAACTTGCTGAATGGGGAATTTTCTAGTCTTTTAACATGACAGAGGATGCTAAAATTAATGGCTCTCAAGCAAGGTTCTATCCAGGGCATTGAGATAAGGTGGTCTAAATATAACATTTTATAGCACCTATACATCAATTCTTATTCCTTTATTTATTTTTAATAAAGGTGGTCTAAAGATGAGTGTGACTGTAAAATTCTTTGTTAAGCCTCAGAAAGCTGGAAGGGGATGCTTCATGGCATTATTTAGGCAGGCCAATGCCCTCCAAAGAGTTTAGGGGTGTCACTCAGAGATCATTTCAGTCACACAATAAGACTTCTACCAGGTTTCAGGGTGTTATCCGTCAGCTATCTCAGCAGAAAACCAAGACAGACTGGCCTTATTATGAAGACATGTGTGATGGTGGCTTTGGAGTGGGGTGCTTTGCCATGAAAACCAGTAAGACTATCAGGAGACACACCAAGTTTTTAAAATAACATATTTAAGTTCAGATTGGACTGAAAGGACCAGCAATAGTACAAAATAAGAGACCTCTGGATTTCTACCTTCGACAAGCAGAAAGTAGGCTAGGGAGACTGTTTCACTGTAACCATATACTATCCACCTTTCATGCAATGGAATCATGTCAGAGGGCAGAATTAAAAATTCAGAGACTGAAGCCTAGGAAGTTTCCAGGCCTTAAATCCTAATCAAAGGACTGCCAACAAGAACCTGTGGGATTTCAGAACTGCTACTGTTGACTCCTATCTCCCCTCCCCTTTCTGGAACAGGAGTGTCTATGAAGGTTATCTATGCCTGACCCAGCACTGTATGTTGGCTGTGAAATGAGCAGATCAACTCATCTCTTTTGCTCACAGATCATCAGGTCTACAGGAACTACACTTTTATAATTTGAACTGATGTGTTAGAGATGACTTGAGAGTCTCATGGACTGCAAGGAGATCAGACCAGTCAATCCTAAAGTAAAGCATTCCTGCATATTCATTGGAAGGACTGATGCTGAAGCTGCAGCTCCAATACTTTAGCTACCTGATGCGAAGAAGTGACGCATTGGAAAAGTCCCTGACGTGGGAAAGATTGAAGGCCGGAGAAGGGGACGGCAGAGGATGAGATGGTTGGATGGCATCACCAACTCAATGGACTTGAGTTGGAGCACGCCTCTGGAGTTGATGGTGGACAGGAAACCCTGGCGTGCGGCAGTCCATCGGGTCGCAAAGAGTAGCACACCTGAGTGACTGAACACTTGAGATAGTGCCCAAGTGCACCCTGGTCCATATCTGGACCTGACTTAGATGACAAGGTCCTGAACTTCAAGTTAATGCTATAATGGATAAATTATTTGAAAGCATTTGCAGGAAAATGCATTTTGGACATACAAGTATG
Source organism: Bos taurus (assembly GCF_002263795.3). NCBI lineage: Eukaryota > Metazoa > Chordata > Mammalia > Artiodactyla > Bovidae > Bos > Bos taurus. The sequence goes on from NC_082638.1 coordinate 29,775,051, forward strand.
TAAACAATTTGTGGCCATGGGTTTTAAAGTATGTCCACAAGTCCTTTCCTTCAAGGGTGGACCTTATACTCCCCTTTACATGTTGGCTGGACTTAGTGGCTCATTTCTAATGTTAGAATATTGTAGAAATGAAAATGAAGTGTCTGACTATGCCTTTTTAGGTCATAATAGGCACTGCAGCCTCCTTGCTCATCCTCTTGGATCACTCACTCTAGAAGCCAGCTTAGTCATATCTGGAGAACACTCAGGTAGCCCAGGGGCCCATGTGAAAGAACTGAGGCTTTCCCCCAATAGCCAGCAAGGAAACTGGTTTCAACAGCTATGTGAGTAAGCCATCTTGGAAGGAAATCCACCAGCCCATGTCAAGGCTTCAGATGACAAAAATCTCATGAAAACCTGAGCCAGAACACTCAACTGAATTACTCCTGGATTCCCAACTTTCAGCAGCAGTATGAGATAATATTGTTTTAAGCTGTTGCTTTGGGATAATTTGTTATGCAGCAGTAGTTCATTAACGCACTGCCAACTTTGGTTCATGTCTTTATACCGGGGTGCCTGTCCATTTAGTCTAATCTAAGCTAGATTCTGCTACTTCAGTTTAGAAAACATACTTCACCCTTGATCTGACCACCCTCAGATCAGATCAAATTCTTTATCACTCACTTCAATATCTTATCAGTCTTGCCTAGCCTCAGCAATGATCCTCTCAGTTGAGCCAGAATCCACCGGCACCCTTATGGTCGTCTTAATAAGTTTCCATCCACTGACACCCACTCTGTTGTTGTTCATTGCTTTTCAGTCTCCCAGTCTCTCTTTGCTATCACATGGACCCACCCTGTTCCTTAGCTATAAATCCCAGCTGTGTCCCTGCTGGAGTCAGACTTAAAATCAATCTCTCTCCCGTATTATAAGACCTCAGCTGTAGTACTCTTACCTTGAATAACGTTTTTCTTACCACCTTTAGGAAGCGTTATGCATCATTTGTTTAACTTTTCCAGGTTCTGTTAGTAGGGATTATTCTCAAAGGAATAGTTTTATACTTTTACTTTTTATACTATATTCCTTTGGGGAGCAAATTTCTAGAATGAAAACATTTCGTGTTTTTACCGTACAAACAGAAAATATCTTTTAAAATACATTTATATATCTTTAAAAAATGTAGTAATCTGAAAAGGATGTGTATATAGACATGCCAGTGTATATACACACATACCCTCAGACCTCCAAGGAAAACTTAATTCTCAGTAAACTATAAATTAAAACATTCAGCCTGCAGGTAGTGAAATTTTTGTAATTAATGTGCCAAAAATCATAGAGAATGAAATTTTAATTTTAAAAATGTATACATAAAACCATCTGGGATTCAGACAAAATAGGTTATTTAAATAAAGTTAGGTCAAGCCCTAAACCATCTAGTTAAAGAAAAAAAAAAGAGAGAGAGAAAGAAAAGAAATAGCCTCATGTAATAACCTATAATGAAAAATAACCTAAAAAATAGATATATTTATGCATAATTAAATCACTCTGATATACATCTGAAACACAACATTGTAAATCAAATATATTTCCATAAAATTTGTAAAGAAAGCTTTTAAAGTATATGATTATAAAGAAAAAATCCTAAACAAAGTAGAAGGTATATATGAATGGAAACAAAAATAGAAAACAACAAAAATAAAACTTGCTGGGATAATAAAACAAGAGCTGCTTCTTAAAAGAAAAAAAATCAGAAACATTGATACAACTATAGCCAATCTAATAAGGGGAAGAGGAGGTTAATTCCAATACTAGAAATGACACATGGAATGGGATTCTGAGACGGTAATATTCAACCCTGAGTGGAATTACTTTTGCTTTAGGAAAGGTCAAGTCAAACCAAAACCTGGGAAAAGAAAGGGAAGGAAAGAAAGAGAAAGACGGCCATGGGAAGAAAGGAAGAAAAGGAAAGTAAGGGAGAAAGAAAGAAAAGTAAATGTCTCAACAGATGTTGTAAATATCCAATGAAACAATTCTCTTTAAAATCTAAAAAGAGAAACAGAAATTCATTAAGCCATATCCTCACTGCCTTTGATGGTACTAAGAACCAGAAAACCCATTTACACATCGCTGTTTAGAATTTCTGGACAACACAATAAGATTATTTAAAAAAAAGAAACAAACAAAAAAATGCTATGTTATTTGTAAAAAAGATGGACAGCAGAAATAATTTTTTAAAAAAATTTATTTTTATAAATAGTAATTTTACTGACAATGTTTTGGCAACATTAATAAAACAATAAATTTTACCTGAACGAACAAGCAAAGTAGACAAAGGCAAAGCAAAATAGTCATCTTGACAGATATTCAATACATTTGTAAAAAAACACAAAGTGTCATTGCTTGAAAAAAATAGAGAGGTATCAATAGAAAAAGAGAGGAAGCTCCTGAAAGAACTCAACTCAGTATTAACTATCTTTGTTCTGCAGGCACAGAAACTTGCTCAAGTTAATTTTATGAAGCAAAGCCCTGATGTTATTATCTCTTTTCAGGTTTTGTGTGTATGTGTGTCTGTGTGTGAAAATCTAGGAAGTTTAGGCTGGACAGGGAAGAAGAGTGTAGAGACTTAAAGTGCCTTTAAGGAGGAGAAGGAAAAGGAGGGGCGTGAGGATTTCATTGTGTGATTTGAACAGCATTGGTGAAGCTCAAACAAGGGATGTAGCAAGCCATGCAGGCCTAGGGGAAGAGCATTTCCAGAAGAAGAGAATTTGCAAAGTCTTTGGATTGGGAAGAAATGGAATTTGCTTAGGGAAAGCAAGGCCAGTGTTGTCAAACACTGGGCAGCAGTGGGGAAAACAGTAGAGTAGAATGACAGAGAATGGAAGAGAGGAAGTAGTCAGGGACCATATCACTGGAAACTTTTCATTTGGCAGTAAATCAACTTGTACTCCTTAGGAGCATACTACAGAGCAAACAACAGTAACAGTGTTGATAATCCTAAGCAACAATAAAAACATATAAATAAAACATTTCATATTTTTACAATAGAAATAGAATAAAGGAGATAAGAATGCAATAGTCTGCACATTTATACATAGTTTTCACCTGAGACCAGAAGACACACACACACACACACACACACACTCTTTATACACCTAAAAGCGGTTTAAGCTGACACTTAGCAAAGTGCTTTGGCCCAAGCAAACTAACTGGAAAGGCCTAGTAAAATATTCAAAGTGCAAACCAATCAATCAAGCATTGAGTAAATAAATACAATTTACTTGTGTTTGAATTCACACTCAGGAAATTACCTAAAATGGAGACAAGAGACTCACTACAGCTTAGTCATCTGTAGTCCTTCCACTTTTGTTCTGAGAGGGATGGTAACCCCTTGGTGATGATCACTTTCTAGCATTTTGTGAAAGCTTAGAGGATTTAAATGAATTGTGAAGGTGGGTCGGGGCAGGGGGGAAAGAGTGGGGAGAGACAAAGAGGAGGAGAAAAGAAGAGGAAACAGAGAGATTACTCCTGGCATAGGTCTACAGCCAAGATTCCAGGTTCCTTGAATGGTGCACAGAGATTCTAGGTATCTGTGCCAGAAGTGGAGAAGGTATGGCATTCAACTCCAGGAGGAGACTCAACTCCAGGAACCCACAGAGGAAGCCAAGTGTGCTGAAACACAGGAACCAGTACTTAGAGGGTACACCACAGGTCTGTGAAAGAGCCCTTGGAGATCACACGAAAAAAGGTTTCCACAAGTATAATCACAGACTAGGTAGTTGGATACAGTAGAGGAAGGATGATAACTCTATGACCTGATAATTACTGAAATAAATGAGAAAATTCCTGCACATCAGACTGTGTCAAGTAAGACAGAAACCAAGTATTAGTTTGATAAAATGGGAAATTAAACAAAGAATTAGCTGTTAACTTTAATACATTCATGCCCAAGGCAAGATAAGATACAAAACTGAAATCGTCACATGTTTAAACTAGGGTAAGACACATGTAACTGGAAAATGTAAGGAAAAGATCTATAGAGGCTTTAATCACCTTTGTATCCACTACATTTACTATTCTCAGATAACTCCTTTGTAGCTTAAGGGAAAGAGAACTAAATTTAGCTCAATTCATAAACTGAAAAGGTTCCCTGTGTTTGATCCTTTTCAGTTAAAACTATGGGTCCAGTACAAATCAAACTGGATGTCAAGGCTTTTTTCTTGGGGAATCTTAACTTGCTTTACTACTGTGATGGAGACTGATAGGGCTACTTCACTTTGACTAAAGGCCAGCCAAATGGGAAAGGAGATGGAATGAATCAAATTCCCCTTTTGATCACTCAACAGGAGGTCCACAGGCACCAGGCCTCATTCTATTAGCTGTCTCTGCTTCTCCAACTGCAGTCAATGATACACAGGTCCTGCTTGATCCTTGCAGGTGCCTCTCACCTAACAGGCATTTTAATGGTTGGCTTCCTTGAGATGTCTCTGGGCTAGGTAAAGACACTCTCAGACAGTGTTCCTTCTGCCTTGGCTCCATGCCTGGAGTGCATGCATGCCTCTTCCTCAACTGGGACAAGAAGCCACAGCTCTCCACTAACTAAATCCCGTGTCTGGTCCAAACTCACATCATAGTTTCTCCATCAACTTCTCCACATCAGGCTTTCGGAACCATTTTATCTTAGAACAGCACAACAGAGGCACTGCACAGAGTTCAGCAGCACACAGGACCATACCATAACAAAGCCATTCCAATCTGGCTATATAGTTAATACTGAGATCTTCAAGGCATGAAAAGAGTTGAAATTTTCATTGCTAAACACTCTACAGATTACATGTATAGTGAAGAAGGCAATGGCACCCCACTCCAGTACTCTTGCAGGAAAAATCCTACGGATGGAGGAGCCTGGTGGGCTGAAGTCCATGGGGTTGCTAAGAGTTGGGCACGACTGAGTGACTTCACATTCACTTTTCATTTTTATACATTGGAAAAGGAAATGGCAACCCGCTCCAGTGTTCTTGCCTGGAGAATAACAGGGACAGGGTAGCCTGGTGGGCTGCTGTCTATGGGGTCGCACAGAGTCGAACATGACTGAAGCAACTTAGCAGCAGCAGTAGCAGCAGCAGCAGAGCTTTCGAACTTGCAAATAACATGAAATACCAAAACACATTGTTACTTTTCCTTTCTCCACCTCTCTCATTCTCTCTCTCTCACACTCACACACACACACACACGCACACATAATTTTTACATGTTAAAATACTTATATGAAAAACAGGTACTATATTTTTAAATAACATCTCAATATTTAAACAAAGGTGTACTTCATGTATTTAAAATAAAAACACATAAATTACACATTGGTTTCCCTATATTTGATATTATTGAATAATTCTATAATTTGAATTTTTTGTTTTTAATGGGGTTTTTAACTTTGACTGAAATACTTGCTTCAGACTTATTGAAAGTAGAATTAATGTTTTTTTTTTTTTTTTTTTTGACCTCCTACTTTTAGATTTGGGGTGATGGTTCAGAATCAGATGTGTTCACAGTAATGGATGCCACTTCCACCAATCTTGTTGAAGGGGTTCCAGTGATACCTGAATAAAAACTCTTGTTTCAGGAGGTAATCCTTCTAGATGCTGAGGCTTCCTATATATTTGATGACACTGGGTCCTGTGCTGTCTTTTCTCTTTAAAAGTTAAAAAGTGTAGCCGACATTTGGAACACTGATGAAAACTGTCTATAATGACATATGTATGGTGTTGCAGTTTTAAAAATTTGGAGACAAAAGGGGCAAAGTAAACTCTTAATGTTACCATGGTATGCTCTGAAATGTGCATCCACATCTGCAAAGAATGATGATCTGTAACTGCAAACCTGGCATGCATAGGGCATGTCTCCAGGCTTATGATTATCTTTCATGTGCTGTTAGAGAACCCGATCTGTCTCAAAGGACAATTCACAGATTTTACAGACTGCAGAGGGCTCCTGGGAAGTATGGACACTTTCAATGTGACACTGCAGCTGGAAGGGAGTAGGAAACTGGCAGTTGCAGTGCTGGCAGGTGGTGTGGTATTTCCAGCTGTCACCTCTCTGCCTCTCAAGCTCCAAATGGTGCTTCATGTGATTCATAACTTGACATTTTTTAGAACTTTCAAGCAGCTGAGGCATTTAAAGGCTGTGTGAGTTTGCAGTTCTGGCTGCCTATCTCCTATATGCTGTCCATAGTAGAAGTCACAGAGTAACACAATCAGATTGCCTTCTGTGGAATCAACAATCTTGTTTTGACTTGCTACACTTGGAAAGTCAATTTTTGTCAGTCCATTTTACCCTAAAGCACTTATAGGCTTGCAATGGATATTGTCCTTTGGAAAATGTGTTGGACAAGATTCTCCATTCTGAACATGGCTTAATGAGGTATGAACACTGTCTGGTGTGCTTTGCTGAGTAGTCACTGTTTGAAAAATACCTGGAGGGGACAAAGCTAAAGAATGTTCTCCTATAATTCCATCACTGAGTTTAGGCCTTTTGGGATTTATTGCTATTTGTTTCAGAAGTGGAAAGTCACTTTGATATATGAGCAATTTTATCCATAGCTCCTGCAGTAACTGCTGTTTCTACTGGATGCTGCAATGAACTTGTGAAGGTAATCAAAGGAGAACATAACTCTGAAAAGCTATTAGGCACTATTTGTGGTGAAATATTTTTATAGTCCGCTTTGGACAAAGGCTCAATAATAATAGGACTATATGTTGATCTTGATTCAGAGACAGAAAGTGGCAAGACAGTCTTTGCTTCTGATGCAGGAGTCACATGACTAACACACTGTAATTTCTGAGCATTATCTTTCCTGAAGTGAACATACTTTTTTCTCCTTGAACAAGAACCTGGGGTAACTCTGTTCAGTATGTTTGAAACAACTGGTTTTGAATTTGAGGTCATCCCCACAAAGATCACATCAGCATCTTCATTTACATGTTCCACTCCAAACAAGATCAGTTCAGCATCTTCATCATCTACTTGTTTGGTTTCTCCCTCGCTTTTCTGTGGTTCTGGCTCTTGTTCTTTTTCACATACATGGTCGTTCCATATTTTAAGTACTTTTTTTCTTTTATTCTTAGAGGATGTGGCCACAAGTCCCAGTGCTTCCTTTAAATAAACTTCCACCTAAGTATAAATATATTACATATTAGCTAAGTACAGAACAATGTGCTATTTGTTTATCTCCAAAACTCTAGGGGAGTTATAAACACCCTTATCTTACAGATAAGGACATTTAGCATCAAAGAGACTAAATGGCAGCTGAAAAACCTATGACTACAAGTCTACATGACTCGAGAATCATAGCTTTGTCCCATGTTGATTTTAATCTTTTCTATTTAAAAAAAGAAAGAAAGAAAAAAAAAAAAAAACACCACTGATCATTAGGTCAAATCACATGTAAAAGACAAATCTTTTTACAAAAGCACTATTTTACACTGTTTAGAAACATGGACTTTGGAGTCAAAGAAGATTAAACTGGAATTCTAAGTTAACCACACACCAGCTGCATCTTTTTCAGCAAATTTATAATTTTTAAATGTGTTTCCGTATCTTAAAGACAAACAAGCTTATTTCCAAGACTTAAGGTTAACAGCTCTTTTTTAAAAGCATCAGCTATTCAATGGCATCTTGCTTTGTAGGAAAATTGAAAAAAAAAAACTTATTTTAAATGCACATTACAACTGATTCACAAATACTAATTTCATAAATATTAATACAGAAAATAGGGCACAAATTCAAAGTATATAGTATCTCTACATAGTTAACAAACAGCATAATTCGATGTCAAGCACTTAACACAGGCCTAGGAAATTGAGAATGAACTCTCTTGATAATCTCACCTCAAATCCACACTGATGCATCCTAAATTTCTCCCTCTAACCCTGACTAAACTTAAATCCAACAATGTTTTATCCTTCACTCCACATGTCTCTTCCCTATATAGCAGGCAAAATGAGGTCAGTATTTCTCTAATACCAAGATCAGACAGAGACATCACACACAGACACACAACCAATGTCCCTTATGAATACAGATGCAAGAGTCCTCAACAAAATACTGGCAAAAAAACCCTAACAACATATAAAAAAGGCTATATGACATGATCACGTGGGATTTATGGAGGTATGCAAAGTTGGTTCATTATATGAAAGTCAATCGACATTATGCCATTTTAATACAATAAAGGAGAAAAAACATATCTGCCTGCCGAAAAAGCATTTCCCTGAGTCTAGCACCTAATAGGGTTAAAAACACATAATAACTAAGAACAGAAGAGCACTTTCTCAATCAAAGGGTACCTGTAAAAGACCCACAGCTAACATCATACTTAATAATGAAAAACTGAGAGCTTTCCCCCTAAGAATGGGAACAACACAAGGAAGTCTATCCCACACTTTGGCTCAATATTATACTGGCAGTTCTATAACCAGAGCAATCAGTTAAGAAAAGGAATTATTGTTTTTGTTGTTAAAAAAAAAAAAAAGCCTTCAGAATGGAAAGGAAAAAGTCAAAGTATATTGGAGATAACATACTTTTATATATAGAAAATCCTGAAGAAACCACAAGTATGAGAAGTAATAAAAACCTTGCAGAATACAAGATAAATATTTTAAAAATCAAGCAGATTTCTATACAATATCAACAAAAGTTTTGAAAATGAAATTAAGTAAACACTTGACTGTACACTAGCATTAAAAAGAATACTTAGGATGTCAGAAAGAGAAAGACAAATATCATATGGTATCACTTATATGTGGACTCCAAAATATGATACAAACGAACTTATCTATGAAACAGAAACAGACTGAGAGACATAGAGAGGAGACTATGTGATTACCAAGAGGGGAAGGGTGGGGGAGGCATAGATTGGGAGCTGGTGATGAGCAGATGCAAACTATAATGTTAATATATAGAATAGATAAACAAGATCCTACTGTATAGCACAAGGAAATATATTCATAGTTTGTGATAAATAATAATGGAAAAGGATATGGAAAATATTGTGTGTGCATGTGTGCGTGTTTACATATGAATGAAAGGAAAGGTAAAAGGAAAGAAAGGAAAGGACAATTCTTGGCAAGCAGGTACAGAAAGTAGATCCTTGTGTGTTATGGATAGATTTTAAAATGGTGCAACTGCTACAGAAAACAGTATAAAGGCTCCTCAGTAAACTAAAAATAGAACTACCACACGATTCAGCAATTCCACTTCTGGATGTAAATTCAACAGAAGTTAACATGGGGTCTTGAGATATTTGCACAGCCATGCTCAAAGCAGTGCTAATCACAACATCTAAGGGTTGGAAGTATCTAAACATCCATCAAATGTGATATATACATACAATGGAATATTATTTATCCATATAAAGGAAATTTTGCCACATGCCACAACATGCATGATTCTTTAAGACATCACCTAGAGGAGAACATAGGCAAAACACTCTCCGACATACATCACAGCAGGATCCTCTATGACCCACATCCCAGAATATTGGAAATCAAAGCAAAAATAAACAAATGGGACCTAATTAAATTTAAAAGCTTCTGCAAAACAAAGGAAACTATAAGCAAGGTGAAAAGACATCCTTCAGAACGGGAGAAAATAATAGCAGATGAAGCAACTGACAAATAACTAATCTCAAAAATATACAAGCAACTCCTACAGCTCAATTCCAGAAAAATAAATGACCCAATCAAAAAATGCGCCAAAGAACTAAATAGACATTTCTTCAAAGAAGACATACAGATGGCTAAAAACACATGAAAAGATGCTCAACATCACTCATTATCAGAGAAAGGCAAATCAAAACCACTATGAGGTACCTTTTCACACAAGTCAGAATGGCTGTCATCCAAGTCTACAAGGAATAAATGCTGGGGAGTGTGTGGAGAAAAGGGAACTCTCTTACACTGTTGGTGGGAATGCAAACTAGTACAGCCACTATGGAGAAGAGTGGGGAGATACCTTAAAAAACTGGAAAAAGAAATGCCATATGGCCTAGCAATCTCACTGCTGGGCATACACACTGAGGAAACCAGAATTGAAAGAGACAAATGTACCCCAATGCTCATTGCAACAGTATTTCTAATAGCCAGGCCATGGAAGCAACCTAAATGTCCATCAGCAGATGAATGGATAAGAAAGCTGTGGTATATATACACAATGGAGTATTAAAAAGAATACATTTGCACCAGTTCTAATGAGGTGGGTGAAACTGGAGCCTATTATACAGAGTGAAGTAAGCCAGAAAGAAAAAGCACCAATACAGTATACTAACACATATATATGGGATTTCAAAAGATGTAACCATAACCCTGTATATGAGACAGCAAAAGAGACAAAGATGTATAGAACAGTCTTTTGGACTCTGTGGGAGAGGAAGAGGGTGGGATGATTTGGGAGAATGGCATTGAAACATGTATAATATCATATATGAAACGAGTCGCCAGTCCAGGTTCGATGCATGATACTGGATACTTGGGGCTGGTGCACTGGGACGACCCAGAGGGATGGTATGGGGAAGGAGGAGGGAGGAGAGTTCAGGATTGGGAACACATGTATACCTGTGGCGGATTCATTTTGATATATGGCAAAACCAATACATTATTGTTAAGTTAAAAAATAAAATAAAAAATAAATTCACTTAAAAAGTAAATAAAGACATCCAGCCAAAGGAATTAAGCCAGTCATAAAAAAAGACAAATACTATACGTTTCCACTTATATGAAATATAACATAGTCAAGCAATAGAAAGGAACAAAGTAGAATGATGGAGTCCAGGATCTAGGGAAACAGGGAAGAAAAGAGGAGTTGTTGTTTAATGGGACAGGTGATGGGTATAGCGTTTCAATTTTGCAAGATGAAAAGGTGTAAAGATATGTTTCATAACAATATGATAAGGAATTCCATGGTAGTTCAGAAGTTAGGACTCCACGCTTTCCTATCAGGGGCCTGGGTATGGTTCTCAACCAGGAAACTGTCATTCAAGCTGCATAGCACAGCGAAAACAATGACAACAACAACAAAACAACACTGTGACTGTGTGTGTGTGTGTGTGTGTGTGTGTGTGTGTGTGTGTATTAGTTGCTCAGTCATGTATGAGTCTTTGCTTTCGCATGGACTGTAGCCCATCAGGCTCCTTTGTCCATGGGGTTCTCCAGGCAAGAATACTGGAGTGGGTTGCCATTTCTGCCTCCAAAAGGGCTGATGAAAGTATGTGAAATACTTAGCATGTAAAAATGGTTAAAATGGTAAAAATTTAAGTTAGATTTTTTTTACAACAATTAAAAACATTTAACAACCAGGAAAAGAATTTGAATAGAATTTTCACCAAAAATACTGCTTAACATGATTGAAAGTGAAAGAAATTAAGTCGCTCAGTCGTGTCTGAGTCTTTGCGACCCCATGGACTGTCGCCTATCAGGCTCCTCCATCCATGGGATTTTCCAGGCAAGAGTGCTGGGGTGGATTGTCATTTCCTTCTCCAGGGGATCTTCCTGGCCCAGGAATCGAACCCAGGTCTCCTGCATTGCAGGCACACACTTTACCTTCTGAGCCACCAGGGAAGCCCTTAGCAAAATGTAAATCAGTTTCATTGAAATACTACTTCACACACATTAGCTTGGCTATAATCAAAACCAGGAAAAATAACAAGTGCGGCAGAGGATGTGGAGAAAATGAATCTTCATATATTGTTGAAAAGATGTTGAAAATATACTGCTAAAATATATTGTTGAAAATATATTGCTGTAAAATTGTACAACCACTTTGGTTTGTCAGTACCTCAAAAATTAAATATATAGTAGCCATATGATCCAGAAATTCACTCTTTTGTATATATCAAAAAAATAAAAAATCCCTGAAACTATTAAGTCCATTCAAAAACAGTGTTCCCAACAACATTACTCAAAAGAGCCACAAAGAATACACCATCCAAATATTATCTATTAATTGATGAATGGATAAAAAACCTGTGGTATTTGTTCACAATGGAGTTCATGTAAGCCGTATACCATATTGATATACCATATCCAGCCATATAAAAAAAAAAAAAAAAGCATTGCTATACAGCCAAGAAATGGATGAATCTTGAAAATACACAAACTAGGGGACTTCCCTGGAAATCCAGTGTTTAAGACTATGCACAGGTTCCGTCCCTGGGCAGGGAACTAAGATCCCACACGCCACATAGATAAATAAGTGAATATTTCAAAAAAAAAAATATGACATATGAATAAAGCCAGACACAGAGGTCACACATTGTATGTGGGAGAATGTAGGTAGAAAAGAAGCAGGAAAGAGAAGCATTCTGTAATGCAAATGAAACATTTTTTTTTTTTTTTAGGGAGGAGGAAATGCACTGCTCTGATAAAGGCTGTCAATGAATTAAATAAAATAACAACTAAAAATTGACCATTGAGTTAAACATTTGGAATTCACTGTTGATCTTGACAAGAGTGAATTTAAAGGAAAATGAGAGACCTGGAGATAACAAATTCTACAAACAACTCTGCAGAAGTCTACCATAAGCAAATATGAAATAAAAAAAGCATAGGCAGGACATGACACCAAAAGACAGATTTTTAATGAGAGGTAACATTATAGTCATTCTGTTTGCTGATGGGAACTATCCAGAGAAACAGAAAACTTAATCCAGGACAAAGAAGAGACTTGCTAGAATATCACTGAATAAACAAGAATTGAGGTGGCAAGAATACACAGAAGAACTGTACAAAAACAGATCTTCATGACCCAGATAATAAATATGGTGTGATCACTGACCAAGAGCCAGATATCCTGGAATGTGAAATGAAGTGGGCCGTAGAAAGCATCACTATGAGAACAGCTAGAGGAGGTGATGGAATTCCATTTGAGCTATTTCAAATCCTGAAAGATGATGCTGTGAAAGGTTGCACTCAATATGCCAGCAAGTTTGGAAAACTCAGCAGTTGGCCAAAGGACTGGAAAAGGTCAGTTTTCATTCCAATTCCAAAGAAAGGCAATGCTAAAGAATGCTCAAACTACCGCACAATTACACTCATCTCACATGCTAGTAAAGTAATGCTCAAAATTCTTCAAGTCAGGGTTCAGTAATATGTGAACCGTGAACTTCCTGATGTTCAAGCGGGTTTTAGAAAAGGCAGAGGAGCCAGAGATCTAGTTGGCAACATACACTGGATCATGAAAAAAAAAAAAAAAAAGAGTTCCAGAAAAAAAACATTTATTTCTACTTTACTATGTCAAAGCCTTTGACTGTGTGGATCACAATAAACTGTAAAGTTCTGAAAGCGATGGGAATACCAGACCACCTGACCTGCCTCTTGAAAAATCTGTATGCTGGTCAGGAAGCAACAGTTAGAACTCGTCATGGAACAACAGACTGGTTCCAAATAGCAAAAGGAGTAAGTCAAGGCTGTATATTGTTACCCTGCTTATTTAACTTCTATGCAGTGTATATCATGAGAAACTCTGGACTGGAAGAAGCAAAAGCTGAAATCAAGATTGCAGGGAGAATTATCAATAACCTCAGATATGCAGATGATACCACCCTTATGGCAGAAAGTGAAGAGGAGCTAAAAAGCCTCTTGATGCAAGTGAAAGTGGAGAGTGAAAAAGTTGACTTAAAGCTCAACATTCAGAAAATGAAGATGATGGCATCCAGTCCCATGTACTTCATGGGAAATAGATGGGGAAACAGTGGAAACAGTGTCAGACTTTATTTTGGGGAGATCCAAAAGCACTGCAGATGGTGACTGCAGCCATGAAATTAAAAGACGCTTACTCCTTGGAAGGAATGTTATGTCCAACCTAGATAGCATATAGAGACATTACTTTGCTAACAAAGGTTCATCTAGTCAAGGCTATGGTTTTTCCTGTGGTCGTGTATGGATGTGGGAGTTGGACTGTGAAGAAGGCTGAGCACTGAAGAATTGATGCTTTTGAACTGTGGTGTTGGAGAAGACTCTTGAGAGTCCCTTGGACTGCAAGGAGATCCAACCAGTCCATTCTGAAGATGAGTCCTGGGATTTCTTTGGAAGGAATGATGCTAAAGTTGAAACTCCAGTACTTTGGCCACCACACGCGAAGAGTTGACTCATTGGAAAAGACTCTGATGCTGGGAGGGATTGGGGGCAGGAGAAGAAGGGAACGACAGAGGATGAGGTGGCTGGATGGCATCACTGACTCCATGAACGTGAGTCTGAGTAAACTCTGGGAGTTGGTGATGGACAGGGAGGCCTGGAGTACTGCTATTCATGGGGTCACAAAGAGTTGGACACGACTGAGCGATTGAATTGAATTGACCCTTAGAAAATGGCCAGGCGTGGCATGCCAACAAACAAACAAACAAACGGGTGCAAACCACATGTAAGGAAGGAAACATCAACAGGTAAATACTTAGTCAATGCTTAGAAAGAAGCCTCTGGAAATGTGCCTCATTTGCTCTATTATCAGTGAATTGAAAACTTAAACTGCAAGGCAATATCACTAATAAGAAACCAAAAAGGTCATTATCCAAAAGTCTACAGACAAGAAAGAGTAGATCAATGTTAGTAAAGGGGAACCCTGTATGCCATTAGTGGGAGGAAAGTGGTCAGAGACTTTATAAGCATGGCTGCCAAAGTGCCTAGGAATCACAAAATGACATAGAGAATGTCATATGTCAGCTCGACTCCCAGAGTATTTGAGCAATCAACAGATTGTGAAAAACACACACAACATCACCACCTCCACAAACATACCCTGGAGCAGCAGTCACAATGCCCAAGAGATGAAAGGAAAGAGAATCGCTGGCTGCAAATTAAAAGAGAAACATATGGGACATAGAGACACAATAAATATGAGTCTGACATTATGAAAATGCAAAAAAAAAAAAAAAGAAACATTTGCAGGAATATGCAGAAATCTAGGGCGAATCACAGAAAGTAAAGAAAGGCAGATTAAAGAGATATTATAACATATGCCTTCCAGAAGGGATTAAAAAACATATTGATGGGATGAGTACCCAAGGAAAAGTGAAATGGACTTACACTCCTGGTAAGAAAATTACAGTTGGCAAAGGGTATTGGTGGGTGAGAGGCCAACAGGTGAAGGCTGGAATAGAGTTATACCCACAAATACCTATGCAATTCATAATCCACATGGACCTCCTGTATCAAGAGATATGTACCCAATAGATTCCAAAAGATACCTCTGACAATAACTAGAGCTAAATTCCTCCAAGTGTCTGTGGAAAGGAAGGTGGAAATGTTTCTAAGCAACAACTACAAGAGTGTTAATAGTCTTAAAAAATATATAGTTTTGCTTAAAAAAAAGATCAAAGAGTAAACAACCAAAACTTTTGGTGACTACCTGTGTCTCATTTTACTCTCATTTACAACCAGACTTGGGAATAACACAGAGGCTGCTGTTACCATGGGAAAAGAGGAGGGAATGAAGAATTGCTGTCACCTTGTGGACATTTTCTCTAACAGCAACCTTAAAATGCATGCTGATGGCCACAATATTCGCAAGGGTGCTGAGTTCTAATTGATACCCACCCTTAACAAATTTTCAGGGTTCACAGAGGGGAAAATAAGTAAAGTAAACTTGGGAGAAACTAACAGGAAGAGGATATGAACAGCCAAACATAATTCCGTGTTTCTTGAAAAAAGCACATGACACATAGGATGAATTCTAAGAGATACAGGCATCTAACCTCCGAGGACATTATCACCTCTGCATGAGCATGGAAAGGGCCACTGTCAAATTCTGGACATGGCATCAATGGCAGAGTAGGAGTAGTACAGTGGATGCTTTAAGGTAATGCTTTAATGGACCTGGTAAGAGCCACTATGGACATGACTAGAAAGGTGCACTCCCATGAGACAAAAATAAATAAATAAAGATGTCATGACAGCATGATAAATCAAATCCTCTCCTGCAGTATTTCAGACATGTACAGATTTCAAACACCACACACCCCAAACTAGGTCCTGCTGCATCTTTCAGAACATCAAAGAAATGAAAGTTAAGATAGTGTACTTGGATAGAGGAATGGATAAAGAAGTGTGATATAGATCTGGAATGAAGCTTTAATCAGGATTGAGATTTGAAAGTAGGCCCTCTTCACCAATAGAGAGAAATCCAGAGATCATCACACTAAACGAAGGAACATTTCAAGAAACATCATGGGATACATTGGAGTGGTGGGATACAGAAATCCACTGCAGTGTGCACCCACATAAATGTGATGTGGACATCCAAACTGGCAAGAAACTTATGGTAGCCAAGGACCTTGGTGGATGGAAGGGATACATCTGGAACTTGATATTAATTTCTTCCCACAGATACATCTTAAATACAAAATCCGTATAAACCTATTGCAGCAAGAGTGGTAGACAAAACAATTTCTAATAACATGTAGGGAAAAGCAAGCACCGCTGAATACATAAAGTCATCTCAGTGTTTCAGAACAAGAATCTGTACACGTAAAACCAACTCATCCTTATCTTCAACTTAAAGAGAATATGAACACTTACTTCAAAGATCCAAAAGTGAGGATACATTAGGTTTGGTGGCATCCTTTGGGTCATTCTACTCTAATGCACTTCCAGGCCTGACAAAAACTCTCAGACATCACAAGCCATCCTAAAAAGGAGCAAATAATAAAGCCTTGCAGCATGGAGTTTTCTCTGTAACAGCAGCCTTAAAACTATCACTGATGGACATCTGATATACACAAGGTCCTATTGCTGGACTTGATATGACACCTACCCTTGAACATGACAGTAGTCACTCATCAAAAAAAAAAAATAATAATAATAATAAGTGAAAAAGAAATCCAGGACACTCTTAAGAAGAAAACATCAACATTTAAATACAGCTCAAACTGCTTGGAAAAAAAAAAAATAAAGAAAGAAACAGACTCACTTAATATTCCAAAGGCTTCTGAGCTTTAAATATATCTGTCTTTAGAGGAGAGCATAGGCAAAATACTCTCTGACATACATCACAGCAGGATCCTCTATGACCCACCCCCCAGAATATTGGAAATTAAAGCAAAAATAAACAAATTGGACCTAATTAAACTCTAAAGCTTCTGTACAACAAAAGAACTATAAGCCAGGTGAAAACACAGCCTTCAGAATGGGAAAAAAAATGATAGCAAATGAAGCAACTGACAAACTAAACTCAAAAATATACAAGCAACTCCTACAGCTCAATTCCAAAAAAATTAATGACCCAATCAAAAAATGGGCCAAAGAACTAAATAGGTATTTCTCGAAAGAAGACATACAGATGGCTATGAAACACATGAAAAGATGCTCAGCATCACTCATTATTGGATAAATGCTAATCAAAACCACAATGAGGTACCACTTCACACCAGTCAGAATGGCTGCGATCCAAACGTCTACAAGCAGTAAATGCTTGAGAGGATATGGAGAAAAGGGAACCCCTTTACACTGTTGGTGGGAATGTAAATTAGTATGGCCACTATGGAGAACACTGTGGAGATTCCTTAAAAAAAAAACTAGAAATAGGACTGCCATATGACCTAGCAATCCCACTGCTGGGCATACACACTGAGGAAACCAGAAGGGAAAGAGACACGTGTACTCCAATGTTCATCGCAGCACAGTTTCTAATAGCCAGGACATGGAAGCAACATAGATGTCCAGCAGCAGATGAATGGATAAGAAAGCTGTGGTACATATACACAATGGAGTATTACTCAGCCATTAAAAAAATGCATCTGAATCAGTTCTAATGAGGTGAATGAAAGTGGAGCCTATTATGCAGAATGAAGTAAGCCAGAAAGAAAAACACCAATATAGTATACTAACACATATATATGGAATTTAGAAAGATGGTAATGACAACACTGTATGCGAGATAGCTAAAGAGACACAGATGTATAGAACAGTCTTTTGGACCCTGTGGGAGAGGGAGTGGAGGATGATTTGAGAGAATGGCATTAAAACATGTATAATATCATATTAGAAATGAATCGCCAGTCCATGTTTCATGCAGGATATGGGAAGCTTGGAGCTGGTGCGCTGGGATGACCCAGAAGGATGGTATAGGGAAGGAGGTAGGAGGGGGTTCAGGATGGGGAAACGTGTATACCTGTGGCGGATGCATGTTGATGTATGGTGAACCACTACAATAGTGTAAAGTAAAAAACAATAAGAATAAAATAAATAAATACAGAAATACAGAAATGAAAACAAACAACAAAAATTTCTAACTCTTTTGTGTGGATGAAAAATGTCAAATAGCACACCGTATCTGGAAGAAAATACCAACAGGTAAATACATTTCTCAGTATTTCTTTAACAGCATATGAAATACACTCATTATAGTGAATTACCAAGAAGTCTTTTAGGTTCACCTTTTTGTGATCCTGGAGACCATAGCCCAACAAGTTCCTCTGTCCTTGGAATTTTCCAGGCAAGAATTCTGGAGTGAGTTGCCATTTCCTCCTCCAGGGCATTTTCCCAAATCACATCTCCTTTGACTCCTGCCTTTGCTGGAAGATTCTTAACAACAGTGCCACCTGAGAAGCCCAGTGTATTATTATAAATAATCAAACTATGCTAATGAAGTATCACCTCTGAGTAGTGAAAAAGTATCAAACACTATACAGAGACGACATGGTAGAGAAACATTGCTAAAGGGGAATCTTTATGGTACTGGTGAGATATATTTGGTAGGAGCCATTATAAATGTCACTACTAAGTGCCCTTTATTTTTTTTTAAATTTAATTTAATTTTCTAAATTTTATTTTCTTTTTAAACTTTACAATACTGTATTACTTTTGCCAAATATTGAAAGAATCCGCCACAGGTATACCCGCGTTCCCCATCCTGAACCCTCCTCCCTCCTCCCTCCCCATACCATCACTCTGGGTCGTCCCAGTGCACCAGCCCCAAGCATCCAGTATCGTGCATTGAACCTGGACTGGCGACTTGTTTCATATATGATATTATACATGTTTCAATGCATTCTCGCAAATCAACCCACCCACTCCCTCTCCCACAGAGTCCAAAAGACGGTTCTATACATCTGTGTCTCTTTTGCTGTATCGTATGCAGGATTACTGTTACCATCTTTCTAAATTCCATATATATGCATTAGTAAACTGTATTGGTGTTTTTCTTTCTGGCTTACTTGACTCTGTATAATAGGCTCCAGTTTCATCCACCTCATTAGAACTGGTGCAAATGTATTATTTTTAATGGCTGAGTAATACTCCATTGTGTATATGTACCACAGCTTTCTTTTGATGGACATCTAGGTTACTTCCATGTCCTGGCTATTATAAACAGTGCTGCTATGAACATTGGGGTACATATGTCTCTTTCCCTTCTGGTTTCCTCAGTGTGTATGCCCAGCAGTGGGATTGCTGGATCATAAGACAGTTCTATTTCCAGTTGTTTAAGGAATCTCCACACTGTTCTCCATAGTGGCTGTACTAGTTTGCATTCCCACCAACAGTATAAGAGGGTTCCCTTTTCTCCACACCCTCTCCAGCATTTATTGCTTGTAGGTGTTTGGATCGCAGCCATTCTGACTGGTGTGAAATGGTACCTCATAGTGGTTTTGATTTGCATTTCTCTGATAATGAGTGATGTTGAGCATCTTTTCATGTGTTTGTTAGCCATCTGTATGTCTTCTTTGGAGAAATGTCTATATAGTTCTTTGGCCCATTTTTTCATCGGGCCATTTATTTTTCTGGAATTGAGCTGTAAGAGTTGCTTGTATATTTTTGAGATTAGTTGTTTGTCAGTTGCTTCATTTGCTATTATTTTCTCCATTCTGAAGGCTGTCTTTTCACCTTGCTTATAGTTTCCGTTGTTGTGAAGAAGCTTTAGAGTTTAATTAGGTCTCATTTGTTTATTTTTGCTTTGATTTCCAATATTCTGGGGGGTGGGTCATAGAGGATCCTGCTGTGATGTATGTCGGAGAGTGTTTTGCCTATGTTCTCCTCTAGGAGTTTTATAGTTTCTGGTGTTACATTTAGATCTTTAATCCATTTTGAGTTTATTTTTGTGTATGGTGTTAGAAAGTGTTCTAGTTTCATTCTTTTACAAGTGGTTGACCAGTTTTCCCAGCGGCACTTGTTAAAGAGATTCTCCTTAATCCATTGTATATTCTTGCCTCCTTTGTCAAAGAAAAGGTGTCCATATGTGCGTGGATTTATCTCTGGGATTTCTATTTTGTTCCATTGATCTATATTTCTGTCTTTGTGCCAGTACCATACAGTCTTGATGAATGTGGCTTTGTAGTAGAGCCTGAAGTCAGGCAGGTTTATTCCTCCAGTTCCATTCTTCTTTCTCAAGATAGCTTTGGCTATTCAAGATTTTTTTTTTTTTTTTTTGCATTTCCATACAAATTGTGAAATTATTTGTTCTAGCTCTGTGAAGAATACTGTTGGCAGCTTGATAGGGATTGCATTGAATCTATAAATTGCTTTGGGTAGTATACTCATTTTCACTATATTGATTCTTCCAATCCATGAACATGGTATATTTCTCCATCTATTAGTGTCCTCTTTGATTTCTTTCACCAGTGTTTTATAGTTTTCTATATATAGGTCTTTAGTTTCTTTAGGGAGATATATTCCTAAGTATTTTATTCTTTTCGTTGCAATGGTGAATGGAATTGTTTCCTTAATTTCTCTTTCTGTTTTCTCATTATTAGTGTATAGGAATGCAAGGGATTTCTGTGTGTTGATTTTATATCCTGCAACTTTACTATAATCATTGATTAGTTCTAGTAATTTTCTGGTGGAGTCTTTAGGGTTTTCTATGTAGAGGATCATGTCATCTGCAAATACTGAGAGTTTTACTTCTTCTTTTCCAATTTGGATTCCTTTTATTTCTTTTTGTGCTCTGATTGCTGTGGCCAAAACTTCCCAAACTATGTTGAATAGTAATGGTGAAAGTGGGCACCCTTGTCTTGTTCCTGACTTTAGAGGAAATGCTTTCAATTTTTCACCATTGAGGATAATGTTTGCTGTGGGTTTGTCATATATAGCTTTTATTATGTTGAGGTATGTTCCTTCTATTCCTGCTTTCTGGAGAGTTTTTATCATAAATGGGTGTCGAATTTTGTCAAAGGCTTTCTCTGCATCTATTGAGATAATCATATGGTTTTTATTTTTCAATTTGTTAATGTGGTGTATTACATTGATTGATTTGCGGATATTGAAGAATCCTTGCATCCCTGGGATAAAGCCCACTTAGTCATGGTGTATGATCTTTTTAATGTGTTGTTGGATTCTGATTGCTAGAATTTTGTTTAGGATTTTTGCATCTATGTTCATCAGTGATATTGGCCTGTAGTTTTCTTTTTTTGTGGGATCTTTGTCAGGTTTTGGTATTAGGGTGATGGTGGCCTCATAGAATGAGTTTGGAAGTTTACCTTCCTCTGCAATTTTCTGGAAGTGTTTGAGCAGGATAGGTGTTAGCTCTTCTCTAAATTTTTGGTAGAATTCAGCTGTGAAGCCGTCTGGACCTGGGCTTTTGTTTGCTGGAAGATTTTTTATTACAGTTTCAATTTCCGTGCTTGTGATGGGTTTTTTAAGGTTTTCTATTTCTTCCTGGTCGAGTTGTGGAAAGTTGTACTTTTCTAAGAATTTGTCCATTTCTTCCTCGTTGTCCATTTTATTGGCATATAATTGTTGGTAATAGTCTCTTATGATCCTTTGTATTTCTGTGTTGTCTGTTGTGATCTCTCCATTTTCGTTTCTAATTTTATTGATTTGATTTTTCTCCCCTTGTTTCTTGATGAGTCTGGCTAATGGTTTGTCAATTTTATTTATCCTTTCAAAGAACCAGCTTTTGGCTTTGTTGATTTTTGCTATGGTCTCTTTTCTTTCTTTTGCATTTATTTCTGCTCTAATTTTTAAGATTTCTTTCCTTCTACTAACCCTGGGGTTCTTCATTTCTTCCTTTTCTAGTTGCTTTAGGTGTAGAGTTAGGTTATTTATTTGACTTTTTTCTTGTTTCTTGAGGTGTGCCTGTATTGCTATGAACTTTCCTCTTAGGACTGCTTTTACTGTGTCCCACAGGTTTTGGGTTGTTGTGTTTTCATTTTCAATCGTTTCTATGCAAATTTTGATTTCTTTTTTGATTTCTTCTGTGACTTGTTGGTTATTCAGCAGCGTGTTGTTCAGCCTCCATATGTTGGAATTTTTAATAGTTTTTCTCCTGTAATTGAGATCTAATCTTACTGCATTGTGGTCAGAAAAGATGCTTGGAATGATTTCTATTTTTTTGAATTTACCAAGGCTAGCTTTATGGCCCAGGATGTGATCTATCCTGGAGAAGGTTCCATGTGCGCTTGAGAAAAAGGTGAAATTCATTGTTTTGGGATGAAATATCCTATAGGTATCAATTAGGTCTAACTGGTCTATTGCATCGTTTAAAGTTTGTGTTTCCTTGTTAATTTTCTGTTTAGTTGATCTATCCATAGGTGTGAGTGGGGTATTAAAGTCTCCCACTATTATTGTGTTGTTGTTAATTTCTCCTTTCATACTTGTTAGCATTTGTCTTACATACTGCAGTGCTCCCGTGTTGGGTGCATATATATTTATAATTGTTATATCTTCTTCTTGGATTGATCCTTTGATCATTATGTAGTGGCCTTCTTTGTCTCTTTTCACAACCTTTGTTTCAAAATCTTTTTTATCTGATATGAGTATTGCTACTCCTGCTTTTTTTGGTCCCTATTTGCATGGAAAATCTTTTTCCAGCCCTTCACTTTCAGTCTGTATGTGTCCCCTGTTTTGAGGTGGGTCTCTTGTAGACAACATATGTAGGGGTCTTGTTTTTGTATCCATTCAGCCAGTCTTTGTCTTTTGGTTGGGGCATTCAACCCATTTACGTTTAAGGTAATTACTGATAAGTATGGTCCCGTTGCCATTTACTTTATTGTTTTGGGTTCGAATTTATACACCATTTTTGTGTTTCCTGTCTAAAGAATATCCTTTAGTATTTGTTGTAGAGATGGTTTGGTGGTGCAGAATTCTCTCAGCTTTTGCTTGTCTGAGAAGCTTTTGATTTCTCCTTCATACTTGAATGAAATCCTTGCTGGGTACAATAATTTGGGCTGTAGGTTATTTTCTTTCATCATTTTAAGTATGTCTTGCCATTCCCTTCTGGCTTGAAGAGTTTCTATTGAAAGATCAGCTGTTATCCTTATGGGAATTCCCTTGTGTGTTGTTTGTTGTTTTTCCCTTGCTGCTTTTAATATTTGTTCTTTGTGTTTGATCTTTGTTAATTTGATTAACATGTGTCTTGGGGTGTTTCGCCTTGGGTTTATCCTGTTTGCGACTCTCTGGGCTTCTTGGACTTGGGTGATTATTTCCTTCCCCAGTTTAGGGAAGTTTTCAACTATTATCTCCTCAAGTATTTTCTCATGGTCTTTCTTTTTGTCTTCTTCTTCTGGAACCCCTATGATTTGAATGTTGTAGCGTTTAATATTGTCCTGGAGGTCTCTGATATTGTCCTCATTTCTTTTAATTCGTTTTTCTTTTATTCTCTCTGATTCATTTATTTCTACCATTCTATCTTCTAATTCACTAATCCTATCTTCTGCCTCTGTTATTCTACTATTTGTTGCCTCCAGAGTGTTTTTAATTTCAATTATTGCATTATTCATTATATATTGACTCTTTTTTATTTCTTCTAGTTCCTTGTTAAACCTTTCTTGCATCTTCTCAATCCTTGTCTCCACGCTATTTATCTGTGATTCCATTTTAATTTCAAGATTTTGGATCAATTTCACTATCATTATTCGGAATTCTTTATCAGGTAGATTCCCTATCTCTTCCTCTTTTGTTTGGTTTGGTGGGCATTTATCCTGTTCCTTTATCTGCTGGCTATTCCTCTGTCTCTTCATCTTGTTTAAATTGCTGAGTTTGGGGTGTCCTTTCTGTATTCTGGCAGTTTGTGGAGTTCTCTTTATTGTGGCTTTTCCTCGCTGTGTGTGGGTTTGTACAGGTGGCTTGTCAAGGTTTCCTGGTTAGGGAAGCTTGTGTCGGTGTTCTGATGGGTGGAGCTGTATTTCTTCTCTTTGTTCAGTCGCGCTGTGGGGAGGGAGGGAGGGATGCTGCAAACAAATAACACTGGCGTGCGCTCGCAGTGCCTCAGCCACATTGGGTCTGCCCCCGCTCATGGCACGTGTAGCCTCCCTGCCCACACTGCTCGGGCTCTAGGTTGTTCCGCTGGGAACAATCCGAGGCTGGCCCTGGGCTGCATGTACCACCCACGTCCAAGCCGCTCAGGTTCAGGCGCTCCGGCAGTCCTCAGAGGCGCAGACTCAGTTGGGCCTGAGTTTTGTGCTCTTCCCAGGTCCGAGCAGCTCAAATGATGAGGTGTTTGGCGAGCACCAATGCTGCGACTTATCGCCTCCCAGCCCCTCGGTTATCTGGGTATAAAACCGGCGCACCTTCTCAGGCAGATGTTAACCGTCCAGACCCCCAAGAAGTTTTAGTTAGCAAAGAAGCCGGCTTACAGTTTTATAGATAATGTCTCTCTGGGGCTGCGATTGCCCCCTTCCGGCTCTGGCTGCCTGTCACTGGAGGGGGAAGGTCTGCAGCCAGCTATCTCTGTTCAGTTCTTTGTTCCCTGCGCGGGCCTGGCGGTGTCTTAGGTTGGGGCTGGCTTTTCGCGTGGTAGATATCCCACAGTCTGGTTTGCTAGCCCAAATTATTTCGCTCAGATAGTGCTCAGGGTATTCAGGCCAGATTCTTACTCTAAGCGATGCAGCCCGCGCTGCGCCTCCCTGCCCAGCCCCCGCTTGCTAATGGTGCGTGCAGGCGTCTGCGCTGCTTCTCCGCTGGGGGAGTTACTGTAGGACTCGCAATCTTCGAGTTTTAATTGTTTATTTATTTTTTCTCCCCGTTATGTTGCCCTCTGTGCTTCCAAAGCTCGGCACAGATTCGGCAGTGAGAAGGTTTCCTGGTGTTTGGAAACTTCTCTCTTTTTAAGACTCCCTTCCGGCATGGAACTCCGTGCCTCCCTCTTTTGTCTCTTTTTTTGTCTTTTATATTTTTTCCTACCTCCTTTTGAAGAGTTGGATTACTTTTCTGGGTGCCTGATGTCCTCTGCCGGCATTCAGAAGTTGTTTTGTGGAATTTACTCGACGTTTAAATGCTCTTTTGATGAATTTGTGGGGGAGAAAGTGTTCTCCCCGTCCTACTCCTCCATCATCTTAGACTAGTCTCCAATATTTTAAAGTAATTAGGCCCCAATTAATATAAATGAAATTTAAATATATATATATATACTTTAAAAAAAAGCCTGCTGGGTTTCTCCAGTGATCCTGTGGGTTTAGAATTTCCCTGCCAATGCAGGGGACGTGGGTTCGATCCTTGGTCTGAAGATATGGCACATGCTACCAAAGTAGATAACCTTTTTTGCCCCAACTACCTAATCTGGGCGTCCTAGGGCTTCTGTTTGCAATGGAAGGGAGTACCATGAGACACTAGCTAACTGCAATGAAGAGTAGTCCCCAACTACTGTAACTTGAGAAACTTTGTGCACAGCAATGAAGAAAGTGCAGCCATAAATAAATACATAATTTCTAAAAAATATAAATAAATTCTAGATTTTTAAATTTCTTCCATATAATATGAATTTCCTGTATTTCATTGAATATCCAGATGTTGGATTGACTGCTTGAAATATGGAATTCCTATCTTTCAAATATTAAAATCAAGGGCACTATTCTTAAATGAAATATAAATTCTCTATATTTCACATATAAGAATTTTGGTGTAGATTTTCCTATATGAGTCTCTAAATTTCACATAGGAAAACATAGGTGTCAATTCTATTTGAAAGTTGCTATTCTCTATAATTCACTTTTGAAATTCAGGATGATTATGCTTCCTACTGCACATGTGGAATTCCTTAATTTTGTATGAAAATTTGAATGTAGATTTTCATAGATAAACAATGCAAATTTCTGCATTTCAAATTTTTACCACTGAAGCTATCACGGAACTTTAATAGTTTAGGAAAACATCCAAGATTTTCTAAAATTACCACCCAAAAGAGATGCCCTTTTCATGATAGCTGACTGTGATGTAAAACAGGAAGTCAGGAGATACATGGGTAACAGGCAAGTTTGGACTTGGGTACAAAATGATGCAGAACAAAGGCTAAATGCAGTTTTTCAAATACAAAGGTTAAACATAGAAAGACGACAGTGTTCCTGGTCTCCAAAATCATTGGGGACAGTGATTACAGCCACGAAAATAGGACACTCTAGCTCCACGGAAGAAAACCTATGATAAACCTAGATACAATGTGCTGAGAAGCAGAGACATCATTTTGTTGACAAAGGTCCGTTTAGGCAAAGCTGGTTTTTCCTTCCCCCCACCCCCAGGCAAAGCTAGTTTTTCCTCCCCCCGCCCCCTCAGGGGATATGTATGGATGTCCACCTTGTGTGAGCCTACAAAGCATGGCTTAGTTCCACTGAGTTAGACAAGCCGGGGTTCATGTGATAGATTGGTTAAGTTTCTGCGATGGTGGTTTCAGTGTTTCTGCCCCCTAATGCCCTCTCTCAGCACCTACCATCTTACTGGGATTTCTCTTACCTTGGATGTGCAGTATCTCTTCACTCCTGCTACTGCAAAGTACAGCCGCTGCTCCTTACTTTGGACGTGGGATATCTCCTCCTGACTGCTGGCTGTTCCAGTGCCACAGAGCCACAGCTCGCTGCTCTAGTGAATTAGGAAAACTCAGTAATGGCCACAGGAATGGAATGTCAGTTTGCATTCCAATCCCAAAGAGAGGTAATGCCAAAGAATACTCAAACTACAACACAATTGCCTTCATCTCATGCACTAGTAAAGTAATACTCAAAATTCTCCAAGGTAGGCTTCAACAATATGTGAACTGTGAACTTCCAGATGTTCAAGCTGGTTTTGGAAAAGACAGAGGAACTAGAGATCACATTGCAAACATCTGCTGGATCTCTGAAAAAGCAAGAGAGTTTCAGAAAAACATCAATTTCTGCTTTATTGACTATGCCAAAGACTTTGACTCTATGGATCACAACAAACTGAAAAATTCTACAAGAAATGGGAGTATCAGACCACCTGGGCTGTCTCTTGATAAATCTGGATGCAGGTCAGTAAGAAAACAGTTAGAACAAGGCATAGAAGAGCAGGCTGGTTCAAATAGGAAATGGAGTAGGTCAAGGCTGTATTGTCACCCTGCTTATTTAATTTATATGCATAATACATCATGAGAAACACTGGGTTGTATGAAGTACAAGCTGGAATCAAGCTTGCGCCAAGAAATATCAATAAATATAAACATGCAGATGACACCACCCTTATGACAGAAAAAACGGAAGATCTAAAAGTCTCTTGATGAAAGTGAAAAAGAGTGAAAAAATGACTTAAAATTCAACATTCAGAAAACTAAGATCATGGTATCTGGTCCCATCACTTCATGCCAAATAGATAGGGAAACAATGTTAGACCTTATTTATTTTATTGGTGGATGGTGGGTCCAAATCACTGCAGATGGTGACTGTATCCATGAAATTAAAAGATGCTTCCTCTTTGAAAGAAAATTTATGAGCAACCTACACTGTCTATTAAAAAGCAGAGACATTACTTTGCCAACAAATGTCTGTCTAGTCAAGGCTACTGTTTCTCCAGTAGTCATATATGAATGTGACAGTTGGACTATATAGAAAGCTGAGAAGAATAAATGATGCTTTCGAACTGTGATTTTGGAGAAGACTCTTGAGAAACCCTTGGACTGCAGGAGATCCAATCATTCCATCTTAAGGAGTTCAGTCCCGGGATGTTCATTTGAAAAACTGCTGTTGAAGCTGAAATTCCAATACTTTGCCCTACTGATAAGAAGAGCTGACTCATGGGAAAAGACCCTGATGCTGGGAAAGATTGAGGGAAGGAGGACAAGGGGATGACAGAGGATGAAATGGTTGGATGGCATAGCAGACTCAATGGGCATGAGTTTGTGTAGACTCTGGGAGTTGGTGATGGACAGGGAGACCTGGACTCCTGTGGTCCATGTGGTCACAAAGAGTTGGATATGATTGCGAGAATGAACTGAACTGATCTGAGCCGATGTATGGATGTGAGAGTTCGACTATAAAGAAGCCTGAGTATCAAAACTGAGGTTTGAACCCTGTCCTGAAGGCAACTACTGAGAGTCCCTTGAACAGCAGGAGTTCAACCCAGTCAATCCTAAAAGAAACTAACTGTAAATGTTCATTGGAAGGTCTGATGCTGAAGCTCAAGCTCCAATATTTTGGCTAAAGGACTCATGAGAAAAGACTGCCACTCTAACTTGTCATGAAACATTATTGGCTCTAATGTGGGAAAGACTGAGTGAAGGAGAAGAAGGCAACAGAAGCTGAGTTGCTTGGACGTCCATCCTGGAATCTCTTGACTCAACAAAGGTGAGTCTGAGCAAAGTGTTGGAAACAGGGAAGGGTTGGGAAGGCTGCAGTGATGCTGTCCACGGTGTTACAGTGTTGGAACTGGCCAGTCAACTGAAAACCAGCAAAAACTCTGTCTCATATATGTCAATCAGGAGGAGATTTTTGTACCTGAAATATGGAATTTTCTATATCCCCTTAGGAAAATTAAATGCTTCTTTATGAATTACGGATATCTCTCCATTTCATTTATGAAAGTCTGGGTGGATATTTCACTTCTTAATCTATGAGAGATTCAATTATTCAGGAAGCAAATTTTAATACAACGATGTTTACATGTAATACAGAGTATTGTACATTTCAAATGTGAAAATGAGGGTATACACGTCCTTATGGGACATGCCATTAGAAAATCTGGGTGTCCATTTTCCTATATTAAAGATGAAATTCTCCGTATTTCCAGGACCAAAAACTGAGCACAGTTTTTGTTACATGAAATATGCAATTGTTTCTATTTCCCTTTTGAAAATATAGCTTTGAACTTTGCAGTATGATAGATGAAATCTGTGGAATTCATGCACTAAAAGGTGGGTCCTTGATAATTTAACATGAATTATGGAATGCACGTTATTTCATGTATAAAAATCAAGGCACATACTTTCTTGCATGAAATATGGTATTCTCAACTGAATGTTAAAGTTTAATACCAAACAAAATTCTGTAAAATAATTGTCCATCAGTTAAAAATATATACTAACAAAGTTGCTTAAAACATAGTATTCCTTATATTTTTTATTTCACCATCTAGATGTAGATGTTTCTAACTGAAATAGGAAATTCTCTATATCTCATGTATGTAAATCTGCAAGCAGGGTCTCCAATATGCGGTAGTGAATTCTCTATATTTGACGTAAGAAAAACTGCTGAGGAATCTTGGACATGGCAAAGTCGGATTTTTGTTCCTTTCACATGTGAAAACCAGGCCACAGTTTGTCTTATAAGATATGAACTGTACATATTTCAGATATGAAAATTTGAATGAAGCAATTTTACATGAAATACACATTTAGTCAAAGCCTTTGTTTATCCAGAAGTCATGTATGGAGGTGAGAGATGAACTATAAAGTAAGGTGAGCAGGAAAATTAATGCTTTTGAACTGTGGTGTTGGAGAAGGCTCTTGAGAGTCTCTTGGATGGCTAGGAGAAATCCAACCAGTCCATCCTAAAGGTCATCAATCCTGAATATGCTTTGCAAGGACTGGGGCTAATGGTGAAACTCCAATACTTTGGTCACACGATGTGAAGAACTGACACATTGGAAAGGATCATGATGCTGGGAAAGGTTCAAGGCAGGAGGAGGAGGGACAACACAGGATGAGAAGATTGGATGGAATCACTGAATCAATGGATATGAGACTGAGTAAACTTAGTGAGTTGGTGACCAACAGGGATTCCTGGCAAGCTCCAGTTTACGTGGAGCTTGTTCAAATCAACAAAGATTTGAACATGATTGAGCCACAAAACTCAACCAAACATGGCCCTGTCCATCAGAACAAGAATCAGATTCCCCCTCAGTTAGTCTTTCCCATAAGGAAGTTTCCACAAGCCTCTTATTCTTATTCATCAGAGGGTAAAGAGAATGAAAATCATAATCACAGAAAACTATCCAAACTGATCACATGGTCCATAGCCTTGTCTAACTCAATGAAACTGTGAGTCGTGGGTGTAGGGCCACCCAAGATGGACGGGTCATGGTGAAGCGTTCTGACAAAACGAGGTCCTTGGAGAAGGAAATGGAAAACCTCTTGAGTATCCCTGCTTTGAGAAAGCCGTTAGCAGGATGCTATGGCAAAATATACCATACAGAAAGAAGAACTCCCAAGGGTGGCAGGTGCCTGATATGCTACAGGAGATCAGTTGAGAAGAAACTACAGAAAGAAAATTCTTGTTCCATGAAGGCATGGAACCAGAGAAAAAACAGCACCCAGTTGTAGGTATGACTGGTGATGGAATGAAGTCCGATGCTATAAGGAGTAATGCTGCCATATAACCCAGCAATCCCACTGCTGTGCATACACACTGAGGAAACCAGAATTGAAAGAGCCACGTGTACCCCAATGTTCATCACATCACTGTTTCTAATAGCCAGGACATGGAAGCAACCTAGATGACCATCAGCAGATGAATGGGTAAGAAAGCTGTGGTACAAATACACAATGGAGTATTACTCAGCCATTAAAAAGAATTCATTTGAATCAGTTCTAATGAGGTGGATGGAACTGGAGCCTATTATACAGAGTGACATAAGCCAGACAGAAAAACTCCAATACAATATACTAATGCATATATATGGAACTTAGAAAGATGGTAATGATAACCCTGTATGTGAGAGAGCAAAAGAGACACAAATGTGTAGAACAGTTTTTTGGGCCCTGTGGGAGAGGGAGGGGGCGGATGATTTGGGAGAATGGCATTGAAACATATATAATATCATATAAGAAAAGAACTGCCAGTCAAGGTTCAATGCAGGATGCAGGATACATGAAGCTTGGGGCTGGAGTACTGGGATGACCCAGAGGGACGGTATGGGGAGGGAGGTGGGACGGAGATTCAGGATGGGGAACATGTGTACTCCCGTGGCGGATTCATGTTGATGTATGGCAAAACCAGTACAATATTGTCAAGTAATTAGCCTGTAATTAAAATAAATATATTTAAATTAAAAAAAAAGAGTAATGTTGCATAGGAACCTGGAAGGTTATGTCCATGAATTACGAAGAATTGCAAGGGGTCAAACAGGGGGTGCCAAGAGCATCAACATTTTAGGAATCAGTGAATTAAAAT
Organism: Bos taurus; assembly: GCF_002263795.3. Taxonomy (NCBI): domain Eukaryota; kingdom Metazoa; phylum Chordata; class Mammalia; order Artiodactyla; family Bovidae; genus Bos; species Bos taurus. Next base: position 29,806,336 of record NC_082638.1, read on the forward strand.
GGACTGGAATGGGTGAATTTGACTCAAATGACCACTATGTCTACTACTGTGGGCATGAAGCTCTTAGAGAAAATGGAGTAGTGGCCATAGTCAACAAAGAGTCTGAAATGTAGTACTTGGAGGCAATCTCAAAAATGATAGAATGATCCCTGTTCATTTTCAAAACAAACAATATTACAGTCATCTAGTTCTATGCCACTATAAGTAATAGTAATGTTGAAGGAAATGAAGTAATAGCTTTTTCTATGAAGACCTACAAGAACTTATAGAACATACATGCATAAAATATGTCCTTTTCATCACAGGGGAATGGAATTCAAAATAGGAAGTCAAGAGACACCAGGAGTAGCACGCAAATATGGCCCTGGACGACAAAATGAAACCACTGAAAAGAAATAGAGTTTTGCCTAGGGAACACACGGCTCATACAAAGCACTCACTTCCAGGAACACCAGAGAAGACTCTACACAAGGACATTACCAGATGCTCATACTGAAATCAGATTGATTCTTTTATTTGTGGCCAAACATGGAGTAACTATATACACTCAGCAAAACAAGACTGGGATCTATTGTAGCTCAGATCATGACCTCCTTGTTGCCAATTTCAGGCTTAAATTGAAAAAAAGTGGGGAAACCACTAGAATTTTCAGGTAGAACCTAAATCATAACCCTTTTGATTACACAGTGAAAGTGACAAATAGATTCAAGAGATTAGATCTGATAGAAAGGGTTTCTGAGTAACTATGGACAGAGGTTTGTGAAAGTGTACAAAAGGCAGTGATCAAGACCATCCTCAAGAAAAAAAAAAAAAAAACTGCAAAACGCCAAAATGGGTGTCTGAATATACCTTACAAGTTACTGAGAAAAGAAGAGAAGAGAAAGCAAAGGAGAAAGACAAAGATATATCCATGTGAATGCAGAATTACAAAGAAGAGGAAGGAGAGATAAGAAAGCTGACTTTAGTGAAGAATGCAAAGAAACAGAGGAAAATAATGTAATGGCAAAGACAAGATATGTTCAAGAAAATTAGAGATACCACGGGAACATTCCATGCAAAGATGGTCGAAATAAAGAACAGAAGTGGTACTGACTTAACAGAAGCAGAATGTATCAAGAAGAGGTGTAAATAATACACAGAAGAACTATACAAAAAGGATCTTCAATATCCAGATATCCACGATGATCGCTCACCTAGAGCCAGGCATCTTGGAATGTGAAATCAAGCCATCCTTATGAATCATCACTATGGAGAAAACTAGTGGAGCTGATGGAATTCCAGTAGACCTATTTCACAGACTAACCGATGATTCTATGAAAGTGCTACATTCAATATGCCAGGACATTTGAAAAACTCACCAGTTGAAACAGGACTGGAAAATATCTGTTTTCAGTCCAATCCTAAAGAAAGGCATTACCAAAGAATGTCCACTATCACACATTTTCCCCCATGTCAAATGGGAGAGAAGTAATGCTCAAAATTCTCCAATCTGGGCTTCAGCAGTTCCTGAACAATGAGCTTCCACATGTTCTAGCTGAATTTAGAAAAGTGTGAGGAACAAAAGATCAAATTGCCAACAACCATGGGGTCATCAAAAAAGTAAGATATATAAAAAAAGACCTGTTTCATTCTTTATACAGAAACCTTTGACTGAGGGGATCAGAAAAAATTGTTAAATACATTCAAAGTGCTGGGAAAACTGACCACCTGACCTGCCTCCTGAGAAATCTGTATCCAGGTGAAGAAGCAACAGGCTATGGAGCAACAGGGTGCTTTCAAATAAGGAAAGGATTATACCAAGGCTGTATATTGTCACCCTGCTTATTTAATTTCAATGCAATGTGCAACATGAGAAATGCCAGGCTGTATGAAGCACAGGCTTTAAATAATACTGCTGGGAGAAATATCAATAAACTCAGAGAAGTAGACGACATCAGCCTTATGGCAGAAAATGAAGAAGAACTAAAGAGCTTCTTGATGAAAATGAAAGAGAAGAGTGAAAAATCTGGCTTAAAATCTCAATATTCAAAGAACTAAGATCATGACTTCTGATACAATCACTGATTAGTAAAGGGATGGAGAAACAATGGAAAGAGCAAAAGACATTATTTTGGTGGGTCCAAAATTGCTTCAGATGTTGACTTCACCATGAAATTAAAACATCCTCCTTGGAAGAAAGCTATGACCAAACTAGACAGCATACTGAAAAGCAGAGACATTGCTTTGCCGACAAAGGCTCACATAGTCAAAGATATGGCTTTTCTAGCAGTCATGTATGGATGTGAGATTTGGAGTCTAAAGATAGCTGAAGGTGGAAGAATCGATGCTTTTAATCTGTCCTTTTGGTGGAGATTCTTAAGGGTCTCTTGGCCTTAAGGTGGCTAAAGGAAATCGTTTCTGATTATTCATTGGAAGCACTGATTTTGAAGGTGAAACTCCAATAATTTGGCCACCTGATTCAAATAAATGACGCATTTGAAAAGACCCTGACGCTTGGAAAGATTGAAGGCAGGAGAAGAAGAGGATGACAGAAGATGAGGTGGTTGGATGGAATCACCTACTTGATGGACACGAGTTTGGGTATGCTCAAGGAATTGTTAATGGACAGGAAAGCATGGCGTGCTGCAGTCCGTGGGGTCGCAGAGTTGGACAAGATCCAGAAACTGAACTGAACTAAACACAAATGTAGAATCACCTATATTTTTACATGCCAATATAACGATGCTGGATTTACCACCTGATATATTGCATTTCTTTTTCACTTCATGAAAATATGGAAGCTGTTCTTCTTACATGAAAGGCGGAATTCTCTCCACCTCATGCATGAAAATCTGGGCGGTGGTTCTCTACCATTAAATGTGGACATATGTATATTTCACATATGAAAACCATGGCACTGAAGATTTGAATCTTCGATCTGAAGATAAGAAGAACCCATATGAAATTTCAATTCTATTTCACAAATGAAAATCTGGACACCACTGTTTCTTCATAGAGAGTGTTTGCATTTCTCAAACATATATCAAAACAAAGAGTTTGTTTGATGAAATATGTAATGTTCTGTATCAGCTGTATCACAACTTAGGTGCAAATTTTCCATCTAGAATTTTGGACTTCTACGGGAGAAAGTCAAGTGGAACTCAAAAGCCTCTTGATGAAAGTGAAAGAGGAGAGTGAAAATGTTGCCTTAAAGCTCAACATTCAGAAAACTAAAACCATAGCATCTGGCCCCATCAGTTCATGGGAAATAGATGGGGAAACAGTGGAAACAGTGTCAGACTTTATTTTGAGGGGCTCCAAAATCACTGTAGATGGTGATTTCAGCCATGAAATTAAAAGACGCTTACTCCTTGGAAGAAAAGTTATGACCAACCTAGATAGCATATTGAAAAGCAGAGACATTACTTTGTCAACAAAGTTCCATCTAGTCAAGGCTATGGTTTTTCCAGTAGTCATGTACGGATGTCAGAGTTGGACTGTGAAGAAAGCTGAGTCCTGAAGAATTGATGCTTTTGAACTGTGGTGTTGGAGAAGACTCTTGAGAGTGCCTTGGACTGCAAGGAGATCCAACCAGTCCATTCAAAAGGAGATCAGTCCTGTTTACTTTGGAAGGAACGATGCTAAAGCTGAAACTCCAGTGCTTTGCCCACCTCTTGTGAAGAGCTGGTTGACTCATTGGAAAAGACTCTTATGCTGGGAGGGATTGAGGGCTGGAGGATAAGGGGAAGACAGAGGATGAGATGGCTGGATGGCATCACCCACTCAATGGACTTGAGTTTGAGTAAACTCCAGGAGTTGGTGATGGACAGGGAGGCCTGGCGTGCTGCAATTCATGGGGTCACAAAGAGTCAGACACAACTGAGCGACTGAACTGAACTGAACTGATACAGTATTTGAGATCAGAAAGGAGATTTTACCATAAAAACCTGGAAATCTTATATTTCATACAAAGAACGGGTTCTGCAGCTACAGAAACACCTATGTTTCCTGTTTACCTGTTTCCTGTGTCTTGAATATTAATTTGTGTCTGTATATGTGAGATTGTTGACTCTTTTCTGTATATTTTTCTGCGTGGTTGTGTGTTCTTCCACAGTTGATGAAGAGATGAAGCTGACAGATCACAAGATGTGTAAGAAGAAGGATCTCTCTTCATTTCCAAGACAAACCATTCAACAGCACAGTAAACCAAGTCTGTGTCCTGACCAGTTACGCTGAAGTAGCTGAAGTGGAACATTTGTATGAAGACTTGAAAGACCATCTAGAACTAACATCCAAAAAAAGACATCATTTTCCCCATAGAGGAATGGAATGCAAATGTAGAAAATCAAGAGATACCTGGAATAACAGACAAATTTGGCATTGGAGTGCAAAAGGAATCCAGTCAAAGTCTAACAGAGTTCTGCCAAGAGACCACACAACATATAGCACGCACCCTGGTCCACCAACACAAGAGAAGACTCTACTCATGGATTCACCGTAAGTTCAGGACTGACATCACATTGCAGCCAAAATGGAGAAGCAATATGTAGTCAGCAAAGCAGGATGGTGACCTGACTATGGCTCAAATCATGAATTCCTTATTGCCAAATTCAGACTTAAAATTTTAAAGTAGAGAAAAACATTAGACTATTCAGGTATAACCTAAGTCAAATCCCTTAAGAAAGGCTTCCTCAGTGATCAATGCAAAGAAATAGAGAAAAATAATAGAATGGGTATGACTTGAAGTCTCTCTAAAAAATTAGAGATACCGAGGAAATATTGCATGCAAAGTTGGTCAAAATAAAAGAAACTTCATGGACCTAATGGAAGCAGAAGATACTAAGAAGAGGTGGCAAGAATACACAGATCAGATCAGTCGCTCAGTCGTGTCCCCATGAATCACAGCACCCCATGCATGCCAGGCCTCCCTGTCCGCACCAAATCCCGGAGTTCACTCAGACTCACATCCATCGAGTCAGTAACGCCATCCAGCCATCTCATCCTCTGTCGTCCCCTTCTTCTCCTGCCCCCAATCCCTCCCAGCATCAGAGTCTTTTCCAATGAGTCAACTCTTCACATGAGGTGCCCAGAGTACTGGAGTTTCAGCTTTAGCATCATTCCTTCCAAAGAAATCCCAGGGCTGATCTTCAGAATGGACTGCTTGGATCTCCTTGCAGTCCAAGGGACTCTCAAGAGTCTTCTCCAACACCACAGTTCAAAAGCATCAATTCTTCAGCGCTCACAGAAGAACTGCACAAAGAAAGTACTCATGAACCAGATAGCCAAAATGACCACGCACCTAGAGCCAGACATCTTAGAATGTGAAGTCAAGGAGTCCTTATGAAGCATCCTTATGAACAACGCTTGTGGAATTGATGGAATTCTACTTGAGTTATTTCATAGCTATGGGAATGCTTCATTCAATATGCCAGCAAATTTGGAAAACTCAACAGTGGACACAGAACTGGGAAAGTTCATCCAATTCCATAGACAGGCAATTCCAAAAACTGTTCACACAACCATACAATTGTCCTCATCTAAAACGGAAGCAAAGTAATGTTCAAAATTCTCCAAGCCAGGCTTCAACAGTACATGAACCATGAAATCCCCGATGTTCAAGCTGGATTTAATAAAGGCAGAGGAACTAATAATCAAATATCCAACATGTGTGGGGTTATCAAAGTGACAAGAGAGCTCCAAAGGTGGGGAAAATCTATTTCTTCTTCATTGTTTATACCAAAGCTTTTGACTGTGTGGATCAAAACAAACTGGAAAATTCTTAAAGTGATAGGAATACCGGATCACCTTACCTGCCTCCAGGAAATCTGTTTCAGCTCAAGAAGCAACAGTTAGAACTGAATGTAAAACAACTTAATGCTTCTCAAAAGTAAAAGGGAATGACAAGGCTGCATACTGTCACCCTGCTTATTTAAATTGTATGTAATGTTCACTTCAATAGTTCAGTGGTGTCCAACTCTTTGTGACCCCATGAACCACAGCATGCCAGGCCTCCTTGTCCGTGACCAGCTCCTTGAGTTTACCCACTCATGTCAATTGTGTTGGAGATGCTATCTAACCATCTCATCCTCTGCCATCCCTTTATCTTCCTGCCCTCAATATTTTGAAGTATCAGAAGCTTTTCCATGAGTCAATTGTTTGCATCAGGTGGCCAAAGTATTTCAGTTTCAGCTTCAACATCAATCCTTCCAGTGAGAGCCCAGGACTGATCTCTTCTAGGATGTACTCATTGGACCTCCTTGCAGTCCAAGGCACTTTCAAGACTCTCCTCTAACATCACATTTCAAAAGTATCAATTCTTGGTTCTTAACTTTCTTTATAGTCCAAATAACACATCCATACATGACTACAGGAAAAACCATAGCCTTGACTAGACAGACCTTTGTTGGCAAACTAATGTTTCTGCTTTTTAATATGTTGTCTAGGTTGGTGATAACATTCCTTCCAAGGAGTAAGCATTTTTAATTTAATGGCTTCAATCATCATCTGAAGTGATTTGGAGACGCACCAACAAAAATAAATAAATAAATAAAAATTAAAATAATGTCAGGCACTGTTTCCACCATTTCCCATTCTATTTGGCATGAAATGATGGGGCCAGAGTCCATGATCTTAGTTTTTTGTAAATGCTGGGGCTTAAGCCAAATTGTTCACTCTCCTCATTACTTTAATCAAGAAGCTCTTTAGGTGTTCGTCACTTTCTGCCCTATGTGTGGTGTTGTCTTCGTATCTGACATTATTGATATTCCTTCCAGCAATCTTGCTTCCAGCTTGTGTTTCTTTCAGCCTAGCTTTTCTCATGATGTACTCTACATTTAAGTTAAATAAGTAGGGTGACAATATACAGCCTTGGCATACTCCTTTTCCTATTTGGAACCAAAATGCTGTTCCATCTCCATCTCCAGCTCAGCTCATCTGTTTCAGAGACAGAATTTGTGTAGCATAGCCTTTTTATCACAAGATCCTCAGACAAAGCCTGAAAAGCATATTCTTCAATCATAGATCTCAAAACTGAGTCCCTAGTAAGTGTATAATCATACAAAGAAGATCTAACGGAGGTTTCTGAACCAGTTGATTCATCCTTAGGAGTCCCATCTTGAATTTCTGAAGAAATATGTGCCATCTCAAAGAAAGTCTTTCTTCAGATATTTTTCTCATTTGTCTGATTTTACACACTGCAACTTCAAATGCTGCTTGGCTGGCCTACAGACCTCTCTAGACCATCACAGAGGTCCTCAAAGTCACCTAGCAATTGAAGGGTAACTGTGACATCACAAAGTCACTGGTCTTTGAGCAATTGAAGGATAATGTTCAACCAGTGCTTACTTCAGCATAAACTTAAAATACACACTGCTTACAGAAATACTAACCAAAGCCATGAAGGCTGCAAAACCTCATTCCTAAAGAATTTTTACACAGAAAAATCATATCAATAAATCTACTTGAAATCTGAACTAAAAGCGATTTATCATCCTTCTAGACACACATTCTTAATATTCATTACTGTTACCCATGCAAACTTGGGTCTACTCGCTACTGTGAAGTAAAATCAATCAACTGACTGAGTTACAGTGAAAGCATGTGTTTATTGTAGGACTGAGCAAGGTTTCCTAGCAGTCTTTGGTGCTTCAAAGACCCAAATTCACAAATACTTTCAGGGGAAGGATTTTAATGACTGATCACACACCTGTGATCAGTTTTGAGGCATTGTACTAATGGCCTGTTACTGAGGATATTGGGAGTCAACATCATCGACCGTCTGCTTCCAACTACTCTGTGGTCTATGTACGTACATTTCAGCCTGGTTGGAGCTTTAACATCTCTAAAACTGTTCACAGTGTATTGCTCAGAATGTTATCTATGGCCTTTGAGGAGGAACTAAAGACCTTTCTGCTACGTCTGCTACATCACCTCAGTCGTGTCCGACTCTGTGTGACCCCATAGACGGCAGCCCACCAGGCTCCCCTGTCTCTGGGATTCTCCAGGGAAGAACACTGGAATGGGTTGCCATTTCCTTCTCCAATGCATGAAAGTTAAAAGTGAAAGTATCATTACTATCTTCTGTTGCTTGATTATTTTCCTTAATTTCTGGCTTTTCTAGCTTCTCTGATTAAAATTACTCTTGGAAAATGAGGAGGTCTACAGGCTTCCCAGCTCTTGAACTGTTTGAGTCAGCAACAACTTTGGCTATTTCCTGTTGACCTGGAGCATGGAGTTGGAAAAAATTCTGAGATCTAAGGTTGGTATCAACATTTTCTGCAATGGAAATATATCTATTTTATATAGATATTTGTATATCTATATACATAAATATGCATATAAATAGGTATATCTGCTGTCACTTCAGACGTGTCCAACTCTGTGTGACCCCACAGACGGCAGCCCACCAGGCTCCCCTGTCCCAGGATTCTCCAGGCAAGAACATTCGAGTGGGTTGCTATGTCCTTCTCCAATGCATGAAAGTGAAAAGTGAAAGGGAAGTCACTCAGTTGTACCGATCTATTTGTGACACCATGGACTGCAGCCTACCAGGCTCCTCCATCCATGGGATTGGCCAGGCAAGAGTAATGGAGTGGGGTGCCGTCACCTTCTCATATATATATAAATATATATGTATTTTTTTTCTATATCTGAGTATTTTTTCATTAAACCTGGGCAAACTTTTGAAAATTGGTAGGTATTTATTAAAAGGAGAGAGGGGAGTGGTATAAAAGAGTCCTTATATGTTAGATGTAGCCAATAAAACATATTTTGAAGTATTTCCACTTACATATATTCAATAACTGAGTAGAGTCTTAAGTCATTCTGCATTTGGGTTTTAATTTTTCCATGTTGTTATACCTAATGGGAATTAAAAGTCAATGTAATTTTTTTATACCCAAACTCATACACACATGGGTATGTATGTGGATATGTCAAAATAAAATTTTAGGCAACATTATTCAGGTGGCCAAACACTTTGCTTGCTCCCAAGATCTTAAATGAACTGTTTGGGAAGCCCAACATTGCTTAATAAATTACTGGCTGAATGCTTTAGATACTGTTGCTGAAAGGCTCTCCTTTAATCTAGTTCGTCTTCCACTATTGTTTCTGTAATAAGAGATGGCGTTCTTACATATGAGGAAACCTTGAGGCCATACAATTGTTACTCTCATTTGCTTAGAGATATTGTTTGAAGAAAGCTGTTGTTCTCCCACATTGGATACAATTTTAAAGATTCAAGTCTGTAATAACATAGGAACATGTTGGAACCACATGCACAATGGTCAACTAGCTGGGTTTAGGATAAACAGCTACCCACTTAATGGCTAAAAGAGATGCCAAGGGCATTGTGCATAGATCATAGACAGGCTCTTCTGACTAGCTGAACACTGAAATTATATGAGGTGTACATCAAAATTACTTCTCCATAATTCAGTATGTAAAGTTTTCTTTCATCACTTTCAACTTCTGGTAACAAATATTTCAATAGAAATCACTGATGATCAAAATTTATCTTGCTTCATGCCACAGGGGTTCAGCTTCCTGCCCCCATCCACATCATTTATCTTGTTCCTTGTCCTCCTTTGTATTTTTGAGGTAGCCACATTGGAGAAAATCTAACAAGATAACAAAAACAGTCTCAATATATTATGTTAATGGAAAAATATATTATAGGCTGTGTATTTTGCAATATTTTACCCAGTTGTCACAGAAGTATGGCACAAATGCTCTAACAGGCAACTTAAAACCAGCAGTATAATATATAATAAGTAACTATCATAGAATATTCTCAGAAAACAATTTCTTATTCAAAACATTGAGGGAAAACAAAGGTACGAGAATACAGTAATTCTCAGTGTTCATAGGAAAACTTAGGGTAAACAGTACATTTGAATTCTCTGCTGCTGCTGCTAAGTTGCTTCAGTTGTGTCCGACTCTGTGTGACCCCAGAGATGGCAACCCACCAGGCTCACCAATCCCTGGGATTATCCAGGCAAGAACACTGGAGTAGGTTGCCATTTCCTTCTCAGTATTACACAAAGTAAGATCATGACATCTGGTCCCACACTTTCATGGGAAATGGAAGTGGAAAAGACAGAAGCAGTGACAGATTACCTCTTTTGGCTCTAAATTCACTGCAGATGGTGATGGAAGCTATAAAATTAGAAGACAATTTCTTCCTGGAAGAAAAGCTGTCACAAATTTAGAAAGCATGTTAAAAAGTGAGGACATGACTTGATCGATGGAGGCACTTTGAGTCACATCTATGGTCTTTCCAGTAGACATGTACAGATGTGAGAACACCAAACTGCTCTGCTAGGAATGACTTGTGTGTATCCATTGAATTGCAAGGACATAAATCCAGTCAAACATAAAGGAAATCAACTCTGAAGAAGAATTAGAATCACTGATGCTGAAGATGAGTCTTCAAAGCTTTGACCACCTGAGCAAAGAAATGACTCAGTGGAAAAAAAAAAAAAATCTGATTCTTAGGAAACAATGAAATCAGGAGGAGACATGGGTGAGAACGAAGGAGAAGGTTGTATAGCTTCACCCATTCAATGGATATGATTTCAGGCAGACCCTGGGTGATGCAGAGGGCAGAAAGCCCTTGTGTGCAGTCCAAGGGGTCACAGAGAGTAAGACATGGCTTTGTGACTGAATAACAACAAGATTTCAGTTAATAAAATGGATCTTCCAGGGTCATGGTGGAGGTCTCATAATGTTAGAGAAATAGGAGGCACAGTCCACTTTCTCCTACACAAATCCATCAAAAGATCGACTGCACATGGACCACCTTCCAGAAATCAACTTGAACGATGTTGATGGTCCCTAGAAACCAAGAAATGAAAACCCATCTCTTAAAAAGGAGGTAGGACAAAATAAGAGATGGACATGAAGAAAAGGTTTTAGGGAACGAGACTCCCCTTGGAGAGGGAGTCGTAAAGGAGGAAAATTAAAACAAGATAGGAAACCCTCTCTCAAAAGTGTCAGTGGGAGGAAAAAGAAAAAAAGAAAAAAACAGAACCAGGGGAAAAAGAACAAAAACACAGATTATGCCAATAAATGCAATTACTAGCCAAAACGTCACTCAGATTCTTCTGTCCACAGTCATACATGAGGTCTGGGAGGAGACCTGTGGTGTATCAAACACAGTATTGTTAGAACCAGGATTTAGTGCCCTGAGGACAATCTGATGGAGCTAATGTGACAAAGAACATAAACCATGGGAAAACTAGAGACAGCCATTTTAGAAAGGACTTTTCCTACAGGAAGGCTCTAAGCCCACATAGTGAACCATGGCACACTCACAGACCAGAAAACTAGAAAATACCAAAGAAGACCAAGCCAGCTTCCATTGAAGACCCTTTCCTCCATGGATGTAGAGAGGAATGTATATGACTGCCAGAGGCAGAAGCAAATAGGTTACTAGTAACTTGGTCCTACAGACATCCCCTACCAAGCTCTAAGCTGGTTGAAATTTGCTAATGATGAATTCCTGAGTTCATGGACAGTTCACATAGGCCGGGATCATGACAGCCTGGGGTCAGCTACCCTGAAGAGACACATGGAACACCTGAGGCTGTGGGCTCTGGCACAGGTAGCAAACTGTGTGGTTGAGACCAGAGAGCTGCATAAGGCATGGGCCACCTAGGACTGTGTCTTGTCCTCCAACCAGCCACCTGAGATTTTTGACTTGTGAAGAGCAAAAAGCACCGAGCCAATCATGGTCATTGCCCTTGCTGAGCACCTAAGTGCCTGACTGGCTGGGAAGTGCATGAAACACACGACCCACTTGGGACCATGCCCTCACGTATCAACAGGGAGGCTGAGCAGTGTGGACCCAGGAAGAACATGTCACATTTGTCAGTGGCAAGCCCAATGTGGTCAATCCACCTCAAGCACCCACATATCCCAGAGGTATTTGTTTTCAGTGTCCCACCTCACCGCCAAAACACCGAGCAAGTGAGGTCAAATAAGAGGCTACCACACCCTCGTTTCATGTTGAAAGCCAGATATGGAGAGGCTTTCAAATAAAAGAAGGAAATATAAACAAAGGAGCATAAACCAACCCAGAAGTGATAGGTTCAACAGCATAAATCTTCAATTAATGCCAATTAATTCAATTAATGTTCAACTGAGGTACAATAGTAGAATTTGACAACAAGTACAAGCTTCAACTAGGGACTATCTGACACTGTACTGACACCAAAAAGCAATTTTTTTTTTAAATTCTGAGATCTATTTCTATATGATTTCTGTAACTTTTAACAATGCTAGGCCTTTTTAATACCCTAAACTTTTATTTCTGTTAACTATTATTACCTTTCAAATAAAAACAACACGTCTGTGTTTTAAACACTTGTTATATATACAAGAATGAATTCGACCTCCGTTTTCTTTTCTTGTACTATTTAAATGAGTCTAATTTTTATTCTTGGTTCTTAACTTTTGCTTTCCAAAAATGGTTATCAATGTTGTAACTTTAGGAATACAATTTTTAGGATCAGATTTCACTTATGAGGGCATCAGATTTCAGACACGCTGAAACCATAATCTCAAAAACCTAGCCAATCTTGTCACATGGACTGCAGCCTTGTCTAACTCAATGAAAGTAAGCCATGCCCTGTGGTGCCACCCAGGATGGGCGAGTAATGGTGGAGAGTTCTGAAAGAATGTAGTCTATGGAGAAGGGAATGGCAAACTACATCAGTATTCTTGTCTTGAGAACACCATGAACAGTATGAAACACATGATAGGATACTGAAAGAGGAAATCCCCGGGTCGGTTGGTAGGTATCCAATATGCTACTGGAGATCAGTGGAGACATAACTGCAGAAAGAAAGAAGGGATGAAGACAAAGCAAAACTAATATCCAGATATGGGTGTGACTGGTAATAGAGGCAAGGTCTGATGCTGTAAAGAGCAATATTACATAGGAAATTGGAATGTCAGTTCCATGAATCAAGGCAAACTGGAAGTGATCAAACCGGAGATGATAAAAGTGAACGTCAACATTCTAGGTATCAGCGAACTAAAAGGGACTGGAATGGGTGAATTTAACTCAGATGACCATTATATCTACTACTGTGAACGGGAATACCTTAGAAGAAATGGAGGAGCCAGCATGGTCAACAAAAGAGTCTTACATGCAGTACTTAGATGCAATCTCAAAGATGAAAGAATGATCTCTGTTCGTTTCCAAGGCAAACCATTCAATATCACGGTAATCCAAGCCTTTGCCCCAATGAGAAATGCTGAAGAAGCTGAAGTTGAATGGTACTGTGAAGACCTGCAAGACCTTTTAGAACTCATATCCAAAAAAGATGTCCTTTTCATTAAAGGGGACTGGAATGTAAAGGTAGGAAGTCAAGAAATACTTGGAGTAACAGGCAAATTTGGCCTTGGAATACTGAATGAAGCAGGGCAAAGGCTAATAGAGTTTTTTCAAGAGAACACACTGGTCATAGCAAACACCCTCTTCCAACAACACAAGAGAAGATGGTCAACACCAAAATCACCAAAATCAGATTAATTCTACCTTTGCAGCCAAAGATGGAGAAACTCTATAAAGTCAGCAAAAACAAGACCGGGAGCTGACTGTAGCTCAGATCATGAACTCCTTTTTTGCCAAATTCAGACTTGAATTAAAGAAAGTAGGGAAAACCACTAGACCATTCAGGTATGACCTAAGTCAAATCCCTTATCATTATACAGTGAAATATAGATTTAAGGGACTAGATCTAATAGACAAAGTTCCTGAGGACCAATGGATGGGTATTTATGACACTGTACAGGAGACAGGGACTAAGACCATCCGTGTAGACATGAAATGCAAAAATGCAAAATGGCTGCCTGAGGAGGCCTTACAAATAGCTGTGAAAAAAAGAGAAGCAAAAAGCAAAGCAAAGAAAAGATATATGTATCTGAAAGCAGAGATCCAAAAGAATAGCAAACAGAGATAAGAAAGCCTTCCTCAGAGATCAATTCAAAGAAATAGAAGAAAACAACATAATGGGAAAGACTAGAGTTCTCTTCAAGAAAATTAGATACAAAGGGAATATTTCATGCAAAGATGGGTTCAATAAAGGGAAGAAATGGTAAGGATCAAACAGAAGCAGAAGATATTATGGAGAGGTGGCAAGAATACACAGGAGAATTGTACAAAAATGACTTTCAAGACCCAGATAATCACAATGGTGTGATCACTCACCTAGAGCCAAACATCTTGGAATGTGAAATCGAGAGGGCCTTAGAAAGCCTCACTATGAACAAAGCTAGTGGAGGTGATAGAATTCCAGTTGAACTATCTCAAATGTTGAAAGATAATGCTGTGAAAGTGCTGCACTCAATATGCCAGCAAATGTGGAAAACTCAGCAGTGGCCACAGGACTGGAAAAGGTCAGTTTTCACTCCAATTCCAAAGAAAGGCAATGACAATGAATGCTCAAACTTCTTCACAGTTGCACTTATTTCACACGCTAGTAAAGCAATGCTCAAAATTCTCCAAGCCAGGCTTCAGCAATATGTGAACTGTGAACTTCCAGATGTTCAAGCTGGTTTTAGGAAAGGCAGAGGAACCAGAGATCGCATTGCCAATATCCGATGGATCATCAAAAAAGCAAGAGAGTTCCAGATAAACACCTATTTCTGCTTTATTGACTATGCCAAATCCTTTGACTGTGTGAATCACAATAAACCGTGGAAGATTCTGAAAGAGACGGGTATACCAGACCACCTGACCTGCCTTGGAGGAACCTATATGCAGGTCAGGAAGCAACAGTTAGACCTAGGCATGGAACAACAGACTGGTTTTGTATATGAAAAGGAGGACATCAGGCTTTGTATTATCACCTGCTTATTTAACTTGTAGGCAGAGTACATCATGAGAAACGCTGGGCTGAAAGAAGCACAAGCTGGAATTCAGATTACCGGGAGAAATATCAATAACCTCAGATTTGCAGATGACACCAACCTTATTGCAGAACGTGAAGAGGAACTAAAAAGTCTCTTGATGAAAGTCAAAGAGAAGACTGGAAAATTTGGCTTAAAGCTCAACATTCTGAAAACGAAGACCATGGCATCTGGTCCCATCACTTCATGGGAAATAGATGGGGAAACAGTGGAAAGATTGTCAGACTTTACTTTTTTGCGGCTCCAAAACCACTGCAGATGGTGATTGCAGCCTTGAAATTTAAACACGCTTACCCCTTGGAAGGAAAGTTATGCCCAACCTAGATAGCATATTAAAAATCAGTGGCATTACATTGCCAACAAAGTTTGTCTAGTCAAGGATCTGGTTTTTCTAGTGATCATGTATGAATGTGAGAGTTGGACTGTGAAGAAAGCTGAGTGCTGAAGAATTGATGCTTTTGAACTGCGGTGATGGATAAAATTTTTGAGAGTCCCTTGTACTGCAAGGAAATCCAGCCTGTCCATCCTAAAGGAGATCAGTCCTGGGTGTTCATTGGAAGGACTGATGCTAAAGCTGAAATTCCAATACTTTGCTCACTCATGCAAAGTGTTGACTCATTGAGAAAGACCCAGATGCTCGGAGGGAATGGGGTCAAGACGAGAATGGGACTACAGAGGATGGAAGGCTGGATGGCATCACCGAATCAATAGACACGAGCGTGAGTGAACTCAGTGAACAGGTAGCCCTGGTGTGCTGCGATTCATGGGGTTGCAAAGAGTCGGTGATGAAGGACCAACTGAACTTAACTGAGAAAGGAGGATATAAATGAAACAGAGTGTGGTGCGGGGAAAAAAAATGAAAGAAAGAAGGAAAGCAGGAAAAGGTCTGATGTAGCAATGATAGATGCCCCACAATGAGAAATGTAGGTGTCTAGATGGAGAACACCAAAACTAAAAGGGTTGGGGTACATGGAAAATCTTGAGGAAATAAAAGTTGGAATCACCCTTAAATGAGTCAAGACGCAAGAATTGGATCGGGCATGGACAAATTGACCACTTCAAAAGTGAAAGAAGAGTGACAAATCTCTTTACTGTCACTTGCTTACGTGAATCATATGCAGAATATACTATTTAAATACCAGTTGAGTGAATCAAAAGCTGGCATCAAAGTGGCTGGGAGAAACAGCAAAACACTCACATATATAGATGTTAACGCAAAAACAAAGAGAAAGTGAAGAGGAAATAAAGAGCCTTTTCATGAGGGTGAATGATTAGAGTGAAAAACCGTGCTGAAAACTCTACATTCATAAAAACAAAGATAAGGGCATCTGGTCCAATCACTACTTGCAAAATAGAAGGGGTAAACATGTGGAAACAGTGACAAGCTTAATTTTCTTGAGCTTCAAAATTACTAGGAATGGTGACTGCAGTTATCAAATTAAATGTCACTTGCTTTTGGATGTAAAAGTTATGACAAACCTAAGCATTGCATTATAAAGAAAACACACCACTTTACTAAATTGTCAGTAAATAAAAAATGTCAATTATGGTAAGAGTGGAGACTCTCGGATGTTTTTGAGTAACTTATATGGCTTTTGATTGCTAATTTATTTAGCATCTTTTCATTGTTAATTCAGTAAGTACTTAAAATACATCATTTGGCAGGCACTATGTCTTAGCTGATGTGCAAGATACATAAGGAAACTTGTGTAGACATGAAACACATAGAAGAATTGAAAATCTGTGATTAACTTGGTAGGAAGGAAGACAGTTTCTTTCCAATCCCAAACAATGCTTAGGAAAAATTGTGAAAAGTGGCTTATTATGACTGAAAATATTTTGCCTAATGTATCTCTAGAAATTCAATAAAAACATAGATAATGAAGCTACGAAGGGAAACACAACATATGTCTTCCAAGAACTGATTACCATGCTGAGATGCTGCATTCACCACAAGGATTTAAGTCTGTCTTTGGAGGAGCAGGAAAGCAACATCAAAATATCCACTAAGAAATATAGGTGGTGTCTAGGTGGGAGAAAATAAAGGCATAATATAAGGAGAGTAGAGCAAGAATGACCTTTTATAATACTACTTGTAAAATGCCTAACTTTTGCTGACTTTGGTGTAATCTTTGAATGTATCAGTCATGTTATGATAGTGATCGTGATTTCTGAGTAGGCTGCATCTATACTGTCAAGTATGAAACATATATTTATATATATTTTCAATGAATAAAACCTGCTGTTTAAACTCTTAGCTTTCTTCCCAATAATGGACATAAAATAATAAAACTGAAAAAGCACTAAAGTATATACTGTTCATTTGCTTTCTCTAAATGGGATTTGTATTGTTCCTTCTCCCATATCATCCTATCAGCATTTGGCTGATCTCCACATTTCCTTGCCCCAGCCGTTTATGAGATAACTATTCCAAACAACCTCGGAGAAGAACAGGCCCACTTAAGACAGTGGCTTTCCAAATATATGCCTATATATATATTTACTCTTGTCTTGGGTTAGTGCAGCAGCTCACTAATCTGACTGCTGCCCTTTCTCACCTTATTAAAGGTGATCTGTTCCTGTAAAGTGCTGGTCTCATTCTTTTTCTGAACCTTGCCTTCTCTGACTCCCTTATGCTACAGACAAACTGAGTGGTTGACAGGTACATAAGATGCATGACCTACCCTGGAGGTGCCTTTCCTGCCATCCAGATGCCTGAGCAGTTTGGAACAGGGAAGGAAACAATGCACATAGCCAATGGAGTTCAGTGCCCTTGAAGATCACCTAGGAGCCTGAGTGGCTTAGACTTGGGATGTGCATGAAACACAGGGAACACTTTGGGCAGTGCAATCGCAGATTACCCAGGAACCTGAGCTGGGTGGACTGAGGAAGTACATGTCACCTATGACAGTGGCAAGCCCACTGTGCTCCATCCACCTTAAGCACCCTCACCCACATATTCTACAGGTGTTTTTTTTTTTTTTTTTGTTTTTTTTTTTCAGTGTGCTCCTCCTCATCATTGTACCACTGATACAAATAAGGGCCTGCTGTCCCCTTGTGTTATGGTGCAAACTAGTCTTGTGTAAGCATGTCACAGAAGAGAATTGCAAAATGAGGAAGTAAAAATAAGCAAAGAAGGGTGAACTAGCCCAGAAGTGACAGAAGCTACAGATTGAAACTCTGAAGCTAATGTAGAAACTGTGCAATTCAAGGACAGCAATAGTATTAGACAACAAGTAGAAGCAGGAAAAAGAGATTGTCTGACACAGATCTGGCACCACTAAACTCACAACAATTTCTCTAGAGAAATTGGTAGATTATTCTTTACTGTTTTCATGTTTTTTAATTAAACACTCTTTTGTTCCTTATCATTCCCTTTAATCTCATTTCTATATACCACAATATAAATGTTTGATAATTATTTTGACTTCTAAATTTTCTCCAGTAATCATAGGAGTTTAAATCCTATTCTAGGTTCTTAATCTTTGATTTTGAAACTTTTTATTAATAAATGTTTATCCTTTAGGAATTCTGTATTTAGAATCTATTTTCACTTATTAATTTAATTCCCAGTTGATTGCACTCTTGCCTTTTTACTCTCCCTTTACTCCTCCTAGAAACCTTTATCTCCCTCCTCAGTTTGCTCTGATCCATATAACTCTGTCAATTCCTTTAACTGTTTTTGATTATGGAAAATTGCTTCACCATCAACCTTGGGTTTTCTCCTCTGTTCTGAGGATGCAGAATTCTTAATGTGACTGTAACTCAGCACCAAAATGCAGAGGCCATAAAGTTAATCCAGAGCTTTAGATCATTGTTGAACTCCTGACACCAATGAACTTTAAAAAAGAAGCAAAGTCAAAAGGTTCCATGCCTACATGGAAATGAAGCCCCAAGCTGAAACCAGCAATTTCAGTGCAAGACAACTCACACCTATTCTCCAGCAAAGCAGCAACACAAAAATGAACATTATAAAAGGTACTACCTGAAGCCGTACCAAACCCACAGACACCACAATGCACATTACAGGACAATTCATTGCATTTCATAGAGAAGTGATCCAGCACCACCTGACAGACCACAGGCACACAATATCCCAAACATTAAAGCTTGAAAACTTACAGGTTCAGTCCCACCCACAAAGATCAGATTCCACCACAAACTGGATCCAAAATGCTGCGGCCTGCAGAAAGGGGACCAAAACCACTGCGATCTAAACCAAATGAAGCTTTTAAGTTTAATAAGGTCCCATTTGCTTATTTTTGCTTTTATTTCCAATATTCCGGGAGGTGGGTCATAGAGGATCCTGCTGTGATGTATGTCGGAGAATGTTTTGCCTATGTTCTCCTCTAGGAGTTTTATAGTTTCTGGTCTTACGTTTAGATCTTTAATCCATTTTGAGGGGCCTAATTAAACTTAAAATATTCTGCACAACAAAGGAAACTATAAGCAAGGTGAAAAGACAGCCTTCAGAATGGGAGAAAATAATAGCAAATGAAGCAACTGACAAACAACTAATCTCAAAAATATACAAGCAACTCCTACAGCTCAACTCCAGAAAAATAAACGGCCCAATCAAAAAATGGGCCAAAGAACTAAATAGACATTTCTCCAAAGAAGACATACAAATGGCTAACAAACACATGAAAAGATGCTCAACATCACTCATTATCCGAAAAATGCAAATCAAAACCATAATGAGGTACTATTACATGCCAGTCAGAATGGCTGTGATCCAAAAGTCTACAAGCAATAAATGCTGGAGAGGGTGTAGAGAAAAGGGAACCCCCTTACACTGTTGGTGGGAATGCAAACTAGTACAGCCACTGTGGAGAACAGTGTGGAGATTCCTTAAAAAGCTGGAAATAGAACTGCCTTATGATCCAGCAATCCCACTGCTAGGCATACACACCCAGGAAACCAGAATTGAAAGAGACACGTGTACCCCAATGTTCATAGCAACACTGTTTATAATAGCCAGGACACGGAAGCAACCTAGATGCCCATCAGCAGATGAATGGATAAGCAAGCTGTGGTACATATACACAATGGAGTATTACTCAGCCATTAAAAAGTACATTTTTTTTCTCAGTTTTCTGAATGTTGAGCTTTATTTATTTTTTTTAAACTTTACAATATTATATAAGTTTTGCCAAATATCAAAATGAATCCACCACAGGTATACCTGAGTTCCCCATCCTGAACCCTCCTCCCTCCTTCCTCCCCTACCCTCCCACTGGTTCGTCCCAGTGCACCAGCCCCAAGCATCTAGTACCATGCATCGAACCTGGACTGGCGACTCGTTTCATACATGATATTATACAGGTTTCAATGCCATTCTCCCAAATCATCCCACCCACTCCCTCTCCCACAGAGTCCAAAAGACTGTTCTATACATCTGTGTCTCTTTTGCTGTCTCCTACACAGGGTTATTGTTACCATCTTTCTAAATTCCATATATATGTGTTAGTATACTCTATTGGTGTTTTTCTTTCTGGCTTACTTCACTCTGTATAATAGGTTCCAGTTTCATCCATAATCAGTTCTAATGAGATGGAAAATACATGGGGAAACAGTGGAAACAGTGTCAGACTTTATTTTTTGGAGGGCTGCAAAATCAATACAGTTGGTGATTTGCAGCCATGAAATTAAAAGACGCTTACTCCTTGGAAGGAAAATTGTGCACCACCTAGATAACATATTCAAAAGCAGAGACATTAGTTTGCCAACAAATGTCCGACTAGTCAAGGCTATGGTTTTTAAAGTGGTCATGTATGGATGTGAGAGTTGGGCTGTGAACAAAGCTGAGCACCAAAAAATCGATGTTTTTGAACTGTGGTGTTCAAATGACTCTTGAGACTCCCTTGGACTGCAATGAGATCCAACCAGTTCATTCTAAAGGAGATCAGTCTTGGGTGTTCATTGAAAGGACTGATGCTAAAGCTGAAATTCCAATTCTTTGGCCACCTCGTGTGAAGAGTTGACTCATTGGAAAAGACTCTGATGCTGGGAGGGATTAGGGGCAGGAGGAGTAGGTGATAACAGAGGATGACATGGCTGGATGGCATCACTGACTCGATGGACATGAGTTTGAGTGAACTCCAGGAGTTGGTGATGGATAGGGAGGCCTGAAATGCTGTGATTCATGGGGTCAGACACAACTGACTGAACTGAACCGAACTGAGAAAGGAGGGAATAAAGAAAACACAGTGGCATGTGTAAATATATATATATTTTTAGAGAAGGAAAACATTAAAAGCTCTGATAATTCTTAGACAGTATTAAATGCCATACTGTGAGGATATCCACATGGAAAAGACCACAAAAAAAAAAGAAAAAAGAAAAAAGAAAGAAAGAAAGGAAAGGAAAAAGAAAAAAAAAAAAAGGTGTTTGGGTGCTTGAGAAAATTCTTCAAGAGATAAAAGTTGAAAACCTCCATTAAATGGGCAAGGAAATAGCTCCTTGAGTCCCAACACAGCATGTCCCAACAAACAGGATGAACCCAAAGTGAAATATCCCACAACAATATTTTAACCAAACACTGAAAATTTAAACACAAAAAAACAAACATTAAGAGCAGCGAGAGTAAAGACATAAATATACTGTCAGATCCCCATAAAGATAGCAGCTGAACTTTCAATAGAAACTCTTCAGGCCAGTAGAGCATGGTAGAACATTCTCAAAATTATGAACAAGCCAAAACCAACACCAACACGGATCTTATTCAGATATGAAGGAGAAATCAAATGGTTTAAGCAAAAGTTTTAAGCAGTCATTAACATGAAACTGCTAAACTCTTAATGATGTGGTGAAACTGGGACACTGAGTTCATATGTCATCAGATTTGCAAAACTCATCAGTGGACATGAGTTTGGAAAAGGACAGTTTTCATTCACACCAAAGGTAGGTAAGGCCAAAGAATATTCAAACAAGCATGCACGGTTGCTCCTTTCACATGTTAGCTGGGTAAAACTCAAAATTCTACAACAGTACATAAACTAAGAACTTTCAAGGGGAAAGCTCGACTTGGAAACAATACATGAACCAGAGAACAATTTGTAAACATTCATTGGATCCTAGAGGGAACCAGGAATTTCAGAAAATCGTTTACTTCTGCTTCAGTGACTCCACTAAAGACATTAACTGTGTATATCACAGTAAACTGTGAACAGTTTGAAAGAGAAAGGAATCATGGACCTTCTAACCTGTCACATGAGAAATGTGTATGCCATTCAAGATGTAAGAGTTGGAACAAGACATGGAAAAATTGATCAGTATAAACCTGGGAAAGGTGAGTGACAAGACTGCATATTATCAGTCTTCTTATGTGAAATATATGCAGACTATACTATTCAAAAGGCCAGGCTGGGTGGATAATAAACTAGAATCAATGTTTCTGGGATAAACTTCAACAACCTTAGACAGACAGATAGAAACACTGTAAAAAGAGAAAGTGAAGAGGAGCTAAAGAGGGTCTTGCTAAGGATGAATGAGGAGTGTAGAAACCTCGCTGAGAACTCAATAGTCAAATGAACAACACAAGGTGTCTGGTCCCATCACGACTTGGCAAATAGAAGGGGAAAACATGGAATAAGTGATAAACTTAATTTTCTTGGGCTCCAAAATCACTGTGAATGGTGACTTCAGGCATGAAGTGAAGAGACACTTTCTTCTTGGAGAAAAAACGATGGAAAAACCTTGACCTTGTATTAAAAAGAAGAAAGATGAGCTTATTAACAAAGGTCTCCTCAGTCACAACCCCTATCGTTTATCCATTAGTCATGTAAAGGTGTGAGAATTGGAATCTAAAGAAGGCTGAGAGCTCGAGAACTGATGCCTTCAAACAGTGATGTTGGAGAAAACTCTTAGGGGTCCCTTGAACTGCAAACAGATCCTGCCAATCAATCCACAAGGAAACCAACCCTGGATATACATCTGAAGCACTCATACTGAAGCTGAAAGTCGAGGATTTTGCTAAACTAATTCAAAGAACCAACTCTGGAAAACACCATGACACTGGGAAAGACTGAGGACAGGAGGAGAAGGTGCTGATAGAGGATGAGATGTTTGGACGGCATCACCAGTTCAATGGACATGTGTTTGAGCAAACTATGGGAAACACTGAAAGAGAGGGAGGCCTGCTGTGCTACAGTCACAAAGGGTTGGACATGACTCAATGAATGAACAACAGCAATTAAAATATCTAGAACTACTTCTAGGCTAACAGAGTTTGGCCAGGAGAATGCACTGGTCATAGCAAACACCCTCTTTCAACAACACAAGTGAAGACTCTAACATGAACATCACCAGATGGTCAACACCAAAATCAAATTGATTCTATTCTTCCCAGTCAGAGATGCAGAAGCTCTATACAGTCAGCAAAAACAAGATCAGGAGCTGACTGTGGCTCAGATCATGAACTCCTTATTACCTAATTCAGACTTAAATTCAAGAAAGTAGGGAAAACCAAACTCTGATAGCCTTTTCCCTGCTTTATTCTGTATTAAAGGCTAAATTTGCCTGTTATCACAGGTGTTTCTTGACTTCCTACTTTTGCATTCCAGTCCCTTATAATGAAAAGAATTTCTTTTCGGTTGTTAGTTCTAAAAGGTCTTGTGGTTCTTCATAGAACCATTCAACTTCAGCGTCTTTAGCATTTCTGGCTGGTGCATAGGCTTGGGTTACTGTGATTTTGAATGGTTTGCCTTGGACAAACAGAAATCATTCTGTCGTTTTTGAGATTGCATCCAAGTACTGCATTTTGGACTCTTTTGTTGACCATGATGGCTACTCCATTTCTTCTAAGGGATTCCTGCCCACAGTAGTAGATATCATGGTCATCTGAGTTACATTCACCCATTCCAGTCCATTTTAATTTGCTGATTCCTAGAATGTCGATGATCACTCTTGCCATCTCCTGTTTAACAACTTCCAATTTGCCTTCATTCATGGACCCCATATTCCAGGTTTCTATGCAATATTGCTCTTTGATGCATCGGACCTTGCTTCTGTCACCAGTCACATGCACAACTGGGTATTGTTTTTGCATTGGCTCCATGTCTTCATTCTTTCTGGAGTTCTTTCTCCACTCATCTCCAATAGCATATTGGGCACCTACCGACCTGAATAGTACAGGTTTAAAAGAAACTGGTCCTAAGGGCTTATTTACAAACAATGGGATAACCAATTCAATTTCTTCTTCTTCTTTTTTTTTATTAATCTGTTCGTTTCCCCCCCCCCCCCCCAGTATATAAAATTGTTTTAGTCACTCTGTTATTCTAGCAATTTGACTGCTTCACATAGTTTGAGACTTTTATTGACAGATATTCCTGTTGTAAATACCCAAATTCCTCCTTTTTTAGTATGTTTAGTAGCAATGGCATCTTATTCATTCTCATTTCAGTAACTAAATCTGCTCTTTTCGTTTTTTAGTTTACCTAATATTCTTTTTACTATCTTTGTTTCATGTTCAATTTTCTGTATTCTTTTTCTATTAACTTAAAACCATACTAATATTTGTTCATTTCCTCTTTCTTCTTTCTGTGAAATTAGATTTTTTTCCCAGCTTTTAAAGAAGGCATTACCTTCTCCCCAGAATTGAAGAGCTTTCTTTTTATGTAACCTTAAATATATATGGGTTCTTCTTCTGCTGTATCTGATGACTTTCTACATTGGGTTTTCATTTTAAATCACCTTAGAATATGTTCCCATTTCCCCTGTGAGTTATTCTTCGCCTCATCGAGCCCTTCAGAATGTGATGTTTAATTTTCCATGCATTCAGTTCAGTCGCTCAGTCATGTCCGACTCTTTGTGACTCCATGGATTGCAGCACACCAGGCCTCCCTGTCCATCAAAAACTCCCAGAGTTCACTCAAACTCACATCCATTGAGTCAGTGATGCCATCCAGCCATCTCATCCTCTGTCATCCCCTTTTCTTTGTGCCCCCAATTTATCTCAGCTTCAGTAGTTTCCAGAGTCAACTCTCGAATGAGATGGCCAAATTACTGGAGTTTCAGCTTTAGCATCATTCCTTCCAAAGAACACCAAGGTCTGATCTCCTTTAGAATGGACTGATTGGACTCCTTGCAGTCTATGGGACTCTCAGGAGTCTTCTCCAATGCCACAGTTCAAAAGTGTCGATTCTTTGGCGCTAAGCTTTCTTCACAGCACAGCTCTCACATCCATACATAACTACTGGAAAAACCGCAGTTTTGACTAGACGGTCCTTTGTTGGCAAAGTAGTGTTTCTGCTTTTGAATATGCTATCGAGAATGGCCATAACTTTCCTTCCAAGGAGTAAGCGTCTTTTAATTTCATGGCTGCAATCACCATCTGCAGTGATTTTGCAGCACCCTCCCCCCCCCCCCGCCCCAAATGAAGTATGACTCTGTTTCCACTGTTTTCCCATCTATTTCCCATGAAGTGATGGAAACTGATGCCATGATCTTAGTTTTCTGAATGTTAGCCTTTAAGTCAACTTTTTGAGGTATGACCTAAATCCAATCCTTTATGATTATATAGTAGAAGTGAGAAATAAATTTAAGGGACTAGATCGGATAGAGTGCATGATGAACTATGGACAGAGGTTTGTGACATTGTACAGGAGACAGGTATCACGACTATCCTCATGGAAAAGAAATGCAAAACAGCAAAACAGGTGTCTGTGGAGGCCTTAAAAATAGCTGTGAAAAGAAGAGAAGTGAAAAAGAAAGGAGAAAAGGAGTGATATAAGCATCTGAATGCATTGTTCTCAAGAGTAGCAAGGAGAGATAAGAAAGCCTTCCTCAGCGATCAATGCAAAGAAATAGAGGGAAGCAAAAGAATGGGAAAGACCATCCCCTCAAGAAAATTAGCGATACTGAAGGAACGTTTCATGCAAAGATGGGTTCTATAGAGGACAGAAATTTTACGGACCTAAAAGACTCAGAAAATATTAAGAAAAGTGGCAGGAATACAGACTAGAACTGTACAAAATAGATCTTCAAGACCCAGATATTCAATATGGTGTGATCGCTCACCTAGAGCCAGACATCCTGGAATGTCAAGTCAAATGGGCCATAGAAAGAATCACTCCGAATAAAGCTAGTGGAGGTTATGGAATTCTAGCTGAGCTATTACACATCCTGAAAGATGATGCTGTGAAAGTGCTGAACTCAATATGCCAGCAAATTGGAAAACATAGCAGTGGCCATGGGACTGAAAAAGATCGGTTTTCATTCCAACCCCAAAGAAACACAGTGCCCAATAATGCTCAGATTACCACACAATTACACTCATCTCACGTTCTAGTGAAGTAATGCTCAAAGTTCTCCAAGCCAGGTTTCATTAATACATGAACCGTGAACTTCCAGATGTTCAAACTAGTTTTAGAAAATGCAGAGGAACCAGAGATCCAAATGCCAACAATCTTGGATCATTGAAAAAGCAAGAAGGTTCCAGAAAATTAAAAACAAACAAACCAAAAAACACCTATTTCTGCTTTATTGACTATGCCAAAGCTTGGATTGTGTGGATCACTAGAAACTGTGGAAGATTCTGAAAGAGATGGAAATACCAGACCACCTGGCCTGCCTCTGGAGAAACCTATATGCAAGTCAGGAAGCAACAATTAGAAATGGACACGGAACAACAGATGGGTTCCAAATAGAAAGAGGAGGACGTCAAGGTTGTATATTGCCACCCTGCTTATTTGACATGAATGCAGAGTACATCATGAGAAACTCTAGGCTGGAAGAAGCAGAAGCTGGAGTCCAGATTGCCAGGAGAAATGTCAATAACTTCAGATATGCAGATAACACCACACTTATGGCAGAAAATGAAGAGGAAGTGTCAAGCCTCTTGATGAAAGGGAAACAGGAAAGTGAAAAACTGGGCTTAAAGCACAACATTCTGCAACGAAGATCATGGCATCTGGTCCCATCACATCATGGGAAATAGATGGGGAAACAGTGGAAACTATGTCAGGCTTTATTTTTGGAGCTCCAGAATCACTGCAGATGGTGATTGTAGCCATGAAATTAAAAGACATTTACTCCTTGGAGGGAAAGTTATGTCCAACTTAGATCTCATTTTAAAAAGCAGAGACATTATTTTGCCAACGAAAGTCCATCTAGTCAAGGCTATGTTTTTTTCCAGTGGTCATATATTGATATGAGAGTTGGACTGTGAAGAAAGCTGAGTACCAAAAAATTGATGCTTTTGAACTGTGGTGTTGGAGGAGACTCTTGAGAGTCCCTTGGACTGCAAGCAGATCCCACCAGTCCATCCTTAAGGAGACCAGTCTTGGGTGTTCTTTGGAAAGACTGATGCTAAAGCTGAAATTCCAGTATTTTGGCCACCTCACTCATAGAGTTGACACATAAAAATCTCTGATGATGGGAGGGATTTGGATCAGGAGGAGAAGGGAACGACAGAGGATGAGATGGCTGGATGGCATCATCGTCTTGATGAACATATGTTTGCCTGAACTCCAGGAGTTAGTAATGGACAGGGAGGCCTGGTGTGGTGTGATTCATGGGGTGACAAAGATTCGGACACGGGCCTGTGACTGAAATGAAATGAGTAAATTAACTGTTTTGTTGTTGTTGTTGTTGTTGTTGAGCATGTTATTGGTAATATATGAAAGGAACAAGTGTAATACATACATACATACCCGTTCAAGTGATATTTCATGTGTTACGTCACTACATTCCTGTCTGACACTCTGTATCACACAGACTGTCACCATAATGTATCCTCAATGCATGGGATTCTCAAGGTGAAAAAGTAGGAATGGGTTGCCATCCTTAGTTCCAGGAGATCTTCCCAACTCAGATCGAACCTGCCTGTCTTATGACCTCTATGTTAGAAGACAGGTTCCTTAGTACTAATACTACCTGGGCAACCATTAGCTTATATACGGCTACACATATACATGCATATGTATATGTTGAAAGTTTGGGTATATAATTTTGCTGTCTACAGGTAGCAGTATATATTTTGCAGGAGGTATATAACTGCAGGTATGTCCTTTTGCAGGATCTAATGATTTGCTAAAAGTGGTTTCACTTACATTCATGTCAGAGAATTATATAATTTCACTTGTGACTTACCCTTTGAAATATTGGTTCTTTAGGAATATCTTGTATAAGTTTTCATACATTGACAAATTTGCAAACACATATCCCATTTTTAAATTTTAGCTTCACATCTTGGTTTTCAGAGAATATACTTGGTATTACGTAAAATACTAAGACTTGTTTTATGCCTTAATGTGAAGCATATTTTTGAGAATATTTCAAAGAAAGTTCAGGTACAATTGAAAATATGACATACACACACACACACACACACACACACAGTATGTGTTTATATGCCTATTTGAACATATCAGTGTAGGTACATAATTTTAAATATATATGTATATATATGTATATATATATATTTTTTACCCTTCTTTGATCTTGAAGTGTTTTGGGTCATGTTCCTCAGATTTATAGTTTGCTTTCAGTCTCCTGTCTTTTTGAGATTTATACTAAACCTGTATTAGGTATTTTCACATTACTTTAGGTCCTCTGACTCTGACGCTGGGAGGGATTGGAGGCAGGAGGAGAATGGGGTGACAGACGATAAGATGGATGGATGGCATCACCGACTCGATGAACGTGAGAGATGGTGATGGACAGGGAGGCCTGGCGTGCTGCGATTCATGGGGTCGCAAAGAGTTGGACATGACTGAGCGACTGAATTGAACTGAACTGAACTAATGTCCTATTCAGGCAGAAGCCCACAGTCAACTTCTTTGAGAGTGTAAGAATCTTTCTAGAGACAGTATCTTTCTGAGGTTGTAGAGAATAGAGCACACTGTGAACCAAGAAATTTGCCAGCCATATCAGTAAACAAATGATGCTGCAGGCATCAAGTCATAAGCCCTTGAATCTATCCATAAACGTAAAACCTGGGGGAACTCTTGATGAAATCAGTTTGCCCACTATCAAGTCCTTAGTTACTGCACTTGAAGCTGGCATGGCCTGAAGAACTGACTTGAGACAGAAAGAATAGATACTAGCCCTAGTTAAGGTGATTATCAAAGGAATTATTTCAAGGAGCCCAGATTCTTGCATCTACCATAGGTAGAAAATATTTAAATCCATTCACTTGAGGTGTCCAGTTTTTCTTTCGTTAACCATAATATTCAGACATTCTCCATACCTGATCATTGTACCAAAATTTCTGTAAAACTTGGATCCTCCTATCCTTCGTTAGAGCAGTCTTTTTGCGATACTTGAGAAGTCGCTTCTCATGATTAAATCCTTCTTAGAATGAAAGGCTTGATGAAGAAAACATAATTCTCCACGTTTGAACTATGCATTTTTCCCATTAGGTAGCACACATTCTAGAACTGCAATATAAGGGATTCTTGTGCAGCACCTCACTGTTAACCTATGTTTACTAATTCCTACTTCCCAAAGTTTTGAAAGTCAAAGGTCAGCTATTACTTGGGGCTGGTGCACTGGGACGACCCAGAGGGATGGTATGAGGAGGGAGGTGGGAGGAGGGTTCAGGATGGGGAATACATGTATACCTGTGGTGGATTCATTTTGATATATGGCAAAGCCAATACAATATTGTAAAGTTAAAAAATAAAATTAAATTTAAAAAATAAAATTAAACTTGAGGGGATTCATGGTTTCATAAACCGGTGACATCAGTTTATGAAAATATATAACCATATATGTTTACTTTACTTTTAGAAAGCCATTCTTTACTTTTGGAAACAATGGAAAATTAGGGAAGTGAAGGGACACAAGTATAGAGTCTGAATTTATTCTGCCCAACATAGCTCTGCATTTAAGTTTGTCTCTTTTTTTTTTTTTTTGCTTTTTCTTTGCCTATACATACTAAAGCCATCCTGGGTACACATTTTAATTGACATGCAGTGATGCTTTACTTGTCACTAGCACAAATTAGACAAAGACTGATTTTCTTTCCTTACAATGTTGTGTTAGTGTCTGCTGCCCAGCAAAATAAATCAGTTATCAGTAAATACAGGTGAGCCTCCCTTTTGAGCAGTCCTCCGATCTCCCACTTGGGCCTCCTCTGCTACTCCAAAACCAATTCCACTAGAGCACTGCATAGCAATAGCTATCTACTACATACTTGGTATGTCCTTCCTGCACTGTGTCCACAAGTCTGTTTTCCATGACTGCATCTCTTCCTACACTCCAAATGGTTTACTCAGCATCTGTTTTCTGGATTCCACTTAAATGCATTAATATGCACACACATATATTTATTACTTCTTTATTTGGTTGCCACAAACCTCAATTGCTCTGTGTGGAATTCAATTCCATGACCAGGGATCAAACCTGGGACCCCTGCATAGGGATCATGGTGTCTTAGCCACTGGACCAACAGGGCATTCCCCTGTTGTTGTGTTTTTTTTAAATGATGGCCATTTGGAATGGTGTGAGGTGATATGTTGTTGTACTTTTGATCTGTGTGCCTTTGTTAAGTTGAGGTCGTTTTTTCTATGTTCAGTTTTTGAAGAGCTTCTATCACAAACACTTGTTGAATTATTTCAAAAACTTTCACCAACTATTGAGGTAATCATATGGTTTTAAACCTTGACTATACATTGATATGCAACTATTGAAGAATGTTTCCAAATCTTGAATAAACCCCACACTTAATTATGGTGTCCAATCCTTTTATGGTATTGGTGGAATTTTTTGCTAATATTTTGGTAAGGATGTTTGCCTCTGTTCATCTATGAGATATTAGTCTCTAACTTTCTTTTTCTGTGTTATCTTGGGGTTGATATCAGGGTGATGGTGAACTTGTAAGATGACTTCTGGGTTTTCCTTCCACTCTAGAGTTTTGGAAGCGTTTCAGAAGTGCATGTGCCAGCAGTTCTCTGACTGGTTCATAAAATTTCCCTGTGAAGCTTTCTGGAGTTTAAGTTTGCCAACTGGAAATTTTTTCATCACAGTTTCAATCTTAGTGCTTGTAATTGCTCTGTTCATATTTTCTGTTTTTTTTTTTTTTTTTTTTCAGCTAAAAAAAATTTAGCTGAATTTCTTAGTATTTGTCCATGGCTCAAATTCTAAATTTTATTGACTTATAGTTGTTTGCTGTAGTCCCTTATGACTCTTTGTTATTTCTGTTATATTAGTCATAATGTCATCCTTTGTCATGTCAAATTGATGGATTTGTTGTCCTCTTTGTCTTGATAAGTCTGTATCATGATTTGTCTATTTTACTTCTCCTCTCCAAGAGACCCTTTTTAGTGATACTGATTTTGGCTATTTTTTTTTTTTATCATTTCTTTTTTTTTTTTATTTCTGCTTTGATTTTTATCATTTTTTCCCCTTCTATTCACTTTGGGGAATTTTGCCTGATTTTTCTTCTTTCTCTAAATGCTTTAGATTGTAGGTTATGTTGATTACTTGAGATGTGTAGAATTTATCAACTTCACTCTTTTACTGCTTTAGCATGCTCCATAACTTTTGGATAATCATGTTTTAAATATTATTTTCTTCTAAGATTTTTCTTTCATTTTCTCTCACATTTCATGAGTGATCTCTTGGCCATGTACAGTTGTATTTATTCATCCACATGGATTCATGTTTCTCACAGTCCTCACCTACAAATTCTGCTATGTAAATCATAACGTTGTGGTTAAAAAAAAAAAAAAAAAGATTAATACCATTACCACTATCTCAAATTTATCAAGGCTTGATTTGAGATCCATTTTGTGATATATCTTGAAGATATTTTATTTTCACTTTAGAAAAAGTGTGTATTCTGCTCTGCTTCAGTGAAATGTGCTATACGTATCAATTAACTTTGTCTGGTCTCGTGTGCCTTTGAACACTTGTGTTTCATTTTAAACTTTATTTCTAAATTGGAGGATAGTTTCTTTCCAGTGTTGTGTTGGCTTCTGCTGTACAACAGTGTGTATTAGCATATAGGAGGCCAAAGTCTTTTTTTGTGTGTGTGTTGTTGAGTGTCTGTTACTTATTCATTTTTCTAGTCCCTATAGAAATGTTTATCGTCTTTTCCCCATTCCATTTCTAGAATGTTTTATCACCTTTACTACCACAACATCCAAGTTATTTTCAAGGAGCCTGCCTACTTTTTCTTTCATTATGTTTTGAGTTTTTACCACATTCCTTTGCCTACAACATATTTCTCTGACTTCACATTTCCCTACTGCGTTCCTCATTATTTCTTCCCAAACTTCTGCGTAATAGTTATTGCTCCTCGTCTCCACTCCAAGTTGATAAAATTAGTTGAGTGTCTAGTGTGGGCTTTGCAGTTGGAGAGACTGACAACTATGTTCTTGAATCTGCAGTTGAGTCTTCCGTCTCTAATGGTGATACCATATCTGTTCATGTCATTTGTAGATGTCTATAGAATTAGTCTGACATTAGGCAGTCTATTTGCTGAAGATTGGTTGCGTTTTTCTGTCTTGCTTGTTGTGTAGTGTGAGGCATCAGCCCTGGGTTGTGTAGGCAGTTGGGTGCTGTACATCTGAGATTAAGAAAGAGGCCTTCAACGAGACTGTCACCAGTTAATAATCAGTGTAGACAGGAATTCTCTAGTGTCCCATGATCCTGGTCTCAGTGTGAAAGGTTGTAATGGAATGCAAAGAGCTGGGATTCTTGGCCTCCAGAGGAGAGGAATTCAATCTGGGGCCAGAGATAAGGCTGGATCACTCAGAGCTTTGTATAATAAAATTTTATTAAAATATCAATGAGATAGAGAAAACTTCTCATATAGGCATCAGAATGGGGCAGAAAGAGTACCCTCCTGCTAGTCTTCAGCTGGATATTATATAGTCACTAGTAGTCTGTTAATGAAAGAAAGGAATGTTTTAAAACTCAGAGTGGTACCAGGCCCCCTCACACATAAGATGCATTTTGGGATAATCTTGGCATCAGATGATTCATCCCGGGCCATAAAATGATTGTCCTGAAGAAGGATAGATTACCATACAATGATTCATTTACATAGATTAGGGAAATACTATCTGAGTATGACATACTGGTTTGTCAAGTAGGTTCTGAGCCATTAGGAGGAACTGACTTAAGAACAGAGTTTAGGGTAAAAGCATAATACATTAGCATAGTTTAAGACAAACATTTCCATAAGAAAAATGCATTGGTTATCTCAAGGTTTGAGAATAGTTAACTTCAGATGAAACCAGGTGTCATTCTGGCAATATAACATTTTAAGAGAAACCTCCTTTTAAATTTGTATAAAGACAGAAAAAAAAAAATATTGCTAGTTTGTTTCCTCCTGCTACTTAAGAGAGATAAAAATGTCTGATACTTTCAGGCCAAATCCTTCATTTGGAGACCCCAGCCTTCCTGCCTGTTACCCTCTCAGATGATGACAGCAGAAAATATCAGGCCCAACTTATGCCCAGAGAACTACAATACCATAGTGATAGATTGAGGAGATTAAAAAAGTAACATAGATAAATGGTAAATAAATAAGTAAAAGGTGCCACAAGCAATAAACACTACAGAGAAGACAACAGATTCATAATGAGAGCCAATCAAGTAAATCTCAAGGCAAAAAACACCACCAGAGTAGAGTGCCAACTGAAAAATAAAGAAAGCAAATCTGACAAGAAGAGCAGGACAGCCCCCACAGAATAACAGAAAACCACAGTTAATATAGAAATGCATACCCATGTTAAAGAATGAAGTGATGCAACAGCAGTTAAAGGCACAGAAAATAGGAAACCAAAGTAAAAGTAGAAATAGCTATACAAAAAATAAAAATATAGTTGAAATAATCTTCAAGATCAAATCAATGTGTAGTAACAAAGAAGCATACAACTGAGAAAAATAGTGCACAAACAACACAACAATTCAATGCATCAAAAGAATAATACATATTTCCTTGTGTCTCATCTGTGAGTGTCCTAGTGCTCAACATGGGCCAGAGGACAATTACACCTCTTTGGGAAGTTCTCCAAAGATGGAGAGAACTGGATTCTGGATATCTCTAAGGGCACCTCAGACTCAAAACTGCTATAATTCCTGTGCGTTCTTATAGCTGCCTGAGCCTGGGCATTTTTTTTTTTTTTTTTCGACCTCTTCTCAGCTTTGGATGTAATCCATAGACACAGGGTCTGCATCATTAATCCTGTGTATTTAATCTGCAGCATGCACAACTGGATGGAAGATTCCTAATCCTCTCTCTTAATGGCTCTGTCCCTGGGCCTCAGGTGTAAATTTCATCCTTCCTCACATGTGGTCACCAAATGTGTCTGACTTGAGACACTTGTGGTGCACTGGGGTCTGCCATGATGAGCACAGAAGGTTAAGGTACAGCTGCTTGGAATTCTGGAAACATGGTGGTGCTAGTTATGAATAGGAGCCAGCAGCCATAGGCAGAAGAGGTTTTGCCTGAATGGGATCCTTTTCTAGCCTGTGTTTGCAGGAGCATGAGTGGTACTTCTGCTGGTCTTTCTCTATTGCCTTATAGTAGGTGTTAACGGGTGGGAAGGTGAGGCGCTACCAAGGTATCTCTGCCTCCTGAGTGTGACACAGTACAGTCGCTTTGGCAGTTTGGGAATTCTCAAAAGGTATTCCCTGCTACACAATGACTTGTACCTGCTCCATCAGGCCATTTCCACATAGTCAACAGCAGTCCTCTCCCAGGATCCCTCTAAATCCCTTCTTAATTCCTTTTCACTCAGGTATGTCTGGAACCCACATGGGACACTCTGGTGAGCAGGGTCTTCTGCTATTTGATGCTGTGGGAGAACTATTGTCCTTGCAGAAGTATTATTTGTGATCCATTTATTGAGAGAGTTGCATTTCACATCTGCCTACATTTCTGCCTTCTTGGAACTTCTCAGTTTTTCCTGGAAAGCTCAATTATTATTTTTTCCTTGACAGAAAAACATGAAACATTAGTTGCCATGAATCAATCTGTTTGATGGGACATTGCTTACGTACACACGTAACTGGTACTACTTTGACTTTCAATATGCAATCAAGCATATTGTGTTGTCTTTTTTTCTTTCCCCCTTGGAAATTTCTCTTAATGAGGAATTGTCATCAGCATGAAGAAACGCAGAACTTTCCACATAAAATATAATAGCAAAATTGGGCTCAAAAAGGCAGCACTTGAATATCTCTAGCTATTTTTTGAACGTTCCTGACATTTTCCCAGCGTACAAATGTCTAACTTCAGATCTCAAAGCGCAATTCCATTCAGTAGATATCAAAGGTGAGACTTCCATGGGCATAATTTAATTATTGTATAATAAGATGGCAAGTTCATAGGAAATTACCAGTTGGTACTTGACTACTTGAAAAAAGAGAGAAAACGACAGCAATGACCAAAAAATAAAATTGAAAAAAAACAAAAAAACAGGAATGTGTAGTTAGTTATTTAATTATAAGAGGTACACATGAATTGATGTTTGTATCACAGAATAAGCAAGGAGATAGCATACAATCATCTATATCTGCTTAACTGTCTCTGCTAATGACTTGAACACTGTGGATCACACACAAACCAAAAAAAAGAAAGAAAGAAAGAAAGAAACATAATTTTGTAAAATTCTTAGAGATAAGAATACAAGAATACCTTATATGTCTCCTGGGAATCGTGTGTGCTAGTAAAGGTGCAGCAGTTAGAATTGGACAGGGGACAATGAACTAATTCAAAATTGGGAAAGGAACAAGTCAAAGCTATATATTGTTGTCCTGATTATTTAACTTCTGTGCAGAGAACACCATGAAAAAATAAAAATCTAGATGAATCTCAAATTAGAAACCGAATTTATGTGGGAGATATGAATAACCTTAGTTATCCCAGTGACAACACCAAAATGACAGAAGAAATATAATAATTAAGGCGCCTCTTGATGAAAGTATTATCTGTTTCAAATATAGACATCTGAAATGAGAGTCCTACATAAAAGATGAAATTCTCAGTTTCACATATGAAAACCTAGATAAAGATTTCAGGGTTTGAAACATGAAATTCTCCATTATTCACATATACAAATCTGGAGAAAGATTTTCCAACGTAAAGTACGAATTCTCTGTACATCATACATGAATGTACGGACACGAAATATTCTGCAGAAAATGTGGAATTTTTTTACATTAGAGTTATGAAAATATGGATGCAGATTCTTTGACAGGAAATACAAAAATGTCTGTTTCACATATCCACACATGGTCACATGAAACATGAATTTTTTCATATTTGTCATTTGAAAATATTTGTGAGGTCTTTCCTTCATGAAATATTGAATACTGTCTATTTCACATTTGAAAAACCTGTGTTAATTTTCCTACAAGAAATATAGAATTTTCCCACAGATTTTCATGCTTGGGCTCTGAAATTCTCTATCTTTTCATCAAGAATGTTTGGAAGGTATTCTGATATGAGATTCGGAATTCTGTGTATTTCCCATTTGACAATCTGGGGAGAAATGTTCTCATATGAAATATGAATTCTCAATTGTTCACATGTGAAACATTTTCCAGATTTGTACACATGAAAGAGAATTTCCCGTCATTCAGAAATTAAGATCTGAGCTAAACCGCAAACATCAAACAGCTATATTTCATGTATATCCTGAATACCATATAGAGTTTTCTGTATTTCTTTGATAAAAATCTGGGTGAAGATTTCCCTATAAGAAATAGGGAATAATATATTTTACACATGTAAAATCAAAACCCTTATGATTAGACAGTGGAATTGATAAATAGATGCAGGGGATTCTATCTGACAGATGAGTGCCTGAAGACCTATGGATGGAGGTTAGTGATATCGTATAGGAAAAAGTGATCAAGACCATCCACATGAAAAAGAAATGAAAAATGGTAAAGTTACGAGGCCTCACAAAGAGCTGAGAAGAGGAGCGAAGCTAAACAAAAAGGGGAAAAAGAAAACAATAACCCTGTATCAGATCAGATCAGATCAGTCACTCAGTCGTGTCCGACTCTTTGTGACCCCATGAATTGCAGCATGGCAGGCCTCTCTGTCCATCACCAATTCCCGGAGTTCACTGAGAGGAGAGAGCAAAAGAGACACAGATGTATATAACTGTCTTTTGGACTCTGTGGGAGAGGGAGAGGGTGGGATGATTTGGGAGAATGGCATTGAAACATGTATAATATCATATATGAAATGAGTCACCAGTCCAGGTTCCATGCACAATACTGGATGCTTGGGGCTGGTGCACTGGGATGACCCAGAGGGATGGTATGGGGATGGAGGAGGGAGGAGGTTTCAGGATGGGGAACACATGTATACCTGTGGAAGATTCATTTTGATATATGGCAAAACTAATATGATATTGTAAAATTAAAAAATAAAATAAAATAAAGCAAACCTTAGAGGGGAAAAATGAACATTCACAGTGTTGTGTAACTATTGACACTATTTCTGGAATGTTTTCATCATTCTTCCTGCCAGCCGTGTTAAAGGACAATTTTGCAACACCTATAAATGTTTTTATTTTATTTTAAAATGCAAAATATTTTGATTCATTGTTTTAATCAATTTGGAACATGTGTTCAAATAGAAAATAAATGTTAACTGCTTCCTCTCAATCTGTATTTATATAATAATAAATCTGGATAGCACATAAAAAGAAAAGAAAAGAAAATTTTACACATTTGGATGAAGATCCCCAAAGAATTGCAAGGAGAGGTAAAACCACCCTCAGTTATCAATGTCAATAAATAAAGCAAATCAATAGAACTGGAAAGTCTACTGATCTCTTCAAGAAAATCACAGATACCAAGGGAAAATGTCATGCAATCATGGGCACAATAAAGGACAGAAATGGTATGGATGTAGCCAAAACAGAAACTATTAAGAAGAGGTGGGAAGAATACATGGATGAAATGTGCACAAAAGATCTTCATGACCCAGTTAAGCACGATGGTGTGATCGTTCACCTGAGGACCCGATGTCCTGGAATGTGAAGTCTAGTGGGACTTAGGAAGCATAACGACAAACAAAGCTTGTGGAGGTGATGGAATTCAGTTGAGATATTTCAAATTCTAAAAGATGATGATATGAATGTGCTGCCCTCCATATGCCAGCAAATTTGGGAGACTCAGCAGTGGCCAGAGGACTGGAAATGGTCAGTTTTCATTCCAACCACAAAGAAAGGCAAGCCAAAGAATGTCCAAACTACCACTTAATTGCACATGTCTGACACACTTGCCCAGAACTGCTCAGAATTCCCCAAGCCAGGCTTCAACAGAATGTGAACCATGAGCTCCCAGATGTTCAAGCTGGATTTATAAAGGGCAGAGGAACCCGAGATTCAATTGTCAACACCCATTGGGTCCTCCAAAAGGCAAGAGAACTCCAGGAAAGCAGCTACTCTTATTTGACTATGCCAAAGACTTTGACTGACACAACAAAACGACACACACACAAAAAGTCACATCAAAACGTGGAATATTCTTCCAAACATCAGAATACATGCCTCCTGAGAATTCTTACATCCATGTAAATAAAATAAATATTTATCAACTTGGAAAATTTTCTCAGTCAATAGGAAAGGTGAATTATGATAGTAGTGCAGGTTATAGAATGTTGTTGAGTAATGTGTAGAGCATTTGATTGGTTATTACATTTCTTTATTGATAATTCAGTAAGCACTTAAAATGTGTCATTTTCAGGCTCTATGTTTCAGCTGTTGTGAAAGATACATAAAGAGGGTAGACCCAAAACACATTGAAGATATCTGTACTCTCCTTCATAGAAGGGCAAACAGTAGTTCCTTCCAACCGCAAGAAATAGTTGAGACAAAGTTGTTAGAAGGGGCTTAGCATAAGGTAAGGTAAGGTTAGGTAAGTCACTTCAGCTGTGTTTGACTCTAGGCGACCCCATAGACGGCAGCCCAACAGGCCCCCACATCCCTGGGATTCTCCAGGCAAGAACACTGGAGTGGGTTGCCATTTTCTTCTCCAATGCATGAAAGTGAAAAGTGAAAGTGAAGTCGCTGAGTCGTATCCAACTCTTAGCGACCCCATGGACTGCAGCCTACCTGGCTCCTCTGACCATAGGATTTTCCAGGCAAGAGTACTGGAGCGTGGTGTCATTGCCCTCTCCGAGGGCTTAGCATGACTGAAAATAATTTGTGATTGTAGCTTCAGAAGAGAAAGATAATGAAATGACTAAAGAAAACAGATATCATGTCTTCCAAGAACTTTGTAACCATGCTGATGTGCTGCAGTAATGACCAGGAATTTATTCTGTCTCTATGGGGACAGATAAGCAACATCTAAACCTGCATTTGAAATTATAGGGTGGAATCTTGGTGTCAGGAAATGAAGACGTACCTTAAGGACAGCAGCGCAAAAATGACCCTATAGAATACCACTTGTAAAGTACCTAACGTGTGCTGACCATGGGCCAGTCACTGATTATATCATGCTATCTTTTCTATCACAGTGATGGTATAATTGTGATCATGATTTTGGATGTACTACAATATCTATATTTTCAGGGACAAAATTAATTTCTATAATGAAAACAATCTGCTGTCTAATCTTTAAGACTCTACCAGTAACTAATAGAATATAATATGTGAATGTGCTGAAGATCATACTGTGTATTTTTATTTATCTAATTTTATTTGCATCTCTTTCTTCACCCATACCATCCTAATTTAGACACCCCTTCATTTCAGCAGGGATGATTTCAGAAATCACTTTACATCCATTACCTCTTTTCCCTTGCTTCTCATTTTCTTGCTTACAAATATTATATCAGGTGTCATTTACCTAGGATGCATAACGAATGCTTTCTTGAACTGAAGAGTTTGGAATACCATGCAGTAAAATAGTAAACCAATGAACTAAAGCCTCATTTTCTCTTCTTTGTTTAAAAATTGAAAATGAAACTATGAAGATGAACATGTAAATTTATTGTTCAAATGCAGGAATGGTAGGTATTTGTTGACATCTCCCAAAGTAACGTTCAATCTTCCTTAGGCTCCATAATCTGACACGTATTTGATAGGTCAGTTTTAATTAGCATGGTTTCCATATAATGGTGATTGTTAATGAGTTGACTTGAAAGAGAGGAAGCAGATGTGTAAGTG
Source organism: Bos taurus (assembly GCF_002263795.3). Taxonomy (NCBI): domain Eukaryota; kingdom Metazoa; phylum Chordata; class Mammalia; order Artiodactyla; family Bovidae; genus Bos; species Bos taurus. The sequence goes on from NC_082638.1 coordinate 29,846,325, forward strand.
CTTGTTGGCACTGAGAACCACGAGTTGCCTGTCTCTTGCAGGTTAGGAAAAGGATTGTCATGGCCTGACATATTGCTATGCCTGACTGGAAATTTAGAAGGCTCCACCATCAGTCCAGAATAAGTGCTCTGTAATGGGGATACAATGTGGTTCTGAGAAGTAGATGTAGTTGTAGTAGCAAAGTCCTCAATGGGGCCATTTACTTGAGTGTAGCTGCTATGTGAATGCCAATTAAAAATGCTCAACTTTTTTAAAACAGCAGGTTGATTTACCAAAATCTGTTCTGTTTGTCTAACCGATATTGGTGATGGGTGGTTAGGTAAGTCACATGGAGATAGGGCATTTGTATTAGTGACAATCTGGATGGTATGAGGCTTTTGTATGAAAGGCACAGGTAAACTTGTGGAGGCTGAAAATGCGCTCTCTCTACTAATTTCTGGAATAAATTCAGAGTTACGATCATCTTCGTTGACACTTGCTTTAACATGCTTCTTGTTATCTTGCACTAATGAAGATATTTGAGACACATTATTAATCCCAACTCTTCTTTGCACTCTTAATAAAAGTTGAGGATGACCTCTTTTGAAATTTGGATTATAGTAGGTCTGTAACTAAAATCAAAGGATTACATTATTTAGTTTCTTTATAAACCAAGGTAAAACTGACAAGCAAAGCTAAGTTATAAAAATGTATTCCTTTAATGAAACCAACTAAATAGCATCAAATAAAACACCTCCATTAGTAGTTTAACAGGTAACATGTTAGAAAGAATACGATCCTCAATGAAAAATATATTTTATATATACAGTAAATACCACTTTAAGTTGCTTCAGGACTTATATCTGGTTTCACAGTGCTAGGAAAGTTTGTCAAACATCCAATATTTTAACATATCCAGCTGTTCTCAACTTCAAAAAATAAAACTTTTTAACGATTTGTTAGCTCAAGTTTAAATTCGGTTTTAGCTACATATGTAAATGTGCTTTCTAGGTCACATGATTTCATCTTACATATTGCCAATAAGTGAAAATGTTGGAATACCTTACTCAAAAGAGAGATGTTGTTTTCTTCTTCCAGAAAGACAGGTAGTGAAGCAGATCTTTGAAAAGTTTGTCGCTTTTTACTAAATCCATAAAGGTTAAGCTGTCGAATTAAACTCTTCATACTCTTGGTTTCAAATATTCTGAAAGGTGCCTTTCTTTCCAAGACTTCTTTCTTAAAGAGTTCTTCGTGGATCACTATACATGTGCCTCTCTCATCCCACCAAATAGATTCAAACTGATCACTTTCAACTATATTCCAAAGTTTTTGTGGAAAGGTGAGTGAAAAAAAATTAGTCACCTCATCTGTTTCAGATACAGAATATTTGTAGCATGGCCTTTTTATCACAAGATCCTCAGACAAAGCCTGAAAAGCATATTCTTCAATCATAGATCTCAAAACTGAGTCCCTAGTAAGTGTATAATCATACAAAGATCTAATGGAGGTTTCTGAATCAGTTGATTCATCCTTAGGAGGCCCATCTTGAATTTCTGAAGGTATATGTGCCATCTCAGAGAAATCTTTCTTCAGATCCTTTTCTCATTTGTCTGATTTTACTGACCACTACTTCAAAAATTGCTTGGCTGGCCAACAGAGAGAAACTCTCTAGACCATCGCAGAGGTCCTCAAAGTCAAAAGGCTGTGACATCACAAAATCACTTGTCTCCTAGCAATCAAAGGGTAGCTGTGACATCACAAAATCACTGGTCTCCTAGACATTGAAAGGTGATGTTCAGCTAGGGTTTACTTCAGCATCAACTTAAAAATACAGCCTGCTTACAGAAATAGTAACCAAAACCATGAAGCATGCAAAATCTCATTCCTAAAGAATTTTTACACAGAAAAATCACATCAATAAATCTACTTGGTTTCTGAAATACAAGTGATTTATCACCCTTTTATACACACATTTTTCATATTCAGTACTGTTACCCAAGCAAAATTGGTCTACTGGCCTCTGCAATAAAATCTTTTAACTGTCTGGTTTCAACTACTCTGTGGTCTCTGTACTTAACTTTCAGCCTGGCTGGGGCTTTGGCATCTCTAAAACTGTTCATAGGATAATGCTCAGGATGTTATTGATGGCCCTTGAGGAGGAACTAAAGACCCTTGAATTTGACTAATGGCTAAATCATTATTATTCTCTATCACTTGACTATTATCCTTAGATTCTGTCTTTTCTAGCCTCACTGTTTAAAATTACTTTTTTTATTGTTTTGTGTGTATTTTATTTTATTATTTTTTATTTGATTTTTTAACTTTACAATATTGTCCTGGTTTTGCCATACATCAACATGAATCCGCCACAGGTATACATGTGTTCCCCATCCTGAAACCTCCTCCCTCCTCCCTCCCCATACCATCCCTCTGGGTCGTCCCAGCACACCAGCCCCAAACATCCAGTATCGTGCATCGAACCTGAACTGGTGACTCGTTCATACATGATATTATACATGCTTCAATGTCATTCTACCAAATCATCTCACCCTCTACCTCTCCCAAGAGTCCAAAAGACTGTTCTATACATCAGTGTCTCTTTTGCTGTCTCATATACAGAGTTATTGTTACCATCTTTTAAATTCCATATATATGTGTTAGTATACTGTATTGGTGTTTTTCTTTCTGGCTTACTTCACTCTGTATAATAGGTTCCAGTTTCATCCACCTCATTAGAACTGATTGAAATTTATTCTTTTTAATGGCTGAGTAACACTCCATTGTATATATGCACCACAGCTTTCTCATTCATTCATCTGCTGATGGACATCTAGGTTGCTTCCATGTCCTGGCTACTAGAAACAGTGCTGCGATGAACATTGGGGTACACGTGTCTCTTTCAATTCTGGTTTTCTCAGTGTGTATGCCCAGCAGTGGGATTGCTGGATTATAAGGCAGTTCTATTTCCAGTTTTTTAAGGAATCTCCACACTGTTCTCCATAGTGGCTGTACTACTTTGCATTCCCAGCAACAGTGTAAGAGGGTTCCCTTTTCTCCACATCCTCTCCAACATTGATTGCTTGTGGACTTTTGGATCGCACCCATTCTGACTGGTGTGAAATTGAACACCAGGAGGTCTACAATCTCCTACCTCTTTCTCTCGGTTTTCATACTTTTCAGTCTTCAGAAGGGACTGCTTAGAACACGAAAGGAAATAAAGTGTTGGACTTAGAACTCAATCATAAATGTGACAGAAAATCTCAGTTGCAGGTTCGATTTCTTTTTCAGGTTTTCCAGCTCTTGGAGTGTTTCAATCAGCAACAACTTTGGCTATTTCCTGCTGAGATGGAGCCTGGAGTTGGAAATAATTCTGAAATCTAAGCTTGGCATCAATATTTTCTCTTATGAAAATATACTTCTATATTTTATATATGATATATATGTATATATAAGTCTATATCTGTCTATTTTTGTCAAAACTGGACAAAAATTTGAAAATTGGTAGATCTTTATTAAAAGCAGAGAGGTGAGTGATATAAAAGAGTCCTCATATTTTACATTCAGCCAAGAAAACATATTTTGAAGTATTTCCGCTTACATATATTCAACAACCGAGTCGACTTTTTAATCATTCTTCATTTGGGTTTTAATTTTTTTCCATTTCTATTAAATCTAACAGGAGTTAAAAGCCATTGCACCTTTTTTATACACACACTCATACACACAGGTGTATATATGTCAAAATATAATTTTATGCAACACTATTTAGGTGGCCAAACTCATTGCTTGCTCCCAAGATCTTAAATAAACTGTTTGGGAAGCCTTACATTACTTAATAATTTTCTGGCTGAACAATTCAGATCCTGTTGCTGAAAAGCTCTCCTTTAATCTCGCTCATCTTCCACAATTCTTTCTGTAATAAGAGGTAGGGCTCATACTTATGGGGACACCTTGAACGCATAAAATCACAACTCTCATTTACTTAGATATATTGTTCAAAGAACGCTGTTGCTCTCCTCACATTGGACACAACTTTATTTTATTTATTTTCAATATAAATATATGTATTTTAATTGGAGTCTAATTGCTTTACAATATTGTACTGGTTTTGCCATACATAAATATGAATCTGCCACAGGTATACATGTGTGCCACCTCCCTCCTCATATCATCCCTCCTGGTTATCCCAGTGCACCAGCCCCAAGCATCCTGTATCATGCATTGAACCTGGACTGCCAGTTTGGTGACCTATGTTATTATACATGTGTCAGTGCCATTCTCCCAAATCATACCAACCTAGCCGTCTCCCAGAGCTCAAAAGACTGTTTTATACATCTGTGTCTTTTTTGCATTCTCACATACATGGTTATCGTTATCATCTTTCTAAATTCCACATATATGTGTTAGTTTATTCTATTGGTGTTTTTCTTTCTGGCTAACTTCATTCTGTATAATAGGCTCCAGTTTCATCCACCCCATTAGAACTGACTGAAATGTATTCCTTTTAATGGCTGAGTAATACTCCATTATGTATATATCCCACAGATTTCTTATCCATTCATCCACTAATGGACATCTAGGTTGCTTCCATGTCCTGGCTATTAGAAACAGTGCTGTGATGAACATCGGGGTACACATGTCTCTTTCAATTCTGGTTTCCTTGGTGTGTATGCACAGCAGTGGGATTGTTGGGTCTTATGGCAGTTCTATTTGAAGGTTGTTTTTTTTTTTTTTTAAAGAATCTAAACAGTGTTCTCCATAGTGGCTGTACTAGTTTGCATTCCCACCAACAGTGTAAGAGGGTTCCTTCTTCTCCACACCTTATCCAGCATTTATTGCTTGTAGACTTTTGGAGCACAACCAATCTGACTGGCATGAAAAGGTACCTCATTGTGGTTTTGATTTTCATTTCTCTGATAATGAGTGATGTTGAGCATCTTTTCATGTGTTTGTTAGCTATCTGTATGTCTTCTTTGAAGAAATGTCTGTTTAGTTCTTTGGCCAATTTTTTCATTGAGTCGTTTATTTTCCTGGAATTGAGCTTCAGGAGTTGCTTGTATATTTTTGACATTAATTCTTTGTCAGTTGCTTCAGTTCAGTTCAGTTCAGTTGTTCAGTCATGTCCGACTCTTTGCGACCCCATGAATTGCAGCACGACAGGCCTCCCTATCCATCTCCAACTCCTGGAGTTCAACAAACTCACGTCCATCGACTTGGTGATGCCAACCACCATCTCATCCTCTCTCGTCCTCTTCTCCTCCTGACCTCAATCCCTCCCAGCATCAGAGTCTTTACCAGTGAGTCAAATCGTCACAGGAGGTGGCCAAAGTACTGGAGTTTCAGCTTTAGCATCATTCCTTCCAAGGAACACCCAGGACTAAACTCCTGTAGGATGGACTGGATGGATCTCTTACATCAAGAGTCTTTTCCAGCACTACAGTTCAAAAGCATCAATTCTTCCATGCTCAGCTTTCTTCACAGTCCTACTCTCACATCCATACATGACTACAGGAAAAACCATAGCCCTGACTAGATGGACCATTGTTGGCAACGTAATGTCTCTGCTTTTGAATATGCTATCAAGGTGGGTCACAACGTTCCTTCCAAGGAGTGTCTTTTAATTTCATGGCTGCAGACACCAACTGCAGTGATTTTGGAGCCCCAAAAAATAAAGTTTGACACTGTTTCCCCATCTATTTCCCATGACATGATGGGACCAGTTGCCATGATTTTCATTTTCTGAATGTTGAGCTTGAAGCCAACTTTTTCACTCTCCTCTTTCACTTTGATCAAGAGTCATTTTAGTTCCTCTTCACTTTCTGCCAGAAGGATGGTATCATCTGCATATCTGAGGTTATTGATATTTCTCTTGGCAATCTTGATTCCACCTTGTGCTTCCTCCAGCCCTGTGTTTCTCATGATGTACTCTGCATATAAGTTAAACAAGCAGGGTGACAATATACAGCCTAGACATACTCCTTTTCCTATTTGGAACCAGTATGTGTTCCATGTACAGTTCTAACTGTTGCTTCCTGACCTGCATATAGGTTTCTCAAGAGTCAGGTCAGGTGGTCTGGTATTCCCATCTCTTTCAGAATTTTCCACAGTTTATTGTGATCCACACACTCAAAGGCTTCCACATAGACAATAAAGCAGAAACAGATGAATTTCTGGAACTCTCTTGCTTTTTCAATGATCCAGCAGATGTTGGCAACTTGATCTCTGGTTCCTCTGCCTTTTGTAAAACCAGCTTGAACATCTGGAAGTTCACAATTCACATATTGCTGAAGCCTGGCTTGGAGAATTTTGAGCATTTCTTTACTAGCATGTGAGATGAGTGCAATTGCATGGTGATGTGAGAATTCTTCGGCATTGCCTTTCTTTGGGATTGGAATGAAAACTGACCTTTTCGAGTCCTTTGGCCACTGCTGAGTTTTCCAAATATGCTGCCATATTGAGTGCAGCACTTTCACAGCATCATTAAAAGGGGCCAATAGCTCTAAATAGACATTTCTTTAAAGAAGACATATGGATGTCTAATAAACATATGAAATATGCTTAACATCATTCATCATTAGATAAATGAAAATTAAAATTGTAATGAGCAGTCATCTCACACTGTTCAGAGTGGCCATCACCAGAAATTCTACAAGCAAGAAATCCTGGAAAGGCTGTGGAGAAAAGTTAACCCTAATACACTGTTGCCCGTAACACAAACTGGTACAACCTGTATTCAGAACAGTTTGGAGATTCCTTGAGAAACTTGGACTAGACCTGTCATATGACCCAGAAACCCCACTTCTTTGCATATACCCAGAGGGAATTAGGATGGAACATAACACATGTACCCCAATGTTTATTGAAATTGCCTTTACAATAGCTATGACATGGAAGTAATCTAGATGCACATCAGCAGATGAATATATAAGGAAGTTGTGGTATATATACAAACGAAATATTACTCAGCTACAGAAAGGCATATATTTGTGTCACTTTTAATGAGGCAGTTCAACCTACAGCCTATTATTCAGAGGGAAAAAAGTTAGAGAGAGGCAAATATTGCTCATTAATGCATATAAATTGGATTTAGGAAGACAGTAACAATAACCCTACCCACGTGGAGGTTAGTAAAGAAGACCCACATATAAATAACAGAATCTTAGACTGGGATGATTTGAGAACATAGCATTGAAACAGGTATATTACCATATATAAAAGAGATGATCAGTGCAAGTTCAGCATATGAAAGATGCACCCAACTCTTGTGCTGTGGAAGAACCCAGAATCATGGGGTAATAAGGAAGGTTTGAGTTGTGTTCAGGATAGGGAGATACATATTTTCATGTGGCTGGTTCATGTTGATCTATATGTCAAAAACCATCACAGTAATACATAGTAATTCTATTCCAATTAAATAAATCATTTTTGTTAGAAGAAATTTTAAAAAAATGTATTTAGAAATAGCATGGACATGATCCAGAATACAACCTCAACAGTTGTTTTATACCTACTCAAGAAAGTGCTGTGATGAACATTGGGGCAGCACTGTTTATAATAGCCAGGACATGGAAGCAACCTAGGTGTCCATCAGCAGATGAATGGATAAGAAAGCTGTGGTACATATACACAATGGAGTATTACTCAGCCATTAGAAAGAATAAATTTCAATCAGTTCTAATGAGGTGGATGAAACTGGAGCCTATTATACAGAGTGAAGTAAGCCAGAAGGAAAAACACCAATACAGTATACTAATGCATATATATGGAATTTAGAAAGATGATAACAATAACCCTGTGTACGAGACAGCAAAAGAGACACTGATGTATAGAAGAGTCTTATGGACTTTGTGGGAGAGGGAGAGGGTGGGAAGATTTGGGAGAATGGCATTGAAACATGTAAAATATCCTGTAAGAAATGAGATGCCAGTCCAGGTTCGATGCACGATACTGGATGTTTGTGGCTAGTGCACTGGGACGACCCAGAGGGATGGTATGGGGAGGGAGGAGGGAGGAGGGTTCAGGATGGGGAACACATGTATACCTGTAGTGGATTCATTTTGATATTTGTCAAAACTAATACAATTATGTAAAGTTTAAAAATAAAATACAATTAAAAAAAAAAGAAAGTGGACTTAGGGCCCTTCCCCCCAGCCCATGACCCGCCTCCGGCCCCCGCCCTCCAAGTCCAACCTCCAATCTGTTTAATAAGAAGGCGCCTGTGTATGGCAGAGCTGGTGTGAGACGAAGAGTCAATCCTTCCCAGCCACCGGGATAATCAAGAGTTTGGCGGGACCTTCAAGCACACACCGAGATAATGAGGAGCCAGATGAAAAGCACAGACTCTGGCGCTGAAATGGATTAATAAGGAACTTAGTGATTTGGCCCGTGACCCTCCAGCACAATGTTCTGCAGGTCCAGTTGGGGATGATATGTTTCATTGGCAAGCCACAATTATGGGACCTAATGACAGCCCTTATCAAGGCGGTGTATTCTTTTTGACAATTCATTTTCCTACAGACTACCCCTTCAAACTACCTAAGGTTGCATTTACAACAAGAATTTATCATCCAAATATTAACAATAATGGCAGCATTTGTCTCGATATTCTAAGATCACAGTGGTCTCCTGCTTTAATTATTTCTAAAGTTCTTTTATCCATTTGTTCACTGCTATGTGATCCAAACCCAGATGACCCCCTAGTGCCAGAGATTGCATGGATGTATAAAACAGACAGAGATAAGTACAACAGAGTATCTCGGGAATGGACTCAGAAGTATGCCATGTGATGCTTAAAGTCAGACTAACCTGCATTATAGCTGGAATAAACTTTAAATTACTGTTTGTTTGTTTGTTTTATTTTCTTATCTGGCTGCTCCCTTATCAGACCTCATCTTTTTTAATTTTATTTTTTGTTTACCTCCCTCCATTCATTCACATGCTCATCTGAGAAGACTTAAGTTCTTCCAGCTTTGGACAATAACTGCTTTTAGAAACTGTAAAGTAGTTACAAGAGAACAGTTGCCCAAGATTCAAAATTAAAAAAAAAAAAATGGAGCATGTGTATTATGTGGCCAATGTCTTCACTCTAACTTGCTTATGAGACTAAAACCATTCCTCACTGCTCTAACATGCTGAAGAATCATCTGAGAGGGAGGGAGATGGATGCTGAGTTGTCACATCAAAGGAAGCAGCATTATTCTAACAGCATCCATTCTTTTTTAAGCCTTCCACTGTTAGAGATTTGAGGTTACATGATATACTTTATGCTCATAACTGATATGGCTGGAGAATTGGTATTGAATTTATAGCATCAGCAGAACAGAAAATGTGATGTATTTTATGCATGTCAATAAAGGAATGACCTGTTCTTGTTCTACAGAGAATGGAAATTGGAAGTCAAACACCCTTTGTATTCCAAAATAGGGTCTCAAAACATTTTGTAATTTTCATTTAAATTGGATTCATTTTGATGTTTGGCAAAACTAATACAATTATGTAAAGTTTAAAAATAAAATAAAATTAAAACCAAAAAAAAAAAATTGTTAGGAGGCTTGGAGCTATTAGTTAATCTATCTTCCAATACACTGTTTAATATAGCACTGAATAAATGATGCAAGTTGTCAATGGATGAGTGACCAACTAATAGCTCTGCTAGTAATTGATTTATTTTTCTTCATTAAAGTTGCATAAACCAAAAAACAAAACAATAAAGAAAGAAAGAAAGTGGACATAGGAGGGGCAGACCATGTGTGCTGGTATAGAGGCTGAAAGTCAAAGAAGATAAGCTTGAGATTGCAACTATGTTTTTGCAGCATGACCTCAGTATCATAGTCTAAGTAGTGGAAGATGCATGTGGCAGAATGCAAGCTTAGTAGATCAGCATGCCTACTCTGGAACAGAGGTGCAGTAGGAGTTAAATGCATGCACTTGAGCGTCGTTTCAGGAGTGACGGTATATGTGTTTCAGAGTGAAGATAAATAGGTGCAGCAAAAGTGCTCTAAAATGTTGGGAAATACTTGTAAGAAGGCAGGTTCAGAGTGGAAGCTCAGTATTTGTGTGACTAATGTTATAGACTTAGACTTAAATTGAAGAAAGTAGAGAAGACCACTAGATGATTCAGTTCAGTTCAGTCGCTTAGTTGTGTCCGACTCTTTGTGACCCCATGAATCGCAGTATGCCAGGCCTTCCTGTCCATCACAAACTCCCGGAGTTCACTCAGACTTATGTCTATCGAGTCAGTGATGCCATTCAGCCATCTCATCATCTGTCGTCCCCTTCTCCTCCTGCCCCCAATCCCTCCCAGCATCAGAGTCTTTTCCAATGAGTCAGCTCTTCACATGAGGTGGCCAAAGTACTGGAGTTTCAGCTTCAGCATCATTCCCTCCAAAGAAATCCCAGGGCTGATCTCACTCAGAATGGATTGGTTGGATCTCCTTGTAGTCCAAGGGATTTTCAAGAGTCTTCTCCAACACCAGAGTTCAAAAGCATCCATTCTTTGGTGCTCAGCCTTCTTCACAGTCCAAATCTCACATCCATACATGACTACTGGAAAAAGCATAGCCTTGACTAGATGGACCTTTGTTGGAAAAGTAATATCTCTGCTTTTGAATATGCTATCAAGTTTGGTCATAACTTTCCTTCCAAGGAGTAAGCATCTTTTAATTTCATGGCTGCAATCACCCTCTGCAGTGATTTTGGAGCCCCCCCCCCCCCCGCCCAAATAAAGTCTGACACTGTTTCCATAGTTTCCCCATCTATTTCCCATGAAGTGATGGGACTGGAGGCCATGATCTTTTTTTTTTTTTTCCTGAATGTTGTGCTTTAAGCCAACTTTTTCACTCTCTACTTATGATTCAGGTATGACCTAAATCAGATTCCTTATGATTATACAGTGGACGTGACAAAAGATTTAAGGGAATAGATTTGATAGAGTGCCTGAAGAACTACAGATGGAGGTTCATGAAATTGTACAGGAGGCAGTGACCAAGAACATCCCCAAGAAAAGTAATGCCAAAAGGCGAAATGGTTGTCTGAGGAGGCCTTACAAATAGTTAAGTAAAGAAGAGAAGCAAAAGGCAAAGGAGAAAAGGGAAGATATACCCATATGACTGCAGATTACCAAAGAATAGCAAGGAGAGATAAAAAAGCCTTCCTCAGTGATCAATGCAAAGAAATAGAGGAAAACAATAGTTGGGAAAGACTAGCGATCTCTTCAAGGAAATTAGCAATACCAAGGGAATATTTCATGCCAAGATGGACACAATAAAGGACAGAAATTGTATGGACCTAAAAGAAGCAGAAGATATTAAGAAGAGGTAGCGAGAATCTATACAGAAAAGATTGAAGAACTATACAGAAAAAATCTTCGTGATCCAGATAATCATGATGATGTGATCACTCACCTAGAGCCAGACATCCTGAAACATGAAGTCAAGTCAGCCTTAGGAAGCATCAATACAAACAAAGCTAGTGGAGATATGGAACCCCAGTTGAGTGATTTCAAATCCTAAAAGATAGTTCTGTGAAAGTGCTGAATTCAATGTGCCAGCAAATTTGGAAAATTCAGCAGTGGCAACAAGACTGGAAAAGGTCAGTTGTTCCAGTATATGTATTTTAGAGCTTGTTCTCTGTAGTGGTGAAATGTGTCCCACAAAGTGTTAGACAGGACTGAAGCAAACTAGTGCAAAATGTTGCAAGATTTTTTTTTGTTTGTTTTGTTTTCACCTGTGGCAGCTTTTCTCCAGTGAGAGTTAATTGTTTTTTTTTTTTTTTTGCTTTTTTCTTTACATTTTATTATTTCTTTTTTCTTTTTTTATTTTTTATTTTTTAAATTTTATTTTATTTTTAAACTTTACATAATTGTATTAGTTTTGACAAATATCAAAATGAATCCACCACAGGTATACATGTGTTCCCCATCCTGAACCCTCCTCCCTCCTCCCTCCCCATACCATCCCTCTGGGTCATCCCAGTGCACTAGCCCCAAGCATCCAGTATCGTGGATCGAACCTGGACTGGCAACTCGTTTCTTACATGATATTTTACATGTTACAATGTCATTCTCCCAAATCTTCCCACCCTCTCCCTCTCCCACAGAGTCCATAAGACTGTTCTATACATCAGTGTGTCTTTTGCTGTCTCGTACACAGGGTTATTGTTACCATCTTTCTAAATTCCATATATATGCATTAGAATACTGTATTTATGTTTTTCCTTCTGGCTTACTTCACTCTGTATAATAGGCTCCAGTTTCATCCACCTCATTAGAACTGATTCAAATGTATTCTTTTTAATGGCTGAGTAATACTCCATTGTGTATATGTACCACAGCTTTCTTATCCATTCATCTGCTGATGGACATCTAGGTTGCTTCCATGTCTTGGCTATTATAAACAGTGCTGCGATGAACATTGGGGTACACGTGTCTCTTTCCCTTCTGGTTTCCTCAGTGTGTATGCCCAGCAGTGGGGTTGCTGGATCATAATTGTTAAAGTGGAGCAGGTGCTTGGCTTTCAAGGACCCTGGTGGTGCCAAGTGTACAGGATTCAGGGACACAGAACTGACTAGACCACAGGAGTTATGACCCTATCAGAGTCTTTTTTTGAGCTTCTTGTAGCTGGCGATCAGAAGGCCTCTTTTGCCAGTCTTTCTCCCTAGTTCCACCCATTGAGGCACTTAGAAGGCTTCGTTGCCTGGAATCCTTCCCTGTTGTTCAATGTGTCAGCACATAGAGATACCTCCCTGGCTGGGGTCCTACTCTGTAGATCAGTGCATCAGGCACTTAAAGAAGCATCGTGAGTAGGGTTCGACTCTAGTTTTGTGCATCAGGCACTTAAAGGAGCACCTGGGTGGTGTCCTGCTCTGTATTTCAGTGTGTTCAGCATTTGATGGGTCAGCCTCACTATTGTAGTAACTGCTGATGCTATCATGTGGAGAGAGAGAGGCTATGGTGATTGCTCCACCCCCATACATGTGACTCAGTAATATTGCCTTGCTTCCTTGGCTGCCTGGCTTTCCTCCACAGGCGTATCCTAGCACAGTTTCCTCCCTCACAGCCCCTCTCTCCATCTCGCCACAGTAAACAGCAGCCTTCGCCCAGGAATCGCTCCAGAATCCCTCAATTCCAGCTCCCAGCCACTGTGCCTTTCAGGGGACACATATCCTTGGCTGGGGTATGTACAGCTGTAGCAAGGACTCACTGATTCTCATTACATCTAGTTATCCACAGATCAGTTGTTTCACTCTCAGCTTTAAATGTTTATTCTATGATTCAGACAAGCCCCCCAATATGGGATTAGACCCCTCCTTCACCCACTCAGGGCTGATTCAGTCCTAATAAGACTCATGATTTTCCCCCCAGTTCTTTCATCCTACTGAGTTTTGCGTGGTTCTATATATTCTTTTCCACTGGTCAGGCACTCCTGTCTGCTTTCAGCTGATGTTTTGATTACTTGTCTGTGTCTGAAGGTGTATGCCTGATGTATCCACAGAGAGATGTATTCCACATCTACCTACAGCTCCACCATTTTGTTCTCTCATCTCAAGATAGTTTTAGAGCACAGAATCCACAGTGGCAGTAGGTGTGCTATAAAATGTGAGTTCAGACATACACCTGAGGGCAAGCTCAGTGATTTTAGCACAGCGATCTAAAGCATTGATTTACTATTGGCCAGACACATGGTTCAAATATTACGAAAATTATTTATGGTGTGCCAATTCTAGAGCACAAGATCAGTCGTTGTGTAACATTTGCTGTAGAATGCAAGTTCAGTTGTGGAAAGAGGTATGCTCCACAATGCAACTGAGACGTTTTAGTCATCTTGTGGTAGAGTACATGCTCAGTAATGGTAGGAACTGTGCTCTAGTATTCATTCAGTAGTGGCTGGAAGCATGTTGCCATTGCCAATGGGATAGCTTCAGACAGCCTGTTCTAAAATGCAAGCACACTAATGGCAGAATGTATGCTCCAGATTGCAAGCTAAGTAGTTTCAGTACTTCTATGCTAGAGCTCAGACACAGTAGTGATGTATGCAGGCTGCAAACTGCCATCCTACTATTTGTGTCATGTCCGCTCTAGAATACAGTCTTAGTACTGGTGGGGAGAATCCTCAAAAGTACAATCTCAGGAGACAAAGAACAAGTTCTCTAAAGCAAAGATTCAGTATTCGAACCATACTTGCTCTAGATCATGGTTCTGTATTACCAGGGGTGTGTCTAAAGTGTGCTTCAATGTTGAGATGCATGCTGAAGAGCTAAGTTCAGCAGATGAAGCATGCCTGCATTACATGTGCTTCAGAGTGTTGTCTCAGGAGTTGCAGTACACTTGCTTAAGAGTGCACACTCAGTAAGTGAGGGACATATTCTCTTGAACGCTGGGTTTTTATTTTTGGATGCATATCCAGAGATCAAACTGAGAAAATGTGATATGCCTGTTCTGCCACACAAGCTCAATAGTGGGAAGATAAGTCCTCAACAGTGCAAGCATATGTGTGTTGTGACACATGATCAATTGAGGCAGGAAATATGAAGTATACACCAAGTCTCTAGTTGTGGAAGATCATCCATAGATGTAGCTGTGGAACACAGGTACACTACTCACAACTTATACAGTCTAGAGTGCTGGATGGCTAGCAGCATAATGGCTGGTATAAAATGCCACTGGAGTGATGGTTGCACACACCTTCTAGAGCAATACTTCAGGGAAGTGACTTTAATGCTTCAGAATTCAAAGTCACTAGTGGTGACACAGTTGATCTAGAATGACGGGTCACTCGTGGGTAGGATATGTGTTTTATAATGCAACCTCCACTTTCCTGGAATAGGTCCTCCAGAGTGCAAATTCAGTAGCTGGGACACATGCTCTAGAGTACAGGAAGAAGAGTTTGGGGAAATATGCAACAGCGGGCAAGCCAAGTCATTGGCAAATTTCAGCTGCAGAGTGTGGGATCACTACTTTAAGCTCACAGGCCATGGGGCAAGATTAGTAGTAGTGGAACTCATGGTCTATAAGGCAGGCTCAGAAGTGATTAAATAGTGTAACAGGGTGCAAAATCAGTAGCTGAACCGCTTACAAGTGGCAAGACACATGCTTCAGAGTGCAAAATTAGTATTGGCCACACACATGCTCTAGGCCACATGCTCACTAGCTGTGCCATGCCTGCTTAGTGTAAGGACTCAGAAGTCACAGGTGTGCTATAGTACTAGGATTGATACTGCCGGGATGCATGATTCAGTGTGCAGGTGTGTAGCTCAGGCATTCTTACTCTACAGCATAGTCTCTGTAATGTCAGAACATTGGCTCTTGAAGGCACACACAGTCATGATGGGAGATATGTTCCTGAGTAAACCGCAGTAGTGCAAAACCCATGATAAAATGTGTGCACTCTGTAGTCATGAGAGCTGTACTCCCAATTGCAAGTTCAGTTACTGTGGAATGTGTGAAACTAGAGCATGTTCTCTGCAGAGCCCGGATGCCTGCCCTTGAACTCATGCTCAGTAGAGGTGTACCATGTCCTCCAGTGTTCAAACTCACTATGTCCATAGGAGTGCTGGCTCAGGTGTGTCCAGAAATAAACAAACATCAGAGTGCAAGTTCAGTAATTGTTTAGGCACACCTGAACTACAGCGCAGGTTGAGTAGTGGCCTGACTTACCTATAAAGCAACAAGCTAATTATTGTGATTTTTATTGTTTAGAGTGAAAATTCAGCAGGCAACGAACTCTTGTTCTGGAAGGCAATTTCAGTAGTGCAGGGATGCAGAATCCAGAGTGTAATATACCAAAAGTGTATGTGTACTTCCAACAGGCATGTTTTAGGGACAGGCTCAGTAGTGGCAGGCCATATTCTCAATAACCCGGGTTCAGGAGTGATGGGATGTATGCTCTACTGTGCAGTCTCAGTGACAGCAAGGCACTTGTTCTAAATTTTGTCAATAATCTCAATAGTGGCAGAAAGGGTGATCCAGATTAGAAACTAAGTAGTTCTAGCGTGCGTCCTCTGATGGTGGTCTCAGTATTGACAAGCGCATATTCCAGAATGCAAAAGTCTTGTTTGTAGCATGTGTGCTTTGAAATCGGAGAAGGAAATCGCAACCCAGTCCAATATTCTTGCCTGGAGAATTCCATGGACAGAGGAACCTGCTGGGCTGCTCTCCATAGGTTCGCACGGAGTCGGACAAGACTAAAGCGACTTAGCATGCATACATGCGTTGGAGAAGGAAGTGGCAACCCCCTCCAGTATTCTCGTCTGGAGAATCCCAGGGATACGGAAGCCTGGTGGGCTGCTGTCTATGTGGTCACACAGAGTCGGACACTACTGAAGTGACTTGGCGGCAGCAGCAGCAGTGGTTTGAAATCAGGGGTCAGTAGTTGTGAAAAGCTTCTTGCATTTTCAGTTGTTACAGCATCCCAGGTCCAGAGTGCAGGCACACTTGGTTGTGATACTTATGCTCTAGAGTTGTAATGTATGTTCCAGAGTGCAAGCTAATTAGTATACCTGTTCTAATTCAATTCTCAGTAAAAGCAGAATGCAAAGTCCTGATTTCAACCTCAGTAGTTGCTGCATGCATAATCAGAAGTAGTGCTCATACACTCATGAGTGCCAGATCATGAGCTGCAGCATAATTGTCACAGAGTGGGGCACAAGTAGTTGCTGGATGCATACTACAGAGGGTGAGCTCAGTAGCTTCGTTACATGCATGTTTCACACTGTGAGCTCAATAGTACTCGATGGTACTACATTGAGAGTATTCCTACTTTAGAGTACTTGCTTAACAGGGGCAGAATGCATACCTTTGAATATAAACTCGGTAGACTCGTCCTAAGGTGGCAGTGACATATGAGAAGGAGTTCAATTTTTCCCCAGTAAATACCTCAACGGATTGTCAGGATTTGGAGTAACTTTCACTAAACCGTTTCTATATGCTGGCAGAGGACACCAGAAAGGCCAATCAATTTGCTCATAATGAGGGAGGAGAAGAGATAAACAAGAAAAGAGAGACAAAGGATTTAGGGATGGAGACTGATTCTAGAACCAGATACGCAACAATGGACTGGTTCTGAATTGTAACCCTGCTCATTTAAATTAGATGAAGAGCACATCATGTGAAATGCCAGACTGGATGAAGCACAAGCTGGAATCAAAATTGCTGGGAGAAATAGCAATAACCTGAGATACATAGATGACAAAACCCATATAGCAGAAAGTGAAGAGGGACTAAAGAGCCTCTTGATGAAAGTGAAACAGGAGAGTGCAAAAGCCAGCTTAAAACTCAACATTCAAAAACGAAGATCATGGCTTCTGGCCCCATGATTGAGAGATTTCACTTTCACTTTTCACTTTCCTGCATTGGAGACGGAAATGGCAGCCTACTCCAGTGTTCTTGCCTGGAGAACCCAAGGGGCAGGGGAGCCTGGTGGGCTGACGTCTATGGGGTCACACAGAGTCGGACACGACTGAAGTGACTTAGCAACAGTAGCAGCCGCAGATGGGGAAACAATGGAAAGGCTGAGAGACTTTATTGTCTTGGCTTCAAAATCACTGTAGATGGTGGCTGCAGCATAAAATTAAAAGATACTTGCTTCTTGGAAGAAAAGCTATGACCAACCTAGGCAGGATATTTAAAAACAGAGATATTACTTTGCCAACAAAAGTCTTTCTAGTCCAAGCTATAATTTGTCCAGTAGTCATATATGGATGTGAGAGTTGGACTATACAGAAAGCTGAGCCCTGAAAAATTGATGCTTTTGAAGTGTGGTGTTGGAGAAGACTCTTGAGAGTCCCTTGGACAGCAGGGAATAAAATTAGTCAGTAAGACATTCAGTCCTGAATATTTATTGGAAGCATTGATGCTAAAGCTGAATTTGGCCACCTGATGCAAATAACTGACTCTTGCAAATGACCCCAGTGTTGAGAAAGATTGAAGGCAGGAGGAGAAGCAGAAGACAGGATGAGATTGAGTCCATCACTAACTCAATGGAGATGAGTTTGAGCAAGCTATGGAAGTTCGTGATGAACAGAGGAGTCTGGTGTGTCACAGTCCTTGGGGTTACAAATAGTTGGACATGACTGAGAAACTGAACTGAACTTGTGTTGGGGAGAGAGAGTCAATTCCTATGCAGATTGATAAGAAGTCTGGCCTACCCAAAGAAGAGAAAAATATCTGGATTCTTGAGGAGGAGATAGGGTTCTGGAATTCTCAAGGAGGAGAATTGCTTGCTTGTTTGTTTTTCTCTATATTCATTAGTCTTAGTCACATAAAATGTTTTGTTTTGTTTTTTTCTTTAAACCTTGAAATGATGATTACACAGCAAACAATTCAGTTTAAACTCTGTAATTAGAATTATATAGCAACAGTGTATCATGCTTGAGGACAGTTTCTCCTCCCTGAAAACCTTCTGACAAATGCTTATATTTTAGAAGCTATATTATGGGAGTGGGTCTGGTAGGATCTTTCTATTGTTAACTTCTAATCCTGTTATCCTAAAATATAAATTGTGGGAGTAGGTCTGGTAAAATTTTCACAAATTTCAGACATGCTTTTGATGTATTATAATAACTAAATTAAAATGTATGTAACTCCCTGGCTAACACTAGCAAGGGGGGCATTCTCTGGCCCCCTTCTGATGTCCATGTCAGAAGCTTTCTCTGTTCCTTTTCTTACTTTAATAAAACTCTGATATACAAGAACTCTTGAGTGATCAAGCCTGGTCCTTAGTCCTGAAGTTAAATCTTCTTCTCAGAGATCATGAATCCAGCACTATCCGTCTTAAGCTTTTAGAGAAGGAGAAGTTTCCATACCACAGGAAACCCTCTCAGAGGTTGATTCAGTGGGCCTCTTTGGAATCTCAGAGGGTGGTATAGCCACCCCACACCACCCCAAATCCAGCACTATCCACCTTAAGCTTTTAGAGAAGGAAAAGTTTCCATACCACAGGAAACCCTCTCAGAGGTTGATTCAGTGGGCCTCTTTGGAATCTCAGAGGGTGGTATAACCACCCCACACCACCATCTCAGAATTCAAGCCAAAAAAGCAATTATTAGTGGGGAATTGCCTCACAGTCTCGTGTCCACCCACAGTGAGTGGGGGCTTTGTACAGGGGCGCCCTCTGCATGTTCAGTCCTTAGAATAAAGATGGGGTTTGAATGCTCTACAGACACTCTGAGAGAACTAATGTGATGTAGCAGGCGGAAGCACATAATGCCAGAGAGAGAAAAATAAACAAAGAAAAGGAATGTTCCCACGGGAAGGCTCTAAGAGCACACTGCAACCCCTGACCTGCTTACAGAACAGACGATGCCCTAGTATTTACTGAAGGAGAGCACGCTAGCTTTCCTTATGGACCTCCCAGGAGGCAAAGATTCAGAATGTTGACAACCAGAGGCAGAAGGCCATAACCTTTTAGGCCCAGGAGACTGCATCTCCTGCCAAGCTGTGAGCAGACTCTATTCATGAGCAGCCACTAACCATGACTTCCTGAGATCTGGGACAGTTTATGGCTGCCAAGAGTGTCATAACCTGAGAGCAACTCCTCTGAGGAGATGCACAGCTCACCATGCATGGACTGTATCCTTGTGGAGTATCTGAGAACCTGACCAGAATGAACCTGAGCAGTGCACGAAAAACATGGTCCACCAGGAACTATGACATCACAGCTATCCTGAAAACCTGAGTGGCTCTCTGGAAGAGTGTACTCTGGAACATCCTGGAACCTGAGTAGCTTGGACATGGAAAGTGCATTAGATAAAGGGCCCACCCGGGACTATGCTCTGGCAGAACACCAGGCCACTTTGGCCTGGGAATAGCAGGAGATGCATGGCTCAACTGGGACTGGGCATTCATAGAACACCCAGAAATATGAGCAGCTTGGGCCTTGGAAGTGCAGGAGACAAAGAACCCACCTGGGACTGTGTCCCAAACAGAGAACTGGGGAGTCTGGACTGCTTGGGCCTGGGAAGAGCAAGAGATACATGGTTCAACTGGGGCTGGGCCTTCATACAACACCTGGGAATCTGAGCAGCTTGGACCTGGGAAGTGCAGGAGACACACGGCCAACCTGGGACTTCACGCCTAGCACAGGATGGACCCTAGGTAGCTTGGGCCTGGGAAGTGTGTGAGATCCATGGCCCTTCTGTAACTGTGCCCTCAAGGGACACCCAGGAGCTTGAGTGGCTGGATCTGAGAAGTGTACATCACCTTGGACTTTGGCAGACCCTGTGCTGTCCATTCACAACAAAGGCTACCCACAAATCCCAGTGGTATTTGTTTGCAGTGTTCCTGCCTCTCCACAGCAAAACAGAGCAAATGACCCTGAATAAGGGTCTATTGTCACCTCTTCCTATCAGGGCTCAGATTAGACATTGAAGAGACTTGCAAGCAGAGGAGGCCAGCCTAAGTAAAGATAAGACAGGGGAACCACTCAAGAAGTGGCGGGTGCAAAAGATTAAAATTAAGCAGTAAAATTGCATTTAAGGACAATTGTGGACTTTGAGGAAAAGTGCAAGCTAGAACAAGGGATAACCTGACACTGAACTGACACCAGAATATTTTTTCTAATTTTTGTGTTCAATTATGTTTCAGTTTATTTTATATTGTACATTTGGGAGTTCAAATTCTAGTCTAGGTTTTTTTAATTTTTGCTTTCTGGAATTTGTTATGCATTTTGTAGTATTAAGAGTCTATTTTTTAATATCCATTTTCACTCAGGGATTTGATTACAGGCTTAATTGCTCTCTTTCCTTTTGACTTTCTTTTCTCCTCCTGATCACCTCTATCTAGCTCTTCCCTCTTCTTTTCTATACATAATGCTGTGGATCTCTTTGACTGTCCAGGATGTGGAGTTATTTCACCACTAACATGGGGTTTTGTCTTCTGTGCAATGTTGAAAGTGTAGTCTTGAGGTTACTGCAAGAGGGGGACCAAAAACCAGAGGCAGGTAGCTCAGCTCCAGAACTTTGGATCATCATAGAACCCATGGCCCCAGGGAAGAGTGATAGACAAGATCCCATCCAAAAGGATACATGCCTACACTGAAAGCAAGCTCCATTCAAGAGCAGCAAGCTCCAGTGCAAGACAACCCATGCTAATCTTCCAGCAAAACAAGAACACACTCAAGAAAATTACAAGGCACTCTTCTAAATTCAGTCACTCAGTTGTGTCTGACTCTTTGCAACCCCATGGACTGCAGCACACCAGGCCTCCCTGTCAATCACCAACTCCCAAAGCTTACTCAACTCATGTCCACTGAATCAGTGATGCCACCCAACCATCTCATCCTCTGTCATACCTTTCTCCTCTGGACCTCAATCTCTCCCAGCATCAGGGTCATTTTAAATGAGTCAACTCTTTGTATCTGGTGGCCAAATTATTGGAGTTTCAGCTTCAGCATCAGTTCTTCCAATGAATATTCAGGACTGATCTCCTTTAGGATGGACTTGTCGGATCTCCTTGAAGTACAAGGGCCTCTCAAGAGACTTCTCCAACAATACAGTTCAAAAGCATCAATTCTTTGATGCTCAACTTTTTTTTTTTCAAATTTTATTTTATTTTTAAACTTTACATAATTGTATTAGTTTTGTCAAATATCAAAATGAATCCACCAGTGGTATACATGTGTTCCCCATCCTGAACCCTCCTCCCTCCTCCCTCCCCATTCCATCCCTCTGGGTCGTCCCAGTGCACTAGCTCCAAGCATCCAGTATAGTGCATCGAACATGGACTGGCATCTCGTTTCATAAATGATAGTCCAACTCTCACATCCATACATGACTACTAGAAAACCCATACCTTTGACTAGACAGACCTTTGTCGGCAAGATAATGTCTCTGTTTTTTAGTATGCTGTCTAGGTTGGTCATAACTTTCCTTCCCAGAAGTAAGCATCTTTGAATTTCATGGCTTCAATCACCATCTGCAGTGATTCTGGAGCCCTTCAAAAGAAAGTCAAACATTGATTGCCCTTCAATTTGCCATAAAGTGGTGGGATCGGATGCCATGATCTTAGTTTTCAGCTTTAAGCCAACGTTTCACTCTCCTCTTTTGATTTCATTAAATGACTCTTTAGTTCTTCCCTTTCTGCCATAAGGGTGGTGTCATCTGCATATCTGAGGTTATTTCTCCTGGAAAACTTGATTCCAGCTTGTGCTTCATCCAGCACAGTGTTTCTCATGAGGTACTCTGCATAGAAGTTAAATAAGCAGAGTGACAATATACAACTTTGACATATTCCTTATCCTATGTGAAGCTAGTCATTCCATGTCCCGTTCAAACTGCTGTTTTCTAGCCTGCATAGAGTCTTCTCAAGAGGCAGGTCAGCTGCTCTGGTATTCCCATCTCTTTCAGAATTTCCCAACGTTTATTGTAATCCACACAGTCAAAGTCTTTGGAATAGTCAATAAAGCAAAAGTAGATCTTTTTCTGGAACTCCCTTGCTTGATTGATGATCCAGTGGATGTTGGCCATTTGATCTCTGTTTCCTCTGACTTTTCGAAAACCAGCTTGAACATCTTGAAGTTTACGGTTCATGCATTGCTGAAGCATGGCTTGGAGAATTTTTAGCATTACTTTACTAGCATGTGAGATGAATGCAATTGTGCAGTAGTTTGAGCATTCTTTGGCATTGCCTTACTTTGGGATTGGAATGAAAACTAACCTGTTAAAGTCCCGAGCCACTGCTGAGTTTTTCAAATTTGCTGACATATTGAGTGCAGCACTTCCATAGCATAATCTTTTAGGATTTTAAATAGCTCAACTGCAATTCTATCACTTCCACTAACTTTGTTCATAGTGATGCTTCTTAAGGCCCACTTGACTTCACATTCCAAGATGTCTGGACCTAGGTGAGAGATCAGATCATCATGATTATTTGGATTGTGAAGATCTTTTATGGACAGTTCTTCTGTGTAATCTTTGCCAACTCTTCTTAATATCTGCTGCTTCTGTTGTGTCCATACCATTTCTGTCCTTATTGTGCCTATGTTTGCATGAAATATTCCCTTGGAACCTCAAATTTTCTTGACGTGATCTCTAGTCTTTCCCATGCTATTACTTTCCTCTATTTCTTTGCACTGATCACTAAGGAAGGCTTTCTTATCTCTCCTTGCTATTCTTTGCAACTCTGTATTCAAATGGCTATATCTTTCCTTCTCTCCTTTGCCTTTCCCTTCTCTTCATTTCACAGCTATTTGTAAGGCTTTCTCAGGCACCCATTTTGAGTTTTTGCATTTCTTTTTCTTGGGGATGATCTTGATACCTGTCTCCATCCATGGTTCATCAGGCACTCTATCAGACCTAGTCCCTTAAATTTATTTCTCACTTCCACTGTATAATAATAAGGGATTTGATATAGGTAATTCCTGAATGGTCTAATGGTTTTCCTTACTTTTTTCAATTTAAGTCAATATGTGGAAATAAGGATTTCCTGATCTGAGCCACAGTTAGCTCCTGGTCTTGTTTAATGCTCTCTAGGAGGAGTAAGCATCTTTTAATTTCATGGCTGTAGTCACTATCTGCAGTGATTTTGCAGCCTCCCACCTCCCCAAAATAAAGTCTGCCACCATTTCCTCTGTTTGTGCATATATTTTCCATGAAGTGATGGGGCAGGACGTCATGATTTCAGATTTCCTAATGTAGAGCTTTAAGCCTACTTCTTCACTTTCCTCTTTTATTTTCATCAAGAGATTGTTCAGTTTCTCTTCACTTTCTGCCATAAGGGTGGTTTCATCTGCATATCTGAAGTTATTGACATTTCTCCTGGCAATCTTGATTCCAGTTTTTGTTTCTTCCAGCCCAGCATTTCTCTGCATAGAAGGTAAATAAGCAGTGTGACAATATGTAGCCTTGAGGTACTCCTTTTCCTATTTGGAACCGGTCTGTTATTCAATGTCCAGTCCTAACTGTTGCTTCCTGACCTGCATACAGGCTTCTCAAGAGGCAGGTCTGGTGGTCTGGTATTCCCATCTCTTTCAGAATTTTCCAGTTCATTTTGATCCACACAGTCAAAGGCTTTTGCAGAAGTAGATGTTTTCCTGGAACTTGCTTTTTTTTTTCAAAGATCCAGCAGATGTTGGGAATTTGATCTCTGGTTCCTCTGTATTTTCTAAAACAAGCTTGAACATCTGGAAGTTAACACTTGATGTATTGCTGAAGCGTGGCTTGGAGAATTTTGAGCATTACTTTGCTAGCATGTGAGATGACTGCAACTGTAGGGCAGTTTGAGCATTCTTTGGCATTCCCTTTCTTTGAGATTGGAATGAAAACTGACCTTTTCCAGTCCCGAGCCACTGCTGAGATTTTCAAATTTCCTGGCATAGTGAGTGCATCACTTCCACAGCATCATCTTCTAGGATTTGAAATAGCTCAACTGGAATCAAAGCCATAATAGAACCCCCTAATTCTCTCATGAACACTGCATTGCCTCTCAGAAAAAAATGAGATCCACAGCCATCTTCTATAACAACAACAAAATAATTCCTTCAACTAGAAAACCTTCACAATCCACTGGTCCCACCACATTCACTGGGAGGAGTCTAACCAATTAACAGCAATGATGACCCTCCCGTTTGCAGAAAATAGACCTCAAAGACAGCCATCTAAACAACATGAAAAGACAGAGACATATCCAGCAGGTGAAGGAACACAATAAAAATCAACAAATCAATGAAAGAGGAGGAGATAAGAAGTCTACAGGAAAAACAATTCAGCATAATAATAGTCAAAGTCTTGGAAATAAATGGAGCTACAGATAAATAGACTTTAGACATGTATTGAGAAGATCAAAGGGGTGTTTTAAAAGGACCTAGAAGAAGTAATGAATAGTCAATCAATAATGAACAATGCAATAACTGAGATAGAAATCACTCTGTACAACAAAAACAGTAGAGTAACTGAAGCAGAAGAAGGACTAAGTGAGCTGGAAGATAGAATGTTGAAAATAAGTGAAGCAGAACAGGAAAAAAAAAATAGAGAAATGAAGACAGCCTCAGAGACTTCTGGGACAATGTTAAATGCCCCACATTTAAATCATAGGTTTCTTGGAGAAAGAAGACAAAAGGAAAGGGCATGAGAAAATATTTGAGGAGAAAATAGCTAAAAACTTCCCTGAAATAGGAAAGGGAATAGACATCTAAGATGAAAAACCCCAGAGTGTTCCACAGGGATAAATCCAAGACAAAACATATCAAAATACACATTAATCAAAACAAAAACAAACAAATAAATATACACAATGAACAAATATTCAAGGAAACAAAGGAATAACAACAAATAACATAGACGGGAATCCCCATAAGCATAACAGCTGATCTTACCCTAGAAACTCTTCAGCTTAGAAAGGAATGGCAAGATATACTTAAAGTGATGAAAGGCAAAAACCTACAGCCAAGATTACTCTATTCAACAAGGATAGCATTCTAATTCAAAAGAGGAGTCAAAAGCTTAACAGACAAACAAAAGCAATTAGAATTCAGAACCACCAAACCAGCACTTCAGGAAATGCTGAAGGATCTTATCTAGATTGGAAACAGAAAAGCTTTACAAAATAAATCCACAAAAATATATAGTAAATGGTAACAAGATCATACTTAGCAACAACTACCTTAAACATAAATGGGCTAAAAGCTCCAATGAAAATACAAAGACTGGCTGAATGAATATAAGAATATACTGCCTGCAAGAAAACCACCTCATAATTAGGGACACGTACAGAGTGAAAGTGATGACCAGGAAAAAGCTATTTTGTGAAAATGGAGAGCAAAAGAAAGTGGGAGAAGCAATACTCATATCAGATAAATGGGCTTTAATCAAAGACCACTATAGGAGACAAAGAAGGTTGCATTACCTAATAATCAAGGTATCAATCCAAGAAGAAGCTATATGCACCCCATGTAGGAGCACCTCAATACAAGAGACAAATGCCAACAACTATTAGAGCAGAAATAGACACTAACCAATAGTATTGGGTGATTTTAATACTTCACTCATCACATGGACAGATCATCCAGACAGAAAATCAATAAGGAAAACTCATGTTTTAGATGATACATTAGACCAGTTTGACCTAATTGATATCTACAGGGCATCCCACCCCAAAAGAACAGATTTCACTATTTTCTCCTTATTCTCAAGTGCAAATGGAACATTATCTTAAGACAGATCACATCCAAGGTCACGTCTAACCTTGGTAAACTTCAAAAAATTATAATATTTTCAAGCATATTTTCTGATCACAATGTTGTTAGATCAGATATCAACTACAGGAGAAAAACATAGAGGAAACACAAATAATTTGGAGGCTAAACAGCTGCTGCTGCTAAGTCACTTCAGTCGTGCCTGATTCCGTGCGACCCCATAGACGGCAGCCGACCAGGCTTCCCCGTCCCTGGGATTCTCCAGGCAAGAACACTGGAGTGGGTTGCCATTTCCTTCTCCAATGCATGAAAGTGAGAAGTGAAAGTGAAGTCGCTCAGTCGTGTCCGACTCTTAGCGATGCCATGGACTGCAGCCTTCCAGGCTCCTCCGTCCATGGGATTTTCCAGGCAAGAGTACTGGAGTGGGGTGTCATTGCCTCCTCCAAAACAGAAGAAAATTCAAATTTGAATTCAATAAAATTCAGAGATTTTTATGAAAACAAACAAACAAAAAAAACTCTGCCAAAGTAGTCATAGATGGAACATACCTCAACATAATGAAAGCCTGATATGACAAAATCACTTCAAACATTATTATCAATAATGAAAAACTTGAAACATTTCCTTTAAAATCAGCATTAAGACAAGGGTGCCCATACTCATCACTACTAGTTTTGGAAATTCTAGCCACACTTTTCAAAGACGAAAAAGATATAAAAAGAATCCTGATTGGAAAAGAAGAGGTAAAACTCTCTATATTTGCACATGATATTATCCTTTACACAGAAAACCCAAGAGATGCCACCAGAAAATTACTGGAGTTAATCAATGAATAGAGTAAATGTGCAGGGTATAAAATTAATACACAGAAACCCTTATATTCCTATACACTAACAATGAAAATTCAGAAAGAGAAATTAAGGAATAATCCTGTTCATCATTGCAATGAAAGGAATAAAATAACTAGAAATAAATTTGCATAAAAAGACAAAGGGCTTCCCTGATAGCTCAATTGATAAAGAAGCTACCTTCAATGTAGGAGACTCCTGTTCAATTCCTGGGTCAGGAAGATCCCCTGAAGAAGGGATAGGCTACCCACTGTAGTATTCTTGGGCTTCCCTTGTGGCCTAGCACGTGAAGAATCCTCCTGCAATGTGTGAGACCTGCACACAATGTGTTTGAGCCTTGGGTTGAGAAGATCCTCTGGAGAAGGGAAAGGCTATCTATTCCAGTATTCTGGCCTGAAGAATTACAAATTCCATACACTGTATGATCCATGGGATTGCAAAAAGTCAGACATGACTAAGCAACTTTCACTTACCCAGAGAGATACAAAATAAGCATTGATGAAAGAAAGCAAAACACATATAGATGGAGAAACATACCATGTTCTTAGATTGGATTAATTGATATAGTTAAAATGAGTATACCACCCAAAACAATCAATAGATTCAATGCAATACCTACAGTATTTTTCATAAAACTAGAACAAATTATTTTATGATTTGCATGGAAACACATAAGACTTTGAAGAGACAAAGCAATTTTGAGAAAGAAGAATGGAACTAGAAGAGTCAAACTTTCTGATAAGACTACACCACAAAGATATCAAGAGAGTATGAAACTTGCACAAACATAGAAATACAGACCAATGGAACAAAATATAAAGTCCAAAGATAAATTCATGCACCCATTATCTTTGACAATGGAGGCAAAAATATGCAACCGAAAAATATATTTTCTTCAAAAAGTGTTACTGGGAAAACTGGACAGCTATGTGTAGAAACTAGAACAGTATCTAACATCATGTTCAAAATAAACTCAAAATGGATTACAGATGTAAATGTAAGACCAGAAAATATAAAACCCTTAGAGTAAAACATAGGTATAACCACTCTAAAATAAGACACAGCAAGATCCTCTATGACCCATTGCCTAGAGTAAAGGAAATAAAAACAAAATTTAAAAAAAGCAACCTAATTAAGCTCTATAGCTTGTGTACAACGAGGAAACTATAATTAAGGTGAATATGTAGCCTTCAGTTTTATGTGATTGTGGTTTCAGTGTATCTGTCCTCTGATGCCCTCTTGCAACACCTACCATCTTTTTTGGGTTTCTCTTACCTTTGTCATGGGGTATCTCTTCACGGCTGCTCCAGCAAAGCGCAGCCATTGCTCCTTACCTTGGATGAGGGGTATCTCCTCACGGCACCTATCCTGAAATTGAACATGGAATAGCTCCTCTAGGCCCTCCTGAGCCCACGCAGCCACCACTCCTTGGGCCTGGGGTTACTCATCTGAGCTGCTGCCCCAGCTTTGGGTATGGGGTAGCTGCTCTTGGCTGCTCTTGTGCTGTCGCAGCCTTGCACTGTCCGCCACAGCCCCTGACCTCTGACACGGTTTAGCTCCTCCCTGCTGTGCCCCTGACCTTTGACACGGGTAAGCTTCTCTTGGCTACAGCCCCTGACCTCGGACGTGGGGTAGCTCCTCCCAGCCATCGCCCCTGACCTCAGACGTGGGGTAGCTCCTATGGGCTGCTCCAGCGCTGTTGTAGCCTTGCTCTCTCAGCTGTTGGCCCTGACCTCGGACATGGGGTAGCTCCTCTGGGCTGCTCCTGCGCTGTTGCAGCCTTGGAATCTTGGCCACCGTCCCTGACCTTGGACATGGGGTAGCTCCTCCCTGCCACCGCCCCTGACCTCAGACGTGGGGTAGCTCCTCTCAGCTATCCCTGCACCTTCGCAACCTGGCACTCTTGGCTGCTGTCCCTGACCTCGGACGTGGGGTACCCTCTCCGCCATGCTCTGTGCGCCATTGCAACTGCCGGTGCTCTGTGCCATGCCCATGGGGCCGCCCAAGATGGACGGGTCATGGTGGAGAGGTTTGACAGAATGTGGTCCACTGGAAAAGGGAAAGGCAAACCACTTCAGTATTCTTTCTTTGAGAAACCCACGAACAGTATGAAAAGGCAAACTGATAGGATAATGAAAGAGAAACTCCCCAGGTCAGTAGGGGCCCAATATGCTACTGGAGAGATCAGTGGATTACTAACTCTAGAAAGAATGAAGGGATGGAGCCAAAGCAAAAAAAAAAAAAAATACCCAGTTGTGGATGTGACTGGTGATAGAAGCAAGATACAATGCTGTAAAGAGCAATATTGTATAGGAACCTGGAATGTCAGGTCCATGAATCAAGGCAAATTGGAAGCGGTCAAACAAGAGATGGCAAGAGTGAACATCAACATTCTAGGAATCAGCGAACTAAAATGGATTGGAATGGGTGAATTTAACTCAGATGACCACTATATCTACTACTGTGGGCAGGAATCCTTTAGAGGAAATGGAGTAGCTATCATGGTCAACAAAAGAGCCAAAAATGCAGTACTTGGATGCAATCTCAAAAACGACAGACTGTTCTCTGTTCATTTCCAAGACTAACCATTCAATATCACAGTAATCCAAGTCTAGGCCCCAATCAGTAATGCTGAAGAAGCTGAGGTTGAACGGTTCTATGAAGACCTATGAGACCTTTTAGAACTAATAATCAAAAAAGATGTCCTTTTCGTTATAGGGGACTGGAATGCAAAAGTTGGAAGTCAAGAAACACCTGGAGGAATAGGCAAATTTGGCCTTGGAATACAGAATGAAGCAGGGCAAAGACTAATAGAGTTTTGCCAAGAAAATGCACTGGTCATAGCAAACACCTTCTTCCGTCAACACAAGAGAAGACTCTACACATGGACACCACCAAATGTTCAACACCGAAATCAGATTGATATTCTTTGTAGCCAAAGATGGAGAAGCTCTATACTGTCAACAAAAACAAGACCAGGAGCTGACTGTGGCTCAGATCATGAACTGCTTATTACCAAATTCAGACTTAAATTGAAGAAAGTAGGGAAAACCACTAGTTCATTCAGGTATGACCTATATCAAAATTACTTATGATTATACAGTGGAAGTGAGAAATAGATTTAATGGAGTAGATCTGATAGATAGAGTGCCTGAAGAACTATGGACAGAGGTTCGTGACATTGTACAGAAGACAGGGATCAAGACCATCCCCATAGAAAAGAACTGCAGAAAAGCAAAATGAGTGTCTGAGTAGGCCTTACAAATAGCTGTGAAAAGAAGAGAAGCAAAAAGCAGAGGAGAAAAGGAAAGATAGAAACATCTGAATGCAGAGTTCCAAAGAATAGCAAGAAGAGATAAGAAAGCTTTCCTCAGCGATCAATGCAAATAAATAAGGAAAACAAGAGAATGGGAAAGACTAGAGATCTCTTCAAGAAAATTAGAGATACCAAGGGCACATTTCATGCAAAGATGGGCTCGATAAAGGACAGAAATATTATGGACCTAACAAAAACAGTAGATATTAAGAAAAGGTGGCAGGAATACACAGAAGAACTGTAGAAAAAAAAAAAAAAGCTTCTGCACAACAAAGGAAACTATAAGCAAGGTGAAAAGACAACCTTCAGAATGGGAAAAATAATAGCAAATGAAGCAACTGAAAAACAACTAATATCAAAAATATAGAAGCAATTCCTATAGCACAATTTCAGAAAAATAAATGACCTAATCAAATAATGGGCCAAAGAACTAAATAGACATTTCTCCAAAGAAGACATACAGATGGCTAGCAAACACATGAAAAGATGCTCAACATCACACATTATCAGAGAAATGCAAATCAAAACGACAGTGAGGTACCATTTCATGCCAGTCAGAATGGTTGCGATCCAAAAGTCTGCAAGCAATACATACTGGAGACGGTGTGGAGAAAAGAGAACCCTCTTACACTGTTGGTGGGAATGCAAACTAGTACAGCCACTATGAAGAACAGTGTGGAGATTCCTTAAAAAACTGGAAACAGAACTTCCTTATGACCCAGCAATCCCACTGCTGGGCATACACACCAAGGAAACCAGACTTGAAAGAAACATGTGTTCCCAAATGTTCATCACTGCACTGTCTCTAATAGCCAGGGCATGGAAGCAACCTACATGACCATCAGCAGACAAATGGATAAGAAAGCTGTGGTACATATACACAATGGAGTATTACTCAGCCATTGAAAATAATACATTTGAATCAGTTCTAATGAGATGGATGGAACTGGAGCCTATTATACAGACTGAAGTAACCCAGAAACAAAAACACCAGTACAGTATACTAATGCATATATATGGAATTTAGAAAGATGGTAATGATAACCCTGTACGTGAGACAGCAAAAGAGACGCACATGTATAGAACAGTCTTTTGGACTCTGTGGGAGAGGGAGAGGGTTGGATGATTTGGAAGAAATACTATACATTGAAACATGTATAGTATCATATATGAAACAAATCACCAGTTCAAGTTCGATGCAGGATACTGGTTGCTTGGGACTGGTTGCACGATACTGGTACACGGGGACGACCCAGAGGGATGGTACATGGTGGGAGAAGGGAGGGGGGTACGGGATGGGAACACGCGTATACCTGTGGTGGATTCATGTTGATGTATAGCAAAACCAATACAATATTGTAAAGTAATTTAACTCCAATTAAAATAAATATATTTATACTACAAATTGAAAGATCTTCACGACCAAGATAATGACTATGGTATGATCATTCACCTAGTGCCAGACATCCTGGAATGTGATGTCAAGTGGGCTTTAGAAAGCATCACTATGAACAAAGCTAGTAGAGGTGATGGAATTCCAGTTGAGCTACTTCAAATCCTGAAAGATGATGCTGTGAAAGTGCTGTAGCAATATGCCAGCAAATTTGGAAAACTCAGCAGTGGCCACAGGACTGGAAAAGGTCAGTTTTCATTCCAATCCCAAAGGAAGGCAATGCCAACAAATGAGCAAACTACCACACAATTGCACTCATCTCACACGCTAGTAAAGTAATGCTCAAAATTCTCCAAGCCAGGCTTCTGCAATATATGAACCATGAACTTCCATATGTTCAAGCTGGTTTTAGACAAGGCAGAGAAACCAGAGATCAAATTGCCAACATCCGCTGGATCATCAAAAAAGCAAGAGAGGTCCAGAAAAGCATCTAATTCTGTTTTATTGACTGTGCCAAAACCTTTGACTGGGTGGACCACAATAACCTGTGGAAAATTCTGAAAGAGATGGGATTACCAGAGCACCTGACCTGCCTTGGATAAATTTATACGCAGGTCAGGAAGCAACAGTTAGAACTGGACATGGAACAACAGACTGTTTCTAAATAGGAAAAGGAGTACATCAAGGCTGTATATTGTCACCCTGCTTATTTAACTTGTAGGCAGAGTACATCATGAGAAATGCTGGGCTGAAAGAAGCACAAGCTAGAATCAAGATTGCCAAGAGAAATATCAATAACTTCAGATATGGAGATGACATCACCCTTATGGCAGAAAGTGCAGAGGAACAAAAAAGCCTCTCGATGAAAGTGATAGTGGAGAGTGGAAAAAGTTGACATAAAGCTCAACATTCAGAAAACGAAGATCATGGCATCTGGTCCCATCACTTTATGGAAAATAGATAGGTAAACAGTGGAAACAGTGTCAGACTTTATTTTTCTGGGCTGCAGATGGTGACTGCAGCCATGAAATTAAAAGACACTTACTCCTTGGAAGAAAAATTATGACCAACCTAGATAGTATATTGAAAAGCAGAGACATTACTTTGCCAACAAAGGTCCGTCTAATGGTGGCTATGGTTTTTCCAGTGGTCATCTATGTATGTGAGAGTTGGACTGTGAAGAAAGCTGAACGCTGAAGAACTGATGCTTTTGAACTGTGGTGTTGGAGAAGACTCTTGAGAGTCTTTTGGACTCCAAGGAGATCCAACCAGTGCATTGTGAAGGAGATCAACCCTGGGGTCTCTTTGGAAGGACTGATGCTAAAGATGAAACTCCAGTACTTTGGCCACCTCATGTGAAAAGTTGACTCATTCGAAAAGACTCTGCTGCTGGGAGGGATTGGGGGCAGGTGAAGAAGGGGACAACAGAGGATGAGATGGCTGAATGGCATCACTGACTCGATGGACGTTGAGTCTGAGTGAACTCCGGGAGTTGGTGATGGACAGGGAGGCCTGGTGTGCTGTGATTCATGGCTTTGCAAAGAGCCGGACACATCTGAGTGACTGAACTAAACTGAACTGTCGCCTTCAGAATTGGGAGAAAATAATAGCAACTGGAAAACTAACAAAAAAATTAATCTCCAAAATATGCAAGCTGCTCAAGTATCTCAATACTCAGCTACAAATACTACTCAGAAAAACAAACCAAAGAAGATATACAGATTACTAAGAGACACAGAAAAGCTGCTCAGCATCACTCATCATAAAAGAAGTGCAAATCAAAACCACATTGAGGTATCATTTCACACTGGTCAGATTGGCCATGATTAAAATGTCTACAGTGTAATTGCTGCAGAGGCTGTGGAGTAGAGGGAACCTTTTTAAATTGTTGATGGGAATGCAAACTGGCACAACCTTTATAGAGTACTTTGTGGAAACTCCTTAGAAAGTTGAAAATAGAAGTGCCATATGACCCAGCAATCCCACTCTTGGGCATGAACCTCAAGGAAACTAGAATTGAAAGAAACACGGTATTCTAGTGTTTACTGAAGCACTGTTTACAATAGCTAGGACATGGAAGTGACCAAGAGGTCCATCAGCAGATGAATGATTAAGGACATTTTGCTACATATGCATATGAAATATTACTCAGTAATAAGAAGTCATGCATTCGAGTCAGTTCTAATGAGGTGGAAGCGTGTGAAACCTATTACACAAAGTGAAGGAACTAAGAAAGAGAAAGACAAAGCTGTATATTAATTCATATATGTGGAATTTATAAAGATGGCCTATACGCAGGCCAGGAGAAGAGACAAATATCTAAAGAACAGACTTTTGGACTCAGTGAGAGAAGGTGAAGGTGAAGATTTGAGAACATAGCATTTAAATGTGTACAGTGCTATATGTAAAAAATAGATGACCAGTGTGAGGTTTTATAACATGGGTGCTATATAATACCCATGTCACAACTTCTGAACTTGCAATCTAATACATGCATCAACCACCAATGAGCCCACATTCTAGTGCACATCATGCACGTTCTGAGCTTGCAGCCTGGAGCTCTCATTTTGCCCCTTCCAACCCCACGATCCAGGGTAGGCTCGTAGTAACTGCTGAATTTTCACTTTCGGGGAGGCATCACAAACTTATTAAACCCACATTCTAGTGCAAACATGCTGCATCTTGAACCTGAACTCTGGAGCAGGCATCTTGCCACTACTAATACTGTTTATCATCATCTACTCTTTCACTGTCATGACATGCTTCCGTTGCTTCTTCATCTCCTCTGGTCAACACACTGAGTTGTTTATCATCATCCAGTGTTTACTTCAGTCCTGTAACCTGTTTTGAGTGCTTGTTCAACCCACTCCAGGTCAAATATATCTAGTATTCAATGCTGCGACAGGTTATGTGTTTCTTCATCCTCCTCTGTTTAAACACACTGTAATTTACCACCCTTTGCGTTTCAGTTCTGTGACATGCTTCTATCCACTCCAGGTCTAACAGAGTCAGTAGATTATCATCATCCAATGATTTAACTGTGGAACATTCCACAAGTCTTCTTCATGCACCCCATGTCAAACATACCCAGTAGCTTATCACCATCCCGTGTTTCAGTGCAGTGACATGATGTAAGTGTTTCTTCATTTTCTCCAGGTAAAGCACACTCAATAGTTTGTCACCAATGTTTCACCTGTGACATGATTCTTCTTAATTTATTTAGTTGGCTGTGTTGGGTCATAGTTGTGGCACGTAAGATAGTCCTTGAGACAAGCCAACTCTCACCATGGCATGCAGTCTCTGGAGTGTGAGAACTTCAGTGTTTGCAGCTGTGCAGGTTTAGTTACTCTGTAGCATATGGGATGTTAGTTTCCCAGTCAGCAATTGAACCTTCATCCCCTACACTTCAAGGTGGATGCTTAACCACTGAACCACCAGGAAAGGCCCTGTGACATGCTTTAAGTGCTTGCTTTTACACCCTGTATCAAAAAGACACATTGTTTGATGGGATTATATCACCATCCAGGGTTGCAAAGCATTTGGCATGCTTCAAGAACTTCTTCATCCACATTGGTCAAACACAACCAGGTGTTTATCACCATGCAGCACCATTCCATGCAATGTGCTTCCTCATTGATTACTCGTTGAACACTTCCAATAGATTATCATGATCTACTGTTTCAGTGCAATGACACCTCAAGTTATTCTTCACGCACCCTGGGTCAAACACATCCAGTTGTATATCTCCATCCAGTGTTTCTTCATCCAGTGAAAGCTGTGACATGCTTTCAGTGTTTCTTTATCCACCCCAGGTCAAACGTACTCAGTAGCTTATCATTATCCACACTTTAAAGAGGTGATTCAGCCGCATCTTGGTCCACCTGACCTAAAATAGACTCATCAGCTTATCACCTTTTGTTTTTCACTGCTGTCACAAGTTCAAGTGCATCTTTATCAAACACACCAGTAGTTTATCACCATCCAGTATTTCCAAGCTCTGACACAACTGCTTTATCATCCAGACTATAAAAATACATCCAGTAGCTTATCAACGTCAGTGTTTCAGTGCTGTGATGTGATTCAAGTGCCTATTCATCCACACTCTGGAAATACACACTCTGTAGTTTATTACCGTACAGTGCTCAGTGCCTTGACATGTGACATGCTCCAAATGTTTCTTTGTCCACCTGGTGTCAAATACTCAATAGTGTATCAACATCTATATTTCAGCATATGCTTCTTTGTCAATCCTGGCCCATCACTTCTAGGAGTTTACCACCTTCAGGGTTTCAGTGCTGTGATATACTTCATGTGCTTCATCCTCTCCTGTAAAACATACTCATTTGTGTATCATCATCCCGTATTCAGTAGAGTGATATGCTTCAAGTGCCTAATAGTCCATATCACTCGAACGTTCCCAGCATTTTATCATTCGCCAAGGTTTCAGGGCTGTAACTTGTGGCATATATTAGGTGTTTGTTTGACTCCCAGAGGTCAAACTCAACAAGTGTTTTTTCACCATTCAGTCTATCAGTGCTGTGACATACACCAGTGATTCCTTACCTACTCTGGGTTAATACACACATCCATTCTTTCAGTGCTGATTAATTCACAAGGCTTCCTCATCTATCCTATTTCAAATACATACAGTCGTTTATCAACATCCAGTGTTTAAGTGCTGTGACACACTTCAGGTGCTTCCTTATTTACCCATGACTGATGTTTTTCGGTCACACAGCCATGTCCAGCTCTTTGCAACCCCATGAACTACAGCACACCAGGCTTCCCTGTCCTTCACTATCTCCTGGAATTTGCTCAAATTCATGCCCATTGAGACAGTTATGCCAACATTCAACTATTTTATTCTCTGTCACACCCATCCCCACCTGCTTACAATCTTACCCAGCATTAGTGTCTTTTCTAATGATTTGGCTCTTTGCATCAGGTGGCCAAAGTATTGCAACTTCAACATCCGTCCTTCCAATTAGTAGTCAGTGTTGATTCTCTTTAGAACTGACTGGTTTGAACTCTTTGCAGTTCAAGGGACTCAAGAGTCTTCTCCAGCACCACAGTTCTAAAACATCAATTATTTGGCATTCAACCTTCTTTATGGTTCAGATCTCACATCCATGCACGACTACTGGGTAAAACCATACCTTGATTATATGGACCTTTGCCAGAAAAGTGATGTCTCTGGTTGCATATGCTGTCTAGGTTTGTCATAGCTTTTCGTCCAAGAAGCAAGTGTCTTTTAACTTCATGGCTTCAGTTACCATGCACAGTGATTTTGGAACTACAAAAATAAAAATCTGTCACAGTTTCCCTTGTGTCTTAATCTATTTGCTATCAAATACTTTGGCCATCTCACATGAAGAGTTGACTCATTGGAAAAGACTCTAATGCTGAGAGGGATTGGGAGCAGGAGGAGAAGGGTACGACAGAGGATGAGATGGCTGGATGGCATCGCTGACCCGATGGACATGAGTCTGAGTAAACTCCGGGAGCTGGTGATGGACAGAGAGGCCTGGCATGCTGCAATTCACGCCGTCACAAAGAATTGGACATGACTGAGTGACTGAACTGAACTGGACTGATGGGACTGGACGACATGATCTTAGTTTATTGAATGTCGAGGTTTAAGCCAGCTTTTTTAATTCCCACTTTCATCTCAGCAAGGAGCTCTAATTCCTATTCTGCTTTCTGTCATCCGCATGTCTGAGTTTATTGATATTTCTCCCAGAAATTTTGATTCCAGCTTGTGCTTCTTCCAGTCTGACATTTTGCATGGTATACCTTGCAGGTAAGTTCAAGACAGTCTTGATGTACTCCTTTACCAATTCTGAACAAGTCCTTTGTTCCTGCCTGATTCTGTTACTTCTTGACCTGCATACAGGTTTCACAGGAACCAGGTAATGTGGTCAAGTATACACATCTCTTTAAGAATTTCCCACATTTTCAGTGACCCTCATATGCAAAGTCTTTAGCATAGTGAGTGAAGCAGAAGTAGATCATTTTCTGGAATTCCATGCTTTGTCTATGATCCAGTGAATGTTGGCAATTTGATCTCTGATTCCTCTGCGTTTCCTAACCCTATTTGTACATTTGAAAGTCCTCAGTTCACATATTGTTGAAAACTAGATTGAGGAATTTTGAGCATTACATTGCCAGCATATGAAATGAGCACGATTGTGCAGTAGTTTGAGCATTCCATCACAATTCCCCTCTTTGGGATCAGAGTGAAACTGACCTTTTCCTGTCCTGTGGTCATTGATGATTTTTCCAAATTTCCTGGCACATTGAGTGCAGCATTTTAACAGCATTATTGTTATTGTTTTAATTTGAAATAGATCAGATCAGTCGCTTAGTCGTGTCCAACTCTTTGCGACGCCATGAATCGCAGCACGCCAGGCCTCCTTGTCCATCACCAACTTCCGGAGTTCACTGAGACTCTCGTCCATCAAGTCAGTGATGCCATCCAGCCATCTCATCCTCTGCTGTCCCCTTCTCCTCCTGCCCCCAATCCCTCCCAGCATCAGAGTCTTTTCCAATGAGTCAACTCTTCGCATGAGGTGGCCAAAGTACTGGAGTTTCAGCTTTAGCATCATTCCTTCCAAAGAAATCCCAGGGCTGATCTCCTTCAGAATGGACTGGTTGGATCTCCTTGCAGTCCAAGGGATTCTCAAGAGTCTTCTCCAACACCACAATTCAAAAGGATCAATTCTTCGGTGCTCAGCCTTCTTCACAATCCAACTCTCACATCCATACATGACCACAGGTAAAACCATAGCCTTGACTAGAGGAACCTTTGTTGGCATAGGTAAGCTTCGAATTCTATCACCTCGACTAGAATTGTTTGTGGTAATTCTTCCTAAGATCCACTTGACTTCACACTCCAGGTTGTCTGCTCTATGTGAGTGATCACACCATTATGGTTATCTAGATGATTAAGTGGAGAAGGCAATGGCACCCAGCAGCAGGTGATTAAGACCTTTCTTTGATACAGTTCTCTTATACTCTTGCCAACACTTCATCACATTTTCTGCTTCTGCTAGGCTCATACCACTTCTGTCCTTAATTGTGCCCATGTTTGCAAGAAATATTCCCTTTGTGTCTCTAAGTTCCTTGGCAAGATTTCTAGCCTTTCCTATTCTATTGTTTCCTCTATTTTTACTGGCCTTATACACACACAATATCATATCCCCATTCAGTGTTTACGTTCAGATATGCTTCAAGTGTTTTTTAATCCACTCCAGAAGAATGTAGTGTGATAGTTTATCAACATCCTTTTTTTCTGTATTGTGACATGTTTTGAGCCTCCTTCATTCCCTCCAGGTAAAACACACCCTATAAATTATCATCATTCATTGATGCTGTGCTATTACAGACTTGAAGTGTCCATTTGTCTGATTGAGTCAAACACTCCCTGTAGTTTACCACTATCCAGTGTTCCAGTACTGGGGCATGCCTCATGTACTTCGTTATCCTCTCCAAATAAAATATGGTCAGTAGCTTATCACAATTACTGTTTCGGTTCTATGATGAGTTTCAAGTCCTTCTTTAATTCATTCTAGATAAAACACATTCAGAAGTTTACCATAGTCCCAAGTTTTACTCTGTGTCATGCTTCCAGTTTCTCTTCATTCAACATGTATCAAACACACTCAATAGTTTATCACCATCCAGTGTTTCCGTGCTGTTTACTGCTTCAACTGTCTCTTCATTCTCTGAAGAAAATACACAACCAATAATTTATCACAATCCAGTGTGTTAATTCTGGTATATGTTTCAAAAGATCCTTTGTCCACCCAAGGTTGACCGCGCTCTTAGTTTATCACCATCCCTGGATTCAGTGCTGTTACATACTTTCATCAATTTTTCAACTACCACAGGTCATCATACACAATGATTTATCACGATCCAGTTTCAGAGTTGTGACATGCTTCATGTGCTTCTTTCCCTATACAAGATCAAAGAAAGACCGCCTAAAGTGTGAACATACAGTGTTTCAGTCGTGAAACATACTTCAAGTGGTTCTTGATTCACTCCACGTTAAATGCAGCATATAGGTTATCGACATTCATTGTTTCAGTGCTATGACACATTTCACTGGCTGCTTCACTAACTCCCGGTCAAACACATTCAGCATTTTACCACTATCTAGGGTTTCAGATCTGTGACATGCTTCAAGTGCTCCTGAAACTACTCAAGGTCAAATGCATTCAGTAGCTTTGTTGTTGCTGGTTGTTATTTGTTGTTCAGTCACTCAGTCATCTCCAGCTCTTCGTAATCCCATGGACTGCAGCATATCTCGCCTTTTTGTCCTTCACCATCTCCCGGAGCTTGTTCAAACTCAAATTCAATGGATCAGTAATGCCATCCGACCATTTTGTCCTCTTCCATCTCCTTCTCCTGCTCCAATCTTTTCCAGCATCAGAGTGTTTTCCAATGAGTTGGCTCTTCACATTAGATAGCCATAATATTAGGGCTTCTGCCTCAGCATCAGCCCCTCCAGTGAATTTTCAGGATTGATTTCCTTTAGGGTTGACTGGATTCATTTCCTTGCAGCCCAAGGGACTCACAGGAGTCTTCTCCAAGATTGCAGTTCAAAAGTATCAATTCCTTAATGTTCAGCCTCCTTTATGGTATGGCTTGCTTTGGCACATGACTACTGAAAAATACAAAAACATAGCTCTGACTATATGGGTCCTTGTTGGCAAAGGAATGCCTCTGCTTTTTTACATGCAGCATGGGTTTGTCACAGCTTTTACAAGAAATAAGTGTCATTTAATTTCATAGCTTCAGTCACCATCTGCCATGGTTTTGGAGTCCACAAAAACAGAAGTCTGTCACTGTTTCCATTGTTTTTCCATCTATTTGTATAAAGTGATAGCATTGGATGCCATGATCTAAGTATTTTGAATGTTGAGCTTTAAGCCAACTTATTCAATCTCCCATTTTACTTTCATCAAGAGGCTCTTTAGTTCTTCTTATCTTTCTGCCATAAGGGTGGTGTCCTCTGCATATTTGAAGTTATTGATATTTCTCCATCAATCTTGATTCCACCTTGTGATTCCTCCAGCACAATGTTTCTCATTATGTATTCTATGTAGAAGTTAAATAAGCTGGGTGACAATTATACAGCCTTGAGGTACGCCTTTTCCTATTTGGAACCAGTCTGTAGTTCTATTTCCAGTTCTAACTGTTGCTTCCTGACCTGCATACAGGTTTCTTAAGAGGCAGGTCACGTGGTCTGGTATTCCCATCTGTTTCAGAATTTTCCAACATTTATTGTAATCCACACAGTCAAAGTCTCAATAAAACATAAACAGATTTCTTCTGGAACTGTCCTGGTTTTTCAGTGATCTGGTGGTTGTTGGCAATTTGCTCTTGCTTCCTCTGCCTTTTCGAAAACCAACTTGTATATCTGGAAGTTCACGATTAATGTATCGCTGAAGCATGGCTTGGAGAATTTTGAGCATTAATTTAGTAGCGTGTGAGATGAGTGCAGTAGTTGGAGAATTCTTTGACATTGTCTTTCTTTGGGATTTGAGTGAAAACTGACATTTTTCTGTCCTGTGGTCAGTGCTGAATTCTCCAAATTTGGTGGCATGTTGAGTGCAGAACTTTCATAGCATCATCTTTTGGGATTTGAAAGAGCTCAACTGGAATTCTATCACCTCCACTACCTTTCTTTGTAGTGATGCTTCCTAAGGCCCACTTGAGTTCACATCCCAGGATGTCTGGCTCTAG
This sequence comes from Bos taurus, assembly GCF_002263795.3. Taxonomy (NCBI): domain Eukaryota; kingdom Metazoa; phylum Chordata; class Mammalia; order Artiodactyla; family Bovidae; genus Bos; species Bos taurus. Next base: position 29,887,734 of record NC_082638.1, read on the forward strand.
GTGAATGATCACACCATTGTGATTATCTGGGTCATGAATATCTTTTTTGTACAGTTTTTTCTGTGTATTTTTGCCACCTCTTCTTAAAATCTTCTGCTTCTTTTAGGCCCATACCATTTCTGTCCTTTATTGAGCCCATTTTTGCATGAAATGTTTGTTTGGTATCTCTAATTTTTTTGAGGAGACATCTAGTCTTTTCCATTCTATTGTTTTCCTATATTTCTTTGCTTCAATGGGTGTGGCACAATTCAAATGCTTCTCTTTCCACTCTGGCCAGTCATAGCCAATATTTTGTATGAACCAGTGTCCAGTGCTGTGACATATGACTGATTTCAATTCATCAGTGAAGTGCGTAAAAAAAAAAAAAAAACAAAAAAAACCTCCAGGAGTTTATCAACACAGTGTTTCATGACTGCCACTGGATTCGAGTACTTCTTCACCCACTCCAGGTTAACATAGTCATTTATCACCATCCATTGCTTCACTACACTGACATGTTTCAAATGCTTCTATATTAATCCTGGTGCAAAATTTCTAGTAGTTATAAACAGCCAGTGTTTTAGTTTTGGAGCATGACCCAATGGCTTCTTCATTCTCACCCATAAGCCAAAGTCTAGTGTTTACATACTGTGACATGCTTAAAGAGCTTCATCATCCACCCTAGATCTAGACAGTCAACATTTTATCATCATACCAGCATTTTAGTGGTGTTACATGATTTTAAATTTTGTTTCCCCACACTGAGGCATACACAGCCAGTACTTCATCATCCTCCAGTGTTTCAGGCTTTGATAAAATTAAATGTGTTCTTGGTCCCACTGACATCAATATACTTACCATTGATTACCATCTGGTTTCACTGTTGTGACATAATGTCAACTGCTTCTTCATCCATTCCTGTGTCAAACAAACCCAGTAGTTTTTTCCCCATCTAGTGTTAGTGTTCAATACTATGAAATGATTTCTGGAGTCTCTGTGTCCATCCCACCTCAAACATAGTCAGTATTATCAATCAATGCTTCAGTGATGTCACATGCTTCAAGTGCTTTCTTCATTCACTCCATATCAAGTACTTTCAGTCATTTATAAGCATCCAATGTTTCAGTTGTGTGACATGCTTCAACTATTTCTCTAAACCACTTGAGCTGAAACATACCCAATATCTTATGACCATCCAGTGTTTCAGTGCTGTGACATGCTTCAAGTGCTTCTTCTACTCCATGTTAAACACAAGCAATAGTTTATCACCATCAATTGTTTCAGTTCTGTAACATTCTTTAAGTCTTTTTCCATGTACTCTGCTTCAAATACACTGGGCAGTTGTTCACCATCAAGTATTTAGTTCTATGATATGTTTCAACATTTTCTGTACCTACCAATTCATACACACTCATAAATTTATCACCATCCTGTGTTTTAGGGCTGTCATATGGTTAAATGAGTCCCCATCCCCACCCCAGGTCAAACACACCCAGTATTGATCAACATACAGCCTTTCAGCTATGTGATACATTTCAAGTGTTCTATGATCCAATCTTGGAAGATACATCCAATAATTTATCGAATTCCAGTGTTTCAGTGCTCTGAAGTTTTTAAGTGTTTCTGCATCCAAATAGCTCAGGCATGATTAATAGATTATAACCATCACTGTTTCAGTTTTATGACATGACTTGAGTACATCTTCATCTACTTTACACTCAATAATTACCACCATCCTGTAAATCAGAGGTAAAATATTCTTGGAATGCTTCTTTGTCTACTGTGGGTCAAACACACCTAGTAGTTTTTCACCATTCAGTGTTTCAGTGCTGTGACGACTTCCACTGCTTCTTCGTGTACTACAGGTCATCGCACCAAGTATCTTGTAACTACGAGCTTGCACTCTAGAGAACATATCTCTCCACTACTGAGACTGAATTGTAGAGCATGCATCTCACAACTACTAAGACCCCATTCTAAGTGCACATGACACTTCTGCAGTGCCTAAACTCTGGAGGAAATGTGATGACAGTATTGTCACACAGTATTGATCCTGTATTCTAGAACACACATCTTACCAGAACACACTGAACCAGTGCTCTACAGCAGGCTTAGCACAACTACTTAGCTTCCATTCTGGATGTATCATCCTACCTCTACTGAGTCACTACTATATGGCATACGTGACCCAACTTCTGAGTTTGCACTATGGAATACACATTATGCCACCACTGAGCCAGCTCTAGTGTACACATGACAAAGTACTGATCCCCACGTCAAAGGGCAATGCTGAACATTATTCAAAGTACTGGACAATTGTGCTCATTTCACATACAAAGCAAGACAATGCTCAAAATTCTTTGAGCTAGGCTTCAAAGTATGTGATCCAATACACTGGATTTAGAAAAAGCAGAGGAATGAGGGCTTATACTGTCCAGCTCCATGGCCTACTAGAAAAAGTAGGAAGTCAAGAGATACCTGGAGTAACAGGCAAGTTTGACCTTGCAGTACACATGAAGCAGGGCAAAGACTAACAGAGTTTCCTAAGAGAACTCACCACTCATAGCAAACACCCTCTTCCAACAACACAAGAGATGAGTCTAGAGATGGTCAGTGCTGAAATCAGATTATGTTCTTTGCAGCCGAAGATGGAGAAGCTCTATACATTCAGCCACAACAAGACTGAGCAGTGACATGGCTCAGATCATGAATGCCTTTAAGCAAAGTTCAAACTTAAATTGAAGAGAGTATGAAAAACCACTAGACCATTTGGGTTTGACTGAAATCAAACCCTTATGATTACACAGTGGATGTGACAAATCAAATTGAAGGATTTGATCTTATAGACAGACTACAGGGAGAATTATGGACCAAGTGTCATGACATTCTGCACGAGACAGTGATCAAGAGCATACTTAAGAAAGATAAATTCAAAAAGGCGAAAGGGTTGTCTGAGGAGCCCTTACAAATAGCTTAGAAAAGAAGAGAAGCTAAAGGCATAGGAGAACAAAAAAGATAATCTATTTGAATCCAGTTTCCCAAAGAACACCAAGGAGAGACAAGAAAGCCTTCCTCGGCGGTCAGTGCAAAGAAATAGAGAAAAACAATAGGATGTCAAAGAACAGGTATCGCCTCAAGAATGTTACAGATACCAAGGGAACATTTCATGCAAAATTGGCACAATAAAGGAGAGAAACAATATGGACCTGACAGAAGCAGAATCTATTAAGAAGTGGTGGCAAAAATACGCAGAACTGTACCAAATAATAATAATAATAAAAATAATAATAAGATCTTAATGACCCAGTTAGCTGTGATGGTGTCTTTACTCACCTAGAACCAGACATCCTGGAATGTGAAATCAAGTAGCCCTTAGTAAATCACTATGAACAAAGTTACTAGAGGTGATGGGTTTCCAGTCGTGCAGTTTCAAGTCCTATCAGATTATACCATTAAAATCCTGCACTCAATATGCCAGAAACTTTGGAAAACTCGGCATTGGCCACAGAACTGGAAAAGGTTAGTTTAAAGTCCAATCCCAAAGAAAGGCTATGCCAAAGAATGTTCAAACTACAACACAATTACATGTATCTCACATGCAAGCAAAGTGATGCTCAAAGTTCTCCAAGCCAGGCTTCAACAGTACGTGAACCCAGAATTTCCAGATGTTAAGGGTGGGTTTAGAAAAGTCAGAGGAACCAGAGATCAAATTGCCAGCATCCATTGGATCAGAGAAAAAGCAAGGGAGTTCAAGATATACATCTACATCTGATTTGGACTATGCCAAAGGTTTTGACTGTGTGGATGACAACAAACTATGGAAAATTCTTGAAAAGATGCAAATATCAGATCTCTTTAGCTGCCTCCTGAGAAATCTGTAGGCAGATTAAGAAGCAAGAGCTAGAACTGGACATGGAACAATGCACTAGATTCAAATTGGGAAAGGAGTACATCAAGGCTGTATATTGCCATGTGGCTTATTTAACTTATATTCAGAGCACATCATGTGAAATGCCAGGCTGGATGAAGCCCAAACTAGAATCAGGATTGCCTGGAGAAATATCAATAACCTCAGATATGCACTTGACACTACATATATGACTGAAAGTGAAGAATAACTAAGGAGCCTGCTGATGAAAAGAAAGAAGAGAGTGAAAAAGCTGGCTCATAACTCAACATTGAAAAAGTGAAGATCATGGCATCTGGTCCCATCACTTCATGTCAAATAGGGAAAACATGGAGAAAATGGAAACAGTGATAGACTTTATTTTCTCAGGCTCCAAAATCACTGCACATGCTGACTGCAGCCATGAAATTAAAAGGTGCTAGATCCTTGGAAGAAAAGCTGTAACCATCTAAAGAGCATATTCAAAAGCAGAGGCATAACTTTGCAATTATGGGAGAGTTGAACTATACAGGAAACTGAGCATGGAATAATCAATGCTTTTGAACTGTGGTGTTGGAGAATACTCTTGTGAGTCCGTTGGACTGCAAGGAGATCAAAGCAGGCAATCCTGATAGAACTCAGCTCTGAATATTCATTGGAAGTACTTTTGCTGAAGCTGAAACTCTGATACTTTGGCCACCTGATGCAAAGAAATGACTAGAGGAAAAGGCCCTGATGCTGGGAAATCTTTAGGGGAGAAGGAGAAGGGCCTAACAGAGGATGAGATGGTCAGATGGTACAACTAATTTGATGCACATTAGTTTGAGCAAACTCTGGGAGTTAGTGATAGATAGTAAGGCCTCGTGGTGTTGCAGAGAGTTGCTATGACTGAGCAACTGAACAACAGGAGAATAATACATTTCAGTAAGAAGTGAAGACACAACTTTCAAGAAGTTACTCAGAGAAAAATAGAGAAAAATTATCAATCCACTGCTCATACAGCCATTTTTACTGCTATTGAAACAAGTTTTTCCATATTTAAATGTGACTTTCCTGAAGCATGTGAATTCTGTTTTTGTTTTTTAATCTCAGAGAGGTGTATTGATGAAATCATGATGCACAGAGAAATGTCAGTTCTCACAGATTCCCTTAATAAAATCATGATGTACTTAAGGAGTTAGCGGTTTTTTTTTTCCATAGGAATGAAATTTTTTGATGAGTAACTTTTTAATTCTTTAGAAAACATTAATTACTATGATCAAATTAGTTTGGAATATTTGTAGTCTTTCCTTCAGTATCAGAAGATACTACAGCCCTCATAATAATGCAGGATTTTCCAACTGAAATCCTGAAACAGAATAGCTCACCACATTCTAAAAGCACTGCTACCCCTATAAAGCTAACAACAGTATTTTTCACAGAGCTAGAACAAATAATATTTCACAATTCATATGGAAATACAAAAAAACTGGAATAGTCAAAGCAATGTTGACAAAGAAGAATGGAACTGGAAGAATCAACCTGCCTGACTTCAGGCTCTACTACAAAGCCACAGTCATCAAGACAGTATGGTACTGGCACAAAGACAGAAATATAGATCAATGGAACAAAATAGAAAGCCCAGAGATAAATCCACGCACATATGGACACCTTATCTTTGACAAACGAGGCAAGAATATAAAATGGATTAAAGGCAATCTCTTTAACAAGTGGTGCTGGGAAAACTGGTCAACCAACTACTTGTAAGAGAATGAGATTAGAACACTTTCTAACACCCTACACACAAAAAGACACAAAATGGATTAAAGATCTAAATGTAAGATCGGAAACTATAAAACTTCTAGAGGAGAACATAGGCAAAACACTCTCCGACACAAATCACAGCAGGATCCTCTATGACCCACCTCCCAGAATATTGGAAAAAAAAACAAAAATAAACAAATGGGACCTAATTAAACTTAAAACCTTCTGCAGAACAAAGGAAACTACTAGCAAGGTGAAAAGACAGCCTGGAATGGGAGAAAATAATAGCAAATGAAGCAACTGACAAACAACTAATCTCAAAAATATAGAAGCAACTCTTGCAGTGCAATTCCAGAAAAATAAATGACCCAATAAAAAAATGGGCAAAAAAACTAAATAGACTTTTCTCCAAGAAGACATACAGATGGCTACCAAACACATGAGAAGATGCTCAACATCACTCATTATCAGAGAAGTGCAAATCAAAACCACAATGACGTACCATTTCACACCAGTCAGAATGGCCATGATCCAAACACCTACAAGCAATACATGCTGGAGAGGGTGTGGAGAAAAGGGAACCCTCTTACACTGTTCATGGGAATGCAAACTAGTACAGCCACTATGGAGAACAGTGTGGAGATTCCTTAAAAAACTGGAAATAGAATGGCCATACGACCCAGCGATCCCACTGCTGGGCATACACACCGAGGAAACCAGAATTGAAAGAGACACGTGTACCCCAATGTTCATTGCAACACTATTTATAATAGCCAGGACATGGAAGCAACCTGGATGACTGTCAGCAGATGAATGGATAAGAAAGCTGTGGTACATATACACGATGGAGTATTACTCAGTCATTAAAAATAATACATTTGAATCAGTTCTAATGAGGTGGATGAACTGGAGCCTATTATATAGAGTGAAGTAAGCCAGAAAGAAAAATACCAATACAGCATACACATGCATATATATCAAATTTAGAAAAATGGTAATGACAACCGTGTAAGCGAGACAGCAAAAGTGACACAGAGGTATAGGACAGTCTTTTGGACTCTGTGGGAGAGGGAAAGGGTGGGATGATTTGGGACAATGCCACTGAAACATGTTTAATATCACATATGAAATGAGTCACCAGTCAAGGTTTCATGCATGATACTGAATGCTTGGGGCTGGTGCACTGGGACGATCCAGAAGGATGGATGACCCAGAAGGGTAGGGTGGAGGGGCGGGTGGGTTCAGGATGGGAACATGTGTATACCTGTGGCGGATTCACGTTGATGCATGGAAAAACCAATACAATATTGTAAAGTAATTAACCACCAATTAAAATAAATAAATTTATATAAAAATAATAAAAGCACAGTAGAAAACTGTTAATTTTCTATTAAAATCAGTGAGCATTATATCCAAATTAAAGAATGGCAAAAACAAGTTGAAGAACATCACTAAAGCCTGCTGAAAGAAATACAGTACAGGGTTAATGGTATGCAAGTTTAGGGTACACAAAACTTGAACTATAGTAATGGAAAATATATTAAAAGTTTCCTAGGGTGTGGGCAGAATGAGAAGTCTCCTCAGAAACTAAAACAAAGAAAACAAATCTTCACATTCTTTTAGAAAATCCAAATTGCTTCAGAAGGAAATATAAAGACACAGAAGAGAGAGCTAACAGCTTAAGTCGATCTATGTATGCTCGAATTATATAAGCAGCATTATGTTTCATAGGCTTTTAGGCATTCATACCACAAATTTGAACTCTGATGGTTGGGATACCCTTACATCTCATCTTGGTGAACTATTGCATAGAATATTTTTATTTTGTGGCAAATTTGTTTTAATCAGTATTGTTCTATCATGTTTTAAAAAAATAAGTATTTTTGTGCTTTCAATATTCAAAGTACATTTGCTTGTTGCTGCATATATGTAACTACACTTCTATGTTAAACAAACTCACTTTTTTAAGGAACTTATTTATTTTATTATTTTTTAAATTTTATTTATTTTGGCGGGGCCAGGTATTCATGGATGTTCAAGGGCCTTTTCTAGCTGAGGCAAGTGGTATGGTGCACTTTGATATGGTGCATAGCCTTCCCATTGTGATGGTTTCTTTTGTTGCAGAACACTGGCTCTAGTTTTGGCACATGAGCTCATGAGTTGTGGCCCATGAGTTTAGTTACACTTCGGCATGTGGGATCCTCCCAGACAAGGATCACTGGGAAGCTGACTATTAACCAATGGATCACTAGGGTAGTTCTGAACAAACCCAGACTCTGCAGGCTAGAAGTTTGTTCTACTTATCTACTTAAGTTGTACTTATCTATCTTAAGTAGATACTGTGTTGCTTTGGGGGATTCTCCTGGTGGCTCAGTGGTAAAGAATCCACCTCCCAATGTGGATGACCCAACGTTGAGAAATCCCTGAGTTGGAAAGATAGATCTTCTGGAAGAGAGAATGGAAACCAACCTCAGTATTCTTGCCTGGGTAATCCCATGGGCAGAGAAGCCTGGTAGTCTATGGTCCATGGAGATGAAAAAGAGAAGGAAATAACTTAGCAACTAATCACGACCACCACCACTATATTGTTTTGGGAGATAAAGTAAATAATTTGTTTAAAAGACCTTTTCCTGGAATGTCTGAAAAGTAGTCAGTGTTTTTGATTATTCAAACTATGCATAACTAAAAGGCATTTATTTTTATTGTGTGTAAAAATCTTTTCAATATTGACCGTGATTTTTTATAATGTATTGCCAGAGAATTTAGCCAGTCATTATATACATTTATTTAGCTCTCTTTTGAAGCCATGTCTTACAACAGCAACTGATTTCAATTATGTTCTTGCTTTAATATTCATCTTGAATTAGATTTTTTTTTCATTTTTTTTCATTTTTGCAAGCAGCATTTCAGTAGATTTAAATCATTTATTTAATCATTTAATATCTTCACTACAACAACTATCCTCTAAAAAGGGAAATGACACTCCATTTCTCCTGTGATTTTATAGGGACAAGAGAGTAGTAAAGTTCATTGCTTAATGTATTTTTTTCAGGGTTAAAATACTCTTTCTAAGGCAGACCTCCAAACTTCAAGCTTTTCAAGCATTTTTTAAAAATCTATTTTGGTTTCTGGTCTGCTTAGTCTCACAGTTATGTCTGACTTTTTGTGACCTCTGGACTATAGCCCATCAAGCTCCTCTGTATATGGGGGTTTTCCAGGCAAGAATACTGGAGTGGGTTGTCAGGCCACTCTTCCAGCAGATCTCTTATAGCAGGTGAATTTTTTACTATCTGCACCTCCAAGGAAGCCTAAAGAATATGGGAGTGAGTGACCTGTTGCTTGTCCAGATAATCCTTCCAAACCAGAAATCAAACTGCATTGCAGCAGATTGTTAAGCAGGTGACCTACCAGGGAAGCCCTAGTTTCTGCTTAAAAGTTCCAATTGTCATTCCTTATTATGTGGACTCACTGATCATATGTCATGATTAAGTAAGAGATAACTTTCAGTACAACGTTTCATACTTGAAGTCAAACACATTTTTTTTCCTTTGAAGGAAATTATACCATATTGATGAAAATACCCAACAAATTATATACTAAAATTGGAAAAAATATTCAAACAAACTCAAGGGCCATAGCCTGGTAAATGGTCTTTCATACAGTTTTAAGAGGAGTGTTCTGAAGCTGTAGGGGCAGAGCCAGTATACACAGAAATTTCTTTAAAGTGGAAAATACATGAGTGAAACATATATCGTGGTAAAAAGGATCCTGTTAACCACAAAATACAAATATGGCAAGCAGTGATGTTAGTGTTTTCCTAGGCAAGAATCTGGAATCATTAAACTTCTTAATTATCTTAACTGACTAGGAACACACAACTCCAAAGCACAGAAATGCACAATCTCATTTTCGTATCCTGATTTTCCAGAGGGTACACTGATGACAGACAACTACAGTAGATTTTTACCTCCCCATTCAAGTGAATACCCAGTGACTATTCTCCATGGTTAAAGCAGATGTACAATATTTGCTTCACAGGTCAAAAATAGGGTGTCTAGCATAAAGTTCAAGCAAAATTATATCTAGCTAGAATGTTCACTAATGCTTAAATAGGTGAAAAGGTCTTCCATCACTATGAAAAACAATACTAAACATTTTATTTCCGAAGAGAAGGTATTTTTGTTCGTTTGTTTGTTTGCAGTAACTTTAAACTTTATTCCATCACTCCAACATTGGATACACAGACTAGGGGCTCTACTACCGCCACCACCAGTCCCTAGCTTACTGGACCTAAATATTTCAAAGAGAGGGATCTCTAATGAACCACAAGAGGTTCCTGTCTCCCAAACACAAGAACGTTTGTCCAGGTCCTCTGATAGATATATAACCTTTCTCTTTAATTCCTCCACCACTTGTATTACGCTAGATTTCTAACAGAAGCATCCTGATGGAATTTGTTTCTCCAAGAAGGAAGACAACGGATACAATTTAAGTGAAGAAATGGTCAGGCAAGAGCACTTATTAACAGGTAGCAGAAGTCTGTTCAGTAGTATGAGTTAGCTCAAGCGGTTTCTAATTAGGGAAATGCACGCAGTCTTCATTACATTGACACATCTCGTTTCAAGCTCAGCGCGGTGTTCTCCAAAAATATATCATTCTTTACTGGAATCGGACACAGCGTCCCTCACAGTGTTGAGTACCAGGAAGTCAGTTGGTTTGGACTACACGTGCTCCGTAGGGCAGAAGAGACTGTCCTTGGGGGATAGGCCGGTAGCGTCATGCGCGAGAAAAGTGACGTTTACACCGTAACACCAGCCGGGTTGCCATTTTGTTGCTGCTAAGAGTGGCCGCGTGCCAATCTCTCCCGAGTTCTCAATTCAGAGAGTGTAACTTAGTACCTTGGAAGCCTCCGAGGATTATCTGGCAGCGGAAGCAGCACAGGAAGCTGCTTGGAAACAGTGAGCCTGCTGCTACAGCTCTGCCCAAGAATAAAGGTAATGACTCAGTTTCCAGGAACCACTGATTGCTCAGCCACCATCAGTGGTATTTCCTCCTCCTTCTGGTTGGCTGATGTTTTTGAGTGAACTGCACAGTCCGCATAGGGGCGAGAAGCTGCTCGTGCTTCCTCTCGCTCTGTTCACATAGCGGTATAATTTTCTCTCCCTTTTTGTCAATTTTACACCGCGGGTAAAATACTATTAGTTTGGGATTCATGCCAGTTTAACTGCAGGTGCGTTAGTAAACTGGCAGAAGCCTACTTTTGGTCAGTGGAGGCTTCGCCCCTCTGGCCTTCATCCCTTCCCAGAACTCTCCCTTAGCTGTTGTTTATGACACCCTGATTTTTTCTTTTGCAACTGTTAAATATTTGTCTATACTTTACTTTGTGGACAGTTCACTACTGGTGAAAATAACTGCTTCTTTGTAAGTGAAGTGAAGTGAAGTGAAGTTGCTCAGTCGTGTCCAACTCTACAACCCCATGGACTGTAGCCTACCAGGCTCCTCGGTCCATGGGAGTTTCCAGGCAAGAATACTGGTGTGGGTTGCCATTTCTTTCTCCAGGGAATCTTTCTGACCAAGGGATGGAACCCAGGTCTCTCACATTGTAGGCAGATGCTTTACCATCTGAGCTCCCAGGAAAGGGTAAATCCATGTTGCATGTTTAGGTTCATGTCTGCCGGTTTACTTTCCTCTACCTGTCACAAACCTTAACCATTTTTTTTAGAAGGCACACATATCCCAACGTGTTCAGCCTTCTTTTCTCGTAAAATCGATGCTGGCACTATGCGTTTCTACTTATCTTTATTCTGAGGCAGACAGTTCACAAATAATCAGATTTGACAATAACTTTACTTGTAACTTCCAAAACAGTACTTCTAAGCTAATTGAAAGAGGGCAGTGGGACAGTTATTCCTTGAATTCTCCTTTTTACAGACCTGAGTTCTGCTTGGGTCATGGTTAATATCCTTGAAATGCCTCCTGGAAAACTGTAACTGCAAGGAATGAGAATACATCCTTCAGAATAGGACCATATTTCACATTCCACAACAAATCTCTCTTCATAATTCATTCCTTGCACTTCATTTTAGCTTTCAAGGCTTACTTAACCTTTGTCATATTCGGTCACACTTCTTTGCCTTTGACTTCAGTGCTCTCTAGAGTCCCCAAACTGACTGGTACAGCCTTTCTCTAGCAAATGTGTTGCTGCTAACTATTCAGGGAAACTCTAAGAATGTCTTTTTCAGAATGTGTTAGGTAAATTACAAACCACTTCCACTTTTTTTCCCCCTAATTTAATTAACTTTTAACTTACAAATGAGTATACATTTCCATACATTCCTTGTTTCCTCCTCTGTTTCTAGGAATGAAGTTTCAGGTGCCCATGTTGGCTTGTGTATTCTATAAGAGACTAGTAATTATTTTATGAAAGCAGAATTACCACAACTTGGTGCTTAGTAGATGTTCAACACATTTTTGTTAATGTTATCTTCCTCAGTTTCATTGCAGCCGTGGGTAACTCCCCCTTCCATCTGAGGGAATTTTAAACCAGCTGCTTCCTCTCAGGCCAAACTGAAGACATTTTGACATATGATTTTTCAGTTTTCATTGCTTTATAAATATATGGACTATTTTGGTTTATTAATTTGCAAATGAATTGTAGAAGGGAATGTATAGAACCCGGGTTTAATTGGAAAACATGGATAATAAAAAATGCTACAGGTTATCTCTGGTAATGGGTTATGTGGTTGATTATGTATTTATCTGCTAAGGGATTTAGAAGAAAGCCATCAGCAAATTTGTACGTGGCTAATCAGTAACAAATTCGGTTAAATTGTAAATCTCTTTTGAGGTCTGTTAATATTTTGCTGCTATTTAAATGATAATCTGTTTGTTTCCCTGTTTATATAAAGTTTAACAGCTTATGTTAGCTTGTTTGATGAGTTTGTAAACTATTATACAGATAATTAGATCTCAATATTTATTCACATTTTAATCACTGAAGTAAAGGAGGCAGAAACAGGTGCAAGGTTAAGGGAAACAAATGTGAAAAAAAGATACTTCGTATTTAAAGAAGATGGTCAAAACAAGAATTCTTTAGCTATTTATACCTTTTATAATAATGTGAATGTCAGAGTTTAATCTGAAACCTACCTTAGTGAAAGTCCTGAGGAGTTGTCTCATAATCTCACTCTTTTTTTTTTTTTTAATCTAAATGCTGTTATTTGCTTATATATATAATATATTATATATATATATATATATATATATTTTTTTTTTTTTTTTTGCTGTACTGGGCTTTCATTACTGTGGATGGGCTTTTCATTATTGTGGATGGACTTTTCTCTAGTTGTGGGGAACAGGGGCTTCTCTGTAGTTGCAGTGCACAGGATTCTCATTGGGGTACACTCTCTGCTTGTGGAGCATAGGCTCTAGGGAGACCAGGCTTCAGTAGTTGCAGCACGTGAGCTCAACAATTGCAGCTTCCAGGCTGTAGAACACAGGCTCAGTAGCTGTGGCACAGGGGCTCAGTTGTTCTGAGGCATGTGGATTCATCCTGGAGCAGGGATCAAACTGGTGTCTGCTGTATTGGCAGGTGGATTCCCTACCACTGAGCCACCACCAAAGCCCCACATAGCTCTATCTTTTCCCCATTTTCATTGTCATACATTTTACCAGAATTTCTTTATTAAATAATTCATTTTACACTGTTTCTCATGGATGCTTAATGGCATTTCTGTAAACAAAGTGTTCTGTTTTTATTCTATGGAAAAAGATGGTATAACTGAGAATGAATTTTAAGGTTTAGAGCAGAGTAAGGATGTCTTCCAACATTGAAAATTCCCTACCATCGTAATATTTTTCAATAGACTATGAGACATCCGTGCCAAGACCTCAGACCATCAGTGCTACAATGTCACTAGTGCATGATCATATTTAATAAAGTAACCGAATAACTGACTCTTAAGTAAGTGCAGACTAAACTAAGAGTAAACTAATTGACTGAAGTACCTACATTTTTCCTTTTAATGAAAATTTAAGCCTACAGAAACGTTGAAATGTGAGCACAAATCCCATATGTTTTTCACTTAGACTCACTAATCTTTAATGTTTTCTTTTTGTACTTTTTTTCTGTACATGAACATTTTCCTTCTGACATTTTAAACTTTGTTATAGGCAGGTCTAGATATTTAGTTATAGACTTTAGCCCTAAATATTTCATCTCCTAAGAGCGAAGCCTTTCTTTATATAATTCCAGGAGAATGGTTACAAGAAATTTAACCTTACAATTCTCTTGTCACCTAGTAAACCATAACCTTGACTAGACAGACCTTTCTTGGCAAAGTAATGTCTCTGCTTTTTAATATGCTATCTAGTTTGGTCATAACATTCCTTCCAAGGAGTGTCTTTTCATTTCATGGATGCAGTCACCATCTGCAGTGATTTTGGAGCCACCCAAAATAAAGTTTGTCACTGTTTCCACCGTTTCCCCATGTATTTCCCATGAAGTGATGGGACCAAATGCCATAGTGTTAGTTCTCTGAATGTTGAGCTTTAAGCCAAGTTTTTCACTCTCCTATTTCACTTTCATCAAGAGGCTTTTTAGTTCCTCTTCACTTTCTGCCATAAGGATAGTGTCACATGTATATCTGAGGTTATTGATATTTCTTCAGGCAATCTTGATTCCAGCTTGTGCTTCTTCCAGCCCAGGGTGTTTCTCATGATGTACTCGCATAGAAGTTAAATAAGCAGGGTGACAATATACAGCCTTGGTGTACTCCTTTTCCTATTTGGAACAAGTCCATGTTCCATGTTCAGTTCTAACTGTTCCTTCCTGACCTGCATATAGGTTTCTCAAGAGGCAGGTCAGATGGTCTGGTATTATCACTTCTTGACCAACATAGATAGCATATTAAAAAGCAGAGACATTACTTTGCCAACAAAGATTCGTCTAGGCAAGGCTATGTTTTTTCCAGTGGTCATGTACGGAAGTGAGAGTTGGACTGTGAAGAAAGCTGAGCGCTGAAGAATTGATGCTTTTGAACTGTGATGTTGGAGAAGATTCTTGAGAGTCACTTGGGCTGCAAGGAGATCTAACCAGTTCACCTTAAAGGAGATCAGTCCTGGGTATTCATTGAAAGGACTGATGCTGAAGCTGAAACTCCAATATGTTGGCCACCTTATGCGAAGATTTGACTCATTGGAGAAGACCCTGATGCTGGGAGGGATTGGGGGCAGAAGGAAAAGGGGATTACAGAGGATGAGATGGTTGGATGGCCTCACCGACTCTATGAACATGAGATTGGGTAAACTCCGGGAGTTGGCAATGGGTAGGAAGGACTGGTGTGCTGCTATGCATGGGGTCGCAAAGAGTCAGACATGACTGAGCGACTGAACAGAATTGCACTGAAGTACTTTTCTAGAAATGTTGCTTGTGCTTAGTCATGTCTGATTCTTTTTTGAAATCATGGATTGTGCCCCACCTGGCTCCTGTCTCCATGGGATTTGCAGGAATAATACTAGAATGCGTTGTCCTTTTATTCTCCATGGGATCATCCTGGCCCGGAAGTCAAATGCGTGTCTCCTTTGTCTCTTGCATTTGCAGGTGAATTCTTCATGGCCCAGCCACTGGGGAAACCTGTTTGTTTTTTTTTTTTTGTTTGTTTGTTTGTTTTTTGTATAGCCACTAGCCATATGTGGATGTTGAAATGAATGGAAATTTAAATATTGTTCAATTCACATGTATACTTTTCTCTTAATTGAAAATTCTATTCTTCATTGTAGAGCTGGTATATAAACTCCATTCACATTTGTCCATTTGTTTCAGTAATTTACAGCACTTCTTAACAAAGCCTTGCAGTTATTCCTGCATACTGAAAGCCATTAAACCCACACACAACACACACACACATACACACACACTAACACACAAGCACAAATAATTTATTATTTGGAACATGATGTGTGGCTAAAGATAATCTGGTCCTTGAACTTCATATTTTTCCTTACATTAGAAGTGTGTTTTCATGGCCAATTTTTAACTTATCGTCTTCTTTTCTTTGCTATTTTCTTTTGTGTAGTAGTCCTGAGTACTAAGCTGGGTTCATGGCCTTTTATCCAAGGAACTCTCTAGCATGTGAATCCCATTACTTTTCAGGATAATTACAGATTAGACTAGGAGCTCTTTGGTCGAGTTGTTATTCAGTTGATAAGTCATATCTATGACTCTGTGGGACCCCATGAACTGCAGTACACTAGGATTCCCTGTCCTTCACTGTCTCCCTGAGTTTGGTCAGACTCATATACCTTGAATCCTGTGATACCATCCAACCATCTCATCTTCTGTTGTCCTCTTCTCTTGCCCTCCTGCTTTCCCTGCATCAAGGTCTTCTCCTTTCAGTCGACTCTTTGCATCAGGTGGCCAAAGTATTGGAGCTTTGGCAGCAGATCTTGCAGTGAATGTTCAGGGTTGATCTCCTTTAGGATTGACTTCTTTGATCTCCTTGCCATCCAATGGACTCTCAAGAGTCTTCTCCAGAACTTCCAGTGAAAAGCTTCAACTCTTCAGTGTCCAGCCTTCTTTATGTTCCCAACTGTCACATCCATACGTGACTACTGGAAGAACTAGATATTTGACTATACAGACCTTTGTCAACAACGTTGTAGCTGCATTTAACATGTTGTATAGAGTTGCCATAGCTTTTCTTCCAAAGAGCAGTTCAGTTCAGTCACTGAGTTGTGTCCGACTCTGTGATTCCGTGGACTGCAGAATGCCAGGCCTCCCCGTCCATCACCAACTCCTGGAGTTTACCCAAACACTTGTTCATTAAGTCGGTGATGCCATTCGTCCATCTCACCCTCTATCGTCCCCACCTCCTGCTGCCCTAAATCTTTCTCAACATCAGAGTCTTTTCAAATGAGTCAGTTTTTTTGGCATCAGGTGGCCATGTATTGAAGTTTCAGCTTCAACATCAGTCTTTCCAATGGACGGCCAGGACTGATCTCCTTTAGGATGAACTGATTGGATGGCCTTGAAGTTCAAGGGACTCTCAAGGCTCTTCTCCAACACTAAGTAAGAAAGCATCACTTTGTTGGCACTCAGCTTTCTTTAGAGTCCAACTCTCACATCCATACATGACTACTGGAAAAACCATAGCCTTTACTAGAAGGAACTTTGTTGGCAAAGTAATGTCTCTGTTTTTTAATATGCTGTCTAGGTAAGTCATAACTTTCATTCCAAGTAAGTGTCCTTTAATTTCATTGCTGCAATCACCATCAGCAGTGATTTTGGAGCCACCCATAAAATAAAATGTCAGCCACTGTTTCCCCATGTATTCCCCATGAAGTTATGGGACCAGATGCCATGATCTTAGTTTTCTGAATGTTGAGCTTTAAGCCAACTCTGTCACTCTCCTCTTTCACTTTCATGAAGAGAATCTTTAGTTCTTCTTCACTTTCTGCCATAAGGGTGATGTCATCTGCATACCTGAGGTTATTGACATTTCTTCCAGCAATCTTGATTCCATCTTGGGCTTCATCCAGCCCAGCATTTCTCATGATGTACTCTGCAAAGAAGTTAAATAAGCAGGGTGAAAATAGACAGCCTTGAGGTACTCCTTTTTCTATTTGGAACCGGTCTGCTGTTCCATTTCCAGTGCTAACTTGCTTTCTGACCTGCATACAGATTTCTCAAGAGGCAGGTCAAGAGGGCTGGTAATCCCATGTCTTTCAGAATTTTCCACAGTTTATTGTGATCCACAGAGTCAAAGGCTTTGGCATAGTCAATAAAGCAAAAATAGATGCTTTTCTGGTACTTGCTTGCTTTTTCAATGGTCCTGTAGATGTTGTCAACTTGATCTCTGGTTTCTCTGCCTTCTTGAACACCAGCTTGAACATCAAGAAGGTCATGGTTCACATATTGCTGAAGCCTGCCTTGGAGAATTTTGAGCATTACCTTTCTAGTGTGTGAGATGAATGCATTTGTGCGGTAGTTTGAGCATTCTTTGGCATTACCTTTCTTTGGGATTGGAATGAAAACTGACCTTTTCCAGTCCCCTGGCCACTGCTGAGTTTTCCAAATGTGCTGGCATATTGAGTGCAGCACTTTCACAGCATCATCTTTCAGGATTTGGGATAGCTCAACTGGAATTCCATCACATCCACTAGCTGTATTCGTAGTGATGCTTTCTAAGGCCCACTTGACTTCACATTCCAGGATGTCTGGCTCTAGGTCAGTGATCACACCACTGTGGTTATCTGAGTCCTGAAGATCTTTTTTGTACAGTTCTTCTCTGTATTCTTGCCATCTCTTCTTAATATCTTGTGCTTCTGTTAGGTCCATACCATTGCTGTCCTTTATCGACCTCATAACATGATAGACCATCTTATTTAGTAACTTTGGCACATTTATTGATCATATTGTTTTAAAGTTCTTTCAACCCTAATTTTTTGGATTAAAAAAAACAGTTTTTTCTCTTGAATCATTCTTTTCCAGTTAGTGATTTGGGTCCTGAATTGATGTAGATTGGTAACTAGATGGCTATATTTGTGTGGATGAATTATTTTCATTTGTTTAAAATAACTAAAAATTCCCAGAGTGATTTGTGAATACAAGTAATTTATGTGACAAAGAACTATGCTTTTGTAATTTTAAAAGACTTTAGTTGAGGTAAAATTACTGTATATATATATTTTTTGACTTTTAATTATTTTATTTATTTTTTCTCTAATTTTATTTTATTTTTAAACTTTACATAATTGTATTAGTTTTGCCAAATATCAAAATGAATCCGCCACAGGTATACATGTGCTCCCCATCCCGAACCCTCCTCCCTCCTCCCTCCCCATACCATCCCTCTGGGCCGTCCCAGTGCACCAGCCCCAAGCATCCAGCATCATGCATCGAAACCTGGACGTTTCCTACATGATATTTTACATGTTTCATTGCCATTCTCCCAAATCTTCCCACCCTCTCCCTCTCCCACAGAGTCCATAAGACTGTTCTATACATCAGTGTCTCTTTTGCTGTCTCGTACACCGGGTTATTGTTACCATCTTTCTAAATTCCATATATATGCATTAGTATACTGTATTTATGCTTTTCCTTCTGGCTTACTTCACTCTGTATAATAGGCTCCAGTTTCATCCACCTAATTAGAACTGATTCAAATGTATTCTTTTTAATGGCTGAGTAATACTCCATTGTGTATATGTACCACAGCTTTCTTATCCATTCATCTGCTGATGGACATCTAGGTTGCTTCCATGTCTTGGCTATTATAAACAGTGCTGCGATGAACATTGGGGTACACGTGTCTCTTTCCCTTCTGGTTTCCTCAGTGTGTATGCCCAGCAGTGGGATTGCTGGATCATAAGGCAGTTCTATTTCCAGTTTTTTAAGGAATCTCCACACTGTTCTCCATAGTGGCTGTACTAGTTTGCATTCCCACCAACAGTGTAAATTACTGTATATTTTAATAGACTACATTAGAAAATTTGACCCAAACTGAACTGCCTAACTTTAGTTTTGCTTAATATACTCTAACTATCTATAACTAGACTTTGTCTCATGGACATGAACACACACACACATCATACACATATACCTGCACATACACACAAGACACACACACACACCACATGTCTGTAGTTTTGCCCCAATCCTTAGCAGATAGTTTTCACACGCTGTGTGAATTGTATTTTTTGTATCACGTTAAGTATGGCTTAACATCAAACACTATTGTTTGTTTGTATTTTAAATGTAATATACTGTGAGTTTTATTTTATAGATTTGGATAAATACTTCAGATATTATATTGATTGGTCTTTGAGACTATCAGGTAACAATTACATTTAAATTTATAATGTTCTTGAATTTAAAATCATTAATATCATTATTTCACTGATGTGATAAAATGCATTTGACCTGTCCTGGCCAGTTATGATTCTCATCCTTCTGGCATCAAAATTTGTTATGATCCACTTATGTTTAAGATGATAGGATTCTAGCTGACTTACGGTATATGTGTTCTATGGGAAGACTGGTTGTTTCTTATCTTATTTTAATACAATATGCAATACATATTCTCTTATAATTTTGGATAAATACTACAGCTCATCACTCTGTCCTCATTTAAAGTCCAAGTGTATTTAAAGATCTGTGCTAGGTTTTCAGGGTTTATGCTGCAGGCTGACTTTTTCAGTTTTCTGTAGTAAAACAAAGATATCTTTGTATTTTATGAAATATATTTCACAGAGCTAGAGTATTCATTTTCCATTCAATTTTTTTAATTTAATTTTTGATATTCCTGCAGCTTGTGGGATCTTAGATCCCCAGTCAGGGATTGAATCCAGAATACTGCTGTGAAAGCCCTGAGTCCTAATCTTTGGACCACCAGAGGACTCCCTACAGTTTTGTTTTTTAAATATTTTTTGAAATGAGACCTTTGCTGAAATAAGAACAGTAGCATATGACAGTGATTTTCATTAGTATTCTCTTTCATCAAAAGAAAAAAAATAGTAAGTTTATATAGGGTTCTCAGTTATGATTTTTAAATTTAAAGATCTCAGATCCAAGTTTGAGAAACCACTGTTGTAGATGATGCAATTAAATAAGGCAAAACCTCTATCTCCAAAAAATGTGGGTTTTTTTTGGCTCATATGACAAAGCTAAGACATAGACTAGGTCTTTTTAAGTGTAAGTTATAAATCTGAAATAAATATTTACAGAAATACTTGGTAGTGGCCCAATATGGTCTTAATGTTTGAAATATGACTTGTGAAATAGAAATCCTTTAGATTTCTGGGTCAAACCCATCACTTGTGCTTAATTAAATTTTGAGTGAAATAATTGCTGTTTCTCTCTATTCTGTTATCAGGTCATGTTTTCTGTAAATACCTAAGACTTTCTGATTTGTAAAGTTTCAGTCTTTTGTTTCCTTGTTGATTTTTTTTGTTGTTGTTGTTGTTCTATTAGTGATTTACCGTGACAGTTTGAAGTCAACCACTCCACTTTTCATGTCCACTGGTTTTCTTTTAAATAATCTGTATATCCTGATTCTCTAGTGAAATATTCTTGACAATTATATTGTTTCTTGTATTCTTTTTATCTATACTACCTGATGTAAAGTCTCTGTTAAGTCCAGCCTCTGGGCTTTCTGAGCCATGCTTTGTATTACCTACTTATTTCCTTATGTGACCAGACACATCCTATTTCTCTGTGTGTCTCATGTTTTGTTGTTGTTGTTGTTGAAAACTAGAAAATGCAGATATAACATGGTGAAATGGGACATCAGATTTCTTGTCCCAGAGCTTTTACTTGTTGTCATTTGTTGGATGATTTCTGAAACAGATTCTGTATGGTATGTATTTTTTCCTTGTGTGTGGCCACTGAATGCTTGTTTATAACCTAGCAGACAGCCTATGTTTGAGGTTTCATTAAAAACCAGCAGCCCTCTCAACCTCTGTTTTTAGGCTCTGTGCAAGGTGGGGCGTACCTTTAATACTCAGCCAGGCAACTGATAGTTCTTCTTTTCATTTCAGGCTTGTGCAGAAAATCCAGGTCACTCAAAGCTGAGAGATTAGGAGCATCCCTGAACTTTGATGAGTTTGTATTCAGTCCTGATTCCACATATAAATGAGGTCCTGCAGTGTTTGCTTTCTCTGTGTGACGTGTTTCTCTTAGCACACTACTCTCCAGGTTCATCCATGTTGTTGCAAATGGCAGGATTTATCTACCTTGGCTGTTAAACCCTTATTAGTCATATCACTTGCAAATATTTTCACCAGTCTGGTACACTGTCTTTTTTGTTGTTGTTGTTGACAGTGTCCTTTTCTGTGCAAAATCAATTTAGTGTGATATAGTTTCACTTACTAGGTTTTGCTTGTGTTGCTTATGGGTTTGGTGGCCTATACCAAAATCAAAGAGCAAGAGTGGCATTTAGTAGTTGTACAATGTGTTTTCTTGCAGTAGTTTTATAGTTTCAGCTCTGTGTTTAAATCTCTGATCTATTTCAGGGTAATTTTAGGTAGATTCTAGTGTAAGAAAGGGGGGTCTACTTTTATGTTAAGTATTGTTTTTCCAGTCCTGTCTATTGGAGAGGATGTGTTTTCTACACTGTGGTCTTGGTTCCCTTCATAAGTGTTAGTTGGGTGGTTTTGAAAAATTGTATTTCTGAGTGCTCTGTTTTGTTCCAGGACCTGCATTACTGGTGGAATCCCAGTGCCATATTGTTTGAACAGTTGTGTTTCAAAAGCAGGAAGTATGTGTCCTCAAGCTTTATTCTTTCTTTCTTTCTTTTATTATAATTGTTATTATTATTATTTATTTATTTTACTTTACAATATTGTATTGGTTTTGCCATACATCAACATGCATCCGCTATGGGTGTACACATGTTTCCCATCCTGAATCCCCTCCCACCTGCCTCCCAATACCATCCCTCTGGGTCATCCCAGTGCACCAGCCCCAAGCTTCCTGTATCCTGCATCACCTGGACTGACGATTCGTTTCTTATAGGATATTATACATGTTTTAATGCCATTATTCCAAATCATCCCCTCTCCCTCTCCCACGGGATCCAAAAGATTGTTCTATACATATGTGTCTCTTTTGCTGTCTTGCATACAGGGTTGTTGTTACCATCTTTCTAAATTCTATATATATGCATTAGTATACTGTATTGGTGGTTTTCTTTCTGGCTTATTTCACTCTGTATAATAGGCTCCAGTTCCATCTGCCTCTTTAGAACTGATTCAAATGTATTCTTTTTAATGGCTGAGTAATACTGCATTGTGTATATGTACCACAGCTTTCTTATCCATTCATCTGCTGATCAACCTCTAGGTTGCTTCCATGTCCTGGCTATTAGAAACAGTGCTGCAATGAACATTGGGGTACACTTGTCTCTTTCTATTCTGGTTTCCTCAGTGTGTATGCCCAGCAGTGGGATTGCTGGGTCATAAGGCAGTTCTATTTCCAGTTTTTGAAGGAATCTCCACACTGTTCTCCATAGTGGCTGTACTACTTTGCATTCCCACCAAGAGTGTAAGAGGGTTCCTTTTTCTCCACATCCTCTCCAGCATTTATTGCTTGTAGACTTTTGGATCACAGCCATTCTGACTGAAGTGAAATGGCACCTCATTGTGGTTTTGATTTGCATTTCTCTGATAATGAGTGATGTTCAGTATCTTTTCATATGTTTGTTAACTCTCAAGATTGCTTTGGCGGTTTGGATTGTTTGAGGTTCCATATAACTTTGTCTGGGGAAAAATAATGCTACTTGAATTGTTATAGGAATTACATGGAATATGTACATTACTTTGGGTAATATGGATGCATTAATATTACAACAGATTTAAGTATATCCATTTTATATACTGATGTTTTACTCATTTTTTTTTTTTTGGTCATTTATATGTTTTGTTATCTGGAACATCCATTGATAACCTTTCTATTTTTGTATTTGATAACTAAAAACATAGAATCTGTCCATAAAACTGTATCATTTTCATGTCCATTTATTTTGAATTAACTACATAGAAACCTGTAAATGGATCAAATAATAGTTAATTCCCAGTTAAATTCTCTGTTTGATGGGCAGTGTAACCACAATTATATTAATCCCTTAAGCCACAAATAGCTCTTCTGATTTTTAATCTGTTGTGGGTAATTACAAACCCTTGCTACTCAAATCATAATCTAAAGATAATAGCAGCATCACTACTCTATGGAATTGTATAAGCAGGTTATTAGCTTATCTCTTCACTACTGAGTTACACTCAGAGTTTTAACAAAATACGTATGTGTTTTTGGTGCACATTATAGTTTGAGAAGTGTTGGTTTGTATTC
Organism: Bos taurus; assembly: GCF_002263795.3. NCBI lineage: Eukaryota > Metazoa > Chordata > Mammalia > Artiodactyla > Bovidae > Bos > Bos taurus. Next base: position 29,911,187 of record NC_082638.1, read on the forward strand.
CACTGCAGTTTTATGACTGATATTTTCAGTTGTCTTTCTTTAGGCCTTTTCTAGGTTAGTTGTAAGCATTCATAATGTTTTCCTCTGTCAGTGACTCAGCTTCTTTAAAATGGAGAAAAGTGAACCCCCTAAAAGGCAGTAATTCTCAGGCATATTTACATCATAAACACACAAAGACTTCACTTCAGGCCTGTCAGGTTTTAGGAAGATAACGGTATCTTTTTTTAAAGCACCACAGAGAATTCAAATCGGTAAGATACTCGAACAACTATGGGTTATAGAAAGGTTTCTCTTGGGTAATAATACCACTTTCAGTTTGAACTACAGTGTTAGAGTGTGAACAAGACCGCATTGCCACCCCACATGTTTCCTTTTCTTTCTTTGATTCAGTGCATTGTATTCATAACTTTCCTAGTCTATACTTTTTTTGGTCATGCATGCAAACTTCATCATGAGGATTGTGTGTGTGTGTGTGTGTGTGCAGATGACACAAGGAAGGTGAGAGAATAGTGAGGATTTTCTTAAGTGTGTTTAATTTGAAAGGAATTTATGAGACAACTGATGATTCTTTGCCTAACCAGTTTTGATCCTTCCTTGTTTTTCTCCAAGGACCACACAGCTGATGTAATTTTAAAGTACAAAGCAGATGAAGTTAGAAATCTGAAGGCTTATGGAGAGCTTCTGGAATATGGTAGTTAATATCAAAGTTATTACATTTCCCTGTCTTCTCATAGTGTTTGCTACTTAGTATTTAGGTGAAACAGTCATTTCAGAATTCTCTCTTTTCTGTATTTTTTCATAGATGCTTAAATTTGCTTTAAGTAGGTATTAAATACTTCAGAATATTAACAACATAGTAATGGATTCTCTTCCTAATATATGTTCCTTTGGTGGGGAATTAAAAAGCTCACAAGTCCTAGACTTGTACATAATAATTGTTAAAGGAATGCCTCTTTTACACTCTTAAAAGTAATTCTTAAGAGATGATACCTGTTTTCAGCTAATCAAGGAAAACATTTATGATACTGGTATTGATGTTTCGGAAAAGAGTATTCAGTTTTCTCATGGAGCTTTGTGGACAGTGTTTCTGAATCCCTTTTATTTCTTAGAGACAAAAGTATTTTATTCGTCCTCTAGTAAGCTTGGAAAAATTAAAATAAGTTTCTACTAACAACAAAGAGGAAGTGTACTAAACTCACATTTTGAACATGATAGCAATTTTTAAAAATTCTTTTACAGTGTATTTTATTATATAAAGTTATGAGGTTTTTTGTTTTGTTTTGGGGGTGGGGCTTCCCTTGTAGCTCAGTTGGTAAAGAATCTGCCTGCAGTGCAGGAGACCTGGGTTCGATCCCTAGGTTGGGAAGATCCCCTGGAGAAGGAAATGACAACCCACTCCAGTATCTTTACCTGGAAAATCCCTTGGCAGAGGAGCCTGGTGGGCTGCAATCCATGGGGTTGCAAAGAGTCGGGCACAACGGTGCAACTAACACACTAATACCTGAGTTTTTGAGTAAGAGTGAAGATTCTGATGACATATAGGCCTTTTAATAAATACTAAGATAAATGGGAATCAGATAAATACTTACTTGACAGTGAACTTCTTTTAGCGGTTTCATTGTGAGTTTGTTCCCTGTGATATGTTTGTAGTTAGGAAGATTTTTCTGGAATAAAACCGTTGAACCAAAGATTGATTAAAAGCAGTTTCTTCTACAGTTCAGTGTTTTAGTATTTAGAACTTTAGTATTTAGTATTGAGAAAACTATCTGGTTGGTGTCCTTAACTTCAGTTCAAAAGGATTGATTTTCTAAGTAGTGTAAAGAAGATACCTTATGTATTATTACAAGAATTAATTTTTTCTGTAGATCAGATGTTCTTGTCACATCTGAATTGAACTCAGTTGTCTGAAGATCATTCTACAGTTTGAATTTTGGTCATCACCTTTTAGAAGAGTAAAAAACTACAGTATGAATATAGTTTAAAGCACACTGTGCCTTAATTAAACAACGGTGTATTTTCATTGTTTTAAAGTATCATATTTCTTTTAAAAACTAATGAGGCTGAATTATTTTGAGGAAAATGTTAACTCTTGGTTCTTTCAATAAAATGGAGCTTAGGTGTAAAGACCAAAATATCTGCTGTGAATACACTGGGAAGAAAGAAAGAAGTGAAAAGATTCCTCTCCTGTTTTATCCAGTAAACAGATGTTTTGAATAAATTGTCTCACCATCATAAGACGAGTATGAACTCGTCTGTTTGGGAGTCTTTCTATATATTCCACTTATTTAGATATTTTCTTGAGATTTTTGATAGAATTTAAGGAAAGCAGAAATATGCATTTGAGGTTAATAAAAGGGGCTGTTTTCTTACAGACACTGCCCAAGTGTTTTACACCATTTGCTAACATCTATTCTTTTCATCATTTTGTGTTGCCACTACCATAAGAAGGGCGTTTCCAGAGTGAAGCTTTCAGAAGACAGAGTGGAGTCATAATTTTCAATTCATGTGATTAGAAGTTGCAGACTTTCTATACTAAGTAATCCTCAGTTTTCTTAACATTGAAAGTTTTGATCTGTTTGTTGAGAGTGTTTTTACTTAGCATTTTAAATATTTCTCAAGTACAACAACCATTAAGGATAAAATAACTAGATGATCCTTTACAGATAAAATAGATTTTATGTCATTTCATTCTCTAAAGTTATATGTGTTGTAACCAAATAGTGCTGAATTTGATAAATCATATAATTATGTTGTTTGAGTGAAAATCTAATTTCATAACTAAATTCTATAAACTAAGACCTTCATAAATGTATCCCTTAGCTGACATAAGGGAAAGGAAGGAAGAGCCACTGAAAAATTCGAGAAAGTGTTGCACGCAGTGTATTTTGTCCTTACTCTTTGTCACTGGTGCGTATTTGTGTGTGTGTATTTTCCTGCATGTTTAGATACTACCCTTGCTTTTTAACAATGTGCTTTGAATATATCCTCTGTAGTAAGACGAAATGAAGTTCAGGGCTAGTTCATTAAAGTCAATACAATTATACTCGTTTGTAGTGAGAGACCATTCATCAAGTAATTTCTGAAACACATTTCTTCTGAGAATTTATACGGAATACACATTTAGCTGGTTTCTCTAAAATAAAAACAGGGGAGTAAACCCTCAGAGGGTTTCATTTCACTTTGCTAGAGTTTTCTTTCCCAAGTTTATAAGCTGAGTGTATACATAAATAAATCCAAGAAAAACTTCATACATAAATAAATCCAAGAAAAACTTCACCGATGTGGTCTGTGGTGTTTCATCTGTGGAGTTCCTCAACCCTTATATGCTGAATGTATTTGAGATGGAGGATTAGTTTTAGTATGCTGAAGAAAAATCTTGAGAAGTTGACTTCATGGATAAACAAAACTTCCTGGATAGTTAATCTTTTGACATATCTTTCTTCAACCCTTTGCCAAAAATTTCAGAATCTGCACACATGACAACATGAAAAACTTTCTCTGTGGACAAACACATACAGGTTTGTCCAAAGATTTAATCTGCACTTAAATTGTGTTCGTTAGTTGTCATGGTTCGACTGTTGTACACTTGTTTTGTTGTTGTTGTTTGTATCTTCCTAAAAATTGTATACTGATGCCCTAACCCCAGAAGATGATAGTATTGGGAAGCAGGCCCTCTGGGATGTCCTTTTGCCACCATAGAGGAACTGTTGGGAAAGGAATCTCTCCGTGTATGAAGGAGACCTCAGAGGGCTCGCCATGAACACAGGCAGCAAGAACCCAGCAGTTTGCAAATCAGAGGAGGATCTACACCAGAACCCTAACCCTACCAGCACACTGATCCTAGACTTACCACAACTGGAAGTGAAACTTCCCATTGTTGAGAAGCCAGTTTGTAGTATTTTGACGTAAGAACTTGAATGAAGTGACACACTGGTGACAACACATTTTATTCTCACTGTTTAGTACCTGTGAGGCATAGTGTTTCATCTTGAGTTGCTTATGTGCAATTTTCCATGGAACAATTATTTTGATGCATGTCATGTAGAAATGGTATAGGTACATTTTTGTCAGGCCTAGAAACTTTATTCAGAATTGATTGCCCCACTTTAATTGGTGCTAAAAAGTGAGTGATGTCTTTTGTTTCCTCTCCAGTCACTTGAAACATTCTGTAAGATGCCCTGGAGGAGAGTACAAAGTAATATTTTAAAGGAAACTTAGCAGTTCTGTTTCGTAGGATGTTAGAATATTGGAACACGGCCCTTGGCATCAAAATTTGACACTGCCCTCATTCAAATCAGACATTGTTACATACGTTCAGAAGATATGCTGTACCATGGACTCCCAACACTGAAATTTCAGAAAGCAACCCTTTCATTTTTTTAAATTATTTTAATGGGAAGATACTCAATTTACAATATTGGGTTAGTTTTTGCCTTACATCAACAAGAGTCAGTCACCCGTACATACGTGTTCCCGCATCCAGAACCTTCCTCCCACCTCACTCCCCAGACTATTGTTCTTTGTTGTTCCAGAGCACTGGCTTTGGGTGCCCTGCATCATGCACTGAACTTGCACCAGTTATCTGTTTACGTATGGTCATGTACATGTTTCAATGCTATTCTCTCAAATCATCCCACCATTGCCCTCTCCACAGACTCCAAAAGTCTGTTCTTTCCATCTCTGCCTCTTTTTCTGCCCTGCATGTAGGATCATCGTGACGATCTCTCCAAATTGCATACATGTGCATTCCTACACAGTATTTGTATCTCTCTTTCTGACTTTACTTCATTCTGTAGAACAGGCTCCTGTTTCACTCACCTCTCTAGAATGGACTAAAATGCATTCTTTTTCACAGCTGAGTAATAGTCCATCGTGTATATATACCACCACATTCTTATCCATTCATCTGCAGTGGATATCTAGATTGCTTCCATGTCTTAGCTACTGTAAATAGTTGTGGGACGAATATTGGTGTACACATATCTCTTTCAGTTCTGCTTTCCTTGGGGTGTATGCAAGCAGTGGGATTGCTGGGTCATATGATGGTTCTATTTCCAGGTTTTTAAGAAATCATATGGTTTATTGTGGCTATACCAATTTTCATTCCTACCAACAGTGCAAGCTGGTCAGTTTACCACTCCCTCTCCAGTGTTTCTTGTTTGAAAGTTTGGGTGATGGTCATTGTGACCAGTGTGAGATGACATCTCATTCTGGTATTGACTTTCATCTCTCTGATAATGAGAGATGTTGACCATCTGTCCTGTGTTCATTCAGATCAGATCAGATCAGTCGCTCAGTCGAGTCTGACTCTCTGCGACGCCATGAATCACAGCACGCCAGGCCTCCCCTGTCCATCACCAACTCCCGGAGTTCACTGAGACTCACGTCCATCGAGTCAGTGATGCCATCCAGCCATCTCATCCTCTGTCATCACCTTCTCCTCCTGCCCCCAATCCCTACCAGCATCAGAGTCTTTTCCAATGAGTCAACTCTTCGCATGAGGTGGCCAAAGTACTGGAGTTTCAGCTTTAGCATCATTCCTTCCAAAGAAATCCCAGGGCTGATCTTCTTCAGAATGGACTGGTTGGATCTCCTTGCAGTCCATGGGATTCTCAAGAGTCTTCTCCAACACCACAGTTCAAAAGCATCAATTCTTCGGCACTCAGCCTTGTTCACAGTCCAAATCTCACATCCATACATGACCACAGGAAAAACCATAGCCTTGACTAGACGAACCTTTGTTGGCAAAGTGATGTCTTCTCTTGAGAAATGTCTATTTAGTTCTTCTGCCCACTTTTTGATCGGGTTGTTTGTTTTTTCTGGTATTGAGTGCATGAGCTGCTTGCATATGTGGGAGATTAACTCTTGGGCAGTTGTTTGATGTGTTGTAATATGCTCCAGTTCTGAAGCCTGTCTTTTCACCTTGCTTATAATTTCCTTCATTCTGCAGAAGCTTAGAAGTTTCAGTCAGTCGCTTTCATTTCCTTCTGTTTTTATTTCTATTACTCTTGGAGGTGGAACATAGAGGAGAAGATCTTGCTGTGATTTCTGTCAGAGAGTTTTCTGCCCATGTTTTTCTCTAAGAACTTTATAGTTTCTGGTCTTCCACTTAGGTTTTTAATCCATTTTGCATTTATTTTTGTGTGTGCCATTAAAAAACATTTCATTCTTTTAATGTGGTTGACCTGTTTTCCCAGAACTGCTTGTTCACGAGGTTGTCTTTTTCCCATTGCATATTTATGGCCCCTCTGTCAAAGACAAGGTGGCCGTGGGTGTGTGGCTTCATCTCTGGACTTCCTATTTTGCTCTGTTGATCTGTATTTCTGTCTTTGGCCCAGTATCTTACTATTTTGATGACTGTAGATGTGTAGTATAGTCTGAAGTCAGGAAGTCTGATTCCTCCGTTTCCATTGTTTCTCAAGAGTTATTAACTCATTGGAGGTCTTTTGTGTTTCCACACAAATTGTGAAATTATTTGTTCTAATTCATTGAAAAACACCATTGGTGTTTTTATAGGGATTCCATAGTTGAATCCAAGAATATCAATGGTGAATGAATGTACCAATAGATTGCATTGAGTTGTATACTTACTGATGGTCACTATATTGATTCTTCTAATACAAGAACATGGTATACTTCTTCATCTACTTGTGCTATCTTTGATTTCTTTCAACATGGTTTTAGAGTTTTATGTACCAGGTCCTTGCTTTCTTTGGAGGAATATATTCCTAAATATTTGAGTCTCTTCATTGGATCGTGAATGAGATACTTTTCCTTAAGTTCTCTTTCTCCTTTTTCATTGCTGGTGTATCAGAATGAAAGCGATTCCTGAGTATATATTTTGTATTCTTCAGCTAACTCTATTCATTGATTAGCTCGAGTAATTTTCTGCTGGCATCCTTAGTGTTCACTGTGTGGAGGGTCATGCCATCTTCTAACAGTAATAGTTTGTTTGTGTTCAATCTGTATTCCTTTTATTTGCTTTTCCCCTGATTGTTATGTCTAGGACTAATTTAAAAACTGATTCCAATGTGTTTTTCACCTCAGAAAAGCTTACTGATGAAATTACTAAGCACTGAGGAATCTCAATTCTACCAGATTCCCACAATAGAATCATGAAGATCTTCAGGAGTTAGGGGTAATTTTTTGGGCAGCAGGGAAGCAGAAACTGTTTAAGTCTTTAGAAAAATGTATCATAATCAAATTAGTCGGAATATTTGTAGTCTTTCCTTCAGTTTCAGAAAACTCTACATCCCTAAGTGTAATGCAGGGCTTTCTAACTGAAACCAAGAAACTCACCAAGACCTCACCAAACTCTAACAGTGCAAATTAGAAAAATTGTGTTACTGTGCTGTTAAAATTTGTGAGCTTTATAGCCAAATTAAGAATTTAACCTTCAAGATGGTTGTGCTAAAGATCCTGCTAAAACAGGTGTGGCCACAGGGCAAGGGAAGAGGGAAGGTATGGGTGACCCTTGAATGAAGTGTGGTCTGGGGAAGAGGCAGGCTCCAAAGACACAGCTGAGAAGAGTCCGGCAGGGCCACACCTGTAAGTGCCACAGCCATGACTCTGGGTGTGTCCCTCAGGCCTGCATCTGAGGAGGAGCAGCACCCGAGTCCAGAAATGACCAGAGACAGTACACCAGAGCAGCCTCGGCAGACAGTTATTGTTGTAAATGTGGATGATCCCGGGAAATATCTGAGAGAGCGGGAGTCCCACTACCCATGCCCGTCAGTCAGAATCCCTGTGTTTGCACTCACTAGTGCAGTGAAAAGGCACAAGGTGGAACTGGAAGGGGCTGCTGTTCTCATCTGCTGAGAGTGCCAGACCAATTCAGACACACACCTACCATCCGTTGTGAAGACAGGACACAGGTCAAACACTCAGGGCTTTCTTGTTGAAGGCACACACACACACACACACACACACACACAGGCACATTACCCCCTTGCTTGAGGACACAGTGTGCAACAGGGACTGCAAATCCTGACCAGGTAAGCAGTGACATGACACTACCCAGCACACACAAGTCAGGAGGAGGACAGTAGGTGTGAGAAACAGCCCCTGGTTGGGGGATGCAGACCACCTCAGATGCAAAACACCAGAGGGGACACGGAGCAATGAATGTGTCTGATGGTATGGCAGGGCCGGAGGCATCAGTGTTGGCTGGGCAAGTGGAAGAACCCAGCATCCTTGGAAACTCCTGTTCCAGTGTGCTTCTTCTACCCAAGACTAGGACTGTTGCTATTGGATCTTCTGGCCCAGCATGTGGCCTGAATGGCTCCTTGACCTAAAGCAGATTATGAACCACCCTCAAGTTTCTGTCATGATCAGCAACCAAGATAAAGACTTTCTTAGCTACAAGATTGAAGGTCAGTGAGGGGGACTGAGGATGGGTGGGTATGGGACCTGGCGGGGAGTAGGAGGATCATGTTAGCCATGTTTCTGCACTGTGAGACTTTGCAGAGGCATCGTGGAAGCTGTTAATGCCTACCTGGGTGACAAGCTGAGGCACCTAGCAGCTTGCACCTTTACCCTCGTCCCTATCCTGCCAGGTGCAGATGCAGAACCATCCAAAATCCCGCTGCATGCTGATCTTTTCATTTGGGGACAAATCCTACTTCTGGAACACGATGATCGTTAAGGAGTATTACCTTGACATCATTGGTAAAACGTGGCTCCAGGGTGGTGAGTGTAGGTGTGTAAGGAGGTGAATGATCCACCTGCAGAATCCACCCTTGTGTTCGCTTTCTGGAGGTTATAGGGCACGATATTCCACTCCAGTCCACTGGTACTGGGACTGTGAATGAGGAGCACAAGCCACAGGCTAGAAATCAGGAGCCTTAAATTTCTCAGCTGGTTGTCAGGCGACTACTGCCCAGAATCGAACAGGATTGCTGAGGTGCGGTTGCTTTGGGCTTGCATACAGGTGACGATTGATGTTGGAGTTCTTGGATGCTCACGGGTGGGTTGCGGGCCTGGTCAGCCCTGGACTGATCTTGCTTGTGCCTCCAGCAGATCATTGACAAAGACGTGTGGACGACCCTGTGAAGTATTACCCTAGGAAGGAAGTTTCTGCCATGAGGAGTAACTGGCAGAAACACATGTGGTGAAGGGGTCTGGAGGTGGGCCCTGTAGTGACAGCCATGTAGTGGCTGGGACACTGTCCTTTCCCAAATGGGGATGACTCAGGCACATGCAAGCTGTCTGTGGAGCCAGATTCTGGGCCATGCATGTGGCAGATGACCTGCTGAGACTGGGGGCTTGGGGACTTGGTGTGTCCGTGAGTGAATCAAGTCTCCTTCAATTTAACTGTGGTTGCAGTGCAAGAGGCCTAGGTGATACTACTAGAGGCAGGGTGAATTAAGTATATTTGTCAGAATCATCCTTCCGTGGGTGCTGCCATCCCCCAGCCTCCTGTTGCTCACCGAGTTTAAGATTGCCTGGGCCTACACTCCTGCACCTTACCCTGGGAAGGCCTGTCATTGCAAGGGCATCCTCTCCAGGGTCCCAGTGCACCTCTGTGCTGACTTTGGGATCTTCTGTGATTTTGCACATCCACCAATCAGTGTCTCACCATGACCACACTTGCTGCACTGGAAGAGGCTTCAGGCTGCCTTCAGAAAATAGGGAAGTGTTCGGGGAGGAGGTGGACAGAGAGCTCCAAGTGCAGGACGTGGTGCCTACTGATGCCATCTCAGACATTGCTGGACATGGGCATCTTCAGCTCCTGAAACACCTATGTTCCCTGTTTGTGTTTGTGTCCCCATATCGAGCCTGTGTGTGTATACACATGTGTGCTTGTGTCGCCTGTGTGTGTGTGTGTGTGTGTGTGTGTGTGTGTGTCTCCAGCCCAAGGAAAAAACAGAGATAAACGCGACAGGAGAGGAAATGCCAAGCAATCAGAAGAGGAGGCACAAGGCGTCCCCAGTCTGAGGGTGATTGATCGCCCTATCTCCGCAGGACCCTGTCCAGGATGGGAATGAGGAAAGGATGGTCAGAGATAACTCAGGACCTTGGCTCCAGAAGTGCGCAATGAGACAAAATGCAAAAACACGCTCACTATTTCTCCGTGTTCTTGTATGTGTTTGGACCAGGAAGAGTGGGTGCATGGTCTGTGGATTCACCCAGGGCATATCAGGTGGGGTGGGCCTTTAAAACCACCGCCTGTGGAGCCCACAGTTTGTGGGGACATAGGCCGTCCTGTGGAAATGGTGGATGTGGATACAGAGGACCTGGGATGTTGAGGAGGCTAAGGTCTTGCTGAGAAGGACAGAGACTCGAAGGAGAAAGAGGCACAGATTGATGTACTGGAGACTTGTTCCGCACATGTGAGAAGGAGACCCAGGAAGGTCCTGGGCGAGTGCTTGCCAGGATCAGCCCATCAGCCAGCACCCTCTCTCCATGAGGGTGGCACACACTGGCACAATGTAACACAAAATGCGAGACATGCTAAGGTAGGCTGTCCATGCAAAACCACAGGCATCCTAGGAGAGACAAGGCGAGAGCGTGGCATGCCTTCAGTCACTTCTAGCCTCCCTGGCTGTGCAGAACGGCGAAGAAAGTGCAGGTGTTGATGTACGTGTGTGCTCCTCTGCCGGGGTATGCCAATGAGGGAGGGAAAAGGGAGGAAGCAAGGATGGTGGGCTTATTGCATGTCTCATAGGAACTCGAGAGAGTGGGATACAGGGAAGCCCCTGGGGCAGTTCGGGGCCTGCTGGTTTTCAGGGTCCAGGGGAAAGGCAATAGCAGTCCTGCCAAAGATACCCCATGGCTCGTGCAGAAAGCCCTGATATAAATTCCCTCTTTCTTCTGGGTCTTTCCCTTGGCTTTGGGCGCCTAAGGGGCAAAGGTGAGTGTCTGCACCTGGGGGACGATTTTGGCAGTCTCTCTGGATCACAATCTCTGATTTTGTTGTAGGCAATCTGCACCAGGTGACACTCAGAGGGAAGCTGCATTCCAGGTGACAGTCTTGGATGTCCGTGTGCCCAACCAAGGACTGGCTTCCTTGGCACGTGGGCTGTATAGGTAAGCAGGGATGCCTGGCTGTAGGGAGTCCTACCGGGGCTTAATGAACCCAATGAAAGAGAGTATTTGCATTTAGCAAATCAATGAGGCCTGGGTGGAATCAAGCCCTCTTGGTGTTTTTGAGATAGAAAAGCTGCTTTCTGCCCAAGGGAGGGATGAGCTGTGGGCCCAGAAAGGGCAGGATTCCCAGATCATCATCTGTTTGGGGACTCCATGGGTCTGGGTAGGAATAAACAGAAGGGACCACATGTAGGAATGCCACCTTACCATTATGGCTCGGGTTTCATGCCTTGTATCAGAAGAGACCATCTATCTATGTGCACCTTCTTCACAACATTGGATCAAACCCAAGCCTGTCAAAGACTCTGGGGGCCCTTGGAGGCTCGGGCATCTCTTTGGCCTTTTCCTGCTAAAGGGAGGTAGCTCTTGGAGGCACAGTTAGACAGGTGAACACAGAAAGCTACACAGGTAGAAAGAACAGTGGGCCTCACTCAGACTGTTGGGGGTGGTAGGCTAGCAATAGGAACACAACATTGACCAGGAATGACCTAGATAGGAACACACTGAGAAAGCAGTTCTCCAAGTCAGCTGAGCCCAGACGTCCTTGTTTTCTGGTCTCCTGAAAGAATGCACAGGCAATGGATCAGGCCAGCGTGACTGGTACTGTGAAGCTGTCCAAGGTGATGGGAGAATGCAGAACGCAGGCACAGCTCATTCAGCTCTCCAGGGCGAGCATTTCCAACCCTGCCTGATGCTTTGCAGATCGGTCCCTGTCAGGAGCAAATGCCAAAATTTTGTAACCTTTGAGGCTAAGTCACAGAGCTGGAAGTGCAACCTCACATGTTCAATGAGAAAGTGAAAGAAAATAACCAGGACAAAAAAATAGGGTGCTTACCAAATTTGATGCTTCTGGACAAGAAAGTTTGTACTTCTACATATGTGCAATTCCTCTTAGGGATGTTGGTGTGTACACAAGCATGTGTGTGCATATGTGCATGAAAAGCACCTGACGGTATGTTTGTGAGTATGAGGTGTAGAAACTGACCTAACCAGGTGATGGAAGTTGGATAGCGAAACCGTGAAGGTCATAGGGAAAGTACATACTCTGGCCATCAGAAGCACTGGAGCCAGGGTACCAATCCCTGTTATCTCACTGAGTGAGCAATTTCTAAGTGGAATTACAGTGGTGCACCCAGGATGCTTTGCAGAAAGGAGAGGCAGAAAGAAAGTGCCTGGGGGTGACCAGTGAGAGTGCCGAGGATCTGAGACACAGAACAGGCTGCAATCCCAAGACACAGAAGCCATGGTGGGTGATCCCACAGCCCCTTGGACATGCAGCAACAAGGGCCTTTCTATCCTTATCAAACTCTGGGATTTCTTTCCCTGACATTGCCATGAGACACATAGACACCAGCCCTGGTACATACACAAAAGGATTGCCCCAAACAGTGCTGTGCCAGAAGCAGAGATAAAGAGACACAAAGTGAGCTCTGTACCCTAAGGCTGTGGTGTCCCTGAACAATAGAGATCAACTGCTGCAAACGGTGGGGTTTTTCCCTTCTCCCCTAGCATCTGGACAGCATCAGGTACTCTATCCCATGGAGAAAAGTATCCAGCCACTTGGAGCCCCTGTCTATCATTTGGATACTCATGGAGAGCTCCCAGTTATTGAAGGTCCTGTGGGACACAGGAGTGTGTTGTTCAGATTGTGGAGCAGGAACCCGTGGTTGGAATTTCCAGATCCAGGTCAATGACAGCGCCTGGGGTAGTGGCAGATGCAAAACCTGCTAGCTCCCTAGAGCAGAATCTGGCCATATGGTGCAGCTGGAGCCCAGGAACCGCAGAAGATGTCCTCCGGTCTAGGGGTGTGTCCATAAGGGTGCCGTCCAGTACCCTCTCAGCCATTGGTCTAGATTTGGGCCAGCAGCATGTGCGCGGCTCACAGCCTAGGGCCGTGCCTGTTTGGCTGATGTACCAGAGCTTATTCACCCGGTCCTGGGCTCACCACCACCCCTTTCTTCAGCCTCAGGCCACCCCAGACACACCAGCCACTGCCTCCCGATCATACCTCTCACTCCCCACCCCGAAAAAACAAGTGGGTCCCACAGGTTTATTGCAGCCTGGGCCGCCATTGCACACAACTTGCTTTGGTGCTCTTATGTCCCATCCTTTCACATCTGACCCAGTCTGGGGTCATGGCCAGGTCCAAGAATAGCACGAGAGGTGGTCAGAGGAATGCGGGAGAGTCTTGGGACCCCGGACCTACTTAGTTGTGAGCCCAGATGCTCAGGGAGATGGGGCCCTGCAGCCTGCCCTTGTGATGCTGTGCACGGCTGCGACCCTGCAGCCACCAGTTGCAACAGCAGGCGACAATGCGACCCACGTCAGCGTGGAGGTGGCAGGGGATGGCGGGGCCCTGGTGGACAGAGACGTGGCGGGGATCAGGCGGGTGTTCCAGCTGCTTGTGGAAGACATCATGGAGGAGGTGGAGGTTTTGGCTGATGAGGAGCAGCAACGGGGGTCCTCGCAAGACCTGAAGGAGAAGGTATTAGAGGATCAGGGCAAGGAATTGCCGGGAGCCCCAATGAACTTCTGGCACTAGATGCTCTGCAGGCGCTGGCCACCCTGCAAGTGGAACTGAGCTCTGACCATGAGAAAAACTGCAGGGGCTATGTTTCGTTCATGTGCAAGAGCCATCAGAGGAGGAAGCATGACTTGGCTCAGAGGAGTGCCATTATCCAGGGCATCTCTGGTTTCTGGGCCAAAGTGGTATCCTTTCTGCTGCTTCTTGGGGTCTGCTGCTCAGGAGGAGGAGGAGGTGCAGAAGCAGGAGCAGGAGGATGGTGGGGACGAGGGCGCAGGATGGGTGCTGATGGACCCTGTAGGAAGTGTGGTACTGGGCAATTGGCAGGCTCCAAAGGCACAGCTGAGTAGAGTCCAGGCAGGGCCACACCCCTGAGTGTCACTGCCATGAATTTGTGTGTCTACTTCAGGCCTGCAATTGAGGAGGAGCAGCTCCAAGGCCTCTAAGTCAGGAATGACCAGAGACAGTACACCAGAGCAGCCTTGGCAGACAGTTATTGTAAATGTGGATGATCCCGAAAATAACTGAGACTTGGGAGTCACACACACGTACACACAGACACACAGACACATACACAAACACACACTAACTCCTTTGCTTTTGGACACGATTTGTTTCAATGACTGCAAGTCTGACCATGTAAGCAATGACATGCCACTACTCAGCATACACAGGTCTGAAGAAGAGTAGGGATGAGAAACAGCCCCTTCTTGGGGAATGCAGACCACCTCAGATACAGAACACCACAAGGAACCCAGAGCCATGAGCGTGCCTGATGGTATGGCAGGGCCTGAGGACAACCGTGGTGGCTGGGCAAGCAGAAGTGCCCAGAATCCTTGATGATGCCTGTTCCAGTGTCCTTCCACCCCAGACTAGGGCTGATGTTCCTGGCTCTCCTTGGCTTAGCATGTGGCCGATATGGCTCCTTGACCTAAAGCAGATTATGAACCACCCTTAAGTTTCTGTCATGATCAGCGACCAAGATAAAGACTTTCACAGCTACATGATCGACTTGAAGTTCAGTGAGGGAGACTGAAGATGGGTGGGTATGGGACTTGGTGTGGAGTGAAAGGATCATGTTATCCATGTTCCTACAATGTGAATGTTTGCAGAGGCTTCGTGGAAGCTGTTAATGGGAGGCAAGCTGAGGTCCCTAGAAGCTTGCACCTTTCTCTTCTGCCTATCCTAGCATGTACAGGTGTGAGCCATCCCCGGTCCCACAGCAATCTGATCTTTTCCTTTCGGTACCAACCCTACTTCTTGAGCACAGTGATCATTAAGAAGTATTACCTTGACATCACTGATAAAACGTGGCTCCTGGGGTGATGAGTGTGGGTGTGCAAGGGTGTGCATGATTCACCTGTGGGGGTCCACCACACCCGTCTCCCCTGTCTTTCTTCAGGGTAAAGGGCACATCATTCCACACCAGTCCATTGGTTCTGGGACTTTGAACAGGGAGGACTCAGCCACAGGCTGGTCACCAGGAGCCTTAATTTTCTCAACTGGTTGTCAGGCCACAACTGCCCAGAATCAAACAGGATTGTTGAGGTGGACTAGTTTTGGTCCTGCATACAGTTGATGCTTGATGTTGGAGTTCTTGGCTGCTCATGGGAAGGTTCGGGTCCTGGTCAGCCCAGAGGTGACATTCCTCGTGTTGCCACCAGATCATCAGCTAAGACGAGTGGGACGATCCCCTGAAGTACTACCCCAGCAGGGAAGATTGTTCCATGAGTGCTAACTGACAGAGACACATGTGGTAAAGGGTCTGGAGGTGGGCCGTGAAGGGACAGCCATATTGGAGCCGTGACACTGTCCTTCCCCAAATGTGGATGCTCAGGCTCATGCAAGCTGACTGAGGAGCATGGATTTGGGCCATGCATGTAGGAGGTGGCCTGCTGAGACTGGGGCCTGGGCATTCAGTGTGTCCGTGAGTGAAACGAGTCTCCCTCAAATCAGCTGTGGTTGCAGCATGAGACTCCTAGGTGATACTACTAGAGGCAGGGTGAAGTAAGTATCTTTTTCAGAATCATCCTGCTGTGGGTCCTGCCATCACCCGGCCTCCTGTTGCTCACTGAGTTTGACATTGCCTGGGCCCTTCATTCCCGCCCCTTAACCTGGGAAGATCTATCATTGAAAGGGTATTCTCTCTGGGATCCCAGTGCACCTGCGTGCTGACTTTGGGATCTGTGAATTTCCACATGCACCACTTGGTGGCTCACAAGCACCACACATGCTGCGCTGGAAGAGGCTTCAAGCTACCTTGGGAAAATATGAAAGAGCTCGTGGAGGAGGTGAACAGGGAACCACAAGAGCAGGGCATGGTGCCTACCGACTACATCTCTGACATTGCAGAGACAACCCACCCTTAGACTGGGGACGCCTCATTCCTCCACGTATGGTAACTTGGCACCTCCTCTCCTGTCACCTTTATCTGTGTGTCTTCCCTGGGCCACACACACAAACACATACACACACTCACAAACACAGCCGACATAAGCACATGCGTGTATACACACACATGCTTGGCATGGAGACACAAACACAATCAGGAACACGGGCTTCTGAAACACCTGTGTTTCCTGATTGCATTTGTGTTCCTGTGCCGAGCATCTGTGTGTATACATGTATGTGCTCGTGTCGGCTGTGTGTGTGTGTGTGTGTGTGTGTGTGTGTGTGTGTGTGTGTGTGTCTGGCCCAGGGCAGACACAGAGATGAAGGCGACAGGAGAGGAGGTGCTGAGCAACCATAAGAGGAGGCACGAGGCGTCCCCAGTCTAAGGGTGGTTGGTCACCGTATCTCTGCAGTACCCTGTACAGGATGGGAACGAGGAAAGGATCGCCAGTGATAACGCCAGACCATGGCTCCAGAAATCTGCAATTAAACGAAACACAAAAACAAGCTCATCATTTCTACCATGTTGCTGTGTGTGTTTGGACCGGGAAGAGGGGGTGCATGGTCTGAGGATTCACCCAGGACAAATCAGGTGGGGAAGGGCTTTGAAACCACTGGCTATAGAGCCCTCAGTCCGCAGTCACATGGGGCAGGCCTTTGGAAATGGTGGATGTGGCTACGGCAGGACTGGGATGGTGAGGAGGCTAAGGTCCTGCAGAAAAGGGCAGAGACCTGAAGGAGAAAGAGCCACAGATTGTCTGCTGCACTGGAGACTTGTTCCACACACGTAAGTAGAACAGAAAAGGTCCTGGGCCTGTGCTGCCCAGGATCAGCCCAAAAGCCAGCACGCTGTCTCCATGAGGATGGCACACACTGACACGATATGACACAAAACGCAAGATACGCTAAGCTAGGCTATCCGTGCAAAACGACAGGCATCCTAGGAGAGACAGGGTGTGAGTGTGGCATGCCTCCAGACACTTCCAGCCTCCCTGGCAGTGCAGGTAGGCAAAGAAAGTGCAGGGGTGAGTGTACGTGTGTGGCCCTCTGCCGGGATGTGCCTGTGAGGGAGGGAACAGGGAGGAAGCAAGGGTGGTGGGCTTATTGCATGTCCCAAGGGAACTCGGGGGAGTGGGAGAGGGGGAAACCCTGGGGGTAATTTGAAGCCTGCTGGTTTTCAAGGTCCAGGGTCTAGGCAATAGCGGTCCTGCCAAAGACCCCATGGTGTGTGCTGAAAGTCCTGACGTGAATTCCTTCTTTCCTCTGGGGTCATGCCCCTGACTGTGGGATTTAGAGGGGCAAAGGTGTGCGTCTGCCTCTGAGGGAGGATTCTGGCTCTCTCCCTGGAGCAGATTCTCTGATTTTGTCATAGGGGATTTGCACCAGGTGACACTCAGAGGGATCCTGCCTTCCAGGTGACTGTCTTGGATGTCTTTGGGCCCAACCAGGGACAGGCTTCATTGGCACTTCGGCTGTGTAGGCAAGCATGTATACCTGATTGTATGAAGACCTACCTGGGCCTAATGAGAACAACTGAAAGGGAGTCTTGGCATTTAGTCAATCAGTGAAGTCTGGGTGGTTCTAACACTCTTGGTGCTAAGGTACAGAGTCAGAAGTGCAACCTGAGATGAGCAAGTGAAAGAAAATAACCAGGACAAAGAAAGTTGGGTGCTTACCAAAGTTCATGTTCCTGGAGAAGAAAGCGTGTACTTCTGCATATGTGCAAATTTCCTCTCAGGGATGTTACTGTGTACATGCACATGCACACAAAGAACCACCTGCCAGTACGCTTATGAGTATGAGCTGTCGGAAGTGACCTAACCAGGTAATGGGAGTTGAATAGAAAAGCATGAACGTCATAGGGAAAGACTCCACCTAGACTCCAGCCAGCAGAAGCACTGAAGCCAGTGTACCAATCTCTGTTATCTCACCGAGCAAGCAAGTTCTAAGTGGAATCAGAATGGTGCACCAAGGATGCCTGGCAGAAAGGAGAGGCACGAGGAAAGTGCCTGTGGGCGACCAGTGAGAGTTCAAAGATTCCAAGACACAGAACAGACAGCAACCTCAGACAAAGAAGCCAAAGTGGGTGACCACACAACCCCTTGACCACCCGGCTACAAGGGCCGTTCTGTCCTTCTGAAGTGCCAGGCATACTAGGCTTTCCTTTTTCCTGTGCTTTCAGTGATGGACCAGCAGCATCAGGACCTGCTACCTGCAGAGTCTTCCAGTTTGAAACATTACTAATTGTACTCTTTGCAGAACACATATATTGGCATCAGGATTATAGGATGGTTGGCTTAGCTTGATCCTCTTACTGCTTCCGGCCCCACAGGCTTGGGCGACAAGGCAGGCTTTGGTGTGTTCGCACATGGAGAACAGAATCACATTTGCCAGGAGCCAATACGGGAGACCCCATGCATGACAAAGGTCATGCAAAGAATACCTGACAGACAAAGGCGGATCAGGACTCGAGGGATTCCCTGGACCTGCTCAAGCATCCGCCCGAAACCAAAATCTGTCTGTCTGCTGTTTACTATATTATGCCTTTCATCAGTTCTTCTGACATTAACAGGGTGCTCTCCAAGACCATCATTCTCTGAAGAAAGTCAACTTAAAGCTCTAGTTAATAAGTCTCCTGGGCTTGAAAGGAGCATTTTAATTCTAACCCCTCTGTTCCTGTTTTAGCTTTCTTGGCAGTTTTATCCACACTCTTTTATCTAATGCACATGATTGTTCACAACACCCCAAGCATAACCTTCGAGTGATAAAACAGTGTTATTAGAATAATACTGCATTGTTGAGCCAATGTTTCCTTCCGAGTTTCCTTGTCCTTTACCCAATTTGCACCTGGAAGTGCATTAGCTAATATAGTTGGTATGTAAGAAAAACAAGCAGTAGCCTTGGTATTAGCAACATAAGACATGCATTGGAGAAGGAAATGGCAACCCACTCCAGTGTTCTTGCCTGGAGAATTCCAGGAACTGAGGAGCCTGGTGGGCTGCCATCTATGGCGTCACACAGAGTTGGACATGACTGAAGTGACTTAGCAGCAGTAGCAGCACAGAGTTGGAAGTGCAACGTGACATGATTAATGAGCAAGTGAAAGAAAACAACCAGGACAAAGAAAGTTGGGTGCTTACCAAAATTCATGTTCCTGGAGAAGAAAGCTTGTATTTCTGCATATGTGCAAGTTTCCTCTCAGTGATGTTACTGTGTACACACGCATGTGTGCACATAGAGGTCCCTGCCAGTACGCTTGTGAGTATGAGCTGTCAGAAATGACATGGCCAGGTGATGGAAGTTGGATAATGAAAACATGAAGGTCTTAGGGAAAGGTACATAGACTCTGGCCAGCAGAAGGACTGAAGCCAGGGAATCGATTCCCATTATCTCACTGAGCAAACACACTCTAAATGGAATCACAGTGGTGCACCCTGGATGCCTGGCAGAAAGGAGAGGCAGGGGGAAAGAGCCTAGAGAGTGGGCCGAGGAAAGGCCACTACACCTGCAGTTTATGAAAAGTAGAAAATGTACCTAATGACCTGGAAGGAGAAACTGTATCTTATTTATTGAGATATCTAGCCAAGGAGAATTCCAGCCAAACAGCCAAAAGTGCTTCCTGGTTTCTTCTTGCTGCCTATAGTAAAATATGAAGGGAAATTTAAAAAATAAATAAATAAGAGAAGGACTATTTAAAAAATAAGACAGAACTTGCTGATTTGGAAATATTCCAGTCTTTTAAGATGACAGAAGATGCTAAAATAAATGGCTCTCAAGCAAGGTCATTTCCAGGGCACTGAGATAAGATGGTCTAAATATAACATTTTACATCACCTATAGGTCATTCTTATTATTTTTTTTAAATAAAGGTTGTCTAAAGATGAGTGTGACTGTAAAATTCTTTGTTAAGCCTCAGAAAGCTGGAAGGGGATGCTTCATGACATTATTTAGGCAGGCCAATGCCCTCCAAAGAGTTTAGGGGTGTCACTCAGAGATCATTTCAGTCATACAATAAGACTTCTACCAAGTTTCAGGGTGTTATCCCTCAGCTATCTCAGTAGAAAACCAAGACAGAGGAGGACTTTTTATGAAAACAAGTGATTGTGGCTTTAGAGTGGGTGCTTTGCCATGAACACCAGTAAGATTATCAGGAGGCACACCAAGATTTTAAGATAACATATATATATGTTCAGCTTGGACTGAAAGGACTAGAAATAGTACAAAATAAGAGAGCTCTGGACTTCTACCTTCGACAAGCAGGAAGCAGGCTAGGGAGACTGTTTCACTGTAACCATATACTAGCCACCTTTCATGCAATGGAATCATATCAGAGGGCAGAATTAAAAATTCAGAGACTGAAGCCTAGGAAGTTTCCAGGCCTTAAATCCTAATCAAAGGACTGCCAATAAGAACCCGTGGGATTTCAGAACTGCTACTATTGACTCCCACTCCCCTGCCCTTTCTGGAACTGGAGTGTCTATAAAGGTTATCTATGCCTGACCCAGCACTGTATGTTGGTTGTGAAAGTGAGCAGATTAACTCAACTCTTTTGTTCACAGATCATCAGATCTAGAGGAATTACACTTGTATAATTTGATCTGGTGTGTTTGAGAAGACTTGAGAGTCTAGTGGACTACAAGGAGATCAAACCAGGCAATCCTAAAGTAAATCAGTCCTGCATATTCATTGGAAGGACTGATGCTGAAGCTGCAGTTCCAATACTTTGGCTACCTGATGTGAAGAACTGACCCATTGGAAAAGAGCCTAATGGGGGAAATATTGAAGGCAGGAGAAGGGGACAGCAGAGGATGAAATGGTTGGATGGCATCACCTACTCAATGGACTTGAGTTTGAGCAAGCTCCTGGAGTTGATGGTGGACAAAGAAGCCTAGCGTGCTGCAGTCTATCGGGTCACAAAGAGTAGAACACAACTGAGCGACTGAACACGTGAGATATTGCACAAGTAGACCCTGATCCATATCTGAAACTGACTTAGATGACAAGGTCCTGAACTACAACTTAATGTTACAATGCATAAATTATTTGAAAGCATTGGCAGGAAAAAGCATTTTGGACATACAAGTATGTAAACAATTTTGTGGCCATGTGGGTACCACGTGGTTTTAAAGGATGTCCACAAGTCCTTTCTTTCAAGGGTGGATCTTTATACTCCCCTTCACATGTGGGCTGGACTTAGTGGCTCACTTCTAATGTTAGAATATTGTAGAAATGAAAATGAAGTGTCTGAGACTAGGTCATAAAAGACACTGCAGCCTCCTTGCTCATCCTCTTGGATCACTCTAGAAGCCAGTTTAGTAGTATCTTGACAACACTCATGTAACCCAGTAGAGAGGCCCATGTGAAAGAACTGAGGCTTTCTCCCAATAGCCAGCATGGAAACTGGTTTCAACAGCTATGTGAGGAAGCCATCTTGGAAGGAAATCCACCAGCCCATGTCAAGGCTTCAGATAATGACAATCTCATGAAACCCTGAGCCAGAACACTCAACTGAATTACTCCTGGATTCCTTTCAGCAGCAGTATGAGATAATATTGTTTTAAGCTGTTAGTTTGGGGTAATTTGTTATGTAGCAGTAGTTCATTAATGCACTGCCAACCTTGGGCCGTGTATTTATCCCGGGGTGCCTGCCCATTTAGTCCAATCTACGTCAGAATCTGTTAGTTCAGTTTAGAAAACATACCTCACCCTTGATCTGACCACCCTCAGTATCAGATCAAATTCCTTATCACTCACCTCAATATCTTATCAGCCTTGCCTAGCCTCAGCAATGATCTTCTCAGTTGAACCAGAATCCACCCTCACCCTTATGGCCCTCTTAATAAGTTTCCATTCACTGACACCCACTCTGTTGTTGTTGTTCATTGCAGTCTCCCAGTCTCTGTTTGCAATCCCATGGACCCACCCTGTTCCGTAGCTATAAATCCTAGTTGTGTCCCTACTGGAGTCAGACTTAAGCTCAATGTCTCTCCCCGTATTATAAGACTCAGCTGTAGTACTCTTACTTTGAATAAAGTTTTTCTTACCACTTTTAGTAAGTGTTATGAATAATTTTTTAACATTTCCAAGTTCTGTTAGTACGGATTATTCTCAAAGGAACACTTTTATACCTTTACTTTTTATAGTATATTCATTTGGGAAACAAATTTTTAGAATTAAAGCATTTCATGTTTTTACCATACAAACAGAAAATAGCTTTTAAAATACATTTATATATTCTAAAAAAATTTTAGTAATCCGAAAAGGATGTGTATATAGACATGTCAGTGTATATACACATATACCCTCAGAATTCCAAGGAAAACTTAATTCTCAGTAAACTATAAATTAAAACATTCAGCCTGCAAAGAGTGAAATCTTTGG
The DNA here is from genome assembly GCF_002263795.3 of Bos taurus. Classification (NCBI taxonomy): domain Eukaryota; kingdom Metazoa; phylum Chordata; class Mammalia; order Artiodactyla; family Bovidae; genus Bos; species Bos taurus. Next base: position 29,933,571 of record NC_082638.1, read on the forward strand.
AATTAACTTGCCAAAAAATCGTAGAGAATGAAATATTCATTTAAAAAAAATGTATACATAAAAATATTTGGGATTTAGATAAAATTTGCTATTTAAATAAAGTTAGGTCAAGCCCTAAACCATCTATTTAAAAAAAAGAAAGAAAGACTCTGCATCATGTAAAAACCTACATTGGAAAAGAACCTAAAAAAGAATAGATATGTATCTGTATAATTAAATCACTGTGATATACATCTGAAACACAACATTGTAAATCAAATATATTTCCATGAAAATTTGTAAAGAAAGCTTTTAAAATACAAGGAAAAAGTCTAAAGAAAGTAGAAGGTATATATGAATTGAAACAAAAATAGAAAACAACAAAAATAAATCTCGTTGGGATAATAAAACAAGAGCTGCTTCTTGGAAAAACAAAATCAGAAACACTGATACAACTGTGGCAATCTAATAAGGGGAAGAGGAGGTTAATTCCAACACTAGAAATGAGAAACGGAATGTGGTTCTGAAAGGATAATGTACAAAGGATAATGTTCAAGTGTGAATGGAATTACTTTTGTTTCAGGAAAGATCCAGTAAAGCAAAAACCTGGGGAAAGAAAGGGAAAGAAAGAAAGAGGAAGAGAGTCAGGGGAAGAAAGGAAGAAAAGGAAAGGAAGGGAAAAGAAAGAAAAGGAAATGTCTCAACAGATGTTGTAAACTCTCCAATAAAACAATTCTCTTTAAAATCTAAAAACAGAAATAGAAATTCATTAAGCCGTAGCCTCATTGCACTTGATGGTACTAAGAAGAAGAAAACCCATTTACACATCACTGTTTAGAATTTCTGGCAAACACAATATGATTATTAAAAAAAAATAGAAATAGAAATATGCCATGTTATTTGTAATAATATGGACAGCAGAAATATTTTTGTAAAAAACATTTTATTTCTATAAATAGTAATTTTACTTAGAATGTTTTGGCAACATTAATAAAACAATAAATTTTACCTGAAAGAACAAGCAAAGTAGACCATGGAAATTCCCAAAAGCAATTACAAAATAGTGATCTTGACAGATATTCAAATATTTGTAAACAAAACAAAGTGTCATTGCCTGAAAAAAATACAGAGATATCAACAGAAAAACAGAGGAAGCTCCTGAAAGAACTCAACTCGCTATTAACCATATTTTATTTGCAGGCACAGAAACTGACTCAAGTTAATTCTAAGAAGCAAAGCCCTGATGTTATTATCTCTTCTCAGTTTGTGTGTGTGTATGTGTGTGTGTGTGTGTGTGTGTAAAGTAGGAAATTTAGGCTCGAGAGGTAAGAAGAGGGTAGAGACTTAAAGTGCCATTAAGGAGGAGGAGGAAATGGAGAGGGTTGAGGATTTCATTGTGTGATTTGAACAGCACTGGTGAAGCTCAAACAAGGGAGGTAGCAAGCCATGCAGGCCTAGGGGAAGAGCATTTCCAGAAGAACAGCAGTTGCAAAGTTTTTGGATTGGGAAGAAATGTATTTGCTTAAGGAAAAGCAAGGCCAGTGTTGTCAAAAACAGGGCACCAGTGGGGAAAATAGTAGAGTAGAACGACAGAGAATGGAAGAGAGGAAGTAGTCAGGGACCATATCACTGGGACCTTTTTATTTGGCAATAAGTACAACTTGTACTCCTTAGGAGCATACTTCAGAGCAAACAACAGTAACTGTATTCAAAATACTAAGCAACAATAAAAACATATAAAGAAAACATTTCATATTTTTACTATAGAAATAGAATAAAGGAGATAAGAATGCAATGGTCTGTACATTTATTTATACATAGAGTTTTCACCTGAGACCAGGACACAAACACACACACACACACACACACACACACACACACACACACACACACACACTTTATACACCTAAAAGTGGTTTAAGCTGACATTTAGCAAAGTGCGTGGGCCCAAGCAAATTAACTGGAAAGGCTTAGTAATATATTCAAAGTGCAAATCAATCAATGAAGCATTGAATAAATAAATACAATCTACTTGTATTTGAATTTACACTCAGGAAATTACCTAAAATGGAGACAATAGACTTACTACAGCTTAGTCATCTGTAGTCCATCCACTTCATGTCTGAGACGGATGCTAACACCTTGGTGATTACCACTTTCCAGCATTTTGTGAAAGCTTAGAGCATTTAAATAAATTGTGGAGGGGGAAAACAAAAGAGTGGGGAGAGACAAAGAGGAGGAGAAAGGAAGAGGAAACGGAGAGATTTCTCCTGGCATAGATATACAGCCAGGATCCCAGGTTCCTTGAATGGTGCACAGAGATTGCTAGGTACCTGTGCCAAAAGTGGAGAAGGTATGGCATTCAACTCGAGGAGGAGACTCAACTCCAGGAACCCACAGAGGAAGACAAGTGTGCTGATGTTCAGGAACCAATACTTAGAGGGTACACCACAGGTCTGTGAAAGAGCTCTTGGAGACCCCCAGAAAAAAGGTTTCCACAAGTATAATCACAGACTAGATAGTTGGATAGAGTAGAGGAAGGATAATAACTCTATCACCTGATAATTACTGAAATAAACGAGAAAATTCCTGCACATCAGACTGTGTCAAGTAAGACTGAAAACCAGTATTAGTTTGATAAAATGGGAAATTACACACACAAAGAATTAACTGTTAACTGCAATACATTCGTGTTCAAGGCAAGATAAGATACAAAACTGAAATCTTCACATGTTCAACTAGGGTAAGATACATGTAACTGGAAAAGGTAAGGAAAAGTTCTATAGAGGGTTTAATCACCCTGGACCCTTTGTATCCACTACATTTACTATTCTCAGACAACTCCATTGTAGCCTAAGGATAAGAGAACTAAATTTAGCCCAATTCATAAACTGAACAGATTCCCTGTGTTTGATCCTTTTCAGTTAAAACTATGGGTCCAGTGCAAATCAAACTGGATGTCAAGGCTTTTTTACTTGGGAATCTTAACTGGCTTTTTTTACTGTGACTGAGACAGATATGGCTACTTCACTGTGACTAAAGGCTAGCCAAATGGGAAAGGGGATGGAATGAATCCAATTCCCCTTTTGATCACTCAACAGGAGGTCCACAGGCACCAGGTCCCATTCTCTTAACTATCTCTGCTTCTCCAACTGCAGTCAATGATAACACAGGGCCTGCTTGATTCTTGCAGGGGCCTCTCACCAAACACAGGCATTTAAATGGTTGGCTTCCTTGAGATGTCCCTGGGCTAGGTAAAGACACTCTGAGACAGTGTTCCTTCTGCCTTGGCTCCATGCCTGGAGGGAATGCATACCTCTTCCTCCAAAGGGACAAGGAGCCACAGCTCTGCATTGACTAAATCCCATGTCTGGTCCAAACTCACATCATAGCTTCTCCATCAACTTCTCCACACCAGGCTTTTGGAGCCAGGGCCCTAGATCAGCAAAACAGAGGCACTTCAGAGAGTTCAGCACCACAAGGGACCATACCATAACAAAGCCATTCTAATCTGGCTATATGAACTCTTCCATATTTTCCCAAGGCAGCTTGAAGCTGCTTCCAGTGCAGCGTGTATGGTGGTGGTGAGATGCCGAGTGGTGAATGTGGAAATTCACAGAAGATCCCAAAGTCAGCACAGAGGTGCACTGGGAGCCTGGAGTGGACACCCTTTCAATGATATGCCTTCCCAGGGTAAGGGGAAGGAGTGAAGTGCCCAAGCAATCTCAAACTCAGTGAGTAACAGGAGCCAGGGGATGGCAGGACCTGTGGAACAATGATTCTGAAAAAAGATACTTAATTCACCCTCCCTCTAATTGTATCACCTGGACTTTGGCACTGCAAGCACAGCTAATTTGAGGTACACTTGCTTCACTCATGGACACACCGAACCCCCAAATCCACAGTCTCAGGAGGTCACCTGCACATATCCGACCCAAATTCAGGCTCCACAGCCAGCTTGCATGAGTCTGAGCATCCCCATGGGAAAGGACAGTGTCCTAGATACTACACGACTCTCCCTTCAGGGCCCACCTCCACACCTCCTCTCCACATATGTTTCTGTCAGTTACGCTCATGGAAGAACCTTCCTCCCCAGGGTACTATTTCAGGGGATCATCCCACACATCTTTGCTGATGATCTGCTGGCACAAAGAGTAAGGTGAACCAGCAACCAAGAATTCCATAATCAATCATTAACTGTGCAGGTCTCAAACCACCACTCCTCAACAATCCTGTTCGATTCTGGGCAGTTTTGGCCTGACAATCAGCTGAGAAAGTTAAGGCTCCTAGTGTCCAGCCTGTGGCAGGGTTCTCCCCGTTTGAAGCCCCAGAATCAGTCGACAGGAGTTGAATGACCTGCCCTATACCCTGCAGAAGACAGGGGAGATGGGTGCGGATCCCACAGGTGGATCATCCACACCCTTGCACACCCACACTCTTCACCCCGGGAGCCATGTTTTACAAACAATGTCAAGGTAACCATACGTAGTGGTCACCGTGCTCAAGAAGTAGGGGTGGTCCTGAAAGGAGAAGATCACCTTGCAGTGGGACCATGGATGGCTCTGCAACTGCACCTGCCAGGGTAGCGAGGAGGGAAAAGTTTCCTGCTCCTCCTCCTCCTCCTGAGCAGTGGACTCCAAGGAGCAGCAGAAAGGATACAGCTATGGCCCAGAAGCAAGGGATGCCCTGCAAAATGGCGCTCCTCCGAGCCAAGTCAGGCTTCCTCCTCTGATGGTTCTTGCTCATGCACCGAAAGTAGGCCCCACAGTTTTTCTCATGCTCAGACCTCAGTTCCACCTTCAGGGTGGCCAGTGCCTGCAATTCATCTTGCCCCGGAAGCTCAGTCGATCTCCCAGGCCTTTCCTGGCCCTGTTCCTCCACCATCTTCTCTTCAGCTCCTGGGAGGACCCCTATTGCTGCTCTTCATCTGCCAGAATTTCCACCTCCTCCATGATGTATTCTACAGGCAGCTGGACCCCCTGCCCAATACCCGCTGCATCTCCATCCACCAGGGGCTCAGTGTCGTCCACCGCCTCCAACCTGAAGAGGGTGGCCTCTTTGCCTGGCATTACAACTGGTAGCTCCAAGGTCCCAGCCACGAAAAGCATCAGGAAGGCAGGCCATGGGCCCCAGCACCCTGAACACCAGGGCTTACAACTAAGATGGTCTGGGGCCCCAGGACACTCCTGCATTCCTCTGAACGCCTCTGACGCTCCTCTTGGCCCTGGTCGCGAACCCAGGCTGGGGCAGATACAAAGGGATGGGTCATAATAGCACAACAAGTGGTGCACAAATGCGGATCAGGCTGCAGTAATCCTGTGGGACCCACTAGCTCTTTGGGCGCACGGAGTGAGGGGGATGGTAGGGAGGTGGGGCTGGTGTGTGTAGGGTGGACTGAGGCTGAAGAATGGGTTGGCAGACAGCACAGGACATAGTGAAAGGGCCCTGGGGAGATCAGCCAAATAGGCGGGGCACAAGGCTATGAGCCATTCTCTGGCTGCTGGCCCAAATTAGTGCAAAGGCTGAGAGTGTGGTGGGCGGCACCCTTATGGACATGTTCCTAGACCAGACGGCATCTTCGACGGTCCCTGGGCTCCAGCCCACCGATGTGAAATATTCTGCTCCAGGGGGGTAGTGGGTTTTGCATCTGCCACTAGCCCAGGCGCAGTCATTGATCAGGCTCTGGAAATTCCAACCACAGGTTCCTGCTCCACAGTCCAAACAACACACTCCCGTGTCCCTCGGGCCCGTTAATAACTGGGAACTCTCCCTGAGTATCCAAAGGTTAAGCAGGGGCGCCACGTGCCTGGATACTTTTCTCCATGGGATAGAGAACCTGTTGCTGTCCGGATGCTAGAGAAGTAGGGAAAAACCCCACTGTTTGCTACAGTTGATTTTCACTGTTCAGGGACACCAGAGCCTTAGGGTACAGAGCTCAATCTGTGTCTCTTTATCTCTGCTTCTGGTACAGCACTGTTTTGGGCAATCTTTCTATGTGTGTACCAAGGGCTGGTGTCTGTGTGTCTCCGTCTCTCCATGTTGTGCTGTTGCTGTCTGGCACTCTCTGGACACCAGCGCTCATATGAGAAGCTAATCCATGGCGTGAAGGCAAGCTCTTCTCCTTCTTAGTGAGTTGCACCAATGGGAGATCCAATTATTTTAGTCCACGCGTTCAGATAGTTCTTTCTCAAACTTGAAAGCCAACAGTCGGTGGTCAATGCTGAACTGCAGAAGGGGCTTGGACCTTCCTTCCTTTGCTGGACAGATGTGAATGCTGCACAGGCCTGAGGTGGCTTGGCCACTCTTGGCACAGATTGAGAAATGGGGCATGCTCCCCTGGCATAAGGGAACTCCATGAACATCACTTGAAAACCTGCCAGGCAGACGGTAAGGACAGCTCCCCTTTAAGTTCCACGAACCACCGGTGCCAGAGACATGCATGGCTACCCATTTACCCTATCGAGGCCCTTTCAACTTGTGCCGGTGTCCAGCCCCAGCACCATTCAGGGATACCCTCAGGAAAAATGGTGTCAGCAAGAGAGAAAAGTAAAGGAGAGAAAAAGAGGCTGATATTCCCTGGTTTACACAGAAAGCCAATAAACCCCTTACACAGGACTTGCTGTGTTCACAGAGGCCACAGGCGCCCTCTAAATGGGGCGAAGATGCAGAGCGCCTTCTCTATTGGGTTTTAGATGCCCAGGCAAAAAAGTGAACTCAGAGAGCCTCTGTGCTCACGGGAATCTGCCTGAGAAAAAGAGAGAAAGAGAAAGAAAGAATGTCTCGGGGAGACTCAGCTTAGGTGAAATGGGTCTGCAGCTTTATTTTCAAAAGGGGCTTTTATACCCCGAGTTACACATTTCCAGGAGTGAAAGATACAAAGTCATGCAGAATCAGCTCAACATTCCATCAGTTTTACCTTTAACGAAACCAGGACATTTTCTGCATAACTTTCCCCAAAAAAGTGTCTTATGTTATGTACATTATCTTCTGGCCCTGTGGCCTGTTAACATTTTGTGACTCTTTCTTGATAAAGTTTGGTCAACCAGAAAACCTGATTTCCCTTTATCTTTCCAGTTTGCAGTCCCCCTCAGGAAACAGAGTTACATTCTCATGAAGCAAAGGTGCAGTGGGTTACAACAAAGAAAGTACTTATTAACTCAAGGGTTTTATGTTGCTAATACCAAGGCTACTGCTTGTTTTTCTTGCATACCAACTATACTAGCTAATGCACTTCCGGCTGCACACTGGGTAAAGGACAAGGAAACTTGGCAACAAACATTGGCTCAACAATGCAGTATTATTCTAATAAAGCTTTTTTTTTTTTTTTTTTTAATAACTCGAAGGTTAGGCTTGGGGTGTTGTGAACAATCATGTACGTTAGTTACAAGAGTGTGGATAAAACTGCCAAGCAAGCTTAAATAGTAACAGAGGGGTTAGAATTAAAATGTTCCTTTCAAGCCCAGGAGAACTATTAACTAGAGCCTTAAATTGATTTTCTTCAGAGAAAGGTGGTCGGGGAGAGCCCCCTGTTAATGTCAAAAGAATTGGTGAAAGGCATGATATAATAAACAGTAGACAGACAGATTTTGGTTTCGGGACAGATGGTTTAGCAGGTCCAGGGAATCCCTCGAGTCCTGATCTGCCTTTGCCTGTCAGATCTTCTCCGCATGACCTTTGTCATGGGTGGGATCTCCCGTTGTGGCTCCTGACATCTCTCCTTTTTGTATTTTTTAAAACAGCCAGATGTAACTCAGTCGCGAGCTTCTGAGTACTCTGACAAAGAGTTCTGACAATACAAGGAAGAATAATTATGAGAAGCAGAATTAGAGTGGCCACAGCGGCATAGCTAAAAATCGTAGACAGAATGTTGTTTTCCTGAAATAAGGTTTGAAAATGTATGAAAAATGGTCATTTGCTGCTCCTGTGGCAGTAAAATCCAATCAGGAATGTCCCATGGTCTTTATCTTAGTGTGAAGTTTTCCTAAATCTACACTAATGCTGGAGCTATTCCATATCCCCGAAATATGATTTCTAATTTTCTCCCAGTTATAATCTGTCTCGTTTATTTTCAGGGGTGTTACAAAAATCCACAGGTAGTTGGCATGATAGGACAATGACAATTTTTCTTTAATGCCTGTAATTCAGTCCCAATATGCATTACAACTTCCTCCAGGGCATCTACCTCCATTTCTAGTTTCCTATCTATAACTTCCTGACAAAGCTAAAGAGCCATTTTTAGACATGAATGTGAATGTGAACGTGAAGTCGCTCAGTCGTGTCCGACTCTTTGTGATGCCATGGACTGTAGCCTACCAGGCTCCTCTGTCCATGGGATTTTTCCAGGCAATTTTAGACATAATATTAACATATTGAGCAGTATGCACTTTTTAAGTCAATGATATTGACGCCACAGTGACAGAAGTAATTGCAGTTATTAAAGCTGATATTCTCAAGAAAAGCAAGCTCACAAACCTTCACGATCACATCAAATCTTGTAATCGTTGCAACACAGCAAGACTGCAGTTATCATACCAATAAGTGATTACAGTCACCGGCACTATAAGATAGGGTGGACTTTGCAACACTGCAAAAGAGCAAACATTATATTGAGGGTTCAAACAAGATGAGAGCATACATTGTTCACAAGATACTATGTTAGGTCCACCTGAATAATTTATTTGTATATTAAGCCCTTTGGAGTCATTAGTGAAGAGAAAAACATAGGGAGAGGGTAGGCAAGCTAAAATAAAATAAGTAGACTCATTTTTTGGTCGGGATAGGGTTACATCAATTTGCCAGAGAGCATTAGGCTTAAGGCCTCGGAGATTTACTCCTAACGGTGGATATGGATTAAATAGTGGGCAATTTGAACATAACTTAACTCTTTGTCTAGCTGTTTCTTTTAGGGATATGAAATTCATACCTTAAACCAGCTGCATTTTGATGGTGAATTTTGTGAGAATTTTTGGCTTTGTCCATCTTTTTCTGTAAGTTTAAAGCAATTAATTTAGTCAATGCATCTGCCAAAGCATTTCCTTCATGTAAAGGGCCAGACAAGCCAGAATGGGCTCTAATATGTCCCACAAAATATTTGTTATCTCTGTGTTTAATCTTTTTCTGTAAATCAGATAACAAGGAGAATATGGTAGTTTTTTTTTTGTTTTTTTGTTTTTTTTTTTTTTTTTTGAATATTAACAGTCCCTATATGAGGAAACAACCCTACAATATATTGGGAGTCAGTCAAAAAATTGAAGGTGTGGTCTCTTAAATGTTGAAGAGCCCAAATAACTGTTCATAACTCAGCTCTCTGGACAGATGTCTCTTCAGTTACCTGAACATGGGATATTTTATCAATAATTGTGTCTGCTTTAACGTTAGAGGAATCATCTGTGAAAACTAAAATTGTCCCTTCTAAAGGTTAAAGTCCAGCAATGGTAGAGACGTCTGCTCCAGTATCTAACAACCCTATTTCATTTCCTTGAATTAAAAGGTCTTTTGAAGGCCTAGAAGCTGTAATTTCCTGAACCCAAAAAGCTAGATCACTAGATCCAAATACTCTGTGGCCTCTAGCTTGAGAAGTCAAGTTTTTTACCTTTCTGATAATAACTTAAAAGCAAAAGCTGTGTTATTCTTTGACCTTTATTAATTTGCACAGTTTTGGTAAGTGGCAAGATCAAAACTTTAATTTCCCCAATATAATCAGAACCTACTACAACAGGCACCAGTGAAATTCCTTGAAAAGACAGTGAGCTACGCCCAAGCACAAATCGTACAATACCCTCAGGTAGGGGGCCAGCCACTCCCGTTGCAATTGGAGTAACCAGCATGTCCGGGGTTAATATTGTTGTTAAAACCCCTTACCATTCCGCTTCTCTCCTAGCCTGGGTGAGGACCCCCTGAGGGGTTTTCTCCAAGGAGTATGCTCTGCATATTGTGTATGCGTAAGCTTTAATAGTTCTGTTGTGCAAAACACTTTTTATCTTCTTCAGCTTTAGACAAGACCTTTGCAGGCTTTGGGAGGCACAAACGGAAGGTGGCGGCGATCACCTTAAATCAGAAAATGGTAGATAAGTCTTTAAAGGTTTGTGCAGAGGGGGAGGGGGCTCACCAGGGCGCCTGACCGTAGGGTCCTGTAAGCCCCCTCCTGTTCATCAATGGCAGAAAATATGATCTGCGCAAAAGTGGAGACCCACCACCGACTGCTATAGCCTCCCATATGGGCTGTCTAACAGCCTCATGACAAGGGTCCAGGACATTTCTAATCATGTTTCACAGAGCAAACGCATCTAAAGGAATATTTTCTGGCCTATGCAAAGTATAAAACAAACATAGAAATTTAGACAGTCTTCCTGTGGTTTTTTTAATGCCTCTATTGGCCAACATGTGAAGTAATACTTCAATAAACATTTGTCTATTCTTAGATGCAGAGAAACCTATTTTTCTAGATAATATTCTTATTCATTCTGTACCCTCTTCACCCTGCTGGCAGTTAGGCAGGTACAATCCTAACCGCCCGACATTATGGTCTCAAATTATTTACTCTTCAGATTTATGAGCATGATCTAAAGCATCCTTAATCATATTAAAAAGAGAAAGGGTGTCAGTGGTTACCTTTTCTGGGCAATGCAAAGTGTAATAAATTTTTACCTGTTTCCCTACATTTTCCCAGGTATCTAGGTTATCAGTGCCCTCTTCTGGAAATCAAAGACATTGCTCTTGTACAAATGTAAAAAAAGGATTGAATACTAGCCTTCTTAACTTTAATTCCTCTTTTATTTAACAATTGCAAGATTACTCCTATAAAGGGTTGTTGTTCTTTTGATTTGTTGTTACCCGTGTCAGTGATTTCTGTCTTCAAGGAAAGATTCAACACTACCCACTCTTCCTCACCCTACCTATCTTATGCAAAGTGGTTTGCAGCACCCTAAGTGGAGTCCTAGCCGTCCCCAAAACTGGACAATGGGGAGACTTAACTTCAGGTTCCTGTTCTGGGCGCCACTTGCTGGGGTCCAGCCCCAGCAGGATTCAGGGATACCCTCAGCAAGAGAGAAAGTAAAGGAGAGAAAAAGAGGCTGATACTCCTTGGTTTACACAGAAAGGCAATAAAGCCCCTGACACAGCACTTGCTGTGTTCATGGAGGTCACAGGCACCCTCTCGATGGAGCAAAGTTGCAGAGCACCTTCTCGATTGGGTGTTAGAAGCCCGGGCAAAAAGAGAGAACGTAAAGGAGAGAAAAAGAGGCTGATATTCCTTGGTTTACTCAGAAAGGCAATAAAGCCCTTGACACAGCACTTGCTGTGTTCATGGAGGTCACAGGCACCCTCTCGATGGAGCGAAGTTGCAGAGCACCTTCTCGATTGGGTGTTAGAAGAAGCCTGGGCAAAAAAGTGAACTCAGAGAGCCTCTGTGCTCTAGGGAATCTGGCTGAGAAAAAGAGAGAGAGAGAAAGAGAGAGAGAGAGGAGAGACAGAATGACACAGGGGAGACCCAGCTTAGGTGAAACGGGTCTTGCAGCTTTATTTTCAAAAGGGGCTTTTATACTCTGAGTTACATATTTCCAGAAGTGAAAGATACAAAGTCATGCAGAATCAGCTCAACATTCCATCAGTTTTACCTTTATCGAAACCAGGACATTTTTTGCAAAGCTTTCACAAACAAGGGTCTTATGTTATGTACATTATCTTCTGGCCCCATGGCCTGTTAACATTTTGTGACTCTTTCTTGATAAATGTTGGTCAACCTGAAAACCTACTTTCCCTTTATCTTTCCAGTCTGTAGTCCCCCTCAGGAAACAGAGTTACATTCTTATGAAGCAAAGGTGCAGTGGGTTACTACAAAGAAAGTACTTATTAACTCAAGGGTCTTATGTTGCTAATACCAAGGCTACTGCTTGTTTTTCTTGCATACCAACTATATTAGCTAATATCCTCCCAGGCGCAAATTGGGTAAAGGACAAGGAAATTCGGGAGGAAACATTGGCTCAACAATGCAGTATTATTCTAATAAAGTTGTTTTTTTTTTTTTTTTTTTTTTACTCAAATATTATGCTTGGGGTGTTGTGAACAATCATGTGCATTAGTTACAAGAGTGTAGATAAACCTGCCAAGGAAGCCAAAATAGTAACAGAGGGGTTAGAATTAAAATGTTCCTTTCAAGCCCAGGAGACTTATTAACTAGAGCCTTACATTGATTTTCTTCAGAGAAAGGTGGTCGGGGAGAGACCCCTGTTAATGTCAAAATAATTGGTGAAAGGCATAATATAGTAAACAGTAGAGACAGATTTTGGTTTCAGGCAGATGCTTGAGCAGGTCCAGGTAATCCCTCGAGTCCTGATCCACCTTTGCCTGTCAGGTCTTCTCTGCATGACCTTTGCATGCATGGGATCTCCTGAGGTGGTTCACAGCAAATGTGGTTCTGTTCTCCATGTGAGAACACACCCAAGCCTGCCTAGTTGCCCAAGCCTGTGGGGCCAGGAGCAGTAAGAGGATGAAGCTAAGCCACCCATCCTGTAGTCCTGATACCAATATATGTGTTCTGCAAAGAGTTCAATTAGTGATGTTTCAAACTGGAAGACTCTGCAGGTAGCAGGTCCTTATGCTGCACTTCTGGTCCATCACTGAAAGCACACAAAAAAGGCAAACCTTACTCATGCTCATGGCAAGGTCAGGGAAAGTATGCCTGGCACTTCAGAAGGACAGAACGGCCCTTGTAGCCGGGTGGTCAAGGGGTTGTGTGGTCACCCACTTTGGCTTCTTTGTCTGAGGTTGCTGATTGTTCTGTGTCTTAGAATCTTTGAACTCTCACTGGTCGCCCACAGGCACTTTCCTCCTGCCTCTCCTTTCTGCCAGGCATCCTTGGTGCACCATTCTGACTCCACTTAGAACTTGCTTGCTCGGTGGGATAACAGAGATTGGTACCCTGACTTCAGTGCTTTTGCTGGCTGGAGTCTAGGTGGAGTCTTTCCCTATGACGTTCATGCTTTGCTATTCAACTCCCATTACCTGGTTAGGTCACTTCCGACAGCTCATACTCATAAGCGTACTGGCAGGTGGTTCTTTGTGTGCATGTGCATGCACACAGTAACATCCCTGAGAGGAAATTTGCACATATGCAGAAGTACACGCTTTCCTCTCCAGGAACATGAACTTTGGTAAGCACCCAGCTTTCTTTGTCCTGGTTATTTTCTTTCACTTGCTCATCTCAGGTTGCACTTCTGACTCTGTAACTTAGCACCAACTGTGTTAGAACCACCCAGACATCACTGATTGACTAAATGCCAAGACTCCCTTTCAGTTGCTCTCATTAGGCCCAGGTAGGTCTTCATACAATCAGGTATATCTGCTTTCCTAACAGCCAAGGTGCCAAAGAAGCCTGTCCCTGGTTGGGCCCAAAGACATCCAAGACAGTCACCTGGAAGGCAGGGTCCCACTGAGTGTCACCTGGTGCAAATCCCCTATGACAAAATCAGAGAATCTGCTCCAGAGAGAGAGAGCCACAATCCTCTCTCAGATGCAGATGCACACCTTTACCCCTCTAGACCCCAGAGCCAGGGGCATGACCCCAGAGGAAAGAAGGAATTCACGTCAGGACTTTCAGCACACACCATGGGGTATCTTTGGCAGGACCGCTATTGCCTAGACCCTGGACCCTGAAAACCAGCAGGCTTCAAATTACCCCCAGGGGCTTCCCCATCTCCCCTCCCCCGAGTTCCCTTGGGACATGCAATAAGCCCACCACCCTTGCTTCCTCCCTGTTCCCTCCCTCACAGGCACAACCCAGCGGAGGGCCACACACGTACACTAGGCCCTGCACTTTCTTTGCCTACCTGCACTGCCAGGGAGGCTGGAAGTGCCTGGAGGCATGCCACGCTCACATCCTGTCTCTCCTAGGAGGCCTGTCATTTTGCACAGACAGCCTGCCTTAACTTATCTTCCATTTTGTGTCACATTGTGTCAGTGTGTGCCACTCTCATGGACATAGCATGCTGGCTTTTGGGCTGATCCTGGGCAGTACAGCCCAGGACCTTTCCAGTTCTCCTTACGTGTGTGGAACAAGTCTCCAGTGCAGCAGACAATCTGTGGCTCTTTCTCCTTCAGGTCTCTGCCCTTTTCTGCAGGACCTTAGCCTCCTCACCATCCCAGTCCTGCCATAGCCACATCCACCATTTCCAAAGGCCTGCCCATGTGACTGCGGACTGAGGGCTCTATAGCCAGTGGTTTCAAAGCCCTACCCCACCTGATTTGTCCTGGGTGAATCCTCAGACCATGCACCCCCTCTTCCCGGTCCTAACACACACAGCAACATGGTAGAAATGATGAGCTTGTTTTTGTGTTTGGTTTAATTGCAGATTTCTGGAGCCATGGTCTGGCGTTATCACTGGCCATCCTTTCCTCGTTCCCATCCTGTACAGGGTACTGCAGAGATACGGTGACCAAACACCCTTAGACTGGGGACGCCTCGTGCCTCCTCTTTTGGTTGCTTGGCACCTCCTCTCCTGTCTCCTTCATCTCTGTGTCTGCCCTGGGCCAGACACACACACACACACACACACACACACACACACACACACACACACACATAAACACAGCCGACACAAGCACACAAATGTATACACACAAATGCTCGGCACAGGAACACAAATGCAAACAGGAAACTCATGTGTTTCAGAAGCCCGTGTTCCCTGATTGTGTTTGTGTCTCCGTGCCGAGCATGTGTGTGTATACACGCATGTGCTTATGTCGGCTGTGTTTGTGAGTGTGTGTGTTTGTGTGTGTAGCCCAGGGAAGACACAGAGATGAAGGTGACAGGAGAGGAGGAGCCTAGTTACCATAAGTGGAGGCATGAGGTGTCCCAAGTCTAAGGGTGGGTGGTCTCTGCAATATCAGGGATGTAGTCGGTGGGCACCATGCCCTGCCCTTGTGGCTCCATGTTCACGTCCTCCACGAGCTCTTTCCTGTTCACCTCCTCCACGAGCTCTTTCATATTTTCCCAAGGTAGCCTGAAGCCGCTTCCAGCGCAGCATGTGTGGTGCTTGTGAGCCACCAAGCGGTGCATGTGGAAATTCACAGAAGAACCCAAAGTCAGCACACAGGTGCACTGGGATCCCAGACAGGATGCCCTTTCAATGATAGACCTTCCCAGGTTAAGGGACAGGAATGAAGGGCCCAGGCAATGTCAAACTCAGTGAGCAACAGGAGGCCAGAAGATGGGAGGACCCACAACAGGATGATTCTGAAAAAGATACTTACTTCACCCTGCCTCTAGTAGTATCACCTAGGAGTCTTATGCTACAACCACAACTGATTTGAGGGAGACTTGTTTCACTCACGGACACACTGAATGCTCAGGCCCTAGCCTCAGCAGGCGACCTGCTATATGCATGGCCCAAATTCATGCTCCTCAGCCAGCTTGCATGAGCCTGAGCATCCCCATTTGGGAAAGGACAGTGTCACGACTCCAACATGGCTGTCCCTTCACGGCCCACCTCCAGACCCTTTACCACATGTGTCTCTGTCAGTTACCACTCACGGAAGAATCTTCCCTGCTGGGGTAGTACTTCAGGGGATCACCCTACTCGTCTTAGCTGATTATCTGGTGGCAACACGAGGAATGTCACCTCTGGGCTGACCAGGACCCGAACCTTCCTATGAGCAGCCAAGAACTCCAACATCAAGCATCAACTGTATGCAGGACCAAAACTAGTCCACCTCAACAATCCTGTTTGATTCTGGGCAGTTGTGGCCTGACAACCAGTTGAGAAAATTAAGGTTCCTGGTGACCAGCCTGCAGCTGGGTCCTCCCTGTTCAAAGTCCCAGAACCAATGGACTGTTGTGGAATGATGTGCCCTTTACCCTGAAGAATGACAGGGGAGACAGGTGCGGATCCTGCAGGTGAATCATGCACACCCTTGCACACCCACACTCATCACCCCAGGAGCCACGTTTTACCAGTGATGTCAAGGTAATACTCCTTAATGATCACTGTGTTCAAAAAGTAGGGGTTATACCGAAAGGAAAAGATCAACTTGCTGTGGGACCAGGGATGGCTCGCACCTGTACCTGCTAGGATAGGGAGAAGAGAAAGGTGCAAGCTTCTAGGGACCTCAGCTTGCCTCCCATTAACAGCTTCCACGAAGCCTCTCCAAACTCTCACAGTGTAGGAAGTTGGATAACATTATCCTCCCACTCCCCACCAAGTCCCATACCCACCCATCTTCAGTCTCCCTCACTGACCTGCAAATTGATCAGGTAGCTGAGAAAGTCTTTATCTTGGTCGCTGATGATGACAGAAACTTGAGGGTGGTTCATAATCTGCTTTAGGTTAAGGAGCCATATTAGCCACATACTAGGCCAAGAGCCAGGAACATCAGCCCTAGTCTGGGGTGGAAGGACACTGGAACAGGCATCGTCAAGGATGCTGGGCACTTCTGCTTGCCCAGCCACCACGGTTGTCCTCAGGCCCTGCCATACCATCAGGCACGCTCATGGCTCTGGGTTCCTTGTGGTGTTCTGTATCTGAGGTGGTCTGCATTCCCCAAGAAGGGGCTGTTTCTGATCCCTACTCTTCTCCAGACTTGTGTATGCTGAGTAGTGGCATGTCATTGCTTACATGGTCAAACAACTTGCAGTCGTTGTAACAAATCATGTCCGAAAGCAAAGGAGTTGGTGTGTGTTTGTGTATGTTTATGTGTGTGTGTGTGTGACTCCCATGTCAGTTATTTTTGGGATCATCCACATTTATAATAACTGTCTGCTGAGGCTGCTCTGGGGTACTGACTCTGGTCATTCCTGACTTAGAGGCTTCGGAGCTGCTCCTCCTCAGATGCAAGCCTGAAGTAGACACACAAAGTCATGACTGCAACACTCACAGGTGAGGCCCTGCCTGAACTCTACTCAGCTGTGCCTGTGGAGCCTGCCAATTGCCCAGTACCACACTTCCTTCAGGGTCCACCAGCACGCATCCTGCGCCCTCGCCCCCACCCATCCTCCTGCTCCTGCCCCTGCACCTCCTCCTCCTCCTGAGCAGCAGACCCCAAGGAGCAGCAGAAAGGATACCACTTTGACCCAGAAGCCAGGGATGCCCTGGATAATGGCACTCCTCTGAGCCAAGTCACACTTCCTCCTCTGATGGCTCTTGCACATGAACTAAACTTAGGCCCTGCAGTTTTTCTCATGGTCAGAGCTCAGTTCCACTTGCAGGGTGGCCAGAGCCCAAAGCGCATCTAGCGCCAGAAGTTCATTCAGGCCTCCCGGCCGTTGCTGGCCTTGTTCCTCTAATATCTTCTCATCCAAGTCTTGGGAGGACCCCTGTTGCTGCTTCTCATCAGCCAAAACCTCCACCTCCTCCATGATGTCTTCCACAAGCAGCTGGAACATCCGCCTGATCTGCACCATGTCTCTGTCCACCAGGGCAGAGGTCCTGTCCAGCAGGTCCCCTGCTGCCTCCACACTGAAGAGAGTGGCATCTTCGCCTGGTGTGACAACTGGTGGCTGCAAGGTCGCAGCCATGCACAGCATCACAAGGGCAGGCTTCAGGGCCCCATCCCCATGAGCACCCGGGCTCACAATTAAGAAGGTCTGGGGTCCCAGGACACTCCGACATTCCTCTGACCACCTCTCATGCTCTTCTTGGCCCTGACCATGACCCCAGGCTGGGTCAGATATGAAAGGATGGGACATAAGAGCACCAAAGCAAGTGGTGTGCAATGGCGGCCCAGGCTGCAAAAAACCTGTGGGGCCAACTTGCTTTTTCGGGGTGGGGAGTGAGAGGCATGGTCGGGAGGCAGTGGCTGGTGTGTCTGTGGTGGACTGAGGCTGAAGAAAGGGGTGGTGGTCAGCCCAGGACGGGGTGAACAGGCTCTGGTACATCAGCCAAACAGGCACTGCCCTAGGCTGTGAGCCACGCACATGCTGCTGGCCCAAATCTAGACCAATGGCTGAGAGGGTACTGGACGGCACCCTTATGGACATGCCCCTAGACCGGAGGACATCTTCCGCGGTTCCTGGGCTCCAGTTCCACCACGTGGCCAGATTCTGCTTTAGGGAGATAGCAGATTTTGCATCTGCCGCTACCCCAGGTGCTGTCATTGACACCTGCATTTGGAAATTTCAACCACGGGTTCCCGCTCCGCAATCTGAACAACACACTCCTGTGTCCCACAGGACCTTCAATAACCGAGAGCTCTCCCTGAGTATCCAAATGATAGACAGGGGCTCCAAGTGGCTGGATACTTTTCTCCATGGGACAGAGTACCTGTTGCTGTCCAGATGCTAGCGGAGTGGGGAAAAACCCGACGGTTTGCAACAGTTGATCCCCATTGTTCAGGGACACCAGAGCCTTAGGGTACAGAGCTCACTCTGTGTTTCTTTATCTCTGCTTCTGGCATAGCACTGTTTTGGGCAATCCTTCTATGTATGTACCAGGGCTGGTGTATATGAGTCTCTGTCTCTTTAAGTGGTGCTGTTCCCCTTTGCCACTGTCTGGACACCAGCACTCATACAAGAAGCTTATCCTTGCCGTGAAGGCAAGCCCTTCTCCTCCTGAGTGATTTGCACTAACCTGAGATCAGACTTTTTCTTTTTTTTTTAATGTATTTAAGAAAACAAGAGCTGCTTCTTGGAAAAACAAAATCAGAAACACTGATACAACTGTGGCAATCTAATAAGGGGAAGAGGAGGTTAATTCCAGTACTAGAAATGAGAAATGGAATGTGGTTCTGAAACGATAATGTTCAAATCTGAGTGGAATTACTTTTGTTTCAGGAAAGATCCAGTCAAGCAAAACCCTGGGGAATGAAAAGGAAGGAAAGAAAGAGGAAGAGAGTCAGGGGAAGAAAGGAAGAAAAGGAAAGGAAGGGAGAAAGATAGAAAAGGAAATGTCTCAACAGATATTGTAAACTTCCCAATAAAACAATTCTCTTTAAAATCTAAAAACAGAAATAGAAATTCATTAAGCCATATCCTCATTGCCCTTGATGGTACTAAGAACAAGAAAACCCATTTACACATCAGTGTTTAGAATTTGTGGCAAACACAATAAGATTATGAAAAAAAAAATAGAAATATGCCATGTTATTTGTAAAAATATGGACAGCAGAAATATTTTTGTAAAAAACATTTTATTTCTATAAATAGTAATTTTACTTAGAATGTTTTGGCAACATTAATAAAACAATAAATTTTACCTGAAAGAACAAGCAAAGTAGACAAGGAATTCACAAAGGGCAATAACAAAATAGTGATCTTGACAGATATTCAATACATTTGTAAACAAAACAAAGTGTCATTGCCTGAAAAAAATACAGAGGTATCAACAGAAAAACAGAGGAAGCTCCTGAAAGAACTCAACTCACTATTAACTATATTTTATTTGCAGGCACAGAAACTGACTCAAGCTAATTCTAAGAAGCAAAGCCCTGATGTTATTATCTCTTCTCAGTGTGTGTGTGTGTGTGTGTGTGTGTGTGTGTGTGTGTGTGTGTGTGTGTAAAGTAGGAAATTTAGGCTGGAGAGGTAAGCAGAGAGTAGAGACTTAAAGTGCCTTTAAGGAGGAGGAGGAAATGGAGGGGGTTGAGGATTTCATTGTGTGATTTGAACAGCACTGGTGAAGTTCAAACAAGGGAGGTAGCAAGCCATGCAGGCCTAGGGGAAGAGCATTTCCAGAAGAACAGCAGTTGCAAAGTTTTTGGATTGGGAAGAAATGTATTTGCTTAAGGAAAAGCAAGGCCAGTGTTGTCAAAAACAGGGCACCAGTGGGGAAAATAGTAGAGTAAAACGACAGAGAATGGAAGAGAGGAAGTAGTCAGGGACCATATCACTGGGACCTTTTTATTTGGCAATAAATACAACTTGTACTCCTTAGGAGCATACTTCAGAGCAAACAACAGTAACTGTGTTCAAAATACTAAGCAACAATAAAAACATATGAAGAAAACATTTCATATTTTTACTATAGAAATAGAATAAAGGAGATAAGAATGCAATGGTCTGTACATTTATTTATACATAGACTTTTCACCTGAGACCAGGACACAAACACACACACACACACACACACAAACACACACACACACACACACACACACACACACACACACACTTTATACACCTAAAAGTGGTTTAAGCTGACACTTTGCAAAGTGCTTTGGCCCAAGAAAATTAACTGGAAAGGCCTAGTAATACATTCAAAGTGCAAACCAATCAATCAAGCATTGAATAAATAAATACAATCTACTTGTATTTGAATTTACACTCAAGAAATTACCTAAAATGGAGACAATAGGCTTACTCTAGCTTAGTCATCTGTAGTCCTTCCTCTTCCGTTCTGAGATGGATGCTAATACCTTGGTGATTACCACTTTCCAGGGTTCTGTGAAAGCTTAGAGCATTTAAATAAATTGTGGAGGGGGAAAAATAGTGGGGAGAGACAAAGAGGAGGAGAAAGGAAGAGGAAATGGAGAGATTTCTCCTGGCATAGGTATACAGCCAGGATCCCAGTTTCCTTGAATGGTGCACAGAGATTGCTAGGTAACTGTGCCAGAAGTGGAGAAAGTATGGCATTCAACTCCAGGAGGAGACTCAACTCCAGGAACACACAGAGGAAGCCAAGTGTGCTGATGTTCAGGAACCAATATTTAGAGGGTACCCTGCAGGTCTGTGAAAGAGCTCTTGGAGACCGCAAGAAAAAAGGTTTCCACAAGTATAATCACAGACTAGATAGCTGGATAGGGTAGAGGAAGGATAATAATTCTATGACGTGATAATTACACAAATAAATGAGACAATTCCTGCACATCAGACGGTGTCAAGTAAGACTGAAAATCAGTATTAGTTTGATAAAATGGGAAATTACCCACACAAAGAATTAGCTGTTAACTGCAATACATTCGTGTTCAAGGCAAGATAAGATACAAAACTGAAATCTTCACATGTTCAACTAGGGTAAGATACATGTAACTGGAAAAGGTAAGGAAAAGTTCTATAGAGGGTTTAATCACCCTGGACCCTCTGTATCCACTACATTTACTATTCTCACACAACTCCATTGTAGCTTAAGGGTAAGAGAACTAAATTTAGCCCAATTCATAAACTGAACCGATTCCCTGTGTTTGATCCTTTTCAGTTAAAACTATGGGTCCAGTACAAATCAAACTGGATGTCAAGGCTTTTTTACTTGGGAATCTTAACTTGCTTTACTTTTGTGACTGAGACAGATATGGCTACTTCACTGTGACTAAAGGCTAGCCAAATGGGAAAGGGGATGGAATGAATCAAATTCCCCTTTTGATCACTCAACAGGAGGTCCACAGGAACCAGGTCCCATTCTCTTAACTATCTCTGCTTCCCCAACTGCAGTCAATGATAACACAGGGCCTGCTTGATGCTTGCAGGGGCCTCTCACCAAACACAGGCATTTAAATGGTTGGCTTCCTTGAGATGTCCCTGGGCTAGGTAAAGACACTCTGAGACAGTGTTCCTTCTGCCTTGGCTCCATGCCTGGAGGGAATGCATACCTCTTCCTCCAATGGGACAAGAAGCCACAGCTCTCCACTGACTAAATCCCATGTCTGGTCCCAACTCACATCATAGCTTCTCCATCAACTTCTCCACACCAGGCTTTTGGAGCCAGGTTATCTTAGATCAGCACAACAGAGGCACTTCGGAGAGTTCAGCAGCACAAGGGAACATACAATAACAAAGCCATTCCAATCTGTCTATATAGTTAATATTGAGATAGTCAAGGCATGAAAACAGTTGAAAATTACGTTGCTAAAACACTCTACAGATTATACGTATAGCAGAGCTTTCAAACTTACAAATAACATGAAATACCAAAATAGGCTGTTACTTTTCCTTTCGCCACCTCTCTCGTTCTCTCTCTCTCACACACACACGCACACATACTTTTTAGTGCTAAGACAACTGTATGAAAAACAGGTAATATATTTTTAAATAACATCTCAATATTCAAACAAAACTATACTTCATGTATTTAAAACAAAAACACATAAATTACGCATTGGTTTCTCTGTATTTATTATTGAATAATGCTATAGTTGAATTTTTTGTTTTTAATGGAGTTTATAACTTTGAAATACTTGCTTCAGACTTACTTAAAGTAGACTTAACCGGGTTTTTTTGACCTCCTACTTTTAGATTTGGGGGGTGATGGTTCAGAATCAGATGCGTTCACAGTAATGGATGCTACTTCCACCAATCCTGGTTGAAGGGGTTCCAGTGATACCTGAATAACAACTTTTGTTTCAGGAGGTAATCCTTCTAGCTGCTTAGGCTTCTTAAACATTTGATGACACTGCGTCTTGTGCTCCCTTTTCTCTTTACAAGTTAAAAATTGTAGCCGACATTTGGAACACTGGTGAAAACGCTTTGCCCAGTGCTGTTTATAATGACATATGTACAGTGCTTCAGTTTTAAAAATTTGGAGACAAAAGGGGCAAAGTAAATTCTTAGTGTTACCATGGTATGCTCTGAAATGTGCATCCACATCTGCAAAGAATGATGATCTGTAACTGCAAACCTGGCATACATAGGGCATTTCACCAGGCTTATGATTATCTTTCATGTGCTGTAAGAGAATCTGATCTGCCTCAAAGGACAATTCACAGATTTTACAGACTGTGCAGGGCTCCTGGGAAGTGTGGACACTTTCAATATGACACTGCAGCTGGAAGGGCGTAGGAAACTGGCGGTGGCAGTGCTGGCAGGTGGTGTGGTATTTCCAGCTGTCACCTCTCAGCCTCTCAAGTTCCAAATGGTGCTTCATGTGATTCATAAACTCAACATTTTTTAGAACCTTCAAGCAGCTGTGGCATTTAAAGGCTGTGTGAGTTTTTGGTTCTGGCTGCCCATCTCCTATATGCTGTCCATAGTAGAAGTCACGAAGTAACACAATCAGATTGCCTTCTGTGGGATCAGCAAACTTATTTTGACTTGATACACTTGGAAAGTCAGTTTTTGTCAATACATTTCCCCCTACAGGACTTACAGGCTTGCAATGAACATTGTCCTTTGGAAAAGCTGTTGGACAAGGTTCTCCACTCTGAACATGGCTTAATGAGTTATGAACCCTGTCTGGTGTGCTTTGCTGAGTAGTCACTGTATGAAAAGTACCTGAAAGGGACAAAGCTAAAGAATGTTCTCCTATAACTCCATCATGAGTGTAGGCCTTTTGGGACTTGTGCTATTTGTTTCAGAAGTGGAAAGTCGCTTTGATACACGAGGACTTTTATCCATATCTCCTGCAGAAACTGCTGTTTCTACTGGATGCTGCAATGAACTTGTGAAGGTAATCAAAGGAGAACATAACTCTGAAAAGCTATTAGGCATTATTTGTGGTGAAATATTTTTAGAATCCGCTTTGGACAAAGGCTCAATAATGATAGGACTATCTGTTGATCTTGATTCAGAGACAGAAAGTGGCAAGACAGTCTTTGCTTCTGATGTAGGAGTCACATGACTAACAGGCTGTAATTTCTGAGCATTATCTTTCCTGAAGTGACCATACCTATTTCTCCTTGAACAAGAACCTGGGGTAACTCTGTTCAGTATGTTTGAAATGACTGGTTTTGAATTTGAGGTCATCCCAACAAAGATCACATCATCATCCTCATGTACATGTTCCACTCCAACCAAGATGAGTTCAGCATCTTCATCATTTACTAGTTTGGTTTCTCCCTCGCTTTTCTGTGGTTCTGGCTCTTGTTCTTCTTCACATGACATCCATGGTGGTTCCATATTTTAAATACTTTTTTGTTCTTGGAGGGTGTGACCACAAGTCCCAGTGCTTCCTTTAAATAAACTGCCACCTAGGTATAAATATACTACATATTAGTTAAGTACAGAAAAATGTGCTATTTGGTTATCTCCAAAACTCTATGGTAGTTATAAACACCCTTATCTTACAAATAAAGATACTGAGCATCAAAGAGACTAAATGAAAGATGAATAACCTATGACTACAAGTCTACATAACTCAAGAATAATAGCTTTGTTCCATGTTGATTTTAATCTCTTCTAATTAAAAAAAAAAAAAGAAAGAAAAAACAGAATACCACCACTGATCATTAGGAGAAATCACATGTAAAGCACGAGTATTTTTACAACTGCACTATTGTACAGTGTTTAGAAACATGGACTTTGGAGTCAAAGAAGATTAAGCTGGAATTCTAAGTTAATCACACACCAGCTGCATCTTTTTGGGCAAATTTATAACTTTTAAATGTGTTTCCGCACCTTAAAGACAAACATGCTTATTTCTTAGACTTAAGGTTAAGCTCTTTTTAAAAAGCGTCAGCTATTTAATGGCATCTTGTTTTGTAGTAAAATTGGAAAAAAAGTTATCTTAAATGCACATTACAACTGATTCACACATACTAATTTCATAAATGTTAATACAGAAAATAGGTAGCAAATTCAAATATAAAGTATCTATACACAGTTAACAAACAGCATAATTCAATGTCAAGCACTTAACACAGGCCTAGAAAATTGAGAATGAACTCTCTTGATAATCTCACCCCCAAAGCCACACTTATACATCCTAAATTTCTCCCTCTAATCCTGACTAAACTTAAATCCAACAATGCTTCATCCTTCATTCCACATTTCTCTTCCCCACATATCAGGCAAAGTCATGACAGTATTTCACTAATACCAATATCAGACAGAGACATCAAACACACACACACACACACACACACACACACACACACACACACAACGGATATTCTGTATGAATACAGATGCAAGAGTCCTCAACAAAATACTTGCAAACAAAACCTAACAACATATAAAAAAGATTATATACCATGATCACGTGGGATTTATGGAGGTATGCAAAGTTGGTTCATTATATGAAAGTCAATCGACATTATGCCATTTTAACACAATAAAGGACAAAAAACACATCTGCCTGCAGAAAAAGCATTTCCTTGAATCTAGCACCTTTTCATAATAGGGGTTAAAGTAAACCACTTAATAACTAAAAACAGAAGAGAACTTTCTCAAAGGGTACCTGTAAACGACCCACAGCTAAATCATACTTAATAATGAAACACTGAAAGCTTTCCCTATAAGATTGGGAACAACATAAGGAAGTCTATTCCACACTTTGGTTCAATATTATACTGGCAGTTCTATAACCAGAGCAATCAGGTAAGAAAAAGGAATTGTTGTTGTTGCTTAAAACAAACAAACAAACAAACAAACCAAAAAACAGCCTTCAGAATGGAAAGGAAAAAGTCAAAGTATATTGGAGATACCATACTTTTATATATAGAAAATCCCAAAGAAACCACAGGTATTAGAATTAATAAAAAGCTTGAAGAATATAAGATAAATATTTTAAAAGTCAATCACATTTCTATACAGTAGCAACAAATGTTCTGAAAATGAAGTCAAGTAAACACTTGACTCTACATTAGCATTAAAAATAATACTTAGGATGTCAGAAAGAGAAAGACAAATATCATATGGTATCACTTACATGTGGACTATAAACTATAACACAAATGAACTTATCTGTGAAACAGAAACAGACTCACAGACATAGTGAGCAGACTATGTGATTACCAAGAGAGGAAGGGTGGGGGAGGCATAGATTGGGAGCTGGTGACTAGCAGATGCAAACTATAATGTTAATATATAGAATAGATAAAAAAAGATCCTACTGTGTAGCACAAGGAACTATATTCATAATTTGTGATAAACAGTAATGGGAAAGGATATGAAAAAAATTGTTCGTGCATGTGTGTGTGTTTACATATGAAAGAAAGGAAAGGTAAAAGGAAGGAAAGGAAAGGAAAACTCTTGGCAAGTATGTACAGAAACTGGACCTTGTGTGTTATGGATAGATTTTAAAATGGTGCAACTGCTACAGAAAAGTCTAAAGCCTCCTCAAAAAATTAAAAATAGAACTACCACATGATTCATCAATTCCACTTCTGAATATAAATTCAAAAGAAGTTAACATGGGGTCTTGAGATATTTGCATAGCCATGCTCAAAGCAGCACTAATCACAACAACTAAGAGGTGGAAGCATCTAAACATCTATCAAATGTGATACATACATATAATGGAATATTATTAAGCCATATAAAGGAAATTCTGCCCCAAGCTACAACTTCATGATCACTTAAGACATCAAGCCAAAGGAAATAAGCCAGTCATAAAAAAGACAAAAGTGTATGTTTCCACTTATACGAAATATCTAATATAGTCAAGCAATAGAAAGGAACAAAGTGGAATGATGGAGTCCAGGGTCCATGGAAACAGGGAAGAAAAGAGGAGTTGTTGTTTAATGGGACAGGTGATGGGTACAGAGTTTCAATTTTGCAAGATGAAAAGGTGTAGAGATCTATTTCATAGCAATGTGATAAGGAATTCCATGATATTTCAGAGGTTAGGACTCCAAACTTTCCTATTAGGGGCCTGGGTATGATTCTCAACCAGGAAACTGTCATTTAAGCTGCATAGAACAGCTAAAAAAATGACAACAACAACAAAACAACACTGTGACTCTGTGTGTGTGTGTGTGTGTGTGTGTGTACTTGTGTGAGTTGCTCAGTCGTGTATGACTCATTGTGTCCCCATGGACTGTAGCCCACCAGGCTCCTTTGTCGATGGGATTCTCCAGGCAAGAATACTGGAGTGGGCTGCCATTTCTTTCTCCAAAAAGGCTGATGAAATTGTGTGAAATACTTAGCACGTAAAAATGGTTAAACTGGTAAAAATTTAAGTTAGATGTTTGGTTTTTTTACAACAATTAAAAAAAAATCTAACAACCAGGAAAATAATTTGAATGGACTTTTCACCAAATATGATATGCAAATGGCCAACAAACACAAAAAATACTGCTTAACATGATTGAAAGTGAAAGAAAGTGAAGTCACTCAGTCATGTCCGACTCTTTGCGACCCCATGGATGGTAGCCTATAACGCTCCTCCATCCATGGGATTTTCCAGGCAAGAATGCTGGAGTGGATTGTCATTTCCTTCTCCAGAGGATCTTCCCAACCCAGGAATCGAACCCAGGTCTCCTGCATTGCAGGCAGACATCTTACCTTCTGAGCCACCAAGGAAGCCCGTAACAAAATGTAAATCAGTCTCAGTGATTTACTTCACTGAGTAAAGTGAATTTACTTCACACCTATTAGGTTGCTGCTGCTGCTAAGTCGCTTCAGTCCTGTCTGACTCTGTGCGACCCCATAGACGGCAGCCCACCAGGCTCCCCTGTCCCTGGGATTCTCCAGGTAAGAACACTTGAGTGGGTTGTCATTTCCTTCTCCGATGCATGAAAGTGAAAAGTGAAAGTGAAGTCGCTCAGCCGTGTCTGACTCTTAGTGACCCCATGGACTGTAGCCCACCAGGCTACTCCATCCATGGGATTTTCCAGGCAAGAGTACTGGAGTGGGGTGCCATTGCCTTCTCCTACCATTAGGTTGGCTGTAATCAAAAAGAGGAATAATAACAAGTGCTGCAGAGGATGTGGAGAAAAGGAATCTTCATATATTGTTGATGTAATTGCTGTAAAATAGTACAATCACTTTGGAAAAGTGGTTTGTCAGTACCTCAAAAATTAATATAGAGTAGCCATATGATCCAGAAATTTCACTCTTTTGTATATATCCATAAAAAATGAAAATGTTGAGTCCATGCAAAAACAGTGTTCACAGCAACATTATTCACAATAGCCACAAAGAATACACCATCCAAATATTATCCATTAGTTGATGAATGGATACATAAATGGTGGTATATGCTCACAATGGACCACAGGTAAGCCACATACCATATTGATATACCATATTCAGCCATAAAAAAAAAAATGTGCTGCTATACAGCCAAGAAATGGATGAATCTTGAAAATACACAAACTAGGGGACTTTCCTGGAGACCCAGTGTTTAAGACTCTGCACAGGTTCCATCCCTGGGCTAGGAACTAAGATCCCACATGCCACATAGCTAGATAAATAAATATTTGAAAAGAAAACATGGCATCTGAATAAAGCCAGACACAAAGGTCACACATTGTATCTGGAAGAACTTTACATAGAAGAGAAGCAGGAAAGACAAGCATTCTATAATCCAAATGAAACATTTTTTTCTTCCAGGGAGGAGGAAATGAACTGCTCTAATAAAGGCTGCCAATAAATTAAATAAAATAACAACCTCAGGCTCTACTACAAAGCCACAATCATCAAGACAATATGGTACTGGCACAGAGACAGAAATATAGATCAATGGAAAAAAACACAGAAAGCCCAGAGGTAAACCCACACACCTATGGACACCTTATCTTTGACAAAGGAGGCAAGAATATACAATGGAGAAAAGACGATCTCTTTAACAAGTGGTGCTGGAAAACTTGTCAATCACTTGTAAAAGAATGAAAGCAGAACACTTTTTGGAGAAGGCAATGGCACCTGACTCCAGTACTCTTGCCTGGAAAATACCATGGACAGAGGAGCCTGGAAGGCTGCAGTTCATGGGGTCGCTAAGGGTCAGCCATGACTGAGTGATTTCACTTTTACTTTTCACTTTCATGCACTGGAGAAGAAAATGGCAACCAACTCCAGTGTTCTTGCCTGGAGAATCCCAGGGCCTGTGGAGCTTGGTGGGCTGCCGTCTATGGGGTCGCACAGAGATGGACACGACTGAAGTGACTTAGCAGCAGTAGCAGAACACTTTTTAACACCATACACAAAAATAAACTCAAAATGGATTAAAGATCTAAACATAAGACCAGAAATTATAAAACTCCTAGAGGAGAACATAGGCAAAACACTCTCCGACATACATCACAGCAGGATCCTCTATGACTCACCTCCTAGAGTATTGGAAATAACAGCAAAAATAAACAAATGGGACCTAATTAAACGTAAAAGCTTCTGCACCACAAAGGAACTATTAGGAAGGTAAAAAGACAGGCTTCAGAATGGGAGAAAATAATAGCAAATGTAGCAACTGAAAAACAGCTAATCTCAAAAATATACAAGCAACTCCTGCAGCTCAATTCCAGAAAAATAAACAACCCAATCAAAAAATGGGCCAAAGAACTAAATATACATTTCTCCAAAGAAGACATACAGATGGCTAACAAACACATGAAAAAATGCTCAACAATCACTCATTATCAGAGAAATGCAAATCAAAATCCACAATGAGGTACCATGTTATGCCAGTCAGAATGATTGCAATTCAAAAGTCTACAAGCAATACATGCTGGAGAGGGTGTGGAGAAAAGGGAACCCTCCTACACTATTGACGGGAATGCAAATTAATACAGCCACTATGGAGAACAGTGTGGAGATTCCTTAAAAAAAATAAGAAAAAAAAAAAAAACCTGGAAATAGAACTGCCATACAACCCAGTGATCCCACTGCTGGGCACACACACTGAGGAAACCAAAATTGAAAGAGACATGTGTACCCCAATGTTCATCGCAGCACTGTTTCTAATAGCCAGGACATGGAAGCAGCCTAGATGACCATCAGCAGATGAATGAATCAGAAAGCCATGGTACGTATAAACAATGGAGTATTACTCAGCCATTTAAAAGAATACATTTGAATCAGTTCTAATGAGGTGAATTAAACTGGAGCCTATTATAAAGACTGAAGTAAGCCAGAAAGAAAAACACCAATACAGTATACTAACACATATATATGGAATTTAGAATGATGTAACAACAACACTGTATGCAAGACAGCAAAAGAGACACAGATGTATAATGTTTTGGACTGTGTGGGAGAGGGAGGGGAGAATGATTTGGGAGAATGGCATTAAAACATGTATAATATCATATTCGAAATGAATCACCAGTCCAGGTTGAATGCAGGATACAGGAGGCTTGGGGCTGCTGCACTGGGATGACCCAGAGGAATGGTATGGGGTGGGAGGTGGGAGGAGGGTTCAGGATGGGGAATACGTGTACACCCATGACGGGTTCATGTTGATATGGCAAAACCAATACAATATTGTAAATTTAAAATAATAATAATAATAATAAAATTTTTTAAAAATAAAAAAAAATAAAAATTGACCACTGAGTTAAACATTTGGAATTCACTGGTGACCTTGACAAGAGTGGATTTAAAGGAAAATGAGAGAAATGGAGACAAAAAATTCTACAAACAACTCTGCAGAAGTCCATAATAAGAAAACATAAAATAAAAAAAAGCAGAAGCAGGATGTGTCACAAAAGACAAATTTTTAATGAGAGGTGACATTATAGTCAGTCTGTTTGCTGATGGGAACCGTCCAGAGAAACAGAAAACTTAATCCAGGACAAAGAAGAGACTTGCTAGAATATCACTGAATAAACAAGAATTGAGTAGAAAATGGCAACCCACACCAGTACTCTTGCCTGGAAAATCCCATGGACGGAGGAGCCTGGTAGGCCACAGTCCTGGGGTTTTCGAAGAGTCAGACAGGGCTAAGAGACTTCACTTTCACTTTTCACTCTCAGGAATTGGAGAAGGAAATGCCAACCCACTCCAGTGTTCTTGCCTGGAGAATCCCAGGGCTGGGGGACCCTGGTGGGCTGCTGTCTATGGGACTGCACAGAGTCAGACATGACTGAAGTGACTTAGCAGCAGAAGCAGCAGCACACAAGAAGTGAACACAAGCCAAATAATTTGCTCACAGTAACAAGACTGAGATCATATGCAGAAAGGCTGTCATGGTGGATTAATGGGTATGGTCACCAGCCTTCAAGATGACCCTGTGAATCACATGTCCTGATATTCCCACCCCTATGTAGTTCTCTCTCAAACTATCACAGGGTTGACCTGTGAGACTAAGCAAATACAGAAGTGAAGATGTGTAACGTCTGAAAAAAGACTGCACTTTATCATGGGTGCAAGTTCTTTCCTGAATCACTCATTCTGGGAAAAGACAGCAGCCTCCACACGAGCAGCCCCTTGGAGAGGCCCACAGAAGGAGGAACTGAGGCCTCATGAGTACAGCCAAGTGAGAGAACTTACATTCAATAAACCAAGTTTTCAGAGGTTGCCAAACCAGATAAAAGCTTGACTACCACCTCAGGAGGGACCCTGAGGCTAAACTACCCAACTGGATTCTAGACCAATAGATATCAAGTGTAAGTTTTTTCAAACTATTCAATTTTGAGATAATATGTACAACACAAACAGTTCGAGGTATAATATCATTCACATCATACTTACACACAGAAGAGTTCTCCTATAAATATGGTAAAACTTAAAAAACACAAAACAAACCAAAACACCTAAAAACAGGAGTTGCCTGGCAGTCCAGTGGTTTGATTAGGACTCAGCCCTCTCACTGCCAGGATCCTGTGTTCGATCCCTGGTTGGGGAACTAATATCCTATGAAGCCACATGTTGTGACCAAAACCAAACATGCTGTCAAGTTCAAAGCTGTACCAGCAATAGATAACTATGCAACAGAGCTGTAGGCACAAGTTGCTGGGCATAAAGCTACCTATCATCTTGTTTACTGGCATGAAATGAACTCAGATGCTCCCCCACCCCCATCCAGTGGAGTTCAATTACTTAATGAAATAAAGCTCTTACAGGTGCAAAAATGAGCAAGTAATCCCATGTAAACATGTTAAATCACAACACATTTTCTTTGAATGAACCACTTTATTCATTTGGCCGTGCTGCTTGGCTTGTGGGGTCCCAGTTCCCTGACCAGAAGTTAAATCCAGACCACTGCAGTGAAAGCCAAGAATCCTAATCTCCAGGCCACAAGGGAATTCCCATACCTGCATTACTTTGCTTTTGTAGCTAAAACCTTAGGATATGTGCATTGCCCCATTTTAGCCTCACCAAGTGGTAGGAGTCAGCTCTACACAGCTTAAAACCCATGGTGCTCTTACTTTTTTTTTCCTTTCAAGAATGCAGGAGAAAGCAAGCCAGTAGCCTCCCGGCCTGCTTTTAATGTTTCAACTCAGAGAGCTTCAGAGTGACCTGAAACCATGATTGCCCTGAAGTCACCACCCGCAATCAGGGTCAGCTAATCCCCAGGAGAACTCTTTCTCCACAGCAACATGTCAGCCCATGAATGAAAGGAGAAAAACGGAAGGCAAGAAAGACACAACTTTGTTCCTTATTGTAAAAATGTCTGTCTCCTTACCTCAGGGGCACATTGAAAACCTGAGTGCCCTTCCCAGGCAGGAGAAGGTCACATCCTGGGGTCGGGCAGAGGGAAAGGTCAGGGTGAGTCACCTCTTCCTGAAACATTCTATCCCCCAGGCCCTACCTGGTCCTACCCTACAGATGCTGACCAGGTGTCTCACACTCAACCAGAGCAAGTGATTGAACTCCTCTTCCCTGAGCTTCTTCCTCCCACCTCCCTTCTCTCAGTAACAAACAAACAAACAAACAAACAAACAAATACCTCATCTGCCACCTTTCCGAACCAAAGGCCTGAATCTCGGGGCCCCCAGGGACAGGGGCAGCCCTGGAGTCCGAGGAGAGGCAGAGCAAACAGGAAAACGACCAAAGCGCCGCGGCAGTGGAGAGGCCACTAGATTGATTTTTTTTTTTTTTTGCTGTGCCCGCCTGACTGTGTCTGGTTGCAGAACCGGGTTGGGCCCGAGTCATAAACCCGCGTGAAGATTTGTATATGTATGTGTGTTTAAATATATTAAGTTCCACAGGAGACCTGGGAGGGGCGGGGGGCTGGGGGCATGACAGGCCCTTTCCGCGAGCTGGCTTGTCCCACCCCTAGGACAGGAAGGCTGCTGGAGAGCTGCTCCCACCCAGACTAGAGAGGGGAGAGGGCGAAAGGGGCCTGGGGCCTGTAGGCCCGGCCTCAAGCTCCCTTGGCCCTCAGAGGCCGTCCCGCCGAGCAAGGCCCCGCCAGATTGGGGATCTGAGAAACCCTTCCCTGGGCACTCTGGCACCGCTTTGGCCGCACCAGGCCCCAGTCCTTACCGGTCCCCGTGGGCGGCGATGCCAGAACTGCCGGCAGCTCACCTGCACCTAAACAGTCCCTGGGTTAAGTCTGAGGAGGCAGGCCCGAGGGAACAATGCCTCCTCAGGCCTGGGACGCTGCTTCAACTGCCGGCATGTCCGCTGCCAAGGATGATTGGATGCCAGGTGTTGACGCCTGCAATCGGATTGGCCGCTAGGCCGAGTTCCGCGCATGCGCGCGCGGTGGCCCCCTCTGGAGGCAACTGCTGGGGGCATAGTCAGGCTGAACCTGAATCTGAAGTGTCTTGGGTCTGTCAAGATTGCGCAGCTCACCAAAGGGGAAAAAAGAAAATAGATTGCACAGTCGCCAGGGCACAGGGCTGAGAACGACCTCCGAGTCTACCAGGGGACTTCAATGATGGTGTCTAGCACTCACAGCCCTCAGGGGTGACCTGCCCCTTGCTTAAGAAACTTGACCGTACACCTGGATCTTGAAGCCCCTTCTCTTGGAATTCCATTTTGCTCAATGCAGGGCAGCCTGCCCCCGATTTTGCACAGCTAGAGTGAGCTGAGCCGAGAAGACAACGGCAACCCACTCCAGTACTCTTGCCTGGAAAATCCCATGGACGGAGGAGCCTGGTAGGCTGCAGCGCATGCGGTCGCTAAGAGTCGGGCACGACTGAGCGATTTCACTTTCACTTTTCACTTTCATGCATTGGAGAAGGGAAGGGCAACCCACTCCAGTATTCCTGCCTGGAGAATCCCAGGGACAGAGGAGCCTAGTGGGCTGCTGTCTATGGGGTCGCACAGAGTCAGCCGGGACTGAAGCGACTTAGCAGCAGCCTAGTGAGCTGAGAATGAGCTTTACTTCTTTTTCTTTTTCTTTTTTTTTTAATTTTAGAGCCTACACTTTTTAATGGCTGAGGAAAACCGAAAAGCATATTATTTTCTGACGTGAAAATTGTGTGAAGTTCAATTTTTGGTGTCCTTAAAGTTGAAACAGGGACTTGCCAGTTCCTTTGGTTATTGTCTATGACTGAAAACTTGATCAATCGTCAAAGATCATATTCGCAAAGCCTAAAATAGTTCTTTTTGGGCCCTTTACAGAGTCTTTTTAAAATGCTCTGTTCTGCTGGAAGTCTCCTAGTAGTCATATGGGGGAATAAAGTCTTGGTTTTGTTACAATATTTTCTTCTCTATTATATTCATTTTTCATTCTTTATTAATTGCATTCCTTCTTATCGCTATAAGTTTGTTCTGTTGCGCATCTTTACAACTTTTTGAGATAGTTATTTGTAACTCTCATTTCTCTTATATGTAATGCTATAAGTTTACTTTAATTTGTTGTTGTTGTTCAGTCCGTCAATCATGTAGGACTCTTTGCAACCCCATGCACTGCACGCAGCACACCAGGCTTCGCTGTCCTTCACTATCTCCTGGAGTTTGCTCAGACTCATGTCCATTTAGTTGGTGATACTATCCAACCATCTCATCCTTTGCTGCCCACTTCTTCCTGCCCTCAGTCTTTCCCAGCATCAAGGTCTTTTCCAATGAGTTGGCTTTTCACATCAGGTGGCCAAACTATTGGATCTTCAGCTTCAGCATCAGTCCTTCCAGTGAATATTCAGAGTTGATTTCCTTTACGATTGACTGCTGAATCTTGCTGTCCAAGGGACTCTCAAGAGTCTTCGCCAACACCACAGATCAAGAGCATCAATTCTTTGGCACTCAGCCTTCTTTATGATCCAACTGTCACATCCATACATGACTGCTGGAAAAACCATAGCTGTGACCAGATGGACTTTGTCAGCAAAGTAATGTCTCTGTGTTTTAATATGCTGTCCAGGTTTGTCATAGCTTTTCTTCCAAGGAGCAAATATCTTTTAATTCCGTGGCTGCAGTCACCACCCACAATCATTTTGGACCCCAGGAAAATAAAGTCTGTCACTGTTTCCATCGTTTCTCCATACAACTTTAACTGTGTCTCACAATTTTTGCTGCATAGTTTGTTCATTATCATTCACTTCAAGTATATCCTAATATTCTCTTCTTAAGACAAAGATTATATATTGTATGGGCTTCCCTGGTACCTCAACTGGGAAAGAACTTTCCAGCCAATGCAGGAGACACAAGAGGCCTGGGTTTGATCCTGGGTCAGGAAGATTCCCCTGGAGAAAATAATGGCAATCTGCTCCAGTAGTCTTGCCTGAAAATTCCATGGAGATATATATTATGGATTAATGTAGTTAGTGATATTTTCCAAATGAATGGCATTTTAAAAGATGTTTTTTTGTTAATTTCTCATGATTGCATATGGTCAGATCACACAATATAAATATTATTGATCCTTTGTATTTGAAGATTTCAATTCAGTTAAGTGTACCATACTTTAGATTTCCATTCCAGTGAAGTCAAAATGAAGAGGGTGTGATGTAGACAAAATACTTGCAATGTCTAAAATATATATCTGTGAAATGACCTCCATTAAGCCTCACAATTATTCCAGCATCTTTCAGTAGGGTACCTTTAACTAAGTTCCAGGTTTTATGCAAATTTTACCAGCTTTTCCAAAAATGTTCTTTTCCAGTTTCATATTCCCATACAGGATACTGAACTGCATGAGGATATATAGCCAAAAGCTACAGATACCTCCCTTAGTTTACTCTGGTCTATAGCAGTTTCCTAAACTTTCCTTGCTTTACATGACTTTTGACAATTTTCAGGAGTCCTTCAGGGACAGGCATTTTGCACAATGACTCTCAATATGGGTTTGATATGTTTCTCCTGGTTGCACTGGGGTTTATATATTTTTAGAACTATACCTCCAAGGCAAAATATCTTTCTTATCACTTCCCATCAAGGATTCATACTATCAATATGACTTACCACTAGTTCCTCTGCTATAAAGTTATCTCCTTCCCTCTGACATATTCTGTTCTTTAGAAACAAGTCACTAAACCCAGCCTACACTTGGGGAGGGGCATGGACTCTCATCTTGAGGAAAATATCTAAGAGAAACACAAGTTACTGAGTATACAAATTAATTGAAACTCATTTATAAGGAAGATCTTGTTCTTCTAGCCATATCTTTTCGTTTTAAATTAATTTAATTAAATTAAAGTAAAGATTTAAGAGGTTTCCCAGGTGGTGCTAGTGGTAAAGAACTTGCCTGCCAATGCAGGAGATGTAAAAGACACCCAGGTTCAGGAAGATCCCCTGGAAAGGGAAATGGCGACCCCTGCCCATATTATTGCCTGGGTAATCCCATGGAGAGAGGAGCCTGGCAGGCTACACTGATGAGGTCACAAAGAGTCAGACAGGACTGAAGCTGCTGAACACACACAAAGATTTAATACCTCAGTCACACTAGCTACATTTTAACATCTCCAAAGTGGCATATTAGACAAGGACATAGAAAACATATTCATTGAGAATTCCCTAGTGATCTGGTTGTTAGGGCTTTGTGCTTCCACTGCAGGGGGCAGAGATTCCATCCCTGGTTGAAGATCTAAATCCCTTAATCCTCACAGCAAAGCCAAAAAAAAAAAAATCCTACCAGATGAACACTCCATCTGAAAATTCAGATAAAGGATATAAACAGGTAACCTCAGAGAAGAGAAACATATGCATTTATATATGTGAAAAGCTTGTTGTCCTTATTAGGGCATACATGTAACAATTATTTAAAAGTTTTCTATTGCTGCAGAAACTTCTGGGAATAGCACTGACTTAGATCATTGTTTTGCCAACCTTTCTTCTTTTCAAATGTAATGCACATTAACACATGAAACTGCTTTATCTCCATCTCAAAAATTTTCTGTTTTCAATATCATTCAGCTTAAGTATTTTATTTTTCCCATAACAATTTCTCTCAGGACCAGTAAGTTATTCAGGTTCAGAAGCAGGAGTAGGCGGAGCCTAAACCACAATATTAAAGAAGCTTGTGAGTTACAGATGGAGAAGGTAATGGCACCCCACTCCAGTACTCTTGCCTGGAAAACCCCATGCTCAGAGGAGCCTGGCAGGCTGCAGTCCATGGGATCCCTAAGAATCTGACATGACTGAGCGACTTCACTTTCACTTTTCTCTTTCATGCATTGGAGAAGGAAATGGCAACCCACTCCAGTGTTCCCAAGGATGGGGGAACCTGGTGGGCTGTGCGACCTATGGGGTTGCACAGAGTCAAACACGACTGAAGTGACTTAGAAGCAGTAGTGAATTACAGAGGTGCCACTTTTGCACTTTGGGTTCCTGGCAATCCTTAATCTATCCTCAGCCTGGGTGAAGTTATATTGCTTCATTTTCAAACTTTGGGAGTTATTTCCTCCGTATTTATCTTTCTAGGGTTTTGTTTGGCCATGCCATGGAACCTGTGGGATCTTAGTTCCATAACCAGGGTGTTGAACCCTGGCCATTGGCAGTGAAAGCATCAAGTCCTAACCACTGAACCACCAGGGAATTCTCATATCTTTTTCTTTCTTTCTTTCAAATATTTATTCATTTACTTGGCTGTGCTTGGTTTTAGTTCCAGCACAAGGACTCTTCAGTCTTCACTGTAGCATGTGGGAGGCAGGATTTTTAACTGTCACATGCAGTATTTCTAGCAGCAGTATGTGGGATCTAATGCCCTGACCAGGGAATGAATTTGGACTCCCTAATTGGGGAGCACTGAGTCTTACTACTGGACTACAGAGATGTCCTTCCCATGGTCAAACCCAGGTCTCCCACATTACAAGTGAATTCCTTACTGTCTGAGCCACTGTAGCTTTGACTATAACAACTTTGGTCAGCAGAGTGATGCCTTTGCTTTTTTTTTGATGCTATCTATGTTTGTCATAGCTTTTCTTCCAAGGAGCTAGCTACTTTTAATTTTGTGGTTACATTCACCATCCACAGTGATTTTGGAGTTCAAGAAAATAAGATCTGCTGTTATTTTCACTTTTTCTCCATTTGTTTGCCATGAAGTGATGGGACCAGATGTCACAATGTTCATTTTTTGAATATTGAGTTTTAAGCCTGCCTTTTCACTCTCCTCTTTCCCTGTCATCAAGAGGATCTTCATTTTCTGTTATTAGTGTGGCAGCATCTGCATGTCTGAGGTTGTCGCTATTTCTCCCAGAAATCTTGATTCCAGATTGTGCTTCATCCAGCCCAGCATTTTTAATGATGTACTCTGCATATAAGTTAAATAAGTAGGGCAACAGTACACAATCTTGACATACTCCTTTCCCTATTCAGAACCAGTCTCTTGTTCCATGTCCAGTTCTAACTGTTGCTTCTTGACCTGCATACAGATTTCTCAAAAGGCATGTCAGATGGTCTGGTATTCCCATCTCTTTAAGAATTTTCCAGAGTTTGTTGTGGTCCACACAGTCAAAGGTCTCATCACTTCATGGCAAATAGACGAGGAAACAAAGAATCAGTGACAGACTTTATTTTCTTGAGCTCCAAAATCACTGCAGATGGTGACTGCAGCCACGAATTTAAAAGATGCTTGCTCCTTGGAATAAAAGCTGTGACAAACCTAGATGGCATATTAAAAAGCAGAGACATTACTTTGCCAACAAAGGTCAGTGGAGTCAAGGCTATGGTTCTTCCACTACTCATGTATGGATGTGAGAGTTGGACCATAAAGAAGCCTGAGCACCAAAGACTGGACACTTTTGAACTGTGATGTTGGACAAGACTCTTGAGAGTCCCTTGGACTTCAAGGAGATCCAACCAGTCAATCCTAAGGGAAATCAACCCTGAATATTCAGTGGTAGAACTGATGCTGAATGTCCAATACTTTGGCCTCCTGATGGGAAGAGTCAACTCATTGGGAAAAAAAAAAAAAAAACAAACAAACCTGATACTGGGAACTATTGAAGGCAGGAGCAGAAGGTGTGACAGAGGACACGATGGTTGGATGGCATCAGCAACCCAACGGAACGAGTTTGAGCAAGCTTCGGGAAATGGTGATGGACAGGGAAGCTGGCATACTGAAGTTCATAGGGTCACAGGGAGTCAGACATGACTGAGAAACTGAACAACAAAAGCCAGGCAGGGTCTCTATGTACAGCTGGCTGAACCTCAATAGGGCTTTTTTGAATTTCTGGAGGTGGGTAGAACTTAATTTTTAGCCAGATCCCTTGCTGCAACACGTCTGGAATATTTTGTGTTTGTAGTCAATCTTCTTTGTAGATTTTCTGGGTGACACTTGGGAGTCAGTGTTCCTCACAATGATGGATGCTGTCTCTCTCAGTCCCAGCTGAACTGAAGTTTGGATCATGACCTCTGTTTCAGGAGGCAACCCTCACAATTGCTCTGGCTTTTTGAAAGACTGATGATTCTTTGTTTGTGTTCTGTCTTTTCCTTCATTTTCAAACACTGTAGCCAGCACTTGGAATATGGAAAGACCCTCTTATTTCAGTGCCTCCAAGTGTGGTTTATGAAGGATGTCACCAGTTTGAAAATTTTGAAGCAAAACAGACAAAGCAAATTGTTCATGTTTCCATGCCATATTCTAAAACGTACCTCTACATTGGCCAAGGCTGACAGTCTGTAATTGCAAACACGGCACACATAGGGCATTTTGCCAGGTTTGTGACTGTCCTTCATGTGCTATAAGAGAACCTGATCTGTTTTGAAGGACAATTCACAGATATAACAGACCGTGGAGGGCTCCCGGGAAGCATGGACACTTTCAATGTGACACTGCAACTGGAACAGGGTGGGAAACTGGTGGTGGCAGTGCTGGCAGGTAGTGTGGATTTCCCAGCTGTCACCCTTCTGCCTCTCCAGGTCCAGATGGTTCCTCACATGGGTCATAAACTTGACATTTTTTAGAACTCTCAAGCAACTGAGGCATTTAAAGACTGTGTGAGTCTTCTGTTCTGACTGCCCATCTCTTGTATGCTGTCCATAGTAAAAGTCATCAAGTAACATGATCAGATTTCCTTTCATGGGATCAACAGTCTTGCTCTGACTTGCAAGAGTCAAAAAGTCCGTTTTCTCCAGCCCCTCCAACTACATGTTCTGTCTGGATCCATAAGACTGAAGCATGCCTGGTCATTTGCGTGAGTCTGTGAAAATGATGCCCCGCGGTGAACATGGCTCGGTGAGGTCAGGAGACCTTCCAAGGTCATAATCGTGTCCTTTGTAGGAGAAATACCTACAGGGGCCATGGTGGAGGCAGGTCCCCCTGGGATTCCATTGCTGAGTTTGGGTCTTTTGGGATTCCCACTGTTACATTTTACATCTGAAGCGGGACATTGCTTTGAATTAAGAGGACTTTCATCCTTGCCTGCTATTGAGAGACTAGCTCCAGATAGACAATGAGGCCGCAGAGAGAGCAATTCTGAATTGTGAAGCACAGCTTCCAGAGAGCTCGTTTTATAATCAGGTTTAGATGAAGGCTCGAAAATAACAGGACTGTTTTTTCCTCCCCATTCAGACTGAGAAGCTAATGATACAGCCACTGGTTCTGATGCTGGGGTCCTGAGATTTGCAGGTTGCAATGTGCAGGAGGGATCTGGACTCACGTGGCCCTTCTTTCTTCTTGAAGATGCATCCCTGGTCACTCTGTTCAAAATGTTAGAAATGACTGGCTTTGAACTTGAAATCACTCTGACAAAGAGAGTTTCAGCATTCTCATTGACATGCTGCACTCCAACAAAGATGACCTCAGCATCATCATTATCCTCATCTCTGGGTTTGGACCCTGCGGTCTTTGTCTCGGGTTGTGGTCGTGCTTGTGCTTCCTCACACAGGAAGAGATGGGCCATTTTACAATCACTTTTGGCTTCAAGTGGCCACTTCCAGTGTATTTTCCACCTAAAGGCAACCACAGAACAAGGTCATCCCCTCTGATCTCAGGTGTCACTTTCTGTGGTTTCAGTTAACCCTCAGTTGTTCACTGAAAATATTAAATGGAAAACTCCAGAAATACATAACTCATAAGTTTTAAATTGCATGTCATTCTGAGGAGTAGGATTGGAATCTCACACCATCCTGCTTCCTCCTGCCCAGAAATGTGAATCGAACTTAGTCCTGCACATCTCACCCATTTGTCACTGGGTTACCACAGTGACTGTTGAGATGTCACAGAGCTTGTGACCAAGTCACCCTTATTTTATTCAATAATGGCCCCAAACCATAAGTGGAGTGATGTTGGTTATTTAGACATGCCAGAGAGAATCCTTTAAGTGCTACCTTTAAGTGAAAAGATCAAAGTTCTCAATTTGATATAAAAAGAAAAAAAAGTATGCTGAGGTTGCTAATATCTGTGGTGAATGTGAAGCAGAGAAAAGAAATCTGGGTTAGTTTTGCTGT
Organism: Bos taurus; assembly: GCF_002263795.3. NCBI lineage: Eukaryota > Metazoa > Chordata > Mammalia > Artiodactyla > Bovidae > Bos > Bos taurus. The sequence continues at coordinate 29,974,786 of NC_082638.1, forward strand.
CAAACTGCAAACTGCAAAAGGTATTGCCACAGAGCATAGTGCATAGTTAGGGTGAAAAAAAAAATCACAAAATTAGTTCAGTAATATATTTTACATAGAGACTACATTCACAAAACTGTTATAAAAATATGTTGTTATAATGGTTCTATGTTATTATTACACCTTCCCTGGTGGCTCAGATGGTAAAGTGTCTGCTACAATTCAGGAGACCTGGGTTCCATCCCTGGAGAAGGAAATGGCAACCCAATCCAGAATTCTTGCCTGGGAAATCCCATCACAGAGGAGCATAGTAAGCCGCAGTCCATCAGGTTGCAAAGAGTTGGACACGACTGAGCAACTTCACTTTCACTTTCCTGTTATTATTAGGAAGTTGCCAATCTCTTACTGTTCTTTTATAAAATAAACTGCATCACAGGTATGTTTGTATAGAAAAACCATTGTGTATATAGGGTTTGATACTATGTGTGGTTACAGATGTCCACTGGGGATCTTGGAACTTATTCTCTGCAGATAAGTGGTGATGATTATATTTCTTCCAAAAGACAAAATTAGTACCTGATTTAATCATCAGCTGAAACATTGAGATAACTATTAACACCCTTAGACATAAGGAAACATCTCAAACTCAGTTAAGTGACATGATCATTTTAAACTTCCTTCTCCAGACCCTACTTTTGCCTTGTCTACCCATAGTGGCCCCAGTGCTCCTGTTAAACTCTACAGGAGAGCTGGTAGGCACCACTTTGCTTATAGATCTCCAATCTCACTCAGAGATGCTGACCAACATAAAATGTCCAAAAGAGCCCCCAGCTGTCCCTTGGGGGTGCCCCTCACTCCCTCCATTCTCTGAGTCCAGAAGGCTCCAGACTCTATACATGGATCAAAAAAAAAAAAAAATTCCAGAAAGTTCTCATAGCAAAACTTGAACCTGCCTCATGCTGGCAACTATATATACATATACATACACACACACATACATACAAAAATACATACATATGCATATATACACATATATGTATATGCATATATATGTGTATATATATAGCATGTACATTGTAAATGAAACTATTTACACAGCATTGGCATTGTATTAGGTATTACAAGGAATGTGGAGATGATTTAAAGCATGTGGGAGCATCCCCTTAAGTTACGTGCAAAGACTATACCATTTTATATAAGGAACTTGAGCATCCATGGATTTTGGTATCTGTGGGTGCAGGGTTCCCAGACCCAATCTCCCAAGGGTACCAAGGAGAGAGGACAGGGCCTTCTCAGGACTTCTGCTACTCCCCCTGCCTTGGACACTGTCTCAAGTACTGTCACCCAACTCCTGACCTGCTTCAGTCCACAATCTCTGCCAGGCTTCCCTGACCCTGATGTCAGAAATCACAGCCTCCCCCAACTCACATGCCATATTCAACTCCAGAGCTATTGGGTTGCTGTATTGTTGTTTCTAGAACAAGTTCTGGTGTCTGTCAGTGCTACATGTCTGCTGCATAAATAAACAGTAGCTGTTATGAATACAATCTTTTATCTGTACCACAGGCTTGACCCACTAATTCCTGGCTCCCCAGGTTCTTACACTTGATCTTAGCAAAGAAGCTGACAAGCAATTTCTCCAAGCATTTAATGAATTCCAAATCTTAATGAATTAAAAGTATCATGCAAGGGAGAAAGTCAGTCAGTATGTAGTTGGATGCTGACAGGGGCAGTAGTGGTCATTGAAATAAAAGGTTTGTAACACAATTTCTCTCCATATAATACATTTGTTGATAGCTTCCATGCTGTTAACATGTTTCATTGACATTAAGGGACATTCTACAGTTTACATTTGACCATTTCTGATACCAGATCACATTTCATCAGCAGCATATTATAGTTTGTTTGGTTGTGTATAAATGATAGCCCTAGGGGTAAAGGTCTCTCCTGACAATGCAAAAGATGTAAGAGATGCAGGTTCCATCTCTGGGTCAGGACGATCCCTTGGAGGAGGGCATGGCAACCCACTGCAGTATTCCTGCCTGAAGAATCCTATGGACAAAGGAGCCGGGTGGGCTACAGTCCATAGCGTTGCTGCTGCTGCTGCTGCTACTAAGTGGCTTCAGTCGTGTCCGACTCTGTGCGACCCCAGAGACAGCAGCCCACCAGGCTCCACTGTCCCTGGGATTCTCCAGGCAAGAACACGAGTGGGTTGCCATTTCCTTCTCCAATGCATGAAAGTGAAAAGTGAAAGTGAAGTCGATCAGTCGTGCCCGACTCCCAGCGACCCCATGGACTGCAGCCCACCAGGGTCCTCCGTCCATGAGATTTTCCAGGCAAGAGTACTGGAGTGGGGTGCCATTGCCTTCTCCAAGTCCATAGTGTTGCAGGAGTCAAACATTACTGAAGCAACTGAACACACACACATACATATGTATATATGTGTATATTTTATAGTGGTATGAAAAATAATTCTGTGGGACTTCCCTGGTGATCCAGTATTTAAGACTCCTCACTTCCAGGCCAGGGTCATGGCTTCAATCCCTGTCAGAGACCTATGATCCCACATGCCACTGGGTGTGGCAGAAAAAAAAAAAAAGAAAAGGAATAATGCTGTATTTTACAGCTGATGTCATCTTAGATTTAATGGAAATTTCTGTTTTTCATAAGCAGAATCCAGCCTACTAAATTCATGTCACAAGTCACTAATGGGATGCTAGCTGCATTATATAGGCAAATGGTTTAAACAGGAATTTACAAATTGGCTTGCTTCCTGTTTGCTTTTTCTCCCAACGAGCAAGCTAAGAATGATTTTTAGGTTTTAGTTTGTTTTTTTTTTTTTAACTTTTAAAAATATATTTAATATTTTTACATTTTTTTAATTTGGGGGCAAACAAAGGAATATTTTGCGATATGTGAAAATTATAGGATATCTAAATTTCAGTGTCACAAATAAAGTTTTATTGGAACACAGCTGTGATCATTTGCTGCTGTTGCTGCTGCTAAGTCACTTCAGTCGTGTCCGACTCTGTGTGGCCCCATAGACAGCAGCCCACCAGGTTCCCCTGTCCCTGGGATGCTCCAGGCAAGAACACTGGAGTGGGTACCCGAGGCTATTTCACTCTGCTAATGGCAGAGACTGCATTGGCGCTTAATGCCTGTTTACTCTCTAGGCCTTTACAGAGCAATTTTGCACACTCATGGCTGTAGAGAACAAAATGAAGCATTCCAAACCCCATGGCTCACCAGCTCCTGAAGTCCAGTTGACTCAGTGCAGCTAAACACTTCTTATTCTGAGTCCCACTGGAGGATGAAGCTGGAGTATCTCTGTCTCCACGCCCCAGAAAGATTTCTCTGGAAATATCAGCACTGCTTCTGTGTCCAGTGTCCATGAAACTCCTACCTGGCTCTCCAAAAGCCTTTTCTCAGTGAGGCTGGATCAGGAGATTCCAAGCCTTTGAAAGCCCATTCTAATCCAATCCATAGTATCCAAATGGTGCTCCAATCAGGTTTCTGAGCCAGTTTTTCCCCATGGGATCTTTCAACTAGAAACCTTTCTACCAAATTGTTAAAGAGAGGAAAGAATGTGGGTGCGGCTGCAGGGCCCCACCCAGGGGCTGTTTTCCAGGTCTCAGGGTGGTGAGAGTCCCCACTTCCCTCTCTGGCATCCAGAGGCCCACCATCTTATCTCCAGTTTATCTGCATCTTTAGTTATTTGGGATTCAATAGCTTAAGGGCAGGGGAAGGTGGTCCACATAGCTATTCCAACAGAGCTCGGGCTGGTATCAGGAATGGAAAAATCAGGGGTTCACCTCCAATACCAGAAAATTCTCTAGCTGCAAACAGCAAACCCCTGTCCTCTTCTGGGAGCAAGGGTGGTGGTTTGGGGGTGGGTGGGCATGGTGAGGAGAGCAGAAAGCAAGCTTACCCCCAAATGATCTGCACTTGAAGACTCAGCACCTGCTGGATTTCAGGGGTCCTCACTGTGGATCTTCATGCTGAACCCCAGGAGCTTTTTCTAGGCAGGGGCTCATGCTTTCTTAAACCAGGTCAGGGGTGTCAGGTCACACCCTGGTCCCCATCCTTCTGCCTTCCTCACTCACTCCCCGTCTTCTCTCTCCTCCCCCTTTGCACCACCAAGATTATATCTCAAGCTTTCCTTCCCACTGCCTTTACAACCCTGTGCACACAGATACATAGAGGGAGGGAGGGTTTCAGAGTAGAAATATGTGTATTTCCATTCCTTATAAGGTAACAGAGTCACTGAATTAGAACAAAAATGAAGTTCACTGATGAACGTGATCTCAAGTGTTGTAACCAGATATAACATCAAAAACACTGTTCTTATCAAATCAACATGTGTTCACCTTAAATTTACACAATATGTGTCCATTACATCTCAATGAAGCAGGGGAAAAAAATACAGAACCGACCATTAGAAAGAGCTCGTTTTAGACTCTTAAGACGGTTGATGGTGAGTGCTGTGCCTAGTTGCTCAGTTGTGTCTGACTTCTTGCGACCCCCTAGACTGTAGCCAGCCAGGCTCCTCTATCCATGGACTTCTCCAGGCAAAAATGCTGGATTGCCTTGCCATGTCCTTCTGCAATGTTGGTGAGTATCAAAACCCAAGGCTAGGGACTTCCCTCGTGGTCCATGGGTTGAGAATCTGCCTTCCAATGTAGGGAATGTGCGTTTAATACATGGTGGTTAAGATCCCATATACCAGAGGGCAGTAGAAAGGACAAAGGATCCTGCATGCCATGACTAAGACTCGAGGCAGCCAAATAAATGAATAAAAATATATATATTTTTGAACTCTATGCTCTTTACATTCTTCTGGATGTATTTGTAAGCATGATATTAACAGTTTTATTTATTTATGGATACACCATGAGACTTCCTGCAGGATCTTAGTTTCCTGACCGGGGACTGAACCCAGATCACCAGAGTGATAGCATTGAGCAGTAAACGCTGGTTTGCCAGGGAATTCCTAGTTTGATTACTTAAAGGGTTTATTTTTATTGTATGCCCAAAGGTACATCCTTTGCTGTGTTTACACTTACAATAAAAACATTTTGGATGTCAATTTTAAAATGTTTGCAAAAACTTAGGGGAAAGGAAGGAAAATGTTGACTACATATTTATGCTTCTAGGCTTCCCTAATGGCTCAGACAGTAAAAAGTCTGCCTGCAGTAGAGGAGACCGGAGTTTGATCCCTGGTTCAGGAAGATCTCCTGGAGAAGGGAATGGCTATCCACTTCAGTATGCTTGCCTCGAGAATTCCATGGATAGAGGAGCCTGGGGAACTACTATCCATGGGTTTGCAAAGAGTCAAACACAACTGGATGACTAACACTTTCATTTTCATATGCTTCTAAAGATTGTTCAAATCTCAGAATCACCTGGGACATTATTAAACATAGAGATTCCAGGGCTGCATATCATACCTAAGAAACTAAAATTGCCTGAGGAGGGGGCCTGGGCATCTGAAAGTTCAATGTTTGCCTCACTTGATTCTGATGTGACGTGAGTCCCAGGGTGTAAAATCATCCAATACTTTGGGAAAGATTGATCTCTGGTGGTTCAGCAATTAAGAAGCCACCTGTTAATGCAGGAGACCTGGTTTCAATGAAAGGGTTGGAAAGATCTCCTGGAGGAAGAAATGGCAACCCAGTCCAGTATTCTTGCCTGGGAAATACCATGGACAGAGGGGCCTGGCAGGCTACAGTCTATGGGGTCACAAAAGACTCAGACACAACTTAGCAACTAAACCACAACAGTGAAAGTGAAAGTCCCTCAGTCGTGTCTGACCCTTCCTGACCCCATGGACTATATACAGTCCATGGGATCGTCCAGGCTAGAATACTGGACTGGGTAGCCTTTCCTGTCTCCAGGGGATTTTCCCAACCCAGGGATCAAACTCAGGTCTCCCACATTGCAGGCAGATTTTTTACCAGCTGAGGCACAAGGGGAACCCAAACAACAGTAAAAACATGCTTAAAATATCCAAGAATCTACTCCTTCAGGAGACCCTGAGGGTTGAGGGTCAGGAATTAATTTTTTCTTCATGTGACACACTGAGCACCTGCCTTGGGAGAAGCGTGTTATTGGTAATTCAATAAACCAATCAGATGTTGTACCTTGAGCTGGGAGCTTCATCCTCCTCACCACTCTTCAGAGATTCTAGGACCTCCACACTCTGTCCTGGGGCTTCTGGATGTCCTTCGTACTAAAGGAAGTTAGGGTATAAGCAAAGCTCAGAGATCTGGATCCAAACTTCTCAGTTTGGGCCACACTTGCAAATCTCCTGGGCTGTGCTTTGTAACCCTCAGTGAATCTAAGGATTTCCCTACGTGTCTTGTGTAAAAACATATTCTCGTCCGACAGTTGTGAGTGGGGCCTGAGAGTCTTGAGTTTCTCACAAACTCCAGGTGTTGCCCAGGCTGCTTAAGGTGTCCATATTAAACAGTGAGTACTAGAGAGTTTTGAAAAGCACTGATTGATTTTGAAAAGTTCTGGTTGATTTTGCCGATCTTACTCCATACCCACAGAATAAGTATCTCCAGGAATGGGACCAGGGAGTCAACGTTACTAAGCGTCTCAGATATTTGTAAGGAGCAGGTAGGGTGCAACGTGAAGCTACACCACAATGTGTAGCCAGGCACATCACCCTGCCATCAACCCTGTTTTGGGCTTCATTGTGTCCTACAAAATCCATATGTTGAGGGGACTTTCCCAATGATCCAGTGGCTAAAGCTCTCCACTCCCAGTGCGGGGGGCTGGACTTCGGTCCCTGGTCAGGGAACTAGATCCCATGTGCTGCCAGGAAGTCCAAAGACCCCACATGCCACAACTAACAATTGGTGCCATCAAATAAATTAATTCATTTAAAAAATTATCTGTAGAAGTCCTATTCCCCTACACTTTGGAATGTGACTATATTTGTAGATGATATTCTTAACAAGGTAGTTAAACTCAATGAAGGCACTAGGGTAAGCCCTAGTCCAATCTGATGGTTCTCTACATAAAAAGAGAGAGCAGAATTCCCTGCAAGGCCAGTGTTTAGGGCTCAGAATTTTCACGGCCAAGGGCCCCATTTCAATCCCTGGACTGGAAACTAAGACCCAGATGTGAAGCAGCATGGCCAGATAAAAAAAAAAAAAAAAAGGAAATTAGGACACACAAGACATCAAGGATGCATGGACATAAAGGGACAGGAGGACACAAGAATGCAGCTGTTTGTGCATCAGGGAAAGAGATCTCCCGAGAAACCACACTGTCAACACCTTGATCCTGGACTTCTAGCCTCCAGAACTGGGAGAAAACAATTTCCTGTTGTTTAGGTCTCTTGTATATCTTGTGGCCACCTTAGTACATTAATGCATTCTTTAGATCAGGAGTCCCTGGAGAGGGCTCACCTCAAGGACAGGTGGGGAGTATGCAGGTGATGACTCAGCTCCCAGGTGACTTCTAAACATCAACAAATGCCCACCCACCCAGATTTTCCAGGACACAGCCTGCTCCTGTGGACCCCTTCTTGCAGACCACTGCTGCTAAAAGTCCCCACCCAACTCTCGTTCTGGCCCCAACTTTCTTTACTTCTCTCCTAGACTGTGAGGGACAGAGCCTTGAGAACAGAGCAAGGCCTGTGCTCAAACCATCCTGGTTGTGAAGGGGAGTATGTGTTTTAACAAAAAATTAAAAAAAAAAAAAAAAAGGAAGAAAACCCATAGCTGTCTAGCATAAGCTTAACACTGGATGTACAGAAAAGCCTTCACATGTTATGTTAGGAAGAAGCAGAGGACATGATTTCAACCTTTTCTTCAGGGAAGGTTTCCAGGAAGGAGGACAGCATGCTTTCTGTAGATGGGTTGAGAGCAGATGAATTTATTGGAAGGCCTTTGGGTCTGTAGCCAGGAAAGGAATATGAGTGGGGAGGGGGTATGTCGTCCTTCAGTTCTCTCTACCTCCAGAAGTTTCTATGATATGGGCCATGGTCACAGGGCTCTCAGAGATCAGGGAGAGAGGGATGTTTTGTGACTTCACCCAAGCCTCACCCATAGAAGGCTGCCTCTCAGCAGCCAACGTCAGACTTCTGGGCCATCTGCCAGGCTCAAGAAATGACCTACTAGGAACTCTCTGGTAGTCCTGGAGTGGTTAGGACTCTGCACGTTCACTGCTGAGGGCAGGGATTCTATACATAGTTGGGGAACTAAGATCCTGCAAGCTGCACTGGCTGGCCAACAATAGAAAACAAACAAACAAACAAACAAACAAAAGACATGACCTTTCCCACCTTTCCTTCCATAGACAACCCCACGGCTGAGTCCAGTTCAGGTCCATTGCTGTGGTCAAGGAGGAAGCTCCCTTGGGCTTGTGGCTGTGGAGTGACATGTGGTCAGCCTGAGCATCCACCAACAGGGCTGGGCATCTCACACCAACCGAGAACCTGGTACCCAGTAGGAGGTCAGGCCCTCAGGACACATGCTGGTGCCTGCTGACTACAGATCAGGGCTGTGTGAGAAGTGGACTCTACAAGGTGGCCAGAAGGCACACCTTTCAGGAGAGCACTAATCGAGGTGGCCAGACTCTTCCCACTTCCTCCGTCTCTAGGGGAGAACTTGGCGCTTCCATTGTTCTCACAAATGTTTTCCTCTTCTACTCCCCCTGGAACAGCTTTATCTCAAGAAATTGTTGTTGTTCATTTGCCCAATTGTATCTGCAACTCCATGGACCACAGTGTGCCAGACCTCCCTGTCCCTCACCATTTCCTGAAGTTTGCCCAAGTTCGTGTCCATTGCATTGGTGATGCAATCCAGCCATCTCATTCTCTGTCACCCTTTCTCCTTCAGGCCATCTCCACATAGCCAACAACAGTCCTCTCCCAGGATGGCACTCTAAATCCTGTGTCCAGCTTCCAGACCCCATGCACACTGGTTGAGCTGCATTGCAGTTTGGGCCATATAGAGCCACGACACACATTATCTGTGTAACTTTTGCTCTACATAAATAATATTTCATCAGCTGTCTTACCTTGCTTCCTTTCAGTCCAAAGCAATTTACCCTTTACTGAAGGGGCTTGCCTCATTCTGGAAATCTCTTCCCTGCTTCTCCATCTCCCACCACAAGGCTCAGGTTTTGTTTTGCTTCCTCTTATACTTCTTTTCCCATCTTAATTCCTTCCCGCCCAGGTATGTCTGAAACCCACATGGAACACTCTGGGGACTAGGGTCTTCTGCTAGTATTTATCTGATGCTCTGGGAAAACTATTGACCATGTAGAAGTGTTACTTCTGATCTATACATTGAGAGAGGTGCATTTCATATCCTTCTACATTTCTGCCTTCTTTGAACTTCTTAGTGTTTCCTGGAAAGCTCTATTATTCTTTTTCCTTGACAGCAAAACATGAAACATTAGTGGACATGAATTACTCTGTTTGATGGGACGTTGCTTACGTACACACGTAACTGGTATTACTTTGACTTCCAACATGCAATCAAGCACATTTGTTGTTGTTGTTGTTTTCCCCCTAGAAAATTTCTCTTAATGATAAATTGTCATCAGCATGAAGAAATGCAGAACATTCCACATAAAATATAATAGCATAACTGGGCTCAAAAAGTCAGCACTTTAATATATCTAGCTATATTTTGAATGTTCCTGACATTTTCCCAGAGTACCGATGTCTGATTTCAAATCTCAAAGCTTAATTCCATTCAGCGAGTCTCAAGGGTCAGAGACTGCCATGGGCATAATTTAATTCCTGTAGAATAAGTTGGCAAGTTCATACTTGACTTGACTACTTGGTACTTGACTACTTGATAAAGAGAGAAAACAACAATAACAACAATGACCAAAAAATAAACAAACAAAAAAACACAGAAATGTGTAGTTAGTGATTCAGTCATAACAGGTACACATAAATTGATGTATAGACTATACAATCATCTATATCTGCTTAATTGTTTCTGCTAATGACTTGGACACTGTGAATCACACACAAACCATTGAAAAAGAAAAGTAATTTTGGAAAATTCTTAGAGAAAAGAACATCAGAATTCCTTACCTGTCTCCTGGGAAATGTGTACGCTATTAAATTTGCAACAGTTAGACCTGGACACGGGACAATGAAGTGATTCAAAATCGGGAAAGGAATAAGTCAAAGCTATCTAGTGTTGCCCTGGTTATTTGACTTCTGTGCAGAGGACCTCATGAAAAAATAAAATCCTAGATGAATCTCAAGCTAGACACAAAATTTATGTGGGCGATATGATAACTTAGTTATCCAGATGACAACACCCAAATGACAGAAGAATAATAGGAATTAAGGCGCCTCTTGATGAAGGTATTATCTGCTTCAAGTACAGACATCTGAAATGACATAGTCCTTCATAAAAGATGAAATTCTCAGTTTCACATTTGAAAATCTAGATGTATATTCCAGAATGTGAAATATAAAATTCTCTATTAGTCACATATACAAATCTGGGGACAATTTTTCCAACTTGAAATGTGGAATTCTCTGTACATCTCACATGAAAGTATACATACAATATTTTCTGCATAAAATGTGGAATTTTTCACATTAGAGATATGAAAATCAGGATGCAGATTCTTTGACAGGAAATATGAAAATGTCTATTTCACATATCAAAATATGGTCACAGGATTTCTCACATGAGATATGGAATTTTTTCATATTTCTCATTTGAAAATCTTTGTGCTGTCTTTCCTTCATGAAATATTGAATACTGTCTACTTCACATTTGAAAAAAGTGCATTCATTCTCCTACAAGAAATGTAGAATTTTCCCACAGATTTTCATGCTTGAGCTCTGAAATTCTGTATATTTCCATCAAGAAAGCTTGAATGAAGGTCTTCTGATATGAGACTTGGAATTCTGTGTATTTCACATTTAACAATCTGGGGAGAAATGTTCTCATATGAAATATGAAATCTCGACTATTCACATATGAAACTTTTTCTAGATTTGTACACATGAAACCTATATGCAGGTTAGGAAAAAACAGTTAGAACTGGACATGGAACAACAGACTGGTTCCAATTAGGAAAAGGAGGATCGCAAGCCTATATATTGCCACCCTGCTTATTTAAATTACATGCAGAGTGCATCATGTGAAACAGTGGGCTGGAAGAAGTGCAAGCTGGAATCAAGATTGCTGGGAGAAATATCAATAACCTCAGATATACAGATGACACCACCCTTATGGCAGAGAAGAGGAACTAAAAAGCCTCTAGAAGAAAGTGAAAGAGGAGAGTGAAAAAGTTGGCTTAAAACTCAACATTAAGAAAACGAAGATCATGGCATCTGGTCCCATCACTTCATGGGAAATAGATGGTGAAACAGTGGAAACAGTGTCAGACTTTATTTTTTGGGGCTGCAAAATCACTGCAGATGATGACTGCAGCCATGAAATTAAAAGACGTTTACTCCTTGGAAGAAAAGTTATGACCAAGCTAGATAGCATATTCAAAAGCAGAGACATTACTTGGCCAAGAAAGGTTCGTCTAGTCAAGGCTATGGTTTCTTCAGTCTTCATATATGGATGTGAGAGTTGGACTGTGAAGATTGCTGAGCACTGAAGAATTGATGCTTTTGATCTGTGGTGTTGGAGAAGACTCTTGAGAGTCCCTTGGACTGCAAGGTGATCCAACCAGTGCATTTGGAAGGAGATCAGCCCTGGGATTTCTTTGGAAGGACTGATGCTACAGCTGAAACTCTAGTACTTTGGCCACCTCATGGGAAGAGTTGACTCATTGGAAAAGACTCTGATGATGGGAGATATTGGGGATAGAAGGGAAAGGGGATGACAGAGGATGAGACGGTTGGACGGCATCACTGACTCGATGGAAGTGAGTTAGAATGAACTCCGGGAGATGGTGATGGATAGGGAGGCCTGGCATACTGCAATTCATGGGGTCGCAAAGAGTCAGACATGACTGAGTGACTGAACTAAACTGAACTGAGCTGTACACATGAAATAGAAAATTTTCAATGAATCAGAAATTGATATCTGAGCTAAAACATCAAATAGGTACAGCTATATTTCATGTATTTCCTGAATAACAGAAAGAGTTCTCTGTATTTCTTTGAAAAAAGTCTGGGTGACGATTTCTCTGCATGAAATAGGGGATTAGCATATTTTACAGGTGCAAAATCAAAACGCTTATGATTATACAGTGGAAGTGATAAATAGATTCAGGGGATTCTATCTGATAGACAGAGTGCCTGAAGACCTATGGGTGGAGGGGTGACATTGTACAGGAATCAGGGATAAAGACCATTCCCATATAAAAGAAATGCAAAATAACAAAGTGATAAGGCCTTACAAAGATCTGAAAAGACCAAAGACGCTAAACAAAAACGAGAAAATGAAAACAATACCCATTTGAATGCAGAGTCCCAAAGAATAGCAAGGAGAGATTAAACCTTCCTCAGTTATCAATACCAGTTCATACAGGAAATAAATAGAATGGGAAAGCCTACAGATCTCTTCGAGAAAATCAGAGATACCAAGGGCAAATTTCATGCAAAGAGGGGCACAATAAAGGACAGAAATGGTACGGATGTAACAGAAGCAGAAGCTATTAAGAAGAGGAGGGAAGAATACACAGATGAAATATGCACAAAAGATCTGCATGATCCAGTTAAGCACAATGGTGTGATCACTCACCTAGAGCCAGACGTCCTGGAATGCAAAGTCAAGTCGGACTTTAGAAGCATAACTACAAACAAAGCTCGTGGAGGTGGTGGAATTCAGTTGAGCTCTTTCAAATTCTAAAAGATGATGTTGTGAGTGTGCTGCCCTCTATATGCCAGCAGATTTGGAAGACACAGCTGTGGCCAGACCACTGGAAAAGTTCAGTTTTCATTCCAACCGCAATAAAAGGCAATCCATCGAGTGTGCAAACTACTACTTAACTTCACTCATCTCACACATTCGCAAAGTACTGCTCAAAATTCCCAAAGCCAGGCTTCAATAGAATGTGAACCATGAGCTTCCAGATGTTCAAGCTGGATTTAGAAAGGTCAGAAGAACCTGAGATCAAATTACCAACACCCATTGGGTTATCAAAAAAGCCAGAGGAGGAGGAGCCAAGATGGCGGAGGAGTAGGACGGGGAGAACACTTTCTCCCCCACAAATTCATTAAAAGAGCATTTAAACGTCGAGTAAATTCCACAAAACAATTTCTGAATGCCGGCAGAGGACATCAGGCACCCAGAAAAGCAATCCAACTCTTCGAAAGGAGGTAGGAAAAAATATAAAAGACAAAAAAAGAGACAAAAGAGGGAGGGACGGAGTTCCGTCCCGGGAAGGGAGTCTTAAAAAGAGAGAAGTTTCCAAACACCAGGAAACCTTCTCACTGCCGAATCTGTGCCGAGCTTTGGAAGCACAGAGGGCAACATAACAGGAGGAAAAAATAAATAAACAATTAAAACTCGAAGATTGCGAGTCCTACGGTAACTCCCCCAGCGGAGAAGCAGCGCAGACGCCTGCACGCGCCATTAGCAAGCGGGGGCTGGGCAGGGAGGTGCAGCACGGGCTGCATCGCTTAGAGTAAGAATCTGGCCTGAATACATTGAGCACTATCTGAGCAAAATAATTTGGGCGAGCAAACCAGACTGTGGGATATCTACCACGCGAAAAGCCAGCCCCAACCTAAGACACCGCCAGGCCCGCGCACGAAACAAAGAATTGATCAGAGATAGCCGGCTGCAGACCTTCCCCCTCCGGTGACAGGCAGCCAGAGCCGGAAGGGGGCAATCGCAGCCCCAGAGAGACATTATCTATAAAACTGTAAGCAGGCTTCTTTGCTAACTAAAACTTCTTGGGGGTCTGGACGGTTAACATCTGCCTGAGAAGGTGCGCCGGTTTTATACCCAGATAACCGAGTGGCGGGGAGGTGATAAGTCGCAGCATTGGCGCTCGCCAAAAACCTCATCACTTGAGCTACTTGGACCTGGGAAGAGCACAAAACTCAGGCCCAACTGAGTCTGCGCCTCTGAGGACTACCCGAGTGCCTGAACCTGAGCGGCTTGGACCTGGGAGGTACATGCAACCCAGGGCCAGCCTCGGATGGTTCCCGGCGGAACAACCTAGAGCCCGAGCAGTGTGGGCAGGGAGGCTACACGCGCCGTGAGCGGGGGCAGACCCAGTGTGGCTGAGGCACTGCGAGCGCACTCCAGTGATATTTGTTTGCAGCATCCCTCCCTCCCTCCCCACAGCGCGACTGAACAAAGAGAAGAAATACAGCTCCACCTATCAGAACACCGACACAAGCTTCCCTAACCAGGAAACCTTGACAAGCCACCTGTACAAACCCACACACAGCGAGGAAAAGCCACAATAAAGAGAACTCCACAAACTGCCAGAATACAGAAAGGACACCCCAAACTCAGCAATTTAAACAAGATGAAGAGACAGAGGAATAGCCAGCAGATAAAGGAACAGGATAAATGCCCACCAAACCAAACAAAAGAGGAAGAGATAGGGAATCTACCTGATAAAGAATTCCGAATAATGATAGTGAAATTGATCCAAAATCTTGAAATTAAAGTGGAATCACAGATAAATAGCTTGGAGACAAGGATTGAGAAGATGCAAGAAAGGTTTAACAAGGACCTATAAGAAATAAAAGAGAGTCAATATATAATGAATAATGCAATAAATGAAATTAAAAACACTCTGGAGGCAACAAATAGTAGAATAACAGAGGCAGCAGATAGGATTAGTGAATTAGAAGATAGAATGGTAGAAATAAATGAATCAGAGAGAATAAAAGAAAAACAAATTAAAAGAAATGAGGACAATCTCAGAGACCTCCAGGACAATATTAAACCCTACAACGTTCGAATCATAGGGGTTCCAGAAGAAGAAGACAAAAAGAAAGACCATGAGAAAATACTTGAGGAGATAATAGTTGAAAACTTCCCTAAACTGCGGAAGGAAATAATCACCCAAGTCCAAGAAACCCAGAGAATCCCAAACAGGATAAACCCAAGGCGAAACACCCCAAGACACATATTAATCAAATTAACAAAGATCAAACACAAAGAACAAATATTAAAAGCATCAAGGGAAAAACAACAAATAACACACAAGGGAATTCCCATAAGGATAACAGCTGATCTTTCAATAGAAACTCTTCAAGCCAGGAGGGAATGGCAAGACATACTTAAAATGATGAAAGAAAATAACCTACAGCCCAGATTATTGTACCCAGCAAGGATTTCATTCAAGTATGAAGGAGAAATCAAAAACTTCTCAGACAAGCAAAAGCTGAGAGAATTCTGCACCACCAAACCAGCTCTCCAACAAATACTAAA
This sequence comes from Bos taurus, assembly GCF_002263795.3. Taxonomy (NCBI): domain Eukaryota; kingdom Metazoa; phylum Chordata; class Mammalia; order Artiodactyla; family Bovidae; genus Bos; species Bos taurus. The sequence goes on from NC_082638.1 coordinate 29,990,115, forward strand.
GGATGTTCTCTAGACAGGAAACACAAAAATGGTGTATAAATTCAAACCCCAAACAATAAAGTAAATGGCAACGGGATCATAAATATCAGTAATTACCTTAAACGTAAATGGGTTGAATGCCCCAGCCAAAAGACAAAGACTGGCTGAATGGATACAAAAACAAGACCCCTACATATGTTGTCTACAGGAGACCCACCTCAAAACAGGGGACACATACAGACTGAAAGTGAAGGGCTGGAAAAAGATTTTCCATGCAAATAGGGACCAAAAGAAAGCAGGAGTAGCAATACTCATATCAGATAAAATAGACTTTAAAACAAAGGCTGTGAAAAGAGACAAAGAAGGTCACTACATAATGATCAAAGGATCAATCCAAGAAGAAGATATAACAATTATAAATATATATGCACCGAACATGGGAGCACCGCAGTATGTAAGACAAATGCTAACAAGTATGAAAGGAGAAATTAACAAAAACACAATAATAGTGGGAGACTTTAATACCCCACTCACACCTATGGATAGATCAACTAAACAGAAAATTAACAAGGAAACACAAACTTTAAACAATACAATAGACCAGTTAGACCTAATTGATATCTATAGGACATTTCATCCGAAAACAATGAATTTCACCTTTTTCTCAAGCGCACATGGAACCTTCTCCAGGATAGATCATATCCTGGGCCATAAAGCTAGCCTGGGTAAATTCAAAAAAATAGAAATCATTCCAAGCATCTTTTCTGACCACAACGCAGTAAGATTAGATCTCAATTACAGGAGAAAAACTATTAAAAATTCCAACATATGGAGGATGAACAACACCCTGCTGAATAACCAACAAATCACAGAAGAAATCAAAAAAGAAACCAAAATTTGCATAGAAATGAATGAAAACGAAAAGACAACAACCCAAAACCTGTGGGACACAGTAAAAGCAGTCCTAAGGGGAAAGTTCATAGCAATACAGGCACACCTCAAGAAACAAGAAAAAAGTCAAATAAATAACCTAACTCTACACCTAAAGCAACTAGAAAAGGAAGAAATGAAGAACCCCAGGGTTAGTAGAAGGAAAGAAATCTTAAAAATTAGAGCAGAAATAAATGCAAAAGAAACAAAAGAGACCATAGCAAAAATCAACAAAGCCAAAAGCTGGTTCTTTGAAAGGATAAATAAAATTGATAAACCATTAGCCAGACTCATCAGGAAACAAAGAGAGAAAAATCAAATCAATAAAATTAGAAATGAAAATGGAGAGATCAAAACAGACAACACAGAAATACAAAGGATCATAAGAGACTATTATCAACAATTATATGCCAATAAAATGGACAACGAGGAAGAAATGGACAAATTCTTAGAAAAGTACAACTTTCCAAAACTCGACCAGGAAGAAATAGAAAACCTTAACAGACCCATCACAAGCACGGAAATTGAAACTGTAATCAAAAATCTTCCAGCAAGCAAAAGCCCAGGTCCAGACGGCTTCACAGCTGAATTCTACCAAAAATTTAGAGAAGAGCTAACACCTATCCTGCTCAAACTCTTCCAGAAAATTGCAGAGGAAGGTAAACTTCCAAATTCATTCTATGAGGCCACCATCACCCTAATAACAAAACCTGACAAAGATCCCACAAAAAAAGAAAACTACAGGCCAATATCACTGATGAACATAGATGCAAAAATCCTAAACAAAATTCTAGCAATCAGAATTCAACAACATATTAAAAAGATCATACACCATGACCATGTGGGCTTTATCCCAGGGATGCAAGTATTCTTCAATATCCGCAAATCAATCAATGTAGTACACCACATTAACAAATTGAAAAACAAAAACCATATGATTATCTCAATAGATGCAGAGAAAGCCTTTGACAAAATTCAACACCCATTTATGATAAAAACTCTCCAGAAAGCAGGAATAGAAGGAACATACCTCAACATAATAAAAGCTATATATGACAAACCCACAGCAAACATTATCCTCAATGGTGAAAAATTGAAAGCATTTCCTCTAAAGACAGGAACAAGACAAGGGTGCCCACTTTCACCATTACTATTCAACATAGTTTTGGAAGTTTTGGCCACAGCAATCAGAGCAGAAAAAGAAATAAAAGGAATCCAAATTGGAAAAGAAGAATTAAAACTCTCACTATTTGCAGATGACATGATCCTCTAGATAGAAAACCCTAAAGACTCCACCAGAAAATTACTAGAACTAATCAATGATTACAGTAAAGTTGCAGGATATAAAATCAACACACAGAAATTCCTTGCATTCCTATACACTAATAATGAGAAAACAGAAAGAGCAATTAAGGAAACAATTCCATTCACCATTGCAACGAAAAGAATAAAATACTTAGGAATATATCTACCTAAAGAAACTAAAGACCTATATATAGAAAACTATAAAACACTGGTGAAAGAAATCAAAGAGGACACTAATAGATGGAGAAATATACCACGTTCATGGATTGGAAGAATCAATATAGTGAAAATGAGTATACTACCCAAAGCAATTTATAGATTCAATGCAATCCCTATCAAGCTACCAACAGTATTCTTCACAGAGCTAGAACAAATAATTTCACAATTTGTATGGAAATACAAAAAACCTCGAATAGCCAAAGCGATCTTGAGAAAGAAAAATGGAACTGGAGGAATCAACCTACCTGACTTCAGGCTCTACTACAAAGCCACAGTTATCAAGAAAGTATGGTACTGGCACAAAGACAGAAATATAGATCAATGGAACAAAATAGAAATCCCAGAGATAAATCCACGCACATATGGACACCTTATCTTTGACAAAGGAGGCAAGAATATACAATGGATTAAAGACAATCTCTTTAACAAGTGGTGCTGGGAAATCTGGTCAACCACTTGTAAAAGAATGAAACTAGAACACTTTCTAACACCATATACAAAAATAAACTCAAAATGGATTAAAGATCTCAACGTAAGACCAGAAACTATAAAACTCCTAGAGGAGAACATAGGCAAAACACTCTCTGACATACATCACAGCAGGATCCTCTATGACCCACCTCCAAGAATATTGGAAATAAAAGCAAAAATAAACAAATGGGACCTAATTAAACTTAAAAGCTTCTGCACATCAAAGGAAACTATTAGCAAGGTAAAAAGACAGCCTTCAGAATGGGAGAAAATAATAGCAAATGAAGCAACCGACAAACAACTAATCTCAACAATATACAAGCAACTCCTCCAGCTCAACTCCAGAAAAATAAATGACCCAATCAAAAAATGGGCCAAAGAACTAAATAGACATTTCTCCAAAGAAGACATACAGATGGCTAACAAACACATGAAAAGATGCTCAACATCACTCATTATCAGTGAAATGCAAATCAAAACCACTATTAGATACCATTTCATACCAGTCAGAATGGCTGCGATCCAAAAGTCTACAAATAATAAATGCTGGAGAGGGTGTGGAGAAAAGGGAACCCTCTTACACTGTTGGTGGGAATGCAAACTAGTACAGCCACTATGGAGAACAGTGTGGAGATTCCTTAAACAACTGGAAATAGAACTGCCTTATGATCCAGCAATCCCACTGCTGGGCATACACACTGAGGAAACCAGAAGGGAAAGAGACACGTGTACCCCAATGTTCATCGCAGCACTGTTTATAATAGCCAGGACATGGAAACAACCTAGATGTCCATCAGCAGATGAATGGATAAGAAAGCTGTTGTAAATATACACAATGGAGTATTACTCAGCCATTAAAAAGAATACATTTGAATCAGTTCTAATGAGGTGGATGAAACTGGAGCCTATTATACAGAGTGAAGTAAGCCAGAAGGACAAACACCAATACAGTATACTAACGCATATATACGGAATTTAGAAAGATGGTTACGATAACCCTGTATACGAGACAACAAAAGAGACACTGATGTATAGAACAGGCTTATGGACTCTGTGGGAGAGGGAGAGGGTGGCAAGATTTGGGAGAATGGCATTGAAACATGTGAAATGTCATGTATGAAACGAGATGCCAGTCCAGGTTCAATGCGCGATGCTGGATGCTTGGGACTGGTGCACTGGGATGACCCAGAGGGATGGTATCGGGAGGGAGGAGGGAGGAGGGTTCAGGATGGATTTTCTTTTAAAAATAAATAAAAAAATAAATAAAATAAAATATTTGATACAAAAAAAAAAAAAAAAAAGCCAGAGAGCACCAGAAAAACATCTACTCCTTTTTGACTATGCCAAAGTCTTGTTTGTGTAGATCACAACAAAACATTTTAAATTCTTCTAAACATGGGACTACTAGAGTATGTTATATGCCTCCTAATAAATCTGTATGCAGCTCAAGAAGCAACAGTCAGAAAAGGAAATGGAACAACAGACAGGTTCTGAGTTGGGAAAGGAATATTTCAAGGCTGTACTGTCAACCTCTTTATTGAACTTACATGAAGAGTTCATCACACAAAATGCCAGACTGAATGCAACAGGGTTTGGAATCAACTTTGCTGGGAGAAATATCAATAACATCAGATATGCAGATGACACGATTCATGTGGCAGAACATGGAAAGAACTACGGAGTCTCTTGAGGAAAGTAAAAGAGGAGAGTGATTAAGGTGACTTAAAACTCAACATTCAAAATGAGATTCATGGCATCTGGTCCCATCACTTCGTGACATAAAGATGGGAAACCAATGGAAACAGTGAGAAACTATTTGGGAGGAGCAGGTTCCAAAATCACTGAAGATGGTGACTCTGTTCAGGAAATTAAAATATGCTTTCTCCTTAGAAGAAAAGTTACAACCAGGCTAGACAGCACATTATAAAGCAGACAAAGGTCAGTCTAGTCAAAGCTATGTAAAGAGATGAGAATTGGACCTAAAGAATCTTGACCTCCAAGGAATCGATGCTATTGATATGTGGTGTTAGAGAAAACAATTGAGAGTCCCTTGGACTGCAAGGAAATGAAAGGAGTCAATTCTAAAGGAAATCAGTTCAGAATATTGATTGGAAGGGCTGATGCTGGAACTGGATCCTGGATATTTTGGCCACCTGAAATGAAAGACTGACTCATTGGGAAAGAACCTGATGCTGAGAAAGATTGAAGGCTGGAGGAGAGGGTGACGACAGAAGATGAAATGCATGGTGGCATCAGGGAATCAGTGGTTATGGGTTTGAGCAGGCTCTATGAGTTGGTGATTGACAGGGAAGCCTGTCATGCTGCAATCCATGGGATCAGGAAGAGTCGGACTTAATGATACTCACCGAACTTACTTAGGTTCTCAGCGAAATGAAAATGGTAAAGAACTCTCTTACCCATCAATTGATAAGCCTCACAGATTCCTAATGCCCCCTAAGATTTTTAACTGTTTCTTCAGAGATTCAGCAAGGATGGCCATTCTTTCCATTATATGGGTAAATATCCCCTAGGAAATAATGGAAGGGGCATAATTTACAGAAAGTTGTAGAAGAAAGTACACACATCAGCAAGTCAGCATGACCTTGTCAAAAACATATAGTATGATCCTTTAATCCTTCACACTGATTTCCTTCTGAAACCTGATGATAGGACCTCACCAATCCTGAGGAATGGTCATTGCAAAGGGATGTTATCTAGAACAATTTCTGCCTATTACTTTAGTGATGACACAAAGCAGGCACATTATGGTAATCATGCCTCCGTTAACCTCCCCTAACCAAGACAATAGGCTGCACTAGCCATTGGGGAGCTTACAGGATCACAAGGTCTCCTGTAAATGGTTGGAGCCACCTGGGCCTTTCCCACAGAGGGTTTGCAGGTATGATGAGGTCACCTTTCCATGGCAAAAATTCTTATCTATGGCCACCAGTCTTACTGCCAGTCCTCTGGATTTGTGAGAACCCCACAAGACCAACTCTAGCTTGCAAAGTATACATCTGCTTAAAAAACAAACAAAAGGATAAAATCCAGTCCAAACTGAAGTGCCTAAGGATAATCAAATGGTCCTCAGTTCTATGAAGGGCCATTAGGGGCACAAAAGCACGGGTCCAGGCAAGTTCATTGTTAACACCTGCAGCCCTTCAAAGGACGTGTCCTGGTAATGGATAAAGATTGTAGATTGTAAGTCCTCTACCAATTTGAGAAATTGTGTCAACAAGACCTCTGAACCTCCCATCTTAGCTAAGCCTAAAAGACGGAATATGTGCATATCAGGCCCAAGGCACATTCAACTGGGAATATTTGGAGGTAACAGTACCAGATATAGGACACTATAGAGAAGGTGTACACAAAAATGAAATAAGAAAAAAAAAGCCTTTTGTGCCAGTTTCAGACTGAAAATGTGCATTTCCCAGATGACCAAGTGAACAGGATTCAAGTCAGTAATAACACTCAACGTAGTCACATGTCAATGCAGATTCCCACTAGGTAACTTCAGAAGCTTCTGTGCAGGCCTGTCTTCAGCCTCTGCTTTCCATTCATAAATTGTGTTCATTCAATCAGCAGACAGTATGAAATATAGGCAATGGGTAGGCACTCAAGGAAGATGATGAAGACTGTAAGAACAAAGTATCTTTCCAGGGCAAGGGACAGACAACACCACAGGTTGGTGATAAGATGGAGGAAGTTGGAGAGGAGAATGGAGGGCAGATTTCAGATCTAGCTTCTGGACATTTAGGGTGATGGCAGCTGCCCCAGACCTGGCTGCAGGCCTTGAGGAGATATTTCCAAATGTAATAAATTAATGTGGTCTCTGTCCTCTATGAGCTTTTACAACCTTAAAGCCTCAGCCTATGATACTATACCAAGTATAGAGTCATAGCTCAGAAATTCAAGATATTAATTTAGGAAGGGTGTGTGAGACTTGAAGGAGATGTGTTCTATCAGACATGTTCTAACATTTAGCATAATTAACTGGGCTTGAGCCAGGACTCACTTATATGCATGTAGACTGCTATCTTCGGAAAATTCCCATTATGAGATCATATAACCTGATATCTGGGATTTCACTTTCTTGGTGAGTACTTCTCCACTTATGAAAAAGGAAGATAGCACTAGTTTAGAAGGTACATCTTTGTATTAGGACTTTTCTATCAATTTCCCAACTCTACCAATTGTTCTAGGTAACTTCCTGACAGTAGGAAATATGGACAACTATATAGTATCTCCTCCTGCCATACTAGAGGCACTATAGTAAGTGTAAAGACAGATAACACACAAAAGTACATTTACAGCTCATGATTCTTTGCTAATTTTCTTTTCAGTTGATGTATCCATAGGTGTGAGTGGGGTATTAAAGTCCCCTATTATAATTGTGGTACTGTTAATTCCCCCTTTCCTACTTCCTTGCATTTGCCTTGCATCTTGAGGTGCTCCTAAATGGCACAATGGACTAGTTACACCTAATTGTTATATATAGGCATTACACTCATTAGTAATGGAATCATGTTTTTTTCCAGTGCAGTCCTGAGCCCACATCTTGGTCCCTGCACAAAAGCAGGCTGCATCCTTCCCATGTTCAAGCCCTGAGAAACATTCCTGAGCCCACATCTCTGTCACTGCACTGAACTAGGCTGGGTCCAGCAGTTGCTCAAACCCCTGGAAAATACTCATGAGTCCACATCTCGGTCACTGCACTGAACCAGTCTAGGTTCTGCCCTAGTTAGTCCCCTGACACATACCTCTGAACCAACATCTCGGGCTCTGCCCTGAAGCAGGCTGGTCCTTCCCATGTTCAAGCCCCGACAAATGCTCCTGAGCCAAACTCTTGGTCACTGCACTGAACTAGGCTCGGTCCTACACTTGTTCATGACCCCGGCAAACACTGCTGCGCCCAAATCTCATGCCCTGCACATGATCCAGTCTGTGTCTTGCCCTTGTTAGATTCCCCCAACCCATACACCTGAGCCCACATCTCAGTCCCCGCACTGAAGCAGGCTGAGTCCTGCCTTTGTTCAAGCCTCCGGCAAACAACCGTGAGCCCACAACTCGCTCCCTGCCGTGAAATTAGGTCTGTCTTGCTCTTGTTCAATCCCCCAGAAAACACTCCTGATCCCACATCTCACTCCCTGCCCTGAACCCGCCAGGGTCCTGCCCTTGTTCAAGACCCCGACAAATACTCCTGAACCTACATCTTGGTTCATGCACTGAACCAGTCTAGGTCATGCCCTTGTTAGATCCACCAACACATACTGCTGAGCGCACATCTCAGTCCCTGCACTAAACTAGGCTGGGTCCTGCCCTTGTTTAAGACCCCAACAAACACTCCTGTATCCATATCACATCCCCGGCCCTGAACCAGTCTAGGTCATGCCCTTGTTAGATCCCCCAACACATACTCCTGAACCCACATCTCGGTCCCTGCACAAAAGCAGTCTGGGTCCTGCCCTTGTTGAAGACCCTGACAAACACTCCTGAGCCTGCATCTCAGTCCCTGCACTGAACTAGGCTGGGTCCTTCCCTTGTTCAAACCCCCGACAAACATTCCAGAGCCAACATCTCTGTCCATGCACTGAACCAGGATGGTTCCTGCTTTTGTTCAAGCCCCCGGCAAACAATCCTGAGCCGACACCTAGCTCCCTGCCCCTGAACTAAGGTGTGTCCTCCCCTTGTTCAACTCCCTGCCCCCCAGGAAACACCCCTGATCCCACATCTCACTCCCTGCACTGAAGCCACCTGGGTCCTACCCTTGTTCAAAACCCTGACAAATACTCTGGAACCCACATGTCAGTCCCTGAACTGAAGCAGATGAGTCCTTGCCCATGTTCAAGCCACAACAAATACTCCTGAGCCCACATATCACTCACTACAATGAACTAGGCTGGGTCCTACACTTGTTCAAGACCCTGACAAACACTCCTGAGCCCACATCTCGGTCACTGCACTGAACGAATCTGCTGCTACCACTGCTAAGTCTCTTCAGTTGTGTCCGACTCTGTGCGACCCCATACATGGCGGCCCACCAGGCTCCCCCATCCCTGGGATTCTCAAGACAAGAACACTAGAGTGGGTTGCCATTTCCTTTTCCAATGCATGAGAGTGAAAAATGAAAGTGAAGTCCGTCAGTCGTGTCCAACTCTTAGTGACCCTGTGGACTGTAGCCCACCAGGCTCCTCCATCGATTGGATTTTCCAGGCAAGAGTACTGGAGTGGGGTGCCATTGACTTCTCCGACTGAACGAGTCTAGGTCCTGCCATTGTTCGATCCCCCAACACATGCTCCTGAACCCACATCTCGGTTTCAGCACTGAACTAGGCTGGGTCCTGACCTTGTTCAAACCCCCAACAAACACTCCTGAGCGTGCATCGCGGTCCATGCACTGGGTCCTGCCCATGTTCAAATCCCCGACAAACACTCCTGAGCCAACATCTCCATCCCTGCACTGAATCAGGATGGTTTCTGCCTCTGTTCAAGCCCTGACAAACAATCCTGAGCCAACAACTCGCTCCCTGCCCATGAACTAAGGTGAGTCCTCCCCTTGTTCAAACCCCCAGAAACACTACTGAGCCCTCATCTCACGCACTGCACTGAACCAGGCTGGGTCCAGACCTTGTCAAAACCCCCGGCAAAAACTCCTAAGCCCACATCTCAGTCCCTGCACTAAAATAGGCTGGGTCAAGCCCTTGTTCAAACCCCCGACAAACACTCTTGAGCCTGCATCACCGTCCCTGCACTGAACTAGGCTGTGTCCTGCACTTGTTCAAGACTCTGACAAACACTCCTGAGCCAACATCTTGGTTCCTGCACTGAACCAGGATAGTTCCAGCATTTGTTCAAGTCCCGGCAAACAATCCTGAGCTGAGAACTCTCTCCCTGCCACTGAAGTAAGGTGTGTCCTCCCCTTGACCAATACCTCAGGCAACACTACAATCCCATATCTCACTCACTGAACTGAAGTTCGCTGGTCCCTGCCCTCATGCAAATCCCTGACAAACACTCCTGAGCCAACATCTCCATCCCTGCACTGAACTAGAATGGTTTCTACTTTGTTCAAGCCCCCAGAAAAACATCCTGAGCTGACAACTCGCTGCCTGCCCCTGAACTAAGGTGTGTCCTCCCCTTTTTCAATCCCCCTGGAAACACTCCTGTACCCGCATCTCACGCCCTGCCTTGAAGCCGCCCGGTTCCTGCCCTTATTCAAGACTTTGATAAATGCTCCTGAAACCACATTTTGGTCCTTGCACTGAAGCAGGTGGGTTCTGCCCACGTTGAAGGTCTAACAAACACTTCTGAGCCCATATCTCGCTCTCTACACTGAACTGGGCTGAGTCCTACACTTGTTCAGATTAGATCAGTCGCTCAGTCTTGTCCGGCTCTTTGCGAACCCATGAATCTCAGTATGCCAGGCCTCCCTGTCGAACACCAACACCCGGAGTTCCCTGAGACTCACGTCCATCCAGTCAGTGATGCCATCCAGCCATCTCATCCTCTGTGGTCCCCTTCTCCTCCTGCTCCAATCCCTCCAAGCATCAGAGTCTTTTCCAATGAGTCAACTCTTCGCATGTGGCCAAAGGACTGGAATTTCAGCTTTAGCATCATTCTTCCAAAGAAATTCCAGGGCTGATTTCCTTCAGAATGGACTGGTTGGATCTCCTTGCAGTCCAAGGGACTCTCAAGAGTCTTCTCCAACACCACAGTTCAAAAGCATCAATTCTTTGGCGCTCAGGCTTCTTCACAGTCCAACTCTCACATCCATACACGACTACAGGAAAAACCATAACCTTGACTAGTCGAACTTTTGTTGGCAATATAATGTCTCCGTTTTTGAATATGCTATTTAGGTTGGTCATAACTTTCCTTCCAAGGAGTAAGCGTCTTTTAATATCGTGGCTGCAGTCACCATCTGCAGTGATTTGGAGCCAAGAAAAATAATGTTTGCCTCTGTTTCCACTGTTTCTTCATCTATTTCCCATGAAGTGATGGGGCTGGAGGCCATGATCTTCGTTTTCTGAATGTTGAGCTTTAAGCCAACTTTTTCACTCTCCACTTTTACTTTCATCAAGAGTCTTTTCAGTTTCTCTTCACTTTCTGCCACAAGGCTGGTGCCACCTGCATATCTGAGGTTATTAATATTTCTCCTGGCAATCTTGATTCCAGCTTGTGTTTCTTCCAGTCCAGCGTTTCTCATGATGTTCTCTGCATGTAAGTTAAATAAACAGTGTGACAATATACAGCCTTCGCATATTCCTTTTCCTATTTGGAACCAGTCTGTTGTTCCATGTGCAGTTCTAACTGTTGCTTCCTGACCTGCATACACATTCCTCAAGAGGCAGATCAGGTGGTCTGGTATTCCCATCTCTTTCAGAATTTTCCACAGTTTATTGTGATCCACACAGTTGTTCAAGACCCTGACAAACACTCCTGTGCCAATATCTTGTTCCCTGCACTGAACTAGGCTGGGTTCAGCACTTTCTGAAGTCCCCTGCAAATACTCCTGAGCCAACATCCTGGTCCCTGCATTGAAGCAGACGGGGTCCTGCCCTTTTTGAAACCCCTGACAAACACTCCTGAGCCCACACATCAGAAACTGCACTGAACCAAGCCAGAAACTACACATGTTCAAGCCCCCAACCAACTGTTCTGGGCCTGCATCTGACTCAAAGGCTGGTTTCTGGTCTTATTTAAGCCCGCAGCAAGCAATCCTGAGCCCACAAATCGCTCCCTGTCCCTGATCTAAGGTGTGTGCTCCCCTTGTTCAATCCCCCAGGAAACACTACTGAGCCTGCATCTCACTCACTGCCCTGAACAAGGGTGGGTCCCACCAAAGTTCAAGCCATTACAAATACTGTTGTGCCAACATCCCAGTCTCTGCACCAAACCAGCTGTTTCCTGCCCATATTAACCATGGCAAACACTCCTAAGACCACATCTTGGTTCCTGCACTGATAGCGGCTGAGATCCTGGCCATATTCAAGCCCAGACAAACACTCCTGACCCCATTTCTCACCCCTGAACTGAACTAGGCTGGGTCCTACACATGTTCAAGACCCTGACAAACACTCCTTGGCCTTCATCTGACTCTCAGGCTGATCTCCTTCACTACACTGAACTAGGCTGGGTCCAGCACTTGCTGAAACCCCTGGGAAATACTCCTGAGCCCATATCTGGGTCCCTTCTCTGAACCAGGCCAGGTCCTGCCCTTGTTCAAGCACTCAAAAAACACTCCTGAGCCCACATCTCGGTCCCTGCACTGACCGCGACTGGATCCACCGCTTGTTCATCCCAACAGACACTCCTGAGGCCACATCTCAGTCGCTCCAATGAACCAGGCTGGGTCCTGCCTTTGTTCAAGCCCCCTACAAACACTCCTGAGCCCACATCTCAGTCCTTGCACTGAATCAGGTGGGTCCTGCCCATGTTCAAGCTCTTTGTAGAATGCATATATCATATATCAGGACTATAGGATGGCTGGCTTAGCTTGGTCCTCTTGCTGCTTCAGGCCCCACAGGCTTGTGTGATAGGGCAGGTTGGGATGTGTTCTCACATGGAGAACAGTACCACTTTGAAATGGCCTCAATAGGGTAAATGGCAGACGTGCATGTCTCCGACACCGGTGAGTCATGGAACTTAAGGGGAACTGTCTTTAGAGTCTCCCTGGCAGGCATTCGAACAAGGTTCAGGGAGTTCCCTCATGCCAGCAGAGCGGGCCCCATTTCTCCCTCTGTGCAAAGTGTGGCCAAGCCACCTCAGGCCTGTGCAGTGTTCACATCTGTCCAGCGAGGGAGGGAGGGTCGCACGTCCAATTCTGCAGTTCAGCAGTGACCGCCCACTGTTGGCTCTCAAGGTTGAGAAAGCACTCTCCGAACGTGTGGACTAAAACCGTCTAATCTCCCATTGCTGCAACTCAGTCAGGACCAGAAGGGCTTGCAAAGGATAAGCGTCTTTTCTGAGAGCTGCTGTCCAGAGAGTGGCAGACGGCAACAGCACTTAGAGAGACAGAGACACACAGACATTAGCGCCTGGTACACACACAGAAGGATTGTCCAAAACAGTGCTATGCCGGAAGCAAAGATAGAGAGACAAAGAGCGAGCTCTGCACCCTAAACCTCTGGTCTCCCTGAACAGTGGAGATCAACGGTAGCAAATGTTGCGGTTTTTCCCTACTCCCCTAGTATCAGGACAGCAACAGGCTCTCTGTCCCATGAAGAAAAGTATCCAGTCACTTGGCACACCTGCATATCCTTTGGATAGTCAGGGAGAGCTCCCAGCTATTGCCGGTCCCAGGGGACACAGGAGGGTATTGTTTGGATTGTGGAGCAGGAACCCGTGGTTGGAATTTCCAGGGCCAGGTCAATGACAGCACCTGGGGCTACCCCAGCCACATGCAAAACCCTCTACAATCCTGGTGCAGAATCTGGCCATGTGGGGGCACTGGAGCACAGGAACCGCAGAAGATGCCTCCGGTCTAGGGGCATGTCCATAAGGGTGCCGCCCACTACCCTCTCCGCCCTTGGTCTAGATTTGGGCAAGGAGCCTGTGCTTGGCTCACAGCCTAGGCTCCTGCCTGTTTTCCGCTGATGTCCCAGGGCCCGTTCACCCTGGCCTGGGCTGTCCGGCACCCCTTTCCTTGGCCTCACGCCACCCCCAACACACCACTCCCCACCTCCCGACCATCCCCCTCACTCCCCGCCCCCAAAGAGCTAGTGGGTCCCACAGGTTCACTGCAGCCTGGGCCACCATTATGCACCATTGTCTGTGCTGTTATATCGTGTCCCTTCACATCTGCCCCAGCTTGGGCCAAGAGGAGCGTGAGAGGCGATCAAAGGAAGGTGGGAGCGTCCTGGGACCCTTAGCTGTGAGCCCCAGTACTCAGGGAGAAGCCCCCACCCCTCATCCCGCGACCTGCCATCCTGATGCTGTGCGCAGCTGGAACCTTGCAACCACCAGTTGTCACGCCAAGTGAAGAGGCCATCCTCTTTAGGGTGGAGGCAGTGCAAGACAGCCAGACCCTGGTGGACGGAGACGTGGCAGGGATCCGGTGGGAGTTCTGGCTGCTTGCAGAAGACATCATGGAAGAGGTGGAGGTTGTGGCAGATGAGGAGCAGAAACAGTGGTCCTCCCAGGAGCTGGAGGAGAAGACGGTGGAGGAGCAGGGCCGGGAGGTCCGAGTGAGCACCAGGCGCTAGATGTCCTGAAGGCACTGGCCGCCCTGCAGGTGGAACTGAGCTCTGAGTGTGAGCAAAACCACAGGGCCTACCATCAGAGGAGGAAGCATCACTTGGCTTGGGGGAGTGCCATCATCCAGGGCATCCCTGGCTTCTGGGCCAAAACTGTATCCTTTCCGCTGCTCCTTTGGGTCCACTGCTCATGAGGAGGAGGAGAAGGGGCAGGAGCAGGAGGAGGGGGAGGGGGCGAGGGCACAGGAAGGGCGCTGGAGGCCCCTGAAGAAAATGTGGTCCTGGGCAATTGGCAAGCTCCAAAGGCCCAGCAGAGTAGGGTCTGGGCAGGGCTACAGATGTACGTGTTGCAGCCATGCCTTTGAGTGTCTCCTTCAGGCCTGCATCTGAGGAGGAGCAGCACCTGAGGCCTCCAAGTCAGGAATGACCAGAGATGGTACACAAGAGCAGCATCTGCACAGCTATTGCTGTAAATGCGGGTGATCCTGGCATATAGCTGAGACATGTGAGTCATTCACATACACACACAACACACACACACGTACACACACACACGTACACACACACACACACACACACACACACACACACAACCCCTTTGCTTTCAAACACGGATTGTCACAGGACTGCAAATCTGACCATGTAAGCAGTGACATGCCACTACCAAGCATACACAGGTCTGGAGGAGAACAGTAGCTGTCAGAAACCAGTCCCTGCTCGGAGAATGCAGACCACCTCAGATGCACACCACCACAGGGGGCCCAGAGCCATGAGCGTGTCTGATGGTATGGCAAAGCCTGATGACATCAGGGGTGGCCAGGTAACAGGCAGTGCCCAGCTCCTTGCAGATGCCTTTTCCAATATCCTTGTTCCAGCCCAGACTAGGACTGATGCTCCTGGCTCTTCTTGGCCTGGCATGTAGCTCCCTGAATGGCTCCTTGACCTAAAGCAGATTATGAGCCACCCTCAAGTTTCCGTCATGATCAGCGACCAAGATCAAGACTTTCTCGACTACATGATCGACTTGAAGATCAGTGAGGAAGACTGAGGAAGGATGGGTATGGGACCTGGCAGGGAGTGGGAAGATCCTGTTAGCCATGTTCCTGCACTGTGAGACTTTGGAGAGGAGTCATGGACGCTGTTAATGCCTGCCTGGGAGGCAAGCTGAGGCCCCTAGAAGTTTGCACCTTTTCCCTCCTCCCTATCCTGGCAGGTGCAGGTGCGGAGCCATCTGCAGTCCCGCTGCAAGCTGATCTTTTCCTTTCAGGACAACCCCTGCTTCTTGAACACCATGATCATTAAGGAGTATTACCTTGACATCACTGGTAACACGTGGCTCCCATGGTGATGAGTGTGGGTGTGCAAGCATGTAGATGATCCACCTGTGGAGTCCACCCCAGTCTCCCCTGTCTTTCCCCAGGGAACAGGGCATGTCATTCCACTCCAGTCCACTGGTTCTGGGACTTTGAATGGGCATCCCCCAGCCACAGTCTGGACACCAGGAGCCTTAATTTTCTCAACTGGCTGTCAGGCCACAATGGCCCAGAATTGAACACGATTGCTGATGTGGGGTTGCTTTGGGCCTGCACACAGGTGATGATTAATGTTGGAGTTCTTGGCTGCTCATGGGAGGGTTCAGGGCCTGGTCAGCCCTGGGTTGACCTTGCTCGTGTTGCCAGCAGCTCATCAGCAATGACATGTGGGACGATCCCCTGAAGTACTACCTCGGGGAGGATGATTCTTCCATCAGAGATAACTGACAGAAACACATGTGGTGAGGCGGTCAGGAGATAGGCCCTGAGGGACAGCCTTATCGTAGCTGGGACACTATCCTTTCCCAAATGGGGATGCATTTGGGATGCATCTCTCCTAGGATGCAAAACCACAGGCATCCTAGGAGAGACAGGATGTGAGTGTGGCATGCCTCCAGGCACTTCCAGCCTGCCTCCCTGGCAGTGCAGAAAGGCGAGGAAAGCACAGGTGGTTGTACGTGTTTGACCCTGTGCCCGGATGAGCCTGTGAGGGAGGGAATGGAGTGAGCAAAGAGTAATTGCATGTCCCAAAGGACCTCAGGAGAGTGGGAGACAGGGAAGCCCCTGGGGGCAGTTCGGGGCCTGCTGGTTTTCAGGGTCCAGGGTCTAGGCAATAGCAGTCCTGCCAAAGATACGCCATGGTGGGTGCTGAAAGTCCTGACGTGAAGTTCTTCTTTCCTCTGGGGTCTTGCCACTGGCTTTGGGGGCCTGAGGGGCAAAAGTGTGCGTCTGCATCTGAGAGAATTCGAGCAGTCTCACTGAAGCAAAATCTCCGATTTTGTCATAGGGGATCTGAAACCAGGTGATGCTCAGAGGGAAGCTGCATTCCAGGTGACCGTCTTGGATGCTCCTGGGCCCAAATGGAGGCTGGCTTCCTTGGCATGCGGGCTGTGTAGGCAAGCAGAGATGTGTGACTGTAGTGAGTCCTACCTGAGCCTAATGAGAGCAACTGGAAGAGAGTCTTGACATCTAGCAAATCACTGTGGCCTTGGTGGTTCAAGCCGTCTTGGTGCCTTTGAGATAGAAAAGCTGCTTTCCGCCCAAGGGAGGCATGAGCTGTGGGCCTACAAAGGGAAGGTTTTGCAGGGCATCATCTGTTTGGGGACTCCATGTGCATGGGTAGTGTTAAACAGAAGGGAGGACGTGTAGGAATGCCACCTTACCTTTATGGCCTCAGGTTCCAATCTTTGTATCTGAAGAGACCCTGTATCCATGTGCACCTTTCTCACAACATTGGATAAGACCCAGGCCTATCACAGTCTCTTGGGGCTCTTGGAGGCTCAGGCGTCTCTTTGGCCTTTTCCTGCTACATGGAGATAGCCCTTGGGGGCACATGCAGACAGGTGCACACATAAAGCTACACAGATAGGAAGAACAGAAGGCCTCACTCAGAATGTTGTTGTCCATAAAGGGTGGTAGGCTAGCAAGAGGGGCACAACATTGACAAGGAATGACCTAGATAGGTGCACACCGAGAGAGAGGTTCTCCAAGTCAGCTGAGCCCAAAGGTCCTTGTTTTCTGTCCCCACATGGATCAGGCCAATGTGACTGGTACTGTGAAGCTGTCCAAGGTGATGGGAGAATGCAGAACGCAGGTGCATGTCATACAGCTGTTCATGGCAAGTGCTTCCAACCCTGCTTGCTGCTCTGCAGGTCGGTCCGTGTCACTGGCAAATGCCAAGATTTTGTAACCTTTGAGGATAAGTCACAAAGTTAGATGGAGAAGGCAATGGCACCCTACTCCAGTACTCTTGCCTGGCAATTCCCATGGACAGAGGAGCCTGGTAGGCTGCAGTCCATGGGGTCGAGAAGAGTCGGACATGACTAAGCGACTTCCCTCTCACTTTTCACTTTCATGCATTGGAGAAGGAAATGGCAACCCACTCCAGTGTTCTTGCCTGGAGAATCCCAGGACGGGGGAGCCTGGTGGGCTGCTGTCTATGGGGTCACACAGACTCAGACTTGACTGAAGTGACTTAGCAGCAGTAGCAACACAGAGTTAGAAGTGCAAGGTGACATGATTAATTAACAAGCGAAAGGAAACAACCAGGAAAAGAAAGTTACTTTTTGTTTGTGAGCACAAAGGTACTTACCAAAATTCATATTCCTAGAGAAGAAAGCTTGTAGTTTTGCACGTGTGCGTTTCCTCTCAGGGATGTTACTGTGTACACGCACATGTGTGTGCACACATGGGCATAGAAGTCCCTGCCAGTGTGCTTGTGAGTATGAGCTTCCAGAATTGACCTAGCCAGGTGATGGAAGTTGGATAGCAAAAACATGAAGGTGTTAGAGAAAGGTACATATGCTCTGGCCAGCAGAAGCACTGAAGCCTGGGATTCAATCTCCGTTATCTCACTGAGCAAACACGTTCTAAGTGGGATCACAGGGGTGCACCCAGGATGTCTGGCAGAAAGTAGAGGCAGGAAAAAAGAGCCTGGGGAATGTGCAGAGAAAAGTCCACTATATCTGCAGTTTATGAAAAGTAGAAATGTACCAGGAAGGAGAAACTGTACTTAATTAATTGAGATATCTAGCTAAGGAGATTTCCAGCCAAACAGCCAAAAGTGCTTCCTGGTTTCTTCTTGCTGCCTATAGTAAAATATAAAGGGAAATTTAAAAAAATATATTTAAGAGAAAATATTAAAAAATAAGACAGAACTTGCTGAATTGGAAATTTTCCAGTCTTTTAACATGACAGAGGATGCTAAAATTAATGGCTCTCAAACAAGGTTCTATCCAGGGCATTGAGATAAGGTGGTCTAAATATAACATTTTATAACACCTATACATCAATTCTTATTTATTTATTTATTTTTAATAAACGTGGTCTAAAGATGAGTGAGTGTAAAATTCTTTGTTAAGCCTCAGAAAGCTGGAAGGGGATGCTTCATGGCATTATTTAGGCAGGTCAATGCCCTCCAAAGAGTTCAGGGGTGTCACTCAGAGACATTTCAGTCACACAATAAGACTTGTACCAAGTTTCAGGGTGTTATCCCTCAGCTATCTCAGCAGAAAACCAAGACAGAGTAGGCCTTATTATGAAGACATGTGTGATGGTGGCTTTGGAGTGGAGTGCTTTACCATGAAAACCAGTAAGATTATCAGGAGACACACCAAGTTTTTAAGATAACATATTTAAGTTCAGCTTGGACTGAAAGGACCAGAAATAGTACAAAATAAGAGAGCTCTGAACTTCTACCTTCGACAAGCAGGAAGCAGGCTAGGGAGACTGTTTCACTGTAACCATATACTACCCACCTTTCATGCAATGGAATCATGTCAGAGGGCAGAATTAAAAATTCAGAGACTGAAGCCTAGGAAGTTTCCAGGCCTTAAATCCTAATCAAAGGACTGCCAACAAGAACCCGTGGGATTTCAGAACTGCTACTGTTGACTCCCATCTCCCCTCCTCTTTCTGGAACAGGAGTGCCCATGAAGGTTATCTATGCATGACCCAGCACTGTATGTTGGCTGTGAAAGTGAGCAGATTAACTCATCTCTTTTGTTCACAGATCATCAGGTCTAGAGGAACTACACGTGTATAATTTGAACTGATGTGTTGGAGATGACTTGAGAGTCTCCTGGACAGCAAGGAGATCAAAATAGTCAATCCTAAAGTAAAGCAGTCCTGAATATTCATTGGAAGGACTGATGCTGAAGCTGCAGCTCCAATACTTTGGCAACCTGATTCTAAGAACTGACGCTTTAGAAAAGACCCTGATGCGGGAAAGATTGAAGGCCGGGGAAGGGGACAGCAGAGGATGAGATGGTTGGATGGCATCACCAGCTCAATGGACTTGAGTTTGAGCATGCCTCTGGAGTTGATGGTGGACAGGAAACCCTGGCATGTGGCAGTCCATCAGGTCGCAAAGAGTAGGACACAACTGAATGACTGAACACTTGAGTGTTCAGTGCACCAAGTGCACCCTGGTCCATATCTGGACTTGACTTCGATGACAAGGTCCTGAACTTCAAGTTAATGCTATAATGGATAAATTATTTGAAAGCATTTGCAGGAAAATGCATTTTGGACATACAAGTATGTAAACAATTTGTGGCCATGGGTGTACCATGTGGTTTTAAAGTATGTCCACAAATCCTTTCCTTCAAGGGTGGTCCTTATACTCCCCTTTACATGTAGGCTGGACTTAGTGGCTCATTTCTAATGTTAGAATATTGTAGAAATGAAAATGAAGTGTCTGACTATGACCCTTTAAGTCACAAAAGGCACTGCAGCCTCCTTGCTCATCCTCTTGGATCACTCACTCTAGAAGCCAGCTTAGTCGTATCTTGAGAACACTCAGGTAGCCCAGTAGAGAGGCCCATGGGAAAGAACTGAGGCTTTCTCCCAACAGCCAGCAAGGAAACTGGTTTCAACAGCTATGTGAGTAAGCCATCTTGGAAGGAAATCCACCAGCCCATGTCAAGGCTTCAGATGACGACAATCTCATGAAACCCTGAGCCAGAACCCTCAACTGAATTACTCCTGGATTCCCAACTTTCAGCAGCAGTATGAGATAATATTGTTTTAAGCTGTTGCTTTGGGATAATTTGTTATGCAGCAGTAGTTCGTTAATGCACTGCCAACTTTGGCTCATGTCTTTATACCGGGGTGCCTGTCCATTTAGTCCAATCTAAGCTAGATTCTGCTACTTCAATTTAGAAAACATACTTCACCCTTGATCTGACCACCCTCAGATCAGATCAAATTCTTTATCACTCACCTCAATATCTTATCAGTCTTGCCTAGCCTCAGCAATGATCGTCTCAGTTGAGCCAGAATCCACCAGCACCGTTATGGTCGTATTAGTAAGTTTCCATCCACTGACACCCACTCTGTTGTTGTTCATTGCTTTTCAGTCTCCCAGTCTCTCTTTGCTATCACATGGACCCACCCTGTTCCTTAGCTATAAATCCCAGCTGTGTCCCTGCTGGAGTCAGGCTTAAGCTCACTCTCTCTCCCGTATTATAAGACCCCCACTGTAGTACTCTTACCTTGAATAACATTTTTCTTACCACCTTTAGGAAGTGTTATGAATCATTTGTTTAACATTTCCAGGTTCTGTTAGTAGGGATTATTCTCAAAGGAATAGTTCTATACCTTTACTTTTTATACTATATTCCTTAGGGGAACAAATTTCTAGAATTAAAACATTTCATGTTTTTACCATACAAACAGAACATATCTTTTAAAATATATTTATATATCTTTAAAAAATGTAGTAATCTGAAAAGGATGTGTATATAGACATGCCAGTGTATATACACACATACCCTCAGACCTCCAAGGAAAACTTAATTCTCAGTAAACTATAAATTAAAACATTCACCTGCAAGTAGTGAAATCTTTGGAATTAACGTGCCAAAAAATCATAGAGAATGAGATTTTAATTTAAAAAATGTATACATAAAACCATTTGGGATTCAGACAAAATAGGTTATTTAAGTAAAGATAGGTCAAGCCCTAAACCATCTAGTAAAAAAAAAGAAAAAAGAAAGAAAGAAAGGAAATAATCTCATGTAATAACCTATAATGAAAAATAACCTAAAAAATAGACATGTATATGCATAACTAAATCACTCTGATATACATCTGAAACACAACATTGTAAATCAAATATATTTCCATAAAATTTGTAAAGAAAGCTTTTACAATGTATGATTATAAAGAAAAAATCCTAAAGAAAGTAGAAGGTATATATGAATTGAAACAAAAATAGAAAACAACAAAAATAAAACTTGTTGGGATAATAAAACAAGAGCTGCTTCTTCGAAAAAAAAAAAAATCAGAAACATTGATACAACTGTAGCCAATCTAATAAGGGGAAGAGGAGGTTAATTCCAATACTAGAAATGAATGACACATGGAATGGGATTTTGAGATGGTAATATTCAACACTGAGTGGAATTACTTTTGTTTCAGGAAAGGTCAAGTCAAGCCAAAACTGGGAAAAGAAAAGGAAGGAAAGAAAGAGGAAGACAGTCATGGGAAGAAAGGAAGAAAAGGAAAGTAAGGGAGAAAGAAAGAAAAGTAAATGTCTCAACAGATGTTGTAAATATCCAATGAAATAATTCTCTTTAAAATCTAAAAACAGAAACAGAAATTTATTAAGCCATATCCTCATTGCCTTTGATGGTACTAAGAACCAGAAAACCCATTTACACATCACTGTTTAGAATTTCTGGACAACACAATAAGATTGTTTAAAGAAAAGAAACAAACAAAAAAAATGCTATGTTATTTGTAAAAAGATGGACAGCAGAAATAATTTTTTAAAAAACATTTTATTTTTATAAATAGTAATTTTACTGACAATGTTTTGGCAACATTAATAAAACAATAAATTTTACCTGAAAGAACAAGCAAAGTAGACAAGGAAATTCACCAAAAGCAATAACAAAATAGTCATCTTGACAGATATTCAATACATTTGTAAAAAAAAACAAAGTGCCGTTGCCTGAAAAAAATATAGAGATATCAAAAGAAAAAGAGAGGAAGCTCCTGAAAGAACTCAACTCAGTATTAACTGTCTTTGTTCTGCAGGCACAGAAACTTACTCAAGTTAATTTTACGAAGCAAAGCCCTGATGTTATTATCTCTTTTCAGGTTTTGTGTGTGTGTGTGTGTGTGTGAAAATCTAGGAACTTTAGGCTGGACAGGGAAGACGAGTGTAGAGACTTAAAGTGTCTTTAAGGAGGAGAAGGAAAAGGAGAGGTGTGAGGATTTCATTGTGTGGTTTGAACAGCATTGGGGAAGCTCAAACAAGGGATGTAGCAATGCTCTTCTTCTGGGAAGAGCATTCCCAGAAGAAGAGCATTTGCAAAGTCTTTGGATTGGGAAGAAATGGAATTTGCTTAGGGAAAGCAAGGCCAGTGTTGTCAAAAAGGGCAGCAGTGGGGAAAATAGGAGAGTAGAATGACAGAGAATGGAAGAGAGGAAGTAGTCAGGGACCATATCACTGGAAACTTTTCATTTGGCAATACATACAACTTGTACTCTTTAGGAGCATACTACAGAGCAAACAACAGTAACAGTATTGATAATCCTAAGCAACAATAAAAACATATAAAGAAAACATTTCATATTTTTACTATAGAAATAGAATAAAGGAGATAAGAATGCAATAGTCTGCACATTTATACATAGAGTTTTCACCTGAGACCAGAAGACAAACACACACACACACACACACACACACACACACACACTCGTTATACAACTAAAAGAAGTTTAAGCTGACACTTAGCAAAGTGCTTTGGCCCAAGCAACTAACTGGAAAGGCCTAGTAAAATATTCAAAGTGTAAACCAATCAATCAAGCATTGAGTAAATAAATACAATTTACTTGTATTTGAATTTACACTCAGGAAATTACCTAAAATGGAGACAAGAGACTCACTACAGCTTAGTCATCTGTAGTCCTTTCTCTTTTGTTCTGAGAGGGATGGTAACCCCTTGGTGATTATCACTTTCTAGCATTTTGTGAAAGCTTAGAGGATTTAAATGAATTGTGGGGAGGGGCAGAAAGAGTGGGGAGAGACAAAGAGGAGGAGAAAGGAAGAGGAAATGGAGAGATTTCTCTTGACATAGGTCTACAGCCAAGATTCCAGGTTCCTTGAATGGTGCACAGAGATTCTAGATATCTGTGCCAGAAGTGGAGAAGGTATGGCATTCAACTCGAGGAGGAGACTCAACTCCAGGAACCCACAGAGGAAGCCAAGTGTGCTGATGTTCAGGAACCAATACTTAGAGGGTACACCACAGGTCTGTGAAAGAGCCCTTGGAGATCACACGAAAAAAGGTTTCCACAAGTATAATCACAGACTAGGTAGTTGGATAGAGTAGAGGAAGGATGATAACTCTATGACCTGATAATTACTGAAATAAATGAGAAAATTCCTGCACATCAGACTGTGTCAAGTAAGATGGAAACCCAGTATTAGTTTGATAAAATGGGAAATTACACAAAGAATTAGCTGTTAACTTTAATACATTCCTGCCCAAGGCAAGATAAGATACAAAAGTGAAATTGTCACGTTAAACTAGGGTAAGACACATGTAACTGGAAAAGGTAAGGAAAAGTTCTATAGAGGGTTTAATCACCCTGGACCCTTTGTATCCACTACATTTACTCTTCTCGGACAACTCCTTTGTAGCTTAAGGGAAAGAGAACTAAACTTAGCTCAATTCATAAACTGAAAAGATTCCCTGTGTTTGATCCTTTTCAGTTAAACCTATGGGTCCAGTACAAATCAAACTGGATGTCAAGGCTTTTTTCTTTGGGAATCTTAACTTGCTTTACTATTGTGATGGAGACGGATAGGGCTACTTCACTTTGACTAAAGGCCAGCCAAATGGGAAAGGAGATGGAATGAATCAAATTCCCCTTTTGATCACTCAACAGGAGGTCCACAGGCACCAGGCCTCATTCTATTAACTATCTCTGCTTCTCCAACTGCAGTCAATGATATACAGGGCCTGCTTGATCCTTGCAAGTGCCTCTCACCTAACAGGCATTTTAGTGGTTGGCTTCCTTGACATGTCCCTGGGCTAGGTTAAGACACTCTGAGACAGTGTTCCTTCTGCCTTGGCTCCATGCCTGGAGTGCATGCATGCCTCTTCCTCAACTGGGACAAGAAGCCACAGCTCTCCACTAACTAAATCCCGTGTCTGGTCCAAACTCACATCATAGTTTCTCCATCAACTTCTCCACATCAGGCTTTCGGAACCATTTTCTCTTAGAACAGCACAACAGAGGCACTTCACAGAGTTCAGCAGCACACAGGACCATACCATAACAAAGCCATTCCAATCTGGCTATATAGTTAATACTGAGATCTTCAAAGCATGAAAACAGTTGAAAATTTCATTGCTAAAGACTCTACAGATTACATGTGTAATGGAGAAGGCAATGGCACCCCACTCCAGTACTCTTGTGGGAAAAATCCTACAGATGGAGGAGCCTGGTGGGCTGAAGTCCATGGGGTTGCTAAGAGTCGGGCACGATGGAGTGACTTCACATTCACTTTTCATTTTCATACATTCGAGAAGGAAATGGCAACCCACTCCAGTGTTCTTGCCTGGAGAATCCCAGGGACAGGGTATCTTGGTGGGCTGCTGTCTATGGGGTCGCACAGAGTCGAACATGACTGAAGCAACTTAGCAGCAGCAGTAGCAGCAGCAGCAGAGCTTTCGAACTTGCAAATAACATGAAATACCAAAATACGTTGTTACTTTTCCTTTCTCCACCTCTCTCTCTCTCTCTCTCTCTCACACACACACACACACATAATTTTTACATGTTAAAACACTTATATGAAAAACAGGTACTATATTTTTAAATAACATCTCAATATTTAAACAAAGCTGTACTTCATGTATTTAAAACAAAAACACATAAATTACACATTGGTTGCCCTATATTTGATATTATTGAATAATTCTAAAATTTGAATTTTTTGTTTTTAATGGGGTTTTTAACTTTGACTGAAATACTTGCTTCAGACTTACTGAAAGTAGAATTAACGGGTTTTTTTTTTTTTTTTTTGGCCTCCTACTTTTAGATTTGGGAGATGATGGTTCAGAATCAGATGTGTTCACAGTATTGGATGCTACTTCCACCAATCCTGTTGAAGGGGTTCCGGTGATACCTGAAAAAAAACTCTTGTTTCAGGAGGTAATCCTTCTAGATGCTTAGGCTTCTTAAACATTTGATGACACTGGGTCTTGTGCTGTCTTTTCTCTTTAAAAGTTAAAAAGTGTAGCCTACATTTGGAACACTGATGAAAACTTTTCCCAGTGCTGTCTATAATGACATATGTATGGTGTTGCAGTTTTAAAAATTTGGAGACAAAACGGGCAAAGTAAACTCTTAATGTTACCATGGTATGCTCTGAAATGTGCATCCACATCTGCAAAGAATGATGATCTGTAACTGCAAACCTGGCATACATAGGGCATTTCACCAGGCTTATGATTATCTTTCATGTGCTGTTAGAGAACCTGATCTGTCTCAAAGGACAATTCACAGACTTTACAGACTGCAGAGGGCTCCTGGGAAGTATGGACACTTTCAATGTGACACTGCAGCTGGAAGGGAGTAGGAGACTGGCAGTTAAAGTGCTGGCAGGTGGTGTGGTATTTCCAGCTGTCACCTCTCTGCCTCTCAAGCTCCAAATGGTGCTTCATGTGATTCATAAACTTGACATTTTTTAGAACTTTCAAGCAGCTGAGGCATTTAAAGGCTGTGTGAGTTTTCGGTTCTGGCTGCCCATCTCCTATATGCTGTCCATAGTAGAAGTCACAGAGTAACACAATCAGATTGCCTTCTGTGGGATCAACAATCTTGTTTTGACTTGCTACACTTGGAAAGTCAATTTTTGTCAGTCCATTTTACCCTAAAGGGCTTATAGGTTTGCAATGGACATTGTCCTTTGGAAAATGTGTTGGACAAGATTCTCCATTCTGAACATGGCTTAATGAGGTATGAACACTGTCTGGTGTGCTTTGCTGAGTAGTCACTGTTTGAAAAATATCTGGAGGGGACAAAGCTAAAGAATGTTCTCCTATAATTCCATCACTGAGTTTAGGCCTTTTGGGATTTGTGCTATTTGTTTCAGAAGTGGAAAGTCACTTTGATACATGAGGACTTTTATCCATAGCTCCTGCATAACTGCTGTTTCTACTGGATGCTGCAATGAACTTGTGAAGGTAATCAAAGGAGAACATAACTCTGAAAAGCTATTAGGCACTATTTGTGGTGAAATATTTTTAGAATCTGCTTTGGACAAAGGCTCAATAATAATAGGACTATCTGTTGATCTTGATTCAGAGACAGAAAGTGGCAAGACAGTCTTTGCTTCTGATGCAGGAGTCACATGATTAACAGGCTGTAATTTCTGAGCATTATCTTTCCTGAAGTGACCATACTTTTTTCTCCTTGAACAAGAATCTGGGGTAACTCTGTTCAGTATGTTTGAAATGACTGGTTTTGGATTTGAGGTCATCCCCACAAAGATCACATCAGCATCTTCATTTACATGTTCCACTCCAAAAAGATCAGTTCAGCGTGTTCATCATCTACTTATTTGGCTTCTCCCTTGCTTTTCTGTGGTTCTGGCTCTTGTTCTTTTTCACGTAACATACATGGTCGTTCCATATTTTAAGTACTTTTTTTTTATTCTTGGAGGATGTGGCCACAACTCCCAGTGCTTCCTTGAAATAAACTGCCACCTAAGTATAAATATACTACATATTATTTAAGTACAGAAAAATGTGCTATTTGTTTGTCTCCAAAACTCTAAGGTAGTTATAAACACCCTTATCTTACAGATAAAGACATTTAGCATCAAAGAGACTAAATGACAGCTGAAAAACCTATGACTACAAGTCTACATGACTCGAGAATCATAGCTTTGTCCCATGTTGATTTTAATATTTTCTATTTAAAGAAAGAAAGAAAAAAAAAACCACCACTGATCATTAGGTGAAATCACATGTAAAGGACAATTTTTTTACAAAAGCACTATTTTACAGTGTTTAGAAATATGGACTTTGGAGTCAAAGAAGATTAAACTGGAATTCTAAGTTAACCACACACCAGCTGCATCTTTTTCAGCAAATGTATAATTTTTAAATGCGTTTCCGTATCTTAAAGACAAACAAGCTTATTTCCTAGACTTAAGGTTAACAACTCCTTTTTTTAAAAGCATCAGCTATTCAATGGCATCTTGTTTTGTAGGAAAACTGAAAAAAAAAAAAAAACCTTATCTTAAATGCACATGACAACTGATTCACAAATACTAATTTCATAAATATTAATACAGAAAATAGGGCACAAATTCAAAGTATATAGTATCTCTACATAGTTAACAAACAGCATAATTCGATGTCAAGCACTTAACACAGGCCTATGAAATTGAGAATGAACTCTCTTGATAATCTCACCCCAAATCCACACTGATACATCCTAAATTTCTCCCTCTAATCCTGACTAAACTTAAATCCAACAATGCTTTATCCTTCACTCCACATGTCTCTTCCCCATATAGCAGGCAAAATGAGGTCAGTATTTCTCTAATACCAAGATCAGACAGAGACATCACACACAGACACACAACCAATGTCCCTTATGAATACAGATGCAAGAGTCCTCAACAAAACACTGGCAAAAAAACCCTAACAACATATAAAAAAGGTTATATGCCATGATCACGTGGGATTTATGCAGGTATGCAAAGTTGGTTCATTATATGAAAGTCAATCGACATTATGCCATTTTAATACAATAAAGAACAAAAAACATATCTGCCTGCAGAAAAAGCATTTCCCTGAGTGTAGCACCTATCCATAATAGGGGTTAAAAACACTTAATAACTAAGAACAGAAGAGTACTTTCTCAATCAAAGGGTACCTGTAAAAGACCCACAGCTAACATCATATTTAATAATGAAAAACTGAGAGCTTTCCCCCTAAGATTGGGAACAACACGAGGAAGTCTATCCCACACTTTGGCTCAATATTATACTGGCAGTTCTATAACCAGAGCAATCAGGTAAGAAAAGGAATTATTGTTTTTGTTGTTTAAAAAAAAAGCCTTCAGAATGGAAAGGAAAAAGGCAAAGTATATTGGAGATAACATACTTTTATATATAGAAAATCCTGAAGAAACCACAAGTATTAGAAGTAATAAAAAGCTTGCAGAATACAAGATAAATAGTTAAAAAATCAAGCAGATTTCTATACAATAGAAATAGCAACAAACATTTTGAAAATGAAATTAAGTAAACACTTGACTGTACACTAGCATTAAAAAGAATACTTAGGATGTCAGAAAGAGAAGGACAAATATCATATGGTATCACTTACATGTGGACTCCAAAATATGATACAAACGAACTTATCTATGAAACAGAAACAGACTGAGAGACATAGAGAGTAGACTATGTGATTACCAAGAGGGGAAGGGTGGGGGAGGCATAGATTGGAAGCTGGTGATGAGCAGATGCAAACTATAATGTTAATATATAGAATAGATAAACAAGATCCTACTGTATAGCACAAGGAAATATATTCATAGTTTGTGATTAAATAATGATGGAAAAGGATATGGAAAATATTGTGTGGGCATGTGTGCATATTTACATATGAAGGAAAGGAAAGGTAAAAGGAAAGAAAGGAAAGGACAACTCTTGGCAAGCACGTACAGAAAGTGGATCCTTGTGTGTTATGGGTAGATTTTAAAATGGTGCAACTGCTACAGAAACCAGTATAAAGGCTCCTCAGTAAATTAAAAATAGAACTACCATATGATTCAGCAATTCCACTTCTGGATATAAATTAAAAAGAAGTTAACATGGGGTCTTGAGATATTTGCACAGCCATGCTCAAAGCAGCGCTAATCACAACATCTAAGAGTTGGGAGCATCTAAACGTCCATCAAATGTGATATATACATACAATGGAATATTATTTAGCCATATAAAGGAAATTTTGCCACATGCCACAACATGCATGATTCTTCAAGACATCACCTAGAGGAGAACATAGGCCAAACACTCGCTGACATACATCACAGCAGGATCCTCTATGACCCACATCCCAGAATATTGGAAGTCAAAGCAAAAATAAACAAATGGGACCTAATTAAACTTAAAAGCTTCAGCACAACAAAGGAAACCATAAGCAAGGTGAAAAGGCAGCCTTCAGAATTGGAGAAAATAATAGCACATGAAGAAACTGACAAACAACTAATCTCAAAAATATACAAGCAACTCCTACAGCTCAATTCCAGAAAAATAAATGACCCAATCAAAAAATGGGCCTAAGAACTAAATAGACATTTCTCCAAAGAAGACATACAAATGGCTAACAAACATATGAAAAGATACTCAACATCACTCATTATCAGAGAAATGCAAATCAAAACCACTATAAGGGACATTTTCACTCCAGTCAGAATGGCTGTCATCCAAGTCTACAAGCAATAAATGCTGGAGAGGGTGTGGAGAAAAGGGAACCCTCTTACACTGTTGCTGGGAATGCAAACTAGTACAGCCACTATGGAGAACAGTGTGGAGATTCCTTAAAAAACTCGAAACAGAACTGCCATATGACCAGCAATTGCACTGCTGGGCATACACACTGAGGAAAACAAAATTGAAAGAGGCATGTACCCCAATGCTCATTGCAACAGTATTTCTAATAGCCAGGTCATGGAAGCAACCTAGATGTCCATCAGCAGATGAATGGATAAGAAAGCTGTGGTATATATACCCAATGGAGTATTACTCAGCCATTAAAAAGAATACATTTGCACCAGTTCTAATGAGGTGGATGAAACTGGAACCTATTATACAGAGTGAAGTAAGCCAGAAAGTAAAAGCACCAATACAGTATACTAACACATATATATGGGATTTCAAAAGATGTAACCATAACCCTGTATACAAGACAGCAAAAGAGACAAAGATGTATAGAACAGTCTTTTGGACTCTGTGGGAGGGGGAGAGGGTGGAATGATTTGGGAGAATGGCATTGAAACATGTATAATATCATATATGAAACGAGTCGCCAGTCCAGGTTTGATGCATGATACTGGATACTTGGGGCTGGTGCACTGGGACGACCCAGAGGGATGGTATGGGGAGGGAGGAGGGAGGAGGGAGGAGAGTTCAGGATTGGGAACATATGTATACCTGTGGTGGATTCATTTTGATATATGGCAAAACCAATACATTATTGTTGTTAAAAAATAAATAAAAAATAAATTCACTTAAAAAATAAAACATCCAGCCAAAGGAATTAAGCCAGTCATAAAAAAAGACAAATACTGTAAGTTTCCACTTATATGAAATATCTAACATAGTCAAGCAATAAAAAGGAACAAAGTAGAATGATGGAGTCCAGGATCTAGGGAAACAGGGAAGAAAAGAGGAGTTGTTGTTTAATGGGACATGTGATGGGTATAGTTTCAATTTTGCAAGGTGAAAAGGTGTAAAGATATGTTTCTTAACAATATGATAAGGAATTCCATGATAGTTCAGAGGTTAGGACTCCACGCTTTCCTATCAGGGGCCTGGGTAGGGTTCTCAACCAGGAAACTGTCATTCAAGCTGCATAGCACAGCGAAAACTATGACAACAACAATAAAACAACACTGTAACTGTATGTGTGTGTGTGTGTGTGTGTGTGTGTGTATTAGTTGCTCAGTCATGTATGAGTCTTTGCTTTCACATGGACTGTTGCCCATCAGGCTCCATTGTCCATGGGGTTCTCCAGGCAAGAATACTGGAGTGGGTTGCCATTTCTTTCTCCAAAAAGGCTGATGAAAGTATGTGAAATACTTAGCATGTAAAAATGGTTAAAATGGTGAAAATTTAAGTTAGATTTTTTTTTACAACAATTAAAAACTTTTAACAACCAGGAAAAGAATTTGAATAGACATTTCACCAAAAATACTGCTTAACATGATTGAAAGTGAAAGAAATTAAGTCGATCAGTCCTGTCCGACTCTTTGCGACCCCATGGACTGTCGCCTATCAGGCTCCTCCATCCATGGGATTTTCCAGGCAAGAGTGCTGGGGTGGATTGTCATTTCCTTCTCCAGGGGATCTTCCTGACCCAGGAATCAAACCCAGGTCTCCTGCATTGCAGGCAGACACTTTACTTTCTGAGCCACCAGGGAAGCCCTTAGCAAAATGTAAATCAGTTTCATTGAAATACTACTTCACACACATTAGCTTGGCTATAATCAAAACCAGGAAAAATAACAAGTGCTGCAGAGGATGTGGAGAAAACGAATCTTCATATATTGTTGAAAAATGTTGAAAATATACTGCTGAAATATATTGTTGAAAATATATTGCTCTAAAATGGTACAACCACTTTGGTTTGTCAGTACCTCAAAAATTAAATATATAGTAGCCATATGATCCAGAAATCTCACTCTTTTGTATATATAAAAAAAAAAAAAAAATCCCTGAAACTATTAAGTCCATTCAAAAACAGTGTTCCCAACAGCATTACTCACAAGAGCCACAAAGAATACACGATCCAAATATTATCTATTAATTGATGAATGGATAAAAAATCGTGGTAATTGTTCACAATGGAGTTCATGTAAGCCATATACCATATTGATGTACCATATACAGCCATTAAAAAAATGCATTGCTATACAGCCAAGAAGTGGATGAATCTTGAAAATACACAAACTAGGGGACTTCCCTGGAAATGTTTAAGTGTTTAAGACTATGCACAGTTTCCATCCCTGGGCAGGGAACTAAGATCCCACATGCCACATAGCTAAATAAATAAATATTTTAAAAGAAAATGTGACATCTGAATAAAGCCAGACACAGAGGTCACACATTGCATGTGGGAGAACTGTAGGTAGAAAAGAAGCAGGAAAGAGAAGCATTCTGTAACGCAAATGAAACATTTTTTTCCAGGGAGGAGGAAATGCACTGCTCTGATAAAGGCTGTCAATAAATTAAATAAAATAACAACTAAAAATTGACCACTGAGTTAAACATTTGGAATTCACTGTTGACTTTGACAAGAGTGAATTTAAAGGAAAATGAGAGACCTGGAGATAACAGATTCTACAAACAACTCTGCAGAAGTCTAGCATAAGCAAATATGAAATAAAAAAAGCATAGGCGATGTGTCACCAAAGGACAGATTTTTAATGAGAGGTAAGATGATAGTCATTCTGTTTGCTGATGGGAACCATCCAGAGAAACAGAAAACTTAACCCAGGACAAAGAAGAGACTTGCTAGAATATCACTGAATAAACAAGAATTGAGGTGGCAAGAATACACAGAAGAACTGTACAAAAACAGATCTTCATGACCCAGATAATTAGGGTGGTGTGATCACTGACCAAGAGCCAGATATCCTGGAATGTGAAATGAAGTGGACCGTAGAAAGCATCACTATGAGAACAGCTAATGGAGGTGATGGAATTCCATTTGAGCTATTTCAAATCCTGAAAGATGATGCTGTGAAAGGTTGCACTCAATATGCCAGCAAGTTTGGAAAACTCAGCAGTGGCCAAAGGACTGAAAAGGGTCAGTTTTCATTCCAATTTCAAAGAAAGACAATGCTAAAGAATGCTCAAACTACTGCACAATTACACTCATCTCACATGCTAGTAAAGTAATGCTCAAAATTCTCCAAGTCAGGGTTCAGTAATATGTGAACCGTGAACTTCCTGATGTTCAAGCTGGTTTTAGAAAAGGCAGAGGACCCAGAGATCTAGTTGGCAACATCCACTAGATCATGAAAAAAACAAGAGTTCCAGAAAAATACATTTATTTCTACTTGATTGACTATGCCAAAGCCTTTGGTACTGTGTGGATCACAATAAACTGTGGAAAATTCTGAAAGAGATGGGAATACCAGACCACCCGACCTGCCTCTTGAGAAATCTGTATGCAGGTCAGGAAGCAACAGTTAGAACTCATCATGGAACAACAGACTGGTTCCAAATAGCAAAAGAGTAAGTCAAGGCTGCATATTGTCACCCTGCTTATTTAACTTCTATGCAGTGTGATATCATGAGAAACTCTGGAGTGGAAGAAGCAAAAGCTGGAATCACGATTGCAGGGAAAATTATCAATAACCTCAGATATGCAGATGATACCACCCTTATGGCAGAAAGTGAAGAGGAGCTAAAAAGCCTCTTGATGCAAGTGAAAGTGGAGAGAGAAAAAGTTGACTTAAAGCTCAACATTCAGAAAATGAAGATCATGCCATCCGGTCCCATGTACTTCATGGCAAATAGATGGGGAAACAGTGGAAGCAGTGTCATATTTATTTTTGGGGGATGCAAAAGCACTGCAGATGGTGACTGCAGCCATGAAATTAAAAGACACTTACTCCTTGGAAGGAAAGTTATGTCCAACCTAGATAGCATATTCAAAAGCAGAGACATTACTTTGCCAACAAAGGTCCATCTAGTCAAGGCTATGGTTTTTCCTGTGGTCCTGTATGGATGTGAGAGTGGGACTGTGAAGAAGGCTGACCACTGAAGAATTGATGCTTTTGATCTGTGGTGTTGGAGAAGACTCTTGAGAGTCCCTTGGAAATAGATCCAACAAGTCCATTCTGTAGGAGATGAGTCCT
The DNA here is from genome assembly GCF_002263795.3 of Bos taurus. Taxonomy (NCBI): domain Eukaryota; kingdom Metazoa; phylum Chordata; class Mammalia; order Artiodactyla; family Bovidae; genus Bos; species Bos taurus. The sequence continues at coordinate 30,023,875 of NC_082638.1, forward strand.
GGGAATTCTTTGGAAGGAATGATGCTGAAGCTGAAACTCCAGTACTTTGGCCACCTCATCCAGAGTTGACTCATTGGAAAAGACTCTGATGCTGGGAGGGATTGGGGGCAGGAGGAAAAGGGGACGACAGAGGATGAGATTGCTGGATGGCGTTACTGACTCGATGAACCTGTCCGAGTAAACTCCGGGAGTTGGTGATGGACAGGGAGGCCTGGCGTACTACTATTCATGGGGTCACAAAGAGTTGGACATGACTGAGCGACTGAGCTGAATTGACCCTTAGAAAATGGCCAGGTATGGCATGCCAACAAGCAAACAAACAAACAAACAAACAAACAAACAACAACAACAACAAAAACGGGCGCAAACCACATGTCAGGAAGGAAACATCAACAGGTAAATACTTAGTCAATGCTTAGAAAAAAGCCTCTGGAAATGTGCCTCATTTGCTCTATTATCAGTGAATTGAAAACTTAAACTGCAAGGCAGTATCACTAATGGGAAACCAAAAAGGCCATTATCCAAAAGTCTACAGACAAGAAAGAGTAGAGCAATGTTAGTAAAGGGGAACCCTGTATGCCATTGGTGGGAGGTAAGGTAAGTGCTCAGAGACTTTATAAGCATGGCTGCCAAAGTACCTAGGAATCACAAAATGATGTAGATGATGTCATATGTCAGCTCCACTTCCAGAGTATTTGAGCAATCAACAGATCGTGAAAAACACACACAACACCACCACTTCCACAAACATACCCTGGATCAGCTGTCACAATGCCCAAGAGATGAAAGGAAAGAGAATCGCTGGCTGCAAATTAAAAGAGAAACATATGGGACATAGAGACACAATAAATATGAGTCTGACATTATGAAAATGCAAAAAAAAAAAAAAAAAAAAGCCATTTGCAGGAATATGCAGAAACCTAGAGCGAATCACAGTAAGTAAAGAAAGGCAGATTAAAGCGATATTACAACATATGCCTTCCAGAAGGGATTAAAAAACATATTGATGGGATGAGTACCCAAGGAAAAGTGAAATGGACTTACACTCCTGGTAAGAAAATTACAGTTGGCAAAGGGTTTTGGTGGGTGAGAGGCCAACAGGTCAAGGCTGGAATAGACTTATACCCACAAATACCTATGCAGTTCATAATCCACATGGACCTCCTGTATCAAGAGATATGTACTCAATAGATTCCAAAAGATACCTCTGACAATAACCAGAGCTAAATTCCTCCAAGTGTCTATGGAAAGGAAGGTGGAACTGTTTCTATGCAACAACTACAATGGTGTTAATAGTCTTAAAAAATATATAGCTTCGCTTAAAAAAAAAAAAAAAAAACAAAGAGTAAACAACCAAAACTTTTGGTGACTACCTATGTCTCATTTTACTCTCATTTACAACCAGACTTGGGAATAACACAGAGGCTGCTGTTACCATGGGTACAAGAGGAGGGAATGAAGAAATGCTGTCACCTTGTGGACATTTTCTCTAACAGCAACCTTAAAATTCTTGCTGATGGCCACAATATTCACAAGGGTGCTGAGCTCTAACTGATATCCACCCTTAACAAATTTTCAGGGTTCACAGAGGGGAAAATAAGTAAAGTAAACTTGGGAGAAACTAACAGGAAGAGGATATGAACAGCCAAACATAGTTCCGTGTTTCTTGAAAAAAGCACATGACACATAGGGTGAATTCTAAGAGACACAGACATCTAAACTCTGAGGACATTATCACCTTCGCCTGAGCATGGAAAAGGGCCACTGTCAAATCCTGGGCATGGCATCAATGGCAGAGTAGGAGTAGTACAGTGGACGCTTTAAGGTAATGCTTTAATGGACCTGGTAAGAGCCACTATGGACATGACTAGAAAGGTGCACTCCCATGAAAGAAAAATAAATAAATAAAGAGGTCATGACAGCATGGTAAATCAGATCCTCTCCTGCAGCATTTCAGACATGAACAGATTTCAAACACCACACACCCCAAACTAGATCCTGCTGCATCATTCAGAACATCAAAGCAATGAAAGGTAAGACAGTGTACTTGGATAGAGGAATGGATAAAGAAGTGTGATATAGGTCTGGAATGAAGCTTTAATCAGGACTGAAATTTGAAAGTAGGCCCTCTTCACCGATAGAGAGAAATCCAGAGATCATCACACTAAATGAAGGAACATTTCAAGAAATATCATGGGATACATTGGAGTGGTGGGATACAGAAATCCACTGCAGTGTGTGCCCACACAAATGTGATGTGGACATCCAAACTGGCAAGAAACTTATGGTAGCCAAGGACCTTGGTGGATGGAAGGGATACATCTGGAACTTGGTATTAATTTCTTCCCACAGATACATATTAAATACAAAATCCGTATAAACCTATTGCAGCAAGAGTGGTAGACAAAACAATTTCTAATAATATGTAGGGAAAAGCAAGCACCGCTGAATACATAATGTCATCTCAGTGTTTCAGAACAAGAATCTGTACATGTAAAACCAACTCATCCTTGTCTTCAACTTAAAGAAAATATGAGCACTTACTTCAAAGATCCAAAAGTGAGGATACATCAGGTTTCATGGCATCCTTTGGCTCATTCTGCTCTAATGTACTCCCAGGCCTGACAAAAACTCTCAGACATCACAGGCCATCCTAAAAAGGAGCAAATAATAAAGCCTTGCAGCATAGAGTTTTCTCTGTAACAGCAGCCTTAAAACTATCACTGATGTACATCTGATATACACAAGGTCCTATTGCTGGACTTGATATGACACCTACCCTTGAACATGACAGTAGTCACTCATAAAAAAAAAAAAAAAAAAAATAAGTGAAACAGAAATACAGGACACTCCTAAGAAGAAAATATCAACATTTAAATACAGCTCAAACTGCTTGGAAAAAAAAAAAAAAAGACACTTAATATTCCAAAGGCTTCTGAGCTTTAAATATATGTCTTTAGAGGAGAACGTAGACAAAATACTCTCTGACATACATCACAGCAGGATCCTCCATGACCCACCCTCCAGGATATTGGAAATAAAAGCAAAAATAAACAAATGGGACCTAATGAAACTTAAAAGCTTCTGTACAACAAAAGAACTATAAGCCAGGTGAAAACGCAGCCTTCAGAATGGGAAAAAAAAATAATAGCAAATGAAGCAACTGACAAACTAAACTCAAAAATATACAAGCAACTCCTACAGTTCAATTCCAAAAAATAATTGACCCAATCAAAAAATGGGACAAAGAACTAAATAGACATATCTCCAAAGAAGACATACAGATGGCTATGAAACACATGAAAAGATGCTCAGCATCACTCAGTATCGGATAAATGCAAATCAAAACCACAATGAGGTACCACTTCACACCAGTCAGAATGGCTGCGATCCAAACGTCTACAAGCAGTAAATGCTTGAGAGGATGTGGAGAAAAGGGAACCCTTTTACACTGTTGGTGGGAATGTAAACTAGTACGGCCACTATGGAAAACACTGTGGAGATTCCTTAAAAAAAAAAAAAAAAACTAGAAATAGGACTGCCATATGACCTAGCAATCCCGCTGCTGGGCATACACACTGAGGAAACCAGAAGGGAAAGAGACACGTGTACTCCAATGTTCATCGCAGCACAGTTTCTCATATCCAGGACATGGAAGCAACATAGATGTCCACCAGCAGATGAATGGATAAGAAAGCTGTGGCATATATACACAATGGAGTATTACTCAGCCATTAAAAAGAATACATCTGAAGCAGTTCTAATGAGGTGAATGAAACTGGAGCCTATTATGCAGAATGAAGTAAGCCAGAAAGAAAAACACCAATACAGTATACTAACACATATATATGGAATTTAGAAAGATGGTAATGACAACCCTGTATGCGAGATAGGTAAAGAGACACAGATGTATGGAACAATCTTTTGGACCCTGTGGGAGAGGGAGTGGGGGATGATTTGCGAGAATGGCATTAAAACATGTATAATATCATATTAGAAATGAATCGCCAGTCCAGGTTCCATGCAGGATAAGAGAAGCTTGGGGCTGGTGCACTGAGATGACCCAGAAGGATGGTATGGCTAAGGAGGTAGGAGGGGGTTCAGGATGGGGAAAATGTGTACACCTGTGGCGGATGCATGTTGATGTATGGCGAACCACTACAATAGTGTAAAGTAAAAAATAATAAGAATAAAATAAATAAATACAGAAATGAAAACAAAAAACCAAAATTGCTAACTCTTTTGTGTGGATGAAAAATGTCAAATAGCACACCATATCTGGAAGAAAATACCAACAGGTAAATACAGTTCTCAGTATTTATTTAAAAGCACATGAAATACACTCATTATAGTGAATTACTAAGAACTCTTTTAGCTTCACCTTTTTGTGATCCCGGAGACCATAGCCCAACAAGTTCCTCTGTCCTTGGAATTTTCCAGGCAAGAATTCTGGAGTGAGTTGCCATTTCCTCCTCCAGGGGATTTTCCCAAATCACATCTCCTTTGACTCCTGCCTTTGCTGAAAGATTCTTAACAACAGTGCCACCTGAGAAGCCCAGTGTATTACATAGATAATCCAACTATGCTAATGAGTTATCACCTCTGAGTAGTGAAAAAGTACCAAATACTATACAGAGAAGACATGGTAGAGAAACATTGTTAAAGGGGAATCTTTATGGTACTAGTGAGATATATTTGGTAGGAGTCATTATAAATGTCACTACTAAGTGCCCTTTATTTTTTGTTTAATTTAATTTTATTTTTCAATTTTACAATATTGTACTGGTTTTGCCAAATATTGAAATGAATGTGCCACAGGTATATATATGTGTTCCCCATCCTGAACCCTCCTCCCTCCTCCCTCCCCATACCACCCCTCTGGGTCGTCCCAGTGCACTATCCCCAAGCATCCAGTATTGTGCATCGAACCTGGACTGGTAACTCGTTTCATACATGATATTTTACATGTTTCAATGCCAGTCTCCCAAATCTTCCCACCCTCACCCTCTCCCACAGAATCCAGAAGACTGTTCTATACATCTGTGTCTCTTTTGCTGTCTCCTATACAGGGTTACTGTTAACATCTTTCTAAATTCCTTATATATGCATTAGTAAACTGTATTGGTGTTTTTCGTTCTGACATACTTCACTCTGTATAATAGGCTCCAGTTTCATCCACCTCATTAGAACTGATTCAAATGTATGATTTTTAATGGCTGAGTAATACTCCATTGTATATATGTGCCACAGCTTTCTTATCCATTCATCTGCTGATGGACATCTAGGTTGTTTCCATGTCCTGGCTATTATAAACACTGCTGCTATGAACATTGAGGTACACGTCCCTCTTTCCCTTCTGGTTTCCTCAGTGTGTATGCCCAGCAGTGGGATTGCTGGATCATAAGACAGTTCTATTTCCAGTTTTTTAACGAATCTCCACACTGTTCTCCATAGTGGCTGTACTAGTTTGCATTCCCACCAACAGTATAAGAGGGTTCCCTTTTCTCCACACCCTCTCCAGCATGTATTTCTTGTAGGTGTTTGGATCGCAGCCATTCTGACTGGTGTGAAATGGAACCTCATAGTGGTTTTGATTTGCATTTCTCTGATAATGAGTGATGTTGAGCATCTTTTCATGTGTTTGTTAGCCATCTGTATGTCTTCTTTGGAGAAATGTCTATTTAGTTCTTTGGCCCATTTTTTGATTGGGTCATTTATTTTTCTGGAATTGAGCTGTAGGAGTTGCTTGTATATTTTTGAGATTAGTTGTTTGTCAGTTGCTTCATTTGCTATTATTTTCTCCCATTCTGAAGGCTGTCTTTTCACTTTGCTTATAGTTTCCTTTGTTGTGCAGAAACTTTAGAATTTAATTAGGTCACATTTGTTTATTTTTGCTTTTATTTCCAATATTCAGGGAGCTGGGTCATAGAGGATCCTGCTGTGATGTATGTCGGAGAGTGTTTTGCCTATGTTCGCCTCTAGGAGTTTTATAGTTTCTGGTGTTACATTTAGATCTTTAATCCATTTTGAGTTTATGTTTGTGTATGGTGTTAGAAAGTGTTCTAGTTTCATAGTTTTACAAGTGGTTTACCAGTTTTCCGAGCAGCACTTGTTAAAGAGATTCTCCTTAATCCATTGTATATTCTTGCCTCCTTTGTCAAAGATAAGGTGTCCATATGTGCGTGGATTTATCTCTGGGCTTTCTATTTTGTTCCATTGATCTATAATTCTGTCTTTGTGCCAGTACCATACTGTCTTGATGAGTGTGGCTTTGTAATAGAGACTGAAGTCAGGTAGGTTTATTCCTCCAGTTCCATTCTCTTTCTCAAGATAGCTTTGGCTATTCGAGGTTTTTTTTTTGCATGTCCATACAAATTGTGAAATTATTTGTTCTAGCTCTGTGCAGAATACGGTTGGTAGCTTGATAGGCATTGCATTGAATCTATAAATTGCTTTGGGTAGTATAGTCATTTTCACTATATTGATTCTTCCAATCCATGAACATGGTATATTCCCCCATCTATTAGTGTCCCCTTTGATTTCCTTCACCAATGTTTTATAGTTTTCTATATATAGGTCTTTAGTTTATTTAGGGAGATATATTCCTAAGTATTTTATTCTTTCCATTGCAATGGTAAATGGAATTGTTTCCTTAATTTCTCTTTCTGTTTTCTCATTATTAGTGTATAGGAATGCAAGGGATTTCTGTGTGTTGATTTTATATCCTGCAACTTTACTGTAATCATTGATTAGTTCTAGTAATTTTCTGGTGGAGTCTGTAGAGTTTTCTATGTAGAAGATCATGTCATCTGCAAATAGTGAGAGTTTTACCTCTTCTTTTCCATTTGGATTCCTTTTATTTTTTTTCTCCTCTGATTGCTGTGGCCAAAACTTCCAAAACTCTGTTGAATAGTAATGGTGAAAGTGGGCACCCTTGTCTTGTTCCTGACTTTAGAGGAAATGCTTTCACTTTTTCACCATTGAGGATAATGTTTGCTGAAGGGTTTGTCTTATATAGCTTTTATTATGTTGAGGTATGTTCCTTCTATTCCTGCTTTCTGGAGAGTTTTTATCATAAATGGATGTTGAATTTTGTCAAAGGCTTTCTCTGCATCTTTTGAGATAATCATATGGTTTTTGTTTTTCAATTTGTTAATATGGTGTATTATATTGATTGATTTGAGGATATTGAAGAATCCTTGCATCCCTGGGATAAAGCCCACTTGGTCATGATGTATGATCTTTTTAATGTGTTGTTGGATTCTGATTGCTGGAATTTGTCTTTTCAAGAATACGAGAGACTGAGCATATGACCTGGCAGCTCCACTCCTAAGAGTATGTATTAAAACAAAACAAAACAGATTTTGAAAAAAACATGTAACTCAACCATGTACTGCAGCGAGATCAACAACATCCTATAATGGCACCACACTCCGGTACTCTTGCCTGGAAAATCCCATGGACGGAGGAGCCTGGTAGGCTGCAGGGCATGGAGTCGCGAAGAGTCAGACAGGACTGAGCGACTTCCTTTTCACTTTCTACTTTCATGCATTGGAGAGGAAATGGGAACCCACTCCAGCGTTCTTGCCTGGAGAATCCCAGGGATGGGGGAGCCTGGTGGGCTGCCGTCTTGGGGTCTCACAGAGTAGGACACAATGAAGCTGCTTAGCAACAGCATCAGCATACATGAAAAATCAGGCTTCCCTTGTGGCTCAGCTGGTAAAGAATCCACCTACAAAGCAGGAGACATGGTTTCGACCCCTGGGTGGGAAGATCCCCTGGAGAAGGAAAAGGCTACCTACTCCAGTATTCTGGCCATGGGCTGTATAATCCATGTGGTCGCAAAGAGTCGGACATGACTGAGTGACTTTCACTACCACTACTATACCTGAAAATCTAGAAACTGATGCAGCCACTATTGAAAACAGTAAGCAGGTCTTTTATAATAATTATAATTATTTTTCCTTAAGGGTAATTGCTTTTCAGAGTTTTGTTGCTTTCTTTCAAACCTCAACATGAATCAGCCATATGTATACATATATTCCTTCCTTTTGAACTACCTGCCCATTATCTCCTTCCTTGGTATAGAGTTTTTTAATACTCTAAAAGTACAGTTACTATATGATCCAACAATAACTCTTCTGGGCATATATCCATTAAGATGAAAACTCCCATCAGAAAAGTGATATGCACAACAGTGTTTATAGTAGCACAATGTACAGTAGCAAAGACATGCAAACGACCTTAAGGCACTTAAATATGTGAGTGGATAAAGACAGATATATTATGCATACAATGGAATATTATCCATAAGAAAGAACGAAATAATGCTATTTTTCCAACATGGATGGACCTAGAGATGATCATACTAAATAAGTCAGAGAAAGACATGAGGAGTTTAGGTGGGTTCAGCTCACCTTGACACATCCTTTGGACCTCAGTTAATGGGAGATCTTCATCTTTTCCTCCTGGGTATCTAGAGTCAGCTGTTCCAAGAATGATGCTAAAACTGAAACTCCAGTGCTCTAGAGCCTTCCCAGTCACCTTAGTAATTTTGAAGACTTGCAGTGGTCGACTTCAGAGCCCCTGAGTACCCCTATATATACCCTTCCCCAGGTGGCCACACCCTTTCACTTTATGAGGTCAGCAAGCCACTTGCACAGCCAATGGAGGCTCTGGTGAGCCTTGACCTCACAAAGCCTCATCCTGACACCTCTAGGGGAGTATGGGGAGCAAGTCAGAAAGCGTTGACCTCTCCCGATTCTTTTAACCACACCCTCTAGCTTCCTAGAGTTTTGGGCCACCTTTAAAATTTCTTATTTTACATGTTCTTTGTCCAGAAGCTTAAAAGGGAAAATTTACATAACTTTTTTTGTAGTAAAACTCCTGCATGACTGAATAGAAAATAAACACGGAATTATAAAATGACAATTGAGAAATATTTGGAAGACAGCTGAAAAATGACTCATTTACCTCATTTATGCAGAGTCCAAACTTAAAATAAGAAAAGATGAAAAACCCAATAGAAGAGAATTGTGAAATAAACAATAATTAAAAAAAAAAAAAAAACATACAAATTACCCTCCCCCGAAAAAAGGAAAATTACCAAAAATCAGGAAGAAATGTCATACCTACCTGGTAATAAAATAAATGCAAACGAAAACAATAATGGATTATGATTTCTCACCAGGAAAACTGCCAAAGTTCAATGACAAAGTTGAAATACACCAAATTTTTCCTCCAAATGGACGATGACAAATTGGAAAAGGAGTGTTTCAGCAGTGTTGTGAGCGCATAGTGTGACGCAACTTTCTGAAGGACAATATGACATTATCTAGTAAATTTATAAATACATAGAGCCACTTGGCAAGACCCTGTTTGGAATGTCCATTTCAGAAATATTTCTGCAATTTCACCTAGATTATATATCTAATGCTCATTGAAAAAATAATTTTTTCCCCCATCATCCTAGATAATTTCTTTGGTATACTTCCCCACACTGTCTTTCCCCATGCAACCCCTGTTCTCAGTTCTGTTATTGTAGATTACTTCTGCTTCTTTTAGAACATCCTATAAATGGAGCCTAGAGTATGTACACATATACACATGTAGTTGCTTAACAATGATGTGTTACATTCTGCCGTACACAAATCACACTAGGTGTACAAGTGTATAAACATAACCTCTTTCATTTAATTTTCTTCTAAATTTAGGTCATCACAGAGCATGGAGGGCAGTTCCCTGTGCTACACAGATAGTTCCCATTAGTTATCAAGGCATTATTTTCAAAAATATGCAAATGGCTACGTAGCCCAGTATCAAAAACAAACAAACAAACAAAAAACACCTTCGTAACAAAACAGGCAGATCTAAATAGTCATTTCCCAAAAGAAATCATACAGATGATGAAAAAACACTTGAAAAGAGGCTACGTTCAGGTTAGACACTCAGTCGGGTCTGACTCTTTGCGACCCTATGGACTTCAGCACTCCAGGCCTCGCTGTCCATCACCAACTCCAGGAGTCTTCCAAACTTATGTCCATTGAGGCAGTGAAGCCATCCAACTATCTCATCCACTGTCGTCCCCTTCTCTGTCTGCCCTCCATCTTTCCCAGCATCAGGGTCTTTTCAAATGAGTCAGCTCTTCACATCAAGTGGCCAAAATATTGGAGTTTCAGCTTAAACATCAATCCTTCCAATGAACACCAGGACTGATCTCCTTTATAATGGACTGATTGGAACTCTCTGGAGCCCATGGGACTCTCAAGAGTCTTCTCCAACACCACAGTTCAAAATCATCACTTCTTCAGTGCTCAGCTTTCTTTACAGTTAAACTCTCACATCCATACAGGACTACTAGAAAAAAAACATAGCCTTGACTAGATGGACCATCGTTGGCATACTAATGTCTCTGCTTTTTAATAAGTTGTCTAGGTTGATCATAACTTTCCTTTCAAGGAGTAAGTGTCTTTTAATTTCATGGTTTCAGTCATCACCTGCAGTGATTTTCGAGCCCCCCAAAATAAAGTCAGCCACTGTTTCTGCCATTTCCCCATCTATTTGCCATAAAGTGATGAGACCATGATCTTCATTTTCTGAATGTTGAGCTTTAAGCCAACTTTTTCTCTCTTCTTTCACTTTCATCAAGAAGCTCTTTAATTCTTCTTCACTTTCTGCCTGCAGAAAGGGTGGTGTCGCCTGCATATGTGAGGTTATTGATATTTCTCCCAGCAAACTTGATTCCAGCTTGTGCTTCCTCCAGCACAGGGTTTCTCATGATGTACTCCACATATGAGTTAAATAAACACGGCAACAATATACAGCCTTGATGTGCTCCTTTCCCACTTTGGAACCAGTTTGCTGTTCCATGTCCAGTTTTCACTCTTGCTTCTTGACCTGCATACAGATTTGTCAAGAGGCAGGTTAGGTAGTCTGGTATTTCCATCTCTTTGAGAATTTCCTACAGTTTATTGTTATTCACACACTCAAAGGCTTTGGCATAGTCAATAAAGAATAAATAGATGTATTTCTGGAATTCTCTTGCTTTTTCACGATCTGACAGATGTTGGCAATTTGATCTCTTGTTCCTCTGCCTTTGCTGAAACCTCCTTGAACATCTGGAAGTTCATTGTTCACGTATAGCTGAAGCCTGGCTTGGAGAATTTTGAGCACTACTTTACTAGTGTGTGAGATGAGTGTAATTGTTCTGTAATTTGAGCGTTCTTTGACATTGCCTTTCTTTAGGATTGGAAGGAAAACTAATGTTTTCCAGTCCTGTGGCCACTGATGAGTTTTCCAGATTTACTGGCATATTGAGTGCAGAACTTTCCAGCAGCATCTTTGAGAATTTGAAATAGCTCAACTGGAATTCCATCACCTCCACTAGCTTTGTTTGTAGTGTGGCTTCCAAAGGCCCACTGGACTTCATATTCCAGGATGTCTGTCTCTAGGTGAGTGATCAGACCATTGTGATTAAATGGGTCTTGAAGATATTTTTGGTATAGTTCTCCTCTTAGTGTTTTCTGCTTCTGTTAGGTCCATATCATTTCTGTCGTTTATTGAGCCCATCTTTGCATGAAATGTTCCCTTGGTATCTCTAATTTTCTTGAAGAGATCTCTAGTCTTTTCCATTCTTTATTTCCTTCTATTTCTTTGCACTGATCACTGAGGAAGGCTTTCTTATCTCTACTTGCTATTCTTTGGAACTCTGCATTCAAATGGATATAGCTTTCCCTTCTTCCTTTGCTTTTGGCTTCTCTTCTTTTCACAGCTATTTGTAAGGCCTCCTCAGACAGCCATTTTACTTCTTTGCATTTCTTTTTCTTGGGGATGGTCTTGGTTCCTGTCTCCTGTACAGTGTCATGAACCTCCATCCATAGTTCATCATCACTATTCATTAGAGAAATACAAATCAAAACTACAATGTGGTATTCCTTCACACCAGGCCGAATAGATAGCAACTAAAATTCTACAAGCAATAATTCCTGGAGAGAATGTGGGAAAAAAGGGAACAATCTTGCACTGTTAGTGGGCATGGAAATTGGTACTGCCACTATGGTGAAGAGTATTGCTGCTCCTTTAAAAACTAAAACATATAATCACCTTATGACCTACTCCTGGGCATTTTTTCTGGAAAAAAAACCTTAAAACCAAAAGATTGATGCACCCTAATGTTCATTACAGTATTATTTCCTGGAGGCACGACATGCAACATTTTTTAATTATAGCAAAAACGGAAAAAAGAAAAAAAAGAATAAAAAAAGTATAAAGAAAGCAGTCTCTAAAGATGTGGTCAAATTACTCAGTATTTGTAAAAGGAAAATCTTCAGTATAAGTAAACAAAGCAAGAACCACATATCAGAACCAAGTTATATGTTAAAATTCAAATAACAGAAAGTATTTTATAGTGAAAGAACTAACACCCTGATATTTTATCTCTCCAGCTCAGGAACTCAGAATTACTTTTTTTTTTGTTTTTAAATAAATTTTATTTTATTTTACAATATTGTATTAGTTTTGCCAAATATCAAAATGAATCCGCCACAGGTATACCTGTGTTCCCCATCCTGAACCCTCCTCCCTCCTCCCTCCCCATACCCTCCCTCTGGGTTGTCCCAGTGCACCAGACCCAAGCATCCAGTATCATGCACTGAACCTGGACTAGCGACTCATTTCATACATTATATTATACATGTTTCAATGCCATTCTCCCAAATCTTCCCACCCTCTCCCTCTCCCACAGAGTCCATAAGACTGATCTATACATCAGTGTCTCTTTTGCTGTCTCATACACAGGGTTATTGTTAGCATCTTTCTAAATTCCATATATGTGTGTTAGTATACTGTATTGGTGTTTTTCTTTCTGGCTTACTTCACTCTGTATAATAGGTTCCAGTTTCATCCATCTCATTAGAACTGATTCAAATGTATTCTTTTTAATGGCTCAGTAATACTCCATTGTGTATATGTACCACAGCTTTCTTATCCATTCATCTGCTGATGGGCATCTAGGTTGCTTCCATGTCCTGGCTATTATAAACAGTGCTGCGATGAACATTGGGGTACATGTGTCTCTTTCCCTCTGGTTTCCTCAGTGTGTATGCTGAGCAGTGGGATTGCTGGATCATAAGACAGTTCTATTTCCAGTTGTTTAAGGAATATCCACACTGTTTTCCATAGTGGCTGTACTAGTTTGCATTCCAACCAACAGTGTAAGAGGGTTCCCTTTTCTCCACACCATCTCCAGCATTTATTGCTTGTAGACTTTTGGATCACAGCCATTCTGAGTGGTGTGAAATGGTACCTCAGAGTGGTTTTGATTTGCATTTCTCTGATAATGAGTGATGTTGAGCATCTTTTCATGTGTTTGTTAGCCATCTGTATGTATTCTTTGGAGAAATGTCTATTTAAGGAACTCAGAATTCTGAGCGAGTAGTAAATGAGATCATGGGCGATTTCTTTCTTTCTTTCTTTTTTTTTTTCTAGGAAATTAACATTTTCTGTTACGATCATGTATGATTTTTTTAATAAAGTTATACAGTATATTTTTTAATATGTGAATAATGCATCTGGATTTTATAAATTTCATTCATAAGCATTCTTCTATTTCTCCATGAGATGGCAGTATAACCACAGTAAATATTTCTTCATACACATTTATATATATGAGTGAATACATTCGGATTTTATAAATTACATTCATTATCATTTTTCTATTTCTGCTTGAGAGGGCATCATACGCATCCATTCAGTTCAGTTCAGTCGTTCAGTGGTGTCCGACTCTTTGGAACCCATGAATCGCAGCAGGCCAGTCCTCCCTGTCCATCACCAACTCCCAGAGTTCGCTCAGACCCACGTCCATTGAGTCAGTGATGCCATTCAACCATCTCATCCTCTGTCGTCCCCTTCTCCTCCTGCCTCCCATCCCTCCCAACATCAGAGTCTTTTCCAATGAGTCAATTCTTTGCATGAGGTGGCCAAAGTACTGGAGTTTCAGTTTTCGCATCATTTCTTCCAAAGTAATCCCAGGGCTGGTCTCTTTCAGAATGGACTGTTTGGATCTCCTTGCAGTTCAAGGGACTCTCAAGAGTCTTCTCCAACACCAGAGTTCAAAAGCATCAATTCTTCGGCGCTCAGCTTTCTTCACAGTCCAACTCTCACATCCATACTTGACCACTGGAAAAACCATAGTCTTGACTAGATGGATTTTTGGTGGCAAAGTAATGTTTCTGCTTTTCAATATGCTATCTAGATTTGGTCATAACTTTTCTTCCAAGGAGTAAGCGTCTTTTAATTTCTTGGCTGCAGTCATCATTTGCAGTGATTTTGGAGCCCCCAAAAATAAAGTCTGACACTGTTTCCACTGTTTCCCCATCTATTTCCCATGAAGTGATGGGACCGAATGACATGATCTTCATTTTCTGAATGTTGAGTTTTGAGCCAACTTTTTCCCTCTCCTCTGTCACCTTCATCAAGAGCATAGTAAACATTTATTCATACGCACATATACATATGAGAGGATACATCAACATTTTATGAATTACATTCATAAGTATTCTATGTCTCCAAAAGACGAAACATAAGCACAATGAATATTTTTTCATACCCACATATACTCTGGAGAGTCTCTTGGATTGCAAGGAAATCAATTCAGTCAATCCTTAAGGGTATTACTGTTGGATATACTCTGGAAGGACTGATGCTGAAACGTCAATACTTTGGCTACCTTATCTGAAGAACTGACTCATTGGAAAGGCCCCTGATGCTGAGAAAGATTGAAAGCAAGAGAAGAAGCAGACAAAAGAGGATGAGATCATTGGTTCACATCACCCACTCGGTGCATCTGAGTTTAAGCAGGCTTGGGTAGTAGGTAATTGGACAGGGAAGCATGGCATGCCACAGTTCATGGAGTCGCAAAGAGTTGGACTCGACTGGGCAAATTAAGTGAAGTGACAGATACATATAAAATCCTTATACAGACTCAAAATGGACATACTATACCAAGAGTGATTTATAAGCACTTTTTAATAATATATTTTAGAAAATAACCATAGATGAATAGCTCCATGTATGGTTAAAAAGATACAGGAATATGTACAGTTACAACAATAAGGCCATTTGAGTCAACATGCAAGGTCTGAGAGCTGATCATACTAAATGAAGTGAGGCACACAGGGAAACATATATACCAAATAATATCATAATATCCAAATGTGGAATCTAAGATATGACACAAATGAACATATGTATGAATCAGAAAGACACTCATAGACATAGAGAATAGACTTACAGCTTCAGGGCAGAGAGAATTGGGGGAGAAATGGAGTAAGAGACTGGGGTTAAGAGATAGTAAACAAATTATATGGAATGGATTGACAAATTCCTACTCTAGAGCACAGAGGACTACATTCAGTATCCAATTATAAATCATAATGAAATGTGATTTAAAAAGGCATATATATATATATATAAATCATATATATATAAATTATATATATATGTCTTCCCTGGCAGTCCAGAGGTTAAGACTGCAGATTTCCACTGCAAGGGATGCAGGTTCAAACCCTGGTCAGGGAACTAATTCCACTTGCTGCACAGTTTAGCCAAAAACAAACAAACAAACAAAAAAAAACCAAGAGAGAGAGATTAAATAAAAGAATGCGTGTGTGTGTGTGTATATATATATATATATCTCCACACTCAACGTATACATATGTAAATATATGTCTATAACTGAATCACTTTGCTGTAAAGCAGAAATTAACACAAAATTATAAATGGACTATACTTCAGTTCAAAAGTAGCATGACTGAGGAAAGAAAAGATTGCTATATTTCATTGTGTGTAAAGTTAATATCCAAAGAAAATTGCTGTATACAAATACGGCTGACTACTTAATGGCAGGCTTGCTGAGATACTTAAGGAGACACATACTGAAATGCACCAAGGAAAAAGATTGATTGTTGATTGGATAGAGGGATGGACAAATGGATAGATAGGTGACAAAGAAAGTATGATAAATCGGTTACAAAACCAGGCTTCTATGTATGCTGTGTAAAAGAGACACACCTGAAACCAAGGGGCATATACAGAGTGAAAGTGAAGGGCTGAGAAAAGGTATTTCATGCAAAATGTGAGCAACAGGAATCAGGAGTAGCAATACTCATATCAGACAAAATAGACTTTGAGATAAAGGGTGTGGAAAGAGACAAAGAAGGCCACTACATAATGGTCAAAGGATCAATCCAAGAAGAAGATATAACAATTATAAATATATATGCACCCAACATAGGAGCACTCAATACGTAAGGCAAATGCTAACAAATATGAAAGGGGAAATTAAAAACAACACAATAATAGTGGGAGACCTTAAGACCCTACACACACCTATGGATAGATCAACCAAACAGAAAATTAGCAAGGAAACACAAACTTTAAGTGATACAATGGATCAGTTAGACCTAACTGATTTCAAAAGAACGTTTCACGCCAAAGCAATGAATTTCACCTTTTTCTCAAGTGCACATGGAACATTCTCCAGGATAGATCACATACTGGGCCACAAATCTAGCCTTGGTAAACTGAAAACAAAAATCAAAATCATTTCAAGCATCTCTTCTGATCACAAAGCAGTAAGATTGCATGTCAACTACAGGGGGAAAGAAACCATGACAAATAGAAACATATGGAGGGTAAACAACGTGCTTCTGAATGACCGACATATAACAGAAGAAATCAGAAATGAAATGCAAATATGCATACAAACAAATGAAAATGAAAACACAACACATACAAATAGCTGAGAAAAGAAGAGAAGAGAAAAGCAAAGGAGAAAAGGAAAGATATAAACATCTGAATGCAGAGTTCCAAAGAAAAGCAAGAAGAGAAAAGAAAGCCTTTTTTCAGCGATCAATGCAAAGAAATAGAGGAAAATAACAGAATGGGAAAGACTAGGGATTTCTTCAAGAAAATAAGAGATACCAAAGGAACATTTCATGCAAACATTGGCTCGATAAAGGACAGAAATGGTATGGACCTAACAGAAGCTGAAGATATTAAGAAGAGATGGCAAGAATACACAGAAGAACTGTACAAAAAAGATCTTCATGACCCAGATAATCACGATGGTATGATCACTGACCTAGAGCCAGACACCCTGGAATGTGAAGTCAAGTGGGCTTTAGAAAGCATCACTACGAACAAGGAGAGTGGAGGTGATGGAATTCCAGTTGAGCTATTCCAAATCCTGAAAGATGATGCTGTGAAAGTGCTGCAGTCAATATGCCAGCAAATTTGGAAAACTCAACAGTGGCCACAGGACTGGAAAAGGTGAGTTTTCATTCCAATCTGAAAGAAAGGCAATGCCAAGGAATGCTCAAACTACAGCAAAATTGCTTTCATATCACACGCTAGTAAAATAATGCTCAAAATTCTCCAAGCCAGGCTTCAGTAATATGGGAACCATGAACATCCTGATGTTCAAGCTGGTTTTAGAAAAGGCAGAGGAACCAGAGACCAAATTGCTAACATCTGCTGGATCATGGAAAAAGCAAGAGAGTTCCAGAAAAACCTCTATTTCTGCTTTATTGACTATGCCAAAGCCTTTGACTGTGTGGATCACAATAAACTGTGGAAAATTCTGAGAGAGATGGGAATCCCAGACCACCTGATCTGCCTGTTGAGAAATGTGTATGCAGGTCAGGAAGCAACAGCTGGATCTGGACATGGAACAACTGACTGATTCTAAATAGAAAAAGGAAAAAAAATAAATAGAAAAAGGAGAACGTCAAGGCTTTATATTGTCACCCTGTTTATTTAACTTCTATGCAGAGTAAATCATGAGAAACGATGGACTGGAAGAAACACAAGCTGGAATCAAGATTGCCGGGAGAAATATCAATAACCTCAGATATGCAGATGACACCACCCTTACGGCAGAAAGTGAAGAGGAACTCAAAAGCCTCTTGATGAAAGTGAAAGTGGAGAGTGAAAAGGTTGGCTTAAAGCTCAACATTCAGAAAACGAAGATCATGGCATCCGGTCCCATCACGTCATGGGAAATAGATGGGGAAACAGTGGAAACAATGTCAGACTTTATTTTTTGGGCTCCAAAATCACTGCAGATGGTTACTGCAGCCATCAAATTAAAAGACACTTACTCCTTGAAAGGAAAGTTATGACTAACCTAGAGAGCATATTCAAAAGCAGAGACATTCCTTTATCAAAAACATTCGTCTAGTCAAGGCTATGGTTTTTCCTGTGGTCATGTATGGATGTGAGAGTTGGACTGTGAAGAAGCCTGAGTGCTGAAGAATTGATGCTTTTGAACTGTGGTGTTGGAGAAGACTCTTGAGAGTCCCTTGGACTGCAAGGAAATCCAACCAGTGCATTCTGAAAGAGATCAGCCCTTGGATTTCTTTGGAAGGAATGATGCTAAAGCTGAAGCTCAAGTACTTTGGCCACCTCATGCGAAGACTTGACTCATTGGAAAAGTCTCTGATACTGGGAGGGATTGGGGGCAGGAGGAGAAGGGGAAGACATAGGATGAGATGGCTGGATGGCATCACTGACTCCTTGGGCGTGAGTCTCAGTGAAATCCGGGAGTTGGTGATGGACAGGAAGACCTGGCATGCTGCGATTCATAGGGTCGCAAAAGTTGGACATGTCTCAGCGACTGATCTGATCTGATCTGATCTGAAGGGAAAGGTTCATAGAAATACAAACTTACCCTAAGAAACAAGAGAAACCTCAAATAAATGACCTAACTTTACACTCAAATCAACTAGAAAAAGAAGAAGTGAAGAATCCCAGGGTTAGAAGAAGGAAAATGTAATAATAACAATTAGGTGGTATACTCGTTTTCACTATATTGATTCTTCCAATCCATGAGCATGTTATATTTCTCCATCTATTAGTGTACTCTTTGATATGTTTCACCAGTGTTTTATAGTTTTCTATGTATAGGTCTTTAGTTTCTCTAGGTAGATACATTCCTAAGTATTTTATTCTTTTCATTGCAATGGTGAATGGAATTGTTTCCTTAATTTCTCTTTCTGTTTTCTCATTATTAGTGTATAGGAATGCAAGGGATTTCTGTGTGTTGATTTTATATCCTGCAACTTTACTGTAATCATTGATTAGTTCTAGTAATTTTCTGGTGGAGTCTTTAGAGTTTTCTATGTAGAGGATCATGTCATCTGCAAATAGTGAGAGTGTTACTTCTTCTTTTTAATTTGGATTCCTTTTATGTCTTTTTCTGCTGTGATTGCTGTGGCCAAAACTTGAAAAACTATGTTGAATAGTAATGGTGAAAGTGGGCACCCTTGTCTTGTTCCTGACTTTAGAGGAAATGCTTTCAATTTTTCACCATTGAGGATAATGTTTGCTGTGCTTTTGTCATATATAGCTTTTATTATGTTGAGGTATGTTCCTTCTATTCCTGCTTTCTGGAGAGTTTTTATCATAAATGGATGTTGAATTTTGTCAAAGGCTTTCTCTCCATCTTTTTAGTTAATCATATGGTTTTTATTTTTCAATTTGTTAATGTGGTGTATTATATTGATTGATTTGAGGATATTGAAGAATCCTTGCATCCCTGGGATAAAGCCCACTTGGTCATGGTGTATGATCTTTTTAATGTGTTGTTGGATTCTGATTGCTAGAATTTTGTTAAGGATTTTTGCATCTATGTTCATCAGTGATATTGGCCTGTAGTTTTCTTTTTTTGTGGGACCTTTGTCAGGTTTTGGTATTAGGGTGATGGTGGCCTCATAGAATGAGTTTGGAAGTTTACCTCCCTCTACAACTACCCAAAGCAACTTATAGATTCAATGCAATCCCTATCAAGTTACCAAGGGTATTCGTCACAGAGCTTGATAAATAATTAAACAATTTGAATGCAAATACAAAAAAAAAAAAAAAAAAAACTCAAGTAGCCAAAGCTATCTTGAGAAAGAAGAATGGAACTGGAGGAATCAACCTACCTGACTTCAGGCTCTACCACAAAGCCACAGTTATCAAGACAGTATGGTTCTGGCACAAAGACAGAAATATAGATCAATGGAAAAAAATTGAAAGCCCAGAGATAAATCCATGCATATATGGACACCGTATCTTTGACAAAGGAGTCTATAATATATAACGGATTAAAGACAATCTCTTTAACAAGTGGTGCTGGGAAATCTGGTCAACCACTTGTAAAAGAATGAAACTAGAACACTTCTAACACCATACACAAAAATAAACTCAAAATGGATTATAGATCTAAACATAAGACCAGAAACTATAAAACTCCTAGAGGAGAACGTAGGCAAAACACTCTCTGACATACATCACAGCAGGATCCTCTATGACCCACCTTCCAGAATATTGGAAATAAAAGCAAAAATAAACAAATGGGACCTAACTAAACTTAAAAGCTTCTGCACATCAAAGAAAACTATTAGCAAGGTGAAAAGGCAGCCTTCAGAATGGCAGAAAATAATAGCAAATGAAGCAACTGACAAACAACTAATCTCAAAAATATACAAGCAACTCTTACAGCTCAACTCCAGAAAAATAAATGACCCAATCAAAAAATGGGCCAAATAACTAAATAGACATTTCTCCAAAGAAGACATACAGATGGCTAACAAACACATGAAAATATACTCAACATCACTCATTATCAGAGAAATGCAAATCAAAACAACTATGACGTACCATTTCACACGACTCACAATGGCTGTGATCCAAAAGTTTACAAGCAATAAATGCTGGAGAGGACGTGGAGAAAAGGGAACCCTCTTACACTGTTGCTGGGAATGCAAACTAGTACAGCCACTATGGAGAACAGTGTGGAGATTCCTTAAACAACTGGAAATAGAACTGTCTTATGATCCAGCAATCCCACTGCTAGGCATACACACCGAGGAAACCAGAATTGAAGGAGACACATGTACCCCAATGTTCATAGCAACACTGTTTATAATAGCCAGGACATGGAAGCAACCTAGATGCCCATCAGCAGATGAATGGATAAGAAAGCTGTGGTACATATACACAATGGAGCATTACTCAGCCATTAAAAAGAATAAATTTGAATCAGTTTTAATGAGGTGGATGAAACTGGAGCCTATTATACAGAGTGAAGTAAGCCAGAAAGAAAAACACCAATACAGTGTACTAAAGCATATATATGAAATTTAGAAAGATGCTAACAATAACCCTGTGTATGAGACAGCAAAAGAGACACTGATATATAGAACAGTCTTATGGACTCTGTTTCAGAGAGAGAGGGTGGGAAGATTTGGGAGAATGGCATTGAAACATGTATAATATCATGTATGAAATGAGTTGCCAGTCCAGGTTCGATGCACGATACTGGATGCTTAGGCCTAGTGTACTGGGATGACCCAGAGGGATGGTATCGGGAGGGAGGAGGGAGGAGGGTTCAGGATGGGAAACACAGGTATACCTGTGGCGGATTCATTTTGATATTTGGCAAAATTATTACAATTTGTAAAGTTTAAAATAAAATAAAATAAAAACAATTAAGGCAGAAATACATGAAAAAAAGCACAGGAAACTATAGCAAAACTCAGCAAAATAAACGCTGGTTCTTTGAGAAGATAAATAAAATAGACAATACATTAGCAAAACTCATCAAGAAAGAAAGGGGAGATAATCAAATCAACAAAATTAGAAAGGAAAATGGATTAATCACAGCAGACAACACAGAAGTACAAAGGATCATAAAAGACTACTATCAGCCGCTATAGGACAATAAAATGGACAACTTGGAAGAAATGAACAAATTCCTAGAAAAGTATAATAATCCAAAACTGAACCAGGAAGAAATAGATAATCCCAACATACCCATCACAAGCATGGAAAGCAAAACTGTAATCAAAAATCTTCCATCGAACAAAAACGAAGCTCAGGACCAGATGACTTATTCACCCTCATGGTTACCCTGGACAGCTGGAGAGAACAAGAGAGGGAGCACAGAAAGCCACTTGTTTGGGGAAGAGCGTGAAGATGGATAGGAACGATAGTTTCAGGAAAAGTGTGACCAGAGAAGGGCTATGTGCCAGGCCAGTAGAGGGCAGGGGGTCTTATGGGGCGGTGTCAATGGGCAAGAGGAGCTTGGATGGGTGCAACTCACTTTGACACTTTTGTGGACCTCAGTTGACAGGAGGTCTTCATCTTTTCCTCCTGGTTGCCTGAAGTCGGCTGTTCCATAAGTGCTCTAGAGCCTTGTGGCTTCTGAGTCTCTTTAGTCATTTTGAAGACTCCCAGTGGTCTGCTCCAGAGTCCCTGAGCACACCTCGATATACCCCTCCCTAGGGTCCACAGCATTATGCTTTATGAGATCAGCAACTCACTTCCCCAGCCAATGGTGGCCCTGGCTGAGAATTGACATCACAAAGCACAATCCTGATACCTCTAGGTTAGAATGGGGGGCAACTCAGATGATTTGAGGGGGGGGGGGAATGCATCATTTTTAATGGCCCTTAGGAGCCCTCCAAACTCACCTGTCATCCTCATCTCTCTAAGTCAACTCTGTTGTGTCACAAGGCAGGGAGCATGTGTCTCCTCCAAACCTTGACCCACAGCCACAGTACCGAGGCTTTGATTCTGTTCTCTCCCACATTTCACCATCATCTAGATTGTAATATCTTGCCTAAAGTACCTCCATGATAATTAGGCTGTATTGAAGTGTCTGTGGAAATGAGAATCATCCCACTTTCCTCCTACAGTTCAGTTCAGTCTCTCAGTCGTGTCTGACTCTTTGAGAGGTGGTCTTAAAGCACTTTCTAGACCATTTAATTCTGGGCCACCTCCCAGAAGCTTTTTCCATCCCACCTCCTTTGTTCTAGATTCCATTCAGACACTGCTGTCTTCAGACTGTGAGACTGCACTGAATACACTTGCCCTTTCTCCACATGGAGCTGTCTTGCTTCAAGTCTTCGACTCATGGTCACCTCACTATGTGTAAAAAAAATGGTTCCCCAAAGACGTGCACATGAATGTTCATAGCAGTCTTATTTCTAATAGTCAAAAAGTTGAGATGAACAAGATGGCAGAGTGGTAGTTGCAGGAGGAATACACCTCTCTCCTTGGACACATCAGGAATACATCTTCAGACACAGAAGTGCTTGCAGAACACCAGCTGAGAGCTGACAGGAGTACCTGACCAGTGGAAAAGAATGTATAGAACCACAAAACTTGGTAGGATGAAGGAACTAGGGGAAAAAACAGGAGTGTTAATAGGTCTGAACCTGCCCTTGGTGGGTGGGAGAACTGAAGTAGGTTTCCACTCCCCACATTGGAGTAATTGTTTGGACCAAAGGAGAAACAGTTAAGGCTGAGAATGAATCAGCTGATCTGTGGCAGCCTACACCAATACATACAATGTATGACATAGCATAATCCATTGGTTTTTGTCCCCTTAAGAGTGTAGCATTCGTTAAACATTTGAAAATCCATCAGGATAAAGCAACTTACTAAAGAACTGAAAATGATGACACAGTAGGGTCATCTCGATAAATGCTGAAAAATAATTTGATAAAATCTAATATCCCTGGGTTGGGAAGATTCCCTGAAGTAGGGATTGGCTACCCACTTCAGTATTCTTAGGCTTTTCTGGCAGCTCAGCTCTTAAAGAAAGTGCCTGGCATCTCAGAGATCTGGGTCCATCCTTGGGTTGGGAAGATCCCCTGGAGGAGAGCATGGCAACCCATTCCAGTATTCTGGCCTGGAGAATCCCCAAGGCCAGAGGAGCCTGTTCGGCCTACACTTCATGGGGTTGCAAAAAGCTGGACACAACTCTGTGACTGAGCACATTCTGTATAAAACATTTTAGCAAACTAGAAATAGAAGAAGAAATAGAAATAGAATTGGAGGAGGCAATGGCACCCCACTCCAGTACTTTTGCCTAGAAAATCCCATGGATGGAGGAGCCTGGTAGGCTGCAGTCCATGGGGTCGCTAAGAGTCAGACACGACTGAGTGACTTCACTTTCACTTTTCACTGTCATGCATTGGAGAAGGAAATGGCAACCCACTCCAGTGTTCTTGCCTGGAAAATCCCAGGGACTGGAAGTCTGGTGGGCTGCCGTCTATGGGGTCGCACAGAGTTGGACAGGACTGAAGCGACTTAGCAGCAGCAGAAATAGAAGACTTCCTCAACCTTATGAAAGTACTACACTATCACTAACATCACACTTTATGGTAGAACACTGAGTGTTTTACTTCTAAAATCACAATCAACAGAAAGATGTCCACTCTCATTATATTGAATTTCTGTCCGTGAAGTCATATTAGGAAATGATTGAAAAGCTATCCAGTTTGGAAAAGAAGAATAAAGCTGTTTTTATCTGTTGGTGACATCTATGTAGAATATCCAATGAAATCTACAGGAACAGAATACCTAAAACTAAGAATTAATTTAAGCAATGTCACAAGATATACAGATGATATATAAAATTTAATTAATTGCTTTTCTATATAGTAGGCCAATTTAAAATTAAAATAAAAAATAATAACAGTCACATTGAAGTCAGAAAAACTTAAGAATCAGACAGAATATATGAAACACACCAGTGCAAAAATGGACAAAAGATTTGAACAGGAAATTCACTAGATAATGATATACAGATGGCAAGTAAGCATGCAGGGCACACCGAAAGTATGGCTCTCATGAGAGACAGAGAAGAACAAGTGTGATGAGGAAGTGAAAATATTTGAACATTCATGCACTGCTTATGGGAATACAAAATAGTACACCATGGTGGAAAACAGTTTGGAAGTTCCTTCAAAAGTTAAACATTGGGTTACCATATGTCCCAGCAATCCCTTTCTAAGGTTTATACCAGCAAGTATGAAAAAAAAAAAAAAAACCCAAAGAAGTGCACATGAATGTTCATAACAGTCTTATTTCTAGTAGTCCAAACGTTGAGATGAACAAAATGGCAGAACAGTAGCTGGAATTGTAGTACATTTCACTCCACGGATACATCAAGGACACACCTTCAGACACAGAAGTGTGTGCAGAACATCAACTGAGAGCTGACAGGAGTACCTGACCAGAGGAAAATAATAAATAGTACCACAAAACTCGGTAGGGTGAAGGAGCTAGGGGTGGGTGGAACAGGAATGTTAATAGGCCTGGACCTGCCCTCGGTGGGTGGGAGAACTCTAAGTCGGTGTCCGACCCCCACCTGGGATCAACTGTCTGGATCAGAGGAGAACTATTTTAGGCTGAGAGTGAAACAGTTGATCTGTGGTAGCCTAAATGGAATGAGAATCAGACAGTCCTTGCCACAGTCATACACACCCCAGACAGGGACACAGGTCCCATAGAAGGGACAGCAGTTGGGATCTGGATTTTGCAGATTGTGGAGCAATCCCAGGGGAAGGGCTGCTATTGACTGCAGAGAGACGGACTGATGGGATGTGAGGAAGGAGATCGGGTTGGAAATGCTTGTGGAGGAACACCAGGCCCCATGGAAGCAAGGGGATCCTACTGGGTCAATCATAGTGGGTGGAGCCCTCACCATAGTCTCTTTCTCCCCATACACCAGCATAGGCAGCTGAACAATAGAGAGGCTGGCCAATCAAGTGCCTGACTTACTGAGCTGCAGACTAGGACCCCACTCAGGGGCCCCATCTATGTGCCTGATGCTCCAAACAACAGAGAAGTACCCCAGGCAAGGGAGCCCTCTAAGTGCCTGAAAGAGTGGAGCTATGGAGGAAGAGTGGCAAAAGAGGCCTCCTTATCACCAGCTACAAGAGGCTGGTGAAAAGACTCTGATAGGGTCAAAACTTCTGCGGCAGAGGAGGTCATTGTCCCTGCACAGTTATCGCTACCACGGTCCCCAGAAATCAAGAAGCTATGCCAAGTTCATGCTCAATGCTCGCTGGGGCGGAGCTGCTACAGGCCAAAAAAGTCTTGTGTCTATGGATACCTGGTCACTTCAGTTCAGTTCAGTTCAGATCAGTTCAGTTCAGTCGCTCATTCCTGTCCCACTCTTCGCGACCCCATGAATCGCAGCACGCCAGGACTCCCTGCCCATCACCACCTCCCGGAGTTCACCCAGATCCACGTCCATAGAGTCAGTGACGGCATCCAGCCATCTCATGCTCTGCTGTCCCCTTCTCCTTCGGCCCCCAATTCCTCCCAGCATCAGAGTCTTTTCCAATGAGTCAACTCTTCTCAAGAGGTGGCCAAAGTACTGGAGTTACAGCTTCAGCATCATTCCCCCAAAGAAATCCCAGGGCTCAATTGCTTTAGAATGGACTGGTTGGATCTCCTTGCAGTCCAAGGGACTCTCAAGAGTCTTCTCCAACAGAACAGTTCAAAAGCATCAATCCTTAGGCGCTCAGCCTTCTTCACAGTCCAACTCTCACATCCATACATGACCGCAGGAAAACCCATAGCCTTGACTAGACGGACCTTTGTTGGCAAAGTAATGTCTTTGCTTTTGAATATGCTATCTATGTTGGCCATAAATTTCCTTCCAAGGAGTAAGTGTCTTTTAATTTCATAGCTGCAGTCACCATCTGCAGTGATTTTGGAGCCCCCAAAAATAAAGTCTGACACTGTATCCATTGTTTCCCCATCTATTTCCCATGAGGTGATGGGACCGGATGCCATGATCTTCGTTTTCTGAATGTTGAGCTTGAAGCCAACTTTTTCACTCTCCACTTTCACCTTCCTCAGGAGGCTTTTTAGTTCCTCTTCACTTTGTGCCATAGGGCGGTGTCATCTGCGTATCTGAGGTTACTGATATTTCTCCCGGCAATCTTGATTCCCCCTTGTGTGTCTTCCAGTCCAGGGTTTCTCATGATGTACTCTGCATAGAAGTTACATAAGCAGGGTGATAATATACAGCTTTGACGTACTGCTTTTCCTAATTGGAACCAGTCTGTTGTTCCACGTCCAGTTCTAACTGTTGCTTACTGACCTTCATAGAGGTTTCTCAAGAGGCAGGTCAGGTGGCCTGGTATTCCCATCTCTTTCAGAATTTTCCACAGTTTATTGTGATCCACACAGTCAAAGGCTTTGGCATAGTCAATAAAGCAGGAATGGAGGTTTTTCAGGAACTCTCTTGCTTTTTCCATGATCCAGCAGATGTTGGCAATTTGATCTCTGGTTCCTCTGCCTTTTCTAAAACCAGCTGGAACATCAGGAAGTTCACAGTTCACGTATTGCTGAAGCCTGGCCTGGAGAATTTTGAGCATTACTTTACTAGCATGTGAGGTGAGTGTAACTGTGCAGTACTTTGAGTATTCTTTGGCATTGCCTTTCTTTGGGATTTGAATGAAAACTGACCGTTCCAGTCCTGTGGACACAGGCTGAGTTTTCCAAATTTGCTGGCATATTGAGTGCAATACTTTCACAGCATCATCTTTCAGGATCTGAAATAGCTCAACTGGAATTTCATCACTTCCTCTAGCTTTGTTCGTAGTGCTGCTTTCTAAGGCCCATTTGATTTTACATTCCAGGATGTCTGGCTCTAGGTCGGTGATCACATCATCGTGATTATCTGGATCATGAAGATGTTGATTGTTTAGTTCTTCTGTGTATTCTTGTCATCTCTTCTTAGTATCTTCTGCTTCTGTTAGGTCCATGCCATTTCTGTCCTTTATCGAGCCCATCTTTGCATGAAATGTCCCCTTGGTATCTCTAATTTTCTTGAAGAGATCTCTAGTCTTTCCCATTCTGTTGTTTTCCTCTATTTCTTTGCATTGATCACTGAGGAAGGCTTTCTTATCTCTTCCTGCTATTCTTTGGGACTCTGCATTCAGATGCGTATATCTTTCCTTTTCTCCTTTGCTTTTCGCTTCTCTTCTTTTCACAGCGATTTCTAAGGGGTCCCCAGACAGCCATTTTGCTTTTTTGCATTTCTTGTTCATGGGGATTGTCTTGATCCCTGTCTCCTGTACAATGGCATAAGCCTCATTCCATAGTTCATCAGGCACTCTATCTAACAGGTCTAGGCTCATAAATCTGTTTCTCACTTTCACTGTATAATCATAAGGGATATGATTTAGGTCATACCTGAATGGTCTAGTGGTTTGTCCTACTTTCTTCAATTTCAGTCTCAATTTGGTAATAAGGAGTTC
Source organism: Bos taurus (assembly GCF_002263795.3). Classification (NCBI taxonomy): domain Eukaryota; kingdom Metazoa; phylum Chordata; class Mammalia; order Artiodactyla; family Bovidae; genus Bos; species Bos taurus. Next base: position 30,051,984 of record NC_082638.1, read on the forward strand.
ATGATCTGAGTCACAGTCAGCTCCTGGTCTTGTTCTTGTTGACTGTATAGAGCTTCTCCATCTTTGGCTGCAAAGAATATAATCAATCTGATTTCGGTGTTGACCAAATGGTGATGTCCATGTGTAGAGTCTTCTCTTGTGTTGTTGGAAAAGGGTCTTTGCTATGACCAGTGCATTTTATTGGCAAAACTCTATTAGTCTTTGCCCTGCTGCATTCCGTATTCCAAGGCCAAATTTGCCTGTTACTGCAGGTGTTTCTTGACTTCCTCTTTTTGCATTCCAGACCCCTACAATGAAAAGGACACCTTTTTTGGGTATAGTTCCAAAAGGACTTGTAGGTCTTCATAGAACCGTTCATCTTCAGCTTCTGCAACATTACTGGTTGGGGTCTAGACTTGGATTACTGTGATATTGAATGGCTTGCCTTGGAAACGAACAGAGATCATTCTGTCGTTTTTGAGATTGCATCCAAGTACTGCATTTCGGAATCTTTTGTTGACCATGATGGCTACTCCAGTTCTTCTGAGGGATTCCTGCCTGCAGTAGTAGATATAATGCTCATCTGAATTAAATTCACCCATTCCAGTCCATTTTAGTTTGCTGATTCCTAGAATGTCTACATTCACTCTTGCCATCTCTTGTTTGACCACTTCCAATTTGCCTTGATTCATGGACCTGACATTCCAGGTTCCTATGCAATATTGCTCTTTACAGCATCAGACCTTGCTTCTGTCACCAGTCACATCCGCAACTGGGTATTGTTTTTGCTTTGGCTCCATCCCTTCATTCTTTCTGGAGTTATTTCTCCACTGATATCCAGTAGCATATTGGGTCCCTACTGACCTGGGGAGTTCCCCTTTCAGTATCCTATCATTTTGCCTTTTGATACTGTTCATGGGGTTCTCAAGGCAAGAATACTGAAGCGGATTGCCAATCCCTTCTCCAGTGGACCACCTTCTGTCAGATCTCTCCACCATGATCTGCCCGTCTTGGGTTGCCCCAGGGGCATGGCTTAGTTTCTTTGAGTTAGACAAGGCTGTGGTCCTAGTGTGATTAGATGGACTAGTTTTTTTGTGAGTATGGTTTCAGTGTGTCTGCCTTCTGATGCCCTCTTGCAACACATACCAACTTACTTGGATTTCTCTTACCTTGGGTTTGGGGTATCCCTTCAGGCCTGCTCCATCAAAGCGCAGCCACTGCTCCTTAACTTGGAAGAGGGGTATTTCCTAACTGCCCCCCTTAGTGTCCAACTGCTTGTGACATTGTAGACTGTGGCTTGCCAGGCTTCTTTCTCAGGGAAGGGGCTTCTACATGCAAAAATACTGGTACGTATGGGCCAGTACTGGTTGACATACCCTTCTAGAGCACTATATGTCCTGCTGCCCTAGCCACCAACTCCTCTGAGTCCCTGATGCAGCCAGAACCACTATGACCCAAGCAGTTGCATCTCCACATCTGGCCCCCTCACAGGGGCAAACCCAAGTCCTCCAGGACAGTCTCAAGAGCAAACCCCAGTGGATGATTCACATTCAGAAGTGGGAATAAAACCACAATTGGAACCCAGGGGCAGTGTTGTTAAGGAAGAAGACCCAAAACCTTCCTACCACCTGTACAAGCTGCAGATTAAATCCACATAGCTGTGAAAAGAAGAGAAGTGAAAAGCAAAGGAGAAAAGGAAAGATATAAGCATCTGAATGCAGAGTTCCAAGGAAGAGCAAGAAGAGATAAGAAAGGCTTCCTCAGGGAGCAATGCATAGAAAAGGAGGAAAACAACAGAATGGGAAAGACTAGAGATCACTTCAAGAAAATTAGAGATACCAAGGGGGGATTTCATGCAAAGATGGGCTTGATAAAGGACGGAAATGGTATCGACCTAACAGAAGCAGAAAACATTAAGAAGAGATGGCAAGAATACACAGAAGAACTGTACAAAAAAGATATTCACGACCCAGATAATCACGATGGTGTGGTCACTGAACTAGAGCCAGACATTGTGGAACATAAAGTCAAGTGGGGCTTAGAAAGCAGCATTACGAACAAAGCTAGTGGAGGTGATGGAATTCCAGTTGAGCTATTTCAAATCTCAAAGGATGATGCTGGGAAAGTGCTGCACTCAATATGCCAGCAAATTTGGAAAACTCAGCAGTGGCCACAGGACTGGAAAAGGTGAGTTTTCATTCCAATCCCAAAGAAAGGCAATGCCAAAGAATGCTCAAACTACCTCAGAATTGCACACACCTCACACACTAGTAAGGTAATGCTCAAAATTCTCCAAGCCAGGCTTCAGCAATACATGAACTATGAACTTCCTGATGTTCAAGCTGGTTTTAGAAAAGGCAGAGGAACCAGAGACCAAATTGCCAACATCTGCTGGATCATGGAAAAGCAAGAGAGTTCCAGAAAAACCTCTATTTCTGCTTTATTGCCTATGCCACAGCCTTTGCCTGTGTGGATCACAATAAACTGTGGAAAATTCTGAAAGAGATGGGAATACCAGACCACCTGACCTGCCTCTTGAGAAATCTGTATGCAGGTCAGGAAGCCACAGTTAAAACTGGATATGGAACAACAGACTGGTTCCAATTAGGAAAAGGAGTACATCAAGGCTGTATGTTCTCACCCTGCTGATTTAACTTCTATGCAGAGTACATCATGAGAAACCCTGGACTGGAAGAAACACAAGATGGAAAGAAGATTGCCGGGAGAAATGTCAATAGCCTTATATATGCAGATAACACCACCCTTATGGCAGAAAGTGAAGAGGAACTGAAAAGTCTCTTGATGAAATGAAAGTGGAGAGTGAAAATGAAGATCATGGCATCCGGTCCCATGTACTTCATGGGAAATAGATGGGGAAACAGTGGAAAGAGTGTCAGATTTTTTTTTTTTTTTTGGGGGGTGTTGGTGGGGCAGGGCTCCAAAATCACTGCAGATGATGACTGCAGGTATGAAATTAAAAGACCCTTACTTCTTGGAAGGAAAATTATGACCAACCTAGATAGCATATTCAAAAGCAGAGACATTACTTTGCCAACAAAGGTCCGTCTAGTCAAAGCTATGGTTTTTCCTGTGGTCATGTATAGATGTGAGAGTTGGACGGTGAGGAAGGCTGAACACTGAAGAATTCATGCTTTTGAACTGTGGTGTTGGAGAAGACTCTTGAGAGTCCCATGGACTCCAAGGAGATCCAACCAGTCCATTCTGAAGGAGATCAGCCCTGGGATTTCTTTGGAAGGAATGATGCTAAAGCTGAAACTCCAGTACTTTGGCCCCCTTATGCGAAAAGTTGACTCATTGGAAAAGACCCTGATGCTGGGAGGGATTCGGGGCAGGAGAAGGGGACGACAGAGGATGAGATGGCTGGATGGCATCACTGACTCGATGGACATGAGTCTGAGTGAACTCCGGGAGTTGGTGATGGACTGGAGGCCTGGCGTGCTGCAATTCATGGGGTCGCGAAGAGTCGGACACGACTGAGCGACTGAACTGAACTGAATAATATATAAAAAGACACTGATAACTGCCACAAAAGGAAACGTCCTAGTTCCGATAGTTGTGAACATTGGAGACAAAAAAACGTATAGGAGTAGGACCGGATTAGAATGAGCTCCCCCCAAATCAGGTTCAGAGTTCAACACAGTTTTGGAGGGCATCCTAGGGAGGTGAGGTGGACTGCAATTTTAGCGGGTGAAAGGACTCTGAGAGCAATGACTAAAGAAAAACCTGTATTATTCTCATGTTTTGACTTGCTCTGTAGATTCTTTAGGATTTTTGTTTGTGTGGTTGGTTTCAATTCCTTCCCCTCGCCCACGGTGTAGTTGCCAATTTCATTGGCACTATGAAATCTAATGAAGCTTTTGAGCCTTATTTTTCTTCGGTCACATTTGTATTGCTGTTATAAATCTCTGTCTCTATATACAGCTTTTGAAATTCTGTGGAGTTTCCTTTTCTCTCTCTCTCTCTCTTTTTCATTTTTTAAACCTATTATTATTTTTTCTACATTTATTATTTGTTTACTTTCCCTACTGTTCTTTTCCCCTTGCAGTTAATCTTTAATGTATATAAATCTTTTCAGTTCAGTTCAGTTCAGTGGCTCAGTTGTGCCCGACTCCTTGTGACCCCATGAACCACAGCACGCCAGGCCTCCCTGTCCATCACCAACCCCCGGAGTCCAACCAAACCCATGTCCATCGAGCTGATGATGCCATCCAACCATCTCATCCTCTGTTGTTCACTTCTCCTCCTGCTCTCAATCTTTCCCAGCATCAGGGCCTTTTCCAAAGAGTCAGCTCTTCGCATCAGGTGGCCAAAGTATAGGAATTTCAGCTTCAACATCAGTCCTTCCAATGAACACCCAGGACTGATCTGCCTTAGAATGGACTGGTTGGATTTACTTGCAGTCCAAGGGACTCTCAAGAGTCATCTGTATCTCTATTTAACTCTGCATATGTATTTTTTCCTTTCTTTCCTTTTCTCTCAATATATTTGTTAGTTTTATTTTCATTCTTTTATTCTCCAATTGGCACCTTGCTCTAGTTTTGTTTCCCAGTTTGTGCTTCAGGTGGTTCTATTCTGGTATGTATGTATATATATATATATATATATATATATATATATATATATATATAGATAGATATATAGATAGATATATAGATAGATATATAGATATATATATAATTTTTTTTCCTTTGTTCACCAGGTCAATCAATCTATTGTACTTAATTTTGCTGGAATGTTTTGATTTTGCTGGTGGGTGTATATGTACATGTGTCTATTCAGTCATACTTTTTACTCTTGTGATAAACCTCTGCTTCTACATTGGATTTTTACAGTTCTTTGGAGGATTCCTTGTTTTCCCATTTATTTTTGATTTTTTAATTATTTTCTATTTTTATTGTTTTAAATTTTAATTTTTTAAACCTATTATATTTATTCCATTGTTTGCCTTTCCTCTGTTCTTGTCCCCTTGCAGCTAAACTTTAAACAAACCTTGTTCATCTACCTCTATTGAACCTTGCATATCTATTCTTTCTTTCTTTTCTTTCCTTCCTTTCCTCTCAACATTTTGTTAGTTTTATTTTCAGTGCTTTCATTCCCACTTGGGACTTTGCTTTAGATTTCTTTTCCAGCTTGTGCACTCGTTAGTTTTGTGCTTAACTGGTAGATATCATTTTTGGTTTCCGTTGTTTGCTAGGTCAGTCTATTGTAGTTTATTTTTGTTGAACTGTTTGGATTTTGCTGATGGTTGTATATGTGTATATTCCCATATATTGGAATATATGTGTATATTCCTTTATTTTAATTATTATTTGTGTGATAGTGTAACTGCCATTTGTCAGGGGTTCCCCTTTGGTTTCTCTTTTTTTTTTTTTGGATATTTATTTTAATCTAAATTAATGCCATAACAAACCACCTGTTGTAACGGTGTTCCTGGCCAATGATCCAGCCCCGAGCATTTGGAGTGGGAGCACTGACTCCAAGACCCTATACAACCGGAGAACTCCTAACCTTAGGGAGTATCAATTACTGAGAACTCACTCACGCAAAATAAACCACTTGAATACAAGACCTAGAATCACCCAACCACCAATCAGGACAACCCAACCCAGTGTAGGACACCTCATCCAAACAGCAAATAGGACAAAAATAGAAACCCAGTCATCAGCAAACAGGATTACCCTTCTCAATCAGCCCTGCACATCAGAAGGAAAAGAAAGAAAAAAAAAAAAAAACTCAGCACCTATCTCACCCAATGCAAAGCTTACACAAACCATTGGACCAAACTTAGGAGTGCAGAAACTAAAAGGAAGAAAGAATGCAAATTTGAAGGCTGGCAAAAGGAGACCTCAAACACAATAAGATCTTTTTAAAAATGAAGAAATGACAAAGAAATGCTGCACAAACAAAGGAACAAACTGGACACACAGAAATTTAAACAAATGAAGAGGAAATAGGCAAACTGCCTGAAAAACTATTCAGAATAATGATAGTAAAGATGATCAAAAACTTTGAAAATGACATGGAGACAATGCAAGAATCAATGAGCAAACCCCTAGTTGAATTGAAGAATAAGCAAAAAATAAATTGAAAAATAAATAGAGAGACAAACAACAATTACTGAAATTAAAAATACTCTAGAAAGAATCAAGAGCAGGGTATCTGAACCAGAAAATGGATCAGTGTGTTGAAAGACAAAATGGTGGAAACAACTGCGGAAGGGCAGAATAAAGTCAAAAGAATGAAAAGAACTGAGGATAGTCTCAGAGACCTCTTGGACAATGTTAAATGCACCAAGATTCAAATTATAGGGGTCCCAGAAGAAGAGAGAAAAATAAAGGGTATGAGAAAAATTTAGAGGAGATTATACTTGAAAAACCCCCAACATGGAAAAGGAAATAGTCAATCAAGTCCAAGAGGTGCCAAGAGTCCCATTTGTGATAAAACCAAGGTGAAACAGCCCTAGACATATACTACGCAAACTAAGGAAGATGAAACACAAAGAAAGAATATTAAAAGTAGCAAGTTAAAAGTAAGAAGTAACATCCAATGGAAACCCCATATGTTTCACCGCTGATCTTTCAACAGAAACTCTGCAGGCCAGAAGAGAATGGCATGGCATATTTAAAGCACTGAAAGAGAAAAATCTACAGCCAAAATTACTGTACTTGGCAAGGATCTCCTTCAAAATTGATGGAGAAATCAAAGCTTTTCAGATGAGCCAAAGGTAAGAGAATACTTTACCACAAAACCAGCTTTACAACAAATGGTAAAGGGACTTATATAGTCAAGAAATACAAGAGAAGAAAAATGATCTACAAAACCGACTCCAAACAATTAAGAAAATGGCAATAGGAGCACTGCTGCTGCTGCTGCTAAGTCGCTTCAGTCCTGTCCGACTCTGTGCGACCCCATAGACGGCAGCCCACCAGGCTCCCCGGTCTCTGGGATTCTCCAGGCAAGAACACTGGAGGGGGTTGCCATTTCCCTCTCCAATGCATGCAAGTGAAAAGTGAAAGGGAAGTCGCTCTGTCATGTCGAACTCTGTGTGACCCCATGGACTGCAGCCTACCAGGCTCCTCTGTCCATGGGATTTTCCAGGCAAGAGTACTGAAGTGGGGTGCCATTGCCTTCTCCGAATAGGAGCACATATGTCAATAATTATTCTAAATATAAATGGATTAAATGTTCCAACCAAAAAGCCCAGACTGGCTAAATGGATACATAAACAAGACCTCGGGGTGGGGGCGCGGTCCTAAGATGGCAGAGGAATAAGATGGGGAGACCCCATTCTCCCCAACACATTCATCAAATGATCATTTGAACGCTGAGCAACTTCCACAAAACAATTTCTGAATGCTGGCAGAGGACACCAGGTACCCAGATAGGCTGCTCATTGTCTTTGAAAGGAGAACAAAGGATTGAGCAAATACCAAAGCAGAACTAGCCGGCTGTCTCCAGGCCCCTCTCCCAACAAGAGGCAGACAGCCATGTGTGTGGCAGCCAGAACCAGAAGGCAAGGGGCGACCTCAGCCTCAGAGACCGGCATTCTCCACCAAACTGTGAGCAGGCTGCCAGTTTCTAACCATGTCTTCCTGGAGTCCTGGATGGTTGACATCTGCCAGGAGAGTTGCAGCTTGAGATCAGCTCCCCAGAGGAGATACATGATACACCTGAGGCAGTGTTCTCATGGCACACCCAGGAAACTGAGCGGCCTGGACCCAGTAGGTAATTAAGATGCATGGCCCACTTGGGACAGTGCGTTGGCCAAGCACCTGGTCGCCTGAGCTGCTGGGACCTGGGAAGGGCACAAAACGCACGTGCATCTGAGTCTGTGACTTTGCGGTGTACCTGAAAACCTGAACCTGAGCAGCTTAGACCTGGGAATTGCAGGAAATGCAGGGCCCACATTGGGCAGTACCCCTGAAGAGCAATCTGGAACCTGAGCAGTGTACACGTGGAAAGCACACACCACCATGATCTTGGGAAAGCCCAGTGTGTTCCATACACTGCAAGCACTTTCCCAAAATACACACCAACATTATTTGTTTGCAGTGTTCCTCCCTCCCCACAACTCAACTGAACAAGTGAGCCGAAATAAGTGACCACCTTTGCCCCCTTGTGCCAGGGCAGAAATTACACACTAAAGAGACTTGCAAAGAGAGAAAGCCAAAATAAATAAAGAAAAGGGAACCGCTCTGGGAGTGAGAGGTGCAACAGATTAAAACCCTGTAGTTAATATTGACTAAGCATAGGAAGGGGCTTATAGATCTTGTGAAGAAATGCAAGCTGGAACAAGGAATTATCTGAAACTGAACTGAACCCACACTGCCCACAACGGCTCCAGAGAAATTCCTAGATATAGTTTTCCTATTATCAGCCTTCTAATTTTTTAAAATTATTTATTATTTTTTCCTTCTTACTTTTTTTTTTAATGTTACAATATTGTATTGGTTTTGCCATACATCCACATGAATCTGTCATGGGTGTACACGTGTTCCCCATCCTGAACCCCCCTCCCACTCCCTCCCTGTACCATCCTTCTGGGTCATCCCAATACACCAACCCCAAGCATCCTGTAACCTGCATCAAACCTGGGCTGGCGATTCATTTCTTATATGATATTATACATGTTTCAATGCCATTCTCCCAAATCATCCAACCCTCCTCCTCTCCCACAGAGTCCAAAAGACTGTTCTATACATCTGTGTCTCTTTTGCTGTCTCACATCCAGGGTTATCGTTACCATCTTTCTAAATTCCATAGACATGTGTTAGTATACTGTATTGGTGTGGCTTTTTTTTTTTTTTTTTTCCTTTCTTTCTTTCTGGCTTACTTCACTCGATATAATAGGCTCCAGTTTCATCCACCTCATTAGAACTGATTCAAATGTATTCTTTTTAATGGCTGAGTAATACTCCACTGTGTATACGTACCACAGCTTTCTTATCCATTCGTCTGCTGATGGACATCTAGGTTGCTTCCATGTCCTGGCTATTAGAAACAGTGCTGTGATGAACATTGTGGTACACGTGTCTCTTTCAGTTCTGGTTTCCTTGGTGTGTATGCCCAGCAGTGGGATTGCTGGGTCATAATTAATCCTTTAATTTTCAATTTTACAACCTATTACCTTGCAAAATATGACCCTATTTTTAAAGCATATTTCATATTTTTAAATATATTTTGTGATTGATTGTGTTTTGTATTTTTAATATTGTATTTCAGAGAGTCTACCCTCTCCTCTAGATTTTTTTTTTTACTTAAATTAATTTACTTGTTTTAACTGGAGGCTAATTACTTTACAAAATTGTAGTGGTTGTTGCCATACATTGACATGAATCAGCCATGGGTGTATCAGTTCAGTTCAGTTCAGTTGCTCAGTTGTGCCCGACTATTTGCGACCCCACGCGCTGCAGCATGCCAGGCCTCCCTGTACATCAACAACTGCTGGAGTCTACCCAAACCCATGTCCATTGAGTTGGTGATGCCATCCAAACATCTCCTCCTCTGCTGTCCTCTTCTGCCCTCAGTCTTTCCCTGAACCAGGGTCTTTTCAAATGAATCAGGTGGCCAAAATATTGAAGATTGAGCTTCAAAATCAGTCCTTCAAATGAACACCCAGGACTGATCTCCTTTGGGATGGACTGGTTGGGTCTCCAAGGGACTCTCAAGAGTCTTCTCCAACGCCACAGTTTAAAATCATTTATTCTCAGGAGCTCTGCTTTCTTTATAGTTCAACTCTCATATCCATACATGACCACGGGAAAAACCATAAGCTTGACTAGATGGACCTTTGTTGACGAAGTAATGTCTCTGCGTTTCAATATACTGTCTAGGTTGGTCATAAAATTCTTTCCAAGGTGTAAGTGTCTTATAATTTCATGGCTGCAATCACCATCTGCAATGATTTTGGACCCCTCCCTCCTCTCAAAGTATAACGTCAGCCACTGTTTCCCCATCTATTTGCCATGAAGTGATGGGACTGAATGCCATTATCTTAGCTTTGTGAATGTTGAGCTTTAAGCCAATCTTTTCAATCTGCTCATTCTCTTTCATCAAGAAGCTCTTTAGTTCTTCTTCACTTTCTGTCAAAAGGTGGTGTCATCTGCATATCTGAGTTATTGATATTTCTTCCGGCAAACTTGATTCCAGATTGTACTTCCTCCAGCCCAGCGTCTCACATGATGTACTCTGCATATAAGTTAAGTAAGCAGGGTGACAATATACAGCCTTGACCTACTCCTTTTCCTATTTGGAACCAGTCTGTTATTCCATGTTCAGTTGTAACTGTTCCTTCCTGACCTGCATACAGGTTTCTCAAGCGGCAGGTTACGTGGTCTGCTAATATATACCATGGGTGTATACCCATGGATGTATGTGCGTGCCTAATCCTGAACCCCCTCCCATCTCCCTCCCCATCTCATTCCTCAGGATTGTCCCAGTGCACTGGCCCTTGGCACCCTGTCTCATGCACCAAACCTGGACTGGCCTTCTATTTCACATATGGTAATATGCATGCTCCGCTTCTATTCTCCCAAATCATCCCACCCCTAGCTTCTTCCATAGAATCCAAAAGTCTGCTATTTATATCCGTGCCTCTTTTGCTGTCTCACATGTAGGGTCCTCATTACTATCTTTCTAAATTATATATATATATATATATATATATATATATATATATATATATATATATGTGTGTGTGTGTGTGTGTGTGTTAATATAGTGTATGGATGTTTTTCTTTCTGACTTGCATCACTCTGTATCATAGGATCCAGTTTCATTCACCTCATTAGAACTGATTCAAATGCACTCTTTTAAATAGCTGAGTAATATTCCATTCTGTATATGTACCAAAGCTTTACTATCCATTCATCTGCTCATGGATATCTAGGTAGCTTCCATGTCCTAAACATGAAAACACTGCTGTGATGATGAACATTGGGGTAGACGTGTCTCTTTCAATTCTGGTTTCTTCAGTGTGTATGCCCAGCAGTGGGTTTCCTGGGTCACATGACAGTACTAGTTCCAGCTTTTTAAGAAATCTACACAGCGTCCCCCATACTGGCTGTACTAGTTTGCATTGCCTCCAACACTGTAAGAGGATTCCCTTTCTTCTGCAGTCTGTTCAGCATGTATTGTTTGTCGACGTTTTGATAACAGCCATTCTGACAGGTGTGAGATGGTACAACATTGTGGCTTGATTTCCATTTCTGTGATAATGAGTGATGTTGAGCATCTTTTCATGTGTTTCTTAACCATCTGTATGTCTTATTTGGAGAACTGTCTGTTGAGTTCTTCAGCCTAATTTTTGATTGGGCCATTAATTTTTTCTGGTATTGAGTTGCATGAGCTTCCTGTATATTTTTGAGTTTCACTTAGTCAATTGCTTCATTTACTATCATTTTCTCCCGTTCTGATGACTGTCTTTTCACCTTCCTTGTTTCCTTCATTGTTCAGGAGCTTTTAAATTTGATTCGTTCCGTTGGTTTATTTTTGCTTTTATTTACATTACTCTGGGAGGTGAGTCATAGAAGGTCCTGCTGTGATTTATGTCAGAGACTGTTCTGTCTATATTTTCCTCTAGAAGTTTTACAGTTTCTGGTCTTTCATTTAGATCTTTAATCCATATTTAGTTTATTTTTGTGTATCATTAGAAAGTATTCTAGAGTCATTATTTTACAGGTGGTTGGCCAGCTTTTCCAGTGCCACTTGTTAAAGAGATCGGTCTTTTCTCCATTGTATATTCCTGAGTCCTTTGTCAAAGATAAAGTGACCATAGGTGCGTGGATTTATCTCTGGGCTTTCTATTTTGTTCCATTGGTCTATATTTCTGTCTTGGTGTCAGTAACATATTGTCTTGATAACTGTAGCTTTGTACTATAGTCTGCAGTCATGCAGGTTGATTCCTTCAGTTCCATTCTTCTTTCTCAAGATTGCTTTGGCTATTCGAGGTTTTTGTTTTTGTTTTTTTCCCCTTCATACAAACTGTGCAATGATTTGTCCTAGTTCTCTGAAAAACACTTTTGGTAGGTTGATAATTACTTTAAATGTAAACAGATTAAATGTTCCAACCAAAAGACACAGACTGATTGAATGGATACAAAAACATGACCCATATATATATGCTGTCAACCAGAAACCACCTTCAGATGCAAAGACACATATAGACTGAAATTGAGAGGATGGAAAAATACATTCTATGCAAATGGAAAGCAAAAGAAGGCTGGAATATTAATCCTGATATCAGACAGGCCTTAAAATAAGAATACTATAAAAAATAAGGAAAGACACTACACTACGATAAAAGGATCAATCCAAGAGGGAGACATAACAGTTGTAAACATCTATGCACTGAACACTTTATTGCCGAATTTTACCTTAAATTGAAGAAACTAGCGAAAATGACTAGATGATTCAGGTATGAACTAAATCAAATCCCTTATGTTTATACAGTGGAAGTGACAAATAGATTCAAGACAGAATATTGAAGATTCAAGACAGAATCAAGATAGACAGAATGCCTGAAGAACTATCGATGGAGTTTTGTGACAGTGTACAGGAGGCAGTGATCAAGACCATACCCAAGAAACACAAATGCCAAAAGTCAAAATGGTTCTCTGAGGAGGCCTTCCAAATAGCTGAGAAACGAAAAGAAGCAAAAGACAAAGGAGAGAGGGAAATATATACCCATTTGAATGAAGAGTTCCAAAGAATTGCAAGTAGAGATAAGAAAGCCTTCCTCAGCAATCAACAAAAAGAACAGAGGAAAACAATAGAATGGGAAAGACTAGAGATCACGTCAAGGAAATTAGAGATACTAAGGGAGCATTTCATGGAAAGATGGGCACAATAATGGACAGAAATGGTACGGACATAAGAGAAGCAAAAGATACTAAGAATTGATGGCAACAATGCACAGAAGAATTATACAAAAAAGATCTTCATGATGCAGATAACCAGGATAGTGTGATCACTCACCTAGAGCCAGACATCCTGGAATGTGAAGCCAAGTGGATCTTAGGAAGCAAAGCTAGTGGAAGTTATGGAATTCCAGTTGAGCTATTTGAAATCCTAAAAGACGATGTTGTGAAAGTACCACGCAATACGCCGGCAAAGTTTCAAAGCTTGGCAGTGGCCACCGGACTGGAAAACGTCAGTTTTCATCCCAGTCTCAAAGGAAGGTAATGCCAAAGAATGCTCAAACAACCACACAGTTGGACTCATCTCACGTGCTAGTAGAGTAATGCTCAAAATTCTCCAAGCCAGGTTTCAACAGTATGTGAACTGTGAACTTCCAGATGTTGAAAGTGGACTTAGAATAGGCAGAGGAACCAGAGATCAAATTGCCAACATCCACTGGATCATGGAAAAAGCAAGAGTTCCAGGAAAAACATATATTTCTGCTTTATTCATTATGCCAAAACCTCTGAGTGTGTGGGTCAAAATAAACTGTGGAAAATTCTAAAAGAGATGGGAGTACCAGGCCACCTGACTTGCCTCCTGAGAAATCTGTGTGCAGGTCAAGAAGCATCAGTTAGAACTGGACATGAAACAGCAGACTGGTTGCAAGTCGGGAAAGGAGTATAGCAAGGCTGTATTTCATCACCCTGCTGTTTAACTTACAAGCAAAGGACATCATGCTAAATGCCAGGCTGGATGAAGCACAAGCTGGAATCAAGATTGTCAAGAGAAATATCAGTAATCCCATATATGCAGATAACACCACCCTTATGGCAGAAAGTGAGGACCTAAAGAGCCTCTTGATGAAAGTGAAAGAGGAGAGTGAAAAAGTTGGCTTAAAACTCAACATTCAGAAAACTAATATCATGGCATCCAGGCACATCCCTTCATGGCAAGTAGATCAGGAAACAATGGAAACAGTGCCAGACTGTTTTTCGCAGTTGGGGAGGCAAATCACTACAGATGTTGATTGCAGCCATGAAATTCAAAGGTGCTTGCTCCTTGGAAGTCACGCTATGACTTACTTAGAAAGCATTAAAAAGCAGAGACATTATTTTACCAAGAATCAACCAATGTGTCAAAGCAATCCTTTTTGCAATAGTCATGTACTGATGTGAGAGTTGGAGGAGAAGGAAAGCTGAGTGCCTAAGAATTGATCCTTTGGAACTGTGGTGTTGGAGAAAACTCTTGAGGATATCAAAGCAGTCAATCCCAAGAAAATCAGTCCTGAACATACATTGAGATGACTGAAGCTCCAATACTTTGGCAACCTGATGCAAAGAAGTAACTCATTTGAAAAGACCCTGATGCTGGAAAAGATCGAAGGCCAGAAGAGAAGGGGACGATAGAAGACGAGATAGTTGGATGGCATCCTCAATGCACATGAGTTTTAGCAAGCTCTGGAAGTTGGTGATGGACAGGGACAGGGAAGCCTGGTGTGATGTTTTACCATAAAGTATGATGTTAGTTATACAGTGTATTACCATCATCAGGTTGAGGAAGTTTTCTATTTCTAGTTTGCTAAGAGTTTTTATACAGAATGTGTTCAGTCACTCAGATCTGCCCAGCTCTTTGCGACCCCGTGGAGTTTAAACCCAAATGGTTCCTCTGGTTGAGGATTCTCCAGGCAAGAATATTGAAGTTGGTTGCCGTGCCCTCTGCCAGGGCATCGTCCCAACCCTGGAATAGATATCAGACTTTATCAAATTATTTTTCAGCGTTTTTCGAGATGACCCTACTGTGTTTTATTTTTTGTCCTTTAGTACTTTGAATTACACTGATTGATTTTCAAATGTTTAACCAATCCTGCATTCTTAGGGGACAAAAAGTAATAGATTATGCTGCGTTGTCTTTGTACATATTGGCATGGTCTGCGCTTCACTCTGAACACTTTCTGTTGCTACGTCTTCAAGTGCACAATTTTCTCCTGCTGTCCTGTCTAATCTGTCATTTATTCTATCGACTGTGTTTGCCATCTGACGTTACAGTTTTCCTATCTACAAGATGGAATTGGTCTACTTTATTATTTGCATGTCTCTACTTAATTTTACAAAATGCAAAAAACACAGTCATTCCAATATTCTAATGTCTCTGTCGGCAATGTCTTAAATCTATGCCGCTTCTGGGTCAGTTTGATTTCTCAAGGGAAATTTAATATGATTTTTTCTTACCTTAGTGAGATTAAATATCTTTTTAATGTGGTTAGTGTATAGTCCCATATCTTTCTTGTCAAATGGCTGCTCATGTCTTTTAAACATCTCTGAATAAAGTGAATGTCCAGTAGTACATCTTTCTTAGAAACTGTGGGCTCGTGTGTTTTTCACATTTTTTTTTATCATTCTTTAGGTTCTTTGTTATAAAATTTTAACAGCCATCTTTTGGGTTTGTTTATGGTGCTTTTTTTTTTTTTTTTCTACCTCTTAAAATTTTAAGCAGTGTCATGCATCCAGGGTGAATAAGGAACCAGTGTACACCAGGAAGTGAGCACTTCACAGGAAACCCAGGAAGTCCCACTAAGACAAAAAACTGTGTACCCCAGGGCACACCTCAGGCTGGCTGACCCTGCTTGTCAATTAGGAACACAAGGACTGAGATGAAGCCGACACCTCATTCCCCTTTCCTCCAGAGGCAAGCACCTCAGTGAGAGACCTTGGGAACCAGACGGGGATACATGATTACACAGTGTTCCTTCCAGGAAGCTGGAATCTTGTCGTAGCTCTTCATGGAAATGAATTCCAGCATGGTCTCAATGGTGACGTAAGCAGCAATGGAGGTACCAGCTGGAAAACAAGATGAGGAAAGAGATTTGTAAGGGCAGATGTTGAGAAAGCCCTTTCCAGATGAGGCTCACACAATCTGAGCAAGCACCGCCCCTTCGGGGGAATACTAATCACTCAAAGGTCGTCATTTCTTTCTTGGGATGCCTCATCCCCATCACCCTGTAGAAACCCAAACTTGGGTATTACACCTAACGAGGTGAGCATGAGTCCTAGATTTGAAACTAGACAGCTCCAAGTGGACCAATAGCAAAAATATTCAGTGCATTCTCACAGCCTGAAGACAGGGGTTTCAGACTGGAAACTAGAAAAGTGAGGACAGCTATGTGCAAACTGAGCAAAGGAAGTGGGATGGAAAAGATTCCTGGTAGGTGGTCCAGAATTAAATGGTGCTCAAAGTGCTTTAAGAACACCTTATAGGAGGAAAGTAGAATGATTCTCTTTTCCACAGAAACTTCGATAGAACCTAATTATCATGGAGGAATTTTAGGCAGGATATGAAAAACTAGATAATGGTGAAATGTGAGAGAGAAAAGAATGAGAAAAACTAGATAATGGTGAAATGTGAGAGAGAAAAGAATGAAAGCCTGAATACTGTGGCTGTGGGCCAAGGTTTGGAGGAGATCCAGTCTCCCTGCCATGTGGCCCTTCATGTAGACTTAGAGAGATGAGGATGGCAGGTGAGTTTGGAGGGTTCCTAAGGCCATTAAAAATGCTACCTTTCCCCCACCAAATCATCTGAGTTGCTCTCCATCCTCCCCTAGAGTTGACAGGATCGGGCTTTGTGATGTGAAGGCCCACTCAGGGCCACCATTGGCTGGGGAAATGAGTTGCTGATCTCATAAAGCATAAGGCTGTGACCCCCTGGGAGGGGTATGCATAGGGCTGCTCAGGGGCTCTGGAGCAGACCACTGCGAGTCTTCAAAATGACTAAGGTGACTGGGAAGCCACAAGGCTCTAGAGAAGTTGTGGAACAGCAGACTCTAGATACCCAGGAGGAAAAGATGAAAAGCTCCTGTCAACAGATGTCCAAAGAAGTGTCAAGGTGAGCTGAACCCATGCAAGGTCCCTTTGCCCATTGAGACCGCCCCATAAGACCCCTCCCCTTGTCCTTGCCAGGCCCTTACCCCTTCTCCTCCCACACCCCTTCTCCTGAAGCCATTGTTCCCATCCATCTTCGCCCTCTTCCCCAAACAAACCGCCACTCTGTACTCCCTTTTTTTGTTTTCTCCAGGTGGCCAGGGTAACCATGAGGGTGAATAAGCCATCTGGTCCTGAGCTTATTTTTTCTTGTGGTTGGAAGCTTTTTGGTTGCAGTTTTGCCTTCTATGTTCGTGATGGGTCTGTTGAGATTATCTATTTCTTCCTGGTTCAGTTTTGGAAGGTTTTACTTTTCTGAGTATTTGTCCATTTCTTCTAAGTTGTCCATTTTATTGTCATATAGCTGCTGATAGTAGTCTCAGGATCCTTTCTATTTCTGTGTCGTCTGTTGTGATTTTTCCATTTTCATTTTAATTTGTTGAATTGATTCTTCTCCCTTTCTTTCTTGATGAATCTGGCTAATGGCTTGTCTTTTTTGTTTCTTTTTCAATCTTCTTAAAGAACTGTCTTCCTTTCGCTGATTTTTGTAACAGTTTCCTTTCTTTTTCACTTATTTCTTCCCTAATTTTTATGATTTCTTTCCTTCTGCTAACCCCGGGGTTCTTCATTTCTTCTTTTTCTCATTGCTTTAGCTGGGACGTTAGGTCATTTATTTGAGGTTTCTCTTGTTTCTTCAGATAAGCTTGTATTTTTATGAATCTTCCCCTTAGCACTGCTTTCTGAATCCCATTGATTTTCATTTCATTTTCATTCATATCGTGTTTTCATTTTTGTTTGTATCTATGCATATTTTCATTTCTTTTCTGATTTCTTCTGTTATATGTTGGTTATTCAGAAGTGTGTTGTTCAGCCTCCATATGTTTGTATTTTTAATAGTTTTATTTTTCCTGCTGTTGTAGGTTGTTTAGTCGCTCAGTCGTTTCCGACTCTTGTGGCCCCATGGACTGTAGCCTGCCAAACTCCTCTGTCCGTGGAACTCTCCAGGCCAGAATACTGGAGTTGGTTGCCATTTCCTTCTCCAGAGAATCTTCCCAACTCAGGAATCGAACCTGGGTCTGCTGCATTGCAGGCAGATTCTTTGCTGACTCAGCTACAACATCTAATCTTACTGCATTGTGATCAGAAATGATGCTTGAAATGATTTCATTTTTGTTTTCTTTTTCTAATTTACCAGGGCTAGATTTATGCGATCTATCCTGGAAATGTGCCATGTGCACTTGAGAAAAAGGTGAGATTCATTGTTTTGGGGTGAAGTGTCCTATAGATATCAATTAGGTCTAACCGGTCCATTGTATCATTTGAAGTTTGTGTTTCCTTGCTGATTTTCTGCTCGGTTGATCTATACATACATGTAACTGGGATATGAAAGTCTCCGACTATTACTACATTACTTTTAATTTCCCCTTTCAAATTTGTTAGCATTTGCCTTACGTACTGCGGTACTCCTATGTTGGGTACATAGGTATTTATAGAAGAAAAGGAGAGAGATAAACATCTGAATGCAGAGTTCCAAAGAATAGCAAGAAGAGATAAGAAAGCCTTCTTCAGCGGTCAATGCAAAGAAATAGAGGAAAACAACAGAATAGGAAAGACTAGGGAATCTCTTCAAGAAAATCAGAGATACCAAAGGAACCTTTCATGCAAACCTTGGCTCAATAAAGGACAGAAATGGTATGGACCTAACAGAAGCAGAAGATATTAAGAAGAGATGGCAAGAATACACAGAAGAACTGTACAAAAAAAGATCTTCATGACCCAGTTAATCATGATGGTGTGTTCACTGACCTAGAGCCAGACATCCTGGAACGTGAAGTCAAGTGGGCCTTAGAAAGCAGCACTATGAAGAAAAATAGTGGAGGTGATGGAATTCCAGTTGAGCTATTCCAAATCCTGAAAGACGATGCTGTGAAAGTGCTGCACTCAATATGCCAGCAAATTTGGAAAACTCAGCAGTGGCCACAGGACTGGAAAAGGTGAGTTTTCATTCCAATCCCAAAGAAAGGCAATGCCAAAGAATGCTCAAACTACCACACATTTGCACTCATCTCACACACTAGTAAAGTAATGCTCAAAATTCTCCAAGCCAGGCTTCAGCAATATGGGAACCGTGAACTTCCTGCTGTTCAAGCTGGTTTTAGAAAAGGCAGAGGAACCAGAGATCAGATTGCCAACATCCGCTGGATCATGGAAAAAGCAAGAGTGTTCCAGAAAAGCATCTATTTCTGCTTCATTGACTATGCCAAAGCCTTTGCCTGTGTGGATCCCAATAAACTGTGGAAACTTCTGAAAGAGATGGGAATACCAGACCACCTGATCTGCCTCTTGAGAAATTTGTATGCAGGTCAGGAAGCAACAGTTAGAACTGGACATGGAACAACAGACTGGTTCCATATAGGAAAAGGAGTCCGTCAAGGCTGTATATTGTCAACCTGTTTATTTAACTTACATGCAGAGTACATCATGAGAAACGCTAGGCTGGAAGAAATACAAGCTGGAATCAAGATTGCCGGGAGAAATATCAATAACCTCAGATATGCAGATGACACCACCCTTATCGCAGAAAGTGAAGAGGAGCTAAAAAGCCTCTTGATGAAGGTGAAAGTGGAGAGTGAAAAAGTTGGCTTAAAGCTCAACATTCAGAAATCGAAGATCATGGCATCTGGGCCCATCACTTCATGGGAAATAGATGGGGTGACAGTGGAAACAGTGTCAGACTTTGTTTTTCTGGGCTCCAAAATCACTGCAGATGGTGACTGCAGTCATGCAATTAAAAGACGCTTACTCCTTGGAAGGAAAGTTATAACTAACCTAGATAGCATATTCAAAAACAGAGACATTCCTTTACCAACAAAGGTCCATCTAGTCAAGGCTATGGTTTTTCCTATGGTCATATATGGATGTGAGAGTTGGACTGTGAAGAATGCTGAGCGCCTAAGGATTGATGCTTTTGAACTGTGGTGTTGGAGAAGACTCTTGAGAGTCCCTTGGACTGCAAGGAGATCCAAGCTGTCCATTCTGAAGGAGATGAGCCCTGGGATTTCTTTGGAAGAATGATGTTAAAGCTGAAACTCCAGTACTTTGGCCACCTCTTGAGAAGGATTGACTCATTGAAAAAGTCTCTGATGCTGGAAGGGATTGGGCGCAAGAGGAGAAGGGGACGACACAGGATGAGATGGCTGGATGGCTTCACTGACTCGATGAACGTGAGTCTCAGTGACTTCCGGGAGTTGGTGATCTACAGGGAGGCCTGGCGTGCTGCGATTCCTGGGGTTGCGAAGAGTCAGAAACAACTGAGCGACTGATCTGATCTGATCTGATATCTTCTTCTTGTATTGATGCTTTGATCATTATGTAGTGGCCTTCACTTTCTCATTTCACAGGCTTTATTTCAGTCTATTTTATCTGATATGAATATAGCTACTCCTGCATTCTTTCGGTCTCCACTTGCATGAAATACCTTTTCCCAGCACTCCACATTCAAGCTATATGTGTACCTTGGCTTCAGGTGGTTCTCTTGTAGAGAGCATATAAAGGAGTCTGGTTTGGTAACCATTTTACAATACTTCCTTTGTCACCTATCTATCCATTTGTCCATCCCTCTTTCCAACGCACAGTCGATCTTTTTCCTTGTTGCTTTTGTTTTAAATTGCAGACATCAGTATGTGTCTCCTTAGATATTTCAGCAAGCCTGCCATTAAGTAGTGAGCCGAATTTGTTTACAGCAATTTTCTTTGGATACTAATTTTAGATACAATGATATATAGCAATATTTTCTTTTCACAGTCACGTTACTTTTTAACTGAAGTATAGTTGATTTACAACATTGTGTGAATGTCTGTTTTACAGAAAAGTGATTCAGTTATGCACATATATACGTGTAAATGCATTGTGTGTACACACACACACACACACACACACACACATATATATACACATTCTTTTATTTAATCTTTATGTATGTATGCATTTATTTATTTATTTAATTTTTTTTACTACACTGTAGTGCGTGTGATTAGTTCTATAACCAGGATTTGAACATGTATCCACTGCAGTGCAAGTGTGGAATCTTTACTGCTGGACTGCCAGGGTTCCCCCATATATATTTGTTTTCATTATAAGTTATCATGGGGTACTGAATATATTTCTCTGTGTTCTACAGTAGAAACTTGTCAATCCATTCCATGTACTCTAGTTTATATCTCCTCCCCCCAATCTCTTAGTCCATTGCTCCCCCAATTCTCTCTGCCTTGGAAGCCTCAAGTCTGTTATATATGTCCATGAGCTTGCATCTGTTGCATACACATGTTCATTTGTGTCATATCTTAGATTCTACATTTGAATGATATAATTTGGTATTTGTCTTTCTCTGTGTGCCTTATTTCATTTAGTATGATTATCTCTCGGGCCATGCATGTTGACTCAAATGGCCTTATTTTTGTAGTTGTACATTTTCTTGTATCCTTCTAACTATACATAGAATTATTCATCTGTGATTAATTTCCTGTATATATTTTTTAAATGAGTGTAGTACACCACTCTTGGTATAGTACATCCATTTTGAGTCTGTATTAGGATTTTATATGGATATGTCAGTCACTTCAATTCAATTGCTCAGTTGTGTCCGATGGTTTGGAACCCCATGGACTGTAGCATGCCCCGCTTTCCCTGTCAATCACTAACTCCGGGAGCTTGTGTCTCCTTCCTTCTCAGCTTTATTATAGTTCGTATTTCTTGTTTGACGAATCTGTACAGAGTTTCCTTTGTTGTGGCTGTACTGATTCTCGCTCCCTTACATCGATACACAGAGGCAGTCAGCAGTGTTTATTTTCTCTGACCTGCTCTCAGAAGTGTGTACGACATCACTCTTGCTAAGTCGGTCCCTGTAGATTATGTATGTGACAGGTATTTGTGGGAATCCATGAATTTCAGCCTACCAATATAAGCCTTCCAGGGAGTTCCATTTTACCTCGGTTGGGGTACTCACTACCAGCAATATTGTCTGTCCTATGTGAAACGTAAATTCTGTAACACAACTCTCATCTGCCCTTCTTCAGTGACTCTGATTATCACAATTGTCTGTACCTCTGACAAGGTCATTCTTTCCTTGTTTCAATGCTTGAGTCATATTCCGTCATGAACCCCTACCCCATTCCTTTATCTGTTCATCTCTCTGTCCCCGTGTACTTCCTTTAATTTCATCTCTGGGCATTGGGAATCCTGCTGCAGTGCATGCTCTTGGGCATGTGGTTTTCAAAGTCTGTGTATTTCTGAAGTATCATAGGAGTGGAGAAGCCCTGTCATATTTTCTTTTTTTTTTTTATAAAGCCACGTGGACAGTGATTCTTATACTGGCTCCTCCCGCTGATATACCCTCACTACTATAAAAGGATCCCGCTGACTAATGTTAATCTACCATTTCTGGCCTGGTCTGTTTTCCACGGTGGCCTTTTTCACTGGTCAGAGTTGATATCTTGTGGCAGTTTGTATCTCTGATAAGAAACCTTGTGGAGTACTATTCATGGGCTTTTTGCTTTTAGAAAGCACTTTGAGTTGTATTTTCCTGTTGATACTTTCTTCCTGAGAGTGTTCCAGTTGTGTGTGTGTGTGTGTGTGTGTGTGTGTGTGTGTGTGTGTGTGTGTATTTATTTAATTTTGGGTGTGTGACCTTGACATGTTCAAGGGTGGGTGTCCTGTCGAGTCCAGAGGCCTTGTGAATATCAGATGTCCATCAGCGATAGTTTTGATGCTGCAGTTGCAGAGAAAATCTTCCATGCTGAAGGGTTTCTTTATTCTGTCCTATTTTAGGATGGTCTGTGCCGCCTGAGAGTTTTACTCAGGCCTGGTTGTATATTAAAGTAGAAAGAGCCAGAGGATGCCGGCAAACCTGGTGACTGCTCACACTTGGTGACTGCTCACACTTGGATTTTACTTTAAGTAAAAGTCAATCCTTGATTGACAAGGACACGTTTGTTTTACTTGTACAGATTCTTGTTCCATGGGACTGAGGATACTAGATATTCAGCTGTGCTTGTTTTCACCTACATGTTATTAGAACGAGTCTCATCTACCACTCTTGCTGAACTAGGTTTGCATGGATTCTGTATGTTATATGTATCTCTGGGAAGAAATTAGTACCAATTTCCAGATGTATCCCTTCCATGCAACCAGGGTCCTCTGCTATCCATAAATTTCATGCCAGGTTGGATGCTCACATCACTTTTGTGTGGGTGCTAACTGCTCTGGATTTTTGTATAGCAATTGTCCGTTGCATCCCATAATGTTTCTTGAGTCGACTCTCCTTCACTCAGTGTGATGATCTCTGGGTTGATCTCTCTCTCTGAAGACGGCCTATGTTCATATTTCAATGCTTGATTCAAAAATCATTCTAGACCTGTATCATGTTTGTTTATCCATTGCTCTCTCCAGGTATGCTAACTTTGCTTTCATCTCTTCAATGTTCTGAATGGTGCCACGGGAGGTTTGGGGTGTGTTGTGTGCAAAATCTCTTCATTTCTGAAATATTCCAGGAGAGGATCTGATTAATCAAACTGTCTCTACCTCTTTATTTATTTATTTATTTCTCTCTCATGGGAGTGCACTTTTCTAGTCATGCTCATATGACTCTTACCAAGTCTATCCCACCAGTACTCTAAACCGTCCACTGTAGTAATGTTACTCTACCATTGATACCATGTCCAGCTTTTGACACATGGTCTTGTTCCATGCTCATGCAGAGGTGATAATGTCCTCACAACTTCGATGTTTATGTCTCTTAGAATTCAACCCAATGTGCAAATTGCCATGTGCTTTCTTAGATAAACATGGAATTGTGTTTACCTGTTCACATGCTCTTCCTGTTAGCTTCTCCTGTGTTTACGTTATTTTTCCCCTTAGGTGAGCTCTGGTAATTTGTCATGGGTGGGTATCAGTTGGAGCTCAGCACCCTTGTGAATAGTGTGTCCATCAGCAAGCATTTTAAGGTTACTGTTAGAAAAAAATGTCCACAAGACGCCAGCATTTCTTCAGGCCCTGCTCTTGTTGCTCTGGTAACAGAAGCCTCTGTGGTTATCCCAGACCTGCTTGTAAATGAGAGTAAAATAAGAAAGAGGAAGCCACCCAAAGCTTTTGTCTCTTGAGCCTTTAAGATTTTTTACTATAAGTAAAGTTTTATTTCTTACTTAAGACTATTTACTCCATTGTAATTATTGCAGGTAAACAGTTTCTCCTTCCCTTCCACAGACAACTGGAGGTATTCTGCTGCAGTTATTGTCACCTATTTTTTTCAGAATCTGAAAAAATCAACAGAATCTGTTGAGGACATGTCTCTTGATACAGGAGGTCTGTGTGGATTAGGAATTGCATAGGTATTCAGGGGAATAAGTCTATTGCAGCCTTCACCTTTCAGCTTCTTACGCATTGACACCATTTGCTAACTGTAAGTTTCTTACCAGGAGTGTAAGTACATTTCACTTTTGTTTGGATACTAATGTTAACCTGCATTTGTCAGGGGCTTGAACAAGAGAAGGACCCAGCCTGGTTCATGGCAGGGACAGAGATGCTGACTCAGGAGTATTTGTTGGGGGTTTGAACAAGGTCAGGACTCACCCTGGTTCAGTGCAGGGACCGAATTGCAGGATCAGGAGTGTTTCTCAGGGCTTAAACATTGGGAGCACCCAGCCTGCTTTTGTGCAGGGATCCTTAAGTGGGTTCAGGATTATGTGTTGGGAGACTAACGAGGGCAGAACCTAGATTCGTTCAGTGCAGTGACAGAGAGGTGTGATCAGGAGTATTTTCAGCAGCCCTGCTAAAAGGCAGAAACCATCGTAGTTGAGTGCAGGGACCGAGACGTTGGCTCAGATTATTAGTCAGGGTCTTGAACAAGGATAGGACCGAGGCTAGCTCAGTGCAGAGACCGAGATGCAGGCTCAGGAGTGTTTTGTTGGGGTTTTGAAAATGGAGGGCCCAGCCAATTTAGTGCAGAGACCGAGAGGCGGGCTCAGGAATATTTGTTGGGGACTTGAACATGGAAAGAACGCAGCCTGCTTCAGGGCAGGGACCAAGATTTTAGCTGAGGAGTATGTGTTGGGGGATCTAACAAGGGCAGGACCTACACTCGTTCAGGTCAATGACCGAGATGTAGGTTCAGGAGCATTTGCCAGTGGCTTGATCTCGTGCTTGACCCCGCCTAGTTCAGTGCAGGTAATGAGATGTGGGCTCAGGAGTGTTTCCCGCAGCTTGAATATGGGAAGGACCCAGCCTTCTTCAAAGCAGGGACCAAGACGTGGGCTCAGGAGTCTGTGTTGGGGTATATAACAAGGGCAGGACCTAGACTTCTTCAGTGAAGTGACCTAGAGGTGGGCTCAGGAGCATTTTGCGGAGGCTTGAGTAAATGCTGGACCCAGCTAGTTCAGTACAGGGAATGAGATGTGGACTCAGGAGTGTTTCCGCGGCTTGAACATGGGAAGAACCCGGCCTTTTTCCAAACAGTGACCAAGATATGGGCTCGTGAGTGTTTGTCGGGGTCTTCAACTAGGGCAAAACCCAGCCAAGTTCAGTGCAGGGGCTGATATGTAGGCTCAGGAGTGTTTGTCGGGGCTTGAACAAGAGCAGAAAGCATCTGCTTCAGGTCAGGGACTAACCTGTGGGTTCAGGATTATTTGTTGGGTGATCTAACAATGGCAGGACCTAGACTCATTCAGTGCAGTGACCAAGAGGTGGACTCAGGAGCATTTTCCAGGGGCTTGAGCAAATGCTGGACCCAGCTAGTTCAGTGCACATAACGAGATGAGGGCTCAGAAGTGTTTGTCCGGGCTTGAACAAGGGCAGGGCCCAGTGTAGTTCAATGTAGTTCCCTGCACTGAACCAGGATGAGTCCTGACCTTGTTCAAACCCCCAACAAATACTCCTGAGTCAGCATCTCTGTCCCTGCCATGAACCAGGCTGGGTCCTTCTCTTGTTCAAGCCCCTGACAAATGTAGGTTAACATTAGTATCCAAACAAAAGTGAAATGTACTTACACTCCTGGTAAGAAACTTACAGTTAGCAAATGGTGTCAATGCGTAAGAAGCTGAAAGGTGAAGGCTGCAATAGACTTATTCCCCTGAATACCTATGCAATTCCTAATCCACACAGACCTCCTGTATCAAGAGACATGTCCTCAACAGATTCTGTTGATTTTTTCAGATTCTGAAAAAAATAGGTGACAATAACTGCAGCAGAATACCTCCAGTTGTCTGTGGAAGGGAAGGAGAAACTGTTTACCTGCAATAATTACAATGGAGTAAATAGTCTTAAGTAAGAAATAAAACTTTACTTATAGTAAAAAATCTTAAAGGCTCAAGAGACAAAAGCTTTGGGTGGCTTCCTCTTTCTTATTTTACTCTCATTTACAAGCAGGTCTGGGATAACCACAGAGGCTTCTGTTACCAGAGCAACAAGAGCAGGGCCTGAAGAAATGCTGGCGTCTTGTGGACATTTTTTTCTAACAGTAACCTTAAAATGCTTGCTGATGGACACACTATTCACAAGGGTGCTGAGCTCCAACTGATACCCACCCATGACAAATTACCAGAGCTCACCTAAGGGGAAAAATAACGTAAACACAGGAGAAGCTAACAGGAAGAGCATGTGAACAGGTAAACACAATTCCATGTTTATCTAAGAAAGCACATGGCAATTTGCACATTGGGTTGAATTCTAAGAGACATAAACATCGAAGTTGTGAGGACATTATCACCTCTGCATGAGCATGGAACAAGACCATGTGTCAAAAGCTGGACATGGTATCAATGGTAGAGTAACATTACTACAGTGGACGGTTTAGAGTACTGGTGGGATAGACTTGGTAAGAGTCATATGAGCATGACTAGAAAAGTGCACTCCCATGAGAGAGAAATAAATAAATAAATAAAGAGGTAGAGACAGTTTGATTAATCAGATCCTCTCCTGGAATATTTCAGAAATGAAGAGATTTTGCACACAACACACCCCAAACCTCCCATGGCACCATTCAGAACATTGAAGAGATGAAAGCAAAGTTAGCATACCTGGAGAGAGCAATGGATAAACAAACATGATACAGGTCTAGAATGATTTTTGAATCAAGCATTGAAATATGAACATAGGCCGTCTTCAGAGAGAGAGATCAACCCAGAGATCATCACACTGAGTGAAGGAGAGTCGACTCAAGAAACATTATGGGATGCAACGGACAATTGCTATACAAAAATCCAGAGCAGTTAGCACCCACACAAAAGTGATGTGAGCATCCAACCTGGCATGAAATTTATGGATAGCAGAGGACCCTGGTTGCATGGAAGGGATACATCTGGAAATTGGTACTAATTTCTTCCCAGAGATACATATAACATACAGAATCCATGCAAACCTAGTTCAGCAAGAGTGGTAGATGAGACTCGTTCTAATAACATGTAGGTGAAAACAAGCACAGCTGAATATCTAGTATCCTCAGTCCCATGGAACAAGAATCTGTACAAGTAAAACAAACGTGTCCTTGTCAATCAAGGATTGACTTTTACTTAAAGTAAAATCCAAGTGTGAGCAGTCACCAAGTGTGAGCAGTCACCAGGTTTGCCGGCATCCTCTGGCTCTTTCTACTTTAATATACAACCAGGCCTGAGTAAAACTCTCAGGCGGCACAGACCATCCTAAAATAGGACAGAATAAAGAAACCCTTCAGCATGGAAGATTTTCTCTGCAACTGCAGCATCAAAACTATCGCTGATGGACATCTGATATTCACAAGGCCTCTGGACTCGACAGGACACCCACCCTTGAACATGTCAAGGTCACACACCCAAAATTAAATAAATACACACACACACACACACACACACACACACACACACACACACACACACAACTGGAACACTCTCAGGAAGAAAGTATCAACAGGAAAATACAACTCAAAGTGCTTTCTAAAAGCAAAAAGCCCATGAATAGTACTCCACAAGGTTTCTTATCAGAGATACAAACTGCCACAAGATATCAACTCTGACCAGTGAAAAAGGCCACCGTGGAAAACAGACCAGGCCAGAAATGGTAGATTAACATTAGTCAGCGGGATCCTTTTATAGTAGTGAGGGTATATCAGCGGGAGGAGCCAGTATAAGAATCACTGTCCACGTGGCTTTATAAAAAAAAAAAAGAAAATATGACAGGGCTTCTCCACTCCTATGATACTTCAGAAATACACAGACTTTGAAAACCACATGCCCAAGAGCATGCACTGCAGCAGGATTCCCAATGCCCAGAGATGAAATTAAAGGAAGTACACGGGGACAGAGAGATGAACAGATAAAGGAATGGGGTAGGGGTTCATGACGGAATATGACTCAAGCATTGAAACAAGGAAAGAATGACCTTGTCAGAGGTACAGACAATTGTGATAATCAGAGTCACTGAAGAAAGGCAGATGAGAGTTGTGTTACAGAATTTACGTTTCACATAGGACAGACAATATTGCTGGTAGTGAGTACCCCAACCGAGGTAAAATGGAACTCCCTGGAAGGCTTATATTGGTAGGCTGAAATTCATGGATTCCCACAAATACCTGTCACATACATAATCTACAGGGACCGACTTAGCAAGAGTGATGTCGTACACACTTCTGAGAGCAGGTCAGAGAAAATAAACACTGCTGACTGCCTCTGTGTATCGATGTAAGGGAGCGAGAATCAGTACAGCCACAACAAAGGAAACTCTGTACAGATTCGTCAAACAAGAAATACGAACTATAATAAAGCTGAGAAGGAAGGAGACACAAGCTCCCGGAGTTAGTGATTGACAGGGAAAGCGGGGCATGCTACAGTCCATGGGGTTCCAAACCATCGGACACAACTGAGCAATTGAATTGAAGTGACTGACATATCCATATAAAATCCTAATACAGACTCAAAATGGATGTACTATACCAAGAGTGGTGTACTACACTCATTTAAAAAATATATACAGGAAATTAATCACAGATGAATAATTCTATGTATAGTTAGAAGGATACAAGAAAATGTACAACTACAAAAATAAGGCCATTTGAGTCAACATGCATGGCCCGAGAGATAATCATACTAAATGAAATAAGGCACACAGAGAAAGACAAATACCAAATTATATCATTCAAATGTAGAATCTAAGATATGACACAAATGAACATGTGTATGCAACAGATGCAAGCTCATGGACATATATAACAGACTTGAGGCTTCCAAGGCAGAGAGAATTGGGGGAGCAATGGACTAAGAGATTGGGGGGAGGAGATATAAACTAGAGTACATGGAATGGATTGACAAGTTTCTACTGTAGAACACAGAGAAATATATTCAGTACCCCATGATAACTTATAATGAAAACAAATATATATGGGGGAACCCTGGCAGTCCAGCAGTAAAGATTCCACACTTGCACTGCAGTGGATACATGTTCAAATCCTGGTTATAGAACTAATCACACGCACTACAGTGTAGTAAAAAAAATTAAATAAATAAATAAATGCATACATACATAAAGATTAAATAAAAGAATGTGTATATATATGTGTGTGTGTGTGTGTGTGTGTGTGTGTACACACAATGCATTTACACGTATATATGTGCATAACTGAATCACTTTTCTGTAAAACAGACATTCACACAATGTTGTAAATCAACTATACTTCAGTTAAAAAGTAACGTGACTGTGAAAAGAAAATATTGCTATATATCATTGTATCTAAAATTAGTATCCAAAGAAAATTGCTGTAAACAAATTCGGCTCACTACTTAATGGCAGGCTTGCTGAAATATCTAAGGAGACACATACTGATGTCTGCAATTTAAAACAAAAGCAACAAGGAAAAAGATCGACTGTGCGTTGGAAAGAGGGATGGACAAATGGATAGATAGGTGACAAAGGAAGTATTGTAAAATGGTTACCAAACCAGACTCCTTTATATGCTCTCTACAAGAGAACCACCTGAAGCCAAGGTACACATATAGCTTGAATGTGGAGTGCTGGGAAAAGGTATTTCATGCAAGTGGAGACCGAAAGAATGCAGGAGTAGCTATATTCATATCAGATAAAATAGACTGAAATAAAGCCTGTGAAATGAGAAAGTGAAGGCCACTACATAATGATCAAAGCATCAATACAAGAAGAAGATATCAGATCAGATCAGATCAGTCGCTCAGTTGTTTCTGACTCTTCGCAACCCCAGGAATCGCAGCACGCCAGGCCTCCCTGTAGATCACCAACTCCCGGAAGTCACTGAGACTCACGTTCATCGAGTCAGTGAAGCCATCCAGCCATCTCATCCTGTGTCGTCCCCTTCTCCTCTTGCGCCCAATCCCTTCCAGCATCAGAGACTTTTTCAATGAGTCAATCCTTCTCAAGAGGTGGCCAAAGTACTGGAGTTTCAGCTTTAACATCATTCTTCCAAAGAAATCCCAGGGCTCATCTCCTTCAGAATGGACAGCTTGGATCTCCTTGCAGTCCAAGGGACTCTCAAGAGTCTTCTCCAACACCACAGTTCAAAAGCATCAATCCTTAGGCGCTCAGCATTCTTCACAGTCCAACTCTCACATCCATATATGACCATAGGAAAAACCATAGCCTTGACTAGATGGACCTTTGTTGGTAAAGGAATGTCTCTGTTTTTGAATATGCTATCTAGGTTAGTTATAACTTTCCTTCCAAGGAGTAAGCGTCTTTTAATTGCATGACTGCAGTCACCATCTGCAGTGATTTTGGAGCCCAGAAAAACAAAGTCTGACACTGTTTCCACTGTCACCCCATCTATTTCCCATGAAGTGATGGGCCCAGATGCCATGATCTTCGATTTCTGAATGTTGAGCTTTAAGCCAACTTTTTCACTCTCCACTTTCACCTTCATCAAGAGGCTTTTTAGCTCCTCTTCACTTTCTGCGATAAGGGTGGTGTCATCTGCATATCTGAGGTTATTGATATTTCTCCCGGCAATCTTGATTCCAGCTTGTATTTCTTCCAGCCTAGCGTTTCTCATGATGTACTCTGCATGTAAGTTAAATAAACAGGTTGACAATATACAGCCTTGACGGACTCCTTTTCCTATATGGAACCAGTCTGTTGTTCCATGTCCAGTTCTAACTGTTGCTTCCTGACCTGCATACAAATTTCTCAAGAGGCAGATCAGGTGGTCTGGTATTCCCATCTCTTTCAGAAGTTTCCACAGTTTATTGGGATCCACACAGGCAAAGGCTTTGGCATAGTCAATGAAGCAGAAATAGATGCTTTTCTGGAACACTCTTGCTTTTTCCATGATCCAGCGGATGTTGGCAATCTGATCTCTGGTTCCTCTGCCTTTTCTAAAACCAGCTTGAACAGCAGGAAGTTCACGGTTCCCATATTGCTGAAGCCTGGCTTGGAGAATTTTGAGCATTACTTTACTAGTGTGTGAGATGAGTGCAAATGTGTGGTAGTTTGAGCATTCTTTGGCATTGCCTTTCTTTGGGATTGGAATGAAAACTCACCTTTTCCAGTCCTGTGGCCACTGCTGAGTTTTCCAAATTTGCTGGCATATTGAGTGCAGCACTTTCACAGCATCGTCTTTCAGGATTTGGAATAGCTCAACTGGAATTCCATCACCTCCACTATTTTTCTTCATAGTGCTGCTTTCTAAGGCCCACTTGACTTCACGTTCCAGGATGTCTGGCTCTAGGTCAGTGAACACACCATCATGATTAACTGGGTCATGAAGATCTTTTTTTGTACAGTTCTTCTGTGTATTCTTGCCATCTCTTCTTAATATCTTCTGCTTCTGTTAGGTCCATACCATTTCTGTCCTTTATTGAGCCAAGGTTTGCATGAAAGGTTCCTTTGGTATCTCTGATTTTCTTGAAGAGATTCCCTAGTCTTTCCTATTCTGTTGTTTTCCTCTATTTCTTTGCATTGACCGCTGAAGAAGGCTTTCTTATCTCTTCTTGCTATTCTTTGGAACTCTGCATTCAGATGTTTATCTCTCTCCTTTTCTTCTATAAATACCTATGTACCCAACATAGGAGTACCGCAGTACGTAAGGCAAATGCTAACAAATTTGAAAGGGGAAATTAAAAGTAATGTAGTAATAGTCGGAGACTTTCATATCCCAGTTACATGTATGTATAGATCAACCGAGCAGAAAATCAGCAAGGAAACACAAACTTCAAATGATACAATGGACCGGTTAGACCTAATTGATATCTATAGGACACTTCACCCCAAAACAATGAATCTCACCTTTTTCTCAAGTGCACATGGCACATTTCCAGGATAGATCGCATAAATCTAGCCCTGGTAAATTAGAAAAAGAAAACAAAAATGAAATCATTTCAAGCATCATTTCTGATCACAATGCAGTAAGATTAGATGTTGTAGCTGAGTCAGCAAAGAATCTGCCTGCAATGCAGCAGACCCAGGTTCGATTCCTGAGTTGGGAAGATTCTCTGGAGAAGGAAATGGCAACCAACTCCAGTATTCTGGCCTGGAGAGTTCCACGGACAGAGGAGTTTGGCAGGCTACAGTCCATGGGGCCACAAGAGTCGGAAACGACTGAGCGACTAAACAACCTACAACAGCAGGAAAAATAAAACTATTAAAAATACAAACATATGGAGGCTGAACAACACACTTCTGAATAACCAACATATAACAGAAGAAATCAGAAAAGAAATGAAAATATGCATAGATACAAACAAAAATGAAAACACGATATGAATGAAAATGAAATGAAAACCAATGGGATTCAGAAAGCAGTGCTAAGGGGAAGATTCATAAAAATACAAGCTTATCTGAAGAAACAAGAGAAACCTCAAATAAATGACCTAACGTCCCAGCTAAAGCAATGAGAAAAAGAAGAAATGAAGAACCCCGGGGTTAGCAGAAGGAAAGAAATCATAAAAATTAGGGAAGAAATAAGTGAAAAAGAAAGGAAACTGTTACAAAAATCAGCGAAAGGAAGACAGTTCTTTAAGAAGATTGAAAAAGAAACAAAAAAGACAAGCCATTAGCCAGATTCATCAAGAAAGAAAGGGAGAAGAATCAATTCAACAAATTAAAATGAAAATGGAAAAATCACAACAGACGACACAGAAATAGAAAGGATCCTGAGACTACTATCAGCAGCTATATGACAATAAAATGGACAACTTAGAAGAAATGGACAAATACTCAGAAAAGTAAAACCTTCCAAAACTGAACCAGGAAGAAATAGATAATCTCAACAGACCCATCACGAACATAGAAGGCAAAACTGCAACCAAAAAGCTTCCAACCACAAGAAAAAATAAGCTCAGGACCAGATGGCTTATTCACCCTCATGGTTACCCTGGCCACCTGGAGAAAACAAAAAAAGGGAGTACAGAGTGGCGGTTTGTTTGGGGAAGAGGGCGAAGATGGATGGGAACAATGGCTTCAGGAGAAGGGGTGTGGGAGGAGAAGGGGTAAGGGCCTGGCAAGGACAAGGGGAGGGGTCTTATGGGGCGGTCTCAATGGGCAAAGGGACCTTGCATGGGTTCAGCTCACCTTGACACTTCTTTGGACATCTGTTGACAGGAGCTTTTCATCTTTTCCTCCTGGGTATCTAGAGTCTGCTGTTCCACAACTTCTCTAGAGCCTTGTGGCTTCCCAGTCACCTTAGTCATTTTGAAGACTCGCAGTGGTCTGCTCCAGAGCCCCTGAGCAGCCCTATGCATACCCCTCCCAGGGGGTCACAGCCTTATGCTTTATGAGATCAGCAACTCATTTCCCCAGCCAATGGTGGCCCTGAGTGGGCCTTCACATCACAAAGCCCGATCCTGTCAACTCTAGGGGAGGATGGAGAGCAACTCAGATGATTTGGTGGGGGAAAGGTAGCATTTTTAATGGCCTTAGGAACCCTCCAAACTCACCTGCCATCCTCATCTCTCTAAGTCTACATGAAGGGCCACATGGCAGGGAGACTGGATCTCCTCCAAACCTTGGCCCACAGCCACAGTATTCAGGCTTTCATTCTTTTCTCTCTCACATTTCACCATTATCTAGTTTTTCTCATTCTTTTCTCTCTCACATTTCACCATTATCTAGTTTTTCATATCCTGCCTAAAATTCCTCCATGATAATTAGGTTCTATCGAAGTTTCTGTGGAAAAGAGAATCATTCTACTTTCCTCCTATAAGGTGTTCTTAAAGCACTTTGAGCACCATTTAATTCTGGACCACCTACCAGGAATCTTTTCCATCCCACTTCCTTTGCTCAGTTTGCACATAGCTGTCCTCACTTTTCTAGTTTCCAGTCTGAAACCCCTGTCTTCAGGCTGTGAGAATGCACTGAATATTTTTGCTATTGGTCCACTTGGAGCTGTCTAGTTTCAAATCTAGGACTCATGCTCACCTCGTTAGGTGTAATACCCAAGTTTGGGTTTCTACAGGGTGATGGGGATGAGGCATCCCAAGAAAGAAATGACGACCTTTGAGTGATTAGTATTCCCCCGAAGGGGCGGTGCTTGCTCAGATTGTGTGAGCCTCATCTGGAAAGGGCTTTCTCAACATGTGCCCATACAAATCTCTTTCCTCATCTTGTTTTCCAGCTGGTACCTCCATTGCTGCTTACGTCACCATTGAGACCATGCTGGAATTCATTTCCATGAAGAGCTACGACAAGATTCCAGCTTCCTGGAAGGAACACTGTGTAATCATGTATCCCCGTCTGGTTCCCAAGGTCTCTCACTGAGGTGCTTGCCTCTGGAGGAAAGGGGAATGAGGTGTCGGCTTCATCTCAGTCCTTGTGTTCCTAATTGACAAGCAGGGTCAGCCAGCCTGAGGTGTGCCCTGGGGTACACAGTTTTTTGTCTTAGTGGGACTTCCTGGGTTTCCTGTGAAGTGCTCACTTCCTGGTGTACACTGGTTCCTTATTCACCCTGGATGCATGACACTGCTTAAAATTTTAAGAGGTAGAAAAAAAAAAAAAAAAGCACCATAAACAAACCCAAAAGATGGCTGTTAAAATTTTATAACAAAGAACCTAAAGAATGATAGAAAAATGTGAAAAACACACGAGCCCACAGTTTCTAAGAAAGATGTACTACTGGACATTCACTTTATTCA
Organism: Bos taurus; assembly: GCF_002263795.3. Lineage (NCBI taxonomy): Eukaryota > Metazoa > Chordata > Mammalia > Artiodactyla > Bovidae > Bos > Bos taurus. The sequence continues at coordinate 30,086,908 of NC_082638.1, forward strand.
GAGATGTTTAAAAGACATGAGCAGCCATTTGACAAGAAAGATATGGGACTATACACTAACCACATTAAAAAGATATTTAATCTCACTAAGGTAAGAAAAAATCATATTAAATTTCCCTTGAGAAATCAAACTGACCCAGAAGCGGCATAGATTTAAGACATTGCCGACAGAGACATTAGAATATTGGAATGACTGTGTTTTTTGCATTTTGTAAAATTAAGTAGAGACATGCAAATAATAAAGTAGACCAATTCCATCTTGTAGATAGGAAAACTGTAACGTCAGATGGCAAACACAGTCGATAGAATAAATGACAGATTAGACAGGACAGCAGGAGAAAATTGTGCACTTGAAGACGTAGCAACAGAAAGTGTTCAGAGTGAAGCGCAGACCATGCCAATATGTACAAAGACAACGCAGCATAATCTATTACTTTTTGTCCCCTAAGAATGCAGGATTGGTTAAACATTTGAAAATCAATCAGTGTAATTCAAAGTACTAAAGGACAAAAAATAAAACACAGTAGGGTCATCTCGAAAAACGCTGAAAAATAATTTGATAAAGTCTGATATCTATTCCAGGGTTGGGACGATGCCCTGGCAGAGGGCACGGCAACCAACTTCAATATTCTTGCCTGGAGAATCCTCAACCAGAGGAACCATTTGGGTTTAAACTCCATGGGGTCGCAAAGAGCTGGGCAGATCTGAGTGACTGAACACATTCTGTATAAAAACTCTTAGCAAACTAGAAATAGAAAACTTCCTCAACCTGATGATGGTAATACACTGTATAACTAACATCATACTTTATGGTAAAACATCACACCAGGCTTCCCTGTCCCTGTCCATCACCAACTTCCAGAGCTTGCTAAAACTCATGTGCATTGAGGATGCCATCCAACTATCTCGTCTTCTATCGTCCCCTTCTCTTCTGGCTTTCGATCTTTTCCAGCATCAGGGTCTTTTCAAATGAGTTACTTCTTTGCATCAGGTTGCCAAAGTATTGGAGCTTCAGTCATCTCAATGTATGTTCAGGACTGATTTTCTTGGGATTGACTGCTTTGATATCCTCAAGAGTTTTCTCCAACACCACAGTTCCAAAGGATCAATTCTTAGGCACTCAGCTTTCCTTCTCCTCCAACTCTCACATGACTATTGCAAAAAGGATTGCTTTGACACATTGGTTGATTCTTGGTAAAATAATGTCTCTGCTTTTTAATGCTTTCTAAGTAAGTCATAGCGTGACTTCCAAGGAGCAAGCACCTTTGAATTTCATGGCTGCAATCAACATCTGTAGTGATTTGCCTCCCCAACTGCGAAAAACAGTCTGGCACTGTTTCCATTGTTTCCTGATCTACTTGCCATGAAGGGATGTGCCTGGATGCCATGATATTAGTTTTCTGAATGTTGAGTTTTAAGCCAACTTTTTCACTCTCCTCTTTCACTTTCATCAAGAGGCTCTTTAGGTCCTCACTTTCTGCCATAAGGGTGGTGTTATCTGCATATATGGGATTACTGATATTTCTCTTGACAATCTTGATTCCAGCTTGTGCTTCATCCAGCCTGGCATTTAGCATGATGTCCTTTGCTTATAAGTTAAACAGCAGGGTGATGAAATACAGCCTTGCTATACTCCTTTCCCGACTTGCAACCAGTCTGCTGTTTCATGTCCAGTTCTAACTGATGCTTCTTGACCTGCACACAGATTTCTCAGGAGGCAAGTCAGGTGGCCTGGTACTCCCATCTCTTTTAGAATTTTCCACAGTTCATTTTGACCCACACACTCAGAGGTTTTGGCATATTGAATAAAGCAGAAATATATGTTTTTCCTGGAACTCTTGCTTTTTCCATGATCCAGTGGATGTTGGCAATTTGATCTCTGGTTACTCTGCCTATTCTAAGTCCACTTTCAACATCTGGAAGTTCACAGTTCACATACTGTTGAAGCCTGGTTTGGAGAATTTTGAGCATTACTCTACTAGCACGTGAGATGAGTCCAACTGTGTGGTTGTTTGAGCATTCTTTGGCATTACCTTCCTTTGAGACTGGGATGAAAACTGACGTTTTCCAGTCCGGTGGCCACTGCCAAGCTTTGAAACTTTGCCGGCGTATTGCATAGTACTTTCACAACATCGTCTTTTAGGATTTCAAATAGGTCAACTGGAATTCCATAACTTCCACTAGCTTTGCTTCCTAAGATCCACTTGGCTTCACATTCCAGGATGTCTGGCTCTAGGTGAGTGATCACACTATCCTGGTTATCTGCATCATGAAGATCTTTTTTGTATAATTCTTCTGTGCATTGTTGCCATCAATTCTTAGTATCTTTTGCTTCTCTTATGTCCGTACCATTTCTGTCCATTATTGTGCCCATCTTTCCATGAAATGCTACCTTAGTATCTCTAATTTCCTTGACGTGATCTCTAGTCTTTCCCATTCTATTGTTTTCCTCTGTTCTTTTTGTTGATTGCTGAGGAAGGCTTTCTTATCTCTACTTGCAATTCTTTGGAACTCTTCATTCAAATGGGTATATATTTCCCTCTCTCCTTTGTCTTTTGCTTCTTTTCGTTTCTCTGCTATTTGGAAGGCCTCCTCAGAGAACCATTTTGACTTTTGGCATTTGTGTTTCTTGGGTATGGTCTTGATCACTGCCTCCTGTACACTGTCACAAAACTCCATCGATAGTTCTTCAGGCATTCTGTCTATCTTGATTCTGTCTTGAATCTTCAATATTCTGTCTTGAATCTATTTGTCACTTCCACTGTATAAACATAAGGGATTTGATTTAGTTCATACCTGAATCATCTAGTCATTTTCGCTAGTTTCTTCAATTTAAGGTAAAATTCGGCAATAAAGTGTTCAGTGCATAGATGTTTACAACTGTTATGTCTCCCTCTTGGATTGATCCTTTTATTGTAGTGTAGTGTCTTTCCTTATTTTTCATAGTATTCTTATTTTAAGGCCTGTCTGATATCAGGATTAATATTCCAGCTTTCTTTTGCTTTCCATTTGCATAGAATGTATTTTTCCATCCTCTCAATTTCAGTCTATATGTGTCTTTGCATCTGAAGGTGGTTTCTGGTTGACAGCATATATATATGGGTCATGTTTTTGTATCCATTCAATCAGTCTGTGTCTTTTGGTTGGAACATTTAATCTGTTTACATTTAAAGTAATTATCAACCTACCAAAAGTGTTTTTCAGAGAACTAGGACAAATCATTGCACAGTTTGTATGAAGGGGGGGAAAAAAAAAAAAACCTCGAATAGCCAAAGCAATCTTGAGAAAGAAGAATGGAACTGAAGGAATCAACCTGCATGACTGCAGACTATAGTACAAAGCTACAGTTATCAAGACAATATGTTACTGACACCAAGACAGAAATATAGACCAATGGAACAAAATAGAAAGCCCAGAGATAAATCCACGCACCTATGGTCACTTTATCTTTGACAAAAGACTCAGGAATATACAATGGAGAAAAGACCGATCTCTTTAACAAGTGGCACTGGAAAAGCTGGCCAACCACCTGTAAAATAATGACTCTAGAATACTTTCTAATGATACACAAAAATAAACTAAATATGGATTAAAGATCTAAATGAAAGACCAGAAACTGTAAAACTTCTAGAGGAAAATATAGACAGAACAGTCTCTGACATAAATCACAGCAGGACCTTCTATGACTCACCTCCCAGAGTAATGTAAATAAAATCAAAAATAAACCAACGGAACGAATCAAATTTAAAAGCTCCTGAACAATGAAGGAAACAAGGAAGGTGAAAAGGCAGTCATGACTAAGTAAAACTCAAAAATATACAAGAAGCTCATGCAACTCAATACCAGAAAAAATTAATGGCCCAATCTGGACATGGGTTTGGGTAGACTCCAGCAGTTGTTGATGGACACGGAGGCCTGGCATGCTGCAGCGCGTAGGGTCGCAAATAGTCGGGCACAACTGAGCAACTGAACTGAACTGAACTGATACATCCATGGCTGATTCATGTCAATGTATGGCAACAACCACTACAATTTTGTAAAGTAATTAGCCTCCAATTAAAACAAGTAAATTACTTAAATTTAAGTAAAAAAAAAAATCTAGTGTAGAGGGTAGACTCTATGAAATACAATATTAAAAATACAAAACACAATCAATCACAAAATATATTTAAAAAATATGAAATATGCTTTAAAAATAGGGTCATATTTTGCAAGGTAATAGGTTGTAAAATTGAAAATTAAAGGATTAATTATGACCCAGCAATCCCACTGCTGGGCATACACACCAAGGAAACCAGAATTGAAAGAGACACGTGTACCACAATGTTCATCACAGCACTGTTTCTAATAGCCAGGACATGGAAGCAACCTAGATGTCCATCAGCAGACGAATGGATAAGAAAGCTGTGGTATGTATACACAGTGGAGTATTACTCAGCCATTAAAAAGAATACATTTGAATCAGTTCTAATGAGGTGGATGAAACTGGAGCCTATTATATCGAGTGAAGTAAGCCAGAAAGAAAGAAAGAAAGAAACCCACACCAATACAGTATACTAACACATGTCTATGGAATTTAGAAAGATGGTAACGATAACCCTGGATGTGAGACAGCAAAAGAGACACAGATGTATAGAACAGTCTTTTGGACTCTGTGGGAGAGGAAGAGGGTTGGATGATTTGGGAGGATGGCATTGAAACATGTATAATATCATATAAGAAACGAATCGCCAGTCCAGGTTTGATGCAGGTTACAGGATGCTTGGGGTTGGTGTACTGGGATGACCCAGAAGGATGGTACAGGGAGGGAGTGGGAGGGGGGTTCAGGATGGATAACACGTGTACACCCATGACAGATTCATGTGGATGTATGGCAAAACCAATACAATATTGTAAAATTTAAAAAAAAAAAAAAAGTAAGAAGGAAAAAATAATAAATAATTTTAAAAAATTAGAAGGTTGATAATAGAAAAACTATATCTAGGAATTTCTCTGGAGCCGTTGTGGGCAGTGTGGGTTCAGTTGACTTTCAGATGATTCCTTGTTCCAGCTTGCATTTCTTTACAAGATCTATAAGCCCTTCCTATGCTTAGTCAATATTAACTACAGGGTTTTAATCTTTTGCACCTTTCACTCCCAGAGGGGTTCCCTTTTCTTTATTTGTTTTGGCTTTCTCTCTTTGCAAGTCTCTTTAGTGTCTAATTTCTGCCCTGGCACAAGGGGGCAAAGGTGGTCACTTATTTCGGCTCACTTGTTCAGTTGAGTTGTGGGGAGGGAGGAACACTGCAAACAAATAATGTTGGTGTGTATTTTGGGAAAGTGCTTGCAGTGTATGGAACACACTGGGCTTTCCCAAACTCATGGTGGTGTGTGCTTTCCACGTGTACACTGCTCAGGTTCCAGATTGCTCTTCAGGGGTACTGCCCAATGTGGGCCCTGCATTTCCTGCAATTCCCAGGTCTAAGCTGCTCAGGTTCAGGTTTTCAGGTACACCGCAAAGTCACAGACTCAGATGCACGTGCGTTTTGTGCCCTTCCCAGGTCCCAGCAGCTCAGGCGACCAGGTGCTTGGCCAACGCACTGTCCCAAGTGGGCCATGCATCTTAATTACCTACTGGGTCCAGGCCGCTCAGTTTCCTGGGTGTGCCATGAGAACACTGCCTCAGGTGTATCATGTGTCTCCTCTGGGGAGCTGATCTCAAGCTGCAACTCTCCTGGCAGATGTCAACCGTCCAGGACTCCAGGAAGACATGGTTAGAAACTGGCAGCCTGCTCACAGTTTGGTGGAGAATGCCGGTCTCTGAGGCTGAGGCCGCCCCTTGCCTTCTGGTTCTGGCTGCCACACACATGGCTGTCTGCCTCTTGTTGGGGCAGGGGCCTGGAGACAGCCGGCTAGTTCTGCTTTGGTATTTGCTCAATCCTTTGTTCTCCTTTCAAAGACAATGAGCAGCCTATCCGGGTACCTGGTGTCCTCTGCCAACATTCAGAAATTGTTTTGTGGAAGTTGCTCAGCGTTCAAATGATCATTTGATGAATGTGTTGGGGAGAATGGGGTCTCCCCATCTTATTCCTCTGCCATCTTAGGACCACGCCCCCACCCCGAGGTCTTGTTTATGTATCCATTTAGCCAGTCTGGGCTTTTTGGTTGGAACATTTAATCCATTTATATTTAGAATAATTATTGACATATGTGCTCCTATTCGGAGAAGGCAATGGCACCCCACTCCAGTACTCTTGCCTGGAAAATCCCATGGACGGAGGAGCCTGGTAGGCTGCAGTCCATGGGGTCACACAGAGTTCGACATGACAGAGCGACTTCCCTTTCACTTTTCACTTGCATGCATTGGAGAAGGAAATGGCAACCCCCTCCAGTGTTCTTGCCTGGAGAATCCCAGGGACCGGGGAGCCTGGTGGGCTGCCGTCTATGGGGTCGCACAGAGTCAGACAGGACTGAAGCGACTTAGCAGCAGCAGCAGCAGTGCTCCTATTTCCATTTTCTTAATTGTTTGGGGTCGGTTTTGTAGATCATTTTTCTTCTCTTATATTTCTTGACTATATAAGTCCCTTTACCATTTGTTGTAAAGCTGGTTTTGTGGTAAAGAATTCTCTTACCTTTGGCTCATCTGAAAAGCTTTGATTTCTCCATCAATTTTGAAGGAGATCCTTGCCACTTACAGTAATCTTGGCTGTAGATTTTTCTCTTTCAGTGCTTTAAATATGCCATGCCGTTCTCTTCTGGCCTGCAGAGTTTCTGTTGAAAGATCAGCTGTGAAACATATGGGGTTTCCATTGGATGTTACTTGTTACTTTTAACTTTCTACTTTTAATATTCTTTCTTTGTGTTTCATCTTCCTTAGTTTGCTTAGCATATGTCTAGGGCTGTTTCACCTTGGTTTTATCACAAATGGGACTCTTGGCACCTCTTGGACTTGATTGACTATTTCCTTTTCCATGTTGGGGGTTTTTCAAGTATGATCTCCTCTAAACTTTTCTCATACCCTTTATTTTTCTCTCTTCTTCTGGGACCCCTATAATTTGAATCTTTGTGCATTTAACATTGTCCAAGAGGTCTCTGAGGCTATCCTCAGTTCTTTTCATTCTTTTGACTTTTTTCTGCCCTTCTGCAGTTGTTTCCACCATTTTGTCTTTCAACACACTGATCCATTTTCTGGTTCAGATACCCTGCTCTTGATTCTTTCTAGAGTATTTTTAATTTCAGTAATTGTTGTTTGTCTCTCTATTTATTTTTCAATTTATTTTTTGCTTATTCTTCAATTCAACTAGGGGTTTGCTCATTGATTCTTGCATTGTCTCCATGTCAATTTCAAAGTTTTTGATCATCTTTACTACCATTATTCTGAATAGTTTTTCAGGCAGTTTGCCTATTTCCTCTTCATTTGTTTAAATTTCTGTGTGTCTAGTTTGTTCCTTTATTTGTGCAGCATTTCTTTGTCATTTCTTCATTTTTAAAAAGATCTTATTGTGTTTGAGGTCTCCTTTTGCCAGCCTTCAAATTTGCATTCTTTCTTCCTTTTAGTTTCTGCACTCCTAAATTTGGTCCAATGGTTTCTGTAAGCTTTGCATTGGGTGAGATTGGTGCTGAGTTTTTTTTTTTTTTTTTTTTTTTCTTTTCTTGTCCTTCTGATGTGCAGGGCTGATTGAGAAGGATAATCCTGTCTGCTGATGACTGGGTTTCTACTTTTGTCCTATTTGCTGTTTGGATGAGGTGTCCTACACTGGGTTGGGTGGTCCTGATTGGTGGTTGGGTGATTCTAGGTCTTGTATTCAAGTGGTTTAGTTTGCATGAGTGAGTTCTCTGTAATTGATACTCCCTAAGGTTAGGAGTTCTCCGGTTGTATAGGGTCTTGAAGTCAGTGCTCCCACTCCAAATGTTCAGGGCTGGATCATTGGCCAGGAACACCATTACAACAGGTGGTTTGTTATGGTATTAAGTTAGATTAAAATAAATATCCAAAAAAAAAAAAAAGAGAGAGAGAGAAACCAAAGGTGAACCCCTGACAAATGGCAGTTACACTGTCACAGAAATAATAATTAAAATAAAGGAATATACACATATATTCCAATATATGGGAATATACACACATACAACCATCAGCAAAATCCAAACAGTTCAACAAAAATAAACTACAATAGGCTGACCTAGCAAACAAGGGAAACCAAAAATGATATCTACCAGTTAAGCACAAAACTAACGAGTGCACAAGCTGGAAAAGAAATCTAAAGCAAAGTCCCAAGTGGGGATGAAAGCACTGAAAATAAAACTAACAAAATGTTAAGAGGAAAGGAAGGAAAGAAAAGAAAGAAAGAATAGATATGCGAGGTTCAACAGAGGTAGATGAACAACGTTTGTTTAAAGTTTAACTGCAAGGGGACAAGAACAGAGGAAAGGCAAACAATGGAATAAATATAATAGGTTTAAAAAATTAAAATTTAAAACAATAAAAATAGAAAATAATAATAAAAAAATCAAAAATAAATGGGAAAACAAGGAATCCTCCAAAGAACTGTAAAAATCCAATGTAGAAGCAGAGGTTTATCACAAGAGTAAAAAGTATGACTGAATATATACATGTACATATACACCCACAAGCAAAATCAAAACATTCCAGAAAAATAAAGTACAATAGATTGATTGACCTGGTGAACAACGGAAAAAAAAAAAATATATATATATATATGTAATATATACATACATACCAGAATAGAATCACCTGAAGCACAAACTGGGAAACAAATCTAGAGCAACGTGCCAATTGGAGAATAAAAGAATGAAAATAAAACTAACAAATATATTGAGAGAAAAGGAAAGAAAGAAAAAAATACGTATGCAGAGTTAAATAGAGGTACAGATGACTGTTGAGAGTCCCTTGGACTGCAAGTAAATCCAACCAGTCCATTCTAAGGGAGATCAGTCCTGGGTGTTCATTGGAAGGACTGATGCTGAAGCTGAAATTCCTATACTTTGGCCACCTGATGTGAAGAGCTGACTCATTGGAAAAGGCCCTGATGCTGGGAAAGATTGAGAGCAGGAGGAGAAGCGAACAACAGAGGATGAGATGGTTGGATGGCATCATCAGCTCGATGGACATGGGTTTGGTTGGACTCCAGGGGTTGGTGATGGACAGGGAGGCCTGGCGTGCTGTGGTTCATGGGGTCACAAGGAGTCGGGCACAACTGAGCCACTGAACTGAACTGAACTGAACTGAAAAGATGTATATACATTAAAGATTAACTGCAAGGGGAAAAGAACAGTAGGAAAAGTAAACAAATAATAAATGTAGAAACAATAATAATAGGTTTAAAAAATGAAAAAGAGAGAGAGAAAAGGAAACTCCACAGAATTTCAAAAGCTGTATATAGAGACAGAGATTTATAACAGCAATACAAATGTGGCTGAAGAAAAATAAGGCTCAAAAGCTTCATTAGATTTCATAGTGCCAATGAAATTGGCAACTACAACGTGGGCGAGGGGAAGGAATTGAAACCAACCACACAAAAAAAATCCTAAAGAATCTACAGAGCAAGTCAAAACATGAGAATAATACAGGTTTTTCTTTAGTCATTGCTCTCAGAGTCCTTTCGCCCGCTAAAATTGCAGTCCACCTCACCTCCCTAGGATGCCCTCCAAAACTGTGCTGAACTCTGAACCTGATTTGGGGGGAGCTCATTCTAATCCGGTCCTACTCCTATATGTTTTTTGTCTCCAATGTTCACAACTATCAGAACCAGGACGTTTCCTTTTGTGGCAGTTATCAGTGTCTTTTTATATATTATTCAGTTCAGTTCAGTCGCTCAGTCGTGTCCGACTCTTCGCGACCCCATGAATCGCAGCACGCCAGGCCTCCAGTCCATCACCAGCTCCCGGAGTTCACTCAGACTCACGTCCATCAAGTCAGTGATGCCATCCAGCCATCTCATCCTCTGCTGTCCCCTTCTCCTGCCCTGAATCCCTCCCAGCATCAGAGTCTTTTCCAATGAGTCAACTCTTCGCATGAGGGGGCCAAAGTACTGGAGTTTCAGCGTTAGCATCATTCCTTCCAAAGAAATCCCAGGGCTGATCTCCTTCAGAATGGACTGGTTGGATCTCCCTGGAGTCCATGGGACTCACAAGAGTCTTCTCCAACACCACAATTCAAAAGCATCAATTCTTCAGTGCTCAGCCTTCCTCACAGTCCAACTCTCACATCTATACATGACCACAGGAAAAACCATAGCTTTGACTAGACGGACCTTTGTTGGCAAAGTAATGTCTCTGCTTTTGAATATGCTATCTAGGTTGGTCATAATTTTCCTTCCAAGAAGTAAGCGTCTTTTAATTTCATACCTGCAGTCATCATCTGCAGTGATTTTGGAGCCCTGCCCCATCAACACCGCCCCCCCAAAAAAACAAAACAAAACAAAAATTGACACTCTTTACACTGTTTCCCCATCTATTTCCCATGAAGTATATGGGACCGGATGCCATGATCTTCATTTTCACTCTCCACTTTCATTTCATCAAGAGACTTTTCAGTTCCTCTTCACTTTCTGCCATAAGGGTGGTGTCATCTGCATATATGAAGTTATTGACATTTCTCCCAGCAATCTTCTTTCCAACTTGTGTTTCTTCCAGTCCAGGGTTTCTCATGATGTACTCTGCATAGAAGTTAAATCAGCAGGGTGAGAACATACAGCCTTGACGAACTCCTTTTCCTATATGGAACCAGTCTGTTGTTCCATATCCAGTTTTAACTGTGGCTTCCTGACGTGCATACAGGTTTCTCAAGAGGCAGGTCAGGTGGTCTGGTATTCCCATCTCTTTCAGAATTTTACACAGTTTATTGTGATCTACACAGGCAAAGGCTGTGGCATAGTCAATAAAGCAGAAACAGAGGTTTTTCTGGAACTCTCTTGCTTTTCCATGATCCAGTAGATGTTGGCAATTTGGTCCCTGGTTCCTCTGCCTTTTCTAAAACCAGCTTGAACATCAGGAAGTTCACAGTTCATGTATTGCTGAAGCCTGGCTTGGAGAATTTTGAGCATTACCTTACTAGTGTGTGAGATGTGTGCAATTCTGTGGTAGTTTGAGCATTCTTTGGCATTGCCTTTCTTTGGGATTGGAATGAAAACTCAGCTTTTCCAGTCCTGTGGCCACTGCTGAGTTTTCCAAATTTGCTGGCATATTGAGTGCAGCAGTTTCACAGCATCATCCTTTGAGATTTGAAATAGCTCAACTGGAATTCCATCACCTCCACTAGCTTTGTTCATAATGCTGCTTTCTAAGCCCCACTTGACTTTATATTCCACAATGTTTGGCTCTAGTTCAGTGATCACACCATCGTGATTATCTGGGTCGTGAATATCTTTTTTGTACAGTTCTTCTGTGTATTCTTGCCATCTCTTCTTAATATTTTCTGCTTCTGTTAGGTCCATACCATTTCCGTCCTTTATCGAGCCCATCTTTGCATGAAATCTCCCCTTGGTATCTCTAATCTTCTTGAAGTGATCTCTAGTCTTTCCCATTCTGTTGTTTTCCTCCTTTTCTTTGCATCGCTCCCTGAGGAAGGCTTTCTTATCTCTTCTTGCTCTTCCTTGGAACTCTGCATTCAGATGCTTATATCTTTCCTTTTCTCCTTTGCTTTTCACTTCTCTTCTTTTCACAGCTATGTGGATTTAATCTGCAGCTTGTACAGGTGGTAGGAAGGTTTTGGGTCTTCTTCCTTAACAACACTGCCCCTGGGTTCCAATTGTGGTTTTATTCCCACTTCTGAATGTGAATCATCCACTGGGGTTTGCTCTTGAGACTGTCCTGGAGGACTTGGGTTTGCCCCTGTGAGGGGGCCAGATGTGGAGATGCAACTGCTTCAGTCATAGTGGCTCTGGCTGCATCAGGGACTCAGAGGAGTTGGTGGCTAGGGCAGCAGGACATATAGTGCTCTAGAAGGGTATGTCAACCAGTACTGGCCCATACGTACCAGTATTTTTGCATGTAGAAACCCCTTCCCTGAGAAAGAAGCCTGGCAAGCCACAGTTACAATGTCACATGCAGTTGGACACTAAGGGCGGCAGTGAGGAGATACCCCTCCTCCAAGGTAAGGAGCAGTGGCTGCACTTTGATGGAGCGGCTGTGAAGGGATACCCCACACCCAAGGTAAGAGAAACCCAAGTAAGATGGTATGTGTTGCAAGAGGGCATCAGAAGGCAGACACACTGAGACCATACTCACAAAAAACTAGTCAATCTAATCACACTAGGACCACAGCCTTGTCTAACTCAATGAAACTAAGCCATGCCCTGGGGGCAACCCAAGACGGGCGGGTCATGGTGGAGAGATCTGACAGAAGGTGGTCCACTGGAGAAGGGAATGGCAAACCGCTTCAGTATTCTTGCCTTGAGAACCCCATGAACAGTATCAAAAGGCAAAATGATAGGATACTGAAAGGGGAACTCCCCAGGACAGTAAGGACCCAATATGCTACTGGATATCAGTGGAGAAATAACTCCAGAAAGAATGAAGGGATGGAGCCAAAGCAAAAACAATACCCAGTTGCAGTTGTAACTGGTGACAGAAGCAAGGTCTGATGCTGTAAAGAGCAATATTGCATAGGAACCTGGAATGTCAGGTCCATGAATCAAGGCAAATTGGAAGTGGTCAAACAAGAGATGGCAAGAGTGAATGTAGACATTCTAGGAATCAGCGAACTAAAATGGACTGGAATGGGTGAATTTAATTCAGATGAGCATTATATCTACTACTGCAAGCAGGAATCCCTCAGAAGAACTGGAGTAGCCATCATGGTCAACAAAAGATTCCGAAATGCAGTACTTGGATGCAATCTCAAAAACGACAGAATGATCTCTGTTCGTTTCCAAGGCAAACCATTCAATATCACAGTAATCCAAGTCTAGACCTCAACCAGTAATGCTGAAGAAGCTGAAGATGAACGGTTCTATGAAGACCTACAAGTCCTTATGGAACTATACCCAAAAAAGATGTCCTTTTCATTGTAGGGGACTGGAATGCAAAAATAGGAAGTCAAGAAACACCTGCAGTAACAGGCAAATTTGGCCTTGGAATACGGAATGAAGCAGGGCAAAGACTAATAGAGTTTTGCCAAGAAAATGCACTGGTCATAGCAAAGACCCTTTTCCAACAGCACAAGAGAAGACTCTACACATGGACATCACCATATGGCCAACACCGAAATCAGATTGATTATATTCTTTGCAGCCAAAGATGGAGAAGCTCTATACAGTCAACAAGAACAAGACCAGGAGCTGACTGTGACTCAGATCATGAACTCCTTATTACCAAATTCAGACTGAAATTGAAGAAAGTAGGACAAACCCCTAGGCCATTCAGGTAAGATCTAAATCAAATCACTTATGATTATACAGTGAAAGTGAGAAACAGATTTATGAGCCTAGACCTGTTAGATAGAATGCCTGATGAACTATGGAATGAGGCTCATGACAATCTACAGGAGACAGGGATAAATACAATCCCCATGAACAAGAAATGCAAAAAAAGCAAAATGGCTGTCTGGGCACCCCTTACAAATAGCTGTGAAAAGAAGAGAAGCGAAAAGCAAAGGAGAAAAGGAAAGATATACGCATCTGAATGCAGAGTTCCAAAGAATAGCAGGAAGAGATAAGAAAGCCTTCCTCAGTGATCAATGCAAAGAAATAGAGGAAAACAACAGAATGGGAAAGACTAGAGATCTCTTCAAGAAAATTAGAGATACCAAGGGGACATTTCATGCAAAGATGGGCTCAATAAAGGACAGAAACGGCATGGACCTAACAGAAGCAGAAGATACTAAGAAGAGATGACAAGAATACACAGAAGAACTATACAATCAAGATCTTCATGATCCAGATAATCCCGATGATGTGATCACCGACCTAGAGCCAGACATCCTGGAATGTGAAATCAAGTGGGCCTTAGAAAGCAGCACTACGAACAAAGCTAGAGGAAGTGATGGAATTCCAGTTGAGCTATGTCAGATCCTGAAAGATGATGCTGTGAAAGTATTGCACTCAATATGCCAGCAAATTTGGAAAACTCAGCTGTGTCCACAGGACTGGAATGGTCAGTTTTCATTCGAATCCCGAAGAAAGGCAATGCCAGAGAATACTCAAAGTACTGCACAGTTACACTCACCTCACATGCTAGTAAAGTAATGCTCAAAATTCTCCAGGCCAAGTTTCAGCAATACGTGAACTGTGAACTTCCTGATATTCCAGCTGGTTTTAGAAAAGGCAGAGGAACCAGTGATCAAATTGCCAACATCTGCTGGATCATGGAAAAAGCAAGAGAGTTCCCGAAAAACCTCTATTCCTGCTTTATTGACTATGCCAAAGCCTTTGCCTGTGTGGATCACAGTAAACTGTGGAAAATTCTGAGAGAGATGGGAATACCAGACCACCCGACCTGCCTCTTGAGAAATCTCTATGCAGCTCAGTAAGCAACAGTTAGAACTGGACGTGGAACAACAGACTGGTTCCAATTAGGAAAAGGAGTACGTCAAGGCTATATATTATCACCCTGCTTATGTAACTTCTATGCAGAGTACATCATGAGAAACCCTGGACTGGAAGAAACACAAGCTGGAATCAAGATTGCCGAGAGAAATATCAGTAACCTCAGACATGCAGATGACACCGCCCTATGGCAGAAAGTGAAGAGGAACTAAAAAGCCTCCTGATGAAGGTGAAAGTGGAGAGTGAAAAAATTGGCTTCAAGCTCAGCATTCAGAAAACGAAGATCATGGCATCCGGTCCCATCACCTCATGGGAAATAGATGGGGAAACAGTGGAAACAGTGTCAGACTTTATTTTTGGGGGCTCCAAAATCACTGCAGATGGTGACTGCAGCCATGAAATTAAAAGACACTTACTCCTTGGAAGGAAAGTTATGACCAACGTAGATAGCATATTCAAAAGCAAAGACATTACTTTGCCAACAAAGGTCCGTCTAGTCAAGGCTATGGTTTTTCCTGTGGTCATGTATGGATGTGAGAGTTGGACTGTGAAGAAGGCTGAGCACCTAAGGATTGATGCTTTTGAACTGTGGTGTTGGAGAAGACTCTTGAGAGTCCCTTGGATGGCAAGGAGATCCAACCAGTCCATTCTGAAGGAATTGAGCCCTGGGATTTCTTTGGGGGGATGATGCTTAAGCTGTAACTCCAGTACTTTGGCCACCTCTTGAGAAGAGTTGACTCATTGGAAAAGACTCTGATGTTGGGAGGAATTGGGGGCAGAAGGAGAAGGGGACAACAGAGCATGAGATGGCTGGATGCCATCACTGAGTCTATGGACGTGGATCTGGGTGAATTCCGGGAGGTGGTGATGGACAGGGAGTCGTGGCGTTCTGCGATTCATGGGGTCGCGAAGAGTGGGACAGGAATGAGCGACTGAACTGAACTGATCTGAACTGAACTGAACTGAAGTGACCAGGTATCCATAGACACCAGACTTTTTTGGCCTGTAGCAGCTCCGCCCCAGCGAGCATTGGGCATGAACTTGGCATAGCTTCTTGATTTCTGGGGACCGTGGTAGCGATAACTCTGCAGGGACAAAGACCTCCTCTGCCACAGAAGTTTTGACCCTATCAGAGTCTTTTCACCAGCCTCTTGTAGCTGGTGATAAGGAGGTCTCTTTTGCCACTCTTCTTCCATAGCTCCACTCTTTCAGGCACTTAGAGGGCTCCCTTGCCTGGGGTACTTCTCTGTTGTTTGGAGCATCAGGTACATAGATGGGGCCCCTGTGTGGGGTCCTAGTCTGCAGATCAGTAAGTCAGGCACTTGATTGGCCAGCCTATCTATTGTTCAGCTGTCTATGCTGGTGTATGGGGAGAAAGAGACTATGGTGAGGGCTCCACCACCTATGATTGACCCAGTAGGATCCCTTTGCTTTCATGGGGCCTGGTGTTCCTCCACAAGCATTTCCCATCCCGATCTCCTTCCTCACATCCCATCAGTCCGTCTCTCTGCAGTCAATAGCAGCCCTTGCCCTGGGATTGCTCCACAATCCGAAAAATCCAGATCCCAACTGCTGTCCCTTCTATGGGACCTGTGTCCCTGTCTGGGGTGTGTATGACTGTGGCAAGGACTGTCTGATTCTCATTCCATTTAGGCTCCCACAGATCAACTGTTTCACTCTCAGCCTAAAATATTTCTCCTCTGATCCAGACAGTTGATCCCAGGTGGGGGGTCGGACACCAACTTATAGTTCTCCCACCCACCGAGAGCAGGTCCAGGCCTATTACCATTCCTGTTCCCCCCACCCCTAGTTCCTTCACCCTACCGAGTTTTGTGGTTCTATTTATTATTTTCCTGTGGTCAGGTACTCCTGTCAGCTCTCAGCTGGTGTTCTGCACACACTTCTGTGTCTGAAGGTGTATCCTTGATGTATCCGTGGAGTGAAATGTACTCCACTACCAGCTACAGTTCTGCCATTTTGTTCATCTCAAATTTTGGACTACTAGAAATAAGACTGTTGTGAACATTCATGTGCACATCTGTGGGTTTTTTTTTTTTTTTTTATTTCTTTTCATACTTGCTGGTATAAACCTAAGAAAGGGATTGCTGGGACATATGGTAACCCTATGTTTAACTTTTGAAGGAACTTCCAAACTGTTTTCCACCATGGTGTACTATTTTGTATTCCCATAAACAGTGCATGAATGTTCAAATATTTCCACTTCCTCATCAGACTTGTTCTTCTCTGTCTCTCATGAGAGCCATACTTTCGGTGTGCCCTGCATGCTTACTTGCCATCTATATATCATTATCTAGTGAATTTCCTGTTCAAATCTTTTGTCCATTTTTGCACTGGTGTGTTTCATATATTCTGTCTGATTCTTAAGTTTTTCTTACTTCAATGTGACTGTTATTATTTTTTATTTTAATTTTAAATTGGCCGACTATATAGGAAAGCAATTTATTAAATTTTATATATCATCTCTATATCTTGTGACATTGCTTAAATTAATTCTTAGTTTTAGGTATTCTGTTCCTGTAGATTTCATTGGATATTCTACATAGATGTCACCAACAGATAAAAACAGCTTTATTCTTCTTTTCCAAACTGGATAACTTTTCAATCATTTCCTAATATGACTTCACGGACAGAAATTCAATATAATGAGAGTGGAAATCTTTCTGTTGATTGTGATTTTAGAAGTAAAACACTCAGTGTTCTACCATAAAGTGTGATGTTAGTGATAGTTTAGTACTTTCATAAGGTTGAGGAAATCTTCTCTTTCTGCTGCTGCTAAATCGCTTCAGTCGTGTCCGACTCTGTGCGACCCCATAGATGGCAGCCCACCAGGCTTCCCTTCCCTGGTTTCCTCCAGGCAAGAACACTGGAGTGGGTTGCCATTTCCTTCTCCAATGCATGAAAGTGAAAAGTGAAAGTGAAGTCGCTCAGTCATGTCCGACTCTTAGTGACCTCATGGACTGCAGCCTACCAGGCTCCTCCATCCATGGGATTTTCTAGGCAAAAGTACTGGAGTGGGGTGCCATTGCCTTCTCCAATTCTATTTCTATTTATTCTCCTATTTCTAGTTTGCTAAAATATTTTATACAGAATGTGCTCAGTCACAGAGTTGTGTCCAGCTTTTTGCAACCCCATGAAGTGTAGGCCGAACAGGCTCCTCTGGCCTTGGGGATTCTCCAGGCCAGAATACTGGAATGGATTGTCATGCTCTCCTCCAGGGGATCTTCCCAGCCCAAGGATGGACCCAGATCTCTGAGATGCCAGGCACTTTCTTTAATAGCTGAGCTGCCAGCGAAGCCTAAGAACACTGATGTGGGTAGCCAATCCCTACTTCAGGGAATCTTCCCAACCCAGGGATATTAGATTTTATCAAATTATTTTTCAGCATTTATCTAAATGAACCTACTGTGTCATCATTTTCAGTTCTTTAGTAAGTTGTTTATCCTGATGGATTTTCAAATGTTTAATGAATGCTACACTCTTAAGGGGACAAAAACCAATGGAGTCTGCTATGTCATACATTGTATGTATTGGTGTAGGCTGCCACAGATCAGCTGTTTCATTCTCAGCCTTAAATGTTTCTCCTCTGATCCACACAATTACTCCAATGCGGGGAGTGGAAACCTACTTCAGTTCTCCCACCCACCAAGGGCAGGTCCAGACCTATTAACACTCCTGTTTTTCCCCCTAGTTCCTTCATCCTACCACGTTTTGTGGTTCTATACATTCTTTTCCACTGGTCAGGTACTCCTGTCAGCTCTCAGCTGGTGTTCTGCAAGCATTTCTGTGTCTGAAGATGTATTCCTGATGTGTCCAAGGAGAGAGGTGTATTCCTCCTGCAACTACCACTCTGCCATCTTGTTCATCTCAACTTTTTGACTATTAGAAATAAGACTGCTATGAACATTCATGTGCACGTCTTTGGGGAAACATTTTTTTTTTTTTTACACATAGTGAGGTGACCATGATTCCAAGACTTGAAGCAAGACAAATCCAAGTGGAGAAAGGGCAAGTGTATTCAGTGCAGTCTCACAGCCTGAAGACAGCAGTGTCTGAATGGAAGCTAGAACAAAGGAGATGGGATGGAAAAAGCTTCTGGGAGGTGGCCCAGAATTAAATGGTCTTGAAAGTGCTTTAAGACCACCTCTCAAAGAGTCAGACATGACTGAGAGACTGAACTGAACTGTAGGAGGAAAGTGGGATGATTCTCATTTCCACAGACACTTCAATACAGCCTAATTATCATGGAGGTACTTTAGGCAAGATATTACAATCTAGATGATGGTGAAATGTGGGAGAGAACAGAATCAAAGCCTCGATACTGTGGCTGTGGGTCAAGGTTTGGAGGAGACACATGCTCCCTGCCTTGTGACACAACAGAGTTGACTTAGAGAGATGAGGATGACAGGTGAGTTTGGAGGGCTCCTAAGGGCCATTAAAAATGATGCATTTCCCCCCCATCAAATCATCTGGGTTGCCCCCCATTCTGCCCTAGAACTATCAGGGTTGCGCTTTGTGATGTCAATTCTCAGCCAGGGCCACCATTGGCTGGGGAAGTGAGTTGCTGATCTCTTAAAGCGTAATGCTGTGGACCCTAGGGAGTGGTATATAGAGGTGTGCTCAGGGGCTCTGGAGCAGACCACTGGGAGTCTTCAAAATGACTAAAGAGACTCAGAAGCCACAAGGCTCTAGAGCACTTATGGCACAGCCGACTTCAGGTAACCAGGAGGAAAAGATGAAGACTTCCTGTCAACTGAGGCCCACAAAAGTGTCAAGGTGAGTTGAACCCATCCAAGCTCCTCTTGCCCATTGACACCGCCCCATGAGACCCCCCTGCCCTCTACTGGCCTGGCACATAGCTCTCCTCTGGTCACACTTTTCCTGAAACTATCGTTCCTATTCATCTTCACCCTCTTCCCCAAACAAGTGGCATTCTGTGCTCCCTCTCTTGTTCTCTCCAGGTGTCCAGGGTAACCATGAGGGTGAATAAGTCATCTGGTCCTGAGCTTCGTTTTTGTTCGATGGAAGATTTTTGATTACAGTTTTGCTTTCCATGCTTGTGATGGGTATGTTGGGATTATCTATTTCTTCCTGGTTCAGTTTTCGATTGTTACACTTTTCTAGGAATTTGTTCATTTCTTCCAAGTTGTCCATTTTATTGTCCTATAGCTGCTGATAGTAATCTTTTATGATCCTTTGTACTTCTGTGTTGTCTGCTGTGTTTTATCCATTTTCCTTTCTAATTTTGTTGATTTGATTATCCCCCCTTTCTTTCTTGATGAGTTTTGCTAATGGTTTGCCTATTTTATTTATCTTCTCAAAGAACCAGCGTTTATTTTTGCTGAATTTTGCTATAGGTTCCTTTGCTTTTTTTCATGTGTTTCAGCTCAAATTTTTTTTTTAATTTTATTTTATTTTTAAACTTTACAAATTGTATTAGTTTTGCCAAATATCAAAATGAATCCGCCTCAGGTATACATGTGTTCCCCATCCTGAACCCTCCTCCCTCCTCCCTCCCCATACCATCCCTCTGGGTTGTCCCAGTGCACCAGACCCAAGCATCCAGTATCATGCACCAAACCTGGACTAGCAACTCGTTTCATGCATGATATTGTACATGTTTCAATGCCATTCTCCCAAATCTTCCCACCCTCTCTCTCTCAAACAGATTCCATAAGACTGTTCTATACATCTGTCTCTTTTGCCGTCTCGTACACAGGGTTATTGTTAACATCTTACTAAATTCCATATATATGCTTTAGTATACCGTATTGGTGTTTTTCTTTCTGGCTTACTTCAGTCTGTATAATAGGCTCCAGTTTCATCCACCTCATTAAAACTGATTCAAATTTATTCTTTTTAATGGCTGAGTAATACTCCATTGTGTATAGGTACCACAGCTTTCTTATCCATTCATCTGTTGATGGACATCTAGGTTGCTTCCATGTCCTGTCTATTATGAACAGTGCTGCGATGAACATTGGGGTACATGTGTCTCTTTCAATTCTGTTTTCCTCAGTGTGTATGGTGAGCAGTGGGATTGCTGGATCATAAGACAGTTCTATTTCCAGTTGTTTAAGGAATCTCCAGACTGTTCTCCATTGTGGCTGTACTAGTTTGCATTCCCACCAACCGTATAAGAGGGTTCCCTTTTCTCCACACCCTCTCCAGCATTTATTGTTTGTAAACTTTTGGATCACAGCCATTGTGAGTCGTGTGAAATGGCACCTCATAGTGATTTTGATTTGCATTTTTCTGATAATGAGTGATGTTGAGCATCTTTTCATGTGTTTGTTAGCCATCTGTATGTCTTCTTTGGAGAAATGTCTATTTAGTTCTTTGGCCCATTTTTTTGATTGGGTCATTTATTTTTCTGGAATTGAGCTGTAAGAGTTGCTTGTATATTTTTGAAATTACTTGTTTGTCAGTTGCTTCATTTGCTATTATTTTCTCCCATTCTGAAGGTTGTCTTTTCACCTTGTTAATAGTTTCCTTTGATGTGCAGAAGCTTTTAAGTTAAATTAGGTCCCATATGTTTATTTTTGCTTTTATTTCCAATATTCTGGGAGGTGGGTCATAGAAGATCCTGCTGTGATGTATGGCAGAGAGTGTTTTGCCTATGTTCTCCTCTAGGAGTTTTATAGTTTCTGGTGTTACATTTAGATCTTTAATCCATTTTGAGTTTATTTTTGTGCATGGTGTTAGAAAGTGTTCTAGTTTCATTCTTTTACAAGTGCTTGACCAGATTTCCCAGCACCATTTGTTAAACAGATTTTCCTTAATCCGTTGTATATTCTTGCCTCCTTTGTCAAAGATAAGGTGTCCATATGTGTGTGGAATTCTCTCTGGGCTTTCTATTTTGTTCCATTGATCTATATTTCTGTTTTTGTGCCAGTACCATACTGTCTTGATAACTGTTTCTTTGTAGTAGAGCCTGAAGTCAGGTAGGTTGATTCCTCCAGTTCCATTCTTCTTTCACAAGATAGCTTTGGCTATTCGAGGTTTTTTGTATTTCCATACAAATTGTGAAATTATTTGTTCTAGCTCTGTGAAGAATACCGTTGGTAGCTTGATAGGGGTTGCATTGAATCTATAAATTGCTTTGGATAGTTGTAGAGGAAGGTAAACTTCCAAACTCATTCTATGAGGCCACCATCACCCTAATACCAAAACCTGACAAAGATTCCCAAAATAAGAAAACCACAGGCCAATATCACTGATGAACTTAGATGCAAAAATCCTTAACAAAAGTCTAGCAATTAGAGTCCAACAGCACATTAAAAAGGTTATACACCACGACCAAGTGGGCTTTATCTCAGGGATGCAAGGATTCTTCAATATCCACAAATCAATCAATGTAATACACCACATTAACAAATTGAAAAATAAAAACCATATGATTATCTCAAAAGATGCAGAGAAAGCCTTTGACAAAATTCAACATCCATTTATGATAAAACCTCTCCAGAAAGCAGGAATAGTCGGAACATACCTCAACATATTAAAAGCTATATATGACAAACCCACAGCAAACATTATCCTTAATGGTGAAAAAGTGAAAGCATTTCCTCTAAAGTCAGGAAAAAGACAAGGGTGCCCACTTTCACCGTTACTATTCAACATAGTTTTGGAAGTTTGGCCACAGCAATCAGACCAGAAAAAGAAATAAAAGGAATCCAATTTGGAAAAAAAGTAAAACTCTTCACTATTTGCAGATGACATGATCCTCTATATAGGAAACCCTAAAGACTCCACCAGAAAATTACTAGAACTAATCAATAATTATAGTAAAGTTGCAGGATATAAAATCAACACACAGAAATCCCTTGCATTCCTATACACTAATAATGACAAAACAGAAAGAGAAATTAAGGAAACAATTCCATTCACCATTGCAACAGAAAGAATAAAATACTTAGGAATATATCTACCTAGAGAATCTAAAGACCTATACATAGAAAACTATAAAACACTAGTGAAAGAAATCAAAGAGGACACTAATAGATGGAGAAATATACCATGTTCATGGATTGGAAGAATCAATATAGTGAAAATGAGTATACTACCTAATTGTTATTATTACTTTTTCCTTCTTCTAACCCTGGGATTCTTCACTTCTTCTTTTTCTAGTTGCTTTAGGTGTAAAGTTAGGTCATTTATTTGAGGTTTCTCTTGTTTCTTGAGGTAAGCTTGTATTTCTATGAACCTTCCCCTTCAGATCAGATCAGTCGCTCAGTCATGTGCAACTCTTTGCGACCCTATGAATCACAGCACGCCAGGCCTTCCTGTCCATCACCGAAACCTGGAGTCACTGAGACTCATGCCCATGGAGTCAATGATGCCATCCAGCCATCTGATCCTATGTCTTCCCCTTCTCTTCCTGCCCCCAATCCCTCCCAGCATCAGAGACTTTTCCAATGAATCAAGTCTTCGCATGAGGTAGCCAAATTACTTGAGCTTCAGCTTTAGCATCATTCCTTCCAAAGGAATCCCAGGGCTGATCTCTTTCAGAATGGACTGGTTGGTTTTCCTTGCAGTCCAAGGGACTCTCAAGAGTCTTCTCCAACACCACTGTTCAGAAGCATCAATTCTTTGGCACTCAGGCTTCTTCACAGTCCAACTCTCACATCCATACCTGACCACAGGAAAAACCATAGCCTTGACTAGACGAACCTTTTTTGGTAAAGGAATGTCTCTGCTTTTGAATCTGCTCTCTAGGTTGGTCATAACTTTACTTTTAAGGAGTAAGTGTCTTTTAATTTGATGGCTGCAGTCACCTTCTGCAGTGATTTTGGAGCCCCCCCAAAATAAAGTCTGACATTGTTTCCACTGTTTACCCATCTATTTCCCATGAAGTGGTGGGACTGGAGGTCATGATCTTCATTTTCTGAATGTTGAGCTTTAAGCCAACTTTTTCACTCTTCACTTTCACTTTCATCAAGAGGATTTTGAGTTCCTCTTCACTTTCTGCCATAAGGGTCGTATAATCTGCATATCTGAAGTTATTGATATTTCTCCCAGCAATCTTGATTCCAGCTTGTATTTCTTCCAGTCCAGCGTTTCTCATGATGTACTCTGCATAGAAGTTAAATAAACAGGGTGACAATATACAGCCTTGATGTACTCCTTTTCCTATTTGGAACCAGTCTGTTGTTCCATGTCCAGATCTAACTGTTGCTTTCTAACCTGCATACAAATTTCTCAAGAGGCAGATCAGGTGGTCGGGTAGTCCCATCTCTCTCAGAATTTTCCACTGTTTATTGTGATCCACACAGACAAAGGCTTTGGCATAGTCAATAAAGCAGAAATAGAGGTTTTTCTGAAATTCTCTTGCTTTTTCCATGATCCAGCAGATGCTGGCAGTTTGGTCTCTGTTTCCTCTGCCTTTTCTAAAACCAGCTTGAACATCAGGAGGTTCATGGTTTCCATATTACTGAAGCCTGGCTTGGAAAATTTTGAGCATTACTGTACTAGCGTGAGATGAGTGCAATTTTTTGGTAGTTTGAGCATTCTTTGGCATTGTCTTTCTTTGAGATTGGAATGAAAACTCAGCTTTTCCAGTCCTGTGGCCACTGCTGAGTTTTCCAAATTTGCTGGCATATTGAGTGCACCACTTTCACAGCATCATCTTTCAGAATTTGCAATAGCTTAACTGGAATTCCATCACCTCCACTCTCTTTGTTCGTAGTGATGCTTTCTAAGGCCCACTTGACTTCACATTCCAGGATGTCTGGCTCTAGGTCAGTGATCACACCATCGTGATTATCTGGGTCGTGAAGATCTTTTTTGTACAGTTCTTCTGTGTATTCTTGTCATTTCTTCTTAATATCTTCAGCTTCTCTTATGTCCATACCATTTCTGTCCTTTATTGAACCCATCTTTGCATGAAATGTTCCTTTGGTATCTCTGATTTTCTTGAAGAAATCCCTAGTCTTTCCCATTCTGTTATTTTCCTCTATTTCTTTGCATTGATCGCTGAAGAAGGCTTTCTTTTCTCTTCTTGCTATTCTTTGGAACTCTGCATTCAGATGTTTATATCTTTCCTTTTCTCCTTTGTTTTTCGCTTCTCTTCTTTTCACAGCTATTTGTATGGGTTGTATTTTCATTTTCATTTGTTTCTATGCATATTTGCATTTCATTTCTGATTTCTTCTGTTATATGTCGGTCATTCAGAAGCATGTTGTTTACCCTCCATATGTTTCCATTTGTCATGGTTTCTTTCCCCCTGTAGTTGACATCTAATCTTACTGCTTTGTGATCAGAAGAGATGCTTGAAATGATTTTGATTTTTGTTTTCAGTTTACCAAGGCTAGATTTATGGCCCAGTATATGATCTATCCTGGAGAATGTTCCATGTGCACTTGAGGAAAAGGTGAAATTCTTTGCTTTGGCGTGAAGTGTTCTTTTGAAATCAATTAGGTCTAACTGATCCATTGTATCACTTAAAGTTTGTGTTTCCTTGCTAATTTTCTGTTTGGTTGATCTATCCATAGGTGTGTGTAGGGTCTTAAGGTCTCCCACTATTATTGTGTTATTTTTCATTTCCCGTTTCTTACTTGTTAGCATGTGCCTTACATATTGAGTGCTCCTATCTTGGGTGCATATATATTTATAATTTTTATATCTTCTCCTTGGGTTGATCATTTGACCATTATATAGTGGCCTTTTTTGTCTCTTTTCACACCCTTTATTTCAAAGTCTATTTTATCTGATATGAGTATTGCTACTTCTAATTTCTGTTGCTCACATTTTGCATGAAATACCTTTTCCCAGCCCTTCACTTTCACTCTGTATGTGCTCCTTGGTTTCAGGTGGGTCTCTTTTACACAGCATACATAGAAGTCTGGTTTTGTAACCTATTTATAATACTTTCTTTGTCACCTATCTATCCATTTGTCCATCCTTCTATCCAATCAACAATCAATCTTTTTCCTTGGTGCGTTTCAGTATGTGTCTCCTTAAGTATCTCAGCAAGCCTGCCGTTAAGTAGTCAGCCGTGTTTGTGTATAGCAATTTTCTTTGGATATTAACTCTACACACAATGAAATATAGCAATCTTTTCTTTCCTCAGTCATGCTATTTTTTAACTGAAGTATAGTTCATTTATAATTTTGTGTTAATTTCTGCTTTACAGCGAAATGATTCAGTTATAGATATATATGTATATGTTGTGTGTGGATATATATATATATATATATATATATATATATATATATATACACATACACACATTCTTTTATTTAATCTCTCTTTTTTTTGGCTACACTGTCCTACAAGTGGAATTAGTTCCCTGACCAGGGTTTGAACTTGCCTCCCCTGCAGTGGAAATCTGCAGTCTTAACCTCTGGACTGCCAGGGAAGTCCCTGATGCTGAGAAAGATTGAAAGCAGGAGGAGAAGCAGAAAACAGAGGATGAGATCATTGGTTAACATCACCCACTCGGTGGATCTGGGTTTAAGCAGGCTCAGGTAGTAGGTAATTGTACAGGGAAGCGTGGCATGCCACAGTTCATGGAGTCGCAAAGAGTTGGACATGACTGGGCCACTGAAGTGAAGTGACAGATACATATAAAATCCTTATACAGACTCAAAATGGACATATATACCAAGAGTGCTTTATAAACACCTTTTAATAATATATTTTAGAAAATAACCATAGATGAATAGCTCTATGTATGGTTAAAATGATACAGGAATATGTAAAGTTACAACAATAAGGCCATTTGAGTCAACATGCATGGTCTGAGAGTTGATCATACAAAATGAAGTGAGGCACACAGGGAAACATATATACCAAATAATATCATAATATCCAAATGTGGAATCTAAGATATGACACAAATGAACATATGTGTGAATCAGAAAGACACTCATAGACAGAAAGAATAGACCTACAGCTTCAATGCAGAGAGAATTGGGGGATAATTGGATACTGAATGTAGTCCTCTGTGCTCTAGAGTAGGAACTTGTCTATCCATTCCATATAATTTGTTTTATATCTCTTAACCCCAGTCTCTTACTCCATTTCTCCCCCAATTCTCTCTGACTTGAAGCTGTAGGTCTATTCTCTCTATGTGTGTCTTTCTGATTCACACATATGTTCATTTGTGTCATATCTTAGATTCCACTTTTGGATATTATGATATTATTTGGTATACATGTTTCCCTGTGTGCCTCACTTCATTTAGTATGATCAACTCTCAGACCATGCATGTTGACTCAAATGGCCTTATTGTTGTAACTGTACATATTCCTGTATCATTTTAACCATACATAGAGCTATTCATCTATGGTTATTTTCTAAAATATATTATTAAAAGGTGTTTATAAAGCACTCTTGGTATAGTATGTCCATTTTGAGTCTGTATAAGGATTTTATATGTATCTATCACTTCACTTCAGTTGCCCAGTCATGTCCACCTCTTTGCGACTCCATGAACTGTGGCATGCCACGCTTCCCTGTACAATTACCTACTACCTGAGCCTGCTTAAACCCAGATCCACCGAGTGGGCGATGTTAACCAATGATCTCATCCTCTGTTTTCTGCTTCTCCTCCTGCTTTCAATCTTTCTCAGTATCAGAGGCCTTTCCAATGAGTCAGTTCTTCACATAAGGTAGCCAAAGAATTGACGTTTCAGCATCAGTCCTTCCAGTGAATATCCAAGAGTAATACCCTTAAGGATTGACTGGATTGATTTCCTTGCAATCCAAGAGACTCTCCAGAGTATATGTGGGTATGAACAAATATTTATTGTGCGTATGTTACATCTTTTGGAGACATAGAATAATACTTATGAATGTAATTCATAAATGTTGATGTATTCTCTCATATGTATATGTGGGTATGAATAAAAGTTTACGATGCTCTTGATGAAGGTGACAGAGGTGAGGGAAAAAGTTGGCTTAAAACTCAACATTCAGAAAGCGAAGATCATGGCATTTGGTCCCATCACTTCATGGGAAATAGATGGGGAGACAGTGGAAACAGCGTCAGACTTTATTTTTTAGGGCTCCAAAATCACTGCAGATGATGACTGCAGCCATGAAATTAAAAGACGCTTACTCCTTGGAAGAAAAGTTATGACCAAACCTAGATAGCATAGTGAAAAGCAGAAACATTACTTTGCCACCAAAGGTCCATCTAGTCAAGGCTATGGTTTTTCCAGTGGTCAAGTGGATGTGAGATTTGGACTGTGAAGAAAGCTGAGTGCCGAAGAATTGGTGCTTTTGAACTGTGGTGTTGGAGAAGACTCTTGAGAGTCCCTTGGACTGCAAGGAGATCCAACCAGTCCATTCTGAAGGAGATGAGCCCTGGGATTTCTTTGGAAGAAATGATGCTAAAACTGAAACTCCAGTCCTTTGGCCACCTCATGCGAAGAGTTGACTCATTGGAAAAGACTCTGATGCTGGGAGGGATTGGGGACAGGAGAAGAAGGGAACGATAGAGGATGAGATGGCTGGATGGCATCACTGACTCAATGGGTCTGAGCGAACTCCAGGAGTTGGTGATGCACAGGGAGGCCTGGCGTGCTGCAATTCATGGGTTCAAAAAAGCCCGACACCACTGATCCACTGAACTGAACTGAACGGATGCATATGATGCCCTCTCAAGCAGAAATAGAAAAATGATAACAAATGAAAATATAAAATCCGAATGTATTCACTCATATGTATAAATGTGTATGAAGAAATATTTATTGTGGTTATACTGCCATCTCATGGAGAAATAGAAGAATGCTTATGAATGAAATTTTTAAAATCCAGATGCATTCTTCACATATTGAAAAAGATGCTGTATAACTTTATTAAAAAATTAATAAATGCTCTTAATAGAAAATGTAAATTTGCTCGAAAAAAAAAAAAAGAAAAAATCGCCCATGATTTCATTTAACACTGGCTCAGAATTCTGAGTTCCTGAGCTGGAGAGATAAAATATCAGGGAGTGTTAGTTCTTTCACTATAAAATACTTTCTGTTATTTGAATTTTAACATATAACTTGGTTCTGATATGTGGTTCTTGCTTTGTTTACTTATACTGAAGATTTTCCTTTTACAAATACTGAGTAATTTGACCGCATCTTTAGAGACTGCTTGCTTTATACGCTTTTTATTCCTTTTTGTTTTCTTTTTTCCGTTTTTGCTATAAATAAAAAATGTTGCATGTCGCGCCTCCAGGAAATAATGCTGTAATGAACATTAGTGTGCATCAATCTTTTGGTTTTAAGGTTTTTTTCCAGAAAAAAATGCCCAGGAGTAGGTCATAAGGTGACTATATTTTTTAGTTTTTAAAGGAGCTGCCATAGTCTTCATCATAGTGGCCGTACCAATTTCCATGCCCACTAACAGTGCAAGATTGTTCCCTTTTTTCCCGCATTCTCCCCAGGAATTATTGCTTGTAGAATTTTTGTTGCTATCTATTCGGACTGGGTGAAGGAATACCACATTGTAGTTTTGATTTTTATTTCTCTAATGAATAGTGATGATGAACCATGGATGGAGGTTCATGACACTGTACAGGAGACAGGAACCAAGACCATCCCCAAGAAAAAGAAATGCACAAAAGCAAAATGGCTGTCTGAGGAGGCCTTACAAATAGTTGTGAAAATAAGAGAAGCCAAAAGCTAGGAGAAAAGGAAAGATATATCCATTTGAATGCAGATTTCCAAAGAATAGCAAGTAGAGATAAGAAAGCCTTGCTCAGTGATCAGTGCAAAGAAATAGAAGGAAATAAAGAATGAAAAAGACTAGAGATCTCTTCAAGAAAATTAGAGATACCAAGGGAACACTTCATGCAAAGATGGGCTCAATAAATGACAGAAATGATATGGACCTAACAGAAGCAGAAGACATTAAGAGGAGAACTGTCCCAAAAATATCTTCAAGACCCATTTAATCACAATGGTCTGATCACTCACCTAGAGACAGACATCCTGGAATGTGAAGTCCAGTGGTCCTTCAGAAGCAACGCTATGAACAAAGCTAGTGGAGGTGATGGAATTCCAGTTGAGCTATTTCAAATTATCAAAGATGCTGCTGTGAAAGTTCTGCACTCAATATGCCAGTAAATCTGGAAAACTCATAAGTGGCCACAGGACTAGAAAACATTAGCTTTCCTTCCAATCCCAAAGAAAGGCAATGTCAAAGAATGCTCAAACTACAGAACAATTACACTCATCTTACACACTAGTAAAGTAATGCTCAAAATTCTCCAAGCCAGGCTTCAGCTATACGTGAACCGTGAACTTCCAGATGTTCAAGGCGGTTTTAGCAAAGGCAGAGGAACAAGAGATCAAATTGCCAACATCTGTCAGATCATGGAAAGCAAGAGAATTCCAGAAAAACACCTATTTATTCTTTATTGACTATGCCAAAGCCTTTGAGTGTGTGAATAACAATAAACTGTAGGAAATTCTCAAAGAGATGGAAATACCAGACTACCTGATCTGCCTCTTGACAAATCTGTATGCAGGTCAGGAAGCAAGAGTTAAAACTGGACATGGAACAGCAAACTGGTTCCAAAGCGGGAAAGGAGTACATCAAGGCTGTATATTCTTGCCGTGCTTATTTAACTCATATGCAGACTACAACATGAGAAACCCTGCACTGGAGGAAGCACAAGCCGGAATCAAGTTTGCTGGGAGAAATATCAATAAACTCAGATACGCAGGTGACACCACCATTTCTGCAGGCAGAAAGTGAAGAAGAACTAAAGAGCTTCTTGACAAAAGGGAAAGAGGAGAGAGAAAAAGTTGGCTTAAAGCTCAACATTCAGAAAATGAAGATCATGGTGTCATCACTTTATGGCAAATAGATGGGGAAATGGCAGAAACAGTGGCTGACTTTATTTTGGGGGGCTTGAAAATCACTGCAGGTGATGACTGCAACCATGAAGTTAAAAGACATTACTCCTTGAAAGGAAAGTTATGATCAACCTAGGCAACTTATTAAAAAGCAGAGACATTACTTTGCCAATGAAGGTCCATCTACTCAAGGCTATGTGTTTTCTAGTAGTCCTGTATGGATGTGAGAATTGGACTGTAAAGAAAGCTGAGCACTAAAGAAGTGATGATTTTGAACTGTGGTGTTGGAGAAGACTCTTGAGAGTCCCGTGGGCTCCAGGGAGATCCAATCAGTCCATCTTAAAGGAGATCAGTCCTGGTGTTCATTGGAAGGACTGATGTTTAAGCTGAAACTCCAATATTTTGGCCACCTGATGTGAAGAGCTGACTCATTTGAAAAGACCCTGATGATGGGAAAGATGGAGGGCAGACAGAGAAGGGGACGACAGTGGATGAGATGGTTGGATATCTTCACTGCCTCAATGAACATAAGTTGGAGGACTCCTGGAGTTGGTGATGGACAGCGAGGCCTGGCATGCTGAAGTCCATGGGGTCGCAAAGAGTCGGACCCGACTGAGTGACTAACCTGAACTTAGCCTCTTTACAAGGGTTTTTTCATCATCTGTATAACTTCTTTTGGGAAATGTTTATTTAGATCTGCCTGTTTTTTTACTGAGGTGTTTTTGTGTGTGTGTGTGTGTGTGTGTTTGATACTGGGCTACATAGCCGTTTGTATGTTTTGGAAAATAATGCCTTGATAAATAATGGGAACTATCTGTGTAGCACAAGAAACTGTCCTCCATGCTCTGTGATGACCTAAATTTAGAAGAAAATTAAATGAAAGATGTTATGTTTATACACTTGTACACCTAGTGTGATTTGTGTACAGAAGAATGTAACACAACATTGTTAAGCAACTACATGTGTACATGTGTACATACTCTAGGCTCCATTTAAAGGAAGTTCTAAAAGAAGCAGAAGTAATCTACAATAACAGAACTGAGAACAGGGGTTGCATGGGGAAGGACAGTGTGGGGAAGTGTACCAAAGAAATTATCTAGGAAGATGTGGAAAAAAAATTTTTTTTCAGTGAGCATTAGGTATATAATCTAGGTGAAATTGCAGAAATATTTCTGAAATGGAAATTCCAAACAGGGTCTTGCCAAGTGGCTCTATGTATTTATAAATTTACTAGATAATGTCATATTGTCCTTCAGAAAGTTGCATCATATTATGCACTCACAACACTGCTGAAACAGTCCTTTTCCAATTTGTCATCCTTCATTTGGAGGAACAATTTGGTATATTTCAACTTTGTCATTGAACTTTGGCAATTTTCATGGTGAGAAATCATATTCCATTATTATTTTTGTTTGCATTTATTTTAATACCAAGTAGGTTTGATATTTTTTCCTGATTTTTGGTAATTTTCCTTTTTTTTCTGGGTAATTTTTTTTTTTTTTTTTTTGTATTCTTGTTTACTTCACAATTCTCTTCTATTGGGTTTTTCATCTTTTCTTATTTTAACTTTGGACTCTGCATAAATGAGGTAAATGGGTCATTTGTCAGTTGTCTTCCAAATATTTCTCAATTGTCATTTTATAATTCCTTATTTATTTTCTATTCAGTCATGCAGGAGTTTTCCTACAAAAAACATTATGTAAATTTTCCCTTTTAAACTTCTGGACAAAGAACATGTAAAGTAAGAAATTTTAAAGGTGGCCCAAAATTCTAGGAAGATAGAGGGTGTGGTTAAAAGAATCGGGAGAGGTCAACTCTCTCTGACTTGCTCCCCATACTCCCCTAGAGGTGTCAGGATGAGGCTTTGTGATGTCAAGGCTCACCAGGGCCACCGTTGGCTGTGGAAGTGGCTTGCTGACCTCATAAAGTGTAAGGGTGTGGCCACCTGGGGAAGGATATATATAGGGGTGTTCAGGGGCTCTGAAGTAGACGACTGCAAGTCTTCAAAATTACTAAGGTAACTGGGAAGGCTCTAGAGTGCTGGAGTTTCAGCTTTAGCCTCATTCTTGGACAGCTGACTCTAGATACCCAGGAGGAAAGGATGAAGATCTCCCATCAACTGAGGTCCAAAGGATGTGTCAAGGTAAGCTGAACCCACCTAAGCTCCTCATGTCTTTCTCTGACTTATTTAGTATGATCATCTCTAGATCCACCCATGTTGGAAAGAATAACATTATTTCATTCTTTCTTATGGAAAATATTCCATTGTATACATAATATATCTGTCTTTATCCACTCACATATTTAAGTGCCTTAAGGTCGTTTGCATGTCTTTGCTACTGTACATTGTGCTACTATAAACACTGTTGTGCATATCACTTTTCTGATGGGAGTTTTCATCTTAATGGATATATGCCCAGTAGTGTTATTGTTGGATCATATACTAACTGTATTTTTAGAGTATTAAAAAACTCTATACGAGGGAAGGAGATAATGGGCAGGTGGTTCAAAAGGAAGGAATATATGTATACATATGGCTGATTCATGTTGAGGTTTGAAAGAAAGCAACAAAATTCTGAAAAGCAATTACCGTTAGGAAAAAAAAAATAATTATAAAAGAACTGCTTACTCTTTTCAATAGTGGCTGCATCAGTTTCTTAATTTTCATGTATAGTAGTGGTAGTGAAAGTCACTCAGTCATGTCTGACTCTTTGCGACCACATGGATTATATAGCCCATGGCCAGAATACTGTAGTGGGTAGCCTTTTCCTTCTCCAGGAGATCTTCCCCACGCAGGGGTCGAAACCAGGTCTCCTGCATTGCAGGTGGATTCTTTACCAGCTGAGCCACAAGGGAAGCCTGATTTTTCATGTATGCTGCTGCTGCTGCTAAACCACTTCGTTGTGTCTGACTCTGTGAGGCCCCGTAGACGGCAGCCCACCAGGCTCCCCCATCCCTGGGATTCTCCAGGCAAGAACACTGGAGTGGGTTCCCATTTCCTCTCCAATGTATGAAAGTAGAAAATGAAAAGGAAGCCGCTAAGTCCTGTCTGACTTTTCGCAACTCCATGCCCTGCAGCCTACCAGGCTCCTCCATCCATGGGATTTTCCAGGCAAGAGTACCGGAGTGTGGTGCCATTATAGGATGTTGTTGATCTCCCTGCAGTACATGGCTGAGTTACATGTTTTTTTCAAAATCTGTTTTGTTTAGTTTTGTTTTAATACATAGTCTTAGGAGTGGAGCTGCCAGGTCATATGCTCAGTCTCTTGTATTCTTGAAAAGGCAAATTTTAGCAATCAGAATCCAACAACACATTAAAAAGATCATACACCACGACCAAGTAGGCTTTATCCCCGGGATGCAAGGATTCTTCAGTATCCACAAATCAATCAATGTAATACACCACATTAACGAATTGAAAAATAAAAACCATATGATTATCTCAAAAGATGCAGAGAAAGCCTTTGACAAAATTCAACATCCATTTATGATAAAAACTCTCCAGAAAGCAGAAATAGAAGGAACATACCTCAACATAATAAAAGCTATATGAGACAAACCCTTCAGCAAACATTATCCTCAATGGTGAAAAAATGAAAGCATTTCCTCTAAAGTCAGGAACAAGACAAGGGTACCCACTTTCACCATTACTATTCAACATAGTTTTGGAAGTTTTGGCCACAGCAATCAGAGCACAACAAGAAATAAAAGGAATCCAAATTAAAAAGAAGAAGTAAAACTCTCACTATTTGCAGATGACATGATCCTCTACATAGAAAACCCTAAAGACTCCACCAGAAAATTACTAGAACTAATCAATGATTACAGTAAAGTTGCAGGATATAAAATCAACACATAGAAATCCCTTGTATTCCTATACACTAATAATGAGAAAACATAAAGAGAAAATAAGGAAACAATTACATTCACCTTTGCAACAGAAAGAATAAAATACTTAGGAATATATCTACCTAAAGAAACTAAAGACCTATAATAGAAAAGTATAAAACACTGGTGAAAGAAATCAAAGAGGACACTAATAGATGGGGGAATATACCATTGTTCATGGATTGGAAGAATCAATATAGTAAAAATGAGTACACTACCCAAAGCAATTTATAGATTCAATGCAATCCCTATCAAGCTACCAATGGTATTCTTCACAGAGCTAGAACAAATAATTTCACAATTTGTATGGAAATGCAAAAAAAAAAAAAAAAAACCTCGAATAGCCAAAGCTATCTTGAGAAAGAAGAATGGAACTGGAAGAATAAACCTGCCTGACTTCAGGCTCTACTACAAAGCCACATTCATCAAGACTGTATGGTACTGACACAAAGACAGAAATATAAATCAATGGAACAAAATAGAAATCCCAGAGATAAATCCACACACATATGGACGCCTTATCTTTGACAAAGGAGGCAAGAATATACAATGGATTAAGGAGAAACTCTTTAACAAGTGCTGCTGGGAAAACTGGTCAACCACTTGTAAAAGAATGAAACTAGAACACTTTCTAACACCATACACAAAAATAAACTCAAAATGGATTAAAGATCTAAATGTAACACCAGAAACTACAAAACTCCTAGAGGAGAACATAGGCAAAACACTCTCCGACATACATCACAGCAGGATCCTCTATGACCCACTCCCCAGAATATTGGAAATAAAAGCAAAAATAAACAAATGGGACCTAATTAAACTCTAAAGCTTCTGCACAACAAAGGAAACTATAAGCAAGGTGAAAAGACAGCCTTCAGAATGGAGAAAATAATAGCATATGAAGCAACTGACAAACAACTAATCTCAATAATATACAAGCAACTCCTACAGCTCAATTCCAGAAAAATAAATGGCCCGATCAAAAAATGGGCCAAATAACTATATAGACATTTCTCCAAAGAAGACATACAGATGGCTAACAAACACATGAAAAGATGCTCAACATCACTCATTATCAGAGAAATGCAAATCAAAACCACTATGAGGTACCATTTCACACCAGTCAGAATGGCTGCGATCCAAACACCTACAAGGAATAAATGCTAGAGAGGGTGTGGAGAAAAGGAAACCCTCTTATACTGTTGGTGGGAATGCAAACTAGTACAGCCAGTATGGAGAACAGTGTGGAGATTCCTTAAACAACTGGAAATAGAACTGTCTTATGATCCAGCAATCCCACTGCTGAGCATACACACTGAGGAAACCAGAAGGGAAAGAGACATATGTACCCCAATGTTCATAGCAGCACTGTTTATAATAGCCAGGACATGGAAGTAACCTAGATGTCCATCAGCAGATGAATGGATAAGAAAGCAGTGGTACATATACACAATGGAGTATTACTCAGCCATTAAAAAGAATACATTTGCACCAGTTCTAATGAGGTGGATGAAACTGGAGCCTATTATACAGAGTCAAGTAAGCCAGAAAGAAAAACACCAATACAGTTTACTAATGCATATATATGGAATTTAGAAAGATGGTAGCAGTAACCCTGCATACGATACAGCAAAAGAGACACAGATGTATAGAACCGTCTTTTGGACTCTGTGGGAGAGGGAGTGGGTGGGATGATTTGCGAGAATGCATTGAAACATGTATAATATCATATATGAAACAAGTCGCCAGTCCAGGTTCAATGCACGATACTGGATGCTTGGGGCTGGTGCACTGGGACGACCCAGAGGGACGGTATGGGGAGGGAGGAAGGAGGAGGGTTCAGGATGGGGAATGCGGGTATACCTGTGGCGGATTCTTTCAATATTTGGCAAAACTAATACAGTATTGTAAAGTTTAAAAAGAAAATAAAATTTAAAAATTAAATTATATTAAAAAAAAATAAAGGGCACTTAGTAGTGACATTTATAATGGCTCCTACCAAATATATCTCACTAGTACCATAAAGATTCCCCTTTAGCAATGTTTCTCTACCATGTCTTCTCTGTATAGTATTTGATACTTTTTCACTACTCAGAGATGATACTTCATTAGCATAGTTTGATTATTTATAACAATACACTGGGCTTCTCAGGTGGCACTGTTGTTAAGAATCTTCCAGCAAAGGCAGGAGTCAAAGGAGATGTGATTTGGGAAAATGCCCTGGAGGAGGAAATGGCGATTCACTCCAGAATTCTTGCCTGGAAAATCCCAAGGACAGAGGAATTTGTTGGGCTATGGTCTCCGGGATCACAAAAAGGTGAACCTAAAAGACTTCTTGGTAATTCACTATA
Organism: Bos taurus; assembly: GCF_002263795.3. Lineage (NCBI taxonomy): Eukaryota > Metazoa > Chordata > Mammalia > Artiodactyla > Bovidae > Bos > Bos taurus. Next base: position 30,123,447 of record NC_082638.1, read on the forward strand.
ATGAGTGTATTTCATGTGCTGTTAAAGAAATACTGAGAAATGTATTTACCTGTTGGTATTTTCTTCCAGATACGGTGTGCTATTTGACATTTTTCATCCACACAAAAGAGTTAGAAATTTTTGTTGTTTGTTTTCATTTCTGTATTTATTTATTTTATTCTTATTGTTTTTTACTTTACACTATTGTAGTGGTTCACCATACATCAACATGCATCCACCACAGGTATACACGTTTTCCCCATCCTGAACCCCCTCCTACCTCCTTCCCTATACCATCCTTCTGGGTCATCCCAGTGCACCAGCTCCAAGCTTCCTGTATCCTGCATGGAACATGGACTGGCGATTCATTTCTAATATGATATTATACATGTTTTAATGCCATTCTCTCAAATCATCCTCTGCTCCCTCTCCCACAGGGTCCAAAAGACTGTTCTATACATCTGTGTCTCTTTAGCTATCTCACATACAGTGTTGTCATTACCATCTTTCTAAATTCCATATATATGTGTTAGTATACTGTATTGGTGTTTTTCTTTCTGGCTTACTTCATTCTGCATAATAGGCTCCAGTTTCATTCACCTCATTAGAACTGATTCAAATGCATTTTTTTAATGGCTGAGTAATACTCCATTGTGTATATGTACCACAGCTTTCTTATCCATTCATCTGCTGGTGGACATCTATGTTGCTTCCATGTCCTGGCTATTAGAAACTGTGCTGCGATGAACATTGGAGTACACGTGTCTCTTTCCCTTCTGGTTTCCTCAGTGTGTATGCCCAGCAGTGGGATTGCTAGGTCGTATGGCAGTCCTATTTCTAGTTTTTTTTAAGGAATCTCCACAGTGTTCTCCATAGTGGCCATACTAATTTACATTCCCACCAACAGTGTAAAGGGGTTCCCTTTTCTCCACATCCTCTCAAGCATTTACTGCTTGTAGACATTTGGATCACAGCCATTCTGACTGGTGTGAAGTGGTACCTCATTGTGGTTTTGATTTGCATTTATCCAATAATGAGTGATGCTGAGCATCTTTTCATGTGTTTCATAGCCATCTGTATGTCTTCTTTCGAGAAATACCTATTTAGTTCTTTGGCCCATTTTTTGATTGGGTCATTAATTTTTTTGGAATTGAGCTGTAGGAGTTGCTTGTATATTTTTGAGTTTAGTTTGTCAGTTGCTTCATTTGCTATTATTTTTTTTCCCATTCTGAAGGCTGTGTTTTCACCTGGCTTATAGTTCTTTTGTTGTACAGAAGCTTTAGAGTTTAATTAGGTCCAAGTTGTTTATTTTTGCTATTATTTCCAATATTCTGGGGGGTGGGTCATAGAGGATCCTGCTGTGATGTATGTCAGAGAGTATTTTGCCTATGTTCTCCTCTAAAGACAGATATGTTTAAAGCTCAGAAGCCTTTGGAATATTAAGTGAGTCTGTTTTTTTTTTTTCAAGCAGTTTGAGCTGTATTTAAATGTTGATGTTTTCTTCTTAAGAGTGTCTTGGATTTCTTTTTCACTTATTATTATTATTATTATTATTATTTTTGATGAGTGACTACTGTCATGTTCAAGGGTAGGTGTCATATCAAGTCCAGCAATAGGACCTTGTGTATATCAGATGTCCATCAGTGATAGTTTTAAGGCTGCTGTTACAGAGAAAACTCCATGCTGCAAGGCTTTATTATTTGTTCCTTTTTAGGATGGCCTGTGATGTCTGAGAGTTTTTGTCAGGCCTTGGAGTACATTAGAGTAGAATGAGCCAAAGGATGCCACCAAATCTGATGTATCCTCACTTTTGGATCTTTGAAGTAAGTGTTCATATTCTCTTTAAGTTGAAGATAAGGATGAGTTGGTTTTACGTGTACAGATTCTTGTTCTGAAACACTGAGATGACTTTATGTATTCAGTGGTGCTTGCTTTTCCCTACATATTATTAGAAATTGTTTTGTCTACCACTCTTGCTGCAATAGGTTTATACGGATTTTGTATTTAAGATGTATCTGTGGGAAGAAATTAATATCAAGTTCCAGATGTATCCCTTCCATCCACCAAGGTCCTTGGCTACCATAAGTTTCTTGCCAGTTTGGATGTCCACATCACCTGTGGGACCCACTAGCTCTTTGGGGGCGGGGAGTGAGGGGGATGGTCGGGAGGTGGGGAGTGGTGTGTTGGGGGTGGCGTGAGGCCAAGGAAAGGGGTGCCGGACAGCCCAGGCCAGGGTGAACGGGCCCTGGGACATCAGCGGAAAACAGGCAGGAGCCTAGGCTGTGAGCCACGCACAGGCTCCTTGCCCAAATCTAGACCAAAGGCGGAGAGGGTAGTGGGCGGCACCCTTATGGACATGCCCCTAGACCGGAGGGCATCTTCTGCGGTTCCTGTGCTCCGGTGCCCCGACGTGGCCAGATTCTGCCCCAGGAATGTAGAGGGTTTTGCATGTGGCTGGGGTAGCCCCAGGCGCTGTCATTGACCTGGCTCTGGAAATTCCAACCACGGGTTCCTGCTCCGCAATCCAAACAATACACTCCTGTGTCCCCCAGAACCGGCAATAACTGGGAGCTCTCCCTGACTATCCAAAGGATATGCAGGGGTGCCAAGTGGCTGGATAATTTTCTTCATGGGACAGGGAGCCTGTTGCTGTCCTGATGCTAGGGGAGTAGGGAAAAAACCCCAAATTTGCTACAGTTGATCTTCACTGTTCAGGGAGACCAGAGCCTTAGGGTGCAGAGCTCGCTCTTTGTCTCTCTATCTTTGCTTCCGGCATAGCACTGTTTTGGGCAATCCTTCTGTATGTGTACCAGGGGCTGATGTCTGTGTGTCTCTGTCTCTCTAAGTAGTGTTGTTGCCGTCTGCCACTCTCTGGACAGCAGCTCTCAGAAAAGACGCTTATCCTTTGCAAGCCCTTCGCGTCCTGAGTGAGTTGCAGCAATGGGAGATTAGACGGTTTTAGTCCACACGTTCGGAGAGTGCTTTCTCAACCTTGAGAGCCAACAGTGGGCGGTCACTGCTGAACTGCAGAATTGGACGTGCGACCCTCCCTCCCTCGCTGGACAGATGTGAACACTGCACAGGCCTGAGGTGGCTTGGCCACACTTTGCACAGAGGGAGAAATGGGGCCCGCTCTGCTGGCATGAGGGAACTCCCTGAACCTTGTTCGAATGCCTGCCAGGGAGACTCTAAAGACAGTTCCCCTTAAGTTCCATGACTCACCGGTGTCGGAGACATGCATGTCTGCCATTTACCCTATTGAGACCCTTTCAAAGTGGTACTGTTCTCCATGTGAGAACACATCCCAGCCTGCCCTGTCACCCAAGCCTGTGGGGCCTGGAGCAGCAAGAGGACCAAGCTAAGCCAGCCATCCTATAGTCCTGATATATGATACATGCATTCTACAAAGAGCTTGAACATGGGCAGGACCCACCGGATTCAGTGCAAGGACTGAGATGTGGGCTCAAGAGTGTTTGTTGGGGGCTTGAACAAAGGCAGGACCCAGCCTGGTTCATTGGAGCGACTGAGATGTGGCCTCAGGAGTGTCTGTCTGGATGAACAAGGGGTGGATCCAGCCGCGATCAGTGCAGGGACCGAGATGTGGGCTCAGGAGTGTTTTTCGGGTGCTTGAACAAGGGCAGGACCCGGCCTGGTTCAGAGAAGGGACCCAGATATGGGCTCAGGAGTATTTCCCATGGATTTCAGCAAGTGCTGGACCTAGCCTAGTTCAGTGTAGGGAACGAGATCAGCCTGAGAGTCAAATGCACGCCAAGCAGTGTTTGTCAGGGTCTTGAACATATGTAGGACCCAGCCTAGTCCAGTTCAGGGGAAAAAACTGGGGTCAGGAGTGTTTGTCTGGGCTTGAATATGGGCAGGACCCAGCCGCTATCAGTGCAGGAACCAAGATGTGGTCTTAGGAGTGTTTGTCGTGGTTGATATGGGCAGGAACCAGCCTGGTTTGGTGCAGGAACCGGGATGTTGGCTCAGCAGTATTTGTCATGGCTTGAACTTTGGAGGGACCCACCCTGGTTCAGGGCAGCGAGTGAGATGCAGGCTCAATAATGTTTCCTGGGGGATTGAACAAGGGGAGCACACACCTTAATTCAGGATCAGGGAGCAATTTGTGGGCTCAGGATTGCTTGCTGGGGCTTAAATAAGACCAGAAACCAGCTTTTGAGTCAGATGCAGGCCTAGAACAGTTGGTCAGGGACTTGAATATGTGCAGTTCCTGGCCTGGTTCAGTGAAGTTTCTGATGTGTGGGCTCAGGAGTGTTTGTCAGGGGTTTCAACAAGGGCAGGACCCAGCCTGCCTCAGTGCAGGGACCAGGATGTGGGTTCAGGAGCATTTGCAGGGGACTTCTGCAAATGCTGAACCCAGCCTATTTCAGTGCAGGGAACAAGTTATTGGCACAGGAGTGTTTGTAAGGGTCTTGAACAAGTGTGTGGATCACAGTAAAGTGTGGGAAATTCTGAAAGAGATGGGAATACCAGACCACCTGATCTGCCTCTTGAGAAATTTGTATGCAGGTCAGGAAGCAAGAGTTAGAACTGGACATGGAACAACAGACTCATTTCAAATAGGAAAAGGAATACCCCAAAGCTGTATATTGTCACACTGTTTATTTAACTTACATGCAGAATACATCATGAGAAACGCTGGACTGGAAGAAGCACAAGCTGGAATCAAGATTGCCGGGAGAAATATTAATAACCTCAGATATGCAGATGACACCACACTTATGGCAGAAAGTGAAGAGGAACTGAAAAGCCTCTTGATGAAAGTGAAAGTGGAGAGTGAAAAAATTGGCTTAAAGTTCATCATTCAGAAAATAAAGATCATGGCCTCCAATCCCATCACTTCATGGGAAATAGATGAAGAAATAGTGGAAAAAGAGGCAAACATTATTTTTCTGGGCTCCAAATCACTGCAGATGGTGACTGTAGCCATGAAGTTAAAAGATGCTTACTCCTTGGAAGTAAAGTTATGACCAACCTAGATAGCATATTCAAAATCAGTCTAGTCAAGGCTATGGTTTCTCCTGTAGTCATGTATAGTTGTTAAAGTTGGACTGTGAAGAAGACTGAGCGCCAAAGAATTGATGCTTTTGAACTGTGGTGTTGGAGAAGACTCTTGAGAGTCCCTTGGACTGCAAGGAGATCCAACCAGTCCATTCTGAAGGAAATCAGCCCTGGGATTTCTTTGGAAGAATGATGCTAAAGCTGAAACTCCAGTCCTTTGGCCACCTCATGCGAAGAGTTGACTCATTGAAAAAGACTCTGATGCTTGGAGGGATTGGGGGCAGGAGGAGAAGGGGACCACAGAGGATGAGATGGCTGGATGGCATCATTGACTCAATGGACGTGAGTCTCAGTGAACTCCTGGAGTTGGTGTTCGACAGGGAGGCCTGGCGTGCTGAGATTCATGGGGTCGCAAAGAGCCAGACATGACTGACCGACTGATCTAATCTTAACAAGTGTAGGACTCAGCCCAGTTCAGTGTAGGGAGCGAGATGTGGGCTCAGAAGTGTTTGTCAGGGCTTCAACGTGGGCAGGACCCACCTGCTTCAGTGCAGGGACCGAAATGTGGTTTCAAGAGCATTTATCAAAGTCTTGAACAAGGGCGGCTTCAAGGCAGGGCGTGAGATGCGGGTACAGGAGTGTTTCCAGGGGGATTGAAAAAGGGGAGGACACACCTTAGTTCAGGGGCAGGCAGCGAGTTGTCAGCTCAGGATGGTTTTGTGGGGGCTTGAACAAAGTAGAAACCATTCTAGTTCAGTGCAGGGATGGAGATGTTGGCTCAGGAGTGTTTGTCAGGGATTTGAATGAGGGCAGGGACCAGCGTACTTCAGTGCAGTGAATGAGATATGGGCTCGTAGTGTTTCCTGGGGTATTGGTCAAGGGGAGGACACACCTTACTTCAGTGGCAGGGAGAGAGTTTTCGGCTCAGGATTGTTTGCCGGGGCTTGAACAAAGACAGGAACTATCCTGGTTCAGTGCAGGAACCAAGATGTTGGCTCAGGAGTAGTTTGTCAGGGTCTTGAACAAGTGCAGGACACAGCCTAGTTCAGTGCAGGGATGGCGGTGGAGGCTCAAGAGTGTTTGTTGGGGGGGTTGAACAAGGGCCTGACCCAGCCTATTTTAGTGCAGGTACTGAGATGTGGGCTTAGGAGTTTTTGTCAGGGATTTCGACAAGGTCTGGACCCAGCCTGGTTCAGTGCAGTTCGTGAGATGAGGGCTTAGTAGTGTTTCTGGGGGTTTGAACAAGGGAAGGACTCACCTTAGTTCAGGGGCAAGGAGCGAGTCGTCAGCTCAGGATTGTTTGTCAGGGCTTGAACAGAGGCAGAAACCATCCTGATTCAGTGCAGGGATGGAGATGTTGACTCAGGAGTTTTTGTCAGGGAGTTGAACATGGGCAGGACCCAGCCTAGTTCAGTGCATGGACTGCGATGCATGCTCAGGAGTGTTTGTCGTGGGTTTGAACAAGGGCAGGACCCAGCCTAGTTCAGTGCTGAGACCGAGATGTGGCCTCAGGAGTATGTGTAGGGGGATCGAACAATGGCAGGACCTAGACTCGTTCAGTCGGAGAAGTCAATGGCACCCCACTTCAGTACTCTTTCCTGGAAAATCCCATAGATGGAGGAGCCTGGTGGGCTACAGTCCACAGGGTCACTAAGAGTTGGACATGACTGACCGACTTCACTTTCACTCTCATTCTTTGGAAAAGGAAATGTCAACCCACTCTAGTGTTCTTGTCTTGAGAATCTCAGGGATGGGGGAGCCTGGTGGGCTGCCATATATGGGGTCGCACAGAGTCGGACACAACTGAAGAGACTTAGCAGTGGTAGCAGCAGACTCGTTCAGTGCAGTGACCGAGATGTTGGCTCAGGAGTGTTTGTCAGGGTCTTGAACAAGTGTAGGACCCAGCCTAGTTCATTGTAGTGAGTGATATGTGGGCTCAGGAGTATTTGTCGTGGCTTGAACATGGGCAAGAACCCATCTGCTTCAGTGCAGGGACTGACATGTGGGTTCCAGAGTATTTGTCAGGGTCTTGAACAAGGGTAGGGCCCAGGCGGCTTCAGTGCAGGGAGTGATATGTGGGATCAGGGGTGTTTCCTGGGGGGCAGAGAGTTGAACAAGGGGAGGACACACCTTAGTTCAGGGGCAGGGAGCTAGGTGTCGGCTCAGGATTGTTTGCCAGGGGGCTTGAACATGGACAGTGCATGGACAGAGATGTTGGCTCTGGAATGTTTGTCGGGAGTTTGAACAGGGGCAGGACCCAGCCTAGTTCAGTGCAGGGACTGAGATGCAGGCTCAGGAGTGTTTGTCAGGGTCTTCAACAAGGGCAGGACCCAGACTGCTTTTGTGCAGGGACCGAGATGTGGGTTGAGGAGTATGTGTTGGGGGATCTAACAAGGGCATGATCTAGACTGGTTCAGTGCTGGGGATGTGATATGGACACAAGAGTGTTTGTTGGGGTCTTAAACAAGGGCAGGACCCAGCCTAGTTTAGTGCAGGGACTGAGATGTGCGCTCAGCAGTATGTGTTGGTGGATCTAACAAGGGCATGACCTAGACTGGTTCAGTGCACGAACTACGACGTAGGTTCAGGAGTATTTATCGGGGTCTCAGAGCAGGGAGTGAGATGAGGGATCAGGAGTGTTTTCTGGGGGATTGAACAAGGGCAGGACAGACCTAATTTCAGGGGCAGGGAGCGAGTTGTGGGCTCACGGTTGTTTGCCGGAGGCTTGAACAATAGGCAGGACTCAGCCTGCTTCAGTGCGGGGACTGAAATGTGGGCTCAGGTGTATGTGTTGGGGGATCTACCAAGGGCAAGACATAGACTGGATCTTGTGCAGGGCATGAGATTCAAGTGTAGGAGCGAGCCTAGTTCAGTGCAGTGACCGAGAGGTTGGCTCAGGAGCATTTGTCGGGGCTTGAACATGGGAAGGACCAACCTGCTTCAGGGCAGGGCCCGAGATGTTGGTTCAGAGGTATGTGTCGGGGGACTAACTAAGGAAGAACCTAGACTGGTTCAGTGCAGTGACCGAGATGTGGACTCGTGAGTATTTTCCAGGGGTTTGAGCAACTGCTGGACCCAGCCTAGTTCAGTGCAGTGACAGAGATGTGGGCTCAGGAGTGTTTCTCACGGTTTGAACATGGGAAGGATACAGCCTGCTATTGTGCAGGGACCAAGGCTTGGGCTCAGGACTGCACTGGAAAAAGGTGATTCCATTACTAATGAGTGTAATGCCTATGTATAACAATTAGGTGTAACTAGTCCATTGTGCCATTTAGGAGCACCTCAAGATGCAAGGCAAATGCAAGGAAGTAGGAAAGGGGGAATTAACAGTACCACAATTATAATGGGGGACTTTAATACCCCACTCACACCTATGGATACATCAACTGAAAAGAAAATTAGCAAAGAATCATGAGCTATAAATGTACTTGTGTGTGTTATCTGCCTTTACACTTACTGTAGTGCCTCTAGTATGGCAGGAGGAGATACTGTATAGTTGGCCATATTTAGTAGTGTCAGGAAGTTACCTAGAACAATTGGTAGAGTTGGGAAATTGATAGAAAAGTCCTAATACAAAGATGTACCTTCTAACTAGTGCTATCTTCCTTTTTCTTAAGTGGAGAAGTACTCACCAAGAAAGTGAAATCCCAGATATCAGGTTATATGATCTCATAATTGGAATTTTCCTAAGATAGCAGTCTACATGCATATAAGTGAGTCCTGGCTCGAGCCCCGTTAATTATGCTAAATGTTAGAACATGTCTGATAGAACACATCTCCGACAAGTCTCACACACCCTCCCTAAATTAATATCTCTTGAATTTCTAAGCTATGACTCTCTACTTGGTTTAGTATCATAGGCTGAGGCTTTAAGGTTGTAAAAGCTCATAAAGGACAGAGACCACATTAATTTATTACATTTGGAAATATCTCCTCAAGGCCTGCAGCCAGGTCTGGAGCAGCTGCCATCACCGTAAATGTCCAGAAGCTAGATCTGAAATCTGCCCTTCATTCTCCTCTCCAACTTCCTCCATCTTATCACCAACCTGTGGTGTTGTCTGTCCCTTGCCCTGGAAAGATACTTTGTTCTTACAGTCTTCATCATCTTCCGTGGGTGCCTACCCATTGCCTATATTTCATACTGTCTGCTGATTGAATGAACACAATTTATGAATGGAAAGCAGAGGCTGAAGACAGGCCTGCACAGAAGCTTCTGAAGTTACCTAGTGGGAATCTGCATTGACATGTGGCTATGTTGAGTGTTATTACTGACTTGAATCCTGTTCACTTGGGCATCTGGGAAATGCACATTTTCAGTCTGAAACTGGCACAAAAGGCTTTTTTTTTATTATTTCATTTTTGTGTACACCTTCTCTATAGTGTCCTATACCTGGTACTGTTACCTCCAAATATTCCCAGTTGAATGTGTCTTGGGCCTGATATGCACATATTCTGTCTTTTAGGCTTGGCTAAGATGGGAGGTTCAGAGGTCTTGTTGACACAATTTCTCAAATCGGTAGAGGACTTACAATCTACAATCTTTATCCATTACCAGGACATGTCCTTTGAAGGGCTGCAGGTGTTAACAATGAACTTGCCTGGACCCGTGCTTTTGTGGCCCTAATGGCCCTTCATAGAACTGAGGACCATTTGATTATCCTTAGGCACTTCAGTTTGGACTGGATTTTATCCTTTTGTTTGTTTTTTAAGCAGATGTATACTTTGCAAGCTAGAATTGGTCTTGTGGGGTTCTCACAAATTCAGAGGACTGGCAGTAAGACTGGTGGCCATAGATGAGAATTTTTGCCATGGAAAAGGTGACCTCATCACACCTGCAAACCCTCTGTGGGAAAGGCCCAGGTGGCTCCAACCATTTACAGGAGACCTTGTGATCCTGTAAGCTCCCCAATGGCTAGTGCAGCCTATTGTCTTGGTTAGGGAAGGTTAACGAAGGCATGATTACCATAATGTGCTTGCTTTGTGTCATCACTAAAGTAATAGGCAGAAATTGTTTTAGATAACATCCATTTGCAATGACCATTCCTCAGGATTGGTGAGGTCCCATCGTCAGGATTCAATTGATGGGTAAGAGAGTTCTTTACCATTTTCATTTTGCTGAGAACCTAAGTAAGTACGGTGAGTATCATTAAGTACTTAGTCCAGTCCGACTTCTGACCCCATGGATTGCAGCATGCCAGGCTTCCCTGTCAATCACCAACTCATAGAGCCTGCTCAAACCCATAACCACTGATTCCGTGATGCCACCAAGCATTTCATCTTCTGTCGTCACCCTCTCCTCCACACTTCAATCTTTCTCAGCATCAGGTTCTTTCCCAATGAGTCAGCCTTTCATTTCAGGTGGCTAAAATATCCAGGATCCAGTTTCAGCATCAGCCCTTCCAATCAATATTCTGAACTGATTTCCTTTAGAATTGACTCCTTTCATTTCCTTGCAGTCCAAGGGACTCTCAAGTGTTTTCTCTAACACCACATATCAATAGCATCGATTCCTTGGAGGTCAAGATTCTTTAGGTCCAATTCTCATCTCTGTACATAGCTTTGATGAGACTGACCTTTGTCTGCTTTATAATGTGCCGTCTAGCCTGGTTGTAACTTTTCTTCTAAGCAGAAAGCATATTTTAATTTCCTGAACAGAGTCACCATCTTCAGTGATTTTGGAACCTGTTCCCCCCAAATAAAGTTTCTCAGTGTTTCCGTTGGTTCCCCATCTTTATGCCATGAAGTGATGGGACTAGATGCCATGAATCTCATTTTGAATGTTGAGTTTTAAGTCACCTGAATCACTCTCCTCTTTTACTTTCCTCAAGATACTCTGTAGTTCTTTCCGTGTTCTGCTACATGAATCATGCCATCTGCATATCTGATGTTATTAATATTTCTCCCAGAAAACTTGATCCCAAACCCTGTTTCATTCAGTCTGGCATTTTGTGTGATGAACTCTTCATGTAAGTTCAATAAAGAGGTTGACAGTACAGCCTTGAAATATTCCTTTCCCAACTCAGAACCTGTCTGTTGTTCCATTTCCTTTTCTGACTGTTACTTCTTGAACTGCATACAGATTTATCAGGAGGCATATAACATACTCTAGTAGTCCCATGTTTAGAAGAATTTAAAATGTTTTGTTGTGATCTACACAAACAAGACTTTGGCATAGCCAAAAAGGAGTAGATGTTTTTCTGGTGTTCTCTTGCTTTTTTGATAACCCAACGTGTGTTGGTAATTTGATCTCAGGTTCTTCTGACCTTTCTAAATCGAGCTTGAACATCTGGAAACTCATGGTTCACATTCTATTGAAGCCTGGCTTTGGGAATTTTGAGCAATACTTTGCGAATGTGTGAGATGAGTGCAGTTAAGCAGTAGTTTGCTTAACTATTGTGGTTTGCCTTTTATTGTGGTTGGAATGAAAACTGAACTTTTCCAGTCATCTGGTCACAGCTGTGTCTTCCAAATCTGCTGGCATATGGAGGGCCGCACACTCACAACATCATCTTTTAGAATGTGAAAGAGCTCAACTGAATTCCATCACCTCCATGAGCTTTGTTTATAGTTATGCTTCTAAAGTCTGACTTGACTTTGCATTCCAGGACGTCTGGCTCTAGGTGAGTGATCACACGATTGTGCTTAACTGGGTCATGAAGATCTTTTGTGCATAGTTCATCTGTGTATTCTTCCCTCCTCTTCTTAATAGCTTCTGCTTCTGTTATCTCCATACCATTTCTGTCCTTTATTGTGCCCCTCTTTGCATGAAATGTGCCCTTGGTATCTCTGATTTTCTTGAAGAGATCTGTAGGCTTTCCCATTCTATTTATTTCCTCTATTAACTGGTTTTGATAACTGAGGAAGGTTTTATCTCTCCTTGCTATTCTTTGGGACTCTGCACTCAAATGGGTATTGTTTTCATTTTCCCGTTTTTGTTTTGCGTCTTTGGTCTTTTCAGATCTTTGCAAGGCCTCATCACTTTGTCATTTTGCATTTCTTTTATATGGGAATGGTCTTTATCCCTGATTACTGTACAATGTCACGCCTCCACCCATAGGTCTTCAGGCACTCTGTCTATCAGATAGAATCCCCTGAATCTATTTATCACTTCCACTGTATAATCATAAGTGTTTTGGTTTTGCATGTGTAAAATATGCTAATCCCCTATTTCATGCAGAGAAATCTTCACCCAGACTTTTTTCAAAGAAATACAGAGAACCCTTTCTGTTATTCAGGAAATATATGAAATATAGCTGTACCTATTTGATGTTTTAGCTCAAATATCAATTTCTGATTCATTGAAAATTCTCTATTTCACGTATACAGTTCAGTTCAGTTTAGTTCAGTCACTCAGTCGTGTCTGACTCTTTGCAACCCCATGAATTGCAGTATGCCAGGCCTCCCTGTCCATCACCATCTCCCGGAGTTTATTCTAACTCACTTCCATCGAGTCAGTGATGCTGTCCAACCATCTCATCCTCTGTCATCCCCTTTTCCTTCTGTCCCCAATCTCTCCCATCATCAGAGTCTTTTCCAATGAGTCAACTCTTCCTATGAGGTGGCCAAAGTACTGGAGTTTCAGCTGTAGCATCAGTCCTTCCAAAGAAATCCCAGGGCTGATCTCCTTCCAAATGCACTGGTTGGATCTCCTTGCAGTCCAAGGGACTCTCAGGAGTCTTCTCCAACACCACAGATCAAAAGCGTCAGTTCTTCAGCGCTCAACAATCTTCACAGTCCAACTGTCACATCCATATATGACCACTGGAAAAACCATAGCCTTGACTAGATGAACCTTTCTTGACAAAGTAATATCTCTGCTTTTGCATATGCTATCTAGCTTGGTCATAACTTTTCTTCCAATGAGTAAGTATCTTTTAATTTCATGGCTGCTCATTATCTGCAGTGATTTTGGAGCCCCCAAAAATAAAGACTGACATTGTTTCCAATGTTTCACCATCTATTTCTCATGAAGTGATGGGACCAGATGCCATGATCTTTGTTTTGTTAATGTTGAGCTTTAAGCCAACTTTTTCACCCTCCTCTTTCACTTTCTTCTAGAGGCTTTTTTGTTCGTCTTCTCTTTCTGCCATAAGGGTGGTGTCATCTGCATATCTGAGGTTACTGATATTTCTCCCAGCAATCTTGATTCCAGCTTGCACTTCTTCCAGCCAAATGTTTCTCGTGATGTACCCTGCATATAATTTAAATAAGCAGGGTGACAATATATAGGCTTGCGGTCCTCCTTTTCCTAATTGGAACCAGTCTGTTGTTCCATGTTCAGTTCTAACTGTTTCTTCCTGACCTGCATATAAGTTTCATGTGTACAAATCTAGAAAAAATTTCATAAGTGAATAATCAAGATTTCATATTTCATATGAGAACATTTCTCCCCAAATTGTTATATGTGAAATACACAAAATTCCAAGTCTCATATCAGAAGACCTTCATTCAAGTTTTCTTGATGGAAATATAGAGAATTTCACAGCTCAAGCATAAAAATCTGTGGGAAAATTCTGCATTTCTTGTAGGAGAATGAATGCACTTTTTTCAAATGTTAAATAGACAGTATTCAATATTTCATGAAGGAAAGACAGCACAAAGATTTTCAAATGAGAAATATGAAAAAATTCCATATTTCATGTGAGAAAAACCTGTGACTATATTTTGATATGTGAAATAGCCATTTTTGTATTTCCTGTCAAAGAATCTGCATCCCGATTTTCATATCTCTAACATGAAAAATTCCACATTTTACACAGAAAATATTGTATCTATACTTTCATGTGAGAATTCCACATTTCTAGTTGGAAAAATTGTCCCCAGATTTGTATATGTGACTAATAGAGAAATTCATATTTCACATTCTGAAATATGCATCTAGATTTTCATATGTGAAACTGAGAATTTCATATTTTATGAAGGACTATGTCATTTCAGATGTCTGTACTTGAAACAGGTAATACCTTCATCAAGAGGTGCCTTAATTCCTATTATTCTTCTGTCATTTGGGTGTTGTCATCTGGATAACTAAGTTATCATATCGCCCACATAAATTTTGTGTCTAGCTTGAGATTCATCTGGGATTTTATTTTTTCATGATGTCCTCTGCACAGAAGTCAAATAACCAGGGCAACACTAGATAGCTTTGACTTATTCCTTTCCCGATTTTGAATCACTTCATTGTCCCGTGTCCAGGTCTAACTGTTGTAAATTTAATAGCGTACACATTTCCCAGGAGACAGGTAAGGGATTATAGTATTCTTTTCTCTAAGAATTTTCCAAAATTACTTTTCTTTTTTAATGGTTTGTGTGTGATTCACAGTGTCCAAGTCATTAGCAGAAACAATTAAGCAGATATAGATGATTATATAGTCCATACATCAATTCATGTGTACCTGTTATGACTGAATCCCTAACTACACATTTCTGTGTTTTTTTGTTTGTTTATTTTTTGGTCATTGTTGCTATTGTCATTTTCTCTCTTTATCAAGTAGTCAAGTACCAAGTAGTCAAGTCAGTATGAACTTGCCAACTTATTCTACAGGAATTAAATTATGCCCATGGCAGACTCTGACCCTTGAGACTCACTGAATGGAATTAAGCTTTGAGATTCAAAATCAGACATCGGTACTCTGGGAAAATGTCAGGAACATTCAAAATATAGCTAGATATATTCAAGTGCTGACTTTTTGAGCCCAGTTATGCTATTATATTTTATGTGGAAAGTTCTGCATTTCTTCATGCTGATGACAATTCATCATTAAGAGAAATTTTCTAGGGGGAAAACAACAACAACAACAAATGTGCTTGATTGCATGTTGGAAGTCAAAGTAATGCCAGTGACATGTGTACGTAAGCAACGTCCCATCAAACAGAGTAATTCATGTCCACTAATGTTTCATGTTTTGCTGTCAAGGAAAAAGAATAATAGAGCTTTCCAGGAAACACTGAGAAGTTCAAAGAAGGCAGAAATGTAGAAGGATATGAAATACACCTCTCTCAATGTATAGATCAGGAATAATAATTCTACATGGTCAACAGTTTTCCCAGAGCATCAGATAAATACTAGCAGAAGACCCTAGTCCCCAGAGTGTCCCATGTGGGTTTCAGACATATTTGGGTGGGAAGGAATTAGGATGGGAGAAGGAGTATAAGAGGAAGCAAAACAAAACCTGAGCCTTGTGGTGGGAGATGGAGAAGCAGGGAAGAGATTTCCAGAATGAGGCAAGCCCCTTCAGTAAAGGGTAAATTGCTTTGGACTAAAAGGAAGCAAGGTACAACAGCTGATGAAATATTATTTATATAGAGCAAAAGTTACACAGATAATGTGTGTCGTGGCTCTATATGGCCCAAACTGCAATGCAGCTCAACCAGTGTGCATGGGGTCTGGAAGCTGGACACGGGATTTAGAGAGCCATCCTGGGAGAGGACTGTTGTTGGTTATGTGGAGATGGCCTGACGGAGCACGTATGAGTAGTTGTGTAGCAGAAAATGCCTTTTGAGAAATCACAAACTGCCAAAGAGGCAGAACCTTACTGCTGTGTCACACTCAGGAGGTAGAGATACCTTTGTAGCCACTCCTCTTCCTGCCTGTTAACACCTACTACAAGGCAATAGAGAAAGACCAGTCAGAAGTACTACTCATGCTTCTGCAAAAACACGCTAGATAAGGATCCCATTAAGGCCAAATCTCTTCTGCCCATGGCTGCTGGCTCCTATTCATAATTGGCACCACCAGGGTTCCAGCACTCCAAGCAGCTGTACCACAACCTGTGCTCACCCAGGCAGACCCCGGTGTGCCACGAGTTTCTCAGGGCAGACTCCTTTGGTGACCACATGTGAGGAAGGACAAAAATTACACCAGAGACCCAGGGATAGAGCCATTAAGCAAGAGGATTGGAAACCTTCCAACCAGTTGTGCACGCTGCAAATTAAATATACATGATTAATGACACAGACCCTGTATCTATGGAATACATCAAAAGATGAGAAGAGGCCAAAGGAAAGAAAATGCCCAGGATCAGGAGTATACTAACACATGTATATGGAATTTAGAAAGATGGTAACGATGACCCTATATGTGAGACAGCAATATAGACATAAATGTACAGAACGGTATTTTGCACTCTGTAACCTAGATAACATATTCAAAAGCAGAGACACTATTTTTCCAACAAAGGTTCGTCTAGTCAAGGCTATGGCTTTTCCTGTGGTCATGTATGGATGTGATAGTTGGACTGTGAAGAAGGCTGAGCGCCAAAGAATTGATGCTTTTGAACTCTGGTGTTGGGGAAGACTCTTCAGAGTGCCTTGGACTGCAAGGAGATCCAACTAGTCCATTCTGAAGAAGATCAGCCCTGGGATTTCTTTGGAAGGAATGATGCTAAAGCTGAAACTCCAGTTCTTTGGCCACCTCATGTGAAGAATTGACTCATTGGAAAAGGCTTTGATGCTGGCAGGGATTGGGGGCAAGAGGAGAAGGGGACGACAGAGGATGTGATGACTGGATGGCATCACTGACTAGATGGACATGAGTCTGGGTGAACTCCGGGAGTTGGTGATGGACAGGGAGGCCTGGCGTGCTGCAATTCATGGGGTCACAAAGAGTCGAATACGACTGAGCAGCTGATTTGATCTGAAGAGAAGGCGAGGGTGGGATGATTTTAGAGGTTAGCATTGAAAAATGTATATTATGATATGAGAAACAGATCTCCAGTTTGGATTTGATACATGAGAGAAGGTCCTCAGGGCTGGTGCACTGGGATGATCCTGAGGGATGGGATGGGGAGGGATGTGGAAGGAATGTTCATATCAGGAACACATGTAAACACATGGCTGATTCATGCCAATGTATGGAAAACCAACTACAATATTTTATTTTATTTTATTTTTGCTCCCATGTTCTGGCTATTATAAACAGTGCTGCGATGAATATTGGGGTACACGTGTCTCTTTCCCTTCTGGTTTCCTCAGTGTGTATGCCCAGCAGTGGGATTACTGGATCATAAGGCAGTTCTATTTCTAGTTTTTTAAGGAATCTCCACACTGTTCTCCCTAGTGGCTGTACTAGTTTGCATTCCCACCAACAGTGTAAGAGGGTTCCCTTTTCTCCACACCCTCTCCAGCATTTATTATTTGTAGACTTTTGGATTGCAGCCATTCTGACTGGTGTGAAATGGTACCTCATAGTGGTTTTGACTTGCATTTCTCTGATAATGAGTGATGTTGAGCATCTTTTCATGTGTATGTTAGCCATCTGTATGTCTTCCTTGGAGAAATGTCTATTTAGATCTTTGGCCCATTTTTTGATTGGGTCATTTATTTTTCTGGAGTTGAGCTGTAGGAGTTGCTTGTATATTTTTGAGATTAGTTGTTTGTCAGTTGCTTCATTTGTTATTATTTTCTCCCATTCTGAAGGCTGTCTTTTCACCTTGCTAATAGTTTCCTTTGATGTGCAGAAGCTTTTAAGTTTAATTAGGTCCCATTTGTTTATTTTTGCTTTGATTTCCAATATTCTGGGAGGTGGGTCATAGAGGATCCTGCTGTGATGTATGGAAGAGAGTGTTTTGCCTATGTTCTCCTCTAGGAGTTTTATAGTTTCTGGTCTTACGTTGAGATCTTTAATCCATTTTGAGTTTATTTTTGTATATGGCGTTACAAAGTGTTCTAGTTTCATTCTTTTACAAGTGGTTGACCAGATTTCCCAGCACCACTTGTTAAAGAGATTGTCTTTAATCCATTGTATATTATTGCCTCCTTTGTCAAAGATAAGGTGTCCATATGTGCGTGGATTTATCTCTGGGCTTTCTATTTTGTTCCATTGATCTATATTTCTGTCCTTGTGCCAGTACCATACTGTTTTGATAATTGTGGCTTTGTAGTAGAGCCTGAAGTCAGGTAGGTTGATTCCTCCAGTTCCATTTTTCTTTCTCAAGATCGCTTTGGCTATTGGAGGTTTTTTGTATTTCCATACAAATTGTGAAATTATTTGTTCTAGCTCTGTGAAGAATACTGTTGGCAGCTTGATAGGGATTGCATTGAATCTATAAATTGCTTTGGGTAGTATACTCATTTTCACTATATTGATTCTTCCAATCCATGAACATGGTATATTTCTCCATCTATTAGTGTCCTCTTTGATTTCTTTCACCAGTGTTTTATAGTTTTCTATATATAGGTCTTTAGTTTCTTCAGGTAGATATATTCCTAAGTATTTTATTCTTTTCGTTGCAATGGTGAATGGAATTGTTTCCTTAATTGCTCTTTCTGTTTTCTCATTATTAGTGTATAGGAATGCAAGGGATTTCTGTGTGTTGATTTTATATCCTGCAACTTTACTATAATCATTGATTAGTTCTAGTAATTTTCTGGTGGAGTCTTTAGGGTTTTCTATCTAGAGGATCATGTCATCTGCAAATAGTGAGAGTTTTACTTTTTCTTTTCCAATTTGGATTCCTTTTATTTCTTTTTCTGCTCTGATTGCTGTGGCCAAAACTTCCAAAACTATGTTGAATAGTAATGGTGAAAGTGGGCACCCTTGTCTTGTTCCTGACTTTAGAGGAAATGCTTTCAATTTTTCACCATTGAGGATAATGTTTGCTGTGGGTTTGTCATATATAGCTTTTATTATGTTGAGGTATGTTCCTTCTATTCCTGCTTTCTGGAGAGTTTTTATCATAAATGGGTGTTGAATTTTGTCAAAGGCTTTCTCTGCATCTTTTGAGATAATCATATGGCTTTTAGTTTTCAATTTGTTAATGTGGTGTATTACATTGATTGATTTGCGGATATTGAAGAATCCTTGCATCCCTGGGATAAAGCCCACTTAGTCATGGTGTATGATCTTTTTAATGTGTTGTTGGATTCTGATTGCTAGAATTTTGTTTAGGATTTTTGCATCTATGTTCATCAGTGATATTGGCCTGTAGTTTTCTTTTTTTGTGGGATCTTTGTCAGGTTTTGGTATTAGGGTGATGGTGGCCTCATAGAATGAGTTTGGAAGTTTACCTTCCTCTGCAATTTTCTGGAAGAGTTTGAGCAGGATAGGTGTTAGCTCTTCTCTAAATTTTTGGTAGCATTCAGCTGTGAAGCCGTCTGGACCTGGGCTTTTGTTTGATGGAAGATTTTTTATTACAGTTTCAATTTCCGTGCTTGTGATGGGTTTTTTAAGGTTTTCTATTTCTTCCTGGTCGAGTTGTGGAAAGTTGTACTTTTCTAAGAATTTGTCCATTTCTTCCTCGTTGTCCATTTTATTGGCATATAATTGTTGGTAATAGTCTCTTATGATCCTTTGTATTTCTGTGTTGTCTGTTGTGATCTCTCCATTTTCGTTTCTAATTTTATTGATTTGATTTTTCTCCCCTTGTTTCTTGATGAGTCTGGCTAATGGTTTGTCAATTTTATTTATCCTTTCAAAGAACCAGCTTTTGGCTTTGTTGATTTTTGCTATGGTCTCTTTTCTTTCTTTTGCATTTATTTCTGCTCTAATTTTTAAGATTTCTTTCCTTCTACGAACCCTGGGGTTCTTCATTTCTTCCTTTTCTAGTTGCTTTAGGTGTAGAGTTAGGTTATTTATTTGACTTTTTTCTTGTTTCTTGAGGTGTGCCTGTATTGCTATGAACTTTCCCCTTAGGACTGCTTTTACTGTGTCCCACAGGTTTTGGGTTGTTGTGTTTTCATTTTCAATCGTTTCTATGCAAATTTTGATTTCTTTTTTGATTTCTTCTGTGATTTGTTGGTTATTCAGCAGCGTGTTGTTCAGCCTCCATATGTTGGAATTTTTAATAGTTTTTCTCCTGTAATTGAGATCTAATCTTACTGCATTGTGGTCAGAAAAGATGCTTGGAATGATTTCTATTTTTTTGAATTTACCAAGGCTAGCTTTATGGCCCAGGATGTGATCTATCCTGGAGAAGGTTCCATGTGCGCTTGAGAAAAAGGTGAAATTCATTGTTTTGGGATGAAATGTCCTATAGGTATCAATTAGGTCTAACTGGTCTATTGTGTCGTTTAAAGTTTGTGTTTCCTTGTTAATTTTCTGTTTAGTTGATCTATCCATAGGTGTGAGTGGGGTATTAAAGTCTCCCACTATTATTGTGTTATTGTTAATTTCTCCTTTCATGCTTGTTAGCATTTGTCTTACATACTGCGGTGCCCCCGTGTTGGGTGCATATATATTTATAATTGTTATATCTTCTTCTTGGATTGATCCTTTGATCATTATGTAGTGGCCTTCTTTGTCTCTTTTCACAACCTGTGTTTTAAAGTCTTTTTTATCTGATATGAGTATTGCTACTCCTGCTTTTTTTGGTCCCTATTTGCATGGAAAATCTTTTTCCAGCCCTTCACTTTCAGTCTGTATGTGTCCCCTGTTTTGAGGTGGGTCTCTTGTAGACAACATATGTAGGGGTCTTGTTTTTGTATCCATTCAGCCAGTCTTTGTCTTTTGGTTGGGGCATTCAACCCATTTACGTTTAAGGTAATTACTGATAAGTATGGTCCCGTTGCCATTTACTTTATTGTTTTGGGTTCGAATTTATACACCATTTTTGTGTTTCCTGTCTAAAGAATATCCTTTAGTATTTGTTGTAGAGATGGTTTGGTGGTGCAGAATTCTCTCAGCTTTTGCTTGTCTGAGAAGCTTTTGATTTCTCCTTCATACTTGAATGAAATCCTTGCTGGGTACAATAATTTGGGCTGTAGGTTATTTTCTTTCATCATTTTAAGTATGTCTTGCCATTCCCTTCTGGCTTGAAGAGTTTCTATTGAAAGATCAGCTGTTATCCTTATGGGAATTCCCTTGTGTGTTATTTGTTGTTTTTCCCTTGCTGCTTTTAATATTTGTTCTTTGTGTTTGATCTTTGTTAATTTGATTAATATGTGTCTTGGGGTGTTTCGCCTTGGGTTTATCCTGTTTGCGACTCTCTGGGCTTCTTGGACTTGGGTGATTATTTCCTTCCCCATTTTAGGGAAGTTTTCAACTATTATCTCCTCAAGTATTTTCTCATGGTCTTTCTTTTTGTCTTCTTCTTCTGGAACCCCTATGATTTGAATGTTGTAGCGTTTAATATTGTCCTGGAGGTCTCTGAGATTGTCCTCATTTCTTTTAATTCGTTTTTCTTTTATTCTCTCTGATTCATTTATTTCTACCATTCTATCTTCTAATTCACTAATCCTATCTTCTGCCTCTGTTATTCTACTATTTGTTGCCTCCAGAGTGTTTTTAATTTCAATTATTGCATTATTCATTATATATTGACTCTTTTTTATTTCTTCTAGGTCCTTGTTAAACCTTTCTTGCATCTTCTCAATCCTTGTCTCCACGCTATTTATCTGTGATTCCATTTTAATTTCAAGATTTTGGATCAATTTCACTATCATTATTCGGAATTCTTTATCAGGTAGATTCCCTATCTCTTCCTCTTTTGTTTGGTTTGGTGGGCATTTATCCTGTTCCTTTATCTGCTGGCTATTCCTCTGTCTCTTCATCTTGTTTAAATTGCAGAGTTTGGGGTGTCCTTTCTGTATTCTGGCAGTTTGTGGAGTTCTCTTTATTGTGGCTTTTCCTCGCTGTGTGTGGGTTTGTACAGGTGGCTTGTCAAGGTTTCCTGGTTAGGGAAGCTTGTGTCGGTGTTCTGTTGGGTGGAGCTGTATTTCTTCTCTTTGTTCAGTCGCGCTGTGGGGAGGGAGGGAGGGATGCTGCAAACAAATAACACTGGCGTGCGCTCGCAGTGCCTCAGCCACACTGGGTCTGCCCCCGCTCATGGCACGTGTAGCCTCCCTGCCCACACTGCTCGGGCTCTAGGTTGTTCCGCTGGGAACAATCCGAGGCTGGCCCTGGGCTGCATGTACCTCCCAGGTCCAAGCCGCTCAGGTTCAGGCACTCGGGTAGTCCTCAGAGGCGCAGACTCAGTTGGGCCTGAGTTTTGTGCTCTTCCCAGGTCCGAGCAGCTCAAGTGATGAGGTGTTTGGCGAGCACCAATGCTACGACTTATCGCCTCCCAGCCACTCGGTTATCTGGGTATAAAACCGGCGCACCTTCTCAGGCAGATGTTAACCGTCCAGACCCCCAAGAAGTTTTAGTTAGCAAAGAAGCCGGCTTACAGTTTTATAGATAATGTCTCTCTGGGGCTGCGATTGCCCCCTTCCGGCTCTGGCTGCCTGTCACTGGAGGGGGAAGGTCTGCAGCCAGCTATCTCTGTTCAGTTCTTTGTTCCCTGCGCGGGCCTGGCGGTGTCTTAGGTTGGGGCTGGCTTTTCGCGTGGTAGATATCCCACAGTCTGGTTTGCTAGCCCAAATTATTTCGCTCAGATAGTGCTCAGGGTATTCAGGCCAGATTCTTACTCTAAGCGATGCAGCCCGCGCTGCGCCTCCCTGCCCAGCCCCCGCTTGCTAATGGTGCGTGCAGGCGTCTGCGCTGCTTCTCCGCTGGGGGAGTTACTGTAGGACTCGCAATCTTCGAGTTTTAATTGTTTATTTATTTTTTCTCCCCGTTATGTTGCCCTCTGTGCTTCCAAAGCTCGGCACAGATTCGGCAGTGAGAAGGTTTCCTGGTGTTTGGAAACTTCTCTCTTTTTAAGACTCCCTTCCCGGCATGGAACTCCGTCCCTCCCTCTTTTGTCTCTTTTTTTGTCTTTTATATTTTTTCCTACCTCCTTTCGAAGAGTTGGATTACTTTTCTGGGTGCCTGATGTCCTCTGCCGGCATTCAGAAGTTGTTTTGTGGAATGTACTCGACGTTTAAATGCTCTTTTGATGAATTTGTGGGGGAGAAAGTGTTCTCCCCGTCCTACTCCTCCATCATCTTAGACTAGTCTCCAATATTTTAAAGTAATTAGGCCCCAATTAATATAAATGAAATTTAAATATATATATATATACTTTAAAAAAAGCCTGCTGGGTTTCTCCAGTGATCCTGTGGGTTTAGAATTTCCCTGCCAATGCAGGGGACGTGGGTTCGATCCTTGGTCTGAAGATATGGCACATGCTACCAAAGTAGATAACCCTTTTTGCCCCAACTACCTAATCTGGGCGTCCTAGGGCTTCTGTTTGCAATGGAAGGGAGTACCATGAGACACTAGCTAACTGCAATGAAGAGTAGTCCCCAACTACTGTAACTTGAGAAACTTTGTGCACAGCAATGAAGAAAGTGCAGCCATAAATAAATAAATAATTTCTAAAAAATATAAATAAATTCTAGATTTTTAAATTTCTTCCATATAATATGAATTTCCGGTATTTCATTGAATATCCAGATGTTGGATTGACTGCTTGAAATATGGAATTCCTCTCTTTCAAATATTAAAATCAATGGCACTATTCCTAAATGAAATATAAATTCTCTATATTTCACATATAAGAATTTTGGTGTAGATTTTCTTATATGAGTCTCTAAATTTCACATAGGAAAACATAGGTGTCAATTCTATTTGAAAGTTGCTGTTCTCTATAATTCACTTTTGAAATTCAGGATGATTATGCTTCCTACTGCACATGTGGAATTCCTTAATTTTGTATGAAAATTTGAATGTAGATTTTCATAGATAAACAATGCAAATTTCTGCATTTCAAATTTTTACCACTGAAGCTATCACGGAACTTTAATAGTTTAGGAAAACATCCAAGATTTTCTAAAATTACCACCCAAAAGGGATGCCCTTTTCATGATAGCTGACTGTGATGTAAAACAGGAAGTCAGGAGATACATGGGTAACAGGCAAGTTTGGACTTGGGTACAAAATGATGCAGAACAAAGGCTAAATGCAGTTTTTCAAATACAAAGGTTAAACATAGAAAGACGACAGTGTTCCTGGTCTCCAAAATCATTGGGGACAGTGATTACAGCCACGAAAATAGGACACTCTAGCTCCACGGAAGAAAACCTATGATAAACCTAGATACAATGTGCTGAGAAGCAGAGACATCATTTTGTTGACAAAGGTCCGTTTAGGCAAAGCTGGTTTTTCCTTCCCCCCACCCCCAGGCAAAGCTAGTTTTTCCTCTCCCCGCCCCCTCAGGGGATATGTATAGATGTCCATCTTGTGTGAGCCTACAAAGCATGGCTTAGTTCCACTGAGTTAGACAAGCTGGGGTTCATGTGATAGATTGGTTAAGTTTCTGCGATGGTGGTTTCAGTGTTTCTGCCCCCTAATGCCCTCTCTCAGCACCTACCATCTTACTGGGATTTCTCTTACCTTGGATGTGCAGTATCTCTTCACTCCTGCTACTGCAAAGTACAGCCGCTGCTCCTTACTTTGGACGTGGGATATCTCCTCCTGACTGCTGGCTGTTCCAGTGCCACAGAGCCACAGCTCGCTGCTCTAGTGAATTAGGAAAACTCAGTAATGGCCACAGGAATGGAATGTCAGTTTGCATTCCAATCCCAAAGAGAGGTAATGCCAAAGAATACTCAAACTACAACACAATTGCCTTCATCTCATGCACTAGTAAAGTAATACTCAAAATTCTCCAAGGTAGGCTTCAACAATATGTGAACTGTGAACTTCCAGATGTTCAAGCTGGTTTTGGAAAAGACAGAGGAACTAGAGATCACATTGCAAACATCTGCTGGATCTCTGAAAAAGCAAGAGAGTTTCAGAAAAACATCAATTTCTGCTTTATTGACTATGCCAAAGACTTTGACTCTATGGATCACAACAAACTGAAAAATTCTACAAGAAATGGGAGTATCAGACCACCTGGGCTGTCTCTTGATAAATCTGGATGCAGGTCAGTAAGAAACAGTTAGAACAAGGCATAGAAGAGCAGGCTGGTTCAAATAGGAAATGGAGTAGGTCAAGGCTGTATTGTCACCCTGATTATTTAATTTATATGCATAATACATCATGAGAAACACTGGGTTGTATGAAGTACAAGCTGGAATCAAGCTTGCACCAAGAAATATCAATAAATATAAACATGCAGATGACACCGCCCTTATGACAGAAAAAACGGAAGATCTAAAAGTCTCTTGATGAAAGTGAAAAAGAGTGAAAAAATGACTTAAAATTCAACATTCAGAAAACTAAGATCATGGTATCTGGTCCCATCACTTCATGCCAAATAGATAGGGAAACAATGTTAGACCTTATTTATTTTATTGGTGGATGGTGGGTCCAAATCACTGCAGATGGTGACTGTATCCATGAAATTAAAAGATGCTTCCTCTTTGAAAGAAAATTTATGAGCAACCTACACTGTCTATTAAAAAGCAGAGACATTACTTTGCCAACAAATGTCTGTCTAGTCAAGGCTACTGTTTCTCCAGTAGTCATATATGAATGTGACAGTTGGACTATATAGAAAGCTGAGAAGAATAAATGATGCTTTTGAACTGTGATTTTGGAGAAGACTCTTGAGAAACCCTTGGACTGCAGGAGATCCAATCATTCCATCTTAAGGAGTTCAGTCCCTGGATGTTCACTTGAAAAACTGCTGTTGAAGCTGAAATTCCAATACTTTGCCCAACTGATAAGAAGAGCTGACTCATGGGAAAAGACCCTGATGCTGGGAAAGATTGAGGGAAGGAGGACAAGGGGATGACAGAGGATGAAATGGTTGGATGGCATAGCAGACTCAATGGGCATGAGTTTGTGTAGACTCTGGGAGTTGGTGATGGACAGGGAGACCTGGACTCCTGTGGTCCATGTGGTCACAAAGAGTTGGATATGATTGCGAGAATGAACTGAACTGATCTGAGCCGATGTATGGATGTGAGAGTTCGACTATAAAGAAGCCTGAGTATCAAAACTGAGGTTTGAACCCTGTCCTGAAGGCAACTACTGAGAGTCCCTTGAACAGCAGGAGTTCAACCCAGTCAATCCTAAAAGAAACTAACTGTAAATGTTCATTGGAAGGTCTGATGCTGAAGCTCAAGCTCCAATATTTTGGCTAAAGGACTCATGAGAAAAGACTGCCACTCTAACTTGTCATGAAACATTATTGGCTCTAATGTGGGAAAGACTGAGTGAAGGAGAAGAAGGCAACAGAAGTTGAGTTGCTTGGACGTCCATCCTGGAATCTCTTGACTCAACAAAGGTGAGTCTGAGCAAAGTGTTGGAAACAGGGAAGGGTTGGGAAGGCTGCAGTGATGCTGTCCACGGTGTTACAGTGTTGGAACTGGCCAGTCAACTGAAAACCAGCAAAAACTCTGTCTCATATATGTCAATCAGGAGGAGATTTTTGTACCTGAAATATGGAATTTTCTATATCCACTTAGGAAAATTAAATGCTTCTTTATGAATTACGGATATCTCTCCATTTCATTTATGAAAGTCTGGGTGGATATTTCACTTCTTAATCTATGAGAGATTCAATTATTCAGGAAGCAAATTTTAATACAACGATGTTTACATGTAATACAGAGTATTGTACATTTCAAATGTGAAAATGAGGGTATACACGTCCTTATGGGACATGCCATTAGAAAATCTGGGTGTCCATTTTCCTATATTAAAGATGAAATTCTCCGTATTTCCAGGACCAAAAACTGAGCACAGTTTTTGTTACATGAAATATGCAATTGTTTCTATTTCCCTTTTGAAAATATAGCTTTGAACTTTGCAGTATGATAGATGAAATCTGTGGAATTCATGCACTAAAAGGTGGGTCCTTGATAATTTAACATGAATTATGGAATGCACGTTATTTCATGTATAAAAATCAAGGCACATACTTTCTTGCATGAAATATGGTATTCTCAACTGAATGTTAAAGTTTAATACCAAACAAAATTCTGTAAAATAATTGTCCATCAGTTAAAAATATATACTAACAAAGTTGCTTAAAACATAGTATTCCTTATATTTTTTATTTCACCATCTAGATGTAGATGTTTCTAACTGAAATAGGAAATTCTCTATATCTCATGGTATGTAAATCTGCAAGCAGGGTCTCCAATATGCGGTAGTGAATTCTCTATATTTGACGTAAGAAAAACTGCTGAGGAATCTTGGACATGGCAAAGTCGGATTTTTGTTCCTTTCACATGTGAAAACCAGGCCACAGTTTGTCTTATAAGATATGAACTGTACATATTTCAGATATGAAAATTTGAATGAAGCAATTTTACATGAAATACACATTTAGTCAAAGCCTTTGTTTATCCAGAAGTCATGTATGGAGGTGAGAGATGAACTATAAAGTAAGGTGAGCAGGAAAATTAATGCTTTTGAACTGTGGTGTTGGAGAAGGCTCTTGAGAGTCTCTTGGATGGCTAGGAGAAATCCAACCAGTCCATCCTAAAGGTCATCAATCCTGAATATGCTTTGCAAGGACTGGGGCTAATGGTGAAACTCCAATACTTTGGTCACACGATGTGAAGAACTGACACATTGGAAAGGATCATGATGCTGGGAAAGGTTCAAGGCAGGAGGAGGAGGGACAACACAGGATGAGAAGATTGGATGGAATCACTGAATCAATGGATATGAGACTGAGTAAACTTAGTGAGTTGGTGACCAACAGGGATTCCTGGCAAGCTCCAGTTTACGTGGAGCTTGTTCAAATCAACAAAGATTTGAACATGATTGAGCCACAAAACTCAACCAAACATGGCCCTGTCCATCAGAACAAGAATCAGATTCCCCCTCAGTTAGTCTTTCCCATAAGGAAGTTTCCACAAGCCTCTTATTCTTATTCATCAGAGGGTAAAGAGAATGAAAATCATAATCACAGAAAACTATCCAAACTGATCACATGGTCCATAGCCTTGTCTAACTCAATGAAACTGTGAGTCGTGGGTGTAGGGCCACCCAAGATGGACGGGTCATGGTGAAGCGTTCTGACAAAACGAGGTCCTTGGAGAAGGAAATGGAAAACCTCTTGAGTATCCCTGCTTTGAGAAAGCCGTTAGCAGGATGCTATGGCAAAATATACCATACAGAAAGAAGAACTCCCAAGGGTGGCAGGTGCCTGATATGCTACAGGAGATCAGTTGAGAAGAAACTACAGAAAGAAAATTCTTGTTCCATGAAGGCATGGAACCAGAGAAAAAACAGCACCCAGTTGTAGATATGACTGGTGATGGAATGAAGTCCGATGCTATAAGGAGTAATGCTGCCATATAACCCAGCAATCCCACTGCTGTGCATACACACTGAGGAAACCAGAATTGAAAGAGCCACGTGTACCCCAATGTTCATCACATCACTGTTTCTAATAGCCAGGACATGGAAGCAACCTAGATGACCATCAGCAGATGAATGGGTAAGAAAGCTGTGGTACAAATACACAATGGAGTATTACTCAGCCATTAAAAAGAATTCATTTGAATCAGTTCTAATGAGGTGGATGGAACTGGAGCCTATTATACAGAGTGACAGAAGCCAGACAGAAAAACTCCAATACAATATACTAATGCATATATATGGAACTTAGAAAGATGGTAATGATAACCCTGTATGTGAGAGAGCAAAAGAGACACAAATGTGTAGAACAGTTTTTTGGGCCCTGTGGGAGAGGGAGGGGGCAGATGATTTGGGAGAATGGCATTGAAACATATATAATATCATATAAGAAAAGAACTGCCAGTCAAGGTTCAATGCAGGATGCAGGATACATGAAGCTTGGGGCTGGAGTACTGGGATGACCCAGAGGGACGGTATGGGGAGGGAGGTGGGACGGGGATTCAGGATGGGGAACATGTGTACACCCGTGGCGGATTCATGTTGATGTATGGCAAAACCAGTACAATATTGTCAAGTAATTAGCCTCTAATTAAAATAAATATATTTAAATTTAAAAAAAGAGTAATTTTGCATAGGAACCTGGAAGGTTATGTCCATGAATTACGGAGAATTGCAAGGGGTCAAACAGGGGGTGCCAAGAGTGAGCATCAACATTTTAGGAATCAGTGAATTAAAATGGACTGGAATGGGTGAATTTGACTCAAATGACCACTATGTCTACTACTGTGGGCATGAAGCTCTTAGAAAAAATGGAGTAGTGGCCATAGTCAACAAAGAGTCTGAAATGTAGTACTTGGAGGCAATCTCAAAAATGATAGAATGATCCCTGTTCATTTTCAAAACAAACAATATTACAGTCATTTAATTCTATGCCACTATAAGTAATAGTAATGTTGAAGGAAATGAAGTAATAGCTTTTTCTATGAAGACCTACAAGAACTTATAGAACATACATGCATAAAATATGTCCTTTTCATCACAGGGGAATGGAATTCAAAATAGGAAGTCAAGAGACACCAGGAGTAGCACGCAAATATGGCCCTGGAGGACAAAATGAAACCACTGAAAAGAAATAGAGTTTTGCCTAGGGAACACACGGCTCATACGAAGCACTCACTTCCAGGAACACCAGAGAAGACTCTACACAAGGACATTACCAGATGCTCATACTGAAATCAGATTGATTCTTTTATTTGTGGCCAAACATGGAGTAACTATATACACTCAGCAAAACAAGACTGGGATCTATTGTAGCTCAGATCATGACCTCCTTGTTGCCAATTTCAGGCTTAAATTGAAAAAAAGTGGGGAAACCACTAGAATTTTCAGGTAGAACCTAAATCATAACCCTTTTGATTACACAGTGAAAGTGACAAATAGATTCAAGAGATTAGATCTGATAGAAAGGGTTTCTGAGTAACTATGGACAGAGGTTTGTGAAAGTGTACAAAAGGCAGTGATCAAGACCATCCTCAAGAAAAAAAAAAAACTGCAAAAAGCCAAAATGGGTGTCTGAATATACCTTACAAGTTACTGAGAAAAGAAGAGAAGAGAAAGCAAAGGAGAAAGACAAAGATATATCCATGTGAATGCAGAATTACAAAGAAGAGGAAGGAGAGATAAGAAAGCTGACTTTAGTGAAGAATGCAAAGAAACAGAGGAAAATAATGTAATGGCAAAGACAAGATACGTTCAAGAAAATTAGAGATACCACGGGAACATTCCATGCAAAGATGGTCGAAATAAAGAACAGAAGTGGTACTGACTTAACAGAAGCAGAATGTATCAAGAAGAGGTGTAAATAATACACAGAAGAACTATACAAAAAGGATCTTCAATATCCAGATATCCACGATGATCGCTCACCTAGAGCCAGGCATCTTGGAATGTGAAATCAAGCCATCCTTATGAATCATCACTATGGAGAAAACTAGTGGAGCTGATGGAATTCCAGTAGACCTATTTCACAGACTAACCGATGATTCTATGAAAGTGCTACATTCAATATGCCAGGACATTTGAAAAACTCACCAGTTGAAACAGGACTGGAAAATATCTGTTTTCAGTCCAATCCTAAAGAAAGGCATTACCAAAGAATGTCCACTATCACACATTTTCCCCCATGTCAAATGGGAGAGAAGTAATGCTCAAAATTCTCCAATCTGGGCTTCAGCAGTTCCTGAACAATGAGCTTCCACATGTTCTAGCTGAATTTAGAAAAGTGTGAGGAACAAAAGATCAAATTGCCAACAACCATGGGGTCATCAAAAAAGTAAGATATATAAAAAAAGACCTGTTTCATTCTTTATACAGAAACCTTTGACTGAGGGGATCAGAAAAAATTGTTAAATACATTCAAAGTGCTGGGAAAACTGACCACCTGACCTGCCTCCTGAGAAATCTGTATCCAGGTGAAGAAGCAACAGGCTATGGAGCAACAGGGTGCTTTCAAATAAGGAAAGGATTATACCAAGGCTGTATACTGTCACCCTGCTTATTTAATTTCAATGCAATGTGCAACATGAGAAATGCCAGGCTGTATGAAGCACAGGCTTTAAATAATACTGCTGGGAGAAATATCAATAAACTCAGAGAAGTAGACGACATCAGCCTTATGGCAGAAAATGAAGAAGAACTAAAGAGCTTCTTGATGAAAATGAAAGAGAAGAGTGAAAAATCTGGCTTAAAATCTCAATATTCAAAGAACTAAGATCATGACTTCTGATACAATCACTGATTAGTAAAGGGATGGAGAAACAATGGAAAGAGCAAAAGACATTATTTTGGTGGGTCCAAAATTGCTTCAGATGTTGACTTCACCATGAAATTAAAACATCCTCCTTGGAAGAAAGCTATGACCAAACTAGACAGCATACTGAAAAGCAGAGACATTGCTTTGCCGACAAAGGCTCACATAGTCAAAGATATGGCTTTTCTAGCAGTCATGTATGGGTGTGAGATTTGGAGTCTAAAGATAGCTGAAGGTGGAAGAATCGATGCTTTTAATCTGTCCTTTTGGTGGAGATTCTTAAGGGTCTCTTGGCCTTAAGGTGGCTAAAGGAAATCGTTTCTGATTATTCATTGGAAGCACTGATTTTGAAGGTGAAACTCCAATAATTTGGCCACCTGATTCAAATAAATGACGCATTTGAAAAGACCCTGACGCTTGGAAAGATTGAAGGCAGGAGAAGAAGAGGATGACAGAAGATGAGGTGGTTGGATGGAATCACCTACTTGATGGACACGAGTTTGGGTATGCTCAAGGAATTGTTGATGGACAGGAAAGCATGACGTGCTGCAGTCCGTGGGGTCGCAGAGTTGGACAAGATCCAGAAACTGAACTGAACTAAACACAAATGTAGAATCACCTATATTTTTACATGCCAATATAACGATGCTGGATTTACCACCTGATATATTGCATTTCTTTTTCACTTCATGAAAATATGGAAGCTGTTCTTCTTACATGAAAGGTGGAATTCTCTCCACCTCATGCATGAAAATCTGGGCGGTGGTTCTCTACCATTAAATGTGGACATATGTATATTTCACATATGAAAACCATGGCACTGAAGATTTGAATCTTCGATCTGAAGATAAGAAGAACCCATATGAAATTTCAATTCTATTTCACAAATGAAAATCTGGACACCACTGTTTCTTCATAGAGAGTGTTTGCATTTCTCAAACATATATCAAAACAAAGAGTTTGTTTGATGAAATATGTAATGTTCTGTATCAGCTGTATCACAACTTAGGTGCAAATTTTCCATCTAGAATTTTGGACTTCTATGGGACAAAGTCAAGTGGAACTCAAAAGCCTCTTGATGAAAGTGAAAGAGGAGAGTGAAAATGTTGCCTTAAAGCTCAACATTCAGAAAACTAAAACCATAGCATCTGGCCCCATCAGTTCATGGGAAATAGATGGGGAAACAGTGGAAACAGTGTCAGACTTTATTTTGAGGGGCTCCAAAATCACTGTAGATGGTGATTTCAGCCATGAAATTTAAAGACGCTTACTCCTTGGAAGAAAAGTTATGACCAACCTAGATAGCATATTGAAAAGCAGAGACATTACTTTGTCAACAAAGTTCCATCTAGTCAAGGCTATGGTTTTTCCAGTAGTCATGTACGGATGTCAGAGTTGGACTGTGAAGAAAGCTGAGTCCTGAAGAATTGATGCCTTTGAACTGTGGTGTTGGAGAAGACTCTTGAGAGTGCCTTGGACTGCAAGGAGATCCAACCAGTCCATTCAAAAGGAGATCAGTCCTGTTTACTTTGGAAGGAACGATGCTAAAGCTGAAACTCCAGTGCTTTGCCCACCTCTTGTGAAGAGCTGGTTGACTCATTGGAAAAGACTCTTATGCTGGGAGGGATTGAGGGCTGGAGGATAAGGGGAAGACAGAGGATGAGATGGCTGGATGGCATCACCCACTCAATGGACTTGAGTTTGAGTAAACTCCAGGAGTTGGTGGTGGACAGGGAGGCCTGGCGTGCTGCAATTCATGGGGTCACAAAGAGTCAGACACAACTGAGCGACTGAACTGAACTGAACTGATACAGTATTTGAGATCAGAATGGAGATTTTACCATAAAAACCTGGAAATCTTATATTTCATACAAAGAACGGGTTCTGCAGCTACAGAAACACCTATGTTTCCTGTTTACCTGTTTCCTGTGTCTTGAATATTAATTTGTGTCTGTATATGTGAGATTGTTGACTCTTTTCTTTATATTTTTCTGCGTGGTTGTGTGTTCTTCCACAGTTGATGAAGAGATGAAGCTGACAGATCACAAGATGTGTAAGAAGAAGAAGGATCTCTCTTCATTTCCAAGACAAACCATTCAACAGCACAGTAAACCAAGTCTGTGTCCTGACCAGTTATGCTGAAGTAGCTGAAGTGGAACATTTGTATGAAGACTTGAAAGACCATCTAGAACTAACATCCAAAAAAAGACATCATTTTCCCCATAGAGGAATGGAATGCAAATGTAGAAAATCAAGAGATACCTGGAATAACAGACAAATTTGGCATTGGAGTGCAAAAGGAATCCAGTCAAAGTCTAACAGAGTTCTGCCAAGAGAACACACAACATATAGCACGCACCCTGGTCCACCAACACAAGAGAAGACTCTACTCATGGATTCACCGTAAGTTCAGGACTGACATCACATTGCAGCCAAAATGGAGAAGCAATATGTAGTCAGCAAAAACAGGATGGTGACTTGACTATGGCTCAAATCATGAATTCCTTATTGCCAAATTCAGACTTAAAATTTTAAAGTAGAGAAAAACATTAGACTATTCAGGTATAACCTAAGTCAAATCCCTTAAGAAAGGCTTCCTCAGTGATCAATGCAAAGAAATAGAGAAAAATAATAGAATGGGTATGACTTGAAGTCTCTCTAAAAAATTAGAGATACCGAGGAAATATTGCATGCAAAGTTGGTCAAAATAAAAGAAACTTCACGGACCTAATGGAAGCAGAAGATACTAAGAAGAGGTGGCAAGAATACACAGATCAGATCAGTCGCTCAGTCGTGTCCCCATGAATCACAGCACCCCATGCATGCCAGGCCTCCCTGTCCGCACCAAATCCCGGAGTTCACTCAGACTCACATCCATCGAGTCAGTAACGCCATCCAGCCATCTCATCCTCTGTCGTCCCCTTCTTCTCCTGCCCCCAATCCCTCCCAGCATCAGAGTCTTTTCCAATGAGTCAACTCTTCACATGAGGTGCCCAGAGTACTGGAGTTTCAGCTTTAGCATCATTCCTTCCAAAGAAATCCCAGGGCTGATCTTCAGAATGGACTGCTTGGATCTCCTTGCAGTCCAAGGGACTCTCAAGAGTCTTCTCCAACACCACAGTTCAAAAGCATCAATTCTTCAGCGCTCACAGAAGAACTGCACAAAGAAAGTACTCATGAACCAGATAGCCAAAATGACCACGCACCTAGAGCCAGACATCTTAGAATGTGAAGTCAAGGAGTCCTTATGAAGCATCCTTATGAACAACGCTTGTGGAATTGATGGAATTCTACTTGAGTTATTTCATAGCTATGGGAATGCTTCATTCAATATGCCAGCAAATTTGGAAAACTCAACAGTGGACACAGAACTGGGAAAGTTCATCCAATTCCATAGACAGGCAATTCCAAAAACTGTTCACACAACCATACAATTGTCCTCATCTAAAACGGAAGCAAAGTAATGTTCAAAATTCTCCAAGCCAGGCTTCAACAGTGCATGAACCATGAAATCCCCGATGTTCAAGCTGGATTTAATAAAGGCAGAGGAACTAATAATCAAATATCCAACATGTGTGGGGTTATCAAAGTGACAAGAGAGCTCCAAAGGTGGGGAAAATCTATTTCTTCTTCATTGTTTATACCAAAGCTTTTGACTGTGTGGATCAAAACAAACTGGAAAATTCTTAAAGTGATAGGAATACCGGATCACCTTACCTGCCTCCAGGAAATCTGTTTCAGCTCAAGAAGCAACAGTTAGAACTGAATGTAAAACAACTGAATGCTTCTCAAAAGGCAAAGGGTATGACAAGGCTGCATACTGTCACCCTGCTTATTTAAATTGTATGTAATGTTCACTTCAATAGTTCAGTGGTGTCCAACTCTTTGTGACCCCATGAACCACAGCATGCCAGGTCTCCTTGTCCGTGACCAGCTCCTTGAGTTTACCCACTCATGTCAATTGTGTTGGAGATGCTATCTAACCATCTCATCCTCTGCCATCCCTTTATCTTCCTGCCCTCAATATTTTGAAGTATCAGAAGCTTTTCCATGAGTCAATTGTTTGCATCAGGTGGCCAAAGTATTTCAGTTTCAGCTTCAACATCAATCCTTCCAGTGAGAGCCCAGGACTGATCTCTTCTAGGATGTACTCATTGGACCTCCTTGCAGTCCAAGGCACTTTCAAGACTCTCCTCTAACATCACATTTCAAAAGTATCAATTCTTGGTTCTTAACTTTCTTTATAGTCCAAATAACACATCCATACATGACTACAGGAAAAACCATAGCCTTGACTAGACAGACCTTTGTTGGCAAACTAATGTTTCTGCTTTTTAATATGTTGTCTAGGTTGGTGATAACATTCCTTCCAAGGAGTAAGCATTTTTAATTTAATGGCTTCAATCATCATCTGAAGTGATTTGGAGACGCACCAACAAAAATAAATAAATAAATAAAAATAAAAATAATGTCAGGCACTGTTTCCACCATTTCCCATTCTATTTGGCATGAAATGATGGGGCCAGAGTCCATGATCTTAGTTTTTGTAAATGCTGGGGTTTAAGCCAAATTGTTCACTCTCCTCATTATTTTAATCAAGAAGCTCTTTAGTTGTTCGTCACTTTCTGCCCTATGTGTGGTGTTGTCTTCGTATCTGACATTATTGATATTCCTTCCAGCAATCTTGCTTCCAGCTTGTGTTTCTTTCAGCCTAGCTTTTCTCATGATGTACTCTACATTTAAGTTAAATAAGTAGGGTGACAATATACAGCCTTGGCATACTCCTTTTCCTATTTGGAACCAAAATGCTGTTCCATCTCCAGCTCCAGCTGTTGCTTCCAGACCTGCATACAAGTTTCTTAGGAGTCAGGTCAGGTGGTCTGGTATTCCCATCTCTTTCAGAATTTTCCATAGTTTATTGTGATCCACACAGTCAAAGGCTTTGGCATAGTCAAACAAGCAGAAATAGATATTTTTCTGGAACTCTCTTGCTTTTTTGATGATAGTAGCTGCCGCTGCTGCTGTTAAATCACTTCAGTCGTGTCTGACTCTGTGTGACCACATAGACGGCAGCCCACCAGGCTCCCCCATCGCTGGGATTCTCCAGGAAAGAACACTGGAGTGGTTTGCCATTTCCTTCTCCAATACCTGAAAGTGAAAATGAAGTTGCTCAGTCGTGTCTGACCCTCGGTGGCCCCATGGACTGCAGCCTTCCAGGCTCCTCCATCCATGGGATTTTCCAGGCAGGAATACTGAGGTGGGGGTGCCATTGCCTTGATGTTGGCAATTTGATGTCTGGTTCGTCTGCCTTTTCTAAAACCACTTTAAACATCTAGGACTTCATGGTCACACATATCGAACTCTGGCTTCGAGAATTTTGAGCACTATTTACTAGTGTGTGAGGTGAGCGCAATTGTGCGATAGTTTGAGCATTCTTTGGCATTGCCTTTCTTTGGGATTGGAATGAAAGCTGACTGTTTCCAGTCCTGTGACCACCGCTGAGTTTTCCAAATTTGCTAACATATTGAGTGCAAAACTTTCACAGCATCATCTTTTAGGATTTCTCATAGCTGAACTGGAATTCCATCACCTCCACTGGCTTTGTTAATAGTGATGTTTCCTAAGGCCCACTTGACTTCTCATTCCAGGATGTCTGGCTCTAGGTGAGACTAAGTTATAACACCATTGTGATTATCTAGGTCATGAAAATGTTTTTTGTATAGTTCTTCTGTGTATTCTTGAGACCCCTTAATATCTTCTGCTTCTGATAGGTCCATACCATTTCTGTTCTTTATTGAGGCCATTTTGGCAAGAAATGTTCCCTTGGTATGTCTAATTTTTTGAATAGACTCTAGTCTTTCCCATTCTATTGTTCTCCTCTATTTCTTTGCATTGATTGCTAAGGAAGACTTTCTAACACTCCATGATATTCTTTGTAACTCTGCATTGAAATAGATAAATCTTTCCTTTTCTCCTTTGCTTTTGTCTTGTCTTCTTTAACAGTTCTTTGTAAGGCCTTCTCAGACAGCCACTTTGCTTTTTTTTTTTTCCTTTTTCTTTGTGCTGGGGATGGTCTTGATTTCTGTTCCCTGTACAATGTCACAAACCTCCGTCCATAGTTCATATGTCGTGTACAACATGCTAAATGCCAGGCTTGAAGAAGCACAAGCATGAATCAAGAATGCTGGGAGAAATATCAACAGCCTCAGATACTTAGACGAAATCACTCTTATGGCAAAAAGTGAAGAAATGTAAAAAAGCTCTTGATGAAAATGAAAAAGAGTGAAAAATGTGGTTTAATACTCAACATTCAAAAAGTAAGATCATGATAACTGGTCTCATCATTGCTTAGCAAATGGATGGAGAAACAATGAAAATACCAAAAGACTTTATTTTGGGGGGCTCCAAAATTATTGGAGATTGTGACTGCAGCCATGAAATTAAACGGTACTTACTGTTTGGATGAAAAGCCGGGAACTACCTAGACAACATATTCAAAAACAGAGACATTGTTTGCCAGCAAAGGTCCACCTGGTCAAAGCTATGGTTTTTCCAGAGGTCATGACTGGAAAGACAGCTGAGCATGGAGGAATTGATGCTTTTATTTATTTATTATTTTATTTTTTTTTTTTTTTGGTGAACAAGGCCCACACTTTATTTTCCAAAGTAGTTTTTATACCTTAAGTTATGCATAGAGGATAATGGGGGAAAGGGTAGAGTCATACAGTAAGCCAGGCTTTCTTCCTGCAAACTTATCACATGCAAAAGTTTAGGTGATTTGCATCATCTTCTGGCCCAGAGGACTGTTAACATTTTAAGATCATTTCTTCAGAAAACTTATTTTTCTCTGAAGGTGATTAGTCAGGTGCCACCATCCAAAAGCATTAGATAAAGTTGCATTCCTATAGGGTAAAGGTGTGGTGGGCTACAACAAGAAAAATAATTAACTCAAGGGTCCAAGGTTACAAACATTAAAGCTACTACTTACACCAATTATATTAATAAATACACTGCCAGGGACACAGCAGGTAAGGGATATGGAAACTTAGCAACAAACATTGGCCTAACAAGTGAAAAACCCTTCACCAATACAATTTCTTTCTTTCTTTTTTTTCCTTTTTTTGAAATTTTTTTTTTTTTATTTTTTAAACTTTACATAATTGTATTAGTTTTGCCAAATGTCAAAATGAATCCGCCACAGGTATACATGTGTTCCCCATCCTGAACCCTCCTCCCTCCCCATACCATCCCTCTGGGTCATCCCAGTGCACCAGCCCCAAGCATCCAGTATCGTGCATCGAAGCTGGACTGGCAACTCGTTTCATAGGAAAGGAGTTGATGCTTTTAAAATGTGGTGTTGGTGAAGACTCTTGAGAGTCACTTCCACTGCAAGGATGTTAAAGTAAATCAGTCCTGAATATACATTGGAAGCACTAATCCTGAAGCTGAAACTTCAATAATCTGGACCCTTGATGTGAAGAATGGACTCATTGGACAAGACCCTGATGCTGGGAATCATTGAAGGCAATAAGAGAAGAGGACAACAGAGGATTAGATGGTTAGATGGCATCATCAACTTGATGGACATGAGTTTACAGAGGTTCTGGGTGTTGGTGATAGACACGGACACGTGACATGCTGCAGTACATGGGGTCATTAAAGTTGAACACGACTGAGAGACTGAACTGAACTGATCTCAAATGTAGAAGTACCTATATTTTTACATGCAAATATAGTGATGCTTGTTTCCCTCCATGATATATCACAGTTTTTATCTCACTTTATGAAAATCTTGAACCTCTTTTTCTTATGTGAAATTTGGACTTGTCCATCCTTCATATCTATCTAGATGGTGGTTTTCTACCATTAAATGTGAAGTTCTGGATATTTCACATAGGACAATCTTGGCAGTGGTTTCTGAAGATATGGAAAACCCTTATGAAAATGGAATTATCTCTATTGTACAAATGAAAATCTGGGCACCCCTTTTTTTAAGTGAAGTAAGGAGTTTGCTGTATTTCTAATAATATATACCAAAACAAAGGATTGATTCCATGAAGTGGGGAATGGTTTGAATGTACTGCATGAAAACCTAGGTGCTAAGTCTCCATCATGGAACTTGGACTTCTCTATACTTCATATTTCAGCTTAGAATGGAGATTTTCCTATAAGAAAATGGAAATAGCTGTATTTCATATGAAGCACTGGAAACATCTATATTCACTGTTTGCTTATGTTTCCACGTGCCTTAAACATTTGTGTGCCTACCCACATGAGTTTGTTGCCCACGTTTGTGTGATTTTCTGTGTGGATTGTGTCCAACCACAGCTGACAGAAATGAATGTTACAGACCGTGAGATATGGAGCAAGCAGAAGGCTGCACCAGGCATCCACAGAGTGTGGGAGACTGGCCCATGCATCTCTGAGGTCGTCCTGTTCAAGACAGGAATGAGGAAAGAATGGCCAGTGACAACACAGAACAGTGTATTCACAAATTTGGGCTTACATCAAGAGACATAAAGAAGCTCACAGTGTCTGCTGTGTTGATGTGTGTGTGTACATAAAATGTATGTGGAAGGCTTGAGGACTCATCCAGTGTAAATCCAGTGGTGTGGGGCTTTTAAAGCATAGCCTGTGGACCTTTCAGTCTATGATAACTGGGCTGGCCTGTCGAAATGGTGGATATGGCTATAACTGGATCTAAGTCTGTGAAGAGGTGAAGGTCCTTCAGAAAAGAGTAGAGACTGGAAGGAGGAGGAACAGAAAGATAAGATACTGCACTGGAGAAGTTTTCAATATTAGAGGAAGGCTCTGGGATAGTGCTGCCTTGGGTCAGCCCATCAAAAAGCACATTCTCTCTTTACACGTCACAAATAATATCATCGTGTGAGACAAATGACATGATAAGGTAGGATTCTTCATTGTGAAAAGACAGACATCCTAGAAGAGAGGAGGTGACCTTCACTCTGTCCATGGGCTTCTAGCCTATCTGACAGTGCAGAAAGGTGAAGAAATTTCAGAGGTGGGATGTAGACATTTTGCCCTTTGCCGGTTTGTGCCCATGAGTAAGTGAGGATGGCAAAGTAGATGGGTTTGAATTCATCTTTTCCTGTGAGAGATCCAAAATTACAGCTTTCTGCTGAATGATCATTGACAGGAGAATGTTGGGTCCCACCAAAAAGAAAAACAACAACAACAACAACAACAACAATAAAAAGACATGTCCATGGCAAAGGAAAAGAGCCAACAAGATTGTAGAAGGGGTGAATTTCCATTTAAAATCAATACCTACCAGCCACACTGAGAGTGCTCAATAAAATATTTTGTGCACCTATACCCAAGGAATGCACAAAGACAGAGTCAGAACTGCTTTTGAGTGATTGAGTGTCTCTTGCAGAAGCATGGGTCAGCAATGGCCTAACATGGAAGAGAGGCTCTGTCTGCTACAGACCTTGTTCATGCAGTTTGTGATATAAGCCCTCTCAGAGGAGGTAACCTTTCAACCCACCAAAAAGTGGCCTAGTGCACAATCCATAAATTGCAGGATAATTATTCTAAAGAAATTCTTGTACAGGTAAGGAAGTTTTAGGACCACTAGAGATTTCTCAACCTGCGGATCTGGCAAAGAGATTGAGAACCCTCAGGGAATTTGACTTTGGAGGCCAGTTGATTTAATTATAGAACTTCCACAGGACTGAAACAGACTGTTGGAGGGCACAAACAAAACCTTGTGTCCACCAGGAGCCAAGAGTAAGGGCAGTGTCCCCACAAAAGACTGAGTCAGACTTGCTTGTGAGTGTCTAGGAGTCTCCAGCAGAGGCATGGTCCAAGAATGGGATGCAGCAGGGTGGTGGGCATTGAATACAAGAGTGCCTGCTCAAGTCCTTTTGAAGAAGGTCCCGATTACTTTCATTACTCATACCATAATTAGGCCTGAACAGGGCCTAGGTTCACTCACAGTCTGTCTCTCCCATCAGGAAGTTTCCACAAGCCTTCTTACCCTTATCCATCAGAGGGCAGACAGAATGAAAACCACAATCGCAGAAAACTAACCAAATTGATCAAATGGATCACAGCCTTGTCTACCTCAATAAAACTATGAGACATGCCATGTAGGGCCACCCAGGATGGATTGGACATGGTGGAGAATTCTGGCAAAATGTGGTTCATTGGAGAAGGGAAATGGAAAAGCACTTCAGTATTCTTGCTTTGAAAACCCCATGAACAATATGATAAGCCAAAAAGATAGGACACTGAAAGGTAAACTCTCCAGGTTTGTCGGTGTCCTCTATGCTTCTGGAAATCACTAAAAAAGAAGAGATGGTGCCAAAGGAAAAACAACACATAATTGTGGATATGACTATGGATAAAAGTACAGTTTGATGCTGTAATGAACGATATTTCATAGGAACCTAGAATGCTAGGTCTATGAAGGAAGGTAAACTGGAGTGGTCA
Source organism: Bos taurus (assembly GCF_002263795.3). Lineage (NCBI taxonomy): Eukaryota > Metazoa > Chordata > Mammalia > Artiodactyla > Bovidae > Bos > Bos taurus. The sequence continues at coordinate 30,164,834 of NC_082638.1, forward strand.
AACAGAAGATGACATGTGTGAACATCAGACTTTCAGGATTCAATGAATTAAAATTCACTGCAATGGACGAATATAATTCAGAGGGCCATTCAAAAGCCCGACAGTTTATACAAATGCACATTTATATAAACACAGGCATTGAGATAAAGCCTCATATTCCTCTTAATTATTTCAGAGTAGAAAGTGAAACTATGAAGGTGAAGATGTAAATTTAATATTGAAATAAGAGAAATGTAGGAATTTGTTGGCATCACCAACATAAATTTTAATCTACAATATCCTGCATGATCAGGTTCCTACTTGGGAGATCAGTTGTAATTAGTAATTATATGAAAGAAATTATATGTAATTATATGAAAGATGGCTGATGAGTTGACCTTGAAAGAGAAGTAGTAAATGCATCAGTATTGTTTGCACTGGGAACCATGCCTCCCAGTTGCAGTTTAGGGAAAATATCTTCATGGGCTGACATATTGCTGTTTCTAACTGTAAAGGTACAAGGCTGATCATCAGTCAAAATCATGTATCTGCAAAAGAGATATGATGTGGTACTGAGAAACAGAAATAGTCATAGTAACAAAATTCTCCCTGTGACCATTTGCTTGATTGTAGTTGCTCTGTGAATGCTGATGTAAAAAGATCAACAGATTTTAAACATCAGTTTGATCTATCACACTTTGCTCTTTCAGTCTAACTGACATTGATGATGAAGAAAAAAATCACTTTGAGTTGGGACACTTGCACTAGCAACTATGTGGCTCATAGAAGAATTTCGTATGAAAGACACACTTAGAATTGTGAAGGCTGAAAATACACACTCTCCTCTAGTTTCGGGAAGAATCCAGGAGATATGATCATCCACATTACTCCTTCCTTTAGCATGCTTCATCTTGTAATCTCAAACTAATGAAGGTACTGGAGAGATATTTTTAGTGCCAACTCTTCTTTCCATTCTTAGTAAAACTTGGGGATAGTATCGCTTAACATTTGGATTATGAGATAACTTCAACTAAAACCAAAGAAGAACATTATTAGTGACCTTTCAAACCAAGGTAAAATAGAGAAACATAGCCAGACTCAAAATATCGTTCCTTTAAACATACAAAGATAATAGCCTCAAATAATACACCTCCACTAATAGTTTTAAATATTTAAATATTTGAATTATTTCCTCATGTAACAATATATTATATATCCACACCATATACTCCTTTAAGTGCTTCAGGATTTCTCTCTGGTTCCAAGTTGCTAGGGGAACTTAAAACTGAAATTTGTTACACTTAAAATGTCTTAATATCCAGCTCTTCTCAACTTGAGAAGAATACAAAAATATTTCAGCAGCATATTATCTCAATTTTAAAGTCAGTTTTAGCTACCTATGTTAACACAGTTAAATTGTCACTATATTTTAAAAATATATATTTCCTATAATAATTGAAATTTATGGAGTGCCTTACTCAAAACAGAGACTTCTTTTTCTCCTGCCAGACGGTCAGCTAGTGAAGCAGATCTTTGAAAAAGCCATCAACATTTTACAGGTGCTTGGAGTTTTGGAACCCTGGTGGTGTCAGTTTTTCTGAGAAGCCAGCAATCACAGGCAGAAATGATATGGCGCTAATGCGATCATCTTCTAGCTTGTGGTGGCAGAAGCATGGGTGGTAGTTCTGGCTAGTCTTTTCTATCACCTGATAGTAGGTCTTAGTATGTGGCAAGAGGGGAAAATTCAATACTCTCACCACCTCGCTGGGTGACTTGAGCCCTAAGGTCCTGCTTCTTTGTCAGTTTGGGAATTTTCAAAAGCCATTCCTTTCTACACACCTTGTCATCACAGATCCAACATTCCGTCTCCACATAGTCAAAAACCAACCCTCCCAGGTTGGCTTTCTAACCTCATGTTTCATCTTCCAGGCCCTATGCACACTACTTGACCTGCATTGCAGTTTGGGGGATGCAGGACCACACAACACATTCTCTATTTGATTCTCACTCTAGACAAACTAAATGTCATCATCTTCTTCACCTTGCTTCCTTTCAGTCAAAAGAAATTTAAGTTTAGTGAGGTGACTTATCTGAATCCTCAATCTATTCCTTGCTTCTCCAAATCCTAACCCAGGACACATATTTGTTTCTATTTGTCTCGTCCTCCTTCTCCCATCTTCCCTCCGTTCTTCCCAGTTATGTCTACTTTTCATATAGTCTCTCTTAAGCAAGATCGTCTGCTAATATTCATTTGATGCTCTGGAGGAACTGTTGCCTTTATAGAAGGGTTATTTGTGATGCTTCCATGGAGAAAGTTGCACTCAATGTGCTCTTTTATTTTCTGTCAAATCAGAAGTTTTGATTTCCTTTCTAGGCAAACTAGGTAATTCTTTTAGACATGCTGGTGAAACAACAAATTTGCTTGACATAAATTAATCTGTCTGATGGGAGGCTACATACATACTCACATAATTGGTACTTCACTAACATGAACATTCCAATAAGCACATTTATTTTTCCTAAAATTTCTGCTAATGAGAAATTCTCATCAACATGAGGAAACATAGTTCTTTTCCAGATAAGTGATGGTACAGGAATTTTTCTCAAAATCAGTCATTTCCTGAAAATATCTAGCTATTTATCAAAATGTCCTGACGTTTTCCCAGAGCACAGATTCATTCTGTCCTGGAAACTTAGTTGTTTTACAGAGGTGTCAAAGGCCAGAGACTGGCATGATAATAATTTAATTCTTGTATAAGAAGGTGGCAAATGCCCAGGAACGTAAAAATATGTAGATGATAGCTTGAAAAAGAGAGACTGAGGGAAAAAAAAAAAAAAAATATATATATATATATAAGAGAACAGGCAGGTATAGTTAGTCGTACTCATGTAATATTAATAGGTAAACCTTAAATTGAGTTTGGATCATAGAAAAAAGCAAGGGGGCTTCATAAAGTCGTCTACATCTACTTTATTATCTCTTACTGGCTTAGACTGTGTGTGAAAATGAGGTCATTCAGTCATGTCTGACTCTTTGTGACCCCATGGACTGTAGCCTACCATTTCCTTCTCCTGGGGATCTTCCAAACCCAGGTACCAAACTGGTTCTGCCCCATTGCAGGCAGATGCTTTATCATCTGATACACCAGGGAAGACCTTTGACTGTGAGGGTCACAACAAATTGTGGAAAATTCTTAAGGAGATAAGAATACCAGACTACTGTCCCTGTTTCCACGGAAGGCTGGAGGCGAGGCAAGTCAAACACAGGAGTTGGAATTGGACAAAGAACAATGAACTGGTACAAAATAGGGAAGGAAATGCTGTGCTATGCTAAGTCACTTCAGTCGTGTCCGACTCTATGTGACCCCATAGACGGCAGCCCACCAGGCTTCCCCATCCCTGGGATTCTCCAGGCAAGAACACTGGAGTGGGTTGCCACTTCCTTCTCCAGGAAATGGAGAAGGAAATACATCAAGGCTATATATTTTCATCCAGCTTATTTGACTTATGTGCAGAGTACTTCATGGAAAGTAACTTGCTGAAAGAATCTGAAGTGGGAAACAAAATTACTGTGAGAAGTATGAATAACCTTAGTTTTAAGATGACAACATATAAATGGCTGAAAAACACTAGGAACTAAAGGTGAAAGGAGAAATTGAAAAAGCTGAATTAAAACTCAATACAAAAACAGACACAAAACATAAGATCATGGAATTTGGCCCCATCATTTTGAGATATTTTAATGAGATACAATTGAATTAGTGACAGGTTTCACTTTCTTGATCTCTGATATGACTGCGTGATGTGACTGAAGCCATGAAACAAAAAGGCACTTGCCCATTGGATGAAAAGCTATGACCAATCTCAAAACCATATTACAAAGCTGAGAGATTATTGAAAAAGGCCTGAATGGTCAAAGTTGATTTTCAGGAGTAATGTATGGAGGAGTGAGCAGGAACACAAGAACTGACTGCCAAAATATAGATGCTTTACAACAGGAGGGCTAGAGAAGACATGTTGAGAATGGAGTTCAAACTAATAAAGTGTGAAGGAAATGATTTCAGATTATTCTCAGAAGGACTGATGCTGCACATGAAGAGCCAATATATCAGCCTCTTGAAGCCAAGAGCAAAATCACTGGGAAGAAACTGATGCTGGGAAAGATTGAGCACAGGAGAAGAAGGAAACGACAGAGGGTGAGATGGCTGAAAAGCATTGTTGACTCAAAGGTCATGGGTTTGAATACAACTCTGGGAGATTTGAATGGCAGGTGAGCCCTGGGTTCTTGCTGTACACGGAGTCACAAGAGTCTGACAAGTCTGAGTGACTGAACAACATCAAAAAGTTAGAACTGGCAATGCTTGGGACATGGTTCAGATTGCATGTTAAGTCTGTCATTGTAATTGGAATGATAAGTGAGATTTGGGACATTTAGAAAGAACACAGCTCTTGTCAGTTTCCTTGTTTTCCTCCCTCATATTGTACTTCCCACAATGTCTTTTTAAAGCTTCCCAGAGAAGGAGAACACCGGCGGTGTCATATGATATCCTGAGATGGAAACCTTATCCCACCTGCCACTTGGATCTATAAGCTTGGCCTTAGGCAGAAGCAGACATTGTCTGTAAATACCTGGTAGAGCTGTCCATCTTCTGATGTGTTAACAGGAATGGTATGTGATCTTAAGGGTTATCTCTAAGTTAAGCACACTTATAGCTTCTCAATCAACCTCTCTTATCCTGGGAGAAGCACCTTTGAGTTGTTTATCCTAGTTGCCCTTAGGAATGCTTACAAGGGGTTCCATTACTGAGCATGGAAGTATGTAGGAGACTGGATCCATTTTTGACTTTTACGCTTGGCTTCTGTGTAAATAGACCATTCCTCTTAATGTCAGTTTTTGACTTCAGATAAAGGTTGAGGATTGTGGAAATGTGTGAATGCGTGTGAATGTCCCATAAAACTGAGGACATGGAGTACACAGTTTTCCTCTTTGAATCAGATCTCAAGGCTTCTGGCTTAATAGATTTGTACTATCAGTGCATCTCAAATATTCATAAAATGTTTATATGATGACTGCCACACAGATTTGAAGCTGGAACTCCTGTATTGTCATCATCTTAGTAGTGTAGTTGGGCTTGGACATTTAAGGTATTATGTAAGAAGTATGTGGGCTATGTTATAACTTCCTTCTATTTTAACTGTCTGTCAGATACTCTTGGGAAGGGGGAAATCAATGTCGACCATGTGGGAATAGAATTATAGATTTCATCCTTAGGTTCTTTGATGCCTAAGAGTATTCTTTGTTATTGGTGAGTGTCCAGCCTCCTGTAGGAAGGTAGTATCCTATTATAGGAAGGCCTGGTTGAAACTTCAGGCATCTACTGAGCCTTCTCTGGTACTGCCATATTAGCAGGTTTGTGTTTTGTTATTGCCAGACATAATAAACATCTAAGGTCCCATTAAATTTTTGCTAGGTGATTGGGAGGGTACCATAGTTTGTACAAAAGTTAGGATGGAGTAGCTTGGTTATTACTGAAATGCTTTCAACTTCTGAAACTCAGCCAGTTGTCTTGAGCTTTTTGGCATTTATTATTATTATTATTATGTTTATTTTTTACTTTACAATATTGTATTGGTTTTGCCATACCTCAACATGTGTCTGCCAAGGGTGTACGTGTGTTCCCCATCCTGAACCCTCCTTCTAGTTCCCTCCCCATACCATCCCAGTGGTCATCCCAGTGCACCAGCCCCAAGCTTCCTGTATCCTGCATCAAACCTGGACTGGCAATTCATTTCTTTTATGATATTATACATGTTTCAATTTGAATCCATTCTAATGAGGTGGATGAAACTGGAGCCTATTATACAGAGTGAATTAAGCCAGAAAGAAGGACACCAACACAGTATGCTTCTAAGTCACTTCAGTCATGTCCGACTCTGTGTGACCCCATAGACAGCAGCCCACCAGGCTCCGCCATCCCTGAGATTCTTCAGGCAAGAATCCTGGAGTGGATTGCCATTTCCTTCTCCAATGCATGAAGGTGAAAAGTGAAAGTGAAGTCTCTCCATCGTGTCTAATTCTTAGCGATCCCACAGACTACAGCCTACCAGGCTCCTCCGTCCACGGGATTTTCCAGGCAAGAGTACTGGAGTGGGGTGCCATTGCCTTCTCCACAGTATACTAAGGCATATATATGGAATTTAGAAAGATGGTAATGACAACCCTGTATGTGAGACAGGAAAAGAGACACAAATGTATAGAACAGTCTTTTGGACTCTGTGGGAGAGGGAGGGGAGGGATGATTTGAGTGGGCATTTTAATTTGTGCCTCTTTATATTTTTGAATTAGCCATTTCTTCAGCCGAAATCTCTAATATAAAAGTCCAAAGGAGAACCTAGACATACACTCACAAACACATTTTTAATCTGATGTGCACACACACACACAAGCACAGTCTCAGTCTTATATACTCAAAACACAATTATGAAAGGAAAATAAAACCAAAGGACTCACAGAAGGAAACCTACGAACTGCACAGAGTTCTCTGATATTTGTTTTTAGGCTTAAGGTTGGAAGTTATTTTGTAGTTGAATGATTTCAGTCTAGTGACATTTTAAGTCAGAATGCTTTGCTATACATAACGTTGTTCTGGATCCCATGGGATCTTAGAATATTTTGCATGTAAAATTATTCTGTGATTTGCTAAAATGAAAATAATGCAGGGTAACAATGTGGAAGTCATTTTGACCTCGTTAGGCCCTGCAGTTACAATTTTGCTTGTTATATTTTAAGCATCCAATTTCATCCTCTAACCTTCTCCATCCAATATTTCTACTTTTTGCCTCAATTTGCCATATTTACCTCACTTACATTTTTGTTTTTACTTTTACAATTTTCAGTTCAGTTCAGTTCAGTTAAGTCTCTCAGTCATGTCCGATTCTGCAACCCCATAAATCACAGCAGGCCAGGACTCCCTGTCCATCACCAACTTCCAGAACTCATTCAAACTCACATCCATCGAGTTGGTAATGCCATCCAGCCATCTCATCCTCTGTCGTTCCCTTTTCCTCCTGCCCCAAATCCCTCCCAGCATCAGTCTTTTCCAATGAGTCAACCCTTCCCATGAGGTGGCTAAAGTACTGGAGTTTCAGCGTTAGCATCATTCCTTCCAAAGAACACACAGGGCTGATCTCTTTTAGGATGGACTGGTTGGATCTCCTTGCAGTCCAAGGGACTCTCAAGAGTCTTCTACAACACCACAGTTCAAAAACATCAATTCTTTGGCTCTCAGCTTTCTTCACAGTCCAGCTCTCATTTCCATACATGGCCACTGGAAAAACCATAGCCTTGACTAGATGGACTTTTGTTGGCAAAGTAATGTCTCTATTTTTCAATATGCTCTCTGGGTTGGTCCAAACTTTCCTTCCAAAGAGTAAGTGTCTTTTAATTTCATGACTGCAGTCACCATCTGCAGTGATTTTGGAGCCCCCAAAAATAAAGTCTGACACTGTTTCCACTGAAACCGTTTCCATTGTTTTACAATGAAAGTCTGAATCTGTTTCCATTGTTTTACAATTTTAGGCACCAATTATAAGGTAAATGCATAAAGGAAAGAAAATTTGAATTCATGTACAATGTTTCCCTAATGTATTGAGCTATTTTCTTTATTCTTTTGAGAATTAAAGGCACCAATATGTTGAAGCCATCTGGGAATTGATCATCAAGGTAAAGGATCATTTACCAGGCTTCTTTTGATCAGACAATTGAAGTACAGTTTACTAATATGCTCTCATGAAGGAACAAAAACAGCAGCTTTTCAACATGATATGTTGAATATCCTTATCCATGCCTCTTCCAAGTTATGACAGAGGATGACATGAATTAATCCTGTTCTTTTTGAGAAGGACCTGCCACTCAAAGCAGAGCATGAAAAGAAGATAAAAGGGACTGAGAAGGATTAGTCAGTACAAGGCAATGAAATGGAAGATGGAATTGCCTTTAAGGTGATATTGTACAAAGCATGCAAATTTGACTACATAGTAAGACACCTGAAATTTAAAACAAGGCTATTGGACTTTGGTCTTGAAATGATTACTAAGGACACCAATTTCAATAACTCTTACAATGGCTCCAAAATGCTCACCTCTCTAAAGCATAGTATTCTCTCTTACATTTAGCAAAACATTTCAGTGAAAGAAAAAGAGTGTGATTTTTCTACCACTCCCTTAACTACACAGATATTCGACAGATTTCACTGTCTGTTAGCTGCAAGAATGAGAACGTTGAACTTAACTTGGTGTTGTCCTATGGGGGTTACCATACCAAAACAGGGACATGACTTGATGTTCCCACTGCCATCTGAAGGAATGACCACAAATTTGAGATTGCCAATATTTCTAGGTAGTCTTCATGACAGTGTGGATAGTCCAACAAGCAGGGACTCTGTTCAGAGTATTTCAAACTGAAATATATTTAGGATCCACCATTGATTTTGATCCTTGCTTACTCCATAACTTTTCTAGATTATTAAAATAAATGATTCCTTTTCTTCTCCTCCCACACCTTTGGATACATGTCTCTATAACTACTACTGCATTTTAGGGAACTGTGGCCTGAAACAACATGCTTAGAATGGGTTATTGTAGACTGTAAATTTCATAAAAGCAGCAATCATTTTATAATTTGAATTCCCACATTTAACATTCATGTAAATACAATAAATAGGTATCAACTTGTAATAATTTCTCAGCAAATAGGAAAGGTGAATTATGATAAGTGCACGTTATAGGATGCTGTTAAGTAATGTGTAGAGCATTGATTGGTTATTACATTTCTTTATTGATAATTTAGTAAGTGCTTAAAATGTGTCATTTGCAGGCTCTAAGTTTCACCTGATGTGAAAGATACATTAAAAAATGAGAGTAGACATAAAACACATTGAAGACATGATATCTGCACTCACCTTGGTAGGAGGGCAAACAGAAGTTCCTTTCAACCCCAAGAAAGAATTGAGGCAAAAATTTGAGAAGGGTCTTAGCATGACTGAAAATAGTTTGTGTGATTGTAGCTCCAGAAGAGAAAGATAATGAAATTACTAAGGAAAATATATCATGTCTTCAAAGAACTTGTTGACCATGCTGATGTGCTGCAAACACCATCAGGAATGTATCTGTGTCTGTGGGGACAGATAAGCAACATTGAAACATGTCTTAGGAAATATAGAGTGGATCTTGGTGTCAGGAAATAAAGGCATGCCTTAAGGACAGTAGAGCAGAAATAACCCTACAGCATACCACCTGTAAACTATATATCTTGTGCTTACCATGGGACAATCACTGATTATGTCATGTTATCTTTGGTACACAGTCATGGTATAATGGTGATCATGATTTTGGACATGCTACACTGTCTATATTTCAAGGATGAAATGACTTTCTATAATGAAGAAAATCTGCTGTCTAACCTTTTAAGACTCTACCAGTAACTAATAGAATATAAGGTAACTGTGAACACACTAAGGTACATCCTGTGTATTTCCATTTTTCTGACTTTATTTGCATCTCTTCCTTCACCCATGCCATCCTAATTGAGCCACCCATTCATTTCAGCAGGGATGATTTCAGAAATCACTTTACATCCATTATCTATTTTCCCTTGGTTCTCTCTCTCTCTCTCTTTTTTTTTTTTTTTTGCTTACAAACATTAGATCAGGTGTCATTTACCTAGGATGCATAACAAATTTTGTCTTGAACTGTAGAGTTTATAAAACCGTGCAGTAAAATAGCCAGCCATTTGAACTAAAGCATAATTTTACTCTTCATTGTTTGAAAATAGAAAATGAAACTATGAAGATGAATATGTAAATTTATTGTTGAAATGCAAGAATTTTAGGTATTTGTTGACATCTCCCAATATAAAGTTCAATCTTCTTTAGGCTCCATAATCTGACACTTATTTGATAGGTCAGTTTTAATTAGCATAGTTTTCATCTGATGATGATTGTTGATCAGTTGACTTGAAAGAGAGGAGGCAGATATATAAGCGATCATTGACATTGAGGACCGTGAGTTGCCTGTCTCTTGCAGGATAGGAAAAGGGCTGTCATGGGCTGACATATTGCTATATGTGACTGGAAATTTAGAAGATTCCACCATCAGTCTGGAATAACTGCTTTGTAATGGAGACACAATGTGGTTCTGAGAAGTAGATGTAGTTGTAGTAGCGAAGTCCTCAACGTGGCCATTTACCTGAGTGTAGCTGCTATGTGAGTGCCAATTAAAAATGCTCAGTGTTTTAAAAACAGCAGGTTTATCTACTACAATCTGGTCTGTTTGTCTAAGTGATATTGGTGATGGGGAAGGTAAGTCACATGGACTTACAGCGCTTGTATTAGCAAATATCTGGCTGCTATGAGGCTTTGGTATGTATGGCACATTTAAAGTTCTGGAGGCTGAAAATGCACTCTCTCCACTCGTTTCTCGAAGAAAGTCAGAGTTATGATCATCTTTGTTGACGCTTGCTTTAACATACGTCTTGTTATCTTGAACTAATGAAGATATTAGAGACACATTGTTAATTCCAAGTCTTCTTTGCATTCTTACTAAAAGTTGGGGATGGCCTGTTTGGAATTTGATTTATAGTAGGTTTGTAACTAAAATCAAAGAAAAACTTATTTAGTTTCTTTATAAACCAAGGTAAAACTGACAATCAAAGCTAAGCTATAAAAAATTATTCATTTAATGACACCAATTAAATAGCATCAAATAAAACACCTCCATTAGTAGTTTTAACAGGTAATATGTTAAAAGCAATTATGCTCAACTAAAAATATGTTGTATATATATAGTAAATACCACTTTAAGTAGCTTCAGGACCTGTATCTGGTTTCACATTGCTAGGAAAGTTTTTAAAACATCCAATATTTTAACCTCCAGCTGTTCTCAACTTCAAAACAAAACTTTTTTAAAAAAATTTACTATCTCAATTTCTTTCTTTCTTTTTTTTTTTTTACATTTCACGTGTTTCAATGCCATTCTCCCAAAACTTCCCACCCTCTCCCTCTCCCACAGAGTCCATAAGATTGCTCCATACATCAGTGTCTCTTTTGCTGTCTCGTATACAGGGTTATCATTACCATCTTTCTAAATTCCATATATATGCGTTAGTATAATGTATTTATGTTTTTCCTTCTGGCTTACTTCACTCTGTATAATAGGCTCCAGTTTCAGCCACCTCATTAGAACTGATTCAAATGTATTCTTTTTAATGGCTGAGTAATACTCCATTGTGTATATGTACCACAGCTTTCTTATCCATTCATCTGCTGATGGGCATCTAGGTTGCTTCCATGTCCTGGCTATTATAAATAGTGCTGCGATGAACATTGGGGTACACGTGTCTCTTTCCCTTCTGGTTTCCTCAGTGTGTATGCCAAGCAATGGTATTGCTGGATCATAAGGCAGTTCTATTTCCAGTTTTTTAAGGAATCTCCACACTGTTCTCCATAGTGGCTGTACTAGGTTGCATTCCCACCAACAGTATAAGAGGGTTCCCTTTTCTCCACACCCTCTCCAGCATTTATTATTTGTAGACTTTTGGATCGCAGCCATTCTGACTGGCGTGAAATGGTACCTCATAGTGGTTTTGATTTGCATTTCTCTGATAAGGAGTGATGTTGAGCATCTTTTCATGTGTTTGTTAGCCATCTGTATGTCTTCTTTGGAGAAATGTCTAATTAGATCTTTGGCCCATTTTTTGATTGGGTCATTTATTTTTCTGGAGTTGAGCTGGAGGAGTTGCTTGTATATTGTTGAGATTAGTTGTTTGTCGGTTACTACATTTGCTATTATTTTCTCCCATTCTGAAGGCTGTCTTTTCACCTTGCTAATAGTTTCCTTTGATGTGCAGAAGCTTTTAAGTTTAATTAGGTCCCATTTGTTTATTTTTGCTTTGATTTCCAATATTCTGGGAGGTGGGTCATAGAGGATCCTGCTGTGATGTATGTCAGAGAGTGTTTTGCCTATGTTCTCCTCTAGGAGTTTTATAGTTTCTGGTCTTACGTTGAGATCTTTAATCCATTTTGAGTTTATTTTTGTATATGGTGTTACAAAGTGTTCTAGTTTCATTCTTCTACAAGTGGTTGACCAGATTTCCCAGCACCACTTGTTAAAGAGATTGTCTTTAATCCACTGTATATTCTTGCCTGCTTTGTCAAAGCTAAGCTGTCCATATGTGCGTGGATTTATCTCTGGGCTTTCTATTTTGTTCCATTGACCTATATTTCTGTTTTGTGCCAGTACCATACTGTCTTGATAACTGTGGCTTTGTAGTAGAGCCTGAAGTCAGGTAGGTTGATTCCTCCAGTTCCATTTTTCTTTCTCAAGATCGCTTTGGCTATTCGAGGTTTTTTGTATTTCCATACAAATTGTGAAATTATTTGTTCTAGCTCTGTGAAGAATACTGTTGGTAGCTTGATAGGGATTGCATTGAATCTATAAATTGCTTTGGGTAGTATACTCATTTTCACTATATTGATTCTTCCAATCCATGAACATGGTATATTTCTCCATCTATTAGTGTCCTCTTTGATTTCTTTCACCAGTGTTTTATAGTTTTCTATATATAGGTCTTTAGTTTCTTCAGGTAGATATATTCCTAAGTATTTTATTCTTTTCGTTGCAATGGTGAATGGAATTGTTTCCTTAATTGCTCTTTCTGTTTTCTCATTATTAGTGTATAGGAATGCAAGGGATTTCTGTGTGTTGATTTTATATCCTGCAACTTTACTATAATCATTGATTAGTTCTAGTAATTTTCTGGTGGAGTCTTTAGGGTTTTCTATCTAGAGGATCATGTCATCTGCAAATAGTGAGAGTTTTACTTCTTCTTTTCCAATTTGGATTCCTTTTATTTCTTTTTCTGCTCTGATTGCTGTGGCCAAAACTTCCAAAACTATGTTGAATAGTAATGGTGAAAGTGGGCACCCTTGTCTTGTTCCTGACTTTAGAGGAAATGCTTTCAATTTTTCACCATTGAGGATAATGTTTGCTGTGGGTTTGTCATATATAGCTTTTATTATGTTGAGGTATGTTCCTTCTATTCCTGCTTTCTGGAGAGTTTTTATCATAAATGGGTGTTGAATTTTGTCAAAGGCTTTCTCTGCATCTTTTGAGATAATCATATGGTTTTTAGTTTTCAATTTGTTAATGTGGTGTATTACATTGATTGATTTGCGGATATTGAAGAATCCTTGCATCCCTGGGATAAAGCCCACTTAGTCATGGTGTATGATCTTTTTAATGTGTTGTTGGATTCTGATTGCTAGAATTTTGTTTAGGATTTTTGCATCTATGTTCATCAGTGATATTGGCCTGTAGTTTTCTTTTTTTGTGGGATCTTTGTCAGGTTTTGGTATTACGGTGATGGTGGCCTCATAGAATGAGTTTGGAAGTTTACCTTCCTCTGCAATTTTCTGGAAGAGTTTGAGCAGGATAGGTGTTAGCTCTTCTCTAAATTTTTGGTAGCATTCAGCTGTGAAGCCGTCTGGACCTGGGCTTTTGTTTGATGGAAGATTTTTTATTACAGTTTCAATTTCCGTGCTTGTGATGGGTCTGTTAAGGTTTTCTATTTCTTCCTGGTCGAGTTGTGGAAAGTTGTACTTTTCTAAGAATTTGTCCATTTCTTCCTCGTTGTCCATTTTATTGGCATATAATTGTTGGTAATAGTCTCTTATGATCCTTTGTATTTCTGTGTTGTCTGTTGTGATCTCTCCATTTTCGTTTCTAATTTTATTGATTTGATTTTTCTCCCCTTGTTTCTTGATGAGTCTGGCTAATGGTTTGTCAATTTTATTTATCCTTTCAAAGAACCAGATTTGGCTTTGTTGATTTTTGCTATGGTCTCTTTTCTTTCTTTTGCATTTATTTCTGCTCTAATTTTTAAGATTTCTTTCCTTCTACGAACCCTGGGGTTCTTCATTTCTTCCTTTTCTAGTTGCTTTAGGTGTAGAGTTAGGTTATTTATTTGACTTTTTTCTTGTTTCTTGAGGTGTGCCTGTATTGCTATGAACTTTCCCCTTAAGACTGCTTTTACTGTGTCCCACAGGTTTTGGGTTGTTGTGTTTTCATTTTCAATCGTTTCTATGCAAATTTTGATTTCTTTTTTGATTTCTTCTGTGATTTGTTGGTTATTCAGCAGCGTGTTGTTCAGCCTCCATATGTTGGAATTTTTAATAGTTTTTCTCCTGTAATTGAGATCTAATCTTACTGCATTGTGGTCAGAAAAGACGCTTGGAATGATTTCTATTTTTTTGAATTTACCAAGGCTAGCTTTATGGCCCAGGATGTGATCTATCCTGGAGAAGGTTCCATGTGCGCTTGAGAAAAAGGTGAAATTCATTGTTTTGGGATGAAATGTCCTATAGGTATCAATTAGGTCTAACTGGTCTATTGTATCGTTTAAAGTTTGTGTTTCCTTGTTAATTTTCTGTTTAGTTGATCTATCCATAGGTGTGAGTGGGGTATTAAAGTCTCCCACTATTATTGTGTTATTGTTAATTTCTCCTTTCATACTTGTTAGCATTTGTCTTACATACTGCGGTGCTCCCGTGTTGGGTGCATATATATTTATATTTGTTATATCTCCTTCTTGGATTGATCCTTTGATCATTATGTAGTGACCTTCTTTGTCTCTTTTCAAAGCCTTTGTTTTAAAGTCTATTTTATCTGATATGAGTATTGCTACTCCTGCTTTCTTTTGGTCCCTATTTGCATGGAAAATCTTTTTCCAGCCCTTCACTTTCAGTCTGTATGTGTCCCCTATTTTGAGGTGGGTCTCTTGTAGACAACATATGTAGGGGTCTTGTTTTTGTATCCATTCAGCCAGTCTTTGTCTTTTGGTTGGGGCATTCAACCCATTTACGTTTAAGGTAATTACTGATAAGTATGATCCCGTTGCCATTTACTTTATTGTTTGGGGTTTGAATTTATACACCATTTTTGTGTTTCCTGTCTAGAGAATATCCTTTAGTATTTGTTGTAGAGATGGTTTGGTGGTGCAGAATTCTCTCAGCTTTTGCTTGTCTGAGAAGCTTTTGATTTCTCCTTCATACTTGAATGAAATCCTTGCTGGGTACAATAATCTGGGCTGTAGGTTATTTTCTTTCAATATTTTAAGTATGTCTTGCCATTCCCTCCTGGCTTGAAGTGTTTCTATTGAAAGATCAGCTGTTATCCTTATGGGATTTCCCTTGTGTGTTATTTGTTGTTTTTCCCTTGTTGCTTTTAATATTTGTTCTTTGTGTTTGATCTTTGTTAATTTGATTAACATGTGTCTTGGGGTGTTTCGCCTTGGGTTTATCCTGTTTGGGATTCTCTGGGCTTCTTGGACTTGGGTGATTATTTCCTTCCCCATTTTAGGGAAGTTTTCAACTATTATCTCCTCAAGTATTTTCTCATGGTCTTTCTTTTTGTCTTCTTCTGGAACCCCTATGATTCGAATGTTGTAGCGTTTAATATTGTCCTGGAGGTCTCTGAGATTGTCCTCATTTCTTTTAATTCGTTTTTCTTTTATTCTCTCTGATTCATTTATTTCTAACATTCTATCTTCTAATTCACTAATCCTATCTTCTGCTTCTGTTATTCTACTATTTGTTGCCTCCAGAGTGTTTTTAATTTCATTTATTGCATTATTCATTATATATTGACTCTTTATTTCTTCTAGGCCCTTGTTAAACCTTTCTTGCATCTTCTCAATCCTTGTCTCCAAGCTATTTATCTGTGATTCCACTTTAATTTCAAGATTTTGGATCAATTTCACTATCATTATTCGGAATTCTTTATCAGGTAGATTCCCTATCTCTTCCTCTTTTGTTTGGTTTGGTGGGCATTTATCCTGTTCCTTTATCTGCTGGCTATTCCTCTGTCTCTTCATCTTGTTTAAATTGCAGAGTTTGGGGTGTCCTTTCTGTGTTCTGGCAGTTTGTGGAGTTCTCTTTATTGTGGCTTTTCCTCGCTGTGTGTGGGTTTATACAGGTGGCTTGTCAAGGTTTCCTGGTTTGGTAAGCTTGTGTCGGTGTTCTAATGGGTGGAGCTGTATTTCTTCTCTTTGTTCAGTCGCGCTGTGGGGAGGGAGGGAGGGAAGCTGCAAACAAATAACACTGGCGTGCGCTCGCAGTGCCTCAGCCATACTGGGTCTGCCCCCGCTCACGGCGCGTGTAGCCTCCCTGCCCACACTGCTCGGGCTCTAGGTTGTTCCGCCGGGAACAATCCGAGGCTAGCCCTCGGTTGCATGTACCTCCCAGGTCCAAGCCGCTCAGGTTCAGGCACTCGGGTAGTCCTCAGAAGCGCAGACTCAGTTGGGCCTGAGTTTTGTGCTCTTCCCAGGTCCGAGCAGCTCAAGTGATGAGGTGTTTGGCGAGCGCCAATGTTGCGACTTATCGCCTCCCCGCCACTCGGTTATCTGGGCGTAATACCGGCGCACCTTCTCAGGCAGATGTTAACCGTCCAGACCCCCAAGAAGTTTTAGTTAGCAAAGAAGCCTGCTTACAGTTTTATAGATAATGTCTCTCTGGGGCTGCGATTGCCCCCTTCCGGCTCTGGCTGCCTGTCACCGGAGGGGGAAGGTCTGCAGCTGGCTATCTCTGTTCAATTCTTTGTTCCGTGCACGGGCCTGGCGGTGTCTTAAGTTGGGGCTGGCTTTTCGCGTGGTAGATATCCCACAGTCTGGTTTGCTAGCCCAGATTATTTCGCTCAGATAGTGCTCAGGGTATTCAGGCCAGATTCTTACTCTAAGCGATGCAGCCCGCGCTGCGCCTCCCTGCCCAGCCCCCACTTGCTAATGGCGCGTGCAGGCATCTACGCTGCTTCTCCGCTGGGGGAGTTACCATAGGACTCACAATCTTCGAGTTTTAATTGTTTATTTATTTTTTCTTCCTGTTATGTTGCCCTCTGTGCTTCCAAAGCTCGGCACAGATTCGGCAGTGAGAAGGTTTCCTGGTGTTTGGAAACTTCTCTCTTTTTAAGACTCCCTTCCCGGGACGGAACTCCGTCCCTCCCTCTTTTGTCTCTTTTTTTGTCTTTTATATTTTTTCCTACCTCCTTTCGAAGAGCTGGATTGCTTTTCTGGGTGCCTGATGTCCTCTGCCAGCATTCAGAAGTTGTTTTGTGGAATGTACTCGACGTTTAAATGCTCTGTTCATGAATTTGTGGGGGAGAAAGTGTTCTCCCTGTCCTACTCCTCCGCCATCTTGGCTCCTCCTCCCTATCTCAATTTCAAATTCGTTTTAGCTACATATGTGAACATGCTTTCTAGGTCACATGATTTAATCTTATGTATTGCTAATAAGTGAAATTTTTGGAATACCTTGCTCAAAAGAGAGATGTTTTCTTCCAGAAAGTCCGCTTGTGAAGCAGATCTTTGAAAAGTTTGTTGCTTTTTATTAAACCCATAAAGGTTAACCTGTCAAACTAAACTTTTCATACTGTTGGTTTCAAATATTCTGAAAGGCTCCTTTCTTTTCAAGACCTTTTTAAAAAGTTCTTCACTGATCACTATACATACACCACTCTCATCCTACCTAATAGATTCCAGCTGATAATTTGCAACTATACTCCAAAGTTTTGTGGAAATGTGAAAGAAAATCATTCAGCTCATCTGTTTCAGAGACAGAATTTGTGTAGCATAGCCTTTTTATCACAAGATCCTCAGACAAAGCCTGAAAAGCATATTCTTCAATCATAGATCTCAAAACTGAGTCCCTAGTAAGTGTATAATCATACAAAGAAGATCTAACGGAGGTTTCTGAACCAGTTGATTCATCCTTAGGAGTCCCATCTTGAATTTCTGAAGAAATATGTGCCATCTCAAAGAAAGTCTTTCTTCAGATATTTTTCTCATTTGTCTGATTTTACACACTGCAACTTCAAATGCTGCTTGGCTGGCCTACAGACCTCTCTAGACCATCACAGAGGTCCTCAAAGTCACCTAGCAATTGAAGGGTAACTGTGACATCACAAAGTCACTGGTCTTCGAGCAATTGAAGGATAATGTTCAACCAGTGCTTACTTCAGCATCAACTTAAAATACACACTGCTTACAGAAATACTAACCAAAGCCATGAAGGCTGCAAAACCTCATTCCTAAAGAATTTTTACACAGAAAAATCATATCAATAAATCTACTTGAAATCTGAACTAAAAGCGATTTATCATCCTTCTAGACACACATTCTTAATATTCATTACTGTTACCCATGCAAACTTGGGTCTACTCGCTACTGTGAAGTAAAATCAATCAACTGACTGAGTTACAGTGAAAGCATGTGTTTATTGTAGGACTGAGCAAGGTTTCCTAGCAGTCTTTGGTGCTTCAAAGACCCAAATTCACAAATACTTTCAGGGGAAGGATTTTAATGACTGATCACACACCTGTGATCAGTTTTGGGGCATTGTACTAATGGCCTGTTACTGAGGATATTGGGAGTCAACATCATCGACCGTCTGCTTCCAACTACTCTGTGGTCTATGTACGTACATTTCAGCCTGGTTGGAGCTTTAACATCTCTAAAACTGTTCACAGTGTATTGCTCAGAATGTTATCTATGGCCTTTGAGGAGGAACTAAAGACCTTTCTGCTATGTCTGCTACATCACCTCAGTCGTGTCCGACTCTGTGTGACCCCATAGACGGCAGCCCACGAGGCTCCCTTGTCTCTGGGATTCTCCAGGGAAGAACACTGGAATGGGTTGCCATTTCCTTCTCCAATGCATGAAAGTTAAAAGTGAAAGTATCATTACTATCTTCTGTTGCTTGATTATTTTCCTTAATTTCTGGCTTTTCTAGCTTCTCTGATTAAAATTACTCTTGGAAAATGAGGAGGTCTACAGGCTTCCCAGCTCTTGAGCTGTTTGAGTCAGCAACAACTTTGGCTATTTCCTGTTGACCTGGAGCATGGAGTTGGAAAAAATTCTGAGATCTAAGGTTGGTATCAACATTTTCTGCAATGGAAACATATCTATTTTATATAGATATTTGTATATCTATATACATAAATACGCATATAAATAGGTATATCTGCTGTCACTTCAGACGTGTCCAACTCTGTGTGACCCCACAGACGGCAGCCCACCAGGCTCCCCTGTCCCAGGATTCTCCAGGCAAGAACATTCGAGTGGGTTGCTATGTCCTTCTCCAATGCATGAAAGTGAAAAGTGAAAGGGAAGTCACTCAGTTGTACCGATCTATTTGTGACACCATGGACTGCAGCCAACCAGGCTCCTCCATCCATGGGATTGGCCAGGCAAGAGTAATGGAGTGGGGTGCCGTCACCTTCTCATATATATATAAATATATATGTTTTTTTTTTTTTCTATATCTGAGTATTTTTTCATTAAACCTGGGCAAACTTTTGAAAATTGGTAGGTATTTATTAAAAGGAGAGAGGGGAGTGGTATAAAAGAGTCCTTATATGTTAGATGTAGCCAATAAAACATATTTTGAAGTATTTCCACTTACATATATTCAATAACTGAGTAGAGTCTTGAGTCATTCTGCATTTGGGTTTTAATTTTTCCATGTTGTTTTACCTAATGGGAATTAAAAGTCAATGTACTTTTTTTACACCCAAACTCATACACACATGGGTATGTATGTGGATATGTCAAAATAAAATTTTAGGCAACATTATTCAGGTGGCCAAACACTTTGCTTGCTCCCAAGATCTTAAATGAACTGTTTGGGAAGCCCAACATTGCTTAATAAATTACTGGCTGAATGCTTTAGATACTGTTGCTGAAAGGCTCTCCTTTAATCTAGTTCGTCTTCCACTATTGTTTCTGTAATAAGAGATGGCGTTCTTACATATGAGGAAACCTTGAGGCCATACAATTGCTACTCTCATTTGCTTAGAGATATTGTTTGAAGAAAGCTGTTGTTCTCCCACATTGGATACAATTTTAAACATTCAAGTCTGTAATAGCATAGGAACATGTTGGAACCACATGCACAATGGTCAACTAGCTGGGTTTAGGATAAACAGCTACCCACTTAATGGCTAAAAGAGATGCCAAGGGCATTGTGCATAGATCATAGACAGGCTCTTCTGACTAGCTGAACACTGAAATTATATGAGGTGTACATCAAAATTACTTCTCCATAATTCAGTATGTAAAGTTTTCTTTCATCACTTTCAACTTCTGGTAAGAAATATTTCAATAGAAATCACTGATGATCAAAATTTATCTTGCTTCATGCCACAGGGGTTCAGCTTCCTGCCCCCATCCATATCATTTATCTTGTTCCTTGTCCTCCTTTGTATTTTTGAGGTAGCCACATTGGAGAAAATCTAACAAGATAACAAAAACAGTCTCAATATATTATGTTAATGGAAAAATATATTATAGGCTGTGTATTTTGCAATATTTTACCCAGTTGTCACAGAAGTATGGCACAAATGCTCTAACAGGCAACTTAAAACCAGCAGTATAATATATAATAAGTAACTATCATAGAATATTCTCAGAAAACAATTTCTTATTCAAAACATTGAGGGAAAACAAAGGTACGAGAATACAGTAATTCTCAGTGTTCATAGGAAAACTTAGGGTAAACAGTACATTTGAATTCTCTGCTGCTGCTGCTAAGTTGCTTCAGTTGTGTCCGACTCTGTGTGACCCCAGAGATGGCAACCCACCAGGCTCACCAATCCCTGGGATTATCCAGGCAAGAACACCGGAGTGGGTTGCCATTTCCTTCTCAGTATTACACAAAGTAAGATCATGACATCTGGTCCCACACTTTCATGGGAAATGGAAGTGGAAAAGACAGAAGCAGTGACAGATTACCTCTTTTGGCTCTAAATTCACTGCAGATGGTGATGGAAGCTATAAAATTAGAAGACAATTTCTTCCTGGAAGAAAAGCTGTCACAAATTTAGAAAGCATGTTAAAAAGTGAAGACATGACTTGATCAATGGAGGCACTTTGAGTCACATCTATGGTCTTTCCAGTAGACATGTACAGATGTGAGAACACCAAACTGCTCTGCTAGGAATGACTTGTGTGTATCCATTGAATTGCAAGGACATAAATCCAGTCAAACATAAAGGAAATCAACTCTGAAGAAGAATTAGAATCACTGATGCTGAAGATGAGTCTTCAAAGCTTTGACCACCTGAGCAAAGAAATGACTCAGTGGAAAAAAAAAAAAAACCTGATTCTTAGGAAACAATGAAATCAGGAGGAGACATGGGTGAGAACGAAGGAGAAGGTTGTATAGCTTCACCCATTCAATGGATATGATTTCAGGCAGACCCTGGGTGATGCAGAGGGCAGAAAGCCCTTGTGTGCAGTCCAAGGGGTCACAGAGAGTAAGACATGGCTTTGTGACTGAATAACAACAAGATTTCAGTTAATAAAATGGATCTTCCAGGGTCATGGTGGAGGTCTCATAATGTTAGAGGAATAGGAGGCACAGTCCACTTTCTCCTACACAAATCCATCAAAAGATCGACTGCACATGGACCACCTTCCAGAAATCAACTTGAACGATGTTGATGGTCCCTAGAAACCAAGAAATGAAAACCCATCTCTTAAAAAGGAGGTAGGACAAAATAAGAGATGGACATGAAGAAAAGGTTTTAGGGAACAAGACTCCCCTTGGAGAGGGAGTCGTAAAGGAGGAAAATTAAAACAAGATAGGAAACCCTCTCTCAAAAGTGTCAGTGGGAGGAAAAAGAAAAAAAGAAAAAAACAGAACCAGGGGAAAAAGAACAAAAACACAGATTATGCCAATAAATGCAATTACTAGCCAAAAAGTCACTCAGATTCTTCTGTCCACAGTCATACATGAGGTCTGGGAGGAGACCTGTGGTGTATCAAACACAGTATTGTTAGAACCAGGATTTAGTGCCCTGAGGACAATCTGATGGAGCTAATGTGACAAAGAACATAAACCATGGGAAAACTAGAGACAGCCATTTTAGAAAGGACTTTTCCTACAGGAAGGCTCTAAGCCCACATAGTGAACCATGGCACACTCACAGACCAGAAAACTAGAAAATACCAAAGAAGACCAAGCCAGCTTCCATTGAAGACCCTTTCCTCCATGGATGTAGAGAGGAATGTATATGACTGCCAGAGGCAGAAGCAAATAGGTTACTAGTAACTTGGTCCTACAGACATCCCCTACCAAACTCTAAGCTGGTTGAAATTTGCTAATGATGAATTCCTGAGTTCATGGACAGTTCACATAGGCCGGGATCATGACAGCCTGGGGTCAGCTACCCTGAAGAGACACATGGAACACCTGAGGCTGTGGGCTCTGGCACAGGTAGCAAACTGTGTGGTTGAGACCAGAGAGCTGCATAAGGCATGGGCCACCTAGGACTGTGTCTTGTCCTCCAACCAGCCACCTGAGATTTTTGACTTGTGAAGAGCAAAAAGCACTGAGCCAATCATGGTCATTGCCCTTGCTGAGCACCTAAGTGCCTGACTGGCTGGGAAGTGCATGAAACACATGACCCACTTGGGACCATGCCCTCACGTATCAACAGGGAGGCTGAGCAGTGTGGACCCAGGAAGAACATGTCACATTTGTCAGTGGCAAGCCCAATGTGGTCAATCCACCTCAAGCACCCACATATCCCAGAGGTATTTGTTTTCAGTGTCCCACCTCACCGCCAAAACACCGAGCAAGTGAGCTCAAATAAGAGGCTACCACACCCTCGTTTCATGTTGAAAGCCAGATATGGAGAGGCTTTCAAATAAAAGAAGGAAATATAAACAAAGGAGCATAAACCAACCCAGAAGTGATAGGTTCAACAGCATAAATCTTCAATTAATGCCAATTAATTCAATTAATGTTCAACTGAGGTACAATAGTAGAATTTGACAACAAGTACAAGCTTCAACTAGGGACTATCTGACACTGTACTGACACCAAAAAGCAATTTTTTTTTTTAAATTCTGAGATCTATTTCTATATGATTTCTGTAACTTTTAACAATGCTAGGCCTTTTTAATACCCTAAACTTTTATTTCTGTTAACTATTATTACCTTTCAAATAAAAACAACACGTCTGTGTTTTAAACACTTGTTATATATACAAGAATGAATTCGACCTCCGTTTTCTTTTCTTGTACTATTTAAATGAGTCTAATTTTTATTCTTGGTTCTTAACTTTTGCTTTCCAAAAATGGTTATCAATGTTGTAACTTTAGGAATACAATTTTTAGGATCAGATTTCACTTATGAGGGCATCAGATTTCAGACACACTGAAACCATAATCTCAAAAACCTAGCCAATCTTGTCACATGGACTGCAGCCTTGTCTAACTCAATGAAAGTAAGCCATGCCCTGTGGTGCCACCCAGGATGGGCGAGTAATGGTGGAGAGTTCTGACAGAATGTGGTCTATGGAGAAGGGAATGGCAAACTACATCAGTATTCTTGTCTTGAGAACACCATGAACAGTATGAAACACATGATAGGATACTGAAAGAGGAAATCCCCGGGTCGGTTGGTAGGTATCCAATATGCTACTGGAGATCAGTGGAGACATAACTGCAGAAAGAAAGAAGGGATGAAGACAAAGCAAAACTAATATCCAGATATGGGTGTGACTGGTAATAGAGGCAAGGTCTGATGCTGTAAAGAGCAATATTACATAGGAAATTGGAATGTCAGTTCCATGAATCAAGGCAAACTGGAAGTGATCAAACCGGAGATGATAAAAGTGAACGTCAACATTCTAGGTATCAGCGAACTAAAAGGGACTGGAATGGGTGAATTTAACTCAGATGACCATTATATCTACTACTGTGAACGGGAATACCTTAGAAGAAATGGAGGAGCCAGCATGGTCAACAAAAGAGTCTTACATGCAGTACTTAGATGCAATCTCAAAGATGAAAGAATGATCTCTGTTCGTTTCCAAGGCAAACCATTCAATATCACGGTAATCCAAGCCTTTGCCCCAATGAGAAATGCTGAAGAAGCTGAAGTTGAATGGTACTGTGAAGACCTGCAAGACCTTTTAGAACTCATATCCAAAAAAGATGTCCTTTTCATTAAAGGGGACTGGAATGTAAAGGTAGGAAGTCAAGAAATACTTGGAGTAACAGGCAAATTTGGCCTTGGAATACTGAATGAAGCAGGGCAAAGGCTAATAGAGTTTTTCCAAGAGAACACACTGGTCATAGCAAACACCCTCTTCCAACAACACAAGAGAAGATGGTCAACACCAAAATCACCAAAATCAGATTAATTCTACCTTTGCAGCCAAAGATGGAGAAACTCTATAAAGTCAGCAAAAACAAGACCGGGAGCTGACTGTAGCTCAGATCATGAACTCCTTTTTTGCCAAATTCAGACTTGAATTAAAGAAAGTAGGGAAAACCACTAGACCATTCAGGTATGACCTAAGTTAAATCCCTTATCATTATACAGTGAAATATAGATTTAAGGGACTAGATCTAATAGACAAAGTTCCTGAGGACCAATGGATGGGTATTTAT
Organism: Bos taurus; assembly: GCF_002263795.3. Taxonomy (NCBI): domain Eukaryota; kingdom Metazoa; phylum Chordata; class Mammalia; order Artiodactyla; family Bovidae; genus Bos; species Bos taurus. Next base: position 30,189,321 of record NC_082638.1, read on the forward strand.
GACACTGTACAGGAGACAGGGACTAAGACCATCCGTGTAGACACGAAATGCAAAAATGCAAAATGGCTGCCTGAGGAGGCCTTACAAATAGCTGTGAAAAAAAGAGAAGCAAAAAGCAAAGCAAAGAAAAGATATATGTATCTGAAAGCAGAGATCCAAAAGAATAGCAAACAGAGATAAGAAAGCCTTCCTCAGAGATCAATTCAAAGAAATAGAAGAAAACAACATAATGGGAAAGACTAGAGTTCTCTTCAAGAAAATTAGATACAAAGGGAATATTTCATGCAAAGATGGGTTCAATAAAGGGAAGAAATGGTAAGGATCAAACAGAAGCAGAAGATATTATGGAGAGGTGGCAAGAATACACAGGAAAATTGTACAAAAATGACTTTCAAGACCCAGATAATCACAATGGTGTGATCACTCACCTAGAGCCAAACATCTTGGAATGTGAAATCGAGAGGGCCTTAGAAAGCCTCACTATGAACAAAGCTAGTGGAGGTGATAGAATTCCAGTTGAACTATCTCAAATGTTGAAAGATAATGCTGTGAAAGTGCTGCACTCAATATGCCAGCAAATGTGGAAAACTCAGCAGTGGCCACAGGACTGGAAAAGGTCAGTTTTCACTCCAATTCCAAAGAAAGGCAATGACAATGAATGCTCGAACTTCTTCACAGTTGCACTTATTTCACACGCTAGTAAAGCAATGCTCAAATTTCTCCAAGCTAGGCTTCAGCAATATGTGAACTGTGAACTTCCAGATGTTCAAGCTGGTTTTAGGAAAGGCAGAGGAACCAGAGATTGCATTGCCAATATCCGATGGATCATCAAAAAAGCAAGAGAGTTCCAGATAAACACCTATTTCTGCTTTATTGACTATGCCAAATCCTTTGACTGTGTGAATCACAATAAACCGTGGAAGATTCTGAAAGAGACGGGTATACCAGACCACCTGACCTGCCTTGGAGGAACCTATATACAGGTCAGGAAGCAACAGTTAGACCTAGGCATGGAACAACAGACTGGTTTTGTATATGAAAAGGAGGACATCAGGCTTTGTATTATCACCTGCTTATTTAACTTGTAGGCAGAGTACATCATGAGAAACGCTGGGCTGAAAGAAGCACAAGCTGGAATTCAGATTACCGGGAGAAATATCAATAACCTCAGATTTGAAGATGACACCAACCTTATTGCAGAAAGTGAAGAGGAACTAAAACGTCTCTTGATGAAAGTCAAAGAGAAGACTGGAAAATTTGGCTTAAAGCTCAACATTCTGAAAACGAAGACCATGGCATCTGGTCCCATCACTTCATGGGAAATAGATGGGGAAACAGTGGAAAGATTGTCAGACTTTACTTTTTTGCGGCTCCAAAACCACTGCAGATGGTGATTGCAGCCTTGAAATTTAAACACGCTTACCCCTTGGAAGGAAAGTTATGCCCAACCTAGATAGCATATTAAAAATCAGTGGCATTACATTGCCAACAAAGTTTGTCTAGTCAAGGATCCGGTTTTTCTAGTGATCATGTATGAATGTGAGAGTTGGACTGTGAAGAAAGCTGAGTGCTGAAGAATTGATGCTTTTGAACTGCGGTGATGGATAAAATTTTTGAGAGTCCCTTGTACTGCAAGGAAATCCAGCCTGTCCATCCTAAAGGAGATCAGTCCTGGGTGTTCATTGGAAGGACTGATGCTAAAGCTGAAATTCCAATACTTTGCTCACTCATGCAAAGTGTTGACTCATTGAGAAAGACCCAGATGTTCGGAGGGAATGGGGTCAAGACGAGAATGGGACTACAGAGGATGGAAGGCTGGATGGCATCACCGAATCAGTAGACATGAGCGTGAGTGAACTCAGTGAACAGGTAGCCCTGGTGTGCTGCGATTCATGGGGTTGCAAAGAGTCGGTGATGAAGGACCAACTGAACTTAACTGAGAAAGGAGGATATAAATGAAACAGAGTGTGGTGCGGGGAAAAAAAATGAAAGAAAGAAGGAAACCAGGAAAAGGTCTGATGTAGCAATGATAGATGCCCCACAATGAGAAATGTAGGTGTCTAGATGGAGAACACCAAAACTAAAAGGGTTGGGGTACATGGGAAATCTTGAGGAAATAAAAGTTGGAATCACCCTTAAATGAGTCAAGACGCAAGAATTGGATCGGGCATGGACAAATTGACCACTTCAAAAGTGAAAGAAGAGTGACAAATCTCTTTACTGTCACTTGCTTACGTGAATCATATGCAGAATATACTATTTAAATACCAGTTGAGTGAATCAAAAGCTGGCATCAAAGTGGCTGGGAGAAACAGCAAAACACTCACATATATAGATGTTAACGCAAAAACAAAGAGAAAGTGAAGAGGAAATAAAGAGCCTTTTCATGAGGGTGAATGATTAGAGTGAAAAACCGTGCTGAAAACTCTACATTCATAAAAACAAAGATAAGGGCATCTGGTCCAACCACTACTTGCAAAATAGAAGGGGTAAACATGTGGAAACAGTGACAAGCTTAATTTTCTTGAGCTTCAAAATTACTAGGAATGGTGACTGCAGTTATCAAATTAAATGTCACTTGCTTTTGGATGTAAAAGTTATGACAAACCTAAGCATTGCATTATAAAGAAAACACACCACTTTACTAAATTGTCAGTAAATAAAAAATGTCAATTATGGTAAGAGTGGAGACTCTCGGATGTTTTTGAGTAACTTATATGGCTTTTGATTGCTAATTTATTTAGCATCTTTTCATTGTTAATTCAGTAAGTACTTAAAATACATCATTTGGCAGGCACTATGTCTTAGCTGATGTGCAAGATACATAAGGAAACTTGTGTAGACATGAAACACATAGAAGAATTGAAAATCTGTGATTAACTTGGTAGGAAGGAAGACAGTTTCTTTCCAATCCCAAACAATGCTTAGGAAAAATTGTGAAAAGTGGCTTATTATGACTGAAAATATTTTGCCTAATGTATCTCTAGAAATTCAATAAAAACATAGATAATGAAGCTACGAAGGGAAACACAACATATGTCTTCCAAGAACTGATTACCATGCTGAGATGCTGCATTCACCACAAGGATTTAAGTCTGTCTTTGGAGGAGCAGGAAAGCAACATCAAAATATCCACTAAGAAATATAGGTGGTGTCTTGGTGGGAGAAAATAAAGGCATAATATAAGGAGAGTAGAGCAAGAATGACCTTTTATAATACTACTTGTAAAATGCCTAACTTTTGCTGACTTTGGTGTAATCTTTGAATATATCAGTCATGTTATGATAGTGATCGTGATTTCTGAGTAGGCTGCATCTATACTGTCAAGTATGAAACATATATTTATATATATTTTCAATGAATAAAACCTGCTGTTTAAACTCTTAGCTTTCTTCCCAATAATGGACATAAAATAATAAAACTGAAAAAGCACTAAAGTATATACTGTTCATTTGCTTTCTCTAAATGGGATTTGTATTGTTCCTTCTCCCATATCATCCTATCAGCCTTTGGCTGATCTCCACATTTCCTTGCCCCAGCCATTTATGAGATAACTATTCCAAACAACCTCGGAGAAGAACAGGCCCACTTAAGACAGTGGCTTTCCAAATATATGCCTATATATATATTTACTCTTGTCTTGGGTTAGTGCAGCAGCTCACTAATCTGACTGCTGCCCTTTCTCACCTTATTAAAGGTGATCTGTTCCTGTAAAGTGCTGGTCTCATTCTTTTTCTGAACCTTGCCTTCTCTGACTCCCTTATGCTACAGACAAACTGAGTGGTTGACAGGTACATAAGATGCATGACCTACCCTGGAGGTGCCTTTCCTGCCATCCAGATGCCTGAGCAGTTTGGAACAGGGAAGGAAACAATGCACATAGCCAATTGAGTTCAGTGCCCTTGAAGATCACCTAGGAGCCTGAGTGGCTTAGACTTGGGATGTGCATGAAACACAGGGAACACTTTGGGCAGTGCCATCGCAGATTACCCAGGAACCTGAGCTGGGTGGACTGAGGAAGTACATGTCACCTATGACAGTGGCAAGCCCACTGTGCTCCATCCACCTTAAGCACCCTCACCCACATATTCTACAGGTGTTTTTTTTTGTTTTTTTTTTCAGTGTGCTCCTCCTCATCATTGTACCACTGATACAAATAAGGGCCTGCTGTCCCCTTGTGTTATGGTGCAAACTAGTCTTGTGTAAGCATGTCACAGAAGAGAATTGCAAAATGAGGAAGTAAAAATAAGCAAAGAAGGGTGAACTAGCCCAGAAGTGACAGAAGCTACAGATTGAAACTCTGAAGCTAATGTAGAAACTGTGCAATTCAAGGACAGCAATAGTATTGGACAACAAGTAGAAGCAGGAAAAAGAGATTGTCTGACACAGATCTGGCACCACTAAACTCACAACAATTTCTCTAGAGAAATTGGTAGATTATTCTTTACTGTTTTCATGTTTTTTAATTAAACACTCTTTTGTTCCTTATCATTCCCTTTAATCTCATTTCTATATACCACAATATAAATGTTTGATAATTATTTTGACTTCTAAATTTTCTCCAGTAATCATAGGAGTTTAAATCCTATTCTAGGTTCTTAATCTTTGATTTTGAAACTTTTTATTAATAAATGTTTATCCTTTAGGAATTCTGTATTTAGAATCTATTTTCACTTATTAATTTAATTCCCAGTTGATTGCACTCTTGCCTTTTTACTCTCCCTTTACTCCTCCTAGAAACCTTTATCTCCCTCCTCAGTTTGCTCTGATCCATATAACTCTGTCAATTCCTTTAACTGTTTTTGATTATGGAAAATTGCTTCACCATCAACCTTGGGTTTTCTCCTCTGTTCTGAGGATGCAGAATTCTTAATGTGACTGTAACTCAGCACCAAAATGCAGAGGCCATAAAGTTAATCCAGAGCTTTAGATCATTGTTGAACTCCTGACACCAATGAACTTTAAAAAAGAAGCAAAGTCAAAAGGTTCCATGCCTACATGGAAATGAAGCCCCAAGCTGAAACCAGCAATTTCAGTGCAAGACAACTCACACCTATTCTCCAGCAAAGCAGCAACACAAAAATGAACATTATAAAAGGTACTACCTGAAGCCGTACCAAACCCACAGACACCACAATGCACATTACAGGACAATTCATTGCATTTCATAGAGAAGTGATCCAGCACCACCTGACAGACCACAGGCACACAATATCCCAAACTTTAAAGCTTGAAAACTTACAGGTTCAGTCCCACCCACAAAGATCAGATTCCACCACAAACTGGATCCAAAATGCTGCGGCCTGCAGAAAGGGGACCAAAACCACTGCGATCTAAACCAAATGAAGCTTTTAAGTTTAATAAGGTCCCAATTGCTTAGTTTTGCTTTTATTTCCAATATTCCGGGAGGTGGGTCATAGAGGATCCTGCTGTGATGTATGTCGGAGAATGTTTTGCCTATGTTCTCCTCTAGGAGTTTTATAGTTTCTGGTCTTACGTTGAGATCTTTAATCCATTTTGAGGGGCCTAATTAAACTTAAAATATTCTGCACAACAAAGGAAACTATAAGCAAGGTGAAAAGACAGCCTTCAGAATGGGAGAAAATAATAGCAAATGAAGCAACTGACAAACAACTAATCTCAAAAATATACAAGCAACTCCTACAGCTCAACTCCAGAAAAATAAACGGCCCAATCAAAAAATGGGCCAAAGAACTAAATAGACATTTCTCCAAAGAAGACATACAAATGGCTAACAAACACATGAAAAGATGCTCAACATCACTCATTATCCGAAAAATGCAAATCAAAACCATAATGAGGCACCATTTCATGCCAGTCAGAATGGCTGTGATCCAAAAGTCTACAAGCAATAAATGCTGGAGAGGGTGTAGAGAAAAGGGAACCCCCTTACACTGTTGGTGGGAATGCAAAGTAGTACAGCCACTGTGGAGAACAGTGTGGAGATTCCTTAAAAAGCTGGAAATAGAACTGCCTTATGATCCAGCAATCCCACTGCTAGGCATACACACCCAGGAAACCAGAATTGAAAGAGACACGTGTACCCCAATGTTCATAGCAACACTGTTTATAATAGCCAGGACACGGAAGCAACCTAGATGCCCATCAGCAGATGAATGGATAAGCAAGCTGTGGTACATATACACAATGGAGTATTACTCAGCCATTAAAGAGTACATTTTTTTTTCTCAGTTTTCTGAATGTTGAGCTTTATTTATTTTTTTAAACTTTACAATATTATATAAGTTTTGCCAAATATCAAAATGAATCCACCACAGGTATACCTGAGTTCCCCATCCTGAACCCTCCTCCCTCCTTCCTCCTCTACCCTCCCACTGGTTCGTCCCAGTGCACCAGCCCCAAGCATCTAGTACCATGCATCGAACCTGGACTGGCGACTCGTTTCATACATGATATTACACAGGTTTCAATGCCATTCTCCCAAATCATCCCACCCACTCCCTCTCCCACAGAGTCCAAAAGACTGTTCTATACATCTGTGTCTCTTTTGCTGTCTCCTACACAGGGTTATTGTTACCATCTTTCTAAATTCCATATATATGTGTTAGTATACTCTATTGGTGTTTTTCTTTCTGGCTTACTTCACTCTGTATAATAGGTTCCAGTTTCATCCATAATCAGTTCTAATGAGATGGAAAATACATGGGGAAACAGTGGAAACAGTGTCAGATTTTATTTTTTGGAGGGCTGCAAAATCAATACAGTTGGTGATTTGCAGCCATGAAATTAAAAGACGCTTACTCCTTGGAAGGAAAATTGTGCACCACCTAGATAACATGTTTAAGAGCAGAGACATTACTTTGCCAACAAATGTCCGACTAGTCAAGGCTATGGTTTTTAAAGTGGTCATGTATGGATGTGAGAGTTGGGCTGTGAACAAAGCTGAGCACCAAAAAATCGATGTTTTTGAACTGTGGTGTTCAAATGACTCTTGAGACTCCCTTGGACTGCAATGAGATCTAACCAGTTCATTCTAAAGGAGATCAGTCTTGGGTGTTCATTGAAAGGACTGATGCTAAAGCTGAAATTCCAATACTTTGGCCACCTCGTGTGAAGAGTTGACTCATTGGAAAAGACTCTGAGGCTGGGAGGGATTAGGGGCAGGAGGAGTAGGTGATAACAGAGGATGACATGGCTGGATGGCATCACTGACTCGATGGACATGAGTTTGAGTGAACTCCAGGAGTTGGTGATGGATAGGGAGGCCTGAAATGCTGTGATTCATGGGGTCAGACACAACTGACTGAACTGAACCGAACTGAGAAAGGAGGGAATAAAGAAAACACAGTGGCATGTGTAAATATATATATTTTTTAGAGAAGGAAAACATTAAAAGCTCTGATAATTCTTAGACAGTATTAAATGCCATACTGTGAGGATATCCACATGGAAAAGACCACAAAAAAAAAAAAAAAAAAAGAAAGAAAGAAAGGAAAGGAAAAAGAAAAAAAAAAAAAAAGGTGTTTGGGTGCTTGAGAAAATTCTTCAAGAGATAAAAGTTGAAAACCTCCATTAAATGGGCAAGGAAATAGCTCCTTGAGTCCCAACACAGCATGTCCCAACAAACAGGATGAACCCAAAGTGAAATATCCCACAACAATATTTTAACCAAACACTGAAAATTTAAACACAAAAAAACAAACATTAAGAGCAGCGAGAGTAAAGACATAAATATACTGTCAGATCCCCATAAAGATAGCAGCTGAACTTTCAATAGAAACTCTTCAGGCCAGTAGAGCATGGTAGAACATTCTCAAAATTATGAACAAGCCAAAACCAACACCAACACGGATCTTATTCAGATATGAAGGAGAAATCAAATGGTTTAAGCAAAAGTTTTAAGCAGTCATTAACATGAAACTGCTAAACTCTTAATGATGTGGTGAAACTGGGACACTGAGTTCATATGTCATCAGATTTGCAAAACTCATCAGTGGACATGAGTTTGGAAAAGGACAGTTTTCATTCACACCAAAGGTAGGTAAGGCCAAAGAATATTCAAACAAGCATGCACGGTTGCTCCTTTCACATGTTAGCTGGGTAAAACTCAAAATTCTACAACAGTACATAAACTAAGAACTTTCAAGGGGAAAGCTCGACTTGGAAACAATACATGAACCAGAGAACAATTTGGAAACATTCATTGGATCCTAGAGGGAACCAGGAATTTCAGAAAATCATTTACTTCTGCTTCAGTGACTCCACTAAAGACATTAACTGTGTATATCACAGTAAACTGTGAACAGTTTGAAAGAGACAGGAATCATGGACCTTCTAACCTGTCACATGAGAAATGTGTATGCCATTCAAGATGTAAGAGTTGGAACAAGACATGGAAAAATTGATCAGTATAAACCTGGGAAAGGTGAGTGACAAGACTGCATATTATCAGTCTTCTTATGTGAAATATATGCAGACTATACTATTCAAAAGGCCAGGCTGGGTGGATAATAAACTAGAATCAATGTTTCTGGGATAAACTTCAACAACCTTAGATAGACAGATAGAAACACTGTAAAAAGAGAAAGTGAAGAGGAGCTAAAGAGGGTCTTGCTAAGGATGAATGAGGAGTGTAGAAACCTCGCTGAGAACTCAATAGTCAAATGAACAACACAAGGTGTCTGGTCCCATCACGACTTGGCAAATAGAAGGGGAAAACATGGAATAAGTGATAAACTTAATTTTCTTGGGCTCCAAAATCACTGTGAATGGTGACTGCAGGCATGAAATGAAGAGACACTTTCTTCTTGGAGAAAAAACGATGGAAAAACCTTGACCTTGTATTAAAAAGAAAGATGAGCTTATTAACAAAGGTCTCCTCAGTCACAACCCCTATCGTTTATCCATTAGTCATGTAAAGTGTGAGAATTGGAATCTAAAGAAGGCTGAGAGCTCGAGAACTGATGCCTTCAAACAGTGATGTTGGAGAAAACTCTTAGGGGTCCCTTGAACTGCAAACAGATCCCGCCAATCAATCCACAAGGAAACCAACCCTGAATATACATCTGAAGCACTCATACTGAAGCTGAAAGTCGAGGATTTTGCTAAACTAATTCAAAGAACCAACTCTGGAAAACACCATGACACTGGGAAAGACTGAGGACAGGAGGAGAAGGTGCTGATAGAGGATGAGATGTTTGGAGGGCATCACCAGTTCAATGGACATGTGTTTGAGCAAACTATGGGAAACACTGAAAGAGAGGGAGGCCTGCTGTGCTACAGTCACAAAGGGTTGGACATGACTCAATGAATGAACAACAGCAATTAAAATATCTAGAACTACTTCTAGGCTAACAGAGTTTGGCCAGGAGAATGCACTGGTCATAGCAAACACCCTCTTTCAACAACACAAGTGAAGACTCTAACATGAACATCACCAGATGGTCAACACCAAAATCAAATTGATTCTATTCTTTCCAGTCAGAGATGGAGAAGCTCTATACAGTCAGCAAAAACAAGATCAGGAGCTGACTGTGGCTCAGATCATGAACTCCTTATTACCTAATTCAGACTTAAATTCAAGAAAGTAGGGAAAACCAAACTCTGATAGCCTTTTCCCTGCTTTATTCTGTATTAAAGGCTAAATTTGCCTGTTATCACAGGTGTTTCTTGACTTCCTACTTTTGCATTCCAGTCCCTTATAATGAAAAGAATTTCTTTTCGGTTGTTAGTTCTAAAAGGTCTTGTGGTTCTTCATAGAACCATTCAACTTCAGCGTCTTCAGCATTTCTGGCTGGTGCATAGGCTTGGGTTACTGTGATTTTGAATGGTTTGCCTTGGACAAACAGAAATCATTCTGTCGTTTTTGAGATTGCATCCAAGTACTGCATTTTGGACTCTTTTGTTGACCATGATGGCTACTCCATTTCTTCTAAGGGATTCCTGCCCACAGTAGTAGATATCATGGTCATCTGAGTTACATTCACCCATTCCAGTCCATTTTAATTTGCTGATTCCTAGAATGTCGATGATCACTCTTGCCATCTCCTGTTTAACAACTTCCAATTTGCCTTCATTCATGGACCCCATATTCCAGGTTTCTATGCAATATTGCTCTTTGATGCATCGGACCTTGCTTCTGTCACCAGTCACATGCACAACTGGGTATTGTTTTTGCATTGGCTCCATGTCTTCATTCTTTCTGGAGTTCTTTCTCCACTCATCTCCAATAGCATATTGGGCACCTACCGACCTAAATAGTACAGGTTTAAAAGAAACTGGTCCTGTGGGAGAGGGAGAGGGTGGGAAGATTTGGGAGAATGACATTGTAACATGTAAAATATCATGTAAGAAACGAGTTGCCAGTCCAGGTTCGATCCACGATACTGGATGCTTGGGGCTAGTGCACTGGGACGACCCAGAGGGATGGTATGGGGAGGGAGGAGGGAGGAGGGTTCAGGATGGGGAACACATGTATACCTGTGGTGGATTCATTTTGATATTTGTCAAAACTAATACAATTATGTAAAGTTTAAAAATAAAATAAAATTAAAAAAAAAAAAGAAACTGGTCCTAAGGGCTTATTTACAAACAATGGGATAACCAATTCAACTTCTTCTTCTTCTTTTTTTTTATTAATCTGTTCGTTTCCCCCCCCCCCCAGTATATAAAATTGTTTTAGTCACTCTGTTATTCTAGCAATTTGACTGCTTCACATAGTTTGAGACTTTTATTGACAGATATTCCTGTTGTAAATACCCAAATTCCTCCTTTTTTAGTATGTTTAGTAGCAATGGCATCTTATTCATTATCATTTCAGTAACTAAATCTGCTCTTTTCGTTTTTTAGTTTACCTAATATTCTTTTTACTATCTTTGTTTCATGTTCAATTTTCTGTATTCTTTTTCTATTAACTTAAAACCATACTAATATTTGTTCATTTCCTCTTTCTTCTTTCTGTGAAATTAGATTTTTTCCCCAGCTTTTAAAGAAGGCATTACCTTCTCCCCAGAATTGAAGAGCTTTCTTTTTATGTAACCTTAAATATATATGGGTTCTTCTTCTGCTGTATCTGATGACTTTCTACATTGGGTTTTCATTTTAAATCACCTTAGAATATGTTCCCATTTCCCCTGTGAGTTATTCTTCGCCTCATCGAGCCCTTCAGAATGTGTTGTTTAATTTTCCATGCATTCAGTTCAGTCGCTCAGTCATGTCCGACTCTTTGTGACTCCATGGATTGCAGCACACCAGGCCTCCCTGTCCATCAAAAACTCCCAGAGTTCACTCAAACTCACATCCATTGAGTCAGTGATGCCATCCAGCCATCTCATCCTCTGTCGTCCCCTTTCCTTTGTGCCCCCAATTTATCTCAGCTTCAGTAGTTTCCAGAGTCAACTCTCGAATGAGATGGCCAAATTACTGGAGTTTCAGCTTTAGCATCATTCCTTCCAAAGAACACCAAGGTCTGATCTCCTTTAGAATGGACTGATTGGACTCCTTGCAGTCTATGGTACTCTCAGGAGTCTTCTCCAATGCCACAGTTCAAAAGTGTCAATTCTTTGGCGCTAAGCTTTCTTCACAGCACAGCTCTCACATCCATACATAACTACTGGAAAAACCGCAGTTTTGACTAGACGGTCCTTTGTTGGCAAAGTAATGTTTCTGCTTTTGAATATGCTATCGAGGATGGCCATAACTTTCCTTCCAAGGAGTAAGCGTCTTTTAATTTCATGGCTGCAATCACCATCTGTGGTGATTTTGCAGCACCCCCCCCCCCCCAAATGAAGTATGACTCTGTTTCCACTGTTTTCCCATCTATTTCCCATGAAGTGATGGAAACTGATGCCATGATCTTAGTTTTCTGAATGTTGGCTTTTAAGTCAACTTTTTGAGGTATGACCTAAATCCAATCCTTTATGATTATATAGTAGAAGTGAGAAATAAATTTAAGGGACTAGATCAGATAGAGTGCATGATGAACTATGGACAGAGGTTTGTGACATTGTACAGGAGACAGGTATCACGACTATCCTCATGGAAAAGAAATGCAAAACAGCAAAATAGGTGTCTGTGGAGGCCTTAAAAATAGCTGTGAAAAGAAGAGAAGTGAAAAAGAAAGGAGAAAAGGAGTGATATAAGCATCTGAATGCAGTGTTCTCAAGAGTAGCAAGGAGAGATAAGAAAGCCTTCCTCAGCGATCAATGCAAAGAAATAGAGGGAAGCAAAAGAATGTGAAAGACCATCCCCTCAAGAAAATTAGCGATACTGAAGGAACATTTCATGCAAAGATGGGTTCTATAGAGGACAGAAATTTTACGGACCTAAAAGACTCAGAAAATATTAAGACAAGTGGCAGGAATACAGACTAGAACTGTACAAAATAGATCTTCAAGACCCAGATATTCACGATAGTGTGATCGCTCACCTAGAGCCAGACATCCTGGAATGTCAAGTCAAATGGGCCATAGAAAGAATCACTCCGAATAAAGCTAGTGGAGGTTATGGAATTCTAGCTGAGCTATTACACATCCTGAAAGATGATGCTGTGAAAGTGCTGAACTCAATATGCCAGCAAATTGGAAAACATAGCAGTGGCCCTGGGACTGAAAAAGATCGGTTTTCATTCCAACCCCAAAGAAACACAGTGCCCAATAATGCTCAGATTACCACACAATTACACTCATCTCACGTTCTAGTGAAGTAATGCTCAAAGTTCTCCAAGCCAGGTTTCATTAATACATGAACCATGAACTTCCAGATGTTCAAACTAGTTTTAGAAAATGCAGAGGAACCAGAGATCCAAATGCCAACAATCTTGGATCATTGAAAAAGCAAGAAGGTTCCAGAAAATTAAAAACAAACAAACCAAAAAACACCTATTTCTGCTTTATTGACTATGCCAAAGCTTGGATTGTGTGGATCACTAGAAACTGTGGAAGATTCTGAAAGAGATGGAAATACCAGACCACCTGGCCTGCCTCTGGAGAAACCTATATGCAAGTCAGGAAGCAACAATTAGAAATGGACACGGAACAACAGATGGGTTCCAAATAGAAAGAGGAGGACGTCAAGGTTGTATATTGCCACCCTGCTTATTTGACATGAATGCAGAGTACATCATGAGAAACTCTAGGCTGGAAGAAGCAGAAGCTGGAGTCCAGATTGCCAGGAGAAATGTCAATAACTTCAGATATGCAGATAACACCACGCTTATGGCAGAAAATGAAGAGGAAGTGTCAAGCCTCTTGATGAAAGGGAAACAGGAAAGTGAAAAACTGGGCTTAAAGCACAACATTCTGCAACGAAGATCATGGCATCTGGTCCCATCACATCATGGGAAATAGATGGGGAAACAGTGGAAACTATGTCAGGCTTTATTTTTGGAGCTCCAGAATCACTGCAGATGGTGATTGTAGCCATGAAATTAAAAGACATTTACTCCTTGGAGGGAAAGTTATGTCCAACTTAGATCTCATTTTAAAAAGCAGAGACATTATTTTGCCAACGAAAGTCCATCTAGTCAAGGCTATGTTTTTTTCCAGTGGTCATATATTGATATGAGAGTTGGACTGTGAAGAAAGCTGAGTACCAAAAAATTGATGCTTTTGAACTGTGGTGTTGGAGGAGACTCTTGAGAGTCCCTTGGACTGCAAGCAGATCCCACCAGTCCATCCTTAAGGAGACCAGTCTTGGGTGTTCTTTGGAAAGACTGATGCTAAAGCTGAAATTCCAGTATTTTGGCCACCTCACTCATAGAGTTGACAAATAAAAATCTCTGATGATGGGAGGGATTTGGATCAGGAGGAGAAGGGAACGACAGAGGATGAGATGGCTGGATGGCATCATCATCTCGATGAACATATGTTTGCCTGAACTCCAGGAGTTAGTAATGGACAGGGAGGCCTGGTGTGGTGTGATTCATGGGGTGACAAAGATTCGGACACGGGCCTGTGACTGAAATGAAATGAGTAAATTAACTGTTTTGTTGTTGTTGTTGTTGTTGAACATGTCATTGGTAATATATGAAAGGAACAAGTGTAATACATACATACATACCCGTTCAAGTGATATTTCATGTGTTACGTCACTACATTCCTGTCTGACACTCTGTATCACACAGACTGTCACCATAATGTATCCTCAATGCATGGGATTCTCAAGGTGAAAAAGTAGGAATGGGTTGCCATCCTTAGTTCCAGGAGATCTTCCCAACTCAGATCGAACCTGCCTGTCTTATGACCTCTATGTTAGAAGACAGGTTCCTTAGTACTAATACTACCTGGGCAACCATTAGCTTATATACGGCTACACATATACATGCATATGTATATGTTGAAAGTTTGGGTATATAATTTTGCTGTCTACAGGTAGCAGTATATATTTTGCAGGAGGTATATAACTGCAGGTATGTCCTTTTGCAGGATCTAATGATTTGCTAAAAGTGGTTTCACTTACATTCATGTCAGAGAATTATATAATTTCACTTGTGACTTACCCTTTGAAATATTGGTTCTTTAGGAATATCTTGTATAATTTTTCATACATTGACAAATTTGCAAACACATATCCCATTTTTAAATTTTAGCTTCACATCTTGGTTTTCAGAGAATATACTTGGTATTATGTAAAATACTAAGACTTGTTTTATGCCTTAATGTGAAGCATATTTTTGAGAATATTCCAAAGAAAGTTCAGGTACAATTGAAAATATGACACACACACACACACACACACACACACACACACAGTATGTGTTTATATGCCTATTTGAACATATCAGTGTAGGTACATAATTTTAAATATATATATATATATACATATATATATATATATATATGTATATATATATATATGTATATATATATATTTTTTACCCTTCTTTGATCTTGAAGTGTTTTGGGTCATGTTCCTCAGATTTATAGTTTGCTTTCAGTCTCCTGTCTTTTTGGGATTTATAGTAAACCTGTATTAGGTATTTTCACATTACTTTAGGTCCTCTGACTCTGATGCTGGGAGGGATTGGAGGCACGAGGAGAATGGGGTGACAGATGATAAGATGGATGGATGGCATCACCGACTCGATGAACGTGAGAGATGGTGATGGACAGGGAGGCCTGGCGTGCTGCGATTCATGGGGTCGCAAAGAGTTGGACATGACTGAGCGACTGAATTGAAATGAACTGAACTAATGTCCTATTCAGGCAGAAGCCCACAGTCAACTTCTTTGAGAGTGTAAGAATCTTTCTAGAGACAGTATCTTTCTGAGGTTGTAGAGAATAGAGCACACTGTGAACCAAGAAATTTGCCAGCCATATCAGTAAACAAATGATGCTGCAGCCATCAAGTCATAAGCCCTTGAATCTATCCATAAACGTAAATCCTGGGGGAACTCTTGATGAAATCAGTTTGCCCACTATCAAGTCCTTAGTTACTGCACTTGAAGCTAGCGTGGCCTGAAGAACTGACTTGAGACAGAAAGAATAGATACTAGCCCTAGTTAAGGTGATTATCAAAGGAATTATTTCAAGGAGCCCAGATTCTTGCATCTACCATAGGTAGAAAATATTTAAATCCATTCACTTGAGGTGTCCAGTTTTTCTTTCGTTAACCATAATATTCAGACATTCTCCATACCTGATCATTGTACCAAAATTTCTGTAAAACTTGGACCCTCCTATCCTTCGTTAGAGCAGTCTTTTTGCGATACTTGAGAAGTCGCTTCTCATGATTAAATCCTTCTTAGAATGAAAGGCTTGATGAAGAAAACATAATTCTCCACTTTTGAACTATGCATTTTTCCCATTAGGTAGCACACATTCTAGAACTGCAATATAAGGGATTCTTGTGCAGCACCTCACTGTTAACCTATGTTTACTAATTCCTACTTCCCAAACTTTTGAAAGTCAAAGGTCAGCTATTACTTGGGGCTGGTGCACTGGGACGACCCAGAGGGATGGTATGAGGAGGGAGGTGGGAGGAGGGTTCAGGATGGGGAATACATGTATACCTGTGGTGGATTCATTTTGATATATGGCAAAGCCAATACAATATTGTAAAGTTAAAAAATAAAATTAAATTTAAAAAATAAAATTAAACTTGAGGGGATTCATGGTTTCATAAACCGGTGACATCAGTTTATGAAAATATATAACCATATATGTTTACTTTACTTTTAGAAAGCCGTTCTTTACTTTTGGAAACAATGGAAAATTAGGGAAGTGAAGGGACACAAGTATAGAGTCTGAATTTATTCTGCCCAACATAGCTCTGCATTTAAGTTTGTCTCTTTTTTTTTTTTTTTTTTTTGCTTTTTCTTTGCCTATACATACTAAAGCCATCCTGGGTACACATTTTAATTGACATGCAGTGATGCTTTACTTGTCACTAGCACAAATTAGACAAAGACTGATTTTCTTTCCTTACAATGTTGTGTTAGTGTCTGCTGCCCAGCAAAATAAATCAGTTATTAGTAAATACAGGTGAGCCTCCCTTTTGAGCAGTCCTCCGATCTCCCACTTGGGCCTCCTCTCCTACTCCAAAACCAATTCCACTAGAGCACTGCATAGCAATAGCTATCTACTACATACTTGGTATGTCCTTCCTGCACTGTGTCCACAAGTCTGTTTTCCATGACTGCATCTCTTCCTACACTCCAAATGGTTTACTCAGCATCTGTTTTCTGGATTCCACTTAAATGCATTAATATGCACACACATATATTTATTACTTCTTTATTTGGTTGCCACAAACCTCAATTGCTCTGTGTGGAATTCAATTCCATGACCAGGGATCAAACCTGGGACCCCTGCATAGGGATCATGGTGTCTTAGCCACTGGACCAACAGGGCATTCCCCTGTTGTTGTGTTTTTTTTAAATAATGGCCATTTGGAATGGTGTGAGGTGATATGTTGTTGTACTTTTGATCTGTGTGCCTTTGTTAAGTTGAGGTCGTTTTTTCTATGTTCAGTTTTTGAAGAGCTTCTATCACAAACACTTGTTGAATTATTTCAAAAACTTTCACCAACTATTGAGGTAATCATATGGTTTTAAACCTTGACTATACATTGATATGCAACTATTGAAGAATGTTTCCAAATCTTGAATAAACCCCACACTTAATTATGGTGTCCAATCCTTTTATGGTATTGGTGGAATTTTTTGCTAATATTTTGGTAAGGATGTTTGCCTCTGTTCATCTATGAGATATTAGTCTCTAACTTTCTTTTTCTGTGTTATCTCGGGGTTGATATCAGGGTGATGGTGAACTTGTAAGATGACTTCTGTGTTTTCCTTCCACTCTAGAGTTTTGGAAGCGTTTCAGAAGTGCATGTGCCAGCAGTTCTCTGACTGGTTCATAAAATTTCCCTGTGAAGCTTTCTGGAGTTTAAGTTTGCCAACTGGAAATTTTTTCATCACAGTTTCAATCTTAGTGCTTGTAATTGCTCTGTTCATATTTTCTGTTTTTTTTTTTTTTTTTTTTTTTCAGCTAAAAAAAATTTAGCTGAATTTCTTAGTATTTGTCCATGGCTCAAATTCTAAATTTTATTGACTTATAGTTGTTTGCTGTAGTCCCTTATGACTCTTTGTTATTTCTGTTATATTAGTCATAATGTCATCCTTTGTCATGTCAAATTGATGGATTTGTTGTCCTCTTTGTCTTGATAAGTCTGTATCATGATTTGTCTATTTTACTTCTCCTCTCCAAGAGACCCTTTTTAGTGATACTGATTTTGGCTATTTTTTTTTAATCATTTCTTTTTTTTTTAATTTCTGCTTTGATTTTTATCATTTTTTCCCCTTCTATTCACTTTGGGGAATTTTGCCTGATTTTTCTTCTTTCTCTAAATGCTTTAGATTGTAGGTTATGTTGATTACTTGAGATGTGTAGAATTTATCAACTTCACTCTTTTACTGCTTTAGCATGCTCCATAACTTTTGGATAATCATGTTTTAAATATCATTTTCTTCTAAGATTTTTCTTTCATTTTCTCTCACATTTCATGAGTGATCTCTTGGCCATGTACAGTTGTATTTATTCATCTACATGGATTCATGTTTCTCACAGTCCTCACCTACAAATTCTGCTATGTAAATCATAACGTTGTGGTTAAAAAAAAAAAAAGATTAATACCATTACCACTATCTCAAATTTATCAAGGCTTGATTTGAGATCCATTTTGTGATATATCTTGAAGATATTTTATTTTCACTTTAGAAAAAGTGTGTATTCTGCTCTGCTTCAGTGAAATGTGCTATACGTATCAATTAACTTTGTCTGGTCTCATGTGCCTTTGAACACTTGTGTTTCATTTTAAACTTTATTTCTAAATTGGAGGATAGTTTCTTTCCAGTGTTGTGTTGGCTTCTGCTGTACAACAGTGTGTATTAGCATATAGGAGGCCAAAGTCTTTTTTTGTGTGTGTGTTGTTGATTGTCTGTTACTTATTCATTTTTCTAGTCCCTATAGAAATGTTTATCGTCTTTTCCCCATTCCATTTCTAGAATGTTTTATCACCTTTACTACCACAACATCCAAGTTATTTTCAAGGAGCCTGCCTACTTTTTCTTTCATTATGTTTTGAGTTTTTACCACATTCCTTTGCCTACAACATATTTCTCTGGCTTCACATTTCCCTACTGCGTTCCTCATCATTTCTTCCCAAACTTCTGCGTAATAGTTATTGCTCCTCGTCTCCACTCCAAGTTGATAAAATTAGTTGAGTGTCTAGTGTGGGCTTTGCAGTTGGAGAGACTGACAACTATGTTCTTGAATCTGCAGTTGAGTCTTCCATCTCTAATGGTGATACCATATCTGTTCATGTCATTTGTAGATGTCTATAGAATTAGTCTGACATTAGGCAGTCTATTTGCTGAAGATTGGTTGCGTTTTTCTGTCTTGCTTGTTGTGTAGTGTGAGGCATCAGCCCTGGGTTGTGTAGGCAGTTGGGTGCCGTACATCTGAGATTAAGAAAGAGGCCTTCAACGAGACTGTCACCAGTTAATAATCAGTGTAGACAGGAATTCTCTAGTGTCCCATGATCCTGGTCTCAGTGTGAAAGGTTGTAATGGAATGCAAAGAGCTGGGATTCTTGGCCTCCAGAGGAGAGGAATTCAATCTGGGGCCAGAGATAAGGCTGGATCACTCAGAGCTTTGTATAATAAAATTTTATTAAAATATCAATGAGATAGAGAAAACTTCTCATATAGGCATCAGAATGGGGCAGAAAGAGTACCCTCCTGCTAGTCTTCAGCTGGATATTATATAGTCACTAGTAGTCTGTTAATGAAAGAAAGGAATGTTTTAAAACTCAGAGTGGTACCAGGCCCCCTCACACATAAGATGCATTTTGGGATAATCTTGGCATCAGATGATTCATCCCGGGCCATAAAATGATTGTCCTGAAGGAGGATAGATTACCATACAATGATTCATTTACATAGATTAGGGAAATACTATCTGAGTATGACATACTGGTTTGTCAAGTAGGTTCTGAGCCATTAGGAGGAACTGACTTAAGAACAGAGTTTAGGGTAAAAGCATAATACATTAGCATAGTTTAAGACAAACATTTCCATAAGAAAAATGCATTGGTTATCTCAAGGTTTGAGAATAGTTAACTTCAGATGAAACCAGGTGTCATTCTGGCAATATAACATTTTAAGAGAAACCTCCTTTTTAATTTGTATAAAGACAGAAAAAAAAAAATATTGCTAGTTTGTTTCCTCCTGCTACTTAAGAGAGATAAAAATTTCTGATACTTTCAGGCCAAATCCTTCATTTGGAGACCCCAGCCTTCCTGCCTGTTACCCTCTCAGATGATGACAGCAGAAAATATCAGGCCCAACTTATGCCCAGAGAACTACAATACCATAGTGATAGATTGAGGAGATTAAAAAAGTAACATAGATAAATGGTAAATAAATAAGTAAAAGGTGCCACAAGCAATAAACACTACAGAGAAGACAACAGATTCATAATGAGAGCCAATCAAGTAAATCTCAAGGCAAAAAACACCACCAGAGTAGAGTGCCAACTGAAAAATAAAGAAAGCAAATCTGACAAGAAGAGCAGGACAGCCCCCACAGAATAACAGAAAACCACAGTTAATATAGAAATGCATACCCATGTTAAAGAATGAAGTGATGCAACAGCAGTTAAAGGCACAGAAAATAGGAAACCAAAGTAAAAGTAGAAATAGCTATACAAAAAATAAAAATATAGTTGAAATAATCTTCAAGATCAAATCAATGTGTAGTAACAAAGAAGCATACAACTGAGAAAAATAGTGCACAAACAACACAACAATTCAATGCATCAAAAGAATAATACATATTTCCTTGTGTCTCATCTGTGAGTGTCCTAGTGCTCAACATGGGCCAGAGGACAATTACACCTCTTTGGGAAGTTCTCCAAAGATGGAGAGAACTGGATTCTGGATATCTCTAAGGGCACCTCAGACTCAAAACTGCTATAATTCCTGTGCGTTCTTATAGCTGCCTGAGCCTGGGCATTTTTTTTTTTTTTTTTTTTGACCTCTTCTCAGCTTTGGATGTAATCCGTAGACACAGGGTCTGCATCATTAATCCTGTGTATTTAATCTGCAGCATGCACAACTGGATGGAAGATTCATAATCCTCTTTCTTAATGGCTCTGTCCCTGGGCCTCAGGTGTAAATTTCATCCTTCCTCACATGTGGTCACCAAATGTGTCTGACTTGAGACACTTGTGGTGCACTGGGGTCTGCCATGATGAGCACAGAAGGTTAAGGTACAGCTGCTTGGAATTCTGGAAACATGGTGGTGCTAGTTATGAATAGGAGCCAGCAGCCATAGGCAGAAAAGGTTTTGCCTGAATGGGATCCTATTCTAGCCTGTGTTTGCAGGAGCATGAGTGGTACTTCTGCTGGTCTTTCTCTATTGCCTTATAGTAGGTGTTAACAGGTGGGAAGGTGAGGCGCTACCAAGGTATCTCTGCCTCCTGAGTGTGACACAGTACAGTCGCTTTGGCAGTTTGGGAATTATCAAAAGGTATTCCCTGCTACACAATGACTCGTACCTGCTCCATCAGGCCATTTCCACATAGTCAACAGCAGTCCTCTCCCAGGATCCCTCTAAATCCCTTCTTAATTCCTTTTCACTCAGGTATGTCTGGAACCCACATGGGACACTCTGGTGAGCAGGGTCTTCTGCTATTTGATGCTGTGGGAGAACTATTGTCCTTGCAGAAGTATTATTTGTGATCCATTTATTGAGAGAGTTGCATTTCACATCTGCCTACATTTCTGCCTTCTTGGAACTTCTCAGTTTTTCCTGGAAAGCTCAATTATTATTTTTTCCTTGACAGAAAAACATGAAACATTAGTTGCCATGAATCAATCTGTTTGATGGGACATTGCTTACGTACACACGTAACTGGTACTACTTTAACTTTCAATATGCAATCAAGCATATTGTGTTGTCTTTTTTTCTTTCCCCCTTGGAAATTTCTCTTAATGAGGAATTGTCATCAGCATGAAGAAATGCAGAACTTTCCACATAAAATATAATAGCAAAATTGGGCTCAAAACGGCAGCACTTGAATATCTCTAGCTATTTTTTGAACGTTCCTGACATTTTCCCAGCGTACAAATGTCTAACTTCAGATCTCAAAGCGCAATTCCATTCAGTAGATATCAAAGGTGAGACTTCCATGGGCATAATTTAATTATTGTATAATAAGATGGCAAGTTCATAGGAAATTACCAGTTGGTACTTGACTACTTGAAAAAAGAGAGAAAACGACAGCAATGACCAAAAAATAAAATTGAAAAAAAAAGAAAAACCAGGAATGTGTAGTTAGTTATTTAATTATAAGAGGTACACATGAATTGATGTTTGTATCACAGAATAAGCAAGGAGATAGCATACAATCATCTATATCTGCTTAACTGTCTCTGCTAATGACTTGGACACTGTGGATCACACACAAACCAAAAAAAAGAAAGAAAGAAAGAAAGAAACATAATTTTGTAAAATTCTTAGAGATAAGAATACAAGAATACCTTATATGTCTCCTGGGAATCGTGTATGCTAGTAAAGGTGCAGCAGTTAGAACTGGACAGGGGACAATGAACTAATTCAAAATTGGGAAAGGAACAAGTCAAAGCTATATATTGTTGTCCTGATTATTTAACTTCTGTGCAGAGAACACCATGAAAAAATAAAAATCTAGATGAATCTCAAATTAGAAACCGAATTTATGTGGGAGATATGAATAACCTTAGTTATCCCAGTGACAACACCAAAATGACAGAAGAAATATAATAATTAAGGCGCCTCTTGATGAAAGTATTATCTGTTTCAAATATAGACATCTGAAATGAGAGTCCTACATAAAAGATGAAATTCTCAGTTTCACATATGAAAACCTAGATAAAGATTTCAGGGTTTGAAACATGAAATTCTCCATTATTCACATATACAAATCTGGAGAAAGATTTTCCAACGTAAAGTACGAATTCTCTGTACATCATACATGAATGTACGGACACGAAATATTCTGCAGAAAATGTGGAATTTTTTTACATTAGAGTTATGAAAATATGGATGCAGATTCTTTGACAGGAAATACAAAAATGTCTGTTTCACATATCCACACATGGTCACATGAAACATGAATTTTTTCATATTTGTCATTTGAAAATATTTGTGAGGTCTTTCCTTCATGAAATATTGAATACTGTCTATTTCACATTTGAAAAACCTGTGTTAATTTTCCTACAAGAAATATAGAATTTTCCCACAGATTTTCATGCTTGGGCTCTGAAATTCTCTATCTTTTCATCAAGAATGTTTGGAAGGTATTCTGATATGAGATTCGGAATTCTGTGTATTTCCCATTTGACAATCTGGGGAGAAATGTTCTCATATGAAATATGAATTCTCAATTGTTCACATGTGAAACATTTTCCAGATTTGTACACATGAAAGAGAATTTCCCGTCATTCAGAAATTAAGATCTGAGCTAAACCGCAAACATCAAACAGCTATATTTCATGTATATCCTGAATACCATATAGAGTTTTCTGTATTTCTTTGATAAAAATCTGGGTGAAGATTTCCCTATAAGAAATAGGGAATAATATATTTTACACATGTAAAATCAAAACCCTTATGATTAGACAGTGGAATTGATAAATAGATGCAGGGGATTCTATCTGACAGATGAGTGCCTGAAGACCTATGGATGGAGGTTAGTGATATCGTATAGGAAAAAGTGATCAAGACCATCCACATGAAAAAGAAATGAAAAATGGTAAAGTTACGAGGCCTCACAAAGAGCTGAGAAGAGGAGCGAAGCTAAACAAAAAGGGGAAAAAGAAAACAATAACCCTGTATCAGATCAGATCAGATCAGTCACTCAGTCGTGTCCGACTCTTTGTGACCCCATGAATTGCAGCATGGCAGGCCTCTCTGTCCATCACCAATTCCCGGAGTTCACTGAGAGGAGACAGCAAAAGAGACACAGATATATATAACTGTCTTTTGGACTCTGTGGGAGAGGGAGAGGGTGGGATGATTTGGGAGAATGGCATTGAAACATGTATAATATCATATATGAAATGAGTCACCAGTCCAGGTTCCATGCACAATACTGGATGCTTGGGGCTGGTGCACTGGGATGACCCAGAGGGATGGTATGGGGATGGAGGAGGGAGGAGGTTTCAGGATGGGGAACACATGTATACCTGTGGAAGATTCATTTTGATATATGGCAAAACTAATATGATATTGTAAAATTAAAAAATAAAATAAAATAAAGCAAACCTTAGAGGGAAAAATGAACATTCACAGTGTTGTGTAACTATTGACACTATTTCTGGAATGTTTTCATCATTCTTCCTGCCAGCCGTGTTAAAGGACAATTTTGCAACACCTATAAATGTTTTTATTTTATTTTAAAATGCAAAATATTTTGATTCATTGTTTTAATCAATTTGGAACATGTGTTCAAATAGAAAATAAATGTTAACTGCTTCCTCTCAATCTGTATTTATATAATAATAAATCTGGATAGCACATAAAAAGAAAAGAAAAGAAAATTATACACATTTGGATGAAGATCCCCAAAGAATTGCAAGGAGAGGTAAAACCACCCTCAGTTATCAATGTCAATAAATAAAGCAAATCAATAGAACTGGAAAGTCTACTGATCTCTTCAAGAAAATCACAGATACCAAGGGAAAATGTCATGCAATCATGGGCACAATAGAGGACAGAAAAGGTATGGATGTAGCCAAAACAGAAACTATTAAGAAGAGGTGGGAAGAATACATGGATGAAATGTGCACAAAAGATCTTCATGACCCAGTTAAGCACGATGGTGTGATCGTTCACCTGAGGACCCGATGTCCTGGAATGTGAAGTCTAGTGGGACTTAGGAAGCATAACGACAAACAAAGCTTGTGGAGGTGATGGAATTCAGTTGAGATATTTCAAATTCTAAAAGATGATGATATGAATGTGCTGCCCTCCATATGCCAGCAAATTTGGGAGACTCAGCAGTGGCCAGAGGACTGGAAATGGTCAGTTTTCATTCCAACCACAAAGAAAGGCAAGCCAAAGAATGTCCAAACTACCACTTAATTGCACATGTCTGACACACTTGCCCAGAACTGCTCAGAATTCCCCAAGCCAGGCTTCAACAGAATGTGAACCATGAGCTCCCAGATGTTCAAGATGGATTTATAAAGGGCAGAGGAACCCGAGATTCAATTGTCAACACCCGTTGGGTCCTCCAAAAGGCAAGAGAACTCCAGGAAAGCAGCTACTCTTATTTGACTATGCCAAAGACTTTGACTGACACAACAAAACGACACACACACAAAAAGTCACATCAAAACGTGGAATATTCTTCCAAACATCGGAATACATGCCTCCTGAGAATTCTTACATCCATGTAAATAAAATAAATATTTATCAACTTGGAAAATTTTCTCAGTCAATAGGAAAGGTGAATTATGATAGTAGTGCAGGTTATAGAATGTTGTTGAGTAATGTGTAGAGCATTTGATTGGTTATTACATTTCTTTATTGATAATTCAGTAAGCACTTAAAATGTGTCATTTTCAGGCTCTATGTTTCAGCTGTTGTGAAAGATACATAAAGAGGGTAGACCCAAAACACATTGAAGATATCTGTACTCTCCTTCATAGAAGGGCAAACAGTAGTTCCTTCCAACCGCAAGAAATAGTTGAGACAAAGTTGTTAGAAGGGGCTTAGCATAAGGTAAGGTAGGTTAGGTAAGTCACTTCAGTTGTGTTTGACTCTAGGCGACCCCATAGATGGCAGCCCAACAGGCCCCCACATCCCTGGGATTCTCCAGGCAAGAACACTGGAGTGCGTTGCCATTTTCTTCTCCAATGCATGAAAGTGAAAAGTGAAAGTGAAGTCGCTGAGTCGTATCCAACTCTTAGCGACCCCATGGACTGCAGCCTACCTGGCTCCTCTGACCATAGGATTTTCCAGGCAAGAGTACTGGAGCGTGGTGTCATTGCCCTCTCCGAGGGCTTAGCATGACTGAAAATAATTTGAGATTGTAGCTTCAGAAGAGAAAGATAATGAAATGACTAAGGAAAACAGATATCATGTCTTCCAAGAACTTTGTAACCATGCTGATGTGCTGCAGTAATGACCAGGAATTTATTCTGTCTCTACGGGGACAGATAAGCAACATCTAAACATGCATTTGAAATTATAGGGTGGAATCTTGGTGTCAGGAAATGAAGACGTACCTTAAGGACAGCAGCGCAAAAATGACCCTATAGAATACCACTTGTAAAGTACATAACGTGTGCTGACCATGGGCCAGTCACTGATTATATCATGCTTTTTTTTCTATCACAGTGATGGTATAATTGTGATCATGATTTTGGATGTACTACAATATCTATATTTTCAGGGACAAAATTAATTTCTATAATGAAAACAATCTGCTGTCTAATCTTTAAGACTCTACCAGTAACTAATAGAATATAATATGTGAATGTGCTGAAGATCATACTGTGTATTTTTATTTATCTAATTTTATTTGCATCTCTTTCTTCACCCATACCATCCTAATTTAGACACCCCTTCATTTCAGCAGGGATGATTTCAGAAATCACTTTACATCCATTACCTCTTTTCCCTTGCTTCTCATTTTCTTGCTTACAAATATTATATCAGGTGTCATTTACCTAGGATGCATAACGAATGCTTTCTTGAACTGAAGAGTTTGGAATACCATGCAGTAAAATAGTAAACCAATGAACTAAAGCCTCATTTTCTCTTCTTTGTTTAAAAATTGAAAATGAAACTATGAAGATGAACATGTAAATTTAATGTTCAAATACAGGAATGGTAGGTATTTGTTGACATCTCCCAAAGTAACGTTCAATCTTCCTTAGGCTCCATAATCTGACACGTATTTGGTAGGTCAGTTTTAATTAGCATGGTTTCCATATAATGGTGATTGTTGATGAGTTGACTTGAAAGAGAGGAAGCAGATGTGTAAGTGCTTGTTGGCACTGAGAACCACGAGTTGCCTGTCTCTTGCAGGTTAGGAAAAGGATTGTCATGGCCTGACATATCGCTATGCCTGACTGGAAATTTAGAAGGCTCCACCATCAGTCCAGAATAAGTGCTCTGTAATGGGGATACAATGTGGTTCTGAAAAGTAGATGTAGTTGTAGTAGCAAAGTCCTCAGTGGGGCCATTTACTTGAGTGTAGCTGCTATGTGAATGCCAATTAAAAATGCTCAACTTTTTTAAAACAGCAGGTTGATTTACCAAAATCTGTTCTGTTTGTCTAACCGATATTGGTGATGGGTGGTTAGGTAAGTCACATGGAGATAGGGCATTTGTATTAGTGACAATCTGGATGGTATGAGGCTTTTGTATGAAAGGCACAGGTAAACTTGTGGAGGCTGAAAATGCGCTCTCTCTACTAATTTCTGGAATAAATTCAGAGTTACGATCATCTTCGTTGACACTTGCTTTAACATGCTTCTTGTTATCTTGCACTAATGAAGATATTTGAGACACATTATTAATCCCAACTCTTCTTTGCACTCTTAATAAAAGTTGAGGATGACCTCTTTTGAAATTTGGATTATAGTAGGTCTGTAACTAAAATCAAAGGATTACATTATTTAGTTTCTTTATAAACCAAGGTAAAACTGACAAGCAAAGCTAAGTTATAAAAATGTATTCCTTTAATGAAACCAACTAAATAGCATCAAATAAAACACCTCCATTAGTAGTTTAACAGGTAACATGTTAGAAAGAATACGATCCTCAATGAAAAATATATTTTATATATACAGTAAATACCACTTTAAGTTGCTTCAGGACTTATATCTGGTTTCACAGTGCTAGGAAAGTTTGTCAAACATCCAATATTTTAACATATCCAGCTGTTCTCAACTTCAAAAAATAAAACTTTTTAACGATTTGTTAGCTCAAGTTTAAATTCGGTTTTAGCTACATATGTAAATGTGCTTTCTAGGTCACATGATTTCATCTTACATATTGCCAATAAGTGAAAATGTTGGAATACCTTACTCAAAAGAGAGATGTTGTTTTCTTCTTCCAGAAAGACAGGTAGTGAAGCAGATCTTTGAAAAGTTTGTCGCTTTTTACTAAATCCATAAAGGTTAAGCTGTCGAATTAAACTCTTCATACTCTTGGTTTCAAATATTCTGAAAGGTGCCTTTCTTTCCAAGACTTCTTTCTTAAAGAGTTCTTCTTCGATCACTATACATGTGCCTCTCTCATCCCACCAAATAGATTCAAACTGATCACTTTCAACTATATTCCAAAGTTTTTGTGGAAAGGTGAGTGAAAGAAAATTAGTCACCTCATCTGTTTCAGATACAGAATATTTGTAGCATGGCCTTTTTATCACAAGATCCTCAGACAAAGCCTGAAAAGCATATTCTTCAATCATAAATCTCAAAACTGAGTCCCTAGTAAGTGTATAATCATACAAAGATCTAATGGAGGTTTCTGAATCAGTTGATTCATCCTTAGGAGGCCCATCTTGAATTTCTGAAGGTATATGTGCCATCTCAGAGAAATCTTTCTTCAGATCCTTTTCTCATTTGTCTGATTTTACTGACCACTACTTCAAAAATTGCTTGGCTGGCCAACAGAGAGAAACTCTCTAGACCATCACAGAGGTCCTCAAAGTCAAAAGGCTGTGACATCACAAAATCACTTGTCTCCTAGCAATCAAAGGGTAGCTGTGACATCACAAAATCACTGGTCTCCTAGCCATTGAAAGGTGATGTTCAGCTAGGGTTTACTTCAGCATCAACTTAAAAATACAGCCTGCTTACAGAAATAGTAACCAAAACCATGAAGCATGCAAAATCTCATTCCTAAAGAATTTTTACACAGAAAAATCACATCAATAAATCTACTTGGTTTCTGAAATACAAGTGATTTATCACCCTTCTATACACACATTTTTCATATTCAGTACTGTTACCCAAGCAAAATTGGTCTACTGGCCTCTGCAATAAAATCTTTTAACTGTCTGGTTTCAACTACTCTGTGGTCTCTGTACTTAACTTTCAGCCTGGCTGGGGCTTTGGCATCTCTAAAACTGTTCATAGGATAATGCTCAGGATGTTATTGATGGCCCTTGAGGAGGAACTAAAGACCCTTGAATTTGACTAATGGCTAAATCATTATTATTCTCTATCACTTGATTATTATCCTTAGATTCTGTCTTTTCTAGCCTCACTGTTTAAAATTACTTTTTTTAATTGTTTTGTGTGTATTTTATTTTATTATTTTTTATTTGATTTTTTAACTTTACAATATTGTCCTGGTTTTGCCATACATCAACATGAATCCGCCACAGGTATACATGTGTTCCCCATCCTGAAAACTCCTCCCTCCTCCCTCCCCATACCATCCCTCTGGGTCGTCCCAGCACACCAGCCCCAAACATCCAGTATCGTGCATCGAACCTGAACTGGTGACTCGTTCATACATGATATTATACATGCTTCAATGTCATTCTACCAAATCATCTCACCCTCTACCTCTCCCAAGAGTCCAAAAGACTGTTCTATACATCAGTGTCTCTTTTGCTGTCTCATATACAGAGTTATTGTTACCATCTTTTAAATTCCATATATATGTGTTAGTATACTGTATTGGTGTTTTTCTTTCTGGCTTACTTCACTCTGTATAATAGGTTCCAGTTTCATCCACCTCATTAGAACTGATTGAAATTTATTCTTTTTAATGGCTGAGTAACACTCCATTGTATATATGCACCACAGCTTTCTCATTCATTCATCTGCTGATGGACATCTAGGTTGCTTCCATGTCCTGGCTACTAGAAACAGTGCTGCGATGAACATTGGGGTACACGTGTCTCTTTCAATTCTGGTTTCCTCGGTGTGTATGCCCAGCAGTGGGATTGCTGGATTATAAGGCAGTTCTATTTCCAGTTTTTTAAGGAATCTCCACACTGTTCTCCATAGTGGCTGTACTACTTTGCATTCCCAGCAACAGTGTAAGAGGGTTCCCTTTTCTCCACATCCTCTCCAACATTGATTGCTTGTGGACTTTTGGATCGCACCCATTCTGACTGGTGTGAAATTGAACACCAGGAGGTCTACAATCTCCTACCTCTTTCTCTCGGTTTTCATACTTTTCAGTCTTAAGAAGGGACTGCTTAGAACACGAAAGGAAATAAAGTGTTGGACTTAGAACTCAATCATAAATGTGACAGAAAATCTCAGTTGCAGGTTCGATGTCTTTTTCAGGTTTTCCAGCTCTTGGAGTGTTTCAATCAGCAACAACTTTGGCTATTTCCTGTTGAGATGGAGCCTGGAGTTGGAAATAATTCTGAAATCTAAGCTTGGCATCAATATTTTCTCTTATGAAAATATACTTCTATATTTTATATATGATATATATGTATATATAAGTCTATATCTGTCTATTTTTGTCAAAACTGGACAAAAAATTTGAAAATTGGTAGATCTTTATTAAAAGCAGAGAGGTGAGTGATATAAAAGAGTCCTCATATTTTACATTCAGCCAAGAAAACATATTTTGAAGTATTTCCGCTTACATATATTCAACAACCGAGTCGACTTTTTAATCATTCTTCATTTGGGTTTTAATTTTTTTCCATTTCTATTAAATCTAACAGGAGTTAAAAGCCATTGCACCTTTTTTATACACACACTCATACACACAGGTGTATATATGTCAAAATATAATTTTATGCAACACTATTTAGGTGGCCAAACTCATTGCTTGCTCCCAAGATCTTAAATAAACTGTTTGGGAAGCCTTACATTACTTAATAATTTTCTGGCTGAACAATTCAGATCCTGTTGCTGAAAAGCTCTCCTTTAATCTCGCTCATCTTCCACAATTCTTTCTGTAATAAGAGGTAGGGCTCATACTTATGGGGACACCTTGAACGCATAAAATCACAACTCTCATTTACTTAGATATATTGTTCAAAGAACGCTGTTGCTCTCCTCACATTGGACACAATTTTATTTTATTTATTTTCAATATAAATATATGTATTTTAATTGGAGTCTAATTGCTTTACAATATTGTACTGGTTTTGCCATACATAAATATGAATCTGCCACAGGTATACATGTGTGCCACCTCCCTCCTCATATCATCCCTCCTGGTTATCTCAGTGCACCAGCCCCAAGCATCCTGTATCATGCATTGAACCTGGACTGCCAGTTTGGTGACCTATGTTATTATACATGTGTCAGTGCCATTCTCCCAAATCATACCACCCTAGCCGTCTCCCAGAGCTCAAAAGACTGTTTTATACATCTGTGTCTTTTTTGCATTCTCACATACATGGTTATCGTTATCATCTTTCTAAATTCCACATATATGTGTTAGTTTGTTCTATTGGTGTTTTTCTTTCTGGCTAACTTCATTCTGTATAATAGGCTCCAGTTTCATCCACCCCATTAGAACTGACTGAAATGTATTCCTTTTAATGGTTGAGTAATACTCCATTATGTATATATCCCACAGCTTTCTTATCCATTCATCCACTAATGGACATCTAGGTTGCTTCCATGTCCTGGCTATTAGAAACAGTGCTGTGATGAACATCGGGGTACACATGTCTCTTTCAATTCTGGTTTCCTTGGTGTGTATGCACAGCAGTGGGATTGTTGGGTCTTATGGCAGTTCTATTTGAAGGTTGTTTGTTTGTTTGTTTGTTTTTTAAGAATCTAAACAGTGTTCTCCATAGTGGCTGTACTAGTTTGCATTCCCACCAACAGTGTAAGAGGGTTCCTTTTTCTCCACACCTTATCCAGCATTTATTGCTTGTAGACTTTTGGAGCACAACCAATTTGACTGGCATGAAAAGGTACCTCATTGTGGTTTTGATTTTCATTTCTCTGATAATGAGTGATGTTGAGCATCTTTTCATGTGTTTGTTAGCTATCTGTATGTCTTCTTTGAAGAAATGTCTGTTTAGTTCTTTGGCCAATTTTTTCATTGAGTCGTTTATTTTCCTGGAATTGAGCTTCAGGAGTTGCTTGTATATTTTTGACATTAATTCTTTGTCAGTTGCTTCAGTTCAGTTCAGTTCAGTTCAGTTGTTCAGTCATGTCCGACTCTTTGCGACCCCATGAATTGCAGCACGACAGGCCTCCCTATCCATCTCCAACTCCTGGAGTTCAACAAACTCACATCCATCGACTCGGTGATGCCAACCACCATCTCATCCTCTCTCGTCCTCTTCTCCTCCTGACCTCAATCCCTCCCAGCATCAGAGTCTTTACCAGTGAGTCAAATCATCACAGGAGGTGGCCAAAGTACTGGAGTTTCAGCTTTAGCATCATTCCTTCCAAGGAACACCCAGGACTAAACTCCTGTAGGATGGACTGGATGGATCTCTTACATCAAGAGTCTTTTCCAGCACTACAGTTCAAAAGCATCAATTCTTCCATGCTCAGCTTTCTTCACAGTCCTACTCTCACATCCATACATGACTACAGGAAAAACCATAGCCCTGACTAGATGGACCATTGTTGGCAAAGTAATGTCTCTGCTTTTGAATATGCTATCAAGGTGGGTCACAACGTTCCTTCCAAGGAGTGTCTTTTAATTTCATGGCTGCAGACACCAACTGCAGTGATTTTGGAGCCCCAAAAAATAAAGTTTGACACTGTTTCCCCATCTATTTCCCATGACATGATGGGACCAGTTGCCATGATTTTCATTTTCTGAATGTTGAGCTTGAAGCCAACTTTTTCACTCTCCTCTTTCACTTTGATCAAGAGTCATTTTAGTTCCTCTTCACTTTCTGCCAGAAGGATGGTATCATCTGCATATCTGAGGTTATTGATATTCTCTTGGCAATCTTGATTCCACCTTGTGCTTCCTCCAGCCCTGTGTTTCTCATGATGTACTCTGCATATAAGTTAAACAAGCAGGGTGACAATATACAGCCTAGACATACTCCTTTTCCTATTTGGAACCAGTATGTGTTCCATGTACAGTTCTAACTGTTGCTTCCTGACCTGCATATAGGTTTCTCAAGAGTCAGGTCAGGTGGTCTGGTATTCCCATCTCTTTCAGAATTTTCCACAGTTTATTGTGATCCACACACTCAAAGGCTTCCACATAGACAATAAAGAAGAAACAGATGAATTTCTGGAACTCTCTTGCTTTTTCAATGATCCAGCAGATGTTGGCAACTTGATCTCTGGTTCCTCTGCCTTTTGTAAAACCAGCTTGAACATCTGGAAGTTCACAATTCACATATTGCTGAAGCCTGGCTTGGAGAATTTTGAGCATTTCTTTACTAGCATGTGAGATGAGTGCAATTGCATGGTGATGTGAGAATTCTTTGGCATTGCCTTTCTTTGGGATTGGAATGAAAACTGACCTTTTCGAGTCCTTTGGCCACTGCTGAGTTTTCCAAATATGCTGCCATATTGAGTGCAGCACTTTCACAGTATCATTAAAAGGGGCCAATAGCTCTAAATAGACATTTCTTTAAAGAAGACATATGGATGTCTAATAAACACATGAAATATGCTTAACATCATTCATCATTAGATAAATGAAAATTAAAATTGTAATGAGCAGTCATCTCACACTGTTCAGAGTGGCCATCACCAGAAATTCTACAAGCAAGAAATCCTGGAAAGGCTGTGGAGAAAAGTTTACCCTAATACACTGTTGCCCGTAACACAAACTGGTA
The DNA here is from genome assembly GCF_002263795.3 of Bos taurus. Lineage (NCBI taxonomy): Eukaryota > Metazoa > Chordata > Mammalia > Artiodactyla > Bovidae > Bos > Bos taurus. The sequence goes on from NC_082638.1 coordinate 30,222,557, forward strand.
CAACCTGTATTCAGAACAGTTTGGAGATTCCTTGAGAAACTTGGACTAGACCTGTCATATGACCCAGAAACCCCATTTCTTTGCATATACCCAGAGGGAATTAGGATGGAACATAACACATGTACCCCAATGTTTATTGAAATTGCCTTTACAATAGCTATGACATGGAAGTAATCTAGATGCACATCAGCAGATGAATATATAAGGAAGTTGTGGTATATATACAAACGAAATATTACTCAGCTACAGAAAGGCATATATTTGTGTCACTTTTAATGAGGCAGTTCAACCTACAGCCTATTATTCAGAGGGAAAAAAGTTAGAGAGAGGCAAATATTGCTCATTAATGCATATAAATTGGATTTAGGAAGACAGTAACAATAACCCTACCCACGTGGAGGCTAGTAAAGAAGATCCACATATAAATAACAGACTCTTAGACTGGGATGATTTGAGAACATAGCATTGGAACAGGTATATTACCATATATAAAAGAGATGATCAGTGCAAGTTCAGCATATGAAAGATGCACCCAACTCTTGTGCTGTGGAAGAACCCAGAATCATGGGGTAATAAGGAAGGTTTGAGTTGTGTTCAGGATAGGGAGATACATATTTTCATGTGGCTGGTTCATGTTGATCTATATGTCAAAAACCATCACAGTAATACATAGTAATTCTATTCCAATTAAATAAATCATTTTTGTAAAAAGAAATTAGAAGAAATTAAAAAAAAATGCATTTAGAAATAGCATGGACATGATCCAGAATACAACCTCAACAGTTGTTTTATACCTACTCAAGAAAGTGCTGTGATGAACATTGGGGCAGCACTGTTTATAATAGCCAGGACATGGAAGCAACCTAGGTGTCCATCAGCAGATGAATGGATAAGAAAGCTGTGGTACATATACACAATGGAGTATTACTCAGCCATTAGAAAGAATAAATTTCAGTCAGTTCTAATGAGGTGGATGAAACTGAAGCCTATTATACAGAGTGAAGTAAGCCAGAAGGAAAAACACCAATACAGTATACTAATGCATATATATGGAATTTAGAAAGATGATAACAATAACCCTGTGTACGAGACAGCAAAAGAGACACTGATGTATAGAACAGTCTTATGGACTTTGTGGGAGAGGGAGAGGGTGGGAAGATTTGGGAGAATGGCATTGAAACATGTAAAATATCCTGTAAGAAATGAGATGCCAGTCCAGGTTCGATGCACGATACTGGATGCTTGTGGCTAGTGCACTGGGACGACCCAGAGGGATGGTATGGGGAGGGAGGAGGGAGGAGGGTTCAGGATGGGGAATACATGTATACCTGTAGTGGATTCATTTTGATATTTGGCAAAACTAATACACTTATGTAAAATTTAACAATAAAATAAAATTAAAAAAAAAAAAAGAAAGTGGACTTAGGGCCCTTCCCCCCAGCCCATGACCCGCCTCCGGCCCCCGCCCTCCAAGTCCAACCTCCGATCTGTTTAATAAGAAGGCGCCTGTGTATGGCAGAGCTGGTGTGAGATGAAGAGTCAATCCTTCCCAGCCACCGGGATAATCAAGAGTTTGGCGGGACCTTCAAGCACACACCGAGATAATGAGGAGCCAGATGAAAAGCACAGACTCTGGCGCTGAAATGGATTAATAAGGAACTTAGTGATTTGGCCCGTGACCCTCCAGCACAATGTTCTGCAGGTCCAGTTGGGGATGATATGTTTCATTGGCAAGCCACAATTATGGGACCTAATGACAGCCCTTATCAAGGCGGTGTATTCTTTTTGACAATTCATTTTCCTACAGACTACCCCTTCAAACTACCTAAGGTTGCATTTACAACAAGAATTTATCATCCAAATATTAACAGTAATGGCAGCATTTGTCTCGATATTCTAAGATCACAGTGGTCTCCTGCTTTAATTATTTCTAAAGTTCTTTTATCCATTTGTTCACTGCTATGTGATCCAAACCCAGATGACCCCCTAGTGCCAGAGATTGCACGGATGTATAAAACAGACAGAGATAAGTACAACAGAGTATCTCGGGAATGGACTCAGAAGTATGCCACGTGATGCTTAAAGTCAGACTAACCTGCATTAGAGCTGGAATAAACTTTAAATTACTGTTTTTTTTTTTTTTCTTATCTGGCTGCTCCCCTATCAGACCTCATTTTTTTTTAATTTTATTTTTTGTTTACCTCCCTCTATTCATTCACATGCTCATCTGAGAAGACTTAAGTTCTTCCAGCTTTGGACAATAACTGCTTTTAGAAACTGTAAAGTAGTTACAAGAGAATAGTTGCACAAGATTCAGAATTAAAAAAAAAAAAATGGAGCATGTGTATTATGTGGCCAATGTCTTCACTCTAACTTGCTTATGAGACTAAAACCATTCCTCACTGCTCTAACATGCTCAAGAATCATCTGAGAGGGAGGGAGATGGATGCTGAGTTGTCACATCAAAGGAAGCAGCATTATTCTAACAGCATCCATTCTTGTTTAAGCCTTCCACTGTTAGAGATTTGAGGTTACATGATATACTTTATGCTCATAACTGATATGGCTGGAGAATTGGTATTGAATTTATAGCATCAGCAGAACAGAAAATGTGATGTATTTTATGCATGTCAATAAAGGAATGACCTGTTCTTGTTCTACAGAGAATGGAAATTGGAAGTCAAACACCCTTTGTATTCCAAAATAGGGTCTCAAAACATTTTGCAATTTTCATTTAAATTGTTAGGAGGCTTGGAGCTATTAGTTAATCTATCTTCCAATACACTGTTTAATATAGCACTGAATAAATGATGCAAGTTGTCAATGGATGAGTGACCAACTAATAGCTCTGCTAGTTATTGATTTATTTTTCTTCATTAAAGTTGCATAAACCAAAAAACAAAACAATAAAGAAAGAAAGAAAGTGGACGTAGGAGGGGCAGACCATGTGTGCTGGTATAGAGGCTGAAAGTCAAAGAAGATAAGCTTGAGATTGCAACTATGTTTTTGCAGCATGACCTCAGTATCATAGTCTAAGTAGTGGAAGATGCATGTGGCAGAATGCAAGCTTAGTAGATCGGCATGCCTACTCTGGAACAGAGGTTCAGTAGGAGTTAAATGCATGCACTTGAGCGTCGTTTCAGGAGTGACGGTATATGTGTTTCAGAGTGAAGATAAATAGGTGCAGCAAAAGTGCTCTAAAATGTTGGGAAATACTTGTAAGAAGGCAGGTTCAGAGTGGAAGCTCAGTATTTGTGTGACTAATGTTATAGACTTAGACTTAAATTGAAGAAAGTAGAGAAGACCACTAGATGATTCAGTTCAGTTCAGTCGCTTAGTTGTGTCCGACTCTTTGTGACCCCAAGAATCGCAGTATGCCAGGCCTTCCTGTCCATCACAAACTCCCGGAGTTCACTCAGACTTATGTCTATCGAGTCAGTGATGCCATTCAGCCATCTAATCATCTGTCGTCCCCTTCTCCTCCTGCCCTCAATCCCTCCCAGCATCAGAGTCTTTTCCAATGAGTCAGCTCTTCACATGAGGTGGCCAAAGTACTGGAGTTTCAGCTTCAGCATCATTCCCTCCAAAGAAATCCCAGGGCTGATCTCACTCAGAATGGATTGGTTGGATCTCCTTGTAGTCCAAGGGATTTTCAAGAGTCTTCTCCAACACCAGAGTTCAAAAGCATCCATTCTTTGGTGCTCAGCCTTCTTCACAGTCCAAGTCTCACATCCATACATGACTACTGGAAAAAGCATAGCCTTGACTAGATGGACCTTTGTTGGCAAAGTAATATCTCTGCTTTTGAATATGCTATCAAGTTTGGTCATAACTTTCCTTCCAAGGAGTAAGCATCTTTTAATTTCATGGCTGCAATCACCCTCTGCAGTGATTTTGGAGCCCCCCCCCCCAAATAAAGTCTGACACTGTTTCCATAGTTTCCCCATCAATTTCCCATGAAGTGATGGGACTGGAGGCCATGATCTTTTTTTTTTTTTTTTTTTCCTGAATGTTGAGCTTTAAGCCAACTTTTTCACTCTCTACTTATGATTCAGGTATGACCTAAATCAGATCCCTTATGATTATACAGTGGACGTGACAAAAGATTTAAGGGAATAGATTTGATAGAGTGCCTGAAGAACTACAGATGGAGGTTCATGAAATTGTACAGGAGGCAGTGACCAAGAACATCCCCAAGAAAAGTAATGCCAAAAGGCGAAATAGTTGTCTGAGGAGGCCTTACAAATAGTTAAGTAAAGAAGAGAAGCAAAAGGCAAAGGAGAAAAGGGAAGATATACCCATATGACTGCAGATTACCAAAGAATAGCAAGGAGAGATAAAAAAGCCTTCCTCAGTGATCAATGCAAAGAAATAGAGGAAAAAAATAGTTGAGAAAGACTAGCGATTTCTTCAAGGAAATTAGAGATACCAAGGGAATATTTCATGCCAAGATGGACACAATAAAGGACAGAAATTGTATGGACCTAAAAGAAGCAGAAGATATTAAGAAGAGGTAGCGAGAATCTATACAGAAAAGATTGAAGAACTATACAGAAAAAATCTTCATGATCCAGATAATCATGATGATGTGATCACTCACCTAGAGCCAGACATCCTGAAACATGAAGTCAAGTCAGCCTTAGGAAGCATCAATACAAACAAAGCTAGTGGAGATATGGAACCCCAGTTGAGCGATTTCAAATCCTAAAAGATAGTTCTGTGAAAGTGCTGAATCCAATGTGCCAGCAAATTTGGAAAATTCAGCAGTGGCAACAAGACTGGAAAAGGTCAGTTGTTCCAGTATATGTATTTTAGAGCTTGTTCTCTGTAGTGGTGAAATGTGTCCCACAAAGTGTTAGACAGGACTGAAGCAAACTAGTGCAAAATGTTGCAAGATTTTTTTTGTTTGTTTTGTTTTGTTTTCACCTGTGGCAGCTTTTCTCCAGTAAGAGTTAATTGTGAAAGTGGAGCAGGTGCTTGGCTTTCAGGGACCCTGGTGGTGCCAAGTGTACAGGGTTCAGGGACACAGAACTGACTAGACCACAGGAGTTATGACCCTATCAGAGTCTTTTTTTGAGCTTCTTGTAGCTGGCGATCAGAAGGCCTCTTTTGCCAGTCTTTCTCCCTAGTTCCACCCATTGAGGCACTTAGAAGGCTTCGTTGCCTGGAATCCTTCCCTGTTGTTCAATGTGTCAGCACATAGAGATACCTCCCTGGCTGGGGTCCTACTCTGTAGATCAGTGCATCAGGCACTTAAAGAAGCATCGTGAGTAGGGTTCGACTCTAGTTTTGTGCATCAGGCACTTAAAGGAGCACCTGGGTGGTGTCCTGCTCTATATTTCAGTGTGTTCAGCATTTGATGGGTCAGCCTCACTATTGTAGTAACTGCTGATGCTATCATGTGGAGAGAGAGAGGCTATGGTGATTGCTCCACCCCCATACATGTGACTCAGTGATATTGCCTTGCTTCCTTGGCTGCCTGGCTTTCCTCCACAGGCATATCCTAGCACAGTTTCCTCCCTCACAACCCCTCTCTCCATCTCGCCACAGTAAACAGCAGCCTTCGCCCAGGAATCGCTCCAGAATCCCTCAATTCCAGCTCCCAGCCACTGTGCCTTTCAGGGGACACATATTCTTGGCTGGGGTATGTACAGCTGTAGCAAGGACTCACTGATTCTCATTACATCTAGTTATCCACAGATCAGTTGTTTCACTCTCAGCTTTAAATGTTTATTCTATGATTCAGACAAGCCCCCCAATATGGGATTAGACCCCTCCTTCACCCACTCAGGGCTGATTCAGTCCTAATAAGACTCATGATTTTCCCCCCAGTTCTTTCATCCTACTGAGTTTTGCGTGATTCTATATATTCTTTTCCACTGGTCAGGCACTCCTGTCTGCTTTCAGCTGATGTTTTGATTACTTGTCTGTGTCTGAAGGTGTATGCCTGATGTATCCACAGAGAGATGTATTCCACATCTACCTACAGCTCCACCATCTTGTTCTCTCATCTCAAGATAGTTTTAGAGCACAGAATCCACAGTGGCAGTAGATGTGCTATAAAATGTGAGTTCAGACATACACCTGAGGGCAAGCTCAGTGATTTTAGCACAGCTGATCTAAAGCATTGATTTACTATTGGCCAGACACATGGTTCAAATATTACGAAAATTATTTATGGTGTGCCAATTCTAGAGCACAAGATCAGTCGTTGTGTAACATTTGCTGTAGAATGCAAGTTCAGTTGTGGAAAGAGGTATGCTCCACAATGCAACTGAGACGTTTTAGTCATCTTGTGGTAGAGTACATGCTCAGTAATGGTAGGAACTGTGCTCTAGTATTCATTCAGTAGTGGCTGGAAGCATGTTGCCACTGCCAATGGGATAGCTTCAGACAGCCTGTTCTAAAATGCAAGCACACTAGTGGCAGAATGTATGCTCCAGATTGCAAGCTAAGTAGTTTCAGTACTTCTATGCTAGAGCTCAGACACAGTAGTGATGTATGCAGGCTGCAAACTGCCATCCTACTATTTGTGTCATGTCCGCTCTAGAATACAGTCTTAGTACTGGTGGGGAGAATCCTCAAAAGTACAATCTCAGGAGACAAAGAACAAGTTCTCTAAAGCAAAGATTCAGTATTCGAACCATACTTGCTCTAGATCATGGTTCTGTATTACCAGGGGTGTGTCTAAACTGTGCTTCAATGTTGAGATGCATGCTGAAGAGCTAAGTTCAGCAGATGAAGCATGCCTGCATTACATGTGCTTCAGAGTGTTGTCTCAGGAGTTGCAGTACACTTGCTTAAGAGTGCACACTCAGTAAGTGAGGGACATATTCTCTTGAACGCTGGGTTTTTATTTTTGGATGCATATCCAGAGATCAAACTGAGAAAATGTGATATGCCTGTTCTGCCACACAAGCTCAGTAGTGGGAAGATAAGTCCTCAACAGTGCAAGCACATGGGTTGTGGCATATGTGTGTTGTGACACATGATCAATTGAGGCAGGAAATATGAAGTATACACCAAGTCTCTAGTTGTGGAAGATCATCCATAGATGTAGCTGTGGAACACAGGTACACTACTCACAACTTATACAGTCTAGAGTGCTGGATGGCTAGCAGCATAATGGCTGGTATAAAATGCCACTGGAGTGATGGTTGCACACACCTTCTAGAGCAATACTTCAGGGAAGTGACTTTAATGCTTCAGAATTCAAAGTCACTAGTGGTGACACAGTTGATCTAGAATGACGGTTCACTCGTGGGTAGGATATGTGTTTTATAATGCAACCTCCACTTTCCTGGAATAGGTCCTCCAGAGTGCAAATTCAGTAGTTGGGACACATGCTCTAGAGTACAGGAAGAAGAGTTTGGGGAAATATGCAACAGCGGGCAAGCCAAGTCATTGGCAAATTTCAGCTGCAGAGTGTGGGATCACTACTTTAAGCTCACAGGCCATGGGGCAAGATTAGTAGTAGTGGAACTCATGGTCTATAAGGCAGGCTCAGCAGTGATTAAATAGTGTAACAGGGTGCAAAATCAGTAGCTGAACTGCTTACAAGTGGCAAGACACATGCTTCAGAGTGCAAAATTAGTATTGGCCACACACATGCTCTAGGCCACATGCTCACTAGCTGTGCCATGCCTGCTTAGTGTAAGGACTCAGAAGTGACAGGTGTGCTATAGTACTAGGATTGATACTGCCGGGATGCATGATTCAGTGTGCAGGTGTGTAGCTCAGGCATTCTTACTCTACAGCATAGTCTCTGTAGTGTCAGAACATTGGCTCTTGAAGGCACACACAGTCATGATGGGAGATATGTTCCTGAGTAAACCGCAGTAGTGCAAAACCCATGATAAAATGTGTGCACTCTGTAGTCATGAGAGCTGTACTCCCAATTGCAAGTTCAGTTACTGTGGAATGTGTGAAACTAGAGCATGTTTTCTGCAGAGCCCGGATGCCTGCCCTTGAACTCATGCTCAGTAGAGGTGTACCATGTCCTCCAGTGTTCAAACTCACTATGTCTATAAGAGTGCTGGCTCAGGTGTGTCCAGAAGTAAACAAACATCAGAGTGCAAGTTCAGTAATTGTTTAGGCACACCTGAACTACAGCGCAGGTTGAGTAGTGGCCTGACTTACCTATAAAGCAACAAGCTAATTATTGTGATTTTTATTGTTTAGAGTGAAAATTCAGCAGGCAATGAACTCTTGTTCTGGAAGGCAATTTCAGTAGTGCAGGGATGCAGAATCCAGAGTGTAATATACCAAAAGTGTATGTGTACTTCCAACAGGCATGTTTTAGGGACAGGCTCAGTAGTGGCAGGCCATATTCTCAATAACCCGGGTTCAGGAGTGATGGGATGTATGCTCTACTGTGCAGTCTCAGTGACAGCAAGGCACTTGTTCTAAATTTTGTCAATAATCTCAATAGTGGCAGAAAGGGTGATCCAGATTAGAAACTAAGTAGTTCTAGCGTGCGTCCTCTGATGGTGGTCTCAGTATTGACAAGCGCATATTCCAGAGTGCAAAAGTCTTGTTTGTAGCATGTGTGCTTTGAAATCGGAGAAGGAAATCGCAACCCAGTCCAATATTCTTGCCTGGAGAATTCCATGGACAGAGGAACCTGCTGGGCTGCTCTCCATAGGTTCGCACGGAGTCAGACAAGACTAAAGCGACTTAGCATGCATGCATGCATTGGAGAAGGAAGTGGCAACCCCCTCCAGTATTCTCGTCTGGAGAATCCCAGGGATACGGAAGCCTGGTGGGCTGCTGTCTATGTGGTCACACAGAGTCGGACACTACTGAAGTGACTTTGTAGCAGCAGCAGCAGTGGTTTGAAATCAGGGGCAGTAGTTGTGAAAAGCTTCTTGCATTTTCAGTTGTTACGGCATCCCAGGTCCAGAGTGCAGGCACACTTGGTTGTGATACTTATGCTCTAGAGTTGTAATGTATGTTCCAGAGTGCAAGCTAATTAGTATACCTGTTCTAATTCAATTCTCAGTAAAAGCAGAATGCAAAGTCCTGATTTCAACCTCAGTAGTTGCTGCATGCATAATCAGAAGTAGTGCTTCATACACTCATGAGTGCCAGATCATGAGCTGCAGCATAATTGTCACAGAGTGGGGCACAAGTAGTTGCTGGATGCATACTACAGAGGGTGAGCTCAGTAGCTTCGTTACATGCATGTTTCACACTGTGAGCTCAATAGTACTCGATGGTATTACATTGACAGTATTCCTACTTTAGAGTACTTGCTTAACAGGGGCAGAATGCATACCTTTGAATATAAACTCGGTAGACTCGTCCTAAGGTGGCAGTGACATATGAGAAGGAGTTCAATTTTTCCCCAGTAAATACCTCAACGGATTGTCAGGATATGGAGTAACTTTCACTAAACCGTTTCTATATGCTGGCAGAGGACACCAGAAAGGCCAATCAATTTGCTCATAATGAGGGAGGAGAAGAGATAAACAAGAAAAGAGAGACAAAGGATTTAGGGATGGAGACTGATTCTAGAACCAGATACGCAACAATGGACTGGTTCTGAATTGTAACCCTGCTCATTTAAATTAGATGAAGAGCACATCATGTGAAATGCCAGACTGGATGAAGCACAAGCTGGAATCAAAATTGCTGGGAGAAATAGCAATAACCTGAGATACATAGATGACAAAACCCATATAGCAGAAAGTGAAGAGGGACTAAAGAGCCTCTTGATGAAAGTGAAACAGGAGAGTGCAAAAGCCAGCTTAAAACTCAACATTCAAAAATTAAGATCATGGCTTCTGGCCCCATGATTGAGAGATTTCACTTTCACTTTTCACTTTCCTGCATTGGAGACGGAAATGGCAGCCTACTCCAGTGTTCTTGCCTGGAGAACCCAAGGGGCAGGGGAGCCTGGTGGGCTGACGTCTATGGGGTCACACAGAGTCGGACACGACTGAAGTGACTTAGCAACAGTAGCAGCCGCAGATGGGGAAACAATGGAAAGGCTGAGAGACTTTATTGTCTTGGCTTCAAAATCACTGTAGATGGTGGCTGCAGCATAAAATTAAAAGATACTTGCTTCTTGGAAGAAAAGCTATGACCAACCTAGGCAGGATATTTAAAAACAGAGATATTACTTTGCCAACAAAAGTCTTTCTAGTCCAAGCTATAATTTGTCCAGTAGTCATATATGGATGTGAGAGTTGGACTATACAGAAAGCTGAGCCCTGAAAAATTGATGCTTTTGAAGTGTGGTGTTGGAGAAGACTCTTGAGAGTCCCTTGGACAGCAGGGAATAAAATTAGTCAGTAAGACATTCAGTCCTGAATATTTATTGGAAGCACTGATGCTAAAGCTGAATTTGGCCACCTGATGCAAATAACTGACTCTTGCAAATGACCCCAGTGTTGAGAAAGATTGAAGGCAGGAGGAGAAGCAGAAGACAGGATGAGATTGAGTCCATCACTAACTCAATGGAGATGAGTTTGAGCAAGCTATGGAAGTTCGTGATGAACAGAGGAGTCTGGTGTGTCACAGTCCTTGGGGTTACAAATAGTTGGACACGACTGAGAAACTGAACTGAACTTGTGTTGGGGAGAGAGAGTCAATTCCTATGCAGATTGATAAGAAGTCTGGCCTACCCAAAGAAGAGAAAAATATCTGGATTCTTGAGGAGGAGATAGGGTTCTGGAATTCTCAAGGAGGAGAATTGCTTGCTTGTTTGTTTTTCTCTATATTCATTAGTCTTAGTCACAGAAAATGTTTTGTTTTGTTTTTTCTTTAAACCTTGAAATGATGATTACACAGCAAACAATTCAGTTTAAACTCTGTAATTAGAATTATATAGCAACAGTGTATCATGCTTGAGGACAGTTTCTCCTCCCTGAAAACCTTCTGACGAATCCTTATATTTTAGAAGCTATATTATGGGAGTGGGTCTGGCAGGATCTTTCTATTGTTAACTTCTAATCCTGTTATCCTAAAATATAAATTGTGGGAGTAGGTCTGGTAAAATTTTCACAAATTTCAGACATGCTTTTGATGTATTATAATAACTAAATTAAAATGTATGTAACTCCCTGGCTAACACTAGCGGGGGGGGGGGGGGCATTCTCTGGCCCCCTTCTGATGTCCATGTCAGAAGCTTTCTCTGTTCCTTTTCTTACTTTAATAAAACTCTGATATAGAAGAACTCTTGAGTGATCAAGCCTGGTCCTTAGTCCTGAAGTTAAATCTTCTTCTCAGAGATCATGAATCCAGCACTATCCATCTTAAGCTTTTAGAGAAGGAGAAGTTTCCATACCACAGGAAACCCTCTCAGAGGTTGATTCAGTGGGCCTCTTTGGAATCTCAGAGGGTGGTATAACCACCCCACACCACCATCTCAGAATTCAAGCCAAAAAAGCAATTATTAGTGGGGAATTGCCTCACAGTCTCGTGTCCACCCACAGTGAGTGGGGGCTTTGTACAGGGGCGCCCTCTGCATGTTCAGTCCTTAGAATAAAGATGGGGTTTGAATGCTCTACAGACACTCTGAGAGAACTAATGTGATGTAGCAGGCGGAAGCACATAATGCCAGAGAGAGAAAAATAAACAAAGAGAAGGAATGTTCCCACGGGAAGGCTCTAAGACCACACTGCAACCCCTGACCTGCTTACAGAACAGACGATGCCCTAGTATTTACTGAAGGAGAGCACGCTAGCTTTCCTTATGGACCTCCCAGGAGGCAAAGATTCAGAATGTTGACAACCAGAGGCAGAAGGCCATAACCTTTTAGGCCCAGGAGACTGCATCTCCTGCCAAGCTGTGAGCAGACTCTATTCATGAGCAGCCACTAACCATGACTTCCTGAGATCTGGGACAGTTTATGGCTGCCAAGAGTGTCATAACCTGAGAGCAACTCCTCTGAGGAGATGCACAGCTCACCATGCATGGACTGTATCCTTGTGGAGTATCTGAGAAACTGACCAGAATGAACCTGAGCAGTGCACGAAAAACATGGTCCACCAGGAACTATGACATCACAGCTATCCTGAAAACCTGAGTGGCTCTCTGGAAGAGTGTACTCTGGAACATCCTGGAACCTGAGCAGCTTGGACCTGGAAAGTGCATTAGATAAAGGGCCCACCCGGGGCTATGCTCTGGCAGAACACCAGGCCACTTTGGCCTGGGAATAGCAGGAGATGCATGGCTCAACTGGGACTGGGCATTCATAGAACACCCAGAAATATGAGCAGCTTGGGCCTTGGAAGTGCAGGAGACAAAGAACCCACCTGGGACTGTGCCCCAAACAGAGAACTGGGGAGTCTGGACTGCTTGGGCCTGGGAAGAGCAAGAGATACATGGTTCAACTGGGGCTGAGCCTTCATACAACACCTGGGAATCTGAGCAGCTTGGACTTGGGAAGTGCAGGAGACACACGGCCAACCTGGGACTTCACGCCTAGCACAGGATGGACCCTAGGTAGCTTGGGCCTGGGAAGTGCGTGAGATCCATGGCCCTTCTGTAACTGTGCCCTCAAGGGACACCCAGGAGCTTGAGTGGCTGGATCTGAGAAGTGTACATCACCTTGGACTTTGGCAGACCCTGTGCTGTCCATTCACAACAAAGGCTACCCACAAATCCCAGTGGTATTTGTTTGCAGTGTTCCTGCCTCTCCACAGCAAAACAGAGCAAATGACCCTGAATAAGGGTCTATTGTCACCTCTTCCTATCAGGGCTCAGATTAGACATTGAAGAGACTTGCAAGCAGAGGAGGCCAGCCTAAGTAAAGATAAGACAGGGGAACCACTCAAGAAGTGGCGGGTGCAACAGATTAAAATTAAGCAGTAAAATTGCATTTAAGGACAATTGTGGACTTTGAGAAAAAGTGCAAGCTAGAACAAGGGATAACCTGACACTGAACTGACCCCAGAATATTTTTTCTAATTTTTGTGTTCAATTATGTTTCAGTTTATTTTATATTGTACATTTGGGAGTTCAAATTCTAGTCTAGGTTTTTTAATTTTTGCTTTCTGGAATTTGTTATGCATTTTGTAGTATTAAGAGTCTATTTTTTAATATCCATTTTCACTCAGGGATTTGATTACAGGCTTAATTGCTCTCTTTCCTTTTGACTTTCTTTTCTCCTCCTGATCACCTCTATCTAGCTCTTCCCTCTTCTTTTCTATACATAATGCTGTGGATCTCTTTGACTGTCCAGGATGTGGAGTTATTTCTCCACTAACATGGGGTTTTGTCTTCTGTGCAATGTTGAAAGTGTAGTCTTGAGGTTACTGCAAGAGGGGGACCAAAAACCAGAGGCAGGTAGCTCAGCTCCAGAACTTTGGATCATCATAGAACCCCTGGCCCCAGGGAAGAGTGGTAGACAAGATCCCATCCAAAAGGATACATGCCTACACTGAAAGCAAGCTCCATCCAAGAGCAGACAGCTCCAGTGCAAGACAACCCATGCTAATCTTCCAGCAAAACAAGAACACACTCAAGAAAATTACAAGGCACTCTTCTAAATTCAGTCACTCAGTTGTGTCTGACTCTTTGCAACCCCATGGACTGCAGCACACCAGGCCTCCCTGTCAATCACCAACTCCCAAAGTTTACTCAACTCATGTCCACTGAATCAGTGATGCCATCCAACCATCTCATCCTCTGTTATACCTTTCTCCTCTGGACCTCAATCTCTCCCAGCATCAGGGTCATTATAAATGAGTCAGCTCTTTGCATCTGGTGGCCAAATTATTGGAGTTTCAGCTTCAGCATCAGTTCTTCCAATGAATACTCAGGACTGATCTCCTTTAGGATGGACTTGTCGGATCTCCTTGAAGTACAAGGGCCTCTCAAGAGACTTCTCCAACAATACAGTTCAAAAGCATCAATTCTTTGATGCTCAACTTTTTTTTTTTTTCAAATTTTATTTTATTTTTAAACTTTACATAATTGTATTAGTTTTGTCAAATATCAAAATGAATCCACCAGTGGTATACATGTGTTCCCCATCCTGAACCCTCCTCCCTCCTCCCTCCCCATTCCATCCCTCTGGGTCGTCCCAGTGCACTAGCTCCAAGCATCCAGTATAGTGCATCGAACCTGGACTGGCATCTCGTTTCATAAATGATAGTCCAACTCTCACATCCATACATGACTACTAGAAAATCCATACCTTTGACTAGACAGACCTTTGTCGGCAAGATAATGTCTCTGTTTTTTAGTATGCTGTCTAGGTTGGTCATAACTTTCCTTCCCAGAAGTAAGCATCTTTGAATTTCATGGCTTCAATCACCATCTGCAGTGATTCTGGAGCCCTTCAAAAGAAAGTCAAACATTGATTGCCCTTCAATTTGCCATAAAGTGGTGGGATCAGATGCCATGATCTTAGTTTTCAGCTTTAAGCCAAAGTTTCACTCTCCTCTTTTGATTTCATTAAATGACTCTTTAGTTCTTCCCTTTCTGCCATAAGGGTGGTGTCATCTGCATATCTGAGGTTATTTCTCCTGGAAAACTTGATTCCAGCTTGTGCTTCATCCAGCACAATGTTTCTCATGAGGTACTCTGCATAGAAATTAAATAAGCAGAGTGACAATATACAACTTTGACATATTCCTTATCCTATGTGAAGCTAGTCATTCCATGTCCCGTTCAAACTGCTGTTTTCTAGCCTGCATAGAGGCTTCTCAAGAGGCAGGTCAGCTGCTCTGGTATTCCCATCTCTTTCAGAATTTCCCAACGTTTATTGTAATCCACGCAGTCAAAGTCTTTGGAATAGTCAATAAAGCAAAAGTAGATCTTTTTCTGGAACTCCCTTGCTTGATTGATGATCCAGTGGATGTTGGCCATTTGATCTCTGTTTCCTCTGACTTTTCGAAAACCAGCTTGAACATCTTGAAGTTTACGGTTCATGTATTGCTGAAGCATGGCTTGGAGAATTTTTAGCATTACTTTACTAGCATGTGAGATGAATGCAATTGTGCAGTAGTTTGAACGTTCTCTGGCATTGCCTTACTTTGGGATTGGAATGAAAACCAACCTTTTACAGTCCCGAGCCACTGCTGAGTTTTTCAAATTTGCTGACATATTGAGTGCAGCACTTCCATAGCATAATCTTTTAGGATTTTAAATAGCTCAACTGCAATTCTATCACTTCCACTAACTTTGTTCATAGTGATGCTTCTTAAGGCCCACTTGACTTCACATTCCAAGATGTCTGGACCTAGGTGAGAGATCAGATCATCATGATTATTTGGATTGTGACGATCTTTTATGGACAGTTCTTCTGTGTAATCTTTGCCAACTCTTCTTAATATCTGCTGCTTCTGTTGGGTCCATACCATTTCTGTCCTTATTGTGCCTATCTTTGCATGAAATATTCCCTTGGAACCTCAAATTTTCTTGACGTGATCTCTAGTCTTTCCCATGCTATTACTTTCCTCTATTTCTTTGCACTGATCACTAAGGAAGGCTTTCTTATCTCTCCTTGCTATTCTTTGCAACTCTATATTCAAATGGCTATATCTTTCCTTCTCTCCTTTGCCTTTCCCTTCTCTTCATTTCACAGCTATTTGTAAGGCTTTCTCAGGCACCCATTTTGAGTTTTTGCATTTCTTTTTCTTGGGGATGATCTTAATACCTGTCTCCATCCATGGTTCATCAGGCACTCTATCAGACCTAGTCCCTTAAATTTATTTCTCACTTCCACTGTATAATCATAAGGGATTTGATATAGGTAATTCCTGAATGGTCTAATGGTTTTCCTTACTTTTTTCAATTTAAGTCAATATGTGGAAATAAGGATTTCCTGATCTGAGCCACAGTTAGCTCCTGGTCTTGTTTTATGCTCTCTAGGAGGAGTAAGCATCTTTTAATTTCATGGCTGTAGTCACTATCTGCAGTGATTTTGCAGCCCCCCACCTCCCCAAAATAAAGTCTGCCACCATTTCCTCTGTTTCTGCATATATTTTCCATGAAGTGATGGGGCAGGACGTCATGATTTCAGATTTCCTAATGTAGAGCGTTAAGCCTACTTCTTCACTTTCCTCTTTTATTTTCATCAAGAGATTGTTCAGTTTCTCTTCACTTTCTGCCATAAGGGTGGTTTCATCTGCATATCTGAAGTTATTGACATTTCTCCTGGCAATCTTGATTCCAGTTTTTGTTTCTTCCAGCCCAGCATTTCTCTGCATAGAAGGTAAATAAGCAGTGTGACAATATGTAGCCTTGAGGTACTCCTTTTCCTATTTGGAACCGGTCTGTTATTCAATGTCCAGTCCTAACTGTTGCTTCCTGACCTGCATACAGGCTTCTCAAGAGGCAGGTCCGGTGGTCTGGTATTCCCATCTCTTTCAGAATTTTCCAGTTCATTTTGATCCACACAGTCAAAGGCTTTTGCAGAAGTAGATGTTTTCCTGGAACTTGCTTTTTTTTTTTTTTTCAAAGATCCAGCAGATGTTGGGAATTTGATCTCTGGTTCCTCTGTATTTTCTAAAACAAGCTTGAACATCTGGAAGTTAACACTTGATGTAT
Organism: Bos taurus; assembly: GCF_002263795.3. Classification (NCBI taxonomy): domain Eukaryota; kingdom Metazoa; phylum Chordata; class Mammalia; order Artiodactyla; family Bovidae; genus Bos; species Bos taurus. The sequence continues at coordinate 30,239,060 of NC_082638.1, forward strand.
TGCTGAAGCCTGGCTTGGAGAATTTTGAGCATGACTTTGCTAGCATGTGAGATGACTGCAACTGTAGGGCAGTTTGAGCATTCTTTGGCATTCCCTTTCTTTGAGATTGGAATGAAAACTGACCTTTTCCAGTCCCGAGCCACTGCTGAGATTTTCAAATTTCCTGGCATAGTGAGTGCATCACTTCCACAGCATCATCTTCTAGGATTTGAAATAGCTCAACTGGAATCAAAGCCATAATAGAACCCCCTAATTCTCTCATGAACACTGCATTGCCTCTCAGAAAAAAATGAGATCCACAGCCATCTTCTATAACAACAACAAAATAATTCCTTCAACTAGAAAACCTTCACAATCCACTGGTCCCACCACATTCACTGGGAGGAATCTAACCAATTAACAGCAATGATGACCCTCCCGTTTGCAGAAAATAGACCTCAAAGACAGCCATCTAAACAACATGAAAAGACAGAGACATATCCAGCAGGTGAAGGAACACAATAAAAATCAACAAATCAATGAAAGAGGAGGAGATAAGAAGTCTACAGGAAAAACAATTCAGCATAATAATAGTCAAAGTCTTGGAAATAAATGGAGCTACAGATAAATAGACTTTAGACATGTATTGAGAAGATCAAAGGGGTGTTTTAAAAGGACCTAGAAGAAGTAATGAATAGTCAATCAATAATGAACAATGCAATAACTGAGATAGAAATCACTCTGTACAACAAAAACAGTAGAGTAACTGAAGCAGAAGAAGGACTAAGTGAGCTGGAAGATAGAATGTTGAAAATAAGTGAAGCAGAACAGGAAAAAAAAATAGAGAAATGAAGACAGCCTCAGAGACTTCTGGGACAATGTTAAATGCCCCACATTTAAATCATAGGTTTCTTGGAGAAAGAAGACAAAAGGAAAGTGCATGAGAAAATATTTGAGGAGAAAATAGCTAAAAACTTCCCTGAAATAGGAAAGGGAATAGACATCTAAGATGAAAAACCCCAGAGTGTTCCACAGGGATAAATCCAAGACAAAACATATCAAAATACACATTAATCAAAATAAAAACAAACAAATAAATACACACAATGAACAAATATTCAAGGAAACAAAGGAATAACAACAAATAACATAGACGGGAATGCCCATAAGCATAACAGCTGATCTTACCCTAGAAACTCTTCAGCTTAGAAAGGAATGGCAAGATATACTTAAAGTGATGAAAGGCAAAAACCTACAGCCAAGATTACTCTATTCAACAAGGATAGCATTCTAATTCAAAAGAGGAGTCAAAAGCTTAACAGACAAACAAAAGCAATAAGAATTCAGAATCACCAAACCAGCACTTCAGGAAATGCTGAAGGATCTTATCTAGATTGGAAACAGAAAAGCTTTACAAAATAAATCCACAAAAATATATAGTAAATGGTAACAAGATCATACCTAGCAACAACTACCTTAAACATAAATGGGCTAAAAGCTCCAATGAAAATACAAAGACTGGCTGAATGAATATAAGAATATACTGCCTGCAAGAAAACCACCTCATAATTAGGGACACGTACAGAGTGAAAGTGATGACCAGGAAAAAGCTATTTTGTGAAAATGGAGAGCAAAAGAAAGTGGGAGAAGCAATACTCATATCAGATAAATGGGCTTTAACCAAAGACCACTATAGGAGACAAAGAAGGTTGCATTACCTAATAATCAAGGTATCAATCCAAGAAGAAGCTATATGCACCCCATGTAGGAGCACCTCAATACAAGAGACAAATGCCAACAACTATTAGAGCAGAAATAGACACTAACCAATAGTATTGGGTGATTTTAATACTTCACTCATAACATGGACAGATCATCCGGACAGAAAATCAATAAGGAAAACTCATGTTTTAGATGATACATTAGACGAGTTTGACCTAATTGATATCTACAGGGCATCCCACCCCAAAAGAACAGATTTCACCATTTTCTCCTTATTCTCAAGTGCAAATGGAACATTATCTTAAGACAGATCACATCCAAGGTCACGTCTAACCTTGGTAAACTTCAAAAAATTATAATATTTTCAAGCATATTTTCTGATCACAATGTTGTTAGATCAGATATCAACTGCAGGAGAAAAACATAGAGGAAACACAAATAATTTGGAGGCTAAACAGCTGCTGCTGCTAAGTCACTTCAGTCATGTCTGATTCCATGCGACCCCATAGACAGCAGCCCACCAGGCTTCCCCGTCCCTGGGATTCTCCAGGCAAGAACACTGGAGTGGGTTGCCGTTTCCTTCTCCAATGCATCAAAGTGAGAAGTGAAAGTGAAGTCACTCAGTCGTGTCCGACTCTTAGGAATGCCATGGACTGCAGCCTTCCAGGCTCCTCTGTCCATGGGATTTTCCAGGCAAGAGTACTGGAGTGGGGTGTCATTGCCTTCTCCAAAACAGAAGAAAATTCAAATTTGAATTCAATAAAATTCATAGATTTTTATGAAAAAAAAAAAAAAAAAAAACTCTGCCAAAGTAGTCATAGATGGAACATACCTCAACATAATGAAAGCCTAATATGACAAAACCACTTCAAACATTATTATCAATAATCAAAAACTTATAACATTTCCTTTAAAATCAGCATTAAGACAAGGGTGCCCATACTCATCACTACTAGTTTTGGAAATTCTAGCCACACTTTTCAAAGAAGAAAAAGATATAAAAAGAATCCTGATTGGAAAAGAAGAGGTAAAACTCTCTCTATTTGCACATGATATTATCCTTTACACAGAAAACCCAAGAGATGCCACCAGAAAATTACTGGAGTTAATCAATGAATAGAGTAAATGTGCAGGGTATAAAATTAATACACAGAAACCCTTATATTCCTATACACTAACAATGAAAATTCAGAAAGAGAAATTAAGGAATAATCCTGTTCATCATTGCAATGAAAGGAATAAAATAACTAGAAATAAATTTGCATAAGAAGACAAAGGGCTTCCCTGATAGCTCAATTGATACAGAAGCTACCTTCAATGTCAGAGACTCCTGTTCAATTCCTGGGTCAGGAAGATCCCCTGAAGAAGGGATAGGCTACCCACTGTAGTATTCTTGGGCTTCCCTTGTGGCCAAGCACGTGAAGAATCCTCCTGCAATGTGTGAGACCTGCACACAATGTGTTTGAGCCTTGGGTTGAGAAGATCCTCTGGTGAAGGGAAAGGCTATCTATTCCAGTATTCTGGCCTGAAGAATTACAAATTCCATACACTGTATGATCCATGGGATTGCAAAAAGTCAGACATGACTAAGCAACTTTCACTTACCCAGAGAGATACAAAATAAGCATTGATGAAAGAAAGCAAAACACATATAGATGGAGAAACATACCATGTTCTTAGATTGGATTAATTGATATAGTTAAAATGAGTATACCACCCAAAACAATCAATAGATTCAATGCAATACCTACAGTATTTTTCATAAAACTAGAACAAATTATTTTATGATTTGCATGGAAACACATAAGACTTTGAAGAGACAAAGCAATTTTGAGAAAGAAGAATGGAACTAGAAGAGTCAAACTTTCTGATAAGACTACACCACAAAGATATCAAGAGAGTATGAAACTTGCACAAACATAGAAATACAGACCAATGGAACAAAATATAAAGTCCAAAGATAAATTCATGCACCCATTATCTTTGACAATGGAGGCAAAAATATGCAACCAAAAAATATATTTTCTTCAAAAAGTGTTACTGGGAAAACTGGACAGCTATGTGTAGAAACTAGAACAGTATCTAACATCAAGTTCAAAATAAACTCAAAATGGATTACAGATGTAAATGTAAGACCAGAAAATATAAAACCCTTAGAGTAAAATATAGGTATAACCACTCTAAAATAAGACACAGCAAGATCCTCTATGACCCATTGCCTAGAGTAAAGGAAATAAAAACAAAATTAAAAAAAAAAAAAGCAACCTAATTAAGCTCTATAGCTTGTGTACAACGAGGAAACTATAATTAAGGTGAATATGTAGCCTTCAGTTTTATGTGATTATGGTTTCAGTGTATCTGTCCTCTGATGCCCTCTTGCAACACCTACCATCTTTTTTGGATTTCTCTTACCTTGGTCATGGGGTATCTCTTCACGGCTGCTCCAGCAAAGCGCAGCCATTGCTCCTTACCTTGGATGAGGGGTATCTCCTCACGGCACCTATCCTGAAATTGAACATGGAATAGCTCCTCTAGGCCCTCCTGAGCCCATGCAGCCACCGCTCCTTGGATCTGGGGTTACTCATCTCAGCTGCTGCCCCAACTTTGGGTGTGGGGTAGCTGCTCTTGGCTGCTCTTGTGCTGTCGCAGCCTTGCACTGTCCGCCACAGCCCCTGACCTCTGACACGGTTTAGCTCCTCCCTGCTGTGCCCCTGACCTTTGACACGGGTAAGCTTCTCTCGGCTACAGCCCCTGACCTCGGACGTGGGGTAGCTCCTCCCAGTCATCGCCCCTGACCTCAGACGTGGGGTAGCTCCTATGGGCTGCTCCAGCGCTGTTGTAGCCTTGCTCTCTCAGCTGCTGGCCCTGACCTCGGACATGGGGTAGCTCCTCTGGGCTGCTCCTGCGCTGTTGCAGCCTTGGAATCTTGGCCACCGTCCCTGACCTTGGACATGGGGTAGCTCCTCCCTGCCACCGCCCCTGACCTCAGACGTGGGGTAGCTTGTCTCATCTATCCCTGCACCTTCGCAACCTGGCACTCTCGGCTGCTGTCCCTGACCTCGGACGTGGGGTACCCTCTCCGCCATGCTCTGTGCGCCATTGCAACTGCCGGTGCTCTGTGCCATGCCCATGGGGCCGCCCAAGATGGACGGGTCATGGTGGAGAGGTTTGACAGAATGTGGTCCACTGGAAAAGGGAAAGGCAAACCACTTCAGTATTCTTTCTTTGAGAAACCCATGAACAGTATGAAAAGGCAAACTGATAGGATAATGAAAGAGAAACTCCCCAGGTCAGTAGGGGCCCAATATGCTACTGGAGAGATCAGTGGATTACTAACTCCAGAAAGAATGAAGGGATGGAGCCAAAGCAAAAAAAAAAAAAAAAAACCAGTTGTGGATGTGACTGGTGATAGAAGCAAGATACAATGCTGTAAAGAGCAATATTGTATAGGAACCTGGAATGTCAGGTCCATGAATCAAGGCAAATTGGAAGCGGTCAAACAAGAGATGGCAAGAGTGAACATCAACATTCTAGGAATCAGCGAACTAAAATGGATTGGAATGGGTGAATTTAACTCAGATGACCACTATATCTACTACGGTGGGCAGGAATCCTTTAGAGGAAATGGAGTAGCTATCATGGTCAACAAAAGAGCCAAAAATGCAGTACTTGGATGCAATCTCAAAAACGACAGAATGTTCTCTGTTCATTTCCAAGACAAACCATTCAATATCACAGTAATCCAAGTCTAGGCCCCAATCAGTAATGCTGAAGAAGCTGAGGTTGAACGGTTCTATGAAGACCTATGAGACCTTTTAGAACTAATAATCAAAAAAAGATGTCCTTTTCATTATAGGGGACTGGAATGCAAAAGTTGGAAGTCAAGAAACACCTGGAGGAATAGGCAAATTTGGCCTTGGAATACAGAATGAAGCAGGGCAAAGACTAATAGAGTTTTGCCAAGAAAATGCACTGGTCATAGCAAACACCTTCTTCCGTCAACACAAGAGAAGACTCTACACATAGACATCACCAAATGTTCAACACCGAAATCAGATTGATATTCTTTGTAGCCAAAGATGGAGAAGCTCTATACTGTCAACAAAAACAAGACCAGGAGCTGACTGTGGCTCAGATCATGAACTGCTTATTACCAAATTCAGACTTAAATTGAAGAAAGTAGGGAAAACCACTAGATCATTCAGGTATGACCTATATCAAAATTACTTATGATTATACAGTGGAAGTGAGAAATAGATTTAATGGAGTAGATCTGATAGATAGAGTGCCTGAAGAACTATGGACAGAGGTTCGTGACATTGTACAGAAGACAGGGATCAAGACCATCCCCATAGAAAAGAACTGCAGAAAAGCAAAATGGCTGTCTGAGTAGGCCTTACAAATAGCTGTGAAAAGAAGAGAAGCAAAAAGCAGAGGAGAAAAGGAAAGATAGAAACATCTGAATGCAGAGTTCCAAAGAATAGCAAGAAGAGATAAGAAAGCTTTCCTCAGCGATCAATGCAAATAAATAAGGAAAACAAGAGAATGGGAAAGACTAGAGATCTCTTCAAGAAAATTAGAGATACCAAGGGAACATTTCATGCAAAGATGGGCTCGATAAAGGACAGAAATATTATGGACCTAACAAAAACAGTAGATATTAAGAAAAGGTGGCAGGAATACACAGAAGAACTGTAGAAAAAAAAAAAAGCTTCTGCACAACAAAGGAAACTATAAGCAAGGTGAAAAGACAACCTTCAGAATGGGAAAAATAATAGCAAATGAAGCACCTGAAAAACAACTAATATCAAAAATATAGAAGCAATTCCTATAGCGCAATTTCAGAAAAATAAATGACCTAATCAAATAATGGGCCAAAGAACTAAATAGACATTTTTCCAAAGAAGACATACAGATGGCTAGCAAACACATGAAAAGATGCTCAACATCACACATTATCAGAGAAATGCAAATCAAAACGACAGTGAGGTACCATTTCATGCCAGTCAGAATGGTTGCGATCCAAAAGTCTGCAAGCAATACATACTGGAGACGGTGTGGAGAAAAGAGAACCCTCTTACACTGTTGGTGGGAATGCAAACTAGTATAGCCACTATGAAGAACAGTGTGGAGATTCCTTAAAAAAAACTGGAAATAGAACTTCCTTATGACCCAGCAATCCCACTGCTGGGCATACACACCAAGGAAACCAGACTTGAAAGAAACATGTGTTCCCAAATGTTCATCACTGCACTGTCTCTAATAGCCAGGGCATGGAAGCAACCTACATGACCATCAGCAGACAAATGGATAAGAAAGCTGTGGTACATATACACAATGGAGTATTACTCAGCCATTGAAAATAATATATTTGAATCAGTTCTAATGAGATGGATGGAACTGGAGCCTATTATACAGACTGAAGTAACCCAGAAACAAAAACACCAGTACAGTATACTAATGCATATATATGGAATTTAGAAAGATGGTAATGATAACCCTGTACATGAGACAGCAAAAGAGACGCACATGTATAGAACAGTCTTTTGGACTCTGTGGGAGAGGGAGAGGGTTGGATGATTTGGAAGAAATATTATACATTGAAACATGTATAGTATCATATATGAAACAAATCACCAGTTCAAGTTCGATGCAGGATACTGGTTGCTTGGGACTGGTTGCACGATACTGGTACACGGGGACGACCCAGAGGGATGGTACATGGTGGGAGAAGGGAGGGGGGTACGGGATGGGAACACGCGTATACCTGTGGTGGATTCATGTTGATGTATAGCAAAACCAATACAATATTGTAAAGTAATTTAACTCCAATTAAAATAAATATATTTATACTAAAAATTAAAAGATCTTCACGACCAAGATAATGACTATGGTATGATCATTCACCTAGTGCCAGACATCCTGGAATGTGATGTCAAGTGGGCTTTAGAAAGCAGCACTACGAACAAAGCTAGTAGAGGTGATGGAATTCCAGTTGAGTTACTTCAAATCCTGAAAGATGATGCTGTGAAAGTGCTGTAGCAATATGCCAGCAAATTTGGAAAACTCAGCAGTGGCCACAGGACTGGAAAAGGTCAGTTTTCATTCCAATCCCAAAGGAAGGCAATGCCAACAAATGAGCAAACTACCACACAATTGCACTCATCTCACACGCTAGTAAAGTAATGCTCAAAATTCTCCAAGCCAGGCTTCTGCAATATATGAACCATGAACTTCCATATGTTCAAGCTGGTTTTAGACAAGGCAGAGAAACCAGAGATCAAATTGACAACATTTGCTGGATCATCAAAAAAGCAAGAGAGGTCCAGAAAAGCATCTAATTCTGTTTTATTGACTGTGCCAAAACCTTTGACTGGGTGGACCACAATAACCTGTGGAAAATTCTGAAAGAGATGGGATTACCAGAGCACCTGACCTGGCTTGGATAAACTTATATGCAGGTCAGGAAGCAACAGTTAGAACTGGACATGGAACAACAGACTTTCTAAATAGGAAAAGGAGTACATCAAGGCTGTATATTGTCACCCTGCTTATTTAACTTGTAGGCAGAGTACATCATGAGAAATGCTGGGCTGAAAGAAGCACAAGCTAGAATCAAGATTGCCAAGAGAAATATCAATAACTTCAGATATGGAGATGACATCACCCTTATGGCAGAAAGTGCAGAGGAACAAAAAAGCCTCTCGATGAAAGTGATAGTGGAGAGTGGAAAAAGTTGACATAAAGCTCAACATTCAGAAAACGAAGATCATGGCATCTGGTCCCATCACTTTATGGAAAATAGATAGGTAAACAGTGGAAACAGTGTCAGACTTTATTTTTCTGGGCTGCAGATGGTGACTGCAGCCACGAAATTAGAAGACACTTACTCCTTGGAAGAAAAATTATGACCAACCTAGACAGTATATTGAAAAGCAGAGACATTACTTTGCCAACAAAGGTCCATCTAATCGTGGCTATGGGTTTTCCAGTGGTCATGTATGTATGTGAGAGTTGGACTGTGAAGAAAGCTGAACGCTGAAGAACTGATGCTTTTGAACTGTGGTGTTGGAGAAGACTCTTGAGAGTCTTTTGGACTCCAAGGAGATCCAACCAGTGCATTGTGAAGGAGATCAACCCTGGGGTCTCTTTGGAAGGACTGAGGCTAAAGATGAAACTCCAGTACTTTGGCCACCTCATGTGAAAAGTTGACTCATTCGAAAAGACTCTGCTGCTGGGAGGGATTGGGGGCAGGTGAAGAAGGGGACAACAGAGGATGAGATGGCTGAATGGCATCACTGACTCGATGGACGTTGAGTCTGAGTGAACTCCGGGAGTTGGTGATGGACAGGGAGGCCTGGTGTGCTGTGATTCATGGCGTTGCAAAGAGCCGGACACATCTGAGTGACTGAACTGAACTGAACTGTCGCCTTCAGAATTGGGAGAAAATAATAGCAACTGGAAAACTAACAAAAAAATTAATCTCCAAAATATGCAAGCTGCTCAAGTATCTCAATACTCAGCTACAAATACTACTCAGAAAAACAAACCAAAGAATCTATACAGATTACTAAGAGACACAGAAAAGCTGCTCAGCATTACTCATCATAAAAGAAGTGCAAATCAAAACCACATTGAGGTATCATTTCACACTGGTCAGATTGGCCATGATTAAAATGTCTACAATGTAATTGCTGCAGAGGCTGTGGAGTAGAGGGAACCTTTTTAAATTGTTGATGGGAATGCAAACTGGCACAACCTTTATAGAGTACTTTGTGGAAACTCCTTAGAAAGTTGAAAATAGAAGTGCCATATGACCCAGCAATCCCACTCCTGGGCATGAACCTCAAGGAAACTAGAATTGAAAGAAACACAGTATTCTAGTGTTTACTGAAGCACTGTTTACAATAGCTAGGACATGGAAGTGACCATGAGGTCCATCAGCAGATGAATGATTAAGGACATTTTGCTACATATGCATATGAAATATTACTCAATAATAAGAAGTCATGCATTCGAGTCAGTTCTAATGAGGTGGAAGAGTGTGAAACCTATTACACAAAGTGAAGGAACTAAGAAAGAGAAAGACAAAGCTGTATATTAATTCATATATGTGGAATTTATAAAGATGGCCTATATGCAGGCCAGGAGAAGAGACAAATATCTAAAGAACAGACTTTTGGACTCAGTGAGAGAAGGTGAAGGTGAAGATTTGAGAAAATAGCATTTAAATGTGTACAGTGCTATATGTAAAAAATAGATGACCAGTGTGAGGTTTTATAACATGGGTGCTATATAATACCCATGTCACAACTTCTGAACTTGCAATCTAATACATGCATCAACCACCAATGAGCCCACATTCTAGTGCACATCATGCACGTTCTGAGCTTGCAGCCTGGAGCTCTCATTTTGCCCCTTCCAACCCCACGATCCAGGGTAGGCTCGTAGTAACTGCTGAATTTTCACTTTTGGGGAGGCATCACAAACTTATTAAACCCACATTCTAGTGCAAACATGCTGCATCTTGAACCTGAACTCTGGAGCAGGCATCTTGCCACTACTAATACTGTTTATCATCATCTACTCTTTCACTGTCATGACATGCTTCCGTTGCTTCTTCATCTCCTCTGGTCAACACACTGAGTTGTTTATCACCATCCAGTGTTTACTTCAGTCCTGTAACCTGTTTTGAGCGCTTGTTCAACCCACTCCAGGTCAAATATATCTAGTATTCAATGCTGCAACAGGTTATGTGTTTCTTCATCCTCCTCTGTTTAAACACACTGTAATTTACCACCCTTTGCATTTCAGTTCTGTGACATGCTTCTATCCACTCCAGGTCTAACAGAGTCAGTAGATTATCATCATCCAATGATTTAACTGTGGAACATTCCACAAGTCTTCTTCATGCACCCCATGTCAAACATACCCAGTAGCTTATCACCATCCCGTGTTTCAGTGCAGTGACATGATGTAAGTGTTTCTTCATTTTCTCCAGGTAAAGCACACTCAATAGTCTGTCACCAATGTTTCACCTGTGACATGATTCTTCTTAATTTATTTAGTTGGCTGTGTTGGGTCATAGTTGTGGCACGTAAGATAGTCCTTGAGACAAGCCAACTCTCACCATGGCATGCAGTCTCTGGAGTGTGAGAACTTCAGTGTTTGCAGCTGTGCAGGTTTAGTTACTCTGTAGCATATGGGATGTTAGTTTCCCAGTCAGGGATTGAACCTTCATCCCCTACACTTCAAGGTGGATGCTTAACCACTGAACCACCAGGAAAGGCCCTGTGACATGCTTTAAGTGCTTGCTTTTACACCCTATATCAAAAAGACACATTGTTTGATGGGATTATATCACCATCCAGGGTTGCAAAGCATTTGGCATGCTTCAAGAACTTCTTCATCCACATTGGTCAAATACAACCAGGTGTTTATCACCATGCAGCACCATTCCATGCAATGTGCTTCCTCATTGATTACTCGTTGAACACTTCCAATAGATTATCATGATCTACTGTTTCAGTGCAGTGACACCTCAAGTTATTCTTCACGCACCCTGGGTCAAACACATCCAGTTGTATATCTCCATCCAGTGTTTCTTCATCCAGTGAAAGCTGTGACATGCTTTCAGTGTTTCTTTATCCACCCCAGGTCAAACGTACTCAGGAGCTTATCATTATCCACACTTTAAAGAGGTGATTCAGCCGCATCTTGGTCCACCTGACCTAAAATAGACTCATCAGCTTATCACCTTTTGTTTTTCACTGCTGTCACAAGTTCAAGTGCATCTTTATCAAACACACCAGTAGTTTATCACCATCCAGTATTTACAAGCTCTGACACAACTGCTTTATCATCCAGACTATAAAAATACATCCAGTAGTTTATCAACGTCAGTGTTTCAGTGCTGTGATGTGATTCAAGTGCCTATTCATCCACACTCTGGAAATACACACTCTGTAGTTTATTACCATACAGTGCTCAGTGCCTTGACATGTGACATGCTCCAAATGTTTCTTTGTCCACCTGGTGTCAAATACTCAATAGTGTATCAACATCTATATTTCAGCATATGCTTCTTTGTCAATCCTGGCCCATCACTTCTAGGAGTTTACCACCTTCAGGGTTTCAGTGCTGTGATATACTTCATGTGCTTCATCCTCTCCTGTAAAACATACTCATTTGTGTATCATCATCCCGTATTCAGTAGAGTGATATGCTTCAAGTGCTTAATAGTCCATATCAGTCGAACGTTCCCAGCATTTTATCATTCGCCAAGGTTTCAGGGCTGTAACTTGTGGCATATATTAGGTGTTTGTTTGACTCCCAGAGGTCAAACTCAACAAGTGTTTTTTCACCATTCAGTCTATCAGTGCTGTGACATACACCAGTGATTCCTTATCTACTCTGGGTTAATACACACATCCATTCTTTCAGTGCTGATTAATTCACAAGGCTTCCTCATCTATCCTATTTCAAATACATACAGTCGTTTATCAACATCCAGTGTTTAAGTGCTGTGACACACTTCAGGTGCTTCCTTATTTACCCATGATTGATGTTTTTCGGTCACACAGCCATGTCCAGCTCTTTGCAATCCCATGAACTACAGCACACCAGGCTTCCCTGTCCTTCACTATCTCCTGGAATTTGCTCAAATTCATGCCCATTGAGACAGTTATGCCAACATTCAACTATTTTATTCTCTGTCACACCCATCCCCACCTGCTTACAATCTTACCCAGCATTAGTGTCTTTTCTAATGATTTGGCTCTTTGCATCAGGTGGCCAACGTATTGCAACTTCAACATCAGTCCTTCCAATTAGTAGTCAGTGTTGATTCTCTTTAGAACTGACTGGTTTGAACTCTTTGCAGTTCAAGGGACTCAAGAGTCTTCTCCAGCACCACAGTTCTAAAACATCAATTATTTGGCATTCAACCTTCTTTATGGTTCAGATCTCACATCCATGCACGACTACTGGGTAAAACCATACCTTGATTATATGGACCTTTGTCAGAAAAGTGATGTCTCTGGTTGCATATGCTGTCTAGGTTTGTCATAGCTTTTCGTCCAAGAAGCAAGTGTCTTTTAACTTCATGGCTTCAGTTACCATGCACAGTGATTTTGGAACTACAAAAATAAAAATCTGTCACAGTTTCCCTTGTGTCTTAATCTATTTGCTATCAAATACTTTGGCCATCTCACATGAAGAGTTGACTCATTGGAAAAGACTCTAATGCTGAGAGGGATTGGGAGCAGGAGGAGAAGGGTACGACAGAGGATGAGATGGCTGGATGGCATCGCTGACCCGATGGACATGAGTCTGAGTAAACTCCGGGAGCTGGTGATGGACAGAGAGGCCTGGCATGCTGCAATTCACGCCGTCACAAAGAATTGGACATGACTGAGTGACTGAACTGAACTGGACTGATGGGACTGGACGACATGATCTTAGTTTATTGAATGTCGAGGTTTAAGCCAGCTTTTTTAATTCCCACTTTCATCTCAGCAAGGAGCTCTAATTCCTATTCTGCTTTCTGTCATCCGCATGTCTGAGTTTATTGATATTTCTCCCAGAAATTTTGATTCCAGCTTGTGCTTCTTCCAGTCTGACATTTTGCATGGTATACCTTGCAGGTAAGTTCAAGACAGTCTTGATGTACTCCTTTACCAATTCTGAACAAGTCCTTTGTTCCTGCCTGATTCTGTTACTTCTTGACCTGCATACAGGTTTCACAGGAACCAGGTAATGTGGTCAAGTATATACATCTCTTTAAGAATTTCCCACATTTTCAGTGACCCTCATATGCAAAGTCTTTAGCATAGTGAGTGAAGCAGAAGTAGATCATTTTCTGGAATTCCATGCTTTGTCTATGATCCAGTGAATGTTGGCAATTTGATCTCTGATTCCTCTGCGTTTCCTAACCCTATTTGTACATTTGAAAGTCCTCAGTTCACATATTGTTGAAAACTAGATTGAGGAATTTTGAGCATTACATTGCCAGCATATGAAATGAGCACGATTGTGCAGTAGTTTGAGCATTCCATCACAATTCCCCTCTTTGGGATCAGAGTGAAACTGACCTTTTCCTGTCCTGTGGTCATTGATGATTTTTCCAAATTTCCTGGCACATTGAGTGCAGCATTTTAACAGCATTATTGTTATTGTTTTAATTTGAAATAGACCAGATCAGCCGCTTAGTCGTGTCCAACTCTTTGCGACGCCATGAATCGCAGCACGCCAGGCCTCCTTGTCCGTCACCAACTTCCGGAGTTCACTGAGACTCTCGTCCATCAAGTCAGTGATGCCATCCAGCCATCTCATCCTCTGCTGTCCCCTTCTCCTCCTGCCCCCAATCCCTCCCAGCATCAGAGTCTTTTCCAATGAGTCAACTCTTCGCATGAGGTGGCCAAAGTACTGGAGTTTCAGCTTTAGCATCATTTCTTCCAAAGAAATCCCAGGGCTGATCTCCTTCAGAATGGACTGGTTGGATCTCCTTGCAGTCCGAGGGATTCTCAAGAGTCTTCTCCAACACCACAATTCAAAAGGATCAATTCTTCGGTGCTCAGCCTTCTTCACAATCCAACTCTCACATCCATACATGACCACAGGTAAAACCATAGCCTTGACTAGAGGAACCTTTGTTGGCATAGGTAAGCTTCAATTCTATCACCTCGATTAGCATTGTTTGTGATAATTCTTCCTAAGATCCACTTGACTTCACACTCCAGGTTGTCTGCTCTATGTGAGTGATCACACCATTATGGTTATCTAGATGATTAAGTGGAGAAGGCAATGGCACCCAGCAGCAGGTGATTAAGACCTTTCTTTGATACAGTTCTCTTATACTCTTGCCAACAATTCATCACATTTTCTGCTTCTGCTAGGCTCATACCACTTCTGTCCTTGATTGTGCCCATGTTTGCAAGAAATATTCCCTTTGTGTCTCTAAGTTCCTTGGCAAGATTTCTAGTCTTTCCTATTCTATTGTTTCCTCTATTTTTACTGGCCTTATACACACACAATATCATATCCCCATTCAGTGTTTATGTTCAGATATGCTTCAAGTGTTTTTTAATCCACTCCAGAAGAATTTAGTGTGATAGTTTATCAACATTCATTTTTTCTGTATTGTGACATGTTTTGAGCCTCCTTCATTCCCTCCAGGTAAAACACACCCTATAAATTATCATCATTCATTGATGCTGTGCTATTACAGACTTGAAGTGTCCATTTGTCTGATTGAGTCAAACACTCCCTGTAGTTTACCACTATCCAGTGTTCCAGTACTGGGGCATGCCTCATGTACTTCGTTATCCTCTCCAAATAAAATATGGTCAGTAGCTTATCACAATTACTGTTTCGGTTCTATGATGAGTTTCAAGTCCTTCTTTAATTCATTCTAGATAAAACACATTCAGAAGTTTACCATGGTCCCAAGTTTTACTCTGTGTCATGCTTCCAGTTTCTCTTCATTCAACATGTATCAAACACACTCAATAGTTTATCACCATCCAGTGTTTCCGTGCTGTTTACTGCTTCAACTGTTTCTTCATTCTCTGAAGAAAATACACAACCAATAATTTATCACAATCCAGTGTGTTAATTCTGGTATATGTTTCAAAAGATCCTTTGTCCACCCAAGGTTGACCGCACTCTTAGTTTATCACCATCCCTGGATTCAGTGCTGTTACATACTTTCATCAATTTTTCAACTACCACAGGTCATCATACACAATGATTTATCACGATCCAGTTTCAGAGTTGTGACATGCTTCATGTGCTTCTTTCCCTATACAAGATCAAAGAAAGACCGCCTAAAGTGTGAACATACAGTGTTTCAGTCGTGAAACATACTTCAAGTGGTTCTTGATTCACTCCACGTCAAATGCAGCATATAGGTTATCGACATTCATTGTTTCAGTGCTATGACACATTTCACTGGCTGCTTCACTAACTCCCGGTCAAACACATTCAGCATTTTACCACTATCTAGGGTTTCAGATCTGTGACATGCTTCAAGTGCTCCTGAAACTACTCAAGGTCAAATGCATTCAGTAGCTTTGTTGTTGCTGGTTGTTATTTGTTGTTCAGTCACTCAGTCATCTCCAGCTCTTCGTAATCCCATGGACTGCAGCATATCTCGCCTTTTTGTCCTTCACCATCTCCCGGAGCTTGTTCAAACTCAAATTCAATGGGTCAGTAATGCCATCCGACCATTTTGTCCTCTTCCATCTCCTTCTCCTGCTCCAATCTTTTCCAGCATCAGAGTGTTTTCCAATGAGTTGGCTCTTCACATTAGATAGCCATAATATTAGGGCTTCTGCCTCAGCATCAGCCCCTCCAGTGAATTTTCAGGATTGATTTCCTTTAGGGTTGACTGGATTCATTTCCTTGCAGCCCAAGGGACTCACAGGAGTCTTCTCCAAGATTGCAGTTCAAAAGTATCAATTCCTTAATGTTCAGCCTCCTTTATGGTATGGCTTGCTTTGGCACATGACTACTGAAAAATACAAAAACATAGCTCTGACTATATGGGTCCTTGTTGGCAAAGGAATGCCTCTGCTTTTTTACATGCAGCATGGGTTTGTCACAGCTTTTACAAGAAATAAGTGTCATTTAATTTCATAGCTTCAGTCACCATCTGCCATGGTTTTGGAGTCCACAAAAACAGAAGTCTGTCACTGTTTCCATTGTTTTTCCATCTATTTGTATAAAGTGATAGCATTGGATGCCATGATCTAAGTATTTTGAATGTTGAGCTTTAAGCCAACTTATTCAATCTCCCATTTTACTTTCATCAAGAGGCTCTTTAGTTCTTCTTATCTTTCTGCCATAAGGGTGGTGTCCTCTGCATATTTGAAGTTATTGATATTTCTCCATCAATCTTGATTCCACCTTGTGATTCCTCCAGCACAATGTTTCTCATTATGTATTCTATGTAGAAGTTAAATAAGCAGGGTGACAATTATACAGCCTTGAGGTACGCCTTTTCCTATTTGGAACCAGTCTGTAGTTCTATTTCCAGTTCTAACTGTTGCTTCCTGACCTGCATACAGGTTTCTTAAGAGGCAGGTCACGTGGTCTGGTATTCCCATCTGTTTCAGAATTTTCCAACATTTATTGTAATCCACACAGTCAAAGTCTCAATAAAACATAAACAGATTTCTTCTGGAACTGTCCTGGTTTTTCAGTGATCTGGTGGTTGTTGGCAATTTGCTCTTGCTTCCTCTGCCTTTTCGAAAACCAACTTGTATATCTGGAAGTTCACGATTAATGTATCGCTGAAGCATGGCTTGGAGAATTTTGAGCATTAATTTAGTAGCGTGTGAGATGAGTGCAGTAGTTGGAGAATTCTTTGACATTGTCTTTCTTTGGGATTGGAGTGAAAACTGACATTTTTCTGTCCTGTGGTCAGTGCTGAATTCTCCAAATTTGGTGGCATGTTGAGTGCAGAACTTTCATAGCATCATCTTTTGGGATTTGAAAGAGCTCAACTGGAATTCTATCACCTCCACTACCTTTCTTTGTAGTGATGCTTCCTAAGGCCCACTTGAGTTCACATCCCAGGATGTCTGGCTCTAGGTGAATGATCACACCATTGTGATTATCTGGGTCATGAATATCTTTTTTGTACAGTTTTTTCTGTGTATTTTTGCCACCTCTTCTTAAAATCTTCTGCTTCTTTTAGGCCCATACCATTTCTGTCCTTTATTGAGCCCATTTTTGCATGAAATGTTTGTTTGGTATCTCTAATTTTTTTGAGGAGACCTCTAGTCTTTTCCATTCTATTGTTTTCCTATATTTCTTTGCTTCAATGGGTGTGGCACAATTCAAATGCTTCTCTTTCCACTCTGGCCAGTCATAGCCAATATTTTGTACGAACCAGTGTCCAGTGCTGTGACATATGACTGATTTCAATTCATCAGTGAAGTGAGTAAAAAAAAAAAAAAAAAAAAAAAACCTCCAGGAGTTTATCAACACAGTGTTTCATGGCTGCCACTGGATTCGAGTACTTCTTCACCCACTCCAGGTTAACATAGTCATTTATCACCATCCATTGCTTCACTACACTGACATGTTTCATATGCTTCTATATTAATCCTGGTGCAAAATTTCTAGTAGTTATAAACAGCCAGTGTTTTAGTTTTGGAGCATGACCCAATGGCTTCTTCATTCTCACCCATAAGCCAAAATCTAGTGTTTACATACTGTGACATGCTTAAAGAGCTTCATCATCCACCCTAGATCTAGACAGTCAACATTTTATCATCATACCAGCATTTTAGTGGAGTTAATGATTTTAAATTTTGTTTCCCCACACTGAGGCATACACAGCCAGTACTTCATCATCCTCCAGTGTTTCAGGCTTTGATAAAATTAAATGTGTTCTTGGTCCCACTGACATCAATATACTTACCATTGATTACCATCTGGTTTCACTGTTGTGACATAATGTCAACTGCTTCTTCATCCATTCCTGTGTCAAACAAACCCAGTAGTTTTTTCCCCATCTAGTGTTAGTGTTCAATACTATGAAATGATTTCTGGAGTCTCTGTGTCCATCCCACCTCAAACATAGTCAGTATTATCAATCAATGCTTCAGTGATGTCACATGCTTCAAGTGCTTTCTTCATTCACTCCATATCAAGTACTTTCAGTCATTTATAAGCATCCAATGTTTCAGTTGTGTGACATGCTTCAACTATTTCTCTAAACCACTTGAGCTGAAACATACCCAATATCTTATGACCATCCAGTGTTTCAGTGCTGTGACATGCTTCAAGTGCTTCTTCTACTCCATGTTAAACACAAGCAATAGTTTATCACCATCAATTGTTTCAGTTCTGTAACATTCTTTAAGTCTTTTTCCATGTACTCTGCTTCAAATACACTGGGCAGTTGTTCACCATCAAGTATTTAGTTCTATGATATGTTTCAACGTTTTCTGTACCTACCAATTCATACACACTCATAAATTTATCACCATCCTGTGTTTTAGGGCTGTCATATGGTTAAATGAGTCCCCATCCCCACCCCAGGTCAAACACACCCAGTATTGATCAACATACAGCCTTTCAGCTATGTGATACATTTCGAGTGTTCTAAGATCCAATCTTGGAAGATACATCCAATAATTTATCGAATTCCAGTGTTTCAGTGCTCTGAACTTTTTAAGTGTTTGTGCATCCAAATAGCTCAGGCATGATTAATAGATTATAACCATCACTGTTTCAGTTTTATGACATGACTTGAGTACATCTTCATCTACTTTATACTCAATAATTACCACCATCCTGTAAATCAGAGGTAAAATATTCTTGGAATGCTTCTTTGTCTACTGTGGGTCAAACACACCTAGTAGTTTTTCACCATTCAGTGTTCCAGTGCTGTGACGACTTCCACTGCTTCTTCGTGTACTACAGGTCATCGCACCAAGTATCTTGTAACTACGAGCTTGCACTCTAGAGAACATATCTCTCCACTACTGAGACTGAATTGTAGAGCATGCATCTCACAACTACTAAGACCCCATTCTAAGTGCACATGACACTTCTGCAGTGCCTAAACTCTGGAGGAAATGTGATGACAGTATTGTCACACAGTATTGATCCTGTATTCTAGAACACACATCTTACCAGAACACACTGAACCAGTGTTCTACAGCAGGCTTAGCACAACTACTTAGCTTCCATTCTGGATGTATCATCCTACCTCTACTGAGTCACTACTATATGGCATACGTGACCCAACTTCTGAGTTTGCACTATGGAATACACATTATGCCACCACTGAGCCAGCTCTAGTGTACACATGACAAAG
The DNA here is from genome assembly GCF_002263795.3 of Bos taurus. Taxonomy (NCBI): domain Eukaryota; kingdom Metazoa; phylum Chordata; class Mammalia; order Artiodactyla; family Bovidae; genus Bos; species Bos taurus. Next base: position 30,258,594 of record NC_082638.1, read on the forward strand.
TACTGATCCCCACGTCAAAGGGCAATGCCGAACATTATTCAAAGTACTGGACAATTGTGCTCATTTCACATACAAAGCAAGACAATGCTCAAAATTCTTTGAGCTAGGCTTCAAAGTATGTGATCCAATACACTGGATTTAGAAAAAGCGGAGGAATGAGGGCTTATACTGTCCAGCTCCATGGCCTACTAGAAAAAGTAGGAAGTCAAGAGATACCTGGAGTAACAGGCAAGTTTGACCTTGCAGTACACATGAAGCAGGGCAAAGACTAACAGAGTTTCCTAAGAGAACTCACCACTCATAGCAAACACCCTCTTCCAACAACACAAGAGATGAGTCTAGAGATGGTCAGTGCTGAAATCAGATTATGTTCTTTGCAGCCGAAGATGGAGAAGCTCTATACATTCAGCCACAACAAGACTGAGCAGTGACATGGCTCAGATCATGAATGCCTTTAAGCAAAGTTCAAAATTAAATTGAAGAGAGTATGACAAACCACTAGACCCTTTGGGTTTGACTGAAATCAAACCCTTATGATTACACAGTGGATGTGACAAATCAAATTGAAGGATTTGATCTTATAGACAGACTACAGGGAGAATTAGGGACCAAGTGTCATGACATTCTGCACGAGACAGTGATCAAGAGCATACTTAAGAAAGATAAATTCAAAAAGGCGAAAGGGTTGTCTGAGGAGCCCTTACAAATAGCTTAGAAAAGAAGAGAAGCTAAAGGCATAGGAGAACAAAAAAGATAATCTATTTGAATCCAGTTTCCCAAAGAACACCAAGGAGAGACAAGAAAGCCTTCCTCGGCGGTCAGTGCAAAGAAATAGAGAAAAACAATAGGATGTCAAAGACCAGGTATCGCCTCAAGAATGTTACAGATACCAAGGGAACATTTCATGCAAAATTGGCACAATAAAGGAGAGAAACAATATGGACCTGACAGAAGCAGAATCTATTAAGAAGTGGTGGCAAAAATACGCAGAACTGTACCAAATAATAATAATAATAATAAGATCTTAATGACCCAGTTAGCTGTGATGGTGTCTTTACTCACCTAGAACCAGACATCCTGGAATGTGAAATCAAGTAGCCCTTAGTAAATCACTATGAACAAAGTTACTAGAGGTGATGGGTTTCCAGTCGTGCAGTTTCAAGTCCTATCAGATTATACCATTAAAATCCTGCACTCAATATGCCAGAAACTTTGGAAAACTCGGCATTGGCCACAGAACTGGAAAAGGTTAGTTTAAAGTCCAATCCCAAAGAAAGGCTATGCCAAAGAATGTTCAAACTACAACACAATTACATGTATCTCACATGCAAGCAAAGTGATGCTCAAAGTTCTCCAAGCCAGGCTTCAACAGTACGTGAACCCAGAATTTCCAGATGTTAAGGGTGGATTTAGAAAAGTCAGAGGAACCAGAGATCAAATTGCCAGCATCCATTGGATCAGAGAAAAAGCAAGGGAGTTCAAGATATACATCTACATCTGATTTGGACTATGCCAAAGGTTTTGACTGTGTGGATGACAACAAACTATGGAAAATTCTTGAAAAGATGCAAATATCAGATCTCTTTAGCTGCCTCCTGAGAAATCTGTAGGCAGATTAAGAAGCAAGAGCTAGAACTGGACATGGAACAATGCACTAGATTCAAATTGGGAAAGGAGTACATCAAGGCTGTATATTGCCATGTGGCTTATTTAACTTATATTCAGAGCACATCATGTGAAATGCCAGGCTGGATGAAGCCCAAACTAGAATCAGGATTGCCTGGAGAAATATCAATAACCTCAGATATGCACTTGACACCACATATATGACTGAAAGTGAAGAATAACTAAGGAGCCTGCTGATGAAAAGAAAGAAGAGAGTGAAAAAGCTGGCTCATAACTCAACATTGAAAAAATGAAGATCATGGCATCTGGTCCCATCACTTCATGTCAAATAGGGCAAACATGGAGAAAATGGAAACAGTGATAGACTTTATTTTCTCAGGCTCCAAAATCACTGCAGATGCTGACTGCAGCCATGAAATTAAAAGGTGCTAGATCCTTGGAAGAAAAGCTGTAACCATCTAAAGAGCATATTCAAAAGCAGAGGCATAACTTTGCAATTATGGGAGAGTTGAACTATACAGGAAACTGAGCATGGAATAATCAATGCTTTTGAACTGTGGTGTTGGAGAATACTCTTGTGAGTCCGTTGGACTGCAAGGAGATCAAAGCAGGCAATCCTGATAGAACTCAGCTCTGAATATTCATTGGAAGTACTTTTGCTGAAGCTGAAACTCTGATACTTTGGCCACCTGATGCAAAGAAATGACTATAGGAAAAGGCCCTGATGCTGGGAAATCTTTAGGGGAGAAGGAGAAGGGCCTAACAGAGGATGAGATGGTCAGATGGTACAACTAATTTGATGCACATTAGTTTGAGCAAACTCTGGGAGTTAGTGATAGATAATAAGGCCTCGTGGTGTTGCAGAGAGTTGCTATGACTGAGCAACTAAACAACAGGAGAATAATACATTTCAGTAAGAAGTGAAGACACAACTTTCAAGAAGTTACTCAGAGAAAAATAGAGAAAAATTATCAATCCACTGCTCATACAGCCGTTTTTACTGCTATTGAAACAAGTTTTTCCATATTTAAATATGACTTTCCTGAAGCATGTGAATTCTGTTTTTGTTTTTTAATCTCAGAGAGGTGTATTGATGAAATCATGATGCACAGAGAAATGTCAGTTCTCACAGATTCCCTTAATAAAATCATGATGTACTTAAGGAGTTAGTGTTTTTTTTTTCCCATGGGAATGAAATTTTTTGATGAGTAACTTTTTAATTCTTTAGAAAACATTAATTACTATGATCAAATTAGTTTGGAATATTTTAGTCTTTCCTTCAGTATCAGAAGATACTACAGCCCTAATAATAATGCAGGATTTTCCAACTGAAATCCTGAAACAGAATAGCTCACCACATTCTAAAAGCACTGCTACCCCTATAAAGCTAACAACAGTATTTTTCACAGAGCTAGAACAAATAATATTTCACAATTCATATGGAAATACAAAAAAACTGGAATAGTCAAAGCAATGTTGAGAAAGAAGAATGGAACTGGAAGAATCAACCTGCCTGACTTCAGGCTCTACTACAAAGCCACAGTCATCAAGACAGTATGGTACTGGCACAAAGACAGAAATATAGATCAATGGAACAAAATAGAAAGCCCAGAGATAAATCCACGCACATATGGACACCTTATCTTTGACAAAGGAGGCAAGAATATAAAATGGATTAAAGGCAATCTCTTTAACAAGTGGTGCTGGGAAAACTGGCCAACCAACTACTTGTGAGAGAATGAGATTAGAACACTTTCTAACACCCTACACACAAAAAGACACAAAATGGATTAAAGATCTAAATGTAAGATCGGAAACTATAAAACTTCTAGAGGAGAACATAGGCAAAACACTCTCCGACACAAATCACAGCATGATCCTCTATGACCCACCTCCCAGAATATTGGAAATAAAAACAAAAATAAACAAATGGGACCTAATTAAACTTAAAACCTTCTGCAGAACAAAGGAAACTACTAGCAAGGTGAAAAGACAGCCTTGAATGGGAGAAAATAATAGCAAATGAAACAACTGACAAACAACTAATCTCAAAAATATAGAAGCAACTCTTGCAGTGCAATTCCAGAAAAATAAATGACCCAATAAAAAAATGGGCAAAAAAACTAAATAGACTTTTCTCCAAGAAGACATACAGATGGCTAACAAACACATGAGAAGATGCTCAACATCACTCATTATCAGAGAAGTGCAAATCAAAACCACAATGACGTACCATTTCACACCAGTCAGAATGGCTATGATCCAAACACCTACAAGCAATACATGCTGGAGAGGGTGTGGAGAAAAGGGAACCCTCTTACACTGTTCGTGGGAATGCAAACTAGTACAGCCACTATGGAGAACAGTGTGGAGATTCCTTAAAAAACTGGAAATAGAATGGCCATACGACCCAGCGATCCCACTGCTGGGCATACACATCGAGGAAACCAGAATTGAAAGAGACACGTGTACCCCAATGTTCATTGCAACACAATTTATAATAGCCAGGACATGGAAGCAACCTGGATGACTGTCAGCAGATGAATGGATAAGAAAGCTGTGGTACATATACACGATGGAGTATTACTCAGCCATTAAAAATAATACATTTGAATCAGTTCTAATGAGGTGGATGAACTGGAGCCTATTATATAGAGTGAAGTAAGCCAGAAAGAAAAATACCAATACAGCATACACATGCATATATATCGAATTTAGAAAAATGGTAATGATAACCGTGTAAGGAGACAGTAAAAGTGACACAGAGGTATAGGACAGTCTTTTGGACTCTGTGGGAGAGGGAGAGGGTGGGATGATTTGGGACAATGCCACTGAAACCTGTTTAATATCACATATGAAATGAGTCACCAGTCAAGGTTTCATGCATGATACTGAATGCTTGGGGCTGGTGCACTGGGACGACCCGGAAGGATGGATGACCCAGAAGGGTAGCGTGGAGGGGCGGGTGGGTTCAGGATGGGAACATGTGTATACCTGTGGTGGATTCACGTTGATGCATGGAAAAACCAATACAATATTGTAAAGTAATTAACCACCAATTAAAATAAATAAATTTATATAAAAATAATAAAAGCACAGTAGAAAACTGTTAATTTTCTATTAAAATCAGTGAGCATTATGTCCAAATTAAAGAATGGCAAAAACAACTTGAAGAACATCACTAAAGCCTGCTGAAAGAAATACAGTACAGGGTTAATGGTATGCAAGTTTAGGGTACACAAAACTTGAACTATAGTAATGGAAAATATATTAAAAGTTTCCTAGTGTGTGGGCAGAATGAGAAGTCTCCTCAGAAACTAAAACAAAGAAAACAAATCTTCACATTCTTTTAGAAAATCCAAATTGCTTCAGAAGGAAATATAAAGACACAGAAGAGAGAGCTAACAGCTTAAGTAGATCTATGTATGCTCGAATTATATAAGCAACATTATGTTTCATAGGCTTTTAGGCATTCATACCACAAATTTGAACTCTGATGGTTGGGATACCCTTACATCTCATCTTGGTGAACTATTGCATAGAATATTTTTATTTTGTGGCAAATTTGTTTTAATCAGTATTGTTCTATCATGTTTTAAAAAATAAGTATTTTTGTGCTTTCAATATTCAAAGTACATTTGCTTGTTGCTGCATATATGTAACTACACTTCTATGTTAAACAAACTCACTTTTTTAAGGAACTTATTTATTTTATTATTTTTTAAATTTTATTTATTTTGGCGGGGCCAGGTATTCATGGATGTTCAAGGGCCTTTTCTAGCTGAGGCAAGTGGTATGGTGCACTTTGATATGGTGCATAGCCTTCCCATTGTGATGGTTTCTTTTGTTGCAGAACACTGGCTCTAGTTTTGGCACATGAGCTCATGAGTTGTGGCCCATGAGTTTAGTTACACTTCGGCATGTGGGATCCTCCCAGACAAGGATCACTGGGAAGCTGACTATTAACCAATGGATCACTAGGGTAGTTCTGAACAAACCCAGACTCTGCAGGCTAGAAGTTTGTTCTACTTATCTACTTAAGTTGTACTTATCTATCTTGAGTAGATACTGTGTTGCTTTGGGGGATTCTCCTGGTGGCTCAGTGGTAAAGAATCCACCTCCCAATGTGGATGACCCAATGTTGAGAAATCCCTGAGTTGGAAAGATAGATCTTCTGGAAGAGAGAATGGAAACCAACCTCAGTATTCTTGCCTGGGTAATCCCACGGGCAGAGAAGCCTGGTAGTCTATGGTCCATGGAGATGAAAAAGAGAAGGAAATAACTTAGCAACTAATCACGACCACCACCACTATATTGTTTTGGGAGATAAAGTAAATAATTTGTTTAAAAGACCTTTTCCTGGAATGTCTGAAAAGTAGTCAGTGTTTTTGATTATTCAAACTATGCATAACTAAAAGGCATTTATTTTTATTGTGTGTAAAAATCTTTTCAATATTGACCGTGATTTTTTATAATGTATTGCCAGAGAATTTAGCCAGTCATTATATACATTTATTTAGCTCTCTTTTGAAGCCATGTCTTACAACAGCAACTGATTTCAATTATGTTCTTGCTTTAATATTCATCTTGAATTAGACTTTTTTTTCATTTTTACAAGCAGCATTTCAGTAGATTTAAATCATTTATTTAATCATTTAATATCTTCACTACAACAACTATCCTCTAAAAAGGGAAATGACACTCCATTTCTCCTGTGATTTTATAGGGACAAGAGAGTAGTAAAGTTCATTGCTTAATGTACTTTTTCAGGGTTAAAATACTCTTTCTAAGGCAGACCTCCAAACTTCAAGTTTTTCAAGCATTTTTAAAAAATCTATTTTGGTTTCTGGTCTGCTTAGTCTCACAGTTATGTCTGACTTTTTGTGACCTCTGGACTATAGCCCATCAAGCTCCTCTGTCTATGGGGGTTTTCCAGGCAAGAATACTGGAGTGGGTTGTCAGGCCACTCTTCCAGCAGATCTCTTATAGCAGGTGAATTTTTTACTATCTGCACCTCCAAGGAAGCCTAAAGAATATGGGAGTGAGTGACCTGTTGCTTGTCCAGATAATCCTTCCAAACCAGAAATCAAACTGCATTGCAGCAGATTGTTAAGCAGGTGACCTACCAGGGAAGCCTAGTTTCTGCTTAAAAGTTCCAATTGTCATTCCTTATTATGTGGACTCACTGATCATATGTCATGATTAAGTAAGAGATAACTTTCAGTACAACGTTTCATACTTGAAGTCAAACACATTTTTTTTCCTTTGAAGGAAATTATACCATATTGATGAAAATTCCCAACAAATTATATACTAAAATTGGAAAAAATATTCAAACAAACTCAAGGGCCATAGCCTGGTAAATGGTCTTTCATACAGTTTTAAGAGGAGTGTTCTGAAGCTGTAGGGGCAGAGCCAGTATACACAGAAATTTCTTTAAAGTGGAAAATACATGAGTGAAACATATATCGTGGTAAAAAGGATCCTGTTAACCACAAAATACAAATATGGCAAGCAGTGATGTTAGTGTTTTCCTAGGCAAGAATCTGGAATCATTAAACTTCTTAATTATCTTAACTGACTAGGAACACACAACTCCAAAGCACAGAAATGCACAATCTCATTTTCGTATCCTGATTTTCCAGAGGGTACACTGATGACAGACAACTACAGTAGATTTTTACCTCCCCATTCAAGTGAATACCCAGTGACTATTCTCCATGGTTAAAGCAGATGTACAATATTTGTTTCACAGGTCAAAAATAGGGTGTCTAGCATAAAGTTCAAGCAAAATTATATCTAGCTAGAATGTTCACTAATGCTTAAATAGGTGAAAAGGTCTTCCATCACTATGAAAAACAATACTAAACATTTTATTTCCGAAGAGAAGGTATTTTTGTTCGTTTGTTTGTTTGCAGTAACTTTAAACTTTATTCCATCACTCCAACATTGGATACACAGACTAGGGGCTCTACTACCGCCACCACCAGTCCCTAGCTTACTGGACCTAAATATTTCAAATAGAGGGATCTCTAATGAACCACAAGAGGTTCCTGTCTCCCAAACATAAGAACATTTGTCCAGGTCCTCTGATAGATATATAACCTTTCTCTTTAATTCCTCCACCACTTGTATTACGCTAGATTTCTAACAGAAGCATCCTGATGGAATTTGTTTCTCCAAGAAGGAAGACAACGGATACAATTTAAGTGAAGAAATGGTCAGGCAAGAGCACTTATTAACAGGTAGCAGAAGTCTGTTCAGTAGTATGAGTTAGCTCAAGCGGTTTCTAATTAGGGAAATGCACGCAGTCTTCATTACATTGACACATCTCGTTTCAAGCTCAGCGCGGTGTTCTCCAAAAATATATCATTCTTTACTGGCATCGGACACAGCGTCCCTCACAGTGTTGAGTACCAGGAAGTCAGTTGGTTTGGACTACACGTGCTCCGTAGGGCAGAAGAGACTGTGCTTGGGGGATAGGCCGGTAGCGTCATGCGCGAGAAAAGTGACGTTTACACCGTAACACCAGCCGGGTTGCCATTTTGTTGCTGCTAAGAGTGGCCGCGTGCCAATCTCTCCCGAGTTCTCAATTCAGAGAGTGTAACTTAGTACCTTGGAAGCCTCGGAGGATTATCTGGCAGCGGAAGCAGCACAGGAAGCTGCTTGGAAACAGTGAGCCTGCTGCTACAGCTCTGCCCAAGAATAAAGGTAATGACTCAGTTTCCAGGAACCACTGATTGCTCAGCCACCATCAGTGGTATTTCCTCCTCCTTCTGGTTGGCTGATGTTTTTGAGTGAACTGCACAGTCCGCATAGGAGCGAGAAGCTGCTCGTGCTTCCTCTCGCTCTGTTCACATAGCGGTATAATTTTCTCTCCCTTTTTGTCAATTTTACACCGCGGGTAAAATACGATTAGTTTGGGATTCATGCCAGTTTAACTGCAGGTGCGTTAGTAAACTGGCAGGAGCCTACTTTTGGTCAGTGGAGGCTTCGCCCCTCTGGCCTTCATCCCTTCCCAGAACTCTCCCTTAGCTGTTGTTTATGACACCCTGATTTTTTCTTTTGCAACTGTTAAATATTTGTCTATACTTTACTTTGTGGACAGTTCACTACTGGTGAAAATAACTGCTTCTTTGTAAGTGAAGTGAAGTGAAGTGAAGTTGCTCAGTCGTGTCCAACTCTACAACCCCATGGACTGTAGCCTACCAGGCTCCTCGGTCCATGGGAGTTTCCAGGCAAGAATACTGGTGTGGTTTGCCATTTCTTTCTCCAGGGAATCTTTCTGACCAAGGGATGGAACCCAGGTCTCTCACATTGTAGGCAGACGCTTTACCATCTGAGCTCCCAGGAAAGGGTAAATCCATGTTGCATGTTTAGGTTCATGTCTGCCGGTTTACTTTCCTCTACCTGTCACAAACCTTAACCATTTTTTTTAGAAGGCACACATATCCCAACGTGTTCAGCCTTCTTTTCTCGTAAAATCAATGCTGGCACTATGCGTTTCTACTTATCTTTATTCTGAGGCAGACAGTTCACAAATAATCAGATTTGACAATAACTTTACTTGTAACTTCCAAAACGGTACTTCTAAGCTAATTGAAAGAGGGCAGTGGGACAGTTATTCCTTGAATTCTCCTTTTTACAGACCTGAGTTCTGCTTGGGTCATGGTTAATATCCTTGAAATGCCTCCTGGAAAACTGTAACTGCAAGGAATGAGAACACATCCTTCAGAATAGGACCATATTTCACATTCCACAACAAATCTCTCTTCATAATTCATTCCTTGCACTTCATTTTAGCTTTCAAGGCTTACTTAACCTTTGTCATAGTCGGTCACACTTCTTTGCCTTTGACTTCAGTGCTCTCTAGAGTCCCCAAACCGACTGGTACAGCCTTTCTCTAGCAAATGTGTTGCTGCTAACTATTCAGGGAAACTCTAAGAATGTCTTTTTCAGAATGTGTTAGGTAAATTACAAACCACTTCCACTTTTTTTTCCCCTAATTTAATTAACTTTTAACTTACAAATGAGTATACGTTTCCATATATTCCTTGTTTCCTCCTCTGTTTCTAGGAAAGAAGTTTCAGGTGCCCATGTTGGCTTGTGTATTCTATAAGAGACTAGTAATTATTTTATGAAAGCAGAATTACCACAACTTGGTGCTTAGTAGATGTTCAACACATTTTTGTTAATGTTATCTTCCTCAGTTTCATTGCAGCCGTGGGTAACTCCCCCTTCCATCTGAGGGAATTTTAAACCAGCTGCTTCCTCTCAGGCCAAACTGAAGACATTTTGACATATGATTTTTCAGTTTTCATTGCTTTATAAATATATGGACTATTTTGGTTTATTAATTTGCAAATGAATTGTAGAAGGGAATGTATAGAACCCGGGTTTAATTGGAAAACATGGATAATAAAAAATGCTACAGGTTATCTCTGGTAATGGGTTATGTGGTTGATTATGTATTTATCTGCTAAGGGATTTAGAAGAAAGCCATCAGCAAATTTGTACGTGGCTAATCAGTAACAAATTAGGTTAAATTGTAAATCTCTTTTGAGGTCTGTTAATATTTTGCTGCTATTTAAATGATAATCTGTTTGTTTCCCTGTTTATATAAAGTTTAACAGCTTATGTTAGCTTGTTTGATGAGTTTGTAAACTATTATACAGATAATTAGATCTCAATATTTATTCACATTTTAATCACTGAAGTAAAGGAGGCAGAAACAGGTGCAAGGTTAAGGGAAACAAATGTGAAAAAAAGATACTTCGTATTTAAAGAAGATGGTCAAAACAAGAATTCTTTAGCTATTTATACCTTTTATAATAATGTGAATTTCAGAGTTTAATCTGAAACATACCTTAGTGAAAGTCCTGAGGAGTTGTCTCATAATCTCACTCTTTTTTTTTTTTTAATCTAAATGCTGTTATTTGCTTTTATATATATATATATATATATATATATATATATATATATATATATATATATATATATATATATATAATATATTGCTGTACTGGGCTTTCATTACTGTGGATGGGCTTTTCATTATTGTGGATGGACTTTTCTCTAGTTGTGGGGAACAGGGGCTTCTCTGTAGTTGCAGTGCACAGGATTCTCATTGGGGTACACTCTCTGCTTGTGGAGCATAGGCTCTAGGGAGACCAGGCTTCAGTAGTTGCAGCACGTGAGCTCAACAATTGCAGCTTCCAGGCTGTAGAACACAGGCTCAGTAGCTGTGGCACAGGGGCTCAGTTGTTCTGAGGCATGTGGATTCATCCTGGAGCAGGGATCAAACTGGTGTCTGCTGTATTGGCAGGTGGATTCCCTACCACTGAGCCACCACCAAAGCCCCACATAGCTCCATCTTTTCCCCATTTTCATTGTCATACATTTTACCAGAATTTCTTTATTAAATAATTCATTTTACACTGTTTCTCATGGATGCTTAATGGCATTTCTGTAAACAAAGTGTTCTGTTTTTATTCTATGGAAAAAGATGGTATAACTGAGAATGAATTTTAAGGTTTAGAGCAGAGTAAGGATGTCTTCCAACATTGAAAATTCCCTACCATCGTAATATTTTTCAATAGACTATGAGACATCCGTGCCAAGACCTCAGACCATCAGTGCTACAATGTCACTAGTGCATGATCATATTTAATAAAGTAACCGAATAACTGACTCTTAAGTAAGTGCAGACTAAACTAAGAGTAAACTAATTGACTGAAGTACCTACATTTTTCCTTTTAATGAAAATTTAAGCCTACAGAAACGTTGAAATGTGAGCACAAATCCCATATGTTTTTCACTTAGACTCACTAATCTTTAATGTTTTCTTTTTGTACTTTTTTTCTGTACATGAACATTTTCCTTCTGACATTTTAAACTTTGTTATAGGCAGGTCTAGATATTTAGTTATAGACTTTAGCCCTAAATATTTCATCTCCTAAGAGCGAAGCCTTTCTTTATATAATTCCAGGAGAATGGTTACAAGAAATTTAACCTTACAATTCTCTTGTCACCTAGTAAACCATAACCTTGACTAGACAGACCTTTCTTGGCAAAGTAATGTCTCTGCTTTTTAATATGCTATCTAGTTTGGTCATAACATTCCTTCCAAGGAGTGTCTTTTCATTTCATGGATGCAGTCACCATCTGCAGTGATTTTGGAGCCACCCAAAATAAAGTTTGTCACTGTTTCCACCGTTTCCCCATGTATTTCCCATGAAGTGATGGGACCAAATGCCATAGTGTTAGTTCTCTGAATGTTGAGCTTTAAGCCAAGTTTTTCACTCTCCTATTTCACTTTCATCAAGAGGCTTTTTAGTTCCTCTTCACTTTCTGCCATAAGGATAGTGTCACATGTATATCTGAGGTTATTGATATTTCTTCAGGCAATCTTGATTCCAGCTTGTGCTTCTTCCAGCCCAGGGTGTTTCTCATGATGTACTCGCATAGAAGTTAAATAAGCAGGGTGACAATATACAGCCTTGGTGTACTCCTTTTCCTATTTGGAACAAGTCCATGTTCCATGTTCAGTTCTAACTGTTCCTTCCTGACCTGCATATAGGTTTCTCAAGAGGCAGGTCAGGTGGTCTGGTATTATCACTTCTTGACCAACATAGATAGCATATTAAAAAGCAGAGACATTACTTTGCCAACAAAGATTCGTCTAGGCAAGGCTATGGTTTTTCCAGTGGTCATGTACGGAAGTGAGAGTTGGACTGTGAAGAAAGCTGAGCGCTGAAGAATTGATGCTTTTGAATTGTGATGTTGGAGAAGATTCTTGAGAGTCACTTGGGCTGCAAGGAGATCTAACCAGTTCACCTTAAAGGAGATCAGTCCTGGGTATTCATTGAAAGGACTGATGCTGAAGCTGAAACTCCAATATGTTGGCCACCTTATGCGAAGATTTGACTCAGTGGAGAAGACGCTGATGCTGGGAGGGATTGGGGGCAGAAGGAAAAGGGGATTACAGAGGATGAGATGGTTGGATGGCCTCACCGACTCGATGAACATGAGATTGGGTAAACTCCGGGAGTTGGCAATGGGTAGGGAGGACTGGTGTGCTGCTATGCATGGGGTCGCAAAGAGTCAGACATGAATGAGCGACTGAACAGAATTGCACTGAAGTACTTTTCTAGAAATGTTGCTTGTGCTTAGTCATGTCTGATTCTTTTTTGAAATCATGGATTGTGCCCCACCTGGCTCCTGTCTCCATGGGATTTGCAGGAATAATACTGGAATGCGTTGTCCTTTTATTCTCCATGGGATCATCCTGGCCCGGAAGTCAAATGCGTGTCTCCTTTGTCTCTTGCATTTGCAGGTGAATTCTTCATGGCCCAGCCACTAGGGAAACCTGTTTGGTTTTTTTGTTTTTTTTTTGTTTTTTTGTATAGCCACTAGCCATATGTGGATGTTGAAATGAATGGAAATTTAAATAGTGTTCAATACACATGTATGCTTTTCTCTTAATTGAAAATTCTATTCTTCATTGTAGAGCTGGTATATAAACTCCATTCACATTTGTCCATTTGTTTCAGTAATTTACAGCACTTCTTAACAAAGCCTTGCAGTTATTCCTGCATACTGAAAGCCATTAAACCCACACACAACACACACACACATACACACACACTAACACACAAGCACAAATAATTTATTATTTGGAACATGATGTGTGGCTAAAGATAATCTGGTCCTTGAACTTCATATTTTTCCTTACATTAGAAGTGTGTTTTCATGGCCAATTTTTAACTTATCGTCTTCTTTTCTTTGCTGTTTTCTTTTGTGTAGTAGTCCTGAGTACTAAGCTGGGTTCATGGCCTTTTATCCAAGGAACTCTCTAGCATGTGAATCCCATTACTTTTCAGGATAATTACAGATTAGACTAGGAGCTCTTTGGTCAAGTTGTTATTCAGTTGATAAGTCATATCTATGACTCTGTGGGACCCCATGAACTGCAGTACACTAGGATTCCCTGTTCTTCACTGTCTCCCTGAGTTTGGTCAGACTCATATACCTTGAATCCTGTGATACCATCCAACCATCTCATCTTCTGTTGTCCTCTTCTCTTGCCCTCCTGCTTTCCCTGCATCAAGGTCTTCTCCTTTCAGTCGTCTCTTTGCATCAGGTGGCCAAAGTATTGGAGCTTTGGCAGCAGAAATTGCAGTGAATGTTCAGGGTTGATCTCCTTTAGGATTGACTTCTTTGATCTCCTTGCCATCCAATGGACTCTCAAGAGTCTTCTCCAGAACTTCCAGTGAAAAGCTTCAACTCTTCAGTGTCCAGCCTTCTTTATGTTCCCAACTGTCACATCCATACGTGACTACTGGAAGAACTAGATATTTGACTATACAGACCTTTGTCAGCAACGTGGTAGCTGCCTTTAACATGTTGTATAGAGTTGCCATAGCTTTTCTTCCAAAGAGCAGTTCAGTTCAGTCACTGAGTTGTGTCCGACTCTGTGATTCCATGGACTGCAGAATGCCAGGCCTCCCCGTCCATCACCAACTCCTGGAGTTTACCCAAACACTTGTTCATTAAGTCGGTGATGCCATTCGTCCATCTCACCCTCTATCGTCCCCACCTCCTGCTGCCCTAAATCTTTCTCAACATCAGAGTCTTTTCAAATGAGTCAGTTTTTTTGGCATCAGGTGGCCATGTATTGAAGTTTCAGCTTCAACATCAGTCTTTCCAATGGACGGCCAGGACTGATCTCCTTTAGGATGAACTGATTGGATGGCCTTGAAGTTCAAGGGACTCTCAAGGCTCTTCTCCAACACTAAGTAAGAAAGCATCACTTTGTTGGCACTCAGCTTTCTTTAGAGTCCAACTCTCACATCCATACATGACTACTGGAAAAACCATAGCCTTTACTAGAAGGAACTTTGTTGGCAAAGTAATGTCTCTGTTTTTTAATATGCTGTCTAGGTAAGTCATAACTTTCATTCCAAGTAAGTGTCCTTTAATTTCATTGCTGCAATCACCATCAGCAGTGATTTTGGAGCCACCCATAAAATAAAATGTCAGCCACTGTTTCCCCATGTATTCCCCATGAAGTTATGGGACCAGATGCCATGATCTTAGTTTTCTGAATGTTGAGCTTTAAGCCAACTCTGTCACTCTCCTCTTTCACTTTCATGAAGAGAATCTTTAGTTCTTCTTCACTTTCTGCCATAAGGGTGATGTCATCTGCATACCTGAGGTTATTGACATTTCTTCCAGCAATCTTGATTCCATCTTGGGCTTCATCCAGCCCAGCATTTCTCATGATGTACTCTGCATAGAAGTTAAATAAGCAGGGTGAAAATAGACAGCCTTGAAGTACTCCTTTTTCTATTTGGAACCGGTCTGCTGTTCCATTTCCAGTGCTAACTTGCTTTCTGACCTGCATACAGATTTCTCAAGAGGCAGGTCAAGAGGGCTGGTAATCCCATGTCTTTCAGAATTTTCCACAGTTTATTGTGATCCACAGAGTCAAAGGCTTTGGCATAGTCAATAAAGCAAAAATAGATGCTTTTCTGGTACTTGCTTGCTTTTTCAATGGTCCTGTAGATGTTGTCAACTTGATCTCTGGTTTCTCTGCCTTCTTGAACACCAGCTTGAACATCAAGAAGGTCATGGTTCACATATTGCTGAAGCCTGCCTTGGAGAATTTTGAGCATTACCTTTCTAGTGTGTGAGATGAATGCATTTGTGCGGTAGTTTGAGCATTCTTTGGCATTACCTTTCTTTGGGATTGGAATGAAAACTGACCTTTTCCAGTCCCCTGGCCACTGCTGAGTTTTCCAAATGTGCTGGCATATTGAGTGCAGCACTTTCACAGCATCATCTTTCAGGATTTGGGATAGCTCAACTGGAATTCCATCACATCCACTAGCTGTATTCGTAGTGATGCTTTCTAAGGCCCACTTGACTTCACATTCCAGGATGTCTGGCTCTAGGTCAGTGATCACACCACTGTGGTTATCTGAGTCGTGAAGATCTTTTTTGTACAGTTCTTCTCTGTATTCTTGCCATCTCTTCTTAATATCTTGTGCTTCTGTTAGGTCCATACCATTGCTGTCCTTTATCGACCTCATAACATGATAGACTATCTTATTTAGTAACTTTGGCACATTTATTGATCATATTGTTTTAAAGTTCTTTCAACCCTAATTTTTTGGATTAAAAAAAAAACAGTTTTTTCTCTTGAATCATTCTTTTCCAGTTAGTGATTTGGGTCCTGAATTGATGTAGATTGGTAACTAGATGGCTATATTTGTGTGGATGAATTATTTTCATTTGTTTAAAATAACTAAAAATTCCCAGAGTGATTTGTGAATACAAGTAATTTATGTGACAAAGAACTATGCTTTTGTAATTTTAAAAGACTTTAGTTGAGGTAAAATTACTGTATATTTTAATAGACTACATTAGAAAATTTGACCCAAACTGAACTGCCTAACTTTAGTTTTGCTTAATATACTCTAACTATCTATAACTAGACTTTGTCTCATGGGCATGAACACACACACACATCATACACATATACCTGCACATACACACAAGACACACACACACACCACATGTCTGTAGTTTTGCCCCAATCCTTAGCAGATAGTTTTCACACGCTGTGTGAATTGTATTTTTTGTATCACGTTAAGTATGGCTTAACATCAAACACTATTGTTTGTTTGTATTTTAAATGTAATATACTGTGAGTTTTATTTTATAGATTTGGATAAATACTTCAGATATTATATTGATTGGTCTTTGAGACTATCAGGTAACAATTACATTTAAATTTATAATGTTCTTGAATTTAAAATCATTAATATCATTATTTCACTGATGTGATAAAATGCATTTGACCTGTCCTGGCCAGTTATGATTCTCATCCTTCTGGCATCAAAATTTGTTATGATCCACTTATGTTTAAGATGATAGGATTCTAGCTGACTTACGGTATATGTGTTCTATGGGAAGACTGGTTGTTTCTTATCTTATTTTAATACAATATGCAATACATATTCTCTTATAATTTTGGATAAATACTACAGCTCATCACTCTGTCTTCATTTAAAGTCCAAGTGTATTTAAAGATCTGTGCTAGGTTTTCAGGGTTTATGCTGCAGGCTGACTTTTTCAGTTTTCTGTAGTAAAACGAAGATATCTTTGTATTTTATGAAATATATTTCACAGAGCTAGAGTATTCATTTTCCATTCAATTTTTTTAATTTAATTTTTGATATTACTGCAGCTTGTGGGATCTTAGATCCCCAGTCAGGGATTGAATCCAGAATACTGCTGTGAAAGCCCTGAGTCCTAATCTTTGGACCACCAGAGGACTCCCTACAGTTTTGTTTTTTAAATATTTTTTGAAATGAGACCTTTGCTGAAATAAGAACAGTAGCATATGACAGTGATTTTCATTAGTATTCTCTTTCATCAAAAGAAAAAAAAATAGTAAGTTTATATTGGGTTCTCAGTTATGATTTTTAAATTTAAAGATCTCAGATCCAAGTTTGAGAAACCACTGTTGTAGATGATGCAATTAAATAAGGCAAAACCTCTATCTCCAAAAAATGTGGGGTTTTTTTGGCTCATATGACAAAGCTAAGACATAGACTAGGTCTTTTTAAGTGTAAGTTATAAATCTGAAATAAATATTTACAGAAATACTTGGTAGTGGCCCAATATGGTCTTAATGTTTGAAATATGACTTGTGAAATAGAAATCCTTTAGATTTCTGGGTCAAACCCATCACTTGTGCTTAATTAAATTTTGAGTGAAATAATTGCTGTTTCTCTCTATTCTGTTATCAGGTCATGTTTTCTGTAAATACCTAAGACTTTCTGATTTGTAAAGTTTCAGTCTTTTGTTTCCTTGTTGATTTGTTGTTGTTGTTGTTGTTGTTCTATTAGTGATTTACCGTGACAGTTTGAAGTCAACCACTCCACTTTTCATGTCCACTGGTTTTCTTTTAAATAATCTGTATATCCTGATTCTCTAGTGAAATATTCTTGACAATTATATTGTTTCTTGTATTCTTATTATCTATACTACCTGATGTAAAGTCTCTGTTAAGTCCAGCCTCTGGGCTTTCTGAGCCATGCTTTGTATTACCTACTTATTTCCTTAGGTGACCAGACACATCCTATTTCTTTGTGTGTCTCATGTTTTGTTGTTGTTGTTGTTGAAAACTAGAAAATGCAGATATAACATGGTGAAATGGGACATCAGATTTCTTGTCCCAGAGCTTTTACTTGTTGTAATTTGTTGGATGATTTCTGAAACAGATTCTGTATGGTATGTATTTTTTCCTTGTGTGTGGCCACTGAATGCTTGTTTATAACCTAGCAGACAGCCTATGTTTGAGGTTTCATTAAAAACCAGCAGCCCTCTCAACCTCTGTTTTTAGGCTCTGTGCAAGGTGGGGCGTACCTTTAATACTCAGCCAGGCAACTGATAGTTCTTCTTTTCATTTCAGGCTTGTGCAGAAAATCCAGGTCACTCAAAGCTGAGAGATTAGGAGCATCCCTGAACTTTGATGAGTTTGTATTCAGTCCTGATTCCACATATAAATGAGGTCCTGCAGTGTTTGCTTTCTCTGTGTGACGTGTTTCTCTTAGCACACTACTCTCCAGGTTCATCCATGTTGTTGCAAATGGCAGGATTTATCTACCTTGGCTGTTAAACCCTTATTAGTCATATCACTTGCAAATATTTTCACCAGTCTGGTACACTGTCTTTTTTGTTGTTGTTGTTGACAGTGTCCTTTTCTGTGCAAAATCAATTTAGTGTGATATAGTTTCACTTACTAGGTTTTGCTTGTGTTGCTTATGGGTTTGGTGGCCTATACCAAAATCAAAGAGCAAGAGTGGCATTTAGTAGTTGTACAATGTGTTTTCTTGCAGTAGTTTTATAGTTTCATCTCTGTGTTTAAATCTCTGATCTATTTCAGGGTAATTTTAGGTAGATTCTAGTGTAAGAAAGGGGGGTCTACTTTTATGTTAAGTATTGTTTTTCCAGTCCTGTCTATTGGAGAGGATGTGTTTTCTACACTGTGATCTTGGTTCCCTTCATAAGTGTTAGTTGGGTGGTTTTGAAAAATTGTATTTCTGAGTGCTCTGTTTTGTTCCAGGACCTGCATTACTGGTGGAATCCCAGTGCCATATTGTTTGAACAGTTGTGTTTCAAAAGCAGGAAGTATGTGTCCTCAAGCTTTATTCTTTCTTTCTTTATTTATTTTATTATAATTGTTATTATTATTATTTATTTATTTTACTTTACAATATTGTATTGGTTTTGCCATACATCAACATGCATCCGCTATGGGTGTACACATGTTTCCCATCCTGAATCCCCTCCCACCTGCCTCCCAATACCATCCCTCTGGGTCATCCCAGTGCACCAGCCCCAAGCTTCCTGTATCCTGCATCACCTGGACTGACGATTCATTTCTTATAGGATATTATACATGTTTTAATGCCATTATTCCAAATCATCCCCTCTCCCTCTCCCACGGGATCCAAAAGATTGTTCTATACATATGTGTCTCTTTTGCTGTCTTGCATACAGGCTTGTTGTTACCATCTTTCTAAATTCTATATATATGCATTAGTATACTGTATTGGTGGTTTTCTTTCTGGCTTATTTCACTCTGTATAATAGGCTCCAGTTCCATCTGCCTCTTTAGAACTGATTCAAATGTATTCTTTTTAATGGCTGAGTAATACTGCATTGTGTATGTGTACCACAGCTTTCTTATCCATTCATCTGCTGATCGACCTCTAGGTTGCTTCCATGTCCTGGCTATTAGAAACAGTGCTGCAATGAACATTGGGGTACACTTGTCTCTTTCTATTCTGGTTTCCTCAGTGTGTATGCCCAGCAGTGGGATTGCTGGGTCATAAGGCAGTTCTATTTCCAGTTTTTGAAGGAATCTCCACACTGTTCTCCGTAGTGGCTGTACTACTTTGCATTCCCACCAACAGTGTAAGAGGGTTCCTTTTTCTCCACATCCTCTCCAGCATTTATTGCTTGTAGACTTTTGGATCACAGCCATTCTGACTGAAGTGAAATGGCACCTCATTGTGGTTTTGATTTGCATTTCTCTGATAATGAGTGATGTTCATATCTTTTCATATGTTTGTTAACTCTCAAGATTGCTTTGGCGGTTTGGATTGTTTGAGGTTCCATATAACTTTGTCTGGGGAAAAATAATGCTACTTGAATTGTTATAGGAATTCCATGGAATATGTACATTACTTTGGGTAATATGGATGCATTAATATTACAACAGATTTAAGTATATCCATTTTATATCCTGATGTTTTACTCATTTATTTTTTTTTTTTTTTGTCATTTATATGTTTTGTTATCTGGAACATCCATTGATAACCTTTCTATTTTTGTATTTGATGACTAAAAACATAGAATCTGTCCATAAAACTGTATCATTTTCATGTCCATTTATTTTGGATTAACTACATAGAAACCTGTAAATGGATCAAATAATAGTTAATTCCCAGTTAAATTCTCTGTTTGATGGGCAGTGTAACCACAATTATATTAATCCCTTAAGCCACAAATAGCTCTTCTGATTTTTAATCTGTTGTGGGTAATTACAAACCCTTGCTACTCAAATCATAATCTAAAGATAATAGCAGCATCACTACTCTATGGAATTGTATAAGCAGGTTATTAGCTTATCTCTTCACTACTGAGTTACACTCAGAGTTTTAACAAAATACGTATGTGTTTTTGGTGCACATTATAGTTTGAGAAGTGTTGGTTTGTATTCCACTGCAGTTTTATGACTGATATTTTCAGTTGTCTTTCTTTAGGCCTTTTCTAGGTTAGTTGTAAGCATTCATAATGTTTTCCTCTGTCAGTGACTCAGCTTCTTTAAAATGGAGAAAAGTGAACCCCCTAAAAGGCAGTAATTCTCAGGCATATTTACATCATAAACACACAAAGAGTTCACTTCAGGCCTGTCAGGTTTTAGGAAGATAACGGTATCTTTTTTTAAAGCACCACAGAGAATTCAAATCGGTAAGATACTCTAACAACTATGGGTTATAGAAAGGTTTCTCTTGGGTAATAATACCACTTTCAGTTTGAACTACAGTGTTAGAGTGTGAACAAGACCGCATTGCCACCCCACATGTTTCCTTTAATTTCTTTAATTCAGTGCATTGTATTCATAACTTTCCTAGTCTATACTTTTTTTGGTCATGCATGCAAACTTCATCATGAGGATTGTGTGTGTGTGTGTGTGTGTGTGTGTGTGTGTGTGTGTGTGCAGATGACACAAGGAAGGTGAGAGAATAGTGAGGATTTTCTTAAGTGTGTTTAATTTGAAAGGAATTTATGAGACAACTGATGATTCTTTGCCTAACCAGTTTTGATCCTTCCTTGTTTTTCTCCAAGGACCACAAAGCTGATGTAATTTTAAAGTACAAAGCAGATGAAGTTAGAAATCTGAAGGCTTATGGAGAGCTTCTGGAATATGGTAGTTAATATCAAAGTTATTACATATCCCTGTCTTCTCATAGTGTTTGCTACTTAGTATTTAGGTGAAACAGTTGTTTCAGAATTCTCTCTTTTCTGTATTTTTTCATAGATGCTTAAATTTGCTTTAAGTAGGTATTAAATACTTCAGAATATTAACAACATAGTAATGGATTCTCTTCCTAATATATGTTCCTTTGGTGGGGAATTAAAAAGCTCACAAGTCCTAGACTTGTACATAATAATTGTTAAAGGAATGCCTCTTTTACACTCTTAAAAGTAATTCTTAAGAGATGATACCTGTTTTCAGCTAATCAAGGAAAACATTTATGATACTGGTATTGATGTTTCGGAAAAGAGTATTCAGTTTTCTCATGGAGCTTTGTGGACAGTGTTTCTGAATCCCTTTTATTTCTTAGAGACAAAAGTATTTTATTCGTCCTCTAGTAAGCTTGGAAAAATTAAAATAAGTTTCTACTAACAACAAAGAGGAAGTGTACTAAACTCACATTTTGAACATGATAGCAATTTTTAAAAATTCTTTTACAGTGTATTTTATTATATAAAGTTATGAGGTTTTTTGCTTTGTTTTGGGGGTGGGGCTTCCCTTGTAGCTCAGTTGGTAAAGAATCTGCCTGCAGTGCAGGAGACCTGGGTTCGATCCCTAGGTTGGGAAGATCCCCTGGAGAAGGAAATGACAACCCACTCCAGTATCTTTACCTGGAAAATCCCTTGGCAGAGGAGCCTGGTGGGCTGCAGTCCATGGGGTTGCAAAGAGTCGGGCACAACGGTGCAACTAACACACTAATACCTGAGTTTTTGAGTAAGAGTGAAGATTCTGATGACATATAGGCCTTTTAATAAATACTAAGATAATTGGGAATCAGATAAATACTTACTTGGCAGTGAACTTCTTTTAGCGGTTTCATTGTGAGTTTGTTCCCTGTGATATGTTTGTAGTTAGGAAGATTTTTCTGGAATAAAACTGTTGAACCAAAGATTGATTAAAAGCAGTTTCTTCTACAGTTCAGTGTTTTAGTATTTAGAACTTTAGTATTTAGTATTGAGAAAACTATCTGGTTGGTGTCCTTAACTTCAGTTCAAAAGGATTGATTTTCTAAGTAGTGTAAAGAAGATACCTTATGTATTATTACAAGAATTAATTTTTCTGTAGATCAGATGTTCTTGTCACATCTGAATTGAACTCAGTTGTCTGAAGATCGTTCTACAGTTTGAATTTTGGTCATCACCTTTTAGAAGAGTAAAAAACTACAGTATGAATATAGTTTAAAGCACACTGTGCCTTAATTAAACAACGGTGTATTTTCATTGTTTTAAAGTATCATATTTCTTTTAAAAAGTAATGAGGCTGAATTATTTTGAGGAAAATGTTAACTCTTGGTTCTTTCAATAAAATGGAACTTAGGTGTAAAGACCAAAATATCTGCTGTGAATACACTGGGAAGAAAGAAAGAAGTGAAAAGATTCCTCTCCTGTTTTACCTCCAGTAAACAGATGTTTTGAATAAATTGTCTCACCATCATAAGACGAGTATGAACTTGTCTGTTTGGGAGTCTTTCTATATATTCCACTTATTTAGATATTTTCTTGAGATTTTTGATAGAATTTAAGGAAAGCAGAAATATGCATTTGAGGTTAATAAAAGGGGCTGTTTTCTTACAGACACTGCCCAAGTGTTTTACACCATTTGCTAACATCTATTCTTTTCATCATTTTGTGTTGCCACTACCATAAGAAAGGCGTTTCCAGAGTGAAGCTTTCAGAAGACAGAGTGGAGTCATAATTTTCAATTCATGTGATTAGAAGTTGCAGACTTTCTATACTAAGTAATCCTCAGTTTTCTTAACATTGAAAGTTTTGATCTGTTTGTTGAGAGTGTTTTTACTTAGCATTTTAAATATTTCTCAAGTACAACAACCATTAAGGATAAAATAACTAGATGATCCTTTACAGATAAAATAGTTTTTATGTCATTTCATTCTCTAAAGTTATATGTGTTGTAACCAAATAGTGCTGAATTTGATAAATCATATAATTATGTTGTTTGAGTGAAAATCTAATTTCATAACTAAATTCTATAAACTAAGACCTTCATAAATGTATCCCTTAGCTGACATAAGGGAAAGGAAGGAAGAGCCACTGAAAAATTCGAGAAAGTGTTGCACGCAGTGTATTTTGTCCTTACTCTTTGTCACTGGTGCATATTTGTGTGTGTGTATTTTCCTGCAAATTTAGATACTACCCTTGCTTTTTAACAATGTGCTTTGAATATATCCTCTGTAGTAAGACGAAATGAAGTTCAGGGCTAGTTCATTAAAGTCAATACAATTATACTCGTTTGTAGTGAGAGACCATTCATCAAGTAATTTCTGAAACACATTTCTTCTGAGAATTTATACGGAATACACATTTAGCTGGTTTCTCTAAAATAAAAACAGGGGAGTAAACCCTCAGAGGGTTTCACTTCACTTTGCTAGAGTTTTCTTTCCCAAGTTTATAAGCTGAGTGTATACATAAATAAATCCAAGAAAAACTTCACCGATGTGGTCTGTGGTGTTTCATCTGTGGAGGTCCTCAACCCTTATATGCTGAATGTATTTGAGATGGAGGATTAGTTTTAGTATGCTGAAGAAAAATCTTGAGAAGTTGACTTCATGGATAAACAAAACTTCCTGGATAGTTAATCTTTTGACATATCTTTCTTCAACCCTTTGCCAAAAATTTCAGAATCTGCACACATGACAACATGAAAAACTTTCTCTGTGGACAAACACATACAGGTTTGTCCAAAGATTTAATCTACACTTAAATTGTGTTCGTTAGTTGTCATGGTTCGACTGTTGTACACTTGTTTTGTTGTTGTTGTTTGTATCTTCCTAAAAATTGTATACTGATGCCCTAACCCCAGAAGATGATAGTATTGGGAAGCAGGCCCTCTGGGATGTCCTTTTGCCACCATAGAGGAACTGTTGGGAAAGGAATCTCTCCGTGTATGAAGGAGACCTCAGAGGGCTCGCCATGAACACAGGCAGCAAGAACCCAGCAGTTTGCAAATCAGAGGAGGATCTACACCAGAACCCTGACCCTACCAGCACACTGATCCTAGACTTACCACAACTGGAAGTGAAACTTTCCATTGTTGAGAAGCCAGTTTGTAGTATTTTGACGTAAGAACTTGAATGAAGTGACACACTGGTGACAACACATTTTATTCTCACTGTTTAGTACCTGTGAGGCATAGTGTTTCATCTTGAGTTGCTTATGTGCAATTTTCCATGGAACAATTATTTTGATGCATGTCATGTAGAAATGGTATAGGTACATTTTTGTCAGGCCTAGAAACTTTATTCAGAATTGATTGCCCCACTTTAATTGGTGCTAAAAAGTGAGTGATGTCTTTTGTTTCCTCTCCAGTCACTTGAAACATTCTGTAAGATGCCCTGGAGGAGAGTACAAAGTAATATTTTAAAGGAAACTTAGCAGTTCTGTTTCGTAGGATGTTAGAATATTGGAACACGGCCCTTGGCATCAAAATTTGACACTGCCCTCATTCAAATCAGACATTGTTACATACGTTCAGAAGATATGCTGTACCATGGACTCCCAACACTGAAATTTCAGAAAGCAACCCTTTCATTTTTTTAAATTATTTTAATGGGAAGATACTCAATTTACAATATTGGGTTAGTTTTTGCCTTACATCAACAAGAGTCAGTCACCGGTACATACGTGTTCCCGCATCCAGAACCTTCCTCCCACCTCACTCCCCAGACTATTGTTCTTTGTTGTTCCAGAGCACTGGCTTTGGGTGCCCTGCATCATGCACTGAACTTGCACCAGTTATCTGTTTACGTATGGTCATGTACATGTCTCAGTGCTATTCTCTCAAATCATCCCACCATTGCCCTCTCCACAGAGTCCAAAAGTCTGTTCTTTCCATCTCTGCCTCTTTTTCTGCCCTGCATGTAGGATCATCGTGACGATCTCTCCAAATTGCATACATGTGCATTCCTACACAGTATTTGTATCTCTCTTTCTGACTTTACTTCATTCTGTAGAACAGGCTCCTGTTTCACTCACCTCTCTAGAATGGACTAAAATGCATTCTTTTTCACAGCTGAGTAATAGTCCATCGTGTATATATACCACCACTTTCTTATCCATTCATCTGCAGTGGATATCTAGATTGCTTCCATGTCTTAGCTACTGTAAATAGTTGTGGGATGAATATTGGTGTACACATATCTCTTTCAGTTCTGCTTTCCTTGGGGTGTATGCAAGCAGTGGGATTGCTGGGTCATATGATGGTTCTATTTCCAGGTTTTTAAGAAATCATACGGTTTATTGTGGCTATACCAATTTTCATTCCTACCAACAGTGCAAGCTGGTCAGTTTACCACTCCCTCTCCAGTGTTTCTTGTTTGAAAGTTTGGGTGATGGTCATTGTGACCAGTGTGAGATGGTCTTGACTTTCTGGTATTGACTTTCATCTCTCTGATAATGAGAGATGTTGACCATCTGTGCTGTGTTCATTCAGATCAGATCAGATCAGTCGCTCAGTCGAGTCTGACTCTCTGCGACGCCATGAATCACAGCACGCCAGGCCTCCCCTGTCCATCACCAACTCCTGGAGTTCACTGAGACTCACATGCATCAAGTAAGTGGTGCCATCCAGCCATCTCATCCTCTGTCATCACCTTCTCCTCCTGCCCCCAATCCCTACCAGCATCAGAGTCTTTTCCAATGAGTCAACTCTTCGCATGAGGTGGCCAAAGTACTGGAGTTTCAGCTTTAGCATCATTCCTTCC
Source organism: Bos taurus (assembly GCF_002263795.3). Taxonomy (NCBI): domain Eukaryota; kingdom Metazoa; phylum Chordata; class Mammalia; order Artiodactyla; family Bovidae; genus Bos; species Bos taurus. The sequence goes on from NC_082638.1 coordinate 30,284,558, forward strand.
AAAGAAATCCCAGGGCTGATTTCCTTCAGAATGGACTGGTTGGATCTCCTTGCAGTCCAAGGGACTCTCAAGAGTCTTCTCCAACACCACAGTTCAAAAGCATCAATTCTTCGGCACTCAGCCTTGTTCACAGTCCAAATCTCACATCCATACATGACCACAGGAAAAACCATAGCCTTGACTAGACGAACCTTTGTTGGCAAAGTGATGTCTTCTCTTGAGAAATGTCTATTTAATTCTTCTGCCCACTTTTTGATCGGGTTGTTTGTTTTTCTGGTATTGAGTTGCATGAGCTGCTTGCATATGTGGGAGATTAACTCTTGGGCAGTTGTTTGATTTGTTGTAATATGCTCCAGTTCTGAAGCCTGTCTTTTCACCTTGCTTATAATTTCCTTCATTCTGCAGAAGCTTAGAAGTTTCAGTCAGTCGCTTTCATTTCCTTCTGTTTTTATTTCTATTACTCTTGGAGGTGGAACATAGAGGAGAAGATCTTGCTGTGATTTCTGTCAGAGAGTTTTCTGCCCATGTTTTTCTCTAAGAACTTTATAGTTTCTGGTCTTCCACTTAGGTTTTTAATCCATTTTGCATTTATTTTTGTGTGTGCCATTGAAAAACATTTCATTCTTTTAATGTGGTTGACCTGTTTTCCCAGAACTGCTTGTTCACGAGGTTGTCTTTTTCCCATTGCATATTTATGGCCCCTCTGTCAAAGACAAGGTGGCCGTGGGTGTGTGGCTTCATCTCTGGACTTCCTGTTTTGTTCTGTTGATCTGTATTTCTGTCTTTGGCCCAGTATCTTACTATTTTGATGACTGTAGATGTGTAGTATAGTCTGAAGTCAGGAAGTCTGATTCCTCCGTTTCCATTGTTTCTCAAGAGTTATTAACTCATTTGAGGTCTTTTGTGTTTCCACACAAATTGTGAAATTATTTGTTCTAATTCATTGAAAAACACCATTGGTGTTTTTATAGGGATTCCATAGTTGAATCCAAGAATATCAATGGTGAATGAATGTACCAATAGATTGCATTGAGTTGTATACTTACTGATGGTCACTATATTGATTCTTCTAATACAAGAACATGGTATACTTCTTCATCTACTTGTGCTATCTTTGATTTCTTTCAACATGGTTTTAGAGTTTTATGTACCAGGTCCTTGCTTTCTTTGGAGGAATATATTCCTAAATATTTGAGTCTCTTCATTGGATCGTGAATGAGATACTTTTCCTTAAGTTCTCTTTCTCCTTTTTCATTGCTGGTGTATCAGAATGAAAGCGATTCCTGAGTATATATTTTGTATTCTTCAGCTAACTCTATTCATTGATTAGCTCGAGTAATTTTCTGCTGGCATCCTTAGTGTTCACTGTGTGGAGGGTCATGCCATCTTCTAACAGTAATAGTTTGTTTGTGTTCAATCTGTATTCCTTTTATTTGCTTTTCCCCTGAATGTTATGTCTAGGACTAATTTAAAAACTGATTCCAATGTGTTTTTCACCTCAGAAAAGCTTACTGATGAAATTACTAAGCACTGAGGAATCTCAATTCTACCAGATTCCCACAATAGAATCATGAAGATCTTCAGGAGTTAGGGGTAATTTTTTGGGCAGCAGGGAAGCAGAAACTGTTTAAGTCTTTAGAAAAATGTATCATAATCAAATTAGTCGGAATATTTGTAGTCTTTCCTTCAGTTTCAGAAAACTCTACATCCCTAAGTGTAATGCAGGGCTTTCTAACTGAAACCAAGAAACTCACCAAGACCTCACCAAACTCTAACAGTGCAAATTAGAAAAATTGTGTTACTGTGCTGTTAAAATTTGTGAGCTTTATAGCCAAATTAAGAATTTAACCTTCAAGATGGTTGTGCTAAAGATCCTGCTAAAACAGGTGTGGCCACAGGGCAAGGGAAGAGGGAAGGTATGGGTGACCCTTGAATGAAGTGTGGTCTGGGGAAGAGGCAGGCTCCAAAGGCACAGCTGAGAAGAGTCCGGCAGGGCCACACCTGTAAGTGCCACAGCCATGACTTTGGGTGTGTCCCTCAGGCCTGCATCTGAGGAGGAGCAGCACTCGAGTCCAGAAATGACCAGAGACAGTACACCAGAGCAGCCTCGGCAGACAGTTATTGTTGTAAATGTGGATGATCCCGGGAAATATCTGAGAGAGCGGGAGTCCCACTACCCATGCCCGTCAGTCAGAATCCCTGTGTTTGCACTCACTAGTGCAGTGAAAAGGCACAAGGTGGAACTGGAAGGGGCTGCTGTTCTCATCTGCTGAGAGTGCCAGACCAATTCAGACACACACCTACCATCCGTTGTGAAGACAGGACACAGGTCAAACACTCAGGGCTTTCTTGTTGAAGGCACACACACACACACACACACACAGGCACATTACCCCCTTGCTTGAGGACACAGTGTGCAACAGGGACTGCAAATCCTGACCAGGTAAGCAGTGACATGACACTACCCAGCACACACAAGTCAGGAGGAGGACAGTAGGTGTGAGAAACAGCCCCTGGTTGGGGGATGCAGACCACCTCAGATGCAAAACACCAGAGGGGACACGGAGCAATGAATGTGTCTGATGGTATGGCAGGGCTGGAGGCATCAGTGTTGGCTGGGCAAGTGGAAGAACCCAGCATCGTTGGAAACTCCTGTTCCAGTGTGCTTCTTCTACCCAAGACTAGGACTGTTGCTATTGGATCTTCTGGCCCAGCATGTGGCCTGAATGGCTTCTTGACCTAAAGCAGATTATGAACCACCTCAAGTTTCTGTCATGATCAGCAACCAAGATAAAGACTTTCTTAGCTACAAGATTGAAGGTCAGTGAGGGGGACTGAGGATGGGTGGGTATGGGACCTGGCGGGGAGTAGGAGGATCGTGTTAGCCATGTTCCTGCACTGTGAGACTTTGCAGAGGCATCGTGGAAGCTGTTAATGCCTACCTGGGTGACAAGCTGAGGCACCTAGCAGCTTGCACCTTTACCCTCGTCCCTATCCTGGCAGGTGCAGATGCAGAACCATCCAAAATCCCGCTGCATGCTGATCTTTTCATTTGGGGACAAATCCTACTTCTGGAACACGATGATCGTTAAGGAGTATTACCTTGACATCAATGGTAAAACGTGGCTCCAGGGTGGTGAGTGTAGGTGTGTAAGGAGGTGAATGATCCACCTGCAGAATCCACCCTTGTGTTCGCTTTCTGGAGGTTATAGGGCACGATGTTCCACTCCAGTCCACTGGTTCTGGGACTGTGAATGAGGAGCACAAGCCACAGGCTAGAAATCAGGAGCCTTAAATTTCTCAGCTGGTTGTCAGGCGACTACTGCCCAGAATCGAACAGGATTGCTGAGGTGCGGTTGCTTTGGGCTTGCATACAGGTGACGATTGATGTTGGAGTTCTTGGATGCTCACGGGTGGGTTGCGGGCCTGGTCAGCCCTGGACTGATCTTGCTTGTGCCTCCAGCAGATCATTGACAAAGACGTGTGGACGACCCTGTGAAGTATTACCCTAGGAAGGAAGTTTCTGCCATGAGGAGTAACTGGCAGAAACACATGTGGTGAAGGGGTCTGGAGGTGGGCCCTGTAGTGACAGCCATGTAGTGGCCGGGACACTGTCCTTTCCCAAATGGGGATGACTCAGGCACATGCAAGCTGTCTGTGGAGCCAGATTCTGGGTCATGCATGTGGCAGATGACCTGCTGAGACTGGGGGCTTGGGGACTCGGTGTGTCCGTGAGTGAATCAAGTCTCCTTCAATTTAACTGTGGTTGCAGTGCAAGAGGCCTAGGTGATACTACTAGAGGCAGGGTGAATTAAGTATATTTGTCAGAATCATCCTTCCGTGGGTGCTGCCATCCCCCAGCCTCCTGTTGCTCACCGAGTTTAAGATTGCCTGGGCCTACACTCCTGCACCTTACCCTGGGAAGGCCTGTCATTGCAAGGGCATCCTCTCCAGGGTCCCAGTGCACCTCTGTGCTGACTTTGGGATCTTCTGTGATTTTGCACATCCACCAATCAGTGTCTCACCATGACCACACTTGCTGCACTGGAAGAGGCTTCAGGCTGCCTTCAGAAAATAGGGAAGTGTTCGGGGAGGAGGTGGACAGAGAGCTCCAAGTGCAGGACGTGGTGCCTACTGATGCCATCTCAGACATTGCTGGACATGGGCATCTTCAGCTCCTGAAACACCTATGTTCCCTGTTTGTGTTTGTGTCCCCATATCGAGCCTGTGTGTGTATACACATGTGTGCTTGTGTCGCCTGTGTGTGTGTGTGTGTGTGTGTGTGTGTGTGTGTGTGTCTCCAGCCCAGGGAAAAAACAGATAAACGCGACAGGAGAGGAAATGCCAAGCAATCAGAAGAGGAGGCACAAGGCGTCCCCAGTCTGAGGGTGATTGATCGCCCTATCTCCGCAGGACCCTGTCCAGGATGGGAATGAGGAAAGGATGGTCAGAGATAACTCAGGACCTTGGCTCCAGAAGTGCGCAATGAGACAAAATGCAAAAACACGCTCACTATTTCTCCGTGTTCTTGTATGTGTTTGGACCAGGAAGAGTGGGTGCATGGTCTGTGGATTCACCCAGGGCATATCAGGTGGGGTGGGCCTTTAAAACCACCGCCTGTGGAGCCCACAGTTTGTGGGGACATAGGCCGTCCTGTGGAAATGGTGGATGTGGATACAGAGGACCTGGGATGTTGAGGAGGCTAAGGTCTTGCTGAGAAGGACAGAGACTCGAAGGAGAAAGAGGCACAGATTGATGTACTGGAGACTTGTTCCGCACATGTGAGAAGGAGACCCAGGAAGGTCCTGGGCGAGTGCTTGCCAGGATCAGCCCATCAGCCAGCACCCTCTCTCCATGAGGGTGGCACACACTGGCACAATGTAACACAAAATGCGAGACATGCTAAGGTAGGCTGTCCGTGCAAAACCACAGGCATCCTAGGAGAGACAAGGCGAGAGCGTGGCATGCCTTCAGTCACTTCTAGCCTCCCTGGCTGTGCAGAACGGCGAAGAAAGTGCAGGTGTTGATGTACGTGTGTGCTCCTCTGCCGGGGTATGCCAATGAGGGAGGGAAAAGGGAGGAAGCAAGGATGGTGGGCTTATTGCATGTCTCATAGGAACTCGAGAGAGTGGGATACAGGGAAGCCCCTGGGGCAGTTCGGGGCCTGCTGGTTTTCAGGGTCCAGGGGAAAGGCAATAGCAGTCCTGCCAAAGATACCCCATGGCTCGTGCAGAAAGCCCTGATATAAATTCCCTCTTTCTTCTGGGTCTTTCCCTTGGCTTTGGGCGCCTAAGGGGCAAAGGTGAGTGTCTGCACCTGGGGGACGATTTTGGCAGTCTCTCTGGATCACAATCTCTGATTTTGTTGTAGGCAATCTGCACCAGGTGACACTCAGAGGGAAGCTGCATTCCAGGTGACAGTCTTGGATGTCCGTGTGCCCAACCAAGGACTGGCTTCCTTGGCACGTGGGCTCTATAGGTAAGCAGGGATGCCTGGCTGTAGGGAGTCCTACCGGGGCTTAATGAACCCAATGAAAGAGAGTATTTGCATTTAGCAAATCAATGAGGCCTGGGTGGAATCAAGCCCTCTTGGTGTTTTTGAGATAGAAAAGCTGCTTTCTGCCCAAGGGAGGGATGAGCTGTGGGCCCAGAAAGGGCAGGATTCCCAGATCATCATCTGTTTGGGGACTCCATGGGTCTGGGTAGGAATAAACAGAAGGGACCACCTGTAGGAATGCCACCTTACCATTATGGCTCGGGTTTCATGCCTTGTATCAGAAGAGACCATCTATCTATGTGCACCTTCTTCACAACATTGGATCAAACCCAGGCCTGTCAAAGACTCTGGGGGCCCTTGGAGGCTCGGGCATCTCTTTGGCCTTTTCCTGCTAAAGGGAGGTAGCTCTTGGAGGCACAGTTAGACAGGTGAACACAGAAAGCTACACAGATAGAAAGAACAGTGGGCCTCACTCAGACTGTTGGGGGTGGTAGGCTAGCAATAGGAGCACAACATTGACCAGGAATGACCTAGATAGGAACACACTGAGAAAGCAGTTCTCCAAGTCAGCTGAGCCCAGACGTCCTTCTTTTCTGGTCTCCTGAAAGAATGCACAGGCAATGGATCAGGCCAGCGTGACTGGTACTGTGAAGCTGTCCAAGGTGATGGGAGAATGCAGAACGCAGGCACAGCTCATTCAGCTCTCCAGGGCGAGCATTTCCAACCCTGCCTGATGCTTTGCAGATCGGTCCCTGTCAGGAGCAAATGCCAAAATTTTGTAACCTTTGAGGCTAAGTCACAGAGCTGGAAGTGCAACCTCACATGTTCAATGAGAAAGTGAAAGAAAATAACCAGGACAAAAAAATAGGGTGCTTACCAAATTTGATGCTTCTGGACAAGAAAGTTTGTACTTCTACATATGTGCAATTCCTCTTAGGGATGTTGGTGTGTACACAAACATGTGTGTGCATATGTGCATGAAAAGCACCTGATGGTATGTTTGTGAGTATGAGGTGTAGAAACTGACCTAACCAGGTGATGGAAGTTGGATAGCGAAACCGTGAAGGTCATAGGGAAAGTACATACTCTGGCCATCAGAAGCACTGGAGCCAGGGTACCAATCCCTGTTATCTCACTGAGTGAGCAATTTCTAAGTGGAATTACAGTGGTGCACCCAGGATGCCTGGCAGAAAGGAGAGGCAGAAAGAAAGTGCCTGGGGGTGACCAGTGAGAGTGCCGAGGATCTGAGACACAGAACAGGCTGCAATCCCAAGACACAGAAGCCATGGTGGGTGATCCCACAGCCCCTTGGACATGCAGCAACAAGGGCCTTTCTATCCTTATCAAACTCTGGGATTTCTTTCCCTGACATTGCCATGAGACACATAGACACCAGCCCTGGTACATACACAAAAGGATTGCCCCAAACAGTGCTGTGCCAGAAGCAGAGATAAAGAGACACAAAGTGAGCTCTGTACCCTAAGGCTGTGGTGTCCCTGAACAATAGAGATCAACTGCTGCAAACGGTGGGGTTTTTCCCTTCTCCCCTAGCATCTGGACAGCATCAGGTACTCTATCCCATGGAGAAAAGTATCCAGCCACTTGGAGCCCCTGTGTATCATTTGGATACTCATGGAGAGCTCCCAGTTATTGAAGGTCCTGTGGGACACAGGAGTGTGTTGTTCAGATTGTGGAGCAGGAACCCGTGGTTGGAATTTCCAGATCCAGGTCAATGACAGCGCCTGGGGTAGTGGCAGATGCAAAACCTGCTAGCTCCCTAGAGCAGAATCTGGCCATATGGTGCAGCTGGAGCCCAGGAACCGCGGAAGATGTCCTCCGGTCTAGGGGTGTGTCCATAAGTGTGCCGTCCTGTACCCTCTCAGCCATTGGTCTAGATTTCGGCCAGCAGCATGTGCGCTGCTCACAGCCTAGGGCCTGCCTGTTTGGCTGATGTACCAGAGTTTATTCACCCGGTCCTGGGCTCACCACCACCCCTTTCTTCAGCCTCAGGCCACCCCAGACACACCAGCCACTGCCTCCCGATCATACCTCTCACTCCCCACCCCGAAAAAACAAGTGGGTCCCACAGGTTTATTGCAGCCTGGGCCGCCATTGCACACCACTTGCTTTGGTGCTCTTATGTCCCATCCTTTCACATCTGACCCAGTCTGGGGTCATGGCCAGGACCAAGAATAGCACGAGAGGTGGTCAGAGGAATGCGGGAGAGTCTTGGGACCCCGGACCTACTTAGTTGTGAGCCCAGATGCTCAGGGAGATGGGGCCCTGCAGCCTGCCCTTGTGATGCTGTGCACGGCTGCGACCCTGCAGCCACCAGTTGCAACAGCAGGCGACAATGCGACCCACGTCATCGTGGAGGTGGCAGGGGATGGCGGGGCCCTGGTGGACAGAGACGTGGCGGGGATCAGGCGGGTGTTCCAGCTGCTTGTGGAAGACATCATGGAGGAGGTGGAGGTTTTGGCTGATGAGGAGCAGCAACGGGGGTCTTCGCAAGACCTGAAGGAGAAGGTGTTAGAGGATCAGGGCAAGGAATTGCCGGGAGCCCCAATGAACTTCTGGCACTAGATGCGCTGCAGGCGCTGGCCACCCTGCAAGTGGAACTGAGCTCTGACCATGAGAAAAACTGCAGGGGCTATGTTTCGTTCATGTGCAAGAGCCATCAGAGGAGGAAGTGTGACTTGGCTCAGAGGAGTGCCATTATCCAGGGCATCTCTGGTTTCTGGGCCAAAGTGGTATCCTTTCTGCTGCTTCTTGGGGTCTGCTGCTCAGGAGGAGGAGGAGGTGCAGAAGCAGGAGCAGGAGGATGGTGGGGACGAGGGCGCAGGATGGGTGCTGATGGACCCTGTAGGAAGTGTGGTACTGGGCAATTGGCAGGCTCCAAAGGCACAGCTGAGTAGAGTCCAGGCAGGGCCACACCCCTGAGTGTCGCTGCCATGAATTTGTGTGTCTACTTCAGGCCTGCAATTGAGGAGGAGCAGCTCCAAGGCCTCTAAGTCAGGAATGACCAGAGACAGTACACCAGAGCAGCCTTGGCAGACAGTTATTGTAAATGTGGATGATCCCGAAAATAACTGAGATTTGGGAGTCACACACACGTACACACAGACACACATACACATACACAAACACACACTAACTCCTTTGCTTTTGGACACGATTTGTTTCAATGACTGCAAGTCTGACCATGTAAGCAATGACATGCCACTACTCAGCATACACAGGTCTGAAGAAGAGTAGGGATCAGAAACAGCCCCTTCTTGGGGAATGCAGACCACCTCAGATACAGAACACCACAAGGAACCCAGAGCCATGAGCGTGCCTGATGGTATGGCAGGGCCTGAGGACAACCGTGGTGGCTGGGCAAGCAGAAGTGCCCAGAATCCTTGATGATGCCTGTTCCAGTGTCCTTCCACCCCAGACTAGGGCTGATGTTCCTGGCTCTCCTTGGCTTAGCATGTGGCCGATATGGCTCCTTGACCTAAAGCAGATTATGAACCACCCTTAAGTTTCTGTCATGATCAGCGACCAAGATAAAGACTTTCTCAGCTACATGATCCACTTGAAGTTCAGTGAGGGAGACTGAAGATGGGTGGGTATGGGACTTGGTGTGGAGTGAGAGGATCATGTTATCCATGTTCCTACAATGTGAATGTTTGCAGAGGCTTCGTGGAAGCTGTTAATGGGAGGCAAGCTGAGGTCCCTAGAAGCTTGCACCTTTCTCTTCTGCCTATCCTAGCATGTACAGGTGCGAGCCATCCCCGGTCCCACAGCAATCTGATCTTTTCCTTTCGGTACCAACCCTACTTCTTGAACACAGTGATCATTAAGAAGTATTACCTTGACATCACTGGTAAAACGTGGCTCCTGGGGTGATGAGTGTGGGTGTGCAAGGGTGTGCATGATTCACCTGTGGGGGTCCACCACACCCGTCTCCCCTGTCTTTCTTCAGGGTAAAGGGCACATCATTCCACACCAGTCCATTGGTTCTGGGACTTTGAACAGGGAGGACTCAGCCACAGGCTGGTCACCAGGAGCCTTAATTTTCTCAACTGGTTGTCAGGCCACAAATGCCCAGAATCAAACAGGATTGTTGAGGTGGACTAGTTTTGGTCCTGCATACAGTTGATGATTGATGTTGGAGTTCTTGGCTGCTCATGGGAAGGTTCGGGTCCTGGTCAGCCCAGAGGTGACATTCCTCGTGTTGCCACCAGATAATCAGCTAAGACGAGTGGGACGATCCCCTGAAGTACTACCCCAGCAGGGAAGATTGTTCCATGAGTGCTAACTGACAGAGACACATGTGGTAAAGGGTCTGGAGGTGGGCCGTGAAGGGACAGCCATGTTGGAGCCGTGACACTGTCCTTCCCCAAATGTGGATGCTCAGGCTCATGCAAGCTGACTGAGGAGCATGGATTTGGGCCATGCATGTAGGAGGTGGCCTGCTGAGACTGGGGCCTGGGCATTCAGTGTGTCCGTGAGTGAAACGAGTCTCCCTCAAATCAGCTGTGGTTGCAGCATGAGACTCCTAGGTGATACTACTAGAGGCAGGGTGAAGTAAGTATCTTTTTCAGAATCATCCTGCTGTGGGTCCTGCCATCACCCGGCCTCCTGTTGCTCACTGAGTTTGACATTGCCTGGGCCCTTCATTCCCGCCCCTTAACCTGGGAAGATCTATCATTGAAAGGGTATTCTCTCTGGGATCCCAGTGCACCTGCGTGCTGACTTTGGGATCTGTGAATTTCCACATGCACCACTTGGTGGCTCACAAGCACCACACATGCTGCGCTGGAAGAGGCTTCAAGCTACCTTGGGAAAATATGAAAGAGCTCGTGGAGGAGGTGAACAGGGAACCACAAGAGCAGGGCATGGTGCCTACCGACTACATCTCTGATATTGCAGAGACAACCCACCCTTAGACTGGGGACGCCTCATTCCTCCACGTATGGTAACTTGGCACCTCCTCTCCTGTCACCTTTATCTGTGTGTCTTCCCTGGGCCACACACACAAACACATACACACACTCACAAACACAGCCGACATAAGCACATGCGTGTATACACACACATGCTTGGCATGGAGACACAAACACAATCAGCAACACGGGCTTCTGAAACACCTGTGTTTCCTGATTGCATTTGTGTTCCTGTGCCGAGCATCTGTGTGTATACATGTATGTGCTTGTGTCGGCTGTGTTTATGTGTGTGTGTGGGTGTGTGTGTGTGTGTGTGTGTGTGTGTGTGTGTGTGTGTCTGGCCCAGGGCAGACACAGAGATGAAGGCGACAGGAGAGGAGGTGCTGAGCAACCATAAGAGGAGGCACGAGGCGTCCCCAGTCTAAGGGTGGTTGGTCACCGTATCTCTGCAGTACCCTGTACAGGATGGGAACGAGGAAAGGATCGCCAGTGATAACGCCAGACCATGGCTCCAGAAATCTGCAATTAAACGAAACACAAAAACAAGCTCATCATTTCTACCATGTTGCTGTGTGTGTTTGGACCGGGAAGAGGGGGTGCATGGTCTGAGGATTCACCCAGGACAAATCAGGTGGGGTAGGGCTTTGAAACCACTGGCTATAGAGCCCTCAGTCCGCGGTCACATGGGGCAGGCCTTTGGAAATGGTGGATGTGGCTACGGCAGGACTGGGATGGTGAGGAGGCTAAGGTCCTGCAGAAAAGGGCAGAGACCTGAAGGAGAAAGAGCCACAGATTGTCTGCTGCACTGGAGACTTGTTCCACACACGTAAGTAGAACCGAAAAGGTCCTGGGCCTGTGCTGCCCAGGATCAGCCCAAAAGCCAGCACGCTGTCTCCATGAGGGTGGCACACACTGACACGATATGACACAAAACGCAAGATACGCTAAGCTAGGCTATCCGTGCAAAACGACAGGCATCCTAGGAGAGACAGGGTGTGAGTGTGGCATGCCTCCAGACACTTCCAGCCTCCCTGGCAGTGCAGGTAGGCAAAGAAAGTGCAGGGGTGAGTGTACGTGTGTGGCCCTCTGCCGGGATGTGCCTGTGAGGGAGGGAACAGGGAGGAAGCAAGGGTGGTGGGCTTATTGCATGTCCCAAGGGAACTCGGGGGAGTGGGAGAGGGGGAAACCCTGGGGGCAATTTGAAGCCTGCTGGTTTTCAAGGTCCAGGGTCTAGGCAATAGCGGTCCTGCCAAAGATACCCCATGGTGTGTGCTGAAAGTCCTGACGTGAATTCCTTCTTTCTTCTGGGGTCATGCCCCTGACTGTGGGGTTTAGAGGGGCAAAGGTGTGCGTCTGCCTCTGAGGGAGGATTCTGGCTCTCTCCCTGGAGCAGATTCTCTGATTTTGTCATAGGGGATTTGCACCAGGTGACACTCAGAGGGATCCTGCCTTCCAGGTGACTGTCTTGGATGTCTTTGGGCCCAACCAGGGACAGGCTTCATTGGCACTTCAGCTGTGTAGGCAAGCATGTATACCTGGTTGTATGAAGACCTACCTGGGCCTAATGAGAGCAACTGAAAGGGAGTCTTGGCATTTAGTCAATCAGTGAAGTCTGGGTGGTTCTAACACTCTTGGTGCTAAGGTACAGAGTCAGAAGTGCAACCTGAGATGAGCAAGTGAAAGAAAATAACCAGGACAAAGAAAGTTGGGTGCTTACCAAAGTTCATGTTCCTGGAGAAGAAAGCGTGTACTTCTGCATATGTGCAAATTTCCTCTCAGGGATGTTACTGTGTACATGCACATGCACACAAAGAACCACCTGCCAGTACGCTTATGAGTATGAGCTGTCGGAAGTGACCTAACCAGGTAATGGGAGTTGAATAGCAAAGCATGAACGTCATAGGGAAAGACTCCACCTAGACTCCAGCCAGCAGAAGCACTGAAGCCAGTGTACCAATCTCTGTTATCTCACCGAGCCAGCAAGTTCTAAGTGGAATCAGAATGGTGCACCAAGGATGCCTGGCAGAAAGGAGAGGCAGGAGGAAAGTGCCTGTGGGCGACTAGTGAGAGTTCAAAGATTCCAAGACACAGAACAGACAGCAACCTCAGACAAAGAAGCCAAAGTGGGTGACCACACAACCCCTTGACCACCCGGCTACAAGGGCCGTTCTGTCCTTCTGAAGTGCCAGGCATACTAGGCTTTCCTTTTTCCTGTGCTTTCAGTGATGGACCAGAAGTGCAGCATCAGGACCTGCTACCTGCAGAGTCTTCCAGTTTGAAACATTACTAATTGTACTCTTTGCAGAACACATATATTGGTATCAGGATTATAGGATGGTTGGCTTAGCTTGATCCTTTTACTGCTTCCGGCCCCACAGGCTTGGGCGACAAGGCAGGCTTTGGTGTGTTCGCACATGGAGAACAGAATCACATTTGCCAGGAGCCAATACGGGAGACCCCATGCATGACAAAGGTCATGCAAAGAATACCTGACAGGCAAAGGTGGATCAGGACTCGAGGGATTCCCTGGACCTGCTCAAGCATCCAACCGAAACCAAAATCTGTGTGTCTGCTGTTTACTATATTATGCCTTTCATCAGTTCTTCTGACATTAACAGGGTGCTCTCCAAGACCATCATTCTCTGAAGAAAAGCAACTTAAAGCTCTAGTTAATAAGTCTCCTGGGCTTGAAAGGAGCATTTTAATTCTAACCCCTCTGTTCCTGTTTTAGCTTTCTTGGCAGTTTTATCCACACTCTTTTATCTAATGCACATGATTGTTCACAACACCCCAAGCATAACCTTCGAGTGATAAAACAGTGTTATTAGAATAATACTGCATTGTTGAGCCAATGTTTCCTTCCGAGTTTCCTTGTCCTTTACCCAATTTGCACCTGGAAGTGCATTAGCTAATATAGTTGGTATGTAAGAAAAACAAGCAGTAGCCTTGGTATTAGCAACATAAGACATGCATTGGAGAAGGAAATGGCAACCCACTCCAGTGTTCTTGCCTGGAGAATTCCAGGAACTGAGGAGCCTGGTGGGCTGCCATCTATGGGGTCACACAGAGTTGGACATGACTGAACTGACTTAGCAGCAGTAGCAGCACAGAGTTGGAAGTGCAACGTGACATGATTAATGAGCAAGTGAAAGAAAACAACCAGGACAAAGAAAGTTGGGTGCTTACCAAAATTCATGTTCCTGGAGAAGAAAGCTTGTATTTCTGCATATGTGCAAGTTTCCTCTCAGGGATGTTACTGTGTACACACGCATGTGTGCACATAGAGGTCCCTGCCAGTACGCTTGTGAGTATGAGCTGTCAGAAATGACATGGCCAGGTGATGGAAGTTGGATAATGAAAACATGAAGGTCTTAGGGAAAGGTACATAGACTCTGGCCAGCAGAAGGACTGAAGCCAGGGAATCGATTCCCATTATCTCACTGAGCAAACACACTCTAAATGGAATCACAGTGGTGCACCCTGGATGCCTGGCAGAAAGGAGAAGCAGGGGGAAAGAGCCTAGAGAGTGGGCCGAGGAAAGGCCACTACACCTGCAGTTTATGAAAAGTAGAAAATGTACCTAATGACCTGGAAGGAGAAACTGTATCTTATTTATTGAGATATCTAGCCAAGGAGAATTCCAGCCAAACAGCCAAAAGTGCTTCCTGGTTTCTTCTTGCTGCCTATAGTAAAATATGAAGGGAAATTAAAAAAATAAATAAATAAGAGAAGGACTATTTAAAAAATAAGACAGAACTTGCTGATTTGGAAATATTCCAGTCTTTTAAGATGACAGAAGATGCTAAAATAAATGGCTCTCAAGCAAGGTCATTTCCAGGGAACTGAGATAAGATGGTCTAAATATAACATTTTACATCACCTATAGGTCATTCTTATTATTTTTTTTTTAAATAAAGGTTGTCTAAAGATGAGTGTGACAGTAAAATTCTTTGTTAAGCCTCAGAAAGCTGGAAGGGGATGCTTCATGACATTATTTAGGCAGGCCAATGCCCTCCAAAGAGTTTAGGGGTGTCACTCAGAGATCATTTCAGTCATACAATAAGACTTCTACCAAGTTTCAGGGTGTTATCTCTCAGCTATCTCAGTAGAAAACCAAGACAGAGGAGGACTTTTTATGAAAACGTGTGATTGTGGCTTTAGAGTGGGTGCTTTGCCATGAACACCAGTAAGATTATCAGGAGGCACACCAAGATTTTAAGATAACATATATATATGTTCAGCTTGGACTGAAAGGACTAGAAATAGTACAAAATAAGAGAGCTCTGGACTTCTACCTTTGACAAGCAGGAAGCAGGCTAGGGAGACTGTTTCACTGTAACCATATACTAGCCACCTTTCATGCAATGGAATCATATCAGAGGGCAGAATTAAAAATTCAGAGACTGAAGCCTAGGAAGTTTCCAGGCCTTAAATCCTAATCAAAGGACTGCCAATAAGAACCCGTGGGATTTCAGAACTTCTACTATTGACTCCCACTCCCCTGCCCTTTCTGGAACTGGAGTGTCTATAAAGGTTATCTATGCCTGACCCAGCACTGTATGTTGGTTGTGAAAGTGAGCAGATTAACTCAACTCTTTTGTACACAGATCATCAGATCTAGAGGAATTACACTTGTATAATTTGATCTGATGTGTTTGAGAAGACTTGAGAGTCTAGTGAACTACAAGGAGATCAAACCAGGCAATCCTAAAGTAAATCAGTCCTGCATATTCATTGGAAGGACTGATGCTGAAGCTGCAGTTCCAATAATTTGGCTACCTGATGTGAAGAACTGACCCATTGGAAAAGAGCCTAATGGGGGAAATATTGAAGGCAGGAGAAGGGGACAGCAGAGGATGAAATGGTTGGATGGCATCACCTACTCAATGGACTTGAGTTTGAGCAAGCTCCTGGAGTTGATGGTGGACAAAGAAGCCTAGCGTGCTGCAGTCTATCGGGTCACAAAGAGTAGAACACAACTGAGCGACTGAACACGTGAGATATTGCACAAGTAGACCCTGATCCATATGTGAAACTGACTTAGATGACAAGGTCCTGAACTACAACTTAATGTTACAATGCATAAATTATTTGAAAGCATTGGCAAGAAAAAGCATTTTGGACATACAAGTATGTAAACAATTTTGTGGCCATGTGGGTACCACGTGGTTTTAAAGGATGTCCACAACTCCTTTCTTTCAAGGGTGGATCTTTATACTCCCCTTCACATGTGGGCTGGACTTAGTGGCTCACTTCTAATGTTAGAATATTGTAGAAATGAAAATGAAGTGTCTGAGACTAGGTCATAAAAGACACTGCAGCCTCCTTGCTCATCCTCTTGGATCACTCTAGAAGCCAGTTTAGTAGTATCTTGACAACACTCATGTAACCTAGTAGAGAGGCCCATGTGAAAGAACTGAGGCTTTCTCCCAATAGCCAGCATGGAAACTGGTTTCAACAGCTATGTGAGGAAGCCATCTTGGAAGGAAATCCACCAGCCCATGTCAAGGCTTCAGATAATGACAATCTCATGAAACCCTGAGCCAGAACACTCAACTGAATTACTCCTGGATTCCTTTCAGCAGCAGTATGAGATAATATTGTTTTAAGCTGTTAGTTTGGGGTAATTTGTTATGTAGCAGTAGTTCATTAATGCACTGCCAACCTTGGGCCGTGTATTTATCCCGGGGTGCCTGCCCATTTAGTCCAATCTACGTCAGAATCTGCTAGTTCAGTTTAGAAAACATACCTCACCCTTGATCTGACCACCCTCAGTATCAGATCAAATTCCTTATCACTCACCTCAATATCTTATCAGCCTTGCCTAGCCTCAGCAATGATCTTCTCAGTTGAACCAGAATCCACCCTCACCCTTATGGCCCTCTTAATAAGTTTCCATTCACTGACACCCACTCTGTTGTTGTTGTTCATTGCAGTCTCCCAGTCTCTGTTTGCAATCCCATGGACCCACCCTGTTCCGTAGCTATAAATCCTAGTTGTGTCCCTACTGGAGTCAGACTTAAGCTCAATGTCTCTCCCGTATTATAAGACCCAGCTGTAGTACTCTTACTTTGAATAAAGTTTTTCTTACCACTTTTAGTAAGTGTTATGAATAATTTTTTAACATTTCCAAGTTCTGTTAGTACGGATTATTCTCAAAGGAACACTTTTATACCTTTACTTTTTATACTATATTCATTTGGGAAACAAATTTTTAGAATTAAAACATTTCATGTTTTTACCATACAAACAGAAAATAGCTTTTAAAATACATTTATATATTCTAAAAAAAATTTAGTAATCTGAAAAGGATGTGTATATAGACATGTCAGTGTATATACACATATACCCTCAGAGCTCCAAGGAAAACTTAATTCTCAGTAAACTATAAATTAAAACATTCAGCCTGCAAAGAGTGAAATCTTTGGAATTAACTTGCCAAAAAATCGTAGAGAATGAAATATTAGTTTAAAAAATGTATACATAAAAATATTTGGGATTTAGATAAAATTTGCTATTTAAATAAAGTTAGGTCAAGCCCTAAACCATCTATTTAAAAAAAAGAAAGAAAGACTCTGCATCATGTAATAACCTACATTGGAAAAGAACCTAAAAAAGAATAGATATGTATCTGTATAATTAAATCACTGTGATATACATCTGAAACACAACATTGTAAATCAAATATATTTCCATGAAAATTTGTAAAGAAAGCTTTTAAAATACAAGGTTATAAGGAAAAAATCTAAAGAAAGTAGAAGGTATATATGAATTGAAACAAAAATAGAAAACAACAAAAATAAATCTTGTTGGGATAATAAAACAAGAGCTGCTTCTTGGAAAAACAAAATCAGAAACACTGATACAACTGTGGCAATCTAATAAGGGGAAGAGGAGGTTAATTCCAATACTAGAAATGAGAAACGGAATGTGGTTCTGAAAGGATAATGTTCAAAGGATAATGTTCAAAGGATAATGTTCAAGTCTGAATGGAATTACTTTTGTTTCAGGAAAGATCCAGTAAAGCAAAAACCTGGGGAAAGAAAGGGAAAGAAAGAAAGAGGAAGAGAGTCAGGGGAAGAAAGGAAGAAAAGGAAAGGAAGGGAAAAGAAAGAAAAGGAAATGTCTCAACAGATGTTGTAAACTCTCCAATAAAACAATTCTCTTTAAAATCTAAAAACAGAAATAGAAATTCATTAAGCCGTAGCCTCATTGCACTTGATGGTACTAAGAAGAAAAAAACCCATTTACACATCACTGTTTAGAATTTCTGGCAAACACAATATGATTATTTAAAAAAATAGAAATAGAAATATGCCATGTTATTTGTAAAAATATGGACAGCAGAAATATTTTTGTAAAAAAACATTTTATTTCTATAAATAGTAATTTTACTTAGAATGTTTTGGCAACATTAATAAAACAATAAATTTTACCTGAAAGAACAAGCAAAGTAGACCATGAAAATTCCCAAAAGCAATTACAAAATAGTGATCTTGACAGATATTCAAACATTTGTAAACAAAAGAAAGTGTCATTGCCTGAAAAAAATACAGAGATATCAACAGAAAAACAGAGGAAGCTCCTGAAAGAACTCAACTCGCTATTAACCATATTTTATTTGCAGGCACAGAAACTGACTCAAGTTAATTCTAAGAAGCAAAGCCCTGATGTTATTATCTCTTCTCAGTTTCTGTGTGTGTATGTGTGTGTGTGTGTGTGTGTGTGTGTGTGTGTGTGTAAAGTAGGAAATTTAGGCTGGAGAGGTAAGAAGAGGGTAGAGACTTAAAGTGCCTTTAAGGAGGAGGAGGAAATGAAGAGGGTTGAGGATTTCATTGTGTGATTTGAACAGCACTGGTGAAGCTCAAACAAGGGAGGTAGCAAGCCATGCAGGCCTAGGGGAAGAGCATTTCCAGAAGAACAGCAGTTGCAAAGTTTTTGGTTGTGAAGAAATGTATTTGCTTAAGGAAAAGCAAGGCCAGTGTTGTCAAAAACAGGGCACCAGTGGGGAAAATAGTAGAGTAGAACGACAGAGAATGGAAGAGAGGAAGTAGTCAGGGACCATATCACTGGGACCTTTTTATTTGGCAATAAATACAACTTGTACTCCTTAGGAGCATACTTCAGAGCAAACAACAGTAACTGTATTCAAAATACTAAGCAACAATAAAAACATATAAAGAAAACATTTCATATTTTTACTATAGAAATAGAATAAAGGAGATAAGAATGCAATAGTCTGTACATTTATTTATACATAGAGTTTTCACCTGAGACCAGGACACAAACACACACACACACACACACACACACACTTTATACACCTAAAAGTGGTTTAAGCTGACATTTAGCAAAGTGCGTGGGCCCAAGCAAATTAACTGGAAAGGCTTAGTAATATATTCAAAGTGCAAATCAATCAATGAAGCATTGAATAAATAAATACAATCTACTTGTATTTGAATTTACACTCAGGAAATTACCTAAAATGGAGACAATAAACTTACTACAGCTTAGTCATCTGTAGTCCATCCACTTCATGTCTGAGACGGATGCTAACACCTTGGTGATTACCACTTTCCAGCATTTTGTGAAAGCTTAGAGCATTTAAATAAATTGCGGAGGGGGAAAACAAAAGAGTGGGGAGAGACAAAGAGGAGGAGAAAGGAAGAGGAAACGGAGAGATTTCTCCTGGCATAGGTATACAGCCAGGATCCCAGGTTCCTTGAATGGTGCACAGAGATTGCTAGGTACCTGTGCCAAAAGTGGAGAAGGTATGGTATTCAACTCGAGGAGGAGACTCAACTCCAGGAACCCACAGAGGAAGACAAGTGTGCTGTTGTTCAGGAACCAGTACTTAGAGGGTACACCACAGGTCTGTGAAAGGGCTCTTGGAGACCCCCAGAAAAAAGGTTTCCACAAGTATAATCACAGACTAGATAGTTGGATAGAGTAGAGGAAGGATAATAACTCTATCACCTGATAATTACTGAAATAAACGAGAAAATTCCTGCACATCAGACTGTGTCAAGAAAGACTGAAAATCAGTATTAGTTTGATAAAATGGGAAATTACACACACAAAGAATTAGCTGTTAACTGCAATACATTCGTGTTCAAGGCAAGATAAGATACAAAACTGAAATCTTCACATGTTCAACTAGGGTAAGATACATGTAACTGGGAAAGGTAAGGAAAGGTTCTATAGAGGGTTTAATCACCCTGGACCCTTTGTATCCACTACATTTACTATTCTCAGACAACTCCATTGTAGCCTAAGGATAAGAGAACTAAATTTAGCCCAATTCATAAACTGAACAGATTCCCTGTGTTTGATCCTTTTCAGTTAAAACTATGGGTCCAGTGCAAATCAAACTGGATGTCAAGGCTTTTTTACTTGGGAATCTTAACTGGCTTTATTACAGTGACTGAGACAGATATGGCTACTTCACTGTGACTAAAGGCTAGCCAAATGGGAAAGGGGATGGAATGAATCCAATTCCCCTTTTGATCACTCAACAGGAGGTCCACAGGCACCAGGTCCCATTCTCTTAACTATCTCTGCTTCTCCAACTGCAGTCAATGATAACACAGGGCCTGCTTGATGCTTGCAGGGGCCTCTCACCAAACACAGGCATTTAAATGGTTGGCTTCCTTGAGATGTCCCTGGGCTAGGTAAAGACACTCTGAGACAGTGTTCCTTCTGCCTTGGCTCCATGGCTGGAGTGAATGCATACCTCTTCCTCCAAAGGGACAAGGAGCCACAGCTCTGCATTGACTAAATCCCATGTCTGGTCCAAACTCACATCATAGCTTCTCCATCAACTTCTCCACACCAGGCTTTTGGAGCCAGGGCCCTAGATCAGCAAAACAGAGACACTTCAGAGAGTTCAGCACCACAAGGGACCATACCATAACAAAGCCATTCTAATCTGGCTATACGAACTCTTCCATATTTTCCCAAGGCAGCTTGAAGCTGCTTCCAGTGCAGCGTGTATGGTGTTGGTGAGATGCCGAGTGGTGACTGTGGAAATTCACAGAAGATCCCAAAGTCAGCACAGAGGTGCACTGGGAGCCTGGAGTGGACACCCTTTCAATGATATGCCTTCCCAGGGTAAGGGGAAGGAGTGAAGTGCCCAAGCAATCTCAAACTCAGTGAGTAACAGGAGCCAGGGGATGGCAGGACCCATGGAACAATGATTCTGAAAAAAGATACTTAATTCACCCTCCCTCTAATTGTATCACCTGGACTTTGGCACTGCAACCACAGCTAATTTGAGGTACACTTGCTTCACTCATGGACACACCGAATCCCCAAATCCACAGTCTCAGGAGGTCACCTGCACATGTCCGACCCAAATTCAGGCTCCACAGCCAGCTTGCATGAGTCTGAGCATCCCCATGGGAAAGGACAGTGTCCTAGATACTACACGACTCTCCCTTCAGGGCCCACCTCCACACCTCCTCTCCACATATGTTTCCGTCGGTTACGCTCATGGAAGAACCTTCCTCCCCAGGGTACTATTTCAGGGGATCATTCCACACATCTTTGCTGATGATCTGCTGGCACAAAGAGTAAGGTGAACCAGCAACCAAGAATTCCATAATCAATCATTAACTGTGCAGGTCTCAAACCACCACTCCTCAACAATCCTGTTCGATTCTGGGCAGTTTTGGCCTGACAATCAGCTGAGAAAGTTAAGGCTCCTAGTGTCCAGCCTGTGGCAGGGTTCTCCCCGTTTGAAGCCCCAGAATCAGTCGACAGGAGTTGAATGACCTGCCCTATACCCTGCAGAAGACAGGGGAGATGGGTGCGGATCCCACAGGTGGATCATCCACACCCTTGCACACCCACACTCTTCACCCCGGGAGCCATGTTTTACAAACAATGTCAAGGTAACCATACATAGTGATCACCGTGCTCAAGAAGTAGGGGTGGTCCTGAAAGGAGAAGATCACCTTGCAGTGGGACCATGGATGGCTCTGCAACTGCACCTGCCAGGGTAGGGAGGAGGGAAAAGTTTCCTGCTCCTCCTCCTCCTCCTCCTGAGCAGTGGACTCCAAGGAGCAGCAGAAAGGATACAGCTATGGCCCAGAAGCAAGGGATGCCCTGCAAAATGGCGCTCCTCCGAGCCAAGTCAGGCTTCCTCCTCTGATGGTTCTTGCTCATGCACCGAAAGTAGGCCCCACAGTTTTTCTCATGCTCAGACCTCAGTTCCACCTTCAGGGTGGCCAGTGCCTGCAATGCATCTTGCCCCGGAAGCTCAGTCGATCTCCCAGGCCTTTCCTGGCCCTGTTCCTCCACCATCTTCTCTTCAGCTCCTGGGAGGACCCCTATTGCTGCTCTTCATCTGCCAGAATTTCCACCTCCTCCGTGATGTATTCTGCAGGCAGCTGGACCCCCTGCCCAATACCCGCTGCATCTCCATCCACCAGGGGCTCAGTGTCTTCCACCGCCTCCAACCTGAAGAGGGTGGCCTCTTTTCCTGGCATTACAACTGGTAGCTCCAAGGTCCCAGCCACGAAAAGCATCAGGAAGGCAGGCCATGGGCCCCAGCACCCTGAACACCAGGGCTTACAACTAAGATGGCCTGGGGCCCCAGGACTCTCCTGCATTCCTCTGAATGCCTCTGACGCTCCTCTTGGCCCTGGTCGCGAACCCAGGCTGGGGCAGATACAAAGGGATGGGTCATAATAGCACAACAAGTGGTGCACAAATGCGGATCAGGCTGCAGTAATCCTGTGGGACCCACTAGCTCTTTGGGCGCACGGAGTGAGGGGGATGGTAGGGAGGTGGGGCTGGTGTGTGTAGGGTGGACTGAGGCTGAAGAATGGGTTGGCAGACAGCACAGGACATAGTGAAAGGGCCCTGGGGAGATCAGCCAAATAGGCGGGGCACAAGGCTATGAGCCATTCTCTGGCTGCTGGCCCAAATTAGTGCAAAGGCTGAGAGTGTGGTGGGCGGCACCCTTATGGACATGTTCCTAGACCAGACGGCATCTTCGACGGTCCCTGGGCTCCAGCCCACCGATGTGAAATATTCTGCTCCAGGGGGGTAGTGGGTTTTGCATCTGCCACTAGCCCAGGCGCAGTCATTGATCAGGCTCTGGAAATTCCAACCACAGGTTCCTGCTCCACAGTCCAAACAACACACTCCCGTGTCCCTCGGGCCCGTTAATAACTGGGAACTCTCCCTGAGTATCCAAAGGTTAAGCAGGGGCGCCACGTGCCTGGATACTTTTCTCCATGGGATAGAGAACCTGTTGCTGTCCGGATGCTAGAGAAGTAGGGAAAAACCCCACTGTTTGCTACAGTTGATTTTCACTGTTCAGGGACACCAGAGTCTTAGGGTACAGAGCTCAATCTGTGTCTCTTTATCTCTGCTTCTGGTACAGCACTGTTTTGGGCAATCTTTCTATGTGTGTACCAAGGGCTGGTGTCTGTGTGTCTCCGTCTCTCCATGTTGTGCTGTTGCTGTCTGGCACTCTCTGGACACCAGCGCTCATATGAGAAGCTAATCCATGGCGTGAAGGCAAGCTCTTCTCCTTCTTAGTGAGTTGCACCAATGGGAGATCCAATTTTTTTAGTCCACGCGTTCAGATAGTTCTTTCTCAAACTTGAAAGCCAACAGTCGGTGGTCAATGCTGAACTGCAGAAGGGGCTTGGACCTTCCTTCCTTTGCTGGACAGATGTGAATGCTGCACAGGCCTGAGGTGGCTTGGCCACTCTTGGCACAGATTGAGAAATGGGGCATGCTCTCCTGGCATAAGGGAACTCCATGAACATCACTTGAAAACCTGCCAGGCAGACGGTAAGGACAGCTCCCCTTTAAGTTCCACGACCCACCGGTGCCAGAGACATGCATGGCTACCCATTTACACTATCGAGGCCCTTTCAACTTGTGCCGGTGTCCAGCCCCAGCACCATTCAGGGATACCCTCAGGAAAAATGGTGTCAGCAAGAGAGAAAAGTAAAGGAGAGAAAAAGAGGCTGATATTCCCTGGTTTACACAGAAAGCCAATAAACCCCTTACACAGGACTTGCTGTGTTCACAGAGGCCACAGGCGCCCTCTAAATGGAGCGAAGATGCAGAGCGCCTTCTCTATTGGGTTTTAGATGCCCAGGCAAAAAAGTGAACTCAGAGAGCCTCTGTGCTCACGGGAATCTGCCTGAGAAAAAGAGAGAAAGAGAAAGAAAGAATGTCTCGGGGAGACTCAGCTTAGGTGAAATGGGTCTGCAGCTTTATTTTCAAAAGGGGCTTTTATACCCCGAGTTACACATTTCCAGGAGTGAAAGATACAAAGTCATGCAGAATCAGCTCAACATTCCATCAGTTTTACCTTTAACGAAACCAGGACATTTTCTGCATAACTTTCCCCAAAAAAGGGTCTTATGTTATGTACATTATCTTCTGGCCCTGTGGCCTGTTAACATTTTGTGACTCTTTCTTAATAAAGTTTGGTCAACCAGAAAACCTGATTTCCCTTTATCTTTCCAGTTTGCAGTCCCCCTCAGGAAACAGAGTTACATTCTCATGAAGCAAAGGTGCAGTGGGTTACAACAAAGAAAGTACTTATTAACTCAAGGGTTTTATGTTGCTAATACCAAGGCTACTGCTTGTTTTTCTTGCATACCAACTATACTAGCTAATGCACTTCCGGCTGCACACTGGGTAAAGGACAAGGAAACTTGGCAACAAACATTGGCTCAACAATGCAGTATTATTCTAATAAAGCTTTTTTTTTTTTTTTTTAATAACTCGAAGGTTAGGCTTGGGGTGTTGTGAACAATCATGTACGTTAGTTACAAGAGTGTGGATAAAACTGCCAAGCAAGCTTAAATAGTAACAGAGGGGTTAGAATTAAAATGTTCCTTTCAAGACCAGGAGAACTATTAACTAGAGCCTTAAATTGATTTTCTTCAGAGAAAGGTGGTCGGGGAGAGCCCCCTGTTAATGTCAAAAGAATTGGTGAAAGGCATGATATAATAAACAGTAGACAGACAGATTTTGGTTTCGGGACAGATGGTTTAGCAGGTCCAGGCAATCCCTCGAGTCCTGATCTGCCTTTGCCTGTCAGATCTTCTCCTCATGACCTTTGTCATGGGTGGGATCTCCGTTGTGGCTCCTGACATCTCTCCTTTTTGTATTTTTTAAAACAGCCAGATGTAACTCAGTCGCGAGCTTCTGAGTACTCTGACAAAGAGTTCTGACAATACAAGGAAGAATAATTATGAGAAGCAGAATTAGAGTGGCCACAGTGGCATAGCTAAAAATCGTAGACAGAATGTTGTTTTCCTGAAATAAGGTTTGAAAATGTATGAAAAATGGTCATTTGCTGCTCCTGTGGCAGTAAAATCCAATCGGGAATGTCCCATGGTCTTTATCTTAGTGTGAAGTTTTCCTAAATCTACACTAATGCTGGAGCTATTCCATACCCCCGAAATATGATTTCTAATTTTCTCCCAGTTATAATCTGTCTCGTTTACTTTCAGGGGTGTTACAAAAATCCACAGGTAGTTGGCATGATAGGACAATGACAATTTTTCTTTAATGCCTGTAATTCAGTCCCAATATGCATTACAACTTCAGGGCATCTACCTCCATTTCTAGTTTCCTATCTATAACTTCCTGACAAAGCTAAAGAGCCATTTTTAGACATGAATGTGAATGTGAACGTGAAGTCGCTCAGTCGTGTCCGACTCTTTGTGATGCCATGGACTGTAGCCTACCAGGCTCCTCTGTCCATGGGATTTTTCCAGGCAATTTTAGACATAATATTAAAATATTGAGCAGTATGCACTTTTTGAGTCAATGATATTGACGCCACAGTGACAGAGGTAATTGCAGTTATTAAAGCTGATATTCTCAAGAAAAGCAAGTTCACAAACCTTCACGATCACATCAAATCTTGTAATCATTGCAACACAGCAAGACTGCAGTTATCATACCAATAAGTGATTACAGTCACCGGCACTATAAGATAGGGTGGACTTTGCAACACTGCAGAGGAGCAAACATTATATTGAGGGTTCAAACAAGATGAGAGCATACATTGTTCACAAGATACTATGTTAGGTCCACCTGAATAATTTATTTGTATATTAAGTCCTTTGGAGTCATTAGTGAAGAGAAAAACATAGGGAGAGGCTAGGCAAGCTAAAATAAAATAAGTAGACTCATTTTTTGGTCGGGA
The DNA here is from genome assembly GCF_002263795.3 of Bos taurus. NCBI lineage: Eukaryota > Metazoa > Chordata > Mammalia > Artiodactyla > Bovidae > Bos > Bos taurus. The sequence goes on from NC_082638.1 coordinate 30,310,175, forward strand.
TAGGGTTACATCAATTTGCCAGAGAGCATTAGGCTTAAGGCCTCGGAGATTTACTCCTAACGGTGGATATGGATTAAATAGTGGGCAATTTGAACATAACTTAACTCTTTGTCTAGCTGTTTCTTTTAGGGATATGAAATTCATACCTTAAACCAGCTGCATTTTGATGGTGAATTTTGTGAGAATTTTTGGCTTTGTCCATCTTTTTCTGTAAGTTTAAAGCAATTAATTTAGTCAATGCATCTGCCAAAGCATTTCCTTCATGTAAAGGGCCAGACAAGCCAGAATGGGCTCTAATATGTCCCACAAAATATTTGTTATCTCTGTGTTTAATCTTTTTCTGTAAATCAGATAACAAGGAGAATATAGTAGTTTTTTTTTTTTTTTTTTTTTTTGAATATTAACAGTCCCTATATGAGGAAACAACCCTACAATATATTGGGAGTCAGTCAAAAAATTGAAGGTGTGGTCTCTTAAATGTTGAAGAGCCCAAATAACTGTTCATAACTCAGCTCTCTGGACAGATGTCTCTTCAGTTACCTGAACATGGGATATTTTATCAATAATTGTGTCTGCTTTAACGTTAGAGGAATCATCTGTGAAAACTAAAATTGTCCCTTCTAAAGGTTAAAGTCCAGCAATGGTAGAGACGTCTGCTCCAGTATCTAACAACCCTATTTCATTTCCTTGAATTAAAAGGTCTTTTGAAGGCCTAGAAGCTATAATTTCCTGAACCCAAAAAGCTAGATCACTAGATCCAAATACTCTGTGGCCTCTAGCTTGAGAAGTCAAGTTTTTTACCTTTCTGATAATAACTTAAAAGCAAAAGCTGTGTTATTCTTTGACCTTTATTAATTTGCACAGTTTTGGTAAGTGGCAAGATCAAAACTTTAATTTCCCCAATTTAATCAGAACCTACTACAACAGGCACCAGTGAAATTCCTTGAAAAGACAGCGAGCTACGCCCAAGCACAAATCGTACAATACCCTCAGGTAGGGGGCCAGCCACTCCCGTTGCAATTGGAGTAACCAGCATGTCCGGGGTTAATATTGTTGTTAAAACCCCTTACCATTCCGCTTCTCTCCTAGCCTGGGTGAGGCCCCCCTGAGGGGTTTTCTCCAAGGAGTATGCTCTGCATATTGTGTATGCGTATGCTTTAATAGTTCTGTTGTGCAAAACACTTTTTATCTTCTTCAGCTTTAGACAAGACCTTTGCAGGCTTTGGGAGGCGCAAACGGAAGGTGGCGGCGATCACCTTAAATCAGAAAGTGGTAGATAAGTCTTTAAAGGTTTGTGCAGAGGGGGAGGGGGCTCACCAGGGCGCCTGACCGTAGGGTCCTGTAAGCCCCCTCCTGTTCATCAATGGCAGAAAATATGATCTGCGCAAAAGTGGAGACCCACCACCGACCGCTATAGCCTCCCATATGGGCTGTCTAACAGCCTCATGACAAGGGTCCAGGACATTTCTAATCATGTTTCACAGAGCAAACGCATCTAAAGGAATATTTTCTGGCCTATGCAAAGTATAAAACAAACATAGAAATTTAGACAGTCTTCCTGTGGTTTTTTTAATGCCTCTATTGGCCAACATGTGAAGTAATACTTCAATAAACATTTGTCTATTCTTAGATGCAGAGAAACCTATTTTTCTAGATAATATTCTTATTCATTCTGTACCCTCTTCACCCTGCTGGCAGTTAGGCAGGTACAATCCTAACCGCCCGACATTATGGTCTCAAATTATTTACTCTTCAGATTTATGAGCATGATCTAAAGCATCCTTAATCATATTAAAAAGAGAAAGGGTGTCAGTGGTTACCTTTTCTGGGCAATGCAAAGTGTAATAAATTTTTACCTGTTTCCCTACATTTTCCCAGGTATCTAGGTTATCAGTGCCCTCTTCTGGAAATCAAAGACATTGCTCTTGTACAAATGTAAAAAAGGATTGAATACTAGCCTTCTTAACTTTAATTCCTCTTTTATTTAACAATTGCAAGATTACTTCTATAAAGGGTTGTTGTTCTTTTGATTTGTTGTTACCCGTGTCAGTGATTTCTGTCTTCAAGGAAAGATTCAACACTACCCACTCTTCCTCACCCTACCTATCTTATGCAAAGTGGTTTGCAGCACCCTAAGTGGAGTCCTAGCCGCCCCAAAACTGGACAATGGGGAGACTTAACTTCAGGTTCCTGATCTGGGCGCCACTTGCTGGGGTCCAGCCCCAGCAGGATTCAGGGATACCCTCAGCAAGAGAGAAAGTAAAGGAGAGAAAAAGAGGCTGATACTCCTTGGTTTACACAGAAAGGCAATAAAGCCCCTGACACAGCACTTGCTGTGTTCATGGAGGTCACAGGCACCCTCTCGATGGAGCAAAGTTGCAGAGCACCTTCTCGATTGGGTGTTAGAAGCCCGGGCAAAAAGAGAGAACGTAAAGGAGAGAAAAAGAGGCTGATATTCCTTGGTTTACACAGAAAGGCAATAAAGCCCTTGGCACAGCACTTGCTGTGTTCATGGAGGTCACAGGCACCCTCTCGATGGAGCGAAGTTGCAGAGCACCTTCTCGATTGGGTGTTAGAAGCCTGGGCAAAAAAGTGAACTCAGAGAGCCTCTGTGCTCTAGGGAATCTGGCTGAGAAAAAGAGAGAGAGAGAAAGAGAGAGAGAGAGAAGAGAGACAGAATGACACAGGGGAGACCCAGCTTAGGTGAAACGGGTCTTGCAGCTTTATTTTCAAAAGGGGCTTTTATACTCTGAGTTACATATTTCCAGAAGTGAAAGATACAAAGTCATGCAGAATCAGCTCAACATTCCATCAGTTTTACCTTTATCGAAACCAGGACATTTTTTGCAAAGCTTTCACAAACAAGGGTCTTATGTTATGTACATTATCTTCTGGCCCCATGGCCTGTTAACATTTTGTGACTCTTTCTTGATAAATGTTGGTCAACCTGAAAACCTACTTTCCCTTTATCTTTCCAGTCTGTAGTCCCCCTCAGGAAACAGAGTTACATTCTTATGAAGCAAAGGTGCAGTGGGTTACAACAAAGAAAGTACTTATTAACTCAAGGGTCTTATGTTGCTAATACCAAGGCTACTGCTTGTTTTTCTTGCATACCAACTATATTAGCTAATATCCTCCCAGGCGCAAATTGGGTAAAAGACAAGGAAATTCGGGAGGAAACATTGGCTCAACAATGCAGTATTATTCTAATAAAGTTTTTTTTTTTTTTTTTACTCAAATATTATGCTTGGGGTGTTGTGAACAATCATGTGCATTAGTTACAAGAGTGTAGATAAACCTGCCAAGGAAGCCAAAATAGTAACAGAGGGGTTAGAATTAAAATGTTCCTTTCAAGCCCAGGAGACTTATTAACTAGAGCCTTACGTTGATTTTCTTCAGAGAAAGGTGGTCGGGGAGAGCCCCCTGTTAATGTCAAAATAATTGGTGAAAGGCATAATATAGTAAACAGTAGAGACAGATTTTGGTTTCGGGCAGATGCTTGAGCAGGTCCAGGTAATCCCTCGAGTCCTGATCCACCTTTGCCTGTCAGGTCTTCTCTGCATGACCTTTGCATGCATGGGATCTCCTGAGGTGGTTCACAGCAAATGTGGTTCTGTTCTCCATGTGAGAACACACCCAAGCCTGCCTAGTTGCCCAAGCCTGTGGGGCCAGGAGCAGTAAGAGGATCAAGCTAAGCCATCCATCCTGTAGTCCTGATACCAATATATGTGTTCTGCAAAGAGTTCAATTAGTGATGTTTCAAACTGGAAGACTCTGCAGGTAGCAGGTCCTTATGCTGCACTTCTGGTCCATCACTGAAAGCACACAAAAAAGGCAAACCTTACTCATGCTCATGGCAATGTCAGGGAAAGTATGCCTGGCACTTCAGAAGGACAGAACGGCCCTTGTAGCCGGGTGGTCAAGGGGTTGTGTGGTCACCCACTTTGGCTTCTTTGTCTGAGGTTGCTGATTGTTCTGTGTCTTGGAATCTTTGAACTCTCACTGGTCGCCCACAGGCACTTTCCTCCTGCCTCTCCTTTCTGCCAGGCATCCTTGGTGCACCATTCTGATTCCACTTAGAACTTGCTTGCTCGGTGGGATAACAGAGATTGGTACCCAGACTTCAGTGCTTTTGCTGGCTGGAGTCTAGGTGGAGTCTTTCCCTATGACGTTCATGCTTTGCTATTCAACTCCCATTACCTGGTTAGGTCACTTCCGACAGCTCATACTCATAAACGTACTGGCAGGTAGTTCTTTGTGTGCATGTGCATGTACACAGTAACATCCCTGAGAGGAAATTTGCACATATGCAGAAGTACACGCTTTCTTCTCCAGGAACATGAACTTTGGTAAGCACCCAACTTTCTTTGTCCTGGTTATTTTCTTTCACTTGCTCATCTCAGGTTGCACTTCTGACTCTGTAACTTAGCACCAACTGTGTTAGAACCACCCAGACATCACTGATTGACTAAATGCCAAGACTCCCTTTCAGTTGCTCTCATTAGGCCCAGGTAGGTCTTCATACAATCAGGTATATCTGCTTTCCTAACAGCCAAAGTGCCAAAGAAGCCTGTCCCTGGTTGGGCCCAAAGACATCCAAGACAGTCACCTGGAAGGCAGGGTCCCACTGAGTGTCACCTGGTGCAAATCCCCTATGACAAAATCAGAGAATCTGCTCCAGAGAGAGAGCCACAATCCTCTCTCAGATGCAGATGCACACCTTTACCCCTCTAGACCCCAGAGCCAGGGGCATGACCCTAGAGGAAAGAAGGAATTCACGTCAGGACTTTCAGCACACACCATGGGGTATCTTTGGCAGGACCGCTATTGCCTAGACCCTGGACCCTGAAAACCAGCAGGCTTCAAATTACCCCCAGGGGCTTCCCCATCTCCCCTCCCCTGAGTTCCCTTGGGACATGCAATAAGCCCACCACCCTTGCTTCCTCCCTGTTCCCTCCCTCACAGGCACAACCCAGCGGAGGGCCACACACGTACACTAGGCCCTGCACTTTCTTTGCCTACCTGCACTGCCAGGGAGGCTGGAAGTGCCTGGAGGCATGCCACGCTCACATCCTGTCTCTCCTAGGAGGCCTGTCATTTTGCACAGACAGCCTGCCTTACCTTATCTTCCATTTTGTGTCACATTGTGTCAGTGTGTGCCACTCTCATGGACATAGCATGCTGGCTTTTGGGCTGATCCTGGGCAGTACAGCCCAGGACCTTTCCAGTTCTCCTTACGTGTGTGGAACAAGTCTCCAGTGCAGCAGACAATCTGTGGCTCTTTCTCCTTCAGGTCTCTGCCCTTTTCTGCAGGACCTTAGCCTCCTCACCATCCCAGTCCTGCCATAGCCACATCCACCATTTCCAAAGGCCGGCCCATGTGACCACAGGCTGAGGGCTCCAAAGCCAGTGGTCTCAAAGCCCTACCCCACCTGATTTGTCCTGGGTGAATCCTCAGGCCATGCATCCCCTCTTCCCGGTCCAAACACACACAACAACACAGTAGAAATGGTGAGCTTGTCTTATATTTGGTCTAATTGCAGATTTCTGGAGCCACGGTCTGGAGTTATCACTGGCCATCCTTTCCCCGTTCCCATCCTGTACAGGGTACTGCAGAGATACGGCGACCGACCACCCTTAGACTGGGGACGCCTCGTGCCTCCTCTTTTGGTTGCTTGGCACCTCCTCTCCTGTCTCCTTCATCTCTGTGTCTGCCCTGGGCCAGACACACACACACACACACACACACACACACACACACACACACACACATAAACACAGCCGACACAAGCACACACATGTATACACACAAATGCTCGGCACAGGAACACAAATGCAAACAGGAAACTCATGTGTTTCAGAAGCCCGTGTTCCCTGATTGTGTTTGTGTCTCCGTGCCAAGCATGTGTGTGTATACACGCATGTGCCTATGTCGGCTGTGTTTGTGAGTGTGTGTGTTTGTGTGTGTAGCCCAGGGAAGACACAGAGATGAAGGTGACAGGAGAGGAGGAGCCTAGTTACCATAAGTGGAGGCATGAGGTGTCCCCAGTCTAAGGGTGGGTGGTCTCTGCAATATCAGGGATGTAGTCGGTGGGCACCATGCCCTGCCCTTGTGGCTCCCTGTTCATGTCCTCCACGAGCTCTTTCCTGTTCACCTCCTCCACGAGCTCTTTCATATTTTCCCAAGGTAGCCTGAAGCCGCTTCCAGCGCAGCATGTGTGGTGCTTGTGAGCCACCAAGCGGTGCATGTGGAAATTCACAGAAGAACCCAAAGTCAGCACACAGGTGCACTGGGATCCCAGACAGGATGCCGTTTCAATGATAGACCTTCCCAGGTTCAGGGACAGGAATGAAGGGCCCAAGCAATGTCAAACTCAGTGAGCAACAGGAGGCCAGAAGATGGGAGGACCCACAACAGGATGATTCTGAAAAAGAAACTTACTTCACCCTGCCTATAGTAGTATCACCTAGGAGTCTTATGCTACAACCACAACTGATTTGAGGGAGACTTGTTTCACTCACAGACACACTGAATGCTCAGGCCCTAGCCTCAGCAGGCGACCTGCTATATGCATGGCCCAAATTCATGCTCCTCAGCCAGCTTGCATGAGCCTGAGCATCCCCATTTGGGAAAGGACAGTGTCACGACTCCAACATGGCTGTCCCTTCACGGCCCACCTCCAGACCCTTTACCACATGTGTCTCTGTCAGTTACCACTCACGGCAGAATCTTCCCTGCTGGGGTAGTACTTCAGGGGATCACCCTACTCGTCTTAGCTGATTATCTGGTGGCAACACAAGGAATGTCACCTCTGGGCTGACCAGGACCTGAACCTTCCCATGAGCAGCCAAGAACTCCAACATCAAGCATCAACTGTATGCAGGACCAAAACTAGTCCACCTCAACAACCCTGTTTGATTCTGGGCAGTTGTGGCCTGACAACCAGTTGAGAAAATTAAGGTTCCTGGTGACCAGCCTGCAGCTGGGTCCTCCCTGTTCAAAGTCCCAGAACCAATGGACTGGTGTGGAATGATGTGCCCTTTACCCTGAAGAAAGACAGGGGAGACAGGTGCGGATCCCTCAGGTGAATCATGCACACCCTTGCACACCCACACTCATCACCCCAGGAGCCACGTTTTATCAGTGATGTCAAGGTAATACTCCTTAATGATCACTGTGTTCAAAAAGTAGGGGTTATACCTAAAGGAAAAGATCAACTTGCTGTGGGACCAGGGATGGCTCGCACCTGTACCTGCTAGGATAGGGAGAAGAGAAAGGTGCAAGCTTCTAGGGACCTCAGCTTGCCTCCCATTAACAGCTTCCACGAAGCCTCTCCAAACTCTCACAGTGTAGGAACATGGATAACATGATCCTCCCACTCCCCACCAAGTCCCATACCCACCCATCTTCAGTCTCCCTCACTGACCTGCAAATTGATCAGGTAGCTGAGAAAGTCTTTATCTTGGTCGCTGATGATGACAGAAACTTGAAGGTGGTTCATAATCTGCTTTAGGTTAAGGAGCCATATTAGCCACATACTAGGCCAAGAAGAGCCAGGAACATCAGCCCTAGTCTGGGGTGGAAGGACACTGGAACAGTCATCGTCAAGGATTCTGGGCACTTCTGCTTGCCCAGCCACCACGGTTGTCCTCAGGCCCTGCCATACCATCAGGCACGCTCATGGCTCTGGGTTCCTTGTGGTGTTCTGTATCTGAGGTGGTCTGCATTCCCCAAGAAGGGGCTGTTTCTGATCCCTACTCTTCTCCAGACTTGTGTATGCTGAGTAGTGGCATGTCATTGCTTACGTGGTCAAACAACTTGCAGTCGTTGTAACAAATCATGTCCGAAAGCAAAGGAGTTGGTGTGTGTTTGTGTATGTTTATGTGTGTGTGTGTGTGACTCCCATGTCAGTTATTTTTGGGATCATCCACATTTATAATAACTGTCTGCTGAGGCTGCTCTAGGGTACTGACTCTGGTCATTCCTGACTTAGAGGCTTCGGAGCTGCTCCTCCTCAGATGCAGGCCTGAAGTAGACACACAAAGTCATGACTGCAACACTCACAGGTGAGGCCCTGCCTGAACTCTACTCAGCTGTACCTGTGGAGCCTGCCAATTGCCCAGTACCACACTTCCTTCAGGGTCCACCAGCACGCATCCTGCGCCCTCGCCCCCACCCATCCTCCTGCTCCTGCCCCTGCACCTCCTCCTCCTCCTGAGCAGCAGACCCCAAGGAGCAGCAGAAAGGATACCACTTTGACCCAGAAGCCAGGGATGCCCTGGATAATGGCACTCCTCTGAGCCAAGTCACACTTCCTCCTCTGATGGCTCTTGCACATGAACTAAACTTAGGCCCTGCAGTTTTTCTCATGGTCAGAGCTCAGCTCCACTTGCAGGGTGGCCAGAGCCCAAAGCGCATCTAGCGCCAGAAGTTCATTCAGGCCTCCCGGCCGTTGCTGGCCTTGTTCCTCTAATATCTTCTCATCCAAGTCTTGGGAGGACCCCTGTTGCTGCTTCTCATCAGCCAAAACCTCCACCTCCTCCATGATGTCTTCCACAAGCAGCTGGAACATCCGCCTGATCTGCGCCATGTCTCTGTCCACCAGGGCAGAGGTCCTGTCCAGCAGGTCCCCTGCTGCCTCCACACTGAAGAGAGTGGCATCTTCGCCTGGTGTGACAACTGGTGGCTGCAAGGTCGCAGCCATGCACAGCATCACAAGGGCAGGCTTCAGGGCCCCATCCCCATGAGCACCCGGGCTCACAATTAAGAAGGTCTGGGGTCCCAGGACACTCCGACATTCCTCTGACCACCTCTCGTGCTCTTCTTGGCCCTGACCATGAACCCAGGCTGGGTCAGATATGAAAGGATGGGACATAAGAGCACCAAAGCAAGTGGTGTGCAATGGCGGCCCAGGCTGCAAAAAACCTGTGGGGCCAACTTGCTTTTTCGGGGTGGGGAGTGAGAGGCATGGTCGGGAGGCAGTGGTTGGTGTGTCTGTGGTGGACTGAGGCTGAAGAAAGGGGTGGTGGTCAGCCCAGGACGGGGTGAACAGGCTCTGGTACATCAGCCAAACAGGCACTGCCCTAGGCTGTGAGCCACGCACATGCTGCTGGCCCAAATCTAGACCAATGGCTGAGAGGGTACTGGACGGCACCCTTATGGACATGCCCCTAGACCGGAGGACATCTTCCACGGTTCCTGGGCTCCAGCTCCACCACGTGGCCAGATTCTGCTTTAGGGAGATAGCAGATTTTGCATCTGCCGCTACCCCAGGTGCTGTCATTGACCTGCATTTGGAAATTTCAACCACGGATTCCTGCTCCGCAATCTGAACAACACACTCCTGTGTCCCACAGGACCTTCAATAACCGAGAGCTCTCCCTGAGTATCCAAATCGTACACAGGGGCTCCAAGTGGTGGATACTTTTCTCCATGGGACAGAGTACCTGTTGCTGTCCAGATGCTAGCGGAGTGGGGAAAAACCCGATGGTTTGCAACAGTTGATCCCCATTGTTCAGGGACACCAGAGCCTTAGGGTACAGAGCTCACTCTGTGTTTCTTTATCTCTGCTTCTGGCATAGCACTGTTTTGGGCAATCCTTCTATGTATGTACCAGGGCTGGTGTATATGAGTCTCTGTCTCTTTAAGTGGTGCTGTTCCCCTTTGCCACTGTCTGGACACCAGCACTCATACAAGAAGCTTATCCTTGCCGTGAAGGCAAGCCCTTCTCCTCCTGAGTGATTTGCACTAACCTGAGATCCGACTTTTTTTTTTTTTTAATGTATTTAAGAAAACAAGAGCTGCTTCTTGGAAAAACAAAATCAGGAACACTGATACAACTGTGGCAATCTAATAAGGGGAAGAGGAGGTTAATTCCAGTACTAGAAATGAGAAATGGAATGTGGTTCTGAAACGATAATGTTCAAATCTGAGTGGAATTACTTTTGTTTCAGGAAAGATCCAGTCAAGCAAAACCCTGGGGAATGAAAAGGAAGGAAAGAAAGAGGAAGAGAGTCAGGGGAAGAAAGGAAGAAAAGGAAAGGAAGGGAGAAAGATAGAAAAGGAAATGTCTCAACAGATATTGTAAACTTCCCAATAAAACAATTCTCTTTAAAATCTAAAAACAGAAATAGAAATTCATTAAGCCATATCCTCATTGCCCTTGATGGTACTAAGAACAAGAAAACCCATTTACACATCAGTGTTTAGAATTTGTGGCAAACACAATAAGATTATGAAAAAAAATAGAAATATGCCATGTTATTTGTAAAAATATGGACAGCAGAAATATTTTTGTAAAAAACATTTTATTTCTATAAATAGTAATTTTACTTAGAATGTTTTGGCAACATTAATAAAACAATAAATTTTACCTGAAAGAACAAGCAAAGTAGACAAGGAATTCACAAAGGGCAATAACAAAATAGTGATCTTGACAGATATTCAATACATTTGTAAACAAAACAAAGTGTCATTGCCTGAAAAAAATACAGAGGTATCAACAGAAAAACAGAGGAAGCTCCTGAAAGAACTCAACTCACTATTAACTATATTTTATTTGCAGGCACAGAAACTGACTCAAGCTAATTATAAGAAGCAAAGCCCTGATGTTATTATCTCTTCTCAGTTTGTGTGTGTGTGTGTGTGTGTGTGTGTGTGTGTGTGTGTGTGTGTAAAGTAGGAAATTTAGGCTGGAGAGGTAAGCAGAGAGTAGAGACTTAAAGTGCCTTTAAGGAGGAGGAGGAAATGGAGGGGGTTGAGGATTTCATTGTGTGATTTGAACACCACTGGTGAAGCTCAAACAAGGGAGGTAGCAAGCCATGCAGGCCTAGGGGAAGAGCATTTCCAGAAGAACAGCAGTTGCAAAGTTTTTGGATTGGGAAGAAATGTATTTGCTTAAGGAAAAGCAAGGCCAGTGTTGTCAAAAACAGGGCACCAGTGGGGAAAATAGTAGAGTAAAACGACAGAGAATGGAAGAGAGGAAGTAGTCAGGGACCATATCACTGGGACCTTTTTATTTGGCAATAAATACAACTTGTACTCCTTAGGAGCATACTTCAGAGCAAACAACAGTAAATGTGTTCAAAATACTAAGCAACAATAAAAACATATAAAGAAAACATTTCATATTTTTACTATAGAAATAGAATAAAGGAGATAAGAATGCAATAGTCTGTACATTTATTTATACATAGAGTTCTCACATAAGATCAGAACACACACACACACACACACACACACACACACACTTTATACACCTAAAAGTGGTTTAAGCTGACACTTTGCAAAGTGCTTTGGCCCAAGAAAATTAACTGGAAAGGCCTAGTAATATATTCAAAGTGCAAACCAATCAATGAAGCATTGAATAAATAAATACAATCTACTTGTATTTGAATTTACACTCAAGAAATTACCTAAAATGGAGACAATAGGCTTACTCTAGTTTAGTCATCTGTAGTCCTTCCTCTTCCGTTCTGAGATGTATGCTAATACCTTGGTGATTACCACTTTCCAGGGTTCTGTGAAAGCTTAGAGCATTTAAATAAATTGTGGAGGGGGAAAAATAGTGGGGAGAGACAAAGAGGAGGAGAAAGGAAGAGGAAATGGAGAGATTTCTCCTGGCATAGGTATACAGCCAGGATCCCAGTTTCCTTGAATGGTGCACAGAGATTGCTAGGTAACTGTGCCAGAAGTGGAGAAAGTATGGCATTCAACTCCAGGAGGAGACTCAACTCCAGGAACACACAGAGGAAGCCAAGTGTGCTGATGTTCAGGAACCAATATTTAGAGGGTACCCTGCAGGTCTGTGAAAGAGCTCTTGGAGACCGCAAGAAAAAAGGTTTCCACAAGTATAATCACAGACTAGATAGCTGGATAGAGTAGAGGAAGGATAATAATTCTATGACGTGATAATTACACAAATAAATGAGACAATTCCTGCACATCAGACGGTGTCAAGAAAGACTGAAAATCAGTATTAGTTTGATAAAATGGGAAATTACCCACACAAAGAATTAGCTGTTAACTGCAATACATTCGTGTTCAAGGCAAGATAAGATACAAAACTGAAATCTTCACATGTTCAACTAGGGTAAGATACATGTAACTGGAAAAGGTAAGGAAAAGTTCTGTAGAGGGTTTAATCACCCTGGACCCTCTGTATCCACTACATTTACTATTCTCACACAACTCCATTGTAGCTTAAGGGTAAGAGAACTAAATTTAGCCCAATTCATAAACTGAACAGATTCCCTGTGTTTGATCCTTTTCAGTTAAAACTATGGGTCCAGTACAAATCAAACTGGATGTCAAGGCTTTTTTACTTGGGAATCTTAACTTGCTTTACTTTTGTGACTGAGACAGATATGGCTACTTCACTGTGACTAAAGGCTAGCCAAATGGGAAAGGGGATGGAATGAATCAAATTCCCCTTTTGATAACTCAACAGGAGGTCCACAGGAACCATGCCTCATTCTATTAACTATCTCTGCTTCCCCAACTGCAGTCAATGATAACACAGGGGCTGCTTGATGCTTGCAGGGGCCTCTCACCAAACACAGGCATTTAAATGGTTGGCTTCCTTGAGATGTCCCTGGGCTAGGTAAAGACACTCTGAGACAGTGTTCCTTCTGCCTTGGCTCCATGCCTGGAGGGAATGCATACCTCTTCCTCCAATGGGACAAGAAGCCACAGCTCTCCACTGACTAAATCCCATGTCTGGTCCCAACTCACATCATAGCTTCTCCATCAACTTCTCCACACCAGGCTTTTGGAGCCAGGTTATCGTAGATCAGCACAACAGAGGCACTTCGGAGAGTTCAGCAGCACAAGGGAACATACAATAACAAAGCCATTCCAATCTGGCTATATAGTTAATATTGAGATAGTCAAGGCATGAAAACAGTTGAAAATTACGTTGCTAAAACACTCTACAGATTATACGTATAGCAGAGCTTTCAAACTTACAAATAACATGAAATACCAAAATAGGCTGTTACTTTTCCTTTCGCCACCTCTCTCGTTCTCTCTCTCTCTCTCACACACACACGCACACATACTTTTTAGTGCTAAGACAACTGTATGAAAAAGAGGTAACATATTTTTAAATAACATCTCAATATTCAAACAAAACTATACTTCATGTATTTAAAACAAAAACACATAAATTACGCATTGGTTTCTCTGTATTTATTATTGAATAATGCTATAGTTGAATTTTTTGTTTTTAATGGAGTTTATAACTTTGAAATACTTGCTTCAGACTTACTTAAAGTAGAATTAACCGGGTTTTTTTGACCTCCTACTTTTAGATTTGGGGGGTGATGGTTCAGAATCAGATGCGTTCACAGTAATGGATGCTACTTCCACCAATCCTGGTTGAAGGGGTTCCAGTGATACCTGAATAACAACTTTTGTTTCAGGAGGTAATCCTTCTAGCTGCTTAGGCTTCTTAAACATTTGATGACACTGGGTCTTGTGCTCCCTTTTCTCTTTACAAGTTAAAAATTGTAGCCGACATTTGGAACACTGGTGAAAACGCTTTGCCCAGTGCTGTCTATAATGACATATGTATAGTGCTTCAGTTTTAAAAATTTGGAGACAAAAGGGGCAAAGTAAGTTCTTAGTGTTACCATGGTATGCTCTGAAATGTGCATCCACATCTGCAAAGAATGATGATCTGTAACTGCAAACCTGGCATACATAGGGCATTTCACCAGGCTTATGATTATCTTTCATGTGCTGTAAGAGAATCTGATCTGCCTCAAAGGACAATTCACAGATTTTACAGACTGTGCAGGGCTCCTGGGAAGTGTGGACACTTTCAATATGACACTGCAGCTGGAAGGGCGTAGGAAACTGGCGGTGGCAGTGCTGGCAGGTGGTGTGGTATTTCCAGCTGTCACCTCTCAGCCTCTCAAGTTCCAAATGGTGCTTCATGTGATTCATAAACTCAACATTTTTTAGAACCTTCAAGCAGCTGTGGCATTTAAAGGCTGTGTGAGTTTTTGGTTCTGGCTGCCCATCTCCTATATGCTGTCCATAGTAGAAGTCACGAAGTAACACAATCAGATTGCCTTCTGTGGGATCAGCAAACTTATTTTGACTTGATACACTTGGAAAGTCAGTTTTTGTCAATACATTTCCCCCTACAGGACTTACAGGCTTGCAATGAACATTGTCCTTTGGAAAAGCTGTTGGACAAGGTTCTCCACTCTGAACATGGCTTAATGAGTTATGAACACTGTCTGGTGTGCTTTGCTGAGTAGTCACTGTATGAAAAGTACCTGAAAGGGACAAAGCTAAAGAATGTTCTCCTATAACTCCATCACTGAGTGTAGGCCTTTTGGGACTTGTGCTATTTGTTTCAGAAGTGGAAACTCGCTTTGATACACGAGGACTTTTATCCATATCTCCTGCAGAAACTGCTGTTTCTACTGGATGCTGCAATGAACTTGTGAAGGTAATCAAAGGAGAACATAACTCTGAAAAGCTATTAGGCATTATTTGTGGTGAAATATTTTTAGAATCCGCTTTGGACAAAGGCTCAATAATGATAGGACTATCTGTTGATCTTGATTCAGAGACAGAAAGTGGCAAGACAGTCTTTGCTTCTGATGTAGGAGTCACATGACTAACAGGCTGTAATTTCTGAGCATTATCTTTCCTGAAGTGACCATACCTATTTCTCCTTGAACAAGAACCTGGGGTAACTCTGTTCAGTATGTTTGAAATGACTGGTTTTGAATTTGAGGTCATCCCAACAAAGATCACATCATCATCCTCATGTACATGTTCCACTCCAACCAAGATGAGTTCAGCATCTTCATCATTTACTAGTTTGGTTTCTCCCTCGCTTTTCTGTGGTTCTGGCTCTTGTTCTTCTTCACATGACATCCATGGTGGTTCCATATTTTAAATACTTTTTTGTTCTTGGAGGGTGTGACCACAAGTCCCAGTGCTTCCTTTAAATAAACTGCCACCTAGGTATAAATATACTACATATTAGTTAAGTACAGAAAAATGTGCTATTTGGTTATCTCCAAAACTCTATGGTAGTTATAAACACCCTTATCTTACAAATAAAGATACTGAGCATCAAAGAGACTAAATGAAAGATGAATAACCTATGACTACAAGTCTACATGACTCAAGAATAATAGCTTTGTTCCATGTTGATTTTAATCTCTTCTAATTAAAAAAAAAAAAGAAAGAAAAAGAAAAAACAGAATACCACCACTGATCATTAGGAGAAATCACATGTAAAGCACGAGTATTTTTACAACTGCACTATTGTACAGTGTTTAGAAACATGGACTTTGGAGTCAAAGAAGATTAAGCTGGAATTCTAAGTTAATCACACACCAGCTGCATCTTTTTGGGCAAATTTATAACTTTTAAATGTGTTTCCGCACCTTAAAGACAAACATGCTTATTTCTTAGACTTAAGGTTAAGCTCTTTTTAAAAAGCGTCAGCTATTTAATGGCATCTTGTTTTGTAGTAAAATTGGAAAAAAAGTTATCTTAAATGCACATTACAACTGATTCACACATACTAATTTCATAAATGTTAATACAGAAAATAGGTAGCAAATTCAAATATAAAGTATCTATACACAGTTAACAAACAGCATAATTCAATGTCAAGCACTTAACACAGGCCTAGAAAATTGAGAATGAACTCTCTTGATAATCTCACCCCCAAAGCCACACTTATACATCCTAAATTTCTCCCTCTAATCCTGACTAAACTTAAATCCAACAATGCTTCATCCTTCATTCCACATTTCTCTTCCCCACATATCAGGCAAAGTCATGACAGTATTTCTCTAATACCAATATCAGACAGAGACATCAAACACACACACACACACACACACACACACACACACACACACAACGGATATTCTGTATGAATACAGATGCAAGAGTCCTCAACAAAATACTTGCAAACAAAACCTAACAACATATAAAAAAGATTATATACCATGATCACGTGGGATTTATGGAGGTATGCAAAGTTGGTTCATTATATGAAAGTCAATCGACATTATGCCATTTTAACACAATAAAGGACAAAAAACACATCTGCCTGCAGAAAAAGCATTTCCCTGAATCTAGCACCTTTTCATAATAGGGGTTAAAGTAAACCACTTAATAACTAAGAACAGAAGGGAACTTTCTCAAAGGGTACCTATAAACGACCCACAGCTAAATCATACTTAATAATGAAACACTGAAAGCTTTCCCTATAAGATTGGGAACAACATAAGGAAGTCTATTCCACACTTTGGTTCAATATTATACTGGCAGTTCTATAACCAGAGCAATCAGGTAAGAAAAAGGAATTGTTGTTGTTGCTTAAAACAAACAAACAAACAAAAAAAACAGCCTTCAGAATGGAAAGGAAAAAGTCAAAGTATATTGGAGATACCATACTTTTATATATAGAAAATCCCAAAGAAACCACAGGTATTAGAATTAATAAAAAGCTTGAAGAATATAAGATAAATATTTTAAAAGTCAATCACATTTCTATACAGTAGCAACAAATGTTCTGAAAATGAAGTCAAGTAAACACTTGACTCTACATTAGCATTAAAAATAATACTTAGGATGTCAGAAAGAGAAAGACAAATATCATATGGTATCACTTACATGTGGACTATAAACTATAACACAAATGAACTTATCTGTGAAACAGAAACAGACTCACAGACATAGTGAGCAGACTATGTGATTACCAAGAGAGGAAGGGTGGGAGAGGCATAGACTGGGAGCTGGTGACTAGCAGATGCAAACTATAATGTTAATATATAGAATAGATAAAAAAAGATCCTACTGTGTAGCACAAGGAACTATATTCATAATTTGTGATAAACAGTAATGGGAAAGGATATGAAAAAAATTGTTCGTGCATGTGTGTGTGTTTACATATGAAGGAAAGGAAAGGTAAAAGGAAGGAAAGGAAAGGAAAACTCTTGGCAAGTATGTACAGAAACTGGACCTTGTGTGTTATGGATAGATTTTAAAATGGTGCAACTGCTACAGAAAACAGTCTAAAGCCTCCTCAAAAAATTAAAAATAGAACTACCACATGATTCATCAATTCCACTTCTGAATATAAATTCAAAAGAAGTTAACATGGGGTCTTGAGATATTTGCATAGCCATGCTCAAAGCATCCCTAATCACAACAACTAAGAGGTGGAAGCATCTAAACATCTATCAAATGTGATACATACATATAATGGAACATTATTAAGCCATATAAAGGAAATTCTGCCCCAAGCTACAACTTCATGATCACTTAAGACATCAAGCCAAAGGAAATAAGCCAGTCATAAAAAAGACAAAAGTGTATGTTTCCACTTATACGAAATATCTAATATAGTCAAGCAATAGAAAGGAACAAAGTGGAATGATGGAGTCCAGGGTCCATGGAAACAGGGAAGAAAAGAGGAGTTGTTGTTTAATGGGACAGGTGATGGGTACAGAGTTTCAATTTTGCAAGATGAAAAGGTGTAGAGATCTATTTCATAGCAATGTGATAAGGAATTCCATGATATTTCAGAGGTTAGGACTCCAAACTTTCCTATCAGGGGCCTGGGTATGATTCTCAACCAGGAAACTGTCATTTAAGCTGCATAGAACAGCTAAAAAAATGACAACAACAACAACACAACAACACTGTGACTCTGTGTGTGTGTGTGTGTGTGTGTGTGTACTTGTGTGAGTTGCTCAGTCGTGTATGACTCATTGTGTCCCCATGGACTGTAGCCCACCAGGCTCCTTTGTCGATGGGATTCTCCAGGCAAGAATACTGGAGTGGGCTGCCATTTCTTTCTCCAAAAAGGCTGATGAAATTGTGTGAAATACTTAGCATGTAAAAATGGTTAAAATGGTAAAAATTTAAGTTAGATGTTTGGTTTTTTTACAACAATTAAAAAAAAAAATCTAACAACCAGGAAAATAATTTGAATGGACTTTTCACCAAATATGATATGCAAATGGCCAACAATCACAAAAAATACTGCTTAACATGATTGAAAGTGAAAGAAAGTGAAGTCACTCAGTCATGTCTGACTCTTTGCGACCCCATGGATGGTAGCCTATAACGCTCCTCCATCCATGGGATTTTCCAGGCAAGAATGCTGGAGTGGATTGTCATTTCCTTCTCCAGAGGATCTTCCCAACCCAGGAATCGAACCCAGGTCTCCTGCATTGCAGGCAGACATCTTACCTTCTGAGCAACGAAGGAAGCCCGTAACAAAATGTAAATCAGTCTCAGTGAGATACTACTTCACACCTATTAGGTTGCTGCTGCTGCTAAGTCGCTTCAGTCCTGTCTGACTCTGTGCGACCCCATAGACGGCAGCCCACCAGGCTCCCCTGTCCCTGGGATTCTCCAGGTAAGAACACTTGAGTGGGTTGTCATTTCCTTCTCCGATGCATGAAAGTGAAAAGTGAAAGTGAAGTCGCTCAGCCGTGTCTGACTCTTAGTGACCCCATGGACTGTAGCCCACCAGGCTACTCCATCCATGGGATTTTCCAGGCAAGAGTACTGGAGTGGGATGCCATTGCCTTCTCCTACCATTAGGTTGGCTGTAATCAAAAAGAGGAATAATAACAAGTGCTGCAGAGGATGTGGAGAAAAGGAATCTTCATATATTGTTGATGTAATTGCTGTAAAATAGTACAATCACTTTGGAAAAGTGGTTTGTCAGTACCTCAAAAATTAATATAGAGTAGCCATATGATCCAGAAATTTCACTCTTTTGTATATATCCATAAAAAATGAAAATGTTGAGTCCATGCAAAAACAGTGTTCACAGCAACATTATTCACAATAGCCACAAAGAATACACCATCCAAATATTATCCATTAGTTGATGAATGGATAAATAAATGGTGGTATATGCTCACAATGGACCACAGGTAAGCCACATACCATATTGTTATACCATATTCAGCCATAAAAAAAAATGTGCTGCTATACAGCCAAGAAATGGATGAATCTTGAAAATACACAAACTAGGGGACTTTCCTGGAGATCCAGTGTTTAAGACTCTGCACAGGTTCCATCCCTGGGCTAGGAACTAAGATCCCACATGCCACATAGCTAGATAAATAAATATTTGAAAAGAAAACATGGCATCTGAATAAAGCCAGACACAAAGGTCACACATTGTATCTGGAAGAACTGTACATAGAAGAGAAGCAGGAAAGACAAGCATTCTATAATCCAAATGAAACATTTTTTTTTTTCCCAGGGAGGAGGAAATGAACTGCTCTAATAAAGGCTGCCAATAAATTAAATAAAATAACAACCTCAGGCTCTACTACAAAGCCACAATCATCAAGACAATATGGTACTGGCACAGAGACAGAAATATAGATCAATGGAAAAAAAAACAGAAAGCCCAGAGGTAAACCCACACACCTATGGACACCTTATCTTTGACAAAGGAGGCAAGAATATACAATGGAGAAAAGACGATCTCTTTAACAAGTGGTGCTGGAAAACTTGTCAATCACTTGTAAAAGAATGAAAGCAGAACACTTTTTGGAGAAGGCAATGGCACCTGACTCCAGTACTCTTGCCTGGAAAATACCATGGACAGAGGAGCCTGGAAGGCTGCAGTTCATGGGGTCGCTAAGGGTCAGCCATGACTGAGTGATTTCACTTTCACTTTTCACTTTCATGCACTGGAGAAGAAAATGGCAACCAACTCCAGTGTTCTTGCCTGGAGAATCCCAGGGCCTGTGGAGCTTGGTGGGCTGCCGTCTATGGGGTCGCACAGAGTCGGACACGACTGAAGTGACTTAGCAGCAGTAGCAGAACACTTTTTAACACCATACACAAAAATAAACTCAAAATGGATTAAAGATCTAAACATAAGACCAGAAATTATAAAACTCCTAGAGGAGAACATAGGCAAAACACTCGCTGACATACATCACAGCAGGATTCTCTATGACCCACATCCCAGAATATTGGAAGTCAAAGCAAAAATAAACAAATGGGACCTAATTAAACTTAAAAGCTTCAGCACAACAAAGGAAACTATAAGCAAGGTGAAAAGGCAGCCTTCAGAATGGGAGAAAATAATAGCACATGAAGAAACTGACAAACAGCTAATCTCAAAAATATACAAGCAACTCCTGCAGCTCAATTCCAGAAAAATAAACATCCCAATCAAAAAATGGGCCAAAGAACTAAATATACATTTCTCCAAAGAAGACATACAGATGGCTAACAAACACATGAAAAAATGCTCAACAATCACTCATTATCAGAGAAATGCAAATCAAAATCCACAATGAGGTACCATGTTATGCCAGTCAGAATGACTGCAATTCAAAAGTCTACAAGCAATACATGCTGGAGAGGGTGTGGAGAAAAGGGAACCCTCCTACACTATTGATGGGAATGCAAATTAATACAGCCACTATGGAGAACAGTGTGGAGATTCCTTAAAAAAAATAAGAAAAAAAAAAACCTGGAAATAGAACTGCCATACAACCCAGTGATCCCACTGCTGGGCACACACACTGAGGAAACCAGAATTGAAAGAGACATGTGTACCCCAATGTTCATCGCAGCACTGTTTCTAATAGCCAGGACATGGAAGCAGCCTAGATGACCATCAGCAGATGAATGAATCAGAAAGCCATGGTACGTATAAACAATGGAGTATTACTCAGCCATTTAAAAGAATACATTTGAATCAGTTCTAATGAGGTGAATTAAACTGGAGCCTATTATAAAGACTGAAGTAAGCCAGAAAGAAAAACACCAATACAGTATACTAACACATATATATGGAATTTAGAATGATGTAACAACAACACTGTATGCAAGACAGCAAAAGAGACACAGATGTATAGTGTTTTGGACTGTGTGGGAGAGGGAGGGGAGAATGATTTGGGAGAATGGCATTAAAACATGTATAATATCATATTCGAAATGAATCACCAGTCCAGGTTGAATGCAGGATACAGGAGGCTTGGGGCTGCTGCACTGGGATGACCCAGAGGAATGGTATGGGGTGGGAGGTGGGAGGAGGGTTCAGGATGGGGAATACGTGTACACCCATGATGGGTTCATGTTGATATGGCAAAACCAATACAATATTGTAAATTTAAAATAATAATAATAATAATAAAAATTTTTTAAAATAAAAAAAAATAAAAATTGACCACTGAGTTAAACATTTGGAATTCACTGGTGACCTTGACAAGAGTGGATTTAAAGGAAAATGAGAGAAATGGAGATAAAAAATTCTACAAACAACTCTGCAGAAGTCCATAATAAGAAAACATAAAATAAAAAAAAGCAGAAGCAGGATGTGTCACAAAAGACAAATTTTTAATGAGAGGTGACATTATAGTCAGTCTGTTTGCTGATGGGAACCGTCCAGAGAAACAGAAAACTTAATCCAGGACAAAGAAGAGACTTGCTAGAATATCACTGAATAAACAAGAATTGAGTAGAAAATGGCAACCCACACCAGTACTCTTGCCTGGAAAATCCCATGGACGGAGGAGCCTGGTAGGCCACAGTCCTGGGGTTTTCGAAGAGTCAGACAGGGCTAAGAGACTTCACTTTCACTTTTCACTCTCAGGAATTGCAGAAGGAAATGCCAACCCACTCCAGTGTTCTTGCCTGGAGAATCCCAGGGCTGGGGGACCCTGGTGGGCTGCTGTCTATGGGATTGCACAGAGTCAGACATGACTGAAGTGACTTAGCAGCAGAAGCAGCAGCACACAAGAAGTGAACACAAGCCAAATAATTTGCTCACAGTAACAAGACTGAGATCATATGCAGAAAGGCTGTCATGGTGGATTAATGGGTATGGTCACCAGCCTTCAAGATGACCCTGTGAATCACATGTCCTGATATTCCCATCCCTATGTAGTTCTCTCTCAAACTATCACAGGGTTGACCTGTGAGACTAAGCAAATACAGAAGTGAAGATGTGTAACGTCTGAAAAAAGACTGCACTTTATCATGGGTGCAAGTTCTTTCCTGAATCACTCATTCTGGGAAAAGACAGCAGCCTCCACACGAGCAGCCCCTTGGAGAGGCCCACAGAAGGAGGAACTGAGGCCTCATGAGTACAGCCAAGTGAGAGAACTTACATTCAATAAGCCAAGTTTTCAGAGGTTGCCAAACCAGATAAAAGCTTGACTACCACCTCAGGAGGGACCCTGAGGCTAAACTACCCAACTGGATTCTAGACCAATAGATATCAAGTGTAAGTTTTTTCAAACTATTCAATTTTGAGATAATATGTACAACACAAACAGTTCGAGGTATAATATCATTCACATCATACTTACACACAGAAGAGTTCTCCTATAAATATGGTAAAACTTAAAAAACACAAAACAAACCAAAACACCTAAAAATAGGAGTTGCCTGGCAGTCCAGTGGTTTGATTAGGACTCAGCCCTCTCACTGCCAGGATCCTGTGTTCGATCCCTGGTTGGGGAACTAATATCCTATGAAGCCACATGTTGTGACCAAAACCAAACATGCTGTCAAGTTCAAAGCTGTACTAGCAATAGATAACTATGCAACAGAGCTGTAGGCACAAGTTGCTGGGCATAAAGCTACCTATCATCTTGTTTACTGGCATGAAATGAACTCAGATGCTCCCCCACCCCCATCCAGTGGAGTTCAATTACTTAATGAAATAAAGCTCTTACAGGTGCAAAAATGAGCAAGTAATCCCATGTAAACATGTTAAATCACAACACATTTTCTTTGAATGAACCACTTTATTCATTTGGCCGTGCTGCTTGGCTTGTGGGGTCCCAGTTCCCTGACCAGAAGTTAAATCCAGACCACTGCAGTGAAAGCCAAGAATCCTAATCTCCAGGCCACAAGGGAATTCCCATACCTTCATTACTTTGCTTTTGTAGCTAAAACCTTAGGATATGTGCATTGCCCCATTTTAGCCTCACCAAGTGGTAGGAGTCAGCTCTACACAGCTTAAAACCCATGGTGCTCTTACTTTTTTTTTTCTTTCAAGAATGCAGGAGAAAGCAAGCCAGTAGCCTCCCTGCCTGCTTTTAATGTTTCAACTCAGAGAGCTTCAGAGTGACCTGAAACCATGATTGCCCTGAAGTCACCACCCGCAATCAGGGTCAGCTAATCCCCAGGAGAACTCTCTCTCCACAGCAACATGTCAGCCCATGAATGAAAGGAGAAAAACGGAAGGCAAGAAAGACACAACTTTGTTCCTTATTGTAAAAATGTCTGTCACCTTACCTCAGGGGCACATTGAAAACCTGAGTGCCCTTCCCAGGCAGGAGAAGGTCACATCCTGGGGTCGGGCAGAGGGAAAGGTCAGGGTGAGTCACCTCTTCCTGAAACATTCTATCCCCCAGGCCCTACCTGGTCCTACCCTACAGATGCTGACCAGGTGTCTCACACTCAACCAGAGCAAGTGATTGAACTCCTCTTCCCTCAGCTTCTTCCTCCCACCTCCCTTCTCTCAGTAACAAACAAACAAACAAACAAACAAACAAATACCTCATCTGCCACCTTTCCGAACCAAAGGCCTGAATCTCGGGGCCCCCAGGGACAGGGGCAGCCCTGGAGTCCGAGGAGAGGCAGAGCAAACAGGAAAACGACCAAAGCGCCGCGGCAGTGGAGAGGCCACTAGATTGATTTTTTTTTTTTTTTTTTTGCTGTGCCCGCCTGACTGTGTCTGGTTGCAGAACCGGGTTGGGCCCGAGTCATAAACCCGCGTGAAGATTTGTATATGTGTGTGTGTTTAAATATATTAAGTTCCACAGGAGACCTGGGAGGGGCGGGGGGCTGGGGGCATGACAGGCCCTTTCCGCGAGCTGGCTTGTCCCACCCCTAGGACAGGAAGGCTGCTGGAGAGCTGCTCCCACCCAGACTAGAGAGGGGAGAGGGCGAAAGGGGCCTGGGGCCTGTAGGCCCGGCCTCAAGCTCCCTTGGCCCTCAGAGGCCGTCCCGCCGAGCAAGGCCCCGCCAGATTGGGGATCTGAGAAACCCTTCCCTGGGCACTCTGGCACCGCTTTGGCCGCACCAGGCCCCAGTCCTTACCGGTCCCCGTGGGCGGCGATGCCAGAACTGCCGGCAGCTCACCTGCACCAAAACAGTCCCTGGGTTAAGTCTGAGGAGGCAGGCCCGAGGGAACAATGCCTCCTCAGGCCTGGGACGCCGCTTCAACTGCCGGCGTGTCCGCTGCCAAGGACGATTGGTTGCCAGGTGTTGACGCCTGCAATCGGATTGGCCGCTAGGCCGAGTTCCGCGCATGCGCGCGCGGTGGCCCCCTCTGGAGGCAACTGCTGGGGGCGTAGTCAGGCTAAACCTGAATCTGAAGTGTCTTGGGTCTGTCAAGATTGCGCAGCTCACCAAAGGGGAAAAAAGAAAATAGATTGCACAGTCGCCAGGGCACAGGGCTGAGAACGACCTCCGAGTCTACCAGGGGACTTCAATGATGGTGTCTAGCACTCACAGCCCTCAGGGGTGACCTGCCCCTTGCTTAAGAAACTTGACCGTACACCTGGATCTTGAAGCCCCTTCTCTTGGAATTCCATTTTGCTCAATGCAGGGCAGCCTGCCCCCGATTTTGCACAGCTAGAGTGAGCTGAGCCGAGAAGACAACGGCAACCCACTCCAGTACTCTTGCCTGGAAAATCCCATGGACGGAGGAGCCTGGTAGGCTGCAGCGCATGCGGTCGCTAAGAGTCGGGCACGACTGAGCGATTTCACTTTCACTTTTCACTTTCATGCATTGGAGAAGGGAAGGGCAACCCACTCCAGTATTCCTGCCTGGAGAATCCCAGGGACAGAGGAGCCTAGTGGGCTGCTGTCTATGGGGTCGCACAGAGTCAGACGGGACTGAAGCGACTTAGCAGCAGCCTAGTGAGCTGAGAATGAGCTTTACTTCTTTTTCTTTTTTTTAAATTTTAGAGCCTACACTTTTTAATGGCTGAGGAAAACCGAAAAGCATATTATTTTCTGACGTGAAAATTGTGTGAAGTTCAATTTTTGGTGTCCTTAAAGTTGAAACAGGGACTTGCCAGTTCCTTTGGTTATTGTCTATGACTGAAAACTTGATCAATCGTCAAAGATCATATTCGCAAAGCCTAAAATAGTTCTTTTTGGGCCCTTTACAGAGTCTTTTTAAAATGCTCTGTTCTGCTGGAAGTCTCCTAGTAGTCATATGGGGGAATAAAGTCTTGGTTTTGTTACAATATTTTCTTCTCTATTATATTCATTTTTCATTCTTTATTAATTGCATTCCTTCTTATCGCTATAAGTTTGTTCTGTTGCGCATCTTTACAACTTTTTGAGATAGTTATTTGTAACTCTTATTTCTCTTATATGTAATGCTATAAGTTTACTTTAATTTGTTGTTGTTGTTGTTCAGTCTGTCAATCATGTAGGACTCTTTGCAACCCCATGCACTGCACGCAGCACACCAGGCTTCGCTGTCCTTCACTATCTCCTGGAGTTTGCTCAGACTCATGTCCATTTAGTTGGTGATACTATCCAACCATCTCATCCTTTGCTGCCCACTTCTTCCTGCCCTCAGTCTTTCCCAGCATCAAGGTCTTTTCCAATGAGTTGGCTTTTCACATCAGGTGGCCAAACTATTGGATCTTCAGCTTCAGCATCAGTCCTTCCAGTGAATATTCAGAGTTGATTTCCTTTACGATTGACTGCTGAATCTTGCTGTCCAAGGGACTCTCAAGAGTCTTCGCCAACACCACAGATCAAGAGCATCAATTCTTTGGCACTCAGCCTTCTTTATGATCCAACTGTCACATCCATACATGACTGCTGGAAAAACCATAGCTGTGACCAGATGGACTTTGTCAGCAAAGTAATGTCTCTGTGTTTTAATATGCTGTCCAGGTTTGTCATAGCTTTTCTTCCAAGGAGCAAATATCTTTTAATTCTGTGGCTGCAGTCACCACCCACAATCATTTTGGACCCCAGGAAAATAAAGTCTGTCACTGTTTCCATCGTTTCTCCATACAACTTTAACTGTGTCTCACAATTTTTGCTGCATAGTTTGTTCATTATCATTCACTTCAAGTATATCCTAATATTCTCTTCTTAAGACAAAGATTATATATTGTATGGGCTTCCCTGGTACCTCAACTGGGAAAGAACTTTCCAGCCAATGCAGGAGACACAAGAGGCCTGGGTTCGATCCTGGGTCAGGAAGATTCCCCTGGAGAAAATAATGGCAATCTGCTCCAGTAGTCTTGCCTGAAAATTCCATGGAGATATATATTATGGATTAATGTAGTTAGTGATATTTTCCAAATGAATGGCATTTTAAAAGATGTTTCTTTGTCAATTTCTCATGATTGCATATGGTCAGATCACACAATATAAATATTATTGATCCTTTGTATTTGAAGATTTCAATTCAGTTAAGTGTACCATACTTTAGATTTCCATTCCAGTGAAGTCAAAATGAAGAGGGTGTGATGTAGACAAAATACTTGCAATGTCTAAAATATATATCTGTGAAATGACCTCCATTAAGCCTCACAATTATTCCAGCATCTTTCAGTAGGGTACCTTTAACTAAGTTCCAGGTTTTATGCAAATTTTACCAGCTTTTCCAAAAATGTTCTTTTCCAGTTTCATATTCCCATACAGGATACTGAACTGCATGAGGATATATAGCCAAAAGCTACAGATACCTCCCTTAGTTTACTCTGGTCTATAGCAGTTTCCTAAACTTTCCTTGCTTTACATGACTTTTGACAATTCTCAGGAGTCCTTCAGGGACAGGCATTTTGCACAATGACTCTCAATATGGGTTTGATATGTTTCTCCTGGTTGCACTGGGGTTTATATATTTTTAGAACTATACCTCCAAGGCAAAATATCTTTCTTATCACTTCCCATCAAGGATTCATACTATCAATATGACTTACCACTAGTTCCTCTGCTATAAAGTTATCTCCTTCCCTCTGACATATTCTGTTCTTTAGAAACAAGTCACTAAACCCAGCCTACACTTGGGGAGGGGCATGGACTCTCATCTTGAGGAAAATATCTAAGAGAAACACAAGTTGCTGAGTATACAAATTAATTGAAACTCATTTATAAGGAAGATCTTGTTCTTCTAGCCATATCTTTTCATTTTAAATTAATTTAATTAAATTAAAGTAAAGATTTAAGAGGTTTCCCAGGTGGTGCTAGTGGTAAAGAACTTGCCTCCCAATGCAGGAGATGTAAAAGACACCCAGGTTCAGGAAGATCCCCTGGAAAGGGAAATGGCGACCCCTGCCCATATTATTGCCTGGGTAATCCCATGGAGAGAGGAGCCTGGCAGGCTACACTGATGAGGTCACAAAGAGTCAGACAGGACTGAAGCTGCTGAACACACACAAAGATTTAATACCTCAGTCACACTAGCTACATTTTAACATCTCCAAAGTGGCATATTAGACAAGGACATAGAAAACATATTCATTGAGAATTCCCTAGTGATCTGGTTGTTAGGGCTTTGTGCTTCCACTGCAGGGAGCAGAGATTCCATCCCTGGTTGAAGATCTAAATCCCTTAATCCTCACAGCAAAGCCAAAAAAAAAAAATCCTACCAGGTGAACACTCCATCTGAAAATTCAGATAAAGGATATAAACAGGTAACCTCAGAGAAGAGAAACATACGCATTTATATATGTGAAAAGCTTGTTGTCCTTATTAGGGCATACATGTAACAATTATTTAAAAGTTTTCTATTGCTGCAGAAACTTCTGGGAATAGCACTGACTTAGATCATTGTTTTGCCAACCTTTCTTCTTTTCAAATGTAATGCACATTAACACATGAAACTGCTTTATCTCCATCTCAAAAATTTTCTGTTTTCAATATCATTCAGCTTAAGTATTTTATTTTTCCCATAACAATTTCTCTCAGGACCAGTAAGTTATTCAGGTTCAGAAGCAGGAGTAGGAGGAGCCTAAACCACAATATTAAAGAAGCTTGTGAGTTACAGATGGAGAAGGTAATGGCACCCCACTCCAGTACTCTTGCCTGGAAAACCCCATGCTCAGAGGAGCCTGGTAGGCTGCAGTCCATGGGATCCCTAAGAATCTGACATGACTGAGCGACTTCACTTTCACTTTTCTCTTTCATGCATTGGAGAAGGAAATGGCAACCCACTCCAGTGTTCCCAGGGATGGGGGAACCTGGTGGGCTGTGCGACCTATGGGGTTGCACAGAGTCAAACACGACTGAAGTGACTTAGAAGCAGTAGTGAATTACAGAGGTGCCACTTTTGCACTTTGGGTTCCTGGCAATCCTTAATCTATCCTCAGCCTGGGTGAAGTTATATTGCTTCATTTTCAAACTTTGGGAGTTATTTCCTCCGTATTTATCTTTCTAGGTTTTTGTTTGGCCATGCCATGGAACCTGTGGGATCTTAGTTCCATAACCAGGGTGTTGAACCCTGGCCATTGGCAGTGAAAGCATCAAGTCCTAACCACTGAACCACCAGGGAATTCTCATATCTTTTTCTTTCTTTCTTTCAAATATTTATTCATTTACTTGGCTGTGCTTGGTTTTAGTTCCAGCACAAGGACTCTTCAGTCTTCACTGTAGCATGTGGGAGGCAGGATTTTTAACTGTCACATGCAGTATTTCTAGCAGCAGTATGTGGGATCTAATGCCCTGACCAGGGAATGAATTTGGACTCCCTAATTGGGGAGCACTGAGTCTTACTACTGGACTACAGAGATGTCCTTCCCATGGTCAAACCCAGGTCTCCCACATTACAAGTGAATTCCTTACTGTCTGAGCCACTGTAGCTTTGACTATAACAACTTTGGTCAGCAGAGTGATGCCTTTGCTTTTTTTTTGATGCTATCTATGTTTGTCATAGCTTTTCTTCCAAGGAGCTAGCTACTTTTAATTTTGTGGTTACATTCACCATCCACAGTGATTTTGGAGTTCAAGAAAATAAGATCTGCTGTTATTTTCACTTTTTCTCCATTTGTTTGCCATGAAGTGATGGGACCAGATGTCACAATGTTCATTTTTTGAATATTGAGTTTTAAGCCTGCCTTTTCACTCTCCTCTTTCCCTGTCATCAAGAGGATCTTCATTTTCTGTTATTAGTGTGGCAGCATCTGCATGTCTGAGGTTGTCGCTATTTCTCCCAGAAATCTTGATTCCAGATTGTGCTTCATCCAGCCCAGCATTTTTAATGATGTACTCTGCATATAAGTTAAATAAGTAGGGCAACAGTACACAATCTTGACATACTCCTTTCCCTATTCAGAACCAGTCTCTTGTTCCATGTCCAGTTCTAACTGTTGCTTCTTGACCTGCATACAGATTTCTCAAAAGGCATGTCAGATGGTCTGGTATTCCCATCTCTTTAAGAATTTTCCAGAGTTTGTTGTGGTCCACACAGTCAAAGGTCTCATCACTTCATGGCAAATAGACGAGGAAACAAAGAATCAGTGACAGACTTTATTTTCTTGAGCTCCAAAATCACTGCAGATGGTGACTGCAGCCACGAATTTAAAAGATGCTTGCTCCTTGGAATAAAAGCTGTGACAAACCTAGATGGCATATTAAAAAGCAGAGACATTACTTTGCCAACAAAGGTCAGTGGAGTCAAGGCTATGGTTCTTCCACTAGTCATGTATGGATGTGAGAGTTGGACCATAAAGAAGCCTGAGCACCAAAGACTGGACACTTTTGAACTGTGATGTTGGACAAGACTCTTGAGAGTCCCTTGGACTGCAAGGAGATCCAACCAGTCAATCCTAAGGGAAATCAACCCTGAATATTCAGTGGAAGAACTGATGCTGAATGTCCAATACTTTGGCCTCCTGATGGGAAGAGTCAACTCATTGGGAAAAAAAACAAACAAACAAACAAACAAACCTGATACTGGGAACTATTGAAGGCAGGAGCAGAAGGTGTGACAGAGGACACGATGGTTGGATGGCATCAGCAACCCAACGGAACGAGTTTGAGCAAGCTTCGGGAAATGGTGATGGACAGGGAAGCCTGGCATACTGAAGTTCATAGGGTCACAGGGAGTCAGACACGACTGAGAAACTGAACAACAAAAGCCAGGCAGGGTCTCTATGTACAGCTGGCTGAACCTCAATAGGGCTTTTTTGAATTTCTGGAGGTGGGTAGAACTTAATTTTTAGCCAGATCCCTTGCTGCAACACGTCTGGAATATTTTGTGTTTGTAGTCAATCTTCTTTGTAGTTTTTCTGGGTGACACTTGGGAGTCAGTGTTCCTCACAATGATGGATGCTGTCTCTCTCAGTCCCAGCTGAACTGAAGTTTGGATCATGACCTCTGTTTCAGGAGGCAACCCTCACAATTGCTCTGGCTTTTTGAAAGACTGATGATTCTTTGTTTGGTGCTCTGTCTTTTCCTTCATTTTCAAACACTGTAGCCAGCACTTGGAATATGGAAAGACCCTCTTACTTCAGTGCCTCCAAGTGTGATTTATGAAGGATGTCACCAGTTTGAAAATTTCGAAGCAAAACAGACAAAGCAAATTGTTCATGTTTCCATGCCATATTCTAAAACGTACCTCTACATTGGCCAAGGCTGACAGTCTGTAATTGCAAACACGGCACACATAGGGCATTTTGCCAGGTTTGTGACTGTCCTTCATGTGCTATAAGAGAACCTGATCTGTTTTGAAGGACAATTCACAGATATAACAGACCGTGGAGGGCTCCCGGGAAGCATGGACACTTTCAATGTGACACTGCAACTGGAACAGGGTGGGAAACTGGTGGTGGCAGTGCTGGCAGGTAGTGTGGATTTCCCAGCTGTCACCCTTCTGCCTCTCCAGGTCCAGATGGTTCCTCACATGGGTCATAAACTTGACATTTTTTAGAACTCTCAAGCAACTGAGGCATTTAAAGACTGTGTGAGTCTTCTGTTCTGACTGCCCTTCTCTTGTATGCTGTCCATAGTAAAAGTCATCAAGTAACATGATCAGATTTCCTTTCATGGGATCAACAGTCTTGCTCTGACTTGCAAGAGTCAAAAAGTCCGTTTTCTCCAGCCCCTCCAACTACATGTTCTGTCTGGATCCATAAGACTGAAGCATGCCTGGTCATTTGCGTGAGTCTGTGAAAATGATGCCCCGCAGTGAACATTGCTCGGTGAGGTCAGGGGACCTTCCAAGGTCATAATCGTGTCCTTTGTAGGAGAAATACCTACAGGGGCCATGGTGGAGGCAGGTCCCCCTGGGATTCCATTGCTGAGTTTGGGTCTTTTGGGATTCCCACTGTTACATTTTACATCTGAAGTGGGACATTGCTTTGAATTAAGAGGACTTTCATCCTTGCCTGCTATTGAGAGACTAGCTCCAGATAGACAATGAAGCCGCAGAGAGAGCAATTCTTAATTGTGAAGCACAGCTTCCAGAGAGCTCGTTTTATAATCAGGTTTAGATGAAGGCTCGAAAATAACAGGACTGTTTTTTCTTCCCCATTCAGACTGAGAAGCTAATGATACAGCCACTGGTTCTGATGCTGGGGTCCTGAGATTTGCAGGTTGCAATGTGCAGGAGGGATCTGGACTCACGTGGCCCTTCTTTCTTCTTGAAGATGCATCCCTGGTCACTCTGTTCAAAATGTTAGAAATGACTGGCTTTGAACTTGAAATCACTCTGACAAAGAGAGTTTCAGCATCCTCATTGACATGCTGCACTCCAACAAAGATGACCTCAGCATCATCATTATCCTCATCTCTGGGTTTGGACCCTGCGGTCTTTGTCTCGCGTTGTGGTCATGCTTGTGCTTCCTCACATAGGAAGAGATGGGCCATTTTACAATCACTTTTGGCTTCAAGTGGCCCCTTCCAGTGTTTTTTCCACCTAAAGGCAACCACAGAACAAGGTCATCCCCTCTGATCTCAGGTGTCACTTTCTGTGGTTTCAGTTAACCCTCAGTTGTTCACTGAAAATATTAAATGGAAAACTCCAGAAATACATAACTCATAAGTTTTAAATTGCATGTCATTCTGAGGAGTAGGATTGGAATCTCACACCATCCTGCTTCCTCCTGCCCAGAAATGTGAATCGAACTTAGTCCTGCACATCTCACCCATTTGTCACTCGGTTACCACAATGACTGTTGAGATGTCACAGAGCTTGTGACCAAGTCACCCTTATTTTACTCAATAATGGCCCCAAACCATAAGTGGAGTGATGTTGGTTATTTAGACATGCCAGAGAGAATCCTTTAAGTGCTACCTTTAAGTGAAAAGATCAAAGTTCTCAATTTGATATAAAAAGAAAAAAAAGTATGCTGAGGTTGCTAATATCTGTGGTGAATGTGAAGCAGAGAAAAGAAATCTGGGTTAGTTTTGCTGTCAAACTGCAAACTGCAAAAGGTATGGCCACAGAGCATAGTGCATAGTTAGGGTGAAAAAAAAATCACGAAATTAGTTCAGTAATATATTTTACATAGAGACTACATTCACAAAACTGTTATAAAAATATGTTGTTATAATTGTTCTATGTTATTATTACACCTTCCCTGGTGGCTCAGATGGTAAAGTGTCTGCTACTATTCAGGAGACCTGGGTTCCATCCCTGGAGAAGGAAATGGCAACCCAATCCAGAATTCTTGCCTGGGAAATCCCATCACAGAGGAGCATAGTAAGCTGCAGTCCATCAGGTTGCAAAGAGTTGGACACGACTGAGCAACTTCACTTTCACTTTCCTGTTATTATTAGGAAGTTGCCAATCTCTTACTGTTCTTTTATAAAATAAACTGCATCACAGGTATGTTTGTATAGAAAAACCATTGTGTATATAGGGTTTGATACTATGTGTGGTTACAGATGTCCACTGGGGGTCTTGGAACTTATTCTCTGCAGATAAGTGGTGATGATTATATTTCTTCCAAAAGACAAAATTAGTACCTGATTTAATCATCAGCTGAAACATTGAGATAACTATTAACACCCTTAGACATAAGGAAACATCTCAAACTCAGTTAAGTGACATGATCATTTTAAACTTCCTTCTCCAGACCCTACTTTTGCCTTGTCTCCCCATAGTGGCCCCAGTGCTCCTGTTAAACTCTACAGGAGAGCTGGTAGGCACCACTTTGCTTATAGATCTCCAATCTCACTCAGAAATGCTGACCAACATAAAATGTCCAAAAGAGCCCCCAGCTGTCCCTTGGGGGTGCCCCTCACTCCCTCCATTCTCTGAGTCCAGAAGGCACCAGACTCTATACATGGATCAAAAATATATAAAAAAAAAAAAAATTCCAGAAAGTTCTCATAGCAAAACTTGAACCTGCCTCATGCTGGCAACTATATATACATATACATACACACACACATACATACAAAAATACATACATATGCATATATACACATATATGTATATGCATATATATGTGTATATATATAGCATGTACATTGTAAATGAAACTATTTACACAGCATTGGCATTGTATTAGGTATTACAAGGAATGTGGAGATGATTTAAAGCATGTGGGAGCATCCCCTTAAGTTACGTGCAAAGACTATACCATTTTATATAAGGAACTTGAGCATCCATGGATTTTGGTATCTGTGGGTGCAGGGTTCCCAGACCCAATCTCCCAAGGGTACCAAGGAGAGAGGACAGGGCCTTCTCAGGACTTCTGCTACTCCCCCTGCCTTGGACACTGTCTCAAGTACTGTCACCCAACTCCTGACCTGCTTCAGTCCACAATCTCTGCCAGGCTTCCCTGACCCTGATGTCAGAAATCACAGCCTCCCCCAACTCACATGCCATATTCAACTCCAGAGCTATTGGGTTGCTGTATTGTTGTTTCTAGAACAAGTTCTGGTGTCTGTCAGTGCTACATGTCTGCTGCATAAATAAACAGTAGCTGTTATGAATACAATCTTTTATCTGTACCACAGGCTTGACCCACTAATTCCTGGCTCCCCAGGTTCTTACACTTGATCTTAGCAAAGAAGCTGACAAGCAATTTCTCCAAGCATTTAATGAATTCCAAATCTTAATGAATTAAAAGTATCATGCAAGGGAGAAAGTCAGCCAGTATGTAGTTGGATGCTGACAGGGGCAGTAGTGGTCATTGAAATAAAAGGTTTGTAACACAATTTCTCTCCATATAATACATTTGTTGATAGCTTCCATGCTGTTAACACGTTTCATTGACATTAAGGGACATTCTACAGTTTACATTTGACCATTTCTGATACCATATCACATTTCATCAGCAGCATATTATAGTTTGTTTGGTTGTGTATAAATGATAGCCCTAGCGGTAAAGGTCTCTCCTGACAATGCAAAAGATGTAAGAGATGCAGGTTCCATCTCTGGGTCAGGACGACCCCCTGGAGGAGGGCATGGCAACCCACTGCAGTATTCCTGCCTGAAGAATCCTATGGACAGAGGAGCCGGGTGGGCTACAGTCCATAGCGTTGCTGCTGCTGCTGCTGCTACTAAGTGGCTTCAGTCGTGTCCGACTCTGTGTGACCCCAGAGACAGCAGCCCACCAGGCTCCACTGTCCCTGGGATTCTCCAGGCAAGAACACGAGTGGGTTGCCATTTCCTTCTCCAATGCATGAAAGTGAAAAGTCAAAGTGAAGTCGCTCAGTCGTGCCCGACTCCCAGCGACCCCATGGACTGCAGCCCACCAGGGTCCTCCGTCCATGAGATTTTCCAGGCAAGAGTACTGGAGTGGGGTGCCATTGCCTTCTCCAAGTCCATAGTGTTGCAAGGAGTCAAACATTACTGAAGCAACTGAACACACACACATACATATGTATATATGTGTATATTTTATAGTGGTATGAAAAATAATTCTGTGGGACTTCCCTGGTGATCCAGTATTTAAGACTCCTCACTTCCAGGCCAGGGTCATGGCTTCAATCCCTGTCAGAGACCTATGATCCCACATGCCACTGGGTGTGGCAGAAAAAAAAAGAAAAGGAATAATGCTGCATTTTACAGCTGATGTCATCTTAGATTTAATGGAAATTTCTGTTTTTCATAAGCAGAATCCAGCCTACTAAATTCATGTCACAAGTCACTAATGGGATGCTAGCTGCATTATATAGGCAAATGGTTTAAACAGGAATTTACAAATTGGCTTGCTTCCTGTTTGCTTTTTCTCCCAACGAGCAAGCTAAGAATGATTTTTAGGTTTTATTTATTTATTTTTTTTTTAACTTTTAAAAATATATTTAATATTTTTACATTTTTTTAATTTGGGGGCAAACAAAGGAATATTTTGCGATATGTGAAAATTATAGGATATCTAAATTTCAGTGTCACAAATAAAGTTTTATTGGAACACAGCCATGATCATTTGCTGCTGCTGCTGCTGCTAAGTCACTTCAGTCGTGTCCGACTCTGTGTGGCCCCATAGACAGCAGCCCACCAGGTTCCCCTGTCCCTGGGATTCTCCCGGCAAGAACACTGGAGTGGGTACCCGAGGCTATTTCACTCTGCTAATGGCAGAGACTGCATTGGCGCTTAATGCCCGTTTACTCTCTAGGCCTTTACAGAGCAATTTTGCACACTCATGGCTGTAGAGAACAAAATGAAGCATTCCAAACCCCATGGTTCACCAGCTCCTGAAGTCCAGTTGACTCAGTGCAGCTAAACACTTCTTATTCTGAGTCCCACTGGAGGATGAAGCTGGAGTATCTCTGTCTCCACGCCCCAGAAAGATTTCTCTGGAAATATCAGCACTGCTTCCTGTGTCCAGTGTCCATGAAACTCCTACCTGGCTCTCCAAAAGCCTTTTCTCAGTGAGGCTGGATCAGGAGATTCCAAGCCTTTGAAAGCCCATTCTAATCCAATCCATAGTATCCAAATGGTGCTCCAATCAGGTTTCTGAGCCAGTTTTTCCCCATGGGATCTTTCAACTAGAAACCTTTCTACCAAATTGTTAAAGAGAGGAAAGAATGTGGGTGCGGCTGCAGGGCCCCACCCAGGGGCTGTTTTCCAGGTCTCAGGGTGGTGAGAGTCCCCACTTCCCTCTCTGGCATCCAGAGGCCCACCATCTTATCTCCAGTTTATCTGCATCTTTAGTTATTTGGGATTCAATAGCTTAAGGGCAGGGGAAGGTGGTCCACATAGCTATTCCAACAGAGCTCGGGCTGGTATCAGGAATGGAAAAATCAGGGGTTCACCTCCAATACCAGAAAATTCTCCAGCTGCAAACAGCAAACCCCTGTCCTCTTCTGGGAGCAAGGGTGGTGGGTTGGGGGCGTGTGGGCATGGTGAGGAGAGCAGAAAGCAAGCTTACTCCCAAATGATCTGCACTTGAAGACTCAGCACCTGCTGGATTTCAGGGGTCCTCACTGTGGATCTTCATGCTGAACCCCAGGAGCTTTTTCTAGGCAGGGGCTCATGCTTTCTTAAACCAGGCCAGGGGTGTCAGGTCACACCCTGGTCCCCATCCTTCTGCCTTCCTCACTCACTCCCCGTCTTCTCTCTCCTTCCCCTTTGCACCACCAAGATTATATCTCAAGCTTTCCTTCCCACTGCCTTTACAACCCTGTGCACACAGATACATAGAGGGAGGGAGGGTTTCAGAGTAGAAATATGTGTATTTCCATTCCTTATAAGGTAACAGAGTCACTGAATTAGAACAAAAATGAACTTCACTGATGAACGTGATCTCAAGTGTTGTAACCAGATATAACATCAAAAACACTGTTCTTATCAAATCAACATGTGTTCACCTTAAATTTACACAATATGTGTCCATTACATCTCAATGAAGCAGGGGAAAAAAATACAGAACCGACCATTAGAAAGAGCTCGTTTTAGACTCTTTTAAGACGGTTGATGGTGAGTGCTGTGCCTAGTTGCTCAGTTGTGTCTGACTTCTTGCGACCCCATAGACTGTAGCCAGCCAGGCTCCTCTATCCATGGACTTCTCCAGGCAAAAATGCTGGATTGCCTTGCCATGGCCTTCTGCAATGTTGGTGAGTATCAAAACCCAAGGCTAGGGACTTCCCTCGTGGTCCATGGGTTGAGAATCTGCCTTCCAATTTAGGGAATGTGCGTTTAATACATGGTGGTTAAGATCCCATATACCAGAGGGCAGTAGAAAGGACAAAGGATCCTGCATGCCATGACTAAGACTCGAGGCAGCCAAATAAATGAATAAAAATATATATATTTTTGAACTCTATGCTCTTTACATTCTTCTGGATGTATTTGTAAGCATGATATTAACAGTTTTATTTATTTATGGATACACCATGAGACTTCCTGCAGGATCTTAGTTTCCTGACCGGGGACTGAACCCAGATCACCAGAGTGATAGCATTGAGCAGTAAACGCTGGTTTGCCAGGGAATTCCTAGTTTGATTACTTAAAGGGTTTATTTTTATTGTATGCCCAAAGGTACATCCTTTGCTGTGTTTACACTTACAATAAAAACATTTTGGATGTCAATTTTAAAATGTTTGCAAAAACTTAGGGGAAAGGAAGGAAAATGTTGACTACATATTTATGCTTCTAGGCTTCCCTAATGGCTCAGACAGTAAAAAGTCTGCCTGCAGTAGAGGAGACCGGAGTTTGATCCCTGGTTCAGGAAGATCTCCTGGAGAAGGGAATGGCTATCCACTTCAGTATGCTTGCCTCGAGAATTCCATGGATAGAGGAGCCTGGGGAACTACTATCCATGGGTTTGCAAAGAGTCAAACACAACTGGATGACTAACACTTTCATTTTCATATGCTTCTAAAGATTGTTCAAATCTCAGAATCACCTGGGACATTATTAAACATAGAGATTCCAGGGCTGCATATCATACCTAAGAAACTAAAATTGCCTGAGGAGGGGGCCTGGGCATCTGAAAGTTCAATGTTTGCCTCACTTGATTCTGATGTGACGTGAGTCCCAGGGTGTAAAATCATCCAATACTTTGGGAAAGATTGATCTCTGGTGGTTCAGCAATTAAGAAGCCACCTGTTAATGCAGGAGACCTGGTTTCAATGAAAGGGTTGGAAAGATCTCCTGGAGGAAGAAATGGCAACCCAGTCCAGTATTCTTGCCTGGGAAATACCATGGACAGAGGGGCCTGGCAGGCTACAGTCTATGGGGTCACAAAAGACTCAGACACAACTTAGCAACTAAACCACAACAGTGAAAGTGAAAGTCCCTCAGTCGTGTCTGACCCTTCCTGACCCCATGGACTATATACAGTCCATGGGATCGTCCAGGCTAGAATACTGGACTGGGTAGCCTTTCCTGTCTCCAGGGGATTTTCCCAACCCAGGGATCAAACTCAGGTCTCCCACATTGCAGGCAGATTTTTTACCAGCTGAGGCACAAGGGGAACCCAAACAACAGTAAAAACATGCTTAAAATATCCAAGAATCTACTCCTTCAGGAGACCCTGAGGGTTGAGGGTCAGGAATTAATTTTTTCTTCATGTGACACACTGAGCACCTGCCTTGGGAGAAGCGTGTTATTGGTAATTCAATAAACCAATCAGATGTTGTACCTTGAGCTGGGAGCTTCATCCTCCTCACCACTCTTCAGAGATTCTAGGACCTCCACACTCTGTCCTGGGGCTTCTGGATGTCCTTCGTACTAAAGGAAGTTAGGGTATAAGCAAAGCTCAGAGATCTGGATCCAAACTTCTCAGTTTGGGCCACACTTGCAAATCTCCTGGGCTGTGCTTTGTAACCCTCAGTGAATCTAAGGATTTCCCTACGTGTCTTGTGTAAAAACATATTCTCGTCCGACAGTTGTGAGTGGGGCCTGAGAGTCTTGAGTTTCTCACAAACTCCAGGTGTTGCCCAGGCTGCTTAAGGTGTCCATATTAAACAGTGAGTACTAGAGAGTTTTGAAAAGCACTGATTGATTTTGAAAAGTTCTGGTTGATTTTGCCGATCTTACTCCATACCCACAGAATAAGTATCTCCAGGAATGGGACCAGGGAGTCAACGTTACTAAGCGTCTCAGATATTTGTAAGGAGCAGGTAGGGTGCAACGTGAAGCTACACCACAATGTGTAGCCAGGCACATCACCCTGCCATCAACCCTGTTTTGGGCTTCATTGTGTCCTACAAAATCCATATGTTGAGGGGACTTTCCCAATGATCCAGTGGCTAAAGCTCTCCACTCCCAGTGCGGGGGGCTGGACTTCGGTCCCTGGTCAGGGAACTAGATCCCATGTGCTGCCAGGAAGTCCAAAGACCCCACATGCCACAACTAACAATTGGTGCCATCAAATAAATTAATTCATTTAAAAAATTATCTGTAGAAGTCCTATTCCCCTACACTTTGGAATGTGACTATATTTGTAGATGATATTCTTAACAAGGTAGTTAAACTCAATGAAGGCACTAGGGTAAGCCCTAGTCCAATCTGATGGTTCTCTACATAAAAAGAGAGAGCAGAATTCCCTGCAAGGCCAGTGTTTAGGGCTCAGAATTTTCACGGCCAAGGGCCCCATTTCAATCCCTGGACTGGAAACTAAGACCCAGAAGTGAAGCAGCATGGCCAGATAAAAAAAAAAAAAAAAAGGAAATTAGGACACACAAGACATCAAGGATGCATGGACATAAAGGGACAGGAGGACACAAGAATGCAGCTGTTTGTGCATCAGGGAAAGAGATCTCCCGAGAAACCACACTGTCAACACCTTGATCCTGGACTTCTAGCCTCCAGAACTGGGAGAAAACAATTTCCTGTTGTTTAGGTCTCTTGTATATCTTGTGGCCACCTTAGTACATTAATGCATTCTTTAGATCAGGAGTCCCTGGAGAGGGCTCACCTCAAGGACAGGTGGGGAGTATGCAGGTGATGACTCAGCTCCCAGGTGACTTCTAAACATCAACAAATGCCCACCCACCCAGATTTTCCAGGACACAGCCTGCTCCTGTGGACCCCTTCTTGCAGACCACTGCTGCTAAAAGTCCCCACCCAACTCTCGTTCTGGCCCCAACTTTCTTTACTTCTCTCCTAGACTGTGAGGGACAGAGCCTTGAGAACAGAGCAAGGCCTGTGCTCAAACCATCCTGGTTGTGAAGGGGAGTATGTGTTTTAACAAAAAATTAAAAAAAAAAAAAAAAAGGAAGAAAACCCATAGCTGTCTAGCATAAGCTTAACACTGGATGTACAGAAAAGCCTTCACATGTTATGTTAGGAAGAAGCAGAGGACATGATTTCAACCTTTTCTTCAGGGAAGGTTTCCAGGAAGGAGGACAGCATGCTTTCTGTAGATGGGTTGAGAGCAGATGAATTTATTGGAAGGCCTTTGGGTCTGTAGCCAGGAAAGGAATATGAGTGGGGAGGGGGTATGTCGTCCTTCAGTTCTCTCTACCTCCAGAAGTTTCTATGATATGGGCCATGGTCACAGGGCTCTCAGAGATCAGGGAGAGAGGGATGTTTTGTGACTTCACCCAAGCCTCACCCATAGAAGGCTGCCTCTCAGCAGCCAACGTCAGACTTCTGGGCCATCTGCCAGGCTCAAGAAATGACCTACTAGGAACTCTCTGGTAGTCCTGGAGTGGTTAGGACTCTGCACGTTCACTGCTGAGGGCAGGGATTCTATACATAGTTGGGGAACTAAGATCCTGCAAGCTGCACTGGCTGGCCAACAATAGAAAACAAACAAACAAACAAACAAACAAAAGACATGACCTTTCCCACCTTTCCTTCCATAGACAACCCCACGGCTGAGTCCAGTTCAGGTCCATTGCTGTGGTCAAGGAGGAAGCTCCCTTGGGCTTGTGGCTGTGGAGTGACATGTGGTCAGCCTGAGCATCCACCAACAGGGCTGGGCATCTCACACCAACCGAGAACCTGGTACCCAGTAGGAGGTCAGGCCCTCAGGACACATGCTGGTGCCTGCTGACTACAGATCAGGGCTGTGTGAGAAGTGAACTCTACAAGGTGGCCAGAAGGCACACCTTTCAGGAGAGCACTAATCCAGGTGGCCAGACTCTTCCCACTTCCTCCGTCTCTAGGGGAGAACTTGGCGCTTCCATTGTTCTCACAAATGTTTTCCTCTTCTACTCCCCCTGGAACAGCTTTATCTCAAGAAATTGTTGTTGTTCATTTGCCCAGTTGTATCTGCAACTCCATGGACCACAGTGTGCCAGACCTCCCTGTCCCTCACCATTTCCTGAAGTTTGCCCAAGTTCGTGTCCATTGCATTGGTGATGCAATCCAGCCATCTCATTCTCTGTCACCCTTTCTCCTTCAGGCCATCTCCACATAGCCAACAACAGTCCTCTCCCAGGATGGCACTCTAAATCCTGTGTCCAGCTTCCAGACCCCATGCACACTGGTTGAGCTGCATTGCAGTTTGGGCCATATAGAGCCACGACACACATTATCTGTGTAACTTTTGCTCTATATAAATAATATTTCATCAGCTGTCTTACCTTGCTTCCTTTCAGTCCAAAGCAATTTACCCTTTACTGAAGGGGCTTGCCTCATTCTGGAAATCTCTTCCCTGCTTCTCCATCTCCCACCACAAGGCTCAGGTTTTGTTTTGCTTCCTCTTATACTTCTTTTCCCATCTTAATTCCTTCCCGCCCAGGTATGTCTGAAACCCTCATGGAACACTCTGGGGACTAGGGTCTTCTGCTAGTATTTATCTGATGCTCTGGGAAAACTATTGACCATGTAGAAGTGTTACTTCTGATCTATACATTGAGAGAGGTGCATTTCATAGCCTTCTACATTTCTGCCTTCTTTGAATTTCTCAGTGTTTCCTGGAAAGCTCTATTATTCGTTTTCCTTGACAGCAAAACATGAAACATTAGTGGACATGAATTACTCTGTTTGATGGGACGTTGCTTACGTACACACGTAACTGGTATTACTTTGACTTCCAACATGCAATCAAGCACATTTGTTGTTGTTGTTGTTTTCCCCCTAGAAAATTTCTCTTAATGATAAATTGTCATCAGCATGAAGAAATGCAGAACATTCCACATAAAATATAATAGCATAACTGGGCTCAAAAAGTCAGCACTTGAATATATCTAGCTATATCTTGAATGTTCCTGACATTTTCCCAGAGTACCGATGTCTGATTTCAAATCTCAAAGCTTAATTCCATTCAGCGAGTCTCAAGGGTCAGAGACTGCCATGGGCATAATTTAATTCCTGTAGAATAAGTTGGCAAGTTCATACTTGACTTGACTACTTGGTACTTGACTACTTGATAAAGAGAGAAAACAACAATAACAACAATGACCAAAAAATA
This sequence comes from Bos taurus, assembly GCF_002263795.3. Classification (NCBI taxonomy): domain Eukaryota; kingdom Metazoa; phylum Chordata; class Mammalia; order Artiodactyla; family Bovidae; genus Bos; species Bos taurus. Next base: position 30,352,403 of record NC_082638.1, read on the forward strand.
AACAAACAAAAAAACACAGAAATGTGTAGTTAGTGATTCAGTCATAACAGGTACACATAAATTGATGTATAGACTATACAATCATCTATATCTGCTTAATTGTTTCTGCTAATGACTTGGACACTGTGAATCACACACAAACCATTGAAAAAGAAAAGTAATTTTGGAAAATTCTTAGAGAAAAGAACATCAGAATTCCTTACCTGTCTCCTGGGAAATGTGTACGCTATTAAATTTGCAACAGTTAGACCTGGACACGGGACAATGAAGTGATTCAAAATCGGGAAAGGAATAAGTCAAAGCTATCTAGTGTTGCCCTGGTTATTTGACTTCTGTGCAGAGGACCTCATGAAAAAATAAAATCCTAGATGAATCTCAAGCTAGACACAAAATTTATGTGGGCGATATGATAACTTAGTTATCCAGATGACAACACCCAAATGACAGAAGAATAATAGGAATTAAGGCGCCTCTTGATGAAGGTATTATCTGTTTCAAGTACAGACATCTGAAATGACATAGTCCTTCATAAAAGATGAAATTCTCAGTTTCACATTTGAAAATCTAGATGTATATTCCAGAATGTGAAATATAAAATTCTCTATTAGTCACATATACAAATCTGGGGACAATTTTTCCAACTTGAAATGTGGAATTCTCTGTACATCTCACATGAAAGTATACATACAATATTTTCTTATTAAAATGTGGAATTTTTCACATTAGAGATATGAAAATCAGGATGCAGATTCTTTGACAGGAAATATGAAAATGTCTATTTCACATATCAAAATATGGTCACAGGATTTCTCACATGAGATATGGAATTTTTTCATATTTCTCATTTGAAAATCTTTGTGCTGTCTTTCCTTCATGAAATATTGAATACTGTCTACTTCACATTTGAAAAAAGTGCATTCATTCTCCTACAAGAAATGTAGAATTTTCCCACAGATTTTCATGCTTGAGCTCTGAAATTCTGTATATTTCCATCAAGAAAGCTTGAATGAAGGTCTTCTGATATGAGACTTGGAATTCTGTGTATTTCACATTTAACAATCTGGGGAGAAATGTTCTCATATGAAATATGAAATCTCGACTATTCACATATGAAACTTTTTCTAGATTTGTACACATGAAACCTATATGCAGGTTAGGAAAAAACAGTTAGAACTGGACATGGAACAACAGACTGGTTCCAATTAGGAAAAGGAGGATCGCAAGCCTATATATTGTCACCCTGCTTATTTAAATTACATGCAGAGTGCATCATGTGAAACAGTGGGCTGGAAGAAGTGCAAGCTGGAATCAAGATTTCTGGGAGAAATATCAATAACCTCAGATATACAGATGACACCACCCTTATGGCAGAGAAGAGGAACTAAAAAGCCTCTAGAAGAAAGTGAAAGAGGAGAGTGAAAAAGTTGGCTTAAAGCTCAACATTAAGACAACGAAGATCATGGCATCTGGTTCCATCACTTCATGGGAAATAGATGGTGAAACAGTGGAAACAGTGTCAGACTTTATTTTTGGGGGCTGCAAAATCACTGCAGATGATGACTGCAGCCATGAAATTAAAACACGTTTACTCCTTGGAAGAAAAGTTATGACCAAGCTAGATAGCATATTCAAAAGCAGAGACATTACTTTGCCAAGAAAGGTTCGTCTAGTCAAGGCTATGGTTTTTCCAGTCTTCATATATGGATGTGAGAGTTGGACTGTGAAGATTGCTGAGCACTGAAGAATTGATGCTTTTGATCTGTGGTGTTGGAGAAGACTCTTGAGAGTCCCTTGGACTGCAAGGGGATCCAACCAGTGCATTTGGAAGGAGATCAGCCCTGGGATTTCTTTGAAAGGACTGATGCTACAGCTGAAACTCTAGTACTTTGGCCACCTCATGGGAAGAGTTGACTCATTGGAAAAGACTCTGATGATGGGAGAGATTGGGGACAGAAGGAAAAGGGGATGACAGAGTATGAGACGGTTGGACGGCATCACTGACTCGATGGAAGTGAGTTAGAATGAACTCCGGGAGATGGTGATGGATAGGGAAGCCTGGCATACTGCAATTCATGGGGTCGCAAAGAGTCAGACATGACTGAGTGACTGAACTAAACTGAACTGAGCTGTACACATGAAATAGAGAATTTTCAATGAATCAGAAATTGATATCTGAGCTAAAACATCAAATAGGTACAGCTATATTTCATGTATTTCCTTAATAACAAAAAGAGTTCTCTGTATTTCTTTGAAAAAAGTCTGGGTGACGATTTCTCTGCATGAAATAGGGGATTAGCATATTTTACAGGTGCAAAATCAAAACGCTTATGATTATACAGTGGAAGTGATAAATAGATTCAGGGGATTCTATCTGATAGACAGAGTGCCTGAAGACCTATGGGTGGAGGTGTGACATTGTACAGGAATCAGGGATAAAGACCATTCCCATATAAAAGAAATGCAAAATAACAAAGTGATAAGGCCTTACAAAGATCTGAAAAGACCAAAGACGCTAAACAAAAACGTGAAAATGAAAACAATACCCATTTGAATGCAGAGTCCCAAAGAATAGCAAGGAGAGATTAAACCTTCCTCAGTTATCAATACCAGTTCATAGAGGAAATAAATAGAATGGGAAATCCTACAGATCTCTTCGAGAAAATCAGAGATACCAAGGGCACATTTCATGCAGAGGGGCACAATAAAGGACAGAAATGGTACGGATGTAACAGAAGCAGAAGCTATTAAGAAGAGGAGGGAAGAATACACAGATGAAATATGCACAAAAGATCTGCATGATCCAGTTAAGCACAATGGTGTGATCACTCACCTAGAGCCAGACGTCCTGGAATGCAAAGTCAAGTCGGACTTTAGAAGCATAACTACAAACAAAGCTCGTGGAGGTGGTGGAATTCAGTTGAGCTCTTTCAAATTCTAAAAGATGATGTTGTGAGTGTGCTGCCCTCTATATGCCAGCAGATTTGGAAGACACAGCTGTGGCCAGACCACTGGAAAAGTTCAGTTTTCATTCCAACCGCAATAAAAGGCAATCCATCGAGTGTGCAAACTACTACTTAACTTCACTCATCTCACACATTCGCAAAGTACTGCTCAAAATTCCCAAAGCCAGGCTTCAATAGAATGTGAACCATGAGCTTCCAGATGTTCAAGCTGGATTTAGAAAGGTCAGAAGAACCTGAGATCAAATTACCAACACCCATTGGGTTATCAAAAAAGCCAGAGGAGGAGGAGCCAAGATGGCGGAGGAGTAGGACGGGGAGAACACTTTCTCCCCCACAAATTCATTAAAAGAGCATTTAAACGTCGACTAAATTCCATAAAACAATTTCTGAATGCCGGCAGAGGACATCAGGCACCCAGAAAAGCAATCCAACTCTTCGAAAGGAGGTAGGAAAAAATATAAAAGACAAAAAAAGAGACAAAAGAGGGAGGGACGGAGTTCCGTCCCGGGAAGGGAGTCTTAAAAAGAGAGAAGTTTCCAAACACCAGGAAACCTTCTCACTGCCGAATCTGTGCCGAGCTTTGGAAGCACAGAGGGCAACATAACAGGAAGAAAAAATAAATAAACAATTAAAACTCGAAGATTGCGAGTCCTACGGTAACTCCCCCAGCGGAGAAGCAGCGTAGACGCCTGCACGCGCCATTAACAAGCGGGGCTGGACAGGGAGGTGCAGCACGGGCTGCATCGCTTAGAGTAAGAATCTGGCCTGAATACCCTGAGCACTATCTGAGCAAAATAATTTGGGCGAGCAAACCAGACTGTGGGATATCTACCACGTGAAAAGCCAGCCCCAACCTAAGACACCGCCAGGCCCGCGCACGGAACAAAGAATTGATCAGAGATAGCCGGCTGCAGACCTTCCCCCTCTGGTGACAGGCAGCCAGAGCCGGAAGGGGGCAATCGCAGCCCCAGAGAGACATTATCTATAAAACTGTAAGCAGGCTTCTTTGCTAACTAAAACATCTTGGGGGTCTGGACGGTTAACATCTGCCTGAGAAGGTGCGCCGGTTTTATACCCAGATAACCGAGTGGCGGGGAGGCGATAAGTCGCAGCATTGGCGCTCACCAAACACCTCATCACTTGAGCTGCTCATTCCAAACTCATTCTATGAGGCTACCATCACCCTAATACCAAAACCTGACAAAGATCCCAAACAAAAAAAGAAAACTACAGGCCAATATCACTGATGAACATAGATGCAAAAATCCTAAACAAAATTCTAGCAATCAGAATTCAACAACATATTAAAAAGATCATACACCATGACCAAGTGGGCTTTATCCCAGGGATGAAAGGATTCTTCAATATCCGCAAATCAATCAATGTAATACACCACATTAACAAATTGAAAAACAAAAACCATATGATTATCTCAAAAGATGCAGAGAAAGCCTTTGACAAAATTCAACACCCATTTATGATAAAAACTCTCCAGAAAGCAGGAATAGAAGGAACATACCTCAACATAATAAAAGCTATATATGACAAACCCACAGCGAACATTATCCTCAATGGTGAAAAATTGAAAGCATTTCCTCTAAAGTCAGGAACAAGACAAGGGTGCCCACTTTCACCATTACTATTCAACATAGTTTTGGAAGTTTTGGCCACAGCAATCAGAGCAGAAAAAGAAATAAAAGGAATCCAAATTGGAAAAGAAGAAGTAAAACTCTCACTGTTTGCAGATGACATGATCCTCTACATAGAAAACCCTAAAGACTCCACCAGAAAATTTCTAGAACTAATCAATGATTATAGTAAAGTTGCAGGATATAAAATCAACACACAGAAATCCCTTGCATTCCTATACACTAATAATGAGAAAACAGAAAGAGAAATTATGGAAACAATTCCATTCACCATTGCAACGGAAAGAATAAAATACTTAGGAATATATCTACCTAAAGAAACTAAAGACCTATATATATAAAACTATAAAACACTGGTGAAAGAAATCAAAGAGGACACTAATAGATGGAGAAATATATCATGTTCATGGATTGGAAGAATCAATATAGTGAAAATGAGTATACTACCCAAAGCAATTTATAGATTCAATGCAATCCCTATCAAGCTGCCAACAGTATTCTTCACAGAGCTAGAACAAATAATTTCACAATTTGTATGGAAATACAAAAAAACTCGAATAGCCAAAGCGATCTTGAGAAAGAAGAATGGAACTGGAGGAATCAACCTACCTGACTTCAGGCTCTACTACAAAGCCACAGTTATCAAGACAGTATGGTACTGGCACAAAGACAGAAATATAGATCAATGGAACAAAATAGAAAGCCCAGAGATAAATCCACGCACATATGGACACCTTATCTTTGACAAAGGAGGCAAGAATATACAATGGATTAAAGACAATCTCTTTAACAAGTGGTGCTGGGAAATCTGGTCAACTACTTGTAAAAGAATGAAACTAGAACACTTTCTAACACCATATACAAAAATAAACTCAAAATGGATTAAAGATCTCAACGTAAGACCAGAAACTATAAAACTCCTAGAGGAGAACATAGGCAAAACACTCTCTGACATACATCACAGCAGGATCCTCTATGACCCACCTCCCAGAATATTGGAAATCAAAGCAAAAATAAACAAATGGGACCTAATTAAACTTAAAACCTTCTGCACAACAAAGGAAACTATTAGCAAGGTAAAAAGACAGCCTTCAGAATGGGAGAAAATAATAGCAAATGAAGCAACCGACAAACAACTAATCTCAAAAATATACAAGCAACTCCTCCAGCTCAACTCCAGAAAAATAAATGACCCAATCAAAAAATGGGCCAAAGAACTAAATAGACATTTCTCCAAAGAAGACATACAGATGGCTAACAAACACATGAAAAGATGCTCAACATCACTCATTATCAGAGAAATGCAAATCAAAACCACTATGAGATACCATTTCACACCAGTCAGAATGGCTGCGATCCAAAAGTCTACAAATAATAAATGCTGGAGAGGGTGTGGAGAAAAGGGAACCCTCTTACACTGTTGGTGGGAATGCAAACTAGTACAGCCACTATGGAGAACAGTGTGGAGATTCCTTAAACAACTGGAAATAGAACTGCCTTATGATCCAGCAATCCCACTGCTGGGCATACACACTGAGGAAACCAGAAGGGAAAGAGACACGTGTACCCCAATGTTCATCGCAGCACTGTTTATAATAGCCAGGACATGGAAACAACCTAGATGTCCATCAGCAGATGAATGGATAAGAAAGCTGTGGTAAATATACACAATGGAGTATTACTCAGCCATCAAAAAGAATACATTTGAATCAGTTCTAATGAGGTGGATGAAACTGGAGCCTATTATACAGAGTGAAGTAAGCCAGAAGGACAAACACCAATACAGTATACTAACGCATATATACGGAATTTAGAAAGATGGTTACGATAACCCTGTATACGAGACAGCAAAAGAGACACTGATGTATAGAACAGGCTTATGGACTCCGTGGGAGAGGGAGAGGGTGGGAAGATTTGGGAGAATGGCATTGAAACATGTGAAATGTCATGTATGAAATGAGATGCCAGTCCAGGTTCAATGCGCGATGCTGGATGCTTGGGACTGGTGCACTGGGATGACCCAGAGGGATGGTATCGGGAGGGAGGAGGGAGGAGGGTTCAGGATGGATTTTCTTTTAAAAATAAATAAAAAAATAAATAAAATAAAATATTTGATACAAAAAAAAAAAAAAAGCCAGAGAGCACCAAAAAAACATCTACTCCTTTTTGACTATGCCAAAGACTTGTTTGTGTAGATCACAACAAAACATTTTAAATTCTTCTAAACATGGGACTACTAGAGTATGTTATATGCCTCCTGATAAATCTGTATGCAGCTCAAGAAGCAACAGTCAGAAAAGGAAATGGAACAACAGACAGGTTCTGAGTTGGGAAAGGAATATTTCAAGGCTGTACTGTCAACCTCTTTATTGAACTTACATGAAGAGTTCATCACACAAAATGCCAGACTGAATGCAACAGGGTTTGGAATCAACTTTGCTGGGAGAAATATCAATAACATCAGATATGCAGATGACACGATTCATGTGGCAGAACATGGAAAGAACTACGGAGTCTCTTGAGGAAAGTAAAAGAGGAGAGTGATTAAGGTGACTTAAAACTCAACATTCAAAATGAGATTCATGGCATCTGGTCCCATCACTTCGTGACATAAAGATGGGAAACCAATGGAAGCAGTGAGAAACTATTTGGGGGGAGCAGGTTCCAAAATCACTGAAGATGGTGACTCTGTTCAGGAAATTAAAATATGCTTTCTCCTTAGAAGAAAAGTTACAACCAGGCTGGACAGCACATTATAAAGCAGACAAAGGTCAGTCTAGTCAAAGCTATGTAAAGAGATGAGAATTGGACCTAAAGAATCTTGACCTCCAAGGAATCGATGCTATTGATATGTGGTGTTAGAGAAAACACTTGAGAGTCCCTTGGACTGCAAGGAAATGAAAGGAGTCAATTCTAAAGGAAATCAGTTCAGAATATTGATTGGAAGGGCTGATGCTGGAACTGGATCCTGGATATTTTGGCCACCTGAAATGAAAGGCTGACTCATTGGGAAAGAACCTGATGCTGAGAAAGATTGAAGGCTGGAGGAGAGGGTGACGACAGAAGATGAAATGCATGGTGGCATCAGGGAATCAGTGGTTATGGGTTTGAGCAGGCTCTATGAGTTGGTGATTGACAGGGAAGCCTGTCATGCTGCAATCCATGGGATCAGGAAGAGTCGGACTTAATGATACTCACCAAACTTACTTAGGTTCTCAGCGAAATGAAAATGGTAAAGAACTCTCTTACCCATCAATTGATAATCCTCACAGATTCCTAATGCCCCCTAAGATTTTTAACTGTTTCTTCAGAGATTCAGCAAGGATGGCCATTCTTTCCATTATATGGGTAAATATCCCCTAGGAAATAATGGAAGGGGCATAATTTACAGAAAGTTGTAGAAGAAAGTACACACATCAGCAAGTCAGCATGACCTTGTCAAAAACTTATAGTATGATCCTTTAATCCTTCACACTGATTTCCTTCTGAAACCTGATGATAGGACCTCACCAATCCTGAGGAATGGTCATTGCAAAGGGATGTTATCTAGAACAATTTCTGCCTATTACTTTAGTGATGACACAAAGCAGGCACATTATGGTAATCATGCCTCCGTTAACCTCCCCTAACCAAGACAATAGGCTGCACTAGCCATTGGGGAGCTTACAGGATCACAAGGTCTCCTGTAAATGGTTGGAGCCACCTGGGCCTTTCCCACAGAGGGTTTGCAGGTATGATGAGGTCACCTTTCCATGGCAAAAATTCTTATCTATGGCCACCAGTCTTACTGCCAGTCCTCTGGATTTGTGAGAACCCCACAAGACCAACTCTAGCTTGCAAAGTATACATCTGCTTAAAAAACAAACAAAAGGATAAAATCCAGTCCAAACTGAAGTGCCTAAGGATAATCAAATGGTCCTCAGTTCTATGAAGGGCCATTAGGGCCACAAAAGCACGGGTCCAGGCAAGTTAATTGTTAACACCTGCAGCCCTTCAAAGGACGTGTCCTGGTAATGGATAAAGATTGTAGATTGTAAGTCCTCTACCAATTTGAGAAATTGTGTCAACAAGACCTCTGAACCTCCCATCTTAGCTAAGCCTAAAAGACGGAATATGTGCATATCAGGCCCAAGGCACATTCAACTGGGAATATTTGGAGGTAACAGTACCAGATATAGGACACTATAGAGAAGGTGTACACAAAAATGAAATAAGAAAAAAAAAAAAAGCCTTTTGTGCCAGTTTCAGACTGAAAATGTGCATTTCCCAGATGACCAAGTGAACAGGATTCAAGTCAGTAATAACACTCAACGTAGCCACATGTCAATGCAGATTCCCACTAGGTAACTTCAGAAGCTTCTGTGCAGGCCTGTCTTCAGCCTCTGCTTTCCATTCATAAATTGTGTTCATTCAATCAGCAGACAGTATGAAATATAGGCAATGGGTAGGCACTCAAGGAAGATGATGAAGACTGTAAGAACAAAGTATCTTTCCAGGGTAAGGGACAGACAACACCACAGGTTGGTGATAAGATGGAGCAAGTTGGAGAGGAGAATGGAGGGCAGATTTCAGATCTAGCTTCTGGACATTTAGGGTGATGGCAGCTGCCCCAGACCTGGCTGCAGGCCTTGAGGAGATATTTCCAAATGTAATAAATTAATGTGGTCTCTGTCCTCTATGAGCTTTTACAACCTTAAAGCCTCAGCCTATGATACTATACCAAGTAGAGAGTCATAGCTCAGAAATTCAAGATATTAATTTAGGAAGGGTGTGTAAGACTTGAAGGAGATGTGTTCTATCAGACATGTTCTAACATTTAGCATAATTAACTGGGCTTGAGCCAGGACTTACTTATATGCATGTAGACTGCTATCTTCGGAAAATTCCCATTATGAGATCATATAACCTGATATCTGGGATTTCACTTTCTTGGTGAGTACTTCTCCACTTATGAAAAAGGAAGATAGCACTAGTTTAGAAGGTACATCTTTGTATTAGGACTTTTCTATCAATTTCCCAACTCTACCAATTGTTCTAGGTAACTTCCTGACAGTAGGAAATATGGACAACTATATAGTATCTCCTCCTGCCATACTAGAGGCACTATAGTAAGTGTAAAGACAGATAACACACAAAAGTACATTTACAGCTCATGATTCTTTGCTAATTTTCTTTTCAGTTGATGTATCCATAGGTGTGAGTGGGGTATTAAAGTCCCCTATTATAATTGTGGTACTGTGAATTCCCCCTTTCCTACTTCCTTGCATTTGCCTTGCATCTTGAGGTGCTCCTAAATGGCACAATGGACTAGTTACACCTAATTGTTATATATAGGCATTACACTCATTAGGAATGGAATCATGTTTTTTTCCAGTGCAATCCTGAGCCCACATCTTGGTCCCTGCACAAAAGCAGGCTGTATCCTTCCCATGTTCAAGCCCTGAGAAACATTCCTGAGCCCACATCTCTGTCACTGCACTGAACTAGGCTGGGTCCAGCACTAGCTCAACCCCCTGGAAAATACTCATGAGTCCACATCTCGGTCACTGCACTGAACCAGTCTAGGTTCTGCCCTAGTTAGTCCCCTGACACATACCTCTGAACCAACATCTCGGGCTCTGCCCTGAAGCAGGCTGGTCCTTCCCATGTTCAAGCCCCGACAAATGCTCCTGAGCCAAACTCTTGGTCACTGCACTGAACTAGGCTCGGTCCTACACTTGTTCATGACCCCGGCAAACACTGCTGCGCCCAAATCTCATGCCCTGCACATGATCCAGTCTGTGTCTTGCCCTTGTTAGATTCCCCCAACCCATACACCTGAGCCCACATCTCAGTCCCCGCACTGAAGCAGGCTGAGTCCTGCCTTTGTTCAAGCCTCCGGCAAACAACCGTGAGCCCACAACTCGCTCCCTGCCCCTGAAATTAGGTCTGTCTTGCTCTTGTTCAATCCCCCAGAAAACACTCCTGATCCCACATCTCACTCCCTGCCCTGAACCCGCCAGGGTCCTGCCCTTGTTCAAGACCCCGACAAATACTCCTGAACCTACATCTTGGTTCATGCACTGAACCAGTCTAGGTCATGCCCTTGTTAGATCCACCAACACATACTGCTGAGCGCACATCTCAGTCCCTGCACTAAACTAGGCTGGGTCCTGCCCTTGTTTAAGACCCCAACAAACACTCCTGTATCCATATCACATCCCCGGCCCTGAACCAGTCTAGGTCATGCCCTTGTTAGATCCCCCAACACATACTCCTGAACCCACATCTCGGTCCCTGCACAAAAGCAGTCTGGGTCCTGCCCTTGTTGAAGACCCTGACAAACACTCCTGAGCCTGCATCTCAGTCCCTGCACTGAACGAGGCTGGGTCCTTCCCTTGTTCAAACCCCCGACAAACATTCCAGAGCCAACATCTCTGTCCATGCACTGAACCAGGATGGTTCCTGCTTTTGTTCAAGCCCCAGGCAAACAATCCTGAGCCGACACCTAGCTCCCTGACCCTGAACTAAGGTGTGTCCTCCCTTGTTCAACTCCCTGCCCCCCAGGAAACACCCCTGATCCCACATCTCACTCCCTGCACTGAAGCCACCTGGGTCCTACCCTTGTTCAAAACCCTGACAAATACTCTGGAACCCACATGTCAGTCCCTGAACTGAAGCAGATGAGTCCTTGCCCATGTTCAAGCCACAACAAATACTCCTGAGCCCACATATCACTCACTACAATGAACTAGGCTGGGTCCTACCCTTGTTGAAGACCCTGACAAACACTCCTGAGCCTGCATCTCAGTCCCTGCACTGAACTAGGCTGGGTCCTTCCCTTGTTCAAACCCCCGACAAACATTCCAGAGCCAACATCTCTGTCCATGCACTGAACCAGGATGGTTCCTGCTTTTGTTCAAGCCCCCGGCAAACAATCCTGAGCCGACACCTAGCTCCCTGACCCTGAACTAAGGTGTGTCCTCCCCTTGTTCAACTCTCTGCCCCCCAGGAAACACCCCTGATCCCACATCTCACTCCCTGCACTGAAGCCACCTGGGTCCTACCCTTGTTCAAAACCCTGACAAATACTCTGGAACCCACATGTCAGTCCCTGAACTGAAGCAGATGAGTCCTTGCCCATGTTCAAGCCACAACAAATACTCCTGAGCCCACATATCACTCACTACAATGAACTAGGCTGGGTCCTACACTTGTTCAAGACCCTGACAAACACTCCTGAGCCCACATCTCGGTCACTGCACTGAACGAATCTGCTGCTACCACTGCTAAGTCTCTTCAGTTGTGTCCGACCCTGTGCGACCCCATACATGGCAGCCCACCAGGCTCCCCCATCCCTGGGATTCTCAAGACAAGAACACTAGAGTGGGTTGCCATTTCCTTTTCCAATGCATGAGAGTGAAAAATGAAAGTGAAGTCCGTCAGTCGTGTCCAACTCTTAGTGACCCTGTGGACTGTAGCCCACCAGGCTCCTCCATCCATGGGATTTTCCAGGCAAGAGTACTGGAGTGGGGTGCCATTGACTTCTCCGACTGAACGAGTCTAGGTCCTGCCATTGTTCGATCCCCCAACACATACTCCTGAACCCACATCTCGGTTTCAGCACTGAACTAGGCTGGGTCCTGACCTTGTTCAAACCCCCAACAAACACTCCTGAGCGTGCATCGCGGTCCATGCACTGGGTCCTGCCCATGTTCAAATCCCCGACAAACACTCCTGAGCCAACATCTCCATCCCTGCACTGAATCAGGATGGTTTCTGCCTTTGTTCAAGCCCCAACAAACAATCCTGAGCCAACAACTCGCTCCCTGCCCCTGAACTAAGGTGAGTCCTCCCCTTGTTCAAACCCCCAGAAACACTACTGAGCCCTCATCTCACGCACAGCACTGAACCAGGCTGGGTCCAGACCTTGTCAAAACCCCCGGCAAAAATTCCTAAGCCCACATCTCAGTCCCTGCACTAAAATAGGCTGGGTCAAGCCCTTGTTCAAACCCCTGACAAACACTCTTGAGCCTGCATCACCGTCCCTGCACTGAACTAGGCTGTGTCCTGCACTTGTTCAAGACTCTGACAAACACTCCTGAGCCAACATCTTGGTTCCTGCACTGAACCAGGATAGTTCCAGCATTTGTTCAAGTCCCGGCAAACAATCCTGAGCTGACAACTCTCTCCCTGCCACTGAAGCAAGGTGTGTCCTCCCCTTGACCAATACCCCAGGCAACACTACGATCCCATATCTCACTCACTGCACTGAAGTTCGCTGGTCCCTGCCCTCATGCAAATCCCTGACAAACACTCCTGAGCCAACATCTCCATCCCTGCACTGAACTAGAATGGTTTCTACTTTGTTCAAGCCCCCAGAAAAACATTCTGAGCTGACAACTCGCTGCCTGCCCCTGAACTAAGGTGTGTCCTCCCCTTTTTCAATCCCTCTGGAAACACTCCTGTACCCGCATCTCACACCCTGCCTTGAAGCCGCCCGGTTCCTGCCCTTATTCAAGACTTTGATAAATGCTCCTGAAACCACATTTTGGTCCCTGCACTGAAGCAGGTGGGTCCTGCCCACGTTGAAGGTCTAACAAACACTTCTGAGCCCATATCTCGCTCTCTACACTGAACTGGGCTGAGTCCTACACTTGTTCAGATTAGATCAGTCGCTCAGTCGTGTCCGGCTCTTTGCGAACCCATGAATCTCAGTATGCCAGGCCTCCCTGTCGAACACCAACACCCGGAGTTCCCTGAGACTCACGTCCATCCAGTCAGTGATGCCATCCAGCCATCTCATCCTCTGTGGTCCCCTTCTCCTCCTGCTCCAATCCCTCCAAGCATCAGAGTCTTTTCCAATGAGTCAACTCTTCGCATGAGGTGGCCAAAGGACTGGAATTTCAGCTTTAGCATCATTCTTCCAAAGAAATTCCAGGGCTGATTTCCTTCAGAATGGACTGGTTGGATCTCCTTGCAGTCCAAGGGACTCTCAAGAGTCTTCTCCAACACCACAGTTCAAAAGCATCAATTCTTTGGCGCTCAGGCTTCTTCACAGTCCAACTCTCACATCCATACATGACTACAGGAAAAACCATAGCCTTGACTAGACGAAATTTTGTTGGCAATATAATGTCTCCACTTTTGAATATGCTATTTAGGTTGGTCATAACTTTCCTTCCAAGGAGTAAGCGTCTTTTAATATCGTGGCTGCAGTCACCATCTGCAGTGATTTGGAGCCCAGAAAAATAATGTTTGCCTCTGTTTCCACTGTTTCTTCATCTATTTCCCATGAAGTGATGGGGCTGGAGGCCATGATCTTCGTTTTCTGAATGTTAAGCTTTAAGCCAACTTTTTCACTCTCCACTTTTACTTTCATCAAGAGTCTTTTCAGTTTCTCTTCACTTTCTGCCACAAGGCTGGTGCCATCTGCATATCTGAGGTTATTAATATTTCTCCTGGCAATCTTGATTCCAGCTTGTGTTTCTTCCAGTCCAGCATTTCTCATGATGTACTCTGCATGTAAGTTAAATAAACAGTGTGACGATATACAGCCTTCGCATATTCCTTTTCCTATTTGGAACCAGTCTGTTGTTCCATGTGCAGTTCTAACTGTTGCTTCCTGACCTGCATACACATTTCTCAAGAGGCAGATCAGGTGGTCTGGTATTCCCATCTCTTTCAGAATTTTCCACAGTTTATTGTGATCCACACACTTGTTCAAGACCCTGACAAACACTCCTGTGCCAATATCTTGTTCCCTGCACTGAACTAGGCTGGGTTCAGCACTTTCTGAAGTCCCCTGCAAATACCTCTGAGCCAACATCCTGGTCCCTGCACTGAAGCAGACGGGGTCCTGCCCTTTTTGAAACCCCTGACAAACACTCCTGAGCCCACACATCAGAAACTGCACTGAACCAGGCCAGAAACTACACATGTTCAAGCCCCCAACCAACTGTTCTGGGCCTGCATCTGACTCAAAGGCTGGTTTCTGGTCTTATTTAAGCCCGCAGCAAGCAATCCTGAGCCCACAAATCGCTCCCTGTCCCTGATCTAAGGTGTGTGCTCCCCTTGTTCAATCCACCAGGAAACACTACTGAGCCTGCATCTCACTCACTGCCCTGAACAAGGGTGGGTCCCGCCAAAGTTCAAGCCATGACAAATACTGTTGTGCCAACATCCCAGTCTCTGCACCAAACCAGCTGTTTCCTGCCCATATCAACCATGGCAAACACTCCTAAGACCACATCTTGGTTCCTGCACTGATAGCGGCTGAGATCCTGGCCATATTCAAGCCTAGACAAACACTCCTGACCCCATTTCTCGCCCCTGAACTGAACTAGGCTGTGTCCTACACATGTTCAAGACCCTGACAAACACTTCTTGGCCTTCATCTGACTCTCAGGCTGATCTCCTTCACTTCACTGAACTAGGCTGGATCCAGCACTTGCTGAAACCCGTGGGAAACACTCCTGAGCCCATATCTGGGTCCCTTCTCTGAACCAGGCCAGGTCCTGCCCTTGTTCAAGCACTCAAAAACACTCCTGAGCCCACATCTCGATCCCTGCACTGATCGCGGCTGGATCCACCCCTTGTTCATCCCAACAGACACTCCTGAGGCCACATCTCAGTCGCTCCAATGAACCAGGCTGGGTCCTGCCTTTGTTCAAGCCCCCAACAAACACTCTTGAGCCCACATCTCAGTCCTTGCACTGAATCAGGTGGGTCCTGCCCATATTCAAGCTCTTTGTAGAATGCATATATCATATATCAGGACTATAGGATGGCTGGCTTAGCTTGGTCCTCTTGCTGCTTCAGGCCCCACAGGCTTGTGTGATAGGGCAGGTTGGGATGTGTTCTCACATGGAGAACAGTACCACTTTGAAAGGGCCTCAATAGGGTAAATGGCAGACATGCATGTCTCCGACACCGGTGAGTCATGGAACTTAAGGGGAACTGTCTTTAGAGTCTCCCTGGCAGGCATTCGAACAAGGTTCAGGGAGTTCCCTCATGCCAGCAGAGCGGGCCCCATTTCTCCCTCTGTGCAAAGTGTGGCCAAGCCACCTCAGGCCTGTGCAGTGTTCACATATGTCCAGCGAGGGAGGGAGGGTGGCACGTCCAATTCTGCAGTTCAGCAGTGACCGCCCACTGTTGGCTCTCAAGGTTGAGAAAGCACTCTCCGAACGTGTGGACTAAAACCGTCTAATCTCCCATTGCTGCAACTCAGTCAGGACCAGAAGGGCTTGCAAAGGATAAGCGTCTTTTCTGAGAGCTGCTGTCCAGAGAGTGGCAGACGGCAACAGCACTACTTAGAGAGACAGAGACACACAGACATCAGTGCCTGGTACACACACAGAAGGATTGTCCAGAACAGTGCTATGCCGGAAGCAAAGATAGAGAGACAAAGAGCGAGCTCTGCACCCTAAACCTCTGGTCTCCCTGAACAGTGGAGATCAATGGTAGCAAATGTTGCGGTTTTTCCCTACTCCCCTAGTATCAGGACAGCAACAGGCTCTCTGTCCCATGAAGAAAAGTATCCAGCCACTTGGCACCCCTGCATATCCTTTGGATAGTCAGGGAGAGCTCCCAGCTATTGCCTGTCCCAGGGGACACAGGAGGGTATTGTTTGGATTGTGGAGCAGGAACCCGTGGTTGGAATTTCCAGGGCCAGGTCAATGACAGCACCTGGGGCTACCCCAGCCACATGCAAAACCCTCTACAATCCTGGTGCGGAATCTGGCCATGTGGGGGCACTGGAGCACAGGAACCGCAGAAGATGCCCTCCGGTCTAGGGGCATGTCCATAAGGGTGCCGCCCACTACCCTCTCCGCCCTTGGTCTAGATTTGGGCAAGGAGCCTGTGCTTGGCTCACAGCCTAGGCTCCTGCCTGTTTTCCGCTGATGTCCCAGGGCCCGTTCACCCTGGCCTGGGCTGTCCGGCACTCCTTTCCTTGGCCTCACGCCACCCCCAACACACCACTCCCCACCTCCCGACCATCCCCCTCACTCCCCGCCCCCAAAGAGCTAGTGGGTCCCACAGGTTCACTGCAGCCTGGGCCACCATTATGCACCATTCTCTGTGCTGTTATATCGTGTCCCTTCACATCTGCCCCAGCTTGGGCCAAGAGGAGCGTGAGAGGTGATCAAAGGAAGGTGGGAGCGTCCTGGGACCCTTAGCTGTGAGCCCCAGTACTCAGGGAGAAGCCCCCACCCCTCATCCCGCGACCTGCCATCCTGATGCTGTGCGCAGCTGGAACCTTGCAACCACCAGTTGTCACGCCAAGTGAAGAGGCCATCCTCTTTAGGGTGGAGGCAGTGCAAGACAGCGAGACCCTGGTGGACGGAGACGTGGCAGGGATCCGGCGGGAGTTCCGGCTGTTTGCAGAAGACATCATGGAAGAGGTGGAGGTTGTGGCAGATGAGGAGCAGAAGCAGTGGTCCTCCCAGGAGCTGGAGGAGAAGACGGTGGAGGAGCAGGGCCAGGACAGGCCGGGAGGTCCGAGTGAGCACCAGGCGCTAGATGTCCTGAAGGCACTGGCCGCCCTGCAGGTGGAACTGAGCTCTGAGTGTGAGCAAAACCACAGGGCCTACCATCAGAGGAGGAAGCATCACTTGGCTTGGGGGAGTGCCATCATCCAGGACATCCCTGGCTTCTGGGCCAAAACTGTATCCTTTCCGCTGCTCCTTTGGGTCCACTGCTCATGAGGAGGAGGAGAAGGGGCAGGAGCAGGAGGAGGGGGAGGGGGCGAGGGCACAGGAAGGGCGCTGGAGGCCCCTGAAGAAAATGTGGTCCTGGGCAATTGGCAAGCTCCAAAGGCCCAGCAGAGTAGGGTCTGGGCAGGGCTACAGATGTACGTGTTGCAGCCATGCCTTTGAGTGTCTCCTTCAGGCCTGCATCTGAGGAGGAGCAGCACCTGAGGCCTCCAAGTCAGGAATGACCAGAGATGGTACACAAGAGCAGCATCTGCACAGCTATTGCTGTAAATGCGGGTGATCCTGGCATATAGCTGAGACATGTGAGTCATTCACATACACACACAACACACACACACGTACACACACACACACACACACACACACACAACCCCTTTGCTTTCAAACACGGATTGTCACAGGACTGCAAATCTGACCATGTAAGCAGTGACATGCCACTACCAAGCATACACAGGTCTGGAGGAGAACAGTAGCTGTCAGAAACCAGTCCCTGCTCGGAGAATGCAGACCACCTCAGACGCACACCACCACAAGGGGCCCAGAGCCATGAGCGTGTCTGATGGTATGGCAAAGCCTGATGACATCAGGGGTGGCCAGGTAACAGGCAGTGCCCAGCTCCTTGCAGATGCCTTTTCCAATATCTTTGTTCCACCCCAGACTAGGACTGATGCTCCTGGCTCTTCTTGGCCTGGCATGTAGCTCCCTGAATGGCTCCTTGACCTAAAGCAGATTATGAGCCACCCTCAAGTTTCCGTCATGATCAGCGACCAAGATCAAGACTTTCTCGACTACATGATCGACTTGAAGATCAGTGAGGAAGACTGAGGAAGGATGGGTATGGGACCTGGCAGGGAGTGGGAAGATCCTGTTAGCCATGTTCCTGCACTGTGAGACTTTGGAGAGGAGTCATGGACGCTGTTAATGCCTGCCTGGGAGGCAAGCTGAGGCCCCTAGAAGTTTGCACCTTTTCCCTCCTCCCTATCCTGGCAGGTGCAGGTGCGGAGCCATCTGCAGTCCCACTGCAAGCTGATCTTTTCCTTTCAGGACAACCCCTACTTCTTGAACACCATGATCATTAAGGAGTATTACCTTGACATCACTGGTAACACGTGGCTCCCATGGTGATGAGTGTGGGTGTGCAAGCATGTAGATGATCCACCTGTGGAGTCCACCCCAGTCTCCCCTGTCTTTCCGCAGGGAACAGGGCATGTCATTCCACTCCAGTCCACTGGTTCTGGGACTTTGAATGGGCATCCCCCAGCCACAGTCTGGACACCAGGAGCCTTAATTTTCTCAACTGGCTGTCAGGCCACAATGGCCCAGAATTGAACACGATTGCTGATGTGGGGTTGCTTTGGGCCTGCACACAGGTGATGATTAATGTTGGAGTTCTTGGCTGCTCATGGGAGGGTTCAGGGCCTGGTCAGCCCTGGGTTGACCTTGCTCGTGTTGCCAGCAGCTCATCAGCAATGACATGTGGGACAATCCCCTGAAGTACTACCTCGGGGAGGATGATTCTTCCATCAGAGATAACTGACAGAAACACATGTGGTGAGGCGGTCAGGAGATAGGCCCTGAGGGACAGCCTTATCGTAGCTGGGACACTATCCTTTCCCAAATGGGGATGCATTTGGGATGCATCTCTCCTAGGATGCAAAACCACAGGCATCCTAGGAGAGACAGGATTTGAGTGTGGCATGCCTCCAGGCACTTCCAGCCTGCCTCCCTGGCAGTGCAGAAAGGCGAGGAAAGCACAGGTGGTTGTACGTGTTTGACCCTGTGCCCGGATGAGCCTGTGAGGGAGGGAATGGAGTGAGCAAGGAGTAATTGCATGTCCCAAAGGACCTCAGGAGAGTGGGAGATAGGGAAGCCCCTGGGGGCAGTTCGGGGCCTGCTGGTTTTCAGGGTCCAGGGTCTAGGCAATAGCAGTCCTGCCAAAGATACGCCATGGTGGGTGCTGAAAGTCCTGACGTGAAGTTCTTCTTTCATCTGGGGTCTTGCCACTGGCTTTGGGGGCCTGAGGGGCAAAAGTGTGCGTCTGCATCTGAGAGAATTCGAGCAGTCTCACTGAAGCAAAATCTCCGATTATGTCATAGGGGACCTGAAACCAGGTGATGCTCAGAGGGAAGCTGCGTTCCAGGTGACCGTCTTGGATGCTCCTGGGCCCAAATGGAGGCTGGCTTCCTTGGCATGTGGGCTGTGTAGGCAAGCAGAGATGTGTGACTGTAGGGAGTCCTACCTGGGCCTAATGAGAGCAACTGGAAGAGAGTCTTGACATCTAGCAAATCACTGTGGCCTTGGTGGTTCAAGCCATCTTGGTGCCTTTGAGATAGAAAAGCTGCTTTCCGCCCAAGGGAGGCATGAGCTGTGGGCCCACAAAAGGAAGGTTTTGCAGGGCATCATCTGTTTGGGGACTCCATGTGCATGGGTAGTGTTAAACAGAAGGGAGGACGTGTAGGAATGCCACCTTACTTTTATGGCCTCAGGTTCCAATCTTTGTATCTGAAGAGACCCTGTATCCATGTGCACCTTTCTCACAACATTGGATAAGACCCAGGCCTATCACAGTCTCTTGGGGCTCTTGGAGGCTCAGGCGTCTCTTTGGCCTTTTCCTGCTACATGGAGATAGCCCTTGGGGGCACATGTAGACAGGTGCACACATAAAGCTACACAGATAGGAAGAACAGAAGGCCTCACTCAGAATATTGTTGTCCATAAAGGGTGGTAGGCTAGCAAGAGGGGCACAACATTGACAAGGAATGACCTAGATAGGTGCACACCGAGAGAGAGGTTCTCCAAGTCAGCTGAGCCCAAAGGTCCTTGTTTTCTGTCCCCACATGGATCAGGCCAATGTGACTGGTACTGTGAAGCTGTCCAAGGTGATGGGAGAATGCAGAACGCAGGCGCATGTCATACAGCTGTTCATGGCAAGTGCTTCCAACCCTGCTTGCTGCCCTGCAGGTCGGTCCGTGTCACTGGCAAATGCCAAGATTTTGTAACCTTTGAGGATAAGTCACAAAGTTAGATGGAGAAGGCAATGGCACCCTACTCCAGTACTCTTGCCTGGCAATTCCCATGGACAGAGGAGCCTGGTAGGCTGCAGTCCATGGGGTCGAGAAGAGTCGGACATGACTAAGCGACTTCCCTCTCACTTTTCACTTTCATGCGTTGGAGAAGGAAATGGCAACCCACTCCAGTGTTCTTGCCTGGAGAATCCCAGGACGGGGGAGCCTGGTGGGCTGCTGTCTATGGGGTCACACAGACTCAGACTTGACTGAAGTGACTTAGCAGCAGTAGCAGCACAGAGTTAGAAGTGCAAGGTGACATGATTAATTAACAAGCGAAAGGAAACAACCAGGAAAAGAAAGTTACTTTTTGTTTGTGAGCACAAAGGTACTTACCAAAATTCATATTCCTAGAGAAGAAAGCTTGTAGTTTTGCACGTGTGCGTTTCCTCTCAGGGATGTTACTGTGTACACGCACATGTGTGTGCACACATGGGCATAGAAGTCCCTGCCAGTGTGCTTGTGAGTATGAGCTTCCGGAATTGACCTAGCCAGGTGATGGAAGTTGGATAGCAAAAACATGAAGGTGTTAGAGAAAGGTACATATGCTCTGGCCAGCAGAAGCACTGAAGCCAGGGATTCGATCCCCGTTATCTCACTGAGCAAACACGTTCTAAGTGGGATCACAGGGGTGCACCCAGGATGTCTGGCAGAAAGTAGAGGCAGGAAAAAAGAGCCTGGGGAATGTGCAGAGAAAAGTCCACTATATCTGCAGTTTATGAAAAGTAGAAATGTACCAGGAAGGAGAAACCGTACTTAATTAATTGAGATATCTAGCTAAGGAGATTTCCAGCCAAACAGCCAAAAGTGCTTCCTGGTTTCTTCTTGCTGCCTATAGTAAAATATAAAGGGAAATTAAAAAAATATATATTTAAGAGAAAATATTAAAAAATAAGACAGAACTTGCTGAATTGGAAATTTTCCAGTCTTTTAACATGACAGAGGATGCTAAAATTAATGGCTCTCAAACAAGGTTCTATCCAGGGCATTGAGATAAGGTGGTCTAAATATAACATTTTATAACACCTATACATCAATTCTTATTTATTTATTTATTTTTAATAAACGTGGTCTAAAGATGAGTGAGTGTAAAATTCTTTGTTAAGCCTCAGAAAGCTGGAAGGGGATGCTTCATGGCATTATTTAGGCAGGCCAATGCCTTCCAAAGAGTTCAGGGGTGTCACTCAGAGACATTTCAGTCACACAATAAGACTTGTACCAAGTTTCAGGGTGTTATCCCTCAGCTATCTCAGCAGAAAACCGAGACAGAGTAGGCCTTATTATGAAGACATGTGTGATGGTGGCTTTGGAGTGGAGTGCTTTACCATGAAAACCAGTAAGATTATCAGGAGACACACCAAGTTTTTAAGATAACATATTTAAGTTCAGCTTGGACTGAAAGGACCAGCAATAGTACAAAATAAGAGAGCTCTGAACTTCTACCTTTGACAAGCAGGAAGCAGGCTAGGGAGACTGTTTCACTGTAACCATATACTACCCACCTTTCCTGCAATGGAATCATGTCAGAGGGCAGAATTAAAAATTCAGAGACTGAAGCCTAGGAAGTTTCCAGGCCTTAAATCCTAATCAAAGGACTGCCAACAAGAACCCGTGGGATTTCAGAACTGCTACTGTTGACTCCCATCTCCCCTCCTCTTTCTGGAACAGGAGTGCCCATGAAGGTTATCTATGCCTGACCCAGCACTGTATGTTGGCTGTGAAAGTGAGCAGATTAACTCATCTCTTTTGTTCACAAATCATCAGGTCTAGAGGAACTACACGTGTATAATTTGAACTGATGTGTTGGAGATGACTTGAGAGTCTCCTGGACAGCAAGGAGATCAAAATAGTCAATCCTAAAGTAAAGCAGTCCTGAATATTCATTGGAAGGACTGATGCTGAAGCTGCAGCTCCAATACTTTGGCAACCTGATTCTAAGAACTGACGCATTAGAAAAGACCCTGATGCGGGAAAGATTGAAGGCCGGGGAAGGGGACAGCAGAGGATGAGATGGTTGGATGGCATCACCAGCTCAATGGACTTGAGTTTGAGCATGCCTCTGGAGTTGATGGTGGACAGGAAACCCTGGTGTGCGGCAGTCCATCAGGTCGCGGTCCATATCTGGACTTGACTTCAATGACAAGGTCCTGAACTTCAAGTTAATGCTATAATGGATAAATTATTTGAAAGCATTTGCAGGAAAATGCATTTTGGACATACAAGTATGTAAACAATTTGTGGCCATGGGTGTACCATGTGGTTTTAAAGTATGTCCACAAATCCTTTCCTTCAAGGGTGGTCCTTATACTCCCCTTTACATGTAGGCTGGACTTAGTGGCTCACTTCTAATGTTAGAATATTGTAGAAATGAAAATGAAGTGTCTGACTATGACTCTTTAAGTCACAAAAGGCACTGCAGCCTCCTTGCTCATCCTCTTGGATCACTCATTCTGGAAGCCAGCTTAGTCGTATCTTGAGAACACTCAGGTAGCCCAGTAGAGAGGCCCATGGGAAAGAACTGAGGCTTTCTCCCAACAGCCAGCAAGGAAACTGGTTTCAACAGCTATGTGAGTAAGCCATCTTGGAAGGAAATCCACCAGCCCATGTCAAGGCTTCAGATGACGACAATCTCATGAAACCCTGAGCCAGAACCCTCAACTGAATTACTCCTGGATTCCCAACTTTCAGCAGCAGTATGAGATAATATTGTTTTAAGCTGTTGCTTTGGGATAATTTGTTATGCAGCAGTAGTTCGTTAATGCACTGCCAACTTTGTCTCATGTCTTTATACCGGGGCGCCTGTCCATTTAGTCCAATCTAAGCTAGATTCTGCTACTTCAGTTTAGAAAACATACTTCACCCTTGATCTGACCACCCTCAGATCAGATCAAATTCTTTATCACTCACCTCAATATCTTATCAGTCTTGCCTAGCCTTAGCAATGATCGTCTCAGTTGAGCCAGAATCCACCAGCACCCTTATGGTCATCTTAATAAGTTTCCATCCACTGACACCCACTCTGTTGTTGTTCATTGCTTTTCAGTCTCCCAGTCTCTCTTTGCTATCACATGGACCCACCCTGTTCCTTAGCTATAAATCCCAGCTGTGTCCCTGCTGGAGTCAGGCTTAAGCTCACTCTCTCTCCCGTATTATAAGACCCCCGCTGTAGTACTCTTACCTTGAATAACATTTTTCTTACCACCTTTAGGAAGTGTTATGAATCATTTGTTTAACATTTCCAGGTTCTGTTAGTAGGGATTATTCTCAAAGGAATAGTTCTATACCTTTACTTTTTATACTATATTCCTTAGGGGAACAAATTTCTAGAATTAAAACATTTCATGTTTTTACCATACAAACAGAAAATATCTTTTAAAATATATTTATATATCTTTAAAAAATGTAGTAATCTGAAAAGGATGTGTATATAGACATGCCAGTGTATATACACACATACCCTCACACCTCCAAGGAAAACTTAATTCTCAGTAAACTATAAATTAAAACATTCACCTGCAAGTAGTGAAATCTTTGGAATTAATGTGCCAAAAAATCATAGAGAATGAGATTTTAATTTAAAAAATGTATACATAAAACCATTTGGGATTCAGACAAAATAGGTTATTTAAGTAAAGATAGGTCAAGCCCTAAACCATCTAGTAAAAAAAAAAAAGAAAAAGGAAAGAAAGAAAGGAAATAATCTCATGTAATAACCTATAATGAAAAATAACCTAAAAAATAGACATGTATATGCATAACTAAATCACTCTGATATACATCTGAAACACAACATTGTAAATCAAATATATTTCCATAAAATTTGTAAAGAAAGCTTTTACAATGTATGATTATAAAGAAAAAATCCTAAAGAAAGTAGAAGGTATATATGAATTGAAACAAAAATAGAAAACAACAAAAATAAAACTTGTTGGGATAATAAAACAAGAGCTGCTTCTTCGAAAAAAAAAAAAAATCAGAAACATTGATAATACTGTAGCCAATCTAATAAGGGGAAGAGGAGGTTAATTCCAATACTAGAAATGAATGACACATGGAATGGGATTTTGAGATGGTAATATTCAACACTGAGTGGAATTACTTTTGTTTCAGGAAAGGTCAAGTCAAGCCAAAACTGGGAAAAGAAAGGGAAGGAAAGAAAGAGGAAGACAGTCATGGGAAGAAAGGAAGAAAAGGAAAGTAAGGGAGAAAGAAAGAAAAGTAAATGTCTCAACAGATGTTGTAAATATCCAATGAAATAATTCTCTTTAAAATCTAAAGACAGAAACAGAAATTTATTAAGCCATATCCTCATTGCCTTTGATGGTACTAAGAACCAGAAAACCCATTTACACATCACTGTTTAGAATTTCTGGACACCACAATAAGATTGTTTAAAGAAAAGAAACAAACAAAAAAAAATGCTATGTTATTTGTAAAAAGATGGACAACAGAAATAATTTTTTAAAAAACATTTTATTTTTATAAATAGTAATTTTACTGACAATGTTTTGGCAACATTAATAAAACAATATGCACGATGCTGGATGCTTGGGGCTGGTGCACTGGGACGACCCAGAGGGATGGTATGGGGAGGGAGGAGGGAGGAGGGTTCAGGATGGGGAACACATGAGAAATAAAGGAATAAAAAAAAAAGAAAAAAAGAAAAAGAAAAAAAGAGAAAAAAAAAGAAGAAAAAAATAAATAAATTAAAAAATAATAAAAAAAAAAATAAAACAATAAATTTTACCTGAAAGAACAAGCAAAGTAGACAAGGAAATTCACCAAAAGCAATAACAAAATAGTCATCTTGACAGATATTCAATACATTTGTAAAAAAAAACAAAGTGCCGTTGCCTGAAAAAAATATAGAGATATCAAAAGAAAAAGAGAGGAAGCTCCTGAAAGAACTCAACTCAGTATTAACTGTCTTTGTTCTGCAGGCACAGAAACTTACTCAAGTTAATTTTACGAAGCAAAGCCCTGATGTTATTATCTCTTTTCAGGTTTTGTGTGTGTGTGTGTGTGAAAATCTAGGAACTTTAGGCTGGACAGGGAAGACGAGTGTAGAGACTTAAAGTGTCTTTAAGGAGGAGAAGGAAAAGGAGAGGTGTGAGGATTTCATTGTGTGGTTTGAACAGCATTGGGGAAGCTCAAACAAGGGATGTAGCAATGTTCTTCTTCTGGGAAGAGCATTCCCAGAAGAAGAGCATTTGCAAAGTCTTTGGATTGGGAAGAAATTGAATTTGCTTAGGGAAAGCAAGGCCAGTGTTGTCAAAAACAGGGCAGCAGTGGGGAAAATAGTAGAGTAGAATGACAGAGAATGGAAGAGAGGAAGTAGTCAGGGACCATATCACTGGAAACTTTTCATTTGGCAATAAATACAACTTGTACTCTTTAGGAGCATACTACAGAGCAAACAACAGTAACAGTATTGATAATCCTAAGCAACAATAAAAACATATAAATAAAACATTTCATATTTACTATAGAAATAGAATAAAGGAGATAAGAATGCAATAGTCTGCACATTTATACATAGAGTTTTCACCTGAGACCAGAAGACAAACACACACACACACACACACACACACACTCGTTATACAACTAAAAGAAGTTTAAGCTGACACTTAGCAAAGTGCTTTGGCCCAAGCGAACTAACTGGAAAGGCCTGGTAAAATATTCAAAGTGTAAACCAATCAATCAAGCATTGAGTAAATAAATACAATTTACTTGTATTTGAATTTACACTCAGGAAATTACCTAAAATGGAGACAAGAGACTCACTACAGCTTAGTCATCTGTAGTCCTTTCTCTTTTGTTCTGAGAGGGATGGTAACCCCTTGGTGATTATCACTTTCTAGCATTTTGTGAAAGCTTAGAGGATTTAAATGAATTGTGGGGAGGGGCAGAAAGAGTGGGGAGAGACAAAGAGGAGGAGAAAGGAAGAGGAAATGGAGAGATTTCTCTTGACATAGGTCTACAGCCAAGATTCCAGGTTCCTTGAATGGTGCACAGAGATTCTAGATATCTGTGCCAGAAGTGGAGAAGGTATGGCATTAAACTCCAGGAGGAGACTCAACTCCAGGAACCCACAGAGGAAGCCAAGTGTGCTGATGTTCAGGAACCAATACTTAGAGGGTACACCACAGGTCTGTGAAAGAGCCCTTGGAGGTCACACAAAAAAAGGTTTCCACAAGTATAATCACAGACTAGGTAGTTGGATAGAGTAGAGGAAGGATGATAACTCTATGACCTGATAATTACTGAAATAAATGAGAAAATTCCTGCACATCAGACTGTGTCAAGTAAGATGGAAACCCAGTATTAGTTTGATAAAATGGGAAATTACACAAAGAATTAGCTGTTAACTTTAATACATTCCTGCCCAAGGCAAGATAAGATACAAAAGTGAAATTGTCACGTTAAACTAGGGTAAGACACAGGTAACTGGAAAAGGTAAGGAAAAGTTCTATAGAGGGTTTAATCACCCTGGACCCTTTGTATCCACTACATTTACTCTTCTCGGACAACTCCTTTGTAGCTTAAGGGAAAGAGAACTAAACTTAGCTCAATTCATAAACTGAAAAGATTCCCTGTGTTTGATCCTTTTCAGTTAAAACTATGGGTCCAGTACAAATCAAACTGGATGTCAAGGCTTTTTTCTTTGGGAATTTTAACTTGCTTTACTATTGTGATGGAGACGGATAGGGCTACTTCACTTTGACTAAAGGCCAGCCAAATGGGAAAGGAGATGGAATGAATCAAATTCCCCTTTTGATCACTCAACAGGAGGTCCACAGGCACCAGGCCTCATTCTATTAACTATCTCTGCTTCTCCAACTGCAGTCAATGATATACAGGGCCTGCTTGATCCTTGCAAGTGCCTCTCACCTAACAGGCATTTTAGTGGTTGGCTTCCTTGACATGTCCCTGGGCTAGGTTAAGACACTCTGAGACAGTGTTCCTTCTGCCTTGGCTCCATGCCTGGAGTGCATGCATGCCTCTTCCTCAACTGGGACAAGAAGCCACAGCTCTCCACTAACTAAATCCCGTGTCTGGTCCAAACTCACATCATAGTTTCTCCATCAACTTCTCCACATCAGGCTTTCGGAACCATTTTATCTTAGAACAGCACAACAGAGGCACTTCACAGAGTTCAGCAGCACACAGGACCATACCATAACAAAGCCATTCCAATCTGGCTATATAGTTAATACTGAGATCTTCAAAGCATGAAAACAGTTGAAAATTTCATTGCTAAACACTCTACAGATTATATGTATAGTGGAGAAGGCAATGGCACCCCACTCCAGTACTCTTGTGGGAAAAATCCTACAGATGGAGGAGCCTGGTGGGCTGAAGTCCATGGGGTTGCTAAGAGTCGGGCACGATGGAGTGACTTCACATTCACTTTTCATTTTCATACATTCGAGAAGGAAATGGCAACCCACTCCAGTGTTCTTGCCTGGAGAATCCCAGGGACAGGGTATCCTGGTGGGCTGCTGTCTATGGGGTCGCACAGAGTCGAACATGACTGAAGCAACTTAGCAGCAGCAGTAGCAGCAGCAGCAGAGCTTTCGAACTTGCAAATAACATGAAATACCAAAATACGTTGTTACTTTTCCTTTCTCCACCTCTCTCTCTCTCTCTCTCTCTCACACACACACACATAATTTTTACATGTTAAAACACTTATATGAAAAACAGGTACTATATTTTTAAATAACATCTCAATATTTAAACAAAGCTGTACTTCATGTATTTAAAACAAAAACACATAAATTACACATTGGTTGCCCTATATTTGATATTATTGAATAATTCTAAAATTTGAATTTTTTGTTTTTAATGGGGTTTTTAACTTTGACTGAAATACTTGCTTCAGACTTACTGAAAGTAGAATTAACGGGTTTTTTTTTTTTTTTTTTGGTCTCCTACTTTTAGATTTGGGAGATGATGGTTCAGAATCAGATGTGTTCACAGTATTGGATGCTACTTCCACCAATCCTGTTGAAGGGGTTCCGGTGATACCTGAAAAAAAACTCTTGTTTCAGGAGGTAATCCTTCTAGATGCTTAGGCTTCTTAAACATTTGATGACACTGGGTCTTGTGCTGTCTTTTCTCTTTAAAAGTTAAAAAGTGTAGCCTACATTTGGAACACTGATGAAAACTTTTCCCAGTGCTGTCTATAATGACATATGTATGGTGTTGCAGTTTTAAAAATTTGGAGACAAAACGGGCAAAGTAAACTCTTAATGTTACCATGGTATGCTCTGAAATGTGCATCCACATCTGCAAAGAATGATGATCTGTAACTGCAAACCTGGCATACATAGGGCATTTCACCAGGCTTATGATTATCTTTCATGTGCTGTTAGAGAACCTGATCTGTCTCAAAGGACAATTCACAGATTTTACAGACTGTGCAGGGCTCCTGGGAAGTGTGGACACTTTCAATGTGACACTGCAGCTGGAAGGGAGTAGCAAACTGGCAATTGCAGTGCTGGCAGGTGGTGTGGTATTTCCAGCTGTCACCTCTCTGCCTCTCAAGCCCCAAATGGTGCTTCATGTGATTCATAAACTTGACATTTTTTAGAACTTTCAAGCAGCTGAGGCATTTAAAGGCTGTGTGAGTTTTCGGTTCTGGCTGCCCATCTCCTATATGCTGTCCATAGTAGAAGTCACAGACTAACACAATCAGATTGCCTTCTGTGGGATCAACAATCTTGTTTTGACTTGCTACACTTGGAAAGTCAATTTTTGTCAGTCCATTTGACCCTAAAGGGCTTATAGGTTTGCAATGGACATTGTCCTTTAGAAAATGTGTTGGATAAGATTCTCCATTCTGAACATGGCTTAATGAGGTATGAACACTGTCTGGTGTGCTTTGCTGAGTAGTCACTCTTTGAAAAATATCTGGAGGGCACAAAGCTAAAGAATGTTCTCCTATAATTCCATCACTGAGTTTAGGCCTTTTGGGACTTGTGCTATTTGTTTCAGAAGTGGAAAGTCACTTTGATACATGAGGACTTTTATCCATAGCTCCTGCATAACTGCTGTTTCTACTGGATGCTGCAATGAACTTGTGAAGGTAATCAAAGGAGAACATAACTCTGAAAAGCTATTAGGCACTATTTGTGGTGAAATATTTTTAGAATCTGCTTTGGACAAAGGCTCAATAATAATAGGACTATCTGTTGATCTTGATTCAGAGACAGAAAGTGGCAAGACAGTCTTTGCTTCTGATGCAGGAGTCACATGATTAACAGGCTGTAATTTCTGAGCATTATCTTTCCTGAAGTGACCATACTTTTTTCTCCTTGAACAAGAATCTGGGGTAACTCTGTTCAGTATGTTTGAAATGACTGGTTTTGGATTTGAGGTCATCCCCACAAAGATCACATCAGCATCTTCATTTACATGTTCCACTCCAAAAAGATCAGTTCAGCGTGTTCATCATCTACTTATTTGGCTTCTCCCTTGCTTTTCTGTGGTTCTGGCTCTTGTTCTTTTTCACGTAACATACATGGTCGTTCCATATTTTAAGTACTTTTTTTTTTTATTCTTGGAGGATGTGGCCACAACTCCCAGTGCTTCCTTGAAATAAACTGCCACCTAAGTATAAATATACTACATATTATTTAAGTACAGAAAAATGTGCTATTTGTTTGTCTCCAAAACTCTAAGGTAGTTATAAACACCCTTATCTTACAGATAAAGACATTTAGCATCAAAGAGACTAAACGACAGCTGAAAAACCTATGGCTACAAGTCTACATGACTCGAGAATCGTAGCTTTGTCCCATGTTGATTTTAATATTTTCTATTTAAAGAAAGAAAGAAAGAAAAAAAAACCACCACTGATCATTAGGTGAAATCACATGTAAAGGACAATTTTTTTACAAAAGCACTATTTTACAGTGTTTAGAAATATGGACTTTGGAGTCAAAGAAGATTAAACTGGAATTCTAAGTTAACCACACACCAGCTGCATCTTTTTCAGCAAATGTATAATTTTTAAATGCGTTTCCGTATCTTAAAGACAAACAAGCTTATTTCCTAGACTTAAGGTTAACAACTCCTTTTTTTAAAGCATCAGCTATTCAATGGCATCTTGTTTTGTAGGAAAACTGAAAAAAAAAAAAAAACCCTTATCTTAAATGCACATGACAACTGATTCACAAATACTAATTTCATAAATATTAATACAGAAAATAAGGCACAAATTCAAAGTATATAGTATCTCTACATAGTTAACAAACAGCATAATTGGATGTCAAGCACTTAACACAGGCCTATGAAATTGAGAATGAACTCTCTTGATAATCTCACCCCAAATCCACACTGATACATCCTAAATTTCTCCCTCTAATCCTGACTAAACTTAAATCCAACAATGCTTTATCCTTCACTCCACATGTCTCTTCCCCATATAGCAGGCAAAATGAGGTCAGTATTTCTCTAATACCAAGATCAGAGACATCACACACAGACACACAACCAATGTCCCTTATGAATACAGATGCAAGAGTCCTCAACAAAACACTGGCAAAAAAACCCTAACAACATATAAAAAAGGTTATATGCCATGATCACGTGGGATTTATGCAGGTATGCAAAGTTGGTTCATTATATGAAAGTCAATCGACATTATGCCATTTTAATACAATAAAGAACAAAAAACATATCTGCCTGCAGAAAAAGCATTTCCCTGAGTGTAGCACCTATCCATAATAGGGGTTAAAAACACTTAATAACTAAGAACAGAAGAGTACTTTCTCAATCAAAGGGTACCTGTAAAAGACCCACAGCTAACATCATATTTAATAATGAAAAACTGAGAGCTTTCCCCCTAAGATTGGGAACAACACGAGGAAGTCTATCCCACACTTTGGCTCAATATTATACTGGCAGTTCTATAACCAGAGCAATCAGGTAAGAAAAGGAATTATTGTTTTTGTTGTTTAAAAAAAAAAAAAAGCCTTCAGAATGGAAAGGAAAAAGTCAAAGTATATTGGAGATAACATACTTTTATATATAGAAAATCCTGAAGAAACCACAAGTATTAGAAGTAATAAAAAGCTTGCAGAATACAAGATAAATATTTAAAAAATCAAGCAGATTTCTATACAATAGAAATAGCAACAAACATTTTGAAAATGAAATTAAGTAAACACTTGACTGTACACTAGCATTAAAAAGAATACTTAGGATGTCAGAAAGAGAAGGACAAATATCATATGGTATCACTTACATGTGGACTCCATAATATGATACAAACGAACTTATCTATGAAACAGAAACAGACTGAGAGACATAGAGAGTAGACTATGTGATTACCAAGAGGGGAAGGGTGGGGGAGGCATAGATTGGGAGCTGGTGATGAGCAGATGCAAACTATAATGTTAATATATAGAATAGATAAACAAGATCCTACTGTATAGCACAAGGAAATATATTCATAGTTTGTGATAAATAATGATGGAAAAGGATATGGAAAATATTGTGTGGGCATGTGTGCATATTTACATATGAAGGAAAGGAAAGGTAAAAGGAAAGAAAGGAAAGGACAACTCTTGGCAAGCACGTACAGAAAGTGGATCCTTGTGTGTTATGGGTAGATTTTAAAATGGTGCAACTGCTACAGAAACCAGTATAAAGGCTCCTCAGTAAATTAAAAATAGAACTACCATATGATTCAGCAATTCCACTTCTGGATATAAATTAAAAAGAAGTTAACATGGGGTCTTGAGATATTTGCACAGCCATGCTCAAAGCAGCGCTAATCACAACATCTAAGAGTTGGGAGCATCTAAACGTCCATCAAATGTGATATATACATACAATGGAATATTATTTAGCCATATAAAGGAAATTTTGCCACATGCCACAACATGCATGATTCTTCAAGACATCACCTAGAGGAGAACATAGGCCAAACACTCGCTGACATACATCACAGCAGGATCCTCTATGACCCACATCCCAGAATATTGGAAGTCAAAGCAAAAATAAACAAATGGGACCTAATTAAACTTAAAAGCTTCAGCACAACAAAGGAAACTATAAGCAAGGTGAAAAGGCAGCCTTCAGAATGGGAGAAAATAATAGCACATGAAGAAACTGACAAACAACTAATCTCAAAAATATACAAGCAACTCCTACAGCTCAATTCCAGAAAAATAAATGACCCAATCAAAAAATGGGCCAAAGAACTAAATAGACATTTCTCCAAAGAAGACATACAAATGACTAACAAACACATGAAAAGATACTCAACATCACTCATTATCAAAGAAATGCAAATCAAAACCACTATAAGGGACATTTTCACTCCAGTCAGAATGGCTGTCATCCAAGTTTACAAGCAATAAATGCTGGAGAGGGTGTGGAGAAAAGGGAACCCTCTTACACTGTTGCTGGGAATGCACACTAGTACAGCCACTATGGAGAACAGTGTGGAGATTCCTTAAAAAACTCGAAACAGAACTGCCATATGACCAGCAATTGCACTGCTGGGCATACACACTGAGGAAAACAAAATTGAAAGAGGCATGTACCCCAATGCTCATTGCAACACTATTTCTAATAGCCAGGTCATGGAAGCAACCTAGATGTCCATCAGCAGATGAATGGATAAGAAAGCTGTGGTATATATACCCAATGGAGTATTACTCAGCCATTAAAAAGAATACACTTGCACCAGTTCTAATGAGGTGGATGCAACTGGAGCCTATTATACAGAGTGAAGTAAGCCAGAAAGTAAAAGCACCAATACAGTATACTAACACATATATATGGGATTTCAAAAGATGTAACCATAACCCTGTATACGAGACAGCAAAAGAGACAAAGATGTATAGAACAGTCTTTTGGACTCTGTGGGAGGGGAAGAGGGTGGAATGATTTGGGAGAATGGCATTGAAACATGTATAATATCGTATATGAAACGAGTCGCCAGTCCAGGTTTGATGCATGATACTGGATACTTGGGGCTGGTGCACTGGGACAACCCAGAGGGATGGTATGGGGAGGAAGGAGGGAGGAGAGTTCAGGATTGGGAACATATGTATACCTGTGGTGGATTCATTTTGATATATGGCAAAACCAATACATTATTGTTGTTAAAAAATAAATAAAAAATAAATTCACTTAAAAAATTAAACATCCAGCCAAAGGAATTAAGCCAGTCATAAAAAAAGACAAATACTGTAAGTTTCCACTTATATGAAATATCTAACATAGTCAAGCAATAGAAAGGAACAAAGTAGAATGATGGAGTCCAGGATCTAGGGAAACAGGGAAGAAAAGAGGAGTTGTTGTTTAATGGGACATGTGATGGGTATAGTTTCAATTTTGCAAGATGAAAAGGTGTAAAGATATGTTTCTTAACAATATGATAAGGAATTCCATGATAGTTCAGAGGTTAGGACTCCACGCTTTCCTATCAGGGGCCTGGGTAGGGTTCTCAACCAGGAAACTGTCATTCAAGCTGCATAGCACAGCGAAAACTATGACAACAACAATAAAACAACACTGTAACTGTATGTGTGTGTGTGTGTGTGTGTGTGTGTGTGTGTGTATTAGTTGCTTAGTCATGTATGAGTCTTTGCTTTCACATGGACTGTTGCCCATCAGGCTCCTTTGTCCATGGGGTTCTCCAGGCAAAAATACTGGAGTGGGTTGCCATTTCTTTCTCCAAAAAGGCTGATGAAAGTATGTGAAATACTTAGCATGTAAAAATGGTTAAAATGGTGAAAATTTAAGTCAGATTTTTTTTTTTACAACAATTAAAAACTTTTAACAACCAGGAAAAGAATTTGAATAGACATTTCACCAAAAATACTGCTTAACATGATTGAAAGTGAAAGAAATTAAGTCGCTCAGTCCTGTCCGACTCTTTGCGACCCCATGGACTGTCGCCTATCAGGCTCCTCCATCCATGGGATTTTCCAGGCAAGAGTGCTGGGGTGGATTGTCATTTCCTTCTCCAGGGGATCTTCCTGACCCAGGTCTCCTGCATTGCAGGCAGACACTTTACCTTCTGAGCCACCAGGGAAGCCCTTAGCAAAATGTAAATCAGTTTCATTGAAATACTACTTCACACACATTAGCTTGGCTATAATCAAAACCAGGAAAAATAACAAGTGCTGCAGAGGATGTGGAGAAAACGAATCTTCATATATTGTTGAAAAATGTTGAAAATATACTGCTGAAATATATTGTTGAAAATATATTGCTCTAAAATGGTACAACCACTTTGGTTTGTCAGTACCTCAAAAATTAAATATATAGTAGCCATATGATCCAGAAATCTCACTCTTTTGTATATATATATATAAAAAAAAAATCCCTGAAACTATTAAGTCCATTCAAAAACAGTGTTCCCAACAGCATTACTCACAAGAGCCACAAAGAATACACGATCCAAATATTATCTATTAATTGATGAATGGATAAAAAATCGTGGTAATTGTTCACAATGGAGTTCATGTAAGCCATATACCATATTGATGTACCATATACAGCCATTAAAAAAATGCATTGCTATACAGCCAAGAAGTGGATGAATCTTGAAAATACACAAACTAGGGGACTTCCCTGGAAATGTTTAAGTGTTTAAGACTATGCACAGTTTCCATCCCTGGGCAGGGAACTAAGATCCCACATGCCACATAGCTAAATAAATAAATATTTTAAAAGAAAATGTGACATCTGAATAAAGCCAGACACAGAGGTCACACATTGCATGTGGGAGAACTGTAGGTAGAAAAGAAGCAGGAAAGAGAAGCATTCTGTAACGCAAATGAAACATTTTTTTTCAGGGAGGAGGAAATGCACTGCTCTGATAAAGGCTGTCAATAAATTAAATAAAATAACAACTAAAAATTGACCACTGAGTTAAACATTTGGAATTCACTGTTGTCTTTGACAAGAGTGAATTTAAAGGAAAATGAGAGACCTGGAGATAACAGATTCTACAAACAACTCTGCAGAAGTCTAGCATAAGCAAATATGAAATAAAAAAAGCATAGGCGATGTGTCACCAAAGGACAGATTTTTAATGAGAGGTAAGATTATAGTCATTCTGTTTGCTGATGGGAACCATCCAGAGAAACAGAAAACTTAATCCAGGACAAAGAAGAGACTTGCTAGAATATCACTGAATAAACAAGAATTCAGGTGGCAAGAATACACAGAAGAACTGTACAAAAACAGATCTTCATGACCCAGATAATTAGGGTGGTGTGATCACTGACCAAGAGCCAGATATCCTGGAATGTGAAATGAAGTGGGCTGTAGAAAGCATCACTATGAGAACAGCTAATGGAGGTGATGGAATTCCATTTGAGCTATTTCAAATCCTGAAAGATGATGCTGTGAAAGGTTGCACTCAATATGCCAGCAAGTTTGGAAAACTCAGCAGTGGCCAAAGGACTGAAAAGGGTCAGTTTTCTTTCCAATTTCAAAGAAAGGCAATGCTAAAGAATACTCAAACTACTGCACAATTACATTCATCTCACATGCTAGTAAAGTAATGCTCAAAATTCTCCAAGTCAGGGTTCAGTAATATGTGAACCGTGAACTTCCTGATGTTCAAGCTGGTTTTAGAAAAGGCAGAGGACCCAGAGATCTAGTTGGCAACATCCGCTAGATCATGAAAAAAACAAGAGTTCCAGAAAAATACATTTATTTCTACTTGATTGACTATGCCAAAGTCTTTGACTGTGTGGATCACAATAAACTGTGGAAAATTCTGAAAGAGATGGGAATACCAGACCACCCGACCTGCCTCTTGAGAAATCTGTATGCAGGTCAGGAAGCAACAGTTAGAACTCATCATGGAACAACAGACTGGTTCCAAATAGCAAAAGAGTAAGTCAAGGCTGCATATTGTCACCCTGCTTATTTAACTTCTATGCAGTGTGATATCATGAGAAACTCTGGAGTGGAAGAAGCAAAAGCTGGAATCAAGATTGCAGGGAAAATTATCAATAACCTCAGATATGCAGATGATACCACCCTTATGGCAGAAAGTGAAGAGGAGCTAAAAAGCCTCTTGATGCAAGTGAAAGTGGAGAGAGAAAAAGTTGACTTAAAGCTCAACATTCAGAAAATGAAGATCATGCCATCCGGTCCCATGTACTTCATGGCAAATAAATGGGGAAACAGTGGAAGCAGTGTCAGATTTATTTTTGGGGGATGCAAAAGCACTGCAGATGGTGACTGCAGCCATGAAATTAAAAGACACTTACTCCTTGGAAGGAAAGTTATGTCCAACCTAGATAGCATATTCAAAAGCAGAGACATTACTTTGCCAAGAAAGGTCCATCTAGTCAAGGCTATGGTTTTTCCTGTGGTCCTGTATGGATGTGAGAGTGGGACTGTGAAGAAGGCTGACCACTGAAGAATTGATGCTTTTGATCTGTGGTGTTGGAGAAGACTCTTGAGAGTCCCTTGGAAATAGATCCAACAAGTCCATTCTGTAGGAGATGAGTCCTGGGAATTCTTTGGAAGGAATGATGCTGAAGCTGAAACTCCAGTACTTTGGCCACCTCTTCCAGAGTTGACTCATTGGAAAAGACTCTGATGCTGGGAGGGATTGGGGGCAGGAGGAAAAGGGGACGACAGAGGATGAGATTGCTGGATGGCGTTACTGACTTGATGAACCTGTCCGAGTAAACTCCGGGAGTTGGTGATGGACAGGGAGGCCTGGCGTACTGCTATTCATGGGGTCACAAAGAGTTGGACATGACTGAGCGACCGAGCTGAATTGACCCTTAGAAAATGGCCAGGTATGGCATGCCAACAAACAAACAAACAACAACAACAACAAAAACGGGCGCAAACCACATGTCAGGAAGGAAACATCAACAGGTAAATACTTAGTCAATGCTTAGAAAAAAGCCTCTGGAAATGTGCCTCATTTGCTCTATTATCAGTGAATTGAAAACTTAAACTGCAAGACAGTATCACTAATGGGAAACCAAAAAGGCCATTATCCAAAAGTCTACAGACAAGAAAGAGTAGAGCAATGTTAGTAAAGGGGAACCCTGTATGCCATTGGTGGGAGGTAAGGTAAGTGCTCAGAGACTTTATAAGCATGGCTGCCAAAGTACCTAGGAATCACAAAATGATGTAGATGATGTCATATGTCAGCTCCACTTCCAGAGTATTTGAGCAATCAACAGATCGTGAAAAACACACACAACACCACCACTTCCACAAACATACCCTGGATCAGCTGTCACAATGCCCAAGAGATGAAAGGAAAGAGAATCGCTGGCTTCAAATTAAAAGAGAAACATATGGGACATAGAGACACAATAAATATGAGTCTGACATTATGAAAATCCAAAAAAAAAAAAAAAAGCCATTTGCAGGAATATGCAGAAACCTAGAGCGAATCACAGTAAGTAAAGAAAGGCAGATTAAAGAGATATTACAACATATGCCTTCCAGAAGGGATTAAAAAACATATTGATGGGATGAGTACCCAAGGAAAAGTGAAATGGACTTACACTCCTGGTAAGAAAATTACAGTTGGCAAAGGGTTTTGGTGGGTGAGAGGCCAACAGGTCAAGGCTGGAATAGACTTATACCCACAAATACCTATGCAGTTCATAATCCACATGGACCTCCTGTATCAAGAGATATGTACTCAATAGATTCCAAAAGATACCTCTGACAATAACCAGAGCTAAATTCCTCCAAGTGTCTATGGAAAGGAAGGTGGAACTGTTTCTATGCAACAACTACAATGGTATTAATAGTCTTAAAAAATATATAGCTTCGCTTAAAAAAAAAAAAAAAAAGATCAAAGAGTAAACAACCAAAACTTTTGGTGACTACCTGTGTCTCATTTTACTCTCATTTACAACCAGACTTGGGAATAACACAGAGGCTGCTGTTACCATGGGTACAAGAGGAGGGAATGAAGAAATGCTGTCACCTTGTGGACATTTTCTCTAACAGCAACCTTAAAATGCTTGCTGATGGCCACAATATTCACAAGGGTGCTGAGCTCTAACTGATATCCACCCTTAACAAATTTTCAGGGTTCACAGAGGGGAAAATAAGTAAAGTAAACTTGGGAGAAGCTAACAGGAAGAGGATATGAACAGCTAAACATAATTCCGTGTTTCTTTAAAAAAGCACATGACACATAGGGTGAATTCTAAGAGATACAGACATCTAAACTCTGAGGACATTATCACCTCCGCCTGAGCATGGAAAAGGGCCACTGTCAAATCCTGGACATGGCATCAATGGCAGAGTAGGAGTAGTACAGTGGACGCTTTAAGGTAATGCTTTAATGGACCTGGTAAGAGCCACTATGGACATGACTAGAAAGGTGCACTCCCATGAAAGAAAAATAAATAAATAAAGAGGTCATGACAGCATGGTAAATCAGATCCTCTCCTGCAGTATTTCAGACATGAACAGATTTCAAACACCACACACCCCAAACTAGATCCTGCTGCATCATTCAGAACATCAAAGCAATGAAAGGTAAGACAGTGTACTTGGATAGAGGAATGGATAAAGAAGTGTGATATAGGTCTGGAAGGAAGCTTTAATCAGGACTGAAATTTGAAAGTAGGCCCTCTTCACCGATAGAGAGAAATCCAGAGATCATCACACTAAATGAAGGAACATTTCAAGAAATATCATGGGATACATTGGAGTGGTGGGATACAGAAATCCACTGCAGTGTGTGCCCACACAAATGTGATGTGGACACCCAAACTGGCAAGAAACTTATGGTAGCCAAGGACCTTGGTGGATGGAAGGGATAAATCTGGAACTTGGTATTAATTTCTTCCCACAGATACATATTAAATACAAAATCCGTGTAAACCTATTGCAGCAAGAGTGGTAGACAAAACAATTTCTAATAATATGTAGGGAAAAGCAAGCACCGCTGAATACATAATGTCATCTCAGTGTTTCAGAACAAGAATCTGTACATGTAAAACCAACTCATCCTTGTCTTCAACTTAAAGAAAATATGAGCACTTACTTCAAAGATCCAAAAGTGAGGATACATCAGGTTTCATGGCATCCTTTGGCTCATTCTGCTCTAATGTACTCCCAGGCCTGACAAAAACTCTCAGACATCACAGGCCATCCTAAAAAGGAGCAAATAATAAAGCCTTGCAGCATAGAGTTTTCTCTGTAACAGCAGCCTTAAAACTATCACTGATGGACATCTGATATACAAAAGGTCCTATTGCTGGACTTGATACGACACCTACCCTTGAACATGACAGTAGTCACTCATCAAAAAAAAAAAAAATAAGTGAAACAGATATACAGGACACTCCTAAGAAGAAAATATCAACATTTAAATACAGCTCAAACTGCTTGGAAAAAAAAAAAAAAAACAGACACTTCATATTCCAAAGGCTTCTGAGCTTTAAATATATGTCTTTAGAGGAGAACGTAGACAAAATTCTCTCTGACATACATCACAGCAGGATCCTCCATGACCCACCTTCCAGAATATTGGAAATAAAAGCAAAAATAAACAAATGGGACCTAATTAAACTTAAAAGCTTCTGTACAACAAAAGAACTATAAGCCAGGTGAAAACGCAGCCTTCAGAATGGGAAAAAAAATAATAGCAAATGAAGCAACTGACAAACTAAACTCAAAAATATACAAGCAACTCCTACAGCTCAATTCCAAAAAATAAATGACCCAATAAAAAAATGGGCCAAAGAACTAAATAGACATATCTCCAAAGACATACAGATGGCTATGAAACACATGAAAAGATGCTCAGCATCACTCATTATTGGATAAATGCAAATCAAAACCACAATGAGGTACCACTTCACACCAGTCAGAATGGCTGCGATCCAAACGTCTACAAGTAGTAAATGCTTGAGAGGATGTGGAGAAAAGGGAACCCTTTTACACTGTTGGTGGGAATGTAAACTAGTACGGCCACTATGGAAAACACTGTGGAGATTCCTTAAAAAAAAAAAAAAACTAGAAATAGGACTGCCATATGACCTAGCAATCCCGCTGCTGGGCATACACACTGAGGAAACCAGAAGGGAAAGAGACACGTGTACTCCAATGTTCATCGCAGCACAGTTTCTCATATCCAGGACATGGAAGCAACATAGATGTCCACCAACAGATGAATGGATAAGAAAGCTGTGGCATATATACACAATGGAGTATTACTCAGCCATTAAAAAGAATACATCTGAAGCAGTTCTAATGAGGTGAATGAAACTGGAGCCTATTATGCAGAATGAAGTAAGCCAGAAAGAAAAACACCAATACAGTATACTAACACATATATATGGAATTTAGAAAGATGGTAATGACAACCCTGTATGCGAGATAGGTAAAGAGACACAGATGTATGGAACAATCTTTTGGACCCTGTGGGAGAGGGAGTGGGGGATGATTTGCGAGAATGGCATTAAAACATGTATAATATCATATTAGAAATGAATCGCCAGTCCAGGTTCCATGCAGGATAAGAGAAGCTTGGGGCTGGTGCACTGAGATGACCCAGAAGGATGGTATGGCTAAGGAGGTAGGAGGGGGTTCAGGATGGGGAAAATGTGTACACCTGTGGTGGATGCATGTTGATGTATGGCGAACAACTACAATAGTGTAAAGTAAAAAATAATAAGAATAAAATAAATAAATACATAAATACAGAAATGAAAACAAAAAACCAAAATTGCTAACTCTTTTGTGTGGATGAAAAATGTCAAACAGCACACCATATCTGGAAGAAAATACCAACAGGTAAATACAGTTCTCAGTATTTATTTAAAAGCACATAAAATACACTCATTATAGTGAATTACTAAGAACTCTTTTAGCTTCACCTTTTTGTGATCCCGGAGACCATAGCCCAACAAGTTCCTCTGTCCTTGCAATTTTCCAGGCAAGAATTCTGGAGTGAGTTGCCATTTCCTCCTCCAGGGGATCTTCCCAAATCACATCTCCTTTGACTCCTGCCTTTGCTGAAAGATTCTTAACAACAGTGCCACCTGAGAAGCCCAGTGTATTACATAGATAATCCAACTATGCTAATGAGTTATCACCTCTGAGTAGTGAAAAAGTACCAAATACTATACAGAGAAGACATGGTAGAGAAACATTGTTAAAGGGGAATCTTTATGGTACTAGTGAGATATATTTGGTAGGAGTCATTATAAATGTCACTACTAAGTGCCCTTTATTTTTTTTTAATTTAATTTTATTTTTCAATTTTACAATATTGTACTGGTTTTGCCAAATATTGAAATGAATTTGCCACAGGTATATATATGTGTTCCCCATCCTGAACCCTCCTCCCTCCTCCCTCCCCATACCACCCCTCTGGGTCGTCCCAGTGCACTATCCCCAAGCATCCAGTATTGTGCATCGAACCTGGACTGGTAACTCGTTTCATACATGATATTTTACATGTTTCAATGCCAGTCTCCCAAATCTTCCCACCCTCACCCTCTCCCACAGAATCCAGAAGACTGTTCTATACATCTGTGTCTCTTTTGCTGTCTCCTATACAGGGTTACTGTTAACATCTTTCTAAATTCCTTATATATGCATTAGTAAACTGTATTGGTGTTTTTCTTTCTGACATACTTCACTCTGTATAATAGGCTCCAGTTTCAACCACCTCATTAGAACTGAATCAAATGTATGATTTTTAATGGCTGAGTAATACTCCATTTTGTATATGTGCCACAGCTTTCTTATCCATTCATCTGCTGATGGACATCTAGGTTGTTTCCATGTCCTGGCTATTATAAACACTCCTGCTATGAACATTGAGGTACACGTCCCTCTTTCCCTTCTGGTTTCCTCAGTGTGTATGGTGAGCAGTGGGATTGCTGGATCATAAGAGAGTTCTATTTCCAGTTTTTTAAGGAATCTCCACACTGTTCTCCATAGTGGCTGTACTAGTTTGCCTTCCCACCAACAGTGTAAGAGGGTTCCCTTTTCTCCACACCCTCTCCAGCATTTATTTCTTGTAGGTGTTTGGATCGCAGCCATTCTGACTGGTGTGAAATGGAACCTCATAGT
Source organism: Bos taurus (assembly GCF_002263795.3). Taxonomy (NCBI): domain Eukaryota; kingdom Metazoa; phylum Chordata; class Mammalia; order Artiodactyla; family Bovidae; genus Bos; species Bos taurus. The sequence continues at coordinate 30,394,840 of NC_082638.1, forward strand.
GGTTTTGATTTGCATTTCTCTGATAATGAGTGATGTTGAGCAACTTTTCATGTGTTTGTTAGCCATCTGTATGTCTTCTTTGGAGAAATGTCTATTTAGTTCTTTGGCCCATTTTTTTATTGGGTCATTTATTTTTCTGGAATTGAGCTGTAGGAATTGCTTGTATATTTTTGAGATTAGTTGTTTGTCAGTTGCTTCATTTGCTATTATTTTCTCCCATTCTGAAGGCTGTCTTTTCACTTTGCTTATAGTTTCCTTTGTTGTGCAGAAGCTTTAGAATTTAATTAGGTCACATTTGTTTATTTTTGCTTTTATTTCCAATATTCAGGGAGCTGGGTCATAGAGGATCCTGCTGTGATGTATGTCGGAGAGTGTTTTGCCTATGTTCGCCTCTAGGAGTTTTATAGTTTCTGGTGTTACATTTAGATCTTTAATCCATTTTGAGTTTATTTTTGTGTATGGTGTTAGAAAGTGTTCTAGTTTCATAGTTTTACAAGTGGTTTACCAGTTTTCCGAGCAGCACTTGTTAAAGAGATTCTCCTTAATCCATTGTATATTCTTGCCTCCTTTGTCAAAGATAAGGTGTCCATATGTGCGTGGATTTATCTCTGGGCTTTCTATTTTGTTCCATTGATCTATAATTCTGTCTTTGTGCCAGTACCATACTGTCTTGATGAGTGTGGCTTTGTAATAGAGACTGAAGTCAGGTAGGTTGATTCCTCCAGTTCCATTCTCTTTCTCAAGATAGCTTTGGCTATTCGAGGTTTTTTTTTTTTTTGCATTTCCATACAAATTGTGAAATTATTTGTTCTAGCTCTGTGCAGAATACGGTTGGTAGCTTGATAGGGATTGCATTGAATCTATAAATTGCTTTGGGTAGTACAGTCATTTTCACTATATTGATTCTTCCAACCCATGAACATGGTATATTCCCCCATCTATTAGTGTCCCCTTTGATTTCCTTCACCAATGTTTTATAGTTTTCTATATATAGGTCTTTAGTTTATTTACGTAGATATATTCCTAAGTATTTTATTCTTTCCGTTGCAATGGTAAATGGAATTTTTTCCTTAATTTCTCTTTCTGTTTTCTCATTATTAGTGTATAGGAATGCAAGGGATTTCTGTGTGTTGATTTTATATCCTGCAACTTTACTGTAATCATTGATAAGTTCTAGTAATTTTCTGGTGGAGTCTTTAGAGTTTTCTATGTAGAAGATCATGTCATCTGCAAATAGTGAAGAGTTTTACCTCTTCTTTTCCATTTGGATTCCTTTTATTTCTTTTTCTGCTCTGATTGCTGTGGCCAAAACTTCCAAAACTCTGTTGATTATTAATGGTGAAAGTGGGCCCCCTTGTCTTGTTCCTGACTTTAGAGGAAATGCTTTCACTTTTTCACCATTGAGGATAATGTTTGCTGAAGGGTTTGTCTTATATAGCTTTTATTATGTTGAGGTATATTCCTTCTATTCTTGCTTTCTGGAGAGTTTTTATCATAAATGGATGTTGAATTTTGTCAAAGGCTTTCTCTGCATCTTTTGAGATAATCATATGGTTTTTGTTTTTCAATTTGTTAATGTGGTGTATTATATTGATTGATTTGAGGATATTGAAGAATCCTTGCATCCCTGGGATAAAGCCCACTTGTTCATGATGTATGATCTTTTTAATGTGTTGTTGGATTCTGATTGCTGGAATTTGTCTTTTCAAGAATACGAGAGACTGAGCATATGACCTGGCAGCTCCACTCCTAAGAGTATGTATTAAAACAAAACAAAACAGATTTTGAAAAAAAACAAGTAACTCAACCATGTACTGCAGGGAGATCAACAACATCCTATAATGGCACCACACTCCGGTACTCTTGCCTGGAAAATCCCATGGACGGAGGAGCCTGTTAGGCTGCAGGGCATGGAGTCGCGAAGAGTCAGACAGGACTGAGCGACTTCCTTTTCACTTTCTACTTTCATGCATTGGAGAGGAAATGGGAACCCACTCCAGCGTTCTTGCCTGGAGAATCCCAGGGATGGGGGAGCCTGGTGGGCTGCCGTCTTGGGGTCTCACAGAGTAGGACACAATGAAGCTGCTTAGCAGCAGCATGAGCATACATGAAAAATCAGGCTTCCCTTGTGGCTCAGCTGGTAAAGAATCCACCTACAAAGCAGGAGACATGGTTTCGACCCCTGGGTGGGAAGATCCCCTGGAGAAGGAAAAGGCTACCTACTCCAGTATTCTGGCCATGGGCTGTATAATCCATGTGGTCGCAAAGAGTCGGACATGACTGAGTGACTTTCACTACCACTACTATACCTGAAAATCAAGAAACTGATGCAGCCACTATTGAAAACAGTAAGCAGGTCTTTTATAATAATTATAATTATTTTTCCTTAAGGGTAATTGCTTTTCAGAGTTTTGTTGCTTTCTTTCAAACCTCAACATGAATCAGCCATATGTATACATATATTCCTTCCTTTTGAACTACCTGCCCATTATCTCCTTCCTTGGTATAGAGTTTTTTAATACTCTAAAAATACAGTTACTATATGATCCAACAATAACACTTCTGGGCATATATCCATTAAGATGAAAACTCCTATCAGAAAAGTGATATGCACAACAGTGTTTATAGTAGCACAATGTACAGTAGCAAAGACATGCAAACGACCTTAAGGCATTTAAATATGTGAGTGGATAAAGACAGATATATTATGCATACAATGGAATATTATCCATAAGAAAGAACGAAATAATGCTATTTTTTCCAACATGGATGGACCTAGAGATGATCATACTAAATAAGTCAGAGAAAGACAAGAGGAGCTTAGGTGGGTTCAGCTCACCTTGACACATCCTTTGGACCTCAGTTGATGGGAGATCTTCGTCTTTTCGTCCTGGGTATCTAGACTCAGCTGTTCCAAGAATGATGCTAAAACTGAAACTCCAGTGCTCTAGATCCTTCCCAGTCACCTTAGTAATTTTGAAGACTTGCAGTGGTCGACTTCAGAGCCCCTGAGTACCCCTATATATACCCTTCCCCAGGTGGCCACACCCTTACACTTTATGAGGTCAGCAAGCCACTTGCACAGCCAATGGAGGCCCTGGTGAGCCTTGACCTCACAAAGCCTCATCCTGACACCTCTAGGGGAGTATGGGGAGCAAGTCAGAAAGCGTTGACCTCTCCCGATTCTTTTAACCACACCCTCTAGCTTCCTAGAGTTTTGGGCCACCTTTAAAATTTCTTATTTTACATGTTCTTTGTCCAGAAGCTTAAAAGGGAAAATTTACATAACTTTTTTTGTAGTAAAACTCCTGCATGACTGAATAGAAAATAAACACGGAATTATAAAATGACAATTGAGAAATATTTGGAAGACAGCTGACAAATGACTCATTTACCTCATTTATGCAGAGTCCAAACTTAAAATAAGAAAAGATGAAAAACCCAATAGAAGAGAATTGTGAAATAAACAATAATTTAAAAAAAAAAAAAAAAACATACAAATTACCCTCCCCCGAAAAAAGGAAAATTACCAAAAATCAGGAAGAAATGTCATACCTACTTGGTAATAAAATAAATGCAAACGAAAACAATAATGGATTATGATTTCTCACCATGAAAACTGCCAAAGTTCAATGACAAAGTTGAAATATACCAAATTTTTCCTCCAAATGGACGATGACAAATTGGAAAAGGAGTGTTTCAGCAGTGTTGTGAGCGCATAGTGTGACACAACTTTCTGAAGGACAATATGACATTATCTAGTAAATTTATAAATACATAGAGCCACTTGGCAAGACCATGTTTGGAATGTCCATTTCAGAAATATTTCTGCAATTTCACCTAGATTATATATCTAATGCTCATTGAAAAAATAATTTTTTCCCCCATCATCCTAGATAATTTCTTTGGTATACTTCCCCACACTGTCTTTCCCCATGCAACCCCTGTTCTCAGTTCTGTTATTGTAGATTACATCTGCTTCTTTTAGAACATCCTTTAAATGGAGCCTAGAGTATGTACACATATACACATGTAGTTGCTTAACAATGTTGTGTTACATTCTGCCGTACACAAATCACACTAGGTGTACAAGTGTATAAACATAACCTCTTTCATTTAATTTTCTTCTAAATTTAGGTTATCACAGAGCATGGAGGGCAGTTCCCTGTGCTACACAGATAGTTCCCATTAGTTATCAAGGCATTATTTTCAAAAATATGCAAATGGCTACGTAGCCCAGTATCAAAAACAAACAAACAAACAAAAAACACCTTCGTAACAAAACAGGCAGATCTAAATAGTCATTTCCCAAAAGAAATCATACAGATGATGAAAAAACACTTGAAAAGAGGCTACGTTCAGGTTAGACACTCAGTCGGGTCTGACTCTTTGCGACGCTATGGACTTCAGTACTCCAGGCCTCGCTGTCCATCACCAACTCCCGGAGTCTTCCAAACTTAGGTCCATTGAGGCAGTGAAGCCATCCAACTATCTCATCCACTGTCGTCCCCTTCTCTGTCTGCCCTCCATCTTTCCCAGCATCAGGGTCTTTTCAAATGAGTCAGCTCTTCACATCAGGTGGCCAAAATATTGGAGTTTCAGCTTAAACATCAATCCTTCCAATGAACACCAGGACTGATCTCCTTTATAATGGACTGATTGGAACTCTCTGGAGCCCATGGGACTCTCAAGAGTCTTCTCCAACACCACAGTTCAAAATTATCACTTCTTCAGTGCTCAGCTTTCTTTACAGTTAAACTCTCACATCCATACAGGACTACTAGAAAAAAACATAGCCTTGACTAGATGGACCATCGTTGGCATAGTAATGTCTCTGCTTTTTAATAAGTTGTCTAGGTTGATCATAACTTTCCTTTCAAGGAGTAAGTGTCTTTTAATTTCATGGTTTCAGTCATCACCTGCAGTGATTTTCAAGCCCCCCAAAATAAAGTCAGCCACTGTTTCTGCCATTTCCCCATCTATTTGCCATAAAGTGATGAGACCATGATCTTCATTTTCTGAATGTTGAGCTTTAAGCCAACTTTTTCTCTCTTCTTCCACTTTCATCCAGAAGCTCTTTAATTCTTCTTCACTTTCTGCCTGCAGAAAGGGTGGTGTCGCCTGCAAATGTGAGGTTATTGATATTTCTCCCAGCAAACTTGATTCCAGCTTGTGCTTCCTCCAGCACAGGGTTTCTCATGATGTACTCCACATATGAGTTAAATAAACACGACAACAATATACAGCCTTGATGTGCTCCTTTCCCACTTTGGAACCAGTTTGCTGTTTCATGTCCAGTTTTCACTCTTGCTTCTTGACCTGCATACAGATTTGTCAAGAGGCAGGTTAGGTAGTCTGGTATTTCCATCTCTTTGAGAATTTCCTACAGTTTATTGTTATTCACACACTCAAAGGCTGTGGCATAGTCAATAAAGAATAAATAGATGTTTTTCTGGAATTCTCTTGCTTTTTCACGATCTGACAGATGTTGGCAATTTGATCTCTTGTTCCTCTGCCTTTGTTGAAACCTCCTTGAACATCTGGAAGTTCATGGTTCACGTATAGCTGAAGCCTGGCTTGGAGAATTTTGAGCACTACTTTACTAGTGTGTGAGATGAGTGTAATTGTTCTGTAATTTGAGCGTTCTTTGACATTGCCTTTCTTTAGGATTGGAAGGAAAACTAATGTTTTCCAGTCCTGTGGCCACTGATGAGTTTTCCAGATTTACTGGCATATTGAGTGCAGAACTTTCCAGCAGCATCTTTTTGAATTTGAAATAGCTCAACTGGAATTCCATCACCTCCACTAGCTTTGTTTGTAGTGTGGCTTCCAAAGGCCCACTGGACTTCATATTCCTGGATGTCTGTCTCTAGGTGAGTGATCAGACCATTGTGATTAAATGGGTCTTGAAGATATTTTTGGTACAGTTCTCCTCTTAGTGTTTTCTGCTTCTGTTAGGTCCATATCATTTCTGTCGTTTATTGAGCCCATCTTTGCATGAAATGTTCCCTTGGTATCTCTAATTTTCTTGAAGAGATCTCTAGTCTTTTCCATTCTTTATTTCCTTCTATTTCTTTGCACTGATCACTGAGGAAGGCTTTCTTATCTCTACTTGCTATTCTTTGGAACTCTGCATTCAAATGGATATAGCTTTTCCTTCTTCCTTTGCTTTTGGCTTCTCTTCTTTTCACAGCTATTTGTAAGGCCTCCTCAGACAGCCATTTTACTTCTTTGCATTTCTTTTTCTTGTCTTGGGGATGGTCTTGGTTCCTGTCTCCTGTACAGTGTCATGAACCTCCATCCATAGTTCATCATCACTATTCATTAGAGAAATACAAATCAAAACTACAATGTGGTATTCCTTCACACCAGGCTGAATAGATAGCAACTAAAATTCTACAAGCAATAATTCCTGGAGAGAATGTGGGAAAAAAGGGAACAATCTTGCACTGTTAGTGGGCATGTAAATTGGTACTGCTACTATGGTGAAGAGTATTGCTGCTCCTTTAAAAACTAAAACATATAATCACCTTATGACCTACTCCTGGGCATTTTTTCTGGAAAAAACCTTAAAACCAAAAGATTGATGCACCCTAATGTTCATTACAGTATTATTTCCTGGAGGCACTACATGCAACATTTTTTAATTATAGAAAAAACGGAAAAAAGGAAAAAAAGAATAAAAAAAGTATAAAGCAAGCAGTCTCTAAAGATGTGGTCAAATTACTCAGTATTTGTAAAAGGAAAACCTTCAGTATAAGTAAACAAAGCAAGAACCACATATCAGAACCAAGTTATATGTTAAAATTCAAATAACAGAAAGTATTTTATAGTGAAAGAACTAACACACCCTGATATTTTATCTCTCCAGCTCAGGAACTCAGAATTACTTTTTTTTGTTTTTAAATAAATTTTATTTTATTTTACAATATTGTATTAGTTTTGCCAAATATCAAAATGAATCCACCACAAGTATACCTGTGTTCCCCATCCTGAACCCTCCTCCCTCCTCCCTCCCCATACCCTCCCTCTGGGTTGTCCCAGTGCACCAGACCCAAGCATCCAGTATCATGCACTGAACCTGGACTAGCAACTCATTTCATACATGATATTATACATGTTTCAATGCCATTCTCCCAAATCTTCCCACCCTCTCCCTCTCCCACAGAGTCCATAAGACTGATCTATACATCAGTGTCTCTTTTGCTGTCTCGTACACAGGGTTATTGTTACCATGTTTCTAAATTCCATATATGTGTGTTAGTATACTGTATTGGTGTTTTCTTTCTGGCTTACTTCACTCTGTATAATAGGTTCCAGTTTCATCCATCTCATTAGAACTGATTCAAATGTATTCTTTTTAATGGCTCAGTAATACTCCATTGTGTAAATGTACCACAGCTTTCTTATCCATTCATCTGCTGATGGGCATCTAGGTTGCTTCCATGTCCTGGCTATTATAAACAGTGCTGCGATGAACATTGGGGTACATGTGTCTCTTTCCCTCTGGTTTCCTCAGTGTGTATGCTGAGCAGTGGGTTTGCTGGATCATAAGGCAGTTCTATTTCCAGTTGTTTAAGGAATATCCACACTGTTTTCCATAGTGGCTGTACTAGTTTGCATTCCAACCAACAGTGTAAGAGGGTTCCCTTTTCTCCACACCGTCTCCAGCATTTATTGCTTGTAGACTTTTGGATCACAGCCATTCTGAGTGGTGTGAAATGGTACCTCAGAGTGGTTTTGATTTGCATTTGTCTGATAATGAGTGATGTTGAGCATCTTTTCATGTGTTTGTTAGCCATCTGTATGTATTCTTTGGAGAAATGTCTATTTAAGGAACTCAGAATTCTGAGCGAGTAGTAAATGAGATCATGGGCGATTTCTTTCTTTCTTTCTTTTTTTTCTAGGAAATTAACATTTTCTGTTATGATCATGTATGAATTTTTTAATAAAGTTATAAAGTATATTTTTTAATATGTGAATAATGCATCTGGATTTTATAAATTTCATTCATAAGCATTCTTCTATTTCTCCATGAGATGGCAGTATAACCACAGTAAATATTTCTTCATACACATTTATATATATGAGTGAATACATTCGGATTTTATAAATTACATTCATTATCATTTTTCTATTTCTGCTTGAGAGGGCATCATATGCATCCGTTCAGTTCAGTTCAGTCGTTCAGTGGTGTCCGACTCTTTGGAACCCATGAATCGCAGCACGCCAGTCCTCCCTGTCCATCACCAACTCCCAGAGTTCGCTCAGACCCACGTCCATTGAGTCAGTGATGCCATTCAACCATCTCATCCTCTGTCGTCCCCTTCTCCTCCTGCCTCCCATCCCTCCCAGCATCAGAGTCTTTTCCAATGAGTCAATACTTTGCATGAGGTGGCCAAAGTACTGGAGTTTCAGTTTTCGCATCATTTCTTCCAAAGTAATCCCAGGGCTGGTCTCTTTCAGAATGGACTGTTTGGATCTCCTTGCAGTTCAAGGGACTCTCAAGAGTCTTCTCCAACACCAGAGTTCAAAAGCATCAATTCTTCGGCGCTCAGCTTTCTTCACAGTCCAACTCTCACATCCATACTTGACCACTGGAAAAACCATAATCTTGACTAGATGGATTTTTGGTGGCAAAGTAATGTTTCTGCTTTTCAATATGCTATCTAGATTTGGTCATAACTTTTCTTCCAAGGAGTAAGCGTCTTTTAATTTCTTGGCTGCAGTCATCATTTGCAGTGATTTTGGAGCCACCAAAAATAAAGTCTGACACTGTTTCCACTGTTTCCCCATCTATTTCCCATGAAGTGATGGGACCGAATGACATGATCTTCATTTTCTGAATGTTGAGTTTTAAGCCAACTTTTTCCCTCTCCTCTGTCACCTTCATCAAGAGCATAGTAAACATTTATTCATACGCACATATATATATGAGAGTATACATCAACATTTTATGAATTACATTCATAAGTATTCTATGTCGAAACATAAGCACAATGAATATTTTTTCATACCCACATATACTCTGGAGAGTCTCTTGGATTGCAAGGAAATCAATTCAGTCAATCCTTAAGGGTATTACTGTTGGATATACACTGGAAGGACTGATGCTGAAACGTCAATACTTTGGCTACCTTATCTGAAGAACTGACTCATTGGAAAGGCCCCTGATGCTGAGAAAGATTGAAAGCAAGAGGAGAAGCAGACAACAGAGGATGAGATCATTGGTTCACATCACCCACTCGGTGCATCTGAGTTTAAGCAGGCTTGGGTAGTAGGTAATTGGACAGGGAAGCATGGCATGCCACAGTTCATGGAGTCGAAAAGAGTTGGACTCGACTGGGCAAATTAAGTGAAGTGACAGATACATATAAAATCCTTATACAGACTCAAAATGGACATACTATACCAAGAGTGATTTATAAGCACTTTTTAATAATATATTTTAGAAAATAACCATAGATGAATAGCTCTATGTATGGTTAAAAAGATACAGGAATATGTACAGTTACAACAATAAGGCCATTTGAGTCAACATGCAAGGCCTGAGAGCTGATCATACTAAATGAAGTGAGGCACAGAGGGAAACATATATACCAAATAATATCATAATATCCAAATGTGGAATCTAAGATATGACACAAATGAACATATGTATGAATCAGAAAGACACTCATAGACATAGAGAATAGACTTACAGCTTCAGGGCAGAGAGAATTGGGGGAGAAATGGAGTAAGAGACTGGGGTTAAGAGATAGAAAACAAATTATATGGAATGGATTGACAAATTCCTACTCTAGAGCACAGAGGACTACATTCAGTATCCAATTATAAATCATAATGAAATGTGATTTAAAAAGGCATATATATATATATATATATATGTATATAAATCATATATATATAAATTATATATATATGTCTTCCCTGGCAGTCCAGAGGTTAAGACTGCAGATTTCCACTGCAAGGGATGCAGGTTCAAACCCTGGTCAGGGAACTAATTCCACTTGCTGCACAGTTAAGCCAAAAAAAAAAAAAAAAACAAGAGAGAGAGATTAAATAAAAGAATGCATGTGTGTGTATATATATATATGTATCTCCACACTCAACGTATACATATGTAAATATATGTCTATAACTGAATCACTTTGCTGTAAAGCAGAAATTAACACAAAATTATAAATGGACTATACTTCAGTTCAAAAGTAGCATGACTGAGGAAAGAAAAGATTGCTATATTTCATTGTGTGTAAAGTTAGTATCCAAAGAAAATTGCTGTATACAAACACGGCTGACTACTTAATGGCAGGCTTGCTGAGATACTTAAGGAGACACATATTGAAATGCACCAAGGAAAAAGATTGATTGTTGATTGGAAAGAGGGATGGACAAATGGATAGATAGGTGACAAAGAAAGTATGATAAATCGGTTACAAAACCAGGCTTCTATGTATGCTGTGTAAAAGAGACACACCTGAAACCAAGGGGCATATACAGAGTGAAAGTGAAGGGCTGAGAAAAGGTATTTCATGCAAAATGTGAGCAACAGGAATCAGGAGTAGCAATTCTCATATCAGACAAAATAGACTTTGAAATAAAGGGTGTGGAAAGAGACAAAGAAGGCCACTACATAATGGTCAAAGAATCAATCCAAGAAGAAGATATAACAATTATAAATATATATGCACCCAACATAGGAGCACTTAATACGTAAGGCAAATGCTAACAAGTATGAAAGGGGAAATTAAAAACAACACAATAATAGTGGGAGACCTTAAGACCCTACACACACCTATGGATAGATCAACCAAACAGAAAATTAGCAAGGAAACACAAACTTTAAGTGATACAATGGATCAGTTAGACCTAACTGATTTCAAAAGAACGTTTCACGCCAAAGCAATGAATTTCACCTTTTTCTCAAGTGCACATGGAACATTCTCCAGGATAGATCACATACTGGGCCACAAATCTAGCCTTGGTAAACTGAAAACAAAAATCAAAATCATTTCAAGCATCTCTTCTGATCACAAAGCAGTAAGATTGAATGTCAACTACAGGGGGAAAGAAACCATGACAAATAGAAACATATGGAGGGTAAACAACGTGCTTCTGAATGACCGACATATAACAGAAGAAATCAGAAATGAAATGCAAATATGCATAGAAACAAATGAAAATGAAAACACAACACATACAAATGGCTGTGAAAAGAAGAGAAGAGAAAAGCAAAGGAGAAAAGGAAAGATATAAACATCTGAATGCAGAGTTCCAAAGAAAAGCAAGAAGAGAAAAGAAAGCCTTTTTTCAGCGATCAATGCAAAGAAATAGAGGAAAATAACAGAATGGGAAAGACTAGGGATTTCTTCAAGAAAATAAGAGATACCAAAGGAACATTTCATGCAAACATTGGCTCGATAAAGGACACAAATGGTATGGACCTAACAGAAGCACAAGATATTAAGAAGAGATAGCAAGAATACACAGAAGAACTGTACAAAAAAGATCTTCATGACCCAGATAATCACGATGGTATGATCACTGACCTAGAGCCAGACACCCTGGAATGTGAAGTCAAGTGGGCTTTAGAAAGCATCACTACGAACAAAGAGAGTGGAGGTGATGGAATTCCAGTTGAGCTATTCCAAATCCTGAAAGATGATGCTGTGAAAGTGCTGCAGTCAATATGCCAGCAAATTTGGAAAACTCAGCAGTGGCCACAGGACTGGAAAAGGTGAGTTTTCATTCCAATCTGAAAGAAAGGCAATGCCAAGGAATGCTCAAACTACAGCAAAATTGCTTTCATCTCACACGCTAGTAAAATAATGCTCAAAATTCTCCAAGCCAGGCTTCAGTAATATGGGAACCATGAACATCCTGATGTTCAAGCTGGTTTTAGAAAAGGCAGAGGAACCAGAGACCAAATTGCCAACATCTGCTGGATCATGGAAAAAGCAAGAGAGTTCCAGAAAAACCTCTATTTCTGCTTTATTGACTATGCCAAAGCCTTTGACTGTGTGGATCACAATAAACTGTGGAAAATTCTGAGAGAGATGGGAATCCCAGACCACCTGATCTGCCTGTTGAGAAATTTGTATGCAGGTCAGGAAGCAACAGCTGGATCTGGACATGGAACAACTGACTGATTTTAAATAGAAAAAGGAAAAAAATAAATAGAAAAAGGAGAACGTCAAGGCTTTATATTGTCACCCTGTTTATTTAACTTCTATGCAGAGTAAATCATGAGAAACGATGGACTGGAAGAAACACAAGCTGGAATCAAGATTGCCGGGAGAAATATCAATAACCTCAGATATGCAGATGACACCACCCTTACGGCAGAAAGTGAAGAGGAACTCAAAAGCCTCTTGATGAAAGTGAAAGTGGAGAGTGAAAAGGTTGGCTTAAAGCTCAACATTCAGAAAACGAAGATCATGGCATCCGGTCCCATCACGTCATGGGAAATAGATAGGGAAACAGTGGAAACAATGTCAGACTTTATTTTTTGGGCTCCAAAATCACTGCAGATGGTTACTGCAGCCATCAAATTAAAAGACACTTACTCCTTGAAAGGAAAGTTATGACTAACCTAGAGAGCATATTCAAAAGCAGAGACATTCCTTTACCAAAAACATTGGTCTAGTCAAGGCTATGGTTTTTCCTGTGGTCATGTATGGATGTGAGAGTTGGACTGTGAAGAAGCCTGAGTGCCGAAGAATTGATGCTTTTGAACTGTGGTGTTGGAGAAGACTCTTGAGAGTCCCTTGGACTGCAAGGAAATCCAACCAGTGCATTCTGAAAGAGATCAGCCCTTGGATTTCTTTGGAAGGAATGATGCTAAAGCTGAAGCTCAAGTACTTTGGCCACCTCATGCGAAGACTTGACTCATTGGAAAAGTCTCTGATACTGGGAGGGATTGGGGGCAGGAGGAGAAGGGGAAGACATAGGATGAGATGGCTGGATGGCATCACTGACTCCATGGGCGTGAGTCTCAGTGAAATCCGGGAGTTGGTGATGGACAGGAAGACCTGGCATGCTGCGATTCATAGGGTCGCAAAGAGTTGGACATGTCTCAGCGACTGATCTGATCTGATCTGATCTGAAGGGAAAGGTTCATAGAAATACAAACTTACCCTAAGAAACAAGAGAAACCTCAAATAAATGACCTAACTTTACACCCAAATCAACTAGAAAAAGAAGAAGTGAAGAATCCCAGGGTTAGAAGAAGGAAAATGTAATAATAACAATTAGGTGGTATACTCGTTTTCACTATATTGATTCTTCCAATCCATGAACATGTTATATTTCTCCATCTATTAGTGTCCACTTTGATATGTTTCACCAGTGTTTTATAGTTTTCTATGTATAGGTCTTTAGTTTCTCTAGGTAGATACATTCCTAAGTATTTTATTCTTTCCATTGCAATGGTGAATGGAATTGTTTCCTTAATTTCTCTTTCTGTTTTCTCATTATTAGTGTATAGGAATACAAGGGATTTCTGTGTGTTGATTTTAAATCCTGCAACTTTACTGTAATCATTGATTAGTTCTAGTAATTTTCTGGTGGAGTCTTTAGAGTTTTCTATGTAGAGGATCATGTCATCTGCAAATAGTGAGAGTGTTACTTCTTCTTTTTAATTTGGATTCCTTTTATGTCTTTTTCTGCTGTGATTGCTGTGGCCAAAACTTGAAAAACTATGTTGAATAGTAATGGTGAAAGTGGGCACCCTTGTCTTGTTCCTGACTTTAGAGGAAATGCTTTCAATTTTTCACCATTGAGGATAATGTTTGCTGTGGTTTTGTCATATATAGCTTTTATTATGTTGAGGTATATTCCTTCTATTCCTGCTTTCTGGAGAGTTTTTATCATAAATGGATGTTGAATTTTGTCAAAGGCTTTCTCTGCATCTTTTGAGATAATCATATGGTTTTTATTTTTCAATTTGTTAATGTGGTGTATTATATTGATTGATTTGAGGATATTGAAGAATCCTTGCATCCCTGGAATAAAGCCCACTTGGTCATGGTGTATGATCTTTTTAATGTGTTGTTGGATTCTGATTGCTAGAATTTTGTTAAGGATTTTTGCATCTATGTTCATCAGTGATATTGGCCTGTAGTTTTCTTTTTTTGTGGGATCTTTGTCAGGTTTTGGTATTAGGGTGATGGTGGCCTCATAGAATGAGTTTGGAAGTTTACCTCCCTCTACAACTACCCAAAGCAACTTATAGATTCAATGCAATCCCTATCAAGCTACCAACGGTATTCTTCACAGAGCTAGATAAATAATTAAACAATTTGTATGGAAATACAAAAAAAAAAAAAAAACTCAAGTACCCAAAGCTATCTTGAGAAAGAAGAATGGAACTGGAGGAATCAACCTACCTGACTTCAGGCTCTACTACAAAGCCACAGTTATCAAGACAGTATGGTTCTGGCACAAAGACAGAAATATAGATCAATGGAACAAAATAGAAAGCCCAGAGATAAATCCATGCATATATGGACACCGTATCTTTGACAAAGGAGTCTATAATATATAACGGATTAAAGACAATCTCTTTAACAAGTGGTGCTGGGAAATCTGGTCAACCACTTGTAAAAGAATGAAACTAGAACACTTCTAACACCATACACAAAAATAAACTCAAAATGGATTATCGATCTAAACATAAGACCAGAAACTATAAAACTCCTAGAGGAGAACGTAGGCAAAACACTCTCTGACATACATCACAGCAGGATCCTCTATGACCCACCTTCCAGAATATTGGAAATAAAAGCAAAAATAAACAAATGGGACCTAACTAAACTTAAAAGCTTCTGCACATCAAAGAAAACTATTAGCAAGGTGAAAAGGCAGCCTTCAGAATGGCAGAAAATAATAGCAAATGAAGCAACTGACAAACAACTAATCTCAAAAATATACAAGCAACTCTTACAGCTCAACTCCAGAAAAATAAATGACCCAATCAAAAAATGGGCCAAATAACTAAATAGACATTTCTCCAAAGAAGACATACAGATGGCTAACAAACACATGAAAAGATGCTCAACATCACTCATTATCAGAGAAATGCAAATCAAAACAACTATGACGTACCATTTCACACGACTCACAATGGCTGTGATCCAAAAGTTTACAAGCAATAAATGCTGGAGAGGGTGTGGAGAAAAGGGAACCCTCTTACACTGTTGCTGGGAATGCAAACTAGTACAGCCACTATGGAGAACAGTGTGGAGATTCCTTAAACAACTGGAAATAGAACTGTCTTATGATCCAGCAATCCCACTGCTAGGCATACACACCGAGGAAACCAGAATTGAAAGAGACACATGTACCCCAATGTTCATAGCAACACTGTTTATAATAGCCAGGACATGGAAGCAACCTAGATGCCCATCAGCAGATGAATGGATAAGAAAGCTGAGGTACATATACACAATGGAGCATTACTCAGCCATTAAAAAGAATAAATTTGAATCAGTTTTAATGAGGTGGATGAAACTGGAGCCTATTATACAGAGTGAAGTAAGCCAGAAAGAAAAACACCAATACAGTGTACTAAAGCATATATATGAAATTTAGAAAGATGCTAACAATAACCCTGTGTATGAGACAGCAAAAGAGACACTAATATATAGAATAGTCTCATGGACTCTGTTTCAGAGAGAGAGGGTGGGAAGATTTGGGAGAATGGCATTGAAACATGTATAATATCATGTATGA
Organism: Bos taurus; assembly: GCF_002263795.3. Classification (NCBI taxonomy): domain Eukaryota; kingdom Metazoa; phylum Chordata; class Mammalia; order Artiodactyla; family Bovidae; genus Bos; species Bos taurus. The sequence goes on from NC_082638.1 coordinate 30,410,572, forward strand.
AATGAGTTGCCAGTCCAGGTTCGATGCACGATACTGGATGCTTAGGCCTAGTGCACTGGGATGACCCAGAGGGATGGTATCGGGAGGGAGGAGCGAGGAGGGTTCAGGATGGGAAACACAGGTATACCTGTGGCGGATTCATTTTGATATTTGGCAAAACTAATACAATTTGTAAAGTTTAAAATAAAATAAAATTAAAAAAAAAAAACAATTAGGGCAGAAATACATGAAAAAAAGCAAAGGAACCTATAGCAAAACTCAGCAAAATAAACGCTGGTTCTTTGAGAAGATAAATAAAATAGACAATCCATTAGCAAAACTCATCAAGAAAGAAAGGGGAGATAATCAAATCAACAAAATTTGAAAGGAAAATGGATAAATCACAGCAGACAACACAGAAGTACAAAGGATCATAAAAGACTACTATCAGCAGCTATAGGACAATAAAATGGACAACTTGGAAGAAATGAACAAATTCCTAGAAAAGTATAATAATCCAAAACTGAACCAGGAAGAAATAGATAATCCCAACATACCCATCACAAGCATGGAAAGCAAAACTGTAATCAAAAATCTTCCATCGAACAAAAACGAAGCTCAGGACCAGATGACTTATTCACCCTCATGGTTACCCTGGACAGCTGGAGAGAACAAGAGAGGGAGCACAGAAAGCCACTTGTTTGGGGAAGAGCGTGAAGATGGATAGGAACGATAGTTTCAGGAAAAGTGTGACCAGAGAAGGGCTATGTGCCAGGCCAGTAGAGGGCAGGGGGTCTTATGGGGCGGTGTCAATGGGCAAGAGGAGCTTGGATGGGTGCAACTCACTTTGACACTTTTGTGGACCTCAGTTGACAGGAGGTCTTCATCTTTTCCTCCTGGTTGCCTGAAGTCAGCTGTTCCATAAGTGCTCTAGAGCCTTGTGGCTTCTGAGTCTCTTTAGTCATTTTGAAGACTCCCAGTGGTCTGCTCCAGAGCCCCTGAGCACACCTCTATATACCCCTCCCTAGGGTCCACAGCATTATGCTTTATGAGATCAGCAACTCACTTCCCCAGCCAATGGTGGCCCTGGCTGAGAATTGACATCACAAAGCGCAATCCTGATACCTCTAGGTTAGAATGGGGGGCAACTCAGATGATTTGATGGGGGGGCGGGGAATGCATCATTTTTAATGGCCCTTAGGAGCCCTCCAAACTCACCTGTCATCCTCATCTCTCTAAGTCAACTCTGTTGTGTCACAAGGCAGGGAGCATGTGTCTCCTCCAAACCTTGACCCACAGCCACAGTACCGAGGCTTTGATTCTGTTCTCTCCCACATTTCGCCATCATCTAGATTGTAATATCTTGCCTAAAGTACCTCCATGATAATTAGGCTGTATTGAAGTGTCTGTGGAAATGAGAATCATCCCACTTTTCTCCTACAGTTCAGTTCAGTCTCTCAGTCGTGTCTGACTCTTTGAGAGGTGGTCTTAAAGCACTTTCAAGACCATTTAATTCTGGGCCACCTCCCAGAAGCTTTTTCCATCCCACCTCCTTTTTTCTAGCTTCCATTCAGACACTGCTGTCTTCAGACTGTGAGACTGCACTGAATACACTTGCCCTTTCTCCACATGGAGCTGTCTTGCTTCAAGTCTTCGACTCATGGTCACCTCACTATGTGTAAAAAAAATGGTTCCCCAAAGACGTGCACATGAATGTTCATAGCAGTCTTATTTCTAATAGTCAAAAAGTTGAGATGAACAAGATGGCAGAGTGGTAGTTGCAGGAGGAATACACCTCTGTCCTTGGACACATCAGGAATACATCTTCAGACACAGAAGTGCTTGCAGAACACCAGCTGAGAGCTGACAGGAGTACCTGACCAGTGGAAAAGAATGTATAGAACCACAAAACTTGGTAGGATGAAGGAACTAGGGGGAAAAACAGGAGTGTTAATAGGTCTGAACCTGCCCTTGGTGGGTGGGAGAATTGAAGTAGGTTTCCACTCCCCACATTGGAGTAATTGTTTGGATCAGAGGAGAAACAGTTAAGGCTGAGAATGAATCAGCTGATCTGTGGCAGCCTACACCAATACATACAATGTATGACATAGCATAATCCATTGGTTTTTGTCCCCTTAAGAGTGTAGCATTCGTTAAACATTTGAAAATCCATCAGGATAAAGCAACTTACTAAAGAACTGAAAATGATGACACAGTAGGGTCATCTCGATAAATGCTGAAAAATAATTTGATAAAATCTAATATCCCTGGGTTGGGAAGATTCCCTGAAGTAGGGATTGGCTACCCACTTCAGTATTCTTAGGCTTTTCTGGCAGCTCAGCTCTTAAAGAAAGTGCCTGGCATCTCAGAGATCTGGGTCCATCCTTGGGTTGGGAAGATCCCCTGGAGGAGAGCATGGCAACCCATTCCAGTATTCTGGCCTGGAGAATCCCCAAGGCCAGAGGAGCCTGTTCGGCCTACACTTCATGGGGTTGCAAAAAGCTGGACACAACTCTGTGACTGAGCACTTTCTGTATAAAATATTTTAGCAAACTAGAAATAGAAGTAGAAATAGAAATAGAATTGGAGGAGGCAATGGCACCCCACTCCAGTACTTTTGCCTAGAAAATCCCATGGATGGAGGAGCCTGGTAGGCTGCAGTCCATGGGGTCGCTAAGAGTCAGACACGACTGAGTGACTTCACTTTCACTTTTCACTTTCATGCATTGGAGAAGGAAATGGCAACCCACTCCAGTGTTCTTGCCTGGAAAATCCCAGGGACTGGAAGCCTGGTGGGCTGCCGTCTATGGGGTCACAGAGAGTTGGACAGGACTGAAGCGACTTAGCAGCAGCAGAAATAGAAGACTTCCTCAACCTTATGAAAGTACTACACTATCACTAACATCACACTTTATGGTAGAACACTGAGTGTTTTACTTCTAAAATCACAATCAACAGAAAGATGTCCACTCTCATTATATTGAATTTCTGTCCGTGAAGTCATATTAGGAAATGATTGAAAAGCTATCCAGTTTGGAAAAGAAGAATAAAGCTGTTTTTATCTGTTGGTGACATCTATGTAGAATATCCAATGAAATCTACAGGAACAGAATACCTAAAACTAAGAATTAATTTAAGCAATGTCACAAGATATACAGATGATATATAAAATTTAATTATTTGCTTTTCTATATAGTAGGCCAATTTAAAATTAAAATAAAAAATAATAACAGTCACATTGAAGTCAGAAAAACTTAAGAATCAGACAGAATATATGAAACACACCAATGCAAAAATGGACAAAAGATTTGAACAGGAAATTCACTAGATAATGATATACAGATGGCAAGTAAGCATGCAGGGCACACCGAAAGTATGGCTCTCATGAGAGACACAGAAGAACAAGTGTGATGAGGAAGTGAAAATATTTGAACATTCATGCACTGCTTATGGGAATACAAAATAGTACACCATGGTGGAAAACAGTTTGGAAGTTCCTTCAAAAGTTAAACATTGGGTTATCATATGTCCCAGCAATCCCTTTCTTAGGTTTATACCAGCAAGTATGAAAAAAAAAAAAAAAAACCCAAAGAAGTGCACATGAATGTTCATAACAGTCTTATTTCTAGTAGTCCAAATGTTGAGATGAACAAAATCGCAGAACAGTAGCTGGAATTGTAGTACATTTCACTCCACGGATACATCAAGGACACACCTTCAGACACAGAAGTGTGTGCAGAACATCAACTGAGAGCTGACAGGAGTACCTGACCAGAGGAAAATAATAAATAGTACCACAAAACTCGGTAGGGTGAAGGAACTAGGGGTGGGTGGAACAGGAATGTTAATAGGCCTGGACCTGCCCTCGGTGGGTGGGAGAACTCTAAGTCGGTGTCCGACCCCCACCTGGGATCAACTGTCTGGATCAGAGGAGAACTATTTTAGGCTGAGAGTGAAACAGTTGATCTGTGGGAGCCTAAATGGAATGAGAATCAGACAGTCCTTGCCACAGTCATACACACCCCAGACAGGGACACAGGTCCCATAGAAGGGACAGCAGTTGGGATCTGGATTTTGCAGATTGTGGAGCAATCCCAGGGGAAGGACTGCTATTGACTGCAGAGAGACGGACTGATGGGATGTGAGGAAGGAGATCGGGTTGGAAATGCTTGTGGAGGAACACCAGGCCCCATGGAAGCAAGGGGATCCTACTGGGTCAATCATAGTGGGTGGAGCCCTCACCATAGTCTCTTTCTCCCCATACACCAGCATAGGCAGCTGAACAATAGAGAGGCTGGCCAATCAAGTGCCTGACTTACTGAGCTGCAGACTAGGACCCCACCCAGGGGCCCCATCTATGTGCCTGATGCTCCAAACAACAGAGAAGTACCCCAGGCAAGGGAGCCCTCTAAGTGCCTGAAAGAGTGGAGCTATGGAGGAAGAGTGGCAAAAGAGGCCTCCTTATCACCAGCTACAAGAGGCTGGTGAAAAGACTCTGATAGGGTCAAAACTTCTGCGGCAGAGGAGGTCATTGTCCCTGCACAGTTATCGCTACCACGGTCCCCAGAAATCAAGAAGCTATGCCAAGTTCATGCTCAATGCTCGCTGGGGCGGAGCTGCTACAGGCCAAAAAAGTCTTGTGTCTATGGATACCTGGTCACTTCGGTTCAGTTCAGTTCAGATCAGTTCAGTTCAGTCGCTCATTCCTGTCCCACTCTTCGCGACCCCATGAATCGCAGCACGCCAGGACTCCCTGCCCATCACCACCTCCCGGAGTTCACCCAGATCCACGTCCATAGAGTCAGTGACGGCATCCAGCCATCTCATGCTCTGCTGTCCCCTTCTCCTTCTGCCCCCAATTCCTCCCAGCATCAGAGTCTTTTCCAATGAGTCAACTCTTCTCAAGAGGTGGCCAAAGTACTGGAGTTACAGCTTCAGCATCATTCCCCCAAAGAAATCCCAGGGCTCAATTGCTTCAGAATGGACTGGTTGGATCTCCTTGCAGTCCAAGGGACTCTCAAGAGTCTTCTCCAACACCACAGTTCAAAAGCATCAATCCTTAGGCGCTCAGCCTTCTTCACAGTCCAACTCTCACATCCATACATGACCGCAGGAAAACCCATAGCCTTGACTAGACGGACCTTTGTTGGCAAAGTAATGTCTTTGCTTTTGAATATGCTATCTATGTTGGTCATAACTTTCCTTCCAAGGAGTAAGTGTCTTTTAATTTCATGGCTGCAGTCACCATCTGCAGTGATTTTGGAGCCCCCCAAAATAAAGCCTGACACTGTATCCATTGTTTCCCCATCTATTTCCCATGAGGTGATGGGACCGGATGCCATGAACTTCGTTTTCTGAATGTTGAGCTTGAAGCCAACTTTTTCACTCTCCACTTTCACCTTCCTCAGGAGGCTTTTTAGTTCCTCTTCACTTTGTGCCATAGGGCGGTGTCATCTGCGTATCTGAGGTTACTGATATTTCTCCCAGCAATCTTGATTCCCCCTTGTGTGTCTTCCAGTCCAGGGTTTCTCATGATGTACTCTGCATAGAAGTTACATAAGCAGGGTGATAATATACAGCTTTGACGTACTGCTTTTCCTAATTGGAACCAGTCTGTTGTTCCACGTCCAGTTCTAACTGTTGCTTACTGACCTTCATAGAGGTTTCTCAAGAGGCAGGTCAGGTGGCCTGGTATTCCCAACTCTTTCAGAATTTTCCACAGTTTATTGTGATCCACACAGTCAAATGCTTTGGCATAGTCAATAAAGCAGGAATGGAGGTTTTTCAGGAACTCTCTTGCTTTTTCCATGATCCAGCAGATGTTGGCAATTTGATCTCTGGTTCCTCTGCCTTTTCTAAAACCAGCTGGAACATCAGGAAGTTCACAGTTCACGTATTGCTGAAGCCTGGCCTGGAGAATTTTGAGCATTACTTTACTAGCATGTGAGGTGAGTGTAACTGTGCAGTACTTTGAGTATTCTTTGGCATTGCCTTTCTTTGGGATTTGAATGAAAACTGACCGTTCCAGTCCTGTGGACACAGGCTGAGTTTTCCAAATTTGCTGGCATATTGAGTGCAATACTTTCACAGCATCATCTTTCAGGATCTGAAATAGCTCAACTGGAATTTCATCACTTCCTCTAGCTTTGTTCGTAGTGCTGCTTTCTAAGGCCCACTTGATTTCACATTCCAGGATGTCTGGCTCTAGGTCGGTGATCACATCATCGTGATTATCTGGATCATGAAGATGTTGATTGTTTAGTTCTTCTGTGTATTCTTGTCATCTCTTCTTAGTATCTTCTGCTTCTGTTAGGTCCATGCCATTTCTGTCCTTTATCGAGCCCATCTTTGCATGAAATGTCCCTTTGGTATCTCTAATTTTCTTGAAGAGATCTCTAGTCTTTCCCATTCTGTTGTTTTCCTCTATTTCTTTGCATTGATCACTGAGGAAGGCTTTCTTATCTCTTCCTGCTATTCTTTGGAACTCTGCATTTAGATGCGTATATCTTTCCTTTTCTCTTCTGCTTTTCGCTTCTCTTCTTTTCACAGCGATTTCTAAGGGGTCCCCAGACAGCCATTTTGCTTTTTTGCATTTCTTGTCCATGGGGATTGTCTTGAACCCTGTCTCCTGTACAATGGCATGAGCCTCATTCCATAGTTCATCAGGCACTCTATCTAACAGGTCTAGGCTCATAAATCTGTTTCTCACGTTCACTGTATAATCATAAAGGATTTGATTTAGGTCATACCTGAATGGTCTAGTGGTTTGCCCTACTTTCTTCAATTTCAGTCTGAATTTGGTAATAAGGAGTTCATGATCTGAGTCACAGTCAGCTCCTGGTCTTGTTCTTGTTGACTGTATAGAGCTTCTCCATCTTTGGCTGCAAAGAATATAATCAATCTGATTCCGGTGTGGACCATATGGTGATGTCCATGTGTAGAGTCTTCTCTTGTGTTGTTGGAAAAGGGTCTTTGCTATGACCAGTGCATTTTCTTGGCAAAACTCTATTAGTCTTTGCCCTGCTGCATTCCGTATTCCAAGGCCAAATTTGCCTGTTACTGCAGGTGTTTCTTGACTTCCTATTTTTGCATTCCAGTCCCCTACAATGAAAAGGACACCTTTTTTGGGTATAGTTCCATAAGGACTTGTAGGTCTTCATAGAACCGTTCATCTTCAGCTTCTGCAGCATTACTGGTTGGGGTCTAGACTTGGATTACTGTGATATTGAATGGTTTGCCTTGGAAACGAACAGAGATCATTCTGTCGTTTTTGAGATTGCATCCAAGTACTGCATTTCGGAATCTTTTGTTGACCATGATGGCTACTCCAGTTCTTCTGAGGGATTCCTGCCTGCAGTAGTAGATATAATGCTCATCTGAATTAAATTCACCCATTCCAGTCCATTTTAGTTCGCTGATTCCTAGAATGTCTACATTCACTCTTGCCATCTCTTGTTTGACCACTTCCAATTTGCCTTGATTCATGGACCTGACATTCCAGGTTCCTATGCAATATTGCTCTTTACAGCATCAGACCTTGCTTCTGTCACCAGTCACAACTGCAACTGGGTATTGTTTTTGCTTTGGCTCCATCCCTTCATTCTTTCTGGAGTTATTTCTCCACTGATATCCAGTAGCATATTGGGTCCCTACTGACCTGGGGAGTTCCCCTTTCAGTATCCTATCATTTTGCCTTTTGATACTGTTCCTGGGGTTTTCAAGGCAAGAATACTGAAGCGGATTGCCATTCCCTTCTCCAGTGGACCACCTTCTGTCAGATCTCTCCACCATGACCCGCCCGTCTTGGGTTGCCCCAGGGGCATGGCTTAGTTTCTTTGAGTTAGACAAGGCTGTGGTCCTAGTGTGATTAGATGGACTAGTTTTTTTGTGAGTATGGTTTCAGTGTGTCTGCTTTCTGATGCCCTCTTGCAACACATACCAACTTACTTGGATTTCTCTTACCTTGGGTGTGGGGTATCCCTTCACGGCTGCTCCATCAAAGCACAGCCACTGCTCCTTAACTTGGAAGAGGGGTATTTCCTCACTGCCGCCCTTAATGTCCAACTGCTTGTGACATTGTAGACTGTGGCTTGCCAGGCTTCTTTCTCAGGGAAGGGGCTTCTACATGCAAAAATACTGGTACATATGGGCCAGTACTGGTTGACATACCCTTCTAGAGCACTATATGTCCTGCTGCCCTAGCCACCAACTCCTCTGAGTCCCTGATGCAGCCAGAACCACTATGACCCAAGCAGTTGCATCTCCACATCTGGCCCCCTCACAGGGGCAAACCCAAGTCCTCCAGGACAGTCTCAAGAGCAAACCCCAGTGGATGATTCACATTGAAAAGTGGGAATAAAACCACAATTGGAACCCAGGGGCAGTGTTGTTAAGGAAGAAGACCCAAAACCTTCCTACCACCTGTACAAGCTGCAGATTAAATCCACATAGCTGTGAAAAGAAGAGAAGAGAAAAGCAAAGGAGAAAAGGAAAGATATAAGCATCTGAATGCAGAGTTCCAAGGAAGAGCAAGAAGAGATAAGAAAGCCTTCCTCAGGGAGCAATGCATAGAAAAGGAGGAAAACAACAGAATGGGAAAGACCTGAGATCACTTCAAGAAAATTAGAGATATCAAGGGGGGATTTCATGCAAAGATGGGCTCGATAAAGGACGGAAATGGTATCGACCTAACAGAAGCAGAAAACATTAAGAAGAGATGGCAAGAATACACAGAAGAACTGTACAAAAAAGATATTCACGACCCAGATAATCACGATGGTGTGGTCACTGAACTAGAGCCAGACATTGTGGAATATAAAGTCAAGTGGGGCTTAGAAAGCAGCATTACGAACAAAGCTAGTGGAGGTGATGGAATTCCAGTTGAGCTATTTCAAATCTCAAAGGATGATGCTGTGAAAGTGCTGCACTCAATATGCCAGCAAATTTGGAAAACTCAGCAGTGGCCACAGGACTGGAAAAGGTGAGTTTTCATTCCAATCCCAAAGAAAGGCAATGCCAAGAATGCTGAAACTACCTCAGAATTGCACACACCTCACACACTAGTAAGGTAATGCTCAAAATTCTCCAAGCCAGGCTTCAGCAATACATGAACTATGAACTTCCTGATGTTCAAGCTGGTTTTAGAAAAGGCAGAGGAACCAGAGACCAAATTGCCAACATCTGCTGGATCATGAAAAAGCAAGAGAGTTCCAGAAAAACCTCTATTTCTGCTTTATTGCCTATGCCACAGCCTTTGCCTGTGTGGATCACAATAAACTGTGGAAAATTCTGAAAGAGATGGGAATACCAGACCACCTGACCTGCCTCTTGAGAAATCTGTATGCAGGTCAGGAAGCCACAGTTAAAACTGGATATGGAACAACAGACTGGTTCCAATTAGGAAAAGGAGTACGTCAAGGCTGTATGTTCTCACCCTGCTGATTTAACTTCTATGCAGAGTACATCATGAGAAACCCTGGACTGGAAGAAACACAAGATGGAAAGAAGATTGCCGGGAGAAATGTCAATAGCCTCATATATGCAGATGACACCACCCTTATGGCAGAAAGTGAAGAGGAACTGAAAAGTCTCTTGATGAAATGAAAGTGGAGAGTGAAAATGAAGATCATGGCATCCGGTCCCATGTACTTCATGGGAAATAGATGGGGAAACAGTGGAAAGAGTGTCAGATTTTTTTTTCCCCCCTTCTTGGGGGGGGGGGGCGGGGCGGTGTTGGTGGGGCAGGGCTCCAAAATCACTGCAGATGATGACTGCAGGTATGAAATTAAAAGACGCTTACTTCTTGGAAGGAAAATTATGACCAACCTAGATAGCATATTCAAAAGCAGAGACATTACTTTGCCAACAAAGGTCCGTCTAGTCAAAGCTATGGTTTTTCCTGTGGTCATGTATAGATGTGAGAGTTGGACGGTGAGGAAGGCTGAACACTGAAGAATTCATGCTTTTGAACTGTGGTGTTGGAGAAGACTCTTGAGAGTCCCATGGACTCCAAGGAGATCCAACCAGTCCATTCTGAAGGAGATCAGCCCTGGGATTTCTTTGGAAGGAATGATGCTAAAGCTGAAACTCCAGTACTTTGGCCCCCTCATGCGAAGAGTTGACTCATTGGAAAAGACCCTGATGCTGGGAGGGATTCGGGGCAGGAGAAGGGGACGACAGAGGATGAGATGGCTGGATGGCATCACTGACTCGATGGACGTGAGTCTGAGTGAACTCCGGGAGTTGGTGATGGACTGGAGGCCTGGCGTGCTGCGATTCATGGGGTCGCGAAGAGTCGGACACGACTGAGCGACTGAACTGAACTGAATAATATATAAAAAGACACTGATAACTGCCACAAAAGGAAACGTCCTAGTTCCGATAGTTGTGAACATTGGAGACAAAAAAACGTATAGGAGTAGGACCGGATTAGAATGAGCTCCCCCCAAATCAGGTTCAGAGTTCAGCACAGTTTTGGAGGGCATCCTAGGGAGGTGAGGTGGACTGCAATTTTAGCGGGTGAAAGGACTCTGAGAGCAATGACTAAAGAAAAACCTGTATTATTCTCATGTTTTGACTTGCTCTGTAGATTCTTTAGGATTTTTGTTTGTGTGGTTGGTTTCAATTCCTTCCCCTCGCCCACGGTGTAGTTGCCAATTTCATTGGCACTATGAAATCTAATGAAGCTTTTGAGCCTTATTTTTCTTCGGTCACATTTGTATTGCTGTTATAAATCTCTGTCTCTATATACAGCTTTTGAAATTCTGTGGAGTTTCCTTTTCTCTCTCTCTCTCTTTTTCGTTTTTTACCTATTATTATTTTTTCTACATTTATTATTTGTTTACTTTTCCTACTGTTCTTTTCCCCTTGCAGTTAATCTTTAATGTATATAAATCTTTTCAGTTCAGTTCAGTTCAGTGGCCTAGTTGTGCCCGACTCCTTGTGACCCCATGAACCACAGCACGCCAGGCCTCCCTGTCCATCACGAACCCCCGGAGTCCAACCAAACCAATGTCCATCGAGCTGATGATGCCATCCAACCATCTCATCCTCTGTTGTTCGCTTCTCCTCCTGCTCTCAATCTTTCCCAGCATCAGGGCCTTTTCCAAAGAGTCAGCTCTTCGCATCAGGTGGCCAAAGTATAGGAATTTCAGCTTCAACATCAGTCCTTCCAATGAACACCCAGGACTGAACTCCCTTAGAATGGACTGGTTGGATTTACTTGCAGTCCAAGGGACTCTCAAGAGTCATCTGTATCTCTATTTAACTCTGCATATGTATTTTTTCCTTTCTTTCCTTTTCTCTCAATATATTTGTTAGTTTTATTTTCATTTTTTTATTCTCCAATTGGCATGTTGCTCTAGTTTTGTTTCCCAGTTTGTGCTTCAGGTGGTTCTATTCTGGTATGTTTGTGTATATATATATATATATAATTTTTTTTTCCTTTGTTCACCAGGTCAATCAATCTATTGTACTTAATTTTGCTGGAATGTTTTGATTTTGCTGGTGGGTGTATATGTACATGTGTCTATTCAGTCATACTTTTTACTCTTGTGATAAACCTCTGCTTCTACATTGGATTTTTACAGTTCTTTGGAGGATTCCTTGTTTTCCCATTTATTTTTGATTTTTTAATTATTTTCTATTTTTATTGTTTTAAATTTTTTGTTTTTTAAACCTATTATATTTATTCCATTGTTTGCCTTTCCTCTGTTCTTGTCCCCTTGCAGTTAAACTTTAAACAAACCTTGTTCATCTACCTCTATTGAAACTTCCATATCTATTCTTTCTTTCTTTTCTTTCCTTCCTTTCCTCTCAACATTTTGTTAGTTTTACTTTCAGTGCTTTCATTCCCACTTGGGACTTTGCTTTAGATTTCTTTTCCAGCTTGTGCACTCGTTAGTTTTGTGCTTAACTGGTAGATACCATTTTTGGTTTCCGTTGTTTGCTAGGTCAGTCTATTGTAGTTTATTTTTGTTGAACTGTTTGGATTTTGCTGATGGTTGTATATGTGTATATTCCCATATATTGGAATATATGTGTATATTCCTTTATTTTAATTATTATTTGTGTGACAGTGTAGCTGCCATTTGTCAGGGGTTCCCCTTTGGTTTCTCTTTTTTTTTTTTTGGATATTTATTTTAATCTAAATTAATGCCATAACAAACCACCTGTTGTAACGGTGTTCCTGGTCAATGATCCAGCCCCGAGCATTTGGAGTGGGAGCACTGACTCCAAGACCCTATACAACCGGAGAACTCCTAACCTTAGGGAGTATCAATTACTGAGAACTCACTCACGCAAACTAAACCACTTGAATACAAGACCTAGAATCACCTAACCACCAATCAGGACAACCTAACCACCAATCAGGACAACCCAACCCAGTGTAGGACACCTCATCCAAACAGCAAATAGGACAAAAATAGAAACCCAGTCGTCAGCAGACAGGATTACCCTTCTCAAACAGCCCTGCACATCAGAAGGAAAAGAAAAAAAAAAAAAAAAAACTCAGCACCAATCTCACCCAATGCAAAGCTTACACAAACCATTGGACCAAACTTAGGAGTGCAGAAACTAAAAGGAAGAAAGAATGCAAACTTGAAGGCTGGCAAAAGGAGACCTCAAACACAATAAGACCTTTTTAAAAATGAAGAAATGACAAAGAAATGCTGCACAAACAAAGGAACAAACTGGACACACAGAAATTTAAACAAATGAAGAGGAAATAGGCAAACTGCCTGAAAAACTATTCAGAATAATGATAGTAAAGATGATCAAAAACTTTGAAAATGACATGGAGACAATGCAAGAATCAATGAGCAAACCCCTAGTTGAATTGAAGAATAAGCAAAAAATAAATTGAAAAATAGAGAGACAAACAACAATTACTGAAATTAAAAATACTCTAGAAAGAATCAGGAGCAGGGTATCTGAACCAGAAAATGGATCAGTGTGTTGAAAGACAAAATGGTGGAAACAACTGCGGAAGGGCAGAATAAAGTCAAAAGAATGGAAAGAACTGAGGATAGTCTCAGAGACCTCTTGGACAATGTTAAATGCACCAAGATTCAAATTATAGGGGTCCCAGAAGAAGAGAGAAAAATAAAGGGTATGAGAAAAGTTTAGAGGAGATTATACTTGAAAAACCCCCAACATGGAAAAGGAAATAGTCAATCAAGTCCAAGAGGTGCCAAGAGTCCCATTTGTGATAAACCCAAGGAGAAACAGCCCTAGACATATACTACGCAAACTAAGGAAGATGAAACACAAAGAAAGAATATTAAAAGTAGCAAGTTAAAAGTAAGAAGTAACATCCAATGGAAACCCCATATGTTTCACAGCTGATCTTTCAACAGAAACTCTGCAGGCCAGAAGAGAATGGCATGGCATATTTAAAGCACTGAAAGAGAAAAATCTACAGCCAAGATTACTGTACTTGGCAAGGATCTCCTTCAAAATTGATGGAGAAATCAGAGCTTTTCAGATGAGCCAAAGGTAAGAGAATACTTTATCACAAAACCAGCTTTACAACAAATGGTAAAGGGACTTATATAGTCAAGAAATACAAGAGAAGAAAAAAGAAATACAAGAGAACAAAACCGACCCCAAACATTTAAGAAAATGGCAATAAGAGCACTGCTGCTGCTGCTGCTAAGTCGCTTCAGTCCTGTCCGACTCTGTGCGACCCCATAGACGGCAGACCACCAGGCTCCCCCGTCCCTGGGATTCTCCAGGCAAGAACACTGGAGGGGGTTGCCATTTCCTTCTCCAATGCATGCAAGTAAAAAGTGAAAGGGAAGTCGCTCTGTCATGTCGAACTCTGTGTGACCCCATGGACTGCAGCCTACCAGGCTCCTCCGTCCATGGGATTTTCCAGGCAAGAGTACTGGAGTGGGGTGCCATTGCCTTCTCCGAATAGGAGCACATATGTCAATAATTATTCTAAATATAAATGGATTAAATGTTCCAACCAAAAAGCCCAGACTGGCTAAATGGATACATAAACAAGACCTCGGGGTGGGGGCGTGGTCCTAAGATGGCAGAGGAATAAGATGGGGAGACCCCATTCTCCCCAACACATTCATCAAATGATCATTTGAACGCTGAGCAACTTCCACAAAACAATTTCTGAATGCTGGCAGAGGACACCAGGTACCCAGATAGGCTGCTCATTGTCTTTGAAAGGAGACCAAAGATTGAGCAAATACCAAAGCAGAACTAGCCGGCTGTCTCCAGGCCCCTCCCCCAACAAGAGGCAGACAGCCATGTGTGTGGTAGCCAGAACCAGAAGGCAAGGGGCGACCTCAGCCTCAGAGACCGGCATTCTCCACCAAACTGTGAGCAGGCTGCCAGTTTCTAACCATGTCTTCCTGGAGTCCTGGATGGTTGACATCTGCCAGGAGAGTTGCAGCTTGAGATCAGCTCCGCAGAGGAGATACATGATACACCTGAGGCAGTGTTCTCATGGCACACCCAGGAAACTGAGCGGCCTGGACCCAGTAGGTAATTAAGATGCATGGCCCACTTGGGACAGTGCGTTGGCCAAGCACCTGGTCGCCTGAGCTGCTGGGACCTGGGAAGGGCACAAAACGCACGTGCATCTGAGTCTGTGACTTTGCGGTGTACCTAAAAACCTGAACCTTAGCAGCTTAGACCTGGGAATTGCAGGAAATGCAGGGCCCACATTGGGCAGTACCCCTGAAGAGCAATCTGGAAGCTGAGCAGTGTACACGTGGAAAACACACACCACCATGATCTTGGGAAAGCCCAGTGTGTTCCATACACTGCAAGCACTTTCCCAAAATACACACCAACATTATTTGTTTGCAGTGTTCCTCCCTCCCTACAACTCAACTGAACAAGTGAGCCGAAATAAGTGACCACCTTTGCCCCCTTGTGGCAGGGCAGAAATTAGACACTAAAGAGACTTGCAAAGAGAGAAAGCCAAAATAAATAAAGAAAAGGGAACCCCTCTGGGAGTGAGAGGTGCAACAGATTAAAACCCTGTAGTTAATATTGACTAAGCATAGGAAGGGGCTTATAGATCTTGTAAAGAAATGCAAGCTGGAACAAGGAATTATCTGAAACTCAACTGAACCCACACTGCCCACAATGGCCCAGAGAAATTCCTAGATACAGTTTTTCTATTATCAACCTTCTAATTTTTTAAAATTATTTATTATTTTTTCCTTCTTACTTTTTTTTTTTTTAAATTTTACAATACTGTATTGGTTTTGCCATACATCCACATGAATCTGTCATGGGTGTACACATGTTCCCCATCCTGAACCCCCCTCCCCCTCCCTCCCTATACCATCCATCTGGGTCATCCCAGTACACCAACCCCAAGCATCCTGTAACCTGCATCAAACCTGGGCTGGCGATTCGTTTCTTATATGATATTATACATGTTTCAATGCCATTCTCCCAAATCGTCCAACCCTCCTCCTCTCCCACAGAGTCCAAAAGACTGTTCTATACATCTGTGTCTCTTTTGCTGTCTCACATCCAGGGTTATCGTTACCATCTTTCTAAATTCCATAGACATGTGTTAGTATACTGTATTGGTGTGGGTTTTTTTTTTTTTTTTTTCCTTTCTTTCTTTCTGGCTTACTTCACTCGAGATAATAGGCTCCAGTTTCATCCACCTCATTAGAACTGATTCAAATGTATTCTTTTTAATGGCTGAGTAATACTCCACTGTGTATACATACCACTGCTTTCTTATCCATTCGTCTGCTGATGGACATCTAGGTTGCTTCCATGTCCTGGCTATTAGAAACAGTGCTGTGATGAACATTGTGGTACACGTGTCTCTTTCAATTCTGGTTTCCTTGGTGTGTATGCCCAGCAGTGGGATTGCTGGGTCATAATTAATCCTTTAATTTTCAATTTTACAACCTATTACCTTGCAAAATATGACCCTATTTTTAAAGCATATTTCATATTTTTAAATATATTTTGTGATTGATTGTGTTTTGTATTTTTAATATTGTATTTCAGAGAGTCTACCCTCTCCTCTAGATTTTTTTTTTTTTTACTTAAATTAATTTACTTGTTTTAACTGGAGGCTAATTACTTTACAAAATTGTAGTGGTTGTTGCCATACATTGACATGAATCAGCCATGGGTGTATCAGTTCAGTTCAGTTCAGTTGCTCAGTTGTGCCTGACTATTTGCGACCCCACGCGCTGCAGCATGCCAGGCCTCCCTGTACATCAACAACTGCTGGAGTCTACCCAAACCCATGTCCATGGAGTCGGTGATGCCATCCAAACATCTCCTCTGCTGTCCTCTTCTGCCCTCAGTCTTTCCCTGAATCAGGGTCTTTTCAAATGAATCAGGTGGCCAAAATATTGAAGATTCAGCTTCAAAATCAGTCCTTCAAATGAACACCCAGGACTGATCTCCTTTGGGATGGACTGGTTGGGTCTCCTTGCAGTCCAAGGGACTCTCAAGAGTCTTCTCCAACGCCACAGTTTAAAATCATTTATTCTCGGGAGCTCTGCTTTCTTTATAGTTGAACTCTCATATCCATACATGACCATGGGAAAAACCATAAGCTTGATTAGATGGACCTTTGTTGACGAAGTAATGTCTCTGCGTTTCAATATACTGTCTAGGTTGGTCATAACTTTCTTTCCAAGGTGTAAGTGTCTTATAATTTCATGGCTGCAATCACCATCTGCAATGATTTTGGACCCCTCCCTCCTCTCAAAGTATGACGTCAGCCACTGTTTCCCCATCTATTTGCCATGAAGTGATGGGACTGAATGCCATTATCTTAGCTTTGTGAATGTTGAGCTTTAAGCCAATCTTTTCAATCTGCTCATTCTCTTTCATCAAGAGGCTCTTTAGTTCTTCTTCACTTTCTGTCAAAAGGTGGTGTCATCTGCATATCTGAGTTATTGATATTTCTTCCAGCAAACTTGATTCCAGATTGTACTTCCTCCAGCCCAGCGTCTCACATGATGTACTCTGCATATAAGTTAAGTAAGCAGGGTGACAATATACAGCCTTGACCCACTCCTTTTCCTATTTGGAACCAGTCTGTTATTCCATGTTCAGTTGTAACTGTTCCTTCCTGACCTGCATACAGGTTTCTCAAGCGGCAGGTTACGTGGTCTGCTAATATATACCATGGGTGTATACCCATGGATGTATGTGCGTGCCTAATCCTGAACCCCCTCCCATCTCCCTCCCCATCTCATTCCTCAGGATTGTCCCAGTGCACTGGCCCTTGGCACCCTGTCTCATGCACCAAACCTGGACTGGCCTTCTATTTCACATATGGTAATATGCATGCTCCGCTTCTATTCTCCCAAATCATCCCACCCCTAGCTCTTCCATAGAGTCCAAAAGTCTGCTATTTATATCCGTGCCTCTTTTGCTCTCTCACATGTAGGGTCCTCATTACTATCTTTCTAAATTTTATACATATATATATATAATATATATTGTGTATGGATACCATATAATATTTATATATATATATATATATTTATATATATAATATATATATATAATATAATTTATAATATACTATATAATGTATAATATAGTGTATGGATGTTTTTCTTTCTGACTTGCATCACTCTGTATCATAGGATCCAGTTTCATTCACCTCATTAGAACTGATTCAAATGCACTCTTTTAAATAGCTGAGTAATATTCCATTCTGTATATGTACCAAAGCTTTACTATCCATTCATCTGCTCATGGATATCTAGGTAGCTTCCATGTCCTAAACATGAAAACACTGCTGTGATGATGAACATTGGGGTAGATGTGTCTCTTTCAATTCTGGTTTCCTCAGTGTGTATGCCCAGCAGTGGGTTTCCTGGGTCACATGACAGTACTAGTTCCAGCTTTTTAAGGAATCTACACAGCGTCCCCCATACTGGCTGTACTAGTTTGCATTGCCTCCAACACTGTAAGAGGATTCCCTTTCTTCTGCAGTCTGTTCAGCATGTATTGTTTGTCGACATTTTGATAACAGCCATTCTGACAGGTGTGAGATGGTACAACATTGTGGCTTGATTTCCATTTCTGTGATAATGAGTGATGTTGAGCATCTTTTCATGTGTTTCTTAACCATCTGTATGTCTTCTTTGGAGAACTGTCTGTTGAGTTCTTCAGCCTAATTTTTGATTGGGCCATTAATTTTTTCTGGTATTGAGTTGCATGAGCTTCTTGTATATTTTTGAGTTTCACTTAGTCAATTGCTTCATTTACTATCATTTTCTCCCGTTCTGATGACTGTCTTTTCACCTTCCTTGTTTCCTTCATTGTTCAGGAGCTTTTAAATTTGATTCGTTCCGTTGGTTTATTTTTGCTTTTATTTACATTACTCTGGGAGGTGAGTCATAGAAGGTCCTGCTGTGATTTATGTCAGAGACTGTTCTGTATATATTTTCCTCTAGAAGTTTTACAGTTTCTGGTCTTTCATTTAGATCTTTAATCCATATTTAGTTTATTTTTGTGTATCATTAGAAAGTATTCTAGAGTCATTATTTTACAGGTGGTTGGCCAGCTTTTCCAGTGCCACTTGTTAAAGAGATCGGTCTTTTCTCCATTGTATATTCCTGAGTCCTTTGTCGAAGATAAAGTGACCATAGGTGCGTGGATTTATCTCTGGGCTTTCTATTTTGTTCCATTGGTCTATATTTCTGTCTTGGTGTCAGTAACATATTGTCTTGATAACTGTAGCTTTGTACTATAGTCTGCAGTCATGCAGGTTGATTCCTTCAGTTCCATTCTTCTTTCTCAAGATTGCTTTGGCTATTCGAGGTCCCCCCCCCCTTCATACAAACTGTGCAATGATTTGTCCTAGTTCTCTGAAAAACACTTTTGGTAGGTTGATAATTACTTTAAATGTAAACAGATTAAATGTTCCAACCAAAAGACACAGACTGATTGAATGGATACAAAAACATGACCCATATATATATGCTGTCAACCAGAAACCACCTTCAGATGCAAAGACACATATAGACTGAAATTGAGAGGATGGAAAAATACATTCTATGCAAATGGAAAGCAAAAGAAAGCTGGAATATTAATCCTGATATCAGACAGGCCTTAAAATAAGAATACTATAAAAAATAAGGAAAGACACTACACTACGATAAAAGGATCAATCCAAGAGGGAGACATAACAGTTGTAAACATCTATACACTGAACACTTTATTGCCGAATTTTACCTTAAATTGAAGAAACTAGCGAAAATGACTAGATGATTCAGGTATGAACTAAATCAAATCCCTTATGTTTATACAGTGGAAGTGACAAATAGATTCAAGACAGAATATTGAAGATTCAAGACAGAATCAAGATAGACAGAATGCCTGAAGAACTATCGATGGAGTTTTGTGACAGTGTACAGGAGGCAGTGATCAAGACCATACCCAAGAAACACAAATGCCAAAAGTCAAAATGGTTCTCTGAGGAGGCCTTCCAAATAGCTGAGAAACGAAAAGAAGCAAAAGACAAAGGAGAGAGGGAAATATATACCCATTTGAATGAAGAGTTCCAAAGAATTTCAAGTAGAGATAAGAAAGCCTTCCTCAGCAATCAACAAAAAGAACAGAGGCAAACAATAGAATGGGAAAGACTAGAGATCACGTCAAGGAAATTAGAGATACTAAGGGAGCATTTCATGGAAAGACGGGCACAATAATGGACAGAAATGGTACGGACATAAGAGAAGCAAAAGATATTACGAATTGATGGCAACAATGCACAGAAGAATTATACAAAAAAGATCTTCATGATGCAGATAACCAGGATAGTGTGATCACTCACCTAGAGCCAGACATCCTGGAATGTGAAGCCAAGTGGATCTTAGGAAGCAAAGCTAGTGGAAGTTATGGAATTCCAGTTGAGCTATTTGAAATCCTAAAAGACGATGTTGTGAAAGTA
This sequence comes from Bos taurus, assembly GCF_002263795.3. Classification (NCBI taxonomy): domain Eukaryota; kingdom Metazoa; phylum Chordata; class Mammalia; order Artiodactyla; family Bovidae; genus Bos; species Bos taurus. The sequence goes on from NC_082638.1 coordinate 30,430,475, forward strand.
CCACGCAATACGCCGGCAAAGTTTCAAAGCTTGGCAGTGGCCACCGGACTGGAAAACGTCAGTTTTCATCCCAGTCTCAAAGGAAGGTAATGCCAAAGAATGCTCAAACAACCACACAGTTGCACTCATCTCACGTGCTAGTAGAGTAATGCTCAAAATTCTCCAAACCAGGCTTCAACAGTATGTGAACTGTGAACTTCCAGATGTTAAAAGTGGACTTAGAATAGTCAGAGGAACCAGAGATCAAATTGCCAACATCCACTGGATCATGGAAAAAGCAAGAGTTCCAGGAAAAACATATATTTCTGCTTTATTCAATATGCCAAAACCTCTGAGTGTGTGGGTCAAAATAAACTGTGGAAAATTCTAAAAGAGATGGGAGTACCAGGCCACCTGACTTGCCTCCTGAGAAATCTGTGTGCAGGTCAAGAAGCATCAGTTAGAACTGGACATGAAACAGCAGACTGGTTGCAAGTCGGGAAAGGAGTATAGCAAGGCTGTATTTCATCACCCTGCTGTTTAACTTATAAGCAAAGGACATCATGCTAAATGCCAGGCTGGATGAAGCACAAGCTGGAATCAAGATTGTCAAGAGAAATATCAGTAATCCCATATATGCAGATAACACCACCCTTATGGCAGAAAGTGAGGACCTAAAGAGCCTCTTGATGAAAGTGAAAGAGGAGAGTGAAAAAGTTAGCTTAAAACTCAACATTCAGAAAACTAATATCATGGCATCCAGGCACATCCCTTCATGGCAAGTAGATCAGGAAACAATGGAAATAGTGCCAGACTGTTTTTCGCAGTTGGGGAGGCAAATCACTACAGATGTTGATTGCAGCCATGAAATTCAAAGATGCTTGCTCCTTGGAAGTCATGCTATGACTTACTTAGAAAGCATTAAAAAGCAGAGACATTATTTTACCAACAATCAACCAATGTGTCAAAGCAATCCTTTTTGCAATAGTCATGTACTGATGTGAGAGTTGGAGGAGAAGGAAAGCTGAGTGCCTAAGAATTCATCCTTTGGAACTGTGGTGTTGGAGAAAACTCTTGAGGATATCAAAGCAGTCAATCCCAAGAAAATCAGTCCTGAACATACATTGAGATGACTGAAGCTCCAATACTTTGGCAACCTGATGCAAAGAAGTAACTCATTTGAAAAGACCCTGATGCTGGAAAAGATCGAAGGCCAGAAGAGAAGGGGACGATAGAAGACGAGATAGTTGGATGGCATCCTCAATGCACATGAGTTTTAGCAAGCTCTGGAAGTTGGTGATGGACAGGGACAGGGAAGCCTGGTGTGATGTTTTACCATAAAGTATGATGTTAGTTATACAGTGTATTACCATCATCAGGTTGAGGAAGTTTTCTATTTCTAGTTTGCTAAGAGTTTTTATACAGAATGTGTTCAGTCACTCAGATCTGCCCAGCTCTTTGCGACCCCATGGAGTTTAAACCCAAATGGTTCCTCTGGTTGAGGATTCTCCAGGCAAGAATATTGAAGTTGGTTGCCGTGCCCTCTGCCAGGGCATCGTCCCAACCCTGGAATAGATATCAGACTTTATCAAATTATTTTTCAGCGTTTTTCGAGATGACCCTACTGTGTTTTATTTTTTGTCCTTTAGTACTTTGAATTACACTGATTGATTTTCAAATGTTTAACCAATCCTGCATTCTTAGGGGACAAAAAGTAATAGATTATGCTGCGTTGTCTTTGTACATATTGGCATGGTCTGCGCTTCACTCTGAACACTTTCTGTTGCTACGTCTTCAAGTGCACAATTTTCTCCTGCTGTCCTGTCTAATCTGTCATTTATTCTATCGACTGTGTTTGCCATCTGACGCTACAGTTTTCCTATCTACAAGATGGAATTGGTCTACTTTATTATTTGCATGTCTCTACTTAATTTTACAAAATGCAAAAAACACAGTCATTCCAATATTCTAATGTCTCTGTCGGCAATGTCTTAAATCTATGCCGCTTCTGGGTCAGTTTGATTTCTCAAGGGAAATTTAATATGATTTTTTCTTACCTTAGTGAGATTAAATATCTTTTTAATGTGGTTAGTGTATAGTCCCATATCTTTCTTGTCAAATGGCTGCTCATGTCTTTTAAACATCTCTGAATGAAGTGAATGTCCAGTAGTACATCTTTCTTAGAAACTGTGGGCTCGTGTGTTTTTCACATTTTTCTATCATTTTTTAGGTTCTTTGTTATAAAATTTTAACAGCCATCTTTTGGGTTTGTTTATGGTGCTTTTTTTTTTTCTACCTCTTAAAATTTTAAGCAGTGTCATGCATCCAGGGTGAATAAGGAACCAGTGTACACCAGGAAGTGAGCACTTCACAGGAAACCCAGGAAGTCCCACTAAGACAAAAAACTGTGTACCCCAGGGCACACCTCACGCTGGCTGACCCTGCTTGTCAATTAGGAACACAAGGACTGAGATGAAGCCGACACCTCATTCCCCTTTCCTCCAGAGGCAACCACCTCAGTGAGAGACCTTGGGAACCAGACGGGGATACAATTTACACAGTGTTCCTTCCAGGAAGCTGGAATCTTGTCGTAGCTCTTCATGGAAATGAATTCCAGCATGGTCTCAATGGTGACGTAAGCAGCAATGGAGGTACCAGCTGGCAAACAAGATGAGAAAAGAGATTTGTAAGGGCACATGTTGAGAAAGCCCTTTCCAGATGAGGCTCACACAATCTGAGCAAGCACCGCCCCTTCGGGGGAATACTAATCACTCAAAGGTCGTCATTTCTTTCTTGGGATGCCTCATCCCCATCACCCTGTAGAAACCCAAACTTGGGTATTACACCTAACGAGGTGAGCATGAGTCCTAGATTTGAAACTAGACAGCTCCAAGTGGACCAATAGCAAAAATATTCAGTGCATTCTCACAGCCTGAAGACAGGGGTTTCAGACTGGAAACTAGAAAAGTGAGGACACCTATGTGCAAACTGAGCAAAGGAAGTGGGATGGAAAAGATTCCTGGTAGGTGGTCCAGAATTAAATGGTGCTCAAAGTGCTTTAAGAACACCTTATAGGAGGAAAGTAGAATGATTCTCTTTTCCACAGAAACTTCGATAGAACCTAATTATCATGGAGGAATTTTAGGCAGGATATGAAAAACTAGATAATGGTGAAATGTGAGAGAGAAAAGAATGAAAGCCTGAATACTGTGGCTGCGGGCCAAGGTTTGGAGGAGATCCAGTCTCCCTGCCATGTGGCCCTTCATGTAGACTTAGAGAGATGAGGATGGCAGGTGAGTTTGGAGGGTTCCTAAGGCCATTAAAAATGCTACCTTTCCCCCACCAAATCATCTGAGTTGCTCTCCATCCTCCCCTAGAGTTGACAGGATCGGGCTTTGTGATGTGAAGGCCCACTCAGGGCCACCATTGGCTGGGGAAATGAGTTGCTGACCTCATAAAGCATAAGGCTGTGGCCCCCTGGGAGGGGTATGCATAGGGCTGCTCAGGGGCTCTGGAGCAGACCACTGCGAGTCTTCAAAATGACTAAGGTGACTGGGAAGCCACAAGGCTCTAGAGAAGTTGTGGAACAGCAGACTCTAGATACCCAGGAGGAAAAGATGAAAAGCTCCTGTCAACAGATGTCCAAAGAAGTGTCCAGGTGAGCTGAACCCATGCAAGGTCCCTTTGCCCATTGAGACCGCCCCATAAGACCCCTCCCCTTGTCCTTGCCAGGGCCTTACCCCTTCTCCTCCCACACCCCTTCTCCTGAAGCCATTGTTCCTATCCATCTTCGCCCTCTTCCCCAAACAAACCGCCACTCTGTACTCCCTTTTTTTGTTTTCTCCAGGTGGCCAGGGTAACCATGAGGGTGAATAAGCCATCTGGTCCTGAGCTTATTTTTTCTTGTGGTTGGAAGCTTTTTGATTGCAGTTTTGCCTTCTATGTTCGTGATGGGTCTGTTGAGATTATCTATTTCTTCCTGGTTCAGTTTTGGAAGGTTATACTTTTCTGAGTATTTGTCCATTTCTTCTAAGTTGTCCATTTTATTGTCATATAGCTGCTGATAGTAGTCTCAGGATCTTTTCTATTTCTGTGTTGTCTGTTGTGATTTTTCCATTTTCATTTTAATTTGTTGAATTGATTCTTCTCCCTTTCTTTCTTGATGAATCTGGCTAATGGCTTGTCTTTTTTTTTTTTTTTTTTCTTTTTTAATCTTCTTAAAGAACTGTCTTCCTTTCGCTGATGTTTGTAACAGTTTCCTTTCTTTTTCACTTATTTCTTCCCTAATTTTTATGATTTCTTTCCTTCTGCTAACCCCGGGGTTCTTCATTTCTTCTTTTTCTCATTGCTTTAGCTGGGACGCTAGGTCATTTATTTGAGGTTTCTCTTGTTTCTTCAGATAAGCTTGTATTTTTATGAATCTTCCCCTTAGCACTGCTTTCTGAATCCCATTGGTTTTCATTTCATTTTCATTCATATCGTGTTTTCATTTTTGTTTGTATCTATGCATATTTTCATTTCTTTTCTGATTTCTTCTGTTATATGTTGGTTATTCAGAAGTGTGTTGTTCAGCCTCCATATGCTTGTATTTTTAATAGTTTTATTTTTCCTGCTGTTGTAGGTTGTTTAGTCGCTCAGTCGTTTCCGACTCTTGTGGCCCCATGGACTGTAGCCAGGTCCTCTGTCCGTGGAACTCTCCAGGCCAGAATACTGGAGTTGGTTGCCATTTCCTTCTCCAGAGAATCTTCCCAACTCAGGAATCGAACCTGGGTCTGCTGCATTGCAGGCAGATTCTTTGCTGACTCAGCTACAACATCTAATCTTACTGCATTGTGATCAGAAATGATGCTTGAAATGATTTCATTTTTGTTTTCTTTTTCTAATTTACCAGGGCTAGATTTATGCGATCTATCCTGGAAATGTTCCATGTGCACTTGAGAAAAAGGTGAGATTCATTGTTTTGGGGTGAAGTGTCCTATAGATATCAATTAGGTCTAACCGGTCCATTGTATCATTTGAAGTTTGTGTTTCCTTGCTGATTTTCTGCTCGGTTGATCTATACATACATGTAACTGGGATATGAAAGTCTCCGACTATTACTACATTACTTTTGATTTCCCCTTTCAAATTTGTTAGCATTTGCCTTACGTACTGCGGTACTCCTATGTTGGGTACATAGGTATTTATAGAAGAAAAGGAGAGAGATAAACATCTGAATGCAGAGTTCCAAAGAATAGCAAGAAGAGATAAGAAAGCCTTCTTCAGCGGTCAATGCAAAGAAATAGAGGAAAACAACAGAATAGGAAAGACTAGGGAATCTCTTCAAGAAAATCAGAGATACCAAAGGAACCTTTCATGCAAACCTTGGCTCGATAAAGGACAGAAATGGTATGGACCTAACAGAAGCAGAAGATATTAAGAAGAGATGGCAAGAATACACAGAAGAACTGTACAAAAAAGATCTTCATGACCCAGTTAATCATGATGGTGTGTTCACTGACCTAGAGCCAGACATCCTGGAACGTGAAGTCAAGTGGGCCTTAGAAAGCAGCACTACGAACAAAAATAGTGGAGGTGATGGAATTCCAGTTGAGCTATTCCAAATCCTGAAAGACGATGCTGTGAAAGTGCTGCACTCAATATGCCAGCAAATTTGGAAAACTCAGCAGTGGCCACAGGACTGGAAAAGGTGAGTTTTCATTCCAATCCCAAAGAAAGGCAATGCCAAAGAATGCTCAAACTACCACACATTTGCACTCATCTCACACACTAGTAAAGTAATGCTCAAAATTCTCCAAGCCAGGCTTCAGTAATATGGGAACCATGAACTTCCTGCTGTTCAAGCTGGTTTTAGAAAAGGCAGAGGAACCAGAGATCAGATTGCCAACATCCGCTGGATCATGGAAAAAGCAAGAGTGTTCCAGAAAAGCATCTATTTCTGCTTCATTGACTATGCCAAAGCCTTTGCCTGTGTGGATCCCAATAAACTGTGGAAACTTCTGAAAGAGATAGGAATACCAGACCACCTGATCTGCGTCTTGAGAAATTTGTATGCAGGTCAGGAAGCAACAGTTAGAACTGGACATGGAACAACAGACTGGTTCCATATAGGAAAAGGAGTCCGTCAAGGCTGTATATTGTCAACCTGTTTATTTAACTTACATGCAGAGTACATCATGAGAAACGCTAGGCTGGAAGAAATACAAGCTGGAATCAAGATTGCCGGGAGAAATATCAATAACCTCAGATATGCAGATGACACCACCCTTATCGCAGAAAGTGAAGAGGAGCTAAAAAGCCTCTTGATGAAGGTGAAAGTGAAGAGTGAAAAAGTTGGCTTAAAGCTCAACATTCAGAAATCGAAGATCATGGCATCTGGTCCCATCACTTCATGGGAAATAGATGGGGTGACAGTGGAAACAGTGTCAGACTTTGTTTTTCTGGGCTCCAAAATCACTGCAGATGGTGACTGCAGTCATGCAATTAAAAGACGCTTACTCCTTGGAAGGAAAGTTATAACTAACCTAGATAGCATATTCAAAAACAGAGACATTCCTTTACCAACAAAGGTCCATCTAGTCAAGGCTATGGTTTTTCCTATGGTCATATATGGATGTGAGAGTTGGACTGTGAAGAATGCTGAGCACCTAAGGATTGATGCTTTTGAACTGTGGTGTTGGAGAAGACTCTTGAGAGTCCCTTGGACTGCAAGGAGATCCAAGCTGTCCATTCTGAAGGAGATGAGCCCTGGGATTTCTTTGGAAGAATGATGTTAAAGCTGAAACTCCAGTACTTTGGCCACCTCTTGAGAAGGATTGACTCATTGAAAAAGTCTCTGATGCTGAAAGGGATTGGGCGCAAGAGGAGAAGGGGACGACACAGGATGAGATGGCTGGATGGCTTCACTGACTCGATGAACGTGAGTCTCAGTGACTTCCGGGAGTTGGTGATCTACAAGGGAGGCCTGGCGTGCTGCGATTCCTGGGGTTGCAAAGAGTCAGAAACAACTGAGCGACTGATCTGATCTGATCTGATATCTTCTTCTTGTATTGATGCTTTGATCATTATGTAGTGGCCTTCACTTTCTCATTTCACAGGCTTTATTTCAGTCTATTTTATCTGATATGAATATAGCTACTCCTGCATTCTTTCGGTCTCCACTTGCATGAAATACCTTTTCCCAGCACTCCACATTCAAGCTATATGTGTACCTTGGCTTCAGGTGGTTCTCTTGTAGAGAGCATATAAAGGAGTCTGGTTTGGTAACCATTTTACAATACTTCCTTTGTCACCTATCTATCCATTTGTCCATCCCTCTTTCCAACGTACAGTCGATCTTTTTCCTTGTTGCTTTTGTTTTAAATTGCAGACATCAGTATGTGTCTCCTTAGATATTTCAGCAAGCCTGCCATTAAGTAGTGAGCCGAATTTGTTTACAGCAATTTTCTTTGGATACTAATTTTAGATACAATGATATATAGCAATATTTTCTTTTCACAGTCACGTTACTTTTTAACTGAAGTATAGTTGATTTACAACATTGTGTGAATGTCTGTTTTACAGAAAAGTGATTCAGTTATGCACATATATACGTGTAAATGCATTGTGTGTACACACACACACACACACACACACACACATATATATATATACACATTCTTTTATTTAATCTTTATGTATGTATGCATTTATTTATTTATTTAATTTTTTTTACTACACTGTAGTGCGTGTGATTAGTTCTATAACCAGGATTTGAACATGTATCCACTGCAGTGCAAGTGTGGAATCTTTACTGCTGGACTGCCAGGGTTCCCCCATATATATTTGTTTTCATTATAAGTTATCATGGGGTACTGAATATATTTCTCTGTGTTCTACAGTAGAAACTTGTCAATCCATTCCATGTACTCTAGTTTATATCTCCTCCCCCCAATCTCTTAGTCCATTGCTCCCCCAATTCTCTCTGCCTTGGAAGCCTCAAGTCTGTTATATATGTCCATGAGCTTGCATCTGTTGCATACACATGTTCATTTGTGTCAAATCTTAGATTCTACATTTGAATGATATAGTTTGGTATTTGTCTTTCTCTGTGTGCCTTATTTCATTTAGTATGATTATCTCTCGGGCCATGCATGTTGACTCAAATGGCCTTATTTTTGTAGTTGTACATTTTCTTGTATCCTTCTAACTATACATAGAATTATTCATCTGTGATTAATTTCCTGTATATATTTTTTAAATGAGTGTAGTACACCACTCTTGGTATAGTACATCCATTTTGAGTCTGTATTAGGATTTTATATGGATATGTCAGTCACTTCAATTCAATTGCTCAGTTGTGTCCGATGGTTTGGAACCCCATGGACTGTAGAATGCCCCGCTTTCCCTGTCAATCACTAACTCCGGGAGCTTGTGTCTCCTTCCTTCTCAGCTTTATTATAGTTCGTATTTCTTGTTTGACGAATCTGTACAGAGTTTCCTTTGTTGTGGCTGTACTGACTCTTGCTCCCTTACATCGATACACAGAGGCAGTCAGCAGTGTTTATTTTCTCTGACCTGCTCTCAGAAGTGTGTACGACATCACTCTTGCTAAGTCGGTCCCTGTAGATTATGTATGTGACAGGTATTTGTGGGAATCCATGAATTTCAGCCTACCAATATAAGCCTTCCAGGGAGTTCCATTTTACCTCGGTTGGGGTACTCACTACCAGCAATATTGTCTGTCCTATGTGAAACGTAAATTCTGTAACACAACTCTCATCTGCCCTTCTTCAGTGACTCTGATTATCACAATTGTCTGTAACTCTGACAAGGTCATTCTTTCCTTGTTTCAATGCTTGAGTCATATTCCGTCATGAACCCCTACCCCATTCCTTTATCTGTTCATCTCTCTGTCCCTGTGTACTTCCTTTAATTTCATCTCTGGGCATTGGGAATCCTGCTGCAGTGCATGCTCTTGGGCATGTGGTTTTCAAAGTCTGTGTATTTCTGAAGTATCATAGGAGTGGAGAAGCCCTGTCATATTTTCTTTTTTTTTTTTATAAAGCCACGTGGACAGTGATTCTTATACTGGCTCCTCCCGCTGATATACCCTCACTACTATAAAAGGATCCCGCTGACTAATGTTAATCTACCATTTCTGGCCTGGTCTGTTTTCCACGGTGGCCTTTTTCACTGGTCAGAGTTGATATCTTGTGGCAGTTTGTATCTCTGATAAGAAACCTTGTGGAGTACTATTCATGGGCTTTTTGCTTTTAGAAAGCACTTTGAGTTGTATTTTCCTGTTGATACTTTCTTCCTGAGAGTGTTCCAGTTGTGTGTGTGTGTGTGTTTATTTATTTAATTTTGGGTGTGTGACCTTGACATGTTCAAGGATGGGTGTCCTGTCGAGTCCAGAGGCCTTGTGAATATCAGATGTCCATCAGCGATAGTTTTGATGCTGCAGTTGCAGAGAAAATCTTCCATGCTGAAGGGTTTCTTTATTCTGTCCTATTTTAGGATGGTCTGTGCCGCCTGAGAGTTTTACTCAGGCCTGGTTGTATATTAAAGTAGAAAGAGCCAGAGGATGCCGGCAAACCTGGTGACTGCTCACACTTGGTGACTGCTCACACTTGGATTTTATTTTAAGTAAAAGTCAATCCTTGATTGACAAGGACACGTTTGTTTTACTTGTACAGATTCTTGTTCCATGGGACTGAGCATACTAGATATTCAGCTGTGCTTGTTTTCACCTTCATGTTATTAGAACGAGTCTCATCTACCACTCTTGCTGAACTAGGTTTGCATGGATTCTGTATGTTATATGTATCTCTGGGAAGAAATTAGTACCAATTTCCAGATGTATCCCTTCCATGCAACCAGGGTCCTCTGCTACCCATAAATTTCATGCCAGGTTGGATGCTCACATCACCTTTGTGCGGGTGCTAACTGCTCTGGATTTTTGTATAGCAATTGTCCGTTGCATCCCATAATGTTTCTTGAGTCGACTCTCCTTCACTCAGTGTGATGATCTCTGGGTTGATCTCTCTCTCTGAAGACGGCCTATGTTCATATTTCAATGCTTGATTCAAAAATCATTCTAGACCTGTATCATGTTTGTTTATCCATTGCTCTGTCCAGGTATGCTAACTTTGCTTTCATCTCTTCAATGTTCTGAATGGTGCCACGGGAGGTTTGGGGTGTGTTGTGTGCAAAATCTCTTCATTTCTGAAATATTCCAGGAGAGGATCTGATTAATCAAACTGTCTCTACCTCTTTATATATTTATTTATTTCTCTCTCATGGGAGTGCACTTTTCTAGTCATGCTCATATGACTCTTACCAAGTCTATCCCACCAGTACTCTAAACTGTCCACTGTAGTAATGTTACTCTACCATTGATACCATGTCCAGCTTTTGACACATGGTCTTGTTCCATGCTCATGCAGAGGTGATAATGCCCTCACAACTTCGATGTTTATGTCTCTTAGAATTCAACCCAATGTGCAAATTGCCATGTGCTTTCTTAGATAAACATGGAATTGTGTTTACCTGTTCACATGCTCTTCCTGTTAGCTTCTCCTGTGTTTACATTATTTTTCCCCTTAGGTGAGCTCTGGTAATTTGTCATGGGTGGGTATCAGTTGGAGCTCAGCACCCTTGTGAATAGTGTGTCCATCAGCAAGCATTTTAAGGTTACTGTTAGAAAAAAATGTCCACAAGACGCCAGCATTTCTTCATGCCCTGCTCTTGTTGCTCTGGTAACAGAAGCCTCTGTGGCTATCCCAGACCTGCTTGTAAATGAGAGTAAAATAAGAAAGAGGAAGCCACCCAAAGCTTTTGTCTCTTGAGCCTTTAAGATTTTTTACTATAAGTAAAGTTTTATTTCTTACTTAAGACTATTTACTCCATTGTAATTATTGCAGGTACACAGTTTCTCCTTCCCTTCCACAGACAACTGGAGGTATTCTGCTGCAGTTATTGTCACCTATTTTTTTCAGAATCTGAAAAAATCAACAGAATCTGTTGAGGACATGTCTCTTGATACAGGAGGTCTGTGTGGATTATGAATTGCATAGGTATTCAGGGCAATAAGTCTATTGCAGCCTTCACCTTTCAGCTTCTTACGCATTGACACCATTTGCTAACTGTAAGTTTCTTACCAGGAGTGTAAGTACATTTCACTTTTGTTTGGATACTAATGTTAACCTACATTTGTCAGGGGCTTGAACAAGAGAAGGACCCAGCCTGGTTCATGGCAGGGACAGAGATGCTGACTCAGGAGTATTTGTTGGGGGTTTGAACAAGGTCAGGACTCATCCTGGTTCAGTGCAGGGACCGAATTGCAGGATCAGGAGTGTTTCTCGGGGCTTAAACATTGGGAGCACCCAGCCTGCTTTTGTGCAGGGATCCTTATGTGCGTTCAGGATTATGTGTTGGGAGACTAACGAGGGCAGAACCTAGATTCGTTCAGTGCAGTGACAGAGAGGTGTGATCAGGAGTATTTTCAGCAGCCCTGCTAAAAGGCAGAAACCAGAGACTTTAATATCCCACTTACATGTATGTATAGATCAACCGAGCAGAATATCAGCAAGGAAACACAAACTTCAAGTGATACAATGGACCGGTTAGACCTAATGGATATCTATAGGACACTTCACCCCAAAACAATAAATCTCACCTTTTTCTCAAGTGCACATGGAACATTTCCAGGATAGATTGCATAAATCTAGCCTTGATAAATTAGAAAAAGAAAACAAAAATGAAATCATTTCAAGCATCGTTTCTGATCACAATGCAGTAAGATTAGATGTTGTAGCTCAGTCAGTAAAGAATCTGCCTGCAATGCAGGAGACCCAGGTTCGATTCCTGAGTTGGGAAGATTCTCTGGAGAAGGAAATGGCAACCAACTCCAGTATTCTGGCCTGGAGAGTTCCACGGACAGAGGAGTTTGGCAGGCTACAGTCCATGGGGCCACAAGAGTCGGAAACGACTGAGCGACTAAACAACCTACAACAGCAGGAAAAATAAAACTATTAAAAATACAAGCATATGGAGGCTGAACAACACACTTCTGAATAACCAACATATAACAGAAGAAATCAGAAAAGAAATGAAAATATGCATAGATACAAACAAAAATGAAAACACGATATGAATGAAAATGAAATGAAAACCAATGGGATTCAGAAAGCAGTGCTAAGGGGAAGATTCATAAAAATACAAGCTTTTCTGAAGAAACAAGAGAAACCTCAAATAAATGACCTAACGTCCCAGCTAAAGCAATGAGAAAAAGAAGAAATGAAGAACCCCGGGGTTAGCAGAAGGAAAGAAATCATAAAAATTAGGGAAGAAATAAGTGAAAAAGAAAGGAAACTGTTACAAACATCAGCGAAAGGAAGACAGTTCTTTAAGAAGATTAAAAAAGAAAAAAGAAAAAAAAAAAGACAAGCCATTAGCCAGATTCATCAAGAAAGAAAGGGAGAAGAATCAATTCAACAAATTAAAATGAAAATGGAAAAATCACAACAGACAACACAGAAATAGAAAAGATCCTGAGACTACTATCAGCAGCTATATGACAATAAAATGGACAACTTAGAAGAAATGGACAAATACTCAGAAAAGTATAACCTTCCAAAACTGAACCAGGAAGAAATAGATAATCTCAACAGACCCATCACGAACACAGAAGGCAAAACTGCAATCAAAAAGCTTCCAACCACAAGAAAAACTAAGCTCAGGACCAGATGGCTTATTCACCCTCCTGGTTACCCTGGCCTCCTGGAGAAAACAAAAAAAGGGAGTACAGAGTGGCGGTTTGTTTGGGGAAGAGGGTGAAGATGGATGGGAACAATGGCTTCAGGAGAAGGGGTGTGGGAGGAGAAGGGGTAAGGGCCTGGCAAGGACAAGGGGAGGTGTCTATGGGGCGGTCTCAATGGACAAGAGGACCTTGCATGGGTTCAGCTCACCTTGACACTTCTTTGGACATCTGTTGACAGGAGCTTTTCATCTTTTCCTCCTGGGTATCTAGAGTCTGCTGTTCCACAACTTCTCTGGAGCCTTGTGGCTTCCCAGTCACCTTAGTCATTTTGAAGACTCGCAGTGGTCTGCTCCAGAGCCCCTGAGCAGCCCTATGTATACGCCTCCCAGGGGGCCACAGCCTTATGCTTTCTGAGGTCAGCAACTCATAAAGTTGCTCCCACCAGCCAATGGTGGCCCTGGGTGGGCCTTCACATCACAAAGCCCGATCCTGTCAACTCTAGGGGAGGATGGAGAGCAGCTCAGATGATTTGGTGGGGGAAAGGTAGCATTTTTAATGGCCTTAGGAGCCCTCCAAACTCACCTGCCATCCTCATCTCTCTAAGTCTACATGAAGGGCCACATGGCAGGGAGACTGGATCTCCTCCAAACCTTGGCCCACAGCCACAGTATTCAGGCTTTCATTCTTTTCTCTCTCACATTTCACCATTATCTAGTTTTTCATATCCTGCCTAAAATTCCTCTATGATAATTAGGTTCTATCGAAGTATCTGTGGAAAAGAGAATCATTCTACTTTCCTCCTATAAGGTGTTCTTAAAGCACTTTGAGCACCATTTAATTCTGGACCACCTACCAGGAATCTTTTCCATCCCACTTCCTTTGCTCAGTTTGCACATAGGTGTCCTCACTTTTCTAGTTTCCAGTCTGAAACCCCTGTCTTCAGGCTGTGAGAATGCACTGAATATTTTTGCTATTGGTCCACTTGGAGCTGTCTAGTTTCAAATCTAGGACTCATGCTCACCACATTAGGTGTAATACCCAAATTTGGGTTTCTACAGGGTGATGGGGATGAGGCATCCCAAGAAAGAAATGACGACCTTTGAGTGATTAGTATTCCCCCAAAGGGGCGGTGCTTGCTCAGAGTTGTGTGAGCCTCGTCTGGAAAGGGCTTTCTCAACATGTGCCCTTACAAATCTCTTTTCTCATCTTGTTTGCCAGCTGGTACCTCCATTGCTGCTTACGTCACCATTGAGACCATGCTGGAATTCATTTCCATGAAGAGCTACGACAAGATTCCAGCTTCCTGGAAGAAACACTGTGTAATCATGTATCCCCACCTAGTTCCCAAGGTCTCTCATTGAGGTGGTTGCCTCTGGAGGAAAGGGGAATGAGGTGTCGGCTTCATCTCAGTCCTTGTGTTCCTAATTGACAAGCAGGGTCAGCCAGCGTGAGGTGTGCCCTGGGGTACACAGTTTTTTGTCTTAGTGGGACTTCCTGGATTTCCTGTGAAGCGCTCACTTCCTGGTGTTCACTGGTTCCTTATTCACCCTGGATGCATGACACTGCTTAAAATTTTAAGAGGTAGAAAAAAAAAAAAAGCACCATAAACAAACCCAAAAAATGACTGTTAAAATTTTATAACAAAGAACCTAAAGAATGATAGAAAAATGTGAAAAACACACGAGCCAACAGTTTCTAAGAAAGATGTACTACTGGACATTCACTTTATTAAGAGATGTTTAAAAGACATGAGCAGCCATTTGACAAGAAAGATATGGGACTATACACTAACCACATTAAAAAGATATTTAATCTCACTAAGGTAAGGAAAAATCATATTAAATTTCCCTTGAGAAATCAAACTGACCCAGAAGCGGCATAGATTTAAGACATTGCAGACAGAGACATTAAAATATTGGAATGACTGTGTTTTGCATTTTGTAAAAATAAGTAGAGACATGCAAATAATAAAGTAGACCAATTCCATCTTGTAGATAGGAAAACTGTAGAGTCAGATGGCAAACACAGTCGATGGAATAAATGACAGATTAGACAGGACAGCAGGAGAAAATTGTGCACTTGAAGATGTAGCAACAGAAAGTGTTCAGAGTGAAGCGCAGACTATGCCAATATATACAAAGACAACGCAGCATAATCTATTAATTTTTGTCCCCTAAGAATGCAGGATTGGTTAAACATTTGAAAATCAATCAGTGTAATTTAAAGTACTAAAGGACAAAAAATAAAACACAGTAGGGTCATCTCGAAAAACGCTGAAAAATAATTTGATAAAGTCTAATATCTATTCCAGGGTTGGGAAGATGCCCTGGCGGAGGGCATGGCAACCATCTCCAGTATTCTTGCCTGGAGAATCCTCAACCAGAGGAACCGTTTGGGTTTAAACTCCATAGGGTCGCAAAGAGCTGGGCAGATCTGAGTGACTGAACACATTTTGTATAAAAACTCTTAGCAAACTAGAAATAGAAAACTTCCTCAACCTGATGATGGTAATAAACTGTGTAACTAACATCATACTTTATGGTAAAACATCACACCAGGCTTCCTTGTCCCTGTCCATCACCAACTTCCGGAGCTTGGTAAAACTCATGTGCATTGAGGATGCCATCCAACTATCTCGTCTTCTATCGTCCCCTTCTCTTCTGGCCTTCGATCTTTTCCAGCATCAGGGTCTTTTCAAATGAGTTACTTCTTTGCATCATGTTGCCAAAGTATTGGAGCTTCAGTCATTTCAATGTATGTTCAGGACTGATTTTCTTGGGATTGACTGCTTTGATATCCTCAAGAGTTTTCTCCAACACCACAGTTCCAAAGGATGAATTCTTAGGCACTCAGCTTTCCTTCTCCTCCAACTCTCACATCAGTACATGACTATTGCAAAAAGGATTGCTTTGACACATTGGTTGATTGTTGGTAAAATAATGTCTCTGTTTTTTAATGCTTTCTAAGTAAGTCATAGCGTGACTTCCAAGGAGCAAGCACCTTTGAATTTCATGGCTGCAATCAACATCTGTAGTGATTTGCCTGCCCAACTGCGAAAAACAGTCTGGCACTGTTTCCTGATCTATTTGCCATGAAGGGATGTGCCTGGATGCCATGATATTAGTTTTGTGAATGTTGAGTTTTAAGCCAACTTTTTCACTCTCCTCTTTCACTTTCATCAAGAGGCTCTTTAGGTCCTCACTTTCTGCCATAAGGGTGGTGTTATCTGCATATATGAAATTACTGATAGTTCTCTTGACAATCTTGATTCCAGCTTGTGCTTCATCCAGCCTGGCATTTAGCATGATGTCCTTTGCTTATAAGTTAAATAGCAGGGTGATGAAATACAGCCTTGGTATACTCCTTTCCCGACTTGCAACCAGTCTGTTGTTTCATGTCCAGTTCTAACTGATGCTTCTTGACCTGCACACAGATTTCTCAGGAGGCAAGTCAGGTGGCCTGGTACTCCCATCTCTTTTAGAATTTTCCACAGTTCATTTTGACCCACACACTCAGAGGTTTTGGCATATTGAATAAAGCAGAAATATATGTTTTTCCTGGAACTCTTGCTTTTTCAATGATCCAGTGGATGTTGGCAATTTGATCTCTGGTTCCTCTGACTATTCTAAGTCCACTTTTAACATCTGGAAGTTCACAGTTCACATACTGTTGAAGCCTGGTTTGGAGAATTTTGAGCATTACTCTACTAGCACGTGAGATGAGTGCAACTGTGTGGTTGTTTGAGCATTCTTTGGCATTACCTTCCTTTGAGACTGGGATGAAAACTGACGTTTTCCAGTCCGGTGGCCACTGCCAAACTTTGAAACTTTGCCGGCGTATTGCATAGTACTTTCACAACATCGTCTTTTAGGATTTCAAATAGCTCAACTGGAATTCCATAACTTCCACTAGCTTTGCTTCCTAAGATCCATTTGGCTTCACATTCCAGGATGTCTGGCTCTAGGTGAGTGATCACACTATCCTGGTTATCTGCATCATGAAGATCTTTTTTGTATAATTCTTCTGTGCATTGTTGCCATCAATTCTTAATATCTTTTGCTTCTCTTATGTCCATACCATTTCTGTCCATTATTGTGCCCATCTTTCCATGAAATGCTCCCTTAGTATCTCTAATTTCCTTGACGTGATCTCTAGTCTTTCCCATTCTATTGTTTGCCTCTGTTCTTTTTGTTGATTGCTGAGGAAGGCTTTCTTATCTCTACTTGAAATTCTTTGGAACTCTTCATTCAAATGGGTATATATTTCCCTATCTCCTTTGTCTTTTGCTTCCTTTCGTTTCTCAGCTATTTGGAAGGCCTCCTCAGAGAACCATTTTGACTTTTGGCATTTGTGTTTCTTGGGTATGGTCTTGATCACTGCCTCCTGTACACTGTCACAAAACTCCATCGATAGTTCTTCAGGCATTCTGTCTATCTTGATTCTGTCTTGAATCTTCAATATTCTGTCTTGAATCTATTTGTCACTTCCACTGTATAAACATAAGGGATTTGATTTAGTTCATACCTGAATCATCTAGTCATTTTCGCTAGTTTCTTCAATTTAAGGTAAAATTCGGCAATAAAGTGTTCAGTGCATAGATGTTTACAACTGTTATGTCTCCCTCTTGGATTGATCCTTTTATCATAGTGTAGTGTCTTTCCTTATTTTTTATAGTATTCTTATTTTAAGGCCTGTATGATATCAGGATTAATATTCCAGCTTTCTTTTGCTTTCCATTTGCATAGAATGTATTTTTCCATCCTCTCAATTTCAGTCTATATGTGTCCTTGCATCTGAAGGTGGTTTCTGGTTGACAGCATATATATATGGGTCATGTTTTTGTATCCATTCAATCAGTCTGTGTCTTTTGGTTGGAACATTTAATCTGTTTACATTTAAAGTAATTATCAACCTACCAAAAGTGTTTTTCAGAGAACTAGAACAAATCATTGCACAGTTTGTATGAAGGGGTGGGGGTGGGGGGGAAACAAACCTCGAATAGCCAAAGCAATCTTGAGAAAGAAGAATGGAACTGAAGGAATCAACCTGCATGACTTCAGGCTATAGTACAAAGCTACAGTTATCAAGACAGTATGTTACTGACACCAAGACAGAAATATAGATCAATGGAACAAAATAGAAAGCCCAGAGATAAATCCACGCACCTATGGTCACTTTATCTTCGACAAAGGACTCAGGAATATACAATGGAGAAAAGACCGATCTCTTTAACAATGGCACTGGAAAAACTGGCCAACCACCTGTAAAATAATGATTCTAGAATACTTTCTAATGATACACAAAAATAAACTAAATATGGATTAAAGATCTAAATGAAAGACCAGAAACTGTAAAACTTCTGGAGGAAAATATATACAGAACAGTCTCTGACATAAATCACAGCAGGACCTTCTATGACTCACCTCCCAGAGTAATGTAAATAAAAGCAAAAATAAACCAACGGAACGAATCAAATTTAAAAGCTCCTGAACAATGAAGGAAACAAGGAAGGTGAAAAGACAGTCATCAGAACGGGAGAAAATGATAGTAAATGAAGCAATTGACTAAGTGAAACTCAAAAATATACAAGAAGCTCATGCAACTCAATACCAGAAAAAATTAATGGCCCAATCAAAAATTAGGCTGAAGAACTCAACAGACAGTTCTCCAAAGAAGACATACAGATGGTTAAGAAACACATGAAAAGATGCTCAACATCACTCATTATCACAGAAATGGAAATCAAGCCACAATGTTGTACCATCTCACACCTGTCAGAATGGCTGTTATCAAAACGTCGACAAACAATACATGCTGAACAGACTGCAGAAGAAAGGGAATCCTCTTACAGTGTTGGAGGCAATGCAAAGTAATACAGCCAGTATGGGGGACGCTGTGTAGATTCCTTAAAAAGCTGGAACTAGTACTGTCATGTGACCCAAGAAACCCACTGCTGGGCATACACACTGAGGAAACCAGAATTGAAAGAGACATGTCTACCCCAATGTTCATCATCACAGCAGTGTTTTCATGTTTAGGACATGGAAGCTACCTAGATATCCATGAGCAGATGAGTGGATAGTAAAGCTTTGGTACATATACAGAATGGAATATTACTCAGCTACTTAAAAGAGTGCATTTGAATCAGTTCTAATGAGGTGAATGAAACTGGATCCTATGATACAGAGTGATGCAAGGCAGAAAGGAAAACATCCATACACTATATTAACATATATATATATAATTTAGAAAGATAGTAATGAGGACCCTACATGTGAGAGAGCAAAAGAGTCACAGATATAAATAGCAGACTTTTGGATTCTATGGAAGAAGCTAGGGGTGGGATGATTTGGGAGAATAGAAGTGGAACATGCATATTACCATATGTGAAATAGAAGACCAGTCCAGGTTTGGTACATGAGACAGGGTGCCAAGGGCCAGTGCACTGGGACAATCCTGAGGAATGAGATGGGGAGGGAGATGGGAGGGGGTTCAGGATTAGGCACCCATATACATCCATGGGTATACACCCATGGTACATATTAGCAGACCACGTAACCTGCCGCTTGAGAAACCTGTATGCAGGTCAGGAAGGAACAGTTACAATGGAACATGGAATAACAGACTGGTTCCAAATAGGAAAAGGAGTGGGTCAAGGCTGTATATTGTCACCCTGCTTACTTAACTTATATGCAGAGTACATCATGAGAAACGCTGGGCTGGAGGAAGTACAATCTGGAATCAAGTTTGCTGGAAGAAATATCAATAACTCAGATATGCAGATGACACCACTTTTTGACAGAAAGTGAAGAAGAACTAAAGAGCCTCTTTTGTTATTATTTTCTCCCATTCTGAAGGCTGTCTTTTAACCTTGCTTATAGTTTCCTTCGTCGTGCAAAAGATTTTAAGTTTAATTAGGTTACATTTGTTAATTTTTGCTTTTATGTCCATTACTCTGGGAGGTGGGTCATAGAGGGTCCTGCTGTGATTTATATCAGAGAGTGTTTTGCCTATGTTTTCCTCTAGGAGTTTTATAGTTTCTGGTCTTACATTTAGATCTGTAAGCCATTTTGAGTTTATTTTTGTGTATGGTGTTAGAAAGTGTTCTAGTTTCATTCTTTTGCAAGTGGTTGACCAGTTTTCCAAGCACCAATTGTTAAAGAGATGGTCTTTTCTCCATTGTATATTCTTGCATCTTTTGTCAAAGATAAGGTGTCCATAGGTGCATGGATTCATCTCTGGCTTTCTATTTTGTTCCATTGATCTATGTTTCTGTCTTTGTGCAAGAACCACACTGTCTTGATGACTGTAGCTTTGTAGTATAGTCTGAAATCAGGCAGGTTGATTCCTCCAGTTCCATTCTTCTTTCTCAAGATTGCTTTGGCTATTCAAGGTTTTTTTGTATTTCCATACAAATTGTGAAATTATTTGTCCTAGTTCTCTGAAAAATACCATTGATAGCTTGATAGGGATTGAATTGAATTTACAGATTGCTTTGGGTAGAATACTCATTTTCACTATATTGAGTCTTCTGATTCATGAACATGGTATATT
Organism: Bos taurus; assembly: GCF_002263795.3. Taxonomy (NCBI): domain Eukaryota; kingdom Metazoa; phylum Chordata; class Mammalia; order Artiodactyla; family Bovidae; genus Bos; species Bos taurus. The sequence continues at coordinate 30,450,750 of NC_082638.1, forward strand.
TCTCCATCTAATAGTGTCCTCTTTGATTTCTTTCATCAGTGTTTTATAGTTTTCTGTACAGAGCTGTTAATCTCAAAAATATACAAGCAGCTCATGCAGCTCAATACCAGAAAAATAAACGACCCAATCAAAAAAATGGGCCAAAGAACTAAATAGGCGTGTCTCCAAAGAAGACATACAGATGGCTAACAAACACATGAAAAGATGCTCAACAACACTCGGTATCAGAGAAATTAAAATCAAAACCACAATGAGGTACCATATTACACCGGTCAGAATGGCTGCTATCAAAAAGTCTGCAAACAGTAAATGCTGGAGAGGGTGTGGAGTACAAGGAACTATATTACACTATTGGTGGGAATGCATACTAGTACAGCCACTGTGGAGAAGAGTGTGGAAATTTCTTAAAAAACTGGAAATATGACCCAGCAATCCCACCGCTGGACATACACACAAAGTAAACCAGAATTGAAAGAGACACATGTACCCCAATGTTCATCGCACCACTGTTTATAATAGCCAGGACATGGAAGCAACCTAGATGTCCCTCAGCAGATGAATGGATAAGAAAGCTGTGGTACATACACACAATGGAATATTACTCAGCCATTAAACAGAATGCATTTGAATCAGTTCTGATGAGGTGGGTGAAACTAGAGCTTATTATACAGAGTGAAGTAAGTCAGAAAGAAAAATACCAATACAGTATATTAATGCATATATATGGAATTTAGAAAGATGGTAACAATGACCCTATATATGAGACAGCTAAAGAGACGCAGAGAAAAAGAACAGACTTTGGACTCTGTGGGAGAAGGCAAGAGTGGGATGATTTGAGAGAATACCATTGAAACATGTATATTACCATATGTGAAATAGATCTTCAGTCCAGGTTTGATGCATGAGATAGGGCGCTCAGGGCCAGTGCATTGGGATGACCCTGAGGGATGGGACGGGGAAGGAGGTGGGAGGGGGATTCAGGATGGGGGACACATGTACACCCATGGTTGATTCATGTCAATGTATGGCAAAAACCACTACAGTATTGTAAAGTAATGAGCCTCCAATTAAAATAAATAAATTAATTTTTTTAATTCAAAAAAAAAAAAAAAAGAGCCTCTTGATGAAAGAGAAAGAGCAGATTGAAAAGATTGGCTTAAAGCTCAACATTCACAAAGCTAAGATAATGGCATTCAGTCCCATCACTTCATGGCAAATAGATGGGGAAACAGTGGCTGACGTCATACTTTGAGAGGAGGAAGGGGGTCCAAAATCATTGCAGATGGTGATTGCAGCCATGAAATTATAAGACACTTACACCTTGGAAGGAAAGTTATGACCAACCTAGACAGTAAATTGAAATGCAGAGACATTACTTCGTCAACAAAGGTCCATCTAGTCAAGGTTATGGTTTTTCCCATGGTCATGTATGGATATGAGAGTTCAACTATAAAGAAAGCAGAGCACCTGAGAATAAATGATTTTAAACTGTGGCGTTGGAGAAGACTCTTGAGAGTCCCTTGGACTGCAAGGAGACCCAACCAGTCCATCCCAAAGGAGATCAGTCCTGGGTGTTCATTTGAAGGACTGATTTTGAAGCTGAATCTTCAATATTTTGGCCACCTGATGTGAAGAGCTGATTCATTTGAAAAGACCCTGATTCAGGGAAAGACTGAGGGCAGAAGAGGACAGCAGAGGAGGAGATGTTTGGATGTCCGACTCAATGGACATGGGTTTGGGTAGACTCCAGCCGTTGTTGATGGACACGGAGGCCTGGCATGCTGCAGCGTGTGGGGTCGCAAATAGTCGGGCACAACTGAGCAACTGAACTGAACTGAACTGATACATCCATGGCTGATTCATGTCAATGTATGGCAACAACCACTACAATTTTGTAAAGTAATTAGCCTCTAATTAAAACAAGTAAATTAATTTAAGTAAAAAAAAAAAAAATCTTGAGTAGAGGGTAGACTCTCTGAAATACAATATTAAAAATACAAAACACAATCAGTCACAAAATATATTTAACAAATATGAAATATGCTTTAAAAATAGGGTCATATTTTGCAAGGTAATAGGTTGTAAAATTGAAAATTAAAGGATTAATTATGACCCAGCAATCCCACTGCTGGGCATACACACCAAGGAAACCAGAATTGAAAGAGACACATGTACCACAATGTTCATCACAGCACTGATTCTAATAGCCAGGACATGGAAGCAACCTAGATGTCCATCAGCAGACAAATGGATAAGAAAGCAGTGGTATGTATACACAGTGGAGTATTACTCAGCCATTAAAAAGAATACATTTGAATCAGTTCTAATGAGGTGGATGAAACTGGAGCCTATTATCTCGAGTGAAGTAAGCCAGAAAGAAAGAAAGAAAAAAAAAAAAAAAAAACCCACACCAATACAGTATACTAACACATGTATATGGAATTTAGAAAGATGGTAACGATAACCCTGTATGTGAGACAGCAAAAGAGACACAGATGTATAGAACAGTCTTTTGGACTCTGTGGGAGAGGAAGAAAGTTGGATGATTTGGGAGAATGGCATTGAAACATGTATAATATCATATAAGAAATGAATCGCCAGTCCAGGTTTGATGCAGGTTACAGGATGCTTGGGGTTGGTGTACTGGGATGACCCAGAAGTATGGTACAGGGAGGGAGTGGGAGGGGGGTTCAGGATGGGTAACACGTGTACAACCATGACAGATTCATGTGGATGTATGGCAAAACCAATACAATATTGTAAAATTAAAAAAAAAAAGTAAGAAGGAAAAAATAATAAATAATTTTAATCAATTAGAAGGTTGATAATAGAAAAACTATATCTAGGAATTTCTCTGGAGCCGTTGTGGGCAGTGTGGGTTCAGTTGAGTTTCAGATAATTCCTTGTTCCAGCTTGCATTTCTTTACAAGATCTATAAGCCCCTTCCTATGCTTAGTCAATATTAACTACAGGGTTTTAATCCGTTGCACCTCTCACTCCCAGAGGGGTTCCCTTTTCTTTATTTATTTTGGCTTTCTCTCTTTGCAAGTCTCTTTAGTGTCTAATTTCTGCCCTGGCACAAGGGGGCAAAGGTGGTCACTTATTTCGGCTCACTTGTTCAGTTGAGTTGTGGGGAGGGAGGAACACTGCAAACAAATAATGTTGATGTGTATTTTGGGAAAGTGCTTGCAGTGTATGGAACACACTGGGCTTTCCCAAGATCATGGTGGTGTGTGCTTTCCACGTGTACACTGCTCAGCTTCCAGATTGCTCTTCAGGGGTACTGCCCAATGTGGGCCCTGCATTTCCTGCAATTCCCAGGTCTAAGCTGCTCAGGTTCAGGTTTTCAGGTACACCGCAAAGTCACAGACTCAGATGCACGTGCGTTTTGTGCCCTTCCCAGGTCCCAGCAGCTCAGGCGACCAGGTGCTTGGCCAACGCACTGTCCCAAGTGGGCCATGCATCTTAATTACCTACTGGGTCCAGGCCGCTCAGTTTCCTGGGTGTGCCATGAGAACACTGCCTCAGGTGTATCATGTATCTCCTCTGGGGAGCTGATCTCAAGCTGCAACTTTCCTGGCAGATGTCAACCGTCCAGGACTCCAGGAAGACATGGTTAGAAACTGGCAGCCTGCTCACAGTTTGGTGGAGAATGCCGGTCTCTGAGGCTGAGGTCGCCCCTTGCCTTCTGATTCTGGCTGCCACACACATGGCTGTCTGCCTCTTGTTGGGGGAGGGGCCTGGAGACAGCCGGCTAGTTCTGCTTTGGTATTTGCTCAATCCTTTGTTCTCCTTTCAAAGACAATGAGCAGCCTATCTGGGTACCTGGTGTCCTCTGCCAGCATTCAGAAATTGTTTTGTGGAAGTTGCTCAGCGTTCAAATGATCATTTGATGAATGTGTTGGGGAGAATGGGGTCTCCCCATCTTATTCCTCTGCCATCTTAGGACCACGCCCCCACCCCGAGGTCTTGTTTATGTATCCATCTAGCCAGTCTGGGCTTTTTGGTTGGAACATTTAATCCATTTATATTTAGAATAATTATTGACATATGTGCTCCTTTTCCGAGAGGGCAATGGCACCCCACTCCAGTACTCTTGCCTGGAAAATCCCATGGACGGAGGAGCCTGGTAGGCTGCAGTCCATGGGGTCACACAGAGTTCGACAGGACAGAGCGACTTCCCTTTCACTTTTCACTTGCATGCATTGGAGAAGGAAATGGCAACCCCCTCCAGTGTTCTTGCCTGGAGAATCCCAGGGACCAGGGAGCCTGGTGGGCTGCCGTCTGTGGGGTCGCACAGAGTCAGACAGGACTGAAGCGACTTAGCAGCAGCAGCAGCAGTGCTCCTATTGCCATTTTCTTAATTTTGGGGGGTCGATTTTGTCGATCTTTTTTCTTCTCTTATATTTCTTGACTATATAAGTCCCTTTACCATTTGTTGTAAAGCTGGTTTTGTGGTAAAGAATTCTCTTACCTTTGGCTCATCTGAAAATCTTTGATTTCTCCATCAATTTTGAAGGAGATCCTTGCCAAGTACAGTAATCTTGGCTGTAGATTTTTCTCTTTCAGTGCTTTAAATATGCCATGCCATTCTCTTCTGGCCTGCAGAGTTTCTGTTGAAAGATCAGCGTGAAACATATGGGGTTTCCATTGGATGTTACTTCTTACTTTTAACTTGCTACTTTTAATATTCTTTCTTTGTGTTTCATCTTCCTTAGTTTGCGTAGTATATGTCTAGGGCTGTTTCTCCTTGGGTTTATCACAAATGGGACTCTTGGCACCTCTTGGACTTGATTGACTATTTCCTTTTCCATGTTGGGGGTTTTTCAAGTATAATCTCCTCTAAACTTTTCTCATACCCTTTATTTTTCTCTCTTCTTCTGGGACCCCTATAATTTGAATCTTGGTGCATTTAATATTGTCCAAGAGGTCTCTGAGACTATCCTCAGTTCTTTTCATTCTTTTGACTTTATTCTGCCCTTCCGCAGTTGTTTCCACCATTTTGTCTTTCAACACACTGATCCATTTTCTGGTTCAGATACCCTGCTCTTGATTCTTTCTAGAGTATTTTTAATTTCAGTAATTGTTGTTTGTCTCTCTATTTATTTTTCAATTTATTTTTTGCTTATTCTTCAATTCAACTAGGGGTTTGCTCATTGATTCTTGCATTGTCTCCATGTCATTTTCAAAGTTTTTGATCATCTTTACTATCATTATTCTGAATAGTTTTTCAGGCAGCTTGCCTATTTCCTCTTCATTTGTTTAAATTTCTGTGTGTCTAGTTTGTTCCTTTATTTGTGCAGCATTTCTTTGTCATTTCTTCCTTTTTAAAAAGATCTTATTGTGTTTGAGGTCTCCTTTTGCCAGCCTTCAAATTTGCATTCTTTCTTCCTTTTAGTTTCTGCACTCCTAAATTTGGTCCAATGGTTTGTGTAAGCTTTGCATTGGGTGAGATTGGTGCTGAGTTTTTTTTTTTTTTTTCCTTTTCCTTCTGATGCACAGGGTTGATTGAGAAGGATAATCCTGTCTGCTGATGACTGGGTTTCTATTTTTGTCCTATTTGCTGTTTGGATGAGGTGTCCTACACTGGGTTGGGTTGTCCTGATTGGTGGTTGGGTGATTCTAGGTCTTGTATTCAAGTGGTTTAGTTTGCATGAGTGAGTTCTCAGTAATTGATACTCCCTAAGGTTAGGAGTTCTCCGGTTGTATAGGGTCTTGGAGTCAGTGCTCCCACTCCAAATGCTCGGGGCTGGATCATTGGCCAGGAACACCGTTACAACAGGTGGTTTGTTATGGTATTAAGTTAGATTAAAATAAATATCCAAAAAAAAAAAAAAAAAAAGAGAGAGAAACCAAAGGTGAACCCCTGACAAATGGCAGCTACACTGTCACACAAATAATAATTAAAATAAAGGAATATACACATATATTCCAATATATGGAAATATACACATATACAACCATCAGCAAAATCCAAACAGTTCAACAAAAATAAACTACAATAGACTGACCTAGCAAACAACGGAAACCAAAAATGATATCTACCAGTTAAGCACAAAACTAACGAGTGCAAGTGCACAAGCTGGAAAAGAAATCTAAAGCAAAGTCCCAAGTGGGGATGAAAGCACTGAAAATAAAACTAACAAAATGTTGAGAGGAAAGGAAGGAAAGAAAAGAAAGAAAAGAAAGAAAGAATAGACATGCGAGGTTCAACAGAGGTAGGTGAACAAGGTTTTTTTAAAGTTTAACTGCAAGGGGACAAGAACAGAGGAAAGGCAAACAATGGAATAAATATAATAGGTTTAAAAATTAAAATTTAAAACAATAAAAATAGAAAATACTAAAAAAAATCAAAAATAACTGGGAAAGCCAGGAATCCTCCAAAGAACTGTAAAAATCCAATGTAGAAGCAGAGGTTTATCACAAGAGTAAAAAGTATGACTGAATATACACATGTACATATACACCCACAAGCAAAATCAAAACATTCCAGCAAAATAAAGTACAATAGATTGATTGACCTGGTGAACAAAGGAAAAAAAAAAAAAAAAAAAAATATATATATATATATATATATCTATATCTATATCTATATATCTATATATCTATATCTATATCTATATATCTATATCTATATATCTATATCTATATCTATATCTATCTATCTATCTATATATATATATATACATATACATATATATACCAGAATAGAACCACCTGAAGCACAAACTGGGAAACAAAACTAGAGCAAGGTGCCAATTGGAGAATAAAAGAATGAAAATAAAACTAACAAATATATTGAGAGAAAAGGAAAGAAAGGAAAAAATACGTATGCAGAGTTAAATAGAGGTACAGATGACTGTTGAGAGTCCCTTGGACTGCAAGTAAATCCAACCAGTCCATTCTAAGGGAGATCAGTCCTGGGTGTTCATTGGAAGGACTGATGTTGAAGCTGAAATTCCTATACTTTGGCCACCTGATGTGAAGAGCTGACTCATTGGAAAAGGCCCTGATGCTGGGAAAGATTGAGAGCAGGAGGAGAAGCGAACAACAGAGGATGAGATGGTTGGATGGCATCATCAGCTCGATGGACATGGGTTTGGTTGGACTCCAGGGGTTGGTGATGGACAGGGAGGCCTGGCGTGCTGTGGTTCATGGGGTCACAAGGAGTCAGGCACAACTGAGTCACTGAACTGAATTGAACTGAACTGAAAAGATTTATATACATTAAAGATTAACTGCAAGTGGAAAAGAACAGTAGGGAAAGTAAACAAATAATAAATGTAGAGAAAATAATAATAGGTTTAAAAAATGAAAAAGAGAGAGAGAGAGAGAAAAGGAAACGCCACAGAATTTCAAAAGCTGTATATAGAGACAGAGATTTATAACAGCAATACAAATGTGACCGAAGAATAATAAGGCTCAAAAGCTTCATTAGATTTCATAGTGCCAATGAAATTGGCAACTACAACGTGGGAGAGGGGAAGGAATCGAAACCAACCACACAAACAAAAATCCTAGAGAATCTACAGAGCAAGTCAAAACATGAGAATAATACAGGTTTTTCTTTAGTCATTGCTCTCAGAGTCCTTTCGCCCGCTAAAATTGCAGTCCACCTCACCTCCCTAGGATGCCCTCCAAAACTGTGCTGAACTCTGAACCTGATTTGGGGGGAGCTCATTCTAATCCGGTCCTACTCCTATATGTTTTTTGTCTCCAATGTTCACAACTATCAGAACCAGGACGTTTCCTTTTGTGGCAGTTATCAGTGTCTTTTTATATATTATTCAGTTCAGTTCAGTCGCTCAGTCGTGTCCGACTCTTCGCGACCCCATGAATCGCAGCACGCCAGGCCTCCAGTCCATCACCAACTCCCGGAGTTCACTCAGACTCACGTCCATCGAGTCAGTGATGCCATCCAGCCATCTCATCCTCTGTCGTCCCCTTCTCCTGCCCCGAATCCCTCCCAGCATCAGAGTCTTTTCCAATGAGTCAACTCTTTGCATGAGGGGGCCAAAGTACTGGAGTTTCAGCTTTAGCATCATTCCTTCCAAAGAAATCTCAGGGCTGGTCTCCTTCAGAATGGACTGGTTGGATCTCCCTGGAGTCCATGGGACTCTCAAGAGTCTTCTCCAACACCACAGTTCAAAAGCATCAATTCTTCAGTGCTCAGCCTTCCTCACAGTCCAACTCTTACATCTATACATGACCACAGGAAAAACCATAGCTTTGACTAGATGGTACTTTGTTGGCAAAGTAATGTCTCTGCTTTTGAATATGCTATCTAGGTTGGTCATAATTTTCCTTCCAAGAAGTAAGCGTCTTTTAATTTCATACCTGCAGTCATCATCTGCAGTGATTTTGGAGCCCTGCCCCACCAACACCGCCCCCCCCCCCAAAACAAAAGAAAACAAAACAAAACTGACACTCTTTCCACTGTTTCCCCATCTATTTCCCATGAAGTATATGGGACCAGATGCCATGATCTTCATTTTCACTCTCCACTTTCATTTCATCAAGAGACTTTTCAGTTCCTCTTCACTTTCTGCCATAAGGGTGGTGTCATCTGCATATATGAGGTTATTGACATTTCTCCCGGCAATCTTCTTTCCAACTTGTGTTTCTTCCAGTCCAGGGTTTCTCATGATGTACTCTGCATAGAAGTTAAATCAGCAGGGTGAGAACATACAGCCTTGACGTACTCCTTTTCCTAATTGGAACCAGTCTGTTGTTCCACGTCCAGTTTTAACTGTGGCTTCCTGACCTGCATAGAGGTTTCTCAAGAGGCAGGTCAGGTGGTCTGGTATTCCCATCTCTTTCAGAATTTTCCACAGTTTACTGTGATCCACACAGGCAAAGGCTGTGGCATAGGCAATAAAGCAGAAATAGAGGTTTTTCTGGAACTCTCTTGCTTTTCCATGATCCAGCAGATGTTGGCAATTTGGTCTCTGGTTCCTCTGCCTTTTCTAAAACCAGCTTGAACATCAGGAGGTTCACAGTTCATGTATTGCTGAAGCCTGGCTTGGAGAATTTTGAGCATTACCTTACTAGTGTGTGAGATGTGTGCAATTCTGTGGTAGTTTGAGCATTCTTTGGCATTGCCTTTCTTTGGGATTGGAATGAAAACTCAGCTTTTCCAGTCCTGTGGCCACTGTTGAGTTTTCCAAATTTGCTGGCATATTGAGTGCAGCACTTTCACAGCATCATCCTTTGAGATTTGAAATAGCTCAACTGGAATTCCATCACCTCCACTAGCTTTGTTCATAATGCTGCTTTCTAAGCCCCACTTGACTTTATATTCCACAATGTCTGGCTCTAGTTCAGTGATCACACCATCGTGATTATCTGGGTCGTGAATATCTTTTTTGTACAGTTCTTCTGTTTATTCTTGCCATCACTTCTTAATATTTTCTGCTTCTGTTAGGTCCATACCATTTCCGTCCTTTATCGAGCCCATCTTTGCATGAAATCTCCCCTTGGTATCTCCAATTTTCTTGAAGTGATCTCTAGTCTTTCCCATTCTGTTGTTTTCCTCCTTTTCTTTGCATCGCTCCCTGAAGAAGGCTTTCTTATCTCTTCTTGCTCTTCCTTGGAACTCTGCATTCAGATGCTTATATCTTTCCTTTTCTCCTTTGCTTTTCTCTTCTCTTCTTTTCACAGCTATGTGGATTTAATCTGCAGCTTGTACAGGTGGTAGGAAGGTTTTGGGTCTTCTTCCTTAACAACACTGCTCCTGGGTTCCAATTGTGGTTTTATTCCCACTTTTCAATGTGAATCATCCACTGGGGTTTGCTCTTGAGACTGTCCTGGAGGACTTGGGTTTGCCCCTATGAGGGGGCCAGATATGGGGAATCAACTGCTTCAGTCATAGTGGCTCTGGCTGCATCAGGGACTCAGAGGAGTTGGTGGCTAGGGCAGCAGGACATATAGTGCTCTAGAAGGGTATGTCAACCAGTACTGGCCCATACGTACCAGTATTTTTGCATGTACAAGCCCCTTCCCTGAGAAAGAAGCCTGGCAAGCCACAGTTACAATGTCACATGCAGTTGGACACTAAGGGCGGCAGTGAGGAGATACCCCTCCTCCAAGGTAAGGAGCAGTGGCTGCGCTTTGATGGAGCGGCCGTGAAGGGATACCCCACGCCCAAGGTAAGAGAAACCCAAGTAAGATGGTATGTGTTGCAAGAGGGCATCAGAAGGCAGACACACTGAAACCATACTCACAAAAAACTAGTCAATCTAATCACACTAGGACCACAGCCTTGTCTAACTCAATGAAACTAAGCCATGCCCTGGGGGCAACCCAAGAGGGGCGGGTCATGGGGGAGAGATCTGACAGAAGGTGGTCCACTGGAGAAGGGAATGGCAAACCGCTTCAGTATTCTTGCCTTGAGAACTCCATGAAAAGTATCAAAAGGCAAAATGATAGGATACTGAAAGGGGAACTCCCCAGGTCAGTAAGGACCCAATATGCTACTGGATATCAGTGGAGAAATAACTCCAGAAAGAATGAAGGGATGGAGCCAAAGCAAAAACAATACCCAGTTGCAGTTGTGACTGGTGACAGAAGCAAGGTCTGAAGCTGTAAAGAGCAATATTGCATAGGAACCTGGAATGTCAGGTCCATGAATCAAGGCAAATTGGAAGTGGTCAAACAAGAGATGGCAAGAGTGAATGTAGACATTCTAGGAATCAGCGAACTAAAATGGACTGGAATGGGTGAATTTAATTCAGATGAGCATTATATCTACTACTGCAGGCAGGAATCCCTCAGAAGAACTGGAGTAGCCATCATGGTCAACAAAAGATTCCGAAATGCAGTACTTGGATGCAATCTCAAAAACGACAGAATGATCGCTGTTTGTTTCCAAGGCAAACCATTCAATATCACAGTAATCCAAGTCTAGACCTCAACCAGTAATGCTGAAGAAGCTGAAGATGAACGGTTCTATGAAGACCTACAAGTCCTTTTCGGACTATACCCAAAAAAGGTGTCCTTTTCATTGTAGGGGACTGGAATGCAAAAATAGGAAGTCAAGAAACACCTGCAGTAACAGGCAAATTTGGCCTTGGAATACGGAATGAAGCAGGGCAAAGACTAATAGAGTTTTGCCAAGAAAATGCACTGGTCATAGCAAAGACCCTTTTCCAACAACACAAGAGAAGACTTTACACATGGACATCACCATATGGTCAACACTGAAATCAGATTGATTATATTCTTTGCATCCAAAGATGAAGAAGCTCTATACAGTCAACAAGAACAAGACCTGGAGCTGACTGTGACTCAGATCATGAACTCCTTATTACCAAATTCAGACTGAAATTGAAGAAAGTAGGACAAACCACTAGACCATTCAGGTATGACCTAAATCAAATCCCTTATGATTATACAGTGAACGTGAGAAACAGATTTATGAGCCTAGACCTGTTAGATAGAGTGCCTGATGAACAATGGAATGAGGCTCATGACATTGTACAGGAGACAGGGATCAAGACAATCCCCATGGACAAGAAATGCAAAAACAGCAAAATGGCTGTCTGGGCACCCCTTACAAATAGCTGTGAAAAGAAGAGAAGCGAAAAGCAAAGGAAAGATATACGCATCTGAATGCAGAGTTCCAAAGAATAGCAGGAAGAGATAAGAAAGCCTTCCTCAGTGATCAATGCAAAGAAATAGAGGAAAACAACAGAATGGGAAAGACTAGAGATCTCTTCAAGAAAATTAGAGATACCAAGGGAACATTTCATGCAAAGATGGGCTCAATAAAGGACAGAAACGGCATGGACCTAACAGAAGCAGAAGATACTAAGAAGAGATGACAAGAATACACAGAAGAACTATACAATCAAGATCTTTATGATCCAGATAATCCCGATGATGTGATCACCGACCTAGAGCCAGACATCCTGGAATGTGAAATCAAGTGGGCCTTAGAAAGCAGCACTAGGAACAAAGCTAGAGGAAGTGATGGAATTCCAGTTGAGCTATGTCAGATCCTGAAAGATGATGCTGTGAAAGTATTGCACTCAATATGCCAGCAAATTTGGAAAACTCAGCTGTGTCCACAGGACTGGAATGGTCAGTTTTCATTTGAATCCTGAAGAAAGGCAATGCCAAAGAATACTCAAAGTACTGCACAGTTACACTCCCCTCACATGCTAGTAAAGTAATGCTCAAAATTCTCCAGGCCAGGTTTCAGCAATACGTGAACTGTGAACTTCCTGATATTCCAGCTGGTTTTAGAAAAGGCAGAGGAACCAGAGATCAAATTGCCAACATCTGCTGGAGCATGGAAAAAGCAAGAGAGTTCCAGAAAAACCTCTATTCCTGCTTTATTGACTATGCCAAAGCCTTTGCCTGTGTGGATCACAATAAACTGTGGAAAAGTCTGAGAGAGATGGGAATACCAGACCACTTGACCTGCCTCTTGAGAAACCTCTATGCAGGTCAGTAAACAACAGTTAGAACTGGACGTGGAACAACAGACTGGTTCCAATTAGGAAAAGGAGTACGTCAAGGCTATATATTATCACCCTGTTTATGTAACTTCTTTGCAGAGTACATCATGAGAAACCCTGGACTGGAAGAAACACAAGCTGGAATCAAGATTGCCGGGAGAAATATCAGTTACCTCAGATATGCAGATGACACCGCCCTATGGCAGAAAGTGAAGAGGAACTAAAAAGCCTCCTGATGGTGAAAGTGGAGAGTGAAAAAATTGGCTTCAAGCTCAGCATTCAGAAAACGAAGATCATGGCATCCGGTCCCATCACCTCATGGGAAATAGATGGGGAAACAGTGGAAACAGTGTCAGACTTTATTTTGGGGGGCTCCAAAATCACTGCAGATGGTGACTGCAGCCATGAAATTAAAAGACACTTACTCCTTGGAAGGAAATTTATGACCAACGTAGATAGCATATTCAAAAGCAAAGACATTACTTTGCCAACAAAGGTCCGTCTAGTCAAGGCTATGGTTTTTCCTGTGGTCAGGTATGGATGTGAGAGTTGGACTGTGAAGAAGGCTGAGCACCTAAGGATTGATGCTTTTGAACTGTGGTGTTGGAGAAGACTCTTGAGAGTCCCTTGGACTGCAAGGAGATCCAACCAGTCCATTCTGAAGCAATTGAGCCCTGGGATTTCTTTGGGGGAATGATGCTGAAGCTGTAACTCCAGTACTTTGGCCACCTCTTGAGAAGAGTTGACTCATTGGGAAAGACTCTGATGCTGGGAGGAATTGGGGGCAGAAGGAGAAGGGGACAACAGTGCATGAGATGGCTGGATGCCATCACTGACTCTATGGACGTGGATCTGGGTGAACTCCGGGAGGTGGTGATGGACAGGGAGTCCTGGCGTGCTGCGATTCATGGGGTCGCGAAGAGTGGGACAGGAATGAGTGACTGAACTGAACTGAACTGATCTGAACTGAACTGAACTGAACTGAAGTGACCAGGTATCCATAGACACAAGACTTTTTTGGCCTGTAGCAGCTCTGCCCCAGCGAGCATTGAGCATGAACTTGGCATAGCTTCTTGATCTCTGGGAACCATGGTAGCGATAACTGTGCAGGGACAATGACCTCCTCTGCCGCAGAAGTTTTGACCCTATCAGAGTCTTTTCACCAGCCTCTTGTAGCTGGTGATAAGGAGGCCTCTTTTGCCACTCTTCCTCCATAGCTCCACCCTTTCAGGCACTTAGAGGGCTCCCTTACCTGGGGTACTTCTCTGTTGTTTGGAGCATCAGGTACATAGATGGGGCCCCTGGGTGGGATCCTAGTCTGCAGATCAGTAAGTCAGGCACTTGATTGGCCAGCCTCTCTATTGTTCAGCTGCCTATGCTGGTGTATGGGGAGAAAGAGACTATGGTGATGGCTCCACCTACTATGATTGACCCAGTAGGATCCCCTTGCTTCCATGGGGCCTGGTGTTCCTCCACAAGCATTTCCCATCCCGATCTCCTTCCTCACATCCCATCAGTCCATCTCTCTGCAGTCAGTAGTAGCCCTTGCCCTGGGATTGCTCCACAATCCGAAAAATCCAGATCCCAACTGCTGTCCCTTCTATGGGACCTGTGTCCCTGTCTGGGGTGTGTATGTCTGTGGCAAGGACTGTCTGATTCTCATTCCATTTAGGCTCCCACAGATCAACTGTTTCACTCTCAGCCTAAAATATTTCTCCTCTGATCCAGACAGTTGATCCCAGGTGGGGGGTCGGACACCAACTTATAGTTCTCCCACCCACCGAGGGCAGTTCCAGGCCTATTACCATTCCTGTTCCCCCCACCCCTAGTTCCTTCACCCTACCGAGTTTTGTGGTTCTATTTATTATTTTCCTCTGGTCAGGTACTCCTGTCAGCTCTCAGCTGGTGTTCTGCACACACTTCTGTGTCTGAAGGTGTATCCTTGATGTATCCGTGGAGTGAAATGTACTCCACTTCCAGCTACTGTTCAGCCATTTTGTTCATCTCAACTTTTGGACTACTAAAATAAGACTGTTATGAACATTCATGTGCATGTCTGTGGGTATTTTTTTTTTTTTTCATACTTGCTTGTATAAACCTAAGAAAGGGATTGCTGGGACATATGGTAACCCAATGTTTAACTTTTGAAGGAACTTCCAAACTGTTTTCCACCATGGTGTACTATTTTGTATTCCCATAAACAGTGCATGAAAGTTCAAATATTTCCACTTCCTCATCAGACTTGTTCTTCTCTGTCTCTCATGAGAGCCATACTTTCGGTGTGCCCTGCATGCTTACTTGCCACCTGTATATCATTATCTAGTGAATTTCCTGTTCACATCTTTTGTCCATTTTTGCATTGGTGTGTTTCATATATTCTGTCTGATTCTTAAGTTTTTCTGACTTCAATGTGACTGTTATTATTTTTTATTTTAATTTTAAATTGGACTACTATATAGGAAAGCAATTAATTAAATTTTATATATCATCTGTATATCTTGTGACATTGCTTAAATTAATTCTTAGTTTTAGGTATTCTGTTCCTGTAGATTTCATTGGATATTCTACATAGATGTCACCAACAGATAAAAACAGCTTTATTCTTCTTTTCCAAACTGGATAACTTTTCAATCATTTCCTAATATGACTTCACGGACAGAAATTCAATATAATGAGAGTGGACATCTTTCTGTTGATTGTGATTTTAGAAGTAAAACACTCAGTGTTCTACCATAAAGTGTGATATTAGTGATAGTTTAGTACTTTCATAAGGTTGAGGAAGTCTTCTCTTTCTGCTGCTGCTAAGTCGCTTCAGTCGTGTTCGACTCTGTGCGACCCCATAGACGGCAGCCCACCAGGCTTCCCTTCCCTGGTTTTCTCCAGGCAAGAACACTGGAGTGGGTTGCCATTTCCTTCTCCAATGCATGAAAGTGAAAAGTGAAAGTGAAGTCGCTCAGTCGTGTCCGACTCTTAGCGACCTCATGGACTGCAGCCTACCAGGCTCCTCCATCCATGGGATTTTCTAGGCAAAGGTACTGGAGTGGGGTGCCATTGCCTTCTCCAATTCTATTTCTATTTCTTCTTCTATTTCTAGTTCGCTAAAATATTTTATACAGAATGTGCTCAGTCACAGAGTTGTGTCCAGCTTTTTGCAACCCCATGAAGTGTAGGCCAAACAGGCTCCTCTGGCCTTGGGGATTCTCCAGGCCAGAATACTGGAATGGATTGTCATGCTCTCCTCCAGGGGATCTTCCCAGCCCAAGGATGGACCCAGATCTCTGAGATGCCAGGCACTTTCTTTAAGAGCTGACCTGCCAGCGAAGCCTAAGAATACTGACGTGGGTAGCCAATCCCTACTTCAGGGAATCTTCCCAACCCAGGGATATTAGATTTTATCAAATTATTTTTCAGCATTTATCTAAATGACCCTACTGTGTCATCATTTTCAGTTCTTTAGTAAGTTGTTTATCCTGATGGATTTTCAAATGTTTAATGAATGCTACACTCTTAAGGGGACAAAAACCAATGGATTATGCTATGTCATACATTGTATGTATTGGTGTAGGCTGCCACAGATCCGCTGTTTCATTCTCAGCCTTAAATGTTTCTCCTCTGATCCAGACAATTACTCCAATGAGGGAAGTGGAAACCTACTTCAGTTCTCCCACCCACCAAGGGCAGGTCCAGACCTATTAACACTCCTGTTTTTCCCCCTAGTTCCTTCATCCTACCAAGTTTTGTGGTTCTATACATTCTTTTCCACTGGTCAGGTACTCCTGTCAGCTCTCAGCTGGTGTTCTGCAAGCACTTCTGTTTCTGAAGATGTATTCCTGATGTGTCCAAGGAGAGAGGTGTATTCCTCCTGCAACTACCACTCTACCATCTTGTTCATCTCAACTTTTTGACTATTAGAAATAAGACTGCTATGAACATTCATGTGCACGTCTTTGGGGAAACTTTTTTTTTTTTACACATAGTGAGGTGACCATGATTCCAAGACTTGAAGCAAGACAGCTCCAAGTGGAGAAAGGGCAAGTGTATTCAGTGCAGTCTCACAGCCTGAAGACAGCAGTGTCTGAATGGAAGCTAGAACAAAGGAGATGGGATGGAAAAAGGTTCTGGGAGGTGGCCCAGAATTAAATGGTCTTGAAAGTGCTTTAAGACCACCTCTCAAAGAGTCAGACATAACTGAGAGACTGAACTGAACTGTAGGAGGAAAGTGGGATGATTCTCATTTCCACAGACACTTCAATACAGCCTAATTATCATGGAGGAAATTTAGGCAAGATATTACAATCTAGATGATGGTGAAATGTGGGAGAGAACAGAATCAAAGCCTCGGTACTGTGGCTGTGGGTCAAGGTTTGGAGGAGACACATGCTCCCTGCCTTGTGACACAACAGAGTTGACTTAGAGAGATGAGGATGACAGGTGAGTTTGGAGGGCTCCTAAGGGCCTATAAAAGTGATGCATTCCCCGCCCCCATCAAATCATCTGAGTTGCCCCCCATTCTGCCCTAGAGGTATCAGGATTGCGCTTTGTGATGTCAATTCTCAGCCAGGGCCACCATTGGCTGAGGAAGTGAGTTGCTGATCTCTTAAAGCATAATGCTGTGGACCCTAGGGAGGGGTATATAGAGGTGTGCTCAGGGGCTCTGGAGCAGACCACTGGGAGTCTTCAAAATGACTAAAGAGACTCAGAAGCCACAAGGCTCTAGAGCACTTATGGAATAGCCAACTTCAGGTAAGCAGGAGGAAAAGATGAAGACTTCCTGTCAACTGGGGTCCACAAAAGTGTCAAGGTGAGTTGAACCCATCCAAGCTCCTCTTGCCCATTGACACCGCCCCATGAGACCCCCTGCCCTCTACTGGCCTGGCACATAGCTCTCCTCTGGTCACACTTTTCCTGAAACTATCGTTCCTATCCATCTTCACCCTCTTCCCCAAACAAGTGGTATTCTGTGCTCCCTCTCTTGTTCTCTCCAGGTGTCCAGGGTAACCAGGAGTGTGAATAAGTCATCTGGTCCTGAGCTTCGTTTTTGTTCAATGGAAGATTTTTGATTACAGTTTTGCTTTCCATGCTTGTGATGGGTATGTTGGGATTACCTATTTCTTCCTGGTTCAGTTTTGGATTGTTATACTTTTCTAGGAATTTGTTCATTTCTTCCAAGTTGTCCATTTTATTGTCCTATAGCTGCTGATAGTAGTCTTTTATGATCCTTTGTACTTCTGTGTTGTCCGCTGTGATTTATCCATTTTCCTTTCTAATTTTGTTGATTTGATTATCCCCCCTTTCTTTCTTGATGAGTTTTGCTAATGGTTTGCCTATTTTATTTATCTTCTCAAAGAACCAGCGTTTATTTTTGCTGAGTTTTGCTATAGGTTCCTTTGCTTTTTTTCATGTATTTCTGCCCTAATTGTTTATTTTTTTAAATTTTATTTTATTTTTAAACTTTACAAATTGTATTAGTTTTGCCAAATATCAAAATGAATCCGCCACAGGTATACATGTGTCCCCCATCCTGAACCCTCCTCCATCCTCCCTCCCCATACCACCCCTCTGGGTTGTCCCAGTGCACCAGACCCAAGCATCCAGTATCATGCACCAAACCTGGACTAGCGACTCGTTTCATGCATGATATTATACATGTTTCAATGCCATTCTCCCAAATCTTCCCACCCTCTCTCTCTGAAACAGAGTCCATAAGACTGTTCTATACATCGGTGTCTCTTTGCTGTCTCATACACAGGGTTATTGTTAGCATCTTTCTAAATTCCATATATATACTTTAGTATACCGTATTGGTGTTTTTCTTTCTGGCTTACTTCACTCTGTATAATAGGCTCCAGTTTCATCCACCTCATTAAAACTGATTCAAATTAATTCTTTTTAATGGCTTAGTTATACTCAATTGCGTATATGTACCACAGCTTTCTTATCCATTCATCTGTTGATGGACATCTAGGTTGCTTCCATGTCCTGTCTATTATGAACAGTGCTGCAATGAACATTGGGGTACATGTGTCTCAATTCTGTTTTCCTCAGTGTGTATGGTAAGCAGTGGGATTGCTGGATCATAAGACAGTTCTATTTCCAGTTGTTTAAGGAATCTCCACACTGTTCTCCATAGTGGCTGTACTAGTTTGCATTCCCACCAACAGTATAAGAGGGTTCCCTTTTGTCCACACCCTCTCCAGCATTTATTGCTTGTAAACTTTTGGATCATAGCCATTGTGAGTCGTGTGAAATGGTACCTCATAGTGGTTTTGATTTGCATTTTTCTGATAATGAGTGATGTTGAGCATCTTTTCATGTGTTTGTTAGCCATCTGTATGTCTTCTTTGGAGAAATGTCTATTTAGTTCTTTGGCCCATTTTTTTGATTGGATCATTTATTTTTCTGGAGTTGAGCTAAGAGTTGCTTGTATATTTTTGAGATTAGTTATTTGTCAGTTGCTTCATTTGCTATTATTTTCTCCCATTCTGAAGGCTGTCTTTTCACCTTGCTAATAGTTTCCTTTGATGTGCAGAAGCTTTTAAGTTTAATTAGGTCCCATTTGTTTATTTTTGCTTTTATTTCCAATATCCTGGGAGGTGGGTCATAGAGGATCCTGCTGTGATGTATGGAAGAGAGTGTTTTGCCTATGTTCTCCTCTAGGAGTTTTATAGTTTCTGGTGTTACATTTAAATCTTTAATCCATTTTGAGTTCATTTTTGTGTATGTTGTTAGAAAGTGTTCTAGTTTCATTCTTTTACAAGTGGTTGACCAGATTTCCCAGCACCACTTGTTAAACAGATTTTCTTTAATCCGTTGTATATTCTTGCCTCCTTTGTCAAATATAAGGTGTCCATATGTGTGTGGAATTCTCTCTGGGCTTTCTATTTTGTTCCATTGATCTATATTTCTGTCTTTGTGCCAGTACCATACTGTCTTGATAACTGTGGCTTTGTAGTAGAGCCTGAAGTCAGGTAGGTTTATCCCTCCAGTTCCATTCTTCTTTCACAAGATAGCTTTGGCTATTCGAGGCTTTTTGTATTTCCATACAAATTGTGAAATTATTTGTTCTAGCTCTTTCAAGAATACCGTTGGTAGCTTGATAGGGGTTGCATTGAATCTATAAATTGCTTTGGGTAGTTGCAGAGGAAGGGAAACTTCCAAACTCATTCTATCACCACTATCACCCTAATACCAAAACCTGACAAAGATCCCCAAAATAAAGAAAACTACAGGCCAATATCACTGATGAACTTAGATGCAAAAATCCTTAACAAAAGTCTAGCAATTAGAATCCAACAGCACATTAAAAAGATTATAAAAAAATAAGTAAATAAATAAATAAAAAGATTATACACCACAACCAAGTGGGCTTTATCCCAGGGATGCAAGGATTCTTCAATATCCACAAATCAATCAATGTAATACACCACATTAACAAATTGAAAAATAAAAACCATATGATTATCTCAAAAGATGCAGAGAAAGCCTTTGACAAAATTCAACATCCATTTATGATAAAAACTCTCCAGAAAGCAGGAATAGTAGGAACATACCTCAACATATTAAAAGCTATATATGACAAACGCACAGCAAACATTATCCTCAATTGTGAAAAGTGAAAGCATTTCCTCTAAAGTCAGGAACAAGACAAGGGTGCCCACTTTCACCGTTACTATTCAACATAGTTTTGGAAGTTTGGCCACAGCAATCAGAGCAGAAAAAGAAATAAAAGGAATCCACATTGGAAAAAAAGTAAAACTCTCACTATTTGCAGATGACATGATCCTCTACATAGGAAACTCTAAAGACTCCACCAGAAAATTACTAGAACTAATCAATGATTATAGTAAAGTTGCAGGATATAAAATCAACACACTGAAATCCCTTGCATTCCTATACACTAATAATGACAAAACAGAAAAAGAAATTAAGGAAACAATTCCATTCACCATTGCAACAGAAAGAATAAAATACTTAGTAATATATCTATCTAGAGAATCTAAAGACCTATACATAGAAAACTATAAAACACTAGTGAAAGAAATCAAAGAGGACACTAATAGATGGAGAAATATACCATGTTCATGGATTGGAAGAATCAATATAGTGAAAATGAGTATACTACCTAATTGTTATTATTACTTTTTCCTTCTTCTAACCCTGGGATTTTTCACTTCTTCTTTTTCTAGTTGCTTTAGGTGTAAAGTTAGGTCATTTATTTGAGGTTTCTCTTGTTTCTTGAGGTAAGCTTGTATTTCTATGAACCTTCCCCTTCAGATCAGATCAGTCACTCAGTCATGTCCAACTCTTTGCGACCCTATGGATCACAGCACGCCAGGCCTTCCTGTCCATCACCAAAACCTGGAGTCACTGAGACTCATGCCCATGGAGTCAGTGATGCAATCCAGCCATCTGATCCTATGTCTTCCCCTTCTCTTCTTGCCCCCAATCCCTCCCAGCATCAGAGACTTTTCCAATGAGTCAAGTATTCGCATGAGGTGGCCAAAGTACTTGAGCTTCAGCTTTAGCATCATTCCTTCCAAAGGAATCCCAGGGCTGATCTCTTTCAGAATGGACTGGTTGGTTTTCCTTGCAGTCCAAGGGACTCTCAAGAGTCTTCTCCAACACCACTGTTCAGAAGTATCAATTCTTCGGCACTCAGGCTTCTTCACAGTTCAACTCTCACATCCATACCTGACCACAGGAAAAACCATAGCCTTGACTAGACGAACCTTTTTTGGTAAAGGAATGTCTCTGCTTTTGAATCTGCTCTCGAGGTTGGTCATAACTTTCCTTTCAAGGAGTAAGTGTCTTTTAATTTGATGGCTGCAGTCACCTTCTGCAGTGATTTTGGAGCCCCCTAAAAATAAAGTCTGACATTGTTTTCACTATTTACCCATCTATTTCCCATGAAGTAGTGGGACTGGAGGTCATGATCTTCGTTTTCTGAATGTTGAGCTTTAAGCCAACTTTTTCACTCTTCACTTTCACTTTCATCAAGAGGCTTTTGAGTTCCTCTTCACTTTCTGCCATAAGGGTTGTATAATCTGCATATCTGAAGTTATTGATATTTCTCCCAGCAATCTTGATTCCAGCTTGTATTTCTTCCAGTCCAGCGTTTCTCATGATGTACTCTGCATAGAAGTTAAATAAACAGGGTGACAATATACAGCCTTGATGTACTCCTTTTCCTATTTGGAACCAGTCTGTTGTTCCATGTCCAGATCTAACTGTTGCTTTCTAACCTGCATACAAATTTCTCAAGAGGCAGATCAGGTGGTCGGGTATTCCCATCTCTCTCAGAATTTTCCACTGTTTATTGTGATCCACACAGACAAAGGCTTTGGCATAGTCAATAAAGCAGAAATAGAGGTTTTTCTGAAATTCTCTTGCTTTTTCCATGATCCAGCTGATGTTGGCAGTTTGGTCTCTGTTTCCTCTGCCTTTTCTAAAACCAGCTTGAACATCAGGAGGTTCATGGTTTCCATATTGCTGAAGCGTGGCTTGTAGAATTTTGAGCATTACTGTACTAGCGTGAGATGAGTGCAATTTTGCGGTAGTTTGAGCATTCTTTGGCATTGTCTTTCTTTGAGATTGGAATGAAAACTCAGCTTTTCCAGTCCTGTGGCCACTGCTGAGTTTTCCAAATTTGCTGGCTTATTGAGTGCACCACTTTCACAGCATCATCTTTCAGAATTTGGAATAGCTTAACTGGAATTCCATCACCTCCACTCTCTTTGTTCGTAGTGATGCTTTCTAAGGCCCACTTGACTTCACATTCCAGGAAGTCTGGCTCTAGGTCAGTGATCACACCATCGTGATTATCTGGGTCGTGAAGATCTTTTTTGTACAGTTCTTATGTGTATTCTTGTCATTTCTTCTTAATATCTTCTGCTTCTGGTATGTCCATACCATTTCTGTCCTTTATTGAACCCATCTTTGCATGAAATGTTCCTTTGGTATCTCTGATTTTCTTGAAGAAATCCCTAGTCTTTCCCATTCTGTTATTTTCCTCTATTTCTTTGCATTGATCGCTGAAGAAGGCTTTCTTTTCTCTTCTTGCTATTCTTTGGAACTCTGCATTCAGATGTTTATATCTTTCCTTTTCTCCTTTGTTTTTCGCTTCTCTTCTTTTCACAGCTATTTGTATGGGTTGTATTTTCATTTTCATTTGTTTCTATGCATATTTCCATTTCTTTTCTGATTTCTTCTGTTATATGTTGGTCATTCAGAAGCATGTTGCTTACCCTCCATATGTTTCTATTTGTCATGGTTTCTTTCCCCCTGTAGTTGACATCTAATCTTACTGCTTTGTGATCAGAAGAGATGCTTGAAATGATTTTGATTTTTGTTTTCAGTTTACCAAGGCTAGATTTATGGCCCAGTATATGATCTATCCTGGAGAATGTTCCATGTGCACTTGAGAAAAAGGTGAAATTCATTGCTTTGGCGTGAAACGTTCTTTTGAAATCAGTTAGGTCTAACTGATCCATTGTATCACTTAAAGTTTGTGTTTCCTTGCTAATTTTCTGTTTGGTTGATCTATCCATAGGTGTGTGTAGGGTCTTAAGGTCTCCCACTATTATTGTGTTGTTTTTAATTTCCCCTTTCATACTTGTTAGCATTTGCCTTACGTATTAAGTGCTCCTATGTTGGGTGCATATATATTTATAATTGTTATATCTTCTTCTTGGATTGATTCTTTGACCATTATGTAGTGGCCTTCTTTGTCTCTTTCCACACCCTTTATTTCAAAGTCTATTTTGTCTGATATGAGAATTGCTACTCCTGATTCCTGTTGCTCACATTTTGCATGAAATACCTTTTCTCAGCCCTTCACTTTCACTCTGTATATGCCCCTTGGTTTCAGGTGTGTCTCTTTTACACAGCATACATAGAAGCCTGGTTTTGTAACCGATTTATCATACTTTCTTTGTCACCTATCTATCCATTTGTCCATCCCTCTATCCAATCAACAATCAATCTTTTTCCTTGGTGCATTTCAGTATGTGTCTCCTTAAGTATCTCAGCAAGCCTGCCGTTAAGTAGTCAGCCGTGTTTGTGTATAGCAATTTTCTTTGGATATTAACTTTACACACAATGAAATATAGCAATCTTTTCTTTCCTCAGTCATGCTACTTTTGAACTGAAGTATAGTCCATTTATAATTTTGTGTTAATTTCTGCTTTACAGCAAAATGATTCAGTTATAGACATATATTTACATATGTATACGTTGAGTGTGGAGATACATATATATATATATATATATACACACACACGCATTCTTTTATTTAATCTCTCTCTCTTGCTTTTTCAATGATCCAAGATTGTTGGCATTTGGATCTCTGGTTCCTCTGCATTTTCTAAAACTAGTTTGAACATCTGGAAGTTCACGGTTCCTGTATTAATGAAACCTGGCTTGGAGAACTTTGAGCATTACTTCACTAGAACGTGAGATGAGTGTAATTGTGTGGTAATCTGAGCATTATTGGGCACTGTGTTTCTTTGGGGTTGGAATGAAAACCGATCTTTTTCAGTCCCATGGCCACTGCTATGTTTTCCAATTTGCTGGCATATTGAGTTCAGCACTTTCACAGCATCATCTTTCAGGATGTGTAATAGCTCAGCTAGAATTCCATAACCTCCACTAGCTTTATTCGGAGTGATTCTTTCTATGGCCCTTTTGACTTGACATTCCAGGATGTCTGGCTCTAGGTGAGCGATCACACCATCGTGAATATCTGGGTCCTGAAGATCTATTTTGTACAGTTCTAGTCTGTATTCCTGCCACTTTTCTTAATATTTTCTGAGTCTTTTAGGTCCGTAAAATTTCTGTCCTCTATAGAACCCATCTTTGCATGAAATGTTCCTTCAGTATCGCTAATTTTCTTGAGGGGATGGTCTTTCCCATTCTTTTGCTTTCCTCTATTTCTTTGCATTGATCGCTGAGGAAGGCTTTCTTATCTCTCCTTGCTACTCTTGAGAACACTGCATTCAGATGCTTATATCACTCCTTTTCTCCTTTCTTTTTCACTTCTCTTCTTTTCACAGCTATTTTTAAGGCCTCCACAGACACCTATTTTGCTGTTTTGCATTTCTTTTCCATGAGGATAGTCGTGATACCTGTCTCCTGTACAATGTCACAAACCTCTGTCCATAGTTCATCATGCACTCTATCCGATCTAGTCCCTTAAATTTATTTCTCACTTCTACTATATAATCATAAAGGATTGGATTTAGGTCATACCTCAAAAAGTTGACTTAAAAGCCAACATTCAGAAAACTAAGATCATGGCATCGGTTTTCATCACTTCATGGGAAATAGATGGGAAAACAGTGGAAACAGAGTCATACTTCATTTGGGGGGGGTGGGGAGGGTGCTGCAAAATCACCGCAGATGGTGATTGCAGCCATGAAATTAAAAGACGCTTACTCCTTGGAAGGAAAGTTATGGCCATCCTCGATAGCATATTCAAAAGCAGAAACATTACTTTGCCAACAAAGGACCGTCTAGTCAAAACTGTGGTTTTTCCAGTAGTTATGTATGGATGTGAGAGCTGTGCTGTGAAGAAAGCTTAGCGCCAAAGAATTGACACTTTTGAACTGCGGCATTGGAGAAGACTCCTGAGAGTACCATAGACTGCAAGGAGTCCAATCAGTCCACTCTAAAGGAGATCAGACCTTGGTGTTCTTTGGAAGGAATGATGCTAAAGCTGAAACTCCAGTAATTTGGCCATCTCATTCGAGAGTTGACTCTGGAAACTACTGAAGCTGAGATAAATTGGGGGCACAAAGGAAAGGGGACGACAGAGGATGAGATGGCTGGATGGCATCACTGACTCAATGGATGTGAGTTTGAGTGAACTCTGGGAGTTTTTGATGGACAGGGAGGCCTGGTGTGCTGCAATCCATGGGGTCACAAAGAGTCGGACATGACTGAGCGACTGAACTGAATGCATGGAAAATTAAACAACACATTCTGAAGGGCTCGATGAGGCGAAGAATAACTCACACGGGAAATGGGAACATATTCTAAGGTGATTTAAAATGAAAACCCAATGTAGAAAGTCATCAGATACAGCAGAAGAAGAACCCATATATATTTAAGGTTACATAAAAAGAAAGCTCTTCAATTCTGGGGAGAAGGTAATGCCTTCTTTAAAAGCTGGAAAAAAAATCTAATTTCACAGAAAGAAGAAAGAGGAAATGAACAAATATTAGTATGGTTTTAAGTTAATAGAAAAAGAATACAGAAAATTGAACATGAAACAAAGATAGTAAAAAGAATATTAGGTAAACTAAAAAACGAAAAGAGCAGATTTAGTTACTGAAATGAGAATGAATAAGATGCCATTGCTACTAAACATACTAAAAAAGGAGGAATTTGGGTATTTACAACAGGAATATCTGTTAATAAATGTCTCAAACTATGTGAAGCAGTCAAATTGCTAGAATAACAGAGTGACTAAAACAATTTTATATACTGGGAAAAAAAAAAAAAAAAAAAACAACGAACAGATTAATAAAAAAAAAGAAGAAGAAGTTGAATTGGTTATCCCATTGTTTGTAAATAAGCCCTTAGGACCAGTTTCTTTTAAACCTGTACTATTCAGGTCGGTAGGTGCCCAATATGCTATTGGAGATGAGTGGAGAAAGAACTCCAGAAATAATGAAGACATGGAGCCAATGCAAAAACAATACCCAGTTGTGCATGTGACTGGTGACAGAAGCAAGGTCCGATGCATCAAAGAGCAATATTGCATAGAAACCTGGAATATGGGGTCCATGAATGAAGGCAAATTGGAAGTTGTTAAACAGGAGATGGCAAGAGTGATCATCGACATTCTAGGAATCAGCAAATTAAAATGGACTGGAATGGGTGAATGTAACTCAGATGACCATGATATCTACTACTGTGGGCAGGAATCCCTTAGAAGAAATGGAGTAGCCATCATGGTCAACAAAAGAGTCCAAAATGCAGTACTTGGATGCAATCTCAAAAAGGACAGAATGATTTCTGTTTGTCCAAGGCAAACCATTCAAAATCACAGTAACCCAAGCCTATGCACCAGCCAGAAATGCTGAAGACGCTGAAGTTGAATGGTTCTATGAAGAACCACAAGACCTTTTAGAACTAACAACCGAAAAGAAATTCTTTTCATTATAAGGGACTGGAATGCAAAAGTAGGAAGTCAAGAAACACCTGTGATAACAGGCAAATTTAGCCTTTAATACAGAATAAAGCAGGGAAAAGGCTATCAGAGTTTGGTTTTCCCTACTTTCTTGAATTTAAGTCTGAATTAGGTAATAAGGAGTTCATGATCTGAGCCACAGTCAGCTCCTGATCTTGTTTTTGCTGACTGTATAGAGCTTCTCCATCTCTGACTGGAAAGAATAGAATCAATTTGATTTTGGTGTTGACCATCTGGTGATGTTCATGTTAGAGTCTTCACTTGTGTTGTTGAAAGAGGGTGTTTGCTATGACCAGTGCATTCTCCTGGCCAAACTCTGTTAGCCTAGAAGTAGTTCTAGATATTTTAATTGCTGTTGTTCATTCATTGAGTCATGTCCAACCCTTTGTGACTGTAGCGCAGCAGGCCTCCCTCTCTTTCAGTGTTTCCCATAGTTTGCTCAAACACATGTCCATTGAACTGGTGATGCCCTCCAAACATCTCATCCTCTATCAGCACCTTCTCCTCCTGTCCTCAGTCTTTCCCAGTGTCATGGTGTTTTCCAGAGTTGGTTCTTTGAATTAGTTTAGCAAAATCCTCGACTTTCAGCTTCAGTATGAGTGCTTCAGATGTATATCCAGGGTTGGTTTCCTTGTGGATTGATTGGCGGGATCTGTTTGCAGTTCAAGGGACCCCTAAGAGTTTTCTCCAACATCACTGTTTGAAGGCATCAGTTCTCGAGCTCTCAGCCTTCTTTAGATTCCAATTCTCACACCTTTACATGACTAATGGATAAACGATAGGGGTGTGTGACTGAGGAGACCTTTGTTAATAAGCTCGTCTTTCTTCTTTTTAATACAAGGTCAAGGTTTTTCCATCGTTTTTTCTCCAAGAAGAAAGTGTCTCTTCATTTCATGCCTGCAGTCACCATTCACAGTGATTTTGGAGCCCAAGAAAATTAAGTTAATCACTTATTCCATGTTTTCCCCTTCTATTTGCCAAGTCGTGATGGGACCAGACACCTTGTGTTGTTCATTTGACTATTGAGTTCTCAACGAGGTTTCTACACTCCTCATTCATCCTTAGCAAGACCCTCTTTAGCTCCTCTTCACTTTCTCTTTTTACAGTGTTTCTATCTGTCTGTCTAAGGTTGTTGAAGTTTATCCCAGAAACATTGATTCTAGTTTATTATCCACCCAGCCTGGCCTTTTGAATAGTATAGTCTGCATATATTTCACATAAGAAGACTGATAATATGCAGTCTTGTCACTCACCTTTCCCAGGTTTATACTGATCAATTTTTCCATGTCTTGTTCCAACTCTTACATCTTGAATGGCATACACATTTCTCATGTGACAGGTTAGAAGGTCCATGATTCCTGTCTCTTTCAAACTGTTCACAGTTTACTGTGATATACACAGTCAATGTCTTTAGTGGAGTCACTGAAGCAGAAGTAAATGATTTTCTGAAAGTCCTGGTTCCCTCTAGGATCCAATGAATGTTTCCAAATTGTTCTCTGGTTCATGTATTGTTTCCAAGTCGAGCTTTCCCCTTGAAAGTTCTTAGTTTATGTACTGTTGTAGAATTTTGAGTTTTACCCAGCTAACATGTGAAAGGAGCAACCGTGCATGCTTGTTTGAACATTCTTTGGCCTTACCTACCTTTGGTGTGAATGAAAACTGTCCTTTTCCAAACTCATGTCCACTGATGAGTTTTGCAAATCTGATGACATATGAACTCAGTGTCCCAGTTTCACCATATCATTAAGAGTCTAGCAGTTTCATGTTAATGACTGCTTAAAACTTTTGCCTAAACCATTTGATTTCTCCTTCATATCTGAATAAGATCCGTGTTGGTGTTGGTTTTGGCTTGTTCATAATTTTGAGAATGTTCTACCATGCTCTACTGGCCTGAAGAGTTTCTATTGAAAGTTCAGCTGCTATCTTTATGGGGATCTGACAGTATATTTATGTCTTTACTCTCGCTGCTCTTAATGTTTGTTTTTTTGTGTTTAAATTTTCAGTGTTTGGTTAAAATATTGTTGTGGGATATTTCACTTTGGGTTCATCCTGTTTGTTGGGACATGCTGTGTTGGGACTCAAGGAGCTATTTCCTTGCCCATTTAATGGAGGTTTTCAACTTTTATCTCTTGAAGAATTTTCTCAAGCACACAAACACCTTTTTTTTTTCTTTTTTCCTTTCATTTCTTTCTTTCTTTCTTTTTTTTTTTTTTTTTTTGTGGTCTTTTCCATGTGGATATCCTCACAGTATGGCATTTAATACTGTCTAAGAATTATCAGAGCTTTTAATGTTTTCCTTCTCTAAAAAAATATATATTTACACACGCCACTGTGTTTTCTTTATTCCCTCCTTTCTCAGTTCGGTTCAGTTCAGTCAGTTGTGTCTGACCCCATGAATCACAGCATTTTAGGCCTCCCTATCCATCCCCAACTCCTGGAGTTCACTCAAACTCATGTCCATCGAGTCAGTGATGCCATCCAGCCATGTCATCCTCTGTTATCACCTACTCCTCCTGCCCCTAATCCCTCCCAGCATCAGAGTCTTTTCCAATGAGTCAACTCTTCGCACGAGGTGGCCAAAGTATTGGAATTTCAGCTTTAGCATCAGTCCTTTCAATGAGCACCCAAGACTGATCTCCTTTAGAATGAACTGGTTGGACCTCATTGCAGTCCAAGGGAGTCTCAAGAGTCATTTGAACACCACAGTTCAAAAACATCGATTTTTTGGTGCTCAGCTTTGTTCACAGCCCAACTCTCACATCCATACATGACCACTTTAAAAACCATAGCCTTGACTAGTCGGATATTTGTTGGCAAAGTAATGTCTCTGCTTTTGAATATGTTATCTAGGTGGTGCACAATTTTCCTTCCAAGGAGTAAGCGTCTTTTAATTTCATGGCTGCAAATCACCAACTGTATTGATTTTGCAGCCCTCCAAAAAATAAAGTCTGACACTGTTTCCACTGTTTCCCCATGTATTTTCCATCTCATTAGAACTGATTATGGATGAAACTGGAACCTATTATACAGAGTGAAGTAAGCCAGAAAGAAAAACACCAATAGAGTATACTAACACATATATATGGAATTTAGAAAGATGGTAACAATAACCCTGTGTACGAGACAGCAAAAGAGACACAGCTGTATAGAACAGTCTTTTGGACTCTGTGGGAGAGGGAGTGGGTGGGATGATTTGGGAGAATGGCATTGAAACCTGTATAATATCATGTATGAAAAGAGTCGCCAGTCCAGGTTCGATGCATGGTACTGGATGCTTGGGGCTGGTGCACTGGGATGACCCAGAGGGAGGGTAGGGGAGGAAGGAGGGAGGAGGGTTCAGGATGGGGAACTCAGGTATACCTGTGGTGGATTCATTTTGATATTTGGCAAAACTAATACAATATTGTAAAGTTTAAAAAAAATAAATAAAGCTCAACATTCAGAAAACTGAGAAAAAAAATGTACTTTTTAATGGCTGAGTAATACTCCATTGTGTATATGTACCACAGCTTGCTTATCCATTCATCTGCTGATGGGCATCTAGGTTGCTTCCATGTCCTGGCTATTAGAAACAGTGTTGCTATGAACATTGGGGTACACGTGTCTCTTTCAATTCTGGTTTCCTGGGTGTGTATGCCTAGCAGTGGGATTGCTGGATCATAAGGCAGTTCTATTTCCAGCTTTTTAAGGAATCTCCACACTGTTCTCCACAGTGGCTGTACTAGTTTGCATTCCCACCAACAGTGTAAGGGGGTTCCCTTTTCTCTACACCCTCTCCAGCATTTATTGCTTGTAGACTTTTGGATCACAGCCATTCTGACTGGCATGAAATGGTACCTCATTATGGTTTTGATTTGCATTTTTCGGATAATGAGTGATGTTGAGCATCTTTTCATGTGTTTGTTAGCCATTTGTATGTCTTCTTTGGAGAAATGTCTATTTAGTTCTTTGGCCCATTTTTTGATTGGGCCGTTTGTTTTTCTGGAATTAGCTGTAGGAGTTGCTTGTATATTTTTGAGATTAGTTGTTTGTCAGTTGCTTCATTTGCTATTATTTTCTCCCATTCTGAAGGCTGTCTTTTCACCTTGCTTATAGTTTCCTTTGTTGTGCAGAATATTTTAAGTTTAATTAGGCCCCTCAAAATGGATTAAAGATCTAAACGTAAGACCAGAAACTATAAAACTCCTAGAGGAGAACATAGGCAAAACATTCTCCGACATACATCACAGCAGGATCCTCTATGACCCACCTCCCGGAATATTGGAAATAAAAGCAAAAATAAGCAAATGGGACCTTATTAAACTTAAAAGCTTCATTTGGTTTAGATCGCAGTGGTTTTGGTCCCCTTTCTGCAGGCCGCAGCATTTTGGATCCAGTTTGTGGTGGAATCTGATCTTTGTGGGTGGGACTGACCCTGTAAGTTTTCAAGCTTTAAAGTTTGGGATATTGTGTGCCTGTGGTCTGTCAGGTGGTGCTGGATCACTTCTCTATGAAATGCAATGAATTGTCCTGTAATGTGCATTGTGGTGTCTGTGGGTTTGGTACGGCTTCAGGTAGTACCTTTTATAATGTTCATTTTTGTGTTGCTGCTTTGCTGGAGAATAGGTGTGAGTTGTCTTGCACTGAAATTGCTGGTTTCAGCTTGGGGCTTCATTTCCATGTAGGCATGGAACCTTTTGACTTTGCTTCTTTTTTAAAGTTCATTGGTGTCAGGAGTTCAACAATGATCTAAAGCTCTGGATTAACTTCATGGCCTCTGCATTTTGGTGCTGAGTTACAGTCACATTAAGAATTCTGCATCCTCAGAACAGAGGAGAAAACCCAAGGTTGATGGTGAAGCAATTTTCCATAATCAAAAACAGTTAAAGGAATTGACAGAGTTATATGGATCAGAGCAAACTGAGGAGGGAGATAAAGGTTTCTAGGAGGAGTAAAGGGAGAGTAAAAAGGCAAGAGTGCGATCAACTGGGAATTAAATTAATAAGTGAAAATAAATTCTAAATACAGAATTCCTAAAGGATAAACATTTATTAATAAAAAGTTTCAAAATCAAAGATTAAGAACCTAGAATAGGATTTAAACTCCTATGATTACTGGAGAAAATTTAGAAGTCAAAATAATTATCAAACATTTATATTGTGGAATATAGAAATGAGATTAAAGGGAATGATAAGGAACAAAAGAGTGTTTAATTAAAAAACATGAAAACAGTAAAGAATAATCTACCAATTTCTCTAGAGAAATTGTTGTGAGTTTAGTGGTGCCAGATCAGTGTCAGACAATCTGTTTTTCCTGCTTCTACTTGTTGTCCAATACTATTGCTGTCCTTGAATTGCACAGTTTCTACATTAGCTTCAGAGTTTCAATCTGTAGCTTCTGTCACTTCTGGGCTAGTTCACCCTTCTTTGCTTATTTTTACTTCCTCATTTTGCAATTCTCTTCTGTGACATGTTTACACAAGACCAGTTTGCACCATAACACAAGGGGACAGCAGGCCCTTATTTGTATCAGTGGTACAATGATGAGGAGGAGCACACTCAAAAAAAAAAAACAAAAAAAACAAAAAACACCTGAAGAATATGTGGGTGAGGGTGCTTAAGGTGAATGGAGCACAGTGGGCTTGCCACTGTCATAGGTGACATGTACTTCCTCAGTCCACCCAGCTCAGGTTCCTGGGTAATCTGCGATGGCACTGCCCAAAGTGTTCCCTGTGTTTCATGCACATCCCAAGTCTAAGCCACTCAGGCTCCTAGGTGATCTTCAAGGGCACTGAACTCAATTGGCTATGTGCATTGTTTCCTTCCCTGTTCCAAACTGCTCAGGCATCTGGATGGCAGGAAAGGCACCTCCAGGGTAGGTCATGCATCTTATGTACCTGTCAACCACTCAGTTTGTCTGTAGCATAAGGGAGTCAGAGAAGGCAAGGTTCAGAAAAAGAATGAGACCAGCACTTTACAGGAAGAGATCACCTTTAATAAGGTGAGAAAGGGCAGCAGTCAGATTAGTGAGCTGCTGCACTAACCCAAGACAAGAGTAAATATATATATAGGCATATATTTGGAAAGCCACTGTCTTAAGTGGGCCTGTTCTTCTCCGAGGTTGTTTGGAATAGTTATCTCATAAATGGCTGGGGCAAGGAAATGTGGAGATCAGCCAAAGGCTGATAGGATGATATGGGAGAAGGAACAATACAAATCCCATTTAGAGAAAGCAAATGAACAGTATATACTTTAGTGCTTTTTCAGTTTTATTATTTTATGTCCATTATTGGGAAGAAAGCTAAGAGTTTAAACAGCAGGTTTTATTCATTGAAAATATATATAAATATATGTTTCATACTTGACAGTATAGATGCAGCCTACTCAGAAATCACGATCACTATCATAACATGACTGATATATTCAAAGATTACACCAAAGTCAGCAAAAGTTAGGCATTTTACAAGTAGTATTATAAAAGGTCATTCTTGCTCTACTCTCTTTATATTATGCCTTTATTTTCTCCCACCAAGACACCACCTATATTTCTTAGTGGATATTTTGATGTTGCTTTCCTGCTCCTCCAAAGACAGACTTAAATCCTTGTGGCGAATGCAGCATCTCAGCATGGTAATCAGTTCTTGGAAGACATATGTTGTGTTTCCCTTCGTAGCTTCATTATCTATGTTTTTATTGAATTTCTAGAGATACATTAGGCAAAATATTTTCAGTCATAATAAGCCACTTTTCACAATTTTTCCTAAGCATTGTTTGGGATTGGAAAGAAACTGTCTTCCTTCCTACCAAGTTAATCACAGATATTCAATTCTTCTATGTGTTTCATGTCTACACAAGTTTCCTTATGTATCTTGCACATCAGCTAAGACATAGTGCCTGCCAAATGATGTATTTTAAGTACTTACTGAATTAACAATGAAAAGATGCTAAATAAATTAGCAATCAAAAGCCATATAAGTTACTCAAAAACATCCGAGAGTCTCCACTCTTACCATAATTGACATTTTTTATTTACTGACAATTTAGTAAAGTGGTGTGTTTTCTTTATAATGCAATGCTTAGGTTTGTCATAACTTTTACATCCAAAAGCAAGTGACATTTAATTTGATAACTGCAGTCACCATTCCTAGTAATTTTGAAGCTCAAGAAAATTAAGCTTGTCACTGTTTCCACATGTTTACCCCTTCTATTTTGCAAGTAGTGATTGGACCAGATGCCCTTATCTTTGTTTTTATGAATGTAGAGTTTTCAGCACGGTTTTTCACTCTAATCATTCACCCTCATGAAAAGGCTCTTTATTTCCTCTTCACTTTCTCTTTGTTTTTGCGTTAACATCTATATATGTGAGTGTTTTGCTGTTTCTCCCAGCCACTTTGATGCCAGCTTTTGATTCACTCAACTGGTATTTAAATAGTATATTCTGCATATGATTCACGTAAGCAAGTGACAGTAAAGAGATTTGTCACTCTTCTTTCACTTTTGAAGTGGTCAATTTGTCCATGCCCGATCCAATTCTTGCGTCTTGACTCATTTAAGGGTGATTCCAACTTTTATTTCCTCAAGATTTCCCATGTACCCCAACCCTTTTAGTTTTGGTGTTCTCCATCTAGACACCTACATTTCTCATTGTGGGGCATCTATCATTGCTACATCAGACCTTTTCCTGGTTTCCTTCTTTCTTTCATTTTTTTTCCCCGCACCACACTCTGTTTCATTTATATCCTCCTTTCTCAGTTAAGTTCAGTTGGTCCTTCATCACCGACTCTTTGCAACCTCATGAATCGCAGCACACCAGGGCTACCTGTTCACTGAGTTCACTCACGCTCATGTCTATTGATTCGGTGATGCCATCCAGCCTTCCATCCTCTGTAGTCCCATTCTCGTCTTGACCCCATTCCCTCCGAGCATGTGGGTCTTTCTCAATGAGTCAACACTTTGCGTGAGTGAGCAAAGTATTGGAATTTCAGCTTTAGCATCAGTCCTTCCAATGAACACCCAGGACTGATCTCCTTTAGGATGGACAGGCTGGATTTCCTTGCAGTACAAGTGACTCTCAAAAATTTTATCCATCACCGCAGTTCAAAAGCATCAATTCTTCAGCACTCAGCTTTCTTCACAGTCCAACTCTCACATTCATACATGATCACTAGAAAAACCGGATCCTTGACTAGACAAACTTTGTTGGCAATGTAATGCCACTGATTTTTAATATGCTATCTAGGTTGGGCATAACTTTCCTTCCAAGGGGTAAGCGTGTTTAAATTTCAAGGCTGCAATCACCGTCTGCAGTGGTTTTGGAGCCGCAAAAAAGTAAAGTCTGACAATCTTTCCACTGTTTCCCCATCTATTTCCCATGAAGTGATGGGACCAGATGCCATGGTCTTCGTTTTCAGAATGTTGAGCTTTAAGCCAAATTTTCCAGTCTTCTCTTTGACTTTCATCAAGAGACGTTTTAGTTCCTCTTCACTTTCTGCAATAAGGTTGGTGTCATCTTCAAATCTGAGGTTATTGATATTTCTCCCGGTAATCTGAATTCCAGCTTGTGCTTCTTTCAGCCCAGCGTTTCTCGTGATGTACTCTGCCTACAAGTTAAATAAGCAGGTGATAATACAAAGCCTGATGTCCTCCTTTTCATATACAAAACCAGTCTGTTGTTCCATGCCTAGGTCTAACTGTTGCTTCCTGACCTGTATATAGGTTCCTCCAAGGCAGGTCAGGTGGTCTGGTATACCTGTCTCTTTCAGAATCTTCCCCGGTTTATTGTGATTCACACAGTCAAAGGATTTGGCATAGTCAATAAAGCAGAAATAGGTGTTTATCTGGAACTCGCTTGCTTTTTTGATGATCCATCGGATATTGGCAATGCGATCTCTGGTTCCTCTGCCTTTCCTAAAACCAGCTTGAACATCTGGAAGTTCACAGTTCACGTATTGCTGAAGCCTGGCTTGGAGAATTTTGAGCATTGCTTTACTAGCGTGTGAAATAAGTGCAACTGTGAAGAAGTTCGAGGATTCTTTGTCATTGCCTTTCTTTGGAATTGGAGTGAAAACTGACCTTTTCCAGTCCTGTGGCCACTGCTGAGTTTTCCACATTTGCTGGCATATTGAGTGCAGCACTTTCACAGCATTATCTTTCAACATTTGAGATAGTTCAACTGGAATTCTATCACCTCCACTAGCTTTGTTCATAGTGAGGCTTTCTAAGGCCCTCTCGATTTCACATTCCAGGATGTTTGGCTCTAGGTGAGTGATAACACCATTGTGATTATCTGGGTCTTGAAAGTCATTTTTGTACAATTTCCCTGTGTATTCTTGCCACCTCTCCATAATATCTTCTGCTTCTGTTTGATCCTTACCATTTCTTCCCTTTATTGAACCCATCTTTGCATGAAATATTCCCTTTGTATCTAATTTTCTTGAAGAGAACTCTAGTCTTTCCCATTATGTTGTTTTCTTCTATTTCTTTGAATTGATCTCTGAGGAAGTCTTTCTTATCTCTGTTTGCTATTCTTTTGGATCTCTGCTTTCAGATACATATATCTTTTCTTTGCTTTGCTTTTTGCTTCTCTTTTTTTCACAGCTATTTTTAAGGCCTCCTCAGGCAGCCATTTTGCATTTTTGCATTTCGTGTCTACACGGATGGTCTTAGTCCCTGTCTCCTGTACAGTGTCATAAATACCCATCCATTGGTCATCAGGAACTTTGTCTATTAGATCTAGTCCCTTAAATCTATATTTCACTGTATAATGATAAGGGATTTGACTTAGGTCATACCTGAATGGTCTAGTGGTTTTCCCTACTTTCTTTAATTCAAGTCTGAATTTGGCAAAAAAGGAGTTCATGATCTGAGCTACAGTCAGCTCCCGGTCTTGTTTTTGCTGACTTTATAGAGTTTCTCCATCTTTGGCTGCAAAGGTAGAATTAATCTGATTTTGGTGATTTTGGTGTTGACCATCTTCTCTTGTGTTGTTGGAAGAGGGTGTTTGCTATGACCAGTGTGTTCTCTTGGAAAAACTCTATTAGCCTTTGCCCTGCTTCATTCAGTATTCCAAGGCCAAATTTGCCTGTTACTCCAAGCATTTCTTGACTTCCTACCTTTACATTCCAGTCCCCTTTAATGAAAAGGACATCTTTTTTGGATATGAGTTCTAAAAGGTCTTGCAGGTCTTCACAGTACCATTCAACTTCAGCTTCTTCAGCATTTCTCATTGGGGCAAAGGCTTGGATTACCGTGATATTGAATGGTTTGCCTTGGAAACGAACAGGGATCATTCTTTCATCTTTGAGATTGCATCTAAGTACTGCATGTAAGACTCTTTTGTTGACCATGCTGGCTCCTCCATTTCTTCTAAGGTATTCCCGTTCACAGTAGTAGATATAATGGTCATCTGAGTTAAATTCACCCATTCCAGTCCCTTTTAGTTCGCTGATACCTAGAATGTTGACGTTCACTTTTATCATCTCCGGTTTGATCACTTCCAGTTTGCCTTGATTCATGGAACTGACATTCCAATTTCCTATGTAATATTGCTCTTTACAGCATCAGACCTTGCCTCTATTACCAGTCACACCCATATCTGGATATTAGTTTTGCTTTGTCTTCATCCCTTCTTTCTTTCTGCAGTTATGTCTCCACTGATCTCCAGTAGCATATTGGATACCTACCAACCGACCCGGGGATTTCCTCTTTCAGTATCCTATCATGTGTTTCATACTGTTCATGGTGTTCTCAAGACAAGAATACTGATGTAGTTTGCCATTCCCTTCTCCATAGACCACATTCTGTCAGAACTCTCCACCATTACTCGCCCATCCTGGGTGGCACCACAGGGCATGGCTTACTTTCATTGAGTTAGACAAGGCTGCAGTCCATGTGACAAGATTGGCTAGGTTTTTGAGATTATGGTTTCAGTGTGTCTGAAATCTGATGCCCTCATAAGTGAAATCTGATCCTAAAAATTGTGTTCCTAAAGTTACAACATTGATAACCATTTTTGGAAAGCAAAAGTTAAGAACCAAGAATAAAAATTAGACTCATTTAAATAGTACAAGAAAAGAAAACGGAGGTCGAATTCATTCTTATATATATAACAAGTGTTTAAAACACAGACGTGTTGTTTTTATTTGAAAGGTAATAATAGTTAACAGAAATAAAATTTTAGGGTATTAAAAAGGCCTAGCATTGTTAAAAGTTAAAGAAATCATATAGAAATAGATCTCAGAATTAAAAAAAAAAATTTGCTTTTTGGTGTCAGTACAGTGTCAGATGGTCCCTAGTTGAAGCTTGTACTTGTTGTAAAATTCTACTATTGTACCTCAGTTGAACATTAATTGAATTAATTGGAATTAATTGAAGATTTATGCTGTTGAACCTATCACTTCTGGGTTGGTTTATGCTCCTTTGTTTATATTTCCTTCTTTTATTTGAAAGCCTCTCCATATCTGGCTTTCAACATGAAACGAGGGTGTGGTAGCCTCTTATTTGACCTCACTTGCTCGGTGTTTTGGTGGTGAGGTGGGACACTGAAAACAAATACCTCTGGGATATGCGGGTGCTTGAGGTGGATTGACCACATTGGGCTTGCCACTGACAAATGTGACATGTTCTTCCTGGGTCCACATTGCTCAGCCTCCCTGTTGATACGTGAGGGCATGGTCCCAAGTGGGTCGTGTGTTTCATGCACTTCCCAGCCAGTCAGGCACTTAGGTGCTCAGCAAGGGCAATGACCATGATTGGCTTGGTGCTTTTTGCTCTTCACAAGTCAAAAATCTCAGGTGGCTGGTTGGAGGACAAGACACAGTCCTAGGTGGCCCATTCCTTATGCAGCTCTCTGGTCTCAACCACACAGTTTGCTACCTGTGCCAGAGCCCACAGCCTCAGGTGTTCCATGTGTCTCTTCAGGGTAGCTGACCCCAGGCTGTCATGATCCCGGCCTATGTGAACTGTCCATGAACTCAGGAATTCATCATTAGCAAATTTCAACCAGCTTAGAGCTTGGTAGGGGATGTCTGTAGGACCAAGTTACTAGTAACCTATTTGCTTCTGCCTCTGGCAGTCATATACATTCCTCTCTACCTCCATGGAAGAAAGGGTCTTCAATGGAAGCTGGCTTGGTCTTCTTTGGTATTTTCTAGTTTTCTGGTCTGTGAGTGTTCCATGGTTCACTATGTGGACTTAGAGCCTTCTTGTAGGAAAAGTCCTTTCTAAAATGGCTGTCTCTAGTTTTCCCATGGTTTATGTTCTTTGTCACATTAGATCCATCAGATTGTCCTCAGGGCACTAAATCCTGGTTCTAACAATACTGTGTTTGATACACCACAGGTCTCCTCCCAGACCTCATGTATGACTGTGGACAGAAGAATCTGAGTGACTTTTTGGCTAGTAATTGCATTTATTGGCATAATCTGTGTTTTTGTTCTTTTTCCCCTGGTTCTGTTTTTTTCTTTTTTTTCTTTTTCCTCCCACTGACACTTTTGAGAGAGGGTTTCCTATCTTGTTTTAATTTTCCTCCTTTACGACTCCCTCTCCAAGGGGAGTCTCGTTCCCTAAAACCTTTTCTTCATGTCCATCGCTTATTTTGTCCTACCTCCTTTTTAAGACATGGGTTTTCATTTCTTGGTTTCTAGGGACCATCAACATCGTTCAAGTTGATTTCTGGAAGGTGGTCCATGTGCAGTCGATCCTTTGATGGATTTGTGGGGGAGAAAGTGGACTGTGCCTCCTATTCCTCTAACATTATGAGACCTCCACCATGACCCTGGAAGATCCATTTTATTAACTGAAATCTTGTTGTTATTCAGTCACAAAGCCATGTCTTACTCTCTGTGACCCCTTGGACTGCACACAAGGGCTTTCTGCCCTCTGCATCACCCAGGGTCTGCCTGAAATCATATCCATTGAATGGGTGAAGGTATACAACCTTCTCCTTCGTTCTCACCCATGTCTTCTCCTGATTTCATTGTTTCCTAAGAATCAGTGGGTTTTTTTTTTTTTTTTTTCCACTGAGTCATTTCTTTGCTCAGGTGGCCAAAGCTTTGAAGACTCATCTTCAGCATCAGTGATTCTAATTCTTCTTCAGAGTTGATTTCCTTTATGTTTGACTGGATTTATGTCCTTGCAATTCAATGGATACACACAAGTCATTCCTAGCAGAGCAGTTTGGTGTTCTCACATCTGTACATGTCTACTGGAAAGACCATAGATGTGACTCAAAGTGCCTCCATTAATCAAGTCATGTCTTCACTTTTTAACATGCTTTCTAAATTTGTGACAGCTTTTCTTCCAGGAAGAAATTGTCTTCTAATTTTATAGCTTCCATCACCATCTGCAGTGAATTTAGAGCCAAAAGAGCTAATCTGTCACTGCTTCTGTCTTTTCCACTTCCATTTCCCATGAAAGTGTGGGACCGGATGTCATGATCTTACTTTGTGTAATACTGAGAAGGAAATGGCAACCCACTCCAGTGTTCTTGCCTGGATAATCCCAGGGATTGGTGAGCCTGGTGGGTTGCCATCTCTGGGGTCACACAGAGTCAGACACAAGTGAAGCAACTTAGCAGCAGCAGCAGAGAATTCAAATGTACTGTTTACCCTATGTTTTCCTATGAACACTGAGAATTACTGTATTCTCGTACCTTTGTTTTCCCTCAATGTTTTGAATAAGAAATTGTTTTCTGAGAATATTCTATGATAGTTACCTATTATATATTATACTGCTGGTTTTAAGTTGCCTGTTAGAGCATTTGTGCCATACTTCTGTGACAACTGGGTAAAATATTGCAAAATACACAGCCTATAATATATTTTTCCATTAACATAATATATTGAGACTATTTTTGTTATCTAGTTAGATTTTCTCTAATGTGGCTACCTCAAAAATACAAAGCAGGACAAGGAACAAGATAAATGATGTGGATGGGGGCAGGAAGCTGAACCCCGGTGGCATGAAGCAAGATAAATTTTGATCATCAGTGATTTCTATTGAAATATTTGTTACCAGAAGTTGAAAGTGATGAAAGAAAACTTTACATACTGAATTATGGAGAAGTAATTTTGATGTACACCTCATATAATTTCAGTGTTCAGCTAGTCAGAAGAGCCTGTCTATGATCTATGCACAATGCCCTTGGCATCTCTTTTAGCCATTAAGTGGGTAGCTGTTATCCTAAATCCAGCTAGTTGACCATTGTGCATGTGGTTCCAACATGTTCCTATGTTATTACAGACTTGAATGTTTAAAATTGTATCCAATGTGGGGAGAACAACAGCTTTCTTCAAACAATATCTCTAAGCAAATGAGAGTAACAATTGTATGGCCTCAAGGTTTCCTCATATGTAAGAACGCCATCTCTTATTACAGAAACAATAATGGAAGACGAACTAGATTAAAGGAGAGCCTTTCAGCAACAGTATCTAAAGCATTCAGCCAGTAATTTATTAAGCAATGTTGGGCTTCCCAAACAGTTCATTTAAGATCTTGGGAGCAAGCAAAGTGTTTGGCCACCTGAATAATGTTGCCTAAAATTTTATTTTGACATATCCACATACATACCCATGTGTGTATGAGTTTGGGTATAAAAAAATCACATTGACTTTTAATTCCCATTATGTATAACAACATGGAAAAATTAAAACCCAAATGCAGAATGACTCAAGACTCTACTCAGTTATTGAATATATGTAAGTGGAAATACTTCAAAATATGTTTTATTGGCTACATCTAACATATAAGGACTCTTTTATACCACTCCCCTCTCTCCTTTTAATAAATACCTACCAATTTTCAAAAGTTTGCCCAGGTTTAATGAAAAAATACTCATATAGAAAATATATATATATATATATATATATATATATATTTATTTATTTATTTATTTATTTATTTATATATGAGAAGGTGACGGCACCCCACTCCATTACTCTTGCCTGGCCAATCCCATGGATAGAGGAGCCTGGTAGGCTGCAGTCCATGGTGTCACAAATAGATCAGTACAACTGAGTGACTTCCCTTTCACTTTTCACTTTCATGCATTGGAGAAGGACATAGCAACCCACTCGAATGTTCTTGCCTGGAGAATCCTGGGACAAAGGAGCCTGGTGGGCTGCCGTCTGTGGGGTCACACAGAGTTGGACACGTCTGAAATGACAGCAGATATACCTATTTATATGCATATTTATGTATATAGATATACAAATATCTATATAAAATAGATATGTTTCCATTGCAGAAAATGTTGATACCAACCTTAGATCTCAGAATTATTTCCAACTCCATGCTCCAGGTCAACAGGAAATAGCCAAAGTTGTTGCTGACTTAAACAGTTCAAGAGCTGGGAAGCCTGTAGACCTCCTCATTTTCCAAGAGTAATTTTAATCAGAGAAGCTAGAAAAGCCAGAAATTAAGGAAAATAATCAAGCAACAGAAGATAGTAATGATACTTTCACTTTTAACTTTCATGCATTGGAGAAGGAAATGGCAACCCATTCCAGTGTTCTTCCCTGGAGAATCCCAGAGACAGGGGAGCCTGGTGGGCTGCCGTCTATGGGGTCACACAGAGTCGGACACGACTGAGGTGATGTAGCAGACGTAGCAGAAAGGTCTTTAGTTCCTCCTCAAAGGCCATAGATAACATTCTGAGCAATACACTGTGAACAGTTTTAGAGATGTTAAAGCTCCAACCAGGCTGAAATGTACGTACATAGACCACAGAGTAGTTGGAAGCAGACGGTCGATGATGTTGACTCCCAATATTCTCAGTAACAGGCCATTAGTACAATGCCCCAAAACTGATCACAGGTGTGTGATCAGTCATTAAATTCCTTCCCCTGAAAGTATTTGTGAATTTGGGTCTTTGAAGCACCAAAGACTGCTAGGAAACCTTGCTCAGTCCTACAATAAACACATGCTTTCACTGTAACTCAGTCAGTTGATTGATTTTACTTCACAGTAGCGAGTAGATCCAAGTTTGCATGGGTAACAGTAATGAATATTAAGAATGTGTGTCTAGAAGGATGATAAATCGCTTTTAGTTCAGATTTCAAGTAGATTTATTGATATGATTTTTCTGTGTAAAAATTCTTTAGGAATGAGGTTTTGCAGCCTTCATGGCTTTGGTTAGTATTTCTGTAAGCAGTGTGTAATTTAAGTTGATGCTGAAGTAAGCACTGGTTGAACATTATCCTTCAATTGCTCGAAGACCAGTGACTTTGTGATGTCACAGTTACCCTTCAATTGCTAGGTGACTTTGAGGACCTCTGTGATGGTCTAGAGAGGTCTGTAGGCCAGCCAAGCAGCATTTGAAGTTGCAGTGTGTAAAATCAGACAAATGAGAAAAATATCTGAAGAAAGACTTTCTTTGAGATGGCACATATTTCTTCAGAAATTCAAGATGGGACTCCTAAGGATGAATCAACGGGTTCAGAAACCTCCGTTAGATCTTCTTTGTATGATTATACACTTACTAGGGACTCAGTTTTGAGATCTATGACTGAAGAATATGCTTTTCAGGCTTTGTCTGAGGATCTTGTGATAAAAAGGCTATGCTACACAAATTCTGTCTCTGAAACAGATGAGCTGAATGATTTTCTTTCACATTTCCACAAAACTTTGGAGTATAGTTGCAAATTATCAGCTGGAATCTATTAGGTAGGATGAGAGTGGTGTATGTATAGTGATCAGTGAAGAACTTTTTAAAAAGGTCTTGAAAAGAAAGGAGCCTTTCAGAATATTTGAAACCAACAGTATGAAAAGTTTAGTTTGACAGGTTAACCTTTATGGGTTTAATAAAAAGCAACAAACTTTTCAAAGATCTGCTTCACAAGCTGACTTTCTGGAAGAAAACATCTCTCTTTTGAGCAAGGTATTCCAAAAATTTCACTTATTAGCAATACATAAGATTAAATCATGTGACCTAGAAAGCATGTTCACATATGTAGCTAAAACGAAT
The DNA here is from genome assembly GCF_002263795.3 of Bos taurus. Classification (NCBI taxonomy): domain Eukaryota; kingdom Metazoa; phylum Chordata; class Mammalia; order Artiodactyla; family Bovidae; genus Bos; species Bos taurus. The sequence continues at coordinate 30,494,343 of NC_082638.1, forward strand.
TTGAAATTGAGATAGGGAGGAGGAGCCAAGATGGCAGAGGAGTAGGACAGGGAGAACACTTTCTCCCCCACAAATTCATCAAAAGAGCATTTAAACGTCGAGTAAATTCCACAAAACAACTTCTGAATGCCGGCAGAGGACATCAGGCACCCAGAAAAGCAACCCAACTCTTCGAAAGGAGGTAGGAAAAAATACAAAAGACAAAAAAAGAGACAAAAGAGGGAGGGATGGAGTTCCGTCCCGGGAAGGGAGTCTTAAAAAGAGAGAAGTTTCCAAACACCAGGAAACCTTCTCACTGCCGAATCTGTGCCGAGCTTTGGAAGCACAGAGGGCAACATAACAGGAAGAAAAAACAAATAAACAATTAAAACTCGAAGATTGCGAGTCCTACGGTAACTCCCCCAGCGGAGAAGCAGCGCAGACGCCTGCACGCGCCATTAGCAAGTGGGGGCTGGGCAGGGAGGCGCAGCGCGGGCTGCATCGCTTAGAGTAAGAATCTGGCCTGAATACCCTGAGCACTATCTGAGCGAAATAATCTGGGCTAGCAAACCAGACTGTGGGATATCTACCACGCGAAAAGCCAGCCCCAACCTAAGACACCGCCAGGCCCGCGCAGGGAACAAAGAACTGAACAGAGATAGCTGGCTGCAGACTTCCCCCTCCAGTGACAGGCAGCCAGAGCCGGAAGGGGGCAATCGCAGCCCCAGAGAGACATTATCTATAAAACTGTAAGCAGGCTTCTTTGCTAACTAAAACTTCTTGGGGGTCTGGACGGTTAACATCTGCCTGAGAAGGTGCGCTGGTTTTACGCCCAGATAACCGAGTGGCGGGAGGCGATAAGTCGCAGCATTGGCGCTCGCCAAACACCTCATCACTTGAGCTGCTTGAACCTGGGAAGAGCACAAAACTCAGGCCCAACTGAGTCTGCGCCTCTGAGGACTACCCGAGTGCCTGAACCTGAGCGGCTTGGACCAGGGAGGTACATGCAACCCAGGGCCAGCCTCGGATTGTTCCCGGAGGAACAACCTAGAGCCCGAGCAGTGTGGGCAGGGAGGCTACACGCGCCGTGAGCGGGGGCAGACCCAGTGTGGCTGAGGCACTGCGAGCGCACGCCAGTGTTATTTGTTTGCAGCATCCCTCCCTCCCTCCCCACAGCGCGACTGAACAAAGAGAAGAAATACAGCTCCACCCATCAGAACACCGACACAAGCTTCCCTAACCAGGAAACCTTGACAAGCCACCTGTACAAACCCACACACAGCGAGGAAAAGCCACAATAAAGAGAACTCCACAAACTGCCAGAATACAGAAAGGACACCCCAAACTCAGCAATTTAAACAAGATGAAGAGACAGAGGAATAGCCAGCAGATAAAGGAACAGGATAAATGCCCACCAAACCAAACAAAAGAGGAAGAGATAGGGAATCTACCTGATAAAGAATTCCGAATAATGATAGTGAAATTGATCCAAAATCTTGAAATTAAAGTGGAATCACAGATAAATAGCTTGGAGACAAGGATTGAGAAGATGCAACAAAGGTTTAACAAGGACCTAGAAGAAATAAAAAAGAGTCAATATATAATGAATAATGCAATAAATGAAATTAAAAACACTCTGGAGGCAACAAATAGTAGAATAACAGAGGCAGAAGATAGGATTAGTGAATTAGAAGATAGAATGGTAGAAATAAATGAATCAGAGAGAATAAAAGAAAAACGAGTTAAAAGAAATGAGGACAATCTCAGAGACCTCCAAGACAATATTAAACACTACAACATTCAAATCATAGGGGTTCCAGAAGAAGAAGACAAAAAGAAAGACCATGAGAAAATACTTGAGGAGATAATAGTTGAAAACTTCCCTAAACTGGGGAAGGAAATAATCACCCAAGTCCAAGAAACCCAGAGAGTTGCAAACAGGATAAACCCAAGGCAAAACACCCCAAGACACATATTAATCAAATTAACAAAGATCAAACACAAAGAACAAATATTAAAAGCAGCAAGGGAAAAACAACAAATAACACACAAGGGAAATCCCATAAGGATAACAGCTGATCTTTCAATAGAAACTCTTCAAGCCAGGAGGGAATGGCAAGACATACTTAAAATGATGAAAGAAAATAACCTACAGCCCAGATTATTGTACCCAGCAAGGATTTCATTCAAGTATGAAGGAGAAATCAAAAGCTTCTCAGACAAGCAAAAGCTGAGAGAATTCTGCACCACCAAACCATCTCTACAACAAATACTAAAGGATATTCTCTAGACAGGAAACACAAAAATGGTGTATAAATTCGAACCCCAAACAATAAAGTAAATGGCAACAGGACCATACTTATCAGTAATTACCTTAAACGTAAATGGGTTGAATGCCCCAACCAAAAGACAAAGACTGGCTGAATGGATACAAAAACAAGACCCCTACATATGTTGTCTACAGGAGACCCACCTCAAAACAGGGGACACATACAGACTGAAAGTGAAGGGCTGGAAAAAGATTTTCCATGCAAATAGGGACCAAAAGAAAGCAGGAGTAGCAATACTCATATCAGATAAAATAGACTTTAAAACAAAGGCTGTGAAAAGAGACAAAGAAGGTCACTACATAATGATCAAAGGATCAATCCAAGAAGGAGATACAACAATTATAAATATATATGCACCCAACACGGGAGCACCGCAGTATGTAAGACAAATGCTAACAAGTATGAAAGGAGAAATTAACAATAACACAATAATAGTGGGAGACTTTAATACCCCACTCACACCTATGGATAGATCAACTAAACAGAAAATTAACAAGGAAACACAAACTTTAAACGATACAATAGACCAGTTAGACCTAATTGATACCTATAGGACATTTCATCCCAAAACAATGAATTTCACCTTTTTCTCAAGCGCACATGGAACCTTCTCCAGGATAGATCACATCCTGGGCCATAAAGCTAGCCTTGGTTAATTCAAAAAAATAGAAATCATTCCAAGCATCTTTTCTGACCACACTGCAGTAAGATTAGATCTCAATTACAGGAGAAAAACTATTAAAAATTCCAACATATGGAGGCTGAACAACACGCTGCTGAATAACCAACAAATCACAGAAGAAATCAAAAAAGAAATCAAAATTTGCATAGAAACGAATGAAAATGAAAACACAACAACCCAAAACCTGTGGGACACGGTAAAAGCAGTCCTAAGGGGAAAGTTCATAGCAATACAGGCACACCTCAAGAAACAAGAAAAAAGTCAAATAAATAACCTAACTCTACACCTAAAGCAACTAGAAAAGGAAGAAATGAAGAAACTCAGGGTTAGTAGAAGGAAAGAAATCTTAAAAATTAGAGCAGAAATAAATGCAAAAGAAACAAAAGAGACCATAGCAAAAATCAACAAAGCCAAAAGCTGGTTCTATGAAAGGATAAATAAAATTGACAAACCATTAGCCAGACTCATCAAGAAACAAAGGGAGAAAAATCAAATCAATAAAATTAGAAATGAAAATGGAGAGATCACAACAGACAACACAGAAATACAAAGGATCATAAGAGACTATTATCAACAATTATATGCCAATAAAATGGACAACGAGGAAGAAATGGACAAATTCTTAGAAAAGTACAACTTTCCAAAACTCGACTAGGAAGAAATAGAAAACCTTAACAGACCCATCACAAGCATGGAAATTGAAACCGTAATCAAAAATCTTCCAGCAAACAAAAGCCCAGGTCCAGACGGCTTCACAGCTGAATTCTACCAAAAATTTAGAGAAGAGCTAACACCTATCCTGCTCAAACTCTTCCAGAAAATTGCAGAGGAAGGTAAACTTCCAAACTCATTCTATGAGGCTACCATCACCCTAATACCAAAACCTGACAAAGATGCCACAAAAAAAGAAAACTACAGGCCAATATCACTGATGAACATAGATGCAAAAATCCTTAACAAAATTCTAGCAATCAGAATCCAACAACACATTTAAAAGTTCATACACCATGACCAAGTGGGCTTTATCCCAGGGATGCAAGGAATCTTCAATATCCGCAAATCAATCAATGTAATACACCACATTAACAAATTGAAAAACAAAAACCATATGATTATCTCAATAGATGCAGAGAAAGCCTTTGACAAAATTCAATACCCATTTATGATAAAAACTCTCCAGAAAGCAGGAATAGAAGGAACATACCTCAACATAATAAAAGCTATATATGACAAACCCACAGCGAACATTATCCTCAATGGTGAAAAATTGAAAGCATTTCCTCTAAAGTCAGGAAAAAGACAAGGGTGCCCTCTTTCACCATTACTATTCAACATAGTTTTGGAAGTTTTGGCCACAGCAATCAGAGCAGAAAAAGAAATAAAAGGAATCCACATTGGAAAAGAAGAAGTAAAACTCTCACTATTTGCAGATGACATGATCCTCTACATAGAAAACCCTAAAGACTCCACCAGAAAATTACTAGAACTAATCAATGATTATAGTAAAGTTGCAGGATATAAAATCAACACACAGAAATCCTTTGCATTCCTATACACTAATAATGAGAAAACAGAAAGAGAAATTAAGGAAACAATTCCATTCACCATTGCAACGAAAAGAATAAAATACTTAGGAATATATCTACCTAAAGAAACTAAAGACCTATATATAGAAAACTATAAAACACTGGTGAAAGAAATCAAAGAGGACACTAATAGATGGAGATATATACCATGTTCATGGATTGGAAGAATCAATATAGTGAAAATGAGTATACTACCCAAAGCAACTTATAGATTCAATGCAATCCCTATCAAGCTACCAACATTATTCTTCACAGAGCTAGAACAAATAATTTCACAATTTGTATGGAAATACAAAAAACCTCGAATAGCCAAAGCGATCTTGAAAAAGAAAAATGGAACTGGAGGAATCAACCTACCTGACTTCAGGCTCTACTACAAAGCCACAGTTATCAAGACAGTATGGTACTGGCACAAAGACAGAAATATAGATCAATGGAACAAAATAGAAAGCCCAGAGATAAATCCATGCACATATGGACAGCTTATCTTTGACAAAGGAGGCAAGAATATACAGTGGATTAAAGACAATCTCTTTAACAAGTGGTGCTGAGAAATCTGATCAACCACTTGTAAAAGAATGAAACTAGAACACTTTCTAACACCATATACAAAAATAAACTCAAAATGGATTAAAGATCTCAACGTAAGACCAGAAACTATAAAACTCCTAGAGGAGAACATAGGCAAACACTCTCTGACATACATCACAGCAGGATCCTCTATGACCCACCTCCCAGAATATTGGAAATAAAAGCAAAAATAAACAAATGGGACCTAATTAAACTTAAAAGCTTCTGCACATCAAAGGAAACTATTAGCAAGGTGAAAAGACAGCCTTCAGAATGGGAGAAAATAATAGCAAATGTAGTAACCGACAAACAACTAATCTCAAAAATATACAAGCAACTCCTACAGCTCAACTCCAGAAAAATAAATGACCCAATCAAAAAATGGGCCAAAGATCTAAATAGACATTTCCAAAGAAGACATACAGATGGCTAAGAAACACATGAAAAGATGCTCAACATCACTCCTTATCAGAGAATTGCAAATCAAAACCACTATGAGGTACCATTTCACGCCAGTCAGAATGGCTGCGATCCAAAAGTCTACAAATAATAAATGCTGGAGAGGGTGTGGAGAAAAGGGAATCCTCTTACACTGTTGGTGGGAATGCAAACTAGTACAGCCACTATGGAGAACAGTGTGGAGATTCCTTAAAAAACTGGAAATAGAACTGCCTTATGATCCAGCAATCCCATTGCTTGGCATACACACTGAGGAAACCAGAAGGGAAAGAGACACGTGTACCCCAATGTTCGTCTCAGCACTGTTTCTAATAGCCAGGACATGGAAGCAACCTAGATGTCCATCAGCAGAGGAATGGATAAGAAAGCTGAGGGAGGAGGGAGGAGGGTTCGGGATGGGGAGCACATGTATACCTGTGGCGGATTCATTTTGATATTTGGCAAAACTAATACAATTATGTAAAGTTTAAAAATAAAATAAAATTAGGGAAAAAAAATAAAAAAAATAAAAAAAATAAAATGTGTAAATTAGTTAGATAAAACTTACTAATAACAACGCAAAAAAAAAAAAAAAGAAAAGAAAGCTGTGGTACATATACACAATGGAGTATTACTCAGCCATTAAAAAGAATACATCTGAGTCAGTTCTAATGAGGTGGATGAAACTGGAGCCTATTATACAGAGTGAAGTAAGCCAGAAGGAAAAACATAAATACAGTATACTAACGCATATATATGGAATTTAGAAAGATGGTAATGATAACCCTGTATACGAGACAGCAAAAGAGACACTGATGTATGAAGCAGTCTTATGGACTCTGTGGGAGAGGGAGAGGGTGGGAAGTTTTGGGAGAATGGCATTGAAACACGTGAAATGTAAAAAAAAAAAGAAAGAAAGAAATTGAGATAGTAAATTTTTAAAAAAAAGTTTTGTTTTGAAGTTGGGAACAGCTGGAGGTTAAAATATTGGATGTTTAAAAAACTTTCCTAGCAATATTAAACCAGATACAAGTCCTGAAGCCACTTAAAGTGGTATTTACTGTATATATACAACATATTTTTAGTTGAGCATAATTGCTTTTAACATATTACCTGTTAAAACTACTAATGGAGGTGTTTTATTTGATGCTATTTAATTGGTGTCATTAAAGGAATAATTTTTTATAGCTTAGCTTTGATTGTCAGTTTTACCTTGGTTTATAAAGAAACTAAATAAGTTTTTCTTTGATTTTAGTTACAAACCTACTATAAATCAAATTCCAAACAGGCCATCCCCAACTTTTAGTAAGAATGCAAAGAAGACTTGGAATTAACAATGTGTCTCTAATATCTTAATTAGTTCAAGATAACAAGACGTATGTTAACGCAAGGGTCAACAAAGATGATCATAACTCTGACTTTCTTCGAGAAACGCGTGGAGAGAGTGCATTTTCAGCCTCCAGAACTTTAAATGTGCCATACATACCAAAGCCTCATAGCAGCCAGATATTTGCTAATACAAGCGCTGTAAGTCCATGTGACTTACCTTCCCCATCACCAATATCACTTAGACAAACAGACCAGATTGTAGTAGATCAACCTGCTGTTTTTAAAACACTGAGCATTTTTAATTGGCACTCACATAGCAGCTACACTCAGGTAAATGGCCACGTTGAGGACTTCGCTACTACAACTACATCTACTTCTCAAAACCACATTGTGTCTCCATTACAAAGCAGTTATTCCAGACTGATGGTGGAATCTTCTAAATTTCCAGTCACATATAGCAATATGTCACCACATGACAGCCCTTTTCCTATCCTGCAAGAGACAGGCAACTCATGGTCCTCAATGTCAATGATCGCTTATACATCTGCCTCCTCTCTTTCAAGTCAACTGATCAACAATCATCATCAGATGAAAGCTATGCTAATTAAAACTGACCTATCAAATAAGTGTCAGATTATGGAGCCTAAAGAAGATTGAACTTTATATTGGGAGATGTCAACAAATACCTAAAATTCTTGCATTTCAACAATAAATTTACATATTCATCTTCATAGTTTCATTTTCTATTTTCAAACAATGAAGCGTAAAATTATGCTTTAGTTCAAATGGCTGGCTATTTTACTGCACGGTTTTATAAACTCTACAGTTCAAGACAAAATTTGTTATGCATCCTAGGTAAATGACACCTGATCTAATGTTTGTAAGCAAAAAAAAAAAAAAAAAGAGAGAGACCCAAGGGAAAATAGATAATGGATGTAAAGTGATTTCTGAAATCATCCCTGCTGAAATGAATGGGTGGCTCAATTAGGATGGCATGGGTGAAGGAAGAGATGCAAATAAAATCAGAAAAATGGAAATACACAGGATGTACCTTAGTGTGTTCACAGTTACCTTATATTCTATTAGTTACTGGTAGAGTCTTAAAAGGTTAGACAGCAGATTTTCTTCATTATAGAAAGTCATTTCATCCTTGAAATATAGACAGTGTAGCATGTCCAAAATCATGATCACCATTATACCATGACTGTGTACCAAAGATAACATGACATAATCAGTGATTGTCCCATGGTAAGCACAAGATATATAGTTTACAGGTGGTATGCTGTAGGGTTATTTCTGCTCTACTGTCCTTAAGGCATGCCTTTATTTCCTGACACCAAGATCCACTCTATATTTCCTAAGACATGTTTCAATGTTGCTTATCTGTCCCCACAGAGACAGATACATTCCTGATGGTGTTTGCAGCACATCAGCATGGTCAACAAGTTCTTTGAAGACATGATATATTTTCCTTAGTAATTTCATTATCTTTCTCTTCTGGAGCTACAATCACACAAACTATTTTCAGTCATGCTAAGACCCTTCTCAGATTTTTGCCTCAATTCTTTCTTGGGGTTGGAAGGAACTTCTGTTTGCCCTCCTACCAAGGTGAGCGCAGATATCATGTCTTCAATGTGTTTTATGTCTACTCTCATTTTTTAATGTATCTTTCACATCAGGTGAAACTTAGAGCCTGCAAATGACACATTTTAAGCACTTACTAAATTATCAATAAAGAAATGTAATAACCAATCAATGCTCTACACATTACTTAACAGCATCCTATAACGTGCACTTATCATAATTCACCTTTCCTATTTGCTGAGAAATTATTACAAGTTGATACCTATTTATTGTATTTACATGAATGTTAAATGTGGGAATTCAAATTATAAAATGATTGCTGCTTTTATGAAATTTACAGTCTACAATAACCCATTCTAAGCATGTTGTTTCAGTCCACAGTTCCCTAAAATGCAGTAGTAGTTACAGAGACATGTATCCAAAGGGGTGGGAGGAGAAGAAGAAAAGGAATCATTTATTTTAATAATCTAGAAAAGTCATGGAGTAAGCAAGGATCAAAATCAATGGTGGATCCTAAATATATTTCAGTTTGAAATACTCTGAACAGAGTCCCTGCTTGTTGGACTATCCACACTGTCATGAAGACTACCTAGAAATATTGGCAATCTCAAATTTGTGGTCATTCCTTCAGATGGCAGTGGGAACATCAAGTCATGTCCCTGTTTTGGTATGGTAACCCCCATAGGACAACACCAAGCTAAGTTCAACGTTCTCATTCTTGCAGCTAACGGACAGTGAAATCTGTCGAATATCTGTGTAGTTAAGGGAGTGGTAGAAAAATCACACTCTTTTTCTTTCACTGAAATGTTTTGCTAAATGTAAGAGAGAATACTATGCTTTAGAGAGGTGAGCATTTTGGAGCCATTGTAAGAGGTATTGAAATTGGTGTCCTTAGTAATCATTTCAAGACCAAAGTCCAATAGCCTTGTTTTAAATTTCAGGTGTCTTACTATGTAGTCAAATTTGCATGCTTTGTACAATATCACCTTAAAGGCAATTCCATCTTCCATTTCATTGCCTTGTACTGACTAATCCTTCTCAGTCCCTTTTATCTTCTTTTCATGCTCTGCTTTGAGTGGCAGGTCCTTCTCAAAAAGAACAGGATTAATTCATGTCATCCTCTGTCATAACTTGGAAGAGGCATGGATAAGGATATTCAACATATCATGTTGAAAAGCTGCTGTTTTTGTTCCTTCATGAGAGCATATTAGTAAACTGTACTTCAATTGTCTGATCAAAAGAAGCCTGGTAAATGATCCTTTACCTTGATGATCAATTCCCAGATGGCTTCAACATATTGGTGTCTTTAATTCTCAAAAGAATAAAGAAAATAGCTCAATACATTAGGGAAACATTGTACATGAATTCAAATTTTCTTTCCTTTATGCATTTACCTTATAATTGGTGCCTAAAATTCTAAAACAATGGAAACAGATTCAGACTTTCATTGTAAAACAATGGAAACGGTTTCAGTGGAAACAGTGTCAGACTTTATTTTTGGGGGCTCCAAAATCACTGCAGATGGTGACTGCAGTCATGAAATTAAAAGACACTTACTCTTTGGAAGGAAAGTTTGGACCAACCCAGAGAGCATATTGAAAAATAGAGACATTACTTTGCCAACAAAAGTCCATCTAGCCAAGGCTATGGTTTTTCCAGTGGCCATGTATGGAAATGAGAGCTGGACTGTGAAGAAAGCTGAGAGCCAAAGAATTGATGTTTTTGAACTGTGGTGTTGGAGAAGACTCTTGAGAGTCCCTTGGACTGCAAGGAGATCCAACCAGTCCATCCTAAAAGAGATCAGCCCTGTGTGTTCTTTGGAAGGAATGATGCTAACGCTGAAACTCCAGTACTTTAGCCACCTCATGGGAAGGGTTGACTCATTGGAAAAGACTCTGATGCTGGGAGGGATTTAGGGCAGGAGGAAAAGGGAACGACAGAGGATGAGATGGCTGGATGGCATCACCAACTCGATGGATGTGAGTTTGAATGAGTTCTGGAAGTTGGTGATGGACAGGGAGTCCTGGCCTGCTGCGATTTATGGGGTTGCAGAATCGGACATGACTGAGAGACTTAACTGAACTGAACTGAACTGAAAATTGTAAAAGTAAAAACAAAAATGTAAGTGAGGTACATACGGCAAATTGAGGCAAAAAGTAGAAATATTGGATGGAGAAGGTTAGAGGATGAAATTGGATGCTTAAAATATAACAAGCAAAATTGTAACTGCAGGGCCTAACGAGGTCAAAATGACTTCCACATTGTTACCCTGCATTATTTCCATTTTAGCAAATCACAGAAGTTTTACATGCAAAATATTCTAAGATCCCATGGGATCCAGAACAACGTTATGTATAGCAAAGCATTCTGACTTAAAATGTCACTAGACTGAAATCATTCAACTACAAAATAACTTCCAACCTTAAGCCTAAAAACAAATATCAGAGAACTCTGTGCAGTTCGTAGGTTTCCTTCTGTGAGTCCTTTGGTTTTATTTTCCTTTCATAATTGTGTTTTGAGTATATAAGACTGAGACTGTGCTTGTGTGTGTGTGTGTGCACATCAGATTAAAAATGTGTTTGTGAGTGTATGTCTAGGTTCTCCTTTGGACTTTTATGTTAGAGATTTCGGCTGAAGAAATGGCTAATTCAAAAATATAAAGAGGCACAAATTAAAATGCCCACTCAAATCATCCCTCCCCTCCCTCTCCCACAGAGTCCAAAAGACTGTTCTATACATTTGTGTCTCTTTTCCTGTCTCACATACAGGGTTGTCATTACCATCTTTCTAAATTCCATATATATGCCTTAGTATACTGTGGAGAAGGCAATGGCACCCCACTCCAGTACTCTTGCCTGGAAAATCCCATGGACGGAGGAGCCTGGTAGGCTGTAGTCTGTGGGATCGCTAAGAATTAGACACGATGGAGAGACTTCACTTTCACTTTTCACCTTCATGCATTGGAGAAGGAAATGGCAATCCACTCCAGGATTCTTGCCTGAAGAATCTCAGGGATGGCGGAGCCTGGTGGGCTGCTGTCTATGGGGTCACACAGAGTCGGACATGACTGAAGTGACTTAGAAGCATACTGTGTTGGTGTCCTTCTTTCTGGCTTAATTCACTCTGTATAATAGGCTCCAGTTTCATCCACCTCATTAGAATGGATTCAAATTGAAACATGTATAATATCATATAAGAAATGAATTGCCAGTCTAGGTTTGATGCAGGATACAGGAAGCTTGGGGCTGGTGCACTGGGATGACCACTGGGATGGTATGGGGAGGGAACTAGAAGGAGGGTTCAGGATGGGGAACACATGTACACCCTTGGCAGACGCATGTTGATGTATGGCAAAACCAATACAATATTGTAAAGTAAAAAATAAACATAATAATAATAATAAATGTCAAAAAGCTCAAGACAACTGGCTGAGTTTCAGAAGTTGAAAGCATTTCAGTAATAACCAAGCTACTCCATCCTAACTTTTGTACAAACTATGGTACCCTCCCAATCACCTAGCAAAAATTTAATGGGACCTTAGATGTTTATTATGTCTGGCAATAACAAAACACAAACCTGCTAATATGGCAGTACCAGAGAAGGCTCAGTAGATGCCTGAAGTTTCAACCAGGCCTTCCTATAATAGGATACTACCTTCCTACAGGAGGCTGGACACTCACCAATAACAAAGAATACTCTTAGGCATCAAAGAACCTAAGGATGAAATCTATAATTCTATTCCCACATGGTCGACATTGATTTCCCCCTTCCCAAGAGTATCTGACAGACAGTTAAAATAGAAGGAAGTTATAACATAGCCCACATACTTCTTACATAATACCTTAAATGTCCAAGCCCAACTACACTACTAAGATGATGACAATACAGGAGTTCCAGCTTCAAATCTGTGTGGCAGTCATCATATAAACATTTTATGAATATTTGAGATGCACCGATAGTACAAATCTATTAAGCCAGAAGCCTTGAGATCTGATTCAAAGAGGAAAACTGTGTACTCCATGTCCTCAGTTTTATGGGACATTCACACGCATTCACACATTTCCACAATCCTCAACCTTTATCTGAAGTCAAAAACTGACATTAAGAGGAATGGTCTATTTACACAGAAGCCAAGCGTAAAAGTCAAAAATGGATCCAGTCTCCTACATACTTCCATGCTCAGTAATGGAACCCCTTGTAAGCATTCCTAAGGGCAACTAGGATAAACAACTCAAAGATGCTTCTCCCAGGATAAGAGAGGTTGATTGAGAAGCTATAAGTGTGCTTAACTTAGAGATAACCCTTAAGATCACATACCATTCCTGTTAACACATCAGAAGATGGACAGCTCTACCAGGTATTTACAGACAATGTCTGCTTCTGCCTAAGGCCAAGCTTATAGATCCAAGTGGCAGGTGGGATAAGGTTTCCATCTCAGGATATCATATGACACCGCCGGTGTTCTCCTTCTCTGGGAAGCTTTAAAAAGACATTGTGGGAAGTACAATATGAGGGAGGAAAACAAGGAAACTGACAAGAGCTGTGTTCTTTCTAAATGTCCCAAATCTCACTTATCATTCCAATCACAATGACAGACTTAACATGCAATCTGAACCATGTCCCAAGCATTGCCAGTTCTAACTTTTTGATGTTGTTCAGTCACTCAGACTTGTCAGACTCTTGTGACTCCATGTACAGCAAGAACCCAGGGCTCACCTGCCATTCAAATCTCTCAGAGTTGTATTCGAACCCATGACCTTTGAGTCAACAATGCTTTTCAGCCATCTCACCCTCTGTCGTTTCCTTCTTCTCCTGTGCTCAATCTTTCCCAGCATCAGTTTCTTCCCAGTGATTTTGCTCTTGGCTTCAAGAGGCTGATATATTGGCTCTTCATGTGCAGCATCAGTCCTTCTGAGAATAATCTGAAATCATTTCCTTCACACTTTATTAGTTTGAACTCCATTCTCAGCATGTCTTCTCTAGCCCTCCTGTTGTAAAGCATCTATATTTTGGCAGTCAGTTCTTGTGTTCCTGCTCACTCCTCCATACATTACTCCTGAAAATCAACTTTGACCATTCAGGCCTTTTTCAATAATCTCTCAGCTTTGTAATATGGTTTTGAGATTGGTCATAGCTTTTCATCCAATGGGCAAGTGCCTTTTTGTTTCATGGCTTCAGTCACATCACGCAGTCATATCAGAGATCAAGAAAGTGAAACCTGTCACTAATTCAATTGTATCTCATTAAAATATCTCAAAATGATGGGGCCAAATTCCATGATCTTATGTTTTGTGTCTGTTTTTGTATTGAGTTTTAATTCAGCTTTTTCAATTTCTCCTTTCACCTTTAGTTCCTAGTGTTTTTCAGCCATTTATATGTTGTCATCTTAAAACTAAGGTTATTCATACTTCTCACAGTAATTTTGTTTCCCACTTCAGATTCTTTCAGCAAGTTACTTTCCATGAAGTACTCTGCACATAAGTCAAATAAGATGGATGAAAATATATAGCCTTGATGTATTTCCTTCTCCATTTCCTGGAGAAGGAAGTGGCAACCCACTCCAGTGTTCTTGCCTGGAGAATCCCAGGGAAGGGGAAGCCTGGTGGGCTGCCGTCTATGGGGTCACATAGAGTCGGACACGACTGAAGTGACTTAGCATAGCACAGCATTTCCTTCCCTATTTTGTACCAGTTCATTGTTCTTTGTCCAATTCCAACTCCTGTGTCTTGACTTGCCTCCAGCCTTCCGTGGAAACAGGGACAGTAGTCTGGTATTCTTATCTCCTTAAGAATTTTCCACAATTTGTTGTGACCCTCACAGTCAAAGGCCTTCCCTGGTGCAATACATTCGTGTTCAAGGCAAGATAAGATACAAAACTGAAATCTTCACATGTTCAACTAGGGTAAGATACATGTAACTGGAAAAGGTAAGGAAAAGTTCTATAGAGGGTTTAATCACCCTGGACCCTTTGTATCCACTACATTTACTATTCTCACACAACTCCATTGTAGCTTAAGGGTAAGAGAACTAAATTTAGCCCAATTCATAAACTGAACAGATTCCCTGTGTTTGATCCTTTTCAGTTAAAACTATGGGTCCAGTGCAAATCAAACTGGATGTCAAGGCTTTTTTACTTGGGAATCTTAACTGGCTTTATTACTGTGACTGAGACAGATATGGCTACTTCACTGTGGCTAAAGGCTAGCCAAATGGGAAAGGGGATGGAATGAATCCAATTCCCCTTTTGATCACTCAACAGGAGGTCCACAGGCACCAGGTCCCATTCTCTTAACTATCTGTGCTTCTCCAACTGCAGTCAATGATAACACAGGGCCTGCTTGATGCTTGCAGGGCCCTCTCACCAAACACAGGCATTTAAATGGTTGGCTTCCTTGAGATGTCCCTGGGCTAGGTAAAGACACTCTGAGACAGTGTTCCTTCTGCCTTGGCTCCATGGCTGGAGTGAATGCATACCTCTTCCTCCAAAGGGACAAGGAGCTACAGCTCTGCATTGACTAAATCCCATGTCTGGTCCCAACTCACATCATAGCTTCTCCATCAACTTCTCCACACCAGGCTTTTGGATCCAGGGCCCTAGATCAGCAAAACAGAGGCACTTCAGAGAGTTCAGCACCACAAGGGACCATACCATAACAAAGCCATTCTAATCTGGCTATACGAACTCTTCCATATTTTCCCAAGGCAGCTTGAAGCTGCTTCCAGTGCAGCGTGTATGGTGGTGGTGAGATGCCGAGTGGTGAATGTGGAAATTCACAGAAGATCCCAAAGTCAGCACAGAGGTGCACTGGGAGCCTGGAGTGGACACCCTTTCAATGATATGCCTTCCCAGGGTAAGAGGAAGGAGTGAAGTGCCCAAGCAATCTCAAACTCAGTGAGTAACAGGAGCCAGGGGATGGCAGGACGTGTGGAACAATGATTCTGAAAAAAGATACTTAATTCACCCTCCCTCTAATTGTATCACCTGGACTTTGGCACTGCAACCACAGCTAATTTGAGGTACACTTGCTTCACTCATGGACACACCGAACCCCCAAATCCACAGTCTCAGGAGGTCACCTGCACATGTCCGACCCAAATTCAGGCTCCACAGCCAGCTTGCATGAGTCTGAGCATCCCGATGGGAAAGGACAGTGTCCTAGATACTACACGACTCTCCCTTCAGGGCCCACCTCCACACCTCCTCTCCACATATGTTTCTGTCAGTTACGCTCATGGAAGAACCTTCCTCCCCAGGGTACTATTTCAGGGGATCATCCCACACATCTTTGCTGATGATCTGCTGGCACAAAGAGTAAGGTGAACCAGCAACCAAGAATTCCATAATCAATCATTAACTGTGCAGGTCTCAAACCACCACTCCTCAACAATCCTGTTCGATTCTAGGCAGTTTTGGCCTGACAATCAGCTGAGAAAGTTAAGGCTCCTAGTGTCCAGCCTGTGGCAGGGTTCTCCCCGTTTGAAGCCCAAGAATCAGTCGACAGGAGTTGAATGACCTGCCCTATACCCTGCAGAAGACAGGGGAGATGGGTGCGGATCCCACAGGTGGATCATCCACACCCTTGCACACCCACACTCTTCACCCCGGGAGCCATGTTTTACAAACAATGTCAAGGTAACCATACGTAGTGGTCACCGTGCTCAAGAAGTAGGGGTGGTCCTGAAAGGAGAAGAGCACCTTGCAGTGGGACCATGGATGGCTCTGCAACTGCACCTGCCAGGGTAGGGAGGAGGGAAAAGTTTCCTGCTCCTCCTCCTCCTCCTCCTGAGCAGTGGACTCCAAGGAGCAGCAGAAAGGATACAGCTATGGCCCAGAAGCAAGGGATGCCCTGCAAAATGGCGCTCCTCCGAGCCAAGTCAGGCTTCCTCCTCTGATGGTTCTTGCTCATGCACCGAAAGTAGGCCCCACAGTTTTTCTCATGCTCAGACCTCAGTTCCACCTTCAGGGTGGCCAGTGCCTGCAATTCATCTTGCCCCGGAAGCTCAGTCGATCTCCCAGGCCTTTCCTGGCCCTGTTCCTCCACCATCTTCTCTTCAGCTCCTGGGAGGACCCCTATTGCTGCTCTTCATCTGCCAGAATTTCCACCTCCTCCATGATGTATTCTACAGGCAGCTGGACCCCCTGCCCAATACCCGCTGCATCTCCATCCACCAGGGGCTCAGTGTCTTCCACCGCCTCCAACCTGAAGAGGGTGGCCTCTTTACCTGGCATTACAACTGGTAGCTCCAAGGTCCCAGCCACGAAAAGCATCAGGAAGGCAGGCCATGGGCCCCAGCACCCTGAACACCAGGGCTTACAACTAAGATGGCCTGGGGCCCCAGGACACTCCTGCATTCCTCTGAACGCCTCTGACGCTCCTCTTGGCCCTGGTCGCGAACCCAGGCTGGGGCAGATACAAAGGGATGGGTCATAATAGCACAACAAGTGGTGCACAAATGCGGATCAGGCTGCAGTAATCCTGTGGGACCCACTAGCTCTTTGGGCGCACAGAGTGAGGGGGATGGTAGGGAGGTGGGGCTGGTGTGTGTAGGGTGGACTGAGGCTGAAGAATGGGTTGGCAGACAGCACAGGACATAGTGAAAGGGCCCTGGGGAGATCAGCCAAATAGGCGGGGCACAAGGCTATGAGCCATTCTCTGGCTGCTGGCCCAAATTAGTGCAAAGGCTGAGAGTGTGGTGGGCGGCACCCTTATGGACATGTTCCTAGACCAGACGGCATCTTCGACGGTCCCTGGGCTCCAGCCCACCGATGTGAAATATTCTGCTCCAGGGGGGTAGTGGGTTTTGCATCTGCCACTAGCCCAGGCGCAGTCATTGATCAGGCTCTGGAAATTCCAACCACAGGTTCCTGCTCCACAGTCCAAACAACACACTCCCGTGTCCCTCGGGCCCGTTAATAACTGGGAACTCTCCCTGAGTATCCAAAGGTTAAGCAGGGGCGCCACGTGCCTGGATACTTTTCTCCATGGGATAGAGAACCTGTTGCTGTCCGGATGCTAGAGAAGTAGGGAAAAACCCCACTGTTTGCTACAGTTGATTTTCACTGTTCAGGGACACCAGAGCCTTAGGGTACAGAGCTCAATCTGTGTCTCTTTATCTCTGCTTCTGGTATAGCACTGTTTTGGGCAATCTTTCTATGTGTGTACCAAGGGCTGGTGTCTGTGTGTCTCCGTCTCTCCATGTTGTGCTGTTGCTGTCTGGCACTCTCTGGACACCAGCGCTCATATGAGAAGCTAATCCATGGCGTGAAGGCAAGCTCTTCTCCTTCTTAGTGAGTTGCACCAATGGGAGATCCAATTTTTTTAGTCCACGCGTTCAGATAGTTCTTTCTCAAACTTGAAAGCCAACAGTCGGTGGTCAATGCTGAACTGCAGAAGGGGCTTGGACCTTCCTTCCTTTGCTGGACAGATGTGAATGCTGCACAGGCCTGAGGTGGCTTGGCCACTCTTGGCACAGATTGAGAAATGGGGCATGCTCTCCTGGCATAAGGGAACTCCATGAACATCACTTGAAAACCTGCCAGGCAGACGGTAAGGACAGCTCCCCTTTAAGTTCCACGACCCACCGGTGCCAGAGACATGCATGGCTACCCATTTACCCTATCAAGGCCCTTTCAACTTGTGCCGGTGTCCAGCCCCAGCACCATTCAGGGATACCCTCAGGAAAAATGGTGTCAGCAAGAGAGAAAAGTAAAGGAGAGAAAAAGAGGCTGATATTCCCTGGTTTACACAGAAAGCCAATAAACCCCTTACACAGGACTAGCTGTGTTCACAGAGGCCACAGGCGCCCTCTAAATGGAGCGAAGATGCAGAGCGCCTTCTCTATTGGGTTTTAGATGCCCAGGCAAAAAAGTGAACTCAGAGAGCCTCTGTGCTCACGGGAATCTGCCTGAGAAAAAGAGAGAAAGAGAAAGAAAGAATGTCTCGGGGAGACTCAGCTTAGGTGAAATGGGTCTGCAGCTTTATTTTCAAAAGGGGCTTTTATACCCCGAGTTACACATTTCCAGGAGTGAAAGATACAAAGTCATGCAGAATCAGCTCAACATTCCATCAGTTTTACCTTTAACGAAACCAGGACATTTTCTGCATAACTTTCCCCAAAAAAGGGTCTTATGTTATGTACATTATCTTCTGGCCCTGTGGCCTGTTAACATTTTGTGACTCTTTCTTGATAAAGTTTGGTCAACCAGAAAACCTGATTTCCCTTTATCTTTCCAGTTTGCAGTCCCCCTCAGGAAACAGAGTTACATTCTCATGAAGCAAAGGTGCAGTGGGTTACAACAAAGAAAGTACTTATTAACTCAAGGGTTTTATGTTGCTAATACCAAGGCTACTGCTTGTTTTTCTTGCATACCAACTATACTAGCTAATGCACTTCCGGCTGCACACTGGGTAAAGGACAAGGAAACTTGGCAACAAACATTGGCTCAACAATGCAGTATTATTCTAATAAAGCTTTTTTTTTTTTTTTTTAATAACTCGAAGGTTAGGCTTGGGGTGTTGTGAACAATCATGTACGTTAGTTACAAGAGTGTGGATAAAACTGCCAAGCAAGCTTAAATAGTAACAGAGGGGTTAGAATTAAAATGTTCCTTTCAAGCCCAGGAGAACTATTAACTAGAGCCTTAAATTGATTTTCTTCAGAGAAAGGTGGTCGGGGAGAGCCCCCTGTTAATGTCAAAAGAATTGGTGAAAGGCATGATATAATAAACAGTAGACAGACAGATTTTGGTTTCGGGACAGATGGTTTAGCAGGTCCAGGGAATCCCTCGAGTCCTGATCTGCCTTTGCCTGTCAGATCTTCTCCGCATGACCTTTGTCATGGGTGGGATCTCCCGTTGTGGCTCCTGACATCTCTCCTTTTTGTATTTTTTAAAACAGCCAGATGTAACTCAGTCGCGAGCTTCTGAGTACTCTGACAAAGAGTTCTGACAATACAAGGAAGAATAATTATGAGAAGCAGAATTAGAGTGGCCACAGCGGCATAGCTAAAAATCGTAGACAGAATGTTGTTTTCCTGAAATAAGGTTTGAAAATGTATGAAAAATGGTCATTTGCTGCTCCTGTGGCAGTAAAATCCAATCGGGAATGTCCCATGGTCTTTATCTTAGTGTGAAGTTTTCCTAAATCTACACTAATGCTGGAGCTATTCCATATCCCCGAAATATGATTTCTAATTTTCTCCCAGTTATAATCTGTCTCGTTTATTTTCAGGGGTGTTACAAAAATCCACAGGTAGTTGGCATGATAGGACAATGACAATTTTTCTTTAATGCCTGTAATTCAGTCCCAATATGCATTACAACTTCCTCCAGGGCATCTACCTCCATTTCTAGTTTCCTATCTATAACTTCCTGACAAAGCTAAAGAGCCATTTTTAGACATGAATGTGAATGTGAACGTGAAGTCGCTCAGTCGTGTCTGACTCTTTGTGATGCCATGGACTGTAGCCTACCAGGCTCCTCTGTCCATGGGATTTTTCCAGGCAATTTTAGACATAATATTAACATATTGAGCAGTATGCACTTTTTAAGTCAATGATATTGACGCCACAGTGACAGAAGTAATTGCAGTTATTAAAGCTGATATTCTCAAGAAAAGCAAGCTCACAAACCTTCACGATCACATCAAATCTTGTAATCGTTGCAACACAGCAAGACTGCAGTTATCATACCAATAAGTGATTACAGTCACCGGCACTATAAGATAGGGTGGACTTTGCAACACTGCAGAGGAGCAAACATT
Organism: Bos taurus; assembly: GCF_002263795.3. Lineage (NCBI taxonomy): Eukaryota > Metazoa > Chordata > Mammalia > Artiodactyla > Bovidae > Bos > Bos taurus. The sequence continues at coordinate 30,514,603 of NC_082638.1, forward strand.
ATATTGAGGGTTCAAACAAGATGAGAGCATACATTGTTCACAAGATACTATGTTAGGTCCACCTGAATAATTTATTTGTATATTAAGTCCTTTGGAGTCATTAGTGAAGAGAAAAACATAGGGAGAGGGTAGGCAAGCTAAAATAAAATAAGTAGACTCATTTTTTGGTCGGGATAGGGTTACATCAATTTGCCAGAGAGCATTAGGCTTAAGGCCTCGGAGATTTACTCCTAACGGTGGATATGGATTAAATAGTGGGCAATTTGAACATAACTTAACTCTTTGTCTAGCTGTTTCTTTTAGGGATATGAAATTCATACCTTAAACCAGCTGCATTTTGATGGTGAATTTTGTGAGAATTTTTGGCTTTGTCCATCTTTTTCTGTAAGTTTAAAGCAATTAATTTAGTCAATGCATCTGCCAAAGCATTTCCTTCATGTAAAGGGCCAGACAAGCCAGAATGGGCTCTAATATGTCCCACAAAATATTTGTTATCTCTGTGTTTAATCTTTTTCTGTAAATCAGATAACAAGGAGAATATGGTAGTTTTTTTTTTTTTTTTTTTGAATATTAACAGTCCCTATATGAGGAAACAACCCTACAATATATTGGGAGTCAGTCAAAAAATTGAAGGTGTGGTCTCTTAAATGTTGAAGAGCCCAAATAACTGTTCATAACTCAGCTCTCTGGACAGATGTCTCTTCAGTTACCTGAACATGGGATATTTTATCAATAATTGTGTCTGCTTTAACGTTAGAGGAATCATCTGTGAAAACTAAAATTGTCCCTTCTAAAGGTTAAAGTCCAGCAATGGTAGAGACGTCTGCTCCAGTATCTAACAACCCTATTTCATTTCCTTGAATTAAAAGGTCTTTTGAAGGCCTAGAAGCTGTAATTTCCTGAACCCAAAAAGCTAGATCACTAGATCCAAATACTCTGTGGCCTCTAGCTTGAGAAGTCAAGTTTTTTACCTTTCTGATAATAACTTAAAAGCAAAAGCTGTGTTATTCTTTGACCTTTATTAATTTGCACAGTTTTGGTAAGTGGCAAGATCAAAACTTTAATTTCCCCAATATAATCAGAACCTACTACAACAGGCACCAGTGAAATTCCTTGAAAAGACAGCGAGCTACGCCCAAGCACAAATCGTACAATACCCTCAGGTAGGGGGCCAGCCACTCCCGTTGCAATTGGAGTAACCAGCATGTCCGGGGTTAATATTGTTGTTAAAACCCCTTACCATTCCGCTTCTCTCCTAGCCTGGGTGAGGCCCCCCTGAGGGGTTTTCTCCAAGGAGTATGCTCTGCATATTGTGTATGCGTATGCTTTAATAGTTCTGTTGTGCAAAACACTTTTTATCTTCTTCAGCTTTAGACAAGACCTTTGCAGGCTTTGGGAGGCGCAAACGGAAGGTGGCAGCGATCACCTTAAATCAGAAAGTGGTAGATAAGTCTTTAAAGGTTTGTGCAGAGGGGGAGGGGGCTCACCAGGGCGCCTGACCGTAGGGTCCTGTAAGCCCCCTCCTGTTCATCAATGGCAGAAAATATGATCTGCGCAAAAGTGGAGACCCACCACCGACCGCTATAGCCTCCCATATGGGCTGTCTAACAGCCTCATGACAAGGGTCCAGGACATTTCTAATCATGTTTCACAGAGCAAACGCATCTAAAGGAATATTTTCTGGCCTATGCAAAGTATAAAACAAACATAGAAATTTAGACAGTCTTCCTGTGGTTTTTTTAATGCCTCTATTGGCCAACATGTGAAGTAATACTTCAATAAACATTTGTCTATTCTTAGATGCAGAGAAACCTATTTTTCTAGATAATATTCTTATTCATTCTGTACCCTCTTCACCCTGCTGGCAGTTAGGCAGGTACAATCCTAACCGCCCCACATTATGGTCTCAAATTATTTACTCTTCAGATTTATGAGCATGATCTAAAGCATCCTTAATCATATTAAAAAGAGAAAGGGTGTCAGTGGTTACCTTTGCTGGGCAATGCAAAGTGTAATAAATTTTTACCTGTTTCCCTACATTTTCCCAGGTATCTAGGTTATCAGTGCCCTCTTCTGGAAATCAAAGACATTGCTCTTGTACAAATGTAAAAAAAAGGATTGAATACTAGCCTTCTTAACTTTAATTCCTCTTTTATTTAACAATTGCCAGATTACTCCTATAAAGGGTTGTTGTTCTTTTGATTTGTTGTTACCCGTGTCAGTGATTTCTGGCTTCAAGGAAAGATTCAACACTACCCACTCTTCCTCACCCTACCTATCTTATGCAAAGTGGTTTGCAGCACCCTAAGTGGAGTCCTAGCCATCCCCAAAACTGGACAATGGGGAGACTTAACTTCAGGTTCCTGTTCTGGGCGCCACTTGCTGGGGTCCAGCCCCAGCAGGATTCAGGGATACCCTCAGCAAGAGAGAAAGTAAAGGAGAGAAAAAGAGGCTGATACTCCTTGGTTTACACAGAAAGGCAATAAAGCCCCTGACACAGCACTTGCTGTGTTCATGGAGGTCACAGGCACCCTCTTGATGGAGCAAAGTTGCAGAGCACCTTCTCGATTGGGTGTTAGAAGCCCGGGCAAAAAGAGAGAACGTAAAGGAGAGAAAAAGAGGCTGATATTCCTTGGTTTACACAGAAAGGCAATAAAGCCCTTGACACAGCACTTGCTGTGTTCATGGAGGTCACAGGCACCCTCTCGATGGAGCGAAGTTGCAGAGCACCTTCTCGATTGGGTGTTAGAAGCCTGGGCAAAAAAGTGAACTCAGAGAGCCTCTGTGCTCTAGGGAATCTGGCTGAGAAAAAGAGAGAGAAAGAAAGAGAGAGAGAGAGGAGAGACAGAATGACACAGGGGAGACCCAGCTTAGGTGAAACGGGTCTTGCAGCTTTATTTTCAAAAGGGGCTTTTATACTCTGAGTTACATATTTCCAGAAGTGAAAGATACAAAGTCATGCAGAATCAGCTCAACATTCCATCAGTTTTACCTTTATCGAAACCAGGACATTTTTTGCAAAGCTTTCACAAACAAGGGTCTTATGTTATGTACATTATCTTCTGGCCCCATGGCCTGTTAACATTTTGTGACTCTTTCTTGATAAATGTTGGTCAACCTGAAAACCTACTTTCCCTTTATCTTTCCAGTCTGTAGTCCCCCTCAGGAAACAGAGTTACATTCTTATGAAGCAAAGGTGCAGTGGGTTACAACAAAGAAAGTACTTATTAACTCAAGGGTCTTATGTTGCTAATACCAAGGCTACTGCTTGTTTTTCTTGCATACCAACTATATTAGCTAATATCCTCCCAGGTGCAAATTGGGTAAAGGACAAGGAAATTCGGGAGGAAACATTGGCTCAACAATGCAGTATTATTCTAATAAAGTTTTTTTTTTTTTTTTTTTTTTTACCCAAACATTATGCTTGGGGTGTTGTGAACAATCATGTGCATTAGTTACAAGAGTGTAGATAAACCTGCCAAGGAAGCCAAAATAGTAACAGAGGGGTTAGAATTAAAATGTTCCTTTCAAGCCCAGGAGACTTATTAACTAGAGCCTTACATTGATTTTCTTCAGAGAAAGGTGGTCAGGGAGAGCCCCCTGTTAATGTCAAAATAATTGTTGAAAGGCATAATATAGTAAACAGTAGAGACAGATTTTGGTTTCGGGCAGATGCTTGAGCAGGTCCAGGTAATCCCTCGAGTCCTGATCCACCTTTGCCTGTCAGGTCTTCTCTGCATGACCTTTGCATGCATGGGATCTCCTGAGGTGGTTCACAGCAAATGTGGTTCTGTTCTCCATGTGAGAACACACCCAAGCCTGCCTAGTTGCCCAAGCCTGTGGGGCCAGGAGCAGTAAGAGGATCAAGCTAAGCCACCCATCCTGTAGTCCTGATACCAATATATGTGTTCTGCAAAGAGTTCAATTAGTGATGTTTCAAACTGGAAGACTCTGCAGGTAGCAGGTCCTTATGCTGCACTTCTGGTCCATCACTGAAAGCACACAAAAAAGGCAAACCTTACTCATGCTCATGGCAAGGTCAGGGAAAGTATGCCTGGCACTTCAGAAGGACAGAACGGCCCTTGTAGCCGGGTGGTCAAGGGGTTGTGTGGTCACCCACTTTGGCTTCTTTGTCTGAGGTTGCTGATTGTTCTGTGTCTTGGAATCTTTGAACTCTCACTGGTCGCCCACAGGCACTTTCCTCCTGCCTCTCCTTTCTGCCAGGCATCCTTGGTGCACCATTCTGACTCCACTTAGAACTTGCTTGCTCAGTGGGATAACAGAGATTGGTACCCTGACTTCAGTGCTTTTGCTGGCTGGAGTCTAGGTGGAGTCTTTCCCTATGACGTTCATGCTTTGCTATTCAACTCCCATTACCTGGTTAGGTCACTTCCGACAGCTCATACTCATAAGCGTACTGGCAGGTAGTTCTTTGTGTGCATGTGCATGTACACAGTAACATCCCTGAGAGGAAATTTGCACATATGCAGAAGTACACGCTTTCTTCTCCAGGAACATGAACTTTGGTAAGCACCCATCTTTCTTTGTCCTGGTTATTTTCTTTCACTTGCTCATCTCAGGTTGCACTTCTGACTCTGTAACTTAGCACCAACTGTGTTAGAACCACCCAGACATCACTGATTGACTAAATGCCAAGACTCCCTTTCAGTTGCTCTCATTAGGCCCAGGTAGGTCTTCATACAATCAGGTATATCTGCTTTCCTAACAGCCAAGGTGCCAAAGAAGCCTGTCCCTGGTTGGGCCCAAAGACATCCAAGACAGTCACCTGGAAGGCAGGGTCCCACTGAGTGTCACCTGGTGCAAATCCCCTATGACAAAATCAGAGAATCTGCTCCAGAGAGAGAGAGCCACAATCCTCTCTCAGATGCAGATGCACACCTTTACCCCTCTAGACCCCAGAGCCAGGGGCATGACCCCAGAGGAAAGAAGGAATTCACGTCAGGACTTTGAGCACACACCATGGGGTATCTTTGGCAGGACCGCTATTGCCTAGACCCTGGACCCTGAAAACCAGCAGGCTTCAAATTACCCCCAGGGGCTTCCCCATCTCCCCTCCCCCGAGTTCCCTTGGGACATGCAATAAGCCCACCACCCTTGCTTCCTCCCTGTTCCCTCCCTCACAGGCACAACCCAGCGGAGGGCCACACACGTACACTAGGCCCTGCACTTTCTTTGCCTACCTGCACTGCCAGGGAGGCTGGAAGTGCCTGGAGGCATGCCACACTCACATCCTGTCTCTCCTAGGAGGCCTGTCATTTTGCACAGACAGCCTGCCTTACCTTATCTTCCATTTTGTGTCACATTGTGTCAGTGTGTGCCACTGTCATGGACATAGCATGCTGGCTTTTGGGCTGATCCTGGGCAGTACAGCCCAGGACCTTTCCAGTTCTCCTTACGTGTGTGGAACAAGTCTCCAGTGCAGCAGACAATCTGTGGCTCTTTCTCCTTCAGGTCTCTGCCCTTTTCTGCAGGACCTTAGCCTCCTCACCATCCCAGTCCTGCCATAGCCACATCCACCATTTCCAAAGGCCGGCCCATGTGACCACAGGCTGAGGGCTCCAAAGCCAGTGTTCTCAAAGCCCTACCCCACCTGATTTGTCCTGGGTGAATCCTCAGGCCATGCACCCCCTCTTCCCGGTCCAAACACACACAGCAACATGGTAGAAATGATGAGCTTGTTTTTGTGTTTGGTTTAATTGCAGATTTCTGGAGCCATGGTCTGGAGTTATCACTGGCCATCCTTTCCCCGTTCCCATCCTGTACAGGGTACTGCAGAGATACGGCGACCAACCACCCTTAGACTGGGGACGCCTCGTGCCTCCTCTTTTGGTTGCTTGGCACCTCCTCTCCTGTCTCCTTCATCTCTGTGTCTGCCCTGGGCCAGACACACACACACACACACACACACACACACACATAAACACAGCCGACACAAGCACACACATGTATACACACAAATGCTCGGCACAGGAACACAAATGCAAACAGGAAACTCATGTGTTTCAGAAGCCCGTGTTCCCTGATTGTGTTTGTGTCTCCGTGCCGAGCATGTGTGTGTATACACGCATGTGCTTATGTCGGCTGTGTTTGTGAGTGTGTGTGGTTGTGTGTGTAGCCCAGGGAAGACACAGAGATGAAGGTGACAGGAGAGGAGGAGCCTAGTTACCATAAGTGGAGGCATGAGGTGTCCCCAGTCTAAGGGTGGGTGGTCTCTGCAATATCAGGGATGTAGTCGGTGGGCACCATGCCCTGCCCTTGTGGCTCCCTGTTCATGTCCTCCACGAGCTCTTTCCTGTTCACCTCCTCCACGAGCTCTTTCATATTTTCCCAAGGTAGCCTGAAGCCGCTTCCAGCGCAGCATGTGTGGTGCTTGTGAGCCACCAAGCGGTGCATGTGGAAATTCACAGAAGAACCCAACGTCAGCACACAGGTGCACTGGGATCCCAGACAGGATGCCCTTTCAATGATAGACCTTCCCAGGTTAAGGGACAGGAATGAAGGGCCCAGGCAATGTCAAACTCAGTGAGCAACAGGAGGCCAGAAGATGGGAGGACCCACAACAGGATGATTCTGAAAAAGATACTTACTTCACCCTGCCTATAGTAGTATCACCTAGGAGTCTTATGCTACAACCACAACTGATTTGAGGTAGACTTGTTTCACTCACGGACACACTGAATGCTCAGGCCCTAGCCTCAGCAGGCGACCTGCTATATGCATGGCCCAAATTCATGCTCCTCAGCCAGCTTGCATGAGCCTGAGCATCCCCATTTGGGAAAGGACAGTGTCACGACTCCAACATGGCTGTCCCTTCACGGCCCACCTCCAGACCCTTTACCACATGTGTCTCTGTCAGTTACCACTCACGGAAGAATCTTCCCTGCTGGGGTAGTACTTCAGGGGATCACCCTACTCGTCTTAGCTGATTATCTGGTGGCAACACAAGGAATGTCACCTCTGGGCTGACCAGGACCCGAACCTTCCCATGAGCAGCCAAGAACTCCAACATCAAGCATCAACTGTATGCAGGACCAAAACTAGTCCACCTCAACAATCCTGTTTGATTCTGGGCAGTTGTGGCCTGACAACCAGTTGAGAAAATTAAGGTTCCTGGTGACCAGCCTGCAGCTGGGTCCTCCCTGTTCAAAGTCCCAGAACCAATGGACTGGTGTGGAATGATGTGCCCTTTACCCTGAAGAATGACAGGGGAGACAGGTGCGGATCCCGCAGGTGAATCATGCACACCCTTGCACACCCACACTCATCACCCCAGGAGCCACGTTTTATCAGTGATGTCAAGGTAATACTCCTTAATGATCACTGTGTTCAAAAAGTAGGGGTTATACCTAAAGGAAAAGATCAACTTGCTGTGGGACCAGGGATGGCTCGAACCTGTACCTGCTAGGATAGGGAGAAGAGAAAGGTGCAAGCTTCTAGGGACCTCAGCTTGCCTCCCATTAATGAGAGAGTCATTTACTAGGCAGGTTGATAGGGAGTCTAGGGGTCCCCAAAGAGAGAGGGGTCTGGAATTCTCAAGGAGGAAAAAAGGACAAACTTTTTTTCTTTCTCCACATTCCTTAGGATTATATACCAATAATGTATCCTGCCTAAGGACAGTCTTTGGATTCAACCTTCTGTTATTTTAAAAAGTTAATTATGGGAGTATACCTGGTCTTTACAAGGATGTATCTTGCCTGAGGACAGTGTTATCTTAAAATGTAAATTATGGGAGTAGGTCGGAGGAGGTCTTTACAACCTCCAGACATTCTTTGGATTATATAACCTCATTATTAACACTAGCAAGCGGGTACTCTTTCTGCCCCCTTCTGATGCCTATGTCAGAAGCTTTCTCTATCTCCTTTATACTTTAATAAAACTTTACTACACAAAAGCTCTGAGCGATCAAGCCTCGTCTCTGGCCCCGGATTGAATTCTTCTCCTCCGGGGGCCAAGAATCCCGGTGTATTCGCGTGATTCAACAACAACCTTTCATCTTGGGGGCTCGTCCGGGATCCGTCAGGACAAGGTAAGGATGCTTGGAGCTTTAGTTCTTTGTTCTCTTGGCGAACACGTTTTCTGCTGTGCTTTACTAACTCTACCGTGTGCTTGTGTGAATGAATGGCATGCCCTGCGTGAAACAAGTAAGGAGCTCTGCTCTGCGGTTCCACGGTGATCTCATAGGGCTTATGGCAGAAACCTGTCGGGGCGTTATACCGACATGCCAATGCCAAGAGGTACCCAATGTCTCCTTCGGGAACCGACCAGAAATGGGCAAAGTGTGTGGACCGAACTCTCCTTTCTCGGTCAAACTTTTCGGTCTCTTTGACCATTTCATAACTCCTTGGGAATTAGAAGTACTAACCTAATCTATCGGATCATAGACTTTCAAGGGACTTGTGATATATACTGTTACTGTGTACTGTGGCTTAGGTCCCAAACTTGGATTCGTAGTCAAGAAAGTGTCTAGCCTCGCTAGGAATCGAAAGTTCGGAAGCTAGATGGAGCTCTAGCTCCCAGAACATCTCTGAGGTTAAAGGTTACTCAGATTGGGACTGCGATGGGTTTTTTTTTTTTTTCTTTGGTAATGCCGGCTCTTAGTGGATCAGAGGAGGCTGTTATACTGGTGTGGTGATGCTTGGAAAGAACATCTCAGTTTTATGTTCGCGTCGGTCTTATTGTGGTCAAGAAATACTCAGGGTCGTGCACAGGCACTCAGGTGACGAATGTTTCCCACAATGGTCTTAGCTTGGGAGGCATTCCGGAAGGTTACTCTGATTCACCCCGGGTGACATCAGAGACAAGCAAGGTTAAGGGTGAAGAGCTGGACGTCAAGTAGGGATGCTATCAAGTCTACCCCTGGTACATCCCCACCCCATCTCGGTGGTAGAACCGGGAGGGACGAGTACGGCGCCTGCGTCGGTAAGGGACAGACTAAGTCCGACCAGGAAGGAAAAGCTTTTGGTGTAAGGTCTGTCTACACCCCCATCTAGAGCAGGGAGGGACGCCTCCGGTAGAAAAAATGGCGCTGGTCGCTTTTTTCTCTTTTACAGATGGGAGCTAACAATTCCAGCCTCACTCCTTTGAACTGTATCCTGAAAAACTGGGATAGATTTGATCCCCAGGGCTTAAAGAAGACACACCTGGTCTTCCTATGTGATACTGCATGGCCACGGTATCCATTGGAGGACGGCGAACGGTGGCCAGTTGGAGGGTCTCTTAAGTATAACACTGTTCTACAATTAGACAGGTTCTGTAAGGAACAAGGGAAATGGGTAGAAGTAGCATATGTGTTGCCCTTTTTCTGTCTGCGAAATATGCCAGACTTATGTCCTAAGGGTATAGATTTGGGTGTGAAACCTTCAGCTCCCCCCTATCCTCTTCCTTTGCCCCCGTACCTGGGACTCCAAACTGGGATTCAAACTGCCCACATGGAGGTCCAAACAACTCCTGTCTCAGTACGACCTCAGACTACTCTGGTTTCAGTAGAAACTCAGACCATCGAAGTAAGAGATGAGATGGAGGACAGGAGACAAAGAGAAGAAGAAAAACAGGTTTCTCCAATCTATCCCTGAGATCATATGCGCAGAGCAGCCAGAGAGACTGAGGAACAGCCACACAAGCTGTTGTCTCTTTATGAAACACCCACCAGGAGAAATAGTCTGTGAGAGTTAATAAGCCTTTTTCTTATCAAGAAATACAAAGAATCAAGGAGGATCTGGGAGACTATTTAGAGGACCCAGAAAAATATATTAGAGCTTTTAAAGGTGTTACTCTGCTTTATGACCTCACTTGGAAGGATGTGATGTATATCTTGGGACAAACGCTGACTCCTGAGTCAAAGACTGGAGTTTTGGGAAAAGCGGTTGCTTATGGAGATGAGTGGCTTGGTAATGAATCAGTAGGGAAGAGGGAGAACAAGATAGCGGCCCTCCCCACTGGGAATCAGGCAGTCCCAACTATAGAACCAGACTGGGACTGCAACACAGCTAAAGGAAGATGGGATCAGAGTCATTTTGTTAGATGTATTCTTGAAGGACTTAGGCAGGCGCGTTCTAAGCCTTTAAACTATGGCAAATTGGCAGATACAGAACAGGAGGAGAAAGAAGCTCCTGGTAAATTCCTAGATAGACTGAGAGAAGGCCTTCGCAGATTCACTGAGATTGATCCCGAAAGTGAAGAGGGAAAAGTGATCTTAAAAGATAGATTTCTTACTCAGTCGGCTCCAGATATCCGCCGTAAGCTATTAAAACAGGCGTATGGACCAAATCAGTCTTTAGATACTCTGTTACAACTGGCTCAGACAGTCTATTATGGTAGGGAATATGAGGAAAAGAAAGAAAGGCAAAAAAAGACAAAGGAAAAGGTGGAAGCCTTCGCCATGGCTATGAAAAACGTTCTTAAACAGCCTGAGAAAAATGCCCAGAGGGGCCCAGGTGAAAAGGGATGGGCTTGCTACTGCTGTGGAAAGGAGGGGCACCTCAAGCGGGATTGCCCTCAGGCATCTAAGCCGCCCCCGGCTCCATGTCCGGTCTGCAAAGGACCACACTGGAAGAGAGACTGCCCCCAGAGGTGTAGGTCTCCAGGGTCGGACTCTCAAGACAATCAGGACTGAAGGTGCCCGGGGGTCCCCACACAAGCTCCTGTCCTAATTACACCTGAGGAACCCCGGGTATTAATAGTTGTGGGGGGCCAATCCGTCGATTTCCTTTTAGATACTGGGGCAACTTATTCTGTGCTTACTGAAGCCCCTGGCCCACTTTCTTCCCGATCCGCTTCCGTAATGGGACTGTCTGGACGAGCCAAAAGATATTATTTCAGTTATTCTTTATCTTGCAACTGGGATTCTGTGCTGTTTTCACACGAGTTTCTGATTGTGCCAGAATCTCCCTCACCCCTTTTGGGAAGGGATATACTGAGCAAGGTCCATGCCTCTGTTTTCATGAATATGGAGCCCTCCCTTTCTCTCCCTTTAGTTGAACAAAATGTAAATCCTAGAGTATGGGCTGATGGAAAATCTGTGGGTCGAGCACAAAATGCTATTCCTGTAGTTGTTAAGCTCAAAGACCCACACGTATTTCCACATAAGAAGCAGTATCCACTGAAACCTGAAGTTAAGGAAGGGTTAAAACCCATCATCGAAAATTTAAAGGAGCAGAGACTATTAATTCCCTGTAACAGTCCTTGCAACACTCCTATTTTGGGTATAAAGAAATCGAATGGTAAATGGAGACTAGTTCAAGACTTACGAATAATAAATGAGGCTGTAGTTCCTTTACACCCCGTGGTGCCTAATCCTTATACTCTATTGTCTGAAATTCCTGAACGGGCCAAATATTTCTCAGTAATTGATTTAAAGGATGCCTTCTATTCAGTGCCTTTGGCGGAAGAAAGTCAATTCCTATTTGCCTTTGAAGACCCTACGCAGCCAGCTTCTCAGTTAACCTGGACAGTTTTGCCCCAGGGATTTCGTGACAGTCCTCACTTATTCGGACAAAGTTTGTCACGAGATTTGCAAAACTTTAATAGCTCTGAAGCAGTGGTGTTACAATATGTAGATGATATTTTGCTCTGTGCTGAGACAGAGGAAGCTTGTTCGCGAGCCTCAGAAGATTTCTTAAACTTTCTGGCAGGCTGTGGTTACAAGGCATCAAGAGAAAAGGCTCAGCTTTGTCAACAATCGGTTAGATATCTGGGCCTAATCATATCAGAAGGGACTAGGGCCATAGGCCCTGAGAGAATTAAACCTATACTAAATCACCCCCTACCTATGACTTTAAGACAATTGAGAGGATTTTGGGGAATCACAGGTTACTGTCGCATTTGGATTCTGGGTTATGGGGAACTTGCTTGGCCTTTATATAAACTTATAGCTGAAACTCAGCAGGCCCAAACTGACAAACTGGTTTGGTCTCCAGAAACTCAAAAGGCTTTTAAGGTGCTTCAGACTGCTCTCCTGCAAGCTCCAGCTCTGAGCTTGCCCACAGGGTCAGAATTTAATTTGTTTGTCACTGAAAGAAAAGGTGTGGCATTGGGAGTTTTGACACAACCCCGAGGGCCTCACCAGCAACCTATTGCTTATCTAAGCAGAGAATTAGTTGTAGTTTCTTGTGGGTGGCCCCACTGCCTAAGAGTAATTGGGGCAGCGGCTTTATTAGCACCTGAAGCTTTAAAAATAATTAATGGACGAAACCTTACTGCACTGACTTCTCATGATGTGAGTGGAATCTTAAATTCTAACGTTAATATTTGGATGACAGACAGTAGGCTTCTTAAGTATCAGTCATTGTTGTTAGAAGGACCAGTAACTAAGCTTAAAGTTTGTGGAAATTTAAATCCTGCCACTTTCCTTCCTGAGAAGGAAAATGAAACACCTGATCACGATTGTTCTCAATTCCTAACTTTAAACTATGCAGCTCGGGAGATCTAAAGGATACCCCATTAGACAATCCTGACATGGAAATATTTACAGATGGCAGTTCTTTTGTTCAGGATGGAAAGCGTAAAGCGGGTTATGCCGTGGTGACTGCTGAACAGGTTTTAGAAGCAAAATCTCTCCCCCAGGAAACTAGTGCTCAGTTAGCGGAGCTTGTGGCCCTGACCCGAGCTCTAGAGTTAAGCAAAGGGCAGCGGATGAGCCTGATAATCTATGTGAGTCTACTTCTGCTGACTCCAAATATCCTGAGTCTGCCATTGGATCCTCAAGACAATGTCTTCTTGTCCTGGGCTCACTCCTATGCTGCATTCCACAATCCGTCTAACTGCTGGGTCTGCGGAGCACTCCCCTCTTCGTCAGTGGAAGGCTTCCCGTGGTGGACATCCCCACTTCAAGATAAAGACTTTCTCCAAGTCTGTGAATACCTTCGACAACAATCACGTGCGATGCCTCTTCTTCATCTGATGACATCTACTAACCCTAAAATGGACTGGTGCAACACTTTGTACTCTAACTATGGACATAATGTGACTTTTAATTTTGATTATACATTGTCTCGGTTCAATGACTATTTTGCTACATATAAGGAAAATAGGTCTAGATCTAATGGTTTTTTACCTGACATTTATCAAATATGGGATGAGGTTACATGGCTAACTCCTGAAAAAGGACATTTAATATCTACTGCCTCTATATGCTGGGAACAAACAGAGCCATCCCCAAAAGTTAGCCAACAACTTAATTACAATGATTGGAAACAAATGGGATATTTGTCTCAGGAAACATGCAATGTAATCATTCCCGTGTTTTCCAATCCCAGTTCAGGTTCTCCCTTTGTCTGGCCAGGCACGAATTGGGACTGGATATCTCAGTCGCGCTGGCTTGCTCCAAACGGGACTTATTGGATATGTGGCTCTTACCTATGGGCATGGCTCCCCCGTGGTTGGATAGGGAGGTGCACCCTGGGTCTAGCCTTTACTCATGGCTTTATATTTTCAGAGCTTCCAGAAAAGCCTGCTAATTTACCCCACCTTAGAACTCGGTGGGCAAGGTCTGTATTTTATTGGTATGATTATTTGGCTGCAGCGTTTGTTCCCTCTTTGGGAACTACAGATGTTATGTTACGAGTGGATGCTTTGACTAATTTTACTCAACAGGCATTACAGGATTCTCAAAAGGCTATTTCAGCTCTTAATGCTGAACAAGCACAAATTAGAAAGGTGGTTTTACAAAACAGATTGGCTCTAGATATTCTGACAGCTGCACAAGGAGGAACTTGTGCCATTATTCATACCCAATACTGTACATATATACCTGATATGAGCACGAATGTTACTCATTTTACTAACCACATGAACAAGATGATTAGGGCCATGGACACTCCTGAAGCCTCAATTGCTTCACTTTGGAAAACGTTAACTAATTCCCCATGGTGGACAACTATCTTAATTACAATAATTCTGGTTGTTTTGTTCTTGCTGTTTGCTCCCTGCATCTGTAATTGTATAACTGGATTTGTTTCTAGCCGCATGAAAGCTTTTAAGTTACAAATGGTTGCTCAAACTCCTGCTACTGCTGTAGCTTCCTCCAGCTACTATTTGGGGCCCCTGGATCAGATATCCTCAATATGAGGATTAGGAGAATATGTTGCCTCACCAATTTAGGGACAGCGCCCCTTATCAGCTTGGAAGCAGTTATGGAACGAGAACGACGCCCCTTTTCCCTAGGCAACATAATTCTCCTAAAAGAAAAGGGGGGAATGAGAGAGTCATTTCCTAGGCAGGTTGATAGGGAGTCTAGGGGTCCCCAAAGAGAGAGGGGTCTGGAATTCTCAAGGAGGAAAAAAGGACAAACTTTTTTTCTTTCTCCACATTCCTTAGGATTATATACCAATAATGTATCCTGCCTAAGGACAGTCTTTGGATTCAACCTTCTGTTATTTTAAAAAGTTAATTATGGGAGTATACCTGGTCTTTACAAGGATGTATCTTGCCTGAGAACAGTGTTATCTTAAAATGTAAATTATGGGAGTAGGTCGGAGGAGGTCTTTACAACCTCCAGACATTCTTTGGATTATATAACCTCATTATTAACACTAGCAAGCGGGTACTCTTTCTGCCCCCTTCTGATGCCTATGTCAGAAGCTTTCTCTATCTCCTTTATACTTTAATAAAACTTTACTACACAAAAGCTCTGAGCGATCAAGCCTCGTCTCTGGCCCCGGATTGAATTCTTCTCCTCCGGGGGCCAAGAATCCCGGTGTATTCGCATGATTCAACAACAACCTTTCATTAACAGCTTCCACGAAGCATCTCCAAACTCTCACAGTGTAGGAACATGGATAACATGATCCTCCCACTCCCCACCAAGTCCCATACCCACCCATCTTCAGTCTCCCTCACTGACCTGCAAATTGATCAGGTAGCTGAGAAAGTCTTTATCTTGGTCGCTGATGATGACAGAAACTTGAGGGTGGTTCATAATCTGCTTTAGGTTAAGGAGCCATATTAGCCACATACTAGGCCAAGAAGAGCCAGGAACATCAGCCCTAGTCTGGGGTGGAAGGACACTGGAACAGGCATCGTCAAGGATGCTGGAATTCTCAAGGAGGAAAAAAGGACAAACTTTTTTGTGGCTTGCCCAGCCACCACGGTTGTCCTCAGGCCCTGCCATACCATCAGGCACGCTCATGGCTCTGGGTTCCTTGTGGTGTTCTGTATCTGAGGTGGTCTGCATTCCCCAAGAAGGGGCTGTTTCTGATCCCTACTCTTCTCCAGACTTGTGTATGCTGAGTAGTGGCATGTCATTGCTTACGTGGTCAAACAACTTGCAGTCGTTGTAACAAATCATGTCCGAAAGCAAAGGAGTTGGTGTGTGTTTGTGTATGTTTATGTGTGTGTGTGTGTGTGACTCCCATGTCAGTTATTTTTGGGATCATCCACATTTATAATAACTGTCTGCTGAGGCTGCTCTGGGGTACTGACTCTGGTCATTCCTGACTTAGAGGCTTCGGAGCTGCTCCTCCTCAGATGCAGGCCTGAAGTAGACACACAAAGTCATGACTGCAACACTCACAGGTGAGGCCCTGCCTGAACTCTACTCAGCTGTGCCTTTGGAGCCTGCCAATTGCCCAGTACCACACTTCCTTCAGGGTCCACCAGCACGCATCCTGCGCCCTCGCCCCCACCCATCCTCCTGCTCCTGCCCCTGCACCTCCTCCTCCTCCTGAGCAGCAGACCCCAAGGAGCAGCAGAAAGGATACCACTTTGACCTAGAAGCCAGGGATGCCCTGGATAATGGCACTCCTCTGAGCCAAGTCACACTTCCTCCTCTGATGGCTCTTGCACATGAACTAAACTTAGGCCCTGCAGTTTTTCTCATGGTCAGAGCTCAGTTCCACTTGCAGGGTGGCCAGAGCCTGAAGCGCATCTAGCGCCAGAAGTTCATTCAGGCCTCCCGGCCGTTGCTGGCCTTGTTCCTCTAATATCTTCTCATCCAAGTCTTGGGAGGACCCCTGTTGCTGCTTCTCATCAGCCAAAACCTCCACCTCCTCCATGATGTCTTCCACAAGCAGCTGGAACATCCGCCTGATCTGCGCCATGTCTCTGTCCACCAGGGCAGAGGTCCTGTCCAGCAGGTCCCCTGCTGCCTCCACACTGAAGAGAGTGGCATCTTCGCCTGGTGTGACAACTGGTGGCTGCAAGGTCGCAGCCATGCACAGCATCACAAGGGCAGGCTTCAGGGCCCCATCCCCATGAGCACCCGGGCTCACAATTAAGAAGGTCTGGGGTCCCAGGACACTCCGACATTCCTCTGACCACCTCTCATGCTCTTCTTGGCCCTGACCATGACCCCAGGCTGGGTCAGATATGAAAGGATGGGACATAAGAGCACCAAAGCAAGTGGTGTGCAATGGCGGCCCAGGCTGCAAAAAACCTGTGGGGCCAACTTGCTTTTTAGGGGTGGGGAGTGAGAGGCATGGTCGGGAGGCAGTGGCTGGTGTGTCTGTGGTGGACTGAGGCTGAAGAAAGGGGTGGTGGTCAGCCCAGGACGGGGTGAACAGGCTCTGGTACATCAGCCAAACAGGCACTGCCCTAGGCTGTGAGCCACGCACATGCTGCTGGCCCAAATCTAGACCAATGGCTGAGAGGGTACTGGACGGCACCCTTATGGACATGCCCCTAGACCGGAGGACATCTTCCGCGGTTCCTGGGCTCCAGCTCCACCACGTGGCCAGATTCTGCTTTAGGGAGATAGCAGATTTTGCATCTGCCGCTACCCCAGGTGCTGTCATTGACCTGCATTTGGAAATTTCAACCACGGGTTCCTGCTCCGCAATCTGAACAACACACTCCTGTGTCCCACAGGACCTTCAATAACCGAGAGCTCTCCCTGAGTATCCAAATGATAGACAGGGGCTCCAAGTGGCTGGATACTTTTCTCCATGGGACAGAGTACCTGTTGCTGTCCAGATGCTAGCGGAGTGGGGAAAAACCCGACGGTTTGCAACAGTTGATCCCCATTGTTCAGGGACACCAGAGCCTTAGGGTACAGAGCTCACTCTGTGTCTCTTTATCTCTGCTTCTGGCATAGCACTGTTTTGGACAATCCTTCTATGTATGTACCAGGGCTGGTGTATATGAGTCTCTGTCTCTTTAAGTGGTGCTGTTCCCCTTTGCCACTGTCTGGACACCAGCACTCATACAAGAAGCTTATCCTTGCCGTGAAGGCAAGCCCTTCTCCTCCTGAGTGATTTGCACTAACCTGAGATCAGACTTTTTTTTTTTTTTAATGTATTTAAGAAAACAAGAGCTGCTTCTTGGAAAAACAAAATCAGAAACACTGATACAACTGTGGCAATCTAATAAGGGGAAGAGGAGGTTAATTCCAGTACTAGAAATGAGAAATGGAATGTGGTTCTGAAACGATAATGTTCAAATCTGAGTGGAATTACTTTTGTTTCAGGAAAGATCCAGTCAAGCAAAACCCTGGGGAATGAAAAGGAAGGAAAGAAAGAGGAAGAGAGTCAGGGGAAGAAAGGAAGAAAAGGAAAGGAAGGGAGAAAGATAGAAAAGGAAATGTCTCAACAGATATTGTAAACTTCCCAATAAAACAATTCTCTTTAAAATCTAAAAACAGAAATAGAAATTCATTAAGCCATATCCTCATTGCCCTTGATGGTACTAAGAACAAGAAAACCCATTTACACATCAGTGTTTAGAATTTGTGGCAAACACAATACGATTATGAAAAAAAAAATAGAAATATGCCATGTTATTTGTAAAAATATGGACAGCAGAAATATTTTTGTAAAAAACATTTTATTTCTATAAATAGTAATTTTACTTAGAATGTTTTGGCAACATTAATAAAACAATAAATTTTACCTGAAAGAACAAGCAAAGTAGACAAGGAATTCACAAAGGGCAATAACAAAATAGTGATCTTGACAGATATTCAATACATTTGTAAACAAAACAAAGTGTCATTGCCTGAAAAAAATACAGAGGTATCAACAGAAAAACAGAGGAAGCTCCTGAAAGAACTCAATTCACTATTAACTATATTTTATTTGCAGGCACAGAAACTGACTCAAGCTAATTCTAAGAAGCAAAGCCCTGATGTTATTATCTCTTCTCAGTGTGTGTGTGTGTGTGTGTGTGTGTGTGTGTGTGTGTGTGTGTGTAAAGTAGGAAATTTAGGCTGGAGAGGTAAGCAGAGAGTAGAGACTTAAAGTGCCTTTAAGGAGGAGGAGGAACTGGAGAGGGTTGAGGATTTCATTGTGTGATTTGAACAGCACTGGTGAAGCTCAAACAAGGGAGGTAGCAAGCCATGCAGGCCTAGGGGAAGAGCATTTCCAGAAGAACAGCAGTTGCAAAGTTTTTGGATTGGGAAGAAATGTATTTGCTTAAGGAAAAGCAAGGCCAGTGTTGTCAAAAACAGGGCACCAGTGGGGAAAATAGTAGAGTAAAACGACAGAGAATGGAAGAGAGGAAGTAGTCAGGGACCATATCACTGGGACCTTTTTATTTGGCAATAAATACAACTTGTACTCCTTAGGAGCATACTTCAGAGCAAACAACAGTAACTGTGTTCAAAATACTAAGCAACAATAAAAACATATGAAGAAAACATTTCATATTTTTACTATAGAAATAGAATAAAGGAGATAAGAATGCAATGGTCTGTACATTTATTTATACATAGAGTTTTCACCTGAGACCAGGACACACATACACACACACACACACACACACACACACACACACACACACACACACTTTATACACCTAAAAGTGGTTTAAGCTGACACTTTGCAAAGTGCTTTGGCCCAAGAAAATTAACTGGAAAGGCCTAGTAATATATTCAAAGTGCAAACCAATCAATCAAGCATTGAATAAATAAATACAATCTACTTGTATTTGAATTTACACTCAAGAAATTACCTAAAATGGAGACAATAGGCTTACTCTAGCTTAGTCATCTGTAGTCCTTCCTCTTCCGTTCTGAGATGGATGCTAATACCTTGGTGATTACCACTTTCCAGGGTTCTGTGAAAGCTTAGAGCATTTAAATAAATTGTGGAGGGGGAAAAATAGTGGGGAGAGACAAAGAGGAGGAGAAAGGAAGAGGAAATGGAGAGATTTCTCCTGGCATAGGTATACAGCCAGGATCCCAGTTTCCTTGAATGGTGCACAGAGATTGCTAGGTAACTGTGCCAGAAGTGGAGAAAGTATGGCATTCAACTCCAGGAGGAGACTCAACTCCAGGAACACACAGAGGAAGCCAAGTGTGCTGATGTTCAGGAACCAATATTTAGAGGGTACCCTGCAGGTCTGTGAAAGAGCTCTTGGAGACCGCAAGAAAAAAGGTTTCCACAAGTATAATCACAGACTAGATAGCTGGATAGAGTAGCGGAAGGATAATAATTCTATGACGTGATAATTACACAAATAAATGAGACAATTCCTGCACATCAGACGGTGTCAAGTAAGACTGAAAATCAGTATTAGTTTGATAAAATGGGAAATTACCCACACAAAGAATTAGCTGTTAACTGCAATACATTCGTGTTCAAGGCAAGATAAGATACAAAACTGAAATCTTCACATGTTCAACTAGGGTAAGATACATGTAACTGGAAAAGGTAAGGAAAAGTTCTATAGAGGGTTTAATCACCCTGGACCCTCTGTATCCACTACATTTACTATTCTCACACAACTCCATTGTAGCTTAAGGGTAAGAGAACTAAATTTAGCCCAATTCAGAAACTGAACAGATTCCCTGTGTTTGATCCTTTTCAGTTAAAACTATGGGTCCAGTACAAATCAAACTGGATGTCAAGGCTTTTTTACTTGGGAATCTTAACTTGCTTTACTTTTGTGACTGAGACAGATATGGCTACTTCACTGTGACTAAAGGCTAGCCAAATGGGAAAGGGGATGGAATGAATCAAATTCCCCTTTTGATCACTAAACAGGAGGTCCACAGGAACCAGGTCCCATTCTCTTAACTATCTCCGCTTCCCCAACTGCAGTCAATGATAACACAGGGCCTGCTTGATGCTTGCAGGGGCCTCTCACCAAACACAGGCATTTAAATGGTTGGCTTTCTTGAGATGTCCCTGGGCTAGGTAAAGACACTCTGAGACAGTGTTCCTTCTGCCTTGGCTCCATGCCTGGAGGGAATGCATACCTCTTCCTCCAATGGGACAAGAAGCCACAGCTCTCCACTGACTAAATCCCATGTCTGGTCCCAACTCACATCATAGCTTCTCCATCAACTTCTCCACACCAGGCTTTTGGAGCCAGGTTATCTTAGATCAGCACAACAGAGGCACTTCGGAGAGTTCAGCAGCACAAGGGAACATACAATAACAAAGCCATTCCAATCTGTCTATATAGTTAATATTGAGATAGTCAAGGCATGAAAACAGTTGAAAATTACGTTGCTAAAACACTCTACAGATTATACGTATAGCAGAGCTTTCAAACTTACAAATAACATGAAATACCAAAATAGGCTGTTACTTTTCCTTTCGCCACCTCTCTCGTTCTCTCTCTCTCTCACACACACACACGCACACATACTTTTTAGTGCTAAGACAACTGTATGAAAAACAGGTAATATATTTTTAAATAACATCTCAATATTCAAACAAAACTATACTTCATGTATTTAAAACAAAAACACATAAATTACGCATTGGTTTCTCTGTATTTATTATTGAATAATGCTATAGTTGAATTTTTTGTTTTTAATGGAGTTTATAACTTTGAAATACTTGCTTCAGACTTACTTAAAGTAGACTTAACCGGGTTTTTTTGACCTCCTACTTTTAGATTTGGGGGGTGATGGTTCAGAATCAGATGCGTTCACAGTAATGGATGCTACTTCCACCAATCCTGGTTGAAGGGGTTCCAGTGATACCTGAATAACAACTTTTGTTTCAGGAGGTAATCCTTCTAGCTGCTTAGGCTTCTTAAACATTTGATGACACTGGGTCTTGTGCTCCCTTTTCTCTTTACAAGTTAAAAATTGTAGCCGACATTTGGAACACTGGTGAAAACGCTTTGCCCAGTGCTGTCTATAATGACATATGTATAGTGCTTCAGTTTTAAAAATTTGGAGACAAAAGGGGCAAAGTAAATTCTTAGTGTTACCATGGTATGCTCTGAAATGTGCATCCACATCTGCAAAGAATGATGATCTGTAACTGCAAACCTGGCATACATAGGGCATTTCACCAGGCTTATGATTATCTTTCATGTGCTGTAAGAGAATCTGATCTGCCTCAAAGGACAATTCACAGATTTTACAGACTGTGCAGGGCTCCTGGGAAGTGTGGACACTTTCAATATGACACTGCAGCTGGAAGGGCGTAGGAAACTGGCGGTGGCAGTGCTGGCAGGTGGTGTGGTATTTCCAGCTGTCACCTCTCAGCCTCTCAAGTTCCAAATGGTGCTTCATGTGATTCATAAACTCAACATTTTTTAGAACCTTCAAGCAGCTGTGGCATTTAAAGGCTGTGTGAGTTTTTGGTTCTGGCTGCCCATCTCCTATATGCTGTCCATAGTAGAAGTCACGAAGTAACACAATCAGATTGCCTTCTGTGGGATCAGCAAACTTATTTTGACTTGATACACTTGGAAAGTCAGTTTTTGTCAATACATTTCCCCCTACAGGACTTACAGGCTTGCAATGAACATTGTCCTTTGGAAAAGCTGTTGGACAAGGTTCTCCACTCTGAACATGGCTTAATGAGTTATGAACACTGTCTGGTGTGCTTTGCTGAGTAGTCACTGTATGAAAAGTACCTGAAAGGGACAAAGCTAAAGAATGTTCTCCTATAACTCCATCACTGAGTGTAGGCCTTTTGGGACTTGTGCTATTTGTTTCAGAAGTGGAAACTCGCTTTGATACACGAGGACTTTTATCCATATCTCCTGCAGAAACTGCTGTTTCTACTGGATGCTGCAATGAACTTGTGAAGGTAATCAAAGGAGAACATAACTCTGAAAAGCTATTAGGCATTATTTGTGGTGAAATATTTTTAGAATCCGCTTTGGACAAAGACTCAATAATAATAGGACTATCTGTTGATCTTGATTCAGAGACAGAAAGTGGCAAGACAGTCTTTGCTTCTGATGTAGGAGTCACATGACTAACAGGCTGTAATTTCTGAGCATTATCTTTCCTGAAGTGACCACACCTATTTCTCCTTGAACAAGAACCTGGGGTAACTCTGTTCAGTATGTTTGAAATGACTGGTTTTGAATTTGAGGTCATCCCAACAAAGATCACATCATCATCCTCATGTACATGTTCCACTCCAACCAAGATGAGTTCAGCATCTTCATCATTTACTAGTTTGGTTTCTCCCTCGCTTTTCTGTGGTTCTGGCTCTTGTTCTTCTTCACATGACATCCATGGTGGTTCCATATTTTAAATACTTTTTTGTTCTTGGAGGGTGTGACCACAAGTCCCAGTGCTTCCTTTAAATAAACTGCCACCTAGGTATAAATATACTACATATTAGTTAAGTACAGAAAAATGTACTATTTGGTTATCTCCAAAACTCTATGGTAGTTATAAACACCCTTATCTTACAAATAAAGATACTGAGCATCAAAGAGACTAAATGAAAGATGAATAACCTATGACTACAAGTCTACATGACTCAAGAATAATAGCTTTGTTCCATGTTGATTTTAATCTCTTCTAAGTAAAAAAAAAAGAAAGAAAAAGAAAAAACCGAATACCACCACTGATCATTAGGAGAAATCACATGTAAAGCACGAGTATTTTTACAACTGCACTATTGTACAGTGTTTAGAAACATGGACTTTGGAGTCAAAGAAGATTAAGCTGGAATTCTAAGTTAATCACACACCAGCTGCATCTTTTTGGGCAAATTTATAACTTTTAAATGTGTTTCCGCAGCTTAAAGACAAACATGCTTATTTCTTAGACTTAAGGTTAAGCTCTTTTTAAAAAGCGTCAGCTATTTAATGGCATCTTGTTTTGTAGTAAAATTGGAAAAAAAGTTATCTTAAATGCACATTACAACTGATTCACACATACTAATTTCATAAATGTTAATACAGAAAATAGGTAGCAAATTCAAATATAAAGTATCTATACACAGTTAACAAACAGCATAATTCAATGTCAAGCACTTAACACAGGCCTAGAAAATTGAGAATGAACTCTCTTCATAATCTCACCCCCAAAGCCACACTTATACATCCTAAATTTCTTCCTCTAATCCTGACTAAACTTAAATCCAACAATGCTTCATCCTTCATTCCACATTTCTCTTCCCCACATATCAGGCAAAGTCATGACAGTATTTCACTAATACCAATATCAGACAGAGACATCAAACACACACACACACACACACACACACACACACACACACACAACGGATATTCTGTATGAATACAGATGCAAGAGTCCTCAACAAAATACTTGCAAACAAAACCTAACAACATATAAAAAAGATTATATACCATGATCACGTGGGATTTATGGAGGTATGCAAAGTTGGTTCATTATATGAAAGTCAATCGACATTATGCCATTTTAACACAATAAAGGACAAAAAACACATCTGCCTGCAGAAAAAGCATTTCCCTGAATCTAGCACCTTTTCATAATAGGGGTTAAAGTAAACCACTTAATAACTAAGAACAGAAGAGAACTTTCTCAAAGGGTACCTGTAAATGACCCACAGCTAAATCATACTTAATAATGAAACAATGAAAGCTTTCCCTATAAGATTGGGAACAACATAAGGAAGTCTATTCCACACTTTGGTTCAATATTATACTGGCAGTTCTATAACCAGAGCAATCAGGTAAGAAAAAGGAATTGTTGTTGTTGCTTAAAACAAACAAACAAACAAACAAAAAAACAGCCTTCAGAATGGAAAGGAAAAAGTCAAAGTATATTGGAGATACCATACTTTTATATATAGAAAATCCCAAAGAAACCACAGGTATTAGAATTAATAAAAAGCTTGAAGAATATAAGATAAATATTTTAAAAGTCAATCACATTTCTATACAGTAGCAACAAATGTTCTGAAAATGAAGTCAAGTAAACACTTGACTCTACATTAGCATTAAAAATAATACTTAGGATGTCAGAAAGAGAAAGACAAATATCATATGGTATCACTTACATGTGGACTATAAACTATAACACAAATGAACTTATCTGTGAAACAGAAACAGACTCAGAGACATAGTGAGCAGACTATGTGATTACCAAGAGAGGAAGGGTGGGGGAGGCATAGATTGGGAGCTGGTGACTAGCAGATGCAAACTATAATGTTAATATATAGAATAGATAAAAAAAGATCCTACTGTGTAGCACAAGGAACTATATTCATAATTTGTGATAAACAGTAATGGGAAAGGATATGAAAAAAATTGTTCGTGCATGTGTGTGTGTTTACATATGAAGGAAAGGAAAGGTAAAAGGAAGGAAAGGAAAGGAAAACTCTTGGCAAGTATGTACAGAAACTGGACCTTGTGTGTTATGGATAGATTTTAAAATGGTGCAACTGCTACAGAAAACAGTCTAAAGCCTCCTCAAAAAATTAAAAATAGAACTACCACATGATTCATCAATTCCACTTCTGAATATAAATTCAAAAGAAGTTAACATGGGGTCTTGAGATATTTGCATAGCCATGCTCAAAGCAGCACTAATCACAACAACTAAGAGGTGGAAGCATCTAAACATCTATCAAATGTGATACATACATATAATGGAATATTATTAAGCCATATAAAGGAAATTCTGCCCCAAGCTACAACTTCATGATCACTTAAGACATCAAGCCAAAGGAAATAAGCCAGTCATAAAAAAGACAAAAGTGTATGTTTCCACTTATACGAAATATCTAATATAGTCAAGCAATAGAAAGGAACAAAGTGGAATGATGGAGTCCAGGGTCCATGGAAACAGGGAAGAAAAGAGGAGTTGTTGTTTAATGGGACAGGTGATGGGTACAGAGTTTCAATTTTGCAAGATGAAAAGGTGTAGAGATCTATTTCATAGCAATGTGATAAGGAATTCCATGATATTTCAGAGGTTAGGACTCCAAACTTTCCTATTAGGGGCCTGGGTATGATTCTCAACCAGGAAACTGTCATTTAAGCTGCATAGAACAGCTAAAAAAATGACAACAACAACAACAAAACAACACTGTGACTCTGTGTGTGTGTGTGTGTGTACTTGTGTGAGTTGCTCAGTCGTGTATGACTCATTGTGTCCCCATGGACTGTAGCCCACCAGGCTCCTTTGTCGATGGGATTCTCCAGGCAAGAATACTGGAGTGGGCTGCCATTTCTTTCTCCAAAAAGGCTGATGAAATTGTGTGAAATACTTAGCACGTAAAAATGGTTAAACTGGTAAAAATTTAAGTTAGATGTTTGGTTTTTTTACAACAATTAAAAAAAAAATCTAACAACCAGGAAAATAATTTGAATGGACTTTTCACCAAATATGATATGCAAATGGCCAACAATCACAAAAAATACTGCTTAACATGATTGAAAGTGAAAGAAAGTGAAGTCACTCAGTCATGTCCGACTCTTTGTGACCCCATGGATGGTAGCCTATAACGCTCCTCCATCCATGGGATTTTCCAGGCAAGAATGCTGGAGTGGATTGTCATTTCCTTCTCCAGAGGATCTTCCCAACCCAGGAATCGAACCCAGGTCTCCTGCATTGCAGGCAGACATCTTACCTTCTGAGCCACCAAGGAAGCCCGTAACAAAATGTAAATCAGTCTCAGTGAGATACTACTTCACACCTATTAGGTTGCTGCTGCTGCTAAGTCGCTTCAGTCCTGTCTGACTCTGTGCGACCCCATAGACGGCAGCCCACCAGGCTCCCCTGTCCCTGGGATTCTCCAGGTAAGAACACTTGAGTGGGTTGTCATTTCCTTCTCCGATGCATGAAAGTGAAAAGTGAAAGTGAAGTCGCTCAGCCGTGTCTGACTCTTAGTGACCCCATGGACTGTAGCCCACCAGGCTACTCCATCCATGGGATTTTCCAGGCAAGAGTACTGGAGTGGGATGCCATTGCCTTCTCCTACCATTAGGTTGGCTGTAATCAAAAAGAGGAATAATAATAAGTGCTGCAGAGGATGTGGAGAAAAGGAATCTTCATATATTGTTGATGTAATTGCTGTAAAATAGTACAATCACTTTGGAAAAGTGGTTTGTCAGTACCTCAAAAATTAATATAGAGTAGCCATATGATCCAGAAATTTCACTCTTTTGTATATATCCATAAAAAATGAAAATGTTGAGTCCATGCAAAAACAGTGTTCACAGCAACATTATTCACAATAGCCACAAAGAATACACCATCCAAATATTATCCATTAGTTGATGAATGGATAAATAAATGGTGGTATATGCTCACAATGGACTACAGGTAAGCCACATACCATATTGATATACCATATTCAGCCATAAAAAAAAAAATGTGCTGCTATACAGCCAAGAAATGGATGAATCTTGAAAATACACAAACTAGGGGACTTTCCTGGAGATCCAGTGTTTAAGACTCTGCACAGGTTCCATCCCTGGGCTAGGAACTAAGATCCCACATGCCACATAGCTAGATAAATAAATATTTGAAAAGAAAACATGGCATCTGAATAAAGCCAGACACAAAGGTCACACATTGTATCTGGAAGAACTTTACATAGAAGAGAAGCAGGAAAGACAAGCATTCTATAATCCAAATGAAACATTTTTTTTCCCCAGGGAGGAGGAAATGAACTGCTCTAATAAAGGCTGCCAATAAATTAAATAAAATAACAACCTCAGGCTCTACTACAAAGCCACAATCATCAAGACAATATGGTACTGGCACAGAGACAGAAATATAGATCAATGGAAAAAAACCCAGAAAGCCCAGAGGTAAACCCACACACCTATGGACACCTTATCTTTGACAAAGGAGGCAAGAATATACAATGGAGAAAAGACGATCTCTTTAACAAGTGGTGCTGGAAAACTTGTCAATCACTTGTAAAAGAATGAAAGCAGAACACTTTTTGGAGAAGGCAATGGCACCTGACTCCAGTACTCTTGCCTGGAAAATACCATGGACAGAGGAGCCTGGAAGACTGCAGTTCATGGGGTCGCTAAGGGTCAGCCATGACTGAGTGATTTCACTTTCACTTTTCACTTTCATGCACTGGAGAAGAAAATGGCAACCAACTCCAGTGTTCTTGCCTGGAGAATCCCAGGGCCTGTGGAGCTTGGTGGGCTGCCGTCTATGGGGTCGCACAGAGTCGGACACGACTGAAGTGACTTAGCAGCAGTAGCAGAACACTTTTTAACACCATACACAAAAATAAACTCAAAATGGATTAAAGATCTAAACATAAGACCAGAAATTATAAAACTCCTAGAGGAGAACATAGGCAAAACACTCTCCGACATACATCACAGCAGGATCCTCTATGACTCACCTCCTAGAGTATTGGAAATAACAGCAAAAATAAACAAATGGGACCTAATTAAACGTAAAAGCTTCTGCACCACAAAGGAACTATTAGGAAGGTAAAAAGACAGGCTTCAGAATGGGAGAAAATAATAGCAAATGTAGCAACTGAAAAACAGCTAATCTCAAAAATATACAAGCAACTCCTGCAGCTCAATTCCAGAAAAATAAACAACCCAATCAAAAATGGGCCAAAGAACTAAATATACATTTCTCCAAAGAAGACATACAGATGGCTAACAAACACATGAAAAAATGCTCAACAATCACTCATTATCAGAGAAATGCAAATCAAAATCCACAATGAGGTACCATGTTATGCCAGTCAGAATGACTGCAATTCAAAAGTCTACAAGCAATACATGCTGGAGAGGGTGTGGAGAAAAGGGAACCCTCCTACACTATTGATGGGAATGCAAATTAATACAGCCACTATGGAGAACAGTGTGGAGATTCCTTAAAAAAAATAAGAAAAAAAAAAAAACCTGGAAATAGAACTGCCATACAACCCAGTGATCCCACTGCTGGGCACACACACTGAGGAAACCAGAATTGAAAGAGACATGTGTACCCCAATGTTCATCGCAGCACTGTTTCTAATAGCCAGGACATGGAAGCAGCCTAGATGACCATCAGCAGATGAATGAATCAGAAAGCCATGGTACGTATAAACAATGGAGTATTACTCAGCCATTTAAAAGAATACATTTGAATCAGTTCTAATGAGGTGAATTAAACTGGAGCCTATTATAAAGACTGAAGTAAGCCAGAAAGAAAAACACCAATACAGTATACTAACACATATATATGGAATTTAGAATGATGTAACAACAACACTGTATGCAAGACAGCAAAAGAGACACAGATGTATAGTGTTTTGGACTGTGTGGGAGAGGGAGGGGAGAATGATTTGGGAGAATGGCATTAAAACATGTATAATATCATATTCGAAATGAATCACCAGTCCAGGTTGAATGCAGGATACAGGAGGCTTGGGGCTGCTGCACTGGGATGACCCAGAGGAATGGTATGGGGTGGGAGGTGGGAGGAGGGTTCAGGATGGGGAATACGTGTACACCCATGACGGGTTCATGTTGATATGGCAAAACCAATACAATATTGTAAATTTAAAATAATAATAATAATAATAAAATTTTTAAAAAATAAAAAAAAAAATAAAAATTGACCACTGAGTTAAACATTTGGAATTCACTGGTGACCTTGACAAGAGTGGATTTAAAGGAAAATGAGAGAAATGGAGATAAAAAATTCTACAAACAACTCTGCAGAAGTCCATAATAAGAAAACATAAAATAAAAAAAAGCAGAAGCAGGATGTGTCACAAAAGACAAATTTTTAATGAGAGGTGACATTATAGTCAGTCTGTTTGCTGATGGGAACCGTCCAGAGAAACAGAAAACTTAATCCATGACAAAGAAGAGACTTGCTAGAATATCACTGAATAAACAAGAATTGAGTAGAAAATGGCAACCCACACCAGTACTCTTGCCTGGAAAATCCCATGGATGGAGGAGCCTGGTAGGCCACAGTCCTGGGGTTTTCCAAGAGTCAGACAGGGCTAAGAGACTTCACTTTCACTTTTCACTCTCAGGAATTGGAGAAGGAAATGCCAACCCACTCCAGTGTTCTTGCCTGGAGAATCCCAGGGCTGGGGGACCCTGGTGGGCTGCTGTCTATGGGATTGCACAGAGTCAGACATGACTGAAGTGACTTAGCAGCAGAAGCAGCAGCACACAAGAAGTGAACACAAGCCAAATAATTTGCTCACAGTAACAAGACTGAGATCATATGCAGAAAGGCTGTCATGGTGGATTAATGGGTATGGTCACCAGCCTTCAAGATGACCCTGTGAATCACATGTCCTGATATTCCCACCCCTATGTAGTTCTCTCTCAAACTATCACAGGGTTGACCTGTGAGACTAAGCAAATACAGAAGTGAAGATGTGTAACGTCTGAAAAAAGACTGCACTTTATCATGGATGCAAGTTCTTTCCTGAATCACTCATTCTGGGAAAAGACAGCAGCCTCCACACGAGCAGCCCCTTGGAGAGGCCCACAGAAGGAGGAACTGAGGCCTCATGAGTACAGCCAAGTAAGAGAACTTACATTCAATAAGCCAAGTTTTCAGAGGTTGCCAAACCAGATAAAAGCTTGACTACCACCTCAGGAGGGACCCTGAGGCTAAACTACCCAACTGGATTCTAGACCAATAGATATCAAGTGTAAGTTTTTTCAAACTATTCAATTTTGAGATAATATGTACAACACAAACAGTTCGAGGTATAATATCATTCACATCATACTTACACACAGAAGAGTTCTCCTATAAATATGGTAAAACTTAAAAAACACAAAACAAACCAAAACACCTAAAAACAGGAGTTGCCTGGCAGTCCAGTGGTTTGATTAGGACTCAGCCCTCTCACTGCCAGGATCCTGTGTTCGATCCCTGGTTGGGGAACTAATATCCTATGAAGCCACATGTTGTGACCAAAACCAAACATGCTGTCAACTTCAAAGCTGTACCAGCAATAGATAACTATGCAACAGAGCTGTAGGCACAAGTTGCTGGGCATAAAGCTACCTATCATCTTGTTTACTGGCATGAAATGAACTCAGATGCTCCCCCACCCCCATCCAGTGGAGTTCAATTACTTAATGAAATAAAGCTCTTACAGGTGCAAAAATGAGCAAGTAATCCCATGTAAACATGTTAAATCACAACACATTTTCTTTGAATGAACCACTTTATTCATTTGGCCGTGCTGCTTGGCTTGTGGGGTCCCAGTTCCCTGACCAGAAGTTAAATCCAGACCACTGCAGTGAAAGCCAAGAATCCTAATCTCCAGGCCACAAGGGAATTCCCATACCTTCATTACTTTGCTTTTGTAGCTAAAACCTTAGGATATGTGCATTGCCCCATTTTAGCCTCACCAAGTGGTAGGAGTCAGCTCTACACAGCTTAAAACCCATGGTGCTCTTACTTTTTTTTTCTTTCAAGAATGCAGGAGAAAGCAAGCCAGTAGCCTCCCTGCCTGCTTTTAATGTTTCAACTCAGAGAGCTTCAGAGTGACCTGAAACCATGATTGCCCTGAAGTCACCACCCGCAATCAGGGTCAGCTAATCCCCAGGAGAACTCTCTCTCCACAGCAACATGTCAGCCCATGAATGAAAGGAGAAAAACGGAAGGCAAGAAAGACACAACTTTGTTCCTTATTGTAAAAATGTCTGTCACCTTACCTCAGGGGCACATTGAAAACCTGAGTGCCCTTCCCAGGCAGGAGAAGGTCACATCCTGGGGTCGGGCAGAGGGAAAGGTCAGGGTGAGTCACCTCTTCCTGAAACATTCTATCCCCCAGGCCCTACCTGGTCCTACCCTACAGATGCTGACCAGGTGTCTCACACTCAACCAGAGCAAGTGATTGAACTCCTCTTCCCTGAGCTTCTTCCTCCCACCTCCCTTCTCTCAGTAACAAACAAACAAACAAACAAACAAACAAACAAATACCTCATCTGCCACCTTTCCGAACCAAAGGCCTGAATCTCGGGGCCCCCAGGGACAGGGGCAGCCCTGGAGTCCGAGGAGAGGCAGAGCAAACAGGAAAACGACCAAAGCGCCGCGGCAGTGGAGAGGCCACTAGATTGATTTTTTTTTTTTTTTTTGCTGTGCCCGCCTGACTGTGTCTGGTTGCAGAACCGGGTTGGGCCCGAGTCATAAACCCGCGTGAAGATTTGTATATGTGTGTGTGTTTAAATATATTAAGTTCCACAGGAGACCTGGGAGGGGCGGGGGGCTGGGGGCATGACAGGCCCTTTCCGCGAGCTGGCTCGTCCCACCCCTAGGACAGGAAGGCTGCTGGAGAGCTGCTCCCACCCAGACTAGAGAGGGGAGAGGGCGAAAGGGGCCTGGGGCCTGTAGGCCCGGCCTCAAGCTCCCTTGGCCCTCAGAGGCCGTCCCGCCGAGCAAGGCCCCGCCAGATTGGGGATCTGAGAAACCCTTCCCTGGGCACTCTGGCACCGCTTTGGCCGCACCAGGCCCCAGTCCTTACCGGTCCCCGTGGGCGGCGATGCCAGAACTGCCGGCAGCTCACCTGCACCTAAACAGTCCCTGGGTTAAGTCTGAGGAGGCAGGCCCGAGGGAACAATGCCTCCTCAGGCCTGGGACGCCGCTTCAACTGCCGGCGTGTCCGCTGCCAAGGACGATTGGTTGCCAGGTGTTGACGCCTGCAATCGGATTGGCCGCTAGGCCGAGTTCCGCGCATGCGCGCGCGGTGGCCCCCTCTGGAGGCAACTGCTGGGGGCGTAGTCAGGCTGAACCTGAATCTGAAGTGTCTTGGGTCTGTCAAGATTGCGCAGCTCACCAAAGGGGAAAAAAGAAAATAGATTGCACAGTCGCCAGGGCACAGGGCTGAGAACGACCTCCGAGTCTACCAGGGGACTTCAATGATGGTGTCTAGCACTCACAGCCCTCAGGGGTGACCTGCCCCTTGCTTAAGAAACTTGACCTTGACCGTACACCTGGATCTTGAAGCCCCTTCTCTTGGAATTCCATTTTGCTCAATGCAGGGCAGCCTGCCCCCGATTTTGCACAGCTAGAGTGAGCTGAGCCGAGAAGACAACGGCAACCCACTCCAGTACTCTTGCCTGGAAAATCCCATGGACGGAGGAGCCTGGTAGGCTGCAGCGCATGCGGTCGCTAAGAGTCGGGCACGACTGAGCGATTTCACTTTCACTTTTCACTTTCATGCATTGGAGAAGGGAAGGGCAACCCACTCCAGTATTCCTGCCTGGAGAATCCCAGGGACAGAGGAGCCTAGTGGGCTGCTGTCTATGGGGTCGCACAGAGTCAGACGGGACTGAAGCGACTTAGCAGCAGCCTAGTGAGCTGAGAATGAGCTTTACTTCTTTTTCTTTTTCTTTTTTTTAAATTTTAGAGCCTACACTTTTTAATGGCTGAGGAAAACCGAAAAGCATATTATTTTCTGACGTGAAAATTGTGTGAAGTTCAATTTTTGGTGTCCTTAAAGTTGAAACAGGGACTTGCCAGTTCCTTTGGTTATTGTCTATGACTGAAAACTTGATCAATCGTCAAAGATCATATTCGCAAAGCCTAAAATAGTTCTTTTTGGGCCCTTTACAGAGTCTTTTTAAAATGCTCTGTTCTGCTGGAAGTCTCCTAGTAGTCATATGGGGGAATAAAGTCTTGGTTTTGTTACAATATTTTCTTCTCTATTATATTCATTTTTCATTCTTTATTAATTGCATTCCTTCTTATCGCTATAAGTTTGTTCTGTTGCGCATCTTTACAACTTTTTGAGATAGTTATTTGTAACTCTCATTTCTCTTATATGTAATGCTATAAGTTTACTTTAATTTGTTGTTGTTGTTGTTCAGTCTGTCAATCATGTAGGACTCTTTGCAACCCCATGCACTGCACGCAGCACACCAGGCTTCGCTGTCCTTCACTATCTCCTGGAGTTTGCTCAGACTCGTGTCCATTTAGTTGGTGATACTATCCAACCATCTTATCCTTTGCTGCCCACTTCTTCCTGCCCTCAGTCTTTCCCAGCATCAAGGTCTTTTCCAATGAGTTGGCTTTTCACATCAGGTGGCCAAACTATTGGATCTTCAGCTTCAGCATCAGTCCTTCCAGTGAATATTCAGAGTTGATTTCCTTTACGATTGACTGCTGAATCTTGCTGTCCAAGGGACTCTCAAGAGTCTTCGCCAACACCACAGATCAAGAGCATCAATTCTTTGGCACTCAGCCTTCTTTATGATCCAACTGTCACATCCATACATGACTGCTGGAAAAACCATAGCTGTGACCAGATGGACTTTGTCAGCAAAGTAATGTCTCTGTGTTTTAATATGCTGTCCAGGTTTGTCATAGCTTTTCTTCCAAGGAGCAAATATCTTTTAATTCTGTGGCTGCAGTCACCACCCACAATCATTTTGGACCCCAGGAAAATAAAGTCTGTCACTGTTTCCATCGTTTCTCCATACAACTTTAACTGTGTCTCACAATTTTTGCTGCATAGTTTGTTCATTATCATTCACTTCAAGTATATCCTAATATTCTCTTCTTAAGACAAAGATTATATATTGTATGGGCTTCCCTGGTACCTCAACTGGGAAAGAACTTTCCAGCCAATGCAGGAGACACAAGAGGCCTGGGTTCGATCCTGGGTCAGGAAGATTCCCCTGGAGAAAATAATGGCAATCTGCTCCAGTAGTCTTGCCTGAAAATTCCATGGAGATATATATTATGGATTAATGTAGTTAGTGATATTTTCCAAATGAATGGCATTTTAAAAGATGTTTCTTTGTCAATTTCTCATGATTGCATATGGTCAGATCACACAATATAAATATTATTGATCCTTTGTATTTGAAGATTTCAATTCAGTTAAGTGTACCATACTTTAGATTTCCATTCCAGTGAAGTCAAAATGAAGAGGGTGTGATGTAGACAAAATACTTGCAATGTCTAAAATATATATCTGTGAAATGACCTCCATTAAGCCTCACAATTATTCCAGCATCTTTCAGTAGGGTACCTTTAACTAAGTTCCAGGTTTTATGCAAATTTTACCAGCTTTTCCAAAAATGTTCTTTTCCAGTTTCATATTCCCATACAGGATACTGAACTGCATGAGGATATATAGCCAAAAGCTACAGATACCTCCCTTAGTTTACTCTGGTCTATAGCAGTTTCCTAAACTTTCCTTGCTTTACATGACTTTTGACAATTCTCAGGAGTCCTTCAGGGACAGGCATTTTGCACAATGACTCTCAATATGGGTTTGATATGTTTCTCCTGGTTGCACTGGGGTTTATATATTTTTAGAACTATACCTCCAAGGCAAAATATCTTTCTTATCACTTCCCATCAAGGATTCATACTATCAATATGACTTACCACTAGTTCCTCTGCTATAAAGTTATCTCCTTCCCTCTGACATATTCTGTTCTTTAGAAACAAGTCACTAAACCCAGCCTACACTTGGGGAGGGGCATGGACTCTCATCTTGAGGAAAATATCTAAGAGAAACACAAGTTCCTGAGTATACAAATTAATTGAAACTCATTTATAAGGAAGATCTGGTTCTTCTAGCCATATCTTTTCATTTTAAATTAATTTAATTAAATTAAAGTAAAGATTTAAGAGGTTTCCCAGGTGGTGCTAGTGGTAAAGAACTTGCCTCCCAATGCAGGAGATGTAAAAGACACCCAGGTTCAGGAAGATCCCCTGGAAAGGGAAATGGCGACCCCTGCCCATATTATTGCCTGGGTAATCCCATGGAGAGAGGAGCCTGGCAGGCTACACTGATGAGGTCACAAAGAGTCAGACAGGACTGAAGCTGCTGAACACACACAAAGATTTAATACCTCAGTCACACTAGCTACATTTTAACATCTCCAAAGTGGCATATTAGACAAGGACATAGAAAACATATTCATTGAGAATTCCCTAGTGATCTGGTTGTTAGGGCTTTGTGCTTCCACTGCAGGGAGCAGAGATTCCATCCCTGGTTGAAGATCTAAATCCCTTAATCCTCACAGCAAAGCCAAAAAAAAAAAAATCCTACCAGGTGAACACTCCATCTGAAAATTCAGATAAAGGATATAAACAGGTAACCTCAGAGAAGAGAAACATACGCATTTATATATGTGAAAAGCTTGTTGTCCTTATTAGGGCATACATGTAACAATTATTTAAAAGTTTTCTATTGCTGCAGAAACTTCTGGGAATAGCACTGACTTAGATCATTGTTTTGCCAACTTTTCTTCTTTTCAAATGTAATGAACATTAACACATGAAACTGCTTTATCTCCATCTCAAAAATTTTCTGTTTTCAATATCATTCAGCTTAAGTATTTTATTTTTCCCATAACAATTTCTCTCAGGACCAGTAAGTTATTCAGGTTCAGAAGCAGGAGTAGGAGGAGCCTAAACCACAATATTAAAGAAGCTTGTGAGTTACAGATGGAGAAGGTAATGGCACCCCACTCCAGTACTCTTGCCTGGAAAACCCCATGCTCAGAGGAGCCTAGTAGGCTGCAGTCCATGGGATCCCTAAGAATCTGACATGACTGAGCGACTTCACTTTCACTTTTCTCTTTCATGCATTGGAGAAGGAAATGGCAACCCACTCCAGTGTTCCCAGGGATGGGGGAACCTGGTGGGCTGTGCGACCTATGGGGTTGCACAGAGTCAAACACGACTGAAGTGACTTAGAAGCAGTAGTGAATTACAGAGGTGCCACTTTTGCACTTTGGGTTCCTGGCAATCCTTAATCTATCCTCAGCCTGGGTGAAGTTATATTGCTTCATTTTCAAACTTTGGGAGTTATTTCCTCCGTATTTATCTTTCTAGGTTTTTGTTTGGCCATGCCATGGAACCTGTGGGATCTTAGTTCCATAACCAGGGTGTTGAACCCTGGCCATTGGCAGTGAAAGCATCAAGTCCTAACCACTGAACCACCAGGGAATTCTCATACCTTTTTCTTTCTTTCTTTCAAATATTTATTCATTTACTTGGCTGTGCTTGGTTTTAGTTCCAGCACAAGGACTCTTCAGTCTTCACTGTAGCATGTGGGAGGCAGGATTTTTAACTGTCACATGCAGTATTTCTAGCAGCAGTATGTGGGATCTAATGCCCTGACCAGGGAATGAATTTGGACTCCCTAATTGGGGAGCACTGAGTCTTACTACTGGACTACAGAGATGTCCTTCCCATGGTCAAACCCAGGTCTCCCACATTACAAGTGAATTCCTTACTGTCTGAGCCACTGTAGCTTTGACTATAACAACTTTGGTCAGCAGAGTGATGCCTTTGCTTTTTTTTGATGCTATCTATGTTTGTCATAGCTTTTCTTCCAAGGAGCTAGCTACTTTTAATTTTGTGGTTACATTCACCATCCACAGTGATTTTGGAGTTCAAGAAAATAAGATCTGCTGTTATTTTCACTTTTTCTCCATTTGTTTGCCATGAAGTGATGGGACCAGATGTCACAATGTTCATTTTTTGAATATTGAGTTTTAAGCCTGCCTTTTCACTCTCCTCTTTCCCTGTCATCAAGAGGATCTTCATTTTCTGTTATTAGTGTGGCAGCATCTGCATGTCTGAGGTTGTCGCTATTTCTCCCAGAAATCTTGATTCCAGATTGTGCTTCATCCAGCCCAGCATTTTTAATGATGTACTCTGCATATAAGTTAAATAAGTAGGGCAACAGTACACAATCTTGACATACTCCTTTCCCTATTCAGAACCAGTCTCTTGTTCCATGTCCAGTTCTAACTGTTGCTTCTTGACCTGCATACAGATTTCTCAAAAGGCATGTCAGATGGTCTGGTATTCCCATCTCTTTAAGAATTTTCCAGAGTTTGTTGTGGTCCACACAGTCAAAGGTCTCATCACTTCATGGCAAATAGACGAGGAAACAAAGAATCAGTGACAGACTTTATTTTCTTGAGCTCCAAAATCACTGCAGATGGTGACTGCAGCCACGAATTTAAAAGATGCTTGCTCCTTGGAATAAAAGCTGTGACAAACCTAGATGGCATATTAAAAAGCAGAGACATTACTTTGCCAACAAAGGTCAGTGGAGTCAAGGCTATGGTTCTTCCACTAGTCATGTATGGATGTGAGAGTTGGACCATAAAGAAGCCTGAGCACCAAAGACTGGACACTTTTGAACTGTGATGTTGGACAAGACTCTTGAGAGTCCCTTGGACTGGAAGGAGATCCAACCAGTCAATCCTAAGGGAAATCAACCCTGAATATTCAGTGGAAGAACTGATGCTGAATGTCCAATACTTTGGCCTCCTGATGGGAAGAGTCAACTCATTGGGAAAAAAAAAAAAAAAAAAACAAACAAACCTGATACTGGGAACTATTGAAGGCAGGAGCAGAAGGTGTGACAGAGGACACGATGGTTGGATGGCATCAGCAACCCAACGGAACGAGTTTGAGCAAGCTTCGGGAAATGGTGATGGACAGGGAAGCCTGGCATACTGAAGTTCATAGGGTCACAGGGAGTCAGACACGACTGAGAAACTGAACAACAAAAGCCAGGCAGGGTCTCTATGTACAGCTGGCTGAACCTCAATAGGGCTTTTTTGAATTTCTGGAGGTGGGTAGAACTTAATTTTTAGCCAGATCCCTTGCTGCAACACGTCTGGAATATTTTGTGTTTGTAGTCAATCTTCTTTGTAGTTTTTCTGGGTGACACTTGGGAGTCAGTGTTCCTCACAATGATGGATGCTGTCTCTCTCAGTCCCAGCTGAACTGAAGTTTGGATCATGACCTCTGTTTCAGGAGGCAACCCTCAAAATTGCTCTGGCTTTTTGAAAGACTGATGATTCTTTGTTTGGTGCTCCGTCTTTTCCTTCATTTTCAAACACTGTAGCCAGCACTTGGAATATGGAAAGACCCTCTTATTTCAGTGCCTCCAAGTGTGATTTATGAAGAATGTCACCAGTTTGAAAATTTCGAAGCAAAACAGACAAAGCAAATTGTTCATGTTTCCATGCCATATTCTAAAACGTACCTCTACATTGGCCAAGGCTGACAGTCTGTAATTGCAAACACGGCACACATAGGGCATTTTGCCAGGTTTGTGACTGTCCTTCATGTGCTATAAGAGAACCTGATCTGTTTTGAAGGACAATTCACAGATATAACAGACCGTGGAGGGCTCCCGGGAAGCATGGACACTTTCAATGTGACACTGCAACTGGAACAGGGTGGGAAACTGGTGGTGGCAGTGCTGGCAGGTAGTGTGGATTTCCCAGCTGTCACCCTTCTGCCTCTCCAGGTCCAGATGGTTCCTCACATGGGTCATAAACTTGACATTTTTTAGAACTCTCAAGCAACTGAGGCATTTAAAGACTGTGTGAGTCTTCTGTTCTGACTGCCCATCTCTTGTATGCTGTCCATAGTAAAAGTCATCAAGTAACATGATCAGATTTCCTTTCATGGGATCAACAGTCTTGCTCTGACTTGCAAGAGTCAAAAAGTCCGTTTTCTCCAGCCCCTCCAACTACATGTTCTGTCTGGATCCATAAGACTGAAGCATGCCTGGTCATTTGCATGAGTCTGTGAAAATGATGCCCCGCGGTGAACATGGCTCGGTGAGGTCAGGAGACCTTCCAAGGTCATAATCGTGTCCTTTGTAGGAGAAATACCTACAGGGGCCATGGTGGAGGCAGGTCCCCCTGGGATTCCATTGCTGAGTTTGGGTCTTTTGGGATTCCCACTGTTACATTTTACATCTGAAGTGGGACATTGCTTTGAATTAAGAGGACTTTCATCCTTGCCTGCTATTGAGAGACTAGCTCCAGATAGACAATGAGGCCGCAGAGAGAGCAATTCTGAATTGTGAAGCACAGCTTCCAGAGAGCTCGTTTTATAATCAGGTTTAGATGAAGGCTCGAAAATAACAGGACTGTTTTTTCCTCCCCATTCAGACTGAGAAGCTAATGATACAGCCACTGGTTCTGATGCTGGGGTCCTGAGATTTGCAGGTTGCAATGTGCAGGAGGGATCTGGACTCATGTGGCCCTTCTTTCTTCTTGAAGATGCATCCCTGGTCACTCTGTTCAAAATGTTAGAAATGACTGGCTTTGAACTTGAAATCACTCTGACAAAGAGAGTTTCAGCATCCTCATTGACATGCTGCACTCCAACAAAGATGACCTCAGCATCATCATTATCCTCATCTCTGGGTTTGGACCCTGCAGTCTTTGTCTCGGGTTGTGGTCATGCTTGTGCTTCCTCACATAGGAAGAGATGGGCCATTTTACAATCACTTTTGGCTTCAAGTGGCCCCTTCCAGTGTTTTTTCCACCTAAAGGCAACCACAGAACAAGGTCATCCCCTCTGATCTCAGGTGTCACTTTCTGTGGTTTCAGTTAACCCTCAGTTGTTCACTGAAAATATTAAATGGAAAACTCCAGAAATACATAACTCATAAGTTTTAAATTGCATGTCATTCTGAGGAGTAGGATTGGAATCTCACACCATCCTGCTTCCTCCTGCCCAGAAATGTGAATCGAACTTAGTCCTGCACATCTCACCCATTTGTCACTCGGTTACCACAATGACTGTTGAGATGTCACAGAGCTTGTGACCAAGTCACCCTTATTTTACTCAATAATGGCCCCAAACCATAAGTGGAGTGATGTTGGTTATTTAGACATGCCAGAGAGAATCCTTTAAGTGCTACCTTTAAGTGAAAAGATCAAAGTTCTCAATTTGATATAAAAAGAAAAAAAAGTATGCTGAGGTTGCTAATATCTGTGGTGAATGTGAAGCAGAGAAAAGAAATCTGGGTTAGTTTTGCTGTCAAACTGCAAACTGCAAAAGGTATGGCCACAGAGCATAGTGCATAGTTAGGGTGAAAAAAAAATCACGAAATTAGTTCAGTAATATATTTTACATAGAGACTACATTCACAAAACTGTTATAAAAATATGTTGTTATAATTGTTCTATGTTATTATTACACCTTCCCTGGTGGCTCAGATGGTAAAGTGTCTGCTATTATTCAGGAGACCTGGGTTCCATCCCTGGAGAAGGAAATGGCAACCCAATCCAGAATTCTTGCCTGGGAAATCCCATCACAGAGGAGCATAGTAAGCTGCAGTCCATCAGGTTGCAAAGAGTTGGACACGACTGAGCAACTTCACTTTCACTTTCCTGTTATTATTAGGAAGTTGCCAATCTCTTACTGTTCTTTTATAAAATAAACTGCATCACAGGTATGTTTGTATAGAAAAACCATTGTGTATATAGGGTTTGATACTATGTGTGGTTACAGATGTCCACTGGGGGTCTTGGAACTTATTCTCTGCAGATAAGTGGTGATGATTATATTTCTTCCAAAAGACAAAATTAGTACCTGATTTAATCATCAGCTGAAACATTGAGATAACTATTAACACCCTTAGACATAAGGAAACATCTCAAACTCAGTTAAGTGACATGATCATTTTAAACTTCCTTCTCCAGACCCTACTTTTGCCTTGTCTCCCCATAGTGGCCCCAGTGCTCCTGTTAAACTCTACAGGAGAGCTGGTAGGCACCACTTTGCTTATAGATCTCCAATCTCACTCAGAAATGCTGACCAACATAAAATGTCCAAAAAAGCCCCCAGCTGTCCCTTGGGGGTGCCCCTCACTCCCTCCATTCTCTGAGTCCAGAAGGCACCAGACTCTATACATGGATCAAAAATATATAAAAAAAAAAATTCCAGAAAGTTCTCATAGCAAAACTTGAACCTGCCTCATGTTGGCAACTATATATACATATACATACACACACATACATACATACATACAAAATACATACATATGCATATATACACATACATGTATATGCATATACATATATGTGTATATATATAGCATGTACATTGTACTTGAAACTATTTACACAGCATTGGCATTGTATTAGGTATTACAAGGAATGTGGAGATGATTTAAAGTATGTGGGAGCATCCCCTTAAGTTACGTGCAAAGACTATACCATTTTATATAAGGAACTTGAGCATCCATGGATTTTGGTATCTGTGGGTGCAGGGTTCCCAGACCCAATCTCCCAAGGGTACCAAGGAGAGAGGACAGGGCCTTCTCAGGACTTCTGCTACTCCCCCTGCCTTGGACACTGTCTCAAGTACTGTCACCCAACTCCTGACCTGCTTCAGTCCACAGTTTCTCTGCCAGGCTTCCCTGACCCTGATGTCAGAAATCACAGCCTCCCCCAACTCACATGCCATATTCAACTCCAGAGCTATTGGGTTGCTGTATTGTTGTTTCTAGAACAAGTTCTGGTGTCTGTCAGTGCTACATGTCTGCTGCATAAATAAACAGTAGCTGTTATGAATACAATCTTTTATCTGTACCACAGGCTTGACCCACTAATTCCTGGCTCCCCAGGTTCTTACACTTGATCTTAGCAAAGAAGCTGACAAGCAATTTCTCCAAGCATTTAATGAATTCCAAATCTTAATGAATTAAAAGTATCATGCAAGGGAGAAAGTCAGCCAGTATGTAGTTGGATGCTGACAGGGGCAGTAGTGGTCATTGAAATAAAAGGTTTGTAACACAATTTCTCTCCATATAATACATTTGTTGATAGCTTCCATGCTGTTAACACGTTTCATTGACATTAAGGGACATTCTACAGTTTACATTTGACCATTTCTGATACCAGATCACATTTCATCAGCAGCATATTATAGTTTGTTTGGTTGTGTATAAATGATAGCCCTAGCGGTAAAGGTCTCTCCTGACAATGCAAAAGATGTAAGAGATGCAGGTTCCATCTCTGGGTCAGGACGACCCCCTGGAGGAGGGCATGGCAACCCACTGCAGTATTCCTGCCTGAAGCATCCTATGGACAAAGGAGCCGGGTGGGCTACAGTCCATAGCGTTGCTGCTGCTGCTGCTGCTACTAAGTGGCTTCAGTCGTGTCCGACTCTGTGCGACCCCAGAGACGGCAGCCCACCAGGCTCCACTGTCCCTGGGATTCTCCAGGCAAGAACACGAGTGGGTTGCCATTTCCTTCTCCAATGCATGAAAGTGAAAAGTGAAAGTGAAGTCGCTCAGTCGTGCCCAACTCCCAGCGACCCCATGGACTGCAGCCCACCAGGGTTCTCCGTCCATGAGATTTTCCAGGCAAGAGTACTGGAGTGGGGTGCCATTACCTTCTCCAAGTCCATAGTTTTGCAAGGAGTCAAACGTTACTGAAGCAACTGAACACACACACATACATATGTATATACATGTATATTTTATAGTGGTATGAAAAATAATTCTGTGGGACTTCCCTGGTGATCCAGTATTTAAGACTCCTCACTTCCAGGCCAGGGTCATGGCTTCAATCCCTGTCAGAGACCTATGATCCCACATGCCACTGGGTGTGGCAAAAAAAAAAAAAAGAAAAGGAATAATGCTGTATTTTACAGCTGATGTCATCTTAGATTTAATGGAAATTTCTGTTTTTCATAAGCAGAATCCAGCCTACTAAATTCATGTCACAAGTCACTAATGGGATGCTAGCTGCATTATATAGGCAAATGGTTTAAACACGAATTTACAAATTGGCTTCCTTCCTGTTTGCTTTTTCTCCCAACCAGCAAGCTAAGAATGATTTTTAGGTTTTAGGTTTTTTTTTTTTTTTAACTTTTAAAAATATATTTAATATTTTTACATTTTTTTAATTTGGGGGCAAACAAAGGAATATTTTGCGATATGTGAAAATTATAGGATATCTAAATTTCAGTGTCACAAATAAAGTTTTATTGGAACACAGCCGTGATCATTTGCTGCTGCTGCTGCTGCTAAGTCACTTCAGTCGTGTCCGACTCTGTGTGGCCCCATAGACAGCAGCCCACCAGGTTCCCCTGTCCCTGGGATTCTCCAGGCAAGAACACTGGAGTGGGTACCCGAGGCTATTTCACTCTGCTAATGGCAGAGACTGCATTGGCGCTTAATGCCCGTTTACTCTCTAGGCCTTTACAGAGCAATTTTGCACACTCATGGCTGTAGAGAACAAAATGAAGCATTCCAAACCCCATGGCTCACCAGCTCCTGAAGTCCAGTTGACTCAGTGCAGCTAAACACTTCCTATTCTGAGTCCCACAGGAGGATGAAGCTGGAGTATCTCTGTCTCCACACCCCAGAAAGATTTCTCTGGAAATATCAGCACCGCTTCCTGTGTCCAGTGTCCGTGAAACTCCTACCTGGCTCTCCAAAAGCCTTTTCTCAGTGAGGCTGGATCAGGAGATTCCAAGCCTTTGAAAGCCCATTCTAATCCAATCCATAGTATCCAAATGGTGCTCCAATCAGGTTTCTGAACCAGTTTTTCCCCATGGGATCTTTCAACTAGAAACCTTTCTACCAAATTGTTAAAGAGAGGAAAGAATGTGGGTGCGGCTGCAGGGCCCCACCCAGGGGCTGTTTTCCAGGTCTCAGGGTGGTGAGAGTCCCCACTTCCCTCTCTGGCATCCAGAGGCCCACCATCTTATCTCCAGTTTATCTGCATCTTTAGTTATTTGGGATTCAATAGCTTAAGGGCCGGGGAAGGTGGTCCACACAGCTATTCCAACAGAGCTCGGGCTGATATCAGGAATGGAAAAAAGCAGGGGTTCTCCTCCAATACCAGAAAATTCTCCAGCTGCAAACAGCAAACCCCTGTCCTCTTCTGGGAGCAAGGGTGGTGGGTTGGGGGCGGGTGGGCATGGTGAGGAGAGCAGAAAGCAAGCTTACTCCCAAATGATCTGCACTTGAAGACTCAGCACCCGCTGGATTTCAGGGGTCCTCACTGTGGATTTCATGCTGAACCCCAGGAGCTTTTTCTAGGCAGGGGCTCATGCTTTCTTAAACCAGGTCAGGGGTGTCAGGTCACACCCTGGTCCCCATCCTTCTGCCTTCCTCACTCACTCCCCGTTTTCTCTCTCCTTCCCCTTTGCACCACCAAGATTATATCTCAAGCTTTCCTTCCCACTGCCTTTACAGCCCTGTGCACACAGATACATAGAGGGAGGGAGGGTTTCAGAGTAGAAATATGTGTATTTCCATTGCTTATAAGGTAACAGAGT
Source organism: Bos taurus (assembly GCF_002263795.3). Lineage (NCBI taxonomy): Eukaryota > Metazoa > Chordata > Mammalia > Artiodactyla > Bovidae > Bos > Bos taurus. The sequence continues at coordinate 30,558,728 of NC_082638.1, forward strand.
CACTGAATTAGAACAAAAATGAAGTTCACTGATGAACGTGATCTCAAGTGTTGTAACCAGATATAACATCAAAAACACTGTTCTTATCAAATCAACATGTGTTCACCTTAAATTTACACAATATGTGTCCATTACATCTCAATGAAGCAGGGAAAAAAAAAATACAGAACTGACCATTAGAAAGAGCTCGTTTTAGACTCTTTTAAGACGGTTGATGGTGAGTGCTGTGCCTAGTTGCTCAGTTGTGTCTGACTTCTTGCGACCCCATAGACTGTAGCCAGCCAGGCTCCTCTATCCATGGACTTCTCCAGGCAAAAATGCTGGATTGCCTTGCCATGGCCTTCTGCAATGTTGGTGAGTATCAAAACCCAAGGCTAGGGACTTCCCTCGTGGTCCATGGGTTGAGAATCTGCCTTCCAATGTAGGGAATGTGCGTTTAATACATGGTGGTTAAGATCCCACATACCAGAGGGCAGTAGAAAGGACAAAGGATCCTGCATGCCATGACTAAGACTCGAGGCAGCCAAATAAATGAATAAAAATATATATATATATATTTGAATTCTATGCTCTTCACATTCTTCTGGATGTATTTGTAAGCATGATATTAACAGTTTTATTTATTTATGGACACACCATGAGACTTCCTGCAGGATCTTAGTTTCCTGACCGGGGACTGAACCCAGATCACCAGAGTGATAGCATTGAGCAGTAAACGCTGGTTTGCCAGGGAATTCCTAGTTTGATTTACTTAAAGGGTTTATTTTTATTGTATGCCCAAAGGTACAGCCTTTGCTGTGTTTACACTTACAATAAAAACATTTTGGATGTCAATTTTAAAATGTTTGCAAAAACTTAGGGGAAAGGAAGGAACATGTTGACTACATATTTATGCTTCTAGGCTTCCCTAATGGCTCAGACAGTAAAAAGTCTGCCTGCAGTAGAGGAGACCGGAGTTTGATCCCTGGTTCAGGAAGATCTCCTGGAGAAGGGAATGGCTATCCACTTCAGTATGCTTGCCTCGAGAATTCCATGGATAGAGGAGCCTGGGGAACTACTATCCATGGGTTTGCAAAGAGTCAAACACAACTGGATGACTAACACTTTCATTTTCATATGCTTCTAAAGATTGTTCAAATCTCAGAATCACCTGGGGCATTATTAAACATAGAGATTCCAGGGCTGCATATCATACCTAAGAAACTAAAATTGCCTGAGGAGGGGGCCTGGGCATCTGAAAGTTCAATGTTTGCCTCACTTGATTCTGATGTGACGTGAGTCCCAGGGTGTAAAATCATCCAATACTTTGGGAAAGATTGATCTCTGGTGGTTCAGCAGTTAAGAATCCACCTGTTAATGCAGGAGACCTGGTTTCAATGAAAGGGTTGGAAAGATCTCCTGGAGGAAGAAATTGCAACCCAGTCCAGTATTCTTGCCTGGGAAATACCATGGACAGAGGGGCCTGGCAGGCTACAGTCTATGGGGTCACAAAAGACTCAGACACAACTTAGCAACTAAACCACAACAGTGAAAGTGAAAGTCCCTCAGTCGTGTCTGACCCTTCCTGACCCCATGGACTATATACAGTCCATGGAATCGTCCAGGCTAGAATACTGGACTGGGTAGCCTTTCCTGTCTCCAGGGGATTTTCCCAACCCAGGGATCAAACTCAGGTCTCCCACATTGCAGGCAGATTCTTTACCAGCTGAGGCACAAGGGGAACCCAAACAACAGTAAAAACATGCTTAAAATATCCAAGAATCTACTCCTTCAGGAGACCCTGAGGGTTGAGGGTCAGGAATTAATTTTTTCTTCATGTGACACACTGAGCACCTGCCTTGGGAGAAGCGTGTTATTGGTAATTCAATAAACCAATCAGATGTTGTAGCTTGAGCTGGGAGCTTCATCCTCCCCACCACTCTTCAGAGATTCTAGGACCTCCACACTCTGTCCTGAGGCTTCTGGATGTCCTTCGTACTAAAGGAAGTTAGGGTATAAGCAAAGCTCAGAGATCTGGATCCAAACTTCTCAGTTTGGGCCACACTTGCAAATCTCCTGGGCTGTGCTTTGTAACCCTCAGTGAATCTAAGGATTTCCCTACGTGTCTTGTGTAAAAACATATTCTCTTCCGACAGTTGTGAGTGGGGCCTGAGAGTCTTGAGTTTCTCACAAACTCCAGGTGTTGCCCAGGCTGCTTAAGGTGTCCATATTAAACAGTGAGTACTAGAGAGTTTTGAAAAGTACTGATTGATTTTGAAAAGTTCTGGTTGATTTTGCCGATCTTACTCCATACCCACAGAATAAGTATCTCCAGGAATGGGACCGGGGAGTCAACGTTACTAAGCGTCTCAGATATTTGTAAGGAGCAGGTAGGGTGCAACGTGAAGCTACACCACAATGTGTATCCAGGCACATCACCCTACCATCAACCCTGTTTTGGGCTTCATTGTGTCCTACAAAATCCATATGTTGAGGGGACTTTCCCAATGATCCAGTGGCTAAAGCTCTCCACTCCCAGTGCAGGGGGCTGGACTTCGGTCCCTGGTCAGGGAACTAGATCCCATGTGCTGCCAGGAAGTCCAAAGACCCCACATGCCACAACTAACAATTGGTGCCATCAAATAAATTAATTCATTAAAAAAATTATCTGTAGAAGTCCTAACCCCCTACACTTTGGAATGTGACTATATTTGTAGATTATATTCTTAACAAGGTAGTTAAACTCAACGAAGTCACTAGGGTAAGACCTAGTCCAATCTGATGTTTCTCTACATAAAAAGAGAGAGCAGAATTCCCTGCAAGGCCAGTGGTTAGGGCTCAGAATTTTCACTGCCAAAGGCCCCATTTCAATCCCTGGACTGGAAACTAAGACCCAGAAGTGAAGCAGCATGGCCAGAAAAAAAAAAAAAAAGGAAATTAGGACACACAAGACATCAAGGATGCATGGACATAAAGGGACAGGAGGACACAAGAATGCAGCTGTTTGTGCATCAGGGAAGGAGATCTCCCGAGAAACCACACTGTCAACACCTTGATCCTGGACTTCTAGCCTCCAGAACTGGGAGAAAACAATTTCCTGTTGTTTAGGTCTCTTGTATATCTTGTGGCCACCTTAGTACATTAATGCGTTCTTTAGATCAGGAGTCCCTGGAGAGGGCTCACCTCAAGGACAGGTGGGGAGTATGCAGGTGATGACTCAGCTCCCAGGTGACTTCTAAACATCAACAAATGCCCACCCCCCCAGATTTTCCAGGACACAGCCTGCTCCTGTGGACCCCTTCTTGCAGACCACTGCTGCTAAAAGTCCCCACCCAACTCTCGTTCTGGCCCCAACTTTCTTTACTTCTCTCCTAGACTGTGAGGGACAGAACCTTGAGAACAGAGCAAGCCCTGTGCTCAAACCATCCTGGTTGTGAAGGGGAGTATGTGTTTTAACAAAAAATAAAAAAAAAAAAAAAAAAAAAGGAAGAAAACCCATAGCTGTCTAGCATAAGCTTAACACTGGATGTACAGAAAAGCCTTCAGATGTTATGTTAGGAAGAAGCAGAGGACATGATTTCAACCTTTTCTTCAGGGAAGGTTTCCAGGAAGGAGGACAGCATGCTTTCTGTAGATGGGTTGAGAGCAGATGAATTTATTGGAAGGACTTTGGGTCTGTAGCCAGGAAAGGAATATGAGTGGGGAGGGGGTATGTCGTCCTTCAGTTCTCTCTACCTCCAGAAGTTTCTATGATATGGGCCATGGTCACAGGGCTCCCAGAGATCAGGGAGAGAAGGATGTTTTGTGACTTCACCCAAGCCTGACCCATAGAAGGCTGCCTCCTAGCAGCCAACGTCAGACTTCTGGGCCATCTGCCAGGCTCAAGAAATGACCTACTAGGAACTCTCTGGTAGTCCTGGAGTGGTTAGGACTCTGCACTTTCACTGCTGAGGGCAGGGATTCTATACATAGTTGGGGAACTAAGATCCTGCAAGCTGCACTGCCTGGCCAACAATAGAAACAAACAAACAAACAAAAGAAAGACAGACATGACCTTTCCCACCTTTCCTTCCATAGACAACCCCAAGGCTGAGTCCAGTTCAGGTCCATTGCTGTGGTCAAGGAGGAAGCTCCCTTGGGCTTGTGGCTGTGGAGTGACATGTGGTCAGCCTGAGCATCCACCAACAGGGCTGGGCATCTCACACCAACCGAGAACCTGGTACCCAGTAGGAGGTCAGGCCCTCAGGACACATGCTGGTGCCTGCTGACTACAGATCAGGGCTGTGTGAGAAGTGGACTCTACAAGGTGGCCAGAAGGCACACCTTTCAGGAGAGCACTAATCCAGGTGGCCAGACTCTTCCCACTTCCTCCGTCTCTAGGGGAGAACTTGGCGCTTCCATTGTTCTCACAAATGTTTTCCTCTTCTACTCCCCCTGGAACAGCTTTATCTCAAGAAATTGTTGTTGTTCATTTGCCCAGTTGTATCTGCAACCCCATGGACCACAGTGTGCCAGACCTCCCTGTCCCTCACCATTTCCTGAAGTTTGCCCAAGTTCGTGTCCATTGCATTGGTGATGCAATCCAGCCATCTCATTCTCTGTCACCCTTTCTCCTTCAGGCCATCTCCACATAACCAACAAAAGACCTCTCCCAGGATGGCACTCTAAATCCTGTGTCCAGCTTCCAGACCCCATGCACACTGGTTGAGCTGCATTGCAGTTTGGGCCATATAGAGCCACGACACACATTATCTGTGTAACTTTTGCTCTATATAAATAATATTTCATCAGCTGTCTTACCTTGCTTCCTTTCAGTCCAAAGCAATTTACCCTTTACTGAAGGGGCTTGCCTCATTCTGGAAATCTCTTCCCTGCTTCTCCATCTCCCACCACAAGGCTCAGGTTTTGTTTTGCTTCCTCTTATACTTCTTTTCCCATCTTAATTCCTTCCCGCCCAGGTATGTCTGAAACCCACATGGAACACTCTGGGGACTAGGGTCTTCTGCTAGTATTTATCTGATGCTCTGGGAAAACTATTGACCATGTAGAAGTGTTACTTCTGATCTATACACTGAGAGAGGTGCATTTCATATCCTTCTACATTTCTGCCTTCTTTGAACTTCTCAGTGTTTCCTGGAAAGCTCTATTATTCTTTTTCCTTGACAGCAAAACATGAAACATTAGTGGACATGAATTACTCTGTTTGATGGGACGTTGCTTACGTACACACGTAACTGGCATTACTTTGACTTCCAACATGCAATCAAGCACATTTGTTGTTGTTGTTGTTTTCCCCCTAGAAAATTTCTCTTAATGATGAATTGTCATCAGCATGAAGAAATGCAGAACATTCCACATAAAATATAATAGCATAACTGGGCTCAAAAAGTCAGCACTTGAATATATCTAGCTATATTTTAAATGTTCCTGACATTTTCCCAGAGTACCGATGTCTGATTTCAAATCTCAAAGCTTAATTTCATTCAGCGAGTCTCAAGGGTCAGAGACTGCCATGGGCATAATTTAATTCCTGTAGAATAAGTTGGCAAGTTCATACTTGACTTGACTACTTGGTACTTGACTACTTGATAAAGAGAGAAAACAACAATAACAACAATGACCAAAAAATAAACAAACAAAAAAACACAGAAATGTGTAGTTAGTGATTCAGTCATAACAGGTACACATAAATTGATGTATAGACTATACAATCATCTATATCTGCTTAATTGTTTCTGCTAATGACTTGGACACTGTGAATCACACACAAACCATTGAAAAAGAAAAGTAATTTTGGAAAATTCTTAGAGAAAAGAACATCACAATTCCTTACCTGTCTCCTGGGAAATGTGTACGCTATTAAATTTGCAACAGTTAGACCTGGACACGGGACAATGAAGTGATTCAAAATCGGGAAAGGAATAAGTCAAAGCTATCTAGTGTTGCCCTGGTTATTTGACTTCTGTGCAGAGGACCTCATGAAAAAATAAAATCCTAGATGAATCTCAAGCTAGACACAAAATTTATGTGGGCGATATGATAACTTAGTTATCCAGATGACAACACCCAAATGACAGAAGAATTATAGGAATTAAGGCGCCTCTTGATGAAGGTATTATCTGTTTCAAGTACAGACATCTGAAATGACATAGTCCTTCATAAAAGATGAAATTCTCAGTTTCACATTTGAAAATCTAGATGTATGTTCCAGAATGTGAAATATAAAATTCTCTATTAGTCACATATACAAATCTGGGGACAATTTTTCCAACTTGAAATGTGGAATTCTCTGTACATCTCACATGAAAGTATAGATAAAATATTTACTGCATAAAATGTGGAATTTTTCACATTAGAGGTATGAAAATCAGGATGCAGATTCTTTGACAGGAAATACGAAAATGTCTATTTCACATATCAAAATATGGTCACAGGATTTCTCACATGAGGTATGGAATTTTTTCATATTTTTCATTTGAAAGTCTTTGTGCTGTCTTTCCTTCATGAAATATTGAATACTGTCTATTTAACACTTGAAAAAAGTGCATTCATTCTCCTACAAGAAATGTAGAATTTTCCCACAGATTTTCATGCTTGAGCTCTGAAATTCTGTATATTTCCATCAAGAAAGCTTGAATGAAGGTCTTCTGATATGAGACTTGGAATTCTGTGTATTTCACTTTTAACAATCTGGGGAGAAATGTTCTCATATGAAATATGAAATCTCGACTATTCACATATGAAACTTTTTCTAGATTTGTACACATGAAACCTATATGCAGGTTAGGAAAAAACAGTTAGAACTGGACATGGAACAACAGACTGGTTCCAATTAGGAAAAGGAGGACCGCAAGCCTATATATTGTCACCCTGCTTATTTAAATTACATGCAGAGTACATCATGTGAAACAGTGGGCTGGAAGAAGTGCAAGCTGGAATCAAGATTGCTGGGAGAAATATCAATAACCTCAGATATACAGATGACACCACCCTTATGGGAGAGAAGAGGAACTAAAAAGCCTCTAGAAGAAAGTGAAAGAGGAGAGTGAAAAAGTTGGCTTAAAGCTCAACATTAAGAAAACGAAGATCATGGCATCTGGTCCCATCACTTCATGGGAAATAGATGGTGAAACAGTGGAAACAGTGTCAGACTTTATTTTTTGGGGCTGCAAAATCACTGCAGATGATGACTGCAGCCATGAAATTTAAAGACGCTTACTCCTTGGAAGAAAAGTTATGACCAAGCTAGATAGCATATTCAAAAGCAGAGACATTACTTTGCCAAGAAAGGTTCGTCTAGTCAAGGCTATGGTTTCTCCATTCTTCATATATGGATGTGAGAGTTGGCCTGTGAAGATTGCTGAGCACTGAAGAATTGATGCTTTTGATCTGTGGTGTTGGAGAAGACTCTTGAGAGTCCCTTGGACTGCAAGGGGATCCAACCAGTGCATTTGGAAGGAGATCAGCCCTGGGATTTCTTTGGAAGGACTGATGCTACAGCTGAAACTCTAGTACTTTGGCCACCTCATGGGAAGAGTTGACTCATTGGAAAAGACTCTGATGATGGGAGAGATTGGGGATAGAAGGAAAAGGGGATGACAGAGGATGAGACGGTTGGACGGCATCACTGACTCGATGGAAGTGAGTTAGAATGAACTCCGGGAGATGGTGATGGATAGGGAGGCCTGGCATACTGCAGTTCATGGGGTCGCAAAGAGTCAGACATGACTGAGTGACTGAACTAAACTGAACTGAACTGTACACATGAAATAGAGAATTTTCAATGAATCAGAAATTGATATCTGAGCTAAAACATCAAATAGGTACAGCTATATTTCATGTATTTCCTGAATAACAGAAAGATTTCTCTGTATTTCTTTGAAAAAAGTCTGGGTGAAGATTTCTCTGCATGAAATAGGGGATTAGCATATTTTACAGGTGCAAAATCAAAACTCTTATGATTATACAGTGGAAGTGATAAATAGATTCAGGGGATTCTATCTGATAGACAGAGTGCCTGAAGACCTATGGGTGGAGGTGTGACATTGTACAGGAATCAGGGATAAAGACCATTCCCATATAAAAGAAATGCAAAATAACAAAGTGATGAGGCCTTACAAAGATCTGAAAAGACCAAAGACGCTAAACAAAAATGAGAAAATGAAAACAATACCCATTTGAATGCAGAGTCCCAAAGAATAGCAAGGAGAGATAAAACCTTCCTCAGTTATCAATACCAGTTCATAGAGGAAATAAATAGAATGGGAAATCCTACAGATCTCTTCGAGAATATCAGAGATACCAAGGGCAAATTTCATGCAAAGAGGGGCACAATAAAGGACAGAAATGGTACGGATGTAACAGAAGCAGAAGCTATTAAGAAGAGGAGGGAAGAATACACAGATGAAATATGCACAAAAGATCTGCATGATCCAGTTAAGCACAATGGTGTGATCACTCACCTAGAGCCAGACGTCCTGGAATGCAAAGTCAAGTCGGACTTTAGAAGCATAACTACAAACAAAGCTCGTGGAGGTGGTGGAATTCAGTTGAGCTCTTTCAAATTCTAAAAGATGATGTTGTGAGTGTGCTGCCCTCTATATGCCAGCACATTTGGAAGACACTGCTGTGGCCAGACCACTGGAAAAGTTCAGTTTTCATTCTAACCGCAATAAAAGGCAATCCATCGAATGTGCAAACTACTACTTAACTTCACTCATCTCACACATTCGCAAAGTACTGCTCAAAATTCCCAAAGCCAGGCTTCAATAGAATGTGAACCATGAGCTTCCAGATGTTCAAGCTGGATTTAGAAAGGTCAGAAGAACCTAAGATCAAATTACCAACACCCATTGGGTTATCAAAAAAGCCAGAGAACACCAGAAAAACATCTACTCCTTTTTGACTATGCCAAAGACTTGTTTGTGTAGATCACAACAAAACATTTTAAATTCTTCTAAACATGGGACTACTAGAGTATGTTATATGCCTCATGATAAATCTGTATGCAGCTCAAGAAGCAACAGTCAGAAAAGGAAATGGAACAACAGACAGGTTCTGAGTTGGGAAAGGAATATTTCAAGGCTGTACTGTCAACCTCTTTATTGAACTTACATGAAGAGTTCATCACACAAAATGCCTGACTGAATGAAACAGGGTTTGGAATCAAGTTTGCTGGGAGAAATATCAATAACATCAGATATGCAGATGACACAATTCATGTGGCAGAACATGGAAAGAACTACGGAGTCTCTTGAGGAAAGTAAAAGAGGAGAGTGATTAAGGTGACTTAAAACTCAACATTCAAAATGAGATTCATGGCATCTGGTCCCATCACTTCCTGACATAAAGATGGGAAACCAATGGAAACAGTGAGAAACTATTTGGGGGGAGCAGGTTCCAAAATCACTGAAGATGGTGACTCTGTTCAGGAAATTAAAATATGCTTTCTCCTTAGAAGAAAAGTTACAACCAGGCTAGACAGCACATTATAAAGCAGACAAAGGTCAGTCTAGTCAAAGCTATGTAAAGAGATGAGAATTGGACCTAAAGAATCTTGACCTCCAAGGAATTGATGCTATTGATATGTGGTGTTAGAGAAAACACTTGAGAGTCCCTTGGACTGCAAGGAAATGAAAGGAGTCAATTCTAAAGGAAATAAGTTCAGAATATTGATTGGAAGGGCTGATGCTGGAACTGGATCCTGGATATTTTGGCCACCTGAAATGAAAGGCTGACTCATTGGGAAAGAACCTGATGCTGAGAAAGATTGAAGTCTGGAGGAGAGGGTGACGACAGAAGATGAAATGCATGGTGGCATCAGGAAATCAGTGGTTATGGGTTTGAGCATATGAGTTGGTGATTGACAGGGAAGCCTCTCATGCTGCAATCCATGGGATCAAGAAGAGTTGGACTTAATGATACTCACTGAACTTACTTAGGTTCTCAGTGAAATAAAAATGGTAAAGAACTCTCTTACCCATCAATTGATAATCCTCACAGATTCCTAATGCCCCCTAAGATTTTTAATTGTTTCTTCAGAGATTCAGCAAGGACGGCCATTCTTTCCATTATATGGGTAAATATCCCCTAGGAAATAATGGAAGGGGCATAATTTACAGAAAGTTGTAGAAGAAAGTACACACATCAGCAAGTCAGCATGACCTTGTCAAAAACATATAGTATGATCCTTTAGTCCTTCACACTGATTTCCTTCTGAAACCTGATGATAGGACCTCACCAATCCTGAGGAATGGTCATTGCAAAGGGATGTTATCTAGAACAATTTCTGCCTATTACTTTAGTGATGACACAAAGCAGGCACATTATGGTAATCATGCCTCCATTAACCTCCCCTAACCAAGACAATAGGCTGCACTAGCCATTGGGGAGCTTACAGGATCACAAGGTCTCCCGTAAATGGTTGGAGCCACCTGGGCCTTTCCCACAGAGGGTTTGCAGGTGTGATGAGGTCACCTTTTCCATGGCAAAAATTCTCATCTATGGCCACCAGTCTTACTGCCAGTCCTCTGGATTTGTGAGAACCCCACAAGACCAATTCTAGCTTGCAAAGTATACATCTGCTTAAAAAACAAACAAAAGGATAAAATCCAGTCCAAACTGAAGTGCCTAAGGATAATCAAATGGTCCTCAGCTCTATGAAGGGCCATTAGGGCCACAAAAGCATGGGTCCAGGCATGTTCATTGTTAACACCTGCAGCCCTTCAAAGGACATGTCCTGGTAATGGATAAAGATTGTAGATTGTAAGTCCTCTACCAATTTGAGAAATTGTGTCAACAAGACCTCTGAACCTCCCATCTTAGCCAAGCCTAAAAGACGGAATATGTGCATATCAGGCCCAAGGCACATTCAACTGGGAATATTTGGAGGTAACAGTACCAGATATAGGACACTATAGAGAAGGTGTACACAAAAATGAAATAAGAAAAAAAAAGCCTTTTGTGCCAGTTTCAGACTGAAAATGTGCATTTCCCCGATGACCAAGTTAACAGGATTCAAGTCAGTAATAACACTCAACATAGCCACATGTCAATGCAGATTCCCACTAGGTAACTTCAGAAGCTTCTGTGCAGGCCTGTCTTCAGTCTCTGCTTTCCATTCATAAATTGTGTTCATTCAATCAGCAGACAGTATGAAATATAGGCAATGGGTAGGCACTCAAGGAAGATGATGAAGACTGTAAGAACAAAGTATCTTTCCAGGGCAAGGGACAGACAACACCACAGGTTGGTGATAAGATGGAGGAAGTTGGAGAGGAGAATGGAGGGCAGATTTCAGATCTAGCTTCTGGACATTTAGAGTGATGGCAGCTGCCCCAGACCTGGCTGCAGGCCTTGAGGAGATATTTCCAAATGTAATAAATTAATGTGGTCTCTGTCCTCTATGAGCTTTTACAACCTTAAAGCCTCAGCCTATGATACTATACCAAATATAGAGTCATAGCTCAGAAATTCAAGATATTAATTTAGGAAGGGTGTGTGAGACTTGAAGGAGATGTGTTCTATCAGACATGTTCTAACATTTAGCATAATTAACTGGGCTTGAGCCAGGACTTACTTATATGCATGTAGACTGCTATCTTCGGAAAATTCCCATTATGAGATCATATAACCTGATATCTGGGATTTCACTTTCTTGGTGAGTACTTCTCCACTTATGAAAAAGGAAGATAGCACTAGTTTAGAAGGTACATCTTTGTATTAGGACTTTTCTATCAATTTCCCAACTCTACCAATTGTTCTAGGTAACTTCCTGACAGTAGGAAATATGGACAACTATATAGTATCTCCTCCTGCCATACTAGAGGCACTATAGTAAGTGTAAAGACAGATAACACACAAAAGCACATTTACAGCTCATGATTCTTTGCTAATTTTCTTTTCAGTTGATGTATCCATAGGTGTGAGTGGGGTATTAAAGTCCCCTATTATAATTGTGGTACTGTTAATTCCCCCTTTCCTACTTCCTTGCATTTGCCTTGCATCTTGAGGTGCTCCTAAATGGCACAATGGACTAGTTACACCTAATTGTTATATATAGGCATTACACTCATTAGGAATGGAATCATGTTTTTTTCCAGTGCAATCCTGAGCCCACATCTTGGTCCCTGCACAAAAGCAGGCTGTATCCTTCCCATGTTCAAGCCCTGAGAAACATTCCTGAGCCCACATCTCTGTCACTGCACTGAACTAGGCTGGGTCCAGCACTTGCTCAAACCCCTGGAAAATACTCATGAGTCCACATCTCGGTCACTGCACTGAACCAGTCTAGGTTCTGCCCTAGTTAGTCCCCTGACACATACCTCTGAACCAACATCTCGGGCTCTGCCCTGAAGCAGGCTGGTCCTTCCCATGTTCAAGCCCCGACAAATGCTCCTGAGCCAAACTCTTGGTCACTGCACTGAACTAGGCTCGGTCCTACACTTGTTCATGACCCCGGCAAACACTGCTGCGCCCAAATCTCATGCCCTGCACATGATCCAGTCTGTGTCTTGCCCTTGTTAGATTCCCCCAACACATACACCTGAGCCCACATCTCAGTCCCCGCACTGAAGCAGGCTGAGTCCTGCCTTTGTTCAAGCCTCCGGCAAACAACCGTGAGCCCACAACTCGCTCCCTGCCCCTGAAATTAGGTTTGTCTTGCTCTTGTTCAATCCCCCAGAAAACACTCCTGATCCCACATCTCACTCCCTGCACTGAAGCCACCTGGGTCCTACCCTTGTTCAAAACCCTGACAAATACTCTGGAACCCACATGTCAGTCCCTGAACTGAAGCAGATGAGTCCTTGCCCATGTTCAAGCCACAACAAATACTCCTGAGCCCACATATCACTCACTACCATGAACTAGGCTGGGTCCTACACTTGTTCAAGACCCTGACAAACACTCCTGAGCCCACATCTCGGTCACTGCACTGAACGAATCTGCTGCTACCACTGCTAAGTCTCTTCAGTTGTGTCCGACTCTGTGCGACCCCATACATGGCAGCCCACCAGGCTCTCCCATCCCTGGGATTCTCAAGACAAGAACACTAGAGTGGGTTGCCATTTCCTTTTCCAATGCATGAGAGTGAAAAATGAAAGTGAAGTCCGTCAGTCGTGTCCAACTCTTAGTGACCCTATGGATTGTAGCCCACCAGGCTCCTCCATCCATTGGATTTTCCAGGCAAGAGTACTGGAGTGGGGTGCCATTGACTTCTCCGACTGAACGAGTCTAGGTCCTCCCATTGTTCGATCCCCCAACACATACTCCTGAACCCACATCTCGGTTTCAGCACTGAACTAGGCTGGGTCCTGACTTTGTTCAAACCCCCAACAAACACTCCTGAGTGTGAATCGCGGTCCATGCACTGGGTCCTGCCCATGTTCAAATCCCCGACAAAAACTCCTGAGCCAACATCTCCATCCCTGCACTGAATCAGGATGGTTTCTGCCTCTGTTCAAGCCCTGACAAACAATCCTGAGCCAACAACTCGCTCCCTGCCCCTGAACTAAGGTGAGTCCTCCCCTTGTTCAAACCCCCAGAAATACTACTGAGCCCTCATCTCACGCACTGCACTGAACCAGGCTGGGTCCAGACCTTGTCAAAACCCCCGGCAAAAACTCCTAAGCCCACATCTCAGTCCCTGCACTAAAATAGGCTGGGTCAAGCCCTTGTTCAAACCCCCGACAAACACTCTTGAGCCTCCATCACCGTCCCTGCACTGAACTAGGCTGTGTCCTGCACTTGTTCAAGACTCTGACAAACACTCCTGAGCCAACATCTTGGTTCCTGCACTGAACCAGGATAGTTCCAGCATTTGTTCAAGCCCCGGCAAACAATCCTGAGCTGACAACTCTCTCCCTGCCACTGAAGTAAGGTGTGTCCTCCCCTTGACCAATACCCCAGGCAACACTACGTTCGCATATCTCACTCACTGCACTGAAGTTCGCTGGTCCCTGCCCTCATTCAAATCCCTGACAAACACTCCTGAGCCAACATCACCATCCCTGCACTGAACTAGAATGGTTTCTACTTTGTTCAAGACCCCAGAAAACTATCCTGAGCTGACAACTCGCTGCCTGCCCCTGAACTAAGGTGTGTCCTCCCCTTTTTCAATCCCCCTGGAAACACTCTTGTACCCGCATCTCACGCCCTGCCTTGAAGCCGCCTGGTTCCTGCCCTTGTTCAAGACTTTGATAAATGCTCCTGAAACCACATTTTGGTCCCTGCACTGAAGCAGGTGGGTCCTGCCCACGTTGAAGGTCTAACAAACACTTCTGAGCCCATATCTCGCTCTCTACACTGAACTGGGCTGAGTCCTACACTTGTTCAGATTAGAGCAGTCGCTCAGTCGTGTCCGGCTCTTTGCGAACCCATGAATCTCAGTATGCCAGGCCTCCCTGTCGAACACCAACACCCGGAGTTCACTGAGACTCACGTCCATCCAGTCAGTGATGCCATCCAGCCATCTCATCTTCTGTGGTCCCCTTCTCCTCCTGCTCCCAATCCCTCCAAGCATCAGAGTCTTTTCCAGTGAGTCAACTCTTCGCATGAGGTGGCCAAAGGACTGCAATTTCAGCTTTAGCATCATTCTTCCAAAGAAATTCCAGGGCTGATTTCCTTCAGAATGGACTGGTTGGATCTCCTTGCAGTCCAAGGGACTCTCAAGAGTCTTCTCCAACACCACAGTTCAAAAGCATCAATTCTTTGGCGCTCAGGCTTCTTCACAGTCCAACTCTCACATCCATACATGACTACAGGAAAAACCATAGCCTTGACTAGACGAACTTTTGTTGGCAATATAATGTCTCCGCTTTTAAATATGCTATTTAGGTTGGTCATAACTTTCCTTCCAAGGAGTAAGCTTCTTTTAATATCGTGGCTGCAGTCACCATCTGCAGTGATTTGGAGCCCAGAAAAATAACGTTTGCCTCTGTTTCCACTGTTTCTTCATCTATTTCCCATGAAGTGATGGGGCTGGAGGCCATGATCTTCGTTTTCTGAATGTTGAGCTTTAAGCCAACTTTTTCACTCTCCACTTTTACTTTCATCAAGAGTCTTTTCAGTTTCTCTTCACTTTCTGCCACAAGGCTGGTGCCACCTGCATATCTGAGGTTATTAATATTTCTCCTGGCAATCTTGATTCCAGCTTGTGTTTCTTCCAGTCCAGCGTTTCTCATGATGTACTCTGCATGTAAGTTAAATAAACAGTGTGACAATATACAGCCTTCGCATATTCCTTTTCCTATTTGGAACCAGTCTGTTGTTCCATGTGCAGTTCTAACTGTTGCTTCCTGACCTGTATACACATTTCTCAAGAGGCAGATCAGGTGGTCTGGTATTCCCATCTCTTTCAGAATTTTCCACAGTTTATTGTGATCCACACACTTGTTCAAGACCCTGACAAACACTCCTGTGCCAATATCTTGTTCCCTGCACTGAACTAGGCTGGGTTCAGCACTTTCTGAAGTTCCCTGCAAATGCTCCTGAGCCAACATCCTGGTCCCTGCACTGAAGCAGACGGGGTCCTGCCCTTTTTGAAACCCCTGACAAACACTCCTGAGCCCACACATCAGAAACTGCACTGAACCAGGCCAGAAACTACACATGTTCAAGCCCCCGACCAACTGTTCTGGGCCTGCATCTGACTCAAAGGCTGGTTTCTGGTCTTATTTAAGCCCCCAGAAAGCAATCCTGAGCCCACAAATCGCTCCCTGTCCCTGATCTAAGGTGTGTGCTCCCCTTGTTCAATCCCCCAGGAAACACTACTGAGCCTGCATCTCACTCACTGCCCTGAACAAGGGTGGGTCCCTCCAAAGTTCAAGCCATGACAAATACTGTTGTGCCAACATCCCAGTCCCTGCACCAAACCAGGCTGTTTCCTGCCCATATCAACCATGACAAACATTCCTAAGACCACATCTTGGTTCCTGCACTGATAGCGGCTGAGATCCTGGCCATATTCAAGCCCAGACAAACACTCCTGACCCCATTTCTCG
The DNA here is from genome assembly GCF_002263795.3 of Bos taurus. Classification (NCBI taxonomy): domain Eukaryota; kingdom Metazoa; phylum Chordata; class Mammalia; order Artiodactyla; family Bovidae; genus Bos; species Bos taurus. The sequence continues at coordinate 30,574,708 of NC_082638.1, forward strand.
CCCCTGAACTGAACTAGGCTGGGTCCTACACATGTTCAAGACCCTGACAAACACTCCTTGGCCTTCATCTGACTCTCAGGCTGATCTCCTTCACTACACTGAACTAGGCTGGGTCCAGCACTTGCTGAAACCCGTGGGAAATACTCCTGAGCCCATATCTGGGTCCCTTCTCTGAACCAGGCCAGGTCCTGCCCTTGTTCAAGCACTCAAAAAACACTCCTAAGCCCACATCTTGATCCCTGCACTGATCGCGGCTGGATCCACCCCTTGTTCATCCCAACAGACACTCCTGAGGCCACATCTCAGTCGCTCCAATGAACCAGGCTGGGTCCTGCCTTTGTTCAAGCTCCCAACAAACACTCCTGAGCCCACATCTCAGTCCTTGCACTGAATCAGGTGGGTCCCGCCCATGTTCAAGCTCTTTGTAGAATGCATATATCATATATCAGGACTATAGGATGGCTGGCTTAGCTTGGTCCTCTTGCTGCTTCAGGCCCCACAGGCTTGTGTGATAGGGCAGGCTTGGATGTGTTCTCACATGGAGAACAGTACCACTTTGAAAGGGCCTCAATAGGGTAAATGGCAGACATGCATGTCTCCGACACCGGTGAGTCATGGAACTTAAGGGGAACTGTCTTTAGAGTCTCCCTGGCAGGCATTCGAACAAGGTTCAGGGAGTACCCTCATGCCAGCAGAGCGGGCCCCATTTCTCCCTCTGTGCAAAGTGTGGCCAAGCCACCTCAGGCCTGTGCAGTGTTCACATCTGTCCAGCGAGGGAGGGAGGGTCGCACGTCCAATTCTGCAGTTCAGCAGTGACCGCCCACTGTTGGCTCTCAAGGTTGAGAAAGCACTCTCCGAACGTGTGGACTAAAACCGTCTAATCTCCCATTGCTGCAACTCAGTCAGGACCAGAAGGGCTTGCAAAGGATAAGCGTCTTTTCTGAGAGCTGCTGTCCAGAGAGTGGCAGATGGCAACAGCACTACTTAGAGAGACAGAGACACACAGACATCAGCGCCTGGCACACACACAGAAGGATTGTCCAAAACAGTGCTATGCCGGAAGCAAAGATAGAGAGACAAAGAGCGAGCTCTGCACCCTAAACCTCTGGTCTCCCTGAACAGTGGAGATCAACGGTAGCAAATGTTGGGGTTTTTCCCTACTCCCCTAGTATCAGGACAGCAACAGGCTCTCTGTCCCATGAAGAAAAGTATCCAGCCACTTGGCACCCCTGCATATCCTTTGGATAGTCAGGGAGAGCTCCCAGCTATTGCCGGTCCCAGGGGACACAGGAGGGTATTGTTTGGATTGTGGAGCAGGAACCCGTGGTTGGAATTTTCAGGGCCAGGTCAATGACAGCGCCTGGGGCTACCCCAGCCACATGCAAAACCCTCTACAATCCTGGTGCAGAATCTGGCCATGTGGGGGCACTGGAGCACAGGAACCGCGGAAGATGCCCTCCAGTCTAGGGGCATGTCCATAAGGGTGCCGCCCACTACCCTCTCCGCCCTTGGTCTAGATTTGGGCAAGGAGCCTGTGCTTGGCTCACAGCCTAGGCTCCTGCCTGTTTTCCGCTGATGTCCCAGGGCCCGTTCACCCTGGCCTGGGCTGTCCGGCACCCCTTTCCTTGGCCTCACGCCACCCCCAACACACCACTCCCCACCTGCCGACCATCCCCCTCACTCCCCGCCCCCAAAGAGCTAGTGGGTCCCACAGGTTCACTGCAGCCTCGGACACCATTATGCACCATTGTCTGTGCTGTTATATCGTGTCCCTACACATCTGCCCCAGCTTGGGCCAAGAGGAGCGTGAGAGGCGATCAAAGGAAGGCGGGAGCGTCCCGGGACCCTTAGCTGTGAGCCCCAGTACTCAGGGAGAAGCCCCCACCCCTCATCCCGCGACCTGCCATCCTGATGCTGTGCGCAGCTGGAACCTTGCAACCACCAGTTGTCACGCCAAGTGAAGAGGCCATCCTCTTTAGGGTGGAGGCAGTGCAAGACAGCCAGACCCTGGTGGACGGAGACGTGGCAGGGATCGGGCGGGAGTTCCGGCTGCTTGCAGAAGACATCATGGAAGAGGTGGAGGTTGTGGCAGATGAGGAGCAGAAACAGTGGTCCTCCCAGGAGCTGGAGGAGAAGACGGTGGAGGAGCAGGGCCAGGACAGGCCGGGAGGTCCGAGTGAGCACCAGGCGCTAGATGTCCTGAAGGCACTGGCCGTCCTGAAGGCACTGGCCGCCCTGCAGGTGGAACTGAGCTCTGAGTGTGAGCAAAACCACAGGGCCTACCATCAGAGGAGGAAGCATCACTTGGCTTGGGGGAGTGCCATCATCCAGGGCATCCCTGGCTTCTGGGCCAAAACTGTATCCTTTCCGCTGCTCCTTTGGGTCCACTGCTCATGAGGAGGAGGAGAAGGGGCAGGAGCAGGAGGAAGGGGAGGGGGCGAGGGCACAGGAAGGGCACTGGAGGCCCCTGAAGAAAATGTGGTCCTGGGCAATTGGCAAGCTCCAAAGGCCCAGCAGAGTAGGGTCTGGGCAGGGCTACAGATGTACGTGTTGCAGCCATGCCTTTGAGTGTCTCCTTCAGGCCTGCATCTGAGGAGGAGCAGCACCTGAGGCCTCCAAGTCAGGAATGACCAGAGATGGTACACAAGAGCAGCATCTGCACAGCTATTGCTGTAAATGCGGGTGATCCTGGCATATAGCTGAGACATGTGAGTCATTCACATACACACACAACACACACACACGTACACACACACACACACACACACACAACCCCTTTGCTTTCAAACACGGATTGTCACAGGACTGCAAATCTGACCATGTAAGCAGTGACATGCCACTACCAAGCATACACAGGTCTGGAGGAGAACAGTAGCTGTCAGAAACCAGTCCCTGCTCGGAGAATGCAGACCACCTCAGACGCACACCACCACAAGGGGCCCAGAGCCATGAGCGTGTCTGATGGTATGGCAAAGCCTGATGACATCAGGGGTGGCCAGGTAACAGGCAGTGCCCAGCTCCTTGCAGATGCCTTTTCCAATATCTTTGTTCCACCCCAGACTAGGACTGATGCTCCTGGCTCTTCTTGGCCTGGCATGTAGCTCCCTGAATGGCTCCTTGACCTAAAGCAGATTATGAGCCACCCTCAAGTTTCCGTCATGATCAGCGACCAAGATCAAGACTTTCTCGACTACATGATCGACTTGAAGATCAGTGAGGAAGACTGAGGAAGGATGGGTATGGGACCTGGCAGGGAGTGGGAAGATCCTGTTAGCCATGTTCCTGCACTGTGAGACTTTGGAGAGGAGTCATGGACGCTGTTAATGCCTGCCTGGGAGGCAAGCTGAGGCCCCTAGAAGTTTGCACCTTTTCCCTCCTCCCTATCCTGGCAGGTGCAGGTGCGGAGCCATCTGCAGTCCCACTGCAAGCTGATCTTTTCCTTTCAGGACAACCCCTACTTCTTGAACACCATGATCATTAAGGAGTATTACCTTGACATCACTGGTAACACGTGGCTCCCATGGTGATGAGTGTGGGTGTGCAAGCATGTAGATGATCCACCTGTGGAGTCCACCCCAGTCTCCCCTGTCTTTCCGCAGGGAACAGGGCATGTCATTCCACTCCAGTCCACTGGTTCTGGGACTTTGAATGGGCATCCCCCAGCCACAGTCTGGACACCAGGAGCCTTAATTTTCTCAACTGGCTGTCAGGCCACAATGGCCCAGAATTGAACACGATTGCTGATGTGGGGTTGCTTTGGGCCTGCACACAGGTGATGATTAATGTTGGAGTTCTTGGCTGCTCATGGGAGGGTTCAGGGCCTGGTCAGCCCTGGGTTGACCTTGCTCGTGTTGCCAGCAGCTCATCAGCAATGACATGTGGGACAATCCCCTGAAGTACTACCTCGGGGAGGATGATTCTTCCATCAGAGATAACTGACAGAAACACATGTGGTGAGGCGGTCAGGAGATAGGCCCTGAGGGACAGCCTTATCGTAGCTGGGACACTATCCTTTCCCAAATGGGGATGCATTTGGGATGCATCTCTCCTAGGATGCAAAACCACAGGCATCCTAGGAGAGACAGGATTTGAGTGTGGCATGCCTCCAGGCACTTCCAGCCTGCCTCCCTGGCAGTGCAGAAAGGCGAGGAAAGCACAGGTGGTTGTACGTGTTTGACCCTGTGCCCGGATGAGCCTGTGAGGGAGGGAATGGAGTGAGCAAGGAGTAATTGCATGTCCCAAAGGACCTCAGGAGAGTGGGAGACAGGGAAGCCCCTGGGGGCAGTTCGGGGCCTGCTGGTTTTCAGGGTCCAGGGTCTAGGCAATAGCAGTCCTGCCAAAGATACGCCATGGTGGGTGCTGAAAGTCCTGACGTGAAGTTCTTCTTTCCTCTGGGGTCTTGCCACTGGCTTTGGGGGCCTGAGGGGCAAAAGTGTGCGTCTGCATCTGAGAGAATTCGAGCAGTCTCGCTGAAGCAAAATCTCCGATTATGTCATAGGGGACCTGAAACCAGGTGATGCTCAGAGGGAAGCTGCGTTCCAGGTGACCGTCTTGGATGCTCCTGGGCCCAAATGGAGGCTGGCTTCCTTGGCATGTGGGCTGTGTAGGCAAGCAGAGATGTGTGACTGTAGGGAGTCCTACCTGGGCCTAATGAGAGCAACTGGAAGAGAGTCTTGACATCTAGCAAATCACTGTGGCCTTGGTGGTTCAAGCCGTCTTGGTGCCTTTGAGATAGAAAAGCTGCTTTCCGCCCAAGGGAGGCATGAGCTGTGGGCCCACAAAGGGAAGGTTTTGCAGGGCATCATCTGTTTGGGGACTCCATGTGCATGGGTAGTGTTAAACAGAAGGGAGGACGTGTAGGAATGCCACCTTACCTTTATGGCCTCAGGTTCCAATCTTTGTATCTGAAGAGACCCTGTATCCATGTGCACCTTTCTCACAACATTGGATAAGACCCAGGCCTATCACAGTCTCTTGGGGCTCTTGGAGGCTCAGGCGTCTCTTTGGCCTTTTCCTGCTACATGGAGATAGCCCTTGGGGGCACATGTAGACAGGTGCACACATAAAGCTACACAGATAGGAAGAACAGAAGGCCTCACTCAGAATGTTGTTGTCCATAAAGGGTGGTAGGCTAGCAAGAGGGGCACAACATTGACAAGGAATGACCTAGATAGGTGCACACCGAGAGAGAGGTTCTCCAAGTCAGCTGAGCCCAAAGGTCCTTGTTTTCTGTCCCCACATGGATCAGGCCAATGTGACTGGTACTGTGAAGCTGTCCAAGGTGATGGGAGAATGCAGAACGCAGGCACATGTCATACAGCTGTTCATGGCAAGTGCTTCCAACCCTGCTTGCTGCTCTGCAGGTCGGTCCGTGTCACTGGCAAATGCCAAGATTTTGTAACCTTTGAGGATAAGTCACAAAGTTAGATGGAGAAGGCAATGGCACCCTACTCCAGTACTCTTGCCTGGCAATTCCCATGGACAGAGGAGCCTGGTATGCTGCAGTCCATGGGGTCACAAAGAGTCGGACATGACTAAGCGACTTCCCTCTCACTTTTCACTTTCATGCGTTGGAGAAGGAAATGGCAACCCACTCCAGTGTTCTTGCCTGGAGAATCCCAGGACGGGGGAGCCTGGTGGGCTGCTGTCTATGGGGTCACACAGACTCAGACTTGACTGAAGTGACTTAGCATCAGTAGCAGCACAGAGTTAGAAGTGCAAGGTGACATGATTAATTAACAAGTGAAAGGAAACAACCAGGAAAAGAAAGTTACTTTTTGTTTGTGAGCACAAAAGTACTTAACAAAATTCATATTCCTAGAGAAGAAAGCTTGTAGTTTTGCACGTGTGCGTTTCCTCTCAGGGATGTTACTGTGTACACGCACATGTGTGTGCACACATGGGCATAGAAGTCCCTGCCAGTGTGCTTGTGAGTATGAGCTTCCAGAATTGACCTAGCCAGGTGATGGAAGTTGGATAGCAAAAACATGAAGGTGTTAGAGAAAGGTACATATGCTCTGGCCAGCAGAAGCACTGAAGCCAGGGATTCGATCCCCGTTATCTCACTGAGCAAACACGTTCTAAGTGGGATCACAGGGGTGCACCCAGGATGTCTGGCAGAAAGTAGAGGCAGGAAAAAAGAGCCTGGGGAATGTGCAGAGAAAAGTCCACTATATCTGCAGTTTATGAAAAGTAGAAATGTACCAGGAAGGAGAAACCGTACTTAATTAACTGAGATATCTAGCTAAGGAGATTTCCAGCCAAACAGCCAAAAGTGCTTCCTGGTTTCTTCTTGCTGCCTATAGTAAAATATAAAGGGAAATTAAAAAAAATATATTTAAGAGAAAATATTAAAAAATAAGACAGAACTTGCTGAATTGGAAATTTTCCAGTCTTTTAACATGACAGAGGATGCTAAAATTAATGGCTCTCAAACAAGGTTCTATCCAGGGCATTGAGATAAGGTGGTCTAAATATAACATTTTATAACACCTATACATCAATTCTTATTTATTTATTTATTTTTAATAAACGTGGTCTAAAGATGAGTGAGTGTAAAATTCTTTGTTAAGCCTCAGAAAGCTGGAAGGGGATGCTTCATGGCATTATTTAGGCAGGCCAATGCCTTCCAAAGAGTTCAGGGGTGTCACTCAGAGACATTTCAGTCACACAATAAGACTTGTACCAAGTTTCAGGGTGTTATCCCTCAGCTATCTCAGCAGAAAACCGAGACAGAGTAGGCCTTATTATGAAGACATGTGTGATGGTGGCTTTGGAGTGGAGTGCTTTACCATGAAAACCAGTAAGATTATCAGGAGACACACCAAGTTTTTAAGATAACATATTTAAGTTCAGCTTGGACTGAAAGGACCAGCAATAGTACAAAATAAGAGAGCTCTGAACTTCTACCTTTGACAAGCAGGAAGCAGGCTAGGGAGACTGTTTCACTGTAACCATATACTACCCACCTTTCCTGCAATGGAATCATGTCAGAGGGCAGAATTAAAAATTCAGAGACTGAAGCCTAGGAAGTTTCCAGGCCTTAAATCCTAATCAAAGGACTGCCAACAAGAACCCGTGGGATTTCAGAACTGCTACTGTTGACTCCCATCTCCCCTCCTCTTTCTGGAACAGGAGTGCCCATGAAGGTTATCTATGCCTGACCCAGCACTGTATGTTGGCTGTGAAAGTGAGCAGATTAACTCATCTCTTTTGTTCACAAATCATCAGGTCTAGAGGAACTACACGTGTATAATTTGAACTGATGTGTTGGAGATGACTTGAGAGTCTCCTGGACAGCAAGGAGATCAAAATAGTCAATCCTAAAGTAAAGCAGTCCTGAATATTCATTGGAAGGACTGATGCTGAAGCTGCAGCTCCAATACTTTGGCAACCTGATTCTAAGAACTGACGCATTAGAAAAGACCCTGATGCGGGAAAGATTGAAGGCCGGGGAAGGGGACAGCAGAGGATGAGATGGTTGGATGGCATCACCAGCTCAATGGACTTGAGTTTGAGCATGCCTCTGGAGTTGATGGTGGACAGGAAACCCTGGTGTGCGGCAGTCCATCAGGTCGCGGTCCATATCTGGACTTGACTTCGATGACAAGGTCCTGAACTTCAAGTTAATGCTATAATGGATAAATTATTTGAAAGCATTTGCAGGAAAATGCATTTTGGACATACAAGTATGTAAACAATTTGTGGCCATGGGTGTACCATGTGGTTTTAAAGTATGTCCACAAATCCTTTCCTTCAAGGGTGGTCCTTATACTCCCCTTTACATGTAGGCTGGACTTAGTGGCTCACTTCTAATGTTAGAATATTGTAGAAATGAAAATGAAGTGTCTGACTATGACTCTTTAAGTCACAAAAGGCACTGCAGCCTCCTTGCTCATCCTCTTGGATCACTCATTCTGGAAGCCAGCTTAGTCGTATCTTGAGAACACTCAGGTAGCCCAGTAGAGAGGCCCATGGGAAAGAACTGAGGCTTTCTCCCAACAGCCAGCAAGGAAACTGGTTTCAACAGCTATGTGAGTAAGCCATCTTGGAAGGAAATCCACCAGCCCATGTCAAGGCTTCAGATGACGACAATCTCATGAAACCCTGAGCCAGAACCCTCAACTGAATTACTCCTGGATTCCCAACTTTCAGCAGCAGTATGAGATAATATTGTTTTAAGCTGTTGCTTTGGGATAATTTGTTATGCAGCAGTAGTTCGTTAATGCACTGCCAACTTTGTCTCATGTCTTTATACCGGGGCGCCTGTCCATTTAGTCCAATCTAAGCTAGATTCTGCTACTTCAGTTTAGAAAACATACTTCACCCTTGATCTGACCACCCTCAGATCAGATCAAATTCTTTATCACTCACCTCAATATCTTATCAGTCTTGCCTAGCCTCAGCAATGATCGTCTCAGTTGAGCCAGAATCCACCAGCACCCTTATGGTCATCTTAATAAGTTTCCATCCACTGACACCCACTCTGTTGTTGTTCATTGCTTTTCAGTCTCCCAGTCTCTCTTTGCTATCACATGGACCCACCCTGTTCCTTAGCTATAAATCCCAGCTGTGTCCCTGCTGGAGTCAGGCTTAAGCTCACTCTCTCTCCCGTATTATAAGACCCCCGCTGTAGTACTCTTACCTTGAATAACATTTTTCTTACCACCTTTAGGAAGTGTTATGAATCATTTGTTTAACATTTCCAGGTTCTGTTAGTAGGGATTATTCTCAAAGGAATAGTTCTATACCTTTACTTTTTATACTATATTCCTTAGGGGAACAAATTTCTAGAATTAAAACATTTCATGTTTTTACCAAACAAACAGAAAATATCTTTTAAAATATATTTATATATCTTTAAAAAATGTAGTAATCTGAAAAGGATGTGTATATAGACATGCCAGTGTATATACACACATACCCTCAGACCTCCAAGGAAAACTTAATTCTCAGTAAACTATAAATTAAAACATTCACCTGCAAGTAGTGAAATCTTTGGAATTAATGTGCCAAAAAATCATAGAGAATGAGATTTTAATTTAAAAAATGTATACATAAAACCATTTGGGATTCAGACAAAATAGGTTATTTAAGTAAAGATAGGTCAAGCCCTAAACCATCTAGTAAAAAAAAAAGAAAAAAGAAAGAAAGAAAGGAAATAATCTCATGTAATAACCTATAATGAAAAATAACCTAAAAAATAGGCATGTATATGCATAACTAAATCACTCTGATATACATCTGAAACACAACATTGTAAATCAAATATATTTCCATAAAATTTGTAAAGAAAGCTTTTACAATGTATGATTATAAAGAAAAAATCCTAAAGACAGTAGAAGGTATATATGAATTGAAACAAAAATAGAAAACAACAAAAATAAAACTTGTTGGGATAATAAAACAAGAGCTGCTTCTTCGAAAAAAAAAAAAATCAGAAACATTGATACAACTGTAGCCAATCTAATAAGGGGAAGAGGAGGTTAATTCCAATACTAGAAATGAATGACACATGGAATGGGATTTTGAGATGGTAATATTCAACACTGAGTGGAATTACTTTTGTTTCAGGAAAGGTCAAGTCAAGCCAAAACTGGGAAAAGAAAGGGAAGGAAAGAAAGAGGAAGACAGGCATGGGAAGAAAGGAAGAAAAGGAAAGTAAGGGAGAAAGAAAGAAAAGTAAATGTCTCAACAGATGTTGTAAATATCCAATGAAATAATTCTCTTTAAAATCTAAAAACAGAAACAGAAATTTATTAAGCCATATCCTCATTGCCTTTGATGGTACTAAGAACCAGAAAACCCATTTACACATCACTGTTTAGAATTTCTGGACACCACAATAAGATTGTTTAAAGAAAAGAAACAAACAAAAAAAAATGCTATATTATTTGTAAAAAGATGGACAACAGAAATAATTTTTTAAAAAACATTTTATTTTTATAAATAGTAATTTTACTGACAATGTTTTGGCAACATTAATAAAACAATAAATTTTACCTGAAAGAACAAGCAAAGTAGACAAGGAAATTCACCAAAAGCAATAACAAAATAGTCATCTTGACAGATATTCAATACATTTGTAAAAAAAAACAAAGTGCCGTTGCCTGAAAAAAATATAGAGATATCAAAAGAAAAAGAGAGGAAGCTCCTGAAAGAACTCAACTCAGTATTAACTGTCTTTGTTCTGCAGGCACAGAAACTTACTCAAGTTAATTTTATGAAGCAAAGCCCTGATGTTATTATCTCTTTTCAGGTTTTGTGTGTGTGTGTGTGTGAAAATCTAGGAACTTTAGGCTGGACAGGGAAGACGAGTGTAGAGACTTAAAGTGTCTTTAAGGAGGAGAAGGAAAAGGAGAGGTGTGAGGATTTCATTGTGTGGTTTGAACAGCATTGGGGAAGCTCAAACAAGGGATGTAGCAATGCTCTTCTTCTGGGAAGAGCATTCCCAGAAGAAGAGCATTTGCAAAGTCTTTGGATTGGGAAGAAATTGAATTTGCTTAGGGAAAGCAAGGCCAGTGTTGTCAAAAACAGGGCAGCAGTGGGGAAAATAGTAGAGTAGAATGACAGAGAATGGAAGAGAGGAAGTAGTCAGGGACCATATCACTGGAAACTTTTCATTTGGCAATAAATACAACTTGTACTCTTTAGGAGCATACTACAGAGCAAACAACAGTAACAGTATTGATAATCCTAAGCAACAATAAAAACATATAAATAAAACATTTCATATTTACTATAGAAATAGAATAAAGGAGATAAGAATGCAATAGTCTGCACATTTATACATAGAGTTTTCACCTGAGACCAGAAGACAAACACACACACACACACACACACACACACACTCGTTATACAACTAAAAGAAGTTTAAGTTGACACTTAGCAAAGTGCTTTGGCCCAAGCGAACTAACTGGAAAGGCCTGGTAAAATATTCAAAGTGCAAACCAATCAATCAAGCATTGAGTAAATAAATACAATTTACTTGTATTTGAATTTACACTCAGGAAATTACCTAAAATGGAGACAAGAGACTCACTACAGCTTAGTCATCTGTAGTCCTTTCTCTTTTGTTCTGAGAGGGATGGTAACCCCTTGGTGATTATCACTTTCTAGCATTTTGTGAAAGCTTAGAGGATTTAAATGAATTGTGGGGAGGGGCAGAAAGAGTGGGGAGAGACAAAGAGGAGGAGAAAGGAAGAGGAAATGGAGAGATTTCTCTTGACATAGGTCTACAGCCAAGATTCCAGGTTCCTTGAATGGTGCACAGAGATTCTAGATATCTGTGCCAGAAGTGGAGAAGGTATGGCATTCAACTCCAGGAGGAGACTCAACTCCAGGAACCCACAGAGGAAGCCAAGTGTGCTGATGTTCAGGAACCAGTACTTAGAGGGTACACCACAGGTCTGTGAAAGAGCCCTTGGAGATCACACAAAAAAAGGTTTCCACAAGTATAATCACAGACTAGGTAGTTGGATAGAGTAGAGGAAGGATGATAACTCTATGACCTGATAATTACTGAAATAAATGAGAAAATTCCTGCACATCAGACTGTGTCAAGTAAGATGGAAACCCAGTATTAGTTTGATAAAATGGGAAATTACACAAAGAATTAGCTGTTAACTTTAATACATTCCTGCCCAAGGCAAGATAAGATACAAAAGTGAAATTGTCACGTTAAACTAGGGTAAGACACATGTAACTGGAAAAGGTAAGGAAAAGTTCTATAGAGGGTTTAATCACCCTGGACCCTTTGTATCCACTACATTTACTCTTCTCGGACAACTCCTTTGTAGCTTAAGGGAAAGAGAACTAAACTTAGCTCAATTCATAAACTGAAAAGATTCCCTGTGTTTGATCCTTTTCAGTTAAACCTATGGGTCCAGTACAAATCAAACTGGATGTCAAGGCTTTTTTCTTTGGGAATCTTAACTTGCTTTACTATTGTGATGGAGACGGATAGGGCTACTTCACTTTGACTAAAGGCCAGCCAAATGGGAAAGGAGATGGAATGAATCAAATTCTGATCACTCAACAGGAGGTCCACAGGCACCAGGCCTCATTCTATTAACTATCTCTGCTTCTCCAACTGCAGTCAATGATATACAGGGCCTGCTTGATCCTTGCAAGTGCCTCTCACCTAACAGGCATTTTAGTGGTTGGCTTCCTTGACATGTCCCTGGGCTAGGTTAAGACACTCTGAGACAGTGTTCCTTCTGCCTTGGCTCCATGCCTGGAGTGCATGCATGCCTCTTCCTCAACTGGGACAAGAAGCCACAGCTCTCCACTAACTAAATCCCGTGTCTGGTCCAAACTCACATCATAGTTTCTCCATCAACTTCTCCACATCAGGCTTTTGGAACCATTTTATCTTAGAACAGCACAACAGAGGCACTTCGGAGAGTTCAGCAGCACACAGGACCATACCATAACAAAGCCATTCCAATCTGGCTATATAGTTAATACTGAGATCTTCAAAGCATGAAAACAGTTGAAAATTTCATTGCTAAACACTCTACAGATTATATGTATAGTGGAGAAGGCAATGGCACCCCACTCCAGTACTCTTGTGGGAAAAATCCTACAGATGGAGGAGCCTGGTGGGCTGAAGTCCATGGGGTTGCTAAGAGTCGGGCACGATGGAGTGACTTCACATTCACTTTTCATTTTCATACATTCGAGAAGGAAATGGCAACCCACTCCAGTGTTCTTGCCTGGAGAATCCCAGGGACAGGGTATCCTGGTGGGCTGCTGTCTATGGGGTCGCACAGAGTCGAACATGACTGAAGCAACTTAGCAGCAGCAGTAGCAGCAGCAGCAGAGCTTTCGAACTTGCAAATAACATGAAATACCAAAATACGTTGTTACTTTTCCTTTCTCCACCTCTCTCTCTCTCTCTCTCTCTCTCTCTCTCACACACACACACATAATTTTTACATGTTAAAACACTTATATGAAAAACAGGTACTATATTTTTAAATAACATCTCAATATTTAAACAAAGCTGTACTTCATGTATTTAAAACAAAAACACATAAATTACACATTGGTTGCCCTATATTTGATATTATTGAATAATTCTAAAATTTGAATTTTTTGTTTTTAATGGGGTTTTTAACTTTGACTGAAATACTTGCTTCAGACTTACTGAAAGTAGAATTAACGGGGTTTTTTGTTTGTTTTTTTTTTTTTTTTTGGCCTCCTACTTTTAGATTTGGGAGATGATGGTTCAGAATCAGATGTGTTCACAGTATTGGATGCTACTTCCACCAATCCTGTTGAAGGGGTTCCGGTGATACCTGAAAAAAAAACTCTTGTTTCAGGAGGTAATCCTTCTAGATGCTTAGGCTTCTTAAACATTTGATGACACTGGGTCTTGTGCTGTCTTTTCTCTTTAAAAGTTAAAAAGTGTAGCCTACATTTGGAACACTGATGAAAACTTTTCCCAGTGCTGTCTATAATGACATATGTATGGTGTTGCAGTTTTAAAAATTTGGAGACAAAACGGGCAAAGTAAACTCTTAATGTTACCATGGTATGCTCTGAAATGTGCAGCCACATCTGCAAAGAATGATGATCTGTAACTGCAAACCTGGCATACATAGGGCATTTCACCAGGCTTATGATTATCTTTCATGTGCTGTTAGAGAACCTGATCTGTCTCAAAGGACAATTCACAGATTTTACAGACTGTGCAGGGCTCCTGGGAAGTGTGGACACTTTCAATGTGACACTGCAGCTGGAAGGGAGTAGCAAACTGGCAGTTGCAGTGCTGGCAGGTGGTGTGGTATTTCCAGCTGTCACCTCTCTGCCTCTCAAGCCCCAAATGGTGCTTCATGTGATTCATAAACTTGACATTTTTTAGAACTTTCAAGCAGCTGAGGCATTTAAAGGCTGTGTGAGTTTTCGGTTCTGGCTGCCCATCTCCTATATGCTGTCCATAGTAGAAGTCACAGAGTAACACAATCAGATTGCCTTCTGTGGGATCAACAATCTTGTTTTGACTTGCTACACTTGGAAAGTCAATTTTTGTCAGTCCATTTGACCCTAAAGGGCTTATAGGTTTGCAATGGACATTGTCCTTTAGAAAATGTGTTGGATAAGATTCTCCATTCTGAACACGGCTTAATGAGGTATGAACACTGTCTGGTGTGCTTTGCTGAGTAGTCACTCTTTGAAAAATATCTGGAGGGCACAAAGCTAAAGAATGTTCTCCTATAATTCCATCACTGAGTTTAGGCCTTTTGGGACTTGTGCTATTTGTTTCAGAAGTGGAAAGTCACTTTGATACATGAGGACTTTTATCCATAGCTCCTGCATAACTGCTGTTTCTACTGGATGCTGCAATGAACTTGTGAAGGTAATCAAAGGAGAACATAACTCTGAAAAGCTATTAGGCACTATTTGTGGTGAAATATTTTTAGAATCTGCTTTGGACAAAGGCTCAATAATAATAGGACTATCTGTTGATCTTGATTCAGAGACAGAAAGTGGCAAGACAGTCTTTGCTTCTGATGCAGGAGTCACATGATTAACAGGCTGTAATTTCTGAGCATTATCTTTCCTGAAGTGACCATACTTTTTTCTCCTTGAACAAGAATCTGGGGTAACTCTGTTCAGTATGTTTGAAATGACTGGTTTTGGATTTGAGGTCATCCCCACAAAGATCACATCAGCATCTTCATTTACATGTTCCACTCCAAAAAGATCAGTTCAGCGTGTTCATCATCTACTTATTTGGCTTCTCCCTTGCTTTTCTGTGGTTCTGGCTCTTGTTCTTTTTCACGTAACATACATGGTCGTTCCATATTTTAAGTACTTTTTTTTTATTCTTGGAGGATGTGGCCACAACTCCCAGTGCTTCCTTGAAATAAACTGCCACCTAAGTATAAATATACTACATATTATTTAAGTACAGAAAAATGTGCTATTTGTTTGTCTCCAAAACTCTAAGGTAGTTATAAACACCCTTATCTTACAGATAAAGACATTTAGCATCAAAGAGACTAAACGACAGCTGAAAAACCTATGGCTACAAGTCTACATGACTCGAGAATCGTAGCTTTGTCCCATGTTGATTTTAATATTTTCTATTTAAAGAAAGAAAGAAAGAAAAAAAAACCACCACTGATCATTAGGTGAAATCACATGTAAAGGACAATTTTTTTACAAAAGCACTATTTTACAGTGTTTAGAAATATGGACTTTGGAGTCAAAGAAGATTAAACTGGAATTCTAAGTTAACCACACACCAGCTGCATCTTTTTCAGCAAATGTATAATTTTTAAATGCGTTTCCGTATCTTAAAGACAAACAAGCTTATTTCCTAGACTTAAGGTTAACAACTCCTTTTTTTAAAGCATCAGCTATTCAATGGCATCTTGTTTTGTAGGAAAACTGAAAAAAAAAAAAAAACCCTTATCTTAAATGCACATGACAACTGATTCACAAATACTAATTTCATAAATATTAATACAGAAAATAAGGCACAAATTCAAAGTATATAGTATCTCTACATAGTTAACAAACAGCATAATTGGATGTCAAGCACTTAACACAGGCCTATGAAATTGAGAATGAACTCTCTTGATAATCTCACCCCAAATCCACACTGATACATCCTAAATTTCTCCCTCTAATCCTGACTAAACTTAAATCCAACAATGCTTTATCCTTCACTCCACATGTCTCTTCCCCATATAGCAGGCAAAATGAGGTCAGTATTTCTCTAATACCAAGATCAGAGACATCACACACAGACACACAACCAATGTCCCTTATGAATACAGATGCAAGAGTCCTCAACAAAACACTGGCAAAAAAACCCTAACAACATATAAAAAAGGTTATATGCCATGATCACGTGGGATTTATGCAGGTATGCAAAGTTGGTTCATTATATGAAAGTCAATCGACATTATGCCATTTTAATACAATAAAGAACAAAAAACATATCTGCCTGCAGAAAAAGCATTTCCCTGAGTGTAGCACCTATCCATAATAGGGGTTAAAAACACTTAATAACTAAGAACAGAAGAGTACTTTCTCAATCAAAGGGTACCTGTAAAAGACCCACAGCTAACATCATATTTAATAATGAAAAACTGAGAGCTTTCCCCCTAAGATTGGGAACAACACGAGGAAGTCTATCCCACACTTTGGCTCAATATTATACTGGCAGTTCTATAACCAGAGCAATCAGGTAAGAAAAGGAATTATTGTTTTTGTTGTTTAAAAAAAAAAAAAAGCCTTCAGAATGGAAAGGAAAAAGTCAAAGTATATTGGAGATAACATACTTTTATATATAGAAAATCCTGAAGAAACCACAAGTATTAGAAGTAATAAAAAGCTTGCAGAATACAAGATAAATATTTAAAAAATCAAGCAGATTTCTATACAATAGAAATAGCAACAAACATTTTGAAAATGAAATTAAGTAAACACTTGACTGTACACTAGCATTAAAAAGAATACTTAGGATGTCAGAAAGAGAAGGACAAATATCATATGGTATCACTTACATGTGGACTCCATAATATGATACAAACGAACTTATCTATGAAACAGAAACAGACTGAGAGACATAGAGAGTAGACTATGTGATTACCAAGAGGGGAAGGGTGGGGGAGGCATAGATTGGGAGCTGGTGATGAGCAGATGCAAACTATAATGTTAATATATAGAATAGATAAACAAGATCCTACTGTATAGCACAAGGAAATATATTCATAGTTTGTGATAAATAATGATGGAAAAGGATATGGAAAATATTGTGTGGGCATGTGTGCATATTTACATATGAAGGAAAGGAAAGGTAAAAGGAAAGAAAGGAAAGGACAACTCTTGGCAAGCACGTACAGAAAGTGGATCCTTGTGTGTTATGGGTAGATTTTAAAATGGTGCAACTGCTACAGAAACCAGTATAAAGGCTCCTCAGTAAATTAAAAATAGAACTACCATATGATTCAGCAATTCCACTTCTGGATATAAATTAAAAAGAAGTTAACATGGGGTCTTGAGATATTTGCACAGCCATGCTCAAAGCAGCGCTAATCACAACATCTAAGAGTTGGGAGCATCTAAACGTCCATCAAATGTGATATATACATACAATGGAATATTATTTAGCCATATAAAGGAAATTTTGCCACATGCCACAACATGCATGATTCTTCAAGACATCACCTAGAGGAGAACATAGGCCAAACACTCGCTGACATACATCACAGCAGGATCCTCTATGACCCACATCCCAGAATATTGGAAGTCAAAGCAAAAATAAACAAATGGGACCTAATTAAACTTAAAAGCTTCAGCACAACAAAGGAAACTATAAGCAAGGTGAAAAGGCAGCCTTCAGAATGGGAGAAAATAATAGCACATGAAGAAACTGACAAACAACTAATCTCAAAAATATACAAGCAACTCCTACAGCTCAATTCCAGAAAAATAAATGACCCAATCAAAAAATGGGCCAAAGAACTAAATAGACATTTCTCCAAAGAAGACATACAAATGGCTAACAAACACATGAAAAGATACTCAACATCACTCATTATCAAAGAAATGCAAATCAAAACCACTATAAGGGACATTTTCACTCCAGTCAGAATGGCTGTCATCCAAGTTTACAAGCAATAAATGCTGGAGAGGGTGTGGAGAAAAGGGAACCCTCTTACACTGTTGCTGGGAATGCACACTAGTACAGCCACTATGGAGAACAGTGTGGAGATTCTTTAAAAAACTCAAAACAGAACTGCCATATGACCAGCAATTGCACTGCTGGGCATACACACTGAGGAAAACAAAATTGAAAGAGGCATGTACCCCAATGCTCATTGCAACACTATTTCTAATAGCCAGGTCATGGAAGCAACCTAGATGTCCATCAGCAGATGAATGGATAAGAAAGCTGTGGTATATATACCCAATGGAGTATTACTCAGCCATTAAAAAGAATACACTTGCACCAGTTCTAATGAGGTGGATGCAACTGGAGCCTATTATACAGAGTGAAGTAAGCCAGAAAGTAAAAGCACCAATACAGTATACTAACACATATATATGGGATTTCAAAAGATGTAACCATAACCCTGTATACGAGACAGCAAAAGAGACAAAGATGTATAGAACAGTCTTTTGGACTCTGTGGGAGGGGAAGAGGGTGGAATGATTTGGGAGAATGGCATTGAAACATGTATAATATCGTATATGAAACGAGTCGCCAGTCCAGGTTTGATGCATGATACTGGATACTTGGGGCTGGTGCACTGGGACAACCCAGAGGGATGGTATGGGGAGGGAGGAGGGAGGAGAGTTCAGGATTGGGAACATATGTATACCTGTGGTGGATTCATTTTGATATATGGCAAAACCAATACATTATTGTTGTTAAAAAATAAATAAAAAATAAATTCACTTAAAAAATAAAACATCCAGCCAAAGGAATTAAGCCAGTCATAAAAAAAGACAAATACTGTAAGTTTCCACTTATATGAAATATCTAACATAGTCAAGCAATAGAAAGGAACAAAGTAGAATGATGGAGTCCAGGATCTAGGGAAACAGGGAAGAAAAGAGGAGTTGTTGTTTAATGGGACATGTGATGGGTATAGTTTCAATTTTGCAAGATGAAAAGGTGTAAAGATATGTTTCTTAACAATATGATAAGGAATTCCATGATAGTTCAGAGGTTAGGACTCCACGCTTTCCTATCAGGGGCCTGGGTAGAATTCTCAGCCAGGAAACTGTCATTCAAGCTGCATAGCACAGCGAAAACTATGACAACAACAATAAAACAACACTGTAACTGTATGTGTGTGTGTGTGTGTGTGTGTGTGTGTGTGTGTGTATTAGTTGCTCAGTCATGTATGAGTCTTTGCTTTCACATGGACTGTTGCCCATCAGGCTCCTTTGTCCATGGGGTTCTCCAGGCAAAAATACTGGAGTGGGTTGCCATTTCTTTCTCCAAAAAGGCTGATGAAAGTATGTGAAATACTTAGCATGTAAAAATGGTTAAAATGGTGAAAATTTAAGTTAGATTTTTTTTTTACAACAATTAAAAACTTTTAACAACCAGGAAAAGAATTTGAATAGACATTTCACCAAAAATACTGCTTAACATGATTGAAAGTGAAAGAAATTAAGTCGCTCAGTCCTGTCCGACTCTTTGCGACCCCATGGACTGTCGCCTATCAGGCTCCTCCATCCATGGGATTTTCCAGGCAAGAGTGCTGGGGTGGATTGTCATTTCCTTCTCCAGGGGATCTTCCTGACCCAGGTCTCCTGCATTGCAGGCAGACACTTTACTTTCTGAGCCACCAGGGAAGCCCTTAGCAAAATGTAAATCAGTTTCATTGAAATACTACTTCACACACATTAGCTTGGCTATAATCAAAACCAGGAAAAATAACAAGTGCTGCAGAGGATGTGGAGAAAACGAATCTTCATATATTGTTGAAAAATGTTGAAAATATACTGCTGAAATATATTGTTGAAAATATATTGCTCTAAAATGGTACAACCACTTTGGTTTGTCAGTACCTCAAAAATTAAATATATAGTAGCCATATGATCCAGAAATCTCACTCTTTTGTATATATATATATATATATATATATATATATATAAAAAATCCCTGAAACTATTAAGTCCATTCAAAAACAGTGTTCCCAACAGCATTACTCACAAGAGCCACAAAGAATACACGATCCAAATATTATCTATTAATTGATGAATGGATAAAAAATCGTGGTAATTGTTCACAATGGAGTTCATGTAAGCCATATACCATATTGATGTACCATATACAGCCATTAAAAAAATGCATTGCTATACAGCCAAGAAGTGGATGAATCTTGAAAATACACAAACTAGGGGACTTCCCTGGAAATGTTTAAGTGTTTAAGACTATGCACAGTTTCCATCCCTGGGCAGGGAACTAAGATCCCACATGCCACATAGCTAAATAAATAAATATTTTAAAAGAAAATGTGACATCTGAATAAAGCCAGACACAGAGGTCACACATTGCATGTGGGAGAACTGTAGGTAGAAAAGAAGCAGGAAAGAGAAGCATTCTGTAATGCAAATGAAACATTTTTTTCCAGGGAGGAGGAAATGCACTGCTCTGATAAAGGCTGTCAATAAATTAAATAAAATAACAACTAAAAATTGACCACTGAGTTAAACATTTGGAATTCACTGTTGTCTTTGACAAGAGTGAATTTAAAGGAAAATGAGAGACCTGGAGATAACAGATTCTACAAACAACTCTGCAGAAGTCTAGCATAAGCAAATATGAAATAAAAAAAGCATAGGCGATGTGTCACCAAAGGACAGATTTTTAATGAGAGGTAAGATTATAGTCATTCTGTTTGCTGATGGGAACCATCCAGAGAAACAGAAAACTTAATCCAGGACAAAGAAGAGACTTGCTAGAATATCACTGAATAAACAAGAATTGAGGTGGCAAGAATACACAGAAGAACTGTACAAAAACAGATCTTCATGACCCAGATAATTAGGGTGGTGTGATCACTGACCAAGAGCCAGATATCCTGGAATGTGAAATGAAGTGGGCCGTAGAAAGCATCACTATGAGAACAGCTAATGGAGGTGATGGAATTCCATTTGAGCTATTTCAAATCCTGAAAGATGATGCTGTGAAAGGTTTCACTCAATATGCCAGCAAGTTTGGAAAACTCAGCAGTGGCCAAAGGACTGAAAAGGGTCAGTTTTCATTCCAATTTCAAAGAAAGGCAATGCTAAAGAATGCTCAAACTACTGCACAATTACACTCATCTCACATGCTAGTAAAGTAATGCTCAAAATTCTCCAAGTCAGGGTTCAGTAATATGTGAACCGTGAACTTCCTGATGTTCAAGCTGGTTTTAGAAAAGGCAGAGGACCCAGAGATCTAGTTGGCAACATCCGCTAGATCATGAAAAAAACAAGAGTTCCAGAAAAATACATTTATTTCTACTTGATTGACTATGCCAAAGTCTTTGACTGTGTGGATCACAATAAACTGTGGAAAATTCTGAAAGAGATGGGAATACCAGACCACCCGACCTGCCTCTTGAGAAATCTGTATGCAGGTCAGGAAGCAACAGTTAGAACTCATCATGGAACAACAGACTGGTTCCAAATAGCAAAAGAGTAAGTCAAGGCTGCATATTGTCACCCTGCTTATTTAACTTCTATGCAGTGTGATATCATGAGAAACTCTGGAGTGGAAGAAGCAAAAGCTGGAATCAAGATTGCAGGGAAAATTATCAATAACCTCAGATATGCAGATGATACCACCCTTATGGCAGAAAGTGAAGAGGAGCTAAAAAGCCTCTTGATGCAAGTGAAAGTGGAGAGAGAAAAAGTTGACTTAAAGCTCAACATTCAGAAAATGAAGATCATGCCATCCGGTCCCATGTACTTCATGGCAAATAAATGGGGAAACAGTGGAAGCAGTGTCAGATTTATTTTTGGGGGATGCAAAAGCACTGCAGATGGTGACTGCAGCCATGAAATTAAAAGACACTTACTCCTTGGAAGGAAAGTTATGTCCAACCTAGATAGCATATTCAAAAGCAGAGACATTACTTTGCCAAGAAAGGTCCATCTAGTCAAGGCTATGGTTTTTCCTGTGGTCCTGTATGGATGTGAGAGTGGGACTGTGAAGAAGGCTGACCACTGAAGAATTGATGCTTTTGATCTGTGGTGTTGGAGAAGACTCTTGAGAGTCCCTTGGAAATAGATCCAACAAGTCCATTCTGTAGGAGATGAGTCCTGGGAATTCTTTGGAAGGAATGATGCTGAAGCTGAAACTCTAGTACTTTGGCCACCTCATCCAGAGTTGACTCATTGGAAAAGACTCTGATGCTGGGAGGGATTGGGGGCAGGAGGAAAAGGGGACGACAGAGGATGAGATTGCTGGATGGCGTTACTGACTCGATGAACCTGTCCGAGTAAACTCCGGGAGTTGGTGATGGACAGGGAGGCCTGGCGTACTGCTATTCATGGGGTCACAAAGAGTTGGACATGACTGAGCGACCGAGCTGAATTGACCCTTAGAAAATGGCCAGGTATGGCATGCCAACAAACAAACAAACAAACAAACAACAACAACAACAAAAACGGGCGCAAACCACATGTCAGGAAGGAAACATCAACAGGTAAATACTTAGTCAATGCTTAGAAAAAAGCCTCTGGAAATGTGCCTCATTTGCTCTATTATCAGTGAATTGAAAACTTAAACTGCAAGGTAGTATCACTAATGGGAAACCAAAAAGGCCATTATCCAAAAGTCTACAGACAAGACAGAGTAGAGCAATGTTAGTAAAGGGGAACCCTGTATGCCATTGGTGGGAGGTAAGGTAAGTGCTCAGAGACTTTATAAGCATGGCTGCCAAAGTACCTAGGAATCACAAAATGATGTAGATGATGTCATATGTCAGCTCCACTTCCAGAGTATTTGAGCAACCAACAGATCGTGAAAAACACACACAACACCACCACTTCCACAAACATACCCTGGATCAGCTGTCACAATGCCCAAGAGATGAAAGGAAAGAGAATCGCTGGCTGCAAATTAAAAGAGAAACATATGGGACATAGAGACACAATAAATATGAGTCTGACATTATGAAAATCCAAAAAAAAAAAAAAAAAGCCATTTGCAGGAATATGCAGAAACCTAGAGCGAATCACAGTAAGTAAAGAAAGGCAGATTAAAGAGATATTACAACATATGCCTTCCAGAAGGGATTAAAAAACATATTGATGGGATGAGTACCCAAGGAAAAGTGAAATGGACTTACACTCCTGGTAAGAAAATTACAGTTGGCAAAGGGTTTTGGTGGGTGAGAGGCCAACAGGTCAAGGCTGGAATAGACTTATACCCACAAATACCTATGCAGTTCATAATCCACATGGACCTCCTGTATCAAGAGATATGTACTCAATAGATTACAAAAGATACCTCTGACAATAACCAGAGCTAAATTCCTCCAAGTGTCTATGGAAAGGAAGGTGGAACTGTTTCTATGCAACAACTACAACGGTTTTAATAGTCTTAAAAAATATATAGCTTCGCTTAAAAAAAAAAAAAAAAAGATCAAAGAGTAAACAACCAAAACTTTTGGTGACTACCTGTGTCTCATTTTACTCTCATTTACAACCAGACTTGGGAATAACACAGAGGCTGCTGTTACCATGGGTACAAGAGGAGGGAATGAAGAAATGCTGTCACCTTGTGGACATTTTCTCTAACAGCAACCTTAAAATGCTTGCTGATGGCCACAATATTCACAAGGGTGCTGAGCTCTAACTGATATCCACCCTTAACAAATTTTCAGGGTTCACAGAGGGGAAAATAAGTAAAGTAAACTTGGGAGAAGCTAACAGGAAGAGGATATGAACAGCTAAACATAATTCCGTGTTTCTTTAAAAAAGCACATGACACATAGGGTGAATTCTAAGAGATACAGACATCTAAACTCTGAGGACATTATCACCTCCGCCTGAGCATGGAAAAGGGCCACTGTCAAATCCTGGACATGGCATCAATGGCAGAGTAGGAGTAGTACAGTGGACGCTTTAAGGTAATGCTTTAACGGACCTGGTAAGAGCCACTATGGACATGACTAGAAAGGTGCACTCCCATGAAAGAAAAATAAATAAATAAAGAGGTCATGACAGCATGGTAAATCAGATCCTCTCCTGCAGTATTTCAGACATGAACAGATTTCAAACACCACACACCCCAAACTAGATCCTGCTGCATCATTCAGAACATCAAAGCAATGAAAGGTAAGACAGTGTACTTGGATAGAGGAATGGATAAAGAAGTGTGATATAGGTCTGGAATGAAGCTTTAATCAGGACTGAAATTTGAAAGTAGGCCCTCTTCACCGATAGAGAGAAATCCAGAGATCATCACACTAAATGAAGGAACATTTCAAGAAATATCATGGGATACATTGGAGTGGTGGGATACAGAAATCCACTGCAGTGTGTGCCCACACAAATGTGATGTGGACACCCAAACTGGCAAGAAACTTATGGTAGCCAAGGACCTTGGTGGATGGAAGGGATAAATCTGGAACTTGGTATTAATTTCTTCCCACAGATACATATTAAATACAAAATCTGTATAAACCTATTGCAGCAAGAGTGGTAGACAAAACAATTTCTAATAATATGTAGGGAAAAGCAAGCACCGCTGAATACATAATGTCATCTCAGTGTTTCAGAACAAGAATCTGTACATGTAAAACCAACTCATCCTTGTCTTCAACTTAAAGAAAATATGAGCACTTACTTCAAAGATCCAAAAGTGAGGATACATCAGGTTTCATGGCATCCTTTGGCTCATTCTGCTCTAATGTACTCC
The DNA here is from genome assembly GCF_002263795.3 of Bos taurus. Taxonomy (NCBI): domain Eukaryota; kingdom Metazoa; phylum Chordata; class Mammalia; order Artiodactyla; family Bovidae; genus Bos; species Bos taurus. Next base: position 30,599,099 of record NC_082638.1, read on the forward strand.
CAGGCCTGACAAAAACTCTCAGACATCACAGGCCATCCTAAAAAGGAGCAAATAATAAAGCCTTGCAGCATAGAGTTTTCTCTGTAACAGCAGCCTTAAAACTATCACTGATGGACATCTGATATACAAAAGGTCCTATTGCTGGACTTGATACGACACCTACCCTTGAACATGACAGTAGTCACTCATCAAAAAAAAAAAAAAATAAGTGAAACAGATATACAGGACACTCCTAAGAAGAAAATATCAACATTTAAATACAGCTCAAACTGCTTGGAAAAAAAAAAAAAAAAACAGACACTTCATATTCCAAAGGCTTCTGAGCTTTAAATATATGTCTTTAGAGGAGAACGTAGACAAAATTCTCTCTGACATACATCACAGCAGGATCCTCCATGACCCACCTTCCAGAATATTGGAAATAAAAGCAAAAATAAACAAATGGGACCTAATTAAACTTAAAAGCTTCTGTACAACAAAAGAACTATAAGCCAGGTGAAAACGCAGCCTTCAGAATGGGAAAAAAAATAATAGCAAATGAAGCAACTGACAAACTAAACTCAAAAATATACAAGCAACTCCTACAGCTCAATTCCAAAAAATAAATGACCCAATAAAAAAATGGGCCAAAGAACTAAATAGACATATCTCCAAAGACATACAGATGGCTATGAAACACATGAAAAGATGCTCAGCATCACTCATTATTGGATAAATGCAAATCAAAACCACAATGAGGTACCACTTCACACCAGTCAGAATGGCTGCGATCCAAACGTCTACAAGTAGTAAATGCTTGAGAGGATGTGGAGAAAAGGGAACCCTTTTACACTGTTGGTGGGAATGTAAACTAGTACGGCCACTATGGAAAACACTGTGGAGATTCCTTAAAAAAAAAAAAAACTAGAAATAGGACTGCCATATGACCTAGCAATCCCGCTGCTGGGCATACACACTGAGGAAACCAGAAGGGAAAGAGACACGTGTACTCCAATGTTCATTGCAGCACAGTTTCTCATATCCAGGACATGGAAGCAACATAGATGTCCACCAACAGATGAATGGATAAGAAAGCTGTGGCATATATACACAATGGAGTATTACTCAGCCATTAAAAAGAATACATCTGAAGCAGTTCTAATGAGGTGAATGAAAGTGGAGCCTATTATGCAGAATGAAGTAAGCCAGAAAGAAAAACACCAATACAGTATACTAACACATATATATGGAATTTAGAAAGATGGTAATGACAACCCTGTATGCGAGATAGGTAAAGAGACACAGATGTATGGAACAATATTTTGGACCCTGTGGGAGAGGGAGTGGGGGATGATTTGCGAGAATGGCATTAAAACATGTATAATATCATATTAGAAATGAATCGCCAGTCCAGGTTCCATGCAGGATAAGAGAAGCTTGGGGCTGGTGCACTGAGATGACCCAGAAGGATGGTATGGCTAAGGAGGTAGGAGGGGGTTCAGGATGGGGAAAATGTGTACACCTGTGGTGGATGCATGTTGATGTATGGCGAACAACTACAATAGTGTAAAGTAAAAAATAATAAGAATAAAATAAATAAATACATAAATACAGAAATGAAAACAAAAAACCAAAATTGCTAACTCTTTTGTGTGGATGAAAAATGTCAAACAGCACACCATATCTGGAAGAAAATACCAACAGGTAAATACAGTTCTCAGTATTTATTTAAAAGCACATAAAATACACTCATTATAGTGAATTACTAAGAACTCTTTTAGCTTCACCTTTTTGTGATCCCGGAGACCATAGCCCAACAAGTTCCTCTGTCCTTGCAATTTTCCAGGCAAGAATTCTGGAGTGAGTTGCCATTTCCTCCTCCAGGGGATCTTCCCAAATCACATCTCCTTTGACTCCTGCCTTTGCTGAAAGATTCTTAACAACAGTGCCACCTGAGAAGCCCAGTGTATTACATAGATAATCCAACTATGCTAATGAGTTATCACCTCTGAGTAGTGAAAAAGTACCAAATACTATACAGAGAAGACATGGTAGAGAAACATTGTTAAAGGGGAATCTTTATGGTACTAGTGAGATATATTTGGTAGGAGTCATTATAAATGTCACTACTAAGTGCCCTTTATTTTTTTTTAATTTAATTTTATTTTTCAATTTTACAATATTGTACTGGTTTTGCCAAATATTGAAATGAATTTGCCACAGGTATATATATGTGTTCCCCATCCTGAACCCTCCTCCCTCCTCCCTCCCCATACCACCCCTCTGGGTCGTCCCAGTGCACTATCCCCAAGCATCCAGTATTGTGCATCGAACCTGGACTGGTAACTCATTTCATACATTATATTTTACATGTTTCAATGCCAGTCTCCCAAATCTTCCCACCCTCACCCTCTCCCACAGAATCCAGAAGACTGTTCTATACATCTGTGTCTCTTTTGCTGTCTCCTATACAGGGTTACTGTTAACATCTTTCTAAATTCCTTATATATGCATTAGTGAACTGTATTGGTGTTTTTCTTTCTGACATACTTCACTCTGTATAATAGGCTCCAGTTTCAACCACCTCATTAGAACTGAATCAAATGTATGATTTTTAATGGCTGAGTAATACTCCATTTTGTATATGTGCCACAGCTTTCTTATCCATTCATCTGCTGATGGACATGTAGGTTGTTTCCATGTCCTGGCTATTATAAACACTCCTGCTATGAACATTGAGGTACACGTCCCTCTTTCCCTTCTGGTTTCCTCAGTGTGTATGGTGAGCAGTGGGATTGCTGGATCATAAGACAGTTCTATTTCCAGTTTTTTAAGGAATCTGCACACTGTTCTCCATAGTGGCTGTACTAGTTTGCCTTCCCACCAACAGTGTAAGAGGGTTCCCTTTTCTCCACACCCTCTCCAGCATTTATTGCTTGTAGGTGTTTGGATCGCAGCCATTCTGACTGGTGTGAAATGGAACCTCATAGTGGTTTTGATTTGCATTTCTCTGATAATGAGTGATGTTGAGCAACTTTTCATGTGTTTGTTAGCCATCTGTATGTCTTCTTTGGAGAAATGTCTATTTAGTTCTTTGGCCCATTTTTTTATTGGGTCATTTATTTTTCTGGAATTGAGCTGTAGGAATTGCTTGTATATTTTTGAGATTAGTTGTTTGTCAGTTGCTTCATTTGCTATTATTTTCTCCCATTCTGAAGGCTGTCTTTTCACTTTGCTTATAGTTTCCTTTGTTGTGCAGAAGCTTTAGAATTTAATTAGGTCACATTTGTTTATTTTTGCTTTTATTTCCAATATTCAGGGAGCTGGGTCATAGAGGATCCTGCTGTGATGTATGTCGGAGAGTGTTTTGCCTATGTTCGCCTCTAGGAATTTTATAGTTTCTGGTGTTACATTTAGATCTTTAATCCATTTTGAGTTTATTTTTGTGTATGGTGTTAGAAAGTGTTCTAGTTTCATAGTTTTACAAGTGGTTTACCAGTTTTCCGAGCAGCACTTGTTAAAGAGATTCTCCTTAATCCATTGTATATTCTTGCCTCCTTTGTCAAAGATAAGGTGTCCATATGTGCGTGGATTTATCTCTGGGCTTTCTATTTTGTTCCACTGATCTATAATTCTGTCTTTGTGCCAGTACCATACTGTCTTGATGAGTGTGGCTTTGTAATAGAGACTGAAGTCAGGTAGGTTGATTCCTCCAGTTCCATTCTCTTTCTCAAGATAGCTTTGGCTATTCGAGGTTTTTTTTTTTTTTTTGCATTTCCATACAAATTGTGAAATTATTTGTTCTAGCTCTGTGCAGAATACAGTTGGTAGCTTGATAGGGATTGCATTGAATCTATAAATTGCTTTGGGTAGTATAGTCATTTTCACTATATTGATTCTTCCAATCCATGAACATGGTATATTCCCCCATCTATTAGTGTCCCCTTTGATTTCCTTCACCAATGTTTTATAGTTTTCTATATATAGGTCTTTAGTTTATTTAGGTAGATATATTCCTAAGTATTTTATTCTTTCCGTTGCAATGGTAAATGGAATTTTTTCCTTAATTTCTCTTTCTGTTTTCTCATTATTAGTGTATAGGAATGCAAGGGATTTCTGTGTGTTGATTTTATATCCTGCAACTTTACTGTAATCATTGATTAGTTCTAGTAATTTTCTGGTGGAGTCTGTAGAGTTTTCTATGTAGAAGATCATGTCATCTGCAAATAGTGAAGAGTTTTACCTCTTCTTTTCCATTTGGATTCCTTTTATTTCTTTTTCTCCTCTGATTGCTGTGGCCAAAACTTCCAAAACTCTGTTGATTATTAATGGTGAAAGTGGGCCCCCTTGTCTTGTTCCTGACTTTAGAGGAAATGCTTTCACTTTTTCACCATTGAGGATAATGTTTGCTGAAGGGTTTGTCTTATATAGCTTTTATTATGTTGAGGTATGTTCCTTCTATTCTTGCTTTCTGGAGAGTTTTTATCATAAATGGATGTTGAATTTTGTCAAAGGCTTTCTCTGCATCTTTTGAGATAATCATATGGTTTTTGTTTTTCAATTTGTTAATGTGGTGTATTATATTGATTGATTTGAGGATATTGAAGAATCCTTGCATCCCTGGGATAAAGCCCACTTGGTCATGATGTATGATCTTTTTAACGTGTTGTTGGATTCTGATTGCTGGAATTTGTCTTTTCAAGAATACGAGAGACTGAGCATATGACCTGGCAGCTCCACTCCTAAGAGTATGTATTAAAACAAAACAAAACAGATTTTGAAAAAAAACATGTAACTCAACCATGTACTGCAGGGAGATCAACAACATCCTATAATGGCACCACACTCCGGTACTCTTGCCTGGAAAATCCCATGGACGGAGGAGCCTGGTAGGCTGCAGGGCATGGAGTCGCGAAGAGTCAGACAGGACTGAGTGACTTCCTTTTCACTTTCTACTTTCATGCATTGGAGAGGAAATGGGAACCCACTCCAGCGTTCTTGCCTGGAGAATCCCAGGGATGGGGGAGCCTGGTGGGCTGCCGTCTTGGGGTCTCACAGAGTAGGACACAATGAAGCTGCTTAGCAGCAGCATGAGCATACATGAAAAATCAGGCTTCCCTTGTGGCTCAGCTGGTAAAGAATCCACCTACAAAGCAGGAGACATGGTTTCGACCCCTGGGTGGGAAGATCCCCTGGAGAAGGAAAAGGCTACCTACTCCAGTATTCTGGCCATGGGCTGTATAATCCATGTGGTCGCAAAGAGTCGGACATGACTGAGTGACTTTCACTACCACTACTATACCTGAAAATCAAGAAACTGATGCAGCCACTATTGAAAACAGTAAGCAGGTCTTTTATAATAATTATAATTATTTTTCCTTAAGGGTAATTGCTTTTCAGAGTTTTGTTGCTTTCTTTCAAACCTCAACATGAATCAGCCATATGTATACATATATTCCTTCCTTTTGAACTACCTGCCCATTATCTCCTTCCTTGGTATAGAGTTTTTTAATACTCTAAAAATACAGTTACTATATGATCCAACAATAACACTTCTGGGCATATATCCATTAAGATGAAAACTCCTATCAGAAAAGTGATATGCACAACAGTGTTTATAGTAGCACAATGTACAGTAGCAAAGACATGCAAACGACCTTAAGGCATTTAAATATGTGAGTGGATAAAGACAGATATATTATGCATACAATGGAATATTATCCATAAGAAAGAACGAAATAATGCTATTTTTTCCAACATGGATGGACCTAGAGATGATCATACTAAATAAGTCAGAGAAAGACAAGAGGAGCTTAGGTGGGTTCAGCTCACCTTGACACATCCTTTGGACCTCAGTTGATGGGAGATCTTCATCTTTTCGTCCTGGGTATCTAGACTCAGCTGTTCCAAGAATGATGCTAAAACTGAAACTCCAGTGCTCTAGATCCTTCCCAGTCACCTTAGTAATTTTGAAGACTTGCAGTGGTCGACTTCAGAGCCCCTGAGTACCCCTATATATACCCTTCCCCAGGTGGCCACACCCTTACACTTTATGAGGTCAGCAAGCCACTTGCACAGCCAATGGAGGCCCTGGTGAGCCTTGACCTCACAAAGCATCATCCTGACACCTCTAGGGGAGTATGGGGAGCAAGTCAGAAAGCGTTGACCTCTCCCGATTCTTTTAACCACACCCTCTAGCTTCCTAGAGTTTTGGGCCACCTTTAAAATTTCTTATTTTACATGTTCTTTGTCCAGAAGCTTAAAAGGGAAAATTTACATAACTTTTTTTGTAGTAAAACTCCTGCATGACTGAATAGAAAATAAACACGGAATTATAAAATGACAATTGAGAAATATTTGGAAGACAGCTGACAAATGACTCATTTACCTCATTTATGCAGAGTCCAAACTTAAAATAAGAAAAGATGAAAAACCCAATAGAAGAGAATTGTGAAATAAACAATAATTAAAAAAAAAAAACATACAAATTACCCTCCCCCGAAAAAAGGAAAATTACCAAAAATCAGGAAGAAATGTCATACCTACCTGGTAATAAAATAAATGCAAACGAAAACAATAATGGATTATGATTTCTCACCATGAAAACTGCCAAAGTTCAATGACAAAGTTGAAATATACCAAATTTTTCCTCCAAATGGAGGATGACAAATTGGAAAAGGAGTGTTTCAGCAGTGTTGTGAGCGCATAGTGTGACGCAACTTTCTGAAGGACAATATGACATTATCTAGTAAATTTATAAATACATAGAGCCACTTGGCAAGACCCTGTTTGGAATGTCCATTTCAGAAATATTTCTGCAATTTCACCTAGATTATATATCTAATGCTCATTGAAAAAATAATTTTTTCCCCCATCATCCTAGATAATTTCTTTGGTATACTTCCCCACACTGTCTTTCCCCATGCAACCCCTGTTCTCAGTTCTGTTATTGTAGATTACATCTGCTTCTTTTAGAACATCCTTTAAATGGAGCCTAGAGTATGTACACATATACACATGTAGTTGCTTAACAATGTTGTGTTACATTCTGCCGTACACAAATCACACTAGGTGTACAAGTGTATAAACATAACCTCTTTCATTTAATTTTCTTCTAAATTTAGGTCATCACAGAGCATGGAGGGCAGTTCCCTGTGCTACACAGATAGTTCCCATTAGTTATCAAGGCATTATTTTCAAAAATATGCAAATGGCTACGTAGCCCAGTATCAAAAACAAACAAACAAACAAAAAACACCTTCGTAACAAAACAGGCAGACCTAAATAGTCATTTCCCAAAAGAAATCATACAGATGATGAAAAAACACTTGAAAAGAGGCTACGTTCAGGTTAGACACTCAGTCGGGTCTGACTCTTTGCGACCCTATGGACTTCAGTACTCCAGGCCTCGCTGTCCATCACCAACTCCCGGAGTCTTCCAAACTTAGGTCCATTGAGGCAGTGAAGCCATTCAACTATCTCATCCACTGTCGTCCCCTTCTCTGTCTGCCCTCCATCTTTCCCAGCATCAGGGTCTTTTCAAATGAGTCAGCTCTTCACATCAGGTGGCCAAAATATTGGAGTTTCAGCTTAAACATCAATCCTTCCAATGAACACCAGGACTGATCTCCTTTATAATGGACTGATTGGAACTCTCTGTAGCCCATGGGACTCTCAAGAGTCTTCTCCAACACCACAGTTCAAAATTATCACTTCTTCAGTGCTCAGCTTTCTTTACAGTTAAACTCTCACATCCATACAGGACTACTAGAAAAAAACATAGCCTTGACTAGATGGACCATCGTTGGCATAGTAATGTCTCTGCTTTTTAATAAGTTGTCTAGGTTGATCATAACTTTCCTTTCAAGGAGTAAGTGTCTTTTAATTTCATGGTTTCAGTCATCACCTGCAGTGATTTTCAAGCCCCCCAAAATAAAGTCAGCCACTGTTTCTGCCATTTCCCCATCTATTTGCCATAAAGTGATGAGACCATGATCTTCATTTTCTGAATGTTGAGCTTTAAGCCAACTTTTTCTCTCTTCTTCCACTTTCATCCAGAAGCTCTTTAATTCTTCTTCACTTTCTGCCTGCAGAAAGGGTGGTGTCGCCTGCATATGTGAGGTTATTGATATTTCTCCCAGCAAACTTGATTCCAGCTTGTGCTTCCTCCAGCACAGGGTTTCTCATGATGTACTCCACATATGAGTTAAATAAACACGACAACAATATACAGCCTTGATGTGCTCCTTTCCCACTTTGGAACCAGTTTGCTGTTTCATGTCCAGTTTTCACTCTTGCTTCTTGACCTGCATACAGATTTGTCAAGAGGCAGGTTAGGTAGTCTGGTATTTCCATCTCTTTGAGAATTTCCTACAGTTTATTGTTATTCACACACTCAAAGGCTGTGGCATAGTCAATAAAGAATAAATAGATGTTTTTCTGGAATTCTCTTGCTTTTTCACGATCTGACAGATGTTGGCAATTTGATCTCTTGTTCCTCTGCCTTTGTTGAAACCTCCTTGAACATCTGGAAGTTCATGGTTCACGTATAGCTGAAGCCTGGCTTGGAGAATTTTGAGCACTACTTTACTAGTGTGTGAGATGAGTGTAATTGTTCTGTAATTTGAGCGTTCTTTGACATTGCCTTTCTTTAGGTTTGGAAGGAAAACTAATGTTTTCCAGTCCTGTGGCCACTGATGAGTTTTCCAGATTTACTGGCATATTGAGTGCAGAACTTTCCAGCAGCATCTTTGAGAATTTGAAATAGCTCAACTGGAATTCCATCACCTCCACTAGCTTTGTTTGTAGTGTGGCTTCCAAAGGCCCACTGGACTTCATATTCCTGGATGTCTGTCTCTAGGTGAGTGATCAGACCATTGTGATTAAATGGGTCTTGAAGATATTTTTGGTACAGTTCTCCTCTTAGTGTTTTCTGCTTCTGTTAGGTCCATATCATTTCTGTCATTTATTGAGCCCATCTTTGCATGAAATGTTCCCTTGGTATCTCTAATTTTCTTGAAGAGATCTCTAGTCTTTTCCATTCTTTATTTCCTTCTATTTCTTTGCACTGATCACTGAGGAAGGCTTTCTTATCTCTACTTGCTATTCTTTGGAACTCTGCATTCAAATGGATATAGCTTTTCCTTCTTCCTTTGCTTTTGGCTTCTCTTCTTTTCACAGCTATTTGTAAGGCCTCCTCAGACAGCCATTTTACTTCTTTGCATTTCTTTTTCTTGTCTTGGGGATGGTCTTGGTTCCTGTCTCCTGTACAGTGTCATGAACCTCCATCCATAGTTCATCATCACTATTCATTAGAGAAATACAAATCAAAACTACAATGTGGTATTCCTTCACACCAGGCTGAATATATAGCAACTAAAATTCTACAAGCAATAATTCCTGGAGAGAATGTGGGAAAAAAGGGAACAATCTTGCACTGTTAGTGGGCATGTAAATTGGTACTGCTACTATGGTGAAGAGTATTGCTGCTCCTTTAAAAACTAAAACATATAATCACCTTATGACCTACTCCTGGGCATTTTTTCTGGAAAAAACCTTAAAACCAAAAGATTGATGCACCCTAATGTTCATTACAGTATTATTTCCTGGAGGCACGACATGCAACATTTTTTAATTATAGAAAAAACGGAAAAAAGGAAAAAAAGAATTAAAAAAGTATAAAGCAAGCAGTCTCTAAAGATGTGGTCAAATTACTCAGTATTTGTAAAAGGAAAATCTTCAGTATAAGTAAATAAAGCAAGAACCACATATCAGAACCAAGTTATATGTTAAAATTCAAATAACAGAAAGTATTTTATAGTGAAAGACCTAACACACCCTGATATTTTATCTCTCCAGCTCAGGAACTCAGAATTACTTTTTTTTGTTTTTAAATAAATTTTATTTTATTTTACAATATTGTATTAGTTTTGCCAAATATCAAAATGAATCCACCACAAGTATACCTGTGTTCCCCATCCTGAACCCTCCTCCCTCCTCCCTCCCCATACCCTCCCTCTGGGTTGTCCCAGTGCACCAGACCCAAGCATCCAGTATCATGCACTGAACCTGGACTAGCAACTCATTTCATACATGATATTATACATGTTTCAATGCCATTCTCCCAAATCTTCCCACCCTCTCCCTCTCCCACAAAGTCCATAAGACTGATCTATACATCAGTGTCTCTTTTGCTGTCTCGTGCACAGGGTTATTGTTACCATGTTTCTAAATTCCATATATGTGTGTTAGTATACTGTATTGGTGTTTTTCTTTCTGGCTTACTTCACTCTGTATAATAGGTTCCAGTTTCATCCATCTCATTAGAACTGATTCAAATGTATTCTTTTTAATGGCTCAGTAATACTCCATTGTGTAAATGTACCACAGCTTTCTTATCCATTCATCTGCTGATGGGCATCTAGGTTGCTTCCATGTCCTGGCTATTATAAACAGTGCTGCGATGAACATTGGGGTACATGTGTCTCTTTCCCTCTGGTTTCCTCAGTGTGTATGCTGAGCAGTGGGTTTGCTGGATCATAAGGCAGTTCTATTTCCAGTTGTTTAAGGAATATCCACACTGTTTTCCATAGTGGCTGTACTAGTTTGCATTCCAACCAACAGTGTAAGAGGGTTCCCTTTTCTCCACACCGTCTCCAGCATTTATTGCTTGTAGACTTTTGGATCACAGCCATTCTGAGTGGTGTGAAATGGTACCTCAGAGTGGTTTTGATTTGCATTTGTCTGATAATGAGTGATGTTGAGCATCTTTTCATGTGTTTGTTAGCCATCTGTATGTATTCTTTGGAGAAATGTCTATTTAAGGAACTCAGAATTCTGAGCGAGTAGTAAATGAGATCATGGGCGATTTCTTTCTTTCTTTCTTTTTTTTTCTAGGAAAGTAACATTTTCTGTTATGATCATGTATGAATTTTTTAATAAAGTTATAAAGTATATTTTTTAATATGTGAATAATGCATCTGGATTTTATAAATTTCATTCATAAGCATTCTTCTATTTCTCCATGAGATGGCAGTATAACCACAGTAAATATTTCTTCATACACATTTATATATATGAGTGAATACATTCGGATTTTATAAATTACATTCATTATCATTTTTCTATTTCTGCTTGAGAGGGCATCATATGCATCCGTTCAGTTCAGTTCAGTCGTTCAGTGGTGTCCGACTCTTTGGAACCCATGAATCGCAGCACGCCAGTCCTCCCTGTCCATCACCAACTCCCAGAGTTCGCTCAGACCCACGTCCATTGAGTCAGTGATGCCATTCAACCATCTCATCCTCTGTCGTCCCCTTCTCCTCCTGCCTCCCATCCCTCCCAGCATCAGAGTCTTTTCCAATGAGTCAATTCTTTGCATGAGGTGGCCAAAGTACTGGAGTTTCAGTTTTCACATCATTTCTTCCAAAGTAATCCCAGGGCTGGTCTCTTTCAGAATGGACTGTTTGGATCTCCTTGCAGTTCAAGGGACTCTCAAGAGTCTTCTCCAACACCAGAGTTCAAAAGCATCAATTCTTCGGCGCTCAGCTTTCTTCACAGTCCAACTCTCACATCCATACTTGACCACTGGAAAAACCATAATCTTGACTAGATGGATTTTTGGTGGCAAAGTAATGTTTCTGCTTTTCAATATGCTATCTAGATTTGGTCATAACTTTTCTTCCAAGGAGTAAGCGTCTTTTAATTTCTTGGCTGCAGTCATCATTTGCAGTGATTTTGGAGCCACCAGAAATAAAGTCTGACACTGTTTCCACTGTTTCCCCATCTATTTCCCATGAAGTGATGGGACCGAATGACATGATCTTCATTTTCTGAATGTTGAGTTTTAAGCCAACTTTTTCCCTCTCCTCTGTCACCTTCATCAAGAGCATAGTAAACATTTATTCATACGCACATATACATATGAGAGTATACATCAACATTTTATGAATTATATTCATAAGTATTCTATGTCGAAACATAAGCACAATGAATATTTTTTCATACCCACATATACTCTGGAGAGTCTCTTGGATTGCAAGGAAATCAATTCAGTCAATTCTTAAGGGTATTACTGTTGGATATACACTGGAAGGACTGATGCTGAAACGTCAATACTTTGGCTACCTTATCTGAAGAACTGACTCATTGGAAAGGCCCCTGATGCTGAGAAAGATTGAAAGCAAGAGGAGAAGCAGACAACAGAGGATGAGATCATTGGTTCACATCACCCACTCGGTGCATCTGAGTTTAAGCAGGCTTGGGTAGTAGGTAATTGGACAGGGAAGCATGGCATGCCACAGTTCATGGAGTCGAAAAGAGTTGGACTCGACTGGGCAAATTAAGTGAAGTGACAGATACATATAAAATCCTTATACAGACTCAAAATGGACATACTATACCAAGAGTGATTTATAAGCACTTTTTAATAATATATTTTAGAAAATAACCATAGATGAATAGCTCTATGTATGGTTAAAAAGATACAGGAATATGTACAGTTACAACAATAAGGCCATTTGAGTCAACATGCAAGGTCTGAGAGCTGATCATACTAAATGAAGTGAGGCACACAGGGAAACATATATACCAAATAATATCATAATATCCAAATGTGGAATCTAAGATATGACACAAATGAACATATGTATGAATCAGAAAGACACTCATAGACATAGAGAATAGACTTACAGCTTCAGGGCAGAGAGAATTGGGGGAGAAATGGAGTAAGAGACTCGGGTTAAGAGATAGAAAACAAATTATATGGAATGGATTGACAAATTCCTACTCTAGAGCACAGAGGACTACATTCAGTATCCAATTATAAATCATAATGAAATGTGATTTAAAAAGGCATATATATATATATATATATATATATATATGTATATAAATCATATATATATAAATTATATATATATATGTCTTCCCTGGCAGTCCAGAGGTTAAGACTGCAGATTTCCACTGCAAGGGATGCAGGTTCAAACCCTGGTCAGGGAACTAATTCCACTTGCTGCACAGTTAAGCCAAAAAAAAAAAAAAAAACAAGAGAGAGAGATTAAATAAAAGAATGCGTGTGTGTGTATATATATATATATGTATCTCCACACTCAACGTATACATATGTAAATATATGTCTATAACTGAATCACTTTGCTGTAAAGCAGAAATTAACACAAAATTATAAATGGACTATACTTCAGTTCAAAAGTAGCATGACTGAGGAAAGAAAAGATTGCTATATTTCATTGTGTGTAAAGTTAGTATCCAAAGAAAATTGCTGTATACAAACACGGCTGACTACTTAATGGCAGGCTTGCTGAGATACTTAAGGAGACACATATTGAAATACACCAAGGAAAAAGATTGATTGTTGATTGGAAAGAGGGATGGACAAATGGATAGATAGGTGACAAAGAAAGTATGATAAATCGGTTACAAAACCAGGCTTCTATGTATGCTGTGTAAAAGAGACACACCTGAAACCAAGGGGCATATACAGAGTGAAAGTGAAGGGCTGAGAAAAGGTATTTCATGCAAAATGTGAGCAACAGGAATCAGGAGTAGCAATAATCATATCAGACAAAATAGACTTTGAAATAAAGGGTGTGGAAAGAGACAAAGAAGGCCACTACATAATGGTCAAAGGATCAATCCAAGAAGAAGATATAACAATTATAAATATATATGCACCCAACATAGGATCACTCAATACGTAAGGCAAATGCTAACAAGTATGAAAGGGGAAATTAAAAACAACACAATAATAGTGGGAGACCTTAAGACCCTACACACACCTATGGATAGATCAACCAAACAGAAAATTAGCAAGGAAACACAAACTTTAAGTGATACAATGGATCAGTTAGACCTAATTGATTTCAAAAGAACGTTTCACGCCAAAGCAATGAATTTCACCTTTTTCTCAAGTGCACATGGAACATTCTCCAGGATATATCACATACTGGGCCACAAATCTAGCCTTGGTAAACTGAAAACAAAAATCAAAATCATTTCAAGCATCTCTTCTGATCACAAAGCAGTAAGATTAGATGTCAACTACAGGGGGAAAGAAACCATGACAAATAGAAACATATGGAGGGTAAACAACGTGCTTCTGAATGACCGACATATAACAGAAGAAATCAGAAATGAAATGCAAATATGCATAGAAACAAATGAAAATGAAAACACAACACATACAAATAGCTGTGAAAAGAAGAGAAGAGAAAAGAAAAGGAGAAAAGGAAAGATATAAACATCTGAATGCAGAGTTCCAAAGAAAAGCAAGAAGAGAAAAGAAAGCCTTTTTTCAGCGATCAATGCAAAGAAATAGAGGAAAATAACAGAATGGGAAAGACTAGGGATTTCTTCAAGAAAATAAGAGATACCAAAGGAACATTTCATGCAAACATTGGCTCGATAAAGGACAGAAATGGTATGGACCTAACAGAAGCACAAGATATTAAGAAGAGATAGCAAGAATACACAGAAGAACTGTACAAAAAAGATCTTCATGACCCAGATAATCACGATGGTATGATCACTGACCTAGAGCCAGACACCCTGGAATGTGAAGTCAAGTGGGCTTTAGAAAGCATCACTACGAACAAAGAGAGTGGAGGTGATGGAATTCCAGTTGAGCTATTCCAAATCCTGAAAGATGATGCTGTGAAAGTGCTGCAGTCAATATGCCAGCAAATTTGGAAAACTCAGCAGTGGCCACAGGACTGGAAAAGGTGAGTTTTCATTCCAATCTGAAAGAAAGGCAATGCCAAGGAATGCTCAAACTACAGCAAAATTGCTTTCATCTCACACGCTAGTAAAATAATGCTCAAAATTCTCCAAGCCAGGCTTCAGTAATATGGGAACCATGAACATCCTGATGTTCAAGCTGGTTTTAGAAAAGGCAGAGGAACCAGAGACCAAATTGCCAACATCTGCTGGATCATGGAAAAAGCAAGAGAGTTCCAGAAAAACCTCTATTTCTGCTTTATTGACTATGCCAAAGCCTTTGACTGTGTGGATCACAATAAACTGTGGAAAATTCTGAGAGAGATGGGAATCCCAGACCACCTGATCTGCCTGTTGAGAAATTTGTATGCAGGTCAGGAAGCAACAGCTGGATCTGGACATGGAACAACTGACTGATTCTAAATAGAAAAAGGAAAAAAAATAAATAGAAAAAGGAGAACGTCAAGGCTTTATATTGTCACCCTGTTTATTTAACTTCTATGCAGAGTAAATCATGAGAAACGATGGACTGGAAGAAACACAAGCTGGAATCAAGATTGCCGGGAGAAATATCAATAACCTCAGATATGCAGATGACACCACCCTTACGGCAGAAAGTGAAGAGGAACTCAAAAGCCTCTTGATGAAAGTGAAAGTGGAGAGTGAAAAGGTTGGCTTAAAGCTCAACATTCAGAAAACGAAGATCATGGCATCCGGTCCCATCACGTCATGGGAAATAGATAGGGAAACAGTGGAAACAATGTCAGACTTTATTTTTTGGGCTCCAAAATCACTGCAGATGGTTACTGCAGCCATCAAATTAAAAGACACTTACTCCTTGAAAGGAAAGTTATGACTAACCTAGAGAGCATATTCAAAAGCAGAGACATTCCTTTACCAAAAACATTCGTCTAGTCAAGGCTATGGTTTTTCCTGTGGTCATGTATGGATGTGAGAGTTGGACTGTGAAGAAGCCTGAGTGCCGAAGAATTGATGCTTTTGAACTGTGGTGTTGGAGAAGACTCTTGAGAGTCCCTTGGACTGCAAGGAAATCCAACCAGTGCATTCTGAAAGAGATCAGCCCTTGGATTTCTTTGGAAGGAATGATGCTAAAGCTGAAGCTCAAGTACTTTGGCCACCTCATGCGAAGACTTGACTCATTGGAAAAGTCTCTGATACTGGGAGGGATTGGGGGCAGGAGGAGAAGGGGAAGACATAGGATGAGATGGCTGGATGGCATCACTGACTCCTTGGGCGTGAGTCTCAGTGAAATCCGGGAGTTGGTGATGGACAGGAAGACCTGGCATGCTGCGATTCATAGGGTCGCAAAGAGTTGGACATGTCTCAGCGACTGATCTGATCTGATCTGATCTGAAGGGAAAGGTTCATAGAAATACAAACTTACCCTAAGAAACAAGAGAAACCTCAAATAAATGACCTAACTTTACACCCAAATCAACTAGAAAAAGAAGAAGTGAAGAATCCCAGGGTTAGAAGAAGGAAAATGTAATAATAACAATTAGGTGGTATACTCGTTTTCACTATATTGATTCTTCCAATCCATGAACATGTTATATTTCTCCATCTATTAGTGTCCACTTTGATATGTTTCACCAGTGTTTTATAGTTTTCTATGTATAGGTCTTTAGTTTCTCTAGGTAGATACATTCCTAAGTATTTTATTCTTTCCATTGCAATGGTGAATGGAATTGTTTCCTTAATTTCTCTTTCTGTTTTCTCATTATTAGTGTATAGGAATGCAAGGGATTTCTGTGTGTTGATTTTATATCCTGCAACTTTACTGTAATCATTGATTAGTTCTAGTAATTTTCTGGTGGAGTCTTTAGAGTTTTCTATGTAGAGGATCATGTCATCTGCAAATAGTGAGAGTGTTACTTCTTCTTTTTAATTTGGATTCCTTTTATGTCTTTTTCTGCTGTGATTGCTGTGGCCAAAACTTGAAAAACTATGTTGAATAGTAATGGTGAAAGTGGGCACCCTTGTCTTGTTCCTGACTTTAGAGGAAATGCTTTCACTTTTTCACCATTGAGGATAATGTTTGCTGTGGTTTTGTCATATATAGCTTTTATTATGTTGAGGTATATTCCTTCTATTCCTGCTTTCTGGAGAGTTTTTATCATAAATGGATGTTGAATTTTGTCAAAGGCTTTCTCTGCATCTTTTGAGATAATCATATGGTTTTTATTTTTCAATTTGTTAATGTGGTGTATTATATTGATTGATTTGAGGATATTGAAGAATCCTTGCATCCCTGGGATAAAGCCCACTTGGTCATGGTGTATGATCTTTTTAATGTGTTGTTGGATTCTGATTGCTAGAATTTTGTTAAGGATTTTTGCATCTATGTTCATCAGTGATATTGGCCTGTAGTTTTCTTTTTTTGTGGGATCTTTGTCAGGTTTTGGTATTAGGGTGATGGTGGCCTCATAGAATGAGTTTGGAAGTTTACCTCCCTCTACAACTACCCAAAGCAACTTATAGATTCAATGCAATCCCTATCAAGCTACCAACGGTATTCTTCACAGAGCTAGATAAATAATTAAACAATTTGTATGGAAATACAAAAAAAAAAAAAAACTCAAGTACCCAAAGCTATCTTGAGAAAGAAGAATGGAACTGGAGGAATCAACCTACCTGACTTCAGGCTCTACTACAAAGCCACAGTTATCAAGACAGTATGGTTCTGGCACAAAGACAGAAATATAGATCAATGGAACAAAATAGAAAGCCCAGAGATAAATCCATGCATATATGGACACCGTATCTTTGACAAAGGAGTCTATAATATATAACGGATTAAAGACAATCTCTTTAACAAGTGGTGCTGGGAAATCTGGTCAACCACTTGTAAAAGAATGAAACTAGAACACTTCTAACACCATACACAAAAATAAACTCAAAATGGATTATAGATCTAAACATAAGACCAGAAACTATAAAACTCCTAGAGGAGAACGTAGGCAAAACACTCTCTGACATACATCACAGCAGGATCCTCTATGACCCACCTTCCAGAATATTGGAAATAAAAGCAAAAATAAACAAATGGGACCTAACTAAACTTAAAAGCTTCTGCACATCAAAGAAAACTATTAGCAAGGTGAAAAGGCAGCCTTCAGAATGGCAGAAAATAATAGCAAATGAAGCAACTGACAAACAACTAATCTCAAAAATATACAAGCAACTCTTACAGCTCAACTCCAGAAAAATAAATGACCCAATCAAAAAATGGGCCAAATAACTAAATAGACATTTCTCCAAAGAAGACATACAGATGGCTAACAAACACATGAAAAATGCTCAACATCACTCATTATCAGAGAAATGCAAATCAAAACAACTATGACGTACCATTTCACACGACTCACAATGGCTGTGATCCAAAAGTTTACAAGCAATAAATGCTGGAGAGGGTGTGGAGAAAAGGGAACCCTCTTACACTGTTGCTGGGAATGCAAACTAGTACAGCCACTATGGAGAACAGTGTGGAGATTCCTTAAACAACTGGAAATAGAACTGTCTTATGATCCAGCAATCCCACTGCTAGGCATACACACCGAGGAAACCAGAATTGAAAGAGACACATGTACCCCAATGTTCATAGCAACACTGTTTATAATAGCCAGGACATGGAAGCAACCTAGATGCCCATCAGCAGATGAATGGATAAGAAAGCTGTGGTACATATACACAATGGAGCATTACTCAGCCATTAAAAAGAATAAATTTGAATCAGTTTTAATGAGGTGGATGAAACTGGAGCCTATTATACAGAGTGAAGTAAGCCAGAAAGAAAAACACCAATACAGTGTACTAAAGCATATATATAAAATTTAGAAAGATGCTAACAATAACCCTGTGTATGAGACAGCAAAAGAGACACTAATATATAGAATAGTCTCATGGACTCTGTTTCAGAGAGAGAGGGTGGGAAGATTTGGGAGAATGGCATTGAAACATGTATAATATCATGTATGAAATGAGTTGCCAGTCCAGGTTCGATGCACGATACTGGATGCTTAGGCCTAGTGCACTGGGATGACCCAGAGGGATGGTATCGGGAGGGAGGAGCGAGGAGGGTTCAGGATGGGAAACACAGGTATACCTGTGGCGGATTCATTTTGATATTTGGCAAAACTAATACAATTTGTAAAGTTTAAAATAAAATAAAATTAAAAAAAAAAACAATTAGGGCAGAAATACATGAAAAAAAGCAAAGGAAACTATAGCAAAATAAACGCTGGTTCTTTGAGAAGATAAATAAAATAGACAATCCATTAGCAAAACTCATCAAGAAAGAAAGGGGAGATAATCAAATCAACAAAATTTGAAAGGAAAATGGATAAATCACAGCAGACAACACAGAAGTAGAAAGGATCATAAAAGACTACTATCAGCAGCTATAGGACAATAAAATGGACAACTTGGAAGAAATGAACAAATTCCTAGAAAAGTATAATAATCCAAAACTGAACCAGGAAGAAATAGATAATCCCAACATACCCATCACAAGCATGGAAAGCAAAACTGTAATCAAAAATCTTCCATCGAACAAAAACGAAGCTCAGGACCAGATGACTTATTCACCCTCATGGTTACCCTGGACAGCTGGAGAGAACAAGAGAGGGAGCACAGAAAGCCACTTGTTTGGGGAAGAGTGTGAAGATGGATAGGAACGATAGTTTCAGGAAAAGTGTGACCAGAGAAGGGCTATGTGCCAGGCCAGTAGAGGGCAGGGGGTCTTATGGGGCGGTGTCAATGGGCAAGAGGAGCTTGGATGGGTGCAACTCACTTTGACACTTTTGTGGACCTCAGTTGACAGGAGGTCTTCATCTTTTCCTCCTGGTTGCCTGAAGTCAGCTGTTCCATAAGTGCTCTAGAGCCTTGTGGCTTCTGAGTCTCTTTAGTCATTTTGAAGACTCCCAGTGGTCTGCTCCAGAGCCCCTGAGCACACCTCTATATACCCCTCCCTAGGGTCCACAGCATTATGCTTTATGAGATCAGCAACTCACTTCCCCAGCCAATGGTGGCCCTGGCTGAGAATTGACATCACAAAGCGCAATCCTGATACCTCTAGGTTAGAATGGGGGGCAACTCAGATGATTTGATGGGGGGGCGGGGAATGCATCATTTTTAATGGCCCTTAGGAGCCCTCCAAACTCACCTGTCATCCTCATCTCTCTAAGTCAACTCTGTTGTGTCACAAGGCAGGGAGCATGTGTCTCCTCCAAACCTTGACCCACAGCCACAGAACCGAGGCTTTGATTCTGTTCTCTCCCACATTTCACCATCATCTAGATTGTAATATCTTGCCTAAAGTTCCTCCATGATAATTAGGCTGTATTGAAGTGTCTGTGGAAATGAGAATCATCCCACTTTCCTCCTACAGTTCAGTTCAGTCTCTCAGTCGTGTCTGACTCTTTGAGAGGTGGTCTTAAAGCACTTTCAAGACCATTTAATTCTGGGCCACCTCCCAGAAGCTTTTTCCATCCCACCTCCTTTGTTCTAGATTCCATTCAGACACTGCTGTCTTCAGACTGTGAGACTGCACTGAATACACTTGCCCTTTGTCCACATGGAGCTGTCTTGCTTCAAGTCTTCGACTCATGGTCACCTCACTATGTGTAAAAAAAATGGTTCCCCAAAGACGTGCACATGAATGTTCATAGCAGTCTTATTTCTAATAGTCAAAAAGTTGAGATGAACAAGATGGCAGAGTGGTAGTTGCAGGAGCAATACACCTCTCTCCTTGGACACATCAGGAATACATCTTCAGACACAGAAGTGCTTGCAGAACACCAGCTGAGAGCTGACAGGAGTACCTGACCAGTGGAAAAGAATGTATAGAACCACAAAACTTGGTAGGATGAAGGAACTAGGGGGAAAAACAGGAGTGTTAATAGGTCTGAACCTGCCCTTGGTGGGTGGGAGAATTGAAGTAGGTTTCCACTCCCCACATTGGAGTAATTGTTTGGATCAGAGGAGAAACAGTTAAGGCTGAGAATGAATCAGCTGATCTGTGGCAGCCTACACCAATACATACAATGTATGACATAGCATAATCCATTGGTTTTTGTCCCCTTAAGAGTGTAGCATTCGTTAAACATTTGAAAATCCATCAGGATAAAGCAACTTACTAAAGAACTGAAAATGATGACACAGTAGGGTCATCTCGATAAATGCTGAAAAATAATTTGATAAAATCTAATATCCCTGGGTTGGGAAGATTCCCTGAAGTAGGGATTGGCTACCCACTTCAGTATTCTTAGGCTTTTCTGGCAGGTCAGCTCTTAAAGAAAGTGCCTGGCATCTCAGAGATCTGGGTCCATCCTTGGGTTGGGAAGATCCCCTGGAGGAGAGCATGGCAACACATTCCAGTATTCTGGCCTGGAGAATCCCCAAGGCCAGAGGAGCCTGTTCGGCCTACACTTCATGGGGTTGCAAAAACCTGGACACAACTCTGTGACTGAGCACTTTCTGTATAAAATATTTTAGCAAAATAGAAATAGAAGTAGAAATAGAAATAGAATTGGAGGAGGCAATGGCACCCCACTCCAGTACTTTTGCCTAGAAAATCCCATGGATGGAGGAGCCTGGTAGGCTGCAGTCCATGGGGTCGCTAAGAGTCAGACACGACTGAGTGACTTCACTTTCACTTTTCACTTTCATGCATTGGAGAAGGAAATGGCAACCCACTCCAGTGTTCTTGCCTGGAAAATCCCAGGGACTGGAAGCCTGGTGGGCTGCCGTCTATGGGGTCACACAGAGTTGGACAGGACTGAAGCGACTTAGCAGCAGCAGAAATAGAAGACTTCCTCAACCTTATGAAAGTACTACACTATCACTAACATCACACTTTATGGTAGAACACTGAGTGTTTTACTTCTAAAATCACAATCAACAGAAAGATGTCCACTCTCATATTGAATTTCTGTCCGTGAAGTCATATTAGGAAATGATTGAAAAGCTATCCAGTTTGGAAAAGAAGAATAAAGCTGTTTTTATCTGTTGGTGACATCTATGTAGAATATCCAATGAAATCTACAGGAACAGAATACCTAAAACTAAGAATTAATTTAAGCAATGTCACAAGATATACAGATGATATATAAAATTTAATTATTTGCTTTCCTATATAGTAGGCCAATTTAAAATTAAAATAAAAAATAATAACAGTCACATTGAAGTCAGAAAAACTTAAGAATCAGACAGAATATATGAAACACACCAATGCAAAAATGGACAAAAGATTTGAACAGGAAATTCACTAGATAATGATATACAGATGGCAAGTAAGCATGCAGGGCACACCGAAAGTATGGCTCTCATGAGAGACACAGAAGAACAAGTGTGATGAGGAAGTGAAAATATTTGAACATTCATGCACTGCTTATGGGAATACAAAATAGTACACCATGGTGGAAAACAGTTTGGAAGTTCCTTCAAAAGTTAAACATTGGGTTACCATATGTCCCAGCAATCCCTTTCTTAGGTTTATACCAGCAAGTATGAAAAAAAAAAAAAAAAAAACCCAAAGAAGTGCACATGAATGTTCATAACAGTCTTATTTCTAGTAGTCCAAACGTTGAGATGAACAAAATGGCTGAACAGTAGCTGGAAGTGGAGTACATTTCACTCCACGGATATATCAAGGACACACCTTCAGACACAGAAGTGTGTGCAGAACATCAACTGAGAGCTGACAGGAGTACCTGACCAGAGGAAAATAATAAATAGAACCACAAAACTCGGTAGGGTGAAGGAACTAGGGGTGGGGGGAACAGGAATGTTAATAGGCCTGGACCTGCCCTCGGTGGGTGGGAGAACTCTAAGTCGGTGTCCGAACCCCACCTGGGATCAACTGTCTGGATCAGAGGAGAACTATTTTAGGCTGAGAGTGAAACAGTTGATCTGTGGGAGCCTAAATGGAATGAGAATCAGACAGTCCTTGCCACAGTCATACACACCCCAGACAGGGACACAGGTCCCATAGAAGGGACAGCAGTTGGGATCTGGATTTTGCAGATTGTGGAGCAATCCCAGGGGAAGGGCTGCTATTGACTGCAGAGAGACGGACTGATGGGATGTGAGGAAGGAGATCGGGTTGGAAATGCTTGTGGAGGAACACCAGGCCCCATGGAAGCAAGGGGATCCTACTGGGTCAATCATAGTGGGTGGAGCCCTCACCATAGTCTCTTTCTCCCCATACACCAGCATAGGCAGCTGAACAATAGAGAGGCTGGCCAATCAAGTGCCTGACTTACTGAGCTGCAGACTAGGACCCCACCCAGGGGCCCCATCTATGTGCCTGATGCTCCAAGCAACAGAGAAGTACCCCAGGCAAGGGAGCCCTCTAAGTGCCTGAAAGAGTGGAGCTATGGA
The DNA here is from genome assembly GCF_002263795.3 of Bos taurus. NCBI lineage: Eukaryota > Metazoa > Chordata > Mammalia > Artiodactyla > Bovidae > Bos > Bos taurus. Next base: position 30,622,214 of record NC_082638.1, read on the forward strand.
GGAAGAGTGGCAAAAGAGGCCTCCTTATCACCAGCTACAAGAGGCTGGTGAAAAGACTCTGATAGGGTCAAAACTTCTGCGGCAGAGGAGGTCATTGTCCCTGCACAGTTATCGCTACCACGGTCCCCAGAAATCAAGAAGCTATGCCAAGTTCATGCTCAATGCTCGCTGGGGCGGAGCTGCTACAGGCCAAAAAAGTCTTGTGTCTATGGATACCTGGTCACTTCGGTTCAGTTCAGTTCAGTCGCTCATTCCTGTCCCACTCTTCGCGACCCCATGAATCGCAGCACGCCAGGACTCCCTGCCCATCACCACCTCCCGGAGTTCACCCAGATCCACGTCCATAGAGTCAGTGACGGCATCCAGCCATCTCATGCTCTGCTGTCCCCTTCTCCTTCTGCCCCCAATTCCTCCCAGCATCAGAGTCTTTTCCAATGAGTCAACTCTTTTCAAGAGGTGGCCAAAGTACTGGAGTTACAGCTTCAGCATCATTCCCCCAACGAAATCCCAGGGCTCAATTGCTTCAGAATGGACTGGTTGGATCTCCTTGCAGTCCAAGGGACTCTCAAGAGTCTTCTCCAACACCACAGTTCAAAAGCATCAATCCTTAGGCGCTCAGCCTTCTTCACAGTCCAACTCTCACATCCATACATGACCGCAGGAAAAACCATAGCCTTGACTAGACGGACCTTTGTTGGCAAAGTAATGTCTTTGCTTTTGAATATGCTATCTATGTTGGTCATAACTTTCCTTCCAAGGAGTAAGTGTCTTTTAATTTCATGGCTGCAGTCACCATCTGCAGTGATTTTGGAGCCCCCCAAAATAAAGCCTGACACTGTATCCATTGTTTCCCCATCTATTTCCCATGAGGTGATGGGACCGGATGCCATGAACTTCGTTTTCTGAATGTTGAGCTTGAAGCCAACTTTTTCACTCTCCACTTTCACCTTCCTCAGGAGGCTTTTTAGTTCCTCTTCACTTTGTGCCATAGGGCGGTGTCATCTGCGTATCTGAGGTTACTAATATTTCTCCCAGAAATCTTGATTCCCCCTTGTGTGTCTTCCAGTCCAGGGTTTCTCATGATGTACTCTGCATAGAAGTTACATAAGCAGGGTGATAATATACAGCTTTGACGTACTGCTTTTCCTAATTGGAACCAGTCTGTTGTTCCACGTCCAGTTCTAACTGTTGCTTACTGACCTTCATAGAGGTTTCTCAAGAGGCAGGTCAGGTGGCCTGGTATTCCCATCTCTTTCAGAATTTTCCACAGTTTATTGTGATCCACACAGTCAAATGCATTGGCATAGTCAATAAAGCAGGAATGGAGGTTTTTCAGGAACTCTCTTGCTTTTTCCATGATCCAGCAGATGTTGGCAATTTGATCTCTTGTTCCTCTGCCTTTTCTAAAACCAGCTGGAACATCAGGAAGTTCACAGTTCACGTATTGCTGAAGCCTGGCCTGGAGAATTTTGAGCATTACTTTACTAGCATGTGAGGTGAGTGTAACTGTGCAGTACTTTGAGTATTCTTTGGCATTGCCTTTCTTTGGGATTTGAATGAAAACTGACCGTTCCAGTCCTGTGGACACAGGCTGAGTTTTCCAAATTTGCTGGCATATTGAGTGCAATACTTTCACAGCATCATCTTTCAGGATCTGAAATAGCTCAACTGGAATTTCATCACTTCCTCTAGCTTTGTTCGTAGTGCTGCTTTCTAAGGCCCACTTGATTTTACATTCCAGGATGTCTGGCTCTAGGTCGGTGATCACATCATCGTGATTATCTGGATCATGAAGATGTTGATTGTTTAGTTCTTCTGTGTATTCTTGTCATCTCTTCTTAGTATCTTCTGCTTCTGTTAGGTCCATGCCATTTCTGTCCTTTATCGAGCCAATCTTTGCATGAAATGTCCCTTTGGTATCTCTAATTTTCTTGAAGAGATCTCTAGTCTTTCCCATTATGTTGTTTTCCTCTATTTCTTTGCATTGATCACTGAGGAAGGCTTTCTTATCTCTTCCTGCTATTCTTTGGAACTCTGCATTCAGATGCGTATATCTTGCCTTTTCTCCTTTGCTTTTCGCTTCTCTTCTTTTCACAGCGATTTCTAAGGGGTCCCCAGACAGCCATTTTGCTTTTTTGCATTTCTTGTCCATGGGGATTGTCTTGATCCCTGTCTCCTGTACAATGGCATGAGCCTCATTCCATAGTTCATCAGGCACTCTATCTAACAGGTCTAGGCTCATAAATCTGTTTCTCACTTTCACTGTATAATCATAAGGGATTTGATTTAGGTCATACCTGAATGGTCTAGTGGTTTGACCTACTTTCTTCAATTTCAGTCTGAATTTGGTAATAAGGAGTTCATGATCTGAGTCACAGTCAGCTCCTGGTCTTGTTCTTGTTGACTGTATAGAGCTTCTCCATCTTTGGCTGCAAAGAATATAATCAATCTGATTCCGGTGTGGACCATATGGTGATGTCCATGTGTAGAGTCTTCTCTTGTGTTGTTGGAAAAGGGTCTTTGCTATGACCAGTGCATTTTCTTGGCAAAACTCTATTAGTCTTTGCCCTGCTGCATTCCGTATTCCAAGGCCAAATTTGCCTGTTACTGCAGGTGTTTCTTGACTTCCTATTTTTGCATTCCAGTCCCCTACAATGAAAAGGACACCTTTTTTGGGTATAGTTCCATAAGGACTTGTAGGTCTTCATAGAACCGTTCATCTTCAGCTTCTGCAGCATTACTGGTTGGGGTCTAGACTTGGATTACTGTGATATTGAATGGTTTGCCTTGGAAACGAACAGAGATCATTCTGTCGTTTTTGAGATTGCATCCAAGTACTGCATTTCGGAATCTTTTGTTGACCATGATGGCTACTCCAGTTCTTCTGAGGGATTCCTGCCTGCAGTAGTAGATATAATGCTCATCTGAATTAAATTCACCCATTCCAGTCCATTTTAGTTCGCTGATTCCTAGAATGTCTACATTCACTCTTGCCATCTCTTGTTTGACCACTTCCAATTTGCCTTGATTCATGGACCTGACATTCCAGGTTCCTATGCAATATTGCTCTTTACAGCATCAGACCTTGCTTCTGTCACCAGTCACAACTGCAACTGGGTATTGTTTTTGCTTTGGCTCCATCCCTTCATTCTTTCTGGAGTTATTTCTCCACTGATATCCAGTAGCATATTGGGTCCCTACTGACCTGGGGAGTTCCCCTTTCAGTATCCTATCATTTTGCCTTTTGATACTGTTCCTGGGGTTTTCAAGGCAAGAATACTAAAGCGGATTGCCATTCCCTTCTCCAGTGGACCACCTTCTGTCAGATCTCTCCACCATGACCCGCCCGTCTTGGGTTGCCCCAGGGGCATGGCTTAGTTTCTTTGAGTTAGACAAGGCTGTGGTCCTAGTGTGATTAGATGGACTAGTTTTTTTGTGAGTATGGTTTCAGTGTGTCTGCCTTCTGATGCCCTCTTGCAACACATACCAACTTACTTGGATTTCTCTTACCTTGGGTGTGGGGTATCCCTTCACGGCCGCTCCATCAAAGCGCAGCCACTGCTCCTTAACTTGGAAGAGGGGTATTTCCTCACTGCCGCCCTTAGTGTCCAACTGCTTGTGACATTGTAGAGTGTGGCTTGCCAGGCTTCTTTCTCAGGGAAGGGGCTTCTACATGCAAAAATACTGGTACATATGGGCCAGTACTGGTTGACATACCCTTCTAGAGCACTATATGTCCTGCTGCCCTAGCCACCAACTCCTCTGAGTCCCTGATGCAGCCAGAACCACTATGACCCAAGCAGTTGCATCTCCACATCTGGCCCCCTCACAGGGGCAAACCCAAGTCCTCCAGGACAGTCTCAAGAGCAAACCCCAGTGGATGATTCACATTGAAAAGTGGGAATAAAACCACAATTGGAACCCAGGGGCAGTGTTGTTAAGGAAGAAGACCCAAAACCTTCCTACCACCTGTACAAGCTGCAGATTAAATCCACATAGCTGTGAAAAGAAGAGAAGAGAAAAGCAAAGGAGAAAAGGAAAGATATAAGCATCTGAATGCAGAGTTCCAAGGAAGAGCAAGAAGAGATAAGAAAGCCTTCCTCAGGGAGCAATGCATAGAAAAGGAGGAAAACAACAGAATGGGAAAGACTAGAGATCACTTCAAGAAAATTAGAGATATCAAGGGGGGATTTCATGCAAAGATGGGCTCGATAAAGGACGGAAATGGTATCGACCTAACAGAAGCAGAAAACATTAAGAAGAGATGGCAAGAATACACAGAAGAACTGTACAAAAAAGATATTCACGACCCAGATAATCACGATGGTGTGGTCACTGAACTAGAGCCACACCTTGTGGAACATAAAGTCAAGTGGGGCTTAGAAAGCAGCATTACGAACAAAGCTAGTGGAGGTGATGGAATTCCAGTTGAGCTATTTCAAATCTCAAAGGATGATGCTGTGAAAGTGCTGCACTCAGTATGCCAGCAAATTTGGAAAACTCAGCAGTGGCCACAGGACTGGAAAAGGTGAGTTTTCATTCCAATCCCAAAGAAAGGCAATGCCAAAGAATGCTCAAACTACCTCAGAATTGCACACACCTCACACACTAGTAAGGTAATGCTCAAAATTCTCCAAGCCAGGCTTCAGCAATACATGAACTATGAACTTCCTGATGTTCAAGCTGGTTTTAGAAAAGGCAGAGGAACCAGAGACCAAATTGCCAACATCTGCTGGATCATGGAAAAGCAAGAGAGTTCCAGAAAAACCTCTATTTCTGCTTTATTGCCTATGCCACAGCCTTTGCCTGTGTGGATCACAATAAACTGTGGAAACTTCTGAAAGAGATGGGAATACCAGACCACCTGACCTGCCTCTTGAGAAATCTGTATGCAGGTCAGGAAGCCACAGTTAAAACTGGATATGGAACAACAGACTGGTTCCAATTAGGAAAAGGAGTACGTCAAGGCTGTATGTTCTCACCCTGCTGATTTAACTTCTATGCAGAGTACATCATGAGAAACCCTGGACTGGAAGAAACACAAGATGGAAAGAAGATTGCCGGGAGAAATGTCAATAGCCTCATATATGCAGATGACACCACCCTTATGGCAGAAAGTGAAGAGGAACTGAAAAGTCTCTTGATGAAATGAAAGTGGAGAGTGAAAATGAAGATCATGGCATCCGGTCCCATGTACTTCATGGGAAATAGATGGGGAAACAGTGGAAAGAGTGTCAGATTTTTTTTTCCCCCCTTCTGGGGCGGGGGGGGGGGGGGGGGCGCGGGGCGGTGTTGGTGGGGCAGGGCTCCAAAATCACTGCAGATGATGACTGCAGGTATGAAATTAAAAGACACTTACTTCTTGGAAGGAAAATTATGACCAACCTAGATAGCATATTCAAAAGCAGAGACATTACTTTGCCAACAAAGGTCCGTCTAGTCAAAGCTATGGTTTTTCCTGTGGTCATGTATAGATGTGAGAGTTGGACGGTGAGGAAGGCTGAACACTGAAGAATTCATGCTTTTGAACTGTGGTGTTGGAGGAGACTCTTGAGAGTCCCATGGACTCCAAGGAGATCCAACCAGTCCATTCTGAAGGAGATCAGCCCTGGGATTTCTTTGGAAGGAATGATGCTAAAGCTGAAACTCCAGTACTTTGGCCCCCTCATGCGAAGAGTTGACTCATTGGAAAAGACCCTGATGCTGGGAGGGATTCGGGGCAGGAGAAGGGGACGACAGAGGATGAGATGGCTGGATGGCATCACTGACTCGATGGACGTGAGTCTGAGTGAACTCCGGGAGTTGGTGATGGACTGGAGGCCTGGCGTGCTGCGATTCATGGGGTCGCGAAGAGTCGGACACGACTGAGCGACTGAACTGAACTGAATAATATATAAAAAGACACTGATAACTGCCACAAAAGGAAACGTCCTAGTTCCGATAGTTGTGAACATTGGAGACAAAAAAACGTATAGGAGTAGGACCGGATTAGAATGAGCTCCCCCCAAATCAGGTTCAGAGTTCAGCACAGTTTTGGAGGGCATCCTAGGGAGGTGAGGTGGACTGCAATTTTAGCGGGTGAAAGGACTCTGAGAGCAATGACTAAAGAAAAACCTGTATTATTCTCATGTTTTGACTTGCTCTGTAGATTCTTTAGGATTTTTGTTTGTGTGGTTGGTTTCAATTCCTTCCCCTCGCCCACGGTGTAGTTGCCAATTTCATTGGCACTATGAAATCTAATGAAGCTTTTGAGCCTTATTTTTCTTCGGTCACATTTGTATTGCTGTTATAAATCTCTGTCTCTATATACAGCTTTTGAAATTCTGTGGAGTTTCCTTTTCTCTCTCTCTCTCTCTTTTTCATTTTTTACCTATTATTATTTTTTCTACATTTATTATTTGTTTACTTTTCCTACTGTTCTTTTCCCCTTGCAGTTAATCTTTAATGTATATAAATCTTTTCAGTTCAGTTCAGTTCAGTGGCTCAGTTGTGCCCGACTCCTTGTGACCCCATGAACCACAGCACGCCAGGCCTCCCTGTCCATCACAAACCCCCGGAGTCCAACCAAACCCATGTCCATCGAGCTGATGATGCCATCCAACCATCTCATCCTCTGTTGTTCGCTTCTCCTCCTGCTCTCAATCTTTCCCAGCATCAGGGCCTTTTCCAAAGAGTCAGCTCTTCGCATCAGGTGGCCAAAGTATAGGAATTTCAGCTTCAACATCAGTCCTTCCAATGAACACCCAGGACTGAACTCCCTTAGAATGGACTGGTTGGATTTACTTGCAGTCCAAGGGACTCTCAAGAGTCATCTGTATCTCTATTTAACTCTGCATATGTATTTTTTCCTTTCTTTCCTTTTCTCTCAATATATTTGTTAGTTTTATTTTCATTTTTTTATTCTCCAATTGGCACCTTGCTCTAGTTTTGTTTCCCAGTTTGTGCTTCAGGTGGTTCTATTCTGGTATGTATGTGTATATATATATAATTTTTTTTTCCTTTGTTCACCAGGTCAGTCAATCTATTGTACTTAATTTTGCTGGAATGTTTTGATTTTGCTGGTGGGTGTATATGTACATGTGTCTATTCAGTCATACTTTTTACTCTTGTGATAAACCTCTGCTTCTACATTGGATTTTTACAGTTCTTTGGAGGATTCCTTGTTTTCCCATTTATTTTTGATTTTTTAATTATTTTCTATTTTTATTGTTTTAAATTTTAGTTTTTTAAACCTATTATATTTATTCCATTGTTTGCCTTTCCTCTGTTCTTGTCCCCTTGCAGTTAAACTTTAAACAAACCTTGTTCATCTACCTCTATTGAAACTTCCATATCTATTCTTTCTTTCTTTTCTTTCCTTCCTTTCCTCTCAACATTTTGTTAGTTTTATTTTCAGTGCTTTCATTCCCACTTGGGACTTTGCTTTAGATTTCTTTTCCAGCTTGTGCACTCGTTAGTTTTGTGCTTAACTGGTAGATACCATTTTTGGTTTCCGTTGTTTGCTAGGTCAGTCTATTGTAGTTTATTTTTGTTGAACTGTTTGGATTTTGCTGATGGTTGTATATGTGTATATTCCCATATATTGGAATATATGTGTATATTCCTTTATTTTAATTATTATTTGTGTGACAGTGTAACTGCCATTTGTCAGGGGTTCCCCTTTGGTTTCTCTTTTTTTTTTTTTTGATATTTATTTTAATCTAAATTAATGCCATAACAAACCACCTGTTGTAACGGTGTTCCTGGTCAATGATCCAGCCCCGAGCATTTGGAGTGGGAGCACTGACTCCAAGACCCTATACAACCGGAGAACTCCTAACCTTAGGGAGTATCAATTACTGAGAACTCACTCACGCAAACTAAACCACTTGAATACAAGACCTAGAATCACCTAACCACCAATCAGGACAACCTAACCACCAATCAGGACAACCCAACCCAGTGTAGGACACCTCATCCAAACAGCAAATAGGACAAAAATAGAAACCCAGTCGTCAGCAGACAGGATTACCCTTCTCAATCAGCCCTGCACATCAGAAGGAAAAGAAAAAAAAAAAAAAAAAACTCAGCACCAATCTCACCCAATGCAAAGCTTACACAAACCATTGGACCAAACTTAGGAGTGCAGAAACTAAAAGGAAGAAAGAATGCAAATTTGAAGGCTGGCAAAAGGAGACCTCAAACACAATAAGACCTTTTTAAAAATGAAGAAATGACAAAGAAATGCTGCAGAAACAAAGGAACAAACTGGACACAAAGAAATTTAAACAAATGAAGAGGAAATAGGCAAGCTGCCTGAAAAACTATTCAGAATAATGATAGTAAAGATGATCAAAAACTTTGAAAATGACATGGAGACAATGCAAGAATCAATGAGCAAACCCGTAGTTGAATTGAAGAATAAGCAAAAAATAAATTGAAAAATAAATAGAGAGACAAACAACAATTACTTAAATTAAAAATACTCTAGAAAGAATCAGGAGCAGGGTATCTGAACCAGAAAATGGATCAGTGTGTTGAAAGACAAAATGGTGGAAACAACTGCGGAAGGGCAGAATAAAGTCAAAAGAATGGAAAGAACTGAGGATAGTCTCAGAGACCTCTTGGACAATATTAAATGCACCAAGATTCAAATTATAGGGGTCCCAGAAGAAGAGAGAAAAATAAAGGGTATGAGAAAAGTTTAGAGGAGATTATACTTGAAAAACCCCCAACATGGAAAAGGAAATAGTCAATCAAGTCCAAGAGGTGCCAAGAGTCCCATTTGTGATAAACCCAAGGAGAAACAGCCCTAGACATATACTACGCAAACTAAGGAAGATGAAACACAAAGAAAGAATATTAAAAGTAGCAAGTTAAAAGTAAGAAGTAACATCCAATGGAAACCCCATATGTTTCACAGCTGATCTTTCAACAGAAACTCTGCAGGCCAGAAGAGAATGGCATGGCATATTTAAAGCACTGAAAGAGAAAAATCTACAGCCAAGATTACTGTACTTGGCAAGGATCTCCTTCAAAATTGTTGGAGAAATCAAAGATTTTCAGATGAGCCAAAGGTAAGAGAATTCTTTATCACAAAACCAGCTTTAAAACAAATGGTAAAGGGACTTATATAGTCAAGAAATACAAGAGAAGAAAAAAGAAATACAAGAGAACAAAACCGACCCCAAACATTTAAGAAAATGGCAATAAGAGCACTGCTGCTGCTGCTGCTAAGTCGCTTCAGTCCTGTCCGACTCTGTGCGACCCCATAGACGGCAGACCACCAGGCTCCCCCGTCCCTGGGATTCTCCAGGCAAGAACACTGGAGGGGGTTGCCATTTCCTTCTCCAATGCATGCAAGTGAAAAGTGAAAGGGAAGTCGCTCTGTCCTGTCGAACTCTGTGTGACCCCATGGACTGCAGCCTACCAGGCTCCTCCGTCCATGGGATTTTCCAGGCAAGAGTACTGGAGTGGGGTGCCATTGCCTTCTCCGAATAGGAGCACATATGTCAATAATTATTCTAAATATAAATGGATTAAATGTTCCAACCAAAAAGCCCAGACTGGCTAAATGGATACATAAACAAGACCTCGGGGTGGGGGCGTGGTCCTAAGATGGCAGAGGAATAAGATGGGGAGACCCCATTCTCCCCAACACATTCATCAAATGATCATTTGAACGCTGAGCAACTTCCACAAAACAATTTCTGAATGCTGGCAGAGGACACCAGGTACCCAGATAGGCTGCTCATTGTCTTTGAAAGGAGACCAAAGATTGAGCAAATACCAAAGCAGAACTAGCCGGCTGTCTCCAGGCCCCTCCCCCAACAAGAGGCAGACAGCCATGTGTGTGGCAGCCAGAACCAGAAGGCAAGGGGCGACCTCAGCCTCAGAGACCGGCATTCTCCACCAAACTGTGAGCAGGCTGCCAGTTTCTAACCATGTCTTCCTGGAGTCCTGGATGGTTGACATCTGCCAGGAGAGTTGCAGCTTGAGATCAGCTCCGCAGAGGAGATACATGATACACCTGAGGCAGTGTTCTCATGGCACACCCAGGAAACTGAGCGGCCTGGACCCAGTAGGTAATTAAGATGCATGGCCCACTTGGGACAGTGCGTTGGCCAAGCACCTGGTCGCCTGAGCTGCTGGGACCTGGGAAGGGCACAAAACGCACGTGCATCTGAGTCTGTGACTTTGCGGTGTACCTAAAACCCTGAACCTGAGCAGCTTAGACCTGGGAATTGCAGGAAATGCAGGGCCCACATTGGGCAGTACCCCTGAAGAGCAATCTGGAAGCTGAGCAGTGTACACGTGGAAAACACACACCACCATGATCTTGGGAAAGCCCAGTGTGTTCCATACACTGCAAGCACTTTCCCAAAATACACACCAACATTATTTGTTTGCAGTGTTCCTCCCTCCCTACAACTCAACTGAACAAGTGAGCCGAAATAAGTGACCACCTTTGCCCCCTTGTGCCAGGGCAGAAATTAGACACTAAAGAGACTTGCAAAGAGAGAAAGCCAAAATAAATAAAGAAAAGGGAACCCCTCTGGGAGTGAGAGGTGCAACAGATTAAAACCCTGTAGTTAATATTGACTAAGCATAGGAAGGGGCTTATAGATCTTGTAAAGAAATGCAAGCTGGAACAAGGAATTATCTGAAACTCAACTGAACCCACACTGCCCACAATGGCCCAGAGAAATTCCTAGATACAGTTTTTCTATTATCAACCTTCTAATTTTTAAAAATTATTTATTATTTTTTCCTTCTTACTTTTTTTTTTTTTTTAAATTTTACAATACTGTATTGGTTTTGCCATACATCCACATGAATCTGTCATGGGTGTACACGTGTTCCCCATCCTGAACCCCCCTCCCCCTCCCTCCCTGTACCATCCATCTGGGTCATCCCAGTACACCAACCCCAAGCATCCTGTAACCTGCATCAAACCTGGGCTGGCAATTCGTTTCTTATATGATATTATACATGTTTCAATGCCATTCTCCCAACCTCCTCCTCTCCCACAGAGTCCAAAAGACTGTTCTATACATCTGTGTCTCTTTTGCTGTCTCACATCCAGGGTTATCGTTACCATCTTTCTAAATTCCATAGACATGTGTTAGTATACTGTATTGGTGTGGGGTTTTTTTTTTTTTTTTTTCCTTTCTTTCTTTCTGGCTTACTTCACTCGAGATAATGGGCTCCAGTTTCATCCACCTCATTAGAACTGATTCAAATGTATTCTTTTTAATGGCTGAGTAATACTCCACTGTGTATACGTACCACAGCTTTCTTATCCATTCGTCTGCTGATGGACATCTAGGTTGCTTCCATGTCCTGGCTATTAGAAACAGTGCTGTGATGAACATTGTGGTATACGTGTCTCTTTCAATTCTGGTTTCCTTGGTGTGTATGCCCAGCAGTGGGATTGCTGGGTCATAATTAATCCTTTAATTTTCAATTTTACAACCTATTACCTTGCAAAATATGACCCTATTTTTAAAGCATATTTCATATTTTTAAATATATTTTGTGATTGATTGTGTTTTGTATTTTTAATATTGTATTTCAGAGAGTCTACCCTCTCCTCTAGATTTTTTTTTTTTACTTAAATTAATTTACTTGTTTTAACTGGAGGCTAATTACTTTACAAAATTTTAGTGGTTGTTGCCATACATTGACATGAATCAGCCATGGGTGTATCAGTTCAGTTCAGTTCAGTTGCTCAGTTGTGCCTGACTATTTGCGACCCCACGCGCTGCAGCATGCCAGGCCTCCCTGTACATCAACAACTGCTGGAGTCTACCCAAACCCATGTCCATGGAGTCGGTGATTCCATCCAAACATCTCCTCTGCTGTCCTCTTCTGCCCTCAGTCTTTCCCTGAATCAGGGTCTTTTCAAATGAATCAGGTGGCCAAAATATTGAAGATTCAGCTTCAAAATCAGTCCTTCAAATGAACACCCAGGACTGATCTCCTTTGGGATGGACTGGTTGGGTCTCCTTGCAGTCCAAGGGACTCTCAAGAGTCTTCTCCAACGCCACAGTTTAAAATCATTTATTCTCGGGAGCTCTGCTTTCTTTATAGTTGAACTCTCATATCCATACATGACCATGGGAAAAACCATAAGCTTGACTAGATGGACCTTTGTTGACGAAGTAATGTCTCTGCGTTTCAATATACTGTCTAGGTTGGTCATAACTTTCTTTCCAAGGTGTAAGTGTCTTATAATTTCATGGCTGCAATCACCATCTGCAATGATTTTGGACCCCTCCCTCCTCTCAAAGTATGACGTCAGCCACTGTTTCCCCATCTATTTGCCATGAAGTGATGGGACTGAATGCCATTATCTTAGCTTTGTGAATGTTGAGCTTTAAGCCAATCTTTTCAATCTGCTCATTCTCTTTCATCAAGAGGCTCTTTAGTTCTTCTTCACTTTCTGTCAAAAGGTGGTGTCATCTGCATATCTGAGTTATTGATATTTCTTCCGGCAAACTTGATTCCAGATTGTACTTCCTCCAGCCCAGCGTCTCACATGATGTACTCTGCATATAAGTTAAGTAAGCAGGGTGACAATATACAGCCTTGACCTACTCCTTTTCCTATTTGGAACCAGTCTGTTATTCCATGTTCAGTTGTAACTGTTCCTTCCTGACCTGCATACAGGTTTCTCAAGCGGCAGGTTACGTGGTCTGCTAATATATACCATGGGTGTATACCCATGGATGTATGTGCGTGCCTAATCCTGAACCCCCTCCAATCTCCCTCCCCATCTCATTCCTCAGGATTGTCCCAGTGCACTGGCCCTTGGCACCCTGTCTCATGCACCAAACCTGGACTGGCCTTCTATTTCACATATGGTAATATGCATGCTCCGCTTCTATTCTCCCAAATCATCCCACCCCTAGCTTCTTCCATAGAGTCCAAAAGTCTGCTATTTATATCCGTGCCTCTTTTGCTCTCTCACATGTAGGGTCCTCATTACTATCTTTCTAAATTTTATACATATATATATATAATATATATATTGTGTATGGATACCATATAATATATATATATATATATATAATATAATTTATAATATAATATATAATATAATATATAATGTATAATATAGTGTATGGATGTTTTTCTTTCTGACTTGCATCACTCTGTATCATAGGATCCAGTTTCATTCACCTCATTAGAACTGATTCAAATGCACTCTTTTAAATAGCTGAGTAATATTCCATTCTGTATATGTACCAAAGCTTTACTATCCATTCATCTGCTCATGGATATCTAGGTAGCTTCCATGTCCTAAACATGAAAACACTGCTATGATGATGAACATTGGGGTAGACGTGTCTCTTTCAATTCTGGTTTCCTCAGTGTGTATGCCCAGCAGTGGGTTTCCTGGGTCACATGACAGTACTAGTTCCAGCTTTTTAAGGAATCTACACAGCGTCCCCCATACTGGCTGTACTAGTTTGCATTGCCTCCAACACTGTAAGAGGATTCCCTTTCTTCTGCAGTCTGTTCAGTATGTATTGTTTGTCGACGTTTTGATAACAGCCATTCTGACAGGTGTGAGATGGTATAACATTGTGGCTTGATGTCCATTTCTGTGATAATGAGTGATGTTGAGCATCTTTTCATGTGTTTCTTAACCATCTGTATGTCTTCTTTGGAGAACTGTCTGTTGAGTTCTTCAGCCTAATTTTTGATTGGGCCATTAATTTTTTCTGGTATTGAGTTGCATGAGCTTCTTGTATATTTTTGAGTTTCACTTAGTCAATTGCTTCATTTACTATCATTTTCTCCCGTTCTGATGACTGTCTTTTCACCTTCCTTGTTTCCTTCATTGTTCAGGAGCTTTTAAATTTGATTCGTTCCGTTGGTTTATTTTTGCTTTTATTTACATTACTCTGGGAGGTGAGTCATAGAAGGTCCTGCTGTGATTTATGTCAGAGACTGTTCTGTCTATATTTTCCTCTAGAAGTTTTACAGTTTCTGGTCTTTCATTTAGATCTTTAATCCATATTTAGCTTATTTTTGTGTATCATTAGAAAGTATTCTGGAGTCATTATTTTACAGGTGGTTGGCCAGCTTTTCCAGTGCCACTTGTTAAAGAGATCGGTCTTTTCTCCATTGTATATTCCTGAGTCCTTTGTCAAAGATAAAGTGACCATAGGTGTGTGGATTTATCTCTGGGCTTTCTATTTTGTTCCATTGGTCTATATTTCTGTCTTGGTGTCAGTAACATTGTCTTGATAACTGTAGCTTTGTACTATAGTCTGCAGTCATGCAGGTTGATTCCTTCAGTTCCATTCTTCTTTCTCAAGATTGCTTTGGCTATTCGAGGTTTCCCCCCCCCCCCTTCATACAAACTGTGCAATGATTTGTCCTAGTTCTCTGAAAAACACTTTTGGTAGGTTGATAATTACTTTAAATGTAAACAGATTAAATGTTCCAACCAAAAGACACAGACTGATTGAATGGATACAAAAACATGACCCATATATATATGCTGTCAACCAGAAACCACCTTCAGATGCAAAGACACATATAGACTGAAATTGAGAGGATGGAAAAATACATTCTATGCAAATGGAAAGCAAAAGAAGGCTGGAATATTAATCCTGATATCAGACAGGCCTTAAAATAAGAATACTATAAAAAATAAGGAAAGACACTACACTATGATAAAAGGATCAATCCAAGAGGGAGACATAACAGTTGTAAACATCTATGCACTGAACACTTTATTGCCGAATTTTACCTTAAATTGAAGAAACTAGCGAAAATGACTAGATGATTCAGGTATGAACTAAATCAAATCCCTTATGTTTATACAGTGGAAGTGACAAATAGATTCAAGACAGAATATTGAAGATTAAAGACAGAATCAAGATAGACAGAATGCCTGAAGAACTATCGATGGAGTTTTGTGACAGTGTACAGGAGGCAGTGATCAAGACCATACCCAAGAAACACAAATGCCAAAAGTCAAAATGGTTCTCTGAGGAGGCCTTCCAAATAGCTGAGAAACGAAAAGAAGCAAAAGACAAAGGAGAGAGGGAAATATATACCCATTTGAATGAAGAGTTCCAAAGAATTTCAAGTAGAGATAAGAAAGCCTTCCTCAGCAATCAACAAAAAGAACAGAGGGAAACAATAGAATGGGAAAGACTAGAGATCACGTCAAGGAAATTAGAGATACTAAGGGAGCATTTCATGGAAAGATGGGCATAATAATGGACAGAAATGGTATGGACATAAGAGAAGCAAAAGATATTAAGAATTGATGGCAACAATGCACAGAAGAATTATACAAAAAAGATCTTCATGATGCAGATAACCAGGATAGTGTGATCACTCACCTAGAGCCAGACATCCTGGAATGTGAAGCCAAGTGGATCTTAGGAAGCAAAGCTAGTGGAAGTTATGGAATTCCAGTTGAGCTATTTGAAATCCTAAAAGACGATGTTGTGAAAGTACCACGCAATACGCCGGCAAAGTTTCAAAGCTTGGCAGTGGCCACCGGACTGGAAAACGTCAGTTTTCATCCCAGTCTCAAAGGAAGGTAATGCCAAAGAATGCTCAAACAACCACACAGTTGCACTCATCTCACGTGCTAGTAGAGTAATGCTCAAAATTCTCCAAGCCAGGCTTCAACAGTATGTGAACTGTGAACTTCCAGATGTTGAAAGTGGACTTAGAATAGGCAGAGGAACCAGAGATCAAATTGCCAACATCCACTGGATCATGGAAAAAGCAAGAGTTCCAGGAAAAACATATATTTCTGCTTTATTCATTATGCCAAAACCTCTGAGTGTGTGGGTCAAAATAAACTGTGGAAAATTCTAAAAGAGATGGGAGTACCAGGCCACCTGACTTGCCTCCTGAGAAATCTGTGTGCAGGTCAAGAAGCATCAGTTAGAACTGGACATGAAACAGCAGACTGGTTGCAAGTCGGGAAAGGAGTATAGCAAGGCTGTATTTCATCACCCTGCTGTTTAACTTACAAGCAAAGGACATCATGCTAAATGCCAGGCTGGATGAAGCACAAACTGGAATGAAGATTGTCAAGAGAAATATCAGTAATCCCATATATGCAGATAACACCACCCTTATGGCAGAAAGTGAGGACCTAAAGAGCCTCTTGATGAAAGTGAAAGAGGAGAGTGAAAAAGTTGGCTTAAAACTCAACATTCAGAAAACTAATATCATGGCATCCAGGCACATCCCTTCATGGCAAGTAGATCAGGAAACAATGGAAATAGTGCCAGACTGTTTTTCGCAGTTGGGGAGGCAAATCACTACAGATGTTGATTGCAGCCATGAAATTCAAAGGTGCTTGCTCCTTGGAAGTCACGCTATGACTTACTTAGAAAGCATTAAAAAGCAGAGACATTATTTTACCAACAATCAACCAATGTGTCAAAGCAATCCTTTTTGCAATAGTCATGTACTGATGTGAGAGTTGGAGGAGAAGGAAAGCTGAGTGCCTAAGAATTGATCCTTTGGAACTGTGGTGTTGGAGAAAACTCTTGAGGATATCAAAGCAGTCAATCCCAAGAAAATCAGTCCTGAACATACATTGAGATGACTGAAGCTCCAATACTTTGGCAACCTGATGCAAAGAAGTAACTCATTTGAAAAGACCCTGATGCTGGAAAAGATCGAAGGCCAGAAGAGAAGGGGACGATAGAAGACGAGATAGTTGGATGGCATCCTCAATGCACATGAGTTTTAGCAAGCTCTGGAAGTTGGTGATGGACAGGGACAGGGAAGCCTGGTGTGATGTTTTACCATAAAGTATGATGTTAGTTATACAGTGTATTACCATCATCAGGTTGAGGAAGTTTTCTATTTCTAGTTTGCTAAGAGCTTTTATACAGAATGTGTTCAGTCACTCAGATCTGCCCAGCTCTTTGCGACCCCATGGAGTTTAAACCCAAATGGTTCCTCTGGTTGAGGATTCTCCAGGCAAGAATATTGAAGTTGGTTGCCGTGCCCTCTGCCAGGGCATCGTCCCAACCCTGGAATAGATATCAGACTTTATCAAATTATTTTTCAGCGTTTTTTGAGATGACCCTACTGTGTTTTATTTTTTGTCCTTTAGCACTTTGAATTACACTGATTGATTTTCAAATGTTTAACCAATCCTGCATTCTTAGGGGACAAAAAGTAATAGATTATGCTGCGTTGTCTTTGTACATATTGGCATGGTCTGCGCTTCACTCTGAACACTTTCTGTTGCTACGTCTTCAAGTGCACAATTTTCTCCTGCTGTCCTGTCTAATCTGTCATTTATTCCATCGACTGTGTTTGCCATCTGACGCTACAGTTTTCCTATCTACAAGATGGAATTGGTCTACTTTATTATTTGCATGTCTCTACTTAATTTTACAAAATGCAAAAAACACAGTCATTCCAATATTCTAATGTCTCTGTCGGCAATGTCTTAAATCTATGCCGCTTCTGGGTCAGTTTGATTTCTCAAGGGAAATTTAATATGATTTTTTCTTACCTTAGTGAGATTAAATATCTTTTTAATGTGGTTAGTGTATAGTCCCATATCTTTCTTGTCAAATGGCTGCTCATGTCTTTTAAACATCTCTGAATAAAGTGAATGTCCAGTAGTACATCTTTCTTAGAAACTGTGGGCTCGTGTGTTTTTCACATTTTTCTATCATTCTTTAGGTTCTTTGTTATAAAATTTTAACAGCCATCTTTTGGGTTTGTTTATGGTGCTTTTTTTTTTTTTTTTCCTACCTCTTAAAATTTTAAGCAGTGTCATGCATCCAGGGTGAATAAGGAACCAGTGTACACCAGGAAGTGAGCACTTCACAGGAAACCCAGGAAGTCCCACTAAGACAAAAAACTGTGTACCCCAGGGCACACCTCACGCTGGCTGACCCTGCTTGTCAATTAGGAACACAAGGACTGAGATGAAGCCGACACCTCATTCCCCTTTCCTCCAGAGGCAAGCACCTCAGTGAGAGACCTTGGGAACCAGACGGGGATACATGATTACACAGTGTTCCTTCCAGGAAGCTGGAATCTTGTCGTAGCTCTTCATGGAAATGAATTCCAGCATGGTCTCAATGGTGACGTAAGCAGCAATGGAGGTACCAGCTGGCAAACAAGATGAGAAAAGAGATTTGTAAGGGCACATATTGAGATAGCCCTTTCCAGACGAGGCTCAAACAATCTGAGCAAGCACCGCCCCTTCGGGGGAATACTAATCACTCAAAGGTCGTCATTTCTTTCTTGGGATGCCTCATCCCCATCACTCTGTAGAAACCCAAACTTGGGTATTACACCTAACGAGGTGAGCATGAGTCCTAGATTTGAAACTAGACAGCTCCAAGTGGACCAATAGCAAAAATATTCAGTGCATTCTCACAGCCTGAAGACAGGGGTTTCAGACTGGAAACTAGAAAAGTGAGGACACCTATGTGCAAACTGAGCAAAGGAAGTGGGATGGAAAAGATTCCTGGTAGGTGGTCCAGAATTAAATGGTGCTCAAAGTGCTTTAAGAACACCTTATAGGAGGAAAGTAGAATGATTCTCTTTTCCACAGATACTTCGATAGAACCTAATTATCATGGAGGAATTTTAGGCAGGATATGAAAAACTAGATAATGGTGAAATGTGAGAGAGAAAAGAATGAAAGCCTGAATACTGTGGCTGTGGGCCAAGGTTTGGAGGAGACCCAGTCTCCCTGCCATGTGGCCCTTCATGTAGACTTAGAGAGATGAGGATGGCAGGTGAGTTTGGAGGGTTCCTAAGGCCATTAAAAATGCTACCTTTCCCCCACCAAATCATCTGAGTTGCTCTCCATCCTCCCCTAGAATTGACAGGATCGGGCTTTGTGATGTGAAGGCCCACTCAGGGCCACCATTGGCTGGGGAAATGAGTTGCTGACCTCATAAAGCATAAGGCTGTGGCCCCCTGGGAGGGGTATGCATAGGGCTGCTCAGGGGCTCTGGAGCAGACCACTGCGAGTCTTCAAAATGACTAAGGTGACTGGGAAGCCACAAGGCTCTAGAGAAGTTGTGGAACAGCAGACTCTAGATACCCAGGAGGAAAAGATGAAAAGCTCCTGTCAACAGATGTCCAAAGAAGTGTCAAGGTGAGCTGAACCCATGCAAGGTCCCTTTGCCCATTGAGACCGCCCCATAAGACCCCTCCCCTTGTCCTTGCCAGGCCCTTACCCCTTCTCCTCCCACACCCCTTCTCCTGAAGCCATTGTTCCCATCCATCTTCGCCCTCTTCCCCAAACAAACCGCCACTCTGTACTCCCTTTTTTTGTTTTCTCCAGGTGGCCAGGGTAACCATGAGGGTGAATAAGCCATCTGGTCCTGAGCTTATTTTTTCTTGTGGTTGGAAGCTTTTTGATTGCAGTTTTGCCTTCTATGTTCGTGATGGGTCTGTTGAGATTATCTATTTCTTCCTGGTTCAGTTTTGGAAGGTTATACTTTTCTGAGTATTTGTCCATTTCTTCTAAGTTGTCCATTTTATTGTCATATAGCTGCTGATAGTAGTCTCAGGATCTTTTCTATTTCTGTGTTGTCTGTTGTGATTTTTCCCTTTTCATTTTAATTTGTTGAATTGATTCTTCTCCCTTTCTTTCTTGATGAATCTGGCTAATGGCTTGTCTTTTTTTTTTTTTTTTTAATCTTCTTAAAGAACTGTCTTCCTTTCGCTGATGTTTGTAACAGTTTCCTTTCTTTTTCACTTATTTCTTCCCTAATTTTTATGATTTCTTTCCTTCTGCTAACCCCGGGGTTCTTCATTTCTTCTTTTTCTCATTGCTTTAGCTGGGACGTTAGGTCATTTATTTGAGGTTTCTCTTGTTTCTTCAGATAAGCTTGTATTTTTATGAATCTTCCCCTTAGCACTGCTTTCTGAATCCCATTGGTTTTCATTTCATTTTCATTCATATCGTGTTTTCATTTTTGTTTGTATCTATGCATATTTTCATTTCTTTTCTGATTTCTTCTGTTATATGTTGGTTATTCAGAAGTGTGTTGTTCAGCCTCCATATGCTTGTATTTTTAATAGTTTTATTTTTCCTGCTGTTGTAGGTTGTTTAGTCGCTCAGTCGTTTCCGACTCTTGTGGCCCCATGGACTGTAGCCTGCCAAACTCCTCTGTCCGTGGAACTCTCCAGGCCAGAATACTGGAGTTGGTTGCCATTTCCTTCTCCAGAGAATCTTCCCAACTCAGGAATCGAACCTGGGTCTCCTGCATTGCAGGCAGATTCTTTGCTGACTCAGCTACAACATCTAATCTTACTGCATTGTGATCAGAAATGATGCTTGAAATGATTTCATTTTTGTTTTCTTTTTCTAATTTACCAGAGCTAGATTTATGCAATCTATCCTGGAAATGTGCCATGTGCACTTGAGAAAAAGGTGAGATTCATTGTTTTGGGGTGAAGTGTCCTATAGATATCAATTAGGTATAACCGGTCCATTGTATCATTTGAAGTTTGTGTTTCCTTGCTGATTTTCTGCTCGGTTGATCTATACATACATGTAACTGGGATATGAAAGTCTCCGACTATTACTACATTACTTTTAATTTCCCCTTTCAAATTTGTTAGCATTTGCCTTACGTACTGCGGTACTCCTATGTTGTGTACATAGGTATTTATAGAAGAAAAGGAGAGAGATAAACATCTGAATGCAGAGTTCCAAAGAATAGCAAGAAGAGACAAGAAAGCCTTCTTCAGCGGTCAATGCAAAGAAATAGAGGAAAACAACAGAATAGGAAAGACTAGGGAATCTCTTCAAGAAAATCAGAGATACCAAAGGAACCTTTCATGCAAACCTTGGCTCGATAAAGGACAGAAATGGTATGGACCTAACAGAAGCAGAAGATATTAAGAAGAGATGGCAAGAATACACAGAAGAACTGTACAAAAAAGATATTCATGACCCAGTTAATCATTATGGTGTGTTCACTGACCTAGAGCCAGACATCCTGGAACGTGAAGTCAAGTGGGCCTTAGAAAGCAGCACTACGAACAAAAATAGTGGAGGTAATGGAATTCCAGTTGAGCTATTCCAAATCCTGAAAGACGATGCTGTGAAAGTGCTGCACTCAATATGCCAGCAAATTTGGAAAACTCAGCAGTGGCCACAGGACTGGAAAAGGTGAGTTTTCATTCCAATCCCAAAGAAAGGCAATGCCAAAGAATGCTCAAACTACCACACATTTGCACTCATCTCACACACTAGTAAAGTAATGCTCAAAATTCTCCAAGCCAGGCTTCAGTAATATGGGAACCATGAACTTCCTGCTGTTCAAGCTGGTTTTAGAAAAGGCAGAGGAACCAGAGATCAGATTGCCAACATCCGCTGGATCATGGAAAAAGCAAGAGTGTTCCAGAAAAGCATCTATTTCTGCTTCATTGACTATGCCAAAGCCTTTGCCTGTGTGGATCCCAATAAACTGTGGAAACTTCTGAAAGAGATGGGAATACCAGACCACCTGATCTGCCTCTTGAGAAATTTGTATGCAGGTCAGGAAGCAACAGTTAGAACTGGACATGGAACAACAGACTGGTTCCATATAGGAAAAGGAGTCCGTCAAGGCTGTATATTGTCAACCTGTTTATTTAACTTACATGCAGAGTACATCATGAGAAACGCTAGGCTGGAAGAAATACAAGCTGGAATCAAGATTGCCGGGAGAAATATCAATAACCTCAGATGTGCAGATGACACCACCCTTATCGCAGAAAGTGAAGAGGAGCTAAAAAGCCTCTTGATGAAGGTGAAAGTGGAGAGTGAAAAAGTTGGCTTAAAGCTCAACATTCAGAAATCGAAGATCATGGCATCTGGTCCCATCACTTCATGGGAAATAGATGGGGTGACAGTGGAAACAGTGTCAGACTTTGTTTTTCTGGGCTCCAAAATCACTGCAGATGGTGACTGCAGTCATGCAATTAAAAGACGCTTACTCCTTGGAAGGAAATTTATAACTAACCTAGATAGCATATTCAAAAACAGAGACATTCCTTTACCAACAAAGGTCCATCTAGTCAAGGCTATGGTTTTTCCTATGGTCATATATGGATGTGAGAGTTGGACTGTGAAGAATGCTGAGCGCCTAAGGATTGATGCTTTTGAACTGTGGTGTTGGAGAAGACTCTTGAGAGTCCCTTGGACTGCAAGGAGATCCAAGCTGTCCATTCTGAAGGAGATGAGCCCTGGGATTTCTTTGGAAGAATGATGTTAAAGCTGAAACTCCAGTACTTTGGCCACCTCTTGAGAAGGATTGACTCATTGAAAAAGTCTCTGATGCTGGAAGGGATTGGGCGCAAGAGGAGAAGGGGACGACACAGGATGAGATGGCTGGATGGCTTCACTGACTCGATGAACGTGAGTCTCAGTGACTTCCGGGAGTTGGTGATCTACAGGGAGGCCTGGCGTGCTGCGATTCCTGGGGTTGCGAAGAGTCAGAAACAACTGAGCGACTGATCTGATCTGATCTGATATCTTCTTCTTGTATTGATGCTTTGATCATTATGTAGTGGCCTTCACTTTCTCATTTCACAGGCTTTATTTCAGTCTATTTTATCTGATATGAATATAGCTACTCCTGCATTCTTTCGGTCTCCACTTGCATGAAATACCTTTTCCCAGCACTCCACATTCAAGCTATATGTGTACCTTGGCTTCAGGTGGTTCTCTTGTAGAGAGCATATAAAGGAGTCTGGTTTGGTAACCATTTTACAATACTTCCTTTGTCACCTACCTATCCATTTGTCCATCCCTCTTTCCAACGCACAGTCGATCTTTTTCCTTGTTGCTTTTGTTTTAAATTGCAGACATCAGTATGTGTCTCCTTAGATATTTCAGCAAGCCTGCCATTAAGTAGTGAGCCGAATTTGTTTACAGCAATTTTCTTTGGATACTAATTTTAGATACAATGATATATAGCAATATTTTCTTTTCACAGTCACGTTACTTTTTAACTGAAGTATAGTTGATTTACAACATTGTGTGAATGTCTGTTTTACAGAAAAGTGATTCAGTTATGCAAATATATACATGTAAATGCATTGTGTGTACACACACACACACACACATATACACATTCTTTTATTTAATCTTTATGTAGGTATGCATTTATTTATTTATTTAATTTTTTTTACTACACTGTAGTGTGTGTGATTAGTTCTATAACCAGGATTTGAACATGTATCCACTGCAGTGCAAGTGTGGAATCTTTACTGCTGGACTGCCAGGGTTCCCCCATATATATTTGTTTTCATTATAAGTTATCATGGGGTACTGAATATATTTCTCTGTGTTCTACAGTAGAAACTTGTCAATCCATTCCATGAACTCTAGTTTATATCTCCTCCCCCCAATCTCTTAGTCCATTGCTCCCCCAATTCTCTCTGCCTTGGAAGCCTCAAGTCTGTTATATATGTCCATGAGCTTGCATCTGTTGCATACACATGTTCATTTGTGTCATATCTTAGATTCTACATTTGAATGATATAATTTGGTATTTGTCTTTCTCTGTGTGCCTTATTTCATTTAGTATGATTATCTCTCGGGCCATGCATGTTGACTCAAATGGCCTTATTTTTGTAGCTGTACATTTTCTTGTATCCTTCTAACTATACATAGAATTATTCATCTGTGATTAATTTCCTGTATATATTTTTTAAATGAGTGTAGTACACCACTCTTGGTATAGTACATCCATTTTGAGTCTGTATTAGGATTTTATATGGATATGTCAGTCACTTCAATTCAATTGCTCAGTTGTGTCCGATGGTTTGGAACCCCATGGATTGTAGCATGCCCCGCTTTCCCTGTCAATCACTAACTCCGTGAGCTTGTGTCTCCTTCCTTCTCAGCTTTATTATAGTTCGTATTTCTTGTTTGACGAATCTGTACAGAGTTTCCTTTGTTGTGGCTGTACTGATTCTCGCTCCCTTACATCGATACACAGAGGCAGTCAGCAGTGTTTATTTTCTCTGACCTGCTCTCAGAAGTGTGTACGACATCACTCTTGCTAAGTCGGTCCCTGTAGATTATGTATGTGACAGGTATTTGTGGGAATCCATGAATTTCAGCCTACCAATATAAGCCTTCCAGGGAGTTCCATTTTACCTCGGTTGGGGTACTCACTACCAGCAATATTGTCTGTCCTATGTGAAACGTAAATTCTGTAACACAACTCTCATCTGCCCTTCTTCAGTGACTCTGATTATCACAATTGTCTGTACCTCTGACAAGGTCATTCTTTCCTTGTTTCAATGCTTGAGTCATATTCCGTCATGAACCCCTACCCCATTCCTTTATCTGTTCATCTCTCGTCCCTGTGTACTTCCTTTAATTTCATCTCTGGGCATTGGGAATCCTGCTGCAGTGCATCCTCTTGGGCATGTGGTTTTCAAAGTCTGTGTATTTCTGAAGTATCATAGGAGTGGAGAAGCCCTGTCATATTTTCTTTTTTTTTTTTTATAAAGCCACGTGGACAGTGATTCTTATACTGGCTCCTCCCGCTGATATACCCTCACTACTATAAAAGGATCCCGCTGACTAATGTTAATCTACCATTTCTGGCCTGGTCTGTTTTCCACAGTGGCCTTTTTCACTGGTCAGAGTTGATATCTTGTGGCAGTTTGTATCTCTGATAAGAAACCTTGTGGAGTACTATTCATGGGCTTTTTGCTTTTAGAAAGCACTTTGAGTTGTATTTTCCTGTTGATACTTTCTTCCTGAGAGTGTTCCAGTTGTGTGTGTGTGTGTGTTTATTTATTTAATTTTGGGTGTGTGACCTTGACATGTTCAAGGGTGGGTGTCCTGTCGAGTCCAGAGGCCTTGTGAATATCAGATGTCCATCAGCGATAGTTTTGATGCTGCAGTTGCAGAGAAAATCTTCCATGCTGAAGGGTTTCTTTATTCTGTCCTATTTTAGGATGGTCTGTGCCGCCTGAGAGTTTTACTCAGGCCTGGTTGTATATTAAAGTAGAAAGAGCCAGAGGATGCCGGCAAACCCGGTGACTGCTCACACTTGGTGACTGCTCACACTTGGATTTTATTTTAAGTAAAAGTCAATCCTTGATTGACAAGGACACGTTTGTTTTACTTGTACAGATTCTTGTTCCATGGGACTGAGAATACTAGATATTCAGCTGTGCTTGTTTTCACCTACATGTTATTAGAACGAGTCTCATCTACCACTCTTGCTGAACTAGGTTTGCATGGATTCTGTATGTTATATGTATCTCTGGGAAGAAATTAGTACCAATTTCCAGATGTATCCCTTCCATGCAACCAGGGTCCTCTGCTACCCATAAATTTCATGCCAGGTTGTATGCTCACATCACCTTTGTGCGGGTGCTAACTGCTCTGGATTTTTGTATAGCAATTGTCCGTTGCATCCCATAATGTTTCTTGAGTCGACTCTCCTTCACTCAGTGTGATGATCTCTGGGTTGATCTCTCTCTCTGAAGACGGCCTATGTTCATATTTCAATGCTTGATTCAAAAATCATTCTAGACCTGTATCATGTTTGTTTATCCATTGCTCTCTCCAGGTATGCTAACTTTGCTTTCATCTCTTCAATGTTCTGAATGGTGCCACAGGAGGTTTGGGGTGTGTTGTGTGCAAAATCTCTTCATTTCTGAAATATTCCAGGAGAGGATCTGATTAATCAAACTGTCTCTACCTCTTTTTTTATTTATTTATTTCTCTCTCATGGGAGTGCACTTTTCTAGTCATGCTCATATGACTCTTACCAAGTCTATCCCACCAGTACTCTAAACTGTCCACTGTAGTAATGTTACTCTACCATTGATACCATGTCCAGCTTTTGACACATGGTCTTGTTCCATGCTCATGCAGAGGTGATAATGTCCTCACAACTTCGATGTTTATGTCTCTTAGAATTCAACCCAATGTGCAAATTGCCATGTGCTTTCTTAGATAAACATGGAATTGTGTTTACCTGTTCACATGCTCTTCCTGTTAGCTTCTCCTGTGTTTACGTTATTTTTCCCCTTAGGTGAGCTCTGGTAATTTGTCATGGGTGGGTATCAGTTGGAGCTCAGCACCCTTGTGAATAGTGTGTCCATCAGCAAGCATTTTAAGGTTACTGTTAGAAAAAAATGTCCACAAGACGCCAGCATTTCTTCATGCCCTGCTCTTGTTGCTCTGGTAACAGAAGCCTCTGTGGTTATCCCAGACCTGCTTGTAAATGAGAGTAAAATAAGAAAGAGGAAGCCACCCAAAGCTTTTGTCTCTTGAGCCTTTAAGATTTTTTACTATAAGTAAAGTTTTATTTCTTACTTAAGACTATTTACTCCATTGTAATTATTGCAGGTACACAGTTTCTCCTTCCCTTCCACAGACAACTGGAGGTATTCTGCTGCAGTTATTGTCACCTATTTTTTTCAGAATCTGAAAAAGTCAACAGAATCTGTTGAGGACATGTCTCTTGATACAGGAGGTCTGTGTGGATTATGAATTGCATAGGTATTCAGGGGAATAAGTCTATTGCAGCCTTCACCTTTCAGCTTCTTACGCATTGACACCATTTGCTAACTGTAAGTTTCTTACCAGGAGTGTAAGTACATTTCACTTTTGTTTGGATACTAATGTTAACCTACATTTGTCAGGGGCTTGAACAAGAGAAGGACCCAGCCTGGTTCATGGCAGGGACAGAGATGCTGACTCAGGAGTATTTGTTGGGGGTTTGAACAAGGTCAGGACTCATCCTGGTTCAGTGCAGGGACCGAATTGCAGGATCAGGAGTGTTTCTCGGGGCTTAAACATTGGGAGCACCCAGCCTGCTTTTGTGCAGGGATCCTTATGTGCGTTCAGGATTATGTGTTGGGAGACTAACGAGGGCAGAACCTAGATTCGTTCAGTGCAGTGACAGAGAGGTGTGATCAGGAGTATTTTCAGCAGCCCTGCTAAAAGGCAGAAACCAGAGACTTTAATATCCCACTTACATGTATGTATAGATCAACCGAGCAGAATATCAGCAAGGAAACACAAACTTCAAGTGATACAATGGACCGGTTAGACCTAATGGATATCTATAGGACACTTCACCCCAAAACAATGAATCTCACCTTTTTCTCAAGTGCACATGGAACATTTCCAGGATAGATTGCATAAATCTAGCCTTGATAAATTAGAAAAAGAAAACAAAAATGAAATCATTTCAAGCATCGTTTCTGATCACAATGCAGTAAGATTAGATGTTGTAGCTCAGTCAGCAAAGAATCTGCCTGCAATGCAGGAGACCCAGGTTCGATTCCTGAGTTGGGAAGATTCTCTGGAGAAGGAAATGGCAACCAACTCCAGTATTCTGGCCTGGAGAGTTCCACGGACAGAGGAGTTTGGCAGGCTACAGTCCATGGGGCCACAAGAGTCGGAAACAACTGAGCGACTAAACAACCTACAACAGCAGGAAAAATAAAACTATTAAAAATACAAACATATGGAGGCTGAACAACACACTTCTGAATAACCAACATATAACAGAAGAAATCAGAAAAGAAATGAAAATATGCATAGATACAAACAAAAATGAAAACACGATATGAATGAAAATGAAATGAAGACCAATGGGATTCAGAAAGCAGTGCTAAGGGGAAGATTCATAAAAATACAAGCTTATCTGAAGAAACAAGAGAAACCTCAAATAAATGACCTAACGTCCCAGCTAAAGCAATGAGAAAAAGAAGAAATGAAGAACCCCGGGGTTAGCAGAAGGAAAGAAATCATAAAAATTAGGGAAGAAATAAGTGAAAAAGAAAGGAAACTGTTACAAAAATCAGTGAAAGGAAAAGACAGTTCTTTAAGAAGAATAAAAAAAAAAAAAAAAAAAGACAAGCCATTAGCCAGATTCATCAAGAAAGAAAGGGAGAAGAATCAATTCAACAAGTTAGAAATGAAAATGGAAAAATCACAACAGACGACACAGAAATAGAAAGGATCCTGAGACTACTATCAGCAGCTATATGACAATAAAATGGACAACTTAGAAGAAATGGACAAATACTCAGAAAAGTATAACCTTCCAAAACTGAACCAGGAAGAAATAGATAATCTCAACAGACCCATCACGAAAACAGAAGGCAAAACTGCAATCAAAAAGCTTGCAACCACAAGAAAAACTAAGCTCAGGACCAGATGGCTTATTCACCCTCATGGTTACCCTGGCCACCTGGAGAAAACAAAAAAAGGGAGTACAGAGTGGCGGTTTGTTTGGGGAAGAGGGCGAAGATGGATGGGAACAATGGCTTCAGGAGAAGGGGTGTGGGAGGAGAAGGGGTAAGGGCCTGGCAAGGACAAGGGGAGGTGTCTTATGGGGCGGTCTCAATGGACAAGAGGACCTTGCATGGGTTCAGCTCACCTTGACACTTCTTTGGACATCTGTTGACAGGAGCTTTTCATCTTTTCCTCCTGGGTATCTAGAGTCTGCTGTTCCACAACTTCTCTAGAGCCTTGTGGCTTCCCAGTCACCTTAGTCATTTTGAAGACTCGCAGTGGTCTGCTCCAGAGCCCCTGAGCAGCCCTATGTATACCCCTCCCAGGGGGCCACAGCCTTATGCTTTCTGAGGTCAGCAACTCATAAAGTTGCTGCCACCAGCCAATGGTGGCCCTGAGTGGGCCTTCACATCACAAAGCCCGATCCTGTCAATTCTAGGGGAGGATGGAGAGCAACTCAGATGATTTGGTGGGGGAAAGGTAGCATTTTTAATGGCCTTAGGAACCCTCCAAACTCACCTGCCATCCTCATCTCTCTAAGTCTACATGAAGGGCCACATGGCAGGGAGACTGGGTCTCCTCCAAACCTTGGCCCACAGCCACAGTATTCAGGCTTTCATTCTTTTCTCTCTCACATTTCACCATTATCTAGTTTTTCATATCCTGCCTAAAATTCCTCCATGATAATTAGGTTCTATCGAAGTATCTGTGGAAAAGAGAATCATTCTACTTTCCTCCTATAAGGTGTTCTTAAAGCACTTTGAGCACCATTTAATTCTGGACCACCTACCAGGAATCTTTTCCATCCCACTTCCTTTGCTCAGTTTGCACATAGCTGTCCTCACTTTTCTAGTTTCCAGTCTGAAACCCCTGTCTTCAGGCTGTGAGAATGCACTGAATATTTTTGCTATTGGTCCACTTGGAGCTGTCTAGTTTCAAATCTAGGACTCATGCTCACCACATTAGGTGTAATACCCAAGTTTGGGTTTCTACAGGGTGATGGGGATGAGGCATCCCAAGAAAGAAATGACGACCTTTGAGTGATTAGTATTCCCCCGAAGGGGCGGTGCTTGCTCAGAGTTGTGTGAGCCTCGTCTGGAAAGGGCTTTCTCAACATGTGCCCTTACAAATCTCTTTTCTCATCTTGTTTGCCAGCTGGTACCTCCATTGCTGCTTACGTCACCATTGAGACCATGCTGGAATTCATTTCCATGAAGAGCTACGACAAGATTCCAGCTTCCTGAAAGAAACACTGTGTAATCATGTATCCCCACCTAGTTCCCAAGGTCTCTCATTGAGGTGGTTGCCTCTGGAGGAAAGGGGAATGAGGTGTCGGCTTCATCTCAGTCCTTGTGTTCCTAATTGACAAGCAGGGTCAGCCAGCGTGAGGTGTGCCCTGGGGTACACAGTTTTTTGTCTTAGTGGGACTTCCTGGATTTCCTGTGAAGCGCTCACTTCCTGGTGTTCACTGGTTCCTTATTCACCCTGGATGCATGACACTGCTTAAAATTTTAAGAGGTAGAAAAAAAAAAAAGCACCATAAACAAACCCAAAAAATGACTGTTAAAATTTTATAACAAAGAACCTAAAGAATGATAGAAAAATGTGAAAAACACACGAGCCCACAGTTTCTAAGAAAGATGTACTACTGGACATTCACTTTATTAAGAGATGTTTAAAAGACATGAGCAGACATTTGACAAGAAAGATATGGGACTATACACTAACCACATTTAAAAGATATTTAATCTCACTAAGGTAAGGAAAAATCATATTAAATTTCCCTTGAGAAATCAAACTGACCCAGAAGCGGCATAGATTTAAGACATTGCAGACAGAGACATTAAAATATTGGAATGACTGTGTTTTGCATTTTGTAAAATTAAGTAGAGACATGCAAATAATAAAGTAGACCAATTCCATCTTGTAGATAGGAAAACTGTAGCGTCAGATGGCAAACACAGTCGATGGAATAAATGACAGATTAGACAGGACAGCAGGAGAAAATTGTGCACTTGAAGACGTAGCAACAGAAAGTGTTCAGAGTGAAGCTCAGACTATGCCAATATATACAAAGACAACGCAGCATAATCTATTAATTTTTGTCCCCTAAGAATGCAGGATTGGTTAAACATTTGAAAATCAATCAGTGTAATTTAAAGTACTAAAGGACAAAAAATAAAACACAGTAGGGTCATCTCAAAAAACGCTGAAAAATAATTTGATAAAGTCTAATATCTATTCCAGGGTTGGGAAGATGCCCTGGCGGAGGGCATGGCAACCATCTCCAGTATTCTTGCCTGGAGAATCCTCAACCAGAGGAACCATTTGGGTTTAAACTCCATGGGGTCTCAAAGAGCTGGACAGATCTGAGTGACTGAACACATTCTGTATAAAAACTCTTAGCAAACTAGAAATAGAAAACTTCCTCAACCTGATGATGGTAATAAACTGTGTAACTAACATCATACTTTATGGTAAAACATCGCACCAGGCTTCCTTGTCCCTGTCCATCACCAACTTCCCGAGCTTGGTAAAACTCATGTGCATTGAGGATGCCATCCAACTATCTCGTCTTCTATCGTCCCCTTCTCTTCTGGCCTTCGATCTTTTCCAGCATCAGGGTCTTTTCAAATGAGTTACTTCTTTGCATCATGTTGCCAAAGTATTGGAGCTTCAGTCATCTCAATGTATGTTCAGGACTGATTTTCTTGGGATTGACTGCTTTGATATCCTCAAGAGTTTTCTCCAACACCACAGTTCCAAAGGATCAATTCTTAGGCACTCAGCTTTCCTTCTCCTCCAACTCTCACATCAGTACATGACTATTGCAAAAAGGATTGCTTTGACACATTGGTTGATTGTTGGTAAAATAATGTCTCTGCTTTTTAATGCTTTCTAAGTAAGTCATAGCGTGACTTCCAAGGAGCAAGCACCTTTGAATTTCATGGCTGCAATCAACATCTGTAGTGATTTGCCTCCCCAACTGCGAAAAACAGTCTGGCACTGTTTCCTGATCTATTTGCCATGAAGGGATGTGCCTGGATGCCATGATATTAGTTTTCTGAATGTTGAGTTTTAAGCCAACTTTTTCACTCTCCTCTTTCACTTTCATCAAGAGGCTCTTTAGTTCCTCACTTTCTGCCATAAGGGTGGTGTTATCTGCATATATGAGATTACTGATAGTTCTCTTGACAATCTTGATTCCAGCTTGTGCTTCATCCAGCCTGGCATTTAGCATGATGTCCTTTGCTTATAAGTTAAATAGCAGGGTGATGAAATACAGCCTTGATATACTCCTTTCCCGACTTGCAACCAGTCTGCTGTTTCATGTCCAGTTCTAACTGATGCTTCTTGACCTGCACACAGATTTCTCAGGAGGCAAGTCAGGTGGCCTGGTACTCCCATCTCTTTTAGAATTTTCCACAGTTTATTTTGACCCACACACTCAGAGGTTTTGGCATATTGAATAAAGCAGAAATATATGTTTTTCCTGGAACTCTTGCTTTTTCCATGATCCAGTGGATGTTGGCAATTTGATCTCTGGTTCCTCTGACTATTCTAAGTCCACTTTTAACATCTGGAAGTTCACAGTTCACATACTGTTGAAGCCTGGTTTGGAGAATTTTGAGCATTACTCTACTAGCACGTGAGATGAGTGCAACTGTGTGGTTGTTTGAGCATTCTTTGGCATTACCTTCCTTTGAGACTGGGATGAAAACTGACGTTTTCCAGTCCGGTGGCCACTGCCAAGCTTTGAAACTTTGCCGGCGTATTGCGTGGTACTTTCACAACATCGTCTTTTAGGATTTCAAATAGCTCAACTGGAATTCCATAACTTCCACTAGCTTTGCTTCCTAAGATCCACTTGGCTTCACATTCCAGGATGTCTGGCTCTAGGTGAGTGATCACACTATCCTGGTTATCTGCATCATGAAGATCTTTTTTGTATAATTCTTCTGTGCATTGTTGCCATCAATTCTTAATATCTTTTGCTTCTCTTATGTCCATACCATTTCTGTCCATTATTGTGCCCATCTTTCCATGAAATGCTCCCTTAGTATCTCTAATTTCCTTGACGTGATCTCTAGTCTTTCCCATTCTATTGTTTCCCTCTGTTCTTTTTGTTGATTGCTGAGGAAGGCTTTCTTATCTCTACTTGCAATTCTTTGGAACTCTTCATTCAAATGGGTATATATTTCCCTATCTCCTTTGTCTTTTGCTTCCTTTCGTTTCTCAGCTATTTGGAAGGCCTCCTCAGAGAACCATTTTGACTTTTGGCATTTGTGTTTCTTGGGTATGGTCTTGATCACTGCCTCCTGTACACTGTCACAAAACTCCATCGATAGTTCTTCAGGCATTCTGTCTATCTTGATTCTGTCTTGAATCTTCAATATTCTGTCTTGAATCTATTTGTCACTTCCACTGTATAAACATAAGGGATTTGATTTAGTTCATACCTGAATCATCTAGTCATTTTCTCTAGTTTCTTCAATTTAAGGTAAAATTCGGCAATAAAGTGTTCAGTGCATAGATGTTTACAACTGTTATGTCTCCCTCTTGGATTGATCCTTTTATCATAGTGTAGTGTCTTTCCTTATTTTTTATAGTATTCTTATTTTAAGGCCTGTCTGATATCAGGATTAATATTCCAGCTTTCTTTTGCTTTCCATTTGCATAGAATGTATTTTTCCATCCTCTCAATTTCAGTCTTTATGTGTCCTTGCATCTGAAGGTGGTTTCTGGTTGACAGCATATATATATATATGGGTCATGTTTTTGTATCCATTCAATCAGTCTGTGTCTTTTGGTTGGAACATTTAATCTGTTTACATTTAAAGTAATTATCAACCTACCAAAAGTGTTTTTCAGAGAACTAGAACAAGTCATTGCACAGTTTGTATGAAGGGGGGGAAAAAAAAAACAAACAAACCTCGAATAGCCAAAGCAATCTTGAGAAAGAAGAATGGAACTGAAGGAATCAACCTGCATGACTTCAGGCTATAGTACAAAGCTACAGTTATCAAGACAGTATGTTACTGACACCAAGACAGAAATATAGATCAATGGAACAAAATAGAAAGCCCAGAGATAAATCCACGCACCTATGGTCACTTTATCTTCGACAAAGGACTCAGGAATATACAATGGAGAAAAGACCGATATCTTTAACAAGTGGCACTGGAAAAACTGGCCAACCACCTGTAAAATAATGATTCTAGAATACTTTCTAATGATACACAAAAATAAACTAATTATGGATTAAAGATCTAAATGAAAGACCAGAAACTGTAAAACTTCTGGAGGAAAATATAGACAGAACAGTCTCTGACATAAATCACAGCAGGACCTTCTATGACTCACCTCCCAGAGTAATGTAAATAAAAGCAAAAATAAACCAACGGAACGAATCAAATTTAAAAGCTCCTGAACAATGAAGGAAACAAGGAAGGTGAAAAGACAGTCATCAGAACGGGAGAAAATGATAGTAAATGAAGCAATTGACTAAGTGAAACTCAAAAATATACAAGAAGCTCATGCAACTCAATACCAGAAAAAATTAATGGCCCAATCAAAAATTAGGCTGAAGAACTCAACAGACAGTTCTCCAAAGAAGACATACAGATGGTTAAGAAACACATGAAAAGATGCTCAACATCACTCATTATCACAGAAATGGACATCAAGCCACAATGTTATACCATCTCACACCTGTCAGAATGGCTGTTATCAAAACGTCGACAAAAAATACATGCTGTACAGACTGCAGAAGAAAGGGAATCCTCTTACAGTGTTGGAGGCAATGCAAACTAATACAGCCAGTATGGGGGACGCTGTGTAGATTCCTTAAAAAGCTGGAACTAGTACTGTCATGTGACCCAGGAAACCCACTGCTGGGCATACACACTGAGGAAACCAGAATTGAAAGAGACATGTCTACCCCAATGTTCATCATCACAGCAGTGTTTTCATGTTTAGGACATGGAAGCTACCTAGATATCCATGAGCAGATGAGTGGATAGTAAAGCTTTGGTACATATACAGAATGGAATATTACTCAGCTACTTAAAAGAGTGCATTTGAATCAGTTCTAATGAGGTGAATGAAACTGGATCCTATGATACAGAGTGATGCAAGGCAGAAAGGAAAACATCCATACACTATATTAACATATATATATATATATATATATATATATATATATATATATATATAATTTAGAAAGATAGTAATGAGGACCCTACATGTGAGAGAGCAAAAGAGTCACAGATATAAATAGCAGACTTTTGGATTCTATGGAAGAAGCTAGGGGTGGGATGATTTGGGAGAATAGAAGTGGAACATGCATATTACCATATGTGAAATAGAAGACCAGTCCAGGTTTGGTACATGAGACAGGGTGCCAAGGGCCAGTGCACTGGGACAATCCTGAGGAATGAGATGGGGAGGGAGATGGGAGGGGGTTCAGGATTAGGCACCCATATACATCCATGGGTATACACCCATGGTACATATTAGCAGACCACGTAACCTGCCGCTTGAGAAACCTGTATGCAGGTCAGGAAGGAACAGTTACAATGGAACATGGAATAACAGACTGGTTCCAAATAGGAAAAGGAGTGGGTCAAGGCTGTATATTGTCACCCTGCTTACTTAACTTATATGCAGAGTACATCATGAGAAACGCTGGGCTGGAGGAAGTACAATCTGGAATCAAGTTTGCTGGAAGAAATATCAATAACTCAGATATGCAGATGACACCACTTTTTGACAGAAAGTGAAGAAGAACTAAAGAGCCTCTTTTGTTATTATTTTCTCCCATTCTGAAGGCTGTCTTTTCAGCTTGCTTATAGTTTCCTTCGTTGTGCAAAAGATTTTAAGTTTAATTAGGTTACATTTGTTAATTTTTGCTTTTATGTCCATTACTCTGGGAGGTGGGTCATAGAGGGTCCTGCTTTGATTTATATCAGAGTGTGTTTTGCCTATGTTTTCCTCTAGGAGTTTTATAGTTTCTGGTCTTACATTTAGATCTGTAAGCCATTTTGAGTTTATTTTTGTGTATGGTATTAGAAAGTGTTCTAGTTTCATTCTTTTGCAAGTGGTTGACCAGTTTTCCAAGCACCAATTGTTAAAGAGATGGTCTTTTCTCCATTGTATATTCTTGCATCTTTTGTCAAAGATAAGGTGTCCATAGGTGCATGGATTCATCTCTGGCTTTCTATTTTGTTCCATTGATCTATGTTTCTGTCTTTGAGCCAGAACCACACTGTCTTGATGACTGTAGCTTTGTAGTATAGTCTGAAATCAGGCAGGTTGATTCCTCCAGTTCCATTCTTCTTTCTCAAGATTGCTTTGGCTATTCAAGGTTTTTTTGTATTTCCATACAAATTGTGAAATTATTTGTTCTAGTTCTCTGAAAAATACCATTGATAGCTTGATAGGGATTGCATTGAATTTACAGATTGCTTTGGGTAGAATACTCATTTTCACTATATTGAGTCTTCTGATTCATGAACATGGTATATTTCTCCATCTAATAGTGTCCTCTTTGATTTCTTTCATCAGTGTTTTATAGTTTTCTGTACAGAGGTGTTAATCTCAAAAATATACAAGCAGCTCATGCAGCTCAATACCAGAAAAATAAACGACCCAATCAAAAAAATGGGCCAAAGAACTAAATAGGCGTGTCTCCAAAGAAGACATACAGATGGCTAACAAACACATGAAAAGATGCTCAACAACACTCGGTATCAGAGAAATTAAAATCAAAACCACAATGAGGTACCATATTACACCGGTCAGAATGGCTGCTATCAAAAAGTCTGCAAACAGTAAATGCTGGAGAGGGTGTGGAGTACAAGGAACTATATTACACTATTGGTGGGAATGCATACTAGTACAGCCACTGTGGAGAAGAGTGTGGAAATTTCTTAAAAAACTGGAAATATGACCCAGCAATCCCACCGCTGGACATACACACAAAGTAAACCAGAATTGAAAGAGACACATGTACCCCAATGTTCATCGCACCACTGTTTATAATAGCCAGGACATGGAAGCAACCTAGATGTCCCTCAGCAGATGAATGGATAAGAAAGCTGTGGTACATACACACAATGGAATATTACTCAGCCATTAAACAGAATGCATTTGAATCAGTTCTGATGAGGTGGGTGAAACTAGAGCTTATTATACAGAGTGAAGTAAGTCAGAGAGAAAAATACCAATACAGTATATTAATGCATATATATGGAATTTAGAAAGATGGTAACAATGACCCTATATATGAGACAGCTAAAGAGACGCAGAGAAAAAGAACAGACTTTGGACTCTGTGGGAGAAGGCAAGAGTGGGATGATTTGAGAGAATACCATTGAAACATGTATATTACCATATGTGAAATAGATCTTCAGTCCAGGTTTGATGCATGAGATAGGGCGCTCAGGGCCAGTGCATTGGGATGACCCTGAGGGATGGGACGGGGAAGGAGGTGGGAGGGGGATTCAGGATGGGGGACACATGTACACCCATGGTTGATTCATGTCAATGTATGGCAAAAACCACTACAGTATTGTAAAGTAATGAGCCTCCAATTAAAATAAATAAATTAATTTTTTTTAATTCAAAAAAAAAAAAAAAAGAGCCTCTTGATGAAAGAGAAAGAGCAGATTGAAAAGATTGGCTTAAAGCTCAACATTCACAAAGCTAAGATAATGGCATTCAGTCCCATCACTTCATGGCAAATAGATGGGGAAACAGTGGCTGACGTCATACTTTGAGAGGAGGAAGGGGGTCCAAAATCATTGCAGATGGTGATTGCAGCCATGAAATTATAAGACACTTACACCTTGGAAGGAAAGTTATGACCAACCTAGACAGTAAATTGAAATGCAGAGACATTACTTCGTCAACAAAGGTCCATCTAGTCAAGGTTATGGTTTTTCCCATGGTCATGTATGGATATGAGAGTTCAACTATAAAGAAAGCAGAGCACCTGAGAATAAATGATTTTAAACTGTGGCGTTGGAGAAGACTCTTGAGAGTCCCTTGGACTGCAAGGAGACCCAACCAGTCCATCCCAAAGGAGATCAGTCCTGGGTGTTCATTTGAAGGACTGATTTTGAAGCTGAATCTTCAATATTTTGGCCACCTGATGTGAAGAGCTGATTCATTTGAAAAGACCCTGATTCAGGGAAAGACTGAGGGCAGAAGAGGACAGCAGAGGAGGAGATGTTTGGATGTCCGACTCAATGGACATGGGTTTGGGTAGACTCCAGCCGTTGTTGATGGACACGGAGGCCTGGCATGCTGCAGCGTGTGGGGTCGCAAATAGTCGGGCACAACTGAGCAACTGAACTGAACTGAACTGATACATCCATGGTTGATTCATGTCAATGTATGGCAACAACCACTACAATTTTGTAAAGTAATTAGCCTCTAATTAAAACAAGTAAATAAATTTAAGTAAAAAAAAAAAAAATCTTGAGTAGAGGGTAGACTCTCTGAAATACAATATTAAAAATACAAAACACAATCAGTCACAAAATATATTTAACAAATATGAAATATGCTTTAAAAATAGGGTCATATTTTGCAAGGTAATAGGTTGTAAAATTGAAAATTAAAGGATTAATTATGACCCAGCAATCCCACTGCTGGGCATACACACCAAGGAAACCAGAATTGAAAGAGAAACATGTACCACAATGTTCATCACAGCACTGATTCTAATAGCCAGGACATGGAAGCAACCTAGATGTCCATCAGCAGACAAATGGATAAGAAAGCTGTGGTACATATACACAGTGGAGTATTACTCAGCCATTAAAAAGAATACATTTGAATCAGTTCTAATGAGGTGGATGAAACTGGAGCCTATTATATCGAGTGAAGTAAGCCAGAAAGAAAGAAAGAAAAAAAAAAAAAAAAAACCCACACCAATACAGTATACTAACACATGTCTATGGAATTTAGAAAGATGGTAACGATAACCCTGGATGTGAGACAGCAAAAGAGACACAGATGTATAGAACAGTCTTTTGGACTCTGTGGGAGAGGAAGAGGGTTGGATGATTTGGGAGAATGGCATTGAAACATGTATAATATCATATAAGAAACGAATCGTCAGTCCAGGTTTGATGCAGGTTACAGGATGCTTGGGGTTGGTGTACTGGGATGACCCAGATGGATGGTACAGGGAGGGAGTGGGAGGGGGGTTCAGGATGGGGAACACGTGTACACCCATGACAGATTCATGTGGATGTATGGCAAAACCAATACAATATTGTAAAATTAAAAAAAAAAAGTAAGAAGGAAAAAATAATAAATAATTTTAATCAATTAGAAGGTTGATAATAGAAAAACTATATCTAGGAATTTCTCTGGAGCCGTTGTGGGCAGTGTGGGTTCAGTTGAGTTTCAGATAATTCCTTGTTCCAGCTTGCATTTCTTTACAAGATCTATAAGCCCCTTCCTATGCTTAGTCAATATTAACTACAGGGTTTTAATCCGTTGCACCTCTCACTCCCAGAGGGGTTCCCTTTTCTTTATTTATTTTGGCTTTCTCTCTTTGCAAGTCTCTTTAGTGTCTAATTTCTGCCCTGGCACAAGGGGGCAAAGGTGGTCACTTATTTCGGCTCACTTGTTCAGTTGAGTTGTGGGGAGGGAGGAACACTGCAAACAAATAATGTTGATGTGTATTTTGGGAAAGTGCTTGCAGTGTATGGAACACACTGGGCTTTCCCAAGATCATGGTGGTGTGTGCTTTCCACGTGTACACTGCTCAGCTTCCAGATTGCTCTTCAGGGGTACTGCCCAATGTGAGCCCTGCATTTCCTGCAATTCCCAGGTCTAAGCTGCTAAGGTTCAGGTTTTCAGGTACACCGCAAAGTCACAGACTCAGATGCACGTGCGTTTTGTGCCCTTCCCAGGTCCCAGCAGCTCAGGCGACCAGGTGCTTGGCCAACGCACTGTCCCAAGTGGGCCATGCATCTTAATTACCTACTGGGTCCAGGCCGCTCAGTTTCCTGGGTGTGCCATGAGAACACTGCCTCAGGTGTATCATGTATCTCCTCTGGGGTGCTGATCTCAAGCTGCAACTTTCCTGGCAGATGTCAACCGTCCAGGACTCCAGGAAGACATGGTTAGAAACTGGCAGCCTGCTCACAGTTTGGTGGAGAATGCCGGTCTCTGAGGCTGAGGCCGCCCCTTGCCTTCTGATTCTGGCTGCCACACACATGGCTGTCTGCCTCTTGTTGGGGGAGGGGCCTGGAGACAGCCGGCTAGTTCTGCTTTGGTATTTGCTCAATCCTTTGTTCTCCTTTCAAAGACAATGAGCAGCCTATCTGGGTACCTGGTGTCCTCTGCCAGCATTCAGAAATTGTTTTGTGGAAGTTGCTCAGCGTTCAAATGATCATTTGATGAATGTGTTGGGGAGAATGGGGTCTCCCCATCTTATTCCTCTGCCATCTTAGGACCACGCCCCCACCCCGAGGTCTTGTTTATGTATCCATTTAGCCAGTCTGGGATTTTTGGTTGGAACATTTAATCCATTTATATTTAGAATAATTATTGACATATGTGCTCCTATTCGGAGAAGGCAATGGCACCCCACTCCAGTACTCTTGCCTGGAAAATCCCATGGACGGAGGAGCCTGGTAGGCTGCAGTCCATGGGGTCACACAGAGTTCGACAGGACAGAGCGACTTCCCTTTCACTTTTCACTTGCATGCATTGAGGAAGGAAATGGCAACCCCCTCCAGTGTTCTTGCCTGGAGAATCCCAGGGACCGGGGAGCCTGGTGGGCTGCCGTCTATGGGGTCGCACAGAGTCAGACAGGACTGAAGCGACTTAGCAGCAGCAGCAGCAGTGCTCCTATTGCCATTTTCTTAATTTTTGGGGGTCGATTTTGTCGATCTTTTTTCTTCTCTTATATTTCTTGACTATATAAGTCCCTTTACCATTTGTTGTAAAGCTGGTTTTGTGGTAAAGAATTCTCTTACCTTTGGCTCATCTAAAAATCTTTGATTTCTCCATCAATTTTGAAGGAGATCCTTGCCAAGTACAGTAATCTTGGCTGTAGATTTTTCTCTTTCAGTGCTTTAAATATGCCATGCCATTCTCTTCTGGCCTGCAGAGTTTCTGTTGAAAGATCAGCTGTGAAACATATGGGGTTTCCATTGGATGTTACTTCTTACTTTTAACTTGCTACTTTTAATATTCTTTCTTTGTGTTTCATCTTCCTTAGTTTGCTTAGTATATGTCTAGGGCTGTTTCTCCTTGGGTTTATCACAAATGGGACTCTTGGCACCTCTTGGACTTGATTGACTATTTCCTTTTCCATGTTGGGGGTTTTTCAAGTATAATCTCCTCTAAACTTTTCTCATACCCTTTATTTTTCTCTCTTCTTCTGGGACCCCTATAATTTGAATCTTGGTGCATTTAATATTGTCCAAGAGGTCTCTGAGACTATCCTCAGTTCTTTCCATTCTTTTGACTTTATTCTGCCCTTCCGCAGTTGTTTCCACCATTTTGTCTTTCAACACACTGATCCATTTTCTGGTTCAGATACCCTGCTCTTGATTCTTTCTAGAGTATTTTTAATTTCAGTAATTGTTGTTTGTCTCTCTATTTATTTTTCAATTTATTTTTTGCTTATTCTTCAATTCAACTACGGGTTTGCTCATTGATTCTTGCATTGTCTCCATGTCATTTTCAAAGTTTTTGATCATCTTTACTATCATTATTCTGAATAGTTTTTCATGCAGCTTGCCTATTTCCTCTTCATTTGTTTAAATTTCTGTGTGTCTAGTTTGTTCCTTTATTTGTGCAGCATTTCTTTGTCATTTCTTCCTTTTTAAAAAGATCTTATTGTGTTTGAGGTCTCCTTTTGCCAGCCTTCAAATTTGCATTCTTTCTTCCTTTTAGTTTCTGCACTCCTAAATTTGGTCCAATGGTTTGTGTAAGCTTTGCATTGGGTGAGATTGGTGCTGAGTTTTTTTTTTTTTTTTTTTTTTTCTTTTCCTTCTGATGCACAGGGTTGATTGAGAAGGATAATCCTGTCTGCTGATGACTGGGTTTCTATTTTTGTCCTATTTGCTGTTTGGATGAGGTGTCCTACACTGGGTTGGGTTGTCCTGATTGGTGGTTGGGTGATTCTAAGTCTTGTATTCAAGTGGTTTAGTTTGCATGAGTGAGTTCTCAGTAATTGATACTCCCTAAGGTTAGGAGTTCTCCGGTTGTATAGGGTCTTGGAGTCAGTGCTCCCACTCCAAATGCTCAGGGCTGGATCATTGGCCAGGAACACCGTTACAACAGGTGGTTTGTTATGGTATTAAGTTAGATTAAAATAAATATCCAAAAAAAAAAAAAAAAAAAGAGAGAGAAACCAAAGGTGAACCCCTGACAAATGGCAGCTACACTGTCACACAAATAACAATTAAAATAAAGGAATATACACATATATTCCAATATATGGAAATATACACATATACAACCATCAGCAAAATCCAAACAGTTCAACAAAAATAAACTACAATAGACTGACCTAGCAAACAACGGAAACCAAAAATGATATCTACCAGTTAAGCACAAAACTAACGAGTGCGAGTGCACAAGCTGGAAAAGAAATCTAAAGCAAAGTCCCAAGTGGGGATGAAAGCACTGAAAATAAAACTAACAAAATGTTGAGAGGAAAGGAAGGAAAGAAAAGAAAGAAAGAATAGACATGCGAGGTTCAACAGAGGTAGGTGAACAAGGTTTGTTTAAAGTTTAACTGCAAGGGGACAAGAACAGAGGAAAGGCAAACAATGGAATAAATATAATAGGTTTAAAAAATTAAAATTTAAAACAATTAAAATAGAAAATAATAAAAAAATCAAAAATAACTGGGAAAGCCAGGAATCCTCCAAAGAACTGTAAAAATCCAATGTAGAAGCAGAGGTTTATCACAAGAGTAAAAAGTATGACTGAATATACACATGTA
This sequence comes from Bos taurus, assembly GCF_002263795.3. NCBI lineage: Eukaryota > Metazoa > Chordata > Mammalia > Artiodactyla > Bovidae > Bos > Bos taurus. The sequence goes on from NC_082638.1 coordinate 30,664,429, forward strand.
CATATACACCCACAAGCAAAATCAAAACATTCCAGCAAAATAAAGTACAATAGATTGATTGACCTGGTGAACAAAGGAAAAAAATATATATATATCTATATATATATCTATATCTATATATATCTATATCTATATATCTATATATATCTATATATATATCTATATCTATCTATCTATCTATCTATCTATCTATATATATATATACACATATATATATATACATATATATACCAGAATAGAACCACCTGAAGCACAAACTGGGAAACAAAACTAGAGCAAGGTGCCAATTGGAGAATAAAAGAATGAAAATAAAACTAACAAATATATTGAGAGAAAAGGAAAGAAAGGAAAAAATACGTATGCAGAGTTAAATAGAGGTACAGATGACTGTTGAGAGTCCCTTGGACTGCAAGTAAATCCAACCAGTCCATTCTAAGGGAGATCAGTCCTGGGTGTTCATTGGAAGGACTGATGTTGAAGCTGAAATTCCTATACTTTGGCCACCTGATGTGAAGAGCTGACTCATTGGAAAAGGCCCTGATGCTGGGAAAGATTGAGAGCAGGAGGAGAAGCGAACAACAGAGGATGAGATGGTTGGATGGCATCATCAGCTCGATGGACATGGGTTTGGTTGGACTCCAGGGGTTGGTGATGGACAGGGAGGCCTGGCGTGCTGTGGTTCATGGGGTCACAAGGAGTCAGGCACAACTGAGTCACTGAACTGAATTGAACTGAACTGAAAAGATTTATATACATTAAAGATTAACTGCAAGTGGAAAAGAACAGTAGGGAAAGTAAACAAATAATAAATGTAGAGAAAATAATAATAGGTTTAAAAAATGAAAAAGAGAGAGAGAGAGAGAAAAGGAAACGCCACAGAATTTCAAAAGCTGTATATAGAGACAGAGATTTATAACAGCAATACAAATGTGACCGAAGAATAATAAGGCTCAAAAGCTTCATTAGATTTCATAGTGCCAATGAAATTGGCAACTACAACGTGGGAGAGGGGAAGGAATCGAAACCAACCACACAAACAAAAATCCTAGAGAATCTACAGAGCAAGTCAAAACATGAGAATAATACAGGTTTTTCTTTAGTCATTGCTCTCAGAGTCCTTTCGCCCGCTAAAATTGCAGTCCACCTCACCTCCCTAGGATGCCCTCCAAAACTGTGCTGAACTCTGAACCTGATTTGGGGGGAGCTCATTCTAATCCGGTCCTACTCCTATATGTTTTTTGTCTCCAATGTTCACAACTATCAGAACCAGGACGTTTCCTTTTGTGGCAGTTATCAGTGTCTTTTTATATATTATTCAGTTCAGTTCAGTCGCTCAGTCGTGTCCGACTCTTCGCGACCCCATGAATCGCAGCACGCCAGGCCTCCAGTCCATCACCAACTCCCGGAGTTCACTCAGACTCACGTCCATCGAGTCAGTGATGCCATCCAGCCATCTCATCCTCTGTCGTCCCCTTCTCCTGCCCCGAATCCCTCCCAGCATCAGGGTCTTTTCCAATGAGTCAACTCTTTGCATGAGGGGGCCAAAGTACTGGAGTTTCAGCTTTAGCATCATTCCTTCCAAAGAAATCTCAGGGCTGGTCTCCTTCAGAATGGACTGGTTGGATCTCCCTGGAGTCCATGGGACTCTCAAGAGTCTCCTCCAACACCACAGTTCAAAAGCATGAATTCTTCAGTGCTCAGCCTTCCTCACAGTCCAACTCTCACATCTATACATGACCACAGGAAAAACCATAGCTTTGACTAGATGGTACTTTGTTGGCAAAGTAATGTCTCTGCTTTTGAATATGCTATCTAGGTTGGTCATAATTTTCCTTCCAAGAAGTAAGTGTCTTTTAATTTCATACCTGCAGTCATCATCTGCAGTGATTTTGGAGCCCTGCCCCACCAACACCGCCCCCCCCAAAACAAAACAAAACAAAAGAAAACAAAACAAAACTGACACTCTTTCCACTGTTTCCCCATCTATTTCCCATGAAGTATATGGGACCAGATGCCATGATCTTCATTTTCACTCTCCACTTTCATTTCATCAAGAGACTTTTCAGTTCCTCTTCACTTTCTGCCATAAGGGTGGTGTCATCTGCATATATGAGGTTATTCACATTTCTCCCGGCAATCTTCTTTCCAACTTGTGTTTCTTCCAGTCCAGGGTTTCTCATGATGTACTCTGCATAGAAGTTAAATCAGCAGGGTGAGAACATACAGCCTTGACGTACTCCTTTTCCTAATTGGAACCAGTCTGTTGTTCCACGTCCAGTTTTAACTGTGGCTTCCTGACCTGCATAGAGGTTTCTCAAGAGGCAGGTCAGGTGGTCTGGTATTCCCATCTCTTTCAGAATTTTCCACAGTTTACTGTGATCCACACAGGCAAAGGCTGTGGCATAGGCAATAAAGCAGAAATAGAGGTTTTTCGGGAACTCTCTTGCTTTTCCATGATCCAGCAGATGTTGGCAATTTGGTCTCTGGTTCCTCTGCCTTTTCTAAAACCAGCTTGAACATCAGGAGGTTCACAGTTCATGTATTGCTGAAGCCTGGCTTGGAGAATTTTGAGCATTACCTTACTAGTGTGTGAGATGTGTGCAATTCTGTGGTAGTTTGAGCATTCTTTGGCATTGCCTTTCTTTGGGATTGGAATGAAAACTCAGCTTTTCCAGTCCTGTGGCCACTGTTGAGTTTGCCAAATTTGCTGGCATATTGAGTGCAGCACTTTCACAGCATCATCCTTTGAGATTTGAAATAGCTCAACTGGAATTCCATCACCTCCACTAGCTTTGTTCATAATGCTGCTTTCTAAGCCCCACTTGACTTTATATTCCACAAGGTGTGGCTCTAGTTCAGTGATCACACCATCGTGATTATCTGGGTCGTGAATATCTTTTTTGTACAGTTCTTCTGTGTATTCTTGCCATCTCTTCTTAATATTTTCTGCTTCTGTTAGGTCCATACCATTTCCGTCCTTTATTGAGCCCATCTTTGCATGAAATCTCCCCTTGGTATCTCCAATTTTCTTGAAGTGATCTTTAGTCTTTCCCATTCTGTTGTTTTCCTCCTTTTCTTTGCATCGCTCCCTGAGGAAGGCTTTCTTATCTCTTCTTGCTCTTCCTTGGAACTCTGCATTCAGATGCTTATATCTTTCCTTTTCTCCTTTGCTTTTCTCTTCTCTTCTTTTCACAGCTATGTGGATTTAATCTGCAGCTTATACAGGTGGTAGGAAGGTTTTGGGTCTTCTTCCTTAACAACACTGCTCCTGGGTTCCAATTGTGGTTTTATTCCCACTTTTCAATGTGAATCATCCACTGGGGTTTGCTCTTGAGACTGTCCTGGAGGACTTGGGTTTGCCCCTATGAGGGGGCCAGATATGGGGAATCAACTGCTTCAGTCATAGTGGCTCTGGCTGCATCAGGGACTCAGAGGAGTTGGTGGCTAGGGCAGCAGGACATATAGTGCTCTAGAAGGGTATGTCAACCAGTACTGGCCCATACGTACCAGTATTTTTGCATGTACAAGCCCCTTCCCTGAGAAAGAAGCCTGGCAAGCCACAGTTACAATGTCACATGCAGTTGGACACTAAGGGCGGCAGTGAGGAGATACCCCTCCTCCAAGGTAAGGAGCAGTGGCTGCGCTTTGATGGAGCGGCCGCGAAGGGATACCCCACGCCCAAGGTAAGAGAAACCCAAGTAAGATGGTATGTGTTGCAAGAGGGCATCAGAAGGCAGACACACTGAAACCATACTCACAAAAAACTAGTCAATCTAATCACACTAGGACCACAGCATTGTCTAACTCAATGAAACTAAGCCATGCCCTGGGGGCAACCCAAGAGGGGCGGGTCATGGGGGAGAGATCTGACAGAAGGTGGTCCACTGGAGAAGGGAATGGCAAACCGCTTCAGTATTCTTGCCTTGAGAACTCCATGAAAAGTATCAAAAGGCAAAATGATAGGAAACTGAAAGGGGAACTCCCCAGGTCAGTAAGGACCCAATATGCTACTGGATATCAGTGGAGAAATAACTCCAGAAAGAATGAAGGGATGGAGCCAAAGCAAAAACAATACCCAGTTGCAGACGTGACTGGTGACAGAAGCAAGGTCTGAAGCTGTAAAGAGCAATATTGCATAGGAACCTGGAATGTCAGGTCCATGAATCAAGGCAAATTGGAAGTGGTCAAACAAGAGATGGCAAGAGTGAATGTAGACATTCTAGGAATCAGCGAACTAAAATGGACTGGAATGGGTGAATTTAATTCAGATGAGCATTATATCTACTACTGCAGGCAGGAATCCCTCAGAAGAACTGGAGTAGCCATCATGGTCAACAAAAGATTCCGAAATGCAGTACTTGGATGCAATCTCAAAAACGACAGAATGATCTCTGTTTGTTTCCAAGGCAAACCATTCATTATCACAGTAATCCAAGTCTAGACCTCAACCAGTAATGCTGAAGAAGCTGAAGATGAACGGTTCTATGAAGACCTACAAGTCCTTTTCGGACTATACCCAAAAAAGATGTCCTTTTCATTGTAGGGGACTGGAATGCAAAAATAGGAAGTCAAGAAACACCTGCAGTAACAGGCAAATTTGGCCTTGGAATACGGAATGAAGCAGGGCAAAGACTAATAGAGTTTTGCCAAGAAAATGCACTGGTCATAGCAAAGACCCTTTTCCAACAACACAAGAGAAGACTTTACACATGGACATCACCATATGGTCAACACTGAAATCAGATTGATTATATTCTTTGCATCCAAAGATGAAGAAGCTCTATACAGTCAACAAGAACAAGACCCGGAGCTGACTGTGACTCAGATCATGAACTCCTTATTACCAAATTCAGACTGAAATTGAAGAAAGTAGGACAAACCACTAGACCATTCAGGTATGACCTAAATCAAATCCCTTATGATTATACAGTGAACGTGAGAAACAGATTTATGAGCCTAGACCTGTTAGATAGAGTGCCTGATGAACTATGGAATGAGGCTCATGACATTGTACAGGAGACAGGGATCAAGACAATCCCCATAGACAAGAAATGCAAAAAAAGCAAAATGGCTGTCTGGGCACCCCTTAGAAATCGCTGTGAAAAGAAGAGAAGCGAAAAGCAAAGGAAAGATATACACATCTGAATGCAGAGTTCCAAAGAATAGCAGGAAGAGGTAAGAAAGCCTTCCTCAGTGATCAATGCAAAGAAATAGAGGAAAACAACAGAATGGGAAAGACTAGAGGTCTCTTCAAGAAAATTAGAGATACCAAGGGAACATTTCATGCAAAGATGGGCTCAATAAAGGACAGAAACGGCATGGACCTAACAGAAGCAGAAGATACTAAGAAGAGATGACAAGAATACACAGAAGAACTATACAATCAAGATCTTCATGATCCAGATAATCCCGATGATGTGATCACCGACCTAGAGCCAGACATCCTGGAATGTGAAATCAAGTGGGCCTTAGAAAGCAGCACTACGAACAAAGCTAGAGGAAGTGATGGAATTCCAGTTGAGCTATGTCAGATCCTGAAAGATGATGCTGTGAAAGTATTGCACTCAATATGCCAGCAAATTTGAAAAACTCAGCTGTGTCCACAGGACTGGAATGGTCAGTTTTCATTCGAATCCCGAAGAAAGGCAATGCCAAAGAATACTCAAAGTACTGCACAGTTACACTCACCTCACATGCTAGTAAAGTAATGCTCAAAATTCTCCAGGCCAAGTTTCAGCAATACGTGAACTGTGAAATTCCTGATATTCCAGCTGGTTTTAGAAAAGGCAGAGGAACCAGTGATCAAATTGCCAACATCTGCTGGATCATGGAAAAAGCAAGAGAGTTCCCGAAAAAACCTCTATTCCTGCTTTATTGACTATGCCAAAGCCTTTGCCTGTGTGGATCACAATAAACTGTGGAAAATTCTGAGAGAGATGGGAATGCCAGACCACTTGACCTGCCTCTTGAGAAACCTCTATGCAGGTGAGTAAACAACAGTTAGAACTGGACGTGGAACAACAGACGGGTTCCAATTAGGAAAAGGAGTACGTCAAGGCTATATATTATCACCCTGTTTATGTAACTTCTTTGCAGAGTACATCATGAGAAACCCTGGACTGGAAGAAACACAAGCTGGAATCAAGATTGCCGGGAGAAATATCAGTAACCTCAGATATGCAGATGACACCGCCCTATGGCAGAAAGTGAAGAGGAACTAAAAAGCCTCCTGATGAAGGTGAAAGTGGAGAGTGAAAAAATTGGCTTCAAGCTCAGCATTCAGAAAACGAAGATCATGGCATCCGGTCACATCACCTCATGGGAAATAGATGGGGAAACAGTGGAAACACTGTCAGACTTTATTTTGGGGGGCTCCAAAATCACTGCAGATGGTGACTGCAGCCATGAAATTAAAAGACACTTACTCCTTGGAAGGAAATTTATGACCAACGTAGATAGCATATTCAAAAGCAAAGACATTACTTTGCCAACAAAGGTCCGTCTAGTCAAGGCTATGGTTTTTCCTGTGGTCAGGTATGGATGTGAGAGTTGGACTGTGAAGAAGGCTGAGCACCTAAGGATTGATGCTTTTGAACTGTGGTGTTGGAGAAGACTCTTGAGAGTCCCTTGGACTGCAAGGAGATCCAACCAGTCCATTCTGAAGCAATTGAGCCCTGGGATTTCTTTGGGGGAATGATGCTGAAGCTGTAACTCCAGTACTTTGGCCACCTCTTGAGAAGAGTTGACTCATTGGGAAAGACTCTGATGTTAGGAGGAATTGGGGGCAGAAGGAGAAGGGGACAGCAGTGCATGGGATGGCTGGATGCCATCACTGACTCTATGGACGTGGATCTGGGTGAACTCCGGGAGGTGGTGATGGACAGGGAGTCCTGGCGTGCTGCGATTCATGGGGTCGCGAAGAGTGGGACAGGAATGAGTGACTGAACTGAACTGAACTGATCTGAACTGAACTGAACTGAACTGAACTGAACTGAAGTGACCAGGTATCCATAGACACAAGACTTTTTTGGCCTGTAGCAGCTCCGCCCCAGCGAGCATTGAGCATGAACTTGGCATAGCTTCTTGATCTCTGGGGACCATGGTAGCGATAACTGTGCAGGGACAATGACCTCCTCTGCCGCAGAAGTTTTGACCCTATCAGAGTCTTTTCACCAGCCTCTTGTAGCTGGTGATAAGGAGGCCTCTTTTGCCACTCTTCCTCCATAGCTCCACCCTTTCAGGCACTTAGAGGGCTCCCTTACCTGGGGTACTTCTCTGTTTGGAGCATCAGGTACATAGATGGGGCCCCTGGGTGGGGTCCTAGTCTGCAGATCAGTAAGTCAGGCACTTGATTGGCCAGCCTCTCTATTGTTCAGCTGCCTATGCTGGTGTATGGGGAGAAAGAGACTATGGTGATGGCTCCACCTACTATGATTGACCCAGTAGGATCCCCTTGCTTCCATGGGGCCTGGTGTTCCTCCACAAGCATTTCCCATCCCGATCTCCTTCCTCACATCCCATCAGTCCATCTCTCTGCAGTCAGTAGTAGCCCTTGCCCTGGGATTGCTCCACAATCCGAAAAATCCAGATCCCAACTGCTGTCCCTTCTATGGGACCTGTGTCCCTGTCTGGGGTGTGTATGACTGTGGCAAGGACTGTCTGATTCTCATTCCATTTAGCCTCCCACAGATCAACTGTTTCACTCTCAGCCTAAAATAGTTCTCCTCTGATCCAGACAGTTGATCCCAGGTGGGGGGTCGCACACCAACTTATAGTTCTCCCACCCACCGAGGGCAGGTCCAGGCCTATTACCATTCCTGTTCCCCCCACCCCTAGTTCCTTCACCCTACCGAGTTTTGTGGTTCTATTTATTATTTTCCTCTGGTCAGGTACTCCTGTCAGCTCTCAGCTGGTGTTCTGCACACACTTCTGTGTCTGAAGGTGTATCCTTGATGTATCCGTGGAGTGAAATGTACTCCACTTCCAGCTACTGTTCAGCCATTTTGTTCATCTCAACTTTTGGACTACTAAAAATAAGACTGTTATGAACATTCATGTGCATGTCTGTGGGTATTTTTTTTTTTTTTCATACTTGCTTGTATAAACCTAAGAAAGGGATTGCTGGGACATATGGTAACCCAATGTTTAACTTTTGAAGGAACTTCCAAACTGTTTTCCACCATGGTGTACTATTTTGTATTCCCATAAACAGTGCATGAAAGTTCAAATATTTCCAATTCCTCATCAGACTTGTTCTTCTCTGTCTCTCATGAGAGCCATACTTTCGGTGTGCCCTGCATGCTTACTTTCCATCTGTATATCATTATCTAGTGAATTTCCTGTTCACATCTTTTGTCCATTTTTGCATTGGTGTGTTTCATATATTCTGTCTGATTCTTAAGTTTTTCTTACTTCAATGTGACTGTTATTATTTTTTATTTTAATTTTAAATTGGACTACTATATAGGAAAGCAATTAATTAAATTTTATATATCATCTGTATATCTTGTGACATTGCTTAAATTAATTCTTAGTTTTAGGTATTCTGTTCCTGTAGATTTCATTGGATATTCTACATAGATGTCACCAACAGATAAAAACAGCTTTATTCTTCTTTTCCAAACTGGATAACTTTTCAATCATTTCCTAATATGACTTCACGGACAGAAATTCAATATAATGAGAGTGGACATCTTTCTGTTGATTGTGATTTTAGAAGTAAAACACTCAGTGTTCTACCATAAAGTGTGATATTAGTGATAGTTTAGTACTTTCATAAGGTTGAGGAAGTCTTCTCTTTCTGCTGCTGCTAAGTCGCTTCAGTCGTGTTCGACTCTGTGCGACCCCATAGACGGCAGCCCACCAGGCTTCCCTTCCCTGGTTTTCTCCAGGCAAGAACACTGGAGTGGGTTGCCATTTCCTTCTCCAATGCATGAAAGTGAAAAGTGAAAGTGAAGTCGCTCAGTCGTGTCCGACTCTTAGCGACCTCATGGACTGCAGCCTACCAGGCTCCTCCATCCATGGGATTTTCTAGGCAAAAGTACTGGAGTGGGGTGCCATTGCCTTCTCCAATTCTATTTCTATTTCTTCTTCTATTTCTAGTTCGCTAAAATATTTTATACAGAATGTGCTCAGTCACAGAGTTGTGTCCAGCTTTTTGCAACCCCATGAAGTGTAGGCCAAACAGGCTCCTCTGTCCTTGGGGATTCTCCAGGCCAGAATACTGGAATGGATTGTCATGCTCTCCTCCAGGGGATCTACCCAGCCCAAGGATGGACCCAGATCTCTGAGATGCCAGGCACTTTCTTTAATAGCTGAGCTGCCAGCGAAGCCTAAGAATACTGATGTGGGTAGCCAATCCCTACTTCAGGGAATCTTCCCAACCCAGGGATATTAGATTTTATCAAATTAGTTTTCAGCATTTATCTAAATGACCCTACTGTGTCATCATTTTCAGTTCTTTAGTAAGTTGTTTATCCTGATGGATTTTCAAATGTTTAATGAATGCTACACTCTTAAGGGGACAAAAACCAATGGATTATGCTATGTCATACATTGTATGTATTGGTGTAGGCTGCCACAGATCAGCTGATTCATTCTCAGCCTTAACTGTTTCTCCTCTGATCCAGACAATTACTCCAATGAGGGAAGTGGAAACCTACTTCAGTTCTCCCACCCACCAAGGGCAGGTCCAGACCTATTAACACTCCTGTTTTTCCCCCTAGTTCCTTCATCCTACCAAGTTTTGTGGTTCTATACATTCTTTTCCACTGGTCAGGTACTCCTGTCAGCTCTCAGCTGGTGTTCTGCAAGCACTTCTGTGTCTGAAGATGTATTCCTGATGTGTCCAAGGAGAGAGGTGTATTGCTCCTGCAACTACCACTCTGCCATCTTGTTCATCTCAACTTTTTGACTATTAGAAATAAGACTGCTATGAACATTCATGTGCACGTCTTTGGGGAAACATTTTTTTTTTTTTTTACACATAGTGAGGTGACCATGATTCCAAGACTTGAAGCAAGACAGCTCCATGTGGAGAAAGGGCAAGTGTATTCAGTGCAGTCTCACAGCCTGAAGACAGCAGTGTCTGAATGGAAGCTAGAACAAAGGAGATGAGATGGAAAAAGGTTCTGGGAGGTGGCCCAGAATTAAATGGTCTTGAAAGTGCTTTAAGACCACCTCTCAAAGAGTCAGACATGACTGAGAGACTGAACTGAACTGTAGGAGGAAAGTGGGATGATTCTCATTTCCACAGACACTTCAATACAGCCTAATTATCATGGAGGAAATTTAGGCAAGATATTACAATCTAGATGATGGTGAAATGTGGGAGAGAACAGAATCAAAGCCTCGGTACTGTGGCTGTGGGTCAAGGTTTGGAGGAGACACATGCTCCCTGCCTTGTGACACAACAGAGTTGACTTAGAGAGATGAGGATGACAGGTGAGTTTGGAGGGCTCCTAAGGGCCATTAAAAGTGATGCATTCCCCCCCCCATCAAATCATCTGAGTTGCCCCCCATTCTGCCCTAGAGGTATCAGGATTGCGCTTTGTGATGTCAATTCTCAGCCAGGGCCACCATTGGCTGGGGAAGTGAGTTGCTGATCTCTTAAAGCATAATGCTGTGGACCCTAGGGAGGGGTATATAGAGGTGTGCTCAGGGGCTCTGGAGCAGACCACTGGGTGTCTTCAAAATGACTAAAGAGACTCAGAAGCCACAAGGCTCTAGAGCACTTATGGAATAGCCAACTTCAGGTAAGCAGGAGGAAAAGATGGAGACTTCCTGTCAACTGGGGTCCACAAAAGTGTCAAGGTGAGTTGAACCCATCCAAGCTCCTCTTGCCCATTGACACCGCCCCATGAGACCCCCCTGCCCTCTACTGGCCTGGCACATAGCTCTCCTCTGGTCACACTTTTCCTGAAACTATCGTTCCTATCCATCTTCACCCTCTTCCCCAAACAAGTGGTATTCTGTGCTCCCTCTCTTGTCCTCTCCAGGTGTCCAGGGTAACCAGGAGTGTGAATAAGTCATCTGGTCCTGAGCTTCGTTTTTGTTCAATGGAAGATTTTTGATTACAGTTTTGCTTTCCATGCTTGTGATGGGTATGTTGGGATTACCTATTTCTTCCTGGTTCAGTTTTGGATTGTTATACTTTTCTAGGAATTTGTTCATTTCTTCCAAGTTGTCCATTTTATTGTCCTATAGCTGCTGATAGTAGTCTTTTATGATCCTTTGTACTTCTGTGTTGTCCGCTGTGATTTATCCATTTTCCTTTCTAATTTTGTTGATTTGATTATCCCCCCTTTCTTTCTTGATGAGTTTTGCTAATGGTTTGCCTATTTTATTTATCTTCTCAAAGAACCAGCGTTTATTTTTGCTGAGTTTTGCTATAGGTTCCTTTGCTTTTTTTCATGTATTTCTGCCCTAATTGTTTATTTTTTTTTAAATTTTATTTTATTTTTAAACTTTACAAATTGTATTAGTTTTGCCAAATATCAAAATGAATCCGCCACAGGTATACATGTGTCCCCCATCCTGAACCCTCCTCCATCCTCCCTCCCCATACCACCCCTCTGGGTTGTCCCAGTGCACCAGACCCAAGCATCCAGTATCATGCACCAAACCTGGACTAGCGACTCGTTTCATGCATGATATTATACATGTTTCAATGCCATTCTCCCAAATCTTCCCACCCTCTCTCTCTGAAACAGAGTCCATAAGACTGTTCTATACATCTGTGTCTCTTTTGCTGTCTCATACACAGGGTTATTGTTAGCATCTTTCTAAATTCCATATATATACTTTAGTATACCGTATTGGTGTTTTTCTTTCTGGCTTACTTCACTCTGTATAATAGGCTCCAGTTTCATCCACCTCATTAAAACTGATTCAAATTAATTCTTTTTAATGGCTGAGTAATACTCAATTGCATATATGTACCACAGGTTTCTTATCCATTCATCTGTTGATGGACATCTAGGTTGCTTCCATGTCCTGTCTATTATGAACAGTGCTGCAATGAACATTGGGGTACATGTGTCTCAATTCTGTTTTCCTCAGTGTGTATGGTAAGCAGTGGGATTGCTGGATCATAAGACAGTTCTATTTCCAGTTGTTTAAGGAATCTCCACACTGTTCTCCATAGTGGCTGTACTAGTTTGCATTCCCACCAACAGTATAAGAGGGTTCCCTTTTCTCCACACCCTCTCCAGCATTTATTGCTTGTAAACTTTTGGATCATAGCCATTGTGAGTCGTGTGAAATGGTACCTCATAGTGGTTTTGATTTGCATTTTTCTGATAATGAGTGATGTTGAGCATCTTTTCATGTGTTTGTTAGCCATCTGTATGTCTTCTTTGGAGAAATGTCTATTTAGTTCTTTGGCCCATTTTTTTGATTGGATCATTTATTTTTCTGGAGTTGAGCTAAGAGTTGCTTGTATATTTTTGAGATTAGTTATTTGTCAGTTGCTTCATTTGCTATTATTTTCTCCCATTCTGAAGGCTGACTTTTCACCTTGCTAATAGTTTCCTTTGATGTGCAGAAGCTTTTAAGTTTAATTAGGTCCCATTTGTTTATTTTTGCTTTTATTTCCAATATCCTGGGAGGTGGGTCATAGAGGATCCTGCTGTGATGTATGGAAGAGAGTGTTTTGCCTATGTTCTCCTCTAGGAGTTTTATAGTTTCTGGTGTTACATTTAAATCTTTAATCCATTTTGAGTTCATTTTTGTGTATGTTGTTAGAAAGTGTTCTAGTTTCATTCTTTTACAAGTGGTTGACCAGATTTCCCAGCACCACTTGTTAAACAGATTTTCTTTAATCCGTTGTATATTCTTGCCTCCTTTGTCAAATATAAGGTGTCCATATGTGTGTGGAATTCTCTCTGGGCTTTCTATTTTGTTCCATTGATCTATATTTCTGTCTTTGTGCCAGTACCATACTGTCTTGATAACTGTGGCTTTGTAGTAGAGCCTGAAGTCAGGTAGGTTTATCCCTCCAGTTCCATTCTTCTTTCACAAGATAGCTTTGGCTATTCGAGGCTTTTTGTATTTCCATACAAATTGTGAAATTATTTGTTCTAGCTCTTTCAAGAATACCGTTGGTAGCTTGATAGGGGTTGCATTGAATCTATAAATTGCTTTGGGTAGTTGCAGAGGAAGGGAAACTTCCAAACTCATTCTATCACCACTATCACCCTAATACCAAAACCTGACAGAGATCCCCAAAATAAAGAAAACTACAGGCCAATATCACTGATGAACTTAGATGCAAAAATCCTTAACAAAAGTCTAGCAATTAGAATCCAACAGCACATTAAAAAGATTATAAAAAAATAAGTAAATAAATAAATAAAAAGATTATACACCACAACCAAGTGGGCTTTATCCCAGGGATGCAAGGATTCTTCAATATCCACAAATCAATCAATGTAATACACCACATTAACAAATTGAAAAATAAAAACCATATGATTATCTCAAAAGATGCAGAGAAAGCCTTTGACAAAATTCAACATCCATTTATGATAAAAACTCTCCAGAAAGCAGGAATAGTAGGAACATACCTCAACATATTAAAAGCTATATATGACAAACGCACAGCAAACATTATCCTCAATTGTGAAAAGTGAAAGCATTTCCTCTAAAGTCAGGAACAAGACAAGGGTGCCCACTTTCACCGTTACTATTCAACATAGTTTTGGAAGTTTGGCCACAGCAATCAGAGCAGAAAAAGAAATAAAAGGAATCCAAATTGGAAAAAAAGTAAAACTCTCACTATTTGCAGATGACATGATCCTCTACATAGGAAACCCTAAAGACTCCACCAGAAAATTACTAGAACTAATCAATGATTATAGTAAAGTTGCAGGATATAAAATCAACACACTGAAATCCCTTGCATTCCTATACACTAATAATGACAAAACAGAAAAAGAAATTAAGGAAACAATTCCATTCACCATTGCAACAGAAAGAATAAAATACTTAGGAATATATCTATCTAGAGAATCTAAAGACCTATACATAGAAAACTATAAAACACTAGTGAAAGAAATCAAAGAGGACACTAATAGATGGAGAAATATAACATGTTCATGGATTGGAAGAATCAATATAGTGAAAATGAGTATACTACCTAATTGTTATTATTACTTTTTCCTTCTTCTAACCCTGGGATTTTTCACTTCTTCTTTTTCTAGTTGCTTTAGGTGTAAAGTTAGGTCATTTATTTGAGGTTTCTCTTGTTTCTTGAGGTAAGCTTGTATTTCTATGAACCTTCCCCTTCAGATCAGATCAGTCACTCAGTCATGTCCAACTCTTTGCGACCCTATGGATCACAGCACGCCAGGCCTTCCTGTCCATCACCAAAACCTGGAGTCACTGAGACTCATGCCCATGGAGTCAGTGATGCAATCCAGCCATCTGATCCTATGTCTTCCCCTTCTCTTCTTGCCCCCAATCCCTCCCAGCATCAGAGACTTTTCCAATGAGTCAAGTATTCGCATGAGGTGGCCAAAGTACTTGAGCTTCAGCTTTAGCATCATTCCTTCCAAAGGAATCCCAGGGCTGATCTCTTTCAGAATGGACTGGTTGGTTTTCCTTGCAGTCCAAGGGACTCTCAAGAGTCTTCTCCAACACCACTGTTCAGAAGTATCAATTCTTCGGCACTCAGGCTTCTTCACAGTTCAACTCTCACATCCATACCTGACCACAGGAAAAACCATAGCCTTGACTAGACGAACCTTTTTTGGTAAAGGAATGTCTCTGCTTTTGAATCTGCTCTCGAGGTTGGTCATAACTTTCCTTTCAAGGAGTAAGTGTCTTTTAATTTGATGGCTGCAGTCACCTTCTGCAGTGATTTTGGAGCCCCCTAAAAATAAAGTCTGACATTGTTTTCACTATTTACCCATCTATTTCCCATGAAGTAGTGGGACTGGAGGTCATGATCTTCGTTTTCTGAATGTTGAGCTTTAAGCCAACTTTTTCACTCTTCACTTTCACTTTCATCAAGAGGCTTTTGAGTTCCTCTTCACTTTCTGCCATAAGGGTTGTATAATCTGCATATCTGAAGTTATTGATATTTCTCCCAGCAATCTTGATTCCAGCTTGTATTTCTTCCAGTCCAGCGTTTCTCATGATGTACTCTGCATAGAAGTTAAATAAACACGGTGACAATATACAGCCTTGATGTACTCCTTTTCCTATTTGGAACCAGTCTGTTGTTCCATGTCCAGATCTAACTGTTGCTTTCTAACCTGCATACAAATTTCTCAAGAGGCAGATCAGGTGGTCGGGTATTCCCATCTCTCTCAGAATTTTCCACTGTTTATTGTGATCCACACAGACAAAGGCTTTGGCATAGTCAATAAAGCAGAAATAGAGGTTTTTCTGAAATTCTCTTGCTTTTTCCATGATCCAGCTGATGTTGGCAGTTTGGTCTCTGTTTCCTCTGCCTTTTCTAAAACCAGCTTGAACATCAGGAGGTTCATGGTTTCCATATTGCTGAAGCGTGGCTTGTAGAATTTTGAGCATTACTGTACTAGCGTGAGATGAGTGCAATTTTGCGGTAGTTTGAGCATTCTTTGGCATTGTCTTTCTTTGAGATTGGAATGAAAACTCAGCTTTTCCAGTCCTGTGGCCACTGCTGAGTTTTCCAAATTTGCTGGCTTATTGAGTGCACCACTTTCACAGCATCATCTTTCAGAATTTGGAATAGCTTAACTGGAATTCCATCACCTCCACTCTCTTTGTTCGTAGTGATGCTTTCTAAGGCCCACTTGACTTCGCATTCCAGGAAGTCTGGCTCTAGGTCAGTGATCACACCATCGTGATTACCTGGGTCGTGAAGATCTTTTTTGTACAGTTCTTATGTGTATTCTTGTCATTTCTTCTTAATATCTTCTGCTTCTGGTATGTCCATACCATTTCTGTCCTTTATTGAACCCATCTTTGCATGAAATGTTCCTTTGGTATCTCTGATTTTCTTGAAGAAATCCCTAGTCTTTCCCATTCTGTTATTTTCCTCTATTTCTTTGCATTGATCGCTGAAGAAGGCTTTCTTTTCTCTTCTTGCTTTTCTTTGGAACTCTTCATTCAGATGTTTATATCTTTCCTTTTCTCCTTTGTTTTTCGCTTCTCTTCTTTTCACAGCTATTTGTATGGGTTGTATTTTCATTTTCATTTGTTTCTATGCATATTTCCATTTCTTTTCTGATTTCTTCTGTTATATGTTGGTCATTCAGAAGCATGTTGCTTACCCTCCATATGTTTCTATTTGTCATGGTTTCTTTCCCCCTGTAGTTGACATCTAATCTTACTGCTTTGTGATCAGAAGAGATGCTTGAAATGATTTTGATTTTTGTTTTCAGTTTACCAAGGCTAGATTTATGGCCCAGTATATGATCTATCCTGGAGAATGTTCCATGTGCACTTGAGAAAAAGGTGAAATTCATTGCTTTGGCGTGAAATATTCTTTTGAAATCAATTAGGTCTAACTGATCCATTGTATCACTTAAAGTTTGTGTTTCCTTGCTAATTTTCTGTTTGGTTGATCTATCCATAGGTGTGTGTAGGGTCTTAAGATCTCCCACTATTATTGTGTTATTTTTCATTTCCCGTTTCTTACTTGTTAGCATTTGCCTTACGTATTGAGTGCTCCTATCTTGGGTGCATATATATTTATAATTTTTATATCTTCTTCTTGGATTGATCCTTTGACCATTATATAGTGGCCTTTTTTGTCTCTTTTCACACCCTTTATTTCAAAGTCTATTTTATATGATATGAGTATTGCTACTTCTAATTTCTGTTGCTCACATTTTGCATGAAATACCTTTTCCCAGCCCTTCACTTTCACTCTGTATGTGCTCCTTGGCTTCAGGTGGGTCTCTTTTGCACAGCATACATAGAAGTCTGGTTTTGTAACCTATTTATAATACTTTCTTTGTCACATATCTATCCATTTGTCCATCCCTCTATCCAATCAACAATCAATCTTTTTCCTTGGTGCATTTCAGTATGTGTCTCCTTAAGTATCTCAGCAAGCCTGCCGTTAAGTAGTCAGCCGTGTTTGTGTATAGCAATTTTCTTTGGATATTAACTTTACACACAATGAAATATAGCAATCTTTTCTTTCCTCAGTCATGCTATTTTTTAACTGTAGTATAGTTCATTTGTAATTTTGTGTTAATTTCTGCTTTACAGCAAAATGATTCAGTTATAGATATACATGTATATATGTATATGTTGTGTGTGGATATATATATATATATATACACATACACACATTCTTTTATTTAATCTCTCTTCTTTTTTGGCTACACTGTGCTACAAGTGGAATTAGTTCCCTGACCAGGGTTTGACCTTGCCTCCCCTGCAGTGGAAATCTGCAGTCTTAACCTCTGGACTGCCAGGGAAGTCCCTGATGCTGAGAAAGATTGAAAGCAGGAGGAGAAGCAGAAAACAGAGGATGAGATCATTGGTTAACATCACCCACTTGGTGGATCTGGGTTTAAGCAGGCTCAGGTAGTAGATAATTGAACAGGGAAGCGTGGCATGCCACAGTTCATGGAGTCGCAAAGAGTTGGACATGACTGGGCAACTGAGGTGAAGTGACAGATACATATAAAATCCTTATACAGACTCAAAATGGACATACTATACCAAGAGTGCTTTATAAACACCTTTTAATAATATATTTTAGAAAATAACCATAGATGAATAGCTCTATGTATGGTTAAAATGATACAGGAATATGTACAGTTACAACAATAAGGCCATTTGAGTCAACATGCATGGCCTGAGAGTTGATCATACTAAATGAAGTGAGGCACACAGGGAAACATATATACCAAATAATATCATAATATCCAAATGTGGAATCTAAGATATGACACAAATGAACATATGTGTGAATCAGAAAGACACTCATAGACAGAGAGAATAGACCTACAGCTTCAAGGCAAAGAGAATTGGGGGAGAAATTGGATACTGAATGTAGTCCTCTGTGCTCTACAGTAGGAACTTGTCAATCCAATCCATATAGTTTGTTTTATATCTCTTAACCCCAGTCTCTTACTCCATTTCTCCCCCAATTCTCTCTGCCTTGAAGCTGTAGGTCTATTCTCTCTGTCTATGAGTGTCTTTCTGATTCACACATACGTTCATTTGTGTCATATCTTAGATTCCACATTTGGATATTATGATATTATTTGGTACATATGTTTCCCTGTGTGCCTCACTTCATTTAGTATGATCAACTCTCAGGCCATGCATGTTGACTCAAATGGCCTTATTGTTGTAACTGTACATATTCCTGTATCATTTTAACCATACATAGAGCTATTCATCTATGGTTATTTTCTAAAATATATTATTAAAAGGTGTTTATAAAGCACTCTTGGTATAGTATGTCCATTTTGAGTCTGTATAAGGATTTTATATGTATCTATCACTTCACCTCAGTTGCCCAGTCATGTCCAACTCTTTGCGACTCCATGAACTGTGGCATGCCACGCTTCCCTGTTCAATTATCTACTACCTGAGCCTGCTTAAACCCAGATCCACCGAGTGGGTGATGTTAACCAATGATCTCATCCTCTGTTTTCTGCTTCTCCTCCTGCTTTCAATCTTTCTCAGCATCAGGGGCCTTTCCAATGAGTCAGTTCTTCACATAAGGTAGCCAAAGAATTGACGTTTTAGCATCAGTCCTTCCAGTGAATATCCAAGAGTAATACCCTTAAGGATTGACTGGATTGATTTCCTTGCAATCCAAGAGACTCTCCAGAGTATATGTGGGTATGAACAAATATTTATTGTGCTTATGTTTCGTCTTTTGGAGACATAGAATAATACTTATGAATGTAATTCATAAAATGTTGATGTATTCTCTCATATGTATATGTGGGTATGAATAAAAGTTTACTATGCTCTTGATGAAGGTGACAGAGGTGAGGGTAAAAGTTGTCTTAAAACTCAACATTCAGAAAACGAAGATCATGGCATTTGGTCCCATCACTTCATGGGAAATAGATGGGGAGACAGTTGAAACAGCGTCAGACTTTATTTTTTAGGGCTCCAAAATCACTGCAGATGATGACTGCAGCCATGAAATTAAAAGACGCTTACTCCTTGGAAGGAAAGTTATGACTAACCTGGATAGCATATTCAAAAACAGAGACATTCCTTTACCAACAAAGGTCCATCTAGTCAAGGCTATGGTTTTTCCAGTGGTCAAGTGGATGTGAGAGTTGGACTGTGAAGAAAGCTGAGCGCCGAAGAATTGATGCTTTTGAACTGTGGTGTTGGAGAAGACTCTTGAGAGTGCCTTGGACTGCAAGGAGATCCAACCAGTCCATTCTGAAGGAGATGAGCCCTGGGATTTCTTTGGAAGAAATGATGCTAAAACTGAAACTCCAGTACTTTGGCCACCTCACGCAAAGAGTTGACTCATTGGAAAAGACTCTGATGCTGGGAGGGATTGGGGGCAGGATAAAAAGGGAACGAAAGAGGATGAGATGGCTGGATGGCATCACTGACTCAATGGACGTGGGTCTGAGCGAACTCCAGGAGTTGGTGATGCACAGGGAGGCCTGGCGTGCTGCAATTCATGGGTTCAAAAAAGTCGGACACCACTGATCGACTGAACTGAACTGAACGGATGCATATGATGCCCTCTCAAGCAGAAATAGAAAAATGATAACAAATGAAAATATAAAATCCGAATGTATTCACTCATATGTATAAATGTGTATGAAGAAATATTTACTGTGGTTATACTGCCATCTCATGGAGAAATAAAAGAATGCTTATGAATGAAATTTTAAAAATCCAGATCCATTCTTCATATATTGAAAAAGATACTGTATAAGTTTATTAAAAAATTAATACATGCTCTTAATAGAAAATGTAAATTTGCTCGAAAAAAAAAGAAGAAAAAATCACTCATGATCTCATTTAACACTGGCTCAGAATTCTGAGTTCCTGAGCTGGAGAGATAAAATATCAGGGTGTATTAGTTCTTTCACTATAAAATACTTTCTGTTATTTGAATTTTAACATATAACTTGGTTCTGATATGTGGTTCTTGTTTTGTTTACTTATACTGAAGATTTTCCTTTTACAAATACTGAGTAATTTGACCACATCTTTAGAGACTGCTTGCTTTATACGTTTTTTATTCTTTTTTCCGTTTTTGCTATAAATAAAAAATGTTGCATGTCGCGCCTCCAGGAAATAATGCTGTAATGAACATTAGTGTGCATCAATCTTTTGGTTTTAAGGTTTTTTCCAGAAAAAATGCCCAGGAGTAGGTCATAAGGTGACTATATTTTTTAGTTTTTAAAGGAGCTGCCATAGTCTTCATCATAGTGGTCGTACCAATTTACATGCCCACTAACAGTGCAAGATTGTTCCCTTTTTTCCCGCATTCTCCCCAGGAATTATTGCTTGTAGAATTTTTGTTGCTATCTATTCGGACTGGCGTGAAGGAATACCACATTGTAGTTTTGATTTGTATTTCTCTAATGAATAGTGATGATGAACTATGGATGGAGTTTCATGACACTGTACAGGAGACAGGAACCAAGACCATCCCCAAGAAAAAGAAATGCACAAAAGCCAAATGGCTGTCTGAGGAGGACTTACAAATAGTTGTGAAAATAAGAGAAGCCAAAAGCTAGGAGAAAAGGAAAGATATATCCATTTGAATGCAGATTTCCAAAGAATAGCAAGTAGAGATAAGAAAGCCTTGCTCAGTGATCAGTGCAAAGAAATAGAAGGAAATAAAGAATGAAAAAGACTAGAGATCTCTTCAAGAAAATTAGAGATACCAAGGGAACACTTCATGCAAAGATGGGATCAATAAATGACAGAAATGATATGGACCTAACAGAAGCAGAAGACATTAAGAGGAGAACTGTACCAAAAATATCTTCAAGACCCATTTAATCACACTGGTCTGATCACTCACCTAGAGGCAGACATCCTGGAATGTGAAGTCCAGTGGTCCTTCGGAAGCAACACTATGAACAAAGCTAGTGGAGGTGATGGAATTCCAGTTGAGCTATTTCAAATTATCAAAGATGCTGCTGTGAAAGTTCTGCACTCAATATGCCAGTAAATCTGGAAAACTCATAAGTGGCCACAGGACAAGAAAACATTAGCTTTCCTTCCAATCCCAAAGAAAGGCAATGTCAAAGAATGCTCAAACTACAGAACAATTACACTCATCTCACACACTAGTAAAGTAATGCTCAAAATTATCTAAGCCAGGCTTCAGCAATACATGAAGCATGAACTTCCAGATGTTCAAGGAGGTTTTAGCAAAGGCAGAGGAACAAGAGAACAAATTGCCAACATCTGTCAGATCATGAAAAGCAAGAGAATTCCAGAAAAACACCTATTTATTCTTTATTGACTATGCCAAAGCCTTTGAGTGTGTGAATAACAATAAACTGTAGGAAATTCTCAAAGAGATGGAAATACCAGACCACCTGATCTGCCTCTTGACAAATCTGTATGAAGGTCAGGAAGCAAGAGTTAAAACTGGACATGGAACAGCAAACTGGTTCCAAAGCGGGAAAGGAGTACATCAAGGCTGTATATTCTTGCCGTGCTTATTTAACTCATATGCAGACTACAACATGAGAAACCCTGCACTGGAGGAAGCACAAGCCGGAATCAAGTTTGCTGGGAGAAATATCAATAAACTCAGATACACAGGCGACACCACCATTTCTGCAGGCAGAAAGTGAAGAAGAACTAAAGAGCTTCTTGACAAAAGTGAAAGAGGAGAGATAAAAAGTTGGCTTAAAGCTCAACATTCAGAAAATGAAGATCATGGCCTCATCACCTTATGGCAAATAGATGGGGAAATGGCAGAAACAGTGGCTGACTTTATTTTGGGGGGCTTGAAAATCACTGCAGGTGATGACTGCAACCATGAAATTAAAAGACATTACTCATTGAAAGGAAAGTTATGATCAAACTAGGCAACTTATTAAAAAGCAGAGACATTACTTTGCCAATGAAGGTCCATCTAGTCAAGGCTATGTTTTTTCTAGTAGTCCTGTATGGATGTGAGAGTTGGACTGTAAAGAAAGCTGAGCACTAAAGAAGTGATGATTTTGAACTGTGGTGTTGGAGAAGACTCTTGAGAGTCCTGTGGGCTCCAAGGAGATCCAATCAGTCCATCGTAAAGGAGATCAGTCCTGGTGTTCATTGGAAGGACTGATGTTTAAGCTGAAACTCCAATATTTTGGCCACCTGATGTGAAGAGCTGACTCATTTGAAAAGACCCTGATGATGGGAAAGATGGAGGGCAGACAGAGAAGGGGACGACAGTGGATGAGATGGTTGGATGTCTTCACTGCCTCAGTGGACATAAGTTGGAGGACTCCGGGAGTTGGTGATGGACAGCGAGGCCTGGCGTGCTGAAGTCCATGGGGTCGCAAAGAGTCGGACCCGACTGAGTGACTAACCTGAACTTAGCCTCTTTACAAGGGTTTTTTCATCATCTGTATAACTTCTTTTGGGAAATGTTTATTTAGATCTGCCTGTTTTTTTACTGAGGTGGTGTGTGTGTGTGTGTGTGTGTGTGTGTGTTTGATACTGGGCTACATAGCCGTTTGTATGTTTTGGAAAATAATGCCTTGATAAATAATGGGAACTATCTGTGTAGCACAAGAAACTGTCCTCCATGCTCTGTGATGACTTAAATTTAGAAGAAAATTAAATGAAAGATGTTATGTTTATACACTTGTACACCTAGTGTGATTTGCGACAGAAGAATGTAACACAACATTGTTAAGCAACTACATGTGTACATACGTACATACTCTAGGCTCCATTTAAAGGAAGTTCTAAAAGAAGCAGAAGTAATCTACAATAACAGAACTGAGAACAGGGGTTGCATGGGGAAGGACAGTGTGGGGAAGTGTACCAAAGAAATTATCTAGGAAGATGTGGAAAAAAATTTTTTTTTCAGTGAGCATTAGGTATATAATCTAGGTGAAATTGCAGAAATATTTCTGAAATGGAAATTCCAAACAGGGTCTTGCCAAGTGGCTCTATGTATTTATAAATTTACTAGATAATGTCATATTGTCCTTCAGAAAGTTGCATCACACTATGCGCTCACAACACTGCTTAAACACTCCTTTTCCAATTTGTCATCCTCCATTTGGAGGAACAATTTGGTATATTTCAACTTTGTCATTGAACTTTGGCAATTTTCATGTTGAGAAATCATATTCCATTATTATTTTTGTTTGCATTTATTTTAATACCAAGTAGGTTTGATATTTTTTCCTGATTTTTGGTAATTTTCCTTTTTTTTCTGGGTAATTTGTTTTTGTTTTTTTTTTTTTTTTTTTGTATTCTTGTTTACTTCACAATTCTCTTCTATTGGGTTTTTCATCTTTTCTTATTTTAACTTTGGACTCTGCATAAATGAGGTAAATGAGTCATTTGTCAGCTGTCTTCCAAATATTTCTCAATTGTCATTTTATAATTCCGTGTTTATTTTCTATTCAGTCATGCAGGAGTTTTACTACAAAAAAACATTATGTAAATTTTCCCTTTTAAACTTCTGGACAAAGAACATGTAAAATAAGAAATTTTAAAGGTGGCCCAAAACTCTAGGAAGATAGAGGGTGTGGTTAAAAGAATCGGGAGAAGTCAACTCTCTCTGACTTGCTCCCCATACTCCCCTAGAGGTGTCAGGATGAGGCTTTGTGATGTCAAGGCTCACCAGGGCCACCGTTGGCTGTGGAAGTGGCTTGCTGACCTCATAAAGTGTAAGGGTGTGGCCACCTGGGGAAGGATATATATAGGGGTGTTCAGGGGCTCTGAAGTAGACGACTGCAAGTCTTCAAAATTACTAAGGTAACTGGGAAGGCTCTAGAGTGCTGGAGTTTCAGCTTTAGCCTCATTCTTGGACAGCTGACTCTAGATACCCAGGAGGAAAAGATGAAGATCTCCCACCAACTGAGGTCCAAAGGATGTGTCAAGGTAAGCTGAACCCACCTAAGCTCCTCATGTCTTTCTCTGACTTATTTAGTATGATCATCTCTAGATCCACCCATGTTGGAAAGAATAACATTATTTCATTCTTTCTTATGGAAAATATTCCATTGTATGCATAATATATCTGTCTTTATCCACTCACATATTTAAGTGCCTTAAGGTCGTTTGCATGTCTTTGCTACTGTACATTGTGCTACTATAAACACTGTTTTGCGTATCACTTTTCTGATGGGAGTTTTCATCTTAATGGATATATGCCCAGTAGTGTTATTTTTGGATCATATAGTAACTGTATTTTTAGAGTATTAAAAAACTCTATACAAGGGAAGGAGATAATGGGCAGGTGGTTCAAAAGGAAGGAATATATGTATACATATGGCTGATTCATGTTGAGGTTTGAAAGAAAGCAACAAAATTCTGAAAAGCAATTACCCTTAAGAAAAAAATAATAATAATTATAAAATAACTGCTTACTGTTTTCAATAGTGGCTGCATCAGTTTCTTGATTTTCATGTATAGTAGTGGTAATGAAAGTCACTCAGTCATGTCCGACTCTTTGCTACCACATGGATTATATAGCCCATGGCCAGAATACTGTAATGGGCAGCCTTTTCCTTCTCCAGGGGATCTTCCCCACGCAGGGGTCGAAACCAGGTCTCCTGCATTGCAGGTGGATTCTTTACCAGCTGAGCCACAAGGGAAGCCTGATTTTTCATGTATGCTGCTGCTGCTGCTAAGCCGCTTCGTTGTGTCTGACTCTGTGAGGCCCCATAGACGGTAGCCCACCAGGCTCCCCCATCCCTGGGATTCTCCAGGCAAGAACACTGGAGTGGGTTCCCATTTCCTCTCCAATGCATGAAAGTAGAAAATGAAAAGGAAGCCGTTAAGTCCTGTCTGACTCTTCGCAACTCCATGCCCTGCAGCCTACCAGGCTCCTCCATCCATGGGATTTTCCAGGCAAGAGTATCGGAGTGTGGTGCCATTATAGGATGTTGTTGATCTCCCTGCAGTACATGGCTGAGTTACATGTTTTTTTCAAAATCTGTTTTGTTTAGTTTTGTTTTAGTACATAGTCTTAGGAGTGGAGCTGCCAGGTCATATGCTCAGTCTCTTGTATTCTTGAAAAGGCAAATTTTAGCAATCAGAATCCAACAACACATTAAAAAGATCATACACCATGACCAAGTAGGCTTTATCCCGGGGATGCAAGGATTCTTTAGTATCCACAAATCAATCAATGTAATACACCACATTAACAAATTGAAAAACAAAAACCATATGATTATCTCAAAAGATGCAGAGAAAGCCTTTGACAAAATTCAACATCCATTTATGATAAAAACTCTCCAGAAAGCAGGAATAGAAGGAACATACCTCAACATAATAAAAGCTATATATGACAAACCCTTCAGCAAACATTATCCTCAATGGTGAAAAATTGAAAGCATTTCCTCTAAAGTCAGGAACAAGACAAGTGTACCCACTTTCACCATTACTATTCAACATAGTTTTGGAAGTTTTGGCCACAGCAATCAGAGCACAACAAGAAATAAAAGGAATCCAAATTGGAAACGAAGAAGTAAAACTCTCACTATTTGCAGATGGCATGAACCTCTACATAGAAAACCCTAAAGACTCAACCAGAAAATTACTAGAACTAATCAATGATTATAGTAAAGTTGCAGGATATAAAATCAACACACAGAAATCCCTTGTATTCCTATACACTAATAATGAGAAAACATAAAGAGAAATTAAGGAAACAATTACATTCACCTTTGCAACAGAAAGAATAAAATACTTAGGAATATATCTACCTAAAGAAACTAAAGACCTATATTAGAAAACTATAAAACACTGGTGAAAGAAATCAAAGAGGACACTAATAGATGGGGGAATATACCATGTTCATGGATTGGAAGAATCAATATAGTGAAAATGAGTATACTACCCAAAGCAATTTATAGATTCAATGCAATCCCTATCAAGCTGCCAACGGTATTCTTCACAGAGCTAGAACAAATAATTTCACAATTTGTATGGAAATGCAAAAAAAAACCTCGAATAGCCAAAGCTATCTTGAGAAAGAAGAATGGAACTGGGGGAATAAACCTGCCTGACTTCAGGCTCTACTACAAAGCCACATTCATCAAGACTGTATGGTACTGACACAAAGACAGAAATATAGATCAATGGAACAAAATAGAAATCCCAGAGATAAATCCACGCACATATGGACACCTTATCTTTGACAAAGGAGGCAAGAATATACAATGGATTAAGGAGAATCTCTTTAACAAGTGCCGCTGGGAAAACTGGTCAACCACTTGTAAAAGAATGAAACTAGAACACTTTCTAACACCATACACAAAAATAAACTCAAAATGGATTAAAGATCTAAATGTAACACCAGAAACTATAAAACTCCTAGAGGAGAACATAGGCAAAACACTCTCCGACATACATCACAGCAGGATCCTCTATGACCCACCCCCCAGAATATTGGAAATCAAAGCAAAAATAAACAAATGAGACCTAATTAAACTCTAAAGCTTCTTCACAACAAAGGAAACTATAAGCAAGGTGAAAAGACAGCCTTCAGAATGGAGAAAATAATAGCAAATGAAGCAACTGACAAACAACTAATCTCAAAAATATACAAGCAACCCTTACAGCTCAATTCCAGAAAAATAAATGGCCCGATGAAAAAATGGGCCAAAGAACTAAATAGACATTTCTCCAAAGAAGACATACAGATGGCTAACAAACACATGAAAAGATGCTCAACATCACTCATTATCAGAGAAATGCAAATCAAAACCACTATGAGATACCATTTCACACCAGTCAGAATGGCTGCGATCCAAACACCTACACGCAATAAATGCTGGAGAGGGTGTGGAGAAAAGGGAACCCTCTTATACTGTTGGTGGGAATGCAAACTAGTACAGCCACTATGGAGAACAGTGTGGAGATTCCTTAAACAACTGGAAATAGAACTGTCTTATGATCCAGCAATCCCACTGCTTACCATACACACTGAGGAAACCAGAAGGGAAAGAGACATATGTACCCCAATGTTCATAGCAGCACTGTTTATAATAGCCAGGACATGGAAGTAACCTAGATGTCCATCAAAAGAAAGCTGTGGTACATATACACAATGGAGTATTACTCAGCCATTAAAAAGAATACATTTGCACCAGTTCTAATGAGGTGGATGAAACTGGAGCCTATTATACAGAGTCAAGTAAGCCAGAAAGAAAAACACCAATACAGTTTACTAATGCATATATATGGAATTTAGAAAGATGGTAACAGTAATCCTGCATACGATACAGCAAAAGAGACACAGATGTATAGAACCGTCTTTTGGACTCTGTGGGAGAGGGAGTGGGTGGGTTGATTTGCGAGAATGCATTGAAACATGTATAATATCATATATGAAACAAGTCGCCAGTCCAGGTTCAATGCACGATACTGGATGCTTGGGGCTGGTGCACTGGGACGACCCAGAGGGATGGTATGGGGAGGGAGGAGGGAGGAGGGTTCAGGATGGGGAACGCGGGTATACCTGTGGCGGATTCTTTCAATATTTGGCAAATGTAATACAGTATTGTAAAGTTTAAAAAGAAAATAAAATTTAAAAAATTAAATTAAATTAAAAAAAAAATAAAGGGCACTTAGTAGTGACATTTATAATGGCTCCTACCAAATATATCTCACTAGTACCATAAAGATTCCCCTTTAGCAATGTTTCTCTACCATGTCTTCTCTGTATAGTGTTTGATACTTTTTCACTACTCAGAGGTGATACTTCATTACCATAGTTTGATTATTTATAATAATACACTGGGCTTCTCAGGTGGCACTGTTGTTAAGAATCTTCCAGCAAAGGCAGGAGTCAAAGGAGATGTGATTTGGGAAAATGCCCTGGAGGAGGAAATGGCAACTCACTCCAGAATTCTTGCCTGGAAAATTCCAAGGACAGAGGAACTTGTTGGGCTATGGTCTCCAGGATCGCAAAAAGGTGAACCTAAAAGACTTCTTGGTAATTCACTATAATGAGTGTATTTCATATGCTGTTAAAGAAATACTGAGAAATGTATTTACCTGTTGGTATTTTCTTCCAGATACGGTGTGCTATTTGACATTTTTCATCCACACAAAAGAGTTAGAAATTTTTGTTGTTTGTTTTCATTTCTGTATTTCTGTATTTATTTATTTTATTCTTATTGTTTTTTACTTTACACTATTGGTAGTGGTTCACCATACATCAACATGCATCCGCCACAGGTATACACGTTTTCCCCATCCTGAACCCCCTCCTACCTCCTTCCCTATACCATCCTTCTGGGTCATCCCAGCGCACCAGCTCCAAGCTTACCGTATCCTGCATGAAACATGGACTGGCGATTCATTTCTAATATGATATTATACATGTTTTAATGCCATTCTCTCAAATCATCCTCCGCTCCCTCTCCCACAGGGTCCAAAAGACTGTTCTATACATCTGTGTCTCTTTAGCTATCTCGCATACAGTGTTGTCATTACCATCTTTCTAAATTCCATATATATGTGTTAGTATACTGTATTGGTGTTTTTCTTTCTGGCTTACTTCATTCTGCATAATAGGCTCCAGTTTCATTCACCTCATTAGAACTGATTCAGATGCATTTTTTTTAATGGCTGAGTAATACTCCATTGTGTATATGTACCACAGATTTCTTATCCATTCATCTGCTGGTGGACATCTATGTTGCTTCCATGTCCTGGCTATTAGAAACTGTGCTGCAATGAACATTGGAGTACACGTGTCTCTTTCCCTTCTGGTTTCCTCTGTGTGTATGCCCAGCAGTGGGATTGCTAGGTCGTATGGCAGTCCTATTTCTAGTTTTTTTTTTTTTTTAAGGAATCTCCACAGTGTTCTCCATAGTGGCCGTACTAATTTACATTCCCACCAACAGTGTAAAGGGGTTCCCTTTTCTCCATATCCTCTCAAGCATTTACTGCTTGTAGACGTTTGGATCTGGCAGCCATTCTGACTGGTGTGAAGTGGTACCTCATTGTGGTTTTGATTTGCATTTATCCAATAATGAGTGATGCTGAGCATCTTTTCATGTGTTTCATAGCCATCTGTATGTCTTCTTTCGAGAAATACCTATTTAGTTCTTTGGCCCATTTTTTAATTGGGTCATTAATTTTTTTGGAATTGAGCTGTAGGAGTTGCTTGTATATTTTTGAGTTTAGTTTGTCAGTTGCTTCATTTGCTATCATTTTTTTTCCCATTCTGAAGGCTGTGTTTTCACCTGGCTTATAGTTCTTTTGTTGTACAGAAGCTTTAGAGTTTAATTAGGTCCAATTTGTTTATTTTTGCTTTAATTTCCAATATTCTGGGGGGTGGGTCATGGAGGATCCTGCTGTGATGTATGTCAGAGAGTATTTTGCCTATGTTCTCCTCTAAAGACAGATATATTTAAAGCTCAGAAGCCTTTGGAATATTAAGTGAGTCTGTTTCTTTTTTTTTTCCAAGCAGTTTGAGCTGTATTTAAATGTTGATGTTTTCTTCTTAAGAGTGTCCTGGATTTCTTTTTCACTTATTATTATTATTATTTTTTTTTTTGATGAGTGACTACTGTCATGTTCAAGGGTAGGTGTCATATCAAGTCCAGCAATAGGACCTTGTGTATATCAGACGTCCATCAGTGATAGTTTTAAGGCTGCTGTTACAGAGAAAATCCATGCTGCAAGGCTTTATTATTTGCTCCTTTTTAGGATGGCCTGTGATGTCTGAGAGTTTTTGTCAGGCCTGGAAGTACATTAGAGTAGAATGACCCAAAGGATGCCACCAAACCTAATGTATCCTCACTTTTGGATCTTTGAAGTAAGTGTTCATATTCTCTTTAAGTTGAAGATAAGGATGAGTTGGTTTTACGTGTACAGATTCTTGTTCTGAAACACTGAGATGACTTTATGTATTCAGCGGTGCTTGCTTTTCCCTACATATTATTAGAAATTGTTTTGTCTACCACTCTTGCTGCAATAGGTTTATACGGATTTTGTATTTAAGATGTATCTGTGGGAAGAAATTAATATCAAGTTCCAGATGTATCCCTTCCATCCACCAAGGTCCTTGGCTACCATAAGTTTCTTGCCAGTTTGGATGTCCACATCACATTTATGTGGGTGCACACTGCAGTGGATTTCTGTATCCCACCACTCCAATGTATCCCATGATGTTTCTTGAAATGTTCCTTCGTTTAGTGTGATGATCTCTGGATTTCTCTCTATTGGTGAAGAGGGCCTACTTTCAAATCTCAATCCTGATTAAAGCTTCATTCCAGACCTATATCACACTTCTTTATCCATTCCTCTATCCAAGTACACTATCTTAACTTTCCTTTCTTTGATGTTCTGAAAGATGCAGCAGGACCTAGTTTGGGGTGTGTGGTGTTTGAAATCTGTACATGTCTGAAATACTGCAGGAGAGGATTTGATTTATCATGCTGTCATGACATCTTTATTTATTTATTTTTCTCTCATGGGAGTGCACCTTTCTGGTCATGTCCATAGTGGCTCTTACCAGGTCCATTAAAGCATTACCTTAAAGCATCCACTGTACTACTCCTACTCTGCCATTGATGCCATGTCCAGAATTTGACAGTGGCCCTTTCCATGCTCATGCGGAGGTGATAATGTCCTCGGAGGTTAGATGCCTGTATCTCTTAGAATTCACCCTATGTGTCATGTGCTTTTTTCAAGAAACACAGAACTATGTTTGGCTGTTCATATCCTCTTCCTGTTAGTTTCTCCCAAGTTTACTTTACTTATTTTCCCCTCTGTGAACCCTGAAAATTTGTTAAGGGTGGGTATCAATTAGAACTCAGCACCCTTGCAAATATTGTGGCCATCAGCATGCATTTTAAGGTTGCTGTTAGAGAAAATGTGCACAAGGTGACAGCATTTCTTCATTCCCTCCTCTTTTCCCATGGTAACAGCAGCCTCTGTGTTATTCCCAAGTCTGGTTGTAAATGAGAGTAAAATGAGACACAGGTAGTCACCAAAAGTTTTGGTTGTTTACTCTTTGATCTTTTTTTTAAGCGAAACTATATATTTTTTAAGACTATTAACACTCTTGTAGTTGTTGCTTAGAAACATTTCCACCTTCCTTTCCACAGACACTTGGAGGAATTTAGCTCTAGTTATTGTCAGAGGTATCTTTTGGAATCTATTGAGTACATATCTCTTGATACAGGAGGTCCATGTGGATTATGAATTGCATAGGTATTTGTGGGTATAACTCTATTCCAGCCTTCACCTGTTGGCCTCTCACCCACCAAAACCCTTTGCCAACTGTAATTTTCTTACCAGGAGTGTAGGTCCATTTCACTTTTCCTTGGGTACTCATCCCATCAATATGTTTTTTAATCCCTTCTGGAAGGCATATGTTATAATATCTCTTTAATCCGCCTTTCTTTACTTTCTGTGATTCGCCCTAGATTTCTGCATATTCCTGCAAATGTTTTTTTTTTTTTTTTGCATTTTCATAATGTCAGACTCATATTTATTGTGTCTCTATGTCCCATATGTTTCTCTTTTAATTTGCAGCCAGCGATTCTCTTTCCTTTCATCTCTTGGGCATTGTGACTGCTGCTCCAGGGTATGTTTGTGGAGGTGGTGGTGTTGTGTGTGTTTTTCACAATCTGTTGATTGCTCAAATACTCTGGGAGTCGAGCTGACATATGACATTCTCTATGTCATTTTGTGATTCCTAGGCACTTTGGCAGCCATGCTTATAAAGTCTCTGACCACTTTCCTCCCACTAATGGCATACAGGGTTCCCCTTTACTAACATTGATCTACTCTTTCTTGTCTGTAGACTTTTGGATAATGACCTTTTTGGTTTCTTATTAGTGATATTGCCTTGCAGTTTAAGTTTTCAATTCACTGATAATAGAGCAAATGAGGCACATTTCCAGAGGCTTCTTTCTAAGCATTGACTAAGTATTTACCTGTTGATGTTTCCTTCCTTACATGTGGTTTGCACCCGTTTGTTTGTTTGTTTGTTGGCATGCCACGCCTGGCCATTTTCTAAGGGTCAATTCAATTCAATCGCTCAGTCGTGTCCAACTCTTTGTGACCCCATGAATAGCAGTACTCCAGGCCTCCCTGTCCATCACCAACTCCCAGAGTTTACTCAGACTCACGTTCATGGAGTCAGTGATGCCATCCAGCCACCTCATCCTCTGTCGTTCCCTTCTTCTCCTGCCCCCAATCCCTCCCAGCATCAGAGTCTTTTCCAATGAGTCAACTCTTTGCGTGTGGTGGCCAAAGTACTGGAGTTTCAACTTTAGCATCATTCCTTCCAAAGAAATCCCAGGACTCATCTTCAGAATGGACTGGTTGGATCTCCTTGCAGTCCAAGGGACTCTCAAGAGTCTTCTCCAACAGCACAGTTCAAAAGCATCAATTCTTCAGTGCTCAGCCTTCTTCACAGTCCAACTCCCACATCCATACACGACCACAGGAAGAACCATAGCCTTGACTAGATGAACCTTTGTTAGCAAAGTAATGTCTCTATATGCTATCTAGGTTGGACATAACATAACTTCCAAGGAGTAAGCGTCTTTTAATTTCATGGCTGCAGTCACCATCTGCAGTGCTTTTGGATCCCCCCAAAATAAAGTCTGACACTGTTTCCACTGTTTCCCCATCTATTTCCCATGAAGTACATGGGACTGGATGCCATCATCTTCATTTTCTGAATGTTGAGCTTTAAGTCAACTTTTTCACTCTCCACTTTCACTTGCATCAAGAGGCTTTTTAGCTCCTCTTCACTTTCTGCCATAAGGGTGGTATCATCTGCATATCTGAGGTTATTGATAATTCTCCCTGCAATCTTGATTTCAGCTTTTGCTTCTTCCAGTCCAGAGTTTCTCATGATATACACTGCATAGAAGTTAAATAAGCAGGGTAACAATATACAGCCTTGACTTACTCCTTTTGCTATTTGGAACCAGTCTGTTGTTCCATGACGAGTTCTAACTGTTGCTTCCTGACCTGCATACAGATTTTTCAAGAGGCAGGTCAGGTGGTCTGGTATTCCCATCGCTTTCAGAACTTTACAGTTTATTGTGATCCACACAGTCAAAGGCTTTGACATAGTAAAGTAGAAATAAATGTTTTTTTTCTGGAACTCTTTTTTTTTTTTCATGATCCAGTGTATGTTGCCAACTAGATCTCTGGCTCCTCTGCCTTTTCTAAAACCCGCTTGAACATCAGGAAGTTCACGGTTCACATATTACTGAACCCTGACTTGAAGAATTTTGAGCATTATTTTACTAGCATGTGAGATGAGTGTAATTGTGCGGTAGTTTGAGCATTCTTTAGCATTGCCTTTCTTTGGAATTGGAATGAAAACTGACCCTTTTCAGTCCTTTGGCCAACTGCTGAGTTTTCCAAACTTGCTGGCATATTGAGTGCAACCTTTCACAGCATCATCTTTCAGGATTTGAAATAGCTCAAATGGAATTCCATCACCTCCTCTAGTTGTTCTCATAGTGATGCTTTCTACGGCCCACTTCATTTCACATTCCAGGATATCTGGCTCTTGGTCAGTGATCACACCATCTTTATTATCTGGGTCATGAAGATCTGTTTTTGTACAGTTCTTCCGTGTATTCTTGCCACCTCAATTCTTGTTTATTCAGTGATATTCTAGCAAGTCTCTTCTTTGTCCTGGATTAAGTTTTCTGTTTCTCTGGATAGTTCCCATCAGCAAACAGAATGACTATAATGTTACCTCTCATTAAAAATCTGTCTTTTGGTGTCATGTCCTGCCTATGCTTTTTTTATTTCATATTTGCTTATGGTAGACTTCTGCAGAGTTGTTTGTAGAATTTGTTATCTCCAGGTCTCTCATTTTCCTTTAAATTCACTCTTGTCAAGATCAACAGTGAATTCCAAATGTTTAACTCAATGGTCAATTTTTAGTTGTTATTTTATTTAATTTATTGACAGCCTTTATCAGAGCAGTGCATTTCCTCCTCCCTAAAAAAAAAAAAAAAAAGTTTCATTTGCATTACAGAATGCTTCTCTTTCCTGCTTCTTTTCTACCTACATTCTCCCACATACAATGTGTGACCTCTGTGTCTGGCTTTATTCATATGTCATATTTTTTTTTTTTTGAAATATTTACTTATTTATCTATGTGGCGTGTGGGATCTTAGTTCCCTGCCCAGGGACGGAACCTGTGCATAGTCTTAAACACTGGATTTCCAGGGAAGTCCCCTAGTTTGTGTATTTTCAAGATTCATCCATTTCTTGGCTGTATAGCAATGCTTTTTTTTTTTATATGGCTGGATATGGTATATCAATATGGTATACGGCTTACATGAACTCCATTGTGAACAAATACCACAGGTTTTTTATCCAT
This sequence comes from Bos taurus, assembly GCF_002263795.3. Lineage (NCBI taxonomy): Eukaryota > Metazoa > Chordata > Mammalia > Artiodactyla > Bovidae > Bos > Bos taurus. The sequence continues at coordinate 30,698,891 of NC_082638.1, forward strand.
TCATCAATTAATAGATAATATTTGGATGGTGTATTCTTTGTGGCTCTTTTGAGTAATGTTGTTGGGAACACTGTTTTTGAATGGACTTAATAGTTTCAGGGATTTTTTTTTTTTTTGATATATATAAAAGAGTGAATTTCTGGATCATATGGCTACTATATATTTAATTTTTGAGGTACTGACAAACCAAAGTGGTTGTACAATTTTACAGCAATATATTTTCAACAATATATTTTAGCAGTATATTTTCAACATCTTTTCAGCAATATATGAAGATTCATTTTCTCCACATCCTCTGCCACAGTTGTTATTTTTCCTGGTTTTGATTATAGCCAAGCTAATGTGTGTGAAGTAGTATTTCAATGAAACTGATTTACATTTTGCTAAGGGCTTCCCTGGTGGCTCAGAAGGTAAAGTGTGTGCCTGCAATGCAGGAGACCTGGGTTCGATTCCTGGGCCAGGAAGATCCCCTGGAGAAGGAAATGACAATCCACCCCAGCACTCTTGCCTGGAAAATCCCATGGATGGAGGAGCCTGATAGGCGACAGTCCATGGGGTCGCAAAGACTCAGACACGACTGAGCGACTTAATTTCTTTCACTTTCAATCATGTTAAGCAGTATTTTTGGTGAAAATTCTATTCAAATTCTTTTCCTGGTTGTTAAATGTTTTTAATTGTTGTAAAAAAAATCTAACTTAAATTTTTACCATTTTAACCATTTTTACATGCTAAGTATTTCACATACTTTCATCAGCCTTTTTGGAGGCAGAAATGGCAACCCACTCCAGTATTCTTGCCTGGAGAACCCCATGGACAAAGGAGCCTGATGGGCTACAGTCCATGCGAAAGCAAAGACTCATACATGACTGAGCAACTAATACACACACACACACACACACACACACACACACACATACAGTCACAGTGTTGTTTTGTTGTTGTTGTCATTGTTTTCGCTGTGCTATGCAGCTTGAATGACAGTTTCCTGGTTGAGAACCATACCCAGGCCCCTGATAGGAAAGCGTGGAGTCCTAACTTCTGAACTACCATGGAATTCCTTATCATATTGTTATGAAACATATCTTTACACCTTTTCATCTTGCAAAATTGAAACGCTATACCCATCACCTGTCCCATTAAACAACAACTCCTCTTTTCTTCCCTGTTTCCCTAGATCCTGGACTCCATCATTCTACTTTGTTCCTTTCTATTGCTTGACTATGTTATATTTCATATAAGTGGAAATGTATAGTATTTGTCTTTTTTTATGACTGGCTTAATTCCTTTGGCTGGATGTCTTTATTTACTTTTTAAGTGAATTTATTTTTTATTTTATTTTTTAACTTAACAATAATGTATTGGTTTTGCCATATATCAAAATGAATCCACCACAGGTATACATGTGTTCCCAATCCTGAACTCTCCTCCCTCCTCCTTCCCCATACCATCCCTCTGGGTCGTCCCAGTGCACCAGCCCCAAGTATCCAGTATCATGCATCGAACCTGGACTGGCGACTCATTTCATATATGATATTATACATGTTTCAATGCCATTCTCCCAAATCATCCCACCCTCTTCCTCTCCCACAGAGTCCAAAAGACTGTTCTATACATCTTTGTCTCTTTTGCTGTCTCATATACAGGTTTATGGTTACATCTTTTGAAATCCCATATATATGTGTTAGTATACTGTATTGGTGCTTTTTCTTTCTGGCTTACTTCACTCTGTATAATAGGCTCCAGTTTCATCCACCTCATTAGAACTGGTGCAAATGTATTCTTTTTAATACTCCATTGTGTATATATACCACAGCTTTCTTATCCATTCATCTGCTGATGGACATTTAGGTTGCTTCCATGGCCTGGCTATTAGAAATACTGTTGCAATGAGCATTGGGGTACATTTGTCTCTTTCAATTCTGGTTTCCTCAGTGTGTATGCCCAGCAGTGAGATTGCTAGGCCATATGGCATTTCTTTTTCCAGTTTTTTAAGGTATCTCCCCACTCTTCTCCATAGTGGCTGTACTTGTTTGCATTCCCACCAACAGTGTAAGAGAGTTCCCTTTTCTCCACACACTCCCCAGCATTTATTCCTTGTAGACTTGGATGACAGCCATTCTGACTTGTGTGAAAAGGTACCTCATAGTGGTTTTGATTTGCCTTTCTCTGATAATGAGTGATGTTGAGCATCTTTTCATGTGTTTTTAGCCATCTGTATGTCTTCTTTGAAGAAATGTCTATTTAGTTCTTTGGCCCATTTTTTGATTGGGTCATTTATTTTTCTGGAATTGAGCTGTAGGAGTTGCTTGTATATTTTTGAGATTAGTTATTTGTCAGTTGCGTCATCTGCTATTAATTTCTCCCGTTCTGAAGGCTGTCTTTTCACCTTGCTTATAGTTTCCTTTGTTGTGCAGAAGCATTTAAGTTTAATTAGGTCCCATTTGTTTATTTTTGCTTTGATTTCCAATATTCTGGGATGTGGGTCATAGAGGATCCTGCTGTGATGTATGTCGGAGAGTGTTTTGCCTATGTTCTCCTCTAGGTGATGTCTTAAAGAATCATGCATGTTGTGGCATGTGGCAAAATTTCCTTTATATGGATAAATAATATTCCATTGTATGTATATATCACATTTGATGGATGTTTAGATACTTCCAACCCTTAGATGTTGTGATTAGCACTGCTTTGAGCATGGCTGTGCAAATATCTCAAGACCCCATGTTAACTTCTGTTGAATTTACATCCAGAAGTGGAATTGCTGAATCGTGTGGTAGTTCTATTTTTAGTTTACTGAGGAGCCTTTATACTGTTTTCTGTAGCAGTTGCACCATTTTAAAATCTATCCATAACACACAAGGATCTACTTTCTGTACCTGCTTGCCAAGAATTGTCCTTTCCTTTCTTTCCTTTTACCTTTCCTTTCCTTCATATGTAAACACGCACACATGCACACACAATATTTTCCATATCCTTTTCCATTATTATTTATCACAAACAATGTATATATTTCCTTGTGCTATACAGTAGGATCTTGTTTATCTATTCTATATATTAACATTATAGTTTGCATCTGCTCATCACCAGCTCCCAATCTATGCCTCCCCCACCCTTCCCCTCTTGGTAATCACATAGTCTCCTCTCTATGTCTCTCAGTCTGTTTCTGTTTCATAGATAAGTTCATTTGTATCATATTTTGGAGTCCACATATAAGTGATACAATATGATATTTGTCTTTCTCTTTCTGACATCCTAAGTATTCTTTTTAATGCTAGTGTACAGTCAAGTGTTTACTTAATTTCATTTTCAAAACTTTTGTTGATATTGTATAGAAATCTGCTTGATTTTTAAAATATTTATCTTGTATTCTGCAAGGTTTTTATTACTTCTCGTACTTGTGGTTTCTTCAGGATTTTCTATATATAAAAGTATGTTATCTCCAATATACTTTGACTTTTTCCTTTCCATTCTGAAGGCTTTTTTTTTTTTTTAAACAACAAAAACAATAATTCCTTTTCTTAACTGATTGCTCTGGTTATAGAACTGCCAGTATAATATTGAGCCAAAGTGTGGGATAGACTTCCTTGTGTTGTTCCCATTCTTAGGGGGAAAGCTCTCAGTTTTTCATTATTAAGTATGATGTTAGCTGTGGGTCTTTTACAGGTACCCTTTGATTGAGAAAGTGCTCTTCTGTTCTTAGTTATTATGTGTTTTTAACCCCTATTAGGTGCTAGACTCAGGGAAATGCTTTTTCGGCAGGCAGATATGTTTTTTCTCCTTTATTGTATTAAAATGGCATAATGTCGATTGACTTTCATATAATGAACCAACTTTGCATACCTCCATAAATCCCACGTGATCATGTCATATAGCCTTTTTTATATGTTGTTAGGGGTTTTTTTTGCCAGTATTTTGTTGAGGACTCTTGCATCTGTATTCATAAGGGACATTGGTTGTGTGTCTGTGTGTGATGTCTCTGTCTGATCTTGGTATTAGAGAAATACTGACCTCATTTTGCCTGCTATATAGGGAAGAGACATGTGGAGTGAAGGATAAAACATTGTTGGATTTAAGTTTAGTCAGGGTTAGAGGGAGAAATTTAGGATGCATCAGTGTGGATTTGAGGTGAGGTTATCAAGAGAGTTCATTCTCAATTTCCTAGGCCTGTGTTAAGTGCTTGACATCGAATTATGCTGTTTGTTAACTATGTAGAGATACTATATACTTTGAATTTGTGCCCTATTTTCTGTATTAATATTTATGAAATTAGTATTTGTGAACCAGTTGTAATGTGCATTTAAGATAAGTTTTTTTTTCAATTTTCCTACAAAGCAAGATGCCATTGAATAGCTGATGCTTTTAAAAAAGAGCTGTTAACCTTAAGTCTTGGAAATAAGCTTGTTTGTCTTTAAGATACGGAAACACATTTAAAAATTATAAATTTGCCGAAAAAGATGCAGCTGGTGTGTGGTTAACTTAGAATTCCAGTTTAATCTTCTTTGACTCCAAAGTCCATGTTTCTAAACAGTGTAAAATAGTGCTTTTGTAAAAAGATTTGTCTTTTACATGTGATTTGACCTAATGATGAGTGGTGTTTTTTTTTTTTTCCTTTCTTTCTTTTTTTAAATAGAAAAGATTAAAATCAACATGGGACAAAGCTATGATTCTCGAGTCATGTAGACTTGTAGTCATAGGTTTTTCCGCTGCCATTTAGTCTCTTTGATGCTAAATGTCCTTATCTGTAAGATAAGGGTGTTTATAACTCCCCTAGAGTTTTGGAGATAAACAAATAGCACATTGTTCTGTACTTAGCTAATATGTAATATATTTATACTTAGGTGGAAGTTTATTTAAAGGAAGCACTGGGACTTGTGGCCACATCCTCCAAGAATAAAAGAAAAAAAGTACTTAAAATATGGAACGACCATGTATGTGAAAAAGAACAAGAGCCAGAACCACAGAAAAGCGAGGGAGAAACCAAACAAGTAGATGATGAAGATGCTGAACTGATCTTGTTTGGAGTGGAACATGTAAATGAAGATGCTGATGTGATCTTTGTGGGGATGACCTCAAATTCAAAATCAGTTGTTTCAAACATACTGAACAGAGTTACCCCAGGTTCTTGTTCAAGGAGAAAAAAGTATGTTCACTTCAGGAAAGATAATGCTCAGAAATTACAGTGTGTTAGTCATGTGACTCCTGCATCAGAAGCAAAGACTGTCTTGCCTCTTTCTGTCTCTGAATCAAGATCAACATATAGTCCTATTATTATTGAGCCTTTGTCCAAAGCGGACTATAAAAATATTTCACCACAAATAGTGCCTAACAGCTTTTCAGAGTTATGTTCTCCTTTGATTACCTTCACAAGTTCATTGCAGCATCCAGTAGAAACAGCAGTTACTGCAGGAGCTATGGATAAAATTGCTCATATATCAAAGTGACTTTCCACTTCTGAAACAAATAGCAATAAATCCCAAAAGGCCTAAACTCAGTGATGGAATTATAGGAGAACATTCTTTAGCTTTGTCCCCTCCAGGTATTTTTCAAACAGTGACTATTCATCAAAGCACACCAGACAGTGTTCATACCTCAGTAAGCCATGTTCAGAATGGAGAATCTTGTCCAACACATTTTCCAAAGGACAATGTCCATTGCAAGCCTATAAGTGCTTTAGGGTAAAATGGACTGACAAAAATTGACTTTCCAAGTGTAGCAAGTCAAAACAAGATTGTTGATCCCACAGAAGGCAATCTGATTGTGTTACTCTGTGATTTCTACTATGGACAGCATATAGGAGATAGGCAGCCAGAACCGCAAACTCACACAGCCTTTAAATGCCTCAGCTGCTTGAAAGTTCTAAAAAATGTCAAGTTTATGAATCACATGAAGCACCATTTGGAGCTTGAGAGGCAGAGAGGTGACAGCTGGAAATACCACACCACCTGCCAGCACTGCAACTGCCAGTTTCCTACTCCCTTCCAGCTGCAGTGTCACATTGAAAGTGTCCACACTTCCCAGGAGCCCTCTGCAGTCTGTAAAATCTGTGAATTGTCCTTTGAGACAGATCGGGTTCTCTAACAGCACATGAAAGATAATCATAAGCCTGGAGACATGCCCTATGCATGCCAGGTTTGCAGTTACAGATCATCATTCTTTGCAGATGTGGATGCACATTTCAGAGCTTACCATGGTAACATTAAGAATTTACTTTGCCCCTTTTGTCTACAAATTTTTAAAACTGCAACACCATACATATGCCATTATAGACAGCACTAGGAAAAGTTTTCATCAGTGTTCCAAATGTCAGCTACACTTTTTAACTTTTAAAGAGAAAAGACAGCACAAGACCCAGTGTCATCAAATATATAAGAAGCCTCAGCATCTAGAAGGATTACCTCCTGAAACAAGAGTTTTTATTCAGGTATCACTGGAACCCCTTCAACAAGATTGGTGGAAGTGGCATCCATTACTGTGAACACATCTGATTCTGAACCATCACCCCAAATCTAAAAGTAGGAGGTCAAAAAAAAAAAAAACATTAATTCTGCTTTCAATAAGTCTGAAGCAAGTATTTCAGTCAAAGTTAAAAACCCCATTAAAAACAAAAAATTCAAATTATAGAATTATTCAATAATATCAAATATAGGGAAACCAATGTGTAATTTATGTGTTTTTATTTTAAATACATGACGTACAGCTTTGTTTAAATATTGAGATGTTATTTAAAAATATAGTACCTGTTTTTCATATAAGTATTTTAACATGTAAAAATTATGTGTGCGTGTGTGTGTGTGTGTGTGAGTGTCAGAGAGAGAGAACGAGAGAGGTGGAGAAAGGAAAAGTAACAATGTTTTTTGGTATTTCATGTTATTTGCAAGTTTGAAAGCTCTGCTGCTGCTGCTACTGCTGCTGCTAAGTTGCTTCAGTCATGTTCGACTCTGTGCGACCCCATAGACAGCAGCCCACCAGGCTACCCTGTCCCTGTTATTCTCCAGGCAAGAACACTGGAGCGGGTTGCCATTTCCTTTTCCAATGTATAAAAATGAAAAGTGAATGTGAAGTCACTCAGTCGTGCCCAACTCTTAGCAACCCCATGGACTTCAGCCCACCAGGCTCCTCCATCCGTAGGATTTTTCCTGCAAGAGTACTGGAGTGGGGTGCCATTGCCTTCTTCACTATACATGTAATCTGTAGACTGTTTAGCAATGAAAATTTCAACTCTTTTCATGCCTTGAAGATCTCAGTATTAACTATATAGCCAGATTGGAATGGCTTTGTTATGGTATGGTCCTGTGTGCTGCTGAACTCTGTGAAGTGCCTCTGTTGTGCTGTTCTAAGATAAAATGGTTCCAAAAGCCTGATGTGGAGAAGTTGATGGAGAAACTATGATGTGAGTTTGGACCAGACACGGGATTTAGTTAGTGGAGAGCTGTGGCTTCTTGTCCCAGTTGAGGAAGAGGCATGCATGCACTCCAGGCATGGAGCCAAGGCAGAAGGAACACTGTCTGAGAGTGTCTTTACCTAGCCCAGGGACATCTCAAGGAAGCCAACCATTAAAATGCCTGTTAGGTGAGAGGCACCTGCAAGGATCAAGCAGGACCTGTGTATCATTGACTGCAGTTGGAGAAGCAGAGACAGTTAAAGAATGAGGCCTGGTGCCTGTGGACCTCCTGTTGAGTGATCAAAAGGGGAATTTGATTCATTCCATCTCCTTTCCCATTTGGCTGGCCTTTAGTCAAAGTGAAGTAGCCCTATCAGTCTCCATCACAGTAGTAAAGCAAGTTAAGATTCCCCAAGAAAAAAGCCTTGACATCCAGTTTGATTTGTACTGGACCCATAGTTTTAACTGAAAAGGATCAAACACAGGGAACCTTTTCAGTTTATGAATTGAGCTAAATTTAGTTCTCTTTCCCTTAAGCTACAAAGGAGTTATCTGAGAATAGTAAATGTAGTGGATACAAAGGTGATTAAAGCCTCTATAGAACTTTTCCTTACATTTTCCAGTTACATGTGTCTTACCCTAGTTTAAACATGTGACGATTTCAGTTTTGTATCTTATCTTGCCTTGGGCATGAATGTATTAAAGTTAACAGCTAATTCTTTGTTTAATTTCCCATTTTATCAAACTAATACTTGGTTTCTGTCTTACTTGACACAGTCTGATGTGCAGGAATTTTCTCATTTATTTCAGTAATTATCAGGTCATAGAGTTATCATCCTTCCTCTACTGTATCCAACTACCTAGTCTGTGATTATACTTGTGGAAACCTTTTTTCGTGTGATCTCCAAGGGCTCTTTCACAGACCTGTGGTGTACCCTCTAAGTACTGGTTCCTGTGTTTCAGCACACTTGGCTTCCTCTGTGGGTTCCTGGAGTTGAGTCTCCTCCTGGAGTTGAATGCCATACCTTCTCCACTTCTGGCACAGATACCTAGAATCTCTGTGCACCATTCAAGGAACCTGGAATCTTGGCTGTAGACCTATGCCAGGAGAAATCTCTCTGTTTCCTCTTCCTTTCTCCTCCTCTTTGTCTCTCCCCACTCTTTCCCCCCTGCCCCGACCCACCTCCACAATTCATTTAAATCCTCTAAGCTTTCACAAAATGCTAGAAAGTGATCATCACCAAGGGGTTACCATCCCTCTCAGAACAAAAGTGGAAGGACTACAGATGACTAAGCTGTAGTGAGTCTCTTGTCTCCATTTTAGGTAATTTCCTGAGTGTGAATTCAAACACAAGTAAATTGTATTTATTTACTCAATGCTTGATTGATTGGTTTGCACTTTGAATATTTTACTAGGCCTTTCCAGTTAGTTTGCTTGGGCCAAAGCACTTTGCTAAGTGTCAGCTTAAACCGCTTTTAGGTGTATAAAGAGTGTGTGTGTGTGTGTGTGTGTGTGTCTTCTGGTCTCAGGTGAAAACTATGTATAAATGTGCAGACTATTGCATTCTTATCTCCTTTATTCTATTTCTATTGTAAAAATATGAAATGTTTTATTTATATGTTTTTATTGTTGCTTAGGATTATCAACACTGTTACTGTTGTTTGCTCTGTAGTATGCTCCTAAGGAGTACAAGTTGATTTACTGCCAAATGAAAAGTTTCCAGTGACATGGTCCCTGACTACTTCCTCTCTTCCATTCTCTGTCATTCTACTCTACTGTTTTCCCCACTGCTGCCCAGTGTTTGACAACACTGGCCTTGCTTTCCCTAAGCAAATTCCATTTCTTCCCAATCCAAAGACTTTGCAAATTCTCTTCTTCTGGAAATGCTCTTCCCCTAGGCCAGCATGGCTTGCTACATCCCTTGTTTGAGCTTCACCAATGCTGTTCAAATCACACAATGAAATCCTCACGCCCCTCCTTTTCCTTCTCCTCCTTAAAGACACTTTAAGTCTCTACACTCTTCTTCCCTGTCCAGACTAAACTTCCTAGATTTTCACACACAGACACACATACACACAAAACCTGAAAAGAGATAATAACATCAGGGCTTTGCTTCGTAAAATTAACTTGAGCAAGTTTCTGTGCCTGCAGAACAAAGATAGTTAATACTGAGTTGAGTTCTTTCAGGAGCTTCCTCTCTTTTTCTATTGATACCTCTCTATTTTTTTCAAGCAATGACACTTTGTGTTTTTTTACAAATGTATTGAATATCTGTCAAGATGACTATTTTGCTTTGCCTTTGGTGAATTTCCTTGTCTACTTTGCTTGTTCGTTCAGGTAAAATTTATTGTTTTATTAATGTTGCCAAAACATTGTCAGTAAAATTACTATTTATAAAAATAAAATGTTTTTTTAAAAATTATTTCTGCTGTCCATCTTTTTACAAATAACATAGCATTTTTTTGTTTGTTTCTTTTTTTTAAATAATCTTATTGTGTTGTCCAGAAATTCTAAATAGCGATGTGTAAATGGGTTTTCTGGTTCTTAGTACCATCAAAGGCAGTGAGGATATGGCTTAATGAATTTCTGTTTCTCTTTTTAGATTTTAAAGAGAATTGTTTCATTGGATATTTACAACATCTGTTGAGACATTTACTTTTCTTTCTTTCTCCCTTACTTTCCTTTTCTTCCTTTCTTCCCATGGCCGTCTTTCTCTTTCTTTCCTTCCCTTTCTTTTCCCAGGTTTTGGTTTGACTTGACCTTTCCTGAAGCAAAAGTAATTCCACTCAGGGTTGAATATTACCGTCTCAGAATCCCATTCCATGTGTCATTTCTAGTATTGGAATTAACCTCCTCTTCCCCTTATTAGATTGGCTATAGTTGTATCAATGTTTCTGATTTTTTTTTTTAAGGAGCAGCTCTTGTTTTATTATCCCAGCAAGTTTTATTTTTGTTGTTTTCTATTTTTGTTTCCATTCATATATACCTTCTACTTTGTTTAGGATTTTTTCTTTATAATCATATACTTTAAAAGCTTTCTTTACAAATTTTATGGAAATATATTTGATTTACAATGTTGTGTTTCAGATGTATATCAGAGTGATTTAATTATGCATAAATATATCTATTTTTTAGGTTATTTTTCATTATAGGTTATTACATGAGGCTATTTCTTTTCTTTCTTTCTTTTTTTTTTTTTTCTTTAACTAGATGGTTTTGGGCTTGACCTAACTTTATTTAAATAACCTATTTTGTCTGAATCCCAGATGGTTTTATGTATACATTTTTAAAATTAAAATTTCATTCTCTATGATTTTTGGCACATTAATTACAAAAATTTCACTACCTGCAGGCTGAATGTTTTAATTTATAGTTTACTGATAATTAAGTTTTCCTTGGAGGTCTGAGGGTATGTGTGTATATACACTGGCATGTCTATATACACATCCTTTTCAGATTACTACATTTTTTAAAGATATATAAATGTATTTTAAAAGATATTTTCTGTTTGTACGGTAAAAACACGAAATGTTTTCATTCTAGAAATTTGCTCCCCAAAGGAATATAGTATAAAAAGTAAAAGTATAAAACTATTCCTTTGAGAATAATCCCTACTAACAGAACCTGGAAAAGTTAAACAAATGATGCATAACGCTTCCTAAAGGTGGTAAGAAAAACGTTATTCAAGGTAAGAGTACTACAGCTGAGGTCTTATAATACGGGAGAGAGATTGATTTTAAGTCTGACTCCAGCAGGGACACAGCTGGGATTTATAGCTAAGGAACAGGGTGGGTCCATGTGATAGCAAAGAGAGACTGGGAGACTGAAAAGCAATGAACAACAACAGAGTGGGTGTCAGTGGATGGAAACTTATTAAGACGACCATAAGTGTGCCGGTGGATTCTGGCTCAACTGAGAGGATCATTGCTGAGGCTAGGCAAGACTGATAAGATATTGAAGTGAGTGATAAAGAACTTGATCTGATCTGAGGGTGGTCAGATCAAGGGTGAAGTATGTTTTCTAAACTGAAGTAGCAGAATCTAGCTTAGATTAGACTAAATGGACAGGCACCCCGGTATAAAGACATGAACCAAAGTTGGCAGTGCGTTAATGAACTACTGCTGCATAACAAATTATCCCAAAGCAACAGCTTAAAACAATATTATCTCATACTGCTGCTGAAAGTTGGGAATCCAGGAGTAATTCAGTTGAGTGTTCTGGCTCAGGTTTTCATGAGATTTTTGTCATCTGAAGCCTTGACATGGGCTGGTGGATTTCCTTCCAAGATGGCTTACTCACATAGCTGTTGAAACCAGTTTCCTTGCTGGCTATTGGGAGAAAGCCTCAGTTCTTTCACATGGGCCCCTGGGCTACCTGAGTGTTCTCAAGATATGACTAAGCTGGCTTCTAGAGTGAGTGATCCAAGAGGATGAGCAAGGAGGCTGCAGTGCCTTTTATGACCTACAAAGGCATAGTCAGACACTTCATTTTCATTTCTACAATATTCTAACATTAGAAATGAGCCACTAAGTCCAGCCAACATGTAAAGGGGAGTATAAGGTCCACCCTTGAAGGAAAGGACTTGTGGACATACTTTAAAACCCATGGCCACAAATTGTTTACATACTTGTATGTCCAAAATGCATTTTCCTGCAAATGCTTTCAAATAATTTATCCATTATAGCATTAACTTGAAGTTCAGGACCTTGTCATCTAAGTCAGGTCCAGATATGGACCAGAGTGCACTTGGGCACTATCTCAAGTGTTCAGTCACTCAGTTGTGTGCTACTCTTTGCGACCCGATGGACTGCTGCACGCCAGGGTTTCCTGTCCACCATCAACTCCAGAGGCGTGCTCCAACTCAAGTCCATTGAGTTGGTGATGCCATCCAACCATCTCATCCTCTGCCGTCCCCTTCTCTGGCCTTCAATCTTTCCCACGTCAGGGACTTTTCCAATGCGTCACTTCTTCGCATCAGGTAGCTAAAGTATTGGAGCTGCAGCTTCAGCATCAGTCCTTCCAATGAATATGCAGGAATGCTTTACTTTAGGATTGACTGGTCTGATCTCCTTGCAGTCCATGAGACTCTCAAGTCATCTCTAACACATCAGTTCAAATTATAAAAGTGTAGTTCCTGTAGACCTGATGATCTGTGAGCAAAAGAGATGAGTTGATCTGCTCATTTCACAGCCAACATACAGTGCTGGGTCAGGCATAGATAACCTTCATAGACACTCCTATTCCAGAAAGGGGAGGGGAGATAGGAGTCAACAGTAGCAGTTCTGAAATCCCACAGGTTCTTGTTGGCAGTCCTTTGATTAGGATTTAAGGCCTGGAAACTTCCTAGGCTTCAGTCTCTGAATTTTTAATTCTGCCCTCTGACATGATTCCATTGCATGAAAGGTGGATAGTATATGGTTACAGTGAAACTGTCTCCCTAGCCTACTTTCTGCTTGTCGAAGGTAGAAATCCAGAGGTCTCTTATTTTGTACTATTGCTGGTCCTTTCAGTCCAATCTGAACTTAAATATGTTATTTTAAAAACTTGGTGTGTCTCCTGATAGTCTTACTGGTTTTCATGGCAAAGCACCCCACTCCAAAGCCACCATCACACATGTCTTCATAATAAGGCCTAGTCTGTCTTGGTTTTCTGCTGAGATAGCTGAGGGATAACACCCTGAAACCTGGTAGAAGTCTTATTGTGTGACTGAAATGATCTCTGAGTGACACCCCTAAACTCTTTGGAGGGCATTGGCCTGCCTAAATAATGCCATGAAGCATCCCTTTCCAGCTTTCTGAGGCTTAACAAAGAATTTTACAGTCACACTCATCTTTAGACCACCTTTATTAAAAATAAATAAAGGAATAAGAATTGATGTATAGGTGCTATAAAATGTTATGTTTAGACCACCTTATCTCAATGCCCTGGATAGAACCTTGCTTGAGAGCCATTAATTTTAGCATCCTCTGTCATGTTAAAAGACTAGAAAATTTCCAATTCAGGAAGTTTTGTCTTATTTTTTAATAGTCTTTCTCTTAAATATATATTTTTTTAATTTCCCTTTATATTTTACTATAGGCAGCAAGAAGAAATCAGGAAGCACTTTTGGCTGTTTGGCTGGAAATCTCCTTAGCTAGATATCTCAATTAATTAAGTACAGTTTCTCCTTCCTGGTACATTTTCTGCTTTTCACAAACTGCAGATGTAGTGGACTTTTCTCTGCACACTCCCCGGGCTCTTTTTTCCTGCCACTACTTTCTGCCACACATCCTGGGTGCACCCCTGTGATCCCACTTAGAACGTGTTTGCTCAGTGAGATAAAGGGGATCGAATCCCTGGCTTCAGTGCTTCTGCTGGCCAGAGTTTATGTACCTTTCTCTAAGATCTTCATGTTTTTGCTATCCAACTTCCATCACCTGGCTAGGTCAATTCTGGAAGCTCATACTCACAAGCATACTGGCAGGGACTTCTATGCGCATGTGAGCACACACATGTACGTGTACACAGTAACATCCCTGAGAGGAAACTTGCACACGTGCAGAATTACAAGCTTTCTTCTCTAGGAATATGAATTTTGGTAAGCACCTTTGTACTCACAACGAAAAAGTAACTTTCTTTGTCCTGGTTGTTTCCTTTCACTTGTTAATTAATCATGTCACCTTGCACTTCTAACTCTGTGCTGCTACGGCTGCTAAGTCACTTCAGTCAAGTCTGAGTCTATGTGACCCCACAGATGGCAGGCCACCAGGCTCCCCCGTCCGGGGGATTCTCCAGGCAAGAACACTGGAGTGGGTTGCCATTTCCTTCTCCAATGCATGAAAGTGAAAAGTGAGAGGGAAGTCGCTTAATCATGTCCGACTCTTCGCGACCCCTGCATAGGACTGCAGCCTCTCAGGCTCCTCTGTCTATGGGAATTGCCAGGCAAGAGTACTGGAGTGGGGTACCATTGCCTTCTCCATCTAACTCTGTGACTTATCCTCAAAGGTTACAAAATCTTGGCATTTGCTAGTGACACGGACTGACCTGCAGAGCAGCGAGCGGGTTGGAAGCACTCGCCATGAACAGCTGTATGACATGCGCTTGCGTTCTGCATTCTCCCATCACCTTGGACAGCTTCACAGTACCAGTCACATTGGTCTGATCCATGTGGGGACAGAAAACAAGGACCTTTGGGCTCAGGTGACTCAGAGAAGCTCTCTCTCGGTGTGCACCTATCTAGGTCATTCCTTGTCAATGTTGTGTCCCTCTTGCTAGCCTACCACCCTTTATGGACAACAACATTCTGAGTGAGGCCTTCTGTTCTTTCTCTCCGTGTAGCTTTCTGTGTGCTCCTGTCTACATGTGCCCCCAAGTGCTAACTCCATGTAGCAGGAAAAGGCCAAAGAGCCTCCAAGAGCCCCAAGAGACTGTGATAGGCCTGGGTCTTATCCAATGTTGTGAGAAAGGTGCACATGGATACAGGGTCTCTTCAGATACAAAGATTGCAACCTGAGGCCATAAAGGTAAGGTGGCATCCCTACACGTCCTCCCTTCTGTTTAACAGTACCCATGAACACGGAGTCCCCGAACAGATGATGCCCTGCAAAACTTTCCCTTTCTGGGCCCACAGCTCATGCCTCACTTGGGCAGAAAGCAGCTTTTCTAGCTCAAAGGCACCAAGAGGGCTTGAACCACCCAGGCCACAGTGATTTGCTAAATATCAAGACTGTCTTTCAGTTGCTCTCATTAGGCCCAGGTAGGACTCCCTACAGACACGCATCTCTGCTTGCCTACACAGCCCACATGCCAAGGAAGCCAGCCCCAAGTTGGGCCCAGGAGTGTCCAAGACGGTCACCTGGAATGCAGCTTCCCTCTGAGTGTCACCTGGTTTCAGATCCCCTATGACTAAATCAGAGATTTTGCTTCATCGAGACTGCTCAAATTCTCTCAAATGCAAATGCACACTTTTGCCCCTCAGGCCCCCAAAGCCAGTGGCAAGACCCCAGAGGAAAGAAGGAATTCTCGTCAGGACTTTCAGCATGCACCATGGGGTATCTTTGGCAGGACGGCTATTGCCTAGACCCTGGACCCTGAAAACCAGCAGGCCCCGAACTGCCCCCAGGGGCTTCCCTGTCTCCCACTCTCCTGAGGTCCTTTGGGACATGCAATTACTCCTTACTCACTCCGTTCCCTCCCTCACAGGTTCATCTGGGCAGAGGGTCAAACACGTACAACCACCTGTGCTTTCCTCGCCTTTCTGCACTGCCAGGGAGGCAGGCTGGAAGTGCCTGGAGGCATGCCACGCTCACATCCTGTCTCTCCTAGGATGCCTGTGGGTTTGCAGGTACAGCTTACTTTAGCATGTCTCGCATTTTGTGTCACAGTGTGTGCCACACTCAGGGAGGGAATGTGCTGGCTGATGGGCTGCTCTGGGCAGCACTGGCCCAGGACCTTTCCAGTTCTCCTTCTCACATGTGTGGAACAAGTCTCCAGTGCAGCAGGCAATCTTAGCCTTCTCACCATCCTGGGTCTTGCCATAGCCACATCCACCATTTCCACAGGCCAGCAGTGTTCCCCCAGACTCAGGGATCCATAGGCAGTGGTTTCAAAGTCCCACCCCACCTGATATGCCCTGAGTGAACCCTCAGACCATGAATCCCTTTTCCCAGTCCAAACACACACAACAACACAGTAGAAATGGTGAGCGTGTTTTGTGTTTGGTCTAATTGCAGATATCTGGAGCCATGGACGGGAGTTACCACTGGCCATCCTTTCTTCATTCCCATCCTGGACAGGGTCAGTGCAGAGATACGGAACAAACCACCTTCAGACTGGAAAGGCCTCGTGCCTCCTCTTCTGGTTGCTCAGCACCTCCTTTCCTGTCGCCTTCATCTCTGCATCTGCCCTGGGCTGGATACACAAAAACACACACATAAACACAGCCAACACAAGCACATGTGTGTATACACACATGCTTGGCATGGGGACACAAATGCAAACAGGGAATGCAGGTGTTTCAGGAGCTGAAGACACCCATGTCCAGCAATGTCAGAGATGGTGTCAGTCGGCATCATGTCCTGCCTTTGCGGCTCCCTGTCCACCTCTTCCCAAATTCATCCGATTTTCCCAAGGCAGCCTGAAGCCACTTCGAGCTCAGCATGTGTGGTGGTGGTGGTGAGATCCAAGTGGTGAATGTGGAAATTCACCCAAGATCCCAAAGTCAGCACACAGGTGCATTGGGACCACTGAGAGGATGCCCTTTCAATGATAGGCCATTGCAGGGTAAGGGGCGGGAGTGAAGGGCCCAGTTAATCTCAAACTCAGTGAGCAGCAGGAGGCTGGAGGATGGCAGGACCCAGGGACGGATGATTCTGACACAGACCCTTAATTCACCCTGCCTCTAGGCCTCTAGAGGAATAGGGTATCACCTAGGTATCACCTAGGACTCTCGAGCTGCAACCATAGCTGACTTGAGGGAGACTTACTTCACTCACAGACACACCGAATCCCCCATGCCCCCAGTCTCAGCAAGTCACCTGCTACATGCATAACCCAAATGCCCGCTCTGCAGCCAGCTTGCATGAGCCTGAGCATCCCATTTGGGAAAGGATAGTGTCCCGGCTACGATAAGGCTGTCCCTCAGGGCCTACCTCCAGACCCCCTCACTATATGTGCTTCTGTCAGTTATCTCTGATGGAAGAACCTTCCTCCCTGAGGTAGTACTTCAGGGGATCATCCCACACGTCATTGCTGATGAGCTGCTGGCAACCCGAGCAAGGTCAACCCAGGGCTGACCAGGCCCCGAACCTTCCCATGAGCAGCCAAGAACTCCACCATCAATCATCAACTTTGTGCAGGCCCAAAGCAACCCCACATCAGCAATCCTGTTCGATTCTGGGCCATTGTGGCCTGAAAGCCAGTTGAGAAAATTAAGGCTCCTGGTGTCTAGACTGTGGCTGGGGGATCCCCATTCAAAGTCCCAGAACCAGTGGACTGGAGTGGAATGACATGCCCTGTACCCTGGGGAAAGACAGGGGAGACTGGGGTGGACTCCACAGGTGGAGCATCTACATGCTTGCACACCCACATTCATCACCCTGGGAGCCACGTTTTACCAGTGATGTCAAGGTAATACTCCTTAATGATCATGGTGTTCAAGAAGTAGGAGTTGTCCTGAAAGGAAAAGACCAGCTTGCAGGGGGACTGCAGATGGTTCCGCACCTGCACCTGCCAGGATAGGGAGGAGGGGAAAGGTGCAAACTTCTAGGGGCCTCAGCTTGCCTCCCAGGCAGGCATTAACAGCTTCCACGACGCCTCTCTAAAGTCTCACAGTGCAGCAACATGGCTAACAGGATCCTCCCACTCCCCGCCAGGTCCCATACCCACCCTGCCTCAGTCTCCCTCACTGACGTTCAAGTCTATCATGTAGCGGAGAAAGTCTTGATCTTGGTTGCTGATCATGACGGAAACTTGAGGGTGGCTAATATTCTGCTTTAGGTCAAGAAGCCATTCAGGGAGCTACATGCCAGGCCAAAAAGAGCCAGGAGCATCAGTCCTAGTCTGGGGTGAAACAAGGATACTGGAAAAGGCATCTGCAAGGAGCTGGGTACTGCCTGTTACCTGGCCACCACTGATGTCATCAGGCTTTGCCATACCATCAGACAGGCTCATGGCTCTGGGCCCCTTGTTGTGGTGTGCATCTGAGGTGGTCTGCATTCTCCAAGTAGGGGCTATTTCTGACCACTACTGTTCTCCTCCAGACCTGTGTATGCTGGGTAGTGGCATGTCACTGCTTACATGGTCAGATTTGCAGTCCTGTGACAATCCGTGTTTGAAAGCAAAGGGGTTGTGTGTGTGTGTGTGTGTGTGTGTGTGTACGTGTGTATGTATGTGTGTGTGTGTTGTGTGTGTGCATATGAATGACTCACGTGTCTCAGCTATATGCCAGGATCACCCGCATTTACAGCAATAACTGTGTGCCGATGCTGCTCTGGTGTACCATCTCTGGTCATTCCTGACTTGGAGGCCTCAGATGCTGCTCCTCCTCAGATGCAGGCCTGAAGGAGACACTCAAAGGTATGGCTGCAACGTGTACATATGTAGCCCTGCCCGGATCCTACTCGGCTGGGCCTTTGGAGCTTGCCAATTGCCCAGGACCACATTTTTTTCAGGGGCCTCCAGTGCCCTTCCTGTGCCCTCGCCCCTCCCCCTCCTCCTGCTCCTGCCCCATCTCCTCCTTCTCATGAGCAGTGAACCCAAAGGAGCAGCAGAAAGGATACAGTTTTGGCTCAGAAGCCAGGGATGCCCTGGATGATGGCACTCCCCCAAGCCAAGTGATGCTTCCTCCTCTGATGGTAGGCCCTGTGGTTTTGCTCACACTCAGAGCTCAGTTCCACCTGCAGGGCGGCCAGTGCCTTCAGGACATCTAGCACTTGGTGCTCACTCGGGCCTCCCGGCCTGTCCTGGCCTTGCTCCTTCACCGTCTTCTCCTCCAGCTCTTGGGAGGACCACTGTTCCCACTGCTCATCTGCCACAGCTTCCACCTCTTCCATGATGTCTTCTGCAAGCAGCTGGAACTTCCACCCGATACCTGCCACGTCTCCGTCCACCAGGGTCTCGCTGTCTTGCACTGCCTCCACCCTAGAGAGGATGGCTTCTTCACCTGGCGTGACAACTGGTGGTTGCAAGGTTCCAGCTGCACACAGCATCAGGACGGCAGATCCAGGGATGAGGGGTGGGGGTTTCTTCCTGAGTACTGGGGCTCACAGCTAAGAAGGTCGGGGGTTCCAGGGCACTCCCGCCTTCCTTTGATTGCCTCTCACGCTCCTCTTGGCCCAAGCTGGGGCAGATGTGAAGGGACACGATATAACAGCACAGACAATGGTGCATAATGGCGGCCCAGGCTGCAGTAAACCTGTGGGACCCACTAGCTCTTTGGGGGTGGGGAGTGAGGGGGATCGTCGGGAGGCGGGGATTGGTGTGTTGGGGATGGCCTGAGGCCAAGGAAAGGTGTGCCGCACAGCCCAGGCCAGGGTGAATGGGCCCTGGGACATCAGCGGAAAACAGGCAGGAGCCTAGGCTGTGAGCCACGCACAGGCTCCTTGCCCAAATCTAGACCAAAGGCGGAGAGGGTAGTGGGCGGCACCCTTATGGACATGCCCCTAGACCGGAGGGCATCTTCTGCGGTTCCTGTGCTCCGGTGCCCCGACATGGCCAGATTCTGCCCCAGGAATGTAGAGGGTTTTGCATATGGCTGGGGTAGCCCCAGGCGCTGTCATTGACCTGGCTCTGGAAATTCCAACCACGGGTTCATGCTCCGCAATCCAAACAATACACTCCTGTGTCCCCCAGAACCGGCAATAACTGGGAGCTCTCCCCGACTATCCCAAGGATATGCAGGGGTGCCAAATGGCTGGATACTTTTCTTCATGGGACAGGGAGCCTGTTGCTGTCCTGATGCTAGGGGAGTAGGGAAAAAACCCCAAATTTGCTACAGTTGATCTTCACTGTTCAGGGAGACCAGAGCCTTAGGGTGCAGAGCTCACTCTTTGTCTCTCTATCTTTGCTTCCGGCATAGCACTGTTTGGGGCAATCCTTCTCTATGTGTACCAGGGGCTGATGTCTGTGTGTCTCTGTCTCTCTAAGTAGTGTTGTTGGCGTCTGGCACTCTCTGGACAGCAGCTCTTAGAAAAGACGCTTATCCTTTGCAAGCCCTTCGCGTCCTGAGTGAGTTGCAGCAATGGGAGATTAGACGGTTTTAGTCCACACGTTCGGAGAGAGCTTTCTCAACCTTGAGAGCCAACAGTGGGCGGTCACTGCTGAACTGCAGAATTGGACGTGCGACCCTCCCTCCCTCGCTGGACAGATGTGAACACTGCACAGGCCTGAGGTGGCTTGGCCACACTTTGCACAGAGGGAGAAATGGGGCCCGCTCTGCTGGCATGAGGGAACTCCCTGAACCTTGTTCGAATGCCTGCCAGGAAGACTCTAAAGACAGTTCCCCTTAAGTTCCATGACTCACCGGTGTCGGAGACATGCATGTCTGCCATTTACCCTATTGAGGCCCTTTCAAAGTGGCACTGTTCTCCATCTGAGAACACATCCCAGCCTGCCCTGTCACCCAAGCCTGTGGGGCCTGAAGCAGCAAGAGGACCAAGCTAAGCCAGCCATCCTATAGTCCTGATATATGATACATGCATTCTACAAAGAGCTTGAACACGGGCAGGACCCACCTGATTCAGTGCAAGGACTGAGATGTGGGCTCAGGAGTGTTTGTAGGGGGCTTGAACAAAGGCAGGACCCAGCCTGGTTCATTGGAGCGACTGAGATGTGGCCTCAGGAGTGTCTGTCTGGATGAACAAGGGGTGGATCCAGCCGCGATCAGTGCAGGGACCGAGATGTGGGCTCAGGAGTGTTTTTCGGGTGCTTGAACAAGGGCAGGACCCGGCCTGGTTCAGAGAAGGGACCCAGATATGGGCTCAGGAGTATTTCCCATGGATTTCAGCAAGTGCTGGACCTAGCCTAGTTCAGTGTAGGGAACGAGATCAGCCTGAGAGTCAAATGCACGCCAAGGAGTGTTTGTCAGGGTCTTGAACATATGTAGGACCCAGCCTAGTCCAGTTCAGGGGCAAAAAATGGAGTCAGGAGTGTTTGTCTGGGCTTGAATATGGGCAGGACCCAGCCGCTATCAGTGCAGGAACCAAGATGTGGTCTTAGGAGTGTTTGTCGTGGTTGATATGGGCAGGAACCAGCCTGGTTTGGTGCAGGAACCGGGATGTTGGCTCAGCAGTATTTGTCATGGCTTGAACTTTGGAGGGACCCACCCTGGTTCAGGGCAGCGAGTGAGATGCAGGCTCAGTAGTGTTTCCTGGGGGATTGAACAAGGGGAGCACACACCTTAATTCAGGGTCAGGGAGCAATTTGTGGGCTCAGGATTGCTTGCTGGGGCTTAAATAAGACCAGAAACCAGCCTTTGAGTCAGATGCAGGCCCAGAACAGTTGGTCAGGGACTTGAATATGTGCAGTTCCTGGCCTGGTTCAGTGAAGTTTCTGATGTGTGGGCTCAGGAGTGTTTGTCAGGGGTTTCAACAAGGGCAGGACCCAGCCTGCCTCAGTGCAGGGACCAGGATGTGGGTTCAGGAGCATTTGCAGGGGACTTCTGCAAGTGCTGAACCCAGCCTATTTCAGTGCAGGGAACAAGATATTGGCACCGGAGTGTTTGTAAGGGTCTTGAACAAGTGTGTGGATCACAGTAAAGTGTGGGAAATTCTGAAAGAGATGGGAATACCAGACCACCTGATCTGCCTCTTGAGAAATTTGTATGCAGGTCAGGAAGCAAGAGTTAGAACTGGACATGGAACAACAGACTCATTTCAAATAGGAAAAGGAATACCCCAAAGCTGTATATTGTCACACTGTTTATTTAACTTACATGCAGAATACATCATGAGAAACGCTGGACTGGAAGAAACACAAGCTGGAATCAAGATTGCCGGGAGAAATATTAATAACCTCAGATATGCAGATGACACCACACTTATGGCAGAAAGTGAAGAGGAACTGAAAAGCCTCTTGATGAAAGTGAAAGTGGAGAGTGAAAAAATTGGCTTAAAGTTCATCATTCAGAAAATAAAGATCATGGCCTCCAATCCCATCACTTCATGGGAAATAGATGAAGAAATAGTGGAAAAAGAGGCAAACATTATTTTTCTGGGCTCCAAATCACTGCAGATGGTGACTGCAGCCATGAAGTTAAAAGATGCTTACTCCTTGGAAGTAAAGTTATGACCAACCTAGATAGCATATTCAAAATCAGTCTAGTCAAGGCTATGGTTTCTTCTGTAGTCATGTATAGTTGTTAGAGTTGGACTGTGAAGAAGGCTGAGCACCTAAGGATTGATGCTTTTGAACTTTGGTGTTGGAGAAGACTCTTGAGAGTCCCTTGGACTGCAAGGAGATCCAACCAGTCCATTCTGAAGGAAATCAGCCCTGGGATTTCTTTGGAAGAATGATGCTAAAGCTGAAACTCCAGTCCTTTGGCCACCTCATGCGAAGAGTTGACTCATTGGAAAAGACTCTGATGCTTGGAGGGATTGGGGGCAGGAGGAGAAGGGGACCACAGAGGATGAGATGGCTGGATGGCATCATTGACTCGATGGACGTGAGTCTCAGTGAACTCCTGGAGTTGGTGTTCGACAGGGAGGCCTGGCGTGCTGAGATTCATGGGGTCGCAAAGAGCCAGACATGACTGAGCGACTGATCTAATCTTAACAAGTGTAGGACTCAGCCAAGTTCAGTGTAGGGAGCGAGATGTGGGCTCAGAAGTGTTTGTCAGGGCTTCAACGTGGGCAGGACCCACCTGCTTCAGTGCAGGGACCGAAATGTGGCTTCAAGAGCATTTATCAAAGTCTTGAACAAGGGCAGGAACCAGGCGGCTTCAAGGCAGGGCGTGAGATGCGGGTACAGGAGTGTTTCCAGGGGGATTGAAAAAGGGGAGGACACACCTTAGTTCAGGGGCAGGCAGCGAGTTGTCAGCTCAGGATGGTTTTGTGGGGGCTTGAACAAAGTAGAAACCATTGTAGTTCAGTGCAGGGATGGAGATGTTGGCTCAGGAGTGTTTGTCAGGGATTTGAATGAGGGCAGGGACCAGCGTACTTCAGTGCAGTGAATGAGATATGGGCTCGTAGTGTTTCCTGGGGTATTGGTCAAGGGGAGGACACACCTTACTTCAGTGGCAGGGAGAGAGTTTTCGGCTCAGGATTGTTTGCCGGGGCTTGAACAAAGGCAGGAACTATCCTGGTTCAGTGCAGGAACCAAGATGTTGGCTCAGGAGTAGTTTGTCAGGGTCTTGAACAAGTGCAGGACACAGCCTAGTTCAGTGCAGGGATGGTGGTGGAGGCTCAAGAGTGTTTGTCGGGGAGGTTGAACAAGGGCTTGACCCAGCCTATTTTAGTGCAGGTACTGAGATGTGGGCTTAGGAGTTTTTGTCAGGGATTTCGACAAGGTCTGGACCCAGCCTGGTTCAGTGCAGTTCGTGAGATGAGGGCTTAGTAGTGTTTCTGGGGGTTTGAACAAGGGAAGGACTCACCTTAGTTCAGGGGCAAGGAGCGAGTCGTCGGCTCAGGATTGTTTGTCAGGGCTTGAACAGAGGCAGAAACCATCCCGATTCAGTGCAGGGATGGAGATGTTGACTCAGGAGTTTTTGTCAGGGAGTTGAACATGGGCAGGACCCAGCCTAGTTCAGTGCATGGACTGCGATGCATGCTCAGGACTGTTTGTTGAGGGTTTGAACAAGGGCAGGACCCAGCCTAGTTCAGTGCAGTGACCGAGATGCAGGCTCAGGAGTGTTTGTCGTGGGTTTGAACAAGGGCAGGACCCAGCCTAGTTCAGTGCTGAGACCGAGATGTGGCCTCAGGAGTATGTGTAGGGGGATCGAACAATGACAGGACCTAGACTCGTTCAGTCGGAGAAGTCAATGGCACCCCACTTCAGTACTCTTTCCTGGAAAATCCCATAGATGGAGGAGCCTGGTGGGCTACAGTCCACAGGGTCACTAAGAGTTGGACACGACTGACCGACTTCACTTTCACTCTCATTCTTGGAAAAGGAAATGTCAACCGACTCTAGTGTTCTTGTCTTGAGAATCTCAGGGATGGGGGAGCCTGGTGGGCTGCCATATATGGGGTCGCACAGAGTCGGACACAACTGAAGAGACTTAGCAGTGGTAGCAGCAGACTCGTTCAGTGCAGTGACCGAGATGTTGGCTCAGGAGTGTTTGTCAGGGTCTTGAACAAGTGTAGGACCCAGCCTAGTTCATTGTAGTGAGTGATATGTGGGCTCAGGAGTATTTGTCGTGGCTTGAACATGGGCAAGAACCCATCTGCTTCAGTGCAGGGACTGACATGTGGGTTCCAGAGTATTTGTCAGGGTCTTGAACAAGGGTAGGACCCAGGCGGCTTCAGTGCAGGGAGTGATATGTGAGATCAGGGGTGTTTCCTGGGGGGCAGAGAGTTGAACAAGGGGAGGACACACCTTAGTTCAGGGGCAGGGAGCTAGGTGTCGGCTCAGGATTGTTTGCCAGGGGGCTTGAACATGGACAGTGCATGGACAGAGATGTTGGCTCTGGAATGTTTGTCGGGAGTTTGAACAGGGGCAGGACCCAGCCTAGTTCAGTGCAGGGACTGAGATGCAGGCTCAGGAGTGTTTGTCAGGGTCTTCAACAAGGGCAGGACCCAGACTGCTTTTGTGCAGGGACCGAGATGTGGGTTGAGGAGTATGTGTTGGGGGATCTAACAAGGGCATGATCTAGACTGGTTCAGTGCTGGGGATGTGATATGGACACAAGAGTGTTTGTTGGGGTCTTAAACAAGGGCAGGACCCAGCCTAGTTTAGTGCAGGGACTGAGATGTGCGCTCAGCAGTATGTGTTGGTGGATCTAGCAAGGGCATGACCTAGACTGGTTCAGTGCACGAACTAAGACGTAGGTTCAGGAGTATTTATCGGGGTCTCAGAGCAGGGAGTGAGATGAGGGATCAGGAGTGTTTTCTGGGGGATTGAACAAGGGCAGGACAGACCTAATTTCAGGGGCAGGGAGCGAGTTGTGGGCTCACGGTTGTTTGCCGGAGGCTTGAACAAAAGGCAGGACTCAGCCTGCTTCAGTGCGGGGACTGAAATGTGGGCTCAGGTGTATGTGTTGGGGGATCTAACAAGGGCAAGACATAGACTGGATCTTGTGCAGGGCATGAGATTCAAGTGTAGGACCGAGCCTAGTTCAGTGCAGTGACTGAGAGGTTGGCTCAGGAGCATTTGTCGGGGCTTGAACATGGGAAGGACCAACCTGCTTCAGGGCAGGGCCCGAGATGTTGGTTCAGAGGTATGTGTCGGGGGACTAACTAAGGAAGAACCTAGACTGGTTCAGTGCAGTGACCGAGATGTGGACTCATGAGTATTTTCCAGGGGTTTGAGCAACTGCTGGACCCAGCCTAGTTCAGTGCAGTGACAGAGATGTGGGCTCAGGAGTGTTTCTCACGGTTTGAACATGGGAAGCATACAGCCTGCTATTGTGCAGGGACCAAGACTTGGGCTCAGGACTGCACTGGAAAAAGGTGATTCCATTACTAATGAGTGTAATGCCTATGTATAACAGTTAGGTGTAACTAGTCCATTGTGCCATTTAGGAGCACCTCAAGATGCAAGGCAAATGCAAGGAAGTAGGAAAGGGGGAATTAACAGTACTACAATTATAATGGGGGACTTTAATACCCCACTCACACCTATGGATACATCAACTGAAAAGAAAATTAGCAAAGAATCATGAGCTATAAATGTACTTGTGTGTGTTATCTGCCTTTACACTTACTGTAGTGCCTCTAGTATGGCAGGAGGAGATACTATATAGTTGGCCATATTTAGTAGTGTCAGGAAGTTACCTAGAACAATTGGTAGAGTTGGGAAATTGATAGAAAAGTCCTAATACAAAGATGTACCTTCTAACTAGTGCTATCTTCCTTTTTCTTAAGTGGAGAAGTACTCACCAAGAAAGTGAAATCCCAGATATCAGGTTATATGATCTCATAATTGGAATTTTCCTAAGATAGCAGTCTACATGCATATAAGTGAGTCCTGGCTCGAGCCCCGTTAATTATGCTAAATGTTAGAACATGTCTGATAGAACACATCTCTGACAAGTCTCACACACCCTCCCTAAATTAATATCTCTTGAATTTCTAAGCTATGACTCTCTACTTGGTATAGTATCATAGGCTGAGGCTTTAAGGTTGTAAAAGCTCATAAAGGACAGAGACCACATTAATTTATTACATTTGGAAATATCTCCTCAAGGCCTGCAGCCAGGTCTGGAGCAGCTGCCATCACCCTAAATGTCCAGAAGCTAGATCTGAAATCTGCCCTCCATTCTCCTCTCCAACTTCCTCCATCTTATCACCAACCTGTGGTGTTGTCTGTCCCTTGCCCTGGAAAGATACTTTGTTCTTACAGTCTTCATCATCTTCCGTGGGTGCCTACCCATTGCCTATATTTCATACTGTCTGCTGATTGAATGAACACAATTTATGAATGGAAAGCAGAGGCTGAAGACAGGCCTGCACAGAAGCTTCTGAAGTTACCTAGTGGGAATCTGCATTGACATGTGGCTACGTTGAGTGTTATTAGTGACTTGAATCCTGTTCACTTGGGCATCTGGGAAATGCACATTTTCAGTCTGAAACTGGCACAAAAGGCTTTTTTTTATTATTTCATTTTTGTGTACACCTTCTCTATAGTGTCCTATACCTGGTACTGTTACCTCCAAATATTCCCAGTTGAATGTGTCTTGGGCCTGATATGCACATATTCTGTCTTTTAGGCTTGGCTAAGATGGGAGGTTAAGAGGTCTTGTTGACACAATTTCTCAAATTGGTAGAGGACTTACAATCTACAATCTTTATCCATTACCAGGACATGTCCTTTGAAGGGCTGCAGGTGTTAACAATGAACTTGCCTGGACCCGTGCTTTTGTGGCCCTAATGGCCCTTCATAGACCTGAGGACCATTTGATTATCCTTAGGCACTTCAGTTTGGACTGGATTTTATCCTTTTGTTTGTTTTTTAAGCAGATGTATACTTTGCAAGCTAGAATTGGTCTTGTGGGGTTCTCACAAATTCAGAGGACTGGCAGTAAGACTGGTGGCCATAGATGAGAATTTTTGCCATGGAAAAGGTGACCTCATCACACCTGCAAACCCTCTGTGGGAAAGGCCCAGGTGGCTCCAACCATTTACAGGAGACCCTGTGATCCTGTAAGCTCCCCAATGGCTAGTGCAGCCTATTGTCTTGGTTAGGGAAGGTTAACGAAGGCATGATTACCATAATGTGCTTGCTTTGTGTCATCACTAAAGTAATAGGCAGAAATTGTTTTAGATAACATCCATTTGCAATGACCATTCCTCAGGATTGGTGAGGTCCCATCGTCAGGATTCAATTGATGGGTAAGAGAGTTCTTTACCATTTTCATTTTGCTGAGAACCTAAGTAAGTACGGTGAGTATCATTAAGTACTTAGTCCAGTCCGACTTCTGACCCCATGGATTGCAGCATGCCAGGCTTCCCTGTCAATCACCAACTCATAGAGCCTGCTCAAACCCATAACCACTGATTCCATGATGCCACCAAGCATTTCATCTTCTGTCGTCACCCTCTCCTTCACACTTCAATCTTTCTCAGCATCAGGTTCTTTCCCAATGAGTCAGCCTTTCATTTCAGGTGGCTAAAATATCCAGGATCCAGTTTCAGCATCAGCCCTTCCAATCAATATTCTGAACTGATTTCCTTTAGAATTGACTCCTTTCATTTCCTTGCAGTCCAAGGGACTCTCAAGTGTTTTCTCTAACACCACATATCAAGAGCATCGATTCCTTGGAGGTCAAGATTCTTTAGGTCCAATTCTCATCTCTGTACATAGCTTTGATGAGACTGACCTTTGTCTGCTTTATAATGTGCCGTCTAGCCTGGTTGTAACTTTTCTTCTAAGCAGAAAGCATATTTTAATTTCCTGAACAGAGTCACCATCTTCAGTGATTTTGGAACCTGCTCCCCCCAAATAAAGTTTCTCAGTGTTTCCGTTGGTTCCCCATCTTTATGCCATGAAGTGATGGGACTAGATGCCATGAATCTCATTTTGAATGTTGAGTTTTAAGTCACCTGAATCACTCTCCTCTTTTACTTTCCTCAAGATACTCTGTAGTTCTTTCCGTGTTCTGCTACATGAATCATGCCATCTGCATATCTGATGTTATTAATATTTCTCCCAGAAAACTTGATCCCAAACCCTGTTGCATTCAGTCTGGCATTTTGTGTGATGAACTCTTCATGTAAGTTCAATAAAGAGGTTGACAGTACACCTTGAAATATTCCTTTCCCAACTCAGAACCTGTCTGTTGTTCCATTTCCTTTTCTGACTGTTACTTCTTGAACTGCATACAGATTTATCAGGAGGCATATAACATACTCTAGTAGTCCCATGTTTAGAAGAATTTAAAATGTTTTGTTGTGATCTACACAAACAAGACTTTGGCATAGCCAAAAAGGAGTAGATGTTTTCTGGTGTTCTCTTGCTTTTTTGATAACCCAACGTGTGTTGGTAATTTGATCTCAGGTTCTTCTGACCTTTCTAAATCGAGCTTGAACATCTGGAAGCTCATGGTTCACATTCTATTGAAGCCTGGCTTTGGGAATTTTGAGCAATACTTTGCGAATGTGTGAGATGAGTGCAGTTAAGCAGTAGTTTGCACATTCGATGGATTGCCTTTTATTGTGGTTGGAATGAAAACTGAACTTTTCCAGTCATCTGGTCACAGCTGTGTCTTCCAAATCTGCTGGCATATGGAGGGCAGCACACTCACAACATCATCTTTTAGAATGTGAAAGAGCTCAACTGAATTCCATCACCTCCATGAGCTTTGTTTATAGTTATGCTTCTAAAGTCTGACTTGACTTTGCATTCCAGGACGTCTGGCTCTAGGTGAGTGATCACACCATTGTGCTTAACTGGGTCATGAAGATCTTTTGTGCATATTTCATCTGTGTATTCTTCCCTCCTCTTCTTAATAGCTTCTGCTTCTGTTACATCCGTACCATTTCTGTCCTTTATTGTGCCCCTCTTTGCATGAAATTTGCCCTTGGTATCTCTGATTTTCTCGAAGAGATCTGTAGGATTTCCCATTCTATTTATTTCCTCTATGAACTGGTATTGATAACTGAGGAAGGTTTTATCTCTCCTTGCTGTTCTTTGGGACTCTGCATTCAAATGGGTATTGTTTTCATTTTCCCGTTTTTGTTCAGCGTCTTTGGTCTTTTCAGATCTTTGTAAGGCCTCATCACTTTGTCATTTTGCATTTCTTTTATATGGGAATGGTCTTTATCCCTGATTACTGTACAATGTCACGCCTCCACCCATAGGTCTTCAGGCACTCTGTTTATCAGATAGAATCCCCTGAATCTATTTATCACTTCCACTGTATAATCATAAGTGTTTTGGTTTTGCACGTGTAAAATATGCTAATCTCCTATTTCATGCAGAGAAATCTTCACCCAGACTTTTTTCAAAGAAATACAGAGAACCCTTTCTGTTATTCAGGAAATACATGAAATATAGCTGTACTTTTTTGATGTTTTAGCTCAAATATCAATTTCTAATTCATTGAAAATTCTCTATTTCACGTATACAGTTCAGTTCAGTTTAGTTCAGTCACTCAGTCGTGTCTGACTCTTTGCAACCCCATGAATTGCAGTATGCCAGGCCTCCCTGTCCATCACCATCTCCCGGAGTTTATTCTAACTCACTTCCATCGAGTCAGTGATGCTGTCCAACCATCTCATCCTCTGTCATCCCCTTTTCCTTCTGTCCCCAATCTCTCCCATCATCAGAGTCTTTTCCAATGAGTCAACTCTTCCTATGAGGTGGCCAAAGTACTGGAGTTTCAGCTGTAGCATCAGTCCTTCCAAAGAAATCCCAGGGCTGATCTCCTTCCAAATGCACTGGTTGGATCTCCTTGCAGTCCAAGGGACTCTCAGGAGTCTTCTCCAACACCACAGATCAAAAGCGTCAGTTCTTCAGCGCTCAACAATCTTCACAGTCCAACTGTCACATCCACATATGACCACTGGAAAAACCATAGCCTTGACTAGATGAACCTTTCTTGACAAAGTAATATCTCTGCTTTTGCATATGCTATCTAGCTTGGTCATAACTTTTCTTCCAATGAGTAAGTATCTTTTAATTTCATGGCTGCTCATTATCTGCAGTGATTTTGGAGCCCCCAAAAATAAATCTGACATTGTTTCCACTGTTTCACCATCTATTTCTCATGAAGTGATGGGACCAGATGCCATGATCTTTGTTTTGTTAATGAGCTTTAAGCCAACTTTTTCACCCTCCTCTTTCACTTTCTTCTAGAGGCTTTTTTGTTCGTCTTCTCTTTCTGCCATAAGGGTGGTGTCATCTGCATATCTGAGGTTACTGATATTTCTCCCAGCAATCTTGATTCCAGCTTGCACTTCTTCCAGCCAAATGTTTCTCGTGATGTACCCTGCATATAATTTAAATAAGCAGGGTGACAATATATAGGCTTGCGGTCCTCCTTTTCCTAATTGGAACCAGTCTGTTGTTCCATGTTCAGTTCTAACTGTTTCTTCCTGACCTGCATATAAGTTTCATGTGTACAAATCTAGAAAAAATTTCATAAGTGAATAATCAAGATTTCATATTTCATATGAGAACATTTCTCCCCAAATTGTTATATGTGAAATACACAAAATTCCAAGTCTCATATCAGAAGACCTTCATTCAAGCTTTCTTGATGGAAATATAGAGAATTTCACAGCTCAAGCATAAAAATCTGTGGGAAAATTCTGCATTTCTTGTAGGAGAATGAATGCACTTTTTTCAAATGTTAAATAGACAGTATTCAATATTTCATGAAGGAAAGACAGTACAAAGATTTTCAAATGAGAAATATGAAAAAATTCCATATTTCATGTGAGAAAAACCTGTGACTATATTTTGATATGTGAAATAGCCATTTTTGTATTTCCTGTCAAAGAATCTGCATCCCGATTTTCATATCTCTAACATGAAAAATTCCACATTTTACACAGAAAATATTGTATCTATACTTTCATGTGAGAATTCCACTTTTCTAGTTGGAAAAATTGTCCCCAGATTTGTATATGTGACTAATAGAGAAATTTATATTTCACATTCTGAAATATGCATCTAGATTTTCATATGTGAAACTGAGAATTTCATATTTTGTGAAGGACTATGTCATTTCAGATGTCTGTACTTGAAACAGGTAATACCTTCATCAAGAGGTGCCTTAATTCCTATTATTCTTCTGTCATTTGGGTGTTGTCATCTGGATAACTAAGTTATCATATCGCCCACATAAATTTTGTGTCTAGCTTGAGATTCATCTGGGATTTTATTTTTTCAT
The DNA here is from genome assembly GCF_002263795.3 of Bos taurus. NCBI lineage: Eukaryota > Metazoa > Chordata > Mammalia > Artiodactyla > Bovidae > Bos > Bos taurus. The sequence continues at coordinate 30,730,238 of NC_082638.1, forward strand.
GATGTCCTCTGCACAGAAGTCAAATAACCAGGGCAACACTAGATAGCTTTGACTTATTCCTTTCCCGATTTTGAATCACTTCATTGTCCCGTGTCCAGGTCTAACTGTTGTAAATTTAAGAGCGTACACATTTCCCAGGAGACAGGTAAGGGATTATAGTATTCTTTTCTCTAAGAATTTTCCAAAATTACTTTTCTTTTTTAATGGTTTGTGTGCGATTCACAGTGTCCAAGTCATTAGCAGAAACAATTAAGCAGATATAGATGATTATATAGTCCATACATCAATTCATGTGTACCTGTTATGACTGAATCCCTAACTACACATTTCTGTGTTTTTTTGTTTGTTTATTTTTTGGTCATTGTTGCTATTGTCATTTTCTCTCTTTATCAAGTAGTCAAGTACCAAGTAGTCAAGTCAGTATGAACTTGCCAACTTATTCTACAGGAATTAAATTATGCCCATGGCAGACTCTGACCCTTGAGACTCACTGAATGGAATTAAGCTTTGAGATTCAAAATCAGACATCGGTACTCTGGGAAAATGTCAGGAACATTCAAAATATAGCTAGATATATTCAAGTGCTGACTTTTTGAGCCCAGTTATGCTATTATATTTTATGTGGAAAGTTCTGCATTTCTTCATGCTGACGACAATTCATCATTAAGAGAAATTTTCTAGGGGGAAAACAACAACAACAACAAATGTGCTTGATTGCATGTTGGAAGTCAAAGTAATGCCAGTGACATGTGTACGTAAGCAACGTCCCATCAAACAGAGTAATTCATGTCCACTAATGTTTCATGTTTTGCTGTCAAGGAAAAAGAATAATAGAGCTTTCCAGGAAACACTGAGAAGTTCAAAGAAGGCAGAAATGTAGAAGGATATGAAATACACCTCTCTCAATGTATAGATCAGAAATAATACTTCTACATGGTCAACAGTTTTCCCAGAGCATCAGATAAATACTAGCAGAAGACCCTAGTCCCCAGAGTGTCCCATGTGGGTTTCAGACATACCTGGGTGGGAAGGAATTAGGATGGGAGAAGGAGTATAAGAGGAAGCAAAACAAAACCTGAGCCTTGTGGTGGGAGATGGAGAAGCAGGGAAGAGATTTCCAGAATGAGGCAAGCCCCTTCAGTAAAGGGTAAATTGCTTTGGACTAAAAGGAAGCAAGGTAGAACAGCTGATGAAATATTATTTATGTAGAGCAAAAGTTACACAGATAATGTGTGTCGTGGCTCTATATGGCCCAAACTGCAATGCAGCTCAACCAGTGTGCATGGGGTCTGGAAGCTGGACACGGGATTTAGAGAGCCATCCTGGGAGAGGACTGTTGTTGGTTATGTGGAGATGGCCTGACGGAGCACGTATGAGTAGTTGTGTAGCAGAAAATGCCTTTTGAGAAATCACAAACTGCCAAAGAGGCAGGACCTTACTGCTGTGTCACACTCAGGAGGTAGAGATACCTTTGTAGCCACTCCTCTTCCTGCCTGTTAACACCTACTACAAGGCAATAGAGAAAGACCAGTCAGAAGTACTACTCATGCTTCTGCAAAAACACGCTAGATAATGATCCCATTAAGGCCAAATCTCTTCTGCCCGTGGCTGCTGGCTCCTATTCATAATTGGCACCACCAGGGTTCCAGCACTCCAAGCAGCTGTACCACATCCTGTGCTCACCCAGGCAGGCCCCGGTGTGCCACGAGTTTCTCAGGGCAGACTCCTTTGGTGACCACATGTGAGGAAGGACAAAAATTACACCAGAGACCCAGGGATAGAGCCATTAAGCAAGAGGATTGGAAACCTTCCAACCAGTTGTGCACGCTACAAATTAAATATACATGATTAATGACACAGACCCTGTATCTATGGAATACATCAAAAGATGAGAAGAGGCCAAAGGAAAGAAAATGCCCAGGATCAGGAGTATACTAACACATGTATATGGAATTTAGAAAGATGGTAACGATGACCCTATATGTGAGACAGCAATATAGACATAAATGTACAGAACGGTATTTTGCACTCTGTAACCTAGATAGCATATTCAAAAGCAGAGACACTATTTTTCCAACAAAGGTTCGTCTAGTCAAGGCTATGGCTTTTCCTGTGGTCATGTATGGATGTGATAGTTGGACTGTGAAGAAGGCTGAGCGCAAAAGAATTGATGCTTTTGAACTCTGGTGTTGGGGAAGATTCTTCAGAGTGCCTTGGACTGCAAGGAGATCCAACTAGTCCATTCTGAAGAAGATCAGCCCTGGGATTTCTTTGGAAGGAATGATGCTAAAGCTGAAACTCCAGTTCTTTGGCCACCTCATGTGAAGAATTGACTCATTGGAAAAGGCTTTGATGCTGGCAGGGATTGGGGGCAAGAGGAGAAGGGGACGACAGAGGATGTGATGACTGGATGGCATCACTGACTAGATGGACATGAGTCTGGGTGAACTCCGGGAGTTGGTGATGGACAGGGAGGCCTGGCGTGCTGCAATTCATGGGGTCACAAAGTCGGATATGACTGAGCAGCTGATTTGATCTGATCTGATCTGAAGTGAAGGCGAGGGTGGGATGATTTTAGAGGTTAGCATTGAAAAATGTATATTATGATATGAGAAACAGATCTCCAGTTTGGATTTGATACATGAGAGAAGGTCCTCAGGGCTGGTGCACTGGGATGATCCTGAGGGATGGGATGGGGAGGGATGTGGAAGGAATGTTCATATCAGGAACACATGTAAACACATGGCTGATTCATGCCAGTGTATGGAAAACCAACTACAATATTTTATTTTATTTTATTTTTGCTTCCATGTTCTGGCTATTATAAACAGTGCTGCGATGAACATTGGGGTACACGTGTCTCTTTCCCTTCTGGTTTCCTCAGTGTGTATGCCCAGCAGTGGGATTACTGGATCATAAGGCAGTTCTATTTCCAGTTTTTTAAGGAATCTCCACACTGTTCTCCATAGTGGCTGTACTAGTTTGCATTCCCACCAACAGTGTAAGAGGGTTCCCTTTTCTCCACACCCTCTCCAGCATTTATTATTTGTAGACTTTTGGATTGCAGCCATTCTGACTGGTATGAAATGGTACCTCATAGTGGTTTTGATTTGCATTTCTCTGATAATGAGTGATGTTGAGCATCTTTTCATGTGTTTGTTAGCCATCTGTATGTCTTCCTTGGAGAAATGTCTATTTAGATCTTTGGCCCATTTTTTTGATTGGGTCGTTTATTTTTCTGGAGTTGAGCTGTAGGAGTTGCTTGTATATTTTTGAGATTAGTTGTTTGTCAGTTGCTTCATTTGCTATTATTTTCTCCCATTCTGAAGGCTGTCTTTTCACCTTGCTAATAGTTTCCTTTGATGTGCAGAAGCTTTTAAGTTTAATTAGGTCCCATTTGTTTATTTTTGCTTTGATTTCCAATATTCTGGGAGGTGGGTCATAGAGGATCCTGCTGTGATGTATGTCAGAGAGTGTTTTGCCTATGTTCTCCTCTAGGAGTTTTATAGTTTCTGGTCTTACGTTGAGATCTTTAATCCATTTTGAGTTTATTTTTTTATATGGTGTTACAAAGTGTTCTAGTTTCATTCTTTTACAAGTGGTTGACCAGATTTCCCAGCACCGCTTGTTAAAGAGATTGTCTTTAATCCATTGTATATTATTGCCTCCTTTGTCAAAGATAAGGTGTCCATTTGTGCGTGGATTTATCTCTGGGCTTTCTATTTTGTTCCATTGATCTATATTTCTGTCCTTGTGCCAGTACCATACTGTTTTGATAACTGTGGCTTTGTAGTAGAGCCTGAAGTCAGGTAGGTTGATTCCTCCAGTTCCATTCTTCTTTCTCAAGATCGCTTTGGCTATTCAAGGTTTTTTGTATTTCCATAAATATTGTGAAATAATTTGTTCTAGCTCTGTGAAGAATACCGTTGGTAGCTTGATAGGGATTGCATTGAATCTATAAATTGCTTTGGGTAGTATACTCATTTTCACTATATTGATTCTTCCAATCCATGAACATGGTATATTTCTCCATCTATTAGTGTCCTCTTTGATTTCTTTCACCAGTGTTTTATAGTTTTCTATATATAGGTCTTTAGTTTCTTTAGGTAGATATATTCCTAAGTATTTTATTCTTTTCGTTGCAATGGTGAATGGAATTGTTTCCTTAATTGCTCTTTCTGTTTTCTCATTATTAGTGTATAGGAATGCAAGGGATTTCTGTGTGTTGATTTTATATCCTGCAACTTTACTATAATCATTGATTAGTTCTAGTAATTTTCTGGTGGAGTCTTTAGGGTTTTCTATGTAGAGGATCATGTCATCTGCAAATAGTGAGAGTTTTACTTCTTCTTTTCCAATTTGGATTCCTTTTATGTCTTTTTCTGCTCTGATTGCTGTGGCCAAAACTTCCAAAACTATGTTGAATAGTAATGGTGAAAGAGGGCACCCTTGTCTTGTTCCTGACTTTAGAGGAAATGCTTTCAATTTTTCACCATTGAGGATAATGTTTGCTGAAGGGTTTGTCATATATAGCTTTTACTATGTTGAGGTATGTTCCTTCTATTCCTGCTTTCTGGAGAGTTTTTATCATAAATGGGTGTTGAATTTTGTCAAAGGCTTTCTCTGCATCTTTTGAGATAATCATATGGTTTTTATTTTTCAATTTGTTAATGTGGTGTATTACATTGATTGATTTGCAGATATTGAAGAATCCTTGCATCCCTGGGATAAAGCCCACTTTGTCATGGTGTATGATCTTTTTAATGTGTTGTTGGATTCTGATTGCTAGAATTTTGTTTAGGATTTTTGCATCTATGTTCATCAGTGATATTGGCCTGTAGTTTTCTTTTTTTGTGGGATCTTTGTCAGGTTTTGGTATTAGGGTGATGGTGGCCTCATAGAATGAGTTTGGAAGTTTACCTTCCTGTGCAATTTTCTGGAAGTGCTTGAGCAGGATAGGTGTTAGCTCTTCTCTAAATTTTTGGTAGAATTCAGCTGTGAAGCCGTCTGGACCTGGGCTTTTCTTTGCTGGAAGATTTTTTATTACAGTTTCAATTTCCGTGCTTGTGATGGGTTTTTTAAGGTTTTCTATTTCTTCCTGGTCGAGTTGTGGAAAGTTGTACTTTTCTAAGAATTTGTCCATTTCTTCCTCGTTGTCCATTTTATTGGCATATAATTGTTGATAATAGTCTCTTATGATCCTTTGTATTTCTGTGTTGTCTGTTGTGATCTCTCCATTTTCGTTTCTAATTTTATTGATTTGATTTTTCTCCCCTTGTTTCTTGATGAGTCTGGCTAATGGTTTGTCAATTTTATTTATCCTTTCAAAGAACCAGCTTTTGGATTTGTTGATTTTTGCTATGGTCTCTTTTCTTTCTTTTGCATTTATTTCTGCTCTAATTTTTAAGATTTCTTTCCTTCTACTAACCCTGGGGTTCTTCACTTCTTCCTTTTCTAGTTGCTTTAGGTGTAGAGTTAGGTTATTTATTTGACTTTTTTCTTGTTTCTTGAGGTGTGCCTGTATTGCTATGAACTTTCCCCTTAGGACTTCTTTTACTGTGTCCCACAGGTTTTGGGTTGTTGTGTTTTCATTTTCAATCGTTTCTATGCAAATTTTGATTTCTTTTTTAATTTCTTCTGTGATTTGTTGGTTATTCAGCAGCGTGTTGTTCATCCTCCATATGTTGGAATTTTTAATAGTTTTTCTCCTGTAATTGAGATCTAATCTTACTGCATTGTGGTCAGAAAAGATGCTTGGAATTATTTCTATTTTTTTGAATTTACCAAGGCTAGCTTTATGGCCCAGGATGTGATCTATCCTGGAGAAGGTTCCATGTGCGCTTGAGAAAAAGGTGAAATTCATTGTTTTGGGATGAAATGTCCTATAGGTATCAATTAGGTCTAACTGGTCTATTGTATCGTTTAAAGTTTGTGTTTCCTTGTTAATTTTCTGTTTAGTTGATCTATCCATAGGTGTGAGTGGGGTATTAAAGTCTCCCACTATTATTGTGTTATTGTTAATTTCTCCTTTCATACTTGTTAGCATTTGTCTTACATACTGCGGTGCTCCTGTGTTGGGTGCATATATATTTATAATTGTTATATCTTCTTCTTGGATTGATCCTTTGATCATTATGTAGTGGCCTTCTTTGTCTCTTTTCACAACCTTTGTTTTAAAGTCTATTTTATCTGATATGAGTATTGCTACTCCTGCTTTCTTTTGGTCCCTATTTGCATGGAAAATCTTTTTCCAGCCCTTCACTTTCAGTCTGTATGTGTCCCCTGTTTTGAGGTGGGTCTCTTGTAGACAACATATGTAGGGGTCTTGTTTTTGTATCCATTCAGCCAGTCTTTGTCTTTTGGTTGGGGCATTCAACCCATTTACGTTTAAGGTAATTACTGATAAGTATGGTCCCGTTGCCATTTACTTTATTGTTTTGGGTTCGAATTTATACACCATTTTTGTGTTTCCTGTCTAGAGAATATCCTTTAGTATTTGTTGTAGAGATGGTTTGGTGGTGCAGAATTCTCTCAGCTTTTGCTTGTCTGAGAAGCTTTTGATTTCTCCTTCATACTTGAATGAAATCCTTGCTGGGTACAATAATTTGGGCTGTAGGTTATTTTCTTTCATCATTTTAAGTATGTCTTGCCATTCCCTTCTGGCTTGAAGAGTTTCTATTGAAAGATCAGCTGTTATCCTTATGGGAATTCCCTTGTGTGTTATTTGTTGTTTTTCCCTTGCTGCTTTTAATATTTGTTCTTTGTGTTTGATCTTTGTTAATTTGATTAATATGTGTCTTGGGGTGTTTCGCCTTGGGTTTATCCTGTTTGCGACTCTCTGGGTTTCTTGGAATTGGGTGATTATTTCCTTCCCCAGTTTAGGGAAGTTTTCAACTATTATCTCCTCAAGTATTTTCTCATGGTCTTTCTTTTTGTCTTCTTCTTCTTCTGGAACCCCTATGATTTGAATGTTGTAGCGTTTAATATTGTCCTGGAGGTCTCTGAGATTGTCCTCATTTCTTTTAATTCGTTTTTCTTTTATTCTCTCTGATTCATTTATTTCTACCATTCTATCTTCTAATTCACTAATCCTATCTTCTGCCTCTGTTATTCTACTATTTGTTGCCTCCAGAGTGTTTTTAATTTCAATTATTGCATTATTCATTATATATTGACTCTTTTTTATTTCTTCTAGGTCCTTGTTAAACCTTTGTTGCATCTTCTCAATCCTTGTCTTCACGCTATTTATCTGTGATTCCATTTTAATTTCAAGATTTTGGATCAATTTCACTATCATTATTCGGAATTCTTTATCAGTAGATTCCCTATCTCTTCCTCTTTTGTTTGGTTTGGTGGGCATTTATCCTGTTCCTTTATCTGCTGGCTATTCCTCTGTCTCTTCATCTTGTTTAAATTGCTGAGTTTGGGGTGTCCTTTCTGTATTCTGGCAGTTTGTGGAGTTCCCTTTATTGTGGCTTTTCCTCACTGTGTGTGGGTTTGTACAGGTGGCTTGTCAAGGTTTCCTGGTTAGGGAAGCATGTGTCGGTGTTCTGATGGGTGGAGCTGTATTTCTTCTCTTTGTTCAGTCGCGCTGTGGGGAGGGAGGGAGGGATGCTGCAAACAAATAACACTGGCGTGCGCTCGCAGTGCCTCAGCTACACTGGGTCTGCCCCCACTCATGGCCTGTGTAGCCTCCCTGCCCACACTGCTCGGGCTCTAGGTTGTTCTGCTGGGAACAATCCGAGGCTGGCCCTGGGCTGCATGTACCTCCTACGTCCAAGCCGCTCAGGTTCAGGCGCTCGGGCAGTCCTCAGAGGCGCAGACTCAGTTGGGCCTGATTTTTGTGCTCTTCCCAGGTCCGAGCAGCTCAAGTGATGAGGTGTTTGGCGAGCGCCAATACTGCGACTTATCGCCTCCCAGCCACTCGGTTATCTGGGTATAAAACCGGCGCACCTTCTCAGGCAGATGTTAACCGTCCAGACCCCCAAGAAGTTTTAGTTAGCAAAGAAGCCTGCTTACAGTTTTATAGATAATGTCTCTCTGGGGCTGCGATTGCCCCCTTCCGGCTCTGGCTGCCTGTCACTGGAGGGGGAAGGTCTGCAGCCAGCTATCTCTGTTCAGTTCTTTGTTCCCTGCACGAGCCTGGCGGTGTCTTAGGTTGGGGCTGGCTTTTCGCGTGGTAGATATCCCACAGTCTGGTTTGCCAGCCCAGATTATTTCTCTCAGATAGTGCTCAGGGTATTCAGGCCAGATTCTTACTCTAAGCGATGCAGCCCGCGCTGCGCCTCCCTGCCCAGCCCCCGCTTGCTAATGGTGCGTGCAGGCGTCTGCGCTGCTTCTCTGCTGGGGGAGTTACTGTAGGACTCGCAATCTTCGAGTTTTAATTGTTTATTTTTTTTTTTTCTCCCCGTTATGTTGCCCTCTGTGCTTCCAAAGCTCGGCACAGATTCGGCAGTCAGAAGGTTTCCTGGTGTTTGGAAACTTCTCTCTTTTTAAGACTCCCTTCCCGGGACGGAACTCCGTCCCTCCCTCTTTTGTCTCTTTTTTTGTCTTTTATATTTTTTCCTACCTCCTTTCGAAGAGTTGGATTGCTTTTCTGGGTGCCGGATGTCCTCTGCCGGCATTCAGAAGTTGTTTTGTGGAATTTACTCGACGTTTAAATGCTCTTTTGATGAATTTGTGGGGGAGAAAGTGTTCTCCCCGTCCTACTCCTCCATCATCTTAGACTAGTCTCCAATATTTTAAAGTAATTAGGCCCCAATTAATATAAATGAAATTTAAAAATATATATATACTTTAAAAAAAGCCTGCTGGGTTTCTCCAGTGATCCTGTGGGTTTAGAATTTCCCTGCCAATGCAGGGGACGTGGGTTCGATCCTTGGTCTGAAGATATGGCACATGCTACCAAAGTAGATAACCCTTTTTGCCCCAACTACCTAATCTGGGCGTCCTAGGGCTTCTGTTTGCAATAGAAGGGAGTACCATGAGACACTAGCTAACTGCAATGAAGAGTAGTCCCCAACTACTGTAACTTGAGAAACTTTGTGCACAGCAATGAAGAAAGTGCAGCCATAAATAAATAAATAATTTCTAAAAAATATAAATAAATTCTAGATTTTTAAATTTCTTTCATATAATATGAATTCCCTGTATTTCATTGAATATCCAGATGTTGGATTGACTGCTTGAAATATGGAATTCCTCTCTTTCAAATATTAAAATCAAGGGCACTATTCCTAAATGAAATATAAATTCTCTATATTTCACATATAAGAATTTTGGTGTAGATTTTCCTATATGAGTCTCTAAATTTCACATAGGAAAACATAGGTGTCAATTCTATTTGAAAGTTGCTATTCTCTATAATTCACTTTTGAAATTCAGGATGATTATGCTTCCTACTGCACATGTGGAATTCCTTAATTTTGTATGAAAATTTGAATGTAGATTTTCATAGATAAACAATGCAAATTTCTGCATTTCAAATTTTTACCACTGAAGCTATCACGGAACTTTAATAGTTTAGGAAAACATCCAAGATTTTCTAAAATTACCACCCAAAAGAGATGCCCTTTTCATGATAGCTGACTGTGATGTAAAACAGGAAGTCAGGAGATACATGGGTAACAGGCAAGTTTGGACTTGGGTATACAATGATGCAGAACAAAGGCTAAATGCAGTTTTTCAAATACAAAGGTTAAACATAGAAAGACGACAGTGTTCCTGGTCTCCAAAATCATTGGGGACAGTGATTACAGCCACGAAAATAGGACACTCTAGCTCCACGGAAGAAAACCTATGATAAACCTAGATACAATGTGCTGAGAAGCAGAGACATCATTTTGTTGACAAAGGTCCGTTTAGGCAAAGCTGGTTTTTCCTTCCCCCCACCCCCAGGCAAAGCTAGTTTTTCCTCTCCCCGCCCCCTCAGGGGATATGTATGGATGTCCATCTTGTGTGAGCCTACAAAGCATGGCTTAGTTCCACTGAGTTAGACAAGCCAGGGTTCATGTGATAGATTGGTTAAGTTTCTGCGATGGTGGTTTCAGTGTTTCTGCCCCCTAATGCCCTCTCTCAGCACCTACCATCTTACTGGGATTTCTCTTACCTTGGATGTGCAGTATCTCTTCACTCCTGCTACTGCAAAGTACAGCCGCTGCTCCTTACCTTGGACGTGGGATATCTCCTCCTGACTGCTGGCTGTTCCAGTGCCACAGAGCCACAGCTCGCTGCTCTAGTGAATTAGGAAAACTCAGTAATGGCCACAGGAATGGAATGTCAGTTTGCATTCCAATCCCAAAGAGAGGTAATGCCAAAGAATACTCAAACTACAACACAATTGCCTTCATCTCATGCACTAGTAAAGTAATACTCAAAATTCTCCAAGGTAGGCTTCAACAATATGTGAACTGTGAACTTCCAGATGTTCAAGCTGGTTTTGGAAAAGACAGAGGAACTAGAGATTAAATTGCAAACATCTGCTGGATCTCTGAAAAAGCAAGAGAGTTTCAGAAAAACATCAATTTCTGCTTTATTGACTATGCCAAAGACTTTGACTCTATGGATCACAACAAACTGAAAAATTCTACAAGAAATGGGAGTATCAGACCACCTGGGCTGTCTCTTGATAAATCTGGATGCAGGTCAGTAAGAAACAGTTAGAACAAGGCATAGAAGAGCAGGCTGGTTCAAATAGGAAATGGAGTAGGTCAAGGCTGTATTGTCACCCTGCTTATTTAATTTATATGCATAATACATCATGAGAAACACTGGGTTGTATGAAGTACAAGCTGGAATCAAGCTTGCACCAAGAAATATCAATAAATATAAACATGCAGATGACACCACCCTTATGACAGAAAAAACGGAAGATCTAAAAGTCTCTTGATGAAAGTGAAAAAGAGAGAAAAAATGACTTAAAATTCAACATTCAGAAAACTAAGATCATGGTATCTGGTCCCATCACTTCATGCCAAATAGATAGGGAAACAATGTTAGACCTTATTTATTTTATTGGTGGATGGTGGGTCCAAATCACTGCAGATGGTGACTGTATCCATGAAATTAAAAGATGCTTCCTCTTTGAAAGAAAATTTATGAGCAACCTACACTGTCTATTAAAAAGCAGAGACATTACTTTGCCAACAAATGTCTGTCTAGTCAAGGCTACTGTTTCTCCAGTAGTCATATATGAATGTGACAGTTGGACTATATAGAAAGCTGAGAAGAGTAAATGATGCTTTTGAACTGTGATTTTGGAGAAGACTCTTGAGAAACCCTTGGACTGCAGGAGATCCAATCATTCCATCTTAAAGAGTTCAGTCCCTGGATGTTCATTTGAAAAACTGCTGTTGAAGCTGAAATTCCAATACTTTGCCCAACTGATAAGAAGAGCTGACTCATGGGAAAAGACCCTGATGCTGGGAAAGATTGAGGGAAGGAGGACAAGGGGATGACAGAGGATGAAATGGTTGGATGGCATAGCAGACTCAATGGGCATGAGTTTGTGTAGACTCTGGGAGTTGGTGATGGACAGGGAGACCTGGACTCCTGTGGTCCATGTGGTCACAAAGAGTTGGATATGATTGCGAGAATGAACTGAACTGATCTGAGCCGATGTATGGATGTGAGAGTTCGACTATAAAGAAGCCTGAGTATCAAAACTGAGGTTTGAACCCTGTCCTGAAGGCAACTACTGAGAGTCCCTTGAACAGCAGGAGTTCAACCCAGTCAATCCTAAAAGAAACTAACTGTAAATGTTCATTGGAAGGTCTGATGCTGAAGCTCAAGCTCCAATATTTTGGCTAAAGGACTCATGAGAAAAGACTGCCACTCTAACTTGTCATGAAACATTATTGGCTCTAATGTGGGAAAGACTGAGTGAAGGAGAAGAAGGCAACAGAAGTTGAGTTGCTTGGACGTCCATCCTGGAATCTCTTGACTCAACAAAGGTGAGTCTGAGCAAAGTGTTGGAAACAGGGAAGGGTTGGGAAGGCTGCAGTGATGCTGTCCACGGTGTTACAGTGTTGGAACTGGCCAGTCAACTGAAAACCAGCAAAAACTCTGTCTCATATATGTCAATCAGGAGGAGATTTTGTACCTGAAATATGGAATTCTCTATATCCCCTTAGAAAAATTAAATGCTTCTTTATGAATTACGAATATCTCTCCATTTCATTTATAAAAATCTGGGTGGATATTTCACTTCTTAATCTATGAGAGATTCAATTATTCAGGAAGCAAATTTTAATACAACGATGTTTACATGTAATACAGAGTATTGTACATTTCAAATGTGAAAATGAGGGTATACACGTCCTTATGGGACATGCCATTAGAAAATCTGGGTGTCCATTTTCCTATATTAAAGATGAAATTCTCCGTGTTTCCAGGACCAAAAACTGAGCACAGTTTTTGTTACATGAAATATGCAATTGTTTCTATTTCCCTTTTGAAAATATAGCTTTGAACTTTGCAGTATGATAGATGAAATCTGTGGAATTCATGCACTAAAAGGTGGGTCCTTGATAATTTAACATGAATTATGGAATGCACGTTATTTCATGTATAAAAATCAAGGCACATACTTTCTTGCATGAAATATGGTATTCTCAACTGAATGTTAAAGTTTAATACCAAACAAAATTCTGTAAAATAATTGTCCATCAGTTAAAAATATATACTAACAAAGTTGCTTAAAACATAGTATTCCTTATATTTTTTATTTCGCCATCTAGATTAGATGTTTCTAACTGAAATAGGAAATTCTCTATATCTCATGTATGTAAATCTGCAAGCAGGGTCTCCAATATGCGGTAGTGAATTCTCTATATTTGACGTAAGAAAAACTGCTGAGGAATCTTGGACATGGCAAAGTCGGATTTTTGTTCCTTTCACATGTGGAAACCAGGCCACAATTTGTCTTATAAGATATGAACTGTACATATTTCAGATATGAAAATTTGAATGAAGCAATTTTACATGAAATATACATTTAGTCAAAGCCTTTGTTTATCCAGAAGTCATGTATGGAGGTGAGAGATGAACTATAATGTAAGGTGAGCAGGAAAATTAATGCTTTTGAACTGTGGTGTTGGAGAGGGCTCTTGAGAGTCTCTTGGATGGCTAGGAGAAATCCAACCAGTCCATCCTAAAGGACATCAATCCTGAATATTCTTTGCAAGGACTGGGGCTAAAGGTGAAACTCCAATACTTTGGTCACACGATGTGAAGAACTGACACATTGGAAAGGATCATGATGCTGGGAAAGGTTCAAGGCAGGAGGAGGAGGGACAACACAGGATGAGAAGATTGGATGGAATCACTGAATCAATGGATATGAGACTGAGTAAACTTAGTGAGATGGTGACCAACAGGGATTCCTGGCAAGCTCCAGTTTATGTGGAGCTTGTTCAAATCAACAAAGATCTGAACATGATTGAGCCACAAAACTGAACCAAACATGGCCCTGTCCATCAGAACAAGAATCAGATTCCCCCTCAGTTAGTCTTTCCCATAAGGAAGTTTCCACAAGCCTCTTATTCTTATTCATCAGAGGGTAAAGAGAATGAAAATCATAATCACAGAAAACTATCCAAACTGATCACATGGTCCATAGCCTTGTCTAACTCAATGAAACTATGAGTCATGGGTGTAGGGCCACCCAAGATGGACGGGTCATGGTGAAGCGTTCTGACAAAACGAGGTCCTTGGAGAAGGAAATGGAAAACCTCTTCAGTATCCCTGCTTTGAGAAAGCCGTTAGCAGGATGCTATGGCAAAATATACCATACAGAAAGAAGAACTCCCAAGGGTGGCAGGTGCCTGATATGCTACAGGAGATCAGTTGAGAAGAAACTACAGAAAGAAAATTCTTGTTCCATGAAGGCATGGAACCAGAGAAAAAACAGCACCCAGTTGTAGATATGACTGGTGATGGAATGAAGTCCGATGCTATAAGGAGTAATGCTGCCATATAACCCAGCAATCCCACTGCTGTGCATACACACTGAGGAAACCCGAATTGAAAGAGCCACGTGTACCCCAATGTTCATCACAGCACTGTTTCTAATAGCCAGGACATGGAAGCAACCTAGATGACCATCAGCAGATGAATGGGTAAGAAAGCTGTGGTACAAATACACAATGGAGTATTACTCAGCCATTAAAATGAATTCATTTGAATCAGTTCTAATGAGGTGGATGGAACTGGAGCCTATTATACAGAGTGACATAAGCCAGACAGAAAAACTCCAATACAATATACTAATGCATATATATGGAACTTAGAAAGATGGTAATGATAACCCTGTATGGGAGAGAGCAAAAGAGACACAAATGTGTAGAACAGCCTTTTGGGCCCTGTGGGAGAGGGAGGGGGGGATGATTTGGGAGAATGGCATTGAAACATATATAATATCATATAAGAAAAGAACTGCCAGTCAAGGTTCGATGCAGGATGCAGGATACATGAAGCTTGGGGCTGGAGTACTGGGATGACCCAGAGGGACGGTATGGGGAGGGAGGTGGGAGGGGGATTCAGGATGGGGAACATGTGTACACCCGTGGCGGATTCATGTTGATGTATGGCAAAACCAGTACAATATTGTCAAGTAATTAGCCTCTAATTAAAATAAATATATTTAAATTTAAAAAGAGTAATGTTGCATAGGAACCTGGAAGGTTATGTCCATGAATTACGGAGAATTGCAAGGGGTCAAACAGGGGGTGCCAAGAGTGAGCATCAACATTTTAGGAATCAGTGAATTAAAATGGACTGGAATGGGTGAATTTGACTCAAATGACCACTATGTCTACTACTGTGGGCATGAAGCTCTTAGAAAAAATGGAGTAGTGGCCATAGTCAACAAAGAGTCTGAAATGTAGTACTTGGAGGCAATCTCAAAAATGATAGAATGATCCCTGTTCATTTTCAAAATGAAATTCTATGCCACTAATTCTATGCCACTATAAGTAATAGTAATGTTGAAGGAAATGAAGTAATAGCTTTTTCTATGAAGACCTACAAAAACTTATAGAACATACATGCATAAAATATGTCCTTTTCATCACAGGGAAATGGAATTCAAAATAGGAAGTCAAGAAACACCAGGAGTAGCACGCAAATATGGCCCTGGAGGACAAAATGAAACCACTGAAAAGAAACAGAGTTTTGCCTAGGGAACACACGGCTCATACAAAGCACTCACTTCCAAGAACACCAGAGAAGACTCTACACAAGGACATTGCCAGATGCTCATACTGAAATCAGATTGATTCTTTTATTTGTGGCCAAACATGGAGTAACTATATACACTCAGCAAAACAAGACTGGGATCTATTGTAACTCAGATCATGACCTCCTTGTTGCCAATTTCAGGCTTAAATTGAAAAAAAAAGTGGGGAAACCACTAGAATTTTCAGGTAGAACCTAAATCATAACCCTTTTGATTACACAGTGAAAGTGACAAATAGATTCAAGAGATTAGATCTGATAGAAAGGGTTTCTGAGTAACTATGGACAGAGGTTTGTGAAAGTGTACAAAAGGCAGTGATCAAGACCATCCTCAAGAAAAAAAAAAAAACTGCAAAAAGCCAAAATGGGTGTCTGAATATACCTTACAAGTTACTGAGAAAAGAAGAGAAGCGAAAGCAAAGGAGAAAGACAAAGATATATCCATGTGAATGCAGAATTACAAAGAAGAGGAAGGAGAGATAAGAAAGCTGACTTTAGTGAAGAATGCAAAGAAACAGAGGAAAATAATGTAATGGCAAAGACAAGATATGTTCAAGAAAATTAGAGATACCACGGGAACATTCCATGCAAAGATGGTCGAAATAAAGAACAGAAGTGGTACTGACTTAACAGAAGCAGAATGTATCAAGAAGAGGTGTAAATAATACACAGAAGAACTATACAAAAAGGATCTTCAATATCCAGATATCCACGATGATCGCTCACCTAGAGCCAGGCATCTTGGAATGTGAAATCAAGCCATCCTTATGAATCATCACTATGGAGAAAACTAGTGGAGCTGATGGAATTCCAGTAGACCTATTTCACAGACTAACCGATGATTCTATGAAAGTGCTACATTCAATATGCCAGGACATTTGAAAAACTCACCAGTTGAAACAGGACTGGAAAATATCTGTTTTCGGTCCAATCCTAAAGAAAGGCATTACCAAAGAATGTCCACTATCACACATTTTCCCCCATGTCAAATGGGAGAGAAGTAATGCTCAAAATTCTCCAATCTGGGCTTCAGCAGTTCCTGAACAATGAGCTTCCACATGTTCTAGCTGAATTTAGAAAAGTGTGAGGAACAAAAGATCAAATTGCCAACAACCATGGGGTCATCAAAAAAGTAAGATATAAAAAAAAAAGACCTGTTTCATTCTTTATACAGAAGCCTTTGACTGAGGGGATCAGAAAAAATTGTTAAATACATGCAAAGTGCTGGGAAAACCGACCACCTGACCTGCCTCCTGAGAAATCTGTATCCAGGTGAAGAAGCAACAGGCTATGGAGCAACAGGGTGCTTTCAAATAAGGAAAGGATTATACCAAGGCTGTATATTGTCACCCTGCTTATTTAATTTCAATGCAATGTGCAACATGAGAAATGCCAGGCTGTATGAAGCACAGGCTTTAAATAATACTGCTGGGAGAAATATCAATAAACTCAGAGAAGTAGACGACATCAGCCTTATGGCAGAAAATGAAGAAGAACTAAAGAGCTTCTTGATGAAAATGAAAGAGAAGAGTGAAAAATCTGGCTTAAAATCTCAATATTCAAAGAACTAAGATCATGACTTCTGATACAATCACTGATTAGTAAAGGGATGGAGAAACAATGGAAAGAGCAAAAGACATTATTTTGGTGGGTCCAAAATTGCTTCAGATGTTGACTTCATCATGAAATTAAAACATCCTCCTTGGAAGAAAGCTATGACCAAACTAGACAGCATACTGAAAAGCAGAGACATTGCTTTGCCAACAAAGGCTCACATAGTCAAAGATACGGCTTTTCTAGCAGTCATGTATGGATGTGAGATTTGGAGTCTAAAGATAGCTGAAGGTGGAAGAATCGATGCTTTTAATCTGTGCTTTTGGTGGAGATTCTTAAGGGTCTCTTGGCCTTAAGGTGGCTAAAGGAAATCGTTTCTGATTATTCATTGGAAGGACTGATTTTGAAGGTGAAACTCCAATAATTTGGCCACCTGATTCAAATAAATGACGCATTTGAAAAGACCCTGACGCTTGGAAAGATTGAAGGCAGGAGAAGAAGAGGATGACAGAAGATGAGGTGGTTGGATGGAATCACCTACTCGATGGACACGAGTTTGGGTATGCTCAAGGAATTGTTGATGGACAGGGAAGCATGGCGTGCTGCAGTCCGTGGGGTCGCAGAGTTGGACAAGATCCAGAAACTGAACTGAACTAAACACAAATGTAGAATCACCTATATTTTTACATGCCAATATAACGATGCTGGATTTACCACATGATATATTGCATTTCTTTTTCACTTCATGAAAATATGGAAGCTGTTCTTCTTACATGAAAGGTGGAATTCTCTCCACCTCATGCATGAAAATCTGGGCGGTGGTTCTCTACCATTAAATGTGGACATATGTATATTTCACATATGAAAACCATGGCACTGAAGATTTGAATCTTCGATCTGAAGATAAGAAGAACCCGTATGAAATTTCAATTCTATTTCACAAATGAAAATCTGGACACCACTGTTTCTTCATAGAGAGTGTTTGCATTTCTCAAACATATATCAAAACAAAGAGTTTGTTTGATGAAATATGTAATGTTCTGTATCAGCTGTATCACAACTTAGGTGCAAATTTTCCATCTAGAATTTTGGACTTCTACGGGAGAAAGTCAAGTGGAACTCAAAAGCCTCTTGATGAAAGTGAAAGAGGAGAGTGAAAATGTTGCCTTAAAGCTCAACATTCAGAAAACTAAAACCATAGCATCTGGCCCCATCAGTTCATGGGAAATAGATGGGGAAACAGTGGAAACAGTGTCAGACTTTATTTTGAGGGGCTCCAAAATCACTGTAGATGGTGATTTCAGCCATGAAATTAAAAGACGCTTACTCCTTGGAAGAAAAGTTATGACCAACCTAGATAGCATATTGAAAAGCAGAGACATTACTTTGTCAACAAAGTTCCATCTAGTCAAGGCTATGGTTTTTCCAGTAGTCATGTACGGATGTCAGAGTTGGACTCTGAAGAAAGCTGAGTCCTGAAGAATTGATGCTTTTGAACTGTGGTGTTGGAGAAGACTCTTGAGAGTGCCTTGGACTGCAAGGAGATCCAACCAGTCCATTCTAAAGGAGATCAGTCCTGTTTACTTTGGAAGGAACGATGCTAAAGCTGAAACTCCAGTGCTTTGCCCACCTCTTGTGAAGAGTTGGTTGACTCATTGGAAAAGACTCTTATGCTGGGAGGGATTGAGGGCTGGAGGATAAGGGGAAGACAGAGGATGAGATGGCTGGATGGCATCACCCACTCAATGGACTTGAGTTTGAGTGAACTCCAGGAGTTGGTGATGGACAGGGAGGCCTGGCGTGCTGCAATTCATGGGGTCGCAAAGAGTCAGACACAACTGAGTGACTGAACTGAACTGAACTGATATAGTATTTGAGATCAGAATGGAGATTTTACCATAAAAACCTGGAAATCTCTATATTTCATACAAAGAATGGGTTCTGCAGCTACAGAAACACCTATGTTTCCTGTTTACCTGTTTCCTGTGTCTTGAATATTAATTTGTGTCTGTATATGTGAGATTGTTGACTCTTTTCTGTATATTTTTCTGCGTGGTTGTGTGTTCTTCCACAGTTGATGAAGAGATGAAGCTGACAGATCACAAGATGTGTAAGAAGAAGAAGGATCTCTCTTCATTTCCAAGACAAACCATTCAACAGCACAGTAAACCAAGTCTGTGTCCTGACCAGTTATGCTGAAGTAGCTGAAGTGGAACATTTGTATGAAGACTTGAAAGACCATCTAGAACTAACATCCAAAAAAAGACATCATTTTCCCCATAGAGGAATGGAATGCAAATGTAGAAAATCAAGAGATACCTGGAATAACAGACAAATTTGGCATTGGAGTGCAAAAGGAATCCAGTCAAAGTCTAACAGAGTTCTGCCAAGAGACCACACAACATATAGCACGCACCCTGGTCCACCAACACAAGAGAAGACTCTACTCATGGATTCACCGTAAGTTCAGGACTGACATCACATTGCAGCCAAAATGGAGAAGCAATATGTAGTCAGCAAAACCAGGATGGTGACCTGACTATGGCTCAAATCATGAATTCCTTATTGCCAAATTCAGACTTAAAATTTTAAAGTAGAGAAAAACATTAGACTATTCAGGTATAACCTACGTCAAATCCCTTAAGAAAGGCTTCCTCAGTGATCAATGCAAAGACATAGAGAAAAATAATAGAATGGGTATGACTTGAAGTCTCTCTAAAAAATTAGAGATGCCGAGGAAATATTTCATGCAAAGTTGGTCAAAATAAAAGACAGAAACTTCACGGACCTAATGGAAGCAGAAGATATTAAGAAGAGGTGGCAAGAATACACAGATCAGATCAGTCGCTCAGTCGTGTCCCCATGAATCACAGCACCCCATGCATGCCAGGCCTCCCTGTCCGCACCAAATCCCGGAGTTCACTCAGACTCACGTCCATCGAGTCAGTAACACCATCCAGCCATCTCATCCTCTGTCGTCCCCTTCTTCTCCTGCCCCCAATCCCTCCCAGCATCAGAGTCTTTTCCAATGAGTCAACTCTTCACATGAGGTGCCCAGAGTACTGGAGTTTCAGCTTTAGCATCATTCCTTTCAAAGAAATCCCAGGGCTGATCTTCAGAATGGACTGGTTGGATCTCCTTGCAGTCCTAGGGACTCTCAAGAGTCTTCTCCAACACCACAGTTCAAAAGCATCAATTCTTCAGCGCTCACAGAAGAACTGCACAAAGAAAGTACTCATGAACCAGATAGCCAAAATGACCACGCACCTAGAGCCAGACATCTTAGAATGTGAAGTCAAGGAGTCCTTATGAAGCATCCTTATGAACAACGCTTGTGGAATTGATGGAATTCTACTTGAGTTATTTCATAGCTATGGGAATGCTTCATTCAATATGCCAGCAAATTTGGAAAACTCAACAGTGGACACAGAACTGGGAAAGTTCATCCAATTCCATAGACAGGCAATTCCAAAAACTGTTCACACAACCATACAATTGTCCTCATCTAAAACGGAAGCAAAGTAATGTTCAAAATTCTCCAAGCCAGGCTTCAACAGTACATGAACCATGAAATCCCCGATGTTCAAGCTGGATTTAATAAAGGCAGAGGAACTAATAATCAAATATCCAATATGTGTGGGGTTATCAAAGTGACAAGAGAGCTCCAAAGGTGGGGAAAATCTATTTCTTCTTCATTGTTTATACCAAAGCTTTTGACTGTGTGGATCAAAACAAACTGGAAAATTCTTAAACTGATAGGAATACCGGATCACCTTACCTGCCTCCAGGAAATCTGTTTCAGCTCAAGAAGCAACAGTTAGAACTGAATGTAAAACAACTGAATGCTTCTCAAAAGGAAAAGGGTATGACAAGGCTGCATACTGTCACCCTGCTTATTTAAATTGTATGTAATGTTCACTTCAATAGTTCAGTGGTGTCCAACTCTTTGTGACCCCATGAACCACAGCATGCCAGGCCTCCTTGTCCGTGACCAGCTCCTTGAGTTTACCCACTCATGTCAATTGTGGGTAAACTTGACTCATCTCATCCTCTGCCATCCCTTTATCTTCCTGCCCTCAATATTTTGAAGTATCAGAAGCTTTTCCATGAGTCAATTGTTTGCATCAGGTGGCCAAAGTATTTCAGTTTCAGCTTCAACATCAATCCTTCCAATGAAAGCCCAGGACTGATCTCCTTTAGGATGTACTCATTGGACCTCCTTGCAGTCCAAGGCACTTTCAAGACTCTCCTCTAACATCACATTTCAAAAGTATCAATTCTTGGTTCTTAACTTTCTTTATAGTCCAAATAACACATCCATACATGAGTACAGGAAAAACCATAGCCTTGACTAGACAGACCTTTGTTGGCAAACTAATGTTTCTGCTTTTTAATATGTTGTCTAGGTTGGTGATAACTTTCCTTCCAAGGAGTAAGCATTTTTAATTTAATGGCTTCAATCATCATCTGAAGTGATTTGGAGACGCACCACCAAAAATAAATAAATAAATAAAAATTAAAATAATGTCAGGCACTCTTTCCACCCTTTCCCATTCTATTTGGCATGAAGTGATGGGGCCAGAGTCCATGATCTTAGTTTTTGTAAATGCTGGCGTTTAAGCCAAATTGTTCACTCTCCTCATCACTTTAATCAAGAAGCTCTTTAGTTGTTCGTCACTTTCTGCCCTATGTGTGGTGTTGTCTTCGTATCTGACATTATTGATATTCCTTCCAGCAATCTTGCTTCCAGCTTGTGTTTCTTTCAGCCTAGCTTTTCTCATGATGTACTCTACATTTAAGTTAAATAAGTAGGGTGACAATATACAGCCTTGGCATACTCCTTTTCCTATTTGGAACCAAAATGCTGTTCCATCTCCAGCTCCAGCTGTTGCTTCCAGACCTGCATACAAGTTTCTTAGGAGTCAGGTCAGGTGGTCTGGTATTCCCATCTCTTTCAGAATTTTCCATAGTTTATTGTGATCCCACAGTCAAAGGCTTTGGCATAGTCAAACAAGCAGAAATAGATATTTTTCTGGAACTCTCTTGCTTTTTTGATGATAGTAGCTGCTGCTACTGCTGTTAAATCACTTCAGTCGTGTCTGACTCTGTGTGACCACATAGACGGCAGCCCACCAGGCTCCCCCATCGCTGGGATTCTCCAGGAAAGAACACTGGAGTGGTTTGCCATTTCCTTCTCCAATACCTGAAAGTGAAAAATGAAGTCGCTCAGTCGTGTCTGACCCTCGGTGGCCCCATGGACTGCAGCCTTCCAGGCTCCTCCATCCATGGGATTTTCCAGGCAGGAATACTGAGGTGGGGGTGCCATTGCCTTGATGTTGGCAATTTGATGTCTGGTTCGTCTGCCTTTTCTAAAACCACTTTAAACATCTAGGACTTCATGGTCACACATATCGAACTCTGGCTTAGAGAATTTTGAGCATTATTTACTAGTGTGTGAGTTGAGCGCAATTGTGCGATAGTTTGAGCATTCTTTGGCATTGGCTTTCTTTGGGATTGGAATGAAAGCTGACTGTTTCCAGTCCTGTGACCACCGCTGAATTTTCCAAATTTGCTAACATATTGAGTGCAAAACTTTCACAGCATCATCTTTTAGGATTTCTCATAGCTGAACTGGAATTCCATCACCTCCACTGGCTTTGTTAATAGTGATGTTTCCTAAGGCCCACTTGACTTCTCATTCCAGGATGTCTGGCTCTAGGTGAGACTAAGTGATAACACCATTGTGATTATCTAGGTCATGAAAATGGTTTTTGTATAGTTCTTCTGTGTATTCTTGAGACCTCTTAATATCTTCTGCTTCTGATAGGTCCATACCATTTCTGTTCTTTATTGAGGCCATTTTGGCAAGAAATGTTCCCTTGGTATGTCTAATTTTTTGAATAGACTCTAGTCTTTCCCATTCTATTGTTCTCCTCTATTTCTTTGCATTGATTGCTAAGGAAGACTTTCTAACACTCCATGATATTCTTTGTAACTCTGCATTCAAATAGATAAATCTTTCCTTTTCTCCTTTGCTTTTGTCTTGTCTTCTTTAACAGTTCTTTGTAAGGCCTCCTCAGACAGCCGCTTTGCTTTTTTTTTTTTTCCTTTTTCTTTGTGCTGGGGATGGTCTTGATTTCTGTTCCCTGTACAATGTCACAAACCTCCGTCCATAGTTCTTATGTCGTGTACAACATGCTAAATGCCAGGCTTGAAGAAGCACAAGCATGAATCAAGAATGCTGGGAGAAATATCAACAGCCTCAGATACTTAGACGAAATCACTCTTATGGCAAAAAGTGAAGAAATGTAAAGAAGCTCTTGATGAAAATGAAAAAGAGTGGAAAATGTGGTTTAATACTCAACATTCAAAAAGTAAGATCATGATAACTGTTCTCATCATTGCTTAGCAAATGGATGGAGAAACAATGAAAATACCAAAAGACTTTATTTTGGGGGGCTCCAAAATTATTGGAGATTGTGACTGCGGCCATGAAATTAAACGGTACTTACTGTTTGGATGAAAAGCCGGGAACTACCTAGACAACATATTCAAAAACAGAGACATTGTTTGCCAGCAAAGGTCCACCTGGTCAAAGCTATGGTTTTTCCAGAGGTCATGACTGGAAAGACAGCTGAGCATGGAGGAATTGATGCTTTTATTTATTTATTTATTTATTTATTTTTTCGGTGAACAAGGCCCACACTTTATTTTCCAAAGTAGTTTTTATACCTTAAGTTATGCATAGAGGATAATGGGGGAAAGGGTAGAGTCATACAGTAAGCCAGGCTTTCTTCCTGCAAACTTATCATATGCAAAAGTTTAGGTGATTTGCATCATCTTCTGGCCCAGAGGACTGTTAACATTTTAAGATCATTTCTTCAGAAAACTTATTTTTCTCTGAAGGTGATTAGTCAGGTGCCACCATCCAAAAGCATTAGATAAAGTTGCATTCCTATAGGGTAAAGGTGTGGTGGGCTACAACAAGAAAAATAATTAACTCAAGGGTCCAAGGTTACAAACATTAAAGCTACTACTTACACCAATTATATTAATAAATACACTGCCAGGGACACAGCAGGTAAGGGATATGGAAACTTGGCAACAAACATTGGCCTAACAAGTGAAAAACCCTTCACCAATACAAATTCTTTCTTTCTTTTTTTTCCTTTTTTTGAAAATTTTTTTTTATTTTTTAAACTTTACATAATTGTATTAGTTTTGCCAAATATCAAAATGAATCCGCCACAGGTATACATGTGTTCCCCATCCTGAACCCTCCTCCCTCCCCATACCGTCCCTCTGGGTCATCCCAGTGCACCAGCCCCAAGCATCCAGTATCGTGCATCGAAGCTGGACTGGCAACTCGTTTCATATGAAAGGAATTGATGCTTTTAAAATGTGGTGTTGGTGAAGACTCTTGAGAGTCACTTCCACTGCAAGGATGTTAAAGTAAATCAGTCCTGAATATACATTGGAAGCACTAATCCTGAAGCTGAAACTTCAATAGTCTGGCCCTTGATGTGAAGAATGGACTCATTGGACAAGACCCTGATGCTGGGAATCATTGAAGGCAATAAGAGAAGAGGATGACAGAGGATTAGATGGTTAGATGGCATCATCAACTTGATGGACATGAGTTTACAGAGGTTCTGGGTGTTGGTGATAGACACGGACACGTGACATGCTGCAGTCCATGGGGTCATTAAAGTTGAACACGACTGAGAGACTGAACTGAACTGATCTCAAATGTAGAAGTACCTATATTTTTACATGCAAATATAGTGATGCTTGTTTTCCTCCATGATATATCACAGTTTTTATCTCACTTTATGAAAATCTTGAACCTCTTTTTCTTATGTGAAATTTGGACTTGTCCATCCTTCATATCTATCTAGATGGTGGTTTTCTACCATTAAATGTGAAGTTCTGGATATTTCACATAGGACAATCTTGGCAGTGGTTTCTGAAGATATGGAAAACCCTTATGAAAATGGAATTATCTCTATTGTACAAATGAAAATCTGGGCACCCCTTTTTTTAAGTGAAGTAAGGAGTTTGCTGTATTTCTAATAATATATACCAAAACAAAGGATTGATTCCATGAAGTGGGGAATGGTTTGAATGTACTGCATGAAAACCTAGGTGCTAAGTCTCCATCATGGACTTGGACTTCTCTATACTTCATATTTCAGCTTAGAATGGAGATTTTCCTATAAGAAAATGGAAATAGCTGTATTTCATATGAAGCACTGGAAACATCTATATTCACTGTTTGCTTATGTTTCCACGTGCCTTAAACATTTGTGTGCCTACCCACATGAGCTTGTTGCCCACGTTTGTGTGATTTTCTGTGTGGATTGTGTCCAACCACAGCTGACAGAAATGAATGTTACAGACCGTGAGATATGGAGCAAGCAGAAGGCTGCACCAGGCATCCACAGAGTGTGGGAGACTGGCCCATGCATCTCTGAGGTCGTCCTGTTCAAGACAGGAATGAGGAAAGAATGGCCAGTGACAACACAGAACAGTGTGTTCACAAATTTGGGTTTACATCAAGAGACATAAAGAAGCTCACAGTGTCTGCTGTGTTGATGTGTGTGTGTACATAAAATGTATGTGGAAGGCTTGAGGACTCATCCAGTGTAAATCCAGTGGTGTGGGGCTTTTAAAGCATAACCTGTGGACCTTTCAGTCTATGATAACTGGGCTGGCCTGTCGAAATGGTGGATATGGCTATAACTGGATCTAAGTCTGTGAAGAGGTGAAGGTCCTTCAGAAAAGAGTAGAGACTGGAAGGAGGAGGAACAGAAAGATAAAATACTGCACTGGAGAAGTTTTAAATATTAGAGGAAGGCTCTGGGATAGTGCTGCCTTGGGTCAGCCCATCAAAAAGCACATTCTCTCTTTACACGTCACAAATAATATCATCATGTGAGACAAATGACATGATAAGGTAGGATTCTTCATTGTGAAAAGACAGACATTCTAGAAGAGAGGAGGTGACCTTCGCTCTGTCCATGGGCTTCTAGCCTATCTGACAGTGCAGAAAGGTGAAGAAATTTCAGAGGTGGGATGTAGACATTTTGCCCTTTGCCGGTTTGTGCCCAAGAGTAAGTGAGGATGGCAAAGTAGAAGGGTGTGAATTCATCTTTTCCTGTGAGAGATCCAAAATTACAGCTTTCTGCTGCATGATCATTGACAGGAGAATGTTGGGTCCCACCAAAAATAACAACAACAACAACAACAACAACAATAAAAAGACATGTCCATGACAAAGGAAAAGACCCAACAAGATTGTAGAAGGGGTGAATTTCCATTTAAAATCAATACTTACCAGCCACACTGAGAGTGCTCAATAAAAAATTTTGTGCACCTATACCCAAGGAACGCACAAAGACAGAGTCAGAACTGCTTTTGAGTGATTGAGTGTCTCTTGCAAAAGCATAGGTCAGCAATGGCCTAACATGGAAGAGAGGCTCTGTCTGCTACAGACCTTGTTCATGCAGTTTGTGATATAAGCCCTCTCAGAGGAGGTAACCTTTCAACCCACCAAAAAGTGGCCTACTGCACAATCCACAAATTGCAGGATAATTATTCTAAAGAATTTCTTGTACAGGTAAGGAAGTTTTAGGACCACTAGAGATTTCTCAACCTGCGGATCTGGCAAAGGGATTGAGAACCCTCAGGGAATTTGACTTTGGAGGCCAATTGATTTAATTATAGAACTTCCACAGGACTGAAACAGACTGTTGGAGGGCACAAACAAAACCTTGTGTCCACCAGGAGCCAAGAGTAAGGGCAGTGTCCCCACAAAAGACTGAGTCAGACTTGCTTGTGAGTGTCTAGGAGTCTCCAGCAGAGGCATGGTCCAAGAATGGGATGCAGCAAGGTGGTGGGCATTGAATACAAGAGTGCCTGCTCAAGTCCTTTTGAAGAAAGGACTCCTACCGATTAGTTTCATTACTCATACCATAATTAGGCCTGAACAGGGCCTAGGTTCACTCACAGTCTGTCTCTCCCATCAGGAAGTTTTCACAAGCCTTCTTATCCTTATCCATCAGAGGGCAGACAGAATGAAAACCACAATCACAGAAAACTAACCAAATTGATCAAATGGATCACAGCCTTGTCTACCTCAATGAAACTATGAGACATGCCACGTAGGGCCACCCAGGATGGATTGGACATGGTGGAGAATTCTGGCAAAATGTGGTTCATTGGAGAAGGGAAATGGAAAAGCACTTCAGTATTCTTGCTTTGAAAACCCCATGAACAATATGATAAGCCAAAAAATAGGACACTGAAAGGTAAACTCTCCAGGTTTGTCGGTGTCCTCTATGCTTCTGGAAATCACTAAAAAAGAAGAGATGGAGCCAAAGGAAAAACAACACATAATTGTGGATATGACTATGGATAAAAGTACAGTTTGATGCTGTAATGAACGATATTTCATAGGAACCTAGAATGCTAGGTCTATGAAGGAAGGTAAATTGGAGTGGTCAAACAGAAGATGACACGTGTGAACATCAGACTTTCAGGATTCAATGAATTAAAATTCACTGCAATGGACGAATATAATTCAGAGGACCATTCAAAAGCCCGACAGTTTATACAAGTGCACATTTATATAAACACAGGCATTGAGATAAAGCCTTATATTCCTCTTAATTATTTCAGAGTAGAAAGTGAAACTATGAAGGTGAAGATGTAAATTTAATATTGAAATAAGAGAAATGTAGGAATTTGTTGGCATCACCAACATAAATTTTAATCTACAATATCCTGCATGATCAGGTTCCTACTTGGGAGATCAGTTGTAATTAGTAATTATATGAAAGAAATTATATGTAATTATATGAAAGATGGCTGATGAGTTGACCTTGAAAGAGAAGTAGTAAATGCATCAGTATTGTTTGCACTGGGAACCATGCCTCCCAGTTGCAGTTTAGGGAAAATATCTTCAGGGGCTGACATATTGCTGTATCTAACTGTAAAGGTACAAGGCTGATCATCAGTCAAAATCATGTATCTGCAAAAGAGATATGATGTGGTACTGAGAAACAGAAATAGTCATAGTAACAAAATTCTCCCTGTGACCGTTTGCTTGATTGTAGTTGCTCTGTGAATGCTGATGTAAAAAGATCAACAGATTTTAAACATCAGTTTGATCTATCACACTTTGCTCTTTCAGTCTAACTGACATTGATGATGAAGAAAAAAATCACTTTGAGTTGGGACACTTGCACTAGCAACTATGTGGCTTGTAGAAGAATTTCGTATGAAAGACACACTTAGAATTGTGAAGGCTGAAAATACACACTCTCCTCTAGTTTCAGGAAGAATCCAGGAGATATGATCATCCACATTACTCCTTCTTTTAGCATGCTTCATCTTGTAATCTCAAACTAATGAAGGTACTGGAGAGATATTTTTAGTGCCAACTCTTCTTTCCATTCTTAGTAAAACTTGGGGATAGTATCGCTTAACATTTGGATTATGAGATAACTTCAACTAAAACCAAAGAAGAACATTATTAGTGACCTTTCAAACCAAGGTAAAATAGAGAAACAGCCAGACTCAAAATATCGTTCCTTTAAACATACAAAGATAATAGCCTCAAATAATACACCTCCACTAATAGTTTTAAATATTTAAATATTTGAATTATTTCCTCATGTAACAATATATTATATATCCACACCATATACTCCTTTAAGTGCTTCAGGATTTCTCTCTGGTTCCAAGTTGCTAGGGGAACTTAAAACTTAAATTTGTTACACTTAAAATGTCTTAATATCCAGCTCTTCTCAACTTGAGAAGGATAGAAATATATTTCAGCAGCATATTATCTCAATTTTAAAGTCAGTTTTAGCTACCTTTGTTAACACAGTTAAACTGTCACTATATTTTAAAAATATATATTTCCTATAATAATTGAAATTTATGGAGTGCCTTACTCAAAACAGAGACTTCTTTTTCTCCTGCCAGACGGTCAGCTAGTGAAGCAGATCTTTGAAAAAGCCATCACATTTTACAGGTGCTTGGAGTTTTGGAACCCTGGTGGTGTCAGTTTTTCTGAGAAGCCAGCAATCACAGGCAGAAATGATATGGCGCTAATGCGATCATCTTCTAGCTTGTGGTGGCAGAAGCATGGGTGGTAGTTCTGGCTAGTCTTTTCTATCATCTGATAGTAGGTCTTAGTATGTGGCAAGAGGGGAAAATTCAATACTCTCACCACCTCGCTGGGTGACTTGAGCCCTAAGGTCCTGCTTCTTTGTCAGTTTGGGAATTTTCAAAAGCCATTCCTTTCTACACACCTTGTCATCACAGATCCAACATTCCATCTCCACATAGTCAAAAACCAACCCTCCCAGGTAGGCTTTCTAACCTCATGTTTCATCTTCCAGGCCCTATGCACACTACTTGACCTGCATTGCAGTTTGGGGGATGCAGGACCACACAACACATTCTCTATTTGATTCTTACTCTAGACAAACTAAATGTCATCATCTTCTTCACCTTGCTTCCTTTCAATCAAAAGAAATTTAAGTTTAGTGAGGTGACTTATCTGAATCCTCAATCTATTCCTTGCTTCTCCAAATCCTAACCCAGGATACATATTTGTTTCTATTTGTCTCGTCCTCCTTCTCCCATCTTCCCTCCGTTCTTTTCAGTTATGTCTACTTTTCATATAGTCTCTCTTAAGCAAGATCGTCTGCTAATATTCATTTGATGTTCTGGAGGAACTGTTGCCTTTGTAGAAGGGTTATTTGTGATGCTTCCATGGAGAGAGTTGCACTCAATGTGCTCTTTTATTTTCTGTCAAATCAGAAGTTTTGATTTCCTTTCTAGACAAATTAGGTAATTCTTTTAGACATGCTGGTGAAACAACAAATTTGCTTGACATAAATTAATCTGTCTGATGGGAAGCTACATACATACTCACATAATTGGTACTTCACTAACATGAACATTCCAATAAGCACATTTATTTTTCCTAAAATTTCTGCTAATGAGAAATTCTCATCAACATGAGGAAACATAGTTTTTTCCAGATAAGTGATTGTACAGGAATTTTTCTCAAAATCAGTCAGTTCCTGAAAATATCTAGCTATTTATCAAAATGTCCTGACGTTTTCCCAGAGCACAGATTCATTCTGTCCTGGAAACTTAGTTGTTTTACAGAGGTGTCAAAGGCCAGAGACTGGCATGATAATAATTTAATTCTTGTATAAGAAGGTGGCAAATGCCCAGGAACGTAAAAATATGTAGATGATAGCTTGAAAAAGAGAGACTGAGGGAAAAAAAAAAAAAATATATATATATATATATATATATATAAAAGAGAACAGGCAGGTATAGTTAGTTGTACTCATGTAATATTAATAGGTAAACCTTAAATTGAGTTTGGATCATAGAAAAAAGCAAGGGGGCTTCATAAAGTCATCTACATCTACTTTATTATCTCTTACTGGCTTAGACTGTGTGTGAAAATGAGGTCATTCAGTCGTGTCTGACTCTTTGTGACCCCATGGACTGTAGCCTACCATTTCCTTCTCCTGGGGATCTTCCAAACCCAGGTACCAAACTGGTTCTGCCCCATTGCAGGCAGATGCTTTATCATCTGATACACCAGGGAAGACCTTTGACTGTGAGGGTCACAACAAATTGTGGAAAATTCTTAAGGAGATAAGAATACCAGACTACTGTCCCTGTTTCCACGGAAGGCTGGAGGCAAGTCAAGACACAGGAGTTGGAATTGGACAAAGAACAATGAACTGGTACAAAATAGGGAAGGAAATGCTGTGCTATGCTAAGTCACTTCAGTCGTGTCCGACTCTATGTGACCCCATAGACGGCAGCCCACCAGGCTTCCCCGTCCCTGGGATTCTCCAGGCAAGAACACTGGAGTGGGTTGCCACTTCCTTCTCCAGGAAATGGAGAAGGAAATACATCAAGGCTATATATTTTCATCCAGCTTATTTGACTTATGTGCAGAGTACTTCATGGAAAGTAACTTGCTGAAAGAATCTGAAGTGGGAAACAAAATTACTGTGAGAAGTATGAATAACCTTAGTTTTAAGATGACAACATATAAATGGCTGAAAAACACTAGGAACTAAAGGTGAAAGGAGAAATTGAGAAAGCTGAATTAAAACTCAATACAAAAGCAGACACAAAACATAAGATCATGGAATTTGGCCCCATCATTTTGAGATATTTTAATGAGATACAATTGAATTAGTGACAGGTTTCACTTTCTTGATCTCTGATATGACTGCGTGATGTGACTGAAACCATGAAACAAAAAGGCACTTGCCCATTGGATGAAAAGCTATGACCAATCTCAAAACCATATTACAAAGCTGAGAGATTATTGAAAAAGGCCTGAATGGTCAAAGTTGATTTTCAGGAGTAATGTATGGAGGAGTGAGCAGGAACACAAGAACTGACTGCCAAAATATAGATGCTTTACAACAGGAGGGCTAGAGAAGACATGTTGAGAATGGAGTTCAAACTAATAAAGTGTGAAGGAAATGATTTCAGATTATTCTCAGAAGGACTGATGCTGCACATGAAGAGCCAATATATCAGCCTCTTGAAGCCAAGAGCAAAATCACTGGGAAGAAACTGATGCTGGGAAAGATTGAGCACAGGAGAAGAAGGAAACGACAGAGGGTGAGATGGCTGAAAAGCATTGTTGACTCAAAGGTCATGGGTTCGAATACAACTCTGGGAGATTTGAATGGCAGGTGAGCCCTGGGTTCTTGCTGTACATGGAGTCACAAGAGTCTGACAAGTCTGAGTGACTGAACAACATCAAAAAGTTAGAACTGGCAATGCTTGGGACATGGTTCAGATTGCATGTTAAGTCTGTCATTGTAATTGGAATGATAAGTGAGATTTGGGACATTTAGAAAGAACACAGCTCTTGTCAGTTTCCTTGTTTTCCTCCCTCATATTGTACTTCCCACAATGTCTTTTTAAAGCTTCCCAGAGAAGGAGAACACCGGCGGTGTCATATGATATCCTGAGATGGAAACCTTATCCCACCTGCCACTTGGATCTATAAGCTTGGCCTTAGGCAGAAGCAGACATTGTCTGTAAATACCTGGTAGAGCTGTCCATCTTCTGATGTGTTAACAGGAATGGTATGTGATCTTAAGGGTTATCTCTAAGTTAAGCACACTTATAGCTTCTCAATCAACCTCTCTTATCCTGGGAGAAGCATCTTTGAGTTGTTTATCCTAGTTGCCCTTAGGAATGCTTACAAGGGGTTCCGTTACTGAGCATGGAAGTATGTAGGAGACTGGATCCATTTTTGACTTTTACGCTTGGCTTCTGTGTAAATAGACCATTCCCCTTAATGTCAGTTTTTGACTTCAGATAAAGGTTGAGGATTGTGGAAATGTGTGAATGCGTGTGAATGTCCCATAAAACTGAGGACATGGAGTACACAGTTTTCCTCTTTGAATCAGATCTCAAGGCTTCTGGCTTAATAGATTTGTACTATCAGTGCATCTCAAATATTCATAAAATGTTTATATGATGACTGCCACACAGATTTGAAGCTGGAACTCCTGTATTGTCATCATCTTAGTAGTGTAGTTGGGCTTGGACATTTAAGGTATTATGTAAGAAGTATGTGGGCTATGTTATAACTTCCTTCTATTTTAACTGTCTGTCAGATACTCTTGGGAAGGGGGAAATCAATGTCAACCATGTGGGAATAGAATTATAGATTTCATCCTTAGGTTCTTTGATGCCTAAGAGTATTCTTTGTTATTGGTGAGTGTCCAGCCTCCTGTAGGAAGGTAGTATCCTATTATAGGAAGGCCTGGTTGAAACTTCAGGCATCTACTGAGCCTTCTCTGGTACTGCCATATTAGCAGGTTTGTGTTTTGTTATTGCCAGACATAATAAACATCTAAGGTCCCATTAAATTTTTGCTAGGTGATTGGGAGAGTACCATAGTTTGTACAAAAGTTAGGATGGAGTAGCTTGGTTATTACTGAAATGCTTTCAACTTCTGAAACTCAGCCAGTTGTCTTGAGCTTTTTGGCATTTATTATTATTATTATGTTTATTTTTTACTTTACAATATTGTATTGGTTTTGCCATACATCAACATGTGTCTGCCAAGGGTGTACATGTGTTCCCCATCCTGAACCCTCCTTCTAGTTCCCTCCCCATACCATCCCAGTGGTCATCCCAGTGCACCAGCCCCAAGCTTCCTGTATCCTGCATCAAACCTGGACTGGCAATTCATTTCTTATATGATATTATACATGTTTCAATTTGAATCCATTCTAATGAGGTGGATGAAACTGGAGCCTATTATACAGAGTGAATTAAGCCAGAAAGAAGGACACCAACACAGTATGCTTCTAAGTCACTTCAGTCATGTCCAACTCTGTGTGACCCCATAGACAGCAGCCCACCAGGCTCCGCCATCCCTGAGATTCTTCAGGCAAGAATCCTGGATGGATTGCCATTTCCTTCTCCAATGCATGAAGGTGAAAAGTGAAAGTGAAGTCTCTCCATCGTGTCTAATTCTTAGCGATCCCACAGACTACAGCCTACCAGGCTCCTCCGTCCATGGGATTTTCCAGGCAAGAGTACTGGAGTGGGGTGCCATTGCCTCTCCACAGTATACTAAGGCATATATATGGAATTTAGAAAGATGGTAATGACAACCCTGTATGTGAGACAGGAAAAGAGACACAAATGTATAGAACAGTCTTTTGGACTCTGTGGGAGAGGGAGGGGAGGGATGATTTGAGTGGGCATTTTAATTTGTGCCTCTTTATATTTTTGAATTAGCCATTTCTTCAGCCGAAATCTCTAACATAAAAGTCCAAAGGAGAACCTAGACATACACTCACAAACACATTTTTAATCTGATGTGCACACACACACATAAGCACAGTCTCAGTCTTATATACTCAAAACACAATTATGAAAGGAAAATAAAACCAAAGGACTCACAGAAGGAAACCTACGAACTGCACAGAGTTCTCTGATATTTGTTTTTAGGCTTAAGGTTGGAAGTTATTTTGTAGTTGAATGATTTCAGTCTAGTGACATTTTAAGTCAGAATGCTTTGCTATACATAACGTTGTTCTGGATCCCATGGGATCTTAGAATATTTTGCATGTAAAACTTCTGTGATTTGCTAAAATGGAAATAATGCAGGGTAACAATGTGGAAGTCATTTTGACCTCGTTAGGCCCTGCAGTTACAATTTTGCTTGTTATATTTTAAGCATCCAATTTCATCCTCTAACCTTCTCCATCCAATATTTCTACTTTTTGCCTCAATTTGCTGTATTTACCTCACTTACATTTTTGTTTTTACTTTTACAATTTTCAGTTCAGTTCAGTTCAGTTAAGTCTCTCAGTCATGTCCGATTCTGCAACCCCATAAATCGCAGCAGGCCAGGACTCCCTGTCCATCACCAACTTCCAGAACTCATTCAAACTCACATCCATCGAGTTGGTGATGCCATCCAGCCATCTCATCCTCTGTCGTTCCCTTTTCCTCCTGCCCTAAATCCCTCCCAGCATCAGAGTCTTTTCCAATGAGTCAACCCTTCCCATGAGGTGGCTAAAGTACTGGAGTTTCAGCGTTAGCATCATTCCTTCCAAAGAACACACAGGGCTGATCTCTTTTAGGATGGACTGGTTGGATCTCCTTGCAGTCCAAGGGACTCTCAAGAGTCTTCTCCAACACCACAGTTCAAAAACATATCATTCATTTTGATATTTGGCAAAACTAATACAATTATGTAAAGTTTAAAAATAAAATAAAATTAGAGGAAAAAAAAAATAAATAAAAATTGTGAAGAATTTCGAGATGGAGATAATAGAGTGTAAACCTTGCATGGAGACCAGGGTGCTTCTATGGATTACAGAAGCATGGAGGAGGGTCTCAGTGCTAATAAGTTTAACAAGAGGAGGACATGAAATTGATTTGACTAAAATTCCTATAAATTACAACAGATACATTAAGAAACTAATCCAATCATTTTACAATTTCAAAATTTCACTATACAATTTCAAAATAAGACTGTAAAAATTGTTTGCAATATTTCTTTTAGATTTCAATAAAATTGTATCTGGGAGAATGGCATTGAAACATTTAAAATATCATGTATGAAACGAGATGCCAGTCCAGGTTCAATGCACGATACTGGATGCTTGGGGCTAGTGCACTGGGACGACCCAGAGGGATGATATGGGGACGGAGGAGGGAGGAGGGTTCAGGATGGGGAGCACATGTATACCTGTAATGGATTCATTTTGATATTTGGCAAAACTAATACAATTATGTAAAGTTTAAAAATAAAATAAAATTTAAAAAAATTAAATAAAAAATTAAAAAAAAAAAAAAAAACAAACATCAATTCTTTGGCTCTCAGCTTTCTTCACAGTCCAGCTCTCATTTCCATACATGGCCACTGGAAAAACCATAGCCTTGACTAGATGGACTTTTGTTGGCAAAGTAATGTCTCTATTTTTCAATATGCTCTCTGGGTTGGTCCAAATTTTCCTTCCAAAGAGTAAGTGTCTTTTAATTTCATGACTGCAGTCACCATCTGCAGTGATTTTGGAGCCCCCAAAAATAAAGTCTGACACTGTTTCCACTGAAACCATTTCCATTGTTTAACAATGAAAGTCTGAATCTGTTTCCATTGTTTTACAATTTTAGGCACCAATTATAAGGTAAATGCATAAAGGAAAGAAAATTTGAATTCATGTACAATGTTTCCCTAATGTATTGAGCTATTTTCTTTATTCTTTTGAGAATTAAAGGCACCAATATGTTGAAGCCATCTGGGAATTGATCATCAAGGTAAAGGATCATTTACCAGGCTTCTTTTGATCAGACAATTGAAGTACAGTTTACTAATATGCTCTCATGAAGGAACAAAAACAGCAGCTTTTCAACATGATATGTTGAATATCCTTATCCACGCCTCTTCCAAGTTATGACAGAGGATGACATGAATTAATCCTGTTCTTTTTGAGAAGGACCTGCCACTCAAAGCAGAGCATGAAAAGAAGATAAAAGGGACTGAGAAGGATTAGTCAGTACAAGGCAATGAAATGGAAGATGGAATTGCCTTTAAGGTGATATTGTACAAAGCATGCAAATTTGACTACATAGTAAGACACCTGAAATTTAAAACAAGGCTATTGGACTTTGGTCTTGAAATGATTACTAAGGACACCAATTTCAATAACTCTTACAATGGCTCCAAAATGCTCACCTCTCTAAAGCATAGTATTCTCTCTTACATTTAGCAAAACATTTCAGTGAAAGAAAAAGAGTGTGATTTTTCTACCACTCCCTTAACTACACAGATATTCGACAGATTTCACTGTCCGTTAGCTGCAAGAATGAGAACGTTGAACTTAACTTGGTGTTGTCCTATGGGGGTTACCATACCAAAACAGGGACATGACTTGATGTTCCCACTGCCATCTGAAGGAATGACCACAAATTTGAGATTGCCAATATTTCTAGGTAGTCTTCATGACAGTGTGGATAGTCCAACAAGCAGGGACTCTGTTCAGAGTATTTCAAACTGAAATATATTTAGGATCCACCATTGATTTTGATCCTTGCTTACTCCATGACTTTTCTAGATTATTAAAATAAATGATTCCTTTTCTTCTTCTCCTCCCACCCCTTTGGATACATGTCTCTGTAACTACTACTGCATTTTAGGGAACTGTGGCCTGAAACAACATGCTTAGAATGGGTTATTGTAGACTGTAAATTTCATAAAAGCAGCAATCATTTTATAATTTGAATTCCCACATTTAACATTCATGTAAATACAATAAATAGGTATCAACTTGTAATAATTTCTCAGCAAATAGGAAAGGTGAATTATGATAAGTGCACGTTATAGGATGCTGTTAAGTAATGTGTAGAGCATTGATTGGTTATTACATTTCTTTATTGATAATTTAGTAAGTGCTTAAAATGTGTCATTTGCAGGCTCTAAGTTTCACCTGATGTGAAAGATACATTAAAAAATGAGAGTAGACATAAAACACATTGAAGACATGATATCTGCCCTCACCTTGGTAGGAGGGCAAACAGAAGTTCCTTCCAACCCCAAGAAAGAATTGAGGCAAAAATCTGAGAAGGGTCTTAGCATGACTGAAAATAGTTTGTGTGATTGTAGCTCTAGAAGAGAAAGATAATGAAATTACTAAGGAAAATATATCATGTCTTCAAAGAACTTGTTGACCATGCTGATGTGCTGCAAACACCATCAGGAATGTATCTGTCTCTGTGGGGACAGATAAGCAACATTGAAACATGTCTTAGGAAATATAGAGTGGATCTTGGTGTCAGGAAATAAAGGCATGCCTTAAGGACAGTAGAGCAGAAATAACCCTACAGCATACCACCTGTAAACTATATATCTTGTGCTTACCATGGGACAATCACTGATTATGTCATGTTATCTTTGGTACACAGTCATGGTATAATGGTGATCATGATTTTGGACATGCTACACTGTCTATATTTCAAGGATGAAATGACTTTCTATAATGAAGAAAATCTGCTGTCTAACCTTTTAAGACTCTACCAGTAACTAATAGAATATAAGGTAACTGTGAACACACTAAGGTACATCCTGTGTATTTCCATTTTTCTGATTTTATTTGCATCTCTTCCTTCACCCATGCCATCCTAATTGAGCCACCCATTCATTTCAGCAGGGATGATTTCAGAAATCACTTTACATCCATTATCTATTTTCCCTTGGTTCTCTCTCTCTTTTTTTTTTTTTTGCTTACAAACATTAGATCAGGTGTCATTTACCTAGGATGCATAACAAATTTTGTCTTGAACTGTAGAGTTTATAAAACCATGCAGTAAAATAGCCAGCCATTTGAACTAAAGCATAATTTTACTCTTCATTGTTTGAAAAT
Source organism: Bos taurus (assembly GCF_002263795.3). Lineage (NCBI taxonomy): Eukaryota > Metazoa > Chordata > Mammalia > Artiodactyla > Bovidae > Bos > Bos taurus. The sequence continues at coordinate 30,767,986 of NC_082638.1, forward strand.
AGAAAATGAAACTATGAAGATGAATATGTAAATTTATTGTTGAAATGCAAGAATTTTAGGTATTTGTTGACATCTCCCAATATAAAGTTCAATCTTCTTTAGGCTCCATAATCTGACACTTATTTGATAGGTCAGTTTTAATTAGCATAGCTTTCATCTGATGATGATTGTTGATCAGTTGACTTGAAAGAGAGGAGGCAGATGTATAAGCGATCATTGACATTGAGGACCATGAGTTGCCTGTCTCTTGCAGGATAGGAAAAGGGCTGTCATGTGCTGACATATTGCTATATGTGACTGGAAATTTAGAAGATTCCACCATCAGTCTGGAATAACTGATTTGTAATGGAGACACAATGTGGTTCTGAGAAGTAGATGTAGTTGTAGTAGCGAAGTCCTCAACGTGGCCATTTACCTGAGTGTAGCTGCTTTGTGAGTGCCAATTAAAAATGCTCAGTGTTTTAAAAACAGCAGGTTGATCTACTACAATCTGGTCTGTTTGTCTAAGTGATATTGGTGATGGGGAAGCTAAGTCACATGGACTTACAGCGCTTGTATTAGCAAATATCTGGCTGCTATGAGGCTTTGGTATGTATGGCACATTTAAAGTTCTGGAGGCTGAAAATGCACTCTCTCCACTCGTTTCTCAAAGAAAGTCAGAGTTATGATCATCTTTGTTGACCCTTGCTTTAACATACGTCTTGTTATCTTGAACTAATGAAGATATTAGAGACACATTATTAATTCCAAGTCTTCTTTGCATTCTTACTAAAAGTTGGGGATGGCCTGTTTGGAATTTGATTTATAGTAGGTTTGTAACTAAAATCAAAGAAAAACTTATTTAGTTTCTTTATAAACCAAGGTAAAACTGACAATCAAAGCTAAGCTATAAAAAATTATTCCTTTAATGACACCAATTAAATAGCATCAAATAAAACACCTCCATTAGTAGTTTTAACAGGTAATATGTTAAAAGCAATTATGCTCAACTAAAAATATGTTGTATATATACAGTAAATACCACTTTAAGTGGCTTCAGGACTTGTATCTGGTTTCACATTGCTAGGAAAGTTTTTTAAACATCCAATATTTTAACCTCCAGCTGTTCTCAACTTCAAAACAAAAATTTTTTAAAAAGTTTACTATCTCAATTTCTTTCTTTCTTTTTTTTTTTTTTTACATTTCACGTGTTTCAATGCCATTCTCCCAAAACTTCCCACCCTCTCCCTCTCCCACAGAGTCCATAAGACTGCTCCATACATCAGTGTCTCTTTTGCTGTCTCGTATACAGGGTTATCATTACCATCTTTCTAAATTCCATATATATGCGTTAGTATACTGTATTTATGTTTTTCCTTCTGGCTTACTTCACTCTGTATAATAGGCTCCAGTTTCATCCACCTCATTAGAACTGACTCAAATGTATTCTTTTTAATGGCTGAGTAATACTCCATTGTGTATATGTACCACAGCTTTCTTATCCATTCATCTGCTGATGGACATCTAGGTTGCTTCCATGTCCTGGCTATTAGAAACAGTGCTGAGATGAACACTGGGGTACACGTGTCTCTTTCCCTTCTGGTTTCCTCAGTGTGTATGCCAAGCAATGGGATTGCTGGATCATAAGGCTGTTCTATTTCCAGTTTTTTAAGGAATCTCCACACTGTTCTCCATAGTGGCTGTACTAGTTTGCATTCCCACCAACAGTGTAAGAGGGTTCCCTTTTCTCCACACCCTCTCCAGCATTTATTATTTGTAGACTTTTGGATCGCAGCCATTCTGACTGGCGTGAAATGGTACCTCATAGTGGTTTTGATTTGCAATTCTCTGATAAGGAGTGATGTTGAGCATCTTTTCATGTGTTTGTTAGCCATCTGTATGTCTTCTTTGGAAATGTCTATTTAGATCTTTGGCCCATTTTTTGATTGGGTCATTTATTTTTCTGGAGTTGAGCTGTAGGAGTTGCTTGTATATTTTTGAGATTAGTTGTTTGTCGGTTACTACATTTGCTATTATTTTCTCCCATTCTGAAGGCTGTCTTTTCACCTTGCTAATAGTTTCCTTTGATGTGCAGAAGCTTTTAAGTTTAATTAGGTCCCATTTGTTTATTTTTGCTTTTATTTCCAATATTCTGGGAGGTGGGTCATAGAGGATCCTGCTGTGATGTATGTCAGAGAGTGTTTGCCTATGTTCTCCTCTAGGAGTTTTATAGTTTCTGGTCTTACGTTGAGATCTTTAATCCATTTTGAGTTTATTTTTGTATATGGTGTTAGAAAGTGTTCTAGTTTCATTCTTTTACAAGTGGTTGATCAGATTTCTCAGCACCACTTGTTAAAGAGATTGTCTTTAATCCACTGTATATTCTTGCCTCCTTTGTCAAAGATAAGCTGTCCATATGTGCATGGATTTATCTCTGGGCTTTCTATTTTGTTCCATTGATCTATATTTCTGTCTTTGTGCCAGTACCATACTGTCTTGATAACTTTGGCTTTGTAGTAGAGCCTGAAGTCAGGTAGGTTGATTCCTCCAGTTCCATTCTTCTTTCTCAAGATCGCTTTGGCTATTCAAGGTTTTTTGTATTTCCATACAAATTGTGAAATTATTTGTTCTAGCTCTGTGAAGAATAATGTTGGTAGCTTGATAGGGATTGCATTGAATCTATTAATTGCTTTGGATAGTATACTCATTTTCACTATATTGATTCTTCCAATCCATGAACATGGTATATATCTCCATCTATTAGTGTCCTCTTTGATTTCTTTCACCAGTGTTTTATAGTTTTCTATATATAGGTCTTTAGTTTCTTTAGGTAGATATATTCCTAAGTATTTTATTCTTTTCGTTGCAATGGTGAATGGAATTGTTTCCTTAATTGCTCTTTCTGTTTTCTCATTATTAGTGTATAGGAATGCAAGGGATTTCTGTGTGTTGATTTTATATCCTGCAACTTTACTATAATCATTGATTAGTTCTAGTAATTTTCTGGTGGAGTCTTTAGGGTTTTCTATGTAGAGGATCATGTCATCTGCAAATAGTGAGAGTTTTACTTCTTCTTTTCCAATTTGGATTCCTTTTATTTCTTTTTCTGCTCTGATTGCTGTGGCCAAAACTTCCAAAACTATGTTGAATAGTAATGGTGAAAGTGGGCACCCTTGTCTTGTTCCTGACTTTAGAGGAAATGCTTTCAATTTTTCACCATTGAAGATAATGTTCGCTGTGGGTTTGTCATATATAGCTTTTATTATGTTGAGGTATGTTCCTTCTATTCCTGCTTTCTGGAGAGTTTTTATCATAAATGGGTGTTGAATTTTGTCAAAGGCTTTCTCTGCATCTATTGAGATAATCATATGGTTTTTATTTTTCAATTTGTTAATGTGGTGTATTACATTGATTGATTTGCGGATATTGAAGAATCCTTGCATCCCTGGGATAAAGCCCACTTGGTCATGGTGTATGATCCTTTTAATGTGTTGTTGGATTCTGATTGCTAGAATTTTGTTTAGGATTTTTGCATCTATGTTCATCAGTGATATTGGCCTGTAGTTTTCTTTTTTTGTGGCATCTTTGTCAGGTTTTGGTATTAGGGTGATGGTAGCCTCATAGAATGAGTTTGGAAGTTTACCTTCCTCTGCAATTTTCTGTAAGAGTTTGAGCAGGATAGGTGTTAGCTCTTCTCTAAATTTTTGGTAGAATTCAGCTGTGAAGCCGTCTGGACCTGGGCTTTTGTTTGCTGGAAGATTTTTTATTACAGTTTCAATTTCCGTGCTTGTGATGGGTCTGTTAAGGTTTTCTATTTCTTCCTGGTCGAGTTTTGGAAAGTTGTACTTTTCTAAGAATTTGTCCATTTCTTCCTGGTTGTCCATTTTATTGGCATATAATTGTTGATAATAGTCTCTTATGATCCTTTGTATTTCTGTGTTGTCTGTTGTGATCTCTCCATTTTCATTTCTAATTTTATTGATTTGATTTTTCTCCCTTTGTTTCTTGATGAGTCTGGCTAATGGTTTGTCAATTTTATTTATCCTTTCAAAGAACCAGCTTTTGGATTTGTTGATTTTTGCTATGGTCTCTTTTCTTTCTTTTGCATTTATTTCTGCTCTAATTTTTAAGATTTCTTTCCTTCTACTAACCCTGGGGTTCTTCACTTCTTCCTTTTCTAGTTGCTTTAGGTGTAGAGTTAGGTTATTTATTTGACTTTTTTCTTGTTTCTTGAGGTGTGCCTGTATTGCTATGAACTTTCCCCTTAGGACTGCTTTTACTGTGTCCCACAGGTTTTGGGTTGTTGTGTTTTCATTTTCATTCGTTTCTATGCAAATTTTGATTTCTTTTTTGATTTCTTCTGTGATTTGTTGGTTATTCAGCAGCGTGTTGTTCAGCCTCCATATGTTGGAATTTTTAATAGTTTTTCTCCTGTAATTGAGATCTAATCTTACTGCAGTGTGGTCAGAAAAGATGCTTGGAATGATTTCTATTTTTTTGAATTTACCAAGGCTAGCTTTATGGCCCAGGATGTGATCTATCCTGGAGAAGGTTCCATGTGCGCTTGAGAAAAAGGTAAAATTCATTGTTTTGGGATGAAATGTCCTATAGGTATCAATTAGGTCTAACTGGTCTATTGTATCGTTTAAAGTTTGTGTTTCCTTGTTAATTTTCTGTTTAGTTGATCTATCCATAGGTGTGAGTGGGGTATTAAAGTCTCCCACTATTATTGTGTTATTGTTAATTTCTCCTTTCATACTTGTTAGCATTTGTCTTACATACTGCGGTGCTCCCGTGTTGGGTGCATATATATTTATAATTGTTATATCTCCTTCTTGGATTGATCCTTTGATCATTATGTACTGACCTTCTTTGTCTCTTTTCACAGCCTTTGTTTTAAAGTCTATTTTATCTGATATGAGTATTGCTACTCCTGCTTTCTTTTGGTCCCTATTTGCATGGAAAATCTTTTTCCAGCCCTTCACTTTCAGTCTGTATGTGTCCCCTGTTTTGAGGTGGGTCTCCTGTAGACAACATATGTAGGGGTCTTGTTTTTGTATCCATTCAGCCAGTCTTTGTCTTTTGGTTGGGGCATTCAACCCATTTACGTTTAAGGTAATTACTCATAAGTATGATCCCGTTGCCATTTACTTTATTGTTTGGGGTTTGAATTTATACACCATTTTTGTGTTTCCTGTCTAGAGAATATCCTTTAGTATTTGTTGTAGAGATGGTTTGGTGGTGCAGAATTCTCTCAGTTTTTGCTTGTCTGAGAAGCTTTTGATTTCTCCTTCATACTTGAATAAAATCCTTGCTGGGTACAATAATCTGGGTTGTAGGTTATTTTCTTTCATCATTTTAAGTATGTCTTGCCATTCCCTCCTGGCTTGAAGAGTTTCTATTGAAAGATCAGCTGTTATCCTTATGGGAATTCCCTTGTGTGTTATTTGTTGTTTTTCCCTTGCTGCTTTTAATATTTGTTCTTTGTGTTTGATCTTTGTTAATTTGATTAATATGTGTCTTGGGATGTTTCGCCTTGGGTTTATCCTGTTTGGGATTCTCTGGGTTTCTTGGACTTGGGTGATTACTTCCTTCCCCAGTTTAGGGAAGTTTTCAACTATTATCTCCTCAAGTATTTTCTCATGGTCTTTCTTTTTGTCTTCTTCTTCTTCTGGAACCCCTATGATTTGAATGTTGTAGCGTTTAATATTGTCCTGGAGGTCTCTGAGATTGTCCTCATTTCTTTTAATTCGTTTTTCTTTTATTCTCTCTGATTCATTTATTTCTACCATTCTATCTTCTAATTCACTAATCCTATCTTCTGCCTCTGTTATTCTACTATTTGGTGCCTCCAGAGTGTTTTTAATTTCATTTATTGCATTATTCATTATATATTGACTCTTTTTTATTTCTTCTAGGTCCTTGTTAAACCTTTGTTGCATCTTCTCAATCCTTGTCTCCAAGCTATTTATCTGTGATTCCACTTTAATTTCAAGATTTTGGATCAATTTCACTATCATTATTCGGAATTCTTTATCAGGTAGATTCCCTATCTCTTCCTCTTTTGTTTGGTTTGGTGGGCATTTATCCTGTTCCTTTATCTGCTGGCTATTCCTCTGTCTCTTCATCTTGTTTAAATTGCTGAGTTTGGGGTGTCCTTTCTGTATTCTGGCAGTTTGTGGAGTTCTCTTTATTGTGGCTTTTCCTCGCTGTGTGTGGGTTTGTACAGGTGGCTTGTCAAGGTTTCCTGGTTAGGGAAGCTTGTGTCGGTGTTCTGATGGGTGGAGCTGTATTTCTTCTCTTTGTTCAGTCGCGCTGTGGGGAGGGAGGGAGGGATGCTGCAAACAAATAACACTGGCGTGCGCTCGCAGTGCCTCAGCCACACTGGGTCTGCCCCCGCTCTCGGCGCGTGTAGCCTCCCTGCCCACACTGCTCGGGCTCTAGGTTGTTCCTCTGGGAACAATCCGAGGCTGGCCCTGAGTTGCATGTACCTCCCTGGTCCAAGCCGCTCAGGTTCAGGCACTCGGGTAGTCCTCAGAGGCGCAGACTCAGTTGGGCCTGAGTTTTGTGCTCTTCCCAGGTTCGAGCAGCTCAAGTGATGAGGTGTTTGGCGAGCACCAATACTGCGACTTATCGCCTCCCCGCCACTCGGTTATCTGGGCGTAAAACCGGCGCACCTTCTCAGGCAGATGTTAACCGTCCAGACCCCCAAGAAGGTTTAGTTAGCAAAGAAGCCTGCTTACAGTTTTATAGATAATGTCTCTCTGGGGCTGCGATTGCCCCCTTCCGGCTCTGGCTGCCTGTCACTGGAGGGGGAAGGTCTGCAGCCGGCTATCTCTGTTCAATTCTTTGTTCCGTGCACGGGCCTGGCGGTGTCTTAAGTTGGGGCTGGCTTTTCGCGTGGTAGATATCCCACAGTCTGGTTTGCTAGCCCAGATTATTTCGCTCAGATAGTGCTCAGGGTATTCAGGCCAGATTCTTACTCTAAGCGATGCAGCCCGCGCTGCGCCTCCCTGCCCAGCCCCCACTTGCTAATGGCGCGTGCAGGCGTCTACGCTGCTCCTCCGCTGGGGGAGTTACTGTAGGACTCGCAATCTTCGAGTTTTAATTGTTTATTTATTTTTTCTTCCTGTTATGTTGCCCTCTGTGCTTCCAAAGCTCGGCACAGATTCGGCAGTCAGAAGGTTTCCTGGTGTTTGGAAACTTCTCTCTTTTTAAGACTCCCTTCCCGGGACGGAACTCCGTCCCTCCCTCTTTTGTCTCTTTTTTTGTCTTTTATATTTTTTCCTACCTCCTTTCAAAGAGTTGGATTGCTTTTCTGGGTGCCTGATGTCCTCTGCCGGCATTCAGAAGTTGTTTTGTGGAATTTACTCGACGTTTAAATGCTCTTTTGATGAATTTGTGGGGGAGAAAGTGTTCTCCCTGTCCTACTCCTCCGCCATCTTGGCTCCTCCTCCCTATCTCAATTTCAAATTCGTTTTAGCTACATATGTGAACATGCTTTCTAGGTCACATGATTTAATCTTATGTATTGCTAATAAGTGAAATTTTTGGAATACCTTGCTCAAAAGAGAGATGTTTTCTTCCAGAAAGTCCGCTTGTGAAGCAGATCTTTGAAAAGTTTGTTGCTTTTTATTAAACCCATAAAGGTTAAGCTGTCAAACTAAACTTTTCATACTGTTGGTTTCAAATATTCTGAAAGGCTCCTTTCTTTTCAAGACCTTTTTCAAAAGTTCTTCACTGATCACTATACATACACCACTCTCATCCTACCTAATAGATTCCAGCTGATAATTTGCAACTATACTCCAAAGTTTTGTGGAAATGTGAAAGAAAATCATTCAGCTCATCTGTTTCAGAGACAGAATTTGTGTAGCATAGCCTTTTTATCACAAGATCCTCAGACAAAGCCTGAAAAGCATATTCTTCAATCATAGATCTCAAAACTGAGTCCCTAGTAAGTGTATAATCATACAAAGAAGATCTAACGGAGGTTTCTGAACCAGTTGATTCATCCTTAGGAGTCCCATCTTGATTTTCTGAAGAAATATGTGCCATCTCAAAGAAAGTCTTTCTTCAGATATTTTTCTCATTTGTCTGATTTTACACACTGCAACTTCAAATGCTGCTTGGCTGGCCTACAGACCTCTCTAGACCATCACAGAGGTCCTCAAAGTCACCTAGCAGTTGAAGGGTAACTGTGACATCACAAAGTCACTGGTCTTCGAGCAATTGAAGGATAATGTTCAACCAGTGCTTACTTCAGCATCAACTTAAAATACACACTGCTTACAGAAATACTAACCAAAGCCATGAAGGCTGCAAAACCTCATTCCTAAAGAATTTTTACACAGAAAAATCATATCAATAAATCTACTTGAAATCTGAACTAAAAGCGATTTATCGTCCTTCTAGACACACATTCTTAATATTCATTACTGTTACCCATGCAAACTTGGATCTACTCGCTACTGTGAAGTAAAATCAATCAACTGACTGAGTTACAGTGAAAGCATGTGTTTATTGTAGGACTGAGCAAGGTTTCCTAGCAGTCTTTGGTGCTTCAAAGACCCAAATTCACAAATACTTTCAGGGGAAGGATTTTAATGACTGATCACACACCTGTGATCAGTTTTGGGGCATTGTACTAATGGCCTGTTACTGAGGATATTGGGAGTCAACATCATCGACCGTCTGCTTCCAACTACTCTGTGGTCTATGTACGTACATTTCAGCCTGGTTGGAGCTTTAACATCTCTAAAACTGTTCACAGTGTATTGCTCAGAATGTTATCTATGGCCTTTGAGGAGGAACTAAAGACCTTTCTGCTACGTCTGCTACATCACCTCAGTCGTGTCCGACTCTGTGTGACCCCATAGACGGCAGCCCACCAGGCTCCCCTGTCTCTGGGATTCTCCAGGGAAGAACACTGGAATGGGTTGCCATTTCCTTCTCCAATGCATGAAAGTTAAAAGTGAAAGTATCATTACTATCTTCTGTTGCTTGATTATTTTCCTTAATTTCTGGCTTTTCTAGCTTCTCTGATTAAAATTACTCTTGGAAAATGAGGAGGTCTACAGGCTTCCCAGCTCTTGAACTGTTTGAGTCAGCAACAACTTTGGCTATTTCCTGTTGACCTGGAGCATGGAGTTGGAAATAATTCTGAGATCTAAGGTTGGTATCAACATTTTCTGCAATGGAAACATATCTATTTTATATAGATATTTGTATATCTATATACATAAATATGCATATAAATAGGTATATCTGCTGTCATTTCAGACGTGTCCAACTCTGTGTGACCCCACAGACGGCAGCCCACCAGGCTCATCTGTCCCAGGATTCTCCAGGCAAGAACATTCGAGTGGGTTGCTATGTCCTTCTCCAATGCATGAAAGTGAAAAGTGAAAGGGAAGTCACTCAGTTGTACCGATCTATTTGTGACACCATGGACTGCAGCCTACCAGGCTCCTCCATCCATGGGATTGGCCAGGCAAGAGTAATGGAGTGGGGTGCCGTCACCTTCTCATATATATATAAATATATATATATTTTTTTCTATATCTGAGTATTTTTTCATTAAACCTGGGCAAACTTTTGAAAATTGGTAGGTATTTATTAAAAGGAGAGAGGGGAGTGGTATAAAAGAGTCCTTATATGTTAGATGTAGCCAATAAAACATATTTTGAAGTATTTCCACTTACATATATTCAATAACTGAGTAGAGTCTTGAGTCATTCTGCATTTGGGTTTTAATTTTTCCATGTTGTTATACCTAATGGGAATTAAAAGTCAATGTAATTTTTTTATACCCAAACTCATACACACATGGGTATGTATGTGGATATGTCAAAATAAAATTTTAGGCAACATTATTCAGGTGGCCAAACACTTTGCTTGCTCCCAAGATCTTAAATGAACTGTTTGGGAAGCCCAACATTGCTTAATAAATTACTGGCTGAATGCTTTAGATACTGTTGCTGAAAGGCTCTCCTTTAATCTAGTTCGTCTTCCACTATTGTTTCTGTAATAAGAGATGGCGTTCTTACATATGAGGAAACCTTGAGGCCATACAATTGTTACTCTCATTTGCTTAGAGATATTGTTTGAAGAAAGCTGTTGTTCTCCCCACATTGGATACAATTTTAAACATTCAAGTCTGTAATAACATAGGAACATGTTGGAACCACATGCACAATGGTCAACTAGCTGGATTTAGGATAACAGCTACCCACTTAATGGCTAAAAGAGATGCCAAGGGCATTGTGCATAGATCATAGACAGGCTCTTCTGACTAGCTGAACACTGAAATTATATGAGGTGTACATCAAAATTACTTCTCCATAATTCAGTATGTAAAGTTTTCTTTCATCACTTTCAACTTCTGGTAAAAAATATTTCAATAGAAATCACTGATGATCAAATTTTATCTTGCTTCATGCCACCGGGGTTCAGCTTCCTGCCCCCATCCACATCATTTATCTTGTTCCTTGTCCTCCTTTGTATTTTTGAGGTAGCCACATTAGATAAAATCTAACAAGATAACAAAAACAGTCTCAATATATTATGTTAATGGAAAAATATATTATAGGCTGTGTATTTTGCAATATTTTACCCAGTTGTCACAGAATTATGGCACAAATGCTCTAACAGGCAACTTAAAACCAGCAGTATAATATATAATAAGTAACTATCATAGAATATTCTCAGAAAACAATTTCTTTTTTTTTTTTAATTTTATTTTATTTTTAAACTTTACATAATTGTATTAGTTTTGACAAATATCAAAATGAATCCACCACAGGTATACATGTGTTCTTATTCAAAACATTGAGGGAAAACAAAGGTACAAGAATACAGTAATTCTCAGTGTTCATAGGAAAACATAGGGTAAACAGTACATTTGAATTCTCTGCTGCTGCTGCTAAGTTGCTTCACTTGTGTCTGACTCTGTGTGACCCCAGAGATGGCAACCCACCAGGCTCACCAATCCCTGGGATTATCCAGGCAAGAACACTGGAGTGGGTTGCCATTTCCTTCTCAGTATTACACAAAGTAAGATCATGACATCCGGTCCCACACTTTCATGGGAAATGGAAGTGGAAAAGACAGAAGCAGTGACAGATTAGCTCTTTTGGCTCTAAATTCACTGCAGATGGTGATGGAAGCTATAAAATTAGAAGACAATTTCTTCCTGGAAGAAAAGCTGTCACAAATTTAGAAAGCATGTTAAAAAGTGAAGACATGACTTGATCAATGGAGGCACTTTGAGTCACATCTATGGTCTTTCCAGTAGACATGTACAGATGTGAGAACACCAAACTGCTCTGCTAGGAATGACTTGTGTGTATCCATTGAATTGCAAGGACATAAATCCAGTCAAACATAAAGGAAATCAACTCTGAAGAAGAATTAGAATCACTGATGCTGAAGATGAGTCTTCAAAGCTTTGGCCACCTGAGCAAAGAAATGACTCACTGGAAAAAAAAAAAAAAAACTGATTCTTAGGAAACAATGAAATCAGGAGGATACATGGGTGAGAACGAAGGAGAAGGTTGTATAGCTTCACCCATTCAATGAATATGATTTCAGGCAGACCCTGGGTGATGCAGAGGGCAGAAAGCCCTTGTGTGCAGTCCAAGGGGTCACAGAGAGTAAGACATGGCTTTGTGACTGAATAACAACAAGATTTCAGTTAATAAAATGGATCTTCCAGGGTCATGGTGGAGGTCTCATAATGTTAGAGGAATAGGAGGCACAGTCCACTTTCTCCTCCACAAATCCATCAAAGGATCGACTGCACATGGACCACCTTCCAGAAATCAACTTGAACGATGTTGATGGTCCCTAGAAACCAAGAAATGAAAACCCATCTCTTAAAAAGGAGGTAGGACAAAATAAGAGATGGACATGAAGAAAAGGTTTTAGGGAATGAGACTCCCCTTGGAGAGGGAATCGTAAAGGAGGAAAATTAAAACAAGATAGGAAACCCTCTCTCAAAAGTGTCAGTGGGAGGAAAAAGAAAAAAAGAAAAAAACAGAACCAGGGGGAAAAGAACAAAAACACAGATTACGCCAATAAATGCAATTACTAGCCAAAAAGTCACTCAGATTCTTCTGTCCACAGTCATACATGAGGTCTGGGAGGAGACCTGTGGTGTATCAAACACAGTATTGTTAGAACCAGGATTTAGTGCCCTGAGGACAATCTGATGGAGCTAATGTGACAAAGAACATAAACCATGGGAAAACTAGAGACAGCCATTTTAGAAAGGACTTTTCCTACAAGAAGGCTCTAAGTCCACATAGTGAACCATGGCACACTCACAGACCAGAAAACTAGAAAATACCAAAGAAGACCAAGCTAGCTTCCATTGAAGACCCTTTCCTCAATGGAGGTAGAGAGGAATGTATATGACTGCCAGAGGCAGAAGCAAATAGGTTACTAGTAACTTGGTCCTACAGACATCCCCTACCAAGCTCTAAGCTGGTTGAAATTTGCTAATGATGAATTCCTGAGTTCATGGACAGTTCACATAGGCCGGGATCATGACAGCCTGGGGTCAGCTATCCGGAAGAGACACATGGAACACCTGAGGCTGTGGGCTCTGGCACAGGTAGCAAACTGTGTGGTTGAGACCAGAGAGCTGCATAAGGCATGGGCCACCTAGGACTGTGTCTTGTCCTCCAACCAGCCACCTGAGATTTTTGACTTGTGAAGAGCAAAAAGCACCGAGCCAATCATGGTCATTGCCCTTGCTGAGCACCTAAGTGCCTGACTGGCTGGGAAGTGCATGAAACACACGACCCACTTGGGACCATGCCCTCACGTATCAACAGGGAGGCTGAGCAGTGTGGACCCAGGAAGAACATGTCACATTTGTCAGTGGCAAGCCCAATGTGGCCAATCCACCTCAAGCACCCACATATCCCAGAGGTATTTGTTTTCAGTGTCCCACCTCACCGCCAAAACACCGAGCAAGTGAGATCAAATAAGAGGCTACCACACCCTCGTTTCATGTTGAAAGCCAGATATGGAGAGGCTTTCAAATAAAAGAAGGAAATATAAACAAAGGAGCATAAACCAACCCAGAAGTGATAGGTTCAACAGCATAAATCTTCAATTAATGCCAATTAATTCAATTAATGTTCAACTGAGGTACAATAGTAGAATTTGACAACAAGTACAAGCTTCAACTAGGGACCATCTGACACTGTACTGACACCAAAAAGCAAAATTTTTTTTTTAATTCTGAGATCTATTTCTATATGATTTCTTTAACTTTTAACAATGCTAGGCTTTTTTAATACCCTAAACTTTTATTTCTGTTAACTATTATTACCTTTCAAATAAAAACAACACGTCTGTGTTTTAAACACTTGTTATATATATATAAGAATGAATTCGACCTCCGTTTTCTTTTCTTGTACTATTTAAATGAGTCTAATTTTTATTCTTGGTTCTTAACTTTTGCTTTCCAAAAATGGTTATCAATGTTGTAACTTTAGGAACACAATTTTTAGGATCAGATTTCACTTATGAGGGCATCAGATTTCAGACACGCTGAAACCATAATCTCAAAAACCTAGCCAATTTTGTCACATGGACTGCAGCCTTGTCTAACTCAATGAAAGTAAGCCATGCCCTGTGGTGCCACCCAGGATGGGCGAGTAATGGTGGAGAGTTCTGACAGAATGTGGTCTATGGAGAAGGGAATGGCAAACTACATCAGTATTCTTGTCTTGAGAACACCATGAACAGTATGAAACACATGATAGGATAACTGAAAGAGGAAATCCCCGGGTCGGTTGGTAGGTATCCAATATGCTACTGGAGATCAGTGGAGACATAACTGCAGAAAGAAAGAAGGGATGAAGACAAAGCAAAACTAATATCCAGATATGGGTGTGACTGGTAATAGAGGCAAGGTCTGATGCTGTAAAGAGCAATATTACATAGGAAATTGGAATGTCAGTTCCATGAATCAAGGCAAACTGGAAGTGATCAAACCGAAGATGATAAAAGTGAACGTCAACATTCTAGGTATCAGCGAACTAAAAGGGACTGGAATGGGTGAATTTAACTCAGATGACCATTATATCTACTACTGTGAACGGGAATACCTTAGAAGAAATGGAGGAGCCAGCATGGTCAACAAAAGAGTCTTACATGCAGTACTTAGATGGAATCTCAAAGATGAAAGAATGATCCCTGTTCGTTTCCAAGGCAAACCATTCAATATCACGGTAATCCAAGCCTTTGCCCCAATGAGAAATGCTGAAGAAGCTGAAGTTGAATGGTACTGTGAAGACCTGCAAGACCTTTTAGAACTAATATCCAAAAAAGATGTCCTTTTCATTAAAGGGGACTGGAATGTAAAGGTAGGAAGTCAAGAAATACTTGGAGTAACAGGCAAATTTGGCCTTGGAATACTGAATGAAGCAGGGCAAAGGCTAATAGAGTTTTTCCAAGAGAACACACTGGTCATAGCAAACACCCTCTTCCAACAACACAAGAGAAGATGGTCAACACCAAAATCACCAAAATCAGATTAATTCTACCTTTGCAGCCAAAGATGGAGAAACTTTATAAAGTCAGCAAAAACAAGAATGGGAGCTGACTGTAGCTCAGATCATGAACTCCTTTATTGCCAAATTCAGACTTGAATTAAAGAAAGTAGGGAAAACCACTAGACCATTCAGGTATGACCTGTCAAATCCCTTATCATTATACAGTGAAATATAGATTTAAGGGACTAGATCTAATAGACAAAGTTCCTGATGACCAATGGATGGGTATTTATGACACTGTACAGGAGACAGGGACTAAGACCATCCGTGTAGACACGAAATACAAAAATGCAAAATGGCTGCCTGAGGGGGCCTTACAAATAGCTGTGAAAAAAAGAGAAGCAAAAAGCAAAGCAAAGCAAAGATATATGTATCTGAAAGCAGAGATCCAAAAGAATAGCAAACAGAGATAAAAAAGCCTTCCTCAGAGATCAATTCAAAGAAATAGAAGAAAACAACATAATGGGAAAGACTAGAGTTCTCTTCAAGAAAATTAGATACAAAGGGAATATTTCATGCAAAGATGGGTTCAATAAAGGGAAGAAATGGTAAGGATCAAACAGAAGCAGAAGATATTATGGAGAGGTGGCAAGAATACACAGGGAAATTGTACAAAAATGACTTTCAAGACCCAGATAATCACAATGGTGTGATCACTCACCTAGAGCCAAACATCCTGGAATGTGAAATCGAGAGGGCCTTAGAAAGCCTCACTATGAACAAAGCTAGTGGAGGTGATAGAATTCCAGTTGAACGATCTCAAATGTTGAAAGATAATGCTGTGAAAGTGCTGCACTCAATATGCCAGCAAATGTGGAAAACTCAGCAGTGGCCACAGGACTGGAAAAGGTCAGTTTTCACTCCAATTCCGAAGAAAGGCAATGACAATGAATGCTCGAACTTCTTCACAGTTGCACTTATTTCACATGCTAGTAAAGCAATGCTCAAATTTCTCCAAGCTAGGCTTCAGCAATATGTGAACTGTGAACTTCCAGATGTTCAAGCTGGTTTTAGGAAAGGCAGAGGAACCAGAGATTGCATTGCCAATATCCGATGGATCATCAAAAAAGCAAGAGAGTTCCAGATAAACACCTATTTCTGCTTTATTGACTATGCCAAATCCTTTGACTGTGTGAATCACAATAAACCGTGGAAGATTCTGAAAGAGACGGGTATACCAGACCACCTGACCTGCCTTGGAGGAACCTATATACAGGTCAGGAAGCAACAGTTAGACCTAGGCATGGAACAACAGACTGGTTTTGTATATGAAAAGGAGGACATCAGGCTTTGTATTATCACCTGCTTATTTAACTTGTAGGCAGAGTACATCATGAGAAACGCTGGGCTGAAAGAAGCACAAGCTGGAATTCAGATTACCGGGAGAAATATCAATAACCTCAGATTTGCCGATGACACCAGCCTTATTGCAGAAAGTGAAGAGGAACTAAAATGTCTCTTGATGAAAGTCAAAGAGAAGACTGGAAAATTTGGCTTAAAGCTCAACATTCTGAAAACGAAGACCATGGCATCTGGTCCCATCACTTCATGGGAAATAGATGGGGAAACAGTGGAAAGATTGTCAGACTTTACTTTTTTGCGGCTCCAAAACCACTGCAGATGGTGATTGCAGCCTTGAAATTTAAACACGCTTACCCCTTGGAAGGAAAGTTATGCCCAACCTAGATAGCATATTAAAAATCAGTGGCATTACATTGCCAACAAAGTTTGTCTAGTCAAGGATCTGGTTTTTCTAGTGATCATGTATGAATGTGAGAGTTGGACTGTGAAGAAAGCTGAGTGCTGAAGAATTGATGCTTTTGAACTGCGGTGATGGATAAAATTTTTGAGAGTCCCTTGTACTGCAAGGAAATCCAGCCCGTCCATCCTAAAGGAGATCAGTCCTGGGTGTTCATTGGAAGGACTGATGCTAAAGCTGAAATTCCAATACTTTGCTCACTCATGCAAAGTGTTGACTCATTGAGAAAGACCCAGATGCTCGGAGGGAATGGGGTCAAGACGAGAATGGGACTACAGAGGATGGAAGGCTGGATGGCATCACCGAATCAATGGACATGAGCGTGAGTGAACTCAGTGAACAGGTAGCCCTGGTGTGCTGCGATTCATGGGGTTGCAAAGAGTCGGTGATGAAGGACCAACTGAACTTAACTGAGAAAGGAGGATATAAATGAAACAGAGTGTGGTGCGGGGGAAAAAAATGAAAGAAAGAAGGAAAGCAGGAAAAGGTCTGATGTAGCAATGATAGATGCCCCACAATGAGAAATGTAGGTGTCTAGATGGAGAACACCAAAACTAAAAGGGTTGGGGTACATGGAAAATCTTGAGGAAATAAAAGTTGGAATCACCCTTAAATGAGTCAAGACGCAAGAATTGAATCGGGCATGGACAAATTGACCACTTCAAAAGTGAAAGAAGAGTGACAAATCTCTTTACTGTCACTTGCTTACGTGAATCATATGCAGAATATACTATTTAAATACCAGTTGAGTGAATCAAAAGCTGGCATCAAAGTGGCTGGGAGAAACAGCAAAACACTCACATATATAGATGTTAACGCAAAAACAAAGAGAAAGTGAAGAGGAAATAAAGAGCCTTTTCATGAGGGTGAATGATTAGAGTGAAAAACTGTGCTGAAAACTCTACATTCATAAAAACAAAGATAAGGGCATCTGGTACAATCACTACTTGCAAAATAGAAGGGGTAAACATGTGGAAACAGTGACAAGCTTAATTTTCTTGAGCTTCAAAATTACTAGGAATGGTGACTGCAGTTATCAAATTAAATGTCACTTGCTTTTGGATGTAAAAGTTATGACAAACCTAAGCATTGCATTATAAAGAAAATACACCACTTTACTAAATTGTCAGTAAATAAAAAATGTCAATTATGGTAAGAGTGGAGACTCTCGGATGTTTTTGAGTAACTTATATGGCTTTTGATTGCTAATTTATTTAGCATCTTTTCATTGTTAATTCAGTAAGTACTTAAAATACATCATTTGGCAGGCACTATGTCTTAGCTGATGTGCAAGATACATAAGGAAACTTGTGTAGACATGAAACACATAGAAGAATTGAATATCTGTGATTAACTTGGTAGGAAGGAAGACAGTTTCTTTCCAATCCCAAACAATGCTTAGGAAAAATTGTGAAAAGTGGCATATTATGACTGAAAATATTTTGCCTAATGTATCTCTAGAAATTCAATAAAAACATAGATAATGAAGCTACGAAGGGAAACACAACATATGTCTTCCAAGAACTGATTACCGTGCTGAGATGCTGCATTCGCCACAAGGATTTAAGTCTGTCTTTGGAGGAGCAGGAAAGCAACATCAAAATATCCACTAAGAAATATAGGTGGTGTCTTGGTGGGAGAAAATAAAGGCATAATATAAAGAGAGTAGAGCAAGAATGACCTTTTATAATACTACTTGTAAAATGCCTAACTTTTGCTGACTTTGGTGTAATCTTTGAATATATCAGTCATGTTATGATAGTGATCGTGATTTCTGAGTAGGCTGCATCTATACTGTCAAGTATGAAACATATATTTATATATATTTTCAATGAATAAAACCTGCTGTTTAAACTCTTAGCTTTCTTCCCAATAATGGACATAAAATAATAAAACTGAAAAAGCACTAAAGTATATACTGTTCATTTGCTTTCTCTAAATGGGATTTGTATTGTTCCTTCTCCCATATCATCCTATCAGCCTTTGGCTGATCTCCACATTTCCTTGCCCCAGCCATTTATGAGATAACTATTCCAAACAACCTCGGAGAAGAACAGGCCCACTTAAGACAGTGGCTTTCCAAATATATGCCTATATATATATTTACTCTTGTCTTGGGTTAGTGCAGCAGCTCACTAATCTGACTGCTGCCCTTTCTCACCTTATTAAAGGTGATCTGTTCCTGTAAAGTGCTGGTCTCATTCTTTTTCTGAACCTTGCCTTCTCTGACTCCCTTATGCTACAGACAAACTGAGTGGTTGACAGGTACATAAGATGCATGACCTACCCTGGAGGTGCCTTTCCTGCCATCCAGATGCCTGAGCAGTTTGGAACAGGGAAGGAAACAATGCACATAGCCAATTGAGTTCAGTGCCCTTGAAGATCACCTAGGAGCCTGAGTGGCTTAGACTTGGGATGTGCATGAAACACAGGGAACACTTTGGGCAGTGCCATCGCAGATTACCCAGGAACCTGAGCTGGGTGGACTGAGGAAGTACATATCACCTATGACAGTGGCAAGCCCACTGTGCTCCATCCACCTTAAGCACCCTCACCCACATATTCTACAGGTGGTTTTTTTTTTTTTTTTTTTTCAGTGTGCTCCTCCTCATCATTGTACCACTGATACAAATAAGGGCCTGCTGTCCCCTTGTGTTATGGTGCAAACTAGTCTTGTGTAAGCATGTCACAGAAGAGAATTGCAAAATGAGGAAGTAAAAATAAGCAAAGAAGGGTGAACTAGCCCAGAAGTGACAGAAGCTATAGATTGAAACTCTGAAGCTAATGTAGAAACTGTGCAATTCAAGGACAGCAATAGTATTGGACAACAAGTAGAAGCAGGAAAAACAGATTGTCTGACACTGATCTGGCACCACTAAACTCACAACAATTTCTCTAGAGAAATTGGTAGATTATTCTTTACTGTTTTCATGTTTTTTAATTAAACACTCTTTTGTTCCTTATCATTCCCTTTAATCTCATTTCTATATACCACAATATAAATGTTTGATAATTATTTTGACTTCTAAATTTTCTCCAGTAATCATAGGAGTTTAAATCCTATTCTAGGTTCTTAATCTTTGATTTTGAAACTTTTTATTAATAAATGTTTATCCTTTAGGAATTCTGTATTTGGAATCTATTTTCACTTATTAATTTAATTCCCAGTTGATTGCACTCTTGCCTTTTTACTCTCCCTTTACTCCTCCTAGAAACCTTTATCTCCCTCCTCAGTTTGCTCTGATCCATATAACTCTGTCAATTCCTTTAACTGTTTTTGATTATGGAAAATTGCTTCACCATCAACCTTGGGTTTTCTCCTCTGTTCTGAGGATGCAGAATTCTTAATGTGACTGTAACTCAGCACCAAAACGCAGAGGCCATGAAGTTAATCCAGAGCTTTAGATCATTGTTGAACTCCTGACACCAATGAACTTTAAAAAAGAAGCAAAGTCAAAAGGTTCCATGCCTACATGGAAATGAAGCCCCAAGCTGAAACCAGCAATTTCAGTGCAAGACAACTCACACCTATTCTCCAGCAAAGCAGCAACACAAAAATGAACATTATAAAAGGTACTACCTGAAGCTGTACCAAACCCACAGACACCACAATGCACATTACATGACAATTCATTGCATTTCATAGAGAAGTGATCCAGCACCACCTGACAGACCACAGGCACACAATATCCCAAACATTAAAGCTTGAAAACTTACAGGTTCAGTCCCACCCACAAAGATCAGATTCCACCACAAACTGGATCCAAAATGCTGTGGCCTGCAGAAAGGGGACCAAAACCACTGCAATCTAAACCAAATGAAGCTTTTAAGTTTAATAAGGTCCCATTTGCTTATTTTTGCTTTTATTTCCAATATTCCGGGAGGTGGGTCATAGAGGATCCTGCCGTGATGTATGTCGGAGAATGTTTTGCCTATGTTCTCCTCTAGGAGTTTTATAGTTTCTGGTCTTACGTTTAGATCTTTAATCCATTTTGAGGGGCCTAATTAAACTTAAAATATTCTGCACAACAAAGGAAACTATAAGCAAGGTGAAAAGACAGCCTTCAGAATGGGAGAAAATAATAGCAAATGAAGCAACTGACAAACAACTAATCTCAAAAATATACAAGCAACTCCTACAGCTAATTCCAGAAAAATAAACGGCCCAATCAAAAAATGGCCCAAAGAACTAAATAGACATTTCTCCAAAGAAGACATACAAATGGCTAACAAACACATGAAAAGATGCTCAACATCACTCATTATCCGAAAAATGCAAATCAAAACCATAATGAGGTACCATTTCATGCCAGTCAGAATGGCTGTGATCCAAAAGTCTACAAGCAATAAATGCTGGAGAGGGTGTAGAGAAAAGGGAAACCCCTTACACTGTTGGTGGGAATGCAAACTAGTACAGCCACTGTGGAGAACAGTGTGGAGATTCCTTAAAAAGCTGGAAATAGAACTGCCTTATGATCCAGCAATCCCGCTGCTAGGCATACACACCCAGGAAACCAGAATTGAAAGAGACACGTGTACCCCAATGTTCATAGCAACACTGTTTATAATAGCCAGGACACAGAAGCAACCTAGATGCCCATCAGCAGATGAATGGATAAGCAAGCTGTGGTACATATACACAATGGAGTATTACTCAGCCATTAAAAAGTACATTTTTTTTCTCAGTTTTCTGAATGTTGAGCTTTATTTATTTTTTTTAAACTTTACAATATTGTATTAGTTTTGCCAAATATCAAAATGAATCCACCACAGGTATACCTGACTTCCCCATCCTGAACCCTCCTCCCTCCTTCCTCCCCTACCCTCCCTCTGGGTCGTCCCAGTGCACCAGCCCCAAGCATCCAGTACCATGCATCGAACCTGGACTGGCGACTCGTTTCATACATGATATTATACAGGTTTCAATGCCATTCTCCCAAATCATCCCACCCACTCCCTCTCCCACAGAGTCCAAAAGACTGTTCTATACATCTGTGTCTCTTTTGCTGTCTCGTACACAGGGTTATTGTTACCATCTTTCTAAATTCCATATATATGTGTTAGTATACTCTATTGGTGTTTTTCTTTCTGGCTTACTTCACTCTGTATAATAGGTTCCAGTTTCACCCATAATCAGTTCTAATGAGATGGAAAATACATGGGGAAACAGTGGAAACAGTGTCAGACTTTATTTTTTGGAGGGCTGCAAAATCAATACAGTTGGTGATTTGCAGCCATGAAATTAAAAGACGCTTACTCCTTGGAAGGAAAATTGTGCACCACCTAGATAATATTCAAAAGCAGAGACATTACTTTGCCAACAAATGTCCGACTAGTCAAGGCTATGGTTTTTAAAGTGGTCATGTATGGATGTGAGAGTTGGGCTGTGAACAAAGCTGAGCACCAAAAAATCGATGTTTTTCAACTGTGGTGTTCAAATGACTCTTGAGACTCCCTTGGACTGCAATGAGATCCAACCAGTTCATTCTAAAGGAGATCAGTCTTGGGTGTTCATTGAAAGGACTGATGCTAAAGCTGAAATTCCAATACTTTGGCCACCTCGTGCAAAGAGTTGACTCGTTGGAAAAGACTCTGATGCTGGGAGGGATTAGGGGCAGGAGGAGTAGGTGATAACAGAGGATGACATGGCTGGATGGCATCACTGACTCGATGGACATGAGTTTGAGTGAACTCCAGGAGTTGGTGATGGATAGGGAGGCCTGAAATGCTGTGATTCATGGGGTCAGACACAACTGACTGAACTGAACCGAACTGAGAAAGGAGGGAATAAAGAAAACACAGTGGCATGTGTAAATATATATTTTTTTAAAGAAGGAAAAATTAAAAGCTCTGATAATTCTTAGACAGTATTAAATGCCATACTGTGAGGATATCCACATGGGAAAGACCACAAAAAAAGAAAAAAAGAAAGAAAGAAAGGAAAGGAAAAAAGAAAAAAAAAAAGGTGTTGGGGTGCTTGAGAAAATTCTTCAAGAGATAAAAGTTGAAAACCTCCATTAAATGGGCAAGGAAATAGCTCCTTGAGTCCCAACACAGCATGTCCCAACAAACAGGATGAACCCAAAGTGAAATATCCCACAACAATATTTTAACCAAACACTGAAAATTTAAACACAAAAAAAACAAACATTAAGAGCAGCGAGAGTAAAGACATAAATATACTGTCAGATTCCCATAAAGACAGCAGCTGAACTTTCAATAGAAACTCTTCAGGCCAGTAGAGCATGGTAGAACATTCTCAAAATTATGAACAAGCCAAAACCAACACCAACACGGATCTTATTCAGATATGAAGGAGAAATCAAATGGTTTAAGCAAAAGTTTTAAGCAGTCATTAACATGAAACTGCTAAACTCTTAATGATGTGGTGAAACTGGGACACTGAGTTCATATGTCATCAGATTTGCAAAACTCATCAGTGGAAATGAGTTTGGAAAAAGACAGTTTTCATTCACACCAAAGGTAGGTAAGGCCAAAGAATGTTTAAACAAGCATGCGTGGTTGCTCCTTTCACATGTTAGCTGGGTAAAACTCAAAATTCTACAGCAGTACATAAACTAAGAACTTTCAAGGGGAAAGCTCGACTTGGAAACAATACATGAACCAGAGAACAATTTGGAAACATTCATTGGATCCTAGAGGGAACCAGGAATTTCAGAAAATCATTTACTTCTGCTTCAGTGACTCCACTAAAGACATTGACTGTGTATATCACAGTAAACTGTGAACAGTTTGAAAGAGACAGGAATCATGGACCTTCTAACCTGTCACATGAGAAATGTGTATGCCGTTCAAGATGTAAGAGTTGGAACAAGACATGGAAAAATTGATCAGTATAAACCTGGGAAAGGTGAGTGACAAGACTGCATATTATCAGTCTTCTTATGTGAAATATATGCAGACTATACTATTCAAAAGGCCAGGCTGGGTGGATAATAAACTAGAATCAATGTTTCTGGGATAAACTTCAACAACCTTAGATAGACAGATAGAAACACTGTAAAAAGAGAAAGTGAAGAGGAGCTAAAGAGGGTCTTGATAAGGATGAGTGAGGAGTGTAGAAACCTCGCTGAGAACTCAATAGTCAAATGAACAACACAAGGTGTCTGGTCCCATCACGACTTGGCAAATAGAAGGGGAAAACATGGAATAAGTGATAAACTTAATTTTCTTGGGCTCCAAAATCACTGCGAATGGTGACTGCAGGCATGAAATGAAGAGATATTTTCTTCCTGGAGAAAAAACTATGGAAAAACCTTGACCTTGTATTAAAAAGAAGAAAGATGAGCTTATTAACAAAGGTCTCCTCAGTCACAAACCCCTATCGTTTATCCATTAGTCATGTAAAGGTGTGAGAATTGGAATCTAAAGAAGGCTGAGAGCTCGAGAACTGATGCCTTCAAACAGTGATGTTGGAGAAAACTCTTAGGGGTCCCTTGAACTGCCAACAGATCCCGCCAATCAATCCACAAGGAAACCAACCCTGGATATACATCTGAAGCACTCATACTGAAGCTGAAAGTCGAGGATTTTGCTAAACTAATTCAAAGAACCAACTCTGGAAAACACCATGACACTGGGAAAGACTGAGGACAGGAGGAGAAGGTGCTGATAGAGGATGAGATGTTTGGACGGCATCACCAGTTCAATGGACATGTGTTTGAGCAAACTATGGGAAACACTGAAAGAGAGGGAGGCCTGCTGTGATACAGTCACAAAGGGTTGGACATGACTCAATGAATGAACAACAGCAATTAAAATATCTAGAACTACTTCTAGGCTAACAGAGTTTGGCCAGGAGAATGCACTGGTCATAGCAAACACCCTCTTTCAACAACACAAGTGAAGACTCTAACATGAACATCACCAGATGGTCAACACCAAAATCAAATTGATTCTATTCTTCCCAGTCAGAGATGCAGAAGCTCTATACAGTCAGCAAAAACAAGATCAGGAGCTGACTGTGGCTCAGATCATGAACTCCTTATTACCTAATTCAGACTTAAATTCAAGAAAGTAGGGAAAACCAAACTCTGATAGCCTTTTCCCTGATTTATTCTGTATTAAAGGCTAAATTTGCCTGTTATCACAGGTGTTTCTTGACTTCCTACTTTTGCATTCCAGTCCCTTATAATGAAAAGAATTTCTTTTCGGTTGTTAGTTCTAAAAGGTCTTGTGGTTCTTCATAGAACCATTCAACTTCAGCGTCTTCAGCATTTCTGGCTGGTGCATAGGCTTGGGTTACTGTGATTTTGAATGGTTTGCCTTGGACAAACAGAAATCATTCTGTCCTTTTTGAGATTGCATCCAAGTACTGCATTTTGGACTCTTTTGTTGACCATGATGGCTACTCCATTTCTTCTAAGGGATTCCTGCCCACAGTAGTAGATATCATGGTCATCTGAGTTACATTCACCCATTCCAGTCCATTTTAATTTGCTGATTCCTAGAATGTCGATGATTACTCTTGCCATCTCCTGTTTAACAACTTCCAATTTGCCTTCATTCATGGACCCATATTCCAGGTTTCTATGCAATATTGCTCTTTGATGCATCGGACCTTGCTTCTGTCACCAGTCACATGCACAACTGGGTATTGTTTTTGCATTGGCTCCATGTCTTCATTCTTTCTGGAGTTCTTTCTCCACTCATCTCCAATAGCATATTGGGCACCTACCGACCTGAATAGTACAGGTTTAAAAGAAACTGGTCCTAAGGGCTTATTTACAAACAATGGGATAACCAATTCAACTTCTTCTTCTTCTTTTTTTTTATTAATCTGTTCTTTTTTTTTTCCCCCAGTATATAAAATTGGTTTAGTCACTCTGTTATTCCAGCAATTTGACTGCTTCACATAGTTTGAGACTCTTATTAACAGATATTCCTGTTGTAAATACCCAAATTCCTCCTTTTTTAGTATGTTTAGTAGCAATGGCATCTTATTCATTCTCATTTCAGTAACTAAATCTGCTCTTTTCGTTTTTTAGTTTACCTAATATTCTTTTTACTATCTTTGTTTCATGTTCAATTTTCTGTATTCTTTTTCTATTAACTTAAAACCATACTAATATTTGTTCATTTCCTCTTTCTTCTTTCTGTGAAATTAGATTTTTTTCCCAGCTTTTAAAGAAGGCATTACCTTCTCCCCAGAATTGAAGAGCTTTCTTTTTATGTAACCTTAAATATATGTGGGTTCTTCTTCTGCTGTATCTGATGACTTTCTACATTGGGTTTTCATTTTAAATCACCTTAGAATATGTTCCCATTTCCCGTGTGAGTTATTCTTCGCCTCATCGAGCCCTTCAGAATGTGTTGTTTAATTTTCCATGCATTCAGTTCAGTCGCTCAGTCATGTCCGACTCTTTGTGACCCCATGGATTGCAGCACACCAGGCCTCCCTGTCCATCAAAAACTCCCAGAGTTCACTCAAACTCACATCCATTGAGTCAGTGATGCCATCCAGCCATCTCATCCTCTGTCGTCCCCTTTTCTTTGTGCCCCCAATTTATCTCAGCTTCAGTAGTTTCCAGAGTCAACTCTCGAATGAGATGGCCAAATTACTGGAGTTTCAGCTTTAGCATCATTCCTTCCAAAGAACACCAAGGTCTGATCTCCTTTAAAATGGACTGATTGGACTCCTTGCAGTCTATGGGACTCTCAGGAGTCTTCTCCAATGCCACAGTTCAAAAGTGTCAATTCTTTGGCGCTAAGCTTTCTTCACAGCACAGCTCTCACATCCATACATAACTACTGGAAAAACCACAGTTTTGACTAGACGGTCCTTTGTTGGCAAAGTAATGTTTCTGCTTTTGAATATGCTATCGAGGATGGCCATAACTTTCCTTCCAAGGAGTAAGCGTCTTTTAATTTCATGGCTGCAATCACCATCTGTGGTGATTTTGCAGCACCCTCCCCCCCCCCCCCGCCCCAAATGAAGTATGACTCTGTTTCCACTGTTTTCCCATCTATTTCCCATGAAGTGATGAAAACCGATGCCATGATCTTAGTTTTCTGAATGTTGGCCTTTAAGTCAACTTTTTGAGGTATGACCTAAATCCAATCCTTTATGATTATATAGTAGAAGTGAGAAATAAATTTAAGGGACTAGATCGGATAGAGTGCATGATGAACTATGGACAGAGGTTTGTGACATTGTACAGGAGACAGGTATCACGACTATCCTCATGGAAAAGAAATGCAAAACAGCACAATAGGTGTCTGTGGAGGCCTTAAAAATAGCTGTGAAAAGAAGAGAAGTGAAAAAGAAAGGAGAAAAGGAGTGATATAAGCATCTGAATGCAGTGTTCTCAAGAGTAGCAAGGAGAGATAAGAAAGCCTTCCTCAGCGATCAATGCAAAGAAATAGAGGAAAGCAAAAGAATGGGAAAGACCATCCCCTCAAGAAAATTAGCAATACTGAAGGAACATTTCATGCAAAGATGGGTTCTATAGAGGACAGAAATTTTACGGACCTAAAAGACTCAGAAAATATTAAGACAAGTGGCAGGAATACAGACTAGAACTGTACAAAATAGATCTTCAAGACCCAGATATTCACGATGGTGTGATCGCTCACCTAGAGCCAGACATCCTGGAATGTCAAGTCAAATGGGCCATAGAAAGAATCACTCCGAATAAAGCTAGTGGAGGTTATGGAATTCTAGCTGAGCTATTACACATCCTGAAAGATGATGCTGTGAAAGTGCTGAACTCAATATGCCAGCAAATTGGAAAACATAGCAGTGGCCATGGGACTGAAAAAGATCGGTTTTCATTCCAACCCCAAAGAAACACAGTGCCCAATAATGCTCAGATTACCACACAATTACACTCATCTCACGTTCTAGTGAAGTAATGCTCAAAGTTCTCCAAGCCAGGTTTCATTAATACATGAACAGTGAACTTCCAGATGTTCAAACTAGTTTTAGAAAATGCAGAGGAACCAGAGATCCAAATGCCAACAATCTTGGATCATTGAAAAAGCAAGAAGGTTCCAGAAAATTAAAAACAAACAAACCAAAAAACACCTATTTCTGCTTTATTGACTATGCCAAAGCTTGGATTGTGTGGATCACTATAAACTGTGGAAGATTCTGAAAGAGATGGAAATACCAGACCACCTGGCCTGCCTCTGGAGAAACCTATATGCAAGTCAGGAAGCAACAATTAGAAATGGACATGGAACAACAGGTGGGTTCCAAATAGAAAGAGGAGGACGTCAAGGTTGTATATTGCCACCCTGCTTATTTGACATGAATGCAGAGTACATCATGAGAAACTCTAGGCTGGAAGAAGCAGAAGCTGGAATCCAGATTGCCAGGAGAAATGTCAATAACCTCAGATATGCAGATAACACCACACTTATGGCAGAAAATGAAGAGGAAGTGTCAAGCCTCTTGATGAAAGTGAAACAGGAAAGTGAAAAACTGGGCTTAAAGCACAACATTCTCCAACGAAGATCATGGCATCTGGTCCCATCACATCATGGGAAATAGATGGGGAAACAGTGGAAACTATGTCAGGCTTTATTTTTGGAGCTCCAGAATCACTGCAGATGGTGATTGTAGCCATGAAATTAAAAGACATTTACTCCTTGGAGGGAAAGTTATGTCCAACTTAGATCTCATTTTAAAAAGCAGAGACATTACTTTGCCAATGAAAGTCCATCTAGTCAAGGCTATGTTTTTTCCAGTGGTCATATATTGATATGAGAGTTGGACTGTGAAGAAAGCTGAGTACCAAAAAATTGATGCTTTTGAACTGTGGTGTTGGAGGAGACTCTTGAGAGTCCCTTGGACTGCAAGCAGATCCCACCAGTCCATCCTTAAGGAGACCAGTCTTGGGTGTTCTTTGGAAAGACTGATGCTAAAGCTGAAATTCCAGTATTTTGGCCACCTCACGTGTAGAGTTGACACATAAAAATCTCTGATGATGGGAGGGATTTGGATCAGGAGGAGAAGGGAACGACAGAGGATGAGATGGCTGGATGGCATCATCGTCTCGATGAACTTATGTTTGCCTGAACTCCAGGAGTTAGTAATGGACAGGGAGGCCTGGTGTGGTGTGATTCATGGGGTGACAAAGATTCGGACACGGGCCTGTGACTGAAATGAAATGAGTAAATTAACTGTTTTGTTGTTGTTGTTGTTGTTGTTGAACATGTCATTGGTAATATATGAAAGGAACAAGTGTAATACATACATACATACCCGTTCAAGTGATATTTCATGTGTTACGTCACTACATTCCTGTCTGACACTCTGTATCACACAGACTGTCACCATAATGTATCCTCAATGCATGGGATTCTCAAGGTGAAAAAGTAGGAATGGGTTGCCATCCTTAGTTCCAGGAGATCTTCCCAACTCAGATCGAACCTGCCTGTCTTATGACCTCTATGTTAGAAGACAGGTTCCTTAGTACTAATACTACCTGGGCAACCATTAGCTTATATATGGCTACACATATACATGCATATGTATATGTTGAAAGTTTGGGTATATAATTTTGCTGTCTACAGGTAGCAGTATATATTTTGCAGGAGGTATATAACTGCAGGTATGTCCTTTTGCAGGATCTAATGGTTTGCTAAAAGTGGTTTCACTTACATTCATGTCAGAGAATTATATAATTTCCCTTGTGACTTACCCTTTGAAATATTGGTTCTTTAAGAATATCTTGTATAATTTTTCATACACTGACAAATTTGCAAACACATATCCCATTTTTCAATTTTAGCTTCACATCTTGGTTTTCAGAGAATATACTTGGTATTATGTAAAATACTAAGACTTGTTTTATGCCTTAATGTGAAGCATATTTTTGAGAATATTCCAAAGAAAGTTCAGGTACAATTGAAAATATCACACACACACACACACACACACACACACACACACACACACACACAGTATGTGTTTATATGCCTATTTGAACATATCAGTGTAGGTACATAATTTTAAATATATATATATATTTTTACCCTTCTTTGATCTTGAAGTGTTTTGGGTCATGTTCCTCAGATTTATAGTTTGCTTTCAGTCTCCTGTCTTTTGGGGATTTATACTAAACCTGTATTAGGTATTTTCACATTACTTTAGGTCCTCTGACTCTGATGCTGGGAGGGATTGGAGGCAGGAGGAGAATGGGGTGACAGATGATAAGATGGCTGGATGGCATCACTGACTCGATGAACGTGAGAGATGGTGATGGACAGAGAGGCCTGGCGTGCTGCAATTCATGGGGTCGCAAAGAGTTGGACATGACTGAGCGACTGAATTGAACTGAATTGAACTGATGTCCTATTCAGGCAGAAGCCCACAGTCAACTTCTTTGAGAGTGTAAGAATCTTTCTAGAGACAGTATCTTTCTGAGGTTGTAGAGAATAGAGCACACTGTGAACCAAGAAATTTGCCAGCCATATCAGTAAACAAATGATGCTGCAGGCATCAAGTCATAAGCCCTTGAATCTATCCATAAACGTAAAACCTGGGGGAACTCTTGATGAAATGAGTTTGCCCACTATCAAGTCCTTAGTTACTGCACTTGAAGCTAGTGTGGCCTGAAGAACTGACTTGAGACAGAAAGAATAGATACTAGCCCTAGTTAAGGTGATTGTCAAAGGAATTATTTCAAGGAGCCCAGATTCTTGCATCTACCATAGGTAGAAAATATTTAAATCCATTCACTTGAGGTGTCCAGTTTTTCTTTCGTTAACCATAATATTCAGACATTCTCCATACCTGATCATTGTACCAAAATTTCTGTAAAACTTGGATCCTCCTATCCTTCGTTAGAGCAGTCTTTTTGCGATACTTGAGAAGTCGCTTCTCATGATTAAATCCTTCTTAGAATGAAAGGCTTGATGAAGAAAACATAATTCTCCACTTTTGAACTATGCATTTTTCCCATTAGGTAGCACACATTCTAGAACTGCAATATAAGGGATTCTTGTGCAGCACCTCACTGTTAACCTATGTTTACTAATTCCTACTTCCCAAAGTTTTGAAAGTCAAAGGTCAGCTATTACTTGGGGCTGGTGCACTGGAATGACCCAGAGGGATGGTATGAGGAGGGAGGTGGGAGGAGGGTTCAGGATGGGGAATACATGTATACCTGTGGCGGATTCATTTTGATATATGGCAAAGCCAATACAATATTGTAAACTTAAAAAATAAAATTAAATTTAAAAAATAAAATTAAACTTGAGGGGATTCATGGTTTCATAAACCGGTGACATCAGTTTATGAAAATATATAACCATATATGTTTACTTTACTTTTAGAAAGCCGTTCTTTACTTTTAGAAACAATGGAAAATTAGGGAAGTGAAGGGACACAAGTATAGAGTCTGAATTTATTCTGCCCAACATAGCTCTGCATTTAAGTTTGTCTTTTTTTTTTTTTTTTTGCTTTTTCTTTGCCTATACATACTAAAGCCATCCTGGGTACACATTTTAATTGACATGCAGTGATGCTTTACTTGTCACTAGCACAAATTAGACAAAGACTGATTTTCTTTCCTTACAATGTTGTGTTGGTGTCTGCTGCCCAGCAAAACAAATCAGTTATTAGTAAATACAGGTGAGCCTCCCTTTTGAGCAGTCCTCCAATCTCCCACTTGGGCCTCCTCTCCTACTCCAAAACCAATTCCACTAGAGCACTGCATAGCAATAGCTATCTACTACATACTTGGTATGTCCTTCCTGCACTGTGTCCACAAGTCTGTTTTCCATGACTGCATCTCTTCCTACACTCCAAATGGTTTACTCAGCATCTGTTTTCTGGATTCCACTTAAATGCATTAATATGCACACACATATATTTATTACTTCTTTATTTGGTTGCCACAAACCTCAATCGCTCTGTGTGGAATTCAATTCCATGACCAGGGATCAAACCTGGGACCCCTGCATAGGGATCATGGTGTCTTAGCCACTGGACCAACAGGGCATTCCCCTGTTGTTGTTTTTTTTTTAAATGATGGCCATTTGTAATGGTGTGAGGTGATACGTTGTTGTACTTTTGATCTGTGTGCCTTTGTTAAGTTGAGGTTGTTTTTTCTATGTTCAGTTTTTGAAGAGCTTCTATCACAAGCACTTGTTGAATTATTTCAAAAACTTTCACCAGCTATTGAGGTAATCATATGGTTTTAAACCTTGACTATACATTGATATGCAACTATTGAAGAATGTTTCCATATCTTGAATAAACCCCACACTTAATTATGGTGTCCAATCCTTTTACGGTATTGGTGGAATTTTTTGCTCATATTTTGGTAAGGATGTTTGCCTCTGTTCATCTATGAGATATTAGTCTCTAACTTTCTTTTTCTGTGTTATTTCGGAGTTGGTATCAGGGTGATGGTGAACTTGTAAGATGACTTCTGGGTTTTCCGTCCACTCTAGAGTTTTGGAAGCATTTCAGAAGTGCATGTGCCAGCAGTTCTCTGACTGATTCATAAAATTTCCCTGTGAAGCTTTCTGGAGTTTAAGTTTGCCAACTGGAAATTTTTTCATCACAGTTTCAATCTTAGTGCTTGTAATTGCTCTGTTCATATTTTCTGTTTTGTTTTGTTTTTTTCAGCTAAAAAAAATTTAGCTGAATTTCTTAGTATTTGTCCATGGCTCAAATTCTAAATTTTATTGACTTATAGTTGTTTGCTGTAGTCCCTTATGACTCTTTGTTATTTCTGTTATATCAGTCATAATGTCATCCTTTGTCATGTCAAATTGATGGATTTGTTGTCCTCTTTGTCTTGATAAGTCTGTATCATGATTTGTCTATTTTACTTCTCCTCTCCAAGAGACCCTTTTTAGTGATACTGATTTTGGCTATTTTTTTTATCATTTCTTTTTTTTTAAATTTCTGCTTTGATTTTTATCATTTTTTCCCCTTCTATTCACTTTGGGGAATTTTGCCTGATTTTTCTTCTTTCTCTAAATGCTTTAGATTGTAGGTTATGTTGATTACTTGAGATGTGTAGAATTTATCAACTTCACTCTTTTACTGCTTTAGCATGCTCCATAACTTTTGGATAATCATGTTTTTAATATTATTTTCTTCTAAGATTTTTCTTTCATTTTCTCTCACATTTCATGAGTGATCTCTTGGTCATGTACAGTTGTATTTATTCATCTACATGGATTCATGTTTCTCACAGTCCTCACCTGCAAATTCTGCTATGTAAATCATAACGTTGTGGTTAAAAAAAAAAGATTAATACCATTACCACTATCTCAAATTTATCAAGGCTTGATTTGAGATCCATTTTGTGATATATCTTGAAGATATTTTATTTTCACTTAAGAAAAAATGTGTATTCTGCTCTGCTTCAGTGAAATGTACTATACGTATCAATTAACTTTGTCTGGTCTCGTGTGCCTTTGAACACTTGTGTTTCATTTTAAACTTTATTTCTAAATTGGAGGATAGTTTCTTTCCAGTGTTGTGTTGGCTTCTGCTGTACAACAGTGTGTATTAGCATATAGGAGGCCAAAGTCTTTTTTTTGTGTGTGTGTTGTTGATTGTCTGTTACTTATTCATTTTTCTAGTCCCTATAGAAATGTTTATCGTCTTTTCCCCATTCCATTTCTAGAATGTTTTATCACCTTTACTACCACAACATCCAAGTTATTTTCAAGGAGCTTGCCTACTTTTTCTTTCATTATGTTTTGAGTTTTTACCACATTCCTTTGCCTACAACATATTTCTCTGACTTCACATTTCCCTACTGCGTTCCTCATCATTTCTTCCCAAACTTCTGCGTAATAGTTATTGCTCCTCGTCTCCACTCCAAGTTGATAAAATTAGTTGAGTGTCTAGTGTGGGCTTTGCAGTTGGAGAGACTGACAACTATGTTCTTGAATCTGCAGTTGAGTCTTCCGTCTCTAATGGTGATACCATATCTGTTCATGTCATTTGTAGATGTCTATAGAATTAGTCTGACATTAGGCAGTCTATTTGCTGAAGATTGGTTGCGTTTTTCTGTCTTGCTTGTTGTGTAGTGTGAGGCATCAGCCCTGGGTTGTGTAGGCAGTTGGGTGCAGTACATCTGAGATTAAGAAAGAGGCCTTCAACGAGACTGTCACCAGTTAATAATCAGTGTAGACAGGAATTCTCTAGTGTCCCATGATCCTGGTCTCAGTGTGAAAGGTTGTAATGGAATGCAAAGAGCTGGGATTCTTGGCCTCCAGAGGAGAGGAATTCAATCTGGGGCCAGAGATAAGGCTGGATCACTCAGAGCTTTGTATAATAAAATTTTATTAAAATATCAATGAGATAGAGAAAACTTCTCATATAGGCATCAGAATGGGGCAGAAAGAGTACCCTCCTGCTAGTCTTCAGCTGGATATTATATAGTCACTAGTAGTCTGTTAATGAAAGAAAGGAATGTTTTAAAACTCAGAGTGGTACCAGGCCCCCTCACACATAAGATGCATTTTGGGATAATCTTGGCGTCAGATGATTCATCCCGGGCCATAAAATGATTGTCTTGAAGAAGGATAGATTACCATACAAATGATTCATTTACATAGATTAGGGAAATACTATCTGAGTATGACATACTGGTTTGTCAAGTAGGTTCTGAGCCATTAGGAGGAACTGACTTAAGAACAGAGTTTGGGGTAAAAGCATAGTACATTAGCATAGTTTAAGACAAACATTTCCATAAGAAAAATGCATTGGTTATCTCAAGGTTTGAGAATAGTTAACTTCAGATGAAACCAGGTGTCATTCTGGCAATATAACATTTTAAGAGAAACCTCCTTTTAAATTTGTATAAAGACAGAAAAAAAAAATATTGCTAGTTTGTTTCCTCCTGCTACTTAAGAGAGATAAAAATGTCTGATACTTTCAGGCCAAATCCTTCATTTGGAGACCCCAGCCTTCCTGCCTGTTACCCTCTCAGATGATGACAGCAGAAAATATCAGGCCCAACTTATGCCCAGAGAACTACAATACCATAGTGATAGATTGAGGAGATTACAAAAGTAACATAGATAAATGGTAAATAAATAAGTAAAAGGTGCCACAAGCAATAAACACTACAGAGAAGACAACAGATTCATAATGAGAGCCAATCAAGTAAATCTCAAGGCAAAAAACACCACCAGAGTAGAGTGACAACTGAAAAATAAAGAAAG
This sequence comes from Bos taurus, assembly GCF_002263795.3. Classification (NCBI taxonomy): domain Eukaryota; kingdom Metazoa; phylum Chordata; class Mammalia; order Artiodactyla; family Bovidae; genus Bos; species Bos taurus. The sequence continues at coordinate 30,802,459 of NC_082638.1, forward strand.
CAAATCTGACAAGAAGAGCAGGACAGCCCCCACAGAATAACAGAAAACCACAGTTAATATAGAAATGCATACCCATGTTAAAGAATGAAGTGATGCAACAGCAACTAAAGGCACAGAAAATAGGAAACCAAAGTAAAAGTAGAAATAGCTATACAAAAAATAAAAATATAGTTGAAATAATCTTCAAGATCAAATCAATGTGTAGTAACAAAGAAGCATACAACTGAGAAAAATAGTGCACAAACAACACAACAATTCAATGCATCAAAAGAATAATACATATTTCCTTGTGTCTCATCTGTGAGTGTCCTAGTGCTCAACATGGGCCAGAGGACAATTACACCTCTTTGGGAAGTTCTCCAAAGATGGAGAGAACTGGATTCTGGATATCTCTAAGGGCACCTCAGACTCAAAACTGCTATAATTCCTGTGCGTTCTTATAGCTGCCTGAGCCTGGGCATTTTTTTTTTTTTTTTGACCTCTTCTCAGCTTTGGATGTAATCCGTAGACACAGGGTCTGCATCATTAATCCTGTGTATTTAATCTGCAGCATGCACAACTGGATGGAAGATTCATAATCCTCTTTCTTAATGGCTCTGTCCCTGGGCCTCAGGTGTAAATTTCATCCTTGCTCACATGTGGTCACCAAATGTGTCTGACTTGAGACACTTGTGGTGCACTGGGGTCTGCCATGATGAGCACAGAAGGTTAAGGTACAGCTGCTTGGAATTCTGGAAACATGGTGGTGCTAGTTATGAATAGGAGCCAGCAGCCATAGGCAGAAGAGGTTTTGCCTGAATGGGATCCTTTTCTAGCCTGTGTTTGCAGGAGCATGAGTGGTACTTCTGCTGGTCTTTCTCTATTGCCTTATAGTAGGTGTTAACAGGTGGGAAGGTGAGGCACTACCAAGGTATCTCTGCCTCCTGAGTGTGACACAGTACAGTTGCTTTGGCAGTTTGGGAATTCTCAAAAGGTATTCCCTGCTACACAATGACTCGTACCTGCTCCATCAGGCCACTTCCACATAGTCAACAGCAGTCCTCTCCCAGGATCCCTCTAAATCCCTTCTTAATTCCTTTTCACTCAGGTATGTCTGGAACCCACATGGGACACTCTGGTGAGCAGGGTCTTCTGCTATTTGATGCTGTGGGAGAACTATTGTCCTTGCAGAAGTATTATTTGTGATCCATTTATTGAGAGAGTTGCATTTCACATCTGCCTACATTTCTGCCTTCTTGGAACTTCACAGTTTTTCCTGGAAAGCTCAATTATTATTTTTTCCTTGACAGAAAAACATGAAACATTAGTTGCCATGAATCAATCTGTTTGATGGGACATTGCTTACGTACACACGTAACTGGTACTACTTTGACTTTCAATATGCAATCAAGCATATTGTGTTGTCTTTTTTTCTTTCCCCCTTGGAAATTTCTCTTAATGAGGAATTGTCATCAGCATGAAGAAATGCAGAACTTTCCACATAAAATATAATAGCAAAATTGGGCTCAAAAAGGCAGCACTTGAATATCTCTAGCTATTTTTTGAACGTTCCTGACATTTTCCCAGCGTACAAATGTCTAACTTCAGATCTCAAAGCGCAATTCCATTCAGTAGATATCAAAGGTGAGACTTCCATGGGCATAATTTAATTATTGTATAATAAGATGGCAAGTTCATAGGAAATTACCAGTTGGTACTTGACTACTTGAAAAAAGAGAGAAAACGACAGCAATGACCAAAAAATAAAATTGAAAAAAAAAAAACAAAACAGGAATGTGTAGTTAATTATTTAATTATAAGAGGTACACATGAATTGATGTTTGTATCACAGAATAAGCAAGGAGATAGCATACAATCATCTATATCTGCTTAACTGTCTCTGCTAATGACTTGGACACTGTGGATCACACACAAACCAAAAAAAGAAAGAAAGAAAGAGAGAAACATAATTTTGTAAAATTCTTAGAGATAAGAATACAAGAATACCTTATATGTCTCCTGGGAATCGTGTATGCTAGTAAAGGTGCAGCAGTTAGAATTGGACAGGGGACAATGAACTAATTCAAAATTGGGAAAGGAACAAGTCAAAGCTATATATTGTTGTCCTGATTATTTAACTTCTGTGCAGAGAACACCATGAAAAAATAAAAATCTAGATGAATCTCAAGTTAGAAACCGAATTTATGTGGGAGATATGAATAACCTTAGTTATCCCAGTGACAACACCAAAATGACAGAAGAAATATAATAATTAAGGCGCCTCTTGATGAAAGTATTATCTGTTTCAAATATAGACATCTGAAATGAGATAGTCCTACATAAAAGATGAAATTCTCAGTTTCACATATGAAAACCTAGATAAAGATTTCAGGGTGTGAAACATGAAATTCTCCATTATTCACATATACAAATCTGGAGAAAGATTTTCCAACGTAAAGTACGAATTCTCTGTACATCATACATGAATGTACGGACACGAAATATTCTGCAGAAAATGTGGAATTTTTTTACATTAGAGTTATGAAAATATGGATGCAGATTCTTTGACAGGAAATACAAAAATGTCTGTTTCACATATCCACACATGGTCACATGAAACATGAATTTTTTCATATTTGTCATTTGAAAATATTTGTGAGGTCTTTCCTTCATGAAATATTGAATACTGTCTATTTCACATTTGAAAAACCTGTGTTAATTTTCCTACAAGAAATATAGAATTTTCCCACAGATTTTCATGCTTGGGCTCTGAAATTCTCTATCTTTTCATCAAGAATGTTTGGAAGGTATTCTGATATGAGATTCGGAATTCTGTGTATTTCCCATTTGACAATCTGGGGAGAAATGTTCTCATATGAAATATAAATTCTCAATTGTTCACATGTGAAACATTTTCCAGATTTGTACACATGAAAGAGAATTTCCCGTCATTCAGAAATTAAGATCTGAGCTAAACCGCAAACATCAAACAGCTATATTTCATGTATATCCTGAATACCATATAGAGTTTTCTGTATTTCTTTGATAAAAATCTGGGTGAAGATTTCCCTATAAGAAATAGGGAATAATATATTTTACACATGTAAAATCAAAACCCTTATGATTAGACAGTGGAATTGATAAATAGATGCAGGGGATTCTATCTGACAGATGAGTGCCTGAAGACCTATGGATGGTGGTTAGTGATATCGTATAGGAAAAAGTGATCAAGACCATCCACATGAAAAAGAAATGAAAAATGGTAAAGTTATGAGGCCTCACAAAGAGCTTAGAAGAGGAGCGAAGCTAAACAAAAAGGGGAAAAAGAAAACAATAACCCTGTATCAGATCAGATCAGATCAGTCACTCAGTCGTGTCCGACTCTTTGTGACCCCATGAATTGCAGCATGGCAGGCCTCTCTGTCCATCACCAATTCCCGGAGTTCACTGAGAGGAGACAGCAAAAGAGACACAGATGTATATAACTGTCTTTTGGACTCTGTAGGAGAGGGAGAGGGTGCGATGATTTGGGAGAATGGCATTGAAACATGTATAATATCATATATGAAATGAGTCATCAGTCCAGGTTCCATGCACAATACTGGATGCTTGGGGCTGGTGCACTGGGATGACCCAGAGGGATGGTATGGGGATGGAGGAGGGAGGAGGTTTCAGGATGGGGAACACATGTATACCTGTGGAAGATTCATTTTGATATATGGCAAAACTAATATGATATTGTAAAATTAAAAAATAAAATAAAATAAAGCAAACCTTAGAGGGAAAAATGAACATTCACAGTGTTGTGTAACTATTGACACTATTTCTGGAATGTTTTCATCATTCTTCCTGCCAGCCATGTTAAAGGACAATTTTGCAACACCTATAAATGTTTTTATTTTATTTTAAAATGCAAAATATTTTGATTCATTGTTTTAATCAATTTGGAACATGTGTTCAAATAGAAAATAAATGTTAACTGCTTCCTCTCAATCTGTATTTATATAATAATAAATCTGGATAGCACATGAAAAGAAAAGAAAATTATACACATTTGGATGAAGATCCCCAAAGAATTGCAAGGAGAGGTAAAACCACCCTCAGTTATCAATGTCAATAAATAAAGCAAATCAATAGAATTGGAAAGTCTACTGATCTCTTCAAGAAAATCACAGATACCAAGGGAAAATGTCATGCAATCATGGGCACAATAAAGGACAGAAATGGTATGGATGTAGCCAAAACAGAAACTATTAAGAAGAGGTGGGAAGAATACATGGATGAAATGTGCACAAAAGATCTTCATGATCCAGTTAAGCACGATGGTGTGATCGCTCACCTGAGGACCCGATGTCCTGGAATGTGAAGTGTAGTGGGACTTAGGAAGCATAACGACAAACAAAGCTTGTGGAGGTGATGGAATTCAGTTGAGATATTTCAAATTCTAAAAGATGATGATATGAATGTGCTGCCCTCCATATGCCAGCAAATTTGGGAGACTCAGCAGTGGCCAGAGGACTGGAAATGGTCAGTTTTCATTCCAACCACAAAGAAAGGCAATCCAAAGAATGTCCAAACTACCACTTAATTGCACATGTCTGACACACTTGCCCAGAACTGCTCAGAATTCCCCAAGCCAGGCTTCAACAGAATGTGAACCATGAGCTCCCAGATGTTCAAGCTGGATTTATAAAGGGCAGAGGAACCCGAGATTCAATTGTCAACACCCGTTGGGTCCTCCAAAAGGCAAGAGAACTCCAGGAAAGCAGCTACTCTTATTTGACTATGCCAAAGACTTTGACTGACACAACAAAACAACACACAAACAAAAAGTCACATCAAAACGTGGAATATTCTTCCAAACATCGGAATACATGCCTCCTGAGAATTCTTACATCCATGTAAATAAAATAAATATTTATCAACTTGGAAAATTTTCTCAGTCAATAGGAAAGGTGAATTATGATAGTAGTGCAGGTTATAGAATGTTGTTGAGTAATGTGTAGAGCATTTGATTGGTTATTACATTTCTTTATTGATAATTCAGTAAGCACTTAAAATGTGTCATTTTCAGGCTCTATGTTTCAGCTGTTGTGAAAGATACATAAAGAGGGTAGACCCAAAACACATTGAAGATATCTGTACTCTCCTTCGTAGGAGGGCAAACAGTAGTTCCTTCCAACCGCAAGAAATAGTTGAGACAAAGTTGTTAGAAGGGGCTTAGCATAAGGTAAGGTAAGGTTAGGTAAGTCACTTCAGTTGTGTTTGACTCTAGGCGACCCCATAGACGGCAGCCCAACAGGCCCCCACATCCCTGGGATTCTCCAGGCAAGAACACTGGAGTGGGTTGCCATTTTCTTCTCCAATGCATGAAAGTGAAAAGTGAAAGTGAAGTCGCTGAGTCGTGTCCGACTCTTAGCGACCCCATGGACTGCAGCCTACCTGGCTCCTCTGACCATAGGATTTTCCAGGCAAGAGTACTGGAGCGTGGTGTCATTGCCCTCTCCGAGGGCTTAGCATGACTGAAAATAATTTGTGATTGTAGCTTCAGAAGAGAAAGATAATGAAATGACTAAGGAAAACAGATATCATGTCTTCCAAGAACTTTGTAACCATGCTGATGTGCTGCAGTAATGACCAGGAATTTATTCTGTCTCTATGGGGACAGATAAGCAACATCTAAACATGCATTTGAAATTATAGGGTGGAATCTTGGTGTCAGGAAATAGAGACATGGCTTAAGGACAGCAGCGCAAAAATGACCCTATAGAATACCACTTGTAAAGTACATAACTTGTGCTGACCATGGGCCAGTCACTGATTATATCATGCTATCTTTTCTATCACAGTGATGGTATTATTGTGATCATGATTTTGGGTGTACTACAATATCTATATTTTCAGGGACAAAATTAATTTCTATAATGAAAACAATCTGCTGTCTAATCTTTAAGACTCTACCAGTAACTAATAGAATATAATATGTGAATGTGCTGAAGATCATACTGTGTATTTTTATTTATCTAATTTTATTTGCATCTCTTTCTTCACCCATACCATCCTAATTTAGACACCCCTTCATTTCAGCAGGGATGATTTCAGAAATCACTTTACATCCATTACCTCTTTTCCCTTGCTTCTCATTTTCTTGCTTACAAATATTATATCAGGTGTCATTTACCTAGGATGCATAACGAATGCTTTCTTGAACTGAAGAGTTTGGAATACCATGCAGTAAAATAGTAAACCAATGAACTAAAGCCTCATTTTCTCTTCTTTGTTTAAAAATTGAAAATGAAACTATGAAGATGAACATGTAAATTTATTGTTCAAATACAGGAATGGTAGGTATTTGTTGACATCTCCCAAAGTAACGTTCAATCTTCCTTAGGCTCCATAATCTGACACGTATTTGATAGGTCAGTTTTAATTAGCATGGTTTCCATATAATGATGATTGTTGATGAGTTGACTTGAAAGAGAGGAAGCAGATGTGTAAGTGCTTGTTGGCACTGAGAACCACGAGTTGCCTGTCTCTTGCAGGTTAGGAAAGGGATTGTCATGGCCTGACATATCGCTATGCCTGACTGGAAATTTAGAAGGCTCCACCATCAGTCCAGAATAAGTGCTCTGTAATGGGGATACAATGTGGTTCTGAGAAGTAGATGTAGTTGTAGTAGCAAAGTCCTCAATGGGGCCATTTACTTGAGTGTAGCTGCTATGTGAATGCCAATTAAAAATGCTCAACTTTTTTAAAACAGCAGGTTGATTTACCAAAATCTGTTCTGTTTGTCTAACCGATATTGGTGATGGGTGGTTAGGTAAGTCACATGGAGATAGGGCATTTGTATTAGTGACAATCTGGATGGTATGAGGCTTTTGTATGAAAGGCACAGGTAAACGTGTGGAGGCTGAAAATGCGCTCTCTCTACTAATTTCTGGAATAAATTCAGAGTTACGATCATCTTCGTTGACACTTGCTTTAACATGCTTCTTGTTATCTTGCACTAATGAAGATATTTGAGACACATTATTAATCCCAACTCTTCTTTGCACTCTTAATAAAAGTTGAGGATGACCTCTTTTGAAATTTGGATTATAGTAGGTCTGTAACTAAAATCAAAGGATTACATTATTTAGTTTCTTTATAAACCAAGGTAAAACTGACAAGCAAAGCTAAGTTATAAAAATGTATTCCTTTAATGAAACCAACTAAATAGCATCAAATAAAACACCTCCATTAGTAGTTTAACAGGTAACATGTTAGAAAGAATATGATCCTCAATGAAAAATATATTTTATATATACAGTAAATACCACTTTAAGTTGCTTCAGGACTTATATCTGGTTTCACAGTGCTAGGAAAGTTTGTCAAACATCCAATATTTTAACATATCCAGCTGTTCTCAACTTCAAAAAATAAAACTTTTTAACGATTTGTTAGCTCAAGTTTAAATTCGGTTTTAGCTACATATGTAAATGTGCTTTCTAGGTCACATGATTTCATCTTACATATTGCCAATAAGTGAAAATGTTGGAATACCTTACTCAAAAGAGAGATGTTGTTTTCTTCTTCCAGAAAGACAGGTAGTGAAGCAGATCTTTGAAAAGTTTGTCGCTTTTTACTAAATCCATAAAGGTTAAGCTGTCGAATTAAACTCTTCATACTCTTGGTTTCAAATATTCTGAAAGGTGCCTTTCTTTCCAAGACTTCTTTCTTCAAGATCCCCCTTTATCCAACTCTTTTTGATTGTTCATTGTTTCTGAAATATTCCCCTTCACTGCCTCATGTTGGAATATTACACTTTGGTCATATTTTCTTGTATCTTGAAGTGTAATCCTGTGTCATAAAATCATCCTTCTAATGTATACAGTTCTTTGATTTTTAGTGCACTTTCAAGTTTGTTCACTTTTTACTACTATCTACTTCCAGAACGTCTTCATCAGCCCACGAAGAAATCTACACCTTCTAGCTCTCACTCTCCTTTCCTTCCTCTCAAGCCTGGCAACTGCTAATATTCTTTTTGATTCTATGTGGTTTCCTATTATTGGCCTTGCATATAAAGAGAATCATGCTCTGTGTGTGTGTGTGCTTCCTGTTAGGTTTATTTTCTTCAGTAAAATATTTTCAAGTTTCATCCATGTTGTTACATGTGTTAGAATTTTGTTTCATTATGTGGCGGAATAGCATTTCATGTTATGGATATAATACACTTTGGCGATCCATTTTTCAGAAGGATGAACACTGGCTTGTTTCTACTTTTCAGCTGATATGACTAATGACACTATAAACATTCCTGTCAATCCCTTTCAAGACAGCCCTCATTACCAAATATCAGCTTTTTCCCATTCTCCAGCCACATATCATCCAAGGACATTTCACTGATTTTGTGACTTCATCACATTGTCTAAATAGTGTACTCTTTTCTGAATTATGTTTATTTTATTTATTTAAGATTTTTTTTAGTACATTAAAGGTCACAGAAATAAAATCAATGATTGCTTTGTATTCCCTAAACTATATGGTACTAGTATTTGTAAAGGTAGTGGTTTCTAAATATTTATTATTATGCATTTTTCACTATCAAATGAAGACCAGAGAATAATTGCAAGGATAAAAACATACTTGCTTTGGGAATTTTTCTATGTATATAGATCATATGAGTGAAGATGTCTCATTTTAAAAATTGTCCATGGTGATGATTATTTTTTTTTTTTTGCATTTCTTTTTTTATTTATTTTACTTTTTAACTTTAAAATATTGTATTGGTTTTGCCATATATCAACATGAATCTGCCACAGGTAAATCAACAGAGATCTATTATTTTTCTTAAAATAATTTGTTTACTATTTTTATATTAGTTATGTACAAAATTGGAAAAAAAAACATATCTTGGATGTTAAAAAAAAAAAAAAAAAGAGTTCTTCGTGGACCACTACATGTGCCTCTCTCATCCCACCAAATAGATTCAAACTGATCACTTTCAACTATATTCCAAAGTTTTTGTGGAAAGGTGAGTGAAAGAAAATTAGTCACCTCATCTGTTTCAGATACAGAATATTTGTAGCATGGCCTTTTTATCACAAGATCCTCAGACAAAGCCTGAAAAGCATATTCTTCAATCATAGATCTCAAAACTGAGTCCCTAGTAAGTGTATAATCATACAAAGATCTAATGGAGGTTTCTGAATCAGTTGATTCATCCTTAGGAGGCCCATCTTGAATTTCTGAAGGTATATGTGCCATCTCAGAGAAATCTTTCTTCAGATCCTTTTCTCATTTGTCTGATTTTACTGACCACTACTTCAAAAATTGCTTGGCTGGCCAACAGAGAGAAACTCTCTAGACCATCGCAGAGGTCCTCAAAGTCAAAAGGCTGTGACATCACAAAATCACTTGTCTCCTAGCAATCAAAGGGTAGCTGTGACATCACAAAATCACTGGTCTCCTAGCCATTGAAAGGTGATGTTCAGCTAGGGTTTACTTCAGCATCAACTTAAAAATACAGCCTGCTTACAGAAATAGTAACCAAAACCATGAAGCATGCAAAATCTCATTCCTAAAGAATTTTTACACAGAAAAATCACATCAATAAATCTACTTGGTTTCTGAAATAAAAGTGATTTATCACCCTTCTATACACACATTTTTCATATTCAGTACTGTTACCCAAGCAAAATTGGTCTACTGGCCTCTGCAATAAAATCTTTTAACTGTCTGGTTTCAACTACTCTGTGGTCTCTGTACTTAACTTTCAGCCTGGCTGGGGCTTTGGCATCTCTAAAACTGTTCATAGGATAATGCTCAGGATGTTATTGATGGCCCTTGAGGAGGAACTAAAGACCCTTGAATTTGACTAATGGCTAAATCATTATTATTCTCTATCACTTGATTATTATCCTTAGATTCTGTCTTTTCTAGCCTCACTGTTTAAAATTACTTTTTTTTATTGTTTTGTGTGTATTTTATTTTATTATTTTTTATTTGATTTTTTAAGTTTACAATATTGTACTGGTTTTGCCATACATCAACATGAATCCGCCACAAGTATACATGTGTTCCCCATCCTGAAACCTCCTCCCTCCTCCCTCCCCATACCATCCCTCTGGGTCGTCCCAGCACACCAGCCCCAAACATCCAGTATCGCGCATCGAACCTGAACTGGTGACTCGTTCATACATGATATTATACATGCTTCAATGTCATTCTACCAAATCATCTCACCCTCTACCTCTCCCAAGAGTCCAAAAGACTGTTCTATACATCAGTGTCTCTTTTGCTGTCTCATATACAGAGTTATTGTTACCATCTTTTAAATTCCATATATATGTGTTAGTATACTGTATTGGTGTTTTTCTTTCTGGCTTACTTCACTCTGTATAATAGGTTCCGGTTTCATCCACCTCATTAGAACTGATTGAAATTTATTCTTTTTAATGGCTGAGTAACACTCCATTGTATATATGCACCACAGCTTTCTCATTCATTCATCTGCTGATGGACATCTAGGTTGCTTCCATGTCCTGGCTACTAGAAACAGTGCTGCGATGAACATTGGGGTACACGTGTCTCTTTCAATTCTGGTTTTCTCAGTGTGTATGCCCAGCAGTGGGATTGCTGGATTATAAGGCAGTTCTATTTCCAGTTTTTTAAGGAATCTCCACACTGTTCTCCATAGTGGCTGTACTACTTTGCATTCCCAGCAACAGTGTAAGAGGGTTCCCTTTTCTCCACATCCTCTCCAACATTGATTGCTTGTGGACTTTTGGATCGCACCCATTCTGACTGGTGTGAAATTGAACACCAGGAGGTCTACAATCTCCTACCTCTTTCTCTCGGTTTTCATACTTTTCAGTCTTAAGAAGGGACTGCTTAGAACACGAAAGGAAATAAAGTGTTGGACTTAGAACTCAATCATAAATGTGACAGAAAATCTCAGTTGCAGGTTCGATGTCTTTTTCAGGTTTTCCAGCTCTTGGAGTGTTTCAATCAGCAACAACTTTGGCTATTTCCTGTTGAGATGGAGCCTGGAGTTGGAAATAATTCTGAAATCTAAGCTTGGCATCAATATTTTCTCTTATGAAAATATACTTCTATATTTTATATATGATATATATGTATATATAAGTCTATATCTGTCTATTTTTGTCAAAACTGGACAAAAATTTGAAAATTGGTAGATCTTTATTAAAAGCAGAGAGGTGAGTGATATAAAAGAGTCCTCATATTTTACATTCAGCCAAGAAAACATATTTTGAAGTATTTCCGCTTACATATATTCAACAACCGAGTCGACTTTTTAATCATTCTTCATTTGGGTTTTAATTTTTTTCCATTTCTATTAAATCTAACAGGAGTTAAAAGCCATTGCACCTTTTTTATACACACACTCATACACACAGGTGTATATATGTCAAAATATAATTTTATGCAACACTATTTAGGTGGCCAAACTCATTGCTTGCTCCCAAGATCTTAAATAAACTGTTTGGGAAGCCTTACATTACTTAATAATTTTCTGGCTGAACAATTCAGATCCTGTTGCTGAAAAGCTCTCCTTTAATCTCGCTCATCTTCCACAATTCTTTCTGTAATAAGAGGTAGGGCTCATACTTATGGGGACACCTTGAACGCATAAAATCACAACTCTCATTTACTTAGATATATTGTTCAAAGAACGCTGTTGCTCTCCTCACATTGGACACAATTTTATTTTATTTATTTTCAATATAAATATATGTATTTTAATTGGAGTCTAATTGCTTTACAATATTGTACTGGTTTTGCCATACATAAATATGAATCTGCCACAGGTATACATGTGTGCCACCTCCCTCCTCATATCATCCCTCCTGGTTATCCCAGTGCACCAGCCCCAAGCATCCTGTATCATGCATTGAACCTGGACTGCCAGTTTGGTGACCTATGTTATTATACATGTGTCAGTGCCATTCTCCCAAATCATACCACCCTAGCCATCTCCCAGAGCTCAAAAGACTGTTTTATACATCTGTGTCTTTTTTGCATTCTCGCATACATGGTTATCATTATCATCTTTCTAAATTCCACATATATGTGTTAGTTTATTCTATTGGTGTTTTTCTTTCTGGCTAACTTCATTCTGTATAATAGGCTCCAGTTTCATCCACCCCATTAGAACTGACTGAAATGTATTCCTTTTAATGGCTGAGTAATACTCCATTATGTATATATCCCACAGCTTTCTTATCCATTCATCCACTAATGGACATCTAGGTTGCTTCCATGTCCTGGCTATTAGAAACAGTGCTGTGATGAACATCGGGGTACACATGTCTCTTTCAATTCTGGTTTCCTTGGTGTGTATGCACAGCAGTGGGATTGTTGGGTCTTATGGCAGTTCTATTTGAAGGTTGTTTGTTTGTTTGTTTGTTTTTTAAGAATCTAAACAGTGTTCTCCATAGTGGCTGTACTAGTTTGCATTCCCACCAACAGTGTAAGAGGGTTCCTTTTTCTCCACACCTTATCCAGCATTTATTGCTTGTAGACTTTTGGAGCACAACCAATCTGACTGGCATGAAAAGGTACCTCATTGTGGTTTTGATTTTTATTTCTCTGATAATGAATGATGTTGAGCATCTTTTCATGTGTTTGTTAGCTATCTGTATGTCTTCTTTGAAGAAATGTCTGTTTAGTTCTTTGGCCAATTTTTTCATTGAGTCGTTTATTTTCCTGGAATTGAGCTTCAGGAGTTGCTTGTATATTTTTGACATTAATTCTTTGTCAGTTGCTTCAGTTCAGTTCAGTTCAGTTGTTCAGTCATGTCCGACTCTTTGCGACCCCATGAATTGCAGCACGACAGGCCTCCCTATCCATCTCCAACTCCTGGAGTTCAACAAACTCACGTCCATCGACTCGGTGATGCCAACCACCATCTCATCCTCTCTCGTCCTCTTCTCCTCCTGACCTCAATCCCTCCCAGCATCAGAGTCTTTACCAGTGAGTCAAATCGTCACAGGAGGTGGCCAAAGTACTGGAATTTCAGCTTTAGCATCATTCCTTCCAAGGAACACCCAGGACTAAACTCCTGTAGAATGGACTGGATGGATCTCTTACATCAAGAGTCTTTTCCAGCACTACAGTTCAAAAGCATCAATTCTTCCATGCTCAGCTTTCTTCACAGTCCTACTCTCACATCCATACATGACTACAGGAAAAACCATAGCCCTGACTAGATGGACCATTGTTGGCAAAGTAATGTCTCTGCTTTTGAATATGCTATCAAGGTGGGTCACAACGTTCCTTCCAAGGAGTGTCTTTTAATTTCATGGCTGCAGACACCAACTGCAGTGATTTTGGAGCCCCAAAAAATAAAGTTTGACACTGTTTCCCCATCCATTTTCCATGAAATGATGGGACCAGTTGCCACAATTTTCATTTTCTGAATGTTGAGCTTGAAGCCATCTTTTTCACTCTCCTCTTTCACTTTGATCAAGAGTCATTTTAGTTCCTCTTCACTTTCTGCCAGAAGGATGGTATCATCTGCATATCTGAGGTTATTGATATTTCTCTTGGCAATCTTGATTCCACCTTGTGCTTCCTCCAGCCCTGTGTTTCTCATGATGTACTCTGCATATAAGTTAAACAAGCAGGGTGACAATATACAGCCTAGACATACTCCTTTTCCTATTTGGAACCAGTATGTGTTCCATGTACAGTTCTAACTGTTGCTTCCTGACCTGCATATAGGTTTCTCAAGAGTCAGGTCAGGTGGTCTGGTATTCCCATCTCTTTCAGAATTTTCCACAGTTTATTGTGATCCACACACTCAAAGGCTTCCACATAGACAATAAAGCAGAAACAGATGAATTTCTGGAACTCTCTTGCTTTTTCAATGATCCAGCAGATGTTGGCAACTTGATCTCTGGTTCCTCTGCCTTTTGTAAAACCAGCTTGAACATCTGGAAGTTCACAATTCACATATTGCTGAAGCCTGGCTTGGAGAATTTTGAGCATTTCTTTACTAGCATGTGAGATGAGTGCAATTGCATGGTGATGTGAGAATTCTTTGGCATTGCCTTTCTTTGGGATTGGAATGAAAACTGACCTTTTCGAGTCCTTTGGCCACTGCTGAGTTTTCCAAATATGCTGCCATATTGAGTGCAGCACTTTCACAGTATCATTAAAAGGGGCCAATAGCTCTAAATAGACATTTCTTTAAAGAAGACATATGGATGTCTAATAAACACATGAAATATGCTTAACATCATTCATCATTAGATAAATGAAAATTAAAATTGTAATGAGCAGTCATCTCACACTGTTCAGAGTGGCCATCACCAGAAATTCTACAAGCAAGAAATCCTGGAAAGGCTGTGGAGAAAAGTTTACCCTAATACACTGTTGCCCGTAACACAAACTGGTACAACCTGTATTCAGAACAGTTTGGAGATTCCTTGAGAAACTTGGACTAGACCTGTCATATGACCCAGAAACCCCACTTCTTTGCATATACCCAGAGGGAATTAGGATGGAACATAACACATGTACCCCAATGTTTATTGAAATTGCCTTTACAATAGCTATGACATGGAAGTAATCTAGATGCACATCAGCAGATGAATATATAAGGAAGTTGTGGTATATATACAAATGAAATATTACTCAGCTACAGAAAGGCATATATTTGTGTCACTTTTAATGAGGCAGTTCAACCTACAGCCTATTATTCAGAGGGAAAAAAGTTAGAGAGAGGCAAATATTGCTCATTAATGCATATAAATTGGATTTAGGAAGACAGTAACAATAACCCTACCCACGTGGAGGCTAGTAAAGAAGATCCACATATAAATAACAGACTCTTAGACTGGGATGATTTGAGAACATAGCATTGAAACAGGTATATTACCATATATAAAAGAGATGATCAGTGCAAGTTCAGCATATGAAAGATGCACCCAACTCTTGTGCTGTGGAAGAACCCAGAATCATGGGGTAATAAGAAGGTTTGAGTTGTGTTCAGGATAGGGAGATACATATTTTCATGTGGCTGGTTCATGTTGATCTATATGTCAAAAACCATCACAGTAATACATAGTAATTCTATTCCAATTAAATAAATCATTTTTGTAAAAAGAAATTAGAAGAAATTTTAAAAAATGCATTTAGAAATAGCATGGACATGATCCAGAATACAACCTCAACAGTTGTTTTATACCTACTCAAGAAAGTGCTGTGATGAACATTGGGGCAGCACTGTTTATAATAGCCAGGACATGGAAGCAACCTAGGTGTCCATCAGCAGATGAATGGATAAGAAAGCTGTGGTACATATACACAATGGAGTATTACTCAGCCATTAGAAAGAATAAATTTCAATCAGTTCTAATGAGGTGGATGAAACTGGAGCCTATTATACAGAGTGAAGTAAGCCAGAAGGAAAAACACCAATACAGTATACTAATGCATATATATGGAATTTAGAAAGATGATAACAATAACCCTGTGTACGAGACAGCAAAAGAGACACTGATGTATAGAAGAGTCTTATGGACTTTGTGGGAGAGGGAGAGGGTGGGAAGATTTGGGAGAATGGCATTGAAACATGTAAAATATCCTGTAAGAAATGAGATGCCAGTCCAGGTTCGATGCACGATACTGGATGCTTGGGGCTAGTGCACTGGGACGACCCAGAGGGATGGTATGGGGAGGGAGGAGGGAGGAGGGTTCAGGATGGGGAACACATGTATACCTGTAGTGGATTCATTTTGATATTTGGCAAAACTAATACAATTATGTAAAGTTTAAAAATAAAATAAAATTAAAAAAAAAAAGAAAGTGGACTTAGGGCCCTTCCCCCCAGCCCATGACCCGCCTCCGGCCCCCGCCCTCCAAGTCCAACCTCCAATCTGTTTAATAAGAAGGCGCCTGTATCTGGCAGAGCTGGTGTGAGACGAAGAGTCAATCCTTCCCAGCCACCGGGATAATCAAGAGTTTGGCGGGACCTTCAAGCACACACCGAGATAGTGAGGAGCCAGATGAAAAGCACAGACTATGGCGCTGAAATGGATTAATAAGGAACTTAGTGATTTGGCCCGTGACCCTCCAGCACAATGTTCTGCAGGTCCAGTTGGGGATGATATGTTTCATTGGCAAGCCACAATTATGGGACCTAATGACAGCCCTTATCAAGGCGGTGTATTCTTTTTGACAATTCATTTTCCTACAGACTACCCCTTCAAACTACCTAAGGTTGCATTTACAACAAGAATTTATCATCCAAATATTAACAGTAATGGCAGCATTTGTCTCGATATTCTAAGATCACAGTGGTCTCCTGCTTTAATTATTTCTAAAGTTCTTTTATCCATTTGTTCACTGCTATGTGATCCAAACCCAGATGACCCCCTAGTACCAGAGATTGCACGGATGTATAAAACAGACAGAGATAAGTACAACAGAGTATCTCGGGAATGGACTCAGAAGTATGCCATGTGATGCTTAAAGTCAGACTAACCTGCATTATAGCTGGAATAAAATTTAAATTACTGTTGTTTTTTTTTTTCTTCTTATCTGGCTGCTCCCCTATCAGACCTCATCTTTTTTAATTTTATTTTTTGTTTACCTCCCTCCATTCATTCACATGCTCATCTGAGAAGACTTAAGTTCTTCCAGCTTTGGACAATAACTGCTTTTAGAAAGTGTAAAGTAGTTACAAGAGAACAGTTGCGCAAGATTCAGAATTGAAAAAAAAAAAAATGGAGCATGTGTATTATGTGGCCAATGTCTTCACTCTAACTTGCTTATGAGACTAAAACCATTCCTCACTGCTCTAACATGCTGAAGAATCATCTGAGAGGGAGGGAGATGGATGCTGAGTTGTCACATCAAAGGAAGCAGCATTATTCTAACAGCATCCATTCTTGTTTAAGCCTTCCACTGTTAGAGATTTGAGGTTACATGATATACTTTATGCTCATAACTGATATGGCTGGAGAATTGGTATTGAATTTATAGCATCAGCAGAACAGAAAATGTGATGTATTTTATACATGTCAATAAAGGAATGACCTGTTCTTGTTCTACAGAGAATGGAAATTGGAAGTCAAACACCCTTTGTATTCCAAAATAGGGTCTCAAAACATTTTGTAATTTTCATTTAAATTGTTAGGAGGCTTGGAGCTATTAGTTAATCTATCTTCCAATACACTGTTTAATACAGCACTGAATAAATGATGCAAGTTGTCAATGGATGAATGACCAACTAATAGCTCTGCTAGTAATTGATTTATTTTTCTTCATTAAAGTTGCATAAACCAAAAAACAAAACAATAAAGAAAGTGGACGTAGGAGGGGCAGACCATGTGTGCTGGTATAGAGGCTGAAAGTCAAAGAAGATAAGCTTGAGATTGCAACTATGTTTTCTTTCTACCTGTGTAGCTTTCTGTGTTCACCTGTCTAACTGTGCCTCCAAGAGCTACCTCCCTTTAGCAGGAAAAGGCCAAAGAGATGCCCGAGCCTCCAAGGGCCCCCAGAGTCTTTGACAGGCCTGGGTGTGATCCAATGTTGTGAAGAAGGTGCACATAGATAGATGGTCTCTTCTGATACAAGGCATGAAACCCGAGCCATAATGGTAAGGTGGCATTCCTACAGGTGGTCCCTTCTGTTTATTCCTACCCAGACCCATGGAGTCCCCAAACAGATGATGATCTGGGAATCCTGCCCTTTCTGGGCCCACAGCTCATCCCTCCCTTGGGCAGAAAGCAGCTCTTCTATCTCAAAAACACCAAGAGGGCTTGATTCCACCCAGGCCTCATTGATTTGCTAAATGCAAATACTCTCTTTCATTGGGTTCATTAAGCCCAGGTAGGACTCCCTACAACCAGGCATCTCTGCTTACCTACACAGCCCAAGTGCCAAGGAAGCCAGTCCTTGGTTGTGTACATGGACATCCAAGACGGTCACCTGGAATGCAGCTTCCCTCTGAGTGTCACCTGGTGCAGATTGCCTACAACAAAATCAGAGATTGTGGTCCAGAGAGACTGACAAAATCCTCCCCTAGGTGCAGACACTCACCTTTGCCCCTCAGGCCCCCAAAGCCAAGGGAAAGCCCCAGAAGAAAGAGGGAATTTATGTCAGGGCTTTCTGCACGAGCCATGGGGTATCTTTGGCAGGACTGCTATTGCCTTTCCCCTGGACCCTGAAAACCAGCAGGCCCCGAACTGCCCCCAGGGGCTTCCCTGTCTCCCACTCTCTTGAGTTCCCATGGGACATGCAATAAGCCCACCATCCTTGCTTCCTCCCTGTTCCCTCCCTCATAGGCACACCCCAGCAGAGGAGCACACACATACACCAACACCTGCACTTTCTTCGCCTTTTTGCACTGCCAGGGAGGCTGGAAGTGCCCAGAGGCATGCCACGCTCACACCTTGTCTCTCCTAGGATGCCTGTGGTTTTGCATGGACAGCCTACCTTAGCATGTCTCACATTTTGTGTCACATCGTGCCAATGTTTGCCACCTTCATGGAGAGGGTGCCGGCTGATGGGCTGATCCTAGCAAGCACTGGCCCAGGACCTTCCCGGGTCTCCTTCTCACGTGTGTAGGACAAGTCTCCAGGACAGCAGTCAATCTGTGCCTCTTTCTCCTTTGAGTCTCTGTCCTTCTCAGCAAGACCATAGCCTCCTCAACCATCCCAGGCCCTCGGTATCCACATCCACCACTTCCACAGGCCAGCCCATATCCACACAGACTGTGGGCTCCACAGGTGGGGGTTTTAAAGCCCCACCCCACCTGATTTGCCCTGGGTGAATCTGCAGACCATGCATCTGCTCTTCTCGTCCAAACACATACAAGAACATGGTAGAAATGGTGAGTGTGTTTTTGTATTTCATCTCATTGCAGATTTTTGGAGCCAAGGTCCTGAGTTATCTCTGGCCATCCTTTCCTCATTCCCATCCTGGACAGGGTCACTGCGGAGATAGGGCGACCTACCACCCTCAGACTGGGGACACCTTGTGCTGCCTCTTCTGACTGCTTGGCTCTTCCTCTCTTGTCGTCTTTATCTCTGCTTTTTCCCTGGGCCGGACACACACACACACACACACGCGCAAACACAGGCGACACAAACACACACATGTATACATACACAGGCTTGATATGGGGACACAAACGCAAACAGGGAACACAGGTGTTTCAGGAGCTGAAGACTCCCGTGTCCAGCAATGTCAGAGATGACATGAGTAGGCACCATGTTCTGCACTTAGAGCTCTCTGTCCACCTCCTCCCCAAGCATTTCCATATTTTCTGAAGGCAGCCAGAAGCCTCTTCCAGTGCAGCAAGTGTGGTCATGGTGAGACACTGATTGGTGAATGTGCAAAATCACAGAAGATCCCAAAGTCAGCACATAGGTCCGCTGGGACCCTTGAGAGGACGCCCTTTCAATGATAGGCCTTCCCATGGTAAGGTTAAACTCAGTGAGAAACAAGAGGCCGGGGGATGGCAGGACCCACGGAAGGATGATTCTGACAAAGACACTTAATTCACCCTGCCTCTAGTAGTATCACCTAGGACTCTCACACTGCAACCACAGCTAAATTGAGGGAGTCTTGCTTCACTCATCGACACACTGAGTCCCAAAGCCCCAGGTCTCAGCAGGTCATCTGCTACATGCATGACCCAAAATCTGGCTCCACAGATAGCTTGCATGTGCCTGAGCATCCTCACTTGGGAAAGGACAGTGGCCCAGCACTACACTACAGGGCATACCTCCAGACCCCTTTCATCACATGTGTTTCTGTCAGTTACCGCTCATTCCAGAACCTTCCTTCCTATTATAATATTTCACATGATCGTCCCCCACATCTCCACCAATGATCTGCTGGCAGCACAAGCAAGATCAGCCCGGGGCTGTCCAGGGCCCCAACCCTCCCGTGAGCATCCAAGAACTCCAACATCAATCGACACCTGTATGCAGGCCCAAAGCAAACCCACCTCAGCAATCCTGTTTGACTCTGGGCAGTAGCGGCCAGACAACCAGTTGAGAAAGTTAAGGCACCTGATGTCCAGCCTGCGGCTTGTGCTCCTCATTCAAAGTCCCAGAACCAGTGGACTGGAGTGGAATAACGTGCCCTATAACCTGCAGAAAGACAGGGGACACAGGGGCGGATTCCACAGGTGGATCATCCACCTCCTTACACACCTACACTCACCACCCTGGAGCCACATTTTACCAGTGATGCCAAGGTAATACTCCTTAATGATCATCGTGTTCCAGAAGTAGGAGTTGTCCCAAAAGGAAAAGATTGGCTTGCAGTGCGACCTTCTCTGCACCTGCACCTGCCAGGATAGGGACAAGGATAAAAGTGCAAGCTTCTAGGTGCCTCAGGTTGCCTCCCAGGCAAGCATTAAAAACTTCCATGATGCCTCTCCAAAGTCTCACAGTGCAGGAACATGGCTAACACGATCCTCCCACTCCCCACCAGGTCCCATACCCACCCATAATCAGTCTCCCTCAATGACCTTCAAGTCGATCTTGTAGCTAAGAAAGTCTTTATCTTGGTTGCTGATCATGATGGAATTGAGGGTGCTTTAGGTCAAGGAGCCATTCAGGCCACATGCTGGTTCAGAATATACAATAGCAACAGCCCTAGTCTTGGTTGGAAGAAGCACACTGGAACTGAGTTTCCAAGGATGCTGGGTACTTCCACATGCCCAGCCAGCAGTGATGTGCTCAGGTCCTGCCATACCATCAGACAAGCTCATGGCTCCATGTTCCCTGTGGTGTTCTGCATCTGAGGTGGTCTGTATCCCCTAACCAGGGGCTGTTTCTCACAGCTACTGTACTCCTGACTTGTGTGTGCTGGCAATTGTCATGTCACTGCTTACCTGGTCAGGATTTAGCAGTCCCTGTTGCACACTGTGTCTTCAAGCAAGGGGGTGGTGTGCATGTGTATATGTGTGTGTGTGTGTGTGTGTCTGTGTGTGTCTTCAGCAAGAAAACCCTGGGTCTCTGACCTGCTCCCTGTCTTCACAATGGATGGCAGACATGTGTCTGAATTCGTCTGGCACTCAGAGCAGATGAGAACAGCAGCCCCTTCCAGTTCCACCTTGCTTGTGGGCCACCTCATGCCTTTGCACTGCTCTAGTGAGTGCAACTACAGTGGGTCTGACTGATGGGTATGGGTCTTGGGACTCCCGCTCTCTCAGCTATTTCCTGGGATCATTCATATTTACAACCATAACTGTCTCTGGTGGCTGCTCTGGTGTACTGTCTCTGGTCATTCCTGACATACAGGCTTCGGGTGCTGCTCCTTCTCAGATGCAAGCCTGAGGGAGACCCCCAAACTCATGGCTGTGACACTTACAGGTGTGGCCCTGCCAGATTCTTCTCAGCTGTGTCTTTGGAGCCTGCCTCTCCCCCGGACCACACTTCATTCAAGGGTCTCCCACACCTTCCCTCTTCCCTTGCCCTGTGGCCTCACCTGTTTTAGCAGGATCTTTAGCACAACCATCTTGAAGGTGTTTTTGCCATTCTTTAATTTGGCTATAAAGCTCACAAATTTTAACAGCACAGAAACACAATTTTTCTAATGTGCTCTGTTACAGTTTGGTGAGCTCTTGGTGAGTTTCTTGGTTTCAGTTAGAAAGCCCTGCATTACTCTTAGGGCTGTAGAATCTTCTGAAACTGAAGGAAAGACTACAAATATTCCAGGCTAAATTGATTATGATACATTTTTCTAAAGACTTAAACAGTTTCTGCTTCCCCACCTCCCAAAAAATTACCCCTAACTCCTTAAGATCTTCATGATTTTATTGTGGGAATCTGGTAGAATTGAGATTTCTCAGTGCTTTGTAATTTCATCAGTAAGCTTTTCTGAGGTAAAAAACACATTGGAATTAGTTTTTAAATTAGTCCTAGACACAGCAATCAGAGGAGAAGGAAATAAAAGGAATACAGATTGGAAAAAAACAAAAAAACAAACAACAACAAAAAAAACTATTCCTGTTAAAAGATGGCATGACCCTTCACACAGCGAATACTAAGGATGCCAGCAGAAAATTACTCGAGCTAATCAATGAATAGAATATAGCTGAAGAATACAAAATTAATCCTCAGGAATTGCTTTCATTCTGGTACACCAGCAATGAAAAATGAAAAAGAGAACTTAAGGAAAGTATCTCATTCACCATCCAATTAAGAGACTCAAATATTTATGAATATATTCCCCCAAAGAAAGTAAGGACCTGGTACAGAAAACTATAAAACCAAGTTGAAAGAAATCAAAGATGGCACAAATTGATGAAGAAGTATACCGTATTCTTGGATCTGAAGAATCAATATAGTGACCATCAGTATACAACCCAAGGCAAGCTATTGGTACATTCATTCACCATTGATATTCTTGGATTCAACTGTGGAATCCCTATAAAAACACCAACGGTGTATTTCACTGAACTAGAACAAATAATTTCACAATTTGTGTGGAAATGCAAAAGATCTCCAATGAGCAAATCACTCTTGAGAAACAATGGAAATGGAGGAATCAGCCTTCCTGATTTCAGACTATACTACAAAGCTACAGTCATCAAGATAGTACGGTACTGGGCCAAAGACAGAAATACAGATCAACGGAACAAAATAGGAAGTCCAGAGATGAAGCCACACACCCACGGTCATCTTGTCTTTGACAGAGGGGGCATAAATATGCAATGGAGAAAAGACAGCCTCTTGAACAAGCAGTTCTGGGAAAACAGGTCAACCACATTAAAAGAATGAAATGTTTTCTAATGGCGTACACACAAATAAAGGCAAAATGGATTAAAGACCTAAGTGGAAGACCAGAAACTATAAAGTTCTTAGAGAAAAACATAGGCAGAAAACTCTCTGACAGAAATCACAGCAAGATCTTCTCCTCTATGTCCCACCTTCTAGAGTAATGGTAATAAAAACAGAAGGAAACAAAAGCGACTGATTGAAACTTCTAAGCTTCTCCAGAGTGAAGGAAACTATAAGCAAGGTGAAAAGACAGCCTTCAGAACTGGAGCAAATTACAACACATCAAACAACTGCCCAAGAGTTAATCTCCCACATATACAAGCAGCTCATGCAACTCAATACCAGAAAAACAAAGAACCCGATTAAAAAGTGGGCTGTAGAAATAAATAGACATTTCTCCACAGAAGATATGCAGATGGCTAATGAACACAGGACAAATGCTAAACATCACTCATTATCAGGGAGATGAAAGTCAATACCACAATGAGATGTCATCTCACACTGGTCATAATGACCATCACCCAAAGTCTCAAATAAGAAACTCTCGAGAGGGAGTGGAAAGGTAACCAGCTTACACTATTGGTAGGAATGAAAACTGGTATAGCCACAATAAATCGTATGATGTCTAAAAAACTTGGAAATAGAACCGTTGTATGACCCAGCAATCCCACCGCTTACATACACCCCAAGGAAAGCAGAACTGAAAGAGACGCTTGTACACCAACATTCATCCCACGACTATTTATGATAGCTAGGACATGGAAGCAATCTAGATAGTCAATGCAGATGAATGGACAAGAAAGTGGTGGTATATCTATACGATGGACTATTACTCAGCTGTGAAAAGGAATGCATTTGTGTCCATTCTAAAGAGGTGGGTGAAACAGGAGCCTGTTCTACAGAATGAAATAAAGTCAGAAAGAGAAATACAAATACTGTGTAGCAATGCATATGTGTGTAATTTGAAGAGATGGTCACAATGATCCTACATGCTGGGCAGCAAAAGAGACAGAAATGGAAAGAACAGACTTTGGGGCTCTGTGGAGAGGGCAATGGTGGGATGATTTGAGAGAATAGCACTGAGACATGTACATGACCATACGTAAACAGATAACTGGTGCAAGTTCAGTGGATGATGCAGGGCACCCAAAGCCAGTGCTCTGGAACAACAAAGGACAATAGTCTGGGGAGTGAGGTGGGAGGAAGGTTCTGGATGCGGGAACACATGTGTACTGCTGACTGACTCTTGTTGATGTAAGGCAAAAACTAACCTGATACTGTAAATTTAATATCTTCCACTAAAATAATTTGAAAAAATGAAAAGGTTGCTTTCTGAGGTTTCAGTGTTGGGAGTACATGGTACAGCATATCTTCTGAACCTATATAACAATGTCTGATTTGAATGAGGGAAGTATCAGATTTTGATGCCAAGGACTGTGTTCCAATATTCTCAAATCCTACAAAACAGAACTGTTAGGTTTCCATTAAAATAGTACTTTGTGCTCCCCTTCAGGACATCTTACAGAATGTTTCAAGTGACTGGAGAGGAAACAAAAGAGATTACTCACTTTTTAACACCAATTAATGTGGGACATTCAATTGGAATAAAGTTTCTAGGCCTAACAAAAATGTACCTATACAATTTCTACATGACATGCATCAAAATAATTCTTCCATAGAAAATTACACATAAGCAACTCAAGAGGAACACTGCCTCATAGTTACTAGACAGTGAGAATGAAACATGTTGTCACCAGTGTGTCACTTCATTCAAGTTCTTACGACAAAATACTACAAACTGGCTCCTCAACAATGGAAAGTTTCATTTACAGTCATGGGAAGTCTAGGATCAGTGTGCTGGTAGGGTTAGGGTTCTGGTGTAGATCCTCCTCTGATTTGCAAACTGCTGAGTCCTTGCTGCCTCTGCTCATGGCGGGCCCTCTGAGGTCTCCTTCATACGTGGAGAGATTCCTTTCCCAACAGTTCCTCTATGGTGGCATAAGGACATCCCAGAGGATCTGCTTCCCAATACTATCATCTTCTGGGGTTAGGGCATCAGTATACAATTTTTAGGAAGATAAAAACAAACAACAACAACAAAACAAGCATACAACAATCAAATTTCCAGTTCTAACTTTCTTCCTGGCCTGCATACAGATTTCTCAAGAGGCAGGTCAAGTGGTCTGGTAATCCCATCTCTTTGAGAATTTTCCACAGTTTATTGTGATACACAATACACAAGTCAAAGGCTTGGCCATAGTCAATAAAGCTGAAGTAGATGGTTTTCTGGAACTTGCTTGCTTTTTTGATCATGCTGCAGATGTTGGCAACTTGATCTCTTGTTTTTCTGTCTTCTTGAAAACCAGCTTGAACATCAGATAGTTCACAGTTGAAGTATTACTGAATCCTGACTTGGAGAATTTTGAGCATTACTTTTCTAGTGTGTGAGAAGAGTGCATGTGTGCGGTAGTATGAACATTCTTTGGCATTACCCTTCTTTGGGTTTGGAATGAAAACTGACATTTTCCAGTCCCCTGGCCACTGCTCAGTTTCCCAAATTTGCTGGCATAATGAGTGCAGCACTTTCATAGCATCATCTTTTAGGTTTTGAAATAGATTAAGGGGAATTCCATCACCTCCACTACCTTTGTTCATAGTCATGCTTCCTAAGGTTCATCACATTCCAGGATGTCTGGCTCTAGGTGAGTGGACATTCTATCATGATTATCTGTGTTATGAAGATCTTTTTTGTACAGTTCTTGTATGTATTATTGCCACCTCTTCTTAATATCTTCTGCTTCTCTTAGGTCCATACCATTTCTATCCTTTATTGTGCACATCTTTGCATGAAATATTTCCTTAGTATCTCTAATTTTCTTGAAGTGATATCTAGTCTTTTCCATTCTATTGTTTTCCTCTATTTCTTATCTGAGGAAGCTTGAGACAAAAAGTCAATGTGGGTATATATTTTACTTTAATACAAAACTTACCTTTGTGAATTCTTGAAGACTTCAAAAATAGTGATTTATGTGACAATATAAATCCATAAAATTAGAAAATCCTCGATAACTTTCATAATAGGATTTATATTTAGAAAGAATGATTTGTGACACCTAGGCTGGATTTATGCCAGATATGTTTGCACTTGAGGAAACAGACAAATTCTGTGTATGAAACAAATGTCCTAGACTCTTAACAAAAATATTAACCCATGAAAGAAAAAAAGAAAATTATTTTTAAGACAAAATGACTCTAATTGCTAATTAACTATATAGAAAAGGCAGAGGAACCAGAGATCAAATAGCCAACATCTGCTGGATCATGGACAAAGCAAGAGAGTTTCAGAAAAAAAAAAATTATTTCTGCTTTATTGACACTGCCAAGCCTTTGACTGTGTGGATCACAATAAACTGTGGAAGATTATGAAAGAGATAGGAATACCAGACCACCTGACCTGCCTCTTGAGAAATCTGTATGCAGGTCAGGAAGCAACAGTTAGAACTGGACATGGAACAACAGACTGGTTCCAAATAGGAAAAGGAGTACATCAAGGCTGTATATTGTCACCCTGCTTATTGAACTTCTATGCAGAGTACATCATGAGAAACACTGGACTGGAAGAAACACAAGCTGAAATCAAGATTGCCAGGAGAAATATCAATAACCTCAGATATGCAGATGACACCACCCTTATGGCAGAAAGGAAAGATGAGCTAAAAAACTTTTGAGGAAAGTTAAAGAGGAGACTGAAAATGTTGGCTTAAAGCTCACCATTCAGAAAATGAAATTCATGGCATCCGGTCCCATTGCTTCAGGGGAAATAGAGGGGGAAACAGTGGAAAGAGTGTCCGACTTTATTTTTTGGGCTCCAAAATCACTGCAGATGGTGACTGCAGCCATGAAGTTAAAAGATACTGACTCCTTCGAAGGAAAGTTATGACCAACCTAGACAGCATATTAAAAAGCAGAGACATTACTTTGCCAACAAAGGTCCGTCTAGTCTAGTCTATGGTTTTTCCAGTGGTCATGTATGGAGGTGAGAGTTGGACTGTGAAGAAAGCTGAGTGCCAAATAATTAATGCTTTTGAACTGTGGTGTTTGAAAAGACTCTTGAGAGTCCCTTGGACTGCAAGGAGATCCATCTAGTCCATTCTGAAAGAGATCAGCCCTGGAAATTCTTTGGAAGGAATGATGCTAAAGCTGAAACTCCAGTCCTTTGGCCATCTCATGCAAAGAGTTGACTCATTGGAAAAGACTCTGATGCTGGGAGGGATTGGGGGCAAGAGAGAAGGGGACTAGGGAGGATGAGATGGCTGGATGGTATCACTGAATCGATGCACGTGAGTCTGAGTGAACTCCGGGAGTTGGTGATGGACAGGGAGGCCTGGTGTGCTGCTATTCATGGGGTCCCAAAGAGTTGGACATGACTGAGTGACTGAACTGAACTGAACTGAACTGATAGTGTATGGTCCAGTGTAAGACTTGGATTTGTAACAACAGCTGTAGGTCCTGTTAGGAACATTTGAAATTGAAACATGATAGACCATCTTATTTAGTAACTTTGGCATATTTATTGATCACTTTGTTTAAAAATTCTTTCAACCCTAATTTTTTGGATTAAAAAATCCTTTTGTTCTCTTGAGTCATTCTTTTCCAGTTAGTGATTTGGGGCCTGAACTGATGTAGATTGGTAATGGATGGCTATATTTGTGTCAATGGGTTATTTTCATTTGTTTAAAATAACTAAAAATTCGCAGAGCGATTTGTGAATAAAAGTAATTTATGTGACAAAGAACTATGCTTTTGTAATTTTAAAAGACTTTAGTTGAAGTAAAATTATTGTATTTATTAATAGACTAAATTAGAAAATTTGACCCAAACTGAACTGCCTAACTTTAGTTTTTGCTTAATATATTGTCTCTATCTATAACTAGACTTTGTCTCATAGGCATGAACACACACACACACATCATATACACATACCTGCACAGGCACACAAGACACATACACACCCCCATACACACCCCACACATCTGTAGTTTTCCCCTAAACCTTAGCAGACAGTTTTCACACAGTCTGTGAACTGTACTTTTTGTATCATGTTAAGTATGGCTTAACACCAAACACTATTTTTTGTTTGTATTTTAAATGTAATATACTGTGAGTTTTATTTTATAGATTTGGATAAATACTTCAGATATTATATTGATTGGTCTTTGAGACTATCAGGTAACAACTACACTTAAATTTATATTGTTCTTGAATTTAGGAATCATTAATATCATTATTTCTCTGATGTGATAAAATGCATTTGACCTGTCCTAGCCAGTTATGATTCTCATCCTTCTGGCATCAAAATTTGTTACGATTCACTTATGTTTAAGATGATAGGATTCTGGCTGACTTACGGTATATGTGTTCTCTGGGAAGACTGGTTGTTTCTTTTCTTATTTTAAATATAATATGCAATACATATTCTCTTATCATTTTGGATAAATACTACAGCTCATCATTCTGTATTCATTTAAAGTCCAAGTGTATTCAAAGCTTCGTGCTAGATTTTCAGGGTTTATGCTGCAGGCTGACTTTTTCAGGTTTCTGTAGTAAAACAAGAAGATATCATTGTATTTTATGAAATATATTTCACAGAGCTAGATTATTCATTTTCCTTTCAATTTTTTTTCTTTAATTTTTGACAGCACTGCAAGCTTGTGGGATCTTAGTTCCCCAGTCAGGGATTGAATCCAGAATACTGCTGTGAAAGCCCTGAATCCTAATGTTTGGACCACCAGAGGACTCCCTCCAGTTTTACATTTTAAATATTTTTGAAAAATGACTTTTGCTGAAATAAGAACAGTAGCATATGACAATGATTTTCATTAGTATTCTCATTCATCAAAAGAAAAAAGTATTAGTAAGTTTATATTGGGTTCTCAGTTATGATTTTAAAATTTAAAGGTCTCATTTCCAAGTTTGAGAAACCACTGCTGTAGATGATTCAATTAAATAAGGCAAAACCTCTATCTCCAAAAAGGTTTTTTGGGGCTTATAGGAGAAAGGTAAGACATAGACTAGAGCTTTTAAAGTGTAAGTTATAAATCTGAGATGGATACTTAGAGAACTACTTGGTAGTTGCCCACTATTATCTCAATGTTTGAAATATGACTTGTGAGACAGAAATCCTTCTGATTTCTGGGTCAAACCCATCACTTGTGCTTAAGTAAATTTTGAGTGAAATAATTACTGTTTCTCTCTATTTTGTTATCAGGTCATGTTTTCTGTAAATACCTAAGACTTTCTGATTTGTAAAATTTCAGTCTTCTCTTTCCTAGTTGATTTTTTGGTGTGGTTGTTCTATTAGTGATCTACAGAGACAGTTTGAAGTCAGCCACTCCACTTTTCATCTCCACAGGTTTTCTTTTAAAGAATCTGTATGTCCCGGTTCTCTAGTGAAATATTCTTGACAATTTAAATACACACACATGAACACACACACACACACGCATATTGTTTCTCGTATTCTTTTTATCTATACTACCTGATGTAAAGTCTCCGTTAAGTCCAGCTTCTAGGCTTTCTGAGCCATGCTTTGTATTAAGTACTTATTTCCTTATATGTGACCAGACACCTTCTCCTATTTCTTTGTGCATCTCGTGTTTTGTTGTTGTTGAAAACTAGAAAATGCAGATATAACATGGTGAGATGGAACATCAGATTTCTTCTCCCTGAGCTTTTTCTTGTCATCATTTGTTGGATGATTTCTGAAACAGATTCTGTATGGTATGTATTTTTTCCTTGTGTGTGGCCACTGAATGCTTGTTTATAACCTAGCAGAAAGCCCATGTTTGAGGTTTCATTAAAAACCAGCAGACCTCTCAACCTCTGTTTTTAGGCTCTGTGCATGGTGAGGCATACCTTATATACTCAGCCAGGCAACTGATAATCCTTCTCTTCATTTCAGGCTTGTGCAGAAAATCCAGGTCACTCAAAGCTGAGCAATTAGGAGCATCCCTGAACTTTGATGAGTTTGTGTTCAGTCCTGATTCCACATATAAATGAGGTCCTGCAGTGTTTGCTTTCTCTGTGTGACTTGTTTTTCTTAGCACACTACTTTCCAGGTTCATCCATGTTGTTGCAAATGGCAGGATTTATCTACCTTGGATGTTAATCCCTTATCGGTCATATCATTTGCAAATATTTTTACCGACCTAGTACACTGTCTTTTGTTGTTGTTGACAGTGTCCTTTTCCGTGAAAAATCTATTTAGTGTGATATAGTTTCACTTACTAGGTTTTGCTTGTGTTGATTATGGGTTTGGTGTCCTATACCAAAAGCAAAGAGCAGGGTGGAATTTGGTAGTTGTACACTGTGTTCTCTTGTAGTAGTTTTATGGGTTCAGCTCTGTGTTTAAATCTCTGATCTATTTCAGGGTAATTTTAGGTAGATTCTAGTGTAACAAAGGGGGTCTACTTTTATGTTAAGTATTCTGTTTCCAGTCCTGTCTCTTGGAGAGGATGTGTTTTCTACACTGTGATCTTGGTTCCTTTCATAAGTGTTAGTTGGGTGGTTTTGAAAAATTGTATTTCTGAGTGTTCAGTTTTGTTCCAGGATCTGCATTACTGCTGGAATGTCAGTGCCATATTGTTTGAACAGTTGTGTTTCAAAAGCAGGAAGTGTGTGTCCTTGAGCTTTATTCTTTTTTATTTATTTTATTATTATTGTTATTATGTTTTTAATTTACAATATTGTATTGGTTTTGCCATACATCAACATGCATCTGCCACGGATATACACGGGTTCCCCATCCTGAAACCCGCTCCCACTTCCCTCCCCATACCATCCCTCTGGGTCATCCCAGTGCACCAGCCCCAAGCTTCCTGTATCCTGCATCAAACCTGCACAGGCGATTAATTTCTTTTATGATATTATACATGTTTTAATGCCATTCTCCCAAATCATACCCCCTCCATCTCCCACAGGGTCCAAAAGACTGTTCTATACATCTGTGTCTCTTTTGCTGTCTTGCAAACAGGGTTGTCATTACCATCTTTCTAAATTCCATATATATGTGTTATTATATTGTATTAGTGTTTTTCTTTCTGGCTTACTTCACTCTGTATAATAGGCTCCAGTTCCATCCACTCATTAGAACTGATTCAAATGTATTATTTTTAATGGCTGAGTAATATTGCATTTTGATATGTACCACCACTTTCTTATCCATTCATCTTCTGATGGACATCTACGTTGCTTCCATGTCCTGGCTATTAAAAACAGTGCTGCGATGAACATTGGGGTACACATGTCTCTTTGAATTCTGGTTTCCTTGGTGTGTATGTCCAGCAGTGGGATTGCTGTGTCGTATCGCAGTTCTAGTTCCAGTTTTTAAAGGAATCTCCACACTGTTCTCCATAGTGGCTGTACTAGTTTGCATTCCCAACAAGAGTGTAAGAGGGTTCCCTTTTCTCCACACCCTCTCTAGCACTGGTCAACGACTTATGAAAGAATGAATCTAGAACACTTTCTAACACCATACACAAAAATAAACTCAAAATGGATTAAAGATCTAAACCAGAAACTATAAAACTCCTAGAGGAGAGCATAGGCAAAACCTTTCCATTTTTTGTATTTGCTGACTAAAAACAGAATCTGTCCATAAAACTGTATCATTTTCATGTCCATTTATTTTAGTTTAACTTCATATAACCCCACAAATGGATCAAATGATAGTTAATTCCCAGTTAAATCCTCTGTTTGATGGGTGGTGTAACCACAATTATATTAATCCCTTAAGGGATTAAAATATAACTGTAAAGTGATAGCCACAAATAGCTCTTCTGATTTTTAATCAGTTGTGGATAATTACAAACCCTTGGTACTCACATCATAATCTAAAGATAATAGCAGCATCACTACTCTATGGAATTGTATGAGCAGGTTATTAGCTTATCTCTTCACTACTGAGTTACACTCAGAGTTTTAACAACATACCTATGTGTTTTTGGCACACATTGTAGTGTGAGAAGTGTTGGTTTGTATTACACTGCAGTTTTATGACTGATATTTTCAGTTGTCTTTCTTTAGGCCTTTTCTAGCTTAATTGTAAGCATTCAGAATGTTTTCCTCTGTCAGTGACTCAGCTTCTTTAAAATGGAGAACAGTGAACTCCCTAAAATGCAGTAATTCTCAAGCATATTTGCATCATAAACACACAAAAACTTCACTTCAGGCCTCTCAGGTTTTAGGAAGATATGGTATCTTTGTTAAAAGCACCACAGATAATTCAAATCGGTAAGATACTCTAAGAACTATGGGTTATAGAAAGATATCTCTTGGGTAATAATACCACTTTCAGTTTGAACTACAGTGTTAGAGTGTGGACAAGGACTGCATTGCCACCCCACCTGTTTTCTTTTCTTTCTTTGATTCAGTGCATTGTATACATAACTTTCCTAGTCTATACTTTATTTGGTCATGCATGCAAACTTCATCACGAGGATTGTGTGTGTGTGCAGATGACAGAGGAGGTCTAAGTGTGTTTAATTTGAAAGGAATTTATGAGACAAATGATGATTCTTTGCATAACCAGTTTTGATGCTTCCTTGTTTTTCTCCAAGGACCACAAAGCTGATGTAATTTTAAAGTACAATGCAGATGAAGCTAGAAATATGAAAGCTTATGGAGAGCTTCAGAAATATGGTAGTTAATATCAAAGTTATTACATTTCCCTGCCTTTTCATAGTATTTGCTACTTAGTATTTAGGTGAAACGGTCGTTTCAGAATTCTCTTTTCTGTATTTTTGCAAAGATGCTTAAATTTGCTTTAAGTAGGTATTAAATACTTCAGAATATTAACAACTTAGTAATGGATTCTCTCCCTAATATATGTTCTTTTGGTGGGGAATTAAAAAGCTTACAAGTCCTAGACTTGTACATAATAATTGTTAAAGGAATGCCTCTTTTACACTCTTAAAAACAACTCTTAAGAGATCATACCTGTTTTCAGCTAATCAAGGACAACATTTATGGTACTGGTATTGATTTTTTTTGGAAAAGAGTATTCAGTTTTTCTTAGTGTATAGAGTACTGTTGTGGAGCTTTGTGGACAGTGTTTTTAAATCCCTTTTATTTCTTAGAGACAAAAATATTTTATTCTTCCTCTAGTAAGTTTGGGAAAATTAAAATAAGTTTTTAGTAGAAAAAAAAGAGGAAGTGTACTAAACTCACATTTTGAACATGATAGCATTTTTTTATTCTGTTACAGTGCATTTTATTATATAAATTTTGAGGTGTTTTGTTTGTTTTGTTTTGTTTTTGTTTTGTTTTTTTGCTTCCCTTGTAGCTCAGTTGGTAAAGACTCTGCCTGCAGTGCAGGAGACCAGGGTTCGATCCCTGGGTTAGGAAGATCCCCTGGAGAAGAAAGTGACAACCCACTCCAGTATTCTTGCCTGGAAAATCTCATGGACAGAGAAGCCTGGTGGGCTGCAGTCCATGGGGTCGCAAAGCGTTGGGCACTACTGAGTGACTAACACATTAACATGAGTTTTTGAGTAAGAGTGAAGATTCTGATGATGTATAGGTCGTTTAAGAAATACTAAGGTAATTGGGAATCAGATAAATACTTACTTGGCAGTGAACTTCTTTTAGCGGTTTCATTGTGAGTTTGTTCTCTGTGATATTTGTGTAGTTAGGAAGATTTTTCTGGAATAAAACTGTTGAATCGAAGATTTATTACAAGTAGTTTCTTGTACAGTTCAGTGTTTTAGTATTAATCCAGTATTATTTCCTTAAATAGACAATTAATCTAATAACATCTTGATTTTATATCTTTAAGAGTATGCTCTTACTCTTTTTAGCTGAACTTGATGAAACAGACACCTTTGATCCTGAAGATGATGATGAAATCTAGTTTAAGGACCCCGAAGGTGAGGATGAAGACATTAACTCCAGGCTGGACCATGTGTATGTGTGCTTTTTACTGTTTTATATATGAAAGTAGTCAATTCTCTCACCGTCTTTGGTCTCAGAAGGTTGAACATTGAATTGAATATATATTGAGGATTATGTATCCATGATGGAGAAGGCAATGGCAACCCACTCCAGTACTATTGCCTGGAAAATCCCATGGACAGAGGAGCCTGGTAGACAGTAGTCAATGGGGTCGCTAAGAGTCGGACACGACTGAGCGACTTCACTTTCACTCTTCTCTTTCATGCATTGGAGAAGGAAATGGCAACCCACTCCAGTGTTCTTGCCTGGAGAATCCCAGGGACGGGGGCGCCTGGTGAGCCACCGTCTATGGGGTCACACATAGTCGGACACGACTGAGCAGCAGTAATAATCCATGAATTTGAATATTCATTAATATTCAGAAACCAGCTTGGCAACCTTCCTAAATTTTCTAAAACTTTATAATTCTTTGGATCCTCTTTTTTTTTTTTTTTTTTAATCAGTTAGGTCTGACACTGGGTACTCCATAATGACACTTTATTAGACAAGGGGGTCTACAGTGATAGTAGTAAGAAGTTTAACAGGCAGTTTTAAAATGTATCATCTCCCAAGGCTGGTATATTAAAAGAGGAAAAGCAAACTGCAGCCATCTTGCTGAAGTATTGGAATTCCAGTGTACTCCAAAGCATTCTTAAAATGAAGGCCTATTTTGTTGCCCATGGATTTAGAGGTTACATTAATTGTCTGGTATCACTCTAGGACAAACGTTTGCTTTGGAATTTGTGGGAAATGGTTGTTTATCTTGGTAAGGAAATAGTGATGGTAGGAGTTTAAATGCCTCACTTTTCTGCTATGGACGTATTTAAGTAAACATTTTATTGATTTGTATCTCTTGATTAGACAGGCATATCAAGTAATTGGAATGACAGTATGGCTTATACTCTTGTAAGCCCTGTTAGACTTCTTCTTATTCTTTTGGTACTTCTGTAGTAAAAATGCACTGTAGAAACCAAACACGCAAAAGAATCAATGAGTGTTTGATTGAAAAAGCAGAAGTTTAAAATTCCAGGAGCAGATTTTACGAAGTCTAAATTGTATCACTGACCTAGAACACTGATTTCAAGATCTTTCAGTCACCAACATTCTTATGAAGAGCATTTTCAGACACTCAAAGTGAATTTTAATTTGAAGTGAGCAATCACATATTCACCAAGATTATACAGTTTACAATCTTCTACTCAGTGTGTCCCATCTATCCTGTTCATATCAGTCCATATTATTCGTTGATGGATTTCCAAATCATTTAAGAAATAAAACCAAGACACTACCCTGGTGGTCTAGTGTTTTAAGATTCTCACTGCAGGGTTCATGAGTTCAATTCATGGTTGGAAAAGAATGGTTCGCATCCTGCGGTGTCATGGTCACAAATAACAATGAAAACCCTAGTTGTTTCAGATTACTCACAACATGAATTAGAACAGCTGAATATGTATCTTTAATAGTGAAACTGTTACCAGAATTTTTTTAACCATATTTTACAGATTTTTAAAAATATCATAATATTCTACTGAAGTGAAAGTGAAGTTGCTCAGTCGTGTCTGACTGTTTGTGACCCCGCAGACTGTAGCCTCCCAGGCTCCTCCGTCTGTAGGATTCTCCAGGCAGGAATACTGGAATGGGTTGCCATTTCCTTCTCCAGGAGATCTTCCTAACCCAGGAATGGAACTCGGGTCTGGATTGCAGGCAGACATTTTACCTTCTGAGCCACCAGGGAAGCCTAATACTCTACTGATGTTATAATGCATTCTAAAGCACATGAGAACTATGAAATGAAAAAAGATTAGAAAAATATTGTTGAAATATCATTAAATGTTTTGAAAATTTCCCTGTTCCACTTTTGCTATCATTTATCAGAGGCTCTAAAAATGTAACATACCTTTTTATTTTATGAATTTATGATGTTTTTGTCATCATCTTTTATGTATTTGGAGTTATGAATTATGTAAATGTTAAAATGAACATCTTAAAGACGTCAGTTAAATCTTGGCTTTAAAAAAAAGGCACTTTTATTTGAAAAAGTGGACCCCAGGTTTTATGAATCAGTTGCACATCAGAAAGTATAAAACGATTATATACAAAGAAAGAATCCAGTAATGAAATGCGTATTAAGATGTCTATTTAGTGATGACTTTGTAGTTTATATGTCATTTGTAATACTGACAATGGATTTCATAGAAGTGCTCTCCTCTCTCTCTAACATTTTGTTCAGTTTTTCCAGAGATTCCTTGTGGCTAAGTTAATACTGTGGAGGTACAACTGACAGTTATTTTCTGTGGTAAGAATGTAAAATGCACCAGTGGCATAGTATGTTATTTGAGACCTGAAGGTTGTCACCACTGAGCTGGAGTTGAAAGCAAGGGATCTAACCAAAGGGAACACGTGAATACCAAGCCCCACAGAAGAAGGAAAAGAGAATAGCTTTCTGGAGCTGTGACTAAGCAGCTCAGTTGGGGAAAAGACTAAAGACAATAGTAATGAAAAAAGTCTGCGTTAGTTTGGAGATTTTGTTTATCTTTATAAGTTTTATGTCAGAATCCCAGTTCTTGCCAAAGTCAGTTATCCCGGTGATTTACTAGAGTGCCACTCTTGTGATGAATTGAGTCAGAAGAATTTGATTGATTACCACCTTCTCTCTTTATGAGGAAATAAGATGCCAAACTCCAATTAAAATGAATGCTGTTGCTGCTGCTGCTTGTAAGACGATTCAGTAGTGTCTGACTCTGTGTGACCCCATAGATGGCAGCCCACCAGGCTCCTCTGTGCTTGGAATTCTCCTGGCAAGAATAATGGAGTGGGTTGCCATTTCCTTCTCCAGTGCATGCATGCATGCATCCTCAGTCGCTTCACTCGTGTCTGACTTTGTACAATCCTATGGAGAGCAGCCCTCCAGGCTCCTCTGATCACAGGGTTCTTCAGGCAAGAATACTGAAGTGGGTTACCATTTTCTTCTCCCATTAAAATGAATGTTTATTTAAAACATTAAAAAAAAAAAGAATAGCGTGTATAACATGTGATGTTCTCATGTCAATCATAGAGATTTGGTGAAAACAGGAATTGAGAAAACAATCTGGTTGGTGTCCTTAACTTTAGTTCAAAAGGACTGATTTTCTAAGTAGTGTAAAGAAGATCCCATATGTATTATTAAAAGAATTAATTTTTATGTAGATCAGGTGTTCTTGTTACTTACAGATCTGAATTGAACTCAGAGGTCTGAGCATCGTGCTACAGTTTGAATTTTGGTCATCACCTGTGAAAAAGAGTAAAACTTCAATATGAATGTTGTTTAAAGCACACTGTACCTTAAATAAACAACGGTGTGTTTTCATTGTTTTAAAGTATCATATTTCTTTTAAAAACGAATGAGGCTGAATTATTTTGAGGAAAATGTCAACTCTTGGTTCTTTCAATATAATGGAACTTAGGGGTAAACCCAAAATATCTGCTGTGAAAACACTGGGAAGAAAGAAAGAAGAGAAAAGATTTCTCTCCGGTTTTGCCTCCAGTCAGTCACCAGTACACATGTGTTCCCACATCCAGAACCTTCCTCCCACCTCACTCCCCAGACTATTGTTCTTTGTTGTTCCAGAGCACTGGCTTTGAGTGTCCTGCATCATGCACTGAACTTGCACCGGTCATCTGTTTACGTATGGTCATGTACATGTCTCAGTGCTATTCTCTCAAATCATCCCACCATTGCCCTCTCCACAGACTCCAAAAGTCTGTTCTTTCCATCTCTGTCTCTTTTGCTGCCCTGTATGTAGGATCATCGTGACCATCTCTCCAAATTGCATACATATGCATTCCTACACAGTATTTGTATTTCTCTTTCTGACTTTTCTTCATTCTGTAGAACAGGCTCCTGTTTCACTCACCTCTCTAGAATGGACTCAAATGCATTCTTTTTCACAGTTGAGTAATAGTCCATCGTGTTTATATACCACCACTTTCTTATCCATTCATCTGCAGTGGATATCTAGATTTCTTCCATGTTCTAGCTATTGTAAATAGTCGTGAGATGAATATTGGTGTACATGTGTCTCTTTCAGTTCTGCTTTCCTTGGGGTGTATGCAAGCAGTGGGATTGCTTTGTCATGCTGCTCCTGCTAAGTCGCTTCAGTCATATCCAACTCTGTGAGACCCCATGGACTGCAGCCTACTAGGCTTCTCCATCTATGGGATTCTCCAGGCAAGAACACTGGAGTGGGTTGCCATTTCCTTCTCCAATGCATGAAAGTGGAAAGTGAAAGTGAGGTCCCTCAGTCATGTCTGACTTTTAGCGACCCCATGGACTGCAGCCTACCAGGGTCTTCCATCCTTGGAATTTTCAAGGCAACAGTACTGGAGTGAGGTGCCATTGCCTTCCCCCTGCTGCGTCATATGACAGTTCTATTTCCAGGTTTTTAAGAAATCATATGGTTTATTGTGGCTATACCAGTTTTCATTCCTACCAACAGTGTAAGCTGGTTACCTTTCCACTCCCTCTCCAGGGTTTCTTGTTTGAGACTTTGGGTGATGGTCCTTGTGACCAGTGTGAGATGACATCTCATTATGGTATTGACTTTCATCTCTCTGATAATGAGTGATATTGAGCATCTGTCCTGTGTTCATTAGCCATCTGTATATCTTCTCAGGAGAAATGTCCTATTTAGTTCTTTTGCCCACTTTTTGATCGGGTTGTTTGTTTTTCTGGTATTGAGTTGCATGAGCTGCTTGTATATGTGGGAGATTAACTCTTGGGCAGTTGTTTGATTTGTTGTAATTTGCTCCAGTTCTGAAGGCTGTCTTTTCACCTTGCTAATAGTTTCCTTCACTCCACAGAAGCTTAGAAGTTTCAATCAGTCACTTTTGTTTCCTTCTATTATTTCCATTACTCTTGGAGGTGGGACATGGAGGAGAAGGTCTTGCTGTGATTTCTGTCAGAGAGTGTTCTGCCTATGTTTTTCTCTAAGAACTTTATAGTTTCTGGTCTTCCACTTACGTGTATAATCCACTTTGCATTTATTTTTGTGTGTGCCATTAGAAAACATTTCATTCTTTTGATGTGGTTGACCTGTTTTCCCAGAACTGCTTGTTCAAGAGGTTGTCTTTTCTCCGTTGCATATTTATGCCCCCTCTGTCAAAAATGAGGTGGCCGTGGGTGTGTGGCTTCATCTCTGGACTTCCTATTTTGTTCCGTTGATCTGTATTTCTATCTTTGGCCCAGTACCTTACTATCTTGATGATTGTAGCTTTGTAGTATAGTCTGAAGTCAGGAAGGCTGATTCCTCCATTTCCGTTGTTTCTCAAGATTGATTTGCTCATTGAGGTCTTTTGTGTTTCCACACAAATTGTGAAATTATTTGCTCTAGTTCAGTGAAAATCCCCGTTGGTGTTTTTTATGGGGATTCCACAGTTGAATCCAAGAATATCAATGGTGAATGAATGTACCAATAGATTGTCTTGGGTTGTATACTCATGGTCACTGTATTGATTCTTCTGATCCAAGAATATGCTATACTTCTTGATCTATTTGTGCCATCTTTGATTTCTTTCAACATGGTTTTATAGGTTTCTGTACCACGTCCTTGCTTTCTTTGGGGGAACATATTCCTAAATCTTTGAGTCTCTTCATTGGATGGTGAATGAGATACTTTCCTTAAGTTCTATTTCTCATTTTTCATTGCTGGTGTATCAGAATGAAAGTGATTCCTGAGTATTAATTTTGTATTCTTCAGCTATACTCTATTCATTGATTAGCTCGAGTAATTTTCTGCTGGCATCCTTAGTGTTCACTGTGTGGAGGGTCATGCCATCTTCTAACAGTAATAGTTTGTTGCCAATCTGTATTCCTTTTATTTCCTTTCCCCCTGATTGCTGTGTCTAGGACTAATTTAAAAACTAATTCCAATGTGTTTTTCACCTCAGAAAAGCTTAATGATGAAATTACAAAGCACTGAAAAATCTCAATCCTACCAGATTCCCACAATAAAATCATGAAGATCATCAGGAGTTCGGGGTCATATTTTGGGTGGTGGGGAAGAAGAAACTGTTTAAGTCTTTAGAAAAATGTATCATACTCAAATTAGTCCGGAATATTTGTAGTCTTTCCTTCAGTTTCAGAAGATTCTATGGCCCTAAGAGTAATGCAGGGCTTTCTAACTGAAACCAAGAAACTCATCAAGAGCTCCCCAAACTCTAACAGTGCACATTAGAAAAATTGTGTTACTGTGTTGTTAATATTTGTGAGCTTTATAGCCAAATTAAAGAATGGCAAAAACACCTTCAAGAGGGTTGTGCTAAGCATCCTGCTAAAACAGATGAGGCCACAGGGCAAGGGAAAAGGGAAGGTGTGGGAGACCTTTGAATGAAGTGTGGTCCGGGGGAAAGGCAGGTTCCAAAGGCACAGCTGAGAGGGGTCTTGCAGGGCCACACCTGTAAGTGTCACAGCCATGACTTTGGGTGTCTCCCTCAGGCCTGCATTTGAGAAGAAGCAGCACCCGAGACCTCTAGGTCAAGAATGACCAGAGACAGTACACCAGAGCAGCCATCAGAGACAGTTATTGTTATAAATGTGGATAATCCTGGGAAATAGGTGAGAGTGGGGGTGTCCTAAGACCCATGACCGTCAATCAGAGCCCCTGTAGTTGCACTCATTATTGCAGTGCAAAGGCACCAGGTGGTCCACATGCAAGGTGGAACTGGAAGAGGCTGCTGTTCTCATCTGCTCTGAGTGCCAGACAAATTCAGATACATGCTTGCCATCCGCTGTGAAGACAGGGAGCAGGTCAAAGACCCAGGACTTTCTTGCTGAAGACACACACACATACACACATACATACCCATGCATACCACCCCCTTTTTGGAAGACACAGTGTGCAACGGGGACTGCAAATCCTGACCAGGTAAGCAGTGACATGACACTACCCAGCACACACAAGTCAGGAGGAGTACAGTAGCTGTGAGAAACAGCCCCTGGTTGGGGAATGCAGAATACCTCAGATGCAGAACACCACAGGGACATGGAGCCATGAGCGTGTCTGATGATATGGCAGGGCCTGAGCACATAGTGCTGGGAGTTGAAGAACCCAGTCCTTGGAAACTCCTGTTCCAGTGTGCTTCTTCCACCCAAGACTAGGGCTGTTGCTATTGGATCTTCTGGCCCAGCATGTGGGCTGAATGGCTCCTTGACCTAAAGCAGATTATGAACCACTCTCAACTTTCCATCATGATCAGCAACCAAGCTAAAGACTTTCTTAGCTACAAGATCAACTTGAATGTCAGTGAGGGAGGTTGAGGATGGCTGGGTATGGGACCTGGTGGGGAGTGGGAGGATCATGTTAGCCATGTTCCTGTGCTGTGAGACTTTGGAGAGGCATCATGGAAGCTGTTAATGCCTGACTCGGAGGCAATCTGAGGCACCTAGAAGCTTGTACCTTTACCCTTTTCCCTATCCTGGCAGGTGCAGGTGCAGAGACATCCAACGTCCCGCTGCAAGCTGATCTTTTCCTTTTGGGACAACTCCTACTTCTGGAACATGGTGATCATTAAGGAGTATTACCTTGACATCACTGGTAAAACGTGGCTCCAGGGTGGTGAGTGTAGGTGTGTAAGGAGGTGGATGATCCACCTGTGGAATCCGCCCCTGTGTCCCCTGTCTTTCTGCATGTTATAAGGCAAGTTATTCCACTCCAGTCCACTGGCTCTGGGACTTTGAATGAGGAGCACAGGCTGCAGGCTGGACATCATGTGCCTTAAGTTTCTCAACTGGTTGTCAGGCCACAGAATCGAACAGGATTGCTGAGGTGGGGTTGCTTTGGGGCTGCATACAGTTGGCAATTGATGTTGGAGTTCTTGGATGCTCACAGGAGGGTTGGGGGCCTGGTCAGTCCTGGGCTAATCTTTCTTGTGCTGCCAGCAGATCATTGGGAAAGATGTGGGGGATGATCCTGTGAAGTAGTACCATAGGAAGGAAGGTCCTGCCATTAGCGGACCACAGAAACACATGTGATGAAGGGGTCTGGAGGTGGGCCCTGTAGGGACAGCCGTGTAGTGGCCGGGACACTGTCTTTTCTCAAATGAGGATGCTCAGTCGCATGCAAGCTGTCTCTGGAGCCAGATTTTGGGTCATGCATGTAGCAGATGATCTGCTGAGACCGGGGCTTAGGGACTCAGTGTGTACTTGAGTGCAGCAAGTCTCCCTCAATTTAGCTGTGGTTGCAGTGCGAGAGTCCTGGATGATACTACTAAAGGCAGCGTGAATTAAGTATCTTTGTCAGAATCATCCTTTTGTGGGTCCTGCCATCCCCTGGCCTCCTTTTGCTCACAGAGTTTATGATTGCCTGGGCCCTACACTCAGGCACCTTACCTTGGGAAGGCCTATCATTGAAAGGACGTCCTCTCCAGGGTCCCAGTGCACCTGTGTGCTGACTTTGGGATCTTCTGATTTTGCACATCCACCGATCAGCGTCTCACCATTACCACACTTGCTGCATTGGAAGAGGCTTCAGGCTGCCTTCGGAAAATACGGAAGTGCTCAGGGAGGAGGTGGACAGAGAGCTCCAAGTGCAGGACGTGGTGCCTACTGATGCCATCTCTGATACTGCTGGACACATGGGCGTCTTCAGCTCCTGAAACACCTGTGTTCCCTGTTTGTGTTTGTGTCCCTGTATCGAGCCTGTGTGTGTATACACGTGTGTGCTTGTGTCACCTGTGTTTGCGTGCGTGTGTGTGTGTGTGTGTGTGTGTGTGTGTGTGTGTGGCCCAGGGAAATATCAGAGAAAAAGGCTACAGGAGAGGAAATGCCAAGCAATCAGAAGACGAGACACAAGGCACCCCCAGTTTGAGGGTGGTTGGTCGCCCTATCTCTGCAGTGACCCTGTCCAGGATGGGAATGAGGAAAGGATGGCCACTGATAACTCAGGACCTTGGCTTCAGAAATCTGCCATGAGATGAAATACAAAAACACACTCACCATTTCTACCGTGTTCTTGTATGTGTTTGGACCAGGAAGAGTGAGTGCATGGTCTGTGGATTCACCCAGGGCAAATCAGGTGGAGTGGGGCTTTAAAACCACTGCCTGTGGAGCCCACAGCCTGTGGGGACATGGGCTGGCAGGTGGAAATGGTGGATGTGGATACAGAGGACCTGGGATGGGTGAGGAGGCTAAGGTCTTGCTGAGAAGGACAGAGACCCAAAGGAGAAAGAGGCACAGATTGACTTGTGTACTGGAGACTTGCTCTACACATGTGAGAAGGAGACCTGGGAAGGTCCTGGGCCAGTGCTTCCCAGGATCAGCCCATCAGCCAGCACCCTCTCTCCATGAGGGTTTCACACACTGGAACGATGTGACACAAAATGCGAGACATGCTAAGGTAGGCTGTCGTGCAAAACCACAGGCATCCTAGGAGAGACAACATGTGAGTGTGGCATGCCTCCAGGCACTTCCAGTCTCCCTGGCAGTGCAGAAAGGCGTAGAAAGTGCAGGTGTTTTACGTGTGTGCTCTTCTGCCGAGGTGTGCCTATAAGGGAGGGAACAGGGAGGAAGCAAGGATGGTGGGCTTATTGCGTGTCCGAAGGACCTCATGAGAGTGGGAGACAGGGAAGCCCCTGGGTGCAGTGTAGGGCCTGCTGGTTTTCAGGGTCCAGGGGAAAGGCAATAACGCTCCTGCCAAAGATACCCCATGGCTTGTGCTGAAAGTCCTGATATAAATTCCTTCTTTCCTCTGGGTCTTTCCCCTGGCTTTGGGGACCTGAGGGCAAAGGTGTGTGTTTGCACCTGGGGGAGGATTTTGGCAGTTTCTCTGGAGCATAATCTCTGATTTTGTCGTAGGGGATC
Source organism: Bos taurus (assembly GCF_002263795.3). NCBI lineage: Eukaryota > Metazoa > Chordata > Mammalia > Artiodactyla > Bovidae > Bos > Bos taurus. The sequence goes on from NC_082638.1 coordinate 30,846,016, forward strand.
TGCACCAGCTGACACTCAGAAGGAAGCTGCATTCCAGGTGACCGTCTTGGATGCCCCTGTGGCCAACCAAGGACTGGCTAACTTGGCACGTGGGCTGTGTAGGTAAGCAGGGATGCCTGACTCCAGGGAGTCCTACCTGGGCTTAATGAACCCAATGAAAGAGAGTATTTGATTTAGCAAATCAATGAGGCCTGGGTGGAATCAAGCCCTCTTGGTGTTTTTGAGATAGAAAAGCTGCTTTCTGTCCAAGGGAGGCATGAGCTGTGGGCCCAGAAAGGGCAGGATTCCCAGATCATCATCTGTTTGGGGACTCCATGGGTCTGGGTAGGAATAAACAGAAGGGACCACCTGTAGGAATGCCACCTTACCATTATGGTCTCGGGCTTCATGCCTTGTTTCAGAAGAGACCCTCTATCTATGGGCACCTTCTTCACAACATTGGATCACACCCAGGTCTCTCACAGACTCTGGGGGACCTTGGAGGCTCAGGCATCTCTTTGGCCTTTTCCTGCTAAAGGGAGATAGTGCTTGGAGGCACAGGTCTTTTCCTGCTAAAGGGAGATAGTGCTTGGAGGCACAGGTAGACAGGTGCACACAGAAAACTACACAGGTAGAAAGAACAGGGGACCTCACTCAGAATGTTGATGTGGTAGGCTAGCAATAGGGACACAGTTTTGACCAGGAATGACTTAGAAGGGGCACACTGAGAAAGCAGTTCTCCAAGTCAGCTGAGCCCAGACGTCCTTGTTTTCTGGTCCCCTGAAAGAATGCACAGGCAATGGATCAGGCCAGTGTGACTGGTACTGTGAAGCTGTCCAAGGTAATGGGAGAATGTAGAATGCAGGCAGAACTCATTCAGCTGTCCAGGGCGAGCATTTCCAACCCTGCCTGAAGCTCTGCAGATCGGTCCTTGTCAGGAGCAAATGCCAAAATTTTGTAACCTTTGAGGCTAAGTCAAAGGGTTAGAAGTGTAACCTGACAGGATCGATGAGAAAGTGAAAGAAAATAATCAGGACAAAGAAAGTCAGGTGCTTACCAAAATTGATGTTCCTGGAGAAGAAAGTTTGTATGTCTGTATATGTGCAAGTTTCCTCTCAGGGATGTTAATGTGTGCACACGCATGTGTGTGCATATATGCATGAAAAGCGCCTGACAGTATGCTTGTGAGTATGAGGTGTAGAAACTGACCTAACCAGGTGATAGAAGTTGAATAGGGAAAACATAAAAGCCATAGGGAAAGGTACATGCTCTGGCCATCAGAAGCACTGGAGCCGGGTTGCCAATCCCTGTTATCTCACTGAGTGAGCAACTTCTAAGTGGAATCACAGTGGTGCACCCAGGATGCCTGGCAGAAAGGAGAGGCAGGAAGAAAGTGCCTGGGGGTGACCAATGAGAGTGCAGAGGATCCGAGACACAGAACAGGCTGCAATTCCAATACACAGAGGTCATAGTGGGTGACCCCACAGCCCCTTGGACATGTAGCTACCAGGGCGTTCTATCCTTCTAGAACACTGGGCTTTCTTTCCCTGTCCTTGCCATGAGCATGAGCACCCCGTGCCTTTTTTTGAGGTTTCAGAAATGGACCAGCACTGCAGCATAAGCACCTGCTACCTGCATAGTCTTCCAGTTTGAAAAATCACTCTTTGTACTCTTTGAAGAAGGTATATATCGGGAGTAAGGACTATAGGATGGATGGATTAGCTTGATCCTCTTGCTGCTCCTGGCCCCACAGGATTGGCCTATTGGGCAGGCTGGTACGTGTTCTTACATGGAGAACAGAACCATTTTGAAACGACCTTGGTAGGGTAAATGGGCAGACGTGCATGTCTCGGGCACCAGGAAGTCCTGGAACTTAACAGGGAGTTGTCCTTAGCATCTCACTGGTAGGCGTTTGAACAAGGTTCAGGGAGTTTCCTCATGCCAGCAGAGCATGCCCCCATTTCTCCCTCTGTGCAAAGTGTGGCCAAGACGCTGCAGACCTGTGCAGTGTTCACATCTGTCCAGTGAGGGAGGGAGGATAAACCGGCCCCTTCTGAGGTTCAGCAGTGACCGCCCACTGTTGGCTTTCAAGTTTGAGAAAGTACTGTCTGAAAGTGTGGACTAAAAATGTCTGATTTTGTACACCCGTGGTGGACTCATGTTGATGTATGGCAAAACCAATATAATATTGTAAAGTAATTAGCCTCTACTTAAAATAAATAAATTTAAATTAAAAAAGAGTCTGATCTCCCGTTAGTGAAACTCACTCAGGAGGAGAAGGGCTTGCCTTCATGCCAAGGATAAGCTTCTCGTATGAGTGCTGGTGTCCAGACAGTGGCAAAGGGTAACAGCATCACTTAAAGAGATGGAACTACATAGACACCAGCCCTGGTACACACACAGAAGGATAGCCCAAAACAGTGCTATGCCAGAAGCAGAGATAAAGAGACACAGAGCGAGCTCTGTACCCTAAGGTTCTGGTGTCCCCGAACAATGCAGATCAACTGTTTCCTCTCAGGGATGTTAATGTGTACACACGCAAATGGTACTCCTACTCCCGTAGCATCCGGACAGCAACAGGTACTCTGTCCCATGGAGAAAAGTATCCAGCCACTGGATCTTTTGGATACTCAGAGCGAACGCCCAGTTATTAAAGGTTATTAAAGGTCTTGTGGGACCCAGGAGTGTGTTTTTCGGATTGCGGAGCAGGAACCCGTGGTTGGAATTTCCAGATCCAGGTCAATGACAGCCCCCGGGGAAGCGGCAGATGCAAAACCTGCTAGCTCCTTGGAGCAGAATCTGGCCACGTGGTGGAGCTGGAGCCCAGGAACCAGGAAAGATGCCCTCCAGTCTAGGGGCATGTCCATAAGGGTGCCGTCCACTACCCTTTTGGCCATTGGTCTAGATTTGGGCCAGCAGCCTGTGCGTGGCTCACAACCTAGGGCCCTGCCTGTTTGGGTGATGTCCCAGGGCCCGTTCAGCCTGTCCTGGGATGTCCACTACCCCTTTCTTCAGCCTCAGGCGACCCCAGACACACCAGCCCCTGCCTCCCAACCATGCCTCTCACTCCCCACCCCGAAAAAGCAAGCGGGCCCCACAGGTTTACTGCAGACTGGGCCTCCATTGCACACCACTTGCTTTGGTGCTATTATGTCTGTCCTTTCGCTTCTGACAGCCAGGGGTCATGGCCAGGGCCAAGAGGAGCGTGAGAGGTGGTCATAGGAAGACGGGAGCGTCCTGGGACCCTGGACCTTCTTAGTTGTGAGCCCAGGTGTTCAGGGGGATGGGGCCCCGCAGCCTGCCCTTGTGATGCTATGCACAGCTGGGACCTAGCAGCCACCAGTTGTCACACCAGGCGAAGATGCCACCCTCTTCAGGGTGGAGATGGCAGAGGATGGCAGGGCCCTGGTGGATGGAGATGTGGTGGGAATCAGGCGGGTGTTCCAGCTGCCTGTGGAAGACATCATGGAGGAGGTAGAGGTTTCAGCTGATGAGGAGCAGCAACAGGGATCCTCCCAGGAGCTGGAGGAGAAGATGTTGGAGAAGCAGGGCCAGGAAAGGCCTGAATGAGCTTCTGGTGCTATATGTGCTACAGGCGCTGGCCGCCCTGCAAGTGGAACTGACGTCTTAGCATGAGAAAAACCGCAGGGCCTATGTTTGTTTCATGTGAAGAGCCATCAGAGGAGGACTTGGCTCAGAGGAGCGCCACCATCCAGGGCATCCCTGGCTTCTGGGACAAAGTGGTATCCTTTCTGCTGCTCCTTGGGGTCTACTTAGGAGGAGGAGAAGGAGGTGCAGAGGCAGGAGCAGGAGGAGGGGTGGGGGCGAGTGCTGGTGGACCCTGAAGGAAGTGTGGTACTGGGCAATTCGCAGGCTTCAAAGGCACAGCTGAATAGAGTCCTGGCAGGGCCACACCTGTGAGTGTCGAAGCCATGACATTGTGTGTCTACTTCAGGCCTGCATCTGAGGAGGAACAGCTCCGAGGCCTCTAAGTCAGGAATGACCAGAGACAGTACACCAGAGCAGTCTCAGCAGACAGTTATTGTTGTAAATGTGGATGATCCTGAAAATAACTGAGACATGGGAGTCACACATACACACACACAGACACACATACACATACGCAAACACACACCAACACCTTTGCTTTCAGACACGATGTGTTACAACGACTGCATGTCTAACCATGTAAGCAGTGACATACCACTACCCAGCATACACAGGTCTAGAGAAGAGTAACAATCAGAAACAGTCTCTGCTTGGGGAATGCAGACCACCTCAGATGCAGTACACCAAAAGGAACCCAGAGCCATGAGCGTGTCTGATGGTATGGCAGGGCCTGAGGACATCAGTAGTGGCTGGGCAAGCAGAAGTGCCCAGCATCCTTGACGATGCCTGTTCCAGTGTCCTTCTTCCACCCCAGACTAGGACTGTTGTTCCTGGATCTTCTTGGCCTAGTATGTGGCCTAAATGGCTCCTTGACCTAAAGCAGATTATGAACCACCCTCAAGTTTCTGTCATCATCAGCGACCAAGATAAAGACTTTCTCAGCTACATGATCGACTTGAAGGTCAATGAGGGAGACTGAGGACAGGTGGGTATGGGACTTGGTGGAGAGTGGGAGGATCATGTTTTCCATGTTCCTACACTGGGAGAGTTTGGAGAGGCTTCATGGAAGCTGTTAATGGGAGGCAAGCTGAGGCCCCTAGAAGCTTGCACCTTTTCCCTTCTCCCTATCCTAGCAGGTACAGGTGCGAGCCATCTCTGGTCCCACAGCAAGCTGATATTTCCTTTTTGGGACCACCCTTACTTCTTGAACAACAGTGATCATAAAAGAGTATTATCTTGACATCACTGGTAAAACGTGGCTCCTTGGGTGACGACTGTCAGTATGAAAGGGTGTGGATGATTCACCTGCGGGATTCGCACCCTTCTCCCCTATCTTTCTGCAGGGTAAAGGGCACATTGTTCCACACCAGTCCATTGGTTCTGGGACTTTGAACAGGGAGGAGCCAGCCACAGGCTGGTCACCAGGAGCCTAAACTTTCTCAACTGGTTGTCAGGCCACAACTGCCCAGAATCAACAGGATTGCTCAGGTGGAGTTGTTTTGGTCCTGCATACAGTTGATGATTGATGTTGGAGTTCTTGGCTGCTCATGGGAAGGTTCGGGTCCTGGTCAGCCCAGAGGTGACATTCCTCGTGTTGCCACCAGATCATCAGCTAAGACGAGTGGGACGATCCCCTGAAGTGCTACCCCAGGAGGGAAGATTCTTCCATGAGTGGTAACTGACAGAAACACATGTGGTAAAGGGTCTGGAGGTGGGCTGTGAAGGGACAACTGTGTTGGAGCCGTGACACTGTCCTTTCGCAAATGGGGATGATCAGGCTCATGCAAGCTGGCTGAGGAGCATGGATTTGAGCTATGCATGTAGCAGGTGGCCTGCTGAGACTTGGGTCTGGGCATTCAATGTGTCCGTGAGTGAAACAAGTCTCCCTCAAATCAGCTGTGGTTGCAGCATGAGACTCCTAGGTGGTACTACTAGAGGCAGGGTGAATTAAGTATCTTTTTCAGAATAATCCTGCTGTGGGTCCTGCCATCACCCGGCCTCCTGTTGCTCACTGAGTTTGACATTGCCTGGGGCCTTCATTCCCGCCCCTTAACTTGGGAAGGTCTATCATTGAAAGGGCATCCTCTCTGGGATCCCAGTGCACCTGTGTGCTGACTTTGGGATCTTCTGTGAATTTCCACATGCACCACTTGGTGGCTCACAAGCATCACACATGCTGCGCTGGAAGTAGCTTCAGGCTACCTTGGGAAAATATGGAAGAGCTCGTGGAGGAGGTGAACAGGGAAGAGCTCGTGGAGGAGGTAAACAGGGAAGAGCTCGTGGAGGAGGTGAACAGGGAGCCACAAGGGCAGGGCATGGTGCATACCGACTACATCTCTGACATTGCAGAGACCACCCACCCTTAGACTGGGGACACCTCATGCCTCCACTTATGGTAACTAGGCTCCTCCTCTCCTGTCACTTTCATCTCTGTGTCTTCCCTGGGCTACACACACAAACACACACACTCACAAACACAGCCGACATAGGCACATGCGTGTATACACACACATGCTCGGCACGGAGACACAAACACAATCAGGGAACACGGGCTTCTGAAACACATGAGTTTCCTGTTTGCATTTGTGTTCCTGTGCCGAGCATATGTGTGTATACATGTGTGTGCTTGTGTCGGCTGTGTTTATGTGTGTGTGTGTGTGTGTGTGTGTCTGGCCCAGGGCAGACACAGAGATGAAGGAGACAGGAGAGGAGGTGCCAAGCAACCATAAGAGGAGGCACGAGGCGTCCCCAGTCTAAGGGTGGTTGGTCGCCGTATCTCTGCAGTACCCTGTACAGGATGGGAACGGGGAAAGGATGGCCAGTGATAACTCCAGACCATGGCTCCAGAAATCTGCAATTAGACCAAATATAAGACAAGCTCACCATTTCTACTGTGTTGTTGTGTGTGTTTGGACCGGGAAGAGGGGATGCATGGCCTGAGGATTCACCCAGGACAAATCAGGTGGGGTAGGGCTTTGAGACCACTGGCTTTGGAGCCCTCAGCCTGTGGTCACATGGGCCGGCCTTTGGAAATGGTGGATGTGGCTATGGCAGGACTGGGATGGTGAGGAGGCTAAGGTCCTGCAGAAAAGGGCGGAGACCTGAAGGAGAAAGAGCCACAGATTGTCTGCTGCACTGGAGACTTGTTCCACACACGTAAGGAGAACTGGAAAGGTCCTGGGCTGTACTGCCCAGGATCAGCCCAAAAGCCAGCATGCTATGTCCATGAGAGTGGCACACACTGACACCATGTGACACAAAATGGAAGATAAGGTAAGGCAGGCTGTCTGTGCAAAATGACAGGCCTCCTAGGAGAGACAGGATGTGAGCGTGGCATGCCTCCAGGCACTTCCAGCCTCCCTGGCAGTGCAGGTAGGCAAAGAAAGTGCAGGGCCTAGTGTACGTGTGTGGCCCTCCTCTGGGTTGTGCCTGTGAGGGAGGGAACAGGGAGGAAGCAAGGGTGGTGGGCTTATTGCATGTCCCAAGGGAACTCGGGGGAGGGGAGATGGGGAAGCCCCTGGGGGTAATTTGAAGCCTGCTGGTTTTCAGGGTCCAGGGTCTAGGCAATAGCGGTCCTGCCAAAGATACCCCATGGTGTGTGCTGAAAGTCCTGACGTGAATTCCTTCTTTCCTCTGGGGTCATGCCCCTGGCCCTGGGGTCTAGAGGGGTAAAGGTGTGCATCTGCATCTGAGAGAAGATTGTGGCTCTCTCTCTCTGGAGCAGATTCTCTGATTTTGTCATAGGGGATTTGCACCAGGTGACACTCAGTGGGACCCTGCCTTCCAGGTGACTGTCTTGGATGTCTTTGGGCCCAACCAGGGACAGGCTTCTTTGGCACTTTGGCTGTTAGGAAAGCAGATATACCTGATTGTATGAAGACCTACCTGGGCCTAATGAGAGCAACTGAAAGGGAGTCTTGGCATTTAGTCAATCAGTGATGTCTGGGTGGTTCTAACACAGTTGGTGCTAAGTTACAGAGTCAGAAGTGCAACCTGAGATGAGCAAGTGAAAGAAAATAACCAGGACAAAGAAAGTTGGGTGCTTACCAAAGTTCATGTTCCTGGAGAAGAAAGCGTGTACTTTCTGCATATGTGCAAGTTTCCTCTCAGGGATGTTACTGTGTACATGCACATGCACACAAAGAACCACCTGCCAGTACGCTTATGAGTATGAGCTGTCGGAAGTGACCTAACCAGGTAATGGGAGTTGAATAGCAAAGCATGAACGTCATAGGGAAAGACTCCACCTAGACTCCAGCCAGCAGAAGCACTGATAACAGTTCCTGTTATCTCACCGAGATAGCAAGTTCTAAGTGGAGTCAGAATGGTGCACCAAGGATGCCCGTCAGAAAGGAGAGGCAGGAGGAAAGTGCCTGTGGGCGACCAGTGAGAGTTCAGAGGTTCCAAGACACAGAACAGGCAGCAACCCCAGACACAGAAACCAAAGTGGGTGACCACACAACCCCTTGACCACCCGGCTACAAGGGTCTTTCTGTCCTTCTGAAGTGCCAGGCATACTTTCCCTGACCTTGCCAAGAGCATGGGCAAGGTTTGCCTTTTTCCTGTGTTTTCAGTGATGGACCAGAACTGTAGCATAAGGACCTGCTACCTGCAGAGTCTTCCAGTTTGAAATATTACTAATTGTACTCTTTGCAGAACACATATATTGGGTATCAGGACTATAGGATGGATGGCTTAGCTTGATCCTCTTATTGCTTCCCTCCCCACAGCCTTGGGCGACAAGGCAGGCTTGGGTGTGTTCTCACATGGAGAACAGAATCGCATTTGCTGGGAGCCACCACGGGAGACCCCATGCATGACAAAAGTCATGCAGAGAATATCTGACAGGCAAAGGCGGATCAGGACTCGAGGGATTCCCTGGACCTGCTCAAGCATCTGCCCCCAAACCAAAATCTGTCTGTCTACTGTTTACTATAGTATGCCTTTCATCAGTTCTTCTGACATTAACAGGGTGCTCTCCCTGACAATCATTCTCTGAAGAAATTCAACTTAAGGCTCTAGTTAATAAGTCTCCTGGGCTTGAAAGGAGCATTTTAATTCTAACCCCTCTGTTACTATTTTAGCTTGCTTGGCAGGTCTATTCATACTCTTGTATTTAACGCACATGATTGTTCACAACAAAACCCAAGTATAACCTTTGAGTGATAAAACAGCATTATTAGAATAATACTGCATTGTTGAGCCAATGTTTCCTTCTGAGTTTCCTTGTCCTTTACCCAATTTGCACCTGGGAGTGCATTAGCTAGTATATTGGAATGCAAGAAAAACAAGCGGTAGCCTTGGTATTAGCAACATAAGACTCTTGAGTTAATAAGTTTGTTCTTTCTTGTAACCCACTGCACCTTTGCTCCATAAGAATGTAACTCTGTTTCCTGACGGGGAAAGAATGTAACTCTGTTTCCTGAGGGGGACTGCAGACTGGAAAGATAAAGGGAAAGCAGGTTTTGAGGTTGACCAACATTTATCAAGAAAGAGTTGCAAAATGTTAACAGGCCACAGAGCCAGAAGATAGTGTACATAACATAAGACCCTTGTTTGTGAAAAGCTTTGCAAAAAATGTCCTGGTTTCGATAAAGGTAAAACTGATGGAATTTTGAGCTTATTCTGCATGACTTTGTATCTTTCACTTCTGGAAATGTGTAACTCAGGGTATAAAAGCCCCTTTTGAAAATAAAGCTGCAGACCCGTTTCACCTAAGCTGGGTCTCCCCGTGTCATTCTCTCTCTCTCTCTCTCTCTCTCTCTCTCTCTCTCTCTCTCTTTCTCTCTATCAGCCAGATTCCCTAGAGCACAACGGCTCTCTGTGTTAACTTTTTTGCCCGGGCTTCTAAGACCCAATCTAGAAGGTGCTCTGCGTCTTCGCTCCATCGGGAGTGCGCCTGTGGCCTCCATGAACAGAGCGAGTGCTGTGTTAGGGGCTTTATTGGCTTTCTGTGTAAACTAAGGAATATCAGCCTCTTTTGCTCTCCTTTACTTTCCCTCTTGCCAATGCCGTTCATCCTGAGAGTATCCCTAAATCCTGCTGGGGCTGGACCCTGGCAAATGGCACCCAGAACAGGAACCTGAAGGTAAGTCTCCCCATTGTCCAGTTTTTGGAACGGCCAGGATCCCACTTAGGGTGCTGCAAACCCCCTTGCATACGATAGGTAGTGTGAGGAAGAGTGGGTAGTGTTGAATCTTTCCTTGAAGACAGAAATCACTGACACGGGGAACAACGAATCAAAAGAACGACAGCTCTTTATAGGAGTAATCTTGCAATTGTTAAATAAAAGAGGAATTAAAGTTAAGGTTAGTATTCAATCATTTTTTACGTTTGTACAAGAGCAATGTGTTTGGTTTCCAGAAGAGGGCACTGGTAACCTAGATACTTGGGAAAATGTAGGGAAACAGGTAAAATCTTATTACACTTTTGCATTACCCAGAAAAAGTAACCACTGACACCCTTTCTCTTTGGAATATGATTAAGGATGCTTTAGATCCTGCTCATAAATCTGAAGGGTAAATAATTTGAGACCGTAATGTGGGGCGGTTAGGATTGTACCTGCCTAACTGCCAGCAGGGTGAAGAGGGTACAGAATGAATAAGAATATTCTCTAGAAAAATAGGTTTCTCTGCATCTAAGAATAGACAAATGTTTATTGAAGTACTACTTCACATGTTAGCCCATAGAGACATTAAAAAAAGCACAGGAAAACTGTCTAAATTTCTACATTGTTTTATACTTTTCATGGGCCAGAAAATGTTCCTGTAGATGCTTTGCTCTGTGAAATATGATTAGAAATGTCCTGAACCCTTGTCATGAAGCTGTTAGACAGCCTATGGGCGAGGCTATAGTGGTCGGTGGTGGGTCTCCACTTTTGTGCAGATCATATTTTCTGCCGTTGAAGAACAAAAAGGAGACAGACTGTGCTCTACCTCCCGAGGAAGGAGGGGGCTTACAGGATCCTATGGTCAGGCGCCCTGGTGAGCCCCCTCCCCCTCTGCACAAACCTTTAAAAACTTATCCACCACTTTCTGATTTAAGGTGACTGCCGCCACTTCCATTTGTGCCTCCCAAAGCCTCCGAAGGTGTTGCCTAAGGCTGAAGATGATAAAAAGTTTTTTGCACAACAGAACTTTTAAAGCAGACACATACACAATATGCAGAGCATGCTCCTTGGAGAAAACCCTCAGGGGGGCCTCACGCAGGCTAGGAGAGAAGTGGAATGGTAAGGGGATTTAACAACAATATTAACTCCGGACATGCCTGTTACTCCAATTCCAATGGGAGTGGCTGTCCCCCTACCTGAGGGTATTATAGGATTAGTGTTTGGGCGTAGCTCGCTTTCTTTTCGAGGAATTTCACTGGTGCCTGTTGTAGTAGATTCTGATTATATTGGGGAAATTTAAGTTTTGATCTTGCCACTTGCCAAAACTGTGCAAATTAATAAAGGTCAAAGAATAGCACAGCTTTTGCTTTTAAGTTATTATCAGAAAGGAAAAAAAAAAAAAAAAACTTGACTTCTCAAGCTAGGGGCCACAGAGTATTTGGATCTAGTAATCTAGCTTTTTGGGTTCAGGAAATTACAGCTTCTCGGCCTTCAAAAGACCTTTTAATTCAAGGAAATGAAATAGGGCTGTTAGATACTGGAGCAGACGTCTCTTGCATTGCTGGACTTCCACCTTTAGAAGGGACAATTTTAGTTTTCACAGATGATTCCTCTAATGTTAAAGCAGTCACAATTATTGATAAAATATCCCATGTTCAGGTAACTGAAGTGACATCTGCCCAGAGAGCTGAGTTATGAACAGTTATTTGGGCTCTTCAACATTTAAGAGACCACACCTTCAATTTTTTGACTGACTCCCGATATACTGTAGGGTTGATTCCTCATATAGAGACCGCTAATATCCCCCCAAAATAAAACTACTATATTCTCCTTGTTATCTGGTTTACAGAAAGAGATTAAACACAGAGATAAGAAATACTTTGTGGGACATATTAGAGCCCATTCTGGCTTGTCTGGCCCTTTACATGAAGGAAATGCTTTGGCAGATGCATTGACTAAAGTAATTGCTTTAAACTTACAGAAAAAGATGGACAAAGCCAAAACTTCTCACAAAAGTCACCATCAAAATGCAACTGGTTTAAGGTATGAATTTCATATCCCTAAAAGAAACAGCTAGACAAATGGTAAAGTTATGTCCAAATTTCCCAATATTTAATCCATCTCCACTGTTAGGAGTAAATCTCCGAGGCCTTAAGCCTAATGCTCTCTGGCAAATTGACATAACCCTATCCCGACCAAAAAATGAGTCTACTTATTTTATTTTAGCTTGCCTACCCTCTCCCTATGTTTTTCTCTTCACTAATGACTCCAAAGGACTTAATATACAAATAAATTATTCAGGTGGACCTAACATAGTATCTTGTGAACAATGTACTCTCTCATCTTGTGTGAACCCTCAATATAACGTTTGTTCCTTTGCAGTGTTGCGAAGTCCACCCTATCTTATGGTGCCTGTGACTGCACTCACTTATTGGTATGATAACTGTGGTCTTGCTGTGCTGCAACAATTACAAGATTTGATGTGATCATGACTGTTTGTGAGCTTGCCTTTCTTGAGAATATCAGCTTTAATAACTGCAATTACCTCTGTCACTGTGGCGGCAATATCATTGACTCAAAAAGTGCATACTGCTCAATATGTTAATACTATGTCTAAAATTGCCTGGAAAATCCCATGGACAGAGGAGCCCGGTAGGCTACAGTCCATGGGGTCGCAAAGAGTCGGACACGACTGTGTGACTTCACGTTCACGTTCTCGTTCACGTTCATGTCTAAAAATGGCTCTTTAGCTTTGGCAGGAAGTTATAGATAGGAAACTAGAAATGGAGGTAGATGCCCTGGAGGAAGCAGTAATGCATATTGGGACTGAATTACAGGCATTAAAAGTAAACCTGTCACTGTCCTGTCATGCCGACTACTGGTGGATTTGTGTAACACCCATGAAAGTAAACGAGACAGATTATAACTGGGAGAAAATTAGAAATCATATTTCGGGGGTATGGAATAGCTCCAGCATTAGTTTAGATTTAGGCAAACTTCACACTCAGATAAAGACCATGGAACATTCCCATTGGATTTTTCCACCTCAGGAGCAGCAAATGACCTTTTTTCTTATATTTTTGAACCTTATTTCAGGAAAAAAACATTCTGTCTACTATTTTTAGCTATGCTGCCGTGGCCACTCTAATTCTGCTTCTCATAATTATTCTTCCTTGTATTGTCAGAACTCTTGGACAGAGCACTCAGAAGCTCGTGACTGAATTACATCTGGCTGTTTTAAAAAAATAAAAAAAGGAAAGATGCCAGGATCCAGGAGAAGATCTGACAGGCAAAGGCGGATCAGAAGTCAAGGGATTCCCTGGACCTGCTCGAGCATCTGCTCCAAAACCAAAATCTGTCTCTCTACTGTTTACTATATTATGCCTTTCACCAATTCTTTTGACATTAACAGGGGGTTCTCTCCAACCACCTTTCTCTGAAGAAAACCAACTTAGGGCTCTAGTTAATAAGTCTCCTGGGATTGAAAGGAACATTTTAAATCTAACCCCTCTGTTACTATTTTAGCTTGCTTGGCAGTTTTATCCACACTCTTGTAACTAATGCACATGATTGTTCACAACACCCCAAGCATAACCATCGAGTGATAAAAAAGAAAAGCTTTATTAGAATAACACTGCATTGTTGAGGCAATGTTTGCTATCGAGTTTCCTTGTCCTTTACCCAATGTGCACCTGTAAGTGCATTAGCTAGTATAGTTGGTATGCAAGAAAAACAAGCAGTAGACTTGGTATTAGCAACATAAGCCTCTTGAGTTAATAAGTACTTTCTTTGTTGTAATCCACTGCACCTTTGCTCCATGAGAATGTAACTCTGTTTCCTGAGGGGGACTGCAGACTGGAAAGATAAAGGGAAAGCAGGTTTTCAGGTTGACCAACCTTTATCAAGAAAGAGTCACAAAATGTTAACAGGTCACAGGGCCAGAAGATAATGTACATAACATAAGACCCTCTTTGGGGGAAAGTTATGCAGAAAATGTCCTGGTTTCGATAAAGGTAAAACTGATGGAGTGTTGAGCTGATTCTGCATGACTTTGTATCTTTCACTCCTGGAAATGTGTAACTCAGGGTATAAAAGCCCCTTTTCAAAATAAAGCTGCAGACCCGTTTCACCTAAGCTGGGTCTCCCGGTGACATTGTTTCTTTCTATTTCTCTCTTTTTCTCAGGCAGATTCACTTGAGCCCAGAGGCTCTCTGAGTTCACTTTTTTTGCCAGGGCTTCTAAAACCCAATCGATAAGGCACTTTGCATCTTCGCTCCATTCAGAGGGCGCCTGTGGCCTCTGTGAACAGAGCAAGTCCCGTGTCAGGGGCTTCATTGGCTTTCTGCGTAAACCAGGGAATATCAGCCTCTTTTTCTCTCCTTTACTTTTCTCTTGCTGGCACCGTTTTTCCTGAGGGTATCCCTGGATGGTGCTGGGGCTGGACCCTGGCACACGTTGAAAGGGCCTCAATAGCGTACATGGGCAGACGTGCATGTCTCTGGCACCGGTGGGTCGTGGAAGTCATAGGGGAGCTGTCCTTACTGTCTCCCTGGCAGGTATTCGAGTAATGTTCAGGGAGTTCCCTTATGCCAGGAGGGCATGCCTCATTTCTCCATCTGTGCAAAGTGTGGCCAAGCCACTTCAGGCCTGTGCAGCATTCATATCTGTCCAGCAATGGAAGGAGGGTCGCCAGGCCCCTTCTGCAGTTCAGCAGTGACCACCCACTGTTAGCTTTCAAGTTTGAGAAAGAACTATCTGAACGCGTGGACTAAAAAAATCGGATCTCCCATTGGTGCAACTCACTAAGGAGGAGAAGGGCTTGCCTTCACGCCATGGATAAGCTTCTCATATGAGCACTGGTATCCAGAGTGTGCCAGACACCAACAGCGCCACGTGGAGAGATGCAGACACACAGACACCAGCCCTTGGTACACACATAGAAGGATTGCCCAAAATAGTGCTATGCCAGAAGCAGAGATAAAGAGACACAGATTAAGCTCTGTACCCTAAGGCTCTGGTGTCCCTGAACAGTGGAGATCAACTGTAGCAAACAGTGGGGTTTTTCCCTACTTCCCTAGCATCCAGACAGGAACAGGTTCTCTATCCCATGGATTAAAGTATCCAGGCACGTGGTGCCCCTGCTTATCCTTTGATACTCAGGGAGAGTTCCCAGTTATTGACGGGCCCGAGGGACACAGGAGTTTGGTGTTTGGACTGTGAAGCAGGAACCTGTGGTTGGAATTTCCAGAGCCTGGTCAATGACTGTGCCTGGGCTAGCAGCAGATGCAAAACCCACTACCTCCCTGGAGCAGAATATGCCTCGTGGGTGGGCTGCAGACCAGGAACCGTCGAAGATGCCATCTGGTCTAGGGATGTGTCCGTAAGGGTGCCACCCACCACGCTCTCAGGCTTTGCACTAATTTTTGGCCAGCAGCTCGAGAGTGGCTCACCACCTAGGGCCCCGCCTATTTGGCTGATATCCCCAGAGCCTGTCCACCATGTCCTGTGCTGTCTTCCAACCCATTCTTCAGCCTAAGGCCACCCCACACACACGAGCTCCCATCTCCCTACCATCCCCCTCACTCCCTGCCCCCAAAGAGCTAGTGGGTCCCACAGGATTACTGCAGCCTGAGCCACATTTGTGCACCACTTGTTGTGCTATTATGACCCATCCCTTCGTATCTGCCCCAGCCTGGGCTTGCGACCAGGGCCAAGAGGAGTGTGGGAGGCGGTCAGAAGAATGCAGGAGTGTCCTGGGACCCCAGACCATCTTAGTTGTAAGCCCTGGTGTTCGGGTTGCTGGGGCCTGTGGCCTGCCATCCTGATGCTTTGCGCGGCTGGGACCTTGGAGCCACTAGTTGTAATGCCAGGCAAAGAGACCACCCTCTTCAGGTTGGAGGCAGTGGACGACAGTGAGCCCCTGGTGGACGGAGATGCGGCAGGGATCGGGCGGGGGTTCCAGCTGCCTGCAGAAGACATCATGGAGGAGGTGGAGGTTGTGGCAGATGAAGAGCAGCAATAGGGGTCCTCCCAGGAGCTGAAGAGAAGATGATGGAGGAGCAGGGCCAGGAAAGGCCCAGGAGATCAACTGAGCTTCTGGGGCAAGATGCACTGCAGGAACTGGCCGCCATGAAGGTGGAACTGAGGTCTGAGCATGAGAAAAACTGCAGGGCCTACTTTCAGTTCATGCGCAAGAACCATCAGAGGAGGAAGCCTGACTTGGCTCGGAGGAGTGCCATCATCCAGGGCATCCCTTGCTTGTGGGCCATAGCTTTATCCTTTCTGCTGCCCTTGGAGTCCGCTGCTCAGGAGGAGGAGGAGGTGCAGAAAACTTTTCCCTCCTCCCTACCCTGGCAGGTGCAGTTGCAGAGCCATCCATGTTCCCCCTGCAAGGTGATCTTCTCCATTCAGGACCAACCCTACTTCTTGAGCACAGTGATCACTAAGTATAGTTACCTTGACATCGTTGGTAAAACATGGCTCCCAGGGTGAAGAGTGTGGGTATGCAAGGGTGTGAGATCCGCACCCATCTCCCCTGTCTTCTGCAGGGTATAGGGCACATCATTCCACTCCTGTCGACTGATTCTGGGGCTTCGAATGGGGAGCACCCAGCCACAGGCTGGACACCAGGAGCCTTAATTTTCTGAGCTGGTTGTCAGGCCAAAACTGCTTAGAATCGAACAGGATTGCTGAGGTGTGGTGGTTTGAGACCTGCACAGTTAACGATTGATTATGGAATTCTTGGTTGCTGGCTCACCTTACTCATTTTGCCAGCAGATCATCAGCAAAGATGTGTGGGATGATCCCCTGAAGTAGTACCCTGGGGAGGAAGGTTCTTCCATGAGCGTAAGTGACAGAAACATATGTGGAGAGGAAGTGTGGAGGTGGGCCCTGAAGGGACAGTCGTGTAGTATCTAGGACACTGTCCTTTCCCAAATGGGGATGCTCAGACTCATGCAAGCTGGCTTTGGAGCCTGAATTTGAGTCGTGCATGTGCAAGTGACCCCCTGAGACTGTGGATTTGGGGATTCGGTGTGTCCATGAGTGAAGCAAGTGTACCTCAAATCAGCTGTGGTTGCAGTGCCAAAGTCCAGGTGATACTATTAGAGGGAGGGTGAATTAAGGGTTTTTTTTTTTTTTTTTTTTCAGAATCATTCTTCCATGGGTCCTGCCATCCCCTGGCTCCTGTTACTGTTACTCCTGTTACTCCAGGGTCCCAGTGCACCTGTGTGCTGACTTTGGGATCTTCTGTGAATTTCCACATTCACCACTCGGCATCTCACCACCACCACACATGCTGCGCTGGAAGCAGCTTCAAGCTGCCTTGGGAAAATACAGAAGAGTTCGGGGAAGGTGGACAGGGAGCTCCAAGGGCAGGACATGGTGCCTACTGTCACCATCTTCGACATTGCAGGACTCAGTTGTGTTAACCTTCTGAAACACCTGTGTACCTTGTTTGTGTTTGTGTCCCATGCTGAGCATGTGTGTGTACACATGCATGTGCTTGTGTCGGCTGTGTTTATATGTGTGTGTATGTGTGTGTGTGTGTGTGTGTGTGTGTGTGTATGTGTGGCCCAGAGCAGATGCAGAGATGAAGGCTACAGGAGACAAGGTGCTGAACAACCATAAGAGGAGGCAGGAGCGTCCCCAGTCTGAAGGTGGTTTGTCACTGGATCTCTGCAGTGACCCTGTCCAGGGTGGGAACAAGAAAAGGATGGCTAGTGATAACTCCAGACCGTGGCTCCAGATATCTGCAATTAGGCCAATTACAAAACACACTCACCATTACTACTATGTTGTTGGGTGTGTTTGGACTAGGAAGAGGGGGTGCATGGTCTGAGGATTCACAAAGGGCCAATCAGGTGGGGTGGGGCTTTGAAACCCCTGCCTGTGGGGCCTTCAGTCTAGGGGGCCATGGCCGGCCTATTGAAATGGTGGACGTGGTTATGGCAAGACCCAGGATGGCGAGGAGGCTAAGGTCCTGCCGAGTTGAGCAGATACCTGAAGAAGAAGGGCATAGATTGCCTGCTGCACTGGAGACTTGTTCCACACATGTGAGAAGGAGAACTGGGAAGGTCCTGGGCCAGTGCTGCCCAGGAGCAGCCCATCAGCCAGCACACTCCCTCCCTGAGAGTGGCACAAACTGCGACACAAAACGCGAGACATGCTAAAGTAAGCTGTACCTGCAAAACCACAGGCATCCTAGGAGAGACAGGGTGTGTGTGTGGCATGCCTACAGGCACTTCTAGCCTGCCTCCCTGGCAGTGCAGAAAGGCAAGGAAAGCGAAAGGGGGTGTAAGTGTCTGACCCTCTGCCCGGATGAGCCTGTGAGGGAGGAAACGGGGAGGGAGCAAGGAAGGTGAGCTAATTGCATGTCCCAAGGGACCTCAGGAGAGTGGGATACAGGGAAGCCCCTGGGGGCAGTTAGAGGCCTGCTGCCCTCCAGGGTCCAGGGTCTAGGCAATAGCTGTCCTACCAAAGATACACCATGGTGTGTACTATAAGTCCTGACGTGAACTCCTTCTTTCCTCTGGGGTCTTGCCTCTGACTCTGGGGGCCTGAGAGGCAATAGTGTGTGTCTGCATCTGAGAGAGGATTCTGGAAGTCTTGCTGGAGCAAAAGCTCTGATTTTGTCGTAGGGGATCTGCACCCGGTGACACTCAGAAGGAAGCTGCCTTCCAGGTGACCATCTTGGATGCCCCCGGGCCTAACTGGGGACTGGCTTCCTTGGCACGTGGGCTGTGTAGGCAATCAGAGATGCATGCCTGTAGGGAGTCCTACCTGGGCCTGAGAGCAACTGAGAGTTTTGGCATTTAGCAAATCACTGTGGCTTGGGTGTTTCAAGCCCTCTTGGTGC
This sequence comes from Bos taurus, assembly GCF_002263795.3. Classification (NCBI taxonomy): domain Eukaryota; kingdom Metazoa; phylum Chordata; class Mammalia; order Artiodactyla; family Bovidae; genus Bos; species Bos taurus. The sequence goes on from NC_082638.1 coordinate 30,864,570, forward strand.
ATTTGAGATAGAAAGCTTCTTTCTTCCCAAGGGAGGCATTAGCTGTGGTCCCAGAAAGGGAAGGTTTTCCAGGGCATCATCTGTTCGGGGACTCCGTGTGCATGGGAAGTGTTAAACAGAAGGGAAGACGTGTAGCGAGACCACCTTACCTTTATGGCCTCAGGTTCCATTCTTTGTATTGGAAGAGACCCTGTATCCATGAGCATCTTCACAACATTGGCTCAGACCCAGGCCTATCACAGTCTCTTGGGGCTCTTGGAGGCTCAGGCGTCTCTTTGGCCTTTTTCTGCTATATGGACATAGCACTTGGTGGCACAGGTATATAGGTGCACATAGAAAGTTACACTGATAGGAAGAACAGAGAGCCTCACTCACAATGTTGTGGGCCATAGCGGGTGGTAAGCTAGCAAGAGGGCCACAACATTGACAAGGAATGACCTAGGTAGGTGCACACCGAGAAAGCGATTCTCCAAGTCAGCTGAGCCCAGAGGTCCTTGTTTTCTGGTCCCCTGAAGGAATGCACAGGCAATGGATCAGGCCAACGTAGAGACTGGTACTGTGAAGCTGTTCAAGGTGATGGGAGAATGCAGAACACACACTCATGTCATACAGCTGTTCATGGCGAGCGCTGCAGGTCGATCCCTGTCATAAGCAAATGTCAAGATTTTGAAACCTTTGAGGATAAGTCACAGAGTTAGATGGAGAAGGCAATGGCACCCTACTCCAGTACTCTTGGCTGGGAATTCCCATGGACGCAGGAGCCTGTTAGGCTGAAGTCCTTGGGGTCGAGAAGAGTCGGACATGACTGAGCAACTTCTCTTTCAATTTTCATTTTCATGCATTGGAGAAGGAAATGGCAACCCACTCTAGTGTTCTTGCCTGGAGAATCCCAGGAACTGGGGAGCCTGGTGGGCTGCCATCTATGGGGTCACACAGAGTTGGACATGACTGAAGTGACTTACCAGCAGTAGCAGCACACAGTTAGAAGTGCAAAGTGACATGATTAATGAGCAAGTGAAAGAAAACAACGAGGACAAAGAAAGTTGGGTGCTTACCAAAATTCATGTTCCTGGAGAAGAAAGCTTGTATTTCTGCATATGTGCAAGTTTCCTCTCAGGGATGTTACTGTGTACACACACATGTGTGCACATAGAGTTCCCTGCCAGTACATTTGTGAGTATGAGCTGTCGGAATTGATCTAGCCAGGTGATGGAAGTTGGATAGCGAAAACATGAAGGTCTTAGGGGAAGGTACATAGACTCTGGCCAGCAGAAGGACTGAAGCCAGGGAATCAATCCCCGTTATCTCACTGAGCAAACAAGTTCTAAGTGGAATCACAGTGGTGCACCCTGGATGCCTGGCAGAAAAGAGAGGCAGGGGAAAGAGCCTGGAGAGTGGGCAGAGGAAAGGCCACTACACCTGCAGTTTATGAAAAGTAGAAAATGTACCTAATGACCTGGAAGGAGAAACTGTATCTTATTTATTGAGATATCTAGCCAAGGAGAATTCCAGCCAAACAGCCAAAAGTGCTTCCTGGTTTCTTCTTGCTGCCTATAGTAAAATATGAAGGGAAATTAAATGAATAAATAAATAAATATGAGAAAGACTATTTAAAAATAAGACAGAACTTGCTGATTTGGAAATTTTCCAGTCTTTTAAGATGTCAGAAGATGCGAAAATTAATGGCTCTGAAGCAAGGTCATATACAAGGCATTGATATAAGATGGTCTAAATATAACATTTACATCATGTATAGGTCATTCTTCTTATTATTTTTTTTAAATAAAGGTTGTCTAAAGATGAGTGTGACTGTAAAATTCTTTGTTAAGCCTCAGAAAGCTGGAAGGGGATGCTTCATGGCATTATTTAGGCAGGCCAATGCCCTCCAAAGAGTTTAGGGGTGTCACTCAGAGATCATTTCAGTCAAACAATAAGATTTCTACCAAGTTTCAGGGTGTTATCCCTCAGCTATCTCAGCAGAAAACCAAGACAGAGAAGGACTTTTTATGAAAACATGTGTGATTGTGGCTTTCGGGTGGAGTGCTTTACCATGAAAACCAGTAAGATTATCAGGAGACATACCAAGATTTTAAGATAACATATTTAAGTTCAGCTTGGACTGAAAGGACCAGCAATAGTACAAAATAAGAGAGCTCTGGACTTCTACCTTTGACAAGCAGGAAGCAGGCTAGGGAGACTGTTTCACTGTAACCATATACTACCCACCTTTCCTGCAATGGAATCATGTCAGAGGGCAGAATTAAAAATTCAGAAACTGAAGCCTAGGAAGTTTCCAGGCCTTAAATGCTAATCAAAGCACTGCCAAAAAGAACCCGTGGGATTTCAGAACTGCTACTATTGACTCCCACTCCCCTCCCCTTTCTGGAACAGGAGTGTCTATAAAGGTTATCTATGCCTGACCCAGCACTGTATGTTGGCTGTGAAAGTGAGCAGAATAATTCATCTCTTTTGTTTACAGATCATCAGGTCTAGAGGAACTACACTTGTATAATTTGATCTGATGTGTTGGAGAAGACTTGAGAGTCTAGTGGACTACAAGGAGATGAAACCAGGCAATCCTAAAGTAAATCAGTCCTGCATATTCATTGGAAGGACTGATGCTGAAGCTGCAGTTCCAATACTTTGGCTACCTGATGTGAAGAACTGACCCATTGGAAAAGAGCCTAATGGGGGAAATATTGAAGGCAGGAGAAGGGGACGGCAGAGGATGAGATGGTTGGATGGCATCACCAACTCAATGGACTTGAGTTTGAGCAAGCTCCTGGAGTTAATGGTGGACAGGGAAGCCTGGCGTGCTGCAGTCCATCGGGTCGCAAAGATTAGAAAACAACTGAACGACTGAACACTTGAGATATTGCACAAGTAGACCCTGATCCATATCTGAAACTGACTTAGATGACAAGGCCCTGAACTACAAGTTAATGCTATAATGGATAAATTATTTGAAAGCATTGGCAGGAAAATGCATTTTGGACATACAAGTATGTAAACAATTTTGTGGCCATGTGTGTACCATGTGGTTTTAAAGGATGTCCACAAGTCCTTTCTTTCAAGGGTGGATGTTTATACTCCCCTTCACATGTGGGCTGGACTTAGTGGCTCACTTCTAATGTTAGAATATTGTAGAAATGAAAATGAAGTGTCTGAGACTAGGTCATAAAAGACACTGCAGCCTCCTTGCTCATCCTCTTGGATCACTCTAGAAGCCAGCTTAGTAGTATCTTGACAACACTCATGTAACCCAGTAGAGGGGCCCATGGGAAAGAACTGAGGCTTCCTCCCAACAGCCAGCAAAGAAACTGGTTTCAACAGCTATGTGAGTAAGCCATCTTGGAAGGAAATCCACCAGCCCGTGTCAAGGCTTCAGATGACGACAATCTCATGAAACCCTGAACCAGAACACTCAACTGAATTACTCCTGGATTCCTTTCAGCAGCAGTATGAGATAATATTGTTTTAAGCTGTTAGTTTGGGTAATTTGTCATGTACCAGTAGTTCATTAATGCACTGCCAACTTTGTGCCATGTCTTTATCCCGGGGCGCCTGCCCATTTAGTCCAATCTAAGCTGTTAGTTTGGGGTAATTTGTTATGCAGCAGTAGTTCATTAATGCACTGCCAACTTTGGGCCATGTATTTATCCCGGGGCGCCTGCCCATTTAGTCCAATCTAAGCCAGAATCTGCTAGTTCAGTTTAGAAAACATACCTCACCCTTGATCTGACCACCCTCAGTATCAGATCAAATTCCTTATCACTTGCCTCAATATCTTATCAGCCTTGCCTAGCCTCAGCAATGATCCTCTCAGTTGAGCCAGAATCAAACCCTCACCCTTATGGACCTCTTAATAAGTTTCCATTCACTGACACCCACTCTGTTGTTGTTGTTCATTGCAGTCTCCTAGTCTCTATTTGCAATCCCATGGACCCATCCTGTTCCATAGCTATAAATCCTAGTTGTGTCCCTACTGGAGTCAGACTTAAAGCTCAATCTCTCCCGTATTATAAGACCCAGCTCTAGTACTCTTACTTTGAATAAAGTTTTTCTTACCACTTTTAGTAAGTGTTATGCATAATTTTTTAACATTTCCAAGTTCTGTTAGTAGGGATTATTCTCAAAGGAATAGTTTTATACCTTTACTTTTTATACTGTATTCATTTGGGGAAACAAATTTTTAGAATTAAAACATTTCATGTTTTTACCATACAAACAGAAAATAGCTTTAAAATACATTTATATATACTAAAAAAAATGTAGTAATCTGAAAAGGATGTGTATATAGACATGTCAGTGTATATAAACACATACCCTCAGAGCTCCAAGGAAAACTTAATTCTCAGTAAACTATAAATTAAAACATTCAGCCTGCAAAGAGTGAAATCTTTGGAATTAACTTGCCAAAAAATTGTAGAGAATGAAATATTAGTTAAAAAATGTATACATAAAAATATTTGGGATTTAGACAAAATTTGCTATTTAAATAAAGTTAGGTCAAGCCCTAAACAATCTATTTAAAAAAAGAAAGAAAGAAAGACTCTGCATCACGTAATAACCTATATTGGAAAAGAACCTAAAAAAGAATAGATATGTATCTGTATAATTAAATCACGGTGGTATACATCTGAAACACAACATTGTAAATCAAATATATTTCCATTAAAATTTGTAAAGAAAGCCTTTAAAAGACAAGGTTATAAGGAAAAAGTCGTAAGGAAAGTAGAAGGTATATATGAATTGAAACAAAAATAGAAAACAACAAAAATAAAACTTGTTGGGATAAGAAAACAAGAGCTGCTTCTTGGAAAAACAAAATCAGAAACACTGATACAACTGTGGCAATCTAATAAGGGGAAGAGGAGGTTAATTCCAGTACTAGAAATGAGAAATGGAATGTGGTTCTGAAACGATAATGTTCAAATCTGAGTGGAACTACTTTTGTTTCAGGAAAGATCCAGTCAAGCAAAACCCTGGGGAAAGAAAGGGAAGGAAAGAAAGAGGAAGAGAGTCAGGGGAAGAAAGGAAAAAAAGGAAAGGAAGGGAGAAAGATAGAAAAGGAAATGTCTCAACAGATATTGTAAACTTTCCAATAAAACAATTCTCTTTAAAATCTAAAAACAGAAATAGAAATTCATTAAGCCATATCCTCATTGCCTTTGATGGTACTAAGAACAAGAAAACCCATTTACACATCAGTGTTTAGAATTTGTGGCAAACACAATAAGATTATGAAAAAAAATAGAACTATGCCGTTATTTGTAAAAATATGGACAGCAGAAATATTTTTGTAAAAAACATTTTATTTCTATAAATAGTAATTTTACTTAGAATGTTTTGGCAACATTAATAAAACAATAAATTTTACCTGAAAGAACAAGCAAAGTAGACAAGGAATTCACAAAGAGCAATAACAAAATAGTGATCTTGACAGATATTCAATACATTTGTAAACAAAACAAAGTGTCATTGCCTGAAAAAAATACAGAGGTATCAACAGAAAAACAGAGGAAGCTCCTGAAATAACTCAACTCACTATTAACTATATTTTATTTGCAGGCACAGAAACTGACTCAAGCTAATTCTAAGACGCAAAGCCCTGATGTTATTATCTCTTCTCAGTTTGTGTGTGTGTGTGTGTGTGTGTGTGTGTGTGTGTGTGTGTGTGTGTAAAGTAGGAAATTTAGGCTGGAGAGGTAAGAAGAGGGTAGAGACTTAAAGTGCCTTTAAGGAGGAGGAGGAAATGGAGGGGGTTGAGGATTTCATTGTGTGATTTGAACAGCACTGGTGAAGCTCAAACAAGGGAGGTAGCAAGCCATGCAGGCCTAGGGGAAGAGCATTTCCAGAAGAACAGCAGTTGCAAAGTTTTTGGATTGGGAAGAAATGTATTTGCTTAAGGAAAAGCAAGGCCAGTGTTGTCAAAAAACAGGGCACCAGTGGGGAAAATAGTAGAGTAGAATGACAGAGAATGGAAGAGAGGAAGTAGTCAAGGACCATATCCCTGGGACCTTTTTATTTGGCAATAAATACAACTTGTACTCCTGATGAGCATACTTCAGAGCAAACAACAGTAACTGTGTTCAAAATACTAAGCAACAATAAAAACATATAAATAAAACATTTCGTATTTTTACTACAGAAATAGAATAAAGGAGATAAGAATGCAATAGTCTGTACATTTATTTATACATAGATTTCTCACATAAGATCAGAACACACACACACACACACACATTTTATACAACTAAAAGTGGTTTAAGCTGACACTTTGCAAAGTGCTTTGGCCCAAGAAAATTAACTGGAAAGGCCTAGTAATATATTCAAAGTGCAAACCAATCAATCAAGCATTGAATAAATAAATACAACCTACTTGTATTTGAATTTACACTCAAGAAATTATCTAAAATGGAGATAATAGGCTTACTATAGCTTAGTCATCTGTACTCCTTCCTCTTCCGTTCTGAGATGGATGCTAATACCTTGGTGATTACCACTTCCCAGGGTTTTGTGAAAGCTTAGAGCATTTAAATAAATTGTGGAAGGGGAAAAAATAGTGGGGAGAGACAAAGAGGAGGAGAAAGGAAGAGGAAATGGAGAGATTTCTCCTGGCATAGGTATACAGCCAGGATCCCAGGTTCCTTGAATGGTGCACAGAGATTGCTAGGTAACTGTGCCAGAAGTGGAGAAAGTATGGCATTCAACTCCAGGAGGAGACTCAACTCCAGGAACACACAGAGGAAGCCAAGTGTGCTGATGTTCAGGAACCAATATTTAGAGGGTACCCTGCAGGTCTGTGAAAGAGCTCTTGGAGACCGCAAGAAAAAAGGTTTCCACAAGTATAATCACAGACTAGATAGCTGGATAGAGTAGAGGAAGGATAATTATTCTATGACCTGATAATTACTGAAATAAATGAGACAATTCCTGCACATTAGACGGTGTCAAGTAAGACTGAAAATCAGTATTAGTTTGATAAAATGGGAAATTACCCACACAAAGAATTAGCTGTTAACTGCAATACATTCATATTCAAGGCAAGATAAGATACAAAACTGAAATCTTCACATGTTCAACTAGGGTAAGATACATGTAACTGGAAAAGGTAAGGAAAAGTTCTATAGAGGGTTTAATCACCCTGGACCCTCTGTATCCACTACATTTACTATTCTCAGACAACTCCATTGTAGCTTAAGGGTAAGAGAACTAAATTTAGCCCAATTCATAAACTGAACAGATTCCCTGTGTTTGATCCTTTTCAGTTAAAACTATGGGTCCAGTACAAATCAAACTGGATGTCAAGGCTTTTTTACTTGGGAATCTTAACTTGCTTTACTTTTGTACTTTTACTTTTGTGACTGAGACAGATATGGCTACTTCACTGTGACTAAAGGCTACCCAAATGGGAAAGGGGATGGAATGAATCAAAATTCCCCTTTTGATCACTCAACAGGAGGTCCACAGGAACCATGCCTCATTCTATTAACTATTTCTGCTTCCCCAACTGCAGTCAATGATAACACAGGGCCTGCTTGATGCTTGCAGGGGCCTCTCACCAAACACAGGCATTTAAATGGTTGGCTTCCTTGAGATGTCCCTGGGCTAGGTAAAGATACTCTGAGACAGTGTTCCTTCTGCCTTGGCTCCATGCCTGGAGGGAATGCATACCTCTTCCTCCAATGGGACAAGAAGCCACAGCTCTCCACTGACTAAATCCCATGTCTGGTCCCAACTCACATCATAGCTTCTCCATCAACTTCTCCACACCAGGCTTTTGGAGCCAGGTTATCGTAGATCAGCACAACAGAGGCACTTCGGAGAGTTCAGCAGCACAAGGGAACATACAATAACAAAGCCATTCCAATCTGGCTATATAGTTAATATTGAGATAGTCAAGGCATGAAAACAGTTGAAAATTATGTTGCTAAAACACTCTACAGATTATATGTATAGCAGAGCTTTCGAACTTACAAATAACATGAAATACCAAAATAGGCTGTTACTTTTCCTTTCGCCACCTCTCTCGTTCTCTCTCTCTCACACACACACGCACACATACTTTTTAGTGCTAAGACAACTGTATGAAAAACAGGTAATATATTTTTAAATAACATCTCAATATTCAAACGAAACTATGTTTCATGTATTTAAAACAAAAACACATAAATTACACATTGGTTTCTCTGTATTTATTATTGAATCATGCTATAGTTGATTTTTTTGTTTTTAATGGAGTTTATAACTTTGAAATACTTGCTTCAGACTTACTTAAAGTAGAATTAACTGGGTTTTTTTGACCTCCTACTTTTAGATTTGGGGGGTGATGGTTCAGAATCAGATGCGTTCACAGTAATGGATGCTACTTCCACCAATCCTGGTTGAAGGGGTTCCAGTGATACCTGAATAACAACTTTTCTTTCAGGAGGTAATCCTTCTAGCTGCTTAGGCTTCTTAAACATTTGATGACACTGGGTCTTGTGCTCCCTTTTCTCTTTACAAGTTAAAAATTGTAGCCGACATTTGGAACACTGGTGAAAACGCTTTGCCCAGTGCTGTCTATAATGACATATGTATAGTGCTTCAGTTTTAAAAATTTGGAGACAAAAGGGGCAAAGTAAATTCTTAGTGTTACCATGGTATGCTCTGAAATGTGCATCCACATCTGCAAAGAATGATGATCTGTAACTGCAAACCTGGCATACATAGGGCATTTCACCAGGCTTATGATTATCTTTCATGTGCTGTAAGAGAATCTGATCTGCCTCAAAGGACAATTCACAGATTTTACAGACTGTGCAGGGCTCCTGGGAAGTGTGGACACTTTCAATGTGACACTGCAGCTGGAAGGGCGTAGGAAACTGGCGGTGGCAGTGCTGGCAGGTGGTGTGGTATTTCCAGCTGTCACATCTCAGCCTCTCAAGTTCCAAATGGTGCTTCATGTGATTCATAAACTCAACATTTTTTAGAACCTTCAAGCAGCTGTGGCATTTAAAGACTGTGTGAGTTTTCAGTTCTGGCTGCCCATCTCCTATATGCTGTCCATAGTAGAAGTCACGAAGTAACACAATCAGATTGCCTTCTGTGGGATCAGCAAACTTATTTTGACTTGATACACTTGGAAAGTCAGTTTTTGTCAATACATTTCCCCCTAAAGGACTTACAGGCTTGCAATGAACATTGTCCTTTGGAAAAGCTGTTGGACAAGGTTCTCCACTCTGAACATGGCTTAATGAGTTATGAACACTGTCTGGTGTGCTTTGCTGAGTAGTCACTGTATGAAAAGTACCTGAAAGGGACAAAGCTAAAGAATGTTCTCCTATAATTCCATCACTGAGTGTAGGCCTTTTGGGACTTGTGCTATTTGTTTCAGAAGTGGAAAGTCGCTTTGATACACGAGGACTTTTATCCATATCTCCTGCAGAAACTGCTGTTTCTACTGGATGCTGCAATGAACTTGTGAAGGTAATCAAAGGAGAACATAACTCTGAAAAGCTATTAGGCACTATTTGTGGTGAAATATTTTTAGAATCCGCTTTGGACAAAGGCTCAATAATAATAGGACTATCTGTTGATCTTGATTCAGAGACAGAAAGTGGCAAGACAGTCTTTGCTTCTGATGTAGGAGTCACATGACTAACAGGCTGTAATTTCTGAGCATTATCTTTCCTGAAGTGACCATACCTATTTCTCCTTGAACAAGAACCTGGGGTAACTCTGTTCAGTACGTTTGAAATGACTGGTTTTGAATTTGAGGTCATCCCAACAAAGATCACATCATCATCCTCATGTACATGTTCCACTCCCACCAAGATGAGTTCAGCATCTTCATCACTTACTAGTTTGGTTTCTCCCTCACTTTTCTGTGGTTCTGGCTCTTGTTCTTCTTCACATGACATCCATGGTGGTTCCATATTTTAAATACTTTTTTGTTCTTGGAGGGTGTGACCACAAGTCCCAGTGCTTCCTTTAAATAAACTGCCACCTAGGTATAAATATACTACATATTAGTTAAGTACAGAAAAATGTGCTATTTGGTTATCTCCAAAACTCTATGGTAGTTATAAACACCCTTATCTTACAAATAAAGATACTGAGCATCAAAGAGACTAAATGAAAGATGAATAACCTATGACTACAAGTCTACATGACTCAAGAATAATAGCTTTGTTCCATGTTGATTTTAATCTCTTCTAATTAAAAAAAAAAAAAGAAAGAAAAAGAAAAAACAGAATACCACCACTGATCATTAGGAGAAATCACATGTAAAGCACGAGTATTTTTACAACTGCACTATTGTACAGTGTTTAGAAACATGGACTTTGGAGTCAAAGAAGATTAAGCTGGAATTCTAAGTTAATCACACACCAGCTGCATCTTTTTGGGCAAATTTATAACTTTTAAATGTGTTTCCGCACCTTAAAGACAAACATGCTTATTTCTTAGACTTAAGGTTAAGCTCTTTTTAAAAAGCGTCAGCTATTTAATGGCATCTTGTTTTGTAGTAAAATTGGAAAAAAAGTTATCTTAAATGCACATTACAACTGATTAACACATACTAATTTCATAAATGTTAATACAGAAAATAGGTAGCAAATTCAAATATAAAGTATCTATACACAGTTAACAAACAGCATAATTCAATGTCAAGCACTTAACACAGGCCTAGAAAATTGAGAATGAACTCTCTTGATAATCTCACCCCCAAAGCCACACTTATACATCCTAAATTTCTCCCTCTAATCCTGACTAAACTTAAATCCAACAATGCTTCATCCTTCATTCCACATTTCTCTTCCCCACATATCAGGCAAAGTCATGACAGTATTTCTCTAATACCAATATCAGACAGAGACATCAAACACACACACACACACACACACACACACACACACACACACACACAACGGATATTCTGTATGAATACAGATGCAAGAGTCCTCAACAAAATACTTGCAAACAAAACCTAACAACATATAAAAAAGATTATATACCATGATCATGTGGGATTTATGGAGGTATGCAAAGTTGGTTCATTATATGAAAGTCAATCGACATTATGCCATTTTAACACAATAAAGGACAAAAAACACATCTGCCTGCAGAAAAAGCATTTCCCTGAATCTAGCACCTTTTCATAATAGGGGTTAAAGTAAACCACTTAATAACTAAGAACAGAAGAGAACTTTCTCAAAGGGTACCTATAAACGACCCACAGCTAAATCATACTTAATAATGAAACACTGAAAGCTTTCCCTATAAGATTGGGAACAACATAAGGAAGTCTATTCCACACTTTGGTTCAATATTATACTGGCAGTTCTATAACCAGAGCAATCAGGTAAGAAAAATGAATTGTTGTTGTTGCTTAAAACAAACAAAAAAACAGCCTTCAGAATGGAAAGGAAAAAGTCAAAGTATATTGGAGATACCATACTTTTATATATAGAAAATCCCAAAGAAACCACAGGTATTAGAATTAATAAAAAGCTTGAAGAATATAAGATAAATATTTTAAAAGTCAATCACATTTCTATACAGTAGCAACAAATGTTCTGAAAATGAAGTCAAGTAAACACTTGACTCTACATTAGCATTAAAAATAATACTTAGGATGTCAGAAAGAGAAAGACAAATATCATATGGTATCACTTACATGTGGACTATAAACTATAACACAAATGAACTTATCTGTGAAACAGAAACAGACTCACAGACATAGTGAGCAGACTATGTGATTACCAAGAGAGGAAGGGTGGGGGAGGCATAGATTGGGAGCTGGTGACTAGCAGATGCAAACTATAATGTTAATATATAGAATAGATAAAAAAAGATCCTACTGTGTAGCACAAGGAACTATATTCATAATTTGTGATAAACAGTAATGGGAAAGGATATGAAAAAAATTGTTCGTGCATGTGTGTGTGTTTACATATGAAGGAAAGGAAAGGTAAAAGGAAGGAAAGGAAAGGAAAACTCTTGGCAAGTATGTACAGAAACTGGACCTTGTGTGTTATGGATAGATTTTAAAATGGTGCAACTGCTACAGAAAACAGTCTAAAGCCTCCTCAAAAAATTAAAAATAGAACTACCACATGATTCATCAATTCCACTTCTGAATATAAATTCAAAAGAAGTTAACATGGGGTCTTGAGATATTTGCATAGCCATGCTCAAAGCAGCACTAATCACAACAACTAAGAGGTGGAAGCATCTAAACATCTATCAAATGTGATCATACATATAATGGAACATTATTAAGCCATATAAAGGAAATTCTGCCCCAAGCTACAACTTCATGATCACTTAAGACATCAAGCCAAAGGAAATAAGCCAGTCATTAAAAAAGACAAAATGTATGTTTCCACTTATACGAAATATCTAATATAGTCAAGCAATAGAAAGGAACAAAGTGGAATGATGGAGTCCAGGGTCCATGGAAACAGGGAAGAAAAGAGGAGTTGTTGTTTAATGGGACAGGTGATGGGTACAGAGTTTCAATTTTGCAAGATGAAAAGGTGTAGAGATCTATTTCATAGCAATGTGATAAGGAATTCCATGATATTTCAGAGGTTAGGACTCCAAACTTTCCTATCAGGGGCCTGGGTATGATTCTCAACCAGGAAACTGTCATTTAAGCTGCATAGAACAGCTAAAAAAATGACAGCAACAAAAACAAAACAACACTGTGACTCTGTGTGTGTGTGTGTGTGTGTGTGTGTGTGTACTTGTGTGAGTTGCTCAGTCGTGTATGACTCATTGTGTCCCCATGGACTGTAGCCCACCAGGCTCCTTTGTCGATGGGATTCTCCAGGCAAGAATACTGGAGTGGGCTGCCATTTCTTTCTCCAAAAAGGCTGATGAAATTGTGTGAAATACTTAGCACGTAAAAATGGTTAAACTGGTAAAAATTTAAGTTAGATGTTTGGGTTTTTTACAACAATTAAAAAAAAGAATCTAACAACCAGGAAAATAATTTGAATGGACTTTTCACCAAATATGATATGCAAATGGCCAACAATCACAAAAAATACTGCTTAACATGATTGAAAGTGAAAGAAAGTGAAGTCACTCAGTCATGTCCGACTCTTTGCGACCCCATGGATGGTAGCCTATAACGCTCCTCCATCCATGGGATTTTCCAGGCAAGAATGCTGGAGTGGATTGTCATTTCCTTCTCCAGAGGATCTTCCCAACCCAGGAATCGAACCCAGGTCTCCTGCATTGCAGGCAGACATCTTACCTTCTGAGCCACCAAGGAAGCCCGTAACAAAATGTAAATCAGTCTCAGTGAGATACTACTTCACACCTATTAGGTTGCTGCTGCTGCTAAGTCGCTTCAGTCCTGTCTGACTCTGTGCGACCCCATAGACGGCAGCCCACCAGGCTCCCCTGTCCCTGGGATTCTCCAGGTAAGAACACTTGAGTGGGTTGTCATTTCCTTCTCCAATGCATGAAAGTGAAAAGTGAAAGTGAAGTCGCTCAGCCGTGTCTGACTCTTAGTGACCCCATGGACTGTAGCCCACCAGGCTACTTCATCCATGGGATTTTCCAGGCAAGAGTACTGGAGTGGGATGCCATTGCCTTCTCCTACCATTAGGTTGGCTGTAATCAAAAAGAGGAATAATAACAAGTGCTGCAGAGGATGTGGAGAAAAGGAATCTTCATATATTGTTGATGTAATTGCTGTAAAATAGTACAATCACTTTGGAAAAGTGGTTTGTCAGTACCTCAAAAATTAATATAGAGTAGCCATATGATCCAGAAATTTCACTCTTTTGTATATATCCATAAAAAATGAAAATGTTGAGTCCATGCAAAAACAGTGTTCACAGCAACATTATTCACAATAGCCACAAAGAATACACCATCCAAATATTATCCATTAGTTGATGAATGGATAAATAAATGGTGGTATATGCTCACAATGGACTACAGGTAAGCCACATACCATATTGATATACCATATTCAGCCATAAAAAAAAATGTGCTGCTATACAGCCAAGATATGGATGAATCTTGAAAATACACAAACTAGGGGACTTTCCTGGAGATCCAGTGTTTAAGACTCTGCACAGGTTCCATCCCTGGGCTAGGAACTAAGATCCCACATGCCACATAGCTAGATAAATAAATATTTGAAAAGAAAACATGGCATCTGAATAAAGCCAGACACAAAGGTCACACATTGTATCTGGAAGAACTGTACATAGAAGAGAAGCAGGAAAGACAAGCATTCTATAATCCAAATGAAACATTTTTTTTTTCAGGGAGGAGGAAATGAACTGCTCTAATAAAGGCTGCCAATAAATTAAATAAAATAACAACCTCAGGCTCTACTACAAAGCCACAATCATCAAGACAATATGGTACTGGCACAGAGACAGAAATATAGATCAATGGAAAAAAAACCAGAAAGCCCAGAGGTAAACCCACACACCTATGGACACCTTATCTTTGACAAAGGAGGCAAGAATATACAATGGAGAAAAGACGATCTCTTTAACAAGTGGTGCTGGAAAACTTGTCAATCACTTGTAAAAGAATGAAAGCAGAACACTTTTTGGAGAAGGCAATGGCACCTGACTCCAGTACTCTTGCCTGGAAAATACCATGGACAGAGGAGCCTGGAAGGCTGCAGTTCATGGGGTCGCAAAGGGTCAGCCATGACTGAGTGATTTCACTTTCACTTTTCACTTTCATGCACTGGAGAAGAAAATGGCAACCAACTCCAGTGTTCTTGCCTGGAGAATCCCAGGGCCTGTGGAGCTTGGTGGGCTGTCGTCTATGGGGTCGCACAGAGTCGGACACGACTGAAGTGACTTAGCAGCAGTAGCAGAACACTTTTTAACACCATACACAAAAATAAACTCAAAATGGATTAAAGATCTAAACATAAGACCAGAAATGATAAAACTCCTAGAGGAGAACATAGGCAAAACACTCTCCGACATACATCATAGCAGGATCCTCTATGACCCACCTCCCAGAGTATTGGAAATAACAGCAAAAATAAACAAATGGGACCTAATTAAACGTAAAAGCTTCTGCACCACAAAGGAACTATTAGGAAGGTGAAAAGACAGGCTTCAGAATGGGAGAAAATAATAGCAAATGTAGCAACTGAAAAACAGCTAATCTCAAAAATATACAAGCAACTCCTGCAGCTCAATTCCAGAAAAATAAATAACCCAATCAAAAAATGGGCCAAAGAACTAAATATACATTTCTCCAAAGAAGACATACAGATGGCTAACAAACACATGAAAAAATGCTCAACAATCACTCATTATCAGACAAATGCAAATCAAAATCCACAATGAGGTACCATGTTACGCCAGTCAGAATGACTGCAATTCAAAAGTCTACAAGCAATACATGCTGGAGAGGGTGTGGAGAAAAGGGAACCCTCCTACACTATTGATGGGAATGCAAATTAATACAGCCACTATGGAGAACAGTGTGGAGATTCCTTAAAAAAAATAAGAAAAAAAAAAAAAAAAACCTGGAAATAGAACTGCCATACAACCCAGTGATCCCACTGCTGGGCACACACACTGAGGAAACCAGAATTGAAAGAGACATGTGTATCCCAATGTTCATCAAAGCACTGTTTATAATAGCCAGGACATGGAAGCAACCTAGATGACCATCAGCAGATGAATGGATCAGAAAGCTATGGTATGTATAAACAATGGAGTATTACTCAGCCATTTAAAAGAATATATTTGAATCAGTTCTAATGAGGTGAATTAAACTGGAGCCTATTATAAAGACTGAAGTAAGCCAAAAAGAAAAACACCAATACAGTATACTAACACATATATATGGAATTTAGAATGATGGTAACAACAACACTGTATGCAAGACAGCAAAAGAGACACAGATGTATAGAGTAGTGTTTTGGATTCTGTGGGAGAGGGAGGGGAGAATGATTTGGGAGAATGGCATTAAAGCATGTATAATATCATATTCGAAATGAATCGCCAGTCCAGGTTGAATGCAGGATACAGGAGGCTTGGGGCTGCTGCACTGGGATGACCCAGAGGAATGGTATGGGGTGGGAGGTGGGAGGAGGGTTCAGGATGGGGAATACGTGTACACCCATGGTGGGTTCATGTTGATATGGCAAAACCAATACAATATTGTAAATTTAAAATAATAATAATAATAATAAAATTTTTTAAAAATAAAAAAAAAATAAAAATTGACCACTGAGTTAAACATTTGGAATTCACTGGTGACCTTGACAAGAGTGGATTTAAAGGAAAATGAGAGAAATGGAGATAAAAAATTCTACAAACAACTCTGCAGAAGTCCATAATAAAAAACATAAAATAAAAAAAAGCAGAAGCAGGATGTGTCACAAAAGACAAATTTTTAACGAGAGGTGACATTATAGTCAGTCTGTTTGCTGATGGGAACCGTCCAGAGAAACAGAAAACTTAATCCAGGACAAAGAAGAGACTTGCTAGAATATCACTGAATAAACAAGAATTGAGTAGAAAATGGCAACCCACACCAGTACTCTTGCCTGGAAAATCCCATGGACGGAGGAGCCTGGTAGGCCACAGTCCTGGGGTTTTCGAAGAGTCAGACAGGGCTAAGAGACTTCACTTTCACTTTTCACTCTCAGGAATTGGAGAAGGAAATGCCAACCCACTCCAGTGTTCTTGCCTGGAGAATCCCAGGGCTGGGGGACCCTGGTGGGCTGCTGTCTATGGGATTGCACAGAGTCAGACATGACTGAAGTTACTTAGCAGCAGAAGCAGCAGCACACAAGAAGTGAACACAAGCCAAATAATTTGCTCACAGTAACAAGACTGAGATCATATGCAGAAAGGCTGTCATGGTGGATTAATGGGTATGGTCGCCAGCCTTCAAGATGACCCTGTGAATCACATCTCCTGATATTCCCACCCCTATGTAGTTCTCTCTCAAACTATCACAGGGTTGACCTGTGAGACTAAGCAAATACAGAAGTGAAGATGTGTAACGTCTGAAAAAAGACTGCACTTTATCATGGATGCAAGTTCTTTCCTGAGTCACTCATTCTGGGAAAAGACAGCAGCCTCCACACGAGCAGCCCCTTGGAGAGGCCCACAGAAGGAGGAACTGAGGCCTCATGAGTACAGCCAAGTGAGAGAACTTACATTCAATAAGCCAAGTTTTCAGAGGTTGCCAAACCAGATAAAAGCTTGACTACCACCTCAGGAGGGACCCTGAGGCTAAACTACCCAACTGGATTCTAGACCAATAGATATCAAGTGTAAGTTTTTTCAAACTATTCAATTTTGAGATAATATGTACAACAGAAACAGTTCGAGGTATAATATCATTCACATCATACTTACACACAGAAGAGTTCTCCTATAAATATGGTAAAACTTAAAAAACACAAAACAAACCAAAACACCTAAAAACAGGAGTTGCCTGGCAGTCCAGTGGTTTGATTAGGACTCAGCTCTCTCACTGCCAGGATCCTGTGTTCGATCCCTGGTTGGGGAACTAATATCCTATGAAGCCACATGTTGTGACCAAAACCAAACATGCTGTCAACTTCAAAGCTGTACCAGCAATAGATAACTATGCAACAGAGCTGTAGGCACAAGTTGCTGGGCATAAAGCTACCTATCATCTTGTTTACTGGCATGAAATGAACTCAGATGCTCCCCCACCCCCATCCAGTGGAGTTCAATTACTTAATGAAATAAAGCTCTTACAGGTGCAAAAATGAGCAAGTAATCCCATGTAAACATGTTAAATCACAACACATTTTCTCTGAATGAACCACTTTATTCATTTGGCCACGCTGCTTGGCTTGTGGGGTCCCAGTTCCCTGACCAGAAATTAAATCCAGACCACTGCAGTGAAAGCCAAGAATCCTAATCTCCAGGCCACAAGGGAATTCCCATACCTTCATTACTTTGCTTTTGTAGCTAAAACCTTAGGATATGTGCATTGCCCCATTTTAGCCTCACCAAGTGGTAGGAGTCAGCTCTACACAGCTTAAAACCCATGGTGCTCTTACTTTTTTTTTCTTTCAAGAATGCAGGAGAAAGCAAGCCAGTAGCCTCCCTGCCTGCTTTTAATGTTTCAACTCAGAGAGCTTCAGAGTGACCTGAAACCATGATTGCCCTGAAGTCACCACCCGCAATCAGGGTCAGCTAATCCCCAGGAGAACTCTCTCTCCACAGCAACATGTCAGCCCATGAATGAAAGGAGAAAAACGGAAGGCAAGAAAGACACAACTTTGTTCCTTATTGTAAAAATGTCTGTCACCTTACCTCAGGGGCACACTGAAAACCTGAGTGCCCTTCCCAGGCAAGAGAAGGTCACATCCTGGGGTTGGGCAGAGGGAAAGGTCAGGGTGAGTCACGTCTTCCTGAAACATTCTATCCCCCAGGCCCTACCTGGTCCTATCCTACAGATGCTGACCAGGTGTCTCACACTCAACCAGAGCAAGTGATTGAACTCCTCTTACCTGAGCTTCTTCCTCCCACCTCCCTTCTCTCAGTAACAAACAAACAGACAAACAAATACCTCATCTGCCACCTTTTCAAACCAAAGGCCTGAATCTCGGGGCCCCCAGGGACAGGGGCAGCCCTGGAGTCCGAGGAGAGGCAGAGCAAACAGGAAAACGACCAAAGCGCCGCGGCAGTGGAGAGGCCACTAGATTGATTTTTTTTTTTTTTTTTTTTGCTGTGCCCGCCTGACTGTGTCTGGTTGCAGAACCGGGTTGGGCCCGAGTCATAAACCCGCGTGAAGATTTGTGTATGTGTGTGTGTTTAAATATATTAAGTTCCACAGGAGACCTGGGAGGGGCGGGGGGCTGGGGGCATGACAGGCCCTTTCCGCGAGCTGGTTCGTCCCACCCCTAGGACAGGAAGGCTGCTGGAGAGCTGCTCACACCCAGACTAGAGAGGGGAGAGGGCGAAAGGGGCCTGGGGCCTGTAGGCCCGGCCTCAAACTCCCTCCTGGGCCCTCAGAGGCCGTCCCGCCGAGCAAGGCCCCGCCAGATTGGGGATCTGAGAAACCTTTCCCTGGGCACTCCGGCACTGCTTTGGCCGCACCAGGCCCCAGTCCTTACCGGTCCCCGTGGGCGGCGATGCCAGAACTGCCGGCAGCTCACCTGCACCTAAACAGTCCCTGGGTTAAGTCTGAGGAGGCAGGCCCGAGGGAACAACGCCTCCTCAGGCCTGGGACTCCGCTTCAACTGCCGGCGTGTCCACTGCCAAGGACGATTGGTTGCCAGGTGTTGACGCCTGCAATCGGATTGGCCGCTAGGCCGAGTTACGCGCATGCGCGCGCGGTGGCCCCCTCTGGAGGCAACTGCTGGGGGTGTAGTCAGGCTGAACCTGAATCTGAAGTGTCTTGGGTCTGTCAAGATTGCGCAGCTCACCAAAGGGGAAAAAAGAAAAACAATAGATTGCACAGTCGCCAGGGCACAGGGCTGAGAACGACCTCCGAGTCTACCAGGGGACTTCAATGATGGTGTCTAGCACTCACAGCCCTCAGGGGTGACTTGCCCCTTGCTTAAGAAACTTGACCGTACACCTGGATCTTGAAGCCCCTTCTCTTGGAATTCCATTTTGCTCAATGCAGGGCAGCCTGCCCCCGATTTTGCACAGCTAGAGTGAGCTGAGCCGAGAAGACAACGGCAACCCACTCCAGTACTCTTGCCTGGAAAATCCCATGGACGGAGGAGCCTGGTAGGCTGCAGCGCATGCGGTCGCTACGAGTCGGGCACGACTGAGCGATTTCACTTTCACTTTTCATTTTCATGCATTGGAGAAGGGAAGGGCAACCCACTCCAGTATTCCTGCCTAGAGAATCCCAGGGACAGAGGAGCCTAGTGGGCTGCTGTCTATGGGGTCGCACAGAGTCAGACGGGACTGAAGCGACTTAGCAGCAGCCTAGTGAGCTGAGAATGAGCTTTAATTCTTTTTCTTTTTTTTTTTTTTAATTTTAGAGCCTACACTTTTTAATGGCTGAGGAAAACCGAAAAGCATATTATTTTCTGACGTGAAAATTGTGTGAAGTTCAATTTTTGGTGTCCTTAAAGTTGAAACAGGGACTTGCCAGTTCCTTTGGTTATTGTCTATGACTGAAAACTTGATCAATCGTCAAAAATCGTATTCGCAAAGCCTAAAATAGTTCTTTTTGGGCCCTTTACAGAGTCTTTTTAAAATGCTCTGTTCTGCTGGAAGTCTCCTAGCAGTCATATGGGGGAATAAAGTCTTGGTTTTGTTACAGTATTTTCTTCTCTATTATATTCATATTTCATTCTTTATTAATTGCATTCCTTCTTATCGCTATAAGTTTGTTCTGTTGCGCATCTTTACAACTTTTTGAGATAGTTATTTGTAACTCTCATTTCTCTTATATGTAATACTATAAGTTTACTTTAATTTGTTGTCGTTGTTGTTCAGTCCGTCAATCATGTAGGACTCTTTGCAACCCCATGCACTGCACGCAGCACACCAGGCTTCGCTGTCCTTCACTATCTCCTGGAGTTTGCTCAGACTCATGTCCATTTAGTTGGTGATACTATCCAACCATCTCATCCTTTGCTGCCCACTTCTTCCTGCCCTCAGTCTTTCCCAGCATCAAGGTCTTTTCCAATGAGTTGGCTTTTCACATCAGGTGGCCAAACTATTGGATCTTCAGCTTCAGCATCAGTCCTTCCAGTGAATATTCAGAGTTGATTTCCTTTACGATTGACTGCTGAATCTTGCTGTCCAAGGGACTCTCAAGAGTCTTCGCCAACACCACAGATCAAGAGCATCAATTCTTTGGCACTCAGCCTTCTTTATGATCCAACTGTCACATCCATACATGACTGCTGGAAAAACCATAGCTGTGACCAGATGGACTTTGTCAGCAAAGTAATGTCTCTGTGTTTTAATATGCTGTCCAGGTTTGTCATAGCTTTTCTTCCAAGGGGCAAATATCTTTTAATTCCGTGGCTGCAGTCACCACCCACAATCATTTTGGACCCCAGGAAAATAAAGTCTGTCACTGTTTCCATCGTTTCTCCATACAACTTTAACTGTGTCTCACAATTTTTGCTGCATAGTTTGTTCATTATCATTCACTTCAAGTATATCCTAATATTCTCTTCTTAAGACAAAGATTATATATTGTATGGGCTTCCCTGGTACCTCAACTGATAAAGAACTTTCCAGCCAATGCTGGAGACACAAGAGGCCTGGGTTTGATCCTGGGTCAGGAAGATTCCCCTGGAGAAAATAATGGCAATCTGCTCCAGTAGTCTTGCCTGAAAATTCCATGGAGATATATATTATGGATTAATGTAGTTAGTGATATTTTCCAAATGAATGGCATTTTAAAAGATGTTTCTTTGTCAATTTCTCATGATTGCATATGGTCAGATCACACAATATAAATATTATTGATCCTTTGTATTTGAAGATTTCAATTCAGTTAAGTGTACCATACTTTAGATTTCCATTCCAGTGAAGTCAAAATGAAGAGGGTGTGATGTAGACAAAATACTTGCAATGTCTAAAATATATATCTGTGAAATGACCTCCATTAAGCCTCACAATTATTCCAGCATCTTTCAGTAGGGTACCTTTAACTAAGTTCCAGGTTTTATGCAAATTTTACCAGCTTTTCCAAAAATGTTCTTTTCCAGTTTCATATTCCCATACAGGATACTGAACTGCATGAGGATATATAGCCAAAAGCTACAGATACCTCCCTTAGTTTACTCTGGTCTATAGCAGTTTCCTAAACTTTCCTTGCTTTACATGACTTTTGACAATTCTCAGGAGTCCTTCAGGGACAGGCATTTTGCACAATGACTCTCAATATGGGTTTGATATGTTTCTCCTGGTTGCACTGGGGTTTATATATTTTTAGAACTATACCTCCAAGGCAAAATATCTTTCTTATCACTTCCCATCAAGGATTCATACTATCAATATGACTTACCACTAGTTCCTCTGCTATAAAGTTATCTCCTTCCCTCTGACATATTCTGTTCTTTAGAAACAAGTCACTAAACCCAGCCTACACTTGGGGAGGGGCATGGACTCTCATCTTGAGGAAAATATCTAAGAGAAACACAAGTTCCTGAGTATACAAATTAATTGAAACTCATTTATAAGGAAGATCTGGTTCTTCTAGCCATATCTTTTCATTTTAAATTAATTTAATTAAAGTAAAGATTTAAGAGGTTTCCCAGGTGGTGCTAGTGGTAAAGAACTTGCCTCCCAATGCAGGAGATGTAAAAGACACCCAGGTTCAGGAAGATCCCCTGGAAAGGGAAATGGCGACCCCTGCCCATATTATTGCCTGGATAATCCCATGGAGAGAGGAGCCTGGCAGGCTGCACTGATGAGGTCACAAAGAGTCAGACAGGACTGAAGCTGCTGAACACACACAAAGATTTAATACCTCAGTCACACTAGCTACATTTTAACATCTCCAAAGTGGCATATTAGACAAGGACATAGAAAACATATTCATTGAGAATTCCCTAGTGATCTGGTTGTTAGGGCTTTGTGCTTCCACTGCAGGGGGCAGAGATTCCATCCCTGGTTGAAGATCTAAATCCCTTAATCCTCACAGCAAAGCCAAAAAAAAAAAAAATCCTACCAGATGAACACTCCATCTGAAAATTCAGATAAAGGATATAAACAGGTAACCTCAGAGAAGAGAAACATACACATTTATATATGTGAAAAGCTGGTTGTCCTTATTAGGGCATACATGTAACAATTATTTAAAAGTTTTCTATTGCTGCAGAAACTTCTGGGAATAGCACTGACTTAGATCATTGTTTTGCCAATCTTTCTTCTTTTCAAATGTAATGCACATTAACACATGAAACTGCTTTATATCCATCTCAAAATTTTTCTGTTTTCAATATCATTCAGCTTAAATATTTTATTTTTCCCATAACAATTTCTCTCAGGACCAGTAAGTTATTCAGGTTCAGAAGCAGGAGTAGGAGGAGCCTAAACCACAATATTAAAGAAGCTTGTGAGTTACAGATGGAGAAGGTAATGGCACCCCACTCCAGTACTCTTGCCTGGAAAACCCCATGGACAGAGGAGCCTGGTAGGCTGCAGTCCATGGGATCCCTAAGAATCTGACATGACTGAGCGACTTCACTTTCACTTTTCTCTTTCATGCATTGGAGAAGGAAATGGCAACCCACTCCAGTGTTCCCAGGGATGGGGGAACCTGGTGGGCTGTGCGACCTATGGGGTTGCACAGAGTCAAACACGACTGAAGTGACTTAGAAGCAGTAGTGAATTACAGTGGTGCCACTTTCACACTTTGGGTTCCTGGCAATCCTTAATCTATCCTCAGCCTGGGTGAAGTTATATTGCTTCATTTTCAAACTTTGGGAGTTATTTCCTCCGTATTTATCTTTCTAGGTTTTTGTTTGGCCATGCCACGGAACCTGTGGGATCTTAGTTCCATAACCAGGGTGTTGAACCCTGGCCATTGGCAGTGAAAGCATCAAGTCCTAACCACTGAACCACCAGGGAATTCTCATATCTTTTTCTTTCTTTCTTTCAAATATTTATTCATTTACTTGGCTGTGCTTGGTTTTAGTTCCAGCACAAGGACTCTTCAGTCTTCACTGTAGCATGTGGGAGGCAGGATTTTTAACTCTCACATGCAGTATTTTTAGTAGCAGTATGTGGGATCTAATGCCCTGACCAGGGAATGAATTTGGACTCCCTAATTGGGGAGCACTGAGTCTTACTACTGGACTACAGAGATGTCCTTCCCATGGTCAAACCCAGGTCTCCCACATTACAAGTGAATTCCTTACTGTCTGAGCCACTGTGGCTTTGACTATAACAACTTTGGTCAGCAGAGTGATGCCTTTGCTTTTTTTTTTAATGCTATCTATGTTTGTCATAGCTTTTCTTCCAAGAAGCTAGCTACTTTTAATTTTGTGGTTACATTCACCATCCACAGTGATTTTGGAGTTCAAGAAAATAAGATCTGCTGTTATTTTCACTTTTTCTCCATTTGTTTGCCATGAAGTGATGGGACCAGATGTCACAATGTTCATTTTTTGAATATTGAGTTTTAAGCCTGCCTTTTCACTCTCCTCTTTCCCTGTCATCAAGAGGATCTTCATTTTCTGTTATTAGTGTGGCAGCATCTGCATGTCTGAGATTGTTGCTATTTCTCCTAGAAATCTTGATTCCAGATTGTGCTTCATCCAGCCCAGCATTTTTAATGATGTACTCTGCATATAAGTTAAATAAGTAGGGCAACAGTACACAATCTTGACATACTCCTTTCCCTATTCAGAACCAGTCTCTTGTTCCATGTCCAGTTCTAACTGTTGCTTCTTGACCTGCATACAGATTTCTCAAAAGGCATGTCAGATGGTCTGGTATTCCCATCTCTTTAAGAATTTTCCAGAGTTTGTTGTGGTCCACACAGTCAAAGGTCTCATCACTTCATGGCAAATAGACGAGGAAACAAAGAATCAGTGACAGACTTTATTTTCTTGAGCTCCAAAATCACTGCAGATGGTGACTGCAGCCACGAATTTAAAAGATGCTTGCTCCTTGGAATAAAAGCTGTGACAAACCTAGATGGCATATTAAAAAGCAGAGACATTACTTTGCCAACAAAGGTCAGTGGAGTCAAGGCTATGGTTCTTCCAGTAGTCATGTATGGATGTGAGAGTTGGACCATAAAGAAGCCTGAGCACAAAAGACTGGACACTTTTGAACTGTGATGTTGGACAAGACTCTTGAGAGTCCCTTGGACTGGAAGGAGATCCAACCAGTCAATCCTAAGGGAAATCAACCCTGAATATTCAGTGGAAGAACTGATGCTGAAAGTCCAATACTTTGGCCTCCTGATGGGAAGAGTCAACTCATTGGGAAAAAAAAAAAACAAACAAACCTGATACTGGGAACTATTGAAGGCAGGAGCAGAAGGTGTGACAGAGGACACGATGGTTGGATGGCATCAGCAACCCAACGGAACGAGTTTGAGCAAGCTTCGGGGAAATGGTGATGGACAGGGAAGCCTGGCATACTGAAGTTCATAGGGTCACAGGGAGTCAGACACGACTGAGAAACTGAACAACAAAAGCCAGGCAGGGTCTCTATGTACAGCTGGCTGAACCTCAATAGGGCTTTTTTGAATTTCTGGAGGTGGGTAGAACTTAATTTTT
This sequence comes from Bos taurus, assembly GCF_002263795.3. Classification (NCBI taxonomy): domain Eukaryota; kingdom Metazoa; phylum Chordata; class Mammalia; order Artiodactyla; family Bovidae; genus Bos; species Bos taurus. The sequence continues at coordinate 30,889,765 of NC_082638.1, forward strand.
AGCCAGATCCCTTGCTGCAACACGTCTGGAATATTTTGTGTTTGTAGTCAATCTTCTTTGTAGTTTTTCTGGGTGACACTTGGGAGTCAGTGTTCCTCACAATGATGGATGCTGTCTCTCTCAGTCCCAGCTGAACTGAAGTTTGGATCATGACCTCTGTTTCAGGAGGCAACCCTCACAATTGCTCTGGCTTTTTGAAAGACTGATGATTCTTTGTTTGGTGCTCTGTCTTTTCCTTCATTTTCAAACACTGTAGCCAGCACTTGGAATATGGAAAGACCCTCTTATTTCAGTGCCTCCAAGTGTGATTTATGAAGGATGTCACCAGTTTGAAAATTTCGAAGCAAAACAGACAAAGCAAATTGTTCATGTTTCCATGCCATATTCTAAAACGTACCTCTACATTGGCCAAGGCTGACAGTCTGTAATTGCAAACACGGCACACATAGGGCATTTTGCCAGGTTTGTGACTGTCCTTCATGTGCTATAAGAGAACCTGATCTGTTTTGAAGGACAATTCACAGATATAACAGACCGTGGAGGGCTCCCGGGAAGCATGGACACTTTCAATGTGACACTGCAACTGGAACAGGGTGGGAAACTGGTGGTGGCAGTGCTGGCAGGTAGTGTGGATTTCCCAGCTGTCACCCTTCTGCCTCTCCAGGTCCAGATGGTTCCTCACATGGGTCATAAACTTGACATTTTTTAGAACTCTCAAGCAACTGAGGCATTTAAAGACTGTGTGAGTCTTCTGTTCTGACTGCCCATCTCTTGTATGCTGTCCATAGTAAAAGTCATCAAGTAACATGATCAGATTTCCTTTCATGGGATCAACAGTCTTGCTCTGACTTGCAAGAGTCAAAAAGTCCGTTTTCTCCAGCCCCTCCAACTACATGTTCTGTCTGGATCCATAAGACTGAAGCATGCCTGGTCATTTGTGTGAGTCTGTGAAAATGATGCCCCGCAGTGAACATGGCTCAGTGAGGTCAGGAGACCTTCCAAGGTCATAATCGTGTCCTTTGTAGGAGAAATACCTACAGGGGCCATGGTGGAGGCAGGTCCCCCTGGGATTCCATTGCTGAGTTTGGGTCTTTTGGGATTCCCACTGTTACATTTTACATCTGAAGTGGGACATTGCTTTGAATTAAGAGGACTTTCATCCTTGCCTGCTATTGAGAGACTAGCTCCAGATAGACAATGAGGCCGCAGAGAGAGCAATTCTGAATTGTGAAGCACAGCTTCCAGAGAGCTCGTTTTATAATCAGGTTTAGATGAAGGCTCGAAAATAACAGGACTGTTTTTTCCTCCCCATTCAGACTGAGAAGCTAATGATACAGCCACTGGTTCTGATGCTGGGGTCCTGAGATTTGCAGGTTGCAATGTGCAGGAGGGATCTGGACTCACGTGGCCCTTCTTTCTTCTTGAAGATGCATCCCTGGTCACTCTGTTCAAAATGTTAGAAATGACTGGCTTTGAACTTGAAATCACTCTGACAAAGAGAGTTTCAGCATCCTCATTGACATGCTGCACTCCAACAAAGATGACCTCAGCATCATCATTATCCTCATCTCTGGGTTTGGACCCTGCGGTCTTTGTCTCGGGTTGTGGTCGTGCTTGTGCTTCCTCACACAGGAAGAGATGGGCCATTTTACAATCACTTTTGGCTTCAAGTGGCCCCTTCCAGTGTATTTTCCACCTAAAGGCAACCACAGAACAAGGTCATCCCGTCTGATCTCAGGTGTCACTTTCTGTGGTTTCAGTTAACCCTCAGTTGTTCACTGAAAATATTAAATGGAAAACTCCAGAAATACATAACTCATAAGTTTTAAATTGCATGTCATTCTGAGGAGTAGGATTGGAATCTCACACCATCCTGCTTCCTCCTGCCCAGAAATGTGAATCGAACTTAGTCCTGCACATCTCACCCATTTGTCACTCGGTTACCACAATGACTGTTGAGATGTCACAGAGCTTGTGACCAAGTCACCCTTATTTTACTCAATAATGGCCCCAAACCGAAAGTGGAGTGATGTTGGTTATTTAGATATGCCAGAGAGAATCCTTTAAGTGCTACCTTTAAGTGAAAAGATCAAAGTTCTCAATCTGATATAAAAAGAAAAAAAATGTATGTTGAGGTTGCTAATATCTGTGGTGAATGTGAAGCAGAGAAAAGAAATCTGGGTTAGTTTTGCTGTCAAACTGCAAACTGCAAAAGGTATGGCCACAGAGCATAGTGCATAGTTAGGGTGAAAAAAAAAATCACGAAATTAGTTCAGTAATATATTTTACATACAGACTACATTCACAAAACTGTTATAAAAATATGTTGTTATAATTGTTCTATGTTATTATTACACCTTCCCTGGTGGCTCAGATGGTAAAGTGTCTGCTACTATTCAGGAGACCTGGGTTCCATCCCTGGAGAAGGAAATGGCAACCCAATCCAGAATTCTTGCCTGGGAAATCCCATCACAGAGGAGCATAGTAAGCTGCAGTCCATCAGGTCGCAAAGAGTTGGACACGACTGAGCAACTTCACTTTCACTTTCCTGTTATTATTAGGAAGTTGCCAATCTCTTACTGTTCTTTTATAAAATAAACTGCATCACAGGTATGTTTGTATAGAAAAACCATTGTGTATATAGGGTTTGATACTATGTGTGGTTACAGATGTCCACTGGGGGTCTTGGAACTTATTCTCTGCAGATAAGTGGTGATGATTATATTTCTTCCAAAAGACAAAATTAGTACCTGATTTAATCATCAGCTGAAACATTGAGATAACTATTAACACCCTTAGACATAAGGAAACATCTCAAACTCAGTTAAGTGACATGATCATTTTAAACTTCCTTCTCCAGACCCTACTTTTGCCTTGTCTCCCCATAGTGGCCCCAGTGCTCCTGTTCAACTCTACAGGAGAGCTGGTAGGCACCACTTTGCTTATAGATCTCTAATCTCACTCAGAAATGCTGACCAACATAAAATGTCCAAAAGAGCCCCCAGCTGTCCCTTGGGGGTGCCCCTCACTCTCTCCACTCTCTGAGTCCAAAAGGCACCACACTCTATACATGGATCAAAAATGTAAAAAAAAAAATTCCAGAAAGTTCTCATAGCAAAACTTGAACCTGCCTCATGCTGGCAACTATATATACATATACATACACACACACACATACATACATACAAAATACATACATATGCATATATACACATATATGTATATGCATATACATATATGTGTATATATATATAGCATGTACATTGTACTTGAAACTATTTACACAGCATTGGCATTGTATTAGGTATTACAAGGAATGTGGAGATGATTTAAAGCATGTGGGAGCATCCCCTTAAGTTACGTGCAAAGACTATACCATTTTATATAAGGAACTTGAGCATCCATGGATTTTGGTATCTGTGGGTGCAGGGTTCCCAGACCCAATCTCCCAAGGGTACCAAGGAGAGAGGACAGGGCCTTCTCAGGACTTCTGCTACTCCCCCTGCCTTGGACACTGTCTCAAGTACTGTCACCCAACTCCTGACCTGCTTCAGTCCACAGTTTCTCTGCCAGGCTTCCCTGACCCTGATGTCAGAAATCACAGCCTCCCCCAACTCACATGCCATATTCAACTCCAGAGCTATTGGGTTGCTGTATTGTTGTTTCTAGAACAAGTTCTGGTGTCTGTCAGTGCTACATGTCTGCTGCATAAATAAACAGTAGCTGTTATGAATACAATCTTTATCTGTACCACAGGCTTGACCCACTAATTCCTGGCTCCCCAGGTTCTTACACTTGATCTTAGCAAAGAAGCTGACAAGCAATTTCTCCAAGCATTTAATGAATTCCAAATCTTAATGAATTAAAAGTATCATGCAAGGGAGAAAGTCAGCCAGTATGTAGTTGGATGCTGACAGGGGCAGTAGTGGTCATTGAAATAAAAGGTTTGTAACACAATTTCTCTCCATATAATACATTTGTTGATAGCTTCCATGCTGTTAACACGTTTCATTGACATTAAGGGACATTCTACAGTTTACATTTGACCATTTCTGATACCAGATCACATTTCATCAGCAGCATATTATAGTTTGTTTGGTTGTGTATAAACGATAGCCCTAGTGGTAAAGGTCTCTCCTGACAATGCAGAAGATGTAAGAGATGCAGGTTCCATCTCTGGGTCAGGACGACCCCCTGGAGGAGGGCATGGCAACCCACTGCAGTATTCCTGCCTGAAGAATCCTATTGACAGAGGAGCCGGGTGGACTACAGTCCATAGCGTTGCTGCTGCTGCTGCTGCTACTAAGTGGCTTCAGTCGTGTCCGACTCTGTGCGACCCCAGAGATGGCAGCCCACCAGGCTCCACTGTCCCTGGGATTCTCCAGGCAAGAACACGAGTGGGTTGCCATTTCCTTCTCCAATGCAGGAAAGTGAAAAGTGAAAGTGAAGTAGCTCAGTCGTGCCTGACTCCCAGCGACCCCATGGACTGCAGCCCACCAGGGTCCTCCATCCATGAGATTTTCCAGGCAAGAGTACTGGAGTGGGGTACCATTGCCTTCTCCAAGTCCATAGTGTTGAAAGGAGTCAAACGTTACTGAAGCAACTGAACACACACACATACATATGTATATACATGTATATTTTATAGTGGTATGAAAAATAATTCTGTGGGACTTCCCGGATGATCCAGTATTTAAGACTCCTCACTTCCAGGCCAGGGTCATGGCTTCAATCCCTGTCAGAGACCTATGATCCCACATGCCACTGGGTGTGGCAAAAAAAAAAAAAAAAAGAAAAGGAATAATGCTGCATTTTACAGCTGATGTCATCTTAGATTTAATGGAAATTTCTGTTTTTCATAAGCAGAATCCAGCCTACTAAATTCATGTCACAAGTCACTAATGGGATGCTAGCTGCATTATATAGGCAAATGGTTTAAACAGGAATTTACAAATTGGCTTCCTTCCTGTTTGCTTTTTCTCCCAACCAGCAAGCTAAGAATGATTTTTAGGTTTTAGGTTTTTGGTTTTTTTTTAATTTTTAAAAATCTATTTAATATTTTTACATTTTTTTAATTTGGGGGCAAACAAAGGAATATTTTGTAATATGTGAAAATTATATGATATCTAAATTTCAGTGTCACAAATAAAGTTTTATTGGAACACAGCCGTGATCATTTGCTGCTGCTGCTGCTGCTAAGTCACTTCAGTCGTGTCCGACTCTGTGTGGCCCCATAGACAGCAGCCCACCAGGTTCCCCTGTCCCTGGGATTCTCCCGGCAAGAACACTGGAGTGGGTACCCGAGGCTATTTCACTCTGCTAATGGCAGAGACTGCATTGGCGCTTAATGCCCGTTTACTCTCTAGGCCTTTACAGAGCGATTTTGCACACTCATGGCTGTAGAGAACAAAATGAAGCATTCCAAACCCCATGGCTCACCAGCTCCTGAAGTCCAGTTGACTCAGTGCAGCTAAACACTTCCTATTCTGAGTCCCACTGGAGGATGAAGCTGGAGTATCTCTGTCTCCACGCCCCAGAAAGATTTCTCTGGAAATATCAGCACCGTTTCCTGTGTCCAGTGTCCGTGAAACTCCTACCTGGCTCTCCAAAAGCCTTTTCTCAGTGAGGCTGGATCAGGAGATTCCAAGCCTTTGAAAGCCCATTCTAATCCAATCCATAGTATCCAAATGGTGCTCCAATCAGGTTTCTGAGCCAGTTTTTCCCCATGGGATCTTTCAACTAGAAACCTTTCTACCAAATTGTTAAAGAGAGGAAAGAATGTGGGTGCAGCTGCAGGGCCCCACCCAGGGGCTGTTTTCCAGGTCTCAGGGTGGTGAGAGTCCCCACTTCCCTCTCTGGCATCCAGAGGCCCACCATCTTATCTCCAGTTTATCTGCATCTTTAGTTATTTAGGATTCAATAGCTTAAGGGCAGGGGAAAGTGGTCCACACAGCTATTCCAACAGAGCTTGGGCTGATATCAGGAATGGAAAAAAGCAGGGGTTCTCCTCCAATACCAGAAAATTCTCCAGCTGCAAACAGCAAACCCCTGTCCTCTTCTGGGAGCAAGGGTGGTGGGTTGGGGGCAGGTGGGCATGGTGAGGAGAGCAGAAAGCAAGCTTACTCCCAAATGATCTGCACTTGAAGACTCAGCACCCGCTGGATTTCAGGGGTCCTCACTGTGGATCTTCATGCTGAACCCCAGGAGCTTTTTCTAGGCAGGGGCTCATGCTTTCTTAAACCAGGTCAGGGGTGTCAGGTCACACCCTGGTCCCCATCCTTCTGCCTTCCTCACTCACTCCCTGTCTTCTCTCTCCTTCCCCTTTGCACCACCAAGATTATATCTCAAGCTTTCCTTCCCACTGCCTTTACAGCCCTGTGCACACAGATACATAGAAGGAGGGAGGGTTTCAGAGTAGAAATATGTGTATTTCCATTCCTTATAAGGTAACAGAGTCACTGAATTAGAACAAAAATGAAGTTCACTGATGAACGTGATCTCAAGTGTTGTAACCAGATATAACATCAAAAACACTGTTCTTATCAAATCAACATGTGTTCACCTTAAATTTACACAATATGTGTCCATTACATCTCAATGAAGCAGGGGAAAAAATACAGAACTGACCATTAGAAAGAGCTCGTTTTAGACTCTTTTAAGACGGTTGATGGTGAGTGCTGTGCCTAGTTGCTCAGTTGTGTCTGACTTCTTGCGACCCCATAGACTGTAGCTAGCCAGGCTCCTCTATCCATGGACTTCTCCAGGCAAAAATGCTGGATTGCCTTGCCATGGCCTTCTGCAATGTTGGTGAGTATCAAAACCCAAGGCTAGGGACTTCCCTCATGGTCCATGGGTTGAGAATCTGCCTTCCAATGTAGGGAATGTGCGTTTAATACATGGTGGTTAAGATCCCACATGCCAGAGGGCAGTAGAAAGGACAAAGGATCCTGCATGCCATGACTAAGACTCGAGGCAGCCAAATAAATGAATAAAAATATATATATTTTTGAACTCTATGCTCTTTACATTCTTCTGGATGCATTTGTAAGCATGATATTAACAGTTTTATTTATTTATGGACACACCATGAGACTTCCTGCAGGATCTTAGTTTCCTGACCGGGGACTGAACCCAAATCACCAGAGTGATAGCACTGAGCAGTAAATGCTGGTTTGCCAGGGAATTCCTAGTTTGATTTACTTAAAGGGTTTATTTTTATTGTATGCCCAAAGGTACATCCTTTGCTGTGTTTACACTTACAATAAAAACATTTTGGATGTCAATTTTAAAATGTTTGCAAAAACTTAGGGGAAAGGAAGGAACATGTTGACTACATATTTATGCTTCTAGGCTTCCCTAATGGCTCAGACAGTAAAAAGTCTGCCTGCAGTAGAGGAGACCGGAGTTTGATCCCTGGTTCAGGAAGATCTCCTGGAGAAGGGAATGGCTATCCACTTCAGTATGCTTGCCTCGAGAATTCCATGGATAGAGGAGCCTGGGGAACTACTATCCATGGGTTTGCAAAGAGTCAAACACAACTGGGTGACTAACACTTTCATTTTCATATGCTTCTAAAGATTGTTCAAATCTCAGAATCACCTGGGACATTATTAAACATAGAGATTCCAGGGCTGCATATCATACCTAAGAAACTAAAATTGCCTGAGGAGGGGGCCTGGGCATCTGAAAGTTCAATGTTTGCCTCACTTGATTCTGATGTGACGTGAGTCCCAGGGTGTAAAATCATCCAATACTTTGGGAAAGATTGATCTCTGGTGGTTCAGCAGTTAAGAATCCACCTGTTAATGCAGGAGACCTGGTTTCAATGAAAGGGTTGGAAAGATCTCCTGGAGGAAGAAATGGCAACCCAGTCCAGTATTCTTGCCTGGGAAATACCATGGACAGAGGGGCCTGGCAGGCTACAGTCTATGGGGTCACAAAAGACTCAGACACAACTTAGCAACTAAACCACAACAGTGAAAGTGAAAGTCCCTCAGTCGTGTCTGACCCTTCCTGACCCCATGGACTATATACAGTCCATGGAATCGTCCAGGCTAGAATACTGGACTGGGTAGCCTTTCCTGTCTCCAGGGGATTTTCCCAACCCAGGGATCAAACCCAGGTCTCCCACATTGCAGGCAGATTCTTTACCAGCTGAGGCACAAGGGGAACCCAAACAACAGTAAAAACATGCTTAAAATATCCAAGAATCTACTCCTTCAGGAGACCCTGAGGGTTGAGGGTCAGGAATTAATTTTTTCCTCATGTGACACACTGAGCACCTGCCTTGGGAGAAGCGTGTTATTGGTAATTCAATAAACCAATCAGATGTTGTAGCTTGAGCAGGGAGCTTCATCCTCCCCACCACTCTTCAGAGATTCTAGGACCTCCACACTCTGTCCTGGGGGTTCTGGATGTCCTTCATACTAAAGGAAGTTAGGGTATAAGCAAAGCTCAGAGATCTGGATCCAAACTTCTCAGTTTGGGCCACACTTGCAAATCTCCTGGGCTGTGCTTTGTAACCCTCAGTGAATCTATGGATTTCCCTACGTGTCTTGTGTAAAAACATATTCTCGTCCAACAGTTGTGAGTGGGGCCTGAGAGTCTTGAGTTTCTCACAAACTCCAGGTGTTGCCCAGGCTGCTTAAGGTGTCCATATTAAACAGTGACTACTAGAGAGTTTTGAAAAGTACTGATTGATTTTGAAAAGTTCTGGTTGATTTTGCCGATCTTACTCCATACCCACAGAATAAGTATCTCCAGGAATGGGACCAGGGAGTCAACGTTACTAAGCGTCTCAGATATTTCTAAGGAGCAGGTAGGGTGCAACGTGAAGCTACACCACAATGTGTAGCCAGGCACATCACCCTACCATCAACCCTGTTTTGGGCTTCATTGTGTCCTACAAAATCCATATGTTGAGGGGACTTTCCCAATGATCCAGTGGCTAAAGCTCTCCACTCCCAGTGCAGGGGGCTGGGCTTCGGTCCCTGGTCAGGGAACTAGATCCCACGTGCTGCCAGGAAGTCCAAAGACCCCACATGCCACAACTAACAATTGGTGCCATCAAATAAATTAATTCATTTAAAAAATTATCTGTAGAAGTCCTAACCCCCTACACTTTGGAATGTGACTATATTTGTAGATTATATTCTTAACAAGGTAGTTAAACTCAATGAAGTCACTAGGGTAAGCCCTAGTCCAATCTGATGGTTCTCTACATAAAAAGAGAGAGAGAATTCCCTGCAAGGCCAGTGGTTAGGGCTCAGAATTTTCACTGCCAAGGGCCCCATTTCAATCCCTGGACTGGAAACTAAGACCCAGAAGTGAAGCAGCATGGCCAGAAAAAAAAAAAAAGGAAATTAGGACACACAAGACATCAAGGATGCATGGACATAAAGGGACAGGAGGACACGAGAATGCAGCTGTTTGTGCATCAGGGAAAGAGATCTCCCGAGAAACCACACTGTCAACACCTTGATCCTGGATTTCTAGCCTCCAGAACTGGGAGAAAACAATTTCCTGTTGTTTAGTTCTCTCGTATATCTTGTGGCCACCTTAGTACATTAATGCGTTCTTTAGATCAGGAGTCCCTGGAGAGGGCTCACCTCAAGGACAGGTGGGGAGTATGCCGGTGATGACTCAGCTCCCAGGTGACTTCTAAACATCAACAAATAACCACCCACCCAGATTTTCCAGGACACAGCCTGCTCCTGTGGACCCCTTCTTGCAGACCACTGCTGCTAAAAGTCCCCACCCAACTCTCGTTCTGGCCCCAACTTTCTTTACTTCTCTCCTAGACTGTGAGGGACAGAACCTTGAGAACAGAGCAAAGCCTGTGCTCAAACCATCCTGGTTGTGAAGGGGAGTATGTGTTTTAACAAAAAAAAAAAAAGGAAGAAAACCCATAGCTGTCTAGCAGAAGCTTAACACAGGATGTACAGAAAAGCCTTCACATGTTATGTTAGGAAGAAGCAGAGGACATGATTTCAACCTTTTCTTCAGGGAAGGTTTCCAGGAAGGAGGACAGCATGCTTTCTGTAGATGGGTTGAGAGCAGATGAATTTATTGGAAGGCCTTTGGGTCTGTAGCCAGGAAAGGAATATGAGTGGGGAGGGGGTATGTCATCCTTCAGTTCTCTCTACCTCCAGAAGTTTCTATGATATGGGCCATGGTCACAGGGCTCCCAGAGATCAGGGAGAGAGGGATGTTTTGTGACTTCACCCAAGCCTGACCCATAGAAGGCTGCCTCTCAGCAGCCAACGTCAGACTTCTGGGCCATCTGCCAGGCTCAAGAAATGACCTACTAGGAACTCTCTGGTAGTCCTGGAGTGGTTAGGACTCTGCACTTTCACTGCTGAGGGCATGGATTCTATACATAGTTGGGGAACTAAGATCCTGCAAGCTGCACTGCCTGCCAACAATAGAAACAAACAAACAAACAAAAGAAAGACAGACATGACCTTTCCCACCTTTCCTTCCATAGACAACCCCACGGCTGAGTCCAGTTCAGGTCCATTGCTGTGGTCAAGGAGGAAGCTCCCTTGGGCTTGTGGCTGTGGAGTGACATGTGGTCAGCCTGAGCGTCCACCAATAGGGCTGGGCATCTCACACCAACCGAGAACCTGGTACCCAGTAGGAGGTCAGGCCCTCAGGACACATGCTGGTGCCTGCTGACCTACAGATCAGGGCTGTGTGAGAAGTGGACTCTACAAGGTGGCCAGAAGGCACACCTTTCAGGAGAGCACTAATCCAGGTGGCCAGACTCTTCCCACTTCCTCCGTCTCTAGGGGAGAACTTGGCGCTTCCATTGTTCTCACAAATGTTTTCCTCTTCTACTCCCCCTGGAACAGCTTTATCTCAAGAAATTGTTGTTGTTCATTTGCCCAGTTGTATCTGCAACCCCATGGACCACAGTGTGCCAGACCTCCCTGTCCCTCACCATTTCCTGAAGTTTGCCCAAGTTCGTGTCCATTGCATTGGTGATGCAATCCAGCCATCTCATTCTCTGTCACCCTTTCTCCTTCAGGCCATCTCCACATAGCCAACAACAGTCCTCTCCCAGGATGGCACTCTAAATCCTGTGTCCAGCTTCCAGACCCCATGCACACTGGTTGAGCTGCATTGCAGTTTGGGCCATATAGAGCCACGACACACATTATCTGTGTAACTTTTGCTCTATATAAATAATATTTCATCAGCTGTCTTACCTTGCTTCCTTTCAGTCCAAAGCAATTTACCCTTTACTGAAGGGGCTTGCCTCATTCTGGAAATCTCTTCCCTGCTTCTCCATCTCCCACCACAAGGCTCAGGTTTTGTTTTGCTTCCTCTTATACTTCTTTTCCCATCTTAATTCCTTCCCACCCAGGTATATCTGAAACCCATATGGAACACTCTGGGGACTAGGGTCTTCTGCTAGTATTTATCTGATGCTCTGGGAAAACTATTGACCATGTAGAAGTGTTACTTCTGATCTATACATTGAGAGAGGTGCATTTCATATCCTTCTACATTTCTGCCTTCTTTGAACTTCTCAGTGTTTCCTGGAAAGCTCTATTATTCTTTTTCCTTGACAGCAAAACATGAAACATTAGTGGACATGAATTACTCTGTTTGACGGGACGTTGCTTACGTACACACGTAACTGGTATTACTTTGACTTCCAACATGCTATCAAGCACATTTGTTGTTGTTGTTGTTTTCCCCCTAGAAAATTTCTCTTAATGATAAATTGTCATCAGCATGAAGAAATGCAGAACATTCCACATAAAATATAATAGCATAACTGGGCTCAAAAAGTCAGCACTTGAATATATCTAGCTATATCTTGAATGTTCCTGACATTTTCCCAGAGTACCGATGTCTGATTTCAAATCTCAAAGCTTAATTCCATTCAGTGAGTCTCAAGGGTCAGAGACTGCCATGGGCATAATTTAATTCCTGTAGAATAAGTTGGCAAGTTCATACTTGACTTGACTACTTGGTACTTGACTACTTGATAAAGAGAGAAAACAACAATAACAACAATGACCAAAAAATAAACAAACAAAAAAACACAGAAATGTGTAGTTAGTGATTCAGTCATAACAGGTACACATAAATTGATGTATAGACTATACAATCATCTATATCTGCTTAATTGTTTCTGCTAATGACTTGGACACTGTGAATCACACACAAACCATTGAAAAAGAAAAGTAATTTTGGAAAATTCTTAGAGAAAAGAACATCAGAATTCCTTACCTGTCTCCTGGGAAATGTGTACGCTATTAAATTTGCAACAGTTAGACCTGGACACGGGACGATGAAGTGATTCAAAATCAGGAAAGGGATAAGTCAAAGCTATCTAGTGTTGCCCTGGTTATTTGACTTCTGTACAGAGGACATCATGAAAAAATAAAATCCTAGATGAATCTCAAGCTAGACACAAAATTTATGTGGGCGATATGATAACTTAGTTATCCAGATGACTACACCCAAATGACAGAAGAATAATAGGAATTAAGGCACCTCTTGATGAAGGTATTATCTGTTTCAAGTACAGACATCTGAAATGACATAGTCCTTCATAAAAGATGAAATTCTCAGTTTCACATTTGAAAATCTAGATGTATATTCCAGAATGTGAAATATAAAATTCTCTATTAGTCACATATACAAATCTGGGGACAATTTTTCCAACTTGAAATGTGGAATTCTCTGTACATCTCACATGAAAGTATACATACAATATTTTCTGCATAAAATGTGGAATTTTTCACATTAGAGATATGAAAATCAGGATGCAGATTCTTTGACAGGAAATATGAAAATGTCTATTTCACATATCAAAATATGGTCACAGGATTTCTCACATGAGATATGGATTTTTTTCATATTTCTCATTTGAAAATCTTTGTGCTGTCTTTCCTTCATGAAATATTGAATACTGTCTATTTCACATTTGAAAAAAGTGCATTCATTCTCCTACAAGAAATGTAGAATTTTCCCACAGATTTTCATGCTTGAGCTCTGAAATTCTGTATATTTCCATCAAGAAAGCTTGAATGAAGGTCTTCTGATATGAGACTTGGAATTCTGTGTATTTCACATTTAACAATCTGGGGAGAAATGTTCTCATATGAAATATGAAATCTCGACTGTTCACATATGAAACTTTTTCTAGATTTGTACACATGAAACCTATATGCAGGTTAGGAAAAAACAGAACTGGACATGGAACAACAGACTGGTTCCAATTAGGAAAGGAGGACCGCAAGCCTATATATTGTCACCCTGCTTATTTAAATTACATGCAGAGTACGTCATGTGAAACAGTGGGCTGGAAGAAGTGCAAGCTGGAATCAAGATTGCTGGGAGAAATATCAATAACCTCAGATATACAGATGACACCACCCTTATGGGAGAGAAGAGGAACTAAAAAGCCTCTAAAAGAAAGTGAAAGAGGAGAGTGAAAAAGTTGGCTTAAAACTCAACATTAAGAAAACGAAGATCATGACATCTGGTCCCATCACTTCATGGGAAATAGATGGTGAAACAGTGGAAACAGTGTCAGACTTTATTTTTTGGGGCTGCAAAATCACTGCAGATGATGACTGCAGCCATGAAATTAAAAGACGCTTACCCCTTGGAAGAAAAGTTATGACCAAGCTAGATAGCATATTCAAAAGCAGAGACATTACTTTGCCAAGAAAGGTTCGTCTAGTCAAGGCTATGGTTTTTCCAGTCTTCATATATGGATGTGAGAGTTGGACTGTGAAGATTGCTGAGCACTGAAGAATTGATGCTTTTGATCTGTGGTGTTGGAGAAGACTCTTGAGAGTCCCTTGGACTGCAAGGGGATCCAACCTGTGCATTTGGAAGGAGATCAGCCCTGGGATTTCTTTGGAAGGACCGATGCTACAGCTGAAACTCTAGTACTTTGGCCACCTCATGCGAAGAGTTGACTCATTGGAAAAGACTCTGATTATGGGAGAGATTGGGGATAGAAGGAAAAGGGGATGACAGAGGATGAGACGGTTGGATGGCATCACTGACTCGATGGAAGTGAGTTAGAATGAAGTCCGGGAGATGGTGATAGATAGGGAGGCCTGGCATACTGCAATTCATGGGGTGGCAAAGAGTCAGACACGACTGAGTGACTGAACTAAACTGAACTGAACTGTACACATGAAATAGAGAATTTTCAATGAATCAGAAATTTATATCTGAGCTAAAACATCAAATAGGTACAGCTATATTTCATGTATTTCCTGAATAACAGAAAGAGTTCTCTGTATTTCTTTGAAAAAAGTCTGGGTGAAGATTTCTCTGCATGAAATAGGGGATTAGCATATTTTACAGGTGCAAAATCAAAACGCTTATGATCATACAGTGGAAGTGATAAATAGATTCAGGGGATTCTATCTGATAGACAGAGTGCCTGAAGACCTATGGGTGGAGGTGTGACATTGTACAGGAATCAGGGATAAAGACCATTCCCATATAAAAGAAATGCAAAATGACAAAGTGATGAGGCCTTACAAAGATCTGAAAAGACCAAAGACGCTGAACAAAAACGGGAAAATGAAAACAATACCCATTTGAATGCAGAGTCCCAAAGAACAGCAAGGAGAGATAAAACCTTCCTCAGTTATCAATACCAGTTCATAGAGGAAATAAATAGAATGGGAAATCCTACAGATCTCTTCGAGAAAATCAGAGATACCAAGGGCAAATTTCATGCAAAGAGGGGCACAATAAAGGACAGAAATGGTACGGATGTAACAGAAGCAGAAGCTATTAAGAAGAGGAGGGAAGAATACACAGATGAAATATGCACAAAAGATCTGCATGATCCAGTTAAGCACAATGGTGTGATCACTCACCTAGAGCCAGACGTCCTGGAATGCAAAGTCAAGTTGGACCTTAGAAGCATAACTACAAACAAAGCTCGTGGAGGTGGTGGAATTCAGTTGAGCTCTTTCACATTCTAAAAGATGATGTTGTGAGTGTGCTGCCCTCTATATGCCAGCAGATTTGGAAGACACAGCTGTGGCCAGACCACTGGAAAAGTTCAGTTTTCATTCCAACCGCAATAAAAGGCAATCCATCGAATGTGCAAACTACTACTTAACTTCACTCATCTCACACATTCGCAAAGTACTGCTCAAAATTCCCAAAGCCAGGCTTCAACAGAATGTGAACCATGAGCTTCCAGATGTTCAAGCTCGATTTAGAAAGGTCAGAAGAACCTGAGATCAAATTACCAACACCCATTGGGTTATCAAAAGAGCCAGAGAACACCAGAAAAACATCTACTCCTTTTTGACTATGTCAAAGACTTGTTTGTGTAGATCACAACAAAACATTTTAAATTCTTCTAAACATGGGACTACTAGAGTATGTTATATGCCTCCTGATAAATCTGTATGCAGCTCAAGAAGCAACAGTCAGAAAAGGAAATGGAACAACAGACAGGTTCTGAGTTGGGAAAGGAATATTTCAAGGCTGTACTGTCAACCTCTTTATTGAACTTACATGAAGAGTTCATCACACAAAATGCCAGACTGAATGCAACAGGGTTTGGAATCAACTTTGCTGGGAGAAATATCAATAACATCAGATATGCAGATGACACGATTCATGTGGCAGAACATGGAAAGAACTACGGAGTCTCTTGAGGAAAGTAAAAGAGGAGAGTGATTCCGGTGACTTAAAACTCAACATTCAAAATGAGATTCATGGCATCTGGTCCCATCACTTTCTGGCATAAAGATGGGAAACCAACGGAAACAGTGAGAAACTATTTGGGGGGAGCAGGTTCCAAAATCACTGAAGATGGTGACTCTGTTCAGGAAATTAAAATATGCTTTCTCCTTAGAAGAAAAGTTACAACCAGGCTAGACAGCACATTATAAAGCAGACAAAGGTCAGTCTAGTCAAGGCTATGTAAAGAGATGAGAATTGGACCTAAAGAATCTTGACCTCCAAGGAATCGATGCTATTGATATGTGGTGTTAGAGAAAACACTTGAGAGTCCCTTGAACTGCAAGGAAATGAAAGGAGTCAATTCTAAAGGAAATCAGTTCAGAATATTGATTGGAAGGGCTGATGCTGGAACTGGATCCTGGATATTTTGGCCACCTGAAATGAAAGGCTGACTCATTGGGAAAGAACCTGATGCTGAGAAAGATTGAAGGCTGGAGGAGAGGGTGACGACAGAAGATGAAATGCTTGGTGGCATCATGGAATCAGTGGTTATGGGTTTGAGCAGGCTCTATGAGTTGGTGATTGACAGGGAAGCCTGTCATGCTGCAATCCATGGGATCAGGAAGAGTCGGACTTAATGATACTCACCGTACTTACTTAGGTTCTCAGTGAAATGAAAATGGTAAAGAACTCTCTTACCCATCAATTGATAATCCTCACAGATTCCTAATGCCCCCTAAGATTTTTAACTGTTTCTTCAGAGATTCAGCAAGGATGGCCATTCTTTCCATTATATGGGTAAATATCCCCTAGGAAATAATGGAAGGGGCGTAATTTACAGAAAGTTGTAGAAGAAAGTACACACATCAGCAAGTCAGCATGACCTTGTCAAAAACATATAGTATGATCCTTTAATCCTTCACACTGATTTCCTTCTGAAACCTGATGATAGGACCTCACCAATCCTGAGGAATGGTCATTGCAAAGGGATGTTATCTAGAACAATTTCTGCCTATTACTTTAGTGATGACACAAAGCAGGCACATTATGGTAATCATGCCTCCGTTAACCTCCCCTAACCAAGACAATAGGCTGCACTAGCCATTGGGGAGCTTACAGGATCACAAGGTCTCCCGTAAATGGTTGGAGCCACCTGGGCCTTTCCCACAGAGGGTTTGCAGGTATGATGAGGTCACCTTTCCATGGCAAAAATTATCATCTATGGCCACCAGTCTTACTGCCAGTCCTCTGGATTTGTGAGAACCCCACAAGACCAATTCTAGCTTGCAAAGTATATATCTGCTTAAAAAAACAAACAAAAGGATAAAATCCAGTCCAAACTGAAGTGCCTAAGGATAATCAAATGGTCCTCAGCTCTATGAAGGGCCATTAGGGCCACAAAAGCATGGGTCTAGGCAAGTTCATTGTTAATACCTGCAGCCCTTCAAAGGACATGTCCTGGTAATGGATAAAGATTGTAGATTGTAAGTCCTCTACCAATTTGAGAAATTGTGTCAACAAGACGTCTGAACCTCCCATCTTAGCCAAGCCTAAAAGACGGAATATGTGCATATCAGGCCCAAGGCACATTCAACTGGGAATATTTGGAGGTAACAGTACCAGATATAGGACACTATAGAGAAGGTGTACACAAAAATGAAATAAGAAAAAAAAAAAGCCTCTTGTGCCAGTTTCAGACTGAAAATGTGCATTTCCCAGATGACCAAGTAAACAGGATTCAAGTCAGTAATAACACTCAACGTAGCCACATGTCAATGCAGATTCCCACTAGGTAACTTCAGAAGCTTCTGTGCAGGCCTGTCTTCAGCCTCTGCTTTCCATTCATAAATTGTGTTCATTCAATCAGCAGACAGTATGAAATATAGGCAATGGGTAGGCACTCAAGGAAGATGATGAAGACTGTAAGAACAAAGTATCTTTCCAGGGCAAGGGACAGACAACGCCATAGGTTGGTGATAAGATGGAGGAAGTTGGAGAGGAGAATCGAGGACAGATTTCAGATCTAGCTTCTGGACATTTAGGGTGATGGCAGCTGCCCCAGACCTGGCTGCAGGCCTTGCGGAGATATTTCCAAATGTAATAATAAATTAATGTGGTCTCTGTCCTCTATGAGCTTTTACAACCTTAAAGCCTCAGCCTATGATACTATACCAAGTAGAGAGTCATAGCTTAGAAATTCAAGAGATATTAATTTAGGAAGGGTGTGTGAGACTTGTAGGAGATGTGTTCTATCAGACATGTTCTAACATTTAGCATAATTAACTGGGCTTGAGCCAGGACTTACTTATATGCATGTAGACTGCTATCTTCGGAAAATTCCCATTATGAGATCATATAACCTGATATCTGGGATTTCACTTTCTTGGTGAGTACTTCTCCACTTATGAAAAAGGAAGATAGCACTAGTTTAGAAGGTACATCTTTGTATTAGGACTTTTCTATCAATTTCCCAACTCTACCAATTGTTCTAGGTAACTTCCTGACAGTAGGAAATATGGACAACTATATAGTATCTCCTCCTGCCATACTAGAGGCACTACAGTAAGTGTAAAGACAGATAACACACAAAAGTACATTTACAGCTCATGATTCTTTGCTAATTTTCTTTTCAGTTGATGTATCCATAGGTGTGAGTCAGGTATTAAAGACCCCCATTATAATTGTGGTACTGTTAATTCCCCCTTTCCTACTTCCTTGCATTTGCCTTGCATCTTGAGGTGCTCCTAAATGGCACAATGGTCTAGTTACACCTAATTGTTATATATAGGCATTACACTCATTAGTAATGGAATCATGTTTTTTTCCAGTGCAGTCCTGAGCCCACATCTTGGTCCCTGCACAAAAGCAGGCTGTATCCTTCCCATGTTCAAGCCCTGAGAAACATTCCTGAGCCCACATCTCTGTCACTGCACTGAACTAGGCTGGGTCCAGCACTTGCTCAACCCCCTGGAAAATACTCATGAGTCCACATCTCGGTCACTGCACTGAACCAGTCTAGGTTCTGCCCTAGTTAGTCCCCTGACACATACCTCTGAACCAACATCTCGGGCTCTGCCCTGAAGCAGGCTGGTCCTTCCCATGTTCAAGCCCCGACAAATGCTCCTGAGCCAAACTCTTGGTCACTGCACTGAACTAGGCTCGGTCCTACACTTGTTCATGACCCCGGCAAACACTGCTGCGCCCAAATCTCCTGCCCTGCACATGATCCAGTCTGTGTCTTGCCCTTGTTAGATTCCCCCAACACATACACCTGAGCCCACATCTCAGTCCCCGCACTGAAGCAGGCTGAGTCCTGCCTTTGTTCAAGCCTCCGGCAAACAACCGTGAGCCCACAACTCGCTCCCTGCCCCTGAAATTAGGTCTGTCTTGCTCTTGTTCAATCCCCCAGAAAACACTCCTGATCCCACATCTCACTCCCTGCCCTGAACCCGCCAGGGTCCTGCCCTTGTTCAAGACCCCGACAAATACTCCTGAACCTACATCTTGGTTCATGCACTGAACCAGTCTAGGTCATGCCCTTGTTAGATCCACCAACACATACTGCTGAGCGCACATCTCAGTCCCTGCACTAAACTAGGCTGGGTCCTGCCCTTGTTTAAGACCCCAACAAACACTCCTGTATCCATATCACATCCCCGGCCCTGAACCAGTCTAGGTCATGCCCTTGTTAGATCCCCCAACACATACTCCTCAACCCACATCTCGGTCCCTGCACAAAAGCAGTCTGGGTCCTGCCCTTGTTGAAGACCCTGACAAACACTCCTGAGCCTGCATCTCAGTCCCTGCACTGAACTAGGCTGGGTCCTTCCCTTGTTCAAACCCCCGACAAACATTCCAGAGCCAACATCTCTGTCCATGCACTGAACCAGGATGGTTCCTGCCTTTGTTCAAGCCCCCGGCAAACAATCCTGAGCCGACACCTAGCTCCCTGCCCCTGAACTAAGGTGTGTCCTCCCCTTGTTCAACTCCCTGCCCCCCAGGAACCACCCCTGATCCCACATCTCACTCCCTGCACTGAAGCCACCTGGGTCCTACCCTTGTTCAAAACCCTGACAAATACTCTGGAACCCACATGTCAGTCCCTGAACTGAAGCAGATGAGTCCTTGCCCATGTTCAAGCCACAACAAATACTCCTGAGCCCACATATCACTCACTACAATGAACTAGGCTGGGTCCTACACTTGTTCAAGACCCTGACAAACACTCCTGAGCCCACATCTCGGTCACTGCACTGAACGAATCTGCTGCTACCACTGCTATGTCTCTTCAGTTGTGTCCGACTCTGTGCGACCCCATACATGGCAGCCCACCAGGCTCCCCCATCCCTGGGATTCTCAAGACAAGAACACTAGAGTGGGTTGCCATTTCATTTTCCAATGCATGAGAGTGAAAAATGAAAGTGAAGTCCGTCAGTCGTGTCCAACTCTTAGTGACCCTGTGGACTGTAGCCCACCAGGCTCCTCCATCCATGGGATTTTCCAGGCAAGAGTACTGGAGTGGGGTGCCATTGACTTCTCCGACTGAACGAGTCTAGGTCCTGCCATTGTTCGATCCCCCAACACATACTCCTGAGCCCACATCTCGGTCTCAGCACTGAACTAGGCTGGGTCCTGACCTTGTTCAAACCCCCAACAAACACTCCTGAGCGTGCATCGCGGTCCATGCACTGGGTCCTGCCCATGTTCAAATCCCCGACAAAAACTCCTGAGCCAACATCTCCATCCCTGCACTGAATCAGGATGGTTTCTGCCTCTGTTCAAGCCCCGACAAACAATCCTGAGCCAACAACTCGCTCCCTGCCCATGAACGAAGGTGAGTCCTCCCCTTGTTCAAACCCCCAGAAACACTACTGAGCCCTCATCTCACGCACTGCACTGAACCAGGCTGGGTCCAGACCTTGTCAAAACCCTCGACAAAAACTCCTAAGCCCACATCTCAGTCCCTGCACTAAAATAGGCTGGGCCAAGCCCTTGTTCAAACCCCCGACAAACACTCTTGAGCCTGCATCACTGTCCCTGCACTGAACTAGGCTGTGTCCTGCACTTGTTCAAGACTCTGACAAACACTCCTGAGCCAACATCTTGGTTCCTGCACTGAACCAGGATAGTTCCAGCATTTGTTCAAGCCCCGGCAAACAATCCTGAGCTGACAACTCTCTCCCTGCCACTGAAGTAAGATGTGTCCTCCCCTTGACCAATACCCCAGGAAACACTACGATCCCATATCTCACTCACTGCACTGAGTTCGCTGGTCCCTGCCCTCATTCAAATCCCTGACAAACACTCCTGAGCCAACATCTCCATCCCTGCACTGAACTAGAATGGTTTCTACTTTGTTCAAGCCCCCAGAAAAACATCCTGAGCTGACAACTCACTGCCTGCCCCTGAACTAAGGTGTGTCCTCCCCTTTTTCAATCCCTCTGGAAACACTCCTGTACCCGCATCTCACGCCCTGCCTTGAAGCCGCCTGGTTCCTGCCCTTGTTCAGGACTTTGATAAATGCTCCTGAAACCACATTTTGGTCCCTACACTGAAGCAGGTGGGTCCTGCCCACGTTGAAGGTCTAACAAACACTTCTGAGCCCATATCTCGCTCTCTACACTGAACTGGGCTGAGTCCTACACTTGTTCAGATTAGATCAGTCGCTCAGTCGTGTCCGGCTCTTTGCGAACCCATGAATCTCAGTATGCCAGGCCTCCCTGTCGAACACCAACACCCGGAGTTCACTGAGACTCACGTCCATCCAGTCGGTGACGCCATCCAGCCATCTCATCCTCTGTGGTCCTCTTCTCCTCCTGCTCCCAATCCCTCCAAGCATCAGAGTCTTTTCCAATGAGTCAACTCTTCGCATGAGGTGGCCAAAGGACTGGAATTTCAGCTTTAGCATCATTCTTCCAAAGAAATTCCAGGGCTGATTTCCTTCAGAATGGACTGGTTGGATCTCCTTGCAGTCCAAGGGACTCTCAAGAGTCTTCTCCAACACCACAGTTCAAAAGCGTCAATTTTTTGGCGCTCAGGCTTCTTCACAGTCCAACTCTCACATCCATACATGACTACAGGAAAAACCATAGCCTTGACTAGACGAAATTTTGTTGGCAATATAATGTCTCCGCTTTTGAATATGCTATTTAGGTTGGTCATAACTTTCCTTCCAAGGAGTAAGCGTCTTTTAATATCGTGGCTGCAGTCACCATCTGCAGTGATTTGGAGCCAAGAAAAATAATGTTTGCCTCTGTTTCCACTGTTTCTTCATCTATTTTCCATGAAGTGATGGGGCTGGAGGCCATGATCTTCGTTTTCTGAATGTTGAGCTTTAAGCCAACTTTTTCACTCTCCACTTTTACTTTCATCAAGAGTCTTTTCAGTTTCTCTTCACTTTCTGCCACAAGGCTGGTGCCATCTGCATATCTGAGGTTATTAATATTTCTCCTGGCAATCTTGATTCCAGCTTGTGTTTCTTCCAGTCCAGGGTTTCTCATGATGTACTCTGCATGTAAGTTAAATAAAAGTGTGACGATATACATCCTTCGCATATTCCTTTTCCTATTTGGAACCAGTCTGTTGTTCCATGTGCAGTTCTAACTGTTGCTTCCTCACCTGCATACACATTTCTCAAGAGGCAGATCAGGTGGTCTGGTATTCCCATCTCTTTCAGAATTTTCCACAGTTTATTGTGATCCACACACTTGTTCAAGACCCTGACAAACACTCCTGTGCCAATATCTTGTTCCCTGCAGTGAACTAGGCTGGGTTCAGCACTTTCTGAAGTCCCCTGCAAATGCTCCTGAGCCAACTACCTGGTCCCTGCACTGAAGCAGACGGGGTCCTGCCCTTTTTGAAACCCCTGACAAACACTCCTGAGCCCACACATCAGAAACTGCACTGAACCAGGCCAGAAACTACACATGTTCAAGCCCCCGACCAACTGTTCTGGGCCTGCGTCTGACTCAAAGGCTGGTTTCTGGTCTTATTTAAGCCCGCAGCAAGCAATCCTGAGCCCACAAATCGCTCCCTGTCCCTGATCTAAGGTGTGTGCTCCCCTTGTTCAATCCCCCAGGAAACACTACTGAGCCTGCATCTCACTCGCTGCCCTGAACAAGGGTGGGTCCCTCCAAAGTTGAAGCCATGACAAATACTGTTGTGCCAACATCCCAGTCCCTGCAACAAACCAGGCTGTTTCCTTCCCATATCAACCATGACAAACACTCCTAAGACCACATCTTGGTTCCTGCACTGATAGCGGCTGAGATCCTGGCCATATTTAAGCCCAGACAAACACTCCTGACCCCATTTCTCGCCCCTGAACTGAACTAGGCTGGGTCCTACACATGTTCAAGACCCTGACAAACACTCCTTGGCCTTCATCTGACTCTCAGGCTGATCTCCTTCACTACACTGAACTAGGCTGGGTCCAGCACTTGCTGAAACCCGTGGGAAATACTCCTGATCCCATATCTGGGTCCCTTCTCTGAACCAGGCCAGGTCCTGCCCTTGTTCAAGCACTCAAAACACACTCCTGAGCCCACATCTCGGTCTCTGCACTGACCGCGGCTGGATCCACCGCTTGTTCATCCAGACAGACACTCCTGAGGCCACATCTCAGTCGCTCCAATGAACCAGGCTGGGTCCTGCCTTTGTTCAAGCCCCCAACAAACACTCCTGAGCCCACATCTCAGTCCTTGCACTGAATCAGGTGGGTCCTGTCCATGTTCAAGCTCTTTGTAGAATGCATATATCATATATCAGGACTATAGGATGGCTGGCTTAGCTTGGTCCTCTTGCTGCTTCAGGCCCCACAGGCTTGTGTGATAGGGCAGGCTGGGATGTGTTCTCACATGGAGAACAGTACCACTTTGAAAGGGCCTCAATAGGGTAAGTGGCAGACGTGCATGTCTCCGACACCGGTGAGTCATGGAACTTATGGAGAAATGTCTGTAGAGTCTCCCTGGCAGGCATTCGAACAAGGTTCAGGGAGTTCCCTCATGCCAGCAGAGCGGGCCACATTTCTCCCTCTGTGCAAAGTGTGGCCAAGCCACCTCAGGCCTGTGCAGTGTTCACATCTGTCCAGCGAGGGAGGGAGGGTCACACGTCCAATTCTGCAGTTCAGCAGTGACCGCCCACTGTTGGTTCTCAAGGTTGAGAAAGCACTCTCCGAACGTATGGACTAAAACCGTCTAATCTCCCATTGCTGCAACTCAGTCAGGACCAGAAGGGCTTGCAAAGAATAAGCGTCTTTTCTGAGAGCTGCTGTCCAGAGAGTGGCAGACGGCAACAGCACTACTTAGAGAGACAGAGACACACAGACATCAGTGCCTGGTACACACACAGAAGGATTGTCCAAAACAGTGCTATGCTGGAAGCAAAGATAGAGAGACAAAGAGCGAGCTCTGCACCCTAAACCTCTGGTCTCCCTGAACAGTGGAGATCAACGGTAGCAAATGTTGGGGTTTTTCCCTACTCCCCTAGTATCAGGACAGCAACAGGCTCTCTGTCCCATGAAGAAAAGTATCCAGCCACTTGGCACCCCTGCATATCCTTTGGATAGTCAGGGAGAGCTCCCAGCTATTGCTGGTCCCAGGGGACACAGGAGGGTATTGTTTGGATTGTGGAGCAGGAACCCGTGGTTGGAATTTCCAGGGCCAGGTCAATGACAGCGCCTGGGGCTACCCCAGCCACATGCAAAACCCTCTACAATCCTGGTGCAGAATCTGGCCACGTCGGGACACTGGAACACAGGAACCGCGGAAGATGCCCTCCAGTCTAGGGGCATGTCCATAAGGGTGCCGCCCACTACCCTCTCCGCCCTTGGTCTAGATTTGGGCAAGGAGCCTGTGCTTGGCTCACAGCCTAGGCTCCTGCCTGTTTTCCGCTGATGTCCCAGGGCCCGTTCACCCTGGCCTGGGCTGTCCGGCACCCCTTTCCTTGGCCTCACGCCACCCCCAACACACCACTCCCCACCTCCTGACCATCCCCCTCACTCCCCGCCCCCAAAGAGCTAGTGGGTCCCACAGGTTCACTGCAGCCTGGTCACCATTATGCACCATTGTCTGTGCTGTTATATCGTGTCCCTTCACATCTGCCCCAGCTTGGGCCAAGAGGAGCATGAGAGGCGATCAAAGGAAGGCGGGAGCGTCCCAGGACCCTTAGCTGTGAGCCCCAGTACTCAGGGAGAACCCCCCCCCCTCATCCCGTGACCTGCCATCCTGATGCTGTGCGCAGCTGGAACCTTGCAACCACCAGTTGTCACGCCAAGTGAAGAGGCCATCCTCTTTAGGGTGGAGGCAGTGCAAGACAGCCAGACCCTGGTGGACGGAGACGTGGCAGGGATCCGGCGGGAGTTCCGGCTGCTTGCAGAAGACATCATGGAAGAGGTGGAGGTTGTGGCAGATGAGGAGCAGAAACAGTGGTCCTCCCAGGAGCTGGAGGAGAAGATGGTGGAGGAGCAGGGCCAGGACAGGCCGGGAGGTCCGAGTGAGCACCAGGCGCTAGATGTCCTGAAGGCACTGGCCGCCCTGCAGGTGGAACTGAGCTCTGAGTGTGAGCAAAACCACAGGGCCTACCATCAGAGGAGGAAGCATCACTTGGCTTGGGGGAGTGCCATCATCCAGGGCATCCCTGGCTTCTGGGCCAAAACTGTATCCTTTCCGCTGCTCCTTTGGGTCCACTGCTCATGAGGAGGAGGAGAAGGGGCAGGAGCAGGAGGAGGGGGAGGGGGCGAGGGCACAGGAAGGGCGCTGGAGGCCCCTGAAGAAAATGTGGTCCTGGGCAATTGGCAAGCTCCAAAGGCCCAGCAGAGTAGGGTCTGGGCAGGGCTACAGATGTACGTGTTGCAGCCATGCCTTTGAGTGTCTCTTTCAGGCCTGCATCTGAGGAGGAGCAGCACCTGAGGCCTCCAAGTCAGGAATGACCAGAGATGGTACACAAGAGCAGCATCTGCACACAGTTATTGCTGTAAATGCGGGTGATCCTGGCATATAGCTAAGACATGGGAGTCATTCACATACACACACAACACACACACACGTACACACACACACACACACACACACACAAAACCCCTTTGCTTTCAAACACAGATTGTCAAAGGACTGCAAATCTGACCATGTAAGCAGTGACATGCCACTACCCAGCATACACAGGTCTGGAGGAGAACAGTAGCGGTCAGAAACCAGTCCTTGCTTGAAGAATGCAGACCACCTCAGATGCACACCACCACAAGGGGCCGAGAGCCATGAGCGTGTCTGATGGTATGGCAAAGCCTGATGACATCAGGGGTGGCCAGGTAACAGGCAGTACCCAGCTCCTTGCAGATGCCTTTTCCAATATCCTTGTTCCACCCCAGACTAGGACTGATGCTCCTGGCTCTTCTTGGCCTGGCATGTAGCTCCCTGAATGGCTCCTTGACCTAAAGCAGATTATGAGCCACCCTCAAGTTTCCGTCATGATCAGCGACCAAGATCAAGACTTTCTCGGCTACATGATTGACTTGAAGATCAGTGAGGAAGACTGAGAAAGGATGGGTATGGGACCTGGCAGGGAGTGGGAAGATCCTGTTAGCCATGTTCCTGTGCTGTGAGACTTTGGAGAGGAGTCGTGGAAGCTGTTAATGCCTGCCTGGGAGGCAAGCTGAGGCCCCTAGAAGTTTGCACCTTTTCCCTCCTCCCTACCCTGGCAGGTGCAGGTGCGGAGCCATCTGCAGTCCCGCTGCAAGCTGATCTTTTCCTTTCAGGACAACCCCTACTTCTTGAACACCATGATCATTAAGGAGTATTACCTTGACATCACTGGTAACATGTGGCTCCCAGGGTGATGAGTGTGGGTGTGCAAGCATGTAGATGATCCACCTGTGGAGTCCACCCCAGTCTCCCGTCTTTCCGCAGGGAACAGGGCATGTCATTCCACTCCAGTCCCCTGGTTCTGGGACTTTGAATGGGCATCCCCCAGCCACAGTCTGGACACCAGGAGCCTTAATTTTCTCAACTGGCTGTCAGGCCACAATGGCCCAGAATTGAACACGATTGCTGATGTGGGGTTGCTTTGGGCCTGCACACAGGTGATGATTAATGTTGGAGTTCTTGGCTGCTCATGGGAGGGTTCAGGGCCTGGTCAGCCCTGGGTTGACCTTGCTCGTGTTGCCAGCAGATCTTCAGCAATGACATGTGGGACGATCCCCTGAAGTACTACCTCGGGGAGGATGATTCTTCCATCAGAGATAACTGACAGAAACACATGTGGTGAGGTGGTCAGGAGATAGGCCCTGAGAGACAGCCTTATCGTAGCTGGGACACTATCCTTTCCCAAATGGGGATGCTCAGGTTCATGCAAGCTGGCTGCAGAGCCAGAATTTGGGTTATGCATGTAGCAGGTGACTTGCTGAGACTGGGGGCATGGGGGACTCAGTGTGTCCGTGAGTGAAGTAAGTCTCCCTCAAGTCAGCTATGGTTGCAGCACAAGAGTCCTAGGTGATACCTAGGTGATACCCTATTCCACTAGAGTCCTAGAGGTAGGGTGAATTAAGTGTCTGTGTCAGAATCATCCGTCCCTGGGTCCTGCCATCCTCCAGCCTCCTGCTGCTCACTGAGTTTGAGATTAACTGGGCCCTTCACTCCCGCCCCTTACCCTGCGATGACCTATCATTGAAAGTACATCCTCTCGGTGGTCCCAGTGCACCTGTGTGCTGACTTTGGGATCTTGGGTGAATTTCCACATTCACCACTCGGATCTCACCACCACCACCACACATGCTGCACTCGAAGTGGCTTCAGGCTGCCTTGGGAAAATCCGGATGAATCTGGGGAGGAGGTGGACAGGGAGCCCCAAAGGCAGGACATGGTGCCGACTGACACCATCTCCAACATTGCTGGACATGGGCGTCTTCAGCTCCTGAAATACCTGTGTTCCCTGTTTGCATTTGTGTCCCTATGCCAAGCATGTGTGTATACACGCATGTGCTTGTGTTGGCTGTGTTTCTGTGTGTTTGTGTGTATCCGGCCCAGGGCAGATGCAGAGATGAAGGCGACAGGAGAGGAGGTGCTGAGTAACCAGAAGAGGAGGCACGAGGCGTTCCCAGTCTGAAGGAGTTTGTCGCCATATCTGTGCACTGACCCTGTCCAGGATGGGAATGAAGAAAGGATGGCCAGTGATAACTCCTGACCATGGCTCCAGATATCTGCAATTAGACAAAACACAAAACACGCTCACCATTTCTACTGTGTTGTTGTGTGTGTTTGGACCAGGAAAAGGGATTCATGGTCTGAGGGTTCACTCAGGGAAAATCAGGTAGGATGGGGCTTTTAAACCACTGCCTGTGGAGCCCTGAGTCTCGGGGGCCATAGCTGGCCTGTTGAAATGGTGGACATGGCTGTGGCAAGACCCACGATGGTGAGGAGGCTAAGGTCCTTCCGAGTTGGGCAGAGACGTGAAGGAGAAAGAGGCACAGATTGCCTGCTGCACTGGAGACTTGTTCCACACATGTGAGAAGGAGAACTGGGAAGGTCCTGGGCCAGTGCTGCCCAGGAGCAGCCCATCAGCCAGCACACTCCCTCCCTGAGGGTGGCACACACTGTGACACAAAACGGGAGACATGCTAAAGTAAGCTGTACCTGCAAAACCACAGGCATCCTAGGAGAGACAGGATGTGAGTGTGGCATGCCTCCAGGCACTTCCAGCCTGCCTCCCTGGCAGTGCAGAAAGGCGAGGAAAGCACAGGTGGTTGTATGTGTTTGACCCTCTGCCCGGATGAGCCTGTGAGGGAGGGAACGGAGTGAGCAAGGAGTAATTGCATGTCTCAAAGGACCTCAGGAGAGTGGGAGATAGGGAAGCCCCTGGGGGCAGTTCGGGGCCTGCTGGTTTTCAGGGTCCAGGGTCTAGGCAATAGCAGTCCTGCCAAAGATACGCCATGGTGGGTGCTGAAAGTCCTGATGTGAAGTTCTTCTTTCCTCTGGGGTCTTGCCACTGGCTTTGGGGGCCTGAGGGGCAAAAGTGTCCGTCTGCATCTGAGAGAATTCGAGCAGTCTCGCTGAAGCAAAATCTCTGATTTTGTCATAGGGGATCTGAAACCAGGTGATGCTCAGAGGGAAGCTGCGTTCCAGGTGACCGTCTTGGATGCTCCTGGGCCCAAATGGAGGCTGGCTTCCTTGGCATGTGGGCTGTGTAGGCAAGCAGAGATGTGTGACTGTAGGGAGTCCTACCTGGGCCTAATGAGAGCAATTGGAAGAGAGTCTTGACATCTAGCAAATCACTGAGGCCTTGGTGGTTCAAGCCGTCTTGGTGCCTTTGAGATAGAAAAGCTGCTTTCCGCCCAAGGGAGGCATGAGCTGTGGGCCCAGAAAGGGAAGGTTTTGCAGGGCATCATCTCTTTGGGGACTCCATGTGCATGGGTAGTGTTAAACAGAAGGGAGGACGTGTAGGAATGCCACCTTACCTTTATGGCCTCAGGTTCCAATCTTTGTATCTGAAGAGACCCTGTATCCATGTGCACCTTTCTCACAACATTGGATAAGACCCAGGCCTATCACAGTCTCTTGGGGCTCTTGGAGGCTCAGGCGTCTCTTTGGCCTTTTCCTGCTACATGGAGATAGCCCTTGGGGGCACATGTAGACAGGTGCACACATAAAGCTACACAGATAGGAAGAACAGAAGGCCTCACTCAGAATGTTGTTGTCCATAAAGGGTGGTAGGCTAGCAAGAGGGGCACAACATTGACAAGGAATGACCTAGATAGGTGCACACCGAGAGAGAGGTTCTCCAAGTCAGCTGAGCCCAAAGGTCCTTGTTTTCTGTCCCCACATGGATCAGGCCAATGTGACTGGTACTGTGAAGCTGTCCAAGGTGATGGGAGAATGCAGAACACAGGCGCATGTCATACAGCTGTTCATGGCAAGTGCTTCCAACCCTGCTTGCTGCTCTGCTGGTCGGTCCGTGTCACAGGCAAATGCCAAGATTTTGTAACCTTTGAGGATAAGTCACAAAGTTAGATGGAGAAGGCAATGGCACCCTACTCCAGTACTCTTGCCTGGCAATTCCCATGGACAGAGGACCCTGGTAGGCTGCAGTCCATGGGGTCGCGAAGAGTCGGACATGACTAAGCGACTTCCCTCTCAATTTTCACTTTCATGCATTGGAGAAGGAGATGGCAACCCACTCCAGTGTTCTTGCCTGGAGAATCCCAGGACGGGGGAGCCTGGTGGGCTGCTGTCTATGGGGTCACACAGACTCAGACTTGACTGAAGTGACTTAGCAGCAGTAGCAGCACAGAGTTAGAAGTGCAAGGTGACATGATTAATTAACAAGCGAAAGGAAACAACCAGGAAAAGAAAGTTACTTTTTGTTTGTGAGCACAAAGGTACTTACCAAAATTCATATTCCTAGAGAAGAAAGCTTGTAGTTCTGCACGTGTGCATTTCCTCTCAGGGATGTTACTGTGTACACGCACATGTGTGTGCACACATGGGCATAGAAGTCCCTGCCAGTGTGCTTGTGAGTATGAGCTTCCGGAATTGACCTAGCCAGGTGATGGAAGTTGGATAGCAAAAACATGAAGGTGTTAGAGAAAGGTACATATGCTCTGGCCAGCAGAAGCACTGAAGCCAGGGATTCGATCCCCGTTATCTCACTGAGCAAACACGTTCTAAGTGGGATCACAGGGGTGCACCCAGGATGTCTGGCAGAAAGTAGAGGCAGGAAAAAAGAGCCTGGGGAATGTGCAGAGAAAAGTCCACTATATCTGCAGTTTATGAAAAGTAGAAATGTACCAGGAAGGAGAAACTGTACTTAATTAATTGAGATATCTAGCTAAGGAGATTTCCAGCCAAACAGCCAAAAGTGCTTCCTGGTTTCTTCTTGCTGCCTATAGTAAAATATAAAGGGAAATTAAAAAAATATATTTAAGAGAAACTATTAAAAAATAAGACAGAACTTGCTGAATTGGAAATTTTCCAGTCTTTTAACAAGACAGAGGATGCTAAAATTAATGGCTCTCAAGCAAGGTTCTATCCAGGGCATTGAGATAAGGTGGTCTAAATATAACATTTTATAACACCTATACATCAATTCATATTTATTTATTTATTTTTAATAAACGTGGTCTAAAGATGAGTGTGAGTGTAAAATTCTTTGTTAAGCCTCAGAAAGCTGGAAGGGGATGCTTCATGGCATTATTTAGGCAGGCCAATGCCCTCCAAAGAGTTCAGGGGTGTCACTCAGAGACATTTCAGTCACACAATAAGACTTGTACCAAGTTTCAGGGTGTTATCCCTCAGCTATCTCAGCAGAAAGCCAAGACAGAGTAGGCCTTATTATGAAGACATGTGTGATGGTGGCTTTGGAGTGGAGTGCTTTACCATGAAAACCAGTAAGATTATCAGGAGACACACCAAGTTTTTAAGATAACATATTTAAGTTCAGCTTGGACTGAAAGGACCAGCAATAGTACAAAATAAGAGAGCTCTGAACTTCTACCTTCGACAAGCAGGAAGCAGGCTAGGGAGACTGTTTCACTGTAACCATATACTACCCACCTTTCCTGCAATGGAATCATGTCAGAGGGCAGAATTAAAAATTCAGAGACTGAAGCCTAGGAAGTTTCCAGGCCTTAAATCCTAATCAAAGGACTGCCAACAAGAACCCGTGGGATTTCAGAACTGCTACTGTTGACTCCCATCTCCCCTCCTCTTTCTGGAACAGGAGTGTCCATGAAGGTTATCTATGCCTGACCCAGCACTGTATGTTGGCTGTGAAAGTGAGCAGATTAACTCATCTCTTTTGTTCACAGATCATCAGGTCTAGAGGAACTACACTTGTATAATTTGATCTGATGTGTTGGAGATGACTTGAGAGTCTCCTGGACTGCAAGGAGATCAAACTAGTCAATCCTAAAGTAAAGCAGTCCTGAATATTCATTGGAAGGACTGATGCTGAAGCTGCAGCTCCAATACTTTGGCAACCTGATTCCAAGAACTGACGCATTAGAAAAGACCCTGATGCAGGAAAGATTGAAGGCCAGGGAAAGGGACAGCAGAGGATGAGATGGTTGGATGGCATCACCAGCTCAATGGACTTGAGTTTGAGCATGCCTCTGGAGTTGATGGTGGACAGGAAACCCTGGCATGTGGCAGTCCATCGGGTCGCAAAGAGTAGGACACAACTGAATGACTGAACACTTGAGTGTTCAGTGCACCAAGTGCACCCTGGTCCATATCTGGACTTGAATTCGATGACAAGGTCCTGAACTTCAAGTTAATGCTATAATGGATAAATTATTTGAAAGCATTTGCAGGAACATGCATTTTGGACATACAAGTATGTAAACAATTTGTGGCCATGGGTGTACCATGTGGTTTTAAAGTATGTCCACAAATCCTTTCCTTCAAGGGTGGTCCTTATACTCCCCTTTACATGTAGGCTGGACTTAGTGGCTCATTTCTAATGTTAGAATATTGTAGAAATGAAAATGAAGTGTCTGACTATGACCCTTTAAGTCACAAAAGGCACTGCAGCCTCCTTGCTCATCCTCTTGGATCACTCACTCTAGAAGCCAGCTTAGTCGTATCTTGAGAACACTCAGGTAGCCCAGTAGAGAGGCCCATGGGAAAAAACTGAGGCTTTCTCCCAACAGCCAGCAAGGAAACTGGTTTCAACAGCTATGTGAGTAAGCCATCTTGGAAGGAAATCCACCAGCCCATGTCAAGGCTTCAGATGACGACAATCTCATGAAACCCTGAGCCAGAACCCTCAACTGAATTACTCCTGGATTCCCAACTTTCAGCAGCAGTATGAGATAATATTGTTTTAAGCTGTTGCTTTGGGATAATTTGTTATGCAGCAGTAGTTCATTAATGCACTGCCAACTTTGGCTCATGTCTTTATACCGGGGCGCCTGTCCATTTAGTCCAATCTAAGCTAGATTCTGCTACTTCAGTTTAGAAAACATACTTCACCCTTGATCTGACCACCCTCAGATCAGATCAAATTCTTTATCACTCACCTCAATATCTTATCAGTCTTGCCTAGCCTCAGCAATGATCATCTCAGTTGAGCCAGAATCCACCGGCACCCTTATGGTCATCTTAATAAGTTTCCATCCACTGACACCCACTCTGTTGTTGTTCATTGCTTTTCAGTCTCCCAGTCTCTCTTTGCTATCACATGGACCCACCCTGTTCCTTAGCTATAAATCCCAGCTGTGTCCCTGCTGGAGTCAGGCTTAAGCTCACTCTCTCTCCCGTATTGTAAGACCCCCGCTGTAGTACTCTTACCTTGAATAACATTTTTCTTACCACCTTTAGGAAGTGTTATGAATCATTTGTTTAACATTTCCAGGTTCTGTTAGTAGGGATTATTCTCAAAGGAATAGTTCTATACCTTTACTTTTTATACTATATTCCTTAGGGGAACAAATTTCTAGAATTAAAACATTTCATACATTTTTACCATACAAACAGAAAATATCTTTTAAAATATATTTATATATCTTTAAAAAATGTAGTAATCTGAAAAGGATGTGTATATAGACATGCCAGTGTATATACACACATACCCTCAGACCTCCAAGAAAAACTTAATTCTCAATAAACTATAAATTAAAACATTCACCTGCAAGAAGTGAAATCTTTGGAATTACCGTGCCAAAAAATCATAGAGAATGAAATTTTAATTTAAAAAATGTATACATAAAACCATTTGGAATTCAGACAAAATAGGTTATTTAAGTAAAGATAGGTCAAGCCCTAAACCATCTAGTAAAAAAAAAAAAGAAAGAAAAGAAATAGTCTCATGTAATAACCTAAAATGAAAAATAACCTAAAAAATAGACATGTATATGCATAACTAAATCACTCTGATATACATCTGAAACACAACATTGTAAATCAAATATATTTCCATAAAATTTGTAAAGAAAGCTTTTAAAATGTATGATTATAAAGAAAAAATCCTAAAGAAAGTAGAAGGTATATATGAATTGAAACAAAAATAAAAAACAACAAAAATAAAACTTATTGGGAAAATAAAACAAGACCTGCTTCTTCGAAAAAAAAAAAAATCAGAAACATTGATAATACTGTAGCCAATCTAATAACGGAAGAGGAGGTTAATTCCAATACTAGAAATGAATGACACATGGAATGGGATTTTGAGATGGTAATATTCAACCCTGAGTGGAATTACTTTTGTTTCAGGAAAGGTCAAGTCAAGCCAAAACCTGGGAAAAGAAAGGGAAGGAAAGAAAGAGGAAGACAGTCATGGGAAGAAAGGAAGAAAAGGAAAGTAAGGGAGAAAGAAAGAAAAGTAAATGTCTCAACAGATGTTGTAAATATCCAATGAAACAATTCTCTTTAAAATCTAAAAACAGAAACAGAAATTTATTAAGCCATATCCTCATTGCCTTTGATGGTACTAAGAACCAGAAAACCCATTTACACATCACTGTTTAGAATTTCTGGACACCACAATAAGATTATTTAAAAAAAAGAAACAAACAAAAAAAATGCTATGTTATTTGTAAAAAGATGGACAGCAGAAATAAGTTTTTAAAAAACATTTTATTTTTATAAATAGTAATTTTACTGACAATGTTTTGGCAACATTAATAAAACAATAAATTTTACCTGAAAGAACAAGCAAAGTAGACAAGGAAATTCACCAAAGGCAATAACAAAATAGTCATCTTGACAGATATTCAGTACATTTGTAAAAAAAAACAAAGTGCCATTGCCTGAAAAAAATATAGAGATATCAATAGGAAAATAGAGAAAGCTCCTGAAAGAACTCACCTCAGTATTAACTATCTTTGTTCGGCAGGCACAGAAACTTAGTCAAGTTAATTTTACGAAGCAAAGCCCTGATGTTATTATCTCTTTTCAGGTTTTGTGTGTGTATGTGTGTGTGTGTGTGTGTGTGTGTGTGTGTGTGTGTGTGTGTGTGAAAATCTAGGAACTTTAGGCTGGACAGGAAAGACGAGTGTAGAGACTTAAAGTGTCTTAAAGGAGGAGAAGGAAAAGGAGGGGTGTGAGGAGGATTTCATTGTGTGATTTGAACAGCATTGGGGAAGCTCAAACAAGGGATGTAGCAATGCATTTGCAAAGACTTTGGATTGGGAAGAAATTGAATTTGCTTAGGGAAAGCAAGGCCAGTGTTGTCAAAAACAGGGCAGCAGTGGGGAAAATAGGAGAGTAGAATGACAGAGAATGGAAGAGAGGAAGTAGTCAGGGACCATGTCACTGGAAACTTTTCATTTGGCAGTAAATCAACTTGTACTCCTTAGGAGCATATTACAGAGCAAACAACAGTAACAGTATTGATAATCCTAAGCAACAATAAAAACATATAAATAAAACATTTCATATTTTTACTATAGAAATAGAATAAAGGAGATAAGAATGCAATAGTCTGCACATTTATACATAGAGTTTTCACCTGAGACCAGAAGACAAACACACACACACACACACACACACACACACACACTCGTTATACAACTAAAAGCAGTTGAAGCTGACACTTAGCAAAGTGCTTTGGCCCAAGCGAACTAACTGGAAAGGCCTAGTAAAATATTCAAAGTGCAAACCAATCAATCAAGCATTGAGTAAATAAATACAATTTACTTGTGTTTGAATTTACACTCAGGAAATTACCTAAAATGGAGACAAGAGACTCACTACAGCTTAGTTATCTGTAGTCCTTCCTCTTTTGTTCTGAGAGGGATGGTAACCCCTTGGTGATTATCACTTTCTAGCATTTTGTGAAAGTTTAGACAATTTAAATGAATTGGGGGGGGGGCGGGCAGAAAGAGTGGCGAGAGACAAAGAGAAGGAGAAAGGAAGAGGAAATGGAGAGATTTCTCTTGACATAGGTCTACAGCCAAGATTCCAGGTTCCTTGAATGGTGCACAGAGATTCTAGATATCTGTGCCAGAAGTGGAGAAGGTATGGCATTCAACTCCAGGAGGAGACTCAACTCCAGGAACCCACAGAGGAAGCCAAGTGTGCTGAAACACAGGAACCAGTACTTAGAGGGTACACCACAGGTCTGTGAAAGAGCCCTTGGAGATCACACGAAAAAAGGTTTCCACAAGTATAATCACAGACTAGGTAGTTGGGTAGAGTAGAGGAAGGATGATAACTCTATGACCTGATAATTACTGAAATAAATGAGAAAATTCCTGCACATCAGACTGTGTCAAGTAAGATGGAAACCCAGTATTAGTTTGATAAAATGGGAAATTACACAAAGAATTAGCTGTTAACTTTAATACATTCCTGCCCAAGGCAAGATAAGATACAAAAGTGAAATCATCACGTGTTAAACTAGGGTAAGACACATGTAACTGGAAAAGGTAAGGAAAAGTTCTATAGAGGGTTTAATCACCCTGGACCCTTTGTATCCACTACATTTACTCTTCTCAGACAACTCCTTTGTAGCTTAAGGGAAAGAGAACTAAATTTAGCTCAATTCATAAACTGAAAAGGTTCCCTGTGTTTGATCCTTTTCAGTTAAAACTATGGGTCCAGTACAAATCAAACTGGATGTCAAGCCTTTTTTCTTTGGGAATCTTAAGTTGCTTTACTACTGTGATGGAGACCGATAGGGCTACTTCACTTTGACTAAAGGCCAGCCAAATGGGAAAGGAGATGGAATGAATCAAATTCCCCTTTTGATCACTCAACAGGAGGTCCACAGGCACCAGGCCTCATTCTATTAGCTGTCTCTGCTTCTCCAACTGCAGTCAATGATACACAGGTCCTGCTTGATCCTTGCAGGTGCCTCTCACCTAACAGGCATTTTAGTGGTTGGCTTCCTTGACATGTCCCTGGGCTAGGTTAAGACACTCTGAGACAGTGTTCCTTCTGCCTTGGCTCCATGCCTGGAGTGCATGCATGCCTCTTCCTCAACTGGGACAAGAAGCCACAGCTCTCCACTAACTAAATCCCGTATCTGGTCCAAACTCACATCATAGTTTCTCCATCAACTTCTCCACATCAGGCTTTCGGAACCATTTTATCTTAGAACAGCACAACAGAGGCACTTCACAGAGTTCAGCAGCACACAGGACCATACCATAACAAAGCCATTCCAATCTGGCTATATAGTTAATACTGAGATCTTCAAGGCATGAAAAGAGTTGAAAATTTCATTGCTAAACACTCTACAGATTATATGTATAGTGGAGAAGGCAATGGCACCCCACTCCAGTACTCTTGTGGGAAAAATCCTATGGATGGAGGAGCCTGGTGGGCTGAAGTCCATGGGGTTGCTAAGAGTCGGGCACGACGGAGTGACTTCACATTCACTTTTCATTTTCATACATTCGAGAAGGAAATGGCAACCCACTCCAGTGTTCTTGCCTGGAGAATCCCAGGGACAGGGTATCCTGGTGGGCTGCTGTCTATGGGGTCGCACAGAGTCGAACATGACTGAAGCAACTTAGCAGCAGCAGTAGCAGCAGCAGCAGAGCTTTCGAACTTGCAAATAACATGAAATACCAAAATACGTTGTTACTTTTCCTTTCTCCACCTCTCTCTTTCTCTCTCTCTCTCACACACACACACACAATTTTTACATGTTAAAACACTTATATGAAAAACAGGTACTATATTTTTAAATAACATCTCAATATTTAAACAAAGCTGTACTTCATGTATTTAAAACAAAAACACATAAATTACACATTGGTTGCCCTATATTTGATATTATTGAAAAATTCTAAAATTTGAATTTTTTGTTTTTAATGGGGTTTTTAACTTTGACTGAAATACTTGCTTCAGACTTACTGAAAGTAGAATTAACGGTTTTTTTTTTTTTTTTTGCCTCCTACTTTTAGATTTGGGAGATGATGGTTCAGAATCAGATGTGTTCACAGTAATGGATGCTACTTCCACCAATCCTGTTGAAGGGGTTCCAGTGATACCTGAAAAAAAACTCTTGTTTCAGGAGGTAATCCTTCTAGATGCTTAGGCTTCTTAAACATTTGATGACACTGGGTCTTGTGCTGTCTTTTCTCTTTAAAAGTTAAAAACTGTAGCCTACATTTGGAACACTGATGAAAACTTTTCCCAGTGCTGTCTATAATGACATATGTATGGTGTTGCAGTTTTAAACATTTGGAGACAAAAGGGGCAAAGTAAACTCTTAATGTTACCATGGTAAGTTCTGAAATGTGCATCCACATCTGCAAAGAATGATGATCTGTAACTGCAAACCTGGCATACATAGGGCATTTCACCAGGCTTATGATTATCTTTCATGTGCTGTTAGAGAACCTGATCTGTCTCAAAGGACAATTCACAGATTTTACAGACTGCAGAGGGCTCCTGGGAAGTATGGACACTTTCAATGTGACACTGCAGCTGGAAGGGAGTAGGAAACTGGCAGTTGCAGTGCTGGCAGGTGGTGTGGTATTTCCAGCTGTCACCTCTCTGCCTCTCAAGCCCCAAATGGTGCTTCATGTGATTCATAAACTTGACATTTTTTAGAACTTTCAAGCAGCTGAGGCATTTAAAGGCTGTGTGAGTTTTCGGTTCTGGCTGCCCCATCTCCTATATGCTGTCCATAGTAGAAGTCACAGAGTAACACAATCAGATTGCCTTCTGTGGGATCAACAATCTTGTTTTGACTTGCTACACTTGGAAAGTCAATTTTTGTCAGTCCATTTGACCCTAAAGGGCTTATAGGTTTGCAATGGACATTGTCCTTTAGAAAATGTGTTGGACAAGATTCTCCATTCTGAACATGGCTTAATGAGGTATGAACACTGTCTGGTGTGCTTTGCTGAGTAGTCACTGTTTGAAAAATATCTGGAGGGGACAAAGCTAAAGAATGTTCTCCTATAATTCCATAACTGAGTTTAGGCTTTTTGGGATTTGTGCTATTTGTTTCAGAAGTGGAAAGTCACTTTGATACATGAGGACTTTTATCCATAGCTCCTGCATAACTGCTGTTTCTACTGGATGCTGCAATGAACTTGTGAAGGTAATCAAAGGAGAACATAACTCTGAAAAGCTATTAGGCACTATTTGTGGTGAAATATTTTTAGAATCTGCTTTGGACAAAGGCTCAATAATAATAGGATTATCTGTTGATCTTGATTCAGAGACAGAAAGTGGCAAGACAGTCTTTGCTCCTGATGCAGGAGTCACATGATTAACAGGCTGTAATTTCTGAGCATTATCTTTCCTGAAGTGACCATACTTTTTTCTCCTTGAACAAGAATCTGGGGTAACTCTGTTCAGTATGTTTGAAATGACTGGTTTTGAATTTGAGGTCATCCCCACAAAGATCACATCAGCATCTTCATTTACACGTTCCACTCCAAAAAGATCAGTTCAGCGTGTTCATCATCTACTTATTTGATTTCTCCCTTGCTTTTCTGTGGTTCTGGCTCTTGTTCTTTTTCACGTAACATACATGGTCGTTCCATATTTTAAGTACTTTTTTTTTATTCTTGGAGGATGTGGCCACAAGTCCCAGTGCTTCCTTGAAATAAACTGCCACCTAAGTATAAATATACTACATATTATTTAAGTACAGAAAAATGTGCTATTTGTTTGTCTCCAAAACTCTAAGGTAGTTATAAACACCCTTATCTTACAGATAAAGACATTTAGCATCAAAGAGACTAAATGACAGCTGAAAAACCTATGACTACAAGTCTACATGACTCGAGAATCGTAGCTTTGTCCCATGTTGATTTTAATATTTTCTATTTAAAGAAAGAAAGAAAGAAAAAAAAAAAACCACCACTGTTCATTAGGTCAAATCACATGTAAAGGACAATTTTTTTTACAAAAGCACTATTTTACAGTGTTTAGAAATATGGACTTTGGAGTCAAAGAAGATTAACCTGGAATTCTAAGTTAACCACACACCAGCTGCATCTTTTTCAGCAAATGTATAATTTTTAAATGTGTTTCCGTATCTTAAAGACAAACAAGCTTATTTCCTAGACTTAAGGTTAACAACTCCTTTTTTTAAAGCATCAGCTATTCAATGGCATCTTGTTTTGTAGGGAAACTGAAAAAAAAAAAAAAAAACCCTTATCTTAAATGCACATTACAACTGATTCACAAATACTAATTTCATAAATATTAATACAGAAAATAGGGCACAAATTCAAAGTATATAGTATCTCTACATAGTTAGCAAACAGCATAATTCGATGTCAAGCACTTAACACAGGCCTAGGAAATTGAGAATGAACTCTCTTGATAATCTCACCCCAAATCCACACTGATACATCCTAAATTTCTCCCTCTAATCCTGACTAAACTTAAATCCAACAATGCTTTATCCTTCACTCCACATGTCTCTTCCCCATAAGCAGGCAAAATGAGGTCAGTATTTCTCTAATACCAAGATCAGACAGAGACATCACACACAGACACACAACCAATGTCCCATATGAATACAGATGCAAGAGTCCTCAACAAAACACTGGCCAAAAAACCCTAACAACATATCAAAAAGGTTATATGCCATGACCACGTGGGATTTATGCAGGTATGCAAAGTTGGTTCATTATATGAAATTCAATCGACATTATGCCATTTTAATGCAATAAAGAACAAAAAACATATTTGCTTGCAGAAAAAGCATTTCCCTGAGTCTAGCACCTATCCATAATAGGGGTTAAAAACACTTAATAACTAAGAACAGAAGAGTACTTTCTCAATCAAAGGGTACCTGTAAAAGACCCACAGCTAACATCATACTTAATAATGAAAAACTGAGAGCTTTCCCCCTAAGATTGGGAACAACACGAGGCAGTCTATCCCACACTTTGGCTCAATATTATACTGGCAGTTCTA
This sequence comes from Bos taurus, assembly GCF_002263795.3. Classification (NCBI taxonomy): domain Eukaryota; kingdom Metazoa; phylum Chordata; class Mammalia; order Artiodactyla; family Bovidae; genus Bos; species Bos taurus. The sequence goes on from NC_082638.1 coordinate 30,930,276, forward strand.
TAACCATAGCAATCAGGTAAGAAAAAGGAATTATTGTTTTGGTTGTTTAAAAAAAAAAAAAAAAAGCCTTCAGAATGGAAAGGAAAAAGTCAAAGTATATTGGAGATAACATACTTTTATATATAGAAAATCCTGAAGAAACCACAAGTATTAGAAGTAATAAAAAGCTTGCAGAATACAAGATAAATATTTAAAAAATCAAGCAGATTTCTATACAATAACAACAAACATTTTGAAAAAGAAATTAAGTAAACACTTGACTGTACACTAGCATTAAAAAGAATACTTAGGATGTCAGAAAGAGAAAGACAAATATCATATGGTATCACTTACATGTGGACCCCAAAATATGGTACAAACGAACTTATCTATGAAACAGAAACAGACTGAGAGACATAGAGAGTAGACTATGTGATTACCAAGAGGGGAAGGGTGGGGGAGGCATAGATTGGGAGCTGGTGATGAGCAGATGCAAACTATAATGTTAATATATAGAACAGATAAACAAGATCCTACTGTATAGCACAAGGAAATATATTCATAGTTTGTGATAAATAATAATGGAAAAGGATATGGAAAATATTGTGTGGGCATGTGTGTGTATTTACATATGAAGGAAAGGAAAGGTAAAAGGAAAGAAAGGAAAGGACAACTCTTGGCAAGCACGTACAGAAAGTGGATCCTTGTGTGTTATGGGTAGACTTTAAAATGGTGCAGCTGCTACAGAAAACAGTATAAAGGCTCCTCAGTAAATTAAAAATAGAACTACCACATGATTCAGCAATTCCACTTCTGGATATAAATTCAAAAGAAGTTAACATGGGGTCTTGAGATATTTGCATAGCCATGCTCAAAGCAGCACTAATCACAAAATCTAAGAGTTGGAAGCATCTAAACGTCCATCAAATGTGATATATACATACAATGGAATATTATTTAACCATATAAAGGAAATTTTGCCACATGCTACAACATGCATGATCCTTTAAGACATCACCTATAGGAGAACATAGGCCAAACACTCGCTGACATATATCACAGCAGGATCCCCTATGACCCACATCCCAGAATATTGGAAGTCAAAGCAAAAATAAACAAATGGGACCTAATTAAACTTAAAAGCTTCAGCACAACAAAGGAAACTATAAGCAAGGTGAAAAGACAGCCTTCAGAATGGGAGAAAATAATAGCACATGAAGAAACTGACAAACAACTAATCTCAAAAATATACAAGCAACTCCTACAGCTCAATTCCAGAAAAATAAATGACCCAATCAAAAAATGGGCCAAAGAACTAAATAGACATTTCTCCAAAGAGGACATACAAATGGCTAACAAACACATGAAAAGATACTCAACATCACTCATTATCAGAGAAATGCAAATCAAAACCACTATAAGGGACATTTTCACTCCAGTCAGAATGGCTGTCATCCAAGTCTACAAGCAATAAATGCTGAAGAGGGTGTGGAGAAAAGGGAACCCTCTTACACTGTTGCTGGGAATGCAAACTAGTACAGCGACTATGGAGAACAGTGTGGAGATTCCTTAAAAAACTCGAAACAGAACTGCCATATGACCCAGCAATCGCACTGCTGGGCATACACACTGAGGAAAACAAAATTGAAAGAGGCATGTACCCCAATGCTCATTGCAACAGTATTTCTAATAGCCAGGCCATGGAAGCAACCTAGATGTCCATCAGCAGATGAATGGATAAGAAAGCTGTGGTATATATACCCAATGGAGTATTACTCAGCCATTAAAAAGAATACATTTGCACCAGTTCTAATGAGGTGGACGCAACTGGAGCCTATTATACAGAGTGAAGTAAGCCAGAAGGTAAAAGCACCAATACAGTATACTAACACATATATATGGGATTTCAAAAGATGTAACCATAACCCTGTATACGAGACAGCAAAAGAGACAAAGATGTATAGAACAGTCTTTTGGACTCTGTGGGAGGGGAAGAGGGTGGAATGATTTGGGAGAATGGCATTGAAACATGTATAATATCATATAAGAAACGAGTTGCCAGTCCAGGTTTGATGCATGATACTGGATACATGGGGCTGGTGCACTGGGACAACCCAGAGGGATGGTATGGGGAAGGAGGAGGGAGGAGAGTTCAGGATTGGGAACATATGTATACCTGTGGTGGATTCATTTTGATACATGGCAAAACCAATACATTATTGTTGTTAAAAAATAAATAAAAAATAAATTCACTTTAAAAATAAAACATCCAGCCAAAGGAATTAAGCCAGTCATAAAAAAAGACAAATACTGTAAGTTTCCACTTATATGAAATATCTAACATAGTCAAGCAATAGAAAGGAACAAAGTAGAATGATGGAGTCCAGGATCTAGGGAAACAGGGAAGAAAAGAGGAGTTGTTGTTAAATGGGACAGGTGATGGGTATAGTTTCAATTTTGCAAGATGAAAAGGTGTAAAGATATGTTTCTTAACAATATGATAAGGAATTCCATGATAGTTCAGAGGTTAGGACTCCACGCTTTCCTATCAGGGGCCTGGGTAGGGTTCTCAACCAGGAAACTGTCATTCAAGCTGCATAGCATAGCGAAAACTATGACAACAACAATAAAACAACACTGTAACTGTGTGTGTGTGTGTGTGTGTGTGTGTGTGTGTGTGTATTAGTTGCTCACTCATGTATGAGTCTTTGCTTTCACATGGACTGTAGCCCATCAGGCTCCTTTGTCCATGGGGTTCTCCAGGCAAGAATACTGGAGTGGGTTGCCATTTCTTTCTCCAAAAAGGCTGATGAAAGTATGTGAAATACTTAGCATGTAAAAATGGTTAAAATGGTGAAAATTTAAGTTACATTTTTTTTACAACAATTAAAAACTTTTAACAACCAGGAAAAGAATTTGAATAGACATTTCACCAAAAATACTGCTTAACATGATTGAAAGTGAAAGAAATTAAGTCGCTCAGTCGTGTCCGACCCTTTGCGACCCCATGGACTGTCGCCTATCAGGCTCCTCCATCCATGGGATTTCCAGGCAAGAGTGCTGGGGTGGATTGTCATTTCCTTCTCCAGGGGATCTTCCTGGCCCAGGAATCAAACCCAGGTCTCCTGCATTGCAGGCAGACACTTTACCTTCTGAGCCACCAGGGAAGCCCTTAGCAAAATGTAAATCAGTTTCATTGAAATACTACTTCACACACATTAGCTTGGCTATAATCAAAACCAGGAAAAATAACAAGTGCTGCAGAGGATGTGGAGAAAACGAATCTTCATATATTGTTGAAAAATGTTGAAAATATACTGCTGAAATATATTGTTGAAAATATATTCCTCTAAAATGGTACAACAACTTTGGTTTGTCAGTACCTCAAAAATTAAATATATAGTAGCCATATGATCCAGAAATCTCACTCTTTTGTATATATATAAAAAAAAAAAAATCCCTGAAACTATTAAGTCCATTCAAAAACAGTGTTCCCAACAGCATTACTCACAAGAGCCACAAAGAATACACCATCCAAATATTATCTATTAATTGATGAATGGATAAAAAATCGTGGTAATTGTTCTCAATGGAGTTCATGTAAGCCATATACCATATTGATGTACCATATACAGCGATTAAAATGCATTGCTATACAGCCAAGAAGTGGATGAATCTTGAAAATACACAAACTAGGGGACTTCCCTGGAAATGTTTAAGTGTTTAAGACTATGCACAGTTTCCATCCCTGGGCAGGGAACTAAGATCCCACATGCCACATAGCTAAATAAATAAATATTTTAAAAGAAATGTGACATCTGAATAAAGCCAGACACAGAGGTCACACACTGCATGTGGGAGAACTGTAGGTAGAAAAGAAGCAGGAAAGAGAAGCATTCTGTAACGCAAATGAAACATTTTTTTCCAGGGAGGAGGAAATGCACTGCTCTGATAAAGGCTGTCAATAAATTAAATAAAATAACAACTAAAAATTGACCACTGAGTTAAACATTTGGAATTCACTGTTGACTTTGACAAGAGTGAATTTAAAGGAAAATGAGAGATCTGGAGATAACAGATTCTACAAACAACTCTGCAGAAGTCTACCATAAGCAAATATGAAATAAAAAAAGCATAGGCGATGTGTCACCAAAGGACAGATTTTTAATGAGAGGTAACATTATAGTCATTCTGTTTGCTGATGGGAACCATCCAGAGAAACAGAAAACTTAATCCAGGACAAAGAAGAGACTTGCTAGAATATCACTGAATAAACAAGAATTGAGGTGGCAAGAATACACAGAAGAACTGTACAAAAACAGATCTTCATGACCCAGATAATTAGGGTGGTGAGATCACTGACCAAGAGCCAGATATCCTGGAATGTGAAATGAAGTGGGCCGTAGAAAGCATCACTATGAGAACAGCTAATGGAGGTGATAGAATTCCATTTGAGCTATTTCAAATCCAAAAAGATGATGCTGTGAAAGTGCTGCACTCAATATGCCAGCAAGTTTGGAAAACTCAGCAGTGGCCAAAGGACTGAAAAAGGTCAGTTTTCATTCCAATTTCAAAGAAAGGCAATGCTAAAGAATGCTCAAACTACTGCACAATTACACTCAGCTCACATGCTAGTAAAGTAATGCTCAAAATTCTCCAAGTCAGGGTTCAGTAATATGTGAACCGTGAACTTCCTGATGTTCAAGCTGGTTTTAGAAAAGGCAGAGGACCCAGAGATCTAGTTGGCAACATCCGCTAGATCATGAAAAAAACAAGAGTTCCAGAAAAATACATTTATTTCTACTTGATTGACTATGCCAAAGCCTTTGACTGTGTGGATCACAATAAACTGTGGAAAATTCTGAAAAAGATGGGAATACCAGACCATCTGACCTGCCTCTTGAGAAATCTGTATGCAGGTCAGGAAGCAACAGTTAGAACTCATCATGGAACAACAGACTGGTTCCAAATAGCAAAAGAGTAAGTCAAGGCTGTATACTGTCACCCTGCTTATTTAACTTCTATGCAGTGTGATATCATGAGAAACTCTGGAGTGGAAGAAGCAAAAGCTGGAATCAAGATTGCAGGGACAATTATCAATAACCTCAGTTATGCAGATGATACCACCCTTATGGCAGAAAGTGAAGAGGAGCTAAAAAGCCTCTTGATGCAAGTGAAAGTGGAGAGAGAAAAAGTTGACTTAAAGCTCAACATTCAGAAAATGAAGATCATGCCATCCGGTCCCATGTACTTCATGGCAAATAGATGGGGAAACAGTGGAAGCAGTGTCAGATTTATTTTTGGGGGATGCAAAAGCACTGCAGATGGTGACTGCAGCCATGAAATTAAAAGACACTTACTCCTTGGAAGGAAAATTATGTCCAACCTAGATAGCATATTCAAAAGCAGAGACATTACTTTGCCAAGAAAGGTCCATCTAGTCAAGGCTATGGTTTTTCCTGTGGTCCTGTATGGATGTGAGAGTGGGACTGTGAAGAAGGCTGACCACTGAAAAATTGATGCTTTTGATCTGTGGTGTTGGAGAAGATTCTTGAGAGTCCCTTGGAAATAGATCCAACAAGTCCATTCTGTAGGAGACGAGTCCTGGGAATTCTTTGGAAGGAATGATGCTGAAGCTGAAACTCCAGTACTTTGGCCACCTCATCCAGAGTTGACTCATTGGAAAAGACTCTGATGCTGGGAGGGATTGGGGGCAAGAGGAAAAGGGGATGACAGAGGATGAGATTGCTGGATGGCATTACTGACTCGATGAACCTGTCTGAGTAAACTCCGGGAGTTGGTGATGGACAGGGAGGCCTGGCGTACTGCTATTCATGGGGTCACAAAGAGTTGGACATGACTGAACAACCGAGCTGAATTGACCCTTAGAAAATGGCCAGGTATGGCATGCCAACAAACAAACAAACAAACAACAACAACAACAAAAACGGGCTCAAAACACATGTCAGGAAGGAAACATCTACAGGTAAATACTTAGTCAATGCTTAGAAAAAAGCCTCTGGAAATGTGCCTCATTTGCTCTATTATCAGTGAATTGAAAACTTAAACTGCAAGGCAATATCACTAATGGGAAACCAAAAAGGCCATTATCCAAAAGTCTACAGACAGGAAAGAATAGAGCAATGTTAGTAAAGGGGAACCCTGTATGCCATTGGTGGGAGGTAAGGTAAGTGCTCAGAGACTTTATAAGCATGGCTGCCAAAGTACCTAGGAATCACAAAATGATGTAGATGATGTCATATGTCAGCTCCACTTCCAGAGTATTTGAGCAATCAACAGATCGTGAAAAACACACAGAACACCCCCACCTCTACAAACATACCCTGGAGCAGCAGTCACAATGCCCAAGAGATGAAAGGAAAGAGAATCGCTGGCTGCAAATTAAAAGAGAAACATATGGGACATAGAGACACAATAAATATGAGTCTGACATTATGAAAATGCAAAAAAAAAAAAAAAAAGCCATTTGCAGGAATATGCAGAAACCTAGAGCTAATCACAGTAAGTAAAGAAAGGCAGATTAAAGAGATATTACAACATATGCCTTCCAGAAGGGATTAAAAAACATATTGATGGGATGAGTACCCAAGGAAAAGTGAAATGGACTTATACTCCTGGTAAGAAAATTACAGTTGGCAAAGGGTTTTGGTGGGTGAGAGGCCAACAGGTCAAGGCTGGAATAGACTTATACCCACAAATACCTATGCAGTTCATAATCCACATGGACCTCCTGTATCAAGAGATATGTACTCAATAGATTCCAAAAGATACCTCTGACAATAACCAGAGCTAAATTCCTCCAAGTGTCTATGGAAAGGAAGGTGGAACTGTTTCTATGCAACAACTACAACGGTGTTAATAGTCTTAAAAAATATATAGTTTCGCTTAAAAAAAAAAAAAAAAAAAGAGTAAACAACCAAAACTTTTGGTGACTACCTGTGTCTCATTTTACTCTCATTTACAACCAGACTTGGGAATAACACAGAGGCTGCTGTTACCATGGGTACAAGAGGAGGGAATGAAGAAATGCTGTCACCTTGTGGACATTTTCTCTAACAGCAACCTTAAAATTCTTGCTGATGGCCACAATATTCACAAGGGTGCTGAGCCCTAACTGATATCCACCCTTAACAAATTTTCAGGGTTCACAGAGGGGAAAATAAGTAAAGTAAACTTGGGAGAAGCTAACAGGAAGAGGATATGAACAGCTAAACATAATTCCGTGTTTCTTTAAAAAAGCACATGACACATAGGGTGAATTCTAAGAGATACAGACATCTAAACTCTGAGGACATTATCACCTGCGCCTGAGCATGGAAAAGGGCCACTGTTAAATCCTGGACATGGCATCAATGGCAGAGTAGGAGTAGTACAGTGGACGCTTTAAGGTAATGCTTTAATGGACCTGGTAAGAGCCACTATGGACATGACTAGAAAGGTGCACTCCCATGAAAGAAAAATAAATAAATAAAGAGGTCATGACAGCATGGTAAATCAGATCCTCTCCTGCAGTATTTCAGACATGAACAGATTTCAAACACCACACACCCCAAACTAGTTCCTGCTGCATCATTCAGAACATCAAAGCAATGAAAGGTAAGATAGTGTACTTGGATAGAGGAATGGATAAAGAAGTGTGATATAGGTCTGGAATGAAGCTTTAATCAGGACTGAAATTTGAAAGTAGGCCCTCTTCACCGATAGAGAGAAATCCAGAGATCATCACACTAAATGAAGGAACATTTCAAGAAATATCATGGGATACATTGGAGTGGTGGGATACAGAAATCCACTGCAGTGTGTGCCCACACAAATGTGATGTGGACATCCAAACTGGCAAGAAACTTATGGTAGCCAAGGACATTGGTGGATGGAAGGGATAAATCTGGAACTTGGTATTAATTTCTTCCCACAGATACATATTAAATACAAAATACATATAAACCTGTTGCAGCAAGAGTGGTAGACAAAACAATTTCTAATAATATGTAGGGAAAAGCAAGCACCGCTGAATACATAATGTCATCTCAGTGTTTCAGAACAAGAATCTGTACATGTAAAACCAACTCATCCTTGTCTTCAACTTAAAGAGAATATGAGCACTTACTTCAAAGATCCAAAAGTGAGGATACATCAGGTTTCATGGCATCCTTTGGCTCATTCTGCTCTAATGTAATCCCAGGCCTGACAAAAACACTCAGACATCACAGGCCATCCTAAAAAGGAGCAAATAATAAAGCCTTGCAGCATAGAGTTTTCTCTGTAACAGCAGCCTTAAAACTATCACTGATGGACATCTGATATACACAAGGTCCTATTGCTGGACTTGATATGACACCTACCCTTGAACATGACAGTAGTCACTCATCAAAAAAAAATAAATAAATAAATAAGTGAAAAAGAAATACAGAACACTCTTAAGAAGAAAATATCAACATTTAAATACAGCTCAAACTGCTTGGAAAAAAAAAAAAAAAAAACAGACTCATTTAATATTCCAAAGGCTTCTGAGCTTTAAATATATCTGTCTTTAGAGGAGAACATAGACAAAATACTCTCTGACATACATCACAGCAGGATCCTCCATGACCCACCCCCCAGAATATCGGAAATAAAAGCAAAAATAAACAAATGGGACCTAATTAAACTTTAAAGCTTCTGTACGACAAAAGAACTATAAGCCAGGTGAAAGCACAGCCTTCAGAATGGGAAAAAAAATAATAGCAAATGAAGCAACTGACAAACTAAACTCAAAAATATACAAGCAACTCCTACAGCTCAATTCCAAAAAATAAATGACCCAATCAAAAAATGGGCCAAAGAACTAAATAGACATTTCTCCAAAGAAGACATACAGATGGCTATGAAACACATGAAAAGATGCTCAGCATCACTCATTATCAGATAAATGCAAATCAAAACCACAATGAGGTACCACTTCACACCAGTCAGAATGGCTGCGATCCAAACGTCTACAAGCAGTAAGTGCTTGAGAGGATGTGGAGAAAAGGGAACCCTTTTACACTGTTGGTGGGAATGTAGATTTGTATGGCCACTATGGAGAACACTGTGGAGATTCCTTAAAAAAAAAAAAAAAACTGGAAATAGGACTGCGATAGGGCTTAGCAATCCTGCTGCTGGGCATACACACTGAGGAAACCAGAAGGGAAAGAGACACATGTACTCCAATGTTCATCGCAGCACAGTTTCTCATACCCAGGACATGGAAGCAACATAGATGTCCACCAGCAGATGAATGGATAAGAAAGCTGTGGCATATATACACAATGGAGTATTACTCAGCCATTAAAAAGAATACATCTGAAGCAGTTCTAATGAGGTGAATGAAACTGGAGCATATTATGCAGAATGAAGTAAGCCAGAAAGAAAAACACCAATACAGTATACTAACACATATATATGGAATTTAGAAAGATGGTAATGACAACCCTGTATGCGAGATAGGTAAAGAGACACAGATGTATGGAACAATCTTTTGGACCCTGTGGGAGAGGGAGTGGGGGATGATTTGCGAGAATGGCATTAAAACATGTATAATATCATATTAGAAATGAATCGCCAGTCCAGGTTCCATGCAGGATAAGAGAAGCTTGGGGCTGGTGCACTGAGATGACCCAGAAGGATGGTATGGCTAAGGAGGTAGGAGGGGGTTCAGGATGGGGAAAATGTGTACACCTGTGGCGGATGCATGTTGATGTATGGCGAACCACTACAATAGTGTAAAGTAAAAAATAATAAGAATAAAATAAATAAATACAGAAATACAGAAATGAAAACAAAAAACCAAAATTGCTAACTCTTTTGTGTGGATGAAAAAATGTCAAATAGCACACCATATCTGGAAGAAAATACCAACAGGTAAATACAGTTCTCAGTATTTATTTAAAAGCACATGAAATACACTCATTATAGTGAATTACTAAGAACTCTTTTAGCTTCACGTTTTTGTGATCCTGGAGACCATAGCCCAACAAGTTCCTCTGTCCTTGGAATTTTCCAGGCAAGAATTCTGGAGTGAGTCACCATTTCCTCCTCCAGGGCATTTTCCCAAATCACATCTCCTTTGACTCCTGCCTTTGCTGAAAGATTCTTAACAACAGTGCCACCTGAGAAGCCCAGTGTATTACATAGATAATCCAACTATGCTAATGAGTTATCACCTCTGAGTAGTGAAAAAGTACCAAATACCATACAGAGAAGACATGGTAGAGAAACATTGTTAAAGGGGAATCTTTATGGTACTAGTGAGATATATTTGGTAGGAGTCATTATAAATGTCACTACTAAGTGCCCTTTATTTTTTTTTTTTAATTTAATTTTATTTTTCAATTTTACAATATTGTATTGGTTTTGCCAAATATTGAAATGAATTTGCCACAGATATATATGTGTTCCCCATCCTGAACCCTCCTCCCTCCTCCCTCCCCATACCACCCCTCTGGGTCGTCCCAGTGCACTAGCTCCAAGCATCCAGTATTGTGCATCGAACCTCGACTGGTAACTCGTTTCATACATGATATTTTACATGTTTCAATGCCAGTCTCCCAAATCTTCCCACCCTCTCCCTCTCCCACAGAGTCCAGAAGACTGTTCTATACATCTGTGTCTCTTTTGCTGTCTCCTTTACAGTGTTACTGTTAACATCTTTCTAAATTCCTTATATATGCATTAGTAAACTGTAGTGGTGTTTTTCTTTCTGACGTACTTCACTCTGTATAATAGGCTCCAGTTTCATTCACCTCATTAGAACTGATTCAAATGTATTATTTTTAATGGCTGAGTAATACTCCATTGTGTATATGTACCACAGCTTTCTTATCCATTCATCTGCTGATGGACATCTAGGTTGTTTCCATGTCCTGGCTATTATAAACACTGCTGCTATGAACATTGCGGTACACGTCCCTCTTTCCCTTCTGGTTTCCTCAGTGTGTATGGTGAGCAGTGGGATTGCTGGATCATAAGTCAGTTCTATTTCCAGTTTTTTAACGAATCTCCACACTGTTCTCCATAGTGGCTGTACTAGTTTGCATTCCCACCAACAGTATAAGAGGGTTCCCTTTTCTCCACACCCTCTCCAGCATTTATTGCTTATAGGTGTTTGGATCGCAGCCATTCTGACTGGTGTGAAATGGTACCTCATAGTGGTTTTGATTTGCATTTCTCTGATAATGAGTGATGTTGAGCATCTTTTCATGTGTTTGTTAGCCATCTGTATGTCTTCTTTGGAGAAATGTCTATTTAGTTCTTTGGCCCATTTTTTTGATTGGGTCATTTATTTTTCTGGAATTGAGCTGTAGGAATTGCTTGTATATTTTTGAGATTAGTTGTTTGTCAGTTGCTTCATTTGCTATTATTTTCTCCCATTCTGAAGGCTGTCTTTTCACCTTGCTTATAGTTTCCTTTGTTTTGCAGAAGCTTTAGAATTTAGTTAGGTCACATTTGTTTATTCTTGCTTTTAATTCCAATATTCAGGGAGGTGGGTCATAGAGGATCCTGCTGTGATGTATGTCAGAGAGTGTTTTGCCTATGTTCTCCTCTAGGAGTTTTATAGTTTCTGGTGTTACATTTAGATCTTTAATCCATTTTGAGTTTATTTTTGTGTATGGTGTTAGAAAGTGTTCTACTTTCATTGTTTTACAAGTGGTTGACCATTTTTCCCAGCAGCACTTGTTAAAGAGATTCTCCTTAATCCATTGTATATTCTTGCCTCCTTTGTCAAAGATAAGGTGTCCATATGTGTGTGGAATTATCTCTGGGCTTTCTATTTTGTTCCATTGATCTATAATTCTGTCTTTGTGCCAGTACCATACTGTCTTGATGAGTGTGGCTTTGTAAAAGAGACTGAAGTCAGGTAGGTTGATTCCTCCAGTTCCATTCTCTTTCTCAAGATAGCTTTGGCTATTTGAGGTTTTTTTTGCATTTCCATACAAATTGTGAAATTATTTGTTCTAGCTCTGTGCAGAATACGGTTGGTAGGTTGATAGGGATTGCATTGAATCTATAAATTGCTTTGGGTAGTATAGTCATTTTCACTATATTGATTCTTCCAATCCATGAACATGGTATATTCCCCCATCTATTAGTGTCCTCTTTGATTTCCTTCACCAATGTTGTATAGTTTTCTATATATAGGTCTTTAGTTTCTTTAGGTAGATATATTCCTAAGTATTTTATTCTTTCCGTTGCAATGGTAAATGGAATTGTTTCCTTAATTTCTCTTTCTGTTTTCTCATTATTAGTGTATAGGAATGCAAGGGATTTCTGTGTGTTGATTTTATATCCTGCAACTTTACTGTAATCATTGATTAGTTCTAGTAATTTTCTGGTGGAGTCTTTAGAGTTTTCTATGTAGAGGATCATGTCATCTGCAAATAGTGAGAGTTTTACCTCTTCTTTTCAATTTGGATTCCTTTTATTTCTTTTTCTCCTCTGATTGCTGTGGCCAAAACTTCCAAAACTCTGTTGATTATTAATGGTGAAAGTGGGCCCCCTTGTCTTGTTCCTGACTTTAGAGGAAATGCTTTCACTTTTTCACCATTGAGGATAATGTTTGCTGAAGGGTTTGTCTTATATAGCTTTTATTATGTTGAGGTATGTTCCTTCTATTCCTGCTTTCTGGAGAGTTTTTATCATAAATGGATGTTGAATTTTGTCAAAGGCTTTCTCTGCATCTTTTGAGATAATCATATGGTTTTTGTTTTTCAATTTGTTAATGTGGTGTATTACATTGATTGATTTGAGGATATTGAAGAATCCTTGCATCCCTGGGATAAAGCCCACTTGGTCATGATGTATGATCTTTTTAATGTGTTGTTGGATTCTGATTGCTGGAATTTGTCTTTTCAAGAATGCGAGAGACTGAGCATATGACCTGGCAGCTCCACTCCTAAGAGTATGTATTAAAACAAAACAAAACAGATTTTGAAAAAAAACATGTAACTCAACCATGTACTGCAGGGAGATGAACAACATCCTATAATGGCAACACACTCCGGTACTCTTGCCTGGAAAATCCCATGGACGGAGGAGCCTGGTAGGCTGCAGGGCATGGAGGCGTGAAGAGTCAGACAGGACTGAGCGACTTCCTTTTCACTTTCTACTTTCATGCATTGGAGAGGAAATGGGAACCCACTCCAGCGTTCTTGCCTGGAGAATCCCAGGGATGGGGGAGCCTGGTGGGCTGCCGTCTTGGGGTCTCACAGAGTAGGACACAATGAAGCAGCTTAGCAGCAGCATCAGCATACATGAAAAATCAGGCTTCCCTTGTGGCTCAGCTGGTAAAGAATCCACCTACAAAGCAGGAGACATGGTTTCGACCCCTGGGTGGGAAGATCCCCTGGAGAAGGAAAAGGCTACCTACTCCAGTATTCTGGCCATGGGCCATATAATCCATGTGGTCGCAAAGAGTCGGACATGACTGAGTGACTTTCACTACCACTACTATACATGAAAATCAAGAAACTGATGCAGCCACTATTGAAAACAGTAAACAGGTCTTTTATAATAATAATTATTATTTTTCCTTAAGGGTAATTGCTTTTCAGAGTTTTGTTGCTTTCTTTCAAACCTCAACATGAATCAGCCATATGTATACATATATTCCTTCCTTTTGAACTACCTGCCCATTATCTCCTTCCTTGGTATAGAGTTTTTTTATACTCTAAAAATACAGTTACTATATGATCCAACAATAACACTACTGGGCATATATCCATTAAGATGAAAACTCCCATCAGAAAAGTGATATGCACAACAGTGTTTATAGTAGCACAATGTACAGTAGCAAAGACATGCAAACGACCTTAAGGCACTTAAATATGTGAGTGGATAAAGACAGATATATTATGCATACAATGGAGTATTATCCATAAGAAAGAACGAAATAATGCTATTTTTTCCAACATGGATGGACCTAGAGATGATCATACTAAATAAGTCAGAGAAAGACAAGAGGAGCTTAGGTGGGTTCAGCTCACCTTGATACATCCTTTGGACCTCAGTTGATGGGAGATCTTCATCTTTTCCTCCTGGGTATCTAGAGTCAGCTGTTCCAAGAATGATGCTAAAACTGAAACTCCAGTGCTCTAGAGCCTTCCCAGTCACCTTAGTAATTTTGAAGACTCGCAGTGGTCTACTTCAGAGCCCCTGAGTACCCCTATATATACCCTTCCCCAGGTGGCCACACCCTTACACTTTATGAGGTCAGCAAGCCACTTGCACAGCTAATGGAGGCCCTGGTGAGCCTTGACCTCACAAAGCCTCATCCTGACACCTCTAGGGGAGTATGGGGAGCAAGTCAGAGAGCGTTGACCTCTCCCGATTCTTTTAACCACACCCTCTAGCTTCCTAGAGTTTTGGGCCACCTTTAAAATTTCTTATTTTACATGTTCTTTGTCCAGAAGCTTAAAAGGGAAAATTTACATAACTTTTTTTGTAGTAAAACTCCTGCATGACTGAATAGAAAATAAACACGGAATTATAAAATGACAATTGAGAAATATTTGGAAGACAGCTGACAAATGACTCATTTACCTCATTTATGCAGAGTCCAAACTTAAAATAAGAAAAGATGAAAAACCCAATAGAAGAGAATTGTGAAAAAAACAAGAATAATTAAAAAAAAAACCAAAAACATACAAATTACCCTCCCCCGAAAAAAGGAAAATTACCAAAAATCAGGAAGAAATGTCATACCTACCTGGTAATAAAATAAATGCAAACGAAAACAATAATGGATTATGATTTCTCACCATGAAAACTGCCAAAGTTCAATGACAAAGTTGAAATATACCAAATTTTTCCTCCAAATGGACGATGACAAATTGGAAAAGGAGTGTTTCAGCAGTGTTGTGAGCGCATAGTGTGACGCAACTTTCTGAAGGACAATATGACATTATCTAGTAAATTTATAAATACATAGAGCCACTTGGCAAGACCCTGTTTGGAATGTCCATTTCAGAAATATTTCTGCAATTTCACCTAGATTATATACCTAATGCTCATTGAAAAAAAATTTTTTTTCCCCCATTAATCTAGATAATTTCTTTGGTATACTTCCCCACACTGTCTTTCCCCATACAACCCCTCTTCTCAGTTCTGTTATTGTAGATTACATCTGCTTCTTTTAGAACATCCTATAAATGGAGCCTAGAGTATGTACACATATACACATGTAGTTGCTTAACAATGTTGTGTTACATTCTGCCGTACACAAATCACACTAGGTGTACAAGTGTATAAACATAACCTCTTTCATTTAATTTTCTTCTAAATTTAGGTCATCACAGAGCATGGAGGGCAGTTCCCTGTGCTACACAGATAGTTCCCATTAGTTATCAAGGCATTGTTTTTAAAAATATGCAAATGGCTACGTAGACCAGTATCAAAAACAAACAAACAAACAAAAAACACCTTCGTAACAAAACAGGCAGATCTAAATAGTCATTTCCCAAAAGAAATCATACAGATGATGAAAAAACACTTGAAAAGAGGCTACGTTCAGGTTAGTCACTCAGTTGGGTCCGACTCTTTGCGACCCTATGGACTTCAGCAGGCCAGGCCTCACTGTCCATCACCAACTCCCGGAGTCCTCCAAACTTATGTCCATTGAGGCAGTGAAGCCATCCAACTATCTCATCCACTGTCGTCCCCTTCTCTGTCTGCCCTCCATCTTTCCCAGCATCAGGGTCTTTTCAAATGAGTCAGCTCTTCACATCAGGTGGCCAAAATATTGGAGTTTCAGCTTAAACATCAGTCCTTCCAATGAACACCAGGACTGATCTCCTTTATAATGGACTGATTGGAACTCCCTGGAGACCATGGGACTCTTAAGAGTCTTCTCCAACACCACAGTTCAAAATCATCACTTCTTCAGTGCTCAGCTTTCTTTACAGTTCAACTCTCACATCCATACAGGACTACTAGAAAAAACAGCCTTGACTAGATGGACCATCGTTGGCATAGTAATGTCTCTGCTTTTTAATAAGTTGTCTACGTTGATCATAACTTTCCTTTCAAGGAGTAAGTGTCTTTTAATTTCATGGTTTCAGTCATCACCTGCAGTGATTTTCGAGCCCCCCAAAATAAAGTCAGCCACTGTTTCTGCCATTTCCCTATCTATTTACCATAAAGTGATGAGACCATGATCTTCATTTTCTGAATGTTGAGCTTTAAGCCAACTTTTTCTCTCTTCTTTCACTTTCATCAAGAAGCTCTTTAATTCTTCTTCACTTTCTGCCTGCAGAAAGGGTAGTGTCGCCTGCATATCTGAGGTTATTGATATTTCTCCCAGCAAACTTGATTCCAGCTTGTGCTTCCTCCAGCACAGGGTTTCTCATGATGTACTCCACATATGAGTTAAATAAACACGACAACAATATACAGCCTTGATGTGCTCCTTTCCCACTTTGGAACCAGTTTGCTGTTCCATGTCCAGTTTTCACTCTTGCTTCTTGACCTGCATACAGATTTGTCAAGAGGAGGGTTAGGTGGTCTGGTATTTCCATCTCTTTGAGAATTTCCTACAGTTTATTGTTATTCACACACTCAAAGGCTGTGGCATAGTCAATAAAGAATAAATAGATGTATTTCTGGAATTCTCTTGCTTTTTCACGATCTGACAGATGTTGGCAATTTGATCTCTTGTTCCTCTGCCTTTGCTGAAACCTCCTTCAACATCTGGAAGTTCATGGTTCACGTATAGCTGAAGCCTGGCTTGGAGAATTTTGAGCACTACTTTACTAGTGTGTGAGATGAGTGTAATTGTTCTGTAATTTGAGCATTCTTTGACATTGCCTTTCTTTAGGATTGGAAGGAAAACTAATGTTTTCCAGTCCTGTGGCCACTGATGAGTTTTCCAGATTTACTGGCATATTGAGTGCAGAACTTTCACAGCAGCATCTTTGAGAATTTGAAATAGCTCAACTGGAATTCCATCACCTCCACTAGCTTTGTTTGTAGTGTGGCTTCCAAAGGCCCACTGGACTTCATATTCCAGGATGTCTGTCTCTAGGTGAGTGATCAGACCATTGTGATTAAATGGGTCTTGAAGATATTATTGGTACAGTTCTCCTCTTAGTGTTTTCTGCTTCTGTTAGGTCCATATCATTTCTGTCGTTTATTGAGCCCATCTTTGCATGAAATGTTCCCTTGGTATCTCTAATTTTCTTGAAGAGATCTCTAGTCTTTTCCATTCTTTATTTCCTTCTATTTCTTTGCACTGATCACTGAGGAAGGCTTTCTTATCTCTACTTGCTATTCTTTGGAACTCTGCATTCAAATGGATATAGCTTTCCCTTCTTCCTTTGCTTTTGGCTTCTCTTCTTTTCACAGCTATTTGTAAGGCCTCCTCAGACAGCGATTTTACTTTTTTGCATTTCTTTTTCTTGAGGATGGTCTTGGTTCCTGTCTCCTGTACAGTGTCATGAACCTCCATCCATAGTTCATCATCACTATTCATTAGAGAAATACAAATCAATACTACAATGTGGTATTCCTTCATGCCAGGCCGAATAGATAGCAACAAAAATTCTACAAGCAATAATTCCTGGAGAGAATGTGGGAAAAAAGGGAACAATCTTGCACTGTTAGTGGGCATGTAAATTGGTACTGCCACTATGGTGAAGAGTATTGCTGCTCCTTTAAAAACTAAAACATATAATCACCTTATGACCTACTCCTGGGCATTTTTTTCTGGAAAAAACTTTAAAACCAAAAGATTGATACACCCTAATGTTCATTACAGTATTATTTCCTGGAGGCACGACATGCAACATTTTTTAATTATAGCAAAAACGGAAAAAAGAAAAAAAAAGAATAAAAAAAGTATAAAGCGGTCCAGTTTCATTCTTTTACAAGTGGTTGACCAGATTTCCCAGCACCACTTGTTAAAGAGATTGTCTTTAATCCATTGTATATTCTTGCCTCCTTTGTCGAAGATAAGGTGTCCGTATGTGCGTGGATTTATCTCTGGGCTTTCTATTTTATTCCATTGATCAATATTTCTGTCTTTGTGCCAGTACCATACTGTCTTGATAACTGTGGCTTTGTAGTAGAGCCTGAAGTCAGGTAGGTTGATTCCTCCAGTTCCATTCTTCTTTCTCAAGATCGCTTTGGCTATTCGAGGTTTTTTGTATTTCCATACAAATTGTGAAATTATTTTTTCTAGCTCTGTGAAGAATACTGTTGGTAGCTTGATAGGGATTGCATTGAATCTATAAATTGCTTTGGGTAGTATACTCATTTTCACTATATTGATTCTTCCAATCCATGAACATGGTATATTTCTCCATCTATTAGTGTCCTCTTTGATTTCTTTCAAAAGTGTTTTATAGTTTTCTATATATAGGTCTTTAGTTTCTTTAGGTAGATATATTCCTAAGTATTTTATTCTTTCTGTTGCAATGGTGAATGGAATTCTAACACCATACACAAAAATAAACTCAAAATGGATTAAAGATCTAAACGTAAGACCAGAAACTATAAAACTCCTAGAGGAGAACATAGGCAAAACACTCTCCGACATACATCACAGCAGGATCCTCTATGACCCACCTCCCAGAATATTGGAAATAAAAGCAAAAATAAACAAATGGGACCTAATTAACCTTAAAAGCTTCTGCACATCAAAGGAAACTATTAGCAAGGTGAAAAGACAGCCTTCAGAATGGGAGAAAATAATAGCAAATGAAGCAACCGACAAACAACTAATCTCAAAAATATACAAGCAACTCCTACAGCTCAACTCCAGAAAAATAAACGACCCAATCAAAAAATGGGCCAAAGAACTAAATAGACATTTCTCCAAAAAAGACATACAGATGGCTAACAAACACATGAAAAGATGCTCAACATCACTCATTATCAGAGAAATGCAAATCAAAACCACTATGAGGTACCATTTCACACCAGTCAGAATGGCTGCGATCCAAAAGTCTACAAATAATAAATGCTGGAGAGGGTGTGGAGAAAAGGGAACCCTCTTACACTGTTGGTGGGAATGCAAACTAGTACAGCCACTATGGAGAACAGTGTGGAGATTCCTTAAAAAACTGGAAATAGAACTGCCTTATGATCCAGCAACCCCACTGCTGGGCATACACACTGAGGAAACCAGAAGGGAAAGAGACACGTGTACCCCAATGTTCATCGCAGCACTGTTTATAATAGCCAGGACATGGAAGCAACCTAGATGTCCATCAGCAGATGAATGGATAAGAAAGCTGTGGTACATATACACAATGGAGTATTACTCAGCCATTAAAAAGAATACATTTGAATCAGTTCTAATGAGGTGGATGAAACTGGAGCCTATTATACAGAGTGAAGTAAGCCAGAAGGAAAAACATAAATACAGTATTCTAACGCATATATATGGAATTTAGAAAGATGGTAACAATAACCCTGTGTATGAGACAGCAAAAGAGACACTGATGTATAGAACAGTCTTATGGACTCTGTGGGAGAGGGAGAGGGTGGGAAGATTTGGGAGAATGACATTGTAACATGTAAAATATCATGTAAGAAACGAGTTGCCAGTCCAGGTTCGATGCACGATACTGGATGCTTGGGGCTGGTGCACTGGGACGACCCAGAGGGATGGTATGGGGAGGGAGGAGGGAGGAGGGTTCAGGATGGGGAACACATGTATACCTGTGGTGGATTCATTTTCATGTTTGGCAAAACTAATACAATTATGTAAAGTTTAAAAATAAAATAAAATTAAAACCAAAAAAAAAATAAAATAATAAAAATAAATAAATAAATAAATAAATCCAGCTTGAACATCTAAAAAAAAAAATAAAATAAAATACATGACAAAGGATTAACATCTTTAATATAGGAAGAATTCTTATTAGTAATTAAAAGACACAGATGTATAGAACAGTCTTTTGGACTCTGTGGGAGACGGGATGGGGGGGATGATTTGGGAGAATGGCATTGAAGCATGTATATCATATAAACGAATCGCCAGTCCAGGTTTGATGCAGGATACAGGATGCTTGGGGCTGGTGCACTGGGATTACCCAGAGGGATGGTATGGGGAGGGAGGTGGGAGAGGAGTTCAGGATTGGGAACACATGTACACCTGTGGCGGATTCATGTTGATGTATGGCAAAACCAATATTGTAAAGTAATTAGCCTGTAATTAAAATAAATAAATTTAAATTTAAAAAAAAGCAAAAAAAAAAAAAAAGTATAAAGCAAGCAGTCTCTAAAGATGTGGTCAAATTACTCAGTATTTGTAAAAGAAAAATCTTCAGTATAAGTAAACAAAGCAAGAACCACATATCAGAACCAAGTTATTTGCTAAAATTCAAATAACAGAAAGTATTTTATAGTGAAAGAACTAACACACCCTGATATTTTATCTCTCCAGCTCAGGAACTCAGAATTACTACTTTTTTTTTTTTAATAAATTTTATTTTATTTTACAATATTGTATTAGTTTTGCCAAATATCGAAATGAATCCACCACAGGTATACCTGTGTTCCCCATCCTGAACCCTCCTCCCTCCTCACTCCCCATACCCTCCCTCTGGGTTATCCCAGTGCACCAGACCCAAGCATCCCAAGTATCATGCACTGAACCTGGACTAGCGACTCATTTCATACATGATATTATACATGTTTCAATGCCATTCTCCCAAATCTTCCCACCCTCTCCCTCTCCCACAGAGTCCATAAGACTGATCTATACATCAGTGTCTCTTTTGCTGTCTCGTACACAGGGTTATTGTTACCATGTTTCTAAATTCCATATATGTGTGTTAGTATACTGTATTGGTGTTTTTCTTTCTGGCTTACTTCACTCTGTATAATAGGTTCCAGTTTCATCCATCTCATTAGAACTGATTCAAATGTATTCTTTTTAATGGCTCAGTAATACTCCATTGTGTATATGTACCACAGCTTTCTTATCCATTCATCTGCTGATGGGCATCTAGGTGTGCTTCCATGTCCTGGATATTATAAACAGTGCTGCGATGAACATTGGGGTACATGTGTCTCTTTCCCTTCTGGTTTCCTCAGTGTGTATGCCGAGCAGTGGGATTGCTGGATCATAAGGCAGTTCTATTTCCAGTTGTTTAAGGAATATCCACACTGTTTTCCATAGTGGCTGTACTAGTTTGCATTCCAACCAACAGTGTAAGATAGTTCCCTTTTCTCCACAACTTCTCCAGCATTACTGCTTGTAGACTTTTGGATCGCAGCCATTCTGAGTGGTGTGAAATGGTACCTCAGAGTGGTTTTGATTTGCATTTGTCTGATAATGAGTGATGTTGAGCATCTTTTCATGTGTTTGTTAGCCATCTGCATGTATTCTTTGGAGAAATGTCTATTTAAGGAACTCAGAATTCTGAGCGAGTAGTAAATGAGGTCATGGGCGATTTCTTTCTTTTTTTTCTAAGAAATTAACATTTTCTGTTATGATCATGTGTTAATTTTTTAATAAATTATACAGTATATTTTTCAATATGTGAATAATGTATCTGGATTTTATAAATTTCATTCATAAGCATTCTTCTGTTTCTCCATGAGATGGCAGTATAACCACAGTAAATATATGAGTGAATACATTCGGATTTTATAAATTACATTCATTATCATTTTTCTATTTCTGCTTGAGAGGGCATCATATGCATCCGTTCAGTTCAGTTCAGTCGTTCAGTGGTGTCCGACTCTTTGGAACCCATGAATCGCAGCAGGCCAGTCCTCCCTGTCCATCATCAACTCCCAGAGTTCGCTCAGACCCACGTCCATTGAGTCAGTGATGACATTCAACCATCTCATCCTCTGTCGTCCCCTTCTCCTCCTGCCTCCCAACCCTCCCAGCATCAGAGTCTTTTCCAATGAGTCAATTCTTCGCATGAGGTGGCCAAAGTACTGGAGTTTCAGTTTTCGCATCATTTCTTCCAAAGTAATCCCAGGGCTGGTCTCTTTCAGAATGGACTGTTTGGATCTCCTTGCAGTTCAAGGGACTCTCAAGAGTCTTCTCCAACACCAGAGTTCAAAAGCATCAATTCTTCGGCGCTCAGCTTTCTTCACAGTCCAACTCTCACATCCATACTTGACCACTGGGAAAACCATAGTCTTGACTAGATGGATTTTTGGTGGCAAAGTAATGTTTCTGCTTTTCAATATGCTATCTAGATTTGGTCATAACTTTTCTTCCAAGGAGTAAGCGTCTTTTAATTTCTTGGCTGCAGTCATCATTTGCAGTGATTTTGGAGCCCCCCCAAATAAAGTCTGACATTATTTCCACTGTTTCCCCTCTATTTCCCATGAAGTGATGGGACCGAATGACAGGATCTTCATTTTCTGAATGTTTAGTTTTTAGCCAACTTTTCCCCTCTCCTCTGTCACCTTCATCAAGAGCATAGTAAACATTTATTCATACGCACATATACATATGAGAGAATACATCAACATTTTATGAATTACATTAATAAGTATTATTCTATGTCTCCAAAAGACGAAACATAAGCACAATGAATATTTTTTCATACCCACATATACTCTGGAGAGTCTCTTGGATTGCAAGGAAATCAATCCAGTCAATCCTTAAGGGTATTACTCTTGGATATTCACTGGAAGGACTGATGCTGAAACGTCAATTCTTTGGCTACCTTATATGAAGAACTGACTCATTGGAAAGGCCCCTGATGATGAGAAAGATTGAAAGCAGGAGGAGAAGCACACAACAGAGGATGAGATCATTGGTTCACATCACCCACTCGGTACATCTGAGTTTAAGCAGGCTTGGGTAGTAGGTAATTGGACAGGGAAGCATGGCATGCCACAGTTCATGGAGTCGCAAAGAGTTGGACTCGACTGGGCAAATTAAGTGAAGTGACAGATACATATAAAATCCTTATACAGACTCAAAATGGACATACTATACCAAGAGTGATTTATAAGCACTTTTTAATAATATAATTTAGAAAATAACCATAGATGAATAGCTCCATGTATGGTTAAAAAGATACAGGAATATGTACAGTTACAACAATAAGGCCATTTGAGTCAACATGCAAGGTCTGAGAGCTGATCATACTAAATGAAGTGAGGCACACAGGGAAACATATATACCAAATAATATCATAATATCCAAATGTGGAATCTAAGATATGACACAAATGAACATATGTATGAATCAGAAAGACACTCATAGACATAGAGAATAGACTTACAGCTTCAGGGCAGGGAGAAATGGGGGAGAAATGGAGTAAGAGACTGGGGTTAAGAGATAGAAAACAAATTATATGGAATGGATTGACAAATTCCTACTCTAGAGCACAGAGGACTACATTCAGTATCCAATTATAAATCATAATCAAATGTGATTTAAAAAGGCATATATATATATATATATATATGTCTTCCCTGGCAGTCCAGTGGTTAAGACTGCAGATTTCCACTGCAAGGGATGCAGGTTCAAACCCTGGTCAGGGAACTAATTCCACTTGCTGCACAGTTTAGCAAAAAAAAAAAAAAAAAACAAGAGAGAGATTAAATAAAAGAATGTGTGTGTGTGTGTATATATATATCTCCACACTCAACGTATACATATGTAAATATATGTCTATAACTGAATCACTTTGCTGTAAAGCAGAAATTAACACAAAATTGTAAATGGACTATACTTCACTTCAAAAGTAGCATGACTGAGGAAAGAAAAGATTGCTATATTTCATTGTGTGTAAAGTTAATATCCAAAGAAAATTGCTGTATACAAACACGGCTGACTACTTAATGGCAGGCTTGCTGAGATACTTAAGGAGACACATACTGAAATGCACCAAGGAAAAAGATTGATTGTTGATTGGAAAGAGGGATGGACAAATGGATAGATAGGTGACAAAGAAAGTTGATAAATCGGTTACAAAACCAGGCTTCTATGTATGCTGTGTAAAAGAGACACACCTGAAACCAAGGGGCATATACAGAGTGAAAGTGAAGGGCTGAGAAAAGGTATTTCATGCAAAATGTGAGCAACAGGAATCAGGAGTAGCAATTCTCATATCAGACAAAATAGACTTTGAAATAAAGGGTGTGGAAAGAGACAAAGAAGGCCACTACATAATGGTCAAAGGATCAATCCAAGAAGAAGATATAACAATTATAAATATATATGCACCCAACATAGGAGCACTCAATATGTAAGGCAAATGCTAACAAGTATGAAAGGGGAAATTAAAAACAACACAATAATAGTGGGAGACCTTAAGACCCTACACACACCTATGGATAGATCAACCAAACAGAAAATTAGCAAGGGAACACAAACTTTAAGTGATACAATGGATCAGTTAGACCTAATTGATTTCAAAAGAACGTTTCACGCCAAAGCAATGAATTTCACCTTTTTCTCAAGTGCACATGGAACATTCTCCAGGATAGATCACATACTGGGCCACAAATCTAGCCTTGGTAAACTGAAAACAAAAATCAAAATCATTTCAAGCATCTCTTCTGATCACAAAGCAGTAAGATTGCATGTCAACTACAGGGGGAAAGAAACCATGACAAATAGAAACATATGGAGGGTAAACAACGTGCTTCTGAATGACCGACATATAACAGAAGAAATCAGAAATGAAATGCAAATATGCATAGAAACAAATGAAAATGAAAACACAACACATACAAATGGCTGTGAAAAGAAGAGAAGAGAAAAGCAAAGGAGAAAAGGAAAGATATAAACATCTGAATGCAGAGTTCCAAAGAAAAGCAAGAAGAGAAAAGAAAGCCTTTTTTCAGCGATCAATGCAAAGAAATAGAGGAAAATAACAGAATGGGAAAGACTAGGGATTTCTTCAAGAAAATAAGAGATACCAAAGGAACATTTCATGCAAACATTGGCTCGATAAAGGACAGAAATGGTATGGACCTAACAGAAGCTGAAGATATTGAGAAGAGATGGCAAGAATACACAGAAGAACTGTACAAAAAAGATCTTCATGACCCAGATAATCACGATGGTATGATCACTGACCTAGAGCCAGACACCCTGGAATGTGAAGTCAAGTGGGCTTTAGAAAGCATCACTACGAACAAAGAGAGTGGAGGTGATGGAATTCCAGTTGAGCTATTCCAAATCCTGAAAGATGATGCTATGAAAGTGCTGCACTCAATATGCCAGCAAATTTGGAAAACTCAGCAGTGGCCAGAGGACTGGAAAAGGTGTTTTCATTCCAATCTGAAAGAAAGGCAATGCCAAAGAATGCTCAAACTACGGCAAAATTGCTTTCATTTCACACGCTAGTAAAATAATGCTCAAAATTCTCCAAGCCAGCTTCAGTAATATGCGAACCATGAACATGCTGATGTTCAAGCTGGTTTTAGAAAAGGCAGAGGAACCAGAGACCAAATTGCCAACATCCGCTGGATCATGGAAAAAGCAAGAGAGTTCCAGAAAAACCTCTATTTCTGCTTTATTGACTATGCCAAAGCCTTTGACTGTGCGGATCACAAAAAACTGTGGAAAATTCTGAGAGAGATGGGAATCCCAGACCACCTGATCTGCCTGTTGAGAAATTTGTATGCAGGTCAGGAAGCAACAGTTAGATCTGCACATGGAACAACTGACTGATTCTAAATAGAAAAAGGAAAAAAAAATAAATAGAAAAAGGAGAACGTCAAGGCTTTATATTGTCACCCTGTTTATTTAACTTCTATGCAGAGTACATCATGAGAAACGATGGGCTGGAAGAAACACAAGCTGGAATCAAGATTGCCGGGAGAAATATCAACAACCTCAGATATGCAGATGACACCACCCTTATCGCAGAAAGTGAAGAGGAACTCAAAAGCCTCTTGATGAAAGCGAAAGTGAAGAGTGAAAAAGTTGGCTTAAAACTCAACATTCAGATAACGAAGATCATGGCATCCGGTCCCATCACGTCATGGGAAATAGATGGGGAAACAGTGGAAACAATGTCAGACTTTATTTTTTGGGCTCCAAAATCACTGCAGATGGTTACTGCAGCCATCAAATTAAAAGACACTTAGTCCTTGAAAGGAAAGTTATGACTAACCTAGAGAGCATATTCAAAAGCAGAGATATTCCTTTACCAAAAACATTCGTCTAGTCAAGGCTATGGTTTTTCCTGTGGTCATGTATGGATGTGAGAGTTGGACTGTGAAGAAGCCTGAGTGCCGAAGAATTGATGCTTTTGAACTGTGGTGTTGGAGAAGACTCTTGAGAGTCCCTTGGACTGCAAGGAAGTCCAACCAGTGCATTCTGAAAGAGATCAGCCCTTGGATTTCTTTGGAAGGAATGATGCTAAAGCTGAAGCTCAAGTACTTTGGCCACCTCATGCGAAGACTTGACTCATTGGAAAAGTCTCTGATGCTGGGAGGGATTGGGGGTAGGAGGAGAAGGGGAAGACATAGGATGAGATGGCTGGATGGCATCACTGACTCCATGGGCGTGAGTCTCAGTGAAATCCGGGAGTTGGTGATGGACAGGAAGACCTGGCATGCTGCGATTCATAGGGTCGCAAAGAGTTGGACATGTCTCAGCGACTGATCTGATCTGATCTGATCTGAAGGGAAAGGTTCATAGAAATACAAGCTTACCCTAAGAAACAAGAGAAACCTCAAATAAATGACCTAACTTTACACCCAAATCAACTAGAAAAAGAAGAAGTGAAGAATCCCAGGGTTAGAAGAAGGAAAATGTAATAATAACAATTAGGTGGTATACTCGTTTTCACTATATTGATTCTTCCAATCCATGAACATGTTATATTTCTCCATCTATTAGTGTCCTCTTTGATATCTTTCACCAGTGTTTTATAGTTTTCTATGTATAGGTCTTTAGTTTCTCTAGGTAGATACATTCCTAAGTATTTTATTCTTTCCATTGCAATGGTGAATGGAATTGTTTCCTTAATTTCTCTTTCTGTTTTCTCATTATTAGTGTATAGGAATGCAAGGGATTTCTGTGTGTTGATTTTATATCCTGCAACTTTACTGTAATCATTGATTACTTCTAGTAATTTTCTGGTGGAGTCTTTAGAGTTTTCTATGTAGAGGATCATGTCATCTGCAAATAGTGAGAGTGTTACTTCTTCTTTTTAATTTGGATTCCTTTTATTTCTTTTTCTGCTGTGATTGCTGTGGCCAAAACTTGAAAAACTATGTTGAATAGTAATGGTGAAAGTGGGCCCCCTTGTCTTGTTCCTGACTTTAGAGGAAATGCTTTCAATTTTTCACCATTGAGGATAATGTTTGCTGTGGTTTTGTCATATATAGCTTTTATTATGTTGAGGTATGTTCCTTCTATTCCTGCTTTCTGGAGAGTTTTTATCATAAATGGATGTTGAATTTTGTCAAAGGCTTTCTCTGCATCTATTGAGATAATCATATGGTTTTTGTTTTTCAATTTGTTAATGTGGTGTATTATATTGATTGATTTGAGGATATTGAAGAATCCTTGCATCCCTGGGATAAAGCCCACTTGGTCATGGTGTATGATCTTTTTAATGTGTTGTTGGATTCTGATTGTTAGAATTTTGTTGAGGATTTTTGCATCTATGTTCATCAGTGATATTGGCCTGTAGTTTTCTGTTTTTGTGGGATCTTTGTCAGGTTTTGGTATTAGGGTGATGGTGGCCTCATAGAATGAGTTTGGAAGTTTAACTCCCTCTACAACTACCAAAGCAACTTATAGATTCAATGCAATCCCTATCAAGCTACCAACGGTATTCTTCACAGAACTAGATAAATAATTAAACAATTTGTATGGAAATACAAAAAAAAAAAAAAAAAAAAACTCAAGTAGCCAAAGCTATCTTGAGAAAGAAGAATGGAACTGGAGGAATCAACCTACCTGACTTCAGGCTCTACCACAAAGCCACAGTTATCAAGACAGTATGGTTCTGGCACAAAGACAGAAATATAGATCAATGGAACAAAATAGAAAGCCTAGAGATAAATCCATGCATATATGGACACCGTATCTTTGAAAAAGGAGTCTATAATATATAACGGATTAAAGACAATCTCTTTAACAAGTGGTGCTGGGAAATCTGGTCAACCACTTGTAAAAGAATGAAACTAGAACACTTCTAACACCATAAACAAAAATAAACTCAAAAAGGATTATAGATCTAAACATAAGACCAGAAACTATAAAACTCCTAGAGGAGAACGTAGGCAAAACACTCTCTGACATACATCACAGCAGGATCCTCTATGACCCACCTTACAGAATATTGGAAATAAAAGCAAAAATAAACAAATGGGACCTAACTAAACTTAAAAGCTTCTGCACATCAAAGAAAACTCTTAGAAAATTGAAAAGGCAGCCTTCAGAATGACAGAAAATAATAGCAAATGAAGGAACTGGCAAACAACTAATCTCAAAAATATACAAGCAACTCTTACAGCTCAACTCCAGAAAAATAAATGACCCAATCAAAAAATGGGCCAAATAACTAAATAGACATTTCTCCAAAGAAGACATACAGATGGCTAACAAACACATGAAAAGATGCTCAACATCACTCATTATCAGAGAAATGCAAATCAAAACCACTATGACATACCATTTCACACGACTTACAATGGGTGTGATCCAAAAGTTTACAAGCAATAAATGCTGGAGACGGTGTGGAGAAAAGGGAACCCTCTTACACTGTTGCTGGGAATGCAAACTAGTACAGCCACTATGGAGAACAGTGTGGAGATTCCTTAAAAAACTGGAAATAGATCTGTCTTATGATCCAGCAATCCCACTGCTAGGCATACACACCGAGGAAACCAGAATTGAAAGAGACACATGTACCCCAAAGTTCATAGCAACACTGTTTATAATAGCCAGGACATGGAAGCAACCTAGATGTCCATCAGCAGATGAATGGATAAGAAAGCTGTGGTACATATACACAATGGAGTATTACTCAGCCACTAAAAAGCATAAATTTGAATCAGTTTTAATGAGGTGGATGAAACTGGAGCCTATTATACAGAGTGAAGTAAGCCAGAAAGAAAAACACCAATACAGTGTACTAAAGCATATATATGAAATTTAGAAAGATGCTAAAAATAACCCTGTGTATGAGACAGCAAAAGAGACACTGATATATAGAACAGTCTTATGGACTCTGTTTCAGAGAGAGAGGGTGGGAAGATTTGGGAGAATGGCATTGAAACATGTATAATATCATGTATGAAATGAGTTGCCAGTCCAGGTTCGATGCACGATACTGGATGCTTGGGGCTAGTGCACTGGGATGACCCAGAGGGATGGTATCAGGAGGGAGGAGGGTGGAGGGTTCAGGATGGGAAACACAGGTATACCTGTGGTGGATTCATTTTGATATTTGGCAAAACTAATACAATTTGTAAAGTTTAAAATAAAATAAAATTAAAAAAAAAAAAACAATTAGGGCAGAAATACATGAAAAAAAGCACAGGAAACTATAGCAAAACTCAGCAAAATAAACGCTGGTTCTTTGAGAAGATAAATAAAATAGACAATCCATTAGCAAAACTCATCAAGAAAGAAAGGGGGGATAATCAAATCAACAAAATTAGAAAGGAAAATGGATAAATCACAGCAGACAACACAGAAGTACAAAGGATCATAAAAGACTACTATCAGCAGCTATAGGACAATAAAATGGACAACTTGGAAGAAATGAGCAAATTCCTAGAAAAGTATAACAATCCAAAACTGAACCAGGAAGAAATAGATAATCCCAACATACCCATCACAAGCATGGAAAGCAAAACTGTAATCAAAAATCTTCCGTCGAACAAAAACGAAGCTCAGGACCAGATGACTTATTCACCCTCATGGTTACCCTGGACACCTGGAGAGAACAAGAGAGGGAGCACAGAAAGCCACTTGTTTGGGGAAGAGCGTGAAGATGGATAGGAACGATAGTTTCAGGAAAAGTGTGACCAGAGAAGGGCTATGTGCCAGGCCAGTAGAGGGCAGGGGGTCTTATGGGGCGGTGTCAATGGGCAAGAGGAGCTTGGATGGGTGCAACTCACCTTGACACTTTTGTGGACCTCAATTGACAGGAGGTCTTCATCTTTTCCTCCTGGTTGCCTGAAGTCGGCTGTTCCATAAGTGCTCTAGAGCCTTGTGGCTTCTGAGTCTCTTTAGTCATTTTGAAGACTCCCAGTGGTCTGCTCCAGAGCCCCTGAGCACACCTCTATATACCCCTCCCTAGGGTCCACAGCATTATGCTTTATGAGATCAGCAACTCACTTCCCCAGCCAATGGTGGCCCTGGCTGAGAATTGACATCACAAAGCGCAATCCTGATACCTCTAGGGCAGAATGGGAATGGGTGGCAACTCAGATGATTTGATGGGGGGGGGGGGAATGCATCATTTTTAATGGCCCTTAGGAGCCCTCCAAACTCACCTGTCATCCTCATCTCTCTAAGTCAACTCTGTTGTGTTACAAGGCAGGGAGCATGTGTCTCCTCCAAACCTTGACCCACAGCCACAGTACCGAGGCTTTGATTCTGTTCTCTCCCACATTTCGCCATCATCTAGATTGTAATATCTTGCCTAAAGTACCTCCATGATAATTAGGCTGTATTGAAGTGTCTGTGGAAATGAGAATCATCCCACTTTTCTCCTACAGTTCAGTTCAGTCTCTCAGTCGTGTCTGACTCTTTGAGAGGTGGTCTTAAAGCACTTTCAAGACCATTTAATTCTGGGCCACCTCCCAGAAGCTTTTTCCATCCCACCTCCTTTGTTCTAGCTTCCATTCAGACACTGCTGTCTTCAGACTGTGAGACTGCACTGAATACACTTGCCCTTTCTCCACATGGAGCTGTCTTGCTTCAAGTCTTGGACTCATGGTCACCTCACTATGTGTAAAAAAAATGGTTCCCCAAAGACGTGCACATGAATGTTCATAGCAGTCTTATTTCTAATAGTCAAAAAGTTGAGATGAACAAGATGGCAGAGTGGTAGTTGCAGGAGGAATACACCTCTGTCCTTGGACACATCAGGAATACATCTTCAGACACAGAAGTGCTTGCAGAACACCAGCTGAGAGCTGACAGGAGTACCTGACCAGTGGAAAAGAATGTATAGAACCACAAAACTTGGTAGGATGAAGGAACTAGGGGGAAAAACAGGAGTGTTAATAGGTCTGAACCTGCCCTTGGTGGGTGGGAGAACTGAAGTAGGTTTCCACTCCCCACATTGGAGTAATTGTTTGGACCAGAGGAGAAACAGTTAAGGCTGAGAATGAATCAGCTGATCTGTGGCAGCCTACACCAATACATACAATGTATGACATAGCATAATCCATTGGTTTTTGTCCCCTTAAGAGTGTAGCATTCGTTAAACATTTGAAAATCCATCAGGATAAAGCAACTTACTAAAGAACTGAAAATGATGACACAGTAGGGTCATCTCGATAAATGCTGAAAAATAATTTGATAAAATCTAATATCCCTGGGTTGGGAAGATTCCCTGAAGTAGGGATTGGCTACCCACTTCAGTATTCTTAGGCTTTTCTGGCAGCTCAGCTCTTAAAGAAAGTGCCTGGCATCTCAGAGATCTGGGTCCATCCTTGGTTTGGGAAGATCCCCTGGAGGAGAGCATGGCAACCCATTCCAGTATTCTGGCCTGGAGAACCCCCAAGGCCAGAGGAGCCTGTTCGGCCTACACTTCATGGGGTTGCAAAAAGCTGGACACAACTCTGTGACTGAGCACATTCTGTATAAAACATTTTAGCAAACTAGAAATAGAAGAAGAAATAGAAATAGAATTGGAGGAGGCAATGGCACCCCACTCCAGTACTTTTGCCTAGAAAATCCCATGGATGGAGGAGCCTGGTAGGCTGCAGTCCATGGGGTCGCTAAGAGTCGGACACGACTGAGTGACTTCACTTTCACTTTTCACTTTCATGCATTGGAGAAGGAAATGGCAACCCACTCCAGTGTTCTTGCCTGGAGAATCCCAGGGACTGGAAGCCTGGTGGGCTGCCTTCTATGGGGTCGCACAGAGTTGGACAGGACTGAAGCGACTTAGCAGCAGCAGAAATAGAAGACTTCCTCAACCTTATGAAAGTACTACACTATCACTAACATCACACTTTATGGTAGAACACTGAGTGTTTTACTTCTAAAATCACAATCAACAGAAAGATGTCCACTCTCATTATATTGAATTTCTGTCCGTGAAGTCATATTAGGAAATGATTGAAAAGCTATCCAGTTTGGAAAAGAAGAATAAAGCTGTTTTTATCTGTTGGTGACATCTATGTAGAATATCCAATGAAATCTACAGGAACAGAATACGTAAAACTAAGAATTAATTTAAGCAATGTCACAAGATATACAGATGATATATAAAATTTAATTAATTGCTTTTCTATATAGTAGGCCAATTTAAAATTAAAATAAAAAATAACAATAGTCACATTGAAGTAAGAAAAACTTAAGAATCAGACAGAATATATGAAACACACCAATGCAAAAATGGACAAAAGATTTGAACAGGAAATTCACTAGATAATGATATACAGATGGCAAGTAAGCATGCAGGGCACACCGAAAGTATGGCTCTCATGAGAGACAGAGAAGAACAAGTGTGATGAGGAAGTGAAAATATTTGAATATTCATGCACTGCTTATGGGAATACAAAATAGTACACCATGGTGGAAAACAGTTTGGAAGTTCCTTCAAAAGTTAAACATAGGGTTACCATATGTCCCAGCAATCCCTTTCTTAGGTTTATACCAGCAAGTAAGAAAAAAAAAAACAAACCAAAGACGTGCACATGAATGTTCATAACAGTCTTATTTCTAGTAGTCCAAACGTTGAGATGAACAAAATGGCAGAACAGTAGCTGGAAGTGTAGTACATTTCACTCCACGGATACATCAAGGACACACCTTCAGACACAGAAGTGTGTGCAGAACATCAACTGAGAGCTGACAGGAGTACCTGACCAGAGGAAAATAATAAATAGTACCACAAAACTCGGTAGGGTGAAGGAACTAGGGGTGGGGGGAACAGGAATGTTAATAGGCCTGGACCTGCACTCGGTGGGGGAGAACTCTAAGTCGGTGTCCGACCCCCACCTGGGATCAACTGTCTGGATCAGAGGAGAAATATTTTAGGCTGAGAGTGAAACAGTTGATCTGTGGGAGCCTAAATGGAATGAGAATCAGACAGTCCTTGCCACAGTCATACACACCCCAGACAGGGACACAGGTCCCATAGAAAGGACAGCAGTTGGGATCTGGATTTTGCAGATTGTGGAGCAATCCCAGGGGAAGGGCTGCTATTGACTGCAGAGAGACGGACTGATGGGATGTGAGGAAGGAGATCGGGTTGGAAATGCTTGTGGAGGAACACCAGGCCCCATGGAAGCAAGGGGATCCTACTGGGTCAATCATAGTGGGTGGAGCCCTCACCATAGTCTCTTTCTCCCCATACACCAGCATAGGCAGCTGAACAATAGAGAGGCTGGCCAATCAAGTGCCTGACTTACTGAGCTGCAGACTAGGACCCCACCCAGGGGCCCCATCTATGTGCCTGATGCTCCAAACAACAGAGAAGTACCCCAGGCAAGGGAGCCCTCTAAGTGCCTGAAAGAGTGAAGCTATGGAGGAAGAGTGGCAAAAGAGGCCTCCTTATCACCAGCTACAAGAGGCTGGTGAAAAGACTCTGATAGGGTCAAAACTTCTGCGGCAGAGGAGGTCATTGTCCCTGCACAGTTATCGCTACCACGGTCCCCAGAAATCAAGAAGCTATGCCAAGTTCATGCTCAATGCTCGCTGGGGCGGAGCTGCTACAGGCCAAAAAAGTCTTGTGTCTATGGATACCTGGTCACTTCAGTTCAGTTCAGTTCAGATCAGTTCAGTTCAGTCGCTCATTCCTGTCCCACTCTTCGCGACCCCATGAATCGCAGCACGCCAGGACTCCCTGCCCATCACCACCTCCCGGAGTTCACCCAGATCCACGTCCATAGAGTCAGTGACGGCATCCAGCCATCTCATGCTCTGCTGTCCCCTTCTCCTTCTGCCCCCAATTCCTCCCAGCATCAGAGTCTTTTCCAATGAGTCAACTCTTCTCAAGAGGTGGCCAAAGTACTGGAGTTACAGCTTCAGCATCATTCCCCCAAAGAAATCCCAGGGCTCAATTGCTTCAGAATGGACTGGTTGGATCTCCTTGCAGTCCAAGGGACTCTCAAGAGTCTTCTCCAACACCACAGTTCAAAAGCATCAATCCTTAGGTGCTCAGCCTTCTTCACAGTCCAACTCTCACATCCATACATGACCGCAGGAAAACCCATAGCCTTGACTAGACGGACCTTTGTTGGCAAAGTAATGTCTTTGCTTTTGAATATGCTGTCTATGTTGGTCATAACTTTCCTTCCAAGGAGTAAGTGTCTTTTAATTTCATAGCTGCAGTCACCATCTGCAGTGATTTTGGAGCCCCCCAAAATAAAGCCTGACACTGTATCCATTGTTTCCCCATCTATTTCCCATGAGGTGATGGGACCGGATGCCATGATCTTCGTTTTCTGAATGTTGAGCTTGAAGCCAACTTTTTCACTCTCCACTTTCACCTTCCTCAGGAGGCTTTTTAGTTCCTCTTCACTTTGTGCCATAGAGCGGTGTCACCTGCGTATCTGAGGTTACTGATATTTCTCCCGGCAATCTTGATTACCCCTTGTGTGTCTTCCAGTCCAGGGTTTCTCATGATGTACTCTGCATAGAAGTTACATAAGCAGGGTGATAATATACAGCTTTGACGTACTGCTTTTCCTAATTGGAACCAGTCTGTTGTTCCACATCCAGTTCTAACTGTTGCTTACTGACCTGCATAGAGGTTTCTCAAGAGGCAGGTCAGGTGGTCTGGTATTCCCATCTCTTTCAGAATTTTCCACAGTTTATTGTGATCCACAAAGTCAAAGGCTTTGGCATAGTCAATAAAGCAGGAATGGAGGTTTTTCAGGAACTCTCTTGCTTTTTCCATGATCCAGCAGATGTTGGCAATTTGATCTCTGGTTCCTCTGCCTTTTCTGAAACCAGCTGGAACATCAGGAAGTTCACAGTTCACGTATTGCTGAAGCCTGGCCTGGAGAATTTTGAGCATTACTTTACTAGCATGTGAGGTGAGTGTAACTGTGCAGTACTTTGAGTATTCTTTGGCATTGCCTTTCTTTGGGATTTGAATGAAAACTGACCGTTCCAGTCCTGTGGACACAGGCTGAGTTTTCCAAATTTGCTGGCATATTGAGTGCAATACTTTCACAGCATCATCTTTCAGGATCTGAAATAGCTCAACTGGAATTTCATCACTTCCTCTAGCTTTGTTCGTAGTGCTGCTTTCTAAGGCCCACTTGATTTCACATTCCAGGATGTCTGGCTCTAGGTCGGTGATCACATCATCGTGATTATCTGGATCATGAAGATCTTGATTGTTTAGTTCTTCTGTGTATTCTTGTCATCTCTTCTTAGTATCTTCTGCTTCTGTTAGGTCCATGCCGTTTCTGTCCTTTATCGAGCCCATCTTTGCATGAAATGTCCCCTTGGTATCTCTAATTTTCTTGAAGAGATCTCTAGTCTTTCCCATTCTGTTGTTTTCCTCTATTTCTTTGCATTGATCACTGAGGAAGGCTTTCTTATCTCTTCCTGCTATTCTTTGGAACTCTGCATTCAGATGCGTATATCTTTCCTTTTCTCCTTTGCTTTTCGCTTCTCTTCTTTTCACAGCGATTTCTAAGGGGTCCCCAGACAGCCATTTTGCTTTTTTGCATTTCTTGTCCATGGGGATTGTCTTGATCCCTGTCTCCTGTACAATGGCATGAGCCTCATTCCATAGTTCATCAGGCACTCTATCTAACAGGTCTAGGCTCATAAATCTGTTTCTCACTTTCACTGTATAATCATAAGGGATTTGATTTAGGTCATACCTGAATGGTCTAGTGGTTTGTCCTACTTTCTTCAATTTCAGTCTGAATTTGGTAATAAGGAGTTCATGATCTGAGTCACAGTCAGCTCCTGGTCTTGTTCTTGTTGACTGTATAGAGCTTCTCCATCTTTGGCTGCAAAGAATATAATCAATCTGATTTCGGTGTTGACCATATGGTGATGTCCATGTGTAGAGTCTTCTCTTGTGTTGTTGGAAAAGGGTCTTTGCTATGACCAGTGCATTTTCTGGGCAAAACTCTATTAGTCTTTGCCCTGCTGCATTCCGTATTCCAAGGCCAAATTTGCCTGTTACTGCAGGTGTTTCTTGACTTCCTATTTTTGCATTCCAGACCCCTACAATGAAAAGGACACCTTTTTTGGGTGTAGTTCCATAAGGACTTGTAGGTCTTCATAGAACCGTTCATCTTCAGCTTCTGCAGCATTACTGGTTGGGGTCTAGACTTGGATTACTGTGATATTGAATGGTTTGCCTTGGAAACGAACAGAGATCATTCTGTCGTTTTTGAGATTGCATCCAAGTACTGCATTTTGGAATCTTTTGTTGACCATGATGGCTACTCCAGTTCTTCTGAGGGATTCCTGCCTGCAGTAGTAGATATAATGCTCATCTGAATTAAATTCACCCATTCCAGTCCATTTTAGTTCGCTGATTCCTAGAATGTCTACATTCACTCTTGCCATCTCTTGTTTGACCACTTCCAATTTGCCTTGATTCATGGACCTGACATTCCAGGTTCCTATGCAATATTGCTCTTTACAGCATCAGACCTTGCTTCTGTCACCAGTCACATCCGCAGCTGGGTATTGTTTTTGCTTTGGCTCCATCCCTTCATTCTTTCTGGAGTTATTTCTCCACTGATATCCAGTAGCATATTGGGTCCCTACTGACCTGGGGAGTTCCCCTTTCAGTATCCTATCATTTTGCCTTTTGATACTGTTCATGGGGTTCTCAAGGCAAGAATACTGAAGCGGATTGCCATTCCCTTCTCCAGTGGACCACCTTCTGTCAGATCTCTCCACCATGACCCGCCCGTCTTGGGTTGCCCCAGGGGCATGGCTTAGTTTCTTTGAGTTAGACAAGGCTGTGGTCCTAGTGTGATTAGATGGACTAGTTTTTTTGTGAGTATGGTTTCAGTGTGTCTGCCTTCTGATGCCCTCTTGCAACACACACCAACTTACTTGGATTTCTCTTACCTTGGGTGTGGGGTATCCCTTCACAGCTGCTCCATCAAAGCGCAGCCACTGCTCCTTAACTTGGAAGAGGGGTATTTCCTCACTGCCGCCCTTAGTGTCCAACTGCTTGTGACATTGTAGACTGTGGCTTGCCAGGCTTCTTTCTCAGGGAAGGGGCTTCTACATGCAAAAATACTGGTACGTATGGGCCAGTACTGGTTGACATACCCTTCTAGAGCACTATATGTCCTGCTGCCCTAGCCACCAACTCCTCTGAGTCCCTGATGCAGCCAGAACCACTATGACCCAAGCAGTTGCATCTCCACATCTGGCCCCCTCACAGGGGCAAACCTAAGTCCTCCAGGACAGTCTCAGGAGCAAACCCCAGTGGATGATTCACATTCAGAAGTGGGAATAAAACCACAATTGGAACCCAGGGGCAGTGTTGTTAAGGAAGAAGACCCAAAACCTTCCTACCACCTGTACAAGCTGCAGATTAAATCCACATAGCTGTGAAAAGAAGAGAAGAGAAAAGCAAAGGAAAAAAGGAAAGATATAAACATCTGCATGCAGAATTCCAAGGAAGAGCAAGAAGAGATAAGAAAGCCTTCCTCAGGGAGCAATGCATAAAAAAGGAGGAAAACAACAGAATGGAAAAGACTAGAGATCACTTCAAGAAAATTAGAGATACCAAGGGGGGATTTCATGCAAAGATGGGCTCGATAAAGGACGGAAATGGTATCGACCTAACAGAAGCAGAAAACATTAAGAAGAGATGGCAAGAATACACAGAAGAACTGTACAAAAAAGATATTCACGACCCAGATAATCACGATGGTGTGGTCACTGAACTAGAGCCAGACATTGTGGAACATAAAGTCAAGTGGGGCTTAGAAAGCAGCATTACGAACAAAGCTAGTGGAGGTGATGGAATTCCAGTTGAGCTATTTCAAATCTCAAAGGATGATGCTGGGAAAGTGATGCACTCAATATGCCAGCAAATTTGGAAAACTCAGCAGTGGCCAAAGGACTGGAAAAGGTGAGTTTTCATTCCAATACCAAAGAAAGGCAATGCCAAAGAATGCTCAAACTACCTCAGAATTGCACACACCTCACACACTAGTAAGGTAATGCTCAAAATTCTCCAAGCCAGGCTTCAGCAATACATTAACTATGAACTTCCTGATGTTCAAGCTGGTTTTACAAAAGGCAGAGGAACCAGAGACCAAATTGCCAACATCTGCTGGATCATGGAAACGCAAGAGAGTTCCAGAAAAAACCTCTATTTCTGCTTTATTGCCTATGCCACAGCCTTTGCCTGTGTGGATCACAATAAACTGTGGAAAATTCTGAAAGAGATGGGAATACCAGACCACCTGACCTGCCTCTTGAGAAATCTGTATGCAGGTCAGGAAGCCACAGTTAAAACTGGATATGGAACAACAGACTGGTTCCAATTAGGAAAAGGAGTACGTCAAGGCGGTATGTTCTCACCCTGCTTACTTAACTTCTATGCAGAGTACATCATGAGAAACCCTGGACTGGAAGAAACACAAGATGGAAAGAAGATTGCCGGGAGAAATGTCAATAGCCTCATATATGCAGATGACACCACCCTTATGGCAGAAAGTGAAGAGGAACTGAAAAGTCTCTTGATGAAATGAAAGTGGAGAGTGAAAATGAAGATCATGGCATCTGGTCCCATGTACTTCATGGGAAATAGATGGGGAAACAGTGGAAAGAGTGTCAGATTTTTTTTTTTTGGGGGGGGGTGGGGGTGTTGGTGGGGCAGGGCTCCAAAATCACTGCAGATGATGACTGCAGGTATGAAATTAAAAGACACTTACTTCTTGGAAGGAAAATTATGACCAACCTAGATAGCATATTCAAAAGCAGAGACATTACTTTGCCAACAAAGGTCCGTCTAGTCAAAGCTATGGTTTTTCCTGTGGTCATGTATAGATGTGAGAGTTGGACGGTGAGGAAGGCTGAACACTGAAGAATTCATGCTTTTGAACTGTGGTGTTGGAGAAGACTCTTGAGAGTCCCATGGACTCCAAGGAGATCCAACCAGTCCATTCTGAAGGAGATCAGCCCTGGGATTTCTTTGGAAGGAATGATGCTAAAGCTGAAACTCCAGTACTTTGGCCCCCTTATGCGAAGAGTTGACTCATTGGAAAAGACCCTGATGCTGGGAGGGATTCGGGGCAGGAGAAGGGGACGACAGAGGATGAGATGGCTGGATGGCACCACTGACTCGATGGACGTGAGTCTGAGTGAACTCCGGGAGTTGGTGATGGACTGGAGGCCTGGCGTGCTGCGATTCATGGGGTCGCGAAGAGTCGGACACGACTGAGCGACTGAACTGAACTGAATAATATATAAAAAGACACTGATAACTGCCACAAAAGGAAACGTCCTAGTTCCGATAGTTGTGAACATTGGAGACAAAAACCGTATAGGAGTAGGACCGGATTAGAATGAGCTCCCCCCAAATCAGGTTCAGAGTTCAGCACAGTTTTGGAGGGCATCTTAGGGAAGTGAGGTGGACTGCAATTTTAGCGGGTGAAAGGACTCTGAGAGCAATGACTAAAGAAAAACCTGTATTATTCTCATGTTTTGACTTGCTCTGTAGATTCTTTAGAATTTTTGTTTGTGTGGTTGGTTTCAATTCCTTCCCCTCGCCCACGGTGTAGTTGCCAATTTCATTGGCACTATGAAATCTAATGAAGCTTTTGAGCCTTATTTTTCTTCGGTCACATTTGTATTGCTTTTATAAATCTCTGTCTCTATATACAGCTTTTGAAATTCTGTGGAGTTTCCTTTTCTCTCTCTCTCTCTCTTTTTCATTTTTTAAACCTATTATTATTTTTTCTACATTTATTATTTGTTTACTTTCCCTACTGTTCTTTTCCCCTTGCAGTTAATCTTTAATGTATATAAATCTTTTCAGTTCAGTTCAGTTCAGCGGCTCAGTTGTGCCCGACTCCTTGTGACCCCATGAACCACAGCACGCCAGGCCTCCCTGTCCATCACCAACCCCCGGAGTCCAACCAAACCCATGTCCATTGAGCTGATGATGCCATCCAACCATCTCATCCTCTGTTGTTCGCTTCTCCTCCTGCTCTCAATCTTTCCCAGCATCAGGGCCTTTTCCAAAGAGTCAGCTCTTCGCATCAGGTGGCCAAAGTATAGGAATTTCAGCTTCAACATCAGTCCTTCCAATGAACACCCAGGACTGATCTCCCTTAGAATGGACTGGTTGGATTTATTTTCAGTCCAAGGGACTCTCAAGAGTCATCTGTATCTCTTTTTAACTCTGCATATGTATTTTTTCCTTTCTTTCCTTTTCTCTCAATATATTTGTTAGTTTTATTTTCATTCTTTTATTCTCCAATTGGCACCTTGCTCTGGTTTTGTTTCCCAGTTTGTGCTTCAGGTGGTTCTATTCTGGTATGTATGTGTGTGTATATATATATATATATATATATATATATATATATATAAAATTTTTTTTTCCTTTGTTCACCAGGTCAGTCAATCTATTGTACTTAATTTTGCTGGAATGTTTTGATTTTGCTGGTGGGTGTATATGTACATGTGTCTATTCAGTCATACTTTTTACTCTTGTGATGAACCTCTGCTTCTACATTGGATTTTTACAGTTCTTTGGAGGATTCCTTGTTTTCCCATTTATTTTTGATTTTTAAATTATTTTCTATTTTTATTGTTTTAAATTTTAATTTTTTAAACCTATTATATTTATTCCATTGTTTGCCTTTCCTCTGTTCTTGTCCCCTTGCAGTTAAACTTTAAACAAACCTTGTTCATCTACCTCTATTGAACTTTGCATATCTATTCTTTCTTTCTTTTCTTTCCTTCCTTTCCTCTCAACATTTTGTTAGTTTTATTTTCAGTGCTTTCATTCCAACTTGGGGCTTTGCTTTAGATTTCTTTTCCAGCTTGTGCACTCGTTAGTTTTGTGCTTAACTGGTAGATATCATTTTTGGTTTCCGTTGTTTGCTAGGTCAGTCTATTGTAGTTTATTTTTGTTGAACTGTTTGGATTTTGCTGATAGTTGTATATGTGTATATTCCCATATATTGGAATATATGTGTATATTCCTTTATTTTAATTATTATTTGTGTGACAGTGTAACTGCCATTTGTCAGGGGTTCCCCTTTGGTTTCTCTCTTTTTTTTTTTTTTTGGATATTTATTTTAATCTAAATTAATGCCATAACAAACCACCTGTTGTAACGGTGTTCCTGGCCAATGATCCAGCCCCGAGCATTTGGAGTGGGAGCACTGACTCCAAGACCCTATACAACCGGAGAACTCCTAACCTTAGGGAGTATCAATTACTGAGAACTCACTCACGCAAACTAAACCACTTGAATACAAGACCTAGAATCACCCAACCACCAATCAGGACAACCCAACCCAGTGTAGGACACCTCATCCAAACAGCAAATAGGAAAAAAATAGAAACCCAGTCATCAGCAGACAGGATTACCCTTCTCAATCAGCCCTGCACATCAGAAGGAAAAGAAAGAAAGAAAAAAAAAAAAACAAAAACAAAAACTAAGCACCAATCTCACCCAATGCAAAGCTTACACAAACCATTGGACCAAACTTAGGAGTGCAGAAACTAAAAGGAAGAAAGAATGCAAATTTGAAGGCTGGCAAAAGGAGACCTCAAACACAATAAGATCTTTTTAAAAAGGAAGAAATGACAAAGAAATGCTGCACAAACAAAGGAACAAACTGGACACACAGAAATTTAAACAAATGAAGAGGAAATAGGCAAACTGCCTGAAAAACTATTCAGAATAATGATAGTAAAGATGATCAAAAACTTTGAAAATGACATGGAGACAATGCAAGAATCAATGAGCAAACCCGTAGTTGAATTGAAGAATAAGCAAAAAATAAATTGAAAAATAAATAGACAAACAACAATTACTGAAATT
The DNA here is from genome assembly GCF_002263795.3 of Bos taurus. Taxonomy (NCBI): domain Eukaryota; kingdom Metazoa; phylum Chordata; class Mammalia; order Artiodactyla; family Bovidae; genus Bos; species Bos taurus. The sequence continues at coordinate 30,972,377 of NC_082638.1, forward strand.
AAAAATACTCTAGAAAGAATCAGGAGCAGGGTATCTGAACCAGAAAATGGATCAGTGTGTTGAAAGACAAAATGGTGGAAACAACTGCGGAAGGGCAGAGTAAAGTCAAAAGAATGAAAAGAACTGAGGATAGTCTCAGAGAACTGTTGGACAATGTTAAATGCACCAAGATTCAAATATAGGGGTCCCAGAAGAAGAGAGAAAAATAAAGGGTATGAGAAAAGTTTAGAGGAGATTATACTTGAAAAACCCCCAACATGGAAAAGGAAATAGTCAATCAAGTCCAAGAGGTGCCAAGAGTCCCATTTGTGATAAACCCAAGGAGAAACAGCCCTAGACATATACTAAGCAAACTAAGGAAGATGAAACACAAAGAAAGAATATTAAAAGTAGCAAGTTAAAAGTAAGAAGTAACATCCAATGGAAACCCCATATGTTTCACAGCTGATCTTTCAACAGAAACTCTGCAGGCCAGAAGAGAATGGCATGCCATATGTAAAGCACTGAAAGAGAAAAATCTACAGCCAAGATTACTGTACTTGGCAAGGATCTCCTTCAAAATTGATGGAGAAATCAAAGCTTTTCAGACGAGCCAAAGGTAAGAGAATTCTTTACCACAAAACCAGCTTTACAACAAATGGTAAAGGGACTTATATAGTCAAGAAATACAAGAGAAGAAAAAAGAAATACAAGAGAACAAAACCGACCCCAAACAATTAAGAAAATGGCAATAGGAGCACTGCTGCTGCTGCTGCTAAGTCGCTTCAGTCCTGTCCGACTCTGTGCGACCCCATAGACGGCAGCCCACCACGCTCCCCCGTCCCTGGGATTCTCCAGGCAAGAACACTGGAGGGGGTTGCCATTTCCTTCTCCAATGCATGCAAGTGAAAAGTGAAAGGGAAGTCGCTCTGTCATGTCGAACTCTGTGTGACCCCATGGACTGCAGCCTACCAGGCTCCTCCGTCCATGGGATTTTCCAGGCAAGAGTACTGGAGTGGGGTGCCATTGCCTTCTCCGAATAGGAGCACATATGTCAATAATTATTCTAAATATAAATGGATTAAATGTTCCAACCAAAAAGCCCAGACTGGCTAAATGGATACATAAACAAGACCTCGGGGTGGGGGCGCGGTCCTAAGATGGCAGAGGAATAAGATGGGGAGACCCCATTCTCCCCAACACATTCATCAAATGATCATTTGAACGCTGAGCAACTTCCACAAAACAATTTCTGAATGCTGGCAGAGGACACCAGGTACCCAGATAGGCTGCTCATTGTCTTTGAAAGGAGAACAAAGGATTGAGCAAATACCAAAGCAGAACTAGCCGGCTGTCTCCAGGCCCCTCCCCCAACAAGAGGCAGGCAGCCATGTGTGTGGCAGCCAGAACCAGAAGGCAAGGGGCGGCCTCAGCCTCAGAGACCGGCATTCTCCACCAAACTGTGAGCAGGCTGCCAGTTTCTAACCATGTCTTCCTGGAGTCCTGGATGGTTGACATCTGCCAGGAGAGTTGCAGCTTGAGATCAGCTCCCCAGAGGAGATACATGATACACCTGAGGCAGTATTCTCATGGCACACCCAGGAAACTGAGCGGCCTGGACCCAGTAGGTAATTAAGATGCATGGCCCACTTGGGACAGTGCGTTGGCCAAGCACCTGGTCGCCTGAGCTGCTGGGACCTGGGAAGGGCACAAAACGCACGTGCATCTGAGTCTGTGACTTTGCGGTGTACCTGAAAACCTGAACCTGAGCAGCTTAGACCTGGGAATTGCAGGAAATGCAGGGCCCACATTGGGCAGTACCCCTGAAGAGCAATCTGGAACCTGAGCAGTGTACACGTGGAAAGCACACACCACCATGATCTTGGGAAAGCCCAGTGTGTTCCATACACTGCAAGCACTTTCCCAAAATACACATCAACATTGTTTGTTTGCAGTGTTCCTCCCTCCCCACAAGTCAACTGAACAAGTGAGCCGAAATAAGTGACCACCTTTGCCCCCTTGTGCCAGGGCAGAAATTACACACTAAAGAGACTTGCAAAGAGAGAAAGCCAAAATAAATAAAGAAAAGGGAACCGCTCTGGGAGTGAGAGGTGCAACAGATTACAACCCTGTAGTTAATATTGACTAAGCATAGGAAGGGGCTTATAGATCTTGTGAAGAAATGCAAGCTGGAACAAGGAATTATCTGAAACTCAACTGAACCCACACTGCCCACAACGGCTCCAGAGAAATTCCTAGATATAGTTTTCCTATTATCAGCCTTCTAATTTTTTAAAATTATTTATTATTTTTTCCTTCTTACTTTTTTTTTTTTAATTTTACAATATTTTATTGGTTTTGCCATACATCCACATGAATCTGTCATGGGTGTACACGTGTTCCCCATCCTGAACCCCCCTCCCACTCCCTCCCTGTACCATCCTTCTGGGTCATCCCAGTACACCAACCCCAAGCATCCTGTAACCTGCATCAAACCTGGGCTGGCGATTCGTTTCTTATATGATATTATACATGTTTCATTGCCATTCTCCCAAATCATCCAACCCTCCTCCTCTCCCACAGAGTCCAAAAGACTGTTCTATACATCTGTGTCTCTTTTGCTGTCTCACATCCAGGGTTATCGTTACCATCTTTCTAAATTCCATAGACATGTGTTAGTATACTGTATTGGTGTGGGTTTTTTTTTTTTTTTTTTCCCTTTTCTTTCTTTCTGGATTACTTCACTCGATATAATAGGCTCCAGTTTCATCCACCTCATTAGAACTGATTCAAATGTATTCTTTTTAATGGCTGAGTAATACTCCACTGTGTATACGTACCACAGCTTTCTTATCCATTCGTCTGCTGATGGACATCTAGGTTGCTTCCATGTCCTGGCTATTAGAAACAGTGCTGTGATGAACATTGTGGTACACGTGTCTCTTTCAATTCTGGTTTCCTTGGTGTGTATGCCCAGCAGTGGGATTGCTGGGTCATAATTAATCCTTTAATTTTCAATTTTACACCCTATTACCTTGCAAAATATGACCCTATTTTTAAAGCATATTTCATATTTTTAAATATATTTTGTGATTGATTGTGTTTTGTATTTTTAATATTGTATTTCAGAGAATCTACCCTCTCCTCTAGATTTTTTTTTTTTACTTAAATTAATTTACTTGTTTTAATTGGAGGCTAATTACTTTACAAAATTGTAGTGGTTGTTGCCATACATTGACATGAATCAGCCATGGGTGTATCAGTTCAGTTCAGTTCAGTTGCTCAGTTGTGCCCGACTATTTGCGACCCCACGCGCTGCAGCATGCCAGGCCTCCCTGTACATCAACAACTGCTGGAGTCTACCCAAACCCATGTCCATTGAGTCGGTGATGCCATCCAAACATCTCCTCCTCTGCTGTCCTCTTCTGCCCTCAGTCTTTCCCTGAATCAGGGTCTTTTCAAATGAATCAGGTGGCCAAAATATTGAAGATTCAGCTTCAAAATCAGTCCTTCAAATGAACACCCAGGACTGATCTCCTTTGGGATGGACTGGTTGGGTCTCCTTGCAGTCCAAGGGACTCTCAAGAGTCTTCTCCAATGCCACAGTTTAAAATCATTTATTCTCGGGAGCTCTGCTTTCTTTATAGTTCAACTCTCATATCCATACATGACCACGGGAAAAACCATAAGCTTGACTAGATGGACCTTTGTTGACGAAGTAATGTCTCTGCGTTTCAATATACTGTCTAGGTTGGTCATAACTTTCTTTCCAAGGTGTAAGTGTCTTATAATTTCATGGCTGCAATCACCATCTGCAATGATTTTGGACCCCTCCCTCCTCTCAAAGTATAACGTCAGCCACTGTTTCCCCATCTATTTGCCATGAAGTGATGGGACTGAATGCCATTATCTTAGCTTTGTGAATGTTGAGCGTTAAGCCAATCTTTTCAATCTGCTCATTCTCTTTCATCAAGAGGCTCTTTAGTTCTTCTTCACTTTCTGTCAAAAGGTGGTGTCATCTGCATATCTGAGTTATTGATATTTCTTCTGGCAAACTTGATTCCAGATTGTACTTCCTCCAGCCCAGCGTCTCACATGATGTACTCTGCATATAAGTTAAGTAAGCAGGGTGACAATATACAGCCTTGACCTACTCCTTTTCCTATTTGGAACCAGTCTGTTATTCCATGTTCAGTTGTAACTGTTCCTTCCTGACCTGCATACAGGTTTCTCAAGCGGCAGGTTACGTGGTCTGCTAATATATACCATGGGTGTATACCCATGGATGTATGTGCGTGCCTAATCCTGAACCCCCTCCCATCTCCCTCCCCATCTCATTCCTCAGGATTGTCCCAGTGCACTGGCCCTTGGCACCCTGTCTCATGCACCAAACCTGGACTGGCCTTCTATTTCACATATGGTAATATGCACGCTCCGCTTCTATTCTCCCAAATCATCCCACTCCTAGCTTCTTCCATAGAATCCAAAAGTCTGCTATTTATATCCGTGCCTCTTTTGCTCTCTCACATGTAGGGTCCTCATTACTATCTTTCTAAATTTTATATATATATATGTTAATATAGTGTATGGATGTTTTTCTTTCTGACTTGCATCACTCTGTATCATAGGATCCAGTTTCATTCACCTCATTAGAACTGATTCAAATGCACTCTTTTAAATAGCTGAGTAATATTCCATTCTGTATATGTACCAAAGCTTTACTATCCATTCATCTGCTCATGGATATCTAGGTAGCTTCCATGTCCTAAACATGAAAACACTGCTGTGATGATGAACATTGGGTTAGACGTGTCTCTTTCAATTCTGGTTTCCTCAGTGTGTATGCCCAGCAGTGGGTTTCCTGGGTCACATGACAGTACTAGTTCCAGCTTTTTAAGGAATCTACACAGCGTCCCCCATACTGGCTGTACTAGTTTGCAATGCCTCCAACACTGTAAGAGGATTCCCTTTCTTCTGCAGTCTGTTCAGCATGTATTGTTTGTCGAAGTTTTGATAACAGCCATTCTGACAGGTGTGAGATGGTACAACATTGTGGCTTGATTTCCATTTCTGTGATAATGAGTGATGTTGAGCATCTTTTCATGTGTTTCTTAACCATCTGTATGTCTTCTTTGGACAACTGTCTGTTTAGTTCTTCAGCCTAATTTTTGATTGGGCCATTAATTTTTTCTGGTATTGAGTTGCATGAGCTTCCTGTATAGTTTTGAGTTTCACTTAGTCAATTGCTTCATTTACTATCATTTTCTCCCGTTCTGATGACTGTCTTTTCACCTTCCTTGTTTCCTTCATTGTTCAGGAGCTTTTAAATTTGATTCGTTCCGTTGGTTTATTTTTGCTTTTATTTACATTACTCTGGGAGGTGAGTCATAGAAGGTCCTGCTGTGATTTATGTCAGAGACTGTTCTGTCTATATTTTCCTCTAGAAGTTTTACAGTTTCTGGTCTTTCATTTAGATCTTTAATCCATATTTAGTTTATTTTTGTGTATCATTAGAAAGTATTCTAGAGTCATTATTTTACAGGTGGTTGGCCAGCTTTTCCAGTGCCACTTGTTAAAGAGATCGGTCTTTTCTCCATTGTATATTCCTGAGTCCTTTGTCAAAGATAAAGTGACCATAGGTGCGTGGATTTATCTCTGGGCTTTCTATTTTGTTCCATTGGTCTATATTTCTGTCTTGGTGTCAGTAACATATTGTCTTGATAACTGTAGCTTTGTACTATAGTCTGCAGTCATGCAGGTTGATTCCTTCAGTTCCATTCTTCTTTCTCAAGATTGCTTTGGCTATTCGAGGTTTTTTTTTGTTTTGTTTTGTTTTGTTTTTTTCCCCTTCATACAAACTGTGCAATGATTTGTCCTAGTTCTCTGAAAAACACTTTTGGTAGGTTGATAATTACTTTAAATGTAAACAGATTAAATGTTCCAACCAAAAGACACAGACTGATTGAATGGATACAAAAACATGACCCATATATATATGCTGTCAACCAGAAACCACCTTCAGATGCAAAGACACATATAGACTGAAATTGAGAGGATGGAAAAATACATTCTATGCAAATGGAAAGCAAAAGAAGGCTGGAATATTAATCCTGATATCAGACAGGCCTTAAAATAAGAATACTATAAAAAATAAGGAAAGACACTACACTATGATAAAAGGATCAATCCAAGAGGGAGACATAACAGTTGTAAACATCTATGCACTGAACACTTTATTGCCGAATTTTACCTTAAATTGAAGAAACTAGCGAAAATGACTAGATGATTCAGGTATGAACTAAATCAAATCCCTTATGTTTATACAGTGGAAGTGACAAATAGATTCAAGACAGAATATTGAAGATTCAAGACAGAATCAAGATAGACAGAATGCCTGAAGAACTATCGATGGAGTTTTGTGACAGTGTACAGGAGGCAGTGATCAAGACCATACCCAAGAAACACAAATGCCAAAAGTCAAAATGGTTCTCTGAGGAGGCCTTCCAAATAGCTGAGGAACGAAAAGAAGCAAAAGACAAAGGAGAGAGGGAAATATATACCCATTTGAATGAAGAGTTCCAAAGAATTGCAAGTAGAGATAAGAAAGCCTTCCTCAGCAATCAACAAAAAGAACAGAGGAAAACAATAGAATGGGAAAGACTAGAGATCACGTCAAGGAAATTAGAGATACTAAGGGAGCATTTCATGTAAAGATGGGCACAATAATGGACAGAAATGGTACAGACATAAGAGAAGCAAAAGGTATTAAGAATTGATGGCAACAATGCACAGAAGAATTATACAAAAAAGATCTTCATGATGCAGATAACCAGGATAGTGTGATCACTCACCTAGAGCCAGACATCCTGGAATGTGAAGCCAAGTGGATCTTAGGAAGCAAAGCTAGTGGAAGTTATGGAATTCCAGTTGAGCTATTTGAAATCCTAAAAGACGATGTTGTGAAAGTACCATGCAATATGCCGGCAAAGTTTCAAAGCTCGGCAGTGGCCACCGGACTGGAAAACGTCAGTTTTCATCCCAGTCTCAAAGGAAGGTAATGCCAAAGAATGCTCAAACAACCACACAGTTGCACTCATCTCACATGCTAGTAGAGTAATGCTCAAAATTCTCCAAGCCAGGCTTCAACAGTATGTGAACTGTGAACTTCCAGATGTTAAAAGTGGACTTAGAATAGGCAGAGGAACCAGAGATCAAATTGCCAACATCCACTGGATCATGGAAAAAGCAAGAGTTCCAGGAAAAACATATATTTCTGCTTTATTCAATATGCCAAAACCTCTGAGTGTGTGGGTCAAAATAAACTGTGGAAAATTCTAAAAGAGATGGGAGTACCAGGCCACCTGACTTGCCTCCTGAGAAATCTGTGTGCAGGTCAAGAAGCATCAGTTAGAACTGGACATGAAACAACAGACTGGTTGCAAGTCGGGAAAGGAGTATATCAAGGCTGTATTTCATCACCCTGCTATTTAACTTACAAGCAAAGGACATCATGCTAAATGCCAGGCTGGATGAAGCACAAGCTGGAATCAAGCTTGTCAAGAGAAATATCAGTAATCCCATATAGGCAGATAACACCACCCTTATGGCAGAAAGTGAGGACCTAAAGAGCCTCTTGATGAAAGTGAAAGAGGAGAGTGGAAAAGTTGGCTTAAAACTCAACATTCAGAAAACTAATATCATGGCATCCAGGCACATACCTTCATGGCAAGTAGATCAGGAAACAATGGAAATAGTGCCAGACTGTTTTTCGCAGTTGGGGAGGCAAATCACTACAGATGTTGATTGCAGCCATGAAATTCAAAGGTGCTTGCTCCTTGGAAGTCACGCTATGACTTACTTAGAAAGCATTAAAAAGCAGAGACATTATTTTACCAACAATCAACCAATGTGTCAAAGCAATCCTTTTTGCAATAGTCATGTACTGATGTGAGAGTTGGAGGAGAAGGAAAGCTGAGTGCCTAAGAATTCATCCTTTGGAACTGTGGTGTTGGAGAAAACTCTTGAGGATATCAAAGCAGTCAATCCCAAGAAAATCAGTCCTGAACATACATTGAGATGACTGAAGCTCCAATACTTTGGCAACCTGATGCAAAGAAGTAACTCATTTGAAAAGACCCTGATGCTGGAAAAGATCGAAGGCCAGAAGAGAAGGGGACGATAGAAGACGAGATAGTTGGATGGCATCCTCAATGCACATGAGTTTTAGCAAGCTCTGGAAGTTGGTGATGGACAGGGACAGGGAAGCCTGGTGTGATGTTTTACCAAAAAGTATGATGTTAGTTATACAGTGTATTACCGTCATCAGGTTGAGGAAGTTTTCTATTTCTAGTTTGCTAAGAGTTTTTATACAGAATGTGTTCAGTCACTCAGATCTGTCCAGCTCTTTGCGACCCCATGGAGTTTAAACCCAAATGGTTCCTCTGGTTGAGGATTCTCCAGGCAAGAATATTGAAGTTGGTTGCCGTGCCCTCTGACAGGGCATCGTCCCAACCCTGGAATAGATATCAGACTTTATCAAATTATTTTTCAGCGTTTTTCGAGATGACCCTACTGTGTTTTATTTTTTGTCCTTTAGTACTTTGAATTACACTGATTGATTTTCAAATGTTTAACCAATCCTGCATTCTTAGGGGACAAAAATTAATAGATTATGCTGCGTTGTCTTTGTATATATTGGCATAGTCTGCGCTTCACTCTGAACACTTTCTGTTGCTACGTCTTCAAGTGCACAATTTTCTCCTGCTGTCCTGTCTAATCTGTCATTTATTCTATCAACTGTGTTTGCCATCTGACGCTACAGTTTTCCTATCTACAAGATGGAATTGGTCTACTTTATTATTTGCATGTCTCTACTTAATTTTACAAAATGCAAAAAACACAGTCATTCCAATATTTTAATGTCTCTGTCGGCAAGGTCTTAAATCTATGCCGCTTCTGGGTCAGTTTGATTTCTCAAGGGAAATTTAATATGATTTTTTCTTACCTTAGTGAGATTAAATATCTTTTTAATGTGGTTAGTGTATAGTCCCATATCTTTCTTGTCAAATGGCTGCTCATGTCTTTTAAACATCTCTGAATAAAGTGTACATCTTTCTTAGAAAATGTTGGCTCGTGTGTTTTTCACATTTTTCTATCATTCTTTAGGTTCTTTGCTATAAAATTTTAACAGCCATCTTTTGGGTTTGTTTATGGTGCTTTTTTTTTTTTTTTTTTCCTACCTCTTAAATTTTTAAGCAGTGTCATGCATCCAGGGTGAATAAGGAACCAGTGTACACCAGGAAGTGAGCACTTCACAGGAAACCCAGGAAGTCCCACTAAGACAAAAAACTGTGTACCCCAGGGCACACCTCAGGCTGGCTGACCCTGCTTGTCAATTAGGAACACAAGGACTGAGATGAAGCCGACACCTCATTCCCCTTTCCTCCAGAGGCAAGCACCTCAGTGAGAGACCTTGGGAACCAGACGGGGATACATGATTACACAGTGTTCCTTCCAGGAAGCTGGAATCTTGTCGTAGCTCTTCATGGAAATGAATTCCAGCATGGTCTCAATGGTGACGTAAGCAGCAATGGAGGTACCAGCTGGAAAACAAGATGAGAAAAGAGATTTGTAAGGGCACATGTTGAGAAAGCCCTTTCCAGATGAGGCTCACACAATCTGAGCAAGCACCGCCCCTTCGGGGGAATACTAATCACTCAAAGGTCGTCATTTCTTTCTTGGGATGCCTCATCCCCATCACCCTGTAGAAACCCAAACTTGGGTATTACACCTAACGAGGTGAGCATGAGTCCTAGATTGAAACTAGACAGCTCCAAGTGGACCAATAGCAAAAATATTCAGTGCATTCTCACAGCCTGAAGACAGGGGGTTCAGACTGGAAACTAGAAAAGTGAGGACAGCTATGTGCAAACTGAGCAAAGGAAGTGGGATGGAAAAGATTCCTGGTAGGTGGTCCAGAATTAAATGGTGCTCAACGTGCTTTAAGAACACCTTATAGGAGGAAAGTAGAATGATTCTCTTTTCCACAGAAACTTCGATAGAACCTAATTATCATGGAGGAATTTTAGGCAGGATATTAAAAACTAGATAATGGTGAAATGTGAGAGAGAAAAGAATGAAAGCCTGAATACTGTGGCTGTGGGCCAAGGTTTGGAGGAGATCCAGTCTCCCTGCCATGTGGCCCTTCATGTAGACTTAGAAAGATGAGGATGGCAGGCGAGTTTGGAGGGTTCCTAAGGCCATTAAAAATGCTACCTTTCCCCCACCAAATCATCTGAGTTGCTCTCCATCCTCCCCTAGAGTTGACAGGATCGGGCTTTGTGATGTGAATGTCCACTCAGGGCCACCATTGGCTGGGGAAATGAGTTGCTGACCTCATAAAGCATAAGGCTGTGGCCCCCTGGGAGGGGTATGCATAGGGCTGCTCAGGGGCTCTGGAGCAGACCACTGCGAGTCTTCAAAATGACTAAGGTGACTGGGAAGCCACAAGGCTCTAGAGAAGTTGTGGAACAGCAGACTAGATACCCAGGAGGAAAAGATGAAAAGCTCCTGTCAACAGATGTCCAAAGAAGTGTCAAGGTGAGCTGAACCCATGCAAGGTCCCTTTGCCCATTGAGACCGCCCCATAAGACACCTCCCCTTGTCCTTGCCAGGCCCTTACCCCTTCTCCTCCCACACCCCTTCTCCTGAAGCCATTGTTCCCATCCATCTTCGCCCTCTTCCCCAAACAAACCGCCACTCTGTACTCCCTTTTTTTGTTTTCTCCAGGTGGCCAGGGTAACCATGAGGGTGAATAAGCCATCTGGTCCTGAGCTTATTTTTTCTTGTGGTTGGAAGCTTTTTGATTGCAGTTTTGCCTTCTATGTTCGTGATGGGTCTGTTGAAATTATCTATTTCTTCCTGGTTCAGTTTTGGAAGGTTATACTTTTCTGAGTATTTGTCCATTTCTTCTAAGTTGTCCATTTTATTGTCATATAGCTGCTGATAGTAGTCTCAGGATCTTTTCTATTTCTGTGTTGTCTGTTGTGGTTTTTCCATTTTCATTTTAATTTGTTGAATTGATTCTTCTCCCTTTCTTTCTTGATGAATCTGGCTAATGGCTTGTCTTTTTTTTTTTTTTTTTTTCTTTTTTAATCTTCTTAAAGAACTGTCTTCCTTTCGCTGATTTTTGTAACAGTTTCCTTTCTTTTTCACTTATTTCTTCCCTAATTTTTATGATTTCTTTCCTTCTGCTAACCCCGGGGTTCTTCATTTCTTCTTTTTCTCATTGCTTTAGCTGGGACGTTAGGTCATTTATTTGAGGTTTCTCTTGTTTCTTCAGATAGGCTTGTATTTTTATGAATCTTCCCCTTAGCACTGCTTTCTGAATCCCATTGGTTTTCATTTCATTTTCATTCATATCGTGTTTTCATTTTTGTTTGTATCTATGCATATTTTCATTTCTTTTCTGATTTCTTCTGTTATATGTTGGTTATTCAGAAGTGTGTTGTTCAGCCTCCATATGTTTGTATTTTTAATAGTTTTATTTTTCCTGCTGTTGTAGGTTGTTTAGTCGCTCAGTCGTTTCCGACTCTTGTGGCCCCATGGACTGTAGCCTGCCAAACTCCTCTGTCCGTGGAACTCTCCAGGCCAGAATACTGGAGTTGGTTGCCATTTCCTTCTCCAGAGAATCTTCCCAACTCAGGAATCGAACCTGGGTCTGCTGCATTGCAGGCAGATTCTTTGCTGACTCAGCTGCAACATCTAATCTTACTGCATTGTGATCAGAAATGATGCTTGAAATGATTTCATTTTTGTTTTCTTTTTCTAATGTACCAGGGCTAGATTTATGCGATCTATCCTGGAAATGTTCCATGTGCACTTGAGAAAAAGGTGAGATTCATTGTTTTGGGGTGAAGTGTCCTATAGATATCAATTAGGTCTAACCGGTCCATTGTATCATTTGAAGTTTGTGTTTCCTTGCTGATTTTCTGCTCGGTTGATCTATACATACATGTAACTGGGATATGAAAGTCTCCGACTATTACTACATTACTTTTAATTTCCTTTTTCAAATTTGTTAGCATTTGCCTTACGTACTGCGGTACTCCTATGTTGGGTACATAGGTATTTATAGAAGAAAAGGAGAGAGATAAACATCTGAATGCAGAGTTCCAAAGAATAGCAAGAAGAGATAAGAAAGCCTTCTTCAGCGGTCAATGCAAAGAAATAGAGGAAAACAACAGAATAGGAAAGACTAGGGAATCTCTTCAAGAAAATCAGAGATACCAAAGGAACCTTTCATGCAAACCTTGGCTCGATAAAGGACAGAAATGGTATGGACCTAACAGAAGCAGAAGATATTAAGAAGAGATGGCAAGAATACACAGAAGAACTGTACAAAAAAAGATCTTCACGACCCAGTTAATCACGATGGTGTGTTCACTGACCTAGAGCCAGACATCCTGGAACGTGAAGTCAAGCGGGCCTTAGAAAGCAGCACTACGAACAAAAATAGTGGAGGTGATGGAATTCCAGTTGAGCTATTCCAAATCCTGAAAGACGATGCTGTGAAAGTGCTGCACTCAATATGCCAGCAAATTTGGAAAACTCAGCAGTGGCCACAGGACTGGAAAAGGTGAGTTTTCATTCCAATCCCAAAGAAAGGCAATGCCAAAGAATGCTCAAACTACCACACATTTGCACTCATCTCACACACTAGTAAAGTAATGCTCAAAATTCTCCAAGCCAGGCTTCAGCAATATGGGAACCGTGAACTTCCTGCTGTTCAAGCTGGTTTTAGAAAAGGCAGAGGAACCAGAGATCAGATTGCCAACATCTGCTGGATCATGGAAAAAGCAAGAGTGTTCCAGAAAAGCATCTATTTCTGCTTCATTGACTATGCCAAAGCCTTTGCCTGTGTGGATCCCAATAAACTGTGGAAACTTCTGAAAGAGATGGGAATACCAGACCACCTGATCTGCCTCTTGAGAAATTTGTATGCAGGTCAGGAAGCAACAGTTAGAACTGGACATGGAACAACAGACTGGTTCCATATAGGAAAAGGAGTCCGTCAAGGCTGTATATTGTCAACCTGTTTATTTAACTTACATGCAGAGTGCATCATGAGAAACGCTAGGCTGGAAGAAATACTAGCTGGAATCAAGATTGCCGGGAGAAATATCAATAACCTCAGATATGCAGATGACACCACCCTTATCGCAGAAAGTGAAGAGGAGCTAAAAAGCCTCTTGATGAAGGTGAAAGTGGAGAGTGAAAAAGTTGGCTTAAAGCTCAACATTCAGAAATCGAAGATCATGGCATCTGGTCCCATCACTTCATGGGAAATAGATGGCGTGACAGTGGAAACAGTGTCAGACTTTATTTTTCTGGGCTCCAAAATCACTGCAGATGGTGACTGCAGTCATGCAATTAAAAGACGCTTACTCCTTGGAAGGAAAGTTATAACTAACCTAGATAGCATATTCAAAAACAGAGACATTCCTTTACCAACAAAGGTCCATCTAGTCAAGGCTATGGTTTTTCCTATGGTCATATATGGATGTGAGAGTTGGACAGTGAAGAATGCTGAGCGCCTAAGGATTGATGCTTTTGAACTGTGGTGTTGGAGAAGACTCTTGAGAGTCCCTTGGACTGCAAGGAGATCCAAGCTGTCCATTCTGAAGGAGATGAGCCCTGGGATTTCTTTGGAAGAATGATGTTAAAGCTGAAACTCCAGTACTTTGGCCACCTCTTGAGAAGGATTGACTCATTGAAAAAGTCTCTGATGCTGGAAGGGATTGGGCGCAAGAGGAGAAGGGGACGACACAGGATGAGATGGCTGGATGGCTTCACTGACTCGATGAACGTGAGTCTCAGTGAATTCCGGGAGTTGGTGATCTACAGGGAGGCCTGGCGTGCTGCGATTCCTGGGGTTGCGAAGAGTCAGAAACAACTGAGCGACTGATCTGATCTGATCTGATATCTTCTTCTTGTATTGATGCTTTGATCATTATGTAGTGGCCTTCACTTTCTCATTTCACAGGCTTTATTTCAGTCTATTTTATCTGATATGAATATAGCTACTCCTGCATTCTTTCGGTCTCCACTTGCATGAAATACCTTTTCTCAGCACTCCACATTCAAGCTATATGTGTACCTTGGCTTCAGGTGGTTCTCTTGTAGAGAGCATATAAAGGAGTCTGGTTTGGTAACCATTTTACAATACTTCCTTTGTCACCTACCTATCCATTTGTCCATCCCTCTTTCCAATGCACAGCCGATCTTTTTCCTTGTTGCTTTTGTTTTAAATTGCAGACATCAGTATGTGTCTCCTTAGATATTTCAGCAAGCCTGCCATTAAGTAGTGAGCCGAATTTGTTTACAGCAATTTTCTTTGGATACTAATTTTAGATACAATGATATATAGCAATATTTTCTTTTCACCGTCACGTTACTTTTTAACTGAAGTATAGTTGATTTACAACATTGTGTGAATGTCTGTTTTACAGAAAAGTGATTCAGTTATGCACATATATACGTGTAAATGCATTGTGTGTACACACACACACACACACACACACACACACACACATATATATACACATTCTTTTATTTAATCTTTATGTATGTATGCATTTATTTATTTATTTATTTTTACTACACTGTAGTGCGTGTGATTAGTTCTATAACCAGGATTTGAACATATATCCACTGCAGTGCAAGTGTGGAATCTTTACTGCTGGACTGCCAGGGTTCCCCCATATATATTTGTTTTCATTATAAGTTATCATGGGGTACTGAATATATTTCTCTGTGTTCTACAGTAGAAACTTGTCAATCCATTCCATGTACTCTAGTTTATATCTCCTCCCCCCAATCTCTTAGTCCATTGCTCCCCCAATTCTCTCTGCCTTGGAAGCCTCAAGTCTGTTATATATGTCCATGAGCTTGCATCTGTTGCATACACATGTTCATTTGTGTCATATCTTAGATTCTACATTTGAATGATATAATTTGGTATTTGTCTTTCTCTGTGTGCCTTATTTCATTTAGTATGATTATCTCTCGGGCCATGCATGTTGACTCAAATGGCCTTATTTTTGTAGTTGTACATTTTCTTGTATCCTTCTAACTATACATAGAATTATTCATCTGTGATTAATTTCCTGTATATATTTTTTAAATGAGTGTAGTACACCACTCTTGGTATAGTACATCCATTTTGAGTCTGTATTAGGATTTTATATGGATATGTCAGTCACTTCAATTCAATTGCTCAGTTGTGTCCGATGGTTTGGAACCCCATGGACTGTAGCATGCCCCGCTTTCCCTGTCAATCACTAACTCCGGGAGCTTGTGTCTCCTTCCTTCTCAGCTTTATTATAGTTCGTATTTCTTGTTTGACGAATCTGTACAGAGTTTCCTTTGTTGTGGCTGTACTGATTCTCGCTCCCTTACATCGATACACAGAGGCAGTCAGCAGTGTTTATTTTCTCTGACCTGCTCTCAGAAGTGTGTACGACATCACTCTTGCTAAGTCGGTCCCTGTAGATTATGTATGTGACAGGTATTTGTGGGAATCCATGAATTTCAGCCTACCAATATAAGCCTTCCAGGGAGTTCCATTTTACCTCGGTTGGGGTACTCACTACCAGCAATATTGTCTGTCCTATGTGAAACGTAAATTCTGTAACACAACTCTCATCTGCCCTTCTTCAGTGACTCTGATTATCACAATTGTCTGTACCTCTGACAAGGTCATTCTTCCCTTGTTTCAATGCTTGAGTCATATTCCGTCATGAACCCCTACCCCATTCCTTTATCTGTTCATCTCTCTGTTCCCGTGTACTTCCTTTAATTTCATCTCTGGGCATTGGGAATCCTGCTGCAGTGCATGCTCTTGGGCATGTGGTTTTCAAAGTCTGTGTATTTCTGAAGTATCATAGGAGTGGAGAAGCCCTGTCATATTTTCTTTTTTTTTTTTTTTTTTTATAAAGCCACGTGGACAGTGATTCTTATACTGGCTCCTCCCGCTGATATACCCTCACTACTATAAAAGGATCCCGCTGACTAATGTTAATCTACCATTTCTGGCCTGGTCTGTTTTCCACGGTGGCCTTTTTCACTGGTCAGAGTTGATATCTTGTGGCAGTTTGTATCTCTGATAAGAAACCTTGTGGAGTACTATTCATGGGCTTTTTGCTTTTAGAAAGCACTTTGAGTTGTATTTTCCTGTTGATACTTTCTTCCTGAGAGTGTTCCAGTTGTGTGTGTGTGTGTGTGTGTGTGTGTGTGTGTGTGTGTGTTTATTTATTTAATTTTGGGTATGTGACCTTGACATGTTCAAGGGTGGGTGTCCTGTCACGTCCAGAGGCCTTGTGAATATCAGATGTCCATCAGCGATAGTTTTGATGCTGCAGTTGCAGAGAAAATCTTCCATGCTGAAGGGTTTCTTTATTCTGTCCTATTTTAGGATGGTCTGTGCCGCCTGAGAGTTTTACTCAGGCCTGGTTGTATATTAAAGTAGAAAGAGCCAGAGGATGCCGGCAAACCTGGTGACTGCTCACACTTGGTGACTGCTCACACTTGGATTTTATTTTAAGTAAAAGTCAATCCTTGATTGACAAGGACACATTTGTTTTACTTGTACAGATTCTTGTTCCATGGGACTGAGAATACTAGATATTCAGCTGTGCTTGTTTTCACCTACATGTTATTAGAACGAGTCTCATCTACCACTCTTGCTGAACTAGGTTTGCATGGATTCTGTATGTTATATGTATCTCTGGGAAGAAATTAGTACCAATTTCCAGATGTATCCCTTCCATGCAACCAGGGTCCTCTGCTATCCATAAATTTCATGCCAGGTTGGATGCTCACATCACCTTTGTGCGGGTGCTAACTGCTCTGGATTTTTGTATAGCAATTGTCCGTTGCATCCCATAATGTTTCTTGAGTCGACTCTCCTTCACTCAGTGTGATGATCTCTGCGTTGATCTCTCTCTCTGAAGACGGCCTATGTTCATATTTCAATGCTTGATTCAAAAATCATTCTAGACCTGTATCATGTTTGTTTATCCATTGCTCTCTCCAGGTATGCTAACTTTACTTTCATCTCTTCAATGTTCTGAATGGTGCCACGGGAGGTTTGGGGTGTGTTGTGTGCAAAATCTCTTCATTTCTGAAATATTCCAGGAGAGGATCTGATTAATCAAACTGTCTCTACCTCTTTATATATTTATTTATTTCTCTCTCATGGGAGTGCACTTTTCTAGTCATGCTCATATGACTCTTACCAAGTCTATCCCACCAGTACTCTAAACTGTCCACTGTAGTAATGTTACTCTACCATTGATACCATGTCCAGCTTTTGACACTTGAGCATGTTCCATGCTCATGCAGAGGTGATAATGTCCTCACAACTTCGATGTTTATGTCTCTTAGAATTCACCCAATGTGCAAATTGCCATGTGCTTTCTTAAATAAACATGGAATTGTGTTTACCTGTTCACATGCTCTTCCTGTTAGCTTCTCCTGTGTTTACGTTATTTTTCCCCTTAGGTGAGCTCTGGTAATTTCTCATGGGTGGGTATCAGTTGGAGCTCAGCACCCTTGTGAATAGTGTGTCCATCAGCAAGCATTTTAAGGTTACTGTTAGAAAAAAAAAAAATGTCCACAAGACGCCAGCATTTCTTCATGCCCTGCTCTTGTTGCTGTGGTAACAGAAGCCTCTGTGGTTATCCCAGACCTGCTTGTAAATGAGAGTAAAATAAGAAAGAGGAAGCCACCCAAAGCTTTTGTCTCTTGAGCCTTTAAGATTTTTTACTATAAGTAAAGTTTTATTTCTTACTTAAGACTATTTACTCCATTGTAATTATTGCAGGTAAACAGTTTCTCCTTCCCTTCCACAGACAACTGGAGGTATTCTGCTGCAGTTATTGTCACCTATTTTTTTCAGAATCTGAAAAAATCAACAGGATCTGTTGAGGACATGTCTCTTGATACAGGAGGTCTGTGTGGATTATGAATTGCATAGGTATTCAGGGGAATAAGTCTATTGCAGCCTTCACCTTTCAGCTTCTTACGCATTGACACCATTTGCTAGCTGTAAGTTTCTTACCAGGAGTGTAAGTACATTTCACTTTTGTTTGGATACTAATGTTAACCTACATTTGTCAGGGGCTTGAACAAGAGAAGGACCCAGCCTGGTTCATGGCAGGGACAGAGATGCTGACTCAGGAGTATTTGTTGGGGGTTTGAACAAGGTCAGGACTCATCCTGGTTCAGTGCAGGGAACTACATTGAACTACACTGGGCCCTGCCCTTGTTCAAGCCCGGACAAACACTTCTGAGCCCTCATCTCGTTATGTGCACTGAACTAGCTGGGTCCAGCATTTGCTCAAGCCCCTGGAAAATGCTCCTGAGTCCACCTCTTGGTCACTGCACTGAATGAATCTAGGTCCTGCCATTGTTAGATCACCCAACAAATAATCCTGAACCCACAGGTTAGTCCCTGACCTGAAGCAGATGCTTTCTGCTCTTGTTCAAGCCCCGACAAACACTCCTGAGCCTACATATCAGCCCCTGCACTGAACTTGGCTGGGTTTTGCCCTAGTTGAAGACCCCGACAAACACTCATGAGCCCATATCTTGGTCACTGTTTGGAAAAAGGCCGGGTTCTTCCCATGTTCAAGCCGCGCGAAACACTCCTGAGTCCACATCTCATTCCCTGTACTGAACTAGCTGGGTCCAGCATTTACTCAAGCCTCCGCAATATGCTCCTAAGCCCACCTCTAGGTCACTTCACTGAAGAAGTCTAGGTCCTGCCCTTGTTATATACCCCAACACAGACTCCTGAGCCCACGTCTTGGTCCCTGCTTTGAAGAAGGCTGGGTCCTTCCCATATTCAAGCTGCGGGAAACACTCCTGAGCCCACATCTCATTACCTGCACTGAACTAGGCGGGGTCAAGCACGAGATCAAGCCACTGGCAAATGCTCCTGAACCTACATCTCGGTCATTGCACTGAACGAGTCTAGGTCCTGCCCTTGTTAGATCCCCCAACACATACTCCTCAGCTAAAATCTTGGTCCCTGCCCTGAAGCAGGCTGTGTTCTTTCCATGTTCAAGTCCCCAACAAATATTCCTGAGCCCGCCTCTCTGTCTCTGCACTAAATTGGCTGGGCCCTCCATTTTCAAAACCCCAACAAAACACTCCTGAGCCTGCATCTCAGTCTCTGCACTGAGCTAGCCTCGGTCCTATCCTTGTTCAAGACCCTGATTAATAATCTGAGCCAACAGCTCGGTCCCTGCACTGAACTACGATGGTTTCTGCCTTTTAGCAGGGCTGCTGAAAATACTCCTGATCACACCTCTCTATCACTGAACTGAACGAATCTAGGTTCTGCCCTCGTTAGTCTCCCAACACATAATCCTGAACCCACATAAGGATCCCTGCACAAAAGCAGGTTGGGTGCTCCCAATGTTTAAGCCCCGAGAAACACTCCTGATCCTGCAATTCGGTCCCTGCACTGAACCAGGGTGAGTTCTGCCTTTGTTCAAACCCCCAACAAATACTCCTGAGTCAGCATCTCTGTCCCTGCCATGAACCAGGCTGGGTCCTTCTCTTGTTCAAGCCCCTGACAAATGTAGGTTAACATTAGTATCCAAACAAAAGTGAAATGTACTTACACTCCTGGTAAGAAACTTACAGCTAGCAAATGGTGTCAATGCGTAAGAAGCTGAAAGGTGAAGGCTGCAATAGACTTATTCCCCTGAATACCTATGCAATTCATAATCCACACAGACCTCCTGTATCAAGAGACATGTCCTCAACAGATCCTGTTGATTTTTTCAGATTCTGAAAAAAATAGGTGACAATAACTGCAGCAGAATACCTCCAGTTGTCTGTGGAAGGGAAGGAGAAACTGTTTACCTGCAATAATTACAATGGAGTAAATAGTCTTAAGTAAGAAATAAAACTTTACTTATAGTAAAAAATCTTAAAGGCTCAAGAGACAAAAGCTTTGGGTGGCTTCCTCTTTCTTATTTTACTCTCATTTACAAGCAGGTCTGGGATAACCACAGAGGCTTCTGTTACCAGAGCAACAAGAGCAGGGCATGAAGAAATGCTGGCGTCTTGTGGACATTTTTTTTTTCTAACAGTAACCTTAAAATGCTTGCTGATGGACACACTATTCACAAGGGTGCTGAGCTCCAACTGATACCCACCCATGAGAAATTACCAGAGCTCACCTAAGGGGAAAAATAACGTAAACACAGGAGAAGCTAACAGGAAGAGCATGTGAACAGGTAAACACAATTCCATGTTTATTTAAGAAAGCACATGGCAATTTGCACATTGGGTGAATTCTAAGAGACATAAACATCGAAGTTGTGAGGACATTATCACCTCTGCATGAGCATGGAACATGCTCAAGTGTCAAAAGCTGGACATGGTATCAATGGTAGAGTAACATTACTACAGTGGACAGTTTAGAGTACTGGTGGGATAGACTTGGTAAGAGTCATATGAGCATGACTAGAAAAGTGCACTCCCATGAGAGAGAAATAAATAAATATATAAAGAGGTAGAGACAGTTTGATTAATCAGATCCTCTCCTGGAATATTTCAGAAATGAAGAGATTTTGCACACAACACACCCCAAACCTCCCGTGGCACCATTCAGAACATTGAAGAGATGAAAGTAAAGTTAGCATACCTGGAGAGAGCAATGGATAAACAAACATGATACAGGTCTAGAATGATTTTTGAATCAAGCATTGAAATATGAACATAGGCCGTCTTCAGAGAGAGAGATCAACGCAGAGATCATCACACTGAGTGAAGGAGAGTCGACTCAAGAAACATTATGGGATGCAACGGACAATTGCTATACAAAAATCCAGAGCAGTTAGCACCCGCACAAAGGTGATGTGAGCATCCAACCTGGCATGAAATTTATGGATAGCAGAGGACCCTGGTTGCATGGAAGGGATACATCTGGAAATTGGTACTAATTTCTTCCCAGAGATACATATAACATACAGAATCCATGCAAACCTAGTTCAGCAAGAGTGGTAGATGAGACTCGTTCTAATAACATGTAGGTGAAAACAAGCACAGCTGAATATCTAGTATTCTCAGTCCCATGGAACAAGAATCTGTACAAGTAAAACAAATGTGTCCTTGTCAATCAAGGATTGACTTTTACTTAAAATAAAATCCAAGTGTGAGCAGTCACCAAGTGTGAGCAGTCACCAGGTTTGCCGGCATCCTCTGGCTCTTTCTACTTTAATATACAACCAGGCCTGAGTAAAACTCTCAGGCGGCACAGACCATCCTAAAATAGGACAGAATAAAGAAACCCTTCAGCATGGAAGATTTTCTCTGCAACTGCAGCATCAAAACTATCGCTGATGGACATCTGATATTCACAAGGCCTCTGGACGTGACAGGACACCCACCCTTGAACATGTCAAGGTCACATACCCAAAATTAAATAAATAAACACACACACACACACACACACACACACACACACACACACAACTGGAACACTCTCAGGAAGAAAGTATCAACAGGAAAATACAACTCAAAGTGCTTTCTAAAAGCAAAAAGCCCATGAATAGTACTCCACAAGGTTTCTTATCAGAGATACAAACTGCCACAAGATATCAACTCTGACCAGTGAAAAAGGCCACCGTGGAAAACAGACCAGGCCAGAAATGGTAGATTAACATTAGTCAGCGGGATCCTTTTATAGTAGTGAGGGTATATCAGCGGGAGGAGCCAGTATAAGAATCACTGTCCACGTGGCTTTATAAAAAAAAAAAAAAAAAAGAAAATATGACAGGGCTTCTCCACTCCTATGATACTTCAGAAATACACAGACTTTGAAAACCACATGCCCAAGAGCATGCACTGCAGCAGGATTCCCAATGCCCAGAGATGAAATTAAAGGAAGTACACGGGAACAGAGAGATGAACAGATAAAGGAATGGGGTAGGGGTTCATGACGGAATATGACTCAAGCATTGAAACAAGGGAAGAATGACCTTGTCAGAGGTACAGACAATTGTGATAATCAGAGTCACTGAAGAAGGGCAGATGAGAGTTGTGTTACAGAATTTACGTTTCACATAGGACAGACAATATTGCTGGTAGTGAGTACCCCAACCGAGGTAAAATGGAACTCCCTGGAAGGCTTATATTGGTAGGCTGAAATTCATGGATTCCCACAAATACCTGTCACATACATAATCTACAGGGACCGACTTAGCAAGAGTGATGTCGTACACACTTCTGAGAGCAGGTCAGAGAAAATAAACACTGCTGACTGCCTCTGTGTATCGATGTAAGGGAGCGAGAATCAGTACAGCCACAACAAAGGAAACTCTGTACAGATTCGTCAAACAAGAAATACGAACTATAATAAAGCTGAGAAGGAAGGAGACACAAGCTCCCGGAGTTAGTGATTGACAGGGAAAGCGGGGCATGCTACAGTCCATGGGGTTCCAAACCATCGGACACAACTGAGCAATTGAATTGAAGTGACTGACATATCCATATAAAATCCTAATACAGACTCAAAATGGATGTACTATACCAAGAGTGGTGTACTACACTCATTTAAAAAATATATACAGGAAATTAATCACAGATGAATAATTCTATGTATAGTTAGAAGGATACAAGAAAATGTACAACTACAAAAATAAGGCCATTTGAGTCAACATGCATGGCCCGAGAGATAATCATACTAAATGAAATAAGGCACACAGAGAAAGACAAATACCAAATTATATCATTCAAATGTAGAATCTAAGATATGACACAAATGAACATGTGTATGCAACAGATGCAAGCTCATGGACATATATAACAGACTTGAGGCTTCCAAGGCAGAGAGAATTGGGGGAGCAATGGACTAAGAGATTGGGGGGAGGAGATATAAACTAGAGTACATGGAATGGATTGACAAGTTTCTACTGTAGAACACAGAGAAATATATTCAGTACCCCATGATAACTTATAATGAAAACAAATATATATGGGGGAACCCTGGCAGTCCAGCAGTAAAGATTCCACACTTGCACTGCAGTGGATATATGTTCAAATCCTGGTTATAGAACTAATCACACGCACTACAGTGTAGTAAAAATAAATAAATAAATAAATGCATACATACATAAAGATTAAATAAAAGAATGTGTATATATATGTGTGTGTGTGTGTGTGTGTGTGTGTGTGTGTACACACAATGCATTTACACGTATATATGTGCATAACTGAATCACTTTTCTGTAAAACAGACATTCACACAATGTTGTAAATCAACTATACTTCAGTTAAAAAGTAACGTGACGGTGAAAAGAAAATATTGCTATATATCATTGTATCTAAAATTAGTATCCAAAGAAAATTGCTGTAAACAAATTCGGCTCACTACTTAATGGCAGGCTTGCTGAAATATCTAAGGAGACACATACTGATGTCTGCAATTTAAAACAAAAGCAACAAGGAAAAAGATCGGCTGTGCATTGGAAAGAGGGATGGACAAATGGATAGGTAGGTGACAAAGGAAGTATTGTAAAATGGTTACCAAACCAGACTCCTTTATATGCTCTCTACAAGAGAACCACCTGAAGCCAAGGTACACATATAGCTTGAATGTGGAGTGCTGAGAAAAGGTATTTCATGCAAGTGGAGACCGAAAGAATGCAGGAGTAGCTATATTCATATCAGATAAAATAGACTGAAATAAAGCCTGTGAAATGAGAAAGTGAAGGCCACTACATAATGATCAAAGCATCAATACAAGAAGAAGATATCAGATCAGATCAGATCAGTCGCTCAGTTGTTTCTGACTCTTCGCAACCCCAGGAATCGCAGCACGCCAGGCCTCCCTGTAGATCACCAACTCCCGGAATTCACTGAGACTCACGTTCATCGAGTCAGTGAAGCCATCCAGCCATCTCATCCTGTGTCGTCCCCTTCTCCTCTTGCGCCCAATCCCTTCCAGCATCAGAGACTTTTTCAATGAGTCAATCCTTCTCAAGAGGTGGCCAAAGTACTGGAGTTTCAGCTTTAACATCATTCTTCCAAAGAAATCCCAGGGCTCATCTCCTTCAGAATGGACAGCTTGGATCTCCTTGCAGTCCAAGGGACTCTCAAGAGTCTTCTCCAACACCACAGTTCAAAAGCATCAATCCTTAGGCGCTCAGCATTCTTCACTGTCCAACTCTCACATCCATATATGACCATAGGAAAAACCATAGCCTTGACTAGATGGACCTTTGTTGGTAAAGGAATGTCTCTGTTTTTGAATATGCTATCTAGGTTAGTTATAACTTTCCTTCCAAGGAGTAAGCGTCTTTTAATTGCATGACTGCAGTCACCATCTGCAGTGATTTTGGAGCCCAGAAAAATAAAGTCTGACACTGTTTCCACTGTCACGCCATCTATTTCCCATGAAGTGATGGGACCAGATGCCATGATCTTCGATTTCTGAATGTTGAGCTTTAAGCCAACTTTTTCACTCTCCACTTTCACCTTCATCAAGAGGCTTTTTAGCTCCTCTTCACTTTCTGCGATAAGGGTGGTGTCATCTGCATATCTGAGGTTATTGATATTTCTCCCGGCAATCTTGATTCCAGCTAGTATTTCTTCCAGCCTAGCGTTTCTCATGATGCACTCTGCATGTAAGTTAAATAAACAGGTTGACAATATACAGCCTTGACGGACTCCTTTTCCTATATGGAACCAGTCTGTTGTTCCATGTCCAGTTCTAACTGTTGCTTCCTGACCTGCATACAAATTTCTCAAGAGGCAGATCAGGTGGTCTGGTATTCCCATCTCTTTCAGAAGTTTCCACAGTTTATTGGGATCCACACAGGCAAAGGCTTTGGCATAGTCAATGAAGCAGAAATAGATGCTTTTCTGGAACACTCTTGCTTTTTCCATGATCCAGCAGATGTTGGCAATCTGATCTCTGGTTCCTCTGCCTTTTCTAAAACCAGCTTGAACAGCAGGAAGTTCACGGTTCCCATATTGCTGAAGCCTGGCTTGGAGAATTTTGAGCATTACTTTACTAGTGTGTGAGATGAGTGCAAATGTGTGGTAGTTTGAGCATTCTTTGGCATTGCCTTTCTTTGGGATTGGAATGAAAACTCACCTTTTCCAGTCCTGTGGCCACTGCTGAGTTTTCCAAATTTGCTGGCATATTGAGTGCAGCACTTTCACAGCATCGTCTTTCAGGATTTGGAATAGCTCAACTGGAATTCCATCACCTCCACTATTTTTGTTCGTAGTGCTGCTTTCTAAGGCCCGCTTGACTTCACGTTCCAGGATGTCTGGCTCTAGGTCAGTGAACACACCATCGTGATTAACTGGGTCGTGAAGATCTTTTTTTGTACAGTTCTTCTGTGTATTCTTGCCATCTCTTCTTAATATCTTCTGCTTCTGTTAGGTCCATACCATTTCTGTCCTTTATCGAGCCAAGGTTTGCATGAAAGGTTCCTTTGGTATCTCTGATTTTCTTGAAGAGATTCCCTAGTCTTTCCTATTCTGTTGTTTTCCTCTATTTCTTTGCATTGACCGCTGAAGAAGGCTTTCTTATCTCTTCTTGCTATTCTTTGGAACTCTGCATTCAGATGTTTATCTCTCTCCTTTTCTTCTATAAATACCTATGTACCCAACATAGGAGTACCGCAGTACATAAGGCAAATGCTAACAAATTTGAAAAAGGAAATTAAAAGTAATGTAGTAATAGTCGGAGACTTTCATATCCCAGTTACATGTATGTATAGATCAACCGAGCAGAAAATCAGCAAGGAAACACAAACTTCAAATGATACAATGGACCGGTTAGACCTAATTGATATCTATAGGACACTTCACCCCAAAACAATGAATCTCACCTTTTTCTCAAGTGCACATGGAACATTTCCAGGATAGATCGCATAAATCTAGCCCTGGTACATTAGAAAAAGAAAACAAAAATGAAATCATTTCAAGCATCATTTCTGATCACAATGCAGTAAGATTAGATGTTGCAGCTGAGTCAGCAAAGAATCTGCCTGCAATGCAGCAGACCCAGGTTCGATTCCTGAGTTGGGAAGATTCTCTGGAGAAGGAAATGGCAACCAACTCCAGTATTCTGGCCTGGAGAGTTCCACGGACAGAGGAGTTTGGCAGGCTACAGTCCATGGGGCCACAAGAGTCGGAAACGACTGAGCGACTAAACAACCTACAACAGCAGGAAAAATAAAACTATTAAAAATACAAACATATGGAGGCTGAACAACACACTTCTGAATAACCAACATATAACAGAAGAAATCAGAAAAGAAATGAAAATATGCATAGATACAAACAAAAATGAAAACACGATATGAATGAAAATGAAATGAAAACCAATGGGATTCAGAAAGCAGTGCTAAGGGGAAGATTCATAAAAATACAAGCCTATCTGAAGAAACAAGAGAAACCTCAAATAAATGACCTAACGTCCCAGCTAAAGCAATGAGAAAAAGAAGAAATGAAGAACCCCGGGGTTAGCAGAAGGAAAGAAATCATAAAAATTAGGGAAGAAATAAGTGAAAAAGAAAGGAAACTGTTACAAAAATCAGCGAAAGGAAGACAGTTCTTTAAGAAGATTAAAAAAGAAAAAAAAAAAAAAAAGACAAGCCATTAGCCAGATTCATCAAGAAAGAAAGGGAGAAGAATCAATTCAACAAATTAAAATGAAAATGGAAAAACCACAACAGACAACACAGAAATAGAAAAGATCCTGAGACTACTATCAGCAGCTATATGACAATAAAATGGACAACTTAGAAGAAATGGACAAATACTCAGAAAAGTATAACCTTCCAAAACTGAACCAGGAAGAAATAGATAATTTCAACAGACCCATCACGAACATAGAAGGCAAAACTGCAATCAAAAAGCTTCCAACCACAAGAAAAAATAAGCTCAGGACCAGATGGCTTATTCACCCTCATGGTTACCCTGGCCACCTGGAGAAAACAAAAAAAGGGAGTACAGAGTGGCGGTTTGTTTGGGGAAGAGGGCGAAGATGGATGGGAACAATGGCTTCAGGAGAAGGGGTGTGGGAGGAGAAGGGGTAAGGGCCTGGCAAGGACAAGGGGAGGTGTCTTATGGGGCGGTCTCAATGGGCAAAGGGACCTTGCATGGGTTCAGCTCACCTTGACACTTCTTTGGACATCTGTTGACAGGAGCTTTTCATCTTTTCCTCCTGGGTATCTAGTCTGCTGTTCCACAACTTCTCTAGAGCCTTGTGGCTTCCCAGTCACCTTAGTCATTTTGAAGACTCGCAGTGGTCTGCTCCAGAGCCCCTGAGCAGCCCTATGCATACCCCTCCCAGGGGGCCACAGCCTTATGCTTTATGAGGTCAGCAACTCATTTCCCCAGCCAATGGTGGCCCTGAGTGGACATTCACATCACAAAGCCCGATCCTGTCAACTCTAGGGGAGGATGGAGAGCAACTCAGATGATTTGGTGGGGGAAAGGTAGCATTTTTAATGGCCTTAAGAACCCTCCAAACTCGCCTGCCATCCTCATCTTTCTAAGTCTACATGAAGGGCCACATGGCAGGGAGACTGGATCTCCTCCAAACCTTGGCCCACAGCCACAGTATTCAGGCTTTCATTCTTTTCTCTCTCACATTTCACCATTATCTAGTTTTTAATATCCTGCCTAAAATTCCTCCATGATAATTAGGTTCTATCGAAGTTTCTGTGGAAAAGAGAATCATTCTACTTTCCTCCTATAAGGTGTTCTTAAAGCACGTTGAGCACCATTTAATTCTGGACCACCTACCAGGAATCTTTTCCATCCCACTTCCTTTGCTCAGTTTGCACATAGCTGTCCTCACTTTTCTAGTTTCCAGTCTGAACCCCCTGTCTTCAGGCTGTGAGAATGCACTGAATATTTTTGCTATTGGTCCACTTGGAGCTGTCTAGTTTCAATCTAGGACTCATGCTCACCTCGTTAGGTGTAATACCCAAGTTTGGGTTTCTACAGGGTGATGGGGATGAGGCATCCCAAGAAAGAAATGACGACCTTTGAGTGATTAGTATTCCCCCGAAGGGGCGGTGCTTGCTCAGATTGTGTGAGCCTCATCTGGAAAGGGCTTTCTCAACATGTGCCCTTACAAATCTCTTTTCTCATCTTGTTTTCCAGCTGGTACCTCCATTGCTGCTTACGTCACCATTGAGACCATGCTGGAATTCATTTCCATGAAGAGCTACGACAAGATTCCAGCTTCCTGGAAGGAACACTGTGTAATCATGTATCCCCGTCTGGTTCCCAAGGTCTCTCACTGAGGTGCTTGCCTCTGGAGGAAAGGGGAATGAGGTGTCGGCTTCATCTCAGTCCTTGTGTTCCTAATTGACAAGCAGGGTCAGCCAGCCTGAGGTGTGCCCTGGGGTACACAGTTTTTTGTCTTAGTGGGACTTCCTGGGTTTCCTGTGAAGTGCTCACTTCCTGGTGTACACTGGTTCCTTATTCACCCTGGATGCATGACACTGCTTAAAAATTTAAGAGGTAGGAAAAAAAAAAAAAAAGCACCATAAACAAACCCAAAAGATGGCTGTTAAAATTTTATAGCAAAGAACCTAAAGAATGATAGAAAAATGTGAAAAACACACGAGCCAACATTTTCTAAGAAAGATGTACACTTTATTCAGAGATGTTTAAAAGACATGAGCAGCCATTTGACAAGAAAGATATGGGACTATACACTAACCACATTAAAAAGATATTTAATCTCACTAAGGTAAGAAAAAATCATATTAAATTTCCCTTGAGAAATCAAACTGACCCAGAAGCGGCATAGATTTAAGACCTTGCCGACAGAGACATTAAAATATTGGAATGACTGTGTTTTTTGCATTTTGTAAAATTAAGTAGAGACATGCAAATAATAAAGTAGACCAATTCCATCTTGTAGATAGGAAAACTGTAGCGTCAGATGGCAAACACAGTTGATAGAATAAATGACAGATTAGACAGGACAGCAGGAGAAAATTGTGCACTTGAAGACGTAGCAACAGAAAGTGTTCAGAGTGAAGCGCAGACTATGCCAATATATACAAAGACAACGCAGCATAATCTATTAATTTTTGTCCCCTAAGAATGCAGGATTGGTTAAACATTTGAAAATCAATCAGTGTAATTCAAAGTACTAAAGGACAAAAAATAAAACACAGTAGGGTCATCTCGAAAAACGCTGAAAAATAATTTGATAAAGTCTGATATCTATTCCAGGGTTGGGACGATGCCCTGTCAGAGGGCACGGCAACCAACTTCAATATTCTTGCCTGGAGAATCCTCAACCAGAGGAACCATTTGGGTTTAAACTCCATGGGGTCGCAAAGAGCTGGACAGATCTGAGTGACTGAACACATTCTGTATAAAAACTCTTAGCAAACTAGAAATAGAAAACTTCCTCAACCTGATGACGGTAATACACTGTATAACTAACATCATACTTTTTGGTAAAACATCACACCAGGCTTCCCTGTCCCTGTCCATCACCAACTTCCAGAGCTTGCTAAAACTCATGTGCATTGAGGATGCCATCCAACTATCTCGTCTTCTATCGTCCCCTTCTCTTCTGGCCTTCGATCTTTTCCAGCATCAGGGTCTTTTCAAATGAGTTACTTCTTTGCATCAGGTTGCCAAAGTATTGGAGCTTCAGTCATCTCAATGTATGTTCAGGACTGATTTTCTTGGGATTGACTGCTTTGATATCCTCAAGAGTTTTCTCCAACACCACAGTTCCAAAGGATGAATTCTTAGGCACTCAGCTTTCCTTCTCCTCCAACTCTCACATCAGTACATGACTATTGCAAAAAGGATTGCTTTGACACATTGGTTGATTGTTGGTAAAATAATGTCTCTGCTTTTTAATGCTTTCTAAGTAAGTCATAGCGTGACTTCCAAGGAGCAAGCACCTTTGAATTTCATGGCTGCAATCAACATCTGTAGTGATTTGCCTCCCCAACTGCGAAAAACAGTCTGGCACTATTTCCATTGTTTCCTGATCTACTTGCCATGAAGGTATGTGCCTGGATGCCATGATATTAGTTTTCTGAATGTTGAGTTTTAAGCCAACTTTTCCACTCTCCTCTTTCACTTTCATCAAGAGGCTCTTTAGGTCCTCACTTTCTGCCATAAGGGTGGTGTTATCTGCCTATATGGGATTACTGATATTTCTCTTGACAAGCTTGATTCCAGCTTGTGCTTCATCCAGCCTGGCATTTAGCATGATGTCCTTTGCTTGTAAGTTAAATAGCAGGGTGATGAAATACAGCCTTGATATACTCCTTTCCCGACTTGCAACCAGTCTGTTGTTTCATGTCCAGTTCTAACTGATGCTTCTTGACCTGCACACAGATTTCTCAGGAGGCAAGTCAGGTGGCCTGGTACTCCCATCTCTTTTAGAATTTTCCACAGTTTATTTTGACCCACACACTCAGAGGTTTTGGCATATTGAATAAAGCAGAAATATATGTTTTTCCTGGAACTCTTGCTTTTTCCATGATCCAGTGGATGTTGGCAATTTGATCTCTGGTTCCTCTGCCTATTCTAAGTCCACTTTTAACATCTGGAAGTTCACAGTTCACATACTGTTGAAGCCTGGCTTGGAGAATTTTGAGCATTACTCTACTAGCATGTGAGATGAGTGCAACTGTGTGGTTGTTTGAGCATTCTTTGGCATTACCTTCCTTTGAGACTGGGATGAAAACTGACGTTTTCCAGTCCGGTGGCCACTGCCGAGCTTTGAAACTTTGCCGGCATATTGCATGGTACTTTCACAACATCGTCTTTTAGGATTTCAAATAGCTCAACTGGAATTCCATAACTTCCACTAGCTTTGCTTCCTAAGATCCACTTGGCTTCACATTCCAGGATGTCTGGCTCTAGGTGAGTGATCACACTATCCTGGTTATCTGCATCATGAAGATCTTTTTTGTATAATTCTTCTGTGCATTGTTGCCATCAATTCTTAATACCTTTTGCTTCTCTTATGTCTGTACCATTTCTGTCCATTATTGTGCCCATCTTTACATGAAATGCTCCCTTAGTATCTCTAATTTCCTTGACGTGATCTCTAGTCTTTCCCATTCTATTGTTTTCCTCTGTTCTTTTTGTTGATTGCTGAGGAAGGCTTTCTTATCTCTACTTGCAATTCTTTGGAACTCTTCATTCAAATGGGTATATATTTCCCTCTCTCCTTTGTCTTTTGCTTCTTTTCGTTCCTCAGCTATTTGGAAGGCCTCCTCAGAGAACCATTTTGACTTTTGGCATTTGTGTTTCTTGGGTATGGTCTTGATCACTGCCTCCTGTACACTGTCACAAAACTCCATCGATAGTTCTTCAGGCATTCTGTCTATCTTGATTCTGTCTTGAATCTTCAATATTCTGTCTTGAATCTATTTGTCACTTCCACTGTATAAACATAAGGGATTTGATTTAGTTCATACCTGAATCATCTAGTCATTTTCGCTAGTTTCTTCAATTTAAGGTAAAATTCGGCAATAAAGTGTTCAGTGCATAGATGTTTACAACTGTTATGTCTCCCTCTTGGATTGATCCTTTTATCATAGTGTAGTGTCTTTCCTTATTTTTTATAGTATTCTTATTTTAAGGCCTGTCTGATATCAGGATTAATATTCCAGCCTTCTTTTGCTTTCCATTTGCATAGAATGTATTTTTCCATCCTCTCAATTTCAGTCTATATGTGTCTTTGCATCTGAAGGTGGTTTCTGGTTGACAGCATATATATATGGGTCATGTTTTTGTATCCATTCAATCAGTCTGTGTCTTTTGGTTGGAACATTTAATCTGTTTACATTTAAAGTAATTATCAACCTACCAAAAGTGTTTTTCAGAGAACTAGGACAAATCATTGCACAGTTTGTATGAAGGGGAAAAAAACAAAACAAAACAAAACAAAAAAAAACCTCGAATAGCCAAAGCAATCTTGAGAAAGAAGAATGGAACTGAAGGAATCAACCTGCATGACTGCAGACTATAGTACAAAGCTACAGTTATCAAGACAATATGTTACTGACACCAAGACAGAAATATAGACCAATGGAACAAAATAGAAAGCCCAGAGATAAATCCACGCACCTATGGTCACTTTATCTTTGACAAAGGACTCAGGAATATACAATGGAGAAAAGACCGATCTCTTTAACAAGTGGCACTGGAAAAGCTGGCCAACCACCTGTAAAATAATGACTCTAGAATACTTTCTAATGATACACAAAAATAAACTAAATATGGATTAAAGATCTAAATGAAAGACCAGAAACTGTAAAACTTCTAGAGGAAAATATAGACAGAACAGTCTCTGACATAAATCACAGCAGGACCTTCTATGACTCACCTCCCAGAGTAATGTAAATAAAAGCAAAAATAAACCAACGGAACGAATCAAATTTAAAAGCTCCTGAACAATGAAGGAAACAAGGAAGGTGAAAAGACAGTCATCAGAACGGGAGAAAATGATAGTAAATGAAGCAATTGACTAAGTGAAACTCAAAACTATACAGGAAGCTCATGCAACTCAATACCAGAAAAAATTAATGGCCCAATCAAAAATTAGGCTGAAGAACTAAACAGACAGTTGTCCAAAGAAGACATACAGATGGTTAAGAAACACATGAAAAGATGCTCAACATCACTCATTATCACAGAAATGGAAATCAAGCCACAATGTTGTACCATCTCACACCTGTCAGAATGGCTGTTATCAAAACTTCGACAAACAATACATGCTGAACAGACTGCAGAAGAAAGGGAATCCTCTTACAGTGTTGGAGGCATTGCAAACTAGTACAGCCAGTATGGGGGACGCTGTGTAGATTCCTTAAAAAGCTGGAACTAGTACTGTCATGTGACCCAGGAAACCCACTGCTGGGCATACACACTGAGGAAACCAGAATTGAAAGAGACACGTCTAACCCAATGTTCATCATCACAGCAGTGTTTTCATGTTTAGGACATGGAAGCTACCTAGATATCCATGAGCAGATGAATGGATAGTAAAGCTTTGGTACATATACAGAATGGAATATTACTCAGCTATTTAAAAGAGTGCATTTGAATCAGTTCTAATGAGGTGAATGAAACTGGATCCTATGATACAGAGTGATGCAAGTCAGAAAGAAAAACATCCATACACTATATTAACATATATATATATAAAATTTAGAAAGATAGTAATGAGGACCCTACATGTGAGAGAGCAAAAGAGGCACGGATATAAATAGCAGACTTTTGGATTCTATGGAAGAAGCTAGGAGTGGGATGATTTGGGAGAATAGAAGCGGAGCGTGCATATTACCATATGTGAAATAGAAGGCCAGTCCAGGTTTGGTGCATGAGACAGGGTGCCAAGGGCCAGTGCACTGGGACAATCCTGAGGAATGAGATGGGGAGGGAGATGGGAGGGGGTTCAGGATTAGGCACGCACATACATCCATGGGTATACACCCATGGTATATATTAGCAGACCACGTAACCTGCCGCTTGAGAAACCTGTATGCAGGTCAGGAAGGAACAGTTACAACTGAACATGGAATAACAGACTGGTTCCAAATAGGAAAAGGAGTAGGTCAAGGCTGTATATTGTCACCCTGCTTACTTAACTTATATGCAGAGTACATCATGTGAGACGCTGGGCTGGAGGAAGTACAATCTGGAATCAAGTTTGCCAGAAGAAATATCAATAACTCAGATATGCAGATGACACCACCTTTTGACAGAAAGTGAAGAAGAACTAAAGAGCCTCTTGATGAAAGAGAATGAGCAGATTGAAAAGATTGGCTTAACGCTCAACATTCACAAAGCTAAGATAATGGCATTCAGTCCCATCACTTCATGGCAAATAGATGGGGAAACAGTGGCTGACGTTATACTTTGAGAGGAGGGAGGGGTCCAAAATCATTGCAGATGGTGATTGCAGCCATGAAATTATAAGACACTTACACCTTGGAAAGAAAGTTATGACCAACCTAGACAGTATATTGAAACGCAGAGACATTACTTCGTCAACAAAGGTCCATCTAGTCAAGCTTATGGTTTTTCCCGTGGTCATGTATGGATATGAGAGTTGAACTATAAAGAAAGCAGAGCTCCCGAGAATAAATGATTTTAAACTGTGGCATTGGAGAAGACTCTTGAGAGTCCCTTGGACTGCAAGGAGACCCAACCAGTCCATCCCAAAGGAGATCAGTCCTGGGTGTTCATTTGAAGGACTGATTTTGAAGCTGAATCTTCAATATTTTGGCCACCTGATTCATTTGAAAAGACCCTGATTCAGGGAAAGACTGAGGGCAGAAGAGGACAGCAGAGGAGGAGATGTTTGGATGGCATCACCGACTCAATGGACATGGGTTTGGGTAGACTCCAGCAGTTGTTGATGTACAGGGAGGCCTGGCATGCTGCAGCGCGTGGGGTCGCAAATAGTCGGGCACAACTGAGCAACTGAACTGAACTGAACTGATACACCCATGGCTGATTCATGTCAATGTATGGCAACAACCACTACAATTTTGTAAAGTAATTAGCCTCCAATTAAAACAAGTAAATTAATTTAAGTAAAAAAAAAAAATCTAGAGGAGAGGGTAGATTCTCTGAAATACAATATTAAAAATACAAAACACAATCAATCACAAAATATATTTAAAAATATGAAATATGCTTTAAAAATAGGGTCATATTTTGCAAGGTAATAGGGTGTAAAATTGAAAATTAAAGGATTAATTATGACCCAGCAATCCCACTGCTGGGCATACACACCAAGGAAACCAGAATTGAAAGAGACACGTGTACCACAATGTTCATCACAGCACTGTTTCTAATAGCCAGGACATGGAAGCAACCTAGATGTCCATCAGCAGACGAATGGATAAGAAAGCTGTGGTACGTATACACAGTGGAGTATTACTCAGCCATTAAAAAGAATACATTTGAATCAGTTCTAATGAGGTGGATGAAACTGGAGCCTATTATATCGAGTGAAGTAATCCAGAAAGAAAGAAAAGGGAAAAAAAAAAAAAAAAAACCCACACCAATACAGTATACTAACACATGTCTATGGAATTTAGAAAGATGGTAACGATAACCCTGGATGTGAGACAGCAAAAGAGACACAGATGTATAGAACAGTCTTTTGGACTCTGTGGGAGAGGAGGAGGGTTGGATGATTTGGGAGAATGGCAATGAAACATGTATAATATCATATAAGAAACGAATCGCCAGCCCAGGTTTGATGCAGGTTACAGGATGCTTGGGGTTGGTGTACTGGGATGACCCAGAAGGATGGTACAGGGAGGGAGTGGGAGGGGGGTTCAGGATGGGGAACACGTGTACACCCATGACAGATTCATGTGGATGTATGGCAAAACCAATAAAATATTGTAAAATTAAAAAAAAAAAAAAGTAAGAAGGAAAAAATAATAAATAATTTTAAAAAATTAGAAGGCTGATAATAGGAAAACTATATCTAGGAATTTCTCTGGAGCCGTTGTGGGCAGTGTGGGTTCAGTTGAGTTTCAGATAATTCCTTGTTCCAGCTTGCATTTCTTCACAAGATCTATAAGCCCCTTCCTATGCTTAGTCAATATTAACTACAGGGTTGTAATCTGTTGCACCTCTCACTCCCAGAGCGGTTCCCTTTTCTTTATTTATTTTGGCTTTCTCTCTTTGCAAGTCTCTTTAGTGTGTAATTTCTGCCCTGGCACAAGGGGGCAAAGGTGGTCACTTATTTCGGCTCACTTGTTCAGTTGACTTGTGGGGAGGGAGGAACACTGCAAACAAACAATGTTGATGTGTATTTTGGGAAAGTGCTTGCAGTGTATGGAACACACTGGGCTTTCCCAAGATCATGGTGGTGTGTGCTTTCCACGTGTACACTGCTCAGGTTCCAGATTGCTCTTCAGGGGTACTGCCCAATGTGGGCCCTGCATTTCCTGCAATTCCCAGGTCTAAGCTGCTCAGGTTCAGGTTTTCAGGTACACCGCAAAGTCACAGACTCAGATGCACGTGCGTTTTGTGCCCTTCCCAGGTCCCAGCAGCTCAGGCGACCAGGTGCTTGGCCAACGCACTGTCCCAAGTGGGCCATGCATCTTAATTACCTACTGGGTCCAGGCCGCTCAGTTTCCTGGGTGTGCCATGAGAATACTGCCTCAGGTGTATCATGTATCTCCTCTGGGGAGCTGATCTCAAGCTGCAACTCTCCTGGCAGATGTCAACCATCCAGGACTCCAGGAAGACATGGTTAGAAACTGGCAGCCTGCTCACAGTTTGGTGGAGAATGCCGGTCTCTGAGGCTGAGGCCGCCCCTTGCCTTCTGGTTCTGGCTGCCACACACATGGCTGCCTGCCTCTTGTTGGGGGAGGGGCCTGGAGACAGCCGGCTAGTTCTGCTTTGGTATTTGCTCAATCCTTTGTTCTCCTTTCAAAGACAATGAGCAGCCTATCTGGGTACCTGGTGTCCTCTGCCAGCATTCAGAAATTGTTTTGTGGAAGTTGCTCAGCGTTCAAATGATCATTTGATGAATGTGTTGGGGAGAATGGGGTCTCCCCATCTTATTCCTCTGCCATCTTAGGACCGCGCCCCCACCCCGAGGTCTTGTTTATGTATCCATTTAGCCAGTCTGGGCTTTTTGGTTGGAACATTTAATCCATTTATATTTAGAATAATTATTGACATATGTGCTCCTATTCGGAGAAGGCAATGGCACCCCACTCCAGTACTCTTGCCTGGAAAATCCCATGGACGGAGGAGCCTGGTAGGCTGCAGTCCATGGGGTCACACAGAGTTCGACATGACAGAGCGACTTCCCTTTCACTTTTCACTTGCATGCATTGGAGAAGGAAATGGCAACCCCCTCCAGTGTTCTTGCCTGGAGAATCCCAGGGACGGGGGAGCGTGGTGGGCTGCCGTCTATGGGGTCGCACAGAGTCGGACAGGACTGAAGCGACTTAGCAGCAGCAGCAGCAGTGCTCCTATTGCCATTTTCTTAATTGTTTGGGGTCGGTTTTGTTCTCTTGTATTTCTTTTTTCTTCTCTTGTATTTCTTGACTATATAAGTCCCTTTACCATTTGTTGTAAAGCTGGTTTTGTGGTAAAGAATTCTCTTACCTTTGGCTCGTCTGAAAAGCTTTGATTTCTCCATCAATTTTGAAGGAGATCCTTGCCAAGTACAGTAATCTTGGCTGTAGATTTTTCTCTTTCAGTGCTTTACATATGGCATGCCATTCTCTTCTGGCCTGCAGAGTTTCTGTTGAAAGATCAGCTGTGAAACATATGGGGTTTCCATTGGATGTTACTTCTTACTTTTAACTTGCTACTTTTAATATTCTTTCTTTGTGTTTCATCTTCCTTAGTTTGCTTAGTATATGTCTAGGGCTGTTTCTCCTTGGGTTTATCACAAATGGGACTCTTGGCACCTCTTGGACTTGATTGACTATTTCCTTTTCCATGTTGGGGGTTTTTCAAGTATAATCTCCTCTAAACTTTTCTCATACCCTTTATTTTTCTCTCTTCTTCTGGGACCCCTATATTTGAATCTTGGTGCATTTAACATTGTCCAACAGTTCTCTGAGACTATCCTCAGTTCTTTTCATTCTTTTGACTTTACTCTGCCCTTCCGCAGTTGTTTCCACCATTTTGTCTTTCAACACACTGATCCATTTTCTGGTTCAGATACCCTGCTCCTGATTCTTTCTAGAGTATTTTTAATTTCAGTAATTGTTGTTTGTCTATTTATTTTTCAATTTATTTTTTGCTTATTCTTCAATTCAACTAGGGGTTTGCTCATTGATTCTTGCATTGTCTCCATGTCATTTTCAAAGTTTTTGATCATCTTTACTATCATTATTCTGAATAGTTTTTCAGGCAGTTTGCCTATTTCCTCTTCATTTGTTTAAATTTCTGTGTGTCCAGTTTGTTCCTTTGTTTGTGCAGCATTTCTTTGTCATTTCTTCCTTTTTAAAAAGATCTTATTGTGTTTGAGGTCTCCTTTTGCCAGCCTTCAAATTTGCATTCTTTCTTCCTTTTAGTTTCTGCACTCCTAAGTTTGGTCCAATGGTTTGTGTAAGCTTTGCATTGGGTGAGATTGGTGCTTAGTTTTTGTTTTTGTTTTTTTTTTTTCTTTCTTTCTTTTCCTTCTGATGTGCAGGGCTGATTGAGAAGGGTAATCCTGTCTGCTGATGACTGGGTTTCTATTTTTTTCCTATTTGCTGTTTGGATGAGGTGTCCTACACTGGGTTGGGTTGTCCTGATTGGTGGTTGGGTGATTCTAGGTCTTGTATTCAAGTGGTTTAGTTTGCGTGAGTGAGTTCTCAGTAATTGATACTCCCTAAGGTTAGGAGTTCTCCGGTTGTATAGGGTCTTGGAGTCAGTGCTCCCACTCCAAATGCTCGGGGCTGGATCATTGGCCAGGAACACCGTTACAACAGGTGGTTTGTTATGGCATTAATTTAGATTAAAATAAATATCCAAAAAAAAAAAAAAGAGAGAAACCAAAGGGGAACCCCTGACAAATGGCAGTTACACTGTCACACAAATAATAATTAAAATAAAGGAATATACACATATATTCCAATATATGGGAATATACACATATACAACTATCAGCAAAATCCAAACAGTTCAACAAAAATAAACTACAATAGACTGACCTAGCAAACAACGGAAACCAAAAATGATATCTACCAGTTAAGCACAAAACTAACGAGTGCACAAGCTGGAAAAGAAATCTAAAGCAAAGCCCCAAGTTGGAATGAAAGCACTGAAAATAAAACTAACAAAATGTTGAGAGGAAAGGAAGGAAAGAAAAGAAAGAAAGAATAGATATGCAAAGTTCAATAGAGGTAGATGAACAAGGTTTGTTTAAAGTTTAACTGCAAGGGGACAAGAACAGAGGAAAGGCAAACAATGGAATAAATATAATAGGTTTAAAAAATTAAAATTTAAAACAATAAAAATAGAAAATAATTTAAAAATCAAAAATAAATGGGAAAACAAGGAATCCTCCAAAGAACTGTAAAAATCCAATGTAGAAGCAGAGGTTCATCACAAGAGTAAAAAGTATGACTGAATAGACACATGTACATATACACCCACCAGCAAAATCAAAACATTCCAGCAAAATTAAGTACAATAGATTGACTGACCTGGTGAACAAAGGAAAAAAAAATTTTATATATATATATATATATATACACACACATACATACCAGAATAGAACCACCTGAAGCACAAACTGGGAAACAAAACCAGAGCAAGGTGCCAATTGGAGAATAAAAGAATGAAAATAAAACTAACAAATATATTGAGAGAAAAGGAAAGAAAGGAAAAAATACATATGCAGAGTTAAAAAGAGATACAGATGACTCTTGAGAGTCCCTTGGACTGAAAATAAATCCAACCAGTCCATTCTAAGGGAGATCAGTCCTGGGTGTTCATTGGAAGGACTGATGTTGAAGCTGAAATTCCTATACTTTGGCCACCTGATGCGAAGAGCTGACTCTTTGGAAAAGGCCCTGATGCTGGGAAAGATTGAGAGCAGGAGGAGAAGCGAACAACAGAGGATGAGATGGTTGGATGGCATCATCAGCTCAATGGACATGGGTTTGGTTGGAC
This sequence comes from Bos taurus, assembly GCF_002263795.3. Taxonomy (NCBI): domain Eukaryota; kingdom Metazoa; phylum Chordata; class Mammalia; order Artiodactyla; family Bovidae; genus Bos; species Bos taurus. Next base: position 31,012,052 of record NC_082638.1, read on the forward strand.
TCCGGGGGTTGGTGATGGACAGGGAGGCCTGGCGTGCTGTGGTTCATGGGGTCACAAGGAGTCGGGCACAACTGAGCCGCTGAACTGAACTGAACTGAAAAGATTTATATACATTAAAGATTAACTGCAAGGGGAAAAGAACAGTAGGGAAAGTAAACAAATAATAAATGTAGAAAAAATAATAATAGGTTTAAAAAATGAAAAAGAGAGAGAGAGAGAGAAAAGGAAACTCCACAGAATTTCAAAAGCTGTATATAGAGACAGAGATTTATAAAAGCAATACAAATGTGACCGAAGAAAAATAAGGCTCAAAAGCTTCATTAGATTTCATAGTGCCAATGAAATTGGCAACTACACCGTGGGCGAGGGGAAGGAATTGAAACCAACCACACAAACAAAAATTCTAAAGAATCTACAGAGCAAGTCAAAACATGAGAATAATACAGGTTTTTCTTTAGTCATTGCTCTCAGAGTCCTTTCACCCGCTAAAATTGCAGTCCACCTCACTTCCCTAAGATGCCCTCCAAAACTGTGCTGAACTCTGAACCTGATTTGGGGGGAGCTCATTCTAATCCGGTCCTACTCCTATACGGTTTTTGTCTCCAATGTTCACAACTATCGGAACTAGGACGTTTCCTTTTGTGGCAGTTATCAGTGTCTTTTTATATATTATTCAGTTCAGTTCAGTCGCTCAGTCGTGTCCGACTCTTCGCGACCCCATGAATCGCAGCACGCCAGGCCTCCAGTCCATCACCAACTCCCGGAGTTCACTCAGACTCACGTCCATCGAGTCAGTGGTGCCATCCAGCCATCTCATCCTCTGTCGTCCCCTTCTCCTGCCCCGAATCCCTCCCAGCATCAGGGTCTTTTCCAATGAGTCAACTCTTCGCATAAGGGGGCCAAAGTACTGGAGTTTCAGCTTTAGCATCATTCCTTCCAAAGAAATCCCAGGGCTGATCTCCTTCAGAATGGACTGGTTGGATCTCCTTGGAGTCCATGGGACTCTCAAGAGTCTTCTCCAACACCACAGTTCAAAAGCATGAATTCTTCAGTGTTCAGCCTTCCTCACCGTCCAACTCTCACATCTATACATGACCACAGGAAAAACCATAGCTTTGACTAGACGGACCTTTGTTGGCAAAGTAATGTCTCTGCTTTTGAATATGCTATCTAGGTTGGTCATAATTTTCCTTCCAAGAAGTAAGTGTCTTTTAATTTCATACCTGCAGTCATCATCTGCAGTGATTTTGGAGCCCTGCCCCACCAACACCCCCACCCCCCCCCCAAAAAAAAAAAATCTGACACTCTTTCCACTGTTTCCCCATCTATTTCCCATGAAGTACATGGGACCAGATGCCATGATCTTCATTTTCACTCTCCACTTTCATTTCATCAAGAGACTTTTCAGTTCCTCTTCACTTTCTGCCATAAGGGTGGTGTCATCTGCATATATGAGGCTATTGACATTTCTCCCGGCAATCTTCTTTCCATCTTGTGTTTCTTCCAGTCCAGGGTTTCTCATGATGTACTCTGCATAGAAGTTAAGTAAGCAGGGTGAGAACATACCGCCTTGACGTACTCCTTTTCCTAATTGGAACCAGTCTGTTGTTCCATATCCAGTTTTAACTGTGGCTTCCTGACCTGCATACAGATTTCTCAAGAGGCAGGTCAGGTGGTCTGGTATTCCCATCTCTTTCAGAATTTTCCACAGTTTATTGTGATCCACACAGGCAAAGGCTGTGGCATAGGCAATAAAGCAGAAATAGAGGTTTTTTCTGGAACTCTCTTGCGTTTCCATGATCCAGCAGATGTTGGCAATTTGGTCTCTGGTTCCTCTGCCTTTTGTAAAACCAGCTTGAACATCAGGAAGTTCATAGTTAATGTATTGCTGAAGCCTGGCTTGGAGAATTTTGAGCATTACCTTACTAGTGTGTGAGGTGTGTGCAATTCTGAGGTAGTTTGAGCATTCTTTGGCATTGCCTTTCTTTGGTATTGGAATGAAAACTCACCTTTTCCAGTCCTTTGGCCACTGCTGAGTTTTCCAAATTTGCTGGCATATTGAGTGCATCACTTTCCCAGCATCATCCTTTGAGATTTGAAATAGCTCAACTGGAATTCCATCACCTCCACTAGCTTTGTTCGTAATGCTGCTTTCTAAGCCCCACTTGACTTTATGTTCCACAATGTCTGGCTCTAGTTCAGTGACCACACCATCGTGATTATCTGGGTCGTGAATATCTTTTTTGTACAGTTCTTCTGTGTATTCTTGCCATCTCTTCTTAATGTTTTCTGCTTCTGTTAGGTCGATACCATTTCCGTCCTTTATCGAGCCCATCTTTGCATGAAATCCCCCCTTGGTATCTTTAATTTTCTTGAAGTGATCTCTAGTCTTTTCCATTCTGTTGTTTTCCTCCTTTTTTATGCATTGCTCCCTGAGGAAGGCTTTCTTATCTCTTCTTGCTCTTCCTTGGAATTCTGCATGCAGATGTTTATATCTTTCCTTTTTTCCTTTGCTTTTCTCTTCTCTTCTTTTCACAGCTATGTGGATTTAATCTGCAGCTTGTACAGGTGGTAGGAAGGTTTTGGGTCTTCTTCCTTAACAACACTGCCCCTGGGTTCCAATTGTGGTTTTATTCCCACTTCTGAATGTGAATCATCCACTGGGGTTTGCTCCTGAGACTGTCCTGGAGGACTTAGGTTTGCCCCTGTGAGGGGGCCAGATGTGGAGATGCAACTGCTTGGGTCATAGTGGTTCTGGCTGCATCAGGGACTCAGAGGAGTTGGTGGCTAGGGCAGCAGGACATATAGTGCTCTAGAAGGGTATGTCAACCAGTACTGGCCCATACGTACCAGTATTTTTGCATGTAGAAGCCCCTTCCCTGAGAAAGAAGCCTGGCAAGCCACAGTCTACAATGTCACAAGCAGTTGGACACTAAGGGCGGCAGTGAGGAAATACCCCTCTTCCAAGTTAAGGAGCAGTGGCTGCGCTTTGATGGAGCAGCTGTGAAGGGATACCCCACACCCAAGGTAAGAGAAATCCAAGTAAGTTGGTGTGTGTTGCAAGAGGGCATCAGAAGGCAGACACACTGAAACCATACTCACAAAAAAACTAGTCCATCTAATCACACTAGGACCACAGCCTTGTCTAACTCAAAGAAACTAAGCCGTGCCCCTGGGGCAACCCAAGACGGGCGGGTCATGGTGGAGAGATCTGACAGAAGGTGGTCCACTGGAGAAGGGAATGGCAATCCGCTTCAGTATTCTTGCCTTGAGAACCCCATGAACAGTATCAAAAGGCAAAATGATAGGATACTGAAAGGGGAACTCCCCAGGTCAGTAGGGACCCAATATGCTACTGGATATCAGTGGAGAAATAACTCCAGAAAGAATGAAGGGATGGAGCCAAAGCAAAAACAATACCCAGCTGCGGATGTGACTGGTGACAGAAGCAAGGTCTGAAGCTGTAAAGAGCAATATTGCATAGGAACCTGGAATGTCAGGTCCATGAATCAAGGCAAATTGGAAGTGGTCAAACAAGAGATGGCAAGAGTGAATGTAGACATTCTAGGAATCAGCGAACTAAAATGGACTGGAATGGGTGAATTTAATTCAGATGAGCATTATATCTACTACTGCAGGCAGGAATCCCTCAGAAGAACTGGAGTAGCCATCATGGTCAACAAAAGATTCCGAAATGCAGTACTTGGATGCAATCTCAAAAACGACAGAATGATCTCTGTTCGTTTCCAAGGCAAACCATTCAATATCACAGTAATCCAAGTCTAGACCCCAACCAGTAATGCTGCAGAAGCTGAAGATGAACGGTTCTATGAAGACCTACAAGTCCTTATGGAACTACACCCAAAAAAGGTGTCCTTTTCATTGTAGGGGTCTGGAATGCAAAAATAGGAAGTCAAGAAACACCTGCAGTAACAGGCAAATTTGGCCTTGGAATACGGAATGCAGCAGGGCAAAGACTAATAGAGTTTTGCCCAGAAAATGCACTGGTCATAGCAAAGACCCTTTTCCAACAACACAAGAGAAGACTCTACACATGGACATCACCATATGGTCAACACCGAAATCAGATTGATTATATTCTTTGCAGCCAAAGATGGAGAAGCTCTATACAGTCAACAAGAACAAGACCAGGAGCTGACTGTGACTCAGATCATGAACTCCTTATTACCAAATTCAGACTGAAATTGAAGAAAGTAGGACAAACCACTAGACCATTCAGGTATGACCTAAATCAAATCCCTTATGATTATACAGTGAAAGTGAGAAACAGATTTATGAGCCTAGACCTGTTAGATAGAGTGCCTGATGAACTATGGAATGAGGCTCATGCCATTGTACAGGAGACAGGGATCAAGACAATCCCCATGGACAAGAAATGCAAAAAAGCAAAATGGCTGTCTGGGGACCCCTTAGAAATCGCTGTGAAAAGAAGAGAAGCGAAAAGCAAAGGAGAAAAGGAAAGATATACGCATCTGAATGCAGAGTTCCAAAGAATAGCAGGAAGAGATAAGAAAGCCTTCCTCAGTGATCAATGCAAAGAAATAGAGGAAAACAACAGAATGGGAAAGACTAGAGATCTCTTCAAGAAAATTAGAGATACCAAGGGGACATTTCATGCAAAGATGGGCTCGATAAAGGACAGAAACGGCATGGACCTAACAGAAGCAGAAGATACTAAGAAGAGATGACAAGAATACACAGAAGAACTAAACAATCAAGATCTTCATGATCCAGATAATCACGATGATGTGATCACCGACCTAGAGCCAGACATCCTGGAATGTGAAATCAAGTGGGCCTTAGAAAGCAGCACTACGAACAAAGCTAGAGGAAGTGATGAAATTCCAGTTGAGCTATTTCAGATCCTGAAAGATGATGCTGTGAAAGTATTGCACTCAATATGCCAGCAAATTTGGAAAACTCAGCCTGTGTCCACAGGACTGGAACGGTCAGTTTTCATTCAAATCCCAAAGAAAGGCAATGCCAAAGAATACTCAAAGTACTGCACAGTTACACTCACCTCACATGCTAGTAAAGTAATGCTCAAAATTCTCCAGGCCAGGCTTCAGCAATACGTGAACTGTGAACTTCCTGATGTTCCAGCTGGTTTCAGAAAAGGCAGAGGAACCAGAGATCAAATTGCCAACATCTGCTGGATCATGGAAAAAGCAAGAGAGTTCCTGAAAAACCTCCATTCCTGCTTTATTGACTATGCCAAAGCCTTTGACTTTGTGGATCACAATAAACTGTGGAAAATTCTGAAAGAGATGGGAATACCAGACCACCTGACCTGCCTCTTGAGAAACCTCTATGCAGGTCAGTAAGCAACAGTTAGAACTGGATGTGGAACAACAGACTGGTTCCAATTAGGAAAAGCAGTACGTCAAAGCTGTATATTATCACCCTGCTTATGTAACTTCTATGCAGAGTACATCATGAGAAACCCTGGACTGGAAGACACACAAGGGGGAATCAAGATTGCCGGGAGAAATATCAGTAACCTCAGATACGCAGGTGACACCGCTCTATGGCACAAAGTGAAGAGGAACTAAAAAGCCTCCTGAGGAAGGTGAAAGTGGAGAGTGAAAAAGTTGGCTTCAAGCTCAACATTCAGAAAACGAAGATCATGGCATCCGGTCCCATCACCTCATGGGAAATAGATGGGGAAACAATGGATACAGTGTCAGGCTTTATTTTGGGGGGCTCCAAAATCACTGCAGATGGTGACTGCAGCTATGAAATTAAAAGACACTTACTCCTTGGAAGGAAAGTTATGACCAACATAGACAGCATATTCAAAAGCAAAGACATTACTTTGCCAACAAAGGTCCGTCTAGTCAAGGCTATGGGTTTTCCTGCGGTCATGTATGGATGTGAGAGTTGGACTGTGAAGAAGGCTGAGCACCTAAGGATTGATGCTTTTGAACTGTGGTGTTGGAGAAGACTCTTGAGAGTCCCTTGGACTGCAAGGAGATCCAACCAGTCCATTCTGAAGCAATTGAGCCCTGGGATTTCTTTGGGGGAATGATGCTGAAGCTGTAACTCCAGTACTTTGGCCACCTCTTGAGAAGAGTTGACTCATTGGAAAAGACTCTGATGCTGGGAGGAATTGGGGGCAGAAGGAGAAGGGGACAGCAGAGCATGAGATGGCTGGATGCCGTCACTGACTCTATGGACGTGGATCTGGGTGAACTCCGGGAGGTGGTGATGGGCAGGGAGTCCTGGCGTGCTGCGATTCATGGGGTCGCGAAGAGTGGGACAGGAATGAGCGACTGAACTGAACTGATCTGAACTGAACTGAACTGAAGTGACCAGGTATCCATAGACACAAGACTTTTTTGGCCTGTAGCAGCTCCGCCCCAGCGAGCATTGAGCATGAACTTGGCATAGCTTCTTGATTTCTGGGGACCGTGGTAGCGATAACTGTGCAGGGACAATGACCTCCTCTGCCGCAGAAGTTTTGACCCTATCAGAGTCTTTTCACCAGCCTCTTGTAGCTGGTGATAAGGAGGCCTCTTTTGCCACTCTTCCTCCATAGCTTCACTCTTTCAGGCACTTAGAGGGCTCCCTTGCCTGGGGTACTTCTCTGTTGTTTGGAGCATCAGGCACATAGATGGGGCCCCTGGGTGGGGTCCTAGTCTGCAGCTCAGTAAGTCAGGCACTTGATTGGCCAGCCTCTCTATTGTTCAGCTGCCTATGCTGGTGTATGGGGAGAAAGAGACTATGGTGAGGGCTCCACCCACTATGATTGACCCAGTAGGATCCCCTTGCTTCCATGGGGCCTGGTGTTCCTCCACAAGCATTTCCAACCCGATCTCCTTCCTCACATCCCATCAGTCCGTCTCTCTGCAGTCAATAGCAGCCCTTCCCCTGGGATTGCTCCACAATCTGCAAAATCCAGATCCCAACTGCTGTCCTTTCTATGGGACCTGTGTCCCTGTCTGGGGTGTGTATGACTGTGGCAAGGACTGTCTGATTCTCATTCCATTTAGGCTCCCACAGATCAACTGTTTCACTCTCAGCCTAAAATATTTCTCCTCTGATCCAGACAGTTGATCCCAGGTGGGGGTCGGACACCGACTTAGAGTTCTCCCCCACCGAGTGCAGGTCCAGGCCTATTAACATTCCTGTTCCCCCCACCCCTAGTTCCTTCACCCTACCGAGTTTTGTGGTACTATTTATTATTTTCCTCTGGTCAGGTACTCCTGTCAGCTCTCAGTTGATGTTCTGCACACACTTCTGTGTCTGAAGGTGTGTCCTTGATGTATCCGTGGAGTGAAATGTACTACACTTCCAGCTACTGTTCTGCCATTTTGTTCATCTCAACGTTTGGACTACTAGAAATAAGACTGTTATGAACATTCATGTGCACGTCTTTGGTTTGTTTTTTTTTTTCTTACTTGCTGGTATAAACCTAAGAAAGGGATTGCTGGGACATATGGTAACCCTATGTTTAACTTTTGAAGGAACTTCCAAACTGTTTTCCACCATGGTGTACTATTTTGTATTCCCATAAGCAGTGCATGAATATTCAAATATTTTCACTTCCTCATCACACTTGTTCTTCTCTGTCTCTCATGAGAGCCATACTTTCGGTGTGCCCTGCATGCTTACTTGCCATCTGTATATCATTATCTAGTGAATTTCCTGTTCAAATCTTTTGTCCATTTTTGCATTGGTGTGTTTCATATATTCTGTCTGATTCTTAAGTTTTTCTTACTTCAATGTGACTATTGTTATTTTTTATTTTAATTTTAAATTGGCCTACTATATAGAAAAGCAATTAATTAAATTTTATATATCATCTGTATATCTTGTGACATTGCTTAAATTAATTCTTAGTTTTACGTATTCTGTTCCTGTAGATTTCATTGGATATTCTACATAGATGTCACCAACAGATAAAAACAGCTTTATTCTTCTTTTCCAAACTGGATAGCTTTTCAATCATTTCCTAATATGACTTCACGGACAGAAATTCAATATAATGAGAGTGGACATCTTTCTGTTGATTGTGATTTTAGAAGTAAAACACTCAGTGTTCTACCATAAAGTGTGATGTTAGTGATAGTGTAGTACTTTCATAAGGTTGAGGAAGTCTTCTATTTCTGCTGCTGCTAAGTCGCTTCAGTCCTGTCCAACTCTGTGCGACCCCATAGAAGGCAGCCCACCAGGCTTCCAGTCCCTGGGATTCTCCAGGCAAGAACACTGGAGTGGGTTGCCATTTCCTTCTCCAATGCATGAAAGTGAAAAGTGAAAGTGAAGTCACTCAGTCGTGTCCGACTCTTAGCGACCCCATGGACTGCAGCCTACCAGGCTCCTCCATCCATGGGATTTTCTAGGCAAAAGTACTGGAGTGGGGTGCCATTGCCTCCTCCAATTCTATTTCTATTTCTTCTTCTATTTCTAGTTTGCTAAAATGTTTTATACAGAATGTGCTCAGTCACAGAGTTGTGTCCAGCTTTTTGCAACCCCATGAAGTGTAGGCCGAACAGGCTCCTCTGGCCTTGGGGGTTCTCCAGGCCAGAATACTGGAATGGGTTGCCATGCTCTCCTCCAGGGGATCTTCCCAAACCAAGGATGGACCCAGATCTCTGAGATGCCAGGCACTTTCTTTAAGAGCTGAGCTGCCAGAAAAGCCTAAGAATACTGAAGTGGGTAGCCAATCCCTACTTCAGGGAATCTTCCCAACCCAGGGATATTAGATTTTATCAAATTATTTTTCAGCATTTATCGAGATGACCCTACTGTGTCATCATTTTCAGTTCTTTAGTAAGTTGCTTTATCCTGATGGATTTTCAAATGTTTAACGAATGCTACACTCTTAAGGGGACAAAAACCAATGGATTATGCTATGTCATACATTGTATGTATTGGTGTAGGCTGCCACAGATCAGCTGATTCATTCTCAGCCTTAACTGTTTCTCCTCTGGTCCAAACAATTACTCCAATGTGGGGAGTGGAAACCTACTTCAGTTCTCCCACCCACCAAGGGCAGGTTCAGACCTATTAACACTCCTGTTTTTCCCCCTAGTTCCTTCATCCTACCAAGTTTTGTGGTTCTATACATTCTTTTCCACTGGTCAGGTACTCCTGTCAGCTCTCAGCTGGTGTTCTGCAAGCACTTCTGTGTCTGAAGATGTATTCCTGATGTGTCCAAGGACAGAGGTGTATTCCTCCTGCAACTACCACTCTGCCATCTTGTTCATCTCAACTTTTTGACTATTAGAAATAAGACTGCTATGAACATTCATGTGCACGTCTTTGGGGAACCATTTTTTTTACACATAGTGAGGTGACCATGAGTCCAAGACTTGAAGCAAGACAGCTCCATGTGGAGAAAGGGCAAGTGTATTCAGTGCAGTCTCACAGTCTGAAGACAGCAGTGTCTGAATGGAAGCTAGAACAAAGGAGGTGGGATGGAAAAAGCTTCTGGGAGGTGGCCCAGAATTAAATGGTCTTGAAAGTGCTTTAAGACCACCTCTCAAAGAGTCAGACACGACTGAGAGACTGAACTGAACTGTAGGAGAAAAGTGGGATGATTCTCATTTCCACAGACACTTCAATACAGCCTAATTATCATGGAGGTACTTTAGGCAAGATATTACAATCTAGATGATGGCGAAATGTGGGAGAGAACAGAATCAAAGCCTCGGTACTGTGGCTGTGGGTCAAGGTTTGGAGGAGACACATGCTCCCTGCCTTGTAACACAACAGAGTTGACTTAGAGAGATGAGGATGACAGGTGAGTTTGGAGGGCTCCTAAGGGCCATTAAAAATGATGCATTTCCCCCCCCCCCCCCCATCAAATCATCTGAGTTGCCACCCATTCCCATTCTGCCCTAGAGGTATCAGGATTGCGCTTTGTGATGTCAATTCTCAGCCAGGGCCACCATTGGCTGGGGAAGTGAGTTGCTGATCTCATAAAGCATAATGCTGTGGACCCTAGGGAGGGGTATATAGAGGTGTGCTCAGGGGCTCTGGAGCAGACCACTGGGAGTCTTCAAAATGACTAAAGAGACTCAGAAGCCACAAGGCTCTAGAGCACTTATGGAACAGCCGACTTCAGGCAACCAGGAGGAAAAGATGAAGACCTCCTGTCAACTGAGGTCCACAAAAGTGTCAAGGTGAGTTGCACCCATCCAAGCTCCTCTTGCCCATTGACACCGCCCCATAAGACCCCCTGCCCTCTACTGGCCTGGCACATAGCCCTTCTCTGGTCACACTTTTCCTGAAACTATCGTTCCTATCCATCTTCACGCTCTTCCCCAAACAAGTGGCTTTCTGTGCTCCCTCTCTTGTTCTCTCCAGGTGTCCAGGGTAACCATGAGGGTGAATAAGTCATCTGGTCCTGAGCTTCGTTTTTGTTCGATGGAAGATTTTTGATTACAGTTTTGCTTTCCATGCTTGTGATGGGTATGTTGGGATTATCTATTTCTTCCTGGTTCAGTTTTGGATTGTTATACTTTTCTAGGAATTTGCTCATTTCTTCCAAGTTGTCCATTTTATTGTCCTATAGCTGCTGATAGTAGTCTTTTATGATCCTTTGTACTTCTGTGTTGTCTGCTGTGATTTATCCATTTTCCTTTCTAATTTTGTTGATTTGATTATCCCCCCTTTCTTTCTTGATGAGTTTTGCTAATGGATTGTCTATTTTATTTATCTTCTCAAAGAACCAGCGTTTATTTTGCTGAGTTTTGCTATAGTTTCCTGTGCTTTTTTTCATGTATTTCTGCCCTAATTGTTTTTTTTTTTTAATTTTATTTTATTTTAAACTTTACAAATTGTATTAGTTTTGCCAAATATCAAAATGAATCCGCCACAGGTATACCTGTGTTTCCCATCCTGAACCCTCCACCCTCCTCCCTCCCGATACCATCCCTCTGGGTCATCCCAGTGCACTAGCCCCAAGCATCCAGTATCGTGCATCGAACCTGGACTGGCAACTCATTTCATACATGATATTATACATGTTTCAATGCCATTCTCCCAAATCTTCCCACCCTCTCTCTCTGAAACAGAGTCCATAAGACTGTTCTATATATCAGTGTCTCTTTTGCTGTCTCATACACAGGGTTATTGTTAGCATCTTTCTAAATTTCATATATATGCTTTAGTACACTGTATTGGTGTTTTTCTTTCTGGCTTACTTCACTCTGTATAATAGGCTCCAGTTTCATCCACCTCATTAAAACTGATTCAAATTTATGCTTTTTAGTGGCTGAGTAATACTCCATTGTGTATATGTACCACAGCTTTCTTATCCATTCATCTGCTGATGGACATCTAGGTTGCTTCCATGTCCTGGCTATTATAAACAGTGTTGCTATGAACTTTGGGGTACATGTGTCTCTTTCAATTCTGGTTTCCTCGGTGTGTATGCCTAGCAGTGGGATTGCTGGATCATAAGACAGATCTATTTCCAGTTTTTTAAGGAATCTCCACACTGTTCTCCATAGTGGCTGTACTAGTTTGCATTCCCAGCAACAGTGTAAGAGGGTTCCCTTTTCTCCACACCGTCTCCAGCATTTATTATTTGTAGACTTTTGGATCACACCCATTGTAAGTCGTGTGAAATGGTATGTCATAGTGGTTTTGATTTGCATTTCTCTGATAATGAGTGATGTTGAGCATCTTTTCATGTGTTTGTTAGCCATCTGTATGTCTTCTTTGGAGAAATGTCTATTTAGTTATTTGGCCCATTTTTTGATTGGGTCATTTATTTTTCTGGAGTTGAGCTGTAAGAGTTGCTTGTATATTTTTGAGATTAGTTGTTTGCCAGTTCCTTCATTTGCTATTATTTTCTGTCATTCTGAAGGCTGCCTTTTCAATTTTCTAAGAGTTTTCTTTGATGTGCAGAAGCTTTTAAGTTTAGTTAGGTCCCATTTGTTTATTTTTGCTTTTATTTCCAATATTCTGTAAGGTGGGTCATAGAGGATCCTGCTGTGATGTATGTCAGAGAGTGTTTTGCCTACGTTCTCCTCTAGGAGTTTTATAGTTTCTGGTCTTATGTTTAGATCTATAATCCTTTTTGAGTTTATTTTTGTTTATGGTGTTAGAAGTGTTCTAGTTTCATTCTTTTACAAGTGGTTGACCAGATTTCCCAGCACCACTTGTTAAAGAGATTGTCTTTAATCCGTTATATATTATAGACTCCTTTGTCAAAGATACGGTGTCCATATATGCATGGATTTATCTCTAGGCTTTCTATTTTGTTCCATTGATCTATATTTCTGTCTTTGTGCCAGAACCATACTGTCTTGATAACTGTGGCTTTGTGGTAGAGCCTGAAGTCAGGTAGGTTGATTCCTCCAGTTCCATTCTTCTTTCTCAAGATAGCTTTGGCTACTTGAGTTTTTTTTTTTTTGTATTTCCATACAAATTGTTTAATTATTTATCTAGTTCTGTGAAGAATACCGTTGGTAGCTTGATAGGGATTGCATTGAATCTATAAGTTGCTTTGGTAGTTGTAGAGGGAGTTAAACTTCCAAACTCATTCTATGAGGCCACCATCACCCTAATACCAAAACCTGACAAAGATCCCACAAAAACAGAAAACTACAGGCCAATATCACTGATGAACATAGATGCAAAAATCCTCAACAAAATTCTAACAATCAGAATCCAACAACACATTAAAAAGATCATACACCATGACCAAGTGGGCTTTATCCCAGGGATGCAAGGATTCTTCAATATCCTCAAATCAATCAATATAATACACCACATTAACAAATTGAAAAACAAAAACCATATGATTATCTCAATAGATGCAGAGAAAGCCTTTGACAAAATTCAACATCCATTTATGATAAAAACTCTCCAGAAAGCAGGAATAGAAGGAACATACCTCAACATAATAAAAGCTATATATGACAAAACCACAGCAAACATTATCCTCAATGGTGAAAAATTGAAAGCATTTCCTCTAAAGTCAGGAACAAGACAAGGGGGCCCACTTTCACCATTACTATTCAACATAGTTTTTCAAGTTTTGGCCACAGCAATCACAGCAGAAAAAGAAATAAAAGGAATCCAAATTAAAAAGAAGAAGTAACACTCTCACTATTTGCAGATGACATGATCCTCTACATAGAAAACTCTAAAGACTCCACCAGAAAATTACTAGAAGTAATCAATGATTACAGTAAAGTTGCAGGATATAAAATCAACACACAGAAATCCCTTGCATTCCTATACACTAATAATGAGAAAACAGAAAGAGAAATTAAGGAAACAATTCCATTCACCATTGCAATGGAAAGAATAAAATACTTAGGAATGTATCTACCTAGAGAAACTAAAGACCTATACATAGAAAACTATAAAACACTGGTGAAAGATATCAAAGAGGACACTAATAGATGGAGAAATATAACATGTTCATGGATTGGAAGAATCAATATAGTGAAAACGAGTATACCACCTAATTGTTATTATTACATTTTCCTTCTTCTAACCCTGGGATTCTTCACTTCTTCTTTTTCTAGTTGATTTGGGTGTAAAGTTAGGTCATTTATTTGAGGTTTCTCTTGTTTCTTAGGGTAAGCTTGTATTTCTATGAACCTTTCCCTTCAGATCAGATCAGATCAGATCAGTCGCTGAGACATGTCCAACTCTTTGCGACCCTATGAATCGCAGCATGCCAGGTCTTCCTGTCCATCACCAACTCCCGGATTTCACTGAGACTCACGCCCATGGAGTCAGTGATGCCATCCAGCCATCTCATCCTATGTCTTCCCCTTCTCCTCCTACCCCCAATCCCTCCCAGCATCAGAGACTTTTCCAATGAGTCAAGTCTTCGCATGAGGTGGCCAAAGTACTTGAGCTTCAGCTTTAGCATCATTCCTTCCAAAGAAATCCAAGGGCTGATCTCTTTCAGAATGCACTGGTTGGACTTCCTTGCAGTCCAAGGGACTCTCAAGAGTCTTCTCCAACACCACAGTTCAAAAGCATCAATTCTTCGGCACTCAGGCTTCTTCACAGTCCAACTCTCACATCCATACATGACCACAGGAAAAACCATAGCCTTGACTAGACGAATGTTTTTGGTAAAGGAATATCTCTGCTTTTGAATATGCTCTCTAGGTTAGTCATAACTTTCCTTTCAAGGACTAAGTGTCTTTTAATTTGATGGCTGCAGTAACCATCTGCAGTGATTTTGGAGCCCAAAAAATAAAGTCTGACATTGTTTCCACTGTTTCCCCATCTATTTCCCATGACGTGATGGGACCGGATGCCATGATCTTCGTTATCTGAATGTTGAGTTTTAAGCCAACTTTTTCACTCTTCACTTTCGCTTTCATCAAGAGGCTTTTGAGTTCCTCTTCACTTTCTGCGATAAGGGTGGTGTCATCTGCATATCTGAGGTTGTTGATATTTCTCCCGGCAATCTTGATTCCAGCTTGTGTTTCTTCCAGCCCATCGTTTCTCATGATGTACTCTGCATAGAAGTTAAATAAACAGGGTGACAATATAAAGCCTTGACGTTCTCCTTTTTCTATTTATTTTTTTTTCCTTTTTCTATTTAGAATCAGTCAGTTGTTCCATGTGCAGATCTAACTGTTGCTTCCTGACCTGCATACAAATTTCTCAACAGGCAGATCAGGTGGTCTGGGATTCCCATCTCTCTCAGAATTTTCCACAGTTTTTTGTGATCCGCACAGTCAAAGGCTTTGGCATAGTCAATAAAGCAGAAATAGAGGTTTTTCTGGAACTCTCTTGCTTTTTCCATGATCCAGCGGATGTTGGCAATTTGGTCTCTGGTTCCTCTGCCTTTTCTAAAACCAGCTTGAACATCAGCATGTTCATGGTTCGCATATTACTGAAGCTGGCTTGGAGAATTTTGAGCATTATTTTACTAGCGTGTGAAATGAAAGCAATTTTGCCGTAGTTTGAGCATTCTTTGGCATTGCCTTTCTTTCAGATTGGAATGAAAACACCTTTTCCAGTCCTCTGGCCACTGCTGAGTTTTCCAAATTTGCTGGCATATTGAGTGCAGCACTTTCATAGCATCATCTTTCAGGATTTGGAATAGCTCAACTGGAATTCCATCACCTCCACTCTCTTTGTTCGTAGTGATGCTTTCTAAAGCCCACTTGACTTCACATTCCAGGGTGTCTGGCTCTAGGTCAGTGATCATACCATCGTGATTATCTGGGTCATGAAGATCTTTTTTGTACAGTTCTTCTGTGTATTCTTGCCATCTCTTCTCAATATCTTCAGCTTCTGTTAGGTCCATACCATTTCTGTCCTTTATCGAGCCAATGTTTGCATGAAATGTTCCTTTGGTATCTCTTATTTTCTTGAAGAAATCCCTAGTCTTTCCCATTCTGTTATTTTCCTCTATTTCTTTGCATTGATCGCTGAAAAAAGGCTTTCTTTTCTCTTCTTGCTTTTCTTTGGAACTCTGCATTCAGATGTTTATATCTTTCCTTTTCTCCTTTGCTTTTCTCTTCTCTTCTTTTCACAGCCATTTGTATGTGTTGTGTTTTCATTTTCATTTGTTTCTATGCATATTTGCATTTCATTTCTGATTTCTTCTGTTATATGTCGGTCATTCAGAAGCACGTTGTTTACCCTCCATATGTTTCTATTTGTCATGGTTTCTTTCCCCCTGTAGTTGACATGCAATCTTACTGCTTTGTGATCAGAAGAGATGCTTGAAATGATTTTGATTTTTGTTTTCAGTTTACCAAGGCTAGATTTGTGGCCCAGTATGTGATCTATCCTGGAGAATGTTCCATGTGCACTTGAGAAAAAGGTGAAATTCATTGCTTTGGCGTGAAACGTTCTTTTGAAATCAATTAGGTCTAACTGATCCATTGTATCACTTAAAGTTTGTGTTCCCTTGCTAATTTTCTGTTTGGTTGATCTATCCATAGGTGTGTGTAGGGTCTTAAGGTCTCCCACTATTATTGTGTTGTTTTTAATTTCCCCTTTCATACTTGTTAGCATTTGCCTTACATATTGAGTGCTCCTATGTTGGGTGCATATATATTTATAATTGTTATATCTTCTTCTTGGATTGATCCTTTGACCATTATGTAGTGGCCTTCTTTGTCTCTTTCCACACCCTTTATTTCAAAGTCTATTTTGTCTGATATGAGAATTGCTACTCCTGATTCCTGTTGCTCACATTTTGCATGAAATACCTTTTCTCAGCCCTACACTTTCACTCTGTATATGCCCCTTGGTTTCAGGTGTGTCTCTTTTACACAGCATACATAGAAGCCTGGTTTTGTAACCGATTTATCAACTTTCTTTGTCACCTATCTATCCATTTGTCCATCCCTCTTTCCAATCAACAATCGATCTTTTTCCTTGGTGCATTTCAGTATGTGTCTCCTTAAATATCTCAGCAAGCCTGCCATTAAGTAGTCAGCCGTGTTTGTATACAGCAATTTTCTTTGGATACTAACTTTACACACAATGAAATATAGCAATCTTTTCTTTCCTCAGTCATGCTACTTTTGAACTGAAGTATAGTCCATTTATAATTTTGTGTTAATTTCTGCTTTACAGCAAAGTGATTCAGTTATAGACATATATTTACATATGTATACGTTGAGTGTGGAGATACATACATACATACATATATATATATATATATATATATATATATATACACACACACACACGCATTCTTTTATTTAATCTCTCTCTCTCTTGTTTTTTTTTTTTTTGCTAAACTGTGCAGCAAGTGGAATTAGTTCCCTGACCAGGGTTTGAACCTGCATCCCTTGCAGTGGAAATCTGCAGTCTTAACCTCTGGACTGCCAGGGAAGACATATATATATAATTTATCTATCTATCTATCTATCTATCTATCTATCTATCTATCTATATGTATATATATATATATATATATATGCCTTTTTAAATCACATTTCATTATGATTTATAATTGGATACTGAATGTAGTCCTCTGTGCTCTAGAGTAGGAATTTGTCAATCCATTCCATATAATTTGTTTTCTATCTCTTAACCCCAGTCTCTTACTCCATTTCTCCCCCAATTCTCTCTGCCCTGAAGCTGTAAGTCTATTCTCTATGTCTATGAGTGTCTTTCTGATTCATGCATATGTTCATTTGTGTCATATCTTAGATTCCACATTTGGATATTATGATATTATTTGGTATATATGTTTCCCTGTGTGCCTCACTTCATTTAGTATGATCAGCTCTCAGACCTTGCATGTTGACTCAAATGGCCTTATTGTTGTAACTGTACATATTCCTGTATCTTTTTAACCATACATGGAGCTATTCATCTATGGTTATTTTCTAAATTATATTATTAAAAAGTGCTTATAAATCACTCTTGGTATAGTATGTCCATTTTGAGTCTGTATAAGGATTTTATATGTATCTGTCACTTCACTTAATTTGCCCAGTCGAGTCCAACTCTTTGCGACTCCATGAACTGTGGCATGCCATGCTTCCCTGTCCAATTACCTACTACCCAAGCCTGCTTAAACTCAGATGCACCGAGTGGGTGATGTGAACCAATGATCTCATCCTCTGTTGTCTGCTTCTCCTCTTGCTTTCAATCTTTCTCAGCATCAGGGGCCTTTCCAATGAGTCAGTTCTTCAGATAAGGTAGCCAAAGTATTGACGTTTCAGCATCAGTCCTTCCAGTGAATATCCAAGAGTAATACCCTTAAGGATTGACTGAATTGATTTCCTTGCAATCCAAGAGACTCTCCAGAGTATATGTGGGTATGAAAAATATTCATTGTGCTTATGTTTCGTCTTTTGGAGACATAGAATACTTATGAATGTAATTCATAAAATGTTGATGTATTCTCTCATATGTATATGTGCGTATGAATAAATGTTTACTATGCTCTTGATGAAGGTGACAGAGGAGAGGGAAAAAGTTGGCTAAAAACTCAACATTCAGAAAATGAAGATTATGTCATTCGGTCCCATCACTTCATGGGAAATAGAGGGGAAACAGTGGAAACAGTGTCAGACTTTATTTTGGGGGGCTCCAAAATCACTGCAAATGATGACTGCAGCCAAGAAATTAAAAGACGCTTACTCCTTGGAAGAAAAGTTATGACCAAATCTAGATAGCATATTGAAAAGCAGAAACATTACTTTGCCACCAAAAATCCATCTTGTCAAGACTATGGTTTTTCCAGTGGTCAAGTATGGATGTGAGAGTTGGACTGTGAAGAAAGCTGAGCGCCGAAGAATTGATGCTTTTGAACTCTGGTGTTGGAGAAGACTCTTGAGAGTCCCTTGAACTGCAAGGAGATCCAAACAGTCCATTCTGAAAGAGACCAGCCCTGGGATTACTTTGGAAGAAATGATGCGAAAACTGAAACTCCAGTACTTTGGCCACCTCATGCGAAGAATTGACTCATTGGAAAAGACTCTGATGCTGGGAGGGATGGGAGGCAGGAGGAGAAGGGGACGACAGAGGATGAGATGGTTGAATGGCATCACTGACTCAATGGACGTGGGTCTGAGCGAACTCTGGGAGTTGGTGATGGACAGGGAGGACTGGCCTGCTGCGATTCATGGGTTCCAAAGAGTCGGACACCACTGAACGACTGAACTGAACTGAATGGATGCATATGATGCCCTCTCAAGCAGAAATAGAAAAATGATAATGAATGTAATTTATAAAATCCGAATGTATTCACTCATATATATAAATGTGTATGAAGAAATATTTACTGTGGTTATAATGCCATCTCATGGAGAAATAGAAGAATGCTTATGAATGAAATTTATAAAATCCAGATGCATTATTCACATATTAAAAAATATACTGTATAACTTTATTAAAAAATTCATACATGATCATAACAGAAAATGTTAATTTACTAGAAAAAGAAAGAAAGAAAGAAAGAAATCGCCCATGATCTCATTTACTACTTGCTCAGAATTCTGAGTTCCTTAAATAGACATTTCTCCAAAGAATACATACAGATGGCTAACAAACACATGAAAAGATGCTCAACATCACTCATTATCAGAGAAATGCAAATCAAAACCACTCTGAGGTACCATTTCACACCACTCAGAATGGCTGCGATCCAAAAGTCTACAAGCAATAAATGCTGGAGACGGTGTGGAGAAAAGGGAACCCTCTTACACTGTTGGTTGGAATGCAAACTAGTACAGCCACTATGGAAAACAGTGTGGATATTCCTTAAACAACTGGAAATAGAACTGCCTTATGATCCAGCAATCCCACTGCTCAGCATACACACTGAGGAAACCAGAGGGAAAGAGACACATGTACCCCAATGTTCATCGCAGCACTGTTTATAATAGCCAGGACATGGAAGCAACCTAGATGCCCATCAGCAGATGAATGGATAAGAAAGCTGTGGTACATATACACAATGGAGTATTACTGAGCCATTAAAAAGAATACATTTGAATCAGTTCTAATGAGATGGATGAAACTGGAAACTATTATACAGAGTGAAGTAAGCCAGAAAGAAAAACACCAATACAGTATACTAACACACATATATGGAATTTAGAAACATGGTAACAATAACTCTGTGTACGAGACAGCAAAAGAGACACTGATGCATAGATCCGTCTTATGGACTCTGTGGGAGAGGGAGAGGGTGGGAAGATTTGGGAGAATGGCATTGAAACATGTATAATATCATGTATGAAATGAGTCGCTAGTCCAGGTTCAGTGCATGATACTGGATGCTTGGGTCTGGTGCACTGGGACAACCCAGAGGGAGGGTATGGGGAGGGAGGAGGGAGGAGGGTTCAGGATGGGGAACACAGGTATACCTGTGGCGTATTCATTTTGATATTTGGCAAAACTAATACAATATTGTAAAATAAAATAAAATTTATTTAAAAACAAACAAAAAAAGTAATTCTGAGTTCCTGAGCTGGAGAGATAAAATATCAGGGTGTGTTAGTTCTTTCACTATAAAACACTTTCTGTTATTTGAATTTTAACATATAACTTGGTTCTGATATGTGGTTCTTGCTTTGTTTACTTATACTGAAGATTTTCCTTTTACAAATACTGAGTAATTTGACCACATCTTTAGAGACTGCTTGCTTTATACTTTTTTTATTCTTTTTTTTCTTTTTTCCGTTTTTGCTATAATTAAAAAATGTTGCATGTCGTGCCTCCAGGAAATAATACTGTAATGAATATGAGGGTGCATCAATCTTTTGGTTTTAAGGTTTTTTCCAGAAAAAATGCCCAGGAGTAGGTCATAAGGTGATTATATGTTTTAGTTTTTAAAGGAGCAGCAATACTCTTCACCATAGTGGCAGTACCAATTTACATGCCCACTAACAGTGCAAGATTGTTCCCTTTTTTCCCACAGTCTCTCCAGGAATTATTGCTTGTAGAATTTTTGTTGCTATCTATTCGGCCTGGTGTGAAGGAATACCACATTGTAGTTTTGATTTGTATTTCTCTAATGAATAGTGATGATGAACTATGGATGGAGGTTCATGACACTGTACAGGAGACAGGAACCAAGACCATCCTCAAGAAAAAGAAATGCAAAAAAGTAAAATGGCTGTCTGAGGAGACCTTACAAATAGCTGTGAAAAGAAGAGAAGCCAAAAGCAAAGGAAGAAGGGAAAGCTATATCCATTTGAATGCAGAGTTCCAAAGAATAGCAAGTAGAGATAAGAAAGCCTTCCTCAGTGATCAGTGCAAAGAAATAGAAGGAAATAAAGAATGGAAAAGACTAGAGATCTCTTCAAGAAAATTAGAGATACCAAGGGAACATTTCATGCAAAGATGGGCTCAATAAACGACAGAAATGATATGGACCTAACAGAAGCAGAAAACACTAAGAGGAGAACTGTACCAAGAATATCTTCAAGACCCATTTAATCACAATGGTCTGATCACTCACCTAGAGACAGACATCCTGGAATATGAAGTCCAGTGGGCCTTTGGAAGCCACACTACAAACAAAGCTAGTGGAGGTGATGGAATTCCAGTTGAGCTATTTCAAATTCTCAAAGATGCTGCTGTGAAAGTTCTGCACTCAATATGCCAGTAAATCTGGAAAACTCATCAGTGGCCACAGGACTGGAAAACATTAGTTTTCCTTCCAATCCTAAAGAAAGGCAATGTCAAAGAATGCTCAAATTACAGAACAATTACACTCATCTCACACACCAGTAAAGTAGTGCTCAAAATTCTCCAAGCCAGGCTTCAGCTATACGTGAACCATGAACTTCCAGATGTTCAAGGAGGTTTCAGCAAAGGCAGAGGAACAAGAGATCAAATTGCCAACATCTGTCAGATCGTGAAAAAGCAAGAGAATTCCAGAAATACATCTATTTATTCTTTATTGACTATGCCACAGCCTTTGAGTGTGTGAATAACAATAAACTGTAGGAAATTCTCAAAGAGATGGAAATACCAGACCACCTAACCCTCCTCTTGACAAATCTGTATGCAGGTCAAGAAGCAAGAGTGAAAACTGGACATGGAACAGCAAACTGGTTCCAAAGTGGGAAAGGAGCACATCAAGGCTGTATATTGTTGTCGTGTTTATTTAACTCATATGTGGAGTACATCATGAGAAACCCTGTGCTGGAGGAAGCACAAGCTGGAATCAAGTTTGCTGGGAGAAATATCAATAACCTCACAAATGCAGGCGACACTACCCTTTCTGCAGGCAGTAAGTGAAGAAGAATTAAAGAGCTTCTTGATGAAAGTGAAAGAAGAGAGAAAAAGTTGGCTTAAAGCTCAACATTCAGAAAATGAAGATCATGGTCTCATCACTTTATTGCAAATAGATGGGGAAATGGCAGAAACAGTGGCTGACTTTATTTTGGGGGGCTCGAAAATCACTGCAGGTGATGACTGAAACCATGAAATTAAAAGACACTTACTCCTTGAAAGGAAAGTTATGATCAACCTAGACAACTTATTAAAAAGCAGAGACATTACTATGCCAACGATGGTCCATCTAGTCAAGGCTATGTTTTTTTCTAGTAGTCCTGTATGGATGTGAGAGTTGAACTGTAAAGAAAGCTGAGCACTGAAGAAGTGATGATTTTGAACTGTGGTGTTGGAGAAGACTCTTGAGAGTCCCATGGGCTCCAGGGAGTTCCAATCAGTCCATTATAAAGGAGATCAGTCCTGGTGTTCATTGGAAGGATTGATGTTTAAGCTGAAACTCCAATATTTTGGCCACCTGATGTGAAGAGCTGACTCATTTGA
Organism: Bos taurus; assembly: GCF_002263795.3. NCBI lineage: Eukaryota > Metazoa > Chordata > Mammalia > Artiodactyla > Bovidae > Bos > Bos taurus. The sequence continues at coordinate 31,034,267 of NC_082638.1, forward strand.
AAAGACCCTGATGCTGGGAGAGATGGAGGGCAGACAGAGAAGGGGACGACAGTGGATGAGATAGTTGGATGGCTTCACTGCCTCAATGGACATAAGTTTGGAAGACTCCGGGAGTTGGTGATGGACAGCAAGCCCTGGAGTGCTGAAGTCTATAGGGTCGCAAAGAGTCAGACCCGACTGAGTGTCTAACCTGAACGTAGCCTCTTTTCAAGTGTTTTTTCATCATCTGTATGATTTCTTTTGGGAAATGACTATTTAGATCTGCCTGTTTTGTTACGAAGGTGTTTTTTGTTTGTTTGTTTGTTTTTGATACTGGGCTACGTAGCCATTTGCATATTTTTGAAAATAATGCCTTGATAACTAATGGGAACTATCTGTGTAGCACAGGGAACTGCCCTCCATGCTCTGTGATGACCTAAATTTAGAAGAAAATTAAATGAAAGAGGTTGTGTTTATACACTTGTACACCTAGTGTGATTTGTGTACAGCAGAATGTAACACAACATTGTTAAGCAACTACATGTGTATATGTGTACATACTCTAGGCTCCATTTAAAGGATGTTCTAAAAGAAGCAGATGTAATCTACAATAACAGAACTGAGAACAGGGGTTGCATGGGGAAAGAGTGTGGGGAAGTATACCAAAGAAATTATCTAGGATGATGGGGGAAAAAATTATTTTTTCAATGAGCATTAGGTATATAATCTAGGTGAAATTGCAGAAATATTTCTGAAATGGAAATTCCAAACAGGGTCTTGCCAAGTGGCTCTATGTATTTATAAATTTACTAGATAATGTCATATTGTCCTTCAGAAAGTTGCGTCACACTATGCGCTCACAACACTGCTGAAACACTCCTTTTCCAATTTGTCATCGTCCATTTGGAGGAAAAATTTGGTATATTTCAACTTTGTCATTGAACTTTGGCAGTTTTCATGGTGAGAAATCATAATCCATTATTGTTTTTGTTTGCATTTATTTTATTACCAGGTAGGTATGACATTTCTTCTTGATTTTTGGTAATTTTCCTTTTTTCGGGGGAGGGTAATTTGTATGTTTTTGGGTTTTTTTTTAATTATTCTTGTTTTTTTCACAATTCTCTTCTATTGGGTTTTTCATCTTTTCTTATTTTAAGTTTGGACTCTGCATAAATGAGGTAAATGAGTCATTTGTCAGCTGTCTTCCAAATATTTCTCAATTGTCATTTTATAATTCCGTGTTTATTTTCTATTCAGTCATGCAGGAGTTTTACTACAAAAAAAGTTATGTAAATTTTCCCTTTTAAGCTTCTGGACAAAGAACATGTAAAATTAGAAATTTTAAAGGTGGCCCAAAACTCTAGGAAGCTAGAGGGTGTGGTTAAAAGAATCGGGAGAGGTCAACGCTTTCTGACTTGCTCCCCATACTCCCCTAGAGGTGTCAGGATGAGGCTTTGTGAGGTCAAAGCTCACCAGGGCCTCCATTGGCTGTGCAAGTGGCTTGCTGACCTCATAAAGTGTAAGGGTGTGGCCACCTGGGGAAGGGTATATATAGGGGTACTCAGGGGCTCTGAAGTCGACCACTGCGAGTCTTCAAAATTACTAAGGTGACTGGGAAGGCTCTAGAGCACTGGAGTTTCAGTTTTAGCATCATTCTTGGAACAGCTGACTCTAGATACCCAGGAGGAAAAGATGAAGATCTCCCATCAACTGAGGTCCAAAGGATGTGTCAAGGTGAGCTGAACCCACCTAAACTCCTCATGTCTTCCTCTGACTTATTTAGTATGATCATCTCTAGGTCCATCCATGTTGGAAAAAATAGCATTATTTCGTTCTTTCTTATGGATAATATTCCATTGTATGCATAATATATCTGTCTTTATCCACTCACATATTTAAGTGCCTTAAGGTCGTTTGCATGTCTTTGCTACTGTACATTGTGCTACTATAAACACTGTTGTGCATATCACTTTTCTGATGGGAGTTTTCATCTTAATGGATATATGCCCAGTAGTGTTATTGTTGGATCATATAGTAACTGTATTTTTAGAGTATAAAAAAACTCTATACCAAGGAAGAAGATAATGGGCAGGTAGTTCAAAAGGAAGGAATATATGTATACATATGGCTGATTCATGTTGAGGTTTGAAAGAAAGCAACAAAACTCTGAAAAGCAATTACCCTTAAGGAAAAATAATATTTATTATTATAAAAGACCTGCTTACTGTTTTCAATAGTGGCTGCATCAGTTTCTTGATTTTCATGTATAGTAGTGGTAGTGAAAGTCACTCAGTCATGTCCGACTCTTTGCGACCACATGGATTATACGGCCCATGGCCAGAATACTGGAGTAGGTAGCCTTTTCCTTCTCCAGGGGATCTTCCCACCCAGGGGTCGAAACCATGTCTCCTGCTTTGTAGGTGGATTCTTTACCAGCTGAGCCACAAGGGAAGCCTGATTTTTCATGTATGCTGATGCTGCTGCTAAGCTGCTTCATTGTGTCCTACTCTGTGAGACCCCAAGACGGCAGCCCACCAGGCTCCCCCATCCCTGGGATTCTCCAGGCAAGAACGCTGGAGTGGGTTCCCATTTCCTCTCCAATGCATGAAAGTAGAAAGTGAAAAGGAAGTCGCTCAGTCCTGTCTGACTCTTCACGCCTCCATGCCCTGCAGCCTACCAAGCTCCTCCGTCCATGGGATTTTCCAGGCAAGAGTACCGGAGTGTGGTGCCATTATAGAATGTTGTTGATCTCCCTGCAGTACATGGTTGAGTTACATGTTTTTTTTCAAAATCTGTTTTGTTTTGTTTTAATACATACTCTTAGGAGTGGAGCTGCCAGGTCATATGCTCAGTCTCTCGCATTCTTGAAAAGACAAATTCCAGCAATCAGAATCCAACAACACATTAAAAAGATCATACATCATGACCAAGTGGGCTTTATCCCAGAGATGCAAGGATTCTTCAATATCCACAAACCAATCAATGTAATACACCACATTAACAAATTGAAAAACAAAAACCATATGATTATCTCAAAAGATGCAGAGAAAGCCTTTGACAAAATTCAACATCCATTTATGATAAAAACTCTCCAGAAAGCAAGAATAGAAGGAACATACCTCAACATAATAAAAGCTATATAAGACAAACCCTTCAGCAAACATTATCCTCAATGGTGAAAAAGTGAAAGCATTTCCTTTAAAGTCAGGAACAAGACAAGGGGGCCCACTTTCACCATTAATAATCAACAGAGTTTTGGAAGTTTTGGCCACAGCAATCAGAGGAGAAAAAAAAATAAAAGGAATCCAAATTGAAAAGAAGAGGTAAAACTCTCACTATTTGCAGATGACCTGATCTTCTACATAGAAAACTCTAAAGACTCCACCAGAAAATTACTAGAACTAATCAATGATTACAGTAAAGTTGCAGGATATAAAATCAACACACAGAAATCCCTTGCATTCCTATACACTAATAATGAGAAAACAGAAAGAGAAATTAAGGAAACAATTCCATTTACCATTGCAACGGAAAGAATAAAATACTTAGGAATATATCTACCTAAAGAAACTAAAGACCTATATATAGAAAACTATACAACATTGGTGAAGGAAATCAAAGAGGACACTAATAGATGGGGGAATATACCATGTTCATGGATTGGAAGAATCAATATAGTGAAAATGACTATACTACCCAAAGCAATTTATAGATTCAATGCAATCCCTATCAAGCTACCAACCGTATTCTGCACAGAGCTAGAACAAATAATTTCACAATTTGTATGGAAATGCAAAAAAAACCTCGAATAGCCAAAGCTATCTTGAGAAAGAGAATGGAACTGGAGGAATCAACCTACCTGACTTCAGTCTCTATTACAAAGCCACACTCATTAAGACAGTATGGTACTGGCACAAAGACAGAATTATAGATCAGTGGAACAAAATAGAAAGCCCAGAGATAAATCCACGCACATATGGACACCTTATCTTTGACAAAGGAGGCAAGAATATACAATGGATTAAGGAGAATCTCTTTAACAAGTGCTGCTGGGAAAAATGGTCAACCACTTGTAAAACAATGAAAGTAGAACACTTTCTAACACCATACACAAAAATAAACTCAAAATGGATTAAAGATCTAAATGTAACACCAGAAACTATAAAACTCCTAGAGGCGAACATAGGCAAAACACTCTCCGACATACATCACAGCAGGATCCTCTATGACCCACCTCCCTGAATATTGGAAATAAAAGCAAAAATAAACAAATGTGACCTAATTAAATTCTAAAGCTTCTGCACAACAAAGGAAACTATACGCAAAGTGAAAAGACAGCCTTAAGAATGGGAGAAAATAATAGCAAATGAAGCAACTGACAAACAACTAATCTCAAAAATATACAAGCAATTCCTACAGCTCAATTCCAGAAAAATAAATGACCCAATAAAAAAATGGGCCAAAGAACTAAATAGACATTTCTCCAAAGAAGACATACAGATGGCTAACAAACACATGAAAAGATGCTCAACATCACTCATTATCAGAGAAATGCAAATCAAAACCACTATGAGGTTCAATTTCACACCAGTCAGAATGGCTGCGATCCAAACACCTACAAGAAATAAATGCTGGAGAGGGTGTGGAGAAAAGGGAACCCTCTTATACTGTTGGTGGGAATGCAAACTAGTACAGCCACTATGGAGAACAGTGTGGAGATTCCTTAAACAACTGGAAATAGAACTGTCTTATGATCCAGCAATCCCACTGCTCACCATACACACTGAGGAAACCAGAAGGGAAAGAGGGACCTGTACCGCAATGTTCATAGCAGCAGTGTTTATAATAGCCAGGACATGGAAACAACCTAGATGTCCATCAGCAGATGAATGGATAAGAAAGCTGTGGCACATATACAAAATGGAGTATTACTCAGCCATTAAAAATCATACATTTGAATCAGTTCTAATGAGGTGGATGAAACTGGAGCCTATTATACAGAGTGAAGTACGTCAGAAAGAAAAACACCACTACAGTTTACTAATGCATATATAAGGAATTTAGAAAGATGTTAACAGTAACCCTGTATAGGAGACAGCAAAAGAGACACAGATGTATAGAAGAGTCTTCTGGATTCTGTGGGAGAGGGTGAGGGTGGGAAGATTTGGGAGACTGGCACTGAAACATGTAAAATATCATGTATGAAACGAGTTACCAGTTCAGGTTCGATGCACAATACTGGATGCTTGGGGCTAGTGCACTGGGACGACCCAGAGGGGTGGTATGGGGAGGGAGGAGGGAGGAGGGTTCAGGATGGGGAACACATATATACCTGTGGCAAATTCATTTCAATATTTGGCAAAACCAGTACAATATTGTAAAATTGAAAAATAAAATTAAATTAAAAAAAAAATAAAGGGCACTTAGTAGTGACATTTATAATGACTCCTACCAAATATATCTCACTAGTACCATAAAGATTCCCCTTTAACAATGTTTCTCTACCATGTCTTCTCTGTATAGTATTTGGTACTTTTTCACTACTCAGAGGTGATAACTCATTAGCATAGTTGGATTATGTATGTAATACACTGGGCTTCTCAGGTGGCACTGTTGTTAAGAATCTTTCAGCAAAGGCAGGAGTCAAAGGAGATGTGATTTGGGAAGATCCCCTGGAGGAGGAAATGGCAACTCACTCCAGAATTCTTGCCTGGAAAATTCCAAGGACAGAGGAACTTGTTGGGCTATGGTCTCCGGGATCACAAAAAGGTGAAGCTAAAAGAGTTCTTAGTAATTCACTATAATGAGTGTATTTCATGTGCTTTTAAATAAATACTGAGAACTGTATTTACCTGTTGGTATTTTCTTCCAGATATGGTGTGCTATTTGACATTTTTCATCCACACAAGAGTTAGCAATTTTGGTTTTTTGTTTTCATTTCTGTATTTCTGTATTTATTTATTTTATTCTTATTATTTTTTACTTTACACTATTGTAGTGGTTCGCCATACATCAACATGCATCCGCCACAGGTGTACACATTTTCCCCATCCTGAACCCCCTCCTACCTCCTTAGCCATACCATCCTTCTGGGTCATCTCAGTGCACCAGCCCCAAGCTTCTCTTATCCTGCATGGAACCTGGACTGGCGATTCATTTCTAATATGATATTATACATGTTTAATGCCATTCTAGCAAATCATCCCCCACTCCCTCTCCCACAGGGTCCAAAAGATTGTTCCATACATCTGTGTCTCTTTAGCTATCTCGCATACAGGGTTGTCATTACCATCTTTCTAAATTCCATATATATGTGTTAGTATACTGTATTGGTGTTTGTCTTTCTGGCTTACTTCATTCTGCATAATAGGCTCCAGTTTCATTCACCTCATTAGAACTGCTTCAGATGTATTCTTTTTAATGGCTGAGTAATACTCCATTGTGTATATATGCCAGAGCTTTCTTATCCATTCTTCTGCTGGTGGACATCTATGTTGCTTCCATGTCCTGGGTATGAGAAACTGTGCTGCGATGAACATTGGAGTACACGTGTCTCTTTCCCTTCTGGTTTCCTCAGTGTGTATGCCCAGCAGCGGGATTGCTAGGTCATATGGCAGTCCTATTTCTAGTTTTTTTTTTTTTTTTTAAGGAATCTCCACAGTGTTTTCCATAGTGGCCGTACTAGTTTACATTCCCACCAACAGTGTAAAAGGGTTCCCTTTTCTCCACATCCTCTCAAGCATTTACTGCTTGTAGACGTTTGGATCACAGCCATTCTGACTGGTGTGAAGTGGTACCTCATTGTGGTTTTGATTTGCATTTATCCGATAATGAGTGATGCTGAGCATCTTTTCATGTGTTTCATAGCCATCTGTATGTCTTCTTTGGAGAAATGTCTGTTTAGTTCTTTGGCCCATTTTTTTGATTGGGTCATTTATTTTTTTGGAATTGAGCTGTAGGAGTTGCGTGTATATTTTTGAGTTTAGTTTGTCAGTTGCTTCATTTGCTATTATTTTTTTTCCCATTCTGAAGGCTGCGTTTTCACCTGGCTTATAGTTCTTTTGTTGTACAGAAGCTTTTAAGTTTCATTAGGTCCCATTTGTTTATTTTTGCTTTTATTTCCAATATTCTGGAGGGTGGGTCATGGAGGATCCTGCTGTGATGTATGTCAGAGAGTATTTTGTCTACGTTCTCCTCTAAAGACATATATTTAAAGCTCAGAAGCCTTTGGAATATTAAGTGAGTCTGTTTTTTTTTTTTTTCCCAAGCAGTTTGAGCTGTATTTAAATGTTGATATTTTCTTCTTAAGAGTGTCCTGTATTTCTGTTTCATTTATTTATTTATTTATTTTTTTGATGAGTGACTACTGTCATGTTCAAGGGTAGGTGTCGTATCAAGTCCAGCAATAGGACCTTGTGTATATCAGATGTCCATCAGTGATAGTTTTAAGGCTGCTGTTACAGAGAAAACTCTATGCTGCAAGGCTTTATTATTTGCTCCTTTTTAGGATGGCCTGTGATGTCTGAGTGTTTTTGTCAGGCCTGGGAGTACATTAGAGCAGAATGAGCCAAAGGATGCCATGAAACCTGATGTATCCTCACTTTTGGATCTTTGAAGTAAGTGCTCATATTCTCTTTAAGTTGAAGACAAGGATGAGTTGGTTTTACATGTACAGATTCTTGTTCTGAAACACTGAGATGACATTATGTATTCAGCGGTGCTTGCTTTTCCCTACATATTATAGAAATTGTTTTGTCTACCACTCTTGCTGCAATAGGTTTATACGGATTTTGTATTTAAGATGTATCTGTGGGAAGAAATTAATACCAAGTTCCAGATTTATCCCTTCCATCCACCAAGGTCCTTGGCTACCATAAGTTTCTTGCCAGTTTGGATGTCCACATCACATTTGTGTGGGCACACACTGCAGTGGATTTCTGTATCCCACCACTCCAATGTATCCCATGATATTTCTTGAAATGTTCCTTCATTTAGTGTGATGATCTCTGGATTTCTATCGGTGAAGAGGGCCTACTTTCAAATTTCAGTCCTGATTAAAGCTTCATTCCAGACCTATATCACACTTCTTTATCCATTCCTCTATCCAAGTACACTATCTTACCTTTCATTGCTTTGATGTTCTGAATGATGCAGCAGAATCTAGTTTGGGGTGTGTGGTGTTTGAAATCTGTTCATGTCTGAAATACTGCAGGAGAGGATCTGATTTACCATGCTGTCATGACCTCTTTATTTATTTATTTTTCTTTCATGGGAGTGCACCTTTCTAGTCATGTCCATAGTGGCTCTTACCAGGTCCATTAAAGCATTACCTTAAAGCGTCCACTGTACTACTCCTACTCTGCCATTGATGCCATGTCCAGGATTTAACAGTGGCCCTTTTCCATGCTCAGGCAGAGGTGATAATGTCCTCAGAGTTTAGATGTCTGTATCTCTTAGAATTCACCGTATGTGTCATGTGCTTTTTTAAGGAAACACGGAATTATGTTTAGCTGTTCATATCCTCTTCCTGTTAGCTTCTCCCAAGTTTACTTTACTTATTTTCCCCTCTGTGAACCCTGAAAATTTGTTAAGGGTGGTTATCAGTTAGAGCTCAGCACCCTTGTGAATATTGTGGCCATCAGCAAGAATTTTAAGGTTGCTGTTAGAGAAAATGTCCACAAGGTGACAGCATTTCTTCATTCCCTCCTCTTGTACCCATGGTAACAGCAGCCTCTGTGTTATTCCCAAGTCTGGTTGTAAATGAGAGTAAAATGAGACACAGGTAGTAACCAAAAGTTTTGGTTGTTTACTCTTTGATATTTTTTTTAAGCGAAACTATATATTTTTTAAGACTATTAACACCGTTGTAGTTGTTGCATAGAAACAGTTCCACCTTCCTTTCCATAGACACTTGGAGGAATTTAGCTCTGGTTATTGTCAGAGGTATCTTTTGGAATCTATTGAGTACATATCTCTTGATACAGGAGGTCCATGTGGATTATGAACTGCATAGGTATTTGTGGGTATAAGTCTATTCCAGCCTTGACCTGTTGGCCTCTCACCCACCAAAACCCTTTGCCAACTGTAATTTTCTTACCAGGAGTGTAAGTCCATTTCACTTTTCCTTGGGTACTCATCCCATCAATATGTTTTTTAATCCCTTCTGGAAGGCATATGTTGTAATATCTCTTTAATCTGCCTTTCTTTACTTACTGTGATTCGCTCTAGGTTTCTGCATATTCCTGCAAATGGCTTTTTTTTTTTTTTTGCATTTTCATAATGTCAGACTCATATTTATTGTGTCTCTATGTCCCATATGTTTCTCTTTTAATTTGCAGCCAGTGATTCTCTTTCCTTTCATCTCTTGGGCATTGTGACAGCTGATCCAGGGTATGTTTGTGGAAGTGGTGGTGTTGTGTGTGTTTTTCACGATCTGTTGATTGCACAAATACTCTGGAAGTGGAGCTGACATATGACATCATCTACATCATTTTGTGATTCCTAGGTACTTTGGCAGCCATGCTTATAAAGTCTCTGAGCACTTACCTTACCTCCCACCAATGGCATAGAGGGTTCCCCTTTACTAACATTGCTCTACTCTTTCTTGTCTGTAGACTTTTGGATAATGGCCTTTTTGGTTTCCCATTAGTGATACTGCCTTGCAGTTTAAGTTTTCAATTCACTGATAATAGAACAAATGAGGCACATTTCCAGAGGCTTTTTTCTAAGCATTGACTAAGTATTTACCTGTTGATGTTTCCTTCCTGACATGTGGTTTGCACCCGTTTTTGTTGTTGTTGTTGTTTGTTTGTTGGCATGCCATACCTGGCCATTTTCTAAGGGTCAATTCAGCTCGGTCGCTCAGTCATGTCCAACTCTTTGTGACCCCATGTATAGCAGTACGCCAGGCCTCCCTGTCCATCACCAACTCCCGGAGTTTAGTCGGACAGGTTCATCGAGTCAGTAACGCCATCCAGCAATCTCATCCTCTGTCGTCCCCTTTTCCTCCTGCCCCCAATCCCTCCCAGCATCAGAGTCTTTTCCAATGAGTCAACTCTGGATGAGGTGGCCAAAGTACTGGAGTTTCAGCTTCAGCATCATTCCTTCCAAAGAATTCCCAGGACTCGTCTCCTACAGAATGGACTTGTTGGATCTATTTCCAAGGGACTCTCAAGAGTCTTCTCCAACACCACAGATCAAAAGCATCAATTCTTCAGTGGTCAGCCTTCTTCACAGTCCCACTCTCACATCCATACAGGACCACAGGAAAAACCATAGCCTTGACTAGATGGACCTTTCTTGGCAAAGTAATGTCTCTGCTTTTGAATATGCTATCTAGGTTGGACATAACTTTCCTTCCAAGGAGTAAGTGTCTTTTAATTTCATGGCTGCAGTCACCATCTGCAGTGCTTTTGCATCCCCCAAAAATAAATCTGACACTGCTTCCACTGTTTCCCCATCTATTTGCCATGAAGTACATGGGACCGGATGCCATGATCTTCATTTTCTGAATGTTGAGCTTTAAGTCAACTTTTTCTCTCTCCACTTTCACTTGCATCAAGAGGCTTTTTAGCTCCTCTTCACTTTCTGCCATAAGGGTGGTATCATCTGCATATCTGAGGTTATTGATAATTTTCCCTGCAACCTTGATTCCAGCTTTTGCTTCTTCCACTCCAGAGTTTCTCATGATATCACACTGCATAGAAGTTAAATAAGCAGAGTGACAATATGCAGCCTTGACTTACTCTTTTGCTATTTGGAACCAGTCTGTTGTTCCATGATGAGTTCTAACTGTTGCTTCCTGACCTGCATACAGATTTCTCAAGAGGCAGGTCGGGTGGTCTGGTATTCCCATCTCTTTCAGAATTTTCCACAGTTTATTGTGATCCACACAGTCAAAGGCTTTGGCATAGTCAATCAAGTAGAAATAAATGTATTTTTCTGGAACTCTTGTTTTTTTCATGATCTAGCGGATGTTGCCAACTAGATCTCTGGGTCCTCTGCCTTTTCTAAAACCAGCTTGAACATCAGGAAGTTCACGGTTCACATATTACTGAACCCTGACTTGGAGAATTTTGAGCATTACTTTACTAGCATGTGAGATGAGTGTAATTGTGCAGTAGTTTGAGCATTCTTTAGCATTGCCTTTCTTTGAAATTGGAATGAAAACTGACCCTTTTCAGTCCTTTGGCCACTGCTGAGTTTTCCAAACTTGCTGGCATATTGAGTGCAGCACTTTCACAGCATCATCTTTCAGGATTTGAAATAGCTCAAATGGAATTCCATCACCTCCTCTAGCTGTTCTCATAGTGATGCTTTCTACGGCCCACTTCATTTCACATTCCAGGATATCTGGCTCTTGGTCAGTGATCACACCACCCTAATTATCTGGGTCATGAAGATCTGTTTTTGTACAGTTCTTCTGTGTATTCTTGCCACCTCAATTCTTGTTTATTCAGTGATATTCTAGCAAGTCTCTTCTTTGTCCTGGATTAAGTTTTCTGTTTCTCTGGATGGTTCCCATCAGCAAACAGAATGACTATAATGTTACCTCTCATTAAAAATCTGTCCTTTGGTGACACATAGCCTATGCTTTTTTTATTTCATATTTGCTTATGCTAGACTTCTGCAGAGTTGTTTGTAGAATCTGTTATCTCCAGGTCTCTCATTTTCCTTTAAATTCACTCTTGTCAAAGTCAACAGTGAATTCCAAATGTTTAACTCAGTAGTCAATTTTTAGTTGTTATTTTATTTAATTTATTGACAGCCTTTATCAGAGCAGTGCATTTCCTCCTCCCTGGAAAAAAATGTTTCATTTGCGTTACAGAATGCTTCTCTTTCCTGCTTCTTTTCTACCTACAGTTCTCCCACATGCAATGTGTGACCTCTGTGTCTGGCTTTATTCAGATGTCACATTTTCTTTTAAAATATTTATTTATTTAGCTATGTGGCATGTGGGATCTTAGTTCCCTGCCCAGGGATGGAAACTGTGCATAGTCTTAAACACTTAAACATTTCCAGGGAAGTCCCCTAGTTTGTGTATTTTCAAGATTCATCCACTTCTTGGCTGTATAGCAATGCATTTTTTTAATGGCTGTATATGGTACATCAATATGGTATATGGCTTACATGAACTCCATTGTGAACAATTACCACGATTTTTTATCCATTCATCAATTAATAGATAATATTTGGATGGTGTATTCTTTGTGGCTCTTGTGAGTAATGCTGTTGGGAACACTGTTTTTGAATGGACTTAATAGTTTCAGGGATTTTATATATATATATATATATATATACAAAAGAGTGAGATTTCTGGATCATATGGCTACTATATATTTAATTTTTGAGGTACTGACAAACCAAAGTGGTTGTACCATTTTAGAGCAATATATTTTCAACAATATATTTCAGCAGTATATTTTCAACATTTTTCAACAATATATGAAGATTCGTTTTCTCCACATCCTCTGCAGCACTTGTTATTTTTCCTGGTTTTGATTATAGCCAAGCTAATGTGTGTGAAGTAGTATTTCAATGAAACTGATTTACATTTTGCTAAGGGCTTCCCTGGTGGCTCAGAAGGTAAAGTGTCTACCTGCAATGCAGGAGACCTGGGTTTGATTCCTGGGTCAGGAGGATCCCCTGGAGAAGGAAATGACAATCCACCCCAGCACTCTTGCCTGGAAAATCCCATGGATGGAGGAGCCTGATAGGCGACAGTCCATGGGGTCGCAAAGAGTCGGACAGGACTGAGCGACTTAATTTCTTTCACTTTCAATCATGTTAAGCAGTATTTTTGGTGAAATGTCTATTCAAATTCTTTTCCTGGTTGTTAAAAGTTTTTAATTGTTGTAAAAAAAATCTAACTTAAATTTTCACCATTTTAACCATTTTTACATGCTAAGTATTTCACATACTTTCATCAGCCTTTTTGGAGAAAGAAATGGCAACCCACTCCAGTATTCTTGCCTGGAGAACCCCATGGACAAAGGAGCCTGATGGGCTACAGCCCATGTGAAAGCAAAGACTCATACATGACTCAGCAACTAATACACACACACACACACACACACACACATACAGTTACAGTGTTGTTTTATTGTTGTTGTCATAGTTTTCGCTGTGCTATGCAGCTTGAATGACAGTTTCCTGGTTGAGAACCCTACCCAGGCCCCTGATAGGAAAGCGTGGAGTCCTAACCTCTGAACTATCATGGAATTCCTTATCATATTGTTAAGAAACATATCTTTACACCTTTTCATCTTGCAAAATTGAAACTATACCCATCACATGTCCCATTAAACAACAACTCCTCTTTTCTTCCCTGTTTCCCTAGATCCTGGACTCCATCATTCTACTTTGTTCCTTTCTATTGCTTGACTATGTTAGATATTTCATATAAGTGGAAACTTACAGTATTTGTATTTTTTTATGACTGGCTTAATTCCTTTGGCTGGATGTTTAATTTTTTAAGTGAATTTATTTTTTATTTATTTTTTAACAACAATAATGTATTGGTTTTGCCATATATCAAAATGAATCCACCACAGGTATACATATGTTCCCAATCCTGAACTCTCCTCCCTCCTTCCTCCCCATACCATCCCTCTGGGTTGTCCCAGTGCACCAGCCCCATGTATCCAGTATCATGCATCAAACCTGGACTGGTGACTCGTTTCATATATGATATTATACATGATTCAATGCCATTCTCCCAAATCATTCCACCCTCTTCCCCTCCCACAGAGTCCAAAAGACTGTTCTATACATCTTTGTCTCTTTTGCTGTCTCGTATACAGGGTTATGGTTACGTCTTTTGAAATCCCATATATATGTGTTAGTATACTGTATTGGTGCTTTTACTTTCTGGCTTACTTCACTCTGTATAATAGGCTCCAGTTGCATCCACCTCATTAGAACTGGTGCAAATGTATTCTTTTTAATGGCTGAGTAATACTCCATTGGGTATATATACCACAGCTTTCTTATCCATTCATCTGCTGATGGACATCTAGGTTGCTTCCATGACCTGGCTATTAGAAATACTGTTGCAATGAGCATTGGGGTACATGCCTCTTTCAATTTTGTTTTCCTCAGTGTGTATGCCCAGCAGTGCAATTGCTGGTCATATGGCAGTTCTGTTTCGAGTTTTTTAAGGAATCTCCACACTGTTCTCCATAGTGGCTGTACTAGTTTGCATTCCCAGCAACAGTGTAAGAGGGTTCCCTTTTCTCCACACCCTCTCCAGCATTTATTGCTTGTAGACTTGGATGACAGCCATTCTGACTGGAGTGAAAATGTCCCTTATAGTGGTTTTGATTTGCATTTCTCTGATAATGAGTGATGTTGAGTATCTTTTCATGTGTTTGTTAGCCATTTGTATGTCCTCTTTGGAGAAATGTCTATTTAGTTCTTTGGCCCATTTTTTGATTGGGTCATTTATTTTTCTGGAATTGAGCTGTAGGAGTTGCTTGTATATTTTTGAGATTAGTTGTTTGTCAGTTTCTTCATGTGCTATTATTTTCTCCCATTCTGAAGGCTGCCTTTTCACCTTGTTTATAGTTTCCTTTGTTGTGCTGAAGCTTTTAAGTTTCATTAGGTCCCATTTGTTTATTTTTGCTTTTATTTCCAATATTCTGGGATGTGGGTCATAGAGGATCCTGCTGTGATGTATGTCAGCGAGTGTTTGGCCTATGTTCTCCTATAGGTGATGTGTTAAAGCATCATGCATGTTGTAGCATGTGGCAAAATTTCCTTTATATGGCTAAATAATATTCCATTGTATGTATATATCACATTTGATGGACGTTTAGATGCTTCCAACTCTTAGATGTTGTGATTAGCGCTGCTTTGAGCATGGCTGTGCAAATATCTCAAGACCCCATGTTAACTTCTTTTGAATTTATATCCAGAAGTGGAATTGCTGAATCATGTGGTAGTTCTATTTTTAATTTACTGAGGAGCGTTTATACTGGTTTCTGTAGCAGTTGCACCATTTTAAAATCTACCCATAACACACAAGGATCCACTTTCTGTACGTGCTTGCCAAGAGTTGTCCTTTCCTTTCTTTCCTTTTACCTTTCCTTTCCTTCATATGTAAATATGCACACATGCCCACACAATATTTTCCATATCCTTTTCCATCATTATTTATCACAAACTATGAATATATTTCCTTGTGCTATACAGTAGGATCTTGTTTATCTATTCTATATATTAACATTATAGTTTGCATCTGCTCATCACCAGCTCCCAATCTATGCCTCCCCCACCCTTCCCCTCTTGGTAATCACATAGTCTACTCTCTATGTCTCTCAGTCTGTTTCTGTTTCATAGATAAGTTCGTTTGTATCATATTATGGAGTCCACATGTAAGTGATACCATATGATATTTGTCCTTCTCTTTCTGACATCCTAAGTATTCTTTTTAATGCTAGTGTACAGTCAAGTGTTTACTTAATTTCATTTTCAAAATGTTTGTTGCTATTTCTATTGTATAGAAATCTGCTTGATTTTTTAAATATTTATATTGTATTCTGCAAGCTTTTTATTACTTCTAATACTTGTGGTTTCTTCAGGATTTTCTATATATAAAAGTATGTTATCTCCAATATACTTTGACTTTTTCCTTTCCATTCTGAAGGCTTTTTTTTTTTTTAAACAACAAAAACAATAATTCCTTTTCTTACCTGATTGCTCTGGTTATAGAACTGCCAGTATAATATTGAGCCAAAGTGTGGGATAGACTTCCTCGTGTTGTTCCCAATCTTAGGGGGAAAGCTCTCAGTTTTTCATTATTAAATATGATGTTAGCTGTGGGTCTTTTACAGGTACCCTTTGATTGAGAAAGTACTCTTCTGTTCTTAGATATTAAGTGTTTTTAACCCCTATTATGGATAGGTGCTACACTCAGGGAAATGCTTTTTCTGCAGGCAAATATGTTTTTTGTTCTTTATTGTATTAAAATGGCATAATGTCGATTGACTTTCATATAATGAACCAACTTTGCATACCTGCATAAATCCCACGTGATCATGGCATATAACCTTTTTTATATGTTGTTAGGGTTTTTTTGCCAGTGTTTTGTTGAGGACTCTTGCATCTGTATTCATAAGGGACATTGGTTGTGTGTCTGTGTGTGATGTCTCTGTCTGATCTTGGTATTAGAGAAATACTGACCTCATTTTGCCTGCTATATGGGGAAGAGACATGTGGAGTGAAGGATAAAGCATTGTTGGATTTAAGTTTAGTCAGGATTAGAGGGAGAAATTTAGGATGTATCAGTGTGGATTTGGGGTGAGATTATCAAGAGAGTTCATTCTCAATTTCCTAGGCCTGTGTTAAGTGCTTGACATCGAATTATGCTGTTTGTTAACTATGTAGAGATACTATATACTTTGAATTTGTGCCCTATTTTCTGTATTAATATTTATGAAATTAGTATTTGTGAATCAGTTGTCATGTGCATTTAAGATAAGGGTTTTTTGTTTTTTTTTTTTCAGTTTTCCTACAAAACAAGATGCCATTGAATAGCTGATGCTTTAAAAAAAGGAGTTGTTAACCTTAAGTCTAGGAAATAAGCTTGTTTGTCTTTAAGATACGGAAACGCATTTAAAAATTATACATTTGCTGAAAAAGATGCAGCTGGTGTGTGGTTAACTTAGAATTCCAGTTTAATCTTCTTTGACTCCAAAGTCCATATTTCTAAACACTGTAAAATAGTGCTTTTGTAAAAAAATTGTCCTTTACATGTGATTTCACCTAATGATCAGTGGTGGTTTTTTTTTTTTTTTTCTTTCTTTCTTTAAATAGAAAATATTAAAATCAACATGGGACAAAGCTACGATTCTCGAGTCATGTAGACTTGTAGTCATAGGTTTTTCAGCTGTCATTTAGTCTCTTTGATGCTAAATGTCTTTATCTGTAAGATAAGGGTGTTTATAACTACCTTAGAGTTTTGGAGACAAACAAATAGCACATTTTTCTGTACTTAAATAATATGTAGTATATTTATACTTAGGTGGCAGTTTATTTCAAGGAAGCACTGGGACTTGTGGCCACATCCTCCAAGATTAAAAAAAAAAGTACTTAAAATATGGAACGACCATGTATGTTACGTGAAAAAGAACAGGAGCCAGAACCACAGAAAAGCAAGGGAGAAGCCAAATAAGTAGATGATGAACACGCTGAACTGATCTTTTTGGAGTGGAACATGTAAATGAAGATGCTGATGTGATCTTTGTGGGGATGACCTCAAATCCAAAACCAGTCATTTCAAACATACTGAACAGAGTTACCCCAGATTCTTGTTCAAGGAGAAAAAAGTATGGTCACTTCAGGAAAGATAATGCTCAGAAATTACAGCCTGTTAATCATGTGACTCCTGCATCAGAAGCAAAGACTGTCTTGCCACTTTCTGTCTCTGAATCAAGATCAACAGATAGTCCTATTATTATTGAGCCTTTGTCCAAAGCAGATTCTAAAAATATTTCACCACAAATAGTGCCTAATAGCTTTTCAGAGTTATGTTCTCCTTTGATTACCTTCACAAGTTCATTGCAGGATCCAGTAGAAACAGCAGTTATGCAGGAGCTATGGATAAAAGTCCTCATGTATCAAAGTGACTTTCCACTTCTGAAACAAATAGCACAAATCCCAAAAGGCCTAAACTCAGTGATGGAATTATAGGAGAACATTCTTTAGCTTTGTGCCCTCCAGATATTTTTCAAACAGTGACTACTCAGCAAAGCACACCAGACAGTGTTCATACCTCATTAAGCCATGTTCAGAATGGAGAATCTTATCCAACACATTTTCTAAAGGACAATGTCCATTGCAAACCTATAAGCCCTTTAGGGTCAAATGGACTGACAAAAATTGACTTTCCAAGTGTAGCAAGTCAAAACAAGATTGTTGATCCCACAGAAGGCAATCTGATTGTGTTACTCTGTGACTTCTACTATGGACAGCATATAGGAGATGGGGCAGCCAGAACCGAAAACTCACACAGCCTTTAAATGCCTCAGCTGCTTGAAAGTTCTAAAAAATGTCAAGTTTATGAATCACATGAAGCACCATTTGGAGCTTGAGAGGCAGAGAGGTGACAGCTGGAAATACCACACCACCTGCCAGCACTGCAACTGCCAGTTTCCTACTCCCTTCCAGCTGCAGTGTCACATTGAAAGTGTCCATACTTCCCAGGAGCCCTCTGCAGTCTGTAAAATCTGTGAATTGTCCTTTGAGACAGATCGGGTTCTCTAACAGCACATGAAAGATAATCATAAGCCTGGTGAAATGCCCTATGTATGCCAGGTTTGCGGTTACAGATCATCATTCTTTGCAGATGTGGATGCACATTTCAGAGCATACCATGGTAACATTAAGAGTTTACTTTGCCCCTTTCGTCTCCAAATGTTTAAAACTGCAACACCATACATATGTCATTATAGACAGCACTGGGAAAAGTTTTCATCAGTGTTCCAAATGTAGGCTACACTTTTTAACTTTTAAAGAGAAAAGACAGCACAAGACCCAGTGTCATCAAATGTTTAAGAAGCCTAAGCATCTAGAAGGATTACCTCCTGAAACAAGAGTTTTTTTTCAGGTATCACCGGAACCCCTTCAACAGGATTGGTGGAAGTAGCATCCAATACTGTGAACACATCTGATTCTGAACCATCATCTCCCAAATCTAAAAGTAGGAGGCCAAAAAAAAAAAAAAAACCAAAAAACCCCGTTAATTCTACTTTCAGTAAGTCTGAAGCAAGTATTTCAGTCAAAGTTAAAAACCCCATTAAAAACAAAAAATTCAAATTTTAGAATTATTCAATAATATCAAATATAGGGCAACCAATGTGTAATTTATGTGTTTTTGTTTTAAATACATGAAGTACAGCTTTGTTTAAATATTGAGATGTTATTTAAAAATATAGTACCTGTTTTTCATATAAGTGTTTTAACATGTAAAAATTATGTGTGTGTGTGTGAGAGAGAGAGAGAGAGAGAGAGGTGGAGAAAGGAAAAGTAACAACGTATTTTGGTATTTCATGTTATTTGCAAGTTTGAAAGCTCTGCTGCTGCTGCTACTGCTGCTGCTAAGTTGCTTCAGACATGTTCGACTCTGTGCGACCCCATAGACAGCAGCCCACCAAGATACCCTGTCCCTGGGATTCTCCAGGCAAGAACACTGGAGTGGGTTGCCACTTCCTTCTCGAATGTATGAAAATGAAAAGTGAATGTGAAGTCACTCCATCGTGCCCGACTCTTAGCAACCCCATGGACTTCAGCCCACCAGGCTCCTCCATCTGTAGGATTTTTCCCACAAGAGTACTGGAGTGGGGTGCCATTGCCTTCTCCACTATACATATAATCTGTAGAGTGTTTAGCAATGAAATTTTCAACTGTTTTCATGCTTTGAAGATCTCAGTATTAACTATATAGCCAGATTGGAATGGCTTTGTTATGGTATGGTCCTGTGTGCTGCTGAACTCTCCGAAGTGCCTCTGTTGTGCTGTTCTAAGATAAAATGGTTCCGAAAGCCTGATGTGGAGAAGTTGATGGAGAAACTATGATGTGAGTTTGGACCAGACACGGGATTTAGTTAGTGGAGAGCTGTGGCTTCTTGTCCCAGTTGAGGAAGAGGCATGCATGCACTCCAGGCATGGAGCCAAGGCAGAAGGAACACTGTCTCAGAGTGTCTTAACCTAGCCCAGGGACATGTCAAGGAAGCCAACCACTAAAATGCCTGTTAGGTGAGAGGCACTTGCAAGGATCAAGCAGGCCCTGTATATCATTGACTGCAGTTGGAGAAGCAGAGATAGTTAATAGAATGAGGCCTGGTGCCTGTGGACCTCCTGTTGAGTGATCAAAAGGGGAATTTGATTCATTCCATCTCCTTTCCCATTTGGCTGGCCTTTAGTCAAAGTGAAGTAGCCCTATCCGTCTCCATCACAATAGTAAAGCAAGTTAAGATTCCCAAAGAAAAAAGCCTTGATATCCAGTTTGATTTGTACTGGACCCATAGGTTTAACTGAAAAGGATCAAACACAGGGAATCTTTTCAGTTTATGAATTGAGCTAAGTTTAGTTCTCTTTCCCTTAAGCTACAAAGGAGTTGTCCGAGAAGAGTAAATGTAGTGGATACAAAGGGTCCAGGGTGATTAAACCCTCTATAGAACTTTTCCTTACCTTTTCCAGTTACATGTGTCTTACCCTAGTTTAACGTGACGATTTCACTTTTGTATCTTATCTTGCCTTGGGCAGGAATGTATTAAAGTTAACAGCTAATTCTTTGTGTAATTTCCCATTTTATCAAACTAATACTGGGTTTCCATCTTACTTGACACAGTCTGATGTGCAGGAATTTCTCATTTATTTCAGTAATTATCAGGTCATAGAGTTATCATCCTTCCTCTACTCTATCCAACTACCTAGTCTGTGATTATACTTGTGGAAACCTTTTTTCGTGTGATCTCCAAGGGCTCTTTCACAGACCTGTGGTGTACCCTCTAAGTACTGGTTCCTGAACATCAGCACACTTGGCTTCCTCTGTGGGTTCCTGGAGTTGAGTCTCCTCCTGGAGTTGAATGCCATACCTTCTCCACTTCTGGCACAGATATCTAGAATCTCTGTGCACCATTCAAGGAACCTGGAATCTTGGCTGTAGACCTATGTCAAGAGAAATCTCTCCATTTCCTCTTCCTTTCTCCTCCTCTTTGTCTCTCCCCACTCTTTCTGCCCCTCCCCACAATTCATTTAAATCCTCTAAGCTTTCACAAAATGCTAGAAAGTGATAATCACCAAGGGGTTACCATCCCTCTCAGAACAAAAGAGAAAGGACTACAGATAACTAAGCTGTAGTGAGTCTCTTGTCTCCATTTTAGGTAATTTCCTGAGTGTAAATTCAAATACAAGTAAATTGTATTTATTTACTCAATGCTTGATTGATTGGTTTGCACTTTGAATATTTTACTAGGCCTTTCCAGTTAGTTCGCTTGGGCCAAAGCACTTTGCTAAGTGTCAGCTTAAACTTCTTTTAGTTGTGTAACAATGTGTGTGTGTGTGTGTGTGTGTGTGTGTGTGTGTGTGTGTGTGTGTTTGTCTTCTGGTCTCAGGTGAAAACTCTATGTATAAATGTGCAGACTATTGCATTCTTATCTCCTTTATTCTAGTTCTATAGTAAAAATATGAAATGTTTTATTTATATGTTTTTATTGTTGCTTAGGATTATCAATACTGTTACTGTTGTTTGCTCTGTAGTATGCTCCTAAAGAGTACAAGTTGTATTTATTGCCAAATGAAAAGTTTCCAGTGATATGGTCCCTGACTACTTCCTCTCTTCCATTCTCTGTCATTCTACTCTACTATTTTCCCCACTGCTGCCCTGTTTTTGACAACACAGGCCTTGCTTTCCCTAAGCAAATTCCATTTCTTCCCAATCCAAAGACTTTGCAAATGCTCTTCTTCTGGGAATGCTCTTCCCAGAAGAAGAGCATTGCTACATCCCTTGTTTGAGCTTCCCCAATGCTGTTCAAACCACACAATGAAATCCTCACACCTCTCCTTTTCCTTCCCCTCCTTAAAGACACTTTAAGTCTCTACACTCGTCTTCCCTGTCCAGCCTAAAGTTCCTAGATTTTCACACACACACACACACACACAAAACCTGAAAAGAGATAATAACATCAGGGCTTTGCTTCGTAAAATTAACTTGAGTAAGTTTCTGTGCCTGCAGAACAAAGATAGTTAATACTGAGTTGAGTTCTTTCAGGAGCTTCCTCTCTTTTTCTTTTGATATCTCTACATTTTTTTCAGGCAACGGCACTTTGTTTTTTTTTTTTTTTACAAATGTATTGAATATCTGTCAAGATGACTATTTTGTTATTGCTTTTGGTGAATTTCCTTGTCTACTTTGCTTGTTCTTTCAGGTAAAATTTATTGTTTTATTAATGTTGCCAAAACTTTGTCAGTAAAATTACTATTTATAAAAATAAAATGTTTTTTAAAAAATTATTTCTGCTGTCCATCTTTTTACAAATAACATAGCATTTTTTTTGTTTGTTTCTTTTCTTTAAATAATCTTATTGTGTTGTCCAGAAATTCTAAACAGTGATGTGTAAATGGGTTTTCTGGTTCTTAGTACCATCAAAGGCAATGAGGATATGGCTTAATAAATTTCTGTTTCTGTTTTTAGATTTTAAAGAGAATTGTTTCATTGGATATTTACAACATCTGTTGAGACATTTACTTTTCTTTCTTTCTCCCTTACTTTCCTTTTCTTCCTTTCTTCCCATGACTGTCTTCCTCTTTCTTTCCTTCCTTTTCTTTTCCCAGTTTTGGCTTGACTTGACCTTTCCTGAAACAAAAGTAATTCCACTCAGTGTTGAATATTATCATCTCAAAATCCCATTCCATGTGTCATTCATTTCTAGTATTGGAATTAACCTCCTCTTCCCCTTATTAGATTGGCTACAGTTGTATCAATGTTTCTGATTTTTTTTTTTTCGAAGAAGCAGCTCTTGTTTTATTATCCCAACAAGTTTTATTTTTGTTGTTTTCTATTTTTGTTTCAATTCATATATACCTTCTACTTTCTTTAGGATTTTTTCTTTATAATCATACATTGTAAAAGCTTTCTTTACAAATTTTATGGAAATATATTTGATTTACAATGTTGTGTTTCAGATGTATATCAGAGTGATTTAGTTATGCATATACATGTCTATTTTTTTAGGTTATTTTTCATTATAGGTTATTACATGAGATTATTTCCTTTCTTTCTTTCTTTTTTCTTTTTTTTTACTAGATGGTTTAGGGCTTGACCTATCTTTACTTAAATAACCTATTTTGTCTGAATCCCAAATGGTTTTATGTATACATTTTTTAAATTAAAATCTCATTCTCTATGATTTTTTGGCACGTTAATTCCAAAGATTTCACTACTTGCAGGTGAATGTTTTAATTTATAGTTTACTGAGAATTAAGTTTTCCTTGGAGGTCTGAGGGTATGTGTGTATATACACTGGCATGTCTATATACACATCCTTTTCAGATTACTACATTTTTTAAAGATATATAAATATATTTTAAAAGATATTTTCTGTTTGTACGGTAAAAACATGAAATGTTTTTATTCTAGAAATTTGCTCCCCAAAGGAATATAGTATAAAAAGTAAAAGTATAAAACTATTCCTTTGAGAATAATCCCTACTAACAGAACCTGGAAATGTTAAACAAATGATGCATAACACTTCTTAAAGGTGGTAAGAAAAACGTTATTCAAGGTAAGAGTACTATAGCGGGGGTCTTATAATACGGGAGAGAGAGTGAGCTTAAGTCTGACTCCAGCAGGGACACAGCTGGGATTTATAGCTAAGGAACAGGGTGGGTCCATGTGATAGCAAAGAGAGACTGGGAGACTGAAAAGCAATGAACAACAACAGAGTGGGTGTCAGTGGATGGAAACTTATTAAGACGACCATAAGGGTGCTGGTGGATTCTGGCTCAACTGAGATGATCATTGCTGAGGCTAGGCAAGACTGATAAGATATTGAGGTGAGTGATAAAGAATTTGATCTGATCTGAGGGTGGTCAGATCAAGGGTAAAGTATGTTTTCTAAACTGAAGTAGCAGAATCTAGCTTAGATTGGACTAAATGGACAGGCGCCCCGGTATAAAGACATGAGCCAAAGTTGGCAGTGCATTAACGAACTACTGCTGCATAACAAATTATCCCAAAGCAACAGCTTAAAACAATATTATCTCATACTGCTGCTGAAAGTTGGGAATCCAGGAGTAATTCAGTTGAGGGTTCTGGCTCAGGGTTTCATGAGATTGTCGTCATCTGAAGCCTTGACATGGGCTGGTGGATTTCCTTCCAAGATGGCTTACTCACATAGCTGTTGAAACCAGTTTCCTTGCTGGCTGTTGGGAGAAAGCCTCAGTTCTTTCCCATGGGCCTCTCTACTGGGCTACCTGAGTGTTCTCAAGATACGACTAAGCTGGCTTCTAGAGTGAGTGATCCAAGAGGATGAGCAAGGAGGCTGCAGTGCCTTTTGTGACTTAAAGAGTCATAGTCAGACACTTCATTTTCATTTCTACAATATTCTAACATTAGAAGTGAGCCACTAAATCCAGCCTACATGTAAAGGGGAGTATAAGGACCACCCTCGAAGGAAAGGATTTGTGGACATACTTTAAAACCACATGGTACACCCATGGCCACAAATTGTTTACATACTTGTATGTCCAAAATGCATGTTCCTGCAAATGCTTTCAAATAATTTATCCATTATAGCATTAACTTGAAGTTCAGGACCTTGTCATCGAATTCAAGTCCAGATATGGACCAGGGTGCACTTGGTGCACTGAACACTCAAGTGTTCAGTCACTCAGTTGTGTCCTACTCTTTGCGACCTGATGGACTGCCGCACACCAGGGATTCCTGTCCACCATCAACTCCAGAGGCATGCTGAAACTCAAGTCCATTGAGCTCGTGATGCCATCCAACCATCTCATCCTCTGCTGTCCCCTTTCCCGGCCTTCAATCTTTCCTGCATCAGGGTCTTTTCTAATGCGTCAGTTCTTAGAATCAGGTTGCCAAGGTATTGGAGCTGCAGCTTCAGCATCAGTCCTTCCAATGAATATTCAGGACTGCTTTACTTTAGGATTGACTATTTTGATCTCCTTGCTGTCCAGGAGACTCTCAAGTCATCTCCAACACATCAGTTCAAATTATACACGTGTAGTTCCTCTAGACCTGATGATCTGTGAACAAAAGAGATGAGTTAATCTGCTCACTTTCACAGCCAACATACAGTGCTGGGTCAGGCATAGATAACCTTCATGGACACTCCTGTTCCAGAAAGAGGAGGGGAGATGGGAGTCAACAGTAGCAGTTCTGACATCCCACGGGTTCTTGTTGGCAGTCCTTTGATTAGGATTTAAGGCCTGGAATCTTCCTAGGCTTCAGTCTCTGAATTTTTAATTCTGCCCTCTGACATGATTCCATTGCAGGAAATGTGGGTAGTATATGGTTACAGTGAAACAGTCTCCCTAGCCTGCTTCCTGCTTGTCGAAGGTAGAAGTTCAGAGCTCTCTTATTTTGTACTATTGCTGGTCCTTTCAGTCCAAGCTGAACTTAAATATGTTATCTTAAAAACTTGGTGTGTCTCCTGATAATCTTACTGGTTTTCATGGTAAAGCACTCCACTCCAAAGCCACCATCACACATGTCTTCATAATAAGGCCTACTCTGTCTTGGCTTTCTGCTGAGATAGCTGAGGGATAACACCCTGAAACTTGGTACAAGTCTTATTGTGTGACTGAAATGTCTCTGAGTGACACCCCTGAACTCTTTGGAGGGCATTGGCCTGCCTAAATAATGCCATGAAGCATCCCCTTCCAGCTTTCTGAGGCTTAACAAAGAATTTTACACTCACTCATCTTTAGACCACATTTATTAAAAATAAATAAATAAATAAGAATTGATGTATAGGTGTTATAAAATGTTATATTTAGACCACCTTATCTCAATGCCCTGGATAGAACCTTGTTTGAGAGCCATTAATTTTAGCATCCTCTGTCATGTTAAAAGACTGGAAAATTTCCAATTCAGCAAGTTCTGTCTTATTTTTTAATAGTTTCTCTTAAATATATTTTTTTAAATTTCCCTTTATATTTTACTATAGGCAGCAAGAAGAAACCAGGAAGCACTTTTGGCTGTTTGGCTGGAAATCTCCTTAGCTAGATATCTCAATTAATTAAGTACAGTTTCTCCTTCCTGGTACATTTCTACTTTTCATAAACTGCAGATATAGTGGACTTTTCTCTGCACATTCCCCAGGCTCTTTTTTCCTGCCTCTACTTTCTGCCAGACATCCTGGGTGCACCCCTGTGATCCCACTTAGAACGTGTTTGCTCAGTGAGATAACGGGGATCGAATCCCTGGCTTCAGTGCTTCTGCTGGCCAGAGCATATGTACCTTTCTCTAACACCTTCATGTTTTTGCTATCCAACTTCCATCACCTGGCTAGGTCAATTCCGGAAGCTCATACTCACAAGCACACTGGCAGGGACTTCTATGCCCATGTGTGCACACACATGTGCGTGTACACAGTAACATCCCTGAGAGGAAATGCACACGTGCAGAACTACAAGCTTTCTTCTCTAGGAATATGAATTTTGGTAAGTACCTTTGTGCTCACAAACAAAAAGTAACTTTCTTTTCCTGGTTGTTTCCTTTCGCTTGTTAATTAATCATGTCACCTTGCACTTCTAACTCTGTGCTGCTACTGCTGCTAAGTCACTTCAGTCAAGTCTGAGTCTGTGTGACCCCATAGACAGCAGCCCACCAGGCTCCCCCGTCCTGGGATTCTCCAGGCAAGAACACTGGAGTGGGTTGCCATTTCCTTCTCCAATGCATGAAAGTGAAAATTGAGAGGGAAGTCGCTTAGTCATGTCCGACTCTTTGCGACCCCATGGACTGCAGCCTACCAGGGTCCTCTGTCCATGGGAATTGCCAGGCAAGAGTACTGGAGTAGGGTGCCATTGCCTTCTCCATCTACCTTTGTGACTTATCCTCAAAGGTTACAAAATCTTGGCATTTGCTAGTGACACGGACCGACCTGCAGAGCAGCAAGCAGGGTTGGAAGCACTTGCCATGAACAGCTGTATGACATGCGCCTGCGTTCTGCATTCTCCCATCACCTTGGACAGCTTCACAGTACCAGTCATATTGGCCTGATCCATGTGGGGACAGAAAACAAGGACCTTTGGGCTCAGCTGACTTGGAGAACCTCTCTCTCGGTGTGCACCTATCTAGGTCATTCCTTGTCAATGTTGTGCCCCTCTTGCTAGCCTACCACCCTTTATGGACAACAACATTCTGGGTGAGGGCTTCTGTTCTTCCTATCTGTGTAGCTTTATGTGTGCACCTGTCTACATGTGCCCCCAAGGGCTATCTCCATGTAGCAGGAAAAGGCCAAAGAGACGCCTGAGCCTCCAAGAGCCCCAAGAGACTGTGATAGGCCTGGGTCTTATCCAATGTTGTGAGAAAGGTGCACATGGATACAGGGTCTCTTCAGATACAAAGATTGGAACCTGAGGCCATAAAGGTAAGGTGGCATTCCTACACGTCCTCCCTTCTGTTTAACACTACCCATGCACATGGAGTCCCCAAACAGATGATGCCCTGCAAAATCTTCCCGTTCTGGGCCCACAGCTCATGCCTCCCTTGGGCGGAAAGCAGCTTTTCTATCTCAAAGGCACCAAGACGGCTTGAACCACCAAGGCCACAGTGATTTGCTAGATGTCAAGACTCTCTTCCAGTTGCTCTCATTAGGCCCAGGTAGGACTCCCTACAGTCACACATCTCTGCTTGCCTACACAGCCCACATGCCAAGGAAGCCAGCCTCCATTTGGGCCCAGGAGCATCCAAGACGGTCACCTGGAATGCAGCTTCCCTCTGAGCATCACCTGGTTTCAGATCCCCTATGACAAAATCAGAGATTTTGCTTCAGCGAGACTGCTCGAATTCTCTCAGATGCAGACGCACACTTTTGCCCCTCAGGCCCCCAAAGCCAGTGGCAAGACCCCAGAGGAAAGAAGAACTTCACGTCAGGACTTTCAGCACCCACCATGGCGTATCTTTGGCAGGACTGCTATTGCCTAGACCCTGGACCCTGAAAACCAGCAGGCCCCAAACTGCCCCCAGGGGCTTCCCTGTCTCCCACTCTCCTGAGGTCCTTTGGGACATGCAATTACTCCTTGCTCACTCCGTTCCCTCCCTCACAGGCTCATCCGGGCAGAGGGTCAAACACGTACAACCACCTGTGCTTTCCTCGCCTTTCTGCACTGCCAGGGAGGCAGGCTGGAAGTGCCTGGAGGCATGCCACACTCACCTCCTGTCTCTCCTAGGATGCCTGTGGTTTTGCATCCTAGGAGAGATGCATCCCAAATGCATCCCCATTTGGGAAAGGATAGTGTCCCAGCTACGATAAGGCTGTCCCTCAGGGCCTATCTCCTGACCGCCTCGCACATGTGTTTCTGTCAGTTATCTCTGATGGAAGAATCATCCTCCCCGAGGTAGTGCTTCAGGGGATCGTCCCACATGTCATTGCTGATGAGCTGCTGGCAACACGAGCAAGGTCAACCCAGGGCTGACCAGGCCCTGAACCCTCCCATGAGCAGCCAAGAACTCCAACATTAATCATCACCTGTGTGCAGGCCCAAAGCAACCCCACATCAGCAATCGTGTTCAATTCTGGGCCATTGTGGCCTGACAGCCAGTTGAGAAAATTAAGGCTCCTGGTGTCCAGACTGTGGCTGGGGGATGCCCATTCAAAGTCCCAGAACCAGTGGACTGGAGTGGAATGGCATGCCCTGTTCCCTGGGGAAAGACAGGGGAGACTGGGGTGGACTCCACAGGTGGATCATCTACATGCTTGCACACCCACACTCATCACCCTGGGAGCCACGTGTTACCAGTGATGTCAAGGTAATACTCCTTAATGCTCATGGTGTTCAAGAAGTAGGGGTTGTCCTGAAAGGAAAAGATCAGCTTGCAGCGGGACTGCAGATGGCTCCGCACCTGCACCTGCCAGGATAGGGAGGAGGGAAAAGGTGCAAACTTCTAGGGGCCTCAGCTTGCCTCCCAGGCAGGCATTAACAGCGTCCATGACTCCTCTCCAAAATCTCACAGTGCAGGAACATGGCTAACAGGATCTTCCCACTCCCTGCCAGGTCCCATACCCATCCTTCCTCAGTCTTCCTCACTGATCTTCAAGTCGATCATGTAGTCGAGAAAGTCTTGATCTTGGTCGCTGATCATGACGGAAACCTGAGGGTGGCTCATAATCTGCTTTAGGTCAAGGAGCCATTCAGGAAGCTACATGCCAGGCCAAGAAGAGCCAGGAGCATCAGTCCTAGTCTGGGGTGGAACAAGGATATTGGAAAAGGCATCTGCAAGGAGCTGGGCACTGCCTGTTACCTGGCCACCCCTGATGTCATCAGGCTTTGCCATACCATCAGACATGCTCATGGCTCTGGGCCCCTTGTGGTGGTGTGCATCTGAGGTGGTCTGCATTCTCCGAGCAGGGACTGGTTTCTGACAGCTACTGTTCTCCTCCAGACCTGTGTATGCTTGCTAGTGGCATGTCACTGCTTACATGGTCAGATTTGCAGTCCTGTGACAATCCGTGTTTGAAAGCAAAGGGGTTGTGTGTGTGTGTGTGTGTGTGTGTGTGTTGTGTGTGTATGTGAATGACTCACATGTCTCAGCTATATGCCAGGATCACCCGCATTTACAGCAATAGCTGTGCAGATGCTGCTCTTGTGTACCATCTCTGGTCATTCCTGACTTGGAGGCCTCAGGTGCTGCTCCTCCTCAGATGCAGGCCTGAAGGAGACACTCAAAGGCATGGCTGCAACACGTACATCTGTAGCCCTGCCCAGACCCTACTCTGCTGGGCCTTTGGAGCTTGCCAATTGCCCAGGACCACATTTTCTTCAGGGGCCTCCAGCGCCCTTCCTGTGCCCTCGCCCCCTCCCCCTCCTCCTGCTCCTGCCCCTTCTCCTCCTCCTCATGAGCAGTGGACCCAAAGGAGCAGCGGAAAGGATACAGTTTTGGCCCAGAAGCCAGGGATGCCCTGGATGATGGCACTCCCCCAAGCCAAGTGATGCTTCCTCCTCTGATGGTAGGCCCTGTGGTTTTGCTCACACTCAGAGCTCAGTTCCACCTGCAGGGCGGCCAGTGCCTTCAGGACATCTAGCGCCTGGTGCTCACTCGGACCTCCCGGCCTGTCCTGGCCCTGCTCCTCCACCGTCTTCTCCTCCAGCTCCTGGGAGGACCACTGTTTCTGCTCCTCATCTGCCACAACCTCCACCTCTTCCATGATGTCTTCTGCAAGCAGCCGGAACTCCCGCCCAATCCCTGCCACGTCTCCGTCCACCAGGGTCTGGCTGTCTTGCACTGCCTCCACCCTAAAGAGGATGGCCTCTTCACTTGGTGTGACAACTGGTGGTTGCAAGGTTCCAGCTGCGCACAGCATCAGGATGGCAGGTCGCGGGATGAGGGGTGGGGGCTTCTC
This sequence comes from Bos taurus, assembly GCF_002263795.3. Classification (NCBI taxonomy): domain Eukaryota; kingdom Metazoa; phylum Chordata; class Mammalia; order Artiodactyla; family Bovidae; genus Bos; species Bos taurus. The sequence goes on from NC_082638.1 coordinate 31,064,334, forward strand.
CCTGAGTACTTGGGCTCACAGCTAAGGGTCCCAGGACGCTCCCGCCTTCCTTTGATCGCCTCTCATGCTCCTCTTGGCCCAAGCTGGGGCAGATGTGAAGGGACACGATATAACAGCACAGACAATGGTGCATAATGGTGGCCCAGGCTGCAGTGAACCTGTGGGACCCACTAGCTCTTTGGGGGCAGGGAGTGAGGGGGATGGTCGGGAGGTGGGGAGTGGTGTGTTGGGGGTGGCGTGAGGCCAAGGAAAGGGGTGCCGGACAGCCCAGGCCAGGGTGAATGGGCCCTGGGACATCAGCAGAAAACAGGCAGGAGCCTAGGCTGTGAACCAAGCACAGGCTCCTTGCCCAAATCTAGACCAAGGGCGGAGAGGGTAGTGGGCGGCACCCTTATGGACATGCCCCTAGACTGGAGGGCATCTTCTGCGGTTCCTGTGCTCCAGTGCCCCCACATGGCCAGATTCTGCACGAGGATTGTAGAGGGTTTTGCATGTGGCTGGGGTAGCCCCAGGTGCTGTCATTGACCTGGCCCTGGAAATTCCAACCACGGGTTCCTGCTCCACAATCCAAACAATACCCTCCTGTGTCCCCTGGGACCGGCAATAGCTGGGAGCTCTCCCTGACTATCCAAAGGATATGCAGGGGTGCCAAGTGGCTGGATACTTTTCTTCATGGGACAGAGAGCCTGTTGCTGTCCTGATACTAGGGGAGTAGGGAAAAACCCCAACATTTGCTACCATTGTTCTCCACTGTTCAGGGAGACCAGAGGTTTAGGGTGCAGAGCTCGCTCTTTGTCTCTCTATCTTTGCTTCCGGCATAGCACTGTTTTGGACAATCCTTCTGTGTGTGTACCAGGCGCTGATGTCTGTGTGGCTCTGTCTCTCTAAGTAGTGCTGTTGCCGTCTGCCACTCTCTGGACAGCAGCTCTCAGAAAAGACGCTTATCCTTTGCAAGCCCTTCTGGTCCTGACTGAGTTGCAGCAATGGGAGATTAGACGGTTTTAGTCCACACGTTCGGAGAGTGCTTTCTCAACCTTGAGAGCCAACAGTGGCCGGTCACTGCTGAACTGCAGAATTGGACGTGCGACCCTCCCACCCTCGCTGGACAGATGTGAACACTGCACAGGCCTGAGGTGGCTTGGCCACACTTTGCACAGAGGGAGAAATGTGGCCCGCTCTGCTGGCATGAGGGAACTCCCTGAACCTTGTTCGAATGCCTGCCAGGGAGACTCTAAAGACAGTTCCCCTTAAGTTCCATGACTCACCGGTGTCAGAGACATGCACGTCTGCCATTTACCCTATTGAGGCCCTTTCAAAGTGGTACTGTTCTCCATGTGAGAACACATCCCAGCCTGCCCTATCACATAAGCATGTGGGGCCTGAAGCAGCAAGAGGACCAAGCTAAGCCAGCCATCCTATAGTCCTGATATATGATATATGCAGTCTACAAAGAGCTTGAACATGGGCAGGACCCACCTGAGTCAGTGCAAGGACTGAAATGTGGGTTCAGGAGTGTTTGTTGGGGGCTTGAACAAAGGCAGGACCCAGCCTGGTTCATTGGAGCGACTGAGATGTGGCCTCAGGAGTGTCTGTTGGGATGAACAAGGGGTGGATCCAGCCGCCATCAGTGCAGGGATTGAGATGTGGGTTCAGGAGTGTTTTTTGAGTGCTTGAACAAGGGCAGGACCTGGCCTGGTTCAGAGAAGGGACCCAGATATGGGCTCAGGAGTGTTTCCCACGGGTTTTAGCAAGTGCTGGACCCAGCCTAGTTCAGTGTAGTGAAGGAGATCAGCCTGAGAGTCAGATGAAGGCCAAGGAGTGTTTGTCAGGGTCTTGAACATGTGTAGGACCCAGCCTAGTTCAGTTCAGGGGCGAGAAATGGGGTCAGGAGTGTTTGTCTGGGCTTGAATATGGCCAGGATCTCAGCCGCTATCAGTGCAGGAACCAAGATGTGGTCTTAGGAGTGTTTGCCATGGTTGATATGGGCAGGAAACAGCTGGTTTGGTGCAGAGACTGGGATGTTGGCACAACAGTATTTGTCATGGCTTGAACTTTGGTGGGACCCACCCTTGTTCAGGGCAGTGAGTGAGATGCAGGCTCAGTAGTGTTTCCTGGGGGATTGAACAAGGGGAGCACACACCTTAGATCAGGGACAGGGAGCGATTTGTGGGCTCAGGATTGCTTGCTGCGGGCTTAAATAAGACCAGAAACCAGCCTTTGAGTCAGATGCAGGCCCAGAACAGTTGGTTGGGGGCTTGAACATGTGTAGTTTCTGGCCTGGTTCAGTGCAGTTTCTGATGTGTGGGCTCAGGAGTGTTTGTCAGGGGTTTCAAAAAGGGCAGGACCCCGTCTGCTTCAGTGCAGGGACCAGGATGTTGGCTCAGGAGTATTTGCAGGGGGCTTCAGAAAGTGCTGAACCCAGCCTAGTTCAGTGCAGGGAACAAGATATTGGCACAGGAGTGTTTGTCAGGGTCTTGAACAAGTGTGTGGATCACAATAAACTGTGGAAAATTCTGAAAGAGATGGGAATACCAGACCACCTGATCTGCCTCTTGAGAAATGTGTATGCAGGTCAGGAAGCAACAGTTAGAACTGCACATGGAACAACAGACTGGTTCCAAATAGGAAAAGGAATATGCGAAGGCTGTATATTGTCACACTGTTTATTTAACTTACATGCAGAGAACATCATGAGAAACGCTGGACTGGAAGAAACACAAGCTGGAATCAAGATTGCCAGGAGAAATATTAATAACCTCAGATATGCAGATGGCACCAGCCTTGTGGCAGAAAGTGAAGAGAAACTGAAAAGACTCTTGATGAAAGTGAAAGTGGAGAGTGAAAAAGTTGGCTTAAAGCTCAACATTCAGAAAACGAAGATCATGACCTCCAGCCCCATCACTTCATGGGAAATAGATGAAGAAACAGTGGAAACAGAGGCAAACGTTATTTTTCTGGGCTCCAAATCACTGCAGATGGTGACTGCAGCCACGATATTAAAAGACGCTTACTCCTTGGAAGGAAAGTTATGACCAACCTAAATAGCATATTCAAAAACGGAGACATTATATTGCCAACAAAATTTCGTCTAGTCAAGGCTATGGTTTTTCCTGTAGTCATGTATGGATGTGAGAGTTGCACTGTGAAGAAGCCTGAGCGCCAAAGAATTGATGCTTTTGAACTGTGGTGTTGGAGAAGACTCTTGAGAGTCCCTTGGACTGCAAGGAGATCCAACCAGTCCATTCTGAAGGAAATCAGCCCTGGAATTTCTTTGGAAGAATGATGCTAAAGCTGAAATTCCAGTCCTTTGGCCACCTCATGCGAAGAGTTGACTCATTGGGAAAGACTCTGATGCTTGGAGGGATTGGAGCAGGAGGAGAAGGGGACCACAAAGGATGAGATGGCTGGATGGCATCACTGACTGGATGGACGTGAGTCTCAGTGAACTCCGGGTGTTGGTGTTCGACAGGGAGGCCTGGCATACTGAGATACATGGGTTCGCAAAGAGCCGGACACGACTGAGCGACTGATCTAATCTGAACAAGTGTAGGACTCAGTCCAGTTCAGTGTAGAGAGCGAGATATGGGCTCAGAAGTGTTTGTTAGACCTTCAACGTGGGCAGGACCCACCTGCTTCAGTGCAGGGACCAAAATGTGGTTTCAGGAGCATTTATCAAAGTCTTGAATAAGGGCAGGAACCAGGCGGCTTCAAGGCAGGGCGTGAGATGCGGGTACAGGAGTGTTTCCAGGGGGATTGAAAAAGGGGAGGACACACCTTAGTTCAGGGGCAGGCAGTGAGTTGTCAGCTCAGGATGTTTTTCTGGGGGCTTGAACAAAGTAGAAACCATTCTAGTTCAGTGCAAGGATGGAGATGTTGGCTCAGGAGTGTTTGTCAGGGATTTGCATGAGGGCAGGGACCAGCGAACTTCAGTGCAGTGAGTGAGATATGGGATCGTAGTGTTGCCTGGGGTATTGGTCAAGGGGAGGACACACCTTACTTCAGTGGCAGGGAGAGAGTTGTCAGCTCAGGATTGTTTGCCGGGACTTGAACAAATGCTGGAACTATCCTGGTTCAGTGCAGGAACCAAGATGTTGGCTCAGGAGTGTTTGTCAGAGTCTTGAACAAGTGCAGGACACAGCCTAGTTCAGTGCAGGGACGGTGATGCAGGCTCAAGAGTGTTTGTCGGGGGTTTGAACAAGGGCTTGACCCAGCCTATTTTAGTGCAGGGACTGAGATGTGGGCTTAGGAGTTTTTGCCGGGGGTTTTGACAAGGTCTGGACCCAGCCTGGTTCAGTGCAGTGCGTGAGATGAGGGCTCAGTAGTGTTTCTGGGGGTTTGAACAAGGGGAGGACTCACCTTAGTTCAGGGGCAGGGAGCGAGTTGTTGGCTCAGGATTGTTTGTCAGGGCTTGAACAGAGGCAGAAACCATCCTGATTCAGTGCAGGGATGGAGATGTTGGCTCAGGAGTTTTTGTCGGGGATTTGAACATGGGCAGGACCCAGTGCATGGACCGCGATGCACGCTCAGGAGTGTTTGTTGGGGGTTTGAACAAGGTCAGGACCCAGCCTAGTTCAGTGCTGTGACCGAGATGTGGGCTCAGGAGTATGTGTTGGGGGATCGAACAATGGCAGGACCTAGACTCGTTCAGTCGGAGAAGTCAATGGCACCCCACTCCAGTACTCTTGCCTGGAAAATCCCATGGATGGAGGAGCCTGGTGGGCTACAGTCCACAGGGTCACTAAGAGTTGGACACGACTGACGGACTTCAATTTCATTTTTCACTCTCATGCATTGGAAAAGGAAATGGCAACCCACTCTAGTGTTCTTGTCTTGAGAATCCCAGGGATGGGGGAGCCTGGTGGGCTGCCATGTATGGGGTCGCACAGAGTCAGACACAACTGAAGAGACTTAGCAGTGGTAGCAGCAGATTCGTTCAGTGCAGTGACCGAGATGTTGGCTCAGGAGTGTTTGTCAGGGTCTTGAACAAGTGTAGGACCCAGCCTAGTTCATTGTAGTGAGTGATATGTGGGCTCAGGAGTATTTGTTGTGGCTTGAACATGGGCAAGGACTCATCTGCTTCAGTTCAGGGACTGACATGTGGGTTCCAGAGTATTTGTCAGGGTTTTGAACAAGGGTAGGACCCAGGTGGCTTCAGTGCAGGGAGTGAGATGTGGGATCAGGGGTGTTTCCTGGGGGGCAGGGAGTTGAACAAGGGGAGGACACACCTTAGTTCAGGGTCAGGGAGCTAGGTGTCGGCTCAGGATTGTTTGCCGGGGGCTTGAACAAAAGCAGGAACCATCCTGGTTCAGTGCATGGACAGAGATGTTGGCTCTGGAATGTTTGTCGGGGGTTTGAACAAGGGAAGGACCCAGCCTAGTTCAGTGCAGGGACTGAGATGCAGGCTCAGGAGTGTTTGTCAGGGTCTTCAACAAGGGCAGGACCCAGACTGCTTTTGTGCAGGGACCGAGATGTGGGTTCAGGAGTATGTGTTGGGGGATCTAACAAGGGCATGACCTAGACTGGTTCAGGGCCGGGGATGTGATATGGATACAGGAGTGTTTGTTGGGGTCTTAAACAAGGGCAGGACCCACCCTAGTTTAGTGCAGGGACTGAGATGTGCGCTCAGCAGTATGTGTTGGTGGATCTAACAAGGGCATGACCTAGACTGGTTCAGTGCATGAACCAAGATGTAGGTTCAGGAGTATTTGTCGGGGTCTTGAACAAGGGCAGGACCCTGGCGGGTTCAGGGCAGGGAGTGAGATGTGGGATCAGGAGTGTTTTCTGGGGGATTGAACAAGAGCAAGACAAACCTAATTTCAGGGGCAGGGAGCGAGTTGTGGGCTCACGGTTGTTTGCCGGAGGCTTGAACAAAGGCAGGACTCAGCCTGCTTCAGTGCGGGGACTGAGATGTGGGCTCAGGTGTATGTGTTGGGGGAATCTAACAAGGGCAAGACACAGACTGGATCATGTGCAGGGCAGGAGATTTGGGCGCAGCAGTGTTTGCCGGGGTCATGAACAAGTGTAGGACCGAGCCTAGTTCAGTGCAGTGACCAAGAGTTTGGCTCAGGAGCGTTTGTCGGGGCTTGAACATGGGAAGGACCAGCCTGCTTCAGGGCAGAGCCCGAGATGTTGGTTCAGAGGTATGTGTCAGGGGACTAACTAGGGCAGAACCTAGACTGGTTCAGTGCAGTGACCGAGATGTGGACTCATGAGTATTTTCCAGGGATTTGAGCAACTGCTGGACCCAGCCTAGTTCAGTGCAGTGACAGAGATGTGGGCTCAGGAATGTTTCTCAGGGCTTGAACATGGGAAGGATACAGCCTGCTTTTGTGCAGGGACCAAGATGTGGGCTCAGGATTGCACTGGAAAAAAACATGATTCCATTACTAATGAGTGTAATGCCTATATATAACAATTAGGCGTAACTAGTCCATTGTGCCATTTAGGAGCACCTCAAGATGCAAGGCAAATGCAAGGAAGTAGGAAAGGGGGAATTAATAGTACCACAATTATAATGGGGGACTTTAATACCCCACTCACACCTATGGATACATCAACTGCAAAGAAAATTAGCAAAGAATCATGAGCTGTAAATGTACTTTTGTGTGTTATCTGTCTTTACACTTACTATAGTGCCTCTAGTATGGCAGGAGGAGATACTATATAGTTGTCCATATTTCCTACTGTCAGGAAGTTACCTAGAACAATTGGTAGAGTTGGGAAATTGATAGAAAAGTCCTAATACAAAGATGTACCTTCTAAACTAGTGCTATCTTCCTTTTTCATAAGTGGAGAAGTACTCACCAAGAAAGTGAAATCCCAGATATCAGGTTATATGATCTCATAATGGGAATTTTCCGAAGATAGCAGTCTACATGCATATAAGTAAGTCCTGGCTCAAGCCCAGTTAATTATGCTAAATGTTAGAACATGTCTGATAGAACACATCTCCTTCAAGTCTCACACACCCTTCCTAAATTAATATCTTGAATTTCTGAGCTATGACTCTATACTTGGTATAGTATCATAGGCTGAGGCTTTAAGGTTGTAAAAGCTCATAGAGGACAGAGACCACATTAATTTATTACATTTGGAAATATCTCCTCAAGGCCTGCAGCCAGGTCTGGGGCAGCTGCCATCACCCTAAATGTCCAGAAGCTAGATCTGAAATCTGCCCTCCATTCTCCTCTCCAACTTCCTCCATCTTATCACCAACCTGTGGTGTTGTCTGTCCCTTGCCCTGGAAAGATACTTTGTTCTTACAGTCTTCATCATCTTCCTTGAGTGCCTACCCATTGCCTATATTTCATACTGTCTGCTGATTGAATGAACACAATTTATGAATGGAAAGCAGAGGCTGAAGACAGGCCTGCACAGAAGCTTCTGAAGTTACCTAGTGGGAATCTGCATTGACATGTGGCTACGTTGAGTGTTATTACTGACTTGAATCCTGTTCACTTGGTCATCTGGGAAATGCACATTTTCAGTCTGAAACTGGCACAAAAGGCTTTTTTTTTTTCTTATTTCATTTTTGTGTACACCTTCTCTATAGTGTCCTATATCTGGTACTGTTACCTCCAAATATTCCCAGTTGAATGTGCCTTGGGCCTGATATGCACATATTCCGTCTTTTAGGCTTAGCTAAGATGGGAGGTTCAGAGGTCTTGTTGACACAATTTCTCAAATTGGTAGAGGACTTACAATCTACAATCTTTATCCATTACCAGGACAGGTCCTTTGAAGGGCTGCAGGTGTTAACAATAAACATGCCTGGACCCATGCTTTTGTGGCCCTAATGGCCCTTCATAGAGCTGAGGACCATTTGATTATCGTTAGGCACTTCAGTTTGGACTGGATTTTATCCTTTTGTTTGTTTTTTAAGCAGATGTATACTTTGCAAGCTAGAGTTGGTCTTGTGGGGTTCTCACAAATCCAGAGGACTGGCAGTAAGACTGGTGGCCATAGATAAGAATTTTTGCCATGGAAAGGTGACCTCATCATACCTGCAAACCCTCTGTGGGAAAGGCCCAGGTGGCTCCAACCATTTACGGGAGACCTTGTGATCCTGTAAGCTCCCCAATGGCTAGTGCAGCCTATTGTCTTGGTTAGGGGAGGTTAACGGAGGCATGATTACCATAATGTGCCTGCTTTGTGTCATCACTAAAGTAATAGGCCGAAATTGTTCTAGATAACATCCCTTTGCAATGACCATTCCTCAGGATTGGTGAGGTCCTATCATCAGGTTTCAGAAGGAAATCAGTGTGAAGGATTAAAGGATCATACTATATGTTTTTGACAAGGTCATGCTGACTTGCTGATGTGTGTACTTTCTTCTACAACTTTCTGTAAATTATGCCCCTTTCATTATTTCCTAGGGGATATTTACCCATATAATGGAAAGAATGGCCATCCTTGCTGAATCTCTGAAGAAACAGTTAAAAATCTTAGGGGGCATTAGGAATCTGTGAGGATTATCAATTGATGGGTAAGAGAGTTCTTTACCATTTTCATTTCGCTGAGAACCTAAGTAAGTTCGGTGAGTATCATTAAGTCCGACTCTTCCTGATCCCATGGATTGCAGCATGACAGGCTTCCCTGTCAATCACCAACTCATAGAGCCTGCTCAAACCCATAACCACTGATTCCCTGATGCCACCATGCATTTCATCTTCTGTCGTCACCCTCTCCTCCAACCTTCAATCTTTCTCAGCATCAGCTTCTTTCCCAATGAGTCAGTCTTTCATTTCAGGTGGCCAAAATATCCAGGATCCAGTTCCAGCATCAGCCCTTCCAATCAATATTCTGAACTGATTTCCTTTAGAATTGACTCCTTTCATTTCCTTGCAGTCCAAGGGACTCTGAATTGTTTTCTCTAACACCACATATCAATAGCATCGATTCCTTGGAGGTCAAGATTCTTTAGGTCCAATTCTCATCTCTTTACATAGCTTTGACTAGACTGACCTTTGTCTGCTTTATAATGTGCTGTCTAGCCTGGTTGTAACTTTTCTTCTAAGGAGAAAGCATATTTTAATTTCCTGAACAGAGTCACCATCTTCAGTGATTTTGGAACCTGCTCCCCCCAAATAGTTTCTCACTGTTTCCATTGGTTTCCCATCTTTATGTCAGGAAGTGATGGGACCAGATGCCATGAATCTCATTTTGAATGTTGAGTTTTAAGTCACCTTAATCACTCTCCTCTTTTACTTTCCTCAAGAGACTCCGTAGTTCTTTCCATGTTCTGCCACATGAATCGTGTCATCTGCATATCTGATGTTATTGATATTTCTCCCAGCAAAGTTGATTCCAAACCCTGTTGCATTCAGTCTGGCATTTTGTGTGATGAACTCTTCATGTAAGTTCAATAAAGAGGTTGACAGTACAGCCTTGAAATATTCCTTTCCCAACTCAGAACCTGTCTGTTGTTCCATTTCCTTTTCTGACTGTTGCTTCTTGAGCTGCATACAGATTTATCATGAGGCATATAACATACTCTAGTAGTCCCATGTTTAGAAGAATTTAAAATGTTTTGTTGTGATCTACACAAACAAGTCTTTGGCATAGTCAAAAAGGAGTAGATGTTCTTCTGGTGCTTTCTGACTTTTTTTTTTTTTTGTATCAAATATTTTATTTTATTTATTTTTTTATTTATTTTTAAAAGAAAATCCATCCTGAACCCTCCTCCCTCCTCCCTCCCGATACCATCCCTCTGGGTCATCCCAGTGCACCAGTCCCAAGCATCCAGCATCGTGCATTGAATCTGGACTGGCATCTCGTTTCATACATGACATTTCACATGTTTCAATGCCATTCTCCCAAATATTGCCACCCTCTCCCTCTCCCACAGAGTCCATAAGCCTGTTCTATACATCAGTGTCTCTTTTGCTGTCTCGTATACAGGGTTATCGTAACCATCTTTCTAAATTCCGTATATATGCGTTAGTATACTGTATTCGTGTTTGTCCTTCTGGCTTACTTCACTCTGTATAATAGGCTCCAGTTTCATCCACCTCATTAGAACTGACTCAAGTGTATTCTTTTTAATGGCTGAGTAATACTCCATTGTGTATATGTACCACAGCTTTCTTATCCATTCATCTGCTGATGGACATCTAGGTTGCTTCCATGTCCTGGCTATTATAAACAGTGCTGCGATGAACACTGGGGTACACGTGTCTCTTTCCCTTCTGGTTTCCTCAGTGTGTATGCCCAGCAGTGGGATTGCTGGATCATAAGGCAGTTCTATTTCCAGTTGTTTAAGGAATCTCCACACTGTTCTCCATAGTGGCTGTACTAGTTTGCATTCCCACCAACAGTGTAAGAGGGTTCCCTTTTCTCCACACCCTCTCCAGCATTTATTATTTGTAGACTTTTGGATCGCAGCCATTCTGACTGGTGTGAAATGGTATCTCATAGTGGTTTTGATTTGCATTTCTCTGATAATGAGTGATGTTGAGCATCTTTTCATGTGTTTGTTAGCCATCTGTATGTCTTCTTTGGAGAAATGTCTATTTAGTTCTTTGGCCCATTTTTTGATTGGGTCATTTATTTTTCTGGAGTTGAGCTGGAGGAGTTGCTTGTATATTTTTGAGATTAGTTTTTTTGTCGGTTGCTTCATTTGCTATTATTTTCTCCCATTCTGAAGGCTGTCTTTTTACCTTGCTAATAGTTTCCTTTGATGTGCAGAAGCTTTTAAGTTTAATTAGGTCCCATTTGTTTATTTTTGCTTTTATTTCCAATATTCTTGGAGGTGGGTCATAGAGGATCCTGCTGTGATGTATGTCAGAGAGTGTTTTGCCTATGTTCTCCTCTAGGAGTTTTATAGTTTCTGGTGTTACGTTTAGATCTTTAATCCATTTTGAGTTTATTTTTGTATGTGGTGTTAGAAAGTGTTCTAGTTTCATAGTTTTACAAGTGGTTGACCAGATTTCCCAGCACCACTTGTTAAAGAGATTGTCTTTAATCCATTGTATATTCTTGCCTCCTTTGTCAAAGATAAGGTGTCCATACGTGCGTGGATTTATCTCTGGGCTTTCTATTTTGTTCCATTGATCTATATTTCTGTCTTTGTGCCAGCACTATACTGTCTTGGTAACTGTGGCTTTGTAGTAGAGCCTGAAGTCAGGTAGGTTGATTCCTCCAGTTCCATTTTTCTTTCTCAAGATTGCTTTGGCTATTCGAGGTTTTTTGTATTTCCATACAAATTGTGAAATTATTTGTTCTAGCTCTGTGAAGAATACTGTTGGTAGCTTGATAGGGATTGCATTGAATCTATAAATTGCTTTGGGTAGTATACTCATTTTCACTGTATTGATTCTTCCAATCCATGAACATTTTATATTTCTCCATCTATTAGTGTCCTCTTTGATTTATTTCACCAGTGTTTTATAGTTTTCTATATATAGGTCTTTAGTTTCTTTAGGTAGATATATTCCTAAGTATTTTATTCTTTTCGTTGCAATGGTGAATGGAATTGTTTCCTTAATTTCTCTTTCTGTTTTCTCATTATTAGTGTATAGGAATGCAAGGGATTTCTGTGTGTTGATTTTATATCCTGCAACTTTACTATAATCATTGATTAGTTCTAGTAATTTTCTGGTGGAGTCTTTAGGGTTTTCTATGTAGAGGATCATGTCATCTGCAAATAGTGAGAGTTTTACTTCTTCTTTTCCAATGTGGATTCCTTTTATTTCTTTTTCTGCTCTGATTGCTGTGGCCAAAACTTCCAAAACTATGTTGAATAGTAATGGTGAAAGTGGGCACCCTTGTCTTGTTCCTGACTTTAGAGGAAATGCTTTCAATTTTTCACCATTGAGGATAATGTTCACTGTGGGTTTGTCATATATAGCTTTTATTATGTTGAGGTATGTTCCTTCTATTCCTGCTTTCTGGAGAGTTTTTATCATAAATGGGTGTTGAATTTTGTCAAAGGCTTTCTCTGCATCTATTGAGATAATCATATGGTTTTTGTTTTTCAATTTGTTAATGTGGTGTATTACATTGATTGATTTGTGGATATTGAAGAATCCTTGCATCCCTGGGATAAAGCCCACTTGGTCATGGTGTATGATCTTTTTAATATGTTGTTGGATTCTGATTGCTAGAATTTTGTTTAGGATTTTTGCATCTATGTTCATCAGTGATATTGGCCTGTAGTTTTCTTTTTTTGTGGGATCTTTGTCAGGTTTTGGTATTAGGATGATGGTGGCCTCATAGAATGAATTTGGAAGTTTACCTTCCTCTGCAATTTTCTGGAAGAGTTTGAGCAGGATAGGTGTTAGCTCTTCTCTAAATTTTTGGTAGAATTCAGCTGTGAAGCTGTCTGGACCTGGGCTTTTGCTTGCTGGAAGATTTTTTATTACAGTTTCAATTTCCATGCTTGTGATGGGTCTGTTAAGGTTTTCTATTTCTTCCTGGTCGAGTTTTGGAAAGTTGTAGTTTTCTAAGAATTTGTCCATTTCTTCCTCGTTGTCCATTTTATTGGCATATAATTGTTGATAATAGTCTCTTATGATCCTTTGTATTTCTGTGTTGTCTGTTTTGATCTCTCCATTTTCATTTCTAATTTTATTGATTTGATTTTTCTCCCTTTGTTTCCTGATGAGTCTGGCTAATGGTTTATCAATTTTATTTATCCTTTCAAAGAACCAGCTTTTGGCTTTGTTGATTTTTGCTATGGTCTCTTTTGTTTCTTTTGCATTTATTTCTGCTCTAATTTTTAAGATTTCTTTCCTTCTACTAACCCTGGGGTTCTTCATTTCTTCCTTTTCTAGTTGCTTTAGGTGTAGAGTTAGGTTATTTATTTGACTTTTTTCTTGTTTCTTGAGGTGTGCCTGTATTGCTATGAACTTTCCCCTTAGGACTGCTTTTACTGTGTCCCACAGGTTTTGGGTTGTTGTGTTTTCGTTTTCACTCGTTTCTATGCAAATTTTGATTTCTTTTTTGATTTCTTCTGTGATTTGTTGGTTATTCAGCAGGGTGTTGTTCATCCTCCATATGTTGGAATTTTTAATAGTTTTTCTCCTGTAATTGAGATCTAATCTTACTGCATTGTGGTCAGAAAAGATGCTTGGAATGATTTCTATTTTTTTGAATTTACCAAGGCTAGCTTTATGGCCCAGGATGTGATCGATCCTGGAGAAGGTTCCATGTGCGCTTGAGAAAAAGGTAAAATTCATTGTTTTGGGATGAAATGTCCTATAGATATCAATTAGGTCTAACTGGTCTATTGTATCGTTTAAAGTTTGTGTTTCCTTGTTAATTTTCTGTTTAGTTGATCTATCCATAGGTGTGAGTGGGGTATTAAAGTCTCCCACTGTTATTGTGTTTTTGTTAATTTCTCCTTTCATACTTGTTAGCATTTGTCTTACATACTGCGGTGCTCCCATGTTGGGTGCATATATATTTATAATTGTTATATCTTCTTCTTGGATTGATCCTTTGATCATTATGTAGTGACCTTCTTTGTCTCTTTTCACAGCCTTTGTTTTAAAGTCTATTTTATCTGATATGAGTATTGCTACTCCTGCTTTCTTTTGGTCCCTATTTGCATGGAAAATCTTTTTCCAGCCCTTCACTTTCAGTCTGTATGTGTCCCCTGTTTTGAGGTGGGTCTCCTGTAGACAACATATGTAGGGGTCTTGTTTTTGTATCCATTCAGCCAGTCTTTGTCTTTTGGTTGGGGCATTCAACCCATTTACGTTTAAGGTAATTACTGATAAGTATGATCCCGTTGCCATTTACTTTATTGTTTGGGGTTTGAATTTATACACCATTTTTGTGTTTCCTGTCTAGAGAACATCCTTTAGAATTTGTTGGAGAGCTGGTTTGGTGGTGCAGAATTCTCTCAGCTTTTGCTTGTCTGAGAAGCTTTTGATTTCTCCTTCATACTTGAATGAAATCCTTGCTGGGTACAATAATCTGGGCTGTAGGTTATTTTCTTTCATCATTTTAAGTATGTCTTGCCATTCCCTCCTGGCTTGAAGAGTTTCTATTGAAAGATCAGCTGTTATCCTTATGGGAATTCACTTGTGTGTTATTTGTTGTTTTTCCCTTGCTGCTTTTAATATTTGTTCTTTGTGTTTGATCTTTGTTAATTTGATTAATATGTGTCTTGGGGTGTTTTGCCTTGGGTTTATCCTGTTTGGGATTCTCTGGGTTTCTTGGAATTGGGTGATTATTTCCTTCCCCAGTTTAGGGAAGTTTTCAACTATTATCTCCTCAAGTATTTTCTCATGGTCTTTCTTTTCTGTCTTCTTCTTCTGGAACTCCTATGATTCGAATGTTGTAGCTTTTAATATTGTCCTGGAGGTCTCTGAGATTGTCCTCATTTCTTTTAATTCGTTTTTCTTTTATTCTCTCTGATTCATTTATTTCTACCATTCTATCTTCTAATTCACTAATCCTATCTTCTGCCTCTGTTATTCTACTATTTGTTGCCTCCAGAGTGTTTTTAATTTCATTTATTGCATTAATCATTATATATTGACTCTTTTTTATTTCTTCTAGGTCCTTGTTAAACCTTTCTTGCATCTTCTCAATCCTTGTCTCCACGCTATTTATCTGTGATTCCATTTTAATTTGAAGATTTTGGATCAATTTCACTATCATTATTCGGAATTCTTTATCAGGTAGATTCCCTATCTCTTCCTCTTTTGTTTGGTTTGGTGGGCATTTATCCTGTTCCTTTATCTGCTGGCTATTCCTCTGTCTCTTCATCTTGTTTAAATTGCTGAGTTTGGGGTGTCCTTTCTGTATTCTGGCAGTTTGTGGAGTTCTCTTTATTGTGGCTTTTCCTCGCTGTGTGTGTGTTTGTACAGGTGGCTTGTCAAGGTTTCCTGGTTAGGGAAGCTTGTGTCGGTGTTCTGATGGGTGGAGCTGTATTTCTTCTCTTTGTTCAGTCGCGCTGTGGGGAGGGAGGGAGGGATGCTGCAAACAAATAACACTGGCGTGCGCTCGCAGTGCCTCAGCCACACTGGGTCTGCCCCCGCTCATGGCGCGTGTAGCCTCCCTGCCCACACTGCTCGGGCTCTAGGTTTTTCCGCCGGGAACAATCCGAGGCTGGCCCTGTGCTGCATGCACCTCCCAGGTCCAAGCCGCTCAGGTTCAGGCACTCGGGTAGTCCTCAGAGGCGCAGACTCAGTTGGGCCTGAGTTTTGTGCTGTTCCCAGGTCCAAGCAGCTCAAGTGATGAGGTGTTTGGCGAGCGCTAATGCTGCGACTTATCGCCTCCCCGCCACTCGGTTATCTGGGTGTAAAACCGGCGCACCTTCTCAGGCAGATGTTAACCGTCCAGACCCCCCAAAAGTTTTAGTTAGCAAAGAAGCCTGCTTACAGTTTTATAGATAATGTCTCTCTGGGGCTGCGATTGCCCCCTTCCGGCTCTGGCTGCCTGTCACCAGAGGGGGAAGGTCTGCAGCCGGCTATCTCTGATCAATTCTTTGTTCCGTGCGCGGGCCTGGCAGTGTCTTAGGTTGGGGCTGGCTTTTCGCGTGGTAGATATCCCACAGTCTGGTTTGCTAGCCCAAATTATTTCGCTCAGATAGTGCTCAGGGTATTCAGGCCAGATTCTTACTCTAAGCGATGCAGCCCGTGCTGCACCTCCCTGCCCAGCCCCCGCTTGCTAATGGCGCGTGCAGGTGTCTGCGCTGCTTCGCCGCTGGGGGAGTTACCGTAGGACTCGCAATCTTCGAGTTTTAATTGTTTATTTATTTTTCCTTCCTGTTATGTTGCCCTCTGTGCTTCCAAAGCTCGGCACAGATTCAGCAGTGAGAAGGTTTCCTGGTATTTCGAAACTTCTCTCTTTTTAAGACTCCCTTCCCGGGACGGAACTCCGTCCCTCCCTCTTTTGTCTCTTTTTTTGTCTTTTATATTTTTTCCTACCTCCTTTCGAAGAGTTGGATTGCTTTTCTGGGTGCCTGATGTCCTCTGCCGGCATTCAGAAATTGTTTTGTGGAATTTACTCGACGTTTAAATGCTCTTTTAATGAATTTGTGGGGGAGAAAGTGTTCTCCCCGTCCTACTCCTCCACCATCTTGGCTCCTCCTCCTCTGGCTTTTTTGATAATCCAATGGGTGTTGGTAATTTGATCTCAGGTTCTTCTGACCTTTCTAAATCCAGCTTGAACATCTGGAAGCTCATGGTTCACATTCTGTTGAAGCCTGGCTTTGGGAATTTTGAGCAGTACTTTGCGAATGTGTGAGATGAGTGAAGTTAAGTAGTAGTTTGCACACTCGATGGATTGCCTTTTATTGCGGTTGGAATGAAAACTGAACTTTTCCAGTGGTCTGGCCACAGCTGTGTCTTCCAAATCTGCTGGCATATAGAGGGCAGCACACTCACAACATCATCTTTTAGAATTTGAAAGAGCTCAACTGAATTCCACCACCTCCACGAGCTTTGTTTGTAATTATGCTTCTAAAGTCCGACTTGACTTTGCATTCCAGGACGTCTGGCTCTAGGTGAGTGATCACACCATTGTGCTTAACTGGATCATGCAGATCTTTTGTGCATATTTCATCTGTGTATTCTTCCCTCCTCTTCTTAATAGCTTCTGCTTCTGTTACATCCGTACCATTTCTGTCCTTTATTGTGCCCCTCTTTGCATGAAATTTGCCCTTGGTATCTCTGATTTTCTCGAAGAGATCTGTAGGATTTCCCATTCTATTTATTTCCTCTATGAACTGGTATTGATAACTGAGGAAGGTTTAATCTCTCCTTGCTATTCTTTGGGACTCTGCATTCAAATGGGTATTGTTTTGATTTTCTCGTTTTTGTTCAGCGTCTTTGGTCTTTTCAGATCTTTGTAAGGCCTCATCACTTTGTTATTTTGCATTTCTTTTATATGGGAATGGTCTTTATCCCTGATTCCTGTACAATGTCACACCTCCACCCATAGGTCTTCAGGCACTCTGTCTATCAGATAGAATCCCCTGAATCTATTTATCACTTCCACTGTATAATCATAAGCGTTTTGATTTTGCACCTGTAAAATATGCTAATCCCCTATTTCATGCAGAGAAATCATCACCCAGTCTGTTTTCAAAGAAATACAGAGAACTCTTTCTGTTATTCAGGAAATACATGAAATATAGCTGTACCTATTTGATGTTTTAGCTTGGATATCAATTTCTGATTCATTGAAAATTCTCTATTTCATGTGTACAGCTCAGTTCAGTTTAGTTCAGTCACTCAGTCATGTCTGACTCTTTGCGACCCCATGAATTGCAGTATGCCAGGCCTCCCTATCCATCACCATCTCCCGGACTTCATTCTAACTCACTTCCATCGAGTCAGTGATGCCGTCCAACCGTCTCATCCTCTGTCATCCCCTTTCCCTTCTATCCCCAATCTCTCCCATCATCAGAGTCTTTTCCAATGAGTCAACTCTTCCCATGAGGTGGCCAAAGTACTAGAGTTTCAGCTGTAGCATCAGTCCTTCCAAAGAAATCCCAGGGCTGATCTCCTTCCAAATGCACTGGTTGGATCCCCTTGCAGTCCAAGGGACTCTCAAGAGTCTTCTCCAACACCACAGATCAAAAGCATCAATTCTTCAGTGCTCAGCAATCTTCACAGTCCAACTCTCACATCCATATATGAAGACTGGAGAAACCATAGCCTTGACTAGACGAACCTTTCTTGGCAAAGTAATGTCTCTGCTTTTGAATATGCTATCTAGCTTGGTCATAACTTTTCTTCCAAGGAGTAAACGTCTTTTAATTTCATGGCTGCAGTCATCATCTGCAGTGATTTTACAACCCCAAAAAATAAAGTCTGACACTGTTTCCACTGTTTCACCATCTATTTCCCATGAAGTGATGGAACCAGATGCCATGATCTTCGTTTTCTTAATGTTGAGCTTTAAGCCAACTTTTTCACTCTCCTCTTTCACTTTCTTCTAGAGGCTTTTTAGTTCCTCTTCTCTCCCATAAGGGTGGTGTCATCTGTATATCTGAGGTTATTGATATTTCTCCCAGCAATCTTGATTCCAGCTTGCACTTCTTCCAGCCCACTGTTTCACATGATGCACTCTGCATGTAATTTAAATAAGCAGGGTGACAATATATAGGCTTGCGATCCTCCTTTTCCTAATTGGAACCAGTCTGTTGTTCCATGTCCAGTTCTACCTGTTTTTTCCTAACCTGCATATAGGTTGCATGTGTACAAATCTAGAAAAAGTTTCATATGTGAACAGTCGAGATTTCATATTTCATATGAGAACATTTCTCCCCAGATTGTTAAATGTGAAATACACAGAATTCCAAGTCTCATATCAGAAGACCTTCATTCAAGCTTTCTTGATGGAAATATACAGAATTTCAGAGCTCAAGCATGAAAATCTGTGGGAAAATTCTACATTTCTTGTAGGAGAATGAATGCACTTTTTTCAAATGTGAAATAGACAGTCTTCAATATTTCATGAAGTAAAGACAGCACAAAGATTTTCAAATGAGAAATATCAAAAAATTCCATATCTCATGTGAGAAATCCTGTGACCATATTTTGATATGTGAAATAGACATTTTCATATTTCCTTTCAAAGAATCTGCATCCTGATTTTCATACCTCTAATGTGAAAAATTCCACATTTTATGCAGAAAATATTGTATGTATACTTTCATGTGAGATGTACAGAGAATTCCACATTTCAAGTTGGAAAAATTGTCCCCAGATTTGTATATGTGACTAATAGAGAATTTTATATTTCACATTCTGGAATATACATCTAGATTTTCAAATGTGAAACTGAGAATTTCATCTTTTATGAAGGACTATGTCATTTCAGATGTCTGTACTTGAAACAGATAATACCTTCATCAAGAGGCGCCTTAATTCCTATTATTCTTCTGTCATTTGGGTGTTGTCATCTGGATAACTAAGTTATCATATCGCCCACATAAATTTTGTGTCTAGCTTGAGATTCATCTAGGATTTTATTTTTTCATGAGGTCCTCTGCACAGAAGCCAAATAACCAGGGCAACACTAGATAGCTTTCACTTATTCCTTTCCCGATTTTGAATTACTTCATTGTCCCGTGTCCAGGTCTAACTGTTGCAAATTTAATAGCGTACACATTTCCCAGGAGACAGGTAAGGAATTCTGATGTTCTTTTCTCTAAGGATTTTCCAAAATTACTTTTCTTTTTCAATGGTTTGTGTGTGATTCACAGTGTCCAAGTCATTAGCAGAAACAATTAAGTAGATATAGATGATTGTATAGTCTATACATCAATTTATGTGTACCTGTTATGACTGAATCACTAACTACACATTTCTGTGTTTTTTTTGTTTGTTTATTTTTTGGTCATTGTTGTTATTGTTGTTTTCTCTCTTTATCAAGTAGTCAAGTACCAAGTAGTCAAGTCAAGTATGAACTTGCCAACTTATTCTACAGGAATTAAATTATGCCCATGGCAGTCTCTGACCCTTGAGACTCACTGAATGGAATTAAGCTTTGAGATTTGAAATCAGACATCGGTACTCTGGGAAAATGTCAGGAACATTCAAAATATAGCTAGATATATTCAAGTGCTGACTTTTTGAGCCCAGTTATGCTATTATATTTTATGTGGAAAGTTCTGCATTTCTTCATGCTGATGACAATTCATCATTAAGAGAAATTTTCTAGGGGGAAAACAACAACAATAACAAATGTGCTTGATAGCATGTTGGAAGTCAAAGTAATACCAGTTACGTGTGTACGTAAGCAACGTCCCATCAAACAGAGTAATTCATGTCCACTAATGTTTCATGTTTTGCTGTCAAGGAAAAAGAGTAATAGAGCTTTCCAGGAAACACTGAGAAGTTCAAAGAAGGCAGAAATGTAGAAGGATATGAAATGCACCTCTCTCAATGTATAGATCAGAAGTAACACTTCTACATGGTCAATAGTTTTCCCAGAGCATCAGATAAATACTAGCAGAAGACCCTAGTCCCCAGAGTGTTCCATGTGGGTTTCAGATATACCTGGGTGGGAAGGAATTAAGATGGGAAAAGAAGTATAAGAGGAAGCAAAACAAAACCTGAGCCTTGTGGTGGGAGACAGAGAAGCAGGGAAGAGATTTCCAGAATGAGGCAAGCCCCTTCAGTAAAGGGTAAATTGCTTTGGACTGAAAGGAAGCAAGGTAAGACAGCTGATGAAATATCATTTATATAGAGCAAAAGTTACACAGATAATGTGTGTCGTGGCTCTATATGGCCCAAACTGCAATGCAGCTCAACCAGTGTGCATGGGGTCTGGAAGCTGGACACGGGATTTAGAGTGCCATCCTGGGAGAGGACTGTTGTTGGTTATGTGGAGATGGCCTGAAGGAGAAAGGGTGACAGAGAATGAGATGGCTGGATTGCATCACCAATGCAATGGACACGAACTTGGGCAAACTTCAGGAAATGGTGAGGGACAGGGAGGTCTGGCACACTGTGGTCCATGGGGTTGCAGATACAACTGGGCAAATGAACAACAACAATTTCTTGAGATAAAGCTGTTCCAGGGAGAGTAGAAGAGGAAAACGTTTGTGAGATCAATGGAAGCGCCAAGTTCTCCCCTAGAGACGGAGGAAGTGGGAAGAGTCTGGCCACCTGGATTAGTGCTCTCCTGAAAGGTGTGCCTTCTGGCCACCTTGTAGAGTCCACTTCTCACACAGCCCTGATCTGTAGTCAGCAGGCACCCGCATGTGTCCTGAGGGCCTGACCTCCTACTGGGTACCAGGTTCTCGGTTGGTGTGAGATGCCCAGCCCTGTTGGTGGACACTCAGGCTGACCCCATGTCACTCCACAGCCACAAGCCCAAGGGAGCTTCCTCCTTGACCACAGCAATGGACCTGAACTGGACTCAGCTGTGGGGTTGTCTATGGAAGGAAAGGTGGGAAAGGTCATGTCTGTCTTTTGTTTGTTTGTTTTTTGTTTGTTTTCTATTGTTGGCCAGCCAGTGCAGCTTGCAGGATCTTAGTTCCCCAACTATGTATAGAATCCCTGCCCTCAGCAGTGAAAGTGCAGAGTCCTAACCACTCCAGGACTACCAGAGAGTTCCTAGTAGGTCATTTCTTGAGCCTGGCAGATGGCCCAGAAGTCTGACGTTGGCTGCTGAGAGGCAGCCTTCTATGGGTCAGGCTTGGGTGAAGTCACAAAACATCCCTCTCTCCCTGATCTCTGGGAGCCCTATGACCATGGCCCATATCATAGAAACTTCTGGAGGTAGAGAGAACTGAAGGACGACATACCCCCTCCCCACTCATATTCCTTTCCTGGCTACAGACCCAAAGGCCTTCCAATAAATTCATCTGCTCTCAACCCATCTACAGAAAGCATGCTGTCCTCCTTCCTGGAAACCTTCCCTGAAGAAAAGGTTGAAATCATGTCCTCTGCTTCTTCCTAACATAACATGTGAAGGCTTTTCTGTACATCCAGTGTTAAGCTTATGCTAGACAGCTATGGGTTTTCTTCCTTTTTTTTTTAATTTTTTGTTAAAACACATACTCCCCTTCACAACCAGGATGGTTTGAGCACAGGCCTTGCTCTGTTTTCAAGGCTCTGTCCCTCACAGTCTAGGAGAGAAGTAAAGAAAGTTGGGGCCAGAACGAGAGTTGGGTGGGGACTTTTAGCAGCAGTGGTCTGCAAGAAGGGGTCCACAGGAGCAGGCTGTGTCCTGGAAAATCTGGGGGGTGGGGTGGGCATTTGTTGATGTTTAGAAGTCACCTGGGAGCTGAGTCATCACCTGCATACTCCCCACCTGTCCTTGAGGTGAGCCCTCTTCAGGGACTCCTGATCTAAAGAACGCATTAATGTACTAAGGTGGCCACAAGATATACAAGAGACCTAAACGACAGGAAATTGTTTTCTCCCAGTTCTGGAGGCTAGAAGTCCAGGATCAAGGTGTTGACAGTGTGGTTTCTCGGGAGATCTCTTTCCCTGATGCACAAACAACTGCATTCTCGTGTCCTCCTGTCCCTTTATGTCCATGCATCCTTGATGTCTTGTGTGTCCTAATTTCCTCTTTTTTTTTTTTTTTTTTATGGCCATGCTGCTTCACTTCTGGGTCTTAGTTTCCAGTCCAGGGATTGAAATGGGGCCCTTGGCCGTGAAAATTCTGAGCCCTAACCACTGGCCTTGCAGGGAATTCTGCTCTCTCTTTTTATGTAGAGAACCATCAGATTGGACTAGGGCTTACCCTAGTGCCTTCGTTGAGTTTAACTACCTTGTTAAGAATATAATCTACAAATATAGTCACATTCCAAAGTGTAGGGGGATAGGACTTCTACAGATAATTTTTTTAAATGAATTAATTTATTTGATGGCACCGATTGTTAGTTGTGGCATGTGGGGTCTTTGGACTTCCTGGCAGCACGTGGGATCTAGTTCCCTGACCAGGGACCGAAATCCAGCCCCCTGCACTGGGAGTGGAGAGCTTTAGCCACTGGATCATTGGGAAAGTCCCCTCAACATATGGATTTTGTAGGACACAATGAAGCCCAAAACAGGGTTGATGGTAGGGTGATGTGCCTGGCTACACATTGTGGTGTAGCTTCACGTTGCACCCTACCTGCTCCTTTGAAATATCTGAGACGCTTAGTAACATTGACTCCCTGGTCCCATTCCTGGAGATACTTATTCTGTGGGTATGGAGTAAGATCGGCAAAATCAACCAGAACTTTTCAAAATCAATCAGTACTTTTCAAAACTCTCTAGTAGTCACTGTTTAATATGGACACCTTAAGCAGCCTGGGCAACACCTGGAGTTTGTGAGAAACTCAAGACTCTCAGGCCCCACTCACAACTGTTGGACGAGAATATGTTTTTACACAAGACACGTAGGGAAATCCTTAGATTCACTGAGGGTTACAAAGCACAGCCCAGGAGATTTGCAAGTGTGGCCCAAACTGAGAAGTTTGGATCCAGATCTCTGAGCTTTGCTTATACACTAACTTCCTTTAGTATGAAGGACATCCAGAAGCCCCAGGACAGAGTGTGGAGGTCCTAGAATCTCTGAAGAGTGGTGGGGAGGATGAAGCTCCCTGCTCAAGCTACAACATCTGATTGGTTTATTGAATTACCAATAACACGCTTCTCCCAAGGCAGGTGCTCAGTGTGTCACATGAAGAAAAAATTAATTCCTGACCCTCAACCCTCAGGGTCTCCTGAAGGAGTAGATTCTTGGATATTTTAAGCATGTTTTTACTGTTGTTTGGGTTCCCCTTGTGCCTCAGCTGGTAAAGAATCTGCCTGCAATGTGGGAGACCTGGGTTTGATCCCTGGGTTGGGAAAATCCCCTGGAGACAGGAAAGGCTACCCAGTCCAGTATTCTAGCCTGGACGATTCCATGGACTGTATATAGTCCATGGGGTCAGGAAGGGTCAGACACGACTGAGGGACTTTCACTTTCACTGTTGTGGTTTACTTGCTAAGTTGTGTCTGAGTCTTTTGTGACCCCATAGACTGTAGCCTGCCAGGCCCCTCTGTCCATGGTATTTCCCAGGCAAGAATACTGGACTGGGTTGCCATTTCTTCCTCCAGGAGATCTTTCCAACCCTTTCATTGAAACCAGGTCTCCTGCATTAACAGGTGGATTCTTAACTGCTGAACCACCAGAGATCAATCTTTCCCAAAGTATTGGATGATTTTACACCCTGGGACTCACGTCACATCAGAATCAAGTGAGGCAAACATTGAACTTTCAGATGCCCAGGCCCCCTCCTCAGGCAATTTTAGTTTCTTAGGTATGATATGCAGCCCTGGAATCTCTATGTTTAATAATGTCCCAGGTGACTCTGAGATTTGAACAATCTTTAGAAGCATATGAAAATGAAAGTGTTAGTCATCCAGTTGTGTTTGACTCTTTGCAAACCCATGGATAGTAGTTCCCCAGGCTCCTCTATCCATGGAATTCTCGAGGCAAGCATACTGAAGTGGATAGCCATTCCCTTCTCCAGGAGATCTTCCTGAACCAGGGATCAAACTCCGGTCTCCTCTACTGCAGGCAGACTTTTTACTGTCTGAGCCATTAGGGAAGCCTAGAAGCATAAATATGTAGTCAACATGTTCCTTCCTTTCCCCTAAGTTTTTGCAAACATTTTAAAATTGACATCCAAAA
The DNA here is from genome assembly GCF_002263795.3 of Bos taurus. NCBI lineage: Eukaryota > Metazoa > Chordata > Mammalia > Artiodactyla > Bovidae > Bos > Bos taurus. Next base: position 31,088,418 of record NC_082638.1, read on the forward strand.
TGTTTTTATTGTAAGTGTAAACACAGCAAAGGATGTACCTTTGGGCATACAATAAAAATAAACCCTTTAAGTAAATCAAACTAGGAATTCCCTGGCAAACCAGCGTTTACTGCTCAATGCTATCACTCTGGTGATCTGGGTTCAGTCCCCGGTCAGGAAACTAAGATCCTGCAGGAAGTCTCATGGTGTATCCATAAATAAACAAAACTGTTAATATCATGCTTACAAATACATCCAGAAGAATGTAAAGAGCATAGAGTTCAAAAATATGTATATTTTTATTCATTTATTTGGCTGCCTCGAGTCTTAGTCATGGCATGCAGGATCCTTTGTCCTTTCTACTGCCCTCTGGTATATGGGATCTTAACCACCATGTATTAAACGCACATTCCCTACATTGGAAGGCAGATTCTCAACCCATGGACCACGAGGGAAGTCCCTAGCCTTGGGTTTTGATACTCACCAACATTGCAGAAGGCCATGGCAAGGCAATCCAGCATTTTTGCCTGGAGAAGTCCATGGATAGAGGAGCCTGGCTGGCTACAGTCTATGGGGTCACAAGAAGTCAGACACAACTGAGCAACTAGGCACAGCACTCACCATCAACCGTCTTAAAAGAGTCTAAAACGAGCTCTTTCTAATGGTCAGTTCTGTATTTTTTTTTTTCCCTGCTTCATTGAGATGTAATGGAAACATATTGTGTAAATTTAAGGTGAACACATGTTGATTTGATAAGAACAGTGTTTTTGATGTTATATCTGGTTACAACACTTGAGATCACGTTCATCAGTGAACTTCATTTTTGTTCTAATTCAGTGACTCTGTTACCTTATAAGGAATGGAAATACACATATTTCTACTCTTAAACCCTCCCTCCCTCTATGTATCTGTGTGCACAGGGTTGTAAAGGCAGTGGGAAGGAAAGCTTGAGATATAATCTTGGTGGTGCAAAGGGGAAGGAGAGAGAAGACAGGGAGTGAGTGAGGAAGGCAGAAGGATGGGGACCAGGGTGTGACCTGACACCCCTGACCTGGTTTAAGAAAGCATGAGCCCCTGCCTAGAAAAAGCTCCTGGGGTTCAGCATGAAGATCCACAGTGAGGACCCCTGAAATCCAGCGGGTGCTGAGTCTTCAAGTGCAGATCATTTGGGAGTAAGCTTGCTTTCTGCTCTCCTCACCATGCCCACCCGCCCCCAACCCACCACCCTTGCTCCCAGAAGAGGACAGGGGTTTGCTGTTTGCAGCTGGAGAATTTTCTGGTATTGGAGGAGAACCCCTGATTTTTCCATTCCTGATACCAGCCCGAGCTCTGCTGGAATAGCTATGTGGACCACCTTCCCCTGCCCTTAAGCTATTGAATCCCAAATAACTAAAGATGCAGATAAACTGGAGATAAGATGGTGGGCCTCTGGATGCCAGAGAGGGAAGTGGGGATTCTCACCACCCTGAGACCTGGAAAACAGCCCCTGGGTGGGGCCCTGCAGCTGCACCCACATTCTTTCCTCTCTTTAACAATTTGGTAGAAAGGTTTCTAGTTGAAAGATCCCATGGGGAAAAACTGGCTCAGAAACCTGATTGGAGCACCATTTGGATACTATGGATTGGATTAGAATGGGCTTTCAAAGGCTTGGAATCTCCTGATCCAGCCTCACTGAGAAAAGGCTTTTGGAGAGCCAGGTAGGAGTTTCATGGACACTGGACACAGGAAGCAGTGCTGATATTTCCAGAGAAATCTTTCTGGGGCGTGGAGACAGAGATACTCCAGCTTCATCCTCCAGTGGGACTCAGAATAGGAAGTGTTTAGCTGCACTGAGTCAACTGGACTTCAGGAGCTGGTGAGCCATGGGGTTTGGAATGCTTCATTTTGTTCTCTACAGCCATGAGTGTGCAAAATTGCTCTGTAAAGGCCTAGAGAGTAAACGGGCATTAAGCGCCAATGCAGTCTCTGCCATTAGCAGAGTGAAATAGCCTCGGGTACCCACTCCAGTGTTCTTGCCTGGAGAATCCCAGGGACAGGGGAACCTGGTGGGCTGCTGTCTATGGGGCCACACAGAGTCGGACACGACTGAAGTGACTTAGCAGCAGCAGCAGCAGCAAATGATCACGGCTGTGTTCCAATAAAACTTTATTTGTGACACTGAAATTTAGATATCCTATAATTTTCACATATCGCAAAATATTCCTTTGTTTGCCCCCAAATTAAAAAAATGTAAAAATATTAAATATATTTTTAAAAGTTAAAAAAAAAAAAAAAAAAACTAAAACCTAAAAATCATTCTTAGCTTGCTGGTTGGGAGAAAAAGCAAACAGGAAGGAAGCCAATTTGTAAATTCCTGTTTAAACCATTTGCCTATATAATGCAGCTAGCATCCCATTAGTGACTTGTGACATGAATTTAGTAGGCTGGATTCTGCTTATGAAAAACAGAAATTTCCATTAAATCTAAGATGACATCAGCTGTAAAATACAGCATTATTCCTTTTCTTTTTTTTTTCCTGCCACACCCAGTGGCATGTGGAATCATAGGTCTCTGACAGGGATTGAAGCCATGACCCTGGCCTGGAAGTGAGGAGTCTTAAATACTGGATCACCAGGGAAGTCCCACAGAATTATTTTTCATACCACTATAAAATATACACATATATACATATGTATGTGTGTGTGTTCAGTTGCTTCAGTAATGTTTGACTCCTTGCAACACTATGGACTTGGAGAAGGCAATGGCACCCCACTCCAGTACTCTTGCCTGGAAAATCTCATGGACGGAGGACCCTGGTGGGCTGCAGTCCATGGGGTCGCTGGGAGTTGGGCACGACTGAGCGACTTCACTTTGACTTTTCACTTTCATGCGTTGGAGAAGGAAATGGCAACCCACTCGTGTTCTTGCCTGGAGAATCCCAGGGACAGTGGAGCCTGGTGGGCTGCTGTCTCTGGGGTCACACAGAGTCGGACACGACTGAAGCCACTTAGTAGCAGCAGCAGCAGCAGCAACGCTATGGACTGTAGCCCACCCGGCTCCTCTGTCCATAGGATTCTTCAGGCAGGAATACTGCAGTGGGTTGCCATGCCCTCCTCCAGGGGGTCGTCCTGACCCAGAGATGGAACCTGCATCTCTTACATCTTTTGCATTGTCAGGAGAGACCTTTACCGCTAGGGCTATCATTTATACACAACCAAACAAACTATAATATGCTGCTGATGAAATGTGATCTGGTATCAGAAATGGTCAAATGTAAACTGTAGAATGTCCCTTAATGTCAATGAAACGTGTTAACAGCATGGAAGCTATCAACAAATGTATTATATGGAGAGAAATTGTGTTACAAACCTTTTATTTCAATGACCACTACTGCCCCTGTCAGCATCCAACTACATACTGGCTGACTTTCTCCCTTGCATGATACTTTTAATTCATTAAGATTTGGAATTCATTAAATGCTTGGAGAAATTGCTTGTCAGCTTCTTTGCTAAGATCAAGTGTAAGAACCTGGGGAGCCAGGAATTAGTGGGTCAAGCCTGTGGTACAGATAAAAGATTGTATTCATAACAGCTACTGTTTATTTATGCAGCAGACATGTAGCACTGACAGACACCAGAACTTGTTCTAGAAACAACAATACAGCAACCCAATAGCTCTGGAGTTGAATATGGCATGTGAGTTGGGGGAGGCTGTGATTTCTGACATCAGGGTCAGGGAAGCCTGGCAGAGAAACTGTGGACTGAAGCAGGTCAGGAGTTGGGTGACAGTACTTGAGACAGTGTCCAAGGCAGGGGGAGTAGCAGAAGTCCTGAGAAGGCCCTGTCCTCTCTCCTTGGTACCCTTGGGAGATTGGGTCTGGGAACCCTGCACCCACAGATACCAAAATCCATGGATGCTCAAGTTCCTTATATAAAATGGTATAGTCTTTGCACGTAACTTAAGGGGATGCTCCCACATGCTTTAAATCATCTCCACATTCCTTGTAATACCTAATACAATGCCAATGCTGTGTAAATAGTTTCATTTACAATGTACATGCTATATATATACACATATATATGCATATACATATATGTGTATATATGCACATGTATGTATTTTTGTATGTATGTGTGTGTGTATGTATATGTATATATAGTTGCCAGCATGAGGCAGGTTCAAGTTTTGCTATGAGAACTTTCTGGAATTTTTTTTTATTTTTTTTTATTTTTGATCCATGTATAGAGTCTGGTGCCTTCTGGACTCAGAGAATGGAGGGAGTGAGGGGCACCCCCAAGGGACAGCTGGGGGCTCTTTTGGACATTTTATGTTGGTCAGCATTTCTGAGTGAGATTGGAGATCTATAAGCAAAGTAGTGCCTACCCGCTCTCCTGTAGAGTTTAACAGGAGCACTGGGGCCACTATGGGGAAACAAGGCAAAAGTAGGGTCTGGAGAAGGAAGTTTAAAATGATCATGTCACTTAACTGAGTTTGAGATGTTTCCTTATGTCTAAGGGTGTTAATAGTTATCTCAATGTTTCAGCTGATGATTAAACCAGGTACTAATTTTGTCTTTTGGAAGAAATATAATCATCACCACTTATCTGCAGAGAATAAGTTCCAAGACCCCCAGTGGACATCTGTAACCACACATAGTATCAAACCCTATATACACAATGGTTTTTCTATACAAACATACCTGTGATGCAGTTTATTTTATAAAAGAACAGTAAGAGATTGGCAACTTCCTAATAATAACAGGAAAGTGAAAGTGAAGTTGCTCAGTCGTGTCCAACTCTTTGCAACCTGATGGACTGCAGCTTACTATGCTCCTCTGTGATGGGATTTCCCAGGCAAGAATTCTGGATTGGGTTGCCATTTCCTTCTCCAGGGATGGAACCCAGGTCTCCTGAATAGTAGCAGACACTTTACCATCTGAGCCACCAGGGAAGGTGTAATAATAACATAGAACAATTATAACAACATATTTTTATAACAGTTTTGTGAATGTAGTCTGTATGTAAAATATATTACTGAACTAATTTCGTGATTTTTTTTTTCACCCTAACTATGCACTATGCTCTGTGGCCATACCTTTTGCAGTTTGCAGTTTGACAGCAAAACTAACCCAGATTTCTTTTCTCTGCTTCACATTCACCACAGATATTAGCAACCTCAGCATACTTTTTTTTCTTTTTATATCAAATTGAGAACTTTGATCTTTTCACTTAAAGGTAGCACTTAAAGGATTCTCTCTGGCATGTCTAAATAACCAACATCACTCCACTTATGGTTTGGGGCCATTATTGAGTAAAATAAGGGTGACTTGGTCACAAGCTCTGTGACATCTCAACAGTCATTGTGGTAACCGAGTGACAAATGGGTGAGATGTGCAGGACTAAGTTCGATTCACATTTCTGGGCAGGAGGAAGCAGGATGGTGTGAGATTCCAATCCTACTCCTCAGAATGACATGCAATTTAAAACTTATGAGTTATGTATTTCTGGAGTTTTCCATTTAATATTTTCAGTGAACAACTGAGGGTTAACTGAAACCACAGAAAGTGACACCTGAGATCAGACGGGATGACCTTGTTCTGTGGTTGCCTTTAGGTGGAAAATACACTGGAAGGGACCACTTGAAGCCAAAAGTGATTGTAAAATGACCCATCTCTTCCTGTGTGAGGAAGCACAAGCACGACCACAACCCGAGACAAAGACCGCAGGGTCCAAACCCAGAGATGAGGATAATGATGATGCTGAGGTCATCTTTGTTGGAGTGCAGCATGTCAATGAGGATGCTGAAACTCTCTTTGTCAGAGTGATTTCAAGTTCAAAGCCAGTCATTTCTAACATTTTGAACAGAGTGACCAGGGATGCATCTTCAAGAAGAAAGAAGGGCCACGTGAGTCCAGATCCCTCCTGCACATTGCAACCTGCACATCTCAGGACCCCAGCATCAGAACCAGTGGCTGTATCATTAGCTTCTCAGTCTGAATGGGGAGGAAAAAACAGTCCTGTTATTTTCAAGCCTTCATCTAAACCTGATTATAAAACGAGCTCTCTGGAAGCTGTGCTTCACAATTCAGAATTGCTCTCTCTGCGGCCTCATTGTCTATCTGGAGCTAGTCTCTCAATAGCAGGCAAGGATGAAAGTCCTCTTAATTCAAAGCAATGTCCCACTTCAGATGTAAAATGTAACAGTGGGAATCCCAAAAGACCCAAACTCAGCAATGGAATCCCAGGGGGACCTGCCTCCACCATGGCCCCTGTAGGTATTTCTCCTACAAAGGACACGATTATGACCTTGGAAGGTCTCCTGACCTCACTGAGCCATGTTCACCGCGGGGCATCATTTTCACAGACTCACACAAATGACCAGGCATGCTTCAGTCTTATGGATCCAGACAGAACATGTAGTTGAAGGGGCTGGAGAAAACGGACTTTTTGACTCTTGCAAGTCAGAGCAAGACTGTTGATCCCATGAAAGGAAATCTGATCATGTTACTTGATGACTTTTACTATGGACAGCATACAAGAGATGGGCAGTCAGAACAGAAGACTCACACAGTCTTTAAATGCCTCAGTTGCTTGAGAGTTCTAAAAAATGTCAAATTTATGACCCATGTGAGGAACCATCTGGACCTGGAGAGGCAGAAGGATGACAGCTGGGAAATCCACACTACCTGCCAGCACTGCCACCACCAGTTTCCCACCCTGTTCCAGTTGCAGTGTCACATTGAAAGTGTCCATGCTTCCCGGGAGCCCTCCATGGTCTGTTATATCTGTGAATTGTCCTTCAAAACAGATCAGGTTCTCTTATAGCACATGGAGGACAGTCACAAACCTGGCAAAATGCCCTATGTGTGCCGTGTTTGCAATTACAGACTGTCAGCCTTGGCCAATGTAGAGGTACGTTTTAGAATATGGCATGGAAACATGAACAATTTGCTTTGTCTGTTTTGCTTCGAAATTTTCAAACTGGTGACATTCTTCATAAATCACACTTGGAGGCACTGAAATAAGAGGGTCTTTCCATATTCCAAGTGCTGGCTACAGTGTTTGAAAATGAAGGAAAAGACAGAGCACCAAACAAAGAATCATCAGTCTTTCAAAAAGCCAGAGCAATTGTGAGGGTTGCCTCCTGAAACAGAGGTCATGATCCAAACTTCAGTTCAGCTGGGACTGAGAGAGACAGCATCCATCATTGTGAGGAACACTGACTCCCAAGTGTCACCCAGAAAAACTACAAAGAAGATTGACTACAAACACAAAATATTCCAGATGTGTTGCAGCAAGGGATCTGGCTAAAAATTAAGTTCTACCCACCTCCAGAAATTCAAAAAAGCCCTATTGAGGTTCAGCCAGCTGTACATAGAGACCCTGCCTGGCTTTTGTTGTTCAGTTTCTCAGTCGTGTCTGACTCCCTGTGACCCTATGAACTTCAGTATGCCAGGCTTCCCTGTCCATCACCATTTCCCGAAGCTTGCTCAAATTCGTTCCGTTGGGTTGCTGATGCCATCCAACCATCGTGTCCTCTGTCACACCTTCTGCTCCTGCCTTCAATAGTTCCCAGTATTAGGTTTGTTTGTTTGTTTTTTCCCCCAATGAGTTGACTCTTCCCATCAGGAGGCCAAAGTATTGGACATTCAGCATCAGTTCTTCCACTGAATATTCAGGGTTGATTTCCCTTAGGATTGACTGGTTGGATCTCCTTGCAGTCCAAGGGACTCTCAAGAGTCTTGTCCAACATCACAGTTCAAAAGTGTCCAGTCTTTGGTGCTCAGGCTTCTTTATGGTCCAACTCTCACATCCATACATGACTAGTGGAAGAACCATAGCCTTGACTCCACTGACCTTTGTTGGCAAAGTAATGTCTCTGCTTTTTAATATGCCATCTAGGTTTGTCACAGCTTTTATTCCAAGGAGCAAGCATCTTTTAAATTCGTGGCTGCAGTCACCATCTGCAGTGATTTTGGAGCTCAAGAAAATAAAGTCTGTCACTGATTCTTTGTTTCCTCGTCTATTTGCCATGAAGTGATGAGACCTTTGACTGTGTGGACCACAACAAACTCTGGAAAATTCTTAAAGAGATGGGAATACCAGACCATCTGACATGCCTTTTGAGAAATCTGTATGCAGGTCAAGAAGCAACAGTTAGAACTGGACATGGAACAAGAGACTGGTTCTGAATAGGGAAAGGAGTATGTCAAGATTGTGTACTGTTGCCCTACTTATTTAACTTATATGCAGAGTACATCATTAAAAATGCTGGGCTGGATGAAGCACAATCTGGAATCAAGATTTCTGGGAGAAATAGCGACAACCTCAGACATGCAGATGCTGCCACACTAATAACAGAAAATGAAGATCCTCTTGATGACAGGAAAGAGGAGAGTGAAAAGGCAGGCTTAAAACTCAATATTCAAAAAATGAACATTGTGACATCTGGTCCCATCACTTCATGGCAAACAAATGGAGAAAAAGTGAAAATAACAGCAGATCTTATTTTCTTGAACTCCAAAATCACTGTGGATGGTGAATGTAACCACAAAATTAAAAGTAGCTAGCTCCTTGGAAGAAAAGCTATGACAAACATAGATAGCATTAAAAAAAAATGCAAAGGCATCACTCTGCTGACCAAAGTTGTTATAGTCAAAGCCACAGTGGCTCAGACAGTAAGGAATTCACTTGTAATATGGGAGACCTGGGTTTGACCATGGGAAGGACATCTCTGTAGTCCAGTAGTAAGACTCAGTGCTCCCCAATTAGGGAGTCCAAATTCATTCCCTGGTCAGGGCGTTAGATCCCACATACTGCTGCTAAAAATACTGCATGTGAGAGTTAAAAATCCTGCCTCCCACATGCTACAGTGAAGACTGAAGAGTCCTTGTGCTGGAACTAAAACCAAGCACAGCCAAGTAAATGAATAAATATTTGAAAGAAAGAAAGAAAAAGATATGAGAATTCCCTGGTGGTTCAGTGGTTAGGACTTGATGCTTTCACTGCCAATGGCCAGGGTTCAACACCCTGGTTATGGAACTAAGATCCCACAGGTTCCGTGGCATGGCCAAACAAAAACCTAGAAAGATAAATACGGAGGAAATAACTCCCAAAGTTTGAAAATGAAGCAATATAACTTCACCCAGGCTGAGGATAGATTAAAGATTGCCAGGAACCCAAAGTGTGAAAGTGGCACCTCTGTAATTCACTACTGCTTCTAAGTCACTTCAGTCGTGTTTGACTCTGTGCAACCCCATAGGTCGCACAGCCCACCAGGTTCCCCCATCCCTGGGAACACTGGAGTGGGTTGCCATTTCCTTCTCCAATGCATGAAAGAGAAAAGTGAAAGTGAAGTCGCTCAGTCATGTCAGATTCTTAGGGATCCCATGGAGTGCAGCCTACCAGGCTCCTCTGTCCATGGGGTTTTCCAGGCAAGAGTACTGGAGTGGGGTGCCATTACCTTCTCCATCTGTAACTCACAAGCTTCTTTAATATTGTGGTTTAGGCTCCTCCTACTCCTGCTTCTGAACCTGAATAACTTACTGGTCCTGAGAGAAATTGTTATGGGAAAAATAAAATATTTAAGCTGAATGATATTGAAAACAGAAAAATTTTGAGATGGAGATAAAGCAGTTTCATGTGTTAATGTGCATTACATTTGAAAAGAAGAAAGGTTGGCAAAACAATGATCTAAGTCAGTGCTATTCCCAGAAGTTTCTGCAGCAATAGAAAACTTTTAAATAATTGTTACATGTATGCCCTAATAAGGACAACAAGCTTTTCACATACATAAATGCGTATGTTTCTCTTCTCTGAGGTTACCTGTTTATATCCTTTATCTGAATTTTCAGATGGAGTGTTCATCTGGTAGGATTTTTTTTTTTTGGCTTTGCTGTGAGGATTAAGGGATTTAGATCTTCAACCAGGGATGGAATCTCTGCCCCCTGCAGTGGAAGCACAAAGCCCTAACAACCAGATCACTAGGGAATTCTCAATGAATATGTTTTCTATGTCCTTGTCTAATATGCCACTTTGGAGATGTTAAAATGTAGCTAGTGTGACTGAGGTATTAAATCTTTGTGTGTGTTCAGCAGCTTCAGTCCTGTCTGACTCTTTGTGACCTCATCAGTGTAGCCTGCCAGGCTCCTCTCTCCATGGGATTACCCAGGCAATAATACGGGCAGGGGTCGCCATTTCCCTTTCCAGGGGATCTTCCTGAACCTGGGTGTCTTTTACATCTCCTGCATTGGCAGGCAAGTTCTTTACCACTAGCACCACCTGGGAAACCTCTTAAATCTTTACTTTACTTTAATTAAATTAATTTAAAATGAAAAGATACGGCTAGAAGAACCAGATCTTCCTTATAAATGAGTTTCAATTAATTTGTATACTCAGGAACTTGTGTTTCTCTTAGATATTTTCCTCAAGATGAGAGTCCATGCCCCTCCCCAAGTGTAGGCTGGGTTTAGTGACTTGTTTCTAAAGAACAGAATATGTCAGAGGGAAGGAGATAACTTTATAGCAGAGGAACTAGTGGTAAGTCATATTGATAGTATGAATCCTTGATGGGAAGTGATAAGAAAGATATTTTGCCTTGGAGGTATAGTTCTAAAAATATATAAACCCCAGTGCAACCAGGAGAAACATATCAAACCCATATTGAGAGTCATTGTGCAAAATGCCTGTCCCTGAAGGACTCCTGAGAATTGTCAAAAGTCATGTAAAGCAAGGAAAGTTTAGGAAACTGCTATAGACCAGAGTAAACTAAGGGAGGTATCTGTAGCTTTTGGCTATATATCCTCATGCAGTTCAGTATCCTGTATGGGAATATGAAACTGGAAAAGAACATTTTTGGAAAAGCTGGTAAAATTTGCATAAAACCTGGAACTTAGTTAAAGGTACCCTACTGAAAGATGCTGGAATAATTGTGAGGCTTAATGGAGGTCATTTCACAGATATATATTTTAGACATTGCAAGTATTTTGTCTACATCACACCCTCTTCATTTTGACTTCACTGGAATGGAAATCTAAAGTATGGTACACTTAACTGAATTGAAATCTTCAAATACAAAGGATCAATAATATTTATATTGTGTGATCTGACCATATGCAATCATGAGAAATTGACAAAGAAACATCTTTTAAAATGCCATTCATTTGGGAAATATGACTAACTACATTAATCCATAATATATATCTCCATGGAATTTTCAGGCAAGACTACTGGAGCAGATTGCCATTATTTTCTCCAGGGGAATCTTCCTGACCCAGGATCGAACCCAGGCCTCTTGTGTCTCCTGCATTGGCTGGAAATTTCTTTCCCAGTTGAGGTACCAGGGAAGCCCATACAATATATAATCTTTGTCTTAAGAAGAGAATATTAGGATATACTTGAAGTGAATGATAATGAACAAACTATGCAGCAAAAATTGTGAGACACAGTTAAAGTTGTATGGAGAAACGATGGAAACAGTGACAGACTTTATTTTCCTGGGGTCCAAAATGATTGTGGGTGGTGACTGCAGCCACAGAATTAAAAGATATTTGCTCCTTGGAAGAAAAGCTATGACAAACCTGGACAGCATATTAAAACACAGAGACATTACTTTGGTGACAAAGTCCATCTGGTCACAGCTATGGTTTTTCCAGCAGTCATGTATGGATGTGACAGTTGGATCATAAAGAAGGCTGAGTGCCAAAGAATTGATGCTCTTGATCTGTGGTGTTGGCGAAGACTCTTGAGAGTCCCTTGGACAGCAAGATTCAGCAGTCAATCGTAAAGGAAATCAACTCTGAATATTCACTGGAAGGACTGATGCTGAAGCTGAAGATCCAATAGTTTGGCCACCTGATGTGAAAAGCCAACTCATTGGAAAAGACCTTGATGCTGGGAAAGACTGAGGGCAGGAAGAAGTGGGCAGCAAAGGATGAGATGGTTGGATAGTATCACCAACTAAATGGACATGAGTCTGAGCAAACTCCAGGAGATAGTGAAGGACAGCGAAGCCTGGTGTGCTGCGTGCAGTGCATGGGGTTGCAAAGAGTCCTACATGATTGACAGACTGAACAACAACAACAACAAATTAAAGTAAACTTATAGCATTACATATAAGAGAAATGAGAGTTACAAATAACTATCTCAAAAAGTTGTAAAGATGCGCAACAGAACAAACTTATAGCGATAAGAAGGAATGCAATTAATAAAGAATGAAAAATGAATATAATAGAGAAGAAAATATTGTAACAAAACCAAGACTTTATTCCCCCATATGACTACTAGGAGACTTCCAGCAGAACAGAGCATTTTAAAAAGACTCTGTAAAGGGCCCAAAAAGAACTATTTTAGGCTTTGCGAATATGATCTTTGACGATTGATCAAGTTTTCAGTCATAGACAATAACCAAAGGAACTGGCAAGTCCCTGTTTCAACTTTAAGGACACCAAAAATTGAACTTCACACAATTTTCACGTCAGAAAATAATATGCTTTCGGTTTTCCTCAGCCATTAAAAAGTGTAGGCTCTAAAATTAAAAAAAAAAGAAAAAGAAAAAGAAGTAAAGCTCATTCTCAGCTCACTAGGCTGCTGCTAAGTCGCTTCAGTCCCGTCTGACTCTGTGCGACCCCATAGACAGCAGCCCACTAGGCTCCTCTGTCCCTGGCATTCTCCAGGCAGGAATTCTGGAGTGGGTTGCCCTTCCCTTCTCCAATGCATGAAAGTGAAAAGTGAAAGTGAAATCGCTCAGTCGTGCCCGACTCTTAGCGACCGCATGCGCTGCAGCCTACCAGGCTCCTCCGTCCATGGGATTTTCCAGGCAAGAGTACTGGAGTGGGTTGCCGTTGTCTTCTCGGCTCAGCTCACTCTAGCTGTGCAAAATCGGGGGCAGGCTGCCCTGCATTGAGCAAAATGGAATTCCAAGAGAAGGGGCTTCAAGATCCAGGTGTACGGTCAAGGTCAAGTTTCTTAAGCAAGGGGCAGGTCACCCCTGAGGGCTGTGAGTGCTAGACACCATCATTGAAGTCCCCTGGTAGACTCGGAGGTCGTTCTCAGCCCTGTGCCCTGGCGACTGTGCAATCTATTTTCTTTTTTCCCCTTTGGTGAGCTGCGCAATCTTGACAGACCCAAGACACTTCAGATTCAGGTTCAGCCTGACTACGCCCCCAGCAGTTGCCTCCAGAGGGGGCCACCGCGCGCGCATGCGCGGAACTCGGCCTAGCGGCCAATCCGATTGCAGGCGTCAACACCTGGCAACCAATCGTCCTTGGCAGCGGACACGCCGGCAGTTGAAGCGGCGTCCCAGGCCTGAGGAGGCATTGTTCCCTCGGGCCTGCCTCCTCAGACTTAACCCAGGGACTGTTTAGGTGCAGGTGAGCTGCCGGCAGTTCTGGCATCGCCGCCCACGGGGACCGGTAAGGACTGGGGCCTGGTGCGGCCAAAGCGGTGCCGGAGTGCCCAGCGAAGGGTTTCTCAGATCCCCAATCTGGCGGGGCCTTGCTCGGCGGGACGGCCTCTGAGGGCCAAGGGAGCTTGAGGCCGGGCCTACAGGCCTCAGGCCCCTTTCGCCCTCTCCCCTCTCTAGTCTGGGTGGGAGCAGCTCTCCAGCAGCCTTCCTGTCCTAGGGGTGGGACAAGCCAGCTCGCGGAAAGGGCCTGTCATGCCCCCAGCCCCCGCCCCTCCCAGGTCTCCTGTGGAACTTAATATATTTAAACACACACACATATACAAATCTTCACGCGGGTTTATGACTCGGGCCCAACCCGGTTCTGCAACCAGACACAGTCAGGCGGGCACAGCAAAAAAAAAAAAAAAATCAATCTAGTGGCCTCTCCACTGCCGCGGCGCTTTGGTCGTTTTCCTGTTTGCTCTGCCTCTCCTCGGACTCCAGGGCTGCCCCTGTCCCTGGGGGCCCCGAGATTCAGGCCTTTGGTTCGGAAAGGTGGCAGATGAGGTATTTGTTTGTTTGTTTGTTTGTTTGTTACTGAGAGAAGGGAGGTGGGAGGAAGAAGCTCAGGGAAGAGGAGTTCAATCACTTGCTCTGGTTGAGTGTGAGACACCTGGTCAGCATCTGTAGGGTAGGACCAGGTAGGGCCTGGGGGATAGAATGTTTCAGGAAGAGGTGACTCACCCTGACTTTCCCTCTGCCCGACCCCAGGATGTGACCTTCTCCTGCCTGGGAAGGGCACTCAGGTTTTCAATGTGCCCCTGAGGTAAGGTGACAGACATTTTTACAATAAGGAACAAAGTTGTGTCTTTCTTGCCTTCCGTTTTTCTCCTTTCATTCATGGGCTGACATGTTGCTGTGGAGAGAGAGTTCTCCTGGGGATTAGCTGACCCTGATTGCGGGTGGTGACTTCAGGGCAATCATGGTTTCAGGTCACTCTGAAGCTCTCTGAGTTGAAACATTAAAAGCAGGCAGGGAGGCTACTGGCTTGCTTTCTCCTGCATTCTTGAAAGAAAAAAAAAGTAAGAGCACCATGGGTTTTAAGCTGTGTAGAGCTGACTCCTACCACTTGGTGAGGCTAAAATGGGGCAATGCACATATCCTAAGGTTTTAGCTACAAAAGCAAAGTAATGAAGGTATGGGAGTTCCCTTGTGGCCTGGAGATTAGGATTCTTGGCTTTCACTGCAGTGGTCTGGATTTAACTTCTGGTCAGGGAACTGGGACCCCACAAGCCAAGCAGCACGGCCAAATGAATAAAGTGGTTCATTCAAAGAAAATGTGTTGTGATTTAACATGTTTACATGGGATTACTTGCTCATTTTTGCACCTGTAAGAGCTTTATTTCATTAAGTAATTGAACTCCACTGGATGGGGGTGGGGGAGCATCTGAGTTCATTTCATGCCAGTAAACAAGATGATAGGTAGCTTTATGCCCAGCAACTTGTGCCTACAGCTCTGTTGCATAGTTATCTATTGCTGGTACAGCTTTGAACTTGACAGCATGTTTGGTTTTGGTCACAACATGTGGCTTCATAGGATATTAGTTCCCCAACCAGGGATCGAACACAGGATCCTGGCAGTGAGAGGGCTGAGTCCTAATCAAACCACTGGACTGCCAGGCAACTCCTGTTTTTAGGTGTTTTGGTTTGTTTTGTGTTTTTTAAGTTTTACCATATTTATAGGAGAACTCTTCTGTGTGTAAGTATGATGTGAATGATATTATACCTCGAACTGTTTGTGTTGTACATATTATCTCAAAATTGAATAGTTTGAAAAAACTTACACTTGATATCTATTGGTCTAGAATCCAGTTGGGTAGTTTAGCCTCAGGGTCCCTCCTGAGGTGGTAGTCAAGCTTTTATCTGGTTTGGCAACCTCTGAAAACTTGGCTTATTGAATGTAAGTTCTCTTACTTGGCTGTACTCATGAGGCCTCAGTTCCTCCTTCTGTGGGCCTCTCCAAGGGGCTGCTCGTGTGGAGGCTGCTGTCTTTTCCCAGAATGAGTGATTCAGGAAAGAACTTGCATCCATGATAAAGTGCAGTCTTTTTTCAGACGTTACACATCTTCACTTCTGTATTTGCTTAGTCTCACAGGTCAACCCTGTGATAGTTTGAGAGAGAACTACATAGGGGTGGGAATATCAGGACATGTGATTCACAGGGTCATCTTGAAGGCTGGTGACCATACCCATTAATCCACCATGACAGCCTTTCTGCATATGATCTCAGTCTTGTTACTGTGAGCAAATTATTTGGCTTGTGTTCACTTCTTGTGTGCTGCTGCTTCTGCTGCTAAGTCACTTCAGTCATGTCTGACTCTGTGCAATCCCATAGACAGCAGCCCACCAGGCTCCTCCGTCCATGGGATTTTCCAGGCAAGAGTACTGGTGTGGGTTGCCATTTTCTACTCAATTCTTGTTTATTCAGTGATATCCTAGCAAGTCTCTTCTTTGTCCTGGATTAAGTTTTCTGTTTCTCTGGACGGTTCCCATCAGCAAACAGACTGACTATAATGTCACCTCTCATTAAAAATTTGTCTTTTGTGACACATCCTGCTTCTGCTTTTTTTTATTTTATGTTTTCTTATTATGGACTTCTGCAGAGTTGTTTGTAGAATTTTTTATCTCCATTTCTCTCATTTTCCTTTAAATCCACTCTTGTCAAGGTCACCAGTGAATTCCAAATGTTTAACTCAGTGGTCAATTTTTATTTTTTTTTATTTTTAAAAATTTTTATTATTATTATTATTATTTTAAATTTACAATATTGTATTGGTTTTGCCATATCAACATGAACCCATCATGGGTGTACACGTATTCCCCATCCTGAACCCTCCTCCCACCTCCCACCCCATACCATTCCTCTGGGTCATCCCAGTGCAGCAGCCCCAAGCCTCCTGTATCCTGCATTCAACCTGGACTGGTGATTCATTTCGAATATGATATTATACATGTTTTAATGCCATTCTCCCAAATCATTCTCCCCTCCCTCTCCCACACAGTCCAAAACACTATACATCTGTGTCTCTTTTGCTGTCTTGCATACAGTGTTGTTGTTACATCATTCTAAATTCCATATATATGTGTTAGTATACTGTATTGGTGTTTTTCTTTCTGGCTTACTTCAGTCTTTATAATAGGCTCCAGTTTAATTCACCTCATTAGAACTGATTCAAATGTATTCTTTTAAATGGCTGAGTAATACTCCATTGTTTATACGTACCATGGCTTTCTGATTCATTCATCTGCTGATGGTCATCTAGGCTGCTTCCATGTCCTGGCTATTAGAAACAGTGCTGCGATGAACATTGGGGTACACATGTCTCTTTCAATTCTGGTTTCCTCAGTGTGTGTGCCCAGCAGTGGGATCACTGGGTTGTATGGCAGTTCTATTTCCAGGTGTTTTTTTTTCTTATTTTTTTTAAGGAATCTCCACACTGTTCTCCATAGTGGCTGTATTAATTTGCATTCCCATCAATAGTGTAGGAGGGTTCCCTTTTCTCCACACCCTCTCCAGCATGTATTGCTTGTAGACTTTTGAATTGCAGTCATTCTGACTGGCATAACATGGTACCTCATTGTGGATTTTGATTTGCATTTCTCTGATAATGAGTGATTGTTGAGCATTTTTTCATGTGTTTGTTAGCCATCTGTATGTCTTCTTTGGAGAAATGTATATTTAGTTCTTTGGCCCATTTTTTGATTGGGATGTTTATTTTTCTGGAATTGAGCTGCAGGAGTTGCTTGTATATTTTTGAGATTAGCTGTTTGTCAGTTTCTTCATGTGCTATTATTTTCTCCCATTCTGAAGGCTGCCTTTTCACCTTGCTTATAGTTTCCTTTGTTGTGCTGAAGCTTTTAAGTTTAATTAGGTCCCATTTGTTTATTTTTGCTTTGACTTCCAATATTCTGGGATGTGGGTCATAGAGAATCCTGCTGTGATGTATGTCAGCGAGTGTTTTGCCTATGTTCTCCTCTAGGAGTTTTATAATTTCTGGTCTTATGTTTAGATCTTTAATCCATTTTGAGTTTATTTTTGTGTATGGTGTTAAAAAGTGTTCTGCTACTGCTGCTAAGTCACTTCAGTCATGTCCGACTCTGTGCGACCCCATAGACGGCAGCCCACCAAGCTCCACAGGCCCTGGGATTCTCCAGGCAAGAACACTGGAGTTGGTTGCCATTTTCTTCTCCAGTGCATGAAAGTGAAAAGTGAAAGTGAAATCACTCAGTCATGGCTGACCCTTAGCGACCCCATGAACTGCAGCCTTCCAGGCTCCTCTGTCCATGGTATTTTCCAGGCAAGAGTACTGGAGTCAGGTGCCATTGCCTTCTCCAAAAAGTGTTCTGCTTTCATTCTTTTACAAGTGATTGACAAGTTTTCCAGCACCACTTGTTAAAGAGATCGTCTTTTCTCCATTGTATATTCTTGCCTCCTTTGTCAAAGATAAGGTGTCCATAGGTGTGTGGGTTTACCTCTGGGCTTTCTGTTTTTTTTTCCATTGATCTATATTTCTGTCTCTGTGCCAGTACCATATTGTCTTGATGATTGTGGCTTTGTAGTAGAGCCTGAGGTTGTTATTTTATTTAATATATTGGCAGCCTTTATTAGAGCAGTTCATTTCCTCCTCCCTGGGGAAAAAAAAAAATGTTTCATTTGGATTATAGAATGCTTGTCTTTCCTGCTTCTCTTCTATGTACAGTTCTTCCAGATACAATGTGTGACCTTTGTGTCTGGCTTTATTCAGATGCCATGTTTTCTTTTCAAATATTTATTTATCTAGCTATGTGGCATGTGGGATCTTAGTTCCTAGCCCAGGGATGGAACCTGTGCAGAGTCTTAAACACTGGATCTCCAGGAAAGTCCCCTAGTTTGTGTATTTTCAAGATTCATCCATTTCTTGGCTGTATAGCAGCACATTTTTTTTTATGGCTGAATATGGTATAACAATATGGTATGTGGCTTACCTGTAGTCCATTGTGAGCATATACCACCATTTATTTATCCATTCATCAACTAATGGATAATATTTGGATGGTGTATTCTTTGTGGCTATTGTGAATAATGTTGCTGTGAACACTGTTTTTGCATGGACTCAACATTTTCATTTTTTATGGATATATACAAAAGAGTGAAATTTCTGGATCATATGGCTACTCTATATTAATTTTTGAGGTACTGACAAACCACTTTTCCAAAGTGATTGTACTATTTTACAGCAATTACATCAACAATATATGAAGATTCCTTTTCTCCACATCCTCTGCAGCACTTGTTATTATTCCTCTTTTTGATTACAGCCAACCTAATGGTAGGAGAAGGCAATGGCACCCCACTCCAGTACTCTTGCCTGGAAAATCCCATGGATGGAGTAGCCTGGTGGGCTACAGTCCATGGGGTCACTAAGAGTCAGACATGGCTGAGCGACTTCACTTTCACTTTTCACTTTCATGCATTGGAGAAGGAAATGACAACCCACTCAAGTGTTCTTACCTGGAGAATCCCAGGGACAGGGGAGCCTGGTGGGCTGCCGTCTATGGGGTCGCACAGAGTCAGACAGGACTGAAGCGACTTAGCAGCAGCAGCAACCTAATAGGTGTGAAGTAGTATCTCACTGAGACTGATTTACATTTTGTTACGGGCTTCCTTGGTGGCTCAGAAGGTAAGATGTCTGCCTGCAATGCAGGAGACCTGGGTTCGATTCCTGGGTTGGGAAGATCCTCTGGAGAAGGAAATGACAATCCACTCCAGCATTCTTGCCTGGAAAATCCCATGGATGGAGGAGCGTTATAGGCTACCATCCATGGGGTCGCAAAGAGTCGGACATGACTGAGTGACTTCACTTTCTTTCACTTTCAATCATGTTAAGCAGTATTTTTTGTGATTGTTGGCCATTTGCATATCATATTTGGTGAAAAGTCCATTCAAATTATTTTCCTGGTTGTTAGATTTTTTTTTTAATTGTTGTAAAAAACCCAAACATCTAACTTAAATTTTTACCATTTTAACCATTTTTACGTGCTAAGTATTTCACACAATTTCATCAGCCTTTTTGGAGAAAGAAATGGCAGCCCACTCCAGTATTCTTGCCTGGAGAATCCCATCGACAAAGGAGCCTGGTGGGCTACAGTCCATGGGGACACAATGAGTCATACACGACTGAGCAACTCACACAAGTACACACACACACACACACACACACACACACACACACACACACACAGAGTCACAGTGTTGTTTTGTTGTTGTTGTTGTCATTTTTTTAGCTGTTCTATGCAGCTTAAATGACAGTTTCCTGGTTGAGAATCATACCCAGCCCCTGATAGGAAAGTTTGGAGTCCTAACCTCTGAAATATCATGGAATTCCTTATCACATTGCTATGAAATAGATCTCTACACCTTTTCATCTTGCAAAATTGAAACTCTGTACCCATCACCTGTCCCATTAAACAACAACTCCTCTTTTCTTCCCTGTTTCCATGGACCCTGGACTCCATCATTCCACTTTGTTCCTTTCTATTGCTTGACTATATTAGATATTTCGTATAAGTGGAAACATACACTTTTGTCTTTTTTATGACTGGCTTATTTCCTTTGGCTTGATGTCTTAAGTGATCATGAAGTTGTAGCTTGGGGCAGAATTTCCTTTATATGGCTTAATAATGTTCCATTATATGTATGTATCACATTTGATAGATGTTTAGATGCTTCCACCTCTTAGTTGTTGTGATTAGTGCTGCTTTGAGCATGGCTATGCAAATATCTCAAGACCCCATGTTAACTTCTTTTGAATTTATATTCAGAAGTGGAATTGATGAATCATGTGGTAGTTCTATTTTTAATTTTTTGAGGAGGCTTTAGACTGTTTTCTGTAGCAGTTGCACCATTTTAAAATCTATCCATAACACACAAGGTCCAGTTTCTGTACATACTTGCCAAGAGTTTTCCTTTCCTTTCCTTCCTTTTACCTTTCCTTTCCTTCATATGTAAACACACACACATGCACGAACAATTTTTTTCATATCCTTTCCCATTACTGTTTATCACAAATTATGAATATAGTTCCTTGTGCTACACAGTAGGATCTTTTTTTATCTATTCTATATATTAACATTATAGTTTGCATCTGCTAGTCACCAGCTCCCAGTCTATGCCTCTCCCACCCTTCCTCTCTTGGTAATCACATAGTCTGCTCACTATGTCTGTGAGTCTGTTTCTGTTTCACAGATAAGTTCATTTGTGTTATAGTTTATAGTCCACATGTAAGTGATACCATATGATATTTGTCTTTCTCTTTCTGACATCCTAAGTATTATTTTTAATGCTAATGTAGAGTCAAGTGTTTACTTGACTTCATTTTCAGAACATTTGTTGCTACTGTATAGAAATGTGATTGACTTTTAAAATATTTATCTTATATTCTTCAAGCTTTTTATTAATTCTAATACCTGTGGTTTCTTTGGGATTTTCTATATATAAAAGTATGGTATCTCCAATATACTTTGACTTTTTCCTTTCCATTCTGAAGGCTGTTTTTTTGTTTGTTTGTTTGTTTTAAGCAACAACAACAATTCCTTTTTCTTACCTGATTGCTCTGGTTATAGAACTGCCAGTATAATATTGAACCAAAGTGTGGAATAGACTTCCTTATGTTGTTCCCAATCTTATAGGGAAAGCTTTCAGTGTTTCATTATTAAGTATGATTTAGCTGTGGGTCGTTTATAGGTACCCTTTGAGAAAGTTCTCTTCTGTTCTTAGTTATTAAGTGGTTTACTTTAACCCCTATTATGAAAAGGTGCTAGATTCAGGGAAATGCTTTTTCTGCAGGCAGATGTGTTTTTTGTCCTTTATTGTGTTAAAATGGCATAATGTCGATTGACTTTCATATAATGAACCAACTTTGCATACCTCCATAAATCCCACGTGATCATGGTATATAATCTTTTTTATATGTTGTTAGGTTTTGTTTGCAAGTATTTTGTTGAGGACTCTTGCATCTGTATTCATACAGAATATCCGTTGTGTGTGTGTGTGTGTGTGTGTTTGATGTCTCTGTCTGATATTGGTATTAGAGAAATACTGTCATGACTTTGCCTGATATGTGGGGAAGAGAAATGTGGAATGAAGGATGAAGCATTGTTGGATTTAAGTTTAGTCAGGATTAGAGGGAGAAATTTAGGATGTATAAGTGTGGCTTTGGGGGTGAGATTATCAAGAGAGTTCATTCTCAATTTTCTAGGCCTGTGTTAAGTGCTTGACATTGAATTATGCTGTTTGTTAACTGTGTATAGATACTTTATATTTGAATTTGCTACCTATTTTCTGTATTAACATTTATGAAATTAGCATGTGTGAATCAGTTGTAATGTGCATTTAAGATAACTTTTTTTCCAATTTTACTACAAAACAAGATGCCATTAAATAGCTGACGCTTTTTAAAAAGAGCTTAACCTTAAGTCTAAGAAATAAGCATGTTTGTCTTTAAGGTGCGGAAACACATTTAAAAGTTATAAATTTGCCCAAAAAGATGCAGCTGGTGTGTGATTAACTTAGAATTCCAGCTTAATCTTCTTTGACTCCAAAGTCCCTGTTTCTAAACACTGTACAATAGTGCAGTTGTAAAAATACTCGTGCTTTACATGTGATTTCTCCTAATGATCAGTGGTGGTATTCTGTTTTTTCTTTTTCTTTTTTTTTTTTAATTAGAAGAGATTAAAATCAACATGGAACAAAGCTATTATTCTTGAGTCATGTAGACTTGTAGTCATAGGTTATTCATCTTTCATTTAGTCTCTTTGATGCTCAGTATCTTTATTTGTAAGATAAGGGTGTTTATAACTACCATAGAGTTTTGGAGATAACCAAATAGCACATTTTTCTGTACTTAACTAATATGTAGTATATTTATACCTAGGTGGCAGTTTATTTAAAGGAAGCACTGGGACTTGTGGTCACACCCTCCAAGAACAAAAAAGTATTTAAAATATGGAACCACCATGGATGTCATGTGAAGAAGAACAAGAGCCAGAACCACAGAAAAGCGAGGGAGAAACCAAACTAGTAAATGATGAAGATGCTGAACTCATCTTGGTTGGAGTGGAACATGTACATGAGGATGATGATGTGATCTTTGTTGGGATGACCTCAAATTCAAAACCAGTCATTTCAAACATACTGAACAGAGTTACCCCAGGTTCTAGTTCAAGGAGAAATAGGTATGGTCACTTCAGGAAAGATAATGCTCAGAAATTACAGCCTGTTAGTCATGTGACTCCTACATCAGAAGCAAAGACTGTCTTGCCACTTTCTGTCTCTGAATCAAGATCAACAGATAGTCCTATTATTATTGAGCCTTTGTCCAAAGCGGATTCTAAAAATATTTCACCACAAATAATGCCTAATAGCTTTTCAGAGTTATGTTCTCCTTTGATTACCTTCACAAGTTCATTGCAGCATCCAGTAGAAACAGCAGTTTCTGCAGGAGATATGGATAAAAGTCCTCGTGTATCAAAGCGACTTTCCACTTCTGAAACAAATAGCACAAGTCCCAAAAGGCCTACACTCAGTGATGGAGTTATAGGAGAACATTCTTTAGCTTTGTCCCTTTCAGGTACTTTTCATACAGTGACTACTCAGCAAAGCACACCAGACAGTGTTCATAACTCATTAAGCCATGTTCAGAGTGGAGAACCTTGTCCAACAGCTTTTCCAAAGGACAATGTTCATTGCAAGCCTGTAAGTCCTTTAGGGGGAAATGTATTGACAAAAACTGACTTTCCAAGTGTATCAAGTCAAAATAAGTTTGCTGATCCCACAGAAGGCAATCTGATTGTGTTACTTCGTGACTTCTACTATGGACAGCATATAGGAGATGGGCAGCCAGAACCAAAAACTCACACAGCCTTTAAATGCCACAGCTGCTTGAAGGTTCTAAAAAATGTTGAGTTTATGAATCACATGAAGCACCATTTGGAACTTGAGAGG
This sequence comes from Bos taurus, assembly GCF_002263795.3. Lineage (NCBI taxonomy): Eukaryota > Metazoa > Chordata > Mammalia > Artiodactyla > Bovidae > Bos > Bos taurus. The sequence continues at coordinate 31,111,801 of NC_082638.1, forward strand.
CTGAGAGGTGACAGCTGGAAATACCACACCACCTGCCAGCACTGCCACCGCCAGTTTCCTACGCCCTTCCAGCTGCAGTGTCACATTGAAAGTGTCCACACTTCCCAGGAGCCCTGCACAGTCTGTAAAATCTGTGAATTGTCCTTTGAGGCAGATCAGATTCTCTTACAGCACATGAAAGATAATCATAAGCCTGGTGAAATGCCCTATGTATGCCAGGTTTGCAGTTACAGATCATCATTCTTTGCAGATGTGGATGCACATTTCAGAGCATACCATGGTAACACTAAGAACTTACTTTGCCCCTTTTGTCTCCAAATTTTTAAAACTGAAGCACTATACATATGTCATTATAGACAGCACTGGGCAAAGCGTTTTCACCAGTGTTCCAAATGTCGGCTACAATTTTTAACTTGTAAAGAGAAAAGGGAGCACAAGACCCAGTGTCATCAAATGTTTAAGAAGCCTAAGCAGCTAGAAGGATTACCTCCTGAAACAAAAGTTGTTATTCAGGTATCACTGGAACCCCTTCAACCAGGATTGGTGGAAGTAGCATCCATTACTGTGAACGCATCTGATTCTGAACCATCACCCCCCAAATCTAAAAGTAGGAGGTCAAAAAAACCCGGTTAATTCTACTTTAAGTAAGTCTGAAGCAAGTATTTCAAAGTTATAAACTCCATTAAAAACAAAAAATTCAACTATAGCATTATTCAATAATAAATACAGAGAAACCAATGCGTAATTTATGTGTTTTTGTTTTAAATACATGAAGTATAGTTTTGTTTGAATATTGAGATGTTATTTAAAAATATGTTACCTCTTTTTCATACAGTTGTCTTAGCACTAAAAAGTATGTGTGCGTGTGTGTGTGAGAGAGAGAGAGAGAACGAGAGAGGTGGCGAAAGGAAAAGTAACAGCCTATTTTGGTATTTCATGTTATTTGTAAGTTTGAAAGCTCTGCTATACGTATAATCTGTAGAGTGTTTTAGCAACGTAATTTTCAACTGTTTTCATGCCTTGACTATCTCAATATTAACTATATAGCCAGATTGGAATGGCTTTGTTATTGTATGTTCCCTTGTGCTGCTGAACTCTCCGAAGTGCCTCTGTTGTGCTGATCTACGATAACCTGGCTCCAAAAGCCTGGTGTGGAGAAGTTGATGGAGAAGCTATGATGTGAGTTGGGACCAGACATGGGATTTAGTCAGTGGAGAGCTGTGGCTTCTTGTCCCATTGGAGGAAGAGGTATGCATTCCCTCCAGGCATGGAGCCAAGGCAGAAGGAACACTGTCTCAGAGTGTCTTTATCTAGCCCAGGGACATCTCAAGGAAGCCAACCATTTAAATGCCTGTGTTTGGTGAGAGGCCCCTGCAAGCATCAAGCAGCCCCTGTGTTATCATTGACTGCAGTTGGGGAAGCAGAGATAGTTAATAGAATGAGGCATGGTTCCTGTGGACCTCCTGTTGAGTGATCAAAAGGGGAATTTGATTCATTCCATCCCCTTTCCCATTTGGCTAGCCTTTAGTCACAGTGAAGTAGCCATATCTGTCTCAGTCACAAAAGTAAAGCAAGTTAAGATTCCCAAGTAAAAAAGCCTTGACATCCAGTTTGATTTGTACTGGACCCATAGTTTTAACTGAAAAGGATCAAACACAGGGAATCTGTTCAGTTTCTGAATTGGGCTAAATTTAGTTCTCTTACCCTTAAGCTACAATGGAGTTGTGTGAGAATAGTAAATGTAGTGGATACAGAGGGTCCAGGGTGATTAAACCCTCTATAGAACTTTTCCTTACCTTTTCCAGTTACATGTATCTTACCCTAGTTGAACATGTGAAGATTTCAGTTTTGTATCTTATCTTGCCTTGAACACGAATGTATTGCAGTTAACAGCTAATTCTTTGTGTGGGTAATTTCCCATTTTATCAAACTAATACTGATTTTCAGTCTTTCTTGACACCGTCTGATGTGCAGGAATTGTCTCATTTATTTGTGTAATTATCACGTCATAGAATTATTATCCTTCCTCTACTCTATCCAGCTATCTAGTCTGTGATTATACTTGTGGAAACCTTTTTTCTTGCGGTCTCCAAGAGCTCTTTCACAGACCTGCAGGGTACCCTCTAAATATTGGTTCCTGAACATCAGCACACTTGGCTTCCTCTGTGTGTTCCTGGAGTTGAGTCTCCTCCTGGAGTTGAATGCCATACTTTCTCCACTTCTGGCACAGTTACCTAGCAATCTCTGTGCACCATTCAAGGAAACTGGGATCCTGGCTGTATACCTATGCCAGGAGAAATCTCTCCATTTCCTCTTCCTTTCTCCTCCTCTTTGTCTCTCCCCACTATTTTTCCCCCTCCACAATTGATTTAAATGCTCTAAGCTTTCACAGAACCCTGGAAAGTGGTAATCACCAAGGTATTAGCATCCATCTCAGAACGGAAGAGGAAGGACTACAGATGACTAAACTAGAGTAAGCCTATTGTCTCCATTTTAGGTAATTTCTTGAGTGTAAATTCAAATACAAGTAGATTGTATTTATTTATTCAATGCTTCATTGATTGGTTTGCACTTTGAATATATTACTAGGCCTTTCCAGTTAATTTTCTTGGGCCCACGCACTTTGCAAAGTGTCAGCTTAAACCACTTTTAGGTGTATAAAGTGTGTGTGTGTGTGTGTGTGTGTTCTGATCTTATGTGAGAACTCTATGTATAAATAAATGTACAGACTATTGCATTCTTATCTCCTTTATTCTATTTCTATAGTAAAAATATGAAATGTTTTCTTTATATGTTTTTATTGTTGCTTAGTATTTTGAACACAGTTACTGTTGTTTGCTCTGAAGTATGCTCCTAAGGAGTACAAGTTGTATTTATTGCCAAATAAAAAGGTCCCAGTGATATGGTCCCTGACTACTTCCTCTCTTCCATTCTCTGTCGTTTTACTCTACTATTTTCCCCACTGGTGCCCTGTTTTTGACAACACTGGCCTTGCTTTTCCTTAAGCAAATACATTTCTTCCCAATCCAAAAACTTTGCAACTGCTGTTCTTCTGGAAATGCTCTTCCCCTAGGCCTGCATGGCTTGCTACCTCCCTTGTTTGAGCTTCACCAGTGGTGTTCAAATCACACAATGAAATCCTCAACCCCCTCCATTTCCTCCTCCTCCTTAAAGGCACTTTAAGTCTCTACTCTCTGCTTACCTCTCCAGCCTAAATTTCCTACTTTACACACACACACACACACACACACACACACACACACACAAACTGAGAAGAGATAATAACATCAGGGCTTTGCTTCTTAGAATTAGCTTGAGTCAGTTTCTGTGCCTGCAAATAAAATATAGTTAATAGTGAGTTGAGTTCTTTCAGGAGCTTCCTCTGTTTTTCTGTTGATACCTCTGTATTTTTTTCAGGCAATGACACTTTGTTTTGTTTACAAATGTATTGAATATCTGTCAAGATCACTATTTTGTTATTGCCGTTTGTGAATTCCTTGTCTACTTTGCTTGTTCTTTCAGGTAAAATTTATTGTTTTATTAATGTTGCCAAAACATTCTAAGTTAAATTACTATTTATAGAAATAAAATGTTTTTTACAAAAATATTTCTGCTGTCCATATTTTTACAAATAACATGGCATATTTCTATTTTTTTTCATAATCTTATTGTGTTTGCCACAAATTCTAAACACTGATGTGTAAATGGGTTTTCTTGTTCTTAGTACCATCAAGGGCAATGAGGATATGGCTTAATGAATTTCTATTTCTGTTTTTAGATTTTAAAGAGAATTGTTTTATTGGGAAGTTTACAATATCTGTTGAGACATTTCCTTTTCTATCTTTCTCCCTTCCTTTCCTTTTCTTCCTTTCTTCCCCTGACTCTCTTCCTCTTTCTTTCCTTCCTTTTCATTCCCCAGGGTTTTGCTTGACTGGATCTTTCCTGAAACAAAAGTAATTCCACTCAGATTTGAACATTATCGTTTCAGAACCACATTCCATTTCTCATTTCTAGTACTGGAATTAACCTCCTCTTCCCCTTATTAGATTGCCACAGTTGTATCAGTGTTTCTGATTTTGTTTTTCCAAGAAGCAGCTCTTGTTTTCTTAAATACATTAAAAAAAAAAAAAAAGTCGGATCTCAGGTTAGTGCAAATCACTCAGGAGGAGAAGGGCTTGCCTTCACGGCAAGGATAAGCTTCTTGTATGAGTGCTGGTGTCCAGACAGTGGCAAAGGGGAACAGCACCACTTAAAGAGACAGAGACTCATATACACCAGCCCTGGTACATACATAGAAGGATTGCCCAAAACAGTGCTATGCCAGAAGCAGAGATAAAGAAACACAGAGTGAGCTCTGTACCCTAAGGCTCTGGTGTCCCTGAACAATGGGGATCAACTGTTGCAAACCGTCGGGTTTTTCCCCACTCCGCTAGCATCTGGACAGCAACAGGTACTCTGTCCCATGGAGAAAAGTATCCAGCCACTTGGAGCCCCTGTGTACGATTTGGATACTCAGGGAGAGCTCTCGGTTATTGAAGGTCCTGTGGGACACAGGAGTGTGTTGTTCAGATTGCGGAGCAGGAATCCGTGGTTGAAATTTCCAAATGCAGGTCAATGACAGCACCTGGGGTAGCGGCAGATGCAAAATCTGCTATCTCCCTAAAGCAGAATCTGGCCACGTGGTGGAGCTGGAGCCCAGGAACCGCGGAAGATGTCCTCCGGTCTAGGGGCATGTCCATAAGGGTGCCGTCCAGTACCCTCTCAGCCATTGGTCTAGATTTGGGCCAGCAGCATGTGCGTGGCTCACAGCCTAGGGCAGTGCCTGTTTGGCTGATGTACCAGAGCCTGTTCACCCCGTCCTGGGCTGACCACCACCCCTTTCTTCAGCCTCAGTCCACCACAGACACACCAACCACTGCCTCCCGACCATGCCTCTCACTCCCCACCCCGAAAAAGCAAGTTGGCCCCACAGGTTTTTTGCAGCCTGGGCCGCCATTGCACACCACTTGCTTTGGTGCTCTTATGTCCCATCCTTTCATATCTGACCCAGCCTGGGTTCATGGTCAGGGCCAAGAAGAGCATGAGAGGTGGTCAGAGGAATGTCGGAGTGTCCTGGGACCCCAGACCTTCTTAATTGTGAGCCCGGGTGCTCATGGGGATGGGGCCCTGAAGCCTGCCCTTGTGATGCTGTGCATGGCTGCGACCTTGCAGCCACCAGTTGTCACACCAGGCGAAGATGCCACTCTCTTCAGTGTGGAGGCAGCAGGGGACCTGCTGGACAGGACCTCTGCCCTGGTGGACAGAGACATGGCGCAGATCAGGCGGATGTTCCAGCTGCTTGTGGAAGACATCATGGAGGAGGTGGAGGTTTTGGCTGGTGAGAAGCAGCAACAGGGGTCCTCCCAAGACTTGGATGAGAAGATATTAGAGGAACAAGGCCAGCAACGGCCGGGAGGCCTGAATGAACTTCTGGCGCTAGATGCGCTTCGGGCTCTGGCCACCCTGCAAGTGGAACTGAGCTCTGACCATGAGAAAAACTGCAGGGCCTAAGTTTAGTTCATGTGCAAGAGCCATCAGAGGAGGAAGTGTGACTTGGCTCAGAGGAGTGCCATTATCCAGGGCATCCCTGGCTTCTGGGTCAAAGTGGTATCCTTTCTGCTGCTCCTTGGGGTCTGCTGCTCAGGAGGAGGAGGAGGTGCAGGGGCAGGAGCAGGAGGATGGGTGGGGGCGAGGGCGCAGGATGCGTGCTGGTGGACCCTGAAGGAAGTGTGGTACTGGGCAATTGGCAGGCTCCACAGGTACAGCTGAGTAGAGTTCAGGCAGGGCCTCACCTGTGAGTGTTGCAGTCATGACTTTGTGTGTCTACTTCAGGCCTGCATCTGAGGAGGAGCAGCTCCGAAGCCTCTAAGTCAGGAATGACCAGAGTCAGTACCCCAGAGCAGCCTCAGCAGACAGTTATTATAAATGTGGATGATCCCAAAAATAACTGACATGGGAGTCACACACACACACACACATAAACATACACAAACACACACCAACTCCTTTGCTTTCGGACATGATTTGTTACAACGACTACAAGTTGTTTGACCACGTAAGCAATGACATGCCACTACTCAGCATACACAAGTCTGGAGAAGAGTAGGGATCAGAAACAGCCCCTTCTTGGGGAATGCAGACCACCTCAGATACAGAACACCACAAGGAAAACAGAGCCATGAGCGTGCCTGATGGTATGGCAGGGCCTGAGGACAACCGTGGTGGCTGGGCAAGCAGAAGTGCCCAGAATCCTTGATGATGACTGTTCCAGTGTCCTTCCACCCCAGACTAGGGCTGATGTTCCTGGCTCTTCTTGGCCTAGTATGTGGCTAATATGGCTCCTTAACCTAAAGCAGATTATGAACCACCCTCAAGTTTCTGTCATCATCAGCGACCAAGATAAAGACTTTCTCAGCTACTTGATCAATTTGCAGGTCAGTGAGGGAGACTGAAGATGGGTGGGTATGGGACTTGGTGGGGAGTGGGAGGATCATGTTATCCATGTTCCTACACTGTGAGAGTTTGGAGAGGCTTCGTGGAAGCTGTTAATGGGAGGCAAGCTGAGGTCCCTAGAAGCTTGCACCTTTCTCTTCTCCCTATCCTAGCAGGTACAGGTGCGAGCCATCCCTGGTCCCACAGCAAGTTGATCTTTTCCTTTAGGTATAACCCCTACTTTTTGAACACAGTGATCATTAAGGAGTATTACCTTGACATCACTGATAAAACGTGGCTCCTGGGGTGATGAGTGTGGGTGTGCAAGGGTGTGCATGATTCACCTGCGGGATCCGCACCTGTCTCCCCTGTCTTTCTTCAGGGTAAAGGGCACATCATTCCACACCAGTCCATTGGTTCTGGTACTTTGAACAGGGAGGACCCAGCTGCAGGCTGGTCACCAGGAACCTTAATTTTCTCAACTGGTTGTCAGACCACAACTGCCCAGAATCAAACAGGGTTGTTGAGGTGGACTAGTTTTGGTCCTGCATACAGTTGATGCTTGATGTTGGAGTTCTTGGCTGCTCATGGGAAGGTTCGGGTCCTGGTCAGCCCAGAGGTGACATTCCTTGTGTTGCCACCAGATAATCAGCTAAGACGAGTAGGGTGATCCCCTGAAGTACTACCCCAGCAGGGAAGATTCTGCCGTGAGTGGTAACTGACAGAGACACATGTGGTAAAGGGTCTGGAGGTGGGCCGTGAAGGGACAGCCATGTTGGAGTCGTGACACTGTCCTTTCCCAAATGGGGATGCTCAGGCTCATGCAAGCTGGCTGAGGAGCATGAATTTGGGCCATGCATATAACAGGTCTCCTGCTGAGGCTAGGGCCTGAGCATTCAGTGTGTCCGTGAGTGAAACAAGTCTCCCTCAAATCAGTTGTGGTTGTAGCATAAGACTCCTAGGTGATACTACTATAGGCAGGGTGAAGTAAGTTTCTTTTTCAGAATCATCCTGTTGTGGGTCCTCCCATCTTCTGGCCTCCTGTTGCTCACTGAGTTTGACATTGCTTGGGCCCTTCATTCCTGTCCCTTAACCTGGGAAGGTCTATCATTGAAAGGGCATCCTGTCTGGGATCCCAGTGCACCTGTGTGCTGACTTTGGGTTCTTCTGTGAATTTCCACATGCACCGCTTGGTGGCTCACAAGCACCACACATGCTGCGCTGGAAGCGGCTTCAGGCTACCTTGGGAAAATATGAAAGAGCTCGTGGAGGAGGTGAACAGGAAAGAGCTCGTGGAGGACATGAACAGGGAGCCACAAGGGCAGGGCATGGTGCCCACCGACTACATCCCTGATATTGCAGAGACCACCCACCCTTAGACTGGGGACACCTCATGCCTCCACTTATGGTAACTAGGCTCCTCCTCTCCTGTCACCTTCATCTCTGTGTCTTCCCTGGGCTACACACACAAACACACACACTCACAAACACAGCCGACATAGGCACATGCGTGTATACACACACATGCTCGGCACGGAGACACAAACACAATCAGGGAACACGGGCTTCTGAAACACATGAGTTTCCTGTTTGCATTTGTGTTCCTGTGCCGAGCATTTGTGTGTATACATGTGTGTGCTTGTGTCGGCTGTGTTTATGTGTGTGTGTGTGTGTGTGTGTGTGTGTGTGTGTGTGTGTGTGTGTCTGGCCCAGGGCAGACACAGAGATGAAGGAGACAGGAGAGGAGGTGCCAAGCAACCAAAAGAGGAGGCACGAGGCGTCCCCAGTCTAAGGGTGGTCGGTCGCCGTATCTCTGCAGTACCCTGTACAGGATGGGAACGGGGAAAGGATGGCCAGTGATAACTCCAGACCGTGGCTCCAGAAATCTGCAATTAGACCAAATATAAGACAAGCTCACCATTTCTACTGTGTTGTTGTGTGTGTTTGGACCGGGAAGAGGGGATGCATGGCCTGAGGATTCACCCAGGACAAATCAGGTGGGGTAGGGCTTTGAGACCACTGGCTTTGGAGCCCTCAGCCTGTGGTCACATGGGCCGGCCTTTGGAAATGGTGGATGTGGCTATGGCAGGACTGGGATGGTGAGGAGGCTAAGGTCCTGCAGAAAAGGGCAGAGACCTGAAGGAGAAAGAGCCACAGATTGTCTGCTGCACTGGAGACTTGTTCCACACACGTAAGGAGAACTGGAAAAGTCCTGGGCTGTACTGCCCAGGATCAGCCCAAAAGCCAGCATGCTATGTCCATGAGAGTGGCACACACTGACACCATGTGACACAAAATGGAAGATAAGGTAAGGCAGGCTGTCTGTGCAAAATGACAGGCCTCCTAGGAGAGACAGAATGTGAGCGTGGCATGCCTCCAGGCATTTCCAGCCTCCCTGGCAGTGCAGGTAGGCAAAGAAAGTGCAGGGCCTAGTGTACGTGTGTGGCCCTCCGCTGGGTTGTGCCTGTGAGGGAGGGAACAGGGAGGAAGCAAGGGTGGTGGGCTTATTGCATGTCCCAAGGGAACTCGGGGGAGGGGAGATGGGGAAGCCCCTGGGGGTAATTTGAAGCCTGCTGGTTTTCAGGGTCCAGGGTCTAGGCAATAGCGGTCCTGCCAAAGATACCCCATGGTGTGTGCTGAAAGTCCTGACGTGAATTCCTTCTTTCCTCTGGGGTCATGCCCCTGGCTCTGGGGTCTAGAGGGGTAAAGGTGTGCATCTGCATCTGAGAGAGGATTGTGGCTCTCTCTCTCTGGAGCAGATTCTCTGATTTTGTCATAGGGGATTTGCACCAGGTGACACTCAGTGGGACCCTGCCTTCCAGGTGACTGTCTTGGATGTCTTTGGGCCCAACCAGGGACAGGCTTCTTTGGCACCTTGGCTGTTAGGAAAGCAGATATACCTGATTGTATGAAGACCTACCTGGGCCTAATGAGAGCAACTGAAAGGGAGTCTTGGCATTTAGTCAATCAGTGATGTCTGGGTGGTTCTAACACAGTTGGTGCTAAGTTACAGAGTCAGAAGTGCAACCTGAGATGAGCAAGTGAAAGAAAATAACCAGGACAAAGAAAGTTGGGTGCTTACCAAAGTTCATGTTCCTGGAGAAGAAAGCGTGTACTTCTGCATATGTGCAAATTTCCTCTCAGGGATGTTACTGTGTACATGCACATGCACAAAAAGAACCACCTGCCAGTACGCTTATGAGTATGAGCTGTCGGAAGTGACCTAACCAGGTAATGGGAGTTGAATAGCAAAGCATGAACGTCATAGGGAAAGACTCCACCTAGACTCCAGCCAGCAGAAGCACTGAAGTCAGGGTACCAATCTCTGTTATCCCACCGAGCCAGCAAGTTCTAAGTGGAATCAGAATGGTGCACCAAGGATGCCTGGCAGAAAGGAGAGGCAGGAGGAAAGTGCCTGTGGGCGACCAGTGAGAGTTCAAAGATTCCAAGACACAGAACAATCAGCAACCTCAGACAAAGAAGCCAAAGTGGGTGACCACACAACCCCTTGACCACCCGGCTACAAGGGCCGTTCTGTCCTTCTGAAGTGCCAGGCATACTTTCCCTGACCTTGCCATGAGCATGAGTAAGGTTTGCCTTTTTTGTTTGCTTTCAGTGATGGACCAGAAGTGCAGCATCAGGACCTGCTACCTGCAGAGTCTTCCAGTTTGAAACATCACTAATTGAACTCTTTGCAGAACACATATATTGGTATCAGGACTACAGGATGGATGGCTTAGCTTGATCCTCTTACTGCTCCTGGCCCCACAGGCTTGGGCAACTAGGCAGGCTTGGGTGTGTTCTCACATGGAGAACAGAACCACATTTGCTGTGAACCACCTCAGGAGATCCCATGCATGCAAAGGTCATGCAGAGAAGACCTGACAGGCAAAGGTGGATCAGGACTCGAGGGATTACCTGGACCTGCTCAAGCATCTGCCCGAAACCAAAATCTGTCTCTACTGTTTACTATATTATGCCTTTCACCAATTATTTTGACATTAACAGGGGGCTCTCCCCGACCACCTTTCTCTGAAGAAAATCAACGTAAGGCTCTAGTTAATAAGTCTCCTGGGCTTGAAAGGAACATTTTAATTCTAACCCCTCTGTTACTATTTTGGCTTCCTTGGCAGGTTTATCTACACTCTTGTAACTAATGCACATGATTGTTCACAACACCCCAAGCATAATATTTGAGTAAAAAAAAAAAAAAACTTTATTAGAATAATACTGCATTGTTGAGCCAATGTTTCCTCCCGAATTTCCTTGTCCTTTACCCAATTTGCGCCTGGGAGGATATTAGCTAATATAGTTGGTATGCAAGAAAAACAAGCAGTAGCCTTGGTATTAGCAACATAAGACCCTTGAGTTAATAAGTACTTTCTTTGTTGTAACCCACTGCACCTTTGCTTCATAAGAATGTAACTCTGTTTCCTGAGGGGGACTACAGACTGGAAAGATAAAGGGAAAGTAGGTTTTCAGGTTGACCAACATTTATCAAGAAAGAGTCACAAAATGTTAACAGGCCATGGGGCCAGAAGATAATGTACATAACATAAGACCCTTGTTTGTGAAAGCTTTGCAAAAAATGTCCTGGTTTCGATAAAGGTAAAACTGATGGAATGTTGAGCTGATTCTGCATGACTTTGTATCTTTCACTTCTGGAAATATGTAACTCAGAGTATAAAAGCCCCTTTTGAAAATAAAGCTGCAAGACCCGTTTCACCTAAGCTGGGTCTCCCCTGTGTCATTCTGTCTCTCCTCTCTCTCTCTCTTTCTCTCTCTCTCTTTTTCTCAGCCAGATTCCCTAGAGCACAGAGGCTCTCTGAGTTCACTTTTTTGCCTAGGCTTCTAACACCCAATCGAGAAGGTGCTCTGCAACTTCGCTCCATCGAGAGGGTGCCTGTGACCTCCATGAACACAGCAAGTGCTGTGTCAAGGGCTTTATTGCCTTTCTGTGTAAACCAAGGAATATCAGCCTCTTTTTCTCTCCTTTACATTCTCTCTTTTTGCCCGGGCTTCTAACACCCAATCGAGAAGGTGCTCTGCAACTTTGCTCCATCGAGAGGGTGCCTGTGACCTCCATGAACACAGCAAGTGCTGTGTCAGGGGCTTTATTGCCTTTCTGTGTAAACCAAGGAGTATCAGCCTCTTTTTCTCTCCTTTACTTTCTCTCTTGCTGAGGGTATCCCTGAATCCTGCTGGGGCTGGACCCCAGCAAGTGGTGCCCAGAACAGGAACCTGAAGTTAAGTCTCCCCTTTGTCCAGTTTTGGGGACGGCTAGGACTCCACTTAGGGTGCTGCAAACCACTTTGCATAAGATAGGTAGGGTGAGGAAGAGTGGGTAGTGTTGAATCTTTCCTTGAAGCCAGAAATCACTGACACGGGTAACAACAAATCAAAAGAACAACAACCCTTTATAGGAGTAATCTTGCAATTGTTAAATAAAAGAGGAATTAAAGTTAAGAAGGCTAGTATTCAATCCTTTTTTACATTTGTACAAGAGCAATGTTTTTGATTTCCAGAAGAGGGCACTGATAACCTAGATACCTGGGAAAATGTAGGGAAACAGGTAAAAATTTATTACACTTTGCATTGCCCAGAAAAGGTAACCACTGACACCCTTTCTCTTTTTAATATGATTAAGGATGCTTTAGATCATGCTCATAAATCTGAAGAGTAAATAATTTGAGACCATAATGTGGGGCGGTTAGGATTGTACCTGCCTAACTGCCAGCAGGGTGAAGAGGGTACAGAATGAATAAGAATATTATCTAGAAAAATAGGTTTCTCTGCATCTAAGAATAGACAAATGTTTATTGAAGTATTACTTCACATGTTGGCCAATAGAGGCATTAAAAAAACCACAGGAAGACTGTCTAAATTTCTATGTTTGTTTTATACTTTGCATAGGCCAGAAAATATTCCTTTAGATGCGTTTGCTCTGTGAAACATGATTAGAAATGTCCTGGACCCTTGTCATGAGGCTGTTAGACAGCCTATATGGGAGGCTATAGCGGTCGGTGGTGGGTCTCCACTTTTGCGCAGATCATATTTTCTGCCATTGATGAACAGGAGGGGGCTTACAGGACCCTACGGTCAGGCGCCCTGGTGAGCCCCCTCCCCCTCTGCACAAACCTTTAAAGACTTATCTACCACTTTCTGATTTAAGGTGATCGCCGCCACCTTCCGTTTGCGCCTCCCAAAGCCTGCAAAGGTCTTGTCTAAAGCTGAAGAAGATAAAAAGTGTTTTGCCCAACAGAACTATTAAAGCATACGCATACACAATATGCAGAGCATACTCCTTGGAGAAAACCCCTCAGGGGGGCCTCACCCAGGCTAGGAGAGAAGCGGAATGGTAAGGGGTTTTAACAACAATATTAACCCCGGACATGCTGGTTACTCCAATTGCAACGGGAGTGGCTGGCCCCCTACCTGAGTGTATTGTACGATTTGTGCTTGGGCGTAGCTCGCTGTCTTTTCAAGGAATTTCACTGGTGCCTGTTGTAGTAGGTTCTGATTATATTGGGGAAATTAAAGTTTTGATCTTGCCACTTACCAAAACTGTGCAAATTAATAAAGGTCAAAGAATAACACAGCTTTTGCTTTTAAGTTATTATCAGAAAGGTAAAAAACTTGACTTTCAAGCTAGAGGCCACAGAGTATTTGGATCTAGTGATCTAGCTTTTTGGGTTCAGGAAATTATAGCTTCTAGGCCTTCAAAAGACCTTTTAATTCAAGGAAATGAAATAGGGTTGTTAGATACTGGAGCAGACGTCTCTACCATTGCTGGACTTTAACCTTTAGAAGGGACAATTTTAGTTTTCACAGATGATTCCTCTAACGTTAAAGCAGACACAATTATTGATAAAATATCCCATGTTCAGGTAACTGAAGAGACATCTGTCCAGAGAGCTGAGTTATGAACAGTTATTTGGGCTCTTCAACATTTAAGAGACCACACCTTCAATTTTTTGACTGACTGCCAATATATTGTAGGGTTGTTTCCTCATATAGGGACTGTTAATATTCCAAAAAAAAAAAAAAACTACTATATTCTCCTTGTTATCTGATTTACAGAAATAGATTAAACACAGAGATAACAAATATTTTGTGGGACATATTAGAGCCCATTCTGGCTTGTCTGGCCCTTTACATGAAGGAAATGCTTTGGCAGATGCATTGACTAAATTAATTGCTTTAAACTTACAGAAAAAGATGGACAAAGCCAAAAATTCTCACAAAATTCACCATCAAAATACAGCTGGTTTAAGGTATGAATTTCATATCCCTAAAAGAAACAGCTAGACAAAGAGTTAAGTTATGTTCAAATTGCCCACTATTTAATCCATATCCACCGTTAGGAGTAAATCTCCGAGGCCTTAAGCCTAATGCTCTCTGGCAAATTGATGTAACCCTATCCCGACCAAAAAATGAGTCTACTTATTTTATTTTAGCTTGCCTACCCTCTCCCTATGTTTTTCTCTTCACTAATGACTCCAAAGGACTTAATATACAAATAAATTATTCAGGTGGACCTAACATAGTATCTTGTGAACAATGTATGCTCTCATCTTGTTTGAACCCTCAATATAATGTTTGCTCCTTTGCAGTGTTGCAAAGTCCACCCTATCTTATAGTGCCGGTGACTGTAATCACTTATTGGTATGATAACTGCAGTCTTGCTGTGTTGCAACGATTACAAGATTTGATGTGATCGTGAAGGTTTGTGAGCTTGCTTTTCTTGAGAATATCAGCTTTAATAACTGCAATTACCTCTGTCACTGTGGCGTCAATATCATTGACTCAAAAAGTGCATACTGCTCAATATGTTAATATTATGTCTAAAATTGCCTGGAAAAATCCCATGGACAGAGGAGCCTGGTAGGCTACAGTCCATGGCATCACAAAGAGTCGGACACGACTGAGCGACTTCACGTTCACATTCACATTCATGTCTAAAAATGGCTCTTTAGCTTTGTCAGGAAGTTATAGATAGGAAACTAGAAATGGAGGTAGATGCCCTGAAGTTGTAATGCATATTGGGACTGAATTACAGGCATTAAAGAAAAATTGTCATTGTCCTATCATGCCAACTACCTGTGGATTTTTGTAACACCCCTGAAAGTAAACGAGACAGATTATAACTGGGAGAAAATTAGAAATCATATTTCGGGGGTATGGAATAGCTCCAGCATTAGTGTAGATTTAGGAAAACTTCACACTAAGATAAAGACCATGGAACATTCCCGATTGGATTTTACTGCCACAGGAGCAGCAAATGACCATTTTTCATACATTTTCAAACCTTATTTCAGGAAAACAACATTCTGTCTACGATTTTTAGCTATGCCACTGTGGCCACTCTAATTCTGCTTCTCATAATTATTCTTCCTTGTATTGTCAGAACTCTTTGTCAGAGTACTCAGAAGCTCGCGACTGAGTTACATCTGGCTGTTTTAAAAAATACAAAAAGGAGAGATGTCAGGAGCCACAACAGGAGATCCCACCCATGACAAAGGTCATGCGGAGAAGATCTGACAGGCAAAGGCAGATCAGGACTCGAGGGATTCCCTGGACCTGCTAAACCATCTGTCCCGAAACCAAAATCTGTCTGTCTACTGTTTATTATATCATGCCTTTCACCAATTCTTTTGACATTAACAGGGGGCTCTCCCCGACCACCTTTCTCTGAAGAAAATCAATTTAAGGCTCTAGTTAATAGTTCTCCTGGGCTTGAAAGGAACATTTTAATTCTAACCCCTCTGTTACTATTTAAGCTTGCTTGGCAGTTTTATCCACACTCTTGTAACTAACGTACATGATTGTTCACAACACCCCAAGCCTAACCTTCGAGTTATTAAAAAAAAAAAGCTTTATTAGAATAATACTGCATTGTTGAGCCAATGTTTGTTGCCAAGTTTCCTTGTCCTTTACCCAGTGTGCAGCCGGAAGTGCATTAGCTAGTATAGTTGGTATGCAAGAAAAACAAGCAGTAGCCTTGGTATTAGCAACATAAAACCCTTGAGTTAATAAGTACTTTCTTTGTTGTAACCCACTGCACCTTTGCTTCATGAGAATGTAACTCTGTTTCCTGAGGGGGACTGCAAACTGGAAAGATAAAGGGAAATCAGGTTTTCTGGTTGACCAAACTTTATCAAGAAAGAGTCACAAAATGTTAACAGGCCACAGGGCCAGAAGATAATGTACATAACATAAGACCCTTTTTGGGGGAAAGTTATGCAGAAAATGTCCTGGTTTCGTTAAAGGTAAAACTGATGGAATGTTGAGCTGATTCTGCATGACTTTGTATCTTTCACTCCTGGAAATGTGTAACTCGGGGTATAAAAGCCCCTTTTGAAAATAAAGCTGCAGACCCATTTCACCTAAGCTGAGTCTCCCCGAGACATTCTTTCTTTCTCTTTCTCTCTTTTTCTCAGGCAGATTCCCGTGAGCACAGAGGCTCTCTGAGTTCACTTTTTTGCCTGGGCATCTAAAACCCAATAGAAAAGGCGCTCTGCATCTTCGCTCCATTTAGAGGGCGCCTGTGGCCTCTGTGAACACAGCAAGTCCTGTGTAAGGGGTTTATTGGCTTTCTGTGTAAACCAGGGAATATCAGCCTCTTTTTCTCTCCTTTACTTTTCTCTCTTGCTGACACCATTTTTCCTGAGGGTATCCCTGAATGGTGCTGGGGCTGGACACTGGCACAAGTTGAAAGGGCCTCGATAGTGTAAATGGGTAGCCATGCATGTCTCTGGCACCGGTGGGTCGTGGAACTTAAAGGGGAGCTGTCCTTACCGTCTGCCTGGCAGGTTTTCAAGTGATGTTCATGGAGTTCCCTTATGCCAGGAGAGCATGCCCCATTTCTCAATCTGTGCCAAGAGTGGCCAAGCCACCTCAGGCCTGTGCAGCATTCACATCTGTCCAGCAAAGGAAGGAAGGTCCAAGCCCCTTCTGCAGTTCAGCATTGACCACCGACTGTTGGCTTTCAAGTTTGAGAAAGAACTATCTGAACGCGTGGACTAAAAAAATTGGATCTCCCATTGGTGCAACTCACTAAGAAGGAGAAGAGCTTGCCTTCACGCCATGGATTAGCTTCTCATATGAGCGCTGGTGTCCAGAGAGTGCCAGACAGCAACAGCACAACATGGAGAGACGGAGACACACAGACACCAGCCCTTGGTACACACATAGAAAGATTGCCCAAAACAGTGCTGTACCAGAAGCAGAGATAAAGAGACACAGATTGAGCTCTGTACCCTAAGACTCTGGTGTCCCTGAACAGTGAAAATCAACTGTAGCAAACAGTGGGGTTTTTCCCTACTTCTCTAGCATCCGGACAGCAACAGGTTCTCTATCCCATGGAGAAAAGTATCCAGGCACGTGGCGCCCCGGCTTAACCTTTGGATACTCAGGGAGAGTTCCCAGTTATTAACGGGCCCGAGGGACACGGGAGTGTGTTGTTTGGACTGTGGAGCAGGAACCTGTGGTTGGAATTTCCAGAGCCTGATCAATGACTGCGCCTGGGCTAGTGGCAGATGCAAAAGCCACTACCCGCCTGGAGCAGAATATTTCACATCGGTGGGCTGGAGCCCAGGGACCGTCGAAGATGCCGTCTGGTCTAGGAACATGTCCATAAGGGTGCCGCCCACCACACTCTCAGCCTTTGCACTAATTTGGGCCAGCAGCCAGAGAATGGCTCATAGCCTTGTGCCCCGCCTATTTGGCTGATCTCCCCAGGGCCCTTTCACTATGTCCTGTGCTGTCTGCCAACCCATTCTTCAGCCTCAGTCCACCCTACACACACCAGCCCCACCTCCCTACCATCCCCCTCACTCCGTGCGCCCAAAGAGCTAGTGGGTCCCACAGGATTACTGCAGCCTGATCCGCATTTGTGCACCACTTGTTGTGCTATTATGACCCATCCCTTTGTATCTGCCCCAGCCTGGGTTCGCGACCAGGGCCAAGAGGAGCGTCAGAGGCGTTCAGAGGAATGCAGGAGTGTCCTGGGGCCCCAGGCCATCTTAGTTGTAAGCCCTGGTGTTCAGGGTGCTGGGGCCCATGGCCTGCCTTCCTGATGCTTTTCGTGGCTGGGACCTTGGAGCTACCAGTTGTACTGCCAGGCAAAGAGGCCACCCTCTTCAGGTTGGAGGCGGTGGAAGACACTGAGCCCCTGGTGGATGGAGATGCAGCGGGTATTGGGCAGGGGGTCCAGCTGCCTGCAGAATACATCACGGAGGAGGTGGAAATTCTGGCAGATGAAGAGCAGCAATAGGGGTCCTCCCAGGAGCTGAAGAGAAGATGGTGGAGGAACAGGGCCAGGAAAGGCCTGGGAGATCGACTGAGCTTCCGGGGCAAGATGCATTGCAGGCACTGGCCACCCTGAAGGTGGAACTGAGGTCTGAGCATGAGAAAAACTGTGGGGCCTACTTTCGGTGCATGAGCAAGAACCATCAGAGGAGGAAGCCTGACTTGGCTCGGAGGAGCGCCATTTTGCAGGGCATCCCTTGCTTCTGGGCCATAGCTGTATCCTTTCTGCTGCTCCTTGGAGTCCACTGCTCAGGAGGAGGAGGAGGAGGAGCAGGAAACTTTTCCCTCCTCCCTACCCTGGCAGGTGCAGTTGCAGAGCCATCCATGGTCCCACTGCAAGGTGATCTTCTCCTTTCAGGACCACCCCTACTTCTTGAGCACGGTGATCACTACGTATGGTTACCTTGACATTGTTTGTAAAACATGGCTCCCGGGGTGAAGAGTGTGGGTGTGCAAGGGTGTGGATGATCCACCTGTGGGATCCGCACCCATCTCCCCTGTCTTCTGCAGGGTATAGGGCAGGTCATTCAACTCCTGTCGACTGATTCTGGGGCTTCAAACGGGGAGAACCCTGCCACAGGCTGGACACTAGGAGCCTTAACTTTCTCAGCTGATTGTCAGGCCAAAACTGCCCAGAATCGAACAGGATTGTTGAGGAGTGGTGGTTTGAGACCTGCACAGTTAATGATTGATTATGGAATTCTTGGTTGCTGGTTCACCTTACTCTTTGTGCCAGCAGATCATCAGCAAAGATGTGTGGAATGATCCCCTGAAATAGTACCCTGGGGAGGAAGGTTCTTCCATGAGCGTAACTGACGGAAACATATGTGGAGAGGAGGTGTGGAGGTGGGCCCTGAAGGGAGAGTCGTGTAGTATCTAGGACACTGTCCTTTCCCATGGGGATGCTCAGACTCATGCAAGCTGGCTGTGGAGCCTGAATTTGGGTCGGACATGTGCAGGTGACCTCCTGAGACTGTGGATTTGGGGATTCGGTGTGTCCATGAGTGAAGCAAGTGTACCTCAAATTAGCTGTGGTTGCAGTGCCAAAGTCCAGGTGATACAATTAGAGGGAGGGTGAATTAAGTATCTTTTTTCAGAATCATTGTTCCATGGGTCCTGCCATCCCCTGGCTCCTGTTACTCACTGAGTTTGAGATTGCTTGGGCACTTCACTCCTTCCCCTTACCCTGGGAAGGCATATCATTGAAAGGGTGTCCACTCCAGGCTCCCAGTGCACCTCTGTGCTGACTTTGGGATCTTCTGTGAATTTCCACAGTCACCACTCGGCATCTCTCCACCACCATACACGCTGCACTGGAAGCAGCTTCAAGCTGCCTTGGGAAAATATGGAAGAGTTCGTATAGCCAGATTAGAATGGCTTTGTTATGGTATGGTCCCTTGTGGTGCTGAACTCTCTGAAGTGTCTCTGTTTTGCTGATCTAGGGCCCTGGCTCCAAAAGCCTGGTGTGGAGAAGTTGATGGAGAAGCTATGATGTGAGTTTGGACCAGACATGGGATTTAGTCAATGCAGAGCTGTGGCTCCTTGTCCCTTTGGAGGAAGAGGTATGCATTCACTCCAGCCATGGAGCCAAGGCAGAAGGAACACTGTCTCAGAGTGTCTTTACCTAGCCCAGGGACATCTCAAGGAAGCCAACCATTTAAATGCCTGTGTTTGGTGAGAGGCCCCTGCAAGCATCAAGCAGGCCCTGTGTTATCATTGACTGCAGTTGGAGAAGCAGAGATAGTTAAGAGAATGGGACCTGGTGCCTGTGGACCTCCTGTTGAGTGATCAAAAGGGGAATTGGATTCATTCCATCCCCTTTCCCATTTGGCTAGCCTTTAGTCACAGTGAAGTAGCCATATCTGTCTCAGTCACTGTAATAAAGCCAGTTAAGATTCCCAAGTAAAAAAGCCTTGACATCCAGTTTGATTTGCACTGGACCCATAGTTTTAACTGAAAAGGATCAAACACAGGGAATCTGTTCAGTTTATGAATTGGGCTAAATTTAGTTCTCTTATCCTTAGGCTACAATGGAGTTGTCTGAGAATAGTAAATGTAGTGGATACAAAGGGTCCAGGGTGATTAAACCCTCTATAGAACCTTTCCTTACCTTTCCCAGTTACATGTATCTTACCCTAGTTGAACATGTGAAGATTTCAGTTTTGTATCTTATCTTGCCTTGAACACGAATGTATTGCAGTTAACAGCTAATTCTTTGTGTGTGTAATTTACCATTTTATCAAACTAATACTGATTTTCAGTCTTACTTGACACAGTCTGATGTGCAGGAATTTTCTCGTTTATTTCAGTAATTATCAGGTGATAGAGTTATTATCCTTCCTCTACTCTATCCAACTATCTAGTCTGTGATTATACTTGTGGAAACCTTTTTTCTGGGGGTCTCCAAGAGCTCTTTCACAGACCTGTGGTGTACCCTCTAAGTACTGGTTCCTGAACAACAGCACACTTGTCTTCCTCTGTGGGTTCCTGGAGTTGAGTCTCCTCCTCGAGTTGAATACCATACCTTCTCCACTTTTGGCACAGGTACCTAGCAATCTCTGTGCACCATTCAAGGAACCTGGGATCCTGGCTGTATATCTATGCCAGGAGAAATCTCTCCGTTTCCTCTTCCTTTCTCCTTCTCTTTGTCTCTCCCCACTCTTTTGTTTTCCCCCTCCGCAATTTATTTAAATGCTCTAAGCTTTCACAAAATGCTGGAAAGTGGTAATCACCAAGGTGTTAGCATCCGTCTCAGACATGAAGTGGATGGACTACAGATGACTAAGCTGTAGTAAGTCTATTGTCTCCATTTTAGGTAATTTCCTGAGTGTAAATTCAAATACAAGTAGATTGTATTTATTTATTCAATGCTTCATTGAATTATTTGCACTTTGAATATATTACTAAGCCTTTCCAGTTAATTTGCTTGGGCCCACGCACTTTGCTAAATGTCAGCTTAAACCACTTTTAGGTGTATAAAGTGTGTGTGTGTGTGTGTGTGTGTGTGTGTTTGTGTCCTGGTCTCAGGTGAAAACTCTATGTATAAATAAATGTACAGACTATTGCATTCTTATCTCCTTTATTCTATTTCTATAGTAAAAATATGAAATGTTTTCTTTATATGTTTTTATTGTTGCTTAGTATTTTGAATACAGTTACTGTTGTTTGCTCTGAAGTATGCTCCTAAGGAGTACAAGTTGTATTTATTGCCAAATAAAAAGGTCCCAGTGATATGGTCCCTGACTACTTCCTCTCTTCCATTCTCTGTCGTTCTACTCTACTATTTTCCCCACTGGTGCCCTGTTTTTGACAACACTGGCCTTGCTTTTCCTTAAGCAAATACATTTCTTCCCAATCCAAAAACTTTGCAACTGCTGTTCTTCTGGAAATGCTCTTCCCCTAGGCCTGCATGGCTTGCTACCTCCCTTGTTTGAGCTTCACCAGTGCTGTTCAAATCACACAATGAAATCCTCAACCCTCTTCATTTCCTCCTCCTCCTTAAAGGCACTTTAAGTCTCTACCCTCTTCTTACCTCTCCAGCCTAAATTTCCTACTTTACACACACACACACACACACACACACACACATACACACACACAAACTGAGAAGAGATAATAACATCAGGGCTTTGCTTCTTAGAATTAACTTGAGTCAGTTTCTGTGCCTGCAAATAAAATATGGTTAATAGCGAGTTGAGTTCTTTCAGGAGCTTCCTCTGTTTTTCTGTTGATACCTCTGTATTTTTTTCAGGCAATGACACTTTGTTTTGTTTACAAATGTTTGAATATCTGTCAAGATCACTATTTTGTAATTGCTTTTGGGAATTTCCATGGTCTACTTTGCTTGTTCTTTCAGGTAAAATTTATTGTTTTATTAATGTTGCCAAAACATTCTAAGTAAAATTACTATTTATAGAAATAAAATGTTTTTTACAAAAATATTTCTGCTGTCCATATTTTTACAAATAACATGGCATATTTCTATTTCTATTTTTTTAAATAATCATATTGTGTTTGCCAGAAATTCTAAACAGTGATGTGTAAATGGGTTTTTTTCTTCTTAGTACCATCAAGTGCAATGAGGCTACGGCTTAATGAATTTCTATTTCTGTTTTTAGATTTTAAAGAGAATTGTTTTATTGGAGAGTTTACAACATCTGTTGAGACATTTCCTTTTCTTTCTTTTCCCTTCCTTTCCTTTTCTTCCTTTCTTCCCCTGACTCTCTTCCTCTTTCTTTCTTTCCCTTTCTTTCCCCAGGTTTTTGCTTTACTGGATCTTTCCTGAAACAAAAGTAATTCCATTCAGACTTGAACATTATCCTTTGAACATTATCCTTTCAGAACCACATTCCGTTTCTCATTTCTAGTATTGGAATTAACCTCCTCTTCCCCTTATTAGATTGCCACAGTTGTATCAGTGTTTCTGATTTTGTTTTTCCAAGAAGCAGCTCTTGTTTTATTATCCCAACAAGATTCATTTTTGTTGTTTTCTATTTTTGTTTCAATTCATATATACCTTCTACTTTCTTTAGATTTTTTCCTTATAACCTTGTATTTTAAAAGCTTTCTTTACAAATTTTCATGGAAATATATTTGATTTACAATGTTGTGTTTCAGATGTATATCACAGTGATTTAATTATACAGATACATATCTATTCTTTTTTAGGTTCTTTTCCAATGTAGGTTATTACATGATGCAGAGTCTTTCTTTTTTTTAAATAGATGGTTTAGGGCTTGACCTAACTTTATTTAAATAGCAAATTTTATCTAAATCCCAAATATTTTTATGTATACATTTTTTAAACTAATATTTCATTCTCTACGATTTTTTGGCAAGTTAATTCCAAAGATTTCACTCTTTGCAGGCTGAATGTTTTAATTTATAGTTTACTGAGAATTAAGTTTTCCTTGGAGCTCTGAGGGTATATGTGTATATACACTGACATGTCTATATACACATCCTTTTCAGATTACTAAATTTTTTTTAGAATATATAAATGTATTTTAAAAGCTATTTTCTGTTTGTATGGTAAAAACATGAAATGCTTTAATTCTAAAAATTTGTTTCCCAAATGAATATAGTATAAAAAGTAAAGGTATAAAAGTGTTCCTTTGAGAATAATCCGTACTAACAGAACTTGGAAATGTTAAAAAATTATTCATAACACTTACTAAAAGTGGTAAGAAAAACTTTATTCAAAGTAAGAGTACTACAGCTGGGTCTTATAATACGGGAGAGACATTGAGCTTAAGTCTGACTCCAGTAGGGACACAACTAGGATTTATAGCTACGGAACAGGGTGGGTCCATGGGATTGCAAACAGAGACTGGGAGACTGCAATGAACAACAACAACAGAGTGGGTGTCAGTGAATGGAAACTTATTAAGAGGGCCATAAGGGTGAGGGTGGATTCTGGTTCAACTGAGAAGATCATTGCTGAGGCTAGGCAAGGCTGATAAGATATTGAGGTGAGTGATAAGGAATTTGATCTGATACTGAGGGTGGTCAGATCAAGGGTGAGGTATGTTTTCTAAACTGAACTAGCAGATTCTGACGTAGATTGGACTAAATGGGCAGGCACCCCGGGATAAATACATGGCCCAAGGTTGGCAGTGCATTAATGAACTACTGCTACATAACAAATTACCCCAAACTAACAGCTTAAAACAATATTATCTCATACTGCTGCTGAAAGGAATCCAGGAGTAATTCAGTTGAGTGTTCTGGCTCAGGGTTTCATGAGATTGTCATTATCTGAAGCCTTGACATGGGCTGGTGGATTTCCTTCCAAGATGGCTTCCTCACATAGCTGTTGAAACCAGTTTCCATGCTGGCTATTGGGAGAAAGCCTCAGTTCTTTCACATGGGCCTCTCTACTGGGTTACATGAGTGTTGTCAAGATACTACTAAACTGGCTTCTAGAGTGATCCAAGAGGATGAGCAAGGAGGCTGCAGTGTCTTTTATGACCTAGTCTCAGACACTTCATTTTCATTTCTACAATATTCTAACATTAGAAGTGAGCCACTAAGTCCAGCCCACATGTGAAGGGGAGTATAAAGATCCACCCTTGAAAGAAAGGACTTGTGGACATCCTTTAAAACCACGTGGTACCCACATGGCCACAAAATTGTTTACATACTTGTATGTCCAAAATGCTTTTTCTTGCCAATGCTTTCAAATAATTTATGCATTGTAACATTAAGTTGTAGTTCAGGACCTTGTCATCTAAGTCAGTTTCACATATGGATCAGGGTCTACTTGTGCAATATCTCACGTGTTCAGTCGCTCAGTTGTGTTCTACTCTTTGTGACCCGATAGACTGCAGCACGCTAGGCTTCTTTGTCCACCATCAACTCCAGGAGCTTGCTCAAACTCAAGTCCATTGAGTAGGTGATGCCATCCAACCATTTCATCCTCTGCTGTCCCCTTCTCCTGCCTTCAATATTTCCCCCATTAGGCTCTTTTCCAATGGGTCAGTTCTTCACATCAGGTAGCCAAATTATTGGAACTGCAGCTTCAGCATCAGTCCTTCCAATGAATATGCAGGACTGATTTACTTTAGGATTGCCTGGTTTGATCTCCTTGTAGTTCACTAGACTCTCAAGTCTTCTCAAACACATCAGATCAAATTATACAAGTGTAATTCCTCTAGATCTGATGATCTGTGAACAAAAGAGTTGAGTTAATCTGCTCACTTTCACAACCAACATACAGTGCTGGGTCAGGCATAGATAACCTTTATAGACACTCCAGTTCCAGAAAGGGCAGGGGAGTGGGAGTCAATAGTAGCAGTTCTGAAATCCCACGGGTTCTTATTGGCAGTCCTTTGATTAGGATTTAAGGCCTGGAAACTTCCTAGGCTTCAGTCTCTGAATTTTTAATTCTGCCCTCTGATATGATTCCATTGCATGAAAGGTGGCTAGTATATGGTTACAGTGAAACAGTCTCCCTAGCCTGCTTCCTGCTTGTCGAAGGTAGAAGTCCAGAGCTCTCTTATTTTGTACTATTTCTAGTCCTTTCAGTCCAAGCTGAACATATATATATGTTATCTTAAAATCTTGGTGTGCCTCCTGATAATCTTACTGGTGTTCATGGCAAAGCACCCACTCTAAAGCCACAATCACACGTTTTCATAAAAAGTCCTCCTCTGTCTTGGTTTTCTACTGAGATAGCTGAGAGATAACACCCTGAAACTTGGTAGAAGTCTTATTGTATGACTGAAATGATCTCTGAGTGACACCCCTAAACTCTTTGGAGGGCATTGGCCTGCCTAAATAATGTCATGAAGCATCCCCTTCCAGCTTTCTGAGGCTTAACAAAGAAT
Source organism: Bos taurus (assembly GCF_002263795.3). Classification (NCBI taxonomy): domain Eukaryota; kingdom Metazoa; phylum Chordata; class Mammalia; order Artiodactyla; family Bovidae; genus Bos; species Bos taurus. The sequence goes on from NC_082638.1 coordinate 31,136,910, forward strand.
TTTACTGTCACACTCATCTTTAGACAACGTTTATTTAAAAAAAAAATAATAAGAATGACCTATAGGTGATGTAAAATGTTATATTTAGACCATCTTATCTCAGTGCCCTGGAAATGACCTTGCTTGAGAGCCATTTATTTTAGCATCTTCTGTCATCTTAAAAGACTGGAATATTTCCAAATCAGCAAGTTCTGTCTTATTTTTTAAATAGTCCTTCTCTTATTTATTTATTTTTTTAATTTCCCTTCATATTTTACTATAGGCAGCAAGAAGAAACCAGGAAGCACTTTTGGCTGTTTGGCTGGAATTCTCCTTGGCTAGATATCTCAATAAATAAGATACAGTTTCTCCTTCCAGGTCATTAGGTACATTTTCTACTTTTCATAAACTGCAGGTGTAGTGGCCTTTCCTCGGCCCACTCTCTAGGCTCTTTCCCCCTGCCTCTCCTTTCTGCCAGGCATCCAGGGTGCACCACTGTGATTCCATTTAGAGTGTGTTTGCTCAGTGAGATAATGGGAATCGATTCCCTGGCTTCAGTCCTTCTGCTGGCCAGAGTCTATGTACCTTTCCCTAAGACCTTCATGTTTTCATTATCCAACTTCCATCACCTGGCCATGTCATTTCTGACAGCTCATACTCACAAGCGTACTGGCAGGGACCTCTATGTGCACACATGCGTGTGTACACAGTAACATCCCTGAGAGGAAACTTGCACATATGCAGAAATACAAGCTTTCTTCTCCAGGAACATGAATTTTGGTAAGCACCCAACTTTCTTTGTCCTGGTTGTTTTCTTTCACTTGCTCATTAATCATGTCACGTTGCACTTCCAACTCTGTGCTGCTACTGCTGCTAAGTCACTTCAGTCATGTCCAACTCTGTGTGACCCCATAGATGGCAGCCCACCAGGCTCCTCAGTTCCTGGAATTCTCCAGGCAAGAACACTGGAGTGGGTTGCCATTTCCTTCTCCAATGCATGTCTTATGTTGCTAATACCAAGGCTACTGCTTGTTTTTCTTACATACCAACTATATTAGCTAATGCACTTCCAGGTGCAAATTGGGTAAAGGACAAGGAAACTCGGAAGGAAACATTGGCTCAACAATGCAGTATTATTCTAATAACACTGTTTTATCACTCGAAGGTTATGCTTGGGGTGTTGTGAACAATCATGTGCATTAGATAAAAGAGTGTGGATAAAACTGCCAAGAAAGCTAAAACAGGAACAGAGGGGTTAGAATTAAAATGCTCCTTTCAAGCCCAGGAGACTTATTAACTAGAGCTTTAAGTTGATTTTCTTCAGAGAATGATGGTCTCGGAGAGCACCCTGTTAATGTCAGAAGAACTGATGAAAGGCATAATATAGTAAACAGCAGACACACAGATTTTGGTTTCGGGTGGATGCTTGAGCAGGTCCAGGGAGTCCCTCTAGTCCTGATCCACCTTTGCCTGTCAGGTATTCTTTGCATGACCTTTGTCATGCATGGGGTCTCCCGTATTGGCTCCTGGCAAATGTGATTCTGTTCTCCATGTACGAACACACCAAAGCCTGCCTTGTCGCCCAAGCCTGTGGGGCCGGAAGCAGTAAAAGGATCAAGCTAAGCCAACCATCCTATAATCCTGATACCAATATATGTGTTCTGCAAAGAGTACAATTAGTAATGTTTCAAACTGGAAGACTCTGCAGGTAGCAGGTCCTGATGCTGCACTTCTGGTCCATCACTGAAAGCAAAGGAAAAAGGAAAGCCTAGTATGCCTGGCACTTCAGAAGGACAGAACGGCCCTTGTAGCCGGGTGGTCAAGGGGTTGTGTGGTCACCCACTTTGGCTTCTTTGTCTGAGGTTGCTGTCTGTTCTGTGTCTTGGAATCTTTGAACTCTCACTGGTCGCCCACAGGCACTTTCCTCCTGCCTCTCCTTTCTGCCAGGCATCCTTGGTGCACCATTCTGATTCCACTTAGAACTTGCTGGCTCGGTGAGATAACAGAGATTGGTACACTGGCTTCAGTGCTTCTGCTGGCTGGAGTCTAGGTGGAGTCTTTCCCTATGACGTTCATGCTTTGCTATTCAACTCCCATTACCTGGTTAGGTCACTTCCGACAGCTCATACTCATAAGCGTACTGGCAGGTGGTTCTTTGTGTGCATGTGCATGTACACAGTAACATCCCTGAGAGGAAATTTGCACATATGCAGAAGTACACGCTTTCTTCTCCAGGAACATGAACTTTGGTAAGCACCCAACTTTCTTTGTCCTGATTATTTTCTTTCACTTGCTCATCTCAGGTTGCACTTCTGACTCTGTACCTTAGCACCAAGAGTGTTAGAACCACCCAGACTTCACTGATTGACTAAATGCCAAGACTCCCTTTCAGTTGCTCTCATTAGGCCCAGGTAGGTCTTCATACAATCAGGTATACATGCTTGCCTACACAGCCGAAGTGCCAATGAAGCCTGTCCCTGGTTGGGCCCAAAGACATCCAAGACAGTCACCTGGAAGGCAGGATCCCTCTGAGTGTCACCTGGTGCAAATCCCCTATGACAAAATCAGAGAATCTGCTCCAGGGAGAGAGCCAGAATCCTCCCTCAGAGGCAGACGCACACCTTTGCCCCTCTAAACCCCACAGTCAGGGGCATGACCCCAGAAGAAAGAAGGAATTCACGTCAGGACTTTCAGCACACACCATGGGGTATCTTTGGCAGGACCGCTATTGCCTAGATCCTGGACCTTGAAAACCAGCAGGCTTCAAATTGCCCCCAGGGTTTCCCCCTCTCCCACTCCCCCGAGTTCCCTTGGGACATGCAATAAGCCCACCACCCTTGCTTCCTCCCTGTTCCCTCCCTCACAGGCACATCCCGGCAGAGGGCCACACACGTACACTCACCCCTGCACTTTCTTTGCCTACCTGCACTGCCAGGGAGGCTGGAAGTGTCTGGAGGCATGCCACACTCACACCCTGTCTCTCCTAGGATGCCTGTCGTTTTGCACGGATAGCCTAGCTTAGCATATCTTGCATTTTGTGTCATATCGTGTCAGTGTGTGCCACCCTCATGGAGACAGCGTGCTGGCTTTTGGGCTGATCCTGGGCAGCACAGGCCCAGGACCTTTTCGGTTCTACTTACGTGTGTGGAACAAGTCTCCAGTGCAGCAGACAATCTGTGGCTCTTTCTCCTTCAGGTCTCTGCCCTTTTCTGCAGGACCTTAGCCTCCTCACCATCCCAGTCCTGCAGTAGCCACATCCACCATTTCCAAAGGCCTGCCCCATGTGACCGCGGACTGAGGGCTCTATAGCCAGTGGTCTCAAAGCCCTACCCCACCTGATTTGTCCTGGGTGAATCCTCAGACCATGCACCCCCTCTTCCCGGTCCAAACACACACAGCAACATGGTAGAAATGATGAGCTTGTTTTTGTGTTTCGTTTAATTGCAGATTTCTGGAGCCATGGTCTGGCGTTATCACTGGCGATCCTTTCCTCGTTCCCATCCTGTACAGGGTACTGCAGAGATACGGTGACCAACCACCCTTAGACTGGGGATGCCTCGTGCCTCCTCTTATGGTTGCTCAGCACCTCCTCTCCTGTCGCCTTCATCTCTGTGTCTGCCCTGGGCCAGACACACACACACACACACACACACACACACACACACACACACATAAACACAGCCGACACAAGCACATACATGTATACACACAGATGCTCGGCACAGGAACACAAATGCAATCAGGAAACACAGGTGTTTCAGAAGCCCGTGTTCCTGATTGTGTTTGTGTCTCCATGCCAAGCATGTGTGTGTATACACGCATGTGCTTATGTCGGCTGTGTTTGTGAGTGTGTGTATGTGTTTGTGTGTGTGGCCCAGGGAAGACACACAGATAAAGGTGACAGGAGAGGAGGTGCCAAGTTACCATACGTGGAGGAATGAGGCGTCCCCAGTCTAAGGGTGTGTTGTCTCTGCAATGTCAGAGATGTAGTCGGTAGGCACCATGCCCTGCTCTTGTGGTTCCCTGTTCACCTCCTCCACGAGCTCTTTCATATTTTCCCAAGGTAGCTTGAAGCCTCTTCCAGCGCAGCATGTGTGGTGCTTGTGAGCCACCAAGTGGTGCATGTGGAAATTCACAGATCCCAAAGTCAGCACGCAGGTGCACTGGGATCCCAGAGAGAATACCCTTTCAATGATAGATCTTCCCAGGTTAAGGGGCGGGAATGAAGGGCCCAGGCAATGTCAAACTCAGTGAGCAACAGGAGGCCGGGTGATGGCAGGACCCACAGCAGGATGATTCTGAAAAAGATACTTACTTCACCCTGCCTCTAGTAGTATCACCTAGGAGTCTCATGCTGCAACCATAGCTGATTTGAGGGAGACTCGTTTCACTCACGGACACACTGAATGCCCAGGCCCCAGTCTCAGCAGGCCACCTCCTACATGCATGGCCCAAATCCATGCTCCTCAGTCAGCTTGCATGAGCCTGAGCATCCCCATTTGGGGAAGGACAGTGTCACGGCTCCAACATGGCTGTCCCTTCACGGCCCACCTCCAGACCCTTTACCACATGTGTCTCTGTCAGTTAGCACTCATGGAACAATCTTCCCTGCTGGGGTAGTACTTCAGGGGATCGTCCCACTCGTCTTAGCTGATGATCTGGTGGCAACACGAGGAATGTCACCTCTGGGCTGACCAGGACCCGAACCTTCCCATGAGCAGCCAAGAACTCCAACATCAATCATCAACTGTATGCAGGACCAAAACTAGTCCACCTCAACAATCCTGTTTGATTCTGGGCAGTTGTGGCCTGACAACCAGTTGAGAAAATTAAGGCTCCTGGTGACCAGCCTGTGGCTGAGTCCTCCCTGTGCAAAGTCCCAGAACCAATGGACTGGTGTGGAATGATGTGCCCTTTACCCTGAAGAAAGACAGGGGAGACGGGTGTGGTGGACCCCCACAGGTGAATCATGCACACCCTTGCACACCCACACTCATCACCCCAGGAGCCACGTTTTACCAGTGATGTCAAGGTAATACTTCTTAATGATCACTGTGTTCAAGAAGTAGGGTTGGTACCGAAAGGAAAAGATCAGATTGCTGTGGGACCGGGGATGGCTCGCACCTGTACATGCTAGGATAGGCAGAAGAGAAAGGTGCAAGCTTCTAGGGACCTCAGCTTGCCTCCCATTAACAGCTTCCACGAAGCCTCTGCAAACATTCACATTGTAGGAACATGGATAACATGATCCTCTCACTCCACACCAAGTCCCATACCCACCCACCTTCAGTCTCCCTCACTGAACTTCAAGTCGATCATGTAGCTGAGAAAGTCTTTATCTTAGTCGCTGATCATGACAGAAACTTAAGGGTGGTTCATAATCTGCTTTAGGTCAAGGAGCCATATCGGCCACATGCTAAGCCAAGGAGAGCCAGGAACATCAGCCCTAGTCTGGGGTGGAAGGACACTGGAACAGGCATCATCAAGGATTCTGGGCACTTCTGCTTGCCCAGCCACCACGGTTGTCCTCAGGCCCTGCCATACCATCAGGCACGCTCATGGCTCTGGGTTCCTTGTGGTGTTCTGTATCTGAGGTGGTCTGCATTCCCCAAGAAGGGGCTGTTTCTGATCCCTACTCTTCTTCAGACCTGTGTATGCTGAGTAGTGGCATGTCATTGCTTACATGGTCAGACTTGCAGTCATTGAAACAAATCGTGTCCAAAAGCAAAGGAGTTAGTGTGTGTTTGTGTATGTGTATGTGTGTCTGTGTGTACGTGTGTGTGACTCCCAAATCTCAGTTATTTTCGGGATCATCCACATTTACAATAACTGTCTGCCAAGGCTGCTCTGGTGTACTGTCTCTGGTCATTCCTGACTTAGAGGCCTTGGAGCTGCTCCTCCTCAATTGCAGGCCTGAAGTAGACACACAAATTCATGGCAGCGACACTCAGGGGTGTGGCCCTGCCTGGACTCTACTCAGCTGTGCCTTTGGAGCCTGCCAATTGCCCAGTACCACACTTCCTACAGGGTCCATCAGCACCCATCCTGCGCCCTCGTCCCCACCATCCTCCTGCTCCTGCTTCTGCACCTCCTCCTCCTCCTGAGCAGCAGACCCCAAGAAGCAGCAGAAAGGATACCACTTTGGCCCAGAAACCAGAGATGCCCTGGATAATGGCACTCCTCTGAGCCAAGTCACACTTCCTCCTCTGATGGCTCTTGCACATGAACGAAACATAGCCCCTGCAGTTTTTCTCATGGTCAGAGCTCAGTTCCACTTGCAGGGTGGCCAGCGCCTGCAGCGCATCTAGTGCCAGAAGTTCATTGGGGCTCCCGGCAATTCCTTGCCCTGATCCTCTAACACCTTCTCCTTCAGGTCTTGCGAGGACCCCCGTTGCTGCTCCTCATCAGCCAAAACCTCCACCTCCTCCATGATGTCTTCCACAAGCAGCTGGAACACCCGCCTGATCCCCGCCACGTCTCTGTCCACCAGGGCCCCGCCATCCCCTGCCACCTCCACGCTGACGTGGGTCGCATTGTCGCCTGCTGTTGCAACTGGTGGCTGCAGGGTCGCAGCCGTGCACAGCATCACAAGGGCAGGCTGCAGGGCCCCATCTCCCTGAGCATCTGGGCTCACAACTAAGTAGGTCCAGGGTCCCAAGACTCTCCCGCATTCCTCTGACCACCTCTCGTGCTATTCTTGGTCCTGGCCATGACCCCAGACTGGGTCAGATGTGAAAGGATGGGACATAAGAGCACCAAAGCAAGTGGTGTGCAATGGCGGCCCAGGCTGCAATAAACCTGTGGGACCCACTTGTTTTTTCGGGGTGGGGAGTGAGAGGTATGATCGGGAGGCAGTGGCTGGTGTGTCTGGGGTGGCCTGAGGCTGAAGAAAGGGGTGGTGGTGAGCCCAGGACCGGGTGAATAAGCTCTGGTACATCAGCCAAACAGGCAGGCCCTAGGCTGTGAGCAGCGCACATGCTGCTGGCCGAAATCTAGACCAATGGCTGAGAGGGTACAGGACGGCACCCTTATGGACACACCCCTAGACCGGAGGACATCTTCCGCGGTTCCTGGGCTCCAGCTGCACCATATGGCCAGATTCTGCTCTAGGGAGCTAGCAGGTTTTGCATCTGCCACTACCCCAGGCGCTGTCATTGACCTGGATCTGGAAATTCCAACCACGGGTTCCTGCTCCACAATCTGAACAACACACTCCTGTGTCCCACAGGACCTTCAATAACTGGGAGCTCTCCATGAGTATCCAAATGATACACAGGGGCTCCAAGTGGCTGGATACTTTTCTCCATGGGATAGAGTACCTGATGCTGTCCAGATGCTAGGGGAGAAGGGAAAAACCCCACCGTTTGCAGCAGTTGATCTCTATTGTTCAGGGACACCAGAGCCTTAGGGTACAGAGCTCACTTTGTGTCTCTTTATCTCTGCTTCTGGCACAGCACTGTTTGGGGCAATCCTTTTGTGTATGTACCAGGGCTGGTGTCTATGTGTCTCATGGCAATGTCAGGGAAAGAAATCCCAGAGTTTGATAAGGATAGAAAGGCCCTTGTTGCTGCATGTCCAAGGGGCTGTGGGATCACCCACCATGGCTTCTGTGTCTTGGGATTGCAGCCTGTTCTGTGTCTCAGATCCTCGGCACTCTCACTGATCACCCCCAGGCACTTTCTTTCTGCCTCTCCTTTCTGCCAGGCATCCTGGGTGCACCACTGTAATTCCACTTAGAAATTGCTCACTCAGTGAGATAACAGGGATTGGTACCCTGGCTCCAGTGCTTCTGATGGCCAGAGTATGTACTTTCCCTATGACCTTCACGGTTTCGCTATCCAACTTCCATCACCTGGTTAGGTCAGTTTCTACACCTCATACTCACAAACATACCGTCAGGTGCTTTTCATGCACATATGCACACACATGCTTGTGTACACACCAACATCCCTGAGAGGAATTGCACATATGTAGAAGTACAAACTTTCTTGTCCAGAAGCATCAATTTTGGTAAGCACCCTATTTTTTTGTCCTGGTTATTTTCTTCCACTTTCTCATTGAACATGTGAGGTTGCACTTCCAGCTCTGTGACTTAGCCTCAAAGGTTACAAAATTTTGGCATTTGCTCCTGACAGGGACCGATCTGCAAAGCATCAGGCAGGGTTGGAAATGCTCGCCCTGGAGAGCTGAATGAGCTGTGCCTGCGTTCTGCATTCTCCCATCACCTTGGACAGCTTCACAGTACCAGTCACGCTGGCCTGATCCATTGCCTGTGCATTCTTTCAGGAGACCAGAAAACAAGGACGTCTGGGCTCAGCTGACTTGGAGAACTGCTTTCTCAGTGTGTTCCTATCTAGGTCATTCCTGGTCAATGTTGTGCTCCTATTGCTAGCCTACCACCCCCAACAGTCTGAGTGAGGCCCACTGTTCTTTCTACCTGTGTAGCTTTCTGTGTTCACCTGTCTAACTGTGCCTCCAAGAGCTACCTCCCTTTAGCAGGAAAAGGCCAAAGAGATGCCCGAGCCTCCAAGGGCCCCCAGAGTCTTTGACAGGCCTGGGTTTGATCCAATGTTGTGAAGAAGGTGCACATAGATAGATGGTCTCTTCTGATACAAGGCATGAAACCCGAGCCATAATGGTAAGGTGGCATTCCTACAGGTGGTCCCTTCTGTTTATTCCTACCCAGACCCATGGAGTCCCCAAACAGATGATGATCTGGGAATCCTGCACTTTCTGGGCCCACAGCTCATCCCTCCCTTGGGCAGAAAGCAGCTTTTCTATCTCAAAAACACCAAGAGGGCTTGATTCCACCCAGGCCTCATTGATTTGCTAAATGCAAATACTCTCTTTCATTGGGTTCATTAAGCCCCGGTAGGACTCCCTACAGCCAGGCATCCCTGCTTACCTATAGAGCCCACGTGCCAAGGAAGCCAGTCCTTGGTTGGGCACACGGACATCCAAGACTGTCACCTGGAATGCAGCTTCCCTCTGAGTGTCACCTGGTGCAGATTGCCTACAACAAAATCAGAGATTGTGATCCAGAGAGACTGCCAAAATCGTCCCCCAGGTGCAGACACTCACCTTTGCCCCTTAGGCGCCCAAAGCCAAGGGAAAGACCCAGAAGAAAGAGGGAATTTATATCAGGGCTTTCTGCACGAGCCATGGGGTATCTTTGGCAGGACTGCTATTGCCTTTCCCCTGGACCCTGAAAACCAGCAGGCCCCGAACTGCCCCAGGGGCTTCCCTGTATCCCACTCTCTCGAGTTCCTATGAGACATGCAATAAGCCCACCATCCTTGCTTCCTCCCTTTTCCCTCCCTCATTGGCATACCCCGGCAGAGGAGCACACACGTACATCAACACCTGCACTTTCTTCGCCGTTCTGCACAGCCAGGGAGGCTAGAAGTGACTGAAGGCATGCCACGCTCTCGCCTTGTCTCTCCTAGGATGCCTGTGGTTTTGCACGGACAGCCTACATTAGCATGTCTCGCATTTTGTGTTATATTGTGCCAGTGTGTGCCACCCTCATGGAGAGAGGGTGCTGGCTGATGGGCTGATCCTGGCAAGCACTCGCCCAGGACCTTCCTGGGTCTCCTTCTCACATGTGCGGAACAAGTCTCCAGTACATCAATCTGTGCCTCTTTCTCCTTCGAGTCTCTGTCCTTCTCAGCAAGACCTTAGCCTCCTCAACATCCCAGGTCCTCTGTATCCACATCCACCATTTCCACAGGACGGCCTATGTCCCCACAAACTGTGGGCTCCACAGGCAGTGGTTTTAAAGGCCCACCCTACCTGATATGCCCTGGGTGAATCCACAGACCATGCACCCGCTCTTCCTGGTCCAAACACATACAAGAACACGGAGAAATAGTGAGCGTGTTTTTGCATTTTGTCTCATTGCGCACTTCTGGAGCCAAGGTCCTGAGTTATCTCTGACCATCCTTTCCTCATTCCCATCCTGGACAGGGTCCTGCGGAGATAGGGTGATCAATCACCCTCAGACTGGGGACGCCTTGTGCCTCCTCTTCTGATTGCTTGGCATTTCCTCTCCTGTCGCGTTTATCTCTGTTTTTACCCTGGGCTGGAGACACACACACACACACACACACACACAGGCGACACAAGCACACATGTGTATACACACACAGGCTCAATATGGGGACACAAACACAAACAGGGAACATAGGTGTTTCAGGAGCTGAAGATGCCCATGTCCAGCAATGTCTGAGATGGCATCAGTAGGCACCACGTCCTGCACTTGGAGCTCTCTGTCCACCTCCTCCCCGAACACTTCCCTATTTTCTGAAGGCAGCCTGAAGCCTCTTCCAGTGCAGCAAGTGTGGTCATGGTGAGACACTGATTGGTGGATGTGCAAAATCACAGAAGATCCCAAAGTCAGCACAGAGGTGCACTGGGACCCTGGAGAGGATGCCCTTGCAATGACAGGCCTTCCCAGGGTAAGGTGCAGGAGTGTAGGCCCAGGCAATCTTAAACTCGGTGAGCAACAGGAGGCTGGGGGATGGCAGCACCCACGGAAGGATGATTCTGACAAATATACTTAATTCACCCTGCCTCTAGTAGTATCACCTAGGCCTCTTGCACTGCAACCACAGTTAAATTGAAGGAGACTTGATTCACTCACGGACACACCGAGTCCCCAAGCCCCCAGTCTCAGCAGGTCATCTGCCACATGCATGGCCCAGAATCTGGCTCCACAGACAGCTTGCATGTGCCTGAGTCATCCCCATTTGGGAAAGGACAGTGTCCCGGCCACTACATGGCTGTCACTACAGGGCCCACCTCCAGACCCCTTCACCACATGTGTTTCTGCCAGTTACTCCTCATGGCAGAAACTTCCTTCCTAGGGTAATACTTCACAGGGTCGTCCACACGTCTTTGTCAATGATCTGCTGGAGGCACAAGCAAGATCAGTCCAGGGCTGACCAGGCCCGCAACCCACCCGTGAGCATCCAAGAACTCCAACATCAATCGTCACCTGTATGCAAGCCCAAAGCAACCGCACCTCAGCAATCCTGTTCGATTCTGGGCAGTAGTCGCCTGACAACCAGCTGAGAAATTTAAGGCTCCTGATTTCTAGCCTGTGGCTTGTGCTCCTCATTCACAATCCCAGTACCAGTGGACTGGAGTGGAATATCGTGCCCTATAACCTCCAGAAAGCGAACACAAGGGTGGATTCTGCAGGTGGATCATTCACCTCCTTACACACCTACACTCACCACCCTGGAGCCACGTTTTACCAATGATGTCAAGGTAATACTCCTTAACGATCATCGTGTTCCAGAAGTAGGATTTGTCCCCAAATGAAAAGATCAGCATGCAGCGGGATTTTGGATGGTTCTGCATCTGCACCTGCCAGGATAGGGACGAGGGTAAAGGTGCAAGCTGCTAGGTGCATCAGCTTGTCACCCAGGTAGGCATTAACAGCTTCCACGATGCCTCTGCAAAGTCTCACAGTGCAGGAACATGGCTAACACGATCCTCCTACTCCCCGCCAGGTCCCATACCCACCCATCCTCAGTCCCCCTCACTGACCTTCAATCTTGTAGCTAAGAAAGTCTTTATCTTGGTTGCTGATCATGACAGAAACTTGAGGGTGGTTCATAATCTGCTTTAGGTCAAAGAGCCATTCAGGCCACATGCTGGGCCAGAAGATCCAATAGCAACAGTCCTAGTCTTGGGTAGAAGAAGCACACTGGAACAGGAGTTTCCAGCGATGCTGGGTTCTTCCACTTGCCCAGCCAACACTGATGCCTCCGGCCCTGCTATACCATCAGACACATTCATTGCTCCGTGTCCCCTCTGGTGTTTTGCATCTGAGGTGGTCTGCATCCACCAACCAGGGGCTGTTTCTCACACCTACTGTCCTCCTCCTGACTTGTGTGTGCTTGGTAGTGTCATGTCACTGCTTACCTGGTCAGGATTTGCAGTCCCTGTTGCACACTGTGTCCTCAAGCAAGGGGGTAATGTGCCTGTGTGTGTGTGTGCCTTCAACAAGAAAGCCCTGAGTGTTTGACCTGTGTCCTGTCTTCACAACGGATGGTAGGTGTGTGTCTGAATTGGTCTGGCACTCTCAGCAGATGAGAACAGCAGCCCCTTCCAGTTCCACCTTGTGCCTTTTCACTGCACTAGTGAGTGCAAACACAGGGATTCTGACTGACGGGCATGGGTAGTGGGACTCCCGCTCTCTCAGATATTTCCCGGGATCATCCACATTTACAACAATAACTGTCTGCCGAGGCTGCTCTGGTGTACTGTCTCTGGTCATTTCTGGACTCGGGTGCTGCTCCTCCTCAGATGCAGGCCTGAGGGACACACCCAAAGTCATGGCTGTGGCACTTACAGGTGTGGCCCTGCCGGACTCTTCTCAGCTGTGCCTTTGGAGCCTGCCTCTTCCCCAGACCACACTTCATTCAAGGGTCACCCATACCTTCCCTCTTCCCTTGCCCTGTGGCCACACCTGTTTTAGCAGGATCTTTAGCACAACCATCTTGAAGGTTAAATTCTTAATTTGGCTATAAAGCTCACAAATTTTAACAGCACAGTAACACAATTTTTCTAATTTGCACTGTTAGAGTTTGGTGAGGTCTTGGTGAGTTTCTTGGTTTCAGTTAGAAAGCCCTGCATTACACTTAGGGATGTAGAGTTTTCTGAAACTGAAGGAAAGACTACAAATATTCCGACTAATTTGATTATGATACAATTTTCTAAAGACTTAAACAGTTTCTGCTTCCCTGCTGCCCAAAAAATTACCCCTAACTCCTGAAGATCTTCATGATTCTATTGTGGGAATCTGGTAGAATTGAGATTCCTCAGTGCTTAGTAATTTCATCAGTAAGCTTTTCTGAGGTGAAAAACACATTGGAATTAGTTTTTAAATTAGTCCTAGACATAACAATCAGGCGAAAAGCAAATAAAAGGAACACAGATTGAACACAAACAAACTATTACTGTTAGAAGATGGCATGACCCTCCACACAGTGAACACTAAGGATGCCAGCAGAAAATTACTCGAGCTAATCAATGAATAGAGTTAGCTGAAGAATACAAAATATATACTCAGGAATCGCTTTCATTCTGATACACCAGCAATGAAAAAGGAGAAAGAGAACTTAAGGAAAAGTATCTCATTCACGATCCAATGAAGAGACTCAAATATTTAGGAATATATTCCTCCAAAGAAAGCAAGGACCTGGTACATAAAACTCTAAAACCATGTTGAAAGAAATCAAAGATAGCACAAGTAGATGAAGAAGTATACCATGTTCTTGTATTAGAAGAATCAATATAGTGACCATCAGTAAGTATACAACTCAATGCAATCTATTGGTACATTCATTCACCATTGATATTCTTGGATTCAACTATGGAATCCCTATAAAAACACCAATGGTGTTTTTCAATGAATTAGAACAAATAATTTCACAATTTGTGTGGAAACACAAAAGACCTCCAATGAGTTAATAACTCTTGAGAAACAATGGAAACGGAGGAATCAGACTTCCTGACTTCAGACTATACTACACATCTACAGTCATCAAAATAGTAAGATACTGGGCCAAAGACAGAAATACAGATCAACAGAACAAAACAGGAAGTCCAGAGATGAAGCCACACACCCATGGCCACCTTGTCTTTGACAGAGGGGCCATAAATATGCAATGGGAAAAAGACAACCTCGTGAACAAGCAGTTCTGGGAAAACAGGTCAACCACATTAAAAGAATGAAATGTTTTTCAATGGCACACACAAAAATAAATGCAAAATGGATTAAAAACCTAAGTGGAAGACCAGAAACTATAAAGTTCTTAGAGAAAAACATGGGCAGAAAACTCTCTGACAGAAATCACAGCAAGATCTTCTCCTCTATGTTCCACCTCCAAGAGTAATAGAAATAAAAACAGAAGGAAATAAAAGTGACTGACTGAAACTTCTAAGCTTCTGCAGAATGAAGGAAATTATAAGCAAGGTGAAAAGACAGGCTTCAGAACTGGAGCATATTACAACAAATCAAACAACTGCCCAAGAGTTAATCTCCCACATATGCAAGCAGCTCATGCAACTCAATACCAGAAAAACAAACAACCCGATCAAAAAGTGGGCAGAAGAATTAAATAGACATTTCTCAAGAGAAGACATCACTTTGCCAACAAAGGTTCGTCTAGTCAAGGCTATGGTTTTTCCTGTGGTCATGTATGGATGTGAGATTTGGACTGTGAACAAGGCTGAGTGCCGAAGAATTGATGCTTTTGAACTGTGGTGTTGGAGAAGACTCTTGAGAGTCCCTTGGACTGCAAAGAGATCCAACCAGTCCATTCTGAAGGAAATCAGCCCTGGGATTTCTTTGGAAGGAATGATGCTAAAGCTGAAACTCCAGTACTTTGGCCACCTCATGCGAAGAGTTGACTCATTGGAAAAGACTCTGATGCTGGTAGGGATTGGGGGCAGGAGGAGAAGGTGATGACAGAGGATGAGATGGCTGGATGGCACCACTTACTTGATGCATGTGAGTCTCAGTGAACTCCGGGAGTTGGTGATGGACAGGGGAGGCCTGGCGTGCTGTGATTCATGGCGTCGCAGAGAGTCAGACTCGACTGAGCGACTGATCTGATCTGATCTGAATGAACACAGGACAGATGGTCAACATCTCTCATTATCAGAGAGATGAAAGTCAATACCAGAATGAGATGTCATCTCACACTGGTCACAATGACCATCACCCAAACTTTCAAACAAGAAACACTGGAGAGGGAGTGGTAAACTGACCAGCTTGCACTGTTGGTAGGAATGAAAATTGGTATAGCCACAATAAACCGTATGATTTCTTAAAAACCTGGAAATAGAACCATCATATGACCCAGCAATCCCACTGCTTGCATACACCCCAAGGAAAGCAGAACTGAAAGAGATATGTGTACACCAATATTCATCCCACAACTATTTACAGTAGCTAAGACATGGAAGCAATCTAGATATCCACTGCAGATGAATGGATAAGAAAGTGGTGGTATATATACACGATGGACTATTACTCAGCTGTGAAAAAGAATGCATTTTAGTCCATTCTAGAGAGGTGAGTGAAACAGGAGCCTGTTCTACAGAATGAAGTAAAGTCAGAAAGAGAGATACAAATACTGTGTAGGAATGCACATGTATGCAATTTGGAGAGATCGTCACGATGATCCTACATGCAGGGCAGAAAAAGAGGCAGAGATGGAAAGAACAGACTTTTGGACTCTGTGGAGAGGGCAATGGTGGGATGATTTGAGAGAATAGCACTGAGACATGTACATGACCATACGTAAACAGATAACTGGTGCAAGTTCAGTGCATGATGCAGGGCACCCAAAGCCAGTGCTCTGGAACAACAAAGAACAATAGTCTGGGGAGTGAGGTGGGAGGAAGGTTCTGGATGCGGGAACACGTATGTACCGGTGACTGACTCTTGTTGATGTAAGGCAAAAACTAACCCAATATTGTAAATTGAGTATCTTCCGATTAAAATAATTTAAAAAAATGAAAGGGTTGCTTTCTGAAATTTCAGTGTTGGGAGTCCATGGTACAGCATATCTTCTGAACGTATGTAACAATGTCTGATTTGAATGAGGGCAGTGTCAAATTTTGATGCCAAGGGCCGTGTTCCAATATTCTAACATCCTACGAAACAGAACTGCTAAGTTTCCTTTAAAATATTACTTTGTACTCTCCTCCAGGGCATCTTACAGAATGTTTCAAGTGACTGGAGAGGAAACAAAAGACATCACTCACTTTTTAGCACCAATTAAAGTGGGGCAATCAATTCTGAATAAAGTTTCTAGGCCTGACAAAAATGTACCTATACCATTTCTACATGACATGCATCAAAATAATTGTTCCATGGAAAATTGCACATAAGCAACTCAAGATGAAACACTATGCCTCACAGGTACTAAACAGTGAGAATAAAATGTGTTGTCACCAGTGTGTCACTTCATTCAAGTTCTTACGTCAAAATACTACAAACTGGCTTCTCAACAATGGAAAGTTTCACTTCCAGTTGTGGTAAGTCTAGGATCAGTGTGCTGGTAGGGTCAGGGTTCTGGTGTAGATCCTCCTCTGATTTGCAAACTGCTGGGTTCTTGCTGCCTGTGTTCATGGCGAGCCCTCTGAGGTCTCCTTCATACACGGAGAGATTCCTTTCCCAACAGTTCCTCTATGGTGGCAAAAGGACATCCCAGAGGGCCTGCTTCCCAATACTATCATCTTCTGGGGTTAGGGCATCAGTATACAATTTTTAGGAAGATACAAACAACAACAACAAAACAAGTGTACAACAGTCGGACCATGACAACTAACGAACACAATTTAAGTGCAGATTAAATCTTTGGACAAACCTGTATGTGTTTGTCCACAGAGAAAGTTTTTCATGTTGTCATGTGTGCAGATTCTGAAATTTTTGGCAAAGGGTTGAAGAAAGATATGTCAAAAGATTAACTATCCAGGAAGTTTTGTTTATCCATGAAGTCAACTTCTCAAGATTTTTCTTCAGCATACTAAAACTAATCCTCCATCTCAAATACATTCAGCATATAAGGGTTGAGGACCTCCACAGATGAAACACCACAGACCACATCGGTGAAGTTTTTCTTGGATTTATTTATGTATACACTCAGCTTATAAACTTGGGAAAGAAAACTCTAGCAAAGTGAAATGAAACCCTCTGAGGGTTTACTCCCCTGTTTTTATTTTAGAGAAACCAGCTAAATGTGTATTCCGTATAAATTCTCAGAAGAAATGTGTTTCAGAAATTACTTGATGAATGGTCTCTCACTACAAACGAGTATAATTGTATTGACTTTAATGAACTAGCCCTGAACTTCATTTCGTCTTACTACAGAGGATATATTCAAAGCACATTGTTAAAAAGCAAGGGTAGTATCTAAATTTGCAGGAAAATACACACACACAAATATGCACCAGTGACAAAGAGTAAGGACAAAATACACTGCGTGCAACACTTTCTCGAATTTTTCAGTGGCTCTTCCTTCCTTTCCCTTATGTCAGCTAAGGGATACATTTATGAAGGTCTTAGTTTATAGAATTTAGTTATGAAATTAGATTTTCACTCAAACAACATAATTATATGATTTATCAAATTCAGCACTATTTGGTTACAACACATATAACTTTAGAGAATGAAATGACATAAAAACTATTTTATCTGTAAAGGATCATCGAGTTATTTTATCCTTAATGGTTGTTGTACTTGAGAAATATTTAAAATGCTAAGTAAAAACACTCTCAACAAACAGATCAAAACTTTCAATGTTAAGAAAACTGAGGATTACTTAGTATAGAAAGTCTGCAACTTCTAATCACATGAATTGAAAATTATGACTCCACTCTGTCTTCTGAAAGCTTCACTCTGGAAATGCCTTTCTTATGGTAGTGGCAACACAAAATGATGAAAAGAATAGATGTTAGCAAATGGTGTAAAACACTTGGGCAGTGTCTGTAAGAAAACAGCCCCTTTTATTAACCTCAAATGCATATTTCTGCTTTCCTTAAATTCTATCAAAAATCTCAAGAAAATATCTAAATAAGTGGAATATATAGAAAGACTCCCAAACAGACGAGTTCATACTCGTCTTATGATGGTGAGACAATTTATTCAAAACATCTGTTTACTGGAGGTAAAACAGGAGAGGAATCTTTTCACTTCTTTCTTTCTTCCCAGTGTATTCACAGCAGATATTTTGGTCTTTACACCTAAGTTCCATTTTATTGAAAGAACCAAGAGTTAACATTTTCCTCAAAATAATTCAGCCTCATTACTTTTTAAAAGAAATATGATACTTTAAAACAATGAAAATACACCGTTGTTTAATTAAGGCACAGTGTGCTTTAAACTATATTCATACTGTAGTTTTTTACTCTTCTAAAAGGTGATGACCAAAATTCAAACTGTAGAACGATCTTCAGACAACTGAGTTCAATTCAGATGTGACAAGAACATCTGATCTACAGAAAAATTAATTCTTGTAATAATACATAAGGTATCTTCTTTACACTACTTAGAAAATCAATCCTTTTGAACTGAAGTTAAGGACACCAACCAGATAGTTTTCTCAATACTAAATACTAAAGTTCTAAATACTAAAACACTGAACTGTAGAAGAAACTGCTTTTAATCAATCTTTGGTTCAACAGTTTTATTCCAGAAAAATCTTCCTAACTACAAACATATCACAGGGAACAAACTCACAATGAAACCGCTAAAAGAAGTTCACTGCCAAGTAAGTATTTATCTGATTCCCAATTATCTTAGTATTTATTAAAAGGCCTATATGTCATCAGAATCTTCACTCTTACTCAAAAACTCAGGTATTAGTGTGTTAGTTGCACCGTTGTGCCCGACTCTTTGCAACCCCATGGACTGCAGCCCACCAGGCTCCTCTGCCAAGGGATTTTCCAGGTAAAGATACTGGAGTGGGTTGTCATTTCCTTCTCCAGGGGATCTTCCCAACCTAGGGATCGAACCCAGGTCTCCTGCACTGCAGGCAGATTCTTTACCAACTGAGCTACAAGGGAAGCCCCACCCCCAAAACAAAACAAAAAACCTCATAACTTTATATAATAAAATACACTGTAAAAGAATTTTTAAAAATTGCTATCATGTTCAAAATGTGAGTTTAGTACACTTCCTCTTTGTTGTTAGTAGAAACTTATTTTAATTTTTCCAAGCTTACTAGAGGACGAATAAAATACTTTTGTCTCTAAGAAATAAAAGGGATTCAGAAACACTGTCCACAAAGCTCCATGAGAAAACTGAATACTCTTTTCCGAAACATCAATACCAGTATCATAAATGTTTTCCTTGATTAGCTGAAAACAGGTATCATCTCTTAAGAATTACTTTTAAGAGTGTAAAAGAGGCATTCCTTTAACAATTATTATGTACAAGTCTAGGACTTGTGAGCTTTTTAATTCCCCACCAAAGGAACATATATTAGGAAGAGAATCCATTACTATGTTGTTAATATTCTGAAGTATTTAATACCTACTTAAAGCAAATTTAAGCATCTATGAAAAAATACAGAAAAGAGAGAATTCTGAAACGACTGTTTCACCTAAATACTAAGTAGCAAACACTATGAGAAGACAGGGAAATGTAATAACTTTGATATTATCTACCATATTCCAGAAGCTCTCCATAAGCCTTCAGATTTCTAACTTCATCTGCTTTGTACTTTAAAATTACATCAGCTTTGTGGTCCTTGGAGAAAAACAAGGAAGGATCAAAACTGGTTAGGCAAAGAATCATCAGTTGTCTCATAAATTCCTTTCAAATTAAACACACTTAAGAAAATCCTCACTATTCTCTCACCTTCCTTGTGTCATCTGCACACACACACACACACACACACACACACACACACACACACACACACAATCCTCATGATGAAGTTTGCATGCATGACCAAAAAAAGTATAGACTAGGAAAGTTATGAATACAATGCACTGAATTAAAGAAAGAAAAGGAAACATGTGGGGTGGCAATGCGGTCTTGTTCACACTCTAACACTGTAGTTCAAACTGAAAGTGGTATTATTACCCAAGAGAAACCTTTCTATAACCCATAGTTGTTAGAGTATCTTACCGATTTGAATTCTCTGTGGTGCTTTAAAAAAAGATACCGTTATCTTCCTAAAACCTGAGAGGCCTGAAGTGAAGTCTTTGTGTGTTTATGATGTAAATATGCCTGAGAATTACTGCCTTTTAGGGGGTTCACTTTTCTCCATTTTAAAGAAGCTGAGTCACTGACAGAGGAAAACATTATGAATGCTTACAACTAACCTAGAAAAGGCCTAAAGAAAGACAACTGAAAATATCAGTCATAAAACTGCAGTGGAATACAAACCAACACTTCTCAAACTATAATGTGCACCAAAAACACATACGTATTTTGTTAAAACTCTGAGTGTAACTCAGTAGTGAAGAGATAAGCTAATAACCTGCTTATACAATTCCATAGAGTAGTGATGCTGCTATTATCTTTAGATTATGATTTGAGTAGCAAGGGTTTGTAATTACCCACAACAGATTAAAAATCAGAAGAGCTATTTGTGGCTTAAGGGATTAATATAATTGTGGTTACACTGCCCATCAAACAGAGAATTTAACTGGGAATTAACTATTATTTGATCCATTTACAGGTTTCTATGTAGTTAATCCAAAATAAATGGACATGAAAATGATACAGTTTTATGGACAGATTCTATGTTTTTAGTCATCAAATACAAAAATAGAAAGGTTATCAATGGATGTTCCAGATAACAAAACATATAAATGACAAAAAAAAATAAATGAGTAAAACATCAGGATATAAAATGGATATACTTAAATCTGTTGTAATATTAATGCATCCATATTACCCAAAGTAATGTACATATTCCATGGAATTCCTATAACAATTCAAGTAGCATTATTTTTCCCCAGACAAAGTTATATGGAACCTCAAACAATCCAAACCGCCAAAGCAATCTTGAGAGTTAACAAACATATGAAAAGATACTGAACATCACTCATTATCAGAGAAATGCAAATCAAAACCACAATGAGGTGCCATTTCACTTCAGTCAGAATGGCTGTGATCCAAAAGTCTACAAGCAATAAATGCTGGAGAGGATGTGGAGAAAAAGGAACCCTCTTACACTGTTGGTGGGAATGCAAAGTAGTACAGCCACTACGGAGAACAGTGTGGAGATTCCTTCAAAAACTGGAAATAGAACTGCCTTATGACCCAGCAATCCCACTGCTGGGCATACACACTGAGGAAACCAGAATAGAAAGAGACAAGTGTACCCCAATGTTCATTGCAGCACTGTTTCTAATAGCCAGGACATGGAAGCAACCTAGAGGTCGATCAGCAGATGAATGGATAAGAAAGCTGTGGTACACATACACAATGCAGTATTACTCAGCCATTAAAAAGAATACATTTGAATCAGTTCTAAAGAGGCAGATGGAACTGGAGCCTATTATACAGAGTGAAATAAGCCAGAAAGAAAACCACCAATACAGTATACTAATGCATATATATAGAATTTAGAAAGATGGTAACAACAAGCCTGTATGCAAGACAGCAAAAGAGACACATATGTATAGAACAATCTTTTGGATCCCGTGGGAGAGGGAGAGGGGATGATTTGGAATAATGGCATTAAAACATGTATAATATCCTATAAGAAACGAATCGTCAGTCCAGGTGATGCAGGATACAGGAAGCTTGGGGCTGGTGCACTGGGATGACCCAGAGGGATGGTATTGGGAGGCAGGTGGGAGGGGAATCAGGATGGGAAACATGTGTACACCCATAGTGGATGCATGTTGATGTATGGCAAAACCAATACAATATTGTAAAGTAAAATAAATAAATAATAATAATAACAATTATAATAAAATAAAGAAAGAAAGAAAGAATAAAGCTTGAGGACACATACTTCCTGCTTTTGAAACACAACTGTTCAAACAATATGGCACTGGGATTCCACCAGTAATGCAGGTCCTGGAACAAAACAGAGCACTCAGAAATACAATTTTTCAAAACCACCCAACTAACACTTATGAAGGGAACCAAGATCACAGTGTAGAAAACACATCCTCTCCAATAGACAGGACTGGAAAAACAATACTTAACATAAAAGTAGACCCCCCTTTCTTACACTAGAATCTACCTAAAATTACCCTGAAATAGATCAGAGATTTAAACACAGAGCTGAAACTATAAAACTACTGCAAGAAAACACATTGTACAACTACTAAATGCCACTCTTGCTCTTTGATTTTGGTATAGGCCACCAAACCCATAAGCAACACAAGCAAAACCTAGTAAGTGAAACTATATCACACTAAATTGATTTTGCACAGAAAAGGACACTGTCAACAACAACAAAAAAGACAGTGTACTAGACTGGTGAAAATATTTGCAAGTGATATGACTAATAAGGGTTTAACAGCCAAGGTAGATAAATCCTGCCATTTGCAACAACATGGATGAACCTGGAGAGTAGTGTGCTAAGAGAAACACGTCACACAGAGAAAGCAAACACTGCAGGACCTCATTTATATGTGGAATCAGGACTGAATACAAACTCATCAAAGTTCAGGGATGCTCCTAATCTCTCAGCTTTGAGTGACCTGGATTTTCTGCACAAGCCTGAAATGAAAAGAAGAACTATCAGTTGCCTGGCTGAGTATTAAAGGTACGCCCCACCTTGCACAGAGCCTAAAAACAGAGGTTGAGAGGGCTGCTGGTTTTTAATGAAACCTCAAACATAGGCTGTCTGCTAGGTTATAAACAAGCATTCAGTGGCCACACACAAGGAAAAAATACATACCATACAGAATCTGTTTCAGAAATCATCCAACAAATGACAACAAGTAAAAGCTCTGGGACAAGAAATCTGATGTCCCATTTCACCATGTTATATCTGCATTTTCTAGTTTTCAACAACAACAACAACAAAACATGAGACACACAAAGAAATAGGATGTGTCTGGTCACCTAAGGAAATAAGTAGGTAATACAAAGCATGGCTCAGAAAGCCCAGAGGCTGGACTTAACAGAGACTTTACATCAGGTAGTATAGATAAAAAGAATACAAGAAACAATATAATTGTCAAGAATATTTCACTAGAGAATCAGGATATACAGATTATTTAAAAGAAAACCAGTGGACATGAAAAGTGGAGTGGTTGACTTTAAACTGTCACGGTAAATCACTAATAGAACAACAACAACAACAACAACAAAAAAAATCAACAAGGAAACAAAAGACTGAAACTTTACAAATCAGAAAGTCTTAGGTATTTACAGAAAACATGACCTGATAACAGAATAGAGAGAAACAGCAATTATTTCACTCAAAATTTAATTAAGCACAAGTGATGGGTTTGACCCAGAAATCTAAAGGATTTCTATTTCACAAGTCATATTTCAAACATTAAGACCATATTGGGCCACTACCAAGTATTTCTGTAAATATTTATTTCAGATTTATAACTTACACTTAAAAAGACCTAGTCTATGTCTTAGCTTTGTCATATGAGCCAAAAAAACCCCACTTTTTTGGAGATAGAGGTTTTGCCTTATTTAATTGCATCATCTACAACAGTGGTTTCTCAAACTTGGATCTGAGATCTTTAAATTTAAAAATCATAACTGAGAACCCAATATAAACTTACTATTTTTTTTTCTTTTGATGAAAGAGAATACTAATGAAAATCACTGTCATATGCTACTGTTCTTATTTCAGCAAAGGTCTCATTTCAAAAAATATTTAAAAAACAAAACTGTAGGGAGTCCTCTGGTGGTCCAAAGATTAGGACTCAGGGCTTTCACAGCAGTATTCTGGATTCAATCCCTGACTGGGGATCTAAGATCCCACAAGCTGCAGTAATATCAAAAATTAAATTAAAAAAATTGAATGGAAAATGAATACTCTAGCTCTGTGAAATATATTTCATAAAATACAAAGATATCTTCGTTTTACTACAGAAAACTGAAAAAGTCAGCCTGCAGCATAAACCCTGAAAACCTAGCACAGATCTTTAAATACACTTGGACTTTAAATGAAGACAGAGTGATGAGCTGTAGTATTTATCCAAAATTATAAGAGAATATGTATTGCATATTGTATTAAAATAAGATAAGAAACAACCAGTCTTCCCATAGAACACATATACCGTAAGTCAGCTAGAATCCTATCATCTTAAACATAAGTGGATCATAACAAATTTTGATGCCAGAAGGATGAGAATCATAACTGGCCAGGACAGGTCAAATGCATTTTATCACATCAGTGAAATAATGATATTAATGATTTTAAATTCAAGAACATTATAAATTTAAATGTAATTGTTACCTGATAGTCTCAAAGACCAATCAATATAATATCTGAAGTATTTATCCAAATCTATAAAATAAAACTCACAGTATATTACATTTAAAATACAAACAAACAATAGTGTTTGATGTTAAGCCATACTTAACGTGATACAAAAAATACAATTCACACAGCGTGTGAAAACTATCTGCTAAGGATTGGGGCAAAACTACAGACATGTGGTGTGTGTGTGTGTCTTGTGTGTATGTGCAGGTATATGTGTATGATGTGTGTGTGTGTTCATGCCCATGAGACAAAGTCTAGTTATAGATAGTTAGAGTATATTAAGCAAAACTAAAGTTAGGCAGTTCAGTTTGGGTCAAATTTTCTAATGTAGTCTATTAAAATATACAGTAATTTTACCTCAACTAAAGTCTTTTAAAATTACAAAAGCATAGTTCTGTGTCACATAAATTACTTGTATTCACAAATCACTCTGGGAATTTTTAGTTATTTTAAACAAATGAAAATAATTCATCCACACAAATATAGCCATCTAGTTACCAATCTACATCAATTCAGGACCCAAATCACTAACTGGAAAAGAATGATTCAAGAGAAAAAACTGTTTTTTTTTAATCCAAAAAATTAGGGTTGAAAGAACTTTAAAACAATATGATCAATAAATGTGCCAAAGTTACTAAATAAGATAGTCTATCATGTTATGAGGTCGATAAAGGACAGCAATGGTATGGACCTAACAGAAGCACAAGATATTAAGAAGAGATGGCAAGAATACAGAGAAGAACTGTACAAAAAAGATCTTCACGACTCAGATAACCACAGTGGTGTGATCACTGACCTAGAGCCAGACATCCTGGAATGTGAAGTCAAGTGGGCCTTAGAAAGCATCACTACGAATACAGCTAGTGGATGTGATGGAATTCCAGTTGAGCTATCCCAAATCCTGAAAGATGATGCTGTGAAAGTGCTGCACTCAATATGCCAGCACATTTGGAAAACTCAGCAGTGGCCAGGGGACTGGAAAAGGTCAGTTTTCATTCCAATCCCAAAGAAAGGTAATGCCAAAGAATGCTCAAACTACCACACAAATGCATTCATCTCACACACTAGAAAGGTAATGCTCAAAATTCTCCAAGGCAGGCTTCAGCAATATGTGAACCATGACCTTCTTGATGTTCAAGCTGGTGTTCAAGAAGGCAGAGAAACCAGAGATCAAGTTGACAACATCTACAGGACCATTGAAAAAGCAAGCAAGTACCAGAAAAGCATCTATTTTTGCTTTATTGACTATGCCAAAGCCTTTGACTCTGTGGATCACAATAAACTGTGGAAAATTCTGAAAGACATGGGATTACCAGCCCTCTTGACCTGCCTCTTGAGAAATCTGTATGCAGGTCAGAAAGCAAGTTAGCACTGGAAATGGAACAGCAGACCGGTTCCAAATAGAAAAAGGAGTACCTCAAGGCTGTCTATTTTCACCCTGCTTATTTAACTTCTATGCAGAGTACATCATGAGAAATGCTGGGCTGGATGAAGCCCAAGATGGAATCAAGATTGCTGGAAGAAATGTCAATAACCTCAGGTATGCAGATGACATCACCCTTATGGCAGAAAGTGAAGAAGAACTAAAGATTCTCTTCATGAAAGTGAAAGAGGAGAGTGAAAGAGTTGGCTTAAAGCTCAACATTCAGAAAACTAAGATCATGGCATCTGGTCCCATAACTTCATGGGGAATACATGGGGAAACAGTGGCTGACATTTTATTTTATGGGTGGCTCCAAAATCACTGCTGATGGTGATTGCAGCAATGAAATTAAAGGACACTTACTTGGAATGAAAGTTATGACTTACCTAGACAGCATATTAAAAAACAGAGACATTACTTTGCCAACAAAGTTCCTTCTAGTAAAGGCTATGGTTTTTCCAGTAGTCATGTATGGATGTGAGAGTTGGACTCTAAAGAAAGCTGAGTGCCAACAAAGTAAAGACTGATGTTGAAGCTGAAACTTCAATACATGGCCACCTGATGCCAAAAAAACTGACTCATTTGAAAAGACTCTGATGTTGAGAAAGATTTAGGGCAGCAGGAGGTGGGGACGATAGAGGGTGAGATGGACGAATGGCATCACTGACTTAATGAACAAGTGTTTGGGTAAACTCCAGGAGTTGGTGATGGACGGGGAGGCCTGGCATTCTGCAGTCCATGGAATCACAGAGTCGGACACAACTCAGTGACTGAACTGAACTGCTCTTTGGAAGAAAAGCTATGGCAACTCTATACAACATGTTAAAGGCAGCTACCACGTTGCTGACAAAGGTCTGTATAGTCAAATATCTAGTTCTTCCAGTAGTCACGTATGGATGTGACAGTTGGGAACATAAAGAAGGCTGGACACTGAAGAGTTGAAGCTTTTCACTGGAAGTTCTGGAGAAGACTCTTGAGAGTCCATTGGATGGCAAGGAGATCAAAGAAGTCAATCCTAAAGGAGATCAACCCTGAACATTCACTGCAATTTCTGCTGCCAAAGCTCCAATATTTTGGCCACCTGATGCAAAGAGACGACTGAAAGGAGAAGACCTTGATGCAGGGAAAGCAGGAGGGCAAGAGAAGAGGACAACAGAAGATGAGATGGTTGGATGGTATCACAGGATTCAAGGTATATGAGTCTGACCAAACTCAGGGAGACAGTGAAGGACAGGGAATCCTAGTGTACTGCAGTTCATGGGGTCCCACAGAGTCATAGATATGACTTATCAACTGAATAACAACTTGACCAAAGAGCTCCTAGTCTAATCTGTAATTATCCTGAAAAGTAATGGGATTCACATGCTAGAGAGTTCCTTGGATAAAAGGCCATGAACCCAGCTTAGTACTCAGGACTACTACACAAAAGAAAATAGCAAAGAAAAGAAGACGATAAGTTAAAAATTGGCCATGAAAACACACTTCTAATGTAAGGAAAAATATGAAGTTCAAGGACCAGATTATCTTTAGCCACACATCATGTTCCAAATAATAAATTATTTGTGCTTGTGTGTTAGTGTGTGTGTATGTGTGTGTGTGTTGTGTGTGGGTTTAATGGCTTTCAGTATGCAGGAATAACTGCAAGGCTTTGTTAAGAAGTGCTGTAAATTACTGAAACAAATGGACAAATGTGAATGGAGTTTATATACCAGCTCTACAATGAAGAATAGAATTTTCAATTAAGAGAAAAGCATACATGTGTATTGAACACTATTTAAATTTCCATTCATTTCAACATCCACATATGGCTAGTGGCTATACAAAAAAAACAAAAAAAAAACAAAAAAAAACAAACAGGTTTCCCCAGTGGCTGGGCCATGAAGAATTCACCTGCAAATGCAAGAGACAAAGGAGACACGCATTTGACTTCCGGGCCAGGATGATCCCATGGAGAATAAAAGGACAACGCATTCCAGTATTATTCCTGCAAATCCCATGGAGACAGGAGCCAGGTGGGGCACAATCCATGATTTCAAAAAAGAATCAGACATGACTAAGCACAACCAACATTTCTAGAAAAGTACTTCAGTGCAATTCTGTTCAGTCGCTCAGTCATGTCTGACTCTTTGCGACCCCATGCATAGCAGCACACCAGTCCTCCCTACCCATTGCCAACTCCCGGAGTTTACCCAATCTCATGTTCATCGAGTCGGTGAGGCCATCCAACCATCTCATCCTCTGTAATCCCCTTTTCCTTCTGCCCCCAATCCCTCCCAGCATCAGCGTCTTCTCCACTGAGTCAAATCTTCGCATAAGGTGGCCAACATATTGGAGTTTCAGCTTCAGCATCAGTCCTTTCAATGAATACCCAGGACTGATCTCCTTTAAGGTGAACTGGTTAGATCTCCTTGCAGCCCAAGTGACTCTCAAGAATCTTCTCCAACATCACAGTTCAAAAGTATCAATTCTTCAGCGCTCAGCTTTCTTCACAGTCCAACTCTCACTTCCATACATGACCACTGGAAAAACCATAGCCTTGCCTAGACGAATCTTTGTTGGCAAAGTAATGTCTCTGCTTTTTAATATGCTATCTATGTTGGTCAAGAAGTGATAATACCAGACCACCTGACCTGCCTCTTGAGAAACCTATATGCAGGTCAGGAAGGAACAGTTAGAACTGAACATGGAACATGGACTTGTTCCAAATAGGAAAAGGAGTACACCAAGGCTGTATATTGTCACCCTGCTTATTTAACTTCTATGCGAGTACATCATGAGAAACACCCTGGGCTGGAAGAAGCACAAGCTGGAATCAAGATTGCCTGAAGAAATATCAATAACCTCATATATACATATGACACTATCCTTATGGCAGAAAGTGAAGAGGAACTAAAAAGCCTCTTGATGAAAGTGAAATAGGAGAGTGAAAAACTTGGCTTAAAGCTCAACATTCAGAGAACTAACACTATGGCATTTGGTCCCATCACTTCATGGGAAATACATGGGGAAACGGTGGAAACAGTGACAAACTTTATTTTGGGTGGCTCCAAAATCACTGCAGATGGTGACTGCATCCATGAAATGAAAAGACACTCCTTGGAAGGAATGTTATGACCAAACTAGATAGCATATTAAAAAGCAGAGACATTACTTTGCCAAGAAAGGTCTGTCTAGTCAAGGTTATGGTTTACTAGGTGACAAGAGAATTGTAAGGTTAAATTTCTTGTAACCATTCTCCTGGAATTATATGAAGAAAGGCTTCGCTCTTAGGAGATGAAATATTTAGGGCTAAAGTCTATAACTAAATATCTAGACCTGCCTATAACAAAGTTTAAAATGTTAGAAGGAAAATGTTCATGTACAGAAAAAAAGTACAAAAAGAAAACATTAAAGATTAGTGAGTCTAAGTGAAAAACATGGGATTTGTGCTCACATTTCAACGTTTCTGTAGGCTTAAATTTTCATTAAAAGGAAAAATGTAGGTACTTCAGTCAATTAGTTTACTCTTAGTTTAGTCTGCACTTACTTAAATAAGAGTCAGTTATTCGGTTACTTTATTAAATATGATCATGCACTAGTGACATTGTAGCACTGATCGTCTGAGGTCTTGGCACGGATGTCTCATAGTCTATTGAAAAATATTACGATGGTAGGGAATTTTCAATGTTGGAAGACATCCTTACTCTGCTCTAAACCTTAAAATTCATTCTCAGTTATACCATCTTTTTCCATAGAATAAAAACAGAACACTTTGTTTACAGAAATGCCATTAAGCATCCATGAGAAACAGTGTAAAATGAATTATTTAATAAAGAAATTCTGGTAAAATGTATGACAGTGAAAATGGGGAAAAGATGGAGCTATGTGGGGCTTTGGTGGTGGCTCAGTGGTAGGGAATCCACCTGCCAATACAGCAGACACCAGTTTGATCCCTGCTCCAGGATGAATCCACATGCCTCAGAACAACTGAGCCCCTGTGCCACAGCTACTGAGCCTGTGTTCTACAGCCTGGAAGCTGCAATTGTTGAGCTCACGTGCTGCAACTACTGAAGCCTGGTCTCCCTAGAGCCTATGCTCCACAAGCAGAGAGTGTACCCCAATGAGAATCCTGTGCACTGCAACTACAGAGAAGCCCCTGTTCCCCACAACTAGAGAAAAGTCCATCCACAATAATGAAAAGCCCATCCACAGTAATGAAAGCCCAGTACAGCAAAAAAAAAAAAAAAAAAAAAAATATATATATATATATATAATATATATAATATATATAATATATTAAATATATAAGCAAATATATATATATATATATATATATATATATATATATAAGCAAATAACAGCATTTAGATTAAAAAAAAAAAAAGAGTGAGATTATGAGACAACTCCTCAGGACTTTCACTAAGGTATGTTTCAGATTAAACTCTGAAATTCACATTATTATAAAAGGTATAAATAGCTAAAGAATTCTTGTTTTGACCATCTTCTTTAAATACGAAGTATCTTTTTTTCACATTTGTTTCCCTTAACCTTGCACCTGTTTCTGCCTCCTTTACTTCAGTGATTAAAATGTGAATAAATATTGAGATCTAATTATCTGTATAATAGTTTACAAACTCATCAAACAAGCTAACATAAGCTGTTAAACTTTATATAAACAGGGAAACAAACAGATTATCATTTAAATAGCAGCAAAATATTAACAGACCTCAAAAGAGATTTACAATTTAACCTAATTTGTTACTGATTAGCCAAGTACAAATTTGCTGATGGCTTTCTTCTAAATCCCTTAGCAGATAAATACATAATCAACCACATAACCCATTACCAGAGATAACCTGTAGCATTTTTTATTATCCATGTTTTCCAATTAAACCCGGGTTCTATACATTCCCTTCTACAATTCATTTGCAAATTAATAAACCAAAATAGTCCATATATTTATAAAGCAATGAAAACTGAAAAATCATATGTCAAAATGTCTTCAGTTTGGCCTGAGAGGAAGCAGCTGGTTTAAAATTCCCTCAGATGGAAGGGGGAGTTACCCACGGCTGCAATGAAACTGAGGAAGATAACATTAACAAAAATGTGTTGAACATCTACTAAGCACCAAGTTGTGGTAATTCTGCTTTCATAAAATAATTACTAGTCTCTTATAGAATACACAAGCCAACATGGGCACCTGAAACTTCTTTCCTAGAAACAGAGGAGGAAACAAGGAATGTATGGAAATGTATACTCATTTGTAAGTTAAAAGTTAATTAAATTAGGGGAAAAAAAAGTGGAAGTGCTTTGTAATTTACCTAACACATTCTGAAAAAGACATTCTTAGAGTTTCCCTGAATAGTTAGCAGCAACACATTTGCTAGAGAAAGGCTGTACCAGTCGGTTTGGGGACTCTAGAGAGCACTGAAGTCAAAGGCAAAGAAGTGTGACCGAATATGACAAAGGTTAAGTAAGCCTTGAAAGCTAAAATGAAGTGCAAGGAATGAATTATGAAGAGAGATTTGTTGTGGAATGTGAAATATGGTCCTATTCTGAAGGATGTATTCTCATTCCTTGCAGTTACAGTTTTCCAGGAGGCATTTCAAGGATATTAACCATGACCCAAGCAGAACTCAGGTCTGTAAAAAGGAGAATTCAAGGAATAACTGTCCCACTGCCCTCTTTCAATTAGCTTAGAAGTACCGTTTTGGAAGTTACAAGTAAAGTTATTGTCAAATCTGATTATTTGTGAACTGTCTGCCTCAGAATAAAGATAAGTAGAAACGCATAGTGCCAGCATCGATTTTACGAGAAAAGAAGGCTGAACACGTTGGGATATGTGTGCCTTCTAAAAAAAATGGTTAAGGTTTGTGACAGGTAGAGGAAAGTAAACCGGCAGACATGAACCTAAACATGCAACATGGATTTACCCTTTCCTGGGAGCTCAGATGGTAAAGCGTCTGCCTACGATGTGAGAGACCTGGGTTCCATCCCTTGGTCAGAAAGATTCCCTGGAGAAAGAAATAGCAACCCACACCAGTATTCTTGCCTGGAAACTCCCATGGACCGAGGAGCCTGGTAGGCTACAGTCCATGGGGTTGTAGAGTTGGACACGACTGAGCAACTTCACTTCACTTCACTTCACTTCACTTCACTTACAAAGAAGCAGTTATTTTCACCAGTAGTGAACTGTCCACAAAGTAAAGTATAGACAAATATTTAACAGTTGCAAAAGAAAAAATCAGGGTGTCATAAACAACAGCTAAGGGAGAGTTCTGGGAAGGGATGAAGGCCAGAGGGGCGAAGCCTCCACTGACCAAAAGTAGGCTCCTGCCAGTTTACTAACGCACCTGCAGTTAAACTGGCATGAATCCCAAACTAATAGTATTTTACCCGCGGTGTAAAATTGACAAAAAGGGAGAGAAAATTATACCGCTATGTGAACAGAGCGAGAGGAAGCACGAGCAGCTTCTCGCTCCTATGCGGACTGTGCAGTTCACTCAAAAACATCAGCCAACCAGAAGGAGGAGGAAATACCACTGATGGTGGCTGAGCAATCAGTGGTTCCTGGAAACTGAGTCATTACCTTTATTCTTGGGCAGAGCTGTAGCAGCAGGCTCACTGTTTCCAAGCAGCTTCCTGTGCTGCTTCCGCTGCCAGATAATCCTCGGAGGCTTCCAAGGTACTAAGTTACACTCTCTGAATTGAGAACTTGGGAGAGATTGGCACGCGGCCACTCTTAGCAGCAACAAAATGGCAACCCGGCTGGTGTTACGGTGTAAACGTCACTTTTCTCGCGCATGACGCTACCGGCCTATCCCCCAAGCACAGTCTCTTCTGCCCTACGGAGCACGTGTAGTCCAAACCAACTGACTTCCTGGTACTCAACACTGTGAGGGACGCTGTGTCCGATGCCAGTAAAGAATGATATATTTTTGGAGAACACCGCGCTGAGCTTGAAACGAGATGTGTCAATGTAATGAAGACTGCGTGCATTTCCCTAATTAGAAACCGCTTGAGCTAACTCATACTACTGAACAGACTTCTGCTACCTGTTAATAAGTGCTCTTGCCTGACCATTTCTTCACTTAAATTGTATCCGTTGTCTTCCTTCTTGGAGAAACAAATTCCATCAGGATGCTTCTGTTAGAAATCTAGCGTAATACAAGTGGTGGAGGAATTAAAGAGAAAGGTTATATATCTATCAGAGGACCTGGACAAATGTTCTTATGTTTGGGAGACAGGAACCTCTTGTGGTTCATTAGAGATCCCTCTCTTTGAAATATTTAGGTCCAGTAAGCTAGGGACTGGTGGTGGCGGTAGTAGAGCCCCTAGTCTGTGTATCCAATGTTGGAGTGATGGAATAAAGTTTAAAGTTACTGCAAACAAACAAACGAACAAAAATACCTTCTCTTCGGAAATAAAATGTTTAGTATTGTTTTTCATAGTGATGGAAAACCTTTTCACCTATTTAAGCATTAGTGAACATTCTAGCTAGATATAATTTTGCTTGAACTTTATGCTAGACACCCTATTTTTGACCTGTGAAGCAAATATTGTACATCTGCTTTAACCATGGAGAATAGTCACTGGGTATTCACTTGAATGGGGAGGTAAAAATCTACTGTAGTTGTCTGTCATCAGTGTACCCTCTGGAAAATCAGGATACGAAAATGAGATTGTGCATTTCTGTGCTTTGGAGTTGTGTGTTCCTAGTCAGTTAAGATAATTAAGAAGTTTAATGATTCCAGATTCTTGCCTAGGAAAACACTAACATCACTGCTTGCCATATTTGTATTTTGTGGTTAACAGGATCCTTTTTACCACGATATATGTTTCACTCATGTATTTTCCACTTTAAAGAGATTTCTGTGTATACTGGCTCTGCCCCTACAGCTTCAGAACACTCCTCTTAAAACTGTAGGAAAGACCATTTACCAGGCTATGGCCCTTGAGTTTGTTTGAATATTTTTTCCAATTTTAGTATATAATTTGTTGGGAATTTTCATCAATATGGTATAATTTCCTTCAAAGGAAAAAAAATGTGTTTGACTTCAAGTATGAAACGTTGTACTGAAAGTTATCTCTTTCTTAATCATGACATATGATCAGTGAGTCCACATAATAAGGAATGACAATTGGAACTTTTAAGCAGAAACTAGGGCTTCCCTGGTAGGTCACCTGCTTAACAATCTGCTGCAATGCAGTTTGATTTCTGGTTTGGAAGGATTATCTGGACAAGCAACAGGTCACTCACTCCCATATTCTTTAGGCTTCCTTGGAGGTGCAGATAGTAAAAAATTCATCTGCTATAAGAGATCTGCTGGAAGAGTGGCCTGACAACCCACTCCAGTATTCTTGCCTGGAAAACCCCCATAGACAGAGGAGCTTGATGGGCTATAGTCCAGAGGTCACAAAAAGTCAGACATAACTGTGAGACTAAGCAGACCAGAAACTAAAATAGATTTTTTAAAAATGCTTGAAAAACTTGAAGTTTGGAGGTCTGCCTTAGAAAGAGTATTTTAACCCTGAAAAAATTACATTAAGCAATGAACTTTACTACTCTCTTGTCCCTATAAAATCACAGGAGAAATGGAGTGTCATTTCCCTTTTTAGAGGATAGTTGTTGTAGTGAAGATATTAAATGATTAAATAAGTGATTTAAATCTACTGAAATGCTGCTTGCAAAAATGACAAAAAAATCTAATTCAAGATGAATATTAAAGCAAGAACATAATTGAAATCAGTTGCTGTTGTAAGACATGGCTTCAAAAGAGAGCTAAATAAATGTATATAATGACTGGCTAAATTCTCTGGCAATACATTATAAAAAATCACGGTCAATATTGAAAAGATTTTTACACACAATAAAAATAAATGCCTTTTAGTTATGCATAGTTTGAATAATCAAAAACACTGACTACTTTTCAGACATTCCAGGAAAAGGTCTTTTAAACAAATTATTTACTTTATCTCCCAAAACAATATAGTGGTGGTGGTCGTGATTAGTTGCTAAGTTATTTCCTTCTCTTTTTCATCTCCATGGACCATAGACTACCAGGCTTCTCTGCCCGTGGGATTACCCAGGCAAGAATACTGAGGTTGGTTTCCATTCTCTCTTCCAGAAGATCTATCTTTCCAACTCAGGGTTTTCTCAACGTTGGGTCATCCACATTGGGAGGTGGATTCTTTACCACTGAGCCACCAGGAGAATCCCCCAAAGCAACACAGTATCTACTTAAGATAGATAAGTGCAACTTAAGTAGATAAGTAGAACAAACTTCTAGCCTGCAGAGTCTGGGTTTGTTCAGAACTACCCTAGTGATCCATTGGTTAATAGTCAGCTTCCCAGTGATCCTTGTCTGGGAGGATCCCACATGCCGAAGTGTAACTAAACTCATGGGCCACAACTCATGAGCTCATGTGCCAAAACTAGAGCCAGTGTTCTGCAACAAAAGAAACCATCACAATGGGAAGGCTATGCACCATATCAAAGTGCACCATACCACTTGCCTCAGCTAGAAAAGGCCCTTGAACATCCATGAATACCTGGCCCCGCCAAAATAAATAAAATTTAAAAAATAATAAAATAAATAAGTTCCTTAAAAAAGTGAGTTTGTTTAACATAGAAGTGTAGTTACATATATGCAGCAACAAGCAAATGTACCTTGAATGTTGAAAGCACAAAAATACTTATTTTTTAAAACATGATAGAACAGTACTGATTAGACAAATTTACCACAAAATAAAAATATTCTATGCAATAGTTCACCAAGATGAGATGTAAGGGTATCCCAACCATCAGAGTTAAATTTGTGGTATGAATGCCTAAAAGCCTATGAAACATAATGTTGCTTATATAATTCGAGCATACATAGATCTACTTAAGCTGTTAGCTCTCTCTTCTGTGTCTTTATATTTCCTTCTGA
Source organism: Bos taurus (assembly GCF_002263795.3). Lineage (NCBI taxonomy): Eukaryota > Metazoa > Chordata > Mammalia > Artiodactyla > Bovidae > Bos > Bos taurus. The sequence continues at coordinate 31,172,174 of NC_082638.1, forward strand.
AGCAATTTGGATTTTCTAAAAGAATGTGAAGATTTGTTTTCTTTGTTTTAGTTTCTGAGGAGACTTCTCATTCTGCCCACACACTAGGAAACTTTTAATATATTTTCCATTACTTTAGTTCAAGTTTTGTGTACCCTAAACTTGCATACCATTAACCCTGTACTGTATTTCTTTCAGCAGGCTTTAGTGATGTTCTTCAAGCTGTTTTTGCCATTCTTTAATTTGGATATAATGCTCACTGATTTTAATAGAAAATTAACAGTTTTCTACTGTGCTTTTATTATTTTTATATAAATTTATTTATTTTAATTGGTGGTTAATTACTTTACAATATTGTATTGGTTTTTCCATGCATCAACGTGAATCCACCACAGGTATACACATGTTCCCATCCTGAACCCACCCGCCCCTCCACGCTACCCTTCTGGGTCATCCATCCTTCTGGGTCGTCCCAGTGCACCAGCCCCAAGCATTCAGTATCATGCATGAAACCTTGACTGGTGACTCATTTCATATGTGATATTAAACATGTTTCAGTGGCATTGTCCCAAATCATCCCACCCTCTTCCTCTCCCACAGAGTCCAAAAGACTGTCCTATACCTCTGTGTCACTTTTACTGTCTCGCTTACACGGTTATCATTACCATTTTTCTAAATTCGATATATATGCATGTGTATGCTGTATTGGTATTTTTCTTTCTGGCTTACTTCACTCTATATAATAGGCTCCAGTTCATCCACCTCATTAGAACTGATTCAAATGTATTATTTTTAATGGCTGAGTAATACTCCATCGTGTATATGTACCACAGCTTTCTTATCCATTCATCTGCTGACAGTCATCCAGGTTGCTTCCATGTCCTGGCTATTATAAATAGTGTTGCAATGAACATTGGGGTACACGTGTCTCTTTCAATTCTGGTTTCCTCGGTGTGTATGCCCAGCAGTGGGATAGCTGGGTCGTATGGCCATTCTATTTCCAGTTTTTTAAGGAATCTCCACACTGTTCTCCATAGTGGCTGTACTAGTTTGCATTCCCACGAACAGTGTAAGAGGGTTCCCTTTTCTCCACACCCTCTCCAGCATGTATTGCTTGTAGGTGTTTGGATCATAGCCATTCTGACTGGTGTGAAATGGTACGTCATTGTGGTTTTGATTTGCACTTCTCTGATAATGAGTGATGTTGAGCATCTTCTCATGTGTTTGTTAGCCATCTGTATGTCTTCTTGGAGAAAAGTCTATTTAGTTTTTTTGCCCATTTTTTTATTGGGTCATTTATTTTTCTGGAATTGCACTGCAAGAGTTGCTTCTATATTTTTGAGATTAGTTGTTTGTCAGTTGCTTCATTTGCTATTATTTTCTCCCATTCCAGGCTGTCTTTTCACCTTGCTAGTAGTTTCCTTTGTTCTGCAGAAGGTTTTAAGTTTAATTAGGTCCCATTTGTTTATTTTTGTTTTTATTTCCAATATTCTGGGAGGTGGGTCATAGAGGATCCTGCTGTGATTTGTGTCGGAGAGTGTTTTGCCTATGTTCTCCTCTAGAAGTTTTATAGTTTCCGATCTTACATTTAGATCTTTAATCCATTTTGTGTCTTTTTGTGTGTAGGGTGTTAGAAAGTGTTCTAATCTCATTCTCTCACAAGTAGTTGTTTGGCCAGTTTTCCCAGCACCACTTGTTAAAGAGATTGCCTTTAATCCATTTTATATTCTTGCCTCCTTTGTCAAAGATAAGGTGTCCATATGTGCGTGGATTTATCTCTGGGCTTTCTATTTTGTTCCATTGATCTATATTTCTGTCTTTGTGCCAGTACCATACTGTCTTGATGACTGTGGCTTTGTAGTAGAGCCTGAAGTCAGGCAGGTTGATTCTTCCAGTTCCATTCTTCTTTCTCAACATTGCTTTGACTATTCCAGTTTTTTTTGTATTTCCATATGAATTGTGAAATATTATTTGTTCTAGCTCTGTGAAAAATACTGTTGTTAGCTTTATAGGGGTAGCAGTGCTTTTAGAATGTGGTGAGCTATTCTGTTTCAGGATTTCAGTTGGAAAATCCTGCATTATTATTAGGGCTGTAGTATCTTCTGATACTGAAGGAAAGACTAAAATATTCCAAACTAATTTGATCATAGTAATTAATGTTTTCTAAAGAATTAAAAAGTTACTCATCAAAAAATTTCATTCCCATGGAAAAAAAAAACGCTAACTCCTTAAGTACATCATGATTTTATTAAGGGAATCTGTGAGAACTGACATTTCTCTGTGCATCATGATTTCATCAATACACCTCTCTGAGATTAAAAAACAAAAACAGAATTCACATGCTTCAGGAAAGTCATATTTAAATATGGAAAAACTTGTTTCAATAGCAGTAAAAATGGCTGCATGAGCAGTGGATTGATAATTTTTCTCTATTTTTCTCTGAGTAACTTCTTGAAAGTTGTGTCTTCACTTCTTACTGAAATGTATTATTCTCCTGTTGTTTAGTTGCTCAGTCATAGCAACTCTCTGCAACACCACGAGGCCTTATTATCTATCACTAACTCCCAGAGTTTGCTCAAACTAATGTGCATCAAATTAGTTGTACCATCTGACCATCTCATCCTCTGTTAGGCCCTTCTCCTTCTCCCCTAAAGATTTCCCAGCATCAGGGCCTTTTCCTATAGTCATTTCTTTGCATCAGGTGGCCAAAGTATCAGAGTTTCAGCTTCAGCAAAAGTACTTCCAATGAATATTCAGAGATGAGTTCTATCAGGATTGCCTGCTTTGATCTCCTTGCAGTCCAACGGACTCACAAGAGTATTCTCCAACACCACAGTTCAAAAGCATTGATTATTCCATGCTCAGTTTCCTGTATAGTTCAACTCTCCCATAATTGCAAAGTTATGCCTCTGCTTTTGAATATGCTCTTTAGATGGTTACAGCTTTTCTTCCAAGGATCTAGCACCTTTTAATTTCATGGCTGCAGTCAGCATCTGCAGTGATTTTGGAGCCTGAGAAAATAAAGTCTATCACTGTTTCCATTTTCTCCATGTTTTCCCTATTTGACATGAAGTGATGGGACCAGATGCCATGATCTTCATTTTTTCAATGTTGAGTTATGAGCCAGCTTTTTCACTCTCTTCTTTCTTTTCATCAGCAGGCTCCTTAGTTATTCTTCACTTTCAGTCATATATGTGGTGTCAAGTGCATATCTGAGGTTATTGATATTTCTCCAGGCAATCCTGATTCTAGTTTGGGCTTCATCCAGCCTGGCATTTCACATGATGTGCTCTGAATATAAGTTAAATAAGCCACATGGCAATATACAGCCTTGATGTACTCCTTTCCCAATTTGAATCTAGTGCATTGTTCCATGTCCAGTTCTAGCTCTTGCTTCTTAATCTGCCTACAGATTTCTCAGGAGGCAGCTAAAGAGATCTGATATTTGCATCTTTTCAAGAATTTTCCATAGTTTGTTGTCATCCACACAGTCAAAACCTTTGGCATAGTCCAAATCAGATGTAGATGTATATCTTGAACTCCCTTGCTTTTTCTCTGATCCAATGGATGTTGGCAATTTGATCTCTGGTTCCTCTGACTTTTCTAAATCCACCCTTAACATCTGGAAATTCTGGGTTCACGTACTGTTGAAGCCTGGCTTGGAGAACTTTGAGCAAAACTTTGCTTGCATGTGAGATACATGTAATTGTGTTGTAGTTTGAACATTCTTTGGCATAGCCTTTCTTTGGGATTGGACTTTAAACTAACCTTTTCCAGTTCTGTGGCCAATGCCGAGTTTTCCAAAGTTTCTGGCATATTGAGTGCAGGATTTTAATGGTATAATCTGATAGGACTTGAAACTGCACGACTGGAAACCCATCACCTCTAGTAACTTTGTTCATAGTGATTTACTAAGGGCTACTTGATTTCACATTCCAGGATGTCTGGTTCTAGGTGAGTAAAGACACCATCACAGCTAACTGGGTCATTAAGATCTTATTATTATTATTATTATTATTTGGTACAGTTCTGCGTATTTTTGCCACCACTTCTTAATAGATTCTGCTTCTGTCAGGTCCATATTGTTTGTCTCCTTTATTGTGCCAATTTTGCATGAAATGTTCCCTTGGTATCTGTAACATTCTTGAGGCGATACCTGGTCTTTGACATCCTATTGTTTTTCTCTATTTCTTTGCACTGACCGCCGAGGAAGGCTTTCTTGTCTCTCCTTGGTGTTCTTTGGGAAACTGGATTCAAATAGATTATCTTTTTTTGTTCTCCTATGCCTTTAGCTTCTCTTCTTTTCTAAGCTATTTGTAAGGGCTCCTCAGACAACCCTTTCGCCTTTTTGAATTTATCTTTCTTAAGTATGCTCTTGATCACTGTCTCGTGCAGAATGTCATGACACTTGGTCCATAATTCTCCCTGTAGTCTGTCTATAAGATCAAATCCTTCAATTTGATTTGTCACATCCACTGTGTAATCATAAGGGTTTGATTTCAGTCAAACCCAAAGGGTCTAGTGGTTTGTCATACTCTCTTCAATTTAAGTTTGAACTTTGCTTAAAGGCATTCATGATCTGAGCCATGTCACTGCTCAGTCTTGTTGTGGCTGAATGTATAGAGCTTCTCCATCTTCGGCTGCAAAGAACATAATCTGATTTCAGCACTGACCATCTCTAGACTCATCTCTTGTGTTGTTGGAAGAGGGTGTTTGCTATGAGTGGTGAGTTCTCTTAGGAAACTCTGTTAGTCTTTGCCCTGCTTCATGTGTACTGCAAGGTCAAACTTGCCTGTTACTCCAGGTATCTCTTGACTTCCTACTTTTTCTAGTAGGCCATGGAGCTGGACAGTATAAGCCCTCATTCCTCCGCTTTTTCTAAATCCAGTGTATTGGATCACATACTTTGAAGCCTAGCTCAAAGAATTTTGAGCATTGTCTTGCTTTGTATGTGAAATGAGCACAATTGTCCAGTACTTTGAATAATGTTCGGCATTGCCCTTTGACGTGGGGATCAGTACTTTGTCATGTGTACACTAGAGCTGGCTCAGTGGTGGCATAATGTGTATTCCATAGTGCAAACTCAGAAGTTGGGTCACGTATGCCATATAGTAGTGACTCAGTAGAGGTAGGATGATACATCCAGAATGGAAGCTAAGTAGTTGTGCTAAGCCTGCTGTAGAACACTGGTTCAGTGTGTTCTGGTAAGATGTGTGTTCTAGAATACAGGATCAATACTGTGTGACAATACTGTCATCACATTTCCTCCAGAGTTTAGGCACTGCAGAAGTGTCATGTGCACTTAGAATGGGGTCTTAGTAGTTGTGAGATGCATGCTCTACAATTCAGTCTCAGTAGTGGAGAGATATGTTCTCTAGAGTGCAAGCTCATAGTTACAAGAAACTTGGTGCGATGACCTGTAGTACACGAAGAAGCAGTGGAAGTCGTCACAGCACTGGAACACTGAATGGTGAAAAACTACTAGGTGTGTTTGACCCACAGTAGACAAAGAAGCATTCCAAGAATATTTTACCTCTGATTTACAGGATGGTGGTAATTATTGAGTATAAAGTAGATGAAGATGTACTCAAGTCATGTCATAAAACTGAAACAGTGATGGTTATAATCTATTAATCATGCCTGAGCTATTTGGATGCACAAACACTTAAAAACTTCAGAGCACTGAAACACTGGAATTCGATAAATTATTGGATGTATCTTCCAAGATTGGATCATAGAACACTTGAAATGTATCACATAGCTGAAAGGCTGTATGTTGATCAATACTGGGTGTGTTTGACCTGGGGTGGGGATGGGGACTCATTTAACCATATGACAGCCCTAAAACACAGGATGGTGATAAATTTATGAGTGTGTATGAATTGGTAGGTACAGAAAACGTTGAAACATATCATAGAACTAAATACTTGATGGTGAACAACTGCCCAGTGTATTTGAAGCAGAGTACATGGAAAAAGACTTAAAGAATGTTACAGAACTGAAACAATTGATGGTGATAAACTATTGCTTGTGTTTAACATGGAGTAGAAGAAGCACTTGAAGCATGTCACAGCACTGAAACACTGGATGGTCATAATATATTGGGTATGTTTCAGCTCAAGTGGTTTAGAGAAATAGTTGAAGCATGTCACACAACTGAAACATTGGATGCTTATAAATGACTGAAATTACTTGATATGGAGTGAATGAAGAAAGCACTTGAAGCATGTGACATCACTGAAGCATTGATTGATAATACTGACTATGTTTGAGGTGGGATGGACACAGAGACTCCAGAAATCATTTCATAGTATTGAACACTAACACTAGATGGGGAAAAAACTACTGGGTTTGTTTGACACAGGAATGGATGAAGAAGCAGTTGACATTATGTCACAACAGTGAAACCAGATGGTAATCAATGGTAAGTATATTGATGTCAGTGGGACCAAGAACACATTTAATTTTATCAAAGCCTGAAACACTGGAGGATGATGAAGTACTGGCTGTGTATGCCTCAGTGTGGGGAAACAAAATTTAAAATCATTTAACTCCACTAAAATGCTGGTATGATGATAAAATGTTGACTGTCTAGATCTAGGGTGGATGATGAAGCTCTTTAAGCATGTCACAGTATGTAAACACTAGACTTTGGCTTATGGGTGAGAATGAAGAAGCCATTGGGTCATGCTCCAAAACTAAAACACTGGCTGTTTATAACTACTAGAAATTTTGCACCAGGATTAATATAGAAGCATATGAAACATGTCAGTGTAGTGAAGCAATGGATGGTGATAAATGACTATGTTAACCTGGAGTGGGTGAAGAAGTACTCGAATCCAGTGGCAGTCATGAAACACTGTGTTGATAAACTCCTGGAGGTTTTTTTTTTTTTTACTCACTTCACTGATGAATTGAAATCAGTCATATGTCACAGCACTGGACACTGGTTCGTACAAAATATTGGCTATGACTGGCCAGAGTGGAAAGAGAAGCATTTGAATTGTGCCACACCCATTGAAGCAAAGAAATATAGGAAAACAATAGAATGGAAAAGACTAGAGGTCTCCTCAAAAAAATTAGAGATACCAAACAAACATTTCATGCAAAAATGGGCTCAATAAAGGACAGAAATGGTATGGGCCTAAAAGAAGCAGAAGATTTTAAGAAGAGGTGGCAAAAATACACAGAAAAAACTGTACAAAAAAGATATTCATGACCCAGATAATCACAATGGTGTGATCATTCACCTAGAGCCAGACATCCTGGGATGTGAACTCAAGTGGGCCTTAGGAAGCATCACTACAAAGAAAGGTAGTGGAGGTGATAGAATTCCAGTTGAGCTCTTTCAAATCCCAAAAGATGATGCTATGAAAGTTCTGCACTCAACATGCCACCAAATTTGGAGAATTCAGCACTGACCACAGGACAGAAAAATGTCAGTTTTCACTCCAATCCCAAAGAAAGACAATGTCACAGAATTCTCCAACTACTGCACTCATCTCACACGCTACTAAATTAATGCTCAAAATTTTCCAAGCCATGCTTCAGCGATACATTAATCGTGAACTTCCAGATATACAAGTTGGTTTTCGAAAAGGCAGAGGAACCAAGAGCAAATTGCCAACAACCACCAGATCACTGAAAAACCAGGACAGTTCCAGAAGAAATCTGTTTATGTTTTATTGAGACTTTGACTGTGTGGATTACAATAAATGTTGGAAAATTCTGAAACAGATGGGAATACCAGACCACGTGACCTGCCTCTTAAGAAACCTGTATGCAGGTCAGGAAGCAACAGTTAGAACTGGAAATAGAACTACAGACTGGTTCCAAATAGGAAAAGGCGTACCTCAAGGCTGTATAATTGTCACCCTGCTTATTTAACTTCTACATAGAATACATAATGAGAAACATTGTGCTGGAGGAATCACAAGGTGGAATCAAGATTGATGGAGAAATATCAATAACTTCAAATATGCAGAGGACACCACCCTTATGGCAGAAAGATAAGAAGAACTAAAGAGCCTCTTGATGAAAGTAAAATGGGAGATTGAATAAGTTGGCTTAAAGCTCAACATTCAAAATACTTAGATCATGGCATCCAATGCTATCACTTTATACAAATAGATGGAAAAACAATGGAAACAGTGACAGACTTCTGTTTTTGTGGACTCCAAAACCATGGCAGATGGTGACTGAAGCTATGAAATTAAATGACACTTATTTCTTGTAAAAGCTGTGACAAACCCATGCTGCATGTAAAAAAGCAGAGGCATTCCTTTGCCAACAAGGACCCATATAGTCAGAGCTATGTTTTTGTATTTTTCAGTAGTCATGTGCCAAAGCAAGACATACCATAAAGGAGGCTGAACATTAAGGAATTGATACTTTTGAACTGCAATCTTGGAGAAGACTCCTGTGAGTCCCTTGGGCTGCAAGGAAATGAATCCAGTCAACCCTAAAGGAAATCAATCCTGAAAATTCACTGGAGGGGCTGATGCTGAGGCAGAAGCCCTAATATTATGGCTATCTAATGTGAAGAGCCAACTCATTGGAAAACACTCGGATGCTGGAAAAGATTGGAGCAGGAGAAGGAGATGGAAGAGGACAAAATGGTCGGATGGCATTACTGACCCATTGAATTTGAGTTTGAACAAGCTCCGGGAGATGGTGAAGGACAAAAAGGCGAGATATGCTGCAGTCCATGGGATTACGAAGAGCTGGAGATGACTGAGTGACTGAACAACAAATAACAACCAGCAACAACAAAGCTACTGAATGCATTTGACCTTGAGTAGTTTCAGGAGCACTTGAAGCATGTCACAGATCTGAAACCCTAGATAGTGGTAAAATGCTGAATGTGTTTGACCGGGAGTTAGTGAAGCAGCCAGTGAAATGTGTCATAGCACTGAAACAATGAATGTCGATAACCTATATGCTGCATTTGACGTGGAGTGAATCAAGAACCACTTGAAGTATGTTTCACGACTGAAACACTGTATGTTCACACTTTAGGCGGTCTTTCTTTGATCTTGTATAGGGAAAGAAGCACATGAAGCATGTCACAACTCTGAAACTGGATCGTGATAAATCATTGTGTATGATGACCTGTGGTAGTTGAAAAATTGATGAAAGTATGTAACAGCACTGAATCCAGGGATGGTGATAAACTAAGAGTGCGGTCAACCTTGGGTGGACAAAGGATCTTTTGAAACATATACCAGAATTAACACACTGGATTGTGATAAATTATTGGTTGTGTATTTTCTTCAGAGAATGAAGAAACAGTTGAAGCAGTAAACAGCACGGAAACACTGGATGGTGATAAACTATTGAGTGTGTTTGATACATGTTGAATGAAGAGAAACTGGAAGCATGACACAGAGTAAAACTTGGGACCATGGTAAACTTCTGAATGTGTTTTATCTAGAATGAATTAAAGAAGGACTTGAAACTCATCATAGAACCGAAACAGTAATTGTGATAAGCTACTGACCATATTTTATTTGGAGAGGATAACGAAGTACATGAGGCATGCCCCAGTACTGGAACACTGGATAGTGGTAAACTACAGGGAGTGTTTGACTCAATCAGACAAATGGACACTTCAAGTCTGTAATAGCACAGCATCAATGAATGATGATAATTTATAGGGTGTGTTTTACCTGGAGGGAATGAAGGAGGCTCAAAACATGTCACAATACAGAAAAAATGGATGTTGATAAACTATCACACTAAATTCTTCTGGAGTGGATTAAAAAACACTTGAAGCATATCTGAACATAAACACTGAATGGGGATATGATATTGTGTGTGTATAAGGCCAGTAAAAATAGAGGAAACAATAGAATAGGAAAGACTAGAAATCTTGCCAAGGAACTTAGAGACACAAAGGGAATATTTCTTGCAAACATGGGCACAATCAAGGACAGAAGTGGTATGAGCCTAGCAGAAGCAGAAAATGTGATGAATTGTTGGCAAGAGTTTAAGAGAACTGTATCAAAGAAAGGTCTTAATCACCTGCTGCTGGGTGCCATTGCCTTCTCCACTTAATCATCTAGATAACCATAATGGTGTGATCACTCACATAGAGCAGACAACCTGGAGTGTGAAGTCAAGTGGATCTTAGGAAGAATTATCACAAACAATGCTAGTCGAGGTGATAGAATTGAAGCTTACCTATGCCAACAAAGGTTCCTCTAGTCAAGGCTATGATTTTACCTGTGGTCATGTATGGATGTGAGAGTTGGATTGTGAAGAAGGCTGAGCACCGAAGAATTGATCCTTTTGAATTGTGGTGTTGGAGAAGACTCTTGAGAATCCCTTGGACTGCAAGGAGATCCAACCAGTCCACTCTGAAGGAGATCAGCCCTGGGATTTCTTTGGAAGGAATGATGCTAAAGCTGAAACTCCAGTACTTTGGCCACCTCATGCGAAGAGTTGACTCATTGGAAAAGACTCTGATGCTGGGAGGGATTGGGGGCAGGAGGAGAAGGGGACAGCAGAGGATGAGATGGCTGGATGGCATCACTGACTTGATGGACGAGAGTCTCAGTGAACTCCGGAAGTTGGTGACGGACAAGGAAGCCTGGCGTGCTGCGATTCATGGCGTCGCAAAGAGTTGGACACGACTAAGCGGCTGATCTGGTCTATTTCAAATTAAAACAATAACAATAATGCTGTTAAAATGCTGCACTCAATGTGCCAGGAAATTTGGAAAAATCATCAATGACCACAGGACAGGAAAAGGTCAGTTTCACTCTGATCCCAAAGAGGGGAATTGTGATGGAATGCTCAAACTACTGCACAATCGTGCTCATTTCATATGCTGGCAATGTAATGCTCAAAATTCCTCAATCTAGTTTTCAACAATATGTGAACTGAGGACTTTCAAATGTACAAATAGGGTTAGGAAACGCAGAGGAATCAGAGATCAAATTGCCAACATTCACTGGATCATAGACAAAGCATGTAATTCCAGAAAATGATCTACTTCTGCTTCACTCACTATGCTAAAGACTTTGCATATGAGGGTCACTGAAAATGTGGGAAATTCTTAAAGAGATGTATATACTTGACCACATTACCTGGTTCCTGTGAAACCTGTATGCAGGTCAAGAAGTAACAGAATCAGGCAGGAACAAAGGACTTGTTCAGAATTGGTAAAGGAGTACATCAAGACTGTCTTGAACTTACCTGCAAGGTATACCATGCAAAATGTCAGACTGGAAGAAGCACAAGCTGGAATCAAAATTTCTGGGAGAAATATCAATAAACTCAGACATGCGGATGACAGAAAGCAGAATAGGAATTAGAGCTCCTTGCTGAGATGAAAGTGGGAATTAAAAAAGCTGGCTTAAACCTCGACATTCAATAAACTAAGATCATGTCGTCCAGTCCCATCAGTCCAGTTCAGTTCAGTCACTCAGTCATGTCCAATTCTTTGTGACGGCGTGAATTGCAGCATGCCAGGCCTCTCTGTCCATCACCAGCTCCCGGAGTTTACTCAGACTCATGTCCATCGGGTCAGCGATGCCATCCAGCCATCTCATCCTCTGTCGTACCCTTCTCCTCCTGCTCCCAATCCCTCTCAGCATTAGAGTCTTTTCCAATGAGTCAACTCTTCATGTGAGATGGCCAAAGTATTTGATAGCAAATAGATTAAGACACAAGGGAAACTGTGACAGATTTTTATTTTTGTAGTTCCAAAATCACTGTGCATGGTAACTGAAGCCATGAAGTTAAAAGACACTTGCTTCTTGGACGAAAAGCTATGACAAACCTAGACAGCATATGCAACCAGAGACATCACTTTTCTGACAAAGGTCCATATAATCAAGGTATGGTTTTACCCAGTAGTCGTGCATGGATGTGAGATCTGAACCATAAAGAAGGTTGAATGCCAAATAATTGATGTTTTAGAACTGTGGTGCTGGAGAAGACTCTTGAGTCCCTTGAACTGCAAAGAGTTCAAACCAGTCAGTTCTAAAGAGAATCAACACTGACTACTAATTGGAAGGACTGATGTTGAAGTTGCAATACGTTGGCCACCTGATGCAAAGAGCCAAATCATTAGAAAAGACACTAATGCTGGGTAAGATTGTAAGCAGGTGGGGATGGGTGTGACAGAGAATAAAATAGTTGAATGTTGGCATAACTGTCTCAATGGGCATGAATTTGAGCAAATTCCAGGAGATAGTGAAGGACAGGGAAGCCTGGTGTGCTGTAGTTCATGGGATTGCAAAGAGCTGGACATGGCTGTGTGACCGAAAAACATCAATCATGGGTAAATAAGGAAGCACCTGAAGTATGTCACAGCACTTAAACACTGGATGTTGATAAACGACTGTATGTATTTGAAATAGGATAGATGAGGAAGCCTTGTGAATTAATCAGCACTGAAAGAATGGATGTGTGTATTAACCCAGAGTAGATAAGGAATCACTGGTGTATGTCACAGCACTGATAGACTGAATGGTGAAAAAACACTTGTTGAGTTTGACCTCTGGGAGTCAAACAAACACCTAATATATGCCACAAGTTACAGCCCTGAAACCTTGGCGAATGATAAAATGCTGGGAACGTTCGACTGATATGGACTATTAAGCACTTGAAGCATATCACTCTACTGAATACGGGATGATGATACACAAATGAGTATGTTTTACAGGAGAGGATGAAGCACATGAAGTATATCACAGCACTGAAACCCTGAAGGTGGTAAACTCCTAGAAGTGATGGGCCAGGATTGACAAAGAAGCATATGCTGAAATATAGATGTTGATACACTATTGAGTATTTGACACCAGGTGGACAAAGAAACATTTGGAGCATGTCACATGTCAAGGCACTGAGCACTGTATGGTAATAAACTACAGAGTGTGTATTTCCAGAGTGTGGATGAATAGGCACTTGAATCACATCACAGCACTGAAACACTGACGTTGATAAGCTACTGGATGTATTTTTATAGTCTGGATGATAAAGCAGTTGTGTCAGAGCTTGGAAATACTGGATGGTGATAAACTACTGGTGTGTTTGATAAAGATGCACTTGAACTTGTGACAGCAGTGAAAAACAAAAGGTGATAAGCTGATGAGTCTATTTTAGGTCAGGTGGACCAAGATGCGGCTGAATCACCTCTTTAAAGTGTGGATAATGATAAGCTCCTGAGTACGTTTGACCTGGGGTGGATAAAGAAACACTGAAGGCATGTCACAGCTTTCACTGGATGAAGAAACACTGGATGGAGATATACAACTGGATGTGTTTGACCCAGGGTGCGTGAAGAATAACTTGAGGTGTCACTGCACTGAAACAGTAGATCATGATAATCTATTGGAAGTGTTCAACGAGTAATCAATGAGGAAGCACATTGCATGGAATGGTGCTGCATGGTGATAAACACCTGGTTGTATTTGACCAATGTGGATGAAGAAGTTCTTGAAGCATGCCAAATGCTTTGCAACCCTGGATGGTGATATAATCCCATCAAACAATGTGTCTTTTTGATATAGGGTGTAAAAGCAAGCACTTAAAGCATGTCACAGGGCCTTTCCTGGTGGTTCAGTGGTTAAGCATCCACCTTGAAGTGTAGGGGATGAAGGTTCAATCCCTGACTGGGAAACTAACATCCCATATGCTACAGAGTAACTAAACCTGCACAGCTGCAAACACTGAAGTTCTCACACTCCAGAGACTGCATGCCATGGTGAGAGTTGGCTTGTCTCAAGGACTATCTTACGTGCCACAACTATGACCCAACACAGCCAACTAAATAAATTAAGAAGAATCATGTCACAGGTGAAACATTGGTGACAGACTATTGAGTGTGCTTTACCTGGAGAAAATGAAGAAACACTTACATCATGTCACTGCACTGAAACACGGGATGGTGATAAGCTACTGGGTATGTTTGACATGGGGTGCATGAAGAAGACTTGTGGAATGTTCCACAGTTAAATCATTGGATGATGATAATCTACTGACTCTGTTAGACCTGGAGTGGATAGAAGCATGTCACAGAACTGAAATGCAAAGGGTGGTAAATTACAGTGTGTTTAAACAGAGGAGGATGAAGAAACACATAACCTGTCGCAGCATTGAATACTAGATATATTTGACCTGGAGTGGGTTGAACAAGCGCTCAAAACAGGTTACAGGACTGAAGTAAACACTGGATGGTGATAAACAACTCAGTGTGTTGACCAGAGGAGATGAAGAAGCAACGGAAGCATGTCATGACAGTGAAAGAGTAGATGATGATAAACAGTATTAGTAGTGGCAAGATGCCTGCTCCAGAGTTCAGGTTCAAGATGCAGCATGTTTGCACTAGAATGTGGGTTTAATAAGTTTGTGATGCCTCCCCGAAAGTGAAAATTCAGCAGTTACTACGAGCCTACCCTGGATCGTGGGGTTGGAAGGGGCAAAATGAGAGCTCCAGGCTGCAAGCTCAGAACGTGCATGATGTGCACTAGAATGTGGGCTCATTGGTGGTTGATGCATGTATTAGATTGCAAGTTCAGAAGTTGTGACATGGGTATTATATAGCACCCATGTTATAAAACCTCACACTGGTCATCTATTTTTTACATATAGCACTGTACACATTTAAATGCTATTTTCTCAAATCTTCACCTTCACCTTCTCTCACTGAGTCCAAAAGTCTGTTCTTTAGATATTTGTCTCTTCTCCTGGCCTGCATATAGGCCATCTTTATAAATTCCACATATATGAATTAATATACAGCTTTGTCTTTCTCTTTCTTAGTTCCTTCACTTTGTGTAATAGGTTTCACACTCTTCCACCTCATTAGAACTGACTCCAATGCATGACTTCTTATTATTGAGTAATATTTCATATGCATATGTAGCAAAATGTCCTTAATCATTCATCTGCTGATGGACCTCATGGTCACTTCCATGTCCTAGCTATTGTAAACAGTGCTTCAGTAAACACTAGAATACTGTGTTTCTTTCAATTCTAGTTTCCTTGAGGTTCATGCCCAGGAGTGGGATTGCTGGGTCATATGGCACTTCTATTTTCAACTTTCTAAGGAGTTTCCACAAAGTACTCTATAAAGGTTGTGCCAGTTTGCATTCCCATCAACAATTTAAAAAGGTTCCCTCTACTCCACAGCCTCTGCAGCAATTACATTGCAGACATTTTAATCATGGCCAATCTGACCAGTGTGAAATGATACCTCAATGTGGTTTTGATTTGCACTTCTTTTATGATGAGTAATGCTGAGCAGCTTTTCTGTGTCTCTTAGTAATCTGTATAGATTCTTTGGTTTGTTTTTCTGAGTAGTATTTGTAGCTGAGTATTGAGATACTTGAGCAGCTTGCATATTTTGGAGATTATTTTTTTTGTTAGTTTTCCAGTTGCTATTATTTTCTCCCAATTCTGAAGGCGACAGTTCAGTTCAGTTCAGTCACTCAGATGTGTCCGGCTCTTTGCAACGCCATGAATCACAGCACACCAGGCCTCCCTGTCCATCACCAACTCCCGGAGTTCACTCAGACTCAACGTCCATCGAGTCAGTGATGCCATTCAGCTATCTCATCCTCTGTTGTCCCCTTCTTCACCTGCCGCCAATCCCTCCCAGCAGCAGAGTCTTTTCGAGTGAGTCAACTTTTCACATGAGGTGGCCAAAGTACTGGAGTTTCATCTTTAGCATCAGTCCTTCCAAAGAGACCCCAGGGTTGATCTCCTTCACAATGCACTGGTTGGATCTCCTTGGAGTCCAAAAGACTCTCAAGAGTCTTCTCCAACACCACAGTTCAAAAGCATCAGTTCTTCAGCGTTCAGCTTTCTTCACAGTCCAACTCTCACATACATACATGACCACTGGAAAAACCATAGCCACGATTAGATGGACCTTTGTTGGCAAAGTAATGTCTCTGCTTTTCAATATACTGTCTAGGTTGGTCATAATTTTTCTTCCAAGGAGTAAGTGTCTTCTAATTTCATGGCTGCAGTCACCATCTGCAGCCCAGAAAAATAAAGTCTGACACTGTTTCCACTGTTTACCTATCTATTTTCCATAAAGTGATGGGACCAGATGCCATGATCTTCGTTTTCTGAATGTTGAGCTTTATGTCAACTTTTTCCACTCTCCACTATCACTTTCATCGAGAGGCTTTTTTGTTCCTCTGCACTTTCTGCCATAAGGGTGATGTCATCTCCATATCTGAAGTTATTGATATTTCTCTTGGCAATCTTGATTCTAGCTTGTGCTTCTTTCAGCCCAGCATTTCTCATGATGTACTCTGCCTACAAGTTAAATAAGCAGGGTGACAATATACAGCCTTGATGTACTCCTTTTCCTATTTAGAAACAGTCTGTTGTTCCATGTCCAGTTCTAACTGTTGCTTCCTGACCTGCATATAAGTTTATCCAAGCCAGGTCAGGTGCTCTGGTAATCCCATCTCTTTCAGAATTTTCCACAGGTTATTGTGGTCCACCCAGTCAAAGGTTTTGGCACAGTCAATAAAACAGAATTAGATGCTTTTCTGGACCTCTCTTGCTTTTTTGATGATCCAGCGGATGTTGGCAATTTGATCTCTGGTTTCTCTGCCTTGTCTAAAACCAGCTTGAACATATGGAAGTTCATGGTTCATATATTGCAGAAGCCTGGCTTGGAGAATTTTGAGCATTACTTTACTAGCGTGTGAGATGAGTGCAATTGTGTGGTAGTCTGCTCATTTGTTGGCATTGCCTTCCTTTGGGATTGGAATGAAAACTGACCTTTTCCAGTCCTGTGGCCACTGCTGAGTTTTCCAAATTTGCTGGCATATTGCTACAGCACTTTCACAGCATCATCTTTCAGGATTTGAAGTAACTCAACTGGAATTCCATCACCTCTACTAGCTTTGTTCGTAGTGCTGCTTTCTAAAGCCCACTTGACATCACATTCCAGGATGTCTGGCACTAGGTGAATGATCATACCATAGTCATTATCTTGGTCGTGAAGATCTTTTAATTTTTAGTATAAATATATTTATTTTAATTGGAGTTAAATTACTTTACAATATTGTATTGGTTTTGCTATACATCAACATGAATCCACCACAGGTATACGCGTGTTCCCATCCCGTACCCCCCTCCCTTCTCCCACCATGTACCATCCCTCTGGGTCGTCCCCGTGTACCAGTATCGTGCAACCAGTCCCAAGCAACCAGTATCCTGCATCGAACTTGAACTGGTGATTTGTTTCATATATGATACTATACATGTTTCAATGTATAGTATTTCTTCCAAATCATCCAACCCTCTCCCTCTCCCACAGAGTCCAAAAGACTGTTCTATACATGTGCGTCTCTTTTGCTGTCTCACGTACAGGGTTATCATTACCATCTTTCTAAATTCCATATATATGCATTAGTATACTGTACTGGTGTTTTTGTTTCTGGGTTACTTCAGTCTGTATAATAGGCTCCAGTTCCATCCATCTCATTAGAACTGATTCAAATGTATTATTTTCAATGGCTGAGTAATACTCCATTGTGTATATGTACCACAGCTTTCTTATCCATTTGTCTGCTGATGGTCATGTAGGTTGCTTCCATGCCCTGGCTATTAGAGACAGTGCAGTGATGAACATTTGGGAACACATGTTTCTTTCAAGTCTGGTTTCCTTGGTGTGTATGCCCAGCAGTGGGATTGCTGGGTCATAAGGAAGTTCTATTTCCAGTTTTTTAAGGAATCTCCACACTGTTCTTCATAGTGGCTATACTAGTTTGCATTCCCACCAACAGTGTAAGAGGGTTCTCTTTTCTCCACACCGTCTCCAGTATGTATTGCTTGCAGACTTTTGGATCGCAACCATTCTGACTGGCATGAAATGGTACCTCACTGTCGTTTTGATTTGCATTTCTCTGATAATGTGTGATGTTGAGCATCTTTTCATGTGTTTGCTAGCCATCTGTATGTCTTCTTTGGAGAAATGTCTATTTAGTTCTTTGGCCCATTATTTGATTAGGTCATTTATTTTTCTGAAATTGTGCTATAGGAATTGCTTCTATATTTTTGATATTAGTTGTTTTTCAGTTGCTTCATTTGCTATTATTTTTCCCATTCTGAAGGTTGTCTTTTCACCTTGCTTATAGTTTCCTTTGTTGTGCAGAAGCTTTTTTTTTCTACAGCTCTTCTGTGTATTCCTGCCACCTTTTCTTAATATCTACTGTTTTTGTTAGGTCCATAATATTTCTGTCCTTTATCGAGCCCATCTTTGCATGAAATGTTCCCTTGGTATCTCTAATTTTCTTGAAGAGATCTCTAGTCTTTCCCATTCTCTTGTTTTCCTTATTTATTTGCATTGATCGCTGAGGAAAGCTTTCTTATCTCTTCTTGCTATTCTTTGGAACTCTGCATTCAGATGTTTCTATCTTTCCTTTTCTCCTCTGCTTTTTGCTTCTCTTCTTTTCACAGCTATTTGTAAGGCCTACTCAGACAGCCATTTTGCTTTTCTGCAGTTCTTTTCTATGGGGATGGTCTTGATCCCTGTCTTCTGTACAATGTCACGAACCTCTGTCCATAGTTCTTCAGGCACTCTATCTATCAGATCTACTCCATTAAATCTATTTCTCACTTCCACTGTATAATCATAAGTAATTTTGATATAGGTCATACCTGAATGATCTAGTGGTTTTCCCTACTTTCTTCAATTTAAGTCTGAATTTGGTAATAAGCAGTTCATGATCTGAGCCACAGTCAGCTCCTGGTCTTGTTTTTGTTGACAGTATAGAGCTTCTCCATCTTTGGCTACAAAGAATATCAATCTGATTTCGGTGTTGAACATTTGGTGATGTCTATGTGTAGAGTCTTCTCTTGTGTTGACGGAAGAAGGTGTTTGCTATGACCAGTGCATTTTCTTGGCAAAACTCTATTAGTCTTTGCCCTGCTTCATTCTGTATTCCAAGGCCAAATTTGCCTATTCCTCCAGGTGTTTCTTGACTTCCAACTTTTGCATTCCAGTCCCCTATAATGAAAAGGACATCTTTTTTGATTATTAGTTCTAAAAGGTCTCATAGGTCTTCATAGAACCGTTCAACCTCAGCTTCTTCAGCATTACTGATTGGGGCCTAGACTTGGATTACTGTGATATTGAATGGTTTGTCTTGGAAATGAACAGAGAACAGTCTGTCGTTTTTGAGATTGCATCCAAGTACTGCATTTTTGGCTCTTTTGTTGACCATGATAGCTACTCCATTTCCTCTAAAGGATTCCTGCCCACAGTAGTAGATATAGTGGTCATCTGAGTTAAATTCACCCATTCCAATCCATTTTAGTTCGCTGATTCCTAGAATGTTGATGTTCACTCTTGCCATCTCTTGTTTGACCGCTTCCAATTTGCCTTGATTCATGGACCTGACATTCCAGGTTCCTATACAATATTGCTCTTTACAGCATTGTATCTTGCCTCTATCACCAGTCACATCCACAACTGGGTATTTTTTTTTTTTTTTTTTTGCTTTGGCTCCATCCCTTCATTCTTTCTGGAGTTAGTAATCCACTGATCTCTCCAGTAGCATATTGGGCCCCTACTGACCTGGGGAGTTTCTCTTTCATTATCCTATCAGTTTGCCTTTTCATACTGTTCATGGGTTTCTCAAAGAAAGAATACTGAAGTGGTTTGCCTTTCCCTTTTCCAGTGGACCACATTCTGTCAAACCTCTCCACCATGACCCGTCCATCTTGGGCGGCCCCATGGGCATGGCACAGAGCACCGGCAGTTGCAATGGCGCACAGAGCATGGCGGAGAGGATACCCCACGTCCGAGGTCAGGGACAGCAGCCGAGAGTGCCAGGTTGCGAAGGTGCAGGGATAGCTGAGAGGAGATACCCCACGTCTGAGGTCAGGGGCGGTGGCAGGGAGGAGCTACCCCATGTCCAAGGTCAGGGACGGTGGCCAAGATTCCAAGGCTGCAACAGCGCAGGAGCAGCCCAGAGGAGCTACCCCATGTCCGAGGTCAGGGCCAGCAGCTGAGAGAGCAAGGCTACAACAGCGCTGGAGCAGCCCATAGGAGCTACCCCACGTCTGAGGTCAGGGGCGATGGCTGGGAGGAGCTACCCCACGTCCGAGGTCAGGGGCTGTAGCCGAGAGAAGCTTACCCGTGTCAAAGGTCAGGGGCACAGCAGGGAGGAGCTAAACCGTGTCAGAGGTCAGGGGCTGTGGCGGACAGTGCAAGGCTGCGACAGCACAAGAGCAGCCAAGAGCAGCTACCCCACACCCAAAGTTGGGGCAGCAGCTGAGATGAGTAACCCCAGATCCAAGGAGCGGTGGCTGCGTGGGCTCAGGAGGGCCTAGAGGAGCTATTCCATGTTCAATTTCAGGATAGGTGCCGTGAGGAGATACCCCTCATCCAAGGTAAGGAGCAATGGCTGCGCTTTGCTGGAGCAGCCGTGAAGAGATACCCCATGACCAAGGTAAGAGAAACCCAAAAAAGATGGTAGGTGTTGCAAGAGGGCATCAGAGGACAGATACACTGAAACCATAATCACATAAAACTGAAGGCTACATATTCACCTTAATTATAGTTTCCTCGTTGTACACAAGCTATAGAGCTTAATTAGGTTGCTTTTTTTAAATTTTGTTTTTATTTCCTTTACTCTAGGCAATGGGTCATAGAGGATCTTGCTGTGTCTTATTTTAGAGTGGTTATACCTATGTTTTACTCTAAGGGTTTTATATTTTCTGGTCTTACATTTACATCTGTAATCCATTTTGAGTTTATTTTGAACTTGATGTTAGATACTGTTCTAGTTTCTACACATAGCTGTCCAGTTTTCCCAGTAACACTTTTTGAAGAAAATATATTTTTTGGTTGCATATTTTTGCCTCCATTGTCAAAGATAATGGGTGCATGAATTTATCTTTGGACTTTATATTTTGTTCCATTGGTCTGTATTTCTATGTTTGTGCAAGTTTCATACTCTCTTGATATCTTTGTGGTGTAGTCTTATCAAAAAGTTTGACTCTTCTAGTTTCATTCTTCTTTCTCAAAATTGCTTTGTCTCTTCAAAGTCTTATGTGTTTCCATGCAAATCATAAAATAATTTGTTCTAGTTTTATGAAAAATATTGTAGGTATTGCATTGAATCTATTGATTGTTTTGGGTGGTATACTCATTTTAACTATATCAATTAATCCAATCTAAGAACATGGTATGTTTCTCCATCTATATGTGTTTTGCTTTCTTTCATCAATGCTTATTTTGTATCTCTCTGGGTAAGTGAAAGTTGCTTAGTCATGTCTGACTTTTTGCAATCCCATGGATCATACAGTGTATGGAATTTGTAATTCTTCAGGCCAGAATACTGGAATAGATAGCCTTTCCCTTCTCCAGAGGATCTTCTCAACCCAAGGCTCAAACACATTGTGTGCAGGTCTCACACATTGCAGGAGGATTCTTCACGTGCTTGGCCACAAGGGAAGCCCAAGAATACTACAGTGGGTAGCCTATCCCTTCTTCAGGGGATCTTCCTGACCCAGGAATTGAACAGGAGTCTCCGACATTGAAGGTAGCTTCTTTATCAATTGAGCTATCAGGGAAGCCCTTTGTCTTTTTATGCAAATTTATTTCTAGTTATTTTATTCCTTTCATTGCAATGATGAACAGGATTATTCCTTAATTTCTCTTTCTGAATTTTCATTGTTAGTGTATAGGAATATAAGGGTTTCTGTGTATTAATTTTATACCCTGCACATTTACTCTATTCATTGATTAACTCCAGTAATTTTCTGGTGGCATCTCTTGGGTTTTCTGTGTAAAGGATAATATCATGTGCAAATATAGAGAGTTTTACCTCTTCTTTTCCAATCAGGATTCTTTTTATATCTTTTTCTTCTTTGAAAAGTGTGGCTAGAATTTCCAAAACTAGTAGTGATGAGTATGGGCACCCTTGTCTTAATGCTGATTTTAAAGGAAATGTTATAAGTTTTTGATTATTGATAATAATGTTTGAAGTGGTTTTGTCATATTAGGCTTTCATTATGTTGAGGTATGTTCCATCTATGACTACTTTGGCAGAGTTTTTTTTTTTTTTTTTTCATAAAAATCTCTGAATTTTATTGAATTCAAATTTGAATTTTCTTCTGTTTTGGAGAAGGCAATGACACCCCACTCCAGTACTCTTGCCTGGAAAATCCCATGGACAGAGGAGCCTGGAAGGCTGCAGTCCATGGCATTCCTAAGAGTCGGACACGACTGAGTGACTTCACTTTCACTTCTCACTTTCATGCATTGGAGAAGGAAACGGCAACCCACTCCAGTGTTCTTGCCTGGAGAATCCCAGGGACGGGGAAGCCTGGTGGGCTGCTGTCTATGGGGTCGCACGGAATCAGACATGACTGAAGTGACTTAGCAGCAGCAGCTGTTTAGCCTCCAAATTATTTGTGTTTCCTCTATGTTTTTCTCCTGCAGTTGATATCTGATCTAACAACATTGTGATCAGAAAATATGCTTGAAAATATTATAATTTTTTGAAGTTTACCAAGGTTAGACGTGACCTTGGATGTGATCTGTCTTAAGATAATGTTCCATTTGCACTTGAGAATAAGGAGAAAATGGTGAAATCTGTTCTTTTGGGGTGGGATGCCCTGTAGATATCAATTAGGTCAAACTCGTCTAATGTATCATCTAAAACATGAGTTTTCCTTATTGATTTTCTGTCCGGATGATCTGTCCATGTTATGAGTGAAGTATTAAAATCACCCAATACTATTGGTTAGTGTCTATTTCTGCTCTAATAGTTGTTGGCATTTGTCTCTTGTATTGAGGTGCTCCTACATGGGGTGCATATAGCTTCTTCTTGGATTGATACCTTGATTATTAGGTAATGCAACCTTCTTTGTCTCCTATAGTGGTCTTTGGTTAAAGCCCATTTATCTGATATGAGTATTGCTTCTCCCACTTTCTTTTGCTCTCCATTTTCACAAAATAGCTTTTTCCTGGTCATCACTTTCACTCTGTACGTGTCCCTAATTATGAGGTGGTTTTCTTGCAGGCAGTATATTCTTATATTCATTCAGCCAGTCTTTGTATTTTCATTGGAGCTTTTAGCCCATTTATGTTTAAGGTAGTTGTTGCTAGGTATGATCTTGTTACCATTTACTATATATTTTTGTGGATTTATTTTGTAAAGCTTTTCTGTTTCCAATCTAGATAAGATCCTTCAGCATTTCCTGAAGTGCTGGTTTGGTGGTTCTGAATTCTAATTGCTTTTGTTTGTCTGTTAAGCTTTTGACTCCTCTTTTGAATTAGAATGCTATCCTTGTTGAATAGAGTAATCTTGGCTGTAGGTTTTTGCCTTTCATCACTTTAAGTATATCTTGCCATTCCTTTCTAAGCTGAAGAGTTTCTAGGGTAAGATCAGCTGTTATGCTTATGGGGATTCCCGTCTATGTTATTTGTTGTTATTCCTTTGTTTCCTTGAATATTTGTTCATTGTGTGTATTTATTTGTTTGTTTTTATTTTGATTAATGTGTATTTTGATATGTTTTGTCTTGGATTTATCCCTGTGGAACACTCTGGGGTTTTTCATCTTAGATGTCTATTCCCTTTCCTATTTCAGGGAAGTTTTTAGCTATTTTCTCCTCAAATATTTTCTCATGCCCTTTCCTTTTGTCTTCTTTCTCCAAGAAACCTATGATTTAAATGTGGGGCATTTAACATTGTCCCAGAAGTCTCTGAGGCTGTCTTCATTTTTCTATTTTTTTTTCCTGTTCTGCTTCACTTATTTTCAACATTCTATCTTCCAGCTCACTTAGTCCTTCTTCTGCTTCAGTTACTCTACTGTTTTTGTTGTACAGAGTGATTTCTATCTCAGTTATTGCATTGTTCATTATTGATTGACTATTCATTACTTCTTCTAGGTCCTTTTAAAACACCCCTTTGATCTTCTCAATACATGTCTAAAGTCTATTTATCTGTAGCTCCATTTATTTCCAAGACTTTGACTATTATTATGCTGAATTGTTTTTCCTGTAGACTTCTTATCTCCTCCTCTTTCATTGATTTGTTGATTTTTATTGTGTTCCTTCACCTGCTGGATATGTCTCTGTCTTTTCATGTTGTTTAGATGGCTGTCTTTGAGGTCTATTTTCTGCAAACGGGAGGGTCATCATTGCTGTTAATTGGTTAGACTCCTCCCAGTGAATGTGGTGGGACCAGTGGATTGTGAAGGTTTTCTAGTTGAAGGAATTATTTTGTTGTTGTTATAGAAGATGGCTGTGGATCTCATTTTTTTCTGAGAGGCAATGCAGTGTTCATGAGAGAATTAGGGGGTTCTATTATGGCTTTGATTCCAGTTGAGCTATTTCAAATCCTAGAAGATGATGCTGTGGAAGTGATGCACTCAATATGCCAGGAAATTTGAAAATCTCAGCAGTGGCTCGGGACTGGAAAAGGTCAGTTTTCATTCCAATCTCAAAGAAAGGGAATGCCAAAGAATGCTCAAACTGCCCTACAGTTGCAGTCATCTCACATGCTAGAAAAGTAATGCTCAAAATTCTCCAAGCCACGCTTCAGCAATACATCAAGTGTTAACTTCCAGATGTTCAAGCTTGTTTTAGAAAATACAGAGGAACCAGAGATCAAATTCCCAACATCTGCTGGATCTTTGAAAAAAAAAAAAAGCAAGTTCCAGGAAAACATCTACTTCTGCAAAAGCCTTTGACTGTGTGGATCAAAATGAACTGGAAAATTCTGAAAGAGATGGGAATACCAGACCACCGGACCTGCCTCTTGAGAAGCCTGTATGCAGGTCAGGAAGCAACAGTTAGGACTGGACATTGAATAACAGACCGGTTCCAAATAGGAAAAGGAGTACCTCAAGGCTACATATTGTCACACTGCTTATTTACCTTCTATGCAGAGAAATGCTGGGCTGGAAGAAACAAAAACTGGAATCAAGATTGCCAGGAGAAATGTCAATAACTTCAGATATGCAGATGAAACCACCCTTATGGCAGAAAGTGAAGAGAAACTGAACAATCTCTTGATGAAAATAAAAGAGGAAAGTGAAGAAGTAGGCTTAACGCTCTACATTAGGAAATCTGAAATCATGACGTCCTGCCCCATCACTTCATGGAAAATATATGCACAAACAGAGGAAATGGTGGCAGACTTTATTTTGGGGAGGTGGGGGGCTGCAAAATCACTGCAGATAGTGACTACAGCCATGAAATTAAAAGATGCTTACTCCTCCTAGAGAGCATAAAACAAGACCAGGAGCTAACTGTGGCTCAGATCAGGAAATCCTTATTTCCACATATTGACTTAAATTGAAAAAAGTAAGGAAAACCATTAGACCATTCAGGAATTACCTATATCAAATCCCTTATGATTATACAGTGGAAGTGAGAAATAAATTTAAGGGACTAGGTCTGATAGAGTGCCTGATGAACCATGGATGGAGACAGGTATCAAGATCATCCCCAAGAAAAAGAAATGCAAAAACTCAAAATGGGTGCCTGAGAAAGCCTTACAAATAGCTGTGAAATGAAGAGAGGGAAAGGCAAAGGAGAGAAGGAAATATATAGCCATTTGAATATAGAGTTGCAAAGAATAGCAAGGAGAGATAAGAAAGCCTTCCTTAGTGATCAGTGCAAAGAAATAGAGGAAAGTAATAGCATGGGAAAGACTAGAGATCACGTCAAGAAAATTTGAGGTTCCAAGGGAATATTTCATGCAAAGATAGGCACAATAAGGACAGAAATGGTATGGACCCAACAGAAGCAGCAGATATTAAGAAGAATTGGCAAAGATTACACAGAAGAACTGTCCATAAAAGATCTTCACAATCCAAATAATCATGATGATCTGATCTCTCACCTAGGTCCAGACATCTTGGAATGTGAAGTCAAGTGGGCCTTAAGAAGCATCACTATGAACAAAGTTAGTGGAAGTGATAGAATTGCAGTTGAGCTATTTAAAATCCTAAAAGATTATGCTATGGAAGTGCTGCACTCAATATGTCAGCAAATTTGAAAAACTCAGCAGTGGCTCGGGACTGTAAAAGGTTGGTTTTCATTCCAATCCCAAAGTAAGGCAATGCCAGAGAACGTTCAAACTACTGCACAATTGCATTCATCTCACATGCTAGTAAAGTAATGCTAAAAATTCTCCAAGCCATGCTTCAGCAATACATGAACCGTAAACTTCAAGCTGTTCAAGCTGGTTTTCGAAAAGTCAGAGGAAACAGAGATCAAATGGCCAACATCCACTGGATCATCAATCAAGCAAGGGAGTTCCAGAAAAAGATCTACTTTTGCTTTATTGACTATTCCAAAGACTTTGACTGTGTGGATTACAATAAACGTTGGGAAATTCTGAAAGAGATGGGAATACCAGAGCAGCTGACCTGCCTCTTGAGAAGCCTCTATGCAGGCTAGAAAACAGCAGTTTGAACGGGACATGGAATGACTAGCTTCACATAGGATAAGGAATATGTCAAAGTTGTATATTGTCACTCTGCTTATTTAATTTCTATGCAGAGTACCTCATGAGAAACATTGTGCTGGATGAAGCACAAGCTGGAATCAAGTTTTCCAGGAGAAATAACCTCAGAAAGGGAAGAACTAAAGAGTCATTTAATGAAATCAAAAGAGGAGAGTGAAACGTTGGCTTAAAGCTGAAAACTAAGATCATGGCATCCGATCCCACCACTTTATGGCAAATTGAAGGGCAATCAATGTTTGACTTTCTTTTGAAGGGCTCCAGAATCACTGCAGATGGTGATTGAAGCCATGAAATTCAAAGATGCTTACTTCTGGGAAGGAAAGTTATGACCAACCTAGACAGCATACTAAAAAACAGAGACATTATCTTGCCGACAAAGGTCTGTCTAGTCAAAGGTATGGATTTTCTAGTAGTCATGTATGGATGTGAGAGTTGGACTATCATTTATGAAACGAGATGCCAGTCCAGGTTCGATGCACTATACTGGATGCTTGGAGCTAGTGCACTGGGACGACCCAGAGGGATGGAATGGGGAGGGAGGAGGGAGGAGGGTTCAGGATGGGGAACACATGTATACCACTGGTGGATTCATTTTGATATTTGACAAAACTAATACAATTATGTAAAGTTTAAAAATAAAATAAAATTAAAAAAAAAAAGTTGAGCATCAAAGAATTGATGCTTTTGAACTGTATTGTTGGAGAAGTCTCTTGAGAGGCCCTTGTACTTCAAGGAGATCCGACAAGTCCATCCTAAAGGAGATCAGTCCTTAGTATTCATTGGAAGAACTGATGCTGAAGCTGAAACTCCAATAATTTGGCCACCAGATGCAAAGAGCTGACTCATTTATTATGACCCTGATGCTGGGAGAGATTGAGGTCCAGAGGAGAAAGGTATAACAGAGGATGAGATGGTTGGATGGCATCACTGATTCAGTGGACATGAGTTGAGTAAACTTTGGGAGTTGGTGATTGACAGGGAGGCCTGGTGTGCTGCAGTCCATGGGGTTGCAAAGAGTCAGACACAACTGAGTGACTGAATTTAGAAGAGTGCCTTGTAATTTTCTT
The DNA here is from genome assembly GCF_002263795.3 of Bos taurus. Taxonomy (NCBI): domain Eukaryota; kingdom Metazoa; phylum Chordata; class Mammalia; order Artiodactyla; family Bovidae; genus Bos; species Bos taurus. The sequence continues at coordinate 31,199,688 of NC_082638.1, forward strand.
GAGTGTGTTCTTGTTTTGCTGGAAGATTAGCATGGGTTGTCTTGCACTGGAGCTGTCTGCTCTTGGATGGAGCTTGCTTTCAGTGTAGGCATGTATCCTTTTGGATGGGATCTTGTCTACCACTCTTCCCTGGGGCCAGGGGTTCTATGATGATCCAAAGTTCTGGAGCTGAGCTACCTGCCTCTGGTTTTTGGTCCCCCTCTTGCAGTAACCTCAAGACTACACTTTCAACATTGCACAGAAGACAAAACCCCATGTTAGTGGTGAAATAACTCCACATCCTGGACAGTCAAAGAGATCCACAGCATTATGTATAGAAAAGAAGAGGGAAGAGCTAGATAGAGGTGATCAGGAGGAGAAAAGAAAGTCAAAAGGAAAGAGAGCAATTAAGCCTGTAATCAAATCCCTGAGTGAAAATGGATATTAAAAAATAGACTCTTAATACTACAAAATGCATAACAAATTCCAGAAAGCAAAAATTAAAAAACCTAGACTAGAATTTGAACTCCCAAATGTACAATATAAAATAAACTGCAACATAATTGAACACAAAAATTAGAAAAAATATTCTGGGGTCAGTTCAGTGTCAGGTTATCCCTTGTTCTAGCTTGCACTTTTTCTCAAAGTCCACAATTGTCCTTAAATGCAATTTTACTGCTTAATTTTAATCTGTTGCACCCACCACTTCTTGAGTGGTTCCCCTGTCTTATCTTTACTTAGGCTGGCCTCCTCTGCTTGCAAGTCTCTTCAATGTCTAATCTGAGCCCTGATAGGAAGAGGTGACAATAGACCCTTATTCAGGGTCATTTGCTCTGTTTTGCTGTGGAGAGGCAGGAACACTGCAAACAAATACCACTGGGATTTGTGGGTAGCCTTTGTTGTGAATGGACAGCACAGGGTCTGCCAAAGTCCAAGGTGATGTACACTTCTCAGATCCAGCCACTCAAGCTCCTGGGTGTCCCTTGAGGGCACAGTTACAGAAGGGCCATGGATCTCACGCACTTCCCAGGCCCAAGCTACCTAGGGTCCATCCTGTGCTAGGCGTGAAGTCCCAGGTTGGCCGTGTGTCTCCTGCACTTCCCAAGTCCAAGCTGCTCAGATTCCCAGGTGTTGTATGAAGGCCCAGCCCCAGTTGAACCATGTATCTCTTGCTCTTCCCAGGCCCAAGCAGTCCAGACTCCCCAGTTCTCTGTTTGGGGCACAGTCCCAGGTGGGTTCTTTGTCTCCTGCACTTCCAAGGCCCAAGCTGCTCATATTTCTGGGTGTTCTATGAATGCCCAGTCCCAGTTGAGCCATGCATCTCCTGCTATTCCCAGGCCAAAGTGGCCTGGTGTTCTGCCAGAGCATAGTCCCGGGTGGGCCCTTTGTCTAATGCACTTTCCAGGTCCAAGCTGCTGAGGTTCCAGGATGTTCCAGAGTACACTCTTCCAGAGAGCCACTCAGGTTTTCAGGATAGCTGTGATGTCATAGTTCCTGGTGGACCATGTTTTTCGTGCACTGCTCAGGTTCATTCTGGTCAGTTTCTCAGATACTCCACAAGGATACAGTCCATGCATGGTGAGCTGTGCATCTCCTCAGAGGAGTTGCTCTCAGGTTATGACACTCTTGGCAGCCATAAACTGTCCCAGATCTCAGGAAGTCATGGTTAGTGGCTGCTCATGAATAGAGTCTGCTCACAGCTTGGCAGGAGATGCAGTCTCCTGGGCCTAAAAGGTTATGGCCTTCTGCCTCTGGTTGTCAACATTCTGAATCTTTGCCTCCTGGGAGGTCCATAAGGAAAGCTAGCGTGCTCTCCTTCAGTAAATACTAGGGCATCGTCTGTTCTGTAAGCAGGTCAGGGGTTGCAGTGTGGTCTTAGAGCCTTCCCGTGGGAACATTCCTTCTCTTTGTTTATTTTTCTCTCTCTGGCATTATGTGCTTCCGCCTGCTACATCACATTAGTTCTCTCAGAGTGTCTGTAGAGCATTCAAACCCCATCTTTATTCTAAGGACTGAACATGCAGAGGGCGCCCCTGTACAAAGCCCCCACTCACTGTGGGTGGACACGAGACTGTGAGGCAATTCCCCACTAATAATTGCTTTTTTGGCTTGAATTCTGAGATGGTGTTGTGGGGTGGTTATACCACCCTCTGAGATTCCAAAGAGGCCCACTGAATCAACCTCTGAGAGGGTTTCCTGTGGTATGGAAACTTCTCCTTCTCTAAAAGCTTAAGATGGATAGTGCTGGATTCATGATCTCTGAGAAGATTTAACTTCAGGACTAAGGACCAGGCTTGATCACTCAAGAGTTCTTGTATATCAGAGTTTTATTAAAGTAAGAAAAGGAACAGAGAAAACTTCTGACATGGACATCAGAAGGGGGCCAGAGAATGCCCCCCCCCCCCCGCTAGTGTTAGCCAGGGAGTTACATACATTTTAATTTAGTTATTATAATACATCAAAAGCATGTCTGAAATTTGTGAAAATTTTACCAGACCTACTCCCACAATTTATATTTTAGGAGAACAGGATTAGAAGTTAACAATAGAAAGATCCTGCCAGACCCACTCCCATAATATAGCTTCTAAAATATAAGGATTCGTCAGAAGGTTTTCAGGGAGGAGAAACTGTCCTCAAGCATGATACACTGTTGCTATATAATTCTAATTACAGAGTTTAAACTGAATTGTTTGCTGTGTAATCATCATTTCAAGGTTTAAAGAAAAAACAAAACAAAACATTTTCTGTGACTAAGACTAATGAATATAGAGAAAAACAAACAAGCAAGCAATTCTCCTCCTTGAGAATTCCAGAACCCTACCTCCTCCTCAAGAATCCAGATATTTTTCTCTTCTTTGGGTAGGCCAGACTTCTTATCAATCTGCATAGGAATTGACTCTCTCTCCCCAACACAAGTTCAGTTCAGTTTCTCAGTCATGTCCAACTATTTGTAACCCCAAGGACTGTGACACACCAGACTCCTCTGTTCATCACGAACTTCCATAGCTTGCTCAAACTCATCTCCATTGAGTTAGTGATGGACTCAATCTCATCCTGTCTTCTGCTTCTCCTCCTGCCTTCAATCTTTCTCAACACTGGGGTCATTTGCAAGAGTCAGTTATTTGCATCAGGTGGCCAAATTCAGCTTTAGCATCAGTGCTTCCAATAAATATTCAGGACTGAATGTCTTACTGACTAATTTTATTCCCTGCTGTCCAAGGGACTCTCAAGAGTCTTCTCCAACACCACACTTCAAAAGCATCAATTTTTCAGGGCTCAGCTTTCTGTATAGTCCAACTCTCACATCCATATATGACTACTGGACAAATTATAGCTTGGACTAGAAAGACTTTTGTTGGCAAAGTAATATCTCTGTTTTTAAATATCCTGCCTAGGTTGGTCATAGCTTTTCTTCCAAGAAGCAAGTATCTTTTAATTTTATGCTGCAGCCACCATCTACAGTGATTTTGAAGCCAAGACAATAAAGTCTCTCAGCCTTTCCATTGTTTCCCCATCTGCGGCTGCTACTGTTGCTAAGTCACTTCAGTCGTGTCCGACTCTGTGTGACCCCATAGACGTCAGCCCACCAGGCTCCCCTGCCCCTTGGGTTCTCCAGGCAAGAACACTGGAGTAGGCTGCCATTTCCGTCTCCAATGCAGGAAAGTGAAAAGTGAAAGTGAAATCTCTCAATCATGGGGCCAGAAGCCATGATCTTCGTTTTTGAATGTTGAGTTTTAAGCTGGCTTTTGCACTCTCCTGTTTCACTTTCATCAAGAGGCTCTTTAGTCCCTCTTCACTTTCTGCTATATGGGTTTTGTCATCTATGTATCTCAGGTTATTGCTATTTCTCCCAGCAATTTTGATTCCAGCTTGTGCTTCATCCAGTCTGGCATTTCACATGATGTGCTCTTCATCTAATTTAAATAAGCAGGGTTACAATTCAGAACCAGTCCCTTGTTGCGTATCTGGTTCTAGAATCAGTCTCTATCCCTAAATCCTTTGTCTCTCTTTTCTTGTTTATCTCTTCTCCTCCCTCATTATGAGCAAATTGATTGGCCTTTCTGGTGTCCTCTGCCAGCATATAGAAATGGTTTAGTGAAAGTTACTCCATATCCTGACAATCCGTTGAGGTATTTACTGGGGAAAAATTGAACTCCTTCTCATATGTCACTGCCACCTTAGGACGAGTCTACCGAGTTTATATTCAAAGGTATGCATTCTGCCCCTGTTAAGCAAGTACTCTAAAGTAGGAATACTGTCAATGTAATACCATCGAGTACTATTGAGCTCACAGTGTGAAACATGCATGTAACGAAGCTACTGAGCTCACCCTCTGTAGTATGCATCCAGCAACTACTTGTGCCCCACTCTGTGACAATTATGCTGCAGCTCATGATCTGGCACTCATGAGTGTATGAAGCACTACTTCTGATTATGCATGCAGCAACTACTGAGGTTGAAATCAGGACTTTGCATTCTGCTTTTACTGAGAATTGAATTAGAACAGGTATACTAATTAGCTTGCACTCTGGAACATACATTACAACTCTAGAGCATAAGTATCACAACCAAGTGTGCCTGCACTCTGGACCTGGGATGCCGTAACAACTGAAAATGCAAGAAGCTTTTCACAACTACTGACCCCTGATTTCAAACCACTGCTGCTGCTGCTGCCAAGTCACTTCAGTAGTGTCCGACTCTGTGTGACCACATAGACAGCAGCCCACCAGGCTTCCGTATCCCTGGGATTCTCCAGACGAGAATACTGGAGGGGGTTGCCACTTCCTTCTCCAATGCATGTATGCATGCTAAGTCGCTTTAGTCTTGTCCGACTCCGTGCGAACCTATGGAGAGCAGCCCAGCAGGTTCCTCTGTCCATGGAATTCTCCAGGCAAGAATATTGGACTGGGTTGCGATTTCCTTCTCCGATTTCAAAGCACACATGCTACAAACAAGACTTTTGCACTCTGGAATATGCGCTTGTCAATACTGAGACCACCATCAGAGGACGCACGCTAGAACTACTTAGTTTCTAATCTGGATCACCCTTTCTGCCACTATTGAGATTATTGACAAAATTTAGAACAAGTGCCTTGCTGTCACTGAGACTGCACAGTAGAGCATACATCCCATCACTCCTGAACCCGGGTTATTGAGAATATGGCCTGCCACTACTGAGCCTGTCCCTAAAACATGCCTGTTGTAAGTACACATACACTTTTGGTATATTACACTCTGGATTCTGCATCCCTGCACTACTGAAATTGCCTTCCAGAACAAGAGTTCATTGCCTGCTGAATTTTCACTCTAAACAATAAAAATCACAATAATTAGCTTGTTGCTTTATAGGTAAGTCAGGCCACTACTCAACCTGCGCTGTAGTTCAGGTGTGCCTAAACAATTACTGAACTTGCACTCTGATGTTTGTTTACTTCTGGACACACCTGAGCCAGCGCTCTTATAGACATAGTGAGTTTGAACACTGGAGGACATGGTACACCTCTACTGAGCATGAGTTCAAGGGCAGGTATCCGGGCTCTGCAGAGAACATGCTCTAGTTTCACACATTCCACAGTAACTGAACTTGCAATTGGGAGTACAGCTCTCATGACTACAGAGTGCACACATTTTATCATGGGTTTTGCACTACTGCGGTTTACTCAGGAACATATCTCCCATCATGACTGTGTGTGCCTTCAAGAGCCAATGTTCTGACACTACAGAGACTATGCTGTAGAGTAAGAATGCCTGAGCTACACACCTGCACACTGAATCATGCATCCCGGCAGTATCAATCCTAGTACTATAGCACACCTGTCACTTCTGAGTCCTTACACTAAGCAGGCATGGCACAGCTAGTGAGCATGTGGCCTAGAGCATGTGTGTGGCCAATACTAATTTTGCACTCTGAAGCATGTGTCTTGCCACTTGTAAGCAGTTCAGCTACTGATTTTGCACCCTGTTACACTATTTAATCACTGCTGAGCCTGCCTTATAGACCATGAGTTCCACTACTACTAATCTTGCCCCATGGCCTGTGAGCTTAAAGTAGTGATCCCACACTCTGCAGCTGAAATTTGCCAATGACTTGGCTTGCCCGCTGTTGCATATTTCCCCAAACTCTTCTTCCTGTACTCTAGAGCATGTGTCCCAACTACTGAATTTGCACTCTGGAGGACCTATTCCAGGAAAGTGGAGGTTGCATTATAAAACACATATCCTACCCACGAGTGAACCGTCATTCTAGATCAACTGTGTCACCACTAGTGACTTTGAATTCTGAAGCATTAAAGTCACTTCCCTGAAGTATTGCTCTAGAAGGTGTGTGCAACCATCACTCCAGTGGCCTTTTATACCAGCCATTATGCTGCTAGCCATCCAGCACTCTAGACTGTATAAGTTGTGAATAGTGTACCTGTGTTCCACAGCTACATCTATGGATGATCTTCCACAACTAGAGACTTGGTGTATACTTCATATTTCCTGCCTCAATTGATCATGTGTCACAACACACATATGCCACAACCCATGTGCTTGCACTGTTGAGGACTTATCTTCCCACTACTGAGCTTGTGTGGCAGAACAGGCATATCACATTTTCTCAGTTTGATCTCTGGATATGCATCCAAAAATAAAAACCCAGCGTTCAAGAGAATATGTCCCTCACTTACTGAGTGTGCACTCTTAAGCAAGTGTACTGCAACTCCTGAGACAACACTCTGAAGCACATGTAATGCAGGCATGCTTCATCTGCTGAACTTAGCTCTTCAGCATGCATCTCAACATTGAAGCACACTTTAGACACACACCTGGTAATACAGAACCATGATCTAGAGCAAGTATGGTTCGAATACTGAATCTTTGCTTTAGAGAACTTGTTCTTTGTCTCCTGAGATTGTACTTTTGAGGATTCTCCCCACCAGTACTAAGACTGTATTCTAGAGCGGACATGACACAAATAGTAGGATGGCAGTTTGCAGCCTGCATACATCACTACTGTGTCTGAGCTCTAGCATAGAAGTACTGAAACTACTTAGCTTGCAATCTGGAGCATACATTCTGCCACTAGTGTGCTTGCATTTTAGAACAGGCTGTCTGAAGCTATCCCATTGGCAGTGGCAACATGCTTCCAGCCACTACTGAATGAATACTAGAGCACAGTTCCTACCATTACTGAGCATGTACTCTACCACAAGATGACTAAAACGTCTCAGTTGCATTGTGGAGCATACCTCTTTCCACAACTGAACTTGCATTCTACAGCAAATGTTACACAACGACTGATCTTGTGCTCTAGAATTGGCACACCATAAATAATTTTCGTAATATTTGAACCATGTGTCTGGCCAATAGTAAATCAATGCTTTAGATCAGCTGTGCTAAAATCACTGAGCTTGCCCTCAGGTGTATGTCTGAACTCACATTTTATAGCACACCTACTGCCACTGTGGATTCTGTGCTCTAAAACTATCTTGAGATGAGATAACAAGATGGTGGAGCTGTAGGTAGATGTGGAATACATCTCTCTGTGGATACATCAGGCATACACCTTCAGACACAGACAAGTAATCAAAACATCAGCTGAAAGCAGACAGGAGTGCCTGACCAGTGGAAAAGAATATATAGAATCACGCAAAACTCAGTAGGATGAAAGAACTGGGGGGAAAATCATGAGTCTTATTAGGACTGAATCAGCCCTGAGTGGGTGAAGGAGGGTTCTAATCCCATATTGGGGGGCTTGTCTGAATCATAGAATAAACATTTAAAGCTGAGAGTGAAACAACTGATCTGTGGATAACTAGATGTAATGAGAATCAGTGAGTCCTTGCTACAGCTGTACATACCCCAGCCAAGGATATGTGTCCCCTGAAAGGCACAGTGGCTGGGAGCTGGAATTGAGGGATTCTAGAGCGATTCCTGGGCGAAGGCTGCTGTTTACTGTGGCGAGATGGAGAGAGGGGCTGTGAGGGAGGAAACTGTGCTAGGATATGCCTGTGGAGGAAAGCCAGGCAGCCAAGGAAGCAAGGCAATATCACTGAGTCACATGTATGGGGGTGGAGCAATCACCATAGCCTCTCTCTCTCCACATGATAGCATCAGCAGTTACTACAATAGTGAGGCTGACCCATCAAATGCTGAACACACTGAAATATAGAGCAGGACACCACCCAGGTGCTCCTTTAAGTGCCTGATGCACAAAACTAGAGTCGAACCCTACTCACGATGCTTCTTTAAGTGCCTGATGCACTGATCTACAGAGTAGGACCCCAGCCAGGGAGGTATCTCTATGTGCTGACACATTGAACAACAGGGAAGGATTCCAGGCAACGAAGCCTTCTAAGTGCCTCAATGGGTGGAACTAGGGAGAAAGACTGGCAAAAGAGGCCTTCTGATCGCCAGCTACAAGAAGCTCAAAAAAAGACTCTGATAGGGTCATAACTCCTGTGGTCTAGTCAGTTCTGTGTCCCTGAACCCTGTACACTTGGCACCACCAGGGTCCCTGAAAGCCAAGCACCTGCTCCACTTTCACAATTAACTCTCACTGGAGAAAAGCTGCCACAGGTGAAAACAAAACAAAACAAACAAAAAAAATCTTGCAACATTTTGCACTAGTTTGCTTCAGTCCTGTCTAACACTTTGTGGGACACATTTCACCACTACAGAGAACAAGCTCTAAAATACATATACTGGAACAACTGACCTTTTCCAGTCTTGTTGCCACTGCTGAATTTTCCAAATTTGCTGGCACATTGGATTCAGCACTTTCACAGAACTATCTTTTAGGATTTGAAATCGCTCAACTGGGGTTCCATATCTCCACTAGCTTTGTTTGTATTGATGCTTCCTAAGGCTGACTTGACTTCATGTTTCAGGATGTCTGGCTCTAGGTGAGTGATCACATCATCATGATTATCTGGATCATGAAGATTTTTTCTGTATAGTTCTTCAATCTTTTCTGTATAGATTCTCGCTACCTCTTCTTAATATCTTCTGCTTCTTTTAGGTCCATACAATTTCTGTCCTTTATTGTGTCCATCTTGGCATGAAATATTCCCTTGGTATCTCTAATTTCCTTGAAGAAATTGCTAGTCTTTCTCAACTATTTTTTTCCTCTATTTCTTTGCATTGATCACTGAGGAAGGCTTTTTTATCTCTCCTTGCTATTCTGTGGTAATCTGCAGTCATATGGGTATATCTTCCCTTTTCTCCTTTGCCTTTTGCTTCTCTTCTTTACTTAACTGTTTGTAAGGCCTCCTCAGACAACCATTTCGCCTTTTGGCATTACTTTTCTTGGGGATGTTCTTGGTCACTGCCTCCTGTACAATTTCATGAATCTCCATCTGTAGTTCTTCAGGCACTCTATCAAATCTATTCCCTTAAATCTTTTGTCACGTCCACTGTATAATCATAAGGGATCTGATTTAGGTCATACCTGAATCATAAGTAGAGAGTGAAAAAGTTGGCTTAAAGCTCAACATTCAGGAAAAAAAAAAAAAAGATCATGGCCTCCAGTCCCATCACTTCATGGGAAATAGATGGGGAAACAATGGAAACAGTGTCAGACTTTATTTGGGGGGGGGGGGGGGCTCCAAAATCACTGCAGAGGGTGATTGCAGCCATGAAATTAAAAGATGCTTACTCCTTGGAAGGAAAGTTATGACCAAACTTGATAGCATATTCAAAAGCAGAGATATTACTTTGCCAACAAAGGTCCATCTAGTCAAGGCTATGCTTTTTCCAGTAGTCATGTATGGATGTGAGACTTGGACTGTGAAGAAGGCTGAGCACCAAAGAATGGATGCTTTTGAACTCTGGTGTTGGAGAAGACTCTTGAAAATCCCTTGGACTACAAGGAGATCCAACCAATCCATTCTGAGTGAGATCAGCCCTGGGATTTCTTTCGAGGGAATGATGCTGAAGCTGAAACTCCAGTACTTTGGCCACCTCATGTGAAGAGCTGACTCATTGGAAAAGACTCTGATGCTGGGAGGGATTGGGGGCAGGAGGAGAAGGGGACGACAGATGATGAGATGGCTGAATGGCATCACTGACTCGATAGACATAAGTCTGAGTGAACTCCGGGAGTTTGTGATGGACAGGAAGGCCTGGCATACTGCGATTCTTGGGGTCACAAAGAGTCGGACACAACTAAGCGACTGAACTGAACTGAATCATCTAGTGGTCTTCTCTACTTTCTTCAATTGAAGTCTAAGTCTATAACATTAGTCACACAAATACTGAGCTTCCACTCTGAACCTGCCTTCTTACAAGTATTTCCCAACATTTTAGAGCACTTTTGCTGCACCTATTTATCTTCACTCTGAAACACATATACCGTCACTCCTGAAACGACGCTCAAGTGCATGCATTTAACTCCTACTGAACCTCTGTTCCAGAGTAGGCATGCCGATCTACTAAGCTTGCATTCTGCCACATGCATCTTCCACTACTTAGACTATGATACTGAGGTCATGCTGCAAAAACATAGTTGCAATCTCAAGCTTATCTTCTTTGACTTTCAGCCTCTATACCAGCACACATGGTCTGCCCCTCCTAAGTCCACTTTCTTTCTTTCTTTATTGTTTTGTTTTTTGGTTTATGCAACTTTAATGAAGAAAAATAAATCAATTACTAGCAGAGCTATTAGTTGGTCACTCATCCATTGACAACTTGCATCATTTATTCAGTGCTATATTAAACAGTGTATTGGAAGATAGATTAACTAATAGCTCCAAGCCTCCTAACAATTTAAAGGAAAATTGCAAAATGTTTTGAGACCCTATTTTGGAATACAAAGGGTGTTTGACTTCCAATTTCCATTCTCTGTAGAACAAGAACAGGTCATTCCTTTATTGACATGCATAAAATACATCACATTTTCTGTTCTGCTGATGCTATAAATTCAATACCAATTCTCCAGCCATATCAGTTATGAGCATAAAGTATATCATGTAACCTCAAATCTCTAACAGTGGAAGGCTTAAACAAGAATGGATGCTGTTAGAATAATGCTGCTTCCTTTGATGTGACAACTCAGCATCCATCTCCCTCCCTCTCAGATGATTCTTGAGCATGTTAGAGCAGTGAGGAATGGTTTTAGTCTCATAAGCAAGTTAGAGTGAAGACATTGGCCACATAATACACATGCTCCATTTTTTTTTTTTAATTCTGAATCTTGTGCAACTATTCTCTTGTAACTACTTTACAGTTTCTAAAAGCAGTTATTGTCCAAAGCTGGAAGAACTTAAGTCTTCTCAGATGAGCATGTGAATGAATGGAGGGAGGTAAACAAAAAATAAAATTAAAAAAGATGAGGTCTGATAGGGGAGCAGCCAGATAAGAAAAAAAAAAAAAAAAACAGTAATTTAAAGTTTATTCCAGCTATAATGCAGGTTAGTCTGACTTTAAGCATCACATGGCATACTTCTGAGTCCATTCCCGAGATACTCTGTTGTACTTATCTCTGTCTGTTTTATACATCCGTGCAATCTCTGGCACTAGGGGGTCATCTGGGTTTGGATCACATAGCAGTGAACAAGTGGATAAAAGAACTTTAGAAATAATTAAAGCAGGAGACCACTGTGATCTTAGAATATCGAGACAAATGCTGCCATTACTGTTAATATTTGGATGATAAATTCTTGTTGTAAATGCAACCTTAGGTAGTTTGAAGGGGTAGTCTGTAGGAAAATGAATTGTCAAAAAGAATACACCGCCTTGATAAGGGCTGTCATTAGGTCCCATAATTGTGGCTTGCCAATGAAACATATCATCCCCAACTGGACCTGCAGAACATTGTGCTGGAGGGTCACGGGCCAAATCACTAAGTTCCTTATTAATCCATTTCAGCGCCAGAGTCTGTGCTTTTCATCTGGCTCCTCATTATCTCGGTGTGTGCTTGAAGGTCCCGCCAAACTCTTGATTATCCCGGTGGCTGGGAAGGATTGACTCTTCGTCTCACACCAGCTCTGCCATACACAGGCGCCTTCTTATTAAACAGATCGGAGGTTGGACTTGGAGGGCGGGGGCCGGAGGCGGGTCATGGGCTGGGGGGAAGGGCCCTAAGTCCACTTTCTTTTTTTTTTTTTAATTTTATTTTATTTTTAAATTTTACATAAGTGTATTAGTTTTGCCAAATATCAAAATGAATCCACTACAGGTATACATGTATTCCCCATCCTGAACCCTCCTCCCTCCTCCCTCCCCATACCATCCCTCTGGGTCGTCCCAGTGCACTAGCCACAAGCATCCAGTATCGTGCATCGAACCTGGACTGGCATCTCATTTCTTACAGGATATTTTACATGTTTCAATGCCATTCTCCCAAATCTTCCCACCCTCTCCCTCTCCCACAAAGTCCATAAGACTGTTCTATACATCAGTGTCTCTTTTGCTGTCTCGTACACAGGGTTATTGTTATCATCTTTCTAAATTCCATATATATGCATTAGTATACTGTATTGGTGTTTTTCCTTCTGGCTTACTTCACTCTGTATAATAGGCTTCAGTTTCATCCACCTCATTAGAACTGACTGAAATTTATTCTTTCTAATGGCTGAGTAATACTCCATTGTGTATATGTACCACAGCTTTCTTATCCATTCATCTGCTGATGGACACCTAGGTTGCTTCCATGTCCTGGCTATTATAAACAGTGCTGCCCCAATGTTCATCACAGCACTTTCTTGAGTAGGTATAAAACAACTGTTGAGGTTGTATTCTGGATCATGTCCATGCTATTTCTAAATGCATTTTTTTTTAATTTCTTCTAATTTCTTTTTACAAAAATGATTTATTTATTGGAATAGAATTACTATGTATTACTGTGATGGTTTTTGACATATAGATCAACATGAACCAGCCACATGAAAATATGTATCTCCCTATCCTGAACACAACTCAAACCTTCCTTATTACCCCATGATTCTGGGTTCTTCCACAGCACAAGAGTTGGGTGCATCTTTCATATGCTGAACTTGCACTGATCATCTCTTTTATATATGGTAATATACCTGTTCCAATGCTATGTTCTCAAATCATCCCAGTCTAAGAGTCTGTTATTTATATGTGGATCTTCTTTACTAGCCTCCACGTGGGTAGGGTTATTGTTACTGTCTTCCTAAATCCATTTATATGCATTAATGTGCAATATTTGCCTCTCTCTAACTTTTTTCACTCTGAACAATAGGCTGTAGGTTGAACTGCCTCATTAAAAGTGACACAAATATATGCCTTTCTGTAGCTGAGTAATATTTCGTTTGTATATATACCACAACTTCCTTATATATTCATCTGCTGATGTGCATCTAGATTACTTCCATGTCATAGCTATTGTAAAGGCAATTTCAATAAACATTGGGGTACATGTGTTATGTTCCATCCTAATTCCCTCTGGGTATATGCAAAGAAGTGGGGTTTCTGGGTCATATGACAGGTCTAGTCCAAGTTTCTCAAGGAATCTCCAAACTGTTCTGAATACAGGTTGTACCAGTTTGTGTTACGGGCAACAGTGTATTAGGGTAAACTTTTCTCCACAGCCTTTCCAGGATTTCTTGCTTGTAGAATTTCTGGTGATGGCCACTCTGAACAGTGTGAGATGACTGCTCATTACAATTTTAATTTTCATTTATCTAATGATGAATGATGTTAAGCATATTTCATGTGTTTATTAGACATCCATATGTCTTCTTTAAAGAAATGTCTATTTAGAGCTATTGGCCCCTTTTAATGATACTGTGAAAGTGCTGCACTCAATATGGCAGCATATTTGGAAAACTCAGCAGTGGCCAAAGGACTCGAAAAGGTCAGTTTTCATTCCAATCCCAAAGAAAGGCAATGCCAAAGAATTCTCACATCACCATGCAATTGCACTCATCTCACATGCTAGTAAAGAAATGCTCAAAATTCTCCAAGCCAGGCTTCAGCAATATGTGAATTGTGAACTTCCAGATGTTCAAGCTGGTTTTACAAAAGGCAGAGGAACCAGAGATCAAGTTGCCAACATCTGCTGGATCATTGAAAAAGCAAGAGAGTTCCAGAAATTCATCTGTTTCTGCTTTATTGTCTATGTGGAAGCCTTTGAGTGTGTGGATCACAATAAACTGTGGAAAATTCTGAAAGAGATGGGAATACCAGACCACCTGACCTGACTCTTGAGAAACCTATATGCAGGTCAGGAAGCAACAGTTAGAACTGTACATGGAACACGTACTGGTTCCAAATAGGAAAACGAGTATGTCTAGGCTGTATATTGTCACCCTGCTTGTTTAACTTATATGCAGAGTACATCATGAGAAACACAGGGCTGGAGGAAGCACAAGGTGGAATCAAGATTGCCAAGAGAAATATCAATAACCTCAGATATGCAGATGATACCATCCTTCTGGCAGAAAGTGAAGAGGAACTAAAATGACTCTTGATCAAAATGAAAGAGGAGAGTGAAAAAGTTGGCTTCAAGCTCAACATTCAGAAAATGAAAATCATGGCAACTGGTCCCATCATGTCATGGGAAATAGATGGGGAAACAGTGTCAAACTTTATTTTTTTGGGCTCCAAAATCACTGCAGTTGGTGTCTGCAGCCATGAAATTAAAAGACACTCCTTGGAAGGAACGTTGTGACCCACCTTGATAGCATATTCAAAAGCAGAGACATTACTTTGCCAACAATGGTCCATCTAGTCAGGGCTATGGTTTTTCCTGTAGTCATGTATGGATGTGAGAGTAGGACTGTGAAGAAAGCTGAGCATGGAAGAATTGATGCTTTTGAACTGTAGTGCTGGAAAAGACTCTTGATGTAAGAGATCCATCCAGTCCATCCTACAGGAGTTTAGTCCTGGGTGTTCCTTGGAAGGAATGATGCTAAAGCTGAAACTCCAGTACTTTGGCCACCTCCTGTGATGATTTGACTCACTGGTAAAGACTCTGATGCTGGGAGGGATTGAGGTCAGGAGGAGAAGAGGACGAGAGAGGATGAGATGGTGGTTGGCATCACCGAGTCGATGGATGTGAGTTTGTTGAACTCCAGGAGTTGGAGATGGATAGGGAGGCCTGTCGTGCTGCAATTCATGGGGTCGCAAAGAGTCGGACATGACTGAACAACTGAACTGAACTGAACTGAAACAACTGACAAAGAATTAATGTCAAAAATATACAAGCAACTCCTGAAGCTCAATTCCAGGAAAATAAACGACTCAATGAAAAAATTGGCCAAAGAACTAAACAGACATTTCTTCAAAGAAGACATACAGATAGCTAACAAACACATGAAAAGATGCTCAACATCACTCATTATCAGAGAAATGAAAATCCAAACCACAATGAGGTACCTTTTCATGCCAGTCAAATTGGTTGTGCTCCAAAAGTCTACAAGCAATAAATGCTGGATAAGGTGTGGAGAAAAAGGAACCCTCTTACACTGTTGGTGGGAATGCAAACTAGTACAGCCACTATGGAGAACACTGTTTAGATTCTTTAAAAAAAAAAAAAAAAAAACAACCTTCAAATAGAACTGCCATAAGACACAACAATCCCACTGCTGTGCATACACACCAAGGAAACCAGAATTGAAAGAGACATGTGTACCCTGATGTTCATCACAGCACTGTTTCTAATAGCCAGGACATGGAAGCAACCTAGATGTCCATTAGTGGATGAATGGATAAGAAAGCTGTGGGATATATACATAATGGAGTATTACTCAGCCATTAAAAGGAATGCATTTCAGTCAGTTCTAATGGGGTGGATGAAACTGGAGCCTATTATACAGAATGAAGTTAGCCAGAAAGAAAAACACCAATAGAATAAACTAACACATATATGTGGAATTTAGAAAGATGATAACGATAACCGTGTACGCGAGAATGCAAAAAAGACACAGATGTATAAAACAGTCTTTTGAGCTCTGGGAGACGGCTAGGGTGGTATGATTTGGGAGAATGGCACTGACACATGTATAATAACATAGGTCACCAAACTGGCAGTCCAGGTTCAATGCATGATACAGGATGCTTGGGGCTGGTGCACTGGGATAACCAGGAGGGATGATATGAGGAGGGAGGTGGCACACATGTATACCTGTGGCAGATTCATATTTATGTATGGCAAAACCAGTACAATATTGTAAAGCAATTAGACTCCAATTAAAATACATATATTTATATTGAAAATAAATAAAATAAAATTGTGTCCAATGTGAGGAGAGCAACAGCGTTCTTTGAACAATATATCTAAGTAAATGAGAGTTGTGATTTTATGCGTTCAAGGTGTCCCCATAAGTATGAGCCCTACGTCTTATTACAGAAAGAATTGTGGAAGATGAGCGAGATTAAAGGAGAGCTTTTCAGCAACAGGATCTGAATTGTTCAGCCAGAAAATTATTAAGTAATGTAAGGCTTCCCAAACAGTTTATTTAAGATCTTGGGAGCAAGCAATGAGTTTGGCCACCTAAATAGTGTTGTATAAAATTATATTTTGACATATATACACCTGTGTGTATGAGTGTGTGTATAAAAAAGGTGCAATGGCTTTTAACTCCTGTTAGATTTAATAGAAATGGAAAAAAATTAAAACCCAAATGAAGAATGATTAAAAAGTCGACTCGGTTGTTGAATATATGTAAGCGGAAATACTTCAAAATATGTTTTCTTGGCTGAATGTAAAATATGAGGACTCTTTTATATCACTCACCTCTCTGCTTTTAATAAAGATCTACCAATTTTCAAATTTTTTGTCCAGTTTTGACAAAAATAGACAGATATAGACTTATATATACATATATATCATATATAAAATATAGAAGTATATTTTCATAAGAGAAAATATTGATGCCAAGCTTAGATTTCAGAATTATTTCCAACTCCAGGCTCCATCTCAACAGGAAATAGCCAAAGTTGTTGCTGATTGAAACACTCCAAGAGCTGGAAAACCTGAAAAAGACATCGAACCTGCAACTGAGATTTTCTGTCACATTTATGATTGAGTTCTAAGTCCAACACTTTATTTCCTTTCATGTTCTAAGCAGTCCCTTCTTAAGACTGAAAAGTATGAAAACCGAGAGAAAGAGGTAGGAGATTGTAGACCTCCTGGTGTTCAATTTCACACCAGTCAGAATGGGTGCGATCCAAAAGTCCACAAGCAATCAATGTTGGAGAGGATGTGGAGAAAAGGGAACCCTCTTACACTGTTGCTGGGAATGCAAAGTAGTACAGCCACAATGGAGAACAGTGTGGAGATTCCTTAAAAAACTGGAAATAGAACTGCCTTATAATCCAGCAGTCCCACTGCTGGGCATACACACTGAGAAAACCAGAATTGAAAGAGACACGTGTACCCCAATGTTCATCGCAGCACTGTTTCTAGTAGCCAGGACATGGAAGCAACCTAGATGTCCATCAGCAGATGAATGAATGAGAAAGCTGTGGTGCATATATACAATGGAGTGTTACTCAGCCATTAAAAAGAATAAATTTCAATCAGTTCTAATGAGGTGGATGAAACTGGAACCTATTATACAGAGTGAAGTAAGCCAGAAAGAAAAACACCAATACAGTATACTAACACATATATATGGAATTTAAAAGATGGTAACAATAACTCTGTATATGAGACAGCAAAAGAGACACTGATGTATAGAACAGTCTTTTGGACTCTTGGGAGAGGTAGAGGGTGAGATGATTTGGTAGAATGACATTGAAGCATGTATAATATCATGTATGAACGAGTCACCAGTTCAGGTTCGATGCACGATACTGGATGTTTGGGGCTGGTGTGCTGGGACGACCCAGAGGGATGGTATGGGGAGGGAGGAGGGAGGAGGTTTCAGGATGGGGAACACATGTATACCTGTGGCGGATTCATGTTGATGTATGGCAAAACCAGGACAATATTGTAAAGTTAAAAAATCAAATAAAAAATAATAAAATAAAATACACACAAAACAATTAAAAAAAGTAATTTTAAACAGTGAGGCTAGAAAAGACAGAATCTAAGGATAATAATCAAGTGATAGAGAATAATAATGATTTAGCCATTAGTCAAATTCAAGGGTCTTTAGTTCCTCCTCAAGGGCCATCAATAACATCCTGAGCATTATCCTATGAACAGTTTTAGAGATGCCAAAGCCCCAGCCAGCCTGAAAGTTAAGTACAGAGACCACAGAGTAGTTGAAACCAGACAGTTAAAAGATTTTATTGCAGAGGCCAGTAGACCAATTTTGCTTGGGTAACAGTACTGAATATGAAAAATGTGTGTATAGAAGGGTGATAAATCACTTGTATTTCAGAAACCAAGTAGATTTATTGATGTGATTTTTCTGTGTAAAAATTCTTTAGGAATGAGATTTTGCATGCTTCATGGTTTTGGTTACTATTTCTGTAAGCAGGCTGTATTTTTAAGTTGATGCTGAAGTAAACCCTAGCTGAACATCACCTTTCAATGGCTAGGAGACCAGTGATTTTGTGATGTCACAGCTACCCTTTGATTGCTAGGAGACAAGTGATTTTGTGATGTCACAGCCTTTTGACTTTGAGGACCTCTGCGATGGTCTAGAGAGTTTCTCTCTGTTGGCCAGCCAAGCAATTTTTGAAGTAGTGGTCAGTAAAATCAGACAAATGAGAAAAGGATCTGAAGAAAGATTTCTCTGAGATGGCACATATACCTTCAGAAATTCAAGATGGGCCTCCTAAGGATGAATCAACTGATTCAGAAACCTCCATTAGATCTTTGTATGATTATACACTTACTAGGGACTCAGTTTTGAGATCTATGATTGAAGAATATGCTTTTCAGGCTTTGTCTGAGGATCTTGTGATAAAAAGGCCATGCTACAAATATTCTGTATCTGAAACAGATGAGGTGACTAATTTTCTTTCACTCACCTTTCCACAAAAACTTTGGAATATAGTTGAAAGTGATCAGTTTGAATCTATTTGGTGGGATGAGAGAGGCACATGTATAGTGATCGACGAAGAACTCTTTAAGAAAGAAGTCTTGGAAAGAAAGGCACCTTTCAGAATATTTGAAACCAAGAGTATGAAGAGTTTAATTCGACAGCTTAACCTTTATGGATTTAGTAAAAAGCGACAAACTTTTCAAAGATCTGCTTCACTACCTGTCTTTCTGGAAGAAGAAAACAACATCTCTCTTTTGAGTAAGGTATTCCAACATTTTCACTTATTGGCAATATGTAAGATGAAATCATGTGACCTAGAAAGCACATTTACATATGTAGCTAAAACCGAATTTAAACTTGAGCTAACAAATCGTTAAAAAGTTTTATTTTTTGAAGTTGAGAACAGCTGGATATGTTAAAATATTGGATGTTTGACAAACTTTCCTAGCACTGTGAAACCAGATATAAGTCCTGAAGCAACTTAAAGTGGTATTTACTGTATATATAAAATATATTTTTCATTGAGGATCATATTCTTTCTAACATGTTACCTGTTAAACTACTAATGGAGGTGTTTTATTTGATGCTATTTAGTTGGTTTCATTAAAGGAATACATTTTTATAACTTAGCTTTGCTTGTCAGTTTTACCTTGGTTTATAAAGAAACTAAATAATGTAATCCTTTGATTTTAGTTACAGACCTACTATAATCCAAATTTCGAAAGAGGTCATCCTCAACTTTTATTAAGAGTGCAAAGAAGAGTTGGGATTAATAATGTGTCTCAAATATCTTCATTAGTGCAAGATAACAAGAAGCATGTTAAAGCAAGTGTCAACGAAGATGATCGTAACTCTGAATTTATTCCAGAAATTAGTAGAGAGAGCGCATTTTCAGCCTCCACACGTTTACCTGTGCCTTTCATACAAAAGCCTCATACCATCCAGATTGTCACTAATACAAATGCCCTATCTCCATGTGACTTACCTAACCACCCATCACCAATATCGGTTAGACAAACAGAACAGATTTTGGTAAATCAACCTGCTGTTTTAAAAAAGTTGAGCATTTTTAATTGGCATTCACATAGCAGCTACACTCAAGTAAATGGCCCCATTGAGGACTTTGCTACTACAACTACATCTACTTCTCAGAACCACATTGTATCCCCATTACAGAGCACTTATTCTGGACTGATGGTGGAGCCTTCTAAATTTCCAGTCAGGCATAGCGATATGTCAGGCCATGACAATCCTTTTCCTAACCTGCAAGAGACAGGCAACTCGTGGTTCTCAGTGCCAACAAGCACTTACACACCTGCTTCCTCTCTTTCAAGTCAACTCATCAACAATCACCATTATATGGAAACCATGCTAATTAAAACTGACCTACCAAATACGTGTCAGATTATGGAGCCTAAGGAAGATTGAACGTTACTTTGGGAGATGTCAACAAATACCTACCATTCCTGTATTTGAACAATAAATTTACATGTTCATCTTCATAGTTTAATTTTCAATTTTTAAACAAAGAAGAGAAAATGAGGCTTTAGTTCATTGGTTTACTATTTTACTGCATGGTATTCCAAACTCTTCAGTTCAAGAAAGCATTCGTTATGCATCCTAGGTAAATGACACCTGATATAATATTTGTAAGCAAGAAAATGAGAAGCAAGGGAAAAGAGGTAATGGATGTAAAGTGATTTCTGAAATCATCCCTGCTGAAATGAAGGGGTGTCTAAATTAGGATGGTATGGGTGAAGAAAGAGATGCAAATAAAATTAGATAAATAAAAATACACAGTATGATCTTCAGCACATTCACATATTATATTCTATTAGTTACTGGTAGAGTCTTAAAGATTAGACAGCAGATTGTTTTCATTATAGAAATTAATTTTGTCTCTGAAAATATAGATATTGTAGTACATCCAAAATCATGATCACAATTATACCATCACTGTGATAGAAAAGATAGCATGATATAATCAGTGACTGGCCCATGGTCAGCACACATTGTGTACTTTACAAGTAGTATTCTATAGGGTCATATTTGCGCTGCTGTCCTTAAGGTACGTCTTCATTTCCTGACACCAAGATTCCACCCTATAATTTCAAATGCATGTTTAGATGTTGCTTATCTGTCCCCATAGAGACAGAATAAATTCCTGGTCATTACTGCAGCACATCAGCATGGTTACAAAGTTCTTGGAAGACATGATATCTGTTTTCCTTAGTCATTTCATTATCTTTCTCTTCTGAAGCTACAATCACAAATTATTTTCAGTCGTGCTAATCCCTCGGAGAGGGCAATGACACCACGCTCCAGTACTCTTGCCTGGAAAATCCTATGGTCAGAGGAGCCAGGTAGGCTGCAGTCCATGGGGTCGCTAGGAGTCGGACACGACTCAGCGACTTCACTTTCACTTTTCACTTTCATGCATTGGAGAAGAAAATGGCAACCCACTCCAGTGTCCTTGCCTGGAGAATCCCAGGGATGTGGGGGCCTGTTGGGCTGCCGTCTATGGGGTCGCCTAGAGTCAAACACAACTGAAGTGACTTACCTAACCTTACCTTACCTTATGCTAAGCCCCTTCTAACAACTTTGTCTCAACTATTTCTTGCGGTTGGAAGGAACTACTGTTTGCCCTCCTACGAAGGAGAGTACAGATATCTTCAGTGTGTTTTGGGTCTACCCTCTTTATGTATCTTTCACAACAGCTGAAACATAGAGCCTGAAAATGACACATTTTAAGTGCTTACTGAATTATCAATAAAGAAATGTAATAACCAATCAAATGCTCTACACATTACTCAACAACATTCTATAACCTGCACTACTATCATAATTCACCTTTCCTATTGACTGAGAAAATTTTCCAAGTTGATAAATATTTATTTTATTTACATGGATGTAAGAATTCTCAGGAGGCATGTATTCCGATGTTTGGAAGAATATTTCACGTTTTGATGTGACTTTTTGTGTGTGTGTTGTTTTGTTGTGTCAGTCAATGTCTTTGGCATAGTCAAATAAGAGTAGCTGCTTTCCTGGAGTTCTCTTGCCTTTTGGAGGACCCAACGGGTGTTGACAATTGAATCTCGGGTTCCTCTGCCCTTTGTAAATCCAGCTTGAACATCTGGGAGCTCATGGTTCACATTCTGTTGAAGCCTGGCTTGGGGAATTCTGAGCAGTTCTGGGCAAGTGTGTCAGACATGTGCAATTAAGTGGTAGTTTGGACATTCTTTGGATTGCCTTTCTTTGTGGTTGGAATGAAAACTGACCATTTCCAGTCCTCTGGCCACTGCTGACTCTCCCAAATTTGCTGGCATATGGAGGGCAGCACATTCATATCATCATCTTTTAGAATTTGAAATATCTCAACTGAATTCCATCACCTCCACAAGCTTTGTTTGTCGTTATGCTTCCTAAGTCCCACTAGACTTCACATTCCAGGACATCGGGTCCTCAGGTGAACGATCACACCTTCGTGCTTAACTGGGTCATGAAGATCTTTTGTGCACATTTCATCCATGTATTCTTCCCACCTCTTCTTAATAGTTTCTGTTTTGGCTACATCCATACCATTTCTGTCCTTTATTGTGCCCATGATTGCATGACATTTTCCCTTGGTATCTGTGATTTTCTTGAAGAGATCAGTAGACTTTCCAGTTCTATTGATTTGCTTTATTTATTGACATTGATAACTGAGGGTGGTTTTACCTCTCCTTGCAATTCTTTGGGGATCTTCATCCAAATGTGTAAAATTTTCTTTTCTTTTCTTTTTATGTGCTATCCAGATTTATTATTATATAAATACAGATTGAGAGGAAGCAGTTAACATTTATTTTCTATTTGAACACATGTTCCAAATTGATTAAAACAATGAATCAAAATATTTTGCATTTTAAAATAAAATAAAAACATTTATAGGTGTTGCAAAATTGTCCTTTAACACGGCTGGCAGGAAGAATGATGAAAACATTCCAGAAATAGTGTCAATAGTTACACAACACTGTGAATGTTCATTTTTCCCTCTAAGGTTTGCTTTATTTTATTTTATTTTTTAATTTTACAATATCATATTAGTTTTGCCATATATCAAAATGAATCTTCCACAGATATACATGTGTTCCCCATCCTGAAACCTCCTCCCTCCTCCATCCCCATACCATCCCTCTGGGTCATCCCAGTGCACCAGCCCTAAGCATCCAGTATTGTGCATGGAACCTGGACTGGTGACTCATTTCATATATGATATTATACATGTTTCAATGCCATTCTCCCAAATCATCCCACCCTCTCCCTCTCCCACAGAGTCCAAAAGACAGTTATATACATCTGTGTCTCTTTTGCTGTCTCCTCTCAGTGAACTCCGGGAATTGGTGATGGACAGAGAGGCCTGCCATGCTGCAATTCATGGAGTCACAAAGAGTCGGACATGACTGAGTGACTGATCTGATCTGATCTGATACAGGGTTATTGTTTTCTTTTTCCCCTTTTTGTTTAGCTTCGCTCCTCTTCTCAGCTCTTTGTGAGGCCTCGTAACTTTACCATTTTTCATTTCTTTTTCATGTGGATGGTCTTGATCACTTTTTCCTATACGATATCACTAACCTCCATCCATAGGTCTTCAGGCACTCATCTGTCAGATAGAATCCCCTGCATCTATTTATCAATTCCACTGTCTAATCATAAGGGTTTTGATTTTACATGTGTAAAATATATTATTCCCTATTTCTTATAGGGAAATCTTCACCCAGATTTTTATCAAAGAAATACAGAAAACTCTATATGGTATTCAGGATATACATGAAATATAGCTGTTTGATGTTTGCGGTTTAGCTCAGATCTTAATTTCTGAATGATGGGAAATTCTCTTTCATGTGTACAAATCTGGAAAATGTTTCACATGTGAACAATTGAGAATTCATATTTCATATGAGAACATTTCTCCCCAGATTGTCAAATGGGAAATACACAGAATTCCGAATCTCATATCAGAATACCTTCCAAACATTCTTGATGAAAAGATAGAGAATTTCAGAGCCCAAGCATGAAAATCTGTGGGAAAATTCTATATTTCTTGTAGGAAAATTAACACAGGTTTTTCAAATGTGAAATAGACAGTATTCAATATTTCATGAAGGAAAGACCTCACAAATATTTTCAAATGACAAATATGAAAAAATTCATGTTTCATGTGACCATGTGTGGATATGTGAAACAGACATTTTTGTATTTCCTGTCAAAGAATCTGCATCCATATTTTCATAACTCTAATGTAAATAAATTCCACATTTTCTGCAGAATATTTCGTGTCCGTACATTCATGTATGATGTACAGAGAATTTGTACTTTACGTTGGAAAATCTTTCTCCAGATTTGTATATGTGAATAATGGAGAATTTCATGTTTCACACCCTGAAATCTTTATCTAGGTTTTCATATGTGAAACTGAGAATTTCATCTTTTATGTAGGACTATCTCATTTCAGATGTCTATATTTGAAACAGATAATACTTTCATCAAGAGGCGCCTTAATTATTATATTTCTTCTGTCATTTTGGTGTTGTCACTGGGATAACTAAGGTTATTCATATCTCCCACATAAATTCGGTTTCTAATTTGAGATTCATCTAGATTTTTATTTTTTCATGGTGTTCTCTGCACAGAAGTTAAATAATCAGGACAACAATATATAGCTTTGACTTGTTCCTTTCCCAATTTTGAATTAGTTCATTGTCCCCTGTCCAGTTCTAACTGCTGCACCTTTACTAGCATACACGATTCCCAGGAGACATATAAGGTATTCTTGTATTCTTATCTCTAAGAATTTTACAAAATTATGTTTCTTTCTTTCTTTCTTTCTTTTTTTTGGTTTGTGTGTGATCCACAGTGTCCAAGTCATTAGCAGAGACAGTTAAGCAGATATAGATGATTGTATGCTATCTACTTGCTTATTCTGTGATACAAACATCAATTCATGTGTACCTCTTATAATTAAATAACTAACTACACATTCCTGTTTGTTTTTTTTTTTTTCAGTTTTATTTTTTGGT
Source organism: Bos taurus (assembly GCF_002263795.3). NCBI lineage: Eukaryota > Metazoa > Chordata > Mammalia > Artiodactyla > Bovidae > Bos > Bos taurus. The sequence continues at coordinate 31,224,613 of NC_082638.1, forward strand.
CATTGCTGTCGTTTTCTCTCTTTTTTCAAGTAGTCAAGTACCAACTGGTAATTTCCTATGAACTTGCCATCTTATTATACAATAATTAAATTATGCCCATGGAAGTCTCACCTTTGATATCTACTGAATGGAATTGCGCTTTGAGATCTGAAGTTAGACATTTGTACGCTGGGAAAATGTCAGGAACGTTCAAAAAATAGCTAGAGATATTCAAGTGCTGCCTTTTTGAGCCCAATTTTGCTATTATATTTTATGTGGAAAGTTCTGCATTTCTTCATGCTGATGACAATTCCTCATTAAGAGAAATTTCCAAGGGGGAAAGAAAAAAAGACAACACAATATGCTTGATTGCATATTGAAAGTCAAAGTAGTACCAGTTACGTGTGTAGGTAAGCAATGTCCCATCAAACAGATTGATTCATGGCAACTAATGTTTCATGTTTTTCTGTCAAGGAAAAAAATAATAATTGAGCTTTCCAGGAAAAACTGAGAAGTTCCAAGAAGGCAGAAATGTAGGCAGATGTGAAATGCAACTCTCTCAATAAATGGATCACAAATAATACTTCTGCAAGGACAATAGTTCTCCCACAGCATCAAATAGCAGAAGACCCTGCTCACCAGAGTGTCCCATGTGGGTTCCAGACATACCTGAGTGAAAAGGAATTAAGAAGGGATTTAGAGGGATCCTGGGAGAGGACTGCTGTTGACTATGTGGAAATGGCCTGACGGAGCAGGTACGAGTCGTTGTGTAGCAGGGAATACCTTTTGAGAATTCCCAAACTGCCAAAGCGACTGTACTGTGTCACACTCAGGAGGCAGAGATACCTTGGTAGCGCCTCACCTTCCCACCTGTTAACACCTACTATAAGGCAATAGAGAAAGACCAGCAGAAGTACCACTCATGCTCCTGCAAACACAGGCTAGAAAAGGATCCCATTCAGGCAAAACCTCTTCTGCCTATGGCTGCTGGCTCCTATTCATAACTAGCACCACCATGTTTCCAGAATTCCAAGCAGCTGTACCTTAACCTTCTGTGCTCATCATGGCAGACCCCAGTGCACCACAAGTGTCTCAAGTCAGACACATTTGGTGACCACATGTGAGCAAGGATGAAATTTACACCTGAGGCCCAGGGACAGAGCCATTAAGAAAGAGGATTATGAATCTTCCATCCAGTTGTGCATGCTGCAGATTAAATACACAGGATTAATGATGCAGACCCTGTGTCTACGGATTACATCCAAAGCTGAGAAGAGGTCAAAAAAAAAAAAAAAATGCCCAGGCTCAGGCAGCTATAAGAACGCACAGGAATTATAGCAGTTTTGAGTCTGAGGTGCCCTTAGAGATATCCAGAATCCAGTTCTCTCCATCTTTGGAGAACTTCCCAAAGAGGTGTAATTGTCCTCTGGCCCATGTTGAGCACTAGGACACTCACAGATGAGACACAAGGAAATATGTATTATTCTTTTGATGCATTGAATTGTTGTGTTGTTTGTGCACTATTTTTCTCAGTTGTATGCTTCTTTGTTACTACACATTGATTTGATCTTGAAGATTATTTCAACTATATTTTTATTTTTTGTATAGCTATTTCTACTTTTACTTTGGTTTCCTATTTTCTGTGCCTTTAATTGCTGTTGCATCACTTCATTCTTTAACATGGGTATGCATTTCTATATTAACTGTGGTTTTCTGTTATTCTGTGGGGGCTGTCCTGCTCTTCTTGTCAGATTTGCTTTCTTTATTTTTCAGTTGGCACTCTACTCTGGTGGTGTTTTTTGCCTTGAGATTTACTTGATTGGCTCTCATTATGAATCTGTTGTCTTCTCTGTAGTGTTTATTGCTTGTGGCACCTTTTACTTATTTATTTACCATTTATCTATGTTACTTTTTTAATCTCCTCAATCTATCACTATGGTATTGTAATTCTCTGGGCATAAGTTGGGCCTGATATTTTCTGCTGTCATCATCTGAGAGGGTAACAGGCAGGAAGGCTGGGGTCTCCAAATGAAGGATTTGGCCTGAAAGTATCAGACATTTTTATCTCTCTTAAGTAGCAGGAGGAAACAAACTAGCAATATTTTTTTTTTCTGTCTTTATACAAATTTAAAAGGAGGTTTCTCTTAAAATGTTATATTGCCAGAATGACACCTGGTTTCATCTGAAGTTAACTATTCTCAAACCTTGAGATAACCAATGCATTTTTCTTATGGAAATGTTTGTCTTAAACTATGCTAATGTACTATGCTTTTACCCCAAACTCTGTTCTTAAGTCAGTTCCTCCTAATGGCTCAGAACCTACTTGACAAACCAGTATGTCATACTCGGATAGTATTTCCCTAATCTATGTAAATGAATCATTTGTATGGTAATCTATCCTTCTTCAAGACAATCATTTTATGGCCCGGGATGAATCATCTGATGCCAAGATTATCCCAAAATGCATCTTATGTGTGAGGGGGCCTGGTACCACTCTGAGTTTTAAAACATTCCTTTCTTTCATTAACAGACTACTAGTGACTATATAATATCCAGCTGAAGACTAGCAGGAGGGTACTCTTTCTGCCCCATTCTGATGCCTATATGAGAAGTTTTCTCTATCTCATTGATATTTTAATAAAATTTTATTATACAAAGCTCTGAGTGATCCAGCCTTATCTCTGGCCCCAGATTGAATTCCTCTCCTCTGGAGGCCAAGAATCCCAGCTCTTTGCATTCCATTACAACCTTTCACACTGAGACCAGGATCATGGGACACTAGAGAATTCCTGTCTACACTGATTATTAACTGGTGACAGTCTCGTTGAAGGCCTCTTTCTTAATCTCAGATATACGGCACCCAACTGCCTACACAACCCAGGGCTGATGCCTCACACTACACAACAAGCAAGACAGAAAAACGCAACCAATCTTCAGCAAATAGACTGCCTAATGTCAGACTAATTCTATAGACATCTACAAATGACATGAACAGATATGGTATCACCATTAGAGACGGAAGACTCAACTGCAGATTCAAGAACATAGTTGTCAGTCTCTCCAACTGCAAAGCCCACACTAGACACTCAACTAATTTTATCAACTTGGAGTGGAGACGAGGAGCAATAACTATTACGCAGAAGTTTGGGAAGAAATGATGAGGAACGCAGTAGGGAAATGTGAAGCCAGAGAAATATGTTGTAGGCAAAGGAATGTGGTAAAAACTCAAAACATAACGAAAGAAAAAGTAGGCAGGCTCCTTGAAAATAACTTGGATGTTGTGGTAGTAAAGGTGATAAAACATTCTAGAAATGGAATGGGGAAAAGACGATAAACATTTCTATAGGGACTAGAAAAATGAATAAGTAACAGACACTCAACAACACACACACAAAAAAAGACTTTGGCCTCCTATGTGCTAATACACACTGTTGTACAGCAGAAGCCAACACAACACTGGAAAGAAACTATCCTCCAATTTAGAAATAAAGTTTAAAATGAAACACAAGTGTTCAAAGGCACACGAGACCAGACAAAGTTAATTGATACGTATAGCACATTACACTGAAGCAGAGCAGAATACACACTTTTTCTAAAGTGAAAATAAAATATCTTCAAGATATATCACAAAATGGATCTCAAATCAAGCCTTGATAAATTTGAGATAGTGGTAATGGTATTAATCTTTTTTTTTTTTTTTTTTAACCACAACCTTATGATTTACATAGCAGAATTTGCAGGTGAGGACTGTGAGAAACATGAATCCATGTAGATGAATAAATACAACTGTACATGGCCAAGAGATCACTCATGAAATGTGAGAGAAAATGAAAGAAAAATCTTAGAAGAAAATAATATTTAAAACATGATTATCCAAAAGTTATGGAGCATGCTAAAGCAGTAAAAGAGTGAAGTTGATAAATTCTACACATCTCAAGTAATCAACATAACCTACAATCTAAAGCATTTAGAGAAAGAAGAAAAATCAGGCAAAATTCCCCAAAGTGAATAGAAGGGGAAAAAATGATAAAAATCAAAGCAGAAATTTAAAAAAAAAGAAATGATAAAAAAAAAATAGCCAAAATCAGTATCACTAAAAAGGGTCTCTTGGAGAGGAGAAGTAAAATAGACAAATCATGATACAGACTTATCAAGACAAAGAGGACAACAAATCCATCAATTTGACATGACAAAGGATGACATTATGACTGATATAACAGAAATAACAAAGAGTCATAAGGGACTACAGCAAACAACTATAAGTCAATAAAATTTAGAATTTGAGCCATGGACAAATACTAAGAAATTCAGCTAAATTTTTTTTAGCTGAAAAAAAAAAAAAAAAAACCAAACAGAAAATATGAACAGAGCAATTACAAGCACTAAGATTGAAACTGTGATGAAAAAATTTCTAGTTGGCAAACTTAAACTCCAGAAAGCTTCACAGGGAAATTTTATGAACCAGTCAGAGAACTGCTGGCACATGCACTTCTGAAACGCTTCCAAAACTCTAGAGTGGAAGGAAAACCCAGAAGTCATCTTACAAGTTCACCATCACCCTGATATCAACCCCGAGATAACACAGAAAAAGAAAGTTAGAGACTAATATCTCATAGATGAACAGAGGCAAACATCCTTACCAAAATATGAGCAAAAAATTCCACCAATACCATAAAAGGATTGGACACCATAATTAAGTGTGGGGTTTATTCAAGATATGGAAACATTCTTCAATAGTTGCATATCAATGTATAGTCAAGGTTTAAAACCATATGATTACCTCAATAGTTGGTGAAAGTTTTTGAAATAATTCAACAAGTGTTTGTGATAGAAGCTCTTCAAAAACTGAACATAGAAAAAACGACCTCAACTTAACAAAGGCACACAGATCAAAAGTACAACAACATATCACCTCACACCATTCCAAATGGCCATCATTTAAAAAAAAACACAACAACAGGGGAATGCCCTGTTGGTCCAGTGGCTAAGACACCATGATCCCTATGCAGGGGTCCCAGGTTTGATCCCTGGTCATGGAATTGAATTCCATACAGAGCAATTGAGGTTTGTGGCAACCAAATAAAGAAGTAAGAAATATATGTGTGTGCATATTAATGCATTTAAGTGGAATCCAGAAAACAGATGCTGAGTAAACCATTTGGAGTGTAGGAAGAGATGCAGTCATGGAAAACAGACTTGTGGACACAGTGCAGGAAGGACATACCAAGTATGTAGTAGATAGCTATTGCTATGCAGTGCTCTAGTGGAATTGGTTTTGGAGTGGGAGAGGAGGCCCAAGTGGGAGATCGGAGGACTGCTCAAAAGGGAGGCTCACCTGTATTTACTAATAACTGATTTATTTTGCTGGGCAGCAGACACTAACACAACATTGTAAGGAAAGAAAATCAGTCTTTGTCTAATTTGTGCTAGTGACAAGTAAAGCATCACTGCATGCCAATTAAAATGTGTACCCAGGATGGCTTTAGTATGCATAGGCAAAGAAAAAGCAAAAAAAAAAAAAAAAAGAGACAAACTTAAATGCAGAGCTATGTTGGGCAGAATAAATTCAGACTCTACACTTGTGTCCCTTCACTTTCCTAATTTTCCATTGTTTCCAAAAGTAAAGAACGGCTTTCTAAAAGTAAAGTAAACATATATGGTTATATATTTTCATAAACTGATGTCACCGGTTTATGAAACCATGAATCCCCTCAAGTTTAATTTTATTTTTTAAATTTAATTTTATTTTTTAACTTTACAATATTGTATTGGCTTTGCCACATATCAAAATGAATCCACCACAGGTATACATGTATTCCCCATCCTGAACCCTCCTCCTACCTCCCTCCTCATACCATCCCTCTGGGTCGTCCCAGTGCACCAGCCCCAAGTAATAGCTGACCTTTGACTTTCAAAACTTTGGGAAGTAGGAATTAGTAAACATAGGTTAACAGTGAGGTGCTGCACAAGAATCCCTTATATTGCAGTTCTAGAATGTGTGCTACCTAATGGGAAAAATGCATAGTTCAAACGTGGAGAATTATGTTTTCTTCATCAAGCCTTTCATTCTAAGAAGGATTTAATCATGAGAAGCGACTTCTCAAGTATCGCAAAAAGACTGCTCTAACGAAGGATAGGAGGATCCAAGTTTTACAGAAATTTTGGTACAATGATCAGGTATGGAGAATGTCTGAATATTATGGTTAACGAAAGAAAAACTGGACACCTCAAGTGAATGGATTTAAATATTTTCTACCTATGGTAGATGCAAGAATCTGGGCTCCTTGAAATAATTCCTTTGATAATCACCTTAACTAGGGCTAGTATCTATTCTTTCTGTCTCAAGTCAGTTCTTCAGGCCATGCCAGCTTCAAGTGCAGTAACTAAGGACTTGATAGTGGGCAAACTGATTTCATCAAGAGTTCCCCCAGGTTTTACGTTTATGGATAGATTCAAGGGCTTATGACTTGATGCCTGCAGCATCATTTGTTTACTGATATGGCTGGCAAATTTCTTGGTTCACAGTGTGCTCTATTCTCTACAACCTCAGAAAGATACTGTCTCTAGAAAGATTCTTACACTCTCAAAGAAGTTGACTGTGGGCTTCTGCCTGAATAGGACATTAGTTCAGTTCAGTTCAATTCAGTCGCTCAGTCATGTCCAACTCTTTGCGACCCCATGAATCGCAGCACGCCAGGCCTCCCTGTCCATCACCATCTCTCACGTTCATCGAGTCGGTGATGCTATCCATCCATCTTATCATCTGTCACCCCATTCTCCTCCTGCCTCCAATCCCTCCCAGCATCAGAGTCAGAGGACCTAAAGTAATGTGAAAATACCTAATACAGGTTTAGTATAAATGCCAAAAAGACAGGAGACTGAAAGCAAACTATAAATCTGAGGAACATGACCCAAAACACTTCAAGATCAAAGAAGGGTAAAAAATATATATATATATATATTTAAAATTATGTACCTACACTGATATGTTCAAATAGGCATATAAACACATACTGTGTGTGTGTGTGTGTGTGTGTGTGTGTGTGTGTGTATGTCATATTTTCAATTGTACCTGAACTTTCTTTGGAATATTCTCAAAAATATGCTTCACATTAAGGCATAAAACAAGTCTTAGTATTTTACATAATACCAAGTATATTCTCTGAAAACCAAGATGTGAAGCTAAAATTTAAAAATGGGATATGTGTTTGCAAATTTGTCAATGTATGAAAAATTATACAAGATATTCCTAAAGAACCAATATTTCAAAGGGTAAGTCACAAGTGAAATTATATAATTCTCTGACATGAATGTAAGTGAAACCACTTTTAGCAAATCATTAGATCCTGCAAAAGGACATACCTGCAGTTATATACCTCCTGCAAAATATATACTGCTACCTGTAGACAGCAAAATTATATACCCAAACTTTCAACATATACATATGCATGTATATGTGTAGCCATATATAAGCTAATGGTTGCCCAGGTAGTATTAGTACTAAGGAACCTGTCTTCTAACATAGAGGTCATAAGACAGGCAGGTTCGATCTGAGTTGGGAAGATCTCCTGGAACTAAGGATGGCAACCCATTCCTACTTTTTCACCTTGAGAATCCCATGCATTGAGGATACATTATGGTGACAGTCTGTATGATACAGAGTGTCAGACAGGAATGTAGTGACGTAACACATGAAATATCACTTGAACGGGTATGTATGTATGTATTACACTTGTTCCTTTCATATATTACCAATGACATGCTCAACAACAACAACAACAACAACAAAACAGTTAATTTACTCATTTCATTTCAGTCACAGGCCCGTGTCCGAATCTTTATCACCCCATGAATCACACCACACCAGGCCTCCCTGTCCATTACTAACTCCTGGAGTTCAGGCAAACATATGTTCATCCAGACGATGATGCCATCCAGCCATCTCATCCTCTGTCGTTCCCTTCTCCTCCTGATCCAAATCCCTCCCATCATCAGAGATTTTTATTTGTCAACTCTATGAGTGAGGTGGCCAAAATACTGGAATTTCAGCTTTAGCATCAGTCTTTCCAAAGAACACCCAAGACTGGTCTCCTTAAGGATGGACTGGTGGGATCTGCTTGCAGTCCAAGGGACTCTCAAGAGTCTCCTCCAACACCACAGTTCAAAAGCATCAATATTTTGGTACTCAGCTTTCTTCACAGTCCAACTCTCATATCAATATATGACCACTGGAAAAAAACATAGCCTTGACTAGATGGACTTTCGTTGGCAAAATAATGTCTCTGCTTTTTAAAATGAGATCTAAGTTGGACATAACTTTCCCTCCAAGGAGTAAATGTCTTTTAATTTCATGGCTACAATCACCATCTGCAGTGATTCTGGAGCTCCAAAAATAAAGCCTGACATAGTTTCCACTGTTTTCCCATCTATTTCCCATGATGTGATGGGACCAGATGCCATGATCTTCGTTGCAGAATGTTGTGCTTTAAGCCCAGTTTTTCACTTTCCTGTTTCACTTTCATCAAGAGGCTTGACACTTCCTCTTCATTTTCTGCCATAAGTGTGGTGTTATCTGCATATCTGAAGTTATTGACATTTCTCCTGGCAATCTGGACTCCAGCTTCTGCTTCTTCCAGCCTAGAGTTTCTCATGATGTACTCTGCATTCATACCAAATAAGCAGGGTGGCAATATACAACCTTGACGTCCTCCTCTTTCTATTTGGAACCCATCTGTTGTTCCGTGTCCATTTCTAATTGTTGCTTCCTGACTTGCATATAGGTTTCTCCAGAGGCAGGCCAGGTGGTCTGGTATTTCCATCTCTTTCAGAATCTTCCACAGTTTATAGTGATCCACACAATCCAAGCTTTGGCATAGTCAATAAAGCAGAAATAGGTGTTTTTTGGTTTGTTTGTTTTTAATTTTCTGGAACCTTCTTGCTTTTTCAATGATCCAAGATTGTTGGCATTTGGATCTCTGGTTCCTCTGCATTTTCTAAAACTAGTTTGAACATCTGGAAGTTCACGGTTCATGTATTAATGAAACCTGGCTTGGAGAACTTTGAGCATTACTTCACTAGAACGTGAGATGAGTGTAATTGTGTGGTAATCTGAGCATTATTGGGCACTGTGTTTCTTTGGGGTTGGAATGAAAACCGATCTTTTTCAGTCCCATGGCCACTGCTATGTTTTCCAATTTGCTGGCATATTGAGTTCAGCACTTTCACAGCATCATCTTTCAGGATGTGTAATAGCTCAGCTAGAATTCCATAACCTCCACTAGCTTTATTCGGAGTGATTCTTTCTATGGCCCATTTGACTTGACATTCCAGGATGTCTGGCTCTAGGTGAGCGATCACACCATCGTGAATATCTCGGTCTTGAAGATCTATTTTGTACAGTTCTAGTCTGTATTCCTGCCACTTTTCTTAATATTTTCTGAGTCTTTTAGGTCCGTAAAATTTCTGTCCTCTATAGAACCCATCTTTGCATGAAATGTTCCTTCAGTATCGCTACTTTTCTTGAGGGGATGGTCTTTCCCATTCTTTTGCTTTCCTCTATTTCTTTGCATTGATCGCTGAGGAAGGCTTTCTTATCTCTCCTTGCTACTCTTGAGAACACTGCATTCAGATGCTTATATCACTCCTTTTCTCCTTTCTTTTTCACTTCTCTTCTTTTCACAGCTATTTTTAAGGCCTCCACAGACACCTATTTTGCTGTTTTGCATTTCTTTTCCATGAGGATAGTCGTGATACCTGTCTCCTGTACAATGTCACAAACCTCTGTCCATAGTTCATCATGCACTCTATCCGATCTAGTCCCTTAAATTTATTTCTCACTTCTACTATATAATCATAAAGGATTGGATTTAGGTCATACCTCAAAAAGTTGACTTAAAAGCCAACATTCAGAAAACTAAGATCATGGCATCGGTTTTCATCACTTCATGGGAAATAGATGGGAAAACAGTGGAAACAGAGTCATACTTCATTTGGGGGGGGGGGGAGGGTGCTGCAAAATCACCGCAGATGGTGATTGCAGCCATGAAATTAAAAGACGCTTACTCCTTGGAAGGAAAGTTATGGCCATCCTCGATAGCATATTCAAAAGCAGAAACATTACTTTGCCAACAAAGGACCGTCTAGTCAAAACTGCGGTTTTTCCAGTAGTTATGTATGGATGTGAGAGATGTGCTGTGAAGAAAGCTTAGCGCCAAAGAATTGACACTTTTGAACTGTGGCATTGGAGAAGACTCCTGAGAGTCCCATAGACTGCAAGGAGTCCAATCAGTCCATTCTAAAGGAGATCAGACCTTGGTGTTCTTTGGAAGGAATGATGCTAAAGCTGAAACTCCAGTAATTTGGCCATCTCATTCGAGAGTTGACTCTGGAAACTACTGAAGCTGAGATAAATTGGGGGCACAAAGAAAAGGGGACGACAGAGGATGAGATGGCTGGATGGCATCACTGACTCAATGGATGTGAGTTTGAGTGAACTCTGGGAGTTTTTGATGGACAGGGAGGCCTGGTGTGCTGCAATCCATGGGGTCACAAAGAGTCGGACATGACTGAGCGACTGAACTGAATGCATGCAAAATTAAACAACACATTCTGAAGGGCTCGATGAGGTGAAGAATAACTCACAGGGGAAATGGGAACATATTCTAAGGTGATTTAAAATGAAAACCCAACGTAGAAAGTCATCAGATACAGCAGAAGAAGAACCCATATATATTTAAGGTTACATAAAAAGAAAGCTCTTCAATTCTGGGGAGAAGGTAATGCCTTCTTTAAAAGCTGGGAAAAAAATCTAATTTCACAGAAAGAAGAAAGAGGAAATGAACAAATATTAGTATGGTTTTAAGTTAATAGAAAAAGAATACAGAAAATTGAACATGAAACAAAGATAGTAAAAAGAATATTAGGTAAACTAAAAAACGAAAAGAGCAGATTTAGTTACTGAAATGAGAATGAATAAGATGCCATTGCTACTAAACATACTAAAAAAGGAGGAATTTGGGTATTTACAAAAGGAATATCTGTCAATAAAAGTCTCAAACTATGTGAAGCAGTCAAATTGCTAGAATAACAGAGTGACTAAAACAATTTTATATACTGGGGGGGGGGTGGGAAACGAACAGATTAATAAAAAAAAAGAAGAAGAAGAAGTTGAATTGGTTATCCCATTGTTTGTAAATAAGCCCTTAGGACCAGTTTCTTTTAAACCTGTACTATTCAGGTCGGTAGGTGCCCAATATGCTATTGGAGATGAGTGGAGAAAGAACTCCAGAAAGAATGAAGACATGGAGCCAATGCAAAAACAATACCCAGTTGTGCATGTGACTGGTGACAGAAGCAAGGTCCGATGCATCAAAGAGCAATATTGCATAGAAACCTGGAATATGGGGTCCATGAATGAAGGCAAATTGGAAGTTGTTAAACAGGAGATGGCAAGAGTGATCATCGACATTCTAGGAATCAGCAAATTAAAATGGACTGGAATGGGTGAATGTAACTCAGATGACCATGATATCTACTACTGTGGGCAGGAATCCCTTAGAAGAAATGGAGTAGCCATCATGGTCAACAAAAGAGTCCAAAATGCAGTACTTGGATGCAATCTCAAAAACGACAGAATGATTTCTGTTTGTCCAAGGCAAACCATTCAAAATCACAGTAACCCAAGCCTATGCACCAGCCAGAAATGCTGAAGACGCTGAAGTTGAATGGTTCTATGAAGAACCACAAGACCTTTTAGAACTAACAACCGAAAAGAAATTCTTTTCATTATAAGGGACTGGAATGCAAAAGTAGGAAGTCAAGAAACACCTGTGATAACAGGCAAATTTAGCCTTTAATACAGAATAAAGCAGGGAAAAGGCTATCAGAGTTTGGTTTTCCCTACTTTCTTGAATTTAAGTCTGAATTAGGTAATAAGGAGTTCATGATCTGAGCCACAGTCAGCTCCTGATCTTGTTTTTGCTGACTGTATAGAGCTTCTCCATCTCTGACTGGAAAGAATAGAATCAATTTGATTTTGGTGTTGACCATCTGGTGATGTTCATGTTAGAGTCTTCACTTGTGTTGTTGAAAGAGGGTGTTTGCTATGACCAGTGCATTCTCCTGGCCAAACTCTGTTAGCCTAGAAGTAGTTCTAGATATTTTAATTGCTGTTGTTCATTCATTGAGTCATGTCCAACCCTTTGTGACTGTAGCACAGCAGGCCTCCCTCTCTTTCAGTGTTTCCCATAGTTTGCTCAAACACATGTCCATTGAACTGGTGATGCCCTCCAAACATCTCATCCTCTATCAGCACCTTCTCCTCCTGTCCTCAGTCTTTCCCAGTGTCATGGTGTTTTCCAGAGTTGGTTCTTTGAATTAGTTTAGCAAAATCCTCGACTTTCAGCTTCAGTATGAGTGCTTCAGATGTGTATCCAGGGTTGGTTTCCTTGTGGATTGATTGGCGGGATCTGTTTGCAGTTCAAGGGACCCCTAAGAGTTTTCTCCAACATCACTGTTTGAAGGCATCAGTTCTCGAGCTCTCAGCCTTCTTTAGATTCCAATTCTCACACATTTACATGACTAATGGATAAACAATAGGGGTTGTGACTGAGGAGACCTTTGTTAATAAGCTCATCTTTCTTCTTTTTAATACAAGGTCAAGGTTTTTCCATAGTTTTTTCTCCAAGAAGAAAGTGTCTCTTCATTTCATGCCTGCGGTCACCATTCACAGTGATTTTGGAGCCCAAGAAAATTAAGTTTATCACTTATTCCATGTTTTCCCCTTCTATTTGCCAAGTCGTGATGGGACCAGACACCTTGTGTTGTTCATTTGACTATTGAGTTCTCAGCGAGGTTTGTACACTCCTCATTCATCCTTAGCAAGACCCTCTTTAGCTCCTCTTCACCTTCTCTTTTTACAGTGTTTCTATCTGTCTTTCTAAGGTTGTTGAAGTTTATCCCAGAAACATTGATTCTAGTTTATTATCCACCCAGCCTGGCCTTTTGAATAGTATAGTCTGCATATATTTCACATAAGAAGACTGATAATATGCAGTCTTGTCACTCACCTTTCCCAGGTTTATACTGATCAATTTTTCCATGTCTTGTTCCAACTCTTACATCTTGAACGGCATACACATTTCTCATGTGACAGGTTAGAAGGTCCATGATTCCTGTCTCTTTCAAACTGTTCACAGTTTACTGTGATATACACAGTCAATGTCTTTAGTGGAGTCACTGAAGCAGAAGTAAATGATTTTCTGAAATTCCTGGTTCCCTCTAGGATCCAATGAATGTTTCCAAATTGTTCTCTGGTTCATGTATTGTTTCCAAGTCGAGCTTTCCTCTTGAAAGTTCTTAGTTTATGTACTGTTGTAGAATTTTGAGTTTTACCCAGCTAACATGTGAAAGGAGCAACCGTGCATGCTTGTTTGAACATTCTTTGGCCTTACCTACCTTTGGTGTGAATGAAAACTGTCCTTTTCCAAACTCATGTCCACTGATGAGTTTTGCAAATCTGATGACATATGAACTCAGTGTCCCAGTTTCACCACATCATTAAGAGTTTAGCAGTTTCATGTTAATGACTGCTTAAAACTTTTGCTTAAACCATTTGATTTCTCCTTCATATCTGAATAAGATCCGTGTTGGTGTTGGTTTTGGCTTGTTCATAATTTTGAGAATGTTCTACCATGCTCTACTGGCCTGAAGAGTTTCTATTGAAAGTTCAGCTGCTATCTTTATGGGGATCTGACAGTATATTTATGTCTTTACTCTCGCTGTTCTTAATGTTTGTTTTTTTGTGTTTAAATTTTCAGTGTTTGGTTAAAATATTGTTGTGGGATATTTCACTTTGGGTTCATCCTGTTTGTTGGGACATGCTGTGTTGGGACTCAAGGAGCTATTTCCTTGCCCATTTAATGGAGGTTTTCAACTTTTATCTCTTGAAGAATTTTCTCAAGCACCCAAACACCTTTTTTTTTTTTTTCTTTTTCCTTTCCTTTCTTTTTTCTTTTCTTTCTTTTTTTTTTTTTTTTGGTGGTCTTTTCCATGTGGATATCCTCACAGTATGGCATTTAATACTGTCTAAGAATTATCAGAGCTTTTAATGTTTTCCTTCTCTAAAAAAATATGTATTTACACATGCCACTGTGTTTTCTTTATTCCCTCCTTTCTCAGTTCGGTTCAGTTCAGTCAGTTGTGTCTGACCCCATGAATCACAGCATTTCAGGCCTCCCTATCCATCACCAACTCCTGGAGTTCACTCAAACTCATGTCCATCGAGTCAGTGATGCCATCCAGCCATGTCATCCTCTGTTATCACCTACTCCTCCTGCCCCTAATCCCTCCCAGCATCAGAGTCTTTTCCAATGAGTCAACTCTTCGCACGAGGTGGCCAAAGTATTGGAATTTCAGCTTTAGCATCAGTCCTTTCAATGAACACCCAAGATTGATCTCCTTTAGAATGAACTGGTTGGATCTCATTGCAGTCCAAGGGAGTCTCAAGAGTCATTTGAACACCACAGTTGAAAAACATCGATTTTTTGGTGCTCAGCTTTGTTCACAGCCCAACTCTCACATCCATACATGACCACTTTAAAAACCATAGCCTTGACTAGTCGGACATTTGTTGGCAAAGTAATGTCTCTGCTTTTGAATATGTTATCTAGGTGGTGCACAATTTTCCTTCCAAGGAGTAAGTGTCTTTTAATTTCATGGCTGCAAATCACCAACTGTATTGATTTTGCAGCCCTCCAAAAAATAAAGTCTGACACTGTTTCCACTGTTTCCCCATGTATTTTCCATCTCATTAGAACTGATTATGGATGAAACTGGAACCTATTATACAGAGTGAAGTAAGCCAGAAAGAAAAACACCAATAGAGTATACTAACACATATATATGGAATTTAGAAAGATGGTAACAATAACCCTGTGTACGAGACAGCAAAAGAGACACAGATGTATAGAACAGTCTTTTGGACTCTGTGGGAGAGGGAGTGGGTGGGATGATTTGGGAGAATGGCATTGAAACCTGTATAATATCATGTATGAAACGAGTCGCCAGTCCAGGTTCGATGCATGGTACTGGATGCTTGGGGCTGGTGCACTGGGACGACCCAGAGGGAGGGTAGGGGAGGAAGGAGGGAGGAGGGTTCAGGATGGGGAACTCAGGTATACCTGTGGTGGATTCATTTTGATATTTGGCAAAACTAATACAATATTGTAAAGTTTAAAAAAAATAAATAAAGCTCAACATTCAGAAAACTGAGAAAAAAATGTACTTTTTAATGGCTGAGTAATACTCCATTGTGTATATGTACCACAGCTTGCTTATCCATTCATCTGCTGATGGGCATCTAGGTTGCTTCTGTGTCCTGGCTATTATAAACAGTGTTGCTATGAACATTGGGGTACACGTGTCTCTTTCAATTCTGGTTTCCTGGGTGTGTATGCCTAGCAGTGGGATTGCTGGATCATAAGGCAGTTCTATTTCCAGCTTTTTAAGGAATCTCCACACTGTTCTCCACAGTGGCTGTACTAGTTTGCATTCCCACCAACAGTGTAAGGGGGTTCCCTTTTCTCTACACCCTCTCCAGCATTTATTGCTTGTAGACTTTTGGATCACAGCCATTCTGACTGGCATGAAATGGTACCTCATTATGGTTTTGATTTGCATTTTTCGGATAATGAGTGATGTTGAGCATCTTTTCATGTGTTTGTTAGCCATTTGTATGTCTTCTTTGGAGAAATGTCTATTTAGTTCTTTGGGCCATTTTTTGATTGGGCCGTTTATTTTTCTGGAATTAGCTGTAGGAGTTGCTTGTATATTTTTGAGATTAGTTGTTTGTCAGTTGCTTCATTTGCTATTATTTTCTCCCATTCTGAAGGCTGTCTTTTCACCTTGCTTATAGTTTCCTTTGTTGTGCAGAATATTTTAAGTTTAATTAGGCCCCTCAAAATGGATTAAAGATCTAAACGTAAGACCAGAAACTATAAAACTCCTAGAGGAGAACATAGGCAAAACATTCTCCGACATACATCATGGCAGGATCCTCTATGACCCACCTCCCGGAATATTGGAAATAAAAGCAAAAATAAGCAAATGGGACCTTATTAAACTTAAAAGCTTCATTTGGTTTAGATTGCAGTGGTTTTGGTCCCCTTTCTGCAGGCCGCAGCATTTTGGATCCAGTTTGTGGTGGAATCTGATCTTTGTGGGTGGGACTGAACCTGTAAGTTTTCAAGCTTTAATGTTTGGGATATTGTGTGCCTGTGGTCTGTCAGGTGGTGCTGAATCACTTCTCTATGAAATGCAATGAATTGTCCTGTAATGTGCATTGTGGTGTCTGTGGGTTTGGTACAGCTTCAGGTAGTACCTTTTATAATGTTCATTTTTGTGTTGCTGCTTTGCTGGAGAATAGGTGTGAGTTGTCTTGCACTGAAATTGCTGGTTTCAGCTTGGGGCTTCATTTCCATGTAGGCATGGAACCTTTTGACTTTGCTTCTTTTTTAAAGTTCATTGGTGTCAGGAGTTCAACAATGATCTAAAGCTCTGGATTAACTTCATGGCCTCTGCGTTTTGGTGCTGAGTTACAGTCACATTAAGAATTCTGCATCCTCAGAACAGAGGAGAAAACCCAAGGTTGATGGTGAAGCAATTTTCCATAATCAAAAACAGTTAAAGGAATTGACAGAGTTATATGGATCAGAGCAAACTGAGGAGGGAGATAAAGGTTTCTAGGAGGAGTAAAGGGAGAGTAAAAAGGCAAGAGTGCAATCAACTGGGAATTAAATTAATAAGTGAAAATAGATTCCAAATACAGAATTCCTAAAGGATAAACATTTATTAATAAAAAGTTTCAAAATCAAAGATTAAGAACCTAGAATAGGATTTAAACTCCTATGATTACTGGAGAAAATTTAGAAGTCAAAATAATTATCAAACATTTATATTGTGGTATATAGAAATGAAATTAAAGGGAATGATAAGGAACAAAAGAGTGTTTAATTAAAAAATATGAAAACAGTAAAGAATAATCTACCAATTTCTCTAGAGAAATTGTTGTGAGTTTAGTGGTGCCAGATCAGTGTCAGACAATCTGTTTTTCCTGCTTCTACTTGTTGTCCAATACTATTGCTGTCCTTGAATTGCACAGTTTCTACATTAGCTTCAGAGTTTCAATCTGTAGCTTCTGTCACTTCTGGGCTAGTTCACCCTTCTTTGCTTATTTTTACTTCCTCATTTTGCAATTCTCTTCTGTGACATGCTTACACAAGACTAGTTTGCACCATAACACAAGGGGACAGCAGGCCCTTATTTGTATCAGTGGTACAATGATGAGGAGGAGCACACTGAAAAAAAAAAAAAAAACACCTGTAGAATATGTGGGTGAGGGTGCTTAAGGTGGATGGAGCACAGTGGGCTTGCCACTGTCATAGGTGACATGTACTTCCTCAGTCCACCCAGCTCAGGTTCCTGGGTAATCTGCGATGGCACTGCCCAAAGTGTTCCCTGTGTTTCATGCACATCCCAAGTCTAAGCCACTCAGGCTCCTAGGTGATCTTCAAGGGCACTGAACTCAATTGGCTATGTGCATTGTTTCCTTCCCTGTTCCAAACTGCTCAGGCATCTGGATGGCAGGAAAGGCACCTCCAGGGTAGGTCATGCATCTTATGTACCTGTCAACCACTCAGTTTGTCTGTAGCATAAGGGAGTCAGAGAAGGCAAGGTTCAGAAAAAGAATGAGACCAGCACTTTACAGGAACAGATCACCTTTAATAAGGTGAGAAAGGGCAGCAGTCAGATTAGTGAGCTGCTGCACTAACCCAAGACAAGAGTAAATATATATATAGGCATATATTTGGAAAGCCACTGTCTTAAGTGGGCCTGTTCTTCTCCGAGGTTGTTTGGAATAGTTATCTCATAAATGGCTGGGGCAAGGAAATGCGGAGATCAGCCAAAGGCTGATAGGATGATATGGGAGAAGGAACAATACAAATCCCATTTAGAGAAAGCAAATGAACAGTATATACTTTAGTGCTTTTTCAGTTTTATTATTTTATGTCCATTATTGGGAAGAAAGCTAAGAGTTTAAACAGCAGGTTTTATTCATTGAAAATATATATAAATATATGTTTCATACTTGACAGTATAGATGCAGCCTACTCAGAAATCACGATCACTATCATAACATGACTGATATATTCAAAGATTACACCAAAGTCAGCAAAAGTTAGGCATTTTACAAGTAGTATTATAAAAGGTCATTCTTGCTCTACTCTCTTTATATTATGCCTTTATTTTCTCCCACCAAGACACCACCTATATTTCTTAGTGGATATTTTGATGTTGCTTTCCTGCTCCTCCAAAGACAGACTTAAATCCTTGTGGCGAATGCAGCATCTCAGCATGGTAATCAGTTCTTGGAAGACATATGTTGTGTTTCCCTTCGTAGCTTCATTATCTATGTTTTTATTGAATTTCTAGAGATACATTAGGCAAAATATTTTCAGTCATAATAAGCCACTTTTCACAATTTTTCCTAAGCATTTTTTGGGATTGGAAAGAAACTGTCTTCCTTCCTACCAAGTTAATCACAGGTATTCAATTCTTCTATGTGTTTCATGTCTACACAAGTTTCCTTATGTATCTTGCACATCAGCTAAGACATAGTGCCTGCCAAATGATGTATTTTAAGTACTTACTGAATTAACAATGAAAAGATGCTAAATAAATTAGCAATCAAAAGCCATATAAGTTACTCAAAAACATCCGAGAGTCTCCACTCTTACCATAATTGACATTTTTTATTTACTGACAATTTAGTAAAGTGGTGTGTTTTCTTTATAATGCAATGCTTAGGTTTGTCATAACTTTTACATCCAAAAGCAAGTGACATTTAATTTGATAACTGCAGTCACCATTCCTAGTAATTTTGAAGCTCAAGAAAATTAAGCTTGTCACTGTTTCCACATGTTTACCCCTTCTATTTTGCAAGTAGTGATTGGACCAGATGCCCTTATCTTTGTTTTTATGAATGTAGAGTTTTCAGCACGGTTTTTCACTCTAATCATTCACCCTCATGAAAAGGCTCTTTATTTCCTCTTCACTTTCTCTTTGTTTTTGCGTTAACATCTATATATGTGAGTGTTTTGCTGTTTCTCCCAGCCACTTTGATGCCAGCTTTTGATTCACTCAACTGGTATTTAAATAGTATATTCTGCATATGATTCACGTAAGCAAGTGACAGTAAAGAGATTTGTCACTCTTCTTTCACTTTTGAAGTGATCAATTTGTCCATGCCCGATCCAATTCTTGCGTCTTGACTCATTTAAGGGTGATTCCAACTTTTATTTCCTCAAGATTTTCCATGTACCCCAACCCTTTTAGTTTTGGTGTTCTCCATCTAGACACCTACATTTCTCATTGTGGGGCATCTATCATTGCTACATCAGACCTTTTCCTGGTTTCCTTCTTTCTTTCATTTTTTTTTCCCCACACCACACTCTGTTTCATTTATATCCTCCTTTCTCAGTTAAGTTCAGTTGGTCCTTTATCACCGACTCTTTGCAACCCCATGAATCGCAGCACACCAGGGCTACCTGTTCACTGAGTTCACTCACGCTCATGTCTATTGATTCGGTGATGCCATCCAGCCTTCCATCCTCTGTAGTCCCATTCTCGTCTTGACCCCATTCCCTCTGAGCATCTGGGTCTTTCTCAATGAGTCAACACTTTGCGTGAGTGAGCAAAGTATTGGAATTTCAGCTTTAGCATCAGTCCTTCCAATGAACACCCAGGACTGATCTCCTTTAGGATGGACAGGCTGGATTTCCTTGCAGTACAAGGGACTCTCAAAAATTTTATCCATCACCGCAGTTCAAAAGCATCAATTCTTCAGCACTCAGCTTTCTTCACAGTCCAACTCTCACATTCATACATGATCACTAGAAAAACCAGATCCTTGACTAGACAAACTTTGTTGGCAATGTAATGCCACTGATTTTTAATATGCTATCTAGGTTGGGCATAACTTTCCTTCCAAGGGGTAAGCGTGTTTAAATTTCAAGGCTGCAATCACCATCTGCAGTGGTTTTGGAGCCGCAAAAAAGTAAAGTCTGACAATCTTTCCACTGTTTCCCCATCTATTTCCCATGAAGTGATGGGACCAGATGCCATGGTCTTCGTTTTCAGAATGTTGAGCTTTAAGCCAAATTTTCCAGTCTTCTCTTTGACTTTCATCAAGAGACTTTTTAGTTCCTCTTCACTTTCTGCAATAAGGTTGGTGTCATCTGCAAATCTGAGGTTATTGATATTTCTCCCGGTAATCTGAATTCCAGCTTGTGCTTCTTTCAGCCCAGCGTTTCTCATGATGTACTCTGCCTACAAGTTAAATAAGCAGGTGATAATACAAAGCCTGATGTCCTCCTTTTCATATACAAAACCAGTCTGTTGTTCCATGCCTAGGTCTAACTGTTGCTTCCTGACCTGCATATAGGTTCCTCCAAGGCAGGTCAGGTGGTCTGGTATACCCGTCTCTTTCAGAATCTTCCACGGTTTATTGTGATTCACACAGTCAAAGGATTTGGCATAGTCAATAAAGCAGAAATAGGTGTTTATCTGGAACTCTCTTGCTTTTTTGATGATCCATCGGATATTGGCAATGCGATCTCTGGTTCCTCTGCCTTTCCTAAAACCAGCTTGAACATCTGGAAGTTCACAGTTCACATATTGCTGAAGCCTGGCTTGGAGAATTTTGAGCATTGCTTTACTAGCGTGTGAAATAAGTGCAACTGTGAAGAAGTTCGAGCATTCATTGTCATTGCCTTTCTTTGGAATTGGAGTGAAAACTGACCTTTTCCAGTCCTGTGGCCACTGCTGAGTTTTCCACATTTGCTGGCATATTGAGTGCAGCACTTTCACAGCATTATCTTTCAACATTTGAGATAGTTCAACTGGAATTCTATCACCTCCACTAGCTTTGTTCATAGTGAGGCTTTCTAAGGCCCTCTCGATTTCACATTCCAGGATGTTTGGCTCTAGGTGAGTGATCACACCATTGTGATTATCTGGGTCTTGAAAGTCATTTTTGTACAATTTCCCTGTGTATTCTTGCCACCTCTCCATAATATCTTCTGCTTCTGTTTGATCCTTACCATTTCTTCCCTTTATTGAACCCATCTTTGCATGAAATATTCCCTTTGTATCTAATTTTCTTGAAGAGAACTCTAGTCTTTCCCATTATGTTGTTTTCTTCTATTTCTTTGAATTGATCTCTGAGGAAGGCTTTCTTATCTCTGTTTGCTATTCTTTTGGATCTCTGCTTTCAGATACATATATCTTTTCTTTGCTTTGCTTTTTGCTTCTCTTTTTTTCACAGCTATTTGTAAGGCCTCCTCAGGCAGCCATTTTGCATTTTTGCATTTCGTGTCTACACGGATGGTCTTAGTCCCTGTCTCCTGTACAGTGTCATAAATACCCATCCATTGGTCATCAGGAACTTTGTCTATTAGATCTAGTCCCTTAAATCTATATTTCACTGTATAATGATAAGGGATTTGACTTAGGTCATACCTGAATGGTCTAGTGGTTTTCCCTACTTTCTTTAATTCAAGTCTGAATTTGGCAATAAAGGAGTTCATGATCTGAGCTACAGTCAGCTCCCGGTCTTGTTTTTGCTGACTTTATAGAGTTTCTCCATCTTTGGCTGCAAAGGTAGAATTAATCTGATTTTGGTGATTTTGGTGTTGACCATCTTCTCTTGTGTTGTTTGAAGAGGGTGTTTGCTATGACCAGTGTGTTCTCTTGGAAAAACTCTATTAGCCTTTGCCCTGCTTCATTCAGTATTCCAAGGCCAAATTTGCCTGTTACTCCAAGTATTTCTTGACTTCCTACCTTTACATTCCAATCCCCTTTAATGAAAAGGACATCTTTTTTGGATATGAGTTCTAAAAGGTCTTGCAGGTCTTCACAGTACCATTCAACTTCAGCTTCTTCAGCATTTCTCATTGGGGCAAAGGCTTGGATTACCGTGATATTGAATGGTTTGCCTTGGAAACGAACAGAGATCATTCTTTCATCTTTGAGATTGCATCTAAGTACTGCATGTAAGACTCTTTTGTTGACCATGCTGGCTCCTCCGTTTCTTCTAAGGTATTCCCGTTCACAGTAGTAGATATAATGGTCATCTGAGTTAAATTCACCCATTCCAGTCCCTTTTAGTTCGCTGATACCTAGAATGTTGACGTTCACTTTTATCATCTCCGGTTTGATCACTTCCAGTTTGCCTTGATTCATGGAACTGACATTCCAATTTCCTATGTAATATTGCTCTTTACAGCATCAGACCTTGCCTCTATTACCAGTCACACCCATATCTGGATATTAGTTTTGCTTTGTCTTCATCCCTTCTTTCTTTCTGCAGTTATGTCTCCACTGATCTCCAGTAGCATATTGGATACCTACCAACCGACCCGGGGATTTCCTCTTTCAGTATCCTATCATGTGTTTCATACTGTTCATGGTGTTCTCAAGACAAGAATACTGATGTAGTTTGCCATTCCCTTCTCCATAGACCACATTCTTTCAGAACTATCCACCATTACTCGCCCATCCTGGGTGGCACCACAGGGCATGGCTTACTTTCATTGAGTTAGACAAGGCTGCAGTCCATGTGACAAGATTGGCTAGGTTTTTGAGATTATGGTTTCAGCGTGTCTGAAATCTGATGCCCTCATAAGTGAAATCTGATCCTAAAAATTGTATTCCTAAAGTTACAACATTGATAACCATTTTTGGAAAGCAAAAGTTAAGAACCAAGAATAAAAATTAGACTCATTTAAATAGTACAAGAAAAGAAAACGGAGATCGAATTCATTCTTATATATATAACAAGTGTTTAAAACACAGACGTGTTGTTTTTATTTGAAAGGTAATAATAGTTAACAGAAATAAAAGTTTAGGGTATTAAAAAGGCCTAGCATTGTTAAAAGTTAAAGAAATCATATAGAAATAGATCTCAGAATTAAAAAAAAAAAATTGCTTTTTGGTGTCAGTACAGTGTCAGATAGTCCCTAGTTGAAGCTTGTACTTGTTGTCAAATTCTACTATTGTACCTCAGTTGAACATTAATTGAATTAATTGGCATTAATTGAAGATTTATGCTGTTGAACCTATCACTTCTGGGTTGGTTTATGCTCCTTTGTTTATATTTCCTTCTTTTATTTGAAAGCCTCTCCATATCTGGCTTTCAACATGAAACGAGGGTGTGGTAGCCTCTTATTTGACCTCACTTGCTTGGTGTTTTGGCGGTGAGGTGGGACACTGAAAACAAATACCTCTGGGATATGTGGGTGCTTGAGGTGGATTGACCACATTGGGCTTGCCACTGACAAATGTGACATGTTCTTCCTGGGTCCACACTGCTCAGCCTCCCTGTTGATACGTGAGGGCATGGTCCCAAGTGGGTCGTGTGTTTCATGCACTTCCCAGCCAGTCAGGCACTTAGGTGCTCAGCAAGGGCAATGACCATGATTGGCTCGGTGTTTTTTGCTCTTCACAAGTCAAAAATCTCAGGTGGCTGGTTGGAGGACAAGACACAGTCCTAGGTGGCCCATGCCTTATGCAGCTCTCTGGTCTCAACCACACAGTTTGCTACCTGTGCCAGAGCCCACAGCCTCAGGTGTTCCATGTGTCTCTTCAGGGTAGCTGACCCCAGGCTGTCATGATCCCGGCCTATGTGAACTGTCCATGAACTCAGGAATTCATCATTAGCAAATTTCAACCAGCTTAGAGCTTGGTAGGGGATGTCTGTAGGACCAAGTTACTAGTAACCTATTTGCTTCTGCCTCTGGCAGTCATATACATTATTCTCTACCTCCATGGAGGAAAGGGTCTTCAATGGAAGCTGGCTTGGTCTTCTTTGGTATTTTCTAGTTTTCTGGTCTGTGAGTGTGCCATGGTTCACTATGTGGACTTAGAGCCTTCTTGTAGGAAAAGTCCTTTCTAAAATGGCTGTCTCTAGTTTTCCCATGGTTTATGTTCTTTGTCACATTAGCTCCATCAGATTGTCCTCAGGGCACTAAATCCTGGTTCTAACAATACTGTGTTTGATACACCACAGGTCTCCTCCCAGACCTCATGTATGACTGTGGACAGAAGAATCTGAGTGACTTTTTGGCTAGTAATTGCATTTATTGGCATAATCTGTGTTTTTGTTCTTTTCCCCCTGGTTCTGTTTTTTTCTTTTTCCTCCCACTGACACTTTTGAGAGAGGGTTTCCTATCTTGTTTTAATTTTCCTCCTTTACGACTCCCTCTCCAAGGGGAGTCTCGTTCCCTAAAACCTTTTCTTCATGTCCATCTCTTATTTTGTCCTACCTCCTTTTTAAGAGATGGATTTTCATTTCTTGGTTTCTAGGGACCATCAACATCGTTCAAGTTGATTTCTGGAAGGTGGTCCATGTGCAGTCGATCCTTTGATGGATTTGTGGAGGAGAAAGTGGACTGTGCCTCCTATTCCTCTAACATTATGAGACCTCCACCATGACCCTGGAAGATCCATTTTATTAACTGAAATCTTGTTGTTATTCAGTCACAAAGCCATGTCTTACTCTCTGTGACCCCTTGGACTGCACACAAGGGCTTTCTGCCCTCTGCATCACCCAGGGTCTGCCTGAAATCATATCCATTGAATGGGTGAAGCTATACAACCTTCTCCTTCGTTCTCACCCATGTCTCCTCCTGATTTCATTGTTTCCTAAGAATCAGGTTTTTTTTTTTTTTTCCACTGAGTCATTTCTTTGCTCAGGTGGTCAAAGCTTTGAAGACTCATCTTCAGCATCAGTGATTCTAATTCTTCTTCAGAGTTGATTTCCTTTATGTTTGACTGGATTTATGTCCTTGCAATTCAATGGATACACACAAGTCATTCCTAGCAGAGCAGTTTGGTGTTCTCACATCTGTACATGTCTACTGGAAAGACCATAGATGTGACTCAAAGTGCCTCCGTTGATCAAGTCATGTCTTCACTTTTTAACATGCTTTCTAAATTTGTGAGAGCTTTTCTTCCAGGAAGAAATTGTCTTCTAATTTTATAGCTTCCATCACCATCTGCAGTGAATTTAGAGCCAAAAGAGGTAATCTGTCACTGCTTCTGTCTTTTCCACTTCCATTTCCCATGAAAGTGTGGGACCAGATGTCATGATCTTACTTTGTATAATACTGAGAAGGAAATGGCAACCCACTCCGGTGTTCTTGCCTGGATAATCCCAGGGATTGGTGAGCCTGGTGGGTTGCCATCTCTGGGGTCACACAGAGTCGGACACAACTGAAGCAACTTAGCAGCAGCAGCAGAGAATTCAAATGTACTGTTTACCCTGTTTTCCTATGAACACTGAGAATTACTGTATTCTCGTACCTTTGTTTTCCCTCAATGTTTTGAATAAGAAATTGTTTTCTGAGAATATTCTATGATAGTTACTTATTATATATTATACTGCTGGTTTTAAGTTGCCTGTTAGAGCATTTGTGCCATACTTCTGTGACAACTGGGTAAAATATTGCAAAATACACAGCCTATAATATATTTTTCCATTAACATAATATATTGAGACTGTTTTTGTTATCTTGTTAGATTTTCTCTAATGTGGCTACCTCAAAAATACAAAGGAGGACAAGGAACAAGATAAATGATGTGGATGGGGGCAGGAAGCTGAACCCCTGTGGCATGAAGCAAGATAAATTTTGATCATCAGTGATTTCTATTGAAATATTTGTTACCAGAAGTTGAAAGTGATGAAAGAAAACTTTACATACTGAATTATGGAGAAGTAATTTTGATGTACACCTCATATAATTTCAGTGTTCAGCTAGTCAGAAGAGCCTGTCTATGATTTATGCACAATGCCTTGGCATCTCTTTTAGCCATTAAGTGGGTAGCTGTTTATCCTAAATCCAGCTAGTTGACCATTGTGCATGTGGTTCCAACATGTTCCTATGCTATTACAGACTTGAATGTTTAAAATTGTATCCAATGTGGGAGAACAACAGCTTTCTTCAAACAATATCTCTAAGCAAATGAGAGTAACAATTGTATGGCCTCAAGGTTTCCTCATATGTAAGAACGCCATCTCTTATTACAGAAACAATAGTGGAAGACGAACTAGATTAAAGGAGAGCCTTTCAGCAACAGTATCTAAAGCATTCAGCCAGTAATTTATTAAGCAATGTTGGGCTTCCCAAACAGTTCATTTAAGATCTTGGGAGCAAGCAAAGTGTTTGGCCACCTGAATAATGTTGCCTAAAATTTTATTTTGACATATCCACATACATACCCATGTGTGTATGAGTTTGGGTATAAAAAAATCACATTGACTTTTAATTCCCATTAGGTATAACAACATGGAAAAATTAAAACCCAAATGCAGAATGACTCAAGACTCTACTCAGTTATTGAATATATGTAAGTGGAAATACTTCAAAATATGTTTTATTGGCTACATCTAACATATAAGGACTCTTTTAAACCACTCCCCTCTCTCCTTTTAATAAATACCTACCAATTTTCAAAAGTTTGCTCAGGTTTAATGAAAAAATACTCAGATATAGAAAAAATGTATATATATTTATATATATATGAGAAGGTGACGGCACCCCACTCCACTACTCTTGCCTGGCCAATCCCATGGATGGAGGAGCCTGGTAGGCTGCAGTCCATGGTGTCACAAATAGATCGGTACAACTGAGTGACTTCCCTTTCACTTTTCACTTTCATGCATTGGAGAAGGACATAGCAACCCACTCGAATGTTCTTGCCTGGAGAATCCTGGGACAGAGGAGCCTGGTGGGCTGCCGTCTGTGGGGTCACACAGAGTTGGACACGTCTGAAGTGACAGCAGATATACCTATTTATATGCATATTTATGTATATAGATATACAAATATCTATATAAAATAGATATGTTTCCATTGCAGAAAATGTTGATACCAACCTTAGATCTCAGAATTTTTTCCAACTCCATGCTCCAGG
Source organism: Bos taurus (assembly GCF_002263795.3). Taxonomy (NCBI): domain Eukaryota; kingdom Metazoa; phylum Chordata; class Mammalia; order Artiodactyla; family Bovidae; genus Bos; species Bos taurus. The sequence goes on from NC_082638.1 coordinate 31,251,622, forward strand.
TCAACAGGAAATAGCCAAAGTTGTTGCTGACTCACACAGTTCAAGAGCTGGGAAGCCTGTAGACCTCCTCATTTTCCAAGAGTAATTTTAATCAGAGAAGCTAGAAAAGCCAGAAATTAAGGAAAATAATCAAGCAACTGAAGATAGTAATGATACTTTCACTTTTAACTTTCATGCATTGGAGAAGGAAATGGCAACCCATTCCAGTGTTCTTCCCTGGAGAATCCCAGAGACAGGGGAGCCTGGTGGGCTGCCGTCTATGGGGTCACACAGAGTCGGACACGACTGAGGTGATGTAGCAGACGTAGCAGAAAGGTCTTTAGTTCCTCCTCAAAGGCCATAGATAACATTCTGAGCAATACACTGTGAACAGTTTTAGAGATGTTAAAGCTCCAACCAGGCTGAAATGTACGTACATAGACCACAGAGTAGTTGGAAGCAGACTGTCGATGATGTTGACTCCCAATATCCTCAGTAACAGGCCATTAGTACAATGCCCCAAAACTGATCACAGGTGTGTGATCAGTCATTAAAATCCTTCCCCTGAAAGTATTTGTGAATTTGGGTCTTTGAAGCACCAAAGACTGCTAGGAAACCTTGCTCAGTCCTACAATAAACACATGCTTTCACTGTAACTCAGTCAGTTGATTGATTTTACTTCACAGTAGCGAGTAGATCCAAGTTTGCATGCGTAACAGTAATGAATATTAAGAATGTGTGTCTAGGAGGATGATAAATCGCTTTTAGTTCAGATTTCAAGTAGATTTATTGATATGATTTTTCTGTGTAAAAATTCTTTAGGAATGAGGTTTTGCAGCCTTCATGGCTTTGGTTAGTATTTCTGTAAGCAGTGTGTATTTTAAGTTGATGCTGAAGTAAGCACTGGTTGAACATTATCCTTCAATTGCTCGAAGACCAGTGACTTTGTGATGTCACAGTTACCCTTCAATTGCTAGGTGACTTTGAGGACCTCTGTGATGGTCTAGAGAGGTCTGTAGGCCAGCAAAGCAGCATTTGAAGTTGCAGTGTGTAAAATCAGACAAATGAGAAAAATATCTGAAGAAAGACTTTCTTTGAGATGGCACATATTTCTTCAGAAATTCAAGATGGGACTCCTAAGGATGAATCAACTGGTTCAGAAACCTCCGTTAGATCTTCTTTGTATGATTATACACTTACTAGGGACTCAGTTTTGAGATCTATGACTGAAGAATATGCTTTTCAGGCTTTGTCTGAGGATCTTGTGATAAAAAGGTTATGCTACACAAATTCTGTCTCTGAAACAGATGAGCTGAATGATTTTCTTTCACATTTCCACAAAACTTTGGAGTATAGTTGCAAATTATCAGCTGGAATCTATTAGGTAGGAAGAGAGTGGTGTATGTATAGTGATCAGTGAAGAACATTTTAAAAAGGTCTTGAAAAGAAAGGAGCCTTTCAGAATATTTGAAACCAACAGTATGAAAAGTTTAGTTTGACAGGTTAACCTTTATGGGTTTAATAAAAAGCAACAAACTTTTCAAAGATCTGCTTCACAAGCGGACTTTCTGGAAGAAAACATCTCTCTTTTGAGCAAGGTATTCCAAAAATTTCACTTATTAGCAATACATAAGATTAAATCATGTGACCTAGAGAGCATGTTCACATATGTAGCTAAAACGAATTTGAAATTGAGATAGGGAGGAGGAGCCAAGATGGTGGAGGAGTAGGACAGGGAGAACACTTTCTCCCCCACAAATTCATGAAAAGAGCATTTAAACGTCGAGTAAATTCCACAAAACAACTTCTGAATGCCGGCAGAGGACATCCGGCACCCAGAAAAGCAATCCAACTCTTCGAAAGGAGGTAGGAAAAAATATAAAAGACAAAAAAAGAGACAAAAGAGGGAGGGACGGAGTTCCGTCCCGGGAAGGGAGTCTTAAAAAGAGAGAAGTTTCCAAACACCAGGAAACCTTCTGACTGCCGAATCTGTGCCGAGCTTTGGAAGCACAGAGGGCAACATAACAGGAAGAAAAAATAAATAAACAATTTAAACTCGAAGATTGCGAGTCCTACAGTAACTCCCCCAGCGGAGGAGCAGCGTAGACGCCTGCACGCGCCATTAGCAAGTGGGGGCTGGGCAGGGAGGCGCAGCGCCGGCTGCATCGCTTAGAGTAAGAATCTGGCCTGAATACCCTGAGCACTATCTGAGCGAAATAATCTGGGCTAGCAAACCAGACTGTGGGATATCTACCACGCGAAAAGCCAGCCCCAACTTAAGACACCGCCAGGCCCGTGCACGGAACAAAGAATTGAACAGAGATAGCCGGCTGCAGACCTTCCCCCTCCAGTGACAGGCAGCCAGAGCCGGAAGGGGGCAATCGCAGCCCCAGAGAGACATTATCTATAAAACTGTAAGCAGGCTTCTTTGCTAACTAAAACTTCTTGGGGGTCTGGACGGTTAACATCTGCATGAGAAGGTGCGCCAGTTTTACGCCCAGATAACCGAGTGGCGGGGAGGCGATAAGTCGCAGCATTGGTGCTCGCCAAACACCTCATCACTTGAGCTGCTCAGACCTGGGAAGAGCACAAAACTCAGGCCCAACTGAGTCTGCGCCTCTGAGGACTACCCGAGTGCCTGAACCTGAGCGGCTAAGACCTGGGAGGTACATGCAACCCAGGGCCAGCCTCGGATTGTTCCCAGCGGAACAACCTAGAGCCCGAGCAGTGTGGGCAGGGAGGCTACACGCGCCGTGAGCGGGGGCAGACCCAGTGTGGCTGAGGCACTGCGAGCGCACGCCAATGTTATTTGTTTGCAGCATCCCTCCCTCCCTCCCCACAGCGCGACTGAACAAAGAGAAGAAATACAGCTCCACCCATCAGAACACCGACACAAGCTTCCCTAACCAGGAAACCTTGACAAGCCACCTGTACAAACCCACACACAGCGAGGAAAAGCCACAATAAAGAGAAATCCACAAACTGCCAGAATACAGAAAGGACACCCCAAACTCAGCAATTTAAACAAGATGAAGAGACAGAGGAATAGCCAGCAGATAAAGGAACAGGATAAATGCCCACCAAACCAAACAAAAGAGGAAGAGATAGGGAATCTACCTGATAAAGAATTCCGAATAATGATAGTGAAATTGATCCAAAATCTTGAAATTAAAGTGGAATCACAGATAAATAGCTTGGAGACAAGGATTGAGAAGAAGCAAGAAAGGTTTAACAAGGGCCTAGAAGAAATAAAAAAGAGTCAATATATAATGAATAATGCAATAAATGAAATTAAAAACACTCTGGAGTCAACAAATAGTAGAATAACAGAAGCAGAAGATAGGATTAGTGAATTAGAAGATAGAATGGTAGAAATAAATGAATCAGAGAGAATAAAAGAAAAACGAATTAAAAGAAATGAGGACAATCTCAGAGACCTCCAGGACAATATTAAACGCTACAACATTCGAATCATAGGAGTTCCAGAAGAAGACAAAAAGAAAGACCGTGAGAAAATACTTGAGGAGATAATAGTTGAAAACTTCCCTAAAATGGGGAAGGAAATAATCACCCAAGTCCAAGAAACCCAGAGAATCCCAAACAGGATAAACCCAAGGCAAAACACCCCAAGACACATATTAATCAAATTAACAAAGATCAAACACAAAGAACAAATATTAAAAGCAGCAAGGGAAAAACAACAAATAACACACAAGGGAATTCCCATAAGGATAACAGCTGATCTTTCAATAGAAACTCTTCAAGCCAGGAGGGAATGGCAAGACATACTTAAAATGATGAAAGAAAATAACCTACAGCCCAGATTATTGTACCCAGCAAGGATTTTATTCAAGTATGAAGGAGAAATCAAAAGCTTCTCAGACAAGGAAAAGCTGAGAGAATTCTGCACCACCAAACCATCTCTACAACAAATATTAAAGGATATTCTCTAGACAGGAAACACAAAAATGGTGTATAAATTTGAACCCCAAACAATAAAGTAAATGGCAATGGGATCATACTTATCAGTAATTACCTTAAACGTAAACGGGTTGAATGCCCCAACCAAAAGACAAAGACTGGCTGAATGGATACAAAAACAAGACCCCTACATATGTTGTCTACAAGAGACCCACCTCAAAACAGGGGACACATACAGACTGAAAGTGAAGGGCTGGAAAAAGATTTTCCATGCAAATAGGGACCAAAAGAAAGCAGGAATAGCAATACTCATATCAGATAAAATAGACTTTAAAACAAAGGCTGTGAAAAGAGACAAAGAAGGTCACTACATAATGATCAAAGGATCAATCCAAGAAGGAGATATAACAATTATAAATATATATGCACCCAACACGGGAGCACCGCAGTATGTAAGACAAATGCTAACAAGTATGAAAGGAGAAATTAACAATAACACAATAATAGTGGGAGACTTTAATACCCCACTCACACCTATGGATAGATCAACTAAACAGAAAATTAACAAGGAAACACAAACTTTAAATGATACAATAGACCAGTTAGACCTAATTGATATCTATAGGACATTTCATCCCAAAACAATGAATTTTACCTTTTTCTCAAGCGCACATGGAACCTTCTCCAGGATCGATCACATCCTGGGCCATAAAGCTAGCCTTGGTAAATTCAAAAAAATAGAAATCATTCCAAGCATCTTTTCTGACCACAATGCAGTAAGATTAGATCTCAATTACAGGAGAAAAACTATTAAAAATTCCAACATATGGAGGCTGAACAACACGCTGCTGAATAACCAACAAATCACAGAAGAAATAAAAATTTGCATAGAAATGAATGAAAATGAAAACACAACAACCCAAAACCTGTGGGACACAGTAAAAGCAGTCCTAATGGAAAAGTTCATAGCAATACAGGCACACCTCAAGAAACAAGAAAAAAGTCAAATAAATAACCTAACTCTACACCTAAAGCAACTAGAAAAGGAAGAAATGAAGAACCCCAGGGTTAGTAGAAGGAAAGAAATCTTAAAAATTAGAGCAGAAATAAATGCAAAAGAAAGAAGAGACCATAGCAAAAATCAACAAATCCAAAACCTGGTTCTTTGAAAGGTTAAATAAACTTGACAAACCATTAGCCAGACTCATCAAGAAACAAGGGGAGAAAAATCAAATCAATAAAATTAGAAATGAAAATGGAGAGAACACAACAGACAACACAGAAATACAAAGGATCATAAGAGACTATTATCAACAATTATATGCCAATAAAATGGACAACGAGGAAGAAATGGACAAATTCTTAGAAAAGTACAACTTTCCACAACTCGACCAGGAAGAAATAGAAAACCTTAAAAAACCCATCACAAGCACGGAAATTGAAACTGTAATAAAAAATCTTCCAGCAAACAAAAGCCCAGGTCCAGACGGCTTCACAGCTGAATTCTACCAAAAATTTAGAAAAGAGCTAACACCTATCCTGCTCAAACTCTTCCAGAAAATTGCAGAGGAAGGTAAACTTCCAAACTCATTCTATGAGGCTACCATCACCCTAATACCAAAACCTGACAAAGATCCCACAAAAAAAGAGAAAACTACAGGCCAATATCACTGATGAACATAGATGCAAAAATCCTAAACAAAATTCTAGCAATCAGAATCCAACAACACATTAAAAAGATCATACACCATGACCAAGTGGGCTTTATCCCAGTGATGCAAGGATTCTTCAATATCCGCAAATCAATCAATGTAATACACCACATTAACAAATTGAAAAATAAAAACCATATGATTATCTCAATAGATGCAGAGAAAGCCTTTGACAAAATTCAACACCCATTTATGATAAAAACTCTCCAGAAAGCAGGAATAGAAGGAACATACCTCAACATAATAAAAGCTATATATGACAAACCCACAGCAAACATTATCCTCCATGGTGAAAAATTGAAAGCATTTCCTCTAAAGTCAGGAACAAGACAAGGGTGCCCACTTTCACCATTACTATTCAACATAGTTTTGGAAGTTTTGGCTACAGCAATCAGAGCAGAAAAAGAAATAAAAGGAATCCAAATTGGAAAAGAAGAAGTAAAACTCTCACTATTTGCAGATGACATGATCCTCTACATAGAAAACCCTAAAGACTCCACCAGAAAATTGCTAGAACTAATCAATGATTATAGTAAAGTTGCAGGATATAAAATCAACACACAGAAATCCCTTGCATTCCTATACACTAATAATGAGAAAACAGAAAGAGAAATTAAGGAAACAATTCCATTCACCATTGCAACGAAAAGAATAAAATACTTAGGAATATATCTACTTAAAGAAACTAAAGACCTATATATATATAAAACTATAAAACACTGGTGAAAGAAATCAAAGAGGACACTAATAGATGGAGAAATATACCATGTTCATGGATTGGAAGAATCAATATAGTGAAAATGAGTATACTACCCAAAGCAATTTATAGATTCAATGCAATCCCTATCAAGCTACCAACAGTATTCTTCACAGAGCTAGAACAAATAATTTCACAATTTGTATGGAAATACAAAAAACCTCGAATAGCCAAAGCGATCTTGAGAAAGAAAAATGGAACTGGAGGAATCAACCTACCTGACTTCAGGCCTACTACAAAGCCACAGTTATCAAGACAGTATGGTACTGGCACAAAACAGAAATATAGATCAATGGAACAAAATAGAAAGCCCAGAGATAAATCCACGCACATATGGACAGCTTATCTTTGACAAAGCAGGCAAGAATATACAGTGGATTAAAGACAATCTCTTTAACAAGTGGTGCTGGGAAATCTGGTCAACCACTTGTAGAAGAATGAAACTAGAACACTTTCTAACACCATATACAAAAATAAACTCAAAATGGATTAAAGATCTCAACGTAAGACCAGAAACTATAAAACTCCTAGAGGAGAACATAGGCAAAACACTCTCTGACATACATCACAGCAGGATCCTCTATGACCCACCTCCCAGAATATTGGAAATCAAAGCAAAAATAAACAAACGGGACCTAATTAAACTGAAAAGCTTCTGCACATCAAAGGAAACTATTAGCAAGGTGAAAAGACAGTCTTCAGAATGGGAGAAAATAATTGCAAATGTAGTAACCGACAAACAACTAATCTCAAAAATATACAAGCAACTCCTACAGCTCAACTCCAGAAAAATAAATGACCCAATCAAAAAATGGGCCAAAGATCTAAACAGACATTTCTCCAAAGAAGACATACAGATGGCTAACAAACACATGAAAAGATGCTCAACATCACTCCTTATCAGAGAAATGCAAATCAAAACCACTATGAGGTACCACTTCATGCCAGTCAGAATGGCTGCGATCCAAAAGTCTACAAATAATAAATGCTGGAGAGGGTGTGGAGAAAAGGGAACCCTCTTATACTGTTTCTGGGAATGCAAACTAGTACAGCCACTATGGAGAACAGTGTGGAGATTCCTTAAAAAACTGGAAATAGAACTGCCTTATAATCCAGCAATACCATTGCTTGGCATACACACTGAGGAAACCAGAAGGGAAAGAGACACGTGTACCCCAATGTTCATCGCAGCACTGTTTATAATAGCCAGGACATGGAAGCAACCTAGATGCCCATCAGCAGATGAATGGATAAGAAAGCTGTGGTACATATACACAATGGAGTATTACTCAGCCATTAAAAATAATACATTTGAATCAGTTCTAATGAGGTGCATGAAACTGGAGCCTAATATACAGAGTGAAGTAAGCCAGAAGGAAAAACATAAATACATTATACTAACGCATATATATGGAATTTAGAAAGATGGTAATGATAACCCTGTATACGAGACAGCAAAAGAGACACTGATGTATGGAGCAGTCTTATGGACTCTGTGGGAGAGGGAGAGGGTGGGAAGTTTTGGGAGAATGGCATTGAAACACGTGAAATGTAAAAAAAAAAAAAGAAAGAAATTGAGATAGTAAATTTTTTAAAAAAAGTTTTGTTTTGAAGTTGAGAACAGCTGGAGGTTAAAATATTGGATGTTTAAAAACCTTTCCTAGCAATGTGAAACCAGATACAGGTCCTGAAGCTACTTAAAGTGGTATTTACTGTATATATACAACATATTTTTAGTTGAGCATAATTGCTTTTAACATATTACCTGTTAAAACTACTAATGGAGGTGTTTTATTTGATGCTATTTAATTGGTGTCATTAAAGGAATAATTTTTTATAGCTTAGCTTTGATTGTCAGTTTTACCTTGCTTTATAAAGAAACTAAATAAGTTTTTCTTTGAGTTTAGTTACAAACCTACTATAAATCAAATTCCAAACAGGCCATCCCCAACTTTTAGTAAGAATGCAAAGAAGACTTGGAATTAACAATGTGTCTCTAATATCTTCATTAGTTCAAGATAACAAGACGTATGTTAACGCAAGGGTCAACAAAGATGATCATAACTCTGACTTTCTTCGAGAAAGGAGTGGAGAGAGTGCATTTTCAGCCTCCAGAACTTTAAATGTGCCATACATACCAAAGCCTCATAGCAGCCAGATATTTGCTAATACAAGCGCTGTAAGTCCATGTGACTTACCTTCCCCATCACCAATATCACTTAGACAAACAGACCAGATTGTAGTAGATCAACCTGCTGTTTTTAAAACACTGAGCATTTTTAATTGGCACTCACATAGCAGCTACACTCAGGTAAATGGCCACGTTGAGGACTTCGCTACTACAACTACATCTACTTCTCAGAACCACATTGTGTCTCCATTACAAAGCAGTTATTCCAGACTGATGGTGGAATCTTCTAAATTTCCAGTCACATATAGCAATATGTCAGCCCATGACAGCCCTTTTCCTATCCTGCAAGAGACAGGCAACTCACGGTCCTCAATGTCAATGATCGCTTATATATCTGCCTCCTCTCTTTCAAGTCAACTGATCAACAATCATCATCAGATGAAAACTATGCTAATTAAAACTGACCTATCAAATAAGTGTCAGATTATGGAGCCTAAAGAAGATTGAACTTTATATTGGGAGATGTCAACAAATACCTAAAATTCTTGCATTTCAACAATAAATTTACATATTCATCTTCATAGTTTCATTTTCTATTTTCAAACAATGAAGAGTAAAATTATGCTTTAGTTCAAATGGCTGGCTATTTTACTGCACGGTTTTATAAACTCTACAGTTCAAGACAAAATTTGTTATGCATCCTAGGTAAATGACACCTGATCTAATGTTTGTAAGCAAAAAAGAAAAGAGAGAGAGAGAGAACCAAGGGAAAATAGATAATGGATGTAAAGTGATTTCTGAAATCATCCCTGCTGAAATGAATGGGTGGCTCAATTAGGATGGCATGGGTGAAGGAAGAGATGCAAATAAAGTCAGAAAAATGGAAATACACAGGATGTACCTTAGTGTGTTCACAGTTACCTTATATTCTATTAGTTACTGGTAGAGTCTTAAAAGGTTAGACAGCAGATTTTCTTCATTATAGAAAGTCATTTCATCCTTGAAATATAGACAGTGTAGCATGTCCAAAATCATGATCACCATTATACCATGACTGTGTACCAAAGATAACATGACATAATCAGTGATTGTCCCATGGTAAGCACAAGATATATAGTTTACAGGTGGTATGCTGTAGGGTTATTTCTGCTCTACTGTCCTTAAGGCATGCCTTTATTTCCTGACACCAAGATCCACTCTATATTTCCTAAGACATGTTTCAATGTTGCTTATCTGTCCCCACAGAGACAGATACATTCCTGATGGTGTTTGCAGCACATCAGCATGGTCAACAAGTTCTTTGAAGACATGATATATTTTCCTTAGTAATTTCATTATCTTTCTCTTCTGGAGCTACAATCACACAAACTATTTTCAGTCATGCTAAGACCCTTCTCAAATTTTTGCCTCAATTCTTTCTTGGGGTTGGAAGGAACTTCTGTTTGCCCTCCTACCAAGGTGAGTGCAGATATCATGTCTTCAATGTGTTTTATGTCTACTCTCATTTTTAATGTATCTTTCACATCAGGTGAAACTTAGAGCCTGCAAATGACACATTTTAAGCACTTACTAAATTATCAATAAAGAAATGTAATAACCAATCAATGCTCTACACATTACTTAACAGCATCCTATAACCTGCACTTATCATAATTCACCTTTCCTATTTGCTGAGAAATTATTACAAGTTGATATCTATTTATTGTATTTACATGAATGTTAAATGTGGGAATTCAAATTATAAAATGATTGCTGCTTTTATGAAATTTACAGTCTACAATAACCCATTCTAAGAATGTTGTTTCAGGCCACAGTTCCCTAAAATGCAGTAGTAGTTACAGAGACATGTATCCAAAGGGGTGGGAGGAGAAGAAAAGGAATCATTTATTTTAATAATCTAGAAAAGTCATGGAGTAAGCAAGGATCAAAATCAATGGTGGATCCTAAATATATTTCAGTTTGAAATACTCTGAACAGAGTCCCTGCTTGTTGGACTATCCACACTGTCATGAAGACTACCTAGAAATATTGGCAATCTCAAATTTGTGGTCATTCCTTCAGATGGCAGTGGGAACATCAAGTCATGTCCCTGTTTTGGTATGGTAACCCCCATAGGACAACACCAAGTTAAGTTCAACGTTCTCATTCTTGCAGCTAACAGACAGTGAAATCTGTCGAATATCTGTGTAGTTAAGGGAGTGGTAGAAAAATCACACTCTTTTTCTTTCACTGAAATGTTTTGCTAAATGTAAGAGAGAATACTATGCTTTAGAGAGGTGAGCATTTTGGAGCCATTGTAAGAGGTATTGAAATTGGTGTCCTTAGTAATCATTTCAAGACCAAAGTCCAATAGCCTTGTTTTAAATTTCAGGTGTCTTACTATGTAGTCAAATTTGCATGCTTTGTACAATATCACCTTAAAGGCAATTCCATCTTCCATTTCATTGCCTTGTACTGACTAATCCTTCTCAGTCCCTTTTTTCTTCTTTTCATGCTTTGCTTTGAGTGGCAGGTCCTTCTCAAAAAGAACAGGATTAATTCATGTCATTCTCTGTCATAACTTGGAAGAGGCATGGATAAGGATATTCAACATACCATGTTGAAAAGCTGCTGTTTTTGTTCCTTCATGAGAGCATATTAGTAAACTGTACTTCAATTGTCTGATCAAAAGAAGCCTGGTAAATGATCCTTTACCTTGATGATCAATTCCCAGATGGCTTCAACATATTGGTGCCTTTAATTCTCAAAAGAATAAAGAAAATAGCTCAATACATTAGGGAAACATTGTACATGAATTCAAATTTTCTTTCCTTTATGCATTTACCTTATAATTGGTGCCTAAAATTTTAAAACAATGGAAACAGATTCAGACTTTCATTGTAAAACAATGGAAACGGTTTCAGTGGAAACAGTGTCAGACTTTATTTTGGGGGGCTCCAAAATCACTGCAGATGGTGACTGCAGTCATGAAATTAAAAGACACTTACTCGTTGGAAGGAAAGTTTGGACCAACCCAGAGAGCATATTGAAAAATAGAGACATTACTTTGCCAACAAAAGTCCTTCTAGTCAAGGCTATGGTTTTTCCAGTGGCCATGTATGGAAATGAGAGCTGGACTGTGAAGAAAGCTGAGAGCCAAAGAATTGATGTTTTTGAACTGTGGTGTTGGAGAAGACTCTTGAGAGTCCCTTGGACTGCAAGGAGATCCAACCAGTCCATCCTAAAAGAGATCAGCCCTGTGTGTTCTTTGGAAGGAATGATGCTAACGCTGAAACTCCAGTACTTTAGCCACCTCATGGGAAGGGTTGACTCATTGGAAAAGACTCTGATGCTGGGAGGGATTTGGGGCAGGAGGAAAAGGGAACGACAGAGGATGAGATGGCTGGATGGCATTACCAACTCGATGGATGTGAGTTTGAATGAGTTCTGGAAGTTGGTGATGGACAGGGAGTCCTGGCCTGCTGTGATTTATGGGGTTGCAGAATCGGACATGACTGAGAGACTTAACTGAACTGAACTGAACTGAAAATTGTAAAAGTAAAAACAAAAATGTAAGTGAGGTAAATACGGCAAATTGAGGCAAAAAGTAGAAATATTGGATGGAGAAGGTTAGAGGATGAAATTGGATGCTTAAAATATAACAAGCAAAATTGTAACTGCAGGGCCTAACGAGGTCAAAATGACTTCCACATTGTTACCCTGCATTATTTTCATTTTAGCAAATCACAGAATAGTTTTACATGCAAAATATTCTAAGATCCCATGGGATCCAGAACAACGTTATGTATAGCAAAGCATTCTGACTTAAAATGTCACTAGACTGAAATCATTCAACTACAAAATAACTTCCAACCTTAAGCCTAAAAACAAATATCAGAGAACTCTGTGCAGTTCGTAGGTTTCCTTCTGTGAGTCCTTTGGTTTTATTTTCCTTTCATAATTGTGTTTTGAGTATATAAGACTGAGACTGTGCTTGTGTGTGTGTGTGCACATCAGATTAAAAATGTGTTTGTGAGTGTATGTCTAGATTCTCCTTTGGACTTTTATGTTAGAGATTTCGGCTGAAGAAATGGCTAATTCAAAAATATAAAGAGGCACAAATTAAAATGCCCACTCAAATCATCCCTCCCCTCCCTCTCCCACAGAGTCCAAAAGACTGTTCTATACATTTGTGTCTCTTTTCCTGTCTCACATACAGGGTTGTCATTACCATCTTTCTAAATTCCATATATATGCCTTAGTATACTGTGGAGAAGGCAATGGCACCCCACTCCAGTACTCTTGACTGGAAAATCCCATGGATGGAGGAGCCTGGTAGGCTGTAGTTTATGGGATCGCTAAGAATTAGACACAATGGAGAGACTTCACTTTCACTTTTCACCTTCATGCACTGGAGAAGGAAATGGCAATCCACTCCAGTATTCTTGCCTGAAGAATCTCAGGGATGGCGGAGCCTGGTGGGCTGCTGTCTATGGGGTCACACAGAGTCGGACATGACTGAAGTGACTTAGAAGCATACTGTGTTGGTGTCCTTCTTTCTGGCTTAATTCACTCTGTATAATAGGCTCCAGTTTCATCCACCTCATTGGAATGGATTCAAATTGAAACATGTATAATATCATATAAGAAATGAATTGCCAGTCCAGGTTTGATGCAGGATACAGGAAGCTTGGGGCTGGTGCACTGGGATGACCACTGGGATGGTATGGGGAGGGAACTAGAAGGAGGGTTCAGGATGGGGAACACATGTACACCCTTGGCAGACACATGTTGATGTATGGCAAAACCAATACAATATTGTAAAGTAAAAAATAAACATAATAATAATAATAAATGCCAAAAAGCTCAAGACAACTGGCTGAGTTTCAGAAGTTGAAAGCATTTCAGTAATAACCAAGCTACTCCATCCTAACTTTTGTACAAACTATGGTACTCTCCCAATCACCTAGCAAAAATTTAACGGGACCTTAGATGTTTATTATGTCTGGCAATAACAAAACACAAACCTGCTAATATGGCAGTACCAGAGAAGGCTCAGTAGATGCCTGAAGTTTCAACCAGGCCTTCCTATAATAGGATACTACCTTCCTACAGGAGGCTGGACACTCACCAATAACAAAGAATACTCTTAGGCATCAAAGAACCTAAGGATGAAATCTATAATTCTATTCCCACATGGTCGACATTGATTTCCCCCTTCCCAAGAGTATCTGACAGACAGTTAAAATAGAAGGAAGTTATAACATAGCCCACATACTTCTTACATAATACCTTAAATGTCCAAGCCCAACTACACTACTAAGATGATGACAATACAGGAGTTCCAGCTTCAAATCTGTGTGGCAGTCATCATATAAACATTTTATGAATATTTGAGATGCACTGATAGTATAAATCTATTAAGCCAGAAGCCTTGAGATCTGATTCAAAGAGGAAAACTGTGTACTCCATGTCCTCAGTTTTATGGGACATTCACACGCATTCACACATTTCCACAATCCTCAACCTTTATCTGAAGTCAAAAACTGACATTAAGAGGAATGGTCTATTTACACAGAAGCCAAGCGTAAAAGTCAAAAATGGATCCAGTCTCCTACATACTTCCATGCTCAGTAATGGAACCCCTTGTAAGCATTCCTAAGGGCAACTAGGATAAACAACTCAAAGATGCTTCTCCCAGGATAAGAGAGGTTGATTGAGAAGCTATAAGTGTGCTTAACTTAGAGATAACCCTTAAGATCACATACCATTCCTGTTAACACATCAGAAGATGGACAGCTCTACCAGGTATTTACAGACAATGTCTGCTTCTGCCTAAGGCCAAGCTTATAGATCCAAGTGGCAGGTGGGATAAGGTTTCCATCTCAGGATATCATATGACACCGCCGGTGTTCTCCTTCTCTGGGAAGCTTTAAAAAGACATTGTGGGAAGTACAATATGAGGGAGGAAAACAAGGAAACTGACAAGAGCTGTGTTCTTTCTAAATGTCCCAAATCTCACTTATCATTCCAATTACAATGACAGACTTAACATGCAATCTGAACCATGTCCCAAGCATTGCCAGTTCTAACTTTTTGATGTTGTTCAGTCACTCAGACTTGTCAGACTCTTGGGACTCCATGTACAGCAAGAACCCAGGGCTCACCTGCCATTCAAATCTCCCAGAGTTGTATTCAAACCCATGACCTTTGAGTCAACAATGCTTTTCAGCCATCTCACCCTCTGTCGTTTCCTTCATCTCCTGTGCTCAATCTTTCCCAGCATCAGTTTCTTCCCAGTGATTTTGCTCTTGGCTTCAAGAGGCTGATATATTGGCTCTTCATGTGCAGCATCAGTCCTTCTGAGAATAATCTGAAATCATTTCCTTCACACTTTATTAGTTTGAACTCCATTCTCAACATGTCTTCTCTAGCCCTCCTGTTGTAAAGCATCTATATTTTGGCAGTCAGTTCTTGTGTTCCTGCTCACTCCTCCATACATTACTCCTGAAAATCAACTTTGACCATTCAGGCCTTTTTCAATAATCTCTCAGCTTTGTAATATGGTTTTGAGATTGGTCATAGCTTTTCATCCAATGGGCAAGTGCCTTTTTGTTTCATGGCTTCAGTCACATCACGCAGTCATATCAGAGATCAAGAAAGTGAAACCTGTCACTAATTCAATTGTATCTCATTAAAATATCTCAAAATGATGGGGCCAAATTCCATGATCTTATTTTTTGTGTCTGTTTGTTTTTGTATTGAGTTTTAATTCAGCTTTCTCAATTTCTCCTTTCACCTTTAGTTCCTAGTGTTTTTCAGCCATTTATATGTTGTCATCTTAAAACTAAGGTTATTCATACTTCTCACAGTAATTTTGTTTCCCACTTCAGATTCTTTCAGCAAGTTACTTTCCATGAAGTACTCTGCACATAAGTCAAATAAGCTGGATGAAAATATATAGCCTTGATGTATTTCCTTCTCCATTTCCTGGAGAAGGAAGTGGCAACCCACTCCAGTGTTCTTGCCTGGAGAATCCCAGGGACGGGGAAGCCTGGTGGGCTGCCGTCTATGGGGTCACATAGAGTCGGACACGACTGAAGTGACTTAGCATAGCACAGCATTTCCTTCCCTATTTTGTACCAGTTCATTGTTCTTTGTCCAATTCCAACTCCTGTGTCTTGACTTGCCTCCAGCCTTCCGTGGAAACAGGGACAGTAGTCTGGTATTCTTATCTCCTTAAGAATTTTCCACAATTTGTTGTGACCCTCACAGTCAAAGGTCTTCCCTGGTGTATCAGATGATAAAGCATCTGCCTGCAATGGGGCAGAACCAGTTTGGTACCTGGGTTTGGAAGATCCCCAGGAGAAGGAAATGGTAGGCTACAGTCCATGGGGTCACAAAGAGTCAGACACGACTGAATGACCTCATTTTCACACACAGTCTAAGCCAGTAAGAGATAATAAAGTAGATGTAGATGACTTTATGAAGCCACCTTGCTTTTTTCTATGATCCAACCTCAATTTAAGGTTTACCTATTAATATTACATGAGTACGACTAACTATAACTGCCTGTTTATATATATATATATATATATATATATATATATATATATTTTTTTTTTTTTTTTTTTCCTCAGTCTCTCTTTTTCAAGCTATCATCTACATATTTTTACGTTCCTGGGCATTTGCCACCTTCTTATACAAGAATTAAATTATTATCATGCCAGTCTCTGGCCTTTGACACCTCTGTAAAACAACTAAGTTTCCAGGACAGAATGAATCTGTGCTCTGGGAAAACATCAGGACATTTTGATAAATAGCTAGATATTTTCAGGAACTGACTGATTTTGAGAAAAATTCCTGTACCATCACTTATCTGGAAAAGAACTATGTTTCCTCATGTTGATGAGAATTTCTCATTAGCAGAAATTTTAGGAAAAATAAATGTGCTTATTGGAATGTTCATGTTAGTGAAGTACCAATTATGTGAGTATGTATGTAGCCTCCCATCAGACAGATTAATTTATGTCAAGCAAATTTGTTGTTTCACCAGCATGTCTAAAAGAATTACCTAGTTTGCCTAGAAAGGAAATCAAAACTTCTGATTTGACAGAAAATAAAAGAGCACATTGAGTGCAACTCTCTCCATGGAAGCATCATAAATAACCCTTCTATAAAGGCAACAGTTCCTCCAGAGCATCAAATGAATATTAGCAGACGATCTTGCTTAAGAGAGACTATATGAAAAGTAGACATAACTGGGAAGAACGGAGGGAAGATGGGAGAAGGAGGATGAGACAAATAGAAACAAATATGTGTCCTGGGTTAGGATTTGGAGAAGCAAGGAATAGATTGAGGATTCAGATAAGTCACCTCACTAAACTTAAATTTCTTTTGACTGAAAGGAAGCAAGGTGAAGAAGATGATGACATTTAGTTTGTCTAGAGTGAGAATCAAATAGAGAATGTGTTGTGTGGTCCTGCATCCCCCAAACTGCAATGCAGGTCAAGTAGTGTGCATAGGGCCTGGAAGATGAAACATGAGGTTAGAAAGCCAACCTGGGAGGGTTGGTTTTTGACTATGTGGAGACGGAATGTTGGATCTGTGATGACAAGGTGTGTAGAAAGGAATGGCTTTTGAAAATTCCCAAACTGACAAAGAAGCAGGACCTTAGGGCTCAAGTCACCCAGCGAGGTGGTGAGAGTATTGAATTTTCCCCTCTTGCCACATACTAAGACCTACTATCAGATGATAGAAAAGACTAGCCAGAACTACCACCCATGCTTCTGCCACCACAAGCTAGAAGATGATCGCATTAGCGCCATATCATTTCTGCCTGTGATTGCTGGCTTCTCAGAAAAACTGACACCACCAGGGTTCCAAAACTCCAAGCACCTGTAAAATGTGATGGCTTTTTCAAAGATCTGCTTCACTAGCTGACCGTCTGGCAGGAGAAAAAGAAGTCTCTGTTTTGAGTAAGGCACTCCATAAATTTCAATTATTATAGGAAATATATATTTTTAAAATATAGTGACAATTTAACTGTGTTAACATAGGTAGCTAAAACTGACTTTAAAATTGAGATAATATGCTGCTGAAATATTTTTCTATTCTTCTCAAGTTGAGAAGAGCTGGATATTAAGACATTTTAAGTGTAACAAATTTAAGTTTTAAGTTCCCCTAGCAACTTGGAACCAGAGAGAAATCCTGAAGCACTTAAAGGAGTATATGGTGTGGATATATAATATATTGTTACATGAGGAAATAATTCAAATATTTAAATATTTAAAACTATTAGTGGAGGTGTATTATTTGAGGCTATTATCTTTGTATGTTTAAAGGAACGATTTTTGAGGCTGGCTATGTTTCTCTATTTTACCTTGGTTTGAAAGGTCACTAATAATGTTCTTCTTTGGTTTTAGTTGAAGTTATCTCATAATCCAAATGTTAAGCGATACTATCCCCAAGTTTTACTAAGAATGGAAAGAAGAGTTGGCACTAAAAATATCTCTCCAGTACCTTCATTAGTTTGAGATTACAAGATGAAGCATGCTAAAGGAAGGAGTAATGTGGATGATCATATCTCCTGGATTCTTCCCGAAACTAGAGGAGAGTGTGTATTTTCAGCCTTCACAATTCTAAGTGTGTCTTTCATACGAAATTCTTCTACAAGCCACATAGTTGCTAGTGCAAGTGTCCCAACTCAAAGTGATTTTTTTCTTCATCATCAATGTCAGTTAGACTGAAAGAGCAAAGTGTGATAGATCAAACTGATGTTTAAAATCTGTTGATCTTTTTACATCAGCATTCACAGAGCAACTACAATCAAGCAAACGGTCACAGGGAGAATTTTGTTACTATGACTATTTCTGTTTCTCAGTACCACATCATATCTCTTTTGCAGATACATGATTTTGACTGATGATCAGCCTTGTACCTTTACAGTTAGATACAGCAATATGTCAGCCCCTGAAGATATTTTCCCTAAACTGCAACTGGGAGGCATGGTTCCCAGTGCAAACAATACTGATGCATTTACTACTTCTCTTTCAAGGTCAACTCATCAGCCATCTTTCATATAATTACATATAATTTCTTTCATATAATTACTATTTACAACTGATCTCCCAAGTAGGAACCTGATCATGCAGGATACTGTAGATTAAAATTTATGTTGGTGATGCCAACAAATTCCTACATTTCTCTTATTTCAATATTAAATTTACATCTTCACCTTCATAGTTTCACTTTCTACTCTGAAATAATTAAGAGGAATATGAGGCTTTATCTCAATGCCTGTGTTTATATAAATGTGCATTTGTATAAACTGTCGGGCTTTTGAATGGCCCTCTGAATTATATTCATCCATTGCAGTGAATTTTAATTCATTGAATCCTGAAAGTCTGATGTTCACACATGTCATCTTCTGTTTGACCACTCCAATTTACCTTCCTTCATAGACCTAGCATTCTAGGTTCCTATGAAATATCGTTCATTACAGCATCAAACTGTACTTTTATCCATAGTCATATCCACAATTATGTGTTGTTTTTCCTTTGGCTCCATCTCTTCTTTTTTAGTGATTTCCAGAAGCATAGAGGACACCGACAAACCTGGAGAGTTTACCTTTCAGTGTCCTATCTTTTTGGCTTATCATATTGTTCATGGGGTTTTCAAAGCAAGAATACTGAAGTGCTTTTCCATTTCCCTTCTCCAATGAACCACATTTTGCCAGAATTCTCCACCATGTCCAATCCATCCTGGGTGGCCCTACATGGCATGTCTCATAGTTTCATTGAGGTAGACAAGGCTGTGATCCATTTGATCAATTTGGTTAGTTTTCTGTGATTGTGGTTTTCATTCTGTCTGCCCTCTGATGGATAAGGATAAGAAGGCTTGTGGAAACTTCCTGATGGGAGAGACAGACTGTGAGTGAACCTAGGCCCTGTTCAGGCCTAATTATGGTATGAGTAATGAAAGTAATTGGGACCTTCTTCAAAAGGACTTGAGCAGGCACTCTTGTATTCAATGCATCCCATTCTTGGACCATGCCTCTGCTGGAGACTCCTAGACACTCACAAGCAAGTCTGACTCAGTCTTTTGTGGGGACACTGCCCTTACTCTTGGCTCCTGGTGGACACAAGGTTTTGTTTGTGCCCTCCAACAGTCTGTTTCAGTCCTGTGGAAGTTCTATAATTAAATCAACTGGCCTCCAAAGTCAAATTCCCTGAGGGTTCTCAATCCCTTTGCCAGATCCGCAGGTTGAGAAATCTCTAGTGGTCCTAAAACTTCCTTACCTGTACAAGAATTTCTTTAGAATAATTATCCTGCAATTTATGGATTGTGCACTAGGCCACTTTTTGGTGGGTTGAAAGGTTACCTCCTCTGAGAGGGCTTATATCACAAACTGCATGAACAAGGTCTGTAGCAGACAGAGCCTCTCTTCCATGTTAGGCCATTGCTGACCCATGCTTCTGCAAGAGACACTCAATCACTCAAAAGCAGTTCTGACTCTGTCTTTGTGCGTTCCTTGGGTATAGGTGCACAAAATATTTTATTGAGCACTCTCAGTGTGGCTGGTAAGTATTGATTTTAAATGGAAATTCACCCCTTCTACAATCTTGTTGGGTCTTTTCCTTTGCCATGGACATGTCTTTTTATTGTTGTTGTTGTTGTTGTTGTTTTTCTTTTTGGTGGGACCCAACATTCTCCTGTCAATGATCATTCAGCAGAAAGCTGTAATTTTGGATCTCTCACAGGAAAAGATGAATTGAAACCCTTCTACTTTGCCATCCTCACTTACTCATGGGCACAAACCGGCAAAGGGCAAAATGTCTACATCCCACCTCTGAAATTTCTTCACCTTTCTGCACTGTCAGATAGGCTAGAAGCCCATGGACAGAGCCAAGGTCACCTCCTCTCTTCTAGGATGTCTGTCTTTTCACAATGAAGAATCCTACCTTATCATGTCATTTGTCTCACATGATGATATTATTTGTGACGTGTAAAGAGAGAATGTGCTTTTTGATGGGCTGACCCAAGGCAGCACTATCCCAGAGCCTTCCTCTAATATTGAAAACTTCTCCAGTGCAGTATTTTATCTTTCTGTTCCTCCTCCTTCCAGTCTCTACTCTTTTCTGAAGGACCTTCACCTCTTCACAGACTTAGATCCAGTTATAGCCATATCCACCATTTCGACAGGCCAGCCCTGTTATCATAGATTGAAAGGTCCACAGGTTATGCTTTAAAAGCCCCACATCACTGGATTTACACTGGATGAGTCCTCAAGCCTTCCACATACATTTTATGTACACACACACATCAACACAGCAGACACTGTGAGCTTCTTTATGTCTCTTGATGTAAGCCCAAATTTGTGAACACACTGTTCTGTGTTGTCACTGGCCATTCTTTCCTCATTCCTGTCTTGAACAGGATGACCTCAGAGATGCATGGGCCAGTCTCCCACACTCTGTGGATGCCTGGTGCAGCCTTCTGCTTGCTCCATATCTCACGGTCTGTAACATTCATTTCTGTCAGCTGTGGTTGGACACAATCCACACAGAAAATCACACAAACGTGGGCAACAAGCTCATGTGGGTAGGCACACAAATGTTTAAGGCACGTGGAAACATAAGCAAACAGTGAATATAGATGTTTCCAGTGCTTCATATGAAATACAGCTATTTCCATTTTCTTATAGGAAAATCTCCATTCTAAGCTGAAATATGAAGTATAGAGAAGTCCAAGTTCCATGATGGAGACTTAGCACCTAGGTTTTCATGCAGTACATTCAAACCATTCCCCACTTCATGGAATCAATCCTTTGTTTTGGTATATATTATTAGAAATGCAGCAAACTCCTTACTTCACTTAAAAAAAGGGGTGCCCAGATTTTCATTTGTACAATAGAGATAATTCCATTTTCATAAGGGTTTTCCATATCTTCAGAAACCACTGCCAAGATTGTCCTATGTGAAATATCCAGAACTTCACATTTAATGGTAGAAAACCACCATCTAGATAGATATGATCGATGGACAAGTCCAAATTTCACATAAGAAAAAGAGGTTCAAGATTTTCATAAAGTGAGATAAAAACTGTGATATATCATGGAGGAAAACAAGCATCACTATATTTGCATGTAAAAATATAGGTACTTCTACGTTTGAGATCAGTTCAGTTCAGTCTCTCAGTCGTGTTCAACTTTAATGACCCCATGTACTGCAGCATGTCACGTGTCCGTGTCTATCACCAACACCCAGAACCTCTGTAAACTCATGTCCATCAAGTTGATGATGCCATCTAACCATCTAATCCTCTGTCGTCCTCTTCTCTTATTGCCTTCAATGATTCCCAGCATCAGGGTCTTGTCCAATGAGTCCATTCTTCACATCAAGGGCCAGACTATTGAAGTTTCAGCTTCAGGATTAGTGCTTCCAATGTATATTCAGGACTGATTTACTTTAACATCCTTGCAGTGGAAGTGACTCTCAAGAGTCTTCACCAACACCACATTTTAAAAGCATCAATTCCTTTCATATGAAACGAGTTGCCAGTCCAGCTTCGATGCACGATACTGGATGCTTGGGGCTGGTGCACTGGGATGACCCAGAGGGATGGTATGGGGAGGGAGGAGGGTTCAGGATGGGGAACACATGTATACCTGTGGCGGATTCATTTTGATATTTGGCAAAACTAATACAATTATGTAAAGTTTAAAAAATAAAAAATAAAAAATTTCAAAAAAAGGAAAAAAAAAGAAAGAAAGAAATTGTATTGGTGAAGGGTTTTTCACTTGTTAGGCCAATGTTTGTTGCTAAGTTTCCATATCCCTTACCTGCTGTGTCCCTGACAGTGTATTTATTAATATAATTGGTGTAAGTAGTAGCTTTAATGTTTGTAACCTTGGACCCTTGAGTTAATTATTTTTCTTGTTGTAGCCCACCACACCTTTACCCTATAGGAATGCAACTTTATCTAATGCTTTTGGATGGTGGCACCTGACTAATCACCTTCAGAGAAAAATAAGCTTTCTGAAGAAATGAACTTAAAATGTTAACAGTCCTCTGGGCCAGAAGATGATGCAAATCACCTAAACTTTTGCATGTGATAAGTTTGCAGGAAGAAAGCCTGGCTTACTCTATGACTCTACCCTTTCCCCCATTATCCTCTATGCATAACTTAAGGTATAAAAACTACTTTGGAAAATAAAGTGTGGGCCTTGTTCACCGAAAAAAAAAAATAAATAAATAAAAGCATCAATTCCTCCATGCTCAGCTGTCTTTCCAGTCATGACCTCTGGAAAAACCATAGCTTTGACCAGGTGGACCTTTGCTGGCAAACAATGTCTCTGTTTTTGAATATGTTGTCTAGGTAGTTCCCGGCTTTTCATCCAAACAGTAAGTACCATTTAATTTCATGGCTGCAGTCACAATCTCCAATAATTTTGGAGCCCCCCAAAATAAAGTCTTTTGGTATTTTCATTGTTTCTCCATCCATTTGCTAAGCAATGATGAGACCAGTTATCATGATCTTACTTTTTGAATGTTGAGTATTAAACCACATTTTTCACTCTTTTTCATTTTCATCAAGAGCTTCTTTACATTTCTTCACTTTTTGCCATAAGAGTGATTTCGTCTAAGTATCTGAGGCTGTTGATATTTCTCCCAGCATTCTTGATTCATGCTTGTGCTTCTTCAAGCCTGGCATTTAGCATGTTGTACACGACATATGAACTATAGACGGAGGTTTGTGACATTGTACAGGGAACAGAAATCAAGACCATCCCCAGCACAAAGAAAAAGGGAAAAAAAAAAAAAAGCAAAGCGGCTGTCTGAGAAGGCCTTACAAAGAACTGTTAAAGAAGACAAGACAAAAGCAAAGGAGAAAAGGAAAGATTTATCTATTTCAATGCAGAGTTACAAAGAATATCATGGAGTGTTAGAAAGTCTTCCTTAGCAATCAATGCAAAGAAATAGAGGAGAACAATAGAATGGGAAAGACTAGAGTCTATTCAAAAAATTAGACATACCAAGGGAACATTTCTTGCCAAAATGGCCTCAATAAAGAACAGAAATGGTATGGACCTATCAGAAGCAGAAGATATTAAGAGGTCTCAAGAATACACAGAAGAACTATACAAAAAACATTTTCATGACCTAGATAATCACAATGATGTTATCACTTAGTCTCACCTAGAGCCAGACATCCTGGAATGAGAAGTCAAGTGGGCCTTAGGAAACATCACTATTAACAAAGCCAGTGGAGGTGATGGAATTCCAGTTCAGCTGTGAGAAATCCTAAAAGATGATGCTGTGAAAGTTTTGCACTCAATATGTTAGCAAATTTGGAAAACTCAGCGGTGGTCACAGGACTGGAAACAGTCAGCTTTCATTCCAATCCCAAAGAAAGGCAATGCCAAAGAATGCTCAAACTATCGCACAATTGCGCTCACCTCACACACTAGTAAATAATGCTCAAAATTCTCTAAGCCAGAGTTCGATATGTGTGACCATGAAGTCCTAGATGTTTAAAGTGGTTTTAGAAAAGGCAGACGAACCAGACATCAAATTGCCAACATCAAGGCAATGGCACCCCCACCTCAGTATTCCTGCCTGGAAAATCCCATGGATGGAGGAGCCTGGAAGGCTGCAGTCCATGGGGCCACCGAGGGTCAGACACGACTGAGCGACTTCATTTTCACTTTCAGGTATTGGAGAAGGAAATGGCAAACCACTCCAGTGTTCTTTCCTGGAGAATCCCAGCGATGGGGGAGCCTGGTGGGCTGCCGTCTATGTGGTCACACAGAGTCAGACACGACTGAAGTGATTTAACAGCAGCAGCGGCAGCTACTATCATCAAAAAAGCAAGAGAGTTCCAGAAAAATATCTATTTCTGCTTGTTTGACTATGCCAAAGCCTTTGACTGTGTGGATCACAATAAACTATGGAAAATTCTGAAAGAGATGGGAATACCAGACCACCTGACCTGACTCCTAAGAAACTTGTATGCAGGTCTGGAAGCAACAGCTGGAGCTGGAGATGGAACAGCATTTTGGTTCCAAATAGGAAAAGGAGTATGCCAAGGTTGTATATTGTCACCCTACTTATTTAACTTAAATGTAGAGTACATCATGAGAAAAGCTAGGCTGAAAGAAACACAAGCTGGAAGCAAGATTGCTGGAAGGAATATCAATAATGTCAGATACGAAGACAACACCACACATATGGCAGAAAGTGACGAACAACTAAAGAGCTTCTTGATTAAAGTGATGAGGAGAGTGAACAATTTGGCTTAAACCCCAGCATTTACAAAAACTAAGATCATGGACTCTGGCCCCATCATTTCATGCCAAATAGAATGGGAAATGGTGGAAACAGTGCCTGACATTATTTTAATTTTTATTTATTTATTTATTTTTTTTGGTGCGTCTCCAAATCACTTCAGATGATGATTGAAGCCATTAAATTAAAAATGCTTACTCCTTGGAAGGAATGTTATCACCAACCTAGACAACATATTAAAAAGCAGAAACATTAGTTTGCCAACAAAGGTCTGTCTAGTCAAGGCTATGGTTTTTCCTGTAGTCATGTATGGATGTGTTATTTGGACTATAAAGAAAGTTAAGAACCAAGAATTGATACTTTTGAAATGTGATGTTAGAGGAGAGTCTTGAAAGTGCCTTGGACTGCAAGGAGGTCCAATGAGTACATCCTAGAAGAGATCAGTCCTGGGCTTTCACTGGAAGGATTGATGTTGAAGCTGAAACTGAAATACTTTGGCCACCTGATGCAAGCAATTGACTCATGGAAAAGCTTCTGATACTTCAAAATATTGAGGGCAGGAAGATAAAGGGATGGCAGAGGATGAGATGGTTAGATAGCATCTCCAACACAATTGACATGAGTGGGTAAACTCAAGGAGCTGGTCACGGACAAGGAGGCCTGGCATGCTGTGGTTCATGGGGTCACAAAGAGTTGGACACCACTGAACTATTGAAGTGAACATTACATACAATTTAAATAAGCAGGGTGACAGTATGCAGCCTTGTCATACCCTTTTCCTTTTGGGAAGCATTCAGTTGTTTTACATTCAGTTCTAACTGTTGCTTCTTGAGCTGAAACAGATTTCCTGGAGGCAGGTAAGGTGATCCGGTATTCCTATCACTTTAAGAATTTTCCAGTTTGTTTTGATCCACACAGTCAAAAGCTTTGGTATAAACAATGAAGAAGAAATAGATTTTCCCCACATTTGGAGCTCTCTTGTCACTTTGATAACCCCACACATGTTGGATATTTGATTATTAGTTCCTCTGCCTTTATTAAATCCAGCTTGAACATCGGGGATTTCATGGTTCATGTACTGTTGAAGCCTGGCTTGGAGAATTTTGAACATTACTTTGCTTCCGTTTTAGATGAGGACAATTGTATGGTTGTGTGAACAGTTTTTGGAATTGCCTGTCTATGGAATTGGATGAACTTTCCCAGTTCTGTGTCCACTGTTGAGTTTTCCAAATTTGCTGGCATATTGAATGAAGCATTCCCATAGCTATGAAATAACTCAAGTAGAATTCCATCAATTCCACAAGCGTTGTTCATAAGGATGCTTCATAAGGACTCCTTGACTTCACATTCTAAGATGTCTGGCTCCAGGTGCGTGGTCATTTTGGCTATCTGGTTCATGAGTACTTTCTTTGTGCAGTTCTTCTGTGAGCGCTGAAGAATTGATGCTTTTGAACTGTGGTGTTGGAGAAGACTCTTGAGAGTCCCTTGGACTGCAAGGAGATCCAACCAGTCCATTCTGAAGATCAGCCCTGGGATTTATTTGGAAGGAATGATGCTAAAGCTGAAACTCCAGTACTCTGGGCACCTCATGTGAAGAGTTGACTAATTGGAAAAGACTCTGATGCTGGGAGGGATTGGGGGCAGGAGAAGAAGGGGACGACAGAGGATGAGATGGCTGGATGGCGTTACTGACTCGATGGACGTGAGACTGAGTGAACTCCGGGATTTGGTGCGGACAGGGAGGCCTGGCATGCATGGGGTGCTGTGATTCATGGGGACACGACTGAGCGACTGATCTGATCTGTGTATTCTTGCCACCTCTTCTTAATATCTTCTGCTTCCATTAGGTCCGTGAAGTTTCTGTCTTTTATTTTGACCAACATTGCATGAAATATTTCCTCGGTATCTCTAATTTTTTAGAGAGACTTCAAGTCATACCCATTCTATTATTTTTCTCTATGTCTTTGCATTGATCACTGAGGAAGCCTTTCTTAAGGGATTTGACGTAGGTTATACCTGAATAGTCTAATGTTTTTCTCTACTTTAAAATTTTAAGTCTGAATATGGCAATAAGGGATTCATGATTTGAGCCATAGTCAGGTCACCATCCTGTTTTTGCTGACTACATATTGCTTCTCCATTTTGGCTGCAATGTGATGTCAGTCCTGAACTTACGGTGAATCCATGAGTAGAGTCTTCTCTTGTGTTGGTGGACCAGGGTGCGTGCTATATGTTGTGTGTTCTCTTGGCAGAACTCTGTTAGACTTTGACTGGATTCCTTTTGCACTCCAATGCCAAATTTGTCTGTTATTCCAGGTATCTCTTGATTTTCTACATTTGCATTCCATTCCTCTATGGGGAAAATGATGTCTTTTTTTGGATGTTAGTTCTAGATGGTCTTTCAAGTCTTCATACAAATGTTCCACTTCAGCTACTTCAGCATAACTGGTCAGGACACAGACTTGGTTTACTGTGCTGTTGAATGGTTTGTCTTGGAAATGAAGAGAGATCCTTCTTCTTCTTACACATCTTGTGATCTGTCAGCTTCATCTCTTCATCAACTGTGGAAGAACACACAACCACGCAGAAAAATATAAAGAAAAGAGTCAACAATCTCACATATACAGACACAAATTAATATTCAAGACACAGGAAACAGGTAAACAGGAAACATAGGTGTTTCTGTAGCTGCAGAACCCGTTCTTTGTATGAAATATAGAGATTTCCAGGTTTTTATGGTAAAATCTCCATTCTGATCTCAAATACTATATCAGTTCAGTTCAGTTCAGTCACTCAGTTGTGTCTGACTCTTTGCGACCCCATGAATTGCAGCACGCCAGGCCTCCCTGTCCATCACCAACTCCTGGAGTTCACTCAAACTCAAGTCCATTGAGTGGGTGATGCCATCCAGCCATCTCATCCTCTGTCTTCCCCTTATCCTCCAGCCCTCAATCCCTCCCAGCATAAGAGTCTTTTCCAATGAGTCAACCAACTCTTCACAAGAGGTGGGCAAAGCACTGGAGTTTCAGCTTTAGCATCGTTCCTTCCAAAGTAAACAGGACTGATCTCCTTTAGAATGGACTGGTTGGATCTCCTTGCAGTCCAAGGCACTCTCAAGAGTCTTCTCCAACACCACAGTTCAAAAGCATCAATTCTTCAGGACTCAGCTTTCTTCACAGTCCAACTCTGACATCCGTACATGACTACTGGAAAAACCATAGCCTTGACTAGGTGGAACTTTGTTGACAAAGTAATGTCTCTGCTTTTCAATATGCTATCTAGGTTGGTCATAACTTTTCTTCCAAGGAGTAAGCGTCTTTTAATTTCATGGCTGAAATCACCATCTACAGTGATTTTGGAGCCCCTCAAAATAAAGTCTGACACTGTTTCCACTGTTTCCCCATCTATTTCCCATGAGCTGATGGGGCCAGATGCTATGGTTTTAGTTTTCTGAATGTTCAGCTTTAAGGCAACATTTTCACCCTCCTCTTTCACTTTCATCAAGAGGCTTTTGAGTTCCACTTGACTTTCTCCCGTAGAAGTCCAAAATTCTAGATGGAAAATTTGCACCTAAGTTGTGATACAGCTGATACAGAACATTACATATTTCATCAAACAAACTCTTTGTTTTGATATATGTTTGAGAAATGCAAACACTCTCTATGAAGAAACAGTGGTGTCCAGATTTTCATTTGTGAAATAGAATTGAAATTTCATATGGGTTCTTCTTATCTTCAGATCGAAGATTCAAATCTTCAGTGCCATGGTTTTCATATGTGAAATATACATATGTCCACATTTAATGGTAGAGAACCACCGCCCAGATTTTCATGCATGAGGTGGAGAGAATTCCACCTTTCATGTAAGAAGAACAGCTTCCATATTTTCATGAAGTGAAAAAGAAATGCAATATATCAGGTGGTAAATCCAGCATCGTTATATTGGCATGTAAAAATATAGGTGATTCTACATTTGTGTTTAGTTCAGTTCAGTTTCTGGATCTTGTCCAACTCTGCGACCCCACGGACTGCAGCACGCCATGCTTCCCTGTCCATCAACAATTCCTTGAGCATACCCAAACTCGTGTCCATCGAGTAGGTGATTCCATCCAACCACCTCATCTTCTGTCATCCTCTTCTTCTCCTGCCTTCAATCTTTCCAAGCGTCAGGGTCTTTTCAAATGCGTCATTTATTTGAATCAGGTGGCCAAATTATTGGAGTTTCACCTTCAAAATCAGTCCTTCCAATGAATAATCAGAAACGATTTCCTTTAGCCACCTTAAGGCCAAGAGACCCTTAAGAATCTCCACCAAAAGCACAGATTAAAAGCATCGATTCTTCCACCTTCAGCTATCTTTAGACTCCAAATCTCACATCCATACATGACTGCTAGAAAAGCCATATCTTTGACTATGTGAGCCTTTGTTGGCAAAGCAATGTCTCTGCTTTTCAGTATGCTGTCTAGTTTGGTCATAGCTTTCTTCCAAGGAGGATGTTTTAATTTCATGGTGAAGTCAACATCTGAAGCAATTTTGGACCCACCAAAATAATGTCTTTTGCTCTTTCCATTGTTTCTCCATCCCTTTACTAATCAGTGATTGTATCAGAAGTCATGATCTTAGTTCTTTGAATATTGAGATTTTAAGCCAGATTTTTCACTCTTCTCTTTCATTTTCATCAAGAAGCTCTTTAGTTCTTCTTCATTTTCTGCCATAAGGCTGATGTCGTCTACTTCTCTGAGTTTATTGATATTTCTCCCAGCAGTATTATTTAAAGCCTGTGCTTCATACAGCCTGGCATTTCTCATGTTGCACATTGCATTGAAATTAAATAAGCAGGGTGACATTATACAGCCTTGGTATAATCCTTTCCTTATTTGAAAGCACCCTGTTGCTCCATAGCCTGTTGCTTCTTCACCTGGGTACAGATTTCTCAGGAGGCAGGTCAAGTGGTCAGTTTTCCCAGCACTTTGAATGTATTTAACAATTTTTTCTGATCCCCTCAGTCAAAGGTTTCTGTATAAAGAATGAAACAGGTCTTTTTTAATATATCTTACTTTTTTGATGACCCCATGGTTGTTGGCAATTTGATCTTTTGTTCCTCACACTTTTCTAAATTCAGCTAGAACATGTGGAAGCTCATTGTTCAGGAACTGCTGAAGCCCAGATTGGAGAATTTTGAGCATTACTTCTCTCCCATTTGACATGGGGGAAAATGTGTGATAGTGGACATTCTTTGGTAATGCCTTTCTTTAGGATTGGACCGAAAACAGATATTTTCCAGTCCTGTTTCAACTGGTGAGTTTTTCAAATGTCCTGGCATATTGAATGTAGCACTTTCATAGAATCATCGGTTAGTCTGTGAAATAGGTCTACTGGAATTCCATCAGCTCCACTAGTTTTCTCCATAGTGATGATTCATAAGGATGGCTTGATTTCACATTCCAAGATGCCTGGCTCTAGGTGAGCGATCATCGTGGATATCTGGATATTGAAGATCCTTTTTGTATAGTTCTTCTGTGTATTATTTACACCTCTTCTTGATACATTCTGCTTCTGTTAAGTCAGTACCACTTCTGTTCTTTATTTCGACCATCTTTGCATGGAATGTTCCCGTGGTATCTCTAATTTTCTTGAACATATCTTGTCTTTGCCATTACATTATTTTCCTCTGTTTCTTTGCATTCTTCACTAAAGTCAGCTTTCTTATCTCTCCTTCCTCTTCTTTGTAATTCTGCATTCACATGGATATATCTTTGTCTTTCTCCTTTGCTTTCGCTTCTCTTCTTTTCTCAGTAACTTGTAAGGTATATTCAGACACCCATTTTGGCTTTTTGCAGTTTTTTTTTTTTTCTTGAGGATGGTCTTGATCACTGCCTTTTGTACACTTTCACAAACCTCTGTCCATAGTTACTCAGAAACCCTTTCTATCAGATCTAATCTCTTGAATCTATTTGTCACTTTCACTGTGTAATCAAAAGGGTTATGATTTAGATTCTACCTGAAAATTCTAGTGGTTTCCCCACTTTTTTTCAATTTAAGCCTGAAATTGGCAACAAGGAGATCATGATCTGAGCTACAATAGATCCCAGTCTTGTTTTGCTGAGTGTATATAGTTACTCCATGTTTGGCCACAAATAAAAGAATCAATCTGATTTCAGTATGAGCATCTGGTAATGTCCTTGTGTAGAGTCTTCTCTGGTGTTCCTGGAAGTGAGTGCTTTGTATGAGCCGTGTGTTCCCTAGGCAAAACTCTATTTCTTTTCAGTGGTTTCATTTTGTCGTCCAGGGCCATATTTGCGTGCTACTCCTGGTGTCTCTTGACTTCCTATTTTGAATTCCATTCCCCTGTGATGAAAAGGACATATTTTATGCATGTATGTTCTATAAGTTCTTGTAGGTCTTCATAGAAAAAGCTATTACTTCATTTCCTTCAACATTACTATTACTTATAGTGGCATAGAACTAGATGACTGTAATATTGTTTGTTTTGAAAATGAACAGGGATCATTCTATCATTTTTGAGATTGCCTCCAAGTACTACATTTCAGACTCTTTGTTGACTATGGCCACTACTCCATTTTTTCTAAGAGCTTCATGCCCACAGTAGTAGACTTAGTGGTCATTTGAGTCAAATTCACCCATTCCAGTCCATTTTAATTCATTGATTCCTAAAATGTTGATGCTCACTCTTGGCACCCCCTGTTTGACCCCTTGCAATTCTCCGTAATTCATGGACATAACCTTCCAGGTTCCTATGCAACATTACTCTTTTTTAAATTTAAATATATTTATTTTAATTAGAGGCTAATTACTTGACAATATTGTACTGGTTTTGCCATACATCAACATGAATCCGCCACGGGTGTACACATGTTCCCCATCCTGAATCCCCCTCCCACCTCCCTCCCCATACCGTCCCTCTGGGTCATCCCAGTACTCCAGCCCCAAGCTTCATGTATCCTGCATCCTGCATCGAACCTTGACTGGCAGTTCTTTTCTTATATGATATTATATATGTTTCAATGCCATTCTCCCAAATCATCCGCCCCCTCCCTCTCCCACAGGGCCCAAAAAACTGTTCTACACATTTGTGTCTCTTTTGCTCTCTCACATACAGGGTTATCATTACCATCTTTCTAAGTTCCATATATATGCATTAGTATATTGTATTGGAGTTTTTCTGTCTGGCTTATGTCACTCTGTATAATAGGCTCCAGTTCCATCCACCTCATTAGAACTGATTCAAATGAATTCTTTTTAATGGCTGAGTAATACTCCATTGTGTATTTGTACCACAGCTTTCTTACCCATTCATCTGCTGATGGTCATCTAGGTTGCTTCCATGTCCTGGCTATTAGAAACAGTGCTGTGATGAACATTGGGGTACACGTGGCTCTTTCAATTCTGGTTTCCTCAGTGTGTATGCACAGCAGTGGGATTGCTGGGTTATATGGCAGCATTACTCCTTATAGCATCGGACTTCATTCCATCACCAGTCATATCTACAACTGGGTGCTGTTTTTCCTCTGGTTCCATGCCTTCATGGAACAAGAATTTTCTTTCTGTAGTTTCTTCTCAACTGATCTCCTGTAGCATATCAGGCACCTGCCACCCTTGGGAGTTCTTCTTTCTGTATGGTATATTTTGCCATAGCATCCTGCTAACGGCTTTCTCAAAGCAGGGATACTGAAGAGGTGTTCCATTTCCTTCTCCAAGGACCTCGTTTTGTCAGAACCCTTCACCATGACCCGTCCATCTTGGGTGGCCCTACACCCATGACTCATAGTTTCATTGAGTTAGACAAGGCTATGGACCATGTGATCAGTTTGGATAGTTTTCTGTGATTATGATTTTCATTCTCTTTACCCTCTGATGAATAAGAATAAGAGGCTTGTGGAAACTTCCTTATGGGAAAGACTAACTGAGGGGGAATCTGATTCTTGTTCTGATGGACAGGGCCATGTTTGGTTCAGTTTTGTGGCTCAATCATGTTCAGATCTTTGTTGATTTGAACAAGCTCCACATAAACTGGAGCTTGCCAGGAATCCCTGTTGGTCACCATCTCACTAAGTTTACTCAGTCTCATATCCATTGATTCAGTGATTCCATCCAATCTTCTCATCCTGTGTTGTCCCTCCTCCTCCTGCCTTGAACCTTTCCCAGCATCATGATCCTTTCCAATGTGTCAGTTCTTCACATCGTGTGACCAAAGTATTGGAGTTTCACCTTTAGCCCCAGTCCTTGCAAAGAATATTCAGGATTGATGTCCTTTAGGATGGACTGGTTGGATTTCTCCTAGCCATCCAAGAGACTCTCAAGAGCCTTCTCCAACACCACAGTTCAAAAGCATTAATTTTCCTGCTCACCTTACATTATAGTTCATCTCTCACCTCCATACATGACTTCTGGATAAACAAAGGCTTTGACTAAATGTATATTTCATGTAAAATTGCTTCATTCAAATTTTCATATCTGAAATATGTACAGTTCATATCTTATAAGACAAATTGTGGCCTGGTTTCCACATGTGAAAGGAACAAAAATCCGACTTTGCCATGTC
Organism: Bos taurus; assembly: GCF_002263795.3. Classification (NCBI taxonomy): domain Eukaryota; kingdom Metazoa; phylum Chordata; class Mammalia; order Artiodactyla; family Bovidae; genus Bos; species Bos taurus. Next base: position 31,284,952 of record NC_082638.1, read on the forward strand.
CAAGATTCCTCAGCAGTTTTTCTTACGTCAAATATAGAGAATTCACTACCGCATATTGGAGACCCTGCTTGCAGATTTACATACATGAGATATAGAGAATTTCCTATTTCAGTTAGAAACATCTACATCTAGATGGTGAAATAAAAAATATAAGGAATACTATGTTTTAAGCAACTTTGTTAGTATATATTTTTAACTGATGGGCAATTATTTTACAGAATTTTGTTTGGTATTAAACTTTAACATTCAGTTGAGAATACCATATTTCATGCAAGAAAGTATGTACCTTGATTTTTATACATGAAATAATGTGCATTCCATAATTCATGTTAAATTATCAAGGACCCACCTTTTAGTGCATGAATTCCACAGATTTCATCTATCATACTGCAAAGTTCAAAGCTATATTTTCAAAAGGGAAATAGAAACAATTGCATATTTCATGTAACAAAAACTGTGCTCAGTTTTTGGTCCTGGAAATACGGAGAATTTCATCTTTAATATAGGAAAATGGACACCCAGATTTTCTAATGGCATGTCCCATAAGGACGTGTATACCCTCATTTTCACATTTGAAATGTACAATACTCTGTATTACATGTAAACATCGTTGTATTAAAATTTGCTTCCTGAATAATTGAATCTCTCATAGATTAAGAAGTGAAATATCCACCCAGACTTTCATAAATGAAATGGAGAGATATCCGTAATTCATAAAGAAGCATTTAATTTTCCTAAGGGGATATAGAAAATTCCATATTTCAGGTACAAAAATCTCCTCCTGATTGACATATATGAGACAGAGTTTTTGCTGGTTTTCAGTTGACTGGCCAGTTCCAACACTGTAACACCGTGGACAGCATCACTGCAGCCTTCCCAACCCTTCCCTGTTTCCAACACTTTGCTCAGACTCACCTTTGTTGAGTCAAGAGATTCCAGAATGGACGTCCAAGCAACTCAACTTCTGTTGCCTTCTTCTCCTTCACTCAGTCTTTCCCACATTAGAGCCAATAATGTTTCATGACAAGTTAGAGTGGCAGTCTTTTCTCATGAGTCCTTTAGCCAAAATATTGGAGCTTGAGCTTCAGCATCAGACCTTCCAATGAACATTTACAGTTAGTTTCTTTTAGGATTGACTGGGTTGAACTCCTGCTGTTCAAGGGACTCTCAGTAGTTGCCTTCAGGACAGGGTTCAAACCTCAGTTTTGATACTCAGGCTTCTTTATAGTTGAACTCTCACATCCATACATCGGCTCAGATCAGTTCAGTTCATTCTCGCAATCATATCCAAATCTTTGTGACCACATGGACCACAGGAGTCCAGGTCTCCCTGTCCATCACCAACTCCCAGAGTCTACACAAACTCATGCCCATTGAGTCTGCTATGCCATCCAACCTTTTCATCCTCTGTCATCCCCTTGTCCTCCTTCCCTCAATCTTTCCCAGCATCAGGGTCTTTTCCCATGAGTCAGCTCTTCTTATCAGTTGGGCAAAGTATTGGAATTTCAGCTTCAACAGCAGTTTTTCAAAGGAACATCCAGGGACTGAACTCCTTAAGATGGAATGATTGGATCTCCTGCAGTCCAAGGGTTTCTCAAGAGTCTTCTCCAAAATCACAGTTCAAAAGCATCATTTATTCTTCTCAGCTTTCTATATAGTCCAACTGTCACATTCATATATGACTACTGGAGAAACAGTAGCCTTGACTAGACAGACATTTGTTGGCAAAGTAATGTCTCTGCTTTTTAATAGACAGTGTAGGTTGCTCATAAATTTTCTTTCAAAGAGGAAGCATCTTTTAATTTCATGGATACAGTCACCATCTGCAGTGATTTGGACCCACCATCCACCAATAAAATAAATAAGGTCTAACATTGTTTCCCTATCTATTTGGCATGAAGTGATGGGACCAGATACCATGATCTTAGTTTTCTGAATGTTGAATTTTAAGTCATTTTTTCTCTTTTTCACTTTCATCAAGAGACTTTTAGATCTTCCGTTTTTTCTGTCACAAGGATGGTGTCATCTGCATGTTTATATTTATTGATATTTCTTGGCGCAAGCTTGATTCCAGCTTGTACTTCATACAACCCAGTGTTTCTCATGATGTATTATGCATATAAATTAAATAAGCAGGGTGACAATACAGCCTTGACCTACTCCATTTCCTATTTGAACCAGCCTGCTCTTCTATGCCTTGTTCTAACTGTTTCTTACTGACCTGCATCCAGATTTATCAAGAGACAGCCCAGGTGGTCTGATACTCCCATTTCTTGTAGAATTTTTCAGTTTGTTGTGATCCATAGAGTCAAAGTCTTTGGCATAGTCAATAAAGCAGAAATTGATGTTTTTCTGAAACTCTCTTGCTTTTTCAGAGATCCAGCAGATGTTTGCAATGTGATCTCTAGTTCCTCTGTCTTTTCCAAAACCAGCTTGAACATCTGGAAGTTCACAGTTCACATATTGTTGAAGCCTACCTTGGAGAATTTTGAGTATTACTTTACTAGTGCATGAGATGAAGGCAATTGTGTTGTAGTTTGAGTATTCTTTGGCATTACCTCTCTTTGGGATTGGAATGCAAACTGACATTCCATTCCTGTGGCCATTACTGAGTTTTCCTAATTCACTAGAGCAGCGAGCTGTGGCTCTGTGGCACTGGAACAGCCAGCAGTCAGGAGGAGATATCCCACGTCCAAAGTAAGGAGCAGCGGCTGTACTTTGCAGTAGCAGGAGTGAAGAGATACTGCACATCCAAGGTAAGAGAAATCCCAGTAAGATGGTAGGTGCTGAGAGAGGGCATTAGGGGGCAGAAACACTGAAACCACCATCGCAGAAACTTAACCAATCTATCACATGAACCCCGGCTTGTCTAACTCAGTGGAACTAAGCCATGCTTTGTAGGCTCACACAAGATGGACATCCATACATATCCCCTGAGGGGGCGGGGGGAGGAAAAACTAGCTTTGCCTGGGGGTGGGGGGAAGGAAAAACCAGCTTTGCCTAAACGGACCTTTGTCAACAAAATGATGTCTCTGCTTCTCAGCACATTGTATCTAGGTTTATCATAGGTTTTCTTCCGTGGAGCTAGAGCGTCCTATTTTCGTGGCTGTAATCACTGTCCCCAATGATTTTGGAGACCAGGAACACTGTCGTCTTTCTATGTTTAACCTTTGTATTTGAAAAACTGCATTTAGCCTTTGTTCTGCACCATTTTATACCCAAGTCCAAACTTGCCTGTTACCCATGTATCTCCTGACTTCCTGTTTTACATCACAGTCAGCTATCATGAAAAGGGCATCTCTTTTGGGTGGTAATTTTAGAAAATCTTGGATGTTTTCCTAAACTATTAAAGTTCCGTGATAGCTTCAGTGGTAAAAATTTGAAATGCAGAAATTTGCATTGTTTATCTATGAAAATCTACATTCAAATTTTCATACAAAATTAAGGAATTCCACATGTGCAGTAGGAAGCATAATCATCCTGAATTTCAAAAGTGAATTATAGAGAATAGCAACTTTCAAATAGAATTGACACCTATGTTTTCCTATGTGAAATTTAGAGACTCATATAGGAAAATCTACACCAAAATTCTTATATGTGAAATATAGAGAATTTATATTTCATTTAGGAATAGTACCCTTGATTTTAATATTTGAAAGATAGGAATTCCATATTTCAAGCAGTCAATCCAACATCTGGATATTCAATGAAATACAGGAAATTCATATTATATGAAAGAAATTTAAAAATCTAGAATTTATTTATATTTTTTAGAAATTATTTATTTATTTATGGCTGCACTTTCTTCATTGCTGTGCACAAAGTTTCTCAAGTTACAGTAGTTGGGGACTACTCTTCATTGCAGTTAGCTAGTGTCTCATGGTACTCCCTTCTATTGCAAACAGAAGCCCTAGGACGCCCAGATTAGGTAGTTGGGGCAAAAAGGGTTATCTACGTTGGTAGCATGTGCCATATCTTCAGACCAAGGATCGAACCCACGTCCCCTGCATTGGCAGGGAAATTCTAAACCCACAGGATCACTGGAGAAACCCAGCAGGCTTTTTGTAAAGTATATATATATTTTTAAATTTCATTTATATTAATTGGGGCCTAATTACTTTAAAATATTGGAGACTAGTCTAAGATGATGGAGGAGTAGGACGGGGAGAACACTTTCTCCCCCACAAATTCATCAAAAGAGCATTTAAACGTCGAGTAAATTCCACAAAACAACTTCTGAATGCCGGCAGAGGACATCCGGCACCCAGAAAAGCAATCCAACTCTTCGAAAGGAGGTAGGAAAAAATATAAAAGACAAAAAAAAGAGACAAAAGAGGGAGGGACGGAGTTCCGTCCCGGGAAGGGAGTCTTAAAAAGAGAGAAGTTTCCAAACACCAGGAAACCTTCTCACTGCCGAATCTGTGCCAAGCTTTGGAAGCACAGAGGGCAACATAACGGGGAGGAAAAAAAAAAATAAACAATTAAAACTCGAAGATTGCGAGTCCTACAGTAACTCCCCCAGCAGAGAAGCAGCGCAGACGCCTGCACGCACCATTAGCAAGCGGGGGCTGGGCAGGGAGGCGCAGCGCGGGCTGCATTGCTTAGAGTAAGAATCTGGCCTGAATACCCTGAGCACTATCTGAGCAAAATAATCTGGGCTAGCAAACCAGACTGTGGGATATCTACCACGTGAAAAGCCAGCCCCAACCTAAGACACTGCCAGGCCCGCGCAGGGAACAAAGAACTGAACAGAGATAGCTGGCTGCAGACCTTCCCCCTCCAGTGACAGGCAGCCAGAGCCGGAAGGGGGCAATCGCAGCCCCAGAGAGACATTATCTATAAAACTGTAAGCCGGCTTCTTTGCTAACTAAAACTTCTTGGGGGTCTGGACGGTTAACATCTGCCTGAGAAGGTGCACCGGTTTTATACCCAGATAACCGAGTGGCTGGGAGGTGATAAGTCGCAGCATTGGCGCTCGCCAAACACCTCATCACTTGAGCTGCTCGGACCTGGGAAGAGCACAAAACTCAAGCCCAACTGAGTCTGCGACTCTGAGGACTGCCCGAGCGCCTGAACCTGAGCGGCTTGGAGGTGGGAGGTACATGCAGCCCAGGGCCAGCCTCGGATTGTTCCCAGCGGAACAACCTAGAGCCCGAGCAGTGTGGGCAGGGAGGCTACACGCGCCATGAGCGGGGGCAGACCCAGTGTGGCTGAGGCACTGCGAGCGCACGCCAGTGTTATTTGTTTGCAGCATCCCTCCCTCCCTCCCCACAGCGCGACTGAACAAAGAGAAGAAATACAGCTCCACCCATCAGAACACCGACACAAGCTTCCCTAACCAGGAAACCTTGACAAGCCACCTGTACAAACCCACACACAGTGAGGAAAAGCCACAATAAAGGGAACTCCACAAACTGCCAGAATACAAAGGACACCCCAAACTCAGCAATTTAAACAAGATGAAGAGACAGAGGAATAGCCAGCAGATAAAGGAACAGGATAAATGCCCACCAAACCAAACAAAAGAGGAAGAGATAGGGAATCTACCTGATAAAGAATTCCGAATAATGATAGTGAAATTGATCCAAAATCTTGAAATTAAAATGGAATCACAGATAAATAGCGTGGAGACAAGGATTGAGAAGATGCAAGAAAGGTTTAACAAGGACCTAGAAGAAATAAAAAAGAGTCAATATATAATGAATAATGCAATAAATGAAATTAAAAACACTCTGGAGGCAACAAATAGTAGAATAACAGAGGCAGAAGATAGGATTAGTGAATTAGAAGATAGAATGGTAGAAATAAATGAATCAGAGAGAATAAAAGAAAAACGAATTAAAAGAAATGAGGACAATCTCAGAGACCTCCAGGACAATATTAAACGCTACAACATTCAAATCATAGGGGTTCCAGAAGAAGAAGACAAAAAGAAAGACCATGAGAAAATACTTGAGGAGATAATAGTTGAAAACTTCCCTAAACTGGGGAAGGAAATAATCACCCAAGTCCAAGAAACCCAGAGAGTCGCAAACAGGATAAACCCAAGGCGAAACACCCCAAGACACATATTAATCAAATTAACAAAGATCAAACACAAAGAACAAATATTAAAAGCAGCAAGGGAAAAACAACAAATAACACACAAGGGAATTCCCATAAGGATAACAGCTGATCTTTCAATAGAAACTCTTCAAGCCAGAAGGGAATGGCAAGACATACTTAAAATGATGAAAGAAAATAACCTACAGCCCAAATTATTGTACCCAGCAAGGATTTCATTCAAGTATGAAGGAGAAATCAAAAGCTTCTCAGACAAGCAAAAGCTGAGAGAATTCTGCACCACCAAACCATCTCTACAACAAATACTAAAGGATATTCTCTAGACAGGAAACACAAAAATGGTGTATAAATTCGAACCCAAAACAATAAAGTAAATGGCAACGGGACCATACTTATCAGTAATTACCTTAAACGTAAATGGGTTGAATGCCCCAACCAAAAGACAAAGACTGGCTGAATGGATACAAAAACAAGACCCCTACATATGTTGTCTACAGGAGACCCACCTCAAAACAGGGGACACATACAGACTGAAAGTGAAAGGCTTGAAAAAGATTTTCCATGCAAATAGGGACCAAAAGAAAGCAGGAATAGCAATACTCATATCAGATAAAATAGACTTTAAAACAAAGGTTGTGAAAAGAGACAAAGAAGGCCACTACATAATGATCAAAGGATCAATCCAAGAAGAAGATATAACAATTATAAATATATATGCACCCAACACAGGAGCACTGCAGTATGTAAGACAAATGCTAACAAGTATGAAAGGAGAAATTAACAATAACACAATAATAGTGGGAGACTTTAATACCCCACTCACACCTATGGATAGATCAACTAAACAGAAAATTAACAAGGAAACACAAACTTTAAACGACACAATAGACCAGTTAGACCTAATTGATACCTATAGGACATTTCATCCCAAAACAATGAATTTCACCTTTTTCTCAAGCGCACATGGAACCTTCTCCAGGATAGATCACATCCTGGGCCATAAAGCTAGCCTTGGTAAATTCAAAAAAATAGAAATAATTCCAAGAATCTTTTCTGATCACAATGCAGTAAGATTAGATCTCAATTACAAGAGAAAAACTATTAAAAAATCCAACATATGGAGGCTGAACAACACGCTGCTGAATAACCAACAAATCACAGAAGAAATCAAAAAAGAAATCAAAATTTGCATAGAAACGATTGAAAATGAAAACACAACAACCCAAAACCTGTGGGACACAGTAAAAGCAGTCCTAAGGGGAAAGTTCATAGCAATACAGGCACACCTCAAGAAACAAGAAAAAAGTCAAATAAATAACCTAACTCTACACCTAAAGCAACTAGAAAAGGAAGAAATGAAGAACCCCAGGGTTAGTAGAAGGAAAGAAATCTTAAAAATTAGAGCAGAAATAAATGCAAAAGAAAGAAAAGAGACCATAGCAAAAATCAACAAATCCAAAAGCTGGTTCTTTGAAAGGATAAATAAAATTGACAAACCATTAGCCAGACTTATCAAGAAACAAGGGGAGAAAAATCAAATCAATAAAATTAGAAACGAAAATGGAGAGATCACAACAGACAACACAGAAATATAAAGGATCATAAGAGACTATTATCAACAATTATATGCCAATAAAATGGACAACGAGGAAGAAATGGACAAATTCTTAGAAAAGTACAACTTTCCACAACTCGACCAGGAAGAAATAGAAAACCTTAAAAAACCCATCACAAGCACGGAAATTGAAACTGTAATAAAAAATCTTCCAGCAAAGAAAAGCCCTGGTCCAGACGGCTTCACAGCTGAATTCTACCAAAAATTTAGAGAAGAGCTAACACCTATCCTGCTCAAACACTTCCAGAAAATTGCAGAGGAAGGTAAACTTCCAAACTCATTCTATGAGGCCACCATCACCCTAATACCAAAACCTGACAAAGATCCCACAAAAAAAGAAAACTACAGGCCAATATCACTGATGAACATAGATGCAAAAATCCTAAACAAAATTCTAGCAATCAGAATCCAACAACACATTAAAAAGATCATACACCATGACTAAGTGGGCTTTATCCCAGGGATGCAAGGATTCTTCAATATCCGCAAATCAATCAATGTAATACACCACATTAACAAATTGAAAAATAAAAACCATATGATTATCTCAAAAATGCAGAGAAAGCCTTTGACAAAATTCAACACCCATTTATGATAAAAACTCTCCAGAAAGCAGGAATAGAAGGAACATACCTCAACATAATAAAAGCTATATATGACAAACCCACAGCAAACATTATCCTCAATGGTGAAAAATTGAAAGCATTTCCTCTAAAGTCAGGAACAAGACAAGGGTGCCCAATTTCACCATTACTATTCAACATAGTTTTGGAAGTTTTGGCCACAGCAATCAGAGCAGAAAAAGAAATAAAAGGAATCCAAATTGGAAAAGAAGAAGTAAAACTCTCACTATTTGCAGATGACATGATCCTCTACATAGAAAACCCTAAAGACTCCACCAGAAAATTACTAGAACTAATCAATGATTATAGTAAAGTTGCAGGATATAAAATCAACACACAGAAATCCCTTGCATTCCTATACACTAATAATGAGAAAACAGAAAGAGAAATTAAGGAAACAATTCCATTCACCATTGCAACGAAAAGAATAAAATACTTAGGAATATATCTACCTAAAGAAACTAAAGACCTATATATATAAAACTATAAAACACTGGTGAAAGAAATCAAAGAGGACACTAATAGATGGAGTAATATACCATGTTCATGGATTGGAAGAATCAATATAGTGAAAATGAGTATATTACCCAAAGCCATTTATAGATTCAATGCAATCCCTATCAAGCTACCAACATTATTCTTCACAGAGCTAGAACAAATAATTTCACAATTTGTATGGAAATACAAAAAACCTCGAATAGCCAAAGCGATCTTGAGAAAGAAAAATGGAACTGGAGGAATCAACCTACCTGACTTCAGGCTCTACTACAAAGCCACAGTTATCAAAACAGTATGGTACTGGCACAAGGAGAGAAATATAGATCAATGGAACAAAATAGAAAGCCCAGAGATAAATCCACGCACATATGGACACCTTATCTTTGACAAAGGAGGCAATAATATACAATGGATTAAAGACAATCTCTTTAACAAGTGGTGCTGGGAAATCTGGTCAACCACTTGTAAAAGAATGAAACTAGAACACTTTGTAATACCATATACAAAAATAAACTCAAAATGGATTAAAGATCTCAATGTAAGACCAGAAACTATAAAACTCCTAGAGGAGAACATAGGCAAAACACTCTCTGACATACATCACAGCAGGATCCTCTATGACCCACCTCCCAGAATATTGGAAATCAAAGCAAAAATAAACAAATGGGACCTAATTAAACTTAAAAGCTTCTGCACATCAAAGGAAACTATTAGCCAGGTGAAAAGACAGCCTTCAGAATGGGAGAAAATAATAGCAAATGAAGCAACTGACAAACAACTAATCTCAAAAATATACAAGCAACTCCTACAGCTCAACTCCAGAAAAATAAACGACCCAATCAAAAAATGGGCCAAAGATCTAAATAGACATTTCTCCAAAGAAGACATACAGATGGCTAACAAACACATGAAAAGATGCTCAAAATCACTCATTATCAGAGAAATGCAAATCAAAACCACTATGAGGTACCATTTCACACCAGTCAGAATGGCTGCAATCCAAAAGTCTACAAATAATAAATGCTGGAGAGGGTGTGGAGAAAAGGGAACCCTCTTACACTGTTGGTGGGAATGCAAACTAGTACAGCCATTATGGAGAACAGTGTGGAGATTCCTTAAAAAACTGGAAATAGAACTGCCTTATGATCCAGTAATCCCACTGCTGGGCATACACACTGAGGAAACCAGAAGGGAAAGAGACACATGTACCCCAATGTTCATCGCAGCACTGTTTATAATAGCCAGAACATGGAAGCAAAAATAAAATAAAATAAAATAAAATATTGTAGTTGGTTTTCCATACATTGGCATGAATCAGCCATGTGTTTACATGTGTTCCTGATATGAACATTCCTTCCACATCCCTCCCCATCCCATCCCTCAGGATCATCCCAGTGCACCAGCCCTGAGGACCTTCTCTCATGTATCAAATCCAAACTGGAGATCTGTTTCTCATATCATAATATACATTTTTCAATGCTAACCTCTAAAATCATCCCACCCTCGCCTTCTCTTCAGATCAGATCAGATCAAATCAGCTGCTCAGTCGTATCCGACTCTTTGTGACCTCATGAATTGCAGCACGCCAGGCCTCCCTGTCCATCACCAACTCCCGGAGTTCACCCAGACTCATGTCCATCTAGTCAGTGATGCCATCCAGTCATCACATCCTCTGTCGTCCCCTTCTCCTCTTGCCCCCAATCCCTGCCAGCATCAAAGCCTTTTCCAATGAGTCAATTCTTCACATGAGGTGGCCAAAGAACTGGAGTTTCAGCTTTAGCATCATTCCTTCCAAAGAAATCCCAGGGCTGATCTTCTTCAGAATGGACTAGTTGGATCTCCTTGCAGTCCAAGGCACTCTGAAGAGTCTTCCCCAACACCAGAGCTCAAAAGCATCAATACTTTGGCGCTCAGCCTTCTTCACAGTCCAACTATCACATCCATACATGACCACAGGAAAAGCCATAGCCTTGACTAGACGAACCTTTGTTGGAAAAATAGTGTCTCTGCTTTTGAATATGCTATCTAGGTTACAGAGTGCAAAATACCGTTCTGTACATTTATGTCTATATTGCTGTCTCACATATAGGGTCATCGTTACCATCTTTCTAAATTCCATATACATGTGTTAGTATACTCCTGATCCTGGGCATTTTCTTTCCTTTGGCCTCTTCTCATCTTTTGATGTATTCCATAGATACAGGGTCTGTGTCATTAATCATGTATATTTAATTTGCAGCGTGCACAACTGGTTGGAAGGTTTCCAATCCTCTTGCTTAATGGCTCTATCCCTGGGTCTCTGGTGTAATTTTTGTCCTTCCTCACATGTGGTCACCAAAGGAGTCTGCCCTGAGAAACTCGTGGCACACCGGGGTCTGCCTGGGTGAGCACAGGTTGTGGTACAGCTGCTTGGAGTGCTGGAACCCTGGTGGTGCCAATTATGAATAGGAGCCAGCAGCCATGGGCAGAAGAGATTTGGCCTTAATGGGATCCTTATCTAGCGTGTTTTTGCAGAAGCATGAGTAGTACTTCTGACTGGTCTTTCTCTATTGCTTTGTAGTAGGTGTTAACAGGCAGGAAGAGGAGTGGCTACAAAGGTATCTCTACCTCCTGAGTGTGACACAGCAGTAAGGTTCTCCCTCTTTGGCAGTTTGTGATTTCCCAAAAGGCATTTTCTGCTACACAACTACTCATACTTGCTCCGTCAGGCCATCTCCACATAACCAACAACAGTCCTCTCCCAGGATGGCTCTCTAAATCCCGTGTCCAGCTTCCAGACCCCATGCACACTGGTTGAGCTGCATTGCAGTTTGGGCCATATAGAGCCACGACACACATTATCTGTGTAACTTTTGCTCTACATAAATAATATTTCATCAGCTGTTCTACCTTGCTTCCTTTTAGTCCAAAGCAATTTACCCTTTACTGAAGGGACTTGCCTCATTCTGGAAATCTCTTCCCTGCTTCTCCATCTCCCACCACAAGGCTCAGGTTTTGTTTTGCTTCCTCTTATACTCCTTCTCCCATCCTAATTCCTTCCCACCCAGGTATGTCTGAAACCCACATGGGACACTCTGGGGACTAGGGTCTTCTGCTAGTATTTATCTGATGCTCTGGGAAAACTGTTGACCATGTAGAAGTATTATTTCTGATCTATACATTGAGAGAGGTGTATTTCATATCCTTCTACATTTCTGCCTTCTTTGAACTTCTCAGTGTTTCCTGGAAAGCTCTATTATTCTTTTTCCTTGACAGCAAAACATGAAACATTAGTGGACATGAATTACTCTGTTTGATGGGACGTTGCTTACGTACACATGTCACTGGCATTACTTTGACTTCCAACATGCAATCAAGCACATTTGTTGTTGTTGTTGTTTTCCCCCTAGAAAATTTCTCTTAATGATGAATTGTCGTCAGCATGAAGAAATGCAGAACTTTCCACATAAAATATAATAGCATAACTGGGCTCAAAAAGTCAGCACTTGAATATATCTAGCTATATTTTGAATGTTCCTGACATTTTCCCAGAGTACCGATGTCTGATTTTGAATCTCAAAGCTTAATTCCATTCAGTGAGTCTCAAGGGTCAGAGACTGCCATGGACATAATTTAATTCCTGTAGAATAAGTTGGCAAGTTCATACTGACTTGACTACTTGGTACTTGACTACTTGATAAAGAGAGAAAATGACAATAGCAACAATGACCAAAAAATAAACAAACAAAAAAACACAGAAATGTGTAGTTAGGGATTCAGTCATAACAGGTACACATGAATTGATGTATGGACTATATAATCATCTATATCTGCTTAATTGTTTCTGCTAATGACTTGGACACTGTGAATCGCACACAAACCATTAAAAAAGAAAAGTAATTTTGGAAAATTCTTAGAGAAAAGAATACTATAATCCCTTACCTGTCTCCTGGGAAATGTGTACGCTATTAAATTTACAACAGTTAGACCTGGACACGGGACAATGAAGTGATTCAAAATCGGGAAAGGAATAAGTCAAAGCTATCTAGTGTTGCCCTGGTTATTTGACTTCTGTGCAGAGGACATCATGAAAAAATAAAATCCCAGGTGAATCTCAAGCTAGACACAAAATTTATGTGGGCGATATGATAACTTAGTTATCCAGATGACAACACCCAAATGACAGAAGAATAATAGGAATTAAGGCACCTCTTGATGAAGGTATTACCTGTTTCAAGTACAGACATCTGAAATGACATAGTCCTTCATAAAATATGAAATTCTCAGTTTCACATATGAAAATCTAGATGCATATTTCAGAATGTGAAATATAAATTTCAGTCACATATACAAATCTGGGGACAATTTTTCCGACTAGAAATGTGGAATTCTCACATGAAAGTATAGATACAATATTTTCTGTGTAAAATGTGGAATTTTTCATGTTAGAGATATGAAAATCGGGATGCAGATTCTTTGACAGGAAATACAAAAATGGCTATTTCACATATCAAAATATAGTCACAGGTTTTTCCCACATGAAATATGGAATTTTTTCATATTTCTCATTTGAAAATCTTTGTGCTGTCTTTCCTTCATGAAATATTGAATACTGTCTATTTAACATTTGAAAAAAGTGCATTCATTCTCCTACAAGAAATGCAGAATTTTCCCACAGATTTTTATGCTTGAGCTGTGAAATTCTCTATATTTCCATCAAGAAAGCTTGAATGAAGGTCTTCTGATATGAGACTTGGAATTTTGTGTATTTCACATATAACAATTTGGGGAGAAATGTTCTCATATGAAATATGAAATCTTGATTATTCACTTACGAAATTTTTTCTAGATTTGTACACATGAAACTTATATGCAGGTCAGGAAGAAACAGTTAGAACTGAACATGGAACAACAGACTGGTTCCAATTAGGAAAAGGAGGACCGCAAGCCTATATATTGTCACCCTGCTTATTTAAATTATATGCAGGGTACATCACGAGAAACATTTGGCTGGAAGAAGTGCAAGCTGGAATCAAGATTGCTGGGAGAAATATCAGTAACCTCAGATATGCAGATGACACCACCCTTATGGCAGAAAGAGAAGACGAACAAAAAAGCCTCTAGAAGAAAGTGAAAAAGTAGGGTGAAAAAGTTGGCTTAAAGCTCAACATTAACAAAACAAAGATCATGGCATCTGGTCCCATCACTTCATGAGAAATAGATGGTGAAACAGTGGAAACAATGTCAGACTTTATTTTTGGGGGCTCCAAAATCACTGCAGATAATGAGCAGCCATGAAATTAAAAGATACTTACTCATTGGAAGAAAAGTTATGACCAAGCTAGATAGCATATGCAAAAGCAGAGATATTACTTTGTCAAGAAAGGTTCATCTAGTCAAGGCTATGGTTTTTCCAGTGGTCATATATGGATGTGACAGTTGGACTGTGAAGATTGTTGAGCGCTGAAGAACTGACTCTTTTGATCTGTGGTGTTGGAGAAGACTCTTGAGAGTCCCTTAGACTGCAAGGAGATCCAACCAGTGCATTTGGAAGGAGATCAGCCCTGGGATTTCTTTGGAAGGACTGATGCTACAGCTGAAACTCCAGTACTTTGGCCACCTCATAGGAAGAGTTGACTCATTGGAAAAGACTCTGATGATGGGAGAGATTGGGGACAGAAGGAAAAGGGGATGACAGAGGATGAGATGGTTGGACAGCATCACTGACTCGATGGAAGTGAGTTAGAATAAACTCCGGGAGATGGTGATGGACAGGGAGGCCTGGCATACTGCAATTCATGGGGTTGCAAAGAGTCAGACACGACTGAGTGACTGAACTAAACTGAACTGAACTGTATACATGAAATAGAGAATTTTCAATGAATCAGAAATTGATATTTGAGCTAAAACATCAAATAGGTACAGCTGTATTTCATATATTTCCTGAATAACAGAAAGGGTTCTCTGTATTTCTTTGAAAAAAGTCTGGGTGAAGATTTCTCTGCATGAAATAGGGGATTAGCATATTTTACACATGCAAAACCAAAACACTTATGATTATACAGTGGAAGTAATAAATAGATTCAGGGGATTCTATCTGATAGACAGAGTGCCTGAAGACCTATGGGTGGAGGCGTGACATTGTACAGTAATCAGGGATAAAGACCATTCCCATATAAAAGAAATGCAAAATGACAAAGTGATGAGGCCTTGCAAAGATCTGAAAAGACCAAAGACGCAAAACAAAAACGGGAAAATGAAAACAATACCCATTTGAGTGCAGAGTCCCAAAGAATAGCAAGGAGAGATAAAACCTTCCTCAGTTATCAAAACCAGTTAATAGAGGAAATAAATAGAATGGGAAAGCCTACAGATCTCTTCAAGAAAATCAGAGATACCAAGGGCACATTTCATGCAAAGAGGGGCACAATAAAGGACAGAAATGGTATGGAGATAACAGAAGCAGAAGCTCTTAAGAAGAGGAGGGAAGAATACACAGATGAACTATGCACAAAAGATCTTCATGACCCAGTTAAGCACAATGGTGTGATCACTCACCTAGAGCCAGACGTCCTGGAATGCAAAGTCAAGTCAGACTTTAGAAGCATAACTATAAACAAAGCTCATGGAGGTGATGGAATTCAGTTGAGCTCTTTCACATTCTAAAAGATGATGTTGTGAGTGTGCTGCCCTCCATATGCCAGCAGATTTGGAAGACACAGCTGTGACCAGATGACTGGAAAAGTTCAGTTTTCATTCCAACCACAATAAAAGGCAATCCATCGAATGTGCAAACTACTGCTTAACTGCACTCATCTCACACATTCGCAAAGTATTGCTCAAAATTCCCAAAGCCAGGCTTCAATAGAATGTGCACCATGAGCTTCCAGATGTTCAAGCTCGATTTAGAAAGGTCAGAAGAACCTGAGATCAAATTACCAACACACGTTGGGTTATCAAAAAAGCAAGAGAACACCAGAAAAACATCTACTCCTTTTTGGCTATGCCAAAGTCTTGTTTGTGTAGATCACAACAAAACATTTTAAATTCTTCTAAACATGGGACTACTAGAGTATGTTATATGCCTCCTGATAAATCTGTATGCAGTTCAAGAAGTAACAGTCAGAAAAGGAAATGGAACAACAGACAGGTTCTGAGTTGGGAAAGGAATATTTCAAGGCTGTACTGTCAACCTCTTTATTGAACTTACATGAAGAGTTCATCACACAAAATGCCAGACTGAATGAAACAGGGTTTGGGATCAAGTTTTCTGGGAGAAATATTAATAACATCAGATATGCAGATGGCATGATTCATGTAGCAGAACACGGAAAGAACTACAGAGTATCTTGAGGAAAGTAAAAGAGGAGAGTGATTCAGGTGACTTAAAACTCAACATTCAAAATGAGATTCATGGCATCTAGTCCCATCACTTCATAGCATAAAGATGGGGAACCAACGGAAACACTGAGAAACTTTATTTGGGGGGAGCAGGTTCCAAAATCACTGAAGATGGTGACTCTGTTCAGGAAATTAAAATATGCTTTCTGCTTAGAAGAAAAGTTACAACCAGGCTAGACGGTACATTATAAAGCAGACAAAGGTCAGTCTCATCAAAGCTATGTACAGAGATGAGAATTGGACCTAAAGAATCTTGACCTCCAAGGAATCGATGCTATTGATATGTGGTGTTAGAGAAAACACTTGAGAGTCCCTTGGACTGCAAGGAAATGAAAGGAGTCAATTCTAAAGGAAATCAGTTCAGAATATTGATTGGAAGGGCTGATGCTGAAACTGGATCCTGGATATTTTAGCCTGAAATGAAAGGCTGACTCATTGGGAAAGAACCTGATGCTGAGAAAGATTGAAGTGTGAAGGAGAGGGTGACGACAGAAGATGAAATGCTTGGTGGCATCACGGAATCAGTGGTTATGGGTTTGAGCAGGCTCTATGAGTTGGTGATTGACAGGGAAGCCTGGCATGCTGCAATCCATGGGGTCAGAAGTCGGACTGGACTAAGTACTTAATGATACTCACCGTACTTACTTAGGTTCTCAGCAAAATGAAAATGGTAAAGAACTCTCTTACCCATCAATTGAATCCTGACGATGGGACCTCACCAATCCTGAGGAATGGTCATTGCAAATGGATGTTATCTAAAACAATTTCTGCCTATTACTTTAGTGATGACACAAAGCAAGCACATTATGGTAATCATGCCTTCGTTAACCTTCCCTAACCAAGACAATAGGCTGCACTAGCCATTGGGGAGCTTACAGGATCACAAGGTCTCCTGTAAATGGTTGGAGCCACCTGGGCCTTTCCCACAGAGGGTTTGCAGGTGTGATGAGGTCACCTTTTCCATGGCAAAAATTCTCATCTATGGCCACCAGTCTTACTGCCAGTCCTCTGAATTTGTGAGAACCCCACAAGACCAATTCTAGCTTGCAAAGTATACATCTGCTTAAAAAACAAACAAAAGGATAAAATCCAGTCCAAACTGAAGTGCCTAAGGATAATCAAATGGTCCTCAGTTCTATGAAGGGCCATTAGGGCCACTAAAGCACGGGTCCAGGCAAGTTCATTGTTAACACCTGCAGCCCTTCAAAGGACGTGTCCTGGTAATGGATAAAGATTGTAGATTGTAAGTCCTCTACCGATTTGTTAAATTGTGTCAACAAGACCTCTGAACCTCCCATCTTAGCCAAGCCTAAAAGACAGAATATGTGCATATCAGGCCCAAGACACATTCAACTGGGAATATTTGGAGGTAACAGTACCAGGTATAGGACACTATAGAGAAGGTGTACACAAAAATGAAATAATAAAAAAAAAGCCTTTTGTGCCAGTTTCAGACTGAAAATGTGCATTTCCCAGATGCCCAAGTGAACAGGATTCAAGTCACTAATAACACTCAACGTAGCCACATGTCAATGCAGATTCCCACTAGGTAACTTCAGAAGCTTCTGTGCAGGCCTGTCTTCAGCCTCTGCTTTCCATTCATAAATTGTGTTCATTCAATCAGCAGACAGTATGAAATATAGGCAATGGGTAGGCACCCACGGAAGATGATGAAGACTGTAAGAACAAAGTATCTTTCCAGGGCAAGGGACAGACAACACCACAGGTTGGTGATAAGATGGAGGAAGTTGGAGAGGAGAATGAAGGGCAGATTTCAGATCTAGCTTCTGGACATTTAGGATGATGGCAGCTGCTCCAGACCTGGCTGCAGGCCTTGAGGAGATATTTCCAAATGTAATAAATTAATGTGGTCTCTGTCCTTTATGAGCTTTTACAACCTTAAAGTCTCAGCCTATGATACTATACCAAGTAGAGAGTCATAGCTTAGAAATTCAAGAGATATTAATTTAGGGAGGGTGTGTGAGACTTGTCGGAGATGTGTTCTATCAGACATGTTCTAACATTTAGCATAATTAATGGGGCTCGAGCCAGGAATCACTTATATGCATGTAGACTGCTATCTTAGGAAAATTCCAATTATGAGATCATATAACCTGATATCTGGGATTTCACTTTCTTGGTGAGTACTTCTCCACTTAAGAAAAAGGAAGATAGCACTAGTTAGAAGGTACATCTTTGTATTAGGACTTTTCTATCAATTTCCCAACTCTACCAATTGTTCTAGGTAACTTCCTGACACTACTAAATATGGCCAACTATATAGTATCTCCTCCTGCCATACTAGAGGCACTACAGTAAGTGTAAAGGCAGATAACACACACAAGTACATTTATAGCTCATGATTCTTTGCTAATTTTCTTTTCAGTTGATGTATCCATAGGTGTGAGTGGGGTATTAAAGTCCCCCATTATAATTGTGGTACTGTTAATTCCCCCTTTCCTACTTCCTTGCATTTGCCTTGCATCTTGAGGTGCTCCTAAATGGCACAATGGACTAGTTACACCTAATTGTTATACATAGGCATTACACTCATTAGTAATGGAATCACCTTTTTCCAGTGCAGTCCTGAGCCCAAGTCTTGG
The DNA here is from genome assembly GCF_002263795.3 of Bos taurus. NCBI lineage: Eukaryota > Metazoa > Chordata > Mammalia > Artiodactyla > Bovidae > Bos > Bos taurus. The sequence goes on from NC_082638.1 coordinate 31,303,734, forward strand.
TCCCTGCACAATAGCAGGCTGTATCCTTCCCATGTTCAAACCGTGAGAAACACTCCTGAGCCCACATCTCTGTCACTGCACTGAACTAGGCTGGGTCCAGCAGTTGCTCAAACCCCTGGAAAATACTCATGAGTCCACATCTCGGTCACTGCACTGAACCAGTCTAGGTTCTTCCTTAGTTAGTCCCCCAACACATACCTCTGAACCAACATCTCGGGCCCTGCCCTGAAGCAGGTTGGTCCTTCCCATGTGCAAGCCCCGACAAATGCTCCTGAGCCAACCTCTCGGTCACTGCACTGAACTAGGCTCGGTCCTACACTTGAATCTCATGCCCTGCACAAGATCCAGTCTATGTCTTGCCCTTGGTAGATCCCCCAACACATACACCTGAGCCCACATTTCAGTCCCCGCACTGAAGCAGGCTGAGTCCTGCCTATTGTTCAAGCCTCCGGCAAACAACCGTGAGCCCACAACTCGCTCCCTGCCCCTGAAATTAGGTCTGTCCTGCCCTTGTTCAATCCCCCAGAAAACACTCCTGATCCCTCATCTCACTCCCTGCTCTGAGACCCCGATAAATACTCCTGAACCTACGTCTTAGTTCGTGCACTGAACCAGTCTAGGTCATGCCCTTGTTAGATCCACCAACACATACTGCTGAGCGCACATCTCAGTCCCTGCACTAAACTAGGCTGGGTCCTGCCCTTGTTTAAGACCCCAACAAACACTCTTGTGTCCATATCACATCCCCAGCACTGAACCAGTCTAGATCATGCCCTTGTTAGATCCCCCAACACATACTCCTCAACCCACATCTCGGTCCCTGCACAAAAGCAGTCTGGGTCCTGCCCTTGTTGAAGACCCTGACAAACACTCCTGAGCCTGCATCTCAGTCCCTGCACTGAACTAGGCTGGGTCCTGCCCCTGTTCAAACTCCCGACAAACATTCCAGAGCCAACATCTCTGTCCATGCACTGTCCATGTTCAAGCCCCCTGGCAAACAATCCTGAGCCGACACCTAGCTCCCTGCCCCTGAACTAAGGTGTGTCCTCCCCTTGTTCAACTCTCTGCCCCCCAGGAAACACCCCTGATCCCACATATCACTCCCTGCACTGAAGCCGCCTGGGCCCTACCCTTGTTCAAGACCCTGACAAATACTCTGGAACCCACATGTCAGTCCCTGCACTGAAGCAGATGGGTTCTTGCCCATGTTCAAGCCACGACAAATACTCCTGAGCCCACATATCACTCACTACAATGAACTAGGCTGGGTCCTACACTTGTTCAAGACCCTGACAAACACTCCTGAGCCAACATCTCGGTCACTGCACTGAACGAGTCTGCTGCTACCACTGCTAAGTCTCTTCAGTTGTGTCCGACTCTGTGCGACCCCATATATGGCAGCCCACCAGGCTCCCCCATCCCTGAGATTCTCAAGACAAGAACACTAGAGTGGGTTGACATTTCCTTTTCCAAAGAATGAGAGTGAAAGTGAAGTCGGTCAGTCGTGTCCAACTCTTAGTGACCCTGTGGACTGTAGCCCACCAGGCTCCTCCATCTATGGGATTTTCCAGGAAAGAGTACTGAAGTGGGGTGCCATTGACTTCTCCGTCTGAACGAGTCTAGGTCCTGCCATTGTTCGATCCCCCTACACATACTCCTGAGGCCACATCTCGGTCTCAGCACTGAACTAGGCTGGGTCCTGCCCTTGTTCAAACCCACGACAAGCACTCCTGAGCATGCATCGCAGTCCATGCACTGAACTAGGCTGGGTCCTGCCCATGTTCAACTCCCTGACAAAAACTCCTGAGTCAACATCTCCATCCCTGCACTGAATCAGGATGGTTTCTGCCTCTGTTCAAGCCCTGACAAACAATCCTGAGCCGACGACTCGCTCCTTGCCCCTGAACTAAGGTGAGTCCTTCCCTTGTTCAAACCCCCAGAAACACTACTAAGCCCTCATCTCACGAACTGCACTGAACCAGGCTGGGTCCAGACCTTGTCGAAATCCCTGACAAAAACTCCTAAGCCCACATCTCAGTACCTGCACTAAAATAGGCTGGGTCAAGCCCTTGTTCAACCCCCCCGACAAACACTCTTGAGCCTCCACCGCCATCCCTGCACTGAACTAGGCTGTGTCCTGCACTTGTTCAAGACCCTGACAAACTACTCCTGATCCAACATCTTGGTTCCTGCACTGAACCAGGATAGTTCCTGCCTTTGTTCAAGCCCCGGCAAACAATCCTGAGCCAAAAACTCTCTCCCTGCCACTGAAGTAAGGTGTGTCCTCCCCTTGACCAATACCCCAGGAAACACTACGAGCCCATATCTCATTCACTGCACTGAAGTACGCTGGTCCCTGCCCTCATTCAAATCCCTGACAAACACTCCTGAGCCAACATCTCCATCCCTGAACTGAACTAGAATGGTTTCTACTTTGTTCAAGCCCCCACAAAACCATCCTGAGCTGACAACTCGCTGCCTGCCCCTGAACTAAGGTGTGTCCTCCCCTTTTTCAATCCCCCTGGAAACACTCCTGTACCCGCATCTCACGCCCTGCCTTGAAGCCGCCTGGTTCCTGCCCTTGTTCAAGACTTTGATAAATGCTCTTGAAACCACATTTCGGTCCCTGCACTGAAGCAGGTGGGTCCTGCCCACGTTGAAGCCCTGACAAACACTTCTGAGCCCACATCTCGCTCCCTACACTGAACTGGGCTGAGTCCTACACTTGTTAAGATTAGATCAGTCGCTCAGTCATGTCTGGCTCTTTGCGACCCCATGAATCTCAGCACGCCAGGCCTCCCTGTCGAACACCAACTCCAGGAGTTCACTGAGACTCACGTCCATCGAGTCAATGATGCCATCCAGCCATCTCATCCTCTGTGGTCCCCTTCTCCTCCTGCCCCCAATCCCTCCAAGCATCAGAGTCTTTTTCAATGAGTCAACTCTTCGCATGAGGTGGCCAAAGGACTGGAGTTTCAGCTTTAGCATCATTCTTCCAAAGAAATCCCAGGGCTGATTTCCTTCAGAATGGACTGGTTGGATCTCCTTGCAGTCCAAGGGACTCTCAAGAGTCTTCTCCAACACCACAGTTCAAAAGCATCAATTCTTTGGCGCTCAGTCTTCTTCACAGTCCAACTTTAACAACTATACATGACTACAGGAGAAACCATAGCCTTGACTAGACTGATTTTGAATATGCTATCTAGGTTGGTCATAACTTTACTTCCAAGGAGTAAGCATCTTTTAACTTCATGGCTACAGTCACCATCTGCAGTGATTTGGAGCCCAGAAAAATAATGTTTGCCTCTTTTTCCACTATTTCTTCATCTATTTCCCATGAAGTGATGGGATTGGAGGCCATGATCTTTATTTTCTGAATGATGAACTTTAAGCCAATTTTTTCACTCTCCACTTTCACTTTCATCAAGAGGCTTTTCAGTTCCTCTTCACTTTCTGCCATAAGTGTGGTGTCATCTGCATATCTGAGGTTATTAATATTTCTCCCGGCAATCTTGATTCCAGCTTGTGTTTCTTCCAGTCCAGCGTTTCTCATGATGTATTCTGCATGTAAGTTAAATAAACAGTGTGACAATATACAGCTTTGGGGTATTCCTTTTCCTATTTGAAATGAGTCTGTTGTTCCATGTCCAGTTCTAACTCTTGCTTCCTGACCTGCATACAAATTTCTCAAGAGGCAGATCAGGTGGTCTGGTATTCCCATCTCTTTCAGAATTTCCCACACTTTACTGTGATCCACACACTTGTTCAAGACCCTTACAAACACTCCTGTGCCAATATCTTGTTCCCTGCACTGAAATAGGCTGGGTTCAGCACTTGCAGAAGTCCCCTGCAAATGCTCCTGAACCCACATCCTGGTCCCTGCACTGAGGCAGGCTGGGTCCTGCCCTTGTTGAAACCCCTGACAAACACTCCTGAGCCCACACATCAGAAACTTCACTGAACCAGGCCAGGAACTGCACATATTCAAGTCCCTGACCAACTGTTCTGGGCCTGCATCTGACTCAAAGGCTGGTTTCTGGTCTTATTTAAGCCCCAGCAAGCAATCCTGAGCCCACAAATTGCTCCCTGATCCTGAATTAAGGTGTGTGCTCCCCTTGTTCAATCCCCCAGGAAACATTATTGAGCCTGCATCTCACTCGCTGCCCTGAACCAGGGTGGGTCCCTCCAAAGTTCAAGCCATGACAAATACTGCTGAGCCAACATCCCGGTTCCTGCACCAAACCAGGCTGGTTCCTGCCCATATCAACCACGACAAACACTCCTAAGACCACATCTTGGTTCCTGCTCTGATAGCGGCTGGGTCCTGCCCATATTCAAGCCCAGACAAACACGCCTGACTCCATTTTTTGCCCCTGAACTGGACTAGGCTGGGTCCTACATATGTTCAAGACCCTGACAAACACTGCTTGGCGTGCATTTGACTCTCAGGCTGATCTCGTTCCCTACACTGAACTAGGCTAGGTCCAGCACTTGCTGAAATCCATGGGAAATACTCCTGAGCCCATATCTGGGTCCCTTCTCTGAACCAGGCCGGGTCCTGCCCTTGTTCAAGCACCCGAAAAACACTCCTGAGCCCACATCTCGGTCCCTGCACTGATCGCGGCTGGATCCACCCCTTGTTCATCCAGACAGACACTCCTGAGGCCACATCTCAGTCGCTCCAATGAACCAGGCTGGGTCCTGCCTTTGTTCAAGCCCCCAACAAACACTCTTGAGCCCACATCTCAGTCCTTGCACTGAATCCGGTGGGTCCTGCCCATGTTCAAGCTCTTTGTAGAATGCATGTATCATATATCAGGACTATAGGATGGCTGGCTTAGCTTGGTCCTCTTGCTGCTCCAGGCCCCACAGGCTTGGGTGACAGGGCAGGCTGGGATGTGTTCTCACATGGAGAACAGTACCACTTTGAAAGGGTCTCAATAGGGTAAATGGCAGACATGCATGTCTCCGACACCGGTGAGTCATGGAACTTAAGGGGAACTGTCTTTAGAGTCTCCCTGGCAGGCATTCGAACAAGGTTCAGGGAGTTCCCTCATGCCAGCAGAGCGGGCCCCATTTCTCCCTCTGTGCAAAGTGTGGCCAAGCCACCTCAGGCCTGTGCAGTGTTCACATCTGTCCAGCGAGGGAGGGAGGGTCGCACGTCCAATTCTGCAGTTCAGCAGTGACCGCCCACTGTTGGCTCTCAAGGTTGAGAAAGCACTCTCGGAACGTGTGGACTAAAACCGTGTAATCTCCCATTGCTGCAACTCACTCAGGACGCGAAGGGCTTGCAAAGGATAAGCGTCTTTTCTGAGAGAGGCTGTCCAGAGAGTGGCAGACGGCAACAACACTACTTAGAGAGACAGAGACACACAGACATCAGCCCCTGGTACACATACAGAAGGATTGCCCAAAACAGTGCTATGCCGGAAGCAAAGATAGAGAGACAAAGAGCGAGCTCTGCACCCTAAACCTCTGGTCTCCCTGAACAGTGAAGATCAACTGTAGCAAATTTGGGGTTTTTTCCCTACTCCCCTAGCATCAGGACAGCAACAGGCTCCCTGTCCCATGAAGAAAATTATCCAGCCACTTGGCACCCCTGCATATCCTTTGGATAGTCAGGGAGAGCTCCCAGTTATTGCCGGTTCTGGGGGACACAGGAGTGTATTGTTTGGATTGCGGAGCAGGAACCCGTGGTTGGAATTTCCAGAGCCAGGTCAATGACAGCGCCTGGGGCTACCCCAGCCACATGCAAAACCCTCTACATTCCTGGGGCAGAATCTGGCCACGTCGGGGCACCGGAGCACAAGAACCGCGGAAGATGCCCTCCGGTCTAGGGGCATGTCCATAAGGGTGCCGCCCACTACCCTCTCCGCCTTTGGTCTAGATTTGGGCAAGGAGCCTGTGCGTGGCTCACAGCCTAGGCTCCTGCCTGTTTTCCGCTGATGTCCCAGGGCCCGTTCACCCTGGCCTGGGCTGTCCGGCACCGCTTTCCTTGGCCTCACGCCACCCCCAACACACCACTCCCCACCTCCCGACCATCCCCCTCACTCCCCGCCCCCAAAGAGCTAGTGGGTCCCACAGGTGATGTGGACATCGAAACTGGCAAGAAACTTATGGTAGCCAAGGACCTTGGTGGATGGAAGGGATACATCTGGAACTTGATATTAATTTCTTCCCACAGATACATCTTAAATACAAAATCCGTATAAACCTATTGCAGCAAGAGTGGTAGACAAAACAATTTCTAATAATATGTAGGGAAAAGCAAGCACCACTGAATACATAAAGTCATCTCAGTGTTTCAGAACAAGAATCTGTACACGTAAAACCAACTCATCCTTATCTTCAACTTAAAGAGAATATGAACACTTACTTCAAAGATCCAAAAGTGAGGATACATCAGATTTGGTGGCATCCTTTGGCTCATTCTACTCTAATGTACTCCAAGGCCTGACAAAAACTCTCAGACATCACAGGCCATCCTAAAAAGGAACAAATAATAAAGCCTTGCAGCATGGAGTTTTCTCTGTAACAGCAGCCTTAAAACTATCACTGATGGACATCTGATATACACAAGGTCCTATTGCTGGACTTGATATGACACCTACCCTTGAACATGACAGTAGTCACTCATCAAAAATAATAATAATAATAATAATGATAAGTGAAAAAGAAATCCAAGACACTCGTAAGAAGAAAACATCAACATTTAAATACAGCTCAAACTGCTTGAAAAAAAAACAGACTCACTTAATATTCCAAAGGCTTCTGAGCTTTAAACATATCTGTCTTTAGAGGAGAACATAGGCAAAATACTCTCTGACATACATCACAGCAGGATCCTCTATGACCCACCCCCCAGAATATTGGAAATAATAGCAAAAATAAACAAATTGGACCTAATTAAACTCTAAAGCTTCTGTACAACAAAAGAACTATAAGCCAGGTGAAAACACAGCCTTCAGAATGGGAAAAAAAATAATAGCAAATGAAGCAACTGACAAACTAAACTCAAAAATATACAAGCAACTCCTACAGCTCAATTCCAAAAAAATTAATGACCCAATCAAAAAATGGGCCAAAGAACTAAATAGGTATTTCTCGAAAGAAGACATACAGATGGCTATGAAACACATGAAAAGATGCTCAGCATCACTCATTATTGGATAAATGCAAATCAAAACCACAATGAGGTACCACTTCACACCAGTCAGAATGGCTGCGATCCAAACGTCTACAAGCAGTAAATGCTTGAGAGGATGTGGAGAAAAGGGAACCCCTTTACACTGTTGGTGGGAATGTAAATTAGTATGGCCACTATGGAGAACACTGTGGAGATTCCTTAAAAAAAACTAGAAATAGGACTGCCATACGACCTAGCAATCCCACTGCTGGGCATACACACTGAGGAAACCAGAAGGGAAAGAGACACGTGTACTCCAATGTTCATCGCAGCACAGTTTCTAATAGCCAGGACATGGAAGCAACATAGATGTCCACCAGCAGATGAATGGATAAGAAAGCTGTGGTACATATACACAATGGAGTATTACTCAGCCATTAAAAAAATGCATTTGAATCAGTTCTAATGAGGTGAATGAAACTGGAGCCTATTATGCAGAATGAAGTAAGCCAGAAAGAAAAACACCAATACAGTATACTAACACATATATATGGAATTTAGAAAGATGGTAATGACAACACTGTATGTGAGACAGCTAAAGAGACACAGATGTATAGAACAGTCTTTTGGACCCTGTGGGAGAGGGAGCAGAGGATGATTTGAGAGAATGGCATTAAAACATGTATAATATCATATTAGAAATGAATCGCCAGTCCATGTTCCATGCAGGATACAGGAAGCTTGGAGCTGGTGCACTGGGATAACCCAGAAGGATGGTATAGGGAAGGAGGTAGGAGGGGGTTCAGGATGGGGAAAACGTGTATACCTGTGGTGGATGCATGTTGATGTATGGTGAACCACTACAATAGTGTAAAGTAAAAAACAATAAGAATAAAATAAATAAATACAGAAATACAGAAATGAAAACAAACAACAAAAATTTCTAACTCTTTTGTGCGGATGAAAAATGTCAAATAGCACACCGTATCTGGAAGAAAATACCAACAGGTAAATACATTTCTCAGTATTTCTTTAACAGCACATGAAATACACTCATTATAGTGAATTACCAAGAAGTCTTTTAGGTTCACCTTTTTGTGATCCCGGAGACCATAGCCCAACAAATTCCTCTGTCCTTGGGATTTTCCAGGCAAGAATTCTGGAGTGAGTCGCCATTTCCTCCTCCAGGGCATTTTCCCAAATCACATCTCCTTTGACTCCTGCCTTTGCTGGAAGATTCTTAACAACAGTGCCACCTGAGAAGCCCAGTGTATTGTTATAAATAATCAAACTATGCTAGTGAAGTATCATCTCTGAGTAGTGAAAAAGTATCAAATACTATACAGAGAAGACATGGTAGAGAAACATTGCTAAAGGGGAATCTTTATAGTACTAGTGAGATATATTTGGTAGGAGCCATTATAAATGTCACTACTAAGTGCCCTTTATTTTTTTTTAATTTAATTTTATTTTTTAAATTTTATTTTCTTTTTAAACTTTACAATACTGTATTAGTTTTGCCAAATATTGAAAGAATCCGCCACAGGTATACCCGCATTCCCCATCCTGAACCCTCCTCCCTCCTCCCTCCCCATACCGTCCCTCTGGGTCGTCCCAGTGCACCAGCCCCAAGCATCCAGTATCGTGCATTGAACCTGGACTGGCGACTTGTTTCATATATGATATTATACATGTTTCAATGCATTCTCGCAAATCATCCCACCCACTCCCTCTCCCACAGAGTCCAAAAGACGGTTCTATACATCTGTGTCTCTTTTGCTGTATCGTATGCAGGGTTACTGCTACCATCTTTCTAAATTCCATATATATGCATTAGTAAACTGTATTGGTGTTTTTCTTTCTGGCTTACTTGACTCTGTATAATAGGCTCCAGTTTCATCCACCTCATTAGAACTGGTGCAAATGTATTCTTTTTAATGGCTGAGTAATACTCCATTGTGTATATGTACCACTGCTTTCTTATCCATTCATCTGCTGATGGACATCTAGGTTACTTCCATGTCCTGGCTATTATAAACAGTGCTGCTATGAACATTGGGGTACATATGTCTCTTTCCCTTCTGGTTTCCTCAGTGTGTATGTTCAGCAGTGGGATTGCTGGATCATAAGACAGTTCTATTTCCAGTTGTTTAAGGAATCTCCACACTGTTCTCCATTGTGGCTGTACTAGTTTGCATTCCCACCAACAGTATAAGAGGGTTTCCTTTTCTCCACACCCTCTCTAGCATTTATTCCTTGTAGGTGTTTGGATTGCAGCCATTCTGACTGGTGTGAAATGGTACCTCATAGTGGTTTTGATTTGCATTTCTCTGATAATGAGTGATGTTGAGCATCTTTTCATGTGTTTGTTAGCCATCTGTATGTCTTCTTTGGAGAAATGTCTATATAGTTCTTTGGCCCATTTTTTGATCGGGCCATTTATTTTTCTGGAATTGAGCTGTAGGAGTTGCTTGTATATTATTGAGATTAGTTGTTTGTCAGTTGCTTCATATGCTATTATTTTCTCCATTCTGAAGGCTGTCTTTTCACCTTGCTTATAGTTTCCTTTGTTGTGCAGAAGCTTTAGAGTTTAATTAGGTCCCATTTGTTTATTTTTGCTTTTATTTCCAATATTCTGGGGAGTGGATCATAGAGGATCCTGCTGTGATGTATGTCGGAGAGTGTTTTGCCTATGTTCTCCTCTAGGAGTTTTGTAGTTTCTGGTGTTACATTTAGATCTTTAATCCATTTTGAGTTTATTTTTGTGTATGGTGTTAGAAAGTGTTCTAGTTTCATTCTTTTACAAGTGGTTGACCAGTTTTCCCAGCAGCACTTGTTAAAGAGTTTCTCCTTAATCCATTGTATATTCTTGCCTCCTTTGTCAAAGATAAGGCGTCCATATGTGCGTGGATTTATCTCTGGGATTTCTATTTTGTTCCATTGATTTATATTTCTGTCTTTGTGTCAGTACCATACAGTCTTGATGAATGTGGCTTTGTAGTAGAGCCTGAGGTCAGGCAGGTTTATTCTTCCAGTTCCATTCTTCTTTCTCAAGATAGCTTTGGCTATTCGAGGTTTTTTTTTTTTTTTTTTTTTTTTGCATTTCCATACAAATTGTGAAATTATTTGTTCTAGCTCTGTGAAGAATACCATTGGTAGCTTGATAGGGATTGCATTGAATCTATAAATTGCTATGGGTAGTGTACTCATTTTTACTATATTGATTCTTCCAATCCATGAACAATGGTATATTCCCCCATCTATTAGTGTCCTCTTTGATTTCTTTCACCAGTGTTTTATACTTTTCTATTATAGGTCTTTAGTGTCTTTAGGTAGATATATTCCTAAGTATTTTATTCTTTCTGTTGCAAAGGTGAATGTAATTGTTTCCTTATTTTCTCTTTATGTTTTCTCATTATTAGTGTATAGGAATACAAGGGATTTCTATGTGTTGATTTTATATCCTGCAACTTTACTGTAATCATTGATTAGTTCTAGTAATTTTCTGGTGGAGTCTTTAGGGTTTTCTATGTAGAGGATCATGTCATCTGAAAATAGTGAGAGTTTTACTTCTTCTTTTTAATTTGGATTCCTTTTATTTCTTGTTGTGCTCTGATTGCTGTGGCCAAAACTTCCAAAACTATGTTGAATAGTAATGGTGAAAGTGGGTACCCTTGTCTTGTTCCTGACTTTAGAGGAAATGCTTTCATTTTTTCACCATTGAGGATAATGTTTGCTGAAGGGTTTGTCTCATATAGCTTTTATTATGTTGAGGTATGTTCCTTCTATTTCTGCTTTCTGGAGAGTTTTTATCATAAATGAATGTTGAATTTTGTCAAAGGCTTTCTCTGCATCTTTTGAGATAATCATATGGTTTTTATTTTTCAATTCGTTAATGTGGTGTATTACATTGATTGATTTGTGGATACTGAAGAATCCTTGCATCCCCGGGATAAAGCCTACTTGGTCGTGGTGTATGATCTTTTTAATGTGTTGTTGGATTCTGATTGCTAAAATTTGCCTTTTCAAGAATACAAGAGACTGAGCATATGACCTGGCAGCTCCACTCCTAAGACAATGTATTAAAACAAAACTAAACAAAACAGATTTTGAAAAAAACATGTAACTCAGCCATGTACTGCAGGGAGATCAACAACATCCTATAATGGCACCACACTCCGGTACTCTTGCCTGGAAAATCCCATGGACGGAGGAGCCTGGTAGGCTGCAGGGCATGGAATTGCGAAAAGTCAGACAGGACTTAGCGGCTTCCTTTTCACTTTCTACTTTCATACATTGGAGAGGAAATGGGAACCCACTCCAGTGTTCTTGCCTGGAGAATCCCAGGGATGGGGGAGCCTGGTGGGCTGCCGTCTACGGGGCCTCACAGAGTCAGACACAACGAAGTGGTTTAGCAGCAGCAGCAGCATACATGAAAAATCAGGCTTCCCTTGTGGCTCAGCTGGTAAAGAATCCACCTGCAATGCAGGAGACCTGGTTTCGACCCCTGCGTGGGGAAGATCTCCTGGAGAATGAAAAGGCTACCCACTACTGTATTCTGGCCATGGGCTATATAATCCATATGGTCGCAAAGAGTCAGACATGACTGAGTGACTTTCACTACCACTACTATACATGAAAATTAAGAAACTGATGCAGCCACTATTGAAAAGAGTAAGCGGTTCTTTTATAATTATTTTTTTTTTCCTAACGGTAATTGCTTTTCAGAATTTTGTTGCTTTCTTTCAAACCTCAACATGAATCAGCCATATGTATACATATATTCCTTCCTTTTGAACCACCTGCCCATTATCTCCTTCCCTCGTATAGAGTTTTTTAATACTCTAAAAATACAGTTAGTATATGATCCAACAATAACACTACTGGGCATATATCCATTAAGATGAAAACTCCCATCAGAAAAGTGATATGCACAACAGTGTTTATAGTAGCACAATGTACAGTAGCAAAGACATGCAAACGACCTTAAGGCACTTAAATATGTGAGTGGATAAAGACAGATATATTATGCATACAATGGAATATTTTCCATGAGAAAGAATGAAATAATGTTATTCTTTCCAACATGGGTGGATCTAGAGATGATCATACTAAATAAGTCAGAGAAAGACATGAGGAGCTTAGGTGGGTTCAGCTTACCTTGACACATCCTTTGGACCTCAGTTGATGGGAGATCTTCATCCTTTCCTCCTGGGTATCTAGAGTCAGCTGTCCAAGAATGAGGCTAAAGCTGAAACTCCAGCACTCTAGAGCCTTCCCAGTTACCTTAGTAATTTTGAAGACTTGCAGTCGTCTACTTCAGAGCCCCTGAACACCCCTATATATATCCTTCCCCAGGTGGCCACACCCTTACACTTTATGAGGTCAGCAAGCCACTTCCACAGCCAACGGTGGCCCTGCTGAGCCTTGACATCACAAAGCCTCATCCTGACACCTCTAGGGGAGTATGGGGAGCAAGGCAGAGAGAGTTGACCTCTCCCGATTCTTTTAACCACACCCTCTATCTTCCTAGAGTTTTGGGCCACCTTTAAAATTTCTTATTTTACATGTTCTTTGTCCAGAAGTTTAAAAGGGAAAATTTACATAATGTTTTTTGTAGGAAAACTCCTGCATGACTGAATAGAAAATAAATAAGGAATTATAAAATGACAATTGAGAAATATTTGGAAGACAACTGACAAATGACCCATTTACCTCATTTATGCAGAGTCCAAAGTTAAAATAAGAAAAGATGAAAAACCCAATAGAAGAGAATTGTGAAGTAAACAAGAATACAAAAAAAAAAAAAAAAAACAAAAAAACAAAAACAAATTACCCAGAAAAAAAAGGAAAATTACCAAAAATCAGGAAAAAATATCAAACCTACTTGGTATTAAAATAAATGCAAACAAAAATAATAATGGAATATGATTTCTCACCATGAAAATTGCCAAAGTTCAATGACAAAGTTGAAATATACCAAATTGTTCCTCCAAATGAAGGATGACAAATTGGAAAAGGGCTGTTTCAGCAGTGTTGTGAGTGCATAATATGATGCAACTTTCTGAAGGACAATATGACATTATCTAGTAAATTTATAAATACATAGAGCCACTTGGCAAGACCCTGTTTGGAATGTCCATTTCAGAAATATTTCTGCAATTTCACCTAGATTATATACCTAATGCTCACTGAAAAAAAATTTTTTTTCCACATCTTCCTAGATAATTTCTTTGGTACACTTCCCCACACTGTCCTTCCCCATGCAACCCCTGTTCTCAGTTCTGTTATTGTAGATTACTTCTGCTTCTTTTAGAACTTCCTTTAAATGGAGCCTAGAGTATGTACACATGTACACATGTAGTTGCTTAACAATGTTGTGTTACATTCTTCTGTACACAAATCACACTAGATGTACAAGTGTATAAACATAACATCTTTCATTTAATTTTCTTCTAAATTTAAGTCATCACAGAGCATGGAGGACAGTTTCTTGTGCTACACAGATAGTTCCCATTATTTATCAAGGCATTATTTTCCAAAACATACAAACGGCTATGTAGCCCAGTATCAAACACACACACACACACACACACACACACAAAAACACCTCAGTAAAAAAACAGGCAGATCTAAATAAACATTTCCCAAAAGAAGTTATACAGATGATGAAAAAACCCTTGTAAAGAGGCTAAGTTCAGGTTAGTCACTCAGTCGTGTCCGACTCTTTGCGACCCCATGGACTTCAGCATGCCAGGCCTCGCTGTCCATCACCAACTGCAGGAGTCCTCCAACTTATGTTCATTGAGGCAGTGAAGATATCCAACCATCTCATCCACTGTCGTCCCCTTCTCTGTCTGCCCTCCATCTTTCCCATCATCAGGGTCTTTTCAAATGAGTCAGCTCTTCACATCAGGTGGCCAAAATATTGGAGTTTCAGCTTAAACATCAGTCCTTCCAATGAACACCAGGACTGATCTCCTTTAAGATGGACTGATTGGATCTCCCTGGAGCCCACGGGACTCTCAAGAGTCTTCTCCAACACCACAGTTCAAAATCATCACTTCTTTAGTGCTCAGCTTTCTTTACAGTCCAATTCTCACATCCATACAGTACTACTAGAAAACACATAGCCTTGAATAGATGGACCTTCATTGGCAAAGTAATGTCTCTGCTTTTTAATAAGTTGCCTAGGTTGATCATAACTTTCCTTTCAAGGAGTAATGTCTTTTAACTTCATGGTTGCAGTCATCACCTGCAGTGATTTTCGAGCCCCCCAAAATAAAGTCAGCCACTGTTTCTGCCATTTCCCCATCTATTTGCCATAAGGTGATGAGACCATGATCTTCATTTTCTGAATGTTGAGCTTTAAGCCAACTTTTTCTCTCTCCTCTTTCCCTTTTGTCAAGAAGCTCTTTAGTTCTTCTTCACTTTCTGCCTGCAGAAATGGTGGTGTCACCTGCGTATCTGAGTTTATTGATATTTCTCCCAGCAAACTTGATTCCGGCTTGTGCTTCCTCCAGTGCAGGGTTTCTCATGTTGTAGTCTGCATATGAGTTAAATAAGCACGGCAAGAATATACAGCCTTGATGTACTCCTTTCCCGCTTTGGAACCAGTTTGCTGTTCCATGTCCAGTTTTAACTCTTGCTTCCTGCCGTGCATACAGATTTGTCAAGAGGCAGATCAGGTGGTCTGGTATTTCCATCTCTTTGAGAATTTCCTACAGTTTATTGTTATTCACACACTCAAAGGCTTTGGCATAGTCAATAAAGAATAAATAGGTGTTTTTCTGGAATTCTCTTGCTTTTCATGATCTGACAGATGTTGGCAATTTGATCTCTTGTTCCTCTGCCTTTGCTAAAACCGCCTTGAACATCTGGAAGTTCACGGTTCACGTATAGCTGAAGCCTGGCTTGGAGAATTTTGAGCATTACTTTACTAGTGTGTAAGATGAGTGTAATTGTTCTGTAGTTTGAGCATTCTTTGACATTGCCTTTCTTTGGGATTGGAAGGAAAGCTAATGTTTTCTAGTCCTGTGGCTACTTATGAGTTTTCCAGATTTACTGGCATATTGAGTGCAGAACTTTCACAGCAGCATCTTTGATAATTTGAAATAGCTCAACTGGAATTCCATCACCTCCACTAGCTTTGTTCATAGCGTTGCTTCTGAAGGACCACTGGACTTCACATTCCAGGATGTCTGTCTCTAGGTGAGTGATCAGACCATTGTGATTAAATGGGTCTTGAAGATATTTTTGGTACAGTTCTCCTCTTAATGTCTTCTGCTTCTGTTAGGTCCATATCATTTCTGTCATTTATTGAGCCCATCTTTGCATGAAGTGTTCCCTTGGTATCTCTAATTTTCTTGAAGAGATCTCTAGTCTTTTTCATTCTTTATTTCCTTCTATTTCTTTGCACTGATCACTGAGCAAGGCTTTCTTATCTCTACTTGCTATTCTTTGGAAATCTGCATTCAAATGGATATATCTTTCCTTTTCTCCTAGCTTTTGGCTTCTCTTATTTTCACAACTATTTGTAAGGCCTCCTCAGACAGCCATTTTGCTTTTGTGCATTTCTTTTTCTTGGGGATGGTCTTGGTTCCTGTCTCCTGTACAGTGTCATGAACCTCCATCCATGGTTCATCATCACTATTCATTAGAGAAATAAAAATCAAAACTACAATGTGGTATTCCTTCACGCCAGTCCGAATAGATAGCAACAAAAATTCTACAAGCAATAATTCCTGGGGAGAATGCGGGAAAAAAGGGAACAATCTTGCACTGTTAGTGGGCATGTAAATTGGTACAGCCACTATGATGAAGACTATGGCAGCTCCTTTAAAAACTAAAAAATATAGTCACCTTATGACCTACTCCTGGGCATTTTTTTCTGGAAAAAAACCTTAAAACCAAAAGATTGATGCACACTAATGTTCATTACAGCATTATTTCCTGGAGGCGCGACATGCAACATTTTTTATTTATAGCAAAAACGGAAAAAAGAAAACAAAAAGGAATAAAAAACGTATAAAGCAAGCAGTCTCTAAAGACGCGGTCAAATTACTCAGTATTTGTAAAAGGAAAATCTTCAGTATAAGTAAACAAAGCAAGAACCACATATCAGAACCAAGTTATATGTTAAAATTCAAATAACAGAAAGTATTTTATAGTGAAAGAACTAACACTCCCTGATATTTTATCTCTCCAGCTCAGGAACTCAGAATTCTGAGCCAGTGTTAAATGAAATCATGGGCGATTTTTTCTTTTTTTTTTTTTTTTCGAGCAAATTTACATTTTCTATTAAGAGCATTTAATAATTTTTTAATAAAGTTATACAGCATCTTTTTCAATATGTGAAGAATGCATCTGGATTTTAAAAATTTCATTCATAAGCATTCTTCTATTTCTCCATGAGATGGCAGTATAACCACAATAAATATTTCTTCATACACATTTATACATATGAGTGAATACATTCGGATTTTATATTTTCATTTGTTATCATTTTTCTATTTCTGCTTGAGAAGGCATCATATGCATCCGTTCAGTTCAGTTCAGTGGATCAGTGGTGTCGGGCTTTTTTGAACCCATGAATTGCAGCACGCCAGGCCTCCCTGTGCATCACCAACTCCTGGAGTTCGCTCAGACCCACGTCCATTGAGTCAGTGATGCCATCCAGCCATCTCATCCTCTATCGTTCCCTTCTTCTCCTGTCCCCAATCCCTCCCAGCATCAGAGTCTTTTCCAATGAGTCAACTCTTCGCATGAGGTGGCCAAAGGACTGGAGTTTCAGTTTTAGCATCATTTCTTCCAAAGAAATCCCAGGGCTCATCTCCTTCAGAATGGACTGGTTGGATCTCCTTGCAGTCCAAGGGACTCTCAAGAGTCTTCTCCAACACCACAGTTCAAAAGCACCAATTCTTCGGCACTCAGCTTTCTTCACAGTCCAAATCTCACATCCACTTGACCACTGGAAAAACCATAGCCTTGACTAGATGGACCTTTGGTGGCAAAGTAATGTTTCTGCTTTTCACTATGCTATCTAGGTTTGGTCATAACTTTTCTTCCAAGGAGTAAGCGTCTTTTAATTTCATGGCTGCAGTCATCATCTGCAGTGATTTTGGAGCCCTAAAAAATAAAGTCTGACGCTGTTTCCACTGTCTCCCCATCTATTTCCCATGAAGTGATGGGACCAAATGCCATGATCTTCGTTTTCTGAATGTTGAGTTTTAAGCCAACTTTTCCCCTCACCTCTGTCACCTTCATCAAGAGCATAGTAAATTTTATTCATACCCACATATACATATGAGAGAATACATCAACATTTTATGAATTACATTCATAAGTATTATTCTATGTCTCCAAAAGACGTAACATAAGCACAATAAATATTTGTTCATACCCACATATACTCTGGAGAGTCTCTTGGATTGCAAGGAAATCAATCCAGTCAATCCTTAAGGGTATTACTCTTGGATATTCACTGGAAGGACTGATGCTGAAACGTCAATTCTTTGGCTACCTTATGTGAAGAACTGACTCATTGGAAAGGCCTCTGATACTGAGAAAGATTGAAAGCAGGAGGAGAAGCAGAAAAGAAAACAGAGGATGAGATCATTGGTTAACATCGCCCACTCGGTGGATCTGGGTTTAAGCAGGCTCAGGTAGTAGGTAATTGTACAGGGAAGCGTGGCATGCCACAGTTCATGGAGTCGCAAAGAGTTGGACATGACTGGGCAACTGAAGTGAAGTGATAGATACATATAAAATCCTTATACAGACTCAAAATGGACATACTATACCAAGAGTGCTTTATAAACACCTTTTAATAATATATTTTAGAAAATAACCATAGATGAATAGCTCTATGTATGGTTAAAATGATACAGGAATATGTACAGTTACAACAATAAGGCCATTTGAGTCAACATGCATGGTCTGAGAGTTGATCATACTAAATGAAGTGAGGCACACAGGGAAACATGTATACCAAATAATATCATAATATCCAAAAGTGGAATCTAAGATATGACACAAATGAACATATGTGTGAATCAGAAAGACACACATAGAGAGAATAGACCTACAGCTTCAAGTCAGAGAGAATTGGGGGAGAAATGGAGTAAGAGACTGGGGTTAAGAGATATAAAACAAATTATATGGAATGGATAGACAAGTTCCTACTCTAGAGCACAGAGGACTACATTCAGTATCCAATTATCCCCCAATTCTCTCTGCATTGAAGCTGTAGGTCTATTCTCTCTGTCTATGAGTGTCTTTCTGATTCACACATATGTTCATTTGTGTCATATCTTAGATTCCACATTTGGATATTATGATATTATTTGGTATATATGTTTCCCTGTGTGCCTCACTTCATTTTGTATGATCAACTCTCAGACCATGCATGTTGACTCAAATGGCCTTATTGTTGTAACTTTACATATTCCTGTATCATTTTAACCATACATAGAGCTATTCATCTATGGTTATTTTCTAAAATATATTATTAAAAGGTGTTTATAAAGCACTCTTGGTATATATGTCCATTTTGAGTCTGTATAAGGATTTTATATGTATCTGTCACTTCACCTCAATTGCCCAGTCATGTCCAACTCTTTGCGACTCCATGAACTGTGGCATGCCACGCTTCCCTGTACAATTACCTACTACCTGAGCCTGCTTAAACCCAGATCCACCGAGTGGGCGATGTTAACCAATGATCTCATCCTCTGTTTTCTGCTTCTCCTCCTGCTTTCAATCTTTCTCAGCATCAGGGACTTCCCTGGCAGTCCAGAGGTTAAGACTGCAGATTTCCACTGCAGGGGAGGCAAGGTCAAACCCTGGTCAGGGAACTAATTCCACTTGTAGCACAGTGTAGCCAAAAAAAAAGAGAGATTAAATAAAAGAATGTGTGTATGTGTATATATATATATATATATATATATATATATATATATATCCACACACAACATATACATATATACATATATATCTATAACTGAATCATTTCGCTGTAAAGCAGAAATTAACACAAAATTATAAATGAACTATACTTCAGTTAAAAAATAGCATGACTGAGGAAAGAAAAGATTGCTATATTTCATTGTGTGTAGAGTTAATATCCAAAGAAAATTGCTATACACAAACACGGCTGACTACTTAACGGCAGGCTTGCTGAGATACTTAAGGAGACACATACTGAAACGCACCAAGGAAAAAGATTGATTGTTGATTGGATAGAGGGATGGACAAATGGATAGATAGGTGACAAAGAAAGTATTATA
This sequence comes from Bos taurus, assembly GCF_002263795.3. Classification (NCBI taxonomy): domain Eukaryota; kingdom Metazoa; phylum Chordata; class Mammalia; order Artiodactyla; family Bovidae; genus Bos; species Bos taurus. The sequence continues at coordinate 31,323,147 of NC_082638.1, forward strand.
AATAGGGTACAAAACCAGACTTCTATGTATGCTGTGTAAAAGAGACCCACCTGAAACCAAGGAGCACATACAGAGTGAAAGTGAAGGGCTGGGAAAAGGTATTTCATGCAAAATGTGAGCAACAGAAATTAGAAGTAGCAATACTCATATCAGATAAAATAGACTTTGAAATAAAGGGTGTGAAAAGAGACAAAAAAGGCCACTATATAATGGTCAAAGGATCAACCCAAGGAGAAGATATAAAAATTATAAATATATATGCACCCAAGATAGGAGCACTCAATATGTAAGGCAAATGCTAACAAGTAAGAAACGGGAAATGAAAAATAACACAATAATAGTGGGAGACCTTAAGACCCTACACACACCTATGGATAGATCAACCAAACAGAAAATTAGCAAGGAAACACAAACTTTAAGTGATACAATGGATCAGTTAGACCTAATTGATTTCAAAAGAACATTTCACGCCAAAGCAAAGAATTTCACCTTTTCCTCAAGTGCACATGGAACATTCTCCAGGATAGATCATATACTGGGCCATAAATCTAGCCTTGGTAAACTGAAAACAAAAATCAAAATCATTTCAAGCATCTCTTCTGATCACAAAGCAGTAAGATTAGATGTCAACTACAGGGGGAAAGAAACCATGACAAATAGAAACATATGGAGGGTAAACAACATGCTTCTGAATGACCGACATATAACAGAAGAAATCAGAAATGAAATGCAAATATGCATAGAAACAAATGAAAATGAAAATACAACCCATACAAATAGCTGTGAAAAGAAGAGAAGCGAAAAACAAAGGAGAAAAGGAAAGATATAAACATCTGAATGCAGAGTTCCAAAGAATAGCAAGAAGAGAAAAGAAAGCCTTCTTCAGCGATCAATGCAAAGAAATAGAGGAAAATAACAGAATGGGAAAGACTAGGGATTTCTTCAAGAAAATCAGAGATACCAAAGGAACATTTCATGCAAAGATGGGTTCAATAAAGGACAGAAATGGTATGGACATAAGAGAAGCTGAAGATATTAAGAAGAAATGAAAAGAATACACAGAAGAACTGTACAAAAAAGATTTTCACGACCCAGATAATCACGATGGTGTGATCACTGACCTAGAGCCAGACATCCTGGAATGTGAAGTCAAGTGGGCCTTAGAAAGCATCACTACGAACAAAGAGAGTGGAGGTGATGGAATTCCAGTTAAGCTATTCCAAATTCTGAAAGATGATGCTGTGAAAGTGGTGCACTCAATATGCCAGCAAATTTGGAAAACTCAGCAGTGGCCACAGGACTGGAAAAGCTGAGTTTTCATTCCAATCTCAAAGAAAGACAATGCCAAAGAATGCTCAAACTACCAAAAAATTGCACTCATCTCACGCTAGTACAGTAATGCTCAAAATTTTCCAAGCCAGGCTTCAGTAATATGGAAACCATGAACCTCCTGATGTTCAAGCTGGTTTTAGAAAAGGCAGAGGAAACAGAGACCAAACTGCCAGCATCTGCTGGATCATGGAAAAAGCAAGAGAATTTCAGAAAAACCTCTATTTCTGCTTTATTGACTATGCCAAAGCCTTTGTCTGTGTGGATCACAATAAACAGTGGAAAATTCTGAGAGAGATGGGACTACCCGACCACCTGATCTGCCTCTTGAGAAATTTGTATGCAGGTTAGAAAGCAACAGTTAGATCTGGACATGGAACAACAGACTGGTTCCAAATAGGAAAAGGAGTACATCAAGGCTGTATATTGTCACCCTGTTTATTTAACTTCTATGCAGAGTACATCATGAGAAACGCTGGACTGGAAGAAATACAAGCTGGAATCAAGATTGCTGGGAGAAATATCAATAACTTCAGATATGCAGATTATACGACCCTTATGGCAAAGTGAAGAGTGAAAAAGTTGGCTTAAAGCTCAACATTCAGAAAACGAAGATCATGACCTCCAGTCCCACCACTTCATGGGAAATAGATGGGTAAACAGTGGAAACAGTGTCAGACTTTATTTTGGGGGGCTCCAAAATCACTGCAGAAGGTGACTGCAGCCATCAAATTAAAAGACACTTACTCCTTAAAAGTAAAGTTATGACCAACCTAGAGAGCAGATTCAAAAGCAGAGACATTCCTTTACCAAAAAAGGTTCGTCTAGTCAAGGCTATGGTTTTTCCTGTGGTCAGGTATGGATGTGAGAGTTGGACTGTGAAGAAGCCTGAGTGCCAAAGAATTGATGCTTCTGAACAGTGGTGTTGGAGAAGACTCTTGAGAGTCCCTTGGACTGCAAGGAAAACCAACCAGTCCATTCTGAAAGAGATCAGCCCTGGGATTCCTTTGGAAGGAATGATGCTAAAGCTGAAGCTCAAGTAATTTGGCTACCTCATGCGAAGACTTGATTCATTGGAAAAGTCTCTGATGCTGGGAGGGATTGGGGGCAGGAAGAGAAGGGGAAGACATAGGATCAGATGGCTGGATGGCATCATTGACTCCATGGGCATGAGTCTCAGTGACTCCAGGTTTTGGTGATGGACAGGAAGGCCTGGCGTGCTGTGATTCATAGGGTCGCAAAGAGTTGCACATGACTGAGCGACTGATCTGATCTGAAGGGGAAGGTTCATAGAAATACAAGCTTACCTCAAGAAACAAGAGAAACCTCAAATAAATGACCTAACTTTACACCTAAAGCAACTAGAAAAAGAAGAAGTGAAGAATCCCAGGGTTAGAAGAAGGAAAAAGTAATAATAACAATTAGGTAGTATACTCATTTTCACTATATTGATTCTTCCAATCCATGAACATGGTATATTTCTCCATCTATTAGTGTCCTCTTTGATTTCTTTCACTAGTGTTTTATAGTTTTCTATGTATAGGTCTTTAGATTCTCTAGGTAGATATATTCCTAAGTATTTTATTCTTTCTGTTGCAATGGTGAATGGAATTGTTTCCTTAATTTCTTTTTCTGTTTTGTCATTATTAGTGTATAGGAATGCAAGGGATTTCTGTGTGTTGATTTTATATCCTGCAACTTTACTATAATCATTGATTAGTTCTAGTAATTTTCTGGTGGAGTCTTTAGGGTTTCCTATATAGAGGATCATGTCATCTGCAAATAGTGAGAGTTTTACTTTTTTTCCAATTTGGATTCCTTTTATTTCTTTTTCTGGTCTGATTGCTGTGGCCAAACTTCCAAAACTATGTTGAATAGTAACAGTGAAAGTGGGCACCCTTGTCTTTTTCCTGACTTTAGAGGAAATGCTTTCACTTTTTCACCATTAAGGATAATGTTTGCTGTGGGTTTGTCATATATAGCTTTTAATATGTTGAGGTATGTTCCGACTATTCCTGCTTTCTGGAGAGGTTTTATCATAAATGGATGTTGAATTTTGTCAAAGGCTTTCTCTGCATCTTTTGAGATAATCATATGGTTTTTATTTTTCAATTTGTTAATGTGGTGTATTACATTGATTGATTTGTGGATATTGAAGAATCCTTGCATCCCTGAGATAAAGCCCACTTGGTCGTGGTGTATAACCTTTTTAATGTGCTGTTGGACTCTAATTGCTAGACTTTTGTTAAGGATTTTTGCATCTAAGTTCATCAGTGATATTGGCCTGTGGTTTTCTTATTTTGGGAATCTTTGTCAGGTTTTGGTATTAGGGTGATGGTGGCCTCATAGAATGAGTTTGGAAGTTTACCTTCCTCTACAACTATCCAAAGCAATTTATAGATTCAATGCAACCCCTATCAAGCTACCAACGGTATTCTTCACAGAGCTAGAACAAATAATTTCACAATTTGTATGGAAATACAAAAAACCTCGAATAGCCAAAGCTATCTTGTGAAAGAAGAATGGAACTGGAGGAATCAACCTACCTGACTTCAGGCTCTACTACAAAGCCACAGTTATCAAGACAGTATGGTACTGGCACAAAGACAGAAATATAGATCAATGGAACAAAATAGAAAGCCCAGAGAGAATTCCACACATATATGGACACCTTATATTTGACAAAGGAGGCAAGAATATACAACGGATTAAGGAAAATCTGTTTAACAAATGGTGCTGGGAAATCTGGTCAACCACTTGTAAAAGAATGAAACTAGAACACTTTCTAACACCATGCACAAAAATAAACTCAAAATGGATTAAAGATCTAAATGTAACACCAGAAACTATAAAACTCCTAGAGGAGAACATAGGCAAAACACTCTCTGCCATACATCACAGCAGGATCTTCTATGACCCACCTCCCAGAATATTGGAAATAAAAGCAAAAATAAACATATGGGACCTAATTTAACTTAAAAGCTTCTGCACATCAAAGGAAACTATTAACAAGGTGAAAAGACAACCTTCAGAATGGGAGAAAATAATAGCAAATGAAGCAACTGACAAACAAGTAATTTCAAAAATATACAAGCAACTCTTACAGCTCAATTCCAGAAAAATAAATGACCCAATCAAAAAAATGGGCCAAAGAACTAAATAGACATTTCTCCAAAGAAGACATACAGATGGCTAACAAACACATGAAAAGATGCTCAACATCACTCATTATCAGAAAAATGCAAATCAAAATCACTATGAGGTACCATTTCACACGACTCACAATGGCTGTGATCCAAAAGTTTACAAACAATAAATGCTGGAGAGGGTGTGGAGAAAAGGGAACCCTCTTATACGGTTGGTGGGAATGCAAACTAGTACAGCCACAATGGAGAACAGTGTGGAGATTCCTTAAACAACTGGAAATAGAACTGTCTTATGATCCAGCAATCCCACTACTCACCATACACACTGAGGAAAACAGAATTGAAAGAGACACATGTACCCCAATGTTCATCGCAGCACTGTTCATAATAGACAGGACATGGAAGCAACCTAGATGTCCATCAACAGATGAATGGATAAGAAAGCTGTGGTACATATACACAATGGAGTATTACTCAGCCATTAAAAAGAATAAATTTGAATCAGTTTTAATGAGGTGGATGAAACTGGAGCCTATTATACAGACTGAAGTAAGCCAGAAAGAAAAACACCAATACGGTATACTAAAGCATATATATGGAATTTAGTAAGATGTTAACAATAACCCTGTGTACGAGACAGCAAAAGAGACAGATGTATAGAACAGTCTTATGGAATCTGTTTGAGAGAGAGAGGGTGGGAAGATTTGGGAGAATGGCATTGAAACATGTACAATATCATGCATGAAACGAGTTGCTAGTCCAGGTTTGGTGCATGATACTGGATGCTTGGGTCTGGTGCACTGGGACAACCCAGAGGGATGGTATGGGGAGGGAGGAGGGAGGAGGGTTCAGGATGGGGAACACATGTATACCTGAGGCGGATTCATTTTGATATTTGGCAAAACTAATACAATTTGTAAAGTTTAAAAATAAAATAAAATTAAAAAAAAAATTGAGCTGAAACACATGAAAAAAAGCAAAGGAACCTATAGCAAAACTCAGCAAAAATAAACGCTGGTTCTTTGAGAAGATAAATAAAATAGGCAAACCATTAGCAAAACTCATCAAGAAAGAAAGGGGGGATAATCAAATCAACAAAATTAGAAAGGAAAATGGATAAAACACAGCAGACAACACAGAAGTACAAAGGATCATAAAAGATTACTATCAGCAGCTATAGGACAATAAAATGGACAACTTGGAAGAAATGAACAAATTCCTAGAAAAGTATAACAATCGAAAACTGAACCAGGAAAAATAGATAATCCCAACATACCCATCACAAGCATGGAAAGCAAAACTGTAATCAAAAATCTTCCATTGAACAAAAACGAAGCTCAGGACCAGATGACTTATTCACACTCCTGGTTACCCTGGACACCTGGAGAGGACAAGAGAGGGAGCACAGAATGCCACTTGTTTGGGGAAGAGGGTGAAGATGAATAGGAACGATAGTTTCAGGAAAAGTGTGACCAGAGGAGAGCTATGTGCCAGGCCAGTAGAGGGCAGGGGGGTCTCATGGGGCGGTGTCAATGGGCAAGAGGAGCTTGGATGGGTTCAACTCACCTTGACACTTTTGTGGACCTCAGTTGGCAGGAAGTCTTCATCTTTTCCTCCTGGTTACCTGAAGTCGGCTGTGCCATAAGTGCTCTAGAGCCTTGTGGCTTCTGAGTCTCTTTAGTCATTTTGAAGACTCCCAGTGGTCTGCTCCAGAGCCCCTGAGCACACCTCTATATACCACTCCCTAGGGTCCACAGCATTACGCTTTAAGAGATCAGCAACTCACTTCCCCAGCCAATGGTGGCCCTGGCTGAGAATTGACATCACAAAGCCCAATCCTGATAGTTCTAGGGCAGAATGGGGGGCAACCCAGATGATTTGATGGGGGGGAAATGCATCATTTTTAATGGCCCTTAGGAGCCCTCCAAACTCACCTGTCATCCTCATCTCTCTAAGTCAACTCTGTTGTGTCACAAGGCAGGGAGCATGTGTCTCCTCCAAACCTTGACCCACAGCCACAGTATCGAGGCTTTGATTCTGTTCTCTCCCACATTTCACCATCATCTAGATTGTAATATCTTGCCTAAAGTACCTCCATGATAATTAGGCTGTATTGAAGTGTCTGTGGAAATGAGAATCATCCCACTTTCCTCCTACAGTTCAGTTCAGTCTCTCAGTCATGTCTGACTCTTTGAGAGGTGGTCTTAAAGCACTTTCAAGACCATTTAATTCTGGGCCACCTCCCAGAACCTTTTTCCATCCCACCTCCTTTGTTCTAGCTTCCATTCAGACACTGCTGTCTTCAGGCTGTGAGACTGCACTGAATACACTTGCCCTTTCTCCACTTGGATTTGTCTTGCTTGAAGTCTTGGAATCATGGTCACCTCACTATGTGTAAAAAAAAAAAAAAATGTTTCCCCAAAGACGTGCACATGAATGTTCATAGCAGTCTTATTTCTAATAGTCAAAAAGTTGAGATGAACAAGATGGCAGAGTGGTAGTTGCAGGAGGAATACACCTCTCTCCTTGGACACATCAGGAATACATCTTCAGACACAGAAGTGCTTGCAGAACACCAGCTGAGAGCTGACAGGGGTACCTGACCAGTGGAAAAGAATGTATAGAACCACAAAACTTGGTAGGATGAAGGAACTAGGGGGAAAAACAGGAGTGTTAATAGGTCTGGACCTGCCCTTGGTGGGTGGGAGAACTGAAGTAGGTTTCCACTCCCCGCATTGGAGTAATTGTGTGGATCAGAGGAGAAACATTTAAGGCTGAGAATGAAACAGCTGATCTGTGGCAGCCTACACCAATACATACAATGTATGACATAGCAGAATCCATTGGTTTTTGTCCCCTTAAGAGTGTAGCATTCATTAAACATTTGAAAATCCATCAGGATAAACAACTTACTAAAGAACTGAAAATGATGACACAGTAGGGTCATTTAGATAAATGCTGAAAAATAATTTGATAAAATCTAATATCCCTGGGTTGGGAAGATTCCCTGAAGTAGGGATTGGCTACCCACATCAGTGTTCTTAGGCTTCGCTGGCAGCTCAGCTATTAAAGAAAGTGCCTGGCATCTCAGAGATCTGGGTCCATCCTTGGGCTGGGAAGATCCCCTGGAGGAGAGCATGACAATCCATTCCAGTATTCTGGCCTGGAGAATCCCCAAGGCCAGAGGAGCCTGTTTGGCCTACACTTCATGGGGTTGCAAAAAGCTGGACACAACTCTGTGACTGAGCACATTCTGTATAAAATATTTTAGCGAACTAGAAATAGGAGAAGAAATAGAAATAGAATTGGAGAAGGCAATGGCACCCCACTCCAGTACTTTTGCCTAGAAAATCCCATGGATGGAGGAGCCTGGTAGGCTGCAGTCCATGAGGTCACTAAGAGTCGGACATGACTGAGCGACTTCACTTTCACTTTTCACTTTCATGCATTGGAGAAGGAAATGGCAACCCACTCCAGTGTTCTTGCCTGGAGGAAACCAGGGAAGGGAAGCCTGGTGGGCTGCCATCTATGGGGTCGCACAGAGTCGGACACGACTGAAACGATTTAGCAGCAGCAGAAAGAGAAGATTTCCTCAACCTTATGAAAGTACTAAACTATCACTAACATCACACTTTATGGTAGAACACTGAGTGTTTTACTTCTAAAATCACAATCAACAGAAAGATTTCCACTCTCATTATATTGAATTTCTGTCCGTGAAGTCATATTAGGAACTGATTGAAAAGTTATCCAGTTTGGAAAAGAAGAATAAAGCTGTTTTTATCTGTTGGTGACATCTATGTAGAATATCCAATGAAATCTACAGGAACAGAATACCTAAAACTAAGAATTAATTTAAGCAATGTCACAAGATATAGAGATGATATATAAAATTTAATAAATTGCTTTCCTATATAGTAGGCCAATTTAAAATTAAAATAAAAAATAATAACAGTCAAATTGAAGTAAGAAAAACTTAAGAATCAGACAGAATATATGAAACACACCAGTGCAAAAATGGACAAAAGATTTGAACAGGAAATTCACTAGATAATGATATATAGATGGCAAGTAAGCATGCAGGGCACACCGAAGTATGGCTCTCATGAGAGACAGAGAAGAACAAGTCTGATGAGGAAGTGGAAATATTTGAACTTTCATGCACTGTTTATGGGAATACAAAATAGTACACCATGGTGGAAAACAGTTTGGAAGTTCCTTCAAAAGTTAAACATAGGGTTACCATATGTCCCAGCAATCCCTTTCTTAGGTTTATACCAGCAAGTATGAAAAGAAAAAAAAAAAAAAAAACCCACAGATGTGCACATGAATGTTCACAACAGTCTTATTTCTAGTAGTCCAAAAGTTGAGATGAACAAAATGGCAGAACTGTAGCTGGAAGTGGAGTACATTTCACTCCACGGATACATCAAGGATACACCTTCAGACACAGAAGTGTGTGCAGAACGCCAGCTGAGAGCTGACAGGAGTACCTGACCAGAGGAAAATAATAAATAGAACCACAAAACTCGGTAGGGTGAAGGAACTAGGGGTGGGGGGAACAGGAATGGTAATAGGCCTGGACCTGCCCTCGGTGGGTGGGAGAACTATAAGTTGGTGTCCGACCCCCACCTGGGATCAACTGTCTGGATCAGAGGAGAAATATTTTAGGCTGAGAGTGAAACAGTTGATCTGTGGGAGCCTAAATGGAATGAGAATCAGACAGTCCTTGCCACAGTCATACACACCCCAGACAGGGACACAGGTCCCATAGAAGGGACAGCAGTTGGGATCTGGATTTTTCGGATTGTGGAGCAATCCCAGGGCAAGGGCTGCTATTGACTGCAGAGAGACGGACTGATGGGATGTGAGGAAGGAGATCGGGATGGGAAATGCTTGTGGAGGAACACCAGGCCCCATGAAAGCAAGGGGATCCTACTGGGTCAATCATAGGTGGTGGAGCCCTCATCATAGTCTCTTTCTCCCCATACACCAGCATAGACAGCTGAACAATAGATAGGCTGGCCAATCAAGTGCCTGACTTACTGATCTGCAGACTAGGACCCCACACAGGGGCCCCATCTATGTGCCTGATGCTCCAAACAACAGAGAAGTACCCCAGGCAAGGGAGCCCTCTAAGTGCCTGAAAGAGTGGAGCTATGGAAGAAGAGTGGCAAAAGAGACCTCCTTATCACCAGCTACAAGAGGCTGGTGAAAAGACTCTGATAGGGTCAAAACTTCTGTGGCAGAGGAGGTCTTTGTCCCTGCAGAGTTATCGCTACCACGGTCCCCAGAAATCAAGAAGCTATGCCAAGTTCATACCCAATGCTCGCTGGGGCGGAGCTGCTACAGGCCAAAAAAGTCTGGTGTCTATGGATACCTGGTCACTTCAGTTCAGTTCAGTTCAGATCAGTTCAGTTCAGTCGCTCATTCCTGTCCCACTCTTCGCGACCCCATGAATCGCAGAACGCCACGACTCCCTGTCCATCACCACCTCCCGGAATTCACCCAGATCCACGTCCATAGACTCAGTGATGGCATCCAGCCATCTCCTGCTCTGTTGTCCCCTTCTCCTTCTGCCCCCAATTCCTCCCAACATCAGAGTCTTTTCCAATGAGTCAACTCTTCTCAAGAGGTGGCCAAAGTACTGGAGTTACAGCTTTAGCATCATCCCCCCAAAGAAATTCCAGGGTTCAATTCCTTCAGAATGGACTGGTTGGATCTCCTTGCCATCCAAGGGACTCTCAAGAGTCTTCTCCAACACCACAGTTCAAAAGCATCAATCCTTAGGTGCTCAGCCTTCTTCACAGTCCAACTCTCACATCCATACATGACCACAGGAAAAACCATAGCCTTGACTAGACGGACCTTTGTTGGCAAAGTAATGTCTTTGCTTTTGAATATGCTATCTACGTTGGTCATAACTTTCCTTCCAAGGAGTAAGTGTCTTTTAATTTCATGGCTGCAGTCACCATCTGCAGTGATTTTGGAGCCCCCAAAAATAAAGTCTGACACTGTTTCCACTGTTTCCCCATCTATTTCCCATGAGGTGATGGGACCGGATGCCATGATCTTCGTTTTCTGAATGCTGAGCTTGAAGCCAATTTTTTCACTCTCCACTTTCACCTTCATCAGGAGGCTTTTTAGTTCCTCTTCACTTTCTGCCATAGGGCGGTGTCATCTGCATGTCTGAGGTTACTGATATTTCTCCCGGCAATCTTGATTCCGGCTTGTGTTTCTTCCAGTCCAGGGTTTCTCATGATGTACTCTGCATAGAAGTTACATAAGCAGGGTGATAATATATAGCCTTGACGTACTCCTTTTCCTAATTGGAACCAGTCTGTTGTTCCACGTCCAGTTCTAACTGTTGCTTACTGAGCTGCATAGAGGTTTCTCAAGAGGCAGGTCGGGTGGTCTGGTATTCCCATCTCTCTCAGAATTTTCCACAGTTTACTGTGATCCACACAGGCAAAGGCTTTGGCATAGTCAATAAAGCAGGAATAGAGGTTTTTCGGGAACTCTCTTGCTTTTTCCATGATCCAGCAGATGTTGGCAATTTGATCTCTGGTTCCTCTGCCTTTTCTAAAACCAGCTGGAATATCAGGAAGTTCACAGTTCACGTATTGCTGAAACATGGCCTGGAGAATTTTGAGCATTACTTTACTAGCATGTGAGGTGAGTGTAACTGTGCAGTACTTTGAGTATTCTTTGGCATTGCCTTTCTTCGGGATTCGAATGAAAACTGACCATTCCAGTCCTGTGGACACAGCTGAGTTTTCCAAATTTGCTGGCATATTGAGTGCAATACTTTCACAGCATCGTCTTTCAGGATCTGACATAGCTCAACTGGAATTCCATCACTTCCTCTAGCTTTGTTCGTAGTGCTGCTTTCTAAGGCCCACTTGATTTCACATTCCAGGATGTCTGGCTCTAGGTCGGTGATCACATCATCGGGATTATCTGGATCATGAAGATCTTGATTGTATAGTTCTTCTGTGTATTCTTGTCATCTCTTCTTAGTATCTTCTGCTTCTGTTAGGTCCATGCCGTTTCTGTCCTTTATTGAGCCCATCTTTGCATGAAATGTCCCCTTGGTATCTCTAATTTTCTTGAAGAGATCTCTAGTCTTTCCCATTCTGTTGTTTTCCTCTATTTCTTTGCATTGATCACTGAGGAAGGCTTTCTTATCTCTTCCTGCTATTCTTTGGAACTCTGCATTCAGATGCGTATATCTTTCCTTTTCTCCTTTGCTTTTCGCTTCTCTTCTTTTCACAGCTATTTGTAAGGGGTGCCCAGACAGCCATTTTGCTTTTTTTGCATTTCTTGTTCATGGGGATTGTATTTATCCCTGTCTCCTGTAGATTGTCATGAGCCTCATTCCATAGTTCATCAGGCATTCTATCTAACAGGTCTAGGCTCATAAATCTGTTTCTCACTTTCACTGTATAATCATAAGTGATTTGATTTAGATCTTACCTGAATGGTCTAGGGGTTTGTCCTACTTTCTTCAATTTCAGTCTGAATTTGGTAATAAGGAGTTCATGATCTGAGTCACAGTCAGCTCCTGGTCTTGTTCTTGTTGACTGTATAGAGCTTCTCCATCTTTGGCTGCAAAGAATATAATCAATCTGATTTCAGTGTTGGCCATATGGTGATGTCCATGTGTAGAGTCTTCTCTTGTGCTGTTGGAAAAGGGTCTTTGCTATGACCAGTGCATTTTCTTGGCAAAACTCTATTAGTCTTTGCCCTGCTTCATTCCGTATTCCAAGGCCAAATTTGCCTGTTACTGCAGGTGTTTCTTGACTTCCTATTTTTGCATTCCAGTCCCCTACAATGAAAAGGACATCTTTTTTGGGTATAGTTTGAAAAGGACTTGTAGGTCTTCATAGAACCGTTCATCTTCAGCTTCTTCAGCATTACTGGTTGAGGTCTAGACTTGGATTACTGTGATATTGAATGGTTTGCCTTGGAAACAAACAGAGATCATTCTGTCGTTTTTGAGATTGCATCCAAGTACTGCATTTCGGAATCTTTTGTTGACCATGATGGCTACTCCAGTTCTTCTGAGGGATTCCTGCTTGCAGTAGTAGATATAATGCTCATCTGAATTAAATTCACCCATTCCAGTCCATTTTAGTTCGCTGATTCCTAGAATGTCTACATTCACTCTTGCCATCTCTTGTTTGACCACTTCCAATTTGCCTTGATTCATGGACCTGACATTCCAGGTTCCTATGCAATATTGCTCTTTACAGCATCAGACCTTGCTTCTGTCACCAGTCACAACTGCAACTGGGTATTGTTTTTGCTTTGGCTCCATCCCTTCATTCTTTCTGGAGTTATTTCTCCACTGATATCCAGTAGCATATTGGGTCCTCACTGTCCTGGGGAGTTCCCCTTTCAGTATCCTATCATTTTGCCTTTTGATACTGTTCATGGGGTTCTCAAGGCAAGAATACTGAAGCGGTTTGCCATTCCCTTCTCCAGTGGGCCACCTTCTGTCAGATCTCTCCACCATGACCCGCCCGTCTTGGGTTGCCCCCAGGGCATGGCTTAGTTTCATTGAGTTAGACAAGGCTGTGGGCCTAGTGTGATTAGATTGACTAGTTTTTTGTGAGTATGGTTTCAGTGTGTCTGCCTTCTGATGCCCTCTTGCAACACATACCATCTTACTTGGGTTTCTCTTACCTTGGGTGTGGGGTATCCCTTCACAGCCGCTTCATCAAAGCGCAGCCACTGCTCCTTACCTTGGAGGAGGGGTATCTCCTCACTGCCGCCCTTAGTGTCCAACTGCATGTGACATTGTAACTGTGGCTTGCCAGGCTTCTTTCTCAGGGAAGGGGCTTGTACATGCAAAAATACTGGTACGTATGGGCCAGTACTGGTTGACATACCCTTCTAGAGCACTATATGTCCTGCTGCCCTAGCCACCAACTCCTCTGAGTCCCTGATGCAGCCAGAGCCACTATGACTGAAGCAGTTGCATCTCCACATCTGGCCCCCTCACAGGGGCAAACCCAAGTCCTCCAGGACAGTCTCAAGAGCAAACCCCAGTGGATGATTCACATTCAGAAGTGGGAATAAAACCACAATTGGAACCCAGGGGCAGTGTTGTAAAGGAAGAAGACCCAAAACCTTCCTACCACCTGTACAAGCTGCAGATTAAATCCACATAGCTGTGAAAAGAAGAGAAGTGAAAATCAAAGGAGAAAAGGAAAGATATAAGCATCTGAATGCAGAGTTCCAAGGAAGAGCAAGAAGAGATAAGAAAGCCTTCCTCAGGGAGCGATGCAAATAAAGGAGGAAAACAACAGAATGGGAAAGACTAGAGATCACTTCAAGAAGATTAGAGATACCAAGGGGAGATTTCATGCAAAGATGGGCTCGATAAAGGACGGAAATGGTATGGACCTAACAGAAGCAGAAAATATTAAGAAGAGATGGCAAGAATACACAGAAGAACTGTACAAAAAAGATATTCACGACCCAGATAATCACGATGGTGTGATCACTGAACTAGAGCCAGACATTGTGGAATATAAAGTCAAGTGGGGCTTAGAAAGCAGCATTATGAACAAAGCTAGTGGAGGTGATGGAATTCCAGTTGAGCTATTTCAAATCTCAAAGGATGATGCTGTGAAAGTGCTGCACTCAATATGCCAGCAAATTTGGAAAACTCAGCAGTGGCCACAGGACTGGAAAAGCTGAGTTTTCATTCCAATCCCAAAGAAAGGCAATGCCAAAGAATGCTCAAACTACCACAGAATTGCACACATCTCACACACTAGTAAGGTAATGCTCAAAATTCTCCAAGCCAGGCTTCAGCAATACATGAACTGTGAACCTCCTGATGTTCAAGCTGGTTTTAGAAAAGGCAGAGGAACCAGAGACCAAATTGCCAACATCTGCTGGATCATGGAAAAGCAAGAGAGTTCCAGAAAAACCTCTATTTCTGCTTTATTGCCTATGCCACAGCCTTTGCCTGTGTAGATCACAATAAACTGTGTAAAATTCTGAAAGAGATGGGAATACCAGACCACCTGACCTGCCTCTTGAGAAACCTGTATGCACGTCAGGAAGCCACAGTTAAAACTGGATATGGAACAACAGACTGGTTCCATATAGGAAAAGGAGTTCGTCAAGGCTGTATGTTCTCACCCTGCTGATTTAACTTCTATGCAGAGTACATCATGAGAAACCCTGGACTGGAAGAAACACAAGTTGGAAAGAAGATTGCTGGGAGAAATGTCAATAACTTCATATATGCAGATGACACCACCCTTATGGCAGAAAGTGAAGAGGAACTGAAAAGTCTCTTGATGAAATGAAAGTGGAGAGTGAAAATGAAGATCATGGCATCCGGTCCCATATACTTCATGGGAAATAGATGGGGAAACAGTGGAAAGAGTGTCAATTTTTGTTTTGTTTTGTTTTTTTGGGGGGGCGGTGTTGATGGGGCAGGGCTCCAAAATCACTGCAGATGATGACTGCAGGTATGAAATTAAAAGACGCTTACTTCTTGGAAGGAAAATTATGACCAACCTAGATAGCATATTCAAAAGCAGAGACATTACTTTGCCAACAAAGGTCCGTCTAGTCAAAGCTATGGTTTTTCCTGTGGTCATGTATAGATGTGAGAGTTGGACTGTGAGGAAGGCTGAGCACTGAAGAATTGATGCTTTTGAACTGTGGTGTTGGAGAAGACTCTTGAGAGTCCCATGGACTCCAGGGAGATCCAACCAGTCCATTCTGAAGGAGATCAGCCCTGGGATTTCTTTGGAAGGAATGATGCTAAAGCTGAAACTCCAGTACTTTGGCCCCCTCATGCGAAGAGTTGACTCATTGGAAAAGACTCTGATGCTGGGAGGGATTCAGGGCAGGAGAAGGGGACAGCAGAGGATGAGATGGCTGGATGGCATCACTGACTCGATGGACGTGAGTCTGAGTGAACTCCGGGAGCTGGTGATGGACTGGAGGCCTGGCGTGCTGCGATTCATGGGGTTGCGAAGAGTCGGACACGACTGAGCGACTGAACTGAACTGAATAATATATAAAAAGACACTGATAACTGCCACAAAAGGAAACGTCCTGGTTCTGATAGTTGTGAACATAGGAGACAGAAAACATATAGGAGTAGGACCGGATTAGAATGAGCTCCCCCCAAATCAGGTTCAGAGTTCAGCACAGTTTTGGAGGGCATCCTAGGGAGGTGAGGTGGACTGCAATTTTAGCGGGCGAAAGGACTCTGAGAGCAATGACTAAAGAAAAACCTGTATTATTCTCATGTTTTGACTTGCTCTGTAGATTCTTTAGGATTTTTGTTTGTGTGGTTGGTTTCAATTCCTTCCCCTCGCCCACGTTGTAGTTGCCAATTTCATTGGCACTATGAAATCTAATGAAGCTTTTGAGCCTTATTTTTCTTCAGCCACATTTGTATTGCTGTTATAAATCTCTGTCTCTATATACAGCTTTTGAAATTCTGTGGAGTTTCCTTTTCTCTCTCTCTTTTTCATTTTTTAAACCTATTATTATTGTTTCTACATTTATTATTTGTTTACTTTTCCTACTGTTCTTTTCCCCTTGCAGTCAATCTTTAATGTATATACATCTTTTCAGTTCAGTTCACTTCAGTTCAGTGGCTCAGTTGTGCCCGACTCCTTGTGACCCCATGAACCACAGCACGCCAGGCCTCCCTGTCCATCACCAACCCCTGGAGTCCAACCAAACCCATGTCCATCGAGCTGATGATGCCATCCAAGCATCTCATCCTCTGTTGTTCGCTTCTCCTCCTGCTATCAATCTTTCCCAGCATCAGGGCCTTTTCCAATGAGTCAGCTCTTCGCATCAGGTGGCCAAAGTATAGGAATTTCAGCTTCAACATCAGTCCTTCCAATGAACACCCACGACTGATCTCCCTTAGAATGGACTGGTTGGATTTACTTGCAGTCCAAGGGACTCTCAACAGTCATCTGTACCTCTATTTAACTCTGCATATGTATTTTTTTCTTTCTTTCCTTTTCTCTCAATATATTTGTTAGTTTTATTTTCATTCTTTTATTCTCCAATTGGCACCTTGCTCTAGATTTGTTTCCCAGTTTGTGCTTCAGGTGATTCTATTCTGGTATGTATGTATATATATATATACATATACATATATATATATATATATATTTTTTTTTTTTTCCGTTGTTCACCAGGTCAATCAATCTATTGTACTTTATTTTTCTGGAATGTTTTGATTTTGCTTGTGGGTGTATATGTACATGTATATATTCAGTCATACTTTTTACTCTTGTGATAAACCTCTGCTTCTACATTGGATTTTTACAGTTCTTTGGAGGATTCCTTGTTTTCCCATTTATTTTTGATTTTTTTATTATTATTTTCTATTTTTATTGTTTTAAATTTTAATTTTTTAAACCTATTATATTTATTCCATTGTTTGCCTTTCCTCTGTTCTTGTCCCCTTGCAGTTAAACTTTAAACAAACCTTGTTCATCTACCTCTGTTGAACCTCGCATATCTATTCTTTCTTTCTTTTCTTTCCTTCCTTTCCTCTTAACATTTTGTTAGTTTTATTTCAGTGCTTTCATCCCCACTTGGGACTTTGCTTTAGATTTCTTTTCCAGCTTGTGCACTCGTTAGTTTTGTGCTTAACTGGTAGATATCATTTTTGGTTTCCCTTGTTTGCTAGGTCAGCCTATTGTAGTTTATTTTTGTTGAACTGTTTGGATTTTGCTGATGGTTGTATGTGTGTATATTCCCATATATTGGAATATATGTGTATATTCCTTTATTTTAATTATTATTTGTGTGACAGTGTAACTGCCATTTGTCAGGGGTTCACCTTTGGTTTCTCTCTCTCTCTTTTTTTTTTTGGATATTTATTTTAATCTAACTTAATACCATAACAAACCACCTGTTGTAATGGTGTTCCTTGCCAATGATCCAGCCCTGAACATTTGGAGTGGGAGCACTGACTCCAAGACCCTATACAACCGGAGAACTCCTAACCTTAGGGAGTATCAATTACAGAGAACTCACTCATGCAAACTAAACCACTTGAATATAAGACCTAGAATCACCCAACCACCAATCAGGACCACCCAACCCAGTGTAGGACACCTCATCCAAACAGCAAATAGGACAAAAGTAGAAACCCAGTCATCAGCAGACAGGATTATCCTTCTCAATCAGCCCTGCACATCAGATCATCAGCAGACAGGATTATCCTTCTCAATCAGCCCTGCACATCAGAAGGACAAGAAAAGAAAAGAAAAAAACCAAAAAAAAAAAAAAAAAACCAAAAAAACTCAGCACCAATCTCACCCAATGCAAAGCTTACACAAACCATTGGACCAAATTTAGGAGTGCAGAAACTAAAAGGAAGAAAGAATGCAAATTTGAAGGCTGGCAAAAGGAGACCTCAAACACAATAAGATCTTTTTAAAAATGAAGAAATGACAAAGAAATGCTGCACAAATAAAGGAACAAACTAGACACACAGAAATTTAAACAAATGAAGAGGAAATAGGCAAACTGCCTGAACAACTATTCAGAATAATGGTAGTAAAGATGATCAAAAACTTTGAAATTGACATGGAGACAATGCAAGAATCAATGAGCAAACCCCTAGTTGAATTGAAGAATAAGCAAATAATAAATTGAAAAATAAATAGATAGACAAACAACAATTACTGAAATTAAAAATACTCTAGAAAGAATCAAGAGCAGGGTATCTGAACCAGAAAATGGATCAGTGTGTTGAAAGACAAAATGGTGGAAACAACTGCGGAAGGGCAGAATAAAGTCAAAAGAATGAAAAGAACTGAGGATAGTCTCAGAGACCTCTTGGACAATGTTAAATGCACCAAGATTCAAATTATAGGGGTCCCAGAAGAAGAGAGAAAAATAAAGGGTATGAGAAAAGTTTAGAGGAGATTATACTTGAAAAACCCCCAACATGGAAAAGGAAATAGTCAATCAAGTCCAAGAGGTGCCAAGAGTCCCATTTGTGATAAACCCAAGGTGAAACAGCCCTAGACATATGCTAAGCAAACTAAGGAAGATGAAACACAAAGAAAGAATATTAAAAGTAGCAAGTTAAAAGTAAGAAGTAACATCCAATGGAAACCCCATATGTTTCACAGCTGATCTTTCAACAGAAACTCTGCAGGCCAGAAGAGAACGGCATGGCATATTTAAAGCACTGAAAGAGAAAAATCTACAGCCAAGATTACTGTAAGTGGCAAGGATCTCCTTCAAAATTGATGGAGAAATCAAAGCTTTTCAGATGAGCCAAAGGTAAGAGAATTCTTTACCACAAAACCAGCTTTACAACAAATGGTAAAGGGACTTATATAGTCAAGAAATATAAGAGAAGAAAAATGATCTACAAAACCGACCCCAAACAATTAAGAAAATGGCAATAGGAGCACTGCTGCTGCTGCTGCTAAGTCGCTTCAGTCCTGTCTGACTCTGTGCGACCCCATAGACGGCAGCCCACCAGGCTCCCCGGTCCCTGGGATTCTCCAGGCAAGAACACTGGAGGGGGTTGCCATTTCCTTCTCCAATGCATGCAAGTGAAAAGTGAAAGGGAAGTCGCTCTGTCATGTCGAACTCTGTGTGACCCCATGGACTGCAGCCTACCAGGCTCCTCCGTCCATGGGATTTTCCAGGCAAGAGTACTGGAGTGGGGTGCCATTGCCTTCTCCGAATAGGAGCACATATGTCAATAATTATTCTAAATATAAATGGATTAAATGTTCCAACCAAAAAGCCCAGACTGGCTAAATGGATACATAAACAAGACCTCGGGGTGGGGGCGTGGTCCTAAGATGGCAGAGGAATAAGATGGGGAGACCCCATTCTCCCCAACACATTCATCAAATGATCATTTGAACGCTGAGCAACTTCCACAAAACAATTTCTGAATGCTGGCAGAGGACACCAGGTACCCGGATAGGCTGCTCATTGTCTTTGAAAGGAGAACAAAGGATTGAGCAAATACCAAAGCAGAACTAGCCGGCTGTCTCCAGACCCCTGCCCCAACAAGAGGCAGACAGCCATGTGTGTGGCAGCCAGAACCAGAAGGCAATGGGCGGCCTCAGCCTCAGAGACCGGCATTCTCCACCAAACTGTGAGCAGGCTGCCAGTTTCTAACCATGTCTTCCTGGAGTCCTGGACGGTTGCCATCTGCCAGGAGAGTTGCAGCTTGAGATCAGCTCCCCAGAGGAGACACATGATACACCTGAGGCAGTGTTCTCATGGCACACCCAGGAAACTGAGCGGCCTGGACCCAGTAGGTAATTAAGATGCATGGCCCACTTGGGACAGTGCGTTGGCCAAGCACCTGGTCGCCTGAGCTGCTGGGACCTGGGAAGGGCACAAAACGCACGTGCATCTGAGTCTGTGACTTTGTGGTGTACCTGAAAACCTGAACCTGAGCAGCTTAGACCTGGGAATTGCAGGAAATGCAGGGCCCACATTGGGCAGTACCCCTGAAGAGCAATCTGGAACCTGAGCAGTGTACACGTGGAAAGCACACACCACCGTGAGTTTGGGAAAGCCCAGTGTGTTCCATACACTGCAAGCACTTTCCCAAAATACACACCAACATTATTTGTTTGCAGTGTTCCTCCCTCCCCACAACTCAACTGAACAAGTGAGCCGAAATAAGTGACCACCTTTGCCCCCTTGTGCCAGGGCAGAAATTAGACACTAAAGAGACTTGCAAAGAGAGAAAGCCAAAACAAATAAAGAAAAGGGAACCCCTCTGGGAGTGAAAGGTGCAACAGATTAAAACCCTGTAGTTAATATTGACTAAGCATAGGAAGGGCTTATAGATCTTGTAAAGAAATGCAAGCTGGAACAAGGAATCATCTGAAACTCAACTGAACCCACACTGCCCACAACGGCTCCAGAGAAATTCCTAGATATAGTTTTTCTATTATCAACCTTCTAATTTTTAAAAATTATTTATTATTTTTTCCTTCTTACTTTTTTTTTTTTTAAATTTTACAATATTGTATTGGTTTTGCCATACATCCACATGAATCTGTCAAGGTTGTACACGTGTTATCCATCCTGAACCCCCCTCCCACTCCCTCCCTGTACCATCCTTCTGGGTCATCCCAGTACACCAACCCCAAGCATCCTGTAACCTGCATCAAACCTGGGCTGGCGATTCGTTTCTTATATGATATTATACATGTTTCAATGCAATTCTCCCAAATCATCCAACCCTCTTCCTCTCCCACAGAGTCCAAAAGACTGTTCTATACATCTGTGTCTCTTTTGCTGTCTCACATCCAGGGTTATCGTTACCATCTTTCTAAATTCCATAGACATGTGTTAGTATACTGTATTGGTGTGGGTTTCTTTCTTTCTTTCTTTCTGGCTTACTTCACTCGATATAATAGGCTCCAGTTTCATCCACCTCATTAGAACTGATTCAAATGTATTCTTTTTAATGGCTGAGTAATACTCCACTGTGTATACATACCACAGCTTTCTTATCCATTCGTCTGCTGATGGACATCTAGGTTGCTTCCATGTCCTGGCTATTAGAAACAGTGCTGTGATGAACATTGTGGTACACGTGTTCTTTCAATTCTGGTTTCCTTGGTGTGTATGCCCAGCAGTGGGATTGCTGGGTCATAATTAATCCTTTAATTTTCAATTTTACAACCTATTACCTTGCAAAATATGACCCTATTTTTAAAGCATATTTCATATTTTTTAAATATATTTTGTGATTGATTGTGTTTTGTATTTTTAATATTGTATTTCAGAGAGTCTACCCTCTACACTAGATTTTTTTTTTACTTAAATTTAAGTAATTTACTTGTTTTAATTGGAGGCTAATTACTTTACAAAATTGTAGTGGTTGTTGCCATACATTGACATGAATCAGCCATGGATGTATCAGTTCAGTTCAGTTCAGTTGCTCAGTTGTGCCCGACTATTTGCGACCCCACGCGCTGCAGCATGCCAGGCCTCCGTGTCCATCAACAACTGCTGGAGTCTACCCAAACCCATGTCCAGATTGGGCCATTAATTTTTTCTGGTATTGAGTTGCATGAGCTTCTTGTATATTTTTGAGTTTTACTTAGTCATGACTGCCTTTTCACCTTCCTTGTTTCCTTCATTGTTGAGGAGCTTTTAAATTTGATTCGTTCCGTTGGTTTATTTTTGCTTTTATTTACATTACTCTGGGAGGTGAGTCATAGAAGGTCCTGCTGTGATTTATGTCAGAGACTGTTCTGTCTATATTTTCCTCTAGAAGTTTTACAGTTTCTGGTCTTTCATTTAGATCTTTAATCCATATTTAGTTTATTTTTGTGTATCATTAGAAAGTATTCTAGAGTCATTATTTTACAGGTGGTTGGCCAGCTTTTCCAGTGCCACTTGTTAAAGAGATCGGTCTTTTCTCCATTGTATATTCCTGAGTCTTTTGTCAAAGATAAAGTGACCATAGGTGCGTGGATTTATCTCTGGGCTTTCTATTTTGTTCCATTGGTCTATATTTCTGTCTTGGTGTCAGTAACATATTGTCTTGATAACTGTAGCTTTGTACTATAGTCTGCAGTCATGCAGGTTGATTCCTTCAGTTCCATTCTTCTTTCTCAAGATTGCTTTGGCTATTCGAGGTTTTTTTTTTTTTTTTTTTCCCCCCTTCATACAAACTGTGCAATGATTTGTCCTAGTTCTCTGAAAAACACTTTTGGTAGGTTGATAATTACTTTAAATGTAAACAGATTAAATGTTCCAACCAAAAGACA
This sequence comes from Bos taurus, assembly GCF_002263795.3. Classification (NCBI taxonomy): domain Eukaryota; kingdom Metazoa; phylum Chordata; class Mammalia; order Artiodactyla; family Bovidae; genus Bos; species Bos taurus. The sequence continues at coordinate 31,345,405 of NC_082638.1, forward strand.
CAGACTGATTGAATGGATACAAAAACATGACCCATATATATATGCTGTCAACCAGAAACCACCTTCAGATGCAAAGACACATATAGACTGAAATTGAGAGGATGGAAAAATACATTCTATGCAAATGGAAAGCAAAAGAAAGCTGGAATATTAATCCTGATATCAGACAGGCCTTAAAATAAGAATACTATAAAAAATAAGGAAAGACACTACACTACGATAAAAGGATCAATCCAAGAGGGAGACATAACAGTTGTAAACATCTATGCACTGAACACTTTATTGCCGAATTTTACCTTAAATTGAAGAAACTAGCGAAAATGACTAGATGATTCAGGTATGAACTAAATCAAATCCCTTATGTTTATACAGTGGAAGTGACAAATAGATTCAAGACAGAATATTGAAGATTCAAGACAGAATCAAGATAGACAGAATGCCTGATGAACTATCGATGGAGTTTTGTGACAGTGTACAGGAGGCAGTGATCAAGACCATACCCAAGAAACACAAATGCCAAAAGTCAAAATGGTTCTCTGAGGAGGCCTTCCAAATAGCAGAGAAACGAAAAGAAGCAAAAGACAAAGGAGAGAGGGAAATATATACCCATTTGAATGAAGAGTTCCAAAGAATTTCAAGTAGAGATAAGAAAGCCTTCCTCAGCAATCAACAAAAAGAACAGAGGAAAACAATAGAATGGGAAAGACTAGAGATCACGTCAAGGAAATTAAAGATACTAAGGGAGCATTTCATGGAAAGATGGGCACAATAAGGGACAGAAATTGTACAGACATAAGAGAAGCAAAAGATATTAAGAATTGATGGCAACAATGCACAGAAGAATTATACAAAAAAGATCTTCATGATGCAGATAACCAGGATAGTGTGATCACTCACCTAGAGCCAGACATCCTGGAATGTGAAGCCAAGTGGATCTTAGGAAGCAAAGCTAGTGGAAGTTATGGAATTCCAGTTGAGCTATTTGAAATCCTAAAAGACGATGTTGTGAAAGTACTATGCAATACACCGGCAAAGTTTCAAAGCTTGGCAGTGGCCACCGGACTGGAAAACGTCAGTTTTCATCCCAGTCTCAAAGGAAGGTAATGCCAAAGAATGCTCAAACAACCACACAGTTGCACTCATCTCACGTGCTAGTAGAGTAATGCTCAAAATTCTCCAAGCCAGGCTTCAACAGTATGTGAACTGTGAACTTCCAGATGTTGAAAGTGGACTTAGAATAGGCAGAGGAACCAGAGATCAAATTGCCAACATCCACTGGATCATGGAAAAAGCAAGAGTTCCAGGAAAAAACATATATTTCTGCTTTATTCATTATGCCAAAACCTCTGAGTGTGTGGGTCAAAATAAACTGTGGAAAATTCTAAAAGAGATGGGAGTACCAGGCCACCTGACTTGCCTCCTGAGAAATCTGTGTGCAGGTCAAGAAGCATCAGTTACAACTGGACATGAAACAGCAGACTGGTTGCAAGTCGGGAAAGGAGTATATCAAGGCTGTATTTCATCACCCTGCTGTTTAACTTACAAGCAAAGGACATCATGCTAAATGCCAGGCTGGATGAAGCACAAGCTGGAATCAAGATTGTCAAGAGAAATATCAGTAATCCCATATATGCAGATAACACCACCCTTATGGCAGAAAGTGAGGACCTAAAGAGCCTCTTGATGAAAGTGAAAGAGGAGAGTGAAAAAGTTGGCTTAAAACTCAACATTCACAAAACTAATATCATGGCATCCAGGCACATCCCTTCATGGCAAGTAGATCAGGAAACAATGGAAACAGTGCCAGACTGTTTTTCGCAGTTGGGCAGGCAAATCACTACAGATGTTGATTGCAGCCATGAAATTCAAAGGTGCTTGCTCCTTGGAAGTCACGCTATGACTTACTTAGAAAGCATTAAAAAGCAGAGACATTATTTTACCAACAATCAACCAATGTGTCAAAGCAATCCTTTTTGCAATAGTCATGTACTGATGTGAGAGTTGGAGGAGAAGGAAAGCTGAGTGCCTAAGAATTGATCCTTTGGAACTGTGGTGTTGGAGAAAACTCTTGAGGATATCAAAGCAGTCAATCCCAAGAAAATCAGTCCTGAACATACATTGAGATGACTGAAGCTCCAATACTTTGGCAACCTGATGCAAAGAAGTAACTCATTTGAAAAGACCCTGATGCTGGAAAAGATCGAAGGCCAGAAGAGAAGGGGACGATAGAAGACGAGATAGTTGGATGGCATCCTCAATGCACATGAGTTTTAGCAAGCTCCGGAAGTTGGTGATGGACAGGGACAGGGAAGCCTGGTGTGATGTTTTACCATAAAGTATGATGTTAGTTATACAGTGTATTACCATCATCAGGTTGAGGAAGTTTTCTATTTCTAGTTTGCTAAGAGTTTTTATACAGAATGTGTTCAGTCACTCAGATCTGCCCAGCTCTTTGCGACCCCATGGAGTTTAAACCCAAATGGTTCCTCTGGTTGAGGATTCTCCAGGCAAAAATATTGAAGTTGGTTGCCGTGCCCTCTGACAGGGCATCGTCCCAACCCTGGAATTGATATCAGACTTTATCAAATTATTTTTCAGCGTTTTTCGAGATGACCCTACTGTGCTTTATTTTTTGTCCTTTAGTACTTTGAATTACACTGATTGATTTTCAAATGTTTAACCAATCCTGCATTCTTAGGGGACAAAAAGTAATAGATTATGCTGCGTTGTCTTTGTACATATTGGCATGGTCTGCGCTTCACTCTGAACACTTTCTGTTGCTACGTCTTCAAGTGCACAATTTTCTCCTGCTGTCCTGTCTAATCTGTCATTTATTCTATCGACTGTGTTTGCCATCTGACGTTAGTTTTCCTATCTACAAGATGGAATTGGTCTACTTTATTATTTGCATGTCTCTACTTAATTTATCAAAATGCAAAAAACACAGTCATTCCAATATTCTAATGTCTCTGTCTGCAATGTCTTAAATCTATGCCGCTTCTGGGTCAGTTTGATTTCTCAAGGGAAATTTAATATGATTTTTTCTTACCTTAGTGAGATTAAATATCTTTTTAATGTGGTTAGTGTATAGTCCCATATCTTTCTTGTCAAATGGCTGCTCATGTCTTTTAAACATCTCTGAATAAAGTGAATGTCCAGTAGTACATCTTTCTTAGAAACTGTGGGCTCGTGTGTTTTTCACATTTTCTATCATTCTTTAGGTTCTTTGTTATAAAATTTTAACAGCCATCTTTTGGGTTTGTTTATGGTGCTTTTTTTTTTTTTTTTTCCTACCTCTTAAAATTTTAAGCAGTGTCATGCATCCAGGGTGAATAAGGAACCAGTGAACACCAGGAAGTGAGCACTTCACAGGAAACCCAGGAAGTCCCACTAAGACAAAAAACTGTGTACCCCAGGGCACACCTCAGGCTGGCTGACCCTGCTTGTCAATTAGGAACACAAGGACTGAGATGAAGCCGACACCTCATTCCCCTTTCCTCCAGAGGCAAGCACCTCAGTGAGAGACCTTGGGAACCAGACGGGGATACATGATTACACAGTGTTCCTTCCAGGAAGCTGGAATCTTGTCGTAGCTCTTCATGGAAATGAATTCCAGCATGGTCTCAATGGTGACGTAAGCAGCAATGGAGGTACCAGCTGGAAAACAAGATGAGAAAAGAGATTTGTAAGGGCACATGTTGAGAAAGCCCTTTCCAGATGAGGCTCACACAATCTGAGCAAGCACCGCCCCTTCGGGGGAATACTAATCACTCAAAGGTCGTCATTTCTTTCTTGGGATGCCTCATCCCCATCACCCTGTAGAAACCCAAACTTGGGTATTACACCTAACGAGGTGAGCATGAGTCCTAGATTTGAAACTAGACAGCTCCAAGTGGACCAATAGCAAAAATATTCAGTGCATTCTCACAGCCTGAAGACAGGGGTTTCAGACTGGAAACTAGAAAAGTGAGGACACCTATGTGCAAACTGAGCAAAGGAAGTGGGATGGAAAAGATTCCTGGTAGGTGGTCCAGAATTAAATGGTGCTCAAAGTGCTTTAAGAACACCTTATAGGAGGAAAGTAGAATGATTCTCTTTTCCACAGAAACTTCGATAGAACCTAATTATCATGGAGGAATTTTAGGCAGGATATGAAAAACTAGATAATGGTGAAATGTGAGAGAGAAAAGAATGAAAGCCTGAATACTGTGGCTGTGGGCCAAGGTTTGGAGGAGATCCAGTCTCCCTGCCATGTGGCCCTTCATGTAGACTTAGAGAGATGAGGATGGCAGGTGAGTTTGGAGGGTTCCTAAGGCCATTAAAAATGCTACCTTTCCCCCACCAAATCATCTGAGTTGCTCTCCATCCTCCCCTAGAGTTGACAGGATCGGGCTTTGTGATGTGAAGGCCCACTCAGGGCCACCATTGGCTGGGGAAATGAGTTGCTGACCTCATAAAGCATAAGGCTGTGGCCCCCTGGGAGGGGTATGCATAGGGCTGCTCAGGGGCTCTGGAGCAGACCACTGCGAGTCTTCAAAATGACTAAGGTGACTGGGAAGCCACAAGGCTCTAGAGAAGTTGTGGAACAGCAGACTCTAGATACCCAGGAGGAAAAGATGAAAAGCTCCTGTCAACAGATGTCCAAAGAAGTGTCAAGGTGAGCTGAACCCATGCAAGGTCCCTTTGCCCATTGAGACCGCCCCATAAGACCCCTCCCCTTGTCCTTGCCAGGCCCTTACCCCTTCTCCTCCCACACCCCTTCTCCTGAAGCCATTGTTCCCATCCATCTTCGCCCTCTTCCCCAAACAAACCACCACTCTGTACTCCCTTTTTTTGTTTTCTCCAGGTGGCCAGGGTAACCATGAGGGTGAATAAGCCATCTGGTCCTGAGCTTAGTTTTTCTTGTGGTTGGAAGCTTTTTGATTGCAGTTTTGCCTTCTATGTTCGTGATGGGTCTGTTGAGATTATCTATTTCTTCCTGGTTCAGTTTTGGAAGGTTATACTTTTCTGAGTATTTGTCCATTTCTTCTAAGTTGTCCATTTTATTGTCATATAGCTGCTGATAGTAGTCTCAGGATCTTTTCTATTTCTGTGTTGTCTGTTGTGATTTTTCCATTTTCATTTTAATTTGGTGAATTGATTCTTCTCCCTTTCTTTCTTGATGAATCTGGCTAATGGCTTGTCTTTTTTTTTTTTTTTTCTTTTTTAATCTTCTTAAAGAACTGTCTTCCTTTCGCTGATGTTTGTAACAGTTTCCTTTCTTTTTCACTTATTTCTTCCCTAATTTTTATGATTTCTTTCCTTCTGCTAACCCCGGGGTTCTTCATTTCTTCTTTTTCTCATTGCTTTAGCTGGGACGTTAGGTCATTTATTTGAGGTTTCTCTTGTTTCTTCAGATAAGCTTGTATTTTTATGAATCTTCCCCTTAGCACTGCTTTCTGAATCCCATTGGTTTTCATTTCATTTTCATTCATATCGTGTTTTCATTTTTGTTTGTATCTATGCATATTTTCATTTCTTTTCTGATTTCTTCTGTTATATGTTGGTTATTCAGAAGTGTGTTGTTCAGCCTCCATATGCTTGTATTTTTAATAGTTTTATTTTTCCTGCTGTTGTAGGTTGTTTAGTCGCTCAGTCGTTTCCGACTCTTGTGGCCCCGTGGACTGTAGCCTGCCAAACTCCTCTGTCCGTGGAACTCTCCAGGCCAGAATACTGGAGTTGGTTGCCATTTCCTTCTCCAGAGAATCTTCCCAACTCAGGAATCGAACCTGGGTCTCCTGCATTGCAGGCAGATTCTTTGCTGACTCAGCTACAACATCTAATCTTACTGCATTGTGATCAGAAATGATGCTTGAAATGATTTCATTTTTGTTTTCTTTTTCTAATTTACCAGGGCTAGATTTATGAGATCTATCCTGGAAATGTGCCATGTGCACTTGAGAAAAAGGTGAGATTCATTGTTTTGGGGTGAAGTGTCCTATAGATATCAATTAGGTCTAACCGGTCCATTGTATCATTTGAAGTTTGTGTTTCCTTGCTGATTTTCTGCTCGGTTGATCTATACATACATGTAACTGGGATATGAAAGTCTCCGACTATTACTACATTACTTTTAATTTCCCCTTTCAAATTTGTTAGCATTTGCCTTACGTACTGCGGTACTCCTATGTTGGGTACATAGGTATTTATAGAAGAAAAGGAGAGAGATAAACATCTGAATGCAGAGTTCCAAAGAATAGCAAGAAGAGATAAGAAAGCCTTCTTCAGCGGTCAATGCAAAGAAATAGAGGAAAACAACAGAAGAGGAAAGACTAGGGAATCTCTTCAAGAAAATCAGAGATACCAAAGGAACCTTTCATGCAAACCTTGGCTCGATAAAGGACAGAAATGGTATGGACCTAACAGAAGCAGAAGATATTAAGAAGAGATGGCAAGAATACACAGAAGAACTGTACAAAAAAGATCTTCATGACCCAGTTAATCATGATGGTGTATTCACTGACCTAGAGCCAGACATCCTGGAACGTGAAGTCAAGTGGGCCTTAGAAAGCAGCACTACGAACAAAAATAGTGGAGGTGATGGAATTCCAGTTGAGCTATTCCAAATCCTGAAAGACGATGCTGTGAAAGTGCTGCACTCAATATGCCAGCAAATTTGGAAAACTCAGCAGTGGCCACAGGACTGGAAAAGGTGAGTTTTCATTCCAATCCCAAAGAAAGCCAATGCCAAAGAATGCTCAAACTACCACACATTTGCACTCATCTCACACACTAGTAAAGTAATGCTCAAAATTCTCCAAGCCAGGCTTCAGTAATATGGGAACCATGAACTTCCTGCTGTTCAAGCTGGTTTTAGAAAAGGCAGAGGAACCAGAGATCAGATTGCCAACATCCGCTGGATCATGGAAAAAGCAAGAGTGTTCCAGAAAAGCATCTATTTCTGCTTCATTGACTATGCCAAAGCCTTTGCCTGTGTGGATCCCAATAAACTGTGGAAACTTCTGAAAGAGATGGGAATACCAGACCACCTGATCTGCCTCTTGAGAAATTTGTATGCAGGTCAGGAAGCAACAGTTAGAACTGGACATGGAACAACAGACTGGTTCCATATAGGAAAAGGAGTCCGTCAAGGCTGTATATTGTCAACCTGTTTATTTAACTTACATGCAGAGTACATCATGAGAAACGCTAGGCTGGAAGAAATACAAGCTGGAATCAAGATTGCCGGGAGAAATATCAATAACCTCAGATGTGCAGATGACACCACCCTTATCGCAGAAAGTGAAGAGGAGCTAAAAAGCCTCTTGATGAAGGTGAAAGTGGAGAGTGAAAAAGTTGGCTTAAAGCTCAACATTCAGAAATCGAAGATCATGGCATCTGGGCCCATCACTTCATGGGAAATAGATGGGGTGACAGTGGAAACAGTGTCAGACTTTGTTTTTCTGGGCTCCAAAATCACTGCAGATGGTGACTGCAGTCATGCAATTAAAAGACGCTTACTCCTTGGAAGGAAATTTATAACTAACCTAGATAGCATATTCAAAAACAGAGACATTCCTTTACCAACAAAGGTCCATCTAGTCAAGGCTATGGTTTTTCCTATGGTCATATATGGATGTGAGAGTTGGACTGTGAAGAATGCTGAGCGCCTAAGGATTGATGCTTTTGAACTGTGGTGTTGGAGAAGACTCTTGAGAGTCCCTTGGACTGCAAGGAGATCCAAGCTGTCCATTCTGAAGGAGATGAGCCCTGGGATTTCTTTGGAAGAATGATGTTAAAGCTGAAACTCCAGTACTTTGGCCACCTCTTGAGAAGGATTGACTCATTGAAAAAGTCTCTGATGCTGGAAGGGATTGGGCGCAAGAGGAGAAGGGGACGACACAGGATGAGATGGCTGGATGGCTTCACTGACTCGATGAACGTGAGTCTCAGTGACTTCCGGGAGTTGGTGATCTACAGGGAGGCCTGGCGTGCTGCGATTCCTGGGGTTGCGAAGAGTCAGAAACAACTGAGCGACTGATCTGATCTGATCTGATATCTTCTTCTTGTATTGATGCTTTGATCATTATGTAGTGGCCTTCACTTTCTCATTTCACAGGGTTTATTTCAGTCTATTTTATCTGATATGAATATAGCTACTCCTGCATTCTTTCGGTCTCCACTTGCATGAAATACCTTTTCCCAGCACTCCACATTCAAGCTATATGTGTACTTTGGCTTCAGGTGGTTCTCTTGTAGAGAGCATATAAAGGAGTCTGGTTTGGTAACCATTTTACAATACTTCCTTTGTCACCTACCTATCCATTTGTCCATCCCTCTTTCCAACGCACAGTCGATCTTTTTCCTTGTTGCTTTTGTTTTAAATTGCAGACATCAGTATGTGTCTCCTTAGATATTTCAGCAAGCCTGCCATTAAGTAGTGAGCCGAATTTGTTTACAGCAATTTTCTTTGGATACTAATTTTAGATACAATGATATATAGCAATATTTTCTTTTCACAGTCACGTTACTTTTTAACTGAAGTATAGTTGATTTACAACATTGTGTGAATGTCTGTTTTACAGAAAAGTGATTCAGTTATGCAAATATATACATGTAAATGCATTGTGTGTACACACACACACACACACATATACACATTCTTTTATTTAATCTTTATGTATGTATGCATTTATTTATTTATTTAATTTTTTTTACTACACTGTAGTGTGTGTGATTAGTTCTATAACCAGGATTTGAACATGTATCCACTGCAGTGCAAGTGTGGAATCTTTACTGCTGGACTGCCAGGGTTCCCCCATATATATTTGTTTTCATTATAAGTTATCATGGGGTACTGAATATATTTCTCTGTGTTCTACAGTAGAAACTTGTCAATCTATTCCATGTACTCTAGTTTATATCTCCTCCCCCCAATCTCTTAGTCCATTGCTCCCCCAATTCTCTCTGCCTTGGAAGCCTCAAGTCTGTTATATATGTCCATGAGCTTGCATCTGTTGCATACACATGTTCATTTGTGTCATATCTTAGATTCTACATTTGAATGATATAATTTGGTATTTGTCTTTCTCTGTGTGCCTTATTTCATTTAGTATGATTATCTCTCGGGCCATGCATGTTGACTCAAATGGCCTTATTTTTGTAGTTGTACATTTTCTTGTATCCTTCTAACTATACATAGAATTATTCATCTGTGATTAATTTCCTGTATATATATTTTTAAATGAGTGTAGTACACCACTCTTGGTATAGTACATCCATTTTGAGTCTGTATTAGGATTTTATATGGATATGTCAGTCACTTCAATTCAATTGCTCAGTTGTGTCCGATGGTTTGGAACCCCATGGACTGTAGTATGCCCCGCTTTCCCTGTCAATCACTAACTCCGGGAGCTTGTGTCTCCTTCCTTCTCAGCTTTATTATAGTTCGTATTTCTTGTTTGACGAATCTGTACAGAGTTTCCTTTGTTGTGGCTGTACTGATTCTCGCTCCCTTACATCGATACACAGAGGCAGTCAGCAGTGTTTATTTTCTCTGACCTGCTCTCAGAAGTGTGTACGACATCACTCTTGCTAAGTCGGTCCCTGTAGATTATGTATGTGACAGGTATTTGTGGGAATCCATGAATTTCAGCCTACCAATATAAGCCTTCCAGGGAGTTCCATTTTACCTCGGTTGGGGTACTCACTACCAGCAATATTGTCTGTCCTATGTGAAACGTAAATTCTGTAACACAACTCTCATCTGCCCTTCTTCAGTGACTCTGATTATCACAATTGTCTGTACCTCTGACAAGGTCATTCTTTCCTTGTTTCAATGCTTGAGTCATATTCCGTCATGAACCCCTACCCCATTCCTTTATCTGTTCATCTCTCTGTCCCTGTGTACTTCCTTTAATTTCATCTCTGGGCATTGGGAATCCTGCTGCAGTGCATGCTCTGGGGCATGTGGTTTTCAAAGTCTGTGTATTTCTGAAGTATCATAGGAGTGGAGAAGCCCTGTCATATTTTCTTTTTTTTTTTTATAAAGCCACGTGGACAGTGATTCTTATACTGGCTCCTCCCGCTGATATACCCTCACTACTATAAAAGGATCCCGCTGACTAATGTTAATCTACCATTTCTGGCCTGGTCTGTTTTCCACGGTGGCCTTTTTCACTGGTCAGAGTTGATATCTTGTGGCAGTTTGTATCTCTGATAAGAAACCTTGTGGAGTACTATTCATGGGCTTTTTGCTTTTAGAAAGCACTTTGAGTTGTATTTTCCTGTTGATACTTTCTTCCTGAGAGTGTTCCAGTTGTGTGTGTGTGTGTGTTTATTTATTTAATTTTGGGTGTGTGACCTTGACATGTTCAAGGGTGGGTGTCCTGTCGAGTCCAGAGGCCTTGTGAATATCAGATGTCCATCAGCGATAGTTTTGATGCTGCAGTTGCAGAGAAAATCTTCCATGCTGAAGGGTTTCTTTATTCTGTCCTATTTTAGGATGGTCTGTGCCGCCTGAGAGTTTTACTCAGGCCTGGTTGTATATTAAAGTAGAAAGAGCCAGAGGATGCCGGCAAACCTGGTGACTGCTCACACTTGGTGACTGCTCACACTTGGATTTTATTTTAAGTAAAAGTCAGTCCTTGATTGACAAGGACACGTTTGTTTTACTTGTACAGATTCTTGTTCCATGGGACTGAGAATACTAGATATTCAGCTGTGCTTGTTTTCACCTACATGTTATTAGAACGAGTCTCATCTACCACTCTTGCTGAACTAGGTTTGCATGGATTCTGTATGTTATATGTATCTCTGGGAAGAAATTAGTACCAATTTCCAGATGTATCCCTTCCATGCAACCAGGGTCCTCTGCTACCCATAAATTTCATGCCAGGTTGGATGCTCACATCACCTTTGTGCGGGTGCTAACTGCTCTGGATTTTTGTATAGCAATTGTCCGTTGCATCCCATAATGTTTCTTGAGTTGACTCTCCTTCACTCAGTGTGATGATCTCTGGGTTGATCTCTCTCTCTGAAGACGGCCTATGTTCATATTTCAATGCTTGATTCAAAAATCATTCTAGACCTGTATCATGTTTGTTTATCCATTGCTCTCTCCAGGTATGCTAACTTTGCTTTCATCTCTTCAATGTTCTGAATGGTGCCACGGGAGGTTTGGGGTGTGTTGTGTGCAAAATCTCTTCATTTCTGAAATATTCCAGGAGAGGATCTGATTAATCAAACTGTCTCTACCTCTTTATTTATTTATTTATTTATTTCTCTCTCATGGGAGTGCACTTTTCTAGTCATGCTCATATGACTCTTACCAAGTCTATCCCACCAGTACTCTAAACTGTCCACTGTAGTAATGTTACTCTACCATTGATACCATGTCCAGCTTTTGACACATGGTCTTGTTCCATGCTCATGCAGAGGTGATAATGTCCTCACAACTTCGATGTTTATGTCTCTTAGAATTCAACCCAATGTGCAAATTGCCATGTGCTTTCTTAGATAAACATGGAATTGTGTTTACCTGTTCACATGCTCTTCCTGTTAGCTTCTCCTGTGTTTACGTTATTTTTCCCCTTAGGTGAGCTCTGGTAATTTGTCATGGGTGGGTATCAGTTGGAGCTCAGCACCCTTGTGAATAGTGTGTCCATCAGCAAGCATTTTAAGGTTACTATTAGAAAAAAATGTCCACAAGACGCCAGCATTTCTTCATGCCCTGCTCTTGTTGCTCTGGTAACAGAAGCCTCTGTGGTTATCCCAGACCTGCTTGTAAATGAGAGTAAAATAAGAAAGAGGAAGCCACCCAAAGCTTTTGTCTCTTGAGCCTTTAAGATTTTTTACTATAAGTAAAGTTTTATTTCTTACTTAAGACTATTTACTCCATTGTAATTATTGCAGGTACACAGTTTCTCCCTCCCTTCCACAGACAACTGGAGGTATTCTGCTGCAGTTATTGTCACCTATTTTTTTCAGAATCTGAAAAAATCAACAGAATCTGTTGAGGACATGTCTCTTGATACAGGAGGTCTGTGTGGATTATGAATTGCATAGGTATTCAGGGGAATAAGTCTATTGCAGCCTTCACCTTTCAGCTTCTTACGCATTGACACCATTTGCTAACTGTAAGTTTCTTACCAGGAGTGTAAGTACATTTCACTTTTGTTTGGATACTAATGTTAACCTACATTTGTCAGGGGCTTGAACAAGAGAAGGACCCAGCCTGGTTCATGGCAGGGACAGAGATGCTGACTCAGGAGTATTTGTTGGGGGTTTGAACAAGGTTAGGACTCATCCTGGTTCAGTGCAGGGACCGAATTGCAGGATCAGGAGTGTTTCTCGGGGCTTAAACATTGGGAGCACCCAGCCTGCTTTTGTGCAGGGATCCTTATGTGCGTTCAGGATTATGTGTTGGGAGACTAACGAGGGCAGAACCTAGATTCGTTCAGTGCAGTGACAGAGAGGTGTGATCAGGAGTATTTTCAGCAGCCCTGCTAAAAGGCAGAAACCAGAGACTTTAATATCCCACTTACATGTATGTATAGATCAACCGAGCAGAATATCAGCAAGGAAACACAAATTTCAAGTGATACAATGGACCGGTTAGACCTAATGGATATCTATAGGACACTTCACCCCAAAACAATGAATCTCACCTTTTTCTCAAGTGCACATGGAACATTTCCAGGATAGATCGCATAAATCTAGCCTTGATAAATTAGAAAAAGAAAACAAAAATGAAATCATTTCAAGCATCGTTTCTGATCACAATGCAGTAAGATTAGATGTTGTAGCTCAGTCAGCAAAGAATCTGCCTGCAATGCAGGAGACCCAGGTTCGATTCCTGAGTTGGGAAGATTCTCTGGAGAAGGAAATGGCAACCAACTCCAGTATTCTGGCCTGGAGAGTTCCACAGACAGAGGAGTTTGGCAGGCTACAGTCCATGGGGCCACAAGAGTCGGAAACAACTGAGCGACTAAACAACCTAAAACAGCAGGAAAAATAAAACTATTAAAAATACAAACATATGGAGGCTGAACAACACACTTCTGAATAACCAACATATAACAGAAGAAATCAGAAAAGAAATGAAAATATGCATAGATACAAACAAAAATGAAAACACGATATGAATGAAAATGAAATGAAAACCAATGGGATTCAGAAAGCAGTGCTAAGGGGAAGATTCATAAAAATACAAGCTTATCTGAAGAAACAAGAGAAACCTCAAATAAATGACCTAACGTCCCAGCTAAAGCAATGAGAAAAAGAAGAAATGAAGAACCCCGGGGTTAGCAGAAGGAAAGAAATCATAAAAATTAGGGAAGAAATAAGTGAAAAAGAAAGGAAACTGTTACAAAAATCAGTGAAAGGAAAAGACAGTTCTTTAAGAAGAATAAAAAAAAAAAAAAAAGACAAGCCATTAGCCAGATTCATCAAGAAAGAAAGGGAGAAGAATCAATTCAACAAGTTAGAAATGAAAATGGAAAAATCACAACAGACGACACAGAAATAGAAAGGATCCTGAGACTACTATCAGCAGCTATATGACAATAAAATGGACAACTTAGAAGAAATGGACAAATACTCAGAAAAGTATAACCTTCCAAAACTGAACCAGGAAGAAATAGATAATCTCAACAGACCCATCACGAACACAGAAGGCAAAACTGCAATCAAAAAGCTTCCAACCACAAGAAAAACTAAGCTCAGGACCAGATGGCTTATTCACCCTCATGGTTACCCTGGCCACCTGGAGAAAACAAAAAAAGGGAGTACAGAGTGGCGGTTTGTTTGGGGAAGAGGGTGAAGATGGATGGGAACAATGGCTTCAGGAGAAGGGGTGTGGGAGGAGAAGGGGTAAGGGCCTGGCAAGGACAAGGGGAGGTGTCTTATGGAGCGGTCTCAATGGACAAGAGGACCTTGCATGGGTTCAGCTCACCTTGACACTTCTTTGGACATCTGTTGACAGGAGCTTTTCATCTTTTCCTCCTGGGTATCTAGAGTCTGCTGTTCCACAACTTCTCTAGAGCCTTGTGGCTTCCCAGTCACCTTAGTCATTTTGAAGACTCGCAGTGGTCTGCTCCAGAGCCCCTGAGCAGCCCTATGTATACCCCTCCCAGGGGGCCACAGCCTTATGCTTTCTGAGGTCAGCAACTCATAAAGTTGCTGCCACCAGCCAATGGTGGCCCTGGGTGGGCCTTCACATCAAAAAGCCCGATCCTGTCAACTCTAGGGGAGGATGGAGAGCAACTCAGATGATTTGGTGGGGGAAAGGTAGCATTTTTAATGGCCTTAGGAGCCCTCCAAACTCACCTGCCATCCTCATCTCTCTAAGTCTACATGAAGGGCCACATGGCAGGGAGACTGGGTCTCCTCCAAACCTTGGCCCACAGCCACAGTATTCAGGCTTTCATTCTTTTCTCTCTCACATTTCACCATTATCTAGTTTTTCATATCCTGCCTAAAATTCCTCCATGATAATTAGGTTCTATCGAAGTATCTGTGGAAAAGAGAATCATTCTACTTTCCTCCTATAAGGTGTTCTTAAAGCACTTTGAGCACCATTTAATTCTGGACCACCTACCAGGAATCTTTTCCATCCCACTTCCTTTGCTCAGTTTGCACATAGGTGTCCTCACTTTTCTAGTTTCCAGTCTGAAAACCCTGTCTTCAGGCTGTGAGAATGCACTGAATATTTTTGCTATTGGTCCACTTGGAGCTGTCTAGTTTCAAATCTAGGACTCATGCTCACCACATTAGGTGTAATACCCAAGTTTGGGTTTCTACAGGGTGATGGGGATGAGGCATCCCAAGAAGGAAATGACGACCTTTGAGTGATTAGTATTCCCCCGAAGGGGCGGTGCTGGCTCAGAGTTGTGTGAGCCTCGTCTGGAAAGGGCTTTCTCAACATGTGCCCTTACAAATCTCTTTTCTCATCTTGTTTTCCAGCTGGTACCTCCATTACTGCTTACGTCACCATTGAGACCATGCTGGAATTCATTTCCATGAAGAACTACGACAAGATTCCAGCTTCCTGGAAGAAACACTGTGTAATCATGTATCCTCACCTAGTTCCCAAGGTCTCTCATTGAGGTGGTTGCCTCTGGAGGAAAGGGGAATGAGGTGTCGGCTTCATCTCAGTCCTTGTGTTCCTAATTGACAAGCAGGGTCAGCCAGCCTGAGGTGTGCCCTGGGGTACACAGTTTTTTGTCTTAGTGGGACTTCCTGGATTTCCTGTGAAGTGCTCACTTCCTGGTGTTCACTGGTTCCTTATTCACCCTGGATGCATGACACTGCTTAAAATTTTAAGAGGTAGAAAAAAAAAAAAAAAGCACCATAAACAAACCCAAAAAATGACTGTTAAAATTTTATAACAAAGAACCTAAAGAATGATAGAAAATGTGAAAAACACACGAGCCAACAGTTTCTAAGAAAGATGTACTACTGGACATTCACTTTATTAAGAGATGTTTAAAAGACATGAGCAGACATTTGACAAGAAAGATATGGGACTATACACTAACCACATTAAAAAGATATTTAATCTCACTAAGGTAAGAAAAAATCATATTAAATTTCCCTTGAGAAATCAAACTGACCCAGAAGCGGCATAGATTTAAGACATTGCAGACAGAGACATTAAAATATTGGAATGACTGTGTTTTGCATTTTGTAAAATTAAGTAGAGACATGCAAATAATAAAGTAGACCAATTCCATCTTGTAGATAGGAAAACTGTAGCGTCAGATGGCAAACACAGTCGATGGAATAAATGACAGATTAGACAGGACAGCAGGAGAAAATTGTGCACTTGAAGACGTAGCAACAGAAAGTGTTCAGAGTGAAGCGCAGACTATGCCAATATATACAAAGACAACGCAGCATAATCTATTAATTTTTGTCCCCTAAGAATGCAGGATTGGTTAAACATTTGAAAATCAATCAGTGTAATTTAAAGTACTAAAGGACAAAAAATAAAACACAGTAGGGTCATCTCGAAAAACGCTGAAAAATAATTTGATAAAGTCTAATATCTATTCCAGGGTTGGGAAGATGCCCTGGCGGAGGGCATGGCAACCATCTCCAGTATTCTTGCCTGGAGAATCCTCAACCAGAGGAACCGTTTGGGTTTAAACTCCATGGGGTCGCAAAGAGCTGGGCAGATCTGAGTGACTGAACACATTCTGTATAAAAACTCTTAGCAAACTAGAAATAGAAAACTTCCTCAACCTGATGATGGTAATAAACTGTGTAACTAACATCATACTTTATGGTAAAACATCACACCAGGCTTCCCTGTCCCTGTCCATCACCAACTTCCGGAGCTTGGTAAAACTCATGTGCATTGAGGATGCCATCCAACTATCTCATCTTCTATCGTCCCCTTCTCTTCTGGCCTTCGATCTTTTCCAGCATCAGGGTCTTTTCAAATGAGTTACTTCTTTGCATCAGGTTGCCAAAGTATTGGAGCTTCAGTCATTTCAATGTATGTTCAGGACTGATTTTCTTGGGATTGACTGCTTTGATATCCTCAAGAGTTTTCTCCAACACCACAGTTCCAAAGGATCAATTCTTAGGCACTCAGCTTTCCTTCTCCTCCAACTCTCACATCAGTACATGACTATTGGAAAAAGGATTGCTTTGACACATTGGTTGATTGTTGGTAAAATAATGTCTCTGTTTTTTAATGCTTTCTAAGTAAGTCATAGCGTGACTTCCAAGGAGCAAGCACCTTTGAATTTCATGGCTGCAATCAACATCTGTAGTGATTTGCCTGCCCAACTGCGAAAAACAGTCTGGCACTGTTTCCATTGTTTCCTGATCTATTTGCCATGAAGGGATGTGCCTGGATGCCATGATATTAGTTTTGTGAATGTTGAGTTTTAAGCCAACTTTTTCACTCTCCTCTTTCACTTTCATCAAGAGGCTCTTTAGGTCCTCACTTTCTGCCATAAGGGTGGTGTTATCTGCATACATGGGATTACTGATAGTTCTCTTGACAATCTTGATTCCAGCTTGTGCTTCATCCAGCCTGGCATTTAGCATGATGTCCTTTGCTTATAAGTTAAATAGCAGGGTGATGAAATACAGCCTTGATATACTCCTTTCCCGACTTGCAACCAGTCTGTTGTTTCATGTCCAGTTCTAACTGATGCTTCTTGACCTGCACACAGATTTCTCAGGAGGCAAGTCAGGTGGCCTGGTACTCCCATCTCTTTTAGAATTTTCCACAGTTTATTTTGACCCACACACTCAGAGGTTTTGGCATATTGAATAAAGCAGAAATATATGTTTTTCCTGGAACTCTTGCTTTTTCCATGATCCAGTGGATGTTGGCAATTTGATCTCTGGTTCCTCTGACTATTCTAAGTCCACTTTTAACATCTGGAAGTTCACAGTTCACATACTGTTGAAGCCTGGTTTGGAGAATTTTGAGCATTACTCTACTAGCACGTGAGATGAGTGCAACTGTGTGGTTGTTTGAGCATTCTTTGGCATTACCTTCCTTTGAGACTGGGATGAAAACTGACGTTTTCCAGTCCGGTGGCCACTGCCAAGCTTTGAAACTTTGCCGGCGTATTGCGTGGTACTTTCACAACATCGTCTTTTAGGATTTCAAATAGCTCAACTTGAATTCCATAACTTCCACTAGCTTTGCTTCCTAAGATCCACTTGGCTTCACATTCCAGGATGTCTGGCTCTAGGTGAGTGATCACACTATCCTGGTTATCTGCATCATGAAGATCTTTTTTGTATAATTCTTCTGTGCATTGTTGCCATCAATTCTTAATATCTTTTGCTTCTCTTATGTCCATACCATTTCTGTCCATTATTGTGCCCATCTTTCCATGAAATGCTCCCTTAGTATCTCTAATTTCCTTGACGTGATCTCTAGTCTTTCCCATTCTATTGTTTTCCTCTGTTCTTTTTGTTGATTGCTGAGGAAGGCTTTCTTATCTCTACTTGAAATTCTTTGGAACTCTTCATTCAAATGGGTATATATTTCCCTCTCTCCTTTGTCTTTTGCTTCCTTTCATTTCTCAGCTATTTGGAAGGCCTCCTCAGAGAACCATTTTGACTTTTGGCATTTGTGTTTCTTGGGTATGGTCTTGATCACTGCCTCCTGTACACTGTCACAAAACTCCATCGATAGTTCTTCAGGCATTCTCTCTATCTTGATTCTGTCTTGAATCTTCAATATTCTGTCTTGAATCTATTTGTCACTTCCACTGTATAAACATAAGGGATTTGATTTAGTTCATACCTGAATCATCTAGTCATTTTCGCTAGTTTCTTCAATTTAAGGTAAAATTCGGCAGTAAAGTGTTCACTGCATAGATGTTTACAACTGTTATGTCTCCCTCTTGGATTGATCCTTTTATCATAGTGTAGTGTCTTTCCTTATTTTTTATAGTATTCTTATTTTAAGGCCTGTCTGATATCAGGATTAATATTCCAGCTTTCTTTTGCTTTCCATTTGCATAGAATGTATTTTTCCATTCTCTCAATTTCAGTCTATATGTGTCCTTGCATCTGAAGGTGGTTTCTGGTTGACAGCATATATATATGGGTCATGTTTTTGTATCCATTCAATCAGTCTGTGTCTTTTGGTTGGAACATTTAATCTGTTTACATTTAAAGTAATTATCAACCTACCAAAAGTGTTTTTCAGAGAACTAGAACAAATCATTGCACAGTTTGTATGAAGGGGGGGGGGGGGGGGGGAAAACAAACCTCGAATAGCCAAAGCAATCTTGAGAAAGAAGAATGGAACTGAAGGAATCAACCTGCATGACTTCAGGCTATAGTACAAAGCTACAGTTATCAAGACAGTATGTTACTGACAGCAAGACAGAAATATAGATCAATGGAACAAAATAGAAAGCCCAGAGATAAATCCACGCACCTATGGTCACTTTATCTTCGACAAAGTACTCAGGAATATACAATGGAGAAAAGACCGATCTCTTTAACAAGTGGCACTGGAAAAGCTGGCCAACCACCTGTAAAATAATGACTCTAGAATACTTTCTAATGATACACAAAAATAAACTAAATATGGATTAAAGATCTAAATGAAAGACCAGAAACTGTAAAACTTCTAGAGGAAAATATAGACAGAACAGTCTCTGACATAAATCACAGCAGGACCTTCTGTGACTCACCTCCCAGAGTAATGTAAATAAAAGCAAAAATAAACCAACGGAACGAATCAAATTTAAAAGCTCCTGAACAATGAAGGAAACAAGGAAGGTGAAAAGACAGTCATCAGAACGGGAGAAAATGATAGTAAATGAAGCAATTGACTAAGTGAAACTCAAAAATACACAGGAAGCTCATGCAACTCAATACCAGAAAAAATTAATGGCCCAATCAAAAATTAGGCTGAAGAACTCAACAGACAGTTCTCCAAAGAAGACATACAGATGGTTAAGAAACACATGAAAAGATGCTCAACATCACTCATTATCACAGAAATGGACATCAAGCCACAATGTTATACCATCTCACACCTGTCAGAATGGCTGTTATCAAAACGTCGACAAAAAATACATGCTGAACAGACTGCAGAAGAAAGGGAATCCTCTTACAGTGTTGGAGGCAATGCAAACTAATACAGCCAGTATGGGGGACGCTGTGTAGATTCCTTAAAAAGCTGGAACTAGTACTGTCATGTGACCCAAGAAACCCACTGCTGGGCATACACACTGAGGAAACCAGAATTGAAAGAGACATGTCTACCCCAATGTTCATCATCACAGCAGTGTTTTCATGTTTAGGACATGGAAGCTACCTAGATATCCATGAGCAGATGAGTGGATAGTAAAGCTTTGGTACATATACAGAATGGAATATTACTCAGCTACTTAAAAGAGTGCATTTGAATCAGTTCTAATGAGGTGAATGAAACTGGATCCTATGATACAGAGTGATGCAAGGCAGAAAGGAAAACATCCATACACTATATTAACATATATATATATATATATATATATATATATATATATATATATATAATTTAGAAAGATAGTAATGAGGACCCTACATGTGAGAGAGCAAAAGAGTCACAGATATAAATAGCAGACTTTTGGATTCTATGGAAGAAGCTAGGGGTGGGATGATTTGGGAGAATAGAAGTGGAACATGCATATTACCATATGTGAAATAGAAGACCAGTCCAGGTTTGGTACATGAGACAGGGTGCCAAGGGCCAGTGCACTGGGACAATCCTGAGGAATGAGATGGGGAGGGAGATGGGAGGGGGTTCAGGATTAGGCACCCATATACATCCATGGGTATACACCCATGGTACATATTAGCAGACCACGTAACCTGCCGCTTGAGAAACCTGTATGCAGGTCAGGAAGGAACAGTTACAATTGAACATGGAATAACAGACTGGTTCCAAATAGGAAAAGGAGTGGGTCAAGGCTGTATATTGTCACCCTGCTTACTTAACTTATATGCAGAGTACATCATGAGAAACGCTGGGCTGGAGGAAGTACAATCTGGAATCAAGTTTGCTGGAAGAAATATCAATAACTCAGATATGCAGATGACACCACTTTTTGACAGAAAGTGAAGAAGAACTAAAGAGCCTCTTTTGTTATTATTTTCTCCCATTCTGAAGGCTGTCTTTTCACCTTGCTTATAGTTTCCTTCGTTGTGCAAAAGATTTTAAGTTTAATTAGGTTACATTTGTTAATTTTTGCTTTTATGTCCATTACTCTGGGAGGTGGGTCATAGAGGGTCCTGCTGTGATTTATATCAGAGAGTGTTTTGCCTATGTTTTCCTCTAGGAGTTTTATAGTTTCTGGTCTTACATTTAGATCTGTAAGCCATTTTGAGTTTATTTTTGTGTATGGTGTTAGAAAGTGTTCTAGTTTCATTCTTTTGCAAGTGGTTGACCAGTTTTCCAAGCACCAATTGTTAAAGAGATGGTCTTTTCTCCATTGTATATTCTTGCATCTTTTGTCAAAGATAAGGTGTCCATAGGTGCATGGATTCATCTCTGGCTTTCTATTTTGTTCCATTGATCTATGTTTCTGTCTTTGTGCCAGAACCACACTGTCTTGATGACTGTAGCTTTGTAGTATAGTCTGAAATCAGGCAGGTTGATTCCTCCAGTTCCATTCTTCTTTCTCAAGATTGCTTTGGCTATTCAAGGTTTTTTTGTATTTCCATACAAATTGTGAAATTATTTGTTCTAGTTCTCTGAAAAATACCATTGATAGCTTGATAGGGATTGCATTGAATTTACAGATTGCTTTGGGTAGAATACTCATTTTCACTATATTGAGTCTTCTGATTCATGAACATGGTATATTTCTCCATCTAATAGTGTCCTCTTTGATTTCTTTCATCAGTGTTTTATAGTTTTCTGTACAGAGGTGTTAATCTCAAAAATATACAAGCAGCTCATGCAGCTCAATACCAGAAAAATAAACGACCCAATCAAAAAAATGGGCCAAAGAACTAAATAGGCGTGTCTCCAAAGAAGACATACAGATGGCTAACAAACACATGAAAAGATGCTCAACAACACTCGGTATCAGAGAAATTAAAATCAAAACCACAATGAGGTACCATATTACACCGGTCAGAATGGCTGCTATCAAAAAGTCTGCAAACAGTAAATGCTGGAGAGGGTGTGGAGTACACGGAACTATATTACACTATTGGTGGGAATGCATACTAGTACAGCCACTGTGGAGAAGAGTGTGGAAATTTCTTAAAAAACTGGAAATATGACCCAGCAATCCCACCGCTGGACATACACACAAAGTAAACCAGAATTGAAAGAGACACATGTACCCCAATGTTCATCGCACCACTGTTTATAATAGCCAGGACATGGAAGCAACCTAGATGTCCCTCAGCAGATGAATGGATAAGAAAGCTGTGGTACATACACACAATGGAATATTACTCAGCCATTAAACAGAATGCATTTGAATCAGTTCTGATGAGGTGGGTGAAACTAGAGCTTATTATACAGAGTGAAGTAAGTCAGAGAGAAAAATACCAATACAGTATATTAATGCATATATATGGAATTTAGAAAGATGGTAACAATGACCCTATATATGAGACAGCTAAAGAGACGCAGAGAAAAAGAACAGACTTTGGACTCTGTGGGAGAAGGCAAGAGTGGGATGATTTGAGAGAATACCATTGAAACATGTATATTACCATATGTGAAATAGATCTTCAGTCCAGGTTTGATGCATGAGATAGGGCGCTCAGGGCCAGTGCATTGGGATGACCCTGAGGGATGGGACGGGGAAGGAGGTGGGAGGGGGATTCAGGATGGGGGACACATGTACACCCATGGTTGATTCATGTCAATGTATGGCAAAAACCACTACAGTATTGTAAAGTAATGAGCCTCCAATTAAAATAAATAAATTAATTTTTTTAATTAAAAAAAAAAGAGCCTCTTGATGAAAGAGAAAGAGCAGATTGAAAAGATTGGCTTAAAGCTCAACATTCACAAAGCTAAGATAATGGCATTCAGTCCCATCACTTCATGGCAAATAGATGGGGAAACAGTGGCTGACGTTATATTTTGAGAGGAGGAAGGGGGTCCAAAATCATTGCAGATGGTGATTGCAGCCATGAAATTATAAGACACTTACACCTTGGAAGGAAAGTTATGACCAACCTAGACAGTAAATTGAAATGCAGAGACATTACTTCGTCAACAAAGGTCCATCTAGTCAAGGTTATGGTTTTTCCCATGGTCATGTATGGATATGAGAGTTCAACTATAAAGAAAGCAGAGCACCTGAGAATAAATGATTTTAAACTGTGGCGTTGGAGAAGACTCTTGAGAGTCCCTTGGACTGCAAGGAGACCCAACCAGTCCATCCCAAAGGAGATCAGTCCTGGGTGTTCATTTGAAGGACTGATTTTGAAGCTGAATCTTCAATATTTTGGCCACCTGATGTGAAGAGCTGATTCATTTGAAAAGACCCTGATTCAGGGAAAGACTGAGGGCAGAAGAGGACAGCAGAGGAGGAGATGTTTGGATGTCCGACTCAATGGACATGGGTTTGGGTAGACTCCAGCCGTTGTTGATGGACACGGAGGCCTGGCATGCTGCAGCGTGTGGGGTCGCAAATAGTCGGGCACAACTGAGCAACTGAACTGAACTGAACTGATACATCCATGGCTGATTCATGTCAATGTATGGCAATAACCACTACAATTTTGTAAAGTAATTAGCCTCTAATTAAAACAAGTAAATTAATTTAAGTAAAAAAAAAAAATCTTGAGTAGAGGGTAGACTCTCTGAAATACAATATTAAAAATACAAAACACAATCAGTCACAAAATATATTTAACAAATATGAAATATGCTTTAAAAATAGGGTCATATTTTGCAAGGTAATAGGTTTTAAAATTGAAAATTAAAGGATTAATTATGACCCAGCAATCCCACTGCTGGGCATACACACCAAGGAAACCAGAATTGAAAGAGACACATGTACCACAATGTTCATCACAGCACTGATTCTAATAGCCAGGACATGGAAGCAACCTAGATGTCCATCAGCAGACAAATGGATAAGAAAGCTGTGGTACATATACACAGTGGAGTATTACTCAGCCATTAAAAAGAATACATTTGAATCAGTTCTAATGAGGTGGATGAAACTGGAGCCTATTATATCGAGTGAAGTAAGCCAGAAAGAAAGAAAGAAAGAAAGAAAGAAAGAAAAAAAAAAAAACCCACACCAATACAGTATACTAACACATGTATATGGAATTTAGAAAGATGGTAACGATAACCCTGGATGTGAGACAGCAAAAGAGACACAGATGTATAGAACAGTCTTTTGGACTCTGTGGGAGAGGAAGAAGGTTGGATGATTTGGGAGAATGGCATTGAAACATGTATAATATCATATAAGAAACGAATCGCCAGTCCAGGTTTGATGCAGGTTACAGGATGCTTGGGGTTGGTGTACTGGGATGACCCAGAAGGATGGTACAGGGAGGGAGTGGGAGGGGGGTTCAGGATGGGTAACACGTGTACAACCATGACAGATTCATGTGGATGTATGGCAAAACCAATACAATATTGTAAAATTAAAAAAAAAAAAAGTAAGAAGGAAAAATAATAAATAATTTAAATCAATTAGAAGGTTGATAATAGAAAAACTATATCTAGGAATTTCTCTGGAGCCGTTGTGGGCAGTGTGGTTTCAGTTGAGTTTCAGATAATTCCTTGTTCCAGCTTGCATTTCTTTACAAGATCTATAAGCCCCTTCCTATGCTTAGTCAATATTAACTACAGGGTTTTAATCTGTTGCACCTCTCACTCCCAGAGGAGTTCCCTTTTCTTTATTTATTTTGGCTTTCTCTCTTTGCAAGTCTCTTTAGTGTCTAATTTCTGCCCTGGCACAAGGGGGCAAAGGTGGTCACTTATTTCGGCTCACTTGTTCAGTTGAGTTGTGGGGAGGGAGGAACACTGCAAACAAATAATGTTGGTGTGTATTTTGGGAAAGTGCTTGCAGTGTATGGAACACACTGGGCTTTCCCAAGATCATGGTGGTGTGTGCTTTCCACGTGTACACTGCTCAGGTTCCAGATTGCTCTTCAGGGGTACTGCCCAATGTGGGCCCTGCATTTCCTGCAATTCCCAGGTCTAAGCTGCTCAGGTTCAGGTTTTCAGGTACACCGCAAAGTCACAGACTCAGATGCATGTGCGTTTTGTGCCCTTCCCAGGTCCCAGCAGCTCAGGCGACCAGGTGCTTGGCCAACGCACTGTCCCAAGTGGGCCATGCATCTTAATTACCTACTGGGTCCAGGCCGCTCAGTTTCCTGGGTGTGCCATGAGAACACTGCCTCAGGTGTATCATGTATCTCCTCTGGGGAGCTGATCTCAAGCTGCAACTTTCCTGGCAGATGTCAACCGTCCAGGACTCCAGGAAGACATGGTTAGAAACTGGCAGCCTGCTCACAGTTTGGTGGAGAATGCCGGTCTCTGAGGCTGAGGCCGCCCCTTGCCTTCTGATTCTGGCTGCCACACACATGGCTGTCTGCCTCTTGTTGGGGGAGGGGCCTGGAGACAGCCGGCTAGTTCTGCTTTGGTATTTGCTCAATCCTTTGTTCTCCTTTCAAAGACAATGAGCAGCCTATCCGGGTACCTGGTGTCCTCTGCCAGCATTCAGAAATTGTTTTGTGGAAGTTGCTCAGCGTTCAAATGATCATTTGATGAATGTGTTGGGGAGAATGGGGTCTCCCCATCTTATTCCTCTGCCATCTTAGGACCGCGCCCCCACCCTGAGGTCTTGTTTATGTATCCATTTAGCCAGTCTGGGCTTTTTGGTTGGAACATTTAATCCATTTATATTTAGAATAATTATTGACATATGTGCTCCTTTTCGGAGAAGGCAATGGCACCCCACTCCAGTACTCTTGCCTGGAAAATCCCATGGACGGAGGAGCCTGGTAGGCTGCAGTCCATGGGGTCACACAGAGTTCGACATGACAGAGCGACTTCCCTTTCACTTTTCACTTGCATGCATTGAGGAAGGAAATGGCAACCCCCTCCAGTGTTCTTGCCTGGAGAATCCCAGGGACCGGGGAGCCTGGTGGGCTGCCGTCTATGGGGTCGCACAGAGTCAGACAGGACTGAAGCGACTTAGCAGCAGCAGCAGCAGTGCTCCTATTGCCATTTTCTTAATTTTTGGGGGTCGATTTTGTCGATCTTTTTTCTTCTCTTATATTTCTTGACTATATAAGTCCCTTTACCATTTGTTGTAAAGCTGGTTTTGTGGTAAAGAATTCTCTTACCTTTGGCTCATCTGAAAATCTTTGATTTCTCCATCAATTTTGAAGGAGATCCTTGCCAAGTACAGTAATCTTGGCTGTAGATTTTTCTCTTTCAGTGCTTTAAATATGCCATGCCATTCTCTTCTGGCCTGCAGAGTTTCTGTTGAAAGATCAGCTGTGAAACATATGGGGTTTCCATTGGATGTTACTTCTTACTTTTAACTTGCTACTTTTAATATTCTTTCTTTGTGTTTCATCTTCCTTAGTTTGCTTAGTATATGTCTAGGGCTGTTTCTCCTTGGGTTTATCACAAATGGGACTCTTGGCACCTCTTGGACTTGATTGACTATTTCCTTTTCCATGTTGGGGGTTTTTCAAGTATAATCTCCTCTAAACTTTTCTCATACCCTTTATTTTTCTCTCTTCTTCTGGGACCCCTATAATTTGAATCTTGGTGCATTTAACATTGTCCAAGAGGTCTCTGAGACTATCCTCAGTTCTTTTCATTCTTTTGACTTTATTCTGCCCTTCCGCAGTTGTTTCCACCATTTTGTCTTTCAACACACTGATCCATTTTCTGGTTCAGATACCCTGCTCTTGATTCTTTCTAGAGTATTTTTAATTTCAGTAATTGTTGTTTGTCTCTCTATTTATTTTTCAATTTATTTTTTGCTTATTCTTCAATTCAACTAGGGGTTTGCTCATTGATTCTTGCATTGTCTCCATGTCATTTTCAAAGTTTTTGATCATCTTTACTATCATTATTCTGAATAGTTTTTCAGGCAGCTTGCCTATTTCCTCTTCATTTGTTTAAATTTCTGTGTGTCTAGTTTGTTCCTTTATTTGTGCAGCATTTCTTTGTCATTTCTTCATTTTTAAAAAGATCTTATTGTGTTTGAGGTCTCCTTTTGCCAGCCTTCAAATTTGCATTCTTTCTTCCTTTTAGTTTCTGCACTCCTAAATTTGGTCCAATGGTTTGTGTAAGCTTTGCATTGGGTGAGATTGGTGCTGAGTTTTTTTTTTTTTTTTTTTTCTTTTCCTTCTGATGCACAGGTTTGATTGAGAAGGATAATCCTGTCTGCTGATGACTGGGTTTCTACTTTTGTCCTATTTGCTGTTTGGATGAGGTGTCCTACACTGGGTTGGGTTGTCCTGATTGGTGGTTGGGTGATTCTAGGTCTTGTATTCAAGTGGTTTAGTTTGCATGAGTGAGTTCTCAGTAATTGATACTCCCTAAGGTTAGGAGTTCTCCGGTTGTATAGGGTCTTGGAGTCAGTGCTCCCACTCCAAATGCTCGGGGCTGGATCATTGGCCAGGAACACCATTACAACAGGTGGTTTGTTATGGTATTAAGTTAGATTAAAATAAATATCCAAAAAAAAAAAAAGAGAGAGAGAAACCAAAGGTGAACCCCTGACAAATGGCAGCTACACTGTCACACAAATAATAATTAAAATAAAGGAATATACACATATATTCCAATATATGGGAATATACACACATACAACCATCAGCAAAATCCAAACAGTTCAACAAAAATAAACTACAATAGACTGACCTAGCAAACAACGGAAACCAAAAATGATATCTACCAGTTAAGCACAAAACTAACGAGTGCGAGTGCACAAGCTGGAAAAGAAATCTAAAGCAAAGTCCCAAGTAGGGATGAAAGCACTGAAAATAAAACTAACAAAATGTTGAGAGGAAAGGAAGGAAAGAAAAGAAAGAAAGAATAGACATGCGAGGTTCAACAGAGGTAGGTGAACAAGGTTTGTTTAAAGTTTAACTGCAAGGGGACAAGAACAGAGGAAAGGCAAACAATGGAATAAATATAACAGGTTTAAAAAATTAAAATTTAAAACAATAAAAATAGAAAATAATAAAAAAATCAAAAATAACTGGGAAAGCCAGGAATCCTCCAAAGAACTGTAAAAATCCAATGTAGAAGCAGAGGTTTATCACAAGAGTAAAAAGTATGACTGAATATACACATGTACATATACACCCACAAGCAAAATCAAAACATTCCAGCAAAATAAAGTACAATAGATTGATTGACCTGGTGAACAAAGGAAAAAAAAAATATATATCTATATATATATCTATATATCTATATCTATATCTATATATATAGATAGATATACATATATATACCAGAATAGAACCACCTGAAGCACAAACTGGGAAACAAAACTAGAGCAAGGTGCCAATTGGAGAATAAAAGAATGAAAATAAAACTAACAAATATATTGAGAGAAAAGGAAAGAAAGGAAAAAATACGTATGCAGAGTTAAATAGAGGTACAGATGACTGTTGAGAGTCCCTTGGACTGCAAGTAAATCCAACCAGTCCATTCTAAGGGAGATCAGTCGTGGGTGTTCATTGGAAGGACTGATGTTGAAGCTGAAATTCCTATACTTTGGCCACCTGATGTGAAGAGCTGACTCATTGGAAAAGGCCCTGATGCTGGGAAAGATTGAGAGCAGGAGGAGAAGCGAACAACAGAGGATGAGATGGTTGGATGGCATCATCAGCTCGATGGACATGGGTTTGGTTGGACTCCAGGGGTTGGTGATGGACAGGGAGGCCTGGCGTGCTGTAACGGTTCATGGGGTCACAAGGAGTCGGGCACAACTGAGTCACTGAACTGAATTGAACTGAACTGAAAAGATTTATACACATTAAAGATTAACTGCAAGTGGAAAAGAACAGTAGGGAAAGTAAACAAATAATAAATGTAGAGAAAATAATAATAGGTTTAAAAAATGAAAAAGAGAGAGAGAGAGAGAAAAGGAAATGCCACAGAATTTCAAAAGCTGTATATAGAGACAGAGATTTATAACAGCAATACAAATGTGACCGAAGAATAATAAGGCTCAAAAGCTTCATTAGATTTCATAGTGCCAATGAAATTGGCAACTACAACGTGGGAGAGGGGAAGGAATTGAAACCAACCACAAAAACAAAAATCCTAGAGAATCTACAGAACAAGTCAAAACATGAGAATAATACAGGTTTTTCTTTAGTCATTGCTCTCAGAGTCCTTTCGCCCGCTAAAATTGCAGTCCACCTCACCTCCCTAGGATGCCCTCCAAAACTGTGCTGAACTCTGAACCTGATTTGGGGGGAGCTCATTCTAATCCGGTCCTACTCCTATATGTTTTTTGTCTCCAATGTTCACAACTATCAGAACCAGGACGTTTCCTTTTGTGGCAGTTATCAGTGTCTTTTTATATATTATTCAGTTCAGTTCAGTCGCTCAGTCGTGTCCGACTCTTCGCGACCCCATGAATCGCAGCACGCCAGGCCTCCAGTCCATCACCAACTCCCGGAGTTCACTCAGACTCACGTCCATCGAGTCAGTGATGCCATCCAGCCATCTCATCCTCTGTCGTCCCCTTCTCCTGCCCCGAATCCCTCCCAGCATCAGAGTCTTTTCCAATGAGTCAACTCTTTGCATGAGGGGGCCAAAGTACTGGAGTTTCAGCTTTAGCATCATTCCTTCCAAAGAAATCTCAGGGCTGGTCTCCTTCAGAATGGACTGGTTGGATCTCCCTGGAGTCCATGGGACTCTCAAGAGTCTTCTCCAACACCACAGTTCAAAAGCATCAATTCTTCAGTGCTCAGCCTTCCTCACAGTCCAACTCTCACATCTATACATGACCACAGGAAAAACCATAGCTTTGACTAGATGGTACTTTGTTGGCAAAGTAATGTCTCTGCTTTTGAATATGCTATCTAGGTTGGTCATAATTTTCCTTCCAAGAAGTAAGCGTCTTTTAATTTCATACCTGCAGTCATCATCTGCAGTGATTTTGGAGCCCTGCCCCACCAACACCCCCCCCCCAAAAAAAAAACAAAACAAAACAAAAGAAAACAAAACAAAACTGACACTCTTTCCACTGTTTCCCCATCTATTTCCCATGAAGTATATGGGACCAGATGCCATGATCTTCATTTTCACTCTCCACTTTCATTTCATCAAGAGACTTTTTAGTTCCTATTCACTTTCTGCCATAAGGGTGGTGTCATCTGCATATATGAGGTTATTGACATTTCTCCCGGCAATCTTCTTTCCAACTTGTGTTTCTTCCAGTCCAGGGTTTCTCATGATGTACTCTGCATAGAAGTTAAATCAGCAGGGTGAGAACATACAGCCTTGACGTACTCCTTTTCCTAATTGGAACCAGTCTGTTGTTCCACGTCCAGTTTTAACTGTGGCTTCCTGACCTGCATAGAGGTTTCTCAAGAGGCAGGTCAGGTGGTCTGGTATTCCCATCTCTTTCAGAATTTTACACAGTTTACTGTGATCCACACAGGCAAAGGCTGTGGCATAGGCAATAAAGCAGAAATAGAGGTTTTTCTGGAACTCTCTTGCTTTTCCATGATCCAGCAGATGTTGGCAATTTGGTCTCTGGTTCCTCTGCCTTTTCTAAAACCAGCTTGAACATCAGGAGGTTCACAGTTCATGTATTGCTGAAGCCTGGCTTGGAGAATTTTGAGCATTACCTTACTAGTGTGTGAGATGTGTGCAATTCTGTGGTAGTTTGAGCATTCTTTGGCATTGCCTTTCTTTGGGATTGGAATGAAAACTCAGCTTTTCCAGTCCTGTGGCCACTGCTGAGTTTTCCAAATTTGCTGGCATATTGAGTGCAGCACTTTCACAGCATCATCCTTTGAGATTTGAAATAGCTCAACTGGAATTCCATCACCTCCACTAGCTTTGTTCATAATGCTGCTTTCTAAGCCCCACTTGACTTTATATTCCACAATGTCTGGCTCTAGTTCAGTGATCACACCATCGTGATTATCTGGGTCGTGAATATCTTTTTTGTACAGTTCTTCTGTGTATTCTTGCCATCTCTTCTTAATATTTTCTGCTTCTGTTAGGTCCATACCATTTCCGTCCTTTATTGAGCCCATCTTTGCATGAAATCTCCCCTTGGTATCTCCAATTTTCTTGAAGTGATCTCTAGTCTTTCCCATTCTGTTGTTTTCCTCCTTTTCTTTGCATCGCTCCCTGAGGAAGGCTTTCTTATCTCTTCTTGCTCTTCCTTGGAACTCTGCATTCAGATGCTTATATCTTTCCTTTTCTCCTTTGCTTTTCACTTCTCTTCTTTTCACAGCTATGTGGATTTAATCTGCAGCTTGTACAGGTGGTAGGAAGGTTTTGGGTCTTCTTCCTTTACAACACTGCCCCTGGGTTCCAATTGTGGTTTTATTCCCACTTCTGAATGTGAATCATCCACTGGGGTGTGCTCTTGAGACTGTCCTGGAGGACTTGGGTTTGCCCCTGTGAGGGGGCCAGATATGGGGAATCAACTGCTTCAGTCATAGTGGCTCTGGCTGCATCAGGGACTCAGAGGAGTTGGTGGCTAGGGCAGCAGGACATATAGTGCTCTAGAAGGGTATGTCAACCAGTACTGGCCCATACGTACCAGTATTTTTGCATGTACAAGCCCCTTCCCTGAGAAAGAAGCCTGGCAAGCCACAGTTACAATGTCACATGCAGTTGGACACTAAGGGCGGCAGTGAGGAGATACCCCTCCTCCAAGGTAAGGAGCAGTGGCTGCGCTTTGATGGAGCGGCCGTGAAGGGATACCCCACGCCCAAGGTAAGAGAAACCCAAGTAAGATGGTATGTGTTGCAAGAGGGCATCAGAAGGCAGACACACTGAAACCATACTCACAAAAAACTAGTCAATCTAATCACACTAGGACCACAGCCTTGTCTAACTCAATGAAACTAAGCCATGCCCTGGGGGCAACCCAAGAGGGGCGGGTCATGGGGGAGAGATCTGACAGAAGGTGGTCCACTGGAGAAGGGAATGGCAAACCGCTTCAGTATTCTTGCCTTGAGAACTCCATGAAAAGTATCAAAAGGCAAAATGATAGGATACTGAAAGGGGAACTCCCCAGGTCAGTAAGGACCCAATATGCTACTGGATATCAGTGGAGAAATAACTCCAGAAAGAATGAAGGGATGGAGCCAAAGCAAAAACAATACCCAGTTGCAGACGTGACTGGTGACAGAAGCAAGGTCTGATGCTGTAAAGAGCAATATTGCATAGGAACCTGGAATGTCAGGTCCATGAATCAAGGCAAATTGGAAGTGGTCAAACAAGAGATGGCAAGAGTGAATGTAGACATTCTAGGAATCAGCGAACTAAAATGGACTGGAATGGGTGAATTTAATTCAGATGAGCATTATATCTACTACTGCAGGCAGGAATCCCTCAGAAGAAATGGAGTAGCCATCATGGTCAACAAAAGATTCCGAAATGCAGTACTTGGATGCAATCTCAAAAACGACAGAATGATCTCTGTTCGTTTCCAAGGCAAACCATTCAATATCACAGTAATCCAAGTCTAGACCTCAACCAGTAATGCTGAAGAAGCTGAAGATGAACGGTTCTATGAAGACCTACAAGTCTTTTTCAAACTATACCCAAAAAAGATGTCCTTTTCATTGTAGGGGACTGGAATGCAAAAATAGGAAGTCAAGAAACACCTGCAGTAACAGGCAAATTTGGCCTTGGAATACGGAATGAAGCAGGGCAAAGACTAATAGAGTTTTGCCAAGAAAATGCACTGGTCATAGCAAAGACCCTTTTCCAACAACACAAGAGAAGACTTTACACATGGACATCACCATATGGTCAACACTGAAATCAGATTGATTATATTCTTTGCATCCAAAGATGAAGAAGCTCTATACAGTCAACAAGAACAAGACCAGGAGCTGACTGTGACTCAGATCATGAACTCCTTATTACCAAATTCAGACTGAAATTGAAGAAAGTAGGACAAACCACTAGACCATTCAGGTATGACCTAAATCAAATCCCTTATGATTATACAGTGAAAGTGAGAAACAGATTTATGAGCCTAGACCTGTTAGATAGAGTGCCTGATGAACTATGGAATGAGGCTCATGACATTGTACAGGAGACAGGGATCAAGACAATCCCCATGGACAAGAAATGCAAAAAAAAGCAAAATGGCTGTCTGGGCACCCCTTACAAATAGCTGTGAAAAGAAGAGAAGTGAAAAGCAAAGGAAAGATATACGCATCTGAATGCAGAGTTCCAAAGAATAGCAGGAAGAGATAAGAAAGCCTTCCTCAGTGATCAATGCAAAGAAATAGAGGAAAACAACAGAATGGGAAAGACTAGAGATCTCTTCAAGAAAATTAGAGATACCAAGGGGACATTTCATGCAAAGATGGGCTCAATAAAGGACAGAAACGGCATGGACCTAACAGAAGCAGAAGATACTAAGAAGAGATGACAAGAATACACAGAAGAACTATAAAATCAAGATCTTCATGATCCAGATAATCCCGATGATGTGATCACCGACCTAGAGCCAGACATCCTGGAATGTGAAATCAAGTGGGCCTTAGAAAGCAGCACTACGAACAAAGCTAGAGGAAGTGATGGAATTCCAGTTGAGCTATGTCAGATCCTGAAAGATGATGCTGTGAAAGTATTGCACTCAATATGCCAGCAAATTTGGAAAACTCAGCTGTGTCCACAGGACTGGAATGGTCAGTTTTCATTTGAATCCTGAAGAAAGGCAATGCCAAAGAATACTCAAAGTACTGCACAGTTACACTCACCTCACATGCTAGTAAAGTAATGCTCAAAATTCTCCAGGCCAGGTTTCAACAATACGTGAACTGTGAACTTCCTGATATTCCAGCTGGTTTTAGAAAAGGCAGAGGAACCAGAGATCAAATTGCCAACATCTGCTGGAGCATGGAAAAAGCAAGAGAGTTCCAGAAAAACCTCTATTCCTGCTTTATTGACTATGCCAAAGCCTTTGCCTGTGTGGATCACAATAAACTGTGGAAAATTCTGAGAGAGATGGGAATACCAGACCACTTGACCTGCCTCTTGAGAAACCTCTATGCAGGTCAGTAAACAACAGTTAGAACTGGACGTGGAACAACAGATGGGTTCCAATTAGGAAAAGGAGTACGTCAAGGCTATATATTATCACCCTGTTTATGTAACTTCTTTGCAGAGTACATCATGAGAAACCCTGGACTGGAAGAAACACAAGCTGGAATCAAGATTGCCGGGAGAAATATCAATAACCTCAGATATGCAGATGACACCGCCCTATGGCAGAAAGTGAAGAGGAACTAAAAAGCCTCCTGATGAAGGTGAAAGTGGAGAGTGAAAAAATTGGCTTCAAGCTCAGCATTCAGAAAACGAAGATCATGGCATCCGGTCCCATCACCTCATGGGAAATAGATGGGGAAACAGTGGAAACAGTGTCAGACTTTATTTTGGGGGGCTCCAAAATCACTGCAGATGGTGACTGCAGCCATGAAATTAAAAGACACTTACTCCTTGGAAGGAAATTTATGACCAACGTAGATAGCATATTCAAAAGCAAAGACATTACTTTGCCAACAAAGGTCCGTCTAGTCAAGGCTATGGTTTTTCCTGTGGTCAGGTATGGATGTGAGAGTTGGACTGTGAAGAAGGCTGAGCACCTAAGGATTGATGCTTTTGAACTGTGGTGTTGGAGAAGACTCTTGAGAGTCCCTTGGACTGCAAGGAGATCCAACCAGTCCATTCTGAAGCAATTGAGCCCTGGGATTTCTTTGGGGGAATGATGCTGAAGCTGTAACTCCAGTACTTTGGCCACCTCTTGAGAAGAGTTGACTCATTGGGAAAGACTCTGATGTTAGGAGGAATTGGGGGCAGAAGGAGAAGGGGACAGCAGTGCATGAGATGGCTGGATGCCATCACTGACTCTATGGACGTGGATCTGGGTGAACTCCGGGAGGTGGTGATGGACAGGGAGTCCTGGCGTGCTGCGATTCATGGGGTCGCGAAGAGTGGGACAGGAATGAGTGACTGAACTGAACTGAACTGATCTGAACTGAACTGAACTGAACTGAAGTGACCAGGTATCCATAGACACAAGACTTTTTTGGCCTGTAGCAGCTCCGCCCCAGCGAGCATTGAGCATGAACTTGGCATAGCTTCTTGATCTCTGGGGACCATGGTAGCGATAACTGTGCAGGGACAATGACCTCCTCTGCCGCAGAAGTTTTGACCCTATCAGAGTCTTTTCACCAGCCTCTTGTAGCTGGTGATAAGGAGGCCTCTTTTGCCACTCTTCCTCCATAGCTCCACCCTTTCAGGCACTTAGAGGGCTCCCTTACCTGGGGTACTTCTCTGTTGTTTGGAGCATCAGGTACATAGATGGGGCCCCTGGGTGGGGTCCTAGTCTGCAGATCAGTAAGTCAGGCACTTGATTGGCCAGCCTCTCTATTGTTCAGCTGCCTATGCTGGTGTATGGGGAGAAAGAGACTATGGTGATGGCTCCACCTACTATGATTGACCCAGTAGGATCCCCTTGCTTCCATGGGGCCTGGTGTTCCTCCACAAGCATTTCCCATCCCGATCTCCTTCCTCACATCCCATCAGTCCATCTCTCTGCAGTCAGTAGCAGCCCTTGCCCTGGGATTGCTCCACAATCCGAAAAATCCAGATCCCAACTGCTGTCCCTTCTATGGGACCTGTGTCCCTGTCTGGGGTGTGTATGACTGTGGCAAGGACTGTCTGATTCTCATTCCATTTAGGCTCCCACAGATCAACTGTTTCACTCTCAGCCTAAAATATTTCTCCTCTGATCCAGACAGTTGATCCCAGGTGGGGGTCGGACACCAACTTATAGTTCTCCCACCCACCGAGGGCAGGTCCAGGCCTATTACCATTCCTGTTCCCCCCACCCCTAGTTCCTTCACCCTACCGAGTTTTGTGGTTCTATTTATTATTTTCCTCTGGTCAGGTACTCCTGTCAGCTCTCAGCTGGTGTTCTGCACACACTTCTGTGTCTGAAGGTGTATCCTTGATGTATCCGTGGAGTGAAATGTACTCCACTTCCAGCTACAGTTCTGCCATTTTGTTCATCTCAACTTTTGGACTACTAAAAATAAGACTGTTATGAACATTCATGTGCATGTCTGTGGGTATTTTTTTTTTTTTCATACTTGCTTGTATAAACCTAAGAAAGGGATTGCTGGGACATATGGTAACTCTATGTTTAACTTTTGAAGGAACTTCCAAACTGTTTTCCACCATGGTGTACTATTTTGTATTCCCATAAACAGTGCATGAAAGTTCAAATATTTCCACTTCCTCATCAGACTTGTTCTTCTCTGTCTCTCATGAGAGCCATACTTTCGGTGTGCCCTGCATGCTTACTTGCCATCTGTATATCATTATCTAGTGAATTTCCTGTTCACATCTTTTGTCCATTTTTGCATTGGTGTGTTTCATATATTCTGTCTGATTCTTAAGTTTTTCTTACTTCAATGTGACTGTTATTATTTTTTATTTTAATTTTAAATTGGCCTACTATATAGGAAAGCAATTAATTAAATTTTATATATCATCTCTATATCTTGTGACATTGCTTAAATTAATTCTTAGTTTTAGGTATTCTGTTCCTGTAGATTTCATTGGATATTCTACATAGATGTCACCAACAGATAAAAACAGCTTTATTCTTCTTTTCCAAACTGGATAACTTTTCAATCATTTCCTAATATGACTTCACGGACAGAAATTCAATATAATGAGAGTGGACATCTTTCTGTTGATTGTGATTTTAGAAGTAAAACACTCAGTGTTCTACCATAAAGTGTGATATTAGTGATAGTTTAGTACTTTCATAAGGTTGAGGAAGTCTTCTCTTTCTGCTGCTGCTAAGTCGCTTCAGTCGTGTTCGACTCTGTGCGACCCCATAGACAGCAGCCCACCAGGCTTCCCTTCCCTGGTTTTCTCCAGGCAAGAACACTGGAGTGGGTTGCCATTTCCTTCTCCAATGCATGAAAGTGAAAAGTAAAAGTGAAGTCGCTCAGTCGTGTCCGACTCTTAGCGACCTCATGGACTGCAGCCTACCAGGCTCCTCCATCCATGGGATTTTCTAGGCAAAGGTACTGGAGTGGGGTGCCATTGCCTTCTCCAATTCTATTTCTATTTCTTCTTCTATTTCTAGTTCGCTAAAATATTTTATACAGAATGTGCTCAGTCACAGAGTTGTGTCCAGCTTTTTGCAACCCCATGAAGTGTAGGCCAAACAGGCTCCTCTGGCCTTGGGGATTCTCCAGGCCAGAATACTGGAATGGATTGTCATGCTCTCCTCCAGGGGATCTTCCCAGCCCAAGGATGGACCCAGATCTCTGAGATGCCAGGCACTTTCTTTAATAGCTGAGCTGCCAGCGAAGCCTAAGAATACTGACGTGGGTAGCCAATCCCTACTTCAGGGAATCTTCCCAACCCAGGGATATTAGATTTTATCAAATTATTTTTCAGCATTTATCTAAATGACCCTACTGTGTCATCATTTTCAGTTCTTTAGTAAGTTGTTTATCCTGATGGATTTTCAAATGTTTAATGAATGCTACACTCTTAAGGGGACAAAAACCAATGGATTCTGCTATGTCATACATTGTATGTATTGGTGTAGGCTGCCACAGATCAGCTGTTTCATTCTCAGCCTTAAATGTTTCTCCTCTGATCCAGACAATTACTCCAATGAGGGAAGTGGAAACCTACTTCAGTTCTCCCACCCACCAAGGGCAGGTCCAGACCTATTAACACTCCTGTTTTTCCCCCTAGTTCCTTCATCCTACCAAGTTTTGTGGTTCTATACATTCTTTTCCACTGGTCAGGTACTCCTGTCAGCTCTCAGCTGGTGTTCTGCAAGCACTTCTGTGTCTGAAGATGTATTCCTGATGTGTCCAAGGAGAGAGGTGTATTCCTCCTGCAACTACCACTCTGCCATCTTGTTCATCTCAACTTTTTGACTATTAGAAATAAGACTGCTATGAACATTCATGTGCACGTCTTTGGGGAAACATTTTTTTTTTTTTTTTTACACATAGTGAGGTGACCATGATTCCAAGACTTGAAGCAAGACAGCTCCAAGTGGAGAAAGGGTAAGTGTATTCAGTGCAGTCTCACAGCCTGAAGACAGCAGTGTCTGAATGGAAGCTAGAACAAAGGAGATGGGATGGAAAAAGGTTCTGGGAGGTGGCCCAGAATTAAATGGTCTTGAAAGTGCTTTAAGACCACCTCTCAAAGAGTCAGACATGACTGAGAGACTGAACTGAACGAGGAAAGTGGGATGATTCTCATTTCCACAGACACTTCAATACAGCCTAATTATCATGGAGGAACTTTAGGCAAGATATTACAATCTAGATGATGGTGAAATGTGGGAGAGAACAGAATCAAAGCCTCGATACTGTGGCTGTGGGTCAAGGTTTGGAGGAGACACATGCTCCCTCCCTTGTGACACAACAGAGTTGACTTAGAGAGATGAGGATGACAGGTGAGTTTGGAGGGCTCCTAAGGGCCATTAAAAGTGATGCATTCCCCCCCCCACCCCATCAAATCATCTGAGTTGCCCCCCATTCTGCCCTAGAGGTATCAGGATTGCGCTTTGTGATGTCAATTCTCAGCCAGGGCCACCATTGGCTGGGGAAGTGAGTTGCTGATCTCTTAAAGCATAATGCTGTGGACCCTAGGGAGGGGTATATAGAGGTGTGCTCAGGGGCTCTGGAGCAGACCACTGGGTGTCTTCAAAATGACTAAAGAGACTCAGAAGCCACAAGGCTCTAGAACACTTATGGAATAGCCAACTTCAGGTAAGCAGGAGGAAAAGATGAAGACTTCCTGTCAACTGGGGTCCACAAAAGTGTCAAGGTGAGTTGAACCCATCCAAGCTCCTCTTGCCCATTGACACCGCCCCATGAGACCCCCCTGCCCTCTACTGGCCTGGCACATAGCTCTCCTCTGGTCACACTTTTCCTGAAACTATCGTTCCTATCCATCTTCACCCTCTTCCCCAAACAAGTGGTATTCTGTGCTCCCTCTCTTGTTCTCTCCAGGTGTCCAGGGTAACCAGGAGTGTGAATAAGTCATCTGGTCCTGAGCTTCGTTTTTGTTCAATGGAAGATTTTTGATTACAGTTTTGCTTTCCATGCTTGTGATGGGTATGTTGGGATTAGCTATTTCTTCCTGGTTCAGTTTTGGATTGTTATACTTTTCTAGGAATTTGTTCATTTCTTCCAAGTTGTCCATTTTATTGTCCTATAGCTGCTGATAGTAGTCTTTTATGATCCTTTGTACTTCTGTGTTGTCCGCTGTGATTTATCTATTTTCCTTTCTAATTTTGTTGATTTGATTATCCCCCCTTTCTTTCTTGATGAGTTTTGCTAATGGTTTGCCTATTTTATTTATCTTCTCAAAGAACCAGCGTTTATTTTTGCTGAGTTTTGCTATAGGTTCCTTTGCTTTTTTTCATGTATTTCTGCCCTAATTGTTTATTTTTTTAAAATTTTATTTTATTTTTAAACTTTACAAATTGTATTAGTTTTGCCAAATATCAAAATGAATCCGCCACAGGTATACATGTGTCCCCCATCCTGAACTCTCCTCCATCCTCCCTCCCCATACCACCCCTCTGGGTTGTCCCAGTGCACCAGACCCAAGCATCCAGTATCATGCACCAAACCTGGACTAGCGACTCGTTTCATGCATGATATTATACATGTTTCAATGCCATTCTCCCAAATCTTCCCACCCTCTCTCTCTGAAACAGAGTCCATAAGACTGTTCTATACATCTGTGTCTCTTTTGCTGTCTCATACACAGGGTTATTGTTAGCATCTTTCTAAATTCCGTATATATACTTTAGTATACCGTATTGGTGTTTTTCTTTCTGGCTTACTTCACTCTGTATAATAGGCTCCAGTTTCATCCACCTCATTAAAACTGATTCAAATTAATTCTTTTTAATGGCTGAGTAATACTCAATTGCGTATATGTACCACAGCTTTCTTATCCATTCATCTGTTGATGGACATCTAGGTTGCTTCCATGTCCTGTCTATTATGAACAGTGCTGCAATGAACATTGGGGTACATGTGTCTCAATTCTGTTTTCCTCAGTGTGTATGGTAAGCAGTGGGATTGCTGGATCATAAGACAGTTCTATTTCCAGTTGTTTAAGGAATCTCCACACTGTTCTCCATAGTGGCTGTACTAGTTTGCATTCCCACCAACAGTATAAGAGGGTTCCCTTTTCTCCACACCCTCTCCAGCATTTATTGCTTGTAAACTTTTGGATCATAGCCATTGTGAGTCGTGTGAAATGGTACCTCATAGTGGTTTTGATTTGCATTTTTCTGATAATGAGTGATGTTGAGCATCTTTTCATGTGTTTGTTAGCCATCTGTATGTCTTCTTTGGAGAAATGTCTATTTAGTTCTTTGGCCCATTTTTTTGATTGGGTCATTTATTTTTCTGGAGTTGAGCTAAGAGTTGCTTGTATATTTTTGAGATTAGTTATTTGTCAGTTGCTTCATTTGCTATTATTTTCTCCCATTCTGAAGGCTGTCTTTTCACCTTGCTAATAGTTTCCTTTGATGTGCAGAATCTTTTAAGTTTAATTAGGTCCCATTTGTTTATTTTTGCTTTTATTTCCAATATCCTGGGAGGTGGGTCATAGAGGATCCTGCTGTGATGTATGGAAGAGAGTGTTTTGCCTATGTTCTCCTCTAGGAGTTTTATAGTTTCTGGTGTTACATTTACATCTTTAATCCATTTTGAGTTCATTTTTGTGTATGTTGTTAGAAAGTGTTCTAGTTTCATTCTTTTACAAGTGGTTGACCAGATTTCCCAGCACCACTTGTTAAACAGATTTTCTTTAATCCGTTGTATATTCTTGCCTCCTTTGTCAAATATAAGGTGTCCATATGTGTGTGGAATTCTCTCTGGGCTTTCTATTTTGTTCCATTGATCTATATTTCTGTCTTTGTGCCAGTACCATACTGTCTTGATAACTGTGGCTTTGTAGTAGAGCCTGAAGTCAGGTAGGTTGATTCCTCCAGTTCCATTCTTCTTTCACAAGATAGCTTTGGCTATTCTAGGCGCTTTGTATTTCCATACAAATTGTGAAATTATTTGTTCTAGCTCTTTCAAGAATACCGTTGGTAGCTTGATAGGGGTTGCATTGAATCTATAAATTGCTTTGGGTAGTTGCAGAGGAAGGGAAACTTCCAAACTCATTCTATCACCACTATCACCCTAATACCAAAACCTGACAAAGATCCCCAAAATAAAGAAAACTACAGGCCAATATCACTGATGAACTTAGATGCAAAAATCCTTAACAAAAGTCTAGCAATTAGAATCCAACAGCACATTAAAAAGATTATAAAAAAAAATAAGTAAATAAATAAATAAAAAGATTATACACCACAACCAAGTGGGCTTTATCCCAGGGATGCAAGGATTCTTCAATATCCACAAATCAATCAATGTAATACACCACATTAACAAATTGAAAAATAAAAACCATATGATTATCTCAAAAGATGCAGAGAAAGCCTTTGACAAAATTCAACATCCAT
This sequence comes from Bos taurus, assembly GCF_002263795.3. NCBI lineage: Eukaryota > Metazoa > Chordata > Mammalia > Artiodactyla > Bovidae > Bos > Bos taurus. Next base: position 31,386,630 of record NC_082638.1, read on the forward strand.
TTATGATAAAAACTCTCCAGAAAGCAGGAATAGTAGGAACATACCTCAACATATTAAAAGCTATATATGACAAACTCACAGCAAACATTATCCTCAATTGTGAAAAGTGAAAGCATTTCCTCTAAAGTCAGGAACAAGACAAGGGTGCCCACTTTCACTGTTACTATTCAACATAGTTTTGGAAGTTTGGCCACAGGAATCAGAGCAGAAAAAGAAATAAAAGGAATCCAAATTGGAAAAAAAGTAAAACTCTCACTATTTGCAGATGACATGATCCTCTACATAGGAAACCCTAAAGACTCCACCAGAAAATTGCTAGAACTAATCAATGATTATAGTAAAGTTGCAGGATATAAAATCAACACACTGAAATCCCTTGCATTCCTATACACTAATAATGACAAAACAGAAAAAGAAATTAAGGAAACAATTCCATTCACCATTGCAACAGAAAGAATAAAATACTTAGGAATATATCTATCTAGAGAATCTAAAGACCTATACATAGAAAACTATAAAACACTAGTGAAAGAAATCAAAGAGGACACTAATAGATGGAGAAATATACCATGTTCATGGATTGGAAGAATCAATATAGTGAAAATGAGTATACTACCTAATTGTTATTATTACTTTTTCCTTCTTCTAACCCTGGGATTTTTCACTTCTTCTTTTTCTAGTTGCTTTAGGTGTAAAGTTAGGTCATTTATTTGAGGTTTCTCTTGTTTCTTGAGGTAAGCTTGTATTTCTATGAACCTTCCCCTTCAGATCAGATCAGTCACTCAGTCATGTCCAACTCTTTGCGACCCTATGGATCACAGCACGCCAGGCCTTCCTGTCCATCACCAAAACCTGGAGTCACTGAGACTCATGCCCATGGAGTCAGTGATGCAATCCAGCCATCTGATCCTATGTCTTCCCCTTTTCTTCTTGCCCCCAATCCCTCCCAGCATCAGAGACTTTTCCAATGAGTCAAGTATTCGCATGAGGTGGCCAAAGTACTTGAGCTTCAGCTTTAGCATCATTCCTTCCAAAGGAATCCCAGGGCTGATCTCTTTCAGAATGGACTGGTTGGTTTTCCTTGCAGTCCAAGGGACTCTCAAGAGTCTTCTCCAACACCACTGTTCAGAAGTATCAATTCTTCGGCACTCAGGCTTCTTCACAGTTCAACTCTCACATCCATACCTGACCACAGGAAAAACCATAGCCTTGACTAGACGAACCTTTTTTGGTAGAGGAATGTCTCTGCTTTTGAATCTGCTCTCTAGGTTGGTCATAACTTTCCTTCCAAGGAGTAAGTGTCTTTTAATTTGATGGCTGCAGTCACCTTCTGCAGTGATTTTGGAGCCCCCTAAAAATAAAGTCTGACATTGTTTTCACTATTTACCCATCTATTTCCCATGAAGTAGTGGGATTGGAGGTCATGATCTTCGTTTTCTGAATGTTGAGCTTTAAGCCAACTTTTTCACTCTTCACTTTCACTTTCATCAAGAGGCTTTTGAGTTCCTCTTCAATTTCTGCCATAAGGGTCGTATAATCTGCATATCTGAAGTTATTGATATTTCTCCCAGCAATCTTGATTCCAGCTTGTATTTCTTCCAGTCCAGCGTTTCTCATGATGTACTCTGCATAGAAGTTAAATAAACAGGGTGACAATATACAGCCTTGATGTACTCCTTTTCCTATTTGGAACCAGTCTGTTGTTCCATGTCCAGATCTAACTGTTGCTTTCTAACCTGCATACAAATTTCTCAAGAGGCAGATCAGGTCGTCGGGTATTCCCATCTCTCTCAGAATTTTCCACTGTTTATTGTGATCCACACAGTCAAAGGCTTTGGCATAGTCAATAAAGCAGAAATAGAGGTTTTTCTGAAATTCTCTTGCTTTTTCCATGATCCAGCTGATGTTGGCAGTTTGGTCTCTGTTTCCTCTGCCTTTTCTAAAACCAGCTTGAACATCAGGAGGTTCATGGTTTCCATATTGCTGAAGCGTGGCTTGTAGAATTTTGAGCATTACTGTACTAGCGTGAGATGAGTGCAATTTTGCGGTAGTTTGAGCATTCTTTGGCATTGTCTTTCTTTGAGATTGGAATGAAAACTCAGCTTTTCCAGTCCTGTGGCCACTGCTGAGTTTTCCAAATTTGCTGGCTTATTGAGTGCACCACTTTCACAGCATCATCTTTCAGAATTTGGAATAGCTTAACTGGAATTCCATCACCTCCACTCTCTTTGTTCGTAGTGATGCTTTCTAAGGCCCACTTGACTTCACATTCCAGGAAGTCTGGCTCTAGGTCAGTGATCACACCATCGTGATTATCTGGGTCGTGAAGATCTTTTTTGTACAGTTCTTATGTGTATTCTTGTCATTTCTTCTTAATATCTTCTGCTTCTGTTATGTCCATACCATTTCTGTCCTTTATTGAACCCATCTTTGCATGAAATGTTCCTTTGGTATCTCTGATTTTCTTGAAGAAATCCCTAGTCTTTCCCATTCTGTTATTTTCCTCTATTTCTTTGCATTGATCGCTGAAGAAGGCTTTCTTTTCTCTTCTTGCTATTCTTTGGAACTCTGCATTCAGATGTTTATATCTTTCCTTTTCTCCTTTGTTTTTCGCTTCTCTTCTTTTCACAGCTATTTGTATGGGTTGTATTTTCATTTTCATTTGTTTCTATGCATATTTCCATTTCTTTTCTGATTTCTTCTGTTATATGTTGGTCATTCAGAAGCATGTTGTTTACCCTCCATATGTTTCTATTTGTCATGGTTTCTTTCCCCCTGTAGTTGACATCTAATCTTACTGCTTTGTGATCAGAAGAGATGCTTGAAATGATTTTGATTTTTGTTTTCAGTTTACCAAGGCTAGATTTATGGCCCAGTATATGATCTATCCTGGAGAATGTTCCATGTGCACTTGAGAAAAAGGTGAAATTCATTGCTTTGGCGTGAAATGTTCTTTTGAAATCAATTAGGTCTAACTGATCCATTGTATCACTTAAAGTTTGTGTTTCCTTGCTAATTTTCTGTTTGGTTGATCTATCCATAGGTGTGTGTAGGGTCTTAAGGTCTCCCACTATTATTGTGTTATTTTTCATTTCCCGTTTCTTACTTGTTAGCATTTGCCTTACATATTGAGTGCTCCTATCTTGGGTGCATATATATTTATAATTTTTATATCTTCTTCTTGGATTGATCCTTTGACCATTATATAGTGGCCTTTTTTGTCTCTTTTCACACCCTTTATTTCAAAGTCTATTTTATCTGATATGAGTATTGCTACTTCTAATTTCTGTTGCTCACATTTTGCATGAAATACCTTTTCCCAGCCCTTCACTTTCACTCTGTATGTGCTCCTTGGTTTCAGGTGGGTCTCTTTTGCACAGCATACATAGAAGTCTGGTTTTGTAACCTATTTATAATACTTTCTTTGTCACATATCTATCCATTTGTCCATCCCTCTATCCAATCAACAATCAATCTTTTTCCTTGGTGCATTTCAGTATGTGTCTCCTTAAGTATCTCAGCAAGCCTGCCGTTAAGTAGTCAGCCGTGTTTGTGTATAGCAATTTTCTTTGGATATTAACTTTACACACAATGAAATATAGCAATCTTTTCTTTCCTCAGTCATGCTATTTTTTAACTGTAGTATAGTTCATTTGTAATTTTGTGTTAATTTCTGCTTTACAGCAAAATGATTCAGTTATAGATATACATGTATATATGTATATGTTGTGTGTGGATATATATATATATATATATATATATATATATATATATATATATATACACATACACACATTCTTTTATTTAATCTCTCTTTTTTTTTGGCTACACTGTGCTACAAGTGGAATTAGTTCCCTGACCAGGGTTTGACCTTGCCTCCCCTGCAGTGGAAATCTGCAGTCTTAACCTCTGGACTGCCAGGGAAGTCCCTGATGCTGAGAAAGATTGAAAGCAGGAGGAGAAGCAGAAAACAGAGGATGAGATCATTGGTTAACATCACCCACTTGGTGGATCTGGGTTTAAGCAGGCTCAGGTAGTAGATAATTGAACAGGGAAGCGTGGCATGCCACAGTTCATGGAGTCGCAAAGAGTTGGACATGACTGGGCAACTGAGGTGAAGTGACAGATACATATAAAATCCTTATACAGACTCAAAATGGACATACTATACCAAGAGTGCTTTATAAACACCTTTTAATAATATATTTTAGAAAATAACCATAGATGAATAGCTCTATGTATGGTTAAAATGATACAGGAATATGTACAGTTACAACAATAAGGCCATTTGAGTCAACATGCATGGCCTGAGAGTTGATCATACTAAATGAAGTGAGGCACACAGGGAAACATATATACCAAATAATATCATAATATCCAAATGTGGAATCTAAGATATGACACAAATGAACATATGTGTGAATCAGAAAGACACTCATAGACAGAGAGAATAGACCTACAGCTTCAAGGCAAAGAGAATTGGGGGAGAAATTGGATACTGAATGTAGTCCTCTGTGCTCTACAGTAGGAACTTGTCAATCCAATCCATATAGTTTGTTTTATATCTATTAACCCCAGTCTCTTACTCCATTTCTCCCCCAATTCTCTCTGCCTTGAAGCTGTAGGTCTATTCTCTCTGTCTATGAGTGTCTTTCTGATTCACACATATGTTCATTTGTGTCATATCTTAGATTCCACATTTGGATATTATGATATTATTTGGTACATATGTTTCCCTGTGTGCCTCACTTCATTTAGTATGATCAACTCTCAGGCCATGCATGTTGACTCAAATGGCCTTATTGTTGTAACTGTACATATTCCTGTATCATTTTAACCATACATAGAGCTATTCATCTATGGTTATTTTCTAAAATATATTATTAAAAGGTGTTTATAAAGCACTCTTGGTATAGTATGTCCATTTTGAGTCTGTATAAGGATTTTATATGTATCTATCACTTCACCTCAGTTGCCCAGTCATGTCCAACTCTTTGCGACTCCATGAACTGTGGCATGCCACGCTTCCCTGTACAATTACCTACTACCTGAGCCTGCTTTAAACCCAGATCCACCGAGTGGGTGATGTTAACCAATGATCTCATCCTCTGTTTTCTGCTTCTCCTCCTGCTTTCAATCTTTCTCAGCATCAGGGGCCTTTCCAATGAGTCTGTTCTTCACATAAGGTAGCCAAAGAATTGACGTTTCAGCATCAGTCCTTCCAGTGAATATCCAAGAGTAATACCCTTAAGGATTGACTGGATTGATTTCCTTGCAATCCAAGAGACTCTCCAGAGTATATGTGGGTATGAACAAATATTTATTGTGCTTATGTTACGTCTTTTGGAGACATAGAATAATACTTATGAATGTAATTCATAAAATGTTGATGTATTCTCTCATATGTATATGTGGGTATGAATAAAAGTTTACTATGCTCTTGATGAAGGTGACAGAGGTGAGGGGAAAAGTTGGCTTAAAACTCAACATTCAGAAAACGAAGATCATGGCATTTGGTCCCATCACTTCATGGGAAATAGATGGGGAGACAGTAGAAACAGCGTCAGACTTTATTTTTAGGGCTCCAAAATCACTGCAGATGATGACTGCAGCCATGAAATTAAAAGACGCTTACTCCTTGGAAGGAAAGTTATGACTAACCTGGATAGCATATTCAAAAACAGAGACATTCCTTTACCAACAAAGGTCGATCTAGTCAAGGCTATGGTTTTTCCAGTGGTCAAGTGGATGTGAGAGTTGGACTGTGAAGAAAGCTGAGCACCGAAGAATTGATGCTTTTGAACTGTGGTGTTGGAGAAGACTCTTGAGAGTGCCTTGGACTGCAAGGAGATCCAACCAGTCCATTCTGAAGGAGATGAGCCCTGGGATTTCTTTGGAAGAAATGATGCTAAAACTGAAACTCCAGTACTTTGGCCACCTCACGCAAAGAGTTGACTCATTGGAAAAGACTCTGATGCTGGGAGGGATTGGGGGCAGGATAAAAAGGGAACGAAAGAGGATGAGATGGCTGGATGGCATCACTGACTCAATGGACGTGGGTCTGAGCGAACTCCAGGAGTTGGTGATGCACAGGGAGGCCTGGCGTGCTGCAATTCATGGGTTCAAAAAAGTCGGACACCACTGATCCCCTGAACTGAACTGAACGGATGCATATGATGCCCTCTCAAGCAGAAATAGAAAAATGATAACAAATGAAAATATAAAATCCGAATGTATTCACTCATATGTATAAATGTGTATGAAGAAATATTTACTGTGGTTATACTGCCATCTCATGGAAAAATATAAGAATGCTTATGAATGAAATTTTAAAAATCCAGATCCATTCTTCACATATTGAAAAAGATACTGTATAAGTTTATTAAAAAATTAATACATGCTCTTAATAGAAAATGTAAATTTGCTCGAAAAAAAAAAGAAGAAAAAATCGCTCATGATCTCATTTAACACTGGCTCAGAATTCTGAGTTCCTGAGCTGGAGAGATAAAATATCAGGGTGTGTTAGTTCTTTCACTATAAAATACTTTCTGTTATTTGAATTTTAACATATAACTTGGTTCTGATATGTGGTTCTTGTTTTGTTTACTTATACTGAAGATTTTCCTTTTACAAATACTGAGTAATTTGACCACATCTTTAGAGACTGCTTGCTTTATACGTTTTTTATTCTTTTTTCCGTTTTTGCTATAAATAAAAAATGTTGCATGTCGCGCCTCCAGGAAATAATGCTGTAATGAACATTAGTGTGCGTCAATCTTTTGGTTTTAAGGTTTTTTCCAAAAAAAATGCCCAGGAGTAGGTCATAAGGTGACTATATTTTTTAGTTTTTAAAGGAGCTGCCATAGTCTTCATCATAGTGGTCGTACCAATTTACATGCCCACTAACAGTGCAAGATTGTTCCCTTTTTTCCCGCATTCTCCCCAGGAATTATTGCTTGTAGAATTTTTGTTGCTATCTATTCGGACTGGCGTGAAGGAATACCACATTGTAGTTTTGATTTGTATTTCTCTAATGAATAGTGATGATGAACTATGGATGGAGTTTCATGACACTGTACAGGAGACAGGAACCAAGACCATCCCCAAGAAAAAGAAATGCACAAAAGCAAAATGGCTGTCTGAGGAGGACTTACAAATAGTTGTGAAAATAAGAGAAGCCAAAAGCTAGGAGAAAAGGAAAGATATATCCATTTGAATGCAGATTTCCAAAGAATAGCAAGTAGAGATAAGAAAGCCTTGCTCAGTGATCAGTGCAAAGAAATAGAAGGAAATAAAGAATGAAAAAGACTAGAGATCTCTTCAAGAAAATTAGAGATACCAAGGGAACACTTCATGCAAAGATGGGCTCAATAAATGACAGAAATGATATGGACCTAACAGAAGCAGAAGACATTAAGAGGAGAACTGTACCAAAAATATCTTCAAGACCCATTTAATCGCACTGGTCTGATCACTCACCTAGAGGCAGACATCCTGGAATGTGAAGTCCAGTGGTCCTTCGGAAGCAACACTATGAACAAAGCTAGTGGAGGTGATGGAATTCCAGTTGAGCTATTTCAAATTATCAAAGATGCTGCTGTGAAAGTTCTGCACTCAATATGCCAGTAAATCTGGAAAACTCATAAGTGGCCACAGGACAAGAAAACATTAGCTTTCCTTCCAATCCCAAAGAAAGGCAATGTCAAAGAATGCTCAAACTACAGAACAATTACACTCATCTCACACACTAGTAAAGTAATGCTCAAAATTATCCAAGCCAGGCTTCAGCAATACATGAAGCATGAACTTCCAGATGTTCAAGGAGGTTTTAGCAAAGGCAGAGGAACAAGAGAACAAATTGCCAACATCTGTCAGATCATGAAAAGCAAGAGAATTCCAGAAAAACACCTATTTATTCTTTATTGACTATGCCAAAGCCTTTGAGTGTGTGAATAACAATAAACTGTAGGAAATTCTCAAAGAGATGGAAATACCAGACCACCTGATCTGCCTCTTGACAAATCTGTATGAAGGTCAGGAAGCAAGAGTTAAAACTGGACATGGAACAGCAAACTGGTTCCAAAGCGGGAAAGGAGTACATCAAGGCTGTATATTCTTGCCATGCTTATTTAACTCATATGCAGAGTACATCATGAGAAACCCTGCACTGGAGGAAGCACAAGCCGGAATCAAGTTTGCTGGGAGAAATATCAATAAACTCAGATACACAGGCGACACCACCATTTCTGCAGGCAGAAAGTGAAGAAGAACTAAAGAGCTTCTTGACAAAAGGGAAAGAGGAGAGAGAAAAAGTTGGCTTAAAGCTCAACATTCAGAAAATGAAGATCATGGTCTCATCACCTTATGGCAAATAGATGGGGAAATGGCAGAAACAGTGGCTGACTTTATTTTGGGGGGCTCGAAAATCACTGCAGGTGATGACTGCAACCATGAAATTAAAAGACATTACTCCTTGAAAGGAAAGTTATGATCAAACTAGGCAACTTATTAAAAAGCAGAGACATTACTTTGCCAATGAAGGTCCATCTATTCAAGGCTATGTTTTTTCTAGTAGTCCTGTATGGATGTGAGAATTGGACTGTAAAGAAAGCTGAGCACTGAAGAAGTGATGATTTTGAACTGTGGTGTTGGAGAAGACTCTTGAGAGTCCTGTGGGCTCCAAGGAGATCCAATCAGTCCATCGTAAAGGAGATCAGTCCTGGTGTTCATTGGAAGGACTGATGTTTAAGCTGAAACTCCAATATTTTGGCCACCTGATGTGAAGAGCTGACTCATTTGAAAAGACCCTGATGATGGGAAAGATGGAGGGCAGACAGAGAAGGGGACGACAGTGGATGAGATGGTTGGATGTCTTCACTGCCTCAGTGGACATAAGTTGGAGGACTCCGGGAGTTGGTGATGGACAGCGAGGCCTGGCGTGCTGAAGTCCATGGGGTCGCAAAGAGTCGGACCCGACTGAGTGACTAACCTGAACTTAGCCTCTTTACAAGGGTTTTTTCATCATCTGTATAACTTCTTTTGGGAAATGTTTATTTAGATCTGCCTGTTTTTTTACTGAGGTGGTGTGTGTGTGTTTGTGTGTGTGTGTGTGTGTGTGTGTGTGTTTGATACTGGGCTACATAGCCGTTTGTATATTTTGGAAAATAATGCCTTGATAAATAATGGGAACTATCTGTGTAGCACAAGAAACTGTCCTCCATGCTCTGTGATGACTTAAATTTAGAAGAAAATTAAATGAAAGATGTTATGTTTATACACTTGTACACCTAGTGTGATTTGCGACAGAAGAATGTAACACAACATTGTTAAGCAACTACATGTGTACATACGTACATACTCTAGGCTCCATTTAAAGGAAGTTCTAAAAGAAGCAGAAGTAATCTACAATAACAGAACTGAGAACAGGGGTTGCATGGGGAAGGACAGTGTGGGGAAGTGTACCAAAGAAATTATCTAGGAAGATGTGGAAAAAAAATTTTTTTTCAGTGAGCATTAGGTATATAATCTAGGTGAAATTGCAGAAATATTTCTGAAATGGAAATTCCAAACAGGGTCTTGCCAAGTTGCTCTATGTATTTATAAATTTACTAGATAATGTCATATTGTCCTTCAGAAAGTTGCATCACACTATGCGCTCACAACACTGCTTAAACACTCCTTTTCCAATTTGTCATCCTCCATTTGGAGGAACAATTTGGTATATTTCAACTTTGTCATTGAACTTTGGCAATTTTCATGTTGAGAAATCATATTCCATTATTATTTTTGTTTGCATTTATTTTAATACCAAGTAGGTTTGATATTTTCCCCTGATTTTTGGTAATTTTCCTTTTTTTTCTGGGTAATTTTTTTTTTTTTTTTTTGTATTCTTGTTTACTTCACAATTCTCTTCTATTGGGTTTTTCATCTTTTCTTATTTTAACTTTGGACTCTGCATAAATGAGGTAAATGAGTCATTTGTCAGCTGTCTTCCAAATATTTCTCAATTGTCATTTTATAATTCCGTGTTTATTTTCTATTCAGTCATGCAGGAGTTTTACTACAAAAAACATTATGTAAATTTTCCCTTTTAAACTTCTGGACAAAGAACATGTAAAATAAGAAATTTTAAAGGTGGCCCAAAACTCTAGGAAGATAGAGGGTGTGGTTAAAAGAATCGGGAGAGGTCAACTCTCTCTGACTTGCTCCCCATACTCCCCTAGAGGTGTCAGGATGAGGCTTTGTGATGTCAAGGCTCAGCAGGGCCACCGTTGGCTGTGGAAGTGGCTTGCTGACCTCATAAAGTGTAAGGGTGTGGCCACCTGGGGAAGGATATATATAGGGGTGTTCAGGGGCTCTGAAGTAGACGACTGCAAGTCTTCAAAATTACTAAGGTAACTGGGAAGGCTCTAGAGTGCTGGAGTTTCAGCTTTAGCATCATTCTTAGACAGCTGACTCTAGATACCCAGGAGGAAAAGATGAAGATCTCCCACCAACTGAGGTCCAAAGGATGTGTCAAGGTAAGCTGAACCCACCTAAGCTCCTCATGTCTTTCTCTGACTTATTTAGTATGATCATCTCTAGATCCACCCATGTTGGAAAGAATAACATTATTTCATTCTTTCTTATGGAAAATATTCCATTGTATGCATAATATATCTGTCTTTATCCACTCACATATTTAAGTGCCTTAAGGTCGTTTGCATGTCTTTGCTACTGTACATTGTGCTACTATAAACATTGTTTTGCGTATCACTTTTCTGATGGGAGTTTTCATCTTAATGGATATATGCCCAGTAGTGTTATTTTTGGATCATATAGTAACTGTATTTTTAGAGTATTAAAAAACTCTATACGAGGGAAGGAGATAATGGGCAGGTGGTTCAAAAGGAAGGAATATATGTATACATATGGCTGATTCATGTTGAGGTTTGAAAGAAAGCAACAAAATTCTGAAAAGCAATTACCCTTAAGAAAAAAATAATAATAATTATAAAATAACTGCTTACTGTTTTCAATAGTGGCTGCATCAGTTTCTTGATTTTCATGTATAGTAGTGGTAGTGAAAGTCACTCAGTCATGTCCGACTCTTTGCTACCACATGGATTATATAGCCCATGGCCAGAATACTGTAATGGGCAGCCTTTTCCTTCTCCAGGGGATCTTCCCCACGCAGGGGTCGAAACCAGGTCTCCTGCATTGCAGGTGGATTCTTTACCAGCTGAGCCACAAGGGAAGCCTGATTTTTCATGTATGCTGCTGCTGCTGCTAAGCCGCTTCGTTGCGTCTGACTCTGTGAGGCCCCATAGACGGTAGCCCACCAGGCTCCCCCATCCCTGGGATTCTCCAGGCAAGAACACTGGAGTAGGTTCCCATTTCCTCTCCAATGCATGAAAGTAGAAAATGAAAAGGAAGCCGTTAAGTCCTGTCTGACTCTTCGCAACTCCATGCCCTGCAGCCTACCAGGCTCCTCCATCCATGGGATTTTCCAGGCAAGAGTACCGGAGTGTGGTGCCATTATAGAATGTTGTTGATCTCCCTGCAGTACATGGCTGAGTTACATGTTTTTTTCAAAATCTGTTTTGTTTAGTTTTGTTTTAATACATAGTCTTAGGAGTGGAGCTGCCAGGTCATATGCTCAGTCTCTTGTATTCTTGAAAAGGCAAATTTTAGCAATCAGAATCCAACAACACATTAAAAAGATCATACACCACGACCAAGTAGGCTTTATCCCGGGGATGCAAGGATTCTTCAGTATCCACAAATCAATCAATGTAATACACCACATTACCAAATTGAAAAACAAAAACCATATGATTATCTCAAAAGATGCAGAGAAAGCCTTTGACAAAATTCAACATCCATTTATGATAAAAACTCTCCAGAAAGCAGAAATAGAAGGAACATACCTCAACATAATAAAAGCTATATGAGACAAACCCTTCAGCAAACATTATCCTCAATGGTGAAAAATTGAAAGCATTTCCTCTAAAGTCAGGAACAAGACAAGTGTACCCACTTTCACCATTACTATTCAACATAGTTTTGGAAGTTTTGGCCACAGCAATCAGAGCACAACAAGAAATAAAAGGAATCCAAATTGGAAACGAAGAAGTAAAACTCTCACTATTTGCAGATGACATGATCCTCTACATAGAAAACCCTAAAGACTCCACCAGAAAATTACTAGAACTAATCAATGATTATAGTAAAGTTGCAGGATATAAAATCAACACACAGAAATCCCTTGTATTCCTATACACTAATAATGAGAAAACATAAAGAGAAATTAAGGAAACAATTACATTCACCTTTGCAAAAGAAAGAATAAAATACTTAGGAATATATCTACCTAAAGAAACTAAAGACCTATATTAGAAAACTATAAAACACTGGTGAAAGAAATCAAAGAGGACACTAATAGATGGGGGAATATACCATGTTCATGGATTGGAAGAATCAATATAGTGAAAATGAGTATACTACCCAAAGCAATTTATAGATTCAATGCAATCCCTATCAAGCTACCAACGGTATTCTTCACAGAGCTAGAACAAATAATTTCACAATTTGTATGGAAATGCAAAAAAAAAACCTCGAATAGCCAAAGCTATCTTGAGAAAGAAGAATGGAACTGGGGGAATAAACCTGCCTGACTTCAGGCTCTACTACAAAGCCACATTCATCAAGACTGTATGGTACTGACACAAAGACAGAAATATAGATCAATGGAACAAAATAGAAATCCCAGAGATAAATACACGCACATATGGACACCTTATCTTTGACAAAGGAGGCAAGAATATACAATGGATTAAGGAGAATCTCTTTAACAAGTGCCGCTGGGAAAACTGGTCAACCACTTGTAAAAGAATGAAACTAGAACACTTTCTAACACCATACACAAAAATAAACTCAAAATGGATTAAAGATCTAAATGTAACACCAGAAACTATAAAACTCCTAGAGGAGAACATAGGCAAAACACTCTCCGACATACATCACAGCAGGATCCTCTATGACCCACCCCCCAGAATATTGGAAATCAAAGCAAAAATAAACAAATGAGACCTAATTAAACTCTAAAGCTTCTTCACAACAAAGGAAACTATAAGCAAGGTGAAAAGACAGCCTTCAGAATGGAGAAAATAATAGCAAATGAAGCAACTGACAAACAACTAATCTCAAAAATATACAAGCAACTCTTACAGCTCAATTCCAGAAAAATAAATGGCCCGATGAAAAAATGGGCCAAAGAACTAAATAGACATTTCTCCAAAGAAGACATACAGATGGCTAACAAACACATGAAAAGATGCTCAACATCACTCATTATCAGAGAAATGCAAATCAAAACCACTATGAGATACCATTTCACACCAGTCAGAATGGCTGCGATCCAAACACCTACACGCAATAAATGCTGGAGAGGGTGTGGAGAAAAGGGAACCCTCTTATACTGTTGGTGGGAATGCAAACTAGTACAGCCACTATGGAGAACAGTGTGGAGATTCCTTAAACAACTGGAAATAGAACTGTCTTATGATCCAGCAATCCCACTGCTTACCATACACACTGAGGAAACCAGAAGGGAAAGAGACATATGTACCCCAATGTTCATAGCAGCACTGTTTATAATAGCCAGGACATGGAAGTAACCTAGATGTCCATCAAAAGAAAGCTGTGGTACATATACACAATGGAGTATTACTCAGCCATTAAAAATAATACATTTGCACCAGTTCTAATGAGGTGGATGAAACTGGAGCCTATTATACAGAGTCAAGTAAGCCAGAAAGAAAAACACCAATACAGTTTACTAATGCATATATATGGAATTTAGAAAGATGGTAACAGTAATCCTGCATACGATACAGCAAAAGAGACACAGATGTATAGAACCGTCTTTTGGACTCTGTGGGAGAGGGAGTGGGTGGGTTGATTTGCGAGAATGCATTGAAACATGTATAATATCATATATGAAACAAGTCGCCAGTCCAGGTTCAATGCACGATACTGGATGCTTGGGGCTGGTGCACTGGGACGACCCAGAGGGATGGTATGGGGAGGGAGGAGGGAGGAGGGTTCAGGATGGGGAACGCGGGTATACCTGTGGCGGATTCTTACAATATTTGGCAAAAGTAATACAGTATTGTAAAGTTTAAAAAGAAAATAAAATTTAAAAAATTAAATTAAATTAAAAAAAAAATAAAGGGCACTTAGTAGTGACATTTATAATGGCTCCTACCAAATATATCTCACTAGTACCATAAAGATTCCCCTTTAGCAATGTTTCTCTACCATGTCTTCTCTGTATAGTGTTTGATACTTTTTCACTACTCAGAGGTGATACTTCATTACCATAGTTTGATTATTTATAAAAATACACTGGGCTTCTCAGGTGGCACTGTTGTTAAGAATCTTCCAGCAAAGGCAGGAGTCAAAGGAGATGTGATTTGGGAAAATGCCCTGGAGGAGGAAATGGCAACTCACTCCAGAATTCTTGCCTGGAAAATTCCAAGGACAGAGGAACTTGTTGGGCTATGGTCTCCAGGATAGCAAAAAGGTGAACCTAAAAGACTTCTTGGTAATTCACTATAATGAGTGTATTTCATGTGCTGTTAAAGAAATACTGAGAAATGTATTTACCTGTTGGTATTTTCTTCCAGATACGGTGTGCTATTTGACATTTTTCATCCACACAAAAGAGTTAGAAATTTTTGTTGTTTGCTTTCATTTCTGTATTTCTGTATTTATTTATTTTATTCTTATTGTTTTTTACTTTACACTATTGTAGTGGTTCACCATACATCAACATGCATCCGCCACAGGTATACACGTTTTCCCCATCCTGAACCCCCTCCTACCTCCTTCCCTATACCATCCTTCTGGGTCATCCCAGCGCACCAGCTCCAAGCTTCCCGTATCCTGCATGAAACATGGACTGGCGATTCATTTCTAATATGATATTATACATGTTTTAATGCCATTCTCTCAAATCATCCTCCGCTCCCTCTCCCACAGGGTCCAAAAGACTGTTCTATACATCTGTGTCTCTTTAGCTATCTCGCATACAGTGTTGTCATTACCATCTTTCTAAATTCCATATATATGTGTTAGTATACTGTATTGGTGTTTTTCTTTCTGGCTTACTTCATTCTGCATAATAGGCTCCAGTTTCATTCACCTCATTAGAACTGATTCAGATGCATTTTTTTAATGGCTGAGTAATACTCCATTGTGTATATGTACCACAGCTTTCTTATCCATTCATCTGCTGGTGGACATCTATGTTGCTTCCATGTCCTGGCTATTAGAAACTGTGCTGCGATGAACATTGGAGTACACGTGTCTCTTTCCCTTCTGGTTTCCTCAGTGTGTATGCCCAGCAGTGGGATTGCTAGGTTGTATGGCAGTCCTATTTCTAGTTTTTTTTTTTTTTTAAGGAATCTCCACAGTGTTCTCCATAGTGGCCGTACTAATTTACATTCCCACCAACAGTGTAAAGGGGTTCCCTTTTCTGCACATCCTCTCAAGCATTTACTGCTTGTAGACGTTTGGATCGCAGCCATTCTGACTGGTGTGAAGTGGTACCTCATTGTGGTTTTGATTTGCATTTATCCAATAATGAGTGATGCTGAGCATCTTTTCATGTGTTTCATAGCCATCTGTATGTCTTCTTTCGAGAAATACCTATTTAGTTCTTTGGCCCATTTTTTAATTGGGTCATTAATTTTTTTGGAATTGAGCTGTAGGAGTTGCTTGTATATTTTTGAGTTTAGTTTGTCAGTTGCTTCATTTGCTATCATTTTTTTTCCCATTCTGAAGGCTGTGTTTTCACCTGGCTTATAGTTCTTTTGTTGTACAGAAGCTTTAGAGTTTAATTAGGTCCAATTTGTTTATTTTTGCTTTAATTTCCAATATTCTGGGGGGTGGGTCATAGAGGATCCTGCTGTGATGTATGTCAGAGAGTATTTTGCCTATGTTCTCCTCTAAAGACAGATATATTTAAAGCTCAGAAGCCTTTGGAATATTAAGTGAGTCTGTTTCTTTTTTTTTTTTTTTCAAGCAGTTTGAGCTGTATTTAAATGTTGATGTTTTCTTCTTAAGAGTGTCCTGGATTTCTTTTTCACTTATTATTATTATTATTATTTTTTTTTTTTGATGAGTGACTACTGTCATGTTCAAGGGTAGGTGTCATATCAAGTCCAGCAATAGGACCTTGTGTATATCAGACGTCCATCAGTGATAGTTTTAAGGCTGCTGTTACAGAGAAAATCCATGCTGCAAGGCTTTATTATTTGCTCCTTTTTAGGATGGCCTGTGATGTCTGAGAGTTTTTGTCAGGCCTGGAAGTACATTAGAGTAGAATGACCCAAAGGATGCCTCCAAACCTAATGTATCCTCACTTTTGGATCTTTGAAGTAAGTGTTCATATTCTCTTTAAGTTGAAGATAAGGATGAGTTGGTTTTACGTGTACAGATTCTTGTTCTGAAACACTGAGATGACTTTAAGTATTCAGCAGTGCTTGCTTTTCCCTACATATTATTAGAAATTGTTTTGTCTACCACTCTTGCTGCAATAGGTTTATACGGATTTTGTATTTAAGATGTATCTGTGGGAAGAAATTAATATCAAGTTCCAGATGTATCCCTTCCATCCACCAAGGTCCTTGGCTACCATAAGTTTCTTGCCAGTTTGGATGTCCACATCACATTTATGTGGGTGCACACTGCAGTGGATTTCTGTATCCCACCACTCCAATGTATCCCATGATGTTTCTTGAAATGTTCCTTTGTTTAGTGTGATGATCTCTGGATTTCTCTCTATTGGTGAAGAGGGCCTACTTTCAAATCTCAATCCTGATTAAAGCTTCATTCCAGACCTATATCACACTTCTTTATCCATTCCTCTATCCAAGTACACTATCTTAACTTTCCTTTCTTTGATGTTCTGAAAGATGCAGCAGGACCTAGTTTGGGGTGTGTGGTGTTTGAAATCTGTACATGTCTGAAATACTGCAGGAGAGGATTTGATTTATCATGCTGTCATGACATGTTTATTTATTTATTTTTCTCTCATGGGAGTGCACCTTTCTAGTCATGTCCATAGTGGCTCTTACCAGGTCCATTAAAGCATTACCTTAAAGCATCCACTGTACTACTCCTACTCTGCCATTGATGCCATGTCCAGAATTTGACAGTGGCCCTTTCCATGCTCATGCAGAGGTGATAATGTCCTCGGAGGTTAGATGCCTGTATCTCTTAGAATTCACCCTATGTGTCATGTGCTTTTTTCAAGAAACACAGAACTATGTTTGGCTGTTCATATCCTCTTCCTGTTAGTTTCTCCCAAGTTTACTTTACTTATTTTCCCCTCTGTGAACCCTGAAAATTTGTTAAGGGTGGGTATAAATTAGAACTCAGCACCCTTGCAAATATTGTGGCCATCAGCATGCATTTTAAGGTTGCTGTTAGAGAAAATGTCCACAAGGTGACAGCATTTCTTCATCCCCTCCTCTTTTCCCATGGTAACAGCAGCCTCTGTGTTATTCCCAAGTCTGGTTGTAAATGAGAGTAAAATGAGACACAGGTAGTCACCAAAAGTTTTGGTTGTTTACTCTTTGATCTTTTTTTTAAGCGAAACTATATATTTTTTAAGACTATTAACACTCTTGTAGTTGTTGCTTAGAAACATTTCCACCTTCCTTTCCACAGACACTTGGAGGAATTTAGCTCTAGTTATTGTCAGAGGTATCTTTTGGAATCTATTGGGTACATATCTCTTGATACAGGAGGTCCATGTGGATTATGAATTGCATAGGTATTTGTGGGTATAACTCTATTCCAGCCTTCACCTGTTGGCCTCTCACCCACCAATACCCTTTGCCAACTGTAATTTTCTTACCAGGAGTGTAAGTCCATTTCACTTTTCCTTGGGTACTCATCCCATCAATATGTTTTTTAATCCCTTCTGGAAGGCATATGTTATAATATCTCTTTAATCTGCCTTTCTTTACTTTCTGTGATTCGCCCTAGATTTCTGCATATTCCTGCAAATGTTTTTTTTTTTTTTTTTGCATTTTCATAATGTCAGACTCATATTTATTGTGTCTCTATGTCCCATATGTTTCTCTTTTAATTTGCAGCCAGCGATTCTCTTTCCTTTCATCTCTTGGGCATTGTGACTGCTGCTCCAGGGTATGTTTGTGGAGGTGGTGGTGTTGTGTGTGTTTTTCACAATCTGTTGATTGCTCAAATACTCTGGGAGTCGAGCTGACATATGACATTCTCTATGTCATTTTGTGATTCCTAGGCACTTTGGCAGCCATGCTTATAAAGTCTCTGACCACTTTCCTCCCACTAATGGCATACAGGGTTCCCCTTTACTAACATTGATCTACTCTTTCTTGTCTGTAGACTTTTGGATAATGACCTTTTTGGTTTCTTATTAGTGATATTGCCTTGCAGTTTAAGTTTTCAATTCACTGATAATAGAGCAAATGAGGCACATTTCCAGAGGCTTCTTTCTAAGCATTGACTAAGTATTTACCTGTTGATGTTTCCTTCCTTACATGTGGTTTGCACCCGTTTGTTTGTTTGTTTGTTGGCATGCCACGCCTGGCCATTTTCTAAGGGTCAGTTCAATTCAATCGCTCAGTCGTGTCCAACTCTTTGTGACCCCATGAATAGCAGTACTCCAGGCCTCCCTGTCCATCACCAACTCCCAGAGTTTACTCAGACTCACGTTCATGGAGTCAGTGATGCCATCCAGCCACCTCATCCTCTGTCGTTCCCTTCTTCTCCTGCCCCCAATCCCTCCCAGCATCAGAGTCTTTTCCAATGAGTCAACTCTTTGCGTGTGGTGGCCAAAGTACTGGAGTTTCAACTTTAGCATCATTCCTTCCAAAGAAATCCCAGGACTCATCTTCAGAATGGACTGGTTGGATCTTCTTGCAGTCCAAGGGACTCTCAAGAGTCTTCTCCAACAGCACAGTTCAAAAGCATCAATTCTTCAGTGCTCAGCCTTCTTCTTCACAGTCCAACTCCCACATCCATACACGACCACAGGAAAAACCATAGCCTTGACTAGATGAACCTTTGTTAGCAAAGTAATGTCTCTATATGCTATCTAGGTTGGACATAACATTCCTTCCAAGGAGTAAGCGTCTTTTAATTTCATGGCTGCAGTCACCATCTGCAGTGCTTTTGGATCCCCCCAAAATAAAGTCTGACACTGTTTCCACTGTTTCCCCATCTATTTCCCATGAAGTACATGGGACTGGATGCCATCATCTTCATTTTCTGAATGTTGAGCTTTAAGTCAACTTTTTCACTCTCCACTTTCACTTGCATCAAGAGGCTTTTTAGCTCCTCTTCACTTTCTGCCATAAGGGTGGTATCATCTGCATATCTGAGGTTATTGATAATTCTCCCTGCAATCTTGATTTCAGCTTTTGCTTCTTCCAGTCCAGAGTTTCTCATGTATATACACTGCATAGAAGTTAAATAAGCAGGGTAACAATATACAGCCTTGACTTACTCCTTTTGCTATTTGGAACCAGTCTGTTGTTCCATGACGAGTTCTAACTGTTGCTTCCTGACCTGCATACAGATTTTTCAAGAGGCAGGTCAGGTGGTCTGGTATTCCCATCGCTTTCAGAACTTTACAGTTTATTGTGATCCACACAGTCAAAGGCTTTGACATAGTAAAGTAGAAATAAATGTTTTTTTTCTGGAACTCTTTTTTTTTTTTTTTCATGATCCAGTGTATGTTGCCAACTAGATCTCTGGCTCCTCTGCCTTTTCTAAAACCCGCTTGAACATCAGGAAGTTCACGGTTCACATATTACTGAACCCTGACTTGAAGAATTTTGAGCATTATTTTACTAGCATGTGAGATGAGTGTAATTGTGCGGTAGTTTGAGCATTCTTTAGCATTGCCTTTCTTTGGAATTGGAATGAAAACTGACCTTTTCCAGTCCTTTGGCCAACTGCTGAGTTTTCCAAACTTGCTGGCATATTGAGTGCAACCTTTCACAGCATCATCTTTCAGGATTTGAAATAGCTCAAATGGAATTCCATCACCTCCTCTAGCTGTTCTCATAGTGATGCTTTCTATGGCCCACTTCATTTCACATTCCAGGATATCTGGCTCTTGGTCAGTGATCACACCATCTTTATTATCTGGGTCATGAAGATCTGTTTTTGTACAGTTCTTCCGTGTATTCTTGCCACCTCAATTCTTGTTTATTCAGTGATATTCTAGCAAGTCTCTTCTTTGTCCTGGATTAAGTTTTCTGTTTCTCTGGATAGTTCCCATCAGCAAACAGAATGACTATAATGTTACCTCTCATTAAAAATCTGTCTTTTGGTGTCATGTCCTGCCTATGCTTTTTTTATTTCATATTTGCTTATGGTAGACTTCTGCAGAGTTGTTTGTAGAATTTGTTATCTCCAGGTCTCTCATTTTCCTTTAAATTCACTCTTGTCAAGATCAACAGTGAATTCCAAATGTTTAACTCAATGGTCAATTTTTAGTTGTTATTTTATTTAATTTATTGACAGCCTTTATCAGAGCAGTGCATTTCCTCCTCCCTAAAAAAAAAAAAAAAAAAAGTTTCATTTGCATTACAGAATGCTTCTCTTTCCTGCTTCTTTTCTACCTACATTCTCCCACATACAATGTGTGACCTCTGTGTCTGGCTTTATTCATATGTCATATTTTTTTTTTGAAATATTTACTTATTTATCTATGTGGCGTGTGGGATCTTAGTTCCCTGCCCAGGGACGGAACCTGTGCATAGTCTTAAACACTGGATTTCCAGGGAAGTCCCCTAGTTTGTGTATTTTCAAGATTCATCCATTTCTTGGCTGTATAGCAATGCTTTTTTTTTTTTTTTATATGGCTGGATATGGTATATCAATATGGTATACGGCTTACATGAACTCCATTGTGAACAAATACCACAGGTTTTTTATCCATTCATCAATTAATAGATAATATTTGGATGGTGTATTCTTTGTGGCTCTTTTGAGTAATGTTGTTGGGAACACTGTTTTTGAATGGACTTAATAGTTTCAGGGATTTTCTTTTTTTTTTTTTTTGATATATACAAAAGAGTGAATTTCTGGATCATATGGCTACTATATATTTAATTTTTGAGGTACTGACAAACCAAAGTGGTTGTACAATTTTACAGCAATATATTTTCAACAATATATTTTAGCAGTATATTTTCAACATCTTTTCAGCAATATATGAAGATTCATTTTCTCCACATCCTCTGCCACACTTGTTATTTTTCCTGGTTTTGATTATAGCCAAGCTAATGTGTGTGAAGTAGTATTTCAATGAAACTGATTTACATTTTGCTAAGGGCTTCCCTGGTGGCTCAGAAGGTAAAGTGTGTGCCTGCAATGCAGGAGACCTGGGTTCGATTCCTGGGCCAGGAAGATCCCCTGGAGAAGGAAATGACAATCCACCCCAGCACTCTTGCCTGGAAAATCCCATGGATGGAGGAGCCTGATAGGCGACAGTCCATGGGGTCGCAAAGACTCAGACACGACTGAGCGACTTAATTTCTTTCACTTTCAATCATGTTAAGCAGTATTTTTGGTGAAAATTCTATTCAAATTCTTTTCCTGGTTGTTAAATGTTTTTAATTGTTGTAAAAAAAATCTAACTTAAATTTTTACCATTTTAACCATTTTTACATGCTAAGTATTTCACATACTTTCATCAGCCTTTTTGGAGGCAGAAATGGCAACCCACTCCAGTATTCTTGCCTGGAGAACCCCATGGACAAAGGAGCCTGATGGGCTACAGTCCATGCGAAAGCAAAGACTCATACATGACTGAGCAACTAATACACACACACACACACACACACACACACACACACATACAGTCACAGTGTTATTTTGTTGTTGTTGTCATTGTTTTCGCTGTGCTATGCAGCTTGAATGACAGTTTCCTGGTTGAGAACCATACCCAGGCCCCTGATAGGAAAGCGTGGAGTCCTAACTTCTGAACTACCATGGAATTCCTTATCATATTGTTATGAAACATATCTTTACACCTTTTCATCTTGCAAAATTGAAACGCTATACCCATCACCTGTCCCATTAAACAACAACTCCTCTTTTCTTCCCTGTTTCCCTAGATCCTGGACTCCATCATTCTACTTTGTTCCTTTCTATTGCTTGACTATGTTATATTTCATATAAGTGGAAATGTATAGTATTTGTCTTTTTTTATGACTGGCTTAATTCCTTTGGCTGGATGTCTTTATTTACTTTTTAAGTGAATTTATTTTTTATTTTATTTCTTAACTTAACAATAATGTATTGGTTTTGCCATATATCAAAATGAATCCACCACAGGTATACATGTGTTCCCAATCCTGAACTCTCCTCCCTCCTCCTTCCCCATACCATCCCTCTGGGTCGTCCCAGTGCACCAACCCCAAGTATCCAGTATCATGCATCGAACCTGGACTGGCGACTCATTTCATATATGATATTATACATGTTTCAATGCCATTCTCCCAAATCATCCCACCCTCTTCCTCTCCCACAGAGTCCAAAAGACTGTTCTATACATCTTTGTCTCTTTTGCTGTCTCATATACAGGTTTATGGTTACATCTTTTGAAATCCCATATATATGTGTTAGTATACTGTATTGGTGCTTTTTCTTTCTGGCTTACTTCACTCTGTATAATAGGCTCCAGTTTCATCCACCTCATTAGAACTGGTGCAAATGTATTCTTTTTAATACTCCATTGTGTATATATACCACAGCTTTCTTATCCATTCATCTGCTGATGGACATTTAGGTTGCTTCCATGGCCTGGCTATTAGAAATACAGTTGCAATGAGCATTGGGGTACATTTGTCTCTTTCAATTCTGGTTTCCTCAGTGTGTATGCCCAGCAGTGAGATTGCTAGGCCATATGGCATTTCTTTTTCCAGTTTTTTAAGGTATCTCCCCACTCTTCTCCATAGTGGCTGTACTTGTTTGCATTCCCACCAACAGTGTAAGAGAGTTCCCTTTTCTCCACACACTCCCCAGCATTTATTCCTTGTAGACTTGGATGACAGCCATTCTGACTTGTGTGAAAAGGTACCTCATAGTGGTTTTGATTTGCCTTTCTCTGATAATGAGTGATGTTGAGCATCTTTTCATGTGTTTTTAGCCATCTGTATGTCTTCTTTGAAGAAATGTCTATTTAGTTCTTTGGCCCATTTTTTGATTGGGTCATTTATTTTTCTGGAATTGAGCTGTAGGAGTTGCTTGTATATTTTTGAGATTAGTTATTTGTCAGTTGCTTCATCTGCTATTAATTTCTCCCGTTCTGAAGGCTGTCTTTTCACCTTGCTTATAGTTTCCTTTGTTGTGCAGAAGCATTTAAGTTTAATTAGGTCCCATTTGTTTATTTTTGCTTTGATTTCCAATATTCTGGGATGTGGGTCATAGAGGATCCTGCTGTGATGTATGTCGGAGAGTGTTTTGCCTATGTTCTCCTCTAGGTGATGTCTTAAAGAATCATGCATGTTGTGGCATGTGGCAAAATTTCCTTTATATGGATAAATAATATTCCATTGTATGTATATATCACATTTGATGGATGTTTAGATACTTCCAACCCTTAGATGTTGTGATTAGCACTGCTTTGAGCATGGCTGTGCAAATATCTCAAGACCCCATGTTAACTTCTGTTGAATTTACATCCAGAAGTGGAATTGCTGAATCGTGTGGTAGTTCTATTTTTAGTTTACTGAGGAGCCTTTATACTGTTTTCTGTAGCAGTTGCACCATTTTAAAATCTATCCATAACACACAAGGATCTACTTTCTGTACCTGCTTGCCAAGAATTGTCCTTTCCTTTCTTTCCTTTTACCTTTCCTTTCATTCATATGTAAACACGCACACATGCACACACAATATTTTCCATATCCTTTTCCATTATTATTTATCACAAACTATGTATATATTTCCTTGTGCTATACAGTAGGATCTTGTTTATCTATTCTATATATTAACATTATAGTTTGCATCTGCTCATCACCAGCTCCCAATCTATGCCTCCCCCACCCTTCCCCTCTTGGTAATCACATAGTCTCCTCTCTATGTCTCTCAGTCTGTTTCTGTTTCATAGATAAGTTCGTTTGTATCATATTTTGGAGTCCACATATAAGTGATACCATATGATATTTGTCTTTCTCTTTCTGACATCCTAAGTATTCTTTTTAATGCTAGTGTACAGTCAAGTGTTTACTTAATTTCATTTTCAAAACTTTTGTTGATATTGTATAGAAATCTGCTTGATTTTTAAAATATTTATCTTGTATTCTGCAAGGTTTTTATTACTTCTCGTACTTGTGGTTTCTTCAGGATTTTCTATATATAAAAGTATGTTATCTCCAATATACTTTGACTTTTTCCTTTCCATTCTGAAGGCTTTTTTTTTTTAAACAACAAAAACAATAATTCCTTTTCTTAACTGATTGCTCTGGTTATAGAACTGCCAGTATAATATTGAGCCAAAGTGTGGGATAGACTTCCTTGTGTTGTTCCCATTCTTAGGGGGAAAGCTCTCAGTTTTTCATTATTAAGTATGATGTTAGCTGTGGGTCTTTTACAGGTACCCTTTGATTGAGAAAGTGCTCTTCTGTTCTTAGTTATTATGTGTTTTTAACCCATATTAGGTGCTAGACTCAGGGAAATGCTTTTTCGGCAGGCAGATATGTTTTTTCTCCTTTATTGTATTAAAATGGCATAATGTCGATTGACTTTCATATAATGAACCAACTTTGCACACCTCCATAAATCCCACGTGATCATGTCATATAGCCTTTTTTATATGTTGTTAGGGTTTTTTTTTTGCCAGTATTTTGTTGAGGACTCTTGCATCTGTATTCATAAGGGACATTGGTTGTGTGTCTGTGTGTGATGTCTCTGTCTTATCTTGGTATTAGAGAAATACTGACCTCATTTTGCCTGCTATATAGGGAAGAGACATGTGGAGTGAAGGATAAAACATTGTTGGATTTAAGTTTAGTCAGGGTTAGAGGGAGAAATTTAGGATGCATCAGTGTGGATTTGAGGTGAGATTATCAAGAGAGTTCATTCTCAATTTCCTAGGCCTGTGTTAAGTGCTTGACATCGAATTATGCTGTTTGTTAACTATGTAGAGATACTATATACTTTGAATTTGTGCCCTATTTTCTGTATTAATATTTATGAAATTAGTATTTGTGAACCAGTTGTAATGTGCATTTAAAATAAGTTTTTTTTTTTCAATTTTCCTACAAAGCAAGATGCCATTGAATAGCTGATGCTTTTAAAAAAGAGCTGTTAACCTTAAGTCTTGGAAATAAGCTTGTTTGTCTTTAAGATACGGAAACACATTTAAAAATTATAAATTTGCCAAAAAAGATGCAGCTGGTGTGTGGTTAACTTAGAATTCCAGTATAATCTTCTTTGACTCCAAAGTCCATGTTTCTAAACAGTGTAAAATAGTGCTTTTGTAAAAAGATTTGTCTTTTACATGTGATTTGACCTAATGATCAGTGGTGTTTTTTTTTTTTTTTTTTCTTTCTTTCTTTTTTTAAATAGAAAAGATTAAAATCAACATGGGACAAAGCTATGATTCTCGAGTCATGTAGACTTGTAGTCATAGGTTTTTCAGCTGCCATTTAGTCTCTTTGATGCTAACTGTCCTTATGTGTAAGATAAGGGTGTTTATAACTCCCCTAGAGTTTTGGAGATAAACAAATAGCACATTGTTCTGTACTTAGCTAATATGTAATATATTTATACTTAGGTGGAAGTTTATTTAAAGGAAGCACTGGGACTTGTGGCCACATCCTCCAAGAATAAAAGAAAAAAAGTACTTAAAATATGGAACGACCATGTATGTGAAAAAGAACAAGAGCCAGAACCACAGAAAAGCGAGGGAGAAACCAAACAAGTAGATGATGAAGATGCTGAACTGATCTTGTTTGGAGTGGAACATGTAAATGAAGATGCTGATGTGATCTTTGTGGGGATGACCTCAAATTCAAAACCAGTTGTTTCAAACATACTGAACAGAGTTACCCCAGGTTCTTGTTCAAGGAGAAAAAAGTATGTTCACTTCAGAAAAGATAATGCTCAGAAATTACAGTGTGTTAGTCATGTGACTCCTGCATCAGAAGCAAAGACTGTCTTGCCACTTTCTGTCTCTGAATCAAGATCAACATATAGTCCTATTATTATTGAGCCTTTGTCCAAAGCGGACTATAAAAATATTTCACCACAAATAGTGCCTAACAGCTTTTCAGAGTTATGTTCTCCTTTGATTACCTTCACAAGTTCATTGCAGCATCCAGTAGAAACAGCAGTTACTGCAGGAGCTATGGATAAAATTGCTCATATATCAAAGTGACTTTCCACTTCTGAAACAAATAGCAATAAATCCCAAAAGGCCTAAACTCAGTGATGGAATTATAGGAGAACATTCTTTAGCTTTGTCCCCTCCAGGTATTTTTCAAAGAGTGACTACTCAGCAAAGCACACCAGACAGTGTTCATACCTCATTAAGCCATGTTCAGAATGGAGAATCTTGTCCAACACATTTTCCAAAGGACAATGTCCATTGCAAGCCTATAAGTGCTTTAGGGTAAAATGGACTGACAAAAATTGACTTTCCAAGTGTAGCAAGTCAAAACAAGATTGTTGATCCCACAGAAGGCAATCTGATTGTGTTACTCTGTGACTTCTACTATGGACAGCATATAGGAGATAGGCAGCCAGAACCGCAAACTCACACAGCCTTTAAATGCCTCAGCTGCTTGAAAGTTCTAAAAAATGTCAAGTTTATGAATCACATGAAGCACCATTTGGAGCTTGAGAGGCAGAGAGGTGACAGCTGGAAATACCACACCACCTGCCAGCACTGCAACTGCCAATTTCCTACTCCCTTCCAGCTGCAGTGTCACATTGAAAGTGTCCATACTTCCCAGGAGCCCTCTGCAGTCTGTAAAATCTGTGAATTGTCCTTTGAGACAGATCGGGATCTCTAACAGCACATGAAAGATAATCATAAGCCTGGAGACATGCCCTATGCATGCCAGGTTTGCAGTTACAGATCATCATTCTTTGCAGATGTGGATGCACATTTCAGAGCATACCATGGTAACATTAAGAGTTTACTTTGCCCGTTTTGTCTCCAAATTTTTAAAACTGCAACACCATACATATGTCATTATAGACAGCACTGGGAAAAGTTTTCATCAGTGTTCCAAATGTCGGCTACACTTTTTAACTTTTAAAGAGAAAAGACAGCACAGGACCCAGTGTCATCAAATATATAAGAGCCTCAGCATCTAGAAGGATTACCTCCTGAAACAAGAGTTTTTATACAGGTATCACTGGAACCCCTTCAACAAGATTGGTGGAAGTGGCATCCATTACTGTGAACACATCTGATTCTGAACCATCACCCCAAATCTAAAAGTAGGAGGTCAAAAAAAAAAAAAAAACATTAATTCTACTTTCAATAAGTCTGAAGCAAGTATTTCAGTCAAAGTTAAAAACCCCATTAAAAACAAAAAATTCAAATTATAGAATTATTCAATAATATCAAATATAGGGAAACCAATGTGTAATTTATGTGTTTTTATTTTAAATACATGAAGTACACCTTTGTTTAAATATTGAGATGTTATTAAAAATATAGTACCTGTTTTTCATATAAGTATTTTAACATGTAAAAATTATGTGTGCGTGTGTGTGTGTGTGTGTGAGTGTGAGAGAGAGAGAACGAGAGAGGTGGAGAAAGGAAAAGTAACAATGTATTTTGGTATTTCATGCTATTTGCAAGTTCGAAAGCTCTGCTGCTGCTGCTACTGCTGCTGCTAAGTTGCTTCAGTCATGTTCGACTCTGTGCGACCCCATAGACAGCAGCCCACCAGGCTACCCTGTCCCTGTTATTCTCCAGGCAAGAACACTGGAGCGGGTTGCCATTTCCTTTTTCAATGTATAAAAATGAAAAGTGAATGTGAAGTCACTCAGTCGTGCCCAACTCTTAGCAACCCCATGGACTTCAGCCCACGAGACTCCTCCATCCGTAGGATTTTTCCTGCAAGAGTACTGGAGTGGGGTGCCATTGCCTTCTTCACTATACATGTAATCTGTAGAGTGTTTAGCAATGAAAATTTCAACTCTTTTCATGCCTTGAAGATCTCAGTATTAACTATATAGCCAGATTGGAATGGCTTTGTTATGGTATGGTCCTGTGTGCTGCTGAACTCTGTGAAGTGCCTCTGTTGTGCTGTTCTAAGATAAAATGGTTCCGAAAGCCTGATGTGGAGAAGTTGATGGAGAAACTATGATGTGAGTTTGGACCAGACACGGGATTTAGTTAGTGGAGAGCTGTGGCTTCTTGTCCCAGTTGAGGAAGAGGCATGCATGCACTCCAGGCATGGAGCCAAGGCAGAAGGAACACTGTCTGAGAGTGTCTTTACCTAGCCCAGAGACATCTCAAGGAAGCCA
Source organism: Bos taurus (assembly GCF_002263795.3). Classification (NCBI taxonomy): domain Eukaryota; kingdom Metazoa; phylum Chordata; class Mammalia; order Artiodactyla; family Bovidae; genus Bos; species Bos taurus. The sequence goes on from NC_082638.1 coordinate 31,415,172, forward strand.
ACCATTAAAATGCCTGTTAGGTGAGAGGCACCTGCAAGGATCAAGCAGGACCTGTGTATCATTGACTGCAGTTGGAGAAGCAGAGACAGCTAATAGAATGAGGCCTGGTGCCTGTGGACCTCCTGTTGAGTGATCAAAAGGGGAATTTGATTCATTCCATCTCCTTTCCCATTTGGCTGGCCTTTAGTCAAAGTGAAGTAGCCCTATCAGTCTCCATCACAGTAGTAAAGCAAGTTAAGATTCCCCAAGAAAAAAGCCTTGACATACAGTTTGATTTGTACTGGACCCATAGTTTTAACTGAAAAGGATCAAACACAGGGAACCTTTTCAGTTTATGAATTGAGCTAAATTTAGTTCTCTTTCCCTTAAGCTACAAAGGAGTTATCTGAGAATAGTAAATGTAGTGGATACAAAGGTGATTAAAGCCTCTATAGAACTTTTCCTTACATTTTCCAGTTACGTGTGTCTTACCATAGTTTAAACATGTGACAATTTCAGTTTTGTATCTTATCTTGCCTTGGGCATGAATGTATTAAAGTTAACAGCTAATTCTTTGTTTAATTTCCCATTTTATCAAACTAATACTTGGTTTCTGTCTTACTTGACACAGTCTGATGTGCAGGAATTTTCTCATTTATTTCAGTAATTATCAGGTCATAGAGTTATCATCCTTCCTCTACTGTATCCAACTACCTAGTCTGTGATTATACTTGTGGAAACCTTTTTTTGTGTGATCTCCAAGGGCTCTTTCACAGACCTGTGGTGTACCCTCTAAGTATTGGTTCCTGTGTTTCAGCACACTTGGCTTCCTCTGTGGGTTCCTGGAGTTGAGTCTCCTCCTGGAGTTGAATGCCATACCTTCTCCACTTCTGGCACAGATACATAGAATCTCTGTGCACCATTCAAGGAACCTGGAATCTTGGCTGTAGATCTATGCCAGGAGAAATCTCTCTGTTTCCTCTTCCTTTCTCCTCCTCTTTGTCTCTCCCCACTCTTTCCCCCCTGCCCCGACCCACCTCCACAATTCATTTAAATCCTCTAAGCTTTCACAAATGCTAGAAAGTGATCATCACCAAGGGGTTACCATCCCTCTCAGAACAAAAGTGGAAGGACTACAGATGACTAAGCTGTAGTGAGTCTCTTGTCTCCATTTTAGGTAATTTCCTGAGTGTGAATTCAAACACAAGTAAATTGTATTTATTTACTCAATGCTTGATTGATTTGTTTGCACTTTGAATATTTTACTAGGCCTTTCCAGTTAGTTTGCTTGGGCCAAAGCACTTTGCTAAGTGTCAGCTTAAACTGCTTTTAGGTGTATAAAGAGTGTGTGTGTGTGTGTGTGTGTGTGTGTGTGTGTGTGTGTGTGTCTTCTGGTCTCAGGTGAAAACTATGTATAAATGTGCAGACTATTGCATTCTTATCTCCTTTATTCTATTTCTATTGTAAAAATATGAAATGTTTTATTTATATGTTTTTATTGTTGCTTAGGATTATCAACACTGTTACTGTTGTTTGCTCTGTAGTATGCTCCTAAGGAGTACAAGTTGATTTACTGCCAAATGAAAAGTTTCCAGTGATATGGTCCCTGACTACTTCCTCTCTTCCATTCTCTGTCATTCTACTCTACTGTTTTCCCCACTGCTGCCCAGTGTTTGACAACACTGGCCTTGCTTTCCCTAAGCAAATTCCATTTCTTCCCAATCCAAAGACTTTGCAAATTCTCTTCTTCTGGAAATGCTCTTCCCCTAGGCCAGCATGGCTTGCTACATCCCTTGTTTGAGCTTCACCAATGCTGTTCAAATCACACAATGAAATCCTCATGCCCCTCCTTTTCCTTCTCCTCCTTAAAGGCACTTTAAGTCTCTACACTCTTCTTCCCTGTCCAGCCTAAACTTCCTAGATTTTCACACACAGACACACATACACACAAAACCTGAAAAGAGATAATAACATCAGGGCTTTGCTTCGTAAAATTAACTTGAGCAAGTTTCTGTGCCTGCAGAACAAAGATAGTTAATACTGAGTTGAGTTCTTTCAGGAGCTTCCTCTCTTTTTCTATTGATACCTCTCTATTTTTTTCAAGCAATGACACTTTGTGTTTTTTTACAAATGTATTGAATATCTGTCAAGATGACTATTTTGCTTTGCCTTTGGTGAATTTCCTTGTCTACTTTGCTTGTTCGTTCAGGTAAAATTTATTGTTTTATTAAGGTTGCCAAAACATTGTCAGTAAAATTACTATTTATAAAAATAAAATGTTTTTTTAAAAATTATTTCTGCTGTCCATCTTTTTACAAATAGCATAGCATTTTTTTGTTTGTTTCTTTTTTTTAAATAATCTTATGGTGTTGTCCAGAAATTCGAAACAGCGATGTGTAAATGGGTTTTCTGGTTCTTAGTACTATCAAAGGCAGTGAGGATATGGCTTAATGAATTTCTGTTTCTCTTTTTAGATTTTAAAGAGAATTGTTTCATTGGATATTTACAACATCTGTTGAGACATTTACTTTTCTTTCTTTCTCCCTTACTTTCCTTTTCTTCCTTTCTTCCCATGGCCGTCTTTCTCTTTCTTTCCTTCCCTTTCTTTTCCCAGGTTTTGGTTTGACTTGACCTTTCCTGAAGCAAAAGTAATTCCACTCAGGGTTGAATATTACCGTCTCAGAATCCCATTCCATGTGTCATTTCTAGTATTGGAATTAACCTCCTCTTCCCCTTATTAGATTGGCTATAGTTGTATCAATGTTTCTGATTTTTTTTTTTTAAGAAGCAGCTCTTGTTTTATTATCCCAGCAAGTTTTATTTTTGTTGTTTTCTATTTTTGTTTCCATTCATATATACCTTCTACTTTGTTTAGGATTTTTTCTTTATAATCATATACTTTAAAAGCTTTCTTTACAAATTTTATGGAAATATATTTGATTTACAATGTTGTGTTTCAGATGTATATCAGAGTGATTTAATTATGCATAAATATATCTATTTTTTAGGTTATTTTTCATTATAGGTTATTACATGAGGCTATTTCTTTTCTTTCTCTCTCTCTTTTTTTTTTCTTTAACTAGATGGTTTAGGGCTTGACCTAACTTTATTTAAATAACCTATTTTGTCTGAATCCCAGATGGTTTTATGTATACATTTTTAAAATTAAAATTTCATTCTCTATGATTTTTGGCACATTAATTACAAAAATTTCACTACCTGCAGGCTGAATGTTTTAATTTATAGTTTACTGAGAATTAAGTTTTCCTTGGAGGTCTGAGGGTATGTGTGTATATACACTGGCATGTCTATATACACATCCTTTTCAGATTACTACATTTTTTAAAGATATATAAATATATTTTAAAAGATATTTTCTGTTTGTACGGTAAAAACACGAAATGTTTTCATTCTAGAAATTTGCTCCCCAAAGGAATATAGTATAAAAAGTAAAAGTATAAAACTATTCCTTTGAGAATAATCCCTACTAACAGAACCTGGAAAAGTTAAAAAAATGATGCATAACGCTTCCTAAAGGTGGTAAGAAAAACGTTATTCAAGGTAAGAGTACTACAGCTGAGGTCTTATAATACGGGAGAGAGATTGATTTTAAGTCTGACTCCAGCAGGGACACAGCTGGGATTTATAGCTAAGGAACAGGGTGGGTCCATGTGATAGCAAAGAGAGACTGGGAGACTGAAAAGCAATGAACAACAACAGAGTGGGTGTCAGTGGATGGAAACTTATTAAGACGACCATAAGTGTGCCGGTGGATTCTGGCTCAACTGAGAGGATCATTGCTGAGGCTAGGCAAGACTGATAAGATATTGAAGTGAGTGATAAAGAATTTGATCTGATCTGAGGGTGGTCAGATCAAGGGTGAAGTATGTTTTCTAAACTGAAGTAGCAGAATCTAGCTTAGATTAGACTAAATGGACAGGCGCCCCGGTATAAAGACATGAACCAAAGTTGGCAGTGTGTTAATGAACTACTGCTGCATAACAAATTATCCCAAAGCAACAGCTTAAAACAATATTATCTCATACTGCTGCTGAAAGTTGGGAATCCAGGAGTAATTCAGTTGAGTGTTCTGGCTCAGGTTTTCATGAGATTTTTGTCATCTGAAGCCTTGACATGGGCTGGTGGATTTCCTTCCAAGATGGCTTACTCACATAGCTGTTGAAACCAGTTTCCTTGCTGGCTATTGGGGGAAAGCCTCAGTTCTTTCACATGGGCCCCTGGGCTACCTGAGTGTTCTCAAGATATGACTAAGCTGGCTTCTAGAGTGAGTGATCCAAGAGGATGAGCAAGGAGGCTGCAGTGCCTTTTATGACCTACAAAGGCATAGTCAGACACTTCATTTTCATTTCTACAATATTCTAACATTAGAAATGAGCCACTAAGTCCAGCCAACATGTAAAGGGGAGTATAAGGTCCACCCTTGAAGGAAAGGACTTGTGGACATACTTTAAAACCCATGGCCACAAATTGTTTACATACTTGTATGTCCAAAATGCATTTTCCTGCAAATGCTTTCAAATAATTTATCCATTATAGCATTAACTTGAAGTTCAGGACCTTGTCATCTAAGTCAGGTCAAGATATGGACCAGGGTGCACTTGGGCACTATCTCAAGTGTTCAGTCACTCAGTTGTGTGCTACTCTTTGCGACCCGATGGACTGCCGCACGCCAGGGTTTCCTGTCCACCATCAACTCCAGAGGCGTGCTCCAACTCAAGTCCATTGAGTTGGTGATGCCATCCAACCATCTCATCCTCTGCCGTCCCCTTCTCCGGCCTTCAATCTTTCCCACGTCAGGGACTTTTCCAATGCGTCACTTCTTCGCATCAGGTAGCTAAAGTATTGGAGCTGCAGCTTCAGCATCAGTCCTTCCAATGAATATGCAGGAATGCTTTACTTTAGGATTGACTGGTCTGATCTCCTTGCAGTCCATGAGACTCTCAAGTCATCTCTAACACATCAGTTCAAATTATAAAAGTGTAGTTCCTGTAGACCTGATGATCTGTGAGCAAAAGAGATGAGTTGATCTGCTCATTTCACAGCCAACATACAGTGCTGTGTCAGGCATAGATAACCTTCATAGACACTCCTGTTCCAGAAAGGGGAGGGGAGATAGGAGTCAACAGTAGCAGTTCTGAAATCCCACAGGTTCTTGTTGGCAGTCCTTTGATTAGGATTTAAGGCCTGGAAACTTCCTAGGCTTCAGTCTCTGAATTTTTAATTCTGCCCTCTGACATGATTCCATTGCATGAAAGGTGGATAGTATATGGTTACAGTGAAACAGTCTCCCTAGCCTTCTTTCTGCTTGTCGAAGGTAGAAGTCCACAGGTCTCTTATTTTGTACTATTGCTGGTCCTTTCAGTCCAATCTGAACTTAAATATGTTATTTTAAAAACTTGGTGTGTCTCCTGATAGTCTTACTGGTTTTCATGGCAAAGCACCCCACTCCAAAGCCACCATCACACATGTCTTCATAATAAGGCCTAGTCTGTCTTGGTTTTCTGCTGAGATAGCTGAGGGATAACACCCTGAAACCTGGTAGAAGTCTTATTGTGTGACTGAAATGATCTCTGAGTGACACCCCTAAACTCTTTGGAGGGCATTGGCCTGCCTAAATAATGCCATGAAGCATCCCCTTCCAGCTTTCTGAGGCTTAACAAAGAATTTTACAGTCACACTCATCTTTAGACCACCTTTATTAAAAATAAATAAAGGAATAAGAATTGATGTATAGGTGCTATAAAATGTTATATTTAGACCACCTTATCTCAATGCCCTGGATAGAACCTTGCTTGAGAGCCATTAATTTTAGCATCCTCTGTCATGTTAAAAGACTAGAAAATTTCCAATTCAGGAAGTTTTGTCTTATTTTTTAAGTCTTTCTCTTAAATATATTTTTTTTAAATTTCCCTTTATATTTTACTATAGGCAGCAAGAAGAAATCAGGAAGCACTTTTGGCTGTTTGGCTGGAAATCTCCTTAGCTAGATATCTCAATTAATTAAGTACAGTTTCTCCTTCCTGGTACATTTTCTGCTTTTCACAAACTGCAGATGTAGTGGACTTTTCTCTGCACACTCCCCGGGCTCTTTTTTCCTGCCACTACTTTCTGCCACACATCCTGGGTGCACCCCTGTGATCCCACTTAGAACGTGTTTGCTCAGTGAGATAAAGGGGATCGAATCCCTGGCTTCAGTGCTTCTGCTGGCCAGAGTTTATGTACCTTTCTCTAAGATCTTCATGTTTTTGCTATCCAACTTCCATCACCTGGCTAGGTCAATTCTGGAAGCTCATACTCACAAGCACACTGGCAGGGACTTCTATGCGCATGTGAGCACACACATGTACGTGTACACAGTAACATCCCTGAGAGGAAACTTGCACACGTGCAGAATTACAAGCTTTCTTCTCTAGGAATATGAATTTTGGTAAGCACCTTTGTACTCACAACGAAAAAGTAACTTTCTTTGTCCTGGTTGTTTCCTTTCACTTGTTAATTAATCATGTCACCTTGCACTTCTAACTCTGTGCTGCTACGGCTGCTAAGTCACTTCAGTCAAGTCTGAGTCTATGTGACCCCATAGATGGCAGCCCACCAGGCTCCCCCGTCCTGGGGATTCTCCAGGCAAGAACACTGGAGTGGGTTGCCATTTCCTTCTCCAATGCATGAAAGTGAAAAGTGAGAGGGAAGTCGCTTAATCATGTCCGACTCTTCGCGACCCCTGCATAGGACTGCAGCCTCTCAGGCTCCTCTGTCTATGGGAATTGCCAGGCAAGAGTACTGGAGTGGGGTACCATTGCCTTCTCCATCTAACTCTGTGACTTATCCTCAAAGGTTACAAAATCTTGGCATTTGCTAGTGACACGGACTGACCTGCAGAGCAGAGAGCGGGTTGGAAGCACTCGCCATGAACAGCTGTATGACATGCGCTTGCGTTCTGCATTCTCCCATCACCTTGGACAGCTTCACAGTACCAGTCACATTGGTCTGATCCATGTGGGGACAGAAAACAAGGACCTTTGGGCTCAGGTGACTCGGAGAAGCTCTCTCTCGGTGTGCACCTATCTAGGTCATTCCTTGTCAATGTTGTGTCCCTCTTGCTAGCCTACAACCCTTTATGGCCAACAACATTCTGAGTGAGGCCTTCTGTTCTTTCTCTCCGTGTAGCTTTCTGTGTGCTCCTGTCTACATGTGCCCCCAAGTGCTAACTCCATGTAGCAGGAAAAGGCCAAAGAGCCTCCAAGAGCCCCAAGAGACTGTGATAGGCCTGGGTCTTATCCAATGTTGTGAGAAAGGTGCACATGGACACAGGGTCTCTTCAGATACAAAGATTGGAACCTGAGGCCATAAAGGTAAGGTGGCATCCCTACACGTCCTCCCTTCTGTTTAACAGTACCCATGAACACGGAGTCCCCGAACAGATGATGCCCTGCAAAACTTTCCCTTTCTGGGCCCACAGCTCATGCCTCCCTTGGGCAGAAAGCAGCTTTTCTAGCTCAAAGGCACCAAGAGGGCTTGAACCACCCAGGCCACAGTGATTTGCTAAATATCAAGACTGTCTTTCAGTTGCTCTCATTAGGCCCAGGTAGGACTCCCTACAGACACGCATCTCTGCTTGCCTACACAGCCCACATGCCAAGGAAGCCAGCCCCAAGTTGGGCCCAGGAGTGTCCAAGACGGTCACCTGGAATGCAGCTTCCCTCTGAGTGTCACCTGGTTTCAGATCCCCTATGACTAAATCAGAGATTTTGCTTCATCGAGACTGCTCAAATTCTCTCAAATGCAGATGCACACTTTTGCCCCTCAGGCCCCCAAAGCCAGTGGCAAGACCCCAGAGGAAAGAAGGAATTCTCGTCAGGACTTTCAGCATGCACCATGGGGTATCTTTGGCAGGACGGCTATTGCCTAGACCCTGGACCCTGAAAACCAGCAGGCCCCGAACTGCCCCCAGGGGCTTCCCTGTCTCCCACTCTCCTGAGGTCCTTTGGGACATGCAATTACTCCTTACTCACTCCGTTCCCTCCCTCATAGGCTCATCCGGGCAGAGGGTCAAACACGTACAACCACCTGTGATTTCCTCGCCTTTCTGCACTGCCAGGGAGGCAGGCTGGAAGTGCCTGGAGGCATGCCACGCTCACATCCTGTCTCTCCTAGGATGCCTGTGGGTTTGCAGGTACAGCTTACTTTAGCATGTCTCCCGTTTTGTGTCACAGTGTGTGCCACCCTCAGGGAGGGAGTGTGCTGGCTGAAGGGCTGCTCCTGGGCAGCACTGGCCCAGGACCTTTCCAGTTCTCCCTCTCACATGTGTGGAACAAGTCTCCAGTGCATCAGGCAATCTTAGCCTCCTCACCATTCTGGGTCTTGCCATAACCACATCCACCATTTCAACAGGCCAGCAGTGTTCCCCCAGACTCAGGGATCCATAGGCAGTGGTTTCAAAGTCCCACCCCACCTGATATGCCCTGAGTGAACCCTCAGACCATGAATCCCTTTTCCCAGTCCAAACACACACAACAACACAGTAGAAATGGTGAGCGTGTTTTGTGTTTGGTCTAATTGCAGATATCTGGAGCCATGGATGGGAGTTACCACTGGCCATCCTTTCTTCATTCCCATCCTGGACAGGGTCAGTGCAGAGATACGGAACAAACCACCTTCAGACTGGGAACGCCTCGTGCCTCCTCTTCTGGTTACTCAGCACCTCCTTTCCTGTCGCCTTCATCTCTGCATCTGCCCTGGGCTGGATACACAAAAACACACACATAAACACAGCCAACACAAGCACATGTGTGTATACACACATGCTTGGCATGGGGACACAAATGCAAACAGGGAATGCAGGTGTTTCAGGAGCTGAAGACGCCCATGTCCAGCAATGTCAGAGATGGTGTCAGTCGGCATCATGTCCTGCCTTTGGGGCTCCCTGTCCACCTCTTCCCAAATTCATCCGATTTTCCCAAGGCAGCCTGAAGCCACTTCGAGCGCAGCATGTGTGGTGGTGGTGGTGAGATCTGAGTGGTGAATGTGGAAATTCACCCAAGATCCCAAAGTCAGCACACAGGTGCATTGGGACCACTGAGAGGATGCCCTTTCAATGATAGGCCATTGCAGGGTAAGGGACGGGAGTGAAGGGCCCAGTTAATCTCAAACTCAGTGAGCAGCAGGAGGCTGGAGGATGGCAGGACCCAGGGATGGATGATTCTGACACAGACCCTTAATTCACCCTTCCTCTAGGCCTCTAGAGGAATAGGGTATCACCTAGGTATCACCTAGGACTCTCGAGCTGCAACCATAGCTGACTTGAGGGAGACTTACTTCACTCACAGACACACCGAGTCCCCCATGCCCCCAGTCTCAGCAAGTCACCTGCTACGTGCATAACCCAAATGCCGGCTCTGCAGCCAGCTTGCATGAGCCTGAGCATCCCATTTGGGAAAGGATAGTGTCCCGGCTACGATAAGGCTGTCCCTCAGGGCCTACCTCCAGACCCCCTCACTACATGTGTTTCTGTCAGTTATCTCTGATGGAAGAACCTTCCTCCCTGAGGTAGTACTTCAGGGGATCATCCCACACGTCATTGCTGATGAGCTGCTGGCAACCCGAGCAAGGTCAACCCAGGGCTGACCAGGCCCCGAACCTTCCCATGAGCAGCCAAGAACTCCACCATCAATCATCAACTTTGTGCAGGCCCAAAGCAACCCCACATCAGCAATCCTGTTCGATTCTGGGCCATTGTGGTCTGAAAGCCAGTTGAGAAAATTAAGGCTCCTGGTGTCTAGACTGTGGCTGGGGGATCCCCATTCAAAGTCCTAGAACCAGTGGACTGGAGTGGAATGACATGCCCTGTACCCTGGGGAAAGACAGGGGAGACTGGGGTGGACACCACAGGTGGAGCATCTACATGCTTGCACACCCACATTCATCACCCTGGGAGCCACGTTTTACCAGTGATGTCAAGGTAATACTCCTTAATGATCATGGTGTTCAAGAAGTAGGAGTTGTTCTGAAAGGAAAAGACCAGCTTGCAGGGGGACTGCAGATGGTTCCGCACCTGCACCTGCCAGGATAGGGAGGAGGGAAAAGGTGCAAACTTCTAGGGGCCTCAGCTTGCCTCCCAGGCAGGCATTAACAGCTTCCACGACGCCTCTCTAAAGTCTCACAGTGCAGCAACATGGCTAACAGGATCCTCCCACTCCCCGCCAGGTCCCATACCCACCCTTCCTCAGTCTCCCTCACTGACGTTCAAGTCTATCATGTAGCGGAGAAAGTCTTGATCTTGGTTGCTGATCATGACGGAAACTTGAGGGTGGCTAATATTCTGCTTTAGGTCAAGAAGCCATTCAGGGAGCTACATGCCAGGCCAAAAAGAGCCAGGAGCATCAGTCCTAGTCTGGGGTGGAACAAGGATACTGGAAAAGGCATCTGCAAGGAGCTGGGTACTGCCTGTTACCTGGCCACCACTGATGTCATCAGGCTTTGCCATACCATCAGACAGGCTCATGGCTCTGGGCCCCTTGTTGTGGTGTGCATCTGAGGTGGTCTGCATTCTCCAAGCAGGGGCTATTTCTGACCACTACTGTTCTCCTCCAGACCTGTGTATGCTGGGTAGTGGCATGTCACTGCTTACATGGTCAGATTTGCAGTCCTGTGACAATCCGTGTTTGAAAGCAAAGGGGTTGTGTGTGTGTGTGTGTGTGTGTGTGTGTGTGTGTGTGTGTACGTGTGTATGTATGTGTGTGTGTGTTGTGTGTGTGCATATGAATGACTCACATGTCTCAGCTATATGCCAGGATCACCCGCATTTACAGCAATAACTGTGTGCCGATGCTGCTCTGGTGTACCATCTCTGGTCATTCCTGACTTGGAGGCCTCAGATGCTGCTCCTCCTCAGATGCAGGCCTGAAGGAGACACTCAAAGGTATGGCTGCAACGTGTACATATGTAGCCCTGCCCGGATCCTACTCGGCTGGGCCTTTGGAGCTTGCCAATTGCCCAGGACCACATTTCTTTCAGGGGCCTCCAGTGCCCTTCCTGTGCCCTCGCCCCTCCCCCTCCTCCTGCTCCTGCCCCATCTCCTCCTTCTCATGAGCAGCGGACCCAAAGGAGCAGCAGAAAGGATACAGTTTTGGCTCAGAAGCCAGGGATGCCCTGGATGATGGCACTCCCCCAAGCCAAGTGATGCTTCCTCCTCTGATGGTAGGCCCTGTGGTTTTGCTCACACTCAGAGCTCAGTTCCACCTGCAGGGCGGCCAGTGCCTTCAGGACATCTAGCACTTGGTGCTCACTCGGGCCTCCCGGCCTGTCCTGGCCTTGCTCCTTCACCGTCTTCTCCTCCAGCTCTTGGGAGAACCACTGTTCCCACTGCTCATCTGCCACAGCTTCCACCTCTTCCATGATGTCTTCTGCAAGCAGCTGGAACTTCCACCCGATACCTGCCACGTCTCTGTCCACCAGGGTCTCGCTGTCTTGCACTGCCTCCACCCTAGAGAGGATGGCTTCTTCACCTGGCGTGACAACTGGTGGTTGCAAGGTTCCAGCTGCACACAGCATCAGGACGGCAGATCCAGGGATGAGGGGTGGGGGTTTCTTCCTGAGTACTGGGGCTCACAGCTAAGAAGGTCGGGGGTTCCAGGACACTCCCGCCTTCCTTTGATTGCCTCTCACGCTCCTCTTGGCCCAAGCTGGGGCAGATGTGAAGGGACATGATATAACAGCACAGACAATGGTGCATAATGGCGGCCCAGGCTGCAGTAAACCTGTGGGACCCACTAGCTCTTTGGGGGTGGGGAGTGAGGGGGATCGTCGGGAGGCGGGGATTGGTGTGTTGGGGATGGCGTGAGGCCAAGGAAAGGGGTGCCGCACAGCCCAGGCCAGGGTGAACGGGCCCTGGGACATCAGCGGAAAACAGGCAGGAGCCTAGGCTGTGAGCCACGCACAGGCTCCTTGCCCAAATCTAGACCAAAGGCGGAGAGGGTAGTGGGCGGCACCCTTATGGACATGCCCCTAGACCGGAGGGCATCTTCCGCGGTTCCTGTGCTCCGGTGCCCCGACGTGGCCAGATTCTGCCCCAGAAATGTAGAGGGTTTTGCATATGGCTGGGGTAGCCCCAGGCGCTGTCATTGACCTGGCTCTGGAAATTCCAACCACGGGTTCCTGCTCCGCAATCCAAACAATACACTTCTGTGTCCCCTAGAACCGGCAATAACTGGGAGCTCTCCCCGACTATCCCAAGGATATGCAGGGGTGCCAAATGGCTGGATACTTTTCTTCATGGGACAGGGAGCCTGTTGCTGTCCTGATGCTAGGGGAGTAGGGAAAAAACCCCAAATTTGCTACAGTTGATCTTCACTGTTCAGGGAGACCAGAGCCTTAGGGTGCAGAGCTCACTCTTTGTCTCTCTATCTTTGCTTCCGGCATAGCACTGTTTGGGGCAATCCTTCTGTATGTGTACCAGGGGCTGATGTCTGTGTGTCTCTGTCTCTCTAAGTAGTGTTGTTGCCGTCTGCCACTCTCTGGACAGCAGCTCTCAGAAAAGACGCTTATCCTTTGCAAGCCCTTCGCGTCCTGAGTGAGTTGCAGCAATGGGAGATTAGACGGTTTTAGTCCACACGTTCGGAGAGTGCTTTCTCAACCTTGAGAGCCAACAGTGGGCGGTCACTGCTGAACTGCAGAATTGGAAGTGCGACCCTCCCTCCCTCGCTGGACAGATGTGAACACTGCACAGGCCTGAGGTGGCTTGGCCACACTTTGCACAGAGGGAGAAATGGGGCCCGCTCTGCTGGCATGAGGGAACTCCCTGAACCTTGTTCGAATGCCTGCCAGGGAGACTCTAAAGACAGTTCCCCTTAAGTTCCACGACTCACCGGTGTCGGAGACATGCATGTCTGCCATTTACCCTATTGAGACCCTTTCAAAGTGGTACTGTTCTCCAGGTGAGAACACATCCCAGCCTGCCCTGTCACCCAAGCCTGTGGGGCCTGGAGCAGCAAGAGGACCAAGCTAAGCCAGCCATCCTATAGTCCTGATATATGATACATGCATTCTACAAAGAGCTTGAACATGGACAGGACCCACCTGATTCAGTGCAAGGACTGAGATGTGGGCTCAAGAGTGTTTGTTGGGGGCTTGAACAAAGGCAGGACCCAGCCTGGTTCATTGGAGCGACTGAGATGTGGCCTCAGGAGTGTCTGTCTGGATGAACAAGGGGTGGATCCAGCCGCGATCAGTGCAGGGACCGAGATGTGGGCTCAGGAGTGTTTTTCGGGTGCTTGAACAAGGGCAGGACCCGGCCTGGTTCAGAGAAGGGACCCAGATATGGGCTCAGGAGTATTTCCCATGGATTTCAGCAAGTGCTGGACCTAGCCTAGTTCAGTGTAGGGAACGAGATCAGCCTGAGAGTCAAATGCACGCCAAGCAGTGTTTGTCAGGGTCTTGAACATATGTAGGACCCAGCCTAGTCCAGTTCAGGGGCAAAAACTGGGGTCAGGAGTGTTTGTCTGGGCTTGAATATGGGCAGGACCCAGCCGCTATCAGTGCAGGAACCAAGATGTGGTCTTAGGAGTGTTTGTCGTGGTTGATATGGGCAGGAACCAGCCTGGTTTGGTGCAGGAACCGGGATGTTGGCTCAGCAGTATTTGTCATGGCTTGAACTTTGGAGGGACCCACCCTGGTTCAGGGCAGCGAGTGAGATGCAGGCTCAATAATGTTTCCTGGGGGATTGAACAAGGGGAGCACACACCTTAATTCAGGGTCAGGGAGCAATTTGTGGGCTCAGGATTGCTTGCTGGGGCTTAAATAAGACCAGAAACCAGCCTTTGAGTCAGATGCAGGCCCAGAACAGTTGGTCAGGGACTTGAATATGTGCAGTTCCTGGCCTGGTTCAGTGAAGTTTCTGATGTGTGGGCTCAGGAGTGTTTGTCAGGGGTTTCAACAAGGGCAGGACCCAGCCTGCCTCAGTGCAGGGACCAGGATGTGGGTTCAGGAGCATTTGCAGGGGACTTCTGCAAGTGCTGAACCCAGCCTATTTCAGTGCAGGGAACAAGATATTGGCACAGGAGTGTTTGTAAGGGTCTTGAACAAGTGTGTGGATCACAGTAAAGTGTGGGAAATTCTGAAAGAGATGGGAATACCAGACCACCTGATCTGCCTCTTGAGAAATTTGTATGCAGGTCAGGAAGCAAGAGTTAGAATTGGACATGGGACAACAGACTCATTTCAAATAGGAAAAGGAATACCCCCAAAGCTGTATATTGTCACACTGTTTATTTAACTTACATGCAGAATACATCATGAGAAACGCTGGACTGGAAGAAACACAAGCTGGAATCAAGATTGCCGGGAGAAATATTAATAACCTCAGATATGCAGATGACACCACACTTATGGCAGAAAGTGAAGAGGAACTGAAAAGCCTCTTGATGAAAGTGAAAGTGGAGAGTGAAAAAATTGGCTTAAAGTTCATCATTCAGAAAATAAAGATCATGGCCTCCAATCCCATCACTTCATGGGAAATAGATGAAGAAATAGTGGAAAAAGAGGCAAACATTATTTTTCTGGGCTCCAAATCACTGCAGATGGTGACTGCAGCCATGAAGTTAAAAGATGCTTACTCCTTGGAAGTAAAGTTATGACCAACCTAGATAGCATATTCAAAATCAGTCTAGTCAAGGCTATGGTTTCTCCTGTAGTCATGTATAGTTGTTAGAGTTGGACTGTGAAGAAGGCTGAGCACCTAAGGATTGATGCTTTTGAACTGTGGTGTTGGAGAAGACTCTTGAGAGTCCCTTGGACTGCAAGGAGATCCAACCAGTCCATTCTGAAGGAAATCAGCCCTGGGATTTCTTTGGAAGAATGATGCTAAAGCTGAAACTCCAGTCCTTTGGCCACCTCATGCGAAGAGTTGACTCATTGGAAAAGACTCTGATGCTTGGAGGGATTGAGGGCAGGAGGAGAAGGGGACCACAGAGGATGAGATGGCTGGATGGCATCATTGCCTCGATGGACGTGAGTCTCAGTGAACTCCTGGAGTTGGTGTTCGACAGGGAGGCCTGGCGTGCTGAGATTCATGGGGTCGCAAAGAGCCAGACATGACTGAGCGACTGATCTAATCTTAACAAGTGTAGGACTCAGCCCAGTTCAGTGTAGGGAGCGAGATGTGGGCTCAGAAGTGTTTGTCAGGGCTTCAACGTGGGCAGGACCCACCTGCTTCAGTGCAGGGACCGAAATGTGGGTTCAAGAGCATTTATCAAAGTCTTGAACAAGGGCAGGAACCAGGCGGCTTCAAGGCAGAGCGTGAGATGCGGGTACAGGAGTGTTTCCAGGGGGATTGAAAAAGGGGAGGACACACCTTAGTTCAGGGGCAGGCAGCGAGTTGTCAGCTCAGGATGGTTTTGTGGGGGCTTGAACAAAGTAGAAACCATTCTAGTTCAGTGCAGGGATGGAGATGTTGGCTCAGGAGTGTTTGTCAGGGATTTGAATGAGGGCAGGGACCAGCGTACTTCAGTGCAGTGAATGAGATATGGGCTCGTAGTTTTTCCTGGGGTATTGGTCAAGGGGAGGACACACCTTACTTCAGTGGCAGGGAGAGAGTTTTCGGCTCAGGATTGTTTGCCGGGGCTTGAACAAAGGCAGGAACTATCCTGGTTCAGTGCAGGAACCAAGATGTTGGCTCAGGAGTAGTTTGTCAGGGTCTTGAACAAGTGCAGGACACAGCCTGGTTCAGTGCAGGGATGGTGATGGAGGCTCAAGAGTGTTTGTCGGGGGGGTTGAACAAGGGCTTGACCCAGCCTATTTTAGTGCAGGTACTGAGATGTGGGCTTAGGAGTTTTTGTCAAGGATTTCGACAAGGTCTGGACCCAGCCTGGTTCAGTGCAGTTCGTGAGATGAGGGCTTAGTAGTGTTTCTGGGGGTTTGAACAAGGGAAGGACTCACCTTAGTTCAGGGGCAAGGAGCGAGTCGTCAGCTCAGGATTGTTTGTCAGGGCTTGAACAGAGGCAGAAACCATCCTGATTCAGTGCAGGGATGGAGATGTTGACTCAGGAGTTTTTGTCAGGGAGTTGAACATGGGCAGGACCCAGCCTAGTTCAGTGCATGGACTGCGATGCATGCTCAGGAGTGTTTGTTGAGGGTTTGAACAAGGGCAGGACCCAGCCTAGTTCAGTGCAGTGACCGAGATGCAGGCTCAGGAGTGTTTGTCGTGGGTTTGAACAAGGGCAGGACCCAGCCTAGTTCAGTGCTGAGACCGAGATGTGGCCTCAGGAGTATGTGTAGGGGGATCGAACAATGGCAGGACCTAGACTCGTTCAGTCGGAGAAGTCAATGGCACCCCACTTCAGTACTCTTTCCTGGAAAATCCCATAGATGGAGGAGCCTGGTGGGCTACAGTCCACAGGGTCACTAAGAGTTGGACACGACTGACCGACTTCACTTTCACTCTCATTCTTGGAAAAGGAAATGTCAACCGACTCTAGTGTTCTTGTCTTGAGAATCTCAGGGATGGGGGAGCCTGGTGGGCTGCCATATATGGGGTCGCACAGAGTCGGACACAACTGAAGAGACTTAGCAGTGGTAGCAGCAGACTCGTTCAGTGCAGTGACCGAGATGTTGGCTCAGGAGTGTTTGTCAGGGTCTTGAACAAGTGTAGGACCCAGCCTAGTTCATTGTAGTGAGTGATATGTGGGCTCAGGAGTATTTGTCGTGGCTTGAACATGGGCAAGAACCCATCTGCTTCAGTGCAGGGACTGACATGTGGGTTCCAGAGTATTTGTCAGGGTCTTGAACAAGGGTAGGGCCCAGGCGGCTTCAGTGCAGGGAGTGATATGTGGGATCAGGGGTGTTTCCTGGGGGGCAGAGAGTTGAACAAGGGGAGGACACACCTTAGTTCAGGGGCAGGGAGCTAGGTGTCGGCTCAGGATTGTTTGCCAGGGGGCTTGAACATGGACAGTGCATGGACAGAGATGTTGGCTCTGGAATGTTTGTCGGGAGTTTGAACAGGGGCAGGACCCAGCCTAGTTCAGTGCAGGGACTGAGATGCAGGCTCAGGAGTGTTTCTCAGGGTCTTCAACAAGGGCAGGACCCAGACTGCTTTTGTGCAGGGACCGAGATGTGGGTTGAGGAGTATGTGTTGGGGGATCTAACAAGGGCATGATCTAGACTGGTTCAGTGCTGGGGATGTGATATGGACACAAGAGTGTTTGTTGGGGTCTTAAACAAGGGCAGGGCCCAGCCTAGTTTAGTGCAGGGACTGAGATGTGCGCTCAGCAGTATGTGTTGGTGGATCTAACAAGGGCATGACCTAGACTGGTTCAGTGCACGAACTAAGATGTAGGTTCAGGAGTATTTATCGGGGTCTCAGAGCAGGGAGTGAGATGAGGGATCAGGAGTGTTTTCTGGGGGATTGAACAAGGGCAGGACAGACCTAATTTCAGGGGCAGGGAGCGAGTTGTGGGCTCACGGTTGTTTGCTGGAGGCTTGAACAAAAGGCAGGACTCAGCCTGCTTCAGTGCGGGGACTGAAATGTGGGCTCAGGTGTATGTGTTGGGGGATCTAACAAGGGCAAGACATAGACTGGATCTTGTGCAGGGCATGAGATTCAAGTGTAGGAGCGAGCCTAGTTCAGTGCAGTGACCGAGAGGTTGGCTCAGGAGCATTTGTCGGGGCTTGAACATGGGAAGGACCAACCTGCTTCAGGGCAGGGCCTGAGATGTTGGTTCAGAGGTATGTGTCGGGGGCCTAACTAAGGAAGAACCTAGACTGGTTCAGTGCAGTGACCGAGATGTGGACTCATGAGTATTTTCCAAGGGTTTGAGCAACTGCTGGACCCAGCCTAGTTCAGTGCAGTGACCGAGATGTGGGCTCAGGAGTGTTTCTCACGGTTTGAACATGGGAAGGATACAGCCTGCTTTTGTGCAGGGACCAAGACTTGGGCTCAGGCCTGCACTGGAAAAAGGTGATTCCATTACTAATGAGTGTAATGCCTATGTATAACAATTAGGTGTAACTAGTCCATTGTGCCATTTAGGAGCACCTCAAGATGCAAGGCAAATGCAAGGAAGTAGGAAAGGGGGAATTAACAGTACCACAATTATAATGGGGGACTTTAATACCCCACTCACACCTATGGATACATCAACTGAAAAGAAAATTAGCAAAGAATCATGAGCTATAAATGTACTTGTGTGTGTTATCTGCCTTTACACTTACTGTAGTGCCTCTAGTATGGCAGGAGGAGATACTATATAGTTGGCCATATTTAGTAGTGTCAGCAAGTTACCTAGAACAATTGGTAGAGTTGGGAAATTGATAGAAAAGTCCTAATACAAAGACGTACCTTCTAACTAGTGCTATCTTCCTTTTTCTTAAGTGGAGAAGTACTCACCAAGAAAGTGAAATCCCAGATATCAGGTTATATGATCTCATAATTGGAATTTTCCTAAGATAGCAGTCTACATGCATATAAGTGAGTCCTGGCTCGAGCCCCGTTAATTATGCTAAATGTTAGAACATGTCTGATAGAACACATCTCCGACAAGTCTCACACACCCTCCCTAAATTAATATCTCTTGAATTTCTAAGCTATGACTCTCTACTTGGTATAGTATCAGAGGCTGAGGCTTTAAGGTTGTAAAAGCTCATAAAGGACAGAGACCACATTAATTTATTACATTTGGAAATATCTCCTCAAGGCCTGCAGCCAGGTCTGGAGCAGCTGCCATCACCCTAAATGTCCAGAAGCTAGATCTGAAATCTGCCCTTCATTCTCCTCTCCAACTTCCTCCATCTTATCACCAACCTGTGGTGTTGTCTGTCCCTTGCCCTGAAAAGATACTTTGTTCTTACAGTCTTCATCATCTTCCGTGGGTGCCTACCCATTGCCTATATTTCATACTGTCTGCTGATTGAATGAACACAATTTATGAATGGAAAGCAAAGGCTGAAGACAGGCCTGCACAGAAGCTTCTGAAGTTACCTAGTGGGAATCTGCATTGACATGTGGCTACGTTGAGTGTTATTAGTGACTTGAATCCTGTTCACTTGGGCATCTGGGAAATGCACATTTTCAGTCTGAAACTGGCACAAAAGGCTTTTTTTTTATTATTTCATTTTTGTGTACACCTTCTCTATAGTGTCCTATACCTGGTACTGTTACCTCCAAATATTCCCAGTTGAATGTGTCTTGGGCCTGATATGCACATATTCTGTCTTTTAGGCTTGGCTAAGATGGGAGGTTCAGAGGTCTTGTTGACACAATTTCTCAAATCGGTAGAGGACTTACAATCTACAATCTTTATCCATTACCAGGACATGTCCTTTGAAGGGCTGCAGGTGTTAACAATGAACTTGCCTGGACCCGTGCTTTAGTGGCCCTAATGGCCCTTCATAGAACTGAGGACCATTTGATTATCCTTAGGCACTTCAGTTTGGACTGGATTTTATCCTTTTGTTTGTTTTTTAAGCAGATGTATACTTTGCAAGCTAGAATTGGTCTTGTGGGATTCTCACAAATTCAGAGGACTGGCAGTAAGACTGGTGGCCATAGATGAGAATTTTTGCCATGGAAAAGGTGACCTCATCACATCTCAAACCCTCTGTGGGAAAGGCCCAGGTGGCTCCAACCATTTACAGGAGACCTTGTGATCCTGTAAGCTCCCCAATGGCTAGTGCAGCCTATTGTCTTGGTTAGGGAAGGTTAACGAAGGCATGATTACCATAATGTGCTTGCTTTGTGTCATCACTAAAGTAATAGGCAGAAATTGTTTTAGATAACATCTATTTGCAATGACCGTTCCTCAGGATTGGTGAGGTCCCATCGTCAGGATTCAATTGATAGGTAAGAGAGTTCTTTACCATTTTCATTTTGCTGAGAACCTAAGTAAGTATGGTGAGTATCATTAAGTACTTAGTCCAGTCCGACTTCTGACCCCATGGATTGCAGCATGCCAGGCTTCCCTGTCAATCACCAACTCATAGAGCCTGCTCAAACCCATAACCACTGATTCCGTGATGCCACCAAGCATTTCATCTTCTGTCGTCACCCTCTCCTCCACACTTCAATCTTTCTCAGCATCAGGTTCTTTCCCAATGAGTCAGCCTTTCATTTCAGGTGGCTAAAATATCCAGGATCCAGTTTCAGCATCAGCCCTTCCAATCAATATTCTGAACTGATTTCCTTTAGAATTGACTCCTTTCATTTCCTTGCAGTCCAAGGGACTCTCAAGTGTTTTCTCTAACACCACATATCAATAGCATCGATTCCTTGGAGGTCAAGATTCTTTAGGTCCAATTCTCATCTCTGTACATAGCTTTGATGAGACTGACCTTTGTCTGCTTTATAATGTGCCGTCTAGCCTGGTTGTAACTTTTCTTCTAAGCAGAAAGCATATTTTAATTTCCTGAACAGAGTCACCATCTTCAGTGATTTTGGAACCTGCTCCCCCCAAATAAAGTTTCTCAGTGTTTCCGTTGGTTCCCCATCTTTATGCCATGAAGTGATGGGACTAGATGCCATGAATCTCATTTTGAATGTTGAGTTTTAAGTCACCTGAATCACTCTCCTCTTTTACTTTCCTCAAGATACTCTGTAGTTCTTTCCGTGTTCTGCTACATGAATCGTGCCATATGCATATCTGATGTTATTAATATTTCTCCCAGAAAACTTGATCCCAAACCCTGTTTCATTCAGTCTGGCATTTTGTGTGATGAACTCTTCATGTAAGTTCAATAAAGAGGTTGACAGTACAGCCTTGAAATATTCCTTTCCCAACTCAGAACCTGTCTGTTGTTCCATTTCCTTTTCTGACTGTTACTTCTTGAGCTGCATACAGATTTATCAGGAGGCATATAACATACTCTAGTAGTCCCATGTTTAGAAGAATTTAAAATGTTTTGTTGTGATCTACACAAACAAGACTTTGGCATAGTCAAAAAGGAGTAGATGTTTTTCTGGTGTTCTCTTGCTTTTTTGATAACCCAACGTGTGTTGGTAATTTGATCTCAGGTTCTTCTGACCTTTCTAAATCCAGCTTGAACATCTGGAAGCTCATGGTTCACATTCTATTGAAGCCTGGCTTTGGGAATTTTGAGCAATACTTTGCGAATGTGTGAGATGAGTGCAGTTAAGCAGTAGTTTGCACATTCGATGGATTACCTTTTATAGTGGTTGGAATGAAAACTGAACTTTTCCAGTCATCTGGCCACAGCTGTGTCTTCCAAATCTGCTGGCATATGGAGGGCAGCACACTCACAACATCATCTTTTAGAATGTGAAAGAGCTCAACTGAATTCCATCACCTCCATGAGCTTTGTTTATAGTTATGCTTCTAAAGTCCGACTTGACTTTGCATTCCAGGACGTTTGGCTCTAGGTGAGTGATCACACCATTGTGCTTAACTGGGTCATGAAGATCTTTTGTGCATAGTTCATCTGTGTATTCTTCCCTCCTCTTCTTAATAGCTTCTGCTTCTGTTATCTCCGTACCATTTCTGTCCTTTATTGTGCCCCTCTTTGCATGAAATGTGCCCTTGGTATCTCTGATTTTCTTGAAGAGATCTGCAGGCTTTCCCATTCTATTTATTTCCTCTATTAACTGGTTTTGATAACTGAGGAAAGTTTTATCTCTCCTTGCTATTCTTTGGGACTCTGCATTGAAATGGGTATTGTTTTCATTTTCCCGTTTTTGTTTAGCGTCTTTGGTCTTTTCAGATCTTTGCAAGGCCTCATCACTTTGTCATTTTGCATTTCTTTTATATGGGAATGGTCTTTATCCCTGATTACTGTACAATGTCACGCCTCCACCCATAGGTCTTCAGGCACTCTGTCTATCAGATAGAATCCCCTGAATCTATTTATCACTTCCACTGTATAATCATAAGTGTTTTGGTTTTGCATGTGTAAAATATGCTAATCCCCTATTTCATGCAGAGAAATCTTCACCCAGACTTTTTTCAAAGAAATACAGAGAACCCTTTCTGTTATTCAGGAAATACATGAAATATAGCTGTACCTATTTGATGTTTTAGCTCAAATATCAATTTCTGATTCATTGAAAATTCTCTATTTCATGTATACAGTTCAGTTCAGTTTAGTTCAGTCACTCAGTCGTGTCTGACTCTTTGCAACCCCATGAATTGCAGTATGCCAGGCCTCCCTGTCCATCACCATCTCCTGGAGTTTATTCTAACTCACTTCCATCGAGTCAGTGAGGCTGCCCAACCATCTCATCCTCTGTCATCCCCTTTTCCTTCTGTCCCCAATCTCTCCCATCATCAGAGTCTTTTCCAATGAGTCAACTCTTCCTATGAGGTGGCCAAAGTACTGGAGTTTCAGCTGTAGCATCAGTCCTTCCAAAGAAATCCCAGGGCTGATCTCCTTCCAAATGCACTGGTTGGATCTCCTTGCAGTCCAAGGGACTCTCAAGAGTCTTCTCCAACACCACAGATCAAAAGCGTCAGTTCTTCAGCGCTCAACAATCTTCACAGTCCAACTGTCACATCCATATATGACCACTGGAAAAACCATAGCCTTGACTAGATGAACCTTTCTTGACAAAGTAATATCTCTGCTTTTGCATATGCTATCTAGCTTGGTCATAACTTTTCTTCCAATGAGTAAGTATCTTTTAATTTCATGGCTGCTCATTATCTGCAGTGATTTTGGAGCCCCCAAAAATAAAGTCTGACATTGTTTCCACTGTTTCACCATCTATTTCTCATGAAGTGATGGGACCAGATGCCATGATCTTTGTTTTGTTAATGTTGAGCTTTAAGCCAACTTTTTCACCCTCCTCTTTCACTTTCTTCTGGAGGCTGTTTTGTTCGTCTTCTCTTTCTGCCATAAGGGTGGTGTCATCTGCATATCTGAGGTTATTGATATTTCTCCCAGCAATCTTGATTCCAGCTTGCACTTCTTCCAGCCAAATGTTTCTCGTGATGTACCCTGCATATAATTTAAATAAGCAGGGTGACAATATATAGGCTTGCGGTCCTCCTTTTCCTAATTGGAACCAGTCTGTTGTTCCATGTTCAGTTCTAACTGTTTCTTCCTGACCTGCATATAAGTTTCATGTGTACAAATCTAGAAAAAATTTCATAAGTGAATAATTAAGATTTCATATTTCATATGAGAACATTTCTCCCCAAATTGTTATATGTGAAATACACAGAATTCCAAGTCTTATATCAGAAGACCTTCATTCAAGCTTTCTTGATGGAAATATAGAGAATTTCACAGCTCAAGCATGAAAATCTGTGGGAAAATTCTGCATTTCTTGTAGGAGAATGAATGCACTTTTTTCAAATGTTAAATAGACAGTATTCAATATTTCATGAAGGAAAGACAACACAAAGATTTTTAAATGAGAAATATGAAAAAATTCCATATTTCATGTGAGAAAAACCTGTGACTATATTTTGATATGTGAAATAGCCATTTTTGTATTTCCTGTCAAAGAATCTTCATCCCGATTTTCATATCTCTAACATGAAAAATTCCACATTTTACACAGAAAATATTGTATCTATACTTTCATGTGAGAATTCCACATTTCTAGTTGGAAAAATTGTCCCCAGATTTGTATATGTGACTAATAGAGAAATTTATATTTCACATTCTGAAATATGCATCTAGATTTTCATATGTGAAACTGAGAATTTCATATTTTATGAAGGACTATGTCATTTCAGATGTCTGTACTTGAAACAGGTAATACCTTCATCAAGAGGTGCCTTAATTCCTATTATTCTTCTGTCATTTGGGTGTTGTCATCTGGATAACTAAGTTATCATATCGCCCACATAAATTTTGTGTCTAGCTTGAGATTCATCTGGGATTTTATTTTTTCATGATGTCCTCTGCACAGAAGTCAAATAACCAGGGCAACACTAGATAGCTTTGACTTATTCCTTTCCCGATTTTGAATCACTTCATTGTCCCGTGTCCAGGGCTAACTGTTGTAAATTTAATAGCGTACACATTTCCCAGGAGACAGGTAAGGGATTATAGTATTCTTTTCTCTAAGAATTTTCCAAAATTACTTTTCTTTTTTAATGGTTTGTGTGCGATTCACAGTGTCCAAGTCATTAGCAGAAACAATTAAGCAGATATAGATGATTATATAGTCCATACATCAATTCATGTGTACCTGTTATGACTGAATCCCTAACTACACATTTCTGTGTTTTTTTGTTTGTTTATTTTTTGGTCATTGTTGCTATTGTCATTTTCTCTCTTTATCAAGTAGTCAAGTACCAAGTAGTCAAGTCAGTATGAACTTGCCAACTTATTCTACAGGAATTAAATTATGCCCATGGCAGACTCTGACCCTTGAGACTCACTGAATGGAATTAAGCTTTGAGATTCAAAATCAGACATCGGTACTCTGGGAAAATGTCAGGAACATTCAAAATATAGCTAGATATATTCAAGTGCTGACTTTTTGAGCCCAGTTATGCTATTATATTTTATGTGGAAAGTTCTGCATTTCTTCATGCTGATGACAATTCATCATTAAGAGAAATTTTCTAGGGGGAAAACAACAACAACAACAAATGTGCTTGATTGCATGTTGGAAGTCAAAGTAATGCCAGTGACATATGTACGTAAGCAACGTCCCATCAAACAGAGTAATTCATGTCCACTAATGTTTCATGTTTTGCTGTCAAGGAAAAAGAATAATAGAGCTTTCCAGGAAACACTGAGAAGTTCAAAGAAGGCAGAAATGTAGAAGGATATGAAATGCACCTCTCTCAATGTATAGATCAGAAATAATACTTCTACATGGTCAACAGTTTTCCCAGAGCATCAGATAAATACTAGCAGAAGACCCTAGTCCCCAGAGTGTCCCATGTGGGTTTCAGACATACCTGGGTGGGAAGGAATTAGGATGGGAGAAGGAGTATAAGAGGAAGCAAAACAAAACCTGAGCCTTGTGGTGGGAGATGGAGAAGCAGGGAAGAGATTTCCAGAATGAGGCAAGCCCCTTCAGTAAAGGGTAAATTGCTTTGGACTAAAAGGAAGCAAGGTAGAACAGCTGATGAAATATTATTTATATAGAGCAAAAGTTACACAGATAATGTGTGTCGTGGCTCTATATGGCCCAAACTGCAATGCAGCTCAACCAGTGTGCATGGGGTCTGGAAGCTGGACACGGGATTTAGAGAGCCATCCTGGGAGAGGACTGTTGTTGGTTATGTGGAGATGGCCTGACGGAGCACGTATGAGTAGTTGTGTAGCAGAAAATGCCTTTTGAGAAATCACAAACTGCCAAAGAGGCAGGACCTTACTGCTGTGTCACACTCAGGAGGTAGAGATACCTTTGTAGCCACTCCTCTTCCTGCCTGTTAACACCTACTACAAGGCAATAGAGAAAGACCAGTCAGAAGTATTACTCACGCTTCTGCAAAAACACGCTAGATAATGATCCCATTAAGGCCAAATCTCTTCTGCCCATGGCTGCTGGCTCCTATTCATAATTGGCACCACCAGGGTTCCAGCACTCCAAGCAGCTGTACCACATCCTGTGCTCACCCAGGCAGGCCCCGGTGTGCCACTAGTTTCTCAGGGCAGACTCCTTTGGTGACCACATGTGAGGAAGGACAAAAATTACACCAGAGACCCAGGGATAGAGCCATTAAGCAAGAGGATTGGAAACCTTCCAACCAGTTGTGCACGCTGCAAATTAAATATACATGATTAATGACACAGACCCTGTATCTATGGAATACATCAAAAGATGAGAAGAGGCCAAAGGAAAGAAAATGCCCAGGATCAGGAGTATACTAACACATGTATATGAAATTTAGAAAGATGGTAACGATGACCCTATATGTGAGACAGCAATATAGACATAAATGTACAGAACGGTATTTTGCACTCTGTAACCTAGATAGCATATTCAAAAGCAGAGACACTATTTTTCCAACAAAGGTTCGTCTAGTCAAGGCTATGGCTTTTCCTGTGGTCATGTATGGATGTGATAGTTGGACTGTGAAGAAGGCTGAGCGCCAAAGAATTGATGCTTTTGAGCTCTGGTGTTGGGGAAGACTCTTCAGAGTGCCTTGGACTGCAAGGAGATCCAACTAGTCCATTCTGAAGAAGATCAGCCCTGGGATTTCTTTGGAAGGAATGATGCTAAAGCTGAAACTCCAGTTCTTTGGCCACCTCATGTGAAGAATTGACTCATTGGAAAAGGCTTTGACGCTGGCAGGGATTGGGGGCAAGAGGAGAAGGGGACGACAGAGGATGTGATGCCTGGATGGCATCACTGACTAGATGGACATGAGTCTGGGTGAACTCCGGGAGTTGGTGATGGACAGGGAGGCCTGGCGTGCTGCAATTCATGGGGTCACAAAGAGTCGGATACGACTGAGCAGCTGATTTGATCTGATCTGATCTGAAGAGAAGGCGAGGGTGGGATGATTTTAGAGGTTAGCATTGAAAAATGTATATTATGATATGAGAAACAGATCTCCAGTTTGGATTTGATACATGAGAGAAGGTCCTCAGGGCTGGTGCACTGGGATGATCCTGAGGGATGGGATGGGGAGGGATGTGGAAGGAATGTTCATATCAGGAACACATGTAAACACATGGCTGATTCATGCCAGTGTATGGAAAACCAACTACAATATTTTATTTTATTTTATTTTTGCTTCCATGTTCTGGCTATTATAAACAGTGCTGCGATGAACATCGGGGTACACGTGTCTCTTTCCCTTCTGGTTTCCTCAGTGTGTATGCCCAGCAGTGGGATTACTGGATCATAAGGCAGTTCTATTTCCAGTTTTTTAAGGAATCTCCACACTGTTCTCCATAGTGGCTGTACTAGTTTGCATTCCCACCAACAGTGTAAGAGGGTTCCCTTTTCTCCACACCCTCTCCAGCATTTATTATTTGTAGACTTTTGGATTGCAGCCATTCTGACTGGTGTGAAATGGTACCTCATAGTGGTTTTGATTTGCATTTCTCTGATAATGAGTGATGTTGAGCATCTTTTCATGTGTTTGTTAGCCATCTGTATGTCTTCCTTGGAGAAATGTCTATTTAGATCTTTGGCCCATTTTTTTGATTGGGTCGTTTATTTTTCTGGAGTTGAGCTGTAGGAGTTGCTTGTATATTTTTGAGATTAGTTGTTTGTCAGTTGCTTCATTTGCTATTATTTTCTCCCATTCTGAAGGCTGTCTTTTCACCTTGCTAATAGTTTCCTTTGATGTGCAGAAGCTTTTAAGTTTAATTAGGTCCCATTTGTTTATTTTTGCTTTTATTTCCAATATTCTGGGAGGTGGGTCATAGAGGATCCTGCTGTGATGTATGGAAGAGAGTGTTTTGCCTATGTTCTCCTCTAGGAGTTTTATAGTTTCTGGTCTTACGTTGAGATCTTTAATCCATCCATTTTGAGTTTATTTTTGTATATGGTGTTACAAAGTGTTCTAGTTTCATTCTTTTACAAGTGGTTGACCAGATTTCCCAGCACCACTTGTTAAAGAGATTGTCTTTAATCCATTGTATATTATTGCCTCCTTTGTCAAAGATAAGGTGTCCATATGTGCGTGGATGTATCTCTGGGCTTTTTATTTTGTTCCATTGATCTATATTTCTGTCCTTGTGCCAGTACCATACTGTTTTGATAACTGTGGCTTTGTAGTAGAGCCTGAAGTCAGGTAGGTTGATTCCTCCAGTTCCATTTTTCTTTCTCAAGATCGCTTTGGCTATTCGAGGTTTTTTGTATTTCCATACAAATTGTGAAATTATTTGTTCTAGCTCTGTGAAGAATAATGTTGGTAGCTTGATAGGGATTGCATTGAATCTATAAATTGCTTTGGGTAGTATACTCATTTTCACTATATTGATTCTTCCAATCCATGAACATGGTATATTTCTCCATCTATTAGTGTCCTCTTTGATTTCTTTCACCAGTGTTTTATAGTTTTCTATATATATGTCTTTAGTTTCTTTAGGTAGATATATTCCTAAGTATTTTATTCTTTTCGTTGCAATGGTGAATGGAATTGTTTCCTTAATTTCTCTTTCTGTTTTCTCATTATTAGTGTATAGGAATGCAAGTGATTTCTGTGTGTTGATTTTATATCCTGCAACTTTACTATAATCATTGATTAGTTCTAGTAATTTTCTGGTGGAGTCTTTAGGGTTTTCTATGTAGAGGATCATGTCATCTGCAAATAGTGAGAGTTTTACTTCTTCTTTTCCAATGTGGATTCCTTTTATTTCTTTTTCTGCTCTGATTGCTGTGGCCAAAACTTCCAAAACTATGTTGAATAGTAATGGTGAAAGAGGGCATCCTTGTCTTGTTCCTGACTTTAGAGGAAATGCTTTCAATTTTTCACCATTGAGGATAATGTTCGCTGTGGGTTTGTCATATATAGCTTTTATTATGTTGAGGTATGTTCCTTCTATTCCTGCTTTCTGGAGAGTTTTTATCATAAATGGGTGTTGAATTTTGTCAAAGGCTTTCTCTGCATCTTTTGAGATAATCATATGGTTTTTATTTTTCAATTTGTTAATGTGGTGTATTACATTGATTGATTTGCAGATATTGAAGAATCCTTGCATCCCTGGGATAAAGCCCACTTAGTCATGGTGTATGATCTTTTTAATGTGTTGTTGGATTCTGATTGCTAGACTTTTGTTAAGGATTTTTGCATCTATGTTCATCAGTGATACTGGCCTGTAGTTTTCTTTTTTTGTGGGATCTTTGTCAGGTTTTGGTATTAGGGTGATGGTGGCCTCATAGAATGAGTTTGGAAGTTTACCTTCCTCTGCAATTTTCTGGAAGTGTTTGAGCAGGATAGGTGTTAGCTCTTCTCTAAATTTTTGGTAGAATTCAGCTGTGAAGCCGTCTGGACCTGGGCTTTTCTTTGCTGGAAGATTTTTTATTACAGTTTCAATTTCCGTGCTTGTGATGGGTTTTTTAAGGTTTTCTATTTCTTCCTGGTCGAGTTGTGGAAAGTTGTACTTTTCTAAGAATTTGTCCATTTCTTCCTCGTTGTCCATTTTATTGGCATATAATTGTTGATAATAGTCTCTTATGATCCTTTGTATTTCTGTGTTGTCTGTTGTGATCTCTCCATTTTCATTTCTAATTTTATTGATTTGATTTTTCTCCCCTTGTTTCTTGATGAGTCTGGCTAATGGTTTGTCAATTTTATTTATCCTTTCAAAGAACCAGCTTTTGGTTTTGTTGATTTTTGCTATGGTCTCTTTTCTTTCTTTTGCATTTATTTCTGCTCTAATTTTTAAGATTTCTTTCCTTCTACTCACCCTGGGGTTCTTCATTTCTTCCTTTTCTAGTTGCTTTAGGTGTAGAGTTAGGTTATTTATTTGACTTTTTTCTTGTTTCTTGAGGTGTGCCTGTATTGCTATGAACTTTCCCCTTAGGACTGCTTTTACTGTGTCCCACAGGTTTTGGGTTGTTGTGTTTTCATTTTCAATCGTTTCTATGCAAATTTTGATTTTTTCTGTGATTTGTTGGTTATTCAGCAGCGTGTTGTTCAGCCTCCATATGTTGGAATTTTTAATAGTTTTTCTCCTGTAATTGAGATCTAATCTTACTGCATTGTGGTCAGAAAAGATGCTTGGAATGATTTCTATTTTTTTGAATTTACCAAGGCTAGGTTTATGGCCCAGGATGTGATCTATCCTGGAGAAGGTTCCATGTGCGCTTGAGAAAAAGGTGAAATTCATTGTTTTGGGATGAAATGTCCTATAGGTATGAATTAGGTCTAACTGGTCTATTGTATCGTTTAAAGTTTGTGTTTCCTTGTTAATTTTCTGTTTAGTTGATCTATCCATAGGTGTGAGTGGGGTATTAAAGTCTCCCACTATTATTGTGTTATTGTTAATTTCTCCTTTCATACTTGTTAGCATTTGTCTTACATACTGCGGTGCTCCCGTGTTGGGTGCATATATATTTATAATTGTTGTATCTCCTTCTTGGATTGATCCTTTGATCATTATGTAGTGGCCTTCTTTGTCTCTTTTCACAACCTTTGTTTTAAAGTCTATTTTATCTGATATGAGTATTGCTACTCCTGCTTTCTTTTGGTCCCTATTTGCATGGAAAATCTTTTTCCAGCCCTTCACTTTCAGTCTGTATGTGTCCCCTGTTTTGAGGTGGGTCTCCTGTAGACAACATATGTAGGGGTCTTGTTTTTGTATCCATTCAGCCAGTCTTTGTCTTTTGGTTGGGGCATTCAACCCATTTACGTTTAAGGTAATTACTGATAAGTATGGTCCCGTTGCCATTTAATTTATTGTTTTGGGTTCGAATTTATACACCATTTTTGTGTTTCCTGTCTAGAGAATATCCTTTAGTATTTGTTGTAGAGATGGTTTGGTGGTGCAGAATTCTCTCAGCTTTTGCTTGTCTGAGAAGCTTTTGATTTCTCCTTCATACTTGAATGAAATCCTTGCTGGGTACAATAATTTGGGCTGTAGGTTATTTTCTTTCATCATTTTAAGTATGTCTTGCCATTCCCTTCTGGCTTGAAGAGTTTCTATTGAAAGATCAGCTGTTATCCTTATGGGAATTCCCTTGTGTGTTATTTGTTGTTTTTCCCTTGCTGCTTTTAATATTTGTTCTTTGTGTTTGATCTTTGTTAATTTGATTAATATGTGTCTTGGGGTGTTTCGCCTTGGGTTTATCCTGTTTGGTACTCTCTGGGTTTCTTGGACTTGGGTGATTATTTCCTTCCCCAGTTTAGGGAAGTTTTCAACTATTATTTCCTCAAGTATTTTCTCATGGTCTTTCTTTTTGTCTTCTTCTTCTGGAACCCCTATGATTTGAATGTTGTAGCGTTTAATATTGTCCTGGAGGTCTCTGAGATTGTCCTCATTTCTTTTAACTCGTTTTTCTTTTATTCTCTCTGATTCATTTATTTCTACCATTCTATCTTCTAATTCACTAATCCTATCTTCTGCCTCTGTTATTCTACTATTTGTTGCCTCCAGAGTGTTTTTAATTTCATTTATTGCATTATTCATTATATATTGACTCTTTTTTATTTCTTCTAGGTCCTTGTTAAACCTTTCTTGCATCTTCTCAATCCTTGTCTCCAAGCTATTTATCTGTGATTCCATTTTAATTTCAAGATTTTGGATCAGTTTCACTATCATTATTCGGAATTCTTTATCAGGTAGATTCCCTATCTCTTCCTCTTTTGTTTGGTTTGGTGGGCATTTATCCTGTTCCTTTATCTGCTGGCTATTCCTCTGTCTCTTCATCTTGTTTAAATTGCTGAGTTTGGGGTGTCCTTTCTGTATTCTGGCAGTTTGTGGAGTTCCCTTTATTATGGCTTTTCCTCGCTGTGTGTGGGTTTGTACAGGTGGCTTGTCAAGGTTTCCTGGTTAGGGAAGCTTGTGTCGGTGTTCTGATGGGTGGAGCTGTATTTCTTCTCTTTGTTCAGTCGCGCTGTGGGGAGGGAGGGAGGGATGCTGCAAACAAATAACACTGGCGTGCGCTCGCAGTGCCTCAGCCACACTGGGTCTGCCCCCGCTCACGGCGTGTGTAGCCTCCCTGCCCACACTGCTCGGGCTCTAGGTTGTTCCGCTGGGAACAATCCGAGGCTGGCCCTGGGCTGCATGTACCTCCCACGTCCAAGCCGCTCAGGTTCAGGCGCTCGGGCAGTCCTCAGAGGCGCAGACTCAGTTGGGCCTGAGTTTTGTGCTCTTCCCAGGTCCGAGCAGCTCAAGTGATGAGGTGTTTGGCGAGCGCCAATGCTGCGACTTATCGCCTCCCAGCCACTCGGTTATCTGGGTATAAAACCGGCGTACCTTCTCAGGCAGATGTTAACCATCCAGACCCCCAAGAAGTTTTAGTTAGCAAAGAAGCCGGCTTACAGTTTTATAGATAATGTCTCTCTGGGGCTGCGATTGCCCCCTTCCGGCTCTGGCTGCCTGTCACTGGAGGGGGAAGGTCTGCAGCCAGCTATCTCTGTTCAGTTCTTTGTTCCCTGCGCGGGCCTGGCGGTGTCTTAGGTTGGGGCTGGCTTTTCGCGTGGTAGATATCCCACAGTCTGGTTTGCTAGCCCAGATTATTTCGCTCAGATAGTGCTCAGGGTATTCAGGCCAGATTCTTACTCTAAGCGATGCAGCCCGCGCTGCGCCTCCCTGCCCAGCCCCCGCTTGCTAATGGTGCGTGCAGGCGTCTGCGCTGCTTCTCTGCTGGGGGAGTTACTGTAGGACTCGCAATCTTCGAGTTTTAATTGTTTATTTGTTTTTTCTTCCTGTTATGTTGCCCTCTGTGCTTCCAAAGCTCGGCACAGATTCGGCAGTGAGAAGGTTTCCTGGTGTTTGGAAACTTCTCTCTTTTTAAGACTCCCTTCCCGGGACGGAACTCCGTCCCTCCCTCTTTTGTCTCTTTTTTTGTCTTTTATATTTTTTCCTACCTCCTTTCGAAGAGTTGGATTTCTTTTCTGGGTGCCTGATGTCCTCTGCCGGCATTCAGAAGTTGTTTTGTGGAATTTACTCGACATTTAAATGCTCTTTTGATGAATTTGTGGGGGAGAAAGTGTTCTCCCCGTCCTACTCCTCCATCATCTTAGACTAGTCTCCAATATTTTAAAGTAATTAGGCCCCAATTAATATAAATGAAATTTAAAAATATATATATACTTTAAAAAAAGCCTGCTGGGTTTCTCCAGTGATCCTGTGGGTTTAGAATTTCCCTGCCAATGCAGGGGACGTGGGTTCGATCCTTGGTCTGAAGATATGGCTCATGCTACCAAAGTAGATAACCCTTTTTGCCCCAACTACCTAATCTGGGCGTCCTAGGGCTTCTGTTTGCAATAGAAGGGAGTACCATGAGACACAAGCTAACTGCAATGAAGAGTAGTCCCCAACTACTGTAACTTGAGAAACTTTGTGCACAGCAATGAAGAAAGTGCAGCCATAAATAAATAAATAATTTCTAAAAAATATAAATAAATTCTAAATTTTTAAATTTCTTTCATATAATATGAATTTCCTGTATTTCATTGAATATCCAGATGTTGGATTGACTGCTTGAAATATGGAATTCCTCTCTTTCAAATATTAAAATCAAGGGTACTATTCCTAAATGAAATATAAATTCTCTATATTTCACATATAAGAATTTTGGTGTAGATTTTCCTATATGAGTCTCTAAATTTCACATAGGAAAACATAGGTGTCAATTCTATTTGAAAGTTGCTATTCTCTATAATTCACTTTTGAAATTCAGGATGATTATGCTTCCTACTGCACATGTGGAATTCCTTAATTTTGTATGAAAATTTGAATGTAGATTTTCATAGATAAACAATGCAAATTTCTGCATTTCAAATTTTTACCACTGAAGCTATCACGGAACTTTAATAGTTTAGGAAAACATCCAAGATTTTCTAAAATTACCACCCAAAAGAGATGCCCTTTTCATGATAGCTGACTGTGATGTAAAACAGGAAGTCAGGAGATACATGGGTAACAGGCAAGTTTGGACTTGGGTATAAAATGGTGCAGAACAAAGGCTAAATGCAGTTTTTCAAATACAAAGGTTAAACATAGAAAGACGACAGTGTTCCTGGTCTCCAAAATCATTGGGGACAGTGATTACAGCCACGAAAATAGGACACTCTAGCTCCACGGAAGAAAACCTATGATAAACCTAGATACAATGTGCTGAGAAGCAGAGACATCATTTTGTTGACAAAGGTCCATTTAGGCAAAGCTGGTTTTTCCTTCCCCCCACCCCCAGGCAAAGCTAGTTTTTCCTCCCCCCGCCCCCTCAGGGGATATGTATGGATGTCCATCTTGTGTGAGCCTACAAAGCATGGCTTAGTTCCACTGAGTTAGACAAGCCGGGGTTCATGTGATAGATTGGTTAAGTTTCTGCGATGGTGGTTTCAGTGTTTCTGCCCCCTAATGCCCTCTCTCAGCACCTACCATCTTACTGGGATTTCTCTTACCTTGGATGTGCAGTATCTCTTCACTCCTGCTACTGCAAAGTACAGCCGCTGCTCCTTACCTTGGACGTGGGATATCTCCTCCTGACTGCTGGCTGTTCCAGTGCCACAGAGCCACAGCTCGCTGCTCTAGTGAATTAGGAAAACTCAGTAATGGCCACAGGAATGGAATGTCAGTTTGCATTCCAATCCCAAAGAGAGGTAATGCCAAAGAATACTCAAACTACAACACAATTGCCTTCATCTCATGCACTAGTAAAGTAATACTCAAAATTCTCCAAGGTAGGCTTCAACAATATGTGAACTGTGAACTTCCAGATGTTCAAGTTGGTTTTGGAAAAGACAGAGGAACTAGAGATTAAATTGCAAACATCTGCTGGATCTCTGAAAAAGCAAGAGAGTTTCAGAAAAACATCAATTTCTGCTTTATTGACTATGCCAAAGACTTTGACTCTATGGATCACAACAAACTGAAAAATTCTACAAGAAATGGGAGTATCAGACCACCTGGGCTGTCTCTTGATAAATCTGGATGCAGGTCAGTAAGAAACAGTTAGAACAAGGCATAGAAGAGCAGGCTGGTTCAAATAGGAAATGGAGTTGGTCAAGGCTGTATTGTCACCCTGCTTATTTAATTTATATGCATAACACATCATGAGAAACACTGGGTTGTATGAAGTACAAGCTGGAATCAAGCTTGCGCCAAGAAATATCAATAAATATAAACATGCAGATGACACCACCCTTATGACAGAAAAAACGGAAGATCTAAAGGTCTCTTGATGAAAGTGAAAAAGAGAGAAAAAATGACTTAAAATTCAACATTCAGAAAACTAAGATCATGGTATCTGGTCCCATCACTTCATGCCAAATAGATAGGGAAACAATGTTAGACCTTATTTATTTTATTGGTGGATGGTGGGTCCAAATCACTGCAGATGGTGACTGTATCCATGAAATTAAAAGATGCTTCCTCTTTGAAAGAAAATTTATGAGCAACCTACACTGTCTATTAAAAAGCAGAGACATTACTTTGCCAACAAATGTCTGTCTAGTCAAGGCTACTGTTTCTCCAGTAGTCATATATGAATGTGACAGTTGGACTATATAGAAAGCTGAGAAGAATAAATGATGCTTTTGAACTGTGATTTTGGAGAAGACTCTTGAGAAACCCTTGGACTGCAGGAGATCCAATCATTCCATCTTAAGGAGTTCAGTCCCTGGATGTTCCTTTGAAAAACTGCTGTTGAAGCTGAAATTCCAATACTTTGCCCAACTGATAAGAAGAGCTGACTCATGGGAAAAGACCCTGATGCTGGGAAAGATTGAGGGAAGGAGGACAAGGGGATGACAGAGGGTGAAATGGTTGGATGGCATAGCAGACTCAATGGGCATGAGTTTGTGTAGACTCTGGGAGTTGGTGATGGACAGGGAGACCTGGACTCCTGTGGTCCATGTGGTCACAAAGAGTTAGATATGATTGCGAGAATGAACTGAACTGATCTGAGCCGATGTATGGATGTGAGAGTTCGACTATAAAGAAGCCTGAGTATCAAAACTGAGGTTTGAACCCTGTCCTGAAGGCAACTACTGAGAGTCCCTTGAACAGCAGGAGTTCAACGCAGTCAATCCTAAAAGAAACTAACTGTAAATGTTCATTGGAAGGTCTGATGCTGAAGCTCAAGCTCCAATATTTTGGCTAAAGGACTCATGAGAAAAGACTGCCACTCTAACTTGTCATGAAACATTATTGGCTCTAATGTGGGAAAGACTGAGTGAAGGAGAAGAAGGCAACAGAAGTTGAGTTGCTTGGACGTCCATCCTGGAATCTCTTGACTCAACAAAGGTGAGTCTGAACAAAGTGTTGGAAACAGGGAAGGGTTGGGAAGGCTGCAGTGATGCTGTCCACGGTGTTACAGTGTTGGAACTGGCCAGTCAACTGAAAACCAGCAAAAACTCTGTCTCATATATGTCAATCAGGAGGAGATTTTTGTACCTGAAATATGGAATTTTCTATATCCCCTTAGGAAAATTAAATGCTTCTTTATGAATTACGAATATCTCTCCATTTCATTTATGAAAGTCTGGGTGGATATTTCACTTCTTAATCTATGAGAGATTCAATTATTCAGGAAGTAAATTTTAATACAACGATGTTTACATGTAATACAGAGTATTGTACATTTCAAATGTGAAAATGAGGGTATACACGTCCTTATGGGACATGCCATTAGAAAATCTGGGTGTCCATTTTCCTATATTAAAGATGAAATTCTTTGTATTTCCAGGACCAAAAACTGAGCACAGTTTTTGTTACATGAAATATGCAATTGTTTCTATTTCCCTTTTGAAAATATAGCTTTGAACTTTGCAGTATGATAGATGAAATCTGTGGAATTCATGCACTAAAAGGTGGGTCCTTGATAATTTAACATGAATTATGGAATGCACGTTATTTCATGTATAAAAATCAAGGCACATACTTTCTTGCATGAAATATGGTATTCTCAACTGAATGTTAAAGTTTAATACCAAACAAAATTCTGTAAAATAATTGTCCATCAGTTAAAAATATATACTAACAAAGTTGCTTAAAACATAGTATTCCTTATATTTTTTATTTCACCATCTAGATTAGATGTTTCTAACTGAAATAGGAAATTCCCTATATCTCATGCATGTAAATCTGCAAGCAGGGTCTCCAATATGCGGTAGTGAATTCTCTATATTTGACGTAAGAAAAACTGCTGAGGAATCTTGGACATGGCAAAGTCGGATTTTTGTTCCTTTCACATGTGGAAACCAGGCCACAATTTGTCCTATAAGATATGAACTGTACATATTTCAGATATGAAAATTTGAATGAAGCAATTTTACATGAAATATACATTTAGTCAAAGCCTTTGTTTATCCAGAAGTCATGTATGGAGGTGAGAGATGAACTATAATGTAAGGTGAGCAGGAAAATTAATGCTTTTGAACTGTGGTGTTGGAGAAGGCTCTTGAGAGTCTCTTGGATGGCTAGGAGAAATCCAACCAGTCCATCCTAAAGGACATCAATCCTGAATATTCTTTGCAAGGACTGGGGCTAAAGGTGAAACTCCAATACTTTGGTCACACGATGTGAAGAACTGACACATTGGAAAGGATCATGATGCTGGGAAAGGTTCAAGGCAGGAGGAGGAGGGACAACACAGGATGAGAAGATTGGATGGAATCACTGAATCAATGGATATGAGACTGAGTAAACTTAGTAAGATGGTGACCAACAGGGATTCCTGGCAAGCTCCAGTTTATGTGGAGCTTGTTCAAATCAACAAAGATTTGAACATGATTGAGCCACAAAACTGAACCAAACATGGCCCTGTCCATCAGAACAAGAATCAGATTCCCCCTCAGTTAGTCTTTCCCATAAGGATGTTTCCACAAGCCTCTTATTCTTATTCATCAGAGGGTAAAGAGAATGAAAATCACAATCACAGAAAACTATCCAAACTGATCACATGGTCCATAGCCTTGTCTAACTCAATGAAACTATGAGTCGTGGGTGTAGGGCCACCCAAGATGGACGGGTCATGGTGAAGCGTTCTGACAAAACGAGGTCCTTGGAGAAGGAAATGGAAAACCTCTTCAGTATCCCTGCTTTGAGAAAGCCGTTAGCAGGATGCTATGGCAAAATATACCATACAGAAAGAAGAATTCCCAAGGGTGGCAGGTGCCTGATATGCTACAGGAGATCAGTTGAGAAGAAACTACAGAAAGAAAATTCTTGTTCCATGAAGGCATGGAACCAGAGAAAAAACAGTACCCAGTTGTAGATATGACTGGTGATGGAATGAAGTCCGATGCTATAAGGAGTAATGCTGCCATATAACCCAGCAATCCCACTGCTGTGCATACACACTGAGGAAACCAGAATTGAAAGAGCCACGTGTACCCCAATGTTCATCACAGCACTGTTTCTAATAGCCAGGACATGGAAGCAACCTAGATGACCATCAGCAGATGAATGGGTAAGAAAGCTGTGGTACAAATACACAATGGAGTATTACTCAGCCATTAAAAAGAATTCATTTGAATCAGTTCTAATGAGGTGGATGGAACTGGAGCCTGTTATACAGAGTGACATAAGCCAGACAGAAAAACTCCAATACAATATACTAATGCATATATATGGAACTTAGAAAGATGGTAATGATAACCCTGTATGTGAGAGAGCAAAAGAGACACAAATGTGTAGAATAGCCTTTTGGGCCCTGTGGGAGAGGGAGGGGGGGATGATTTGTGAGAATGGCATTGAAACATATATAATATCATATAAGAAAAGAACTGCCAGTCAAGGTTCAATGCAGGATGCAGGATACATGAAGCTTGGGGCTGGAGTACTGGGATGACCCAGAGGGACGGTATGGGGAGGGAGGTGGGAGGGGGATTCAGGATGGGGAACATGTGTACACCCGTGGCGGATTCATGTTGATGTATGGCAAAACCAGTACAATATTGTCAAGTAATTAGCCTCTAATTAAAATAAATATATTTAAATTTAAAAAAGAGTAATTTTGCATAGGAACCTGGAAGGTTATGTCCATGAATTACGGAGAATTGCAAGGGGTCAAACAGGGGGTGCCAAGAGTGAGCATCAACATTTTAGGAATCAGTGAATTAAAATGGACTGGAATGGGTGAATTTGACTCAAATGACCACTATGTCTACTACTGTGGGCATGAAGTTCTTAGAAAAAATGGAGTAGTGGCCATAGTCAACAAAGAGTCTGAAATGTAGTACTTGGAGGCAATCTCAAAAATGATAGAATGATCCCTGTTCATTTTCAAAACAAACAATATTACAGTCATCTAATTCTATGCCACTATAAGTAATAGTAATGTTGAAGGAAATGAAGTAATAGCTTTTTCTATGAAGACCTACAAGAACTTATAGAACATACATGCATAAAATATGTCCTTTTCATCACAGGGGAATGGAATTCAAAATAGGAAGTCAAGAGACACCAGGAGTAGCACGCAAATATGGCCCTGGAGGACAAAATGAAACCACTGAAAAGAAACAGAGTTTTGCCTAGGGAACACACGGCTCATACAAAGCACTCACTTCCAGGAACACCAGAGAAGACTCTACACAAGGACATTACCAGATGCTCATACTGAAATCAGATTGATTCTTTTATTTGTGGCCAAACATGGAGTAACTATATACACTCAGCAAAACAAGACTGGGATCTATTGTAACTCAGATCATGACCTCCTTGTTGCCAATTTCAGGCTTAAATTGAAAAAAAGTGGGGAAACCACTAGAATTTTCAGGTAGAACCTAAATCATAACCCTTTTGATTACACAGTGAAAGTGACAAATAGATTCAAGAGATTAGATCTGATAGAAAGGGTTTCTGAGTAACTATGGACAGAGGTTTGTGAAAGTGTACAAAAGGCAGTGATCAAGACCATCCTCAAGAAAAAAAAAAAAAAAAAAAAACTGCAAAAAGCCAAAATGGGTGTCTGAATATACCTTACAAGTTACTGAGAGAAGAAGAGAAGCGAAAGCAAAGGAGAAAGACAAAGATATATCCATGTGAATGCAGAATTACAAAGAAGAGGAAGGAGAGATAAGAAAGCTGACTTTAGTGAAGAATGCAAAGAAACAGAGGAAAATAATGTAATGGCAAAGACAAGATATGTTCAAGAAAATTAGAGATACCATGGGAACATTCCATGCAAAGATTGTCGAAATAAAGAACAGAAGTGGTACTGACTTAACAGAAGCAGAATGTATCAAGAAGAGGTGTAAATAATACACAGAAGAACTATACAAAAAGGATCTTCAATATCCAGATATCCACGATGATCGCTCACCTAGAGCCAGGCATCTTGGAATGTGAAATCAAGCCATCCTTATGAATCATCACTATGGAGAAAACTAGTGGAGCTGATGGAATTCCAGTAGACCTATTTCACAGACTAACCGATGATTCTATGAAAGTGCTACATTCAATATGCCAGGACATTTGAAAAACTCACCAGTTGAAACAGGACTGGAAAATATCTGTTTTCAGTCCAATCCTAAAGAAAGGCATTACCAAAGAATGTCCACTATCACACATTTTCCCCCATGTCAAATGGGAGAGAAGTAATGCTCAAAATTCTCCAATCTGGGCTTCAGCAGTTCCTGAACAATGAGCTTCCACATGTTCTAGCTGAATTTAGAAAAGTGTGAGGAACAAAAGATCAAATTGCCAACAACCATGGGGTCATCAAAAAAGTAAGATATAAAAAAAAAAGACCTGTTTCATTCTTTATACAGAAGCCTTTGACTGAGGGGATCAGAAAAAATTGTTAAATACATTCAAAGTGCTGGGAAAACCGACCACCTGACCTGCCTCCTGAGAAATCTGTATCCAGGTGAAGAAGCAACAGGCTATGGAGCAACAGGGTGCTTTCAAATAAGGAAAGGATTATACCAAGGCTGTATATTGTCACCCTGCTTATTTAATTTCAATGCAATGTGCAACATGAGAAATGCCAGGCTGTATGAAGCACAGGCTTTAAATAATACTGCTGGGAGAAATATCAATAAACTCAGAGAAGTAGACGACATCAGCCTTATGGCAGAAAATGAAGAAGAACTAAAGAGCTTCTTGATGAAAATGAAAGAGAAGAGTGAAAAATCTGGCTTAAAATCTCAATATTCAAAGAACTAAGATCATGACTTCTGATACAATCACTGATTTGTAAAGGGATGGAGAAACAATGGAAAGAGCAAAAGACATTATTTTGGTGGGTCCAAAATTGCATCAGATGTTGACTTCATCATGAAATTAAAACATCCTCCTTGGAAGAAAGCTATGACCAAACTAGACAGCATACTGAAAAGCAGAGACATTGCTTTGCCGACAAAGGCTCACATAGTCAAAGATATGGCTTTTCTAGCAGTCATGTATGGATGTGAGATTTGGAGTCTAAAGATAGCTGAAGGTGGAAGAATCGATGCTTTTAATCTGTGCTTTTGGTGGAGATTCTTAAGGGTCTCTTGGCCTTAAGGTGGCGAAAGGAAATCATTTCTGATTATTCATTGGAAGGACTGATTTTGAAGGTGAAACTCCAATAATTTGGCCACCTGATTCAAATAAATGACGCATTTGAAAAGACCCTGATGCTTGGAAAGATTGAAGGCAGGAGAAGAAGAGGATGACAGAAGATGAGGTGGTTGGATGGAATCACCTACTCGATGGACACGAGTTTGGGTATGCTCAAGGAATTGTTGATGGACAGGGAAGCATGGCGTGCTGCAGTCCGTGGGGTCGCAGAGTTGGACAAGATCCAGAAACTGAACTGAACTAAACACAAATGTAGAATCACCTATATTTTTACATGCCAATATAACGATGCTGGATTTACCACCTGATATATTGCATTTCTTTTTCACTTCATGAAAATATGGAAGCTGTTCTTCTTACATGAAAGGTGGAATTCTCTCCACCTCATGCATGAAAATCTGGGCGGTGGTTCTCTACCATTAAATGTGGACATATGTATATTTCACATATGAAAACCATGGCACTGAAGATTTGAATCTTCGATCTGAAGATAAGAAGAACCCGTATGAAATTTCAATTCTATTTCACAAATGAAAATCTGGACACCACTGTTTCTTCATAGAGAGTGTTTGCATTTCTCAAACATATATCAAAACAAAGAGTTTGTTTGATGAAATATGTAATGTTCTGTATCAGCTGTATCACAACTTAGGTGCAAATTTTCCATCTAGAATTTTGGACTTCTACGGGAGAAAGTCAAGTGGAACTCAAAAGCCTCTTGATGAAAGTGAAAGAGGAGAGTGAAAATGTTACCTTAAAGCTCAACATTCAGAAAACTAAAACCATAGCATCTGGCCCCATCAGTTCATGGGAAATAGATGGGAAAACAGTGGAAACAGTGTCAGACTTTATTTTGAGGGGCTCCAAAATCACTGTAGATGGTGATTTCAGCCATGAAATTAAAAGACGCTTACTCCTTGGAAGAAAAGTTATGACCAACCTAGATAGCATATTGAAAAGCAGAGACATTACTTTGTCAACAAAGTTCCATCTAGTCAAGGCTATGGTTTTTCCAGTAGTCATGTACGGATGTCAGAGTTGGACTGTGAAGAAAGCTGAGTCCTGAAGAATTGATGCTTTTGAACTGTGGTGTTGGAGAAGACTCTTGAGAGTGCCTTGGACTGCAAGGAGATCCAACCAGTCCATTCAAAAGGAGATCAGTCCTGTTTACTTTGGAAGGAACGATGCTAAAGCTGAAACTCCAGTGCTTTGCCTACCTCTTGTGAAGAGTTGGTTGACTCATTGGAAAAGACTCTTATGCTGGGAGGGATTGAGGGCTGGAGGATAAGGGGAAGACAGAGGATGAGATGGCTGGATGGCATCACCCACTCAATGGACTTGAGTTTGAGTGAACTCCAGGAGTTGGTGATGGACAGGGAGGCCTGGCGTGCTGCAATTCATGGGGTCACAAAGAGTCAGACACAACTGAGCGACTGAACTGAACTGAACTGATATAGTATTTGAGATCAGAATGGAGATTTTACCATAAAAACCTGGAAATCTTATATTTCATACAAAGAACGGGTTTGCAGCTACAGAAACACCTATGTTTCCTGTTTACCTGTTTCCTGTGTCTTGAATATTAATTTGTGTCTGTATATGTGAGATTGTTGACTCTTTTCTGTATATTTTTCTGCGTGGTTGTGTGTTCTTCCACAGTTGATGAAGAGATGAAGCTGACAGATCACAAGATGTGTAAGAAGAAGAAGGATCTCTCTTCATTTCCAAGACAAACCATTCAACAGCACAGTAAACCAAGTCTGTGTCCTGACCAGTTATGCTGAAGTAGCTGAAGTGGAACATTTGTATGAAGACTTGAAAGACCATCTAGAACTAACATCCAAAAAAAGACATCATTTTCCCCATAGAGGAATGGAATGCAAATGTAGAAAATCAAGAGATACCTGGAATAACAGACAAATTTGGCATTGGAGTGCAAAAGGAATCCAGTCAAAGTCTAACAGAGTTCTGCC
The DNA here is from genome assembly GCF_002263795.3 of Bos taurus. NCBI lineage: Eukaryota > Metazoa > Chordata > Mammalia > Artiodactyla > Bovidae > Bos > Bos taurus. Next base: position 31,458,185 of record NC_082638.1, read on the forward strand.
AAGAGACCACACAACATATAGCACGCACCCTGGTCCACCAACACAAGAGAAGACTCTACTCATGGATTCACCGTAAGTTCAGGACTGACATCACATTGCAGCCAAAATGGAGAAGCAATATGTAGTCAGCAAAAACAGGATGGTGACCTGACTATGGCTCAAATCATGAATTCCTTATTGCCAAATTAAGACTTAAAATTTTAAAGTAGAGAAAAACATTAGACTATTCAGGTATAACCTACGTCAAATCCCTTAAGAAAGGCTTCCTCAGTGATCAATGCAAAGACATAGAGAAAAATAATAGAATGGTTATGACTTGAAGTCTCTCTAAAAAATTAGAGATACCGAGGAAATATTTCATGCAAAGTTGGTCAAAATAAAAGACAGAAACTTCACGGACCTAATGGAAGCAGAAGATATTAAGAAGAGGTGGCAAGAATACACAGATCAGATCAGTCGCTCAGTCGTGTCCCCATGAATCACAGCACCCCATGCATGCCAGGCCTCCCTGTCCGCACCAAATCCCGGAGTTCACTCAGACTCACGTCCATCGAGTCAGTAACGCCATCCAGCCATCTCATCCTCTGTCGTCCCCTTCTTCTCCTGCCCCCAATCCCTCCCAGCATCAGAGTCTTTTCCAATGAGTCAACTCTTCACATGAGGTGCCCAGAGTACTGGAGTTTCAGCTTTAGCATCATTCCTTCCAAAGAAATCCCAGGGCTGATCTTCAGAACGGACTGGTTGGATCTCCTTGCAGTCCTAGGGACTCTCAAGAGTCTTCTCCAACACCACAGTTCAAAAGCATCAATTCTTCAGCGCTCACAGAAGAACTGCACAAAGAAAGTACTCATGAACCAGATAGCCAAAATGACCACGCACCTAGAGCCAGACATCTTAGAATGTGAAGTCAAGGAGTCCTTATGAAGCATCCTTATGAACAACGCTTGTGGAATTGATGGAATTCTACTTGAGTTATTTCATAGCTATGGGAATGCTTCATTCAATATGCCAGCAAATTTGGAAAACTCAACAGTGGACACAGAACTGGGAAAGTTCATCCAATTCCATAGACAGGCAATTCCAAAAAGTGTTCACACAACCATACAATTGTCCTCATCTAAAACGGAAGCAAAGTAATGTTCAAAATTCTCCAAGCCAGGCTTCAACAGTACATGAACCATGAAATCCCCGATGTTCAAGCTGGATTTAATAAAGGCAGAGGAACTAATAATCAAATATCCAACATGTGTGGGGTTATCAAAGTGACAAGAGAGCTCCAAAGGTGGGGAAAATCTATTTCTTCTTCATTGTTTATACCAAAGCTTTTGACTGTGTGGATCAAAACAAACTGGAAAATTCTTAAAGTGATAGGAATACCGGATCACCTTACCTGCCTCCAGGAAATCTGTTTCAGCTCAAGAAGCAACAGTTAGAACTGAATGTAAAACAACTGAATGCTTCTCAAAAGGAAAAGGGTATGACAAGGCTGCATACTGTCACCCTGCTTATTTAAATTGTATGTAATGTTCACTTCAATAGTTCAGTGGTGTCCAACTCTTTGTGACCCCATGAACCACAGCATGCCAGGCCTCCTTGTCCGTGACCAGCTCCTTGAGTTTACCCACTCATGTCAATTGTGTTGGAGATGCTATCTAACCATCTCATCCTCTGCCATCCCTTTATCTTCCTGCCCTCAATATTTTGAAGTATCAGAAGCTTTTCCATGAGTCAATTGCTTGCATCAGGTGGCCAAAGTATTTCAGTTTCAGCTTCAACATCAATCCTTCCAATGAAAGCCCAGGACTGATCTTCTTTAGGATGTACTCATTGGACCTCCTTGCAGTCCAAGGCACTTTCAAGACTCTCCTCTAACATCACATTTCAAAAGTATCAATTCTTGGTTCTTAACTTTCTTTATAGTCCAAATAACACACCCATACATGACTACAGGAAAAACCATAGCCTTGACTAGACAGACCTTTGTTGGCAAACTAATGTTTCTGCTTTTTAATATGTTGTCTAGGTTGGTGATAACTTTCCTTCCAAGGAGTAAGCATTTTTAATTTAATGGCTTCAATCATCATCTGAAGTGATTTGGAGACGCACCACCAAAAATAAATAAATAAATAAAAATTAAAATAATGTCAGGCACTCTTTCCACCATTTCCCATTCTATTTGGCATGAAGTGATGGGGCCAGAGTCCATGATCTTAGTTTTTGCAAATGCTGGGGTTTAAGCCAAATTGTTCACTCTCCTCATCACTTTAATCAAGAAGCTCTTTAGTTGTTCGTCACTTTCTGCCCTATGTGTGGTGTTGTCTTCGTATCTGACATTATTGATATTCCTTCCAGCAATCTTGCTTCCAGCTTGTGTTTCTTTCAGCCTAGCTTTTCTCATGATGTACTCTACATTTAAGTTAAATAAGTAGGGTGACAATATACAGCCTTGGCATACTCCTTTTCCTATTTGGAACCAAAATGCTGTTCCATCTCCAGCTCCAGCTGTTGCTTCCAGACCTGCATACAAGTTTCTTAGGAGTCAGGTCAGGTGGTCTGGTATTCCCATCTCTTTCAGAATTTTCCATAGTTTATTGTGATCCACACAGTCAAAGGCTTTGGCATAGTCAAACAAGCAGAAATAGATATTTTTCTGGAACTCTCTTGCTTTTTTGATGATAGTAGCTGCTGCTGCTGCTGTTAAATCACTTCAGTCGTGTCTGACTCTGTGTGACCACATAGACGGCAGCCCACCAGGCTCCCCCATCGCTGGGATTCTCCAGGAAAGAACATTGGAGTGGTTTGCCATTTCCTTCTCCAATACCTGAAAGTGAAAAATGAAGTCGCTCAGTCGTGTCTGACCCTCGGTGGCCCCATGGACTGCAGCCTTCCAGGCTCCTCCATCCATGGGATTTTCCAGGCAGGAATACTGAGGTGGGGGTGCCATTGCCTTGATGTTGGCAATTTGATGTCTGGTTCGTCTGCCTTTTCTAAAACCACTTTAAACATCTAGGACTTCATGGTCACACATATCGAACTCTGGCTTAGAGAATTTTGAGCATTATTTACTAGTGTGTGAGGTGAGCGCAATTGTGAGATAGTTCGAGCATTCTTTGGCATTGGCTTTCTTTGGGATTGGAATGAAAGCTGACTGTTTCCAGTCCTGTGACCACCGCTGAGTTTTCCAAATTTGCTAACATATTGAGTGCAAAACTTTCACAGCATCATCTTTTAGGATTTCTCATAGCTGAACTGGAATTCCATCACCTCCACTGGCTTCGTTAATAGTGATGTTTCCTAAGGCCCACTTGACTTCTCATTCCAGGATGTCTGGCTCTAGGTGAGACTAAGTGATAACACCATTGTGATTATCTAGGTCATGAAAATGTTTTTTGTATAGTTCTTCTGGGTATTCTTGAGACCTCTTAATATCTTCTGCTTCTGATAGGTCCATACCATTTCTGTTCTTTATTGAGGCCATTTTGGCAAGAAATGTTCCCTTGGTATGTCTAATTTTTTGAATAGACTCTAGTCTTTCCCATTCTATTGTTCTCCTCTATTTCTTTGCATTGATTGCTAAGGAAGACTTTCTAACACTCCATGATATTCTTTGTAACTCTGCATTGAAATAGATAAATCTTTCCTTTTCTCCTTTGCTTTTGTCTTGTCTTCTTTAACAGTTGTTTGTAAGGCCTTCTCAGACAGCCGCTTTGCTTTTTTTTTTTTTCCTTTTTCTTTGTGCTGGGGATGGTCTTGATTTCTGTTCCCTGTACAATGTCACAAACCTCCGTCCATAGTTCATATGTCGTGTACAACATGCTAAATGCCAGGCTTGAAGAAGCACAAGCATGAATCAAGAATGCTGGGAGAAATATCAACAGCCTCAGATACTTAGACGAAATCACTCTTATGGCAAAAAGTGAAGAAATGTAAAGAAGCTCTTGATGAAAATGAAAAAGAGTGAAAAATGTGGTTTAATACTCAACATTCAAAAAGTAAGATCATGATAACTGGTCTCATCATTGCTTAGCAAATGGATGGAGAAACAATGAAAATACCAAAAGACTTTATTTTGGGGGGCTCCAAAATTATTGGAGATTGTGACTGCAGCCATGAAATTAAACGGTACTTACTGTTTGGATGAAAAGCCGGGAACTACCTAGACAACATATTCAAAAACAGAGACATTGTTTGCCAGCAAAGGTCCACCTGGTCAAAGCTATGGTTTTTCCAGAGGTCATGACTGGAAAGACAGCTGAGCATGGAGGAATTGATGCTTTTATTTATTTATTATTATTTTTTTTTTTTGGTGAACAAGGCCCACACTTTATTTTCCAAAGTAGTTTTTATACCTTAAGTTATGCATAGAGGATAATGGGGGAAAGGGTAGAGTCATACAGTAAGCCAGGCTTTCTTCCTGCAAACTTATCACATGCAAAAGTTTAGGTGATTTGCATCATCTTCTGGCCCAGAGGACTGTTAACATTTTAAGATCATTTCTTCAGAAAACTTATTTTTCTCTGAAGGTGATTAGTCAGGTGCCACCATCCAAAAGCATTAGATAAAGTTGCATTCCTATAGGGTAAAGGTGTGGTGGGCTACAACAAGAAAAATAATTAACTCAAGGGTCCAAGGTTACAAACATTAAAGCTACTACTTACACCAATTATATTAATAAATACACTGCCAGGGACACAGCAGGTAAGGGATATGGAAACTTAGCAACAAACATTGGCCTAACAAGTGAAAAACCCTTCACCAATACAATTTCTTTCTTTCTTTTTTTTCCTTTTTTTGAAAATTTTTTTTTATTTTTTAAACTTTACATAATTGTATTAGTTTTGCCAAATATCAAAATGAATCCACCACAGGTATACATGTGTTCCCCATCCTGAACCCTCCTCCCTCCCCATACCATCCCTCTGGGTCATCCCAGTGCACCAGCCCCAAGCATCCAGTATCGTGCATCGAAGCTGGACTGGCAACTCGTTTCATATGAAAGGAATTGATGCTTTTAAAATGTGGTGTTGGTGAAGACTCTTGAGAGTCACTTCCACTGCAAGGATGTTAAAGTAAATCAGTCCTGAATATACATTGGAAGCACTAATCCTGAAGCTGAAACTTCAATAGTCTGGCCCTTGATGTGAAGAATGGACTCATTGGACAAGACCCTGATGCTGGGAATCATTGAAGGCAATAAGAGAAGAGGACGACAGAGGATTAGATGGTTAGATGGCATCATCAACTTGATGGACATGAGTTTACAGAGGTTCTGGGTGTTGGTGATAGACACGGACACGTGACATGCTGCAGTACATGGGGTCATTAAAGTTGAACACGACTGAGAGACTGAACTGAACTAATCTCAAATGTAGAAGTACCTATATTTTTACATGCAAATATAGTGATGCTTGTTTTCCTCCATGATATATCACAGTTTTTATCTCACTTTATAAAAATCTTGAACCTCTTTTTCTTATGTGAAATTTGGACTTGTCCATCCTTCATATCTATCTAGATGGTGGTTTTCTACCATTAAATGTGAAGTTCTGGATATTTCACATAGGACAATCTTGGCAGTGGTTTCTGAAGATATGGAAAACCCTTATGAAAATGGAATTATCTCTATTGTACAAATGAAAATCTGGGCACCCCTTTTTTTAAGTGAAGTAAGGAGTTTGCTGTATTTCTAATAATATATACCAAAACAAAGGATTGATTCCATGAAGTGGGGAATGGTTTGAATGTACTGCATGAAAACCTAGGTGCTAAGTCTCCATCATGGAACTTGGACTTCTCTATACTTCATATTTCAGCTTAGAATGGAGATTTTCCTATAAGAAAATGGAAATAGCTGTATTTCATATGAAGCACTGGAAACATCTATATTCACTGTTTGCTTATGTTTCCACGTGCCTTAAACATTTGTGTGCCTACCCACATGAGCTTGTTGCCCAGGTTTGTGTGATTTTCTGTGTGGATTGTGTCCAACCACAGCTGACAGAAATGAATGTTACAGACCGTGAGATATGGAGCAAGCAGAAGGCTGCACCAGGCATCCACAGAGTGTGGGAGACTGGCCCATGCATCTCTGAGGTCGTCCTGTTCAAGACAGGAATGAGGAAAGAATGGCCAGTGACAACACAGAACAGTGTGTTCACAAATTTGGGTTTACATCAAGAGACATAAAGAAGCTCACAGTGTCTGCTGTGTTGATGTGTGTGTGTACATAAAATGTATGTGGAAGGCTTGAGGACTCATCCAGTGTAAATCCAGTGGTGTGGGGCTTTTAAAGCATAACCTGTGGACCTTTCAGTCTATGATAACTGGGCTGGCCTGTCGAAATGGTGGATATGGCTATAACTGGATCTAAGTCTGTGAAGAGGTGAAGGTCCTTCAGAAAAGAGTAGAGACTGGAAGGAGGAGGAACAGAAAGATAAGATACTGCACTGGAGAAGTTTTCAATATTAGAGGAAGGCTCTGGGATAGTGCTGCCTTGGGTCAGCCCATCAAAAAGCACATTCTCTCTTTACACGTCACAAATAATATCATCATGTGAGACAAATGACATGATAAGGTAGGATTCTTCATTGTGAAAAGACAGACATCCTAGAAGAGAGGAGGTGACCTTCGCTCTGTCCATGGGCTTCTAGCCTATCTGACAGTGCAGAAAGGTGAAGAAATTTCAGAGGTGGGATGTAGACATTTTGCCCTTTGCCGGTTTGTGCCCAAGAGTAAGTGAGGATGGCAAAGTAGAAGGGTGTGAATTCATCTTTTCCTGTGAGAGATCCAAAATTACAGCTTTCTGCTGAATGATCATTGACAGGAGAATGTTGGGTCCCACCAAAAAGAAAAACAACAACAACAATAAAAAGACATGTCCAAGGCAAAGGAAAAGACCCAACAAGATTGTAGAAGGGGTGAATTTCCACTTAAAATCAATACTTACCAGCCACACTGAGAGTGCTCAATAAAATATTTTGTGCACCTATACCCAAGGAATGCACAAAGACAGAGTCAGAACTGCTTTTGAGTGATTGAGTGTCTCTTGCAGAAGCATGGGTCAGCAATGGCCTAACATGGAAGAGAGGCTCTGTCTGCTACAGACCTTGTTCATGCAGTTTGTGATATAAGCCCTCTCAGAGGAGGTAACCTTTCAACCCACCAAAAAGTGGCCTAGTGCACAATCCACAAATTGCAGGATAATTATTCTAAAGAATTTCTTGTACAGGTAAGGAAGTTTTAGGACCACTAGAGATTTCTCAACCTGCGGATCTGGCAAAGGGATTGAGAACCCTCAGGGAATTTGACTTTGGAGGCCAGTTGATTTAATTATAGAACTTCCACAGGACTGAAACAGACTGTTGGAGGGCACAAACAAAACCTTGTGTCCACCAGGAGCCAAGAGTAAGGGCAGTGTCCCCACAAAAGACTGAGTCAGACTTGCTTGCGAGTGTCTAGGAGTCTCCAGCAGAGGCATGGTCCAAGAATGGGATGCAGCAGGGTGGTGGGCATTGAATACAAGAGTGCCTGCTCAAGTCCTTTTGAAGAAGGTCCCGATTTCTTTCATTACTCATACCATAATTAGGCCTGAACAGGGCCTAGGTTCACTCATAGTCTGTCTCTCCCATCAGGAAGTTTCCACAAGCCTTCTTACCCTTATCCATCAGAGGGCAGACAGAATGAAAACCACAATTGCAGAAAACTAACCAAATTGATCAAATGGATCACAGCCTTGTCTACCTCAATGAAACTATGAGACATGCCATGTAGGGCCACCCAGGATGGATTGGACATGGTGGAGAATTCTGGCAAAATGTGGTTCATTGGAGAAGGGAAATGGAAAAGCACTTCAGTATTCTTGCTTTGAAAACCCCATGAACAATATGATAAGCCAAAAAGATAGGACACTGAAAGGTAAACTCTCCAGGTTTGTCGGTGTCCTCTATGCTTCTGGAAATCACTAAAAAAGAAGAGATGGAGCCAAAGGAAAAACAACACATAATTGTGGATATGACTATGGATAAAAGTACAGTTTGATGCTGTAATGAACGATATTTCATAGGAACCTAGAATGCTAGGTCTACGAAGGAAGGTAAATTGGAGTGGTCAAACAGAAGATGACATGTGTGAACATCAGACTTTCAGGATTCAATGAATTAAAATTCACTGCAATGGACGAATATAATTCAGAGGACCATTCAAAAGCCCGACAGTTTATACAAATGCACATTTATATAAACACAGGCATTGAGATAAAGCCTCATATTCCTCTTAATTATTTCAGAGTAGAAAGTGAAACTATGAAGGTGAAGATGTAAATTTAATATTGAAATAAGAGAAATGTAGGAATTTGTTGGCATCACCAACATAAATTTTAATCTACAATATCCTGCATGATCAGGTTCCTACTTGGGAGATCAGTTGTAATTAGTAATTATATGAGAGAAATTATATGTAATTATATGAAAGATGGCTGTTGAGTTGACCTTGAATGAGAAGTAGTAAATGCATCAGTATTGTTTGCACTGGGAACCATGCCTCCCAGTTGCAGTTTAGGGAAAATATCTTCATGGGCTGACATATTGCTGTATCTAACTGTAAAGGTACAAGGCTGATCATCAGTCAAAATCATGTATCTGCAAAAGAGATATGATGTGGTACTGAGAAACAGAAATAGTCATAGTAACAAAATTCTCCCTGTGACCATTTGCTTGATTGTAGTTGCTCTGTGAATGCTGATGTAAAAAGATCAACAGATTTTAAACATCAGTTTGATCTATCACACTTTGCTCTTTCAGTCTAACTGACATTGATGATGAAGAAAAAAATCACTTTGAGTTGGGACACTTGCACTAGCAACTATGTGGCTTGTAGAAGAATTTCGTATGAAAGACACACTTAGAATTGTGAAGGCTGAAAATACACACTCTCCTCTAGTTTCGGGAAGAATCCAGGAGATATGATCATCCACATTACTCCTTCCTTTAGCATGCTTCATCTTGTAATCTCAAACTAATGAAGGTACTGGAGAGATATTTTTAGTGCCAACTCTTCTTTCCATTCTTAGTAAAACTTGGGGGTAGTATCGCTTAACATTTGGATTATGAGATAACTTCAACTAAAACCAAAGAAGAACATTATTAGTGACCTTTCAAACCAAGGTAAAATAGAGAAACAGCCAGACTCAAAATATCGTTCCTTTAAACATACAAAGATAATAGCCTCAAATAATACACCTCCACTAATAGTTTTAAATATTTAAATATTTGAATTATTTCCTCATGTAACAATATATTATATATCCACACCATATACTCCTTTAAGTGCTTCAGGATTTCTCTCTGGTTCCAAGTTGCTAGGGGAACTTAAAACTGAAATTTGTTACACTTAAAATGTCTTAATATCCAGCTCTTCTCAACTTGAGAAGAATAGAAAAATATTTCAGCAGCATATTATCTCAATTTTAAAGTCAGTTTTAGCTACCTTTGTTAACACAGTTAAACTGTCACTATATTTTAAAAATATATATTTCCTATAATAATTGAAATTTATGGAGTGCCTTACTCAAAACAGAGACTTCTTTTTCTCCTGCCAGACGGTCAGCTAGTGAAGCAGATCTTTGAAAAAGCCATCACATTTTACAGGTGCTTGGAGTTTTGGAACGCTGGTGGTGTCAGTTTTTCTGAGAAACCAGCAATCACAGGCAGAAATGATATGGCACTAATGCGATCATCTTCTAGCTTGTGGTGGCAGAAGCATGGGTGGTAGTTCTGGCTAGTCTTTTCTATCATCTGATAGTAGGTCTTAGTATGTGGCAAGAGGGGAAAATTCAATACTCTCACCACCTCGCTGGGTGACTTGAGCCCTAAGGTCCTGCTTCTTTGTCAGTTTGGGAATTTTCAAAAGCCATTCCTTTCTACACACCTTGTCATCACAGATCCAACATTCCATCTCCACATAGTCAAAAGCCAACCCTCCCAGGTTGGCTTTCTAACCTCATGTTTCATCTTCCAGGCCCTATGCACACTACTTGACCTGCATTGCAGTTTGGGGGATGCAGGACCACACAACACATTCTCTATTTGATTCTCACTCTAGACAAACTAAATGTCATCATCTTCTTCACCTTGCTTCCTTTCAGTCAAAAGAAATTTAAGTTTAGTGAGGTGACTTATCTGAATCCTCAATCTATTCCTTGCTTCTCCAAATCCTAACCCAGGACACATATTTGTTTCTATTTGTCTCGTCCTCCTTCTCCCATCTTCCCTCCGTTCTTCCCAGTTATGTCTACTTTTCATATAGTCTCTCTTAAGCAAGATCGTCTGCTAATATTCATTTGATGCTCTGGAGGAACTGTTGCCTTTATAGAAGGGTTATTTGTGATGCTTCCATGGAGAGAGTTGCACTCAATGTGCTCTTTTATTTTCTGTCAAATCAGAAGTTTTGATTTCCTTTCTAGGCAAACTAGGTAATTCTTTTAGACATGCTGGTGAAACAACAAATTTGCTTGACATAAATTAATCTGTCTGATGGGAAGCTACATACATACTCACATAATTGGTACTTCACTAACATGAACATTCCAATAAGCACATTTATTTTTCCTAAAATTTCTGCTAATGAGAAATTCTCATCAACATGAGGAAACATAGTTCTTTTCCAGATAAGTGATGGTACAGGAATTTTTCTCAAAATCAGTCAGTTCCTGAAAATATCTAGCTATTTATCAAAATGTCCTGACGTTTTCCCAGAGCACAGATTCATTCTGTCCTGGAAACTTAGTTGTTTTACAGAGGTGTCAAAGGCCAGAGACTGGCATGATAATAATTTAATTCTTGTATAAGAAGGTGGCAAATGCCCAGGAACGTAAAAATATGTAGATGATAGCTTGAAAAAGAGAGACTGAGGAAAAAAAAAAATATATATATATATATATAAAAGAGAACAGGCAGGTATAGTTAGTCGTACTCATGTAATATTAATAGGTAAACCTTAAATTGAGTTTGGATCATAGAAAAAAGCAAGGGGGCTTCATAAAGTCATCTACATCTACTTTATTATCTCTTACTGGCTTAGACTGTGTGTGAAAATGAGGTCATTCAGTCGTGTCTGACTCTTTGTGACCCCATGGACTGTAGCCTACCATTTCCTTCTCCTGGGGATCTTCCAAACCCAGGTACCAAACTGGTTCTGCCCCATTGCAGGCAGATGCTTTATCATCTGATACACCAGGGAAGGCCTTTGACTGTGAGGGTCACAACAAATTGTGGAAAATTCTTAAGGAGATAAGAATACCAGACTACTGTCCCTGTTTCCACGGAAGGCTGGAGGCAAGTCAAGACACAGGAGTTGGAATTGGACAAAGAACAATGAACTGGTACAAAATAGGGAAGGAAATGCTGTGCTATGCTAAGTCACTTCAGTCGTGTCCGACTCTATGTGACCCCATAGACGGCAGCCCACCAGGCTTCCCCGTCCCTGGGATTCTCCAGGCAAGAACACTGGAGTGGGTTGCCACTTCCTTCTCCAGGAAATGGAGAAGGAAATACATCAAGGCTATATATTTTCATCCAGCTTATTTGACTTATGTGCAGAGTACTTCATGGAAAGTAACTTGCTGAAAGAATCTGAAGTGGGAAACAAAATTACTGTGAGAAGTATGAATAACCTTAGTTTTAAGATGACAACATATAAATGGCTGATAAACACTAGGAACTAAAGGTGAAAGGAGAAATTGAAAAAGCTGAATTAAAACTCAATACAAAAACAGACACAAAACATAAGATCATGGAATTTGGCCCCATCATTTTGAGATATTTTAATGAGATACAATTGAATTAGTGACAGGTTTCACTTTCTTGATCTCTGATATGACTGCGTGATGTGACTGAAGCCATGAAACAAAAAGGCACTTGCCCATTGGATGAAAAGCTATGACCAATCTCAAAACCATATTACAAAGCTGAGAGATTATTGAAAAAGGCCTGAATGGTCAAAGTTGATTTTCAGGAGTAATGTATGGAGGAGTGAGCAGGAACACAAGAACTGACTGCCAAAATATAGATGCTTTACAACAGGAGGGCTAGAGAAGACATGCTGAGAATGGAGTTCAAACTAATAAAGTGTGAAGGAAATGATTTCAGATTATTCTCAGAAGGACTGATGCTGCACATGAAGAGCCAATATATCAGCCTCTTGAAGCCAAGAGCAAAATCACTGGGAAGAAACTGATGCTGGGAAAGATTGAGCACAGGAGAAGAAGGAAACGACAGAGGGTGAGATGGCTGAAAAGCATTGTTGACTCAAAGGTCATGGGTTCGAATACAACTCTGAGAGATTTGAATGGCAGGTGAGCCCTGGGTTCTTGCTGTACATGGAGTCACAAGAGTCTGACAAGTCTGAGTGACTGAACAACATCAAAAAGTTAGAACTGGCAATGCTTGGGACATGGTTCAGATTGCATGTTAAGTCTGTCATTGTAATTGGAATGATAAGTGAGATTTGGGACATTTAGAAAGAACACAGCTCTTGTCAGTTTCCTTGTTTTGCTCCCTCATATTGTACTTCCCACAATGTCTTTTTAAAGCTTCCCAGAGAAGGAGAACACCGGCGGTGTCATATGATATCCTGAGATGGAAACCTTATCCCACCTGCCACTTGGATCTATAAGCTTGGCCTTAGGCAGAAGCAGACATTGTCTGTAAATACCTGGTAGAGCTGTCCATCTTCTGATGTGTTAACAGGAATGGTATGTGATCTTAAGGGTTATCTCTAAGTTAAGCACACTTATAGCTTCTCAATCAACCTCTCTTATCCTGGGAGAAGCATCTTTGAGTTGTTTATCCTAGTTGCCCTTAGGAATGCTTACAAGGGGTTCCATTACTGAGCATGGAAGTATGTAGGAGACTGGATCCATTTTTGACTTTTACGCTTGGCTTCTGTGTAAATAGACCATTCCTCTTAATGTCAGTTTTTGACTTCAGATAAAGGTTGAGGATTGTGGAAATGTGTGAATGCGTGTGAATGTCCCATAAAACTGAGGACATGGAGTACACAGTTTTCCTCTTTGAATCAGATCTCAAGGCTTCTGGCTTAATAGATTTGTACTATCGGTGCATCTCAAATATTCATAAAATGTTTATATGATGACTGCCACACAGATTTGAAGCTGGAACTCCTGTATTGTCATCATCTTAGTAGTGTAGTTGGGCTTGGACATTTAAGGTATTATGTAAGAAGTATGTGGGCTATGTTATAACTTCCTTCTATTTTAACTGTCTGTCAGATACTCTTGGGAAGGGGGAAATCAATGTCGACCATGTGGGAATAGAATTATAGATTTCATCCTTAGGTTCTTTGATGCCTAAGAGTATTCTTTGTTATTGGTGAGTGTCCAGCCTCCTGTAGGAAGGTAGTATCCTATTATAGGAAGGCCTGGTTGAAACTTCAGGCATCTACTGAGCCTTCTCTGGTACTGCCATATTAGCAGGTTTGTGTTTTGTTATTGCCAGACATAATAAACATCTAAGGTCCCATTAAATTTTTGCTAGGTGATTGGGAGAGTACCATAGTTTGTACAAAAGTTAGGATGGAGTAGCTTGGTTATTACTGAAATGCTTTCAACTTCTGAAACTCAGCCAGTTGTCTTGAGCTTTTTGACATTTATTATTATTATTATGTTTATTTTTTACTTTACAATATTGTATTGGTTTTGCCATACATCAACATGCGTCTGCCAAGGGTGTACATGTGTTCCCCATCCTGAACCCTCCTTCTAGTTCCCTCCCCATACCATCCCAGTGGTCATCCCAGTGCACCAGCCCCAAGCTTCCTGTATCCTGCATCAAACCTAGACTGGCAATTCATTTCTTATATGATATTATACATGTTTCAATTTGAATCCATTCTAATGAGGTGGATGAAACTGGAGCCTATTATACAGAGTGAATTAAGCCAGAAAGAAGGACACCAACACAGTATGCTTCTAAGTCACTTCAGTCATGTCCGACTCTGTGTGACCCCATAGACAGCAGCCCACCAGGCTCCGCCATCCCTGAGATTCTTCAGGCAAGAATCCTGGAGTGGATTGCCATTTCCTTCTCCAATGCATGAAGGTGAAAAGTGAAAGTGAAGTCTCTCCATCGTGTCTAATTCTTAGCGATCCCACAGACTACAGCCTACCAGGCTCCTCCGTCCATGGGATTTTCCAGGCAAGAGTACTGGAGTGGGGTGCCATTGCCTTCTCCACAGTATACTAAGGCATATATATGGAATTTAGAAAGATGGTAATGACAACCCTGTATGTGAGACAGGAAAAGAGACACAAATGTATAGAACAGTCTTTTGGACTCTGTGGGAGAGGGAGGGGAGGGATGATTTGAGTGGGCATTTTAATTTGTGCCTCTTTATATTTTTGAATTAGCCATTTCTTCAGCCGAAATCTCTAACATAAAAGTCCAAAGGAGAACCTAGACATGCACTCACAAACACATTTTTAATCTGATGTGCACACACACACACACAAGCACAGTCTCAGTCTTAAATACTCAAAACACAATTATGAAAGGAAAATAAAACCAAAGGACTCACAGAAGGAAACCTACGAACTGCACAGAGTTCTCTGATATTTGTTTTTAGGCTTAAGGTTGGAAGTTATTTTGTAGTTGAATGATTTCAGTCTAGTGACATTTTAAGTCAGAATGCTTTGCTATACATAACGTTGTTCTGGATCCCATGGGATCTTAGAATATTTTGCATGTAAAACTTCTGTGATTTGCTAAAATGAAAATAATGCAGGGTAACAATGTGGAAGTCATTTTGACCTCGTTAGGCCCTGCAGTTACAATTTTGCTTGTTATATTTTAAGCATCCAATTTCATCCTCTAACCTTCTCCATCCAATATTTCTGCTTTTTGCCTCAATTTGCCGTATGTACCTCACTTACATTTTTGTTTTTACTTTTACAATTTTCAGTTCAGTTCAGTTCAGTTAAGTCTCTCAGTCATGTCCGATTCTGCAACCCCATAAATCGCAGCAGGCCAGGACTCCCTGTCCATCACCAACTTCCAGAACTCATTCAAACTCACATCCATCGAGTTGGTGATGCCATCCAGCCATCTCATCCTCTGTCGTTCCCTTTTCCTCCTGCCCTAAATCCCTCCCAGCATCAGAGTCTTTTCCAATGAGTCAACCCTTCCCATGAGGTGGCTAAAGTACTGGAGTTTCAGCGTTAGCATCATTCCTTCCAAAGAACACACAGGGCTGATCTCTTTTAGGATGGACTGGTTGGATCTCCTTGCAGTCCAAGGGACTCTCAAGAGTCTTCTCCAACACCACAGTTCAAAAACATCAATTCTTTGGCTCTCAGCTTTCTTCACAGTCCAGCTCTCATTTCCATACATGGCCACTGGAAAAACCATAGCCTTGACTAGATGGACTTTTGTTGGCAAAGTAATGTCTCTATTTTTCAATATGCTCTCTGGGTTGGTCCAAACTTTCCTTCCAAAGAGTAAGTGTCTTTTAATTTCATGACTGCAGTCACCATCTGCAGTGATTTTGGAGCCCCCAAAAATAAAGTCTGACACTGTTTCCACTGAAACCGTTTCCATTGTTTTACAATGAAAGTCTGAATCTGTTTCCATTGTTTTACAATTTTAGGCACCAATTATAAGGTAAATGCATAAAGGAAAGAAAATTTGAATTCATGTACAATGTTTCCCTAATGTATTGAGCTATTTTCTTTATTCTTTTGAGAATTAAAGACACCAATATGTTGAAGCCATCTGGGAATTGATCATCAAGGTAAAGGATCATTTACCAGGCTTCTTTTGATCAGACAATTGAAGTACAGTTTACTAATATGCTCTCATGAAGGAACAAAAACAGCAGCTTTTCAACATGATATGTTGAATATCCTTATCCATGCCTCTTCCAAGTTATGACAGAGGATGACATGAATTAATCCTGTTCTTTTTGAGAAGGACCTGCCACTCAAAGCAGAGCATGAAAAGAAGATAAAAGGGACTGAGAAGGATTAGTCAGTACAAGGCAATGAAATGGAAGATGGAATTGCCTTTAAGGTGATATTGTACAAAGCATGCAAATTTGACTACATAGTAAGACACCTGAAATTTAAAACAAGTCTATTGGACTTTGGTCTTGAAATGATTACTAAGGACACCAATTTCAATACCTCTTACAATGGCTCCAAAATGCTCACCTCTCTAAAGCATAGTATTCTCTCTTACATTTAGCAAAACATTTCAGTGAAAGAAAAAGAGTGTGATTTTTCTACCACTCCCTTAACTACACAGATATTCGACAGATTTCACTGTCCGTTAGCTGCAAGAATGAGAACGTTGAACTTAGCTTGGTGTTGTCCTATGGGGGTTACCATACCAAAACAGGGACATGACTTGATGTTCCCACTGCCATCTGAAGGAATGACCACAAATTTGAGATTGCCAATATTTCTAGGTAGTCTTCATGACAGTGTGGATAGTCCAACAAGCAGGGACTCTGTTCAGAGTATTTCAAACTGAAATATATTTAGGATCCACCATTGATTTTGATCCTTGCTTACTCCATGACTTTTCTAGATTATTAAAATAAATGATTCCTTTTCTTCTTCTCCTCCCACCCCTTTGGATACATGTCTCTGTAACTACTACTGCATTTTAGGGAACTGTGGACTGAAACAACATGCTTAGAATGGGTTATTGTAGACTGTAAATTTCATAAAAGCAGCAATCATTTTATAATTTGAATTCCCACATTTAACATTCATGTAAATACAATAAATAGGTATCAACTTGTAATAATTTCTCAGCAAATAGGAAAGGTGAATTATGATAAGTGCACGTTATAGGATGCTGTTAAGTAATGTGTAGAGCATTGATTGGTTATTACATTTCTTTATTGATAATTTAGTAAGTGCTTAAAATGTGTCATTTGCAGGCTCTAAGTTTCACCTGATGTGAAAGATACATTAAAAAATGAGAGTAGACATAAAACACATTGAAGACATGATATCTGCGCTCACCTTGGTAGGAGGGCAAACAGAAGTTCCTTCCAACCCCAAGAAAGAATTGAGGCAAAAATCTGAGAAGGGTCTTAGCATGACTGAAAATAGTTTGTGTGATTGTAGCTCCAGAAGAGAAAGATAATGAAATTACTAAGGAAAATATATCATGTCTTCAAAGAACTTGTTGACCATGCTGATGTGCTGCAAACACCATCAGGAATGTATCTGTCTCTGTGGGGACAGATAAGCAACATTGAAACATGTCTTAGGAAATATAGAGTGGATCTTGGTGTCAGGAAATAAAGGCATGCCTTAAGGACAGTAGAGCAGAAATAACCCTACAGCATACCACCTGTAAACTATATATCTTGTGCTTACCATGGGACAATCACTGATTATGTCATGTTATCTTTGGTACACAGTCATGGTATAATGGTGATCATGATTTTGGACATGCTACACTGTCTATATTTCAAGGATGAAATGACTTTCTATAATGAAGAAAATCTGCTGTCTAACCTTTTAAGACTCTACCAGTAACTAATAGAATATAAGGTAACTGTGAACACACTAAGGTACATCCTGTGTATTTCCATTTTTCTGATTTTATTTGCATCTCTTCCTTCACCCATGCCATCCTAATTGAGCCACCCATTCATTTCAGCAGGGATGATTTCAGAAATCACTTTACATCCATTATCTATTTTCCCTTGGGTCTCTCTCTTTTTTTTTTTTTTTGCTTACAAACATTAGATCAGGTGTCATTTACCTAGGATGCATAACAAATTTTGTCTTGAACTGTAGAGTTTATAAAACCGTGCAGTAAAATAGCCAGCCATTTGAACTAAAGCATAATTTTACGCTTCATTGTTTGAAAATAGAAAATGAAACTATGAAGATGAATATGTAAATTTATTGTTGAAATGCAAGAATTTTAGGTATTTGTTGACATCTCCCAATATAAAGTTCAATCTTCTTTAGGCTCCATAATCTGACACTTATTTGATAGGTCAGTTTTAATTAGCATAGTTTTCATCTGATGATGATTGTTGATCAGTTGACTTGAAAGAGAGGAGGCAGATGTATAAGCGATCATTGACATTGAGGACCATGAGTTGCCTGTCTCTTGCAGGATAGGAAAAGGGCTGTCATGTGGTGACATATTGCTATATGTGACTGGAAATTTAGAAGATTCCACCATCAGTCTGGAATAACTGCTTTGTAATGGAGACACAATGTGGTTTTGAGAAGTAGATGTAGTTGTAGTAGCGAAGTCCTCAACGTGGCCATTTACCTGAGTGTAGCTGCTATGTGAGTGCCAATTAAAAATGCTCAGTGTTTTAAAAACAGCAGGTTGATCTACTACAATCTGGTCTGTTTGTCTAAGTGATATTGGTGATGGGGAAGCTAAGTCACATGGACTTACAGCGCTTGTATTAGCAAATATCTGGCTGCTATGAGGCTTTGGTATGTATGGCACATTTAAAGTTCTGGAGGCTGAAAATGCACTCTCTCCACGCGTTTCTCGAAGAAAGTCAGAGTTATGATCATCTTTGTTGACCCTTGCGTTAACATACGTCTTGTTATCTTGAACTAATGAAGATATTAGAGACACATTGTTAATTCCAAGTCTTCTTTGCATTCTTACTAAAAGTTGGGGATGGCCTGTTTGGAATTTGATTTATAGTAGGTTTGTAACTAAAATCAAAGAAAAACTTATTTAGTTTCTTTATAAACCAAGGTAAAACTGACAATCAAAGCTAAGCTATAAAAAATTATTCCTTTAATGACACCAATTAAATAGCATCAAATAAAACACCTCCATTAGTAGTTTTAACAGGTAATATGTTAAAAGCAATTATGCTCAACTAAAAATATGTTGTATATATACAGTAAATACCACTTTAAGTGGCTTCAGGACTTGTATCTGGTTTAATATTGCTAGGAAAGTTTTTTAAACATCCAATATTTTAACCTCCAGCTGTTCCCAACTTCAAAACAAAACTTTTTTTAAAAAATTTACTATCTCAATTTCTTTCTTTCTTTTTTTTTTTACATTTCACGTGTTTCAATGCCATTCTCCCAAAACTTCCCACCCTCTCCCTCTCCCACAGAGTCCATAAGACTGCTTCATACATCAGTGTCTCTTTTGCTGTCTCGTATACAGGGTTATCATTACCATCTTTCTAAATTCCATATATATGCGTTAGTATACTGTATTTATGTTTTTCCTTCTGGCTTACTTCACTCTGTATAATAGGCTCCAGTTTCATCCACCTCATTAGAACTGACTCAGATGAATTCTTTTTAATGGCTGAGTAATACTCCATTGTGTATATGTACCACAGCTTTCTTTTTTTTTTTTTTTTTTGCGTTGTTATCAGTAAGTTTTATCTAACTAATTTACACATTTTATTTTTTTTATTATTTTTATTTTTTTTCCCTAATTTTATTTTATTTTTAAACTTTACATAATTGTATTAGTTTTGCCAAATATCAAAATGAATCCGCCACAGGTATACATGTGCTCCCCATCCCGAACCCTCCTCCCTCCTCCCTCAGCTTTCTTATCCATTCCTCTGCTGATGGACATCTAGGGTGCTTCCATGTCCTGGCTATTAGAAACAGTGCTGAGACGAACATTGGGGTACACGTGTCTCTTTCCCTTCTGGTTTCCTCAGTGTGTATGCCAAGCAATGGGATTGCTGGATCATAAGGCAGTTCTATTTCCAGTTTTTTAAGGAATCTCCACACTGTTCTCCATAGTGGCTGTACTAGTTTGCATTCCCACCAACAGTGTAAGAGGATTCCCTTTTCTCCACACCCTCTCCAGCATTTATTATTTGTAGACTTTTGGATCGCAGCCATTCTGACTGGCGTGAAATGGTACCTCATAGTGGTTTTGATTTGCAATTCTCTGATAAGGAGTGATGTTGAGCATCTTTTCATGTGTTTCTTAGCCATCTGTATGTCTTCTTTGGAAATGTCTATTTAGATCTTTGGCCCATTTTTTGATTGGGTCATTTATTTTTCTGGAGTTGAGCTGTAGGAGTTGCTTGTATATTTTTGAGATTAGTTGTTTGTCGGTTACTACATTTGCTATTATTTTCTCCCATTCTGAAGGCTGTCTTTTCACCTTGCTAATAGTTTCCTTTGATGTGCAGAAGCTTTTAAGTTTAATTAGGTCCCATTTGTTTATTTTTGCTTTTATTTCCAATATTCTGGGAGGTGGGTCATAGAGGATCCTGCTGTGATGTATGTCAGAGAGTGTTTGCCTATGTTCTCCTCTAGGAGTTTTATAGTTTCTGGTCTTACATTGAGATCTTTAATCCATTTTGAGTTTATTTTTGTATATGGTGTTAGAAAGTGTTCTAGTTTCATTCTTTTACAAGTGGTTGATCAGATTTCTCAGCACCACTTGTTAAAGAGATTGTCTTTAATCCACTGTATATTCTTGCCTCCTTTGTCAAAGATAAGCTGTCCATATGTGCATGGATTTATCTCTGGGCTTTCTATTTTGTTCCATTGATCTATATTTCTGTCTTTGTGCCAGTACCATACTGTCTTGATAACTGTGGCTTTGTAGTAGAGCCTGAAGTCAGGTAGGTTGATTCCTCCAGTTCCATTTTTCTTTCTCAAGATCGCTTTGGCTATTCGAGGTTTTTTGTATTTCCATACAAATTGTGAAATTATTTGTTCTAGCTCTGTAAAGAATAATGTTGGTAGCTTGATAGGGATTGCATTGAATCTATAAATTGCTTTGGGTAGTATACTCATTTTCACTATATTGATTCTTCCAATCCATGAACATGGTATATATCTCCATCTATTAGTGTCCTCTTTGATTTCTTTCACCAGTGTTTTATAGTTTTCTATATATAGGTCTTTAGTTTCTTTAGGTAGATATATTCCTAAGTATTTTATTCTTTTCGTTGCAATGGTGAATGGAATTGTTTCCTTAATTTCTCTTTCTGTTTTCTCATTATTAGTGTATAGGAATGCAAAGGATTTCTGTGTGTTGATTTTATATCCTGCAACTTTACTATAATCATTGATTAGTTCTAGTAATTTTCTGGTGGAGTCTTTAGGGTTTTCTATGTAGAGGATCATGTCATCTGCAAATAGTGAGAGTTTTACTTCTTCTTTTCCAATGTGGATTCCTTTTATTTCTTTTTCTGCTCTGATTGCTGTGGCCAAAACTTCCAAAACTATGTTGAATAGTAATGGTGAAAGAGGGCACCCTTGTCTTTTTCCTGACTTTAGAGGAAATGCTTTCAATTTTTCACCATTGAGGATAATGTTCGCTGTGGGTTTGTCATATATAGCTTTTATTATGTTGAGGTATGTTCCTTCTATTCCTGCTTTCTGGAGAGTTTTTATCATAAATGGGTATTGAATTTTGTCAAAGGCTTTCTCTGCATCTATTTAGATAATCATATGGTTTTTGTTTTTCAATTTGTTAATGTGGTGTATTACATTGATTGATTTGCGGATATTGAAGAATCCTTGCATCCCTGGGATAAAGCCCACTTGGTCATGGTGTATGAACTTTTTAATGTGTTGTTGGATTCTGATTGCTAGACTTTTGTTAAGGATTTTTGCATCTATGTTCATCAGTGATATTGGCCTGTAGTTTTCTTTTTTTGTGGCATCTTTGTCAGGTTTTGGTATTAGGGTGATGGTAGCCTCATAGAATGAGTTTGGAAGTTTACCTTCCTCTGCAATTTTCTGGAAGAGTTTGAGCAGGATAGGTGTTAGCTCTTCTCTAAATTTTTGGTAGAATTCAGCTGTGAAGCCGTCTGGACCTGGGCTTTTGTTTGCTGGAAGATTTTTGATTACGGTTTCAATTTCCATGCTTGTGATGGGTCTGTTAAGGTTTTCTATTTCTTCCTGGTCGAGTTTTGGAAAGTTGTACTTTTCTAAGAATTTGTCCATTTCTTCCTCGTTGTCCATTTTATTGGCATATAATTGTTGATAATAGTCTCTTATGATCCTTTGTATTTCTGTGTTGTCTGTTGTGATCTCTCCATTTTCATTTCTAATTTTATTGATTTGATTTTTCTCCCTTTGTTTCTTGATGAGTCTGGCTAATGGTTTGTCAATTTTATTTATCCTTTCATAGAACCAGCTTTTGGCTTTGTTGATTTTTGCTATGGTCTCTTTTGTTTCTTTTGCATTTATTTCTGCTCTAATTTTTAAGATTTCTTTCCTTCTACTAACCCTGAGGTTCTTCATTTCTTCCTTTTCTAGTTGCTTTAGGTGTAGAGTTAGGTTATTTATTTGACTTTTTTCTTGTTTCTTGAGGTGTGCCTGTATTGCTATGAACTTTCCCCTTAGGACTGCTTTTACTGTGTCCCACAGGTTTTGGGTTGTTGTGTTTTCATTTTCATTCGTTTCTATGCAAATTTTGATTTCTTTTTTGATTTCTTCTGTGATTTGTTGGTTATTCAGCAGCGTGTTGTTCAGCCTCCATATGTTGGAATTTTTAATAGTTTTTCTCCTGTAATTGAGATCTAATCTTACTGCAGTGTGGTCAGAAAAGATGCTTGGAATGATTTCTATTTTTTTGAATTAACCAAGGCTAGCTTTATGGCCCAGGATGTGATCTATCCTGGAGAAGGTTCCATGTGCGCTTGAGAAAAAGGTGAAATTCATTGTTTTGGGATGAAATGTCCTATAGGTATCAATTAGGTCTAACTGGTCTATTGTATCGTTTAAAGTTTGTGTTTCCTTGTTAATTTTCTGTTTAGTTGATCTATCCATAGGTGTGAGTGGGGTATTAAAGTCTCCCACTATTATTGTGTTATTGTTAATTTCTCCTTTCATACTTGTTAGCATTTGTCTTACATACTGCGGTGCTCCCGTGTTGGGTGCATATATATTTATAATTGTTGTATCTCCTTCTTGGATTGATCCTTTGATCATTATGTAGTGGCCTTCTTTGTCTCTTTTCACAACCTTTGTTTTAAAGTCTATTTTATCTGATATGAGTATTGCTACTCCTGCTTTCTTTTGGTCCCTATTTGCATGGAAAATCTTTTTCCAGCCCTTCACTTTCAGTCTGTATGTGTCCCCTGTTTTGAGGTGGGTCTCCTGTAGACAACATATGTAGGGGTCTTGTTTTTGTATCCATTCAGCCAGTCTTTGTCTTTTGGTTGGGGCATTCAACCCATTTACGTTTAAGGTAATTACTGATAAGTATGGTCCTGTTGCCATTTACTTTATTGTTTGGGGTTCGAATTTATACACCATTTTTGTGTTTCCTGTCTAGAGAATATCCTTTAGTATTTGTTGTAGAGATGGTTTGGTGGTGCAGAATTCTCTCAGCTTTTGCTTGTCTGAGAAGCTTTTGATTTCTCCTTCATACTTGAATGAAATCCTTGCTGGGTACAATAATCTGGGCTGTAGGTTATTTTCTTTCATCATTTTAAGTATGTCTTGCCATTCCCTCCTGGCTTGAAGAGTTTCTATTGAAAGATCAGCTGTTATCCTTATGGGATTTCCCTTGTGTGTTATTTGTTGTTTTTCCCTTGCTGCTTTTAATATTTGTTCTTTGTGTTTGATCTTTGTTAATTTGATTAATATGTGTCTTGGGGTGTTTTGCCTTGGGTTTATCCTGTTTGCAACTCTCTGGGTTTCTTGGACTTGGGTGATTATTTCCTTCCCCTGTTTAGGGAAGTTTTCAACTATTATCTCCTCAAGTATTTTCTCATGGTCTTTCTTTTTGTCTTCTTCTTCTGGAACCCCTATGATTTGAATGTTGTAGTGTTTAATATTGTCTTGGAGGTCTCTGAGATTGTCCTCATTTCTTTTAAGTCGTTTTTCTTTTATTCTCTCTGATTCATTTATTTCTACCATTCTATCTTCTAATTCACTAATCCTATCTTCTGCCTCTGTTATTCTACTATTTGTTGCCTCCAGAGTGTTTTTAATTTCATTTATTGCATTATTCATTATATATTGACTCTTTTTTATTTCTTCTAGGTCCTTGTTAAACCTTTGTTGCATCTTCTCAATCCTTGTCTCCAAGCTATTTATCTGTGATTCCACTTTAATTTCAAGATTTTGGATCAATTTCACTATCATTATTCGGAATTCTTTATCAGGTAGATTCCCTATCTCTTCCTCTTTTGTTTGGTTTGGTGGGCATTTATCCTGTTCCTTTATCTGCTGGGTATTCCTCTGTCTCTTCATCTTGTTTAAATTGCTGAGTTTGGGGTGTCCTTTCTGTATTCTGGCAGTTTGTGGAGTTCTCTTTATTGTGGCTTTTCCTCGCTGTGTGTGGGTTTGTACAGGTGGCTTGTCAAGGTTTCCTGGTTAGGGAAGCTTGTGTCGGTGTTCTGATGGGTGGAGCTGTATTTCTTCTCTTTGTTCAGTCGCGCTGTGGGGAGGGAGGGAGGGATGCTGCAAACAAATAACACTGGCGTGCGCTCGCAGTGCCTCAGCCACACTGGGTCTGCCCCCGCTCACGGCGCGTGTAGCCTCCCTGCCCACACTGCTCGGGCTCTAGGTTGTTCCTCCGGGAACAATCCGAGGCTGGCCCTGGGTTGCATGTACCTACCTGGTCCAAGCCGCTCAGGTTCAGGCACTCGGGTAGTCCTCAGAGGCGCAGACTCAGTTGGGCCTGAGTTTTGTGCTCTTCCCAGGTTCAAGCAGCTCAAGTGATGAGGTGTTTGGCGAGCGCCAATGCTGCGACTTATCGCCTCCCGCCACTCGGTTATCTGGGCGTAAAACCAGCGCACCTTCTCAGGCAGATGTTAACCGTCCAGACCCCCAAGAAGTTTTAGTTAGCAAAGAAGCCTGCTTACAGTTTTATAGATAATGTCTCTCTGGGGCTGCGATTGCCCCCTTCCGGCTCTGGCTGCCTGTCACTGGAGGGGGAAGGTCTGCAGCCAGCTATCTCTGTTCAGTTCTTTGTTCCCTGCGCGGGCCTGGCGGTGTCTTAGGTTGGGGCTGGCTTTTCGCGTGGTAGATATCCCACAGTCTGGTTTGCTAGCCCATATTATTTCGCTCAGATAGTGCTCAGGGTATTCAGGCCAGATTCTTACTCTAAGCGATGCAGCCCGCGCTGCGCCTCCCTGCCCAGCCCCCACTTGCTAATGGCGCGTGCAGGCGTCTGCGCTGCTTCTCCGCTGGGGGAGTTACCGTAGGACTCGCAATCTTCGAGTTTTAATTGTTTATTTGTTTTTTCTTCCTGTTATGTTGCCCTCTGTGCTTCCAAAGCTCGGCACAGATTCGGCAGTGAGAAGGTTTCCTGGTGTTTGGTAACTTCTCTCTTTTTAAGACTCCCTTCCCGGGACGGAACTCCATCCCTCCCTCTTTTGTCTCTTTTTTTGTCTTTTATATTTTCTCCTACTTCCTTTCGAAGAGTTGGGTTGCTTTTCTGGGTGCCTGATGTCCTCTGCCGGCATTCAGAAGTTGTTTTGTGGAATTTACTCGACGTTTAAATGCTCTTTTGATGAATTTGTGGGGGAGAAAGTGTTCTCCCTGTCCTACTCCTCTGCCATCTTGGCTCCTCCTCCCTATCTCAATTTCAAATTCGTTTTAGCTACATATGTGAACATGCTTTCTAGGTCACATGATTTAATCTTATGTATTGCTAATAAGTGAAATTTTTGGAATACCTTGCTCAAAAGAGAGATGTTTTCTTCCAGAAAGTCCGCTTGTGAAGCAGATCTTTGAAAAGTTTGTTGCTTTTTATTAAACCCATAAAGGTTAAGCTGTCAAACTAAACTTTTCATACTGTTGGTTTCAAATATTCTGAAAGGCTCCTTTCTTTTCAAGACCTTTTTAAAAAGTTCTTCACTGATCACTATACATACACCACTCTCATCCTACCTAATAGATTCCAGCTGATAATTTGCAACTATACTCCAAAGTTTTGTGGAAATGTGAAAGAAAATCATTCAGCTCATCTGTTTCAGAGACAGAATTTGTGTAGCATAGCCTTTTTATCACAAGATCCTCAGACAAAGCCTGAAAAGCATATTCTTCAGTCATAGATCTCAAAACTGAGTCCCTAGTAAGTGTATAATCATACAAAGAAGATCTAACGGAGGTTTCTGAACCCGTTGATTCATCCTTAGGAGTCCCATCTTGAATTTCTGAAGAAATATGTGCCATCTCAAAGAAAGTCTTTCTTCAGATATTTTTCTCATTTGTCTGATTTTACACACTGCAACTTCAAATGCTGCTTGGCTGGCCTACAGACCTCTCTAGACCATCACAGAGGTCCTCAAAGTCACCTAGCAATTGAAGGGTAACTGTGACATCACAAAGTCACTGGTCTTCGAGCAATTGAAGGATAATGTTCAACCAGTGCTTACTTCAGCATCAACTTAAAATACACACTGCTTACAGAAATACTAACCAAAGCCATGAAGGCTGCAAAACCTCATTCCTAAAGAATTTTTACACAGAAAAATCATATCAATAAATCTACTTGAAATCTGAACTAAAAGCGATTTATCATCCTTCTAGACACACATTCTTAATATTCATTACTGTTACCCATGCAAACTTGGATCTACTCGCTACTGTGAAGTAAAATCAATCAACTGACTGAGTTACAGTGAAAGCATGTGTTTATTGTAGGACTGAGCAAGGTTTCCTAGCAGTCTTTGGTGCTTCAAAGACCCAAATTCACAAATACTTTCAGGGGAAGGATTTTAATGACTGATCACACACCTGTGATCAGTTTTGGGGCATTGTACTAATGGCCTGTTACTGAGGATATTGGGAGTCAACATCATCGACCGTCTGCTTCCAACTACTCTGTGGTCTATGTACATACATTTCAGCCTGGTTGGAGCTTTAACATCTCTAAAACTGTTCACAGTGTATTGCTCAGAATGTTATCTATGGCCTTTGAGGAGGAACTAAAGACCTTTCTGCTACGTCTGCTACATCACCTCAGTCGTGTCCGACTCTGTGTGACCCCATAGACGGCAGCCCACCAGGCTCCCCTGTCTCTGGGATTCTCCAGGGAAGAACACTGGAATGGGTTGCCATTTCCTTCTCCAATGCATGAAAGTTAAAAGTGAAAGTATCATTACTATCTTCTGTTGCTTGATTATTTTCCTTAATTTCTGGCTTTTCTAGCTTCTCTGATTAAAATTACTCTTGGAAAATGAGGAGGTCTACAGGCTTCCCAGCTCTTGAACTGTTTCAGTCAGCAACAACTTTGGCTATTTCCTGTTGACCTGGAGCATGGAGTTGGAAATAATTCTGAGATCTAAGGTTGGTATCAACATTTTCTGCAATGGAAACATATCTATTTTATATAGATATTTGTATATCTATATACATAAATATGCATATAAATAGGTATATCTGCTGTCATTTCAGACGTGTCCAACTCTGTGTGACCCCACAGACGGCAGCCCACCAGGCTCCTTTGTCCCAGGATTCTCCAGGCAAGAACATTCGAGTGGGTTGCTATGTCCTTCTCCAATGCATGAAAGTGAAAAGTGAAAGGGAAGTCACTCAGTTGTACTGATCTATTTGTGACACCATGGACTGCAGCCTACCAGGCTCCTCTATCCATGGGATTGGCCAGGCAAGAGTAATGGAGTGGGGTGCCGTCACCTTCTCATATATAAATAAATAAATAAATATATATATATATATATATATATATATTTTTTTTTTTTTTCTATATGAGTATTTTTTTCATTAAACCTGGGCAAACTTTTGAAAATTGGTAGGTATTTATTAAAAGGAGAGAGGGGAGTGGTATAAAAGAGTCCTTATATGTTAGATGTAGCCAATAAAACATATTTTGAAGTATTTCCACTTACATATATTCAATAACTGAGTAGAGTCTTGAGTCATTCTGCATTTGGGTTTTAATTTTTCCATGTTGTTATACCTAATGGGAATTAAAAGTCAATGTGATTTTTTTATACCCAAACTCATACACACATGGGTATGTATGTGGATATGTCAAAATAAAATTTTAGGCAACATTATTCAGGTGGCCAAACACTTTGCTTGCTCCCAAGATCTTAAATGAACTGTTTGGGAAGCCCAACATTGCTTAATAAATTACTGGCTGAATGCTTTAGATACTGTTGCTGAAAGGCTCTCCTTTAATCTAGTTCGTCTTCCACTATTGTTTCTGTAATAAGAGATGGCGTTCTTACATATGAGGAAACCTTGAGGCCATACAATTGTTACTCTCATTTGCTTAGAGATATTGTTTGAAGAAAGCTGTTGTTCTCCCCACATTGGATACAATTTTAAACATTCAAGTCTGTAATAACATAGGAACATGTTGGAACCACATGCACAATGGTCAACTAGCTGGATTTAGGATAACAGCTACCCACTTAATGGCTAAAAGAGATGCCAAGGGCATTGTGCATAGATCATAGACAGGCTCTTCTGACTAGCTGAACACTGAAATTATATGAGGTGTACATCAAAATTACTTCTCCATAATTCAGTATGTAAAGTTTTCTTTCATCACTTTCAACTTCTGGTAACAAATATTTCAATAGAAATCACTGATGATCAAAATTTATCTTGCTTCATGCCACAGGGGTTCAGCTTCCTGCCCCCATCCACATCATTTATCTTGTTCCTTGTCCTGCTTTGTATTTTTGAGGTAGCCACATTAGAGAAAATCTAACTAGATAACAAAAATAGTCTCAATATATTATGTTAATGGAAAAATATATTATAGGCTGTGTATTTTGCAATATTTTACCCAGTTGTCACAGAAGTATGGCACAAATGCTCTAACAGGCAACTTAAAACCAGCAGTATAATATATAATAGGTAACTATCATAGAATATTCTCAGAAAACAATTTCTTATTCAAAACATTGAGGGAAAACAAAGGTACGAGAATACAGTAATTCTCAGTGTTCATAGGAAAACATAGGGTAAACAGTACATTTGAATTCTCTGCTGCTGCTGCTAAGTTGCTTCACTTGTGTCTGACTCTGTGTGACCCCAGAGATGGCAACCCACCAGGCTCACCAATCCCTGGGATTATCCAGGCAAGAACACTGGAGTGGGTTGCCATTTCCTTCTCAGTATTACACAAAGTAAGATCATGACATCCGGTCCCACACTTTCATGGGAAATGGAAGTGGAAAAGACAGAAGCAGTGACAGATTAGCTCTTTTGGCTCTAAATTCACTGCAGATGGTGATGGAAGCTATAAAATTAGAAGACAATTTCTTCCTGGAAGAAAAGCTGTCACAAATTTAGAAAGCATGTTAAAAAGTGAAGACATGACTTGATTAATGGAGGCACTTTGAGTCACATCTATGGTCTTTCCAGTAGACATGTACAGATGTGAGAACACCAAACTGCTCTTCTAGGAATGACTTGTGTGTATCCATTGAATTGCAAGGACATAAATCCAGTCAAACATAAAGGAAATCAACTCTGAAGAAGAATTAGAATCACTGATGCTGAAGATGAGTCTTCAAAGCTTTGGCCACCTGAGCAAAGAAATGACTCAGTGGAAAAAAAAAAAAAAAAACCCACTGATTCTTAGGAAACAATGAAATCAGGAGAAGACATGGGTGAGAACGAAGGAGAAGGTTGTATACCTTCACCCATTCAATGGATATGATTTCAGGCAGACCCTGGGTGATGCAGAGGGCAGAAAGCCCTTGTGTGCAGTCCAAGGGTTCACAGAGAGTAAGACATGGCTTTGTGACTGAATAACAACAAGATTTCAGTTAATAAAATGGATCTTCCAGGGTCATGGTGGAGGTCTCATAATGTTAGAGGAATAGGAGGCACAGTCCACTTTCTCCCCCACAAATCCATCAAAGGATCGACTGCACATGGACCACCTTCCAGAAATCAACTTGAACGATGTTGATGGTCCCTAGAAACCAAGAAATGAAAACCCATCTCTAAAAAAGGAGGTAGGACAAAATAAGCGATGGACATGAAGAAAAGGTTTTAGGGAACGAGACTCCCCTTGGAGAGGGAGTCGTAAAGGAGGAAAATTAAAACAAGATAGGAAACCCTCTCTCAAAAGTGTCAGTGGGAGGAAAAAGAAAAAAAAAGAAAAAAACAGAACCAGGGGAAAAAGAACAAAAACACAGATTATGCCAATAAATGCAATTACTAGCCAAAAAGTCACTCAGATTCTTCTGTCCACAGTCATACATGAGGTCTGGGAGGAGACCTGTGGTGTATCAAACACAGTATTGTTAGAACCAGGATTTAGTGCCCTGAGGACAATCTGATGGATCTAATGTGACAAAGAACATAAACCATGGGAAAACTAGAGACAGCCATTTTAGAAAGGACTTTTCCTACAAGAAGGCTCTAAGTCCACATAGTGAACCATGGAACACTCACAGACCAGAAAACTAGAAAATACCAAAGAAGACCAAGCCAGCTTCCATTGAAGACCCTTTCTTCCATGGAGGTAGAGAGGAATGTATATGACTGCCAGAGGCAGAAGCAAATAGGTTACTAGTAACTTGGTCCTACAGACATCCCCTACCAAGCTCTAAGCTGGTTGAAATTTGCTAATGATGAATTCCTGAGTTCATGGACAGTTCACATAGGCCGGGATCATGACAGCCTGGGGTCAGCTACCCTGAAGAGACACATGGAACACCTGAGGCTGTGGGCTCTGGCACAGGTAGCAAACTGTGTGGTTGAGACCAGAGAGCTGCATAAGGAATGGGCCACCTAGGACTGTGTCTTGTCCTCCAACCAGCCACCTGAGATTTTTGACTTGTGAAGAGCAAAAAGCACCAAGCCAATCATGGTCATTGCCCTTGCTGAGCACCTAAGTGCCTGACTGGCTGGGAAGTGCATGAAACACACGACCCACTTGGGACCATGCCCTCACGTATCAACAGGGAGGCTGAGCAATGTGGACCCAGGAAGAACATGTCACATTTGTCAGTGGCAAGCCCAATGTGGTCAATCCACCTCAAGCACCCGCATATCCCAGAGGTATTTGTTTTCAGTGTCCCACCTCACCACCAAAACACCGAGCAAGTGAGGTCAAATAAGAGGCTACCACACCCTCGTTTCATGTTGAAAGCCAGATATGGAGAGGCTTTCAAATAAAAGAAGGAAATATAAACAAAGGAGCATAAACCAACCCAGAAGTGATAGGTTCAACAGCATAAATCTTCAATTAATTCCAATTAATTCAATTAATGTTCAACTGAGGTACAATAGTAGAATTTTACAACAAGTACAAACTTCAACTAGGGACCATCTGACACTGTACTGACACCAAAAAGCAAAAATTTTTTTTTAATTCTGAGATCTATTTCTATATGATTTCTTTAACTTTTAACAATGCTAGGCCTTTTTAATACCCTAAAATTTTATTTCTGTTAACTATTATTACCTTTCAAATAAAAACAACACGTCTGTGTTTTAAACACTTGTTATATATATAAGAATGAATTCGACCTCCGTTTTCTTTTCTTGTACTATTTAAATGAGTTTAATTTTTATTCTTGGTTCTTAACTTTTGCTTTCCAAAAATGGTTATCAATGTTGTAACTTTAGGAATACAATTTTTAGGATCAGATTTCACTTATGAGGGCATCAGATTTCAGACACGCTGAAACCATAATCTCAAAAACCTAGCCAATCTTGTCACATGGACTGCAGCCTTGTCTAACTCAATGAAAGTAAGCCATGCCCTGTGGTGCCACCCAGGATGGGCGAGTAATGGTGGAGAGTTCTGACAGAATGTGGTCTATGGAGAAGGGAATGGCAAACTACATCAGTATTCTTGTCTTGAGAACACCATGAACAGTATGAAACACATGATAGGATACTGAAAGAGGAAATCCCCGGGTCGGTTGGTAGGTATCCAATATGCTACTGGAGATCAGTGGAGACATAACTGCAGAAAGAAAGAAGGGATGAAGACAAAGCAAAACTAATATCCAGATATGGGTGTGACTGGTAATAGAGGCAAGGTCTGATGCTGTAAAGAGCAATATTACATAGGAAATTGGAATGTCAGTTCCATGAATCAAGGCAAACTGGAAGTGATCAAACCGGAGATGATAAAAGTGAACGTCAACATTCTAGGTATCAGCGAACTAAAAGGGACTGGAATGGGTGAATTTAACTCAGATGACCATTATATCTACTACTGTGAACGGGAATACCTTAGAAGAAATGGAGGAGCCAGCATGGTCAACAAAAGAGTCTTACATGCAGTACTTAGATGCAATCTCAAAGATGAAAGAATGATCCCTGTTCGTTTCCAAGGCAAACCATTCAATATCACGGTAATCCAAGCCTTTGCCCCAATGAGAAATGCTGAAGAAGCTGAAGTTGAATGGTACTGTGAAGACCTGCAAGACCTTTTAGAACTCATATCCAAAAAAGATGTCCTTTTCATTAAAGGGGACTGGAATGTAAAGGTAGGAAGTCAAGAAATACTTGGAGTAACAGGCAAATTTGGCCTTGGAATACTGAATGAAGCAGGGCAAAGGCTAATAGAGTTTTTCCAAGAGAACACACTGGTCATAGCAAACACCCTCTTCCAACAACACAAGAGAAGATGGTCAACACCAAAATCACCAAAATCAGATTAATTCTACCTTTGCAGCCAAAGATGGAGAAACTCTATAAAGTCAGCAAAAACAAGACCGGGAGCTGACTGTAGCTCAGATCATGAACTCCTTTTTTGCCAAATTCAGACTTGAATTAAAGAAAGTAGGGAAAACCACTAGACCATTCAGGTATGACCTAAGTCAAATCCCTTATCATTATACAGTGAAATATAGATTTAAGGGACTAGATCTAATAGACAAAGTTCCTGATGACCAATGGATGGATATTTATGACACTGTACAGGAGACAGGGACTAAGACCATCCGTGTAGACACGAAATGCAAAAATGCAAAATGGCTGCCTGAGGAGGCCTTAAAAATAGCTGTGAAAAAAAGAGAAGCAAAAAGCAAAGCAAAGAAAAGATATATGTATCTGAAAGCAGAGATCCAAAAGAATAGCAAACAGAGATAAGAAAGCCTTCCTCAGAGATCAATTCAAAGAAATAGAAGAAAACAACATAATGGGAAAGACTAGAGTTCTCTTCAAGAAAATTAGATACAAAGGGAATATTTCATGCAAAGATGGGTTCAATAAAGGGAAGAAATGGTAAGGATCAAACAGAAGCAGAAGATATTATGGAGAGGTGGCAAGAATACACAGGGAAATTGTACAAAAATGACTTTCAAGACCCAGATAATCACAATGGTGTGATCACTCACCTAGAGCCAAACATCCTGGAATGTGAAATCGAGAGGGCCTTAGAAAGCCTCACTATGAACAAAGCTAGTGGAGGTGATAGAATTCCAGTTGAACTATCTCAAATGTTGAAAGATAATGCTGTGAAAGTGCTGCACTCAATATGCCAGCAAATGTGGAAAACTCAGCAGTGGCCACAGGACTGGAAAAGGTCAGTTTTCACTCCAATTCCAAAGAAAGGCAATGACAATGAATGCTTGAACTTCTTCACAGTTGCACTTATTTCACACGCTAGTAAAGCAATGCTCAAAATTCTCCAAGCCAGGCTTCAGCAATACGTGAACTGTGAACTTCCAGATGTTCAAGCTGGTTTTAGGAAAGGCAGAGGAACCAGAGATCGCATTGCCAATATCCGATGGATCATCAAAAAAGCAAGCGAGTTCCAGATAAACACCTATTTCTGCTTTATTGACTATGCCAAATCCTTTGACTGTGTGAATCACAATAAACCGGGGAAGATTCTGAAAGAGACAGGTATACCAGACCACCTGACCTGCCTTGGAGGAACCTATATACAGGTCAGGAAGCAACAGTTAGACCTAGGCATGGAACAACAGACTGGTTTTGTATATGAAAAGGAGGACATCAGGCTTTGTATTATCACCTGCTTATTTAACTTGTAGGCAGAGTACATCACGAGAAACGCTGGGCTGAAAGAAGCACAAGCTGGAATTCAGATTACCGGGAGAAATATCAATAACCTCAGATTTGCAGATGACACCAACCTTATTGCAGAAAGTGAAGAGGAACTAAAACGTCTCTTGATGAAAGTCAAAGAGAAGACTGGAAAATTTGGCTTAAAGCTCAACATTCTGAAAACGAAGACCATGGCATCTGGTCCCATCACTTCATGGGAAATAGATGGGGAAACAGTGGAAAGATTGTCAGACTTTACTTTTTTGCGGCTCCAAAACCACTGCAGACGGTGATTGCAGCCTTGAAATTTAAACACGCTTACCCCTTGGAAGGAAAGTTATGCCCAACCTAGATAGCATATTAAAAATCAGTGGCATTACATTGCCAAAAAAGTTTGTCTAGTCAAGGATCCGGTTTTTCTAGTGATCATGTATGAATGTGAGAGTTGGACTGTGAAGAAAGCTGAGTGCTGAAGAATTGATGCTTTTGAACTGCGGTGATGGATAAAATTTTTGAGAGTCCCTTGTACTGCAAGGAAATCCAGCCTGTCCATCCTAAAGGAGATCAGTCCTGGGTGTTCATTGGAAGGACTGATGCTAAAGCTGAAATTCCAATACTTTGCTCACTCACGCAAAGTGTTGACTCATTGAGAAAGACCCACAGGCTCGGAGGGAATGGGGTCAAGACGAGAATGGGACTACAGAGGATGGAAGGCTGGATGGCATCACCGAATCAATAGACATGAGCGTGAGTGAACTCAGTGAACAGGTAGCCCTGGTGTGCTGCGATTCATGGGGTTGCAAAGAGTCGGTGATGAAGGACCAACTGAACTTAACTGAGAAAGGAGGATATAAATGAAACAGAGTGTGGTGCGGGGAAAAAAAATGAAAGAAAGAAGGAAACCAGGAAAAGGTCTGATGTAGCAATGATAGATGCCCCACAATGAGAAATGTAGGTGTCTAGATGGAGAACACCAAAACTAAAAGGGTTGGGGTACATGGGAAATCTTGAGGAAATAAAAGTTGGAATCACCCTTAAATGAGTCAAGACGCAAGAATTGGATCGGGCATGGACAAATTGACCACTTCAAAAGTGAAAGAAGAGTGACAAATCTCTTTACTGTCACTTGCTTACGTGAATCATATGCAGAATATACTATTTAAATACCAGTTGAGTGAATCAAAAGCTGGCATCAAAGTGGCTGGGAGAAACAGCAAAACACTCACATATATAGATGTTAACGCAAAAACAAAGAGAAAGTGAAGAGGAAATAAAGAGCCTTTTCATGAGGGTGAATGATTAGAGTGAAAAACCGTGCTGAAAACTCTACATTCATAAAAACAAAGATAAGGGCATCTGGTCCAATCACTACTTGCAAAATAGAAGGGGTAAACATGTGGAAACAGTGACAAGCTTAATTTTCTTGAGCTTCAAAATTACTAGGAATGGTGACTGCAGTTATCAAATTAAATGTCACTTGCTTTTGGATGTAAAAGTTATGACAAACCTAAGCATTGCATTATAAAGAAAACACACCACTTTACTAAATTGTCAGTAAATAAAAAATGTCAATTATGGTAAGAGTGGAGACTCTCGGATGTTTTTGAGTAACTTATATGGCTTTTGATTGCTAATTTATTTAGCATCTTTTCATTGTTAATTCAGTAAGTACTTAAAATACATCATTTGGCAGGCACTATGTCTTAGCTGATGTGCAAGATACATAAGGAAACTTGTGTAGACATGAAACACATAGAAGAATTGAATATCTGTGATTAACTTGGTAGGAAGGAAGACAGTTTCTTTCCAATCCCAAACAATGCTTAGGAAAAATTGTGAAAAGTGGCTTATTATGACTGAAAATATTTTGCCTAATGTATCTCTAGAAATTCAATAAAAACATAGATAATGAAGCTACGAAGGGAAACACAACATATGTCTTCCAAGAACTGATTACCGTGCTGAGATGCTGCATTCACCACAAGGATTTAAGTCTGTCTTTGGAGGAGCAGGAAAGCAACATCAAAATATCCACTAAGAAATATAGGTGGTGTCTTGGTGGGAGAAAATAAAGGCATAATATAAAGAGAGTAGAGCAAGAATGACCTTTTATAATACTACTTGTAAAATGCCTAACTTTTGCTGACTTTGGTGTAATCTTTGAATATATCAGTCATGTTATGATAGTGATCGTGATTTCTGAGTAGGCTGCATCTATACTGTCAAGTATGAAACATATATTTATATATATTTTCAATGAATAAAACCTGCTGTTTAAACTCTTAGCTTTCTTCCCAATAATGGACATAAAATAATAAAACTGAAAAAGCACTAAAGTATATACTGTTCATTTGCTTTCTCTAAATGGGATTTGTATTGTTCCTTCTCCCATATCATCCTATCAGCCTTTGGCTGATCTCCACATTTCCTTGCCCCAGCCATTTATGAGATAACTATTCCAAACAACCTCGGAGAAGAACAGGCCCACTTAAGACAGTGGCTTTCCAAATATATGCCTATATATATATTTACTCTTGTCTTGGGTTAGTGCAGCAGCTCACTAATAAGACTGCTGCCCTTTCTCACCTTATTAAAGGTGATCTGTTCCTGTAAAGTGCTGGTCTCATTCTTTTTCTGAACCTTGCCTTCTCTGACTCCCTTATGCTACAGACAAACTGAGTGGTTGACAGGTACATAAGATGCATGACCTACCCTGGAGGTGCCTTTCCTGCCATCCAGATGCCTGAGCAGTTTGGAACAGGGAAGGAAACAATGCACATAGCCAATTGAGTTCAGTGCCCTTGAAGATCACCTAGGAGCCTGAGTGGCTTAGACTTGGGATGTGCATGAAACACAGGGAACACTTTGGGCAGTGCCATCGCAGATTACCCAGGAACCTGAGCTGGGTGGACTGAGGAAGTACATGTCACCTATGACAGTGGCAAGCCCACTGTGCTCCATCCACCTTAAGCACCGTCACCCACATATTCTTCAGGTGTTTTTTTTTTTTTTTTTTTTTGAGTGTGCTCCTCCTCAACATTGTACCACTGATACAAATAAGGGCCTGCTGTCCCCTTGTGTTATGGTGCAAACTGGTCTTGTGTAAACATGTCACAGAAGAGAATTGCAAAATGAGGAAGTAAAAATAAGCAAAGAAGGGTGAACTAGCCCAGAAGTGACAGAAGCTACAGATTGAAACTCTGAAGCTAATGTAGAAACTGTGCAATTCAAGGACAGCAATAGTATTGGACAACAAGTAGAAGCAGGAAAAAGAGATTGTCTGACACTGATCTGGCACCACTAAACTCACAACAATTTCTCTAGAGAAATTGGTAGATTATTCTTTACTGTTTTCATGTTTTTTAATTAAACACTCTTTTGTTCCTTATCATTCCCTTTAATCTCATTTCTATATACCACAATATAAATGTTTGATAATTATTTTGACTTCTAAATTTTCTCCAGTAATCATAGGAGTTTAAATCCTATTCTAGGTTCTTAATCTTTGATTTTGAAACTTTTTATTAATAAATGTTTATCCTTTAGGAATTCTGTATTTAGAATCTATTTTCACTTATTAATTTAATTCCCAGTTGATCGCACTCTTGCCTTTTTACTCTCCCTTTACTCCTCCTAGAAACCTTTATCTCCCTCCTCAGTTTGCTCTGATCCATATAACTCTGTCAATTCCTTTAACTGTTTTTGATTATGGAAAATTGCTTCACCATCAACCTTGGGTTTTCTCCTCTGTTCTGAGGATGCAGAATTCTTTTTTTTTTTTTTTTTCCTTTTTTTTTTTTTCTTTTTTATTTTTTTTTTATTCTTCCAATTTTATTTTATTTTTAAACTTTACATAATTGTATTAGTTTTGCCAAATATCAAAATGAATCCACCACAGGTATACATGTGTTCCCCATCCCGAACCCTCCTCCCTCCTCCCTCCCCATACCATCCCTCTGGGCCGTCCCAGTGCACCAGCCCCAAGCATCCAGCATCGTGCATCGAACCTGGACTGGCAACTTGTTTCCTACATGATATTTTACATGTTTCATTGCCATTCTCCCAAATCTTCCCACCCTCTCCCTCTCCCACCGAGTCCATAAGACTGTTCTA
This sequence comes from Bos taurus, assembly GCF_002263795.3. Taxonomy (NCBI): domain Eukaryota; kingdom Metazoa; phylum Chordata; class Mammalia; order Artiodactyla; family Bovidae; genus Bos; species Bos taurus. Next base: position 31,496,229 of record NC_082638.1, read on the forward strand.
TACATCAGTGTCTCTTTTGCTGTCTCGTACACCGGGTTATTGTTACCATATTTCTAAATTCCATATATATGCGTTAGTATACTGTATTTATGTTTTTCCTTCTGGCTTACTTCACTCTGTATAATAGGCTCCAGTTTCATCCACCTCATTAGAACTGATTCAAATGTATTCTTTTTAATGGCTGAGTAATACTCCATTGTGTATATGTACCACAGCTTTCTTATCCATTCATCTGCTGATGGACATCTAGGTTGCTTCCATGTCTTGGCTATTATAAACAGTGCTGCGATGAACATTGGGGTACACGTGTCTCTTTCCCTTCTGGTTTCCTCAGTGTGTATGCCCAGCAGTGGGGTTGCTGGATCATAAGGCAGTTCTATTTCCAGTTTTTTAAGGAATCTCCACACTGTTCTCCATAGTGGCTGTACTAGTTTGCATTCCCACCAACAGTGTAAGAGGGTTCCCTTTTCTCCACACCCTCTCCAGCATTTATTGCTTGTAGACTTTTGGATCGCAGCCATTCTGACTGGTGTGAAATGGTACCTCATAGTGGTTTTGATTTGCATTTCTCTGATAATGAGTGATGTTGAGCATCTTTTCATGTGTTTGTTAGCCATCTGTATGTCTTTTTTGGAGAAATGTCTATTTAGTTCTTTGGCCCATTTTTTGATTGGGTCGTTTATTTTTCTGGAGTTGAGCTGTAGGAGTTGCTTGTATATTTTTGAGATTAGTTGTTTGTCGGTTGCTTCATTTGCTATTATTTTCTCCCATTCTGAAGGCTGTCTTTTCACCTTGCTAATAGTTTCCTTTGATGTGCAGAAGCTTTTAAGGTTAATTAGGTCCCATTTGTTTATTTTTGCTTTTATTTCCAATATTCTGGGAGGTGGGTCATAGAGGATCCTGCTGTGATGTATGTCGGAGAGTGTTTTACCTATGTTCTCCTCTAGGAGTTTTATAGTTTCTGGTCTTACGTTGAGATCTTTAATCCATTTTGAGTTTATTTTTGTGTATGGTGTTAGAAAGTGGTCCAGTTTCATTCTTTTACAAGTGGTTGACCAGATTTCCCAGCACCACTTGTTAAAGAGATTGTCTTTAATCCATTGTATATTCTTGCCTCCTTTGTCGAAGATAAGGTGTCCATATGTGCGTGGATTTATCTCTGGGCTTTCTATTTTATTCCATTGATCAATATTTCTGTCTTTGTGCCAGTACCATACTGTCTTGATAACTGTGGCTTTGTATTAGAGCCTGAAGTCAGGTAGGTTGATTCCTCCAGTTCCATTCTTCTTTCTCAAGGTCGCTTTGGCTATTCGAGGTTTTTTGTATTTCCATACAAATTGTGAAATTATTTGTTCTAGCTCTGTGAAGAATACTGTTGGTAGCTTGATAGGGATTGCATTGAATCTATAAATTGCTTTGGGTAGTATACTCATTTTCACTATATTGATTCTTCCAATCCATGAACATGGTATATTTCTCCATCTATTAGTGTCCTCTTTGATTTCTTTCACCAGTGTTTTATAGTTTTCTATATATAGGTCTTTAGTTTCTTTAGGTAGATATATTCCTAAGTATTTTATTCTTTCCGTTGCAATGGTGAATGGAATTGTTTCCTTAATTTCTCTTTCTGTTTTCTCATTATTAGTGTATAGGAATGCAAGGGATTTCTGTGTGTTGATTTTATATCCTGCAACTTTACTGTAGTCATTGATTATTTCTAGTAATTTTCTGGTGGACTCTTTAGGGTTTTCTATGTAGAGGATCATGTCATCTGCAAATAGTGAGAGTTTTACTTCTTCTTTTCCAATTTGGATTCCTTTTATTTCTTTTTCTGCTCTGATTGCTGTGGCCAAAACTTCCAAAACTATGTTGAATAGTAATGGTGAAAGTGGGCACCCTTGTCTTGTTCCTGACTTTAGAGGAAATGCTTTCAATTTTTCACCATTGAGGATAATGTTTGCAGTGGGTTTGTCATATATAGCTTTTATTATGTTGAGGTATGTTCCTTCTATTCCTGCTTTCTGGAGAGTTTTTATCATAAATGGGTGTTGAATTTTGTCAAAGGCTTTCTCTGCATCTATTGAGATAATCATATGGTTTTTATTTTTCAATTTGTTAATGTGGTGTATTACATTGATTGATTTGCGGATATTGAAGAATCCTTGCATCCCTGGGATAAAGCCCACTTAGTCATGGTGTATGATCTTTTTAATGTGTTGTTGGATTCTGATTGCTAGAATTTTGTTAAGGATTTTTGCATCTATGTTCATCAGTGATATTGGCCTGTAGTTTTCTTTTTTTGTGGGATCTTTGTCAGGTTTTGGTATTAGGGTGATGGTGGCCTCATAGAATGAGTTTGGAAGTTTACCTTCCTCTGCAATTTTCTGGAAGAGTTTGAGCAGGATAGGTGTTAGCTCTTCTCTAAATTTTTGGTAGAATTCAGCTGTGAAGCCGTCTGGACCGGGGCTTTTGTTTGCTGGAAGATTTTTGATTACAGTTTCAATTTCCATGCTTGTGATGGGTCTGTTAAGATTTTCTATTTCTTCCTGGTCCAGTTTTGGAAAGTTGTACTTTTCTAAGAATTTGTCCATTTCTTCCACGTTGTCCATTTTATTGGCATATAATTGTTGATAGTAGTCTCTTATGATCCTTTGTATTTCTGTGTTGTCTGTTGTGATCTCTCCATTTTCGTTTCTAATTTTGTTGATTTGATTTTTCTCCCTTTGTTTCTTGATGAGTCTGGCTAATGGTTTGTCAATTTTATTTATCCTTTCAAAGAACCAGCTTTTGGTTTTGTTGATTTTTGCTATGGTCTCTTTTGTTTCTTTTGCATTTATTTCTGCTCTAATTTTTAAGATTTCTTTCCTTCTACTAACCCTGGGGTTCTTCATTTCTTCCTTTTCTAGTTGCTTTAGGTGTAGAGTTAGGTTATTTATTTGACTTTTTTCTTGTTTCTTGAGGTGTGCCTGTATTGCTATGAACTTTCCCCTTAGGACTGCTTTTACCGTGTCCCACAGGTTTTGGGTTGTTGTGTTTTCATTTTCATTCGTTTCTATGCAAATTTTGATTTCTTTTTTGATTTCTTCTGTGATTTGTTGGTTATTCAGCAGCGTGTTGTTCAGCCTCCATATGTTGGAATTTTTAATAGTTTTTCTCCTGTAATTGAGATCTAATCTTACTGCATTGTGGTCAGAAAAAATGCTTGGAATGATTTCTATTTTTTTGAATTTACCAAGGCTAGCTTTATGGCCCAGGATGTGATCTATCCTGGAGAAGGTTCCATGTGCGCTTGAGAAAAAGGTGAAATTCATTGTTTTGGGGTGAAATGACCTATAGATATCAATTAGGTCTAACTGGTCTATTGTATCATTTAAAGTTTGTGTTTCCTTGTTAATTTTCTGTTTAGTTGATCTATCCATAGGTGTGAGTGGGGTATTAAAGTCTCCCACTATTATTGTGTTATTGTTAATTTCTCCTTTCATACTTGTTAGCATTTGTCTCACGTACTGTGGTGCTCCCGTGTTGGGTGCATATATATTTATAATTGTTATATCTTCTTCTTGGATTGATCCTTTGATCATTATGTAGTGACCTTCTTTGTCTCTTTTCACAGCCTTTGTTTTAAAGTCTATTTTATCTGATATGAGTATTGCTACTCCTGCTTTCTTTTGGTCCCTATTTGCATGGAAAATCTTTTTCCAGCCCTTCACTTTCAGTCTGTATGTGTCCCCTGTTTTGAGGTGGGTCTCTTGTAGACAACATATGTAGGGGTCTTGTTTTTGTATCCATTCAGCCAGTCTTTGTCTTTTGGTTGGGGCATTCAACCCATTTACATTTAAGGTAATTACTGATAAGTATGTTCCCGTTGCCATTTACTTTATTGTTTTGGGTTCGAGTTTATACACCGTTTTTGTGTTTCCTGTCTAGAGAATATCCTTTAGTATTTGTTGGAGAGCTGGTTTGGTGGTGCAGAATTCTCTCAGCTTTTGCTTGTCTGAAAAGCTTTTGATTTCTCCTTCAAACTTGAATGAGATCCTTGCTGGGTACAATAATCTGGGCTGTAGGTTATTTTCTTTCATCATTTTAAGTATGTCTTGCCATTCCCTCCTGGCTTGAAGAGTTTCTATTGAAAGATCAGCTGTTATCCTTATGGGAATTCCCTTGTGTGTTATTTGTTGTTTTTCCCTTGCTGCTTTTAATATTTGTTCTTTGTGTTTGATCTTTGTTAATTTGATTAGTATGTGTCTTGGGGTGTTTCTCCTTGGGTTTATCCTGTTTGGTACTCTCTGGGTTTCTTGGACTTGGGTGATTATTTCCTTCGCCATTTTAGGGAAGTTTTCCACTATTATCTCCTCAAGTATTTTCTCATGGTCTTTCTTTTTGTCTTCTTCTTCTGGAACCCCTATGATTCGAATGTTGTAGCGTTTAATATTGTCCTGGAGGTCTCTGAGATTGTCCTCATTTCTTTTAATTCGTTTTTCTTTTATCCTCTCTGATTCATTTATTTCTACCATTCTATCTTCTAATTCACTAATCCTGTCTTCTGCCTCTGTTATTCTACTATTTGTTGCCTCCAGAGTGTTTTTAATTTCACTTATTGCATTATTCAATATATATTGACTCTTTTTTATTTCTTCTAGGTCCTTGTTAAACCTTTCCTGCATCTTCTCAATCCTTGTCTCCAGGCTATTTATCTGTGATTCCATTTTAGTTTCAAGATTTTGGATCAATTTCACTATCATTATTCGGAATTCTTTATCAGGTAGATTCCCTATCTCTTCCTCTTTTGTTTGGTTTGGTGGGCATTTATCCTGTTCCTTTATCTGCTGGGTATTCCTCTGTCTCTTCATCTTGTTTAAATTGCTGAGTTTGGGGTGTCCTTTCTGTATTCTGGCAGTTTGTGGAGTTCTCTTTATCTGGCGTTTCCTCACTGTGTGTGGGTTTGTACAGGTGGCTTGTCAAGGTTTCCTGGTTAGGGAAGCTTGTGTCGGTGTTCTGGTGGGTGGAGCTGTATTTCTTCTCTCTGGAGTGCAATGAAATGTCCAGTAATGAGTTATGAGATGTCTATAGTTTTGGGGTGACTTTGGGCAGCCTGTATCTTGAAGCTCAGGGCTGTGTTCCTTTGTTGCTGGAGAATATGCTTGGTATGTCTTGCTCTGAAACTTATTGGCCCTTGTGTGGTGCTTGGTTTCAGTGTCGGTATGGAGGCATTTGATGAGCTCCTGTCAATGAATGTTCCTTGGAGTCAGGAGTTCCCTGGAGTCAGGGTTTGGACTTAAGTCTCCTGCTTCCGATTATCGGTCTTATTTTTACAGTAGTTTCAAAACTTCTCCTTCAATACAGCACCATTGATAAAACATCTACATTAAAGATGATAAGTTTCTCTACAGTGAGGGTCACTCAGAGAAGTTCACAGGGTTACATGGAGAAGAGAAGAGGGAGGAGGGAGTTAGAGGTGACCCAAATGAGGTGAGGTGAATCAATAGTGGAGAGAGTGGGCTAGCCAGTAGTCACTTCCTTATGTGCACTCCACAACTGGACCACTCAGAGATGTTCACGGGGTTATACAGAGAAGAGAAGAAGGAGGAAGGTAACAGAGGTGGCCAGAAGGATAAAAGGGGGGAATGAAAAGGAGGGAGACAGATCCAGCCAGTAATCAGTTCCCTAAGTGTTCTCTACCGTCTGGAACACACAGAAATTCACAGAGTTGGGTAGAGTAGAGAGGGGTTAGGGAGGAGACACAGGCGACCTGGTGGAGAAAAAGGAGGGTCCAAAGGGAGAGAGAGCAGTCAAGCCAGTAATCTCACTCCCTAGTGAAAAATGGGTCCTGAAGATTGGGTCCTTAAAGGTACAAAATTGGTAACAAATACATAAAAGCAAAAATTAAAAATCTAGAGTAGAGTTTGGGATTTCAAAAATACAATGTTAAAGAAAAGAAGAAGGAAAAGAAAGAGAGAAAGAACGAACAAACAAAAACAAACAAGGTCGCGAAAATTATAAAGAAAGTACAGGTACAAAATTGATAACTAATACCAGAAAGCGAAAATTAAAAATCTAGAGTAGAGTTTGGAATTTCAAAAATACGATGTTAAAGAAAAGAAGAAGGAAAAGAAAGAGAGAAAACAAACAAACAAATACGAACAATGTCACAAAAATTATAAAGAAAATACAGGTACAAAATTGATATCAAATACCAAAAAGCATAAATTAAAAATCTAGAGTAAAGTTTGGAATTTCATATATACAATGTTATATAAAAGAAGAAGAGAAAGAAACAGAGAAGAAGAAAAAAAAAAGGAAAAAAAGAAAAAAAAAAAAGTCACAGAAATTATATAAAAAAAAACTATAGGTACAAAATTGATAACATATACCAAAAAGCGAAAATTAAAAATCTAGAGTAGAGTTTGGAATTTCAAAAATACAATGTTAAAGAAAAGAAGGAAAAAACAAAAACAAGAACAAAAAAAAAAAAAAAAACAAGGTCAAAAAATTATAGAATATATATATATGAAGTTTGCTGAAGAAGAAAAAAAATAGGGTCTTTTTTTTTTTTTGCAAAGTAATAGGTTATAAAAGTGAAAATTAAAGGAACAATAGAGGACTTAAAATTTTTTTTTTTAATTAAAAAAAAAAAAGAAAGAATGATCGTAAAAATAATAAAAATATATCTAGGGCTTTTTTTTTTTTTTTTTGGGTGTTGTGGGTTCAGTTCATTTTTGGCTAGTTCCTTGGTCAGATTTATATTTCTCAAGATCTATAGGCCCCTTCCTATGTAGTCCGTAGTAACCACAGGGTTTTGATCTATTGCCTGTAGCTTCCAAGGCGTTTCCCTCTGTTATATCTTCTTCTGTTTGTTAGTCTCTTCAGTATCTGGTTTCCGCCCTGACTCAAAGGGCACGGTGGAGGACACTTTTTTTTTTTTTTTTTTTTTTAGGCTTACTTGTTCAGTCGCGCTGTGGGGAGGAATGCTGCAAACAAATAACACTGGCGTGGGCTCGCAGTGCCTCAGCCACCCTGGGTCTGCCCCCACTCACGGCGCGTGTAGCCTCCCTGTCCACACTGCTCGGACTCTAGGTTGTTCCGCCGGGAACAATCCGAGGCTGGCCCTGGGCTGCATGCACCTCCCAGGTCCAAGCCGCTCAGGTTCAGGCACTCGGGTAGTCCTCAGAGGCGCAGACTCAGTTGGGCCTGCGTTTTGTGCTCTTCCCAGGTCCGAGCGCCAATTTGCTCTTCCCAGGCGAGCGCCAATGCTGCGACTTATCGCCTCCCCGCCACTCGGTTATCTGGATGTAAAACCGGCGCACCTTCTCAGGCAGATGTTGACCGTCCAGACCCCCAAGAAGTTTTAGTTAGCAAAGAAGCCTGCTTACAATTTTATAGATAATGTCTCTCTGGGGCTGCGATTGCCCCCTTCCGGCTCTGGCTGCCTGTCACCGGAGGGGGAAGGTCTGCAGCCGGCTATCTCTGTTCAGTCCTTTGTTCCGTGCGCGGGCCTGGCGGTCTTAGGTTAGGGCTGGCTTTTCGCGTGGTAGGTATCCCACAGTCTGGTTTGCTAGCCCAAATTATTTCGCTCAGATAGCGCTCAGGGTATTCAGGCCAGATTCTTACTCTCAGCTATGCAGCCCACACCGCGCCTCCCTGCCCAGCCCCGGTTTGCTAATGGTGGATGCAGGCGTCTGCGCTGCTTCTCTGCTGGGGGAGTTACCGTAGGGCTCGCAATCTGCGAGTTTTAAATTGTTTATTTATTTTTTCTCCCTGTTATATTGCCCTCTGTGCTTCCAAAGCTCGGCGCAGATTCGGCTGTGAGAAGGTTTCCTGATGTTTGGAAACTTCTCTCTTTTTAAGATTCCCTTCCCGGGACGGAACTCCGTCCCTCCCTCTTTTGTCTCTTTTTTTTTGTTTTTAATATTTTTTCCTACCTCCTTTCGAAGAGTTGGGTTGCTTTTCTGGGTGCCTGATGTCCTCTGCCGGCATTCAAAAGTTGTTTTGTGGAATTTACTCGACGTTTAACTGCTCTTTTGATGAATTTGTGGGGGAGAAAGTGTTCTCCCCGTCCTACTCCTCCGCCATCTTGGCTCCTCTTTGAGGATGCAGAATTCTTAATGTGACTGTAACTCAGCGCCAAAATGCAGAGGCCATGAAGTTAATCCAGAGCTTTAGATCATTGTTGAACTCCTGACACCAATGAACTTTAAAAAAGAAGCAAAGTCAAAAGGTTCCATGCCTACATGGAAATGAAGCCCCAAGCTGAAACCAGCAATTTCAGTGCAAGACAACTCACACCTATTCTCCAGCAAAGCAGCAACACAAAAATGAACATTATAAAAGGTACTACCTGAAGCCGTACCAAACCCACAGACACCACAATGCACATTACAGGACAATTCATTGCATTTCATGGAGAAGTGATCCAGCACCACCTGACAGACCACAGGCACACAATATCCCAAACATTAAAGCTTGAAAACGTACAGGTTCAGTCCCACCCACAAAGATCAGATTCCACCACAAACTGGATCCAAAATGCTGTGGCCTGCAGAAAGGGGACCAAAACCACTGCGATCTAAACCAAATGAAGCTTTTAAGTTTAATAAGGTCCCATTTGCTTATTTTTGCTTTTATTTCCAATATTCCGGGAGGTGGGTCATAGAGGATCCTGCTGTGATGTATGTCGGAGAATGTTTTGCCTATGTTCTCCTCTAGGAGTTTTATAGTTTCTGGTCTTACGTTTAGATCTTTAATCCATTTTGAGGGGCCTAATTAAACTTAAAATATTCTGCACAACAAAGGAAACTATAAGCAAGGTGAAAAGACAGCCTTCAGAATGGGAGAAAATAATAGCAAATGAAGCAACTGACAAACAACTAATCTCAAAAATATACAAGCAACTCCTACAGCTAATTCCAGAAAAACAAACGGCCCAATCAAAAAATGGGCCAAAGAACTAAATAGACATTTCTCCAAAGAAGACATACAAATGGCTAACAAACACATGAAAAGATGCTCAACATCACTCATTATCCGAAAAATGCAAATCAAAACCATAATGAGGTACCATTTCATGCCAGTCAGAATGGCTGTGATCCAAAAGTCTACAAGCAATAAATGCTGGAGAGGGTGTAGAGAAAAGGGAACCCCCTTACACTGTTGGTGGGAATGCAAACTAGTACAGCCACTGTGGAGAACAGTGTGGAGATTCCTTAAAAAGCTGGAAATAGAACTGCCTTATGATCCAGCAATCCCACTGCTAGGCATACACACCCAGGAAACCAGAATTGAAAGAGACACGTGTACCCCAATGTTCATAGCAACACTGTTTCTAATAGCCAGGACATGGAAGCAACCTAGATGCCCATCAGCAGATGAATGGATAAGCAAGCTGTGGTACATATACACAATGGAGTATTACTCAGCCATTAAAAAGTACATTTTTTTTCTCAGTTTTCTGAATGTTGAGCTTTATTTATTTTTTTTAAACTTTACAATATTGTATTAGTTTTGCCAAATATCAAAATGAATCCACCACAGGTATACCTGAGTTCCCCATCCTGAACCCTCCTCCCTCCTTCCTCCCCTACCCTCCCTCTGGGTCATCCCAGTGCACCAGCCCCAAGCATCCAGTACCATGCATCGAACCTGGACTGGCGACTCGTTTCATACATGATATTATACAGGTTTCAATGCCATTCTCCCAAATCATCCCACCCACTCCCTCTCCCACAGAGTCCAAAAGACTGTTCTATACATCTGTGTCTCTTTTGCTGTCTCGTACACAGGGTTATTGTTACCATCTTTCTAAATTCCATATATATGTGTTAGTATACTCTATTGGTGTTTTTCTTTCTGGCTTACTTCACTCTGTATAATAGGTTCCAGTTTCATCCATAATCAGTTCTAATGAGATGGAAAATACATGGGGAAACAGTGGAAACAGTGTCAGACTTTATTTTTTGGAGGGCTGCAAAATCAATACAGTTGGTGATTTGCAGCCATGAAATTAAAAGACGCTTACTCCTTGGAAGGAAAATTGTGCACCACCTAGATAACATATTCAAAAGCAGAGACATTACTTTGCCAACAAATATCCGACTAGTCAAGGCTATGGTTTTTAAAGTGGTCATGTATGGATGTGAGAGTTGGGCTGTGAACAAAGCTGAGCACCAAAAAATCGATGTTTTTGAACTGTGGTGTTCAAATGACTCTTGAGACTCCCTTGGACTGCAATGAGGTCCAACCAGTTCATTCTAAAGGAGATCAGTCTTGGGTGCTCATTGAAAGGACTGATGCTAAAGCTGAAATTCCAATACTTTGGCCACCTCGTGCGAAGAGTTGACTCATTGGAAAAGACTCTGATGCTGGGAGGGATTAGGGGCAGGAGGAGTAGGTGATAACAGAGGATGACATGGCTGGATGGCATCACTGACTCGATGGACATGAGTTTGAGTGAACTCCAGGAGTTGGTGATGGATAGGGAGGCCTAAAATGCTGTGATTCATGGGGTCAGACACAACTGACTGAACTGAACCGAACTGAGAAAGGAGGGAATAAAGAAAACACAGTGGCGTGTGTAAATATATATTTTTTTAGAGAAGGAAAACATTAAAAGCTCTGATAATTCTTAGACAGTATTAAATGCCATACTGTGAGGATATCCACATGGAAAAGACCACAAAAAAAAAAAAAAGAAAAAAGAAAGAAAGGAAAGGAAAAAAGAAAAAAAAAAGGTGTTTGTGTGCTTGAGAAAATTCTTCAAGAGATAAAAGTTGAAAACCTCCATTAAATGGGCAAGGAAATAGCTCCTTGAGTCCCAACACAGCATGTCCCAACAAACAGGATGAACCCAAAGTGAAATATCCCACAACAATATTTTAACCAAACACTGAAAATTTAAACACAAAAAAAACAAACATTAAGAGCAGCGAGAGTAAAGACATAAATATACTGTCAGATCCCCATAAAGATAGCAGCTGAACTTTCAATAGAAACTCTTCAGGCCAGTAGAGCATGGTAGAACATTCTCAAAATTATGAACAAGCCAAAACCAACACCAACACGGATCTTATTCAGATATGAAGGAGAAATCAAATGGTTTAGGCAAAAGTTTTAAGCAGTCATTAACATGAAACTGCTAGACTCTTAATGATATGGTGAAACTGGGACACTGAGTTCATATGTCATCAGATTTGCAAAACACATCAGTGGACATGAGTTTGGAAAAGGACAGTTTTCATTCACACCAAAGGTAGGTAAGGCCAAAGAATGTTCAAACAAGCATGCACGGTTGCTCCTTTCACATGTTAGCTGGGTAAAACTCAAAATTCTACAACAGTACATAAACTAAGAACTTTCAAGGGGAAAGCTCGACTTGGAAACAATACATGAACCAGGGAACAATTTGGAAACATTCATTGGATCCTAGAGGGAACCAGGACTTTCAGAAAATCATTTACTTCTGCTTCAGTGACTCCACTAAAGACATTGACTGTGTATATCACAGTAAACTGTGAACAGTTTGAAAGAGACAGGAATCATGGACCTTCTAACCTGTCACATGAGAAATGTGTATGCCATTCAAGATGTAAGAGTTGGAACAAGACATGGAAAAATTGATCAGTATAAACCTGGGAAAGGTGAGTGACAAGACTGCATATTATCAGTCTTCTTATGTGAAATATATGCAGACTATACTATTCAAAAGGCCAGGCTGGGTGGATAATAAACTAGAATCAATGTTTCTGGGATAAACTTCAACAACCTTAGACAGACAGATAGAAACACTGTAAAAAGAGAAAGTGAAGAGGAGCTAAAGAGGGTCTTGCTAAGGATGAATGAGGAGTGTAGAAACCTCTTTGAGAACTCAATAGTCAAATGAACAACACAAGGTGTCTGGTCCCATCACGACTTGGCAAATAGAAGGGGAAAACATGGAATAAGTGATTAACTTAATTTTCTTGGGCTCCAAAATCACTGTGAATGGTGACTGCAGGCATGAAATGAAGAGACACTTTCTTCTTGGAGAAAAAACGATGGAAAAACCTTGACCTTGTATTAAAAAGAAGAAAGACGAGCTTATTAACAAAGGTCTCCTCAGTCACACACCCCTATCGTTTATCCATTAGTCATGTAAAGGTGTGAGAATTGGAATCTAAAGAAGGCTGAGAGCTCGAGAACTGATGCCTTCAAACAGTGATGTTGGAGAAAACTCTTAGGGGTCCCTTGAACTGCAAACAGATCCCGCCAATCAATCCACAAGGAAACCAACCCTGGATATACATCTGAAGCACTCATACTGAAGCTGAAAGTCGAGGATTTTGCTAAACTAATTCAAAGAACCAACTCTGGAAAACACCATGACACTGGGAAAGACTGAGGACAGGAGGAGAAGGTGCTGATAGAGGATGAGATGTTTGGAGGGCATCACCAGTTCAATGGACATGTGTTTGAGCAAACTATGGGAAACACTGAAAGAGAGGGAGGCCTGCTGTGCTACAGTCACAAAGGGTTGGACATGACTCAATGAATGAACAACAGCAATTAAAATATCTAGAACTACTTCTAGGCTAACAGAGTTTGGCCAGGAGAATGCACTGGTCATAGCAAACACCCTCTTTCAACAACACAAGTGAAGACTCTAACATGAACATCACCAGATGGTCAACACCAAAATCAAATTGATTCTATTCTTTCCAGTCAGAGATGGAGAAGCTCTATACAGTCAGCAAAAACAAGATCAGGAGCTGACTGTGGCTCAGATCATGAACTCCTTATTACCTAATTCAGACTTAAATTCAAGAAAGTAGGGAAAACCAAACTCTGATAGCCTTTTCCCTGCTTTATTCTGTATTAAAGGCTAAATTTGCCTGTTATCACAGGTGTTTCTTGACTTCCTACTTTTGCATTCCAGTCCCTTATAATGAAAAGAATTTCTTTTCGGTTGTTAGTTCTAAAAGGTCTTGTGGTTCTTCATAGAACCATTCAACTTCAGCGTCTTCAGCATTTCTGGCTGGTGCATAGGCTTGGGTTACTGTGATTTTGAATGGTTTGCCTTGGACAAACAGAAATCATTCTGTCGTTTTTGAGATTGCATCCAAGTACTGCATTTTGGACTCTTTTGTTGACCATGATGGCTACTCCATTTCTTCTAAGGGATTCCTGCCCACAGTAGTAGATATCATGGTCATCTGAGTTACATTCACCCATTCCAGTCCATTTTAATTTGCTGATTCCTAGAATGTCGATGATCACTCTTGCCATCTCCTGTTTAACAACTTCCAATTTGCCTTCATTCATGGACCCCATATTCCAGGTTTCTATGCAATATTGCTCTTTGATGCATCGGACCTTGCTTCTGTCACCAGTCACATGCACAACTGGGTATTGTTTTTGCATTGGCTCCATGTCTTCATTCTTTCTGGAGTTCTTTCTCCACTCATCTCCAATAGCATATTGGGCACCTACCGACCTGAATAGTACAGGTTTAAAAGAAACTGGTCCTAAGGGCTTATTTACAAACAATGGGATAACCAATTCAACTTCTTCTTCTTTTTTTTTATTAATCTGTTCGTTGTTTTTTTTTTTTTTTTCCCAGTATATAAAATTGTTTTAGTCACTCTGTTATTCTAGCAATTTGACTGCTTCACATAGTTTGAGACATTTATTAACAGATATTCCTGTTGTAAATACCCAAATTCCTCCTTTTTTAGTATGTTTAGTAGCAATGGCATCTTATTCATTCTCATTTCAGTAACTAAATCTGCTCTTTTCGTTTTTTAGTTTACCTAATATTCTTTTTACTATCTTTGTTTCATGTTCAATTTTCTGTATTCTTTTTCTATTAACTTAAAACCATACTAATATTTGTTCATTTCCTCTTTCTTCTTTCTGTGAAATTAGATTTTTTTTCCAGCTTTTAAAGAAGGCATTACCTTCTCCCCAGAATTGAAGAGCTTTCTTTTTATGTAACCTTAAATATATATGGGTTCTTCTTCTGCTGTATCTGATGACTTTCTACATTGGGTTTTCATTTTAAATCACCTTAGAATATGTTCCCATTTCCCGTGTGAGTTATTCTTCGCCTCATCGAGCCCTTCAGAATGTGTTGTTTAATTTTCCATGCATTCAGTTCAGTCGCTCAGTCATGTCCGACTCTTTGTGACCCCATGGATTGCAGCACACCAGGCCTCCCTGTCCATCAAAAACTCCCAGAGTTCACTCAAACTCACATCCATTGAGTCAGTGATGCCATCCAGCCATCTCATCCTCTGTCGTCCCCTTTTCTTTGTGCCCCCAATTTATCTCAGCTTCAGTAGTTTCCAGAGTCAACTCTCGAATGAGATGGCCAAATTACTGGAGTTTCAGCTTTAGCATCATTCCTTCCAAAGAACACCAAGGTCTGATCTCCTTTAGAGTGGACTGATTGGACTCCTTGCAGTCTATGGTACTCTCAGGAGTCTTCTCCAATGCCACAGTTCAAAAGTGTCAATTCTTTGGCGCTAAGCTTTCTTCACAGCACAGCTCTCACATCCATACATAACTACTGGAAAAACCGCAGTTTTGACTAGACGGTCCTTTGTTGGCAAAGTAATGTTTCTGCTTTTGAATATGCTATCGAGGATGGCCATAACTTTCCTTCCAAGGAGTAAGCGTCTTTTAATTTCATGGCTGCAATCACCATCTGCGGTGATTTTGCAGCACCCTCCCCCCCCCCCCCAAATGAAGTATGACTCTGTTTCCACTGTTTTCCCATCTATTTCCCATGAAGTGATGAAAACCGATGCCATGATCTTAGTTTTCTGAATGTTGGCTTGTAAGTCAACTTTTTGAGGTATGACCTAAATCCAATCCTTTATGATTATATAGTAGAAGTGAGAAATAAATTTAAGGGACTAGATCGGATAGAGTGCATGATGAACTATGGACAGAGGTTTGTGACATTGTACAGGAGACAGGTATCACGACTATCCTCATGGAAAAGAAATGCAAAACAGCAAAATAGGTGTCTGTGGAGGCCTTAAAAATAGCTGTGAAAAGAAGAGAAGTGAAAAAGAAAGGAGAAAAGGAGTGATATAAGCATCTGAATGCAGTGTTCTCAAGAGTAGCAAGGAGAGATAAGAAAGCCTTCCTCAGCGATCAATGCAAAGAAATAGAGGAAAGCAAAAGAATGGGAAAGACCATCCCCTCAAGAAAATTAGCGATACTGAAGGAACATTTCATGCAAAGATGGGTTCTATAGAGGACAGAAATTTTACGGACCTAAAAGACTCAGAAAATATTAAGACAAGTGGCAGGAATACAGACTAGAACTGTACAAAATAGATCTTCAAGACCCAGATATTAACGATGGTGTGATCGCTCACCTAGAGCCAGACATCCTGGAATGTCAAGTCAAATGGGCCATAGAAAGAATCACTCCGAATAAAGCTAGTGGAGGTTATGGAATTCTAGCTGAGCTATTACACATCCTGAAAGATGATGCTGTGAAAGTGCTGAACTCAATATGCCAGCAAATTGGAAAACATAGCAGTGGCCATGGGACTGAAAAAGATCGGTTTTCATTCCAACCCCAAAGAAACACAGTGCCCAATAATGCTCAGATTACCACACAATTACACTCATCTCACGTTCTAGTGAAGTAATGCTCAAAATTCTCCAAGCCAGGTTTCATTAATACATGAACCGTGAACTTCCAGATGTTCAAACTAGTTTTAGAAAATGCAGAGGAACCAGAGATCCAAATGCCAACAATCTTGCATCATTGAAAAAGCAAGAACGTTCCAGAAAATTAAAAACAAACAAACCAAAAAACACCTATTTCTGCTTTATTGACTATGCCAAAGCTTGAATTGTGTGGATCACTAGAAACTGTGGAAGATTCTGAAAGAGATGGAAATACCAGACCACCTGGCCTGCCTCTGGAGAAACCTATATGCAAGTCAGGAAGCAACAATTAGAAATGGACATGGAACAACAGGTGGGTTCCAAATAGAAAGAGGAGGATGTCAAGGTTGTATATTGCCACCCTGCTTATTTGACATGAATGCAGAGTACATCATGAGAAACTCTAGGCTGGAAGAAGCAGAAGCTGGAGTCCAGATTGCCAGGAGAAATGTCAATAACCTCAGATATGCAGATAATACCACACTTATGGCAGAAAATGAAGAGGAAGTGTCAAGCCTCTTGATGAAAGTGAAAGAGGAAAGTGAAAAACTGGGCTTAAAGCACAATATTCTGCAACGAAGATCATGGCATCTGGTCCCATCACATCATGGGAAATAGATGGGGAAACAGTGGAAACTATGTCAGGCTTTATTTTTGGAGCTCCAGAATCACTGCAGATGGTGATTGTAGCCATGAAATTAAAAGACATTTACTCCTTGGAGGGAAAGTTATGTCCAACTTAGATCTCATTTTAAAAAGCAGAGACATTACTTTGCCAACGAAAATCCATCTAGTCAAGGCTATGTTTTTTCCAGTGGTCATATATTGATATGAGAGTTGGACTGTGAAGAAAGCTGAGTACCAAAAAATTGATGCTTTTGAACTGTGGTGTTGGAGGAGACTCTTGAGAGTCCCTTGGACTGCAAGCAGATCCCACCAGTCCATCCTTAAGGAGACCAGTCTTGGGTGTTCTTTGGAAAGACTGATGCTAAAGCTGAAATTCCAGTATTTTGGCCACCTCACGTGTAGAGTTGACACATAAAAATCTCTGATGATGGGAGGGATTTGGATCAGGAGGAGAAGGGAATGACAGAGGAAGAGATGGCTGGATGGCATCATCGTCTCGATGAACTTATGTTTGCCTGAACTCCAGGAGTTAGTAATGGACAGGGAGGCCTGGTGTGGTGTGATTCATGGGGTGACAAAGATTCGGACACGGGCCTGTGACTGAAATGAAATGAGTAAATTAACTGTTTTGTTGTTGTTGTTGTTGTTGAGCATGTCATTGGTAATATATGAAAGGAACAAGTGTAATACATACATACATACCCGTTCAAGTGATATTTCATGTGTTACGTCACTACATTCCTGTCTGACACTCTGTATCACACAGACTGTCACCATAATGTATCCTCAATGCATGGGATTCTCAAGGTGAAAAAGTAGGAATGGGTTGCCATCCTTAGTTCCAGGAGATCTTCCCAACTCAGATTGAACCTGCCTGTCTTATGACCTCTATGTTAGAAGACAGGTTCCTTAGTACTAATACTACCTGGGCAACCATTAGCTTATATATGGCTACACATATACATGCATATGTATATGTTGAA
This sequence comes from Bos taurus, assembly GCF_002263795.3. NCBI lineage: Eukaryota > Metazoa > Chordata > Mammalia > Artiodactyla > Bovidae > Bos > Bos taurus. Next base: position 31,513,496 of record NC_082638.1, read on the forward strand.
AGTTTGGGTATATAATTTTGCTGTCTACAGGTAGCAGTATATATTTTGCAGGAGGTATATAACTGCAGGTATGTCCTTTTGCAGGATCTAATGATTTGCTAAAAGTGGTTTCACTTACATTCATGTCAGAGAATTATATAATTTCCCTTGTGACTTACCCTTTGAAATATTGGTTCTTTAGGAATATCTTGTATAATTTTTCATACATTGACAAATTTGCAAACACATATCCCATTTTTAAATTTTAGTTTCACATCTTGGTTTTCAGAGAATATACTTGGTATTATGTAAAATACTAAGACTTGTTTTATGCCTTAATGTGAAGCATATTTTTGAGAATATTTCAAAGACAGTTCAGGTACAATTGAAAATATGACATACACACACACACACACACACACACACACACAGTATGTGTTTATATGCCTATTTGAACATATCAGTGTAGGTACATAATTTTAAATATATATATATATATATATATATATATTTTTTTTTTTTTAACCCTTCTTTGATCTTGAAGTGTTTTGGGTCATGTTCCTCAGATTTATAGTTTGCTTTCAGTCTCCTGTCTTTTGGGGATTTATACTAAACCTGTATTAGGTATTTTCACATTACTTTAGGTCCTCTGACTCTGATGCTGGGAGGGATTGGAGGCAGGAGGAGAATGGGGTGACAGATGATAAGATGGATGGATGGCATCACCGACTCGATGAACGTGAGAGATGGTGATGGACAGGGAGGCCTGGCGTGCTGCGATTCATGGGGTCGCAAAGAGTTGGACATGACTGAGCAACTGAATTGAACTGAACTGAACTAATGTCCTATTCAGGCAGAAGCCCACAGTCAACTTCTTTGAGAGTGTAAGAATCTTTCTAGAGACAGTATCTTTCTGAGGTTGTAGAGAATAGAGCACACTGTGAACCAAGAAATTTGCCAGCCATATCAGTAAACAAATGATGCTGCAGGCATCAAGTCATAAGCCCTTGAATCTATCCATAAACGTAAAACCTGGGGGAACTCTTGATGAAATCAGTTTGCCCACTATCAAGTCCTTAGTTACTGCACTTGAAGCTGGCGTGGCCTGAAGAACTGACTTGAGACAGAAAGAATAGATACTAGCCCTAGTTAAGGTGATTATCAAAGGAATTATTTCAAGGAGCCCAGATTCTTGCATCTACCATAGGTAGAAAATATTTAAATCCATTCACTTGAGGTGTCCAGTTTTTCTTTCGTTAACCATAATATTCAGACATTCTCCATACCTGATCATTGTACCAAAATTTCTGTAAAACTTGGATCCTCCTATCCTTCGTTAGAGCAGTCTTTTTGCGATACTTGAGAAGTCGCTTCTCATGATTAAATCCTTCTTAGAATGAAAGGCTTGATGAAGAAAACATAATTCTCCACTTTTGAGCTATGCATTTTTCCCATTAGGTAGCACACATTCTAGAACTGCAATATAAGGGATTCTTGTGCAGCACCTCACTGTTAACTTATGTTTACTAATTCCTACTTCCCAAAGTTTTGAAAGTCAAAGGTCAGGTATTACTTGGGGCTGGTGCACTGGGACGACCCAGAGGGATGGTATGGGGAGGGAGGTGGGAGGAGGGTTCAGGATGGGGAATACATGTATACCTGTGGTGGATTCATTTTGATATATGGCAAAGCCAATACAATATTGTAAAGTTAAAAAATAAAATTAAATTTAAAAAATAAAATTAAACTTGAGGGGATTCATGGTTTCATAAACCGGTGACATCAGTTTATGAAAATATATAACCATATATGTTTACTTTACTTTTAGAAAGCCGTTCTTTACTTTTGGAAACAATGGAAAATTAGGGAAGTGAAGGGACACAAGTATAGAGTCTGAATTTATTCTGCCCAACATAGCTCTGCATTTAAGTTTGTCTTTTTTTTTTTTTTTTTGCTTTTTCTTTGCCTATACATACTAAAGCCATCCTGGGTACACATTTTAATTGACATGCAGTGATGCTTTACTTGTCACTAGCACAAATTAGACAAAGACTGATTTTCTTTCCTTACAATGTTGTGTTAGAGTCTGCTGCCCAGCAAAATAAATCAGTTATTAGTAAATACAGGTGAGCCTCCCTTTTGAGCAGTCCTCCGATCTCCCACTTGGGCCTCCTCTCCTACTCCAAAACCAATTCCACTAGAGCACTGCATAGCAATAGCTATCTACTACATACTTGGTATGTCCTTCCTGCACTGTGTCCACAAGTCTGTTTTCCATGACTGCATCTCTTCCTACACTCCAAATGGTTTACTCAGCATCTGTTTTCTGGATTCCACTTAAATGCATTAATATGCACACACATATATTTATTACTTCTTTATTTGGTTGCCACAAACCTCAATCGCTCTGTGTGGAATTCAATTCCATGACCAGGGATCAAACCTGGGACCCCTGCATAGGGATCATGGTGTCTTAGCCACTGACCAACAGGGCATTCCCCTGTTGTTGTGTTTTCTTTAAATGATGGCCATTTGGAATGGTGTGAGGTGATATGTTGTTGTACTTTTGATCTGTGTGCCTTTGTTAAGTTGAGGTCGTTTTTTCTATGTTCAGTTTTTGAAGAGCTTCTATCACAAACACTTGTTGAATTATTTCAAAAACTTTCACCAACTATTGAGGTAATCATATGGTTTTAAACCTTGACTATACATTGATATGCAACTATTGAAGAATGTTTCCATATCTTGAATAAACCCCACACTTAATTATGGTGTCCAATCCTTTTACGGTATTGGTGGAATTTTTTGCTCATATTTTGGTAAGGATGTTTGCCTCTGTTCATCTATGAGATATTAGTCTCTAACTTTCTTTTTCTGTGTTATCTCGGGGTTGATATCAGGGTGATGGTGAACTTGTAAGATGACTTCTGGATTTTCCTTCCACTCTAGAGTTTTGGAAGCGTTTCAGAAGTGCATGTGCCAGCAGTTCTCTGACTGGTTCATAAAATTTCCCTGTGAAGCTTTCTGGAGTTTAAGTTTGCCAACTGGAAATTTTTTCATCACAGTTTCAATCTTAGTGCTTGTAATTGCTCTGTTCATATTTTCTGGTTTTTTTTTTTTTTTCAGCTAAAAAAAATTTAGCTGAATTTCTTAGTATTTGTCCATGGCTCAAATTCTAAATTTTATTGACTTATAGTTGTTTGCTGTAGTCCCTTATGACTCTTTGTTATTTCTGTTATATCAGTCATAATGTCATCTTTGTCATGTCAAATTGATGGATTTGTTGTCCTCTTTGTCTTGATAAGTCTGTATCATGATTTGTCTATTTTACTTCTCCTCTCCAAGAGACCCTTTTTAGTGATACTGATTTTGGCTATTGTTTTTATCATTTCTTTTTTTTAAATTTCTGCTTTGATTTTTATCATTTTTTCCCCTTCTATTCACTTTGGGGAATTTTGCCTGATTTTTCTTCTTTCTCTAAATGCTTTAGATTGTAGGTTATGTTGATTACTTGAGATGTGTAGAATTTATCAACTTCACTCTTTTACTGCTTTAGCATGCTCCATAACTTTTGGATAATCATGTTTTAAATATTATTTTCTTCTAAGATTTTTCTTTCATTTTCTCTCACATTTCATGAGTGATCTCTTGGCCATGTACAGGTGTATTTATTCATCTACATGGATTCATGTTTCTCACAGTCCTCACCTGCAAATTCTGCTATGTAAATCAAAACATTGTGGTTAAAAAAAAAAAAAAAGATTAATACCATTACCACTATCTCAAATTTATCAAGGCTTGATTTGAGATCCATTTTGTGATATATCTTGAAGATATTTTATTTTCACTTAAGAAAAAATGTGTATTCTGCTCTGCTTCAGTGAAATGTACTATACGTATCAATTTACTTTGTCTGGTCTTGTGTGCCTTTGAACACTTGTGTTTCATTTTAAACTTTATTTCTAAATTGGAGGATAGTTTCTTTCCAGTGTTGTGTTGGCTTCTGCTGTACAACAGTGTGTATTAGCATATAGGAGGCCAAAGTCTTTTTGTGTGTGTGTGTTGTTGATTGTCTGTTACTTATTCATTTTTCTAGTCCCTATAGAAATGTTTATCGTCTTTTCCCCATTCCGTTTCTAGAATGTTTTATCACCTTTACTACCACAACATCCAAGTTATTTTCAAGGAGCCTGCCTACTTTTTCTTTCATTATGTTTTGAGTTTTTACCACATTCCTTTGCCTACAACATATTTCTCTGGCTTCACATTTCCCTACTGCGTTCCTCATCATTTCTTCCCAAACCTCTGCGTAATAGTTATTGCTCCTCGTCTCCACTCCAAGTTGATAAAATTAGTTGAGTGTCTAGTGTGGGCTTTGCAGTTGGAGAGACTGACAACTATGTTCTTGAATCTGCAGTTGAGTCTTCCGTCTCTAATGGTGATACCATATCTGTTCATGTCATTTGTAGATGTCTATAGAATTAGTCTGACATTAGGCAGTCTATTTGCTGAAGATTGGTTGCGTTTTTCTGTCTTGCTTGTTGTGTAGTGTGAGGCATCAGCCCTGGGTTGTGTAGGCAGTTGGGTGCAGTACATCTGAGATTAAGAAAGAGGCCTTCAACGAGACTGTCACCAGTTAATAATCAGTGTAGACAGGAATTCTCTAGTGTCCCATGATCCTGGTCTCAGTGTGAAAGGTTGTAATGGAATGCAAAGAGCTGGGATTCTTGGCCTCCAGAGGAGAGGAATTCAATCTGGGGCCAGAGATAAGGCTGGATCACTCAGAGCTTTGTATAATAAAATTTTATTAAAATATCAATGAGATAGAGAAAACTTCTCATATAGGCATCAGAATGGGGCAGAAAGAGTACCCTCCTGCTAGTCTTCAGCTGGATATTATATAGTCACTAGTAGTCTGTTAATGAAAGAAAGGAATGTTTTAAAACTCAGAGTGGTACCAGGCCCCCTCACACATAAGATGCATTTTGGGATAATCTTGGCATCAGATGATTCATCCCGGGCCATAAAATGATTGTCTTGAAGAAGGATAGATTACCATACAAATGATTCATTTACATAGATTAGGGAAATACTATCTGAGTATGACATACTGGTTTGTCAAGTAGGTTCTGAGCCATTAGGAGGAACTGACTTAAGAACAGAGTTTGGGGTAAAAGCATAGTACATTAGCATAGTTTAAGACAAACATTTCCATAAGAAAAATGCATTGGTTATCTCAAGGTTTGAGAATAGTTAACTTCAGATGAAACCAGGTGTCATTCTGGCAATATAACATTTTAAGAGAAACCTCCTTTTAAATTTGTATAAAGACAGAAAAAAAAAATATTGCTAGTTTGTTTCCTCCTGCTACTTAAGAGAGATAAAAATGTCTGATACTTTCAGGCCAAATCCTTCATTTGGAGACCCCAGCCTTCCTGCCTGTTACCCTCTCAGATGATGACAGCAGAAAATATCAGGCCCAACTTATGCCCAGAGAACTACAATACCATAGTGATAGATTGAGGAGATTAAAAAAGTAACATAGATAAATGGTAAATAAATAAGTAAAAGGTGCCACAAGCAATAAACACTACAGAGAAGACAACAGATTCATAATGAGAGCCAATCAAGTAAATCTCAAGGCAAAAAACACCACCAGAGTAGAGTGCCAACTGAAAAATAAAGAAAGCAAATCTGACAAGAAGAGCAGGACAGCCCCCACAGAATAACAGGAAACCACAGTTAATATAGAAATGCATACCCATGTTAAAGAATGAAGTGATGCAACAGCAATTAAAGGCACAGAAAATAGGAAACCAAAGTAAAAGTAGAAATAGCTATACAAAAAATAAAAATATAGTTGAAATAATCTTCAAGATCAAATCAATGTGTAGTAACAAAGAAACATACAACTGAGAAAAATAGTGCACAAACAACACAACAATTCAATGCATCAAAAGAATAATACATATTTCCTTGTGTCTCATCTGTGAGTGTCCTAGTGCTCAACATGGGCCAGAGGACAATTACACCTCTTTGGGAAGTTCTCCAAAGATGGAGAGAACTGGATTCTGGATATCTCTAAGGGCACCTCAGACTCAAAACTGCTATAATTCCTGTGCGTTCTTATAGCTGCCTGAGCCTGGGCATTTTTTTTTTTTTTTTTACCTCTTCTCAGCTTTGGATGTAATCCGTAGACACAGGGTCTGCATCATTAATCCTGTGTATTTAATCTGCAGCATGCACAACTGGATGGAAGATTCATAATCCTCTTTCTTAATGGCTCTGTCCCTGGGCCTCAGGTGTAAATTTCATCCTTCCTCACATGTGGTCACCAAATGTGTCTGACTTGAGACACTTGTGGTGCACTGGGGTCTGCCATGATGAGCACAGAAGGTTAAGGTACAGCTGCTTGGAATTCTGGAAACATGGTGGTGCTAGTTATGAATAGGAGCCAGCAGCCATAGGCAGAAGAGGTTTTGCCTGAATGGGATCCTTTTCTAGCCTGTGTTTGCAGGAGCATGAGTGGTACTTCTGCTGGTCTTTCTCTATTGCCTTATAGTAGGTGTTAACAGGTGGGAAGGTGAGGCGCTACCAAGGTATCTCTGCCTCCTGAGTGTGACACAGTACAGTCGCTTTGGCAGTTTGGGAATTCTCAAAAGGTATTCCCTGCTACACAACGACTTGTACCTGCTCCGTCAGGCCATTTCCACATAGTCAACAGCAGTCCTCTCCCAGGATCCCTCTAAATCCCTTCTTAATTCCTTTTCACTCAGGTATGTCTGGAACCCACATGGGACACTCTGGTGAGCAGGGCATTCTGCTATTTGATGCTGTGGGAGAACTATTGCCCTTGCAGAAGTATTATTTGTGATCCATTTATTGAGAGAGTTGCATTTCACATCTGCCTACATTTCTGCCTTCTTGGAACTTCACAGTTTTTCCTGGAAAGCTCAATTATTATTTTTTCCTTGACAGAAAAACATGAAACATTAGTTGCCATGAATCAATCTGTTTGATGGGACATTGCTTACGTACACACGTAACTGGTACTACTTTGACTTTCAATATGCAATCAAGCATATTGTGTTGTCTTTTTTTCTTTCCCCCTTGGAAATTTCTCTTAATGAGGAATTGTCATCAGCATGAAGAAATGCAGAACTTTCCGCATAAAATATAATAGCAAAATTGGGCTCAAAAAGGCAGCACTTGAATATCTCTAGCTATTTTTTGAACGTTCCTGACATTTTCCCAGCGTACAAATGTCTAACTTCAGATCTCAAAGCGCAATTCCATTCAGTAGATATCAAAGGTGAGACTTCCATGGGCATAATTTAATTATTGTATAATAAGACGGCAAGTTCATAGGAAATTACCAGTTGGTACTTGACTACTTGAAAAAAGAGAGAAAACGACAGCAATGACCAAAAAATAAAATTGAAAAAAAAAAAACAAAACAAAACAGGAATGTGTAGTTAGTTATTTAATTATAAGAGGTACACATGAATTGATGTTTGTATCACAGAATAAGCAAGGAGATAGCATACAATCATCTATATCTGCTTAACTGTCTCTGCTAATGACTTGGACACTGTGGATCACACACAAACCAAAAAAAAGAAATAAAGAAAGAAAGAAACATAATTTTGTAAAATTCTTAGAGATAAGAATACAAGAATACCTTATATGTCTCCTGGGAATCGTGTATGCTAGTAAAGGTGCAGCAGTTAGAATTGGACAGGGGACAATGAACTAATTCAAAATTGGGAAAGGAACAAGTCAAAGCTATATATTGTTGTCCTGATTATTTAACTTCTGTGCAGAGAACACCATGAAAAAATAAAAATCTAGATGAATCTCAAGTTAGAAACCGAATTTATGTGGGAGATATGAATAACCTTAGTTATCCCAGTGACAACACCAAAATGACAGAAGAAATATAATAATTAAGGTGCCTCTTGATGAAAGTATTATCTGTTTCAAATATAGACATCTGAAATGAGATAGTCCTACATAAAAGATGAAATTCTCAGTTTCACATATGAAAACCTAGATAAAGATTTCAGGGTGTGAAACATGAAATTCTCCATTATTCACATATACAAATCTGGAGAAAGATTTTCCAACATAAAGTACGAATTCTCTGTACATCATACATGAATGTACGGACACGAAATATTCTGCAGAAAATGTGGAATTTTTTTACATTAGAGTTATGAAAATATGGATGCAGATTCTTTGACAGGAAATACAAAAATGTCTGTTTCACATATCCACACATGGTCACATGAAACATGAATTTTTTCATATTTGTCATTTGAAAATATTTGTGAGGTCTTTCCTTCATGAAATATTGAATACTGTCTATTTCACATTTGAAAAACCTGTGTTAATTTTCCTACAGGAAATATAGAATTTTCCCACAGATTTTCATGCTTGGGCTCTGAAATTCTCTATCTTTTCATCAAGAATGTTTGGAAGGTATTCTGATATGAGATTCGGAATTCTGTGTATTTCCCATTTGACAATCTGGGGAGAAATGTTCTCATATGAAATATAAATTCTCAATTGTTCACATGTGAAACATTTTCCAGATTTGTACACATGAAAGAGAATTTCCCGTCATTCAGAAATTAAGATCTGAGCTAAACCGCAAACATCAAACAGCTATATTTCATGTATATCCTGAATACCATATAGAGTTTTCTGTATTTCTTTGATAAAAATCTGGGTGAAGATTTCCCTATAAGAAATAGGGAATAATATATTTTACACATGTAAAATCAAAACCCTTATGATTAGACAGTGGAATTGATAAATAGATGCAGGGGATTCTATCTGACAGATGAGTGCCTGAAGACCTATGGATGGAGGTTAGTGATATCGTATAGGAAAAAGTGATCAAGACCATCCACATGAAAAAGAAATGAAAAATGGTAAAGTTACGAGGCCTCACAAAGAGCTGAGAAGAGGAGCGAAGCTAAACAAAAAGGGGAAAAAGAAAACAATAACCCTGTATCAGATCAGATCAGATCAGTCACTCAGTCGTGTCCGACTCTTTGTGGCCCCATGAATTGTAGCATGGCAGGCCTCTCTGTCCACCACCAATTCCCGGAGTTCACTGAGAGGAGACAGCAAAAGAGACACAGATGTATATAACTGTCTTTTGGACTCTGTGGGAGAGGGAGAGGGTGGGATGATTTGGGAGAATGGCATTGAAACATGTATAATATCATATATGAAATGAGTCACCAGTCCAGGTTCCATGCACAATACTGGATGCTTGGGGCTGGTGCACTGGGATGACCCAGAGGGATGGTATGGGGATGGAGGAGGGAGGAGGTTTCAGGATGGGGAACACATGTATACCTGTGGAAGATTCATTTTGATATATGGCAAAACTAATATGATATTGTAAAATTAAAAAATAAAATAAAATAAAGCAAACCTTAGAGGGAAAAATGAACATTCACAGTGTTGTGTAACTATTGACACTATTTCTGGAATGTTTTCATCATTCTTCCTGCCAGCCATGTTAAAGGACAATTTTGCAACACCTATAAATGTTTTTATTTTATTTTAAAATGCAAAATATTTTGATTCATTGTTTTAATCAATTTGGAACATGTGTTCAAATAGAAAATAAATGTTAACTGCTTCCTCTCAATCTGTATTTATATAATAATAAATCTGGATTGCACATAAAAAGAAAAGAAAAGAAAATTATACACATTTGGATGAAGATCCCCAAAGAATTGCAAGGAGAGGTAAAACCACCCTCAGTTATCAATGTCAATAAATAAAGCAAATCAATAGAACTGGAAAGTCTACTGATCTCTTCAAGAAAATCACAGATACCAAGGGAAAATGTCATGCAATCATGGGCACAATAAAGGACAGAAATGGTATGGATGTAGCCAAAACAGAAACTATTAAGAAGAGGTGGGAAGAATACATGGATGAAATGTGCACAAAAGATCTTCATGACCCAGTTAAGCACGATGGTGTGATCGTTCACCTGAGGACCCGATGTCCTGGAATGTGAAGTCTAGTGGGACTTAGGAAGCATAACGACAAACAAAGCTTGTGGAGGTGATGGAATTCAGTTGAGATATTTCAAATTCTAAAAGATGATGATATGAATGTGCTGCCCTCCATATGCCAGCAAATTTGGGAGACTCAGCAGTGGCCAGAGGACTGGAAATGGTCAGTTTTCATTCCAACCACAAAGAAAGGCAATCCAAAGAATGTCCAAACTACCACTTAATTGCACATGTCTGACACACTTGCCCAGAACTGCTCAGAATTCCCCAAGCCAGGCTTCAACAGAATGTGAACCATGAGCTCCCAGATGTTCAAGCTGGATTTATAAAGGGCAGAGGAACCCGAGATTCAATTGTCAACACCCGTTGGGTCCTCCAAAAGGCAAGAGAACTCCAGGAAAGCAGCTACTCTTATTTGACTATGCCAAAGACTTTGACTGACACAACAAAACGACACACACACAAAAAGTCACATCAAAACGTGGAATATTCTTCCAAACATCGGAATACATGCCTCCTGAGAATTCTTACATCCATGTAAATAAAATAAATATTTATCAACTTGGAAAATTTTCTCAGTCAATAGGAAAGGTGAATTATGATAGTAGTGCAGGTTATAGAATGTTGTTGAGTAATGTGTAGAGCATTTGATTGGTTATTACATTTCTTTATTGATAATTCAGTAAGCACTTAAAATGTGTCATTTTCAGGCTCTATGTTTCAGCTGTTGTGAAAGATACATAAAGAGGGTAGACCCAAAACACATTGAAGATATCTGTACTCTCCTTCGTAGGAGGGCAAACAGTAGTTCCTTCCAACCGCAAGAAATAGTTGAGACAAAGTTGTTAGAAGGGGCTTAGCATAAGGTAAGGTAAGGTTAGGTAAGTCACTTCAGTTGTGTTTGACTCTAGGCGACCCCATAGACGGCAGCCCAACAGGCCCCCACATCCCTGGGATTCTCCAGGCAAGAACACTGGAGTGGGTTGCCATTTTCTTCTCCAATGCATGAAAGTGAAAAGTGAAAGTGAAGTCGCTGAGTCGTGTCTGACTCTTAGCGACCCCATGGACTGCAGCCTACCTGGCTCCTCTGACCATAGGATTTTCCAGGCAAGAGTACTGGAGCGTGGTGTCATTGCCCTCTCCGAGGGCTTAGCATGACTGAAAATAATTTGTGATTGTAGCTTCAGAAGAGAAAGATAATGAAATGACTAAGGAAAACAGATATCATGTCTTCCAAGAACTTTGTAACCATGCTGATGTGCTGCAGTAATGACCAGGAATTTATTCTGTCTCTATGGGGACAGATAAGCAACATCTAAACATGCATTTGAAATTATAGGGTGGAATCTTGGTGTCAGGAAATAGAGACATGGCTTAAGGACAGCAGCGCAAAAATGACCCTATAGAATACCACTTGTAAAGTACATAACTTGTGCTGACCATGGGCCAGTCACTGATTATATCATGCTATCTTTTCTATCACAGTGATGGTATAATTGTGATCATGATTTTGGATGTACTACAATATCTATATTTTCAGGGACAAAATTAATTTCTATAATGAAAACAATCTGCTGTCTAATCTTTAAGACTCTACCAGTACCTAATAGAATATAATATGTGAATGTGCTGAAGATCATACTGTGTATTTTTATTTATCTAATTTTATTTGCATCTCTTTCTTCACCCATACCATCCTAATTTAGACACCCCTTCATTTCAGCAGGGATGATTTCAGAAATCACTTTACATCCATTACCTCTTTTCCCTTGCTTCTCATTTTCTTGCTTACAAATATTATATCAGGTGTCATTTACCTAGGATGCATAACGAATGCTTTCTTGAACTGAAGCGTTTGGAATACCATGCAGTAAAATAGTAAACCAATGAACTAAAGCCTCATTTTCTCTTCTTTGTTTAAAAATTGAAAATGAAACTATGAAGATGAACATGTAAATTTATTGTTCAAATACAGGAATGGTAGGTATTTGTTGACATCTCCCAAAGTAACGTTCAATCTTCCTTAGGCTCCATAATCTGACACGTATTTGGTAGGTCAGTTTTAATTAGCATGGTTTCCATATAATGGTGATTGTTGATGAGTTGACTTGAAAGAGAGGAAGCAGATGTGTAAGTGCTTGTTGGCACTGAGAACCACGAGTTGCCTGTCTCTTGCAGGTTAGGAAAAGGATTGTCATGGCCTGACATATCGCTATGCCTGACTGGAAATTTAGAAGGCTCCACCATCAGTCCAGAATAAGTGCTCTGTAATGGGGATACAATGTGGTTCTGAGAAGTAGATGTAGTTGTAGTAGCAAAGTCCTCAATGGGGCCATTTACTTGAGTGTAGCTGCTATGTGAATGCCAATTAAAAATGCTCAACTTTTTTAAAACAGCAGGTTGATTTACCAAAATCTGTTCTGTTTGTCTAACCAATATTGGTGATGGGTGGTTAGGTAAGTCACATGGAGATAGGGCATTTGTATTAGTGACAATCTGGATGGTATGAGGCTTTTGTATGAAAGGCACAGGTAAACTTGTGCAGGCTGAAAATGCGCTCTCTCTACTAATTTCTGGAATAAATTCAGAGTTACGATCATCTTCGTTGACACTTGCTTTAACATGCTTCTTGTTATCTTGCACTAATGAAGATATTTGAGACACATTATTAATCCCAACTCTTCTTTCTCTTCTTTGCACTCTTAATAAAAGTTGAGGATGACCTCTTTTGAAATTTGGATTATAGTAGGTCTGTAACTAAAATCAAAGGATTACATTATTTAGTTTCTTTATAAACCAAGGTAAAACTGACAAGCAAAGCTAAGTTATAAAAATGTATTCCTTTAATGAAACCAACTAAATAGCATCAAATAAAACACCTCCATTAGTAGTTTAACAGGTAACATGTTAGAAAGAATATGATCCTCAATGAAAAATATATTTTATATATACAGTAAATACCACTTTAAGTTGCTTCAGGACTTATATCTGGTTTCACAGTGCTAGGAAAGTTTGTCAAACATCCAATATTTTAACATATCCAGCTGTTCTCAACTTCAAAAAATAAAACTTTTTAACGATTTGTTAGCTCAAGTTTAAATTCGGTTTTAGCTACATATGTAAATGCGCTTTCTAGGTCACATGATTTCATCTTACGTATTGCCAATAAGTGAAAATGTTGGAATACCTTACTCAAAAGAGAGATGTTGTTTTCTTCTTCCAGAAAGACAGGTAGTGAAGCAGATCTTTGAAAAGTTTGTCGCTTTTTACTAAATCCATAAAGGTTAAGCTGTCGAATTAAACTCTTCATACTCTTGGTTTCAAATATTCTGAAAGGTGCCTTTCTTTCCAAGACTTCTTTCTTAAAGAGTTCTTCGTGGATCACTATACATGTGCCTCTCTCATCCCACCAAATAGATTCAAACTGATCACTTTCAACTATATTCCAAAGTTTTTGTGGAAAGGTGAGTGAAAGAAAATTAGTCACCTCATCTGTTTCAGATACAGAATATTTGTAGCATGGCCTTTTTATCACAAGATCCTCAGACAAAGCCTGAAAAGCATATTCTTCAATCATAGATCTCAAAACTGAGTCCCTAGTAAGTGTATAATCATACAAAGATCTAATGGAGGTTTCTGAATCAGTTGATTCATCCTTAGGAGGCCCATCTTGAATTTCTGAAGGTATATGTGCCATCTCAGAGAAATCTTTCTTCAGATCCTTTTCTCATTTGTCTGATTTTACTGACCACTACTTCAAAAATTGCTTGGCTGGCCAACAGAGAGAAACTCTCTAGACCATCGCAGAGGTCCTCAAAGTCAAAAGGCTGTGACATCACAAAATCACTTGTCTCCTAGCAATCAAAGGGTAGCTGTGACATCACAAAATCACTGGTCTCCTAGCCATTGAAAGGTGATGTTCAGCTAGGCTTTACTTCAGCATCAACTTAAAAATACAGCCTGCTTACAGAAATAGTAACCAAAACCATGAAGCATGCAAAATCTCATTCCTAAAGAATTTTTACACAGAAAAATCACATCAATAAATCTACTTGGTTTCTGAAATACAAGTGATTTATCACCCTTCTATACACACATTTTTCATATTCAGTACTGTTACCCAAGCAAAATTGGTCTACTGGCCTCTGCAATAAAATCTTTTAACTGTCTGGTTTCAACTACTCTGTGGTCTCTGTACTTAACTTTCAGGCTGGCTGGGGCTTTGGCATCTCTAAAACTGTTCATAGGATAATGCTCAGGATGTTATTGATGGCCCTTGAGGAGGAACTAAAGACCCTTGAATTTGACTAATGGCTAAATCATTATTATTCTCTATCACTTGATTATTATCCTTAGATTCTGTCTTTTCTAGCCTCACTGTTTAAAATTACTTTTTTTTATTGTTTTGTGTGTATTTTATTTTATTATTTTTTATTTGATTTTTTAACTTTACAATATTGTCCTGGTTTTGCCATACATCAACATGAATCCGCCACAGGTATACATGTGTTCCCCATCCTGAAACCTCCTCCCTCCTCCCTCCCCATACCATCCCTCTGGATCGTCCCAGCACACCAGCCCCAAACATCCAGTATCGTGCATCGAACCTGAACTGGTGACTCGTTCATACATGATATTATACATGCTTCAATGTCATTCTACCAAATCATCTCACCCTCTACCTCTCCCAAGAGTCCAAAAGACTGTTCTATACATCAGTGTCTCTTTTGCTGTCTCATATACAGAGTTATTGTTACCATCTTTTAAATTCCATATATATGTGTTAGTATACTGTATTGGTGTTTTTCTTTCTGGCTTACTTCACTCTGTATAATAGGTTTCAGTTTCATCCACCTCATTAGAACTGATTGAAATTTATTCTTTTTAATGGCTGAGTAACACTCCATTGTATATATGCACCACAGCTTTCTCATTCATTCATCTGCTGATGGACATCTAGGTTGCTTCCATGTCCTGGCTACTAGAAACAGTGCTGCGATGAACATTGGGGTACACGTGTCTCTTTCAATTCTGGTTTTCTCAGTGTGTATGCCCAGCAGTGGGACTGCTGGATTATAAGGCAGTTCTATTTCCAGTTTTTTAAGGAATCTCCACACTGTTCTCCATAGTGGCTGTACTACTTTGCATTCCCAGCAACAGTGTAAGAGGGTTCCCTTTTCTCCACATCCTCTCCAACATTGATTGCTTGTGGACTTTTCGCACCCATTCTGACTGGTGTGAAATTGAACACCAGGAGGTCTACAATCTCCTACCTCTTTCTCTCGGTTTTCATACTTTTCAGTCTTCAGAAGGGACTGCTTAGAACACGAAAGGAAATAAAGTGTTGGACTTAGAACTCAATCATAAATGTGACAGAAAATCTCAGTTGCAGGTTCGATTTCTTTTTCAGGTTTTCCAGCTCTTGGAGTGTTTCAATCAGCAACAACTTTGGCTATTTCCTGCTGAGATGGAGCCTGGAGTTGGAAATAATTCTGAAATCTAAGCTTGGCATCAATATTTTCTCTTATGAAAATATACTTCTATATTTTATATATGATATATATGTATATATAAGTCTATATCTGTCTATTTTTGTCAAAACTGGACAAAAATTTGAAAATTGGTAGATCTTTATTAAAAGCAGAGAGGTGAGTGATATAAAAGAGTCCTCATATTTTACATTCAGCCAAGAAAACATATTTTGAAGTATTTCTGCTTACATATATTCAACAACCGAGTCGACTTTTTAATCATTCTTCATTTGGGTTTTAATTTTTTTCCATTTCTATTAAATCTAACAGGAGTTAAAAGCCATTGCACCTTTTTTATACACACACTCATACACACAGGTGTATATATGTCAAAATATAATTTTATGCAACACTATTTAGGTGGCCAAACTCATTGCTTGCTCCCAAGATCTTAAATAAACTGTTTGGGAAGCCTTACATTACTTAATAATTTTCTGGCTGAACAATTCAGATCCTGTTGCTGAAAAGCTCTCCTTTAATCTCGCTCATCTTCCACAATTCTTTCTGTAATAAGAGGTAGGGCTCATACTTATGGGGACACCTTGAACGCATAAAATCACAACTCTCATTTACTTAGATATATTGTTCAAAGAACGCTGTTGCCCTCCTCACATTGGACACAACTTTATTTTATTTATTTTCAATATAAATATATGTATTTTAATTGGAGTCTAATTGCTTTACAATATTGTACTGGTTTTGCCATACATAAATATGAATCTGCCACAGGTATACATGTGTGCCACCTCCCTCCTCATATCATCCCTCCTGGTTATCCCAGTGCACCAGCCCCAAGCATCCTGTATCATGCATTGAACCTGGACTGCCAGTTTGGTGACCTATGTTATTATACATGTGTCAGTGCCATTCTCCCAAATCATACCACCCTAGCCGTCTCCCAGAGCTCAAAAGACTGTTTTATACATCTGTGTCTTTTTTGCATTCTCGCATACATGGTTATCATTATAATCTTTCTAAATTCCACATATATGTGTTAGTTTATTCTATTGGTGTTTTTCTTTCTGGCTAACTTCATTCTGTATAATAGGCTCCAGTTTCATCCACCCCATTAGAACTGACTGAAATGTATTCCTTTTAATGGCTGAGTAATACTCCATTATGTATATATCCCACAGCTTTCTTATCCATTCATCCACTAATGGACATCTAGGTTGCTTCCATGTCCTGGCTATTAGAAACAGTGCTGTGATGAACATCGGGGTACACATGTCTCTTTCAATTCTGGTTTCCTTGGTGTGTATGCACAGCAGTGGGATTGTTGGGTCTTATGGCAGTTCTATTTGAAGGTTGTTTTTTTTTTTTTTTTAAAGAATCTAAACAGTGTTCTCCATAGTGGCTGTACTAGTTTGCATTCCCACCAACAGTGTAAGAGGGTTCCTTTTTCTCCACACCTTATCCAGCATTTATTGCTTGTAGACTTTTGGAGCACAACCAATCTGACTGGCATGAAAAGGTACCTCATTGTGGTTTTGATTTTCATTTCTCTGATAATGAGTGATGTTGAGCATCTTTTCATGTGTTTGTTAGCTATCTGTATGTCTTCTTTGAAGAAATGTCTGTTTAGTTCTTTGGCCAATTTTTTCACTGAGTCGTTTATTTTCCTGGAATTGAGCTTCAGGAGTTGCTTGTATATTTTTGACATTAATTCTTTGTCAGTTGCTTCAGTTCAGTTCAGTTGTTCAGTCATGTTCGACTCTTTGCGACCCCATGAATTGCAGCACAACAGGCCTCCCTATCCATCTCCAACTCCTGGAGTTCAACAAACTCACGTCCATCGACTCGGTGATGCCAACCACCATCTCATCCTCTCTCGTCCTCTTCTCCTCCTGACCTCAATCCCTCCCAGCATCAGAGTCTTTACCAGTGAGTCAAATCGTCACAGGAGGTGGCCAAAGTACTGGAGTTTCAGCTTTAGCATCATTCCTTCCAAGGAACACCCAGGACTAAACTCCTGTAGGATGGACTGGATGGATCTCTTACATCAAGAGTCTTTTCCAGCACTACAGTTCAAAAGCATCAATTCTTCCATGCTCAGCTTTCTTCACAGTCCTACTCTCACATCCATACATGACTACAGGAAAAACCATAGCCCTGACTAGATGGACCATTGTTGGCAACGTAATGTCTCTGCTTTTGAATATGCTATCAAGGTGGGTCACAACGTTCCTTCCAAGGAGTGTCTTTTAATTTCATGGCTGCAGACACCAACTGCAGTGATTTTGGAGCCCCCCAAAATAAAGTTTGACACTGTTTCCCCATCTATTTCCCATGACATGATGGGACCAGTTGCCATGATTTTCATTTTCTGAATGTTGAGCTTGAAGCCAACTTTTTCACTCTCCTCTTTCACTTTGATCAAGAGTCATTTTAGTTCCTCTTCACTTTCTGCCAGAAGGATGGTATCATCTGCATATCTGAGGTTATTAATATTTCTCTTGGCAATCTTGATTCCACCTTGTGCTTCCTCCAGCCCTGTGTTTCTCATGATGTACTCTGCATATAAGTTCAATAAGCAGGGTGACAATATACAGCCTAGACATACTCCTTTTCCTATTTGAAACCAGTATGTGTTCCATGTACAGTTCTAACTGTTGCTTCCTGACCTGCATATAGGTTTCTCAAGAGTCAGGTCAGGTGGTCTGGTATTCCCATCTCTTTCAGAATTTTCCACAGTTTATTGTGATCCACACACTCAAAGGCTTCCACATAGACAATAAAGCAGAAAGAGTTGAATTTCTGGAACTCTTGCTTTTTCAATGATCCAGCAGATGTTGGCAACTTGATCTCTGGTTCCTCTGCCTTTTGTAAAACCAGCTTGAACATCTGGAAGTTCACAATTCACATATTGCTGAAGCCTGGCTTGGAGAATTTTGAGCATTTCTTTACTAGCATGTGAGATGAGTGCAATTGCATGGTGATGTGAGAATTCTTTGGCATTGCCTTTCTTTGGGATTGGAATGAAAACTGACCTTTTCGAGTCCTTTGGCCACTGCTGAGTTTTCCAAATATGCTGCCATATTGAGTGCAGCACTTTCACAGCATCATTAAAAGGGGC
Organism: Bos taurus; assembly: GCF_002263795.3. Lineage (NCBI taxonomy): Eukaryota > Metazoa > Chordata > Mammalia > Artiodactyla > Bovidae > Bos > Bos taurus. The sequence continues at coordinate 31,532,125 of NC_082638.1, forward strand.
CAATAGCTCTAAATAGACATTTCTTTAAAGAAGACATATGGATGTCTAATAAACACATGAAATATGCTTAACATCATTCATCATTAGATAAATGAAAATTAAAATTGTAATGAGCAGTCATCTCACACTGTTCAGAGTGGCCATCACCAGAAATTCTACAATCAAGAAATCCTGGAAAGGCTGTGGAGAAAAGTTAACCCTAATACACTGTTGCCCGTAACACAAACTGGTACAACCTGTATTCAGAACAGTTTGGAGATTCCTTGAGAAACTTGGACTAGACCTGTCATATGACCCAGAAACCCCACTTCTTTGCATATACCCAGAGGGAATTAGGATGGAACATAACACATGTACCCCAATGTTTATTGAAATTGCCTTTACAATAGCTATGGCATGGAAGTAATCTAGATGCACATCAGCAGATGAATATATAAGGAAGTTGTGGTATATATACAAACGAAATATTACTCAGCTACAGAAAGGCATATATTTGTGTCACTTTTAATGAGGCAGTTCAACCTACAGCCTATTATTCAGAGTGAAAAAAGTTAGAGAGAGGCAAATATTGCACATTAATGCATATAAATTGGATTTAGGAAGACGGTAACAATAACCCTACCAACGTGGAGGCTAGTAAAGAAGACCCACATATAAATAACACTTAGACTGGGATGATTTGAGAACATAGCATTGGAACAGGTATATTACCATATATAAAAGAGATGATCAGTGCAAGTTCAGCATATGAAAGATGCACCCAACTCTTGTGCTGTGGAAGAACCCAGAATCATGGGGTAATAAGGAAGGTTTGAGTTGTGTTCAGGATAGGGAGATACATATTTTCATGTGGCTGGTTCATGTTGATCTATATGTCAAAAACCATCACAGTAATACATAGTAATTCTATTCCAATTAAATAAATCATTTTTGTAAAAAGAAATTAGAAGAAATTTTAAAAAATGCATTTAGAAGTAGCATGGACATAATCCAGAATACAACCTCAACAGTTGTTTTATACCTACTCAAGAAAGTGCTGTGATGAACATTGGGGCAGCACTGTTTATAATAGCCAGGACATGGAAGCAACCTAGGTGTCCATCAGCAGATGAATGGATAAGAAAGCTGTGGTACATATACACAATGGAATATTACTCAGCCATTAGAAAGAATAAATTTCAATCAGTTCTAATGAGGTGGACGAAACTGGAGCCTATTATACAGAGTGAAGTAAGCCAGAAGGAAAAACACCAATACAGTATACTAATGCATATATATGGAATTTAGAAAGATGATAACAATAACCCTGTGTACGAGACAGCAAAAGAGACACTGATGTATAGAACAGTCTTATGGACTTTGTGGGAGAGGGAGAGGGTGGGAAGATTTGGGAGAATGGCATTGAAACATGTAAAATATCCTGTAAGAAATGAGATGCCAGTCCAGGTTCGATGCACGATACTGGATGCTTGTGGCTAGTGCACTGCGACGACCCAGAGGGATGGTATGGGGAGGGAGGAGGGAGGAGGGTTCAGGATGGGGAACACATGTATACCTGTAGTGGATTCATTTTGATATTTGGCAAAACTAATACACTTATGTAAAGTTTAAAAATAAAATAAAATTAAAAAAAGAAAAAAAAGAAAGTGGACTTAGGGCCCTTCCCCCCAGCCCATGACCCGCCTCCGGCCCCCGCCCTCCAAGTCCAACCTCCTATCTGTTTAATAAGAAGGCGCCTGTGTCTGGCAGAGCTGGTGTGAGACGAAGAGTCAATCCTTCCCAGCCACCGGGATAATCAAGAGTTTGGCGGGACCTTCAAGCACACACCGAAATAGTGAGGAGCCAGATGAAAAGCACAGACTCTGGCGCTGAAATGGATTAATAAGGAACTTAGTGATTTGGCCCGTGACCCTCCAGCACAATGTTCTGCAGGTCCAGTTGGGGATGATATGTTTCATTGGCAAGCCACAATTATGGGACCTAATGACAGCCCTTATCAAGGCGGTGTATTCTTTTTGACAATTCATTTTCCTACAGACTACCCCTTCAAACTACCTAAGGTTGCATTTACAACAAGAATTTATCATCCAAATATTAACAGTAATGGCAGCATTTGTCTCGATATTCTAAGATCACAGTGGTCTCCTGCTTTAATTATTTCTAAAGTTCTTTTATCCATTTGTTCACTGCTATGTGATCCAATCCCAGATGACCCCCTAGTACCAGAGATTGCACGGATGTATAAAACAGACAGAGATAAGTACAACAGAGTATCTCGGGAATGGACTCAGAAGTATGCCATGTGATGCTTAAAGTCAGACTAACCTGCATTATAGCTGGAATAAAATTTAAATTACTGTTTTTTTTTTTTTTTTTTCTTATCTGGCTGCTCCCCTATCAGACCTCATCTTTTTTAATTTTATTTTTTGTTTACCTCCCTCCATTCATTCACATGCTCATCTGAGAAGACTTAAGTTCTTCCAGCTTTGGACAATAACTGCTTTTAGAAACTGTAAAGTAGTTACAAGAGAACAGTTGCCCAAGATTCAAAATTTAAAAAAAAAAAAAAAATGGAGCATGTGTATTATGTGGCCAATGTCTTCACTCTAACTTGCTTATGAGACTAAAACCATTCCTCACTGCTCTAACATGCTGAAGAATCATCTGAGAGGGATGGAGATGGATGCTGAGTTGTCACATCAAAGGAAGCAGCATTATTCTAACAGCGTCCATTCTTTTTTAAGCCTTCCACTGTTAGAGATTTGAGGTTACATGATATACTTTATGCTCATAACTGATATGGCTGGAGAATTGGTATTGAATTTATAGCATTAGCAGAACAGAAAATGTGATGTATTTTATGCATGTCAATAAAGGAATGACCTGTTCTTGTTCTACAGAGAATGGAAATTGGAAGTCAAACACCCTTTGTATTCCAAAATAGGGTCTCAAAACATTTTGTAATTTTCCTTTAAATTGTTAGGAGGCTTGGAGCTATTAGTTAATCTATCTTCCAATACACTGTTTAATATAGCACGGAATAAATGATGCAAGTTGTCAATGGATGAATGACCAACTAATAGCTCTGCTAGTAATTGATTTATTTTTCTTCATTAAAGTTGCATAAACCAAAAAACAAAACAATAAAGAAAGAAAGAAAGTGGACATAGGAGGGGCAGACCATGTGTGCTGGTATAGAGGCTGAAAGTCAAAGAAGATAAGCTTGAGATTGCAACTATGTTTTTGCAGCATGACCTCAGTATCATAGTCTAAGTAGTGGAAGATGCATGTGGCAGAATGCAAGCTTAGTAGATCGGCATGCCTACTCTGGAACAGAGGTTCAGTAGGAGTTAAATGCATGCACTTGAGCGTCGTTTCAGGAGTGACGGTATATGTGTTTCAGAGTGAAGATAAATAGGTGCAGCAAAAGTGCTCTAAAATGTTGGGAAATACTTGTAAGAAGGCAGGTTCAGAGTGGAAGCTCAGTATTTGTGTGACTAATGTTATAGACTTAGACTTAAATTGAAGAAAGTAGAGAAGACCACTAGATGATTCAGTTCAGTTCAGTCGCTTAGTTGTGTCCGACTCTTTGTGACCCCATGAATCGCAGTATGCCAGGCCTTCCTGTCCATCACAAACTCCCGGAGTTCACTCAGACTTATGTCTATCGAGTCAGTGATGCCATTCAGCCATCTCATCATCTGTCGTCCCCTTCTCCTCCTGCCCCCAATCCCTCCCAGCATCAGAGTCTTTTCCAATGAGTCAGCTCTTCACATGAGGTGGCCAGAGTACTGGAGTTTCAGCTTCAGCATCATTCCCTCCAAAGAAATCCCAGGGCTGATCTCACTCAGAATGGATTGGTTGGATCTCCTTGTAGTCCAAGGGATTTTCAAGAGTCTTCTCCAACACCAGAGTTCAAAAGCATCCATTCTTTGGTGCTCAGCCTTCTTCACAGTCCAAGTCTCACATCCATACATGACTACTGGAAAAAGCATAGCCTTGACTAGATGGACCTTTGTTGGCAAAGTAATATCTCTGCTTTTGAATATGCTATCAAGTTTGGTCATAACTTTCCTTCCAAGGAGTAAGCATCTTTTAATTTCATGGCTGCAATCACCCTCTGCAGTGATTTTGGAGCCCCCTCCCCCAAATAAAGTCTGACACTCTTTCCATAGTTTCCCCATCTATTTCCCATGAAGTGATGGGACTGGAGGCCATGACCTTTTTTTTTTTTTTTTTTTCCTGAATGTTGAGCTTTAAGCAAACTTTTTCACTCTCTACTTATGATTCAGGTATGACCTAAATCAGATCCCTTATGATTATATAGTGGACGTGACAAAAGATTTAAGGGAATAGATTTGATAGAGTGCCTGAAGAACTACAGATGGAGGTTCATGAAATTGTACAGGAGGCAGTGACCAAGAACATCCCCAAGAAAAGTAATGCCAAAAGGCGAAATGGTTGTCTGAGGAGGCCTTACAAATAGTTAAGTAAAGAAGAGAAGCAAAAGGCAAAGGAGAAAATGGAAGATATACCCATATGACTGCAGATTACCAAAGAATAGCAAGGAGAGATAAAAAAGCCTTCCTCAGTGATCAATGCAAAGAAATAGAGAAAAACAATAGCTGAGAAAGACTAGCGATTTCTTCAAGGAAATTAGAGATACCAAGGGAATATTTCATGCCAAGATGGACACAATAAAGGACAGAAATTGTATGGACCTAAAAGAAGCAGAAGATATTAAGAAGAGGTAGCGAGAATCTATACAGAAAAGATTGAAGAACTATACAGAAAAAATCTTCATGATCCAGATAATCATGATGATGTGATCACTCACCTAGAGCCAGACATCCTGAAACATGAAGTCAAGTCAGCCTTAGGAAGCATCAATACAAACAAAGCTAGTGGAGATATGGAACCCCAGTTGAGCGATTTCAAATCCTAAAAGATAGTTCTGTGAAAGTGCTGAATCCAATGTGCCAGCAAATTTGGAAAATTCAGCAGTGGCAACTTTTGCCAGTCTTTCTCCCTAGTTCCACCCATTGAGGCACTTAGAAGGCTTCGTTGCCTGGAATCCTTCCCTGTTGTTCAATGTGTCAGCACATAGAGATACCTCCCTGGCTGGGGTCCTACTCTGTAGATCAGTGCATCAGGCACTTAAAGAAGCATCGTGAGTAGGGTTCGACTCTAGTTTTGTGCATCAGGCACTTAAAGGAGCACCTGGGTGGTGTCCTGCTCTATATTTCAGTGTGTTCAGCATTTGATGGGTCAGCCTCACTATTGTAGTAACTGCTGATGCTATCATGTGGAGAGAGAGAGGCTATGGTGATTGCTCCACCCCCATACATGTGACTCAGTGATATTGCCTTGCTTCCTTGGCTGCCTGGCTTTCCTCCACAGGCATATCCTAGCACAGTTTCCTCCCTCACAGCCCCTCTCTCCATCTCGCCACAGTAAACATCAGCCTTCGCCCAGGAATCGCTCCAGAATCCCTCAATTCCAGCTCCCAGCCACTGTGCCTTTCAGGGGACACATATCCTTGGCTGGGGTATGTACAGCTGTAGCAAGGACTCGCTGATTCTCATTACATCTAGTTATCCACAGATCAGTTGTTTCACTCTCAGCTTTAAATGTTTATTCTATGATTCAGACAAGCCCCCCAATATGGGATTAGACCCCTCCTTCACCCACTCAGGGCTGATTCAGTCCTAATAAGACTCATGATTTTCCCCCCAGTTCTTTCATCCTACTGAGTTTTGCGTGATTCTATATATTCTTTTCCACTGGTCAGGCACTCCTGTCTGCTTTCAGCTGATGTTTTGATTACTTGTCTGTGTCTGAAGGTGTATGCCTGATGTATCCACAGAGAGATGTATTCCACATCTACCTACAGCTCCACCATCTTGTTCTCTCATCTCAAGATAGTTTTAGAGCACAGAATCCACAGTGGCAGTAGGTGTGCTATAAAATGTGAGTTCAGACATACACCTGAGGGCAAGCTCAGTGATTTTAGCACAGCTGATCTAAAGCATTGATTTACTATTGGCCAGACACATGGCTCAAATATTACGAAAATTATTTATGGTGTGCCAATTCTAGAGCACAAGGTCAGTCGTTGTGTAACATTTGCTGTAGAATGCAAGTTCAGTTGTGGAAAGAGGTATGCTCCACAATGCAACTGAGACGTTTTAGTCATCTTGTGGTAGAGTACATGCTCAGTAATGGTAGGAACTGTGCTCTAGTATTCATTCAGTAGTGGCTGGAAGCATGTTGCCATTGCCAATGGGATAGCTTCAGACAGCCTGTTCTAAAATGCAAGCACACTAGTGGCAGAATGTATGCTCCAGATTGCAAGCTAAGTAGTTTCAGTACTTCTATGCTAGAGCTCAGACACAGTAGTGATGTATGCAGGCTGCAAACTGCCATCCTACTATTTGTGTCATGTCCGCTCTGGAATACAGTCTTAGTACTGGTGGGGAGAATCCTCAAAAGTACAATCTCAGGAGACAAAGAACAAGTTCTCTAAAGCAAAGATTCAGTATTCGAACCATACTTGCTCTAGATCATGGTTCTGTATTACCAGGGGTGTGTCTAAAGTGTGCTTCAATGTTGAGATGCATGCTGAAGAGCTAAGTTCAGCAGATGAAGCATGCCTGCATTACATATGCTTCAGAGTGTTGTCTCAGGAGTTGCAGTACACTTGCTTAAGAGTGCACACTCAGTAAGTGAGGGACATATTCTCTTGAACGCTGGGTTTTTATTTTTGGATGCATATCCAGAGATCAAACTGAGAAAATGTGATATGCCTGTTCTGCCACACAAGCTCAGTAGTGGGAAGATAAGTCCTCAACAGTGCAAGCACATGGGTTGTGGCATATGTGTGTTGTGACACATGATCAATTGAGGCAGGAAATATGAAGTATACACCAAGTCTCTAGTTGTGGAAGATCATCCATAGATGTAGCTGTGGAACACAGGTACACTACTCACAACTTATACAGTCTAGAGTGCTGGATGGCTAGCAGCATAATGGCTGATATAAAATGCCACTGGAGTGATGGTTGCACACACCTTCTAGAGCAATACTTCAGGGAAGTGACTTTAATGCTTCAGAATTCAAAGTCACTAGTGGTGACACAGTTGATCTAGAATGACGGTTCACTCGTGGGTAGGATATGTGTTTTATAATGCAACCTCCACTTTCCTGGAATAGGTCCTCCAGAGTGCAAATTCAGTAGCTGGGACACATGCTCTAGAGTACAGGAAGAAGAGTTTGGGGAAATATGCAACAGCGGGCAAGCCAAGTCATTGGCAAATTTCAGCTGCAGAGTGTGGGATCACTACTTTAAGCTCACAGGCCATGGGGCAAGATTAGTAGTAGTGGAACTCATGGTCTATAAGGCAGGCTCAGCAGTGATTAAATAGTGTAACAGGGTGCAAAATCAGTAGCTGAACCGCTTACAAGTGGCAAGACACATGCTTCAGAGTGCAAAATTAGTATTGGCCACACACATGCTCTAGGCCACATGCTCACTAGCTGTGCCATGCCTGCTTAGTGTAAGGACTCAGAAGTCACAGGTGTGCTATAGTACTAGGATTGATACTGCCGGGATGCATGATTCAGTGTGCAGGTGTGTAGCTCAGGCATTCTTACTCTACAGCATAGTCTCTGTAGTGTCAGAACATTGGCTCTTGAAGGCACACACAGTCATGATGGGAGATATGTTCCTGAGTAAACCGCAGTAGTGCAAAACCCATGATAAAATGTGTGCACTCTGTAGTCATGAGAGCTGTACTCCCAATTGCAAGTTCAGTTACTGTGGAATGTGTGAAACTAGAGCATGTTCTCTGCAGAGCCCGGATGCCTGCCCTTGAACTCATGCTCAGTAGAGGTGTACCATGTCCTCCAGTGTTCAAACGCACTATGTCTATAAGAGTGCTGGCTCAGGTGTGTCCAGAAGTAAACAAACATCAGAGTGCAAGTTCAGTAATTGTTTAGGCACACCTGAACTACAGCGCAGGTTGAGTAGTGGCCTGACTTACCTATAAAGCAACAAGCTAATTATTGTGATTTTTATTGTTTAGAGTGAAAATTCAGCAGGTAATGAACTCTTGTTCTGGAAGGCAATTTCAGTAGTGCAGGGATGCAGAATCCAGAGTGTAATATACCAAAAGTGTATGTGTACTTCCAACAGGCATGTTTTAGGGACAGGCTCAGTAGTGGCAGGCCATATTCTCAATAACCCGGGTTCAGGAGTGATGGGATGTATGCTCTACTGTGCAGTCTCAGTGACAGCAAGGCACTTGTTCTAAATTTTGTCAATAATCTCAATAGTGGCAGAAAGGGTGATCCAGATTAGAAACTAAGTAGTTCTAGCGTGCGTCCTCTGATGGTGGTCTCAGTATTGACAAACGCATATTCCAGAGTGCAAAAGTCTTGTTTGTAGCATGTGTGCTTTGAAATCGGAGAAGGAAATCGCAACCCAGTCCAATATTCTTGCCTGGAGAATTCCATGGACAGAGGAACCTGCTGGGCTGCTCTCCATAGGTTCGCACGGAGTCGGACAAGACTAAAGCGACTTAGCATGCATACATGCGTTGGAGAAGGAAGTGGCAACCCCCTCCAGTATTCTCGTCTGGAGAATCCCAGGGATACGGAAGCCTGGTGGGCTGCTGTCTATGTGGTCACACAGAGTCGGACACTACTGAAGTGACTTGGCAGCAGCAGCAGCAGTGGTTTGAAATCAGGGGTCAGTAGTTGTGAAAAGCTTCTTGCATTTTCAGTTGTTACGGCATCCCAGGTCCAGAGTGCAGGCACACTTGGTTGTGATACTTATGCTCTAGAGTTGTAATGTATGTTCCAGAGTGCAAGCTAATTAGTATACCTGTTCTAATTCAATTCTCAGTAAAAGCAGAATGCAAAGTCCTGATTTCAACCTCAGTAGTTGCTGCATGCATAATCAGAAGTAGTGCTTCATACACTCATGAGTGCCAGATCATGAGCTGCAGCATAATTGTCACAGAGTGGGGCACAAGTAGTTGCTGGATGCATACTACAGAGGGTGAGCTCAGTAGCTTCGTTACATGCATGTTTCACACTGTGAGCTCAATAGTACTCGATGGTACTACATTGAGAGTATTCCTACTTTAGAGTACTTGCTTAACAGGGGCAGAATGCATACCTTTGAATATAAACTCGGTAGACTCGTCCTAAGGTGGCAGTGACATATGAGAAGGAGTTCAATTTTTCCCCAGTAAATACCTCAACGGATTGTCAGGATATGGAGTAACTTTCACTAAACCGTTTCTATATGCTGGCAGAGGACACCAGAAAGGCCAATCAATTTGCTCATAATGAGGGAGGAGAAGAGATAAACAAGAAAAGAGAGACAAAGGATTTAGGGATAGAGACTGATTCTAGAACCAGATACGCAACAAGGGACTGGTTCTGAATTGTAAGCCTGCTTATTTAAATTAGATGAAGAGCACATCATGTGAAATGCCAGACTGGATGAAGCACAAGCTGGAATCAAAATTGCTGGGAGAAATAGCAATAACCTGAGATACATAGATGACAAAACCCATATAGCAGAAAGTGAAGAGGGACTAAAGAGCCTCTTGATGAAAGTGAAAGAGGAGAGTGCAAAAGCCAGCTTAAAACTCAACATTCAAAAACGAAGATCATGGCTTCTGGCCCCATGATTGAGAGATTTCACTTTCACTTTTTACTTTCCTGCATTGGAGACGGAAATGGCAGCCTACTCCAGTGTTCTTGCCTGGAGAACCCAAGGGGCAGGGGAGCCTGGTGGGCTGACGTCTATGGGGTCACACAGAGTCGGACACGACTGAAGTGACTTAGCAACAGTAGCAGCCGCAGATGGGGAAACAATGGAAAGGCTGAGAGACTTTATTGTCTTGGCTTCAAAATCACTGTAGATGGTGGCTGCAGCATAAAATTAAAAGATACTTGCTTCTTGGAAGAAAAGCTATGACCAACCTAGGCAGGATATTTAAAAACAGAGATATTACTTTGCCAACAAAAGTCTTTCTAGTCCAAGCTATAATTTGTCCAGTAGTCATATATGGATGTGAGAGTTGGACTATACAGAAAGCTGAGCCCTGAAAAATTGATGCTTTTGAAGTGTGGTGTTGGAGAAGACTCTTGAGAGTCCCTTGGACAGCAGGGAATAAAATTAGTCAGTAAGACATTCAGTCCTGAATATTTATTGGAAGCACTGATGCTAAAGCTGAATTTGGCCACCTGATGCAAATAACTGATTCTTGCAAATGACCCCAGTGTTGAGAAAGATTGAAGGCAGGAGGAGAAGCAGAAGACAGGATGAGATTGAGTCCATCACTAACTCAATGGAGATGAGTTTGAGCAAGCTATGGAAATTCGTGATGAACAGAGGAGTCTGGTGTGTCACAGTCCTTGGGGTTACAAATAGTTGGACACGACTGAGAAACTGAACTGAACTTGTGTTGGGGAGAGAGAGTCAATTCCTATGCAGATTGATAAGAAGTCTGGCCTACCCAAAGAAGAGAAAAATATCTGGATTCTTGAGGAGGAGATAGGGTTCTGGAATTCTCAAGGAGGAGAATTGCTTGCTTGTTTGTTTTTCTCTATATTCATTAGTCTTAGTCACATAAAATGTTTTGTTTTGTTTTTTCTTTAAACCTTGAAATGATGATTACACAGCAAACAATTCAGTTTAAACTCTGTAATTAGAATTATATAGCAACAGTGTATCATGCTTGAGGACAGTTTCTCCTCCCTGAAAACCTTCTGACGAATCCTTATATTTTAGAAGCTATATTATGGGAGTGGGTCTGGTAGGATCTTTCTATTGTTAACTTCTAATCCTGTTATCCTAAAATATAAATTGTGGGAGTAGGTCTGGTAAAATTTTCACAAATTTCAGACATGCTTTTGATGTATTATAATAACTAAATTAAAATGTATGTAACTCCCTGGCTAACACTAGCAAGGGGGGCATTCTCTGGCCCCCTTCTGATGTCCATGTCAGAAGCTTTCTCTGTTCCTTTTCTTACTTTAATAAAACTCTGATATACAAGAACTCTTGAGTGATCAAGCCTGGTCCTTAGTCCTGAAGTTAAATCTTCTTCTCAGAGATCATGAATCCAGCACTATCCATCTAAAGCTTTTAGAGAAGGAGAAGTTTCCATACCACAGGAAACCCTCTCAGAGGTTGATTCAGTGGGCCTCTTTGGAATCTCAGAGGGTGGTATAACCACCCCACACCACCATCTCAGAATTCAAGCCAAAAAAGCAATTTTTAGTGGGGAATTGCCTCACAGTCTCATGTCCACCCACAGTGAGTGGGGGCTTTGTACAGGGGCGCCCTCTGCATCTTCAGTCCTTAGAATAAAGATGGGGTTTGAATGCTCTACAAACACTCTGAGAGAACTAATGGGATGTAGCAGGCGGAAGCACATAATGCCAGAGAGAGAAAAATAAACAAAGAGAAGGAATGTTCCCACGGGAAGGCTCTAAGACCACACTGCAACCCCTGACCTGCTTACAGAACAGACGATGCCCTAGTATTTACTGAAGGAGAGCACGCTAGCTTTCGTTATGGACCTCCCAGGAGGCAAAGATTCAGAATGTTGACAACCAGAGGCAGAAGGCCATAACCTTTTAGGCCCAGGAGACTGCATCTCCTGCCAAGCTATGAGCAGACTCTATTCATGAGCAGCCACTAACCATGACTTCCTGAGATCTGGGACAGTTTATGGCTGACAAGAGTGTCATAACCTGAGAGCAACTCCTCTGAGGAGATGCACAGCTCACCATGCATGGACTGTATCCTTGTGGAGTATCTGAGAAACTGACCAGAATGAACCTGAGCAGTGCGCGAAAAACATGGTCCACCAGGAACTATGACATCACAGCTATCCTGAAAACCTGAGTGGCTCTCTGGAAGAGTGTACTCTGGAACATCTTGGAACCTGAGCAGCTTGGACCTGGAAAGTGCATTAGATAAAGGGCCCACCCGGGACTATGCTCTGGCAGAACACCAGGCCACTTTGGCCTGGGAATAGCAGGAGATGCATGGCTCAACTGGGACTGGGCATTCATAGAACACCCAGAAATATGAGCAGCTTGGGCCTTGGAAGTGCAGGAGACAAAGAACCCACCTGGGACTGTGCCCCAAACAGAGAACTGGGGAGTCTGGACTGCTTGGGCCTGGGAAGAGCAAGAGATACATGGTTCAACAGGGGCTGGGCCTTCATACAACACCTGGGAATCTGAGCAGCTTGGACCTGGGAAGTGCAGGAGACACACGGCCAACCTGGGACTTCACGCCTAGCACAGGATGGACCCTAGGTAGCTTGGGCCTGGGAAGTGCGTGAGATCCATGGCCCTTCTGTAACTGTGCCCTCAAGGGACACCCAGGAGCTTGAGTGGCTGGATCTGAGAAGTGTACATCACCTTGGACTTTGGCAGACCCTGTGCTGTCCATTCACAACAAAGGCTACCCACAAATCCCAGTGGTATTTGTTTGCAGTGTTCCTGCCTCTCCACAGCAAAACAGAGCAAATGACCCTGAATAAGGGTCTATTGTCACCTCTTCCTATCAGGGCTCAGATTAGACATTGAAGAGACTTGCAAGCAGAGGAGGCCAGCCTAAGTAAAGATAAGACAGGGGAACCACTCAAGAAGTGGCAGGTGCAACAGATTAAAATTAAGCAGTAAAATTGCATTTAAGGACAATTGTGGACTTTGAGAAAAAGTGCAAGCTAGAACAAGGGATAACCTGACACTGAACTGACCCCAGAATATTTTTTCTAATTTTTGTGTTCAATTATGTTTCAGTTTATTTTATATTGTACATATGGGAGTTCAAATTCTAGTCTAGGTTTTTTAATTTTTGCTTTCTGGAATTTGTTATGCATTTTGTAGTATTAAGAGTCTATTTTTTAATATCCATTTTCACTCAGGGATTTGATTACAGGCTTAATTGCTCTCTTTCCTTTTGACTTACTTTTCTCCTCCTGATCACCTCTATCTAGCTCTTCCCTCTTCTTTTCTATACATAATGCTGTGGATCTCTTTGACTGTCCAGGATGTGGAGTTATTTCACCACTAACATGGGGTTTTGTCTTCTGTGCAATGTTGAAAGTGTAGTCTTGAGGTTACTGCAAGAGGGGGACCAAAAACCAGAGGCAGGTAGCTCAGCTCCAGAACTTTGGATCATCATAGAACCCCTGGCCCCAGGGAAGAGTGGTAGACAAGATCCCATCCAAAAGGATACATGCCTACACTGAAAGAAGCTCCATCCAAAAGCAGACAGCTCCAGTGCAAGACAACCCATGCTAATCTTCCAGCAAAACAAGAACACACTCAAGAAAATTACAAGGCACTCTTCTAAATTCAGTCACTCAGTTGTGTCTGACTCTTTGCAACCCCATGGACTGCAGCACACCAGGCCTCCCTGTCAATCACCAACTCCCAAAGTTTACTCAACTCATGTCCACTGAATCAGTGATGCCATCCAACCATCTCATCCTCTGTTATACCTTTCTCCTCTGGACCTCAATCTCTCCCAGCATCAGGGTCATTATAAATGAGTCAACTCTTTGCATCTGGTGGCCAAATTATTGGAGTTTCAGCTTCAGCATCAGTTCTTCCAATGAATATTCAGGACTGATCTCCTTTAGGATGGACTTGTCGGATCTCCTTGAAGTACAAGGGCCTCTCAAGAGACTTCTCCAACAATACAGTTCAAAAGCATCAATTCTTTGATGCTCAACTTTTTTTTTTTTTTCAAATTTTATTTTATTTTTAAACTTTACATAATTGTATTAGTTTTGTCAAATATCAAAATGAATCCACCAGTGGTATACATGTGTTCCCCAACCTGAACCCTCCTCCCTCCTCCCTCCCCATTCCATCCCTCTGGGTCGTCCCAGTGCACTAGCTCCAAGCATCCAGTATAGTGCATCGAACCTGGACTGGCATCTCGTTTCATAAATGATAGTCCAACTCTCACATCCATACATGACTACTAGAAAACCCATACCTTTGACTAGACAGACCTTTGTCGGCAAGATAATGTCTCTGTTTTTTAGTATGCTGTCTAGGTTGGTCATAACTTTCCTTCCCAGAAGTAAGCATCTTTGAATTTCATGGCTTCAATCACCATCTGCAGTGATTCTGGAGCCCTTCAAAAGAAAGTCAAACATTGATTGCCCTTCAATTTGGCATAAAGTGGTGGGATCAGATGCCATGATCTTAGTTTTCAGCTTTAAGCCAACGTTTCACTCTCCTCTTTTGATTTCATTAAATGACTCTTTAGTTCTTCCCTTTCTGCCATAAGGGTGGTGTCATCTGCATATCTGAGGTTATTTCTCCTGGAAAACTTGATTCCAGCTTGTGCTTCATCCAGCACAATGTTTCTCATGAGGTACTCTGCATAGAAATTAAATAAGCAGAGTGACAATATACAACTTTGACATATTCCTTATCCTATGTGAAGCTAGTCATTCCATGTCCCGTTCAAACTGCTGTTTTCTAGCCTGCATAGAGGCTTCTCAAGAGGCAGGTCAGCTGCTCTGGTATTCCCATCTCTTTCAGAATTTCCCAGCGTTTATTGTAATCCACGCAGTCAAAGTCTTTGGAATAGTCAATAAAGCAAATGTATATCTTTTTCTGGAACTCCCTTGCTTGATTGATGATCCAGTGGATGTTGGCCATTTGATCCCTGTTTCCTCTGACTTTTCGAAAACCAGCTTGAACATCTTGAAGTTTACGGTTCATGCATTGCTGAAGCATGGCTTGGAGAATTTTTAGCATTACTTTACTAGCATGTGAGATGAATGCAATTGTGCAGTAGTTTGAACGTTCTTTGGCATTGCCTTACTTTGGGATTGGAATGAAAACCAACCTTTTACAGTCCCGAGCCACTGCTGAGTTTTTCAAATTTGCTGACATATTGAGTGCAGCACTTCCATAGCATAATCTTTTAGGATTTTAAATAGCTCAACTGCAATTCTATCACTTCCACTAACTTTGTTCATAGTGATGCTTCTTAAGGTCCACTTGACTTCACATTCCAAGATGTCTGGACCTAGGTGAGAGACCAGATCATCATGATTATTTGGATTGTGAAGATCTTTTATGGACAGTTCTTCTGTGTAATCTTTGCCAACTCTTCTTAATATCTGCTGCTTCTGTTGGGTCCATACCATTTCTGTCCTTATTGTGCCTATCTTTGCATGAAATATTCCCTTGGAACATCAAATTTTCTTGACGTGATCTCTAGTCTTTCCCATGCTATTACTTTCCTCTATTTCTTTGCACTGATCACTAAGGAAGGCTTTCTTATCTCTCCTTGCTATTCTTTGCAACTCTATATTCAAATGGCTATATCTTTCCTTCTCTCCTTTGCCTTTCCCTTCTCTTCATTTCACAGCTATTTGTAAGGCTCCCTCGGGCACCCATTTTGAGTTTTTGCATTTCTTTTTCTTGGGGATGATCTTGATACCTGTCTCCATCCATGGTTCATCAGGCACTCTATCACACCTAGTCCCTTAAATTTATTTCTCACTTCCACTGTATAATCATAAGGGATTTGATATAGGTAATTCCTGAATGGTCTAATGGTTTTCCTTACTTTTTTCAATTTAAGTCAATATGTGGAAATAAGGATTTCCTGATCTGAGCCACAGTTAGCTCCTGGTCTTGTTTTATGCTCTCTAGGAGGAGTAAGCATCTTTTAATTTCATGGCTGTAGTCACTATCTGCAGTGATTTTGCAGCCCCCCACCTCCCCAAAATAAAGTCTGCCACCATTTCCTCTGTTTGTGCATATATTTTCCATGAAGTGATGGGGCAGGACGTCATGATTTCAGATTTCCTAATGTAGAGCTTTAAGCCTACTTCTTCACTTTCCTCTTTTATTTTCATCAAGAGATTGTTCAGTTTCTCTTCACTTTCTGCCATAAGGGTGGTTTCATCTGCATATCTGAAGTTATTGACATTTCTCCTGGCAATCTTGATTCCAGTTTTTGTTTCTTCCAGCCCAGCATTTCTCTGCATAGAAGGTAAATAAGCAGTGTGACAATATGTAGCCTTGAGGTATTCCTTTTCCTGTTTGGAACCGGTCTGTTATTCAATGTCCAGTCCTAACTGTTGCTTCCTGACCTGCATACAGGCTTCTCAAGAGGCAGGTCCGGTGGTCTGGTATTCCCATCTCTTTCAGAATTTTCCAGTTCATTTTGATCCACACAGTCAAAGGCTTTTGCAGAAGTAGATGTTTTCCTGGAACTTGCTTTTTTTTTTTTTCAAAGATCCAGCAGATGTTGGGAATTTGATCTCTGGTTCCTCTGTATTTTCTAAAACAAGCTTGAACATCTGGAAGTTAACACTTGATGTATTGCTGAAGCCTGGCTTGGAGAATTTTGAGCATGACTTTGCTAGCATGTGAGATGACTGCAACTGTAGGGCAGTTTGAGCATTCTTTGGCATTCCCTTTCTTTGAGATTGGAATGAAAACGACCTTTTCCAGTCCCGAGCCACTGCTGAGATTTTCAAATTTCCTGGCATATTGAGTGCATCACTTCCACAGCATCATCTTCTAGGATTTGAAATAGCTCAACTGGAATCAAAGCCATAATAGAACCCCCTAATTCTCTCATGAACACTGCATTGCCTCTCAGAAAAAAATGAGATCCACAGCCATCTTCTATAACAACAACAAAATAATTCCTTCAACTAGAAAACCTTCACAGTCCACTGGTCCCACCACATTCACTGGGAGGAGTCTAACCAATTAACAGCAATGATGACCCTCCCGTTTGCAGAAAATAGACCTCAAAGACAGCCATCTAAACAACATGAAAATACAGAGACATATCCAGCAGGTGAAGGAACACAATAAAAATCAACAAATCAATGAAAGAGGAGGAGATAAGAAGTCTACAGGAAAAACAATTCAGCATAATAATAGTCAAAGTCTTGGAAATAAATGGAGCTACAGATAAATAGACTTTAGACATGTATTGAGAAGATCAAAGGGGTGTTTTAAAAGGACCTAGAAGAAGTAATGAATAGTCAATCAATAATGAACAATGCAATAACTGAGATAGAAATCACTCTGTACAACAAAAACAGTAGAGTAACTGAAGCAGAAGAAGGACTAAGTGAGCTGGAAGATAGAATGTTGAAAATAAGTGAAGCAGAACAGGAAAAAAAAAATAGAGAAATGAAGACAGCCTCAGAAACTTTGGGGACAATGTTAAATGCCCCACATTTAAATCATAGGTTTCTTGGAGAAAGAAGACAAAAGGAAAGGGCATGAGAAAATATTTGAGGAGAAAATAGCTAAAAACTTCCCTGAAATAGGAAAGGGAATAGACATCTAAGATGAAAAACCCCAGAGTGTTCCACAGGGATAAATCCAAGACAAAACATATCAAAATACACATTAATCAAAATAAAAACAAACAAATAAATATACACAATGAACAAATATTCAAGGAAACAAAGTAATAACAACAAATAACATAGACGGGAATCCCCATAAGCATAACAGCTGATCTTATCCTAGAAACTCTTCAGCTTAGAAAGGAATGGCAAGATATACTTAAAGTGATGAAAGGCAAAAACCTACAGCCAAGATTACTCTATTCAACAAGGATAGCATTCTAATTCAAAAGAGGAGTCAAAAGCTTAACAGACAAACAAAAGCAATTAGAATTCAGAACCACCAAACCAGCACTTCAGGAAATGCTGAAGGATCTTATCTAGATTGGAAACAGAAAAGCTTTACAAAATAAATCCACAAAAATATATAGTAAATGGTAACAAGATCATACTTAGCAACAACTACCTTAAACATAAATGGGCTAAAAGCTCCAATGAAAATACAAAGACTGGCTGAATGAATATAAGAATATACTGCCTGCAAGAAAACCACCTCATAATTAAGGACACGTACAGAGTGAAAGTGATGACCAGGAAAAAGCTATTTTGTGAAAATGGAGAGCAAAAGAAAGTGGGAGAAGCAATACTCATATCAGATAAATGGGCTTTAACCAAAGACCACTATAGGAGACAAAGAAGGTTGCATTACCTAATAATCAAGGTATCAATCCAAGAAGAAGCTATATGCACCCCATGTAGGAGCACCTCAATACAAGAGACAAATGCCAACAACTATTAGAGCAGAAATAGACACTAACCAATAGTATTGGGTGATTTTAATACTTCACTCATAACATGGACAGATCATCCGGACAGAAAATCAATAAGGAAAACTCATGTTTTAGATGATACATTAGACGAGTTTGACCTAATTGATATCTACAGGGCATCCCACCCCAAAAGAACAGATTTCACCATTTTCTCCTTATTCTCAAGTGCAAATAGAACATTATCTTAAGACAGATCACATCCAAGGTCACGTCTAACCTTGGTAAACTTCAAAAAATTATAATATTTTCAAGCATATTTTCTGATCACAATGTTGTTAGATCAGATATCAACTGCAGGAGAAAAACATAGAGGAAACACAAATAATTTGGAGGCTAAACAGCTGCTGCTGCTAAGTCACTTCAGTCATGTCTGATTCCGTGCGACCCCATAGACAGCAGCCCACCAGGCTTTCCCGTCCCTGGGATTCTCCAGGCAAGAACACTGGAGTGGGTTGCCATTTCCTTCTCCAATGCATGAAAGTGAGAAGTGAAAGTGAAGTCACTCAGTCGTGTCCGACTCTTAGGAATGCCATGGACTGCAGCCTTCCAGGCTCCTCCGTCCATGGGATTTTCCAGGCAAGAGTACTGGAGTGGGGTGTCATTGCCTTCTCCAAAACAGAAGAAAATTCAAATTTGAATTCAATAAAATTCATAGATTTTTATGAAAAAAAAAAAAACTCTGCCAAAGTAGTCATAGATGGAACATACCTCAACATAATGAAAGCCTAATATGACAAAACCACTTCAAACATTATTATCAATAATCAAAAACTTGAAACATTTCCTTTAAAATCAGCATTAAGACAAGGGTGCCCATACTAATCACTACTAGTTTTGGAAATTCTAGCCACACTTTTCAAAGAAGAAAAAGATATAAAAAGAATCCTGATTGGAAAAGAAGAGGTAAAACTCTCTATATTTGCACATGACATTATCCTTTACACAGAAAACCCAAGAGATGCCACCAGAAAATTACTGGAGTTAATCAATGAATAGAGTAAATGTGCAGGGTATAAAATTAATACACAGAAACCCTTATATTCCTATACACTAACAATGAAAATTCAGAAAGAGAAATTAAGGAATAATCCTGTTCATCATTGCAATGAAAGGAATAAAATAACTAGAAATAAATTTGCATAAAAAGACAAAGGGCTTCCCTGATAGCTCAATTGATAAAGAAGCTACCTTCAATGTAGGAGACTCCTGTTCAATTCCTGGGTCAGGAAGATCCCCTGAAGAAGGGATAGGCTACCCACTGTAGTATTCTTGGGCTTCCCTTGTGGCCCAGCACGTGAAGAATCCTCCTGCAATGTGTGAGACCTGCACAAAATGTGTTTGAGCCTTGGGTTGAGAAGATCCTCTGGAGAAAGGAAAGGCTATCTATTCCAGTATTCTGGCCTGAAGAATTACAAATTCCATACACTGTATGATCCATGGGATTGCAAAAAGTCAGACATGACTAAGCAACTTTCACTTACCCAGAGAGATACAAAATAAGCATTGATGAAAGAAAGCAAAACACATATAGATGGAGAAACATACCATGCTCTTAGATTGGATTAATTGATATAGTTAAAATGAGTATACCACCCAAAACAATCAATAGATTCAATGCAATACCTACAATATTTTTCATAAAACTGGAACAAATTATTTTATGATTTGCATGGAAACACATAAGACTTTGAAGAGACAAAGCAATTTTGAGAAAGAAGAATGAAACTAGAAGAGTCAAACTTTTTGATAAGACTACACCAGAAAGATATCAAGAGAGTATGAAACTTGCACAAACATAGAAATACAGACCAATGGAACAAAATATAAAGTCCAAAGATAAATTCATGCACCCATTATCTTTGACAATGGAGGCAAAAATATGCAACCAAAAAATATATTTTCTTCAAAAAGTGTTACTGGGAAAACTGGACAGCTATGTGTAGAAACTAGAACAGTATCTAACATCAAGTTCAAAATAAACTCAAAATGGATTACAGATGTAAATGTAAGACCAGAAAATATAAAACCCTTAGAGTAAAACATAGGTATAACCACTCTAAAATAAGACACAGCAAGATCCTCTATGACCCATTGCCTAGAGTAAAGGAAATAAAAACAAAATTAAAAAAAAAAAAGCAACCTAATTAAGCTCTATAGCTTGTGTACAACGAGGAAACTATAATTAAGGTGAATATGTAGCCTTCAGTTTTATGTGATTATGGTTTCAGTGTATCTGTCCTCTGATGCCCTCTTGCAACACCTACCATCTTTTTTGGATTTCTCTTACCTTGGTCATGGGGTATCTCTTCACGGCTGCTCCAGCAAAGCGCAGCCATTGCTCCTTACCTTGGATGAGGGGTATCTCCTCACGGCACCTATCCTGAAATTGAACATGGAATAGCTCCTCTAGGCCCTCCTGAGCCCATGCAGCCACCGCTCCTTGGATCTGGGATTACTCATCTCAGCTGCTGCCCCAACTTTGGGTGTGGGGTAGCTGCTCTTGGCTGCTCTTGTGCTGTCGCAGCCTTGCACTGTCCGCCACAGCCCCTGACCTCTGACACGGTTTAGCTCCTCCCTGCTGTGCCCCTGACCTTTGACACGGGTAAGCTTCTCTCGGCTACAGCCCCTGACCTCGGACGTGGGGTAGCTCCTCCCAGCCATCGCCCCTGACCTCAGACGTGGGGTAGCTCCTATGGGCTGCTCCAGCGCTGTTGTAGCCTTGCTCTCTCAGCTGCTGGCCCTGACCTCGGACATGGGGTAGCTCCTCTGGGCTGCTCCTGCGCTGTTGCAGCCTTGGAATCTTGGCCACCGTCCCTGACCTTGGACATGGGGTAGCTCCTCCCTGCCACCGCCCCTGACCTCAGACGTGGGGGAGCTCCTCTCAGCTATCCCTGAACCTTCACAACCTGGCACTCTCGGCTGCTGTCCCTGACCTCGGGCGTGGGGTACCCTCTCCGCCATGCTCTGTGCGCCATTGCAACTGCCGGTGCTCTGTGCCATGCCCATGGGGCCGCCCAAGATGGACGGGTCATGGTGGAGAGGTTTGACAGAATGTGGTCCACTGGAAAAGGGAAAGGCAAACCACTTCAGTATTCTTTTTTGAGAAACCCATGAACAGTATGAAAAGGCAAACTGATAGGATAATGAAAGAGAAACTCCCCAGGTCAGTAGGGGCCCAATATGCTACTGGAGAGATCAGTGGATTACTAACTCCAGAAAGAATGAAGGGATGGAGCCAAAGCAAAAAAAAAGAAATACCCAGTTGTGGATGTGACTGGTGATAGAAGCAAGATACAATGCTGTAAAGAGCAATATTGTATAGGAACCTGGAATGTCAGGTCCATGAATCAAGGCAAATTGGAAGCGGTCAAACAAGAGATGGCAAGAGTGAACATCAACATTCTAGGAATCAGCGAACTAAAATGGATTGGAATGGGTGAATTTAACTCAGATGACCACTATATCTACTACTGTGGGCAGGAATCCTTTAGAGGAAATGGAGTAGCTATCATGGTCAACAAAAGAGCCAAAAATGCAGTACTTGGATGCAATCTCAAAAACGACAGACTGTTCTCTGTTCATTTCCAAGACTAACCATTCAATATCACAGTAATCCAAGTCTAGGCCCCAATCAGTAATGCTGAAGAAGCTGAGGTTGAACGGTTCTATGAAGACCTATGAGACCTTTTAGAACTAATAATCAAAAAAGATGTCCTTTTCATTATAGGGGACTGGAATGCAAAAGTTGGAAGTCAAGAAACACCTGGAGGAATAGGCAAATTTGGCCTTGGAATACAGAATGAAGCAGGGCAAAGACTAATAGAGTTTTGCCAAGAAAATGCACTGGTCATAGCAAACACCTTCTTCCGTCAACACAAGAGAAGACTCTACACATGGACACCACCAAATGTTCAACACCGAAATCAGATTGATATTCTTTGTAGCCAAAGATGGAGAAGCTCTATACTGTCAACAAAAACAAGACCAGGAGCTGACTGTGGCTCAGATCATGAACTGCTTATTACCAAATTCAGACTTAAACTGAAGAAAGTAGGGAAAACCACTAGTTCATTCAGGTATGACCTATATCAAAATTACTTATGATTATACAGTGGAAGTGAGAAATAGATTTAATGGAGTAGATCTGATAGATAGAGTGCCTGAAGAACTATGGACAGAGGTTCATGACATTGTACAGAAGACAGGGATCAAGACCATCCCCATAGAAAAGAACTGCAGAAAAGCAAAATGAGTGTCTGAGTAGGCCTTACAAATAGCTGTGAAAAGAAGAGAAGCAAAAAGCAGAGGAGAAAAGGAAAGATAGAAACATCTGAATGCAGAGTTCCAAAGAATAGCAAGAAGAGATAAGAAAGCTTTCCTCAGCGATCAATGCAAATAAATAAGGAAAACAAGAGAATGGGAAAGACTAGAGATCTCTTCAAGAAAATTAGAGATACCAAGGGAACATTTCATGCAAAGATGGGCTCGATAAAGGACAGAAATATTATGGACCTAACAAAAACAGTACATATTAAGAAAAGGTGGCAGGAATACACAGAAGAACTGTAGAAAAAAAAAAAAGCTTCTGCACAACAAAGGAAACTATAAGCAAGGTGAAAAGACAACCTTCAGAATGGGAAAAATAATAGCAAATGAAGCAACTGAAAAACAACTAATATCAAAAATATAGAAGCAATTCCTACAGCACAATTTCAGAAAAATAAATGACCTAATCAAATAATGGGCCAAAGAACTAAATAGACATTTCTCCAAAGAAGACATACAGATGGCTAGCAAACACATGAAAAGATGCTCAACATCACACATTATCAGAGAAATGCAAATCAAAACGACAGTGAGGTACCGTTTCATGCCAGTCAGAATGGTTGCGATCCAAAAGTCTGCAAGCAATACATACTGGAGACGGTGTGGAGAAAAGAGAACCCTCTTACACTGTTGGTGGGAATGCAAACTAGTATAGCCACTATGAAGAACAGTGTGGAGATTCCTTAAAAAACTGGAAACAGAACTTCCTTATGACCCAGCAATCCCACTGCTGGGCATACACACCAAGGAAACCAGACTTGAAAGAAACATGTGTTCCCAAATGTTCATCACTGCACTGTCTCTAATAGCCAGGGTATGGAAGCAACCTACATGACCATCAGCAGACAAATGGATAAGAAAGCTGTGGTACATATACACAATGGAGTATTACTCAGCCATTGAAAATAATACATTTGAATCAGTTCTAATGAGATGGATGGAACTGGAGCCTATTATACAGACTGAAGTAACCCAGAAACAAAAACACCAGTACAGTATACTAATGCATATATATGGAATTTAGAAAGATGGTAATGATAACCCTGTACGTGAGACAGCAAAAGAGACGCACATGTATAGAACAGTCTTTTGGACTCTGTGGGAGAGGGAGAGGGTTGGATGATTTGGAAGAAATACTATACATTGAAACGTGTATAGTATCATATATGAAACAAATCACCAGTTCAAGTTCGATGCAGGATACTGGTTGCTTGGGACTGGTTGCACGATACTGGTACACGGGGACGACCCAGAGGGATGGTACATGGTGGGAGAAGGGAGGGGGGTACGGGATGGGAACACGCGTATACCTGTGGTGGATTCATGTTGGTGTATAGCAAAACCAATACAATATTGTAAAGTAATTTAACTCCAATTAAAATAAATATATTTATACTACAAATTAAAAGATCTTCACGACCAAGATAATGACTATGGTATGATCATTCACCTAGTGCCAGACATCCTGGAATGTGATGTCAAGTGGGCTTTAGAAAGCATCACTATGAACAAAGCTAGTAGAGGTGATGGAATTCCAGTTGAGCTACTTCAAATCCTGAAAGATGATGCTGTGAAAGTGCTGTAGCAATATGCCAGCAAATTTGGAAAACTCAGCAGTGGCCACAGGACTGGAAAAGGTCAGTTTTCATTCCAATCCCAAAGGAAGGCAATGCCAACAAATGAGCAAACTACCACACAATTGCACTCATCTCACACGCTAGTAAAGTAATGCTCAAAATTCTCCAAGCCAGGCTTCTGCAATATATGAACCATGAACTTCCATATGTTCAAGCTGGTTTTAGACAAGGCAGAGAAACCAGAGATCAAATTGCCAACATCCGCTGGATCATCAAAAAAGCAAGAGAGGTCCAGAAAAGCATCTAATTCTGTTTTATTGACTGTGCCAAAACCTTTGACTGGGTGGACCACAATAACCTGTGGAAAATTCTGAAAGAGATGGGATTACCAGAGCACCTGACCTGCCTTGGATAAATTTATACTCAGGTCAGGAAGCAACAGTTAGACCTGGACATGGAACAACAGACTGTTTCTAAATAGGAAAAGGAGTACATCAAGGCTGTATATTGTCACCCTGCTTATTTAACTTGTAGGCAGAGTACATCATGAGAAATGCTGGGCTGAAAGAAGCACAAGCTAGAATCAAGATTGCCAAGAGAAATATCAATAACTTCAGATTTGGAGATGACATCGCCCTTATGGCAGAAAGTGCAGAGGAACAAAAAAGCCTCTCGATGAAAGTGATAGTGGAGAGTGGAAAAAGTTGACATAAAGCTCAACATTCAGAAAACGAAGATCATGGCATCTGGTCCCATCACTTTATGGAAAATAGATAGGTAAACAGTGGAAACAGTGTCAGACTTTATTTTTCTGGGCTGCAGATGGTGACTGCAGCCATGAAATTAAAAGACACTTACTCCTTGGAAGAAAAATTATGACCAACCTAGATAGTATATTGAAAAGCAGAGACATTACTTTGCCAACAAAGGTCCGTCTAATGGTGGCTATGGTTTTTCCAGTGGTCATGTATGTATGTGAGAGTTGGACTGTGAAGAAAGCTGAACGCTGAAGAACTGATGCTTTTGAACTCTGGTGTTGGAGAAGACTCTTGAGAGTCTTTTGGACTCCAAGGAGATCCAACCAGTGCATTGTGAAGGAGATCAACCCTGGGGTCTCTTTGGAAGGACTGATGCTAAAGATGAAACTCCAGTACTTTGGCCACCTCATGTGAAAAGTTGACTCGTTCGAAAAGACTCTGCTGCTGGGAGGGATTGGGGGCAGGTGAAGAAGGGGACAACAGAGGATGAGATGGCTGAATGGCATCACTGACGCGATGGACGTTAAGTCTGAGTGAACTCCGGGAGTTGGTGATGGACAGGGAGGCCTGGTGTGCTGTGATTCATGGCTTTGCAAAGAGCCGGACACATCTGAGTGACTGAACTAAACTGAACTGTCGCCTTCAGAATTGGGAGAAAATAATAGCAACTGGAAAACTAACAAAAAAATTAATCTCCAAAACATGCAAGCTGCTCAAGTATCTCAATACTCAGCTACAAATACTACTCAGAAAAACAAACCAAAGAAGATATACAGATTACTAAGAGACACAGAAAAGCTGCTCAGCATCACTCATCATAAAAGAAGTGCAAATCAAAACCACATTGAGGTATCATTTCACACTGGTCAGATTGGCCATGATTAAAATGTCTACAGTGTAATTGCTGCAGAGGCTGTGGAGTAGAGGGAACCTTTTTAAATTGTTGATGGGAATGCAAACTGGCACAACCTTTATAGAGTACTTTGTGGAAACTCCTTAGAAAGTTGAAAATAGAAGTGCCATATGACCCAGCAATCCCACTCTTGGGCATGAACCTCAAGGAAACTAGAATTGAAAGAAACACAGTATTCTAGTGTTTACTGAAGCACTGTTTACAATAGCTAGGACATGGAAGTGACCAAGAGGTCCATCAGCAGATGAATGATTAAGGACATTTTGCTACATATGCATATGAAATATTACTCAGTAATAAGAAGTCATGCATTCGAGTCAGTTCTAATGAGGTGGAAGCGTGTGAAACCTATTACACAAAGTGAAGGAACTAAGAAAGAGAAAGACAAAGCTGTATATTAATTCATATATGTGGAATTTATAAAGATGGCCTATACGCAGGCCAGGAGAAGAGACAAATATCTAAAGAACAGACTTTTGGACTCAGTGAGAGAAGGTGAAGGTGAAGATTTGAGAAAATAGCATTTAAATGTGTACAGTGCTATATGTAAAAAATAGATGACCAGTGTGAGGTTTTATAACATGGGTGCTATATAATACCCATGTCACAACTTCTGAACTTGCAATCTAATACATGCATCAACCACCAATGAGCCCACATTCTAGTGCACATCATGCACGTTCTGAGCTTGCAGCCTGGAGCTCTCATTTTGCCCCTTCCAACCCCACGATCCAGGGTAGGCTCGTAGTAACTGCTGAATTTTCACTTTCGGGGAGGCATCACAAACTTATTAAACCCACATTCTAGTGCAAACATGCTGCATCTTGAACCTGAACTCTGGAGCAGGCATCTTGCCACTACTAATACTGTTTATCATCATCTACTCTTTCACTGTCATGACATGCTTCCGTTGCTTCTTCATCTCCTCTGGTCAACACACTGAGTTGTTTATCATCATCCAGTGTTTACTTCAGTCCTGTAACCTGTTTTGAGTGCTTGTTCAACCCACTCCAGGTCAAATATATCTAGTATTCAATGCTGCGACAGGTTATGTGTTTCTTCATCCTCCTCTGTTTAAACATACTGTAATTTACCACCCTTTGCATTTCAGTTCTGTGACATGCTTCTATCCACTCCAGGTCTAACAGAGTCAGTAGATTATCATCACCCAATGATTTAACTGTCAAGTCTTCTTCATGCACCCCATGTCAAACATACCCAGTAGCTTATCACCATCCCGTGTTTCAGTGCAGTGACATGATGTAAGTGTTTCTTCATTTTCTCCAGGTAAAGCACACTCAATAGTTTGTCACCAGTGTTTCACCTGTGACATGATTCTTCTTAATTTATTTAGTTGGCTGTGTTGGGTCATAGTTGTGGCACGTAAGATAGTCCTTGAGACAAGCCAACTCTCACCATGGCATGCAGTCTCTGGAGTGTGAGAACTTCAGTGTTTGCAGCTGTGCAGGTTTAGTTACTCTGTAGCATATGGGATGTTAGTTTCCCAGTCAGCAATTGAACCTTCATCCCCTACACTTCAAGGTGGATGCTTAACCACTGAACCACCAGGAAAGGCCCTGTGACATGCTTTAAGTGCTTGCTTTTACACCCTATATCAAAAAGACACATTGTTTGATGGGATTATATCACCATCCAGGGTTGCAAAGCATTTGGCATGCTTCAAGAACTTCTTCATCCACATTGGTCAAACACAACCAGGTGTTTATCACCATGCAGCACCATTCCATGCAATGTGCTTCCTCATTGATTACTCGTTGAACACTTCCAATAGATTATCATGATCTACTGTTTCAGTGCAATGACACCTCAAGTTATTCTTCACGCACCCTGGGTCAAACACATCCAGTTGTATATCTCCATCCAGTGTTTCTTCATCCAGTGAAAGCTGTGACATGCTTTCAGTGTTTCTTTATCCACCCCAGGTCAAACGTACTCAGTAGCTTATCATTATCCACACTTTAAAGAGGTGATTCAGCCGCATCTTGGTCCACCTGACCTAAAATAGACTCATCAGCTTATCACCTTTTGTTTTTCACTGCTGTCACAAGTTCAAGTGCATCTTTATCAAACACACCAGTAGTTTATCACCATCCAGTATTTCCAAGCTCTGACACAACTGCTTTATCATCCAGACTATAAAAATACATCCAGTAGCTTATCAACGTCAGTGTTTCAGTGCTGTGATGTGATTCAAGTGCCTATTCATCCACACTCTGGAAATACACACTCTGTAGTTTATTACCATACAGTGCTCAGTGCCTTGACATGTGACATGCTCCAAATGTTTCTTTGTCCACCTGGTGTCAAATACTCAATAGTGTATCAACATCTATATTTCAGCATATGCTTCTTTGTCAATCCTGGCCCATCACTTCTAGGAGTTTACCACCTTCAGGGTTTCAGTGCTGTGATATACTTCATGTGCTTCATCCTCTCCTGTAAAACATACTCATTTGTGTATCATCATCCCGTATTCAGTAGAGTGATATGCTTCAAGTGCTTAATAGTCCATATCAGTCGAACGTTCCCAGCATTTTATCATTCGCCAAGGTTTCAGGGCTGTAACTTGTGGCATATATTAGGTGTTTGTTTGACTCCCAGAGGTCAAACTCAACAAGTGTTTTTTCACCATTCAGTCTATCAGTGCTGTGACATACACCAGTGATTCCTTATCTACTCTGGGTTAATACACACATCCATTCTTTCAGTGCTGATTAATTCACAAGGCTTCCTCATCTATCCTATTTCAAATACATACAGTCGTTTATCAACATCCAGTGTTTAAGTGCTGTGACACACTTCAGGTGCTTCCTTATTTACCCAAGACTGATGTTTTTCGGTCACACAGCCATGTCCAGCTCTTTGCAACCCCATGAACTACAGCACACCAGGCTTCCCTGTCCTTCACTATCTCCTGGAATTTGCTCAAATTCATGCCCATTGAGACAGTTATGCCAACATTCAACTATTTTATTCTCTGTCACACCCATCCCCACCTGCTTACAATCTTACCCAGCATTAGTGTCTTTTCTAATGATTTGGCTCCTTGCATCAGGTGGCCAAAGTATTGCAACTTCAACATCCGTCCTTCCAATTAGTAGTCAGTGTTGATTCTCTTTAGAACTGACTGGTTTGAACTCTTTGCAGTTCAAGGGACTCAAGAGTCTTCTCCAGCACCACAGTTCTAAAACATCAATTATTTGGCATTCAACCTTCTTTATGGTTCAGATCTCACATCCATGCATGACTACTGGGTAAAACCATACCTTGATTATATGGACCTTTGCCAGAAAAGCGATGTCTCTGGTTGCATATGCTGTCTAGGTTTGTCATAGCTTTTCATCCAAGAAGCAAGTGTCTTTTAACTTCATGGCTTCAGTTACCATGCACAGTGATTTTGGAACTACAAAAATAAAAATCTGTCACAGTTTCCTTGTGTCTTAATCTATTTGCTATCAAATACTTTGGCCATCTCACATGAAGAGTTGACTCATTGGAAAAGACTCTAATGCTGAGAGGGATTGGGAGCAGGAGGAGAAAGGTACGACAGAGGATGAGATGGCTGGATGGCATCGCTGACCCGATGGACATGAGTCTGAGTAAACTCCGGGAGCTGGTGATGGACAGAGAGGCCTGGCATGCTGCAATTCATGGGGTCACAAAGAATTGGACATGACTGAGTGACTGAACTGAACTGGACTGATGGGACTGGACGACATGATCTTAGTTTATTGAATGTCGAGGTTTAAGCCAGCTTTTTTAATTCCCACTTTCATCTCAGCAAGGAGCTCTAATTCCTATTCTGCTTTCTGTCATCCGCATGTCTGAGTTTATTGATATTTCTCCCAGAAATTTTGATTCCAGCTTGTGCTTCTTCCAGTCTGACATTTTGCATGGTATACCTTGCAGGTAAGTTCAAGACAGTCTTGATGTACTCCTTTACCAATTCTGAACAAGTCCTTTGTTCCTGCCTGATTCTGTTACTTCTTGACCTGCATACAGGTTTCACAGGAACCAGGTAATGTGGTCAAGTATATACATCTCTTTAAGAATTTTCCACATTTTCAGTGACCCTCATATGCAAAGTCTTTAGCATAGTGAGTGAAGCAGAAGTAGATCATTTTCTGGAATTCCATGCTTTGTCTATGATCCAGTGAATGTTGGCAATTTGATCTCTGATTCCTCTGCGTTTCCTAACCCTATTTGTACATTTGAAAGTCCTCAGTTCACATATTGTTGAAAACTAGATTGAGGAATTTTGAGCATTACATTGCCAGCATATGAAATGAGCACGATTGTGCAGTAGTTTGAGCATTCCATCACAATTCCCCTCTTTGGGATCAGAGTGAAACTGACCTTTTCCTGTCCTGTGGTCATTGATGATTTTTCCAAATTTCCTGGCACATTGAGTGCAGCATTTTAACAGCATTATTGTTATTGTTTTAATTTGAAATAGATCAGATCAGTCGCTTAGTCGTGTCCAACTCTTTGCGACGCCATGAATCGCAGCACGCCAGGCCTCCTTGTCCGTCACCAACTTCCGGAGTTCACTGAGACTCTCGTCCATCAAGTCAGTGATGCCATCCAGCCATCTCATCCTCTGCTGTCCCCTTCTCCTCCTGCCCCCAATCCCTCCCAGCATCAGAGTCTTTTCCAGTGAGTCAACTCTTCGCATGAGGTGGCCAAAGTACTGGAGTTTCAGCTTTAGCATCATTCCTTCCAAAGAAATCCCAGGGCTGATCTCCTTCAGAATGGACTGGTTGGATCTCCTTGCAGTCCAAGGGATTCTCAAGAGTCTTCTCCAACACCACAATTCAAAAGGATCAATTCTTCGGTGCTCAGCCTTCTTCACAATCCAACTCTCACATCCATACATGACCACAGGTAAAACCATAGCCTTGACTAGAGGAACCTTTGTTGGCATAGGTAAGCTTCAATTCTATCACCTCGACTAGCATTGTTTGTGGTCATTCTTCCTAAGATCCACTTGACTTCACACTCCAGGTTGTCTGCTCTATGTGAGTGATCACACCATTATGGTTATCTAGATGATTAAGTGGAGAAGGCAATGGCACCCAGCAGCAGGTGATTAAGACCTTTCTTTGACACAGTTCTCTTATACTCTTGCCAACACTTCATCACATTTTCTGCTTCTGCTAGGCTCATACCACTTCTGTCCTTGATTGTGCCCATGTTTGCAAGAAATATTCCCTTTGTGTCTCTAAGTTCCTTGGCAAGATTTCTAGCCTTTCCTATTCTATTGTTTCCTCTATTTTTACTGGCCTTATACACACACAATATCATATCCCCATTCAGTGTTTACGTTCAGATATGCTTCAAGTGTTTTTTAATCCACTCCAGAAGAATGTAGTGTGATAGTTTATCAACATCCTTTTTTTCTGTATTGTGACATGTTTTGAGCCTCCTTCATTCCCTCCAGGTAAAACACACCCTATAAATTATCATCATTCATTGATGCTGTGCTATTACAGACTTGAAGTGTCCATTTGTCTGATTGAGTCAAACACTCCCTGTAGTTTACCACTATCCAGTGTTCCAGTACTGGGGCATGCCTCATGTACTTTGTTATCCTCTCCAAATAAAATATGGTCAGTGGCTTATCACAATTACTGTTTCGGTTCTACGATGAGTTTCAAGTCCTTCTTTAATTCATTCTAGATAAAACACATTCAGAAGTTTACCATGGTCCCAAGTTTTACTCTGTGTCATGCTTCCAGTTTCTCTTCATTCAACATGTATCAAACACACTCAATAGTTTATCACCATCCAGTGTTTCCGTGCTGTTTACTGCTTCAACTGTTTCTTCATTCTCTGAAGAAAATACACAACCAATAATTTATCACAATCCAGTGTGTTAATTCTGGTATATGTTTCAAAAGATCCTTTGTCCACCCAAGGTTGACCGCACTCTTAGTTTATCACCATCCCTGGATTCAGTGCTGTTACATACTTTCATCAATTTTTCAACTACCACAGGTCATCATACACAATGATTTATCACGATCCAGTTTCAGAGTTGTGACATGCTTCATGTGCTTCTTTCCCTATACAAGATCAAAGAAAGACCGCCTAAAGTGTGAACATACAGTGTTTCAGTCGTGAAACATACTTCAAGTGGTTCTTGATTCACTCCACGTCAAATGCAGCATATAGGTTATCGACATTCGTTGTTTCAGTGCTATGACACATTTCACTGGCTGCTTCACTAACTCCCGGTCAAACACATTCAGCATTTTACCACTATCTAGGGTTTCAGATCTGTGACATGCTTCAAGTGCTCCTGAAACTACTCAAGGTCAAATGCATTCAGTAGCTTTGTTGTTGCTGGTTGTTATTTGTTGTTCAGTCACTCAGTCATCTCCAGCTCTTCGTAATCCCATGGACTGCAGCATATCTCGCCTTTTTGTCCTTCACCATCTCCCGGAGCTTGTTCAAACTCAAATTCAATGGGTCAGTAATGCCATCCAACCATTTTGTCCTCTTCCATCTCCTTCTCCTGCTCCAATCTTTTCCAGCATCAGAGTGTTTTCCAATGAGTTGGCTCTTCACATTAGATAGCCATAATATTAGGGCTTCTGCCTCAGCATCAGCCCCTCCAGTGAATTTTCAGGATTGATTTCCTTTAGGGTTGACTGGATTCATTTCCTTGCAGCCCAAGGGACTCACAGGAGTCTTCTCCAAGATTGCAGTTCAAAAGTATCAATTCCTTAATGTTCAGCCTCCTTTATGGTATGGCTTGCTTTGGCACATGACTACTGAAAAATACAAAAACATAGCTCTGACTATATGGGTCCTTGTTGGCAAAGGAATGCCTCTGCTTTTTTACATGCAGCCTGGGTTTGTCACAGCTTTTACAAGAAATAAGTGTCATTTAATTTCATAGCTTCAGTCACCATCTGCCATGGTTTTGGAGTCCACAAAAACAGAAGTCTGTCACTGTTTCCATTGTTTTTCCATCTATTTGTATAAAGTGATAGCATTGGATGCCATGATCTAAGTATTTTGAATGTTGAGCTTTAAGCCAACTTATTCAATCTCCCATTTTACTTTCATCAAGAGGCTCTTTAGTTCTTCTTATCTTTCTGCCATAAGGGTGGTGTCCTCTGCATATTTGAAGTTATTGATATTTCTTCATCAATCTTGATTCCACCTTGTGATTCCTCCAGCACAATGTTTCTCATTATGTATTCTATGTAGAAGTTAAATAAGCAGGGTGACAATTATACAGCCTTGAGGTACGCCTTTTCCTATTTGGAACCAGTCTGTAGTTCTATTTCCAGTTCTAACTGTTGCTTCCTGACCTGCATACAGGTTTCTTAAGAGGCAGGTCAGGTGGTCTGGTATTCCCATCTGTTTCAGAATTTTCCAACATTTATTGTAATCCACACAGTCAAAGTCTCAATAAAACATAAACAGATTTCTTCTGGAACTGTCCTGGTTTTTCAGTGATCTGGTGGTTGTTGGCAATTTGATCTTGGTTCCTCTGCCTTTTCGAAAACCAACTTGTATATCTGGAAGTTCACGATTAATGTATCGCTGAAGCATGGCTTGGAGAATTTTGAGCATTAATTTAGTAGCGTGTGAGATGAGTGCAGTAGTTGGAGAATTCTTTGACATTGTCTTTCTTTGGGATTGGAGTGAAAACTGACATTTTTCTGTCCTGTGGTCAGTGCTGAATTTTCCAAATTTGGTGGCATGTTGAGTGCAGAACTTTCATAGCATCATCTTTTGGGATTTGAAAGAGCTCAACTGGAATTCTATCACCTCCACTACCTTTCTTTGTAGTGACGCTTCCTAAGGCCCACTTGAGTTCACATCCCAGGATGTCTGGCTCTAGGTGAATGATCACACCATTGTGATTATCTGGGTCATGAATATCTTTTTTGTACAGTTTTTTCTGTGTATTTTTGCCACCTCTTCTTAAAATCTTCTGCTTCTTTTAGGCCCATACCATTTCTGTCCTTTATTGAGCCCATTTTTGCATGAAATGTTTGTTTGGTATCTCTAATTTTTTTTGAGGAGATCTCTAGTCTTTTCCATTCTATTGTTTTCCTATATTTCCTTGCTTCAATGGGTGTGGCACAATTCAAATGCTTCTCTTTCCACTCTGGTCAGTCATAGCCAATATTTTGTACCAACCAGTGTCCAGTGCTGTGACATATGACTGATTTCAATTCATCAGTGAAGTGAGTAAAAAAAAACAAAAAAAACAAAAAAAAAAAAAACCTCCAGGAGTTTATCAACACAGTGTTTCATGGCTGCCACTGGATTCGAGTACTTCTTCACCCACTCCAGGTTAACATAGTCATTTATCACCATCCATTGCTTCACTACACTGACATGTTTCAAATGCTTCTATATTAATCCTGGTGCAAATTTTCTAGTAGTTATAAACAGCCAGTGTTTTAGTTTTGGAGCATGACCCAATGGCTTCTTCATTCTCACCCATAAGCCAAAGTCTAGTGTTTACATACTGTGACATGCTTAAAGAGCTTCATCATCCACCCTAGATCTAGACAGTCAGCATTTTATCATCATACCAGCATTTTAGTGGTGTTACATGATTTTAAATTTTGTTTGCCCACACTGAGGCATACACAGCCAGTACTTCATCATCCTCCAGTGTTTCAGGCTTTGATAAAATTAAATGTGTTCTTGGTCCCACTGACATCAATATACTTACCATTGATTACCATCTGGTTTCACTGCTGTGACATAATGTCAACTGCTTCTTCATCCATTCCTGTGTCAAACAAACCCAGTAGTTTTTTCCCCATCTAGTGTTAGTGTTCAATACTATGAAATGATTTCTGGAGTCTCTGTGTCCATCCCACCTCAAACATAGTCAGTATTATCAATCAATGCTTCAGTGATGTCACATGCTTCAGGTGCTTTCTTCGTTCACTCCATATCAAGTACTTTCAGTCATTTATAAGCATCCAATGTTTCAGTTGTGTGACATGCTTCAACTATTTCTCTAAACCACTTGAGCTGAAACATACCCAATATCTTATGACCATCCAGTGTTTCAGTGCTGTGACATGCTTCAAGTGCTTCTTCTACTCCATGTTAAACACAAGCAATAGTTTATCACCATCAATTGTTTCAGTTCTGTAACATTCTTTAAGTCTTTTTCCATGTACTCTGCTTCAAATACACTGGGCAGTTGTTCACCATCAAGTATTTAGTTCTATGATATGTTTCAACGTTTTCTGTACCTACCAATTCATACACACTCATAAATTTATCACCATCCTGTGTTTTAGGGCTGTCATATGGTTAAATGAGTCCCCATCCCCACCCCAGGTCAAACACACCCAGTATTGATCAACATACAGCCTTTCAGCTATGTGATACATTTCGAGTGTTCTATGATCCAATCTTGGAAGATACATCCAATAATTTATCGAATTCCAGTGTTTCAGTGCTCTGAAGTTTTTAAGTGTTTCTGCATCCAAATAGCTCAGGCATGATTAATAGATTATAACCATCACTGTTTCAGTTTTATGACATGACTTGAGTACATCTTCATCTACTTTACACTCAATAATTACCACCATCCTGTAAATCAGAGGTAAAATATTCTTGGAATGCTTCTTTGTCTACTGTGGGTCAAACACACCTAGTAGTTTTTCACCATTCAGTGTTTCAGTGCTGTGACGACTTCCACTGCTTCTTCGTGTACTACAGGTCATCGCACCAAGTATCTTGTAACTACGAGCTTGCACTCTAGAGAACATATCTCTCCACTACTGAGACTGAATTGTAGAGCATGCATCTCACAACTACTAAGACCCCATTCTAAGTGCACATGACACTTCTGCAGTGCCTAAACTCTGGAGGAAATGTGATGACAGTATTGTCACACAGTATTGATCCTGTATTCTAGAACACACATCTTACCAGAACACACTGAACCAGTGTTCTACAGCAGGCTTAGCACAACTACTTAGCTTCCATTCTGGATGTATCATCCTACCTCTACTGAGTCACTACTACATGGCATACGTGACCCAACTTCTGAGTTTGCACTATGGAATACACATTATGCCACCACTGAGCCAGCTCTAGTGTACACATGACAAAGTACTGATCCCCACGTCAAAGGGCAATGCCAAACATTATTCAAAGTACTGGACAATTGTGCTCATTTCACATACAAAGCAAGACAATGCTCAAAATTCTTTGAGCTAGGCTTCAAAGTATGTGATCCAATACACTGGATTTAGAAAAAGCAGAGGAATGAGGGCTTATACTGTCCAGCTCCATGGCCTACTAGAAAAAGTAGGAAGTCAAGAGATACCTGGAGTAACAGGCAAGTTTGACCTTGCAGTACACATGAAGCAGGGCAAAGACTAACAGAGTTTCCTAAGAGAACTCACCACTCATAGCAAACACTCTCTTCCAACAACACAAGAGATGAGTCTAGAGATGGTCAGTGCTGAAATCAGATTATGTTCTTTGCAGCCGAAGATGGAGAAGCTCTATACATTCAGCCACAACAAGACTGAGCAGTGACATGGCTCAGATCATGAATGCCTTTAAGCAAAGTTCAAACTTAAATTGAAGAGAGTATGAAAAACCCCTAGACCCTTTGGGTTTGACTGAAATCAAACCCTTATGATTACACAGTGGATGTGACAAATCAAATTGAAGGATTTGATCTTATAGACAGACTACAGGGAGAATTATGGACCAAGTGTCATGACATTCTGCACGAGACAGTGATCAAGAGCATACTTAAGAAAGATAAATTCAAAAAGGCGAAAGGGTTGTCTGAGGAGCCCTTACAAATAGCTTAGAAAAGAAGAGAAGCTAAAGGCATAGGAGAACAAAAAAGATAATCTATTTGAATCCAGTTTCCCAAAGAACACCAAGGAGAGACAAGAAAGCCTTCCTCGGCGGTCAGTGCAAAGAAATAGAGAAAAACAATAGGATGTCAAAGAACAGGTATCGCCTCAAGAATGTTACAGATACCAAGGGAACATTTCATGCAAAATTGGCACAATAAAGGAGAGAAACAATATGGACCTGACAGAAGCAGAATCTATTAAGAAGTGGTGGCAAAAATACGCAGAACTGTACCAAATAATAATAATAATAAAAATAATAATAAGATCTTAATGACCCAGTTAGCTGTGATGGTGTCTTTACTCACCTAGAACCAGACATCCTGGAATGTGAAATCAAGTAGCCCTTAGTAAATCACTATGAACAAAGTTACTAGAGGTGATGGGTTTCCAGTCGTGCAGTTTCAAGTCCTATCAGATTATACCATTAAAATCCTGCACTCAATATGCCAGAAACTTTGGAAAACTCGGCATTGGCCACAGAACTGGAAAAGGTTAGTTTAAAGTCCAATCCCAAAGAAAGGCTATGCCAAAGAATGTTCAAACTACAACACAATTACATGTATCTCACATGCAAGCAAAGTGATGCTCAAAGTTCTCCAAGCCAGGCTTCAACAGTACGTGAACCCAGAATTTCCAGATGTTAAGGGTGGATTTAGAAAAGTCAGAGGAACCAGAGATCAAATTGCCAACATCCATTGGATCAGAGAAAAAGCAAGGGAGTTCAAGATATACATCTACATCTGATTTGGACTATGCCAAAGGTTTTGACTGTGTGGATGACAACAAACTATGGAAAATTCTTGAAAAGATGCAAATATCAGATCTCTTTAGCTGCCTCCTGAGAAATCTGTAGGCAGATTAAGAAGCAAGAGTTAGAACTGGACATGGAACAATGCACTAGATTCAAATTGGGAAAGGAGTACATCAAGGCTGTATATTGCCATGTGGCTTATTTAACTTATATTCAGAGCACATCATGTGAAATGCCAGGCTGGATGAAGCCCAAACTAGAATCAGGATTGCCTGGAGAAATATCAATAACCTCAGACATGCACTTGACACTACATATATGACTGAAAGTGAAGAATAACTAAGGAGCCTGCTGATGAAAAGAAAGAAGAGAGTGAAAAAGCTGGCTCATAACTCAACATTGAAAAAATGAAGATCATGGCATCTGGTCCCATCACTTCATGTCAAATAGGGAAAACATGGAGAAAATGGAAACAGTGATAGACTTTATTTTCTCAGGCTCCAAAATCACTGCAGATGCTGACTGCAGCCATGAAATTAAAAGGTGCTAGATCCTTGGAAGAAAAGCTGTAACCATCTAAAGAGCATATTCAAAAGCAGAGGCATAACTTTGCAATTATGGGAGAGTTGAACTATACAGGAAACTGAGCATGGAATAATCAATGCTTTTGAACTGTGGTGTTGGAGAATACTCTTGTGAGTCCGTTGGACTGCAAGGAGATCAAAGCAGGCAATCCTGATAGAACTCAGCTCTGAATATTCATTGGAAGTACTTTTGCTGAAGCTGAAACTCTGATACTTTGGCCACCTGATGCAAAGAAATGACTAGAGGAAAAGGCCCTGATGCTGGGAAATCTTTAGGGGAGAAGGAGAAGGGCCTAACAGAGGATGCGATGGTCAGATGGTACAACTAATTTGATGCACATTAGTTTGAGCAAACTCTGGGAGTTAGTGATAGATAGTAAGGCCTCGTGGTGTTGCAGAGAGTTGCTATGACTGAGCAACAGAACAACAGGAGAATAATACATTTCAGTAAGAAGTGAAGACACAACTTTCAAGAAGTTACTCAGAGAAAAATAGAGAGAAATTATCAATCCACTGCTCATACAGCCATTTTTACTGCTATTGAAACAAGTTTTTCCATATTTAAATGTGACTTTCCTGAAGCATGTGAATTCTGTTTTTGTTTTTTAATCTCAGAGAGGTGTATTGATGAAATCATGATGCACAGAGAAATGTCAGTTCTCACAGATTCCCTTAATAAAATCATGATGTACTTAAGGAGTTAGCGTTTTTTTTTCCCATGGGAATGAAATTTTTTGATGAGTAACTTTTTAATTCTTTAGAAAACATTAATTACTATGATCAAATTAGTTTGGAATATTTGTAGTCTTTCCTTCAGTATCAGAAGATACTACAGCCCTAATAATAATGCAGGATTTTCCAACTGAAATCCTGAAACAGAATAGCTCACCACATTCTAAAAGCACTGCTACCCCTATAAAGCTAACAACAGTATTTTTCACAGAGCTAGAACAAATAATATTTCACAATTCATATGGAAATACAAAAAAACTGGAATAGTCAAAGCAATGTTGACAAAGAAGAATGGAACTGGAAGAATCAACCTGCCTGACTTCAGGCTCTACTACAAAGCCACAGTCATCAAGACAGTATGGTACTGGCACAAAGACAGAAATATAGATCAATGGAACAAAATAGAAAGCCCAGAGGTAAATCCACGCACATATGGACACCTTATCTTTGACAAAGGAGGCAAGAATATAAAATGGATTAAAGGCAATCTCTTTAACAAGTGGTGCTGGGAAAACTGGTCAACCAACTACTTGTAAAAGAATGAGATTAGAACACTTTCTAACACCCTACACACAAAAAGACACAAAATGGATTAAAGATCTAAATGTAAGATCAGAAACTATAAAACTTCTAGAGGAGAACATAGGCAAAACACTCTCCGACACAAATCACAGCAGGATCCTCTATGACCCACCTCCCAGAATATTGGAAATAAAAACAAAAATAAACAAATGGGACCTAATTAAACTTAAAACCTTCTGCAGAACAAAGGAAACTACTAGCAAGGTGAAAAGACAGCCTTGAATGGGAGAAAATAATAGCAAATGAAGCAACCGACAAACAACTAATCTCAAAAATATAGAAGAAACTCTTGCAGTGCAATGCCAGAAAAATAAATGACCCAATAAAAAAATGGCCAAAAAAACTAAATAGACTTTTCTCCAAGAAGACATACAGATGGCTAACAAACACATGAAAAGATGTTCAACATCACTCATTATCAGAGAAGTGCAAATCAAAACCACAATGACGTACCATTTCACACCAGTCAGAATGGCCATGATCCAAACACCTACAAGCAATACATGCTGGAGAGGGTGTGGAGAAAAGGGAACCCTCTTACACTGTTGGTGGGAATGCAAACTAGTACAGCCACTATGGAGAACAGTGTGGAGATTCCTTAAAAAACTGGAAATAGAATGGCCATACGACCCAGCGATCCCACTGCTGGGCATACACACCGAGGAAACCAGAATTGAAAGAGACACGTGTACCCCAATGTTCATTGCAACACTATTTATAATAGCCAGGACATGGAAGCAACCTGGATGACTGTCAGCAGATGAATGGATAAGAAAGCTGTGGTACATATACACAATGGAGTATTACTCAGCCATTAAAAATACTACATTTGAATCAGTTCTAATGAGGTGGATGAACTGGAGCCTATTATATAGAGTGAAGTAATCCAGAAAGAAAAATACCAATACAGCATACACATGCATATATATCGAATTTAGAAAAATGGTAATGACAACCGTGTAAGCGAGACAGCAAAAGTGACACAGAGGTATAGGACAGTCTTTTGGACTCTGTGGGAGAGGGAGAGGGTGGGATGATTTGGGACAATGCCACTGAAACATGTTTAATATCACATATGAAATGAATCACCAGTCAAGGTTTCATGCATAATACTGAATGCTTGGGGCTGGTGCACTGGGACGACCCAGAAGGATGGATGACCCAGAAGGGTAGGGTGGAGGGGCGGGTGGGTTCAGGATGGGAACATGTGTATACCTGTGGTGGATTCACGTTGATGCATGGAAAAACCAATACAATATTGTAAAGTAATTAACCACCAATTAAAATAAATAAATTTATATAAAAATAATAAAAGCACAGTAGAAAACTGTTAATTTTCTATTAAAATCAGTGAGCATTTTATCCAAATTAAAGAATGGCAAAAACAACTTGAAGAACATCACTAAAGCCTGCTGAAAGAAATACAGTACAGGGTTAATGGTATGCAAGTTTAGGGTACACAAAACTTGAACTATAGTAATGGAAAATATATTAAAAGTTTCCTAGTGTGTGGGCAGAATGAGAAGTCTCCTCAGAAACTAAAACAAAGAAAACAAATCTTCACATTCTTTTAGAAAATCCAAATTGCTTCAGAAGGAAATATAAAGACACAGAAGAGAGAGCTAACAGCTTAAGTCGATCTATGTATGCTCGAATTATATAAGCAACATTATGTTTCATAGGCTTTTAGGCATTCATACCACAAATTTGAACTCTGATGGTTGGGATACCCTTACATCTCATCTTGGTGAACTATTGCATAGAATATTTTTATTTTGTGGTAAATTTGTCT
The DNA here is from genome assembly GCF_002263795.3 of Bos taurus. Lineage (NCBI taxonomy): Eukaryota > Metazoa > Chordata > Mammalia > Artiodactyla > Bovidae > Bos > Bos taurus. The sequence continues at coordinate 31,573,253 of NC_082638.1, forward strand.
AATCAGTATTGTTCTATCATGTTTTAAAAAATAAGTATTTTTGTGCTTTCAACATTCAAGGTACATTTGCTTGTTGCTGCATATATGTAACTACACTTCTATGTTAAACAAACTCACTTTTTAAAGGAACTTATTTATTTTATTATTTTTTAAATTTTATTTATTTTGGCGGGGCCAGGTATTCATGGATGTTCAAGGGCCTTTTCTAGCTGAGGCAAGTGGTATGGTGCACTTTGATATGGTGCATAGCCTTCCCATTGTGATGGTTTCTTTTGTTGCAGAACACTGGCTCTAGTTTTGGCACATGAGCTCATGAGTTGTGGCCCATGAGTTTAGCTACACTTCGGCATGTGGGATCCTCCCAGACAAGGATCACTGGGAAGCTGACTATTAACCAATGGATCACTAGGGTAGTTCTGAACAAACCCAGACTCTGCAGGCTAGAAGTTTGTTCTACTTATCTACTTAAGTTGTACTTATCTATCTTAAGTAGATACTGTGTTGCTTTGGGGGATTCTCCTGGTGGCTCAGTGGTAAAGAATCCACCTCCCAATGTGGATGACCCAATGTTGAGAAATCCCTGAGCTTGAAACGAGATGTGTCAATGTAATGAAGACTGCGTTCATTTCCCTAATTAGAACCGCTTGAGCTAACTCATACTACTGAACAGACTTCTGCTACCTGTTAATAAGTGCTCTTGCCTGACCATTTCTTCACTTAAATTGTATCCGTTGTCTTCCTTCTTGGAGAAACAAATTCCATCAGGGTGCTTCTGTTAGGAATCTAGCATAATACAAGTGGTGGAGGAATTAAAGAGAAAGGTTATATATCTATCAGAGGACCTGGACAAACGGTCTTATGTTTGGGAGACAGGAACATCTTGTGGTTCATTAGAGATCCCTCTCTTTGAAATATTTAGGTCCAGTAAGCTAGGGACTGGTGGTGGCGGTAGTAGAGCCCCTAGTCTGTGTATCCAATGTTGGAGTGATGGAATAAACTTTAAAGTTACTGCAAACAAACAAACAAACAAAAATACCTTCTCTTCGGAAATAAAATGTTTAGTATTGTTTTTCATAGTGATGGAAGACCTTTTCACCTATTTAAGCATTAGTGAACATTCTAGCTAGATATAATTTTGCTTGAACTTTATGCTAGACACCCTATTTTTGACCTGTGAAACAAATATTGTACATCTGCTTTAACCATGGAGAATAGTCACTGGGTATTCACTTGAATGGGGAGGTAAAAATCTACTGTAGTTGTCTGTCATCAGTGTACCCTCTGGAAAATCAGGATACGAAAATGAGATTGTGCATTTCTGTGCTTTGGAGTTGTGTGTTCCTAGTCAGTTAAGATAATTAAGAAGTTTAATGATTCCAGATTCTTGCCTAGGAAAACACTAACATCACTGCTTGCCATATTTGTATTTTGTGGTTAACAGGATCCTTTTTACCACGATATATGTTTCACTCATGTATTTTCCACTTTAAAGAAATTTCTGTGTATACTGGCTCTGCCCCTACAGCTTCAGAACACTCCTCTTAAAACTGTATGAAAGACCATTTACCAGGCTATGGCCCTTGAGTTTGTTTGAATATTTTTTCCAATTTTAGTATATAATTTGTTGGGTATTTTCATCAATATGGTATAATTTCCTTCAAAGGAAAAAAAATGTGTTTGACTTCAAGTATGAAACGTTGTACTGAAAGTTATCTCTTACTTAATCATGACATATGATCAGTGAGTCCACATAATAAGGAATGACAATTGGAACTTTTAAGCAGAAACTAGGGCTTCCCTGGTAGGTCACCTGCTTAACAATCTGCTGCAATGCAGTTTGATTTCTGGTTTGGAAGGATTATCTGGACAAGCAACAGGTCACTCACTCCCATATTCTTTAGGCTTCCTTGGAGGTGCAGATAGTAAAAAATTCACCTGCTATAAGAGATCTGCTGGAAGAGTGGCCTGACAACCCACTCCAGTATTCTTGCCTGGAAAACCCCCATAGACAGAGGAGCTTGATGGGCTATAGTCCAGATGTCACAAAAAGTCAGACATAACTGTGAGACTAAGCAGACCAGAAACCAAAATAGATTTTTTAAAAATGCTTGAAAAACTTGAAGTTTGGAGGTCTGCCTTAGAAAGAGTATTTTAACCCTGAAAAAAATACATTAAGCAATGAACTTTACTACTCTCTTGTCCCTATAAAATCACAGGAGAAATGGAGTGTCATTTCCCTTTTTAGAGGATAGTTGTTGTAGTGAAGATATTGAAAGATTAAATAAATGATTTAAATCTACTGAAATGCTGCTTGCAAAAATGACAAAAAAATCTAATTCAAGATGAATATTAAAGCAAGAACATAATTGAAATCAGTTGCTGTTGTAAGACATGGCTTCAAAAGAGAGCTAAATAAATGTATATAATGACTGGCTAAATTCTCTGGCAATACATTATAAAAAATCACGGTCAATATTGAAAAGATTTTTACACACAATAAAAATAAATGCCTTTTAGTTATGCATAGTTTGAATAATCAAAAACACTGACTACTTTTCAGACATTCCAGGAAAAGGTCTTTTAAACAAATTATTTACTTTATCTCCCAAAACAATATAGTGGTGGTGGTCGTGATTAGTTGCTAAGTTATTTCCTTCTCTTTTTCATCTCCATGGACCATAGACTACCAGGCTTCTCTGCCCGTGGGATTACCCAGGCAAGAATACTGAGGTTGGTTTCCATTCTCTCTTCCAGAAGATCTATCTTTCCAACTCAGGGATTTCTCAACATTGGGTCATCCACATTGGGAGGTGGATTCTTTACCACTGAGCCACCAGGAGAATCCCCCAAAGCAACACAGTATCTACTTAAGATAGATAAGTACAACTTAAGTAGATAAGTAGAACAAACTTCTAGCCTGCAGAGTCTGGGTTTGTTCAGAACTACCCTAGTGATCCATTGGTTAATAGTCAGCTTCCCAGTGATCCTTGTCTGGGAGGATCCCACATGCCGAAGTGTAGCTAAACTCATGGGCCACAACTCATGAGCTCATGTGCCAAAACTAGAGCCAGTGTTCTGCAACAAAAGAAACCATCACAATGGGAAGGCTATGCACCATATCAAAGTGCACCATACCACTTGCCTCAGCTAGAAAAGGCCCTTGAACATCCATGAATACCTGGCCCCGCCAAAATAAATAAAATTTAAAAAATAATAAAATAAATAAGTTCCTTTAAAAAGTGAGTTTGTTTAACATAGAAGTGTAGTTACATATATGCAGCAACAAGCAAATGTACCTTGAATGTTGAAAGCACAAAAATACTTATTTTTTAAAACATGATAGAACAATACTGATTAGACAAATTTACCACAAAATAAAAATATTCTATGCAATAGTTCACCAAGATGAGATGTAAGGGTATCCCAACCATCAGAGTTCAAATTTGTGGTATGAATGCCTAAAAGCCTATGAAACATAATGTTGCTTATATAATTCGAGCATACATAGATCGACTTAAGCTGTTAGCTCTCTCTTCTGTGTCTTTATATTTCCTTCTGAAGCAATTTGGATTTTCTAAAAGAATGTGAAGATTTGTTTTCTTTGTTTTAGTTTCTGAGGAGACTTCTCATTCTGCCCACACACTAGGAAACTTTTAATATATTTTCCATTACTATAGTTCAAGTTTTGTGTACCCTAAACTTGCATACCATTAACCCTGTACTGTATTTCTTTCAGCAGGCTTTAGTGATGTTCTTCAAGTTGTTTTTGCCATTCTTTAATTTGGATAAAATGCTCACTGATTTTAATAGAAAATTAACAGTTTTCTACTGTGCTTTTATTATTTTTATATAAATTTATTTATTTTAATTGGTGGTTAATTACTTTACAATATTGTATTGGTTTTTCCATGCATCAACGTGAATCCACCACAGGTATACACATGTTCCCATCCTGAACCCACCCGCCCCTCCACCCTACCCTTCTGGGTCATCCATCCTTCTGGGTCGTCCCAGTGCACCAGCCCCAAGCATTCAGTATTATGCATGAAACCTTGACTGGTGATTCATTTCATATGTGATATTAAACATGTTTCAGTGGCATTGTCCCAAATCATCCCACCCTCTCCCTCTCCCACAGAGTCCAAAAGACTGTCCTATACCTCTGTGTCACTTTTGCTGTCTCGCTTACACGGTTGTCATTACCATTTTTCTAAATTCGATATATATGCATGTGTATGCTGTATTGGTATTTTTCTTTCTGGATTACTTCACTCTATATAATAGGCTCCAGTTCATCCACCTCATTAGAACTGATTCAAATGTAGTATTTTTAATGGCTGAGTAATACTCCATTGTGTATATGTACCACAGCTTTCTTATCCATTCATCTGCTGACAGTCATCCAGGTTGCTTCCATGTCCTGGCTATTATAAATAGTGTTGCAATGAACATTGGGGTACACGTGTCTCTTTCAATTCTGGTTTCCTCGGTGTGTATGCCCAGCAGTGGGATCGCTGGGTCGTATGGCCATTCTATTTCCAGTTTTTTAAGGAATCTCCACACTGTTCTCCATAGTGGCTGTACTAGTTTGCATTCCCACCAACAGTGTAAGAGGGTTCCCTTTTCTCCACACCCTCTCCAGCATGTATTGCTTGTAGGTGTTTGGATCATGGCCATTCTGACTGGTGTGAAATGGTACGTCATTGTGGTTTTGATTTGCACTTCTCTGATAATGAGTGATGTTGAACATCTTTTCATGTGTTTGTTAGCCATCTGTATGTCTTCTTGGAGAAAAGTCTATTTAGTTTTTTTGGCCATTTTTTTATTGGGTCATTTATTTTTCTGGCATTGCACTGCAAGAGTTTCTTCTATATTTTTGAGATTAGTTGTTTGTCGGTTGCTTCATTTGCTATTATTTTCTCCCATTCAAGGCTGTCTTTTCACCTTGCTAGTAGTTTCCTTTGTTCTGCAGAAGGTTTTAAGTTTAATTAGGTCCCATTTGTTTATTTTTGTTTTTATTTCCAATATTCTGGGAGGTGGGTCATAGAGGATCCTGCTGTGATTTGTGTCGGAGAGTGTTTTGCCTATGTTCTCCTCTAGAAGTTTTATAGTTTCTGATCTTACATTTAGATCTTTAATCCATTTTGTGTCTTTTTGTGTGTAGGGTGTTAGAAAGTGTTCTAATCTCATTCTTTTACAAGTAGTTGGTTGACCAGTTTTCCCAGCACCACTTGTTAAAGAGATTGCCTTTAATCCATTTTATATTCTTGCCTCCTTTGTCAAAGATAAGGTGTCCATATGTGCGTGGATTTACCTCTGGGCTTTCTATTTTGTTCCATTGATCTATATTTCTGTCTTTGTGCCAGTACCATACTGTCTTGATGACTGTGGCTTTGTAGTAGAGCCTGAAGTCAGGCAGGTTGATTCTTCCAGTTCCATTCTTCTTTGTCAACATTGCTTTGACTATTCCAGTTTTTTTGTATTTCCATATGAATTGTGAAATATTATTTGTTCTAGCTCTGTGAAAAATACTGTTGTTAGCTTTATAGGGGTAGCAGTGCTTTTAGAATGTGGTGAGCTATTCTGTTTCAGGATTTCAGTTGGAAAATCCTGCATTATTATTAGGGCTGTAGTATCTTCTGATACTGAAGGAAAGACTACAAATATTCCAAACTAATTTGATCATAGTAATTAATGTTTTCTAAAGAATTAAAAAGTTACTCATCAAAAAATTTCATTCCCATGGGAAAAAAAAACGCTAACTCCTTAAGTACATCATGATTTTATTAAGGGAATCTGTGAGAACTGACATTTCTCTGTGCATCATGATTTCATCAATACACCTCTCTGAGATTAAAAAACAAAAACAGAATTCACATGCTTCAGGAAAGTCACATTTAAATATGGAAAAACTTGTTTCAATAGCAGTAAAAATGGCTGTATGAGCAGTGGATTGATAATTTCTCTCTATTTTTCTCTGAGTAACTTCTTGAAAGTTGTGTCTTCACTTCTTACTGAAATGTATTATTCTCCTGTTGTTCTGTTGCTCAGTCATAGCAACTCTCTGCAACACCACGAGGCCTTACTATCTATCACTAACTCCCAGAGTTTGCTCAAACTAATGTGCATCAAATTAGTTGTACCATCTGACCATCGCATCCTCTGTTAGGCCCTTCTCCTTCTCCCCTAAAGATTTCCCAGCATCAGGGCCTTTTCCTCTAGTCATTTCTTTGCATCAGGTGGCCAAAGTATCAGAGTTTCAGCTTCAGCAAAAGTACTTCCAATGAATATTCAGAGCTGAGTTCTATCAGGATTGCCTGCTTTGATCTCCTTGCAGTCCAACGGACTCACAAGAGTATTCTCCAACACCACAGTTCAAAAGCATTGATTATTCCATGCTCAGTTTCCTGTATAGTTCAACTCTCCCATAATTGCAAAGTTATGCCTCTGCTTTTGAATATGCTCTTTAGATGGTTACAGCTTTTCTTCCAAGGATCTAGCACCTTTTAATTTCATGGCTGCAGTCAGCATCTGCAGTGATTTTGGAGCCTGAGAAAATAAAGTCTATCACTGTTTCCATTTTCTCCATGTTTTCCCTATTTGACATGAAGTGATGGGACCAGATGCCATGATCTTCATTTTTTCAATGTTGAGTTATGAGCCAGCTTTTTCACTCTCTTCTTTCTTTTCATCAGCAGGCTCCTTAGTTATTCTTCACTTTCAGTCATATATGTAGTGTCAAGTGCATGTCTGAGGTTATTGATATTTCTCCAGGCAATCCTGATTCTAGTTTGGGCTTCATCCAGCCTGGCATTTCACATGATGTGCTCTGAATATAAGTTAAATAAGCCACATGGCAATATACAGCCTTGATGTACTCCTTTCCCAATTTGAATCTAGTGCATTGTTCCATGTCCAGTTCTAACTCTTGCTTCTTAATCTGCCTACAGATTTCTCAGGAGGCAGCTAAAGAGATCTGATATTTGCATCTTTTCAAGAATTTTCCATAGTTTGTTGTCATCCACACAGTCAAAACCTTTGGCATAGTCCAAATCAGATGTAGATGTATATCTTGAACTCCCTTGCTTTTTCTCTGATCCAATGGATGTTGGCAATTTGATCTCTGGTTCCTCTGACTTTTCTAAATCCACCCTTAACATCTGGAAATTCTGGGTTCACGTACTGTTGAAGCCTGGCTTGGAGAACTTTGAGCATCACTTTGCTTGCATGTGAGATACATGTAATTGTGTTGTAGTTTGAACATTCTTTGGCATAGCCTTTCTTTGGGATTGGACTTTAAACTAACCTTTTCCAGTTCTGTGGCCAATGCCGAGTTTTCCAAAGTTTCTGGCATATTGAGTGCAGGATTTTAATGGTATAATCTGATAGGACTTGAAACTGCACGACTGGAAACCCATCACCTCTAGTAACTTTGTTCATAGTGATTTACTAAGGGCTACTTGATTTCACATTCCAGGATGTCTGGTTCTAGGTGAGTAAAGACACCATCACAGCTAACTGGGTCATTAAGATCTTATTATTATTTTTATTATTATTATTATTTGGTACAGTTCTGCGTATTTTTGCCACCACTTCTTAATAGATTCTGCTTCTGTCAGGTCCATATTGTTTCTCTCCTTTATTGTGCCAATTTTGCATGAAATGTTCCCTTGGTATCTGTAACATTCTTGAGGCGATACCTGTTCTTTGACATCCTATTGTTTTTCTCTATTTCTTTGCACTGACCGCCGAGGAAGGCTTTCTTGTCTCTCCTTGGTGTTCTTTGGGAAACTGGATTCAAATAGATTATCTTTTTTGTTCTCCTATGCCTTTAGCTTCTCTTCTTTTCTAAGCTATTTGTAAGGGCTCCTCAGACAACCCTTTCGCCTTTTTGAATTTATCTTTCTTAAGTATGCTCTTGATCACTGTCTCGTGCAGAATGTCATGACACTTTGTCCATAATTCTCCCTGTAGTCTGTCTATAAGATCAAATCCTTCAATTTGATTTGTCACATCCACTGTGTAATCATAAGGGTTTGATTTCAGTCAAACCCAAATGGTCTAGGGGTTTTTCATACTCTCTTCAATTTAAGTTTGAACTTTGCTTAAAGGCATTCATGATCTGAGCCATGTCACTGCTCAGTCTTGTTGTGGCTGAATGTATAGAGCTTCTCCATCTTCGGCTGCAAAGAACATAATCTGATTTCAGCACTGACCATCTCTAGACTCATCTCTTGTGTTGTTGGAAGAGAGTGTTTGCTATGAGTGGTGAGTTCTCTTAGGAAACTCTGTTAGTCTTTGCCCTGCTTCATGTGTACTGCAAGGTCAAACTTGCCTGTTACTCCAGGTATCTCTTGACTTCCTACTTTTTCTAGTAGGCCATGGAGCTGGACAGTATAAGCCCTCATTCCTCTGCTTTTTCTAAATCCAGTGTATTGGATCACATACTTTGAAGCCTAGCTCAAAGAATTTTGAGCATTGTCTTGCTTTGTATGTGAAATGAGCACAATTGTCCAGTACTTTGAATAATGTTTGGCATTGCCCTTTGACGTGGGGATCAGTACTTTGTCATGTGTACACTAGAGCTGGCTCAGTGGTGGCATAATGTGTATTCCATAGTGCAAACTCAGAAGTTGGGTCACGTATGCCATGTAGTAGTGACTCAGTAGAGGTAGGATGATACATCCAGAATGGAAGCTAAGTAGTTGTGCTAAGCCTGCTGTAGAACACTGGTTCAGTGTGTTCTGGTAAGATGTGTGTTCTAGAATACAGGATCAATACTGTGTGACAATACTGTCATCACATTTCCTCCAGAGTTTAGGCACTGCAGAAGTGTCATGTGCACTTAGAATGGGGTCTTAGTAGTTGTGAGATGCATGCTCTACAATTCAGTCTCAGTAGTGGAGAGATATGTTCTCTAGAGTGCAAGCTCGTAGTTACAAGATACTTGGTGCGATGACCTGTAGTACACGAAGAAGCAGTGGAAGTCGTCACAGCACTGAAACACTGAATGGTGAAAAACTACTAGGTGTGTTTGACCCACAGTAGACAAAGAAGCATTCCAAGAATATTTTACCTCTGATTTACAGGATGGTGGTAATTATTGAGTGTAAAGTAGATGAAGATGTACTCAAGTCATGTCATAAAACTGAAACAGTGATGGTTATAATCTATTAATCATGCCTGAGCTATTTGGATGCAGAAACACTTAAAAACTTCAGAGCACTGAAACACTGGAATTCGATAAATTATTGGATGTATCTTCCAAGATTGGATCATAGAACACTCGAAATGTATCACATAGCTGAAAGGCTGTATGTTGATCAATACTGGGTGTGTTTGACCTGGGGTGGGGATGGGGACTCATTTAACCATATGACAGCCCTAAAACACAGGATGGTGATAAATTTATGAGTGTGTATGAATTGGTAGGTACAGAAAACGTTGAAACATATCATAGAACTAAATACTTGATGGTGAACAACTGCCCAGTGTATTTGAAGCAGAGTACATGGAAAAAGACTTAAAGAATGTTACAGAACTGAAACAATTGATGGTGATAAACTATTGCTTGTGTTTAACATGGAGTAGAAGAAGCACTTGAAGCATGTCACAGCACTGAAACACTGGATGGTCATAAGATATTGGGTATGTTTCAGCTCAAGTGGTTTAGAGAAATAGTTGAAGCATGTCACACAACTGAAACATTGGATGCTTATAAATGACTGAAAGTACTTGATATGGAGTGAACGAAGAAAGCACCTGAAGCATGTGACATCACTGAAGCATTGATTGATAATACTGACTATGTTTGAGGTGGGATGGACACAGAGACTCCAGAAATCATTTCATAGTATTGAACACTAACACTAGATGGGGAAAAAACTACTGGGTTTGTTTGACACAGGAATGGATGAAGAAGCAGTTGACATTATGTCACAGCAGTGAAACCAGATGGTAATCAATGGTAAGTATATTGATGTCAGTGGGACCAAGAACACATTTAATTTTATCAAAGCCTGAAACACTGGAGGATGATGAAGTACTGGCTGTGTATGCCTCAGTGTGGGCAAACAAAATTTAAAATCATGTAACACCACTAAAATGCTGGTATGATGATAAAATGCTGACTGTCTAGATCTAGGGTGGATGATGAAGCTCTTTAAGCATGTCACAGTATGTAAACACTAGACTTTGGCTTATGGGTGAGAATGAAGAAGCCATTGGGTCATGCTCCAAAACTAAAACACTGGCTGTTTATAACTACTAGAAAATTTGCACCAGGATTAATATAGAAGCATTTGAAACATGTCAGTGTAGTGAAGCAATGGATGGTGATAAATGACTATGTTAACCTGGAGTGGGTGAAGAAGTACTCGAATCCAGTGGCAGCCATGAAACACTGTGTTGATAAACTCCTGGAGGTTTTTTTTTTTTTTGTTTTTTTTGTTTTTTTTTACTCACTTCACTGATGAATTGAAATCAGTCATATGTCACAGCACTGGACACTGGTTGGTACAAAATATTGGCTATGACTGACCAGAGTGGAAAGAGAAGCATTTGAATTGTGCCACACCCATTGAAGCAAGGAAATATAGGAAAACAATAGAATGGAAAAGACTAGAGATCTCCTCAAAAAAAATTAGAGATACCAAACAAACATTTCATGCAAAAATGGGCTCAATAAAGGACAGAAATGGTATGGGCCTAAAAGAAGCAGAAGATTTTAAGAAGAGGTGGCAAAAATACACAGAAAAAACTGTACAAAAAAGATATTCATGACCCAGATAATCACAATGGTGTGATCATTCACCTAGAGCCAGACATCCTGGGATGTGAACTCAAGTGGGCCTTAGGAAGCGTCACTACAAAGAAAGGTAGTGGAGGTGATAGAATTCCAGTTGAGCTCTTTCAAATCCCAAAAGATGATGCTATGAAAGTTCTGCACTCAACATGCCACCAAATTTGGAAAATTCAGCACTGACCACAGGACAGAAAAATGTCAGTTTTCACTCCAATCCCAAAGAAAGACAATGTCAAAGAATTCTCCAACTACTGCACTCATCTCACACGCTACTAAATTAATGCTCAAAATTCTCCAAGCCATGCTTCAGCGATACATTAATCGTGAACTTCCAGATATACAAGTTGGTTTTCGAAAAGGCAGAGGAACCAAGATCAAATTGCCAACAACCACCAGATCACTGAAAAACCAGGACAGTTCCAGAAGAAATCTGTTTATGTTTTATTGAGACTTTGACTGTGTGGATTACAATAAATGTTGGAAAATTCTGAAACAGATGGGAATACCAGACCACCTGACCTGCCTCTTAAGAAACCTGTATGCAGGTCAGGAAGCAACAGTTAGAACTGGAAATAGAACTACAGACTGGTTCCAAATAGGAAAAGGCGTACCTCAAGGCTGTATAATTGTCACCCTGCTTATTTAACTTCTACATAGAATACATAATGAGAAACATTGTGCTGGAGGAATCACAAGGTGGAATCAAGATTGATGGAGAAATATCAATAACTTCAAATATGCAGAGGACACCACCCTTATGGCAGAAAGATAAGAAGAACTAAAGAGCCTCTTGATGAAAGTAAAATGGGAGATTGAATAAGTTGGCTTAAAGCTCAACATTCAAAATACTTAGATCATGGCATCCAATGCTATCACTTTATACAAATAGATGGAAAAACAATGGAAACAGTGACAGACTTCTGTTTTTGTGGACTCCAAAACCATGGCAGATGGTGACTGAAGCTATGAAATTAAATGACACTTATTTCTTGTAAAAGCTGTGACAAACCCAGGCTGCATGTAAAAAAGCAGAGGCATTCCTTTGCCAACAAGGACCCATATAGTCAGAGCTATGTTTTTGTATTTTTCAGTAGTCATGTGCCAAAGCAAGCCATACCATAAAGGAGGCTGAACATTAAGGAATTGATACTTTTGAACTGCAATCTTGGAGAAGACTCCTGTGAGTCCCTTGGGCTGCAAGGAAATGAATCCAGTCAACCCTAAAGGAAATCAATCCTGAAAATTCACTGGAGGGGCTGATGCTGAGGCAGAAGCCCTAATATTATGGCTATCTAATGTGAAGAGCCAACTCATTGGAAAACACTCTGATGCTGGAAAAGATTGGAGCAGGAGAAGGAGATGGAAGAGGACAAAATGGTTGGATGGCATTACTGACCCATTGAATTTGAGTTTGAACAAGCTCCGGGAGATGGTGAAGGACAAAAAGGCGAGATATGCTGCAGTCCATGGGATTACGAAGAGCTGGAGATGACTGAGTGACTGAACAACAAATAACAACCAGCAACAACAAAGCTACTGAATGCATTTGACCTTGAGTAGTTTCAGGAGCACTTGAAGCATGTCACAGATCTGAAACCCTAGATAGTGGTAAAATGCTGAATGTGTTTGACCGGGAGTTAGTGAAGCAGCCAGTGAAATGTGTCATAGCACTGAAACAACGAATGTCGATAACCTATATGCTGCATTTGACGTGGAGTGAATCAAGAACCACTTGAAGTATGTTTCACGACTGAAACACTGTATGTTCACACTTTAGGCGGTCTTTCTTTGATCTTGTATAGGGAAAGAAGCACATGAAGCATGTCACAACTCTGAAACTGGATCGTGATAAATCATTGTGTATGATGACCTGTGGTAGTTGAAAAATTGATGAAAGTATGTAACAGCACTGAATCCAGGGATGGTGATAAACTAAGAGTGCGGTCAACCTTGGGTGGACAAAGGATCTTTTGAAACATATACCAGAATTAACACACTGGATTGTGATAAATTATTGGTTGTGTATTTTCTTCAGAGAATGAAGAAACAGTTGAAGCAGTAAACAGCACGGAAACACTGGATGGTGATAAACTATTGAGTGTGTTTGATACATGTTGAATGAAGAGAAACTGGAAGCATGACACAGAGTAAAACTTGGGACCATGGTAAACTTCTGAATGTGTTTTATCTAGAATGAATTAAAGAAGGACTTGAAACTCATCGTAGAACCGAAACAGTAATTGTGATAAGCCACTGACCATATTTTATTTGGAGAGGATAACAAAGTACATGAGGCATGCCCCAGTACTGGAACACTGGATAGTGGTAAACTACAGGGAGTGTTTGACTCAATCAGACAAATGGACACTTCAAGTCTGTAATAGCACAGCATCAATGAATGATGATAATTTATAGGGTGTGTTTTACCTGGAGGGAATGAAGGAGGCTCAAAACATGTCACAATACAGAAAAAAAGGATGTTGATAAACTATCACACTACATTCTTCTGGAGTGGATTAAAAAACACTTGAAGCATATCTGAACGTAAACACTGAATGGGGATATGATATTGTGTGTGTATAAGGCCAGTAAAAATAGAGGAAACAATAGAATAGGAAAGGCTAGAAATCTTGCCAAGGAACTTAGAGACACAAAGGGAATATTTCTTGCAAACATGGGCACAATCAAGGACAGAAGTGGTATGAGCCTAGCAGAAGCAGAAAATGTGATGAAGTGTTGGCAAGAGTATAAGAGAACTGTGTCAAAGAAAGGTCTTAATCACCTGCTGCTGGGTGCCATTGCCTTCTCCACTTAATCATCTAGATAACCATAATGGTGTGATCACTCACATAGAGCAGACAACCTGGAGTGTGAAGTCAAGTGGATCTTAGGAAGAATGACCACAAACAATGCTAGTCGAGGTGATAGAATTGAAGCTTACCTATGCCAACAAAGGTTCCTCTAGTCAAGGCTATGGTTTTACCTGTGGTCATGTATGGATGTGAGAGTTGGATTGTGAAGAAGGCTGAGCACCGAAGAATTGATCCTTTTGAATTGTGGTGTTGGAGAAGACTCTTGAGAATCCCTTGGACTGCAAGGAGATCCAACCAGTCCATTCTGAAGGAGATCAGCCCTGGGATTTCTTTGGAAGGAATGATGCTAAAGCTGAAACTCCAGTACTTTGGCCACCTCATGCGAAGAGTTGACTCACTGGAAAAGACTCTGATGCTGGGAGGGATTGGGGGCAGGAGGAGAAGGGGACAGCAGAGGATGAGATGGCTGGATGGCATCACTGACTTGATGGACGAGAGTCTCAGTGAACTCCGGAAGTTGGTGACGGACAAGGAGGCCTGGCGTGCTGCGATTCATGGCGTCGCAAAGAGTTGGACACGACTAAGCGACTGATCTGATCTATTTCAAATTAAAACAATAACAATAATGCTGTTAAAATGCTGCACTCAATGTGCCAGGAAATTTGGAAAAATCATCAATGACCACAGGACAGGAAAAGGTCAGTTTCACTCTGATCCCAAAGAGGGGAATTGTGATGGAATGCTCAAACTACTGCACAATCGTGCTCATTTCATATGCTGGCAATGTAATGCTCAAAATTCCTCAATCTAGTTTTCAACAATATGTGAACTGAGGACTTTCAAATGTACAAATAGGGTTAGGAAACGCAGAGGAATCAGAGATCAAATTGCCAACATTCACTGGATCATAGACAAAGCATGGAATTCCAGAAAATGATCTACTTCTGCTTCACTCACTATGCTAAAGACTTTGCATATGAGGGTCACTGAAAATGTGGAAAATTCTTAAAGAGATGTATATACTTGACCACATTACCTGGTTCCTGTGAAACCTGTATGCAGGTCAAGAAGTAACAGAATCAGGCAGGAACAAAGGACTTGTTCAGAATTGGTAAAGGAGTACATCAAGACTGTCTTGAACTTACCTGCAAGGTATACCATGCAAAATGTCAGACTGGAAGAAGCACAAGCTGGAATCAAAATTTCTGGGAGAAATATCAATAAACTCAGACATGCGGATGACAGAAAGCAGAATAGGAATTAGAGCTCCTTGCTGAGATGAAAGTGGGAATTAAAAAAGCTGGCTTAAACCTCGACATTCAATAAACTAAGATCATGTCGTCCAGTCCCATCAGTCCAGTTCAGTTCAGTCACTCAGTCATGTCCAATTCTTTGTGACCCCATGAATTGCAGCATGCCAGGCCTCTCTGTCCATCACCAGCTCCCGGAGTTTACTCAGACTCATGTCCATCGGGTCAGCGATGCCATCCAGCCATCTCATCCTCTGTCGTACCTTTCTCCTCCTGCTCCCAATCCCTCTCAGCATTAGAGTCTTTTCCAATGAGTCAACTCTTCATGTGAGATGGCCAAAGTATTTGATAGCAAATAGATTAAGACACAAGGAAACTGTGACAGATTTTTATTTTTGTAGTTCCAAAATCACTGTGCATGGTAACTGAAGCCATGAAGTTAAAAGACACTTGCTTCTTGGATGAAAAGCTATGACAAACCTAGACAGCATATGCAACCAGAGACATCGCTTTTCTGGCAAAGGTCCATATAATCAAGGTATGGTTTTACCCAGTAGTCATGCATGGATGTGAGATCTGAACCATAAAGAAGGTTGAATGCCAAATAATTGATGTTTTAGAACTGTGGTGCTGGAGAAGACTCTTGAGTCCCTTGAACTGCAAAGAGTTCAAACCAGTCAGTTCTAAAGAGAATCAACACTGACTACTAATTGGAAGGACGGATGTTGAAGTTGCAATACTTTGGCCACCTGATGCAAAGAGCCAAATCATTAGAAAAGACACTAATGCTGGGTAAGATTGTAAGCAGGTGGGGATGGGTGTGACAGAGAATAAAATAGTTGAATGTTGGCATAACTGTCTCAATGGGCATGAATTTGAGCAAATTCCAGGAGATAGTGAAGGACAGGGAAGCCTGGTGTGCTGTAGTTCATGGGGTTGCAAAGAGCTGGACATGGCTGTGTGACCGAAAAACATCAGTCTTGGGTAAATAAGGAAGCACCTGAAGTGTGTCACAGCACTTAAACACTGGATGTTGATAAACGACTGTATGTATTTGAAATAGGATAGATGAGGAAGCCTTGTGAATTAATCAGCACTGAAAGAATGGATGTGTGTATTAACCCAGAGTAGATAAGGAATCACTGGTGTATGTCACAGCACTGATAGACTGAATGGTGAAAAAACACTTGTTGAGTTTGACCTCTGGGAGTCAAACAAACACCTAATATATGCCACAAGTTACAGCCCTGAAACCTTGGCGAATGATAAAATGCTGGGAACGTTCGACTGATATGGACTATTAAGCACTTGAAGCATATCACTCTACTGAATACGGGATGATGATACACAAATGAGTATGTTTTACAGGAGAGGATGAAGCACATGAAGTATATCACAGCACTGAAACCCTGAAGGTGGTAAACTCCTAGAAGTGATGGGCCAGGATTGACAAAGAAGCATATGCTGAAATATAGATGTTGATACACTATTGAGTATTTGACACCAGGTGGACAAAGAAACATTTGGAGCATGTCACATGTCAAGGCACTGAGCACTGTATGGTAATAAACTACAGAGTGTGTATTTCCAGAGTGTGGATGAATAGGCACTTGAATCACATCACAGCACTGAAACACTGACGTTGATAAGCTACTGGATGTATTTTTATAGTCTGGATGATAAAGCAGTTGTGTCAGAGCTTGGAAATACTGGATGGTGATAAACTACTGGTGTGTTTGATAAAGATGCACTTGAACTTGTGACAGCAGTGAAAAACAAAAGGTGATAAGCTGATGAGTCTATTTTAGGTCAGGTGGACCAAGATGCGGCTGAATCACCTCTTTAAAGTGTGGATAATGATAAGCTACTGAGTACGTTTGACCTGGGGTGGATAAAGAAACACTGAAAGCATGTCACAGCTTTCACTGGATGAAGAAACACTGGATGGAGATATACAACTGGATGTGTTTGACCCAGGGTGCGTGAAGAATAACTTGAGGTGTCATTGCACTGAAACAGTAGATCATGATAATCTATTGGAAGTGTTCAACGAGTAATCAATGAGGAAGCACATTGCATGGAATGGTGCTGCATGGTGATAAACACCTGGTTGTGTTTGACCAATGTGGATGAAGAAGTTCTTGAAGCATGCCAAATGCTTTGCAACCCTGGATGGTGATATAATCCCATCAAACAATGTGTCTTTTTGATATAGGGTGTAAAAGCAAGCACTTAAAGCATGTCACAGGGCCTTTCCTGGTGGTTCAGTGGTTAAGCATCCACCTTGAAGTGTAGGGGATGAAGGTTCAATTGCTGACTGGGAAACTAACATCCCATATGCTACAGAGTAACTAAACCTGCACAGCTGCAAACACTGAAGTTCTCACACTCCAGAGACTGCATGCCATGGTGAGAGTTGGCTTGTCTCAAGGACTATCTTACGTGCCACAACTATGACCCAACACAGCCAACTAAATAAATTAAGAAGAATCATGTCACAGGTGAAACACTGGTGACAAACTATTGAGTGTGCTTTACCTGGAGAAAATGAAGAAACACTTACATCATGTCACTGCACTGAAACACGGGATGGTGATAAGCTACTGGGTATGTTTGACATGGGGTGCATGAAGAAGACTTGACAGTTAAATCATTGGGTGATGATAATCTACTGACTCTGTTAGACCTGGAGTGGATAGAAGCATGTCACAGAACTGAAATGCAAAGGGTGGTAAATTACAGTATGTTTAAACAGAGGAGGATGAAGAAACACATAACCTGTCGCAGCATTGAATACTAGATATATTTGACCTGGAGTGGGTTGAACAAGCACTCAAAACAGGTTACAGGACTGAAGTAAACACTGGATGATGATAAACAACTCAGTGTGTTGACCAGAGGAGATGAAGAAGCAACGGAAGCATGTCATGACAGTGAAAGAGTAGATGATGATAAACAGTATTAGTAGTGGCAAGATGCCTGCTCCAGAGTTCAGGTTCAAGATGCAGCATGTTTGCACTAGAATGTGGGTTTAATAAGTTTGTGATGCCTCCCCGAAAGTGAAAATTCAGCAGTTACTACGAGCCTACCCTGGATCGTGGGGTTGGAAGGGGCAAAATGAGAGCTCCAGGCTGCAAGCTCAGAACGTGCATGATGTGCACTAGAATGTGGGCTCATTGGTGGTTGATGCATGTATTAGATTGCAAGTTCAGAAGTTGTGACATGGGTATTATATAGCACCCATGTTATAAAACCTCACACTGGTCATCTATTTTTTACATATAGCACTGTACACATTTAAATGCTATTTTCTCAAATCTTCACCTTCACCTTCTCTCACTGAGTCCAAAAGTCTGTTCTTTAGATATTTGTCTCTTCTCCTGGCCTGCGTATAGGCCATCTTTATAAATTCCACATATATGAATTAATATACAGCTTTGTCTTTCTCTTTCTTAGTTCCTTCACTTTGTGTAATAGGTTTCACACGCTTCCACCTCATTAGAACTGACTCGAATGCATGACTTCTTATTACTGAGTAATATTTCATATGCATATGTAGCAAAATGTCCTTAATCATTCATCTGCTGATGGACCTCTTGGTCACTTCCATGTCCTAGCTATTGTAAACAGTGCTTCAGTAAACATTAGAATACTGTGTTTCTTTCAATTCTAGTTTCCTTGAGGTTCATGCCCAAGAGTGGGATTGCTGGGTCATATGGCACTTCTATTTTCAACTTTCTAAGGAGTTTCCACAAAGTACTCTATAAAGGTTGTGCCAGTTTGCATTCCCATCAACAATTTAAAAAGGTTCCCTCTACTCCACAGCCTCTGCAGCAATTACACTGTAGACATTTTAATCATGGCCAATCTGACCAGTGTGAAATGATACCTCAATGTGGTTTTGATTTGCACTTCTTTTATGATGAGTGATGCTGAGCAGCTTTTCTGTGTCTCTTAGTAATCTGTATATCTTCTTTGGTTTGTTTTTCTGAGTAGTATTTGTAGCTGAGTATTGAGATACTTGAGCAGCTTGCATGTTTTGGAGATTAATTTTTTTGTTAGTTTTCCAGTTGCTATTATTTTCTCCCAATTCTGAAGGCGACAGTTCAGTTTAGTTCAGTCACTCAGATGTGTCCGGCTCTTTGCAAAGCCATGAATCACAGCACACCAGGCCTCCCTGTCCATCACCAACTCCCGGAGTTCACTCAGACTTAACGTCCATCGCGTCAGTGATGCCATTCAGCCATCTCATCCTCTGTTGTCCCCTTCTTCACCTGCCCCCAATCCCTCCCAGCAGCAGAGTCTTTTCGAACGAGTCAACTTTTCACATGAGGTGGCCAAAGTACTGGAGTTTCATCTTTAGCATCAGTCCTTCCAAAGAGACCCCAGGGTTGATCTCCTTCACAATGCACTGGTTGGATCTCCTTGGAGTCCAAAAGACTCTCAAGAGTCTTCTCCAACACCAGAGTTCAAAAGCATCAGTTCTTCAGCGTTCAGCTTTCTTCACAGTCCAACTCTCACATACATACATGACCACTGGAAAAACCATAGCCACCATTAGACGGACCTTTGTTGGCAAAGTAATGTCTCTGCTTTTCAATATACTATCTAGGTTGGTCATAATTTTTCTTCCAAGGAGTAAGTGTCTTTTAATTTCATGGCTGCAGTCACCATCTGCAGCCCAGAAAAATAAAGTCTGACACTGTTTCCACTGTTTACCTATCTATTTTCCATAAAGTGATGGGACCAGATGCCATGATCTTCGTTTTCTGAATGTTGAGCTTTATGTCAAGTTTTTCCACTCTCCACTATCACTTTCATCGAGAGGCTTTTTTGTTCCTCTGCACTTTCTGCCATAAGGGCGATGTCATCTCCAAATCTGAAGTTATTGATATTTCTCTTGGCAATCTTGATTCTAGCTTGTGCTTCTTTCAGCCCAGCATTTCTCATGATGTACTCTGCCTACAAGTTAAATAAGCAGGGTGACAATATACAGCCTTGATGTACTCCTTTTCCTATTTAGAAACAGTCTGTTGTTCCATGTCCAGGTCTAACTGTTGCTTCCTGACCTGAGTATAAATTTATCCAAGGCAGGTCAGGTGCTCTGGTAATCCCATCTCTTTCAGAATTTTCCACAGGTTATTGTGGTCCACCCAGTCAAAGGTTTTGGCACAGTCAATAAAACAGAATTAGATGCTTTTCTGGACCTCTCTTGCTTTTTTGATGATCCAGCGGATGTTGGCAATTTGATCTCTGGTTTCTCTGCCTTGTCTAAAACCAGCTTGAACATATGGAAGTTCATGGTTCATATATTGCAGAAGCCTGGCTTGGAGAATTTTGAGCATTACTTTACTAGCGTGTGAGATGAGTGCAATTGTGTGGTAGTTTGCTCATTTGTTGGCATTGCCTTCCTTTGGGATTGGAATGAAAACTGACCTTTTCCAGTCCTGTGGCCACTGCTGAGTTTTCCAAATTTGCTGGCATATTGCTACAGCACTTTCACAGCATCATCTTTCAGGATTTGAAGTAGCTCAACTGGAATTCCATCACCTCTACTAGCTTTGTTCATAGTGATGCTTTCTAAAGCCCACTTGACATCACATTCCAGGATGTCTGGCACTAGGTGAATGATCATACCATAGTCATTATCTTGGTCGTGAAGATCTTTTAATTTGTAGTATAAATATATTTATTTTAATTGGAGTTAAATTACTTTACAATATTGTATTGGTTTTGCTATACACCAACATGAATCCACCACAGGTATACGCGTGTTCCCATCCCGTACCCCCCTCCCTTCTCCCACCATGTACCATCCCTCTGGGTCGTCCCCGTGTACCAGTATCGTGCAACCAGTCCCAAGCAACCAGTATCCTGCATCGAACTTGAACTGGTGATTTGTTTCATATATGATACTATACACGTTTCAATGTATAGTATTTCTTCCAAATCATCCAACCCTCTCCCTCTCCCACAGAGTCCAAAAGACTGTTCTATACATGTGCGTCTCTTTTGCTGTCTCACGTACAGGGTTATCATTACCATCTTTCTAAATTCCATATATATGCATTAGTATACTGTACTGGTGTTTTTGTTTCTGGGTTACTTCAGTCTGTATAATAGGCTCCAGTTCCATCCATCTCATTAGAACTGATTCAAATGTATTATTTTCAATGGCTGAGTAATACTCCATTGTGTATATGTACCACAGCTTTCTTATCCATTTGTCTGATGATGGTCATGTAGGTTGCTTCCATACCCTGGCTATTAGAGACAGTGCAGTGATGAACATTTGGGAACACATGTTTCTTTCAAGTCTGGTTTCCTTGGTGTGTATGCCCAGCAGTGGGATTGCTGGGTCATAAGGAAGTTCTGTTTCCAGTTTTTTAAGGAATCTCCACACTGTTCTTCATAGTGGCTATACTAGTTTGCATTCCCACCAACAGTGTAAGAGGGTTCTCTTTTCTCCACACCGTCTCCAGTATGTATTGCTTGCAGACTTTTGGATCGCAACCATTCTGACTGGCATGAAACGGTACCTCACTGTCGTTTTGATTTGCATTTCTCTGATAATGTGTGATGTTGAGCATCTTTTCATGTGTTTGCTAGCCATCTGTATGTCTTCTTTGGAGAAATGTCTATTTAGTTCTTTGGCCCATTATTTGATTAGGTCATTTATTTTTCTGAAATTGTGCTGTAGGAATTGCTTCTATATTTTTGATATTAGTTGTTTTTCAGTTGCTTCATTTGCTATTATTTTTCCCATTCTGAAGGTTGTCTTTTCACCTTGCTTATAGTTTCCTTTGTTGTGCAGAAGCTTTTTTTTTTTTTTTCTACAGTTCTTCTGTGTATTCCTGCCACCTTTTCTTAATATGTACTGTTTTTGTTAGGTCCATAATATTTCTGTCCTTTATCGAGCCCATCTTTGCATGAAATGTTCCCTTGGTATCTCTAATTTTCTTGAAGAGATCTCTAGTCTTTCCCATTCTCTTGTTTTCCTTATTTATTTGCATTGATCGCTGAGGAAAGCTTTCTTATCTCTTCTTGCTATTCTTTGGAACTCTGCATTCAGATGTTTCTATCTTTCCTTTTCTCCTCTGCTTTTTGCTTCTCTTCTTTTCACAGCTATTTGTAAGGCCTACTCAGACACTCATTTTGCTTTTCTGCAGTTCTTTTCTATGGGGATGGTCTTGATCCCTGTCTTCTGTACAATGTCATGAACCTCTGTCCATAGTTCTTCAGGCACTCTATCTATCAGATCTACTCCATTAAATCTATTTCTCACTTCCACTGTATAATCATAAGTAATTTTGATATAGGTCATACCTGAATGAACTAGTGGTTTTCCCTACTTTCTTCAGTTTAAGTCTGAATTTGGTAATAAGCAGTTCATGATCTGAGCCACAGTCAGCTCCTGGTCTTGTTTTTGTTGACAGTATAGAGCTTCTCCATCTTTGGCTACAAAGAATATCAATCTGATTTCGGTGTTGAACATTTGGTGGTGTCCATGTGTAGAGTCTTCTCTTGTGTTGACGGAAGAAGGTGTTTGCTATGACCAGTGCATTTTCTTGGCAAAACTCTATTAGTCTTTGCCCTGCTTCATTCTGTATTCCAAGGCCAAATTTGCCTATTCCTCCAGGTGTTTCTTGACTTCCAACTTTTGCATTCCAGTCCCCTATAATGAAAAGGACATCTTTTTTGATTATTAGTTCTAAAAGGTCTCATAGGTCTTCATAGAACCGTTCAACCTCAGCTTCTTCAGCATTACTGATTGGGGCCTAGACTTGGATTACTGTGATATTGAATGGTTAGTCTTGGAAATGAACAGAGAACAGTCTGTCGTTTTTGAGATTGCATCCAAGTACTGCATTTTTGGCTCTTTTGTTGACCATGATAGCTACTCCATTTCCTCTAAAGGATTCCTGCCCACAGTAGTAGATATAGTGGTCATCTGAGTTAAATTCACCCATTCCAATCCATTTTAGTTCGCTGATTCCTAGAATGTTGATGTTCACTCTTGCCATCTCTTGTTTGACCGCTTCCAATTTGCCTTGATTCATGGACCTGACATTCCAGGTTCCTATACAATATTGCTCTTTACAGCATTGTATCTTGCTTCTATCACCAGTCACATCCACAACTGGGTATTTTTTTTTTTTTTTTTTTTTTTGCTTTGGCTCCATCCCTTCATTCTTTCTGGAGTTAGTAATCCACTGATCTCTCCAGTAGCATATTGGGCCCCTACTGACCTGGGGAGTTTCTCTTTCAATATCCTATCAGTTTGCCTTTTCATACTGTTCGTGGGTTTCTCAAAGAAAGAATACTGAAGTGGTTTGCCTTTCCCTTTTCCAGTGGACCACATTCTGTCAAACCTCTCCACCATGACCCGTCCATCTTGGGCGGCCCCATGGGCATGGCACAGAGCACCGGCAGTTGCAATGGCGCACAGAGCATGGCGGAGAGGGTACCCCACGTCCGAGGTCAGGGACAGCAGCCAAGAGTGCCAGGTTGCGAAGGTGCAGGGATAGCTGAGAGGAGCTCCCCCACGTCTGAGGTCAGGGGCGGTGGCAGGGAGGAGCTACCCCATGTCCAAGGTCAGGGACGGTGGCCAAGATTCCAAGGCTGCAACAGCGCAGGAGCAGCCCAGAGGAGCTACCCCATGTCCGAGGTCAGGGCCAACAGCTGAGAGAGCAAGGCTACAACAGCGCTGGAGCAGCCCATAGGAGCTACCCCACGTCTGAGGTCAGGGGCGATGGCTGGGAGGAGCTACCCCACGTCCGAGGTCAGGGGCTGTAGCCGAGAGAAGCTTACCCGTGTCAAAGGTCAGGGGCACAGCAGGGAGGAGCTAAACCGTGTCAGAGGTCAGGGGCTGTGGCGGACAGTGCAAGGCTGCGACAGCACAAGAGCAGCCAAGAGCAGCTACCCCACACCCAAAGTTGGGGCAGCAGCTGAGATGAGTAACCCCAGATCCAAGGAGCGGTGGCTGCGTGGGCTCAGGAGGGCCTAGAGTAGCTATTCCATGTTCAATTTCAGGATAGGTGCCGTGAGGAGATACCCCTCATCCAAGGTAAGGAGCAATGGCTGCGCTTTGCTGGAGCAGCCGTGAAGAGATACCCCATGATCAAGGTAAGAGAAACCCAAAAAAGATGGTAGGTGTTGCAAGAGGGCATCAGAGGACAGATACACTGAAACCATAATCACATAAAACTGAAGGCTACATATTCACCTTAATTATAGTTTCCTCGTTGTACACAAGCTATAGAGCTTAATTAGGTTCCTTTTTTTAAATTTTGTTTTTATTTCCTTTACTCTAGGCAATGGGTCATAGAGGATCTTGTTGTGTCTTATTTTAGAGTGGTTATACCTATGTTTTACTCTAAGGGTTTCATATTTTCTGGTCTTACATTTACATCTGTAATCCATTTTGAGTTTATTTTGAACATGATGTTAGATACTGTTCTAGTTTCTACACATAGCTGTCCAGTTTTCCCAGTAGCACTTTTTGAAGAAAATATATTTTTTGGTTGCATATTTTTGCCTCCATTGTCAAAGATAATGGGTGCATGAATTTATCTTTGGACTTTATATTTTGTTCCATTGGTCTGTATTTCTATGTTTGTGCAAGTTTCATACTCTCTTGATATCTTTGTGGTGTAGTCTTATCAGAAAGTTTGACTCTTCTAGTTCCATTCTTCTTTCTCAAAATTGCTTTGTCTCTTCAAAGTCTTATGTGTTTCCATGCAAATCATAAAATAATTTGTTCTAGTTTTATGAAAAATATTGTAGGTATTGCATTGAATCTATTGATTGTTTTGGGTGGTATACTCATTTTAACTATATCAATTAATCCAATCTAAGAACATGGTATGTTTCTCCATCTATATGTGTTTTGCTTTCTTTCATCAATGCTTATTTTGTATCTCTCTGGGTAAGTGAAAGTTGCTTAGTCATGTCTGACTTTTTGCAATCCCATGGATCATACAGTGTATGGAATTTGTAATTCTTCAGGCCAGAATACTGGAATAGATAGCCTTTCCCTTCTCCAGAGGATCTTCTCAACCCAAGGCTCAAACACATTGTGTGCAGGTCTCACACATTGCAGGAGGATTCTTCACGTGCTAGGCCACAAGGGAAGCCCAAGAATACTACAGTGGGTAGCCTATCCCTTCTTCAGGGGATCTTCCTGACCCAGGAATTGAACAGGAGTCTCCTACATTGAAGGTAGCTTCTTTATCAATTGAGCTATCAGGGAAGCCCTTTGTCTTTTTATGCAAATTTATTTCTAGTTATTTTATTCCTTTCATTGCAATGATGAACAGGATTATTCCTTAATTTCTCTTTCTGAATTTTCATTGTTAGTGTATAGGAATATAAGGGTTTCTGTGTATTAATTTTATACCCTGCACATTTACTCTATTCATTGATTAACTCCAGTAATTTTCTGGTGGCATCTCTTGGGTTTTCTGTGTAAAGGATAATATCATGTGCAAATATAGAGAGTTTTACCTCTTCTTTTCCAATCAGGATTCTTTTTATATCTTTTTCTTCTTTGAAAAGTGTGGCTAGAATTTCCAAAACTAGTAGTGATGAGTATGGGCACCCTTGTCTTAATGCTGATTTTAAAGGAAATGTTTCAAGTTTTTCATTATTGATAATAATGTTTGAAGTGGTTTTGTCATATTAGGCTTTCATTATGTTGAGGTATGTTCCATCTATGACTACTTTGGCAGAGTTTTTTTTTTTTTTTTTTTTTCATAAAAATCTATGAATTTTATTGAATTCAAATTTGAATTTTCTTCTGTTTTGGAGAAGGCAATGACACCCCACTCCAGTACTCTTGCCTGGAAAATCCCATGGACGGAGGAGCCTGGAAGGCTGCAGTCCATGGCATTGCTAAGAGTCGGACACGACTGAGCGACTTCACTTTCACTTCTCACTTTCATGCATTGGAGAAGGAAATGGCAACCCACTCCAGTGTTCTTGCCTGGAGAATCCCAGGGACGGGGAAGCCTGGTGGGCTGCTGTCTATGGGGTCGCACGGAATCAGGCACGACTGAAGAGACTTAGCAGCAGCAGCTGTTTAGCCTCCAAATTATTTGTGTTTCCTCTATGTTTTTCTCCTGTAGTTGATATCTGATCTAACAACATTGTGATCAGAAAATATGCTTGAAAATATTATAATTTTTTGAAGTTTACCAAGGTTAGACGTGACCTTGGATGTGATCTGTCTTAAGATAATGTTCCATTTGCACTTGAGAATAAGGAGAATATAGTGAAATCTATTCTTTTGGGGTGGGATGCCCTGTAGATATCAATTAGGTCAAACTGGTCTAATGTATCATCTAAAACATGAGTTTTCCTTATTGATTTTCTGTCCGGATGATCTGTCCATGTTATGAGTGAAGTATTAAAATCACCCAATACTATTGGTTAGTGTCTATTTCTGCTCTAATAGTTGTTGGCATTTGTCTCTTGTATTGAGGTGCTCCTACATGGGGTGCATATAGCTTCTTCTTGGATTGATACCTTGATTATTAGGTAATGCAACCTTCTTTGTCTCCTATAGTGGTCTTTGATTAAAGCCCATTTATCTGATATGAGTATTGCTTCTCCCACTTTCTTTTGCTCTCCATTTTCACAAAATAGCTTTTTCCTGGTCATCACTTTCACTCTGTACGTGTCCCTAATTATGAGGTGGTTTTCTTGCAGGCAGTATATTCTTATATTCATTCAGCCAGTCTTTGTATTTTCATTGGAGCTTTTAGCCCATTTATGTTTAAGGTAGTTGTTGCTAAGTATGATCTTGTTACCATTTACTATATATTTTTGTGGATTTATTTTGTAAAGCTTTTCTGTTTCCAATCTAGATAAGATCCTTCAGCATTTCCTGAAGTGCTGGTTTGGTGGTTCTGAATTCTAATTGCTTTTGTTTTTCTGTTAAGCTTTTGACTCCTCTTTTGAATTAGAATGCTATCCTTGTTGAATAGAGTAATCTTGGCTGTAGGTTTTTGCCTTTCATCACTTTAAGTATATCTTGCCACTCCTTTCTAAGCTGAAGAGTTTCTAGGGTAAGATCAGCTGTTATGCTTATGGGGATTCCCGTCTATGTTATTTGTTGTTATTCCTTTGTTTCCTTGAATATTTGTTCATTGTGTATATTTATTTGTTTGTTTTTATTTTGATTAATGTGTATTTTGATATGTTTTGTCTTGGATTTATCCCTGTGGAACACTCTGGGGTTTTTCATCTTAGATGTCTATTCCCTTTCCTATTTCAGGGAAGTTTTTAGCTATTTTCTCCTCAAATATTTTCTCATGCCCTTTCCTTTTGTCTTCTTTCTCCAAGAAACCTATGATTTAAATGTGGGGCATTTAACATTGTCCCCAAAGTTTCTGAGGCTGTCTTCATTTCTCTATTTTTTTTTTCCTGTTCTGCTTCATTTATTTCCAACATTCTATCTTCCAGCTCACTTAGTCCTTCTTCTGCTTCAGTTACTCTACTGTTTTTGTTGTACAGAGTGATTTCTATCTCAGTTATTGCATTGTTCATTATTGATTGACTATTCATTACTTCTTCTAGGTCCTTTTAAAACACCCCTTTGATCTTCTCAATACATGTCTAAAGTCTATTTATCTGTAGCTCCATTTATTTCCAAGACTTTGACTATTATTATGCTGAATTGTTTTTCCTGTAGACTTCTTATCTCCTCCTCTTTCATTGATTTGTTGATTTTTATTGTGTTCCTTCACCTGCTGGATATGTCTCTGTCTTTTCATGTTGTTTAGATGGCTGTCTTTGAGGTCTATTTTCTGCAAACGGGAGGGTCATCGTTGCTGTTAATTGGTTAGACTCCTCCCAGTGAATGTGTTGGGACCAGTGGACTGTGAAGGTTTTCTAGTTGAAGGAATTATTTTGTTGTTGTTATAGAAGATGGCTGTGGATCTCATTTTTTTCTGAGAGGCAATGCAGTGTTCATGAGAGAATTAGGGGGTTCTATTATGGCTTTGATTCCAGTTGAGCTATTTCAAATCCTAGAAGATGATGCTGTGGAAGTGATGCACTCAATATGCCAGGAAATTTGAAAATCTCAGCAGTGGCTCGGGACTGGAAAAGGTCAGTTTTCATTCCAATCTCAAAGAAAGGGAATGCCAAAGAATGCTCAAACTGCCCTACAGTTGCAGTCATCTCACATGCTAGCAAAGTCATGCTCAAAATTCTCCAAGCCAGGCTTCAGCAATACATCAAGTGTTAACTTCCAGATGTTCAAGCTTGTTTTAGAAAATACAGAGGAACCAGAGATCAAATTCCCAACATCTGCTGGATCTTTGAAAAAACAAGCAAGTTCCAGGAAAACATCTACTTCTGCAAAAGCCTTTGACTGTGTGGATCAAAATGAACTGGAAAATTCTGAAAGAGATGGGAATACCAGACCACCGGACCTGCCTCTTGAGAAGCCTGTATGCAGGTCAGGAAGCAACAGTTAGGACTGGACATTGAATAACAGACCGGTTCCAAAAAGGAAAAGGAATACCTCAAGGCTACATATTGTCACACTGCTTATTTACCTTCTATGCAGAGAAATGCTGGGCTGGAAGAAACAAAAACTGGAATCAAGATTGCCAGGAGAAATGTCAATAACTTCAGATATGCAGATGAAACCACCCTTATGGCAGAAAGTGAAGAGAAACTGAACAATCTCTTGATGAAAATAAAAGAGGAAAGCGAAGAAGTAGGCTTAAAGCTCTACATTAGGAAAACTGAAATCATGGCGTCCTGCCCCATCACTTCATGGAAAATATATGCACAAACAGAGGAAATGGTGGCAGACTTTATTTTGGGGAGGTGGGGGGCTGCAAAATCACTGCAGATAGTGACTACAGCCATGAAATTAAAAGATGCTTACTCCTCCTAGAGAGCATAAAACAAGACCAGGAGCTAACTGTGGCTCAGATCAGGAAATCCTTATTTCCACATATTGACTTAAATTGAAAAAAGTAAGGAAAACCATTAGACCATTCAGGAATTACCTATATCAAATCCCTTATGATTATACAGTGGAAGTGAGAAATAAATTTAAGGGACTAGGTGTGATAGAGTGCCTGATGAACCATGGATGGAGACAGGTATCAAGATCATCCCCAAGAAAACAGAAATGCAAAAACTCAAAATGGGTGCCTGAGGAAGCCTTACAAATAGCTGTGAAATGAAGAGAATGGAAAGGCAAAGGAGAGAAGGAAAGATATAGCCATTTGAATATAGAGTTGCAAAGAATAGCAAGGAGAGATAAGAAAGCCTTCCTTAGTGATCAGTGCAAAGAAATTGAGGAAAGTAATAGCATGGGAAAGACTAGAGATCACGTCAAGAAAATTTGAGGTTCCAAGGGAATATTTCATGCAAAGATAGGCACAATAAGGACAGAAATGGTATGGACCCAACAGAAGCAGCAGATATTAAGAAGAGTTGGCAAAGATTACACAGAAGAACTGTCCATAAAAGATCTTCACAATCCAAATAATCATGATGATCTGATCTCTCACCTAGGTCCAGACATCTTGGAATGTGAAGTCAAGTGGGCCTTAAGAAGCATCACTATGAACAAAGTTAGTGGAAGTGATAGAATTGCAGTTGAGCTATTTAAAATCCTAAAAGATTATGCTATGGAAGTGCTGCACTCAATATGTCAGCAAATTTGAAAAACTCAGCAGTGGCTCGGGACTTTAAAAGGTTAGTTTTCATTCCAATCCCAAAGTAAGGCAATGCCAAAGAATGCTCAAACTACTGCACATTTGCATTCATCTCACATGCTAGTAAAGTAATGCTAAAAATTCTCCAAGCCATGCTTCAGCAATACATGAACCGTAAACTTCAAGCTGTTCAAGCTGGTTTTCGAAAAGTCAGAGGAAACAGAGATCAAATGGCCAACATCCACTGGATCATCAATCAAGCAAGGGAGTTCCAGAAAAAGATCTACTTTTGCTTTATTGACTATTCCAAAGACTTTGACTGTGTGGATTACAATAAATGTTGGGAAATTCTGAAAGAGATGGGAATACCAGAGCAGCTGACCTGCCTCTTGAGAAGCCTCTATGCAGGCTGGAAAACAGCAGTTTGAACGGGAAATGGAATGACTAGCTTCACATAGGATAAGGAATATGTCAAAGTTGTATATTGTCACTCTGCTTATTTAACTTCTATGCAGAGTACCTCATGAGAAACACTGTGCTGGATGAAGCACAAGCTGGAATCAAGTTTTCCAGGAGAAATAACCTCAGATATGCAGATGACACCACCCTTATGGCAGAAAGGGAAGAACTAAAGAGTCATTTAATGAAATCAAAAGAGGAGAGTGAAACGTTGGCTTAAAGCTGAAAACTAAGATCATGGCATCTGATCCCACCACTTTATGCCAAATTGAAGGGCAATCAATGTTTGACTTTCTTTTGAAGGGCTCCAGAATCACTGCAGATGGTGATTGAAGCCATGAAATTCAAAGATGCTTACTTCTGGGAAGGAAAGTTATGACCAACCTAGACAGCATACTAAAAAACAGAGACATTATCTTGCCGACAAAGGTCTGTCTAGTCAAAGGTATGGATTTTCTAGTAGTCATGTATGGATGTGAGAGTTGGACTATCATTTATGAAATGAGATGCCAGTCCAGGTTCGATGCACTATACTGGATGCTTGGAGCTAGTGCACTGGGACGACCCAGAGGGATGGAATGGGGAGGGAGGAGGGAGGAGGGTTCAGGATGGGGAACACATGTATACCACTGGTGGATTCATTTTGATATTTGACAAAACTAATACAATTACGTAAAGTTTAAAAATAAAATAAAATTTGAAAAAAAAAAAAAAGTTGAGCATCAAAGAATTGATGCTTTTGAACTGTATTGTCGGAGAAGTCTCTTGAGAGGCCCTTGTACTTCAAGGAGATCCGACAAGTCCATCCTAAAGGAGATCAGTCCTGAATATTCATTGGAAGAACTGATGCTGACGCTGAAACTCCAATAATTTGGCCACCAGATGCAAAGAGCTGACTCATTTAAAATGACCCTGATGCTGGGAGAGATTGAGGTCCAGAGGAGAAAGGTATGACAGAGGATGAGATGGTTGGATGGCATCACTGATTCAGTGGACATGAGTTGAGTAACTTTGGGAGTTGGTGATTGACAGGGAGGCCTGGTGTGCTGCAGTCCATGGGGTTGCCAAGAGTCAGACACAACTGAGTGACTGAATTTAGAAGTGCCTTGTAATTTTCTTGAGTGTGTTCTTGTTTTGCTGGAAGATTAGCATGGGTTGTCTTGCACTGGAGTTTGCTGCTCTTGGATGGAGCTTGCTTTCAGTGTAGGCATGTATCCTTTTGGATGGGATATTGTCTATCACTCTTCCCTGGGGCCAGGAGTTCTATGATGATCCAAAGTTCTGGAGCTGAGCTACCTGCCTCTGGTTTTTGGTCCCCCTCTTGCAGTAACCTCAAGACTACACTTTCAACATTGCACAGAAGACAAAACCCCATGTTAGTGGTGAAATAACTCCACATCCTGGACAGTCAAAGAGATCCACAGCATTATGTATAGAAAAGAAGAGGGAAGAGCTAGATAGAGGTGATCAGGAGGAGAAAAGAAAGTCAAAAGGAAAGAGAGCAATTAAGCCTGTAATCAAATCCCTGAGTGAAAATGGATATTAAAAAATAGACTCTTAATACTACAAAATGCATAACAAATTCCAGAAAGCAAAAATTAAAAAACCTAGACTAGAATTTGAACTCCCAAATGTACAATATAAAATAAACTGAAACATAATTGAACACAAAAATTAGAAAAAATATTCTGGGGTCAGTTCAGTGTCAGGTTATCCCTTGTTCTAGCTTGCACTTTTTCTCAAAGTCCACGATTGTCCTTAAATGCAATTTTAGTGCTTAATTTTAATCTGTTGCACCTGCCACTTCTTGAGTGGTTCCCCTGTCTTATCTTTACTTAGGCTGGCCTCCTCTGCTTGCAAGTCTCTTCAATGTCTAATCTGAGCCCTGATAGGAAGAGGTGACAATAGACCCTTATTCAGGGTCATTTGCTCTGTTTTGCTGTGGAGAGGCAGGAACACTGCAAACAAATACCACTGGGATTTGTGGGTAGCCTTTGTTGTGAATGGACAGCACAGGGTCTGCCAAAGTCCAAGGTGATGTACACTTCTCAGATCCAGCCACTCAAGCTCCTGGGTGTCCCTTGAGGGCACAGTTACAGAAGGGCCATGGATCTCACGCACTTCCCAGGCCCAAGCTACCTAGGGTCCATCCTGTGCTAGGCGTGAAGTCCCAGGTTGGCTGTGTGTCTCCTGCACTTCCCAGGTCCAAGCTGCTCAGATTCCCAGGTGTTGTATGAAGGCTCAGCCCCAGTTGAACCATGTATCTCTTGCTCTTCCCAGGCCCAAGCAGTCCAGACTCCCCAGTTCTCTGTTTGGGGCACAGTCCCAGGTGGGTTCTTTGTCTCCTGCACTTCCAAGGCCCAAGCTGCTCATACTTCTGGGTGTTCTATGAATGCCCAGTCCCAGTTGAGCCATGCATCTCCTGCTATTCCCAGGCCAAAGTGGCCTGGTGTTCTGCCAGAGCATAGTCCCGGGTGGGCCCTTTGTCTAATGCACTTTCCAGGTCCAAGCTGCTCAGGTTCCAGAATGTTCCAGAGTACACTCTTCCAGAGAGCCACTCAGGTTTTCAGGATAGCTGTGATGTCATAGTTCCTGGTGGACCATGTTTTTCGTGCACTGCTCAGGTTCATTCTGGTCAGTTTCTCAGATACTCCACAAGGATACAGTCCATGCATGGTGAGCTGTGCATCTCCTCAGAGGAGTTGCTCTCAGGTTATGACACTCTTGGCAGCCATAAACTGTCCCAGATCTCAGGAAGTCATGGTTAGTGGCTGCTCATGAATAGAGTCTGCTCACAGCTTGGCAGGAGATGCAGTCTCCTGGGCCTAAAAGGTTATGGCCTTCTGCCTCTGGTTGTCAACATTCTGAATTTTTGCCCCCTGGGAGGTCCATAAGGAAAGCTAGTGTGCTCTCCTTCAGTAAATACTAGGGCATAGTCTGTTCTGTAAGCATGTCAGGGGTTGCAGTGTGGTCTTAGAGCCTTCCCGTGGGAACATTCCTTTTCTTTGTTTATTTTTCTCTCTCTGGCATTATGTGCTTCCGCCTGCTACATCACATTAGTTCTCTCAGAGTGTCTGTAGAGCATTCAAACCCCATCTTTATTCTAAGGACTGAAGATGCAGAGGGCGCCCCTGTACAAAGCCCCCACTCACTGTGGGTGGACATGAGACTGTGAGGCAATTCCCCACTAAAAATTGCTTTTTTGGCTTGAATTCTGAGATGGTGGTGTGGGGTGGTTATACCACCCTCTGAGATTCCAAAGAGGCCCACTGAATCAACCTCTGAGAGGGTTTCCTGTCGTATGGAAACTTTTCCTTCTCTAAAAGCTTAAGGTGGATAGTGCTGGATTTGGGGTGGTGTGGGGTGGCTATACCACCCTCTGAGATTCCAAAGAGGCCCACTGAATCAACCTCTGAGAGGGTTTCCTGTGGTATGGAAACTTCTCCTTCTCTAAAAGCTTAAGATGGATAGTGCTGGATTCATGATCTCTGAGAAGAAGATTTAACTTCAGGACTAAGGACCAGGCTTGATCACTCAAGAGTTCTTGTATATCAGAGTTTTATTAAAGTAAGAAAAGGAACAGAGAAAGCTTCTGACATGGACATCAGAAGGGGGCCAGAGAATGCCCCCCTTGCTAGTGTTAGCCAGGGAGTTACATACATTTTAATTTAGTTATTATAATACATCAAAAGCATGTCTGAAATTTGTGAAAATTTTACCAGACCTACTCCCACAATTTATATTTTAGGATAACAGGATTAGAAGTTAACAATAGAAAGATCCTACCAGACCCACTCCCATAATATAGCTTCTAAAATATAAGGATTCGTCAGAAGGTTTTCAGGGAGGAGAAACTGTCCTCAAGCATGATACACTGTTGCTATATAATTCTAATTACAGAGTTTAAACTGAATTGTTTGCTGTGTAATCATCATTTCAAGGTTTAAAGAAAAAACAAAACAAAACATTTTATGTGACTAAGACTAATGAATATAGAGAAAAACAAACAAGCAAGCAATTCTCCTCCTTGAGAATTCCAGAACCCTATCTCCTCCTCAAGAATCCAGATATTTTTCTCTTCTTTGGGTAGGCCAGACTTCTTATCAATCTGCATAGGAATTGACTCTCTCTCCCCAACACAAGTTCAGTTCAGTTTCTCAGTCGTGTCCAACTATTTGTAACCCCAAGGACTGTGACACACCAGACTCCTCTGTTCATCACGAATTTCCATAGCTTGCTCAAACTCATCTCCATTGAGTTAGTGATGGACTCAATCTCATCCTGTCTTCTGCTTCTCCTCCTGCCTTCAATCTTTCTCAACACTGGGGTCATTTGCAAGAGTCAGTTATTTGCATCAGGTGGCCAAATTCAGCTTTAGCATCAGTGCTTCCAATAAATATTCAGGACTGAATGTCTTACTGACTAATTTTATTCCCTGCTGTCCAAGGGACTCTCAAGAGTCTTCTCCAACACCACACTTCAAAAGCATCAATTTTTCAGGGCTCAGCTTTCTGTATAGTCCAACTCTCACATCCATATATGACTACTGGACAAAGTATAGCTTGGACTAGAAAGACTTTTGTTGGCAAAGTAATATCTCTGTTTTTAAATATCCTGCCTAGGTTGGTCATAGCTTTTCTTCCAAGAAGCAAGTATCTTTTAATTTTATGCTGCAGCCACCATCTACAGTGATTTTGAAGCCAAGACAATAAAGTCTCTCAGCCTTTCCATTGTTTCCCCATCTGCGGCTGCTACTGTTGCTAAGTCACTTCAGTCGTGTCCGACTCTGTGTGACCCCATAGACGTCAGCCCACCAGGCTCCCCTGCCCCTTGGGTTCTCCAGGCAAGAACACTGGAGGCTGCCATTTCCGTCTCCAATGCAGGAAAGTGAAAAGTGAAATCTCTCAATCATGGGGCCAGAAGCCATGATCTTAATTTTTGAATGTTGAGTTTTAAGCTGGCTTTTGCACTCTCCTGTTTTACTTTCATCAAGAGGCTCTTTAGTCCCTCTTCACTTTCTGCTATATGGGTTTTGTCATCTATGTATCTCAGGTTACCTGCTATTTCTCCCAGCAATTTTGATTCCAGCTTGTGCTTCATCCAGTCTGGCATTTCACACGATGTGCTCTTCATCTAATTTAAATAAGCAGGGTTACAATTCAGAACCAGTCCATTGTTGCGTATCTGGTTCTAGAATCAGTCTCTATCTCTAAATCCTTTGTCTCTCTTTTCTTGTTTATATCTTCTCCTCCCTCATTATGAGCAAATTGATTGGCCTTTCTGGTGTCCTCTGCCAGCATAT
The DNA here is from genome assembly GCF_002263795.3 of Bos taurus. NCBI lineage: Eukaryota > Metazoa > Chordata > Mammalia > Artiodactyla > Bovidae > Bos > Bos taurus. The sequence goes on from NC_082638.1 coordinate 31,608,565, forward strand.
AGAAACGGTTTAGTGAAAGTTACTCCATATCCTGACAATCCGTTGAGGTATTTACTGGGGAAAAATTGAACTCCTTCTCATATGTCACTGCCACCTTAGGACGAGTCTACCGAGTTTATATTCAAAGGTATGCATTCTGCCCCTTTTAAGCAAGTACTCTAAAGTAGGAATACTCTCAATGTAGTACCATCGAGTACTATTGAGCTCACAGTGTGAAACATGCATGTAACGAAGCTACTGAGCTCACCCTCTGTAGTATGCATCCAGCAACTACTTGTGCCCCACTCTGTGACAATTATGCTGCAGCTCATGATCTGGCACTCATGAGTGTATGAAGCACTACTTCTGATTATGCATGCAGCAACTACTGAGGTTGAAATCAGGACTTTGCATTCTGCTTTTACTGAGAATTGAATTAGAACAGGTATACTAATTAGCTTGCACTCTGGAACATACATTACAACTCTAGAGCATAAGTATCACAACCAAGTGTGCCTGCACTCTGGACCTGGGATGCCGTAACAACTGAAAATGCAAGAAGCTTTTCACAACTACTGACCCCTGATTTCAAACCACTGCTGCTGCTGCCGCCAAGTCACTTCAGTAGTGTCCGACTCTGTGTGACCACATAGACAGCAGCCCACCAGGCTTCCATATCCCTGGGATTCTCCAGACGAGAATACTGGAGGGGGTTGCCACTTCCTTCTCCAATGCATGTATGCATGCTAAGTCGCTTTAGTCTTGTCCGACTCCGTGCGAACCTATGGAGAGCAGCCCAGCAGGTTCCTCTGTCCATGGAATTCTCCAGGCAAGAATATTGGACTGGGTTGCGATTTCCTTCTCCGATTTCAAAGCACACATGCTACAAACATGACTTTTGCACTCTGGAATATGCGCTTGTCAATACTGAGACCACCATCAGAGGACGCACGCTAGAACTACTTAGTTTCTAATCTGGATTACCCTTTCTGCCACTATTGAGATTATTGACAAAATTTAGAACAAGTGCCTTGCTGTCACTGAGACTGCACAGTAGAGCATACATCCCATCACTCCTGAACCCGGGTTATTGAGAATATGGCCTGCCACTACTGAGCCTGTCCCTAAAACATGCCTGTTGGAAGTACACATACACTTTTGGTATATTACACTCTGGATTCTGCATCCCTGCACTACTGAAATTGCCTTCCAGAACAAGAGTTCATTGCCTGCTGAATATTCACTCTAAACAATAAAAATCACAATAATTAGCTTGTTGCTTTATAGGTAAGTCAGGCCACTACTCAACCTGCGCTGTAGTTCAGGTGTGCCTAAACAATTACTGAACTTGCACTCTGATGTTTGTTTACTTCTGGACACACCTGAGCCAGCACTCCTATGGACATAGTGAGTTTGAACACTGGAGGACATGGTACACCTCTACTGAGCATGAGTTCAAGGGCAGGCATCCGGGCTCTGCAGAGAACATGCTCTAGTTTCACACATTCCACAGTAACTGAACTTGCAATTGGGAGTACAGCTCTCATGACTACAGAGTGCACACATTTTATCATGGGTTTTGCACTACTGCGGTTTACTCAGGAACATATCTCCCATCATGACTGTGTGTGCCTTCAAGAGCCAATGTTCTGACACTACAGAGACTATGCTGTAGAGTAAGAATGCCTGAGCTACACACCTGCACACTGAATCATGCATCCCGGCAGTATCAATCCTAGTACTATAGCACACCTGTGACTTCTGAGTCCTTACACTAAGCAGGCATGGCACAGCTAGTGAGCATGTGGCCTAGAGCATGTGTGTGGCCAATACTAATTTTGCACTCTGAAGCATGTGTCTTGCCACTTGTAAGCGGTTCAGCTACTGATTTTGCACCCTGTTACACTATTTAATCACTGCTGAGCCTGCCTTATAGACCATGAGTTCCACTACTACTAATCTTGCCCCATGGCCTGTGAGCTTAAAGTAGTGATCCCACACTCTGCAGCTGAAATTTGCCAATGACTTGGCTTGCCCGCTGTTGCATATTTCCCCAAACTCTTCTTCCTGTACTCTAGAGCATGTGTCCCAGCTACTGAATTTGCACTCTGGAGGACCTATTCCAGGAAAGTGGAGGTTGCATTATAAAACACATATCCTACCCACGAGTGAACCGTCATTCTAGATCAACTGTGTCACCACTAGTGACTTTGAATTCTGAAGCATTAAAGTCACTTCCCTGAAGTATTGCTCTAGAAGGTGTGTGCAACCATCACTCCAGTGGCATTTTATACCAGCCATTATGCTGCTAGCCATCCAGCACTCTAGACTGTATAAGTTGTGAGTAGTGTACCTGTGTTCCACAGCTACATCTATGGATGATCTTCCACAACTAGAGACTTGGTGTATACTTCATATTTCCTGCCTCAATTGATCATGTGTCACAACACACATATGCCACAACCCATGTGCTTGCACTGTTGAGGACTTATCTTCCCACTACTGAGCTTGTGTGGCAGAACAGGCATATCACATTTTCTCAGTTTGATCTCTGGATATGCATCCAAAAATAAAAACCCAGCGTTCAAGAGAATATGTCCCTCACTTACTGAGTGTGCACTCTTAAGCAAGTGTACTGCAACTCCTGAGACAACACTCTGAAGCACATGTAATGCAGGCATGCTTCATCTGCTGAACTTAGCTCTTCAGCATGCATCTCAACATTGAAGCACACTTTAGACACACCCCTGGTAATACAGAACCATGATCTAGAGCAAGTATGGTTCGAATACTGAATCTTTGCTTTAGAGAACTTGTTCTTTGTCTCCTGAGATTGTACTTTTGAGGATTCTCCCCACCAGTACTAAGACTGTATTCCAGAGCGGACATGACACAAATAGTAGGATGGCAGTTTGCAGCCTGCATACATCACTACTGTGTCTGAGCTCTAGCATAGAAGTACTGAAACTACTTAGCTTGCAATCTGGAGCATACATTCTGCCACTAGTGTGCTTGCATTTTAGAACAGGCTGTCTGAAGCTATCCCATTGGCAATGGCAACATGCTTCCAGCCACTACTGAATGAATACTAGAGCACAGTTCCTACCATTACTGAGCATGTACTCTACCACAAGATGACTAAAACGTCTCAGTTGCATTGTGGAGCATACCTCTTTCCACAACTGAACTTGCATTCTACAGCAAATGTTACACAACGACTGACCTTGTGCTCTAGAATTGGCACACCATAAATAATTTTCGTAATATTTGAGCCATGTGTCTGGCCAATAGTAAATCAATGCTTTAGATCAGCTGTGCTAAAATCACTGAGCTTGCCCTCAGGTGTATGTCTGAACTCACATTTTATAGCACACCTACTGCCACTGTGGATTCTGTGCTCTAAAACTATCTTGAGATGAGAGAACAAGATGGTGGAGCTGTAGGTAGATGTGGAATACATCTCTCTGTGGATACATCAGGCATACACCTTCAGACACAGACAAGTAATCAAAACATCAGCTGAAAGCAGACAGGAGTGCCTGACCAGTGGAAAAGAATATATAGAACCACGCAAAACTCAGTAGGATGAAAGAACTGGGGGGAAAATCATGAGTCTTATTAGGACTGAATCAGCCCTGAGTGGGTGAAGGAGGGGTCTAATCCCATACTGGGGGGCTTGTCTGAATCATAGAATAAACATTTAAAGCTGAGAGTGAAACAACTGATCTGTGGATAACTAGATGTAATGAGAATCAGCGAGTCCTTGCTACAGCTGTACATACCCCAGCCAAGGATATGTGTCCCCTGAAAGGCACAGTGGCTGGGAGCTGGAATTGAGGGATTCTGGAGCGATTCCTGGGCGAAGGCTGCTGTTTACTGTGGCGAGATGGAGAGAGGGGCTGTGAGGGAGGAAACTGTGCTAGGATATGCCTGTGGAGGAAAGCCAGGCAGCCAAGGAAGCAAGGCAATATCACTGAGTCACATGTATGGGGGTGGAGCAATCACCATAGCCTCTCTCTCTCCACATGATAGCATCAGCAGTTACTACAATAGTGAGGCTGACCCATCAAATGCTGAACACACTGAAATATAGAGCAGGACACCACCCAGGTGCTCCTTTAAGTGCCTGATGCACAAAACTAGAGTCGAACCCTACTCACGATGCTTCTTTAAGTGCCTGATGCACTGATCTACAGAGTAGGACCCCAGCCAGGGAGGTATCTCTATGTGCTGACACATTGAACAACAGGGAAGGATTCCAGGCAACGAAGCCTTCTAAGTGCCTCAATGGGTGGAACTAGGGAGAAAGACTGGCAAAAGAGGCCTTCTGATCGCCATCTACAAGAAGCTCAAAAAAAGACTCTGATAGGGTCATAACTCCTGTGATCTAGTCAGTTCTGTGTCCCTGAACCCTGTACACTTGGCACCACCAGGGTCCCTGAAAGCCAAGCACATGCTCCACTTTCACAATTAATTCTTACTGGAGAAAAGCTGCCACAGGTGAAAACAAAACAAAACAAACAAAAAAAATCTTGCAACATTTTGCACTAGTTTGCTTCAGTCCTGTCTAACACATTGTGGGACACATTTCACCACTACAGAGAACAAGCTCTAAAATACATATACTGGAACAACTGACCTTTTCCAGTCTTGTTGCCACTGCTGAATTTTCCAAATTTGCTGGCACATTGGATTCAGCACTTTCACAGAACTATCTTTTAGGATTTGAAATCGCTCAACTGGGGTTCCATATCTCCACTAGCTTTGTTTGTATTGATGCTTCCTAAGGCTGACTTGACTTCATGTTTCAGGATGTCTGGCTCTAGGTGAGTGATCACATCATCATGATTATCTGGATCATGAAGATTTTTTCTGTATAGTTCTTCAATCTTTTCTGTATAGATTCTCGCTACCTCTTCTTAATATCTTCTGCTTCTTTTAGGTCCATACAATTTCTGTCCTTTATTGTGTCCATCTTGGCATGAAATATTCCCTTGGTATCTCTAATTTCCTTGAAGAAATCGCTAGTCTTTCTCAGCTATTGTTTTTCTCTATTTCTTTGCATTGATCACTGAGGAAGGCTTTTTTATCTCTCCTTGCTATTCTTTGGTAATCTGCAGTCATATGGGTATATCTTCCCTTTTCTCCTTTGCCTTTTGCTTCTCTTCTTTACTTAACTATTTGTAAGGCCTCCTCAGACAACCATTTCGCCTTTTGGCATTACTTTTCTTGGGGATGTTCTTGGTCACTGCCTCCTGTACAATTTCATGAACCTCCATCTGTAGTTCTTCAGGCACTCTATCAAATCTATTCCCTTAAATCTTTTGTCACGTCCACTGTATAATCATAAGGGATCTGATTTAGGTCATACCTGAATCATAAGTAGAGAGTGAAAAAGTTTGCTTAAAGCTCAACATTCAGGAAAAAAAAAAAAAAGGTCATGGCCTCCAGTCCCATCACTTCATGTGAAATAGATGGGGAAACTATGGAAAGAGTGTCAGACTTTATTTGGGGGGGGGGGCTCCAAAATCACTGCAGAGGGTGATTGCAGCCATGAAATTAAAAGATGCTTACTCCTTGGAAGGAAAGTTATGACCAAACTTGATAGCATATTCAAAAGCAGAGATATTACTTTGCCAACAAAGGTCCATCTAGTCAAGGCTATGCTTTTTCCAGTAGTCATGTATGGATGTGAGACTTGGACTGTGAAGAAGGCTGAGCACCAAAGAATGGATGCTTTTGAACTCTGGTGTTGGAGAAGACTCTTGAAAATCCCTTGGACTACAAGGAGATCCAACCAATCCATTCTGAGTGAGATCAGCCCTGGGATTTCTTTGGAGGGAATGATGCTGAAGCTGAAACTCCAGTACTCTGGCCACCTCATGTGAAGAGCTGACTCATTGGAAAAGACTCTGATGCTGGGAGGGATTGGGGGCAGGAGGAGAAGGGGACGACAGATGATGAGATGGCTGAATGGCATCACTGACTCGATAGACATAAGTCTGAGTGAACTCCGGGAGTTTGTGATGGACAGGAAGGCCTGGCATACTGCGATTCATGGGGTCACAAAGAGTCGGACACAACTAAGCGACTGAACTGAACTGAATCATCTAGTGGTCTTCTCTACTTTCTTCAATTTAAGTCTAAGTCTATAACATTAGTCACACAAATACTGAGCTTCCACTCTGAACCTGTCTTCTTACAAGTATTTCCCAACATTTTAGAGCACTTTTGCTGCACCTATTTATCTTCACTCTGAAACACATATACCGTCACTCCTGAAACGACGCTCAAGTGCATGCATTTAACTCCTACTGAACCTCTGTTCCAGAGTAGGCATGCCGATCTACTAAGCTTGCATTCTGCCACATGCATCTTCCACTACTTAGACTATGATACTGAGGTCATGCTGCAAAAACATAGTTGCAATCTCAAGCTTATCTTCTTTGACTTTCAGCCTCTATACCAGCACACATGGTCTGCCCCTCCTACGTCCACTTTCTTTCTTTCTTTATTGTTTTGTTTTTTGGTTTATGCAACTTTAATGAAGAAAAATAAATCAATTACTAGCAGAGCTATTAGTTGGTCACTCATCCATTGACAACTTGCATCATTTATTCAGTGCTATATTAAACAGTGTATTGGAAGATAGATTAACTAATAGCTCCAAGCCTCCTAACGATTTAAATGAAAATTACAAAATGTTTTGAGACCCTATTTTGGAATACAAAGGGTGTTTGACTTCCAATTTCCATTCTCTGTAGAACAAGAACAGGTCATTCCTTTATTGACATGCATAAAATACATCACATTTTCTGTTCTGCTGATGCTATAAATTCAATACCAATTCTCCAGCCATATCAGTTATGAGCATAAAGTATATCATGTAACCTCAAATCTCTAACAGTGGAAGGCTTAAACAAGAATGGATGCTGTTAGCATAATGCTGCTTCCTTTGATGTGACAACTCAGCATCCATCTCCCTCCCTCTCAGATGATTCTTCAGCATGTTAGAGCAGTGAGGAATGGTTTTAGTCTCATAAGCAAGTTAGAGTGAAGACATTGGCCACATAATACACATGCTCCATTTTTTTTTTTTTTAAATTCTGAATCTTGCGCAACTGTTCTCTTGTAACTACTTTACAGTTTCTAAAAGCAGTTATTGTCCAAAGCTGGAAGAACTTAAGTCTTCTCAGATGAGCATGTGAATGAATGGAGGGAGGTAAACAAAAAATAAAATTAAAAAAGATGAGGTCTGATAGGGGAGCAGCCAGATAAGAAAAAAAAAAACAAAAAACAGTAATTTAAAGTTTATTCCAGCTATAATGCAGGTTAGTCTGACTTTAAGCATCACATGGCATACTTCTGAGTCCATTCCCGAGATACTCTGTTGTACTTATCTCTGTCTGTTTTATACATCCGTGCAATCTCTGGCACTAGGGGGTCATCTGGGTTTGGATCACATAGCAGTGAACAAATGGATAAAAGAACTTTAGAAATAATTAAAGCAGGAGACCACTGTGATCTTAGAATATCGAGACAAATGCTGCCATTACTGTTAATATTTGGATGATAAATTCTTGTTGTAAATGCAACCTTAGGTAGTTTGAAGGGGTAGTCTGTAGGAAAATGAATTGTCAAAAAGAATACACCGCCTTGATAAGGGCTGTCATTAGGTCCCATAATTGTGGCTTGCCAATGAAACATATCATCCCCAACTGGACCTGCAGAACATTGTGCTGGAGGGTCACGGGCCAAATCACTAAGTTCCTTATTAATCCATTTCAGCGCCAGAGTCTGTGCTTTTCATCTGGCTCCTCACTATTTCGGTGTGTGCTTGAAGGTCCCGCCAAACTCTTGATTATCCCGGTGGCTGGGAAGGATTGACTCTTCGTCTCACACCAGCTCTGCCATACACAGGCGCCTTCTTATTAAACAGATCGGAGGTTGGACTTGGAGGGCGGGGGCCGGAGGCGGGTCATGGGCTGGGGGGAAGGGCCCTAAGTCCACTTTCTTTTTTTTTAATTTTATTTTATTTTTAAACTTTACATAAGTGTATTAGTTTTGCCAAATATCAAAATGAATCCACTACAGGTATACATGTATTCCCCATCCTGAACCCTCCTCCCTCCTCCCTCCCCATACCATCCCTCTGGGTCGTCGCAGTGCACTAGCCACAAGCATCCAGTATCGTGCATCGATCCTGGACTGGCATCTCATTTCTTACAGGATATTTTACATGTTTCAATGCCATTCTCCCAAATCTTCCCACCCTCTCCCTCTCCCACAAAGTCCATAAGACTGTTCTATACATCAGTGTCTCTTTTGCTGTCTCGTACACAGGGTTATTGTTATCATCTTTCTAAATTCCATATATATGCATTAGTATACTGTATTGGTGTTTTTCCTTCTGGCTTACTTCACTCTGTATAATAGGCTCCAGTTTCATCAACCTCATTAGAACTGACTGAAATTTATTCTTTCTAATGGCTGAGTAATACTCCATTGTGTATATGTACCACAGCTTTCTTATCCATTCATCTGCTGATGGACACCTAGGTTGCTTCCATGTCCTGGCTATTATAAACAATGCTGCCCCAATGTTCATCACAGCACTTTCTTGAGTAGGTATAAAACAACTGTTGAGGTTGTATTCTGGATCATGTCCATGCTATTTCTAAATGTTTTTTTTTTTAATTTCTTCTAATTTCTTTTTACAAAAATGATTTATTTAATTGGAATAGAATTACTATGTATTACTGTGATGGTTTTTGTCATATAGATCAACATGAACCAGCCACATGAAAATATGTATCTCCCTATCCTGAACACAACTCAAACCTTCCTTATTACCCCATGATTCTGGGTTCTTCCACAGCACAAGAGTTGGGTGCATCTTTCATATGCTGAACTTGCACTGATCATCTCTTTTATATATGGTAATATACCTGTTCCAATGCTATGTTCTCAAATCATCCCAGTCTAAGTGTTATTTATATGTGGGTCTTCTTTACTAGCCTCCACGTGGGTAGGGTTATTGTTACCGTCTTCCTAAATCCAATTTATATGCATTAATGTGCAATATTTGCCTCTCTCTAACTTTTTTTCACTCTGAATAATAGGCTGTAGGTTGAACTGCCTCATTAAAAGTGACACAAATATATGCCTTTCTGTAGCTGAGTAATATTTCGTTTGTATATATACCACAACTTCCTTATATATTCATCTGCTGATGCGCATCTAGATTACTTCCATGTCATAGCTATTGTAAAGGCAATTTCAATAAACATTGGGGTACATGTGTTATGTTCCATCCTAATTCCCTCTGGGTATATGCAAAGAAGTGGGGTTTCTGGGTCATATGACAGGTCTAGTCCAAGTTTCTCAAGGAATCTCCAAACTGTTCTGAATACAGGTTGTACCAGTTTGTGTTACGGGCAACAGTGTATTAGGGTTAACTTTTCTCCACAGCCTTTCCAGGATTTCTTGATTGTAGAATTTCTGGTGATGGCCACTCTGAACAGTGTGAGATGACTGCTCATTACAATTTTAATTTTCATTTATCTAATGATGAATGATGTTAAGCATATTTCATGTGTTTATTAGACATCCATATGTCTTCTTTAAAGAAATGTCTATTTAGAGCTATTGGCCCCTTTTAATGATGCTGTGAAAGTGCTGCACTCAATATGGCAGCATATTTGGAAAACTCAGCAGTGGCCAAAGGACTCGAAAAGGTCAGTTTTCATTCCAATCCCAAAGAAAGGCAATGCCAAAGAATTCTCACATCACCATGCAATTGCACTCATCTCACATGCTAGTAAAGAAATGCTCAAAATTCTCCAAGCCAGGCTTCAGCAATATGTGAATTGTGAACTTCCAGATGTTCAAGCTGGTTTTACAAAAGGCAGAGGAACCAGAGATCAAGTTGCCAACATCTGCTGGATCATTGAAAAAGCAAGAGAGTTCCAGAAATTCATCTGTTTCTGCTTTATTGTCTATGTGGAAGCCTTTGAGTGTGTGGATCACAATAAACTGTGGAAAATTCTGAAAGAGATGGGAATACCAGACCACCTGACCTGACTCTTGAGAAACCTATATGCAGGTCAGGAAGCAACAGTTAGAACTGTACATGGAACACATACTGGTTTCAAATAGGAAAAGGAGTATGTCTAGGCTGTATATTGTCACCCTGCTTATTGAACTTATATGCAGAGTACATCATGAGAAACACAGGGCTGGAGGAAGCACAAGGTGGAATCAAGATTGCCAAGAGAAATATTAATAACCTCAGATATGCAGATGATACCATCCTTCTGGCAGAAAGTGAAGAGGAACTAAAATGACTCTTGATCAAAGTGAAAGAGGAGAGTGAAAAAGTTGGCTTCAAGCTCAACATTCAGAAAATGAAAATCATGGCAACTGGTCCCATCATGTCATGGGAAATAGATGGGGAAACAGTGTCAAACTTTATTTTTTTGGGCTCCAAAATCACTGCAGTTGGTGTCTGCAGCCATGAAATTAAAAGACACTCCTTGGAAGGAACGTTGTGACCCACCTTGATAGCATATTCAAAAGCAGAGACATTACGTTGCCAACAATGGTCCATCTAGTCAGGGCTATGGTTTTTCCTGTAGTCATGTATGGATGTGAGAGTAGGACTGTGAAGAAAGCTGAGCATGGAAGAATTGATGCTTTTGAACTGTAGTGCTGGAAAAGACTCTTGATGTAAGAGATCCATCCAGTCCATTCTACAGGAGTTTAGTCCTGGGTATTCCTTGGAAGGAATGATGCTAAAGCTGAAACTCCAGTACTTTGGCCACCTCCTGTGACGATTTGACTCACTGGTAAAGACTCTGATGCTGGGAGGGATTGAGGTCAGGAGGAGAAGAGGACGAGAGAGGATGAGATGGTGGTTGGCATCACCGAGTCGATGGACGTGAGTTTGTTGAACTCCAGGAGTTGGAGATGGATAGGGAGGCCTGTCGTGCTGCAATTCATGGGGTCGCAAAGAGTTGGACATGACTGAACAACTGAACTGAACTGAAGCAACTGACAAAGAATTAATGTCAAAAATATACAAGCAACTCCTGAAGCTCAATTCCAGGAAAATAAACGACTCAGTGAAAAAATTGGCCAAAGAACTAAACAGACATTTCTTCAAAGAAGACATACAGATAGCTAACAAACACATGAAAAGATGCTCAACATCACTCATTATCAGAGAAATGAAAATCAAAACCACAATGAGGTACCTTTTCATGCCAGTCAGATTGGTTGTGCTCCAAAAGTCTACAAGCAATAAATGCTGGATAAGGTGTGGAGAAAAAGGAACCCTCTTACACTGTTGGTGGGAATGCAAACTAGTACAGCCACTATGGAGAACACTGTTTAGATTCTTTAAAAAAAAAAAAAACAACCTTCAAATAGAACTGCCATAAGACACAACAATCCCACTGCTGTGCATACACACCAAGGAAACCAGAATTGAAAGAGACATGTGTACCCCGATGTTCATCACAGCACTGTTTCTAATAGCCAGGACATGGAAGCAACCTAGATGTCCATTAGTGGATGAATGGATAAGAAAGCTGTGGGATATATACATAATGGAGTATTACTCAGCCATTAAAAGGAATACATTTCAGTCAGTTCTAATGGGGTGGATGAAACTGGAGCCTATTATAAAGAATGAAGTTAGCCAGAAAGAAAAACACCAATAGAATAAACTAACACATATATGTGGAATTTAGAAAGATGATAATGATAACCATGTATGCGAGAATGCAAAAAAGACACAGATGTATAAAACAGTCTTTTGAGCTCTGGGAGACGGCTAGGGTGGTATGATTTGGGAGAATGGCACTGACACATGTATAATAACATAGGTCACCAAACTGGCAGTCCAGGTTCAATGCATGATACAGGATGCTTGGGGCTGGTGCACTGGGATAACCAGGAGGGATGATATGAGGAGGGAGGTGGCACACATGTATACCTGTGGCAGATTCATATTTATGTATGGCAAAACCAGTACAATATTGTAAAGCAATTAGACTCCAATTAAAATACATATATTTATATTGAAAATAAATAAAATAAAGTTGTGTCCAATGTGAGGAGAGCAACAGCGTTCTTTGAACAATATATATAAGTAAATGAGAGTTGTGATTTTATGCGTTCAAGGTGTCCCCATAAGTATGAGCCCTACCTCTTATTACAGAAAGAATTGTGGAAGATGAGCGAGATTAAAGGAGAGCTTTTCAGCAACAGGATCTGAATTGTTCAGCCAGAAAATTATTAAGTAATGTAAGGCTTCCCAAACAGTTTATTTAAGATCTTGCAAGCAAGCAATGAGTTTGGCCACCTAAATAGTGTTGCATAAAATTATATTTTGACATATATACACCTGTGTGTATGAGTGTGTGTATAAAAAAGGTGCAATGGCTTTTAACTCCTGTTAGATTTAATAGAAATGGAAAAAAATTAAAACCCAAATGAAGAATGATTAAAAAGTCGACTCGGTTGTTGAATATATGTAAGCGGAAATACTTCAAAATATGTTTTCTTGGCTGAATGTAAAATATGAGGACTCTTTTATATCACTCACCACTCTGCTTTTAATAAAGATCTACCAATTTTCAAATTTTTGTCCAGTTTTGACAAAAATAGACAGATATAGACTTATATATACATATATATCATATATAAAATATAGAAGTATATTTTCATAAGAGAAAATATTGATGCCAAGCTTAGATTTCAGAATTATTTCCAACTCCAGGCTCCATCTCAGCAGGAAATAGCCAAAGTTGTTGCTGATTGAAACACTCCAAGAGCTGGAAAACCTGAAAAAGAAATCGAACCTGCAACTGAGATTTTCTGTCACATTTATGATTGAGTTCTAAGTCCAAAACTTCATTTCCTTTCGTGTTCTAAGCAGTCCCTTCTGAAGACTGAAAATTATGAAAACCGAGAGAAAGAGGTAGGAGATTGTAGACCTCCTGGTGTTCAATTTCACACCAGTCAGAATGGGTGCGATCCAAAAGTCCACAAGCAATCAATGTTGGAGAGGATGTGGAGAAAAGGGAACCCTCTTACACTGTTGCTGGGAATGCAAAGTAGTACAGCCACAATGGAGAACAGTGTGGAGATTCCTTAAAAAACTGGAAATAGAACTGCCTTAAAATCCAGCAATCCCACTGCTGGGCATACACACTGAGAAAACCAGAATTGAAAGAAACACATGTACCCCAATGTTCATCGCAGCACTGTTTCTAGTAGCCAGGACATGGAAGCAACCTAGATGTCCATCAGCAGATGAATGAATGAGAAAGCTGTGGTGCATATATACAATGGAGTGTTACTCAGCCATTAAAAAGAATAAATTTCAATCAGTTCTAATGAGGTGGATGAAACCGGAACCTATTATACAGACTGAAGTAAGCCAGAAAGAAAAACACCAATACAGTATACTAACACATATATATGGAATTTAAAAGATGGTAACAATAACTCTGTATATGAGACAGCAAAAGAGACACTGATGTATAGAACAGTCTTTTGGACTCTTGGGAGAGGTAGAGGGTGAGATGATTTGGTAGAATGACATTGAAGCATGTATAATATCATGTATGAACGAGTCACCAGTTCAGGTTCGATGCGCGATACTGGATGTTTTGGGCTGGTGTGCTGGGACGACCCAGAGGGATGGTATGGGGAGGGAGGAGGGAGGAGGTTTCAGGATGGGGAACACATGTATACCTGTGGCGGATTCATGTTGATGTATGGCAAAACCAGGACAATATTGTAAAGTTAAAAAATCAAATAAAAAATAATAAAATAAAATACACACAAAACAATAAAAAAAGTAATTTTAAACAGTGAGGCTAGAAAAGACAGAATCTAAGGATAATAATCAAGTGATAGAGAATAATAATGATTTAGCCATTAGTCAAATTCAAGGGTCTTTAGTTCCTCCTCAAGGGCCATCAATAACATCCTGAGCATTATCCTATGAACAGTTTTAGAGATGCCAAAGCCCCAGCCAGCCTGAAAGTTAAGTACAGAGACCACAGAGTAGTTGAAACCAGACAGTTAAAAGATTTTATTGCAGAGGCCAGTAGACCAATTTTGCTTGGGTAACAGTACTGAATATGAAAAATGTGTGTATAGAAGGGTGATAAATCACTTGTATTTCAGAAACCAAGTAGATTTATTGATGTGATTTTTCTGTGTAAAAATTCTTTAGGAATGAGATTTTGCATGCTTCATGGTTTTGGTTACTATTTCTGTAAGCAGGCTGTATTTTTAAGTTGATGCTGAAGTAAAGCCTAGCTGAACATCACCTTTCAATGGCTAGGAGACCAGTGATTTTGTGATGTCACAGCTACCCTTTGATTGCTAGGAGACAAGTGATTTTGTGATGTCACAGCCTTTTGACTTTGAGGACCTCTGCGATGGTCTAGAGAGTTTCTCTCTGTTGGCCAGCCAAGCAATTTTTGAAGTAGTGGTCAGTAAAATCAGACAAATGAGAAAAGGATCTGAAGAAAGATTTCTCTGAGATGGCACATATACCTTCAGAAATTCAAGATGGGCCTCCTAAGGATGAATCAACTGATTCAGAAACCTCCATTAGATCTTTGTATGATTATACACTTACTAGGGACTCAGTTTTGAGATCTATGATTGAAGAATATGCTTTTCAGGCTTTGTCTGAGGATCTTGTGATAAAAAGGCCATGCTACAAATATTCTGTATCTGAAACAGATGAGGTGACTAATTTTCTTTCACTCACCTTTCCACAAAAACTTTGGAATATAGTTGAAAATGATCAGTTTGAATCTATTTGGTGGGATGAGAGAGGCACATGTAGTGGTCCACGAAGAACTCTTTTTTTTTTTTTTTTAACACCCAAGATATGTTTTTTTTTTTTCCAATTTTGTACATAACTAATATAAAAATAGTAAACAAATTATTTTAAGAAAAATAATAGATCTCTGTTGATTTACCTGTGGCAGATTCATGTTGATATATGGCAAAACCAATACAATATTTTAAAGTTAAAAAGTAAAATAAATAAAAAAAGAAATGCAAAAAAATAATCATCACCATGGACAATTTTTAAAATGAGACATCTTCACTCATATGATCTATATACATAGAAAAATTCCCAAAGCAAGTATGTTTTTATCCTTGCAATTATTCTCTGGTCTTCATTTGATAGTGAAAAATGCATAATAATAAATATTTAGAAACCACTACCTTTACAAATACTAGTACCATATAGTTTAGGGAATACAAAGCAATCATTGATTTTATTTCTGTGACCTTTAATGTACTAAAAAAAAATCTTAAATAAATAAAATAAACATAATTCAGAAAAGAGTACACTATTTAGACAATGTGATGAAGTCACAAAATCAGTGAAATGTCCTTGGATGATATGTGGCTGGAGAATGGGAAAAAGCTGATATTTGGTAATGAGGGCTGTCTTGAAAGGGATTGACAGGAATGTTTATAGTGTCATTAGTCATATCAGCTGAAAAGTAGAAACAAGCCAGTGTTCATCCTTCTGAAAAATGGATCGCCAAAGTGTATTATATCCATAACATGAAATGCTATTCCGCCACATAATGAAACAAAATTCTAACACATGTAACAACATGGATGAAACTTGAAAATATTTTACTGAAGAAAATAAACCTAACAGGAAGCACACACACACACAGAGCATGATTCTCTTTATATGCAAGGCCAATAATAGGAAACCACATAGAATCAAAAAGAATATTAGCAGTTGCCAGGCTTGAGAGGAAGGAAAGGAGAGTGAGAGCTAGAAGGTGTAGATTTCTTCGTGGGCTGATGAAGACGTTCTGGAAGTAGATAGTAGTAAAAAGTGAACAAACTTGAAAGTGCACTAAAAATCAAAGAACTGTATACATTAGAAGGATGATTTTATGACACAGGATTACACTTCAAGATACAAGAAAATATGACCAAAGTGTAATATTCCAACATGAGGCAGTGAAGGGGAATATTTCAGAAACAATGAACAATCAAAAAGAGTTGGATGAAGGGGGATCTTGAAGAAAGAAGTCTTGGAAAGAAAGGCACCTTTCAGAATATTTGAAACCAAGAGTATGAAGAGTTTAATTCGACAGCTTAACCTTTATGGATTTAGTAAAAAGCGACAAACTTTTCAAAGATCTGCTTCACTACCTGTCTTTCTGGAAGAAGAAAACAACATCTCTCTTTTGAGTAAGGTATTCCAACATTTTCACTTATTGGCAATACGTAAGATGAAATCATGTGACCTAGAAAGCACATTTACATATGTAGCTAAAACCGAATTTAAACTTGAGCTAACAAATCGTTAAAAAGTTTTATTTTTTGAAGTTGAGAACAGCTGGATATGTTAAAATATTGGATGTTTGACAAACTTTCCTAGCACTGTGAAACCAGATATAAGTCCTGAAGCAACTTAAAGTGGTATTTACTGTATATATAAAATATATTTTTCATTGAGGATCATATTCTTTCTAACATGTTACCTGTTAAACTACTAATGGAGGTGTTTTATTTGATGCTATTTAGTTGGTTTCATTAAAGGAATACATTTTTATAACTTAGCTTTGCTTGTCAGTTTTACCTTGGTTTATAAAGAAACTAAATAATGTAATCCTTTGATTTTAGTTACAGACCTACTATAATCCAAATTTCAAAAGAGGTCATCCTCAACTTTTATTAAGAGTGCAAAGAAGAGTTGGGATTAATAATGTGTCTCAAATATCTTCATTAGTGCAAGATAACAAGAAGCATGTTAAAGCAAGTGTCAACGAAGATGATCGTAACTCTGAATTTATTCCAGAAATTAGTAGAGAGAGCGCATTTTCAGCCTCCACACGTTTACCTGTGCCTTTCATACAAAAGCCTCATACCATCCAGATTGTCACTAATACAAATGCCCTATCTCCATGTGACTTACCTAACCACCCATCACCAATATCGGTTAGACAAACAGAACAGATTTTGGTAAATCAACCTGCTGTTTTAAAAAAGTTGAGCATTTTTAATTGGCATTCACATAGCAGCTACACTCAAGTAAATGGCCCCATTGAGGACTTTGCTACTACAACTACATCTACTTCTCAGAACCACATTGTATCCCCATTACAGAGCACTTATTCTGGACTGATGGTGGAGCCTTCTAAATTTCCAGTCAGGCATAGCGATATGTCAGGCCATGACAATCCTTTTCCTAACCTGCAAGAGACAGGCAACGCGTGGTTCTCAGTGCCAACAAGCACTTACACATCTGCTTCCTCTCTTTCAAGTCAACTCATCAACAATCACCATTATATGGAAACCATGCTAATTAAAACTGACCTACCAAATACGTGTCAGATTATGGAGCCTAAGGAAGATTGAACGTTACTTTGGGAGATGTCAACAAATACCTACCATTCCTGTATTTGAACAATAAATTTACATGTTCATCTTCATAGTTTCATTTTCAATTTTTAAACAAAGAAGAGAAAATGAGGCTTTAGTTCATTGGTTTACTATTTTACTGCATGGTATTCCAAACTCTTCAGTTCAAGAAAGCATTCGTTATGCATCCTAGGTAAATGACACCTGATATAATATTTGTAAGCAAGAAAATGAGAAGCAAGGGAAAAGAGGTAATGGATGTAAAGTGATTTCTGAAATCATCCCTGCTGAAATGAAGGGGTGTCTAAATTAGGATGGTATTGGTGAAGAAAGAGATGCAAATAAAATTAGATAAATAAAAATACACAGTATGATCTTCAGCACATTCACATATTATATTCTATTAGTTACTGGTAGAGTCTTAAAGATTAGACAGCAGATTGTTTTCATTATAGAAATTAATTTTGTCCCTGAAAATATAGATATTGTAGTACACCCAAAATCATGATCACAATTATACCATCACTGTGATAGAAAAGATAGCATGATATAATCAGTGACTGGCCCATGGTCAGCACAAGTTATGTACTTTACAAGTGGTATTCTATAGGGTCATTTTTGCGCTGCTGTCCTTAAGCCATGTCTCTATTTCCTGACACCAAGATTCCACCCTATAATTTCAAATGCATGTTTAGATGTTGCTTATCTGTCCCCATAGAGACAGAATAAATTCCTGGTCATTACTGCAGCACATCAGTATGGTTACAAAGTTCTTGGAAGACATGATATCTGTTTTCCTTAGTCATTTCATTATCTTTCTCTTCTGAAGCTACAATCACAAATTATTTTCAGTCATGCTAAGCCCTCGGAGAGGGCAATGACACCACGCTCCAGTACTCTTGCCTGGAAAATCCTATGGTCAGAGGAGCCAGGTAGGCTGCAGTCCATGGGGTCGCTAAGAGTCGGACACGACTCAGCGACTTCACTTTCACTTTTCACTTTCATGCATTGGAGAAGAAAATGGCAACCCACTCCAGTGTCCTTGCCTGGAGAATCCCAGGGATGTGGGGGCCTGTTGGGCTGCCGTCTATGGGGTCGCCTAGAGTCAAACACAACTGAAGTGACTTACCTAACCTTACCTTACCTTATGCTAAGCCCCTTCTAACAACTTTGTCTCAACTATTTCTTGCGGTTGGAAGGAACTACTGTTTGCCCTCCTACGAAGGAGAGTACAGATATCTTCAATGTGTTTTGGGTCTACCCTCTTTATGTATCTTTCACAACAGCTGAAACATAGAGCCTGAAAATGACACATTTTAAGTGCTTACTGAATTATCAATAAAGAAATGTAATAACCAATCAAATGCTCTACACATTACTCAACAACATTCTATAACCTGCACTACTATCATAATTCACCTTTCCTATTGACTGAGAAAATTTTCCAAGTTGATAAATATTTATTTTATTTACATGGATGTAAGAATTCTCAGGAGGCATGTATTCCGATGTTTGGAAGAATATTCCACGTTTTGATGTGACTTTTTGTGTGTGTGTCGTTTTGTTGTGTCAGTCAAAGTCTTTGGCATAGTCAAATAAGAGTAGCTGCTTTCCTGGAGTTCTCTTGCCTTTTGGAGGACCCAACGGGTGTTGACAATTGAATCTCGGGTTCCTCTGCCCTTTATAAATCCAGCTTGAACATCTGGGAGCTCATGGTTCACATTCTGTTGAAGCCTGGCTTGGGGAATTCTGAGCAGTTCTGGGCAAGTGTGTCAGACATGTGCAATTAAGTGGTAGTTTGGACATTCTTTGGATTGCCTTTCTTTGTGGTTGGAATGAAAACTGACCATTTCCAGTCCTCTGGCCACTGCTGAGTCTCCCAAATTTGCTGGCATATGGAGGGCAGCACATTCATATCATCATCTTTTAGAATTTGAAATATCTCAACTGAATTCCATCACCTCCACAAGCTTTGTTTGTCGTTATGCTTCCTAAGTCCCACTAGACTTCACATTCCAGGACATCGGGTCCTCAGGTGAACGATCACACCATCGTGCTTAACTGGGTCATGAAGATCTTTTGTGCACATTTCATCCATGTATTCTTCCCACCTCTTCTTAATAGTTTCTGTTTTGGCTACATCCATACCATTTCTGTCCTTTATTGTGCCCATGATTGCATGACATTTTCCCTTGGTATCTGTGATTTTCTTGAAGAGATCAGTAGACTTTCCAATTCTATTGATTTGCTTTATTTATTGACATTGATAACTGAGGGTGGTTTTACCTCTCTTGCAATTCTTTAGGGATCTTCATCCAAATGTGTATAATTTTCTTTTCTTTTCTTTTTATGTGCTATCCAGATTTATTATTATATAAATACAGGTTGAGAGGAAGCAGTTAACATTTATTTTCTTTTTGAACACATGTTCCAAATTGATTAAAACAATGAATCAAAATATTTTGCATTTTAAAATAAAATAAAAACATTTATAGGTGTTGCAAAATTGTCCTTTAACACGGCTGGCAGGAAGAATGATGAAAACATTCCAGAAATAGTGTCAATAGTTACACAACACTGTGAATGTTCATTTTTCCCTCTAAGGTTTGCTTTATTTTATTTTATTTTTTAATTTTACAATATCATATTAGTTTTGCCATATATCAAAATGAATCTTCCACAGGTATACATGTGTTCCCCATCCTGAAACCTCCTCCCTCCTCCATCCCCATACCATCCCTCTGGGTCATCCCAGTGCACCAGCCCCAAGCGTCCAGTATTGTGCATGGAACCTGGACTGATGACTCATTTCATATATGATATTATACATGTTTCAATGCCATTCTCCCAAATCATCCCACCCTCTCCCTCTCCTACAGAGTCCAAAAGACAGTTATATACATCTGTGTCTCTTTTGCTGTCTCCTCTCAGTGAACTCCGGGAATTGGTGATGGACAGAGAGGCCTGCCATGCTGCAATTCATGGGGTCACAAAGAGTCGGACACGACTGAGTGACTGATCTGATCTGATCTGATACAGGGTTATTGTTTTCTTTTTCCCCTTTTTGTTTAGCTTCGCTCCTCTTCTCAGCTCTTTGTGAGGCCTCGTAACTTTACCATTTTTCATTTCTTTTTCATGTGGATGGTCTTGATCACTTTTTCCTATACGATATCACTAACCACCATCCATAGGTCTTCAGGCACTCATCTGTCAGATAGAATCCCCTGCATCTATTTATCAATTCCACTGTCTAATCATAAGGGTTTTGATTTTACATGTGTAAAATATATTATTCCCTATTTCTTATAGGGAAATCTTCACCCAGATTTTTATCAAAGAAATACAGAAAACTCTATATGGTATTCAGGATATACATGAAATATAGCTGTTTGATGTTTGCGGTTTAGCTCAGATCTTAATTTCTGAATGACGGGAAATTCTCTTTCATGTGTACAAATCTGGAAAATGTTTCACATGTGAACAATTGAGAATTCATATTTCATATGAGAACATTTCTCCCCAGATTGTCAAATGGGAAATACACAGAATTCCGAATCTCATATCAGAATACCTTCCAAACATTCTTGATGAAAACATAGAGAATTTCAGAGCCCAAGCATGAAAATCTGTGGGAAAATTCTATATTTCTTGTAGGAAAATTAACACAGGTTTTTCAAATGTGAAATAGACAGTATTCAATATTTCATGAAGGAAAGACCTCACAAATATTTTCAAATGACAAATATGAAAAAATTCATGTTTCATGTGACCATGTGTGGATATGTGAAACAGACATTTTTGTATTTCCTGTCAAAGAATCTGCATCCATATTTTCATAACTCTAATGTAAAAAAATTCCACATTTTCTGCAGAATATTTCGTGTCCGTACATTCATGTATGATGTACAGAGAATTCGTACTTTACGTTGGAAAATCTTTCTCCAGATTTGTATATGTGAATAATGGAGAATTTCATGTTTCACACCCTGAAATCTTTATCTAGGTTTTCATATGTGAAACTGAGAATTTCATCTTTTATGTAGGACTATCTCATTTCAGATGTCTATATTTGAAACAGATAATACTTTCATCAAGAGGCACCTTAATTATTATATTTCTTCTGTCATTTTGGTGTTGTCACTGGGATAACTAAGGTTATTCATATCTCCCACATAAATTCGGTTTCTAACTTGAGATTCATCTAGATTTTTATTTTTTCATGGTGTTCTCTGCACAGAAGTTAAATAATCAGGACAACAATATATAGCTTTGACTTGTTCCTTTCCCAATTTTGAATTAGTTCATTGTCCCCTGTCCAATTCTAACTGCTGCACCTTTACTAGCATACACGATTCCCAGGAGACATATAAGGTATTCTTGTATTCTTATCTCTAAGAATTTTACAAAATTATGTTTCTTTCTTTCTTTCTTTCTTTTTCTGGTTTGTGTGTGATCCACAGTGTCCAAGTCATTAGCAGAGACAGTTAAGCAGATATAGATGATTGTATGCTATCTCCTTGCTTATTCTGTGATACAAACATCAATTCATGTGTACCTCTTATAATTAAATAACTAACTACACATTCCTGTTTTGTTTTTTTTTTCAATTTTATTTTTTGGTCATTGCTGTCGTTTTCTCTCTTTTTTCAAGTAGCCAAGTACCAACTGGTAATTTCCTATGAACTTGCCATCTTATTATACAATAATTAAATTATGCCCATGGAAGTCTCACCTTTGATATCTACTGAATGGAATTGCGCTTTGAGATCTGAAGTTAGACATTTGTACGCTTGGAAAATGTCAGGAACGTTCAAAAAATAGCTAGAGATATTCAAGTGCTGCCTTTTTGAGCCCAATTTTGCTATTATATTTTATGTGGAAAGTTCTGCATTTTTTCATGCTGATGACAATTCCTCATTAAGAGAAATTTCCAAGGGGGAAAGAAAAAAAGACAACACAATATGCTTGATTGCATATTGAAAGTCAAAGTAGTACCAGTTACGTGTGTACGTAAGCAATGTCCCATCAAACAGATTGATTCATGGCAACTAATGTTTCATGTTTTTCTGTCAAGGAAAAAATAATAATTGAGCTTTCCAGGAAAAACTGAGAAGTTCCAAGAAGGCAGAAATGTAGGCAGATGTGAAATGCAACTCTCTCAATAAATGGTTCACAAATAATACTTCTGCAAGGACAATAGTTCTCCCACAGCATCAAATAGCAGAAGACCCTGCTCACCAGAGTGTCCCATGTGGGTTCCAGACATACCTGAGTGAAAAGGAATTAAGAAGGTATTTAGAGGGATCCTGGGAGAGGACTGCTGTTGACTATGTGGAAGTGGCCTGACGGAGCAGGTACGAGTCGTTGTGTAGCAGGGAATACCTTTTGAGAATTCCCAAACTGCCAAAGCGACTGTACTGTGTCACACTCAGGAGGCAGAGATACCTTGGTAGCGCCTCACCTTCCCACCTGTTAACACCTACTATAAGGCAATAGAGAAAGACCAGCAGAAGTACCACTAATGCTCCTGCAAACACAGGCTAGAAAAGGATCCCATTCAGGCAAAACCTCTTCTGCCTATGGCTGCTGGCTCCTATTCATAACTAGCACCACCATGTTTCCAGAATTCCAAGCAGCTGTACCTTAACCTTCTGTGCTCATCATGGCAGACCCCAGTGCACCACAAGTGTCTCAAGTCAGACACATTTGGTGACCACATGTGAGCAAGGATGAAATTTACACCTGAGGCCCAGGGACAGAGCCATTAAGAAAGAGGATTATGAATCTTCCATCCAGTTGTGCATGCTGCAGATTAAATACACAGGATTAATGATGCAGACCCTGTGTCTACGGATTACATCCAAAGCTGAGAAGAGGTCAAAAAAAAAAAAAAAATGCCCAGGCTCAGGCAGCTATAAGAACGCACAGGAATTATAGCAGTTTTGAGTCTGAGGTGCCCTTAGAGACATCCAGAATCCAGTTCTCTCCATCTTTGGAGAACTTCCCAAAGAGGTGTAATTGTCCTCTGGCCCATGTTGAGCACTAGGACACTCACAGATGAGACACAAGGAAATATGTATTATTCTTTTGATGCATTGAATTGTTGTGTTGTTTGTGCACTATTTTTCTCAGTTGTATGCTTCTTTGTTACTACACATTGATTTGATCTTGAAGATTATTTCAACTATATTTTTATTTTTTGTATAACTATTTCTACTTTTACTTTGGTTTCCTATTTTCTGTGCCTTTAGTTGCTGTTGCATCACTTCATTCTTTAACATGGGTATGCATTTCTATATTAACTGTGGTTTCCTGTTATTCTGTGGGGGCTGTCCTGCTCTTCTTGTCAGATTTGCTTTCTTTATTTTTCAGTTGGCACTCTACTCTGGTGGTGTTTTTTGCCTTGAGATTTACTTGATTGGCTCTCATTATGAATCTGTTGTCTTCTCTGTAGTGTTTATTGCTTGTGGCACCTTTTACTTATTTATTTACCATTTATCTATGTTACTTTTTTAATCTCCTCAATCTATCACTATGGTATTGTAGTTCTCTGGGCATAAGTTGGGCCTGATATTTTCTGCTGTCATCATCTGAGAGGGTAACAGGCAGGAAGGCCGGGGTCTCCAAATGAAGGATTTGGCCTGAAAGTATCAGACATTTTTATCTCTCTTAAGTAGCAGGAGGAAACAAACTAGCAATTTTTTTTTTTCTGTCTTTATACAAATTTAAAAGGAGGTTTCTCTTAAAATGTTATATTGCCAGAATGACACCTGGTTTCATCTGAAGTTAACTATTCTCAAACCTTGAGATAACCAATGCATTTTTCTTATGGAAATGTTTGTCTTAAACTATGCTAATGTACTATGCTTTTACCCCAAACTCTGTTCTTAAGTCAGTTCCTCCTAATGGCTCAGAACCTACTTGACAAACCAGTATGTCATACTCAGATAGTATTTCCCTAATCTATGTAAATGAATCATTTGTATGGTAATCTATCCTTCTTCAAGACAATCATTTTATGGCCCGGGATGAATCATCTGACGCCAAGATTATCCCAAAATGCATCTTATGTGTGAGGGGGCCTGGTACCACTCTGAGTTTTAAAACATTCCTTTCTTTCATTAACAGACTACTAGTGACTATATAATATCCAGCTGAAGACTAGCAGGAGGGTACTCTTTCTGCCCCATCCTGATGCCTATATGAGAAGTTTTCTCTATCTCATTGATATTTTAATAAAATTTTATTATACAAAGCTCTGAGTGATCCAGCCTTATCTCTGGCCCCAGATTGAATTCCTCTCCTCTGGAGGCCAAGAATCCCAGCTCTTTGCATTCCATTACAACCTTTCACACTGAGACCAGGATCATGGGACACTAGAGAATTCCTGTCTACACTGATTATTAACTGGTGACAGTCTCGTTGAAGGCCTCTTTCTTAATCTCAGATGTACTGCACCCAACTGCCTACACAACCCAGGGCTGATGCCTCACACTACACAACAAGCAAGACAGAAAAACGCAACCAATCTTCAGCAAATAGACTGCCTAATGTCAGACTAATTCTATAGACATCTACAAATGACATGAACAGATATGGTATCACCATTAGAGACGGAAGACTCAACTGCAGATTCAAGAACATAGTTGTCAGTCTCTCCAACTGCAAAGCCCACACTAGACACTCAACTAATTTTATCAACTTGGAGTGGAGACGAGGAGCAATAACTATTACGCAGAAGTTTGGGAAGAAATGATGAGGAACGCAGTAGGGAAATGTGAAGCCAGAGAAATATGTTGTAGGCAAAGGAATGTGGTAAAAACTCAAAACATAATGAAAGAAAAAGTAGGCAGGCTCCTTGAAAATAACTTGGATGTTGTGGTAGTAAAGGTGATAAAACATTCTAGAAACGGAATGGGGAAAAGACGATAAACATTTCTATAGGGACTAGAAAAATGAATAAGTAACAGACAATCAACAACACACACACAAAAAAAGACTTTGGCCTCCTATATGCTAATACACACTGTTGTACAGCAGAAGCCAACACAACACTGGAAAGAAACTATCCTCCAATTTAGAAATAAAGTTTAAAATGAAACACAAGTGTTCAAAGGCACACGAGACCAGACAAAGTTAATTGATACGTATAGTACATTTCACTGAAGCAGAGCAGAATACACATTTTTTCTTAAGTGAAAATAAAATATCTTCAAGATATATCACAAAATGGATCTCAAATCAAGCCTTGATAAATTTGAGATAGTGGTAATGGTATTAATCTTTTTTTTTTTAACCACAACGTTATGATTTACATAGCAGAATTTGCAGGTGAGGACTGTGAGAAACATGAATCCATGTAGATGAATAAATACAACTGTACATGGCCAAGAGATCACTCATGAAATGTGAGAGAAAATGAAAGAAAAATCTTAGAAGAAAATAATATTAAAAACATGATTATCCAAAAGTTATGGAGCATGCTAAAGCAGTAAAAGAGTGAAGTTGATAAATTATACACATCTCAAGTAATCAACATAACCTACAATCTAAAGCATTTAGAGAAAGAAGAAAAATCAGGCAAAATTCCCCAAAGTGAATAGAAGGGGAAAAAATGATAAAAATCAAAGCAGAAATTAAAAAAAAAAAAGAAATGATTAAAAAAATAGCCAAAATCAGTATCACTAAAAAGGGTCTCTTGGAGAGGAGAAGTAAAATAGACAAATCATGATACAGACTTATCAAGACAAAGAGGACAACAAATCCATCAATTTGACATGACAAAGGATGACATTATGACTGATATAACAGAAATAACAAAGAGTCATAAGGGACTACAGCAAACAACTATAAGTCAATAAAATTTAGAATTTGAGCCATGGACAAATACTAAGAAATTCAGCTAAATTTTTTTTAGCTGAAAAAAAAAAAAAAAAAAAAAACAGAAAATATGAACAGAGCAATTACAAGCACTAAGATTGAAACTGTGATGAAAAAATTTCCAGTTGGCAAACTTAAACTCCAGAAAGCTTCACAGGGAAATTTTATGAATCAGTCAGAGAACTGCTGGCACATGCACTTCTGAAACGCTTCCAAAACTCTAGAGTGGACGGAAAACCCAGAAGTCATCTTACAAGTTCACCATCACCCTGATACCAACTCCGAAATAACACAGAAAAAGAAAGTTAGAGACTAATATCTCATAGATGAACAGAGGCAAACATCCTTACCAAAATATGAGCAAAAAATTCCACCAATACCGTAAAAGGATTGGACACCATAATTAAGTGTGGGGTTTATTCAAGATATGGAAACATTCTTCAATAGTTGCATATCAATGTATAGTCAAGGTTTAAAACCATATGATTACCTCAATAGCTGGTGAAAGTTTTTGAAATAATTCAACAAGTGTTTGTGATAGAAGCTCTTCAAAAACTGAACATAGAAAAAACGACCTCAACTTAACAAAGGCAGACAGATCAAAAGTACAACAACATATCACCTCACACCATTCCAAGTGGCCATCATTTAAAAAAAACAACAACAACAGGGGAATGCCCTGTTGGTCCAGTGGCTAAGACACCATGATCCCTATGCAGGGGTCCCAGGTTTGATCCCTGGTCATGGAATTGAATTCCACACAGAGCGATTGAGGTTTGTGGCAACCAAATAAAGAAGTAATAAATATATGTGTGTGCATATTAATGCATTTAAGTGGAATCCAGAAAACAGATGCTGAGTAAACCATTTGGAGTGTAGGAAGAGATGCAGTCATGGAAAACAGACTTGTGGACACAGTGCAGGAAGGACATACCAAGCATGTAGTAGAGAGCTATTGCTATGCAGTGCTCTAGTGGAATTGGTTTTGGAGTAGGAGAGGAGGCCCAAGTGGGAGATTGGAGGACTGCTCAAAAGGGAGGCTCACCTGTATTTACTAATAACTGATTTGTTTTGCTGGGCAGCAGACACCAACACAACATTGTAAGGAAAGAAAATCAGTCTTTGCCTAATTTGTGCTAGTGACAAGTAAAGCATCACTGCATGTCAATTAAAATGTGTACCCAGGATGGCTTTAGTATGTATAGGCAAAGAAAAAGCAAAAAAAAAAAAAAAAAGACAAACTTAAATGCAGAGCTATGTTGGGCAGAATAAATTCAGACTCTATACTTGTGTCCCTTCACTTCCCTAATTTTCCATTGTTTCTAAAAGTAAAGAACGGCTTTCTAAAAGTAAAGTAAACATATATGGTTATATATTTTCATAAACTGATGTCACCGGTTTATGAAACCATGAATCCCCTCAAGTTTAATTTTATTTTTTAAATTTAATTTTATTTTTTAAGTTTACAATATTGTATTGGCTTTGCCATATATCAAAATGAATCCGCCACAGGTATACATGTATTCCCCATCCTGAACCCTCCTCCCACCTCCCTCCTCATACCATCCCTCTGGGTCATCCCAGTGCACCAGCCCCAAGTAATAGCTGACCTTTGACTTTCAAAACTTTGGGAAGTAGGAATTAGTAAACATAGGTTAACAGTGAGGTGCTGCACAAGAATCCCTTATATTGCAGTTCTAGAATGTGTGCTACCTAATGGGAAAAATGCATAGTTCAAAAGTGGAGAATTATGTTTTCTTCATCAAGCCTTTCACTCTAAGAAGGATTTAATCATGAGAAGCGACTTCTCAAGTATCGCAAAAAGACTGCTCTAACGAAGGATAGGAGGATCCAAGTTTTACAGAAATTTTGGTACAATGATCAGGTATGGAGAATGTCTGAATATTATGGTTAACGAAAGAAAAACTGGACACCTCAAGTGAATGGATTTAAATATTTTCTACCTATGGTAGATGCAAGAATCTGGGCTCCTTGAAATAATTCCTTTGACAATCACCTTAACTAGGGCTAGTATCTATTCTTTCTGTCTCAAGTCAGTTCTTCAGGCCACACTAGCTTCAAGTGCAGTAACTAAGGACTTGATAGTGGGCAAACTGATTTCATCAAGAGTTCCCCCAGGTTTTACGTTTATGGATAGATTCAAGGGCTTATGACTTGATGCCTGCAGCATCATTTGTTTACTGATATGGCTGGCAAATTTCTTGGTTCACAGTGTGCTCTATTCTCTACAACCTCAGAAAGATACTGTCTCTAGAAAGATTCTTACACTCTCAAAGAAGTTGACTGTGGGCTTCTGCCTGAATAGGACATCAGTTCAATTCAGTTCAATTCAGTCGCTCAGTCATGTCCAACTCTTTGCGACCCCATGAATCGCAGCACGCCAGGCCTCTCTGTCCATCACCATCTCTCACGTTCATCGAGTCAGTGATGCCATCCAGCCATCTTATCATCTGTCACCCCATTCTCCTCCTGCCTCCAATCCCTCCCAGCATCAGAGTCAGAGGACCTAAAGTAATGTGAAAATACCTAATACAGGTTTAGTATAAATCCCAAAAAGACAGGAGACTGAAAGCAAACTATAAATCTGAGGAACATGACCCAAAACACTTCAAGATCAAAGAAGGGTAAAAATATATATATATATTTAAAATTATGTACCTACACTAATATGTTCAAATAGGCATATAAACACATACTGTGTGTGTGTGTGTGTGTGTGTGTGTGATATTTTCAATTGTACCTGAACTTTCTTTGGAATATTCTCAAAAATATGCTTCACATTAAGGCATAAAACAAGTCTTAGTATTTTACATAATACCAAGTATATTCTCTGAAAACCAAGATGTGAAGCTAAAATTGAAAAATGGGATATGTGTTTGCAAATTTGTCAGTGTATGAAAAATTATACAAGATATTCTTAAAGAACCAATATTTCAAAGGGTAAGTCACAAGGGAAATTATATAATTCTCTGACATGAATGTAAGTGAAACCACTTTTAGCAAATCATTAGATCCTGCAAAAGGACATACCTGCAGTTATATACCTCCTGCAAAATATATACTGCTACCTGTAGACAGCAAAATTATATACCCAAACTTTCAACATATACATATGCATGTATATGTGTAGCCATATATAAGCTAATGGTTGCCCAGGTAGTATTAGTACTAAGGAACCTGTCTTCTAACATAGAGGTCATAAGACAGGCAGGTTCGATCTGAGTTGGGAAGATCTCCTGGAACTAAGGATGGCAACCCATTCCTACTTTTTCACCTTGAGAATCCCATGCATTGAGGATACATTATGGTGACAGTCTGTGTGATACAGAGTGTCAGACAGGAATGTAGTGACGTAACACATGAAATATCACTTGAACGGGTATGTATGTATGTATTACACTTGTTCCTTTCATATATTACCAATGACATGTTCAACAACAACAACAACAACAAAACAGTTAATTTACTCATTTCATTTCAGTCACAGGCCCATGTCCGAATCTTTGTCACCCCATGAATCACACCACACCACTCCTCCCTGTCCATTACTAACTCCTGGAGTTCAGGCAAACATAAGTTCATCGAGACGATGATGCCATCCAGCCATCTCATCCTCTGTCGTTCCCTTCTCCTCCTGATCCAAATCCCTCCCATCATCAGAGATTTTTATGTGTCAACTCTACACGTGAGGTGGCCAAAATACTGGAATTTCAGCTTTAGCATCAGTCTTTCCAAAGAACACCCAAGACTGGTCTCCTTAAGAATGGACTGGTGGGATCTGCTTGCAGTCCAAGGGACTCTCAAGAGTCTCCTCCAACACCACAGTTCAAAAGCATCAATTTTTTGGTACTCAGCTTTCTTCACAGTCCAACTCTCATATCAATATATGACCACTGGAAAAAACATAGCCTTGACTAGATGGATTTTCGTTGGCAAAGTAATGTCTCTGCTTTTTAAAATGAGATCTAAGTTGGACATAACTTTCCCTCCAAGGAGTAAATGTCTTTTAATTTCATGGCTACAATCACCATCTGCAGTGATTCTGGAGCTCCAAAAATAAAGCCTGACATAGTTTCCACTGTTTCCCCATCTATTTCCCATGATGTGATGGGACCAGATGCCATGATCTTCGTTGCAGAATGTTGTGCTTTAAGCCCAGTTTTTCACTTTCCTGTTTCACTTTCATCAAGAGGCTTGACACTTCCTCTTCATTTTCTGCCATAAGTGTGGTGTTATCTGCATATCTGAGGTTATTGACATTTCTCCTGGCAATCTGGACTCCAGCTTCTGCTTCTTCCAGCCTAGAGTTTCTCATGATGTACTCTGCATTCATGTCAAATAAGCAGGGTGGCAATATACAACCTTGACATCCTCCTCTTTCTATTTGGAACCCACCTGTTGTTCCATGTCCATTTCTAATTGTTGCTTCCTGACTTGCATATAGGTTTCTCCAGAGGCAGGCCAGGTGGTCTGGTATTTCCATCTCTTTCAGAATCTTCCACAGTTTCTAGTGATCCACACAATCCAAGCTTTGGCATAGTCAATAAAGCAGAAATAGGTGTTTTTTGGTTTGTTTGTTTTTAATTTTCTGGAACCTTCTTGCTTTTTCAATGATCCAAGATTGTTGGCATTTGGATCTCTGGTTCCTCTGCATTTTCTAAAACTAGTTTGAACATCTGGAAGTTCACGGTTCATGTATTAATGAAACCTGGCTTGGAGAACTTTGAGCATTACTTCACTAGAACGTGAGATGAGTGTAATTGTGTGGTAATCTGAGCATTATTGGGCACTGTGTTTCTTTGGGGTTGGAATGAAAACCGATCTTTTTCAGTCCCATGGCCACTGCTATGTTTTCCAATTTGCTGGCATATTGAGTTCAGCACTTTCACAGCATCATCTTTCAGGATGTGTAATAGCTCAGCTAGAATTCCATAACCTCCACTAGCTTTATTCGGAGTGATTCTTTCTATGGCCCATTTGACTTGACATTCCAGGATGTCTGGCTCTAGGTGAGCGATCACACCATCGTGAATATCTGGGTCTTGAAGATCTATTTTGTACAGTTCTAGTCTGTATTCCTGCCACTTGTCTTAATATTTTCTGAGTCTTTTAGGTCCGTAAAATTTCTGTCCTCTATAGAACCCATCTTTGCATGAAATGTTCCTTCAGTATCGCTAATTTTCTTGAGGGGATGGTCTTTCCCATTCTTTTGCTTTCCTCTATTTCTTTGCATTGATCGCTGAGGAAGGCTTTCTTATCTCTCCTTGCTACTCTTGAGAACACTGCATTCAGATGCTTATATCACTCCTTTTCTCCTTTCTTTTTCACTTCTCTTCTTTTCACAGCTATTTTTAAGGCCTCCACAGACACCTATTTTGCTGTTTTGCATTTCTTTTCCATGAGGATAGTCGTGATACCTGTCTCCTGTACAATGTCACAAACCTCTGTCCATAGTTCATCATGCACTCTATCCGATCTAGTCCCTTAAATTTATTTCTCACTTCTACTATATAATCATAAAGGATTGGATTTAGGTCATACCTCAAAAAGTTGACTTACAAGCCAACATTCAGAAAACTAAGATCATGGCATCGGTTTTCATCACTTCATGGGAAATAGATGGGAAAACAGTGGAAACAGAGTCATACTTCATTTGGGGCGGGGGGGGGGAGGGTGCTGCAAAATCACCACAGATGGTGATTGCAGCCATGAAATTAAAAGACGCTTACTCCTTGGAAGGAAAGTTATGGCCATCCTCGATAGCATATTCAAAAGCAGAAACATTACTTTGCCAACAAAGGACCGTCTAGTCAAAACTGTGGTTTTTCCAGTAGTTATGTATGGATGTGAGAGCTGTGCTGTGAAGAAAGCTTAGCGCCAAAGAATTGACACTTTTGAACTGTGGCATTGGAGAAGACTCCTGAGAGTCCCATAGACTGCAAGGAGTCCAATCAGTCCATTTTAAAGGAGATCAGACCTTGGTGTTCTTTGGAAGGAATGATGCTAAAGCTGAAACTCCAGTAATTTGGCCATCTCATTCGAGAGTTGACTCTGGAAACTACTGAAGCTGAGATAAATTGGGGGCACAAAGAAAAGGGGACGACAGAGGATGAGATGGCTGGATGGCATCACTGACTCAATGGATGTGAGTTTGAGTGAACTCTGGGAGTTTTTGATGGACAGGGAGGCCTGGTGTGCTGCAATCCATGGGGTCACAAAGAGTCGGACATGACTGAGCGACTGAACTGAATGCATGGAAAATTAAACAACACATTCTGAAGGGCTCGATGAGGCGAAGAATAACTCACACGGGAAATGGGAACATATTCTAAGGTGATTTAAAATGAAAACCCAATGTAGAAAGTCATCAGATACAGCAGAAGAAGAACCCATATATATTTAAGGTTACATAAAAAGAAAGCTCTTCAATTCTGGGGAGAAGGTAATGCCTTCTTTAAAAGCTGGAAAAAAAATCTAATTTCACAGAAAGAAGAAAGAGGAAATGAACAAATATTAGTATGGTTTTAAGTTAATAGAAAAAGAATACAGAAAATTGAACATGAAACAAAGATAGTAAAAAGAATATTAGGTAAACTAAAAAACGAAAAGAGCAGATTTAGTTACTGAAATGAGAATGAATAAGATGCCATTGCTACTAAACATACTAAAAAAGGAGGAATTTGGGTATTTACAACAGGAATATCTGTTAATAAAAGTCTCAAACTATGTGAAGCAGTCAAATTGCTGGAATAACAGAGTGACTAAACCAATTTTATATACTGGGGGAAAAAAAAACCGAACAGATTAATAAAAAAAAAAAGAAGAAGAAGTTGAATTGGTTATCCCATTGTTTGTAAATAAGCCCTTAGGACCAGTTTCTTTTAAACCTGTACTATTCAGGTCGGTAGGTGCCCAATATGCTATTGGAGATGAGTGGAGAAAGAACTCCAGAAAGAATGAAGACATGGAGCCAATGCAAAAACAATACCCAGTTGTGCATGTGACTGGTGACAGAAGCAAGGTCCGATGCATCAAAGAGCAATATTGCATAGAAACCTGGAATATGGGTCCATGAATGAAGGCAAATTGGAAGTTGTTAAACAGGAGATGGCAAGAGTGATCATCGACATTCTAGGAATCAGCAAATTAAAATGGACTGGAATGGGTGAATGTAACTCAGATGACCATGATATCTACTACTGTGGGCAGGAATCCCTTAGAAGAAATGGAGTAGCCATCATGGTCAACAAAAGAGTCCAAAATGCAGTACTTGGATGCAATCTCAAAAACGACAGAATGATTTCTGTTTGTCCAAGGCAAACCATTCAAAATCACAGTAACCCAAGCCTATGCACCAGCCAGAAATGCTGAAGACGCTGAAGTTGAATGGTTCTATGAAGAACCACAAGACCTTTTAGAACTAACAACCGAAAAGAAATTCTTTTCATTATAAGGGACTGGAATGCAAAAGTAGGAAGTCAAGAAACACCTGTGATAACAGGCAAATTTAGCCTTTAATACAGAATAAAGCAGGGAAAAGGCTATCAGAGTTTGGTTTTCCCTACTTTCTTGAATTTAAGTCTGAATTAGGTAATAAGGAGTTCATGATCTGAGCCACAGTCAGCTCCTGATCTTGTTTTTGCTGACTGTATAGAGCTTCTGCATCTCTGACTGGGAAGAATAAAATCAATTTGATTTTGGTGTTGACCATCTGGTGATGTTCATGTTAGAGTCTTCACTTGTGTTGTTGAAAGAGGGTGTTTGCTATGACCAGTGCATTCTCCTGGCCAAACTCTGTTAGCCTAGAAGTAGTTCTAGATATTTTAATTGCTGTTGTTCATTCATTGAGTCATGTCCAACCCTTTGTGACTGTATCACAGCAGGCCTCCCTCTCTTTCAGTGTTTCCCATAGTTTGCTCAAACACATGTCCATTGAACTGGTGATGCCGTCCAAACATCTCATCCTCTATCAGCACCTTCTCCTCCTGTCCTCAGTCTTTCCCAGTGTCATGGTGTTTTCCAGAGTTGGTTCTTTGAATTAGTTTAGCAAAATCCTCGACTTTCAGCTTCAGTATGAGTGCTTCAGATGTATATCCAGGGTTGGTTTCCTTGTGGATTGATTGGCGGGATCTGTTTGCAGTTCAAGGGACCCCTAAGAGTTTTCTCCAACATCACTGTTTGAAGGCATCAGTTCTCGAGCTCTCAGCCTTCTTTAGATTCCAATTCTCACACCTTTACATGACTAATGGATAAACGATAGGGGTTTGTGACTGAGGAGACCTTTGTTAATAAGCTCATCTTTCTTCTTTTTAATACAAGGTCAAGGTTTTTCCATAGTTTTTTCTCCAGGAAGAAAATATCTCTTCATTTCATGCCTGCAGTCACCATTCGCAGTGATTTTGGAGCCCAAGAAAATTAAGTTTATCACTTATTCCATGTTTTCCCCTTCTATTTGCCAAGTCGTGATGGGACCAGACACCTTGTGTTGTTCATTTGACTATTGAGTTCTCAGCGAGGTTTCTACACTCCTCATTCATCCTTAGCAAGACCCTCTTTAGCTCCTCTTCACTTTCTCTTTTTACAGTGTTTCTATCTGTCTATCTAAGGTTGTTGAAGTTTATCCCAGAAACATTGATTCTAGTTTATTATCCACCCAGCCTGGCCTTTTGAATAGTATAGTCTGCATATATTTCACATAAGAAGACTGATAATATGCAGTCTTGTCACTCACCTTTCCCAGGTTTATACTGATCAATTTTTCCATGTCTTGTTCCAACTCTTACATCTTGAACGGCATACACATTTCTCATGTGACAGGTTAGAAGGTCCATGATTCCTGTCTCTTTCAAACTGTTCACAGTTTACTGTGATATACACAGTCAATGTCTTTAGTGGAGTCACTGAAGCAGAAGTAAATGATTTTCTGAAATTCCTGGTTCCCTCTAGGATCCAATGAATGTTTCCAAATTGTTCTCTGGTTCATGTATTGTTTCCAAGTCGAGCTTTCCCCTTGAAAGTTCTTAGTTTATGTACTGCTGTAGAATTTTGAGTTTTACCCAGCTAACATGTGAAAGGAGCAACCGCGCATGCTTGTTTAAACATTCTTTGGCCTTACCTACCTTTGGTGTGAATGAAAACTGTCTTTTTCCAAACTCATGTCCACTGATGAGTTTTGCAAATCTGATGACATATGAACTCAGTGTCCCAGTTTCACCACATCATTAAGAGTTTAGCAGTTTCATGTTAATGACTGCTTAAAACTTTTGCTTAAACCATTTGATTTCTCCTTCATATCTGAATAAGATCCGTGTTGGTGTTGGTTTTGGCTTGTTCATAATTTTGAGAATGTTCTACCATGCTCTACTGGCCTGAAGAGTTTCTATTGAAAGTTCAGCTGCTGTCTTTATGGGAATCTGACAGTATATTTATGTCTTTACTCTCGCTGCTCTTAATGTTTGTTTTTTTTGTGTGTTTAAATTTTCAGTGTTTGGTTAAAATATTGTTGTGGGATATTTCACTTTGGGTTCATCCTGTTTGTTGGGACATGCTGTTATGGGACTCAAGGAGCTATTTCCTTGCCCATTTAATGGAGGTTTTCAACTTTTATCTCTTGAAGAATTTTCTCAAGCACCCCAACACCTTTTTTTTTTTTCTTTTTTCCTTTCCTTTCTTTCTTTCTTTTTTTCTTTTTTTGTGGTCTTTCCCATGTGGATATCCTCACAGTATGGCATTTAATACTGTCTAAGAATTATCAGAGCTTTTAATTTTTCCTTCTTTAAAAAAATATATATTTACACATGCCACTGTGTTTTCTTTATTCCCTCCTTTCTCAGTTCGGTTCAGTTCAGTCAGTTGTGTCTGACCCCATGAATCACAGCATTTCAGGCCTCCCTATCCATCACCAACTCCTGGAGTTCACTCAAACTCATGTCCATCGAGTCAGTGATGCCATCCAGCCATGTCATCCTCTGTTATCACCTACTCCTCCTGCCCCTAATCCCTCCCAGCATCAGAGTCTTTTCCAATGAGTCAACTCTTCGCACGAGGTGGCCAAAGTATTGGAATTTCAGCTTTAGCATCAGTCCTTTCAATGAACACCCAAGACTGATCTCCTTTAGAATGAACTGGTTGGACCTCATTGCAGTCCAAGGGAGTCTCAAGAGTCATTTGAACACCACAGTTGAAAAACATCGATTTTTTGGTGCTCAGCTTTGTTCACAGCCCAACTCTCACATCCATACATGACCACTTTAAAAACCATAGCCTTGACTAGTCGGACATTTGTTGGCAAAGTAATGTCTCTGCTTTTGAATATGTTATCTAGGTGGTGCACAATTTTCCTTCCAAGGAGTAAGCGTCTTTTAATTTCATGGCTGCAAATCACCAACTGTATTGATTTTGCAGCCCTCCAAAAAATAAAGTCTGACACTGTTTCCACTGTTTCCCCATGTATTTTCCATCTCATTAGAACTGATTATGGATGAAACTGGAACCTATTATACAGAGTGAAGTAAGCCAGAAAGAAAAACACCAATAGAGTATACTAACACATATATATG
Source organism: Bos taurus (assembly GCF_002263795.3). NCBI lineage: Eukaryota > Metazoa > Chordata > Mammalia > Artiodactyla > Bovidae > Bos > Bos taurus. Next base: position 31,645,437 of record NC_082638.1, read on the forward strand.
GAATTTAGAAAGATGGTAACAATAACCCTGTGTACGAGACAGCAAAAGAGACACAGATGTATAGAACAGTCTTTTGGACTCTGTGGGAGAGGGAGTGGGTGGGATGATTTGGGAAAATGGCATTGAAACCTGTATAATATCATGTATGAAACGAGTCGCCAGTCCAGGTTCGATGCATGGTACTGGATGCTTGGGGCTGGTGCACTGGGACGACCCAGAGGGAGGGTAGGGGAGGAAGGAGGGAGGAGGGTTCAGGATGGGGAACTCAGGTATACCTGTGGTGGATTCATTTTGATATTTGGCAAAACTAATACAATATTGTAAAGTTTAAAAAAAATAAATAAAGCTCAACATTCAGAAAACTGAGAAAAAAAATGTACTTTTTAATGGCTGAGTAATACTCCATTGTGTATATGTACCACAGCTTGCTTACCATTCATCTGCTGATGGGCATCTAGGTTGCTTCTGTGTCCTGGCTATTATAAACAGTGTTGCTATGAACATTGGGGTACACGTGTCTCTTTCAATTCTGGTTTCCTGGGTGTGTATGCCTAGCAGTGGGATTGCTGGATCATAAGGCAGTTCTATTTCCAGCTTTTTAAGGAATCTCCACACTGTTCTCCACAGTGGCTGTACTAGTTTGCATTCCCACCAACAGTGTAAGGGGGTTCCCTTTTCTCTACACCCTCTCCAGCATTTATTGCTTGTAGACTTTTGGATCACAGCCATTCTGACTGGCATGAAATGGTACCTCATTATGGTTTTGATTTGCATTTTTCGGATAATGAGTGATGTTGAGCATCTTTTCATGTGTTTGTTAGCCATTTGTATGTCTTCTTTGGAGAAATGTCTATTTAGTTCTTTGGGCCATTTTTTGATTGGGCCGTTTATTTTTCTGGAATTAGCTGTAGGAGTTGCTTGTATATTTTTGAGATTAGTTGTTTGTCAGTTGCTTCATTTGCTATTATTTTCTCCCATTCTGAAGGCTGTCTTTTCACCTTGCTTATAGTTTCCTTTGTTGTGCAGAATATTTTAAGTTTAATTAGGCCCCTCAAAATGGATTAAAGATCTAAACGTAAGACCAGAAACTATAAAACTCCTAGAGGAGAACATAGGCAAAACTTTCTCCGACATACATCACAGCAGGATCCTCTATGACCCACCTCCCGGAATATTGGAAATAAAAGCAAAAATAAGCAAATGGGACCTTATTAAACTTAAAAGCTTCATTTGGTTTAGATTGCAGTGGTTTTGGTCCCCTTTCTGCAGGCCACAGCATTTTGGATCCAGTTTGTGGTGGAATCTGATCTTTGTGGGTGGGACCGAACCTGTACGTTTTCAAGCTTTAATGTTTGGGATATTGTGTGCCTGTGGTCTGTCAGGTGGTGCTGGATCACTTCTCTATGAAATGCAATGAATTGTCCTGTAATGTGCATTGTGGTGTCTGTGGGTTTGGTACAGCTTCAGGTAGTACCTTTTATAATGTTCATTTTTGTGTTGCTGCTTTGCTGGAGAATAGGTGTGAGTTGTCTTGCACTGAAATTGCTGGTTTCAGCTTGGGGCTTCATTTCCATGTAGGCATGGAACCTTTTGACTTTGCTTCTTTTTTAAAGTTCATTGGTGTCAGGAGTTCAACAATGATCTAAAGCTCTGGATTAACTTCATGGCCTCTGCGTTTTGGTGCTGAGTTACAGTCACATTAAGAATTCTGCATCCTCAGAACAGAGGAGAAAACCCAAGGTTGATGGTGAAGCAATTTTCCATAATCAAAAACAGTTAAAGGAATTGACAGAGTTATATGGATCAGAGCAAACTGAGGAGGGAGATAAAGGTTTCTAGGAGGAGTAAAGGGAGAGTAAAAAGGCAAGAGTGCAATCAACTGGGAATTAAATTAATAAGTGAAAATAGATTCCAAATACAGAATTCCTAAAGGATAAACATTTATTAATAAAAAGTTTCAAAATCAAAGATTAAGAACCTAGAATAGGATTTAAACTCCTATGATTACTGGAGAAAATTTAGAAGTCAAAATAATTATCAAACATTTATATTGTGGTAAATAGAAATGAAATTAAAGGGAATGATAAGGAACAAAAGAGTGTTTAATTAAAAAAACATGAAAACAGTAAAGAATAATCTACCAATTTCTCTAGAGAAATTGTTGTGAGTTTAGTGGTGCCAGATCAGTGTCAGACAATCTCTTTTTCCTGCTTCTACTTGTTGTCCAATACTATTGCTGTCCTTGAATTGCACAGTTTCTACATTAGCTTCAGAGTTTCAATCTGTAGCTTCTGTCACTTCTGGGCTAGTTCACCCTTCTTTGCTTATTTTTACTTCCTCATTTTGCAATTCTCTTCTGTGACATGCTTACACAAGACTAGTTTGCACCATAACACAAGGGGACAGCAGGCCCTTATTTGTATCAGTGGTACAATGATGAGGAGGAGCACACTGAAAAAAAAAAAAAAAAAAACACCTGTAGAATATGTGGGTGAGGGTGCTTAAGGTGGATGGAGCACAGTGGGCTTGCCACTGTCATAGGTGACATGTACTTCCTCAGTCCACCCAGCTCAGGTTCCTGGGTAATCTGCGATGGCACTGCCCAAAGTGTTCCCTGTGTTTCATGCACATCCCAAGTCTAAGCCACTCAGGCTCCTAGGTGATCTTCAAGGGCACTGAACTCCATTGGCTATGTGCATTGTTTCCTTCCCTGTTCCAAACTGCTCAGGCATCTGGATGGCAGGAAAGGCACCTCCAGGGTAGGTCATGCATCTTATGTACCTGTCAACCACTCAGTTTGTCTGTAGCATAAGGGAGTCAGAGAAGGCAAGGTTCAGAAAAAGAATGAGACCAGCACTTTACAGGAAGAGATCACCTTTAATAAGGTGAGAAAGGGCAGCAGTCAGATTAGTGAGCTGCTGCACTAACCCAAGACAAGAGTAAATATATATATAGGCATATATTTGGAAAGCCACTGTCTTAAGTGGGCCTGTTCTTCTCCGAGGTTGTTTGGAATAGTTATCTCATAAATGGCTGGGGCAAGGAAATGTGGAGATCAGCCAAAGGCTGATAGGATGATATGGGAGAAGGAACAATACAAATCCCATTTAGAGAAAGCAAATGAACAGTATATACTTTAGTGCTTTTTCAGTTTTATTATTTTATGTCCATTATTGGGAAGAAAGCTAAGAGTTTAAACAGTAGGTTTTATTCATTGAAAATATATATAAATATATGTTTCATACTTGACAGTATAGATGCAGCCTACTCAGAAATCACGATCACTATCATAACATGACTGATATATTCAAAGATTACACCAAAGTCAGCAAAAGTTAGGCATTTTACAAGTAGTATTATAAAAGGTCATTCTTGCTCTACTCTCTTTATATTATGCCTTTATTTTCTCCCACCAAGACACCACCTATATTTCTTAGTGGATATTTTGATGTTGCTTTCCTGCTCCTCCAAAGACAGACTTAAATCCTTGTGGCGAATGCAGCATCTCAGCACGGTAATCAGTTCTTGGAAGACATATGTTGTGTTTCCCTTCGTAGCTTCATTATCTATGTTTTTATTGAATTTCTAGAGATACATTAGGCAAAATATTTTCAGTCATAATAAGCCACTTTTCACAATTTTTCCTAAGCATTGTTTGGGATTGGAAAGAAACTGTCTTCCTTCCTACCAAGTTAATCACAGATATTCAATTCTTCTATGTGTTTCATGTCTACACAAGTTTCCTTATGTATCTTGCACATCAGCTAAGACATAGTGCCTGCCAAATGATGTATTTTAAGTACTTACTGAATTAACAATGAAAAGATGCTAAATAAATTAGCAATCAAAAGCCATATAAGTTACTCAAAAACATCCGAGAGTCTCCACTCTTACCATAATTGACATTTTTTATTTACTGACAATTTAGTAAAGTGGTGTGTTTTCTTTATAATGCAATGCTTAGGTTTGTCATAACTTTTACATCCAAAAGAAAGTGACATTTAATTTGATAACTGCAGTCACCATTCCTAGTAATTTTGAAGCTCAAGAAAATTAAGCTTGTCACTGTTTCCACATGTTTACCCCTTCTATTTTGCAAGTAGTGATTGGACCAGATGCCCTTATCTTTGTTTTTATGAATGTAGAGTTTTCAGCATGGTTTTTCACTCTAATCATTCACCCTCATGAAAAGGCTCTTTATTTCCTCTTCACTTTCTCTTTGTTTTTTGCGTTAACATCTATATATGTGAGTGTTTTGCTGTTTCTCCCAGCCACTTTGATGCCAGCTTTTGATTCACTCAACTGGTATTTAAATAGTATATTCTGCATATGATTCACGTAAGCAAGTGACAGTAAAGAGATTTGTCACTCTTCTTTCACTTTTGAAGTGGTCAATTTGTCCATGCCCGATCCAATTCTTGCGTCTTGACTCATTTAAGGGTGATTCCAACTTTTATTTCCTCAAGATTTCCCATGTACCCCAACCCTTTTAGTTTTGGTGTTCTCCATCTAGACACCTACATTTCTCATTGTGGGGCATCTATCATTGCTACATCAGACCTTTTCCTGGTTTCCTTCTTTCTTTCATTTTTTTTCCCCGCACCACACTCTGTTTCATTTATATCCTCCTTTCTCAGTTAAGTTCAGTTGGTCCTTCATCACCGACTCTTTGCAACCCCATGAATCGCAGCACACCAGGGCTACCTGTTCACTGAGTTCACTCACGCTCATGTCTATTGATTCGGTGATGCCATCCAGCCTTCCATCCTCTGTAGTCCCATTCTCGTCTTGACCCCATTCCCTCCGAGCATCTGGGTCTTTCTCAATGAGTCAACACTTTGCATGAGTGAGCAAAGTATTGGAATTTCAGCTTTAGCATCAGTCCTTCCAATGAACACCCAGGACTGATCTCCTTTAGGATGGACAGGCTGGATTTCCTTGCAGTACAAGGGACTCTCAAAAATTTTATCCATCACCGCAGTTCAAAAGCATCAATTCTTCAGCACTCAGCTTTCTTCACAGTCCAACTCTCACATTCATACATGATCACTAGAAAAACCAGATCCTTGACTAGACAAACTTTGTTGGCAATGTAATGCCACTGATTTTTAATATGCTATCTAGGTTGGGCATAACTTTCCTTCCAAGGGGTAAGCGTGTTTAAATTTCAAGGCTGCAATCACCATCTGCAGTGGTTTGGAGCCGCAAAAAAGTAAAGTCTGACAATCTTTCCACTGTTTCCCCATCTATTTCCTATGAAGTGATGGGACCAGATGCCATGGTCTTCGTTTTCAGAATGTTGAGCTTTAAGCCAAATTTTCCAGTCTTCTCTTTGACTTTCATCAAGAGACGTTTTAGTTCCTCTTCACTTTCTGCAATAAGGTTGGTGTCATCTGCAAATCTGAGGTTATTGATATTTCTCCCGGTAATCTGAATTCCAGCTTGTGCTTCTTTCAGCCCAGCGTTTCTCATGATGTACTCTGCCTACAAGTTAAATAAGCAGGTGATAATACAAAGCCTGATGTCCTCCTTTTCATATACAAAACCAGTCTGTTGTTCCATGCCTAGGTCTAACTGTTGCTTCCTGACCTGTATATAGGTTCCTCCAAGGCAGGTCAGGTGGTCTGGTATACCCGTCTCTTTCAGAATCTTCCACGGTTTATTGTGATTCACACAGTCAAAGGATTTGGCATAGTCAATAAAGCAGAAATAGGTGTTTATCTGGAACTCTCTTGCTTTTTTGATGATCCATCGGATATTGGCAATGCGATCTCTGGTTCCTCTGCCTTTCCTAAAACCAGCTTGAACATCTGGAAGTTCACAGTTCACGTATTGCTGAAGCCTAGCTTGGAGAAATTTGAGCATTGCTTTACTAGCGTGTGAAATAAGTGCAACTGTGAAGAAGTTCGAGCATTCATTGTCATTGCCTTTCTTTGGAATTGGAGTGAAAACTGACCTTTTCCAGTCCTGTGGCCACTGCTGAGTTTTCCACATTTGCTGGCATATTGAGTGCAGCACTTTCACAGCATTATCTTTCAACATTTGAGATAGTTCAACTGGAATTCTATCACCTCCACTAGCTTTGTTCATAGTGAGGCTTTCTAAGGCCCTCTCGATTTCACATTCCAGGATGTTTGGCTCTAGGTGAGTGATCACACCATTGTGATTATCTGGGTCTTGAAAGTCATTTTTGTACAATTTCCCTGTGTATTCTTGCCACCTCTCCATAATATCTTCTGCTTCTGTTTGATCCTTACCATTTCTTCCCTTTATTGAACCCATCTTTGCATGAAATATTCCCTTTGTATCTAATTTTCTTGAAGAGAACTCTAGTCTTTCCCATTATGTTGTTTTCTTCTATTTCTTTGAATTGATCTCTGAGGAAGGCTTTCTTATCTCTGTTTGCTATTCTTTTGGATCTCTGCTTTCAGATACATATATCTTTTCTTTGCTTTGCTTTTTGCTTCTCTTTTTTTCACAGCTATTTGTAAGGCCCCCTCAGGCAGCCATTTTGCATTTTTGCATTTCGTGTCTACACGGATGGTCTTAGTCCCTGTCTCCTGTACAGTGTCATAAATACCCATCCATTGGTCATCAGGAACTTTGTCTATTAGATCTAGTCCCTTAAATCTATATTTCACTGTATAATGATAAGGGATTTGACAGGTCATACCTGAATTGTCTAGTGGTTTTCCCTACTTTCTTTAATTCAAGTCTGAATTTGGCAATAAAGGAGTTCATGATCTGAGCTACAGTCAGCTCCCATTCTTGTTTTTGCTGACTTTATAAAGTTTCTCCATCTTTGGCTGCAAAGGTAGAATTAATCTGATTTTGGTGATTTTGGTGTTGACCATCTTCTCTTGTGTTGTTGGAAGAGGGTGTTTGCTATGACCAGTGTGTTCTCTTGGAAAAACTCTATTAGCCTTTGCCCTGCTTCATTCAGTATTCCAAGGCCAAATTTGCCTGTTACTCCAAGTATTTCTTGACTTCCTACCTTTACATTCCAGTCCCCTTTAATGAAAAGGACATCTTTTTTGGATATGAGTTCTAAAAGGTCTTGCAGGTCTTCACAGTACCATTCAACTTCAGCTTCTTCAGCATTTCTCATTGGGGCAAAGGCTTGGATTACCGTGATATTGAATGGTTTGCCTTGGAAACGAACAGGGATCATTCTTTCATCTTTGAGATTGCATCTAAGTACTGCATGTAAGACTCTTTTGTTGACCATGCTGGCTCCTCCATTTCTTCTAAGGTATTCCCGTTCACAGTAGTAGATATAATGGTCATCTGAGTTAAATTCACCCATTCCAGTCCCTTTTAGTTCGCTGATACCTAGAATGTTGACGTTCACTTTTATCATCTCCGGTTTGATCACTTCCAGTTTGCCTTGATTCATGGAACTGACATTCCAATTTCCTATGTAATATTGCTCTTTACAGCATCAGACCTTGCCTCTATTACCAGTCACACCCATATCTGGATATTAGTTTTGCTTTGTCTTCATCCCTTCTTTCTTTCTGCAGTTATGTCTCCACTGATCTCCAGTAGCATATTGGATACCTACCAACCGACCCGGGGATTTCCTCTTTCAGTATCCTATCATGTGTTTCATACTGTTCATGGTGTTCTCAAGACAAGAATACTGATGTAGTTTGCCATTCCCTTCTCCATAGACCACATTCTGTCAGAACTCTCCACCATTACTCGCCCATCCTGGGTGGCACCACAGGGCATGGCTTACTTTCATTGAGTTAGACAAGGCTGCAGTCCATGTGACAAAATTGGCTAGGTTTTTGAGATTATGGTTTCAGCGTGTCTGAAATCTGATGCCCTCATAAGTGAAATCTGATCCTAAAAATTGTGTTCCTAAAGTTACAACATTGATAACCATTTTTGGAAAGCAAAAGTTAAGAACCAAGAATAAAAATTAGACTCATTTAAATAGTACAAGAAAAGAAAACGGAGGTCGAATTTATTCTTATATATATAACAAGTGTTTAAAACACAGACGTGTTGTTTTTATTTGAAAGGTAATAATAGTTAACAGAAATAAAAGTTTAGGGTATTAAAAAGGCCTAGCATTGTTAAAAGTTAAAGAAATCATATAGAAATAGATCTCAGAATTAAAAAAAAAAATTTGCTTTTTGGTGTCAGTACAGTGTCAGATGGTCCCTAGTTGAAGCTTGTACTTGTTGTCAAATTCTACTATTGTACCTCAGTTGAACATTAATTGAATTAATTGGCATTAATTGAAGATTTATGCTGTTGAACCTATCACTTCTGGGTTGGTTTATGCTCCTTTGTTTATATTTCCTTCTTTTATTTGAAAGCCTCTCCATATCTGGCTTTCAACATGAAACGAGGGTGTGGTAGCCTCTTATTTGATCTCACTTGCTCGGTGTTTTGGCGGTGAGGTGGGACACTGAAAACAAATACCTCTGGGATATGTGGGTGCTTGAGGTGGATTGACCACATTGGGCTTGCCACTGACAAATGTGACATGTTCTTCCTGAGTCCACACTGCTCAGCCTCCCTGTTGATACGTGAGGGCATGGTCCCAAGTGGGTCGTGTGTTTCATGCACTTCCCAGCCAGTCAGGCACTTAGGTGCTCAGCAAGGGCAATGACCATGATTGGCTCGGTGCTTTTTGCTCTTCACAAGTCAAAAATCTCAGGTGGCTGGTTGGAGGACAAGACACAGTCCTAGGTGGCCCATGCCTTATGCAGCTCTCTGGTCTCAACCACACAGTTTGCTACCTGTGCCAGAGCCCACAGCCTCAGGTGTTCCATGTGTCTCTTCCGGATAGCTGACCCCAGGCTGTCATGATCCCGGCCTATGTGAACTGTCCATGAACTCAGGAATTCATCATTAGCAAATTTCAACCAGCTTAGAGCTTGGTAGGGGATGTCTGTAGGACCAAGTTACTAGTAACCTATTTGCTTCTGCCTCTGGCAGTCATATACATTCCTCTCTACCTCCATTGAGGAAAGGGTCTTCAATGGAAGCTGGCTTGGTCTTCTTTGGTATTTTGTAGTTTTCTGGTCTGTGAGTGTGCCATGGTTCACTATGTGGACTTAGAGCCTTCTTGTAGGAAAAGTCCTTTCTAAAATGGCTGTCTCTAGTTTTCCCATGGTTTATGTTCTTTGTCACATTAGCTCCATCAGATTGTCCTCAGGGCACTAAATCCTGGTTCTAACAATACTGTGTTTGATACACCACAGGTCTCCTCCCAGACCTCATGTATGACTGTGGACAGAAGAATCTGAGTGACTTTTTGGCTAGTAATTGCATTTATTGGCGTAATCTGTGTTTTTGTTCTTTTTCCCCTGGTTCTGTTTTTTTCTTTTTTTCTTTTTCCTCCCACTGACACTTTTGAGAGAGGGTTTCCTATCTTGTTTTAATTTTCCTCCTTTACGATTCCCTCTCCAAGGGGAGTCTCATTCCCTAAAACCTTTTCTTCATGTCCATCTCTTATTTTGTCCTACCTCCTTTTTAAGAGATGGGTTTTCATTTCTTGGTTTCTAGGGACCATCAACATCGTTCAAGTTGATTTCTGGAAGGTGGTCCATGTGCAGTCGATCCTTTGATGGATTTGTGGAGGAGAAAGTGGACTGTGCCTCCTATTCCTCTAACATTATGAGACCTCCACCATGACCCTGGAAGATCCATTTTATTAACTGAAATCTTGTTGTTATTCAGTCACAAAGCCATGTCTTACTCTCTGTGACCCCTTGGACTGCACACAAGGGCTTTCTGCCCTCTGCATCACCCAGGGTCTGCCTGAAATCATACTCATTGAATGGGTGAAGCTATACAACCTTCTCCTTTGTTCTCACCCATGTATCCTCCTGATTTCATTGTTTCCTAAGAATCAGGTTTTTGTTTTTTTTTTTCCACTGAGTCATTTCTTTGCTCAGGTGGCCAAAGCTTTGAAGACTCATCTTCAGCATCAGTGATTCTAATTCTTCTTCAGAGTTGATTTCCTTTATGTTTGATTGGATTTATGTCCTTGCAATTCAATGGATACACACAAGTCATTCCTAGCAGAGCAGTTTGGTGTTCTCACATCTGTACATGTCTACTGGAAAGACCATAGATGTGACTCAAAGTGCCTGCATTGATCAAGTCATGTCTTCACTTTTTAACATGCTTTCTAAATTTGTGACAGCTTTTCTTCCAGGAAGAAATTGTCTTCTAATTTTATAGCTTCCATCACCATCTGCAGTGAATTTAGAGCCAAAAGAGCTAATCTGTCACTGCTTCTGTCTTTTCCATTTCCATTTCCCATGAAAGTGTGGGACCGGATGTCATGATCTTACTTTGTGTAATACTGAGAAGGAAATGGCAACCCACTCCGGTGTTCTTGCCTGGATAATCCCAGGGATTGGTGAGCCTGTTGGGTTGCCATCTCTGGGGTCACACAGAGTCAGACACAAGTGAAGCAACTTAGCAGCAGCAGCAGAGAATTCAAATGTACTGTTTACCCTATGTTTTTCTATGAACACTGAGAATTACTGTATTCTTGTACCTTTGTTTTCCCTCAATGTTTTGAATAAGAAATTGTTTTCTGAGAATATTCTATGATAGTTACTTATTATATATTATACTGCTGGTTTTAAGTTGCCTGTTAGAGCATTTGTGCCATACTTCTGTGACAACTGGGTAAAATATTGCAAAATACACAGCCTATAATATATTTTTCCATTAACATAATATATTGAGACTGTTTTTGTTATCTTGTTAGATTTTATCTAATGTGGCTACCTCAAAAATACAAAGGAGGACAAGGAACAAGATAAATGATGTGGATGGGGGCAGGAAGCTGAACCCCGGTGGCATGAAGCAAGATAAATTTTGATCATCAGTGATTTCTATTGAAATATTTGTTACCAGAAGTTGAAAGTGATGAAAGAAAACTTTACATACTGAATTATGGAGAAGTAATTTTGATGTACACCTCATATAATTTCAGTGTTCAGCTAGTCAGAAGAGCCTGTCTATGATCTATGCACAATGCCCTTGGCATCTCTTTTAGCCATTAAGTGGGTAGCTGTTATCCTAAATCCAGCTAGTTGACCATTGTGCATGTGGTTCCAACATGTTCCTATGTTATTACAGACTTGAATATTTAAAATTGTATCCAATGTGGGGAGAACAACAGCTTTCTTCAAACAATATCTCTAAGCAAACGAGAGTAACAATTGTATGGCCTCAAGGTTTCCTCATATGTAAGAACGCCATCTCTTATTACAGAAACAATAGTGGAAGACGAACTAGATTAAAGGAGAGCCTTTCAGCAACAGTATCTAAAGCATTCAGCCAGTAATTTATTAAGCAATGTTGGGCTTCCCAAACAGTTCATTTAAGATCTTGGGAGCAAGCAAAGTGTTTGGCCACCTGAATAATGTTGCCTAAAATTTTATTTTGACATATCCACATACATACTCATGTGTGTATGAGTTTGGGTATAAAAAAATTACATTGACTTTTAATTCCCATTAGGTATAACAACATGGAAAAATTAAAACCCAAATGCAGAATGACTCAAGACTCTACTCAGTTATTGAATATATGTAAGTGGAAATACTTCAAAATATGTTTTATTGGCTACATCTAACATATAAGGACTCTTTTATACCACTCCCCTCTCTCCTTTTAATAAATACCTACCAATTTTCAAAAGTTTGCCCAGGTTTAATGAAAAAATACTCAGATATAGAAATATATATATATATATATATATATATATATATATATATATATATATATATATATTTATATATATATGAGAAGGTGACGGCACCCCATTCCATTACTCTTGCCTGGCCAATCCCATGGATGGAGGAGCCTGGTAGGCTGCAATCCATGGTGTCACAAATAGATCGGTACAACTGAGTGACTTCCCTTTCACTTTTCACTTTCATGCATTGGAGAAGGACATAGCAACCCACTCGAATGTTCTTGCCTGGAGAATCCTGGGACAGATGAGCCTGGTGGGCTGCCGTCTGTGGGGTCACACAGAGTTGGACACGTCTGAAATGACAGCAGATATACCTATTTATATGCATATTTATGTATATAGATATACAAATATCTATATAAAATAGATATGTTTCCATTGCAGAAAATGTTGATACCAACCTTAGATCTCAGAATTATTTCCAACTCCATGCTCCAGGTCAACAGGAAATAGCCAAAGTTGTTGCTGACTGAAACAGTTCAAGAGCTGGGAAGCCTGTAGACCTCCTCATTTTCCAAGAGTAATTTTAATCAGAGAAGCTAGAAAAGCCAAAAATTAAGGAAAATAATCAAGCAACAGAAGATAGTAATGATACTTTCACTTTTAACTTTCATGCATTGGAGAAGGAAATGGCAACCCATTCCAGTGTTCTTCCCTGGAGAATCCCAGAGACAGGGGAGCCTGGTGGGCTGCCGTCTATGGGGTCACACAGAGTCGGACACGACTGAGGTGATGTAGCAGACGTAGCAGAAAGGTCTTTAGTTCCTCCTCAAAGGCCATAGATAACATTCTGAGCAATACACTGTGAACAGTTTTAGAGATGTTAAAGCTCCAACCAGGCTGAAATGTACGTACATAGACCACAGAGTAGTTGGAAGCAGACGGTCGATGATGTTGACTCCCAATATCCTCAGTAACAGGCCATTAGTACAATGCCCCAAAACTGATCACAGGTGTGTGATCAGTCATTAAAATCCTTCCCCTGAAAGTATTTGGGAATTTGGGTCTTTGAAGCACCAAAGACTGCTAGGAAACCTTGCTCAGTCCTACAATAAACACATGCTTTCACTGTAACTCAGTCAGTTGATTGATTTTACTTCACAGTAGCGAGTAGATCCAAGTTTGCATGGGTAACAGTAATGAATATTAAGAATGTGTGTCTAGAAGGATGATAAATCGCTTTTAGTTCAGATTTCAAGTAGATTTATTGATATGATTTTTCTGTGTAAAAATTCTTTAGGAATGAGGTTTTGCAGCCTTCATGGCTTTGGTTAGTATTTCTGTAAGCAGTGTGTATTTTAAGTTGATGCTGAAGTAAGCACTGGTTGAACATTATCCTTCAATTGCTCGAAGACCAGTGACTTTGTGATGTCACAGTTACCCTTCAACTGCTAGGTGACTTTGAGGACCTCTGTGATGGTCTAGAGAGGTCTGTAGGCCAGCCAAGCAGCATTTGAAGTTGCAGTGTGTAAAATCAGACAAATGAGAAAAATATTTGAAGAAAGACTTTCTTTGAGATGGCACATATTTCTTCAGAAATTCAAGATGGGACTCCTAAGGATGAATCAACTGGTTCAGAAACCTCCGTTAGATCTTCTTTGTATGATTATACACTTACTAGGGACTCAGTTTTGAGATCTATGATTGAAGAATATGCTTTTCAGGCTTTGTCTGAGGATCTTGTGATAAAAAGGCTATGCTACACAAATTCTGTCTCTGAAACAGATGAGCTGAATGATTTTCTTTCACATTTCCACAAAACTTTGGAGTATAGTTGCAAATTATCAGCTGGAATCTATTAGGTAGGATGAGAGTGGTGTATGTATAGTGATCAGTGAAGAACTTTTGAAAAAGGTCTTGAAAAGAAAGGAGCCTTTCAGAATATTTGAAACCAACAGTATGAAAAGTTTAGTTTGACAGCTTAACCTTTATGGGTTTAATAAAAAGCAACAAACTTTTCAAAGATCTGCTTCACAAGCGGACTTTCTGGAAGAAAACATCTCTCTTTTGAGCAAGGTATTCCAAAAATTTCACTTATTAGCAATACATAAGATTAAATCATGTGACTTAGAAAGCATGTTCACATATGTAGCTAAAACGAATTTGAAATTGAGATAGGGAGGAGGAGCCAAGATGGCGGAGGAGTAGGACAGGGAGAACACTTTCTCCCCCACAAATTCATCAAAAGAGCATTTAAACGTCGAGTAAATTCCACAAAACAACTTCTGAATGCCGGCAGAGGACATCAGGCACCCAGAAAAGCAATCCAACTCTTCGAAAGGAGGTAGGAAAAAATATAAAAGACAAAAAAAGAGACAAAAGAGGGAGGGACGGAGTTCCGTCCCGGGAAGGGAGTCTTAAAAAGAGAGAAGTTTCCAAACACCAGGAAACCTTCTGACTGCCGAATCTGTGCCGAGCTTTGGAAGCACAGAGGGCAACATAACAGGAAGAAAAAATAAATAAACAATTAAAACTCGAAGATTGCGAGTCCTACAGTAACTCCCCCAGCGGAGGAGCAGCGTAGACGCCTGCACGCGCCATTAGCAAGGGGGGGCTGGGCAGGGAGGCGCAGCGCGGGCTGCATCGCTTAGAGTAAGAATCTGGCCTGAATACCCTGAGCACTATCTGAGCGAAATAATCTGGGCTAGCAAACCAGACTGTGGGATATCTACCACGCGAAAAGCCAGCCCCAACTTAAGACACCGCCAGGCCCGTGCACGGAACAAAGAATTGAACAGAGATAGCCGGCTGCAGACCTTCCCCCTCCAGTGACAGGCAGCCAGAGCCGGAAGGGGGCAATCGCAGCCCCAGAGAGACATTATCTATAAAACTGTAAGCAGGCTTCTTTGCTAATTAAACCTTCTTGGGGGTCTGGACGGTTAACATCTGCCTGAGAAGGTGCGCCGGTTTTACGCCCAGATAACCGAGTGGCGGGGAGGCGATAAGTCGCAGCATTGGTGTTCGCCAAACACCTCATCACTTGAGCTGCTCGAACCTGGGAAGAGCACAAAAATCAGGCCCAACTGAGTCTGCGCCTCTGAGGACTACCCGAGCGCCTTAACCTGAGCGGCTTGGACCAGGGAGGTACATGCAACTCAGGGCCAGCCTCGGATTGTTCCCGGAGGAACAACCTAGAGCCCGAGCAGTGTGGGCAGGGAGGCTACACGCGCCGAGAGCGGGGGCAGACCCAGTGTGGCTGAGGCACTGCGAGCGCACGCCAGTGTTATTTGTTTGCAGCATCCCTCCCTCCCTCCCCACAGCGCGACTGAACAAAGAGAAAAAATACAGCTCCACCCATCAGAACACCGACACAAGCTTCCCTAACCAGGAAACCTTGACAAGCCACCTGTACAAACCCACACACAGCGAGGAAAAGCCACAATAAAGAGAACTCCACAAACTGCCAGAATACAGAAAGGACACCCCAAACTCAGCAATTTAAACAAGATGAAGAGACAGAGGAATAGCCAGCAGATAAAGGAACAGGATAAATGCCCACCAAACCAAACAAAAGAGGAAGAGATAGGGAATCTACCTGATAAAGAATTCCGAATAATGATAGTGAAATTGATCCAAAATCTTGAAATTAAAGTGGAATCACAGATAAATAGCTTGGAGACAAGGATTGAGAAGATGCAACAAAGGTTTAACAAGGACCTAGAAGAAATAAAAAAGAGTCAATATATAATGAATAATGCAATAAATGAAATTAAAAACACTCTGGAGGCACCAAATAGTAGAATAACAAAGGCAGAAGATAGGATTAGTGAATTAGAAGATAGAATGGTAGAAATAAATGAATCAGAGAGAATAAAAGAAAAACGAATTAAAAGAAATGAGGACAATCTCAGAGACCTCCAGGACAATATTAAACGCTACAAAATTCGAATCATAGGGGTTCCAGAAGAAGAAGACAAAAAGAAAGACCATGAGAAAATACTTGAGGAGATAATAGTTGAAAACTTCCCTAAACTGGGGAAGGAAGTAATCACCCAAGTCCAAGAAACCCAGAGAATCCCAAACAGGATAAACCCAAGGCGAAACATCCCAAGACACATATTAATCAAATTAACAAAGATCAAACACAAAGAACAAATATTAAAAGCAGCAAGGGAAAAACAACAAATAACACACAAGGGAAATCCCATAAGGATAACAGCTGATCTTTCAATAGAAACTCTTCAAGCCAGGAGGGAATGGCAAGACATACTTAAAATGATGAAAGAAAATAACCTACAACCCAGATTATTGTACCCAGCAAGGATTTTATTCAAGTATGAAGGAGAAATCAAAAGCTTCTCAGACAAGCAAAAGCTGAGAGAATTCTGCACCACCAAACCATCTCTACAACAAATACTAAAGGATATTCTCTAGACAGGAAACACAAAAATGGTGTATAAATGCAAACCCCAAACAATAAAGTAAATGGCAACGGGATCATACTTATCAGTAATTACCTTAAACGTAAATGGGTTGAATGCCCCAACCAAAAGACAAAGACTGGCTGAATGGATACAAAAACAAGACCCCTACATATGTTGTCTACAGAAGACCCACCTCAAAACAGGGGACACATACAGACTGAAAGTGAAGGGCTGGAAAAAGATTTTCCATGCAAATAGGGACCAAAAGAAAGCAGGAGTAGCAATACTCATATCAGATAAAATAGACTTTAAAACAAAGGCTGTGAAAAGAGACAAAGAAGGTCACTACATAATGATCAAAGGATCAATCCAAGAAGGAGATATAACAATTATAAATATATATGCACCCAACACAGGAGCACCGCAGTATGTAAGACAAATGCTAACAAGTATGAAAGGAGAAATTAACAATAACACAATAATAGTGGGAGACTTTAATACCCCACTCACACCTATGGATAGATCAACTAAACAGAAAATTAACAAGGAAACACAAACTTTAAACGATACAATAGACCAGTTAGACCTAATTGATATCTATAGGACATTTCATCCCAAAACAATGAATTTTACCTTTTTCTCAAGCGCACATGGAACCTTCTCCAGGATAGATCACATCCTGGGCCATAAAGCTAGCCTTGGTAAATTCAAAAAAATAGAAATCATTCCAAGCATCTTTTCTGACCACAATGCAGTAAGATTAGATCTCAATTACAGGAGAAAAACTATTAAAAATTCCAACATATGGAGGATGAACAACACCCTGCTGAATAACCAACAAATCACAGAAGAAATCAAAAAAGAAATCAAAATTTGCATAGAAACGAATGAAAATGAAAACACAACAACCCAAAACCTGTGGGACACAGTAAAAGCAGTCTTAAGGGGAAAGTTCATAGCAATACAGGCACACCTCAAGAAACAAGAAAAAAGTCAAATAAATAACCTAACTCTACACCTAAAGCAACTAGAAAAGGAAGAAATGAAGAACCCCAGGGTTAGTAGAAGGAAAGAAATCTTAAAAATTAGAGCAGAAATAAATGCAAAAGAAACAAAAGAGACCATAGCAAAAATCAACAAATCCAAAAGCTGGTTCTTTGAAAGGATAAATAAAATTGACAAACCATTAGCCAGACTCATCAAGAAACAAAGGGAGAAAAATCAAATCAATAAAATTAGAAATGAAAATGGAGAGATCACTACAGACAACACAGAAATACAAAGGATCATAAGAGACTATTATCAACAATTATATGCCAATAAAATGGACAACGAGGAAGAAATGGACAAATTCTTAGAAAAGTACAACTTTCCAAAACTCGACCAGGAAGAAATAGAAAACCTTAACAGACCCATCACAAGCATGGAAATTGAAACTGTAATAAAAAAAATCTTCCAGCAAACAAAAGCCCAGGTCCAGACGGCTTCACAGCTGAATTCTACCAAAAATTTAGAGAAGAGCTAAAACCTATCCTGCTCAAACTCTTCCAGAATATTGCAGAGGAAGGTAAACTTCCAAACTCATTCTATGAGGCTACCATCACCCTAATACCAAAACCTGACAAAGATGCCACAAAAAAAGAAAACTACAGGCCAATATCACTGATGAACATAGATGCAAAAATCCTAAACAAAATTCTAGCAATCAGAATCCAACAACACATTAAAAGGATCATACACCATGACCAAGAGGGCTTTATCCCAGGGATGCAAGGATTCTTCAATATCTGCAAATCAATCAATGTAATACACCACATTAACAAATTGAAAAATAAAAACCATATGATTATCTCAATAGATGCAGAGAAAGCCTTTGACAAAATTCAACACCCATTTATGATAAAAACTCTCCAGAAAGCAGGAATAGAAGGAACATACCTCAACATAATAAAAGCTATATATGACAAACCCACAGCGAACATTATCTTCAATGGTGAACAATTGAAAGCATTTCCTCTAAAGTCAGGGACAAGACAAGGGTGCCCACTTTCAACATTACTATTCAACATAGTTTTGGAAGTTTTGGCCACAGCAATCAGAGCAGAAAAAGAAATAAAAGGAATCCAAATTGGAAAAGAAGAAGTAAAACTCTCACTATTTGCAGATGACATGATCCTCTACATAGAAAACCCTAAAGACTCCACCAGAAAATTACTAGAACTAATCAATGATTATAGTAAAGTTGCAGGATATAAAATCAACACACAGAAATCCCTTGCATTCCTATACACTAATAATGAGAAAACAGAAAGAGAAATTAAGGAAACAATTCCATTCACCATTGCAATGAAAAGAATAAAATACTTAGGAATATATCTACCTAAAGAAACTAAAGACCTATATATAGAAAACTATAAAACACTGGTGAAAGAAATCAAAGAGGACACTAATAGATGGAGATATATACCATGTTCATGGATTGGAAGAATCAATATAGTGAAAATGAGTATACTACCCAAAGCAATTTATAGATTCAGTGCAATCCCTATCAAGCTACCAACATTATTCTTCACAGAGCTAGAACAAATAATTTCACAATTTGTATGGAAATACAAAAAACCTTGAATAGCCAAAGCGATCTTGAGAAAGAAAAATGGAACTGGAGGAATCAACCTACCTGACTTCAGGCTCTACTACAAAGCCAAAGTTATCAAGACAGTATGGTACTGGCACAAAGACAGAAATATAGATCAATGGAACAAAATAGAAACCCAGAGATAAATCCACGCACATATGGACAGCTTATCTTTGACAAAGGAGGCAAGAATATACAATGGATTAAAGACAATCTCTTTAACAAGTGGTGCTGAGAAATCTGATCAACCACTTGTAAAAGAATGAAACTAGAACACTTTCTAACACCATATACAAAAATAAACTCAAAATGGATTAAAGATCTCAACGTAAGACCAGAAACTATAAAACTCCTAGAGGAGAACATAGGCAAACACTCTCTGACATACATCACAGCAGGATCCTCTATGACCCACCTCCCAGAATATTGGAAATAAAAGCAAAAATAAACAAATGGGACCTAATTAAACTTAAAAGCTTCTGCACATCAAAGGAAACTATTAGCAAGGTGAAAAGACAGCCTTCACAATGGGAGAAAATAATAGCAAATGTAGTAACCGACAAACAACTAATCTCAAAAATATACAAGCAACTCCTACAGCTCAACTCCAGAAAAATAAATGACCCAATCAAAAAATGGGCCAAAGATCTAAATAGACATTTCCAAAGAAGACATACAGATGGCTAACAAACACATGAAAAGATGCTCAACATCACTCCTTATCAGAGAATTGCAAATCAAAACCACTATGAGGTACCATTTCACGCCAGTCAGAATGGCTGCGATCCAAAAGTCTACAAATAATAAATGCTGGAGAGGGTGTGGAGAAAAGGGAACCCTCTTACACTGTTGGTGGGAATGCAAACTAGTACAGCCACTATGGAGAACAGTGTGGAGATTCCTTAAAAAACTGGAAATAGAACTGCCTTATGATCCAGCAATCCCATTGCTTGGCATACACACTGAGGAAACCAGAAGGGAAAGAGACACGTGTACCCCAGTGTTCATCTCAGCACTGTTTCTAATAGCCAGGACATGGAAGCAACCTAGATGTCCATCAGCAGATGAATGGATAAGAAAGCTGTGGTACATATACACAATGGAGTATTACTCAGCCATTAAAAAGAATACATTTGAGTCAGTTCTAATGAGGTGGATGAAACTGGAGCCTATTATACAGAGTGAAGTAAGCCAGAAGGAAAAACATAAATACAGTATACTAACGCATATATATGGAATTTAGAAAGATGGTAATGATAACCCTGTATACGAGACAGCAAAAGAGACACTGATGTATGGAGCAGTCTTATGGACTCTGTGGGAGAGGGAGAGGGTGGGAAGTTTTGGGAGAATGGCATTGAAACACGTGAAATGTAAAAAAAAAAAAAAGAAAGAAAGAAAGAAAGAAATTGAGATAGTAAATTTTTTAAAAAATTTTTGTTTTGAAGTTGAGAACAGCTGGAGGTTAAAATATTGGATGTTTAAAAAACTTTCCTAGCAATGTGAAACCAGATACAAGTCCTGAAGCCACTTAAAGTGGTATTTACTGTATATATACAACATATTTTTAGTTGAGCATAATTGCTTTTAACATATTACCTGTTAAAACTACTAATGGAGGTGTTTTATTTGATGCTATTTAATTGGTGTCATTAAAGGAATAATTTTTTATAGCTTAGCTTTGATTGTCAGTTTTACCTTGGTTTATAAAGAAACTAAATAAGTTTTTCTTTGATTTTAGTTACAAACCTACTATAAATCAAATTCCAAACAGGCCATCCCCAACTTTTAGTAAGAATGCAAAGAAGACTTGGAATTAATAATGTGTCTCTAATATCTTCATTAGTTCAAGATAACAAGACGTATGTTAAAGCAAGGGTCAACAAAGATGATCATAACTCTGACTTTCTTCGAGAAACGAGTGGAGAGAGTGCATTTTCAGCCTCCAGAACTTTAAATGTGCCATACATACCAAAGCCTCATAGCAGCCAGATATTTGATAATACAAGCGCTGTAAGTCCATGTGACTTAGCTTCCCCATCACCAATATCACTTAGACAAACAGACCAGATTGTAGTAGATCAACCTGCTGTTTTTAAAACACTGAGCATTTTTAATTGGCACTCACATAGCAGCTACACTCAGGTAAATGGCCACGTTGAGGACTTCGCTACTACAACTACATCTACTTCTCAGAACCACATTGTGTCTCCATTACAAATCAGTTATTCCAGACTGATGGTGGAATCTTCTAAATTTCCAGTCACATATAGCAATATGTCAGCACATGTCAGCCCTTTTCCTATCCTGCAAGAGACAGGCAACTCATGGTCCTCAATGTCAATGATCGCTTATACATCTGCCTCCTCTCTTTCAAGTCAACTGATCAACAATCATCATCAGATGAAAACTATGCTAATTAAAACTGACCTATCAAATAAGTGTCAGATTATGGAGCCTAAAGAAGATTGAACTTTATATTGGGAGATGTCAACAAATACCTAAAATTCTTGCATTTCAACAATAAATTTACATATTCATCTTCATAGTTTCATTTTCTATTTTCAAACAATGAAGAGTAAAATTATGCTTTAGTTCAAATGGCTGGCTATTTTACTGCATGGTTTTATAAACTCTACAGTTCAAGACAAAATTTGTTATGCATCCTAGGTAAATGACACCTGATCTAATGTTTGTAAGCAAAAAAAAAAAAAAAAAAAAAGAGAGAGAGAACCAAGGGAAAATAGATAATGGATGTAAAGTGATTTCTGAAATCATCCCTGCTGAAATGAATGGGTGGCTCAATTAGGATGGCATGGGTGAAGGAAGAGATGCAAATAAAATCAGAAAAATGGAAATACACAGGATGTACCTTAGTGTGTTCACAGTTACCTTATATTCTATTAGTTACTGGTAGAGTCTTAAAAGGTTAGACAGCAGATTTTCTTCATTATAGAAAGTCATTTCATCCTTGAAATATAGACAGGGTCGCATGTCCAAAATCATGATCACCATTATACCATGACTGTGTACCAAAGATAACATGACATAATCAGTGATTGTCCCATGGTAAGCACAAGATATATAGTTTACAGGTGGTATGCTGTAGGGTTATTTCTGCTCTACTGTCCTTAAGGCATGCCTTTATTTCCTGACACCAAGATCCACTCTATATTTCCTAAGACATGTTTCAATGTTGCTTATCTGTCCCCACAGAGACAGATACATTCCTGATGGTGTTTGCAGCACATCAGCATGGTCAACAAGTTCTTTGAAGACATGATATATTTTCCTTAGTAATTTCATTATCTTTCTCTTCTGGAGCTACAATCACAGAAACTATTTTCAGTCATGCTAAGACCCTTCTCAGATTTTTGCCTCAATTCTTTCTTGGGGTTGGAAGGAACTTCTGTTTGCCCTCCTACCAAGGTGAGCGCAGATATCATGTCTTCAATGTGTTTTATGTCTACTCTCATTTTTTAATGTATCTTTCACATCAGGTGAAACTTAGAGCCTGCAAATGACACATTTTAAGCACTTACTAAATTATCAATAAAGAAATGTAATAACCAATCAATGCTCTACACATTACTTAACAGCATCCTATAACGTGCACTTATCATAATTCACCTTTCCTATTTGCTGAGAAATTATTACAAGTTGATACCTATTTATTGTATTTACATGAATGTTAAATGTGGGAATTCAAATTATAAAATGATTGCTGCTTTTATGAAATTTACAGTCTACAATAACCCATTCTAAGCATGTTGTTTCAGTCCACAGTTCCCTAAAATGCAGTAGTAGTTACAGAGACATGTATCCAAAGGGGTGGGAGGAGAAGAAGAAAAGGAATCATTTATTTTAATAATCTAGAAAAGTCATGGAGTAAGCAAGGATCAAAATCAATGGTGGATCCTAAATATATTTCAGTTTGAAATACTCTGAACAGAGTCCCTGCTTGTTGGACTATCCACACTGTCATGAAGACTACCTAGAAATATTGGCAATCTCAAATTTGTGGTCATTCCTTCAGATGGCAGTGGGAACATCAAGTCATGTCCCTGTTTTGGTATGGTAACCCCCATAGGACAACACCAAGCTAAGTTCAACGTTCTCATTCTTGCAGCTAACGGACAGTGAAATCTGTCGAATATCTGTGTAGTTAAGGGAGTGGTAGAAAAATCACACTCTTTTTCTTTCACTGAAATGTTTTGCTAAATGTAAGAGAGAATACTATGCTTTAGAGAGGTGAGCATTTTGGAGCCATTGTAAGAGTTATTGAAATTGGTGTCCTTAGTAATCATTTCGAGACCAAAGTCCAATAGCCTTGTTTTAAATTTCAGGTGTCTTACTATGTAGTCAAATTTGCATGCTTTGTACAATATCACCTTAAAGGCAATTCCATCTTCCATTTCATTGCCTTGTACTGACTAATCCTTCTCAGTCCCTTTTATCTTCTTTTCATGCTCTGCTTTGAGTGGCAGGTCCTTCTCAAAAAGAACAGGATTAATTCATGTCATCCTCTGTCATAACTTGGAAGAGGCATGGATAAGGATATTCAACATATCATGTTGAAAAGCTGCTGTTTTTGTTCCTTCATGAGAGCATATTAGTAAACTGTACTTCAATTGTCTGATCAAAAGAAGCCTGGTAAATGATCCTTTACCTTGATGATCAATTCCCAGATGGCTTCAACATATTGGTGCCTTTAATTCTCAAAAGAATAAAGAAAATAGCTCAATACATTAGGGAAACATTGCACATGAATTCAAATTTTCTTTCCTTTATGCATTTACCTTATAATTGGTGCCTAAAATTGTAAAACAATGGAAACAGATTCAGACTTTCATTGTAAAACAATGGAAATGGTTTCAGTGGAAACAGTGTCAGACTTTATTTTTGGGGGCTCCAAAATCACTGCAGATGGTGACTGCAGTCATGAAATTAAAAGACACTTACTCTTTGGAAGGAAAGTTTGGACCAACCCAGAGAGCATATTGAAAAATAGAGACATTACTTTGCCAACAAAAGTCCATCTAGTCAAGGCTATGGTTTTTCCAGTGGCCATGTATGGAAATGAGAGCTGGACTGTGAAGAAAGCTGAGAGCCAAAGAATTGATGTTTTTGAACTGTGGTGTTGGAGAAGACTCTTGAGAGTCCCTTGGACTGCAAGGATATCCAACCAGTCCATCCTAAAAGAGATCAGCCCTGTGTGTTCTTTGGAAGGAATGATGCTAACGCTGAAACTCCAGTACTTTAGCCACCTCATGGGAAGGGTTGACTCATTGGAAAAGACTCTGATGCTGGGAGGGATTTAGGGCAGGAGGAAAAGGGAACGACAGAGGATGAGATGGCTGGATGGCATCACCAACTCGATGGATGTGAGTTTGAATGAGTTCTGGAAGTTGGTGATGGACAGGGAGTCCTGGCCTGCTGCGATTTATGGGGTTGCAGAATCGGACATGACTGAGAGACTTAACTGAACTGAACTGAACTGAAAATTGTAAAAGTAAAAACAAAAATGTAAGTGAGGTAAATACAGCAAATTGAGGCAAAAAGTAGAAATATTGGATGGAGAAAGTTAGAGGATGAAATTGGATGCTTAAAATATAACAAGCAAAATTGTAACTGCAGGGCCTAACGAGGTCAAAATGACTTCCACATTGTTACCCTGCATTATTTCCATTTTAGCAAATCACAGAAGTTTTACATGCAAAATATTCTAAGATCCCATGGGATCCAGAACAACGTTATGTATAGCAAAGCATTCTGACTTAAAATGTCACTAGACTGAAATCATTCAACTACAAAATAACTTCCAACCTTAAGCCTAAAAACAAATATCAGAGAACTCTGTGCAGTTCGTAGGTTTCCTTCTGTGAGTCCTTTGGTTTTATTTTCCTTTCATAATTGTGTTTTGAGTATATAAGACTGAGACTGTGCTTGTGTGTGTGTGTGCACATCAGATTAAAAATGTGTTTGTGAGTGTATGTCTAGGTTCTCCTTTGGACTTTTATGTTAGAGATTTCGGCTGAAGAAATGGCTAATTCAAAAATATAAAGAGGCACAAATTAAAATGCCCACTCAAATCATCCGTCCCCTCCCTCTCCCACAGAGTCCAAAAGACTGTTCTATACATTTGTGTCTCTTTTCCTGTCTCACATACAGGGTTGTCATTACCATCTTTCTAAATTCCATATATATGCCTTAGTATACTGTGGAGAGGCAATGGCACCCCACTCCAGTACTCTTGCCTGGAAAATCCCATGGAGGGAGGAGCCTGGTAGGCTGTAGTTTATGGGATCGCTAAGAATTAGGCACGATGGAGAGACTTCACTTTCACTTTTCACCTTCATGCATTGGAGAAGGAAATGGCAATCCATCCAGGATTCTTGCCTGAAGAATCTCAGGGATGGCAGAGCCTGGTGGGCTGCTGTCTATGGGGTCACACAGAGTCGGACATGACTGAAGTGACTTAGAAGCATACTGTGTTGGTGTCCTTCTTTCTGGCTTAATTCACTCTGTATAATAGGCTCCAGTTTCATCCACCTCATTAGAATGGATTCAAATTGAAACATGTATAATATATATAAGAAATGAATTGCCAGTCCAGGTTTGATGCAGGATACAGGAAGCTTGGGGCTGGTGCACTGGGATGACCACTGGGATGGTATGGGGAGGGAACTAGAAGGAGGGTTCAGGATGGGGAACACATGTACACCCTTGGCAGACACATGTTGATGTATGGCAAAACCAATACAATATTGTAAAGTAAAAAATAAACATAATAATAATAATAAATGCCAAAAAGCTCAAGACAATTGGCTGAGTTTCAGAAGTTGAAAGCATTTCAGTAATAACCAAGCTACTCCATCCTAACTTTTGTACAAACTATGGTACTCTCCCAATCACCTAGCAAAAATTTAATGGGACCTTAGATGTTTATTATGTCTGGCAATAACAAAACACAAACCTGCTAATATGGCAGTACCAGAGAAGGCTCAGTAGATGCCTGAAGTTTCAACCAGGCCTTCCTATAATAGGATACTACCTTCCTACAGGAGGCTGGACACTCACCAATAACAAAGAATACTCTTAGGCATCAAAGAACCTAAGGATGAAATCTATAATTCTATTCCCACATGGTTGACATTGATTTCCCCCTTCCCAAGAGGGGAACTTCTGACAGACAGTTAAAATAGAAGGAAGTTATAACATAGCCCACATACTTCTTACATAATACCTTAAATGTCCAAGCCCAACTACACTACTAAGATGATGACAATACAGGAGTTCCAGCTTCAAATCTGTGTGGCAGTCATCATATAAACATTTTATGAATATTTGAGATGCACTGATAGTACAAATCTATTAAGCCAGAAGCCTTGAGATCTGATTCAAAGAGGAAAACTGTGTACTCCATGTCCTCAGTTTTATGGGACATTCACACGCATTCACACATTTCCACAATCCTCAACCTTTATCTGAAGTCAAAAACTGACATTAAGAGGAATGGTCTATTTACACAGAAGCCAAGCGTAAAAGTCAAAAATGGATCCAGTCTCCTACATACTTCCATGCTCAGTAACGGAACCCCTTGTAAGCATTCCTAAGGGCAACTAGGATAAACAACTCAAAGATGCTTCTCCCAGGATAAGAGAGGTTGATTGAGAAGCTATAAGTGTGCTTAACTTAGAGATAACCCTTAAGATCACATACCATTCCTGTTAACACATCAGAAGATGGACAGCTCTACCAGGTATTTACAGACAATGTCTGCTTCTGCCTAAGGCCAAGCTTATAGATCCAAGTGGCAGGTGGGATAAAGTTTCCATCTCAGGATATCATATGACACCGCCGGTGTTCTCCTTCTCTGGGAAGCTTTAAAAAGACATTGTGGGAAGTACAATATGAGGGAGGAAAACAAGGAAACTGACAAGAGCTGTGTTCTTTCTAAATGTCCCAAATCTCACTTATCATTCCAATTACAATGACAGACTTAACATGCAATCTGAACCATGTCCCAAGCATTGCCAGTTCTAACTTTTTGATGTTGTTCAGTCACTCAGACTTGTCAGACTCTTGTGACTCCATGTACAGCAAGAACCCAGGGCTCACCTGCCATTCAAATCTCCCAGAGTTGTATTCAAACCCATGACCTTTGAGTCAACAATGCTTTTCAGCCATCTCACCCTCTGTCGTTTCCTTCTTCTCCTGTGCTCAATCTTTCCCAGCATCAGTTTCTTCCCAGTGATTTTGCTCTTGGCTTCAAGAGGCTGATATATTGGCTCTTCATGTGCAGCATCAGTCCTTCTGAGAATAATCTGAAATCATTTCCTTCACACTTTATTAGTTTGAACTCCATTCTCAACATGTCTTCTCTAGCCCTCCTGTTGTAAAGCATCTATATTTTGGCAGTCAGTTCTTGTGTTCCTGCTCACTCCTCCATACATTACTCCTGAAAATCAACTTTGACCATTCAGGCCTTTTTCAATAATCTCTCAGCTTTGTAATATGGTTTTGAGATTGGTCATAGCTTTTCATCCAATGGGCAAGTGCCTTTTTGTTTCATGGCTTCAGTCACATCATGCAGTCATATCAGAGATCAAGAAAGTGAAACCTGTCACTAATTCAATTGTATCTCATTAAAATATCTCAAAATGATGGGGCCAAATTCCATGATCTTATGTTTTGTGTCTGCTTTTGTATTGAGTTTTAATTCAGCTTTCTCAATTTCTCCTTTCACCTTTAGTTCCTAGTGTTTTTCAGCCATTTATATGTTGTCATCTTAAAACTAAGGTTATTCATACTTCTCACAGTAATTTTGTTTCCCACTTCAGATTCTTTCAGCAAGTTACTTTCCATGAAGTACTCTGCACATAAGTCAAATAAGCTGGATGAAAATATATAGCCTTGATGTATTTCCTTCTCCATTTCCTGGAGAAGGAAGTGGCAACCCACTCCAGTGTTCTTGCCTGGAGAATCCCAGGGACGGGGAAGCCTGGTGGGCTGCCGTCTATGGGGTCACATAGAGTCGGACACGACTGAAGTGACTTAGCATAGCACAGCATTTCCTTCCCTATTTTGTACCAGTTCATTGTTCTTTGTCCAATTCCAACTCCTGTGTCTTGACTTGCCTCCAGCCTTCTGTGGAAACAGGGACAGTAGTCTGGTATTCTTATCTCCTTAAGAATTTTCCACAATTTGTTGTGACCCTCACAGTCAAAGGTCTTCCCTGGTGTATCAGATGATAAAGCATCTGCCTGCAATGGGGCAGAACCAGTTTGGTACCTGGGTTTGGAAGATCCCCAGGAGAAGGAAATGGTAGGCTACAGTCCATGGGGTCACAAAGAGTCAGACACGACTGAATGACCTCATTTTCACACACAGTCTAAGCCAGTAAGAGATAATAAAGTAGATGTAGATGACTTTATGAAGCCCCCTTGCTTTTTTCTATGATCCAAACTCAATTTAAGGTTTACCTATTAATATTACATGAGTACGACTAACTATACCTGCCTGTTCTCTTATATATATATATATATATATATATATATATATATATATATATATATATATATATATATATATATATATATTTTTTTTTTTTTTTTTCCTCAGTCTCTCTTTTTCAAGCTATCATCTACATATTTTTACGTTCCTGGGCATTTGCCACCTTCTTATACAAGAATTAAATTATTATCATGCCAGTCTCTGGCCTTTGACACCTCTGTAAAACAACTAAGTTTCCAGGACAGAATGAATCTGTGCTCTGGGAAAACGTCAGGACATTTTGATAAATAGCTAGATATTTTCAGGAACTGACTGATTTTGAGAAAAATTCCTGTACCATCACTTATCTGGAAAAAACTATGTTTCCTCATGTTGATGAGAATTTCTCATTAGCAGAAATTTTAGGAAAAATAAATGTGCTTATTGGAATGTTCATGTTAGTGAAGTACCAATTATGTGAGTATGTATGTAGCTTCCCATCAGACAGATTAATTTATGTCAAGCAAATTTGTTGTTTCACCAGCATGTCTAAAAGAATTACCTAATTTGCCTAGAAAGGAAATCAAAACTTCTGATTTGACAGAAAATAAAAGAGCACATTGAGTGCAACTCTCTCCATGGAAGCATCACAAATAACCCTTCTATAAAGGCAACAGTTCCTCCAGAACATCAAATGAATATTAGCAGACGATCTTGCTTAAGAGAGACTATATGAAAAGTAGACATAACTGAAAAGAACGGAGGGAAGATGGGAGAAGGAGGACGAGACAAATAGAAACAAATATGTGTCCTGGGTTAGGATTTGGAGAAGCAAGGAATAGATTGAGGATTCAGATAAGTCACCTCACTAAACTTAAATTTCTTTTGATTGAAAGGAAGCAAGGTGAAGAAGATGATGACATTTAGTTTGTCTAGAGTAAGAATCAAATAGAGAATGTGTTGTGTGGTCCTGCATCCCCCAAACTGCAATGCAGGTCAAGTAGTGTGCATAGGGCCTGGAAGATGAAACATGAGGTTAGAAAGCCTACCTGGGAGGGTTGGGTTTTGACTATGTGGAGATGGAATGTTGGATCTGTGATGACAAGGTGTGTAGAAAGGAATGGCTTTTGAAAATTCCCAAACTGACAAAGAAGCAGGACCTTAGGGCTCAAGTCACCCAGCGAGGTGGTGAGAGTATTGAATTTTCCCCTCTTGCCACATACTAAGACCTACTATCAGATGATAGAAAAGACTAGCCAGAACTACCACCCATGCTTCTGCCACCACAAGCTAGAAGATGATCGCATTAGTGCCATATCATTTCTGCCTGTGATTGCTGGTTTCTCAGAAAAACTGACACCACCAGCGTTCCAAAACTCCAAGCACCTGTAAAATGTGATGGCTTTTTCAAAGATCTGCTTCACTAGCTGACCGTCTGGCAGGAGAAAAAGAAGTCTCTGTTTTGAGTAAGGCACTCCATAAATTTCAATTATTATAGGAAATATATATTTTTAAAATATAGTGACAGTTTAACTGTGTTAACAAAGGTAGCTAAAACTGACTTTAAAATTGAGATAATATGCTGCTGAAATATTTTTCTATTCTTCTCAAGTTGAGAAGAGCTGGATATTAAGACATTTTAAGTGTAACAAATTTAAGTTTTAAGTTCCCCTAGCAACTTGGAACCAGAGAGAAATCCTGAAGCACTTAAAGGAGTATATGGTGTGGATATATAATATATTGTTACATGAGGAAATAATTCAAATATTTAAATATTTAAAACTATTAGTGGAGGTGTATTATTTGAGGCTATTATCTTTGTATGTTTAAAGGAACGATATTTTGAGTCTGGCTGTTTCTCTATTTTACCTTGGTTTGAAAGGTCACTAATAATGTTCTTCTTTGGTTTTAGTTGAAGTTATCTCATAATCCAAATGTTAAGCGATACTATCCCCAAGTTTTACTAAGAATGGAAAGAAGAGTTGGCACTAAAAATATCTCTCCAGTACCTTCATTAGTTTGAGATTACAAGATGAAGCATGCTAAAGGAAGGAGTAATGTGGATGATCATATCTCCTGGATTCTTCCCGAAACTAGAGGAGAGTGTGTATTTTCAGCCTTCACAATTCTAAGTGTGTCTTTCATACGAAATTCTTCTACAAGCCACATAGTTGCTAGTGCAAGTGTCCCAACTCAAAGTGATTTTTTTCTTCATCATCAATGTCAGTTAGACTGAAAGAGCAAAGTGTGATAGATCAAACTGATGTTTAAAATCTGTTGATCTTTTTACATCAGCATTCACAGAGCAACTACAATCAAGCAAATGGTCACAGGGAGAATTTTGTTACTATGACTATTTCTGTTTCTCAGTACCACATCATATCTCTTTTGCAGATACATGATTTTGACTGATGATCAGCCTTGTACCTTTACAGTTAGATACAGCAATATGTCAGCCCATGAAGATATTTTCCCTAAACTGCAACTGGGAGGCATGGTTCCCAGTGCAAACAATACTGATGCATTTACTACTTCTCTTTCAAGGTCAACTCATCAGCCATCTTTCATATAATTACATATAATTTCTTTCATATAATTACTAATTACAACTGATCTCCCAAGTAGGAACCTGATCATGCAGGATATTGTAGATTAAAATTTATGTTGGTGATGCCAACAAATTCCTATATTTCTCTTATTTCAATATTAAATTTACATCTTCACCTTCATAGTTTCACTTTCTACTCTGAAATAATTAAGAGGAATATAAGGCTTTATCTCAATGCCTGTGTTTATATAAATGTGCACTTGTATAAACTGTCGGGCTTTTGAATGGTCCTCTGAATTATATTCATCCATTGCAGTGAATTTTAATTCATTGAATCCTGAAAGTCTGATGTTCACACGTGTCATCTTCTGTTTGACCACTCCAATTTACCTTCCTTCATAGACCTAGCATTCTAGGTTCCTATGAAATATCGTTCATTACAGCATCAAACTGTACTTTTATCCATAGTCATATCCACAATTATGTGTTGTTTTTCCTTTGGCTCCATCTCTTCTTTTTTAGTGATTTCCAGAAGCATAGAGGACACCGACAAACCTGGAGAGTTTACCTTTCAGTGTCCTATCTTTTTGGCTTATCATATTGTTCATGGGGTTTTCAAAGCAAGAATACTGAAGTGCTTTTCCATTTCCCTTCTCCAATGAACCACATTTTGCCAGAATTCTCCACCATGTCCAATCCATCCTGGGTGGCCCTACGTGGCATGTCTCATAGTTTCATTGAGGTAGACAAGGCTGTGATCCATTTGATCAATTTGGTTAGTTTTCTGTGATTGTGGTTTTCATTCTGTCTGCCCTCTGATGGATAAGGATAAGAAGGCTTGTGAAAACTTCCTGATGGGAGAGACAGACTGTGAGTGAACCTAGGCCCTGTTCAGGCCTAATTATGGTATGAGTAATGAAAGTAATCGGTAGTAGTCCTTTCTTCAAAAGGACTTGCGCAGGCACTCTTGTATTCAATGCCCACCACCTTGCTGCATCCCATTCTTGGACCATGCCTCTGCTGGAGACTCCTAGACACTCGCAAGCAAGTCTGACTCAGTCTTTTGTGGGGACACTGCCCTTACTCTTGGCTCCTGGTGGACACAAGGTTTTGTTTGTGCCCTCCAACAGTCTGTTTCAGTCCTGTGGAAGTTCTATAATTAAATCAACTGGCCTCCAAAGTCAAATTCCCTGAGGGTTCTCAATCCCTTTGCCAGATCCGCAGGTTGAGAAATCTCTAGTGGTCCTAAAACTTCCTTACCTGTACAAGAAATTCTTTAGAATAATTATCCTGCAATTTGTGGATTGTGCACTAGGCCACTTTTTGGTGGGTTGAAAGGTTACCTCCTCTGAGAGGGCTTATATCACAAACTGCATGAACAAGGTCTGTAGCAGACAGAGCCTCTCTTCCATGTTAGGCCATTGCTGACCCATGCTTCTGCAAGAGACACTCAATCACTCAAAAGCAGTTCTGACTCTGTCTTTGTGCGTTCCTTGGGTATAGGTGCACAAAATATTTTATTGAGCACTCTCAGTGTGGCTGGTAAGTATTGATTTTAAATGGAAATTCACCCCTTCTACAATCTTGTTGGGTCTTTTCCTTTGCCATGGACATGTCTTTTTGTTGTTGTTGTTGTTGTTGTTGTTGTTGTTGTTGTTGTTGTTCTTTTTGGTGGGACCCAACATTCTCCTGTCAATGATCATTCAGCAGAAAGCTGTAATTTTGGATCTCTCACAGGAAAAGATGAATTCACACCCTTCTACTTTGCCATCCTCACTTACTCTTGGGCACAAACCGGCAAAGGGCAAAATGTCTACATCCCACCTCTGAAATTTCTTCACCTTTCTGCACTGTCAGATAGGCTAGAAGCCCATGGACAGAGCGAAGGTCACCTCCTCTCTTCTAGGATGTCTGTCTTTTCACAATGAATAATCCTACCTTATCATGTCATTTGTCTCACATGATGATATTATTTGTGACGTGTAAAGAGAGAATGTGCTTTTTGATGGGCTGACCCAAGGCAGCACTATCCCAGAGCCTTCCTCTAATATTGAAAACTTCTCCAGTGCAGTATCTTATCTTTCTGTTCCTCCTCCTTCCAGTCTCTACTCTTTTCTGAAGGACCTTCACCTCTTCACAGACTTAGATCCAGTTATAGCCATATCCACCATTTCGACAGGCCAGCCCAGTTATCATAGACTGAAAGGTCCACAGGTTATGCTTTAAAAGCCCCACACCACTGGATTTACACTGGATGAGTCCTCAAGCCTTCCACATACATTTTATGTACACACACACATCAACACAGCAGACACTGTGAGCTTCTTTATGTCTCTTGATGTAAACCCAAATTTGTGAACACACTGTTCTGTGTTGTCACTGGCCATTCTTTCCTCATTCCTGTCTTGAACAGGACGACCTCAGAGATGCATGGGCCAGTCTCCCACACTCTGTGGATGCCTGGTGCAGCCTTCTGCTTGCTCCATATCTCACGGTCTGTAACATTCATTTCTGTCAGCTGTGGTTGGACACAATCCACACAGAAAATCACACAAACCTGGGCAACAAGCTCATGTGGGTAGGCACACAAATGTTTAAGGCACGTGGAAACATAAGCAAACAGTGAATATAGATGTTTCCAGTGCTTCATATGAAATACAGCTATTTCCATTTTCTTATAGGAAAATCTCCATTCTAAGCTGAAATATGAAGTATAGAGAAGTCCAAGTCCATGATGGAGACTTAGCACCTAGGTTTTCATGCAGTACATTCAAACCATTCCCCACTTCATGGAATCAATCCTTTGTTTTGGTATATATTATTAGAAATACAGCAAACTCCTTACTTCACTTAAAAAAAGGGGTGCCCAGATTTTCATTTGTACAATAGAGATAATTCCATTTTCATAAGGGTTTTCCATATCTTCAGAAACCACTGCCAAGATTGTCCTATGTGAAATATCCAGAACTTCACATTTAATGGTAGAAAACCACCATCTAGATAGATATGATCGATGGACAAGTCCAAATTTCACATAAGAAAAAGAGGTTCAAGATTTTCATAAAGTGAGATAAAAACTGTGATATATCATGGAGGAAAACAAGCATCACTATATTTGCATGTAAAAATATAGGTACTTCTACATTTGAGATCAGTTCAGTTCAGTCTCTCAGTCGTGTTCAACTTTAATGACCCCATGTACTGCAGCATGTCACGTGTCCGTGTCTATCACCAACACCCAGAACCTCTGTAAACTCATGTCCATCAAGTTGATGATGCCATCTAACCATCTAATCCTCTGTCATCCTCTTCTCTTATTGCCTTCAATGATTCCCAGCATCAGGGTCTTGTCCAATGAGTCCATTCTTCACATCAAGGGCCAGACTATTGAAGTTTCAGCTTCAGGATTAGTGCTTCCAATGTATATTCAGGACTGATTTACTTTAACATCCTTGCAGTGGAAGTGACTCTCAAGAGTCTTCACCAACACCACATTTTAAAAGCATCAACTCCTTTCCTATGAAACGAGTTGCCAGTCCAGCTTCGATGCACGATACTGGATGCTTGGGGCTGGTGCACTGGGATGACCCAGAGGGATGGTATGGGGAGGGAGGAGGGTTCAGGATGGGGAACACATGTATACCTGTGTCGGATTCATTTTGATATTTGGCAAAACTAATACAATTATGTAAAGTTTAAAAAATAAAAAAAAATTTTCAAAAAAAGGAAAAAAAAGAAAGAAAGAAATTGTATTGGTGAAGGGTTTTTCACTTGTTAGGCCAATGTTTGTTGCTAAGTTTCCATATCCCTTACCTGCTGTGTCCCTGGCAGTGTATTTATTAATATAATTGGTGTAAGTAGTAGCTTTAATGTTTGTAACCTTGGACCCTTGAGTTAATTATTTTTCTTGTTGTAGCCCACCACACCTTTACCCTATAGGAATGCAACTTTATCTAATGCTTTTGGATGGTGGCACCTGACTAATCACCTTCAGAGAAAAATAAGTTTTCTGAAGAAATGATCTTAAAATGTTAACAGTCCTCTGGGCCAGAAGATGATGCAAATCACCTAAACTTTTGCATGTGATAAGTTTGCAGGAAGAAAGCCTGGCTTACTGTATGACTCTACCCTTTCCCCCATTATCCTCTATGCATAACTTAAGGTATAAAAACTACTTTGGAAAATAAAGTGTGGGCCTTGTTCACCGAAAAAATAAATAAATAAATAAATAAAAGCATCAATTCCTCCATGCTCAGCTGTCTTTCCAGTCATGACCTCTGGAAAAACCATAGCTTTGACCAGGTGGACCTTTGCTGGCAAACAATGTCTCTGTTTTTGAATATGTAGTCTAGGTAGTTCCCGGCTTTTCATCCAAACAGTAAGTACCGTTTAATTTCATGGCCGCAGTCACAATCTCCAATAATTTTGGAGCCCCCCAAAATAAAGTCTTTTGGTATTTTCATTGTTTCTCCATCCATTTGCTAAGCAATGATGAGACCAGTTATCATGATCTTACTTTTTGAATGTTGAGTATTAAACCACATTTTCCACTCTTTTTCATTTTCATCAAGAGCTTCTTTACATTTCTTCACTTTTTGCCATAAGAGTGATTTCGTCTAAGTATCTGAGGCTGTTGATATTTCTCCCAGCATTCTTGATTCATGCTTGTGCTTCTTCAAGCCTGGCATTTAGCATGTTGTACACGACATAAGAACTATGGACGGAGGTTTGTGACATTGTACAGGGAACAGAAATCAAGACCATCCCCAGCACAAAGAAAAAGGAAAAAAAAAAAAAAAAGCAAAGCAGCTGTCTGAGGAGGCCTTACAAAGAACTGTTAAAGAAGACAAGACAAAAGCAAAGGAGAAAAGGAAAGATTTATCTATTTGAATGCAGAGTTACAAATAATATCATGGAGTGTTAGAAAGTCTTCCTTAGCAATCAATGCAAAGAAATAGAGGAGAACAATAGAATGGGAAAGACTAGAGTCTATTCAAAAAATTAGACATACCAAGGGAACATTTCTTGCCAAAATGGCCTCAATAAAGAACAGAAATGGTATGGACCTATCAGAAGCAGAAGATATTAAGAGGTCTCAAGAATACACAGAAGAACTATACAAAAACCATTTTCATGACCTAGATAATCACAATGGTGTTATCACTTAGTCTCACCTAGAGCCAGACATCCTGGAATGAGAAGTCAAGTGGGCCTTAGGAAACATCACTATTAACAAAGCCAGTGGAGGTGATGGAATTCCAGTTCAGCTATGAGAAATCCTAAAAGATGATGCTGTGAAAGTTTTGCACTCAATATGTTAGCAAATTTGGAAAATTCAGCGGTGGTCACAGGACTGGAAACAGTCAGCTTTCATTCCAATCCCAAAGAAAGCCAATGCCAAAGAATGCTCAAACTATCTCACAATTGCGCTCACCTCACACTCTAGTAAATAATGCTCAAAATTCTCTAAGTCAGAGTTCGATATGTGTGACCATGAAGTCCTAGATGTTTAAAGTGGTTTTAGAAAAGGCAGACGAACCAGACATCAAATTGCCAACATCAAGGCAATGGCACCCCCACCTCAGTATTCCTGCCTGGAAAATCCCATGGATGGAGGAGCCTGGAAGGCTGCAGTCCATGGGGCCACCGAGGGTCAGACACGACTGAGCGACTTCATTTTTCACTTTCAGGTATTGGAGAAGGAAATGGCAAACCACTCCAGTGTTCTTTCCTGGAGAATCCCAGCGATGGGGGACCCTGGTGGGCTGCCGTCTATGTGGTCACACAGAGTCAGACACGACTGAAGTGATTTAACAGCAGTAGCAGCAGCTACTATCATCAAAAAAGCAAGAGAGTTCCAGAAAAATATCTATTTCTTCTTGTTTGACTATGCCAAAGCCTTTGACTGTGTGGATCACAATAAACTATGGAAAATTCTGAAAGAGATGGGAATACCAGACCACCTGACCTGACTCCTAAGAAACTTGTATGCAGGTCTGGAAGCAACAGCTGGAGCTGGAGATGGAACAGCATTTTGGTTCCAAAAAGGAAAAGGAGTATGCCAAGGCTGTATATTGTCACCCTACTTATTTAACTTAAATGTAGAGTACATCATGAGAAAAGCTAGGCTGAAAGAAACACAAGCTGGAAGCAAGATTGCTGGAAGGAATATCAATAATGTCAGATACGAAGACAACACCACACATAGGGCAGAAAGTGACGAACAACTAAAGAGCTTCTTGATTAAAGTGATGAGGAGAGTGAACAATTTGGCTTAAACCCCAGCATTTACAAAAACTAAGATCATGGACTCTGGCCCCATCACTTCATGCCAAATAGAATGGGAAATGGTGGAAAGAGTGCCTGACATTATTTTAATTTTTATTTATTTATTTATTTTTGGTGGTGCGTCTCCAAATCACTTCAGATGATGATTGAAGCCATTAAATTAAAAATGCTTACTCTTTGGAAGGAAAGTTATCACCAACCTAGACAACATATTAAAAAGCAGAAACATTAGTTTGCCAACAAAGGTCTGTCTAGTCAAGGCTATGGTTTTTCCTGTAGTCATGTATGGATGTGTTATTTGGACTATAAAGAAAGTTAAGAACCAAGAATTGATACTTTTGAAATGTGATGTTAGAGGAGAGTCTTGAAAGTGCCTTGGACTGCAAGGAGGTCCAATGAGTACATCCTAAAGGAGATCAGTCCTGGGCTTTCATTGGAAGGATTGATGTTGAAGCTGAAACTGAAATACTTTGGCCACCTGATGCAAACAATTGACTCATGGAAAAGCTTCTGATACTTCAAAATATTGAGGGCAGGAAGATAAAGGGATGGCAGAGGATGAGATGGTTAGATAGCATCTCCAACACAATTGACATGAGTGGGTAAACTCAAGGAGCTGGTCACGGACAAGGAGGCCTGGCATGCTGTGGTTCATGGGGTCACAAAGAGTTGGACACCACTGAACTATTGAAGTGAACATTACATACAATTTAAATAAGCAGGGTGACAGTATGCAGCCTTGTCATACCCTTTTCCTTTTGAGAAGCATTCAGTTGTTTTACATTCAGTTCTAACTGTTGCTTCTTGAGCTGAAACAGATTTCCTGGAGGCAGGTAAGGTGATCCGGTATTCCTATCAGTTTAAGAATTTTCCAGTTTGTTTTGATCCACACAGTCAAAAGCTTTGGTATAAACAATGAAGAAGAAATAGATTTTCCCCACCTTTGGAGCTCTCTTGTCACTTTGATAACCCCACACATGTTGGATATTTGATCATTAGTTTCTCTGCCTTTATTAAATCCAGCTTGAACATCGGGGATTTCATGGTTCATGTACTGTTGAAGCCTGGCTTGGAGAATTTTGAACATTACTTTGCTTCCGTTTTAGATGAGGACAATTGTATGGTTGTGTGAACAGTTTTTGGAATTGCCTGTCTATGGAATTGGATGAACTTTCCCAGTTCTGTGTCCACTGTTGAGTTTTCCAAATTTGCTGGCATATTGAATGAAGCATTCCCATAGCTATGAAATAACTCAAGTAGAATTCCATCAATTCCACAAGCGTTGTTCATAAGGATGCTTCATAAGGACTCCTTGACTTCACATTCTAAGATGTCTGGCTCTAGGTGCGTGGTCATTTTGGCTATCTGGTTCATGAGTACTTTCTTTGTGCAGTTCTTCTGTGAGCGCTGAAGAATTGATGCTTTTGAACTGTGGTGTTGGAGAAGACTCTTGAGAGTCCCTAGGACTGCAAGGAGATCCAACCAGTCCATTCTGAAGATCAGCCCTGGGATTTCTTTGGAAGGAATGATGCTAAAGCTGAAACTCCAGTACTCTGGGCACCTCATGTGAAGAGTTGACTCATTGGAAAAGACTCTGATGCTGGGAGGGATTGGGGGCAGGAGAACAAGGGGACGACAGAGGATGAGATGGCTGGATGGCGTTACTGACTCGATGGACGTGAGTCTGAGTGAACTCCGGGATTTGGTGCGGACAGGGAGGCCTGG
Source organism: Bos taurus (assembly GCF_002263795.3). Taxonomy (NCBI): domain Eukaryota; kingdom Metazoa; phylum Chordata; class Mammalia; order Artiodactyla; family Bovidae; genus Bos; species Bos taurus. The sequence continues at coordinate 31,684,232 of NC_082638.1, forward strand.
CATGCATGGGGTGCTGTGATTCATGGGGACACGACTGAGCGACTGATCTGATCTGTGTATTCTTGCCACCTCTTCTTAATATCTTCTGCTTCCATTAGGTCCGTGAAGTTTCTGTCTTTTATTTTGACCAACTTTGCATGAAATATTTCCTCGGCATCTCTAATTTTTTAGAGAGACTTCAAGTCATACCCATTCTATTATTTTTCTCTATGTCTTTGCATTGATCACTGAGGAAGCCTTTCTTAAGGGATTTGACGTAGGTTATACCTGAATAGTCTAATGTTTTTCTCTACTTTAAAATTTTAAGTCTGAATTTGGCAATAAGGAATTCATGATTTGAGCCATAGTCAGGTCACCATCCTGGTTTTGCTGACTACATATTGCTTCTCCATTTTGGCTGCAATGTGATGTCAGTCCTGAACTTACGGTGAATCCATGAGTAGAGTCTTCTCTTGTGTTGGTGGACCAGGGTGCGTGCTATATGTTGTGTGGTCTCTTGGCAGAACTCTGTTAGACTTTGACTGGATTCCTTTTGCACTCCAATGCCAAATTTGTCTGTTATTCCAGGTATCTCTTGATTTTCTACATTTGCATTCCATTCCTCTATGGGGAAAATGATGTCTTTTTTTGGATATTAGTTCTAGATGGTCTTTCAAGTCTTCATACAAATGTTCCACTTCAGCTACTTCAGCATAACTGGTCAGGACACAGACTTGGTTTACTGTGCTGTTGAATGGTTTGTCTTGGAAATGAAGAGAGATCCTTCTTCTTCTTACACATCTTGTGATCTGTCAGCTTCATCTCTTCATCAACTGTGGAAGAACACACAACCACGCAGAAAAATATACAGAAAAGAGTCAACAATCTCACATATACAGACACAAATTAATATTCAAGACACAGGAAACAGGTAAACAGGAAACATAGGTGTTTCTGTAGCTGCAGAACCCGTTCTTTGTATGAAATATAGAGATTTCCAAGTTTTTATGGTAAAATCTCCATTCTGATCTCAAATACTATATCAGTTCAGTTCAGTTCAGTCACTCAGTTGTGTCTGACTCTTTGCGACCCCATGAATTGCAGCACGCCAGGCCTCCCTGTCCATCACCAACTCCTGGAGTTCACTCAAACTCAAGTCCATTGAGTGGGTGATGCCATCCAGCCATCTCATCCTCTGTCTTCCCCTTATCCTCCAGCCCTCAATCCCTCCCAGCATAAGAGTCTTTTCCAATGAGTCAACCAACTCTTCACAAGAGGTGGGCAAAGCACTGGAGTTTCAGCTTTAGCATCGTTCCTTCCAAAGTAAACAGGACTGATCTCCTTTTGAATGGACTGGTTGGATCTCCTTGCAGTCCAAGGCACTCTCAAGAGTCTTCTCCAACACCACAGTTCAAAAGCATCAATTCTTCAGGACTCAGCTTTCTTCACAGTCCAACTCTGACATCCGTACATGACTACTGGAAAAACCATAGCCTTGACTAGGTGGAACTTTGTTGACAAAGTAATGTCTCTGCTTTTCAATATGCTATCTAGGTTGGTCATAACTTTTCTTCCAAGGAGTAAGCGTCTTTTAATTTCATGGCTGAAGTCACCATCTACAGTGATTTTGGAGCCCCTCAAAATAAAGTCTGACACTGTTTCCACTGTTTCCCCATCTATTTCCCATGAACTGATGGGGCCAGATGCTATGGTTTTAGTTTTCTGAATGTTGAGCTTTAAGGCAACATTTTCACTCTCCTCTTTCACTTTCATCAAGAGGCTTTTGAGTTCCACTTGACTTTCTCCCGTAGAAGTCCAAAGTTCTAGATGGAAAATTCGCACCTAAGTTGTGATACAGGTGATACAGAACATTACATATTTCATCAAACAAACTCTTTGTTTTGATATATGTTTGAGAAATGCAAACACTCTCTATGAAGAAACAGTGGTGTCCAGATTTTCATTTGTGAAATAGAATTGAAATTTCATACGGGTTCTTCTTATCTTCAGATCGAAGATTCAAATCTTCAGTGCCATGGTTTTCATATGTGAAATATACATATGTCCACATTTAATGGTAGAGAACCACCGCCCAGATTTTCATGCATGAGGTGGAGAGAATTCCACCTTTCATGTAAGAAGAACAGCTTCCATATTTTCATGAAGTGAAAAAGAAATGCAATATATCAGGTGGTAAATCCAGCATCGTTATATTGGCATGTAAAAATATAGGTGATTCTACATTTGTGTTTAGTTCAGTTCAGTTTCTGGATCTTGTCCAACTCTGCGACCCCACGGACTGCAGCACGCCATGCTTCCCTGTCCATCAACAATTCCTTGAGCATACCCAAACTCGTGTCCATTGAGTAGGTGATTCCATCCAACCACCTCATCTTCTGTCATCCTCTTCTTCTCCTGCCTTCAATCTTTCCAAGCGTCAGGGTCTTTTCAAATGCGTCATTTATTTGAATCAGGTGGCCAAATTATTGGAGTTTCACCTTCAAAATCAGTCCTTCCAATGAATAATCAGAAACGATTTCCTTTAGCCACCTTAAGGCCAAGAGACCCTTAAGAATCTCCACCAAAAGCACAGATTAAAAGCATCGATTCTTCCACCTTCAGCTATCTTTAGACTCCAAATCTCACATCCATACATGACTGCTAGAAAAGCCGTATCTTTGACTATGTGAGCCTTTGTTGGCAAAGCAATGTCTCTGCTTTTCAGTATGCTGTCTAGTTTGGTCATAGCTTTCTTCCAAGGAGGATGTTTTAATTTCATGATGAAGTCAACATCTGAAGCAATTTTGGACCCACCAAAATAATGTCTTTTGCTCTTTCCATTGTTTCTCCATCCCTTTACTAATCAGTGATTGTATCAGAAGTCATGATCTTAGTTCTTTGAATATTGAGATTTTAAGCCAGATTTTTCACTCTTCTCTTTCATTTTCATCAAGAAGCTCTTTAGTTCTTCTTCATTTTCTGCCATAAGGCTGATGTCGTCTACTTCTCTGAGTTTATTGATATTTCTCCCAGCAGTATTATTTAAAGCCTGTGCTTCATACAGCCTGGCATTTCTCATGTTGCACATTGCATTGAAATTAAATAAGCAGGGTGACAATATACAGCCTTGGTATAATCCTTTCCTTATTTGAAAGCACCCTGTTGCTCCATAGCCTGTTGCTTCTTCACCTGGATACAGATTTCTCAGGAGGCAGGTCAGGTGGTCGGTTTTCCCAGCACTTTGCATGTATTTAACAATTTTTTCTGATCCCCTCAGTCAAAGGCTTCTGTATAAAGAATGAAACAGGTCTTTTTTTTTATATCTTACCTTTTTGATGACCCCATGGTTGTTGGCAATTTGATCTTTTGTTCCTCACACTTTTCTAAATTCAGCTAGAACATGTGGAAGCTCATTGTTCAGGAACTGCTGAAGCCCAAATTGGAGAATTTTGAGCATTACTTCTCTCCCATTTGACATGGGGGAAAATGTGTGATAGTGGACATTCTTTGGTAATGCCTTTCTTTAGGATTGGACTGAAAACAGATATTTTCCAGTCCTGTTTCAACTGGTGAGTTTTTCAAATGTCCTGGCATATTGAATGTAGCACTTTCATAGAATCATCGGTTAGTCTGTGAAATAGGTCTACTGGAATTCCATCAGCTCCACTAGTTTTCTCCATAGTGATGATTCATAAGGATGGCTTGATTTCACATTCCAAGATGTCTGGCTCTAGGTGAGTGATCATCGTGGATATCTGGATATTGAAGATCCTTTTTGTATAGTTCTTCTGTGTATTATTTACACCTCTTCTTGATACATTCTGCTTCTGTTAAGTCAGTACCACTTCTGTTCTTTATTTCGACCATCTTTGCATGGAATGTTCCCGTGGTATCTCTAATTTTCTTGAACATATCTTGTCTTTGCCATTACATTATTTTCCTCTGTTTCTTTGCATTCTTCACTAAAGTCAGCTTTCTTATCTCTCCTTCCTCTTCTTTGTAATTCTGCATTCACATGGATATATCTTTGTCTTTCTCCTTTGCTTTCGCTTCTCTTCTTTTCTCAGTAACTTGTAAGGTATATTCAGACACCCATTTTGGCTTTTTGCAGTTTTTTTTTTTTTTTTCCTTGAGGATGGTCTTGATCACTGCCTTTTGTACACTTTCACAAACCTCTGTCCATAGTTACTCAGAAACCCTTTCTATCAGATCTAATCTCTTGAATCTATTTGTCACTTTCACTGTGTAATCAAAAGGGTTATGATTTAGGTTCTACCTGAAAATTCTAGTGGTTTCCCCACTTTTTTTTTCAATTTAAGCCTGAAATTGGCAACAAGGAGGTCATGATCTGAGTTACAATAGATCCCAGTCTTGTTTTGCTGAGTGTATATAGTTACTCCATGTTTGGCCACAAATAAAAGAATCAATCTGATTTCAGTATGAGCATCTGGTAATGTCCTTGTGTAGAGTCTTCTCTGGTGTTCTTGGAAGTGAGTGCTTTGTATGAGCCGTGTGTTCCCTAGGCAAAACTCTGTTTCTTTTCAGTGGTTTCATTTTGTCCTCCAGGACCATATTTGCGTGCTACTCCTGGTGTCTCTTGACTTCCTATTTTGAATTCCATTCCCCTGTGATGAAAAGGACATATTTTATGCATGTATGTTCTATAAGTTCTTGTAGGTCTTCATAGAAAAAGCTATTACTTCATTTCCTTCAACATTACTATTACTTATAGTGGCATAGAATTAGTGGCATAGAATTTCATTTTGAAAATGAACAGGGATCATTCTATCATTTTTGAGATTGCCTCCAAGTACTACATTTCAGACTCTTTGTTGACTATGGCCACTACTCCATTTTTTCTAAGAGCTTCATGCCCACAGTAGTAGACATAGTGGTCATTTGAGTCAAATTCACCCATTCCAGTCCATTTTAATTCACTGATTCCTAAAATGTTGATGCTCACTCTTGGCACCCCCTGTTTGACCCCTTGCAATTCTCCGTAATTCATGGACATAACCTTCCAGGTTCCTATGCAACATTACTCTTTTTTAAATTTAAATATATTTATTTTATTTAGAGGCTAATTACTTGACAATATTGTACTGGTTTTGCCATACATCAACATGAATCCGCCACGGGTGTACACATGTTCCCCATCCTGAATCCCCCTCCCACCTCCCTCCCCATACCGTCCCTCTGGGTCATCCCAGTACTCCAGCCCCAAGCTTCATGTATCCTGCATCCTGCATCGAACCTTGACTGGCAGTTCTTTTCTTATATGATATTATATATGTTTCAATGCCATTCTCCCAAATCATCCCCCCCCTCCCTCTCCCACAGGGCCCAAAAGGCTGTTCTACACATTTGTGTCTCTTTTGCTCTCTCACATACAGGGTTATCATTACCATCTTTCTAAGTTCCATATATATGCATTAGTATATTGTATTGGAGTTTTTCTGTCTGGCTTATGTCACTCTGTATAATAGGCTCCAGTTCCATCCACCTCATTAGAACTGATTCAAATGAATTCTTTTTAATGGCTGAGTAATACTCCATTGTGTATTTGTACCACAGCTTTCTTACCCATTCATCTGCTGATGGTCATCTAGGTTGCTTCCATGTCCTGGCTATTAGAATCAGTGCTGTGATGAACATTGGGGTACACGTGGCTCTTTCAATTCGGGTTTCCTCAGTGTGTATGCACAGCAGTGGGATTGCTGGGTTATATGGCAGCATTACTCCTTATAGCATCGGACTTCATTCCATCACCAGTCATATCTACAACTGGGTGCTGTTTTTTCTCTGGTTCCATGCCTTCATGGAACAAGAATTTTCTTTCTGTAGTTTCTTCTCAACTGATCTCCTGTAGCATATCAGGCACCTGCCACCCTTGGGAGTTCTTCTTTCTGTATGGTATATTTTGCCATAGCATCCTGCTAACGGCTTTCTCAAAGCAGAGATACTGAAGAGGTTTTCCATTTCCTTCTCCAAGGACCTCGTTTTGTCAGAACGCTTCACCATGACCCGTCCATCTTGGGTGGCCCTACACCCATGACTCATAGTTTCATTGAGTTAGACAAGGCTATGGACCATGTGATCAGTTTGGATAGTTTTCTGTGATTATGATTTTCATTCTCTTTACCCTCTGATGAATAAGAATAAGAGGCTTGTGGAAACTTCTTTATGGGAAAGACTAACTGAGGGGGAATCTGATTCTTGTTCTGATGGACAGGGCCATGTTTGGTTCAGTTTTGTGGCTCAATCATGTTCAGATCTTTGTTGATTTGAACAAGCTCCACATAAACTGGAGCTTGCCAGGAATCCCTGTTGGTCACCATCTCACTAAGTTTACTCAGTCTCATATCCATTGATTCAGTGATTCCATCCAATCTTCTCATCCTGTGTTGTCCCTCCTCCTCCTGCCTTGAACCTTTCCCAGCATCATGATCCTTTCCAATGTGTCAGTTCTTCACATCGTGTGACCAAAGTATTGGAGTTTCACCTTTAGCCCCAGTCCTTGCAAAGAATATTCAGGATTGATGTCCTTTAGGATGGACTGGTTGGATTTCTCCTAGCCATCCAAGAGACTCTCAAGAGCCTTCTCCAACACCACAGTTCAAAAGCATTAATTTTCCTGCTCACCTTACATTATAGTTCATCTCTCACCTCCATACATGACTTCTGGATAAACAAAGGCTTTGACTAAATGTATATTTCATGTAAAATTGCTTCATTCAAATTTTCATATCTGAAATATGTACAGTTCATATCTTATAAGACAAATTGTGGCCTGGTTTCCACATGTGAAAGGAACAAAAATCCGACTTTGCCATGTCCAAGATTCCTCAGCAGTTTTTCTTACGTCAAATATAGAGAATTCACTACCGCATATTGGAGACCCTGCTTGCAGATTTACATACATGAGATATAGAGAATTTCCTATTTCAGTTAGAAACATCTAATCTAGATGGTGAAATAAAAAATATAAGGAATACTATGTTTTAAGCAACTTTGTTAGTATATATTTTTAACTGATGGACAATTATTTTACAGAATTTTGTTTGGTATTAAACTTTAACATTCAGTTGAGAATACCATATTTCATGCAAGAAAGTATGTGCCTTGATTTTTTATACATGAAATAACGTGCATTCCATAATTCATGTTAAATTATCAAGGACCCACCTTTTAGTGCATGAATTCCACAGATTTCATCTATCATACTGCCAAGTTCAAAGCTATATTTTCAAAAGGGAAATAGAAACAATTGCATATTTCATGTAACAAAAACTGTGCTCAGTTTTTGGTCCTGGAAATACGGAGAATTTCATCTTTAATATAGGAAAATGGACACCCAGATTTTCTAATGGCATGTCCCATAAGGACGTGTATACCCTCATTTTCACATTTGAAATGTACAATACTCTGTATTACATGTAAACATCGTTGTATTAAAATTTGCTTCCTGAATAATTGAATCTCTCATAGATTAAGAAGGGAAATATCCACCCAGACTTTCATAAATGAAATGGAGAGATATTCGTAATTCATAAAGAAGCATTTAATTTTTCTAAGGGGATATAGAAAATTCCATATTTCAGGTACAAAAATCTCCTCCTGATTGACATATATGAGACAGAGTTTTTGCTGGTTTTCAGTTGACTGGCCAGTTCCAACACTGTAACACCGTGGACAGCATCACTGCAGCCTTCCCAACCCTTCCCTGTTTCCAACACTTTGCTCAGACTCACCTTTGTTGAGTCAAGAGATTCCAGGATGGACGTCCAAGCAACTCAACTTCTGTTGCCTTCTTCTCCTTCACTCAGTCTTTCCCACATTAGAGCCAATAATGTTTCATGACAAGTTAGAGTGGCAGTCTTTTCTCATGAGTCCTTTAGCCAAAATATTGGAGCTTGAGCTTCAGCATCAGACCTTCCAATGAACATTTACAGTTAGTTTCTTTTAGGATTGACTGGGTTGAACTCCTGCTGTTCAAGGGACTCTCAGTAGTTGCCTTCAGGACAGGGTTCAAACCTCAGTTTTGATACTCAGGCTTCTTTATAGTCGAACTCTCACATCCATACATCAGCTCAGATCAGTTCAGTTCATTCTCGCAATCATATCCAACTCTTTGTGACCACATGGACCACAGGAGTCCAGGTCTCCCTGTCCATCACCAACTCCCAGAGTCTACACAAACTCATGCCCATTGAGTCTGCTATGCCATCCAACCATTTCATCCTCTGTCATCCCCTTGTCCTCCTTCCCTCAATCTTTCCCAGCATCAGGGTCTTTTCCCATGAGTCAGCTCTTCTTATTAGTTGGGCAAAGTATTGGAATTTCAGCTTCAACAGCAGTTTTTCAAAGGAACATCCAGGGACTGAACTCCTTAAGATGGAATGATTGGATCTCCTGCAGTCCAAGGGTTTCTCAAGAGTCTTCTCCAAAATCACAGTTCAAAAGCATCATTTATTCTTCTCAGCTTTCTATATAGTCCAACTGTCACATTCATATATGACTACTGGAGAAACAGTAGCCTTGACTAGACAGACATTTGTTGGCAAAGTAATGTCTCTGCTTTTTAATAGACAGTGTAGGTTGCTCATAAATTTTCTTTCAAAGAGGAAGCATCTTTTAATTTCATGGATACAGTCACCATCTGCAGGGATTTGGACCCACCATCCACCAATAAAATAAATAAGGTCTAACATTGTTTCCCTATCTATTTGGCATGAAGTGATGGGACCAGATACCATGATCTTAGTTTTCTGAATGTTGAATTTTAAGTCATTTTTTCTCTCTTTTTCACTTTCATCAAGAGACTTTTAGATCTTCCGTTTTTTTCTGTCATAAGGGTGGTGTCATCTGCATGTTTATATTTATTGATATTTCTTGGTGCAAGCTTGATTCCAGCTTGTACTTCATACAACCCAGTGTTTCTCATGATGTATTATGCATATAAATTAAATAAGCAGGGTGACAATACAGCCTTGACCTACTCCATTTCCTATTTGAACCAGCCTGCTCTTCTATGCCTTGTTCTAACTGTTTCTTACTGACCTGCATCCAGATTTATCAAGAGACAGCCCAGGTGGTCTGATACTCCCATTTCTTGTAGAATTTTTCAGTTTGTTGTGATCCATAGAGTCAAAGTCTTTGGCATAGTCAATAAAGCAGAAATTGATGTTTTTCTGAAACTCTCTTGCTTTTTCAGAGATCCAGCAGATGTTTGCAATTTAATCTCTAGTTCCTCTGTCTTTTCCAAAACCAGCTTGAACATCTGGAAGTTCACAGTTCACATATTGTTGAAGCCTACCTTGGAGAATTTTGAGTATTACTTTACTAGTGCATGAGATGAAGGCAATTGTGTTGTAGTTTGAGTATTCTTTGGCATTACCTCTCTTTGGGATTGGAATGGAAACTGACATTCCATTCCTGTGGCCATTACTGAGTTTTCCTAATTCACTAGAGCAGCGAGCTGTGGCTCTGTGGCACTGGAACAGCCAGCAGTCAGGAGGAGATATCCCACGTCCAAGGTAAGGAGCAGCGGCTGTACTTTGCAGTAGCAGGAGTGAAGAGATACTGCACATCCAAGGTAAGAGAAATCCCAGTAAGATGGTAGGTGCTGAGAGAGGGCATTAGGGGGCAGAAACACTGAAACCACCATCGCAGAAACTTAACCAATCTATCACATGAACCCCGGCTTGTCTAACTCAGTGGAACTAAGCCATGCTTTGTAGGCTCACACAAGATGGACATCCATACATATCCCCTGAGGGGGCGGGGGGAGGAAAAACTAGCTTTGCCTGGGGGTGGGGGGAAGGAAAAACCAGCTTTGCCTAAACGGACCTTTGTCAACAAAATGATGTCTCTGCTTCTCAGCACATTGTATCTAGGTTTATCATAGGTTTTCTTCCGTGGAGCTAGAGTGTCCTATTTTCGTGGCTGTAATCACTGTCCCCAATGATTTTGGAGACCAGGAACACTGTCGTCTTTCTATGTTTAACCTTTGTATTTGAAAAACTGCATTTAGCCTTTGTTCTGCACCATTTTATACCCAAGTCCAAACTTGCCTGTTACCCATGTATCTCCTGACTTCCTGTTTTACATCACAGTCAGCTATCATGAAAAGGGCATCTCTTTTGGGTGGTAATTTTAGAAAATCTTGGATGTTTTCCTAAACTATTAAAGTTCCGTGATAGCTTCAGTGGTAAAAATTTGAAATGCAGAAATTTGCATTGTTTATCTATGAAAATCTACATTCAAATTTTCATACAAAATTAAGGAATTCCACATGTGCAGTAGGAAGCATAATCATCCTGAATTTCAAAAGTGAATTATAGAGAATAGCAACTTTCAAATAGAATTGACACCTATGTTTTCCTATGTGAAATTTAGAGACTCATATAGGAAAATCTACACCAAAATTCTTATATGTGAAATATAGAGAATTTATATTTCATTTAGGAATAGTACCCTTGATTTTAATATTTGAAAGATAGGAATTCCATATTTCAAGCAGTCAATCCAACATCTGGATATTCAATGAAATACAGGAAATTCATATTATATGAAAGAAATTTAAAAATCTAGAATTTATTTATATTTTTTAGAAATTATTTATTTATTTATGGCTGCACTTTCTTCATTGCTGTGCACAAAGTTTCTCAAGTTACAGTAGTTGGGGACTACTCTTCATTGCAGTTAGCTAGTGACTCATGGTACTCCCTTCTATTGCAAACAGAAGCCCTAGGACGCCCAGATTAGGTAGTTGGGGCAAAAAGGGTTATCTACTTTGGTAGCATGTGCCATATCTTCAGACCAAGGATCGAACCCACGTCCCCTGCATTGGCAGGGAAATTCTAAACCCACAGGATCACTGGAGAAACCCAGCAGGCTTTTTTTAAAGTATATATATATTTTTAAATTTCATTTATATTAATTGGGGCCTAATTACTTTAAAATATTGAAGACTAGTCTAAGATGATGGAGGAGTAGGACGGGGAGAACACTTTCTCCCCCACAAATTCATCAAAAGAGCATTTAAACGTCGAGTAAATTCCACAAAACAACTTCTGAATGCCGGCAGAGGACATCCGGCACCCAGAAAAGCAATCCAACTCTTCGAAAGGAGATAGGAAAAAATATAAAAGACAAAAAAAGAGACAAAAGAGGGAGGGACGGAGTTCCGTCCCGGGAAGGGAGTCTTAAAAAGAGAGAAGTTTCCAAACACCAGGAAACCTTCTCACTGCCGAATCTGTGCCGAGCTTTGGAAGCACAGAGGGCAACATAACGGGGAGAAAAAATAAATAAACAATTAAAACTCGAAGATTGCGAGTCCTACAGTAACTCGCCCAGCAGGGAAGCAGCGCAGACGCCTGCACGCACCATTAGCAAGCGGGGGCTGGGCAGGGAGGTGCAGCGCGGGCTGCATCGCTTAGAGTAAGAATCTGGCCTGAATACCCTGAGCACTATCTGAGCGAAATAATCTGGGCTAGCAAACCAGACTGTGGGATATCTACCACGCGAAAAGCCAGCCCCAACCTAAGACACCGCCAGGCCCGCGCAGGGAACAAAGAACTGAACAGAGATAGCTGGCTGCAGACCTTCCCCCTCCAGTGACAGGCAGCCAGAGCCGGAAGGGCGCAATCACAGCCCCAGAGAGACATTATCTATAAAACTGTAAGCAGGCTTCTTTGCTAACTAAAACTTCTTGGGGGTCTGGACGATTAACATCTGCCTGAGAAGGTGCGCCGGTTTTATACCCAGATAACCGAGTGGCTGGGAGGCGATAAGTCGCAGTATTGGCGCTCGCCAAACACCTCATCACTTGAGCTGCTCGTACCTGGGAAGAGCACAAAAATCAGGCCCAACTGAGTCTGCGCCTCTGAGGACTGCCCGAGCGCCTGAACCTGAGCGGCTTGGACGTGGGAGGTACATGCAGCCCAGGGCCAGCCTCGGATTGTTCCCAGCGGAACAACCTAGAGCCCGAGCAGTGTGGGCAGGGAGGCTACACGCACCATGAGTGGGGGCAGACCCAGTGTGGCTGAGGCACTGCGAGCGCACGCCAGTGTTATTTGTTTGCAGCATCCCTCCCTCCCTCCCCACAGCGCGACTGAACAAAGAGAAGAAATACAGCTCCACCCATCAGAACACCGACACAAGCTTCCCTAACCAGGAAACCTTGACAAGCCACCTGTACAAACCCACACACAGTGAGGAAAAGCCACAATAAAGGGAACTCCACAAACTGCCAGAATACAGAAAGGAACCCCAAACTCAGCAATTTAAACAAGATGAAGAGACAGAGGAATAGCCCGCAGATAAAGGAACAGGATAAATGCCCACCAAACCAAACAAAAGAGGAAGAGATAGGGAATCTACTGATAAAGAATTCCGAATAATGATAGTGAAATTGATCCAAAATCTTGAAATTAAAATGGAATCACAGATAAATAGCGTGGAGACAAGGATTGAGAAGATGCAACAAAGGTTTAACAAGGACCTAGAAGAAATAAAAAAGAGTCAATATATAATGAATAATGCAATAATTGAAATTAAAAACACTCTGGAGGCAACAAATAGTAGAATAACAGAGGCAGAAGATAGGATTAGTGAGTTAGAAGATAGAATGGTAGAAATAAATGAATCAGAGAGAATAAAAGAAAAACGAATTAAAAGAAATGAGGACAATCTCAGAGACCTCCAGGACAATATTAAACGCTACAACATTCGAATCATAGGGGTTCCAGAAGAAGAAGACAAAAAGAAAGACCATGAGAAAATACTTGAGGAGATAATAGTTGAAAACTTCCCTAAACTGGGGAAGGAAGTAATCACCCAAGTCCAAGAAACCCAGAGAATCCCAAACAGGATAAACCCAAGGCGAAACACCCCAAGACACATATTAATCAAATTAACAAAGATCAAACACAAAGAACAAATATTAAAAGCAGCAAGGGAAAAACAACAAATAACACACAAGGGAATTCCCATAAGGATAACAGCTGATCTTTCAATAGAAACTCTTCAAGCCAGAAGGGAATGGCAAGACATACTTAAAATGATGAAAGAAAATAACCTACAGCCCAAATTATTGTACCCAGCAAGGATTTCATTCAAGTATGAAGGAGAAATCAAAAGCTTCTCAGACAAGCAAAAGCTGAGAGAATTCTGCACCACCAAACCATCTCTACAACAAATACTAAAGGATATTCTCTAGACAGGAAACACAAAAATGGTGTATAAATTCGAACCCAAAACAATAAAGTAAATGGCAACGGGACCATACTTATCAGTAATTACCTTAAACGTAAATGGGTTGAATGCCCCAACCAAAAGACAAAGACTGGCTGAATGGATACAAAAACAAGACCCCTACATATGTTGTCTACAGGAGACCCACCTCAAAACAGGGGACACATACAGACTGAAAGTGAAGGGCTGGAAAAAGATTTTCCATGCAAATAGGGACCAAAAGAAAGCAGGAGTAGCAATACTCATATCAGATAAAATAGACTTTAAAACAAAGGTTGTGAAAAGAGACAAAGAAGGCCACTACATAATGATCAAAGGATCAATCCAAGAAGAAGATATAACAATTATAAATATATATGCACCCAACACAGGAGCACCGCAGTATGTAAGACAAATGCTAACAAGTATGAAAGGAGAAATTAACAATAACACAATAATAGTGGGAGACTTTAATACCCCACTCACACCTATGGATAGATCAACTAAACAGAAAATTAACAAGGAAACACAAACTTTAAACGATACAATAGACCAGTTAGACCTAATTGATACCTATAGGACATTTCATCCCAAAACAATGAATTTCACCTTTTTCTCAAGCGCACATGGAACCTTCTCCAGGATAGATCACATCCTGGGCCATAAAGCTAGCCTTGGTAAATTCAAAAAAATAGAAATAATTCCAAGCATCTTTTCTGACCACAATGCAGTAAGATTAGATCTCAATTACAGGAGAAAAACTATTAAAAATTCCAACATATGGAGGCTGAACAACACGCTGCTGAATATCCAACAAATCACAGAAGAAATTAAAAAAGAAATCAAAATTTGCATAGAAACGATTGAAAATGAAAACACAACAACCCAAAACCAGTGGGACACAGTAAAAGCAGTCCTAAGGGGAAAGTTCATAGCAATACAGGCACACCTCAAGAAACAAGAAAAAAGTCAAATAAATAACCTAACTCTACACCTAAAGCAACTAGAAAAGGAAGAAATGAAGAACCCCAGGGTTAGTAGAAGGAAAGAAATCTTAAAAATTAGAGCAGAAATAAATGCAAAAGAAACAAAAGAGACCATAGCAAAAATCAACAAATCCAAAAGCTGGTTCTTTGAAAGGATAAATAAAATTGACAAACCATTAGCCAGACTCATCAAGAAACAAAGGGAGAAAAATCAAATCAATAAAATTAGAAATGAAAATGGAGAGATCACTACAGACAACACAGAAATACAAAGGATCATAAGAGACTATTATCAACAATTATATGCCAATAAAATGGACAACGAGGAAGAAATGGACAAATTCTTAGAAAAGTACAACTTTCCACAACTCGACCAGGAAGAAATAGAAAACCTTAAAAAACCCATCACAAGCACGGAAATTGAAACTGTAATAAAAAATCTTCCAGCAAAGAAAAGCCCAGGTCCAGACGGCTTCACAGCTGAATTCTACCAAAAATTTAGAGAAGAGCTAACACCTATCCTGCTCAAACACTTCCAGAAAATTGCAGAGGAAGGTAAACTTCCAAACTCATTCTATGAGGCCACCATCACCCTAATACCAAAACCTGACAAAGATCCCACAAAAAAAGAAAACTACAGGCCAATATCACTGATGAACATAGATGCAAAAATCCTTAACAAAATTCTAGCAATCAGAATCCAACAACACATTAAAAAGATCATACACCATGACCAAGAGGGCTTTATCCCAGGGATGCAAGGATTCTTCAATATCCGCAAATCAATCAATGTAATACACCACATTAACAAATTGAAAAATAAAACCATATGATTATCTCAAAAGATGCAGAGAAAGCCTTTGACAAAATTCAACACCCATTTATGATAAAAACTCTCCAGAAAGCAGGAATAGAAGGAACATACCTCAACATAATAAAAGCTATATATGACAAACCCACAGCGAACATTATCCTCAATGGTGAAAAATTGAAAGCATTTCCTCTAAAGTCAGGAACAAGACAAGGGTGCCCTCTTTCACCATTACTATTCAACATAGTTTTGGAAGTTTTGGCCACAGCAATCAGAGCAGAAAAAGAAATAAAAAGAATCCAAATTGGAAAAGAAGAAGTAAAACTCTCACTATTTGGAGATGACATGATCCTCTAGATAGAAAACCCTAAAGACTCCACCAGAAAATTACTAGAACTAATCAATGATTATAGTAAAGTTGCAGGATATAAAATCAACACACAGAAATCCCTTGCATTCCTATACACTAATAATGAGAAAACAGAAAGAGAAATTAAGGAAACAATTCCATTCACCATTGCAACGAAAAGAATAAAATACTTAGGAATATATCTACCTAAAGAAACTAAAGACCTATATATAGAAAACTATAAAACACTGGTGAAAGAAATCAAAGAGGACACTAATAGATGGAGAAATATACCATGTTCATGGATTGGAAGAATCAATATAGTGAAAATGAGTATACTACCCAAAGCAATTTATAGATTCAATGCAATCCCTATCAAGCTACCAACGGTATTCTTCACAGAGCTAGAACAAATAATTTCACAATTTGTATGGAAATACAAAAAACCTCGAATAGCCAAAGCGATCTTGAGAAAGAAGAATGAAACTGGAGGAATCAACCTACCTGACTTCAGGCTCTACTACAAAGCCACAGTTATCAAAACAGTATGGTACTGGCACAAAGACAGAAATATAGATCAATGGAACAAAATAGAAAGCCCAGAGATAAATCCACGCACAAATGGACACCTTATCTTTGACAAAGGAGGCAATAATATACAATGGATTAAAGACAATCTCTTTAACAAGTGGTGCTAGGAAATCTGGTCAACCACTTGTAAAAGAATGAAACTAGAACACTTTGTAACACCATATACAAAAATAAACTCAAAATGGATTAAAGATCTCAACGTAAGACCAGAAACTATAAAACTCCTAGAGGAGAACATAGGCAAAACACTCTCTGACATACATCACAGCAGGATCCTCTATGACCCACCTCCCAGAATATTGGAAATCAAAGCAAAAATAAACAAATGGGACCTAATTAAACTTAAAAGCTTCTGCACATCAAAGGAAACTATTAGCAAGGTGAAAAGACAGCCTTCAGAATGGGAGAAAATAATAGCAAATGAAGCAACTGACAAACAACTAATCTCAAAAATATACAAGCAACTCCTACAGCTCAACTCCAGAAAAATAAACGACCCAATCAAAAAAATGGGCCAAAGATCTAAATAGACATTTCTCCAAGGAAGACATACAGATGGCTAACAAACGCATGAAAAGATGCTCAACATCACTCATTATCAGAGAAATGCAAATCAAAACCACTATGAGGTACCATTTCACACCAGTCAGAATGGCTGCAATCCAAAAGTCTACAAATAATAAATGCTGGAGAGGGTGTGGAGAAAAGGGAACCCTCTTACACTGTTGGTGGGAATGCAAACTAGTACAGCCACTATGGAGAACAGTGTGGAGATTCCTTAAAAAACTGGAAATAGAACTGCCTTATGATCCAGTAATCCCACTGCTGGGCATACACACTGAGGAAACCAGAAGGGAAAGAGACCCGTGTACCCCAATGTTCATCGCAGCACTGTTTATAATAGCCAGAACATGGAAGCAAAAATAAAATAAAATAAAATATTGTAGTTGGTTTTCCATACACTGGCATGAATCAGCCATGTGTTTACATGTGTTCCTGATATGAACATTCCTTCCACATCCCTCCCCATCCCATCCCTCAGGATCATCCCAGTGCACCAGCCCTGAGGACCTTCTCTCATGTATCAAATCCAAACTGGAGATCTGTTTCTCATATCATAATATACATTTTTCAATGCTAACCTCTAAAATCATCCCACCCTCGCCTTCTCTTCAGATCAGATCAGATCAAATCAGCTGCTCAGTCGTATCCGACTCTTTGTGACCCCATGAATTGCAGCACGCCAGGCCTCCCTGTCCATCACCAACTCCCGGAGTTCACCCAGACTCATGTCCATCTAGTCAGTGATGCCATCCAGGCATCACATCCTCTGTCGTCCCCTTCTCCTCTTGCCCCCAATCCCTGCCAGCGTCAAAGCCTTTTCCAATGAGTCAATTCTTCACATGAGGTGGCCAAAGAACTGGAGTTTCAGCTTTAGCATCATTCCTTCCAAAGAAATCCCAGGGCTGATCTTCTTCAGAATGGACTAGTTGGATCTCCTTGCAGTCCAAGGCACTCTGAAGAGTCTTCCCCAACACCAGAGTTCAAAAGCATCAATTCTTTGGCGCTCAGCCTTCTTCACAGTCCAACTATCACATCCATACATGACCACAGGAAAAGCCATAGCCTTGACTAGACGAACCTTTGTTGGAAAAATAGTGTCTCTGCTTTTGAATATGCTATCTAGGTTACAGAGTGCAAAATACCGTTCTGTACATTTATGTCTATATTGCTGTCTCACATATAGGGTCATCGTTACCATCTTTCTAAATTCCATATACATGTGTTAGTATACTCCTGATCCTGGGCATTTTCTTTCCTTTGGCCTCTTCTCATCTTTTGATGTATTCCATAGATACAGGGTCTGTGTCATTAATCATGTATATTTAATTTGCAGCGTGCACAACTGGTTGGAAGGTTTCCAATCCTCTTGCTTAATGGCTCTATCCCTGGGTCTCTGGTGTAATTTTTGTCCTTCCTCACATGTGGTCACCAAAGGAGTCTGCCCTGAGAAACTCGTGGCACACCGGGGCCTGCCTGGGTGAGCACAGGATGTGGTACAGCTGCTTGGAGTGCTGGAACCCTGGTGGTGCCAATTATGAATAGGAGGCAGCAGCCACGGGCAGAAGAGATTTGGCCTTAATGGGATCATTATCTAGCGTGTTTTTGCAGAAGCATGAGTAGTACTTCTGACTGGTCTTTCTCTATTGCCTTGTAGTAGGTGTTAACAGGCAGGAAGAGGAGTGGCTACAAAGGTATCTCTACCTCCTGAGTGTGACACAGCAGTAAGGTCCTGCCTCTTTGGCAGTTTGTGATTTCTCAAAAGGCATTTTCTGCTACACAACTACTCATACGTGCTCCGTCAGGCCATCTCCACATAACCAACAACAGTCCTCTCCCAGGATGGCTCTCTAAATCCTGTGTCCAGCTTCCAGACCCCATGCACACTGGTTGAGCTGCATTGCAGTTTGGGCCATATAGAGCCACGACACACATTATCTGTGTAACTTTTGCTCTACATAAATAATATTTCATCAGCTGTTCTACCTTGCTTCCTTTTAGTCCAAAGCAATTTACCCTTTACTGAAGGGGCTTGCCTCATTCTGGAAATCTCTTCCCTGCTTCTCCATCTCCCACCACAAGGCTCAGGTTTTGTTTTGCTTCCTCTTATACTCCTTCTCCCATCCTAATTCCTTCCCACCCAGGTATGTCTGAAACCCACATGGGACACTCTGGGGACTAGGGTCTTCTGCTAGTATTTATCTGATGCTCTGGGAAAACTGTTGACCATGTAGAAGTATTATTTCTGATCTATACATTGAGAGAGGTGTATTTCATATCCTTCTACATTTCTGCCTTCTTTGAACTTCTCAGTGTTTCCTGGAAAGCTCTATTATTCTTTTTCCTTGACAGCAAAACATGAAACATTAGTGGACATGAATTACTCTGTTTGATGGGACGTTGCTTACGTACACATGTCACTGGCATTACTTTGACTTCCAACATGCAATCAAGCACATTTGTTGTTGTTGTTGTTTTCCCCCTAGAAAATTTCTCTTAATGATGAATTGTCATCAGCATGAAGAAATGCAGAACTTTCCACATAAAATATAATAGCATAACTGGGCTCAAAAAGTCAGCACTTGAATATTTCTAGCTATATTTTGAATGTTCCTGACATTTTCCCAGAGTACCGATGTCTGATTTTGAATCTCAAAGTTTAATTCCATTCAGTGAGTCTCAAGGGTCAGAGACTGCTGTGGGCATAATTTAATTCCTGTAGAATAAGTTGGCAAGTTCATACTGACTTGACTACTTGGTACTTGACTACTTGATAAAGAGAGAAAATGACAATAGCAACAATGACCAAAAAATAAACAAACAAAAAAACACAGAAATGTGTAGTTAGGGATTCAGTCATAACAGGTACACATGAATTGATGTATGGACTATATAATCATCTATATCTGCTTAATTGTTTCTGCTAATGACTTGGACACTGTGAATTGCACACAAACCATTAAAAAAGAAAAGTAATTTTGGAAAATTCTTAGAGAAAAGAATACTATAATCCCTTACCTGTCTCCTGGGAAATGTGTACGCTATTAAATTTACAACAGTTAGACCTGGACACGGGACAATGAAGTGATTCAAAATCGGGAAAGGAATAAGTCAAAGCTATCTAGTGTTGCCCTGGTTATTTGACTTCTGTGCAGAGGACATCATGAAAAAATAAAATCCCAGATGAATCTCAAGCTAGACACAAAATTTATGTGGGCGATATGATAACTTAGTTATCCAGATGACAACACCCAAATGACAGAAGAATAGTAGGAATTAAGGCACCTCTTGATGAAGGTATTACCTGTTTCAAGTACAGACATCTGAAATGACATAGTCCTTCACAAAATATGAAATTCTCAGTTTCACATATGAAAATCTAGATGCATATTTCAGAATGTGAAATATAAATTTCTCTATTAGTCACATGTACAAATCTGGGGACAATTTTTCCAACTAGAAATGTGGAATTCTCACATGAAAGTATAGATACAATATTTTCTGTGTAAAATGTGGAATTTTTCATGTTAGAGATATGAAAATCGGGATGCAGATTCTTTGACAGGAAATACAAAAATGGCTATTTCACATATCAAAATATAGTCACAGGTTTTTCTCACATGAAATATGGAATTTTTTCATATTTCTCATTTGAAAATCTTTGTGCTGTCTTTCCTTCATGAAATATTGAATACTGTCTATTTAACATTTGAAAAAAGTGCATTCATTCTCCTACAAGAAATGCAGAATTTTCCCACAGATTTTTATGCTTGAGCTGTGAAATTCTCTATATTTCCATCAAGAAAGCTTGAATGAAGGTCTTCTGATATGAGACTTGGAATTTTGTGTATTTCACATATAACAATTTGGGGAGAAATGTTCTCATATGAAATATGAAATCTTGATTATTCACTTATGAAATTTTTTCTAGATTTGCACACATGAAACTTATATGCAGGTCAGGAAGAAACAGTTAGAACTGAACATGGAACAACAGACTGGTTCCAATTAGGAAAAGGAGGACCGCAAGCCTATATATTGTCACCCTGCTTATTTAAATTATATGCAGGGTACATCACGAGAAACATTTGGCTGGAAGAAGTGCAAGCTGGAATCAAGATTGCTGGGAGAAATATCAGTAACCTCAGATATGCAGATGACACCACCCTTATGGCAGAAAGAGAAGACGAACAAAAAAGCCTCTAGAAGCAAGTGAAAGAGGAGGGTGAAAAAGTTGGCTTAAAGCTCAACATTAACAAAACAAAGATCATGGCATCTGGTCCCATCACTTCATGAGAAATAGATGGTGAAACAGTGGAAACAATGTCAGACTTTATTTTTGGGGGCTCCAAAATCACTGCAGATAATGAGCAGCCATGAAATTAAAAGATACTTACTCATTGGAAGAAAAGTTATGACCAAGCTAGATAGCATATGCAAAAGCAGAGATATTACTTTGTCAAGAAAGGTTCATCTAGTCAAGGCTATGGTTTTTCCAGTGGTCATATATGGATGTGACAGTTGGACTGTGAAGATTGTTGAGCGCTGAGGAACTGACGCTTTTGATCTGTGGTGTTGGAGAAGACTCCTGAGAGTCCCTTGGACTGCAAGGAGATCCAACCAGTGCATTTGGAAGGAGATCAGCCCTGGGATTTCTTTGGAAGGACTGATGCTACAGCTGAAACTCCAGTACTTTGGCCACCTCATAGGAAGAGTTGACTCATTGGAAAAGACTCTGATGATGGGAGAGATTGGGGACAGAAGGAAAAGGGGATGACAGAGGATGAGATGGTTGGACAGCATCACTGACTCGATGGAAGTGAGTTAGAATAAACTCCGGGAGATGGTGATGGACAGGGAGGCCTGGCATACTGCAATTCATGGGGTTGCAAAGAGTCAGACACGACTGAGTGACTGAACTAAACTGAACTGAACTGTATACGTGAAATAGAGAATTTTCAATGAATTAGAAATTGATATTTGAGCTAAAACATCAAAAAAGTACAGCTATATTTCATATATTTCCTGAATAACAGAAAGGGTTCTCTGTATTTCTTTGAAAAAAGTCTGGGTGAAGATTTCTCTGCATGAAATAGGAGATTAGCATATTTTACACATGCAAAACCAAAACACTTATGATTATACAGTGGAAGTGATAAATAGATTCAGGTTATTCTATCTGATAAACAGAGTGCCTGAAGACCTATGGGTGGAGGCGTGACATTGTACAGTAATCAGGGATAAAGACCATTCCCATATAAAAGAAATGCAAAATGACAAAGTGATGAGGCCTTGCAAAGATCTGAAAAGACCAAAGATGCAAAACAAAAACGGGAAAATGAAAACAATACCCATTTGAGTGCAGAGTCCCAAAGAATAGCAAGGAGAGATAAAACCTTCCTCAGTTATCAAAACCAGTTAATAGAGGAAATAAATAGAATGGGAAAGCCTACAGATCTCTTCAAGAAAATCAGAGATACCAAGGGCACATTTCATGCAAAGAGGGGCACAATAAAGGACAGAAATGGTATGGAGATAACAGAAGCAGAAGCTATTAAGAAGAGGAGGGAAGAATACACAGATGAACTATGCACAAAAGATCTTCATGACCCAGTTAAGCACAATCGTGTGATCACTCACCTAGAGCCAGACGTCCTGGAATGCAAAGTCAAGTCAGACTTTAGAAGCATAACTATAAACAAAGCTCATGGAGGTGATGGAATTCAGTTGAGCTCTTTCACATTCTAAAAGATGATGTTGTGAGTGTGCTGCCCTCCATATGCCAGCAGATTTGGAAGACACAGCTGTGACCAGATGACTGGAAAAGTTCAGTTTTCATTCCAACCACAATAAAAGGCAATCCATCGAATGTGCAAACTACTGCTTAACTGCACTCATCTCACACATTCGCAAAGTATTGCTCAAAATTCCCAAAGCCAGGCTTCAATAGAATGTGAACCATGAGCTTCCAGATGTTCAAGCTCGATTTAGAAAGGTCAGAAGAACCTGAGATCAAATTACCAACACACGTTGGGTTATCAAAAAAGCAAGAGAACACCAGAAAACATCTACTCCTTTTTGGCTATGCCAAAGTCTTGTTTGTGTAGATCACAACAAAACATTTTAAATTCTTCTAAACATGGGACTACTAGAGTATGTTATATGCCTCCTGATAAATCTGTATGCAGTTCAAGAAGTAACAGTCAGAAAAGGAAATGGAACAACAGACAGGTTCTGAGTTGGGAAAGGAATATTTCAAGGTGTACTGTCAACCTCTTTATTGAACTTACATGAAGAGTTCATCACACAAAATGCCAGACTGAATGAAACAGGGTTTGGGATCAAGTTTTCTGGGAGAAATATTAATAACATCAGATATGCAGATGGCATGATTCATGTAGCAGAACACGGAAAGAACTACAGAGTATCTTGAGGAAAGTAAAAGAGGAGAGTGATTCAGGTGACTTAAAACTCAACATTCAAAATGAGATTCATGGCATCTAGTCCCATCACTTCATGGCATAAAGATGGGGAACCAACGGAAACACTGAGAAACTTTATTTGGGGGGAGCAGGTTCCAAAATCACTGAAGATGGTGACTCTGTTCAGGAAATTAAAATATGCTTTCTGCTTAGAAGAAAAGTTACAACCAGGCTAGACGGCACATTATAAAGCAGACAAAGGTCAGTCTCATCAAAGCTATGTACAGAGATGAGAATTGGACCTAAAGAATCTTGACCTCCAAGGAATCGATGCTCTTGATATGTGGTGTTAGAGAAAACACTTGAGAGTCCCTTGGACTGCAAGGAAATGAAAGGAGTCAATTCTAAAGGAAATCAGTTCAGAATATTGATTGTAAGGGCTGATGCTGAAACTGGATCCTGGATATTTTAGCCACCTGAAATGAAAGGCTGACTCATTGGGAAAGAACCTGATGCTGAGAAAGATTGAAGTCTGGAGGAGAGGGTGACGACAGAAGATGAAATGCTTGGTGGCATCATGGAATCAGTGGTTATGGGTTTGAGCGGGCTCTATGAGTTGGTGATTGACAGGGAAGCCTGGCATGCTGCAATCCATGGGGTCAGAAGTCGGACTGGACTAAGTACTTAATGATACTCACCGTACTTACTTAGGTTCTCAGCAAAATGAAAATGGTAAAGAACTCTCTTACCCATCAATTGAATCCTGACGATGGGACCTCACCAATCCTGAGGAATGGTCATTGCAAATGGATGTTATCTAAAACAATTTCTGCCTATTACTTTAGTGATGACACAAAGCAAGCACATTATGGTAATCATGCCTTCGTTAACCTTCCCTAACCAAGACAATAGGCTGCACTAGCCATTGGGGAGCTTACAGGATCACAAGGTCTCCTGTAAATGGTTGGAGCCACCTGGGCCTTTCCCACAGAGGGTTTGCAGGTGTGATGAGGTCACCTTTTCCATGGCAAAAATTCTCATCTATGGCCACCAGTCTTACTGCCAGTCCTCTGAATTTGTGAGAACCCCACAAGACCAATTCTAGCTTGCAAAGTATACATCTGCTTAAAAAACAAACAAAAGGATAAAATCCAGTCCAAACTGAAGTGCCTAAGGATAATCAAATGGTCCTCAGTTCTATGAAGGGCCATTAGGGCCACAAAAGCACGGGTCCAGGCAAGTTCATTGTTAACACCTGCAGCCCTTCAAAGGACATGTCCTGGTAATGGATAAAGATTGTAGATTGTAAGTCCTCTACCAATTTGAGAAATTGTGTCAACAAGACCTCTTAACCTCCCATCTTAGCCAAGCCTAAAAGACAGAATATGTGCATATCAGGCCCAAGACACATTCAACTGGGAATATTTGGAGGTAACAGTACCAGGTATAGGACACTATAGAGAAGGTGTACACAAAAATGAAATAATAAAAAAAAGCCTTTTGTGCCAGTTTCAGACTGAAAATGTGCATTTCCCAGATGCCCAAGTGAACAGGATTCAAGTCACTAATAACACTCAACGTAGCCACATGTCAATGCAGATTCCCACTAGGTAACTTCAGAAGCTTCTGTGCAGGCCTGTCTTCAGCCTCTGCTTTCCATTCATAAATTGTGTTCATTCAATCAGCAGACAGTATGAAATATAGGCAATGGGTAGGCACCCACGGAAGATGATGAAGACTGTAAGAACAAAGTATCTTTCCAGGGCAAGGGACAGAAAACACCACAGGTTGGTGATAAGATGGAGGAAGTTGGAGAGGAGAATGAAGGGCAGATTTCAGATCTAGCTTCTGGACATTTAGGGTGATGGCAGCTGCTCCAGACCTGGCTGCAGGCCTTGAGGAGATATTTCCAAATGTAATAAATTAATGTGGTCTCTGTCCTTTATGAGCTTTTACAACCTTAAAGCCTCAGCCTATGATACTATACCAAGTAGAGAGTCATAGCTTAGAAATTCAAGAGATATTAATTTAGGGAGGGTGTGTGAGACTTTTCGGAGATGTGTTCTATCAGACATGTTCTAACATTTAGCATAATTAACGGGGCTCGAGCCAGGACTCACTTATATGCATGTAGACTGCTATCTTAGGAAAATTCCAATTATGAGATCATATAACCTGATATCTGGGATTTCACTTTCTTGGTGAGTACTTCTCCACTTAAGAAAAAGGAAGATAGCACTAGTTAGAAGGTACATCTTTGTATTAGGACTTTTCTATCAATTTCCCAACTCTACCAATTGTTCTAGGTAACTTCCTGACACTACTAAATATGGCCAACTATATAGTATCTCCTCCTGCCATACTAGAGGCACTACAGTAAGTGTAAAGGCAGATAACACACACAAGTACATTTATAGCTCATGATTCTTTGCTAATTTTCTTTTCAGTTGATGTATCCATAGGTGTGAGTGGGGTATTAAAGTCCCCCATTATAATTGTGGTACTGTTAATTCCCCCTTTCCTACTTCCTTGCATTTGCCTTGCATCTTGAGGTGCTCCTAAATGGCACAATGGACTAGTTACACCTAATTGTTATACATAGGCATTACACTCATTAGTAATGGAATCACCTTTTTCCAGTGCAGTCCTGAGCCCAAGTCTTGGTCCCTGCACAATAGCAGGCTGTATCCTTCCCATGTTCAAACCGTGAGAAACACTCCTGAGCCCACATCTCTGTCACTGCACTGAACTAGGCTGGGTCCAGCAGTTGCTCAAACCCCTGGAAAATACTCATGAGTCCACATCTCGGTCACTGCACTGAACCAGTCTAGGTTCTTCCTTAGTTAGTCCCCCGACACATACCTCTGAACCAACATCTCGGGCCCTGCCCTGAAGCAGGTTGGTCCTTCCCATGTTCAAGCCCCGACAAATGCTCCTGAGCCAACCTCTCAGTCACTGCACTGAACTAGGCTCGGTCCTACACTTGAATCTCATGCCCTGCACAAGATCCAGTCTATGTCTTGCCCTTGTTAGATCCCCCAACACATACACCTGAGCCCACATTTCAGTCCCCGCACTGAAGCAGGCTGAGTCCTGCCTTTTGTTCAAGCCTCCGGCAAACAACCGTGAGCCCACAACTCGCTCCCTGCCCCTGAAATTAGGTCTGTCCTGCCCTTGTTCAATCCCCCAGAAAACACTCCTGATCCCTCATCTCACTCCCTGCTCTGAGACCCCGATAAATACTCCTGAACCTACGTCTTAGTTCGTGCACTGAACCAGTCTAGGTCATGCCCTTGTTAGATCCACCAACACATACTGCTGAGCGCACATCTCAGTCCCTGCACTAAACTAGGCTGGGTCCTGCCCTTGTTTAAGACCCCAACAAACACTCTTGTGTCCATATCACATCCCCAGCACTGAACCAGTCTAGATCATGGCCTTGTTAGATCCCCCAACACATACTCCTCAACCCACATCTCGGTCCCTGCACAAAAGCAGTCTGGGTCCTGCCCTTGTTGAAGACCCTGACAAACACTCCTGAGCCTGCATCTCAGTCCCTGCACTGAACTAGGCTGGGTCCTGCCCCTGTTCAAACTCCCGACAAACATTCCAGAGCCAACATCTCTGTCCATGCACTGTCCATGTTCAAGCCCCCTGGCAAACAATCCTGAGCCGACACCTAGCTCCCTGCCCCTGAACTAAGGTGTGTCCTCCCCTTGTTCAACTCTCTGCCCCCCAGGAAACACCCCTGATCCCACATATCACTCCCGGCACTGAAGCCGCCTGGGTCCTACCCTTGTTCAAGACCCTGACAAATACTCTGGAACCCACATGTCAGTCCCTGCACTGAAGCAGATGGGTTCTTGCCCATGTTCAAGCCACGACAAATACTCCTGAGCCCACATATCACTCACTACAATGAACTAGGCTGGGTCCTACACTTGTTCAAGACCCTGACAAACACTCCTGAGCCAACATCTCGGTCACTGCACTGAACGAGTCTGCTGCTACCACTGCTAAGTCTCTTCAGTTGTGTCCGACTCTGTGCGACCCCATATATGGCAGCCCACCAGGCTCCCCCATCCCTGAGATTCTCAAGACAAGAACACTAGAGTCGGTTGACATTTCCTTTTCCAAGAATGAGAGTGAAAGTGAAGTCGGTCAGTCGTGTCCAACTCTTAGTGACCCTGTGGACTGTAGCCCACCAGGCTCCTCCATCTATGGGATTTTCCAGGAAAGAGTACTGAAGTGGGGTGCCATTGACTTCTCCGACTGAACGAGTCTAGGTCCTGTCATTGTTCGATCCCCCTACACATACTCCTGAGGCCACATCTCGGTCTCAGCACTGAACTAGGCTGGGTCCTGCCCTTGTTCAAACCCACGACAAACACTCCTGAGCCTGCATCTCGGTCACTGCACTGAACTAGGCTGGGTCCTGCCCTTGTTCAAACCCTCAACAAACAGTCCTGAGCATGCATCGCAGTCCATGCACTGAACTAGGCTGGGTCCTGCCCATGTTCAACTCCCTGACAAAAACTCCTGAGTCAACATCTCCATCCCTGCACTGAATCAGGATGGTTTCTGCCTCTGTTCAAGCCCTGACAAACAATCCTGAGCCGACGACTCGCTCCTTGCCCCTGAACTAAGGTGAGTCCTTCCCTTGTTCAAACCCCCAGAAACACTACTAAGCCCTCATCTCACGAACTGCACTGAACCAGGCTGGGTCCAGACCTTGTCGAAATCCCTGACAAAAACTCCTAAGCCCACATCTCAGTACCTGCACTAAAATAGGCTGGGTCAAGCCCTTGTTCAACCTCCCCGACAAACACTCTTGAGCCTCCACCACCATCCCTGCACTGAACTAGGCTGTGTCCTGCACTTGTTCAAGACCCTGACAAACTACTCCTGAGCCAACATCTTGGTTCCTGCACTGAACCAGGATAGTTCCTGCCTTTGTTCAAGCCCCGGCAAACAATCCTGAGCCGAAAACTCTCTCCCTGCCACTGAAGTAAGGTGTGTCCTCCCCTTGACCAATACCCCAGGAAACACTACGAGCCCATATCTCATTCACTGCACTGAAGTACGCTGGTCCCTGCCCTCATTCAAATCCCTGACAAACACTCCTGAGCCAACATCTCCATCCCTGCACTGAACTACAATGGTTTCTACTTTGTTCAAGCCCCCACAAAACCATCCTGAGCTGACAACTCGCTGCCTGCCCCTGAACTAAGGTGTGTCCTCCCCTTTTTCAATCCCCCTGGAAACACTCCTGTACCCGCATCTCACGCCCTGCCTTGAAGCCGCCTGGTTCCTGCCCTTGTTCAAGACTTTGATAAATGCTCTTGAAGCCACATTTCGGTCCCTGCACTGAAGCAGGTGGGTCCTGCCCACGTTGAAGCCCTGACAAACACTTCTGAGCCCACATCTCGCTCCCTACACTGAACTTGGCTGAGTCCTACACTTGTTAAGATTAGATCAGTCGCTCAGTCATGTCTGGCTCTTTGCGACCCCATGAATCTCAGCACGCCAGGCCTCCCTGTCGAACACCAACTCCAGGAGTTCACTGAGACTCACGTCCATCGAGTCAATGATGCCATCCAGCCATCTCATCCTCTGTGGTCCCCTTCTCCTCCTGCCCCCAATCCCTCCAAGCATCAGAGTCTTTTCCAATGAGTCAACTCTTCGCATGAGGTGGCCAAAGGACTGGAGTTTCAGCTTTAGCATCATTCTTCCAAAGAAATCCCAGGGCTGATTTCCTTCAGAATGGACTGGTTGGATCTCCTTGCAGTCCAAGGGACTCTCAAGAGTCTTCTCCAACACCAAAGTTCAAAAGCATCAATCCTTAGGTGCTCAGCCTTCTTCACAGTCCAACTCTAACAACTATACATGACTACAGAAGAAACCATAGCCTTGACTAGACTGATTTTGAATATGCTATCTAGGTTGGTCATAACTTTACTTCCAAGGAGTAAGCATCTTTTAACTTCATGGCTGCAGTCACCATCTGCAGTGATTTGGAGCCCAGAAAAATAATGTTTGCCTCTTTTTCCACTATTTCTTCATCTATTTCCCATGAAGTGATGGGATTGGAGGCCATGATCTTTATTTTCTGAATGATGAACTTTAAGCCAATTTTTTCACTCTCCACTTTCACTTTCATCAAGAGGCTTTTCAGTTCCTCTTCACTTTCTGCCATAAGTGTGGTGTCATCTGCATATCTGAGGTTATTAATATTTCTCCCGGCAATCTTGATTCCAGCTTGTGTTTCTTCCAGTCCAGCGTTTCTCATGATGTATTCTGCATGTAAGTTAAATAAACAGTGTGACAATATACAGCTTTGGGGTATTCCTTTTCCTATTTGAAATGAGTCTGTTGTTCCATGTCCAGTTCTAACTCTTGCTTCCTGACCTGCATACAAATTTCTCAAGAGGCAGATCAGGTGGTCTGGTATTCCCATCTCTTTCAGAATTTCCCACACTTTACTGTGATCCACACACTTGTTCAAGACCCTTACAAACACTCCGGTGCCAATATCTTGTTCCCTGCACTGAAATAGGCTGGGTTCAGCACTTGCAGAAGTCCCCTGCAAATGCTCCTGAACCCACATCCTGGTCCCTGCACTGAGGCAGGCTGGGTCCTGCCCTTGTTGAAACCCCTGACAAACACTCCTGAGCCCACACATCAGAAACTTCACTGAACCAGGCCAGGAACTGCACATATTCAAGTCCCTGACCAACTGTTCTGGGCCTGCATCTGACTCAAAGGCTGGTTTTTGGTCTTATTTAAGCCCCAGCAAGCAATCCTGAGCCCACAAATTGCTCCCTGACCCTGAATTAAGGTGTGTGCTCCCCTTGTTCAATCCCCCAGGAAACACTACTGAGCCTGCATCTCACTCGCTGCCCTGAACCAGGGTGGGTCCCTCCAAAGTTCAAGCCATGACAAATACTGCTGAGCCAACATCCCGGTTCCTGCACCAAACCAGGCTGGTTCCTGCCCATATCAACCACGACAAACACTCCTAAGACCACATCTTGGTTCCTGCACTGATAGCGGCTGGGTCCTGCCCATATTCAAGCCCAGACAAACACTCCTGACTCCATTTTTTGCCCCTGAACTGGACTAGGCTGGGTCCTACATATGTTCAAGACCCTGACAAACACTCCTTGGCGTGCATTTGACTCTCAGGCTGATCTCGTTCCCTACACTGAACTAGGCTAGGTCCAGCACTTGCTGAAATCCATGGGAAATACTCCTGAGCCCATATCTGGGTCCCTTCTATGAACCAGGCCGGGTCCTGCCCTTGTTCAAGCACCCGGAAAACACTCCTGAGCCCACATCTCGGTCCCTGCACTGATTGCGGCTGGATCCACCCCTTGTTCATCCAGACAGACACTCCTGAGGCCACATCTCAGTCGCTCCAATGAACCAGGCTGGGTCCTGCCTTTGTTCAAGCCCCCAACAAACACTCTTGAGCCCACATCTCAGTCCTTGCACTGAATCAGGTGGGTCCTGCCCGTGTTCAAGCTCTTTGTAGAATGCATGTATCATATATCAGGACTATAGGATGGCTGGCTTAGCTTGGTCCTCTTGCTGCTCCAGGCCCCACAGGCTTGGGTGACAGGGCAGGCTGGGATGTGTTCTCACATGGAGAACAGTGCCACTTTGAAAGGGCCTCAATAGGGTAAATGGCAGACATGCATGTCTCCGACACCGGTGAGTCATGGAACTTAAGGGGAACTGTCTTTAGAGTCTTCCTGGCAGGCATTCGAACAAGGTTCAGGGAGTTCCCTCATGCCAGCAGAGCGGGCCCCATTTCTCCCTCTGTGCAAAGTGTGGCCAAGCCACCTCAGGCCTGTGCAGTGTTCACATCTGTCCAGCGAGGGAGGGAGGGTCGCACGTCCAATTCTGCAGTTCAGCAGTGACCGCCCACTGTTGGCTCTCAAGGTTGAGAAAGCTCTCTCCGAACGTGTGGACTAAAACCGTCTAATCTCCCATTGCTGCAACTCACTCAGGACGCGAAGGGCTTGCAAAGGATAAGCGTCTTTTCTGAGAGCTGCTGTCCAGAGAGTGGCAGACGGCAACAACACTACTTAGAGAGACAGAGACACACAGACATCAGCCCCTGGTACACATAGAGAAGGATTGCCCCAAACAGTGCTATGCCGGAAGCAAAGATAGAGAGACAAAGAGTGAGCTCTGCACCCTAAGGCTCTGGTCTCCCTGAACAGTGAAGATCAACTGTAGCAAATTTGGGGTTTTTTCCCTACTCCCCTAGCATCAGGACAGCAACAGGCTCCCTGTCCCATGAAGAAAAGTATCCAGCCATTTGGCACCCCTGCATATCCTTGGGATAGTCGGGGAGAGCTCCCAGTTATTGCCGGTTCTGGGGGACACAGGAGTGTATTGTTTGGATTGCGGAGCATGAACCCGTGGTTGGAATTTCCAGAGCCAGGTCAATGACAGCGCCTGGGGCTACCCCAGCCATATGCAAAACCCTCTACATTTCTGGGGCAGAATCTGGCCACGTCGGGGCACCGGAGCACAGGAACCGCGGAAGATGCCCTCCGGTCTAGGGGCATGTCCATAAGGGTGCCGCCCACTACCCTCTCCGCCTTTGGTCTAGATTTGGGCAAGGAGCCTGTGCGTGGCTCACAGCCTAGGCTCCTGCCTGTTTTCCGCTGATGTCCCAGGGCCCGTTCACCCTGGCCTGGGCTGTGCGGCACCCCTTTCCTTGGCCTCACGCCATCCCCAACACACCAATCCCCGCCTCCCGACGATCCCCCTCACTCCCCACCCCCAAAGAGCTAGTGGGTCCCACAGGTTTACTGCAGCCTGGGCCGCCATTATGCACCATTGTCTGTGCTGTTATATCGTGTCCCTTCACATCTGCCCCAGCTTGGGCCAAGAGGAGCGTGAGAGGCAATCAAAGGAAGGCGGGAGTGTCCTGGAACCCCCGACCTTCTTAGCTGTGAGCCCCAGTACTCAGGAAGAAACCCCCACCCCTCATCCCTGGATCTGCCGTCCTGATGCTGTGTGCAGCTGGAACCTTGCAACCACCAGTTGTCACGCCAGGTGAAGAAGCCATCCTCTCTAGGGTGGAGGCAGTGCAAGACAGCGAGACCCTGGTGGACGGAGACGTGGCAGGTATCAGGTGGAAGTTCCAGCTGCTTGCAGAAGACATCATGGAAGAGGTGGAAGCTGTGACAGATGAGCAGTGGGAACAGTGGTCCTCCCAAGAGCTGGAGGAGAAGACGGTAAAGGAGCAAGGCCAGGACAGGCCGGGAGGCCCGAGTGAGCACCAAGTGCTAGACGTCCTGAAGGCACTGGCCGCCCTGCAGGTGGAACTGAGCTCTGAGTGTGAGCAAAACCACAGGGCCTACCATCAGAGGAGGAAGCATCACTTGGCTTGGGGAAGTGCCATCATCCAGGGCATCCCTGGCTTCTGAGCCAAAACTGTATCCTTTCTGCTGCTCCTTTGGGTCCACTGCTCATGAGAAGGAGGAGATGGGGCAGGAGCAGGAGGAGGGGGAGGGGCGAGGGCACAGGAAGGGCACTGGAGGCCCCTGAAAGAAATGTGGTCCTGGGCAATTGGCAAGCTCCAAAGGCCCAGCCGAGTAGGATCCGGGCAGGGCTACATATGTACACGTTGCAGCCATACCTTTGAGTGTCTCCTTCAGGCCTGCATCTGAGGAGGAGCAGCATCTGAGGCCTCCAAGTCAGGAATGACCAGAGATGGTACACCAGAGCAGCATCGGCACACAGTTATTGCTGTAAATGCGGGTGATCCTGGCATATAGCTGAGACATGTGAGTCATTCATATGCACACACACAACACACACACACATACATACACACGTACACACACACACACACACACACACACACACACACACACACAACCCCTTTGCTTTCAAACACGGATTGTCACAGGACTGCAAATCTGACCATGTAAGCAGTGACATGCCACTACCCAGCATACACAGGTCTGGAGGAGAACAGTAGTGGTCAGAAATAGCCCCTGCTTGGAGAATGCAGACCACCTCAGATGCACACCACAACAAGGGGCCCAGAGCCATGAGCCTGTCTGATGGTATGGCAAAGCCTGATGACATCAGTGGTGGCCAGGTAACAGGCAGTACCCAGCTCCTTGCAGATGCCTTTTCCAGTATCCTTGTTTCACCCCAGACTAGGACTGATGCTCCTGGCTCTTTTTGGCCTGGCATGTAGCTCCCTGAATGGCTTCTTGACCTAAAGCAGAATATTAGCCACCCTCAAGTTTCCATCATGATCAGCAACCAAGATCAAGACTTTCTCCGCTACATGATAGACTTGAACGTCAGTGAGGGAGACTGAGGAAGGGTGGGTATGGGACCTGGCGGGGAGTGGGAGGATCCTGTTAGCCATGTTGCTGCACTGTGAGACTTTAGAGAGGCGTCGTGGAAGCTGTTAATGCCTGCCTGGGAGGCAAGCTGAGGCCCCTAGAAGTTTGCACCTTTTCCCTCCTCCCTATCCTGGCAGGTGCAGGTGCGGAACCATCTGCAGTCCCCCTGCAAGCTGGTCTTTTCCTTTCAGAACAACTCCTACTTCTTGAACACCATGATCATTAAGGAGTATTACCTTGACATCACCGGTAAAACGTGGCTCCCAGGGTGATGAATGTGGGTGTGCAAGCATGTAGATGCTCCACCTGTGGAGTCCACCCCAGTCTCCCCTGTCTTTCTGCAGGGTACAGGGCATGTCATTCCACTCCAGTCCACTGGTTCTGGGACTTTGAATGGGGATCCCCCAGCCACAGTCTAGACACCAGGAGCCTTAATTTTCTCAACTGGCTTTCAGGCCACAATGGCCCAGAATCGAACAGGATTGCTGATGTGGGGTTGCTTTGGGCCTGCACAAAGTTGATGATTGATGGTGGAGTTCTTGGCTGCTCATGGGAAGGTTCGGGGCCTGGTCAGCCCTGGGTTGACCTTGCTCGGGTTGCCAGCAGCTCATCAGCAATGACGTGTGGGATGATCCCCTGAAGTACTACCTCAGGGAGGAAGGTTCTTCCATCAGTGATAACTGACAGAAACACATGTAGTGAGGGGGTCTGGAGGTAGGCCCTGAGGGACAGCCTTATCGTAGCCGGGACACTATCCTTTCCCAAATGGGATGCTCAGGCTCATGCAAGCTGGCTGCAGAGCCGGCATTTGGGTTATGCATGTAGCAGGTGACTTGCTGAGACTGGGGGCATGGGGGACTCGGTGTGTCTGTGAGTGAAGTAAGTCTCCCTCAAGTCAGCTATAGTTGCAGCTCGAGAGTCCTAGGTGATACCTAGGTGATACCCTATTCCTCTAGAGGCCTAGAGGAAGGGTGAATTAAGGGTCTGTGTCAGAATCATCCGTCCCTGGGTCCTGCCATCCTCCAGCCTCCTGCTGCTCACTGAGTTTGAGATTAACTGGGCCCTTCACTCCCGCCCCTTACCCTGCAATGGCCTATCATTGAAAGGGCATCCTCTCAGTGGTCCCAATGCACCTGTGTGCTGACTTTGGGATCTTGGGTGAATTTCCACATTCACCACTCAGATCTCACCACCACCACCACACATGCTGCGCTCGAAGTGGCTTCAGGCTGCCTTGGGAAAATCGGATGAATTTGGGAAGAGGTGGACAGGGAGCCCCAAAGGCAGGACATGATGCCGACTGACACCATCTCTGACATTGCTGGACATGGGCGTCTTCAGCTCCTGAAACACCTGCATTCCCTGTTTGCATTTGTGTCCCCATGCCAAGCATGTGTGTATACACACATGTGCTTGTGTTGGCTGTGTTTATGTGTGTGTTTTTGTGTATCCAGCCCAGGGCAGATGCAGAGATGAAGGCGACAGGAAAGGAGGTGCTGAGTAACCAGAAGAGGAGGCACGAGGCGTTCCCAGTCTGAAGGTGGTTTGTTCCGTATCTCTGCACTGACCCT
Organism: Bos taurus; assembly: GCF_002263795.3. Classification (NCBI taxonomy): domain Eukaryota; kingdom Metazoa; phylum Chordata; class Mammalia; order Artiodactyla; family Bovidae; genus Bos; species Bos taurus. The sequence goes on from NC_082638.1 coordinate 31,719,120, forward strand.
GTCCAGGATGGGAATGAAGAAAGGATGGCCAGTGGTAACTCCCGTCCATGGCTCCAGATATCTGCAATTAGACCAAACACAAAACACACTCACCATTTCTACTGTGTTGTTGTGTGTGTTTGGACTGGGAAAAGGGATTCATGGTCTGAGGGTTCACTCAGGGCATATCAGGTGGGGTGGGACTTTGAAACCACTGCCTATGGATCCCTGAGTCTGGGGGAACACTGCTGGCCTGTTGAAATGGTGGATGTGGCTATGGCAAGACCCAGAATGGTGAGGAGGCTAAGATTGCCTGCTGCACTGGAGATTTGTTCCACACATGTGAGAGGGAGAACTGGAAAGGTCCTGGGCCAGTGCTGCCCAGGAGCAGCCCTTCAGCCAGCACACTCCCTCCCTGAGGGTGGCACACACTGTGACACAAAACGGGAGACATGCTAAAGTAAGCTGTACCTGCAAACCCACAGGCATCCTAGGAGAGACAGGATGTGAGCGTGGCATGCCTCCAGGCACTTCCAGCCTGCCTCCCTGGCAGTGCAGAAAGGCGAGGAAATCACAGGTGGTTGTACGTGTTTGACCCTCTGCCCGGATGAGCCTATGAGGGAGGGAACGGAGTGAGTAAGGAGTAATTGCATGTCCCAAAGGACCTCAGGAGAGTGGGAGACAGGGAAGCCCCTGGGGGCAGTTCGGGGCCTGCTGGTTTTCAGGGTCCAGGGTCTAGGCAATAGCCGTCCTGCCAAAGATACCCCATGGTGCATGCTGAAAGTCCTGACGAGAATTCCTTCTTTCCTCTGGGGTCTTGCCACTGGCTTTGGGGGCCTGAGGGGCAAAAGTGTGCATCTGCATTTGAGAGAATTTGAGCAGTCTCGATGAAGCAAAATCTCTGATTTAGTCATAGGGGATCTGAAACCAGGTGACACTCAGAGGGAAGCTGCATTCCAGGTGACCGTCTTGGACACTCCTGGGCCCAACTTGGGGCTGGCTTCCTTGGCATGTGGGCTGTGTAGGCAAGCAGAGATGCGTGTCTGTAGGGAGTCCTACCTGGGCCTAATGAGAGCAACTGAAAGACAGTCTTGATATTTAGCAAATCACTGTGGCCTGGGTGGTTCAAGCCCTCTTGGTGCCTTTGAGCTAGAAAAGCTGCTTTCTGCCCAAGGGAGGCATGAGCTGTGGGCCCAGAAAGGGAAAGTTTTGCAGGGCATCATCTGTTCGGGGACTCCGTGTTCATGGGTACTGTTAAACAGAAGGGAGGACGTGTAGGGATGCCACCTTACCTTTATGGCCTCAGGTTCCAATCTTTGTATCTGAAGAGACCCTGTGTCCATGTGCACCTTTCTCACAACATTGGATAAGACCCAGGCCTATCACAGTCTCTTGGGGCTCTTGGAGGCTCTTTGGCCTTTTCCTGCTACATGGAGTTAGCACTTGGGGGCACATGTAGACAGGAGCACACAGAAAGCTACACGGAGAGAAAGAACAGAAGGCCTCACTCAGAATGTTGTTGGCCATAAAGGGTTGTAGGCTAGCAAGAGGGACACAACATTGACAAGGAATGACCTAGATAGGTGCACACCGAGAGAGAGCTTCTCCGAGTCACCTGAGCCCAAAGGTCCTTGTTTTCTGTCCCCACATGGATCAGACCAATGTGACTGGTACTGTGAAGCTGTCCAAGGTGATGGGAGAATGCAGAACGCAAGCGCATGTCATACAGCTGTTCATGGCGAGTGCTTCCAACCCGCTCTCTGCTCTGCAGGTCAGTCCGTGTCACTAGCAAATGCCAAGATTTTGTAACCTTTGAGGATAAGTCACAGAGTTAGATGGAGAAGGCAATGGTACCCCACTCCAGTACTCTTGCCTGGCAATTCCCATAGACAGAGGAGCCTGAGAGGCTGCAGTCCTATGCAGGGGTCGCGAAGAGTCGGACATGATTAAGCGACTTCCCTCTCACTTTTCACTTTCATGCATTGGAGAAGGAAATGGCAACCCACTCCAGTGTTCTTGCCTGGAGAATCCCCAGGACGGGGGAGCCTGGTGGGCTGCCATCTATGGGGTCACATAGACTCAGACTTGACTGAAGTGTCTTAGCAGCCGTAGCAGCACAGAGTTAGAAGTGCAAGGTGACATGATTAATTAACAAGTGAAAGGAAACAACCAGGACAAAGAAAGTTACTTTTTCGTTGTGAGTACAAAGGTGCTTACCAAAATTCATATTCCTAGAGAAGAAAGCTTGTAATTCTGCACGTGTGCAAGTTTCCTCTCAGGGATGTTACTGTGTACACGTACATGTGTGTGCTCACATGCGCATAGAAGTCCCTGCCAGTGTGCTTGTGAGTATGAGCTTCCAGAATTGACCTAGCCAGGTGATGGAAGTTGGATAGCAAAAACATGAAGATCTTAGAGAAAGGTACATAAACTCTGGCCAGCAGAAGCACTGAAGCCAGGGATTCGATCCCCTTTATCTCACTGAGCAAACACGTTCTAAGTGGGATCACAGGGGTGCACCCAGGATGTGTGGCAGAAAGTAGTGGCAGGAAAAAAGAGCCCGGGGAGTGTGCAGAGAAAAGTCCACTACATCTGCAGTTTGTGAAAAGCAGAAAATGTACCAGGAAGGAGAAACTGTACTTAATTAATTGAGATATCTAGCTAAGGAGATTTCCAGCCAAACAGCCAAAAGTGCTTCCTGATTTCTTCTTGCTGCCTATAGTAAAATATAAAGGGAAATTTAAAAAAAATATATTTAAGAGAAAGACTTAAAAAATAAGACAAAACTTCCTGAATTGGAAATTTTCTAGTCTTTTAACATGACAGAGGATGCTAAAATTAATGGCTCTCAAGCAAGGTTCTATCCAGGGCATTGAGATAAGGTGGTCTAAATATAACATTTTATAGCACCTATACATCAATTCTTATTCCTTTATTTATTTTTAATAAAGGTGGTCTAAAGATGAGTGTGACTGTAAAATTCTTTGTTAAGCCTCAGAAAGCTGGAAGGGGATGCTTCATGGCATTATTTAGGCAGGCCAATGCCCTCCAAAGAGTTTAGGGGTGTCACTCAGAGATCATTTCAGTCACACAATAAGACTTCTACCAGGTTTCAGGGTGTTATCCCTCAGCTATCTCAGCAGAAAACCAAGACAGACTAGGCCTTATTATGAAGACATGTGTGATGGTGGCTTTGGAGTGGGGTGCTTTGCCATGAAAACCAGTAAGACTATCAGGAGACACACCAAGTTTTTAAAATAACATATTTAAGTTCAGATTGGACTGAAAGGACCAGCAATAGTACAAAATAAGAGACCTGTGGACTTCTACCTTCGACAAGCAGAAAGAAGGCTAGGGAGACTGTTTCACTGTAACCATATACTATCCACCTTTCATGCAATGGAATCATGTCAGAGGGCAGAATTAAAAATTCAGAGACTGAAGCCTAGGAAGTTTCCAGGCCTTAAATCCTAATCAAAGGACTGCCAACAAGAACCTGTGGGATTTCAGAACTGCTACTGTTGACTCCTATCTCCCCTCCCCTTTCTGGAACAGGAGTGTCTATGAAGGTTATCTATGCCTGACACAGCACTGTATGTTGGCTGTGAAATGAGCAGATCAACTCATCTCTTTTGCTCACAGATCATCAGGTCTACAGGAACTACACTTTTATAATTTGAACTGATGTGTTAGAGATGACTTGAGAGTCTCATGGACTGCAAGGAGATCAGACCAGTCAATCCTAAAGTAAAGCATTCCTGCATATTCATTGGAAGGACTGATGCTGAAGCTGCAGCTCCAATACTTTAGCTACCTGATGCGAAGAAGTGACGCATTGGAAAAGTCCCTGACGTGGGAAAGATTGAAGGCCGGAGAAGGGGACGGCAGAGGATGAGATGGTTGGATGGCATCACCAACTCAATGGACTTGAGTTGGAGCACGCCTCTGGAGTTGATGGTGGACAGGAAACCCTGGCGTGCGGCAGTCCATCGGGTCGCAAAGAGTAGCACACAACTGAGTGACTGAACACTTGAGATAGTGCCCAAGTGCACCCTGGTCCATATCTTGACCTGACTTAGATGACAAGGTCCTGAACTTCAAGTTAATGCTATAATGGATAAATTATTTGAAAGCATTTGCAGGAAAATGCATTTTGGACATACAAGTATGTAAACAATTTGTGGCCATGGGTTTTAAAGTATGTCCACAAGTCCTTTCCTTCAAGGGTGGACCTTATACTCCCCTTTACATGTTGGCTGGACTTAGTGGCTCATTTCTAATGTTAGAATATTGTAGAAATGAAAATGAAGTGTCTGACTATGCCTTTGTAGGTCATAAAAGGCACTGCAGCCTCCTTGCTCATCCTCTTGGATCACTCACTCTAGAAGCCAGCTTAGTCATATCTTGAGAACACTCAGGTAGCCCAGGGGCCCATGTGAAAGAACTGAGGCTTTCCCCCAATAGCCAGCAAGGAAACTGGTTTCAACAGCTATGTGAGTAAGCCATCTTGGAAGGAAATCCACCAGCCCATGTCAAGGCTTCAGATGACAAAAATCTCATGAAAACCTGAGCCAGAACACTCAACTGAATTACTCCTGGATTCCCAACTTTCAGCAGCAGTATGAGATAATATTGTTTTAAGCTGTTGCTTTGGGATAATTTGTTATGCAGCAGTAGTTCATTAACACACTGCCAACTTTGGTTCATGTCTTTATACCGGGGCGCCTGTCCATTTAGTCTAATCTAAGCTAGATTCTGCTACTTCAGTTTAGAAAACATACTTCACCCTTGATCTGACCACCCTCAGATCAGATCAAATTCTTTATCACTCACTTCAATATCTTATCAGTCTTGCCTAGCCTCAGCAATGATCCTCTCAGTTGAGCCAGAATCCACCGGCACACTTATGGTCGTCTTAATAAGTTTCCATCCACTGACACCCACTCTGTTGTTGTTCATTGCTTTTCAGTCTCCCAGTCTCTCTTTGCTATCACATGGACCCACCCTGTTCCTTAGCTATAAATCCCAGCTGTGTCCCTGCTGGAGTCAGACTTAAAATCAATCTCTCTCCCGTATTATAAGACCTCAGCTGTAGTACTCTTACCTTGAATAACGTTTTTCTTACCACCTTTAGGAAGCGTTATGCATCATTTTTTTAACTTTTCCAGGTTCTGTTAGTAGGGATTATTCTCAAAGGAATAGTTTTATACTTTTACTTTTTATACTATATTCCTTTGGGGAGCAAATTTCTAGAATGAAAACATTTCGTGTTTTTACCGTACAAACAGAAAATATCTTTTAAAATATATTTATATATCTTTAAAAAATGTAGTAATCTGAAAAGGATGTGTATATAGACATGCCAGTGTATATACACACATACCCTCAGACCTCCAAGGAAAACTTAATTCTCAGTAAACTATAAATTAAAACATTCAGCCTGCAGGTAGTGAAATTTTTGTAATTAATGTGCCAAAAATCATAGAGAATGAAATTTTAATTTTAAAAATGTATACATAAAACCATCTGGGATTCAGACAAAATAGGTTATTTAAATAAAGTTAGGTCAAGCCCTAAACCATCTAGTTAAAGAAAAAAAAAAGAGAGAGAGAAAGAAAAGAAATAGCCTCATGTAATAACCTATAATGAAAAATAACCTAAAAAATAGATATATTTATGCATAATTAAATCACTCTGATATACATCTGAAACACAACATTGTAAATCAAATATATTTCCATAAAATTTGTAAAGAAAGCTTTTAAAGTATATGATTATAAAGAAAAAATCCTAAACAAAGTAGAAGGTATATATGAATGGAAACAAAAATAGAAAACAACAAAAATAAAACTTGCTGGGATAATAAAACAAGAGCTGCTTCTTAAAAAAAAAAAATCAGAAACATTGATACAACTATAGCCAATCTAATAAGGGGAAGAGGAGGTTAATTCCAATACTAGAAATGACACATGGAATGGGATTCTGAGACGGTAATATTCAACCCTGAGTGGAATTACTTTTGCTTCAGGAAAGGTCAAGTCAAACCAAAACCTGGGAAAAGAAAGGGAAGGAAAGAAAGAGAAAGACGGCCATGGGAAGAAAGGAAGAAAAGGAAAGTAAGGGAGAAAGAAAGAAAAGTAAATGTCTCAACAGATGTTGTAAATATCCAATGAAACAATTCTCTTTAAAATCTAAAAAGAGAAACAGAAATTCATTAAGCCATATCCTCACTGCCTTTGATGGTACTAAGAACCAGAAAACCCATTTACACATCGCTGTTTAGAATTTCTGGACAACACAATAAGATTATTTAAAAAAAAGAAACAAACAAAAAAATGCTATGTTATTTGTAAAAAGATGGACAGCAGAAATAATTTTTAAAAAAACATTTTATTTTTATAAATAGTAATTTTACTGACAATGTTTTGGCAACATTAATAAAACAATAAATTTTACCTGAACGAACAAGCAAAGTAGACAAGGAAATTCACCAAAGGCAAAGCAAAATAGTCATCTTGACAGATATTCAATACATTTGTAAAAAAACACAAAGTGTCATTGCTTGAAAAAAATAGAGAGGTATCAATAGAAAAAGAGAGGAAGCTCCTGAAAGAACTCAACTCAGTATTAACTATCTTTGTTCTGCAGGCACAGAAACTTGCTCAAGTTAATTTTACGAAGCAAAGCCCTGATGTTATTATCTCTTTTCAGGTTTTGTGTGTATGTGTGTCTGTGTGTGAAAATCTAGGAAGTTTAGTCTGGACAGGGAAGAAGAGTGTAGAGACTTAAAGTACCTTTAAGGAGGAGAAGGAAAAGGAGGGGCATGAGGATTTCATTGTGTGATTTGAACAGCATTGGTGAAGCTCAAACAAGGGATGTAGCAAGCCATGGTGGCCTAGGGGAAGAGCATTTCCAGAAGAAGAGAATTTGGAAAGTCTTTGGATTGGGAAGAAATGGAATTTGCTTAGGGAAAGCAAGGCCAGTGTTGTCAAACACTGGGCAGCAGTGGGGAAAACAGTAGAGTAGAATGACAGAGAATGGAAGAGAGGAAGTAGTCAGGGACCATATCACTGGAAACTTTTCATTTGGCAGTAAATCAACTTGTACTCCTTAGGAGCATACTACAGAGCAAACAACAGTAACAGTGTTGATAATCCTAAGCAACAATAAAAACATATAAATAAAACATTTCATATTTTTACAATAGAAATAGAATAAAGGAGATAAGAATGCAATAGTCTGCACATTTATACATAGTTTTCACCTGAGACCAGAAGACACACACACACACACACACACACACACACACTCTTTATACACCTAAAAGCGGTTTAAGCTGACACTTAGCAAAGTGCTTTGGCCCAAGCAAACTAACTGGAAAGGCCTAGTAAAATATTCAAAGTGCAAACCAATCAATCAAGCATTGAGTAAATAAATACAATTTACTTGTGTTTGAATTCACACTCAGGAAATTACCTAAAATGGAGACAAGAGACTCACTACAGCTTAGTCATCTGTAGTCCTTCCACTTTTGTTCTGAGAGGGATGGTAACCCCTTGGTGATGATCACTTTCTAGCATTTTGTGAAAGCTTAGAGGATTTAAATGAATTGTGGAGGTGGGTCGGGGCAGGGGGGAAAGAGTGGGGAGAGACAAAGAGGAGGAGAAAGGAAGAGGAAACAGAGAGATTTCTCCTGGCATAGGTCTACAGCCAAGATTCCAGGTTCCTTGAATGGTGCACAGAGATTCTAGGTATCTGTGCCAGAAGTGGAGAAGGTATGGCATTCAACTCCAGGAGGAGACTCAACTCCAGGAACCCACAGAGGAAGCCAAGTGTGCTGAAACACAGGAACCAGTACTTAGAGGGTACACCACAGGTCTGTGAAAGAGCCCTTGGAGATCACACGAAAAAAGGTTTCCACAAGTATAATCACAGACTAGGTAGTTGGATACAGTAGAGGAAGGATGATAACTCTATGACCTGATAATTACTGAAATAAATGAGAAAATTCCTGCACATCAGACTGTGTCAAGTAAGACAGAAACCAAGTATTAGTTTGATAAAATGGGAAATTAAACAAAGAATTAGCTGTTAACTTTAATACATTCATGCCCAAGGCAAGATAAGATACAAAACTGAAATTGTCACATGTTTAAACTAGGGTAAGACACATGTAACTGGAAAATGTAAGGAAAAGTTCTATAGAGGCTTTAATCACCTTTGTATCCACTACATTTACTATTCTCAGATAACTCCTTTGTAGCCTAAGGGAAAGAGAACTAAATTTATCTCAATTCATAAACTGAAAAGGTTCCCTGTGTTTGATCCTTTTCAGTTAAAACTATGGGTCCAGTACAAATCAAACTGGATGTCAAGGCTTTTTTCTTGGGGAATCTTAACTTGCTTTACTACTGTGATGGAGACTGATAGGGCTACTTCACTTTGACTAAAGGCCAGCCAAATGGGAAAGGAGATGGAATGAATCAAATTCCCCTTTTGATTACTCAACAGGAGGTCCACAGGCACCAGGCCTCATTCTATTAACTGTCTCTGCTTCTCCAACTGCAGTCAATGATACACAGGTCCTGCTTGATCCTTGCAGGTGCCTCTCACCTAACAGGCATTTTAATGGTTGGCTTCCTTGAGATGTCCCTGGGCTAGGTAAAGACACTCTCAGACAGTGTTCCTTCTGCCTTGGCTCCATGCCTGGAGTGCATGCATGCCTCTTCCTCAACTGGGACAAGAAGCCACAGCTCTCCACTAACTAAATCCCGTGTCTGGTCCAAACTCACATCATAGTTTCTCCATCAACTTCTCCACATCAGGCTTTTGGAACCATTTTATCTTAGAACAGCACAACAGAGGCACTTCACAGAGTTCAGCAGCACACAGGACCATACCATAACAAAGCCATTCCAATCTGGCTATATAGTTAATACTGAGATCTTCAAGGCATGAAAAGAGTTGAAATTTTCATTGCTAAACACTCTACAGATTACATGTATAGTGAAGAAGGCAATGGCACCCCACTCCAGTACTCTTGCAGGAAAAATCCTACGGATGGAGGAGCCTGGTGGGCTGAAGTCCATGGGGTTGCTAAGAGTTGGGCACGACTGAGTGACTTCACATTCACTTTTCATTTTTATACATTGGAAAAGGAAATGGCAACCCGCTCCAGTGTTCTTGCCTGGAGAATAACAGGGACAGGGTAGCCTGGTGGGCTGCTGTCTATGGGGTCGCACAGAGTCGAACATGACTGAAGCAACTTAGCAGCAGCAGTAGCAGCAGCAGCAGAGCTTTCAAACTTGCAAATAACATGAAATACCAAAATACATTGTTACTTTTCCTTTCTCCACCTCTCTCGTTCTCTCTCTCTCACACTCACACACACACACACACGCACACATAATTTTTACATGTTAAAATACTTATATGAAAAACAGGTACTATATTTTTAAATAACATCTCAATATTTAAACAAAGCTGTACGTCATGTATTTAAAATAAAAACACATAAATTACACATTGGTTTCCCTATATTTGATATTATTGAATAATTCTATAATTTGAATTTTTTGTTTTTAATGGGGTTTTTAACTTTGACTGAAATACTTGCTTCAGACTTATTGAAAGCAGAATTAATGTTTTTTTTTTTTTTTTTGACCTCCTACTTTTAGATTTGGGGTGATGGTTCAGAATCAGATGTGTTCACAGTAATGGATGCCACTTCCACCAATCTTGTTGAAGGGGTTCCAGTGATACCTGAATAAAAACTCTTGTTTCAGGAGGTAATCCTTCTAGATGCTGAGGCTTCTTATATATTTGATGACACTGGGTCTTGTGCTGTCTTTTCTCTTTAAAAGTTAAAAAGTGTAGCTGACATTTGGAACACTGATGAAAACTTTTCCTAGTGCTGTCTATAATGACATATGTATGGTGTTGCAGTTTTAAAAATTTGTAGACAAAAGGGGCAAAGTAAATTCTTAATGTTACCATGGTAAGCTCTGAAATGTGCATCCACATCTGCAAAGAATGATGATCTGTAACTGCAAACCTGGCATGCATAGGGCATGTCTCCAGGCTTATGATTATCTTTCATGTGCTGTTAGAGAACCCGATCTGTCTCAAAGGACAATTCACAGATTTTACAGACTGCAGAGGGCTCCTGGGAAGTATGGACACTTTCAATGTGACACTGCAGCTGGAAGGGAGTAGGAAACTGGCAGTTGCAGTGCTGGCAGGTGGTGTGGTATTTCCAGCTGTCACCTCTCTGCCTCTCAAGCTCCAAATGGTGCTTCATGTGATTCATAAACTTGACATTTTTTAGAACTTTCAAGCAGCTGAGGCATTTAAAGGCTGTGTGAGTTTGCGGTTCTGGCTGCCTATCTCCTATATGCTGTCCATAGTAGAAATCACAGAGTAACACAATCAGATTGCCTTCTGTGGGATCTACAATCTTGTTTTGACTTGCTACACTTGGAAAGTCAATTTTTGTCAGTCCATTTTACCCTAAAGCACTTATAGGCTTGCAATGGACATTGTCCTTTGGAAAATGTGTTGGACAAGATTCTCCATTCTGAACATGGCTTACTGAGGTATGAACACTGTCTGGTGTGCTTTGCTGAGTAGTCACTGTTTGAAAAATACCTGGAGGGGACAAAGCTAAAGAATGTTCTCCTATAATTCCATCACTGAGTTTAGGCCTTTTGGGATTTATTGCTATTTGTTTCAGAAGTGGAAAGTCACTTTGTTATATGAGCAATTTTATCCATAGCTCCTGCAGTAACTGCTGTTTCTACTGGATGCTGCAATGAACTTGTGAAGGTAATCAAAGGAGAACATAACTCTGAAAAGCTGTTAGGCACTATTTGTGGTGAAATATTTTTATAGTCCGCTTTGGACAAAGGCTCAATAATAATAGGACTATATGTTGATCTTGATTCAGAGACAGAAAGAGGCAAGACAGTCTTTGCTTCTGATGCAGGAGTCACATGACTAACACACTGTAATTTCTGAGCATTATCTTTCCTGAAGTGAACATACTTTTTTCTCCTTGAACAAGAACCTGGGGTAACTCTGTTCAGTATGTTTGAAACAACTGATTTTGAATTTGAGGTCATCCCCACAAAGATCACATCAGCATCTTCATTTACATGTTCCACTCCAAACAAGATCAGTTCAGCATCTTCATCATCTACTTGTTTGGTTTCTCCCTCGCTTTTCTGTGGTTCTGGCTCTTGTTCTTTTTCACATACATGGTCGTTCCATATTTTAAGTACTTTTTTTCTTTTATTCTTGGAGGATGTGGCCACAAGTCCCAGTGCTTCCTTTAAATAAACTTCCACCTAAGTATAAATATATTACATATTAGCTAAGTACAGAACAATGTGCTATTTGTTTATCTCCAAAACTCTAGGGGAGTTATAAACACCCTTATCTTACAGATAAGGACATTTAGCATCAAAGAGACTAAATGGCAGCGGAAAAACCTTTGACTACAAGTCTACATGACTCGAGAATCATAGCTTTGTCCCATGTTGATTTTAATCTTTTCTATTTAAAAAAAGAAAGAAAGGAAAAAAAAAAAAAACACCACTGATCATTAGGTCAAATCACATGTAAAAGACAAATCTTTTTACAAAAGCACTATTTTACACTGTTTAGAAACATGGACTTTGGAGTCAAAGAAGATTAAACTGGAATTCTAAGTTAACCACACACCAGCTGCATCTTTTTCGGCAAATTTATAATTTTTAAATGTGTTTCCGTATCTTAAAGACAAACAAGCTTATTTCCAAGACTTAAGGTTAACAGCTCTTTTTTAAAAGCATCAGCTATTCAATGGCATCTTGCTTTGTAGGAAAATTGAAAAAAAAAACTTATCTTAAATGCACATTACAACTGGTTCACAAATACTAATTTCATAAATATTAATACAGAAAATAGGGCACAAATTCAAAGTATATAGTATCTCTACATAATTAACAAACAGCATAATTCGATGTCAAGCACTTAACACAGGCCTAGGAAATTGAGAATGAACTCTCTTGATAACCTCACCTCAAATCCACACTGATGCATCCTAAATTTCTCCCTCTAACCCTGACTAAACTTAAATCCAACAATGTTTTATCCTTCACTCCACATGTCTCTTCCCTATATAGCAGGCAAAATGAGGTCAGTATTTCTCTAATACCAAGATCAGACAGAGACATCACACACAGACACACAACCAATGTCCCTTATGAATACAGATGCAAGAGTCCTCAACAAAATACTGGCAAAAAAACCCTAACAACATATAAAAAAGGCTATATGACATGATCACGTGGGATTTATGGAGGTATGCAAAGTTGGTTCATTATATGAAAGTCAATCGACATTATGCCATTTTAATACAATAAAGGAGAAAAAACATATCTGCCTGCCGAAAAAGCATTTCCCTGAGTCTAGCACCTAATAGGGGTTAAAAACACATAATAACTAAGAACAGAAGAGCACTTTCTCAATCAAAGGGTACCTGTAAAAGACCCACAGCTAACATCATACTTAATAATGAAAAACTGAGAGCTTTCCCCCTAAGAATGGGAACAACACAAGGAAGTCTATCCCACACTTTGGCTCAATATTATACTGGCAGTTCTATAACCAGAGCAATCAGTTAAGAAAAGGAATTATTGTTTTTGTTGTTTAAAAAAAAAAAAAAGCCTTCAGAATGGAAAGGAAAAAGTCAAAGTATATTGGAGATAACATACTTTTATATATAGAAAATCCTGAAGAAACCACAAGTACGAGAAGTAATAAAAACCTTGCAGAATACAAGATAAATATTTTAAAAATCAAGCAGATTTCTATACAATATCAACAAAAGTTTTGAAAATGAAATTAAGTAAACACTTGACTGTACACTAGCATTAAAAAGAATACTTAGGATGTCAGAAAGAGAAAGACAAATATCATATGGTATCACTTATATGTGGACTCCAAAATATGATACAAATGAACTTATCTATGAAACAGAAACAGACTGAGAGACATAGAGAGGAGACTATGTGATTACCAAGAGGGGAAGGGTGGGGGAGGCATAGATTGGGAGCTGGTGATGAGCAGATGCAAACTATAATGTTAATATATAGAATAGATAAACAAGATCCTACTGTATAGCACAAGGAAATATATACATTGTTTGTGATAAATAATAATGGAAAAGGATATGGAAAATATTGTGTGTGCATGTGTGCGTGTTTACATATGAAGGAAAGGAAAGGTAAAAGGAAAGAAAGGAAAGGACAATTCTTGGCAAGCAGGTACAGAAAGTAGATCCTTGTGTGTTATGGATAGATTTTAAAATGGTGCAACTGCTACAGAAAACAGTATAAAGGCTCCTCAGTAAACTAAAAATAGAACTACCACACGATTCAGCAATTCCACTTCTGGATGTAAATTCAACAGAAGTTAACATGGGGTCTTGAGATATTTGCACAGCCATGCTCAAAGCAGTGCTAATCACAACATCTAAGGGTTGGAAGTATCTAAACATCCATCAAATGTGATATATACATACAATGGAATATTATTTATCCATATAAAGGAAATTTTGCCACATGCCACAACATGCATGATTCTTTAAGACATCACCTAGAGGAGAACATAGGCAAAACACTGTCCGACATACATCACAGCAGGATCCTCTATGACCCACATCCCAGAATATTGGAAATCAAAGCAAAAATAAACAAATGGGACCTAATTAAACTTAAATGCTTCTGCACAACAAAGGAAACTATAAGCAAGGTGAAAAGACAGCCTTCAGAACGGGAGAAATTAATAGCAGATGAAGCAACTGACAAATAACTAATCTCAAAAATATACAAGCAACTCCTACAGCTCAATTCCAGAAAAATAAATGACCCAATCAAAAAATGGGCCAAAGAACTAAATAGACATTTCTTCAAAGAAGACATACAGATGGCTAAAAACACATGAAAAGATGCTCAACATCACTCATTATCAGAGAAAGGCAAATCAAAACCACTATGAGGTACCTTTTCACACAAGTCAGAATGGCTGTCATCCAAGTCTACAAGGAATAAATGCTGGGGAGTGTGTGGAGAAAAGGGAACTCTCTTACACTGTTGGTGGGAATGCAAACAAGTACAGCCACTATGGAGAAGAGTGGGGAGATACCTTAAAAAACTGGAAAAAGAAATGCCATATGGCCTAGCAATCTCACTGCTGGGCATACACACTGAGGAAACCAGAATTGAAAGAGACAAATGTACCCCAATGCTCATTGCAACAGTATTTCTAATAGCCAGGCCATGGAAGCAACCTAAATGTCCATCAGCAGATGAATGGATAAGAAAGCTGTGGTATATATACACAATGGAGTATTAAAAAGAATACATTTGCACCAGTTCTAATGAGGTGGATGAAACTGGAGCCTATTATACAGAGTGAAGTAAGCCAGAAAGAAAAAGCACCAATACAGTATACTAACACATATATATGGGATTTCAAAAGATGTAACCATAAACCTGTATATGAGACAGCAAAAGAGACAAAGATGTATAGAACAGTCTTTTGGACTCTGTGGGAGAGGAAGAGGGTGGGATGATTTGGGAGAATGGCATTGAAACATGTATAATATCATATATGAAATGAGTCGCCAGTCCAGGTTCGATGCATGATACTGGATACTTGGGGTTGGTGCACTGGGACGACCCAGAGGGATGGTATGGGGAAGGAGGAGGGAGGAGAGTTCAGGATTGGGAACACATGTATACCTGTGGTGGATTCATTTTGATATATGGCAAAACCAATACATTATTGTTAAGTTAAAAAATAAAATAAAAAATAAATTCACTTAAAAAGTAAATAAAGACATCCAGCCAAAGGAATTAAGCCAGTCATAAAAAAAGACAAATACTATACATTTCCACTTATATGAAATATAACATAGTCAAGCAATAGAAAGGAACAAAGTAGAATGATGGAGTCCAGGATCTAGGGAAACAGGGAAGAAAAGAGGAGTTGTTGTTTAATGGGACAGGTGATGGGTATAGCGTTTCAATTTTGCAAGATGAAAAGGTGTAAAGATATGTTTCATAACAATATGATAAGGAATTCCATGGTAGTTCAGAAGTTAGGACTCCACGCTTTCCTATCAGGGGCCTGGGTATGGTTCTCAACCAGGAAACTGTCATTCAAGCTGCATAGCACAGCGAAAACAATGACAACAACAACAAAACAACACTGTGACTGTATGTGTGTGTGTGTGTGTGTGTGTGTGTGTGTGTGTATTAGTTGCTCAGTCATGTATGAGTCTTTGCTTTCGCATGGACTGTAGCCCATCAGGCTCCTTTGTCCATGGGGTTCTCCAGGCAAGAATACTGGAGTGGGTTGCCATTTCTGCCTCCAAAAAGGCTGATGAAAGTATGTGAAATACTTAGCATGTAAAAATGGTTAAAATGGTAAAAATTTAAGTTAGATTTTTTTTACAACAATTAAAAACATTTAACAACCAGGAAAAGAATTTGAATAGAATTTTCACCAAAAATACTGCTTAACATGATTGAAAGTGAAAGAAATTAAGTCGCTCAGTCGTGTCTGAGTCTTTGCGACCCCATGGACTGTCGCCTATCAGGCTCCTCCATCCATGGGATTTTCCAGGCAAGAGTGCTGGGGTGGATTGTCATTTCCTTCTCCAGGGGATCTTCCTGGCCCAGGAATCGAACCCAGGTCTCCTGCATTGCAGGCACACACTTTACCTTCTGAGCCACCAGGGAAGCCCTTAGCAAAATGTAAATCAGTTTCATTGAAATACTACTTCACACACATTAGCTTGGCTATAATCAAAACCAGGAAAAATAACAAGTGTGGCAGAGGATGTGGAGAAAATGAATCTTCATATATTGCTGAAAAGATGTTGAAAATATACTGCTAAAATATATTGTTGAAAATATATTGCTGTAAAATTGTACAACCACTTTGGTTTGTCAGTACCTCAAAAATTAAATATATAGTAGCCATATGATCCAGAAATTCACTCTTTTGTATATATCAAAAAAAAAAAAAAAGAAAATCCCTGAAACTATTAAGTCCATTCAAAAACAGTGTTCCCAACAACATTACTCAAAAGAGCCACAAAGAATACACCATCCAAATATTATCTATTAATTGATGAATGGATAAAAAACCTGTGGTATTTGTTCACAATGGAGTTCATGTAAGCCGTATACCATATTGATATACCATATCCAGCCATATAAAAAAAAAAAAAAAGCATTGCTATACAGCCAAGAAATGGATGAATCTTGAAAATACACAAACTAGGGGACTTCCCTGGAAATCCAGTGTTTAAGACTATGCACAGGTTCCGTCCCTGGGCAGGGAACTAAGATCCCACACGCCACATAGATAAATAAGTAAATATTTCAAAAAAAAAATATGACATATGAATAAAGCCAGACACAGAGGTCACACATTGTATGTGGGAGAATGTAGGTAGAAAAGAAGCAGGAAAGAGAAGCATTCTGTAATGCAAATGAAACTTTTTTTTTTTTTTTTAGGGAGGAGGAAATGCACTGCTCTGATAAAGGCTGTCAATAAATTAAATAAAATAACAACTAAAAATTGACCATTGAGTTAAACATTTGGAATTCACTGTTGATCTTGACAAGAGTGAATTTAAAGGAAAATGAGAGACCTGGAGATAACAAATTCTACAAACAACTCTGCAGAAGTCTACCATAAGCAAATATGAAATAAAAAAAGCATAGGCAGGACATGACACCAAAAGACAGATTTTTAATGAGAGGTAACATTATAGTCATTCTGTTTGCTGATGGGAACTATCCAGAGAAACAGAAAACTTAATCCAGGACAAAGAAGAGACTTGCTAGAATATCACTGAATAAACAAGAATTGAGGTGGCAAGAATACACGGAAGAACTGTACAAAAACAGATCTTCATGACCCAGATAATAAAGATGGTGTGATCACTGACCAAGAGCCAGATATCCTGGAATGTGAAATGAAGTGGGCCATAGAAAGCATCACTATGAGAACAGCTAGAGGAGGTGATGGAATTCCATTTGAGCTATTTCAAATCCTGAAAGATGATGCTGTGAAAGGTTGCACTCAATATGCCAGCAAGTTTGGAAAACTCAGCAGTTGGCCAAAGGACTGGAAAAGGTCAGTTTTCATTCCAATTCCAAAGAAAGGCAATGCTAAAGAATGCTCAAACTACCGCACAATTACACTCATCTCACATGCTAGTAAAATAATGCTCAAAATTCTTCAAGTCAGGGTTCAGTAATATGTGAACCGTGAACTTCCTGATGTTCAAGCGGGTTTTAGAAAAGGCAGAGGAGCCAGAGATCTAGTTGGCAACATACACTGGATCATGAAAAAAAAAAAAAAAAAAGAGTTCCAGAAAAAAAACATTTATTTCTACTTTACTATGTCAAAGCCTTTGACTGTGTGGATCACAATAAACTGTAAAGTTCTGAAAGCGATGGGAATACCAGACCACCTGACCTGCCTCTTGAAAAATCTGTATGCAGGTCAGGAAGCAACAGTTAGAACTCGTCATGGAACAACAGACTGGTTCCAAATAGCAAAAGGAGTAAGTCAAGGCTGTATATTGTTACCCTGCTTATTTAACTTCTATGCAGTGTATATCATGAGAAACTCTGGACTGGAAGAAGCAAAAGCTGAAATCAAGATTGCAGGGAGAATTATCAATAACCTCAGATATGCAGATGATACCACCCTTATGGCAGAAAGTGAAGAGGAGCTAAAAAGCCTCTTGATGCAAGTGAAAGTGGAGAGTGAAAAAGTTGACTTAAAGCTCAACATTCAGAAAATGAAGATGATGGCATCCAGTCCCATGTACTTCATGGGAAATAGATGGGGAAACAGTGGAAACAGTGTCAGACTTTATTTTGGGGGGATCCAAAAGCACTGCAGATGGTGACTGCAGCCATGAAATTAAAAGACGCTTACTCCTTGGAAGGAATGTTATGTCCAACCTAGATAGCATATAGAGACATTACTTTGCTAACAAAGGTTATCTAGTCAAGGCTATGGTTTTTCCTGTGGTCGTGTATGGATGTGGGAGTTGGACTGTGAAGAAGGCTGAGCACTGAAGAATTGATGCTTTTGAACTGTGCTGTTGGAGAAGACTCTTGAGAGTCCCTTGGACTGCAAGGAGATCCAACCAGTCCATTCTGAAGATGAGTCCTGGGATTTCTTTGGAAGGAATGATGCTAAAGTTGAAACTCCAGTACTTTGGCCACCACACGCAAAGAGTTGACTCATTGGAAAAGACTCTGATGCTGGGAGGGATTGGGGGCAGGAGAAGAAGGGAACGACAGAGGATGAGGTGGCTGGATGGCATCACTGACTCCATGAACGTGAGTCTGAGTAAACTCTGGGAGTTGGTGATGGACAGGGAGGCCTGGAGTACTGCTATTCATGGGGTCACAAAGAGTTGGACACGACTGAGCGATTGAATTGAATTGACCCTTAGAAAATGGCCAGGCGTGGCATGCCAACAAACAAACAAACAAACGGGTGCAAACCACATGTAAGGAAGGAAACATCAACAGGTAAATACTTAGTCAATGCTTAGAAAGAAGCCTCTGGAAATGTGCCTCATTTGCTCTATTATCAGTGAATTGAAAACTTAAACTGCAAGGCAATATCACTAATAAGAAACCAAAAAGGTCATTATCCAAAAGTCTACAGACAAGAAAGAGTAGATCAATGTTAGTAAAGGGGAACCCTGTATGCCATTAGTGGGAGGAAAGTGGTCAGAGACTTTATAAGCATGGCTGACAAAGTGCCTAGGAATCACAAAATGACATAGAGAATGTCATATGTCAGCTCGACTCCCAGAGTATTTGAGCAATCAACAGATTGTGAAAAACACACACAACACCACCACCTCCACAAACATACCCTGGAGCAGCAGTCACAATGCCCAAGAGATGAAAGGAAAGAGAATCGCTGGCTGCAAATTAAAAGAGAAACATATGGGACATAGAGACACAATAAATATGAGTCTGACATTATGAAAATGCAAAAAAAAAAAAAAAAACATTTGCAGGAATATGCAGAAATCTAGGGCGAATCACAGAAAGTAAAGAAAGGCGGATTAAAGAGATATTATAACATATGCCTTCCAGAAGGGATTAAAAAACATATTGATGGGATGAGTACCCAAGGAAAAGTGAAATGGACCTACACTCCTGGTAAGAAAATTACAGTTGGCAAAGGGTATTGGTGGGTGAGAGGCCAACAGGTGAAGGCTGGAATAGAGTTATACCCACAAATACCTATGCAATTCATAATCCACATGGACCTCCTGTATCAAGAGATATGTACTCAATAGATTCCAAAAGATACCTCTGACAATAACTAGAGCTAAATTCCTCCAAGTGTCTGTGGAAAGGAAGGTGGAAATGTTTCTAAGCAACAACTACAAGAGTGTTAATAGTCTTAAAAAATATATAGTTTCGCTTAAAAAAAAGATCAAAGAGTAAACAACCAAAACTTTTGGTGACTACCTGTGTCTCATTTTACTCTCATTTACAACCAGACTTGGGAATAACACAGAGGCTGCTGTTACCATGGGAAAAGAGGAGGGAATGAAGAAATGCTGTCACCTTGTGGACATTTTCTCTAACAGCAACCTTAAAATGCATGCTGATGGCCACAATATTTGCAAGGGTGCTGAGTTCTAATTGATACCCACCCTTAACAAATTTTCAGGGTTCACAGAGGGGAAAATAAGTAAAGTAAACTTGGGAGAAACTAACAGGAAGAGGATATGAACAGCCAAACATAGTTCTGTGTTTCTTGAAAAAAGCACATGACACATAGGGTGAATTCTAAGAGATACAGGCATCTAACCTCCGAGGACATTATCACCTCCGCATGAGCATGGAAAGGGCCACTGTCAAATTCTGGACATGGCATCAATGGCAGAGTAGGAGTAGTACAGTGGATGCTTTAAGGTAATGCTTTAATGGACCTGGTAAGAGCCACTATGGACATGACTAGAAAGGTGCACTCCCATGAGAGAAAAATAAATAAATAAAGATGTCATGACAGCATGATAAATCAAATCCTCTCCTGCAGTATTTCAGACATGTACAGATTTCAAACACCACACACCCCAAACTAGGTCCTGCTGCATCTTTCAGAACATCAAAGAAAGGAAAGTTAAGATAGTGTACTTGGATAGAGGAATGGATAAAGAAGTGTGATATAGGTCTGGAATGAAGCTTTAATCAGGATTGAGATTTGAAAGTAGGCCCTCTTCACCAATAGAGAGAAATCCAGAGATCATCACACTAAACGAAGGAACATTTCAAGAAACATCATGGGATACATTGGAGTGGTGGGATACAGAAATCCACTGCAGTGTGCACCCACATAAATGTGATGTGGACATCCAAACTGGCAAGAAACTTATGGTAGCCAAGGACCTTGGTGGATGGAAGGGATACATCTGGAACTTGATATTAATTTCTTCCCACAGATACATCTTAAATACAAAATCCGTATAAACCTATTGCAGCAAGAGTGGTAGACAAAACAATTTCTAATAATATGTAGGGAAAAGCAAGCACCGCTGAATACATAAAGTCATCTCAGTGTTTCAGAACAAGAATCTGTACACGTAAAACCAACTCATCCTTATCTTCAACTTAAAGAGAATATGAACACTTACTTCAAAGATCCAAAAGTGAGGATACATTAGGTTTGGTGGCATCCTTTGGGTCATTCTACTCTAATGTACTTCCAGGCCTGACAAAAACTCTCAGACATCACAGGCCATCCTAAAAAGGAGCAAATAATAAAGCCTTGCAGCATGGATTTTCTCTGTAACAGCAGCCTTAAAACTATCACTGATGGACGTCTGATATACACAAGGTCCTATTGCTGGACTTGATATGACACCTACCCTTGAACATGACAGTAGTCACTCATCAAAAAAAAAAAAAAAATAATAATAATAATAATAATAAGTGAAAAAGAAATCCAGGACACTCTTAAGAAGAAAACATCAACGTTTAAATACAGCTCAAACTGCTTGGAAAAAAAAAAAAAAAAGAAACAGACTCACTTAATATTCCAAAGGCTTCTGAGCTTTAAATATATCTGTCTTTAGAGGAGAACATAGGCAAAATACTCTCTGACATACATCACAGCAGGATCCTCTATGACCCACCCCCCAGAATATTGGAAATTAAAGCAAAAATAAACAAATTGGACCTAATTAAACTCTAAAGCTTCTGTACAACAAAAGAACTATAAGCCAGGTGAAAACACAGCCTTCAGAATGGGAAAAAAAATGATAGCAAATGAAGCAACTGACAAACTAAACTCAAAAATATACAAGCAACTCCTACAGCTCAATTCCAAAAAAATTAATGACCCAATTAAAAAATGGGCCAAAGAACTAAATAGGTATTTCTCGAAAGAAGACATACAGATGGCTATGAAACACATGAAAAGATGCTCAGCATCACTCATTATTGGATAAATGCAAATCAAAACCACAATGAGGTACCACTTCACACCAGTCAGAATGGCTGCCAGATCCAAACGTCTACAAGCAGTAAATGCTTGAGAGGATATGGAGAAAAGGGAACCCCTTTACACTGTTGGTGGGAATGTAAATTAGTACGGCCACTATGGAGAACACTGTGGAGATTCCTTAAAAAAAAAAAAAAAACTAGAAATAGGACTGCCATACGACCTAGCAATCCCACTGCTGGGCATACACACAGAGGAAACCAGAAGGGAAAGAGACACGTGTACTCCAATGTTCATCGCAGCACAGTTTCTAATAGCCAGGACATGGAAGCAACATAGATGTCCACCAGCAGATGAATGGATAAGAAATCTGTGGTACATATACACAATGGAGTATTACTCAGCCATTAAAAAAATGCATCTGAATCAGTTCTAATGAGGTGAATGAAACTGGAGCCTATTATGCAGAATGAAGTAAGCCAGAAAGAAAAACACCAATACAGTATACTAACACATATATATGGAATTTAGAAAGATGGTAATGACAACACTGTATGCGAGATAGCTAAAGAGACACAGATGTATAGAACAGTCTTTTGGACCCTGTGGGAGAGGGAGCGGAGGATGATTTGAGAGAATGGCATTAAAACATGTATAATATCATATTAGAAATGAATCGCCAGTCCATGTTTCATGCAGGATACGGTAAGCTTGGAGCTGGTGCGCTGGGATGACCCAGAAGGATGGTATAGGGAAGGAGGTAGGAGGGGGTTCAGGATGGGGAAAACGTGTATACCTGTGGCGGATGCATGTTGATGTATGGTGAACCACTACAATAGTGTAAAGTAAAAAACAATAAGAATAAAATAAATAAATACAGAAATACAGAAATGAAAACAAACAACAAAAATTTCTAACTCTTTTGTGTGGATGAAAAATGTCAAATAGCACACCGTATCTGGAAGAAAATACCAACAGGTAAATACATTTCTCAGTATTTCTTTAACAGCATATGAAATACACTCATTATAGTGAATTACCAAGAAGTCTTTTAGGTTCACCTTTTTGCGATCCTGGAGACCATAGCCCAACAAGTTCCTCTGTCCTTGGAATTTTCCAGGCAAGAATTCTGGAGTGAGTTGCCATTTCCTCCTCCAGGGCATTTTCCCAAATCACATCTCCTTTGACTCCTGCCTTTGCTGGAAGATTCTTAACAACAGTGCCACCTGAGAAGCCCAGTGTATTATTATAAATAATCAAACTATGGTAATGAAGTATCACCTCTGAGTAGTGAAAAAGTATCAAACACTATACAGAGAAGACATGGTAGAGAAACATTGCTAAAGGGGAATCTTTATGGTACTAGTGAGATATATTTGGTAGGAGCCATTATAAATGTCACTACTAAGTGCCCTTTATTTTTTTTTTAATTTAATTTAATTTTTTAAATTTTATTTTCTTTTTAAACTTTACAATACTGTATTACTTTTGCCAAATATTGAAAGAATCCGCCACAGGTATACCCGCGTTCCCCATCCTGAACCCTCCTCCCTCCTCCCTCCCCATACCATCCCTCTGGGTCGTCCCAGTGCACCAGCCCCAAGCATCCAGTATCGTGCATTGAACCTGGACTGGCGACTTGTTTCATATATGATATTATACATGTTTCAATGCATTCTCGCAAATCAACCCACCCACTCCCTCTCCCACAGAGTCCAAAAGACGGTTCTATACATCTGTGTCTCTTTTGCTGTATCGTATGCAGGATTACTGTTACCATCTTTCTAAATTCCATATATATGCATTAGTAAACTGTATTGGTGTTTTTCTTTCTGGCTTACTTGACTCTGTATAATAGGCTCCAGTTTCATCCACCTCATTAGAACTGGTGCAAATGTATTCTTTTTAATGGCTGAGTAATACTCCATTGTGTATATGTACCACAGCTTTCTTTTGATGGACATCTAGGTTACTTCCATGTCCTGGCTATTATAAACAGTGCTGCTATGAACATTGGGGTACATATGTCTCTTTCCCTTCTGGTTTCCTCAGTGTGTATGGTAAGCAGTGGGATTGCTGGATCATAAGACAGTTCTATTTCCATTTGTTTAAGGAATCTCCACACTGTTCTCCATAGTGGCTGTACTAGTTTGCATTCCCACCAACAGTATAAGAGGGTTCCCTTTTCTCCACACCCTCTCCAGCATTTATTGCGTGTAGGTGTTTGGATCGCAGCCATTCTGACTGGTGTGAAATGGTATCTCATAGTGGTTTTGATTTGCATTTCTCTGATAATGAGTGATGTTGAGCATCTTTTCATGTGTTTGTTAGCCATCTGTATGTCTTCTTTGGAGAAATGTCTATTTAGTTCTTTGGCCCATTTTTTCATCGGGCCATTTATTTTTCTGGAATTGAGCTGTAAGAGTTGCTTGTATATTTTTGAGATTAGTTGTTTGTCAGTTGCTTCATTTGCTATTATTTTCTCCATTCTGAAGGCTGTCTTTTCACCTTGCTTATAGTTTCCTTTGTTGTGAAGAAGCTTTAGAGTTTAATTAGGTCTCATTTGTTTATTTTTGCTTTGATTTCCAATATTCTGGGGGGTGGGTCATAGAGGATCCTGCTGTGATGTATGTCGGAGAGTGTTTTGCCTATGTTCTCCTCTAGGAGTTTTATAGTTTCTGGTGTTACATTTAGATCTTTAATCCATTTTGAGTTTATTTTTGTGTATGGTGTTAGAAAGTGTTCTAGTTTCATTCTTTTACAAGTGGTTGACCAGTTTTCCCAGCGGCACTTGTTAAAGAGATTCTCCTTAATCCATTGTATATTCTTGCCTCCTTTGTCAAAGATAAGGTGTCCATATGTGCGTGGATTTATCTCTGGGATTTCTATTTTGTTCCATTGATCTATATTTCTGTCTTTGTGTCAGTACCATACAGTCTTGATGAATGTGGCTTTGTAGTAGAGCCTGAAGTCAGGCAGGTTTATTCCCCCAGTTCCATTCTTCTTTCTCAAGATAGCTTTGGCTATTCGAGGTTTTTTTTTGCATTTCCATACAAATTGTGAAATTATTTGTTCTAGCTCTGTGAAGAATACCGTTGGTAGCTTGATAGGGATTGCATTGAATCTATAAATTGCTTTGGGTAGTATACTCATTTTCACTATATTGATTCTTCCAATCCATGAACATGGTATATTCCCCCATCTATTAGTGTCCTCTTTGATTTCTTTCACCAGTGTTTTATAGTTTTCTAATATAGGTCTTTAGTTTCTTTAGGTAGATATATTCCTAAGTATTTTATTCTTTCTGTTGCAAAGGTGAATGTAATTGTTTCCTTAATTTCTCTTTATGTTTTCTCATTATTAGTGTATAGGAATACAAGGGATTTCTGTGTGTTGATTTTATATCCTGCAACTTTACTATAATCATTGATTAGTTCTAGTAATTTTCTGGTGGAGTCTTTAGGGTTTTCTATGTAGAGGTTCATGCCATCTGCAAATAGTGAGAGTTTTACTTCTTCGTTTCCAATTTGGATTCCTTTTATTTCTTGTTGTGCTCTGATTGCTGTGGCCAAAACTTCCAAAACTATGTTGAATAGTAATGGTGAAAGTGGGTACACTTGTCTTGTTCCTGACTTTAGAGGAAATGCTTTCAATTTTTCACCATTGAGGATAATGTTTGCTGAAGGGTTTGTCTTATATAGCTTTTATTATGTTGAGGTATGTTCCTTCTATTCCTGCTTTCTGGAGAGTTTTTATCATAAATGGATGTTGAATTTTGTCAAAGGCTTTCTCTGCATCTTTTGAGATAATCATATGGTTTTTGTTTTTCAATTTGTTAATGTGGTGTATTACATTGATTGATTTGTGGATACTAAAGAATCCTTGCATCCCCGGGATAAAGCCTACTTGGTCATGGTGTATGATCTTTTTAATGTGTTGTTGGATTCTGATTGCTAAAATTTGCCTTTTCAAGAATACAAGAGACTGAGCATATGACCTGGCAGCTCCAATCCTAAGACTATGTACTAAAACAAAACTAAACAAAACAGATTTTGAAAAAAACATGTAACTCAGCCATGTACTGCAGGGAGATCAACAACATCCTATAATGGCACCACACTCCGGTACTCTTGCCTGGAAAATCCCATGGATGGAGGAGCCTGGTAGGCTGCAGGGCATGGAGTTGCGAAGAGTCAGACAGGACTTAACGGCTTCCTTTTCATTTTCTACTTTCATGCATTGGAGAGGAAATGGGAACCCACTCCAGTGTTCTTGCCTGGAGAATCCCAGGGATGGGGGAGCCTGGTGGGCTACCGTCTATGGGGCCTCACAGAGTCAGACACAACGAAGCGGCTTAGCAGCAGCAGCAGCATACATGAAAAATCAGGCTTCCCTTGTGGCTCAGCTGGTAAAGAATCCACCTGCAATGCAGGAGACCTGGTTTCGACCCCTGCGTGGGGAAGATCCCCTGGAGAAGGAAAAGGCTGCCCATTACAGTATTCTGGCCATGGGCTATATAATCCATGTGGTAGCAAAGAGTCGGACATGACTGAGTGACTTTCACTACCACTACTATACATGAAAATCAAGAAACTGATGCAGCCACTATTGAAAACAGTAAGCAGTTATTTTATAATTATTATTATTTTTTTCTTAAGGGTAATTGCTTTTCAGAATTTTGTTGCTTTCTTTCAAACCTCAACATGAATCAGCCATATGTATACATATATTCCTTCCTTTTGAACCACCTGCCCATTATCTCCTTCCCTTGTATAGAGTTTTTTAATACTCTAAAAATACAGTTACTATATGATCCAAAAATAACACTACTGGGCATATATCCATTAAGATGAAAACTCCCATCTGAAAAGTATTACGCAAAACAGTGTTTATAGTAGCACAATGTACAGTAGCAAAGACATGCAAACGACCTTAAGGCACTTAAATATGTGAGTGGATAAAGACAGATATATTATGCATACAATGGAATATTTTCCATAAGAAAGAATGAAATAATGTTATTCTTTCCAACATGGGTGGATCTAGAGATGATCATACTAAATAAGTCAGAGAAAGACATGAGGAGCTTAGGTGGGTTCAGCTTACCTTGACACATCCTTTGGACCTCAGTTGGTGGGAGATCTTCATCTTTTCCTCCTGGGTATCTAGAGTCAGCTGTCCAAGAATGAGGCTAAAGCTGAAACTCCAGCACTCTAGAGCCTTCCCAGTTACCTTAGTAATTTTGAAGACTTGCAGTCGTCTACTTCAGAGCCCCTGAACACCCCTATATATATCCTTCCCCAGGTGGCCACACCCTTACACTTTATGAGGTCAGCAAGCCACTTCCACAGCCAACGGTGGCCCTGGTGAGCCTTGACATCACAAAGCCTCATCCTGACACCTCTAGGGGAGTATGGGGAGCAAGTCAGAGAGAGTTGACTTCTCCCGATTCTTTTAACCACACCCTCTATCTTCCTAGAGTTTTGGGCCACCTTTAAAATTTCTTATTTTACATGTTCTTTGTCCAGAAGTTTAAAAGGGAAAATTTACATAATGTTTTTTGTAGTAAAACTCCTGCATGACTGAATAGAAAATAAACACGGAATTATAAAATGACAATTGAGAAATATTTGGAAGACAGCTGACAAATGACTCATTTACCTCATTTATGCAGAGTCCAAAGTTAAAATAAGAAAAGATGAAAAACCCAATAGAAGAGAATTGTGAAGTAAACAAGAATACAAAAAAAAAAAAAACAAAAACAAATTACCCAGAAAAAAAAGGAAAATTACCAAAAATCAGGAAAAAATATCAAACCTACTTGGTATTAAAATAAATGCAAACAAAAATAATAATGGAATATGATTTCTCAACATGAAAATTGCCAAAGTTCAATGACAAAGTTGAAATATACCAAATTGTTCCTCCAAATGGAGGATGACAAATTGGAAAAGGAGTGTTTAAGCAGTGTTGTGAGCGCATAGTGTGATGCAACTTTCTGAAGGACAATATGACATTATCTAGTAAATTTATAAATACATAGATCCACTTGGCAAGACCCTGTTTGGAATTTCCATTTCAGAAATATTTCTGCAATTTCACCTAGATTATATACCTAATGCTCACTGAAAAAAAATTTTTTTTCCACATCTTCCTAGATAATTTCTTTGGTACACTTCCCCACACTGTCCTTCCCCATGCAACCCCTGTTCTCAGTTCTGTTATTGTAGATTACTTCTGCTTCTTTTAGAACTTCCTTTAAATGGAGCCTAGAGTATGTACGTATGTACACATGTAGTTGCTTAACAATGTTGTGTTACATTCTTCTGTCGCAAATCACACTAGGTGTACAAGTGTATAAACATAACATCTTTCATTTAATTTTCTTCTAAATTTAAGTCATCACAGAGCATGGAGGACAGTTTCTTGTGCTACACAGATAGTTCCCATTATTTATCAAGGCATTATTTTCCAAAACATACAAACGGCTATGTAGCCCAGTATCAAACACACACACACACACACACACACACACACACACACACACACACACACACACACACACACACCACCTCAGTAAAAAAACAGGCAGATCTAAATAAACATTTCCCAAAAGAAGTTATACAGATGATGAAAAAACCCTTGTAAAGAGGCTAAGTTCAGGTTAGTCACTCAGTCGGGTCCGACTCTTTGCGACCCCATGGACTTCAGCACGCCAGGCCTCGCTGTCCATCACCAACTCCCGGAGTCCTCCAACTTATGTCCACTGAGGCAGTGAAGACATCCAACCATCTCATCCACTGTCGTCCCCTTCTCTGTCTGCCCTCCATCTTTCCCATTATCAGGGTCTTTTCAAATGAGTCAGCTCTTCACATCAGGTGGCCAAAATATTGGAGTTTCAGCTTAAACATCAGTCCTTCCAATGAACACCAGGACTGATCTCCTTTACGATGGACTGATTGGATCTCCTTGGAGCCCACAGGACTCTCAAGAGTCTTCTCCAACACCACAGTTCAAAATCATCACTTCTTCAGTGCTCAGCTTTCTTTACAGTCCAACTCTCACATCCATACAGGACTACTAGAAAAAACATAGCCTTGACTAGATGGACCTTCATTGGCAAAGTAATGTCTCTGCTTTTTAATAAGTTGCCTAGTTTGATCATAACTTTCCTTTCAAGGAGTAATGTCTTTTAATTTCATGGTTGCAGTCATCACCTGCAGTGATTTTCAAGCCCCCCAAAATAAAGTCAGCCACTGTTTCTGCCATTTCCCCATCTATTTGCCATAAGGTGATGAGGCCATGATCTTCATTTTCTGAATGTTGAGCTTTAAGCCAACGTTTTCTCTCTCCTCTTTCACTTTTGTCAAGAAGCTCTTTAGTTCTTCTTCACTTTCTGCCTGCAGAAATGGTGGTGTCGCCTGTGTATCTGAGTTTATTGATATTTCTCCCAGCAAACTTGATTCCGGCTTGTGCTTCCTCCAGTGCAGGGTTTCTCATGATGTACTCTGCATATGAGTTAAATAAGCATGGCAAGAATATACAGCCTTGATGTACTCCTTTCCCGCTTTGGAACCAGTTTGCTGTTCCATGTCCAGTTTTAACTCTTGCTTCCTGACCTTCATACAGATTTGTCAAGAGGCAGATCAGGTGGTCTGGTATTTCCATCTCTTTGAGAATTTCCTACAGTTTATTGTTATTCACACACTCAAAGGCTTTGGCATAGTCAATAAAGAATAAATAGGTGTTTTTCTGGAATTCTCTTGCTTTTCATGATCTGACAGATGTTGGCAATTTGTTCTCTTGTTCCTCTGCCTTTGCTAAAACCTCCTTGAACATCTGGAAGTTCATGCTTCATGTATTGCTGAAGCCTGGCTTGGATAATTTTGAGCATTACTTTACTAGTGTGTGAGATGAGTGTAATTGTTCTGTAGTTTGAGCATTCTTTGACATTGCCTTTCTTTGGGATTGGAAGGAAAGCTAATGTTTTCTTGTCCTGTGGCCACTTATGAGTTTTCCAGATTTACTGGCATATTGAGTGCAGAACTTTCACAGCAGCATCTTTGATAATTTGAAATAGCTCAACTGGAATTCCATCACCTCCACTAGCTTTGTTCATAGTGTTGCTTCCGAAGGACCACTGGACTTCACATTCCAGGATGTCTGCCTCTAGGTGAGTGATCAGACCAGTGTGATTAAATGGGTCTTGAAGATATTTTTGGTACAGTTCTCCTCTTAATGTCTTCTGCTTCTGTTAGGTCCATATCATTTCTGTCATTTATTGAGCCCATCTTTGCATGAAGTGTTCCCTTGGTATCTCTAATTTTCTTGAAGAGATCTCTAGTCTTTTTCATTCTTTATTTCCTTCTATTTCTTTGCACTGATCACTGAGCAAGGCTTTCTTATCTCTACTTGCTATTCTTTGGAAATCTGCATTCAAATGGATATATCTTTCCTTTTCTCCTAGCTTTTGGCTTCTCTTATTTTCACAACTATTTGTAAGTCCTCCTCAGACAGCCATTTTGCTTTTGTGCATTTCTTTTTCTTGGGGATGGTCTTGGTTCCTGTCTCCTGTACAGTGTCATGAAACTCCATCCATAGTTCATCATCACTATTCATTAGAGAAATACAAATCAAAACGACAATGTGGTATTCCTTCACGCCAGTCCGAATAGATAGCAACAAAAATTCTACAAGCAATAATTCCTGGGGAGAATGCGGGAAAAAAGGGAACAATCTTGCACTGTTAGTGGGCATGTAAATTGGTACGACCACTATGATGAAGACTATGGCAGCTCCTTTAAAAACTAAAAAATATAGTCACCTTATGACCTACTCCTGGGCATTTTTTCTGGAAAAAACCTTAAAACCAAAAGATTGATGCACACTAATGTTCATTACAGCATTATTTCCTGGAGGCGCGACATGCAACATTTTTTTATTTATAGCAAAAACGGAAAAAAGAATAAAAAACGTATAAAGCAAGCAGTCTCTAAAGATGTGGTCAAATTACTCAGTATTTGTAAAAGGAAAATCTTCAGTATAAGTAAACAAAACAAGAACCACATATCAGAACCAAGTTATATGTTAAAATTCAAATAACAGAAAGTATTTTATAGTGAAAGAACTAATACACCCTGATATTTTATCTCTCCAGCTCAGGAACTCAGAATTCTGAGCCAGTGTTAAATGAGATCATGAGTGATTTTTTCTTCTTTTTTTTTCGAGCAAATTTACATTTTCTATTAAGAGCATGTATTAATTTTTTAATAAACTTATACAGTATCTTTTTCAATATATGAAGAATGGATCTGGATTTTTAAAATTTCATTCATAAGCATTCTTCTATTTCTCCATGAGATGGCAGTATAACCACAGTAAATATTTCTTCATACACATTTATACATATGAGTGAATACATTCGGATTTTATATTTTCATTTGTTATCATTTTTCTATTTCTGCTTGAGAGGGCATCATATGCATCCTTTCAGTTCAGTTCAGTCGATCAGTGGTGTCCGACTTTTTTGAACCCATGAATTGCAGCACGCCAGGCCTCCCTGTGCATCACCAACTCCTGGAGTTCGCTCAGACCCACGTCCATTGAGTCAGTGATGCCATCCAGCCATCTCATCCTCTTTCGTTCCCTTTTTATCCTGCCCCCAATCCCTCCCAGCATCAGAGTCTTTTCCAATGAGTCAACTCTTTGCGTGAGGTGGCCAAAGTACTGGAGTTTCAGTTTTAGCATCATTTCTTCCAAAGAAATCCCAGGGCTCATCTCCTTCAGAATGGACTGGTTGGATCTCCTTGCAGTCCAAGGCACTCTCAAGAGTCTTCTCCAACACCACAGTTCAAAAGCATCAATTCTTCGGCGCTCAGCTTTCTTCACAGTCCAACTCTCACATCCACTTGACCACTGGAAAAACCATAGCCTTGACTAGATGGACCTTTGTTGGTAAAGGAATGTCTCTGTTTTTGAATATGCTATCCAGGTTAGTCATAACTTTCCTTCCAAGGAGTAAGCGTCTTTTAATTTCATGGCTGCAGTCATCATCTGCAGTGATTTTGGAGCCCTAAAAAATAAAGTCTGACGCTGTTTCAACTGTCTCCCCATCTATTTCCCATGAAGTGATGGAACCAAATGCCATGATCTTCGTTTTCTGAATGTTGAGTTTTAAGACAACTTTTTCCCTCACCTCTGTCACCTTCATCAAGAGCATAGTAAACTTTTATTCATACCCACATATACATATGAGAGAATACATCAACATTTTATGAATTACATTCATAAGTATTATTCTATGTCTCCAAAAGACGTAACATAAGCACAATAAATATTTGTTCATACCCACATATACTCTGGAGAGTCTCTTGGATTGCAAGGAAATCAATCCAGTCAATCCTTAAGGGTATTATTCTTGGATATTCACTGGAAGGACTGATGATAAAACGTCAATTCTTTGGCTACCTTATGTGAAGAACTGACTCATTGGAAAGGCCCCTGATGCTGAGAAAGATTGAAAGCAGGAGGAGAAGCAGAAAACAGAGGATGAGATCATTGGTTAACATCACCCACTCGGTGGATCTGGGTTTAAGCAGGCTCAGGTAGTAGATAATTGAACAGGGAAGCGTGGCATGCCACAGTTCATGGAGTCGCAAAGAGTTGGACATGACTGGGCAACTGAGGTGAAGTGACAGATACATATAAAATCCTTATACAGACTCAAAATGGACATACTATACCAAGAGTGCTTTATAAACACCTTTTAATAATATATTTTAGAAAATAACCATAGATGAATAGCTCTATGTATGGTTAAAATGATACAGGAATATGTACAGTTACAACAATAAGGCCATTTGAGTCAACATGCATGGCCTGAGAGTTGATCATACTAAATGAAGTGAGGCACACAGGGAAACATATGTACCAAATAATATCATAATATCCAAATGTGGAATCTAAGATATGACACAAATGAACGTATGTGTGAATCAGAAAGACACTCATAGACAGAGAGAATAGACCTACAGCTTCAAGGCAGAGAGAATTGGGGGAGAAATGGAGTAAGAGACTGGGGTTAAGAGATATAAAACAAACTATATGGATTGGATTGACAAGTTCCTACTGTAGAGCACAGAGGACTACATTCAGTATCCAATTTCTCCCCCAATTCTCTTTGCCTTGAAGCTGTAGGTCTATTCTCTCTGTCTATGAGTGTCTTTCTGATTCACACATATGTTCATTTGTGTCATATCTTAGATTCCACATTTGGATATTATGATATTATTTGGTATATATGTTTCCCTGTGTGCCTCACTTCATTTAGTATGATCAACTCTCAGGCCATGCATGTTGACTCAAATGGCCTTATTGTTGTAACTGTACATATTCCTGTATCATTTTAACCATACATAGAGCTATTCATCTATGGTTATTTTCTAAAATATATTATTAAAAGGTGTTTATAAAGCACTCTTGGTATAGTATGTCCATTTTGAGTCTGTATAAGGATTTTATATGTATCTGTCACTTCACCTCAGTTGCCCAGTCATGTCCAACTCTTTGCGACTCCATGAACTGTGGCATGCCACGCTTCCCTGTTCAATTATCTACTACCTGAGCCTGCTTAAACCCAGATCCACCGAGTGGGTGATGTTAACCAATGATCTCATCCTCTGTTTTCTGCTTCTCCTCCTGCTTTCAATCTTTCTCAGCATCAGGGACTTCCCTGGCAGTCCAGAGGTTAAGACTGCAGATTTCCACTGCAGGGGAGGCAAGGTCAAACCCTGGTCAGGGAACTAATTCCACTTGTAGCACAGTGTAGCCAAAAAAGAAGAGAGATTAAATAAAAGAATGTGTGTATGTGTGTATATATATAAATATATATATCCACACACAACATATACTTATATACATGTATATCTATAACTGAATCATTTTGCTGTAAAGCAGAAATTAACACAAAATTACAAATGAACTATACTACAGTTAAAAAATAGCATGACTGAGGAAAGAAAAGATTGCTATATTTCATTGTGTGTAAAGTTAATATCCAAAGAAAATTGCTATACACAAACACGGCTGACTACTTAACGGCAGGCTTGCTGAGATACTTAAGGAGACACATACTGAAATGCACCAAGGAAAAAGATTGATTGTTGATTGGATAGAGGGATGGACAAATGGATAGATATGTGACAAAGAAAGTATTATAAATAGGTTACAAAACCAGACTTCTATGTATGCTGTGCAAAAGAGACCCACCTGAAGCCAAGGAGCACATACAGAGTGAAAGTGAAGGGCTGGGAAAAGGTATTTCATGCAAAATGTGAGCAACAGAAATTAGAAGTAGCAATACTCATATCAGATAAAATAGACTTTGAAATAAAGGGTGTGAAAAGAGACAAAAAAGGCCACTATATAATGGTCAAAGGATCAATCCAAGAAGAAGATATAAAAATTATAAATATATATGCACCCAAGATAGGAGCACTCAATACGTAAGGCAAATGCTAACAAGTAAGAAACGGGAAATGAAAAATAACACAATAATAGTGGGAGATCTTAAGACCCTACACACACCTATGGATAGATCAACCAAACAGAAAATTAGCAAGGAAACACAAACTTTAAGTGATACAATGGATCAGTTAGACCTAATTGATTTCAAAAGAACATTTCACGCCAAAGCAATGAATTTCACCTTTTTCTCAAGTGCACATGGAACATTCTCCAGGATAGATCATATACTGGGCCATAAATCTAGCCTTGGTAAACTGAAAACAAAAATCAAAATCATTTCAAGCATCTCTTCTGATCACAAAGCAGTAAGATTAGATGTCAACTACAGGGGGAAAGAAATCATGACAAATAGAAACATATGGAGGGTAAGCAACATGCTTCTGAATGACCAACATATAACAGAAGAAATCAGAAAAGAAATGGAAATATGCATAGAAACAAATGAAAATGAAAATACAACCCATACAAATAGCTGTGAAAAGAAGAGAAGCGAAAAACAAAGGAGAAAAGGAAAGATATAAACATCTGAATGCAGAGTTCCAAAGAAAATCAAGAAGAGAAAAGAAAGCCTTCTTCAGCGATCAATGCAAAGAAATAGAGGAAAATAACAGAATGGGAAAGACTAGGGATTTCTTCAAGAAAATAAGAGATACCAAAGGAACATTTCATGCAAAGATGGGTTCAATAAAGGACAGAAATGGTATGGACATAACAGAAGCAGAAGATATTAAGAAGAAATGACAAGAATACACATAAGAACTGTACAAAAAAGATCTTCACGACCCAGATAATCACGATGGTGTGATCACTGACCTAGAGCCAGACTTCCTGGAATGCGAAGTCAAGTGGGCCTTAGAAAGCATCACTACGAACAAAGAGAGTGGAGGTGATGGAATTCCAGTTAAGCTATTCCAAATTCTGAAAGATGATGCTGTGAAAGTGGTGCACTCAATAAGCCAGCAAATTTGGAAAACTCAGCAGTGGCCACAGGACTGGAAAAGCTGAGTTTTCATTCCAATCTCAAAGAAAGACAATGCCAAAGAATGCTCAAACTACCGCAAAATTGCACTCATCTCACGCTAGTACAGTAATGCTCAAAATTCTACAAGCCACGCTTCAGCAATATGGAAACCATGAACCTCCTGATGTTCAAGCTGGTTTTAGAAAAGGCAGAGGAAACAGAGACCAAACTGCCAACATCAGCTGGATCATGGAAAAAGCAAGAGAATTTCAGAAAAACCTCTATTTCTGCTTTATTGACTATGCCAAAGCCTTTGTCTGTGTGGATCACAATAAACAGTGGAAAATTCTGAGAGAGATGGGACTACCCGACCACCTGATCTGCCTCTTGAGAAATTTGTATGCAGGTTAGAAAGCAACAGTTAGATCTGGACATGGAACAACAGACTGGTTCCAAATAGGAAAAGGAGTACATCAAGGCTGTATATTGTCACCCTGTTTATTTAACTTCTATGCAGAGTACATCATGAGAAACGCTGGACTGGAAGAAATACAAGCTGGAATCAAGATTGCTGGGAGAAATATCAATAACTTCAGATATGCAGATTATACAACCCTTATGGCAGAAAGTGAAGAGGAACTCAAAAGCCTCTTGATGAAAGTGAAAGTGAAGAGTGAAAAAGTTGGCTTAAAGCTCAACATTCAGAAAACGAAGATCATGACCTCCAGTCCCACTACTTCATGGGAAATAGATGGGTAAATAGTGAAAACAATGTCAGACTTTATTTTTAGGGGGCTCCAAAATCACTGCAGAAGGTGACTGCGGCCATCAAATTAAAAGACACTTACTCCTTGAAAGGAAAGTTATGACCAACCTCGAGAGCAGATTCAAAAGCAGAGACATTCCTTTACCAAAAAAGGTTCGTCTAGTCAAGGCTATGGTTTTTCCTGTGGTCAGGTATGGATGTGAGAGTTGAACTGTGAAGAAGCCTGAGTGCCGAAGAATTGATACTTCTGAACAGTGGTGTTGGAGAAGACTCTTGAGAGTCCCTTGGACTGCAAGGAAAACCAACCAGTCCATTCTGAAAGAGATCAGCAATGGGATTCCTTTGGAAGGAATGATGCTAAAGCTGAAGCTCAAGTACTTTGGCCACCTCATGCGAATACTTGACTCATTGGAAAAGTCTCTGATGCAGGGAGGGATTGGGGGCAAGAAGAGAAGGGGAAGACATAGGATCAGATGGCTGGATTGCATCACTGACTCCATGGGCATGAGTCTCAGTGACTCCAGGTTTTGGTGATGGACAGGAAGGCCTGGCGTGCTGTGATCCATAGGGTCGCAAAGAGTTGGACATGACTGAGTGACTGATCTGATCTGAAGGGGAAGGTTCATAGAAATACAAGCTTACCTCAAGAAACAAGAGAAACCTCAAATAAATGACCTAACTTTACACCTAAAGCAACTAGAAAAAGAAGAAGTGAAAAATCCCAGGGTTAGAAGAAGGAAAAAGTAATAATAACAATTAGGTAGTATACTCATTTTCACTATATTGATTCTTCCAATCCATGAACATGGTATATTTCTCCATCTATTAGTGTCCTCTTTGATTTCTTTCACTAGTGTTTTATAGTTTTCTATGTATAGGTCTTTAGATTCTCTAGATAGATATATTCCTAAGTATTTTATTCTTTCTGTTGCAATGGTGAATGGAATTGTTTCCTTAATTTCTTTTTCTGTTTTGTCATTATTAGTGTATAGGAATGCAAGGGATTTCAGTGTGTTGATTTTATATCCTGCAACTTTACTATAATCATTGATTAGTTCTAGTAATTTTCTGGTGGAGTCTTTAGGGTTTCCTATGTAGAGGATCATGTCATCTGCAAATAGTGAGAGTTTTACTTTTTTTCCAATTTGGATTCCTTTTATTTCTTTTTCTGCTCTGATTGCTGTGGCCAAACTTCCAAAACTATGTTGAATAGTAACGGTGAAAGTGGGCACCCTTGTCTTGTTCCTGACTTTAGAGGAAATGCTTTCACTTTTCACAATTGAGGATAATGTTTGCTGTGCGTTTGTCATATATAGCTTTTAATATGTTGAGGTATGTTCCTACTATTCCTGCTTTCTGGAGAGTTTTTATCATAAATGGATGTTGAATTTTGTCAAAGGCTTTCTCTGCATCTTTTGAGATAATCATATGGTTTTTATTTTTCAATTTGTTAATGTGGTGTATTACATTGATTGATTTGTGGATATTGAAGAATCCTTGCATCCCTGGGATAAAGCCCACTTGGTTGTGGTGTATAATCTTTTTATTTATTTATTTACTTATTTTTTTATAATCTTTTTAATGTGCTGTTGGATTCTAATTGCTAGACTTTTGTTAAGGATTTTTGCATCTAAGTTCATCAGTGATATTGGCCTGTAGTTTTCTTTATTTTGGGGATCTTTGTCAGGTTTTGGTATTAGGGTGATAGTGGTGATAGAATGAGTTTGGAAGTTTCCCTTCCTCTGCAACTACCCAAAGCAATTTATAGATTCAATGCAACCCCTATCAAGCTACCAACGGTATTCTTGAAAGAGCTAGAACAAATAATTTCACAATTTGTATGGAAATACAAAAAGCCTCGAATAGCCAAAGCTATCTTGTGAAAGAAGAATGGAACTGGAGGGATAAACCTACCTGACTTCAGGCTCTACTACAAAGCCAAAGTTATCAAGACAGTATGGTACTGGCACAAAGACAGAAATATAGATCAATGGAACAAAATAGAAAGCCCAGAGAGAATTCCACACACATATGGACACCTTATATTTGACAAAGGAGGCAAGAATATACAACGGATTAAAGAAAATCTGTTTAACAAGTGGTGCTGGGAAATCTGGTCAACCACTTGTAAAAGAATGAAACTAGAACACTTTCTAACAACATACACAAAAATGAACTCAAAATGTATTAAAGATTTAAATGTAACACCAGAAACTATAAAACTCCTAGAGCAGAACATAGGCAAAACACTCTCTTCCATACATCACAGCAGGAT
Source organism: Bos taurus (assembly GCF_002263795.3). Classification (NCBI taxonomy): domain Eukaryota; kingdom Metazoa; phylum Chordata; class Mammalia; order Artiodactyla; family Bovidae; genus Bos; species Bos taurus. The sequence goes on from NC_082638.1 coordinate 31,757,178, forward strand.
CCTCTATGACCCACCTCCCAGGATATTGGAAATAAAAGCAAAAATAAACAAATGGGACCTAATTAAACTTAAAAGCTTCTGCACATCAAAGGAAACTATTAGCAAGGTGAAAAGTCAGCCTTCAGAATGGGAGAAAATAATAGCAAATGAAGCAACTGACAAATAACTAATCTCAAAAATATACAAGCAACTCTTAGCTCAACTCCAGAAAAATAAATGATCCAATCAAAAAAATGGGCCAAAGAACTAAATAGACATTTCTCCAAAGAAGACATACAGATGGCTAACAAACACATGAAAAGATGCTCAACATCACTCATTATCAGAAAAATGCAAATCAAAACCACTATGAGGTACCATTTCACACGACTCACAATGGCTATGATCCAAAAGTTTACAAGCAATAAATGTTGGAGAGGGTGTGGAGAAAAGGGAACCCTCTTATACTGTTGGTGGGAATGCAAACTAGTACAGCCACTATGGAGAACAGTGTGGAGATTCCTTAAACAACTGGAAATAGAACTGTCTTATGATCCAGCAATCCCACTGCTTACCATACACACTGAGGAAAACAGAATTGAGACACATGTACCCCAATGTTCATTGCAGCACTGTTCATAATAGACAGGACATGGAAGCAACCTAGATGTCCATCAACAGATGAATGGATAAGAAAGCTGTGGTACATATATGCAATTGAGTATTACTCAGCCATTAAAAAGAATTAATTTGAATCAGTTTTAATGAGGTGGATGAAACTGGAGCCTATTATACAGAGTGAAGTAAGCCAGAAAGAAAAACACCAATACGGTATACTAAAGTATATATATGGAATTTAGAAAGATGCTAACAATAACCCTGTGTATGAGACAGCAAAAGAGACACAGATGTATAGAACAGTCTTATGGACTCTGTTTCAGAGAGAGAGGGTGGGAAGATTTGGGAGAATGGCATTGAAACATGTATAATATCATGCATGAAACGAGTCGCTAGTCCAGGTTTGGTGCATGATACTGGATGCTTGGGTCTGGTGCACTGGGACAACCCAGAGGGGTGGTATGGGGAGGGAGGATGGAGGAGGGTTCAGGATGGGGGACACATGTATACCTGTGGCGGATTCATTTTGATATTTGGCAAAACTAATACAATTTGTAAAGTTTAAAAATAAAATAAAATTTAAAAAAAATAAACAATTAGGGCAGAAATACATGAAAAAAAGCAAAGGAACCTATAGCAAAACTCAGCAAAAATAAACGCTGGTTCTTTGAGAAGATAAATAAAATAGGCAAACCATTAGCAAAACTCATCAAGAAAGAAAGGGGGGATAATCAAATCAACAAAATTAGAAAGGAAAATGGATAAATCACAGCGGACAACACAGAAGTACAAAGGATCATAAAAGACTACTATCAGCAGCTATAGGACAATAAAATGGACAACTTGGAAGAAATGAACAAATTCCTAGAAAAGTATAACAATCCAAAACTGAACCAGGAAGAAATAGGTAATCCCAACATACCCATCACAAGCATGGAAAGCAAAACTGTAATCAAAAATCTTCCATTGAACAAAAACGAAGCTCAGGACCAGATGACTTATTCACACTCCTGGTTACCCTGGACACCTGGAGAGGACAAGAGAGGGAGCACAGAATACCACTTGTTTGGGGAAGAGGGTGAAGATGGATAGGAACGATAGTTTCAGGAAAAGTGTGACCAGAGGAGAGCTATGTGCCAGGCCAGTAGAGGGCAGGGGGGTCTCATGGGGCGGTGTCAATGGGCAAGAGGAGCTTGGATGGGTTCAACTCACCTTGACACTTTTGTGGACCCCAGTTGACAGGAAGTCTCCATCTTTTCCTCCTGCTTACCTGAAGTTGGCTATTCCATAAGTGCTCTAGAGCCTTGTGGCTTCTGAGTCTCTTTAGTCATTTTGAAGACACCCAGTGGTCTGCTCCAGAGCCCCTGAGCACACCTCTATATACCCCTCCCTAGGGTCCACAGCATTATGCTTTAAGAGATCAGCAACTCACTTCCCCAGCCAATGGTGGCCCTGGCTGAGAATTGACATCACAAAGCACAATCCTGATACCTCTAGGGCAGAATGGGGGGCAACTCAGATGATTTGATGGGGGGGGGGGATGCATCACTTTTAATGGCCCTTAGGAGCCCTCCAAACTCACCTGTCATCCTCATCTCTCTAAGTCAACTCTGTTGTGTCACAAGGCAGGGAGCATGTGTCTCCTCCAAACCTTGACCCACAGCCACAGTACCGAGGCTTTGATTCTGTTCTCTCCCACATTTCACCATCATCTAGATTGTAATATCTTGCCTAAATTTCCTCCATGATAATTAGGCTGTATTGAAGTGTCTGTGGAAATGAGAATCATCCCACTTTCCTCCTACAGTTCAGTTCAGTCTCTCAGTCATGTCTGACTCTTTGAGAGGTGGTCTTAAAGCACTTTCAAGACCATTTAATTCTGGGCCACCTCCCAGAACCTTTTTCCATCTCATCTCCTTTGTTCTAGCTTCCATTCAGACACTGCTGTCTTCAGGCTGTGAGACTGCACTGAATACACTTGCCCTTTCTCCACATGGAGCTGTCTTGCTTCAAGTCTTGGAATCATGGTCACCTCACTATGTGTAAAAAAAAAAAAAAATGTTTCCCCAAAGACGTGCACATGAATGTTCATAGCAGTCTTATTTCTAATAGTCAAAAAGTTGAGATGAACAAGATGGCAGAGTGGTAGTTGCAGGAGCAATACACCTCTCTCCTTGGACACATCAGGAATACATCTTCAGACACAGAAGTGCTTGCAGAACACCAGCTGAGAGCTGACAGGAGTACCTGACCAGTGGAAAAGAATGTATAGAACCACAAAACTTGGTAGGATGAAGGAACTAGGGGGAAAAACAGGAGTGTTAATAGGTCTGGACCTGCCCTTGGTGGGTGGGAGAACTGAAGTAGGTTTCCACTTCCCTCATTGGAGTAATTGTCTGGATCAGAGGAGAAACAGTTAAGGCTGAGAATGAATCAGCTGATCTGTGGCAGCCTACACCAATACATACAATGTATGACATAGCATAATCCATTGGTTTTTGTCCCCTTAAGAGTGTAGCATTCATTAAACATTTGAAAATCCATCAGGATAAACAACTTACTAAAGAACTGAAAATGATGACACAGTAGGGTCATTTAGATAAATGCTGAAAACTAATTTGATAAAATCTAATATCCCTGGGTTGGGAAGATTCCCTGAAGTAGGGATTGGCTACCCACATCAGTATTCTTAGGCTTCGCTGGCAGCTCAGCTATTAAAGAAAGTGCCTGGCATCTCAGAGATCTGGGTCCATCCTTGGGCTGGGAAGATCCCCTGGAGGAGAGCATGACAATCCATTCCAGTATTCTGGCCTGGAGAATCCCCAAGGACAGAGGAGCCTGTTTGGCCTACACTTCATGGGGTTGCAAAAAGCTGGACACAACTCTGTGACTGAGCACATTCTGTATAAAATATTTTAGCGAACTAGAAATAGAAGAAGAAATAGAAATAGAATTGGAGAAGGCAATGGCACCCCACTCCAGTACTTTTGCCTAGAAAATCCCATGGATGGAGGAGCCTGGTAGGCTGCAGTCCATGAGGTCGCTAAGAGTCGGACACGACTGAGCGACTTCACTTTCACTTTTCACTTTCATGCATTGGAGAAGGAAATGGCAACCCACTCCAGTGTTCTTGCCTGGAGAAAACCAGGGAAGGGAAGCCTGGTGGGCTGCCGTCTATGGGGTCGCACAGAGTCGAACACGACTGAAGCGACTTAGCAGCAGCAGAAAGAGAAGACTTCCTCAACCTTATGAAAGTACTAAACTATCACTAATATCACACTTTATGGTAGAACACTGAGTGTTTTACTTCTAAAATCACAATCAACAGAAAGATGTCCACTCTCATTATATTGAATTTCTGTCCGTGAAGTCATATTAGGAAATGATTGAAAAGTTATCCAGTTTGGAAAAGAAGAATAAAGCTGTTTTTATCTGTTGGTGACATCTATGTAGAATATCCAATGAAATCTACAGGAACAGAATACCTAAAACTAAGAATTAATTTAAGCAAAGTCACAAGATATACAGATGATATATAAAATTTAATTAATTGCTTTCCTATATAGTAGTCCAATTTAAAATTAAAATAAAAAATAATAACAGTCACATTGAAGTAAGAAAAACTTAAGAATCAGACAGAATATATGAAACACACCAATGCAAAAATGGACAAAAGATGTGAACAGGAAATTCACTAGATAATGATATACAGATGGCAAGTAAGCATGCAGGGCACACCGAAAGTATGGCTCTCATGAGAGACAGAGAAGAACAAGTTTGATGAGGAAGTGGAAATATTTGAACTTTCATGCACTGTTTATGGGAATACAAAATAGTACACCATGGTGGAAAACAGTTTGGAAGTTCCTTCAAAAGTTAAACATTGGGTTACCATATGTCCCAGCAATCCCTTTCTTAGGTTTATACAAGCAAGTATGAAAAAAAAAAAAAAACCCACAGACATGCACATGAATGTTCATAACAGTCTTATTTTTAGTAGTCCAAAAGTTGAGATGAACAAAATGGCTGAACAGTAGCTGGAAGTGGAGTACATTTCACTCCACGGATACATCAAGGATACACCTTCAGACACAGAAGTGTGTGCAGAACACCAGCTGAGAGCTGACAGGAGTACCTGACCAGAGGAAAATAATAAATAGAACCACAAAACTCGGTAGGGTGAAGGAACTAGGGGTGGGGGGAACAGGAATGGTAATAGGCCTGGACCTGCCCTCGGTGGGTGGGAGAACTATAAGTTGGTGTGCGACCCCCCACCTGGGATCAACTGTCTGGATCAGAGGAGAAATATTTTAGGCTGAGAGTGAAACAGTTGATCTGTGGGAGCCTAAATGGAATGAGAATCAGACAGTCCTTGCCACAGTCATACACACCCCAGACAGGGACACAGGTCCCATAGAAGGGACAGCATTGGGATCTGGATTTTTCGGATTGTGGAGCAATCCCAGGGCAAGGGCTACTACTGACTGCAGAGAGATGGACTGATGGGATGTGAGGAAGGAGATCGGGATGGGAAATGCTTGTGGAGGAACACCAGGCCCCATGGAAGCAAGGGGATCCTACTGGGTCAATCATAGTAGGTGGAGCCATCACCATAGTCTCTTTCTCCCCATACACCAGCATAGGCAGCTGAACAATAGAGAGGCTGGCCAATCAAGTGCCTGACTTACTGATCTGCAGACTAGGACCCCACCCAGGGGCCCCATCTATGTACCTGATGCTCCAAACAGAGAAGTACCCCAGGTAAGGGAGCCCTCTAAGTGCCTGAAAGGGTGGAGCTATGGAGGAAGAGTGGCAAAAGAGGCCTCCTTATCACCAGCTACAAGAGGCTGGTGAAAAGACTCTGATAGGGTCAAAACTTCTGCGGCAGAGGAGGTCATTGTCCCTGCACAGTTATCGCTACCATGGTCCCCAGAGATCAAGAAGCTATGCCAAGTTCATGCTCAATGCTCGCTGGGGCGGAGCTGCTACAGGCCAAAAAAGTCTTGTGTCTATGGATACCTGGTCACTTCAGTTCAGTTCAGTTCAGTTCAGTTCAGTTCAGATCAGTTCAGTTCAGTTCAGTCACTCATTCCTGTCCCACTCTTCGCGACCCCATGAATCGCAGCACGCCAGGACTCCCTGTCCATCACCACCTCCCGGAGTTCACCCAGATCCACGTCCATAGAGTCAGTGATGGCATCCAGCCATCCCATGCACTGCTGTCCCCTTCTCCTTCTGCCCCCAATTCCTCCTAACATCAGAGTCTTTCCCAATGAGTCAACTCTTCTCAAGAGGTGGCCAAAGTACTGGAGTTACAGCTTCAGCATCATTCCCCCAAAGAAATCCCAGGGCTCAATTGCTTCAGAATGGACTGGTTGGATCTCCTTGCAGTCCAAGGGACTCTCAAGAGTCTTCTCCAACACCACAGTTCAAAAGCATCAATCCTTAGGTGCTCAGCCTTCTTCACAGTCCAACTCTCACATCCATACCTGACCACAGGAAAAACCATAGCCTTGACTAGACAGACCTTTGTTGGCAAAGTAATGTCTTTGCTTTTGAATATGCTATCTACGTTGGTCATAAATTTCCTTCCAAGGAGTAAGTGTCTTTTAATTTCATGGCTGCAGTCACCATCTGCAGTGATTTTGGAGCCCCCCAAAATAAAGTCTGACACTGTTTCCACTGTTTCCCCATCTATTTCCCATGAGGTGATGGGACCGGATGCCATGATCTTCGTTTTCTGAATGCTGAGCTTGAAGCCAATTTTTTCACTCTCCACTTTCACCTTCATCAGGAGGCTTTTTAGTTCCTCTTCACTTTCTGCCATAGGGCGGTGTCATCTGCATATCTGAGGTTACTGATATTTCTCCCGGCAATCTTGATTCCAGCTTCTGTTTCTTCCAGTCCAGGGTTTCTCATGATGTACTCTGCAAAGAAGTTACATAAACAGGGTGATAATATATAGCCTTGACGTACTCCTTTTCCTAATTGGAACCCGTCTGTTGTTCCACGTCCAGTTCTAACTGTTGTTTACTCACCTGCATAGAGGTTTCTCAAGAGGCAGGTCAAGTGGTCTGGTATTCCCATCTCTCTCAGAATTTTCCACAGTTTATTGTGATCCACACAGGCAAAGGCTTTGGCATAGTCAATAAAGTAGGAATAGAGGTTTTTTCGGGAACTCTCTTGCTTTTTCCATGATCCAGCAGATGTTGGCAATTTGATCACTGGTTCCTCTGCCTTTTCTAAAACCAGCTGGAACATCAGGAAGTTCACAGTTCACGTATTGCTGAAACTTGGCCTGGAGAATTTTGAGCATTACTTTACTAGCATGTGAGGTGAGTGTAACTGTGCAGTACTTTGAGTATTCTTTGGCATTGCCTTTCTTCGGGATTCGAATGAAAACTGACCATTCCAGTCCTGTGGACACAGCTGAGTTTTCCAAATTTGCTGGCATATTGAGTGCAATACTTTCACAGCATCATCTTTCAGGATCTGACATAGCTCAACTGGAATTCCATCACTTCCTCTAGCTTTGTTCGTAGTGCTGCTTTCTAAGGCCCACTTGATTTCACATTCCAGGATGTCTGGCTCTAGGTCGGTGATCACATCATCGGGATTATCTGGATCATGAAGATCTTGATTGTATAGTTCTTCTGTGTATTCTTGTCATCTCTTCTTAGTATCTTCTGCTTCTGTTAGGTCCATGCCGTTTCTGTCCTTTATTGAGCCCATCTTTGCATGAAATGTTCCCTTGGTATCTCTAATTTTCTTGAAGAGATCTCTAGTCTTTCCTATTCTGTTGTTTTCCTCTATTTCTTTGCATTGATCACTGAGGAAGGCTTTCTTATCTCTTCCTGCTATTCTTTGGAACTCTGCATTCAGATGCGTATATCTTTCCTTTGCTTTTCGCTTCTCTTCTTTTCACAGCTATTTGTAAGGGGTGCCCAGACAGCCATTTTGCTTTTTTTGCATTTCTTGTCCATGGGGATTGTCTTGATCCCTGTCTCCTGTACAATGTCATGAGCCTCATTCCATAGTTCATCAGGCACTCTATCTAACAGGTCTAGGCTCATAAATCTGTTTCTCACGTTCACTGTATAATCATAAGGGATTTGATTTAGGTCATACCTGAATGGTCTAGTGGTTTGTCCTACTTTCTTCAATTTCAGTCTGAATTTGGTAATAAGGAGTTCATGATCTGAGTCACAGTCAGCTCCAGGTCTTGTTCTTGTTGACTGTATAGAGCTTCTTCATCTTTGGATGCAAAGAATATAATCAATCTGATTTCAGTGTTGACCATATGGTGATGTCCATGTGTAAAGTCTTCTCTTGTGTTGTTGGAAAAGGGTCTTTGCTATGACCAGTGCATTTTCTTGGCAAAACTCTATTAGTCTTTGCCCTGCTTCATTCCGTATTCCAAGGCCAAATTTGCCTGTTACTGCAGGTGTTTCTTGACTTCCTATTTTTGCATTCCAGTCCCCTACAATGAAAAGGACATCTTTTTTGGGTATAGTCCGAAAAGGACTTGTAGGTCTTCATAGAACCGTTCATCTTCAGCTTCTTCAGCATTACTGGTTGAGGTCTAGACTTGGATTACTGTGATATTGAATGGTTTGCCTTGGAAACAAACAGAGATCATTCTGTCGTTTTTGAGATTGCATCCAAGTACTGCATTTCGGAATCTTTTGTTGACCATGATGGCTACTCCATTTCTTCTGAGGGATTCCTGCCTGCAGTAGTAGATATAATGCTCATCTGAATTAAATTCACCCATTCCAGTCCATTTTAGTTCGCTGATTCCTAGAATGTCTACATTCACTCTTGCCATCTCTTGTTTGACCACTTCCAATTTGCCTTGATTCATGGACCTGACATTCCAGGTTCCTATGCAATATTGCTCTTTACAGCTTCAGACCTTGCTTCTGTCACCAGTCACGTCTGCAACTGGGTATTGTTTTTGCTTTGGCTCCATCCCTTCATTCTTTCTGGAGTTATTTCTCCACTGATATCCAGTAGCATATTGGGTCCTTACTGACCTGGGGAGTTCCCCTTTCAGTATCCTATCATTTTGCCTTTTGATACTTTTCATGGAGTTCTCAAGGCAAGAATACTGAAGCGGTTTGCCATTCCCTTCTCCAGTGGACCACCTTCTGTCAGATGTCTCCCCCATGACCCGCCCCTCTTGGGTTGCCCCCAGGGCATGGCTTAGTTTCATTGAGTTAGACAATGCTGTGGTCCTAGTGTGATTAGATTGACTAGTTTTTTGTGAGTATGGTTTCAGTGTGTCTGCCTTCTGATGCCCTCTTGCAACACATACCATCTTACTTGGGTTTCTCTTACCTTGGGCGTGGGGTATCCCTTCGCGGCCGCTCCATCAAAGCGCAGCCACTGCTCCTTACCTTGGAGGAGGGGTATCTCCTCACTGCCGCCCTTAGTGTCCAACTGCATGTGACATTGTAACTGTGGCTTGCCAGGCTTCTTTCTCAGGGAAGGGGCTTGTACATGCAAAAATACTGGTACGTATGGGCCAGTACTGGTTGACATACCCTTCTAGAGCACTATATGTCCTGCTGCCCTAGCCACCAACTCCTCTGAGTCCCTGATGCAGCCAGAGCCACTATGACTGAAGCAGTTGATTCCCCATATCTGGCCCCCTCATAGGGGCAAACCCAAGTCCTCCAGGACAGTCTCAAGAGCAAACCCCAGTGGATGATTCACATTGAAAAGTGGGAATAAAACCACAATTGGAACCCAGGAGCAGTGTTGTTAAGGAAGAAGACCCAAAACCTTCCTACCACCTGTACAAGCTGCAGATTAAATCCACATAGCTGTGAAAAGAAGAGAAGAGAAAAGCAAAGGAGAAAAGGAAAGATATAAGCATCTGAATGCAGAGTTCCAAGGAAGAGCAAGAAGAGATAAGAAAGCCTTCCTCAGGGAGCGATGCAAAGAAAAGGAGGAAAACAACAGAATGGGAAAGACTAGAGATCACTTCAAGAAAATTGGAGATACCAAGGGGAGATTTCATGCAAAGATGGGCTCGATAAAGGACGGAAATGGTATGGACCTAACAGAAGCAGAAAATATTAAGAAGAGATGGCAAGAATACACAGAAGAACTGTACAAAAAAGATATTCACGACCCAGATAATCACGATGGTGTGATCACTGAACTAGAGCCACACCTTGTGGAATATAAAGTCAAGTGGGGCTTAGAAAGCAGCATTATGAACAAAGCTAGTGGAGGTGATGGAATTCCAGTTGAGCTATTTCAAATCTCAAAGGATGATGCTGTGAAAGTGCTGCACTCAATATGCCAGCAAATTTGGAAAACTCAACAGTGGCCACAGGACTGGAAAAGCTGAGTTTTCATTCCAATCCCAAAGAAAGGCAATGCCAAAGAATGCTCAAACTACCACAGAATTGCACACATCTCACACACTAGTAAGGTAATGCTCAAAATTCTCCAAGCCAGGCTTCAGCAATACATGAACTGTGAACCTCCTGATGTTCAAGCTGGTTTTAGAAAAGGCAGAGGAACCAGAGACCAAATTGCCAACATCTGCTGGATCATGGAAAAGCAAGAGAGTTCCAGAAAAACCTCTATTTCTGCTTTATTGCCTATGCCACAGCCTTTGCCTGTGTGGATCACAGTAAACTGTGGAAAATTCTGAAAGAGATGGGAATACCAGACCACCTGACCTGCCTCTTGAGAAACCTCTATGCAGGTCAGGAAGCCACAGTTAAAACTGGACGTGGAACAACAGACTGGTTCCAATTAGGAAAAGGAGTACGTCAAGGCTGTATGTTCTCACCCTGCTGATTTAACTTCTATGCAGAGTACATCATGAGAAACCCTGGACTGGAAGAAACACAAGTTGGAAAGAAGATTGCCGGGAGAAATGTCAATAACCTCATATATGCAGATGACACCACCCTTATGGCAGAAAGTGAAGAGGAACTGAAAAGTCTCTTGATGAAATGAAAGTGGAGAGTGAAAATGAAGATCATGGCATCTGGTCCCATATACTTCATGGGAAATAGATGGGGAAACAGTGGAAAGAGTGTCAGTTTTGTTTTGTTTTCTTTTGTTTTGTTTTGTTTTGGGGGGGGCGGTGTTGGTGGGGCAGGGCTCCAAAATCACTGCAGATGATGACTGCAGGTATGAAATTAAAAGACACTTACTTCTTGGAAGGAAAATTATGACCAACCTAGATAGCATATTCAAAAGCAGAGACATTACTTTGCCAACAAAGTACCATCTAGTCAAAGCTATGGTTTTTCCTGTGGTCATGTATAGATGTGAGAGTTGGACTGTGAGGAAGGCTGAGCACTGAAGAATTCATGCTTTTGAACTGTGGTGTTGGAGGAGACTCTTGAGAGTCCCATGGACTCCAGGGAGATCCAACCAGTCCATTCTGAAGGAGACCAGCCCTGAGATTTCTTTGGAAGGAATGATGCTAAAGCTGAAACTCCAGTACTTTGGCCCCCTCATGCAAAGAGTTGACTCATTGGAAAAGACCCTGATGCTGGGAGGGATTCGGGGCAGGAGAAGGGGACGACAGAGGATGAGATGGCTGGATGGCATCACTGACTCGATGGACATGAGTCTGAGTGAACTCCGGGAGTTGGTGATGGACTGGAGGCCTGGCGTGCTGCAATTCATGGGGTCGCGAAGAGTCGGACACGACTGAGCGACTGAACTGAACTGAATAATATATAAAAAGACACTGATAACTGCCACAAAAGGAAACGTCCTAGTTCCGATAGTTGTGAACATTGGAGACAAAAAACATATAGGAGTAGGACCGGATTAGAATGAGCTCCCCCCAAATCAGGTTCAGAGTTCAGCACAGTTTTGGAGGGCATCCTAGGGAGGTGAGGTGGACTGCAATTTTAGCGGGCGAAAGGACTCTGAGAGCAATGACTAAAGAAAAACCTGTATTATTCTCATGTTTTGACTTGCTCTGTAGATTCTCTAGGATTTTTGTTTGTGTGGTTGGTTTCGATTCCTTCCCCTCTCCCACGTTGTAGTTGCCAATTTCATTGGCACTATGAAATCTAATGAAGCTTTTGAGCCTTATTATTCTTCGGTCACATTTGTATTGCTGTTATAAATCTCTGTCTCTATATACAGCTTTTGAAATTCTGTGGCGTTTCCTTTTCTCTCTCTCTCTCTCTTTTTCATTTTTTAAACCTATTATTATTTTATCTACATTTATTATTTGTTTACTTTCCCTACTGTTCTTTTCCACTTGCAGTTAATCTTTAATGTATATAAATCTTTTCAGTTCAGTTCAATTCAGTTCAGTGACTCAGTTGTGCCTGACTCCTTGTGACCCCATGAACCACAGCACGCCAGGCCTCCCTGTCCATCACCAACCCCTGGAGTCCAACCAAACCCATGTCCATCGAGCTGATGATGCCATCCAACCATCTCATCCTCTGTTGTTCGCTTCTCCTCCTGCTCTCAATCTTTCCCAGCATCAGGGCCTTTTCCAATGAGTCAGCTCTTCACATCAGGTGGCCAAAGTATAGGAATTTCAGCTTCAACATCAGTCCTTCCAATGAACACCCAGGACTGATCTCCCTTAGAATGGACTGGTTGGATTTACTTGCAGTCCAAGGGACTCTCAACAGTCATCTGTACCTCTATTTAACTCTGCATACGTATTTTTTCCTTTCTTTCCTTTTCTCTCAATATATTTGTTAGTTTTATTTTCATTCTTTTATTCTCCAATTGGCACCTTGCTCTAGTTTTGTTTCCCAGTTTGTGCTTCAGGTGGTTCTATTCTGGTATATATATGTATATATATATATATATGTATATATATATATATATATATATATATATATAGATAGATAGATAGATAGATAGATAGATATAGATATATATAGATATATAGATATAGATATAGATATAGATATATATATAGATAGATATAGATAGATATAGATATATATATAGATATATATATATTTTTTTCCTTTGTTCACCAGGTCAATCAATCTATTGTACTTTATTTTGCTGGAATGTTTTGATTTTGCTTGTGGGTGTATATGTACATGTGTATATTCAGTCATACTTTTTACTCTTGTGATAAACCTCTGCTTCTACATTGGATTTTTACAGTTCTTTGGAGGATTCCTGGCTTTCCCAGTTATTTTTGATTTTTTTATTATTTTCTATTTTAATTGTTTTAAATTTTAATTTTTTAAACCTATTATATTTATTCCATTGTTTGCCTTTCCTCTGTTCTTGTCCCCTTGCAGTTAAACTTTAAACAAACCTTGTTCACCTACCTCTGTTGAACCTCGCATGTCTATTCTTTCTTTCTTTTCTTTCCTTGCTTTCCTCTCAACATTTTGTTAGTTTTATTTTCAGTGCTTTCATCCCCACTTGGGACTTTGCTTTAGATTTCTTTTCCAGCTTGTGCACTCGCACTCGTTAGTTTTGTGCTTAACTGGTAGATATCATTTTTGGTTTCCGTTGTTTGCTAGGTCAGTCTATTGTAGTTTATTTTTGTTGAACTGTTTGGATTTTGCTGATGGTTGTATATGTGTATATTTCCATATATTGGAATATATGTGTATATTCCTTTATTTTAATTATTATTTGTGTGACAGTGTAGCTGCCATTTGTCGGGGGTTCACCTTTGGTTTCTCTCTCTTTTTTTTTTTTTGGATATTTATTTTAATCTAACTTAATACCATAACAAACCACCTGTTGTAATGGTGTTCCTGGCCAATGATCCAGCCCTGAGCATTTGGAGTGGGAGCACTGACTCCAAGACCCTATACAACCGGAGAACTCCTAACCTTAGGGAGTATCAATTACTGAGAACTCACTCATGCAAACTAAACCACTTGAATACAAGACTTAGAATCACCCAACCACCAATCAGGACAACCCAACCCAGTGTAGGACACCTCATCCAAACAGCAAATAGGACAAAAATAGAAACCCAGTCATCAGCAGACAGGATTATCCTTCTCAATCAACCCTGTGCATCAGAAGGAAAAGAAAAAAAAAAAAAAAACTCAGCACCAATCTCACCCAATGCAAAGCTTACACAAACCATTGGACCAAATTTAGGAGTGCAGAAACTAAAAGGAAGAAAGAATGCAAATTTGAAGGCTGGCAAAAGGAGACCTCAAACACAATAAGATCTTTTTAAAAAGGAAGAAATGACAAAGAAATGCTGCACAAATAAAGGAACAAACTAGACACACAGAAATTTAAACAAATGAAGAGGAAATAGGCAAGCTGCCTGAAAAACTATTCAGAATAATGATAGTAAAGATGATCAAAAACTTTGAAAATGACATGGAGACAATGCAAGAATCAATGAGCAAACCCGTAGTTGAATTGAAGAATAAGCAAAAAATAAATTGAAAAATAAATAGAGAGACAAACAACAATTACTGAAATTAAAAATACTCTAGAAAGAATCAAGAGCAGGGTATCTGAACCAGAAAATGGATCAGTGTGTTGAAAGACAAAATGGTGGAAACAACTGCGGAAGGGCAGAATAAAGTCAAAAGAATGGAAAGAACTGAGGATAGTCTCAGAGACCTCTTGGACAATATTAAATGCACCAAGATTCAAATTATAGGGGTCCCAGAAGAAGAGAGAAAAATAAAGGGTATGAGAAAAGTTTAGAGGAGATTATACTTGAAAAACCCCCAACATGGAAAAGGAAATAGTCAATCAAGTCCAAGAGGTGCCAAGAGTCCCATTTGTGATAAACCCAAGGAGAAACAGCCCTAGACATATACTACGCAAACTAAGAAGATGAAACACAAAGAAAGAATATTAAAAGTAGCAAGTTAAAAGTAACAAGTAACATCCAATGGAAACCCCATATGTTTCACAGCTGATCTTTCAACAGAAACTCTGCAGGCCAGAAGAGAATGGCATGGCATATTTAAAGCACTGAAAGAGAAAAATCTACAGCCAAGATTACTGTACTTGGCAAGGATCTCCTTCAAAATTGATGGAGAAATCAAAGATTTTCAGATGAGCCAAAGGTAAGAGAATTCTTTACCACAAAACCAGCTTTACAACAAATGGTAAAGGGACTTATATAGTCAAGAAATACAAGAGAAGAAAAAAGATCGACAAAATCGACCCCCAAAAATTAAGAAAATGGCAATAGGAGCACTGCTGCTGCTGCTGCTAAGTCGCTTCAGTCCTGTCTGACTCTGTGCGACCCTATAGACGGCAGCCCACCAGGCTCCCCGGTGCCTGGGATTCTCCAGGCAAGAACACTGGAGGGGGTTGCCATTTCCTTCTCCAATGCATGCAAGTGAAAAGTGAAAGGGAAGTCGCTCTGTCCTGTCGAACTCTGTGTGACCCCATGGACTGCAGCCTACCAGGCTCCTCCGTCCATGGGATTTTCCAGGCAAGAGTACTGGAGTGGGGTGCCATTGCCTTCTCCGAATAGGAGCACATATGTCAATAATTATTCTAAATATAAATGGATTAAATGTTCCAACCAAAAATCCCAGACTGGCTAAATGGATACATAAACAAGACCTCGGGGTGGGGGCGTGGTCCTAAGATGGCAGAGGGATAAGATGGGGAGACCCCATTCTCCCCAACACATTCATCAAATGATCATTTGAACGCTGAGCAACTTCCACAAAACAATTTCTGAATGCTGGCAGAGGACACCAGGTACCCAGATAGGCTGCTCATTGTCTTTGAAAGGAGAACAAAGGATTGAGCAAATACCAAAGCAGAACTAGCCGGCTGTCTCCAGGCCCCTCCCCCAACAAGAGGCAGACAGCCATGTGTGTGGCAGCCAGAATCAGAAGGCAAGGGGCGGCCTCAGCCTCAGAGACCGGCATTCTCCACCAAACTGTGAGCAGGCTGCCAGTTTCTAACCATGTCTTCCTGGAGTCCTGGACGGTTGACATCTGCCAGGAGAGTTGCAGCTTGAGATCAGCACCCCAGAGGAGATACATGATACACCTGAGGCAGTGTTCTCATGGCACACCCAGGAAACTGAGCGGCCTGGACCCAGTAGGTAATTAAGATGCATGGCCCACTTGGGACAGTGCGTTGGCCAAGCACCTGGTCGCCTGAGCTGCTGGGACCTGGGAAGGGCACAAAACGCACGTGCATCTGAGTCTGTGACTTTGCGGTGTACCTGAAAACCTGAACCTGAGCAGCTTAGACCTGGGAATTGCAGGAAATGCAGGGCTCACATTGGGCAGTACCCCTGAAGAGCAATCTGGAAGCTGAGCAGTGTACACGTGGAAAGCACACACCACCATGATCTTGGGAAAGCCCAGTGTGTTCCATACACTGCAAGCACTTTCCCAAAATACACATCAACATTATTTGTTTGCAGTGTTCCTCCCTCCCCACAACTCAACTGAACAAGTGAGCCGAAATAAGTGACCACCTTTGCCCCCTTGTGCCAGGGCAGAAATTAGACACTAAAGAGACTTGCAAAGAGAGAAAGCGAAAATAAATAAAGAAAAGGGAACCCCACTGGGAGTGAGAGGTGCAACGGATTAAAACCCTGTAGTTAATATTGACTAAGCATAGGAAGGGGCTTATAGATCTTGTAAAGAAATGCAAGCTGGAACAAGGAATTATCTGAAACTCAACTGAAGCCACACTGCCCACAACGGCTCCAGAGAAATTCCTAGATATAGTTTTTCTATTATCAACCTTCTAATTGATTAAAATTATTTATTATTTTTTCCTTCTTACTTTTTTTTTTTAATTTTACAATATTGTATTGGTTTTGCCATACATCCACATGAATCTGTCATGGGTGTACACGTGTTACCCATCCTGAACCCCCCTCCCACTCCCTCCCTGTACCATACTTCTGGGTCATCCCAGTACACCAACCCCAAGCATCCTGTAACCTGCATCAAACCTGGACTGACGATTCGTTTCTTATATGATATTATACATGTTTCAATGCCATTCTCCCAAATCATCCAACCCTCTTCCTCTCCCACAGAGTCCAAAAGACTGTTCTATACATCTGTGTCTCTTTTGCTGTCTCACATACAGGGTTATCGTTACCATCTTTCTAAATTCCATAGACATGTGTTAGTATACTGTATTGGTGTGGGTTTTTTTTTTTTTTCTTTCTTTCTTTCTTTCTGGCTTACTTCACTCGATATAATAGGCTCCAGTTTCATCCACCTCATTAGAACTGATTCAAATGTATTCTTTTTAATGGCTGAGTAATACTCCACTGTGTATATGTACCAGAGCTCTCTTATCCATTTGTCTGCTGATGGACATCTAGGTTGCTTCCATGTCCTGGCTATTAGAATCAGTGCTGTGATGAACATTGTGGTACATGTTTCTCTTTCAATTCTGGTTTCCTTGGTGTGTATGCCCAGCAGTGGGATTGCTGGGTCATAATTAATCCTTTAATTTTCAATTTTACAACCTATTACCTTGCAAAATATGACCCTATTTTTAAAGCATATTTCATATTTGTTAAATATATTTTGTGACTGATTGTGTTTTGTATTTTTAATATTGTATTTCAGAGAGTCTACCCTCTACTCAAGATTTTTTTTTTTTTACTTAAATTTATTTACTTCTTTTAATTAGAGGCTAATTACTTTACAAAATTGTAGTGGTTGTTGCCATACATTGACATGAATCAACCATGGATGTATCAGTTCAGTTCAGTTCAGTTGCTCAGTTGTGCCCGACTATTTGCGACCCCACACGCTGCAGCATGCCAGGCCTCCGTGTCCATCAACAACGGCTGGAGTCTACCCAAACCCATGTCCATTGAGTCGGACATCCAAACATCTCCTCCTCTGCTGTCCTCTTCTGCCCTCAGTCTTTCCCTGAATCAGGGTCTTTTCAAATGAATCAGCTCTTCACATCAGGTGGCCAAAATATTGAAGATTCAGCTTCAAAATCAGTCCTTCAAATGAACACCCAGGACTGATCTCCTTTGGGATGGACTGGTTGGGTCTCCTTGCAGTCCAAGGGACTCTCAAGAGTCTTCTCCAACGCCACAGTTTAAAATCATTTATTCTCAGGTGCTCTGCTTTCTTTATAGTTGAACTCTCATATCCATACATGACCATGGGAAAAACCATAACCTTGACTAGATGGACCTTTGTTGACGAAGTAATGTCTCTGCATTTCAATTTACTGTCTAGGTTGGTCATAACTTTCCTTCCAAGGTGTAAGTGTCTTATAATTTCATGGCTGCAATCACCATCTGCAATGATTTTGGACCCCCTTCCTCCTCTCAAAGTATGACGTCAGCCACTGTTTCCCCATCTATTTGCCATGAAGTGATGGGACTGAATGCCATTATCTTAGCTTTGTGAATGTTGAGCTTTAAGCCAATCTTTTCAATCTGCTCTTTCTCTTTCATCAAGAGGCTCTTTTTTTTTTTTTTTTTTGAATTAAAAAAAATTAATTTATTTATTTTAATTGGAGGCTCATTACTTTACAATACTGGAGTGGTTTTTGCCATACATTGACATGAATCAACCATGGGTGTACATGTGTCCCCCATCCTGAATCCCCCTCCCACCTCCTTCCCCGTCCCATCCCTCAGGGTCATCCCAATGCACTGGCCCTGAGCGCCCTATCTCATGCATCAAACCTGGACTGAAGATCTATTTCACATATGGTAATATACATGTTTCAATGGTATTCTCTCAAATCATCCCACTCTTGCCTTCTCCCACAGAGTCCAAAGTCTGTTCTTTTTCTCTGCGTCTCTTTAGCTGTCTCATATATAGGGTCATTGTTACCATCTTTCTAAATTCCATATATATGCATTAATATACTGTATTGGTATTTTTCTCTCTGACTTACTTCACTCTGTATAATAAGCTCTAGTTTCACCCACCTCATCAGAACTGATTCAAATGCATTCTGTTTAATGGCTGAGTAATATTCCATTGTGTGTATGTACCACAGCTTTCTTATCCATTCATCTGCTGAGGGACATCTAGGTTGCTTCCATGTCCTGGCTATTATAAACAGTGGTGCGATGAACATTGGGGTACATGTGTCTCTTTCAATTCTGGTTTACTTTGTGTGTATGTCCAGCGGTGGGATTGCTGGGTCATATTTCCAGTTTTTTAAGAAATTTCCACACTCTTCTCCACAGTGGCTGTACTAGTATGCATTCCCACCAATAGTGTAATATAGTTCCTTGTACTCCACACCCTCTCCAGCATTTACTGTTTGCAGACTTTTTGATAGCAGCCATTCTGACCGGTGTAATATGGTACCTCATTGTGGTTTTGATTTTAATTTCTCTGATACCGAGTGTTGTTGAGCATCTTTTCATGTGTTTGTTAGCCATCTGTATGTCTTCTTTGGAGACACGCCTATTTAGTTCTTTGGCCCATTTTTTTGATTGGGTCGTTTATTTTTCTGGTATTGAGCTGCATGAGCTGCTTGTATATTTTTGAGATTAACACCTCTGTACAGAAAACTATAAAACACTGATGAAAGAAATCAAAGAGGACACTATTAGATGGAGAAATATACCATGTTCATGAATCAGAAGACTCAATATAGTGAAAATGAGTATTCTACCCAAAGCAATCTGTAAATTCAATGCAATCCCTATCAAGCTATCAATGGTATTTTTCAGAGAACTAGAACAAATAATTTCACAATTTGTATGGAAATACAAAAAAACCTTGAATAGCCAAAGCAATCTTGAGAAAGAAGAATGGAACTGGAGGAATCAACCTGCCTGATTTCAGACTATACTACAAAGCTACAGTCATCAAGACAGTGTGGTTCTGGCACAAAGACAGAAACATAGATCAATGGAACAAAATAGAAAGCCAGAGATGAATCCATGCACCTATGGACACCTTATCTTTGACAAAAGATGCAAGAATATACAATGGAGAAAAGACCATCTCTTTAACAATTGGTGCTTGGAAAACTGGTCAACCACTTGCAAAAGAATGAAACTAGAACACTTTCTAACACCATACACAAAAATAAACTCAAAATGGCTTACAGATCTAAATGTAAGACCAGAAACTATAAAACTCCTAGAGGAAAACATAGGCAAAACACACTCTGATATAAATCAAAGCAGGACCCTCTATGACCCACCTCCCAGAGTAATGGACATAAAAGCAAAAATTAACAAATGTAACCTAATTAAACTTAAAATCTTTTGCACAACGAAGGAAACTATAAGCAAGGTGAAAAGACAGCCTTCAGAATGGGAGAAAATAATAACAAAAGAGGCTCTTTAGTTCTTCTTCACTTTCTGTCAAAAAGTGGTGTCATCTGCATATCTGAGTTATTGATATTTCTTCCAGCAAACTTGATTCCAGATTGTACTTCCTCCAGCCCAGCGTTTCTCATGATGTACTCTGCATATAAGTTAAGTAAGCAGGGTGACAATATACAGCCTTGACCCACTCCTTTTCCTATTTGGAACCAGTCTGTTATTCCATGTTCAATTGTAACTGTTCCTTCCTGACCTGCATACAGGTTTCTCAAGCGGCAGGTTACGTGGTCTGCTAATATGTACCATGGGTGTATACCCATGGATGTATATGGGTGCCTAATCCTGAACCCCCTCCCATCTCCCTCCCCATCTCATTCCTCAGGATTGTCCCAGTGCACTGGCCCTTGGCACCCTGTCTCATGTACCAAACCTGGACTGGTCTTCTATTTCACATATGGTAATATGCATGTTCCACTTCTATTCTCCCAAATCATCCCACCCCTAGCTTCTTCCATAGAATCCAAAAGTCTGCTATTTATATCTGTGACTCTTTTGCTCTCTCACATGTAGGGTCCTCATTACTATCTTTCTAAATTATATATATATATATATATATATATATATATATATATATATATATATGATAATATAGTGTATGGATGTTTTCCTTTCTGCCTTGCATCACTCTGTATCATAGGATCCAGTTTCATTCACCTCATTAGAAGTGATTCAAATGCACTCTTTTAAGTAGCTGAGTAATATTCCATTCTGTATATGTACCAAAGCTTTACTATCCACTCATCTGCTCATGGATATCTAGGTAGCTTCCATGTCCTAAACATGAAAACACTGCTGTGATGATGAACATTGGCGTAGACATGTCTCTTTCAATTCTGGTTTCCTCAGTGTGTATGCCCAGCAGTGGGTTTCTTGGGTCACATGACAGTACGAGTTCCAGCTTTTTAAGGAATCTACACAGCGTCCCCCATACTGGCTGTATTAGTTTGCATTGCCTCCAACACTGTAAGAGGATTCCCTTTCTTCTGCAGTCTGTTCAGTATGTATTGTTTGTCGACGTTTTGATAACAGCCATTCTGACAGGTGTGAGATGGTATAACATTGTGGCTTGATGTCCATTTCTGTGATAATGAGTGATGTTGAGCATCTTTTCATGTGTTTCTTAACCATCTGTATGTCTTCTTTGGAGAACTGTCTGTTGAGTTCTTCAGCCTAATTTTTGATTGGGCCATTAATTTTTTCTGGTATTGAGTTGCATGAGCTTCTTGTATATTTTTGAGTTTCACTTAGTCAATTGCTTCATTTACTATCATTTTCTCCCGTTCTGATGACTGTCTTTTCACCTTCCTTGTTTCCTTCATTGTTCAGGAGCTTTTAAATTTGATTCGTTCCGTTGGTTTATTTTTGCTTTTATTTACATTACTCTGGGAGGTGAGTCATAGAAGGTCCTGCTGTGATTTATGTCAGAGACTGTTCTGTCTATATTTTCCTCCAGAAGTTTTACAGTTTCTGGTCTTTCATTTAGATCTTTAATCCATAATTAGTTTATTTTTGTGTATCATTAGAAAGTATTCTAGAATCATTATTTTACAGGTGGTTGGCCAGTTTTTCCAGTGCCACTTGTTAAAGATATCGGTCTTTTCTCCATTGTATATTCCTGAGTCCTTTGTCGAAGATAAAGTGACCATAGGTGCGTGGATTTATCTCTGGACTTTCTATTTTGTTCCATTGATCTATATTTCTGTCTTGGTGTCAGTAACATACTGTCTTGATAACTGTAGCTTTGTACTATAGCCTGAAGTCATGCAGGTTGATTCCTTCAGTTCCATTCTTCTTTCTCAAGATTGCTTTGGCTATTCGAGGTTTGTTTGTTTTTTTCCCCCCCCCCCCCTTCATACAAACTGTGCAATGATTTGTTCTAGTTCTCTGAAAAACACTTTTGGTAGGTTGATAATTACTTTAAATGTAAACAGATTAAATGTTCCAACCAAAAGACACAGACTGATTGAATGGATACAAAAACATGACCCATATATATATGCTGTCAACCAGAAACCACCTTCAGATGCAAGGACACATATAGACTGAAATTGAGAGGATGGAAAAATACATTCTATGCAAATGGAGAGCAAAAGAAAGCTGGAATATTAATCCTGATATCAGACAGGCCTTAAAATAAGAATACTATAAAAAATAAGGAAAGACACTACACTACGATAAAAGGATCAATCCAAGAGGGAGACATAACAGTTGTAAACATCTATGCACTGAACACTTTATTGCCGAATTTTACCTTAAATTGAAGAAACTAGCGAAAATGACTAGATGATTCAGGTATGAACTAAATCAAATCCCTTATGTTTATACAGTGGAAGTGACAAATAGATTCAAGACAGAATATTGAAGATTCAAGACAGAATCAAGATAGACAGAATGCCTGAAGAACTATCGATGGAGTTTTGTGACAGTGTACAGGAGGCAGTGATCAAGACCATACCCAAGAAACACAAATGCCAAAAGTCAAAATGGTTCTCTGAGGAGGCCTTCCAAATAGCTGAGAAACGAAAGGAAGCAAAAGACAAAGGAGATAGGGAAATATATACCCATTTGAATGAAGAGTTCCAAAGAATTGCAAGTAGAGATAAGAAAGCCTTCCTCAGCAATCAACAAAAAGAACAGAGGAAAACAATAGAATGGGAAAGACTAGAGATCACGTCAAGGAAATTAGAGATACTAAGGGAGCATTTCATGGAAAGATGGGCACAATAATGGACAGAAATGGTACGGACATAAGAGAAGCAAAAGATATTAAGAATTGATGGCAACAATGCACAGAAGAATTATACAAAAAAGATCTTCATGATGCAGATAACCAGGATAGTGTGATCACTCACCTAGAGCCAGACATCCTGGAATGTGAAGCCAAGTGGATCTTAGGAAGCAAAGCTAGTGGAAGTTATGGAATTCCAGTTGAGCTATTTGAAATCCTAAAAGACGATGTTGTGAAAGTACCACGCAATACGCCGGCAAAGTTTCAAAGCTTGGCAGTGGCCACCGGACTGGAAAACGTCAGTTTTCATCCCAGTCTCAAAGGAAGGTAATGCCAAAGAATGCTCAAACAACCACACAGTTGCACTCATCTCACGTGCTAGTAGAGTAATGCTCAAAATTCTCCAAACCAGGCTTCAACAGTATGTGAACTGTGAACTTCCAGATGTTAAAAGTGGACTTAGAATAGTCAGAGGAACCAGAGATCAAATTGCCAACATCCACTGGATCATGGAAAAGGCAAGACTTCCAGGAAAAACATATATTTCTGCTTTATTCAATATGCCAAAACCTCTGAGTGTGTGGGTCAAAATAAACTGTGGAAAATTCTAAAAGAGATGGGAGTACCAGGCCACCTGACTTGCCTCCTGAGAAATCTGTGTGCAGGTCAAGAAGCATCAGTTAGAACTGGACATGAAACAACAGACTGGTTGCAAGTCGGGAAAGGAGTATATCAAGGCTGTATTTCATCACCCTGCTATTTAACTTATAAGCAAAGGACATCATGCTAAATGCCAGGCTGGATGAAGCACAAGCTGGAATCAAGATTGTCAAGAGAACTATCAGTAATCTCATATATGCAGATAACACCACCCTTATGGCAGAAAGTGAGGACCTAAAGAGCCTCTTGATGAAAGTGAAAGAGGAGAGTGAAAAAGTTGGCTTAAAACTCAACATTCACAAAACTAATATCATGGCATCCAGGCACATCCCTTCATGGCAAATAGATCAGGAAACAGTGCCAGACTGTTTTTCGCAGTTGGGCAGGCAAATCACTACAGATGTTGATTGCAGCCATGAAATTCAAAGGTGCTTGCTCCTTGGAAGTCACGCTATGACTTACTTAGAAAGCATTAAAAAACAGAGACATTATTTTACCAACAATCAACCAATGTGTCAAAGCAATCCTTTTTGCAATAGTCATGTACTGATGTGAGAGTTGGAGGAGAAGGAAAGCTGAGTGCCTAAGAATTGATCCTTTGGAACTGTGGTGTTGGAGAAAACTCTTGAGGATATCAAAGCAGTCAATCCCAAGAAAATCAGTCCTGAACATACATTGAGATGACTGAAGCTCCAATACTTTGGCAACCTGATGCAAAGAAGTAACTCATTTGAAAAGACCCTGATGCTGGAAAAGATCGAAGGCCAGAAGAGAAGGTGACGATAGAAGACGAGATAGTTGGATGGCATCCTCAATGCACATGAGTTTTACCAAGCTCCGGAAGTTGGTGATGGACAGGGACAAGGAAGCCTGGTGCGATGTTTTACCATAAAGTATGATGTTAGTTACACAGTTTATTACCATCATCAGGTTGAGGAAGTTTTCTATTTCTAGTTTGCTAAGAGTTTTTATACAGAATGTGTTCAGTCACTCAGATCTGTCCAGCTCTTTGCGACCCCATGGAGTTTAAACCCAAACGGTTCCTCTGGTTGAGGATTCTCCAGGCAAGAATACTGGAGATGGTTGCCATGCCCTCCGCCAGGGCATCTTCCCAACCCTGGAATAGATATTAGACTTTATCAAATTATTTTTCAGCGTTTTTCGAGATGACCCTACTGTGTTTTATTTTTTGTCCTTTAGTACTTTAAATTACACTGATTGATTTTCAAATGTTTAACCAATCCTGCATTCTTAGGGGACAAAAATTAATAGATTATGCTGCGTTGTCTTTGTATATATTGGCATAGTCTGCGCTTCACTCTGAACACTTTCTGTTGCTACGTCTTCAAGTGCACAATTTTCTCCTGCTGTCCTGTCTAATCTGTCATTTATTCCATCGACTGTGTTTGCCATCTGACGCTACAGTTTTCCTATCTACAAGATGGAATTGGTCTACTTTATTATTTGCATGTCTCTACTTAATTTTACAAAATGCAAAACACAGTCATTCCAATATTTTAATGTCTCTGTCTGCAATGTCTTAAATCTATGCCGCTTCTGGGTCAGTTTGATTTCTCAAGGGAAATTTAATATGATTTTTCCTTACCTTAGTGAGATTAAATATATTTTTAATGTGGTTAGTGTATAGTCCCATATCTTTCTTGTCAAATGTCTGCTCATGTCTTTTAAACATCTCTTAATAAAGTGAATGTCCAGTAGTACATCTTTCTTAGAAACTGTGGGCTCGTGTGTTTTTCACATTTTTCTATCATTCTTTAGGTTCTTTGTTATAAAATTTTAACAGTCATTTTTTGGGTTTGTTTATGGTGCTTTTTTTTTTTTCTACCTCTTAAAATTTTAAGCAGTGTCATGCATCCAGGGTGAATAAGGAACCAGTGAATACCAGGAAGTGAGCGCTTCACAGGAAATCCAGGAAGTCCCACTAAGACAAAAAACTGTGTACCCCAGGGCACACCTCACGCTGGCTGACCCTGCTTGTCAATTAGGAACACAAGGACTGAGATGAAGCCGACACCTCATTCCCCTTTCCTCCAGAGGCAACCACCTCAATGAGAGACCTTGGGAACTAGGTGGGGATACATGATTACACAGTGTTTCTTTCAGGAAGCTGGAATCTTGTCGTAGCTCTTCATGGAAATGAATTCCAGCATGGTCTCAATGGTGACGTAAGCAGCAATGGAGGTACCAGCTGGCAAACAAGATGAGAAAAGAGATTTGTAAGGGCACATGTTGAGAAAGCCCTTTCCAGACGAGGCTCACACAACTCTGAGCAAGCACCGCCCCTTCGGGGGAATACTAATCACTCAAAGGTCGTCATTTCTTTCTTGGGATGCCTCATCCCCATCACCCTGTATAAACCCAAACTTGGGTATTACACCTAATGTGGTGAGCATGAGTCCTAGATTTGAAACTAGACAGCTCCAAGTGGACCAATAGCAAAAATATTCAGTGCATTCTCACAGCCTGAAGACAGGGGTTTCAGACTGGAAACTAGAAAAGTGAGGACACCTATGTGCAAACTGAGCAAAGGAAGTGGGATGGAAAAGATTCCTGGTAGGTGGTCCAGAATTAAATGGTGCTCAAAGTGCTTTAAGAACACCTTATAGGAGGAAAGTAGAATGATTCTCTTTTCCACAGATACTTCGATAGAACCTAATTATCATGGAGGAATTTTAGGCAGGATATGAAAAACTAGATAATGGTGAAATGTGAGAGAGAAAAGAATGAAAGCCTGAATACTGTGGCTGTGGGCCAAGGTTTGGAGGAGACCCAGTCTCCCTGCCATGTGGCCCTTCATGTAGACTTAGAGAGATGAGGATGGCAGGTGAGTTTGGAGGGCTCCTAAGGCCATTAAAAATGCTACCTTTCCCCCACCAAATCATCTGAGCTGCTCTCCATCCTCCCCTAGAGTTGACAGGATCGGGCTTTGTGATGTGAAGGCCCACCCAGGGCCACCATTGGCTGGTGGCAGCAACTTTATGAGTTGCTGACCTCAGAAAGCATAAGGCTGTGGCCCCCTGGGAGGGGTATACATAGGGCTGCTCAGGGGCTCTGGAGCAGACCACTGTGAGTCTTCAAAATGACTAAGGTGACTGGGAAGCCACAAGGCTCTAGAGAAGTTGTGGAACAGCAGACTCTAGATACCCAGGAGGAAAAGATGAAAAGCTCCTGTCAACAGATGTCCAAAGAAGTGTCAAGGTGAGCTGAACCCATGCAAGGTCCTCTTGTCCATTGAGACCGCCCCATAAGACACCTCCCCTTGTCCTTGCCAGGCCCTTACCCCTTCTCCTCCCACACCCCTTCTCCTGAAGCCATTGTTCCCATCCATCTTCACCCTCTTCCCCAAACAAACCGCCACTCTGTACTCCCTTTTTTTGTTTTCTCCAGGTGGCCAGGGTAACCAGGAGGGTGAATAAGCCATCTGGTCCTGAGCTTAGTTTTTCTTGTGGTTGGAAGCTTTTTGATTGCAGTTTTGCCTTCTGTTTTCGTGATGGGTCTGTTGAGATTATCTATTTCTTCCTGGTTCAGTTTTGGAAGGTTATACTTTTCTGATTATTTGTCCATTTCTTCTAAGTTGTCCATTTTATTGTCATATAGCTGCTGATAGTAGTCTCAGGATCCTTTCTATTTCTGTGTCGTCTGTTGTGATTTTTCCATTTTCATTTCTAACTTGTTGAATTGATTCTTCTCCCTTTCTTTCTTGATGAATCTGGCTAATGGCTTGTCTTTTTTTTTTTTTTTTTATTCTTCTTAAAGAACTGTCTTTTCCTTTCACTGATTTTTGTAACAGTTTCCTTTCTTTTTCACTTATTTCTTCCCTAATTTTTATGATTTCTTTCCTTCTGCTAACCCCGGGGTTCTTCATTTCTTCTTTTTCTCATTGCTTTAGCTGGGACGTTAGGTCATTTACTTGAGGTTTCTCTTGTTTCTTCAGATAAGCTTGTATTTTTATGAATCTTCCCCTTAGCACTGCTTTCTGAATCCCATTGGTTTTCATTTCATTTTCATTCATATCGTGTTTTCATTTTTGTTTGTATCTATGCATATTTTCATTTCTTTTCTGATTTCTTCTGTTATATGTTGGTTATTCAGAAGTGTGTTGTTCAGCCTCCATATGTTTGTATTTTTAATAGTTTTATTTTTCCTGCTGTTGTAGGTTGTTTAGTCGCTCAGTTGTTTCCGACTCTTGTGGCCCCATGGACTGTAGCCTGCCAAACTCCTCTGTCTGTGGAACTCTCCAGGCCAGAATACTGGAGTTGGTTGCCATTTCCTTCTCCAGAGAATCTTCCCAACTCAGGAATCGAACCTGGGTCTCCTGCATTGCAGGCAGATTCTTTGCTGACTGAGCTACAACATCTAATCTTACTGCATTGTGATCAGAAACGATGCTTGAAATGATTTCATTTTTGTTTTCTTTTTCTAATTTATCAAGGCTAGATTTATGCAATCTATCCTGGAAATGTTCCATGTGCACTTGAGAAAAAGGTGAGATTCATTGTTTTGGGGTGAAGTGTCCTATAGATATCCATTAGGTCTAACCGGTCCATTGTATCACTTGAAGTTTGTGTTTCCTTGCTGATATTCTGCTCGGTTGATCTATACATACATGTAAGTGGGATATTAAAGTCTCTGGTTTCTGCCTTTTAGCAGGGCTGCTGAAAATACTCCTGATCACACCTCTCTGTCACTGCACTGAACGAATCTAGGTTCTGCCCTCGTTAGTCTCCCAACACATAATCCTGAACGCACATAAGGATCCCTGCACAAAAGCAGGCTGGGTGCTCCCAATGTTTAAGCCCCGAGAAACACTCCTGATCCTGCAATTCAGTCCCTGCACTGAACCAGGATGAGTCCTGACCTTGTTCAAACCCCCAACAAATACTCCTGAGTCAGCATCTCTGTCCCTGCCATGAACCAGGCTGGGTCCTTCTCTTGTTCAAGCCCCTGACAAATGTAGGTTAACATTAGTATCCAAACAAAAGTGAAATGTACTTACACTCCTGGTAAGAAACTTACAGTTAGCAAATGGTGTCAATGCGTAAGAAGCTGAAAGGTGAAGGCTGCAATAGACTTATTCCCCTGAATACCTATGCAATTCATAATCCACACAGACCTCCTGTATCAAGAGACATGTCCTCAACAGATTCTGTTGATTTTTTCAGATTCTGAAAAAAATAGGTGACAATAACTGCAGCAGAATACCTCCAGTTGTCTGTGGAAGGGAAGGAGAAACTGTGTACCTGCAATAATTACAATGGAGTAAATAGTCTTAAGTAAGAAATAAAACTTTACTTATAGTAAAAAATCTTAAAGGCTCAAGAGACAAAAGCTTTGGGTGGCTTCCTCTTTCTTATTTTACTCTCATTTACAAGCAGGTCTGGGATAACCACAGAGGCTTCTGTTACCAGAGCAACAAGAGCAGGGCATGAAGAAATGCTGGCGTCTTGTGGACATTTTTTTCTAACAGTAACCTTAAAATGCTTGCTGATGGACACACTATTCACAAGGGTGCTGAGCTCCAACTGATACCCACCCATGACAAATTACCAGAGCTCACCTAAGGGGAAAAATAACGTAAACACAGGAGAAGCTAACAGGAAGAGCATGTGAACAGGTAAACACAATTCCATGTTTATCTAAGAAAGCACATGGCAATTTGCACATTGGGTTGAATTCTAAGAGACATAAACATCGAAGTTGTGAGGACATTATCACCTCTGCATGAGCATGGAACAAGACCATGTGTCAAAAGCTGGACATGGTATCAATGGTAGAGTAACATTACTACAGTGGACAGTTTAGAGTACTGGTGGGATAGACTTGGTAAGAGTCATATGAGCATGACTAGAAAAGTGCACTCCCATGAGAGAGAAATAAATAAATAAAAAAAGAGGTAGAGACAGTTTGATTAATCAGATCCTCTCCTGGAATATTTCAGAAATGAAGAGATTTTGCACACAACACACCCCAAACCTCCTGTGGCACCATTCAGAACATTGAAGAGATGAAAGCAAAGTTAGCATACCTGGAGAGAGCAATGGATAAACAAACATGATACAGGTCTAGAATGACTTTTGAATCAAGCATTGAAATATGAACATAGGCCGTCTTCAGAGAGAGAGATCAACCCAGAGATCATCACACTGAGTGAAGGAGAGTCGACTCAAGAAACATTATGGGATGCAACGGACAATTGCTATACAAAAATCCAGAGCAGTTAGCACCCGCACAAAGGTGATGTGAGCATCCAACCTGGCATGAAATTTATGGGTAGCAGAGGACCCTGGTTGCATGGAAGGGATACATCTGGAAATTGGTACTAATTTCTTCCCAGAGATACATATAACATACAGAATCCATGCAAACCTAGTTCAGCAAGAGTGGTAGATGAGACTCGTTCTAATAACATGTAGGTGAAAACAAGCACAGCTGAATATCTAGTATTCTCA
The DNA here is from genome assembly GCF_002263795.3 of Bos taurus. Taxonomy (NCBI): domain Eukaryota; kingdom Metazoa; phylum Chordata; class Mammalia; order Artiodactyla; family Bovidae; genus Bos; species Bos taurus. Next base: position 31,786,912 of record NC_082638.1, read on the forward strand.
GTCCCATGGAACAAGAATCTGTACAAGTAAAACAAACGTGTCCTTGTCAATCAAGGATTGACTTTTACTTAAAATAAAATCCAAGTGTGAGCAGTCACCAAGTGTGAGCAGTCACCAGGTTTGCCGGCATCCTCTGGCTCTTTCTACTTTAATATACAACCAGGCCTGAGTAAAACTCTCAGGCGGCACAGACCATCCTAAAATAGGACAGAATAAAGAAACCCTTCAGCATGGAAGATTTTCTCTGCAACTGCAGCATCAAAACTATCGCTGATGGACATCTGATATTCACAAGGCCTCTGGACTCGACAGGACACCCACCCTTGAACATGTCAAGGTCACACACCCAAAATTAAATAAATAAACACACACACACACACACAACTGGAACACTCTCAGGAAGAAAGTATCAACAGGAATATACAACTCAAAGTGCTTTCTAAAAGCAAAAAGCCCATGAATAGTACTCCACAAGGTTTCTTATCAGAGATACAAACTGCCACAAGATATCAACTCTGACCAGTGAAAAAGGCCACCGTGGAAAACAGACCAGGCCAGAAATGGTAGATTAACATTAGTCAGCGGGATCCTTTTATAGTAGTGAGGGTATATCAGCGGGAGGAGCCAGTATAAGAATCACTGTCCACGTGGCTTTATAAAAAAAAAAAAAAGAAAATATGACAGGGCTTCTCCACTCCTATGATACTTCAGAAATACACAGACTTTGAAAACCACATGCCCAAGAGGATGCACTGCAGCAGGATTCCCAATGCCCAGAGATGAAATTAAAGGAAGTACACAGGGACGAGAGATGAACAGATAAAGGAATGGGGTAGGGGTTCATGACGGAATATGACTCAAGCATTGAAACAAGGAAAGAATGACCTTGTCAGAGGTACAGACAATTGTGATAATCAGAGTCACTGAAGAAGGGCAGATGAGAGTTGTGTTACAGAATTTACGTTTCACATAGGACAGACAATATTGCTGGTAGTGAGTACCCCAACCGAGGTAAAATGGAACTCCCTGGAAGGCTTATATTGGTAGGCTGAAATTCATGGATTCCCACAAATACCTGTCACATACATAATCTACAGGGACCGACTTAGCAAGAGTGATGTCGTACACACTTCTGAGAGCAGGTCAGAGAAAATAAACACTGCTGACTGCCTCTGTGTATCGATGTAAGGGAGCGAGAATCAGTACAGCCACAACAAAGGAAACTCTGTACAGATTCGTCAAACAAGAAATACGAACTATAATAAAGCTGAGAAGGAAGGAGACACAAGCTCACGGAGTTAGTGATTGACAGGGAAAGCAGGGCATGCTACAATCCATGGGGTTCCAAACCATCGGACACAACTGAGCAATTGAATTGAAGTGACTGACATATCCATATAAAATCCTAATACAAACTCAAAATGGATGTACTATACCAAGAGTGGTGTACTACACTCATTTAAAAAATATATACAGGAAATTAATCACAGATGAATAATTCTATGTATAGTTAGAAGGATACAAGAAAATGTACAGCTACAAAAATAAGGCCATTTGAGTCAACATGCATGGCCCGAGAGATAATCATACTAAATGAAATAAGGCACACAGAGAAAGACAAATACCAAATTATATCATTCAAATGTAGAATCTAAGATATGACACAAATGAACATGTGTATGCAACAGATGCAAGCTCATGGACATATATAACAGACTTGAGGCTTCCAAGGCAGAGAGAATTGGGGGAGCAATGGACTAAGAGATTGGGGGGAGGAGATATAAACTAGAGTACATGGAATGGATTGACAAGTTTCTACTGTAGAACACAGAGAAATATATTCAGTACCCCATGATAACTTATAATGAAAACAAATATATATGGGGGAACCCTGGCAGTCCAGCAGTAAAGATTCCACACTTGCACTGCAGTGGATACATGTTCAAATCCTGGTTATAGAACTAATCACACACACTACAGTGTAGTAAAAAAAATTAAATAAATAAATAAATGCATACATACATAAAGATTAAATAAAAGAATGTGTATATGTGTGTGTGTGTGTGTGTGTGTACACACAATGCATTTACATGTATATATTTGCATAACTGAATCACTTTTCTGTAAAACAGACATTCACACAATGTTGTAAATCAACTATACTTCAGTTAAAAAGTAACGTGACTGTGAAAAGAAAATATTGCTATATATCATTGTATCTAAAATTAGTATCCAAAGAAAATTGCTGTAAACAAATTCGGCTCACTACTTAATGGCAGGCTTGCTGAAATATCTAAGGAGACACATACTGATGTCTGCAATTTAAAACAAAAGCAACAAGGAAAAAGATCGACTGTGCGTTGGAAAGAGGGATGGACAAATGGATAGATAGGTGACAAAGGAAGTATTGTAAAATGGTTACCAAACCAGACTCCTTTATATGCTCTCTACAAGAGAACCACCTGAAGCCAAGGTACACATATAGCTTGAATGTGGAGTGCTGGGAAAAGGTATTTCATGCAAGTGGAGACCGAAAGAATGCAGGAGTAACTATATTCATATCAGATAAAATAGACTGAAATAAAGCCTGTGAAATGAGAAAGTGAAGGCCACTACATAATGATCAAAGCATCAATACAAGAAGAAGATATCAGATCAGATCAGATCAGTCGCTCAGTTGTTTCTGACTCTTCGCAACCCCAGGAATCGCAGCACGCCAGGCCTCCCTGTAGATCACCAACTCCCGGAAGTCACTGAGACTCACGTTCATCGAGTCAGTGAAGCCATCCAGCCATCTCATCCTGTGTCGTCCCCTTCTCCTCTTGCGCCCAATCCCTTCCAGCATCAGAGACTTTTTCAATGAGTCAATCCTTCTCAAGAGGTGGCCAAAGTACTGGAGTTTCAGCTTTAACATCATTCTTCCAAAGAAATCCCAGGGCTCATCTCCTTCAGAATGGACAGCTTGGATCTCCTTGCAGTCCAAGGGACTCTCAAGAGTCTTCTCCAACACCACAGTTCAAAAGCATCAATCCTTAGGCGCTCAGCATTCTTCACAGTCCAACTCTCACATCCATATATGACCATAGGAAAAACCATAGCCTTGACTAGATGGACCTTTGTTGGTAAAGGAATGTCTCTGTTTTTGAATATGCTATCTAGGTTAGTTATAACTTTCCTTCCAAGGAGTAAGCGTCTTTTAATTGCATGACTGCAGTCACCATCTGCAGTGATTTTGGAGCCCAGAAAAACAAAGTCTGACACTGTTTCCACTGTCACCCCATCTATTTCCCATGAAGTGATGGGACCAGATGCCATGATCTTCGATTTCTGAATGTTGAGCTTTAAGCCAACTTTTTCACTCTCCACTTTCACCTTCATCAAGAGGCTTTTTAGCTCCTCTTCACTTTCTGCGATAAGGGTGGTGTCATCTGCATATCTGAGGTTATTGATATTTCTCCCGGCAATCTTGATTCCAGCTTGTATTTCTTCCAGCCTAGCGTTTCTCATGATGTACTCTGCATGTAAGTTAAATAAACAGGTTGACAATATACAGCCTTGACGGACTCCTTTTCCTATATGGAACCAGTCTGTTGTTCCATGTCCAGTTCTAACTGTTGCTTCCTGACCTGCATACAAATTTCTCAAGAGGCAGATCAGGTGGTCTGGTATTCCCATCTCTTTCAGAAGTTTCCACAGTTTATTGGGATCCACACAGGCAAAGGCTTTGGCATAGTCAATGAAGCAGAAATAGATGCTTTTCTGGAACACTCTTGCTTTTTCCATGATCCAGCGGATGTTGGCAATCTGATCTCTGGTTCCTCTGCCTTTTCTAAAACCAGCTTGAACAGCAGGAAGTTCATGGTTCCCATATTACTGAAGCCTGGCTTGGAGAATTTTGAGCATTACTTTACTAGTGTGTGAGATGAGTGCAAATGTGCGGTAGTTTGAGCATTCTTTGGCATTGCCTTTCTTTGGGATTGGAATGAAAACTCACCTTTTCCAGTCCTGTGGCCACTGCTGAGTTTTCCAAATTTGCTGGCATATTGAGTGCAGCACTTTCACAGCATCGTCTTTCAGGATTTGGAATAGCTCAACTGGAATTCCATTACCTCCACTATTTTTGTTCGTAGTGCTGCTTTCTAAGGCCCACTTGACTTCACGTTCCAGGATGTCTGGCTCTAGGTCAGTGAACACACCATAATGATTAACTGGGTCATGAATATCTTTTTTGTACAGTTCTTCTGTGTATTCTTGCCATCTCTTCTTAATATCTTCTGCTTCTGTTAGGTCCATACCATTTCTGTCCTTTATCGAGCCAAGGTTTGCATGAAAGGTTCCTTTGGTATCTCTGATTTTCTTGAAGAGATTCCCTAGTCTTTCCTATTCTGTTGTTTTCCTCTATTTCTTTGCATTGACCGCTGAAGAAGGCTTTCTTATCTCTTCTTGCTATTCTTTGGAACTCTGCATTCAGATGTTTATCTCTCTCCTTTTCTTCTATAAATACCTATGTACCCAACATAGGAGTACCGCAGTACGTAAGGCAAATGCTAACAAATTTGAAAGGGGAAATTAAAAGTAATGTAGTAATAGTCGGAGACTTTCATATCCCAGTTACATGTATGTATAGATCAACCGAGCAGAAAATCAGCAAGGAAACACAAACTTCAAATGATACAATGGACCGGTTATACCTAATTGATATCTATAGGACACTTAACCCCAAAACAATGAATCTCACCTTTTTCTCAAGTGCACATGGCACATTTCCAGGATAGATTGCATAAATCTAGCCCTGGTAAATTAGAAAAAGAAAACAAAAATGAAATCATTTCAAGCATCATTTCTGATCACAATGCAGTAAGATTAGATGTTGTAGCTCAGTCAGCAAAGAATCTGCCTGCAATGCAGGAGACCCAGGTTCGATTCCTGAGTTGGGAAGATTCTCTGGAGAAGGAAATGGCAACCAACTCCAGTATTCTGGCCTGGAGAGTTCCACGGACAGAGGAGTTTGGCAGGCTACAGTCCATGGGGCCACAAGAGTCGGAAACGACTGAGCGACTAAACAACCTACAACAGCAGGAAAAATAAAACTATTAAAAATACAAGCATATGGAGGCTGAACAACACACTTCTGAATAACCAACATATAACAGAAGAAATCAGAAAAGAAATGAAAATATGCATAGATACAAACAAAAATGAAAACACGATATGAATGAAAATGAAATGAAAACCAATGGGATTCAGAAAGCAGTGCTAAGGGGAAGATTCATAAAAATACAAGCTTATCTGAAGAAACAAGAGAAACCTCAAGTAAATGACCTAACGTCCCAGCTAAAGCAATGAGAAAAAGAAGAAATGAAGAACCCCGGGGTTAGCAGAAGGAAAGAAATCATAAAAATTAGGGAAGAAATAAGTGAAAAAGAAAGGAAACTGTTACAAACATCAGCGAAAGGAAGACAGTTCTTTAAGAAGATTAAAAAAGAAAAAAAAAAAAAAAAAGACAAGCCATTAGCCAGATTCATCAAGAAAGAAAGGGAGAAGAATCAATTCAACAAATTAAAATGAAAAGGGAAAAATCACAACAGACAACACAGAAATAGAAAAGATCCTGAGACTACTATCAGCAGCTATATGACAATAAAATGGACAACTTAGAAGAAATGGACAAATACTCAGAAAAGTATAACCTTCCAAAACTGAACCAGGAAGAAATAGATAATCTCAACAGACCCATCACGAAAACAGAAGGCAAAACTGCAATCAAAAAGCTTCCAACCACAAGAAAAACTAAGCTCAGGACCAGATGGCTTATTCACCCTCATGGTTACCCTGGCCACCTGGAGAAAACAAAAAAAGGGAGTACAGAGTGGCGGTTTGTTTGGGGAAGAGGGCGAAGATGGATGGGAACAATGGCTTCAGGAGAAGGGGTGTGGGAGGAGAAGGGGTAAGGGCCTGGCAAGGACAAGGGGAGGGGTCTTATGGGGCGGTCTCAATGGGCAAAGGGACCTTGCATGGGTTCAGCTCACCTTGACACTTCTTTGGACATCTGTTGACAGGAGCTTTTCATCTTTTCCTCCTGGGTATCTAGAGTCTGCTGTTCCACAACTTCTCTAGAGCCTTGTGGCTTCCCAGTCACCTTAGTCATTTTGAAGACTCGCAGTGGTCTGCTCCAGAGCCCCTGAGCAGCCCTATGCATACCCCTCCCAGGGGGCCACAGCCTTATGCTTTATGAGGTCAGCAACTCATTTCCCCAGCCAATGGTGGCCCTGAGTGGGCCTTCACATCACAAAGCCCGATCCTGTCAATTCTAGGGGAGGATGGAGAGCAACTCAGATGATTTGGTGGGGGAAAGGTAGCATTTTTAATGGCCTTAGGAACCCTCCAAACTCACCTGCCATCCTCATCTCTCTAAGTCTACATGAAGGGCCACATGGCAGGGAGACTGGATCTCCTCCAAACCTTGGCCCACAGCCACAGTATTCAGGCTTTCATTCTTTTCTCTCTCACATTTCACCATTATCTAGTTTTTCATATCCTGCCTAAAATTCCTCCATGATAATTAGGTTCTATCGAAGTATCTGTGGAAAAGAGAATCATTCTACTTTCCTCCTATAAGGTGTTCTTAAAGCACTTTGAGCACCATTTAATTCTGGACCACCTACCAGGAATCTTTTCCATCCCACTTCCTTTGCTCAGTTTGCACATAGGTGTCCTCACTTTTCTAGTTTCCAGTCTGAAACCCCTGTCTTCAGGCTGTGAGAATGCACTGAATATTTTTGCTATTGGTCCACTTGGAGCTGTCTAGTTTCAAATCTAGGACTCATGCTCACCTCGTTAGGTGTAATACCCAAGTTTGGGTTTCTACAGGGTGATGGGGATGAGGCATCCCAAGAAAGAAATGACGACCTTTGAGTGATTAGTATTCCCCCGAAGGGGCGGTGCTTGCTCAGATTGTTTGAGCCTCGTCTGGAAAGGGCTATCTCAACATGTGCCCTTACAAATCTCTTTTCTCATCTTGTTTGCCAGCTGGTACCTCCATTGCTGCTTACGTCACCATTGAGACCATGCTGGAATTCATTTCCATGAAGAGCTACGACAAGATTCCAGCTTCCTGGAAGGAACACTGTGTAATCATGTATCCCCGTCTGGTTCCCAAGGTCTCTCACTGAGGTGCTTGCCTCTGGAGGAAAGGGGAATAAGGTGTCGGCTTCATCTCAGTCCTTGTGTTCCTAATTGACAAGCAGGGTCAGCCAGCCTGAGGTGTGCCCTGGGGTACACAGTTTTTTGTCTTAGTGGGACTTCCTGGGTTTCCTGTGAAGTGCTCACTTCCTGGTGTACACTGGTTCCTTATTCACCCTGGATGCATGACACTGCTTAAAATTTTAAGAGGTAGGAAAAAAAAAAAAAAAAGCACCATAAACAAACCCAAAAGATGGCTGTTAAAATTTTATAACAAAGAACCTAAAGAATGATAGAAAAATGTGAAAAACACACGAGCCCACAGTTTCTAAGAAAGATGTACTACTGGACATTCACTTTATTCAGAGATGTTTAAAAGACATGAGCAGCCATTTGACAAGAAAGATATGGGACTATACACTAACCACATTAAAAAGATATTTAATCACACTAAGGTAAGAAAAAATCATATTAAATTTCCCTTGAGAAATCAAACTGACCCAGAAGCGGCATAGATTTAAGACATTGCCGACAGAGACATTAGAATATTGGAATGACTGTGTTTTTTGCATTTTGTAAAATTAAGTAGAGACATGCAAATAATAAAGTAGACCAATTCCATCTTGTAGATAGGAAAACTGTAACGTCAGATGGCAAACACAGTCGATAGAATAAATGACAGATTAGACAGGACAGCAGGAGAAAATTGTGCACTTGAAGACGTAGCAACAGAAAGTGTTCAGAGTGAAGCGCAGACCATGCCAATATGTACAAAGACAACGCAGCATAATCTATTACTTTTTGTCCCCTAAGAATGCAGGATTGGTTAAACATTTGAAAATCAATCAGTGTAATTCAAAGTACTAAAGGACAAAAAATAAAACACAGTAGGGTCATCTCGAAAAACGCTGAAAAATAATTTGATAAAGTCTGATATCTATTCCAGGGTTGGGACGATGCCCTGGCAGAGGGCACGGCAACCAACTTCAATATTCTTGCCTGGAGAATCCTCAACCAGAGGAACCATTTGGGTTTAAACTCCATGGGGTCGCAAAGAGCTGGGCAGATCTGAGTGACTGAACACATTCTGTATAAAAGCTCTTAGCAAACTAGAAATAGAAAACTTCCTCAACCTGATGATGGTAATACACTGTATAACTAACATCATACTTTATGGTAAAACAACACACCAGGCTTCCCTGTCCCTGTCCATCACCAACTTCCAGAGCTTGCTAAAACTCATGTGCATTGAGGATGCCATCCAACTATCTCGTCTTCTATCGTCCCCTTCTCTTCTGGCCTTCGATCTTTTCCAGCATCAGGGTCTTTTCAAATGAGTTACTTCTTTGCATCAGGTTGCCAAAGTATTGGAGCTTCAGTCATCTCAATGTATGTTCAGGACTGATTTTCTTGGGATTGACTGCTTTGATATCCTCAAGAGTTTTCTCCAACACCACAGTTCCAAAGGATCAATTCTTAGGCACTCAGCTTTCCTTCTCCTCCAACTCTCACATCAGTACATGACTATTGCAAAAAGGATTGCTTTGACACATTGGTTGATTCTTGGTAAAATAATGTCTCTGCTTTTTAATGCTTTCTAAGTAAGTCATAGCGTGACTTCCAAGGAGCAAGCACCTTTGAATTTCATGGCTGCAATCAACATCTGTAGTGATTTGCCTCCCCAACTGCGAAAAACAGTCTGGCACTATTTCCATTGTTTCCTGATCTACTTGCCATGAAGGGATGTGCCTGGATGCCATGATATTAGTTTTCTGAATGTTGAGTTTTAAGCCAACTTTTTCACTCTCCTCTTTCACTTTCATCAAGAGGCTCTTTAGGTCCTCACTTTCTGCCATAAGGGTGGTGTTATCTGCATATATGGGATTACTGATATTTCTCTTGACAATCTTGATTCCAGTTTGTGCTTCATCCAGCCTGGCATTTAGCATGATGTCCTTTGCTTGTAAGTTAAACAGCAGGGTGATGAAATACAGCCTTGCTATACTCCTTTCCCGACTTGCAACCAGTCTGCTGTTTCATGTCCAGTTCTAACTCATGCTTCTTGACCTGCACACAGATTTCTCAGGAGGCAAGTCAGGTGGCCTGGTACTCCCATCTCTTTTAGAATTTTCCACAGTTTATTTTGACCCACACACTCAGAGGTTTTGGCATAATGAATAAAGCAGAAATATATGTTTTTCCTGGAACTCTTGCTTTTTCCATGATCCAGTGGATGTTGGCAATTTGATCTCTGGTTCCTCTGCCTATTCTAAGTCCACTTTCAACATCTGGAAGTTCACAGTTCACATACTGTTGAAGCCTGGCTTGGAGAATTTTGAGCATTACTCTACTAGCACGTGAGATGAGTGCAACTGTGTGGTTGTTTGAGCATTCTTTGGCATTACCTTCCTTTGAGACTGGGATGAAAACTGACGTTTTCCAGTCCGGTGGCCACTGCCAAGCTTTGAAACTTTGCCGGCGTATTGCATAGTACTTTCACAACATCGTCTTTTAGGATTTCAAATAGCTCAACTGGAATTCCATAACTTCCACTAGCTTTGCTTCCTAAGATCCACTTGGCTTCACATTCCAGGATGTCTGGCTCTAGGTGAGTGATCACACTATCCTGGTTATCTGCATCATGAAGATCTTTTTTGTATAATTCTTCTGTGCATTGTTGCCATCAATTCTTAATATCTTTTGCTTCTCTTATGTCCGTACCACTTCTGTCCATTATTGTGCCCATCTTTCCATGAAATGCTCCCTTAGTATCTCTAATTTCCTTGACGTGATCTCTAGTCTTTCCCATTCTATTGTTTTCCTCTGTTCTTTTTGTTGATTGCTGAGGAAGGCTTTCTTATCTCTACTTGCAATTCTTTGGAACTCTTCATTCAAATGGGTATATATTTCCCTCTCTCCTTTGTCTTTTGCTTCTTTTCGTTTCTCAGCTATTTGGAAGGCCTCCTCAGAGAACCATTTTGACTTTTGGCATTTGTGTTTCTTGGGTATGGTCTTGATCACTGCCTCCTGTACACTGTCACAAAACTCCATCGATAGTTCTTCAGGCATTCTGTCTATCTTGATTCTGTCTTGAATCTTCAATATTCTGTCTTGAATCTATTTGTCACTTCCACTGTATAAACATAAGGGATTTGATTTAGTTCATACCTGAATCATCTAGTCATTTTCGCTAGTTTCTTCAATTTAAGGTAAAATTCGGCAATAAAGTGTTCAGTGCATAGATGTTTACAACTGTTATGTCTCCCTCTTGGATTGATCCTTTTATCGTAGTGTAGTGTCTTTCCTTATTTTTTATAGTATTCTTATTTTAAGGCCTGTCTGATATCAGGATTAATATTCCAGCTTTCTTTTGCTTTCCATTTGCATAGAATGTATTTTTCCATCCTCTCAATTTCAGTCTATATGTGTCTTTGCATCTGAAGGTGGTTTCTGGTTGACAGCATATATATATGGGTCATGTTTTTGTATCCATTCAATCAGTCTGTGTCTTTTGGTTGGAACATTTAATCTGTTTACATTTAAAGTAATTATCAACCTACCAAAAGTGTTTTTCAGAGAACTAGGACAAATCATTGCACAGTTTGTATGAAGGGGGGGGGGGGGGGGAAACCTCGAATAGCCAAAGCAATCTTGAGAAAGAAGAATGGAACTGAAGGAATCAACCTGCATGACTGCAGACTATAGTACAAAGCTACAGTTATCAAGACAATATGTTACTGACACCAAGACAGAAATATAGACCAATGGAACAAAATAGAAAGCCCAGAGATAAATCCACACACCTATGGTCACTTTATCTTTGACAAAGGACTCAGGAATATACAATGGAGAAAAGACCGATCTCTTTAACAAGTGGCACTGGAAAAGCTGGCCAACCACCTGTAAAATAATGACTCCAGAATACTTTCTAATGATACACAAAAATAAACTAATTATGGATTAAAGATCTAAATGAAAGACCAGAAACTGTAAAACTTCTAGAGGAAAATATAGACAGAACAGTCTCTGACATAAATCACAGCAGGACCTTCTATGACTCACCTCCCAGAGTAATGTAAATAAAAGCAAAAATAAACCAACGGAACGAATCAAATTTAAAAGCTCCTGAACAATGAAGGAAACAAGGAAGGTGAAAAGACAGTCATCAGAACGGGAGAAAATGATAGTAAATGAAGCAATTGACTAAGTGAAACTCAAAAATATACAAGAAGCTCATGCAACTCAATACCAGAAAAAATTAATGGCCCAATCAAAAATTAGGCTGAAGAACTCAACAGACAGTTCTCCAAAGAAGACATACAGATGGTTAAGAAACACATGAAAAGATGCTCAACATCACTCATTATCACAGAAATGGACATCAAGCCACAATGTTATACCATCTCACACCTGTCAGAATGGCTGTTATCAAAACGTCGACAAACAATACATACTGAACAGACTGCAGAAGAAAGGGAATCCTCTTACAGTGTTGGAGGCAATGCAAACTAGTACAGCCAGTATGGGGGACGCTGTGTAGATTCCTTAAAAAGCTGGAACTAGCACTGTCATGTGACCCAGGAAACCCACTGCTGGGCATACACACTGAGGAAACCAGAATTGAAAGAGACACGTCTACCCCAATGTTCATCATCATAGCAGTGTTTTCATGTTTAGGACATGGAAGCTACCTAGATATCCATGAGCAGATGAATGGATAGTAAAGCTTTGGTACATATACAGAATGGAATATACTCAGCTATTTAAAAGAGTGCATTTGAATCAGTTCTAATGAGGTGAATGAAACTGGATCCTATGATACAGAGTGATGCAAGTCAGAAAGAAAAACATCCATACACTATATTATACATTATATATTATATTATAAATTATATTATATATTATATATATATATTATATGGTATCCATACACAATATATATATTATATATATATATATGTATAAAATTTAGAAAGATAGTAATGAGGACCCTACATGTGAGAGAGCAAAAGAGGCACGGATATAAATAGCAGACTTTTGGACTCTATGGAAGAAGCTAGGGGTGGGATGATTTGGGAGAATAGAAGCGGAGCATGCATATTACCATATGTGAAATAGAAGGCCAGTCCAGGTTTGGTGCATGAGACAGGGTGCCAAGGGCCAGTGCACTGGGACAATCCTGAGGAATGAGATGGGGAGGGAGATTGGAGGGGGTTCAGGATTAGGCACGCACATACATCCATGGGTATACACCCATGGTATATATTAGCAGACCACGTAACCTGCCGCTTGAGAAACCTGTATGCAGGTCAGGAAGGAACAGTTACAACTGAACATGGAATAACAGACTGGTTCCAAATAGGAAAAGGAGTAGGTCAAGGCTGTATATTGTCACCCTGCTTACTTAACTTATATGCAGAGTACATCATGTGAGACGCTGGGCTGGAGGAAGTACAATCTGGAATCAAGTTTGCCGGAAGAAATATCAATAACTCAGATATGCAGATGACACCACCTTTTGACAGAAAGTGAAGAAGAACTAAAGAGCCTCTTGATGAAAGAGAATGAGCAGATTGAAAAGATTGGCTTAAAGCTCAACATTCACAAAGCTAAGATAATGGCATTCAGTCCCATCACTTCATGGCAAATAGATGGGGAAACAGTGGCTGACGTCATACTTTGAGAGGAGGGAGGGGTCCAAAATCATTGCAGATGGTGATTGCAGCCATGAAATTATAAGACACTTACACCTTGGAAAGAAAGTTATGACCAACCTAGACAGTATATTGAAACGCAGAGACATTACTTCGTCAACAAAGGTCCATCTAGTCAAGCTTATGGTTTTTCCCATGGTCATGTATGGATATGAGAGTTCAACTATAAAGAAAGCAGAGCTCCCGAGAATAAATGATTTTAAACTGTGGCGTTGGAGAAGACTCTTGAGAGTCCCTTGGACTGCAAGGAGACCCAACCAGTCCATCCCAAAGGAGATCAGTCCTGGGTGTTCATTTGAAGGACTGATTTTGAAGCTGAATCTTCAATATTTTGGCCACCTGATTCATTTGAAAAGACCCTGATTCAGGGAAAGACTGAGGGCAGAAGAGGACAGCAGAGGAGATGTTTGGATGGCATCACCGACTCCATGGACATGGGTTTGGGTAGACTCCAGCAGTTGTTGATGTACAGGGAGGCCTGGCATGCTGCAGCGCGTGGGGTCGCAAATAGTCAGGCACAACTGAGCAACTGAACTGAACTGAACTGATACACCCATGGCTGATTCATGTCAATGTATGGCAACAACCACTACAATTTTGTAAAGTAATTAGCCTCCAGTTAAAACAAGTAAATTAATTTAAGTAAAAAAAAAAATCTAGAGGAGAGGGTAGACTCTCTGAAATACAATATTAAAAATACAAAACACAATCAATCACAAAATATATTTAAAAATATGAAATATGCTTTAAAAATAGGGTCATATTTTGCAAGGTAATAGGTTGTAAAATTGAAAATTAAAGGATTAATTATGACCCAGCAATCCCACTGCTGGGCATACACACCAAGGAAACCAGAATTGAAAGAGACACGTATACCACAATGTTCATCACAGCACTGTTTCTAATAGCCAGGACATGGAAGCAACCTAGATGTCCATCAGCAGACGAATGGATAAGAAAGCTGTGGTACGTATACACAGTGGAGTATTACTCAGCCATTAAAAAGAATACATTTGAATCAGTTCTAATGAGGTGGATGAAACTGGAGCCTATTATCTCGAGTGAAGTAAGCCAGAAAGAAAGAAAGGAAAAAAAAAAAAAAAAACCCACACCAATACAGTATACTAACACATGTCTATGGAATTTAGAAAGATGGTAATGATAACCCTGTATGTGAGACAGCAAAAGAGACACAGATGTATAGAACAGTCTTTTGGACTCTGTGGGAGAGGAGGAGGTTGGGAGAATGGCATTGAAACATGTATAATATCATATAAGAAACGAATCGCCAGCCCAGGTTTGATGCAGGTTACAGGATGCTTGGGGTTGGTGTACTGGGATGACCCAGATGGATGGTACAGGGAGGGAGTGGGAGGGGGGTTCAGGATGGGGAACACGTGTACACCCATGACAGATTCATGTGGATGTATGGCAAAACCAATACAGTATTGTAAAATTTAAAAAAAAAAAAAAGTAAGAAGGAAAAAATAATAAATAATTTTTAAAAATTAGAAGGTTGATAATAGAAAAACTGTATCTAGGAATTTCTCTGGGCCATTGTGGGCAGTGTGGGTTCAGTTGAGTTTCAGATAATTCCTTGTTCCAGCTTGCATTTCTTTACAAGATCTATAAGCCCCTTCCTATGCTTAGTCAATATTAACTACAGGGTTTTAATCCGTTGCACCTCTCACTCCCAGAGGGGTTCCCTTTTCTTTATTTATTTTCGCTTTCTCTCTTTGCAAGTCTCTTTAGTGTCTAATTTCTGCCCTGGCACAAGGGGGCAAAGGTGGTCACTTATTTCGGCTCACTTGTTCAGTTGAGTTGTAGGGAGGGAGGAACACTGCAAACAAATAATGTTGGTGTGTATTTTGGGAAAGTGCTTGCAGTGTATGGAACACACTGGGCTTTCCCAAGATCATGGTGGTGTGTGTTTTCCACGTGTACACTGCTCAGGTTCCAGATTGCTCTTCAGGGGTACTGCCCAATGTGGGCCCTGCATTTCCTGCAATTCCCAGGTCTAAGCTGCTAAGGTTCAGGGTTTTAGGTACACCGCAAAGTCACAGACTCAGATGCACGTGCGTTTTGTGCCCTTCCCAGGTCCCAGCAGCTCAGGCGACCAGGTGCTTGGCCAACGCACTGTCCCAAGTGGGCCATGCATCTTAATTACCTACTGGGTCCAGGCCGCTCAGTTTCCTGGGTGTGCCATGAGAACACTGCCTCAGGTGTATCATGTATCTCCTCTGCGGAGCTGATCTCAAGCTGCAACTCTCCTGGCAGATGTCAACCGTCCAGGACTCCAGGAAGACATGGTTAGAAACTGGCAGCCTGCTCACAGTTTGGTGGAGAATGCCGGTTTCTGAGGCTGAGGTCGCCCCTTGCCTTCTGGTTCTGGCTGCCACACACATGGCTGTCTGCCTCTTGTTGGGGGAGGGGCCTGGAGACAGCCGGCTAGTTCTGCTTTGGTATTTGCTCAATCTTTGGTCTCCTTTCAAAGACAATGAGCAGCCTATCTGGGTACCTGGTGTCCTCTGCCAGCATTCAGAAATTGTTTTGTGGAAGTTGCTCAGCGTTCAAATGACCATTTGATGAATGTGTTGGGGAGAATGGGGTCTCCCCATCTTATTCCTCTGCCATCTTAGGACCACGCCCCCACCCCGAGGTCTTGTTTATGTATCCATTTAGCCAGTCTGGGATTTTTGGTTGGAACATTTAATCCATTTATATTTAGAATAATTATTGACATATGTGCTCCTATTCGGAGAAGGCAATGGCACCCCACTCCAGTACTCTTGCCTGGAAAATCCCATGGACGGAGGAGCCTGGTAGGCTGCAGTCCATGGGGTCACACAGAGTTCGACAGGACAGAGCGACTTCCCTTTCACTTTTCACTTGCATGCATTGGAGAAGGAAATGGCAACCCCCTCCAGTGTTCTTGCCTGGAGAATCCCAGGGACGGGGGAGCCTGGTGGTCTGCCGTCTATGGGGTCGCACAGAGTCGGACAGGACTGAAGCGACTTAGCAGCAGCAGCAGCAGTGCTCTTATTGCCATTTTCTTAAATGTTTGGGGTCGGTTTTGTTCTCTTGTATTTCTTTTTTCTTCTCTTGTATTTCTTGACTATATAAGTCCCTTTACCATTTGTTTTAAAGCTGGTTTTGTGATAAAGTATTCTCTTACCTTTGGCTCATCTGAAAAGCTTTGATTTCTCCATCAATTTTGAAGGAGATCCTTGCCAAGTACAGTAATCTTGGCTGTAGATTTTTCTCTTTCAGTGCTTTAAATATGCCATGCCATTCTCTTCTGGCCTGCAGAGTTTCTGTTGAAAGATCAGCTGTGAAACATATGGGGTTTCCATTGGATGTTACTTGTTACTTTTAACTTGCTACTTTTAATATTCTTTCTTTGTGTTTCATCTTCCTTAGTTTGCGTAGTATATGTCTAGGGCTGTTTCTCCTTGGGTTTATCACAAATGGGACTCTTGGCACCTCTTGGACTTGATTCACTATTTCCTTTTCCATGTTGGGGGTTTTTCAAGTATAATCTCCTCTAAACTTTTCTCATACCCTTTATTTTTCTCTCTTCTTCTGGGACCCCTATAATTTGAATCTTGGTGCATTTAACATTGTCCAAGAGGTCTCTGAGACTATCCTCAGTTCTTTTCATTCTTTTGACTTTATTCTGCCCTTCCGCAGTTGTTTCCACCATTTTGTCTTTCAACACACTGATCCATTTTCTGGTTCAGATACCCTGCTCCTGATTCTTTCTAGAGTATTTTTAATTTCAGTAATTGTTGTTTGTCTCTCTATTTTTCAATTTATTTTTTGCTTATTCTTCAATTCAACTACGGGTTTGCTCATTGATTCTTGCATTGTCTCCATGTCATTTTCAAAGTTTTTGATCATCTTTACTATCATTATTCTGAATAGTTTTTCAGGCAGTTTGCCTATTTCCTCTTCATTTGTTTAAATTTCTGTGTGTCCAGTTTGTTCCTTTGTTTCTGCAGCATTTCTTTGTCATTTCTTCATTTTTAAAAAGGTCTTATTGTGTTTGAGGTCTCCTTTTGCCAGCCTTCAAATTTGCATTCTTTCTTCCTTTTAGTTTCTGCACTCCTAAGTTTGGTCCAATGGTTTGTGTAAGCTTTGCATTGGGTGAGATTGGTGCTGAGTTTTTTTTTTTTTTTTCTTTTCCTTCTGATGTGCAGGGCTGATTGAGAAGGGTAATCCTGTCTGCTGACGACTGGGTTTCTATTTTTGTCCTATTTGCTGTTTGGATGAGGTGTCCTACACTGGGTTGGGTTGTCCTGATTGGTGGTTAGGTTGTCCTGATTGGTGGTTAGGTGATTCTAGGTCTTGTATTCAAGTGGTTTAGTTTGCGTGAGTGAGTTCTCATAATTGATACTCCCTAAGGTTAGGAGTTCTCCGGTTGTATAGGGTCTTGGAGTCAGTGCTCCCACTCCAAATGCTCGGGGCTGGATCATTGACCAGGAACACCGTTACAACAGGTGGTTTGTTATGGCATTAATTTAGATTAAAATAAATATCCAAAAAAAAAAAAGAGAAACCAAAGGGGAACCCCTGACAAATGGCAGTTACACTGTCACACAAATAATAATTAAAATAAAGGAATATACACATATATTCCAATATATGGGAATATACACATATACAACCATCAGCAAAATCCAAACAGTTCAACAAAAATAAACTACAATAGACTGACCTAGCAAACAACGGAAACCAAAAATGGTATCTACCAGTTAAGCACAAAACTAACGAGTGCGAGTGCACAAGCTGGAAAAGAAATCTAAAGCAAAGTCCCAAGTGGGAATGAAAGCACTGAAAATAAAACTAACAAAATGTTGAGAGGAAAGGAAGGAAAGAAAAGAAAGAAAGAATAGATATGGAAGTTTCAATAGAGGTAGATGAACAAGGTTTGTTTAAAGTTTAACTGCAAGGGGACAAGAACAGAGGAAAGGCAAACAATGGAATAAATATAATAGGTTTAAAAAACTAAAATTTAAAACAATAAAAATAGAAAATAATTAAAAAATCAAAAATAAATGGGAAAACAAGGAATCCTCCAAAGAACTGTAAAAATCCAATGTAGAAGCAGAGGTTTATCACAAGAGTAAAAAGTATGACTGAATAGACACATGTACATATACACCCACCAGCAAAATCAAAACATTCCAGCAAAATTAAGTACAATAGATTGATTGACCTGGTGAACAAAGGAAAAAAAAATTATATATATATACACATACATACCAGAATAGAACCACCTGAAGCACAAACTGGGAAACAAAACTAGAGCAAGGTGCCAATTGGAGAATAAAAAAATGAAAATAAAACTAACAAATATATTGAGAGAAAAGGAAAGAAAGGAAAAAATACATATGCAGAGTTAAATAGAGATACAGATGACTCTTGAGAGTCCCTTGGACTGCAAGTAAATCCAACCAGTCCATTCTAAGGGAGTTCAGTCCTGGGTGTTCATTGGAAGGACTGATTTTGAAGCTGAAATTCCTATACTTTGGCCACCTGATGCGAAGAGCTGACTCTTTGGAAAAGGCCCTGATGCTGGGAAAGATTGAGAGCAGGAGGAGAAGCGAACAACAGAGGATGAGATGGTTGGATGGCATCATCAGCTCGATGGACATGGGTTTGGTTGGACTCCGGGGGCTCGTGATGGACAGGGAGGCCTGGCGTGCTGTGGTTCATGGGGTCACAAGGAGTCGGGCACAACTGAGCCACTGAACTGAACTGAACTGAAAAGATTTATATACATTAAAGATTAACTGCAAGGGGAAAAGAACAGTAGGAAAAGTAAACAAATAATAAATGTAGAAAAAATAATAATAGGTAAAAAACGAAAAAGAGAGAGAGAGAGAGAAAAGGAAACTCCACACAATTTCAAAAGCTGTATATAGAGACAGAGATTTATAACAGCAATACAAATGTGACCGAAGAAAAATAAGGCTCAAAAGCTTCATTAGATTTCATAGTGCCAATGAAATTGGCAACTACACCGTGGGCGAGGGGAAGGAATTGAAACCAACCACACAAACAAAAATCCTAAAGAATCTACAGAGCAAGTCAAAACATGAGAATAATACAGGTTTTTCTTTAGTCATTGCTCTCAGAGTCCTTTCGCCCGCTAAAATTGCAGTCCACCTCACCTCCCTAGGATGCCCTCCAAAACTGTGCTGAACTCTGAACCTGATTTGGGGGGAGCTCATTCTAATCCGGTCCTACTCCTATACGTTTTTTTGTCTCCAATGTTCACAACTATCGGAACTAGGACGTTTCCTTTTGTGGCAGTTATCAGTGTCTTTTTATATATTATTCAGTTCAGTTCAGTCGCTCAGTCGTGTCCGACTCTTCGCGACCCCATGAATTGCAGCACGCCAGGCCTCCAGTCCATCACCAACTCCCGGAGTTCACTCAGACTCATGTCCATCGAGTCAGTGATGCCATCCAGCCATCTCATCCTCTGTCGTCCCCTTCTCCTGCCCCGAATCCCTCCCAGCATCAGGGTCTTTTCCAATGAGTCAACTTTTCGCATAAGGGGGCCAAAGTACTGGAGTTTCAGCTTTAGCATCATTCCTTCCAAAGAAATCCCAGGGCTGATCTCCTTCAGAATGGACTGGTTGGATCTCCTTGGAGTCCATGGGACTCTCAAGAGTCTTCTCCAACACCACAGTTCAAAAGCATGAATTCTTCAGTGTTCAGCCTTCCTCACCGTCCAACTCTCACATCTATACATGACCACAGGAAAAACCATAGCTTTGACTAGACGGACCTTTGTTGGCAAAGTAATGTCTCTGCTTTTGAATATGCTATCTAGGTTGGTCATAATTTTCCTTCCAAGAAGTAAGTGTCTTTTAATTTCATACCTGCAGTCATCATCTGCAGTGATTTTGGAGCCCTGCCCCACCAACACCGCCCCGCCCCCCCCCCCAGAGGGGGGGGGGGAAATCTGACACTCTTTCCACTGTTTCCCCATCTATTTCCCATGAAGTACATGGGACCGGATGCCATGATCTTAATTTTCACTCTCCACTTTCATTTCATCAAGAGACTTTTCAGTTCCTCTTCACTTTCTGCCATAAGGGTGGTGTCATCTGCCTATATGAGGCTATTGACATTTCTCCCGGCAATCTTCTTTCCATCTTGTGTTTCTTCCAGTCCAGGGTTTCTCATGATGTACTCTGCATAGAAGTTAAATCAGCAGGGTGAGAACATACAGCCTTGACGTACTCCTTTTCCTAATTGGAACCAGTCTGTTGTTCCATATCCAGTTTTAACTTTGGCTTCCTGACCTGCATACAGATTTCTCAAGAGGCAGGTCAGGTGGTCTGGTATTCCCATCTCTTTCAGAATTTTCCACAGTTTATTGTGATCCACACAGGCAAAGGCTGTGGCATAGGCAATAAAGCAGAAATAGAGGTTTTTCTGGAACTCTCTTGCTTTTCCATGATCCAGCAGATGTTGGCAATTTGGTCTCTGGTTCCTCTGCCTTTTCTAAAACCAGCTTGAACATCAGGAAGTTCATAGTTCATGTATTGCTGAAGCCTGGCTTGGAGAATTTTGAGCATTACCTTACTAGTGTGTGAGGTGTGTGCAATTCTGAGGTAGTTTGAGCATTCTTTGGCATTGCCTTTCTTTGGGATTGGAATGAAAACTCACCTTTTCCAGTCCTGTGGCCACTGCTGAGTTTTCCAAATTTTCTGGCATATTGAGTGCAGCACTTTCACAGCATCATCCTTTGAGATTTGAAATAGCTCAACTGGAATTCCATCACCTCCACTAGCTTTGTTCGTAATGCTGCTTTCTAAGCCCCACTTGACTTTATATTCCACAAGGTGTGGCTCTAGTTCAGTGACCACACCATCGTGATTATCTGGGTCGTGAATATCTTTTTTGTACAGTTCTTCTGTGTATTCTTGCCATCTCTTCTTAATGTTTTCTGCTTCTGTTAGGTCGATATCATTTCCGTCCTTTATCGAGCCCATCTTTGCATGAAATCCCCCCTTGATATCTCTAATTTTCTTGAAGTGATCTCTAGTCTTTCCCATTCTGTTGTTTTCCTCCTTTTCTATGCATTGCTCCCTGAGGAAGGCTTTCTTATCTCTTCTTGCTCTTCCTTGGAACTCTGCATTCAGATGCTTATATCTTTCCTTTTCTCCTTTGCTTTTCTCTTCTCTTCTTTTCACAGCTATGTGGATTTAATCTGCAGCTTGTACAGGTGGTAGGAAGGTTTTGGGTCTTCTTCCTTAACAACACTGCCCCTGGGTTGCAATTGTGGTTTTATTCCCACTTCTGAATGTGAATCATCCACTGGGGTTTGCTCTTGAGACTGTCCTGGAGGACTTGGGTTTGCCCCTGTGAGGGGGCCAGATGTGGAGATGCAACTGCTTTGGTCATAGTGGTTCTGGCTGCATCAGGGACTCAGAGGAGTTGGTGGCTAGGGCAGCAGGACATATAGTGCTCTAGAAGGGTATGTCAACCAGTACTGGCCCATATGTACCAGAATTTTTGCATGTAGAAGCCCCTTCCCTGAGAAAGAAGCCTGGCAAGCCACAGTCTACAATGTCACAAGCAGTTGGACACTAAGGGCGGCAGTGAGGAAATACCCCTCTTCCAAGTTAAGGAGCAGTGGCTGTGCTTTAATGGAGCAGCCGTGAAGTGATACCCCACATCCAAGGTAAGAGAAATCCAAGTAAGTTGGTATGTGTTGTAAGAGGGCATCAGAAGGCAGACACACTGAAACCATACTCACAAAAAAACTAGTCCATCTAATCACACTAGGACCACAGCCTTGTCTAACTCAAAGAAACTAAGCCATGCCCCTGGGGCAACCCAAGACGGGCGGGTCATGGTGGAGAGATCTGACAGAAGGTGGTCCGCTGGAGAAGGGAATGGCAATCCACTTCAGTATTCTTGCCTTGAAAACCCCATGAACAGTATCAAAAGGCAAAATGATAGGATACTGAAAGGGGAACTCCCCAGGTCAGTAGGGACCCAATATGCTACTGGATATCAGTGGAGAAATAACTCCAGAAAGAATGAAGGGATGGAGCCAAAGCAAAAACAATACCCAGTTGCAGTTGTGACTGGTGACAGAAGCAAGGTCTGATGCTGTAAAGAGCAATATTGCATAGGAACCTGGAATGTCAGGTCCATGAATCAAGGCAAATTGGAAGTGGTCAAACAAGAGATGGCAAGAGTGAATGTAGACATTCTAGGAATCAGCGAACTAAAATGGACTGGAATGGGTGAATTTAATTCAGATGAGCATTATATCTACTACTGCAGGCAGGAATCCCCCAGAAGAAATGGAGTAGCCATCATGGTCAACAAAAGATTCCGAAATGCAGTACTTGGATGCAATCTCAAAAACGACAGAATGATCTCCGTTCGTTTCCAAGGCAAACCATTCAGTATTACAGTAATCCAAGTCTAGACCCCAACCAGTAATGCTGAAGAAGCTGAAGATGAACGGTTCTATGAAGACCTACAAGTCCTTATGGAACTATACCCAAAAAAGGTGTCCTTTTCATTGTAGGGGACTGGAATGCAAAAATAGGAAGTCAAGAAACACCTGCAGTAACAGGCAAATTTGGCCTTGGAATACGGAATGCAGCAGGGCAAAGACTAATAGAGTTTTGCCAAGAAAATGCACTGGTCATAGCAAAGACCCTTTTCCAACAACACAAGAGAAGACTTTACACATGGACATCACCATATGGTCAACACCGAAATCAGATTGATTATATTCTTTGCAGCCAAAGATGGAGAAGCTCTATACAGTCAACAAGAACAAGACCAGGAGCTGACTGTGACTCAGATCATGAACTCCTTATTACCAAATTCAGACTGAAATTGAAGAAAGTAGGGCAAACCACTAGACCATTCAGGTATGACCTAAATCAAATCCCTTATGATTATACAGTGAACGTGAGAAACAGATTTATGAGCCTAGACCTGTTAGATAGAGTGCCTGATGAACTATGGAATGAGGCTCATGCCATTGTACAGGAGACAGGGATCAAGACAA
This sequence comes from Bos taurus, assembly GCF_002263795.3. Taxonomy (NCBI): domain Eukaryota; kingdom Metazoa; phylum Chordata; class Mammalia; order Artiodactyla; family Bovidae; genus Bos; species Bos taurus. Next base: position 31,809,865 of record NC_082638.1, read on the forward strand.
TCTCCATGGACAAGAAATGCAAAAAAGCAAAATGGCTGTCTGGGGACCCCTTAGAAATCGCTGTGAAAAGAAGAGAAGGGAAAAGCAAAGGAGAAAAGGAAAGATATACGCATCTGAATGCAGAGTTCCAAAGAATAGCAGGAAGAGATAAGAAAGCCTTCCTCAGTGATCAATGCAAAGAAATAGAGGAAAACAACAGAATGGGAAAGACTAGAGATCTCTTCAAGAAAATTAGAGATACCAAAGGGACATTTCATGCAAAGATGGGCTCGATAAAGGACAGAAATGGCATGGACCTAACAGAAGCAGAAGATACTAAGAAGAGATGACAAGAATACACAGAAGAACTAAACAATCAACATCTTCATGATCCAGATAATCACGATGATGTGATCACCGACCTAGAGCCAGACATCCTGGAATGTGAAATCAAGTGGGCCTTAGAAAGCAGCACTACGAACAAAGCTAGAGGAAGTGATGGAATTCCAGTTGAGCTATGTCAGATCCTGAAAGATGATGCTGTGAAAGTATTGCACTCAATATGCCAGCAAATTTGGAAAACTCAGCCTGTGTCCACAGGACTGGAACGGTCAGTTTTCATTCAAATCCCAAAGAAAGGCAATGCCAAAGAATACTCAAAGTACTGCACAGTTACACTCACCTCACATGCTAGTAAAGTAATGCTCAAAATTCTCCAGGCCAGGCTTCAGCAATACGTGAACTGTGAACTTCCTGATGTTCCAGCTGGTTTTAGAAAAGGCAGAGGAACCAGAGATCAAATTGCCAACATCTGCTGGATCATGGAAAAAGCAAGAGAGTTCCTGAAAAACCTCCATTCCTGCTTTATTGACTATGCCAAAGCATTTGACTGTGTGGATCACAATAAACTGTGGAAAATTCTGAAAGAGATGGGAATACCAGGCCACCTGACCTGCCTCTTGAGAAACCTCTATGAAGGTCAGTAAGCAACAGTTAGAACTGGACGTGGAACAACAGACTGGTTCCAATTAGGAAAAGCAGTACGTCAAAGCTGTATATTATCACCCTGCTTATGTAACTTCTATGCAGAGTACATCATGAGAAACCCTGGACTGGAAGACACACAAGGGGGAATCAAGATTGCTGGGAGAAATATCAGTAACCTCAGATACGCAGATGACACCGCCCTATGGCACAAAGTGAAGAGGAACTAAAAATCCTCCTGAGGAAGGTGAAAGTGGAGAGTGAAAAAGTTGGCTTCAAGCTCAACATTCAGAAAACGAAGTTCATGGCATCCGGTCCCATCACCTCATGGGAAATAGATGGGGAAACAATGGATACAGTGTCAGGCTTTATTTTGGGGGGCTCCAAAATCACTGCAGATGGTGACTGCAGCCATGAAATTAAAAGACACTTACTCCTTGGAAGGAAAGTTATGACCAATATAGATAGCATATTCAAAAGCAAAGACATTACTTTGCCAACAAAGGTCCGTCTAGTCAAGGCTATGGGTTTTCCTGCGGTCATGTATGGATGTGAGAGTTGGACTGTGAAGAAGGCTGAGCGCCTAAGGATTGATGCTTTTGAACTGTGGTGTTGGAGAAGACTCTTGAGAGTCCCTTGGACTGCAAGGAGATCCAACCAGTCCATTCTGAAGCAATTGAGCCCTGGGATTTCTTTGGGGGAATGATGCTGAAGCTGTAACTCCAGTACTTTGGCCACCTCTTGAGAAGAGTTGACTCATTGGAAAAGACTCTGATGCTGGAAGGAATTGGGGGCAGAAGGAGAAGGGGACAGCAGAGCATGAGATGGCTGGATGCCGTCACTGACTCTATGGACGTGGATCTGGGTGAACTCCGGGAGGTGGTGATGGGCAGGGAGTCCTGGCATGCTGTGATTCATGGGGTCGCGAAGAGTGGGACAGGAATGAGCGACTGAACTGAACTGATCTGAACTGAACTGAACCGAAGTGACCAGGTATCCATAGACACAAGACTTTTTTGGCCTGTAGCAGCTCCGCCCCAGCGAGCATTGAGCATGAACTTGGCATAGCTTCTTGATTTCTGGGGACCGTGGTAGCGATAACTGTGCAGGGACAATGACCTCCTCTGCCGCAGAAGTTTTGACCCTATCAGAGTCTTTTCACCAGCCTCTTGTAGCTGGTGATAAGGAGGCCTCTTTTGCCACTCTTCCTCCATAGCTCCACTCTTTCAGGCACTTAGAGGGCTCCCTTGCCTGGGGTACTTCTCTGTTGTTTGGAGCATCAGGCACATAGATGGGGCCCCTGGGTGGGGTCCTAGTCTGCAGATCAGTAAGTCAGGCACTTGATTGGCCAGCCTCTCTATTGTTCAGCTGCCTATGCTGGTGTATGGGGAGAAAGAGACTATGGTGAGGGCTCCACCCACTATGATTGACCCAGTAGGATCCCCTTGCTTCCATGGGGCCTGGTGTTCCTCCACAAGCATTTCCAACCCGATCTCCTTCCTCACATCCCATCAGTCCGTCTCTCTGCAGTCAATAGCAGCCCTTCCCCTGGGATTGCTCCACAATCTGCAAAATCCAGATCCCAACTGCTGTCCCTTCTATGGGACCTGTGTCCCTGTCTGGGGTGTGTATGACTGTGGCAAGGACTGTCTGATTCTCATTCCATTTAGGCTACCACAGATCAACTGTTTCACTCTCAGCCTAAAATAGTTCTCCTCTGATCCAGACAGTTGACCCCAGGTGGGGGTCGGACACCGACTTAGAGTTCTCCCACCCACCGAGGGCAGGTCCAGGCCTGTTAATATTCCTGTTCCCCCCACCCCTAGTTCCTTCACCCTACCGAGTTTTGTGGTTCTATTTATTATTTTCCTCTGGTCAGGTACTCCTGTCAGCTCTCAGTTGATGTTCTGCACACACTTCTGTGTCTGAAGGTGTGTCCTTGATGTATCCGTGGAGTGAAATGTACTACAATTCCAGCTACTGTTCTGCCACTTTGTTCATCTCAATGTTTGGACTACTAGAAATAAGACTGTTATGAACATTCATGTGCACTTCTTTGGGTTTTTTTTTTTTTTTTTCATACTTGCTGGTATAAACCTAAGAAAGGGATTGCTGGGACATATGGTAACCCAATGTTTAACTTTTGAAGGAACTTCCAAACTGTTTTCCACCATGGTGTACTATTTTGTATTCCCATAAGCAGTGCATGAATGTTCAAATATTTTCACTTCCTCATCACACTTGTTCTTCTCTGTCTCTCATGAGAGCCATACTTTCGGTGTGCCCTGCATGCTTACTTGCCATCTGTATATCATTATCTAGTGAATTTCCTGTTCAAATCTTTTGTCCATTTTTGCATTGGTGTGTTTCATATATTCTGTCTGATTCTTAAGTTTTTCTGACTTCAATGTGACTGTTATTATTTTTTATTTTAATTTTAAATTGGCCTACTATATAGAAAAGCAATTAATTAAATTTTATATATCATCTGTATATCTTGTGACATTGCTTAAATTAATTCTTAGTTTTAGGTATTCTGTTCCTGTAGATTTCATTGGATATTCTACATAGATGTCACCAACAGATAAAAACAGCTTTATTCTTCTTTTCCAAACTGGATAGCTTTTCAATCATTTCCTAATATGACTTCACGGACAGAAATTCAATATAATGAGAGTGGACATCTTTCTGTTGATTGTGATTTTAGAAGTAAAACACTCAGTGTTCTACCATAAAGTGTGATGTTAGTGATAGTGTAGTACTTTCATAAGGTTGAGGAAGTCTTCTATTTCTGCTGCTGCTAAGTCGCTTCAGTCCTGTCCAACTCTGTGTGACCCCATAGACGGCAGCCCACCAGGCTTCCAGTCCCTGGGATTTTCCAGGCAAGAACACTGGAGTGGGTTGCCATTTCCTTCTCCAATGCATGAAAGTGAAAAGTGAAAGTGAAGTCACTCAGTCGTGTCTGACTCTTAGCGACCCCATGGACTGCAGCCTACCAGGCTCCTCCATCCATGGGATTTTCTAGGCAAAAGTACTGGAGTGGGGTGCCATTGCCTCCTCCAATTCTATTTCTATTTCTACTTCTATTTCTAGTTTGCTAAAATATTTTATACAGAAAGTGCTCAGTCACAGAGTTGTGTCCAGCTTTTTGCAACCCCATGAAGTGTAGGCCGAACAGGCTCCTCTGGCCTTGGGGATTCTCCAGGCCAGAATACTGGAATGGGTTGCCATGCTCTCCTCCAGGGGATCTTCCCAACCCAAGGATGGACCCAGATCTCTGAGATGCCAGGCACTTTCTTTAAGAGCTGAGCTGCCAGAAAAGCCTAAGAATACTGAAGTGGGTAGCCAATCCCTACTTCAGGGAATCTTCCCAACCCAGGGATATTAGATTTTATCAAATTATTTTTCAGCATTTATCGAGATGACCCTACTGTGTCATCATTTTCAGTTCTTTAGTAAGTTGCTTTATCCTGATGGATTTTCAAATGTTTAACGAATGCTACACTCTTAAGGGGACAAAAACCAATGGATTCTGCTATGTCATACATTGTATGTATTGGTGTAGGCTGCCACAGATCAGCTGATTCATTCTCAGCCTTAACTGTTTCTCCTCTGATCCAAACAATTACTCCAATGTGGGGAGTGGAAACCTACTTCAATTCTCCCACCCACCAAGGGCAGGTTCAGACCTATTAACACTCCTGTTTTTCCCCCTAGTTCCTTCATCCTACCAAGTTTTGTGGTTCTATACATTCTTTTCCACTGGTCAGGTACTCCTGTCAGCTCTCAGCTGGTGTTCTGCAAGCACTTCTGTGTCTGAAGATGTATTCCTGATGTGTCCAAGGAGAGAGGTGTATTCCTCCTGCAACTACCACTCTGCCATCTTGTTCATCTCAACTTTTTGACTATGAACATTCATGTGCACGTCTTTGGGGAACCATTGTTTTTACACATAGTGAGGTGACCATGAGTCCAAGACTTGAAGCAAGACTGCTCCATGTGGAGAAAGGGCAAGTGTATTCAGTGCAGTCTCACAGTCTGAAGACAGCAGTGTCTGAATGGAATCTAGAGCAAAGGAGGTGGGATGGAAAAAGCTTCTGGGAGGTGGCCCAGAATTAAATGGTCTTGAAAGTGCTTTAAGACCACCTCTCAAAGAGTCAGACACGACTGAGAGACTGAACTGAACTGTAGGAGGAAAGTGGGATGATTCTCATTTCCACAGACACTTCAATACAGCCTAATTATCATGGAGGTACTTTAGGCAAGATATTACAATCTAGATGATGGTGAAATGTGGGAGAGAACAGAATCAAAGCCTCGGTACTGTGGCTGTGGGTCAAGGTTTGGAGGAGACACATGCTCCCTGCCTTGTGACACAACAGAGTTGACTTAGAGAGATGAGGATGACAGGTGAGTTTGGAGGGCTCCTAAGGGCCATTAAAAATGATGCATTCCCCGCCCCCCCCCCCCCCATCAAATCATCTGAGTTGCCCCCTATTCTAACCTAGAGGTATCAGGATTGCGCTTTGTGATGTCAATTCTCAGCCAGGGCCACCATTGGCTGGGGAAGTGAGTTGCTGATCTCATAAAGCATAATGCTGTGGACCCTAGAGAGGGGTATATAGAGGTGTGCTCAGGGGCTCTGGAGCAGACCACTGGGAGTCTTCAAAATGACTAAAGAGACTCAGAAGCCACAAGGCTCTAGAGCACTTATGGAACAGCCGACTTCAGGCAACCAGGAGGAAAAGATGAAGACCTCCTGTCAACTGAGGTCCACAAAAGTGTCAAAGTGAGTTGCACCCATCCAAGCTCCTCTTGCCCATTGACACCGCCCCATAAGACCCCCTGCCCTCTACTGGCCTGGCACATAGCCCTTCTCTGGTCACACTTTTCCTGAAACTATCGTTCCTATCCATCTTCACGCTCTTCCCCAAACAAGTGGCTTTCTGTGCTCCCTCTCTTGTTCTCTCCAGCTGTCCAGGGTAACCATGAGGGTGAATAAGTCATCTGGTCCTGAGCTTCGTTTTTGTTCGATGGAAGATTTTTGATTACAGTTTTGCTTTCCATGCTTGTGATGGGTATGTTGGGATTATCTATTTCTTCCTGGTTCAGTTTTGGATTGTTATACTTTTCTAGGAATTTGTTCATTTCTTCCAAGTTGTCCATTTTATTGTCCTATAGCTGCTGATAGTAGTCTTTTATGATCCTTTGTACTTCTGTGTTGTCTGCTGTGATTAATCCATTTTCCTTTCAAATTTTGTTGATTTGATTATCTCCCCTTTCTTTCTTGATGAGTTTTGCTAATGGATTGTCTATTTTATTTATCTTCTCAAAGAACCAGCGTTTATTTTGCTGAGTTTTGCTATAGTTTCCTTTGCTTTTTTTCATGTATTTCTGCCCTAATTGTTTTTTTTTTTTAATTTTATTTTATTTTAAACTTTACAAATTGTATTAGTTTTGCCAAATATCAAAATGAATCCGCCACAGGTATACCTGTGTTTCCCATCCTGAACCCTCCTCGCTCCTCCCTCCCGATACCATCCCTCTGGGTCATCCCAGTGCACTAGCCCAAAGCATCCAGTATCGTGCATCGAACCTGGACTGGCAACTCATTTCATACATGATATTATACATGTTTCAATGCCATTCTCCCAAATCTTCCCACCCTCTCTCTCTGAAACAGAGCCCATGAGACTATTCTATATATTAGTGTCTCTTTTGCTGTCTCATACACAGGGTTATTGTTAGCATCTTTCTAAATTTCATATATATGCTTTAGTACACTGTATTGGTGTTTTTCTTTCTGGCTTACTTCACTCTGTATAATAGGCTCCAGTTTCATCCACCTCATTAAAACTGATTCAAATTTATTCTTTTTAATGGCTGAGTAATGCTCCATTGTGTATATGTACCACAGCTTTCTTATCCATTCATCTGCTGATGGGCATCTAGGTTGCTTCCATGTCCTGGTTATTATAAACAGTGTTGCTATGAACATTGGGGTACATGTGTCTCTTTCAATTCTGGTTTCCTCGGTGTGTATGCCTAGCAGTGGGATTGCTGGATCATAAGACAGTTCTATTTCCAGTTGTTTAAGGAATCTCCACACTGTTCTCCATAGTGGCTGTACTAGTTTGCATTCCCAGCAACAGTGTAAGAGGGTTCCCTTTTCTCCACACCCTCTCCAGCATTTATTGCTTGTAAACTTTTGGATCACAGCCATTGTGAGTCGTGTGAAATGGTACGTCATAGTTGTTTTGATTTGCATTTCTCTGATAATGAGTGATGTTGAGCATCTTTTCATGTGTTTGTTAGCCATCTGTATGTCTTCTTTGGAGAAATGTCTATTTAGTTCTTTGGCCCATTTTTTGATTGGGTCATTTATTTTTCTGGAGTTGAGCTGTAAGAGTTGCTGTATATTTTTGAGATTAGTTGTTTGTCAGTTGCTTCATTTGCTATTATTTTCTGCCATTCTGAAGGCTGCCTTTTCACCTTGCTAATAGTTTTCTTTGATGTGCAGAAGCTTTTAAGTTTAGTTAGGTCCCATTTGTTTATTTTTGCTTTTATTTCCAATATTCTGGAAGGTGGGTCATAGAGGATCCTGCTGTGATGTATGTCAGAGAGTGTTTTGCCTACGTTCTCCTCTAGGAGTTTTATAGTTTCTGGTCTTATGTTTAGATCTATAATCCATTTTGAGTTTATTTTTGTGTATGGTGTTAGAAGTGTTCTAGTTTCATTCTTTTACAAGTGGTTGACCAGATTTCCCAGCACCACTTGTTAAAGAGATTGTCTTTAATCCGTTATATATTATAGACTCCTTTGTCAAAGATACGGTGTCCATATATGCATGGATTTATCTCTGGGCTTTCTATTTTGTTCCATTGATCTATATTTCTGTCTTTGTGCCAGAACCATACTGTCTTGATAACTGTGGCTTTGTAGTAGAGCCTGAAGTCAGGTAGGTTGATTCCTCCAGTTCCATTCTTCTTTCTCAAGATAGCTTTGGGTACTTGAGGTTTTTTTTTTTTTTGTTTTTGTATTTCCATACAAATTGTTTAATTATTTATCTAGCTCTGTGAAGAATACCGTTGGTAGCTTGATAGGGATTGCATTGAATCTATAAGTTGCTTTGGGTAGTTGTAGAGGGAGGTAAACTTCCAAACTCATTCTATGAGGCCACCATCACCCTAATACCAAAACCTGACAAAGATCCCACAAAAAAAGAAAACTACAGGCCACTATCACTGATGAACATAGATGCAAAAATCCTTAACAAAATTCTAGCAATCAGAATCCAACAACACATTAAAAAGATCATACACCATGACCAAGTGGGCTTTATCCCAGGGATGCAAGGATTCTTCAATATCCTCAAATCAATCAATATAATACACCACATTAACAAATTGAAAAATAAAAACCATATGATTATCTCAAAAGATGCAGAGAAAGCCTTTGACAAAATTCAACATCCATTTATGATAAAAACTCTCCAGAAAGAAGGAATAGAAGGAATATACCTCAACATAATAAAAGCTATATATGACAAAACCACAGCAAACATTATCCTCAATGGTGAAAAATTGAAAGCATTTCCTCTAAAGTCAGGAACAAGACAAGGGTGCCCCCTTTCACCATTACTATTCAACATAGTTTTTCAAGTTTTGGCCACAGCAATCACAGCAGAAAAAGAAATAAAAGGAATCCAAATTAAAAAGAAGAAGTAACACTCTCACTATTTGCAGATGACATGATCCTCTACATAGAAAACTCTAAAGACTCCACCAGAAAATTACTAGAATGATTACAGTAAAGTTGCAGGATATAAAATCAACACACAGAAATCCCTTGCATTCCTATACACTAATAATGAGAAAACAGAAAGAGAAATTAAGGAAACAATTCCATTCACCATTGCAATGGAAAGAATAAAATACTTAGGAATGTATCTACCTAGAGAAACTAAAGACCTATACATAGAAAACTATAAAACACTGGTGAAACATATCAAAGTGGACACTAATAGATGGAGAAATATAACATGTTCATGGATTGGAAGAATCAATATAGTGAAAACGAGTATACCACCTAATTGTTATTATTACATTTTCCTTCTTCTAACCCTGGGATTCTTCACTTCTTCTTTTTCTAGTTGATTTGGGTGTAAAGTTAGGTCATTTATTTGAGGTTTCTCTTATTTCTTAGGGTAAGTTTGTATTTCTATGAACCTTTCCCTTCAGATCAGATCAGATCAGATCAGTCGCTGAGACATGTCCAACTCTTTGCGACCCTATGAATCGCAGCATGCCAGGTCTTCCTGTCCATCACCAACTCCCGGATTTCACTGAGACTCACGCCCAAGGAGTCAGTGATGCCATCCAGCCATCTCATCCTATGTCTTCCCCTTCTCCTCCTGTCCCCAATCCCTCCCAGTATCAGAGACTTTTCCAATGAGTCAAGTCTTCGCATGAGGTGGCCAAAGTACTTGAGCTTCAGCTTTAGCATCATTCCTTCCAAAGAAATCCAAGGGCTGATCTCTTTCAGAATGCACTGGTTGGATTTCCTTGCAGTCCAAGGGACTCTCAAGAGTCTTCTCCAACACCACAGTTCAAAAGCATCAATTCTTCGGCACTCATGCTTCTTCACAGTCCAACTCTCACATCCATACATGACCACAGGAAAAACCATAGCCTAGACTAGACGAATGTGTTTGGTAAAGGAATGTCTCTGCTTTTGAATATGCTCTCTAGGTTAGTCATAACTTTCCTTTCAAGGAGTAAGTGTCTTTTAATTTGATGGCTGCAGTAACCATCTGCAGTGATTTTGGAGCCCAAAAAATAAAGTCTGACATTGTTTCCACTGTTTCCCCATCTATTTCCCATGACGTGATGGGACCGGATGCCATGATCTTCGTTTTCTGAATGTTGAGCTTTAAGCCAACCTTTTCACTCTCCACTTTCACTTTCATCAAGAGGCTTTTGAGTTCCTCTTCACTTTCTGCCGTAAGGGTGGTGTCATCTGCATATCTGAGGTTATTGATATTTCTCCCGGCAATCTTGATTCCAGCTTGTGTTTCTTCCAGTCCATCGTTTCTCATGATTTACTCTGCATAGAAGTTAAATAAACAGGGTGACAATATAAAGCCTTGACGTTCTCCTTTTTCTATTTATTTTTTTCCTTTTTCTATTTAAAATCAGTCAGTTGTTCCATGTCCAGATCCAGCTGTTGCTTCCTGACCTGCATACAAATTTCTCAACAGGCAGATCAGGTGGTCTGGGATTCCCATCTCTCTCAGAATTTTCCACAGTTTATTGTGATCCACACAGTCAAAGGCTTTGGCATAGTCAATAAAGCAGAAATAGAGGTTTTTCTGGAACTCTCTTGCTTTTTCCATGATCCAGCAGATGTTGGCAATTTGGTCTCTGGTTCCTCTGCCTTTTCTAAAACCAGCTGGAACATCAGGATGTTCATGGTTCCCATATTACTGAAGCCTGGCTTGGAGAATTTTGAGCATTATTTTACTAGCGTGTGAGATGAAAGCGATTTTGCTGTAGTTTGAGCATTCCTTGGCATTGCCTTTCTTTCAGATTGGAATGAAAACTCACCTTTTCCAGTCCTGTGGCCACTGCTGAGTTTTCCAAATTTGCTGGCATATTGACTGCAGCACTTTCACAGCATCATCTTTCAGGATTTGGAATAGCTCAACTGGAATTCCATAACCTCCACTCTCTTTGTTCGTAGTGATGCTTTCTAAAGCCCACTTGACTTCACATTCCAGGGTGTCTGGCTCTAGGTCAGTGATCATACCATCGTGATTATCTGGGTCATGAAGATCTTTTTTGTACAGTTCTTCTGTGTATTCTTGCTATCTCTTCTTAATATCTTGTGCTTCTGTTAGGTCCATACCATTTGTGTCCTTTATCGAGCCAATGTTTGCATGAAATGTTCCTTTGGTATCTCTTATTTTCTTGAAGAAATCCCTAGTCTTTCCCATTCTGTTATTTTCCTCTATTTCTTTGCATTGATCGCTGAAAAAAGGCTTTCTTTTCTCTTCTTGCTTTTCTTTGGAACTCTGCATTCAGATGTTTATATCTTTCCTTTTCTCCTTTGCTTTTCTCTTCTCTTCTTTTCACAGCTATTTGTATGTGTTGTGTTTTCATTTTCATTTGTTTGTATGCATATTTGCATTTCATTTCTGATTTCTTCTGTTATATGTCGGTCATTCAGAAGCACGTTGTTTACCCTCCATATGTTTCTATTTGTCATGGTTTCTTTCCCCCTGTAGTTGACATGCAATCTTACTGCTTTGTGATCAGAAGAGATGCTTGAAATGATTTTGATTTTTGTTTTCAGTTTACCAAGGCTAGATTTGTGGCCCAGTATGTGATCTATCCTGGAGAATGTTCCATGTGCACTTGAGAAAAAGGTGAAATTCATTGCTTTGGCGTGAAACGTTCTTTTGAAATCAGTTAGGTCTAACTGATCCATTGTATCACTTAAAGTTTGTGTTTCCTTGCTAATTTTCTGTTTGGTTGATCTATCCATAGGTGTGTGTAGGGTCTTAAGGTCTCCCACTATTATTGTGTTGTTTTTAATTTCCCCTTTCATACTTGTTAGCATTTGCCTTACGTATTGAGTGCTCCTATGTTGGGTGCATATATATTTATAATTGTTATATCTTCTTCTTGGATTGATCCTTTGACCATTATGTAGTGGCCTTTTTTTGTCTCTTTCCACACCCTTTATTTCAAAGTCTATTTTGTCTGATATGAGTATTGCTACTCCTGATTCCTGTTGCTCACATTTTGCATGAAATACCTTTTCTCAGCCCTTCACTTTCACTCTGTATATGCCCCTTGGTTTCAGGTGTGTCTCTTTTACACAGCATACATAGAAGCCTGGTTTTGTAACCGATTTATCATACTTTCTTTGTCACCTATCTATCCATTTGTCCATCCCTCTTTCCAATCAACAATCAATCTTTTTCCTTGGTGCATTTCAATATGTGTCTCCTTAAGTATCTCAGCAAGCCTGCCATTAAGTAGTCAGCCGTGTTTGTATACAGCAATTTTCTTTGGATACTAACTTTACACACAATGAAATATAGCAATCTTTTCTTTCCTCAGTCATGCTACTTTTGAACTGAAGTATAGTCCATTTATAATTTTGTGTTAATTTCTGCTTTACAGCAAAGTGATTCAGTTATAGACATATATTTACATATGTATACGTTGAGTGTGGAGATACATATATATATATACACACACACGCATTCTTTTATTTAATCTCTCTCTCTTGTTTTTTTTTTTTTTTTTGGCTTAACTGTGCAGCAAGTGGAATTAGTTCCCTGACCAGGGTTTGAACCTGCATCCCTTGCAGTGGAAATCTGCAGTCTTAACCTCTGGACTGCCAGGGAAGACATATATATATAATTTATATATATATGATTTATATACATATATATATATATGCCTTTTTAAATCACATTTCATTATGATTTATAATTGGATACTGAATGTAGTCCTCTGTGCTCTAGAGTAGGAATTTGTCAATCCATTCCATATAATTTGTTTTCTATCTCTTAACCCCAGTCTCTTACTCCATTTCTCCCCCAATTCTCTCTGCCCTGAAGCTGTAAGTCTATTCTCTATGTCTATGAGTGTCTTTCTGATTCATACATATGTTCATTTGTGTCATATCTTAGATTCCACATTTGGATATTATGATATTATTTGGTATATATGTTTCCCTGTGTGCCTCACTTCATTTAGTATGATCAGCTCTCAGACCTTGCATGTTGACTCAAATGGCCTTATTGTTGTAACTGTACATATTCCTGTATCTTTTTAACCATACATAGAGCTATTCATCTATGGTTATTTTCTAAAATATATTATTAAAAAGTGCTTATAAATCACTCTTGGTATAGTATGTCCATTTTGAGTCTGTATAAGGATTTTATATGTATCTGTCACTTCACTTAATTTGCCCAGTCGAGTCCAACTCTTTTCGACTCCATGAACTGTGGCATGCCATGCTTCCCTGTCCAATTACCTACTACCCAAGCCTGCTTAAACTCAGATGCACCGAGTGGGTGATGTGAACCAATGATCTCATCCTCTGTTGTCTGCTTCTCCTCTTGCTTTCAATCTTTCTCAGCATCAGGGGCCTTTCCAATGAGTCAGTTCTTCAGATAAGGTAGCCAAAGTATTGACGTTTCAGCATCAGTCCTTCCAGTGTATATCCAACAGTAATACCCTTAAGGATTGACTGAATTGATTTCCTTGCAATCCAAGAGACTCTCCAGAGTATATGTGGGTATGAAAAAATATTCATTGTGCTTATGTTTCGACATAGAATACTTATGAATGTAATTCATAAAATGTTGATGTATACTCTTATATGTATATGTGCGTATGAATAAATGTTTACTATGCTCTTGATGAAGGTGACAGAGGAGAGGGAAAAAGTTGGCTTAAAACTCAACATTCAGAAAATGAAGATCATGTCATTCGGTCCCATCACTTCATGGGAAATAGATGGGGAAACAGTGGAAACAGTGTCAGACTTTATTTTTGGTGGCTCCAAAATCACTGCAAATGATGACTGCAGCCAAGAAATTAAAAGACGCTTACTCCTTGGAAGAAAAGTTATGACCAAATCTAGATAGCATATTGAAAAGCAGAAACATTACTTTGCCACCAAAAATCCATCTAGTCAAGACTATGGTTTTTCCAGTGGTCAAGTATGGATGTGAGAGTTGGACTGTGAAGAAAGCTGAGCGCCGAAGAATTGATGCTTTTGAACTCTGGTGTTGGAGAAGACTCTTGAGAGTCCCTTGAACTGCAAGGAGATCCAAACAGTCCATTCTGAAAGAGACCAGCCCTGGGATTACTTTGGAAGAAATGATGCGAAAACTGAAACTCCAGTACTTTGGCCACCTCATGCAAAGAATTGACTCATTGGAAAAGACTCTGATGCTGGGAGGGATGGGAGGCAGGAGGAGAAGGGGACGACAGAGGATGAGATGGTTGAATGGCATCACTGACTCAGTGGACGTGGGTCTGAGCGAACTCTGGGAGTTGGTGATGGACAGGGAGGACTGGCGTGCTGCGATTCATGGGTTCCAAAGAGTCGGACACCACTGAACGACTGAACTGAACTGAACGGATGCATATGATGCCCTCTCAAGCAGAAATAGAAAAATGATAATGAATGTAATTTATAAAATCCGAATGTATTCACTCATATATATAAATGTGTATGAAGAAATATTTACTGTGGTTATACTGCCATCTCATGGAGAAATAGAAGAATGCTTATGAATGAAATTTATAAAATCCAGATGCATTATTCACATATTAAAAAATATACTTTATAACTTTATTAAAAAATTCATACATGATCATAACAGAAAATGTTAATTTCCTAGAAAAAAAAGAAAGAAAGAAAGAAATCGCCCATGATCTCATTTACTACTCGCTCAGAATTCTGAGTTCCTTAAATAGACATTTCTCCAAAGAATACATACAGATGGCTAACAAACACATGAAAAGATGCTCAACATCACTCATTATCAGACAAATGCAAATCAAAACCACTCTGAGGTACCATTTCACACCACTCAGAATGGCTGTGATCCAAAAGTCTACAAGCAATAAATGCTGGAGACGGTGTGGAGAAAAGGGAACCCTCTTACACTGTTGGTTGGAATGCAAACTAGTACAGCCACTATGGAAAACAGTGTGGATATTCCTTAAACAACTGGAAATAGAACTGCCTTATGATCCAGCAATCCCACTGCTCAGCATACACACTGAGGAAACCAGAGGGAAAGAGACACATGTACCCCAATGTTCATCGCAGCACTGTTTATAATAGCCAGGACATGGAAGCAACCTAGATGCCCATCAGCAGATGAATGGATAAGAAAGCTGTGGTACATGTACACAATGGAGTATTACTGAGCCATTAAAAAGAATACATTTGAATCAGTTCTAATGAGATGGATGAAACTGGAACCTATTATACAGAGTGAAGTAAGCCAGAAAGAAAAACACCAATACAGTATACTAACACACATATATGGAATTTAGAAACATGGTAACAATAACCCTGTGTACGAGACAGCAAAAGAGACACTGATGTATAGATCAGTCTTATGGACTCTGTGGGAGAGGGAGAGGGTGGGAAGATTTGGGAGAATGGCATTGAAACATGTATAATATCATGTATGAAATGAGTTGCTAGTCCAGGTTCAGTGCATGATACTGGATGCTTGGGTCTGGTGCACTGGGACAACCCAGAGGGAGGGTATGGGGAGGGAGGAGGGAGGAGGGTTCAGGATGGGGAACACAGGTATACTTCTGGCGGATTCATTTTGATATTTGGCAAAACTAATACAATATTGTAAAATAAAATAAAATTTATTTAAAAACAAAAAAAAGTAATTCTGAGTTCCTGAGCTGGAGAGATAAAATATCAGGGTGTGTTAGTTCTTTCACTATAAAATACTTTCTGTTATTTGAATTTTAACATATAACTTGGTTCTGATATGTGGTTCTTGCTTTGTTTACTTATACTGAAGATTTTCCTTTTACAAATACTGAGTAATTTGACCACATCTTTAGAGACTGCTTGCTTTATACTTTTTTTATTCTTTTTTTTCCTTTTTTCCGTTTTTTCTATAATTAAAAAATGTTGCATGTCATGCCTCCAGGAAATAATACTGTAATGAACATTAGGGTGCATCAATCTTTTGGTTTTAAGGTTTTTTCCAGAAAAAATGCCCAGGAGTAGGTCATAAGGTGATTATATGTTTTAGTTTTTAAAGGAGCAGCAATACTCTTCACCATAGTAGCAGTACCAATTTACATGCCCACTAACAGTGCAAGATTGTTCCCTTTTTTCCCACATTCTCTCCAGGAATTATTGCTTGTAGAATTTTAGTTGCTATCTATTCAGCCTGGTGTGAAGGAATACCACATTGTAGTTTTGATTTGTATTTCTCTAATGAATAGTGATGATGAACTATGGATGGAGGTTCATGACACTGTACAGGAGACAGGAACCAAGACCATCCCCAAGACAAGAAAAAGAAATGCAAAGAAGTAAAATGGCTGTCTGAGGAGGCCTTACAAATAGCTGTGAAAAGAAGAGAAGCCAAAAGCAAAGGAAGAAGGAAAAGCTATATCCATTTGAATGCAGAGTTCCAAAGAATAGCAAGTAGAGATAAGAAAGCCTTCCTCAGTGATCAGTGCAAAGAAATAGAAGGAAATAAAGAATGGAAAAGACTAGAGATCTCTTCAAGAAAATTAGAGATACCAAGGGAACATTTCATGCAAAGATGGGCTCAATAAACGACAGAAATGATATGGACCTAACAGAAGCAGAAAACACTAAGAGGAGAACTGTACCAAAAATATCTTCAAGACCCATTTAATCACAATGGTCTGATCACTCACCTAGAGACAGACATCCAGGAATATGAAGTCCAGTGGGCCTTTGGAAGCCACACTACAAACAAAGCTAGTGGAGGTGATGGAATTCCAGTTGAGCTATTTCAAATTCTCAAAGATGCTGCTGGAAAGTTCTGCACTCAATATGCCAGTAAATCTGGAAAACTCATCAGTGGCCACAGGACTGGAAAACATTAGTTTTCCTTCCAATCCTAAAGAAAGGCAATGTTAAAGAACGCTCAAATTACAGAACAATTACACTCATCTCACACACTAGTAAAGTAGTGCTCAAAATTCTCCAAGCCAGGCTTCAGCTATACGTGAACCATGAACTTCCAGATGTTCAAGGAGGTTTCAACAAAGGCAGAGGAACAAGAGATCAAATTGCCAACATCTGTCAGATCGTGAAAAAGGAAGAGAATTCCAGAAAAACATCTATTTATTCTTTATTGACTATGCCACAGCCTTTGAGTGTGTGAATAACAATAAACTGTAGGAAATTCTCAAAGAGATGGAAATACCAGACTACCTAACCTGCCTCTTGACAAATCTGTATGCAGGTCAAGAAGCAAGAGTGAAAACTGGACATGAAACAGCAAACTGGTTCCAAAGTGGGAAAGGAGCACATCAAGGCTGTATATTGTTGTCGTGTTTATTTAACTCATATGTGGAGTACATCATGAGAAACCCTGTGCTGGAGGAAGCACAAGCTGGAATCAAGTTTGCTGGGAGAAATATCAATAACCTCACATATGCAGGCGACACCACCCTTTCTGCAGGCAGAAAGTGAAGAAGAATTAAAGAGCTTCTGGATGAAAGTGGAAGAAGAGAGAAAAAGTTGGCTTAAAGCTCAACATTCAGAAAATGAAGATCATGGTCTCATCACTTTATGGCAAATAGATGGGGAAATGGCAGAAACAGTGGCTGACTTTATTTTGGGGGGCTTGAAAATCACTGCAGGTGATGACTGAAACCATGAAATTAAAAGACACTTACTCCTTGAAAGGAAAGTTATGATCAACCTAGACAACTTATTAAAAAGCAGAGACATTACTATGCCAACGATGGTCCATCTAGTCAAGGCTATGTTTTTTTCTAGTAGTCCTGTATGGATGTGAGAGTTTAACTGTAAAGAAAGCTGAGCACTGAAGAAGTGATAATTTTGAACTGTGGTGTTGGAGAAGACTCTTGAGAGTCCCATGGGCTCCAGAGAGTTCCAATCAGTCCATTATAAAGGAGATCAGTCCTGGTGTTCATTGGAAGGATTGATGTTTAAGCTGAAACTCCAATATTTTGGCCACCTGATGTGAAGAGCTGACTCATTTGAAAAGACCCTGATGCTGGGAAAGATGGAGGGCAGACAGAGAAGGGGACGACAGTGGATGAGATAGTTGGATGGCTTCACTGCCTCAATGGACCTAAGTTTGGAAGACTCCGGGAGTTGGTGATGGACAGCGAGGCCTGGAGTACTGAAGTCCATAGGGTCGCAAAGAGTCAGACCCAACTGAGTGTCTAACCTGAACGTAGCCTCTTTTCAAGTGTTTTTTCATCGTCTGTATGATTTCTTTTGGGAAATGACTATTTAGATCTGCCTGTTTTGTTACGAAGGTGTTTTTTGTTTGTTTGTTTGTTTTTGATACTGGGCTACGTAGCCATTTTGCATATTTTTGAAAATAATGCCTTGATAACTAATGGGAACTATCTGTGTAGCACAGGGAACTGCCCTCCATGCTCTGTGATGACCTAAATTTAGAAGAAAATTAAATGAAAGAGGTTATGTTTATACACTTGTACACCTAGTGTGATTTGTGTACGGCAGAATGTAACACAACATTGTTAAGCAACTACATGTGTATATGTGTACATACTCTAGGCTCCATTTAAAGGATGTTCTAAAAGAAGCAGATGTAATCTACAATAACAGAACTGAGAACAGGGGTTGCATGGGGAAAGACAGTGTGGGGAAGTATACCAAAGAAATTATCTAGGATGATGGGGGAAAAAATTATTTTTTCAATGAGCATTAGATATATAATCTAGGTGAAATTGCAGAAATATTTCTGAAATGGACATTCCAAACAGGGTCTTGCCAAGTGGCTCTATGTATTTATAAATTTACTAGATAATGTCATATTGTCCTTCAGAAAGTTGCGTCACACTATGCGCTCACAACACTGCTGAAACACTCCTTTTCCAATTTGTCATCGTCCATTTGGAGGAAAAATTTGGTATATTTCAACTTTGTCATTGAACTTTGGCAGTTTTCATGGTGAGAAATCATAATCCATTATTGTTTTCGTTTGCATTTATTTTATTACCAGGTAGGTATGACATTTCTTCCTGATTTTTGGTAATTTTCCTTTTTTCGGGGGAGGGTAATTTGTATGTTTTTTTTTTTTTTTTAATTATTGTTTATTTCACAATTCTCTTCTATTGGGTTTTTCATCTTTTCTTATTTTAAGTTTGGACTCTGCATAAATGAGGTAAATGAGTCATTTGTCAGCTGTCTTCCAAATATTTCTCAATTGTCATTTTATAATTCCGTGTTTATTTTCTATTCAGTCATGCAGGAGTTTTACTACAAAAAAAGTTATGTAAATTTTCCCTTTTAAGCTTCTGGACAAAGAACATGTAAAATAAGAAATTTTAAAGGTGGCCCAAAACTCTAGGAAGCTAGAGGGTGTGGTTAAAAGAATCGGGAGAGGTCAACGCTTTCTGACTTGCTCCCCATACTCCCCTAGAGGTGTCAGGATGAGGCTTTGTGAGGTCAAGGCTCACCAGGGCCTCCATTGGCTGTGCAAGTGGCTTGCTGACCTCATAAAGTGTAAGGGTGTGGCCACCTGGGGAAGGGTATATATAGGGGTACTCAGGGGCTCTGAAGTCGACCACTGCAAGTCTTCAAAATTACTAAGGTGACTGGGAAGGATCTAGAGCACTGGAGTTTCAGTTTTAGCATCATTCTTGGAACAGCTGAGTCTAGATACCCAGGACGAAAAGATGAAGATCTCCCATCAACTGAGGTCCAAAGGATGTGTCAAGGTGAGCTGAACCCACCTAAGCTCCTCTTGTCTTTCTCTGACTTATTTAGTATGATCATCTCTAGGTCCATCCATGTTGGAAAAAATAGCATTATTTCGTTCTTTCTTATGGATAATATTCCATTGTATGCATAATATATCTGTCTTTATCCACTCACATATTTAAATGCCTTAAGGTCGTTTGCATGTCTTTGCTACTGTACATTGTGCTACTATAAACACTGTTGTGCATATCACTTTTCTGATAGGAGTTTTCATCTTAATGGATATATGCCCAGAAGTGTTATTGTTGGATCATATAGTAACTGTATTTTTAGAGTATTAAAAAACTCTATACCAAGGAAGGAGATAATGGGCAGGTAGTTCAAAAGGAAGGAATATATGTATACATATGGCTGATTCATGTTGAGGTTTGAAAGAAAGCAACAAAACTCTGAAAAGCAATTACCCTTAAGGAAAAATAATTATAATTATTATAAAAGACCTGCTTACTGTTTTCAATAGTGGCTGCATCAGTTTCTTGATTTTCAGGTATAGTAGTGGTAGTGAAAGTCACTCAGTCATGTCCGACTCTTTGCGACCACATGGATTATACAGCCCATGGCCAGAATACTGGAGTAGGTAGCCTTTTCCTTCTCCAGGGGATCTTCCCACCCAGGGGTCGAAACCATGTCTCCTGCTTTGTAGGTGGATTCTTTACCAGCTGAGCCACAAGGGAAGCCTGATTTTTCATGTATGCTCATGCTGCTGCTAAGCAGCTTCATTGTGTCCTACTCTGTGAGACCCCAAGACGGCAGCCCACCAGGCTCCCCCATCCCTGGGATTCTCCAGGCAAGAACGCTGGAGTGGGTTCCCATTTCCTCTCCAATGCATGAAAGTAGAAAGTGAAAAGGAAGTCGCTCAGTCCTGTCTGACTCTTCGCGACTCCATGCCCTGCAGCCTACCAGGCTCCTCCGTCCATGGGATTTTCCAGGCAAGAGTACCGGAGTGTGGTGCCATTATAGGATGTTGTTGATCTCCCTGCAGTACATGGTTGAGTTACATGTTTTTTTTCAAAATCTGTTCTGTTTTGTTTTAATACATACTCTTAGGAGTGGAGCTGCCAGGTCATATGCTCAGTCTCTCGTATTCTTGAAAAGACAAATTCCAGCAATCAGAATCCAACAACACATTAAAAAGATCATACATCATGACCAAGTGGGCTTTATCCCAGGGATGCAAGGATTCTTCAATATCCTCAAATCAATCAATATAATACACCACATTAACAAATTGAAAAACAAAAACCATATGATTATCTCAAAAGATGCAGAGAAAGCCTTTGACAAAATTCAACATCCATTTATGATAAAAACTCTCCAGAAAGCAAGAATAGAAGGAACATACCTCAACATAATAAAAGCTATATAAGACAAACCCTTCAGCAAACATTATCCTCAATGGTGAAAAAGTGAAAGCATTTCCTCTAAAGTCAGGAACAAGAAAGGGGGCCCACTTTCACCATTAATAATCAACAGAGTTTTGGAAGTTTTGGCCACAGCAATCAGAGGAGAAAAAGAAATAAAAGGAATCCAAATGGAAAAGAAGAGGTAAAACTCTTCACTATTTGCAGATGACATGATCTTCTACATAGAAAACTCTAAAGACTCCACCAGAAAATTACTAGAACTAATCAATGATTACAGTAAAGTTGCAGGATATAAAATCAACACACAGAAATCCCTTGCATTCCTATACACTAATAATGAGAAAACAGAAAGAGAAATTAAGGAAAAAATTCCATTTACCATTGCAACGGAAAGAATAAAATACTTAGGAATATATCTACCTAAATAAACTAAAGACCTATATATAGAAAACTATAAAACATTGGTGAAGGAAATCAAAGGGGACACTAATAGATGGGGGAATATACCATGTTCATGGATTGGAAGAATCAATATAGTGAAAATGACTATACTACCCAAAGCAATTTATAGATTCAATGCAATCCCCATCAAGCTACCAACCGTATTCTGCACAGAGCTAGAACAAATAATTTCACAATTTGTATGGAAATGCAAAAAAAAAAAAAAACCTCGAATAGCCAAAGCTATCTTGAGAAAGAGAATGGAACTGGAGGAATCAACCTACCTGACTTCAGTCTCTATTACAAAGCCACACTCATCAAGACAGTATGGTACTGGCACAAAGACAGAATTATAGATCAATGGAACAAAATAGAAAGCCCAGAGATAAATCCACGCACATATGGACACCTTATCTTTGACAAAGGAGGCAAGAATATACAATGGATTAAGGAGAATCTCTTTAACAAGTGCTGCTCGGAAAACTGGTAAACCACTTGTAAAACTATGAAACTAGAACACTTTCTAACACCATACACAAAAATAAACTCAAAATGGATTAAAGATCTAAATGTAACACCAGAAACTATAAAACTCCTAGAGGCGAACATAGGCAAAACACTCTCCGACATACATCACAGCAGGATCCTCTATGACCCAGCTCCCTGAATATTGGAAATAAAAGCAAAAATAAACAAATGTGACCTAATTAAATTCTAAAGCTTCTGCACAACAAAGGAAACTATAAGCAAAGTGAAAAGACAGCCTTCAGAATGGGAGAAAATAATAGCAAATGAAGCAACTGACAAACAACTAATCTCAAAAATATACAAGCAATTCCTACAGCTCAATTCCAGAAAAATAAATGACCCAATAAAAAAATGGGCCAAAGAACTAAATAGACATTTCTCCAAAGAAGACATACAGATGGCTAACAAACACATGAAAAGTTGCTCAACATCACTCATTATCAGAGAAATGCAAATCAAAACCACTATGAGGTTCCATTTCACACCAGTCAGAATGGCTGCGATCCAAACACCTACAAGAAATAAATGCTGGAGAGGGTGTGGAGAAAAGGGAACCCTCTTACACTGTTGGTGGGAAGGCAAACTAGTACAGCCACTATGGAGAACAGTGTGCAGATTCCTTAAAAAACTGGAAATAGAACTCTCTTATGATCCAGCAATCCCACTGCTCACCATACACACTGAGGAAACCAGAAGGGAAAGAGGGACGTGTACCTCAATGTTCATAGCAGGAGTGTTTATAATAGCCAGGACATGGAAACAACCTAGATGTCCATCAGCAGATGAATGGATAAGAAAGCTGTGGCACATATACAAAATGGAGTATTACTCAGCCATTAAAAATCATACATTTGATTCAGTTCTAATGAGGTGGTTGAAACTGGAGCCTATTATACAGAGTGAAGTATGTCAGAAAGAAAAACACCAATACAGTTTACTAATGCATATATAAGGAATTTAGAAAGATGTTAACAGTAACCCTGTATAGGAGACAGCAAAAGAGACACAGATGTATAGAACAGTCTTCTGGATTCTGTGGGAGAGGGTGAGGGTGGGAAGATTTGGGAGACTGGCATTGAAACATGTAAAATATCATGTATGAAACGAGTTACCAGTCCAGGTTCGATGCACAATACTGGATGCTTGGGGATAGTGCACTGGGACGACCCAGAGGGGTGGTATGGGGAGGGAGGAGGGAGGAGGGTTCAGGATGGGGAACACATATATATACCTGTGGCAAATTCATTTCAATATTTGGCAAAACCAGTACAATATTGTAAAATTGAAAAATAAAATTAAATTAAAAAAAAATAAAGGGCACTTAGTAGTGACATTTATAATGACTCCTACCAAATATATCTCACTAGTACCATAAAGATTCCCCTTTAACAATGTTTCTCTACCATGTCTTCTCTGTATAGTATTTGGTACTTTTTCACTACTCAGAGGTGATAACTCATTAGCATAGTTGGATTATCTATGTAATACACTGGGCTTCTCAGGTGGCACTGTTGTTAAGAATCTTTCAGCAAAGGCAGGAGTCAAAGGAGATGTGATTTGGGAAGATCCCCTGGAGGAGGAAATGGCAACTCACTCCAGAATTCTTGCCTGGAAAATTGCAAGGACAGAGGAACTTGTTGGGCTATGGTCTCCGCGATCACAAAAAGGTGAAGCTAAAAGAGTTCTTAGTAATTCACTATAATGAGTGTATTTTATGTGCTTTTAAATAAATACTGAGAACTGTATTTACCTGTTGGTATTTTCTTCCAGATATGGTGTGCTGTTTGACATTTTTCATCCACACAAAAGAGTTAGCAATTTTGGTTTTTTGTTTTCATTTCTGTATTTATGTATTTATTTATTTTATTCTTATTATTTTTTACTTTACACTATTGTAGTTGTTCGCCATACATCAACATGCATCCACCACAGGTGTACACATTTTCCCCATCCTGAACCCCCTCTACCTCCTTAGCCATACCATCCTTCTGGGTCATCTCAGTGCACCAGCCCCAAGCTTCTCTTATCCTGCATGGAACCTGGACTGGCGATTCATTTCTAATATGATATTATACATGTTTTAATGCCATTCTCGCAAATCATCCCCCACTCCCTCTCCCACAGGGTCCAAAAGATTGTTCCATACATCTGTGTCTCTTTACCTATCTCGCATACAGGGTTGTCATTACCATCTTTCTAAATTCCATATATATGTGTTAGTATACTGTATTGGTGTTTTTCTTTCTGGCTTACTTCATTCTGCATAATAGGCTCCAGTTTCATTCACCTCATTAGAACTGCTTCAGATGTGTTCTTTTTAATGGCTGAGTAATACTCCATTGTGTATATATGCCACAGCTTTCTTATCCATTCATCTGTTGGTGGACATCTATGTTGCTTCCATGTCCTGGATATGAGAAACTGTGCTGCGATGAACATTGGAGTACACGTGTCTCTTTCCCTTCTGGTTTCCTCAGTGTGTATGCCCAGCAGCGGGATTGCTAGGTCATATGGCAGTCCTATTTCTAGTTTTTTTTTTTTTTTTTTAAGGAATCTCCACAGTGTTTTCCATAGTGGCCGTACTAGTTTACATTCCCACCAACAGTGTAAAAGGGTTCCCTTTTCTCCACATCCTCTCAAGCATTTACTACTTGTAGACGTTTGGATCGCAGCCATTCTGACTGGTGTGAAGTGGTACCTCATTGTGGTTTTGATTTGCATTTATCCAATAATGAGTGATGCTGAGCATCTTTTCATGTGTTTCATAGCCATCTGTATGTCTTTGGAGATATGTCTATTTAGTTCTTTGGCCCATTTTTTTATTGGGTCATTTATTTTTTGGAATTGAGCTGTAGGAGTTGCTTGTATATTTTTGAGTTTAGTTTGTCAGTTGCTTCATTTGCTATTATTTTTTTTCCCATTCTGAAGGCTGCGTTTTCACCTGGCTTATAGTTCTTTTGTTGTACAGAAGCTTTTAAGTTTAATTAGGTCCCATTTGTTTATTTTTGCTTTTATTTCCAATATTCTGGAAGGTGGGTCATGGAGGATCCTGCTGTGATGTATGTCAGAGAGAATTTTGTCTACGTTCTCCTCTAAAGACATATATTTAAAGCTCAGAAGCCTTTGGAATATGAAGTGTCTGTTTTTTTTTTTTTTTCCAAGCAGTTTGAGCTGTATTTAAATGTTGATATTTTCTTCTTAGGAGTGTCCTGTATTTCTGTTTCACTTATTTTTTTTTTTTTTGATGAGTGACTACTGTCATGTTCAAGGGTAGGTGTCGTATCAAGTCCAGCAATAGGACCTTTTGTATATCAGATGTCCATCAGTGATAGTTTTAAGGCTGCTGTTACAGAGAAAACTCTATGCTGCAAGGCTTTATTATTTGCTCCTTTTTAGGATGGCCTGTGATGTCTGAGAGTTTTTGTCAGGCCTGGGAGTACATTAGAGCCGAATGAGCCAAAGGATGCCATGAAACCTGATGTATCCTCACTTTTGGATCTTTGAAGTAAGTGCTCATATTTTCTTTAAGTTGAAGACAAGGATGAGTTGGTTTTACATGTACAGATTCTTGTTCTGAAACACTGAGATGACATTATGTATTCAGCGGTGCTTGCTTTTACCTACATATTATTAGAAATTTTTTTGTCTACCACTCTTGCTGCAATAGGTTTATACGGATTTTGTATTTAATATGTATCTGTGGGAAGAAATTAATACCAAGTTCCAGATTTATCCCTTCCATCCACCAAGGTCCTTGGCTACCATAAGTTTCTTGCCAGTTTGGGTGTCCACATCACATTTGTGTGGGCACACACTGCAGTGGATTTCTGTATCCCACCACTCCAATGTATCCCATGATATTTCTTGAAATGTTCCTTCATTTAGTGTGATGATCTCTGGATTTCTCTCTATCGGTGAAGAGGGCCTACTTTCAAATTTCAGTCCTGATTAAAGCTTCATTCCAGACCTATATCACACTTCTTTATCCATTCCTCTATCCAAGTACACTGTCTTACCTTTCATTGCTTTGATGTTCTGAATGATGCAGCAGGATCTAGTTTGGGGTGTGTGGTGTTTGAAATCTGTTCATGTCTGAAATACTGCAGGAGAGGATCTGATTTACCATGCTGTCATGACCTCTTTATTTATTTATTTTTCTTTCATGGGAGTGCACCTTTCTAGTCATGTCCATAGTGGCTCTTACCAGGTCCATTAAAGCATTACCTTAAAGCGTCCACTGTACTACTCCTACTCTGCCATTGATGCCATGTCCAGGATTTGACAGTGGCCCTTTTCCATGCTCAGGCGGAGGTGATAATGTCCTCAGAGTTTAGATGTCTGTATCTCTTAGAATTCACCCTATGTGTCATGTGCTTTTTTAAAGAAACACGGAATTATGTTTAGCTGTTCATATCCTCTTCCTGTTAGCTTCTCCCAAGTTTACTTTACTTATTTTCCCCTCTGTGAACCCTGAAAATTTGTTAAGGGTGGATATCAGTTAGAGCTCAGCACCCTTGTGAATATTGTGGCCATCAGCAAGCATTTTAAGGTTGCTGTTAGAGAAAATGTCCACAAGGTGACAGCATTTCTTCATTCCCTCCTCTTGTACCCATGGTAACAGCAGCCTCTGTGTTATTCCCAAGTCTGGTTGTAAATGAGAGTACAATGAGACACAGGTAGTCACCAAAAGTTTTGGTTGTTTACTCTTTGATCTTTTTTTTTTTTTTTTTTTTTAAGCGAAGCTATATATTTTTTAAGACTATTAATACCGTTGTAGTTGTTGCATAGAAACAGTTCCACCTTCCTTTCCATAGACACTTGGAGGAATTTAGCTCTGGTTATTGTCAGAGGTATCTTTTGGAATCTATTGAGTACATATCTCTTGATACAGGAGGTCCATGTGGATTATGAACTGCATAGGTATTTGTGGGTATAAGTCTATTCCAGCCTTGACCTGTTGGCCTCTCACCCACCAAAACCCTTTGCCAACTGTAATTTTCTTACCAGGAGTGTAAGTCCATTTCACTTTTCCTTGGGTACTCATCCCATCAATATGTTTTTTAATCCCTTCTGGAAGGCATATGTTGTAATATCTCTTTAATCTGCCTTTCTTTACTTACTGTGATTCACTCTAGGTTTCTGCATATTCCTGCAAATGGCTTTTTTTTTTTTTTTTGGATTTTCATAATGTCAGAGTCATATTTATTGTGTCTCTATGTCCCATATGTTTCTCTTTTAATTTGAAGCCAGCGATTCTCTTTCCTTTCATCTCTTGGGCATTGTGACAGCTGATCCAGGGTATGTTTGTGGAAGTGGTGGTGTTGTGTGTGTTTTTCACGATCTGTTGATTGCTCAAATACTCTGGAAGTGGAGCTGACATATGACATCATCTACATCATTTTGTGATTCCTAGGTACTTTGGCAGCCATGCTTATAAAGTCTCTGAGCACTTAC
Organism: Bos taurus; assembly: GCF_002263795.3. NCBI lineage: Eukaryota > Metazoa > Chordata > Mammalia > Artiodactyla > Bovidae > Bos > Bos taurus. The sequence continues at coordinate 31,837,155 of NC_082638.1, forward strand.
CTTACCTCCCACCAATGGCATACAGGGTTCCCCTTTACTAACATTGCTCTACTCTTTCTTGTCTGTAGACTTTTGGATAATGGCCTTTTTGGTTTCCCATTAGTGATACTGCCTTGCAGTTTAAGTTTTCAATTCACTGATAATAGAGCAAATGAGGCACATTTCCAGAGGCTTTTTTCTAAGCATTGACTAAGTATTTACCTGTTGATGTTTCCTTCCTGACATGTGGTTTGCGCCCGTTTTTGTTGTTGTTGTTGTTTGTTTGTTTGTTTGTTTGTTGGCATGCCATACCTGGCCATTTTCTAAGGGTCAATTCAGCTCGGTCGCTCAGTCATGTCCAACTCTTTGTGACCCCATGAATAGCAGTACGCCAGGCCTCCCTGTCCATCACCAACTCCCGGAGTTTACTCGGACAGGTTCATCGAGTCAGTAACGCCATCCAGCAATCTCATCCTCTGTCGTCCCCTTTTCCTCCTGCCCCCAGTCCCTCCCAGCATGAGAGTCTTTTCCAATGAGTCAACTCTGGATGAGGTGGCCAAAGTACTGGAGTTTCAGCTTCAGCATCATTCCTTCCAAAGAATTCCCAGGACTCATCTCCTACAGAATGGACTTGTTGGATCTATTTCCAAGGGACTCTCAAGAGTCTTCTCCAACACCACAGATCAAAAGCATCAATTCTTCAGTGGTCAGCCTTCTTCACAGTCCCACTCTCACATCCATACAGGACCACAGGAAAAACCATAGCCTTGACTAGATGGACCTTTCTTGGCAAAGTAATGTCTCTGCTTTTGAATATGCTATCTAGGTTGGACATAACTTTCCTTCCAAGGAGTAAGTGTCTTTTAATTTCATGGCTGCAGTCACCATCTGCAGTGCTTTTGCATCCCCCAAAAATAAATCTGACACTGCTTCCACTGTTTCCCCATTTATTTGCCATGAAGTACATGGGACCGGATGGCATGATCTTCATTTTCTGAATGTTGAGCTTTAAGTCAACTTTTTCTCTCTCCACTTTCACTTGCATCAAGAGGCTTTTTAGCTCCTCTTCACTTTCTGCCATAAGGGTGGTATCATCTGCATATCTGAGGTTATTGATAATTTTCCCTGCAATCTTGATTCCAGCTTTTGCTTCTTCCACTCCAGAGTTTCTCATGATATCACACTGCATAGAAGTTAAATAAGCAGGGTGACAATATGCAGCCTTGACTTACTCTTTTGCTATTTGGAACCAGTCTGTTGTTCCATGATGAGTTCTAACTGTTGCTTCCTGACCTGCATACAGATTTCTCAAGAGGCAGGTCGGGTGGTCTGGTATTCCCATCTCTTTCAGAATTTTCCACAGTTTATTGTGATCCACACAGTCAAAGACTTTGGCATAGTCAATCAAGTAGAAATAAATGTATTTTTCTGGAACTCTTGTTTTTTTCATGATCTAGCGGATGTTGCCAACTAGATCTCTGGGTCCTCTGCCTTTTCTAAAACCAGCTTGAACATCAGGAAGTTCACGGTTCACATATTACTGAACCCTGACTTGGAGAATTTTGAGCATTACTTTACTAGCATGTGAGATGAGTGTAATTGTGCAGTAGTTTGAGCATTCTTTAGCATTGCCTTTCTTTGAAATTGGAATGAAAACTGACCCTTTTCAGTCCTTTGGCCACTGCTGAGTTTTCCAAACTTGCTGGCATATTGAGTGAAACCTTTCACAGCATCATCTTTCAGGATTTGAAATAGCTCAAATGGAATTCCATCACCTCCATTAGCTGTTCTCATAGTGATGCTTTCTACGGCCCACTTCATTTCACATTCCAGGATATCTGGCTCTTGGTCAGTGATCTCACCACCCTAATTATCTGGGTCATGAAGATCTGTTTTTGTACAGTTCTTCTGTGTATTCTTGCCACCTCAATTCTTGTTTATTCAGTGATATTCTAGCAAGTCTCTTCTTTGTCCTGGATTAAGTTTTCTGTTTCTCTGGATGGTTCCCATCAGCAAACAGAATGACTATAATCTTACCTCTCATTAAAAATCTGTCCTTTGGTGACACATCGCCTATGCTTTTTTTATTTCATATTTGCTTATGCTAGACTTCTGCAGAGTTGTTTGTAGAATCTGTTATCTCCAGGTCTCTCATTTTCCTTTAAATTCACTCTTGTCAAAGACAACAGTGAATTCCAAATGTTTAACTCAGTGGTCAATTTTTAGTTGTTATTTTATTTAATTTATTGACAGCCTTTATCAGAGCAGTGCATTTCCTCCTCCCTGGAAAAAAATGTTTCATTTGCGTTACAGAATGCTTCTCTTTCCTGCTTCTTTTCTACCTACAGTTCTCCCACATGCAATGTGTGACCTCTGTGTCTGGCTTTATTCAGATGTCACATTTTCTTTTAAAATATTTATTTATTTAGCTATGTGGCATGTGGGATCTTAGTTCCCTGCCCAGGGATGGAAACTGTGCATAGTCTTAAACACTTAAACATTTCCAGGGAAGTCCCCTAGTTTGTGTATTTTCAAGATTCATCCACTTCTTGGCTGTATAGCAATGCATTTTTTTAATGGCTGTATATGGTACATCAATATGGTATATGGCTTACATGAACTCCATTGTGAACAATTACCACGATTTTTTATCCATTCATCAATTAATAGATAATATTTGGATCGTGTATTCTTTGTGGCTCTTGTGAGTAATGCTGTTGGGAACACTGTTTTTGAATGGACTTAATAGTTTCAGGAATTTTTTTTTTTATATATATATACAAAAGAGTGAGATTTCTGGATCATATGGCTACTATATATTTAATTTTTGAGGTACTGACAAACCAAAGTGGTTGTACCATTTTAGAGCAATATATTTTCAACAATATATTTCAGCAGTATATTTTCAACATTTTTCAACAATATATGAAGATTCGTTTTCTCCACATCCTCTGCAGCACTTGTTATTTTTCCTGGTTTTGATTATAGCCAAGCTAATGTGTGTGAAGTAGTATTTCAATGAAACTGATTTACATTTTGCTAAGGGCTTCCCTGGTGGCTCAGAAGGTAAAGTGTCTGCCTGCAATGCAGGAGACCTGGGTCAGGAAGATCCCCTGGAGAAGGAAATGACAATCCACCCCAGCACTCTTGCCTGGAAAATCCCATGGATGGAGGAGCCTGATAGGCGACAGTCCATGGGGTCGCAAAGAGTCGGACAGGACTGAGCGACTTAATTTCTTTCACTTTCAATCATGTTAAGCAGTATTTTTGGTGAAATGTCTATTCAAATTCTTTTCCTGGTTGTTAAAAGTTTTTAATTGTTGTAAAAAAAAAAATCTAACTTAAATTTTCACCATTTTAACCATTTTTACATGCTAAGTATTTCACATACTTTCATCAGCCTTTTTGGAGAAAGAAATGGCAACCCACTCCAGTATTTTTGCCTGGAGAACCCCATGGACAAAGGAGCCTGATGGGCAACAGTCCATGTGAAAGCAAAGACTCATACATGACTGAGCAACTAATACACACACACACACACACACACACACACACACACACACACACATACAGTTACAGTGTTGTTTTATTGTTGTTGTCATAGTTTTCGCTGTGCTATGCAGCTTGAATGACAGTTTCCTGGCTGAGAACCCTACCCAGGCCCCTGATAGGAAAGCGTGGAGTCCTAACCTCTGAACTATCATGGAATTCCTTATCATATTGTTAAGAAACATATCTTTACACCTTTTCATCTTGCAAAATTGAAACTATACCCATCACATGTCCCATTAAACAACAACTCCTCTTTTCTTCCCTGTTTCCCTAGATCCTGGACTCCATCATTCTACTTTGTTCCTTTCTATTGCTTGACTATGTTAGATATTTCATATAAGTGGAAACTTACAGTATTTGTCTTTTTTTATGACTGGCTTAATTCCTTTGGCTGGATGTTTTATTTTTTAAGTGAATTTATTTTTTATTTATTTTTTAACAACAATAATGTATTGGTTTTGCCATATATCAAAATGAATCCACCACAGGTATACATATGTTCCCAATCCTGAACTCTCCTCCCTCCTCCCTCCCCATACCATCCCTCTGGGTTGTCCCAGTGCACCAGCCCCAAGTATCCAGTATCATGCATCAAACCTGACTGGCGACTCGTTTCATATACGATATTATACATGTTTCAATGCCATTCTCCCAAATCATTCCACCCTCTTCCCCTCCCACAGAGTCCAAAAGACTGTTCTATACATCTTTGTCTCTTTTGCTGTCTCGTATACAGGGTTATGGTTACATCTTTTGAAATCCCATATATATGTGTTAGTATACTGTATTGGTGCTTTTACTTTCTGGCTTACTTCACTCTGTATAATAGGCTCCAGTTGCATCCACCTCATTAGAACTGGTGCAAGTGTATTCTTTTTAATGGCTGAGTAATACTCCATTGGGTATATATACCACAGCTTTCTTATCCATTCATCTGCTGATGGACATCTAGGTTGCTTCCATGACCTGGCTATTAGAAATAGTGTTGCAATGAGCATTGGGGTACATGCCTCTTTCAATTTTGTTTTCCTCAGTGTGTATGCCCAGCAGTGCAATTGCTGGTCATATGGCAGTTCTGTTTCGAGTTTTTTAAGGAATCTCCACACTGTTCTCCATAGTGGCTGTACTAGTGTGCATTCCCAGCAACAGTGTAAGAGGGTTCCCTTTTCTCCACACCCTCTCCAGCATTTATTGCTTGTAAACTTGGATGACAGCCATTCTGACCGGAGTGAAAATGTCCCTTATAGTGGTTTTGATTTGCATTTCTTTGATAATGAGTGATGTTGAGTATCTTTTCATGTGTTTGTTAGCCATTTGTATGTCTTCTTTGGAGAAATGTCTATTTAGTTCTTTGGCCCATTTTTTGATTGGGTCATTTATTTTTCTGGAATTGAGCTGTAGGAGTTGCTTGTATATTTTTGAGATTAGTTGTTTGTCAGTTTCTTCATGTGCTATTATTTTCTCCCATTCTGAAGGCTGCCTTTTCACCTTGCTTATAGTTTCCTTTGTTGTGCTGAAGCTTTTAAGTTTAATTAGGTCCCATTTGTTTATTTTTGATTTGACTTCCAATATTCTGGGATGTGGGTCATAGAGGATCCTGCTGTGATGTATGTCAGCGAGTGTTTGGCCTATGTTCTCCTCTAGGTGATGTCTTGAAGAATCATGCATGTTGTGGCATGTGGCAAAATTTCCTTTATATGGCTAAATAATATTCCATTGTATGTATATATCACATTTGATGGACGTTTAGATGCTCCCAACTCTTAGATGTTGTGATTAGCGCTGCTTTGAGCATGGCTGTGCAAATATCTCAAGACCCCATGTTAACTTCTTTTTAATTTATATCCAGAAGTGGAATTGCTGAATCATATGGTAGTTCTATTTTTAATTTACTGAGGAGCCTTTATACTGGTTTCTGTAGCAGTTGCACCATTTTAAAATCTACCCATAACACACAAGGATCCACTTTCTGTACGTGCTTGCCAAGAGTTGTCCTTTCCTTTCTTTCCTTTTACCTTTCCTTTCCTTCATATGTAAATATGCACACATGCCCACACAATATTTTCCATATCCTTTTCCATCATTATTTATCACAAACTATGAATATATTTCCTTGTGCTATACAGTAGGATCTTGTTTATCTATTCTATATATTAACATTATAGTTTGCATCTGCTCATCACCAGCTCCCAATCTATGCCTCCCCCACCCTTCCCCTCTTGGTAATCACATAGTCTCCTCTCTATGTCTCTCAGTCTGTTTCTGTTTCATAGATAAGTTCGTTTGTATCATATTATGGAGTCCACATGTAAGTGATACCATATGATATTTGTCCTTCTCTTTCTGACATCCTAAGTATTCTTTTTAATGCTAGTGTACAGTCAAGTGTTTACTTAATTTCATTTTCAAAATGTTTGTTGCTATTTCTATTGTATAGAAATCTGCTTGATTTTTTAAATATTTATCTTGTATTCTGCAAGCTTTTTATTACTTCTAATACTTGTGGTTTCTTCAGGATTTTCTATATATAAAAGTATGTTATCTCCAATATACTTTGACTTTTTCCTTTCCATTCTGAAGGCTTTTTTTTTTTTTTTTAAACAACAAAAACAATAATTCCTTTTCTTACCTGATTGCTCTGGTTATAGAACTGCCAGTATAATATTGAGCCAAAGTGTGGGATAGACTTCCTCGTGTTGTTCCCAATCTTAGGGGGAAAGCTCTCAGTTTTTCATTATTAAATATGATGTTAGCTGTGGGTCTTTTACAGGTACCCTTTGATTGAGAAAGTACTCTTCTGTTCTTAGTTATTAAGTGTTTTTAACCCCTATTATGGATAGGTGCTACACTCAGGGAAATGCTTTTTCTGCAGGCAGATATGTTTTTTGTTCTTTATTGTATTAAAATAGCATAATGTCGATTGACTTTCATATAATGAACCAACTTTGCATACCTGCATAAATCCCACGTGATCATGGCATATAACCTTTTTTATATGTTGTTAGGGTTTTTTTGCCAGTGTTTTGTTGAGGACTCTTGCATCTGTATTCATAAGGGACATTGGTTGTGTGTCTGTGTGTGATGTCTCTGTCTGATCTTGGTATTAGAGAAATACTGACCTCATTTTGCCTGCTATATGGGGAAGAGACATGTGGAGTGAAGGATAAAGCATTGTTGGATTTAAGTTTAGTCAGGATTAGAGGGAGAAATTTAGGATGTATCAGTGTGGATTTGGGGTGAGATTATCAAGAGAGTTCATTCTCAATTTCATAGGCCTGTGTTAAGTGCTTGACATCGAATTATGCTGTTTGTTAACTATGTAGAGATACTATATACTTTGAATTTGTGCCCTATTTTCTGTATTAATATTTATGAAATTAGTATTTGTGAATCAGTTGTCATGTGCATTTAAGATAAGGTTTTTTTTTTTTTTTTTTTCAGTTTTCCTACAAAACAAGATGCCATTGAATAGCTGATGCTTTAAAAAAAGTAGTTGTTAACCTTAAGTCTAGGAAATAAGCTTGTTTGTCTTTAAGATACGGAAACACATTTAAAAATTATACATTTGCTGAAAAAGATGCAGCTGGTGTGTGGTTAACTTAGAATTCCAGTTTAATCTTCTTTGACTCCAAAGTCCATATTTCTAAACACTGTAAAATAGTGCTTTTGTAAAAAAATTGTCCTTTACATGTGATTTCACCTAATGATCAGTGGTGGTTTTTTTTTCATTCTTTCTTTCTTTAAATAGAAAATATTAAAATCAACATGGGACAAAGCTACGATTCTCGAGTCATGTAGACTTGTAGCCATAGGTTTTTCAGCTGTCATTTAGTCTCTTTGATGCTAAATGTCTTTATCTGTAAGATAAGGGTGTTTATAACTACCTTAGAGTTTTGGAGACAAACAAATAGCACATTTTTCTGTACTTAAATAATATGTAGTATATTTATACTTAGGTGGCAGTTTATTTCAAGGAAGCACTGGGAGTTGTGGCCACATCCTCCAAGAATAAAAAAAAAAAGTACTAAAAATATGGAACGACCATGTATGTTACGTGAAAAAGAACAAGAGCCAGAACCACAGAAAAGCAAGGGAGAAGCCAAATAAGTAGATGATGAACACGCTGAACTGATCTTTTTGGAGTGGAACATGTAAATGAAGATGCTGATGTGATCTTTGTGGGGATGACCTCAAATCCAAAACCAGTCATTTCAAACATACTGAACAGAGTTACCCCAGATTCTTGTTCAAGGAGAAAAAAGTATGGTCACTTCAGGAAAGATAATGCTCAGAAATTACAGCCTGTTAATCATGTGACTCCTGCATCAGAAGCAAAGACTGTCTTGCCACTTTCTGTCTCTGAATCAAGATCAACAGATAGTCCTATTATTATTGAGCCTTTGTCCAAAGCAGATTCTAAAAATATTTCACCACAAATAGTGCCTAATAGCTTTTCAGAGTTATGTTCTCCTTTGATTACCTTCACAAGTTCATTGCAGCATCCAGTAGAAACAGCAGTTATGCAGGAGCTATGGATAAAAGTCCTCATGTATCAAAGTGACTTTCCACTTCTGAAACAAATAGCACAAATCCCAAAAGGCCTAAACTCAGTGATGGAATTATAGGAGAACATTCTTTAGCTTTGTGCCCTCCAGATATTTTTCAAAGAGTGACTACTCAGCAAAGCACACCAGACAGTGTTCATACCTCATTAAGCCATGTTCAGAATGGAGAATCTTATCCAACACATTTTCTAAAGGACAATGTCCATTGCAAACCTATAAGCCCTTTAGGGTCAAATGGACTGACAAAAATTGACTTTCCAAGTGTAGCAAGTCAAAACAAGATTGTTGATCCCACAGAAGGCAATCTGATTGTGTTACTCTGTGACTTCTACTATGGACAGCATATAGGAGATGGGCAGCCAGAACCGAAAACTCACACAGCCTTTAAATGCCTCAGCTGCTTGAAAGTTCTAAAAAATGTCAAGTTTATGAATCACATGAAGCACCATTTGGAGCTTGAGAGGCAGAGAGGTGACAGCTGGAAATACCACACCACCTGCCAGCACTGCAACTGCCAGTTTGCTACTCCCTTTCAGCTGCAGTGTCACATTGAAAGTGTCCACACTTCCCAGGAGCCCTGCACAGTCTGTAAAATCTGTGAATTGTCCTTTGAGACAGATCAGGTTCTCTAACAGCACATGAAAGATAATCATAAGCCTGGTGAAATGCCCTATGTATGCCAGGTTTGCAGTTACAGATCATCATTCTTTGCAGATGTGGATGCACATTTCAGAGCATACCATGGTAACATTAAGAGTTTACTTTGCCCGTTTTGTCTCCAAATTTTTAAAACTGCAACACCATACATATGTCATTATAGACAGCACTGGGAAAAGTTTTCATCAGTGTTCCAAATGTAGGCTACACTTTTTAACTTTTAAAGAGAAAAGACAGCACAAGACCCAGTGTCATCAAATGTTTAAGAAGCCTAAGCATCTAGAAGGATTACCTCCTGAAACAAGAGTTTTTTTTCAGGTATCACCGGAACCCCTTCAACAGGATTGGTGGAAGTAGCATCCAATACTGTGAACACATCTGATTCTGAACCATCATCTCCCAAATCTAAAAGTAGGAGGCCAAAAAAAAAAAAAAAACCAAAAAACCCCGTTAATTCTACTTTCAGTAAGTCTGAAGCAAGTATTTCAGTCAAAGTTAAAAACCCCATTAAAAACAAAAAATTCAAATTTTAGAATTATTCAATAATATCAAATATAGGGCAACCAATGTGTAATTTATGTGTTTTTGTTTTAAATACATGAAGTACAGCTTTGTTTAAATATTGAGATGTTATTTAAAAATATAGTACCTGTTTTTCATATAAGTGTTTTAACATGTAAAAATTATGTGTGTGTGTGTGTGAGAGAGAGAGAGAGAGAGAGGTGGAGAAAGGAAAAGTAACAATGTATTTTGGTATTTCATGTTATTTGCAAGTTCGAAAGCTCTGCTGCTGCTGCTACTGCTGCTGCTAAGTTGCTTCAGTCATGTTCGACTCTGTGCGACCCCATAGACAGCAGCCCACCAAGATACCCTGTCCCTGGGATTCTCCAGGCAAGAACACTGGAGTGGGTTGCCATTTCCTTCTCGAATGTATGAAAATGAAAAGTGAATGTGAAGTCACTCCATCGTGCCCGACTCTTAGCAACCCCATGGACTTCAGCCCACCAGGCTCCTCCATCCATAGGATTTTTCCCACAAGAGTACTGGAGTGGGGTGCCATTGCCTTCTCCACTATACATATAATCTGTAGAGTGTTTAGCAATGAAATTTTCAACTGTTTTCATGCTTTGAAGATCTCAGTATTAACTATATAGCCAGATTGGAATGGCTTTGTTATGGTATGGTCCTGTGTGCTGCTGAACTCTCCGAAGTGCCTCTGTTGTGCTGTTCTAAGATAAAATGGTTCCGAAAGCCTGATGTGGAGAAGTTGATGGAGAAACTATGATGTGAGTTTGGACCAGACACGGGATTTAGTTAGTGGAGAGCTGTGGCTTCTTGTCCCAGTTGAGGAAGAGGCATGCATGCACTCCAGGCATGGAGCCAAGGCAGAAGGAACACTGTCTCAGAGTGTCTTAACCTAGCCCAGGGACATGTCAAGGAAGCCAACCACTAAAATGCCTGTTAGGTGAGAGGCACTTGCAAGGATCAAGCAGGCCCTGTATATCATTGACTGCAGTTGGAGAAGCAGAGATAGTTAATAGAATGAGGCCTGGTGCCTGTGGACCTCCTGTTGAGTGATCAAAAGGGGAATTTGATTCATTCCATCTCCTTTCCCATTTGGCTGGCCTTTAGTCAAAGTGAAGTAGCCCTATCCGTCTCCATCACAATAGTAAAGCAAGTTAAGATTCCCAAAGAAAAAAGCCTTGACATCCAGTTTGATTTGTACTGGACCCATAGGTTTAACTGAAAAGGATCAAACACAGGGAATCTTTTCAGTTTATGAATTGAGCTAAGTTTAGTTCTCTTTCCCTTAAGCTACAAAGGAGTTGTCCGAGAAGAGTAAATGTAGTGGATACAAAGGGTCCAGGGTGATTAAACCCTCTATAGAACTTTTCCTTACCTTTTCCAGTTACATGTGTCTTACCCTAGTTTAACGTGACAATTTCACTTTTGTATCTTATCTTGCCTTGGGCAGGAATGTATTAAAGTTAACAGCTAATTCTTTGTGTAATTTCCCATTTTATCAAACTAATACTGGGTTTCCATCTTACTTGACACAGTCTGATGTGCAGGAATTTTCTCATTTATTTCAGTAATTATCAGGTCATAGAGTTATCATCCTTCCTCTACTGTATCCAACTACCTAGTCTGTGATTATACTTGTGGAAACCTTTTTTTGTGTGATCTCCAAGGGCTCTTTCACAGACCTGTGGTGTACCCTCTAAGTATTGGTTCCTGAACATCAGCACACTTGGCTTCCTCTGTGGGTTCCTGGAGTTGAGTCTCCTCCTCGAGTTGAATACCATACCTTCTCCACTTTTGGCACAGGTACCTAGCAATCTCTGTGCACCATTCAAGGAACCTGGGATCCTGGCTGTATATCTATGCCAGGAGAAATCTCTCCGTTTCCTCTTCCTTTCTCCTCCTCTTTGTCTCTCCCCACTCTTTCTGCCCCTCCCCACAATTCATTTAAATCCTCTAAGCTTTCACAAAATGCTAGAAAGTGATCATCACCAAGGGGTTACCATCCCTCTCAGAACAAAAGAGAAAGGACTACAGATGACTAAGCTGTAGTGAGTCTCTTGTCTCCATTTTAGGTAATTTCCTGAGTGTAAATTCAAATACAAGTAAATTGTATTTATTTACTCAATGCTTGATTGATTGGTTTACACTTTGAATATTTTACCAGGCCTTTCCAGTTAGTTCGCTTGGGCCAAAGCACTTTGCTAAGTGTCAGCTTAAACTTCTTTTAGTTGTATAACGAGTGTGTGTGTGTGTGTGTGTGTGTGTGTTTGTCTTCTGGTCTCAGGTGAAAACTCTATGTATAAATGTGCAGACTATTGCATTCTTATCTCCTTTATTCTATTTCTATAGTAAATATGAAATGTTTTATTTATATGTTTTTATTGTTGCTTAGGATTATCAATACTGTTACTGTTGTTTGCTCTGTAGTATGCTCCTAAAGAGTACAAGTTGTATTTATTGCCAAATGAAAAGTTTCCAGTGATATGGTCCCTGACTACTTCCTCTCTTCCATTCTCTGTCATTCTACTCTACTATTTTCCCCACTGCTGCCCTGTTTTTGACAACACTGGCCTTGCTTTCCCTAAGCAAATTCAATTTCTTCCCAATCCAAAGACTTTGCAAATGCTCTTCTTCTGGGAATGCTCTTCCCAGAAGAAGAACATTGCTACATCCCTTGTTTGAGCTTCCCCAATGCTGTTCAAACCACACAATGAAATCCTCACACCTCTCCTTTTCCTTCTCCTCCTTAAAGACACTTTAAGTCTCTACACTCGTCTTCCCTGTCCAGCCTAAAGTTCCTAGATTTTCACACACACACACACACAGAACCTGAAAAGAGATAATAACATCAGGGCTTTGCTTCGTAAAATTAACTTGAGTAAGTTTCTGTGCCTGCAGAACAAAGACAGTTAATACTGAGTTGAGTTCTTTCAGGAGCTTCCTCTCTTTTTCTTTTGATATCTCTATATTTTTTTCAGGCAACGGCACTTTGTTTTTTTTTACAAATGTATTGAATATCTGTCAAGATGACTATTTTGTTATTGCTTTTGGTGAATTTCCTTGTCTACTTTGCTTGTTCTTTCAGGTAAAATTTATTGTTTTATTAATGTTGCCAAAACATTGTCAGTAAAATTACTATTTATAAAAATAAAATGTTTTTTAAAAAATTATTTCTGTTGTCCATCTTTTTACAAATAACATAGCATTTTTTTTGTTTGTTTCTTTTCTTTAAACAATCTTATTGTGGTGTCCAGAAATTCTAAACAGTGATGTGTAAATGGGTTTTCTGGTTCTTAGTACCATCAAAGGCAATGAGGATATGGCTTAATAAATTTCTGTTTCTGTTTTTAGATTTTAAAGAGAATTATTTCATTGGATATTTACAACATCTGTTGAGACATTTACTTTTCTTTCTTTCTCCCTTACTTTCCTTTTCTTCCTTTCTTCCCATGCCTGTCTTCCTCTTTCTTTCCTTCCCTTTCTTTTCCCAGTTTTGGCTTGACTTGACCTTTCCTGAAACAAAAGTAATTCCACTCAGTGTTGAATATTACCATCTCAAAATCCCATTCCATGTGTCATTCATTTCTAGTATTGGAATTAACCTCCTCTTCCCCTTATTAGATTGGCTACAGTTGTATCAATGTTTCTGATTTTTTTTTTTTCGAAGAAGCAGCTCTTGTTTTATTATCCCAACAAGTTTTATTTTTGTTGTTTTCTATTTTTGTTTCAATTCATATATACCTTCTACTTTCTTTAGGATTTTTTCTTTATAATCATACATTGTAAAAGCTTTCTTTACAAATTTTATGGAAATATATTTGATTTACAATGTTGTGTTTCAGATGTATATCAGAGTGATTTAGTTATGCATATACATGCCTATTTTTTAGGTTATTTTTCATTATAGGTTATTACATGAGATTATTTCCTTTCTTTCTTTCTTTTTTCTTTTTTTTTTACTAGATGGTTTAGGGCTTGACCTATCTTTACTTAAATAACCTATTTTGTCTGAATCCCAAATGGTTTTATGTATACATTTTTTAAATTAAAATCTCATTCTCTATGATTTTTTGGCACATTAATTCCAAAGATTTCACTACTTGCAGGTGAATGTTTTAATTTATAGTTTACTGAGAATTAAGTTTTCCTTGGAGGTCTGAGGGTATGTGTGTATATACACTGGCATGTCTATATACACATCCTTTTCAGATTACTACATTTTTTAAAGATATATAAATATATTTTAAAAGATATTTTCTGTTTGTATGGTAAAAACATGAAATGTTTTAGTTCTAGAAATTTGTTCCCCTAAGGAATATAGTATAAAAAGTAAAGGTATAGAACTATTCCTTTGAGAATAATCCCTACTAACAGAACCTGGAAATGTTAAACAAATGATTCATAACACTTCCTAAAGGTGGTAAGAAAAATGTTATTCAAGGTAAGAGTACTACAGCGGGGGTCTTATAATACGGGAGAGAGAGTGAGCTTAAGTCTGACTCCAGCAGGGACACAGCTGGGATTTATAGCTAAGGAACAGGGTGGGTCCATGTGATAGCAAAGAGAGACTGGGAGACTGAAAAGCAATGAACAACAACAGAGTGGGTGTCAGTGGATGGAAACTTATTAAGATGACCATAAGGGTGCTGGTGGATTCTGGCTCAACTGAGACGATCATTGCTGAGGCTAGGCAAGACTGATAAGATATTGAGGTGAGTGATAAAGAATTTGATCTGATCTGAGGGTGGTCAGATCAAGGGTGAAGTATGTTTTCTAAACTGAAGTAGCAGAATCTAGCTTAGATTGGACTAAATGGACAGGCGCCCCGGTATAAAGATATGAGACAAAGTTGGCAGTGCATTAACGAACTACTGCTGCATAACAAATTATCCCAAAGCAACAGCTTAAAACAATATTATCTCATACTGCTGCTGAAAGTTGGGAATCCAGGAGTAATTCAGTTGAGGGTTCTGGCTCAGGGTTTCATGAGATTGTCGTCATCTGAAGCCTTGACATGGGCTGGTGGATTTCCTTCCAAGATGGCTTACTCACATAGCTGTTGAAACCAGTTTCCTTGCTGGCTGTTGGGAGAAAGCCTCAGTTCTTTCCCATGGGCCTCTCTACTGGGCTACCTGAGTGTTCTCAAGATACGACTAAGCTGGCTTCCAGAATGAGTGATCCAAGAGGATGAGCAAGGAGGCTGCAGTGCCTTTTGTGACTTAAAGAGTCATAGTCAGACACTTCATTTTCATTTCTACAATATTCTAACATTAGAAGTGAGCCACTAAGTCCAGCCTACATGTAAAGGGGAGTATAAGGACCACCCTTGAAGGAAAGGATTTGTGGACATACTTTAAAACCACATGGTACACCCATGGCCACAAATTGTTTACATACTTGTATGTCCAAAATGCATTTTCCTGCAAATGCTTTCAAATAATTTATCCATTATAGCATTAACTTGAAGTTCAGGACCTTGTCATCGAAGTCAAGTCCAGATATGGACCGCGACCTGATGGACTGCCGCACACCAGGGTTTCCTGTCCACCATCAACTCCAGAGGCATGCTCAAACTCAAGTCCATTGAGCTGGTGATGCCATCCAACCATCTCATCCTCTGCTGTCCCCTTCCCCGGCCTTCAATCTTTCCCGCATCAGGGTCTTTTCTAATGCGTCAGTTCTTAGAATCAGGTTGCCAAAGTATTGGAGCTGCAGCTTCAGCATCAGTCCTTCCAATGAATATTCAGGACTGCTTTACTTTAGGATTGACTATTTTGATATCCTTGCTGTCCAGGAGACTCTCAAGTCATCTCCAACACATCAGTTCAAATTATACACGTGTAGTTCCTCTAGACCTGATGATTTGTGAACAAAAGAGATGAGTTAATCTGCTCACTTTCACAGCCAACATACAGTGCTGGGTCAGGCATAGATAACCTTCATCGGCACTCCTGTTCCAGAAAGAGGAGGGGAGATGGGAGTCAACAGTAGCAGTTCTGAAATCCCACGGGTTCTTGTTGGCAGTCCTTTGATTAGCATTTAAGGCCTGGAAACTTCCTAGGCTTCAGTCTCTGAATTTTTAATTCTGCCCTCTGACATGATTCCATTGCAGGAAAGGTGGGTAGTATATGGTTACACTGAAACAGTCTCCCTAGCCTGCTTCCTGCTTGTCAAAGGTAGAAGTTCAGAGGTCTCTTATTTTGTACTATTGCTGGTCCTTTCAGTCCAAGCTGAACTTAAATATGTTATCTTAAAAACTTGGTGTGTCTCCTGATAATCTTACTGGTTTTCATGATAAAGCACTCCACTCCAAAGCCACCATCACACATGTCTTCATAATAAGGCCTACTCTGTCTCGGTTTTCTGCTGAGATAGCTGAGGGATAACACCCTGAAACTTGGTACAAGTCTTATTGTGTGACTGAAATGTCTCTGAGTGACACCCCTGAACTCTTTGGAAGGCATTGGCCTGCCTAAATAATGCCATGAAGCATCCCCTTCCAGCTTTCTGAGGCTTAACAAAGAATTTTACACTCACTCATCTTTAGACCACGTTTATTAAAAATAAATAAATAAATAAGAATTGATGTATAGGTGTTATAAAATGTTATATTTAGACCACCTTATCTCAATGCCCTGGATAGAACCTTGTTTGAGAGCCATTAATTTTAGCATCCTCTGTCATGTTAAAAGACTGGAAAATTTCCAATTCAGCAAGTTCTGTCTTATTTTTTAATATTTTCTCTTAAATATATTTTTTTTAATTTCCCTTTATATTTTACTATAGGCAGCAAGAAGAAACCAGGAAGCACTTTTGGCTGTTTGGCTGGAAATCTCCTTAGCTAGATATCTCAATTAATTAAGTACGGTTTCTCCTTCCTGGTACATTTCTACTTTTCATAAACTGCAGATATAGTGGACTTTTCTCTGCACATTCCCCAGGCTCTTTTTTCCTGCCTCTACTTTCTGCCAGACATCCTGGGTGCACCCCTGTGATCCCACTTAGAACGTGTTTGCTCAGTGAGATAACGGGGATCGAATCCCTGGCTTCAGTGCTTCTGCTGGCCAGAGCATATGTACCTTTCTCTAACACCTTCATGTTTTTGCTATCCAACTTCCATCACCTGGCTAGGTCAATTCCGGAAGCTCATTCTCACAAGCACACTGGCAGGGACTTCTATGCCCATGTGTGCACACACATGTGCGTGTACACAGTAACATCCCTGAGAGGAAACGCACACGTGCAAAACTACAAGCTTTCTTCTCTAGGAATATGAATTTTGGTAAGTACCTTTGTGCTCACAAACAAAAAGTAACTTTCTTTTCCTGGTTGTTTCCTTTCACTTGTTAATTAATCATGTCACCTTGCACTTCTAACTCTGTGCTGCTACTGCTGCTAAGTCACTTCAGTCAAGTCTGAGTCTGTGTGACCCCATAGACAGCAGCCCACCAGGCTCCCCCGTCCTGGGATTCTCCAGGCAAGAACACTGGAGTGGGTTGCCATTTCCTTCTCCAACGCATGAAAGTGAAAAGTGAGAGGGAAGTCGCTTAGTCATGTCCGACTCTTTGTGACCCCATGGACTGCAGCATACCAGGCTCCTCTGTCCATGGGAATTGCCAGGCAAGAGTACTGGAGTAGGGTGCCATTGCCTTCTCCATCTAACTTTGTGACTTATCCTCAAAGGTTACAAAATCTTGGCATTTGCCAGTGACACGGACCGACCTGCAGAGCAGCAAGCAGGGTTGGAAGCACTTGCCATGAACAGCTGTATGACATGCGCCTGCGTTCTGCATTCTCCCATCACCTTGGACAGCTTCACAGTACCAGTCACATTGGCCTGATCCATGTGGGGACAGAAAACAAGGACCTTTGGGCTCAGCTGACTTGGAGAACCTCTCTCTCGGTGTGCACCTATCTAGGTCATTCCTTGTCAATGTTGTGCCCCTCTTGCTAGCCTACCACCCTTTATGGACAACAACATTCTGAGTGAGGCCTTCTGTTCTTCCTATCTGTGTAGCTTTATGTGTGCACCTGTCTACATGTGCCCCCAAGGGCTATCTCCATGTAGCAGGAAAAGGCCAAAGAGACACCTGAGCCTCCAAGAGCCCCAAGAGACTGTGATAGGCCTGGGTCTTATCCAATGTTGTGAGAAAGGTGCACATGGATACAGGGTCTCTTCAGATACAAAGATTGGAACCTGAGGCCATAAAGGTAAGGTGGCATTCCTACACGTCCTCCCTTCTGTTTAACACTACCCATGCACATGGAGTCCCCAAACAGATGATGCCCTGCAAAACCTTCCCTTTGTGGGCCCACAGCTCATGCCTCCCTTGGGCGGAAAGCAGCTTTTCTATCTCAAAGGCACCAAGACGGCTTGAACCACCAAGGCCACAGTGATTTGCTAGATATCAAGACTCTCTTCCAGTTGCTCTCATTAGGCCCAGGTAGGACTCCCTACAGTCACACATCTCTGCTTGCCTACACAGCCCACATGCCAAGGAAGCCAGCCTCCATTTGGGCCCAGGAGCATCCAAGACGGTCACCTGGAACGCAGCTTCCCTCTGAGCATCACCTGGTTTCAGGTCCCCTATGACAAAATCGGAGATTTTGCTTCAGCGAGACTGCTCGAATTCTCTCAGATGCAGACGCACACTTTTGCCCCTCAGGCTCCCAAAGCCAGTGGCAAGACCCCAGAGGAAAGAAGAACTTCACGTCAGGACTTTCAGCACCCACCATGGCGTATCTTTGGCAGGACTGCTATTGCCTAGACCCTGGACCCTGAAAACCAGCAGGCCCCGAACTGCCCCCAGGGGCTTCCCTGTCTCCCACTCTCCTGAGGTCCTTTGGGACATGCAATTACTCCTTGCTCACTCCATTCCCTCCCTCACAGGCTCATCCGGGCACAGTGTCAAACACGTACAACCACCTGTGCTTTCCTCGCCTTTCTGCACTGCCAGGGAGGCAGGCTGGAAGTGCCTGGAGGCATGCCACACTCAAATCCTGTCTCTCCTAGGATGCCTGTGGTTTTGCATCCTAGGAGAGATGCATCCCAAATGCATCCCCATTTGGGAAAGGATAGTGTCCCAGCTACGATAAGGCTGTCCCTCAGGGCCTATCTCCTGACCGCCTCACCACATGTGTTTCTGTCAGTTATCTCTGATGGAAGAATCATCCTCCCCGAGGTAGTACTTCAGGGGATTGTCCCACATGTCATTGCTGATGAGCTGCTGGCAACATGAGCAAGGTCAACCCAGGGCTGACCAGGCCCTGAACCCTCCCATGAGCAGTCAAGAACTCCAACATTAATCATCACCTGTGTGCAGGCCCAAAGCAACCCCACATCAGCAATCGTGTTCAATTCTGGGCCATTGTGGCCTGACAGCCAGTTGAGAAAATTAAGGCTCCTGGTGTCCAGACTGTGGCTGGGGGATGCCCATTCAAAGTCCCAGAACCAGTGGACTGGAGTGGAATGACATGCCCTGTTCCCTGCAGAAAGACAGGGGCGACTGGGTTGGACTCCACAGGTGGATCATCTACATGCTTGCACACCCACACTCATCACCCTGGGAGCCACGTGTTACCAGTGATGTCAAGGTAATACTCCTTAATGATCATGGTGTTCAAGAAGTAGGGGTTGTCCTGAAAGGAAAAGATCAGCTTGCAGTGGGACTGCAGATGGCTCCGCACCTGCACCTGCCAGGATAGGGAGGAGGGAAAAGGTGCAAACTTCTAGGGGCCTCAGCTTGCCTCCCAGGCAGGCATTAACAGCATCCATGACTCCTCTCCAAAGTCTCACAGTGCAGGAACATGGCTAACAGGATCTTCCCACTCCCTGCCAGGTCCCATACCCATCCTTCCTCAGTCTTCCTCACTGATCTTCAAGTCGATCATGTAGTCGAGAAAGTCTTGATCTTGGTCGCTGATCATGACGGAAACTTGAGGGTGGCTCATAATCTGCTTTAGGTCAAGGAGCCATTCAGGGAGCTACATGCCAGGCCAAGAAGAGCCAGGAGCATCAGTCCTAGTCTGGGGTGGAACAAAGATATTGGAAAAGGCATCTGCAAGGAGCTGGGCACTGCCTGTTACCTGGCCACCCCTGATGTCATCAGGCTTTGCCATACCATCAGACACGCTCATGGCTCTGGGCCCCTTGTGGTGGTGTGCGTCTGAGGTGGTCTGCATTCTCCGAGCAGGGACTGGTTTCTGACAGCTACTGTTCTCCTCCAGACCTGTGTATGCTTGGTAGTGGCATGTCACTGCTTACATGGTCAGATTTGCAGTCCTGTGACAATCCGTGTTTGAAAGCAAAGGGGTTGTGTGTGTGTGTGTGTGTGTGTGTACGTGTGTGTGTGTTGTGTGTGTATGTGAATGACTCACATGTCTCAGCTATATGCCAGGATCACCCGCATTTACAGCAATAGCTGTGCAGATGCTGCTCTTGTGTACCATCTCTGGTCATTCCTGACTTGGAGGCCTCAGGTGCTGCTCCTCCTCAGATGCAGGCCTGAAGGAGACACTCAAAGGCATGGCTGCAACACGTACATCTGTAGCCCTGCCCAGACCGTACTCTGCTGGGCCTTTGGAGCTTGCCAATTGCCCAGGACCACATTTTCTTCAGGGGCCTCCAGCGCCCTTCCTGTGCCCTCGCCCCCTCCCCCTCCTCCTGCTCCTGCCCCTTCTCCTTCTCCTCATGAGCAGTGGACCCAAAGGAGCAGCGGAAAGGATACAGTTTTGGCCCAGAAGCCAGGGATGCCCTGGATGATGGCACTCCCCCAAGCCAAGTGATGCTTCCTCCTCTGATGGTAGGCCCTGTGGTTTTGCTCACACTCAGAGCTCAGTTCCACCTGCAGGGCGGCCAGTGCCTTCAGGACATCTAGCGCATGGTGCTCACTCGGACCTCCCGGCCTGTCCTGGCCCTGCTCCTCCACCGTCTTCTCCTCCAGCTCCTGGGAGGACCACTGTTTCTGCTCCTCATCTGCCACAACCTCCACCTCTTCCATGATGTCTTCTGCAAGCAGCCGGAACTCCCGCCGGATCCCTGCCACGTCTCCGTCCACCAGGGTCTCGCTGTCTTGCACTGCCTCCACCCTAAAGAGGATGGCCTCTTCACTTGGCGTGACAACTGGTGGTTGCAAGGTTCCAGCTGCGCACAGCATCAGGATGGCAGGTCGCGGGATGAGGGGTGGGGGCTTCTCCCTGAGTACTGGGGCTCACAGCTAAGGGTCCCGGGACGCTCCCGCCTTCCTTTGATCGCCTCTCACGCTCCTCTTGGCCCAAGCTGGGGCAGATGTGAAGGGACACGATATAACAGCACAGAGAATGGTGCATAATGGTGGCCCAGGCTGCAGTGAACCTGTGGGACCCACTAGCTCTTTGGGGGCGGGGAGTGAGGGGGATGGTCGGGAGGTGGGGAGTGGTGTGTTGGGGGTGGCGTGAGGCCAAGGAAAGGGGTGCCGGACAGCCCAGGCCAGGGTGAACGGGCCCTGGGACATCAGCGGAAAACAGGCAGGAGCCTAGGCTGTGAGCCAAGCACAGGCTCCTTGCCCAAATCTAGACCAAGGGCGGAGAGGGTAGTGGGCGGCACCCTTATGGACATGCCCCTAGACCGGAGGGCATCTTCTGCGGTTCCTGTGCTCCAGTGCCCCCACATGGCCAGATTCTGCACCAGGATTGTAGAGGGTTTTGCATGTGGCTGGGGTAGCCCCAGGTGCTGTCATTGACCTGGCCCTGGAAATTCCAACCACGGGTATCTGCTCCACAATCCAAACAATACCCTCCTGTGTCCCCTGGGACAGGCAATAGCTGGGAGCTCTCCCTGACTATCCAAAGGATATGCAGGGGTGCCAAGTGGCTGGATACTTTTCTTCATGGGACAGAGAGCCTGTTGCTGTCCTGATACTAGGGGAGTAGGGAAAAACCGCAACATTTGCTACCATTGATCTCCACTGTTCAGGGAGACCAGAGGTTTAGGGTGCAGAGCTCGCTCTTTGTCTCTCTATCTTTGCTTCCGGCATAGCACTGTTCTGGACAATCCTTCTGTGTGTGTACCAGGCACTGATGTCTGTGTGTCTCTGTCTCTCTAAGTAGTGCTGTTGCCGTCTGCCACTCTCTGGACAGCAGCTCTCAGAAAAGACGCTTATCCTTTGCAAGCCCTTCTGGTCCTGACTGAGTTGCAGCAATGGGAGATTAGACGGTTTTAGTCCACACGTTCGGAGAGTGCTTTCTCAACCTTGAGAGCCAACAGTGGGCGGTCACTGCTGAACTGCAGAATTGGACGTGCGACCCTCCCTCCCTCGCTGGACAGATGTGAACACTGCACAGGCCTGAGGTGGCTTGGCCACACTTTGCACAGAGGGAGAAATGGGGCCCGCTCTGCTGGCATGAGGGAACTCCCTGAACCTTGTTCGAATGCCTGCCAGGGAGACTCTAAAGACAGTTCCCCTTAAGTTCCATGACTCACCGGTGTCGGAGACATGCACGTCTGCCATTTACGCTATTGAGGCCCTTTCAAAGTGGTACTGTTCTCCATGTGAGAACACATCCCAACCTGCCCTATCACACAAGCCTGTGGGGCCTGAAGCAGCAAGAGGACCAAGCTAAGCCAGCCATCCTATAGTCCTGATATATGATATATGCATTCTACAAAGAGCTTGAATATGGGCAGGACCCACCTGATTCAGTGCAAGGACTGAGATGTGGGCTCAAGAGTGTTTGTTGGGGGCTTGAACAAAGGTAGGACCCAGCCTGGTTCATTGGAGCGACTGAGATGTGGCCTCAGGAGTGTCTGTTGGGATGAACAAGGGGTGGATCCAGCCACGATCAGTGCAGGGATCGAGATGTGGGCTCAGGAGTGTTTTTTGAGTGCTTGAACAAGGGCAGGACCTGGCCTGGTTCAGAGAAGGGACCCAGATATGGGCTCAGGAGTGTTTCCCACGGGTTTCAGCAAGTGCTGGACCCAGCCTAGTTCAGTGTAGTGAAGGAGATCAGCCTGAGAGTCAGATGAAGGCCAAGACGTGTTTGTCAGGGTCTTGAACATGTGTAGGACACAGCCTAGTTCAGTTCAGGGGCGAGAAATGGGGTCAGGAGTGTTTGTCTAGGCTTGAATATGGCCAGGATCTCAGCCGCTATCAGTGCAGGAACCAAGATGTGGTCTTAGGAGTGTTTGCCATGGTTGATATGGGCAGGAAACAGCTGGTTTGGTGCAGAGACTGGGATGTTGGCACAACAGTATTTGTCATGGCTTGAACTTTGGCGGGACCCACCCTTGTTCAGGACAGTGAGTGAGATGCAGGCTCAGTAGTGTTTCCTGGTGGATTGAACAAGGGGAGCACACACCTTAGATCAGGGACAGGGAGCGATTTGTGGGCTCAGGATTGCTTGCTGCGGGCTTAAATAAGATCAGAAACCAGCCTTTGAGTCAGATGCAGGCCCAGAACAGTTGGTTGGGGGCTTGAACATGTGTAGTTTCTGGCCTGGTTCAGTGCAGTTTCTGATGTGTGGGCTCAGGAGTGTTTGTCAGGGGTTTCAAAAAGGGCAGGACCCCGTCTGCTTCAGTGCAGGGACCAGGATGTTGGCTCAGAGGTATTTGCAGGGGACTTCAGAAAGTGCTGAACCCAGCCTAGTTCAGTGCAGGGAACAAGATATTGGCACAGGAGTGTTTGTCAGGGTCTTGAACAAGTGTGTGGATCACAATAAACTGTGGAAAATTCTGAAAGAGATGGGAATACCAGACCACCTGATCTGCCTCTTGAGAAATGTGTATGCAGGTCAGGAAGCAACAGTTAGAACTGCACATGGAACAACAGACTGGTTCCAAATAGGAAAAGGAATATGCGAAGGCTGTATATCGTCACACTGTTTATTTAACTTACATGCAGAGTACATCATGAGAAACGCTGGACTGGAAGAAACACAAGCTGGAATCAAGATTGCCAGGAGAAATATTAATAACCTCAGATATGCAGATGGCACCAGCCTTGTGGCAGAAAGTGAAGAGAAACTGAAAAGACTCTTGATGAAAGTAAAAGTGGAGAGTGAAAAAGTTGGCTTAAAGCTCAACATTCAGAAAACGAAGATCATGGCCTCCAGCCCCATCACTTCATAGGAAATAGATGAAGAAACAGTGGAAACAGAGGCAAACATTATTTTTCTGGGCTCCAAATCACTGCAGATGGTGACTGCAGCCACGATATTAAAAGACGCTTACTCCTTGGAAGGAAAGTTATGACCAACCTAAATAGCATATTCAAAAGCGGAGACATTATATTGCCAACAAAATTTCGTCTAGTCAAGGCTATGGTTTTTCCTGTAGTCATGTATGGATGTGAGAGTTGGACTGTGAAGAAGCCTGAGCGCCAAAGAATTGATGCTTTTGAACTGTGGTGTTGGAGAAGACTCTTGAGAGTCCCTTGGACTGCAAGGAGATCCAACCAGTCCATTCTGAAGGAAATCAGCCCTGGAATTTCTTTGGAAGAATGATGCTAAAGCTGAAATTCCAGTCCTTTGGCCACCTCATGCGAAGAGTTGACTCATTGGAAAAGACTCTGATGCTTGGAGGGATTGGAGCAGGAGGAGAAGGGGACCACAGAGGATGAGATGGCTGGATGGCATCACTGACTGGATGGACGTGAGTCTCAGTGAACTCCGGGTGTTGGTGTTCGACAGGGAGGCCTGGCATACTGAGATTCATGGGTTCGCAAAGAGCCGGACACGACTGAGCGACTGATCTAATCTGAACAAGTGTAGGACTCAGCCCAGTTCAGTGTAGAGAGCGAGATATGGGCTCAGAAGTGTTTGTTAGACCTTCAACGTGGGCAGAACCCACCTGCTTCAGTGCAGGGACCAAAATGTGGTTTCAGGAGCATTTATCAAAGTCTTGAATAAGGGCAGGAACCGGGCGGCTTCAAGGCAGGGCGTGAGATGCGGGTACAGGAGTGTTTCCAGAGGGATTGAAAAAGGGGAGGACACACCTTAGTTCAGGGGCAGGCAGCGAGTTGTCAGCTCAGGATGTTTTTCTGGGGGCTTGAACAAAGTAGAAACCATTCTAGTTCAGTGCAGGGATGGAGATGTTGGCTCAGGAGTGTTTGTCAGGGATTTGCATGAGGGCAGGGACCAGCGAACTTCAGTGCAGTGAGTGAGATATGGGATCGTAGTGTTGCCTGGGGTATTGGTCAAGGGGAGGACACACCTTACTTCAGTGGCAGGGAGAGAGTTGTCAGCTCAGGATTGTTTGCCGGGACTTGAACAAATGCTGGAACTATCCTGGTTCAGTGCAGGAACCAAGATGTTGGCTCAGGAGTGTTTGTCAGAGTCTTGAACAAGTGCAGGACACAGCCTAGTTCAGTGCAGGGACGGTGATGCAGGCTCAAGAGTGTTTGTCAGGGGTTTGAACAAGGGCTTGACCCAGCCTATTTTAGTGCAGGGACTGAGATGTGGGCTTAGGAGTTTTTGCCGGGGGTTTTGACAAGGTCTGGACCCAGCCTGGTTCAGTGCTGTGCGTGAGATGAGGGCTCAGTAGTGTTTCTGGGGGTTTGAACAAGGGGAGGACTCACCTTAGTTCAGGGGCAGGGAGCGAGTTGTTGGCTCAGGATTGTTTGTCAGGGCTTGAACAAAGGCAGAAACCATCCTGATTCAGTGCAGGGATGGAGATGTTGGCTCAGGAGTGTTTGTCGGGGATTTGAACATGGGCAGGACCCAGTGCATGGACCGCGATGCACGCTCAGGAGTGTTTGTTGGGGGTTTGAACAAGGTCAGGACCCAGCCTAGTTCAGTGCTGAAACCGAGATGTGGGTTCAGGAGTATGTGTTGGGGGATCGAACAATGGCAGGACCTAGACTCGTTCAGTCGGAGAAGTCAATGGCACCCCACTCCAGTACTCTTGCCTGGAAAATCCCATGGATGGAGGAGCCTGGTGGGCTACAGTCCACAGGGTCACTAAGAGTTGGACACGACTGACGGACTTCACTTTCATTTTTCACTCTCATGCATTGGAAAAGGAAATGGCAACCCACTCTAGTGTTCTTGTCTTGAGAATCCCAGGGATGGGGGAGCCTGGTGGGCTGCCATGTATGGGGTCGCACAGGGTCGGACACAACTGAAGAGACTTAGCAGTGGTAGCAGCAGATTCGTTCAGTGCAGTGACCGAGATGTGGGCTCAGGAGTGTTTGTCAGGGTCTTGAACAAGTGTAGGACCCAGCCTAGTTCATTGTAGTGAGTGATATGTGGGCTCAGGAGTATTTGTTGTGGCTTGAACATGGGCAAGGACTCATCTGCTTCAGTTCAGGGACTGACATGTGGGTTCCAGAGTATTTGTCAGGGTTTTGAACAAGGGTAGGACCCAGGTGGCTTCAGTGCAGGGAGTGAGATGTGGGATCAGGGGTGTTTCCTGGGGGGCAGGGAGTTGAACAAGGGGAGGACACACCTTAGTTCAGGGTCAGGGAGCTAGGTGTCAGCTCAGGATTGTTTGCCGGGGGCTTGAACAAAAGCAGGAACCATCCTGGTTCAGTGCATGGACAGAGATGTTGGCTCTGGAATGTTTGTCGGGGGTTTGAACAAGGGAAGGACCCAGCCTAGTTCAGTGCAGGGACTGAGATGCAGGCTCAGGAGTGTTTGTCAGGGTCTTCAACAAGTGTAGGACCCAGCCTAGTTCATTGTAGTGAGTGATATGTGGGCTCAGGAGTATTTGTTGTGGCTTGAACATGGGCAAGGACTCATCTGCTTCAGTTCAGGGACTGACATGTGGGTTCCAGAGTATTTGTCAGGGTTTTGAACAAGGGTAGGACCCAGGTGGCTTCAGTGCAGGGAGTGAGATGTTGGATCAGGGGTGTTTCCTGGGGGGCAGGGAGTTGAACAAGGGGAGGACACGCCTTAGTTCAGGGTCAGGGAGCTAGGTGTTGGCTCAGGATTGTTTGCCTGGGGCTTGAACAAAAGCAGGAACCATCCTGGTTCAGTGCATGGACAGAGATGTTGGCTCTGGAATGTTTGTCAGGGGTTTGAACAAGGGAAGGACCCAGCCTAGTTCAGTGCAGGGACTGAGATGCAGGCTCAGGAGTGTTTGTCAGGGTCTTCAACAAGGGCAGGACCCAGACTGCTTTTGTGCAGGGACCGAGATGTGGGTTCAGGAGTATGTGTTGGGGGATCTAACAAGGGCATGACCTAGACTGGTTCAGGGCCGGGGATGTGATATGGATACAGGAGTGTTTGTTGGGGTCTTAAACAAGGGCAGGACCCAGCCTAGTTTAGTGCAGGGACTGAGATGTGCGCTCAGCAGTATGTGTTGGTGGATCTAACAAGGGCATGACCTAGACTGGTTCAGTGCATGAACCAAGATGTAGGTTCAGGAGTATTTGTCGGGGTCTTGAACAAGGGCAGGACCCTGGCGGGTTCAGGGCAGGGAGTGAGATGTGGGATCAGGAGTGTTTTCTGGGGGATTGAACAAGAGCAAGACAGACCTAATTTCAGGGGCAGGGAGCGAGTTGTGGGCTCACGGTTGTTTGCCGGAGGCTTGAACAAAGGCAGGACTCAGCCTGCTTCAGTGCGGGGACTGAGATGTGGGCTCAGGTGTATGGGTTGGGGGAATCTAACAAGGGCAAGACACAGACTGGATCATGTGCAGGGCATGAGATTTGGGCGCAGCAGTGTTTGCCGGGGTCATGAACAAGTGTAGGACCGAGCCTAGTTCAGTGCAGTGACCAAGAGTTTGGCTCAGGAGCATTTGTCGGGGCTTGAACATGGGAAGGACCAGCCTGCTTCAGGGCAGAGCCCGAGATGTTGGTTCAGAGGTATGTGTCAGGGGACTAACTAGGGCAGAACCTAGACTGGTTCAGTGCAGTGACCGAGATGTGGACTCATGAGTATTTTCCAGGGGTTTGAGCAAGTGCTGGACCCAGCCTAGTTCAGTGCAGTGACAGAGATGTGGGCTCAGGAATGTTTCTCAGGGCTTGAACATGGGAAGGATACAGCCTGCTTTTGTGCAGGGACCAAGATGTGGGCTCAGGATTGCACTGGAAAAAAACATGATTCCATTACTAATGAGTGTAATGCCTATATATAACAATTAGGTGTAACTAGTCCATTGTGCCATTTAGGAGCACCTCAAGATGCAAGGCAAATGCAAGGAAGTAGGAAAGGGGGAATTCACAGTACCACAATTATAATAGGGGACTTTAATACCCCACTCACACCTATGGATACATCAACTGAAAAGAAAATTAGCAAAGAATCATGAGCTGTAAATGTACTTTTGTGTGTTATCTGTCTTTACACTTACTATAGTGCCTCTAGTATGGCAGGAGGAGATACTATATAGTTGTCCATATTTCCTACTGTCAGGAAGTTACCTAGAACAATTGGTAGAGTTGGGAAATTGATAGAAAAGTCCTAATACAAAGATGTACCTTCTAAACTAGTGCTATCTTCCTTTTTCATAAGTGGAGAAGTACTCACCAAGAAAGTGAAATCCCAGATATCAGGTTATATGATCTCATAATGGGAATTTTCCGAAGATAGCAGTCTACATGCATATAAGTAAGTCCTGGCTCAAGCCCAGTTAATTATGCTAAATGTTAGAACATGTCTGATAGAACACATCTCCTTCAAGTCTCACACACCCTTCCTAAATTAATATCTTGAATTTCTGAGCTATGACTCTCTACTTGGTATAGTATCATAGGCTGAGGCTTTAAGGTTGTAAAAGCTCATAGAGGACAGAGACCACATTAATTTATTACATTTGGAAATATCTCCTCAAGGCTTGCAGCCAGGTCTGGGGCAGCTGCCATCACCCTAAATGTCCAGAAGCTAGATCTGAAATCTGCCCTCCATTCTCCTCTCCAACTTCCTCCATCTTATCACCAACCTGTGGTGTTGTCTGTCCCTTACCCTGGAAAGATACTTTGTTCTTACAGTCTTCATCATCTTCCTTGAGTGCCTACCCATTGCCTATATTTCATACTGTCTGCTGATTGAATGAACACAATTTATGAATTGAAAGCAGAGGCTGAAGACAGGCCTGCACAGAAGCTTCTGAAGTTACCTAGTGGGAATCTGCATTGACATGTGGCTACGTTGAGTGTTATTACTGACTTGAATCCTGTTCACTTGGTCATCTGGGAAATGCACATTTTCAGTCTGAAACTGGCACAAAAGGCTTTTTTTTTTTTTTCTTATTTCATTTTTGTGTACACCTTCTCTATAGTGTCCTATATCTGGTACTGTTACCTCCAAATATTCCCAGTTGAATGTGCCTTGGGCCTGATATGCACATATTCCGTCTTTTAGGCTTAGCTACGATGGGAGGTTCAGAGGTCTTGTTGACACAATTTCTCAAATTGGTAGAGGACTTACAATCTACAATCTTTATCCATTACCAGGACACGTCCTTTGAAGGGCTGCAGGTGTTAACAATGAACTTGCCTGGACCCGTGCTTTTGTGGCCCTAATGGCCCTTCATAGAACTGAGGACCATTTGATTATCCTTAGGCACTTCAGTTTGGACTGGATTTTATCCTTTTGTTTGTTTTTTAAGCAGATGTATACTTTGCAAGCTAGAGTTGGTCTTGTGGGGTTCTCACAAATCCAGAGGACTGGCAGTAAGACTGGTGGCCATAGATAAGAATTTTTGCCATGGAAAGGTGACCTCATCATATCTGCAAACCCTCTGTGGGAAAGGCCCAGGTGGCTCCAACCATTTACAGGAGACCTTGTGATCCTGTAAGCTCCCCAATGGCTAGTGCAGCCTATTGTCTTGGTTAGGGGAGGTTAACGGAGGCATGATTACCATAATGTGCCTGCTTTGTGTCATCACTAAAGTAATAGGCAGAAATTGTTCTAGATAACATCCCTTTGCAATGACCATTCCTCAGGATTGGTGAGGTCCTATCATCAGGTTTCAGAAGGAAATCAGTGTGAAGGATTAAAGGATCATACTATAAGTTTTTGACAAGGTCATGCTGACTTGCTGATGTGTGTACTTTCTTCTACAACTTTCTGTAAATTATGCCCCTTCCATTATTTCCTAGGGGATATTTACCCATATAATGGAAAGAATGGCCATCCTTGCTGAATCTCTGAAGAAACAGTTAAAAATCTTAGGGGGCATTAGGAATCTGTGAGGATTATCAATTGATGGGTAAGAGAGTTCTTTACCATTTTCATTTCGCTGAGAACCTAAGTAAGTTTGGTGAGTATCATTAAGTCCGACTCTTCCTGATCCCATGGATTGCAGCATGACAGGCTTCCCTGTCAATCACCAACTCATAGAGCCTGCTCAAACCCATAACCACTGATTCCCTGATGCCACCATGCATTTCATCTTCTGTCGTCACCCTCTCCTCCAGCCTTCAATCTTTCTCAGCATCAGGTTCTTTCCCAATGAGTCAGCCTTTCATTTCAGGTGGCCAAAATATCCAGGATCCAGTTCCAGCATCAGCCCTTCCAATCAATATTCTGAACTGATTTCCTTTAGAATTGACTCCTTTCATTTCCTTGCAGTCCAAGGGACTCTCAAGTGTTTTCTCTAACACCACATATCAATAGCATCGATTCCTTGGAGGTCAAGATTCTTTAGGTCCAATTCTCATCTCTTTACATAGCTTTGACTAGACTGACCTTTGTCTGCTTTATAATGTGCTGTCCAGCCTGGTTGTAACTTTTCTTCTAAGGAGAAAGCATATTTTAATTTCCTGAACAGAGTCACCATCTTCAGTGATTTTGGAACCTGCTCCCCCCAAATAGTTTCTCACTGTTTCCATTGGTTTCCCATCTTTATGTCACGAAGTGATGGGACCAGATGCCATGAATCTCATTTTGAATGTTGAGTTTTAAGTCACCTTAATCACTCTCCTCTTTTACTTTCCTCAAGAGACTCCGTAGTTCTTTCCATGTTCTGCCACATGAATCGTGTCATCTGCATATCTGATGTTATTGATATTTCTCCCAGCAAAGTTGATTCCAAACCCTGTTGCATTCAGTCTGGCATTTTGTGTGATGAACTCTTCATGTAAGTTCAATAAAGAGGTTGACAGTACAGCCTTGAAATATTCCTTTCCCAACTCAGAACCTGTCTGTTGTTCCATTTCCTTTTCTGACTGTTGCTTCTTGAGCTGCATACAGATTTATCAGGAGGCATATAACATACTCTAGTAGTCCCATGTTTAGAAGAATTTAAAATGTTTTGTTGTGATCTACACAAACAAGTCTTTGGCATAGTCAAAAAGGAGTAGATGTTTTTTTGGTGCTCTCTGGCTTTTTTTTTTCTTTTTTTTCTTTTTTTTTGTATCAAATATTTTATTTTATTTATTTTTTTATTTATTTTTAAAAGAAAATCCATCCTGAACCCTCCTCCCTCCTCCCTCCCGATACCATCCCTCTGGGTCATCCCAGTGCACCAGTCCCAAGCATCCAGCATCGCGCATTGAACCTGGACTGGCATCTCATTTCATACATGACATTTCACATGTTTCAATGCCATTCTCCCAAATCTTGCCACCCTCTCCCTCTCCCACGGAGTCCATAAGCCTGTTCTATACATCAGTGTCTCTTTTGCTGTCTCGTATACAGGGTTATCGTAACCATCTTTCTAAATTCCATATATATGCGTTAGTATACTGTATTGGTGTTTGTCCTTCTGGCTTACTTCACTCTGTATAATAGGCTCCAGTTTCATCCACCTCATTAGAACTGATTCAAATGTATTCTTTTTAATGGCTGAGTAATACTCCATTGTGTATATTTACCACAGCTTTCTTATCCATTCATCTGCTGATGGACATCTAGGTTGTTTCCATGTCCTGGCTATTAGAAACAGTGCTGCGATGAACATTGGGGTACACGTGTCTCTTTCCCTTCTGGTTTCCTCCGTGTGTATGCCCAGCAGTGGGATTGCTGGATCATAAGGCAGTTCTATTTCCAGTTGTTTAAGGAATATCCACACTGTTCTCCATAGTGGCTGTACTAGTTTGCATTCCCACCAACAGTGTAAGAGGGTTCCCTTTTCTCCACACCCTCTCCAGCATTTATTATTTGTAGACTTTTGGATCGCAGCCATTCTGACTGGTGTGAAATGGTACCTCATAGTGGTTTTGATTTGCATTTCTCTGATAATGAGTGATGTTGAGCATCTTTTCATGTGTTTGTTAGCCATCTGTATGTCTTCTTTGGAGAAATGTCTATTTAGTTCTTTGGCCCATTTTTTGATTGGGTCATTTATTTTTCTGGAGTTGAGCTGGAGGATTTGCTTGTATATTTTTGAGATTAGTTGTTTGTCGGTTGCTTCATTTGCTATTATTTTCTCCCATTCTGAAGGCTGTCTTTTTACCTTGCTAATAGTTTCCTTTGATGTGCAGAAGCTTTTAAGTTTAATTAGGTCCCATTTGTTTATTTTTGCTTTGATTTCCAATATTCTGGGAGGTGGGTCATAGAGGATCCTGCTGTGATGTATGTCAGAGAGTGTTTTGCCTATGTTCTCCTCTAGGAGTTTTATAGTTTCTGGTCTTACGTTGAGATCTTTAATCCATTTTGAGTTTATTTTTGTATATGGTGTTAGAAAGTGTTCTAGTTTCATTCTTTTACAAGTGGTTGACCAGATTTCCCAGCACCACTTGTTAAAGAGATTGTCTTTAATCCATTGTATATTCTTGCCTCCTTTGTCAAAGATAAGGTGTCCATATGTGCGTGGATTTATCTCTGGGCTTTCTATTTTGTTCCATTGATCTATATTTCTGTCTTTGTGCCAGTACCATACTGTCTTGATAACTGTGGCTTTGTAGTAGAGCCTGAAGTCAGGTAGGTTGATTCCTCCAGTTCCATTCTTCTTTCTCAAGATCACTTTGGCTATTTGAGTTTTTTTGTATTTCCATATAAATTGTGAAATTATTTGTTCTAGCTCTGTGAAGAATACTGTTGGCAGCTTGATAGGGATTGCATTGAATCTATAAATTGCTTTGGGTAGTATACTCATTTTCACTATATTGATTCTTCCAATCCATGAACATGGTATATTTCTCCATCTATTAGTGTCCTCTTTGATTTCTTTCACCAGTGTTTTATAGTTTTCTATGTATAGGTCTTTAGTTTCTTTAGGTAGATATATTCCTAAGTATTTTATTCTTTCCGTTGCAATGGTGAATGGAATTGTTACCTTAATTTCTCTTTCTGTTTTCTCATTATTAGTGTATAGGAATGCAAGGGATTTCTGTGTGTTGATTTTATATCCTGCAACTTTACTATAATCATTGATTAGTTCTAGTAATTTTCTGGTGGAGTCTTTAGGGTTTTCTATGTAGAGGATCATGTCATCTGCAAATAGTGAGAGTTTTACTTCTTCTTTTCCAATTTGGATTCCTTTTATGTCTTTTTCTGCTCTGATTGCTGTGGCCAAAACTTCCAAAACTATGTTGAATAGTAATGGTGAAAGTGGGCACCCTTGTCTTGTTCCTGACTTTAGAGGAAATGCTTTCACTTTTTCACCATTGAGGATAATGTTCGCTGTGGGTTTGTCATATATAGCCTTTATTATGTTGAGGTATGTTCCTTCTATTCCTGCTTTCTGGAGAGTTTTTATCATAAATGGGTGTTGAATTTTGTCAAAGGCTTTCTCTGCATCTTTTGAGATAATCATATGGTTTTTGTTTTTCAATTTGTTAATGTGGTGTATTACATTGATTGATTTGCGGATATTGAAGAATCCTTGCATCCCTGGGATAAAGCCCACTTGGTCATGGTGTATGATCTTTTTAATATGTTGTTGAATTCTGATTGCTAGAATTTTGTTTAGGATTTTTGCATCTATGTTCATCAGTGATATTGGCCTGTAGTTTTCTTTTTTTTTTGTGGGATCTTTGTCAGGTTTTGGTATTAGGGTGATGGTAGCCTCATAGAATGAGTTTGGAATGAGCAGCTCAAGTGATGAGGTGTTTGGTGAGCGCCAATGCTGCGACTTATCACCTCCCCGCCACTCGGTTATCTGGGTATAAAACCGGCGCACCTTCTCAGGCAGATGTTAACCGTCCAGACCCCCAAGAAGTTTTAGTTAGCAAAGAAGCCTGCTTACAGTTTTATAGATAATGTCTCTCTGGTGCTGCGATTGCCCCCTTCCGGCTCTGGCTGCCTGTCACCAGAGGGGGAAGGTCTGCAGCCGGCTATCTCTGATCAATTCTTTGTTCCGTGCGCAGGCCTGGCGGTGTCTTAGGTTGGGGCTGGCTTTTCACGTGGTAGATATCCCACAGTCTGGTTTGCTCGCCCAAATTATTTTGCTCAGATAGTGCTCAGGGTATTCAGGCCAGATTCTTACTCTAAGCGATGCAGCCCGTGCTGCACCTCCCTGTCCAGCCCCGCTTGTTAATGGCGCGTGCAGGCGTCTACCGTGCTTCTCCGCTGGGGGAGTTACCGTAGGACTCGCAATCTTCGAGTTTTAATTGTTTATTTATTTTTTCTTCCTGTTATGTTGCCCTCTGTGCTTCCAAAGCTCGGCACAGATTCGGCAGTGAGAAGGTTTCCTGGTGTTTGGAAACTTCTCTCTTTTTAAGACTCCCTTCCCGGGACGGAACTCCGTCCCTCCCTCTTTTGTCTCTTTTTTTGTCTTTTATATTTTTTCCTACCTCCTTTAGAAGAGTTGGATTGCTTTTCTGGGTGCCTGATGTCCTCTGCCGGCATTCAGAAATTGTTTTGTGGAATTTACTCGACGTTTAAATGCTCTTTTAATGAATTTGTGGGGGAGAAAGTGTTCTCCCCGTCCTACTCCTCCGCCATATTGGCTCCTCCTCCTCTGGCTTTTTTGATAACCCAATGGGTGTTGGTAATTTGATCTCAGGTTCTTCTGACCTTTCTAAATCCAGCTTGAACATCTGGAAGCTCATGGTTCACATTCTATTGAAGCCTGGCTTTGGGAATTTTGAGCAGTACTTTGCGAATGTGTGAGATGAGTGAAGTTAAGTAGTAGTTTGCACACTCGATGGATTGCCTTTTATTGCGGTTGGAATGAAAACTGAACTTTTCCAGTGGTCTGGCCACAGCTGTGTCTTCCAAATCTGCTGGCATATAGAGGGCAGCACACTCACAACATCATCTTTTAGAATTTGAAAGAGCTCAACTGAATTCCACCACTTCCACGAGCTTTGTTTGTAGTTATGCTTCTAAAGTCCGACTTGACTTTGCATTCCAGGACGTCTGGCTCTAGGTGAGTGATCACACCATTGTGCTTAACTGGATTATGCAGATCTTTTGTGCATATTTCATCTGTGTATTCTTCCCTCCTCTTCTTAATAGCTTCTGCTTCTGTTACATCCGTACCATTTCTGCCCTTTATTGTGCCCCTCTTTGCATGAAATGTGCCCTTGGTATCTCTGATTTTCTCGAAGAGATCTGTAGGATTTCCCATTCTATTTATTTCCTCTATGAACTGGTATTGATAACTGAGGAAGGTTTAATCTCTCCTTGCTATTCTTTGGGACTCTGCATTCAAATGGGTATTGTTTTCATTTTCTCGTTTTTGTTTAGCGTCTTTGGTCTTTTCAGATCTTTGTAAGGCCTTATCACTTTGTTATTTTGCATTTCTTTTATATGGGAATGGTCTTTATCCCTGATTCCTGTACAATGTCACACCTCCACCCATAGGTCTTCAGGCACTCTGTCTATCAGATAGAATCCCCTGAATCTATTTATCACTTCCACTGTATAATCATAAGCGTTTTGATTTTGCACCTGTAAAATATGCTAATCCCCTATTTCATGCAGAGAAATCGTCACCCAGACTTTTTTCAAAGAAATACAGAGAACTCTTTCTGTTATTCAGGAAATACATGAAATATAGCTGTACCTATTTGATGTTTTAGCTCAGATATCAATTTCTGATTCATTGAAAATTCCCTATTTCATGTGTACAGCTCAGTTCAGTTTAGTTCAGTCACTCAGTCATGTCTGACTCTTTGCGACCCCATGAATTGCAGTATGCCAGGCTTCCCTATCCATCACCATCTCCCGGAGTTCATTCTAACTCACTTCCATCGAGTCAGTGATGCCGTCCAACCGTCTCATACTCTGTCATCCCCTTTTCCTTCTGTCCCCAATCTCTCCCATCATCAGAGTCTTTTCCAATGAGTCAACTCTTCCCATGAGGTGGCCAAAGTACTAGAGTTTCAGCTGTAGCATCAGTCCTTCCAAAGAAATCCCAGGGCTGATCTCCTTCCAAATGCACTGGTTGGATCCCCTTGCAGTCCAAGGGACTCTCAAGAGTCTTCTCCAACACCACAGATCAAAAGCATCAATTCTTCAGTGCTCAGCAATCTTCACAGTCCAACTCTCACATCCATATATGAAGACTGGAAAAACCATAGCCTTGACTAGACGAACCTTTCTTGGCAAAGTAATGTCTCTGCTTTTGAATATGCTATCTAGCTTGGTCATAACTTTTCTTCCAAGGAGTAAACGTCTTTTAATTTCATGGCTGCAGTCATCATCTGCAGTGATTTTGCAGCCCCCAAAAATAAAGTCTGACACTGTTTCCACTGTTTCACCATCTATTTCCCATGAAGTGATGGAACCAGATGCGATGATCTTCGTTGTCTTAATGTTGAGCTTTAAGCCAACTTTTTCACTCTCCTCTTTCACTTTCTTCTAGAGGCTTTTTAGTTCGTCTTCTCTGCCATAAGGGTGGTGTCATCTGTATATCTGAGGTTATTGATATTTCTCCCAGAAATCTTGATTCCAGCTTGCACTTCTTCCAGCCCACTGTTTCACATGATGCACTCTGCATGTAATTTAAATAAGCAGGGTGACAATATATAGGCTTGCGATCCTCCTTTTCCTAATTGGAACCAGTCTGTTGTTCCATGTCCAGTTCTAACTGTTTTTTCCTAACCTGCATATAGGTTTCATGTGTACAAATCTAGAAAAAGTTTCATATGTGAATAGTCGAGATTTCATATTTCATATGAGAA
Organism: Bos taurus; assembly: GCF_002263795.3. Classification (NCBI taxonomy): domain Eukaryota; kingdom Metazoa; phylum Chordata; class Mammalia; order Artiodactyla; family Bovidae; genus Bos; species Bos taurus. The sequence continues at coordinate 31,873,366 of NC_082638.1, forward strand.
CATTTCTCCCCAGATTGTTAAATGTGAAATACACAGAATTCCAAGTCTCATATCAGAAGACCTTCATTCAAGCTTTCTTGATGGAAATATACAGAATTTCAGAGCTCAAGCATGAAAATCTGTGGGAAAATTCTACATTTCTTGTAGGAGAATGAATGCACTTTTTTCAAATGTGAAGTAGACAGTATTCAATATTTCATGAAGGAAAGACAGCACAAAGATTTTCAAATGAGAAATATGAAAAAATTCCATATCTCATGTGAGAAATCCTGTGACCATATTTTGGTATGTGAAATCGACATTTTCATATTTCCTGTCAAAGAATCTGCATCCTGATTTTCATATCTCTAATGTGAAAAATTCCACATTTTAATAAGAAAATATTGTATGTATACTTTCATGTGAGATGTACAGAGAATTCCACATTTCAAGTTGGAAAAATTGTCCCCAGATTTGTATATGTGACTAATAGAGAATTTTATATTTCACATTCTGGAAGATACATCTAGATTTTCAAATGTGAAACTGAGAATTTCATCTTTTATGAAGGACTATGTCATTTCAGATGTCTGTACTTGAAACAGATAATACCTTCATCAAGAGGCGCCTTAATTCCTATTATTCTTCTGTCATTTGGGTGTTGTCATCTGGATAACTAAGTTATCATATCGCCCACATAAATTTTGTGTCTAGCTTGAGATTCATCTAGGATTTTATTTTTTCATGAGGTCCTCTGCACAGAAGTCAAATAACCAGGGCAACACTAGATAGCTTTGACTTATTCCTTTCCCGATTTTGAATCACTTCATTGTCCCGTGTCCAGGTCTAACTGTTGCAAATTTAATAGCGTACACATTTCCCAGGAGACAGGTAAGGAATTCTGATGTTCTTTTCTCTAAGAATTTTCCAAAATTACTTTTCTTTTTCAATGGTTTGTGTGTGATTCACAGTGTCCAAGTCATTAGCAGAAACAATTAAGCAGATATAGATGATTGTATAGTCTATACATCAATTTATGTGTACCTGTTATGACTGAATCACTAACTACACATTTCTGTGTTTTTTTGTTTGTTTATTTTTTGGTCATTGTTGTTATTGTTGTTTTCTCTCTTTATCAAGTAGTCAAGTACCAAGTAGTCAAGTCAAGTATGAACTTGCCAACTTATTCTACAGGAATTAAATTATGCCCATGGCAGTCTCTGACCCTTGAGACTCGCTGAATGGAATTAAGCTTTGAGATTTGAAATCAGACATCGGTACTCTGGGAAAATGTCAGGAACATTCAAAATATAGCTAGATATATTCAAGTGCTGACTTTTTGAGCCCAGTTATGCTATTATATTTTATGTGGAATGTTCTGCATTTCTTCATGCTGATGACAATTTATCATTAAGAGAAATTTTCTAGGGGGAAAACAACAACAACAACAAATGTGCTTGATTGCATGTTGGAAGTCAAAGTAATACCAGTTACGTGTGTACGTAAGCAACGTCCCATCAAACAGAGTAATTCATGTCCACTAATGTTTCATGTTTTGCTGTCAAGGAAAAAGAATAATAGAGCTTTCCAGGAAACACTGAGAAGTTCAAAGAAGGCAGAAATGTAGAAGGATATGAAATGCACCTCTCTCAATGTATAGATCAGAAGTAACACTTCTACATGGTCAATAGTTTTCCCAGAGCATCAGATAAATACTAGCAGAAGACCCTAGTCCCCAGAGTGTTCCATGTGGGTTTCAGACATACCTGGGTGGGAAGGAATTAAGATGGGAAAAGAAGTATAAGAGGAAGCAAAACAAAACCTGAGCCTTGTGGTGGGAGATGGAGAAGCAGGGAAGAGATTTCCAGAATGAGGCAAGCCCCTTCAGTAAAGGGTAAATTGCTTTGGACTGAAAGGAAGCAAGGTAAGACAGCTGATGAAATATTATTTATATAGAGCAAAAGTTACACAGATAATGTGTGTCGTGGCTCTATATGGCCCAAACTGCAATGCAGCTCAACCAGTGTGCATGGGGTCTGGAAGCTGGACACAGGATTTAGAGTGCCATCCTGGGAGAGGACTGTTGTTGGCTATGTGGAGATGGCCTGAAGGAGAAAGGGTGACAGAGAATGAGATGGCTGGATTGCATCACCAATGCAATGGACACGAACTTGGGCAAACTTCAGGAAATGGTGAGGGACAGGGAGGTCTGGCACACTGTGGTCCATGGAGTTGCAGATACAACTGGGCAAATGAACAACAACAATTTCTTGAGATAAAGCTGTTCCAGGGGGAGTAGAAGAGGAAAACATTTGTGAGAACAATGGAAGCGCCAAGTTCTCCCCTAGAGACGGAGGAAGTGGGAAGAGTCTGGCCACCTGGATTAGTGCTCTCCTGAAAGGTGTGCCTTCTGGCCACCTTGTAGAGTCCACTTCTCACACAGCCCTGATCTGTAGGTCAGCAGGCACCAGCATGTGTCCTGAGGGCCTGACCTCCTACTGGGTACCAGGTTCTCGGTTGGTGTGAGATGCCCAGCCCTATTGGTGGACGCTCAGGCTGACCACATGTCACTCCACAGCCACAAGCCCAAGGGAGCTTCCTCCTTGACCACAGCAATGGACCTGAACTGGACTCAGCCGTGGGGTTGTCTATGGAAGAAAAGGTGGGAAAGGTCATGTCTGTCTTTCTTTTGTTTGTTTGTTTGTTTCTATTGTTGGCCAGGCAGTGCAGCTTGCAGGATCTTAGTTCCCCAACTATGTATAGAATCCATGCCCTCAGCAGTGAAAGTGCAGAGTCCTAACCACTCCAGGACTACCAGAGAGTTCCTAGTAGGTCATTTCTTGAGCCTGGCAGATGGCCCAGAAGTCTGACGTTGGCTGCTGAGAGGCAGCCTTCTATGGGTCAGGCTTGGGTGAAGTCACAAAACATCCCTCTCTCCCTGATCTCTGGGAGCCCTGTGACCATGGCCCATATCATAGAAACTTCTGGAGGTAGAGAGAACTGAAGGATGACATACCCCCTCCCCACTCATATTCCTTTCCTGGCTACAGACCCAAAGGCCTTCCAATAAATTCATCTGCTCTCAACCCATCTACAGAAAGCATGCTGTCCTCCTTCCTGGAAACCTTCCCTGAAGAAAAGGTTGAAATCATGTCCTCTGCTTCTTCCTAACATAACATGTGAAGGCTTTTCTGTACATCCTGTGTTAAGCTTCTGCTAGACAGCTATGGGTTTTCTTCCTTTTTTTTTTTTTGTTAAAACACATACTCCCCTTCACAACCAGGATGGTTTGAGCACAGGCTTTGCTCTGTTCTCAAGGTTCTGTCCCTCACAGTCTAGGAGAGAAGTAAAGAAAGTTGGGGCCAGAACGAGAGTTGGGTGGGGACTTTTAGCAGCAGTGGTCTGCAAGAAGGGGTCCACAGGAGCAGGCTGTGTCCTGGAAAATCTGGGTGGGTGGTTATTTGTTGATGTTTAGAAGTCACCTGGGAGCTGAGTCATCACCTGCATACTCCCCACCTGTCCTTGAGGTGAGCCCTCTCCAGGGACTCCTGATCTAAAGAACGCATTAATGTACTAAGGTGGCCACAAGATATACGAGAGAACTAAACAACAGGAAATTGTTTTCTCCCAGTTCTGGAGGCTAGAAATCCAGGATCAAGGTGTTGACAGTGTGGTTTCTCGGGAGATCTCTTTCCCTGATGCACAAACAGCTGCATTCTCGTGTTCTCCTGTCCCTTTATGTCCATGCATCCTTGATGTCTTGTGTGTCCTAATTTCCTTTTTTTTTTTTTTTTTTCTGGCCATGCTGCTTCACTTCTGGGTCTTAGTTTCCAGTCCAGGGATTGAAATGGGGCCCTTGGCAGTGAAAATTCTGAGCCCTAACCACTGGCCTTGCAGGGAATTCTCTCTCTCTTTTTATGTAGAGAACCATCAGATTGGACTAGGGCTTACCCTAGTGACTTCATTGAGTTTAACTACCTTGTTAAGAATATAATCTACAAATATAGTCACATTCCAAAGTGTAGGGGGTTAGGACTTCTACAGATAATTTTTTAAATGAATTAATTTATTTGATGGCACCAATTGTTAGTTGTGGCATGTGGGGTCTTTGGACTTCCTGGCAGCACGTGGGATCTAGTTCCCTGACCAGGGACCGAAGCCCAGCCCCCTGCACTGGGAGTGGAGAGCTTTAGCCACTGGATCATTGGGAAAGTCCCCTCAACATATGGATTTTGTAGGACACAATGAAGCCCAAAACAGGGTTGATGGTAGGGTGATGTGCCTGGCTACACATTGTGGTGTAGCTTCACGTTGCACCCTACCTGCTCCTTAGAAATATCTGAGACGCTTAGTAACGTTGACTCCCTGGTCCCATTCCTGGAGATACTTATTCTGTGGGTATGGAGTAAGATCGGCAAAATCAACCAGAACTTTTCAAAATCAATCAGTACTTTTCAAAACTCTCTAGTAGTCACTGTTTAATATGGACACCTTAAGCAGCCTGGGCAACACCTGGAGTTTGTGAGAAACTCAAGACTCTCAGGCCCCACTCACAACTGTTGGACGAGAATATGTTTTTACACAAGACACGTAGGGAAATCCATAGATTCACTGAGGGTTACAAAGCACAGCCCAGGAGATTTGCAAGTGTGGCCCAAACTGAGAAGTTTGGATCCAGATCTCTGAGCTTTGCTTATACCCTAACTTCCGTTAGTATGAAGGACATCCAGAACCCCCAGGACAGAGTGTGGAGGTCCTAGAATCTCTGAAGAGTGGTGGGGAGGATGAAGCTCCCTGCTCAAGCTACAACATCTGATTGGTTTATTGAATTACCAATAACACGCTTCTCCCAAGGCAGGTGCTCAGTGTGTCACATGAGGAAAAAATTAATTCCTGACCCTCAACCCTCAGGGTCTCCTGAAGGAGTAGATTCTTGGATATTTTAAGCATGTTTTTACTGTTGTTTGGGTTCCCCTTGTGCCTCAGCTGGTAAAGAATCTGCCTGCAATGTGGGAGACCTGGGTTTGATCCCTGGGTTGGGAAAATCCCCTGGAGACAGGAAAGGCTACCCAGTCCAGTATTCTAGCCTGGACGATTCCATGGACTGTATATAGTCCATGGGGTCAGGAAGGGTCAGACACGACTGAGGGACTTTCACTTTCACTGTTGTGGTTTAGTTGCTAAGTTGTGTCTGAGTCTTTTGTGACCCCATAGACTGTAGCCTGCCAGGCCCCTCTGTCCATGGTATTTCCCAGGCAAGAATACTGGACTGGGTTGCCATTTCTTCCTCCAGGAGATCTTTCCAACCCTTTCATTGAAACCAGGTCTCCTGCATTAACAGGTGGATTCTTAACTGCTGAACCACCAGAGATCAATCTTTCCCAAAGTATTGGATGATTTTACACCCTGGGACTCACGTCACATCAGAATCAAGTGAGGCAAACATTGAACTTTCAGATGCCCAGGCCCCCTCCTCAGGCAATTTTAGTTTCTTAGGTATGATATGCAGCCCTGGAATCTCTATGTTTAATAATGTCCCAGGTGATTCTGAGATTTGAACAATCTTTAGAAGCATATGAAAATGAAAGTGTTAGTCACCCAGTTGTGTTTGACTCTTTGCAAACCCATGGATAGTAGTTCCCCAGGCTCCTCTATCCATGGAATTCTCGAGGCAAGCATACTGAAGTGGATAGCCATTCCCTTCTCCAGGAGATCTTCCTGAACCAGGGATCAAACTCCGGTCTCCTCTACTGCAGGCAGACTTTTTACTGTCTGAGCCATTAGGGAAGCCTAGAAGCATAAATATGTAGTCAACATGTTCCTTCCTTTCCCCTAAGTTTTTGCAAACATTTTAAAATTGACATCCAAAATGTTTTTATTGTAAGTGTAAACACAGCAAAGGATGTACCTTTGGGCATACAATAAAAATAAACCCTTTAAGTAAATCAAACTAGGAATTCCCTGGCAAACCAGCATTTACTGCTCAGTGCTATCACTCTGGTGATTTGGGTTCAGTCCCCGGTCAGGAAACTAAGATCCTGCAGGAAGTCTCATGGTGTGTCCATAAATAAATAAAACTGTTAATATCATGCTTACAAATGCATCCAGAAGAATGTAAAGAGCATAGAGTTCAAAAATATATATATTTTTATTCATTTATTTGGCTGCCTCGAGTCTTAGTCATGGCATGCAGGATCCTTTGTCCTTTCTACTGCCCTCTGGCATGTGGGATCTTAACCACCATGTATTAAACGCACATTCCCTACATTGGAAGGCAGATTCTCAACCCATGGACCATGAGGGAAGTCCCTAGCCTTGGGTTTTGATACTCACCAACATTGCAGAAGGCCATGGCAAGGCAATCCAGCATTTTTGCCTGGAGAAGTCCATGGATAGAGGAGCCTGGCTGGCTACAGTCTATGGGGTCGCAAGAAGTCAGACACAACTGAGCAACTAGGCACAGCACTCACCATCAACCGTCTTAAAAGAGTCTAAAACGAGCTCTTTCTAATGGTCAGTTCTGTATTTTTTCCCCTGCTTCATTGAGATGTAATGGACACATATTGTGTAAATTTAAGGTGAACACATGTTGATTTGATAAGAACAGTGTTTTTGATGTTATATCTGGTTACAACACTTGAGATCACGTTCATCAGTGAACTTCATTTTTGTTCTAATTCAGTGACTCTGTTACCTTATAAGGAATGGAAATACACATATTTCTACTCTGAAACCCTCCCTCCTTCTATGTATCTGTGTGCACAGGGCTGTAAAGGCAGTGGGAAGGAAAGCTTGAGATATAATCTTGGTGGTGCAAAGGGGAAGGAGAGAGAAGACAGGGAGTGAGTGAGGAAGGCAGAAGGATGGGGACCAGGGTGTGACCTGACACCCCTGACCTGGTTTAAGAAAGCATGAGCCCCTGCCTAGAAAAAGCTCCTGGGGTTCAGCATGAAGATCCACAGTGAGGACCCCTGAAATCCAGCGGGTGCTGAGTCTTCAAGTGCAGATCATTTGGGAGTAAGCTTGCTTTCTGCTCTCCTCACCATGCCCACCTGCCCCCAACCCACCACCCTTGCTCCCAGAAGAGGACAGGGGTTTGCTGTTTGCAGCTGGAGAATTTTCTGGTATTGGAGGAGAACCCCTGCTTTTTTCCATTCCTGATATCAGCCCAAGCTCTGTTGGAATAGCTGTGTGGACCACTTTCCCCTGCCCTTAAGCTATTGAATCCTAAATAACTAAAGATGCAGATAAACTGGAGATAAGATGGTGGGCCTCTGGATGCCAGAGAGGGAAGTGGGGACTCTCACCACCCTGAGACCTGGAAAACAGCCCCTGGGTGGGGCCCTGCAGCCGCACCCACATTCTTTCCTCTCTTTAACAATTTGGTAGAAAGGTTTCTAGTTGAAAGATCCCATGGGGAAAAACTGGCTCAGAAACCTGATTGGAGCACCATTTGGATACTATGGATTGGATTAGAATGGGCTTTCAAAGGCTTGGAATCTCCTGATCCAGCCTCACTGAGAAAAGGCTTTTGGAGAGCCAGGTAGGAGTTTCACGGACACTGGACACAGGAAACGGTGCTGATATTTCCAGAGAAATCTTTCTGGGGCGTGGAGACAGAGATACTCCAGCTTCATCCTCCAGTGGGACTCAGAATAGGAAGTGTTTAGCTGCACTGAGTCAACTGGACTTCAGGAGCTGGTGAGCCATGGGGTTTGGAATGCTTCATTTTGTTCTCTACAGCCATGAGTGTGCAAAATCGCTCTGTAAAGGCCTAGAGAGTAAACGGGCATTAAGCGCCAATGCAGTCTCTGCCATTAGCAGAGTGAAATAGCCTCGGGTACCCACTCCAGTGTTCTTGCCGGGAGAATCCCAGGGACAGGGGAACCTGGTGGGCTGCTGTCTATGGGGCCACACAGAGTCGGACACGACTGAAGTGACTTAGCAGCAGCAGCAGCAGCAAATGATCACGGCTGTGTTCCAATAAAACTTTATTTGTGACACTGAAATTTAGATATCATATAATTTTCACATATTACAAAATATTCCTTTGTTTGCCCCCAAATTAAAAAAATGTAAAAATATTAAATAGATTTTTAAAAATTAAAAAAAAACCAAAAACCTAAAACCTAAAAATCATTCTTAGCTTGCTGGTTGGGAGAAAAAGCAAACAGGAAGGAAGCCAATTTGTAAATTCCTGTTTAAACCATTTGCCTATATAATGCAGCTAGCATCCCATTAGTGACTTGTGACATGAATTTAGTAGGCTGGATTCTGCTTATGAAAAACAGAAATTTCCATTAAATCTAAGATGACATCAGCTGTAAAATGCAGCATTATTCCTTTTCTTTTTTTTTTTTTTTGCCACACCCAGTGGCATGTGGGATCATAGGTCTCTGACAGGGATTGAAGCCATGACCCTGGCCTGGAAGTGAGGAGTCTTAAATACTGGATCATCCGGGAAGTCCCACAGAATTATTTTTCATACCACTATAAAATATACATGTATATACATATGTATGTGTGTGTGTTCAGTTGCTTCAGTAACGTTTGACTCCTTTCAACACTATGGACTTGGAGAAGGCAATGGTACCCCACTCCAGTACTCTTGCCTGGAAAATCTCATGGATGGAGGACCCTGGTGGGCTGCAGTCCATGGGGTCGCTGGGAGTCAGGCACGACTGAGCTACTTCACTTTCACTTTTCACTTTCCTGCATTGGAGAAGGAAATGGCAACCCACTCGTGTTCTTGCCTGGAGAATCCCAGGGACAGTGGAGCCTGGTGGGCTGCCATCTCTGGGGTCGCACAGAGTCGGACACGACTGAAGCCACTTAGTAGCAGCAGCAGCAGCAGCAACGCTATGGACTGTAGTCCACCCGGCTCCTCTGTCAATAGGATTCTTCAGGCAGGAATACTGCAGTGGGTTGCCATGCCCTCCTCCAGGGGGTCGTCCTGACCCAGAGATGGAACCTGCATCTCTTACATCTTCTGCATTGTCAGGAGAGACCTTTACCACTAGGGCTATCGTTTATACACAACCAAACAAACTATAATATGCTGCTGATGAAATGTGATCTGGTATCAGAAATGGTCAAATGTAAACTGTAGAATGTCCCTTAATGTCAATGAAACGTGTTAACAGCATGGAAGCTATCAACAAATGTATTATATGGAGAGAAATTGTGTTACAAACCTTTTATTTCAATGACCACTACTGCCCCTGTCAGCATCCAACTACATACTGGCTGACTTTCTCCCTTGCATGATACTTTTAATTCATTAAGATTTGGAATTCATTAAATGCTTGGAGAAATTGCTTGTCAGCTTCTTTGCTAAGATCAAGTGTAAGAACCTGGGGAGCCAGGAATTAGTGGGTCAAGCCTGTGGTACAGATAAAGATTGTATTCATAACAGCTACTGTTTATTTATGCAGCAGACATGTAGCACTGACAGACACCAGAACTTGTTCTAGAAACAACAATACAGCAACCCAATAGCTCTGGAGTTGAATATGGCATGTGAGTTGGGGGAGGCTGTGATTTCTGACATCAGGGTCAGGGAAGACTGGCAGAGATTGTGGACTGAAGCAGGTCAGGAGTTGGGTGACAGTACTTGAGACAGTGTCCAAGGCAGGGGGAGTAGCAGAAGTCCTGAGAAGGCCCTGTCCTCTCTCCTTGGTACCCTTGGGAGATTGGGTCTGGGAACCCTGCACCCACAGATACCAGAATCCATGGATGCTCAAGTTCCTTATATAAAATGGTATAGTCTTTGCACGTAACTTAAGGGGATGCTCCCACATGCTTTAAATCATCTCCACATTCCTTGTAATACCTAATACAATGCCAATGCTGTGTAAATAGTTTCAAGTACAATGTACATGCTATATATATATACACATATATGTATATGCATATACATATATGTGTATATATGCATATGTATGTATTTTGTATGTATGTATGTGTGTGTGTGTATGTATATGTATATATAGTTGCCAGCATGAGGCGGGTTCAAGTTTTGCTATGAGAACTTTCTGGAATTTTTTTTTTACATTTTTGATCCATGTATAGAGTGTGGTGCCTTTTGGACTCAGAGAGTGGAGGGAGTGAGGGGCACCCCCAAGGGACAGCTGGGGGCTCTTTTGGACATTTTATGTTGGTCAGCATTTCTGAGTGAGATTAGAGATCTATAAGCAAAGTGGTGCCTACCAGCTCTCCTGTAGAGTTGAACAGGAGCACTGGGGCCACTATGGGGAGACAAGGCAAAAGTAGGGTCTGGAGAAGGAAGTTTAAAATGATCATGTCACTTAACTGAGTTTGAGATGTTTCCTTATGTCTAAGGGTGTTAATAGTTATCTCAATGTTTCAGCTGATGATTAAATCAGGTACTAATTTTGTCTTTTGGAAGAAATATAATCATCACCACTTATCTGCAGAGAATAAGTTCCAAGACCCCCAGTGGACATCTGTAACCACACATAGTATCAAACCCTATATACACAATGGTTTTTCTATACAAACATACCTGTGATGCAGTTTATTTTATAAAAGAACAGTAAGAGATTGGCAACTTCCTAATAATAACAGGAAAGTGAAAGTGAAGTTGCTCAGTCGTGTCCAACTCTTTGCGACCTGATGGACTGCAGCTTACTATGCTCCTCTGTGATGGGATTTCCCAGGCAAGAATTCTGGATTGGGTTTCCATTTCCTTCTCCAGGGATGGAACCCAGGTCTCCTGAATAGTAGCAGACACTTTACCATCTGAGCCACCAGGGAAGGTGTAATAATAACATAGAACAATTATAACAACATATTTTTATAACAGTTTTGTGAATGTAGTCTGTATGTAAAATATATTACTGAACTAATTTCGTGATTTTTTTTTTCACCCTAACTATGCACTATGCTCTGTGGCCATACCTTTTGCAGTTTGCAGTTTGACAGCAAAACTAACCCAGATTTCTTTTCTCTGCTTCACATTCACCACAGATATTAGCAACCTCAACATACATTTTTTTTCTTTTTATATCAGATTGAGAACTTTGATCTTTTCACTTAAAGGTAGCACTTAAAGGATTCTCTCTGGCATATCTAAATAACCAACATCACTCCACTTACGGTTTGGGGCCATTATTGAGTAAAATAAGGGTGACTTGGTCACAAGCTCTGTGACATCTCAACAGTCATTGTGGTAACCGAGTGACAAATGGGTGAGATGTGCAGGACTAAGTTCGATTCACATTTCTGGGCAGGAGGAAGCAGGATGGTGTGAGATTCCAATCTTACTCCTCAGAATGACATGCAATTTAAAACTTATGAGTTATGTATTTCTGGAGTTTTCCATTTAATATTTTCAGTGAACAACTGAGGGTTAACTGAAACCACAGAAAGTGACACCTGAGATCAGACGGGATGACCTTGTTCTGTGGTTGCCTTTAGGTGGAAAATACACTGGAAGGGGCCACTTGAAGCCAAAAGTGATTGTAAAATGGCCCAACTCTTCCTGTGTGAGGAAGCACAAGCACGACCACAACCCGAGACAAAGACCGCAGGGTCCAAACCCAGAGATGAGGATAATGATGATGCTGAGGTCATCTTTGTTGGAGTGCAGCATGTCAATGAGGATGCTGAAACTCTCTTTGTCAGAGTGATTTCAAGTTCAAAGCCAGTCATTTCTAACATTTTGAACAGAGTGACCAGGGATGCATCTTCAAGAAGAAAGAAGGGCCACGTGAGTCCAGATCCCTCCTGCACATTGCAACCTGCAAATCTCAGGACCCCAGCATCAGAACCAGTGGCTGTATCATTAGCTTCTCAGTCTGAATGGGGAGGAAAAAACAGTCCTGTTATTTTCGAGCCTTCATCTAAACCTGATTATAAAACGAGCTCTCTGGAAGCTGTGCTTCACAATTCAGAATTGCTCTCTCTGCGGCCTCATTGTCTATCTGGAGCTAGTCTCTCAATAGCAGGCAAGGATGAAAGTCCTCTTAATTCAAAGCAATGTCCCACTTCAGATGTAAAATGTAACAGTGGGAATCCCAAAAGACCCAAACTCAGCAATGGAATCCCAGGGGGACCTGCCTCCACCATGGCCCCTGTAGGTATTTCTCCTACAAAGGACACGATTATGACCTTGGAAGGTCTCCTGACCTCACCGAGCCATGTTCACCGCGGGGCATCATTTTCACAGACTCACACAAATGACCAGGCATGCTTCAGTCTTATGGATCCAGACAGAACATGTAGTTGGAGGGGCTGGAGAAAACGGACTTTTTGACTCTTGCAAGTCAGAGCAAGACTGTTGATCCCATGAAAGGAAATCTGATCATGTTACTTGATGACTTTTACTATGGACAGCATACAAGAGATGGGCAGTCAGAACAGAAGACTCACACAGTCTTTAAATGCCTCAGTTGCTTGAGAGTTCTAAAAAATGTCAAGTTTATGACCCATGTGAGGAACCATCTGGACCTGGAGAGGCAGAAGGGTGACAGCTGGGAAATCCACACTACCTGCCAGCACTGCCACCACCAGTTTCCCACCCTGTTCCAGTTGCAGTGTCACATTGAAAGTGTCCATGCTTCCCGGGAGCCCTCCACGGTCTGTTATATCTGTGAATTGTCCTTCAAAACAGATCAGGTTCTCTTATAGCACATGAAGGACAGTCACAAACCTGGCAAAATGCCCTATGTGTGCCGTGTTTGCAATTACAGACTGTCAGCCTTGGCCAATGTAGAGGTACGTTTTAGAATATGGCATGGAAACATGAACAATTTGCTTTGTCTGTTTTGCTTCGAAATTTTCAAACTGGTGACATCCTTCATAAATCACACTTGGAGGCACTGAAATAAGAGGGTCTTTCCATATTCCAAGTGCTGGCTACAGTGTTTGAAAATGAAGGAAAAGACAGAGCACCAAACAAAGAATCATCAGTCTTTCAAAAAGCCAGAGCAATTGTGAGGGTTGCCTCCTGAAACAGAGGTCATGATCCAAACTTCAGTTCAGCTGGGACTGAGAGAGACAGCATCCATCATTGTGAGGAACACTGACTCCCAAGTGTCACCCAGAAAAACTACAAAGAAGATTGACTACAAACACAAAATATTCCAGACGTGTTGCAGCAAGGGATCTGGCTAAAAATTAAGTTCTACCCACCTCCAGAAATTCAAAAAAGCCCTATTGAGGTTCAGCCAGCTGTACATAGAGACCCTGCCTGGCTTTTGTTGTTCAGTTTCTCAGTCGTGTCTGACTCCCTGTGACCCTATGAACTTCAGTATGCCAGGCTTCCCTGTCCATCACCATTTCCCCGAAGCTTGCTCAAACTCGTTCCGTTGGGTTGCTGATGCCATCCAACCATCGTGTCCTCTGTCACACCTTCTGCTCCTGCCTTCAATAGTTCCCAGTATCAGGTTTGTTTGTTTGTTTTTTTTCCCAATGAGTTGACTCTTCCCATCAGGAGGCCAAAGTATTGGACTTTCAGCATCAGTTCTTCCACTGAATATTCAGGGTTGATTTCCCTTAGGATTGACTGGTTGGATCTCCTTGCAGTCCAAGGGACTCTCAAGAGTCTTGTCCAACATCACAGTTCAAAAGTGTCCAGTCTTTTGTGCTCAGGCTTCTTTATGGTCCAACTCTCACATCCATACATGACTACTGGAAGAACCATAGCCTTGACTCCACTGACCTTTGTTGGCAAAGTAATGTCTCTGCTTTTTAATATGCCATCTAGGTTTGTCACAGCTTTTATTCCAAGGAGCAAGCATCTTTTAAATTCGTGGCTGCAGTCAACGTCTGCAGTGATTTTGGAGCTCAAGAAAATAAAGTCTGTCACTGATTCTTTGTTTCCTCGTCTATTTGCCATGAAGTGATGAGACCTTTGACTGTGTGGACCACAACAAACTCTGGAAAATTCTTAAAGAGATGGGAATACCAGACAATCTGACATGCCTTTTGAGAAATCTGTATGCAGGTCAAGAAGCAACAGTTAGAACTGGACATGGAACAAGAGACTGGTTCTGAATAGGGAAAGGAGTATGTCAAGATTGTGTACTGTTGCCCTACTTATTTAACTTATATGCAGAGTACATCATTAAAAATGCTGGGCTGGATGAAGCACAATCTGGAATCAAGATTTCTAGGAGAAATAGCGACAATCTCAGACATGCAGATGCTGCCACACTAATAACAGAAAATGAAGATCCTCTTGATGACAGGGAAAGAGGAGAGTGAAAAGGCAGGCTTAAAACTCAATATTCAAAAAATGAACATTGTGACATCTGGTCCCATCACTTCATGGCAAACAAATGGAGAAAAAGTGAAAATAACAGCAGATCTTATTTTCTTGAACTCCAAAATCACTGTGGATGGTGAATGTAACCACAAAATTAAAAGTAGCTAGCTTCTTGGAAGAAAAGCTATGACAAACATAGATAGCATTAAAAAAAAAGCAAAGGCATCACTCTGCTGACCAAAGTTGTTATAGTCAAAGCCACAGTGGCTCAGACAGTAAGGAATTCACTTGTAATGTGGGAGACCTGGGTTTGACCATGGGAAGGACATCTCTGTAGTCCAGTAGTAAGACTCAGTGCTCCCCAATTAGGGAGTCCAAATTCATTCCCTGGTCAGGGCATTAGATCCCACATACTGCTACTAAAAATACTGCATGTGAGAGTTAAAAATCCTGCCTCCCACATGCTACAGTGAAGACTGAAGAGTCCTTGTGCTGGAACTAAAACCAAGCACAGCCAAGTAAATGAATAAATATTTGAAAGAAAGAAAGAAAAAGATATGAGAATTCCCTGGTGGTTCAGTGGTTAGGACTTGATGCTTTCACTGCCAATGGCCAGGGTTCAACACCCTGGTTATGGAACTAAGATCCCACAGGTTCCGTGGCATGGCCAAACAAAAACCTAGAAAGATAAATACGGAGGAAATAACTCCCAAAGTTTGAAAATGAAGCAATATAACTTCACCCAGGCTGAGGATAGATTAAGGATTGCCAGGAACCCAAAGTGTGAAAGTGGCACCTCTGTAATTCACTACTGCTTCTAAGTCACTTCAGTCGTGTTTGACTCTGTGCAACCCCATAGGTCGCACAGCCCACCAGGTTCCCCCATCCCTGGGAACACTGGAGTGGGTTGCCATTTCCTTCTCCAATGCATGAAAGAGAAAAGTGAAAGTGAAGTCGCTCAGTCATGTCAGATTCTTAGGGATCCCATGGACTGCAGCCTACCAGGCTCCTCTGTCCATGGGGTTTTCCAGGCAAGAGTACTGGAGTGGGGTGCCATTACCATCTCCATCTGTAACTCACAAGCTTCTTTAATATTGTGGTTTAGGCTCCTCCTACTCCTGCTTCTGAACCTGAATAACTTACTGGTCCTGAGAGAAATTGTTATGGGAAAAATAAAATATTTAAGCTGAATGATATTGAAAACAGAAAAATTGTGAGATGGAGATAAAGCAGTTTCATGTGTTAATGTGCATTACATTTGAAAAGAAGAAAGGTTGGCAAAACAATGATCTAAGTCAGTGCTATTCCCAGAAGTTTCTGCAGCAATAGAAACCTTTTAAATAATTCTTACATGTATGCCCTAATAAGGACAACCAGCTTTTCACATATATAAATGTGTATGTTTCTCTTCTCTGAGGTTACCTGTTTATATCCTTTATCTGAATTTTCAGATGGAGTGTTCATCTGGTAGGATTTTTTTTTTTTTGGCTTTGCTGTGAGGATTAAGGGATTTAGATCTTCAACCAGGGATGGAATCTCTGCCCCCTGCAGTGGAAGCACAAAGCCCTAACAACCAGATCACTAGGGAATTCTCAATGAATATGTTTTCTATGTCCTTGTCTAATATGCCACTTTGGAGATGTTAAAATGTAGCTAGTGTGACTGAGGTATTAAATCTTTGTGTGTGTTCAGCAGCTTCAGTCCTGTCTGACTCTTTGTGACCTCATCAGTGCAGCCTGCCAGGCTCCTCTCTCCATGGGATTATCGAGGCAATAATATGGGCAGGGGTCGCCATTTCCCTTTCCAGGGGATCTTCCTGAACCTGGGTGTCTTTTACATCTCCTGCATTGGGAGGCAAGTTCTTTACCACTAGCACCACCTGGGAAACCTCTTAAATCTTTACTTTACTTTAATTAAATTAATTTAAAATGAAAAGATATGGCTAGAAGAACCAGATCTTCCTTATAAATGAGTTTCAATTAATTTGTATACTCAGTAACTTGTGTTTCTCTTAGATATTTTCCTCAAGATGAGAGTCCATGCCCCTCCCCAAGTGTAGGCTGGGTTTAGTGACTTGTTTCTAAAGAACAGAATATGTCAGAGGGAAGGAGATAACTTTATAGCAGAGGAACTAGTGGTAAGTCATATTGATAGTATGAATCCTTGATGGGAAGTGATAAGAAAGATATTTTGCCTTGGAGGTATAGTTCTAAAAATATATAAACCCCAGTGCAACCAGGAGAAACATATCAAACCCATATTGAGAGTCATTGTGCAAAATGCCTGTCCCTGAAGGACTCCTGAAAATTGTCAAAAGTCATGTAAAGCAAGGAAAGTTTAGGAAACTGCTATAGACCAGAGTAAACTAAGGGAGGTATCTGTAGCTTTTGGCTATATATCCTCATGCAGTTCAGTATCCTGTATGGGAATATGAAACTGGAAAAGAACATTTTTGGAAAAGCTGGTAAAATTTGCATAAAACCTGGAACTTAGTTAAAGGTACCCTACTGAAAGATGCTGGAATAATTGTGAGGCTTAATGGAGGTCATTTCACAGATATATATTTTAGACATTGCAAGTATTTTGTCTACATCACACCCTCTTCATTTTGACTTCACTGGAATGGAAATCTAAAGTATGGTACACTTAACTGAATTGAAATCTTCAAATACAAAGGATCAATAATATTTATATTGTGTGATCTGACCATATGCAATCATGAGAAATTGACAAAGAAACATCTTTTAAAATGCCATTCATTTGGAAAATATCACTAACTACATTAATCCATAATATATATCTCCATGGAATTTTCAGGCAAGACTACTGGAGCAGATTGCCATTATTTTCTCCAGGGGAATCTTCCTGACCCAGGATCAAACCCAGGCCTCTTGTGTCTCCAGCATTGGCTGGAAAGTTCTTTATCAGTTGAGGTAACAGGGAAGCCCATACAATATATAATCTTTGTCTTAAGAAGAGAATATTAGGATATACTTGAAGTGAATGATAATGAACAAACTATGCAGCAAAAATTGTGAGACACAGTTAAAGTTGTATGGAGAAACGATGGAAACAGTGACAGACTTTATTTTCCTGGGGTCCAAAATGATTGTGGGTGGTGACTGCAGCCACGGAATTAAAAGATATTTGCCCCTTGGAAGAAAAGCTATGACAAACCTGGACAGCATATTAAAACACAGAGACATTACTTTGCTGACAAAGTCCATCTGGTCACAGCTATGGTTTTTCCAGCAGTCATGTATGGATGTGACAGTTGGATCATAAAGAAGGCTGAGTGCCAAAGAATTGATGCTCTTGATCTGTGGTGTTGGCGAAGACTCTTGAGAGTCCCTTGGACAGCAAGATTCAGCAGTCAATCGTAAAGGAAATCAACTCTGAATATTCACTGGAAGGACTGATGCTGAAGCTGAAGATCCAATAGTTTGGCCACCTGATGTGAAAAGCCAACTCATTGGAAAAGACCTTGATGCTGGGAAAGACTGAGGGCAGGAAGAAGTGGGCAGCAAAGGATGAGATGGTTGGATAGTATCACCAACTAAATGGACATGAGTCTGAGCAAACTCCAGGAGATAGTGAAGGACAGCGAAGCCTGGTGTGCTGCGTGCAGTGCATGGGGTTGCAAAGAGTCCTACATGATTGACGGACTGAACAACAACGACAACAAATTAAAGTAAACTTATAGTATTACATATAAGAGAAATGAGAGTTACAAATAACTATCTCAAAAAGTTGTAAAGATGCGCAACAGAACAAACTTATAGCGATAAGAAGGAATGCAATTAATAAAGAATGAAATATGAATATAATAGAGAAGAAAATACTGTAACAAAACCAAGACTTTATTCCCCCATATGACTGCTAGGAGACTTCCAGCAGAACAGAGCATTTTAAAAAGACTCTGTAAAGGGCCCAAAAAGAACTATTTTAGGCTTTGCGAATACGATTTTTGACGATTGATCAAGTTTTCAGTCATAGACAATAACCAAAGGAACTGGCAAGTCCCTGTTTCAACTTTAAGGACACCAAAAATTGAACTTCACACAATTTTCACGTCAGAAAATAATATGCTTTTCGGTTTTCCTCAGCCATTAAAAAGTGTAGGCTCTAAAATTAAAAAAAAAAAAAAAGAAAAAGAATTAAAGCTCATTCTCAGCTCACTAGGCTGCTGCTAAGTCGCTTCAGTCCCGTCTGACTCTGTGCGACCCCATAGACAGCAGCCCACTAGGCTCCTCTGTCCCTGGGATTCTCTAGGCAGGAATACTGGAGTGGGTTGCCCTTCCCTTCTCCAATGCATGAAAATGAAAAGTGAAAGTGAAATCGCTCAGTCGTGCCCGACTCGTAGCGACCGCATGCGCTGCAGCCTACCAGGCTCCTCCGTCCATGGGATTTTCCAGGCAAGAGTACTGGAGTGGGTTGCCGTTGTCTTCTCGGCTCAGCTCACTCTAGCTGTGCAAAATCGGGGGCAGGCTGCCCTGCATTGAGCAAAATGGAATTCCAAGAGAAGGGGCTTCAAGATCCAGGTGTACGGTCAAGTTTCTTAAGCAAGGGGCAAGTCACCCCTGAGGGCTGTGAGTGCTAGACACCATCATTGAAGTCCCCTGGTAGACTCGGAGGTCGTTCTCAGCCCTGTGCCCTGGCGACTGTGCAATCTATTGTTTTTCTTTTTTCCCCTTTGGTGAGCTGCGCAATCTTGACAGACCCAAGACACTTCAGATTCAGGTTCAGCCTGACTACACCCCCAGCAGTTGCCTCCAGAGGGGGCCACCGCGCGCGCATGCGCGTAACTCGGCCTAGCGGCCAATCCGATTGCAGGCGTCAACACCTGGCAACCAATCGTCCTTGGCAGTGGACACGCCGGCAGTTGAAGCGGAGTCCCAGGCCTGAGGAGGCGTTGTTCCCTCGGGCCTGCCTCCTCAGACTTAACCCAGGGACTGTTTAGGTGCAGGTGAGCTGCCGGCAGTTCTGGCATCGCCGCCCACGGGGACCGGTAAGGACTGGGGCCTGGTGCGGCCAAAGCAGTGCCGGAGTGCCCAGGGAAAGGTTTCTCAGATCCCCAATCTGGCGGGGCCTTGCTCGGCGGGACGGCCTCTGAGGGCCCAGGAGGGAGTTTGAGGCCGGGCCTACAGGCCCCAGGCCCCTTTCGCCCTCTCCCCTCTCTAGTCTGGGTGTGAGCAGCTCTCCAGCAGCCTTCCTGTCCTAGGGGTGGGACGAACCAGCTCGCGGAAAGGGCCTGTCATGCCCCCAGCCCCCCGCCCCTCCCAGGTCTCCTGTGGAACTTAATATATTTAAACACACACACATACACAAATCTTCACGCGGGTTTATGACTCGGGCCCAACCCGGTTCTGCAACCAGACACAGTCAGGCGGGCACAGCAAAAAAAAAAAAAAATCAATCTAGTGGCCTCTCCACTGCCGCGGCGCTTTGGTCGTTTTCCTGTTTGCTCTGCCTCTCCTCGGACTCCAGGGCTGCCCCTGTCCCTGGGGGCCCCGAGATTCAGGCCTTTGGTTTGAAAAGGTGGCAGATGAGGTATTTGTTTGTCTGTTTGTTTGTTACTGAGAGAAGGGAGGTGGGAGGAAGAAGCTCAGGTAAGAGGAGTTCAATCACTTGCTCTGGTTGAGTGTGAGACACCTGGTCAGCATCTGTAGGATAGGACCAGGTAGGGCCTGGGGGATAGAATGTTTCAGGAAGACGTGACTCACCCTGACCTTTCCCTCTGCCCAACCCCAGGATGTGACCTTCTCTTGCCTGGGAAGGGCACTCAGGTTTTCAGTGTGCCCCTGAGGTAAGGTGACAGACATTTTTACAATAAGGAACAAAGTTGTGTCTTTCTTGCCTTCCGTTTTTCTCCTTTCATTCATGGGCTGACATGTTGCTGTGGAGAGAGAGTTCTCCTGGGGATTAGCTGACCCTGATTGCGGGTGGTGACTTCAGGGCAATCATGGTTTCAGGTCACTCTGAAGCTCTCTGAGTTGAAACATTAAAAGCAGGCAGGGAGGCTACTGGCTTGCTTTCTCCTGCATTCTTGAAAGAAAAAAAAAGTAAGAGCACCATGGGTTTTAAGCTGTGTAGAGCTGACTCCTACCACTTGGTGAGGCTAAAATGGGGCAATGCACATATCCTAAGGTTTTAGCTACAAAAGCAAAGTAATGAAGGTATGGGAATTCCCTTGTGGCCTGGAGATTAGGATTCTTGGCTTTCACTGCAGTGGTCTGGATTTAATTTCTGGTCAGGGAACTGGGACCCCACAAGCCAAGCAGCGTGGCCAAATGAATAAAGTGGTTCATTCAGAGAAAATGTGTTGTGATTTAACATGTTTACATGGGATTACTTGCTCATTTTTGCACCTGTAAGAGCTTTATTTCATTAAGTAATTGAACTCCACTGGATGGGGGTGGGGGAGCATCTGAGTTCATTTCATGCCAGTAAACAAGATGATAGGTAGCTTTATGCCCAGCAACTTGTGCCTACAGCTCTGTTGCATAGTTATCTATTGCTGGTACAGCTTTGAACTTGACAGCATGTTTGGTTTTGGTCACAACATGTGGCTTCATAGGATATTAGTTCCCCAACCAGGGATCGAACACAGGATCCTGGCAGTGAGAGAGCTGAGTCCTAATCAAACCACTGGACTGCCAGGCAACTCCTGTTTTTAGGTGTTTTGGTTTGTTTTGTGTTTTTTAAGTTTTACCATATTTATAGGAGAACTCTTCTGTGTGTAAGTATGATGTGAATGATATTATACCTCGAACTGTTTGTGTTGTACATATTATCTCAAAATTGAATAGTTTGAAAAAACTTACACTTGATATCTATTGGTCTAGAATCCAGTTGGGTAGTTTAGCCTCAGGGTCCCTCCTGAGGTGGTAGTCAAGCTTTTATCTGGTTTGGCAACCTCTGAAAACTTGGCTTATTGAATGTAAGTTCTCTCACTTGGCTGTACTCATGAGGCCTCAGTTCCTCCTTCTGTGGGCCTCTCCAAGGGGCTGCTCGTGTGGAGGCTGCTGTCTTTTCCCAGAATGAGTGACTCAGGAAAGAACTTGCATCCATGATAAAGTGCAGTCTTTTTTCAGACGTTACACATCTTCACTTCTGTATTTGCTTAGTCTCACAGGTCAACCCTGTGATAGTTTGAGAGAGAACTACATAGGGGTGGGAATATCAGGAGATGTGATTCACAGGGTCATCTTGAAGGCTGGCGACCATACCCATTAATCCACCATGACAGCCTTTCTGCATATGATCTCAGTCTTGTTACTGTGAGCAAATTATTTGGCTTGTGTTCACTTCTTGTGTGCTGCTGCTTCTGCTGCTAAGTAACTTCAGTCATGTCTGACTCTGTGCAATCCCATAGACAGCAGCCCACCAGGGTCCCCCAGCCCTGGGATTCTCCAGGCAAGAACACTGGAGTGGGTTGGCATTTCCTTCTCCAATTCCTGAGAGTGAAAAGTGAAAGTGAAGTCTCTTAGCCCTGTCTGACTCTTCGAAAACCCCAGGACTGTGGCCTACCAGGCTCCTCCGTCCATGGGATTTTCCAGGCAAGAGTACTGGTGTGGGTTGCCATTTTCTACTCAATTCTTGTTTATTCAGTGATATTCTAGCAAGTCTCTTCTTTGTCCTGGATTAAGTTTTCTGTTTCTCTGGACGGTTCCCATCAGCAAACAGACTGACTATAATGTCACCTCTCGTTAAAAATTTGTCTTTTGTGACACATCCTGCTTCTGCTTTTTTTTATTTTATGTTTTTTATTATGGACTTCTGCAGAGTTGTTTGTAGAATTTTTTATCTCCATTTCTCTCATTTTCCTTTAAATCCACTCTTGTCAAGGTCACCAGTGAATTCCAAATGTTTAACTCAGTGGTCAATTTTTATTTTTTTTTTTATTTTTAAAAAATTTTATTATTATTATTATTATTTTAAATTTACAATATTGTATTGGTTTTGCCATATCAACATGAACCCATCATGGGTGTACACGTATTCCCCATCCTGAACCCTCCTCCCACCTCCCACCCCATACCATTCCTCTGGGTCATCCCAGTGCAGCAGCCCCAAGCCTCCTGTATCCTGCATTCAACCTGGACTGGCGATTCATTTCGAATATGATATTATACATGCTTTAATGCCATTCTCCCAAATCATTCTCCCCTCCCTCTCCCACAGAATCCAAAACACTACTCTATACATCTGTGTCTCTTTTGCTGTCTTGCATACAGTGTTGTTGTTACCATCATTCTAAATTCCATATATATGTGTTAGTATACTGTATTGGTGTTTTTCTTTTTGGCTTACTTCAGTCTTTATAATAGGCTCCAGTTTAATTCACCTCATTAGAACTGATTCAAATATATTCTTTTAAATGGCTGAGTAATACTCCATTGTTTATACATACCATAGCTTTCTGATCCATTCATCTGCTGATGGTCATCTAGGTTGCTTCCATGTCCTGGCTATTATAAACAGTGCTTTGATGAACATTGGGATACACATGTCTCTTTCAATTCTGGTTTCCTCAGTGTGTGTGCCCAGCAGTGGGATCACTGGGTTGTATGGCAGTTCTATTTCCAGGTTTTTTTTTTTTTTTTCTTATTTTTTTTAAGGAATCTCCACACTGTTCTCCATAGTGGCTGTATTAATTTGCATTCCCATCAATAGTGTAGGAGGGTTCCCTTTTCTCCACACCCTCTCCAGCATGTATTGCTTGTAGACTTTTGAATTGCAGTCATTCTGACTGGCGTAACATGGTACCTCATTGTGGATTTTGATTTGCATTTGTCTGATAATGAGTGATTGTTGAGCATTTTTTCATGTGTTTGTTAGCCATCTGTATGTCTTCTTTGGAGAAATGTATATTTAGTTCTTTGGCCCATTTTTTGATTGGGTTATTTATTTTTCTGGAATTGAGCTGCAGGAGTTGCTTGTATATTTTTGAGATTAGCTGTTTTTCAGTTGCTACATTTGCTATTATTTTCTCCCATTCTGAAGCCTGTCTTTTCACCTTCCTAATAGTTCCTTTGTGGTGCAGAAGCTTTTACGTTTAATTAGGTCCCATTTGTTTATTTTTGCTGTTATTTCCAATACTCTGGGAGGTGGGTCATAGAGGATCCTGCTATGATGTATGTCGGAGAGTGTTTTGCCTATGTTCTCCTCTAGGAGTTTTATCATTTCTGGTCTTATGTTTAGATCTTTAATCCATTTTGAGTTTATTTTTGTGTATGGTGTTAAAAAGTGTTCTGCTACTGCTGCTAAGTCACTTCAGTCGTGTCCGACTCTGTGCGACCCCATAGACGACAGCCCACCAAGCTCCACAGGCCCTGGGATTCTCCAGGCAAGAACACTGGAGTTGGTTGCCATTTTCTTCTCCAGTGCATGAAAGTGAAAAGTGAAAGTGAAATCACTCAGTCATGGCTGACCCTTTGCGACCCCATGAACTGCAGCCTTCCAGGCTCCTCTGTCCATGGTATTTTCCAGGCAAGAGTACTGGAGTCAGGTGCCATTGCCTTCTCCAAAAAGTGTTCTGCTTTCATTCTTTTACAAGTGATTGACAAGTTTTCCAGCACCACTTGTTAAAGAGATCGTCTTTTCTCCATTGTATATTCTTGCCTCCTTTGTCAAAGATAAGGTGTCCATAGGTGTGTGGGTTTACCTCTGGGCTTTCTGGTTTTTTTTCCATTGATCTATATTTCTGTCTCTGTGCCAGTACCATATTGTCTTGATGATTGTGGCTTTGTAGTAGAGCCTGAGGTTGTTATTTTATTTAATTTATTGGCAGCCTTTATTAGAGCAGTTCATTTCCTCCTCCCTGAAAAAAAAAATGTTTCATTTGGATTATAGAATGCTTGTCTTTCCTGCTTCTCTTCTATGTACAGTTCTTCCAGATACAATGTGTGACCTTTGTGTCTGGCTTTATTCAGATGCCATGTTTTCTTTTCAAATATTTATTTATCTAGCTATGTGGCATGTGGGATCTTAGTTCCTAGCCCAGGGATGGAACCTGTGCAGAGTCTTAAACACTGGATCTCCAGGAAAGTCCCCTAGTTTGTGTATTTTCAAGATTCATCCATATCTTGGCTGTATAGCAGCACATTTTTTTTTATGGCTGAATATGGTATATCAATATGGTATGTGGCTTACCTGTAGTCCATTGTGAGCATATACCACCATTTATTTATCCATTCATCAACTAATGGATAATATTTGGATGGTGTATTCTTTGTGGCTATTGTGAATAATGTTGCTGTGAACACTGTTTTTGCATGGACTCAACATTTTCATTTTTTATGGATATATACAAAAGAGTGAAATTTCTGGATCATATGGCTACTCTATATTAATTTTTGAGGTACTGACAAACCACTTTTCCAAAGTGATTGTACTATTTTACAGCAATTACATCAACAATATATGAAGATTCCTTTTCTCCACATCCTCTGCAGCACTTGTTATTATTCCTCTTTTTGATTACAGCCAACCTAATGGTAGGAGAAGGCAATGGCATCCCACTCCAGTACTCTTGCCTGGAAAATCCCATGGATGAAGTAGCCTGGTGGGCTACAGTCCATGGGGTCACTAAGAGTCAGACACGGCTGAGCGACTTCACTTTCACTTTTCACTTTCATGCATTGGAGAAGGAAATGACAACCCACTCAAGTGTTCTTACCTGGAGAATCCCAGGGACAGGGGAGCCTGGTGGGCTGCCGTCTATGGGGTCGCACAGAGTCAGACAGGACTGAAGCGACTTAGCAGCAGCAGCAACCTAATAGGTGTGAAGTAGTATCTCACTGAGACTGATTTACATTTTGTTACGGGCTTCCTTGGTGGCTCAGAAGGTAAGATGTCTGCCTGCAATGCAGGAGACCTGGGTTCGATTCCTGGGTTGGGAAGATCCTCTGGAGAAGGAAATGACAATCCACTCCAGCATTCTTGCCTGGAAAATCCCATGGATGGAGGAGCGTTATAGGCTACCATCCATGGGGTCGCAAAGAGTCGGACATGACTGAGTGACTTCACTTTCTTTCACTTTCAATCATGTTAAGCAGTATTTTTTGTGATTGTTGGCCATTTGCATATCATATTTGGTGAAAAGTCCATTCAAATTATTTTCCTGGTTGTTAGATTCTTTTTTTTAATTGTTGTAAAAAACCCAAACATCTAACTTAAATTTTTACCAGTTTAACCATTTTTACGTGCTAAGTATTTCACACAATTTCATCAGCCTTTTTGGAGAAAGAAATGGCAGCCCACTCCAGTATTCTTGCCTGGAGAATCCCATCGACAAAGGAGCCTGGTGGGCTACAGTCCATGGGGACACAATGAGTCATACACGACTGAGCAACTCACACAAGTACACACACACACACACACACACACACACACAGAGTCACAGTGTTGTTTTGTTTTTGTTGCTGTCATTTTTTTAGCTGTTCTATGCAGCTTAAATGACAGTTTCCTGGTTGAGAATCATACCCAGGCCCCTGATAGGAAAGTTTGGAGTCCTAACCTCTGAAATATCATGGAATTCCTTATCACATTGCTATGAAATAGATCTCTACACCTTTTCATCTTGCAAAATTGAAACTCTGTACCCATCACCTGTCCCATTAAACAACAACTCCTCTTTTCTTCCCTGTTTCCATGGACCCTGGACTCCATCATTCCACTTTGTTCCTTTCTATTGCTTGACTATATTAGATATTTCGTATAAGTGGAAACATACATTTTGTCTTTTTTAATGACTGGCTTATTTCCTTTGGCTTGATGTCTTAAGTGATCATGAAGTTGTAGCTTGGGGCAGAATTTCCTTTATATGGCTTAATAATGTTCCATTATATGTATGATCACATTTGATAGATGTTTAGATGCTTCCACCTCTTAGTTGTTGTGATTAGTGCTGCTTTGAGCATGGCTATGCAAATATCTCAAGACCCCATGTTAACTTCTTTTGAATTTATATTCAGAAGTGGAATTGATGAATCATGTGGTAGTTCTATTTTTAATTTTTTGAGGAGGCTTTAGACTGTTTTCTGTAGCAGTTGCACCATTTTAAAATCTATCCATAACACACAAGGTCCAGTTTCTGTACATACTTGCCAAGAGTTTTCCTTTCCTTTCCTTCCTTTTACCTTTCCTTTATTTCATATGTAAACACACACACATGCACGAACAATTTTTTTCATATCCTTTCCCATTACTGTTTATCACAAATTATGAATATAGTTCCTTGTGCTACACAGTAGGATCTTTTTTTATCTATTCTATATATTAACATTATAGTTTGCATCTGCTAGTCACCAGCTCCCAATCTATGCCTCCCCCACCCTTCCTCTCTTGGTAATCACATAGTCTGCTCACTATGTCTCTGAGTCTGTTTCTGTTTCACAGATAAGTTCATTTGTGTTATAGTTTATAGTCCACATGTAAGTGATACCATATGATATTTGTCTTTCTCTTTCTGACATCCTAAGTATTATTTTTAATGCTAATGTAGAGTCAAGTGTTTACTTGACTTCATTTTCAGAACATTTGTTGCTACTGTATAGAAATGTGATTGACTTTTAAAATATTTATCTTATATTCTTCAAGCTTTTTATTAATTCTAATACCTGTGGTTTCTTTGGGATTTTCTATATATAAAAGTATGGTATCTCCAATATACTTTGACTTTTTCCTTTCCATTCTGAAGGCTGTTTTTTTGTTTGTTTTAAGCAACAACAACAATTCATTTTTCTTACCTGATTGCTCTGGTTATAGAACTGCCAGTATAATATTGAACCAAAGTGTGGAATAGACTTCCTTATGTTGTTCCCAATCTTATAGGGAAAGCTTTCAGTGTTTCATTATTAAGTATGATTTAGCTGTGGGTCGTTTATAGGTACCCTTTGAGAAAGTTCTCTTCTGTTCTTAGTTATTAAGTGGTTTACTTTAACCCCTATTATGAAAAGGTGCTAGATTCAGGGAAATGCTTTTTCTGCAGGCAGATGTGTTTTTTGTCCTTTATTGTGTTAAAATGGCATAATGTCGATTGACTTTCATATAATGAACCAACTTTGCATACCTCCATAAATCCCACATGATCATGGTATATAATCTTTTTTATATGTTGTTAGGTTTTGTTTGCAAGTATTTTGTTGAGGACTCTTGCATCTGTATTCATACAGAATATCCGTTGTGTGTGTGTGTGTGTGTGTGTGTGTGTGTGTGTGTGTGTGTGTTTGATGTCTCTGTCTGATATTGGTATTAGAGAAATACTGTCATGACTTTGCCTGATATGTGGGGAAGAGAAATGTGGAATGAAGGATGAAGCATTGTTGGATTTAAGTTTAGTCAGGATTAGAGGGAGAAATTTAGGATGTATAAGTGTGGCTTTGGGGGTGAGATTATCAAGAGAGTTCATTCTCAATTTTCTAGGCCTGTGTTAAGTGCTTGACATTGAATTATGCTGTTTGTTAACTGTGTATAGATACTTTATATTTGAATTTGCTACCTATTTTCTGTATTAACATTTATGAAATTAGTATGTGTGAATCAGTTGTAATGTGCATTTAAGATAACTTTTTTTCCAATTTTACTACAAAACAAGATGCCATTAAATAGCTGACGCTTTTTAAAAAGAGCTTAACCTTAAGTCTAAGAAATAAGCATGTTTGTCTTTAAGGTGCGGAAACACATTTAAAAGTTATAAATTTGCCCAAAAAGATGCAGCTGGTGTGTGATTAACTTAGAATTCCAGCTTAATCTTCTTTGACTCCAAAGTCCATGTTTCTAAACACTGTACAATAGTGCAGTTGTAAAAATACTCGTGCTTTACATGTGATTTCTCCTAATGATCAGTGGTGGTATTCTGTTTTTTCTTTTTCTTTCTTTTTTTTTTACTTAGAAGAGATTAAAATCAACATGGAACAAAGCTATTATTCTTGAGTCATGTAGACTTGTAGTCATAGGTTATTCATCTTTCATTTAG
The DNA here is from genome assembly GCF_002263795.3 of Bos taurus. Lineage (NCBI taxonomy): Eukaryota > Metazoa > Chordata > Mammalia > Artiodactyla > Bovidae > Bos > Bos taurus. The sequence goes on from NC_082638.1 coordinate 31,901,556, forward strand.
TCTCTTTGATGCTCAGTATCTTTATTTGTAAGATAAGGGTGTTTATAACTACCATAGAGTTTTGGAGATAACCAAATAGCACATTTTTCTGTACTTAACTAATATGTAGTATATTTATACCTAGGCGGCAGTTTATTTAAAGGAAGCACTGGGACTTGTGGTCACACCCTCCAAGAACAAAAAAGTATTTAAAATATGGAACCACCATGGATGTCATGTGAAGAAGAACAAGAGCCAGAACCACAGAAAAGTGAGGGAGAAACCAAACTAGTAAGTGATGAAGATGCTGAACTCATCTTGGTGGGAGTGGAACATGTACATGAGGATGATGATGTGATCTTTGTTGGGATGACCTCAAATTCAAAACCAGTCATTTCAAACGTACTGAACAGAGTTACCCCAGGTTCTTGTTCAAGGAGAAATAGGTATGGTCACTTCAGGAAAGATAATGCTCAGAAATTACAGCCTGTTAGTCATGTGACTCCTACATCAGAAGCAAAGACTGTCTTGCCACTTTCTGTCTCTGAATCAAGATCAACAGATAGTCCTATTATTATTGAGCCTTTGTCCAAAGCGGATTCTAAAAATATTTCACCACAAATAGTGCCTAATAGCTTTTCAGAGTTATGTTCTCCTTTGATTACCTTCACAAGTTCATTGCAGCATCCAGTAGAAACAGCAGTTTCTGCAGGAGATATGGATAAAAGTCCTCGTGTATCAAAGCGACTTTCCACTTCTGAAACAAATAGCACAAGTCCCAAAAGGCCTACACTCAGTGATGGAATTATAGGAGAACATTCTTTAGCTTTGTCCCTTTCAGGTACTTTTCATACAGTGACTACTCAGCAAAGCACACCAGACAGTGTTCATAACTCATTAAGCCATGTTCAGAGTGGAGAACCTTGTCCAACAGCTTTTCCAAAGGACAATGTTCATTGCAAGCCTGTAAGTCCTTTAGGGGGAAATGTATTGACAAAAACTGACTTTCCAAGTGTATCAAGTCAAAATAAGTTTGCTGATCCCACAGAAGGCAATCTGATTGTGTTACTTCGTGACTTCTACTATGGACAGCATATAGGAGATGGGCAGCCAGAACCGAAAACTCACACAGTCTTTAAATGCCACAGCTGCTTGAAGGTTCTAAAAAATGTTGAGTTTATGAATCACATGAAGCACCATTTGGAACTTGAGAGGCTGAGATGTGACAGCTGGAAATACCACACCACCTGCCAGCACTGCCACCGCCAGTTTCCTACGCCCTTCGAGCTGCAGTGTCACATTGAAAGTGTCCACACTTCCCAGGAGCCCTGCACAGTCTGTAAAATCTGTGAATTGTCCTTTGAGGCAGATCAGATTCTCTTACAGCACATGAAAGATAATCATAAGCCTGGTGAAATGCCCTATGTATGCCAGGTTTGCAGTTACAGATCATCATTCTTTGCAGATGTGGATGCACATTTCAGAGCATACCATGGTAACACTAAGAATTTACTTTGCCCCTTTTGTCTCCAAATTTTTAAAACTGAAGCACTATACAAATGTCATTATAGACAGCACTGGGCAAAGCGTTTTCACCAGTGTTCCAAATGTCGGCTACAATTTTTAACTTGTAAAGAGAAAAGGGAGCACAAGACCCAGTGTCATCAAATGTTTAAGAAGCCTAAGCAGCTAGAAGGATTACCTCCTGAAAGAAAAGTTGTTATTCAGGTATCACTGGAACCCCTTCAACCAGGATTGGTGGAAGTAGCATCCATTACTGTGAACGCATCTGATTCTGAACCATCACCCCCCAAATCTAAAAGTAGGAGGTCAAAAAAACCCAGTTAATTCTACTTTAAGTAAGTCTGAAGCAAGTATTTCAAAGTTATAAACTCCATTAAAAACAAAAAAATCAACTATAGCATGATTCAATAATAAATACAGAGAAACCAATGTGTAATTTATGTGTTTTTGTTTTAAATACATGAAACATAGTTTCGTTTGAATATTGAGATGTTATTTAAAAATATATTACCTGTTTTTCATACAGTTGTCTTAGCACTAAAAAGTATGTGTGCGTGTGTGTGTGAGAGAGAGAGAACGAGAGAGGTGGCGAAAGGAAAAGTAACAGCCTATTTTGGTATTTCATGTTATTTGTAAGTTCGAAAGCTCTGCTATACATATAATCTGTAGAGTGTTTTAGCAACATAATTTTCAACTGTTTTCATGCCTTGACTATCTCAATATTAACTATATAGCCAGATTGGAATGGCTTTGTTATTGTATGTTCCCTTGTGCTGCTGAACTCTCCGAAGTGCCTCTGTTGTGCTGATCTACGATAACCTGGCTCCAAAAGCCTGGTGTGGAGAAGTTGATGGAGAAGCTATGATGTGAGTTGGGACCAGACATGGGATTTAGTCAGTGGAGAGCTGTGGCTTCTTGTCCCATTGGAGGAAGAGGTATGCATTCCCTCCAGGCATGGAGCCAAGGCAGAAGGAACACTGTCTCAGAGTATCTTTACCTAGCCCAGGGACATCTCAAGGAAGCCAACCATTTAAATGCCTGTGTTTGGTGAGAGGCCCCTGCAAGCATCAAGCAGGCCCTGTGTTATCATTGACTGCAGTTGGGGAAGCAGAAATAGTTAATAGAATGAGGCATGGTTCCTGTGGACCTCCTGTTGAGTGATCAAAAGGGGAATTTTGATTCATTCCATCCCCTTTCCCATTTGGGTAGCCTTTAGTCACAGTGAAGTAGCCATATCTGTCTCAGTCACAAAAGTAAAAGTACAAAAGTAAAGCAAGTTAAGATTCCCAAGTAAAAAAGCCTTGACATCCAGTTTGATTTGTACTGGACCCATAGTTTTAACTGAAAAGGATCAAACACAGGGAATCTGTTCAGTTTATGAATTGGGCTAAATTTAGTTCTCTTACCCTTAAGCTACAATGGAGTTGTCTGAGAATAGTAAATGTAGTGGATACGAAGGGTCCAGGGTGATTAAACCCTCTATAGAACTTTTCCTTACCTTTTCCAGTTACATGTATCTTACCCTAGTTGAACATGTGAAGATTTCAGTTTTGTATCTTATCTTGCCTTGAATATGAATGTATTGCAGTTAACAGCTAATTCTTTGTGTGGGTAATTTCCCATTTTATCAAACTAATACTGATTTTCAGTCTTACTTGACACCGTCTAATGTGCAGGAATTGTCTCATTTATTTCAGTAATTATCAGGTCATAGAATAATTATCCTTCCTCTACTCTATCCAGCTATCTAGTCTGTGATTATACTTGTGGAAACCTTTTTTCTTGCGGTCTCCAAGAGCTCTTTCACAGACCTGCAGGGTACCCTCTAAATATTGGTTCCTGAACATCAGCACACTTGGCTTCCTCTGTGTGTTCCTGGAGTTGAGTCTCCTCCTGGAGTTGAATGCCATACTTTCTCCACTTCTGGCACAGTTACCTAGCAATCTCTGTGCACCATTCAAGGAACCTGGGATCCTGGCTGTATACCTATGCCAGGAGAAATCTCTCCATTTCCTCTTCCTTTCTCCTCCTCTTTGTCTCTCCCCACTATTTTTTCCCCTTCCACAATTTATTTAAATGCTCTAAGCTTTCACAAAACCCTGGGAAGTGGTAATCACCAAGGTATTAGCATCCATCTCAGAACGGAAGAGGAAGGAGTACAGATGACTAAGCTATAGTAAGCCTATTATCTCCATTTTAGATAATTTCTTGAGTGTAAATTCAAATACAAGTAGGTTGTATTTATTTATTCAATGCTTGATTGATTGGTTTGCACTTTGAATATATTACTAGGCCTTTCCAGTTAATTTTCTTGGGCCAAAGCACTTTGCAAAGTGTCAGCTTAAACCACTTTTAGTTGTATAAAATGTGTGTGTGTGTGTGTGTTCTGATCTTATGTGAGAAATCTATGTATAAATAAATGTACAGACTATTGCATTCTTATCTCCTTTATTCTATTTCTGTAGTAAAAATACGAAATGTTTTATTTATATGTTTTTATTGTTGCTTAGTATTTTGAACACAGTTACTGTTGTTTGCTCTGAAGTATGCTCATCAGGAGTACAAGTTGTATTTATTGCCAAATAAAAAGGTCCCAGGGATATGGTCCTTGACTACTTCCTCTCTTCCATTCTCTGTCATTCTACTCTACTATTTTCCCCACTGGTGCCCTGTTTTTTGACAACACTGGCCTTGCTTTTCCTTAAGCAAATACATTTCTTCCCAATCCAAAAACTTTGCAACTGCTGTTCTTCTGGAAATGCTCTTCCCCTAGGCCTGCATGGCTTGCTACCTCCCTTGTTTGAGCTTCACCAGTGCTGTTCAAGTCACACAATGAAATCCTCAACCCCCTCCATTTCCTCCTCCTCCTTAAAGGCACTTTAAGTCTCTACCCTCTTCTTACCTCTCCAGCCTAAATTTCCTACTTTACACACACACACACACACACACACACACACACACAAACTGAGAAGAGATAATAACATCAGGGCTTTGCGTCTTAGAATTAGCTTGAGTCAGTTTCTGTGCCTGCAAATAAAATATAGTTAATAGTTGAGTTCTTTCAGGAGCTTCCTCTGTTTTTCTGTTGATACCTCTGTATTTTTTTCAGGCAATGACACTTTGTTTTGTTTACAAATGTATTGAATATCTGTCAAGATCACTATTTTGTTATTGCTCTTTGTGAATTCCTTGTCTACTTTGCTTGTTCTTTCAGGTAAAATTTATTGTTTTATTAATGTTGCCAAAACATTCTAAGTAAAATTACTATTTATAGAAATAAAATGTTTTTTACAAAAATATTTCTGCTGTCCATATTTTTACAAATAACGGCATATTTCTATTTTTTTTCATAATCTTATTGTGTTTGCCACAAATTCTAAACACTGATGTGTAAATGGGTTTTCTTGTTCTTAGTACCATCAAAGGCAATGAGGATATGGCTTAATGAATTTCTATTTCTGTTTTTAGATTTTAAAGAGAATTGTTTTATTGGAAAGTTTACAATATCTGTTGAGACATTTCCTTTTCTATCTTTCTCCCTTCCTTTCCTTTTTTTCCTTTCTTTCCCTGACTCTCTTCCTCTTTCTTTCCTTCCCTTTCTTTCCCCAGGGTTTTGCTTGACTGGATCTTTCCTGAAACAAAAGTAGTTCCACTCAGATTTGAACATTATAGTTTCAGAACCACATTCCATTTCTCATTTCTAGTACTGGAATTAACCTCCTCTTCCCCTTATTAGATTGCCACAGTTGTATCAGTGTTTCTAATTTTGTTTTTCCAAGAAGCAGCTCTTGTTTTCTTATCCCAACAAGTTTTATTTTTGTTGTTTTCTATTTTTGTTTCAATTCATATATACCTTCTACTTTCCTTACGACTTTTTCCTTATAACCTTGTCTTTTAAAGGCTTTCTTTACAAATTTTAATGGAAATATATTTGATTTACAATGTTGTGTTTCAGATGTATACCACCGTGATTTAATTATACAGATACATATCTATTCTTTTTTAGGTTCTTTTCCAATATAGGTTATTATGTGATGCAGAGTCTTTCTTTCTTTCTTTTTTTAAATAGATTGTTTAGGGCTTGACCTAACTTTATTTAAATAGCAAATTTTGTCTAAATCCCAAATATTTTTATGTATACATTTTTTAACTAATATTTCATTCTCTACAATTTTTTGGCAAGTTAATTCCAAAGATTTCACTCTTTGCAGGCTGAATGTTTTAATTTATAGTTTACTGAGAATTAAGTTTTCCTTGGAGCTCTGAGGGTATGTGTTTATATACACTGACATGTCTATATACACATCCTTTTCAGATTACTACATTTTTTTTAGTATATATAAATGTATTTTAAAGCTATTTTCTGTTTGTATGGTAAAAACATGAAATGTTTTAATTCTAAAAATTTGTTTCCCCAAATGAATACAGTATAAAAAGTAAAGGTACAAAACTATTCCTTTGAGAATAATCCCTACTAACAGAACTTGGAAATGTTAAAAAATTATGCATAACACTTACTAAAAGTGGTAAGAAAAACTTTATTCAAAGTAAGAGTACTAGAGCTGGGTCTTATAATACGGGAGAGATTGAGCTTTAAGTCTGACTCCAGTAGGGACACAACTAGGATTTATAGCTATGGAACAGGATGGGTCCATGGGATTGCAAATAGAGACTAGGAGACTGCAATGAACAACAACAACAGAGTGGGTGTCAGTGAATGGAAACTTATTAAGAGGGCCATAAGGGTGAGGGTGGATTCTGGCTCAACTGAGAGGATCATTGCTGAGGCTAGGCAAGGCTGATAAGATATTGAGGCAAGTGATAAGGAATTTGATCTGATACTGAGGGTGGTCAGATCAAGGGTGAGGTATGTTTTCTAAACTGAACTAGCAGATTCTGGCTTAGATTGGACTAAATGGGCAGGTGCCCCGGGATAAATACATGGCCCAAAGTTGGCAGTGCATTAATGAACTACTGCTGCATAACAAATTACCCCAAACTAACAGCTTAGATTGGACTAAATGGGCAGGCGCCCCGGGATAAAGACATGGCACAAAGTTGGCAGTGCATTAATGAACTACTGGTACATGACAAATTACCCAAACTAACAGCTTAAAACAATATTATCTCATACTGCTGCTGAAAGGAATCCAGGAGTAATTCAGTTGAGTGTTCTGGTTCAGGGTTTCATGAGATTGTCGTCATCTGAAGCCTTGACACGGGCTGGTGGATTTCCTTCCAAGATGGCTTACTCACATAGCTGTTGAAACCAGTTTCTTTGCTGGCTGTTGGGAGGAAGCCTCAGTTCTTTCCCATGGGCCCCTCTACTGGGTTACATGAGTGTTGTCAAGATACTACTAAGCTGGCTTCTAGAGTGATCCAAGAGGATGAGCAAGGAGGCTGCAGTGTCTTTTATGACCTAGTCTCAGACACTTCATTTTCATTTCTACAATATTCTAACATTAGAAGTGAGCCACTAAGTCCAGCCCACATGTGAAGGGGAGTATAAACATCCACCCTTGAAAGAAAGGACTTGCGGACATCCTTTAAAACCACGTGGTACACACATGGCCACAAAATTGTTTACATACTTGTATGTCCAAAATGCATTTTCCTGCCAATGCTTTCAAATAATTTATCCATTATAGCATTAACTTGTAGTTCAGGGCCTTGTCATCTAAGTCAGTTTCAGATATGGATCAGGGTCTACTTGTGCAATATCTCAAGTGTTCAGTCGTTCAGTTGTTTTCTAATCTTTGCGACCCGATGGACTGCAGCATGCCAGGCTTCCCTGTCCACCATTAACTCCAGGAGCTTGCTCAAACTCAAGTCCATTGAGTTGGTGATGCCATCCAACCATCTCATCCTCTGCCGTCCCCTTCTCCTGCCTTCAATATTTCCCCCATTAGGCTCTTTTCCAATGGGTCAGTTCTTCACATCAGGTAGCCAAAGTATTGGAACTGCAGCTTCAGCATCAGTCCTTCCAATGAATATGCAGGACTGATTTACTTTAGGATTGCCTGGTTTCATCTCCTTGTAGTCCACTAGACTCTCAAGTCTTCTCCAACACATCAGATCAAATTATACAAGTGTAGTTCCTCTAGACCTGATGATCTGTAAACAAAAGAGATGAATTATTCTGCTCACTTTCACAGCCAACATACAGTGCTGGGTCAGGCATAGATAACCTTTATAGACACTCCTGTTCCAGAAAGGGGAGGGGAGTGGGAGTCAATAGTAGCAGTTCTGAAATCCCACGGGTTCTTTTTGGCAGTCCTTTGATTAGCATTTAAGGCCTGGAAACTTCCTAGGCTTCAGTTTCTGAATTTTTAATTCTGCCCTCTGACATGATTCCATTGCAGGAAAGGTGGGTAGTATATGGTTACAGTGAAACAGTCTCCCTAGCCTGCTTCCTGCTTGTCAAAGGTAGAAGTCCAGAGCTCTCTTATTTTGTACTATTGCTGGTCCTTTCAGTCCAAGCTGAACTTAAATATGTTATCTTAAAATCTTGGTATGTCTCCTGATAATCTTACTGGTTTTCATGGTAAAGCACTCCACCCGAAAGCCACAATCACACATGTTTTCATAAAAAGTCCTTCTCTGTCTTGGTTTTCTGCTGAGATAGCTGAGGGATAACACCCTGAAACTTGGTAGAAATCTTATTGTTTGACTGAAATGATCTCTGAGTGACACCCCTAAACTCTTTGGAGGGCATTGGCCTGCCTAAATAATGCCATGAAGCATCCCCTTCCAGCTTTCTGAGGCTTAACAAAGAATTTTACAGTCACACTCATCTTTAGACAACCTTTATTTAAAAAAAATAATAAGAAGAATGACCTATACGTGATGTAAATGTTATATTTAGACCATCTTATATCAATGCCTTGTATATGACCTTGCTTCAGAGCCATTAATTTTCGCATCTTCTGACATCTTAAAAGACTGGAAAATTTCCAAATCAGCAAGTTCTGTCTTATTTTTAAATAGTCTTTCTCATATTTATTTATTTATTCATTTAATTTCCCTTCATATTTTACTATAGGCAGCAAGAAGAAACCAGGAAGCACTTTTGGCTGTTTGGCTGGAATTCTCCTTGGCTAGATATCTCAATAAATAAGATACAGTTTCTCCTTCCAGGTCATTAGGTACATTTTCTACTTTTCATAAACTGCAGGTGTAGTGGCCTTTCCTCTGCCCACTCTCCAGGCTCTTTCCCCTGCCTCTCTTTTCTGCCAGGCATCCAGGGTGCACCACTGTGATTCCACTTAGAACTTGTTTGCTCAGTGAGATAACGGGGATTGATTCCCTGGCTTCAGTCCTTCTGCTGGCCAGAGTCTATGTACCTTCCCCTAAGACCTTCATGTTTTCGCTATCCAACTTCCATCACCTGGCTAGATCAATTCCGACAGCTCATACTCACAAATGTACTGGCAGGGAACTCTATGTGCACACATGTGTGTGTACACAGTAACATCCCTGAGAGGAAACTTGCACATATGCAGAAATACAAGCTTTCTTCTCCAGGAACATGAATTTTGGTAAGCACCCAACTTTCTTTGTCCTCGTTGTTTTCTTTCACTTGCTCATTAATCATGTCACTTTGCACTTCTAACTGTGTGCTGCTACTGCTGGTAAGTCACTTCAGTCATGTCCAACTCTGTGTGACCCCATAGATGGCAGCCCACCAGGCTCCCCAGTTCCTGGGATTCTCCAGGCAAGAACACTAGAGTGGGTTGCCATTTCCTTCTCCAATGCATGAAAATGAAAATTGAAAGAGAAGTTGCTCAGTCATGTCCGACTCTTCTCGACCCCAAGGACTTCAGCCTAACAGGCTCCTGCGTCCATGGGAATTCCCAGCCAAGAGTACTGGAGTAGGGTGCCATTGCCTTCTCCATCTAACTCTGTGACTTACCCTCAAAGGTTTCAAAATCTTGACATTTGCTTATGACAGGGATCGACCTGCAGCGCTCGCCATGAACAGCTGTATGACATGAGTGTGTGTTCTGCATTCTCCCATCACCTTGAACAGCTTCACAGTACCAGTCTCTACGTTGGCCTGATCCATTGCCTGTGCATTCCTTCAGGGGACCAGAAAACAAGGACTTCTGGGCTCAGCTGACTTGGAGAATCGCTTTCTCGGTGTGCACCTATCTAGGTCATTCCTTGTCAATGTTGTGGCCCTCTTGCTAGCTTACCACCCGCTATGGCCCACAACATTGTGAGTGAGGCTCTCTGTTCTTCCTATCAGTGTAACTTTCTATGTGCACCTATATACCTGTGCCACCAAGTGCTATGTCCATATAGCAGAAAAAGGCCAAAGAGACGCCTGAGCCTCCAAGAGCCCCAAGAGACTGTGATAGGCCTGGGTCTGAGCCAATGTTGTGAAGATGCTCATGGATACAGGGTCTCTTCCAATACAAAGAATGGAACCTGAGGCCATAAAGGTAAGGTGGTCTCGCTACACGTCTTCCCTTCTGTTTAACACTTCCCATGCACACGGAGTCCCCGAACAGATGATGCCCTGGAAAACCTTCCCTTTCTGGGACCACAGCTAATGCCTCCCTTGGGAAGAAAGAAGCTTTCTATCTCAAATGCACCAAGAGGGCTTGAAACACCCAAGCCACAGTGATTTGCTAAATGCCAAAACTCTCAGTTGCTCTCAGGCCCAGGTAGGACTCCCTACAGGCATGCATCTCTGATTGCCTACACAGCCCACGTGCCAAAGAAGCCAGTCCCCAGTTAGGCCCGGGGGCATCCAAGATGGTCACCTGGAAGGCAGCTTCCTTCTGAGTGTCACCGGGTGCAGATCCCCTACGACAAAATCAGAGCTTTTGCTCCAGCAAGACTTCCAGAATCCTCTCTCAGATGCAGACACACACTATTGCCTCTCAGGCCCCCAGAGTCAGAGGCAAGACCCCAGAGGAAAGAAGGAGTTCACGTCAGGACTTATAGTACACACCATGGTGTATCTTTGGTAGGACAGCTATTGCCTAGACCCTGGACCCTGGAGGGCAGCAGGCCTCTAACTGCCCCCAGGGGCTTCCCTGTATCCCACTCTCCTGAGGTCCCTTGGGACATGCAATTAGCTCACCTTCCTTGCTCCCTCCCCGTTTCCTCCCTCACAGGCTCATCCGGGCAGAGGGTCAGACACTTACACCCCCTTTCGCTTTCCTTGCCTTTCTGCACTGCCAGGGAGGCAGGCTAGAAGTGCCTGTAGGCATGCCACACACACACCCTGTCTCTCCTAGGATGCCTGTGGTTTTGCAGGTACAGCTTACTTTAGCATGTCTCGCGTTTTGTGTCGCAGTTTGTGCCACTCTCAGGGAGGGAGTGTGCTGGCTGATGGGCTGCTCCTGGGCAGCACTGGCCCAGGACCTTCCCAGTTCTCCTTCTCACATGTGTGGAACAAGTCTCCAGTGCAGCAGGCAATCTATGCCCTTCTTCTTCAGGTATCTGCTCAACTCGGCAGGACCTTAGCCTCCTCGCCATCCTGGGTCTTGCCATAACCACGTCCACCATTTCAATAGGCCGGCCATGGCCCCCTAGACTGAAGGCCCCACAGGCAGGGGTTTCAAAGCCCCACCCCACCTGATTGGCCCTTTGTGAATCCTCAGACCATGCACCCCCTCTTCCTAGTCCAAACACACCCAACAACATAGTAGTAATGGTGAGTGTGTTTTGTAATTGGCCTAATTGCAGATATCTGGAGCCACGGTCTGGAGTTATCACTAGCCATCCTTTTCTTGTTCCCACCCTGGACAGGGTCACTGCAGAGATCCAGTGACAAACCACCTTCAGACTGGGGACGCTCCTGCCTCCTCTTATGGTTGTTCAGCACCTTGTCTCCTGTAGCCTTCATCTCTGCATCTGCTCTGGGCCACACATACACACACACACACACACACACACACACACACACACACACACACATACACACACATATAAACACAGCCGACACAAGCACATGCATGTGTACACACACATGCTCAGCATGGGACACAAACACAAACAAGGTACACAGGTGTTTCAGAAGGTTAACACAACTGAGTCCTGCAATGTCGAAGATGGTGACAGTAGGCACCATGTCCTGCCCTTGGAGCTCCCTGTCCACCTTCCCCGAACTCTTCTGTATTTTCCCAAGGCAGCTTGAAGCTGCTTCCAGCGCAGCATGTGTGGTGGTGGTGAGATGCCGAGTGGTGAATGTGGAAATTCACAGAAGATCCCAAAGTCAGCACACAGGTGCACTGGGACCCTGGAGTAACAGGAGTAACAGTAACAGGAGCCAGGGGATGGCAGGACCCATGGAAGAATGATTCTGAAAAAAAAAAAAAAAAAAACCCTTAATTCACCCTCCCTCTAATAGTATCACCTGGACTTTGGCACTGCAACCACAGCTGATTTGAGGTACACTTGCTTCACTCATGGACACACCGAATCCCCAAATCCACAGTCTCAGGGGGTCACTTGCACATGCAAGACTCAAATTCAGGCTCCAAAGCCAGCTTGCATGAGTCTGAGCATCCCCATTTGGGAAAGGACAGTGTCCTAGATACTACACGACTGTCCCTTCAGGGCCCACCTCCACACTTCCTCTCCACATATGTTTCTGTCACTTACGCTCATGGAAGAACTTTCCTCCCCAGGGTACTACTTCAGGGGATCATCCCACACATCTTTGCTGATGATCTGCTGGCAAAATGAGTAAGGTGAGCCAGCAACCAAGAATTCCATAATCAATCGTTAACTGTGCAGGTCTCAAACCACCACACCTCAGCAATCCTGTTCGATTCTAAGCAGTTTTGGCCTGACAACCAGCTCAGAAAATTAAGGCTCCTGGTGTCCAGCCTGTGGCTGGGTGCTCCCCATTCGAAGCCCCAGAATCAGTCGACAGGAGTGGAATGATGTGCCCTATACCCTGCAGAAGACAGGGGAGATGGGTGCGGATCTCACACCCTTGCATACCCACACTCTTCACCCTGGGAGCCATGTTTTACCAACGATGTCAAGGTAACTATACTTAGTGATCACTGTGCTCAAGAAGTAGGGTTGGTCCTGAATGGAGAAGATCACCTTGCAGGGGGAACATGGATGGCTCTGCAACTGCACCTGCCAGGGTAGGGAGGAGGGAAAAGTTTTCTGCACCTCCTCCTCCTCCTGAGCAGCGGACTCCAAGGGCAGCAGAAAGGATAAAGCTATGGCCCACAAGCAAGGGATGCCCTGGATGATGGCACTCCTCCGAGCCAAGTCAGGTTTCCTCCTCTGATGGTTCTTGCGCATGAACTGAAAGTAGGCCCTGCAGTTTTTCTCATGCTCAGACCTCAGTTCCACCTTCATGGCGGCCAGTTCCTGCAGTGCATCTTGCCCCAGAAGCTCAGTTGATCTCCTGGGCCTTTCCTGGCCCTGCTCCTCCATCATCTTCTCTTCAGCTCCTGGGAGGACCCCTATTGCTGCTCTTCATCTGCCACAACCTCCACCTCCTCCATGATGTCTTCTGCAGGCAGCTGGAACCCCCGCCCGATCCCTGCCGCATCTCCGTCCACCAGGGGCTCACTGTCGTCCACTGCCTCCAACCTGAAGAGGGTGGTCTCTTTGCCTGGCATTACAACTAGTGGCTCCAAGGTCCCAGCCGCGCAAAGCATCAGGATGGCAGGCCACAGGCCCCAGCAACCCGAACACCAGGGCTTACAACTAAGATGGTCTGGGGTCCCAGGACACTCCTGCATTCTTCTGACCGCCTCCCACACTCCTCTTGGCCCTGGTCGCAAGCCCAGGCTGGGGCAGATACGAAGGGATGGGTCATAATAGCACAACAAGTGGTGCACAAATGTGGCTCAGGCTGCAGTAATCCTGTGGGACCCACTAGCTCTTTGGGGGCAGGGAGTGAGGGGGATGGTAGGGAGATGGGAGCTCGTGTGTGTGGGGTGGCCTTAGGCTGAAGAATGGGTTGGAAGACAGCACAGGACATGGTGGACAGGCTCTGGGGATATCAGCCAAATAGGCGGGGCCCTAGGTGGTGAGCCACTCTCGAGCTGCTGGCCAAAAATTAGTGCAAAGCCTGAGAGCGTGGTGGGTGGCACCCTTACGGACACATCCCTAGACCAGATGGCATCTTCGACGGTTCCTGGTCTGCAGCCCACCCACGAGGCATATTCTGCTCCAGGGAGGTAGTGGGTTTTGCATCTGCTGCTAGCCCAGGCACAGTCATTGACCAGGCTCTGGAAATTCCAACCACAGGTTCCTGCTTCACAGTCCAAACACCAAACTCCTGTGTCCCTCGGGCCCGTCAATAACTGGGAACTCTCCCTGAGTATCAAAGGATAAGCAGGGGCACCACGTGCCTGGATACTTTAATCCATGGGATAGAGAACCTGTTCCTGTCTGGATGCTAGGGAAGTAGGGAAAAACCCCACTGTTTGCTACAGTTGATCTCCACTGTTCAGGGACACCAGAGCCTTAGGGTACAGAGCTTAATCTGTGTCTCTTTATCTCTGCTTCTGGCATAGCACTATTTTGGGCAATCCTTCTATGTGTGTACCAAGGGCTGGTGTCTGTGTGTCTGCATCTCTCCACGTGGCGCTGTTGCTGTCTGGCACACTCTGGATACCAGTGCTCATATGAGAAGCTTATCCATGGCGTGAAGGCAAGCCCTTCTCCTCCTTAGTGAGTTGCACCAATGGGAGATCCGATTTTTTTAGTCCACGCGTTCAGATAGTTCTTTCTCAAACTTGAAAGCTAACAGTGGGTGGTCACTGCTGAACTGCAGAAGGGGCCTGGCGACCCTCCTTCCATTGCTGGACAGATATGAATGCTGCACAGGCCTGAAGTGGCTTGGCCACACTTTGCACAGATGGAGAAATGAGGCATGCCCTCCTGGCATAAGGGAACTCCCTGAACATTACTCGAATACCTGCCAGGGAGACAGTAAGGACAGCTCCCCTATGACTTCCACGACCCACCGGTGCCAGAGACATGCACGTCTGCCCATGTACGCTATTGAGGCCCTTTCAACGTGTGCCAGGGTCCAGCCCCAGCACCATCCAGGGATACCCTCAGGAAAAACGGTGCCAGCAAGAGAAAAGTAAAGGAGAGAAAAAGAGGCTGATATTCCCTGGTTTACGCAGAAAGCCAATGAAGCCCCTGACACGGGACTTGCTCTGTTCACAGAGGCCACAGGTGCCCTCTGAATGGAGCGAAGATGCAAAGTGCCTTCTCGATTGGGTTTTAGAAGCCCTGGCAAAAAAAGTGAACTCAGAGAGCCTCTGGGCTCAAGTGAATCTGCCTGAGAAAAAGAGAGAAATAGAAAGAAACAATGTCACCGGGAGACCCAGCTTAGGTGAAACGGGTCTGCAGCTTTATTTTGAAAAGGGGCTTTTATACCCTGAGTTACACATTTCCAGGAGTGAAAGATACAAAGTCATGCAGAATCAGCTCAACACTCCATCAGTTTTACCTTTATCGAAACCAGGACATTTTCTGCATAACTTTCCCCCAAAGAGGGTCTTATGTTATGTACATTATCTTCTGGCCCTGTGACCTGTTAACATTTTGTGACTCTTTCTTGATAAAGGTTGGTCAACCTGAAAACCTGCTTTCCCTTTATCTTTCCAGTCTGCAGTCCCCCTCAGGAAACAGAGTTACATTCTCATGGAGCAAAGGTGCAGTGGATTACAACAAAGAAAGTACTTATTAACTCAAGAGGCTTATGTTGCTAATACCAAGTCTACTGCTTGTTTTTCTTGCATACCAACTATACTAGCTAATGCACTTACAGGTGCACATTGGGTAAAGGACAAGGAAACTCGATAGCAAACATTGCCTCAACAATGCAGTGTTATTCTAATAAAGCTTTTCTTTTTTATCACTCGATGGTTATGCTTGGGGTGTTGTGAACAATCATGTGCATTAGTTACAAGAGTGTGGATAAAACTGCCAAGCAAGCTAAAATAGTAACAGAGGGGTTAGATTTAAAATGTTCCTTTCAATCCCAGGAGACTTATTAACTAGAGCCCTAAGTTGGTTTTCTTCAGAGAAAGGTGGTTGGAGAGAACCCCCTGTTAATGTCAAAAGAATTGGTGAAAGGCATAATATAGTAAACAGTAGAGAGACAGATTTTGGTTTTGGAGCAGATGCTCGAGCAGGTCCAGGGAATCCCTTGACTTCTGATCCGCCTTTGCCTGTCAGATCTTCTCCTGGATCCTGGCATCTTTCCTTTTTTTATTTTTTTAAAACAGCCAGATGTAATTCAGTCACGAGCTTCTGAGTGCTCTGTCCAAGAGTTCTGACAATACAAGGAAGAATAATTATGAGAAGCAGAATTAGAGTGGCCACGGCAGCATAGCTAAAAATAGTAGACAGAATGTTTTTTTCCTGAAATAAGGTTCAAAAATATAAGAAAAAAGGTCATTTGCTGCTCCTGAGGTGGAAAAATCCAATGGGAATGTTCCATGGTCTTTATCTGAGTGTGAAGTTTGCCTAAATCTAAACTAATGCTGGAGCTATTCCATACCCCCGAAATATGATTTCTAATTTTCTCCCAGTTATAATCTGTCTCGTTTACTTTCATGGGTGTTACACAAATCCACCAGTAGTCGGCATGACAGGACAGTGACAGGTTTACTTTTAATGCCTGTAATTCAGTCCTAATATGCATTACTGCTTCCTCCAGGGCATCTACCTCCATTTCTAGTTTCCTATCTATAACTTCCTGCCAAAGCTAAAGAGCCATTTTTAGACATGAACGTGAACGAGAACGTGAACGTGAAGTCACACAGTCGTGTCCGACTCTTTGCGACCCCATGGACTGTAGCCTACCGGGCTCCTCTGTCCATGGGATTTTCCAGGCAATTTTAGACATAGTATTAACATATTGAGCAGTATGCACTTTTTGAGTCAATGATATTGCCGCCACAGTGACAGAGGTAATTGCAGTTATTAAAGCTGATATTCTCAAGAAAGGCAAGCTCACAAACAGTCATGATCACATCAAATCTTGTAATTGTTGCAGCACAGCAAGACCACAGTTATCATACCAATAAGTGAGTGCAGTCACAGGCACCATAAGATAGGGTGGACTTCGCAACACTGCAAAGGAACAAACGTTATATTGAGGGTTCACACAAGATGAGAGAGTACATTGTTCACAAGATACTATGTTAGGTCCACCTGAATAATTTATTTGTATATTAAGTCCTTTGGAGTCATTAGTGAAGAGAAAAACATAGGGAGAGGGTAGGCAAGCTAAAATAAAATAAGTAGACTCATTTTTTGGTCGGGATAGGGTTACGTCAATTTGCCAGAGAGCATTAGGCTTAAGGCCTTGGAGATTTACTCCTAACAGTGGAGATGGATTAAATATTGGGAAATTTGGACATAACTTTACCATTTGTCTAGCTGTTTCTTTTAGGGATATGAAATTCATACCTTAAACCAGTTGCATTTTGATGGTGACTTTTGTGAGAAGTTTTGGCTTTGTCCATCTTTTTCTGTAAGTTTAAAGCAGTTACTTTAGTCAATGCATCTGCCAAAGCATTTCCTTCATGTAAAGGGCCAGACAAGCCAGAATGGGCTCTAATATGTCCCACAAAGTATTTCTTATCTCTGTGTTTAATCTCTTTCTGTAAACCAGATAACAAGGAGAATATAGTAGTTTTATTTTGGGGGGATATTAGCGGTCTCTATATGAGGAATCAACCCTACAGTATATCGGGAGTCAGTCAAAAAATTGAAGGTGTGGTCTCTTAAATGTTGAAGAGCCCAAATAACTGTTCATAACTCAGCTCTCTGGGCAGATGTCACTTCAGTTACCTGAACATGGGATATTTTATCAATAATTGTGACTGCTTTAACATTAGAGGAATCATCTGTGAAAACTAAAATTGTCCCTTCTAAAGGTGGAAGTCCAGCAATGCAAGAGACGTCTGCTCCAGTATCTAACAGCCCTATTTCATTTCCTTGAATTAAAAGGTCTTTTGAAGGCCGAGAAGCTGTAATTTCCTGAACCCAAAAAGCTAGATTACTAGATCCAAATACTCTGTGGCCCCTAGCTTGAGAAGTCAAGTTTTTTTTTTTTTTTTTTTTCCTTTCTGATAATAACTTAAAAGCAAAAGCTGTGCTATTCTTTGACCTTTATTAATTTGCACAGTTTTGGCAAGTGGCAAGATCAAAACTTAAATTTCCCCAATATAATCAGAATCTACTACAACAGGCACCAGTGAAATTCCTCGAAAAGAAAGCGAGCTACGCCCAAACACTAATCCTATAATACCCTCAGGTAGGGGGACAGCCACTCCCATTGGAATTGGAGTAACAGGCATGTCCGGAGTTAATATTGTTGTTAAATCCCCTTACCATTCCACTTCTCTCCTAGCCTGCGTGAGGCCCCCCTGAGGGTTTTCTCCAAGGAGCATGCTCTGCATATTGTGTATGTGTCTGCTTTAAAAGTTCTGTTGTGCAAAAAACTTTTTATCTTCTTCAGCCTTAGGCAACAGCTTCGGAGGCTTTGGGAGGCACAAATGGAAGTGGCGGCAGTCACCTTAAATCAGAAAGTGGTGGATAAGTTTTTAAAGGTTTGTGCAGAGGGGGAGGGGGCTCACCAGGGCGCCTGACCATAGGATCCTGTAAGCCCCCTCCTTCCTCGGGAGGTAGAGCACAGTCTGTCTCCTTTTTGTTCTTCAACGGCAGAAAATATGATCTGCACAAAAGTGGAGACCCACCACCGACCACTATAGCCTCGCCCATAGGCTGTCTAACAGCTTCATGACAAGGGTTCAGGACATTTCTAATCATATTTCACAGAGCAAAGCATCTACAGGAACATTTTCTGGCCCATGAAAAGTATAAAACAATGTAGAAATTTAGACAGTTTTCCTGTGCTTTTTTTAATGTCTCTATGGGCTAACATGTGAAGTAGTACTTCAATAAACATTTGTCTATTCTTAGATGCAGAGAAACCTATTTTTCTAGAGAATATTCTTATTCATTCTGTACCCTCTTCACCCTGCTGGCAGTTAGGCAGGTACAATCCTAACCGCCCCACATTACGGTCTCAAATTATTTACCCTTCAGATTTATGAGCAGGATCTAAAGCATCCTTAATCATATTCCAAAGAGAAAGGGTGTCAGTGGTTACTTTTTCTGGGTAATGCAAAAGTGTAATAAGATTTTACCTGTTTCCCTACATTTTCCCAAGTATCTAGGTTACCAGTGCCCTCTTCTGGAAACCAAACACATTGCTCTTGTACAAACGTAAAAAATGATTGAATACTAACCTTAACTTTAATTCCTCTTTTATTTAACAATTGCAAGATTACTCCTATAAAGAGCTGTCGTTCTTTTGATTCGTTGTTCCCCGTGTCAGTGATTTCTGTCTTCAAGGAAAGATTCAACACTACCCACTCTTCCTCACACTACCTATCGTATGCAAGGGGGTTTGCAGCACCCTAAGTGGGACCCTGGCCGTTCCAAAAACTGGACAATGGGGAGACTTACCTTCAGGTTCCTGTTCTGGGTGCCATTTGCCAGGGTCCAGCCCCAGCAGGATTTAGGGATACTCTCAGGATGAACGGCATTGGCAAGAGGGAAAGTAAAGGAGAGCAAAAGAGGCTGATATTCCTTAGTTTACACAGAAAGCCAATAAAGCCCCTAACACAGCACTCGCTCTGTTCATGGAGGCCACAGGCGCACTCCCGATGGAGCGAAGACGCAGAGCACCTTCTAGATTGGGTCTTAGAAGCCCGGGCAAAAAAGTTAACACAGAGAGCCGTTGTGCTCTAGGGAATCTGGCTGATAGAGAGAAAGAGAGAGAGAGAGAGAGAGAGAGAGAGAGAGAGAATGACACGGGGAGACCCAGCTTAGGTGAAACGGGTCTGCAGCTTTATTTTCAAAAGGGGCTTTTATACCCTGAGTTACACATTTCCAGAAGTGAAAGATACAAAGTCATGCAGAATAAGCTCAACATTCCATCAGTTTTACCTTTATCGAAACCAGGACATTTTTTGCAAAGCTTTTCACAAACAAGGGTCTTATGTTATGTACACTATCTTCTGGCTCTGTGGCCTGTTAACATTTTGCAACTCTTTCTTGATAAATGTTGGTCAACCTCAAAACCTGCTTTCCCTTTATCTTTCCAGTCTGCAGTCCCCCTCAGGAAACAGAGTTACATTCTTTCCCCGTCAGGAAACAGAGTTACATTCTTATGGAGCAAAGGTGCAGTGGGTTACAAGAAAGAACAAACTTATTAACTCAAGAGTCTTATGTTGCTAATACCAAGGCTACCGCTTGTTTTTCTTGCATTCCAATATACTAGCTAATGCACTCCCAGGTGCAAATTGGGTAAAGGACAAGGAAACTCAGAAGGAAACATTGGCTCAACAATGCAGTATTATTCTAATAATGCTGTTTTATCACTCAAAGGTTATACTTGGGTTTTGTTGTGAACAATCATGTGCGTTAAATACAAGAGTATGAATAGACCTGCCAAGCAAGCTAAAATAGTAACAGAGGGGTTAGAATTAAAATGCTCCTTTCAAGCCCAGGAGACTTATTAACTAGAGCCTTAAGTTGAATTTCTTCAGAGAATGATTGTCAGGGAGAGCACCCTGTTAATGTCAGAAGAACTGATGAAAGGCATACTATAGTAAACAGTAGACAGACAGATTTTGGTTTGGGGGCAGATGCTTGAGCAGGTCCAGGGAATCCCTCGAGTCCTGATCCGCCTTTGCCTGTCAGATATTCTCTGCATGACTTTTGTCATGCATGGGGTCTCCCGTGGTGGCTCCCAGCAAATGCGATTCTGTTCTCCATGTGAGAACACACCCAAGCCTGCCTTGTCGCCCAAGGCTGTGGGGAGGGAAGCAATAAGAGGATCAAGCTAAGCCATCCATCCTATAGTCCTGATACCCAATATATGTGTTCTGCAAAGAGTACAATTAGTAATGTTTCAAACTGGAAGACTCTGCAGGTAGCAGGTCCTTATGCTACAGTTCTGGTCCATCACTGAAAACACAGGAAAAAGGCAAACCTTGCCCATGCTCTTGGCAAGGTCAGGGAAAGTATGCCTGGCACTTCAGAAGGACAGAAAGACCCTTGTAGCCGGGTGGTCAAGGGGTTGTGTGGTCACCCACTTTGGTTTCTGTGTCTGGGGTTGCTGCCTGTTCTGTGTCTTGGAACCTCTGAACTCTCACTGGTCGCCCACAGGCACTTTCCTCCTGCCTCTCCTTTCTGACGGGCATCCTTGGTGCACCATTCTGACTCCACTTAGAACTTGCTATCTTGGTGAGATAACAGGAACTGTTATCAGTGCTTCTGCTGGCTGGAGTCTAGGTGGAGTCTTTCCCTATGACGTTCATGCTTTGCTATTCAACTCCCATTACCTGGTTAGGTCACTTCCGACAGCTCATACTCATAAGCGTACTGGCAGGTGGTTCTTTGTGTGCATGTGCATGTACACAGTAACATCCCTGAGAGGAAACTTGCACATATGCAGAAGTACATGCTTTCTTCTCCAGGAACATGAACTTTGGTAAGCACCCAACTTTCTTTGTCCTGGTTATTTTCTTTCACTTGCTCATCTCAGGTTGCACTTCTGACTCTGTAACTTAGCACCAACTGTGTTAGAACCACCCAGACATCACTGATTGACTAAATGCCAAGACTCCCTTTCAGTTGCTCTCATTAGGCCCAGGTAGGTCTTCATACAATCAGGTATATCTGCTTTCCTAACAGCCAAAGTGCCAAAGAAGCCTGTCCCTGGTTGGGCCCAAAGACATCCAAGACAGTCACCTGGAAGGCAGGGTCCCACTGAGTGTCACCTGGTGCAAATCCCCTATGACAAAATCAGAGAATCTGCTCCAGAGAGAGAGAGCCACAATCTTCTCTCAGATGCAGATGCACACCTTTACCCCTCTAGACCCAGGGCCAGGGGCATGACCCCAGAGGAAAGAAGGAATTCACGTCAGGACTTTCAGCACACACCATGGGGTATCTTTGGCAGGACCGCTATTGCCTAGACCCTGGACCCTGAAAACCAGCAGGCTTCAAATTACCCCCAGGGGCTTCCCCATCTCCCCTCCCCCGAGTTCCCTTGGGACATGCAATAAGCCCACCACCCTTGCTTCCTCCCTGTTCCCTCCCTCACAGGCACAACCCAGCGGAGGGCCACACACGTACACTAGGCCCTGCACTTTCTTTGCCTACCTGCACTGCCAGGGAGGCTGGAAGTGCCTGGAGGCATGCCACGCTCACATCCTGTCTCTCCTAGGAGGCCTGTCATTTTGCACAGACAGCCTGCCTTACCTTATCTTCCATTTTGTGTCACATTGTGTCAGTGTGTGCCACTCTCATGGACATAGCATGCTGGCTTTTGGGCTGATCCTGGGCAGTACAGCCCAGGACCTTTCCAGTTCTCCTTACGTGTGTGGAACAAGTCTCCAGTGCAGCAGACAATCTGTGGCTCTTTCTCCTTCAGGTCTCCGCCCTTTTCTGCAGGACCTTAGCCTCCTCACC
The DNA here is from genome assembly GCF_002263795.3 of Bos taurus. Taxonomy (NCBI): domain Eukaryota; kingdom Metazoa; phylum Chordata; class Mammalia; order Artiodactyla; family Bovidae; genus Bos; species Bos taurus. Next base: position 31,923,561 of record NC_082638.1, read on the forward strand.
ATCCCAGTCCTGCCATAGCCACATCCACCATTTCCAAAGGCCGGCCCATGTGACCACAGGCTGAGGGCTCCAAAGCCAGTGGTCTCAAAGCCCTACCCCACCTGATTTGTCATGGGTGAATCCTCAGGCCATGCATCCCCTCTTCCCGGTCCAAACACACACAACAACACAGTAGAAATGGTGAGCTTGTCTTATATTTGGTCTAATTGCAGATTTCTGGAGCCACGGTCTGGAGTTATCACTGGCCATCCTTTCCCCGTTCCCATCCTGTACAGGGTACTGCAGAGATACGGCGACCGACCACCCTTAGACTGGGGACGCCTCGTGCCTCCTCTTTTGGTTGCTTGGCACCTCCTCTCCTGTCTCCTTCATCTCTGTGTCTGCCCTGGGCCAGACACACACACACACACACACACACACACACACACATAAACACAGCCGACACAAGCACACACATGTATACACACAAATGCTCGGCACAGGAACACAAATGCAAACAGGAAACTCATGTGTTTCAGAAGCCCGTGTTCCCTGATTGTGTTTGTGTCTCCGTGCCGAGCATGTGTGTGTATACACGCATGTGCCTATGTCGGCTGTGTTTGTGAGTGTGTGTGTTTGTGTGTGTAGCCCAGGGAAGACACAGAGATGAAGGTGACAGGAGAGGAGGAGCCTAGTTACCATAAGTGGAGGCATGAGGTGTCCCCAGTCTAAGGGTGGGTGGTCTCTGCAATGTCAGAGATGTAGTCGGTATGCACCATGCCCTGCCCTTGTGGCTCCCTGTTCACCTCCTCCACGAGCTCTTCCCTGTTTACCTCCTCCACGAGCTCTTCCCTGTTCACCTCCTCCACGAGCTCTTCCATATTTTCCCAAGGTAGCCTGAAGCTACTTCCAGCGCAGCATGTGTGATGCTTGTGAGCCACCAAGTGGTGCATGTGGAAATTCACAGAAGATCCCAAAGTCAGCACACAGGTGCACTGGGATCCCAGAGAGGATGCCCTTTCAATGATAGACCTTCCCAAGTTAAGGGGCGGGAATGAAGGCCCCAGGCAATGTCAAACTCAGTGAGCAACAGGAGGCCGGGTGATGGCAGGACCCACAGCAGGATTATTCTGAAAAAGATACTTAATTCACCCTGCCTCTAGTAGTACCACCTAGGAGTCTCATGCTGCAACCACAGCTGATTTGAGGGAGACTTGTTTCACTCACGGACACATTGAATGCCCAGACCCAAGTCTCAGCAGGCCACCTGCTACATGCATAGCTCAAATCCATGCTCCTCAGCCAGCTTGCATGAGCCTGATCATCCCCATTTGCGAAAGGACAGTGTCACGGCTCCAACACAGTTGTCCCTTCACAGCCCACCTCCAGACCCTTTACCACATGTGTTTCTGTCAGTTACCACTCATGGAAGAATCTTCCCTCCTGGGGTAGCACTTCAGGGGATCGTCCCACTCGTCTTAGCTGATGATCTGGTGGCAACACGAGGAATGTCACCTCTGGGCTGACCAGGACCCGAACCTTCCCATGAGCAGCCAAGAACTCCAACATCAATCATCAACTGTATGCAGGACCAAAACAACTCCACCTGAGCAATCCTGTTGATTCTGGGCAGTTGTGGCCTGACAACCAGTTGAGAAAGTTTAGGCTCCTGGTGACCAGCCTGTGGCTGGCTCCTCCCTGTTCAAAGTCCCAGAACCAATGGACTGGTGTGGAACAATGTGCCCTTTACCCTGCAGAAAGATAGGGGAGAAGGGTGCGAATCCCGCAGGTGAATCATCCACACCCTTTCATACTGACAGTCATCACCCAAGGAGCCACGTTTTACCAGTGATGTCAAGATAATACTCTTTAATGATCACTGTTGTTCAAGAAGTAAGGGTGGTCCCAAAAAGGAAATATCAGCTTGCTGTGGGACCAGAGATGGCTCGCACCTGTACCTGCTAGGATAGGGAGAAGGGAAAAGGTGCAAGCTTCTAGGGGCCTCAGCTTGCCTCCCATTAACAGCTTCCATGAAGCCTCTCCAAACTCTCCCAGTGTAGGAACATGGAAAACATGATCCTCCCACTCTCCACCAAGTCCCATACCCACCTGTCCTCAGTCTCCCTCATTGACCTTCAAGTCGATCATGTAGCTGAGAAAGTCTTTATCTTGGTCGCTGATGATGACAGAAACTTGAGGGTGGTTCATAATCTGCTTTAGGTCAAGGAGCCATTTAGGCCACATACTAGGCCAAGAAGATCCAGGAACAACAGTCCTAGTCTGGGGTGGAAGAAGGACACTGGAACAGGCATCGTCAAGGATGCTGGGCACTTCTGCTTGCCCAGCCACTACTGATGTCCTCAGGCCCTGCCATACCATCAGACACGCTCATGGCTCTGGGTTCCTTTTGGTGTACTGCATCTGAGGTGGTCTGCATTCCCCAAGCAGAGACTGTTTCTGATTGTTACTCTTCTCTAGACCTGTGTATGCTGGGTAGTGGTATGTCACTGCTTACATGGTTAGACAAGCAGTCGTTGTAACACATCGTGTCTGAAAGCAAAGGTGTTGGTGTGTGTTTGCGTATGTGTATGTGTGTCTGTGTGTGTGTATGTGTGACTCCCATGTCTCAGTTATTTTCAGGATCATCCACATTTACAACAATAACTGTCTGCTGAGACTGCTCTGGTGTACTGTCTCTGGTCATTCCTGACTTAGAGGCCTCGGAGCTGTTCCTCCTCAGATGCAGGCCTGAAGTAGACACACAATGTCATGGCTTCGACACTCACAGGTGTGGCCCTGCCAGGACTCTATTCAGCTGTGCCTTTGAAGCCTGCGAATTGCCCAGTACCACACTTCCTTCAGGGTCCACCAGCACTCGCCCCCACCCCTCCTCCTGCTCCTGCCTCTGCACCTCCTTCTCCTCCTCCTAAGTAGACCCCAAGGAGCAGCAGAAAGGATACCACTTTGTCCCAGAAGCCAGGGATGCCCTGGATGGTGGCGCTCCTCTGAGCCAAGTCCTCCTCTGATGGCTCTTCACATGAAACAAACATAGGCCCTGCGGTTTTTCTCATGCTAAGACGTCAGTTCCACTTGCAGGGCGGCCAGCGCCTGTAGCACATATAGCACCAGAAGCTCATTCAGGCCTTTCCTGGCCCTGCTTCTCCAACATCTTCTCCTCCAGCTCCTGGGAGGATCCCTGTTGCTGCTCCTCATCAGCTGAAACCTCTACCTCCTCCATGATGTCTTCCACAGGCAGCTGGAACACCCGCCTGATTCCCACCACATCTCCATCCACCAGGGCCCTGCCATCCTCTGCCATCTCCACCCTGAAGAGGGTGGCATCTTCGCCTGGTGTGACAACTGGTGGCTGCTAGGTCCCAGCTGTGAATAGCATCACAAGGGCAGGCTGCGGGGCCCCATCCCCCTGAACACCTGGGCTCACAACTAAGAAGGTCCAGGGTCCCAGGACGCTCCCGTCTTCCTATGACCACCTCTCACGCTCCTCTTGGCCCTGGCCATGACCCCTGGCTGTCAGAAGCGAAAGGACAGACATAATAGCACCAAAGCAAGTGGTGTGCAATGGAGGCCCAGTCTGCAGTAAACCTGTGGGGCCCGCTTGCTTTTTCGGGGTGGGGAGTGAGAGGCATGGTTGGGAGGCAGGGGCTGGTGTGTCTGGGGTCGCCTGAGGCTGAAGAAAGGGGTAGTGGACATCCCAGGACAGGCTGAACGGGCCCTGGGACATCACCCAAACAGGCAGGGCCCTAGGTTGTGAGCCACGCACAGGCTGCTGGCCCAAATCTAGACCAATGGCCAAAAGGGTAGTGGACGGCACCCTTATGGACATGCCCCTAGACTGGAGGGCATCTTTCCTGGTTCCTGGGCTCCAGCTCCACCACGTGGCCAGATTCTGCTCCAAGGAGCTAGCAGGTTTTGCATCTGCCGCTTCCCCGGGGGCTGTCATTGACCTGGATCTGGAAATTCCAACCACGGGTTCCTGCTCCGCAATCCGAAAAACACACTCCTGGGTCCCACAAGACCTTTAATAACCTTTAATAACTGGGCGTTGGCTCTGAGTATCCAAAAGATCCAGTGGCTGGATACTTTTCTCCATGGGACAGAGTACCTGTTGCTGTCCGGATGCTACGGGAGTAGGAGTACCATTTGCGTGTGTACACATTAACATCCCTGAGAGGAAACAGTTGATCTGCATTGTTCGGGGACACCAGAACCTTAGGGTACAGAGCTCGCTCTGTGTCTCTTTATCTCTGCTTCTGGCATAGCACTGTTTTGGGCTATCCTTCTGTGTGTGTACCAGGGCTGGTGTCTATGTAGTTCCATCTCTTTAAGTGATGCTGTTACCCTTTGCCACTGTCTGGACACCAGCACTCATACGAGAAGCTTATCCTTGGCATGAAGGCAAGCCCTTCTCCTCCTGAGTGAGTTTCACTAACGGGAGATCAGACTCTTTTTTAATTTAAATTTATTTATTTTAAGTAGAGGCTAATTACTTTACAATATTATATTGGTTTTGCCATACATCAACATGAGTCCACCACGGGTGTACAAAATCAGACATTTTTAGTCCACACTTTCAGACAGTACTTTCTCAAACTTGAAAGCCAACAGTGGGCGGTCACTGCTGAACCTCAGAAGGGGCCGGTTTATCCTCCCTCCCTCACTGGACAGATGTGAACACTGCACAGGTCTGCAGCGTCTTGGCCACACTTTGCACAGAGGGAGAAATGGGGGCATGCTCTGCTGGCATGAGGAAACTCCCTGAACCTTGTTCAAACGCCTACCAGTGAGATGCTAAGGACAACTCCCTGTTAAGTTCCAGGACTTCCTGGTGCCCGAGACATGCACGTCTGCCCATTTACCCTACCAAGGTCGTTTCAAAATGGTTCTGTTCTCCATGTAAGAACACGTACCAGCCTGCCCAATAGGCCAATCCTGTGGGGCCAGGAGCAGCAAGAGGATCAAGCTAATCCATCCATCCTATAGTCCTTACTCCCGATATATACCTTCTTCAAAGAGTACAAAGAGTGATTTTTCAAACTGGAAGACTATGCAGGTAGCAGGTGCTTATGCTGCAGTGCTGGTCCATTTCTGAAACCTCAAAAAAAGGCACGGGGTGCTCATGCTCATGGCAAGGACAGGGAAAGAAAGCCCAGTGTTCTAGAAGGATAGAACGCCCTGGTAGCTACATGTCCAAGGGGCTGTGGGGTCACCCACTATGACCTCTGTGTATTGGAATTGCAGCCTGTTCTGTGTCTCGGATCCTCTGCACTCTCATTGGTCACCCCCAGGCACTTTCTTCCTGCCTCTCCTTTCTGCCAGGCATCCTGGGTGCACCACTGTGATTCCACTTAGAAGTTGCTCACTCAGTGAGATAACAGGGATTGGCAACCCGGCTCCAGTGCTTCTGATGGCCAGAGCATGTACCTTTCCCTATGGCTTTTATGTTTTCCCTATTCAACTTCTATCACCTGGTTAGGTCAGTTTCTACACCTCATACTCACAAGCATACTGTCAGGCGCTTTTCATGCATATATGCACACACATGCGTGTGCACACATTAACATCCCTGAGAGGAAACTTGCACATATACAGACATACAAACTTTCTTCTCCAGGAACATCAATTTTGGTAAGCACCTGACTTTCTTTGTCCTGATTATTTTCTTTCACTTTCTCATCGATCCTGTCAGGTTACACTTCTAACCCTTTGACTTAGCCTCAAAGGTTACAAAATTTTGGCATTTGCTCCTGACAAGGACCGATCTGCAGAGCTTCAGGCAGGGTTGGAAATGCTCGCCCTGGACAGCTGAATGAGTTCTGCCTGCATTCTACATTCTCCCATTACCTTGGACAGCTTCACAGTACCAGTCACACTGGCCTGATCCATTGCCTGTGCATTCTTTCAGGGGACCAGAAAACAAGGACGTCTGGGCTCAGCTGACTTGGAGAACTGCTTTCTCAGTGTGCCCCTTCTAAGTCATTCCTGGTCAAAACTGTGTCCCTATTGCTAGCCTACCACATCAACATTCTGAGTGAGGTCCCCTGTTCTTTCTACCTGTGTAGTTTTCTGTGTGCACCTGTCTACCTGTGCCTCCAAGCACTATCTCCCTTTAGCAGGAAAAGACCTGTGCCTCCAAGCACTATCTCCCTTTAGCAGGAAAAGGCCAAAGAGATGCCTGAGCCTCCAAGGTCCCCCAGAGTCTGTGAGAGACCTGGGTGTGATCCAATGTTGTGAAGAAGGTGCCCATAGATAGAGGGTCTCTTCTGAAACAAGGCATGAAGCCCGAGACCATAATGGTAAGGTGGCATTCCTACAGGTGGTCCCTTCTGTTTATTCCTACCCAGACCCATGGAGTCCCCAAACAGATGATGATCTGGGAATCCTGCCCTTTCTGGGCCCACAGCTCATGCCTCCCTTGGACAGAAAGCAGCTTTTCTATCTCAAAAACACCAAGAGGGCTTGATTCCACCCAGGCCTCATTGATTTGCTAAATCAAATACTCTCTTTCATTGGGTTCATTAAGCCCAGGTAGGACTCCCTGGAGTCAGGCATCCCTGCTTACCTACACAGCCCACGTGCCAAGTTAGCCAGTCCTTGGTTGGCCACAGGGGCATCCAAGACGGTCACCTGGAATGCAGCTTCCTTCTGAGTGTCAGCTGGTGCAGATCCCCTACGACAAAATCAGAGATTATGCTCCAGAGAAACTGCCAAAATCCTCCCCCAGGTGCAAACACACACCTTTGCCCTCAGGTCCCCAAAGCCAGGGGAAAGACCCAGAGGAAAGAAGGAATTTATATCAGGACTTTCAGCACAAGCCATGGGGTATCTTTGGCAGGAGCGTTATTGCCTTTCCCCTGGACCCTGAAAACCAGCAGGCCCTACACTGCACCCAGGGGCTTCCCTGTCTCCCACTCTCATGAGGTCCTTCGGACACGCAATAAGCCCACCATCCTTGCTTCCTCCCTGTTCCCTCCCTTATAGGCACACCTCGGCAGAAGAGCACACACGTAAAACACCTGCACTTTCTACGCCTTTCTGCACTGCCAGGGAGACTGGAAGTGCCTGGAGGCATGCCACACTCACATGTTGTCTCTCCTAGGATGCCTGTGGTTTTGCACGACAGCCTACCTTAGCATGTCTCGCATTTTGTGTCACATCGTTCCAGTGTGTGAAACCCTCATGGAGAGAGGGTGCTGGCTGATGGGCTGATCCTGGGAAGCACTGGCCCAGGACCTTCCCAGGTCTCCTTCTCACATGTGTAGAGCAAGTCTCCAGTACACAAGTCAATCTGTGCCTCTTTCTCCTTTGGGTCTCTGTCCTTCTCAGCAAGACCTTAGCCTCCTCACCCATCCCAGGTCCTCTGTATCCACATCCACCATTTCCACCTGCCAGCCCATGTCCCCACAGGCTGTGGGCTCCACAGGCAGTGGTTTTAAAGCCCCACTCCACCTGATTTGCCCTGGGTGAATCCACAGACCATGCACTCACTCTTCCTGGTCCAAACACATACAAGAACACGGTAGAAATGGTGAGTGTGTTTTTGTATTTCATCTCATGGCAGATTTCTGAAGCCAAGGTCCTGAGTTATCAGTGGCCATCCTTTCCTCATTCCCATCCTGGACAGGGTCACTGCAGAGATAGGGCGACCAACCACCCTCAAACTGGGGGTGCCTTGTGTCTCGTCTTCTGATTGCTTGGCATTTCCTCTCCTGTAGCCTTTTTCTCTGATATTTCCCTGGGCCACACACACACACACACACACACACACACGCACGCAAACACAGGTGACACAAGCACACACGTGTATACACACACAGGCTCGATACAGGGACACAAACACAAACAGGGAACACAGGTGTTTCAGGAGCTGAAGACGCCCATGTGTCCAGCAGTATCAGAGATGGCATCAGTAGGCACCACGTCCTGCACTTGGAGCTCTCTGTCCACCTCCTCCCTGAGCACTTCCGTATTTTCCGAAGGCAGCCTGAAGCCTCTTCCAATGCAGCAAGTGTGGTAATGGTGAGACGCTGATCGGTGGATGTGCAAAATCAGAAGATCCCAAAGTCAGCACACAGGTGCACTGGGACCCTGGAGAGGACGTCCTTTCAATGATAGGCCTTCCCAAGGTAAGGTGCCTGAGTGTAGGGCCCAGGCAATCATAAACTCTGTGAGCAAAAGGAGGCCAGGGGATGGCAGGACCCACAAAAGGATGATTCTGACAAAGATACTTAATTCACGCTGCCTTTAGTAGTATCATCCAGGACTCTCGCACTGCAACCACAGCTAAATTGAGGGAGACTTGCTGCACTCAAGTACACACTGAGTCCCTAAGCCCCGGTCTCAGCAGATCATCTGCTACATGCATGACCCAAAATCTGGCTCCAGAGACAGCTTGCATGCGACTGAGCATCCTCATTTGAGAAAAGACAGTGTCCCGGCCACTACACGGCTGTCCCTACAGGGCCCACCTCCAGACCCCTTCATCACATGTGTTTCTGTGGTCCGCTAATGGCAGGACCTTCCTTCCTATGGTACTACTTCACAGGATCATCCCCCACATCTTTCCCAATGATCTGCTGGCAGCACAAGAAAGATTAGCCCAGGACTGACCAGGCCCCCAACCCTCCTGTGAGCATCCAAGAACTCCAACATCAATTGCCAACTGTATGCAGCCCCAAAGCAACCCCACCTCAGCAATCCTGTTCGATTCTGTGGCCTGACAACCAGTTGAGAAACTTAAGGCACATGATGTCCAGCCTGCAGCCTGTGCTCCTCATTCAAAGTCCCAGAGCCAGTGGACTGGAGTGGAATAACTTGCCTTATAACATGCAGAAAGACAGGGGACACAGGGGCGGATTCCACAGGTGGATCATCCACCTCCTTACACACCTACACTCACCACCCTGGAGCCACGTTTTACCAGTGATGTCAAGGTAATACTCCTTAATGATCACCATGTTCCAGAAGTAGGAGTTGTCCCAAAAGGAAAAGATCAGCTTGCAGCGGGACGTTGGATGTCTCTGCACCTGCACCTGCCAGGATAGGGAAAAGGGTAAAGGTACAAGCTTCTAGGTGCCTCAGATTGCCTCCGAGTCAGGCATTAACAGCTTCCATGATGCCTCTCCAAAGTCTCACAGCACAGGAACATGGCAAACATGATCCTCCCACTCCCCACCAGGTCCCATACCCAGCCATCCTCAACCTCCCTCACTGACATTCAAGTTGATCTTGTAGCTAAGAAAGTCTTTAGCTTGGTTGCTGATCATGATGGAAAGTTGAGAGTGGTTCATAATCTGCTTTAGGTCAAGGAGCCATTCAGCCCACATGCTGGGCCAGAAGATCCAATAGCAACAGCCCTAGTCTTGGGTGGAAGAAGCACACTGGAACAGGAGTTTCCAAGGACTGGGTTCTTCAACTCCCAGCACTATGTGCTCAGGCCCTGCCATATCATCAGACACGCTCATGGCTCCATGTCCCTGTGGTGTTCTGCATCTGAGGTATTCTGCATTCCCCAACCAGGGGCTGTTTCTCACAGCTACTGTACTCCTCCTGACTTGTGTGTGCTGGGTAGTGTCATGTCACTGCTTACCTGGTCAGGATTTGCAGTCCCCGTTGCACACTGTGTCTTCCAAAAAGGGGGTGGTATGCATGGGTATGTATGTGTGTATGTGTGTGTGTCTTCAGCAAGAAAGTCCTGGGTCTTTGACCTGCTCCCTGTCTTCACAGCGGATGGCAAGCATGTATCTGAATTTGTCTGGCACTCAGAGCAGATGAGAACAGCAGCCTCTTCCAGTTCCACCTTGCATGTGGACCACCTGGTGCCTTTGCACTGCAATAATGAGTGCAACTACAGGGGCTCTGATTGACGGTCATGGGTCTTAGGACACCCCCACTCTCACCTATTTCCCAGGATTATCCACATTTATAACAATAACTGTCTCTGATGGCTGCTCTGGTGTACTGTCTCTGGTCATTCTTGACCTAGAGGTCTCGGGTGCTGCTTCTTCTCAAATGCAGGCCTGAGGGAGACACCCAAAGTCATGGCTGTGACACTTACAGGTGTGGCCCTGCAAGACCCCTCTCAGCTGTGCCTTTGGAACCTGCCTTTCCCCCGGACCACACTTCATTCAAAGGTCTCCCACACCTTCCCTTTTCCCTTGCCCTGTGGCCTCATCTGTTTTAGCAGGATGCTTAGCACAACCCTCTTGAAGGTGTTTTTGCCATTCTTTAATTTGGCTATAAAGCTCACAAATATTAACAACACAGTAACACAATTTTTCTAATGTGCACTGTTAGAGTTTGGGGAGCTCTTGATGAGTTTCTTGGTTTCAGTTAGAAAGCCCTGCATTACTCTTAGGGCCATAGAATCTTCTGAAACTGAAGGAAAGACTACAAATATTCCGGACTAATTTGAGTATGATACATTTTTCTAAAGACTTAAACAGTTTCTTCTTCCCCACCACCCAAAATATGACCCCGAACTCCTGATGATCTTCATGATTTTATTGTGGGAATCTGGTAGGATTGAGATTTTTCAGTGCTTTGTAATTTCATCATTAAGCTTTTCTGAGGTGAAAAACACATTGGAATTAGTTTTTAAATTAGTCCTAGACACAGCAATCAGGGGGAAAGGAAATAAAAGGAATACAGATTGGCAACAAACTATTACTGTTAGAAGATGGCATGACCCTCCACACAGTGAACACTAAGGATGCCAGCAGAAAATTACTCGAGCTAATCAATGAATAGAGTATAGCTGAAGAATACAAAATTAATACTCAGGAATCACTTTCATTCTGATACACCAGCAATGAAAAATGAGAAATAGAACTTAAGGAAAGTATCTCATTCACCATCCAATGAAGAGACTCAAAGATTTAGGAATATGTTCCCCCAAAGAAAGCAAGGACGTGGTACAGAAACCTATAAAACCATGTTGAAAGAAATCAAAGATGGCACAAATAGATCAAGAAGTATAGCATATTCTTGGATCAGAAGAATCAATACAGTGACCATGAGTATACAACCCAAGACAATCTATTGGTACATTCATTCACCATTGATATTCTTGGATTCAACTGTGGAATCCCCATAAAAAACACCAACGGGGATTTTCACTGAACTAGAGCAAATAATTTCACAATTTGTGTGGAAACACAAAAGACCTCAATGAGCAAATCAATCTTGAGAAACAACGGAAATGGAGGAATCAGCCTTCCTGACTTCAGACTATACTACAAAGCTACAATCATCAAGATAGTAAGGTACTGGGCCAAAGATAGAAATACAGATCAACGGAACAAAATAGGAAGTCCAGAGATGAAGCCACACACCCACGGCCACCTCATTTTTGACAGAGGGGGCATAAATATGCAACGGAGAAAAGACAACCTCTTGAACAAGCAGTTCTGGGAAAACAGGTCAACCACATCAAAAGAATGAAATGTTTTCTAATGGCACACACAAAAATAAATGCAAAGTGGATTATACACGTAAGTGGAAGACCAGAAACTATAAAGTTCTTAGAGAAAAACATAGGCAGAACACTCTCTGACAGAAATCACAGCAAGACCTTCTCCTCCATGTCCCACCTCCAAGAGTAATGGAAATAATAGAAGGAAACAAAAGTGACTGATTGAAACTTCTAAGCTTCTGTGGAGTGAAGGAAACTATTAGCAAGGTGAAAAGACAGCCTTCAGAACTGGAGCAAATTACAACAAATCAAACAACTGCCCAAGAGTTAATCTCCCACATATACAAGCAGCTCATGCAACTCAATACCAGAAAAACAAACAACCCGATCAAAAAGTGGGCAAAAGAACTAAATAGGACATTTCTCCTGAGAAGATATACAGATGGCTAATGAACACAGGACAGATGCTCAATATCACTCATTATCAGAGAGATGAAAGTCAATACCATAATGAGATGTCATCTCACACTGGTCACAAGGACCATCACCCAAAGTCTCAAACAAGAAACCCTGGAGAGGGAGTGGAAAGGTAACCAGCTTACACTGTTGGTAGGAATGAAAACTGGTATAGCCACAATAAACCATATGATTTCTTAAAAACCTGGAAATAGAACTGTCATATGACGCAGCAGGGGGAAGGCAATGGCACCTCACTCCAGTACTGTTGCCTTGAAAATTCCAAGGATGGAAGACCCTGGTAGGCTGCAGTCCATGGGGTCGCTAAAAGTCAGACATGACTGAGGGACCTCACTTTCACTTTCCACTTTCATGCATTGGAGAAGGAAATGGCAACCCACTCCAGTGTTCTTGCCTGGAGAATCCCATAGATGGAGAAGCCTAGTAGGCTGCAGTCCATGGGGTCTCACAGAGTTGGATATGACTGAAGCGACTTAGCAGCAGCAGCATGACAAAGCAATCCCACTGCTTGCATACACCCCAAGAAAAGCAGAACTGAAAGAGACACATGTACACCAATATTCATCTCACGACTATTTACAATAGCTAGAACATGGAAGAAATCTAGATATCCACTGCAGATGAATGGATAAGAAAGTGGTGGTATATAAACACGATGGACTATTACTCAACTGTGAAAAAGAATGCATTTGAGTCCATTCTAGAGAGGTGAGTGAAACAGGAGCCTGTTCTACAGAATGAAGAAAAGTCAGAAAGAGAAATACAAATACTGTGTAGGAATGCATATGTATGCAATTTGGAGAGATGGTCACGATGATCCTACATACAGGGCAGCAAAAGAGACAGAGATGGAAAGAACAGACTTTTGGAGTCTGTGGAGAGGGCAATGGTGGGATGATTTGAGAGAATAGCACTGAGACATGTACATGACCATACGTAAACAGATGACCGGTGCAAGTTCAGTGCATGATGCAGGACACTCAAAGCCAGTGCTCTGGAACAACAAAGAACAATAGTCTGGGGAGTGAGGTGGGAGGAAGGTTCTGGATGTGGGAACACATGTGTACTGGTGACTGACTGGAGGCAAAACCGGAGAGAAATCTTTTCTCTTCTTTCTTTCTTCCCAGTGTTTTCACAGCAGATATTTTGGGTTTACCCCTAAGTTCCATTATATTGAAAGAACCAAGAGTTGACATTTTCCTCAAAATAATTCAGCCTCATTCGTTTTTAAAAGAAATATGATACTTTAAAACAATGAAAACACACCATTGTTTATTTAAGGTACAGTGTGCTTTAAACAACATTCATATTGAAGTTTTACTCTTTTTCACAGGTGATGACCAAAATTCAAACTGTAGCACGATGCTCAGACCTCTGAGTTCAATTCAGATCTGTAAGTAACAAGAACACCTGATCTACATAAAAATTAATTCTTTTAATAATACATATGGGATCTTCTTTACACTACTTAGAAAATCAGTCCTTTTGAACTAAAGTTAAGGACACCAACCAGATTGTTTTCTCAATTCCTGTTTTCACCAAATCTCTATGATTGACATGAGAACATCACATGTTATACACGCTATTCTTTTTTTTTAATGTTTTAAATAAACATTCATTTTAATGGGAGAAGAAAATGGTAACCCACTTCAGTATTCTTGCCTGACGAACCCTGTGATCAGAGGAGCCTGGAGGGCTGCTCTCCATAGGATTGTACAAAGTCAGACACGAGTGAAGCGACTTAGGATGCATGCATGCATGCACTGGAGAAGGAAATGGCAACCCACTCCATTATTCTTGCCAGGAGAATTCCAAGCACAGAGGAGCCTGGTGGGCTGCCATCTATGGGGTCACACAGAGTCAGACACTACTGAATCGTCTTACAAGCAGCAGCAGCAACAGCATTCATTTTAATTGGAGTTTGGCATCTTATTTCCTCATACAGAGAGAAGGTGGTAATCAATCAAATTCTTCTGACTCAATTCATCACAAGAGTGGCACTCTAGTAAATCACCGGGATAACTGACTTTGGCAAGAACTGGGATTCTGACATAAAACTTATAAAGATAAACAAAATCTCCAAACTAACGCAGACTTTTTTCATTACTATTGTCTTTAGTCTTTTCCCCAACTGAGCTGCTTAGTCACAGCTCCAGAAAGCTATTCTCTTTTCCTTCTTCTGTGGGGCTTGGTATTCACGTGTTCCCTTTGGTTAGATCCCTTGCTTTCAACTCCAGCTCAGTGGTGACAACCTTCAGGTCTCAAATAACATACTATGCCACTGGTGCATTTTACATTCTTACCACAGAAAATAACTGTCAGTTGTACCTCCACAGTATTAACTTAGCCACAAGGAATCTCTGGAAAAACTGAACAAAATGTTAGAGAGAGAGGAGAGCACTTCTATGAAATCCATTGTCAGTATTACAAATGACATATAAACTACAAAGTCATCACTAAATAGACATCTTAATACGCATTTCATTACTGGATTCTTTCTTTGTATATAATCGTTTTATACTTTCTGATGTGCAACTGATTCATAAAACCTGGGGTCCACTTTTTCAAATAAAAGTGCCTTTTTTTTAAAGCCAAGATTTAACTGACGTCTTTAAGATGTTCATTTTAACATTTACATAATTCATAACTCCAAATACATAAAAGATGATGACAAAAACATCATAAATTCATAAAATAAAAAGGTATGTTAAATTTTTAGAGCCTCTGATAAATGATAGCAAAAGTGGAACAGGGAAATTTTCAAAACATTTAATGATATTTCAACAATATTTTTCTAATATTTTTTCATTTCATAGTTCTCATGTGCTTTAGAATGCATTATAACATCAGTAGAGTATTAGGCTTCCCTGGTGGCTCAGAAGGTAAAATGTCTGCCTGCAATGCAGACCCGAGTTCCATTCCTGGGTTAGGAAGATCTCCTGGAGAAGGAAATGGCAACCCATTCCAGTATTCCTGCCTGGAGAATCCTACAGACGGAGGAGCCTGGGAGGCTACAGTCTGCGGGGTCACAAACAGTCAGACACGACTGAGCAACTTCACTTTCACTTCAGTAGAATATTATGATATTTTTAAAAATCTGTAAAATATGGTTAAAAAAATTCTGGTAACAGTTTCACTATTAAAGATACATATTCAGCTGTTCTAATTCATGTTGTGAGTAATCTGAAACAACTAGGGTTTTCATTGTTATTTGTGACCATGACACCGCAGGATGCGAACCATTCTTTTCCAACCATGAATTGAACTCATGAACCCTGCAGTGAGAATCTTAAAACACTAGACCACCAGGGTAGTGTCTTGGTTTTATTTCTTAAATGATTTGGAAATCCATCAACGAATAATATGGACTGATATGAACAGGATAGATGGGACACACTGAGTAGAATATTGTAAACTGTATAATCTTGGTGAATATGTGATTGCTCACTTCAAATTAAAATTCACTTTGAGTGTCTGAAAATGCTCTTCATAAGAATGTTGGTGACTGAAAGATCTTGAAATCAGTGTTCTAGGTCAGTGATACAATTTAGACTTCGTAAAATCTGCTCCTGGAATTTTAAACTTCTGCTTTTTCAATCAAACACTCATTGATTCTTTTGCGTGTTTGGTTTCTACAGTGCATTTTTACTACAGAAGTACCAAAAGAATAAGAAGAAGTCTAACAGGGCTTACAAGAGTATAAGCCATACTGTCATTCCAATTACTTGATATGCCTGTCTAATCAAGAGATACAAATCAATAAAATGTTTACTTAAATACGTCCATAGCAGAAAAGTGAGGCATTTAAACTCCTACCATCACTATTTCCTTACCAAGATAAACAACCATTTCCCACAAATTCCAAACCAAACGTTTGTCCTAGAGTGATACCAGACAATTAATGTAACCTCTAAATCCATGGGCAACAAAACAGGCCTTCATTTTAAGAATGCTTTGGAGTACACTGGAATTCCAATACTTCAGCAAGATGGCTGCAGTTTGCTTTTCCTCTTTTAATATACCAGCCTTGGGAGATGATACATTTTAAAACTGCCTGTTAAACTTCTTACTACTATCACTGTAGACCCCCTTGTCTAATAAAGTGTCATTATGGAGTACCCAGTGTCAGACCTAACTGATTAAAAAAAAAAAAAAAAAGAGGATCCAAAGAATTATAAAGTTTTAGAAAATTTAGGAAGGTTGCCAAGCTGGTTTCTGAATATTAATGAATATTCAAATTCATGGATTATTACTGCTGCTCAGTCGTGTCCGACTATGTGTGACCCCATAGACGGTGGCTCACCAGGCGCCCCCGTCCCTGGGATTCTCCAGGCAAGAACACTGGAGTGGGTTGCCATTTCCTTCTCCAATGCATGAAAGAGAAGAGTGAAAGTGAAGTCGCTCAGTCGTGTCCGACTCTTAGCGACCCCATTGACTACTGTCTACCAGGCTCCTCTGTCCATGGGATTTTCCAGGCAATAGTACTGGAGTGGGTTGCCATTGCCTTCTCCATCATGGATACATAATCCTCAATATATATTCAATTCAATGTTCAACCTTCTGAGACCAAAGACGGTGAGAGAATTGACTACTTTCATATATAAAACAGTAAAAAGCACACATACACATGGTCCAGCCTGGAGTTAATGTCTTCATCCTCACCTTCGGGGTCCTTAAACTAGATTTCATCATCATCTTCAGGATCAAAGGTGTCTGTTTCATCAAGTTCAGCTAAAAAGAGTAAGAGCATACTCTTAAAGATATAAAATCAAGATGTTATTAGATTAATTGTCTATTTAAGGAAATAATACTGGATTAATACTAAAACACTGAACTGTACAAGAAACTACTTGTAATAAATCTTCGATTCAACAGTTTTATTCCAGAAAAATCTTCCTAACTACACAAATATCACAGAGAACAAACTCACAATGAAACCGCTAAAAGAAGTTCACTGCCAAGTAAGTATTTATCTGATTCCCAATTACCTTAGTATTTCTTAAACGACCTATACATCATCAGAATCTTCACTCTTACTCAAAAACTCATGTTAATGTGTTAGTCACTCAGTAGTGCCCAACGCTTTGCGACCCCATGGACTGCAGCCCACCAGGCTTCTCTGTCCATGAGATTTTCCAGGCAAGAATACTGGAGTGGGTTGTCACTTTCTTCTCCAGGGGATCTTCCTAACCCAGGGATCGAACCCTGGTCTCCTGCACTGCAGGCAGAGTCTTTACCAACTGAGCTACAAGGGAAGCAAAAAAACAAAACAAAAACAAAACAAAACAAACAAAACACCTCAAAATTTATATAATAAAATGCACTGTAACAGAATAAAAAAATGCTATCATGTTCAAAATGTGAGTTTAGTACACTTCCTCTTTTTTGTCTACTAAAAACTTATTTTAATTTTCCCAAACTTACTAGAGGAAGAATAAAATATTTTTGTCTCTAAGAAATAAAAGGGATTTAAAAACACTGTCCACAAAGCTCCACAACAGTACTCTATACACTAAGAAAAACTGAATACTCTTTTCCAAAAAAAATCAATACCAGTACCATAAATGTTGTCCTTGATTAGCTGAAAACAGGTATGATCTCTTAAGAGTTGTTTTTAAGAGTGTAAAAGAGGCATTCCTTTAACAATTATTATGTACAAGTCTAGGACTTGTAAGCTTTTTAATTCCCCACCAAAAGAACATATATTAGGGAGAGAATCCATTACTAAGTTGTTAATATTCTGAAGTATTTAATACCTACTTAAAGCAAATTTAAGCATCTTTGCAAAAATACAGAAAAGAGAATTCTGAAACGACCATTTCACCTAAATACTAAGTAGCAAATACTATGAAAAGGCAGGGAAATGTAATAACTTTGATATTAACTACCATATTTCTGAAGCTCTCCATAAGCTTTCATATTTCTAGCTTCATCTGCATTGTACTTTAAAATTACATCAGCTTTGTGGTCCTTGGAGAAAAACAAGGAAGCATCAAAACTGGTTATGCAAAGAATCATCGTTTGTCTCATAAATTCCTTTCAAATTAAACACACTTAGACCTCCTCTGTCATCTGCACACACACACAATCCTCGTGATGAAGTTTGCATGCATGACCAAATAAAGTATAGACTAGGAAAGTTATGTATACAATGCACTGAATCAAAGAAAGAAAAGAAAACAGGTGGGGTGGCAATGCAGTCCTTGTCCACACTCTAACACTGTAGTTCAAACTGAAAGTGGTATTATTACCCAAGAGATATCTTTCTATAACCCATAGTTCTTAGAGTATCTTACCGATTTGAATTATCTGTGGTGCTTTTAACAAAGATACCATATCTTCCTAAAACCTGAGAGGCCTGAAGTGAAGTTTTTGTGTGTTTATGATGCAAATATGCTTGAGAATTACTGCATTTTAGGGAGTTCACTGTTCTCCATTTTAAAGAAGCTGAGTCACTGACAGAGGAAAACATTCTGAATGCTTACAATTAAGCTAGAAAAGGCCTAAAGAAAGACAACTGAAAATATCAGTCATAAAACTGCAGTGTAATACAAACCAACACTTCTCACACTACAATGTGTGCCAAAAACACATAGGTATGTTGTTAAAACTCTGAGTGTAACTCAGTAGTGAAGAGATAAGCTAATAACCTGCTCATACAATTCCATAGAGTAGTGATGCTGCTATTATCTTTAGATTATGATGTGAGTACCAAGGGTTTGTAATTATCCACAACTGATTAAAAATCAGAAGAGCTATTTGTGGCTATCACTTTACAGTTATATTTTAATCCCTTAAGGGATTAATATAATTGTGGTTACACCACCCATCAAACAGAGGATTTAACTGGGAATTAACTATCATTTGATCCATTTGTGGGGTTATATGAAGTTAAACTAAAATAAATGGACATGAAAATGATACAGTTTTATGGACAGATTCTATGTTTTTAGTCAGCAAATACAAAAAATGGAAAGGTTTTGCCTATGCTCTCCTCTAGGAGTTTTATAGTTTCTGGTTTAGATCTTTAATCCATTTTGAGTTTATTTTTGTGTATGGTGTTAGAAAGTGTTCTAGATTCATTCTTTCATAAGTCGTTGACCAGTGCTAGAGAGGGTGTGGAGAAAAGGGAACCCTCTTACACTCTTGTTGGGAATGCAAACTAGTACAGCCACTATGGAGAACAGTGTGGAGATTCCTTTAAAAACTGGAACTAGAACTGCGATACGACACAGCAATCCCACTGCTGGACATACACACCAAGGAAACCAGAATTCAAAGAGACATGTGTACCCCAATGTTCATCGCAGCACTGTTTTTAATAGCCAGGACATGGAAGCAACGTAGATGTCCATCAGAAGATGAATGGATAAGAAAGTGGTGGTACATATCAAAATGCAATATTACTCAGCCATTAAAAATAATACATTTGAATCAGTTCTAATGAGTGGATGGAACTGGAGCCTATTATACAGAGTGAAGTAAGCCAGAAAGAAAAACACTAATACAATATAATAACACATATATATGGAATTTAGAAAGATGGTAATGACAACCCTGTTTGCAAGACAGCAAAAGAGACACAGATGTATAGAACAGTCTTTTGGACCCTGTGGGAGATGGAGGGGGTATGATTTGGGAGAATGGCATTAAAACATGTATAATATCATATAAGAAATTAATCGCCAGTGCAGGTTTGATGCAGGATACAGGAAGCTTGGGGCTGGTGCACTGGGATGACCCAGAGGGATGGTATGGGGAGGGAAGTGGGAGCGGGTTTCAGGATGGGGAACCCGTGTATATCCGTGGCAGATGCATGTTGATGTATGGCAAAACCAATACAATATTGTAAATTAAAAACATAATAACAATAATAATAAAATAAATAAAAAAGAATAAAGCTCAAGGACACACACTTCCTGCTTTTGAAACACAACTGTTCAAACAATATGGCACTGACATTCCAGCAGTAATGCAGATCCTGGAACAAAACTGAACACTCAGAAATACAATTTTTCAAAACCACCCAACTAACACTTATGAAAGGAACCAAGATCACAGTGTAGAAAACACATCCTCTCCAAGAGACAGGACTGGAAACAGAATACTTAACATAAAAGTAGACCCCCTTTGTTACACTAGAATCTACCTAAAATTACCCTGAAATAGATCAGAGATTTAAACACAGAGCTGAACCCATAAAACTACTACAAGAGAACACAGTGTACAACTACCAAATTCCACCCTGCTCTTTGCTTTTGGTATAGGACACCAAACCCATAATCAACACAAGCAAAACCTAGTAAGTGAAACTATATCACACTAAATAGATTTTTCACGGAAAAGGACACTGTCAACAACAACAAAAGACAGTGTACTAGGTCGGTAAAAATATTTGCAAATGATATGACCGATAAGGGATTAACATCCAAGGTAGATAAATCCTGCCATTTGCAACAACATGGATGAACCTGGAAAGTAGTGTGCTAAGAAAAACAAGTCACACAGAGAAAGCAAACACTGCAGGACCTCATTTATATGTGGAATCAGGACTGAACACAAACTCATCAAAGTTCAGGGATGCTCCTAACTGCTCAGCTTTGAGTGACCTGGATTTTCTGCACAAGCCTGAAATGAAGAGAAGGATTATCAGTTGCCTGGCTGAGTATATAAGGTATGCCTCACCATGCACAGAGCCTAAAAACAGAGGTTGAGAGGTCTGCTGGTTTTTAATGAAACCTCAAACATGGGCTTTCTGCTAGGTTATAAACAAGCATTCAGTGGCCACACACAAGGAAAAAATACATACCATACAGAATCTGTTTCAGAAATCATCCAACAAATGATGACAAGAAAAAGCTCAGGGAGAAGAAATCTGATGTTCCATCTCACCATGTTATATCTGCATTTTCTAGTTTTCAACAACAACAAAACACGAGATGCACAAAGAAATAGGAGAAGGTGTCTGGTCACATATAAGGAAATAAGTACTTAATACAAAGCATGGCTCAGAAAGCCTAGAAGCTGGACTTAACGGAGACTTTACATCAGGTAGTATAGATAAAAAGAATACGAGAAACAATATGCGTGTGTGTGTGTGTGTTCATGTGTGTGTATTTAAATTGTCAAGAATATTTCACTAGAGAACCGGGACATACAGATTCTTTAAAAGAAAACCTGTGGAGATGAAAAGTGGAGTGGCTGACTTCAAACTGTCTCTGTAGATCACTAATAGAACAACCACACCAAAAAATCAACTAGGAAAGAGAAGACTGAAATTTTACAAATCAGAAAGTCTTAGGTATTTACAGAAAACATGACCTGATAACAAAATAGAGAGAAACAGTAATTATTTCACTCAAAATTTACTTAAGCACAAGTGATGGGTTTGACCCAGAAATCAGAAGGATTTCTGTCTCACAAGTCATATTTCAAACATTGAGATAATAGTGGGCAACTACCAAGTAGTTCTCTAAGTATCCATCTCAGATTTATAACTTACACTTTAAAAGCTCTAGTCTATGTCTTACCTTTCTCCTATAAGCCCCAAAAAACCTTTTTGGAGATAGAGGTTTTGCCTTATTTAATTGAATCATCTACAGCAGTGGTTTCTCAAACTTGGAAATGAGACCTTTAAATTTTAAAATCATAACTGAGAACCCAATATAAACTTACTAATACTTTTTTCTTTTGATGAATGAGAATACTAATGAAAATCATTGTCATATGCTACTGTTCTTATTTCAGCAAAAGTCATTTTTCAAAAATATTTAAAATGTAAAACTGGAGGGAGTCCTCTGGTGGTCCAAACATTAGGATTCAGGGCTTTCACAGCAGTATTCTGGATTCAATCCCTGACTGGGGAACTAAGATCCCACAAGCTTGCAGTGCTGTCAAAAATTAAAGAAAAAAAATTGAAAGGAAAATGAATAATCTAGCTCTGTGAAATATATTTCATAAAATACAATGATATCTTCTTGTTTTACTACAGAAACCTGAAAAAGTCAGCCTGCAGCATAAACCCTGAAAATCTAGCACGAAGCTTTGAATACACTTGGACTTTAAATGAATACAGAATGATGAGCTGTAGTATTTATCCAAAATGATAAGAGAATATGTATTGCATATTATATTTAAAATAAGAAAAGAAACAACCAGTCTTCCCAGAGAACACATATACCGTAAGTCAGCCAGAATCCTATCATCTTAAACATAAGTGAATCGTAACAAATTTTGATGCCAGAAGGATGAGAATCATAACTGGCTAGGACAGGTCAAATGCATTTTATCACATCAGAGAAATAATGATATTAATGATTCCTAAATTCAAGAACAATATAAATTTAAGTGTAGTTGTTACCTGATAGTCTCAAAGACCAATCAATATAATATCTGAAGTATTTATCCAAATCTATAAAATAAAACTCACAGTATATTACATTTAAAATACAAACAAAAAATAGTGTTTGGTGTTAAGCCATACTTAACATGATACAAAAAGTACAGTTCACAGACTGTGTGAAAACTGTCTGCTAAGGTTTAGGGGAAAACTACAGATGTGTGGGGTGTGTATGGGGGTGTGTATGTGTCTTGTGTGCCTGTGCAGGTATGTGTATATGATGTGTGTGTGTGTGTTCATGCCTATGAGACAAAGTCTAGTTATAGATAGAGACAATATATTAAGCAAAAACTAAAGTTAGGCAGTTCAGTTTGGGTCAAATTTTCTAATTTAGTCTATTAATAAATACAATAATTTTACTTCAACTAAAGTCTTTTAAAATTACAAAAGCATAGTTCTTTGTCACATAAATTACTTTTATTCACAAATCGCTCTGCGAATTTTTAGTTATTTTAAACAAATGAAAATAACCCATTGACACAAATATAGCCATCCATTACCAATCTACATCAGTTCAGGCCCCAAATCACTAACTGGAAAAGAATGACTCAAGAGAACAAAAGGATTTTTTAATCCAAAAAATTAGGGTTGAAAGAATTTTTAAACAAAGTGATCAATAAATATGCCAAAGTTACTAAATAAGATGGTCTATCATGTTTCAATTTCAAATGTTCCTAACAGGACCTACAGCTGTTGTTACAAATCCAAGTCTTACACTGGACCATACACTATCAGTTCAGTTCAGTTCAGTTCAGTCACTCAGTCATGTCCGACTCTTTGGGACCCCATGAATAGCAGCACACCAGGCCTCCCTGTCCATCACCAACTCCCGGAGTTCACTCAGACTCACGTGCATCGATTCAGTGATACCATCCAGCCATCTCATCCTCCCTAGTCCCCTTCTCTCTTGCCCCCAGTCCCTCCCAGCATCAGAGTCTTTTCCAATGAGTCAACTCTTTGCATGAGATGGCCAAAGGACTGGAGTTTCAGCTTTAGCATCATTCCTTCCAAAGAATTTCCAGGGCTGATCTCTTTCAGAATGGACTAGATGGATCTCCTTGCAGTCCAAGGGACTCTCAAGAGTCTTTTCAAACACCACAGTTCAAAAGCATTAATTATTTGGCACTCAGCTTTCTTCACAGTCCAACTCTCACCTCCATACATGACCACTGGAAAAACCATAGACTAGACTAGACGGACCTTTGTTGGCAAAGTAATGTCTCTGCTTTTTAATATGCTGTCTAGGTTGGTCATAACTTTCCTTCGAAGGAGTCAGTATCTTTTAACTTCATGGCTGCAGTCACCATCTGCAGTGATTTTGGAGCCCAAAAAATAAAGTCGGACACTCTTTCCACTGTTTCCCCCTCTATTTCCCCTGAAGCAATGGGACCGGATGCCATGAATTTCATTTTCTGAATGGTGAGCTTTAAGCCAACATTTTCAGTCTCCTCTTTAACTTTCCTCAAAAGTTTTTTAGCTCATCTTTCCTTTCTGCCATAAGGGTGGTGTCATCTGCATATCTGAGGTTATTGATATTTCTCCTGGCAATCTTGATTTCAGCTTGTGTTTCTTCCAGTCCAGTGTTTCTCATGATGTACTCTGCATAGAAGTTCAATAAGCAGGGTGACAATATACAGCCTTGATGTACTCCTTTTCCTATTTGGAACCAGTCTGTTGTTCCATGTCCAGTTCTAACTGTTGCTTCCTGACCTGCATACAGATTTCTCAAGAGGCAGGTCAGGTGGTCTGGTATTCCTATCTCTTTCATAATTTTCCACAGTTTATTGTGATCCACACAGTCAAAGGCTTGGCAGTGTCAATAAAGCAGAAATAATTTTTTTTTTTCTGGAACTCTCTTGCTTTGTCCATGATCCAGCAGATGTTGGCTATTTGATCTCTGGTTCCTCTGCCTTTTCTACATAGTTAATTAGCAATTAGAGTCATTTTGTCTTAAAAATAATTTTCTTTTTTTCTTTCATGGGTTAATATTTTTGTTAAGAGTCTAGGACATTTGTTTCATACACAGAATTTGTCTGTTTCCTCAAGTGCAAACATATCTGGCATAAATCCAGCCTAGGTGTCACAAATCATTCTTTCTAAATATAAATCCTATTATAAAAGTTATCGAGGATTTTCTAATTTTATGGATTTATATTGTCACATAAATCACTATTTTTGAAGTCTTCAAGAATTCACACAGGTAAGTTTTGTATTAAAGTAAAATATATACCCACATTGACTTTTTGTCTCAAGCTTCCTCAGATAAGAAATAGAGGAAAACAATAGAATGGAAAAGACTAGATATCACTTCAAGAAAATTAGAGATACTAAGGAAATATTTCATGCAAAGATGTGCACAATAAAGGATAGAAATGGTATGGACCTAAGAGAAGCAGAAGATATTAAGAAGAGGTGGCAATAATACATACAAGAACTGTACAAAAAAGATCTTCATAACACAGATAATCATGATAGAATGTCCACTCACCTAGAGCCAGACATCCTGGAATGTGATGAACCTTAGGAAGCATGACTATGAACAAAGGTAGTGGAGGTGATGGAATTCCCCTTAATCTATTTCAAAACCTAAAAGATGATGCTATGAAAGTGCTGCACTCATTATGCCAGCAAATTTGGGAAACTGAGCAGTGGCCAGGGGACTGGAAAATGTCAGTTTTCATTCCAAACCCAAAGAAGGGTAATGCCAAAGAATGTTCATACTACCGCACACATGCACTCTTCTCACACACTAGAAAAGTAATGCTCAAAATTCTCCAAGTCAGGATTCAGTAATACTTCAACTGTGAACTATCTGATGTTCAAGCTGGTTTTCAAGAAGACAGAAAAACAAGAGATCAAGTTGCCAACATCTGCAGCATGATCAAAAAAGCAAGCAAGTTCCAGAAAACCATCTACTTCAGCTTTATTGACTATGGCCAAGCCTTTGACTTGTGTATTGTGTATCACAATAAACTGTGGAAAATTCTCAAAGAGATGGGATTACCAGACCACTTGACCTGCCTCTTGAGAAATCTGTATGCAGGCCAGGAAGAAAGTTAGAACTGGAAATTTGATTGTTGTATGCTTGTTTTGTTGTTGTTGTTTGTTTTTATCTTCCTAAAAATTGTATACTGATGCCCTAACCCCAGAAGATGATAGTATTGGGAAGCAGATCCTCTGGGATGTCCTTATGCCACCATAGAGGAACTGTTGGGAAAGGAATCTCTCCACGTATGAAGGAGACCTCAGAGGGCCCGCCATGAGCAGAGGCAGCAAGGACTCAGCAGTTTGCAAATCAGAGGAGGATCTACACCAGAACCCTAACCCTACCAGCACACTGATCCTAGACTTCCCATGACTGTAAATGAAACTTTCCATTGTTGAGGAGCCAGTTTGTAGTATTTTGTCGTAAGAACTTGAATGAAGTGACACACTGGTGACAACATGTTTCATTCTCACTGTCTAGTAACTATGAGGCAGTGTTCCTCTTGAGTTGCTTATGTGTAATTTTCTATGGAAGAATTATTTTGATGCATGTCATGTAGAAATTGTATAGGTACATTTTTGTTAGGCCTAGAAACTTTATTCCAATTGAATGTCCCACATTAATTGGTGTTAAAAAGTGAGTAATCTCTTTTGTTTCCTCTCCAGTCACTTGAAACATTCTGTAAGATGTCCTGAAGGGGAGCACAAAGTACTATTTTAATGGAAACCTAACAGTTCTGTTTTGTAGGATTTGAGAATATTGGAACACAGTCCTTGGCATCAAAATCTGATACTTCCCTCATTCAAATCAGACATTGTTATATAGGTTCAGAAGATATGCTGTACCATGTACTCCCAACACTGAAACCTCAGAAAGCAACCTTTTCATTTTTTCAAATTATTTTAGTGGAAGATATTAAATTTACAGTATCAGGTTAGTTTTTGCCTTACATCAACAAGAGTCAGTCAGCAGTACACATGTGTTCCCGCATCCAGAACCTTCCTCCCACCTCACTCCCCAGATTATTGTCCTTTGTTGTTCCAGAGCACTGGCTTTGGGTGCCCTGCATCATGCACTGAACTTGCACCAGTTATCTGTTTACGTATGGTCATGTACATGTCTCAGTGCTATTCTCTCAAATCATCCCACCATTGCCCTCTCCACAGAGCCCCAAAGTCTGTTCTTTCCATTTCTGTCTCTTTTGCTGCCCAGCATGTAGGATCATTGTGACCATCTCTTCAAATTACACACATATGCATTGCTACACAGTATTTGTATTTCTCTTTCTGACTTTATTTCATTCTGTAGAACAGGCTCCTGTTTCACCCACCTCTTTAGAATGGACACAAATGCATTCCTTTTCACAGCTGAGTAATAGTCCATCGTATAGATATACCACCACTTTCTTGTCCATTCATCTGCATTGACTATCTAGATTGCTTCCATGTCCTAGCTATCATAAATAGTCGTGGGATGAATGTTGGTGTACAAGCGTCTCTTTCAGTTCTGCTTTCCTTGGGGTGTATGTAAGCGGTGGGATTGCTGGGTCATACAACGGTTCTATTTCCAAGTTTTTTAGACATCATACGATTTATTGTGGCTATACCAGTTTTCATTCCTACCAATAGTGTAAGCTGGTTACCTTTCCACTCCCTCTCGAGAGTTTCTTATTTGAGACTTTGGGTGATGGTCATTATGACCAGTGTGAGATGACATCTCATTGTGGTATTGACTTTCATCTCCCTGATAATGAGTGATGTTTAGCATTTGTCCTGTGTTCATTAGCCATCTGCATATCTTCTGTGGAGAAATGTCTATTTATTTCTACAGCCCACTTTTTAATCGGGTTCTTTGTTTTTCTGGTATTGAGTTGCATGAGCTGCTTGTATATGTGGGAGATTAACTCTTGGGCAGTTGTTTGATGTGTTGTAATTTGCTCCAGTTCTGAAGGCTGTCTTTTCACCTTGCTTATAGTTTCCTTCACTCTGGAGAAGCTTAGAAGTTTCAATCAGTCGCTTTTGTTTCCTTCTGTTTTTATTACCATTACTCTAGAAGGTGGGACATAGAGGAGAAGATCTTGCTGTGATTTCTGTCAGAGAGTTTTCTGCCTATGTTTTTCTCTAAGAACTTTATAGTTTCTGGTCTTCCACTTAGGTCTTTAATCCATTTTGCCTTTATTTGTGTGTACGCCATTAGAAAACATTTCATTCTTTTAATGTGGTTGACCTGTTTTCCCAGAACTGCTTGTTCAAGAGGCTGTCTTTTCTCCATTGCATATTTATGCCCCCTCTGTCAAAGACAAGATGACCGTGGGTGTGTGGCTTCATCTCTGGACTTCCTATTTTGTTCCGTTGATCTGTATTTCTGTCTTTGGCCCAGTACCGTACTATCTTGATGACTGTAGCTTTGTAGTATAGTCTGAAATCAGGAAGGCTGATTCCTCCATTTCCATTGTTTCTCAAGAGTGATTTGCTCATTGGAGATCTTTTGCATTTCCACACAAATTGTGAAATTATTTGTTCTAGTTCAGTGAAATACACCGTTGGTGTTTTTATAGGGATTCCACAGTTGAATCCAAGAATATCAATGGTGAATGAATGTACCAATAGCTTGCCTTGGGTTGTATACTGATGGTCACTATATTGATTCTTCAGATCCAAGAATACGGTATACTTCTTCATCAATTTGTGCCATCTTTGATTTCTTTCAACTTGGTTTTATAGTTTTCTGTACCAGGTCCTTACTTTCTTTGGGGGAATATATTCCTAAATATTTGAGTCTCTTAATTGGATGGTGAATGAGATACTTTCCTTAAGTTCTCTTTTTCATTTTTCATTGCTGGTGTATCAGAATGAAAGCAATTCCTGAGGATTAATTTTGTATTCTTCAGCTATATTCTATTCATTGATTAGCTCGAGTAATTTTCTGCTGGCATCCTTAGTATTCGCTGTGTGAAGGGTCATGCCATCTTTTAACAGGAATAGTTTTTTTTGTTGTTGTTGTTTGTTTTTTTGTTTTTTTCCAATCTGTATTCCTTTTATTTCCTTCTCCTCTGATTGCTGTGTCTAGGACTAATTTAAAAACTAATTCCAATGTGTTTTTTACCTCAGAAAAGCTTACTGATGAAATTACAAAGCACTGAGAAATCTCAATTCTACCAGATTCCCACAATAAAATCATGAAGATCTTAAGGAGTTAGGGGTAATTTTTTGGGAGGTGGGGAAGCAGAAACTGTTTAAGTCTTTAGAAAAATGTATCATAATCAATTTAGCCTGGAATATTTGTAGTCTTTCCTTCAGTTTCAGAAGATTCTACAGCCCTAAGAGTAATGCAGGGCTTTCTAACTGAAACCAAGAAACTCACCAAGAGCTCACCAAACTGTAACAGAGCACATTAGAAAAATTGTGTTTCTGTGCTGTTAAAATTTGTGAGCTTTATAGCCAAATTAAAGAATGGCAAAAACACCTTCAAGATGGTTGTGCTAAAGATCCTGCTAAAACAGGTGAGGCCACAGGGCAAGGGAAGAGGGAAGGTGTGGGAGACCCTTGAATGAAGTGTGGTCCGGGGGAGAGGCAGGCTCCAAAGACACAGCTGAGAAGAATCTGGCAGGGCCACACCTGTAAGTGTCACAGCCATGAGTTTGGGGGTCTCCCTCAGGCTTGCATCTGAGAAGGAGCAGCACCCGAAGCCTGTATGTCAGGAATGACCAGAGACAGTACACCAGAGCAGCCACCAGAGACAGTTATGGTTGTAAATATGAATGATCCCAGGAAATAGCTGAGAGAGCGGGAGTCCCAAGACCCATACCCATCAGTCAGACCCACTGTAGTTGCACTCACTAGAGCAGTGCAAAGGCATGAGGTGGCCCACAAGCAAGGTGGAACTGGAAGGGGCTGCTGTTCTCATCTGCTCTGAGTGCCAGACGAATTCAGACACATGTCTGCCATCCATTGTGAAGACAGGGAGCAGGTCAGAGACCCAGGGTTTTCTTGCTGAAGACACACACAGACACACACACACACACACAGACACACACACACACACACACACATATACACATGCACACCACCCCCTTGCTTGAAGACACAGTGTGCAACAGGGACTGCTAAATCCTGACCAGGTAAGCAGTGACATGACAATTGCCAGCACACACAAGTCAGGAGTACAGTAGCTGTGAGAAACAGCCCCTGGTTAGGGGATACAGACCACCTCAGATGCAGAACACCACAGGGAACATGGAGCCATGAGCTTGTCTGATGGTATGGCAGGACCTGAGCACATCACTGCTGGCTGGGCATGTGGAAGTACCCAGCATCCTTGGAAACTCAGTTCCAGTGTGCTTCTTCCAACCAAGACTAGGGCTGTTGCTATTGGATATTCTGGACCAGCATGTGGCCTGAATGGCTCCTTGACCTAAAGCACCCTCAATTCCATCATGATCAGCAACCAAGATAAAGACTTTCTTAGCTACAAGATCGACTTGAAGGTCATTGAGGGAGACTGATTATGGGTGGGTATGGGACCTGGTGGGGAGTGGGAGGATCGTGTTAGCCATGTTCCTGCACTGTGAGACTTTGGAGAGGCATCATGGAAGTTTTTAATGCTTGCCTGGGAGGCAACCTGAGGCACCTAGAAGCTTGCACTTTTATCCTTGTCCCTATCCTGGCAGGTGCAGGTGCAGAGAAGGTCCCACTGCAAGCCAATCTTTTCCTTTTGGGACAACTCCTACTTCTGGAACACGATGATCATTAAGGAGTATTACCTTGGCATCACTGGTAAAATGTGGCTCCAGGGTGGTGAGTGTAGGTGTGTAAGGAGGTGGATGATCCACCTGTGGAATCCGCCCCTGTGTCCCCTGTCTTTCTGCAGGTTATAGGGCACGTTATTCCACTCCAGTCCACTGGTTCTGGGACTTTGAATGAGGAGCACAAGCCGCAGGCTGGACATCAGGTGCCTTAACTTTCTCAACTGGTTGTCTGGCCGCTACTGCCCAGAGTCAAACAGGATTGCTGAGGTGGGTTTGCTTTGGGCCTGCATACAGGTGTCGATTGATGTTGGAGTTCTTGGATGCTCACGGGAGGGTTGGGGCCCTGGACAGCCCCGGGCTGATCTTGCTTGTGCTGCCAGCAGATCATTGGTGGAGATGTGGGGGACGATCATGTGAAATATTATAATAGGAAGGAAGGTTCTGGAATGAGCGGTAACTGACAGAAACACATGTGATGAAAGGGGTCTGGAGGTATGCCCTGTAGTGTAGTGCTGGGCCACTGTCCTTTCCCAAGTGAGGATGCTCAGGCACATGCAAGCTATCTGTGGAGCCAGATTTTGGGTCATGCATGTAGCAGATGACCTGCTGAGACCTGGGGCTTTGGGACTCAGTGTGTCGATGAGTGAAGCAAGACTCCCTCAATTTAGCTGTGGTTGCAGTGTGAGAGTCCTAGGTGATACTACTAGAGGCAGGGTGAATTAAGTGTCTTTGTCAGAATCATCCTTCCGTGGGTCCTGCCATCCCCCGGCCTCTTGTTTCTCACTGAGTTTAACCTTACCATGGGAAGGCCTATCATTGAAAGGGCGTCCTCTCAAGGGTCCCAGCGGACCTATGTGCTGACTTTGGGATCTTCTGTGATTTTGCACATTCACCAATCAGTGTCTCACCATGACCACACTTGCTGCACTGGAAGAGGCTTCTGGCTGCCTTCAGAAAATATGGAAGTGCTTGGGGAGGAGGTGGACAGAGAGCTCTAAGTGCAGAACATGGTGCCTACTCATGTCATCTCTGACATTGCTGGACACGGGAGTCTTCAGCTCCTGAAACACCTGTGTTCCCTGTTTGTGTTTGTGTCCCCATATCAAGCCTGTGTATGTATACATGTGTGTGTTTGTGTCGCCTGTGTTTGCGTGTGTGTGTGTGTGTGTGTGTGTGTGTGTGTGTGTCCGGCCCAGGGAAAAAGCAGAGATAAAGACGACAAGAGAGGAAGAGCCAAGCAGTCAGAAGAGGCAGCACAAGGTGTCCCCAGTCTGAGGGTGGTAGGTCGCCCTATCTCCGCAGTGACCCTGTCCAGGATGGGAATGAGGAAAGGATGGCCAGAGATAACTCAGGACCTTGGCTCCAAAAATCTGCAATGAGATGAAATACAAAAACACACTCACCATTTCTACCATGTTCTTGTATGTGTTTGGACGAGAAGAGCAGATGCATGGTCTGCAGATTCACCCAGGGCAAATCAGGTGGGGTGGGGCTTTAAAACCCCCACCTGTGGAGCCCACAGTCTGTGTGGATATGGGCTGGCCTGTGGAAGTGGTGGATGTGGATACCGAGGGCCTGGGATGGTTGAGGAGGCTATGGTCTTGCTGAGAAGGACAGAGACTCAAAGGAGAAAGAGGCACAGATTGACTGCTGTCCTGGAGACTTGTCCTACACACGTGAGAAGGAGACCCGGGAAGGTCCTGGGCCAGTGCTTGCTAGGATCAGCCCATCAGCCGGCACCCTCTCCATGAAGGTGGCAAACATTGGCACGATGTGACACAAAATGTGAGACATGCTAAGGTAGGCTGTCCATGCAAAACCACAGGCATCCTAGGAGAGACAAGGTGTGAGCGTGGCATGCCTCTGGGCACTTCCAGCCTCCCTGGCAGTGCAAAAAGGCGAAGAAAGTGCAGGTGTTGGTGTATGTGTGTGCTCCTCTGCTGGGGTGTGCCTATGAGGGAGGGAACAGGGAGGAAGCAAGGATGGTGGGCTTATTGCATGTCCCATGGGAACTCAAGAGAGTGGGAGACAGGGAAGCCCCTGGGGGCAGTTCGGGGCCTGCTGGTTTTCAGGGTCCAGGGGAAAGGCAATAGCAGTCCTGCCAAAGATACCCCATGGCTCGTGCAGAAAGCCCTGACATAAATTCCCTCTTTCTTCTGGGGCTTTCCCTTGGCTTTGGGGGCCTGAGGGGCAAAGGTGAGTGTCTGCACCTAGGGGAGGATTTTGTCAGTCTCTCTGGACCACAATCTCTGATTTTGTTGTAGGCAATCTGCACCAGGTGACACTCAGAGGGAAGCTGCATTCCAGGTGACCGTCTTGGATGTCCATGTACACAACCAAGGACTGGCTTCCTTGGCACTTGGGCTGTGTAGGTAAGCAGAGATGCCTGGTTGTAGGGAGTCCTACCTGGGCTTAATGAACCCAATGAAAGAGAGTATTTGCATTTAGCAAATCAATGAGGCCTGGGTGGAATCAAGCCCTCTTGGTGTTTTTGAGATAGAAGAGCTGCTTTCTGCCCAAGGGAGGGATGAGCTGTGGGCCCAGAAAGGGCAGGATTCCCAGATCATCATCTGTTTGGGGACTCCATGGGTCTGGGTAGGAATAAACAGAAGGGACCACCTGTAGGAATGCCACCTTACCATTATGGCTCGGGTTTCATGCCTTGTATCAGAAGAGACCATCTATCTATGTGCACCTTCTTCACAACATTGGATCACACCCAGGCCTGTCAAAGACTCTGGGGGCCCTTGGAGGCTCGGGCATCTCTTTGGCCTTTTCCTGCTAAAGGGAGGTAGCTCTTGGAGGCACAGTTAGACAGGTGAACACAGAAAGCTACACAGGTAGAAAGAAAACATAGTTGCAATCTCAAGCTTATCTTCTTTGACTTTCAGCCTCTATACCAGCACACATGGTCTGCCCCTCCTACGTCCACTTTCTTTATTGTTTTGTTTTTTGGTTTATGCAACTTTAATGAAGAAAAATAAATCAATTACTAGCAGAGCTATTAGTTGGTCATTCATCCATTGACAACTTGCATCATTTATTCAGTGCTGTATTAAACAGTGTATTGGAAGATAGATTAACTAATAGCTCCAAGCCTCCTAACAATTTAAATGAAAATTACAAAATGTTTTGAGACCCTATTTTGGAATACAAAGGGTGTTTGACTTCCAATTTCCATTCTCTGTAGAACAAGAACAGGTCATTCCTTTATTGACATGTATAAAATACATCACATTTTCTGTTCTGCTGATGCTATAAATTCAATACCAATTCTCCAGCCATATCAGTTATGAGCATAAAGTATATCATGTAACCTCAAATCTCTAACAGTGGAAGGCTTAAACAAGAATGGATGCTGTTAGAATAATGCTGCTTCCTTTGATGTGACAACTCAGCATCCATCTCCCTCCCTCTCAGATGATTCTTCAGCATGTTAGAGCAGTGAGGAATGGTTTTAGTCTCATAAGCAAGTTAGAGTGAAGACATTGGCCACATAATACACATGCTCCATTTTTTTTTTTTCAATTCTGAATCTTGCGCAACTGTTCTCTTGTAACTACTTTACACTTTCTAAAAGCAGTTATTGTCCAAAGCTGGAAGAACTTAAGTCTTCTCAGATGAGCATGTGAATGAATGGAGGGAGGTAAACAAAAAATAAAATTAAAAAAGATGAGGTCTGATAGGGGAGCAGCCAGATAAGAAGAAAAAAAAAAAAACAGTAATTTAAATTTTATTCCAGCTATAATGCAGGTTAGTCTGACTTTAAGCATCACATGGCATACTTCTGAGTCCATTCCCGAGATACTCTGTTGTACTTATCTCTGTCTGTTTTATACATCCGTGCAATCTCTGGTACTAGGGGGTCATCTGGGTTTAGATCACATAGCAGTGAACAAATGGATAAAAGAACTTTAGAAATAATTAAAGCAGGAGACCACTGTGATCTTAGAATATCGAGACAAATGCTGCCATTACTGTTAATATTTGGATGATAAATTCTTGTTGTAAATGCAACCTTAGGTAGTTTGAAGGGGTAGTCTGTAGGAAAATGAATTGTCAAAAAGAATACACCGCCTTGATAAGGGCTGTCATTAGGTCCCATAATTGTGGCTTGCCAATGAAACATATCATCCCCAACTGGACCTGCAGAACATTGTGCTGGAGGGTCACGGGCCAAATCACTAAGTTCCTTATTAATCCATTTCAGCGCCATAGTCTGTGCTTTTCATCTGGCTCCTCATTATCTCGGTGTGTGCTCGAAGGTCCCGCCAAACTCTTGATTATCCCGGTGGCTGGGAAGGATTGACTCTTCGTCTCACACCAGCTCTGCCAGATACAGGCGCCTTCTTATTAAACAGATTGGAGGTTGGACTTGGAGGGCGGGGGCCGGAGGCGGGTCATGGGCTGGGGGGAAGGGCCCTAAGTCCACTTTCTTTTTTTTTTTAATTTTATTTTATTTTTAAACTTTACATAATTGTATTAGTTTTGCCAAATATCAAAATGAATCCACTACAGGTATACATGTGTTCCCCATCCTGAACCCTCCTCCCTCCTCCCTCCCCATACCATCCCTCTGGGTCGTCCCAGTGCACTAGCCCCAAGCATCCAGTATCGTGCATCGAACCTGGACTGGCATCTCATTTCTTACAGGATATTTTACATGTTTCAATGCCATTCTCCCAAATCTTCCCACCCTCTCCCTCTCCCACAAAGTCCATAAGACTCTTCTATACATCAGTGTCTCTTTTGCTGTCTCGTACACAGGGTTATTGTTATCATCTTTCTAAATTCCATATATATGCATTAGTATACTGTACTGGTGTTTTTCCTTCTGGCTTACTTCACTCTGTATAATAGGCTCCAGTTTCATCCACCTCATTAGAACTGATTGAAGTTTATTCTTTCTAATGGCTGAGTAATACTCCATTGTGTATATGTACCACAGCTTTCTTATCCATTCATCTGCTGATGGACACCTAGGTTGCTTCCATGTCCTGGCTATTATAAACAGTGCTGCCCCAATGTTCATCACAGCACTTTCTTGAGTAGGTATAAAACAACTGTTGAGGTTGTATTCTGGATCATGTCCATGCTATTTCTAAATGCATTTTTTAAAATTTCTTCTAATTTCTTTTTACAAAAATGATTTATTTAATTGGAATAGAATTACTATGTATTACTGTGATGGTTTTTGACATATAGATCAACATGAACCAGCCACATGAAAATATGTATCTCCCTATCCTGAACACAACTCAAACCTTCTTATTACCCCATGATTCTGGGTTCTTCCACAGCACAAGAGTTGGGTGCATCTTTCATATGCTGAACTTGCACTGATCATCTCTTTTATATATGGTAATATACCTGTTTCAATGCTATGTTCTCAAATCATCCCAGTCTAAGAGTCTGTTATTTATATGTGGATCTTCTTTACTAGCCTCCACGTGGGTAGGGTTATTGTTACTGTCTTCCTAAATCCAATTTATATGCATTAATGAGCAATATTTGCCTCTCTCTAACTTTTTTCCCTCTGAACAATAGGCTGTAGGTTGAACTGCCTCATTAAAAGTGACACAAATATATGCCTTTCTGTAGCTGAGTAATATTTCATTTGTATATATACCACAACTTCCTTATATATTCATCTGCTGATGTGCATCTAGATTACTTCCATGTCATAGCTATTGTAAAGGCAATTTCAATAAACATTGGGGTACATGTGTTATGTTCCATCCTAATTCCCTCTGGGTATATGCAAAGAAGTGGGGTTTCTGGGTCATATGACAGGTCTAGTCCAAGTTTCTCAAGGAATCTCCAAACTGTTCTGAATACAGGTTGTACCAGTTTGTGTTACGGGCAACAGTGTATTAGGGTTAACTTTTCTCCACAGCCTTTCCAGGATTTCTTGCTTGTAGAATTTCTGGTGATGGCCACTCTGAACAGTGTGAGATGACTGCTCATTACAATTTTAATTTTCATTTATCTAATAATGAATGATGTTAAGCATATTTCATGTGTTTATTAGACATCCATATGTCTTCTTTAAAGAAATGTCTATTTAGAGCTATTGGCCCCTTTTAATGATGCTGTGAAAGTGCTGCACTCAATATGGCAGCATATTTGGAAAACTCAGCAGTGGCCAAAGGACTCGAAAAGGTCAGTTTTCATTCCAATCCCAAAGAAAGGCAATGCCAAAGAATTCTCACATCACCATGCAATTGCACTCATCTCACATGCTAGTAAAGAAATGCTCAAAATTCTCCAAGCCAGGCTTCAGCAATATGTGAATTGTGAACTTCCAGATGTTCAAGCTGGTTTTACAAAAGGCAGAGGAACCAGAGATCAAGTTGCCAACATCCGCTGGATCATTGAAAAAGCAAGAGAGTTCCAGAAATTCATCTGTTTCTGCTTTATTGTCTATGTGGAAGCCTTTGAGTGTGTGGATCACAATAAACTGTGGAAAATTCTGAAAGAGATGGGAATACCAGACCACCTGACCTGACTCTTGAGAAACCTATATGCAGGTCAGGAAGCAACAGTTAGAACTGTACATGGAACACATACTGGTTCCAAATAGGAAAAGGAGTATGTCTAGGCTGTATATTGTCACCCTGCTTGTTTAACTTATATGCAGAGTACATCATGAGAAACACAGGGCTGGAGGAAGCACAAGGTGGAATCAAGATTGCCAAGAGAAATATCAATAACCTCAGATATGCAGATGATACCATCCTTCTGGCAGAAAGTGAAGAGGAACTAAAATGACTCTTGATCAAAGTGAAAGAGGAGAGTGAAAAAGATGGCTTCAAGCTCAACATTCAGAAAATGAAAATTGTGGCAACTGGTCCCATCATTTCATGGAAAATGGATGGGGAAACAGTGTCAAACTTTATTTTTTTGGGCTCCAAAATCACTGCAGTTGGTGTCTGCAGCCATGAAATTAAAAGACACTCCTTGGAAGGAACGTTGTGACCCACCTTGATAGCATATTCAAAAGCAGAGACATTACTTTGCCAACAATGGTCCATCTAGTCAGGGCTATGGTTTTTCCTGTAGTCAGGTATGGATGTGAGAGTAGGACTGTGAAGAAAGCTGAGCATGGAAGAATTGATGCTTTTGAACTGTAGTGCTGGAAAAGACTCTTGATGTAAGAGATCCATCCAGTCCATTCTACAGGAGTTTAGTCCTGGGTGTTCCTTGGAAGGAATGATGCTAAAGCTGAAATTCCAGTACTTTGGCCACCTCCTGTGACGATTTGACTCACTGGTAAAGACTCTGATGCTGGGAGGGATTGAGGTCAGGAGGAGAAGAGGACGAGAGAGGATGAGATGGTGGTTGGCATCACCGAGTCGATGGACGTGAGTTTGTTGAACTCCAGGAGTTGGAGATGGATAGGGAGGCCTGTCGTGCTGCAATTCATGGGGTCGCAAAGAGTCGGACATGACTGAACAACTGAACTGAACTGAACTGAAGCAACTGACAAAGAATTAATGTCAAAAATATACAAGCAACTCCTGAAGCTCAATTCCAGGAAAATAAACGACTCAATGAAAAAATTGGCCAAAGAACTAAACAGACATTTCTTCAAAGAAGACATACAGATAGCTAACAAACACATGAAAAGATGCTCAACATCATTCATTATCAGAGAAATAAAAATCAAAACCACAATGAGGTACCTTTTCATGCCAGTCAGATTGGTTGTGCTCCAAAAGTCTACAAGCAATAAATGCTGGATAAGGTGTGGAGAAAAAGGAACCCTCTTACACTGTTGGTGGGAATGCAAACTAGTACAGCCACTATGGAGAACACTGTTTAGATTCTTAAAAAACAAACAAACAAACAAACAACCTTCAAATAGAACTGCCATAAGACCCAACAATCCCACTGCTGTGCATACACACCAAGGAAACCAGAATTGAAAGAGACATGTGTACCCCGATGTTCATCACAGCACTGTTTCTAATAGCCAGGACATGGAAGCAACCTAGATGTCCATTAGTGGATGAATGGATAAGAAAGCTGTGGGATATATACATAATGGAGTATTACTCAGCCATTAAAAGGAATACATTTCAGTCAGTTCTAATGGGGTGGATGAAACTGGAGCCTATTATACAGAATGAAGTTAGCCAGAAAGAAAAACACCAATAGAATAAACTAACACATATATGTGGAATTTAGAAAGATGATAATGATAACCATGTATGCGAGAATGCAAAAAAGACACAGATGTATAAAACAGTCTTTTGAGCTCTGGGAGATGGCTAGGGTGGTATGATTTGGGAGAATGGCACTGACACATGTATAATAACATAGGTCACCAAACTGGCAGTCCAGGTTCAATGCATGATACAGGATGCTTGGGGCTGGTGCACTGGGATAACCAGGAGGGATGATATGAGGAGGGAGGTGGCACACATGTATACCTGTGGCAGATTCATATTTATGTATGGCAAAACCAGTACAATATTGTAAAGCAATTAGACTCCAATTAAAATACATATATTTATATTGAAAATAAATAAAATAAAATTGTGTCCAATGTGAGGAGAGCAACAGCGTTCTTTGAACAATATATCTAAGTAAATGAGAGTTGTGATTTTATGCGTTCAAGGTGTCCCCATAAGTATGAGCCCTACCTCTTATTACAGAAAGAATTGTGGAAGATGAGCGAGATTAAAGGAGAGCTTTTCAGCAACAGGATCTGAATTGTTCAGCCAGAAAATTATTAAGTAATGTAAGGCTTCCCAAACAGTTTATTTAAGATCTTGGGAGCAAGCAATGAGTTTGGCCACCTAAATAGTGTTGCATAAAATTATATTTTGACATATATACACCTGTGTGTATGAGTGTGTGTATAAAAAAGGTGCAATGGCTTTTAACTCCTGTTAGATTTAATAGAAATGGAAAAAAATTAAAACCCAAATGAAGAATGATTAAAAAGTCGACTCGGTTGTTGAATATATGTAAGCGGAAATACTTCAAAATATGTTTTCTTGGCTGAATGTAAAATATGAGGACTCTTTTATATCACTCACCTCTCTGCTTTTAATAAAGATCTACCAATTTTCAAATTTTTGTCCAGTTTTGACAAAAATAGACAGATATAGACTTATATATACATATATATCATATATAAAATATAGAAGTATATTTTCATAAGAGAAAATATTGATGCCAAGCTTAGATTTCAGAATTATTTCCAACTCCAGGCTCCATCTCAACAGGAAATAGCCAAAGTTGTTGCTGATTGAAACACTCCAAGAGCTGGAAAACCTGAAAAAGACATCGAACCTGCAACTGAGATTTTCTGTCACATTTATGATTGAGTTCTAAGTCCAACACTTTATTTCCTTTCGTGTTCTAAGCAGTCCCTTCTTAAGACTGAAAAGTATGAAAACCGAGAGAAAGAGGTAGGAGATTGTAGACCTCCTGGTGTTCAATTTCACACCAGTCAGAATGGGTGCGATCCAAAAGTCCACAAGCAATCAATGTTGGAGAGGATGTGGAGAAAAGGGAACCCTCTTACACTGTTGCTGGGAATGCAAAGTAGTACAGCCACTATGGAGAACAGTGTGGAGATTCCTTAAAAAACTGGAAATAGAACTGCCTTATAATCCAGCAATCCCACTGCTGGGCATACACACTGAGAAAACCAGAATTGAAAGAGACACGTGTACCCCAATGTTCATCGCAGCACTGTTTCTAGTAGCCAGGACATGGAAGCAACCTAGATGTCCATCAGCAGATGAATGAATGAGAAAGCTGTGGTGCATATATACAATGGAGTGTTACTCAGCCATTAAAAAGAATAAATTTCAATCAGTTCTAATGAGGTGGATGAAACCGGAACCTATTATACAGAGTGAAGTAAGCCAGAAAGAAAAACACCAATACAGTATACTAACACATATATATGGAATTTAAAAGATGGTAACAATAACTCTGTATATGAGACAGCAAAAGAGACACTGATGTATAGAACAGTCTTTTGGACTCTTGGGAGAGGTAGAGGGTGAGATGATTTGGTAGAATGACATTGAAGCATGTATAATATCATGTATGAACGAGTCACCAGTTCAGGTTCGATGCGCGATACGGGATGTTTGGGGCTGGTGTGCTGGGACGACCCAGAGGGATGGTATGGGGAGGGAGGAGGGAGGAGGTTTCAGGATGGGGAACACATGTATACTTGTGGCGGATTCATGTTGATGTATGGCAAAACCAGTACAATATTGTAAACTTAAAAAATCAAATAAAAAATAATAAAATAAAATACACACAAAACAATAAAAAAAAGTAATTTTAAACAGTGAGGCTAGAAAAGACAGAATCTAAGGATAATAATCAAGTGATAGAGAATAATAATGATTTAGCCATTAGTCAAATTCAAGGGTCTTTAGTTCCTCCTCAAGGGCCATCAATAACATCCTGAGCATTATCCTATGAACAGTTTTAGAGATGCCAAAGCCCCAGCCATCCTGAAAGTTAAGTACAGAGACCACAGAGTAGTTGAAACCAGACAGTTAAAAGATTTTATTGCAGAGGCCAGTAGACCAATTTTGCTTGGGTAACAGTACTGAATATGAAAAATGTGTGTATAGAAGGGTGATAAATCACTTTTATTTCAGAAACCAAGTAGATTTATTGATGTGATTTTTCTGTGTAAAAATTCTTTAGGAATGAGATTTTGCATGCTTCATGGTTTTGGTTACTATTTCTGTAAGCAGGCTGTATTTTTAAGTTGATGCTGAAGTAAACCCTAGCTGAACATCACCTTTCAATGGCTAGGAGACCAGTGATTTTGTGATGTCACAGCTACCCTTTGATTGCTAGGAGACAAGTGATTTTGTGATGCACAGCCTTTTGACTTTGAGGACCTCTGCGATGGTCTAGAGAGTTTCTCTCTGTTGGCCAGCCAAGCAATTTTTGAAGTAGTGGTCAGTAAAATCAGACAAATGAGAAAAGGATCTGAAGAAAGATTTCTCTGAGATGGCACATATACCTTCAGAAATTCAAGATGGGCCTCCTAAGGATGAATCAACTGATTCAGAAACCTCCATTAGATCTTTGTATGATTATACACTTACTAGGGACTCAGTTTTGAGATCTATGATTGAAGAATATGCTTTTCAGGCTTTGTCTGAGGATCTTGTGATAAAAAGGCCATGCTACAAATATTCTGTATCTGAAACAGATGAGGTGACTAATTTTCTTTCACTCACCTTTCCACAAAAACTTTGGAATATAGTTGAAAGTGATCAGTTTGAATCTATTTGGTGGGATGAGAGAGGCACATGTAGTGGTCCACGAAGAACTCTTTTTTTTTTTTTTTTTAACATCCAAGATATGTTTTTTTTTCCAATTTTGTACATAACTAATATAAAAATAGTAAACAAAATATTTTAAGAAAAATAATAGATCTCTGTTGATTTACCTGTGGCAGATTCATGTTGATATATGGCAAAACCAATACAATATTTTAAAGTTAAAAAGTAAAATAAATAAAAAAAGAAATGCAAAAAAAAAATAATCATCACCATGGACAATTTTTAAAATGAGACATCTTCACTCATATGATCTATATACATAGAAAAATTCCCAAAGCAAGTATGTTTTTATCCTTGCAATTATTCTCTGGTCTTCATTTGATAGTGAAAAATGCATAATAATAAATATTTAGAAACCACTACCTTTACAAATACTAGTACCATATAGTTTAGGGAATACAAAGCAATCATTGATTTTATTTCTGTGACCTTTAATGTACTAAAAAAAAATCTTAAATAAATAAAATAAACATAATTCAGAAAAGAGTACACTATTTAGACAATGTGATGAAGTCACAAAATCAGTGAAATGTCCTTGGATGATATGTGGCTGGAGAATGGGAAAAAGCTGATATTTGGTAATGAGGGCTGTCTTGAAAGGGATTGACAGGAATGTTTATAGTGTCATTAGTCATATCAGCTGAAAAGTAGAAACAAGCCAGTGTTCATCCTTCTGAAAAATGGATCGCCAAAGTGTATTATATCCATAACATGAAATGCTATTCCGCCACATAATGAAACAAAATTCTAACACATGTAACAACATGGATGAAACTTGAAAATATTTTACTGAAGAAAATAAACCTAACAGGAAGCACACACACACACAGAGCATGATTCTCTTTATATGCAAGGCCAATAATAGGAAACCACATAGAATCAAAAAGAATATTAGCAGTTGCCAGGCTTGAGAGGAAGGAAAGGAGAGTGAGAGCTAGAAGGTGTAGATTTCTTCGTGGGCTGATGAAGACGTTCTGGAAGTAGATAGTAGTAAA
The DNA here is from genome assembly GCF_002263795.3 of Bos taurus. Classification (NCBI taxonomy): domain Eukaryota; kingdom Metazoa; phylum Chordata; class Mammalia; order Artiodactyla; family Bovidae; genus Bos; species Bos taurus. The sequence continues at coordinate 31,965,914 of NC_082638.1, forward strand.
AAGTGAACAAACTTGAAAGTGCACTAAAAATCAAAGAACTGTATACATTAGAAGGATGATTTTATGACACAGGATTACACTTCAAGATACAAGAAAATATGACCAAAGTGTAATATTCCAACATGAGGCAGTGAAGGGGAATATTTCAGAAACAATGAACAATCAAAAAGAGTTGGATGAAGGGGGATCTTGAAGAAAGAAGTCTTGGAAAGAAAGGCACCTTTCAGAATATTTGAAACCAAGAGTATGAAGAGTTTAATTCGACAGCTTAACCTTTATGGATTTAGTAAAAAGCGACAAACTTTTCAAAGATCTGCTTCACTACCTGTCTTTCTGGAAGAAGAAAACAACATCTCTCTTTTGAGTAAGGTATTCCAACATTTTCACTTATTGGCAATATGTAAGATGAAATCATGTGACCTAGAAAGCACATTTACATATGTAGCTAAAACCGAATTTAAACTTGAGCTAACAAATCGTTAAAAAGTTTTATTTTTTGAAGTTGAGAACAGCTGGATATGTTAAAATATTGGATGTTTGACAAACTTTCCTAGCACTGTGAAACCAGATATAAGTCCTGAAGCAACTTAAAGTGGTATTTACTGTATATATAAAATATATTTTTCATTGAGGATCATATTCTTTCTAACATGTTACCTGTTAAACTACTAATGGAGGTGTTTTATTTGATGCTATTTAGTTGGTTTCATTAAAGGAATACATTTTTATAACTTAGCTTTGCTTGTCAGTTTTACCTTGGTTTATAAAGAAACTAAATAATGTAATCCTTTGATTTTAGTTACAGACCTACTATAATCCAAATTTCAAAAGAGGTCATCCTCAACTTTTATTAAGAGTGCAAAGAAGAGTTGGGATTAATAATGTGTCTCAAATATCTTCATTAGTGCAAGATAACAAGAAGCATGTTAAAGCAAGTGTCAACGAAGATGATCGTAACTCTGAATTTATTCCAGAAATTAGTAGAGAGAGCGCATTTTCAGCCTCCACACGTTTACCTGTGCCTTTCATACAAAAGCCTCATACCATCCAGATTGTCACTAATACAAATGCCCTATCTCCATGTGACTTACCTAACCACCCATCACCAATATCGGTTAGACAAACAGAACAGATTTTGGTAAATCAACCTGCTGTTTTAAAAAAGTTGAGCATTTTTAATTGGCATTCACATAGCAGCTACACTCAAGTAAATGGCCCCATTGAGGACTTTGCTACTACAACTACATCTACTTCTCAGAACCACATTGTATCCCCATTACAGAGCACTTATTCTGGACTGATGGTGGAGCCTTCTAAATTTCCAGTCAGGCATAGCGATATGTCAGGCCATGACAATCCCTTTCCTAACCTGCAAGAGACAGGCAACTCGTGGTTCTCAGTGCCAACAAGCACTTACACATCTGCTTCCTCTCTTTCAAGTCAACTCATCAACAATCATCATTATATGGAAACCATGCTAATTAAAACTGACCTATCAAATACGTGTCAGATTATGGAGCCTAAGGAAGATTGAACGTTACTTTGGGAGATGTCAACAAATACCTACCATTCCTGTATTTGAACAATAAATTTACATGTTCATCTTCATAGTTTCATTTTCAATTTTTAAACAAAGAAGAGAAAATGAGGCTTTAGTTCATTGGTTTACTATTTTACTGCATGGTATTCCAAACTCTTCAGTTCAAGAAAGCATTCGTTATGCATCCTAGGTAAATGACACCTGATATAATATTTGTAAACAAGAAAATGAGAAGCAAGGGAAAAGAGGTAATGGATGTAAAGTGATTTCTGAAATCATCCCTGCTGAAATGAAGGGGTGTCTAAATTAGGATGGTATGGGTGAAGAAAGAGATGCAAATAAAATTAGATAAATAAAAATACACAGTATGATCTTCAGCACATTCACATATTATATTCTATTAGTTACTGGTAGAGTCTTAAAGATTAGACAGCAGATTGTTTTCATTATAGAAATTAATTTTGTCCCTGAAAATATAGATATTGTAGTACACCCAAAATCATGATCACAATTATACCATCACTGTGATAGAAAAGATAGCATGATATAATCAGTGACTGGCCCATGGTCAGCACAAGTTATGTACTTTACAAGTGGTATTCTATAGGGTCATTTTTGCGCTGCTGTCCTTAAGCCATGTCTCTATTTCCTGACACCAAGATTCCACCCTATAATTTCAAATGCATGTTTAGATGTTGCTTATCTGTCCCCATAGAGACAGAATAAATTCCTGGTCATTACTGCAGCACATCAGCATGGTTACAAAGTTCTTGGAAGACATGATATCTGTTTTCCTTAGTCATTTCATTATCTTTCTCTTCTGAAGCTACAATCACAAATTATTTTCAGTCATGCTAAGCCCTCGGAGAGGGCAATGACACCACGCTCCAGTACTCTTGCCTGGAAAATCCTATGGTCAGAGGAGCCAGGTAGGCTGCAGTCCATGGGGTCGCTAAGAGTCGGACACGACTCAGCGACTTCACTTTCAATTTTCACTTTCATGCATTGGAGAAGAAAATGGCAACCCACTCCAGTGTTCTTGCCTGGAGAATCCCAGGGATGTGGGGGCCTGTTGGGCTGCCGTCTATGGGGTCGCCTAGAGTCAAACACAACTGAAGTGACTTACCTAACCTTACCTTACCTTATGCTAAACCCCTTCTAACAACTTTGTCTCAACTATTTCTTGCGGTTGGAAGGAACTACTGTTTGCCCTCCTACGAAGGAGAGTACAGATATCTTCAATGTGTTTTGGGTCTACCCTCTTTATGTATCTTTCACAACAGCTGAAACATAGAGCCTGAAAATGACACATTTTAAGTGCTTACTGAATTATCAATAAAGAAATGTAATAACCAATCAAATGCTCTACACATTACTCAACAACATTCTATAACCTGCACTACTATCATAATTCACCTTTCCTATTGACTGAGAAAATTTTCCAAGTTGATAAATATTTATTTTATTTACATGGATGTAAGAATTCTCAGGAGGCATGTATTCCGATGTTTGGAAGAATATTCCACGTTTTGATGTGACTTTTTGTGTGTGTGTCGTTTTGTTGTGTCAGTCAAAGTCTTTGGCATAGTCAAATAAGAGTAGCTGCTTTCCTGGAGTTCTCTTGCCTTTTGGAGGACCCAACGGGTGTTGACAATTGAATCTCGGGTTCCTCTGCCCTTTATAAATCCAGCTTGAACATCTGGGAGCTCATGGTTCACATTCTGTTGAAGCCTGGCTTGGGGAATTCTGAGCAGTTCTGGGCAAGTGTGTCAGACATGTGCAATTAAGTGGTAGTTTGGACATTCTTTGGATTGCCTTTCTTTGTGGTTGGAATGAAAACTGACCATTTCCAGTCCTCTGGCCACTGCTGAGTCTCCCAAATTTGCTGGCATATGGAGGGCAGCACATTCATATCATCATCTTTTAGAATTTGAAATATCTCAACTGAATTCCATCACCTCCACAAGCTTTGTTTGTCGTTATGCTTCCTAAGTCCCACTAGACTTCACATTCCAGGACATCGGGTCCTCAGGTGAGCGATCACACCATCGTGCTTAACTGGGTCATGAAGATCTTTTGTGCACATTTCATCCATGTATTCTTCCCACCTCTTCTTAATAGTTTCTGTTTTGGCTACATCCATACCATTTCTGTCCTTTATTGTGCCCATGATTGCATGACATTTTCCCTTGGTATCTGTGATTTTCTTGAAGAGATCAGTAGACTTTCCAATTCTATTGATTTGCTTTATTTATTGACATTGATAACTGAGGGTGGTTTTACCTCTCCTTGCAATTCTTTGGGGATCTTCATCCAAATGTGTATAATTTTCTTTTCTTTTCATGTGCTATCCAGATTTATTATTATATAAATACAGATTGAGAGGAAGCAGTTAACATTTATTTTCTATTTGAACACATGTTCCAAATTGATTAAAACAATGAATCAAAATATTTTGCATTTTAAAATAAAATAAAAACATTTATAGGTGTTGCAAAATTGTCCTTTAACATGGCTGGCAGGAAGAATGATGAAAACATTCCAGAAATAGTGTCAATAGTTACACAACACTGTGAATGTTCATTTTTCCCTCTAAGGTTTGCTTTATTTTATTTTATTTTTTAATTTTACAATATCATATTAGTTTTGCCATATATCAAAATGAATCTTCCACAGGTATACATGTGTTCCCCATCCTGAAACCTCCTCCCTCCTCCATCCCCATACCATCCCTCTGGGTCATCCCAGTGCACCAGCCCCAAGCATCCAGTATTGTGCATGGAACCTGGACTGATGACTCATTTCATATATGATATTATACATGTTTCAATGCCATTCTCCCAAATCATCGCACCCTCTCCCTCTCCTACAGAGTCCAAAAGACAGTTATATACATCTGTGTCTCTTTTGCTGTCTCCTCTCAGTGAACTCCGGGAATTGGTGATGGACAGAGAGGCCTGCCATGCTGCAATTCATGGGGTCACAAAGAGTCGGACACGACTGAGTGACTGATCTGATCTGATCTGATACAGGGTTATTGTTTTCTTTTTCCCCTTTTTGTTTAGCTTCGCTCCTCTTCTCAGCTCTTTGTGAGGCCTCGTAACTTTACCATTTTTCATTTCTTTTTCATGTGGATGGTCTTGATCACTTTTTCCTATACGATATCACTAACCACCATCCATAGGTCTTCAGGCACTCATCTGTCAGATAGAATCCCCTGCATCTATTTATCAATTCCACTGTCTAATCATAAGGGTTTTGATTTTACTTGTGTAAAATATATTATTCCCTATTTCTTATAGGGAAATCTTCACCCAGATTTTTATCAAAGAAATACAGAAAACTCTATATGGTATTCAGGATATACATGAAATATAGCTGTTTGATGTTTGCGGTTTAGCTCAGATCTTAATTTCTGAATGACGGGAAATTCTCTTTCATGTGTACAAATCTGGAAAATGTTTCACATGTGAACAATTGAGAATTCATATTTCATATGAGAACATTTCTCCCCAGATTGTCAAATGGGAAATACACAGAATTCCGAATCTCATATCAGAATACCTTCCAAACATTCTTGATGAAAAGATAGAGAATTTCAGAGCCCAAGCATGAAAATCTGTGGGAAAATTCTATATTTCTTGTAGGAAAATTAACACAGGTTTTTCAAATGTGAAATAGACAGTATTCAATATTTCATGAAGGAAAGACCTCACAAATATTTTCAAATGACAAATATGAAAAAATTCATGTTTCATGTGACCATGTGTGGATATGTGAAACAGACATTTTTGTATTTCCTGTCAAAGAATCTGCATCCATATTTTCATAACTCTAATGTAAAAAAATTCCACATTTTCTGCAGAATATTTCGTGTCCGTACATTCATGTATGATGTACAGAGAATTCGTACTTTACGTTGGAAAATCTTTCTCCAGATTTGTATATGTGAATAATGGAGAATTTCATGTTTCACACCCTGAAATCTTTATCTAGGTTTTCATATGTGAAACTGAGAATTTCATCTTTTATGTAGGACTATCTCATTTCAGATGTCTATATTTGAAACAGATAATACTTTCATCAAGAGGCGCCTTAATTATTATATTTCTTCTGTCATTTTGGTGTTGTCACTGGGATAACTAAGGTTATTCATATCTCCCACATAAATTCGGTTTCTAACTTGAGATTCATCTAGATTTTTATTTTTTCATGGTGTTCTCTGCACAGAAGTTAAATAATCAGGACAACAATATATAGCTTTGACTTGTTCCTTTCCCAATTTTGAATTAGTTCATTGTCCCCTGTCCAATTCTAACTGCTGCACCTTTACTAGCATACACGATTCCCAGGAGACATATAAGGTATTCTTGTATTCTTATCTCTAAGAATTTTACAAAATTATGTTTCTTTCTTTCTTTCTTTCTTTTTTTGGTTTGTGTGTGATCCACAGTGTCCAAGTCATTAGCAGAGACAGTTAAGCAGATATAGATGATTGTATGCTATCTCCTTGCTTATTCTGTGATACAAACATCAATTCATGTGTACCTCTTATAATTAAATAATTAACTACACATTCCTGTTTTGTTTTTTTTTTTCAATTTTATTTTTTGGTCATTGCTGTCGTTTTCTCTCTTTTTTCAAGTAGTCAAGTACCAACTGGTAATTTCCTATGAACTTGCCATCTTATTATACAATAATTAAATTATGCCCATGGAAGTCTCACCTTTGATATCTACTGAATGGAATTGCGCTTTGAGATCTGAAGTTAGACATTTGTACGCTGGGAAAATGTCAGGAACGTTCAAAAAATAGCTAGAGATATTCAAGTGCTGCCTTTTTGAGCCCAATTTTGCTATTATATTTTATGTGGAAAGTTCTGCATTTCTTCATGCTGATGACAATTCCTCATTAAGAGAAATTTCCAAGGGGGAAAGAAAAAAAGACAACACAATATGCTTGATTGCATATTGAAAGTCAAAGTAGTACCAGTTACGTGTGTACGTAAGCAATGTCCCATCAAACAGATTGATTCATGGCAACTAATGTTTCATGTTTTTCTGTCAAGGAAAAAATAATAATTGAGCTTTCCAGGAAAAACTGTGAAGTTCCAAGAAGGCAGAAATGTAGGCAGATGTGAAATGCAACTCTCTCAATAAATGGTTCACAAATAATACTTCTGCAAGGACAATAGTTCTCCCACAGCATCAAATAGCAGAAGACCCTGCTCACCAGAGTGTCCCATGTGGGTTCCAGACATACCTGAGTGAAAAGGAATTAAGAAGGGATTTAGAGGGATCCTGGGAGAGGACTGCTGTTGACTATGTGGAAGTGGCCTGATGGAGCAGGTACGAGTCATTGTGTAGCAGGGAATACCTTTTGAGAATTCCCAAACTGCCAAAGCAACTGTACTGTGTCACACTCAGGAGGCAGAGATACCTTGGTAGTGCCTCACCTTCCCACCTGTTAACACCTACTATAAGGCAATAGAGAAAGACCAGCAGAAGTACCACTCATGCTCCTGCAAACACAGGCTAGAAAAGGATCCCATTCAGGCAAAACCTCTTCTGCCTATGGCTGCTGGCTCCTATTCATAACTAGCACCACCATGTTTCCAGAATTCCAAGCAGCTGTACCTTAACCTTCTGTGCTCATCATGGCAGACCCCAGTGCACCACAAGTGTCTCAAGTCAGACACATTTGGTGACCACATGTGAGCAAGGATGAAATTTACACCTGAGGCCCAGGGACAGAGCCATTAAGAAAGAGGATTATGAATCTTCCATCCAGTTGTGCATGCTGCAGATTAAATACACAGGATTAATGATGCAGACCCTGTGTCTACGGATTACATCCAAAGCTGAGAAGAGGTCAAAAAAAAAAAAAAAAAAATGCCCAGGCTCAGGCAGCTATAAGAACGCACAGGAATTATAGCAGTTTTGAGTCTGAGGTGCCCTTAGAGATATCCAGAATCCAGTTCTCTCCATCTTTGGAGAACTTCCCAAAGAGGTGTAATTGTCCTCTGGCCCATGTTCAGCACTAGGACACTCACAGATGAGACACAAGGAAATATGTATTATTCTTTTGATGCATTGAATTGTTGTGTTGTTTGTGCACTATTTTTCTCAGTTGTATGCTTCTTTGTTACTACACATTGATTTGATCTTGAAGATTATTTCAACTATATTTTTATTTTTTGTATAGCTATTTCTACTTTTACTTTGGTTTCCTATTTTCTGTGCCTTTAGTTGCTGTTGCATCACTTCATTCTTTAACATGGGTATGCATTTCTATATTAACTGTGGTTTTCTGTTATTCTGTGGGGGCTGTCCTGCTCTTCTTGTCAGATTTGCTTTCTTTATTTTTCAGTTGGCACTCTACTCTGGTGGTGTTTTTTGCCTTGAGATTTACTTGATTGGCTCTCATTATGAATCTGTTGTCTTCTCTGTAGTGTTTATTGCTTGTGGCACCTTTTACTTATTTATTTACCATTTATCTATGTTACTTTTTTAATCTCCTCAATCTATCACTATGGTATTGTAGTTCTCTGGGCATAAGTTGGGCCTGATATTTTCTGCTGTCATCATCTGAGAGGGTAACAGGCAGGAAGGCTGGGGTCTCCAAATGAAGGATTTGGCCTGAAAGTATCAGACATTTTTATCTCTCTTAAGTAGCAGGAGGAAACAAACTAGCAATATTTTTTTTTTCTGTCTTTATACAAATTTAAAAGGAGGTTTCTCTTAAAATGTTATATTGCCAGAATGACACCTGGTTTCATCTGAAGTTAACTATTCTCAAACCTTGAGATAACCAATGCATTTTTCTTATGGAAATGTTTGTCTTAAACTATGCTAATGTACTATGCTTTTACCCCAAACTCTGTTCTTAAGTCAGTTCCTCCTAATGGCTCAGAACCTACTTGACAAACCAGTATGTCATACTCAGATAGTATTTCCCTAATCTATGTAAATGAATCATTTGTATGGTAATCTATCCTTCTTCAAGACAATCATTTTATGGCCCGGGATGAATCATCTGACGCCAAGATTATCCCAAAATGCATCTTATGTGTGAGGGGGCCTGGTACCACTCTGAGTTTTAAAACATTCCTTTCTTTCATTAACAGACTACTAGTGACTATATAATATCCAGCTGAAGACTAGCAGGAGGGTACTCTTTCTGCCCCATTCTGATGCCTATATGAGAAGTTTTCTCTATCTCATTGATATTTTAATAAAATTTTATTATACAAAGCTCTGAGTGATCCAGCCTTATCTCTGGCCCCAGATTGAATTCCTCTCCTCTGGAGGCCAAGAATCCCAGCTCTTTGCATTCCATTACAACCTTTCACACTGAGACCAGGATCATGGGACACTAGAGAATTCCTGTCTACACTGATTATTAACTGGTGACAGTCTCGTTGAAGGCCTCTTTCTTAATCTCAGATGTACTGCACCCAACTGCCTACACAACCCAGGGCTGATGCCTCACACTACACAACAAGCAAGACAGAAAAACGCAACCAATCTTCAGCAAATAGACTGCCTAATGTCAGACTAATTCTATAGACATCTACAAATGACATGAACAGATATGGTATCACCATTAGAGACGGAAGACTCAACTGCAGATTCAAGAACATAGTTGTCAGTCTCTCCAACTGCAAAGCCCACACTAGACACTCAACTAATTTTATCAACTTGGAGTGGAGACGAGGAGCAATAACTATTACGCAGAAGTTTGGGAAGAAATGATGAGGAACGCAGTAGGGAAATGTGAAGTCAGAGAAATATGTTGTAGGCAAAGGAATGTGGTAAAAACTCAAAACATAATGAAAGAAAAAGTAGGCAAGCTCCTTGAAAATAACTTGGATGTTGTGGTAGTAAAGGTGATAAAACATTCTAGAAATGGAATGGGGAAAAGACGATAAACATTTCTATAGGGACTAGAAAAATGAATAAGTAACAGACAATCAACAACACACACACAAAAAAAGACTTTGGCCTCCTATATGCTAATACACACTGTTGTACAGCAGAAGCCAACACAACACTGGAAAGAAACTATCCTCCAATTTAGAAATAAAGTTTAAAATGAAACACAAGTGTTCAAAGGCACACGAGACCAGACAAAGTTAATTGATACGTATAGTACATTTCACTGAAGCAGAGCAGAATACACATTTTTTCTTAAGTGAAAATAAAATATCTTCAAGATATATCACAAAATGGATCTCAAATCAAGCCTTGATAAATTTGAGATAGTGGTAATGGTATTAATCTTTTTTTTTTAACCACAACGTTATGATTTACATAGCAGAATTTGCAGGTGAGGACTGTGAGAAACATGAATCCATGTAGATGAATAAATACAACTGTACATGGCCAAGAGATCACTCATGAAATGTGAGAGAAAATGAAAGAAAAATCTTAGAAGAAAATAATATTAAAAACATGATTATCCAAAAGTTATGGAGCATGCTAAAGCAGTAAAAGAGTGAAGTTGATAAATTCTACACATCTCAAGTAATCAACATAACCTACAATCTAAAGCATTTAGAGAAAGAAGAAAAATCAGGCAAAATTCCCCAAAGTGAATAGAAGGGGAAAAAATGATAAAAATCAAACAGAAATTAAAAAAAAAAGAAATGATAAAAAAAATAGCCAAAATCAGTATCACTAAAAAGGGTCTCTTGGAGAGGAGAAGTAAAATAGACAAATCATGATACAGACTTATCAAGACAAAGAGGACAACAAATCCATCAATTTGACATGACAAAGGATGACATTATGACTGATATAACAGAAATAACAAAGAGTCATAAGGGACTACAGCAAACAACTATAAGTCAATAAAATTTAGAATTTGAGCCATGGACAAATACTAAGAAATTCAGCTAAATTTTTTTTAGCTGAAAAAAACAAAACAAAACAGAAAATATGAACAGAGCAATTACAAGCACTAAGATTGAAACTGTGATGAAAAAATTTCCAGTTGGCAAACTTAAACTCCAGAAAGCTTCACAGGGAAATTTTATGAATCAGTCAGAGAACTGCTGGCACATGCACTTCTGAAACGCTTCCAAAACTCTAGAGTGGACGGAAAACCCAGAAGTCATCTTACAAGTTCACCATCACCCTGATACCAATTCCGAAATAACACAGAAAAAGAAAGTTAGAGACTAATATCTCATAGATGAACAGAGGCAAACATCCTTACCAAAATATGAGCAAAAAATTCCACCAATACCGTAAAAGGATTGGACACCATAATTAAGTGTGGGGTTTATTCAAGATATGGAAACATTCTTCAATAGTTGCATATCAATGTATAGTCAAGGTTTAAAACCATATGATTACCTCAATAGCTGGTGAAAGTTTTTGAAATAATTCAACAAGTGCTTGTGATAGAAGCTCTTCAAAAACTGAACATAGAAAAAACGACCTCAACTTAACAAAGGCACACAGATCAAAAGTACAACAACGTATCACCTCACACCATTACAAATGGCCATCATTTAAAAAAAAACAACAACAGGGGAATGCCCTGTTGGTCCAGTGGCTAAGACACCATGATCCCTATGCAGGGGTCCCAGGTTTGATCCCTGGTCATGGAATTGAATTCCACACAGAGCGATTGAGGTTTGTGGCAACCAAATAAAGAAGTAATAAATATATGTGTGTGCATATTAATGCATTTAAGTGGAATCCAGAAAACAGATGCTGAGTAAACCATTTGGAGTGTAGGAAGAGATGCAGTCATGGAAAACAGACTTGTGGACACAGTGCAGGAAGGACATACCAAGTATGTAGTAGATAGCTATTGCTATGCAGTGCTCTAGTGGAATTGGTTTTGGAGTAGGAGAGGAGGCCCAAGTGGGAGATTGGAGGACTGCTCAAAAGGGAGGCTCACCTGTATTTACTAATAACTGATTTGTTTTGCTGGGCAGCAGACACCAACACAACATTGTAAGGAAAGAAAATCAGTCTTTGTCTAATTTGTGCTAGTGACAAGTAAAGCATCACTGCATGTCAATTAAAATGTGTACCCAGGATGGCTTTAGTATGTATAGGCAAAGAAAAAGCAAAAAAAAAAAAAAGACAAACTTAAATGCAGAGCTATGTTGGGCAGAATAAATTCAGACTCTATACTTGTGTCCCTTCACTTCCCTAATTTTCCATTGTTTCTAAAAGTAAAGAACGGCTTTCTAAAAGTAAAGTAAACATATATGGTTATATATTTTCATAAACTGATGTCACCGGTTTATGAAACCATGAATCCCCTCAAGTTTAATTTTATTTTTTAAATTTAATTTTATTTTTTAAGTTTACAATATTGTATTGGCTTTGCCATATATCAAAATGAATCCGCCACAGGTATACATGTATTCCCCATCCTGAACCCTCCTCCCACCTCCCTCCTCATACCATCCCTCTGGGTCATTCCAGTGCACCAGCCCCAAGTAATAGCTGACCTTTGACTTTCAAAACTTTGGGAAGTAGGAATTAGTAAACATAGGTTAACAGTGAGGTGCTGCACAAGAATCCCTTATATTGCAGTTCTAGAATGTGTGCTACCTAATGGGAAAAATGCATAGTTCAAAAGTGGAGAATTATGTTTTCTTCATCAAGCCTTTCATTCTAAGAAGGATTTAATCATGAGAAGCGACTTCTCAAGTATCGCAAAAAGACTGCTCTAACGAAGGATAGGAGGATCCAAGTTTTACAGAAATTTTGGTACAATGATCAGGTATGGAGAATGTCTGAATATTATGATTAATGAAAGAAAAACTGGACACCTCAAGTGAATGGATTTAAATATTTTCTACCTATGGTAGATGCAAGAATCTGGGCTCCTTGAAATAATTCCTTTGACAATCACCTTAACTAGGGCTAGTATCTATTCTTTCTGTCTCAAGTCAGTTCTTCAGGCCACACTAGCTTCAAGTGCAGTAACTAAGGACTTGATAGTGGGCAAACTGATTTCATCAAGAGTTCCCCCAGGTTTTACGTTTATGGATAGATTCAAGGGCTTATGACTTGATGCCTGCAGCATCATTTGTTTACTGATATGGCTGGCAAATTTCTTGGTTCACAGTGTGCTCTATTCTCTACAACCTCAGAAAGATACTGTCTCTAGAAAGATTCTTACACTCTCAAAGAAGTTGACTGTGGGCTTCTGCCTGAATAGGACATCAGTTCAATTCAGTTCAATTCAGTCGCTCAGTCATGTCCAACTCTTTGCGACCCCATGAATCGCAGCACGCCAGGCCTCTCTGTCCATCACCATCTCTCACGTTCATCGAGTCAGTGATGCCATCCAGCCATCTTATCATCTGTCACCCCATTCTCCTCCTGCCTCCAATCCCTCCCAGCATCAGAGTCAGAGGACCTAAAGTAATGTGAAAATACCTAATACAGGTTTAGTATAAATCCCAAAAAGACAGGAGACTGAAAGCAAACTATAAATCTGAGGAACATGACCCAAAACACTTCAAGATCAAAGAAGGGTAAAAATATATATATATATTTAAAATTATGTACCTACACTGATATGTTCAAATAGGCATATAAACACATACTCTGTGTGTGTGTGTGTGTGTGTGTGTGTGTGTGTGTGTGTGTGTGTGTGTGATATTTTCAATTGTACCTGAACTTTCTTTGGAATATTCTCAAAAATATGCTTCACATTAAGGCATAAAACAAGTCTTAGTATTTTACATAATACCAAGTATATTCTCTGAAAACCAAGATGTGAAGCTAAAATTTAAAAATGGGATATGTGTTTGCAAATTTGTCAGTGTATGAAAAATTATACAAGATATTCTTAAAGAACCAATATTTCAAAGGGTAAGTCACAAGGGAAATTATATAATTCTCTGACATGAATGTAAGTGAAACCACTTAGCAAACCATTAGATCCTGCAAAAGGACATACCTGCAGTTATATACCTCCTGCAAAATATATACTGCTACCTGTAGACAGCAAAATTATATACCCAAACTTTCAACATATACATATGCATGTATATGTGTAGCCATATATAAGCTAATGGTTGCCCAGGTAGTATTAGTACTAAGGAACCTGTCTTCTAACATAGAGGTCATAAGACAGGCAGGTTCGATCTGAGTTGGGAAGATCTCCTGGAACTAAGGATGGCAACCCATTCCTACTTTTTCACCTTGAGAATCCCATGCATTGAGGATACATTATGGTGACAGTCTGTGTGATACAGAGTGTCAGACAGGAATGTAGTGACGTAACACATGAAATATCACTTGAACGGGTATGTATGTATGTATTACACTTGTTCCTTTCATATATTACCAATGACATGTTCAACAACAACAACAACAAAACAGTTAATTTACTCATTTCATTTCAGTCACAGGCCCGTGTCCGAATCTTTGTCACCCCATGAATCACACCACACCAGGCCTCCCTGTCCATTACTAACTCCTGGAGTTCAGGCAAACATAAGTTCATCGAGACGATGATGCCATCCAGCCATCTCATCCTCTGTCGTTCCCTTCTCCTCCTGATCCAAATCCCTCCCATCATCAGAGATTTTTATGTGTCAACTCTACACGTGAGGTGGCCAAAATACTGGAATTTCAGCTTTAGCATCAGTCTTTCCAAAGAACACCCAAGACTGGTCTCCTTAAGGATGGACTGGTGGGATCTGCTTGCAGTCCAAGGGACTCTCAAGAGTCTCCTCCAACACCACAGTTCAAAAGCATCAATTTTTTGGTACTCAGCTTTCTTCACAGTCCAACTCTCATATCAATATATGACCACTGGAAAAAACATAGCCTTGACTAGATGGACTTTCATTGGCAAAGTAATGTCTCTGCTTTTTAAAATGAGATCTAAGTTGGACATAACTTTCCCTCCAAGGAGTAAATGTCTTTTAATTTCATGGCTACAATCACCATCTGCAGTGATTCTGGAGCTCCAAAAATAAAGCCTGACATAGTTTCCACTGTTTCCCCATCTATTTCCCATGATGTGATGGGACCAGATGCCATGATCTTCGTTGCAGAATGTTGTGCTTTAAGCCCAGTTTTTCACTTTCCTGTTTCACTTTCATCAAGAGGCTTGACACTTCCTCTTCATTTTCTGCCATAAGTGTGGTGTTATCTGCATATCTGAGGTTATTGACATTTCTCCTGGCAATCTGGATTCCAGCTTCTGCTTCTTCCAGCCTAGAGTTTCTCATGATGTACTCTGCATTCATGTCAAATAAGCAGGGTGGCAATATACAACCTTGACGTCCTCCTCTTTCTATTTGGAACCCACCTGTTGTTCCATGTCCATTTCTAATTGTTGCTTCCTGACTTGCATATAGGTTTCTCCAGAGGCAGGCCAGGTGGTCTGGTATTTCCATCTCTTTCAGAATCTTCCACAGTTTATAGTGATCCACACAATCCAAGCTTTGGCATAGTCAATAAAGCAGAAATAGGTGTTTTTTGGTTTGTTTGTTTTTAATTTTCTGGAACCTTCTTGCTTTTTCAATGATCCAAGATTGTTGGCATTTGGATCTCTGGTTCCTCTGCATTTTCTAAAACTAGTTTGAACATCTGGAAGTTCACGGTTCATGTATTAATGAAACCTGGCTTGGAGAACTTTGAGCATTACTTCACTAGAACGTGAGATGAGTGTAATTGTGTGGTAATCTGAGCATTATTGGGCACTGTGTTTCTTTGGGGTTGGAATGAAAACCGATCTTTTTCAGTCCCATGGCCACTGCTATGTTTTCCAATTTGCTGGCATATTGAGTTCAGCACTTTCACAGCATCATCTTTCAGGATGTGTAATAGCTCAGCTAGAATTCCATAACCTCCACTAGCTTTATTCGGAGTGATTCTTTCTATGGCCCATTTGACTTGACATTCCAGGATGTCTGGCTCTAGGTGAGCGATCACACCATCGTGAATATCTGGGTCTTGAAGATCTATTTTGTACAGTTCTAGTCTGTATTCCTGCCACTTGTCTTAATATTTTCTGAGTCTTTTAGGTCCGTAAAATTTCTGTCCTCTATAGAACCCATCTTTGCATGAAATGTTCCTTCAGTATCGCTAATTTTCTTGAGGGGATGGTCTTTCCCATTCTTTTGCTTTCCTCTATTTCTTTGCATTGATCGCTGAGGAAGGCTTTCTTATCTCTCCTTGCTACTCTTGAGAACACTGCATTCAGATGCTTATATCACTCCTTTTCTCCTTTCTTTTTCACTTCTCTTCTTTTCACAGCTATTTTTAAGGCCTCCACAGACACCTATTGTGCTGTTTTGCATTTCTTTTCCATGAGGATAGTCGTGATACCTGTCTCCTGTACAATGTCACAAACCTCTGTCCATAGTTCATCATGCACTCTATCCGATCTAGTCCCTTAAATTTATTTCTCACTTCTACTATATAATCATAAAGGATTGGATTTAGGTCATACCTCAAAAAGTTGACTTAAAGGCCAACATTCAGAAAACTAAGATCATGGCATCGGTTTTCATCACTTCATGGGAAATAGATGGGAAAACAGTGGAAACAGAGTCATACTTCATTTGGGGCGGGGGGGGGGGGGGAGGGTGCTGCAAAATCACCACAGATGGTGATTGCAGCCATGAAATTAAAAGACGCTTACTCCTTGGAAGGAAAGTTATGGCCATCCTCGATAGCATATTCAAAAGCAGAAACATTACTTTGCCAACAAAGGACCGTCTAGTCAAAACTGTGGTTTTTCCAGTAGTTATGTATGGATGTGAGAGCTGTGCTGTGAAGAAAGCTTAGCGCCAAAGAATTGACACTTTTGAACTGTGGCATTGGAGAAGACTCCTGAGAGTCCCATAGACTGCAAGGAGTCCAATCAGTCCATTTTAAAGGAGATCAGACCTTGGTGTTCTTTGGAAGGAATGATGCTAAAGCTGAAACTCCAGTAATTTGGCCATCTCATTCGAGAGTTGACTCTGGAAACTACTGAAGCTGAGATAAATTGGGGGCACAAAGAAAAGGGGACGACAGAGGATGAGATGGCTGGATGGCATCACTGACTCAATGGATGTGAGTTTGAGTGAACTCTGGGAGTTTTTGATGGACAGGGAGGCCTGGTGTGCTGCAATCCATGGGGTCACAAAGAGTCGGACATGACTGAGCGACTGAACTGAATGCATGGAAAATTAAACAACACATTCTGAAGGGCTCGATGAGGCGAAGAATAACTCACACGGGAAATGGGAACATATTCTAAGGTGATTTAAAATGAAAACCCAATGTAGAAAGTCATCAGATACAGCAGAAGAAGAACCCACATATATTTAAGGTTACATAAAAAGAAAGCTCTTCAATTCTGGGGAGAAGGTAATGCCTTCTTTAAAAGCTGGGAAAAAAATCTAATTTCACAGAAAGAAGAAAGAGGAAATGAACAAATATTAGTATGGTTTTAAGTTAATAGAAAAAGAATACAGAAAATTGAACATGAAACAAAGATAGTAAAAAGAATATTAGGTAAACTAAAAAACGAAAAGAGCAGATTTAGTTACTGAAATGAGAATGAATAAGATGCCATTGCTACTAAACATACTAAAAAAGGAGGAATTTGGGTATTTACAAAAGGAATATCTGTCAATAAGAGTCTCAAACTATGTGAAGCAGTCAAATTGCTGGAATAACAGAGTGACTAAACCAATTTTATATACTGGGGGAAAAAAAAAAAGAACAGATTAATAAAAAAAAAGAAGAAGAAGAAGTTGAATTGGTTATCCCATTGTTTGTAAATAAGCCCTTAGGACCAGTTTCTTTTAAACCTGTACTATTCAGGTCGGTAGGTGCCCAATATGCTATTGGAGATGAGTGGAGAAAGAACTCCAGAAAGAATGAAGACATGGAGCCAATGCAAAAACAATACCCAGTTGTGCATGTGACTGGTGACAGAAGCAAGGTCCGATGCATCAAAGAGCAATATTGCATAGAAACCTGGAATATGGGTCCATGAATGAAGGCAAATTGGAAGTTGTTAAACAGGAGATGGCAAGAGTGATCATCGACATTCTAGGAATCAGCAAATTAAAATGGACTGGAATGGGTGAATGTAACTCAGATGACCATGATATCTACTACTGTGGGCAGGAATCCCTTAGAAGAAATGGAGTAGCCATCATGGTCAACAAAAGAGTCCAAAATGCAGTACTTGGATGCAATCTCAAAAACGACAGAATGATTTCTGTTTGTCCAAGGCAAACCATTCAAAATCACAGTAACCCAAGCCTATGCACCAGCCAGAAATGCTGAAGACGCTGAAGTTGAATGGTTCTATGAAGAACCACAAGACCTTTTAGAACTAACAACTGAAAAGAAATTCTTTTCATTATAAGGGACTGGAATGCAAAAGTAGGAAGTCAAGAAACACCTGTGATAACAGGCAAATTTAGCCTTTAATACAGAATAAAGCAGGGAAAAGGCTATCAGAGTTTGGTTTTCCCTACTTTCTTGAATTTAAGTCTGAATTAGGTAATAAGGAGTTCATGATCTGAGCCACAGTCAGCTCCTGATCTTGTTTTTGCTGACTGTATAGAGCTTCTGCATCTCTGACTGGGAAGAATAGAATCAATTTGATTTTGGTGTTGACCATCTGGTGATGTTCATGTTAGAGTCTTCACTTGTGTTGTTGAAAGAGGGTGTTTGCTATGACCAGTGCATTCTCCTGGCCAAACTCTGTTAGCCTAAAAGTAGTTCTAGATATTTTAATTGCTGTTGTTCATTCATTGAGTCATGTCCAACCCTTTGTGACTGTATCACAGCAGGCCTCCCTCTCTTTCAGTGTTTCCCATAGTTTGCTCAAACACATGTCCATTGAACTGGTGATGCCGTCCAAACATCTCATCCTCTATCAGCACCTTCTCCTCCTGTCCTCAGTCTTTCCCAGTGTCATGGTGTTTTCCAGAGTTGGTTCTTTGAATTAGTTTAGCAAAATCCTCGACTTTCAGCTTCAGTATGAGTGCTTCAGATGTATATCCAGGGTTGGTTTCCTTGTGGATTGATTGGCGGGATCTGTTGGCAGTTCAAGGGACCCCTAAGAGTTTTCTCCAACATCACTGTTTGAAGGCATCAGTTCTCGAGCTCTCAGCCTTCTTTAGATTCCAATTCTCACACCTTTACATGACTAATGGATAAACGATAGGGGTTTGTGACTGAGGAGACCTTTGTTAATAAGCTCATCTTTCTTCTTTTTAATACAAGGTCAAGGTTTTTCCATAGTTTTTTCTCCAAGAAGAAAGTGTCTCTTCATTTCATGCCTGCAGTCACCATTCACAGTGATTTTGGAGCCCAAGAAAATTAAGTTTATCACTTATTCCATGTTTTCCCCTTCTATTTGCCAAGTCGTGATGGGACCAGACACCTTGTGTTGTTCATTTGACTATTGAGTTCTCAGCGAGGTTTCTACACTCCTCATTCATCCTTAGCAAGACCCTCTTTAGCTCCTCTTCACCTTCTCTTTTTACAGTGTTTCTATCTGTCTTTCTAAGGTTGTTGAAGTTTATCCCAGAAACATTGATTCTAGTTTATTATCCACCCAGCCTGGCCTTTTGAATAGTATAGTCTGCATATATTTCACATAAGAAGACTGATAATATGCAGTCTTGTCACTCACCTTTCCCAGGTTTATACTGATCAATTTTTCCATGTCTTGTTCCAACTCTTACATCTTGAACGGCATACACATTTCTCATGTGACAGGTTAGAAGGTCCATGATTCCTGTCTCTTTCAAACTGTTCACAGTTTACTGTGATATACACAGTCAATGTCTTTAGTGGAGTCACTGAAGCAGAAGTAAATGATTTTCTGAAATTCCTGGTTCCCTCTAAGATCCAATGAATGTTTCCAAATTGTTCTCTGGTTCATGTATTGTTTCCAAGTCGAGCTTTCCCCTTGAAAGTTCTTAGTTTATGTACTGCTGTAGAATTTTGAGTTTTACCCAGCTAACATGTGAAAGGAGCAACCACGCATGCTTGTTTAAACATTCTTTGGCCTTACCTACCTTTGGTGTGAATGAAAACTGTCTTTTTCCAAACTCATGTCCACTGATGAGTTTTGCAAATCTGATGACATATGAACTCAGTGTCCCAGTTTCACCACATCATTAAGAGTTTAGCAGTTTCATGTTAATGACTGCTTAAAACTTTTGCTTAAACCATTTGATTTCTCCTTCATATCTGAATAAGATCCGTGTTGGTGTTGGTTTTGGCTTGTTCATAATTTTGAGAATGTTCTACCATGCTCTACTGGCCTGAAGAGTTTCTATTGAAAGTTCAGCTGCTGTCTTTATGGGAATCTGACAGTATATTTATGTCTTTACTCTCGCTGCTCTTAATGTTTGTTTTTTTTTGTGTTTAAATTTTCAGTGTTTGGTTAAAATATTGTTGTGGGATATTTCACTTTGGGTTCATCCTGTTTGTTGGGACATGCTGTGTTGGGACTCAAGGAGCTATTTCCTTGCCCATTTAATGGAGGTTTTCAACTTTTATCTCTTGAAGAATTTTCTCAAGCACCCCAACACCTTTTTTTTTTTTCTTTTTTCCTTTCCTTTCTTTCTTTCTTTTTTTCTTTTTTTGTGGTCTTTCCCATGTGGATATCCCCACAGTATGGCATTTAATACTGTCTAAGAATTATCAGAGCTTTTAATTTTTCCTTCTTTAAAAAAATATATATTTACACATGCCACTGTGTTTTCTTTATTCCCTCCTTTCTCAGTTCGGTTCAGTTCAGTCAGTTGTGTCTGACCCCATGAATCACAGCATTTCAGGCCTCCCTATCCATCACCAACTCCTGGAGTTCACTCAAACTCATGTCCATCGAGTCAGTGATGCCATCCAGCCATGTCATCCTCTGTTATCACCTACTCCTCCTGCCCCTAATCCCTCCCAGCATCAGAGTCTTTTCCAACGAGTCAACTCTTCGCACGAGGTGGCCAAAGTATTGGAATTTCAGCTTTAGCATCAGTCCTTTCAATGAACACCCAAGACTGATCTCCTTTAGAATGAACTGGTTGGATCTCATTGCAGTCCAAGGGAGTCTCAAGAGTCATTTGAACACCACAGTTGAAAAACATCGATTTTTTGGTGCTCAGCTTTGTTCACAGCCCAACTCTCACATCCATACATGACCACTTTAAAAACCATAGCCTTGACTAGTCGGACATTTGTTGGCAAAGTAATGTCTCTGCTTTTGAATATGTTATCTAGGTGGTGCACAATTTTCCTTCCAAGGAGTAAGCGTCTTTTAATTTCATGGCTGCAAATCACCAACTGTATTGATTTTGCAGCCCTCCAAAAAATAAAGTCTGACACTGTTTCCACTGTTTCCCCATGTATTTTCCATCTCATTAGAACTGATTATGGGTGAAACTGGAACCTATTATACAGAGTGAAGTAAGCCAGAAAGAAAAACACCAATAGAGTATACTAACACATATATATGGAATTTAGAAAGATGGTAACAATAACCCTGTGTACGAGACAGCAAAAGAGACACAGATGTATAGAACAGTCTTTTGGACTCTGTGGGAGAGGGAGTGGGTGGGATGATTTGGGAAAATGGCATTGAAACCTGTATAATATCATGTATGAAACGAGTCGCCAGTCCAGGTTCGATGCATGGTACTGGATGCTTGGGGCTGGTGCACTGGGACGACCCAGAGGGAGGGTAGGGGAGGAAGGAGGGAGGAGGGTTCAGGATGGGGAAGTCAGGTATACCTGTGGTGGATTCATTTTGATATTTGGCAAAACTAATACAATATTGTAAAGTTTAAAAAAAATAAATAAAGCTCAACATTCAGAAAACTGAGAAAAAAAATGTACTTTTTAATGGCTGAGTAATACTCCATTGTGTATATGTACCACAGCTTGCTTATCCATTCATCTGCTGATGGGCATCTAGGTTGCTTCTGTGTCCTGGCTATTATAAACAGTGTTGCTATGAACATTGGGGTACACGTGTCTCTTTCAATTCTGGTTTCCTGGGTGTGTATGCCTAGCAGTGGGATTGCTGGATCATAAGGCAGTTCTATTTCCAGCTTTTTAAGGAATCTCCACACTGTTCTCCACAGTGGCTGTACTAGTTTGCATTCCCACCAACAGTGTAAGGGGGTTCCCTTTTCTCTACACCCTCTCCAGCATTTATTGCTTGTAGACTTTTGGATCACAGCCATTCTGACTGGCATGAAATGGTACCTCATTATGGTTTTGATTTGCATTTTTCGGATAATGAGTGATGTTGAGCATCTTTTCATGTGTTTGTTAGCCATTTGTATGTCTTCTTTGGAGAAATGTCTATTTAGTTCTTTGGGCCATTTTTTGATTGGGCCGTTTATTTTTCTGGAATTAGCTGTAGGAGTTGCTTGTATATTTTTGAGATTAGTTGTTTGTCAGTTGCTTCATTTGCTATTATTTTCTCCCATTCTGAAGGCTGTCTTTTCACCTTGCTTATAGTTTCCTTTGTTGTGCAGAATATTTTAAGTTTAATTAGGCCCCTCAAAATGGATTAAAGATCTAAACGTAAGACCAGAAACTATAAAACTCCTAGAGGAGAACATAGGCAAAACATTCTCCGACATACATCACGGCAGGATCCTCTATGACCCACCTCCCGGAATATTGGAAATAAAAGCAAAAATAAGCAAATGGGACCTTATTAAACTTAAAAGCTTCATTTGGTTTAGATTGCAGTGGTTTTGGTCCCCTTTCTGCAGGCCACAGCATTTTGGATCCAGTTTGTGGTGGAATCTGATCTTTGTGGGTGGGACTGAACCTGTAAGTTTTCAAGCTTTAATGTTTGGGATATTGTGTGCCTGTGGTCTGTCAGGTGGTGCTGGATCACTTCTCTATGAAATGCAATGAATTGTCCTGTAATGTGCATTGTGGTGTCTGTGGGTTTGGTACAGCTTCAGGTAGTACCTTTTATAATGTTCATTTTTGTGTTGCTGCTTTGCTGGAGAATAGGTGTGAGTTGTCTTGCACTGAAATTGCTGGTTTCAGCTTGGGGCTTCATTTCCATGTAGGCATGGAACCTTTTGACTTTGCTTCTTTTTTAAAGTTCATTGGTGTCAGGAGTTCAACAATGATCTAAAGCTCTGGATTAACTTCATGGCCTCTGCGTTTTGGTGCTGAGTTACAGTCACATTAAGAATTCTGCATCCTCAGAACAGAGGAGAAAACCCAAGGTTGATGGTGAAGCAATTTTCCATAATCAAAAACAGTTAAAGGAATTGACAGAGTTATATGGATCAGAGCAAACTGAGGAGGGAGATAAAGGTTTCTAGGAGGAGTAAAGGGAGAGTAAAAAGGCAAGAGTGCAATCAACTGGGAATTAAATTAATAAGTGAAAATAGATTCCAAATACAGAATTCCTAAAGGATAAACATTTATTAATAAAAAGTTTCAAAATCAAAGATTAAGAACCTAGAATAGGATTTAAACTCCTATGATTACTGGAGAAAATTTAGAAGTCAAAATAATTATCAAACATTTATATTGTGGTATATAGAAATGAGATTAAAGGGAATGATAAAGAACAAAAGAGTGTTTAATTAAAAAACATGAAAACAGTAAAGAATAATCTACCAATTTCTCTAGAGAAATTGTTGTGAGTTTAGTGGTGCCAGATCAGTGTCAGACAATCTCTTTTTCCTGCTTCTACTTGTTGTCCAATACTATTGCTGTCCTTGAATTGCACAGTTTCTACATTAGCTTCAGAGTTTCAATCTGTAGCTTCTGTCACTTCTGGGCTAGTTCACCCTTCTTTGCTTATTTTTACTTCCTCATTTTGCAATTCTCTTCTGTGACATGCTTACACAAGACTAGTTTGCACCATAACACAAGGGGACAGCAGGCCCTTATTTGTATCAGTGGTACAATGATGAGGAGGAGCACACTGAAAAAAAAAAAAAAAAAACCACCTGTAGAATATGTGGGTGAGGGTGCTTAAGGTGGATGGAGCACAGTGGGCTTGCCACTGTCATAGGTGACATGTACTTCCTCAGTCCACCCAGCTCAGGTTCCTGGGTAATCTGCGATGGCACTGCCCAAAGTGTTCCCTGTGTTTCATGCACATCCCAAGTCTAAGCCACTCAGGCTCCTAGGTGATCTTCAAGGGCACTGAACTCCATTGGCTATGTGCATTGTTTCCTTCCCTGTTCCAAACTGCTCAGGCATCTGGATGGCAGGAAAGGCACCTCCAGGGTAGGTCATGCATCTTATGTACCTGTCAACCACTCAGTTTGTCTGTAGCATAAGGGAGTCAGAGAAGGCAAGGTTCAGAAAAAGAATGAGACCAGCACTTTACAGGAACAGATCACCTTTAATAAGGTGAGAAAGGGCAGCAGTCAGATTAGTGAGCTGCTGCACTAACCCAAGACAAGAGTAAATATATATATAGGCATATATTTGGAAAGCCACTGTCTTAAGTGGGCCTGTTCTTCTCCGAGGTTGTTTGGAATAGTTATCTCATAAATGGCTGGGGCAAGGAAATGTGGAGATCAGCCAAAGGCTGATAGGATGATATGGGAGAAGGAACAATACAAATCCCATTTAGAGAAAGCAAATGAACAGTATATACTTTAGTGCTTTTTCAGTTTTATTATTTTATGTCCATTATTGGGAAGAAAGCTAAGAGTTTAAACAGCAGGTTTTATTCATTGAAAATATATATAAATATATGTTTCATACTTGACAGTATAGATGCAGCCTACTCAGAAATCACGATCACTATCATAACATGACTGATATATTCAAAGATTACACCAAAGTCAGCAAAAGTTAGGCATTTTACAAGTAGTATTATAAAAGGTCATTCTTGCTCTACTCTCTTTATATTATGCCTTTATTTTCTCCCACCAAGACACCACCTATATTTCTTAGTGGATATTTTGATGTTGCTTTCCTGCTCCTCCAAAGACAGACTTAAATCCTTGTGGCGAATGCAGCATCTCAGCACGGTAATCAGTTCTTGGAAGACATATGTTGTGTTTCCCTTCGTAGCTTCATTATCTATGTTTTTATTGAATTTCTAGAGATACATTAGGCAAAATATTTTCAGTCATAATATGCCACTTTTCACAATTTTTCCTAAGCATTGTTTGGGATTGGAAAGAAACTGTCTTCCTTCCTACCAAGTTAATCACAGATATTCAATTCTTCTATGTGTTTCATGTCTACACAAGTTTCCTTATGTATC
Organism: Bos taurus; assembly: GCF_002263795.3. Lineage (NCBI taxonomy): Eukaryota > Metazoa > Chordata > Mammalia > Artiodactyla > Bovidae > Bos > Bos taurus. The sequence continues at coordinate 31,990,674 of NC_082638.1, forward strand.
TTGCACATCAGCTAAGACATAGTGCCTGCCAAATGATGTATTTTAAGTACTTACTGAATTAACAATGAAAAGATGCTAAATAAATTAGCAATCAAAAGCCATATAAGTTACTCAAAAACATCCGAGAGTCTCCACTCTTACCATAATTGACATTTTTTATTTACTGACAATTTAGTAAAGTGGTGTATTTTCTTTATAATGCAATGCTTAGGTTTGTCATAACTTTTACATCCAAAAGCAAGTGACATTTAATTTGATAACTGCAGTCACCATTCCTAGTAATTTTGAAGCTCAAGAAAATTAAGCTTGTCACTGTTTCCACATGTTTACCCCTTCTATTTTGCAAGTAGTGATTGTACCAGATGCCCTTATCTTTGTTTTTATGAATGTAGAGTTTTCAGCACAGTTTTTCACTCTAATCATTCACCCTCATGAAAAGGCTCTTTATTTCCTCTTCACTTTCTCTTTGTTTTTGCGTTAACATCTATATATGTGAGTGTTTTGCTGTTTCTCCCAGCCACTTTGATGCCAGCTTTTGATTCACTCAACTGGTATTTAAATAGTATATTCTGCATATGATTCACGTAAGCAAGTGACAGTAAAGAGATTTGTCACTCTTCTTTCACTTTTGAAGTGGTCAATTTGTCCATGCCCGATCCAATTCTTGCGTCTTGACTCATTTAAGGGTGATTCCAACTTTTATTTCCTCAAGATTTTCCATGTACCCCAACCCTTTTAGTTTTGGTGTTCTCCATCTAGACACCTACATTTCTCATTGTGGGGCATCTATCATTGCTACATCAGACCTTTTCCTGCTTTCCTTCTTTCTTTCATTTTTTTTCCCCGCACCACACTCTGTTTCATTTATATCCTCCTTTCTCAGTTAAGTTCAGTTGGTCCTTCATCACCGACTCTTTGCAACCCCATGAATCGCAGCACACCAGGGCTACCTGTTCACTGAGTTCACTCACGCTCATGTCCATTGATTAGGTGATGCCATCCAGCCTTCCATCCTCTGTAGTCCCATTCTCGTCTTGACCCCATTCCCTCCGAGCATCTGGGTCTTTCTCAATGAGTCAACACTTTGCATGAGTGAGCAAAGTATTGGAATTTCAGCTTTAGCATCAGTCCTTCCAATGAACACCCAGGACTGATCTCCTTTAGGATGGACGGGCTGGATTTCCTTGCAGTACAAGGGACTCTCAAAAATTTTATCCATCACCGCAGTTCAAAAGCATCAATTCTTCAGCACTCAGCTTTCTTCACAGTCCAACTCTCACATTCATACATGATCACTAGAAAAACCAGATCCTTGACTAGACAAACTTTGTTGGCAATGTAATGCCACTGATTTTTAATATGCTATCTAGGTTGGGCATAACTTTCCTTCCAAGGGGTAAGCGTGTTTAAATTTCAAGGCTGCAATCACCATCTGCAGTGGCTTTGGAGCCGCAAAAAAGTAAAGTCTGACAATCTTTCCACTGTTTCCCCATCTATTTCCCATGAAGTGATGGGACCAGATGCCATGGTCTTCGTTTTCAGAATGTTGAGCTTTAAGCCAAATTTTCCAGTCTTCTCTTTGACTTTCATCAAGAGACATTTTAGTTCCTCTTCACTTTCTGCAATAAGGTTGGTGTCATCGGCAAATCTGAGGTTATTGATATTTCTCCCGGTAATCTGAATTCCAGCTTGTGCTTCTTTCAGCCCAGCGTTTCTCATGATGTACTCTGCCTACAAGTTAAATAAGCAGGTGATAATACAAAGCCTGATGTCCTCCTTTTCATATACAAAACCAGTCTGTTGTTCCATGCCTAGGTCTAACTGTTGCTTCCTGACCTGTATATAGGTTCCTCCAAGGCAGGTCAGGTGGTCTGGTATACCCGTCTCTTTCAGAATCTTCCACGGTTTATTGTGATTCACACAGTCAAAGGATTTGGCATAGTCAATAAAGCAGAAATAGGTGTTTATCTGGAACTCTCTTGCTTTTTTGATGATCCATCGGATATTGGCAATGCAATCTCTGGTTCCTCTGCCTTTCCTAAAACCAGCTTGAACATCTGGAAGTTCACAGTTCACATATTGCTGAAGCCTAGCTTGGAGAAATTTGAGCATTGCTTTACTAGCATGTGAAATAAGTGCAACTGTGAAGAAGTTCGAGCATTCATTGTCATTGCCTTTCTTCGGAATTGGAGTGAAAACTGACCTTTTCCAGTCCTGTGGCCACTGCTGAGTTTTCCACATTTGCTGGCATATTGAGTGCAGCACTTTCACAGCATTATCTTTCAACATTTGAGATAGTTCAACTGGAATTCTATCACCTCCACTAGCTTTGTTCATAGTGAGGCTTTCTAAGGCCCTCTCGATTTCACATTCCAGGATGTTTGGCTCTAGGTGAGTGATCACACCATTGTGATTATCTGGGTCTTGAAAGTCATTTTTGTACAATTTCCCTGTGTATTCTTGCCACCTCTCCATAATATCTTCTGCTTCTGTTTGATCCTTACCATTTCTTCCCTTTATTGAACCCATCTTTGCATGAAATATTCCCTTTGTATCTAATTTTCTTGAAGAGAACTCTAGTCTTTCCCATTATGTTGTTTTCTTCTATTTCTTTGAATTGATCTCTGAGGAAGGCTTTCTTATCTCTGTTTGCTATTCTTTTGGATCTCTGCTTTCAGATACATATATCTTTTCTTTGCTTTGCTTTTTGCTTCTCTTTTTTTCACAGCTATTTGTAAGGCCCCCTCAGGCAGCCATTTTGCATTTTTGCATTTCGTGTCTACACGGATGGTCTTAGTCCCTGTCTCCTGTACAGTGTCATAAATACCCATCCATTGGTCATCAGGAACTTTGTCTATTAGATCTAGTCCCTTAAATCTATATTTCACTGTATAATGATAAGGGATTTGACAGGTCATACCTGAATGGTCTAGTGGTTTTCCCTACTTTCTTTAATTCAAGTCTGAATTTGGCAATAAAGGAGTTCATGATCTGAGCTACAGTCAGCTCCCATTCTTGTTTTTGCTGACTTTATAAAGTTTCTCCATCTTTGGCTGCAAAGGTAGAATTAATCTGATTTTGGTGATTTTGGTGTTGACCATCTTCTCTTGTGTTGTTGGAAGAGGGTGTTTGCTATGACCAGTGTGTTCTCTTGGAAAAACTCTATTAGCCTTTGCCCTGCTTCATTCAGTATTCCAAGGCCAAATTTGCCTGTTACTCCAAGTATTTCTTGACTTCCTACCTTTACATTCCAGTCCCCTTTAATGAAAAGGACATCTTTTTTGGATATTAGTTCTAAAAGGTCTTGCAGGTCTTCACAGTACCATTCAACTTCAGCTTCTTCAGCATTTCTCATTGGGGCAAAGGCTTGGATTACCGTGATATTGAATGGTTTGCCTTGGAAACGAACAGGGATCATTCTTTCATCTTTGAGATTCCATCTAAGTACTGCATGTAAGACTCTTTTGTTGACCATGCTGGCTCCTCCATTTCTTCTAAGGTATTCCCGTTCACAGTAGTAGATATAATGGTCATCTGAGTTAAATTCACCCATTCCAGTCCCTTTTAGTTCGCTGATACCTAGAATGTTGACGTTCACTTTTATCATCTTCGGTTTGATCACTTCCAGTTTGCCTTGATTCATGGAACTGACATTCCAATTTCCTATGTAATATTGCTCTTTACAGCATCAGACCTTGCCTCTATTACCAGTCACACCCATATCTGGATATTAGTTTTGCTTTGTCTTCATCCCTTCTTTCTTTCTGCAGTTATGTCTCCACTGATCTCCAGTAGCATATTGGATACCTACCAACCGACCCGGGGATTTCCTCTTTCAGTTATCCTATCATGTGTTTCATACTGTTCATGGTGTTCTCAAGACAAGAATACTGATGTAGTTTGCCATTCCCTTCTCCATAGACCACATTCTGTCAGAACTCTCCACCATTACTCGCCCATCCTGGGTGGCACCACAGGGCATGGCTTACTTTCATTGAGTTAGACAAGGCTGCAGTCCATGTGACAAAATTGGCTAGGTTTTTGAGATTATGGTTTCAGCGTGTCTGAAATCTGATGCCCTCATAAGTGAAATCTGATCCTAAAAATTGTGTTCCTAAAGTTACAACATTGATAACCATTTTTGGAAAGCAAAAGTTAAGAACCAAGAATAAAAATTAGACTCATTTAAATAGTACAAGAAAAGAAAACGGAGGTCGAATTCATTCTTATATATATATAACAAGTGTTTAAAACACAGACGTGTTGTTTTTATTTGAAAGGTAATAATAGTTAACAGAAATAAAAGTTTAGGGTATTAAAAAGGCCTAGCATTGTTAAAAGTTAAAGAAATCATATAGAAATAGATCTCAGAATTAAAAAAAAAATTTTGCTTTTTGGTGTCAGTACAGTGTCAGATGGTCCCTAGTTGAAGTTTGTACTTGTTGTCAAATTCTACTATTGTACCTCAGTTGAACATTAATTGAATTAATTGGCATTAATTGAAGATTTATGCTGTTGAACCTATCACTTCTGGGTTGGTTTATGCTCCTTTGTTTATATTTCCTTCTTTTATTTGAAAGCCTCTCCATATCTGGCTTTCAACATGAAATGAGGGTGTGGTAGCCTCTTATTTGATCTCACTTGCTCGGTGTTTTGGCGGTGAGGTGGGACACTGAAAACAAATACCTCTGGGATATGTGGGTGCTTGAGGTGGATTGACCACATTGGGCTTGCCACTGACAAATGTGACATGTTCTTCCTGGGTCCACACTGCTCAGCCTCCCTGTTGATATGTGAGGGCATGGTCCCAAGTGGGTCGTGTGTTTCATGCACTTCCCAGCCAGTCAGGCACTTAGGTGCTCAGCAAGGGCAATGACCATGATTGGCTCGGTGCTTTTTGCTCTTCACAAGTCAAAAATCTCAGGTGGCTGGTTGGAGGACAAGACACAGTCCTAGGTGGCCCATGCCTTATGCAGCTCTCTGGTCTCAACCACACAGTTTGCTACCTGTGCCAGAGCCCACAGCCTCAGGTGTTCCATGTGTCTCTTCCGGATAGCTGACCCCAGGCTGTCATGATCCCGGCCTATGTGAACTGTCCATGAACTCAGGAATTCATCATTAGCAAATTTCAACCAGCTTAGAGCTTGGTAGGGGATGTCTGTAGGACCAAGTTACTAGTAACCTATTTGCTTCTGCCTCTGGCAGTCATATACATTCCTCTCTACCTCCATTGAGGAAAGGGTCTTCAATGGAAGCTAGCTTGGTCTTCTTTGGTATTTTCTAGTTTTCTGGTCTGTGAGTGTGCCATGGTTCACTATGTGGACTTAGAGCCTTCTTGTAGGAAAAGTCCTTTCTAAAATGGCTGTCTCTAGTTTTCCCATGGTTTATGTTCTTTGTCACATTAGCTCCATCAGATTGTCCTCAGGGCACTAAATCCTGGTTCTAACAATACTGTGTTTGATACACCACAGGTCTCCTCCCAGACCTCATGTATGACTGTGGACAGAAGAATCTGAGTGACTTTTTGGCTAGTAATTGCATTTATTGGCGTAATCTGTGTTTTTGTTCTTTTTCCCCTGGTTCTGTTTTTTTCTTTTTTTCTTTTTCCTCCCACTGACACTTTTGAGAGAGGGTTTCCTATCTTGTTTTAATTTTCCTCCTTTACGATTCCCTCTCCAAGGGGAGTCTCATTCCCTAAAACCTTTTCTTCATGTCCATCTCTTATTTTGTCCTACCTCCTTTTTAAGAGATGGGTTTTCATTTCTTGGTTTCTAGGGACCATCAACATCGTTCAAGTTGATTTCTGGAAGGTGGTCCATGTGCAGTCGATCCTTTGATGGATTTGTGGAGGAGAAAGTGGACTGTGCCTCCTATTCCTCTAACATTATGAGACCTCCACCATGACCCTGGAAGATCCATTTTATTAACTGAAATCTTCTTGTTATTCAGTCACAAAGCCATGTCTTACTCTCTGTGACCCCTTGGACTGCACACAAGGGCTTTCTGCCCTCTGCATCACCCAGGGTCTGCCTGAAATCATATTCATTGAATGGGTGAAGCTATACAACCTTCTCCTTCGTTCTCACCCATGTATCCTCCTGATTTCATTGTTTCCTAAGAATCAGTTTTTTTTTTTTTTTTTCCAGTGAGTCATTTCTTTGCTCAGGTGGCCAAAGCTTTGAAGACTCATCTTCAGCATCAGTGATTCTAATTCTTCTTCAGAGTTGATTTCCTTTATGTTTGACTGGATTTATGTCCTTGCAATTCAATGGATACACACAAGTCATTCCTAGCAGAGCAGTTTGGTGTTCTCACATCTGTACATGTCTACTGGAAAGACCATAGATGTGACTCAAAGTGCCTCCATTGATCAAGTCATGTCTTCACTTTTTAACATGCTTTCTAAATTTGTGACAGCTTTTCTTCCAGGAAGAAATTGTCTTCTAATTTTATAGCTTCCATCACCATCTGCAGTGAATTTAGAGCCAAAAGAGCTAATCTGTCACTGCTTCTGTCTTTTCCACTTCCATTTCCCATGAAAGTGTGGGACCGGATGTCATGATCTTACTTTGTGTAATACTGAGAAGGAAATGGCAACCCACTCCAGTGTTCTTGCCTGGATAATCCCAGGGATTGGTGAGCCTGTTGGGTTGCCATCTCTGGGGTCACACAGAGTCAGACACAAGTGAAGCAACTTAGCAGCAGCAGCAGAGAATTCAAATGTACTGTTTACCCTATGTTTTCCTATGAACACTGAGAATTACTGTATTCTTGTACCTTTGTTTTCCCTCAATGTTTTGAATAAGAACACATGTATACCTGTGGTGGATTCATTTTGATATTTGTCAAAACTAATACAATTATGTAAAGTTTAAAAATAAAATAAAATTAAAAAAAAAAAGAAATTGTTTTCTGAGAATATTCTATGATAGTTACTTATTATATATTATACTGCTGGTTTTAAGTTGCCTGTTAGAGCATTTGTGCCATAATTCTGTGACAACTGGGTAAAATATTGCAAAATACACAGCCTATAATATATTTTTCCATTAACATAATATATTGAGACTGTTTTTGTTATCTTGTTAGATTTTATCTAATGTGGCTACCTCAAAAATACAAAGGAGGACAAGGAACAAGATAAATGATGTGGATGGGGGCAGGAAGCTGAACCCCGGTGGCATGAAGCAAGATAAAATTTGATCATCAGTGATTTCTATTGAAATATTTGTTACCAGAAGTTGAAAGTGATGAAAGAAAACTTTACATACTGAATTATGGAGAAGTAATTTTGATGTACACCTCATATAATTTCAGTGTTCAGCTAGTCAGAAGAGCCTGTCTATGATCTATGCACAATGCCCTTGGCATCTCTTTTAGCCATTAGGTGGGTAGCTGTTATCCTAAATCCAGCTAGTTGACCATTGTGCATGTGGTTCCAACATGTTCCTATGTTATTACAGACTTGAATGTTTAAAATTGTATCCAATGTGGGGAGAACAACAGCTTTCTTCAAACAATATCTCTAAGCAAATGAGAGTAACAATTGTATGGCCTCAAGGTTTCCTCATATGTAAGAACGCCATCTCTTATTACAGAAACAATAGTGGAAGACGAACTAGATTAAAGGAGAGCCTTTCAGCAACAGTATCTAAAGCATTCAGCCAGTAATTTATTAAGCAATGTTGGGCTTCCCAAACAGTTCATTTAAGATCTTGGGAGCAAGCAAAGTGTTTGGCCACCTGAATAATGTTGCCTAAAATTTTATTTTGACATATCCACATACATACCCATGTGTGTATGAGTTTGGGTATAAAAAAATTACATTGACTTTTAATTCCCATTAGGTATAACAACATGGAAAAATTAAAACCCAAATGCAGAATGACTCAAGACTCTACTCAGTTATTGAATATATGTAAGTGGAAATACTTCAAAATATGTTTTATTGGCTACATCTAACATATAAGGACTCTTTTATACCACTCCCCTCTCTCCTTTTAATAAATACCTACCAATTTTCAAAAGTTTGCCCAGGTTTAATGAAAAAATACTCAGATATAGAAAAAAAAAAATATATATATATTAATATATATATGAGAAGGTGACGGCATCCCACTCCATTACTCTTGCCTGGCCAATCCCATGGATGGAGGAGCCTGGTAGGCTGCAGTCCATGGTGTCACAAATAGATCGGTACAACTGAGTGACTTCCCTTTCACTTTTCACTTTCATGCATTGGAGAAGGACATAGCAACCCACTCGAATGTTCTTGCCTGGAGAATCCTGGGACAGATGAGCCTGGTGGGCTGCCGTCTGTGGGGTCACACAGAGTTGGACACGTCTGAAATGACAGCAGATATACCTATTTATATGCATATTTATGTATATAGATATACAAATATCTATATAAAATAGATATGTTTCCATTGCAGAAAATGTTGATACCAACCTTAGATCTCAGAATTATTTCCAACTCCATGCTCCAGGTCAACAGGAAATAGCCAAAGTTGTTGCTGACTCAAACAGTTCAAGAGCTGGGAAGCCTGTAGACCTCCTCATTTTCCAAGAGTAATTTTAATCAGAGAAGCTAGAAAAGCCAGAAATTAAGGAAAATAATCAAGCAACAGAAGATAGTAATGATACTTTCACTTTTAACTTTCATGCATTGGAGAAGGAAATGGCAACCCATTCCAGTGTTCTTCCCTGGAGAATCCCAGAGACAGGGGAGCCTGGTGGGCTGCCGTCTATGGGGTCACACAGAGTCGGACACGACTGAGGTGATGTAGCAGACGTAGCAGAAAGGTCTTTAGTTCCTCCTCAAAGGCCATAGATAACATTCTGAGCAATACACTGTGAACAGTTTTAGAGATGTTAAAGCTCCAAGCAGGCTGAAATGTACGTACATAGACCACAGAGTAGTTGGAAGCAGACGGTCGATGATGTTGACTCCCAATATCCTCAGTAACAGGCCATTAGTACAATGCCCCAAAACTGATCACAGGTGTGTGATCAGTCATTAAAATCCTTCCCCTGAAAGTATTTGGGAATTTGGGTCTTTGAAGCACCAAAGACTGCTAGGAAACCTTGCTCAGTCCTACAATAAACACATGCTTTCACTGTAACTCAGTCAGTTGATTGATTTTACTTCACAGTAGCGAGTAGATCCAAGTTTGCATGGGTAACAGTAATGAATATTAAGAATGTGTGTCTAGAAGGACGATAAATCGCTTTTAGTTCAGATTTCAAGTAGATTTATTGATATGATTTTTCTGTGTAAAAATTCTTTAGGAATGAGGTTTTGCAGCCTTCATGGCTTTGGTTAGTATTTCTGTAAGCAGTGTGTATTTTAAGTTGATGCTGAAGTAAGCACTGGTTGAACATTATCCTTCAATTGCTCGAAGACCAGTGACTTTGTGATGTCACAGTTACCCTTCAACTGCTAGGTGACTTTGAGGACCTCTGTGATGGTCTAGAGAGGTCTGTAGGCCAGCCAAGCAGCATTTGAAGTTGCAGTGTGTAAAATCAGACAAATAAGAAAAATATCTGAAGAAAGACTTTCTTTGAGATGGCACATATTTCTTCAGAAATTCAAGATGGGACTCCTAAGGATGAATCAACTGGTTCAGAAACCTCCGTTAGATCTTCTTTGTATGATTATACACTTACTAGGGACTCAGTTTTGAGATCTATGATTGAAGAATATGCTTTTCAGGCTTTGTCTGAGGATCTTGTGATAAAAAGGCTATGCTACACAAATTCTGTCTCTGAAACAGATGAGCTGAATGATTTTCTTTCACATTTCCACAAAACTTTGGAGTATAGTTGCAAATTATCAGCTGGAATCTATTAGGTAGGATGAGAGTGGTGTATGTATAGTGATCAGTGAAGAACTTTTGAAAAAGGTCTTGAAAAGAAAGGAGCCTTTCAGAATATTTGAAACCAACAGTATGAAAAGTTTAGTTTGACAGCTTAACCTTTATGGGTTTAATAAAAAGCAACAAACTTTTCAAAGATCTGCTTCACAAGCGGACTTTCTGGAAGAAAACATCTCTCTTTTGAGCAAGGTATTCCAAAAATTTCACTTATTAGCAATACATAAGATTAAATCATGTGACCTAGAAAGCATGTTCACATATGTAGCTAAAACGAATTTGAAATTGAGATAGGGAGGAGGAGCCAAGATGGCGGAGGAGTAGGACAGGGAGAACACTTTCTCCCCCACAAATTCATCAAAAGAGCATTTAAACGTCGAGTAAATTCCACAAAACAACTTCTGAATGCCGGCAGAGGACATCAGGCACCCAGAAAAGCAATCCAACTCTTCGAAAGGAGGTAGGAAAAAATATAAAAGACAAAAAAAGAGACAAAAGAGGGAGGGACGGAGTTCCGTCCCGAGAAGGGAGTCTTAAAAAGAGAGAAGTTTCCAAACACCAGGAAACCTTCTGACTGCCGAATCTGTGCCGAGCTTTGGAAGCACAGAGGGCAACATAACAGGAAGAAAAAATAAATAAACAATTAAAACTCGAAGATTGCGAGTCCTACAGTAACTCCCCCAGCGGAGGAGCAGCGTAGACGCCTGCACGCGCCATTAGCAAGTGGGGGCTGGGCAGGGAGGCGCAGCGCGGGCTGCATCGCTTAGAGTAAGAATCTGGCCTGAATACCCTGAGCACTATCTGAGCGAAATAATCTGGGCTAGCAAACCAGACTGTGGGATATCTACCACGCGAAAAGCCAGCCCCAACTTAAGACACCGCCAGGCCCGTGCACGGAACAAAGAATTGAACAGAGATAGCCGGCTGCAGACCTTCCCCCTCCAGTGACAGGCAGCCAGAGCTGGAAGGGGGCAATCGCAGCCCCAGAGAGACATTATCTATAAAACTGTAAGCAGGCTTCTTTGCTAACTAAACCTTCTTGGGGGTCTGGACGGTTAGCATCTGCCTGAGAAGGTGCGCCGGTTTTACGCCCAGATAACCGAGTGGCGGGGAGGCGATAAGTCGCAGTATTGGTGCTCGCCAAACACCTCATCACTTGAGCTGCTCGAACCTGGGAAGAGCACAAAACTCAGGCCCAACTGAGTCTGCGCCTCTGAGGACTACCCGAGTGCCTGAACCTGAGCGGCTTGGACCAGGGAGGTACATGCAACTCAGGGCCAGCCTCGGATTGTTCCCAGAGGAACAACCTAGAGCCCGAGCAGTGTGGGCAGGGAGGCTACACGCGCCGAGAGGGGGGCAGACCCAGTGTGGCTGAGGCACTGCGAGCGCACGCCAGTGTTATTTGTTTGCAGCATCCCTCCCTCCCTCCCCACAGCGCGACTGAACAAAGAGAAGAAATACAGCTCCACCCATCAGAACACCGACACAAGCTTCCCTAACCAGGAAACCTTGACAAGCCACCTGTACAAACCCACACACAGCGAGGAAAAGCCACAATAAAGAGAACTCCACAAACTGCCAGAATACAGAAAGGACACCCCAAACTCAGCAATTTAAACAAGATGAAGAGACAGAGGAATAGCCAGCAGATAAAGGAACAGGATAAATGCCCACCAAACCAAACAAAAGAGGAAGAGATAGGGAATCTACCTGATAAAGAATTCCGAATAATGATAGTGAAATTGATCCAAAATCTTGAAATTAAAGTGGAATCACAGATAAATAGCTTGGAGACAAGGATTGAGAAGATGCAACAAAGGTTTAACAAGGACCTAGAAGAAATAAAAAAGAGTCAATATATAATGAATAATGCAATAAATGAAATTAAAAACACTCTGGAGGCACCAAATAGTAGAATAACAGAGGCAGAAGATAGGATTAGTGAATTAGAAGATAGAATGGTAGAAATAAATGAATCAGAGAGAATAAAAGAAAAACGAATTAAAAGAAATGAGGACAATCTCAGAGACCTCCAGGACAATATTAAACGCTACAACATTCAAATCATAGGGGTTCCAGAAGAAGAAGAAGACAAAAAGAAAGACCATGAGAAAATACTTGAGGAGATAATAGTTGAAAACTTCCCTAAACTGGGGAAGGAAGTAATCACCCAAGTCCAAGAAACCCAGAGAATCCCAAACAGGATAAACCCAAGGCGAAACATCCCAAGACACATATTAATCAAATTAACAAAGATCAAACACAAAGAACAAATATTAAAAGCAGCAAGGGAAAAACAACAAATAACACACAAGGGAAATCCCATAAGGATAACAGCTGATCTTTCAATAGAAACTCTTCAAGCCAGGAGGGAATGGCAAGACATACTTAAAATGATGAAAGAAAATAACCTACAACCCAGATTATTGTACCCAGCAAGGATTTTATTCAAGTATGAAGGAGAAATCAAAAGCTTCTCAGACAAGCAAAAGCTGAGAGAATTCTGCACCACCAAACCATCTCTACAACAAATACTAAAGGATATTCTCTAGACAGGAAACACAAAAATGGTGTATAAATTCAAACCCCAAACAATAAAGTAAATGGCAACGGGATCATACTTATCAGTAATTACCTTAAACGTAAATGGGTTGAATGCCCCAACCAAAAGACAAAGACTGGCTGAATGGATACAAAAACAAGACCCCTACATATGTTGTCTACAGGAGACCCACCTCAAAACAGGGGACACATACAGACTGAAAGTGAAGGGCTGGAAAAAGATTTTCCATGCAAATAGGGACCAAAAGAAAGCAGGAGTAGCAATACTCATATCAGATAAAATAGACTTTAAAACAAAGGCTGTGAAAAGAGACAAAGAAGGTCAGTACATAATGATCAAAGGATCAATCCAAGAAGGAGATATAACAATTATAAATATATATGCACCCAACACGGGAGCACCACAGTATGTAAGACAAATGCTAACAAGTATGAAAGGAGAAATTAACAATAACACAATAATAGTGGGAGACTTTAATACCCCACTCACACCTATGGATAGATCAACTAAACAGAAAATTAACAAGGAAACACAAACTTTAAACGATACAATAGACCAGTTAGACCTAATTGATATCTATAGGACATTTCATCCCAAAACAATGAATTTTACCTTTTTCTCAAGCGCACATGGAACCTTCTCCAGGATAGATCACATCCTGGGCCATAAAGCTAGCCTTGGTAAATTCAAAAAAATAGAAATCATTCCAAGCATCTTTTCTGACCACAATGCAGTAAGATTAGATCTCAATTACAGGAGAAAAACTATTAAAAATTCCAACATATGGAGGATGAACAACACCCTGCTGAATAACCAACAAATCACAGAAGAAATCAAAAAAGAAATCAAAATTTGCATAGAAACGATTGAAAATGAAAACACAACAACCCAAAACCTGTGGGACACAGTAAAAGCAGTCCTAAGGGGAAAGTTCATAGCAATACAGGCACACCTCAAGAAACAAGAAAAAAGTCAAATAAATAACCTAACTCTACACCTAAAGCAACTAGAAAAGGAAGAAGTGAAGAACCCCAGGGTTAGTAGAAGGAAAGAAATCTTAAAAATTAGAGCAGAAATAAATGCAAAAGAAACAAAAGAGACCATAGCAAAAATCAACAAATCCAAAAGCTGGTTCTTTGAAAGGATAAATAAAATTGACAAACCATTAGCCAGACTCATCAAGAAACAAAGGGAGAAAAATCAAATCAATAAAATTAGAAATGAAAATGGAGAGATCACTACAGACAACACAGAAATACAAAGGATCATAAGAGACTATTATCAACAATTATATGCCAATAAAATGGACAACGAGGAAGAAATGGACAAATTCTTAGAAAAGTACAACTTTCCAAAACTCGACCAGGAAGAAATAGAAAACCTTAACAGACCCATCACAAGCACGGAAATTGAAACTGTAATAAAAAAATCTTCCAGCAAACAAAAGCCCAGGTCCAGACGGCTTCACAGCTGAATTCTACCAAAAATTTAGAGAAGAGCTAAAACCTATCCTGCTCAAACTCTTACAGAAAATTGCAGAGGAAGGTAAACTTCCAAACTCATTCTATGAGGCTACCATCACCCTAATACCAAAACCTGACAAAGATGCCACAAAAAAAGAAAACTACAGGCCAATATCACTGATGAACATAGATGCAAAAATCCTAAACAAAATTCTAGCAATCAGAATCCAACAACACATTAAAAGGATCATACACCATGACCAAGTGGGCTTTATCCCAGGGATGCAAGGATTCTTCAATATCCGCAAATCAATCAATGTAATACACCACATTAACAAATTGAAAAATAAAAACCATATGATTATCTCAATAGATGCAGAGAAAGCCTTTGACAAAATTCAACACCCATTTATGATAAAAACTCTCCAGAAAGCAGGAATAGAAGGAACATACCTCAACATAGTAAAAGCTATATATGACAAACCCACAGCGAACATTATCTTCAATGGTGAAAAATTGAAAGCATTTCCTCTAAAGTCAGGAACAAGACAAGGGTGCCCACTTTCACCATTACTATTCAACATAGTTTTGGAAGTTTTGGCCACAGCAATCAGAGCAGAAAAAGAAATAAAAGGAATCCAAATTGGAAAAGAAGAAGTAAAACTCTCACTATTTGCAGATGACATGATCCTCTACATAGAAAACCCTAAAGACTCCACCAGAAAATTACTAGAACTAATCAATGATTATAGTAAAGTTGCAGGATATAAAATCAACACACAGAAATCCCTTGCATTCCTATACACTAATAATGAGAAAACAGAAAGAGAAACTAAGGAAACAATTCCATTCACCATTGCAACGAAAAGAATAAAATACTTAGGAATATATCTACCTAAAGAAACTAAAGACCTATATATAGAAAACTATAAAACACTGGTGAAAGAAATCAAAGAGGACACTAATAGATGGAGATATATACCATGTTCATGGATTGGAAGAATCAATATAGTGAAAATGAGTATACTATCCAAAGCAATTAATAGATTCAATGCAATCCCTATCAAGCTACCAACATTATTCTTCACAGAGCTAGAACAAATAATTTCACAATTTGTATGGAAATACAAAAAACCTTGAATAGCCAAAGCGATCTTGAGAAAGAAAAATGGAACTGGAGGAATCAACCTACTTGACTTCAGGCTCTACTACAAAGCCAAAGTTATCAAGACAGTATGGTACTGGCACAAAGACAGAAATATAGATCAATGGAACAAAATAGAAAGCCCAGAGATAAATCCACGCACATATGGACAGCTTATCTTTGACAAAGGAGGCAAGAATATACAGTGGATTAAAGACAATCTCTTTAACAAGTGGTGCTGAGAAATCTGATCAACCACTTGTAAAAGAATGAAACTAGAACACTTTCTAACACCATATACAAAAATAAACTCAAAATGGATTAAAGATCTCAACGTAAGACCAGAAACTATAAAACTCCTAGAGGAGAACATAGGCAAACACTCTCTGACATACATCACAGCAGGATCCTCTATGACCCACCTCCCAGAATATTGGAAATAAAAGCAAAAATAAACAAATGGGACCTAATTAAACTTAAAAGCTTCTGCACATCAAAGAAAACTATTAGCAAGGTGAAAAGACAGCCTTCAGAATGGGAGAAAATAATAGCAAATGTAGTAACCGACAAACAACTAATCTCAAAAATATACAAGCAACTCCTACAGCTCAACTCCAGAAAAATAAATGACCCAATCAAAAAATGGGCCAAAGATCTAAATAGACATTTCCAAAGAAGACATACAGATGGCTAACAAACACATGAAAAGATGCTCAACATCACTCCTTATCAGAGAATTGCAAATCAAAACCACTATGAGGTACCATTTCACGCCAGTCAGAATGGCTGCGATCCAAAAGTCTACAAATAATAAATGCTGGAGAGGGTGTGGAGAAAAGGGAACCCTCTTACACTGTTGGTGGGAATGCAAACTAGTACAGCCACTATGGAGAACAGTGTGGAGATTCCTTAAAAAAATGGAAATAGAACAGCCTTATGATCCAGCAATCCCATTGCTTGGCATACACACTGAGGAAACCAGAAGGGAAAGAGACACGTGTACCCCAGTGTTCATCTCAGCACTGTTTCTAATAGCCAGGACATGGAAGCAACCTAGATGTCCATCAGCAGATGAATGGATAAGAAAGCTGTGGTACATATACACAATGGAATATTACTCAGCCATTAAAAAGAATACATTTGAGTCAGTTCTAATGAGGTGGATGAAACTGGAGCCTATTATACAGAGTGAAGTAAGCCAGAAGGAAAAACATAAATACAGTATACTAACGCATATATATGGAATTTAGAAAGATGGTAATGATAACCCTGTATACGAGACAGCAAAAGAGACACTGATGTATGGAGCAGTCTTATGGACTCTGTGGGAGAGGGAGAGGGTGGGAAGTTTTGGGAGAATGGCATTGAAACACGTGAAATGTAAAAAAAAAAAAAAAGAAAGAAAGAAATTGAGATAGTAAATTTTTTAAAAAATTTTTGTTTTGAAGTTGAGAACAGCTGGAGGTTAAAATATTGGATGTTTAAAAAACTTTCCTAGCAATGTGAAACCAGATACAAGTCCTGAAGCCACTTAAAGTGGTATTTACTGTATATATACAACATATTTTTAGTTGAGCATAATTGCTTTTAACATATTACCTGTTAAAACTACTAATGGAGGTGTTTTATTTGATGCTATTTAATTGGTGTCATTAAAGGAATAATTTTTTATAGCTTAGCTTTGATTGTCAGTTTTACCTTGGTTTATAAAGAAACTAAATAAGTTTTTCTTTGATTTTAGTTACAAACCTACTATAAATCAAATTCCAAACAGGCCATCCCCAACTTTTAGTAAGAATGCAAAGAAGACTTGGAATTAATAATGTGTCTCTAATATCTTCATTAGTTCAAGATAACAAGACGTATGTTAAAGCAAGGGTCAACAAAGATGATCATAACTCTGACTTTCTTTGAGAAACGAGTGGAGAGAGTGCATTTTCAGCCTCCAGAACTTTAAATGTGCCATACATACCAAAGCCTCATAGCAGCCAGATATTTGCTAATACAAGTGCTGTAAGTCCATGTGACTTAGCTTCCCCATCACCAATATCACTTAGACAAACAGACCAGATTGTAGTAGATCAACCTGCTGTTTTTAAAACACTGAGCATTTTTAATTGGCACTCACAAAGCAGCTACACTCAGGTAAATGGCCACGTTGAGGACTTCGCTACTACAACTACATCTACTTCTCAGAACCACATTGTGTCTCCATTACAAATCAGTTATTCCAGACTGATGGTGGAATCTTCTAAATTTCCAGTCACATATAGCAATATGTCAGCACATGACAGCCCTTTTCCTATCCTGCAAGAGACAGGCAACTCATGGTCCTCAATGTCAATGATCGCTTATACATCTGCCTCCTCTCTTTCAAGTCAACTGATCAACAATCATCATCAGATGAAAGCTATGCTAATTAAAACTGACCTATCAAATAAGTGTCAGATTATGGAGCCTAAAGAAGATTGAACTTTATATTGGGAGATGTCAACAAATACCTAAAATTCTTGCATTTCAACAATAAATTTACATATTCATCTTCATAGTTTCATTTTCTATTTTCAAAAATTGAAGAGTAAAATTATGCTTTAGTTCAAATGGCTGGCTATTTTACTGCATGGTTTTATAAACTCTACAGTTCAAGACAAAATTTGTTATGCATCCTAGGTAAATGACACCTGATCTAATGTTTGTAAGCAAAAAAAAAAAAAAAGAGAGAGAGAACCAAGGGAAAATAGATAATGGATGTAAAGTGATTTCTGAAATCATCCCTGCTGAAATGAATGGGTGGCTCAATTAGGATGGCATGGGTGAAGGAAGAGATGCAAATAAAATCAGAAAAATGGAAATACACAGGATGTACCTTAGTGTGTTCACAGTTACCTTATATTCTATTAGTTACTGGTAGAGTCTTAAAAGGTTAGACAGCAGATTTTCTTCATTATAGAAAGTCATTTCATCCTTGAAATATAGACAGGGTAGCATGTCCAAAATCATGATCACCATTATACCATGACTGTGTACCAAAGATAACATGACATAATCAGTGATTGTCCCATGGTAAGCACAAGATATATAGTTTACAGGTGGTATGCTGTAGGGTTATTTCTGCTCTACTGTCCTTAAGGCATGCCTTTATTTCCTGACACCAAGATCCACTCTATATTTCCTAAGACATGTTTCAATGTTGCTTATCTGTCCCCACAGAGACAGATACATTCCTGATGGTGTTTGCAGCACATCAGCATGGTCAACAAGTTCTTTGAAGACATGATATATTTTCCTTAGTAATTTCATTATCTTTCTCTTCTAGAGCTACAATCACACAAACTATTTTCAGTCATGCTAAGACCCTTCTCAGATTTTTGCCTCAATTCTTTCTTGGGGTTGGAAGGAACTTCTGTTTGCCCTCCTACCAAGGTGAGGGCAGATATCATGTCTTCAATGTGTTTTATGTCTACTCTCATTTTTTAATGTATCTTTCACATCAGGTGAAACTTAGAGCCTGCAAATGACACATTTTAAGCACTTACTAAATTATCAATAAAGAAATGTAATAACCAATCAATGCTCTACACATTACTTAACAGCATCCTATAACG
This sequence comes from Bos taurus, assembly GCF_002263795.3. NCBI lineage: Eukaryota > Metazoa > Chordata > Mammalia > Artiodactyla > Bovidae > Bos > Bos taurus. The sequence goes on from NC_082638.1 coordinate 32,009,324, forward strand.
TGCACTTATCATAATTCACCTTTCCTATTTGCTGAGAAATTATTACAAGTTGATACCTATTTATTGTATTTACATGAATGTTAAATGTGGGAATTCAAATTGTAAAATGATTGCTGCTTTTATGAAATTTACAGTCTACAATAACCCATTCTAAGCATGTTGTTTCAGGCCACAGTTCCCTAAAATGCAGTAGTAGTTACAGAGACATGTATCCAAAGGGGTGGGAGGAGAAGAAGAAAAGGAATCATTTATTTTAATAATCTAGAAAAGTCATGGAGTAAGCAAGGATCAAAATCAATGGTGGATCCTAAATATATTTCAGTTTGAAATACTCTGAACAGAGTCCCTGCTTGTTGGACTATCCACACTGTCATGAAGACTACCTAGAAATATTGGCAATCTCAAATTTGTGGTCATTCCTTCAGATGGCAGTGGGAACATCAAGTCATGTCCCTGTTTTGGTATGGTAACCCCCATAGGACAACACCAAGTTAAGTTCAACGTTCTCATTCTTGCAGCTAACGGACAGTGAAATCTGTCGAATATCTGTGTAGTTAAGGGAGTGGTAGAAAAATCACACTCTTTTTCTTTCACTGAAATGTTTTGCTAAATGTAAGAGAGAATACTATGCTTTAGAGAGGTGAGCATTTTGGAGCCATTGTAAGAGTTATTGAAATTGGTGTCCTTAGTAATCATTTCAAGACCAAAGTCCAATAGCCTTGTTTTAAATTTCAGGTGTCTTACTATGTAGTCAAATTTGCATGCTTTGTACAATATCACCTTAAAGGCAATTCCATCTTCCATTTCATTGCCTTGTACTGACTAATCCTTCTCAGTCCCTTTTATCTTCTTTTCATGCTCTGCTTTGAGTGGCAGGTCCTTCTCAAAAAGAACAGGATTAATTCATGTCATCCTCTGTCATAACTTGGAAGAGGCATGGATAAGGATATTCAACATATCATGTTGAAAAGCTGCTGTTTTTGTTCCTTCATGAGAGCATATTAGTAAACTGTACTTCAATTGTCTGATCAAAAGAAGCCTGGTAAATGATCCTTTACCTTGATGATCAATTCCCAGATGGCTTCAACATATTGGTGCCTTTAATTCTCAAAAGAATAAAGAAAATAGCTCAATACATTAGGGAAACATTGTACATGAATTCAAATTTTCTTTCCTTTATGCATTTACCTTATAATTGGTGCCTAAAATTGTAAAACAATGGAAACAGATTCAGACTTTCATTGTTAAACAATGGAAATGGTTTCAGTGGAAACAGTGTCAGACTTTATTTTTGGGGGCTCCAAAATCACTGCAGATGGTGACTGCAGTCATGAAATTAAAAGACACTTACTCTTTGGAAGGAAAGTTTGGACCAACCCAGAGAGCATATTGAAAAATAGAGACATTACTTTGCCAACAAACGTCCATCTAGTCAAGGCTATGGTTTTTCCAGTGGCCATGTATGGAAATGAGAGCTGGACTGTGAAGAAAGCTGAGAGCCAAAGAATTGATGTTTTTGAACTGTGGTGTTGGAGAAGACTCTTGAGAGTCCCTTGGACTGCAAGGAGATCCAACCAGTCCATCCTAAAAGAGATCAGCCCTGTGTGTTCTTTGGAAGGAATGATGCTAACGCTGAAACTCCAGTACTTTAGCCACCTCATGGGAAGGGTTGACTCATTGGAAAAGACTCTGATGCTGGGAGGGATTTAGGGCAGGAGGAAAAGGGAACGACAGAGGATGAGATGGCTGGATGGCATCACCAACTCGATGGATGTGAGTTTGAATGAGTTCTGGAAGTTGGTGATGGACAGGGAGTCCTGGCCTGCTGCGATTTATGGGGTTGCAGAATCGGACATGACTGAGAGACTTAACTGAACTGAACTGAACTGAAAATTGTAAAAGTAAAAACAAAAATGTAAGTGAGGTAAATACAGCAAATTGAGGCAAAAAGTAGAAATATTGGATGGAGAAGGTTAGAGGATGAAATTGGATGCTTAAAATATAACAAGCAAAATTGTAACTGCAGGGCCTAACGAGGTCAAAATGACTTCCACATTGTTACCCTGCATTATTTTCATTTTAGCAAATCACAGAAGTTTTACATGCAAAATATTCTAAGATCCCATGGGATCCAGAACAACGTTATGTATAGCAAAGCATTCTGACTTAAAATGTCACTAGACTGAAATCATTCAACTACAAAATAACTTCCAACCTTAAGCCTAAAAACAAATATCAGAGAACTCTGTGCAGTTCGTAGGTTTCCTTCTGTGAGTCCTTTGGTTTTATTTTCCTTTCATAATTGTGTTTTGAGTATATAAGACTGAGACTGTGCTTGTGTGTGTGTGTGCACATCAGATTAAAAATGTGTTTGTGAGTGTATGTCTAGGTTCTCCTTTGGACTTTTATGTTAGAGATTTCGGCTGAAGAAATGGCTAATTCAAAAATATAAAGAGGCACAAATTAAAATGCCCACTCAAATCATCCCTCCCCTCCCTCTCCCACAGAGTCCAAAAGACTGTTCTATACATTTGTGTCTCTTTTCCTGTCTCACATACAGGGTTGTCATTACCATCTTTCTAAATTCCATATATATGCCTTAGTATACTGTGGAGAGGCAATGGCACCCCACTCCAGTACTCTTGCCTGGAAAATCCCATGGAGGGAGGAGCCTGGTAGGCTGTAGTTTATGGGATCGCTAAGAATTAGACACGATGGAGAGACTTCACTTTCACTTTTCACCTTCATGCATTGGAGAAAGAAATGGCAATCCACTCCAGGATTCTTGCCTGAAGAATCTCAGGGATGGCGGAGCCTGGTGGGCTGCTGTCTATGGGGTCACACAGAGTCGGACATGACTGAAGTGACTTAGAAGCATACTGTGTTGGTGTCCTTCTTTCTGGCTTAATTCACTCTGTATAATAGGCTCCAGTTTCATCCACCTCATTAGAATGGATTCAAATTGAAACATGTATAATATCATATAAGAAATGAATTGCCAGTCCAGGTTTGATGCAGGATACAGGAAGCTTGGGGCTGGTGCACTGGGATGACCACTGGGATGGTATGGGGAGGGAACTAGAAGGAGGGTTCAGGATGGGGAACACATGTACACCCTTGGCAGACACATGTTGATGTATGGCAAAACCAATACAATATTGTAAAGTAAAAAATAAACATAATAATAATAATAAATGCCAAAAAGCTCAAGACAACTGGCTGAGTTTCAGAAGTTGAAAGCATTTCAGTAATAACCAAGCTACTCCATCCTAACTTTTGTACAAACTATGGTACTCTCCCAATCACCTAGCAAAAATTTAATGGGACCTTAGATGTTTATTATGTCTGGCAATAACAAAACACAAACCTGCTAATATGGCAGTACCAGAGAAGGCTCAGTAGATGCCTGAAGTTTCAACCAGGCCTTCCTATAATAGGATACTACCTTCCTACAGGAGGCTGGACACTCACCAATAACAAAGAATACTCTTAGGCATCAAAGAACCTAAGGATGAAATCTATAATTCTATTCCCACATGGTTGACATTGATTTCCCCCTTCCCAAGAGTATCTGACAGACAGTTAAAATAGAAGGAAGTTATAACATAGCCCACATACTTCTTACATAATACCTTAAATGTCCAAGCCCAACTACACTACTAAGATGATGACAATACAGGAGTTCCAGCTTCAAATCTGTGTGGCAGTCATCATATAAACATTTTATGAATATTTGAGATGCACTGATAGTACAAATCTATTAAGCCAGAAGCCTTGAGATCTGATTCAAAGAGGAAAACTGTGTACTCCATGTCCTCAGTTTTATGGGACATTCACACGCATTCACACATTTCCACAATCCTCAACCTTTATCTGAAGTCAAAAACTGACATTAAGAGGAATGGTCTATTTACACAGAAGCCAAGCGTAAAAGTCAAAAATGGATCCAGTCTCCTACATACTTCCATGCTCAGTAACGGAACCCCTTGTAAGCATTCCTAAGGGCAACTAGGATAAACAACTCAAAGATGCTTCTCCCAGGATAAGAGAGGTTGATTGAGAAGCTATAAGTGTGCTTAACTTAGAGATAACCCTTAAGATCACATACCATTCCTGTTAACACATCAGAAGATGGACAGCTCTACCAGGTATTTACAGACAATGTCTGCTTCTGCCTAAGGCCAAGCTTATAGATCCAAGTGGCAGGTGGGATAAGGTTTCCATCTCAGGATATCATATGACACCGCCGGTGTTCTCCTTCTCTGGGAAGCTTTAAAAAGACATTGTGGGAAGTACAATATGAGGGAGGAAAACAAGGAAACTGACAAGAGCTGTGTTCTTTCTAAATGTCCCAAATCTCACTTATCATTCCAATTACAATGACAGACTTAACATGCAATCTGAACCATGTCCCAAGCATTGCCAGTTCTAACTTTTTGATGTTGTTCAGTCACTCAGACTTGTCAGACTCTTGTGACTCCATGTACAGCAAGAACCCAGGGCTCACCTGCCATTCAAATCTCCCAGAGTTGTATTCAAACCCATGACCTTTGAGTCAACAATGCTTTTCAGCCATCTCACCCTCTGTCGTTTCCTTCTTCTCCTGTGCTCAATCTTTCCCAGCATCAGTTTCTTCCCAGTGATTTTGCTCTTGGCTTCAAGAGGCTGATATATTGGCTCTTCATGTGCAGCATCAGTCCTTCTGAGAATAATCTGAAATCATTTCCTTCACACTTTATTAGTTTGAACTCCATTCTCAACATGTCTTCTCTAGCCCTCCTGTTGTAAAGCATCTATATTTTGGCAGTCAGTTCTTTTGTTCCTGCTCACTCCTCCATACATTACTCCTGAAAATCAACTTTGACCATTCAGGCCTTTTTCAATAATCTCTCAGCTTTGTAATATGGTTTTGAGATTGGTCATAGCTTTTCATCCAATGGGCAAGTGCCTTTTTGTTTCATGGCTTCAGTCACATCACGCAGTCATATCAGAGATCAAGAAAGTGAAACCTGTCACTAATTCAATTGTATCTCATTAAAATATCTCAAAATGATGGGGCCAAATTCCATGATCTTATGTTTTGTGTCTGCTTTTGTATTGAGTTTTAATTCAGCTTTCTCAATTTCTCCTTTCACCTTTAGTTCCTAGTGTTTTTCAGCCATTTATATGTTGTCATCTTAAAACTAAGGTTATTCATACTTCTCACAGTAATTTTGTTTCCCACTTCAGATTCTTTCAGCAAGTTACTTTCCATGAAGTACTCTGCACATAAGTCAAATAAGCTGGATGAAAATATATAGCCTTGATGTATTTCCTTCTCCATTTCCTGGAGAAGGAAGTGGCAACCCACTCCAGTGTTCTTGCCTGGAGAATCCCAGGGACGGGGAAGCCTGGTGGGCTGCCGTCCATGGGGTCACATAGAGTCGGACACGACTGAAGTGACTTAGCATAGCACAGCATTTCCTTCCCTATTTTGTACCAGTTCATTGTTCTTTGTCCAATTCCAACTCCTGTGTCTTGACTTGCCTCCAGCCTTCCGTGGAAACAGGGACAGTAGTCTGGTATTCTTATCTCCTTAAGAATTTTCCACAATTTGTTGTGACCCTCACAGTCAAAGGTCTTCCCTGGTGTATCAGATGATAAAGCATCTGCCTGCAATGGGGCAGAACCAGTTTGGTACCTGGGTTTGGAAGATCCCCAGGAGAAGGAAATGGTAGGCTACAGTGCATGGGGTCACAAAGAGTCAGACACGACTGAATGACCTCATTTTCACACACAGTCTAAGCCAGTAAGAGATAATAAAGTAGATGTAGATGACTTTATGAAGCCCCCTTGCTTTTTTCTATGATCCAAACTCAATTTAAGGTTTACCTATTAATATTACATGAGTACAACTAACTATACCTGCCTGTTCTCTTTTATATATATATATATATATATATATATATATATATTTTTTTTTTTTTTTCCCTCAGTCTCTCTTTTTCAAGCTATCATCTACATATTTTTATGTTCCTGGGCATTTGCCACCTTCTTATACAAGAATTAAATTATTATCATGCCAGTCTCTGGCCTTTGACACCTCTGTAAAACAACTAAGTTTCCAGGACAGAATGAATCTGTGCTCTGGGAAAACGTCAGGACATTTTGATAAATAGCTAGATATTTTCAGGAACTGACTGATTTTGAGAAAAATTCCTGTACAATCACTTATCTGGAAAAAACTATGTTTCCTCATGTTGATGAGAATTTCTCATTAGCAGAAATTTTAGGAAAAATAAATGTGCTTATTGGAATGTTCATGTTAGTGAAGTACCAATTATGTGAGTATGTATGTAGCTTCCCATCAGACAGATTAATTTATGTCAAGCAAATTTGTTGTTTCACCAGCATGTCTAAAAGAATTACCTAATTTGTCTAGAAAGGAAATCAAAACTTCTGATTTGACAGAAAATAAAAGAGCACATTGAGTGCAACTCTCTCCATGGAAGCATCACAAATAACCCTTCTACAAAGGCAGCAGTTCCTCCAGAACATCAAATGAATATTAGCAGACGATCTTGCTTAAGAGAGACTATATGAAAAGTAGACATAACTGAAAAGAACGGAGGGAAGATGGGAGAAGGAGGACGAGACAAATAGAAACAAATATGTATCCTGGGTTAGGATTTGGAGAAGCAAGGAATAGATTGAGGATTCAGATAAGTCACCTCACTAAACTTAAATTTCTTTTGATTGAAAGGAAGCAAGGTGAAGAAGATGATGACATTTAGTTTGTCTAGAGTAAGAATCAAATAGAGAATGTGTTGTGTGGTCCTGCATCCCCCAAACTGCAATGCAGGTCAAGTAGTGTGCATAGGGCCTGGAAGATGAAACATGAGGTTAGAAAGCCAGCCTGGGAGGGTTGGTTTTTGACTATGTGGAGACGGAATGTTGGATCTGTGATGACAAGGTGTGTAGAAAGGAATGGCTTTTGAAAATTCCCAAACTGACAAAGAAGCAGGACCTTAGGGCTCAAGTCACCCAGCGAGGTGGTGAGAGTATTGAATTTTCCCCTCTTGCCACATACTAAGACCTACTATCAGATGATAGAAAAGACTAGCCAGAACTACCACCCATGCTTCTGCCACCACAAGCTAGAAGATGATCGCATTAGCGCCATATCATTTCTGCCTGTGATTGCTGGCTTCTCAGAAAAACTGACACCACCAGGGTTCCAAAACTCCAAGCACCTGTAAAATGTGATGGCTTTTTCAAAGATCTGCTTCACTAGCTGACCGTCTGGCAGGAGAAAAAGAAGTCTCTGTTTTGAGTAAGGCACTCCATAAATTTCAATTATTATAGGAAATATATATTTTTAAAATATAGTGACAGTTTAACTGTGTTAACAAAGGTAGCTAAAACTGACTTTAAAATTGAGATAATATGCTGCTGAAATATTTTTCTATTCTTCTCAAGTTGAGAAGAGCTGGATATTAAGACATTTTAAGTGTAACAAATTTAAGTTTTAAGTTCCCCTAGCAACTTGGAACCAGAGAGAAATCCTGAAGCACTTAAAGGAGTATATGGTGTGGATATATAATATATTGTTACATGAGGAAATAATTCAAATATTTAAATATTTAAAACTATTAGTGGAGGTGTATTATTTGAGGCTATTATCTTTGTATGTTTAAAGGAACGATATTTTGAGTCTGGCTGTTTCTCTATTTTACCTTGGTTTGAAAGGTCACTAATAATGTTCTTCTTTGGTTTTAGTTGAAGTTATCTCATAATCCAAATGTTAAGCGATACTATCCCCAAGTTTTACTAAGAATGGAAAGAAGAGTTGGCACTAAAAATATCTCTCCAGTACCTTCATTAGTTTGAGATTACAAGATGAAGCATGCTAAAAGAAGGAGTAATGTGGATGATCATATCTCCTGGATTCTTCCCGAAACTAGAGGAGAGTGTGTATTTTCAGCCTTCACAATTCTAAGTGTGTCTTTCATACGAAATTCTTCTACAAGCCACATAGTTGCTAGTGCAAGTGTCCCAACTCAAAGTGATTTTTTTCTTCATCATCAATGTCAGTTAGACTGAAAGAGCAAAGTGTGATAGATCAAACTGATGTTTAAAATCTGTTGATCTTTTTACATCAGCATTCACAGAGCAACTACAATCAAGCAAACGGTCACAGGGAGAATTTTGTTACTATGACTATTTCTGTTTCTCAGTACCACATCATATCTCTTTTGCAGATACATGATTTTGACTGATGATCAGCCTTGTACCTTTACAGTTAGATACAGCAATATGTCAGCCCATGAAGATATTTTCCCTAAACTGCAACTGGGAGGCATGGTTCCCAGTGCAAACAATACTGATGCATTTACTACTTCTCTTTCAAGGTCAACTCATCAGCCATCTTTCATATAATTACATATAATTTCTTTCATATAATTACTAATTACAACTGATCTCCCAAGTAGGAACCTGATCATGCAGGATATTGTAGATTAAAATTTATGTTGGTGATGCCAACAAATTCCTACATTTCTCTTATTTCAATATTAAATTTACATCTTCACCTTCATAGTTTCACTTTCTACTCTGAAATAATTAAGAGGAATATAAGGCTTTATCTCAATGCCTGTGTTTATATAAATGTGCACTTGTATAAACTGTCGGGCTTTTGAATGGTCCTCTGAATTATATTCGTCCATTGCAGTGAATTTTAATTCATTGAATCCTGAAAGTCTGATGTTCACACGTGTCATCTTCTGTTTGACCACTCCAATTTACCTTCCTTCATAGACCTAGCATTCTAGGTTCCTATGAAATATCATTCATTACAGCATCAAACTGTACTTTTATCCATAGTCATATCCACAATTATGTGTTGTTTTTCCTTTGGCTCCATCTCTTCTTTTTTAGTGATTTCCAGAAGCATAGAGGACACCGACAAACCTGGAGAGTTTACCTTTCAGTGTCCTATCTTTTTGGCTTATCATATTGTTCATGGGGTTTTCAAAGCAAGAATACTGAAGTGCTTTTCCATTTCCCTTCTCCAATGAACCACATTTTGCCAGAATTCTCCACCATGTCCAATCCATCCTGGGTGGCCCTACGTGGCATGTCTCATAGTTTCATTGAGGTAGACAAGGCTGTGATCCATTTGATCAATTAGGTTAGTTTTCTGTGATTGTGGTTTTCATTCTGTCTGCCCTCTGATGGATAAGGATAAGAAGGCTTGTGAAAACTTCCGGATGGGAGAGACAGACTGTGAGTGAACCTAGGCCCTGTTCAGGCCTAATTATGGTATGAGTAATGAAAGTAATCGGTAGGAGTCCTTTCTTCAAAAGGACTTGAGCAGGCACTCTTGTATTCAATGCCCACCACCTTGCTGCTTCCCATTCTTGGACCATGCCTCTGCTGGAGACTCCTAGACACTCACAAGCAAGTCTGACTCAGTCTTTTGTGGGGACACTGCCCTTACTCTTGGCTCCTGGTGGACACAAGGTTTTGTTTGTGCCCTCCAACAGTCTGTTTCAGTCCTGTGGAAGTTCTATAATTAAATCAACTGGCCTCCAAAGTCAAATTCCCTGAGGGTTCTCAATCCCTTTGCCAGATCCGCAGGTTGAGAAATCTCTAGTGGTCCTAAAACTTCCTTACCTGTACAAGAAATTCTTTAGAATAATTATCCTGCAATTTGTGGATTGTGCAGTAGGCCACTTTTTGGTGGGTTGAAAGGTTACCTCCTCTGAGAGGGCTTATATCACAAACTGCATGAACAAGGTCTGTAGCAGACAGAGCCTCTCTTCCATGTTAGGCCATTGCTGACCCATGCTTCTGCAAGAGACACTCAATCACTCAAAAGCAGTTCTGACTCTGTCTTTGTGCGTTCCTTGGGTATAGGTGCACAAAATTTTTTATTGAGCACTCTCAGTGTGGCTGGTAAGTATTGATTTTAAATGGAAATTCACCCCTTCTACAATCTTGTTGGGTCTTTTCCTTTGCCATGGACATGTCTTTTTATTGTTGTTGTTGTTGTTGTTGTTGTTGTTATTTTTGGTGGGACCCAACATTCTCCTGTCAATGATCATTCAGCAGAAAGCTGTAATTTTGGATCTCTCACAGGAAAAGATGAATTCACACCCTTCTACTTTGCCATCCTCACTTACTCTTGGGCACAAACCGGCAAAGGGCAAAATGTCTACATCCCACCTCTGAAATTTCTTCACCTTTCTGCACTGTCAGATAGGCTAGAAGCCCATGGACAGAGCGAAGGTCACCTCCTCTCTTCTAGGATGTCTGTCTTTTCACAATGAAGAATCCTACCTTATCATGTCATTTGTCTCACATGATGATATTATTTGTGACGTGTAAAGAGAGAATGTGCTTTTTGATGGGCTGACCCAAGGCAGCACTATCCCAGAGCCTTCCTCTAATATTGAAAACTTCTCCAGTGCAGTATCTTATCTTTCTGTTCCTCCTCCTTCCAGTCTCTACTCTTTTCTGAAGGACCTTCACCTCTTCACAGACTTAGATCCAGTTATAGCCATATCCACCATTTCGACAGGCCAGCCCAGTTATCATAGACTGAAAGGTCCACAGGTTATGCTTTAAAAGCCCCACACCACTGGATTTACACTGGATGAGGCCTCAAGCCTTCCACATACATTTTATGTACACACACACATCAACACAGCAGACACTGTGAGCTTCTTTATGTCTCTTGATGTAAACCCAAATTTGTGAACACACTGTTCTGTGTTGTCACTGGCCATTCTTTCCTCATTCCTGTCTTGAACAGGACGACCTCAGAGATGCATGGGCCAGTCTCCCACACTCTGTGGATGCCTGGTGCAGCCTTCTGCTTGCTCCATATCTCACGGTCTGTAACATTCATTTCTGTCAGCTGTGGTTGGACACAATCCACACAGAAAATCACACAAACCTGGGCAACAAGCTCATGTGGGTAGGCACACAAATGTTTAAGGCACGTGGAAACATAAGCAAACAGTGAATATAGATGTTTCCAGTGCTTCATATGAAATACAGCTATTTCCATTTTCTTATAGGAAAATCTCCATTCTAAGCTGAAATATGAAGTATAGAGAAGTCCAAGTCCATGATGGAGACTTAGCACCTAGGTTTTCATGCAGTACATTCAAACCATTCCCCACTTCATGGAATCAATCCTTTGTTTTGGTATATATTATTAGAAATACAGCAAACTCCTTACTTCACTTAAAAAAAGGGGTGCCCAGATTTTCATTTGTACAATAGAGATAATTCCATTTTCATAAGGGTTTTCCATATCTTCAGAAACCACTGCCAAGATTGTCCTATGTGAAATATCCAGAACTTCACATTTAATGGTAGAAAACCACCATCTAGATAGATATGAAGGATGGACAAGTCCAAATTTCACATAAGAAAAAGAGGTTCAAGATTTTCATAAAGTGAGATAAAAACTGTGATATATCATGGAGGAAAACAAGCATCACTATATTTGCATGTAAAAATATAGGTACTTCTACATTTGAGATCAGTTCAGTTCAGTCTCTCAGTCGTGTTCAACTTTAATGACCCCATGTACTGCAGCATGTCACGTGTCCGTGTCTATCACCAACACCCAGAACCTCTGTAAACTCATGTCCATCAAGTTGATGATGCCATCTAACCATCTAATCCTCTGTCATCCTCTTCTCTTATTGCCTTCAATGATTCCCAGCATCAGGGTCTTGTCCAATGAGTCCATTCTTCACATCAAGGGCCAGACTATTGAAGTTTCAGCTTCAGGATTAGTGCTTCCAATGTATATTCAGGACTGATTTACTTTAACATCCTTGCAGTGGAAGTGACTCTCAAGAGTCTTCACCAACACCACATTTTAAAAGCATCAATTCCTTTCATATGAAACGAGTTGCCAGTCCAGCTTCGATGCACGATACTGGATGCTTGGGGCTGGTGCACTGGGATGACCCAGAGGGATGGTATGGGGAGGGAGGAGGGTTCAGGATGGGGAACACATGTATACCTGTGGCGGATTCATTTTGATATTTGGCAAAACTAATACAATTATGTAAAGTTTAAAAAATAAAAAAAAAATTTCAAAAAAAGGAAAAAAAAGAAAGAAAGAAATTGTATTGGTGAAGGGTTTTTCACTTGTTAGGCCAATGTTTGTTGCTAAGTTTCCATATCCCTTACCTGCTGTGTCCCTGGCAGTGTATTTATTAATATAATTGGTGTAAGTAGTAGCTTTAATGTTTGTAACCTTGGACCCTTGAGTTAATTATTTTTCTTGTTGTAGCCCACCACACCTTTACCCTATAGGAATGCAACTTTATCTAATGCTTTTGGATGGTGGCACCTGACTAATCACCTTCAGAGAAAAATAAGTTTTCTGAAGAAATGATCTTAAAATGTTAACAGTCCTCTGGGCCAGAAGATGATGCAAATCACCTAAACTTTTGCATATGATAAGTTTGCAGGAAGAAAGCCTGGCTTACTGTATGACTCTACCCTTTCCCCCATTATCCTCTATGCATAACTTAAGGTATAAAAACTACTTTGGAAAATAAAGTGTGGGCCTTGTTCACCGAAAAAATAAATAAATAAATAAATAAATAAAAGCATCAATTCCTCCATGCTCAGCTGTCTTTCCAGTCATGACCTCTGGAAAAACCATAGCTTTGACCAGGTGGACCTTTGCTGGCAAACAATGTCTCTGTTTTTGAATATGTTGTCTAGGTAGTTCCCGGCTTTTCATCCAAACAGTAAGTACCGTTTAATTTCATGGCCGCAGTCACAATCTCCAATAATTTTGGAGCCCCCCAAAATAAAGTCTTTTGGTATTTTCATTGTTTCTCCATCCATTTGCTAAGCAATGATGAGACCAGTTATCATGATCTTACTTTTTGAATGTTGAGTATTAAACCACATTTTCCACTCTTTTTCATTTTCATCAAGAGCTTCTTTACATTTCTTCACTTTTTGCCATAAGAGTGATTTCGTCTAAGTATCTGAGGCTGTTGATATTTCTCCCAGCATTCTTGATTCATGCTTGTGCTTCTTCAAGCCTGGCATTTAGCATGTTGTACACGACATAAGAACTATGGACGGAGGTTTGTGACATTGTACAGGGAACAGAAATCAAGACCATCCCCAGCACAAAGAAAAAGGAAAAAAAAAAAAAAAGCAAAGCGGCTGTCTGAGGAGGCCTTACAAAGAACTGTTAAAGAAGACAAGACAAAAGCAAAGGAGAAAAGGAAAGATTTATCTATTTGAATGCAGAGTTACAAAGAATATCATGGAGTGTTAGAAAGTCTTCCTTAGCAATCAATGCAAAGAAATAGAGGAGAACAATAGAATGGGAAAGACTAGAGTCTATTCAAAAAATTAGACATACCAAGGGAACATTTCTTGCCAAAATGGCCTCAATAAAGAACAGAAATGGTATGGACCTATCAGAAGCAGAAGATATTAAGAGGTCTCAAGAATACACAGAAGAACTATACAAAAAACATTTTCATGACCTAGATAATCACAATGGTGTTATCACTTAGTCTCACCTAGAGCCAGACATCCTGGAATGAGAAGTCAAGTGGGCCTTAGGAAACATCACTATTAACAAAGCCAGTGGAGGTGATGGAATTCCAGTTCAGCTATGAGAAATCCTAAAAGATGATGCTGTGAAAGTTTTGCACTCAATATGTTAGCAAATTTGGAAAATTCAGCGGTGGTCACAGGACTGGAAACAGTCAGCTTTCATTCCAATCCCAAAGAAAGCCAATGCCAAAGAATGCTCAAACTATCGCACAATTGCGCTCAACTCACACACTAGTAAATAATGCTCAAAATTCTCTAAGCCAGAGTTCGATATGTGTGACCATGAAGTCCTAGATGTTTAAAGTGGTTTTAGAAAAGGCAGACGAACCAGACATCAAATTGCCAACATCAAGGCAATGGCACCCCCACCTCAGTATTCCTGCCTGGAAAATCCCATGGATGGAGGAGCCTGGAAGGCTGCAGTCCATGGGGCCACCGAGGGTCAGACACGACTGAGCGACTTCATTTTTCACTTTCAGGTATTGGAGAAGGAAATGGCAAACCACTCCAGTGTTCTTTCCTGGAGAATCCCAGCGATGGGGGACCCTGGTGGGCTGCCGTCTATGTGGTCACACAGAGTCAGACACGACTGAAGTGATTTAACAGCAGTAGCAGCAGCTACTATCATCAAAAAAGCAAGAGAGTTCCAGAAAAATATCTATTTCTGCTTGTTTGACTATGCCAAAGCCTTTGACTGTGTGGATCACAATAAACTATGGAAAATTCTGAAAGAGATGGGAATACCAGACCACCTGACCTGACTCCTAAGAAACTTGTATGCAGGTCTGGAAGCAACAGCTGGAGCTGGAGATGGAACAGCATTTTGGTTCCAAATAGGAAAAGGAGTATGCCAAGGCTGTATATTGTCACCCTACTTATTTAACTTAAATGTAGAGTACATCATGAGAAAAGCTAGGCTGAAAGAAACACAAGCTGGAAGCAAGATTGCTGGAAGGAATATCAATAATGTCAGATACGAAGACAACACCACACATAGGGCAGAAAGTGACGAACAACTAAAGAGCTTCTTGATTAAAGTGATGAGGAGAGTGAACAATTTGGCTTAAACGCCAGCATTTACAAAAACTAAGATCATGGACTCTGGCCCCATCACTTCATGCCAAATAGAATGGGAAAGGGTGGAAAGAGTGCCTGACATTATTTTAATTTTTATTTATTTATTTATTTTTGGTGGTGCGTCTCCAAATCACTTCAGATGATGATTGAAGCCATTAAATTAAAAATGCTTACTCCTTGGAAGGAAAGTTATCACCAACCTAGACAACATATTAAAAAGCAGAAACATTAGTTTGCCAACAAAGGTCTGTCTAGTCAAGGCTATGGTTTTTCCTGTACTCATGTATGGATGTGTTATTTGGACTATAAAGAAAGTTAAGAACCAAGAATTGATACTTTTGAAATGTGATGTTAGAGGAGAGTCTTGAAAGTGCCTTGGACTGCAAGGAGGTCCAATGAGTACATCCTAAAGGAGATCAGTCCTGGGCTTTCATTGGAAGGATTGATGTTGAAGCTGAAACTGAAATACTTTGGCCACCTGATGCAAACAATTGACTCATGGAAAAGCTTCTGATACTTCAAAATATTGAGGGCAGGAAGATAAAGGGATGGCAGAGGATGAGATGAGTCAAGTTTACCCACAATTGACATGAGTGGGTAAACTCAAGGAGCTGGTCACGGACAAGGAGGCCTGGCATGCTGTGGTTCATGGGGTCACAAAGAGTTGGACACCACTGAACTATTGAAGTGAACATTACATACAATTTAAATAAGCAGGGTGACAGTATGCAGCCTTGTCATACCCTTTTCCTTTTGAGAAGCATTCAGTTGTTTTACATTCAGTTCTAACTGTTGCTTCTTGAGCTGAAACAGATTTCCTGGAGGCAGGTAAGGTGATCCGGTATTCCTATCAGTTTAAGAATTTTCCAGTTTGTTTTGATCCACACAGTCAAAAGCTTTGGTATAAACAATGAAGAAGAAATAGATTTTCCCCACCTTTGGAGCTCTCTTGTCACTTTGATAACCCCACACATATTGGATATTTGATTATTAGTTCCTCTGCCTTTATTAAATCCAGCTTGAATATCGGGGATTTCATGGTTCATGTACTGTTGAAGCCTGGCTTGGAGAATTTTGAACATTACTTTGCTTCCGTTTTAGATGAGGACAATTGTATGGTTGTGTGAACAGTTTTTGGAATTGCCTGTTTATGGAATTGGATGAACTTTCCCAGTTCTGTGTCCACTGTTGAGTTTTCCAAATTTGCTGGCATATTGAATGAAGCATTCCCATAGCTATGAAATAACTCAAGTAGAATTCCATCAATTCCACAAGCGTTGTTCATAAGGATGCTTCATAAGGACTCCTTGACTTCACATTCTAAGATGTCTGGCTCTAGGTGCGTGGTCATTTTGGCTATCTGGTTCATGAGTACTTTCTTTGTGCAGTTCTTCTGTGAGCGCTGAAGAATTGATGCTTTTGAACTGTGGTGTTGGAGAAGACTCTTGAGAGTCCCTAGGACTGCAAGGAGATCCAACCAGTCCATTCTGAAGATCAGCCCTGGGATTTCTTTGGAAGGAATGATGCTAAAGCTGAAACTCCAGTACTCTGGGCACCTCATGTGAAGAGTTGACTCATTGGAAAAGACTCTGATGCTGGGAGGGATTGGGGGCAGGAGAAGAAGGGGACGACAGAGGATGAGATGGCTGGATGGTGTTACTGACTCGATGGACGTGAGTCTGAGTGAACTCCGGGATTTGGTGCGGACAGGGAGGCCTGGCATGCATGGGGTGCTGTGATTCATGGGGACACGACTGAGCGACTGATCTGATCTGTGTATTCTTGCCACCTCTTCTTAATATCTTCTGCTTCCATTAGGTCCGTGAAGTTTCTGTCTTTTATTTTGACCAACTTTGCATGAAATATTTCCTCGGTATCTCTAATTTTTTAGAGAGACTTCAAGTCATACCCATTCTATTATTTTTCTCTATGTCTTTGCATTGATCACTGAGGAAGCCTTTCTTAAGGGATTTGACGTAGGTTATACCTGAATAGTCTAATGTTTTTCTCTACTTTAAAATTTTAAGTCTAAATTTGGCAATAAGGAATTCATGATTTGAGCCATAGTCAGGTCACCATCCTGTTTTTGCTGACTACATATTGCTTCTCCATTTTGGCTGCAATGTGATGTCAGTCCTGAACTTACGGTGAATCCATGAGTAGAGTCTTCTCTTGTGTTGGTGGACCAGGGTGCGTGCTATATGTTGTGTGGTCTCTTGGCAGAACTCTGTTAGACTTTGACTGGATTCCTTTTGCACTCCAATGCCAAATTTGTCTGTTATTCCAGGTATCTCTTGATTTTCTACATTTGCATTCCATTCCTCTATGGGGAAAATGATGTCTTTTTTTGGATGTTAGTTCTAGATGGTCTTTCAAGTCTTCATACAAATGTTCCACTTCAGCTACTTCAGCATAACTGGTCAGGACACAGACTTGGTTTACTGTGCTGTTGAATGGTTTGTCTTGGAAATGAAGAGAGATCCTTCTTCTTCTTACACATCTTGTGATCTGTCAGCTTCATCTCTTCATCAACTGTGGAAGAACACACAACCACGCAGAAAAATATACAGAAAAGAGTCAACAATCTCACATATACAGACACAAATTAATATTCAAGACACAGGAAACAGGTAAACAGGAAACATAGGTGTTTCTGTAGCTGCAGAACACGTTCTTTGTATGAAATATAGAGATTTCCAGGTTTTTATGGTAAAATCTCCATTCTGATCTCAAATACTATATCAGTTCAGTTCAGTTCAGTCACTCAGTTGTGTCTGACTCTTTGCGACCCCATGAATTGCAGCACGCCAGGCCTCCCTGTCCATCACCAACTCCTGGAGTTCACTCAAACTCAAGTCCATTGAGTGGGTGATGCCATCCAGCCATCTCATCCTCTGTCTTCCCCTTATCCTCCAGCCCTCAATCCCTCCCAGCATAAGAGTCTTTTCCAATGAGTCAACCAACTCTTCACAAGAGGTGGGCAAAGCACTGGAGTTTCAGCTTTAGCATCGTTCCTTCCAAAGTAAACAGGACTGATCTCCTTTAGAATGGACTGGTTGGATCTCCTTGCAGTCCAAGGCACTCTCAAGAGTCTTCTCCAACACCACAGTTCAAAAGCATCAATTCTTCAGGACTCAGCTTTCTTCACAGTCCAACTCTGACATCCGTACATGACTACTGGAAAAACCATAGCCTTGACTAGATGGAACTTTTTGACAAAGTAATGTCTCTGCTTTTCAATATGCTATCTAGGTTGGTCATAACTTTTCTTCCAAGGAGTAAGCGTCTTTTAATTTCATGGCTGAAATCACCATCTACAGTGATTTTGGAGCCCCTCAAAATAAAGTCTGACACTGTTTCCACTGTTTCCCCATCTATTTCCCATGAACTGATGGGGCCAGATGCTATGGTTTTAGTTTTCTGAATGTTGAGCTTTAAGGCAACATTTTCACTCTCCTCTTTCACTTTCATCAAGAGGCTTTTGAGTTCCACTTGACTTTCTCCCGTAGAAGTCCAAAATTCTAGATGGAAAATTCGCACCTAAGTTGTGATACAGCTGATACAGAACATTACATATTTCATCAAACAAACTCTTTGTTTTGATATATGTTTGAGAAATGCAAACACTCTCTATGAAGAAACAGTGGTGTCCAGATTTTCATTTGTGAAATAGAATTGAAATTTCATACGGGTTCTTCTTATCTTCAGATCGAAGATTCAAATCTTCAGTGCCATGGTTTTCATATGTGAAATATACATATGTCCACATTTAATGGTAGAGAACCACCGCCCAGATTTTCATGCATGAGGTGGAGAGAATTCCACCTTTCATGTAAGAAGAACAGCTTCCATATTTTCATGAAGTGAAAAAGAAATGCAATATATCAGGTGGTAAATCCAGCATCGTTATATTGGCATGTAAAAATATAGGTGATTCTACATTTGTGTTTAGTTCAGTTCAGTTTCTGGATCTTGTCCAACTCTGCGACCCCACGGACTGCAGCACGCCATGCTTCCCTGTCCATCAACAATTCCTTGAGCATACCCAAACTCGTGTCCATCGAGTAGGTGATTCCATCCAACCACCTCATCTTCTGTCATCCTCTTCTTCTCCTGCCTTCAATCTTTCCAAGCGTCAGGGTCTTTTCAAATGCGTCATTTATTTGAATCAGGTGGCCAAATTATTGGAGTTTCACCTTCAAAATCAGTCCTTCCAATGAATAATCAGAAACGATTTCCTTTAGCCACCTTAAGGCCAAGAGACCCTTAAGAATCTCCACCAAAAGCACAGATTAAAAGCATCGATTCTTCCACCTTCAGCTATCTTTAGACTCCAAATCTCACATCCATACATGACTGCTAGAAAAGCCGTATCTTTGACTATGTGAGCCTTTGTTGGCAAAGCAATGTCTCTGCTTTTCAGTATGCTGTCTAGTTTGGTCATAGCTTTCTTCCAAGGAGGATGTTTTAATTTCATGATGAAGTCAACATCTGAAGCAATTTTGGACCCACCAAAATAATGTCTTTTGCTCTTTCCATTGTTTCTCCATCCCTTTACTAATCAGTGATTGTATCAGAAGTCATGACTTAGTTCTTTGAATATTGAGATTTTAAGCCAGATTTTTCACTCTTCTCTTTCATTTTCATCAAGAAGCTCTTTAGTTCTTCTTCATTTTCTGCCATAAGGCTGATGTCGTCTACTTCTCTGAGTTTATTGATATTTCTCCCAGCAGTATTATTTAAAGCCTGTGCTTCATACAGCCTGGCATTTCTCATGTTGCACATTGCATTGAAATTAAATAAGCAGGGTGACAATATACAGCCTTGGTATAATCCTTTCCTTATTTGAAAGCACCCTGTTGCTCCATAGCCTGTTGCTTCTTCACCTGGGTACAGATTTCTCAGGAGGCAGGTCAGGTGGTCGGTTTTCCCAGCACTTTGCATGTATTTAACAATTTTTTCTGATCCCCTCAGTCAAAGGCTTCTGTATAAAGAATGAAACAGGTCTTTTTTTTTTATATCTTACTTTTTTGATGACCCCATGGTTGTTGGCAATTTGATCTTTTGTTCCTCACACTTTTCTAAATTCAGCTAGAACATGTGGAAGCTCATTGTTCAGGAACTGCTGAAGCCCAGATTGGAGAATTTTGAGCATTACTTCTCTCCCATTTGACATGGGGGAAAATGTGTGATAGTGGACATTCTTTGGTAATGCCTTTCTTTAGGATTGGACTGAAAACAGATATTTTCCAGTCTTGTTTCAACTGGTGAGTTTTTCAAATGTCCTGGCATATTGAATGTAGCACTTTCATAGAATCATCGGTTAGTCTGTGAAATAGGTCTACTGGAATTCCATCAGCTCCACTAGTTTTCTCCATAGTGATGATTCATAAGGATGGCTTGATTTCACATTCCAAGATGCCTGGCTCTAGGTGAGCGATCATCGTGGATATCTGGATATTGAAGATCCTTTTTGTATAGTTCTTCTGTGTATTATTTACACCTCTTCTTGATACATTCTGCTTCTGTTAAGTCAGTACCACTTCTGTTCTTTATTTCGACCATCTTTGCATGGAATGTTCCCGTGGTATCTCTAATTTTCTTGAACATATCTTGTCTTTGCCATTACATTATTTTCCTCTGTTTCTTTGCATTCTTCACTAAAGTCAGCTTTCTTATCTCTCCTTCCTCTTCTTTGTAATTCTGCATTCACATGGATATATCTTTGTCTTTCTCCTTTGCTTTCGCTTCTCTTCTTTTCTCAGTAACTTGTAAGGTATATTCAGACACCCATTTTGGCTTTTTGCAGTTTTTTTTTTTTTTTCTTGAGGATGGTCTTGATCACTGCCTTTTGTACACTTTCACAAACCTCTGTCCATAGTTACTCAGAAACCCTTTCTATCAGATCTAATCTCTTGAATCTATTTGTCACTTTCACTGTGTAATCAAAAGGGTTATGATTTAGGTTCTACCTGAAAATTCTAGTGGTTTCCCCACTTTTTTTTTCAATTTAAGCCTGAAATTGGCAACAAGGAGGTCATGATCTGAGTTACAATAGATCCCAGTCTTGTTTTGCTGAGTGTATATAGTTACTCCATGTTTGGCCACAAATAAAAGAATCAATCTGATTTCAGTATGAGCATCTGGCAATGTCCTTGTGTAGAGTCTTCTCTGGTGTTCTTGGAAGTGAGTGCTTTGTATGAGCCGTGTGTTCCCTAGGCAAAACTCTGTTTCTTTTCAGTGGTTTCATTTTGTCCTCCAGGGCCATATTTGCGTGCTACTCCTGGTGTCTCTTGACTTCCTATTTTGAATTCCATTTCCCTGTGATGAAAAGGACATATTTTATGCATGTATGTTCTATAAGTTTTTGTAGGTCTTCATAGAAAAAGCTATTACTTCATTTCCTTCAACATTACTATTACTTATAGTGGCATAGAATTAGTGGCATAGAATTTCATTTTGAAAATGAACAGGGATCATTCTATCATTTTTGAGATTGCCTCCAAGTACTACATTTCAGACTCTTTGTTGACTATGGCCACTACTCCATTTTTTCTAAGAGCTTCATGCCCACAGTAGTAGACATAGTGGTCATTTGAGTCAAATTCACCCATTCCAGTCCATTTTAATTCACTGATTCCTAAAATGTTGATGCTCACTCTTGGCACCCCCTGTTTGACCCCTTGCAATTCTCCGTAATTCATGGACATAACCTTCCAGGTTCCTATGCAACATTACTCTTTTTAAATTTAAATATATTTATTTTAATTAGAGGCTAATTACTTGACAATATTGTACTGGTTTTGCCATACATCAACATGAATCCGCCACGGGTGTACACATGTTCCCCATCCTGAATCCCCCTCCCACCTCCCTCCCCATACCGTCCCTCTGGGTCATCCCAGTACTCCAGCCCCAAGCTTCATGTATCCTGCATCCTGCATCGAACCTTGACTGGCAGTTCTTTTCTTATATGATATGATATATGTTTCAATGCCATTCTCCCAAATCATCCCCCCCTCCCTCTCCCACAGGGCCCAAAAGGCTGTTCTACACATTTGTGTCTCTTTTGCTCTCTCCCATACAGGGTTATCATTACCATCTTTCTAAGTTCCATATATATGCATTAGTATATTGTATTGGAGTTTTTCTGTCTGGCTTATGTCACTCTGTATAATAGGCTCCAGTTCCATCCACCTCATTAGAACTGATTCAAATGAATTCATTTTAATGGCTGAGTAATACTCCATTGTGTATTTGTACCACAGCTTTCTTACCCATTCATCTGCTGATGGTCATCTAGGTTGCTTCCATGTCCTGGCTATTAGAAACAGTGCTGTGATGAACATTGGGGTACACGTGGCTCTTTCAATTCGGGTTTCCTCAGTGTGTATGCACAGCAGTGGGATTGCTGGGTTATATGGCAGCATTACTCCTTATAGCATCGGACTTCATTCCATCACCAGTCATATCTACAACTGGGTGCTGTTTTTTCTCTGGTTCCATGCCTTCATGGAACAAGAATTTTCTTTCTGTAGTTTCTTCTCAACTGATCTCCTGTAGCATATCAGGCACCTGCCACCCTTGGGAGTTCTTCTTTCTGTATGGTATATTTTGCCATAGCATCCTGCTAACGGCTTTCTCAAAGCAGGGATACTGAAGAGGTTTTCCATTTCCTTCTCCAAGGACCTCGTTTTGTCAGAACGCTTCACCATGACCCGTCCATCTTGGGTGGCCCTACACCCATGACTCATAGTTTCATTGAGTTAGACAAGGCTATGGACCATGTGATCAGTTTGGATAGTTTTCTGTGATTATGATTTTCATTCTCTTTATCCTCTGATGAATAAGAATAAGAGGCTTGTGGAAACTTCCTTATGGGAAAGACTAACTGAGGGGGAATCTGATTCTTGTTCTGATGGACAGGGCCATGTTTGGTTCAGTTTTGTGGCTCAATCATGTTCAGATCTTTGTTGATTTGAACAAGCTCCACATAAACTGGAGCTTGCCAGGAATCCCTGTTGGTCACCATCTCACTAAGTTTACTCAGTCTCATATCCATTGATTCAGTGATTCCATCCAATCTTCTCATCCTGTGTTGTCCCTCCTCCTCCTGCCTTGAACCTTTCCCAGCATCATGATCCTTTCCAATGTGTCAGTTCTTCACATCGTGTGACCAAAGTATTGGAGTTTCACCTTTAGCCCCAGTCCTTGCAAAGAATATTCAGGATTGATGTCCTTTAGGATGGACTGGTTGGATTTCTCCTAGCCATCCAAGAGACTCTCAAGAGCCCTCTCCAACACCACAGTTCAAAAGCATTAATTTTCCTGCTCACCTTACATTATAGTTCATCTCTCACCTCCATACATGACTTCTGGATAAACAAAGGCTTTGACTAAATGTATATTTCATGTAAAATTGCTTCATTCAAATTTTCATATCTGAAATATGTACAGTTCATATCTTATAAGACAAATTGTGGCCTGGTTTCCACATGTGAAAGGAACAAAAATCCGACTTTGCCATGTCCAAGATTCCTCAGCAGTTTTTCTTACGTCAAATATAGAGAATTCACTACCGCATATTGGAGACCCTGCTTGCAGATTTACATACATGAGATATAGAGAATTTCCTATTTCAGTTAGAAACATCTAATCTAGATGGCGAAATAAAAAATATAAGGAATACTATGTTTTAAGCAACTTTGTTAGTATATATTTTTAACTGATGGACAATTATTTTACAGAATTTTGTTTGGTATTAAACTTTAACATTCAGTTGAGAATACCATATTTCATGCAAGAAAGTATGTGCCTTGATTTTTATACATGAAATAACGTGCATTCCATAATTCATGTTAAATTATCAAGGACCCACCTTTTAGTGCATGAATTCCACAGATTTCATCTATCATACTGCCAAGTTCAAAGCTATATTTTCAAAAGGGAAATAGAAACAATTGCATATTTCATGTAACAAAAACTGTGCTCAGTTTTTGGTCCTGGAAATACGGAGAATTTCATCTTTAATATAGGAAAATGGACACCCAGATTTTCTAATGGCATGTCCCATAAGGACGTGTATACCCTCATTTTCACATTTGAAATGTACAATACTCTGTATTACATGTAAACATCGTTGTATTAAAATTTGCTTCCTGAATAATTGAATCTCTCATAGATTAAGAAGTGAAATATCCACCCAGATTTTCATAAATGAAATGGAGAGATATTCGTAATTCATAAAGAAGCATTTAATTTTTCTAAGGGGATATAGAAAATTCCATATTTCAGGTACAAAAATCTCCTCCTGATTGACATATATGAGACAGAGTTTTTGCTGGTTTTCAGTTGACTGGCCAGTTCCAACACTGTAACACCGTGGACAGCATCACTGCAGCCTTCCCAACCCTTCCCTGTTTCCAACACTTTGCTCAGACTCACCTTTGTTGAGTCAAGAGATTCCAGGATGGACGTCCAAGCAACTCAACTTCTGTTGCCTTCTTCTCCTTCACTCAGTCTTTCCCACATTAGAGCCAATAATGTTTCATGACAAGTTAGAGTGGCAGTCTTTTCTCATGAGTCCTTTAGCCAAAATATTGGAGCTTGAGCTTCAGCATCAGACCTTCCAATGAACATTTACAGTTAGTTTCTTTTAGGATTGACTGGGTTGAACTCCTGCTGTTCAAGGGACTCTCAGTAGTTGCCTTCAGGACAGGGTTCAAACCTCAGTTTTGATACTCAGGCTTCTTTATAGTCGAACTCTCACATCCATACATCGGCTCAGATCAGTTCAGTTCATTCTCGCAATCATATCCAACTCTTTGTGACCACATGGACCACAGGAGTCCAGGTCTCCCTGTCCATCACCAACTCCCAGAGTCTACACAAACTCATGCCCATTGAGTCTGCTATGCCATCCAACCATTTCATCCTCTGTCATCCCCTTGTCCTCCTTCCCTCAATCTTTCCCAGCATCAGGGTCTTTTCCCATGAGTCAGCTCTTCTTATCAGTTGGGCAAAGTATTGGAATTTCAGCTTCAACAGCAGTTTTTCAAAGGAACATCCAGGGACTGAACTCTTTAAGATGGAATGATTGGATCTCCTGCAGTCCAAGGGTTTCTCAAGAGTCTTCTCCAAAATCACAGTTCAAAAGCATCATTTATTCTTCTCAGCTTTCTATATAGTCCAACTGTCACATTCATATATGACTACTGGAGAAACAGTAGCCTTGACTAGACAGACATTTGTTGGCAAAGTAATGTCTCTGCTTTTTAATAGACAGTGTAGGTTGCTCATAAATTTTCTTTCAAAGAGGAAGCATCTTTTAATTTCATGGATACAGTCACCATCTGCAGTGATTTGGACCCACCATCCACCAATAAAATAAATAAGGTCTAACATTGTTTCCCTATCTATTTGGCATGAAGTGATGGGACCAGATACCATGATCTTAGTTTTCTGAATGTTGAATTTTAAGTCATTTTTTCTCTCTTTTTCACTTTCATCAAGAGACTTTTAGATCTTCCGTTTTTTCTGTCATAAGGGTGGTGTCATCTGCATGTTTATATTTATTGATATTTCTTGGTGCAAGCTTGATTCCAGCTTGTACTTCATACAACCCAGTGTTTCTCATGATGTATTATGCATATAAATTAAATAAGCAGGGTGACAATACAGCCTTGACCTACTCCATTTCCTATTTGAACCAGCCTGCTCTTCTATGCCTTGTTCTAACTGTTTCTTACTGACCTGCATCCAGATTTATCAAGAGACAGCCCAGGTGGTCTGATACTCCCATTTCTTGTAGAATTTTTCAGTTTGTTGTGATCCATAGAGTCAAAGTCTTTGGCATAGTCAATAAAGCAGAAATTGATGTTTTTCTGAAACTCTCTTGCTTTTTCAGAGATCCAGCAGATGTTTGCAATGTGATCTCTAGTTCCTCTGTCTTTTCCAAAACCAGCTTGAACATCTGGAAGTTCACAGTTCACATATTGTTGAAGCCTACCTTGGAGAATTTTGAGTATTACTTTACTAGTGCATGAGATGAAGGCAATTGTGTTGTAGTTTGAGTATTCTTTGGCATTACCTCTCTTTGGGATTGGAATGGAAACTGACATTCCATTCCTGTGGCCATTACTGAGTTTTCCTAATTCACTAGAGCAGCGAGCTGTGGCTCTGTGGCACTGGAACAGCCAGCAGTCAGGAGGAGATATCCCACGTCCAAGGTAAGGAGCAGCGGCTGTACTTTGCAGTAGCAGGAGTGAAGAGATACTGCACATCCAAGGTAAGAGAAATCCCAGTAAGATGGTAGGTGCTGAGAGAGGGCATTAGGGGGCAGAAACACTGAAACCACCATCGCAGAAACTTAACCAATCTATCACATGAACCCCGGCTTGTCTAACTCAGTGGAACTAAGCCATGCTTTGTAGGCTCACACAAGATGGACATCCATACATATCCCCTGAGGGGGCGGGGGGAGGAAAAACTAGCTTTGCCTGGGGGTGGGGGGAAGGAAAAACCAGCTTTGCCTAAACGGACCTTTGTCAACAAAATGATGTCTCTGCTTCTCAGCACATTGTATCTAGGTTTATCATAGGTTTTCTTCCGTGGAGCTAGAGTGTCCTATTTTCGTGGCTGTAATCACTGTCCCCAATGATTTTGGAGACCAGGAACACTGTCGTCTTTCTATGTTTAACCTTTGTATTTGAAAAACTGCATTTAGCCTTTGTTCTGCATCATTTTATACCCAAGTCCAAACTTGCCTGTTACCCATGTATCTCCTGACTTCCTGTTTTACATCACAGTCAGCTATCATGAAAAGGGCATCTCTTTTGGGTGGTAATTTTAGAAAATCTTGGATGTTTTCCTAAACTATTAAAGTTCCGTGATAGCTTCAGTGGTAAAAATTTGAAATGCAGAAATTTGCATTGTTTATCTATGAAAATCTACATTCAAATTTTCATACAAAATTAAGGAATTCCACATGTGCAGTAGGAAGCATAATCATCCTGAATTTCAAAAGTGAATTATAGAGAATAGCAACTTTCAAATAGAATTGACACCTATGTTTTCCTATGTGAAATTTAGAGACTCATATAGGAAAATCTACACCAAAATTCTTATATGTGAAATATAGAGAATTTATATTTCATTTAGGAATAGTACCCTTGATTTTAGTATTTGAAAGATAGGAATTCCATATTTCAAGCAGTCAATCCAACATCTGGATATTCAATGAAATACAGGGAATTCATATTATATGAAAGAAATTTAAAAATCTAGAATTTATTTATATTTTTTAGAAATTATTTATTTATTTATGGCTGCACTTTCTTCATTGCTGTGCACAAAGTTTCTCAAGTTACAGTAGTTGGGGACTACTCTTCATTGCAGTTAGCTAGTGTCTCATGGTACTCCCTTCTATTGCAAACAGAAGCCCTAGGACGCCCAGATTAGGTAGTTGGGGCAAAAAGGGTTATCTACTTTGGTAGCATGTGCCATATCTTCAGACCAAGGATCGAACCCACGTCCCCTGCATTGGCAGGGAAATTCTAAACCCACAGGATCACTGGAGAAACCCAGCAGGCTTTTTTTAAAGTATATATATATTTTTAAATTTCATTTATATTAATTGGGGCCTAATTACTTTAAAATATTGGAGACTAGTCTAAGATGATGGAGGAGTAGGACGGGGAGAACACTTTCTCCCCCACAAATTCATCAAAAGAGCATTTAAACGTCGAGTAAATTCCACAAAACAACTTCTGAATGCCGGCAGAGGACATCCGGCACCCAGAAAAGCAATCCAACTCTTCGAAAGGAGGTAGGAAAAAATATAAAAGACAAAAAAAGAGACAAAAGAGGGAGGGACGGAGTTCCGTCCCGGGAAGGGAGTCTTAAAAAGAGAGAAGTTTCCAAACACCAGGAAACCTTCTCACTGCCGAATCTGTGCCGAGCTTTGGAAGCACAGAGGGCAATATAACGGGGAGAAAAAAAAAATTAACAATTAAAACTCGAAGATTGCGAGTCCTACAGTAACTCCCCCAGCAGAGAAGCAGCGCAGACGCCTGCACGCACCA
Source organism: Bos taurus (assembly GCF_002263795.3). Lineage (NCBI taxonomy): Eukaryota > Metazoa > Chordata > Mammalia > Artiodactyla > Bovidae > Bos > Bos taurus. The sequence goes on from NC_082638.1 coordinate 32,037,079, forward strand.
TTAGCAAGCGGGGGCTGGGCAGGGAGGCGCAGCGCGGGCTGCATCGCTTAGAGTAAGAATCTGGCCTGAATACCCTGAGCACTATCTGAGAGAAATAATCTGGGCTGGCAAACCAGACTGTGGGATATCTACCACGCGAAAAGCCAGCCCCAACCTAAGACACCGCCAGGCTCGTGCAGGGAACAAAGAACTGAACAGAGATAGCTGGCTGCAGACCTTCCCCCTCCAGTGACAGGCAGCCAGAGCCGGAAGGGGGCAATCGCAGCCCCAGAGAGACATTATCTATAAAACTGTAAGCAGGCTTCTTTGCTAACTAAAACTTCTTGGGGGTCTGGACGGTTAACATCTGCCTGAGAAGGTGCGCCGGTTTTATACCCAGATAACCGAGTGGCTGGGAGGCGATAAGTCGCAGTATTGGCGCTCGCCAAACACCTCATCACTTGAGCTGCTCGGACCTGGGAAGAGCACAAAAATCAGGCCCAACTGAGTCTGCGCCTCTGAGGACTGCCCGAGCGCCTGAACCTGAGCGGCTTGGACGTAGGAGGTACATGCAGCCCAGGGCCAGCCTCGGATTGTTCCCAGCGGAACAACCTAGAGCCCGAGCAGTGTGGGCAGGGAGGCTACACAGGCCATGAGTGGGGGCAGACCCAGTGTAGCTGAGGCACTGCGAGCGCACGCCAGTGTTATTTGTTTGCAGCATCCCTCCCTCCCTCCCCACAGCGCGACTGAACAAAGAGAAGAAATACAGCTCCACCCATCAGAACACCGACACATGCTTCCCTAACCAGGAAACCTTGACAAGCCACCTGTACAAACCCACACACAGCGAGGAAAAGCCACAATAAAGGGAACTCCACAAACTGCCAGAATACAGAAAGGATACCCCAAACTCAGCAATTTAAACAAGATGAAGAGACAGAGGAATAGCCAGCAGATAAAGGAACAGGATAAATGCCCACCAAACCAAACAAAAGAGGAAGAGATAGGGAATCTACTGATAAAGAATTCCGAATAATGATAGTGAAATTGATCCAAAATCTTGAAATTAAAATGGAATCACAGATAAATAGCGTGGAGACAAGGATTGAGAAGATGCAACAAAGGTTTAACAAGGACCTAGAAGAAATAAAAAAGAGTCAATATATAATGAATAATGCAATAATTGAAATTAAAAACACTCTGGAGGCAACAAATAGTAGAATAACAGAGGCAGAAGATAGGATTAGTGAATTAGAAGATAGAATGGTAGAAATAAATGAATCAGAGAGAATAAAAGAAAAACGAATTAAAAGAAATGAGGACAATCTCAGAGACCTCCAGGACAATATTAAACGCTACAACATTCAAATCATAGGGGTTCCAGAAGAAGAAGAAGACAAAAAGAAAGACCATGAGAAAATACTTGAGGAGATAATAGTTGAAAACTTCCCTAAACTGGGGAAGGAAGTAATCACCCAAGTCCAAGAAACCCAGAGAGTCGCAAACAGGATAAACCCAAGGCGAAACACCCCAAGACACATATTAATCAAATTAACAAAGATCAAACACAAAGAACAAATATTAAAAGCAGCAAGGGAAAAACAACAAATAACACACAAGGGAATTCCCATAAGGATAACAGCTGATCTTTCAATAGAAACTCTTCAAGCCAGAAGGGAATGGCAAGACATACTTAAAATGATGAAAGAAAATAACCTACAGCCCAAATTATTGTACCCAGCAAGGATTTCATTCAAGTATGAAGGAGAAATCAAAAGCTTCTCAGACAAGCAAAAGCTGAGAGAATTCTGCACCACCAAACCATCTCTACAACAAATACTAAAGGATATTCTCTAGACAGGAAACACAAAAATGGTGTATAAATTCGAACCCAAAACAATAAAGTAAATGGCAACGGGACCATACTTATCAGTAATTACCTTAAACGTAAATGGGTTGAATGCCCCAACCAAAAGACAAAGACTGGCTGAATGGATACAAAAACAAGACCCCTACATATGTTGTCTACAAGAGACCCACCTCAAAACAGGGGACACATACAGACTGAAAGTGAAGGGCTGGAAAAAGATTTTCCATGCAAATAGGGACCAAAAGAAAGCAGGAGTAGCAATACTCATATCAGATAAAATAGACTTTAAAACAAAGGTTGTGAAAAGAGACAAAGAAGGCCACTACATAATGATCAAAGGATCAATCCAAGAAGAAGATATAACAATTATAAATATATATGCACCCAACACAGGAGCACCGCAGTATGTAAGACAAATGCTAACAAGTATGAAAGGAGAAATTAACAATAACACAATAATAGTGGGAGACTTTAATACCCCACTCACACCTATGGATAGATCAACTAAACAGAAAATTAACAAGGAAACACAAACTTTAAACGATACAATAGACCAGTTAGACCTAATTGATACCTATAGGACATTTCATCCCAAAACAATGAATTTCACCTTTTTCTCAAGCGCACATGGAACCTTCTCCAGGATAGATCACATCCTGGGCCATAAAGCTAGCCTTGGTAAATTCAAAAAAATAGAAATCATTCCAAGCATCTTTTCTGACCACAATGCAGTAAGATTAGATCTCAATTACAGGAGAAAAACTATTAAAAATTCCAACATATGGAGGATGAACAACACGCTGCTGAATAACCAACAAATCACAGAAGAAATTAAAAAAGAAATCAAAATTTGCATAGAAACGATTGAAAATGAAAACACAACAACCCAAAACCTGTGGGACACAGTAAAAGAAGTCCTAAGGGGAAAGTTCATAGCAATACAGGCACACCTCAAGAAACAAGAAAAAAGTCAAATAAATAACCTAACTCTACACCTAAAGCAACTAGAAAAGGAAGAAGTGAAGAACCCCAGGGTTAGTAGAAGGAAAGAAATCTTAAAAATTAGAGCAGAAATAAATGCAAAAGAAACAAAAGAGACCATAGCAAAAATCAACAAATCCAAAAGCTGGTTCTTTGAAAGGATAAATAAAATTGACAAACCATTAGCCAGACTCATCAAGAAACAAGGGGAGAAAAATCAAATCAATAAATTAGAAACGAAAATGGAGAGATCACAACAGACAACACAGAAATACAAAGGATCATAAGAGACTATTATCAACAATTATATGCCAATAAAATGGACAACGAGGAAGAAATGGACAAATTCTTAGAAAAGTACAACTTTCCACAACTCGACCAGGAAGAAATAGAAAACCTTAAAAAACCCATCACAAGCACGGAAATTGAAACTGTAATAAAAAATCTTCCAGCAAAGAAAAGCCCAGGTCCAGACGGCTTCACAGCTGAATTCTACCAAAAATTTAGAGAAGAGCTAACACCTATCCTGCTCAAACACTTCCAGAAAATTGCACAGGGAGGTAAACTTCCAAACTCATTCTATGAGGCCACCATCACCCTAATACCAAAACCTGACAAAGATCCCACAAAAAAAGAAAACTACAGGCCAATATCACTGATGAACATAGATGCAAAAATCCTAAACAAAATTCTAGCAATCAGAATCCAACAACACATTAAAAAGATCATACACCATGACTAAGTGGGCTTTATCCCAGGGATGCAAGGATTCTTCAATATCTGCAAATCAATCAATGTAATACACCACATTAACAAATTGAAAAATAAAAACCATATGATTATCTCAAAAGATGCAGAGAAAGCCTTTGACAAAATTCAACACCCATTTATGATAAAAACTCTCCAGAAAGCAGGAATAGAAGGAACATACCTCAACATAGTAAAAGCTATATATGACAAACCCACAGCGAACATTATCCTCAATGGTGAAAAATTGAAAGCATTTCCTCTAAAGTCAGGAACAAGACAAGGGTGCCCTCTTTCACCATTACTATTCAACATAGTTTTGGAAGTTTTGGCCACAGCAATCAGAGCAGAAAAAGAAATAAAAGGAATCCAAATTGGAAAAGAAGAAGTAAAACTCTCACTATTTGCAGATGACATGATCCTCTACATAGAAAACCCTAAAGACTCCACCAGAAAATTACTAGAACTAATCAATGATTATAGTAAAGTTGCAGGATATAAAATCAACACACAGAAATCCCTTGCATTCCTATACACTAATAATGAGAAAACAGAAAGAGCAATTAAGGAAACAATTCCATTCACCATTGCAACGAAAAGAATAAAATACTTAGGAATATATCTACCTAAAGAAACTAAAGACCTATATATAGAAAACTATAAAACACTGGTGAAAGAAATCAAAGAGGACACTAATAGATGGAGAAATATACCATGTTCATGGATTGGAAGAATCAATATAGTGAAAATGAGTATACTACCCAAAGCAATTTATAGATTCAATGCAATCCCTATCAAGCTACCAACGGTATTCTTCACAGAGCTAGAACAAATAATTTCACAATATTTATGGAAATACAAAAAACCTTGAATAGCCAAAGCGATCTTGAGAAAGAAGAATGGAACTGGAGGAATCAACCTACCTGACTTCAGGCTCTACTACAAAGCCACAGTTATCAAAACAGTATGGTACTGGCACAAGGACAGAAATATAGATCAATGGAACAAAATAGAAAGCCCAGAGATAAATCCACGCACAAATGGACACCTTATCTTTGACAAAGGAGGCAATAATATACAATGGATTAAAGACAATCTCTTTAACAAGTGGTGCTGGGAAATCTGGTCAACCACTTGTAAAAGAATGAAACTAGAACACTTTGTAACACCATATAAAAAAATAAACTCAAAATGGATTAAAGATCTCAACGTAAGACCAGAAACTATAAAACTCCTAGAGGAGAACATAGGCAAAACACTCTCTGACATACATCACAGCAGGATCCTCTATGACCCACCTCCCAGAATATTGGAAATCAAAGCAAAAATAAACAAATGGGACCTAATTAAACTTAAAAGCTTATGCACATCAAAGGAAACTATTAGCAAGGTGAAAAGACAGCCTTCAGAATGGGAGAAAATAATAGCAAATGAAGCAACTGACAAACAACTAATCTCAAAAATATACAAGCAACTCCTACAGCTCAACTCCAGAAAAATAAACGACCCAATCAAAAAAATGGGCCAAAGATCTAAATAGACATTTCTCCAAGGAAGACATACAGATGGCTAACAAACACATGAAAAGATGCTCAACATCACTCATTATCAGAGAAATGCAAATCAAAACCACTATGAGGTACCATTTCACACCAGTCAGAATGGCTGCAATCCAAAAGTCTACAAATAATAAATGCTGGAGAGGGTGTGGAGAAAAGGGAACCCTCTTACACTGTTGGTGGGAATGCAAACTAGTACAGCCACTATGGAGAACAGTGTGGAGATTCCTTAAAAACCTGGAAATAGAACTGCCTTATGATCCAGTAATCCCACTGCTGGGCATACACACTGAGGAAACCAGAAGGGAAAGAGACCCGTGTACCCCAATGTTCATCGCAGCACTGTTTATAATAGCCAGAACATAGAAGCAAAAATAAAATAAAATAAAATATTGTAGTTGGTTTTCCATACACTGGCATGAATCAGCCATGTGTTTACATGTGTTCCTGATATGAACATTCCTTCCACATCCCTCCCCATCCCATCCCTCAGGATCATCCCAGTGCACCAGCCCTGAGGACCTTCTCTCATGTATCAAATCCAAACTGGAGATCTGTTTCTCATATCATAATATACATTTTTCAATGCTAACCTCTAAAATCATCCCACCCTCGCCTTCTCTTCAGATCAGATCAGATCAAATCAGCTGCTCAGTCATATCCGACTCTTTGTGACCCCATGAATTGCAGCACGCCAGGCCTCCCTGTCCATCACCAACTCCCGGAGTTCACCCAGACTCATGTCCATCTAGTCAGTGATGCCATCCAGTCATCACATCCTCTGTCGTCCCCTTCTCCTCTTGCCCCCAATCCCTGCCAGCATCAAAGCCTTTTCCAATGAGTCAATTCTTCACATGAGGTGGCCAAAGAACTGGAGTTTCAGCTTTAGCATCATTCCTTCCAAAGAAATCCCAGGGCTGATCTTCTTCAGAATGGACTAGTTGGATCTCCTTGCAGTCCAAGGCACTCTGAAGAATCTTCCCCAACACCAGAGTTCAAAAGCATCAATTCTTTTGCGCTCAGCCTTCTTCACAGTCCAACTATCACATCCATACATGACCACAGGAAAAGCCATAGCCTTGACTAGAAGAACCTTTGTTGGAAAAATAGTGTCTCTGCTTTTGAATATGCTATCTAGGTTACAGAGTGCAAAATACCGTTCTGTACATTTATGTCTATATTGCTGTCTCACATATAGGGTCATCGTTACCATCTTTTGTATACCTGTGGTGGATTCATTTTGATATTTGGCAAAACTAATACAATTATGTAAAGTTTAAAAATAAAATAAAATTGGAAGAATTAAAAAAAATAAATAAATAAATTCCATATACATGTGTTAGTATACTCCTGATCCTGGGCATTTTCTTTCCTTTGGCCTCTTCTCATCTTTTGATGTATTCCATAGATACAGGGTCTGTGTCATTAATCATGTATATTTAATTTGCAGCGTGCACAACTGGTTGGAAGGTTTCCAATCCTCTTGCTTAATGGCTCTATCCCTGGGTCTCTGGTGTAATTTTTGTCCTTCCTCACATGTGGTCACCAAAGGAGTCTGCCCTGAGAAACTCGTGGCACACCGGGGCCTGCCTGGGTGAGCACAGGATGTGGTACAGCTGCTTGGAGTGCTGGAACCCTGGTGGTGCCAATTATGAATAGGAGCCAGCAGCCACGGGCAGAAGAGATTTGGCCTTAATGGGATCATTATCTAGCGTGTTTTTGCAGAAGCATGAGTAGTACTTCTGACTGGTCTTTCTCTATTGCCTTGTAGTAGGTGTTAACAGGCAGGAAGAGGAGTGGCTACAAAGGTATCTCTACCTCCTGAGTGTGACACAGCAGTAAGGTCCTGCCTCTTTGGCAGTTTGTGATTTCTCAAAAGGCATTTTCTGCTACACAACTACTCATACGTGCTCCGTCAGGCCATCTCCACATAACCAACAACAGTCCTCTCCCAGGATGGCTCTCTAAATCCCGTGTCCAGCTTCCAGACCCCATGCACACTGGTTGAGCTGCATTGCAGTTTGGGCCATATAGAGCCACGACACACATTATCTGTGTAACTTTTGCTCTACATAAATAATATTTCATCAGCTGTTCTACCTTGCTTCCTTTTAGTCCAAAGCAATTTACCCTTTACTGAAGGGGCTTGCCTCATTCTGGAAATCTCTTCCCTGCTTCTCCATCTCCCACCACAAGGCTCAGGTTTTGTTTTGCTTCCTCTTATACTCCTTCTCCCATCCTAATTCCTTCCCACCCAGGTATGTCTGAAACCCACATGGGACACTCTGGGGACTAGGGTCTTCTGCTAGTATTTATCTGATGCTCTGGGAAAACTGTTGACCATGTAGAAGTATTATTTCTGATCTATACATTGAGAGAGGTGTATTTCATATCCTTCTACATTTCTGCCTTCTTTGAACTTCTCAGTGTTTCCTGGAAAGCTCTATTATTCTTTTTCCTTGACAGCAAAACATGAAACATTAGTGGACATGAATTACTCTGTTTGATGGGACGTTGCTTACGTACACATGTCACTGGCATTACTTTGACTTCCAACATGCAATCAAGCACATTTGTTGTTGTTGTTGTCTTCCCCCTAGAAAATTTCTCTTAATGATGAATTGTCGTCAGCATGAAGAAATGCAGAACTTTCCACATAAAATATAATAGCATAACTGGGCTCAAAAAGTCAGCACTTGAATATATCTAGCTATATTTTGAATGTTCCTGACATTTTCCCAGAGTACCGATGTCTGATTTTGAATCTCAAAGCTTAATTCCATTCAGTGAGTCTCAAGGGTCAGAGTCTGCCATGGGCATAATTTAATTCCTGTAGAATAAGTTGGCAAGTTCATACTGACTTGACTACTTGGTACTTGACTACTTGATAAAGAGAGAAAATGACAATAGCAACAATGACCAAAAAATAAACAAACAAAAAAACACAGAAATGTGTAGTTAGGGATTCAGTCATAACAGGTACACATGAATTGATGTATGGACTATATAATCATCTATATCTGCTTAATTGTTTCTGCTAATGACTTGGACACTGTGAATCGCACACAAACCATTAAAAAAGAAAAGTAATTTTGGAAAATTCTTAGAGAAAAGAATACTATAATCCCTTACCTGTCTCCTGGGAAATGTGTACGCTCTTAAATTTACAACAGTTAGACCTGGACACGGGACAATGAAGTGATTCAAAATCGGGAAAGGAATAAGTCAAAGCTATCTAGTGTTGCCCTGGTTATTTGACTTCTGTGCAGAGGACATCATGAAAAAATAAAATCCCAGATGAATCTCAAGCTAGACACAAAATTTATGTGGGCGATATGATAACTTAGTTATCCAGATGACAACACCCAAATGACAGAAGAATAATAGGAATTAAGGCACCTCTTGATGAAGGTATTACCTGTTTCAAGTACAGACATCTGAAATGACATAGTCCTTCACAAAATATGAAATTCTCAGTTTCACATATGAAAATCTAGATGCATATTTCAGAATGTGAAATATAAATTTCTCTATTAGTCACATATACAAATCTGGGGACAATTTTTCCAACTAGAAAAGTGGAATTCTCACATGAAAGTATAGATACAATATTTTCTGTGTAAAATGTGGAATTTTTCATGTTAGAGATATGAAAATCGGGATGCAGATTCTTTGACAGGAAATACAAAAATGGCTATTTCACATATCAAAATATAGTCACAGGTTTTTCTCACATGAAATATGGAATTTTTTCATATTTCTCATTTGAAAATCTTTGTGCTGTCTTTCCTTCATGAAATATTGAATACTGTCTATTTAACATTTGAAAAAAGTGCATTCATTCTCCTACAAGAAATGCAGAATTTTCCCACAGATTTTTATGCTTGAGCTGTGAAATTCTCTATATTTCCATCAAGAAAGCTTGAATGAAGGTCTTCTGATATGAGACTTGGAATTTTGTGTATTTCACATATAACAATTTGGGGAGAAATGTTCTCATATGAAATATGAAATCTTGATTATTCACTTATGAAATTTTTTCTAGATTTGTACACATGAAACTTATATGCAGGTCAGGAAGAAACAGTTAGAACTGAACATGGAACAACAGACTGGTTCCAATTAGGAAAAGGAGGACCGCAAGCCTATATATTGTCACCCTGCTTATTTAAATTATATGCAGGGTACATCACGAGAAACATTTGGCTGGAAGAAGTGCAAGCTGGAATCAAGATTGCTGGGAGAAATATCAGTAACCTCAGATATGCAGATGACACCACCCTTATGGCAGAAAGAGAAGACGAACAAAAAAGCCTCTAGAAGAAAGTGAAAGAGGAGGGTGAAAAAGTTGGCTTAAAGCTCATTAACAAAACAAAGATCATGGCATCTGGTCCCATCACTTCATGAGAAATAGATGGTGAAACAGTGGAAACAATGTCAGATTTATTTTTGGGGGCTCCAAAATCACTGCAGATAATGAGCAGCCATGAAATTAAAAGATACTTACTCATTGGAAGAAAAGTTATGACCAAGCTAGATAGCATATGCAAAAGCAGAGATATTACTTTGTCAAGAAAGGTTCATCTAGTCAAGGCTATGGTTTTTCCAGTGGTCATATGTGGATGTGACAGTTGGACTGTGAAGATTGTTGAGCGCTGAAGAACTGACGCTTTTGATCTGTGGTGTTGGAGAAGACTCCTGAGAGTCCCTTGGACTGCAAGGAGATCCAACCAGTGCATTTGGAAGGAGATCAGCCCTGGGATTTCTTTGGAAGGACTGATGCTACAGCTGAAACTCCAGTACTTTGGCCACCTCATAGGAAGAGTTGACTCATTGGAAAAGACTCTGATGATGGGAGAGATTGGGGACAGAAGGAAAAGGGGATGACAGAGGATGAGATGGTTGGACAGCATCACTGACTCGATGGAAGTGAGTTAGAATAAACTCCGGGAGATGGTGATGGACAGGGAGGCCTGGCATACTGCAATTCATGGGGTTGCAAAGAGTCAGACACGACTGAGTGACTGAACTAAACTGAACTGAACTGTATACGTGAAATAGAGAATTTTCAATGAATTAGAAATTGATATTTGAGCTAAAACATCAAAAAAGTACAGCTATATTTCATGTATTTCCTGAATAACAGAAAGGGTTCTCTGTATTTCTTTGAAAAAAGTCTGGGTGAAGATTTCTCTGCATGAAATAGGAGATTAGCATATTTTACACATGCAAAACCAAAACACTTATGATTATACAGTGGAAGTGATAAATAGATTCAGGGGATTCTATCTGATAAACAGAGTGCCTGAAGACCTATGGGTGGAGGCGTGACATTGTACAGTAATCAGGGATAAAGACCATTCCCATATAAAAGAAATGCAAAATGACAAAGTGATGAGGCCTTACAAAGATCTGAAAAGACCAAAGACGCTGAACAAAAACGGGAAAATGAAAACAATACCCATTTGAATGCAGAGTCCCAAAGAACAGCAAGGAGAGATAAAACCTTCCTCAGTTATCAATACCAGTTCATAGAGGAAATAAATAGAATGGGAAATCCTACAGATCTCTTCGAGAAAATCAGAGATACCAAGGGCAAATTTCATGCAAAGAGGGGCACAATAAAGGACAGAAATGGTACGGATGTAACAGAAGCAGAAGCTATTAAGAAGAGGAGGGAAGAATACACAGATGAAATATGCACAAAAGATCTTCATGACCCAGTTAAGCACAATGGTGTGATCACTCACCTAGAGCCAGACGTCCTGGAATGCAAAGTCAAGTCAGACTTTAGAAGCATAACTATAAACAAAGCTCATGGAGGTGATGGAATTCAGTTGAGCTCTTTCACATTCTAAAAGATGATGTTGTGAGTGTGCTGCCCTCCATATGCCAGCAGATTTGGAAGACACAGCTGTGACCAGATGACTGGAAAAGTTCAGTTTTCATTCCAACCACAATAAAAGGCAATCCATCGAATGTGCAAACTACTGCTTAACTGCACTCATCTCACACATTCGCAAAGTATTGCTCAAAATTCCCAAAGCCAGGCTTCAATAGAATGTGAACCATGAGCTTCCAGATGTTCAAGCTCGATTTAGAAAGGTCAGAAGAACCTGAGATCAAATTACCAACACACGTTGGGTTATCAAAAAAGCAAGAGAACACCAGAAAACATCTACTCCTTTTTGGCTATGCCAAAGTCTTGTTTGTGTAGATCACAACAAAACATTTTAAATTCTTCTAAACATGGGACTACTAGAGTATGTTATATGCCTCCTGATAAATCTGTATGCAGTTCAAGAAGTAACAGTCAGAAAAGGAAATGGAACAACAGACAGGTTCTGAGTTGGGAAAGGAATATTTCAAGGCTGTACTGTCAACCTCTTTATTGAACTTACATGAAGAGTTCATCACACAAAATGCCAGACTGAATGAAACAGGGTTTGGGATCAAGTTTTCTGGGAGAAATATTAATAACATCAGATATGCAGATGGCATGATTCATGTAGCAGAACACGGAAAGAACTACAGAGTATCTTGAGGAAAGTAAAAGAGGAGAGTGATTCAGGTGACTTAAAACTCAACATTCAAAATGAGATTCATGGCATCTAGTCCCATCACTTCATGGCATAAAGATGGGGAACCAACGGAAACACTGAGAAACTTTATTTGGGGGGAGCAGGTTCCAAAATCACTGAAGATGGTGACTCTGTTCAGGAAATTAAAATATGCTTTCTGCTTAGAAGAAAAGTTACAACCAGGCTAGACGGCACATTATAAAGCAGACAAAGGTCAGTCTCATCAAAGCTATGTACAGAGATGAGAATTGGACCTAAAGAATCTTGACCTCCAAGGAATCGATGCTATTGATATGTGGTGTTAGAGAAAACATTTGAGAGTCCCTTGGACTGCAAGGAAATGAAAGGAGTCAATTCTAAAGGAAATCAGTTCAGAATATTGATTGGAAGGGCTGATGCTGAAACTGGATCCTGGATATTTTAGCCACCTGAAATGAAAGGCTGACTCATTGGGAAAGAACCTGATGCTGAGAAAGATTGAAGTCTGGAGGAGAGGGTGACGACAGAAGATGAAATGCTTGGTGGCATCATGGAATCAGTGGTTATGGGTTTGAGCAGGCTCTATGAGTTGGTGATTGACAGGGAAGCCTGGCATGCTGCAATCCATGGGGTCAGAAGTCGGACTGGACTAAGTACTTAATGATACTCACCGTACTTACTTAGGTTCTCAGCAAAATGAAAATGGTAAAGAACTCTCTTACCCATCAATTGAATCCTGACGATGGGACCTCACCAATCCTGAGGAATGGTCATTGCAAATGGATGTTATCTAAAACAATTTCTGCCTATTACTTTAGTGATGACACAAAGCAAGCACATTATGGTAATCATGCCTTCGTTAACCTTCCCTAACCAAGACAATAGGCTGCACTAGCCATTGGGGAGCTTACAGGATCACAAGGTCTCCTGTAAATGGTTGGAGCCACCTGGGCCTTTCCCACAGAGGGTTTGCAGGTGTGATGAGGTCACCTTTTCCATGGCAAAAATTCTCATCTATGGCCACCAGTCTTACTGCCAGTCCTCTGAATTTGTGAGAACCCCACAAGACCAATTCTAGCTTGCAAAGTATACATCTGCTTAAAAAACAAACAAAAGGATAAAATCCAGTCCAAACTGAAGTGCCTAAGGATAATCAAATGGTCCTCAGGTCTATGAAGGGCCATTAGGGCCACAAAAGCACGGGTCCAGGCAAGTTCATTGTTAACACCTGCAGCCCTTCAAAGGACATGTCCTGGTAATGGATAAAGATTGTAGATTGTAAGTCCTCTACCAATTTGAGAAATTGTGTCAAAAAGACCTCTGAACCTCCCATCTTAGCCAAGCCTAAAAGACAGAATATGTGCATATCAGGCCCAAGACACATTCAACAGGGAATATTTGGAGGTAACAGTACCAGGTATAGGACACTATAGAGAAGGTGTACACAAAAATGAAATAATAAAAAAAGCCTTTTGTGCCAGTTTCAGACTGAAAATGTGCATTTCCCAGATGCCCAAGTGAACAGGATTCAAGTCACTAATAACACTCAACGTAGCCACATGTCAATGCAGATTCCCACTAGGTAACTTCAGAAGCTTCTGTGCAGGCCTGTCTTCAGCCTCTGCTTTCCATTCATAAATTGTGTTCATTCAATCAGCAGACAGTATGAAATATAGGCAATGGGTAGGCACCCACGGAAGATGATGAAGACTGTAAGAACAAAGTATCTTTCCAGGGCAAGGGACAGACAACACCACAGATTGGTGATAAGATGGAGGAAGTTGGAGAGGAGAATGAAGGGCAGATTTCAGATCTAGCTTCTGGACATTTAGGGTGATGGCAGCTGCTCCAGACCTGGCTGCAGGCCTTGAGGAGATATTTCCAAATGTAATAAATTAATGTGGTCTCTGTCCTTTATGAGCTTTTACAACCTTAAAGCCTCAGCCTATGATACTATACCAAGTAGAGAGTCATAGCTTAGAAATTCAAGAGATATTAATTTAGGGAGGGTGTGTGAGACTTGTCAGAGATGTGTTCTATCAGACATGTTCTAACATTTAGCATAATTAACGGGGCTCGAGCCAGGACTCACTTATATGCATGTAGACTGCTATCTTAGGAAAATTCCAATTATGAGATCATATAACCTGATATCTGGGATTTCACTTTCTTGGTGAGTACTTCTCCACTTAAGAAAAAGGAAGATAGCACTAGTTAGAAGGTACATCTTTGTATTAGGACTTTTCTATCAATTTCCCAACTCTACCAATTGTTCTAGGTAACTTCCTGACACTACTAAATATGGCCAACTATATAGTATCTCCTCCTGCCATACTAGAGGCACTACAGTAAGTGTAAAGGCAGATAACACACACAAGTACATTTATAGCTCATGATTCTTTGCTAATTTTCTTTTCAGTTGATGTATCCATAGGTGTGAGTGGGGTATTAAAGTCCCCCATTATAATTGTGGTACTGTTAATTCCCCCTTTCCTACTTCCTTGCATTTGCCTTGCATCTTGAGGTGCTCCTAAATGGCACAATGGACTAGTTACACCTAACTGTTATACATAGGCATTACACTCATTAGTAATGGAATCACCTTTTTCCAGTGCAGTCCTGAGCCCAAGTCTTGGTCCCTGCACAATAGCAGGCTGTATCCTTCCCATGTTCAAACCGTGAGAAACACTCCTGAGCCCACATCTCTGTCACTGCACTGAACTAGGCTGGGTCCAGCAGTTGCTCAAACCCCTGGAAAATACTCATGAGTCCACATCTCGGTCACTGCACTGAACCAGTCTAGGTTCTTCCTTAGTTAGTCCCCCGACACATACCTCTGAACCAACATCTCGGGCCCTGCCCTGAAGCAGGTTGGTCCTTCCCATGTTCAAGCCCCGACAAATGCTCCTGAGCCAACCTCTCAGTCACTGCACTGAACTAGGCTCGGTCCTACACTTGAATCTCATGCCCTGCACAAGATCCAGTCTATGTCTTGCCCTTGTTAGATCCCCCAACACATACACCTGAGCCCACATTTCAGTCCCCGCACTGAAGCAGGCTGAGTCCTGCCTTTTGTTCAAGCCTCCGGCAAACAACCGTGAGCCCACAACTCGCTCCCTGCCCCTGAAATTAGGTCTGTCCTGCCCTTGTTCAATCCCCCAGAAAACACTCCTGATCCCTCATCTCACTCCCTGCTCTGAGACCCCGACAAATACTCCTGAACCTACGTCTTAGTTCGTGCACTGAACCAGTCTAGGTCATGCCCTTGTTAGATCCACCAACACATACTGCTGAGCGCACATCTCAGTCCCTGCACTAAACTAGGCTGGGTCCTGCCCTTGTTTAAGACCCCAACAAACACTCTTGTGTCCATATCACATCCCCAGCACTGAACCAGTCTAGATCATGCCCTTGTTAGATCCCCCAACACATACTCCTCAACCCACATCTCGGTCCCTGCACGAAAGCAGTCTGGGTCCTGCCCTTGTTCAAGACCCTGACAAACACTCCTGAGCCTGCATCTCAGTCCCTGCACTGAACTAGGCTGGGTCCTGCCCCTGTTCAAACTCCCGACAAACATTTCAGAGCCAACATCTCTGTCCATGCACTGTCCATGTTCAAGCCCCCTGGCAAACAATCCTGAGCCGACACCTAGCTCCCTGCCCCTGAACTAAGGTGTGTCCTCCCCTTGTTCAACTCTCTGCCCCCCAGGAAACACCCCTGATCCCACATATCACTCCCTGCACTGAAGCCGCCTGGGCCCTACCCTTGTTCAAGACCCTGACAAATACTCTGGAACCCACATGTCAGTCCCTGCACTGAAGCAGATGGGTTCTTGCCCATGTTCAAGCCACGACAAATACTCCTGAGCCCACATATCACTCACTACAATGAACTAGGCTGGGTCCTACACTTGTTCAAGACCCTGACAAACACTCCTGAGCCAACATCTCGGTCACTGCACTGAACGAGTCTGCTGCTACCACTGCTAAGTCTCTTCAGTTGTGTCCGACTCTGTGCGACCCCATATATGGCAGCCCACCAGGCTCCCCCATCCCTGAGATTCTCAAGACAAGAACACTAGAGTGGGTTGACATTTCCTTTTCCAAGAATGAGAGTGAAAGTGAAGTCGGTCAGTCGTGTCCAACTCTTAGTGACCCTGTGGACTGTAGCCCACCAGGCTCCTCCATCTATGGGATTTTCCAGGAAAGAGTACTGAAGTGGGGTGCCATTGACTACTCCGACTGAACGAGTCTAGGTCCTGCCATTGTTCGATCCCCCTACACATACTCCTGAGGCCACATCTCGGTCTCAGCACTGAACTAGGCTGGGTCCTGCCCTTGTTCAAACCCACGAAAAACACTCCTGAGCCTGCATCTCGGTCACTGCACTGAACTAGGCTGGGTCCTGCCCTTGTTCAAACCCTCAACAAACACTCCTGAGCATGCATCTCAGTCCATGCACTGAACTAGGCTGGGTCCTGCCCATGTTCAACTCCCTGACAAAAACTCCTGAGTCAACATCTCCATCCCTGCACTGAATCAGGATGGTTTCTGCCTCTGTTCAAGCCCTGACAAACAATCCTGAGCCGACGACTCGCTCCTTGCCCCTGAACTAAGGTGAGTCCTTCCCTTGTTCAAACCCCCAGAAACACTACTAAGCCCTCATCTCACGAACTGCACTGAACCAGGCTGGGTCCAGACCTTGTCGAAATCCCTGACAAAAACTCCTAAGCCCACATCTCAGTACCTGCACTAAAATAGGCTGGGTCAAGCCCTTGTTCAACCTCCCCGACAACCACTCTTGAGCCTCCACCACCATCCCTGCACTGAACTAGGCTGTGTCCTGCACTTGTTCAAGACCCTGACAAACTACTCCTGAGCCAACATCTTGGTTCCTGCACTGAACCAGGATAGTTCCTGCCTTTGTTCAAGCCCCGGCAAACAATCCTGAGCCGAAAACTCTCTCCCTGCCACTGAAGTAAGGTGTGTCCTCCCCTTGACCAATACCCCAGGAAACACTACGAGCCCATATCTCATTCACTGCACTGAAGTACGCTGGTCCCTGCCCTCATTCAAATCCCTGACAAACACTCCTGAGCCAACATCTCCATCCCTGCACTGAACTACAATGGTTTCTACTTTGTTCAAGCCCCCACAAAACCATCCTGAGCTGACAACTCGCTGCCTGCCCCTGAACTAAGGTGTGTCCTCCCCTTTTTCAATCCCCCTGGAAACATTCCTGTACCCGCATCTCACGCCCTGCCTTGAAGCCGCCTGGTTCCTGCCCTTGTTCAAGACTTTGATAAATGCTCTTGAAGCCACATTTCGGTCCCTGCACTGAAGCAGGTGGGTCCTGCCCACGTTGAAGCCCTGACAAACACTTCTGAGCCCACATCTCGCTCCCTACACTGAACTGGGCTGAGTCCTACACTTGTTAAGATTAGATCAGTCGCTCAGTCATGTCTGGCTCTTTGCGACCCCATGAATCTCAGCACGCCAGGCCTCCCTGTCGAACACCAACTCCAGGAGTTCACTGAGACTCACGTCCATCGAGTCAATGATGCCATCCAGCCATCTCATCCTCTGTGGTCCCCTTCTCCTCCTGCCCCCAATCCCTCCAAGCATCAGAGTCTTTTCCAATGAGTCAACTCTTCGCATGAGGTGGCCAAAGGACTGGAGTTTCAGCTTTAGCATCATTCTTCCAAAGAAATCCCAGGGCTGATTTCCTTCAGAATGGACTGCTTGGATCTCCTTGCAGTCCAAGGGACTCTCAAGAGTCTTCTCCAACACCAAAGTTCAAAAGCATCAATCCTTAGGTGCTCAGCCTTCTTCACAGTCCAACTCTAACAACTATACATGACTACAGAAGAAACCATAGCCTTGACTAGACTGATTTTGAATATGCTATCTAGGTTGGTCATAACTTTACTTCCAAGGAGTAAGCATCTTTTAACTTCATGGCTGCAGTCACCATCTGCAGTGATTTGGAGCCCAGAAAAATAATGTTTGCCTCTTTTTCCACTATTTCTTCATCTATTTCCCATGAAGTGATGGGATTGGAGGCCATGATCTTTATTTTCTGAATGATGAACTTTAAGCCAATTTTTTCACTCTCCACTTTCACTTTCATCAAGAGGCTTTTCAGTTCCTCTTCACTTTCTGCCATAAGTGTGGTGTCATCTGCATATCTGAGGTTATTAATATTTCTCCCGGCAATCTTGATTCCAGCTTGTGTTTCTTCCAGTCCAGCGTTTCTCATGATGTATTCTGCATGTAAGTTAAATAAACAGTGTGACAATATACAGCTTTGGGGTATTCCTTTTCCTATTTGAAATGAGTCTGTTGTTCCATGTCCAGTTCTAACTCTTGCTTCCTGACCTGCATACAAATTTCTCAAGAGGCAGATCAGGTGGTCTGGTATTCCCATCTCTTTCAGAATTTCCCACACTTTACTGTGATCCACACACTTGTTCAAGACCCTTACAAACACTCCGGTGCCAATATCTTGTTCCCTGCACTGAAATAGGCTGGGTTCAGCACTTGCAGAAGTCCCCTGCAAATGCTCCTGAACCCACATCCTGGTCCCTGCACTGAGGCAGGCTGGGTCCTGCCCTTGTTGAAACCCCTGACAAACACTCCTGAGCCCACACATCAGAAACTTCACTGAACCAGGCCAGGAACTGCACATATTCAAGTCCCTGACCAACTGTTCTGGGCCTGCATCTGACTCAAAGGCTGGTTTTTGGTCTTATATAAGCCCCAGCAAGCAATCCTGAGCCCACAAATTGCTCCCTGACCCTGAATTAAGGTGTGTGCTCCCCTTGTTCAATCCCCCAGGAAACACTACTGAGCCTGCATCTCACTCGCTGCCCTGAACCAGGGTGGGTCCCTCCAAAGTTCAAGCCATGACAAATACTGCTGAGCCAACATCCCGGTTCCTGCACCAAACCAGGCTGGTTCCTGCCCATATCAACCACGACAAACACTCCTAAGACCACATCTTGGTTCCTGCACTGATAGCGGCTGGGTCCTGCCCATATTCAAGCCCAGACAAACACTCCTGACTCCATTTTTTGCCCCTGAACTGGACTAGGCTGGGTCCTACATATGTTCAAGACCCTGACAAACACTCCTTGGCGTGCATTTGACTCTCAGGCTGATCTCGTTCCCTACACTGAACTAGGCTAGGTCCAGCACTTGCTGAAATCCATGGGAAATACTCCTGAGCCCATATCTGGGTCCCTTCTCTGAACCAGGCCGGGTCCTGCCCTTGTTCAAGCACCCGAAAAACACTCCTGAGCCCACATCTCGGTCCCTGCACTGATTGCGGCTGGATCCACCCCTTGTTCATCCAGACAGACACTCCTGAGGCCACATCTCAGTCGCTCCAATGAACCAGGCTGGGTCCTGCCTTTGTTCAAGCCCCCAACAAACACTCTTGAGCCCACATCTCAGTCCTTGCACTGAATCAGGTGGGTCCTGCCCGTGTTCAAGCTCTTTGTAGAATGCATGTATCATATATCAGGACTATAGGATGGCTGGCTTAGCTTGGTCCTCTTGCTGCTTCAGGCCCCACAGGCTTGGGTGACAGGGCAGGCTGGGATGTGTTCTCACATGGAGAACAGTGCCACTTTGAAAGGGCCTCAATAGGGTAAATGGCAGACATGCATGTCTCCGACACCGGTGAGTCATGGAACTTAAGGGGAACTGTCTTTAGAGTCTTCCTGGCAGGCATTCGAACAAGGTTCAGGGAGTTCCCTCATGCCAGCAGAGCGGGCCCCATTTCTCCCTCTGTGCAAAGTGTGGCCAAGCCACCTCAGGCCTGTGCAGTGTTCACATCTGTCCAGCGAGGGAGGGAGGGTCGCACGTCCAATTCTGCAGTTCAGCAGTGACCGCCCACTGTTGGCTCTCAAGGTTGAGAAAGCTCTCTCCGAACGTGTGGACTAAAACCGTCTAATCTCCCATTGCTGCAACTCACTCAGGACGCGAAGGGCTTGCAAAGGATAAGCGTCTTTTCTAAGAGCTGCTGTCCAGAGAGTGCCAGACGCCAACAACACTACTTAGAGAGACAGAGACACACAGACATCAGCCCCTGGTACACATAGAGAAGGATTGCCCCAAACAGTGCTATGCCGGAAGCAAAGATAGAGAGACAAAGAGTGAGCTCTGCACCCTAAGGCTCTGGTCTCCCTGAACAGTGAAGATCAACTGTAGCAAATTTGGGGTTTTTTCCCTACTCCCCTAGCATCAGGACAGCAACAGGCTCCCTGTCCCATGAAGAAAAGTATCCAGCCATTTGGCACCCCTGCATATCCTTGGGATAGTCGGGGAGAGCTCCCAGTTATTGCCGGTTCTGGGGGACACAGGAGTGTATTGTTTGGATTGCGGAGCATGAACCCGTGGTTGGAATTTCCAGAGCCAGGTCAATGACAGCGCCTGGGGCTACCCCAGCCATATGCAAAACCCTCTACATTCCTGGGGCAGAATCTGGCCACGTCGGGGCACCGGAGCACAGGAACCGCAGAAGATGCCCTCCGGTCTAGGGGCATGTCCATAAGGGTGCCGCCCACTACCCTCTCCGCCTTTGGTCTAGATTTGGGCAAGGAGCCTGTGCGTGGCTCACAGCCTAGGCTCCTGCCTGTTTTCCGCTGATGTCCCAGGGCCCGTTCACCCTGGCCTGGGCTGTGCGGCACACCTTTCCTTGGCCTCACGCCATCCCCAACACACCAATCCCCGCCTCCCGACGATCCCCCTCACTCCCCACCCCCAAAGAGCTAGTGGGTCCCACAGGTTTACTGCAGCCTGGGCCGCCATTATGCACCATTGTCTGTGCTGTTATATCGTGTCCCTTCACATCTGCCCCAGCTTGGGCCAAGAGGAGCGTGAGAGGCAATCAAAGGAAGGCGGGAGTGTCCTGGAACCCCCAACCTTCTTAGCTGTGAGCCCCAGTACTCAGGAAGAAACCCCCACCCCTCATCCCTGGATCTGCCGTCCTGATGCTGTGTGCAGCTGGAACCTTGCAACCACCAGTTGTCACGCCAGGTGAAGAAGCCATCCTCTCTAGGGTGGAGGCAGTGCAAGACAGCGAGACCCTGGTGGACGGAGACGTGGCAGGTATCGGGTGGAAGTTCCAGCTGCTTGCAGAAGACATCATGGAAGAGGTGGAAGCTGTGGCAGATGAGCAGTGGGAACAGTGGTCCTCCCAAGAGCTGGAGGAGAAGACGGTGAAGGAGCAAGGCCAGGACAGGCCGGGAGGCCCGAGTGAGCACCAAGTGCTAGATGTCCTGAAGGCACTGGCCGCCCTGCAGGTGGAACTGAGCTCTGAGTGTGAGCAAAACCACAGGGCCTACCATCAGAGGAGGAAGCATCACTTGGCTTGGGGGAGTGCCATCATCCAGGGCATCCCTGGCTTCTGAGCCAAAACTGTATCCTTTCTGCTGCTCCTTTGGGTCCACTGCTCATGAGAAGGAGGAGATGGGGCAGGAGCAGGAGGAGGGGGAGGGGCGAGGGCACAGGAAGGGCACTGGAGGCCCCTGAAAGAAATGTGGTCCTGGGCAATTGGCAAGCTCCAAAGGCCCAGCCGAGTAGGATCCGGGCAGGGCTACATATGTACACGTTGCAGCCATACCTTTGAGTGTCTCCTTCAGGCCTGCATCTGAGGAGGAGCAGCATCTGAGGCCTCCAAGTCAGGAATGACCAGAGATGGTACACCAGAGCAGCATCGGCACACAGTTATTGCTGTAAATGCGGGTGATCCTGGCATATAGCTGAGACACGTGAGTCATTCATATGCACACACACAACACACACACACATACATACACACGTACACACACACACACACACACACACACACACACACACACACACCCTTTGCTTTCAAACACGGATTGTCACAGGACTGCAAATCTGACCATGTAAGCAGTGACATGCCACTACCCAGCATACACAGGTCTGGAGGAGAACAGTAGTGGTCAGAAATAGCCCCTGCTTGGAGAATGCAGACCACCTCAGATGCACACCACAACAAGGGGCCCAGAGCCATGAGCCTGTCTGATGGTATGGCAAAGCCTGATGACATCAGTGGTGGCCAGGTAACAGGCAGTACCCAGCTCCTTGCAGATGCCTTTTCCAGTATCCTTGTTTCACCCCAGACTAGGACTGATGCTCCTGGCTCTTTTTGGCCTGGCATGTAGCTCCCTGAATGGCTTCTTGACCTAAAGCAGAATATTAGCCACCCTCAAGTTTCCGTCTTGATCAGCAACCAAGATCAAGACTTTCTCCGCTACATGATAGACTTGAACGTCAGTGAGGGAGACTGAGGCAGGGTGGGTATGGGACCTGGCGGGGAGTGGGAGGATCCTGTTAGCCATGTTGCTGCACTGTGAGACTTTAGAGAGGCGTCGTGGAAGCTGTTAATGCCTGCCTGGGAGGCAAGCTGAGGCCCCTAGAAGTTTGCACCTTTCCCCTCCTCCCTATCCTGGCAGGTGCAGGTGCGGAACCATCTGCAGTCCCCCTGCAAGCTGGTCTTTTCCTTTCAGGACAACTCCTACTTCTTGAACACCATGATCATTAAGGAGTATTACCTTGACATCACTGGTAAAACGTGGCTCCCAGGGTGATGAATGTGGGTGTGCAAGCATGTAGATGCTCCACCTGTGGAGTCCACCCCAGTCTCCCCTGTCTTTCCCCAGGGTACAGGGCATGTCATTCCACTCCAGTCCACTGGTTCTGGGACTTTGAATGGGGATCCCCCAGCCACAGTCTAGACACCAGGAGCCTTAATTTTCTCAACTGGCTTTCAGGCCACAATGGCCCAGAATCGAACAGGATTGCTGATGTGGGGTTGCTTTGGGCCTGCACAAAGTTGATGATTGATGGTGGAGTTCTTGGCTGCTCATGGGAAGGTTCGGGGCCTGGTCAGCCCTGGGTTGACCTTGCTCGGGTTGCCAGCAGCTCATCAGCAATGACGTGTGGGATGATCCCCTGAAGTACTACCTCAGGGAGGAAGATTCTTCCATCAGAGATAACTGACAGAAGCACATATAGTGAGGGGGTCTGGAGGTAGGCCCTGAGGGACAGCCTTATCGTAGCCGGGACACTATCCTTTCCCAAATGGGATGCTCAGGCTCATGCAAGCTGGCTGCAGAGCGGGCATTTGGGTTATGCATGTAGCAGGTGACTTGCTGAGACTGGGGGCATGGGGGATTCGGTGTGTCTGTGAGTGAAGTAAGTCTCCCTCAAGTCAGCTATGGTTGCAGCTCGAGAGTCCTAGGTGATACCTAGGTGATACCCTATTCCTCTAGAGGCCTAGAGGAAGGGTGAATTAAGGGTCTGTGTCAGAATCATCCGTCCCTGGGTCCTGCCATCCTCCAGCCTCCTGCTGCTCACTGAGTTTGAGATTAACTGGGCCCTTCACCCCCGCCCCTTACCCTGCAATGGCCTATCATTGAAAGGGCATCCTCTCAGTGGTCCCAATGCACCTGTGTGCTGACTTTGGGATCTTGGGTGAATTTCCACATTCACCACTTGGATCTCACCACCACCACCACACATGCTGAGCTCGAAGTGGCTTCAGGCTGCCTTGGGAAAATCGGATGAATTTGGGAAGAGGTGGACAGGGAGCCGCAAAGGCAGGACATGATGCCGACTGACACCATCTCTGACATTGCTGGACATGGGTGTCTTCAGCTCCTGAAACACCTGCATTCCCTGTTTGCATTTGTGTCCCCATGCCAAGCATGTGTGTATACACACATGTGCTTGTGTTGGCTGTGTTTATGTGTGTGTTTTTGTGTATCCAGCCCAGGGCAGATGCAGAGATGAAGGCGACAGGAAAGGAGGTGCTGAGCAACCAGAAGAGGAGGCACGAGGCCTTTCCAGTCTGAAGGTGGTTTGTTCCGTATCTCTGCACTGACCCTGTCCAGGATGGGAATGAAGAAAGGATGGCCAGTGGTAACTCCCGTCCATGGCTCCAGATATCTGCAATTAGACCAAACACAAAACACGCTCACCATTTCTACTGTGTTGTTGTGTGTGTTTGGACTGGGAAAAGGGATTCATGGTCTGAGGGTTCACTCAGGGCATATCAGGTGGGGTGGGACTTTGAAACCACTGCCTATGGATCCCTGAGTCTGGGGGAACACTGCTGGCCTGTGGAAATGGTGGATGTGGCTATGGCAAGACCCAGGATGGTGAGAAGGCTAAGATTGCCTGCTGCACTGGAGACTTGTTCCACACATGTGAGAAGGAGAACTGGAAAGGTCCTGGGCCAGTGCTGCCCAGAGCAGCCCATCAGCCAGCACATTCCCTCCCTGAGTGTGGCACACACTGTGACACAAAATGCGAGACATGCTAAAGTAAGCTGTACCTGCAAACCCACAGGCATCCTAGGAGAGACAGGATGTGAGCGTGGCATGCCTCCAGGCACTTCCAGCCTGCCTCCCTGGCAGTGCAGAAAGGCGAGGAAAGCACAGGTGGTTGTACGTGTTTGACCCTCTGCCCAGATGAGCCTGTGAGGGAGGGAACGGAGTGAGTAAGGAGTAATTGCATGTCCCAAAGGACCTCAGGAGAGTGGGAGACAGGGAAGCCCCTGGGGGCAGTTCGGGGCCTGCTGGTTTTCAGGGTCCAGGGTCTAGGCAATAGCCGTCCTGCCAAAGATACCCCATGGTGCATGCTGAAAGTCCTGACGAGAATTCCTTCTTTCCTCTGGGGTCTTGCCACTGGCTTTGGGGGCCTGAGGGGCAAAAGTGTGCATTTGCATTTGAGAGAATTTGAGCAGTCTCGATGAAGCAAAATCTCTGATTTAGTCATAGGGGATCTGAAACCAGGTGACACTCAGAGGGAAGCTGCATTCCAGGTGACCGTCTTGGACACTCCTGGGCCCAACTTGGGGCTGGCTTCCTTGGCATGTGGGCTGTGTAGGCAAGCAGAGATGCGTGTCTGTAGGGAGTCCTACCTGGGCCTAATGAGAGCAACTGAAAGACAGTCTTGATATTTAGCAAATCACTGTGGCCTGGGTGGTTCAAGCCCTCTTGGTGCCTTTGAGCTAGAAAAGCTGCTTTCTGCCCAAGTGAGGCATGAGCTGTGGGCCCAGAAAGGGAAAGTTTTGCACGGCATCATCTGTTCGGGGACTCCGTGTTCATGGGTACTGTTAAACAGAAGGGAGGACGTGTAGGGATGCCACCTTACCTTTATGGCCTCAGGTTCCAATCTTTGTATCTGAAGAGACCCTGTATCCATGTGCACCTTTCTCACAACATTGGATAAGACCCAGGCCTATCACAGTCTCTTGGGGCTCTTGGAGGCTCTTTGGCCTTTTCCTGCTACATGGAGTTAGCACTTGGGGGCACATGTAGACAGGAGCACACAGAAAGCTACACGGAGAGAAAGAACAGAAGGCCTCACTCAGAATGTTGTTGGCCATAAAGGGTTGTAGGCTAGCAAGAGGGACACAACATTGACAAGGAATGACCTAGATAGGTGCACACCGAGAGAGAGCTTCTCCGAGTCACCTGAGCCCAAAGGTCCTTGTTTTCTGTCCCCACATGGATCAGACCAATGTGACTGGTACTGTGAAGCTGTCCAAGGTGATGGGAGAATGCAGAACGCAAGCGCATGTCATACAGCTGTTCATGGCGAGTGCTTCCAACCCGCTCGCTGCTCTGCAGGTCAGTCCGTGTCACTAGCAAATGCCAAGATTTTGTAACCTTTGAGGATAAGTCACAGAGTTAGATGGAGAAGGCAATGGTACCCCACTCCAGTACTCTTGCCTGGCAATTCCCATAGACAGAGGAGCCTGAGAGGCTGCAGTCCTATGCAGGGGTCGCGAAGAGTCGGACATGATTAAGCGACTTCCCTCTCACTTTTCACTTTCATGCATTGGAGAAGGAAATGGCAACCCACTCCAGTGTTCTTGCCTGGAGAATCCCCCGGACGGGGGAGCCTGGTGGCCTGCCATCTATGGGGTCACATAGACTCAGACTTGACTGAAGTGACTTAGCAGCCGTAGCAGCACAGAGTTAGAAGTGCAAGGTGACATGATTAATTAACAAGTGAAAGGAAACAACCAGGACAAAGAAAGTTACTTTTTCGTTGTGAGTACAAAGGTGCTTACCAAAATTCATATTCCTAGAGAAGAAAGCTTGTAATTCTGCACGTGTGCAAGTTTCCTCTCAGGGATGTTACTGTGTACACGTACATGTGTGTGCTCACATGCGCATAGAAGTCCCTGCCAGTATGCTTGTGAGTATGAGCTTCCAGAATTGACCTAGCCAGGTGATGGAAGTTGGATAGCAAAAACATGAAGATCTTAGAGAAAGGTACATAAACTCTGGCCAGCAGAAGCACTGAAGCCAGGGATTCGATCCCCTTTATCTCACTGAGCAAACACGTTCTAAGTGGGATCACAGGGGTGCACCCAGGATGTGTGGCAGAAAGTAGTGGCAGGAAAAAAGAGCCCGGGGAGTGTGCAGAGAAAAGTCCACTACATCTGCAGTTTGTGAAAAGCAGAAAATGTACCAGGAAGGAGAAACTGTACTTAATTAATTGAGATATCTAGCTAAGGAGATTTCCAGCCAAACAGCCAAAAGTGCTTCCTGATTTCTTCTTGCTGCCTATAGTAAAATATAAAGGGAAATTAAAAAAATATATATTTAAGAGAAAGACTATTAAAAAATAAGACAAAACTTCCTGAATTGGAAATTTTCTAGTCTTTTAACATGACAGAGGATGCTAAAATTAATGGCTCTCAAGCAAGGTTCTATCCAGGGCATTGAGATAAGGTGGTCTAAACATAACATTTTATAGCACCTATACATCAATTCTTATTCCTTTATTTATTTTTAATAAAGGTGGTCTAAAGATGAGTGTGACTGTAAAATTCTTTGTTAAGCCTCAGAAAGCTGGAAAGGGATGCTTCATGGCATTATTTAGGCAGGCCAATGCCCTCCAAAGAGTTTAGGGGTGTCACTCAGAGATCATTTCAGTCACACAATAAGACTTCTACCAGGTTTCAGGGTGTTATCCCTCAGCTATCTCAGCAGAAAACCAAGACAGACTAGGCCTTATTATGAAGACATGTGTGATGGTGGCTTTGGAGTGGGGTGCTTTGCCATGAAAACCAGTAAGACTATCAGGAGACACACCAAGTTTTTAAAATAACATATTTAAGTTCAGATTGGACTGAAAGGACCAGCAATAGTACAAAATAAGAGACCTCTGGATTTCTACCTTCGACAAGCAGAAAGTAGGCTAGGGAGACTGTTTCACTGTAACCATATACTATCCACCTTTCATGCAATGGAATCATGTCAGAGGGCAGAATTAAAAATTCAGAGACTGAAGCCTAGGAAGTTTCCAGGCCTTAAATCCTAATCAAAGGACTGCCAACAAGAACCTGTGGGATTTCAGAACTGCTACTGTTGACTCCTATCTCCCCTCCCCTTTCTGGAATAGGAGTGTCTATGAAGGTTATCTATGCCTGACCCAGCACTGTATGTTGGCTGTGAAATGAGCAGATCAACTCATCTCTTTTGCTCACAGATCATCAGGTCTACAGGAACTACACTTTTATAATTTGAACTGATGTGTTAGAGATGACTTGAGAGTCTCATGGACTGCAAGGAGATCAGACCAGTCAATCCTAAAGTAAAGCATTCCTGCATATTCATTGGAAGGACTGATGCTGAAGCTGCAGCTCCAATACTTTAGCTACCTGATGCGAAGAAGTGACGCATTGGAAAAGTCCCTGACGTGGGAAAGATTGAAGGCCGGAGAAGGGGACGGCAGAGGATGAGATGGTTGGATGGCATCACCAACTCAATGGACTTGAGTTGGAGCACGCCTCTGGAGTTGATGGTGGACAGGAAACCCTGGCGTGCAGCAGTCCATCGGGTCGCAAAGAGTAGCACACAACTGAGTGACTGAACACTTGAGATAGTGCCCAAGTGCACCCTGGTCCATATCTGGACCTGACTTAGATGACAAGGTCCTGAACTTCAAGTTAATGCTATAATGGATAAATTATTTGAAAGCATTTGCAGGAAAATGCATTTTGGACATACAAGTATGTAAACAATTTGTGGCCATGGGTTTTAAAGTATGTCCACAAGTCCTTTCCTTCAAGGGTGGACCTTATACTCCCCTTTACATGTTGGCTGGACTTAGTGGCTCATTTCTAATGTTAGAATATTGTAGAAATGAAAATGAAGTGTCTGACTATGCCTTTGTAGGTCATAAAAGGCACTGCAGCCTCCTTGCTCATCCTCTTGGATCACTCACTCTAGAAGCCAGCTTAGTCATATCTTGAGAACACTCAGGTAGCCCAGGGGCCCATGTGAAAGAACTGAGGCTTTCTCCCAATAGCCAGCAAGGAAACTGGTTTCAACAGCTATGTGAGTAAGCCATCTTGGAAGGAAATCCACCAGCCCATGTCAAGGATTCAGATGACAAAAATCTCATGAAAACCTGAGCCAGAACCCTCAACTGAATTACTCCTGGATTCCCAACTTTCAGCAGCAGTATGAGATAATATTGTTTTAAGCTGTTGCTTTGGGATAATTTGTTATGCAGCAGTAGTTCATTAACGCACTGCCAACTTTGGTTCATGTCTTTATACCGGGGTGCCTGTCCATTTAGTCTAATCTAAGCTAGATTCTGCTACTTCAATTTAGAAAACATACTTCACCCTTGATCTGACCACCCTCAGATCAGATCAAGTTCTTTATCACTCACTTCAATATCTTATCAGTCTTGCCTAGCCTCAGCAATGATCCTCTCAGTTGAGCCAGAATCCACAGGCACACTTATGGTCGTCTTAATAAGTTTCCATCCACTGACACCCACTCTGTTGTTGTTCATTGCTTTTCAGTCTCCCAGTCTCTCTTTGCTATCACATGGACCCACCCTGTTCCTTAGCTATAAATCCCAGCTGTGTCCCTGCTGGAGTCAGACTTAAAATCAATCTCTCTCCCGTATTATAAGACCTCAGCTGTAGTACTCTTACCTTGAATAACGTTTTTCTTACCACCTTTAGGAAGCGTTATGCATCATTTGTTTAACTTTTCCAGGTTCTGTTAGTAGGGATTATTCTCAAAGGAATAGTTTTATACTTTTACTTTTTATACTATATTCCTTTGGGGAGCAAATTTCTAGAATGAAAACATTTCGTGTTTTTACCGTACAAACAGAAAATATCTTTTAAAATACATTTATATATCTTTAAAAAATGTAGTAATCTGAAAAGGATGTGTATATAGACATGCCAGTGTATATACACACATACCCTCAGACCTCCAAGGAAAACTTAATTCTCAGTAAACTATAAATTAAAACATTCAGCCTGCAGGTAGTGAAATTTTTGTAATTAATGTGCCAAAAATCATAGAGAATGAAATTTTAATTTTAAAAATGTATACATAAAACCATCTGGGATTCAGACAAAATAGGTTATTTAAATAAAGTTAGGTCAAGCCCAAAACCATCTAGTTAAAGAAAAAAAAAAAAAGAAAGAAAGAAAAGAAATAGCCTCATGTAATAACCTATAATGAAAAATAACCTAAAAAATAGATATATTTATGCATAATTAAATCACTCTGATATACATCTGAAACACAACATTGTAAATCAAATATATTTCCATAAAATTTGTAAAGAAAGCTTTTAAAGTATATGATTATAAAGAAAAAATCCTAAACAAAGTAGAAGGTATATATGAATGGAAACAAAAATAGAAAACAACAAAAATAAAACTTGCTGGGATAATAAAACAAGAGCTGCTCCTTAAAAAAAAAAATCAGAAACATTGATACAACTATAGCCAATCTAATAAGGGGAAGAGGAGGTTAATTCCAATACTAGAAATGACACATGGAATGGGATTCTGAGACGGTAATATTCAACCCTGAGTGGAATTACTTTTGCTTCAGGAAAGGTCAAGTCAAACCAAAACCTGGGAAAAGAAAGGGAAGGAAAGAAAGAGAAAGACGGCCATGGGAAGAAAGGAAGAAAAGGAAAGTAAGGGAGAAAGAAAGAAAAGTAAATGTCTCAACAGATGTTGTAAATATCCAATGAAACAATTCTCTTTAAAATCTAAAAAGAGAAACAGAAATTCATTAAGCCATATCCTCACTGCCTTTGATGGTACTAAGAACCAGAAAACCCATTTACACATCGCTGTTTAGAATTTCTGGACAACACAATAAGATTATTTAAAAAAAAGAAACAAACAAAAAAATGCTATGTTATTTGTAAAAAGATGGACAGCAGAAATAATTTTTAAAAAAACATTTTATTTTTATAAATAGTAATTTTACTGACAATGTTTTGGCAACATTAATAAAACAATAAATTTTACCTGAACGAACAAGCAAAGTAGACAAGGAAATTCACCAAAGGCAAAGCAAAATAGTCATCTTGACAGATATTCAATACATTTGTAAAAAAACACAAAGTGTCATTGCTTGAAAAAAATAGAGAGGTATCAATAGAAAAAGAGAGGAAGCTCCTGAAAGAACTCAACTCAGTATTAACTATCTTTGTTCTGCAGGCACAGAAACTTGCTCAAGTTAATTTTACGAAGCAAAGCCCTGATGTTATTATCTCTTTTCAGGTTTTGTGTGTATGTGTGTCTGTGTGTCTGTGTGTGAAAATCTAGGAAGTTTAGTCTGGACAGGGAAGAAGAGTGTAGAGACTTAAAGTACCTTTAAGGAGGAGAAGGAAAAGGAGGGGCGTGAGGATTTCATTGTGTGATTTGAACAGCATTGGTGAAGCTCAAACAAGGGATGTAGCAAGCCATGCTGGCCTAGGGGAAGAGCATTTCCAGAAGAAGAGAATTTGGAAAGTCTTTGGATTGGGAAGAAATGGAATTTGCTTAGGGAAAGCAAGGCCAGTGTTGTCAAACACTGGGCAGCAGTGGGGAAAACAGTAGAGTAGAATGACAGAGAATGGAAGAGAGGAAGTAGTCAGGGACCATATCACTGGAAACTTTTCATTTGGCAGTAAATCAACTTGTACTCCTTAGGAGCATACTACAGAGCAAACAACAGTAACAGTGTTGATAATCCTAAGCAACAATAAAAACATATAAATAAAACATTTCATATTTTTACAATAGAAATAGAATAAAGGAGATAAGAATGCAATAGTCTGCACATTTATACATAGTTTTCACCTGAGACCAGAAGACACACACACACACACACACACACACTCTTTATACACCTAAAAGCGGTTTAAGCTGACACTTAGCAAAGTGCTTTGGCCCAAGCAAACTAACTGGAAAGGCCTAGTAAGATATTCAAAGTGCAAACCAATCAATCAAGCATTGAGTAAATAAATACAATTTACTTGTGTTTGAATTCACACTCAGGAAATTACCTAAAATGGAGACAAGAGACTCACTACAGCTTAGTCATCTGTAGTCCTTCCACTTTTGTTCTGAGAGGGATGGTAACCCCTTGGTGATGATCACTTTGTAGCATTTTGTGAAAGCTTAGAGGATTTAAATGAATTGTGGAGGTGGGTCGGGGCAGGGGGGAAAGAGTGGGGAGAGACAAAGAGGAGGAGAAAGGAAGAGGAAACAGAGAGATTTCTCCTGGCATAGGTCTACAGCCAAGATTCCAGGTTCCTTGAATGGTGCACAGAGATTCTAGGTATCTGTGCCAGAAGTGGAGAAGGTATGGCATTCAACTCCAGGAGGAGACTCAACTCCAGGAACCCACAGAGGAAGCCAAGTGTGCTGAAACACAGGAACCAGTACTTAGAGGGTACACCACAGGTCTGTGAAAGAGCCCTTGGAGATCACACGAAAAAAGGTTTCCACAAGTATAATCACAGACTAGGTAGTTGGATACAGTAGAGGAAGGATGATAACTCTATGACCTGATAATTACTGAAATAAATGAGAAAATTCCTGCACATCAGACTGTGTCAAGTAAGACAGAAACCAAGTATTAGTTTGATAAAATGGGAAATTAAACAAAGAATTAGCTGTTAACTTTAATACATTCATGCCCAAGGCAAGATAAGATACAAAACTGAAATCGTCACATGTTTAAACTAGGGTAAGACACATGTAACTGGAAAATGTAAGGAAAAGTTCTATAGAGGCTTTAATCACCTTTGTATCCACTACATTTACTATTCTCAGATAACTCCTTTGTAGCTTAAGGGAAAGAGAACTAAATTTAGCTCAATTCATAAACTGAAAAGGTTCCCTGTGTTTGATCCTTTTCAGTTAAAACTATGGGTCCAGTACAAATCAAACTGGATGTCAAGGCTTTTTTCTTGGGGAATCTTAACTTGCTTTACTACTGTGATGGAGACTGATAGGGCTACTTCACTTTGACTAAAGGCCAGCCAAATGGGAAAGGAGATGGAATGAATCAAATTCCCCTTTTGATCACTCAACAGGAGGTCCACAGGCACCAGGCCTCATTCTTTAACTGTCTCTGCTTCTCCAACTGCAGTCAATGATACACAGGTCCTGCTTGATCCTTGCAGGTGCCTCTCACCTAACAGGCATTTTAATGGTTGGCTTCCTTGAGATGTCCCTGGGCTAGGTAAAGACACTCTCAGACAGTGTTCCTCCTGCCTTGGCTCCATGCCTGGAGTGCATGCATGCCTCTTCCTCAACTGGGACAAGAAGCCACAGCTCTCCACTAACTAAATCCCGTGTCTGGTCCAAACTCACATCATAGTTTCTCCATCAACTTCTCCACATCAGGCTTTTGGAACCATTTTATCTTAGAACAGCACAACAGAGGCACTTCACAGAGTTCAGCAGCACACAGGACCATACCATAACAAAGCCATTCCAATCTGGCTATATAGTTAATACTGAGATCTTCAAGGCATGAAAAGAGTTGAAATTTTCATTGCTAAACACTCTACAGATTACATGTATAGTGAAGAAGGCAATGGCACCCCACTCCAGTACTCTTGCAGGAAAAATCCTACGGATGGAGGAGCCTGGTGGGCTGAAGTCCATGGGGTTGCTAAGAGTTGGGCTCGACTGAGTGACTTCACATTCACTTTTCGTTTTTATACATTGGAAAAGGAAATGGCAACCCGCTCCAGTGTTCTTGCCTGGAGAATAACAGGGACAGGGTAGCCTGGTGGGCTGCTGTCTATGGGGTCGCACAGAGTCGAACATGACTGAAGCAACTTAGCAGCAGCAGTAGCAGCAGCAGCAGAGCTTTCAAACTTGCAAATAACATGAAATACCAAAATACATTGTTACTTTTCCTTTCTCCACCTCTCTCGTTCTCTCTCTCTCACACTCACACACACACACACACGCACACATAATTTTTACATGTTAAAATACTTATATGAAAAACAGGTACTATATTTTTAAATAACATCTCAATATTTAAACAAAGCTGTACGTCATGTATTTAAAATAAAAACACATAAATTACACATTGGTTTCCCTATATTTGATATTATTGAATAATTCTATAATTTGAATTTTTTGTTTTTAATGGGGTTTTTAACTTTGACTGAAATACTTGCTTCAGACTTATTGAAAGCAGAATTAATGTTTTTTTTTTTTTTTTTTTTGACCTCCTACTTTTAGATTTGGGGTGATGGTTCAGAATCAGATGTGTTCACAGTAATGGATGCCACTTCCACCAATCTTGTTGAAGGGGTTCCAGTGATACCTGAATAAAAACTCTTGTTTCAGGAGGTAATCCTTCTAGATGCTGAGGCTTCTTATATATTTGATGACACTGGGTCTTGTGCTGTCTTTTCTCTTTAAAAGTTAAAAAGTGTAGCTGACATTTGGAACACTGATGAAAACTTTTCCTAGTGCTGTCTATAATGACATATGTATGGTGTTGCAGTTTTAAAAATTTGTAGATAAAAGGGGCAAAGTAAATTCTTAATGTTACCATGGTAAGCTCTGAAATGTGCATCCACATCTGCAAAGAATGATGATCTGTAACTGCAAACCTGGCATGCATAGGGCATGTCTCCAGGCTTATGATTATCTTTCATGTGCTGTTAGAGAACCCGATCTGTCTCAAAGGACAATTCACAGATTTTACAGACTGTGCAGGGCTCCTGGGAAGTGTGGACACTTTCAATGTGACACTGCAGCTGGAAGGGATTAGGAAACTGGCAGTTGCAGTGCTGGCAGGTGGTGTGGTATTTCCAGCTGTCACCTCTCTGCCTCTCAAGCTCCAAATGGTGCTTCATGTGATTCATAAACTTGACATTTTTTAGAACCTTCAAGCAGCTGAGGCATTTAAAGGCTGTGTGAGTTTGCGGTTCTGGCTGCCTATCTCCTATATGCTGTCCATACAGAAATCACAGAGTAACACAATCAGATTGCCTTCTGTGGGATCAACAATCTTGTTTTGACTTGCTACACTTGGAAAGTCAATTTTTGTCAGTCCATTTTACCCTAAAGCACTTATAGGCTTGCAATGGACATTGTCCTTTGGAAAATGTGTTGGACAAGATTCTCCATTCTGAACATGGCTTACTGAGGTGTGCTTTGCTGAGTAGTCACTGTTTGAAAAATACCTGGAGGGGACAAAGCTAAAGAATGTTCTCCTATAATTCCATCACTGAGTTTAGGCCTTTTGGGATTTATTGCTATTTGTTTCAGAAGTGGAAAGTCACTTTGATATATGAGCAATTTTATCCATAGCTCCTGCAGTAACTGCTGTTTCTACTGGATGCTGCAATGAACTTGTGAAGGTAATCAAAGGAGAACATAAGTCTGAAAAGCTGTTAGGCACTATTTGTGGTGAAATATTTTTATAGTCCGCTTTGGACAAAGGCTCAATAATAATAGGACTATATGTTGATCTTGATTCAGAGACAGAAAGTGGCAAGACAGTCTTTGCTTCTGATGCAGGAGTCACATGACTAACACACTGTAATTTCTGAGCATTATCTTTCCTGAAGTGAACATACTTTTTTCTCCTTGAACAAGAACCTGGGGTAACTCTGTTCAGTATGTTTGAAACAACTGATTTTGAATTTGAGGTCATCCCCACAAAGATCACATCAGCATCTTCATTTACATGTTCCACTCCAAACAAGATCAGTTCAGCATCTTCATCATCTACTTGTTTGGTTTCTCCCTCGCTTTTCTGTGGTTCTGGCTCTTGTTCTTTTTCACATACATGGTCGTTCCATATTTTAAGTACTTTTTTTCTTTTATTCTTGGAGGATGTGGCCACAAGTCCCAGTGCTTCCTTTAAATAAACTTCCACCTAAGTATAAATATATTACATATTAGCTAAGTACAGAACAATGTGCTATTTGTTTATCTCCAAAACTCTAGGGGAGTTATAAACACCCTTATCTTACAGATAAGGACATTTAGCATCAAAGAGACTAAATGGCAGTGGAAAAACCATCAATTCTTAATATCTTTTGCTTCTCTTATGTCCGTACCACTTCTGTCCATTATTGTGCCCATCTTTCCATGAAATGCTCCCTTAGTATCTCTAATTTCCTTGACGTGATCTCTAGTCTTTCCCATTCTATTGTTTCCCTCTGTTCTTTTTGTTGATTGCTGAGGAAGGCTTTCTTATCTCTACTTGCAATTCTTTGGAACTCTTCATTCAAATGGGTATATATTTCCCTCTCTCCTTTGTCTTTTGCTTCTTTTCGTTTCTCAGCTATTTGGAAGGCCTCCTCAGAGAACCATTTTGACTTTTGGCATTTGTGTTTCTTGGGTATGGTCTTGATCACTGCCTCCTGTACACTGTCACAAAACTCCATCAATAGTTCTTCAGGCATTCTGTCTATCTTGATTCTGTCTTGAATCTTCAATATTCTGTCTTGAATCTATTTGTCACTTCCACTGTATAAACATAAGGGATTTGATTTAGTTCATACCTGAATCATCTAGTCATTTTCGCTAGTTTCTTCAATTTAAGGTAAAATTCGGCAATAAAGTGTTCAGTGCATAGATGTTTACAACTGTTATGTCTCCCTCTTGGATTGATCCTTTTATCGTAGTGTAGTGTCTTTCCTTATTTTTTATAGTATTCTTATTTTAAGGCCTGTCTGATATCAGGATTAATATTCCAGCTTTCTTTTGCTTTCCATTTGCATAGAATGTATTTTTCCATCCTCTCAATTTCAGTCTATATGTGTCTTTGCATCTGAAGGTGGTTTCTGGTTGACAGCATATATATATGGGTCATGTTTTTGTATCCATTCAATCAGTCTGTGTCTTTTGGTTGGAACATTTAATCTGTTTACATTTAAAGTAATTATCAACCTACCAAAAGTGTTTTTCAGAGAACTAGGACAAATCATTGCACAGTTTGTATGAAGGGGGGGGGGGGGGAACCTCGAATAGCCAAAGCAATCTTGAGAAAGAAGAATGGAACTGAAGGAATCAACCTGCATGACTGCAGACTATAGTACAAAGCTACAGTTATCAAGACAATATGTTACTGACACCAAGACAGAAATATAGACCAATGGAACAAAATAGAAAGCCCAGAGATAAATCCATGCACCTATGGTCACTTTATCTTCGACAAAGGACTCAGGAATATACAATGGAGAAAAGACCGATCTCTTTAACAAGTGGCACTGGAAAAGCTGGCCAACCACCTGTAAAATAATGACTCTAGAATACTTTCTAATGATACACAAAAATAAACTAAATATGGATTAAAGATCTAAATGAAAGACCAGAAACTGTAAAACTTCTAGAGGAAAATATAGACAGAACAGTCTCTGACATAAATCACAGCAGGACCTTCTATGACTCACCTCCCAGAGTAATGTAAATAAAAGCAAAAATAAACCAACGGAACGAATCAAATTTAAAAGCTCCTGAACAATGAAGGAAACAAGGAAGGTGAAAAGACAGTCATCAGAACGGGAGAAAATGATAGTAAATGAAGCAATTGACTAAGTGAAACTCAAAAATATACAAGAAGCTCATGCAACTCAACACCAGAAAAAATTAATGGCCCAATCAAAAATTAGGCTGAAGAACTCAACAGACAGTTCTCCAAAGAAGACATACAGATGGTTAAGAAACACATGAAAAGATGCTCAACATCACTCATTATCACAGAAATGGAAATCAAGCCACAATGTTGTACCATCTCACACCTGTCAGAATGGCTGTTATCAAAACGTCGACAAACAATACATGCTGAACAGACTGCAGAAGAAAGGGAATCCTCTTACAGTGTTGGAGGCAATGCAAACTAGTACAGCCAGTATGGGGGACGCTGTGTAGATTCCTTAAAAAGCTGGAACTAGTACTGTCATGTGACCCAGGAAACCCACTCCTGGGCATACACACTGAGGAAACCAGAATTGAAAGAGACACGTCTACCCCAATGTTCATCATCACAGCAGTGTTTTCATGTTTAGGACATGGAAGCTACCTAGATATCCATGAGCAGATGAATGGATAGTAAAGCTTTGGTACATATACAGAGTGGAATATTACTCAGCTATTTAAAAGAGTGCATTTGAATCAGTTCTAATGAGGTGAATGAAACTGGATCCTATGATACAGAGTGATGCAAGTCAGAAAGAAAAACATCCATACACTATATTATACATTATATAGTATATTATATATTATATTATAAATTATATTATATATATTATATATATATATTATATATATATAAATATATATATATAAATATTATATGGTATCCATACACAATATATATTATATATATATATGTATAAAATTTAGAAAGATAGTAATGAGGACCCTACATGTGAGAGAGCAAAAGAGGCACGGATATAAATAGCAGACTTTTGGACTCTATGGAAGAAGCTAGGGGTGGGATGATTTGGGAGAATAGAAGCGGAGCATGCATATTACCATATGTGAAATAGAAGGCCAGTCCAGGTTTGGTGCATGAGACAGGGTGCCAAGGGCCAGTGCACTGGGACAATCCTGAGGAATGAGATGGGGAGGGAGATTGGAGGGGGTTCAGGATTAGGCACGCACATACATCCATGGGTATACACCCATGGTATATATTAGCAGACCACGTAACCTGCCGCTTGAGAAACCTGTATGCAGGTCAGGAAGGAACAGTTACAACTGAACATGGAATAACAGACTGGTTCCAAATAGGAAAAGGAGTAGGTCAAGGCTGTATATTGTCACCCTGCTTACTTAACTTATATGCAGAGTACATCATGTGAGACGCTGGGCTGGAGGAAGTACAATCTGGAATCAAGTTTGCCGGAAGAAATATCAATAACTCAGATATGCAGATGACACCACCTTTTGACAGAAAGTGAAGAAGAACTAAAGAGCCTCTTGATGAAAGAGAATGAGCAGATTGAAAAGATTGGCTTAAAGCTCAACATTCACAAAGCTAAGATAATGGCATTCAGTCCCATCACTTTATGGCAAATAGATGGGGAAACAGTGGCTGACGTCATACTTTGAGAGGAGGGAGGGGTCCAAAATCATTGCAGATGGTGATTGCAGCCATGAAATTATAAGACACTTACACCTTGGAAAGAAAGTTATGACCAACCTAGACAGTATATTGAAACGCAGAGACATTACTTCGTCAACAAAGGTCCATCTAGTCAAGCTTATGGTTTTTCCCATGGTCATGTATGGATATGAGAGTTCAACTATAAAGAAAGCAGAGCTCCCGAGAATAAATGATTTTAAACTGTGGCGTTGGAGAAGACTCTTGAGAGTCCCTTGGACTGCAAGGAGACCCAACCAGTCCATCCCAAAGGAGATCAGTCCTGGGTGTTCATTTGAAGGACTGATTTTGAAGCTGAATCTTCAATATTTTGGCCACCTGATTCATTTGAAAAGACCCTGATTCAGGGAAAGACTGAGGGCAGAAGAGGACAGCAGAGGAGATGTTTGGATGGCATCACCGACTCCATGGACATGGGTTTGGGTAGACTCCAGCAGTTGTTGATGTACAGGGAGGCCTGGCATGCTGCAGCGCGTGGGGTCGCAAATAGTCAGGCACAACTGAGCAACTGAACTGAACTGAACTGATACACCCATGGCTGATTCATGTCAATGTATGGCAACAACCACTACAATTTTGTAAAGTAATTAGCCTCCAGTTAAAACAAGTAAATTAATTTAAGTAAAAAAAAAAAATCTAGAGGAGAGGGTAGACTCTCTGAAATACAATATTAAAAATACAAAACACAATCAATCACAAAATATATTTAAAAATATGAAATATGCTTTAAAAATAGGGTCATATTTTGCAAGGTAATAGGTTGTAAAATTGAAAATTAAAGGATTAATTATGACCCAGTAATCCCACTGCTGGGCATACACACCAAGGAAACCAGAATTGAAAGAGACACGTGTACCACAATGTTCATCACAGCACTGTTTCTAATAGACAGGACATGGAAGCAACCTAGATGTCCATCAGTAGACGAATGGATATGAAAGCTGTGGTACGTATACACAGTGGAGTATTACTCAGCCATTAAAAAGAATACATTTGAATCAGTTCTAATGAGGTGGATGAAACTGGAGCCTATTATCTCGAGTGAAGTAAGCCAGAAAGAAAGAAAGGAAAAAAAAAAAAAAAAACCCACACCAATACAGTATACTAACACATGTCTATGGAATTTAGAAAGATGGTAACGATAACCCTGGATGTGAGACAGCAAAAGAGACACAGATGTATAGAACAGTCTTTTGGACTCTGTGGGAGAGGAGGAGGGTTGGACGATTTGGGAGAATGGCATTGAAACATGTATAATATCATATAAGAAACGAATCGCCAGCCCAGGTTTGATGCAGGTTACAGGATGCTTGGGGTTGGTGTACTGGGATGACCCAGATGGATGGTACAGGGAGGGAGTGGGAGGGGGGTTCAGGATGGGGAACACGTGTACACCCATGACAGATTCATGTGGATGTATGGCAAAACCAATACAGTATTGTAAAATTTAAAAAAAAAAAAAGTAAGAAGGGAAAAATAATAAATAATTTTTAAAAATTAGAAGGTTGATAATAGAAAAACTGTATCTAGGAATTTCTCTGGGCCATTGTGGGCAGTGTGGGTTCAGTTGAGTTTCAGATAATTCCTTGTTCCAGCTTGCATTTCTTTACAAGATCTATAAGCCCCTTCCTATGCTTAGTCAATATTAACTACAGGGTTTTAATCTGTTGCACCTCTCACTCCCAGAGGGGTTCCCTTTTCTTTATTTATTTTGGCTTTCTCTCTTTGCAAGTCTCTTTAGTGTCTAATTTCTGCCCTGGCACAAGGGGGCAAAGGTGGTCACTTATTTCGGCTCACTTGTTCAGTTGAGTTGTAGGGAGGGAGGAACACTGCAAACAAATAATGTTGATGTGTATTTTGGGAAAGTGCTTGCAGTGTATGGAACACACTGGGCTTTCCCAAGATCATGGTGGTGTGTGTTTTCCACGTGTACACTGCTCAGGTTCCAGATTGCTCTTCAGGGGTACTGCCCAATGTGGGCCCTGCATTTCCTGCAATTCCCAGGTCTAAGCTGCTCAGGTTCAGGTTTTTAGGTACACCGCAAAGTCACAGACTCAGATGCACGTGCGTTTTGTGCCCTTCCCAGGTCCCAGCAGCTCAGGCGACCAGGTGCTTGGCCAACGCACTGTCCCAAGTGGGCCATGCATCTTAATTACCTACTGGGTCCAGGCCGCTCAGTTTCCTGGGTGTGCCATGAGAACACTGCCTCAGGTGTATCATGTATCTCCTCTGCGGAGCTGATCTCAAGCTGCAACTCTCCTGGCAGATGTCAACCATCCAGGACTCCAGGAAGACATGGTTAGAAACTGGCAGCCTGCTCACAGTTTGGTGGAGAATGCCGGTCTCTGAGGCTGAGGTCGCCCCTTGCCTTCTGGTTCTGGCTGCCACACACATGGCTGTCTGCCTCTTGTTGGGGGAGGGGCCTGGAGACAGCCGGCTAGTTCTGCTTTGGTATTTGCTCAATCTTTGGTCTCCTTTCAAAGACAATGAGCAGCCTATCTGGGTACCTGGTGTCCTCTGCCAGCATTCAGAAATTGTTTTGTGGAAGTTGCTCAGCGTTCAAATGATCATTTGATGAATGTGTTGGGGAGAATGGGGTCTCCCCATCTTATTCCTCTGCCATCTTAGGACCACGCCCCCACCCCGAGGTCTTGTTTATGTATCCATTTAGCCAGTCTGGGCTTTTTGGTTGGAACATTTAATCCATTTATATTTAGAATAATTATTGACATATGTGCTCCTTTTCGGAGAAGGCAATGGCACCCCACTCCAGTACTCTTGCCTGGAAAATCCCATGGACGGAGGAGCCTGGTAGGCTGCAGTCCATCGGGTCACACAGAGTTCGACATGACAGAGCGACTTCCCTTTCACTTTTTACTTGCATGCATTGGAGAAGGAAATGGCAACCCCCTCCAGTGTTCTTGCCTGGAGAATCCCAGGGACGGGGGAGCCTGGTGGTCTGCCGTCTATGGGGTCGCACAGAGTCGGACAGGACTGAAGCGACTTAGCAGCAGCAGCAGCAGTGCTCTTATTGCCATTTTCTTAAATGTTTGGGGTCGGTTTTGTTCTCTTGTATTTCTTTTTTCTTCTCTTGTATTTCTTGACTATATAAGTCCCTTTACCATTTGTTGTAAAGCTGGTTTTGTGATAAAGAATTCTCTTACCTTTGGCTCATCTGAAAATCTTTGATTTCTCCATCAATTTTGAAGGAGATCCTTGCCAAGTACAGTAATCTTGGCTGTAGATTTTTCTCTTTCAGTGCTTTAAATATGCCATGCCATTCTCTTCTGGCCTGCAGAGTTTCTGTTGAAAGATCAGCTGTGAAACATATGGGGTTTCCATTGGATGTTACTTCTTACTTTTAACTTGCTACTTTTAATATTCTTTCTTTGTGTTTCATCTTCCTTAGTTTGCGTAGTATATGTCTAGGGCTGTTTCTCCTTGGGTTTATCACAAATGGGACTCTTGGCACCTCTTGGACTTGATTGACTATTTCCTTTTCCATGTTGGGGGTTTTTCAAGTATAATCTCCTCTAAACTTTTCTCATACCCTTTATTTTTCTCTCTTCTTCTGGGACCCCTATAATTTGAATCTTGGTGCATTTAACATTGTCCAAGAGGTCTCTGAGACTATCCTCAGTTCTTTTCATTCTTTTGACTTTATTCTGCCCTTCCGCAGTTGTTTCCACCATTTTGTCTTTCAACACACTGATCCATTTTCTGGTTCAGATACCCTGCTCTTGATTCTTTCTAGGGTATTTTTAATTTCAGTAATTGTTGTTTGTCTCTCTATTTATTTTTCAATTTATTTTTTGCTTATTCTTCAATTCAACTAGGGGTTTGCTCATTGATTCTTGCATTGTCTCCATGTCATTTTCAAAGTTTTTGATCATCTTTACTATCATTATTCTGAATAGTTTTTCAGGCAGTTTGCCTATTTCCTCTTCATTTGTTTAAATTTCTGTGTGTCCAGTTTGTTCCTTTGTTTCTGCAGCATTTCTTTGTCATTTCTTCATTTTTAAAAAGGTCTTATTGTGTTTGAGGTCTCCTTTTGCCAGCCTTCAAATTTGCATTCTTTCTTCCTTTTAGTTTCTGCACTCCTAAGTTTGGTCCAATGGTTTGTGTAAGCTTTGCATTGGGTGAGATTGGTGCTGAGTTGTTTTTTTTTTCTTTCTTTTCCTTCTGATGTGCAGGGCTGATTGAGAAGGGTAATACTGTCTGCTGACGACTGGGTTTCTATTTTTGTCCTATTTGCTGTTTGGATGAGGTGTCCTACACTGGGTTGGGTTGTCCTGATTGGTGGTTAGGTTGTCCTGATTGGTGGTTAGGTGATTCTAGGTCTTGTATTCAAGTGGTTTAGTTTGCGTGAGTGAGTTCTCAGTAATTGATACTCCCTAAGGTTAGGAGTTCTCCGGTTGTATAGGGTCTTGGAGTCAGTGCTCCCACTCCAAATGCTCGGGGCTGGATCATTGACCAGGAACACCGTTACAACAGGTGGTTTGTTATGGCATTAATTTAGATTAAAATAAATATCCAAAAAAAAAAAAAAAAGAGAAACCAAAGGGGAACCCCTGACAAATGGCAGTTACACTGTCACACAAATAATAATTAAAATAAAGGAATATACACATATATTCCAATATATGGGAATATACACATTTACAACCATCAGCAAAATCCAAACAGTTCAACAAAAATAAACTACAATAGACTGACCTAGCAAACAACGGAAACCAAAAATGATATCTACCAGTTAAGCACAAAACTAACGAGTGCACAAGCTGGAAAAGAAATCTAAAGCAAAGTCCCAAGTGGGAATGAGAGCACTGAAAATAAAACTAACAAAATGTTGAGAGGAAAGGAAGGAAAGAAAAGAAAGAAAGAATAGATATCGAAGTTTCAATAGAGGTAGATGAACAAGGTTTGTTTAAAGTTTAACTGCAAGGGGACAAGAACAGAGGAAAGGCAAACAATGGAATAAATATAATAGGTTTAAAAAACTAAAATTTAAAACAATAAAAATAGAAAATAATTAAAAAATCAAAAATAAATGGGAAAACAAGGACTCCTCCAAAGAACTGTAAAAATCCAACGTAGAAGCAGAGGTTTATCACAAGAGTAAAAAGTATGACTGAATAGACACATGTACATATACACCCACCAGCAAAATCAAAACATTCCAGCAAAATTAAGTACAATAGATTGATTGACCTGGTGAACAAAGGGAAAAAAAAATTTATATATATATATATATATATATATATATATATATATATATATATATACACATACATACCAGAATAGAACCACCTGAAGCACAAACTGGGAAACAAAACTAGAGCAAGGTGCCAATTGGAGAATAAAAAAATGAAAATAAAACTAACAAATATATTGAGAGAAAAGGAAAGAAAGGAAAAAATACATATGCAGAGTTAAATAGAGATACAGATGACTCTTGAGAGTCCCTTGGACTGAAAGTAAATCCAACCAGTCCATTCTAAGGGAGTTCAGTCCTGGGTGTTCATTGGAAGGACTGATGTTGAAGCTGAAATTCCTATACTTTGGCCACCTGATGCGAAGAGCTGACTCTTTGGAAAAGGCCCTGATGCTGGGAAAGATTGAGAGCAGGAGGAGAAGCGAACAACAGAGGATGAGATGGTTGGATGGCATCATCAGCTCGATGGACATGGGTTTGGTTGGACTCCGGGGGTTCGTGATGGACAGGGAGGCCTGGCGTGCTGTGGTTCATGGGGTCACAAGGAGTCGGGCACAACTGAGCCACTGAACTGAACTGAACTGAAAAGATTTATATACATTAAAGATTAACTGCAAGGGGAAAAGAACAGTAGGAAAAGTAAACAAATAATAAATGTAGAAAAAATAATAATAGGTAAAAAATGAAAAAGAGAGAGAGAGAGAGAAAAGGAAACTCCACAGAATTTCAAAAGCTGTATATAGAGACAGAGATTTATAACAGCAATACAAATGT
Source organism: Bos taurus (assembly GCF_002263795.3). Classification (NCBI taxonomy): domain Eukaryota; kingdom Metazoa; phylum Chordata; class Mammalia; order Artiodactyla; family Bovidae; genus Bos; species Bos taurus. The sequence goes on from NC_082638.1 coordinate 32,081,234, forward strand.
GACCGAAGAAAAATAAGGCTCAAAAGCTTCATTAGATTTCATAGTGCCAATGAAATTGGCAACTACACCGTGGGCGAGGGGAAGGAATTGAAACCAACCACACAAACAAAAATCCTAAAGAATCTACAGAGCAAGTCAAAACATGAGAATAATACAGGTTTTTCTTTAGTCATTGCTCTCAGAGTCCTTTCACCCGTTAAATTGCAGTCCACCTCACCTCCCTAGGATGCCCTCCAAAACTGTGCTGAACTCTGAACCTGATTTGGGGGGAGCTCATTCTAATACGGTCCTACTCCTATACGTTTTTTTGTCTCCAATGTTCACAACTATCGGAACTAGGACGTTTCCTTTTGTGGCAGTTATCAGTGTCTTTTTATATATTATTCAGTTCAGTTCAGTCGCTCAGTCGTGTCCGACTCTTCACGACCCCATGAATCGCAGCACGCCAGGCCTCCAGTCCATCACCAACTCCCGGAGTTCACTCAGACTCACGTCCATCGAGTCAGTGATGCCATCCAGCCATCTCATCCTCTGTCGTCCCCTTCTCCTGCCCCGAATCCCTCCCAGCATCAGGGTCTTTTCCAATGAGTCAACTCTTCGCATGAGGGGGCCAAAGTACTGGAGTTTCAGCTTTAGCATCATTCCTTCCAAAGAAATCCCAGGGCTGATCTCCTTCAGAATGGACTGGTTGGATCTCCCTGGAGTCCATGGGACTCTCAAGAGTCTTCTCCAACACCACAGTTCAAAAGCATGAATTCTTCAGTGTTCAGCCTTCCTCACCGTCCAACTCTCACATCTATACATGACCACAGGAAAAACCATAGCTTTGACTAGACGGACCTTTGTTGGCAAAGTAATGTCTCTGCTTTTGAATATGCTATCTAGGTTGGTCATAATTTTCCTTCCAAGAAGTAAGCGTCTTTTAATTTCATACCTGCAGTCATCATCTGCAGTGATTTTGGAGCCCTGCCCCACCAACACCGCCCCGCCCCCCCCCCCCCGCCCCAGAAGGGGGGAAAAAAAAATCTGACACTCTTTCCACTGTTTCCCCATCTATTTCCCATGAAGTACATGGGACCGGATGCCATGATCTTCATTTTCACTCTCCACTTTCATTTCATCAAGAGACTTTTCAGTTCCTCTTCACTTTCTGCCATAAGGGTGGTGTCATCTGCATATATGAGGCTATTGACATTTCTCCCGGCAATCTTCTTTCCATCTTGTGTTTCTTCCAGTCCAGGGTTTCTCATGATGTACTCTGCATAGAAGTTAAATCAGCAGGGTGAGAACATACAGCCTTGACGTACTCCTTTTCCTAATTGGAACCAGTCTGTTGTTCCATATCCAGTTTTAACTGTGGCTTCCTGACCTGCATACAGATTTCTCAAGAGGCAGGTCAGGTGGTCTGGTATTCCCATCTCTTTCAGAATTTTCCACAGTTTATTGTGATCCACACAGGCAAAGGCTGTGGCATAGGCAATAAAGCAGAAATAGAGGTTTTTCTGGAACTCTCTTGCTTTTCCATGATCCAGCAGATGTTGGCAATTTGGTCTCTGGTTCCTCTACCTTTTCTAAAACCAGCTTGAACATCAGGAAGTTCATAGTTCATGTATTGCTGAAGCCTGGCTTGGAGAATTTTGAGCATTACCTTACTAGTGTGTGAGGTGTGTGCAATTCTGAGGTAGTTTGAGCATTCTTTGGCATTGCCTTTCTTTGGGATTGGAATGAAAACTCACCTTTTCCAGTCCTGTGGCCACTGCTGAGTTTTCCAAATTTGCTGGCATATTGAGTGCAGCACTTTCACAGCATCATCCTTTGAGATTTGAAATAGCTCAACTGGAATTCCATCACCTCCACTAGCTTTGTTCGTAATGCTGCTTTCTAAGCCCCACTTGACTTTATGTTCCACAAGGTGTGGCTCTAGTTCAGTGACCACACCATCGTGATTATCTGGGTCGTGAATATCTTTTTTGTACAGTTCTTCTGTGTATTCTTGCCATCTCTTCTTAATGTTTTCTGCTTCTGTTAGGTCGATACCATTTCCGTCCTTTATCGAGCCCATCTTTGCATGAAATCCCCCCTTGATATCTCTAATTTTCTTGAAGTGATCTCTAGTCTTTCCCATTCTGTTGTTTTCCTCCTTTTCTATGCATTGCTCCCTGAGGAAGGCTTTCTTATCTCTTCTTGCTCTTCCTTGGAACTCTGCATTCAGATGCTTATATCTTTCCTTTTCTCCTTTGCTTTTCTCTTCTCTTCTTTTCACAGCTATGTGGATTTAATCTGCAGCTTGTACAGGTGGTAGAAAGGTTTTGGGTCTTCTTCCTTAACAACACTGCCCCTGGGTTCCAATTGTGGTTTTATTCCCACTTTTCAATGTGAATCATCCACTGGGGTTTGCTCTTGAGACTGTCCTGGAGGACTTGGGTTTGCCCCTGTGAGGGGGCCAGATGTGGAGATGCAACTGCTTGGGTCATAGTGGTTCTGGCTGCATCAGGGACTCAGAGGAGTTGGTGGCTAGGGCAGCAGGACATATAGTGCTCTAGAAGGGTATGTCAACCAGTACTGGCCCATATGTACCAGTATTTTTGCATGTAGAAGCCCCTTCCCTGAGAAAGAAGCCTGGCAAACCACAGTCTACAATGTCACAAGCAGTTGGACACTAAGGGCGGCAGTGAGGAAATACCCCTCTTCCAAGTTAAGGAGCAGTGGCTGCGCTTTGATGGAGCGGCCGTGAAGGGATACCCCACACCCAAGGTAAGAGAAATCCAAGTAAGTTGGTATGTGTTGCAAGAGGGCATCAGAAGGCAGACACACTGAAACCATACTCACAAAAAAACTAGTCCATCTAATCACACTAGGACCACAGCCTTGTCTAACTCAAAGAAACTAAGCCATGCCCCTGGGGCAACCCAAGACGGGCGGGTCATGGTGGAGAGATCTGACAGAAGGTGGTCCACTGGAGAAGGGAATGGCAATCCGCTTTAGTATTCTTGCCTTGAAAACCCCAGGAACAGTATCAAAAGGCAAAATGATAGGATACTGAAAGGGGAACTCCCCAGGTCAGTAGGGACCCAATATGCTACTGGATATCAGTGGAGAAATAACTCCAGAAAGAATGAAGGGATGGAGCCAAAGCAAAAACAATACCCAGTTGCAGTTGTGACTGGTGACAGAAGCAAGGTCTGATGCTGTAAAGAGCAATATTGCATAGGAACCTGGAATGTCAGGTCCATGAATCAAGGCAAATTGGAAGTGGTCAAACAAGAGATGGCAAGAGTGAATGTAGACATTCTAGGAATCAGCGAACTAAAATGGACTGGAATGGGTGAATTTAATTCAGATGAGCATTATATCTACTACTGCAGGCAGGAATCCCTCAGAAGAACTGGAGTAGCCATCATGGTCAACAAAAGATTCCGAAATGCAGTACTTGGATGCAATCTCAAAAACGACAGAATGATCTCTGTTCGTTTCCAAGGCAAACCATTCAATATCACAGTAATCCAAGTCTAGACCCCAACCAGTAATGCTGCAGAAGCTGAAGATGAACGGTTCTATGAAGACCTACAAGTCCTTATGGAACTATACCCAAAAAAGGTGTCCTTTTCATTGTAGGGGACTGGAATGCAAAAATAGGAAGTCAAGAAACACCTGCAGTAACAGGCAAATTTGGCCTTGGAATACGGAATGCAGCAGGGCAAAGACTAATAGAGTTTTGCCAAGAAAATGCACTGGTCATAGCAAAGACCCTTTTCCAACAACACAAGAGAAGACTCTACACATGGACATCACCATATGGTCCACACCGGAATCAGATTGATTATATTCTTTGCAGCCAAAGATGGAGAAGCTCTATACAGTCAACAAGAACAAGACCAGGAGCTGACTGTGACTCAGATCATGAACTCCTTATTACCAAATTCAGACTGAAATTGAAGAAAGTAGGGCAAACCACTAGACCATTCAGGTATGACCTAAATCAAATCCCTTATGATTATACAGTGAAAGTGAGAAACAGATTTATGAGCCTAGACCTGTTAGATAGAGTGCCTGATGAACTATGGAATGAGGCTCATGCCATTGTACAGGAGACAGGGATCAAGACAATCCCCATGGACAAGAAATGCAAAAAAGCAAAATGGCTGTCTGGGGACCCCTTAGAAATCGCTGTGAAAAGAAGAGAAGCGAAAAGCAAAGGAGAAAAGGCAAGATATACGCATCTGAATGCAGAGTTCCAAAGAATAGCAGGAAGAGATAAGAAAGCCTTCCTCAGTGATCAATGCAAAGAAATAGAGGAAAACAACAGAATGGGAAAGACTAGAGATCTCTTCAAGAAAATTAGAGATACCAAAGGGACATTTCATGCAAAGATGGGCTCGATAAAGGACAGAAATGGCATGGACCTAACAGAAGCAGAAGATACTAAGAAGAGATGACAAGAATACACAGAAGAACTAAACAATCAACATCTTCATGATCCAGATAATCACGATGATGTGATCACCGACCTAGAGCCAGACATCCTGGAATGTAAAATCAAGTGGGCCTTAGAAAGCAGCACTACGAACAAAGCTAGAGGAAGTGATGAAATTCCAGTTGAGCTATTTCAGATCCTGAAAGATGATGCTGTGAAAGTATTGCACTCAATATGCCAGCAAATTTGGAAAACTCAGCCTGTGTCCACAGGACTGGAACGGTCAGTTTTCATTCAAATCCCAAAGAAAGGCAATGCCAAAGAATACTCAAAGTACTGCACAGTTACACTCACCTCACATGCTAGTAAAGTAATGCTCAAAATTCTCCAGGCCAGGCTTCAGCAATACGTGAACTGTGAACTTCCTGATGTTCCAGCTGGTTTTAGAAAAGGCAGAGGAACCAGAGATCAAATTGCCAACATCTGCTGGATCATGGAAAAAGCAAGAGAGTTCCTGAAAAACCTCCATTCCTGCTTTATTGACTATGCCAAAGCATTTGACTGTGTGGATCACAATAAACTGTGGAAAATTCTGAAAGAGATGGGAATACCAGGCCACCTGACCTGCCTCTTGAGAAACCTCTATGAAGGTCAGTAAGCAACAGTTAGAACTGGACGTGGAACAACAGACTGGTTCCAATTAGGAAAAGCAGTACGTCAAAGCTGTATATTATCACCCTGCTTATGTAACTTCTATGCAGAGTACATCATGAGAAACCCTGGACTGGAAGACACACAAGGGGGAATCAAGATTGCTGGGAGAAATATTAGTAACCTCAGATACGCAGATGACACCGCCCTATAGCACAAAGTGAAGAGGAACTAAAAAGCCTCCTGAGGAAGGTGAAAGTGGAGAGTGAAAAAGTTGGCTTCAAGCTCAACATTCAGAAAACGAAGTTCATGGCATCCGGTCCCATCACCTCATGGGAAATAGATGGGGAAACAATGGATACAGTGTCAGGCTTTATTTTGGGGGGCTCCAAAATCACTGCAGATGGTGACTGCAGCCATGAAATTAAAAGACACTTACTCCTTGGAAGGAAAGTTATGACCAACATAGATAGCATATTCAAAAGCAAAGACATTACTTTGCCAACAAAGGTCCGTCTAGTCAAGGCTATGGGTTTTCCTGCGGTCATGTATGGATGTGAGAGTTGGACTGTGAAGAAGGCTGAGCGCCTAAGGATTGATGCTTTTGAACTGTGGTGTTGGAGAAGACTCTTGAGAGTCCCTTGGACTGCAAGGAGATCCAACCAGTCCATTCTGAAGCAATTGAGCCCTGGGATTTCGTTGGGGGAATGATGCTGAAGCTGTAACTCCAGTACTTTGGCCACCTCTTGAGAAGAGTTGACTCATTGGAAAAGACTCTGATGCTGGGAGGAATTGGGGGCAGAAGGAGAAGGGGACAGCAGAGCATGAGATGGCTGGATGCCGTCACTGACTCTATGGACGTGGATCTGGGTGAACTCCGGGAGGTGGTGATGGGCAGGGAGTCCTGGCGTGCTGCGATTCATGGGGTCGCGAAGAGTGGGACAGGAATGAGCGACTGAACTGAACTGAACCGAAGTGACCAGGTATCCATAGACACAAGACTTTTTTGGCCTGTAGCAGCTCCGCCCCAGCGAGCATTGAGCATGAACTTGGCATAGCTTCTTGATTTCTGGGGACCGTGGTAGCGATAACTGTGCAGGGACAATGACCTCCTCTGCCGCAGAAGTTTTGACCCTATCAGAGTCTTTTCACCAGCCTCTTGTAGCTGGTGATAAGGAGGCCTCTTTTGCCACTCTTCCTCCATAGCTCCACTCTTTCAGGCACTTAGAGGGCTCCCTTGCCTGGGGTACTTCTCTGTTGCTTGGAGCATCAGGCACATAGATGGGGCCCCTGGGTGGGGTCCTAGTCTGCAGCTCAGTAAGTCAGGCACTTGATTGGCCAGCCTCTCTATTGTTCAGCTGCCTATGCTGGTGTATGGGGAGAAAGAGACTATGGTGAGGGCTCCACCCACTATGATTGACCCAGTAGGATCCCCTTGCTTCCATGGGGCCTGGTGTTCCTCCACAAGCATTTCCAACCCGATCTCCTTCCTCACATCCCATCAGTCCGTCTCTCTGCAGTCAATAGCAGCCCTTCCCCTGGGATTGCTCCACAATCTGCAAAATCCAGATCCCAACTGCTGTCCCTTCTATGGGACCTGTGTCCCTGTCTGGGGTGTGTATGACTGTGGCAAGGACTGTCTGATTCTCATTCCATTTAGGCTACCACAGATCAACTGTTTCACTCTCAGCCTAAAATAGTTCTCCTCTGATCCAGACAGTTGATCCCAGGTGGGGGTCGGACACCGACTTAGAGTTCTCCCACCCACCGAGGGCAGGTCCAGGCCTATTAACATTCCTGTTCCCCCCACCCCTAGTTCCTTCACCCTACCGAGTTTTGTGGTTCTATTTATTATTTTCCTCTGGTCAGGTACTCCTGTCAGCTCTCAGTTGATGTTCTGCACACACTTCTGTGTCTGAAGGTGTGTCCTTGATATATCCGTGGAGTGAAATGTACTCCACTTCCAGCTACTGTTCAGCCATTTTGTTCATCTCAACGTTTGGACTACTAGAAATAAGACTGTTATGAACATTCATGTGCACTTCTTTGGGTTTTTTTTTTTTTTTTCATACTTGCTGGTATAAACCTAAGAAAGGGATTGCTGGGACATATGGTAACCCAATGTTTAACTTTTGAAGGAACTTCCAAACTGTTTTCCACCATGGTGTACTATTTTGTATTCCCATAAGCAGTGCATGAATGTTCAAATATTTTCACTTCCTCATCACACTTGTTCTTCTGTGTCTCTCATGAGAGCCATACTTTCGGTGTGCCCTGCATGCTTACTTGCCATCTGTATATCATTATCTAGTGAATTTCCTGTTCAAATCTTTTGTCCATTTTTGCATTGGTGTGTTTCATATATTCTGTCTGATTCTTAAGTTTTTCTGACTTCAATGTGACTGTTATTATTTTTTATTTTAATTTTAAATTGGCCTACTATATAGGAAAGCAAATAATTAAATTTTATATATCATCTGTATATCTTGTGACATTGCTTAAATTAATTCTTAGTTTTAGGTATTCTGTTCCTGTAGATTTCATTGGATATTCTACATAGATGTCACCAACAGATAAAAACAGCTTTATTCTTCTTTTCCAAACTGGATAGCTTTTCAATCATTTCCTAATATGACTTCACGGACAGAAATTCAATATAATGAGAGTGGACATCTTTCTGTTGATTGTGATTTTAGAAGTAAAACACTCAGTGTTCTACCATAAAGTGTGATGTTAGTGATAGTGTAGTACTTTCATAAGGTTGAGGAAGTCTTCTATTTCTGCTGCTGCTAAGTCGCTTCAGTCCTGTCCAACTCTGTGTGACCCCATAGACGGCAGCCCACCAGGCTTCCAGTCCCTGGGATTTTCCAGGCAAGAACACTGGAGTGGGTTGCCATTTCCTTCTCCAATGCATGAAAGTGAAAAGTGAAAGTGAAGTCACTCAGTCGTGTCTGACTCTTAGCGACCCCATGGACTGCAGCCTACCAGGCTCCTCCATCCATGGGATTTTCTAGGCAAAAGTACTGGAGTGGGGTGCCATTGCCTCCTCCAATTCTATTTCTATTTCTACTTCTATTTCTAGTTTGCTAAAATATTTTATACAGAAAGTGCTCAGTCACAGAGTTGTGTCCAGGTTTTTGCAACCCCATGAAGTGTAGGCCGAACAGGCTCCTCTGGCCTTGGGGATTCTCCAGGCCAGAATACTGGAATGTGTTGCCATGCTCTCCTCCAGGGGATCTTCCCAACCCAAGGATGGACCCAGATCTCTGAGATGCCAGGCACTTTCTTTAAGAGCTGACCTGCCAGAAAAGCCTAAGAATACTGAAGTGGGTAGCCAATCCCTACTTCAGGGAATCTTCCCAACCCAGGGATATTAGATTTTATCAAATTATTTTTCAGCATTTATCGAGATGACCCTACTGTGTCATCATTTTCAGTTCTTTAGTAAGTTGCTTTATCCTGATGGATTTTCAAATGTTTAACGAATGCTACACTCTTAAGGGGACAAAAACCAATGGATTATGCTATGTCATACATTGTATGTATTGGTGTAGGCTGCCACAGATCAGCTGATTCATTCTCAGCCTTAACTGTTTCTCCTCTGATCCAAACAATTACTCCAATGTGGGGAGTGGAAACCTACTTCAATTCTCCCACCCACCAAGGGCAGGTTCAGACCTATTAACACTCCTGTTTTTCCCCCTAGTTCCTTCATCCTACCAAGTTTTGTGGTTCTATACATTCTTTTCCACTGGTCAGGTACTCCTGTCAGCTCTCAGCTGGTGTTCTGCAAGCACTTCTGTGTCTGAAGATGTATTCCTGATGTGTCCAAGGAGAGAGGTGTATTCCTCCTGCAACTACCACTCTGCCATCTTGTTCATCTCAACTTTTTGACTATTAGAAATAAGACTGCTATGAACATTCATGTGCACGTCTTTGGGGAACCATTTTTTTTACACATAGTGAGGTGACCATGAGTCGAAGACTTGAAGCAAGACAGCTCCATGTGGACAAAGGGCAAGTGTATTCAGTGCAGTCTCACAGTCTGAAGACAGCAGTGTCTGAATGGAATCTAGAACAAAGGAGGTGGGATGGAAAAAGCTTCTGGGAGGTGGCCCAGAATTAAATGGTCTTGAAAGTGCTTTAAGACCACCTCTCAAAGAGTCAGACACGACTGAGAGACTGAACTGAACTGTAGGAGGAAAGTGGGATGATTCTCATTTCCACAGACACTTCAATACAGCCTAATTATCATGGAGGAACTTTAGGCAAGATATTACAATCTAGATCATGGTGAAATGTGGGAGAGAACAGAATCAAAGCCTCGGTTCTGTGGCTGTGGGTCAAGGTTTGGAGGAGACACATGCTCCCTGCCTTGTGACACAACAGAGTTGACTTAGAGAGATGAGGATGACAGGTGAGTTTGGAGGGCTCCTAAGGGCCATTAAAAATGATGCATTCCCCGCCCCCCCATCAAATCATCTGAGTTGCCCCCCATTCTAACCTAGAGGTATCAGGATTGCGCTTTGTGATGTCAATTCTCAGCCAGGGCCACCATTGGCTGGGCAAGTGAGTTGCTGATCTCATAAAGCATAATGCTGTGGACCCTAGGGAGGGGTATATAGAGGTGTGCTCAGGGGCTCTGGAGCAGACCACTGGGAGTCTTCAAAATGACTAAAGAGACTCAGAAGCCACAAGGCTCTAGAGCACTTATGGAACAGCTGACTTCAGGCAACCAGGAGGAAAAGATGAAGACCTCCTGTCAACTGAGGTCCACAAAAGTGTCAAAGTGAGTTGCACCCATCCAAGCTCCTCTTGCCCATTGACACCGCCCCATAAGACCCCCTGCCCTCTACTGGCCTGGCACATAGCCCTTCTCTGGTCACACTTTTCCTGAAACTATCGTTCCTATCCATCTTCACACTCTTCCCCAAACAAGTGGCTTTCTGTGCTCCCTCTCTTGTTCTCTCCAGCTGTCCAGGGTAACCATGAGGGTGAATAAGTCATCTGGTCCTGAGCTTCGTTTTTGTTCGATGGAAGATTTTTGATTACAGTTTTGCTTTCCATGCTTGTGATGGGTATGTTGGGATTATCTATTTCTTCCTGGTTCAGTTTTGGATTATTATACTTTTCTAGGAATTTGTTCATTTCTTCCAAGTTGTCCATTTTATTGTCCTATAGCTGCTGATAGTAGTCTTTTATGATCCTTTGTACTTCTGTGTTGTCTGCTGTGATTTATCCATTTTCCTTTCAAATTTTGTTGATTTGATTATCTCCCCTTTCTTTCTTGATGAGTTTTGCTAATGGATTGTCTATTTTATTTATCTTCTCAAAGAACCAGCGTTTATTTTGCTGAGTTTTGCTATAGTTTCCTTTGCTTTTTTTCATGTATTTCTGCCCTAATTGTTTTTTTTTTAATTTTATTTTATTTTAAACTTTACAAATTGTATTAGTTTTGCCAAATATCAAAATGAATCCGCCACAGGTATACCTGTGTTTCCCATCCTGAACCCTCCTCGCTCCTCCCTCCCGATACCATCCCTCTGGGTCATCCCAGTGCACTAGGCCTAAGCATCCAGTATCGTGCATTGAACCTGGACTGGCAACTCATTTCATACATGATATTATACATGTTTCAATGCCATTCTCCCAAATCTTCCCACCCTCTCTCTCTGAAACAGAGTCCATGAGACTATTCTATATATTAGTGTCTCTTTTGCTGTCTCATACACAGGGTTATTGTTAGCATCTTTCTAAATTTCATATATATGCTTTAGTACACTGTATTGGTGTTTTTCTTTCTGGCTTACTTCACTCTGTATAATAGGCTCCAGTTTCATCCACCTCATTAAAACTGATTCAAATTTATTCTTTTTAATGGCTGAGTAATGCTCCATTGTGTATATGTACCACAGCTTTCTTATCCATTCATCTGCTGATGGGCATCTAGGTTGCTTCCATGTCCTGGCTATTATAAACAGTGTTGCTATGAACATTGGGGTACATGTGTCTCTTTCAATTCTGGTTTCCTCGGTGTGTATGCCTAGCAGTGGGATTGCTGGATCATAAGACAGTTCTATTTCCAGTTGTTTAAGGAATCTCCACACTGTTCTCCATAGTGGCTGTACTAGTTTGCATTCCCAGCAACAGTGTAAGAGGGTTCCCTTTTCTCCACACCCTCTCCAGCATTTATTGCTTGTAAACTTTTGGATCACAGCCATTGTGAGTCGTGTGAAATGGTACGTCATAGTTGTTTTGATTTGCATTTCTCTGATAATGAGTGATGTTGAGCATCTTTTCATGTGTTTGTTAGCCATCTGTATGTCTTCTTTGGAGAAATGTCTATTTAGTTCTTTGGCCCATTTTTTGATTGGGTCATTTATTTTTCTGGAGTTGAGCTGTAAGAGTTGCTTGTATATTTTTGAGATTAGTTGTTTGTCAGTTGCTTCATTTGCTATTATTTTCTGCCATTCTGAAGGCTGCCTTTTCACCTTGCTAATAGTTTTCTTTGATGTGCAGAAGCTTTTAAGTTTAGTTAGGTCCCATTTGTTTATTTTTGCTTTTATTTCCAATATTCTGGAAGGTGGGTCATAGAGGATCCTGCTGTGATGTATGTCAGAGAGTGTTTTGCCTACGTTCTCCTCTAGGAGTTTTATAGTTTCTGGTCTTATGTTTAGATCTATAATCCATTTTGAGTTTATTTTTGTGTATGGTGTTAGAAGTGTTCTAGTTTCATTCTTTTACAAGTGGTTGACCAGATTTCCCAGCACCACTTGTTAAAGAGATTGTCTTTAATCCGTTATATATTATAGACTCCTTTGTCAAAGATACGGTGTCCATATATGCATGGATTTATCTCTGGGCTTTCTATTTTGTTCCATTGATCTATATTTCTGTCTTTGTGCCAGAACCATACTGTCTTGATAACTGTGGCTTTGTAGTAGAGCCTGAAGTCAAGTAGGTTGATTCGTCCAGTTCCATTCTTCTTTCTCAAGATAGCTTTGGGTACTTGAGGTTTTTTTTTTTTTGTATTTCCATACAAATTGTTTAATTATTTATCTAGCTCTGTGAAGAATACCGTTGGTAGCTTGATAGGGATTGCATTGAATCTATAAGTTGCTTTGGGTAGTTGTAGAGGGAGGTAAACTTCCAAACTCATTCTATGAGGCCATCATCACCCTAATACCAAAACCTGACAAAGATCCCACAAAAAAAGAAAACTACAGGCCAATATCACTGATGAACATAGATGCAAAAATCCTTAACAAAATTCTAGCAATCAGAATCCAACAACACATTAAAAAGATCATACACCATGACCAAGTGGGCTTTATCCCAGGGATGCAAGGATTCTTCAATATCCTCAAATCAATCAATATAATACACCACATTAACAAATTGAAAAATAAAAACCATATGATTATCTCAAAAGATGCAGAGAAAGCCTTTGACAAAATTCAACATCCATTTATGATAAAAACTCTCCAGAAAGCAGGAATCGAAGGAATATACCTCAACATAATAAAAGCTATATATGACAAAACCACAGCAAACATTATCCTCAATGGTGAAAAAGTGAAAGCATTTCCTCTAAAGTCAGGAACAAGACAAGGGTGCCCACTTTCACCATTACTATTCAACATAGTTTTTCAAGTTTTGGCCACAGCAATCACAGCAGAAAAAGACATAAAAGGAATCCAAATTAAAAAGAAGAAGTAACACTCTCACTATTTGCAGATGACATGATCCTCTACATAGAAAACTCTAAAGACTCCACCAGAAAATTACTAGAACTAATCAATGATTACAGTAAAGTTGCAGGATATAAAATCAACACACAGAAATCCCTTGCATTCCTATACACTAATAATGAGAAAACAGAAAGAGAAATTAAGGAAACAATTCCATTCACCATTGCAATGGAAAGAATAAAATACTTAGGAATGTATCTACCTAGAGAAACTAAAGACCTATACATAGAAAACTATAAAAGACTGGTGAAACATATCAAAGTGGACACTAATAGATGGAGAAATATAACATGTTCATGGATTGGAAGAATCAATATAGTGAAAACGAGTATACCACCTAATTGTTATTATTACATTTTCCTTCTTCTAACCCTGGGATTCTTCACTTCTTTTTCTAGTTGATTTGGGTGTAAAGTTAGGTCATTTATTTGAGGTTTCTCTTGTTTCTTAGGGTAAGTTTGTATTTCTATGAACCTTTCCCTTCAGATCAGATCAGATCAGATCAGTCGCTGAGACATGTCCAACTCTTTGCGACCCTATGAATCGCAGCATGCCAGGTCTTCCTGTCCATCACCAACTCCCAGATTTCACTGAGACTCACGCCCAAGGAGTCAGTGATGCCATCCAGCCATCTCATCCTATGTCTTCCCCTTCTCCTCCTGCCCCCAATCCCTCCCAGTATCAGAGACTTTTCCAATGAGTCAAGTCTTCGCATGAGGGGGCCAAAGTACTTGAGCTTCAGCTTTAGCATCATTCCTTCCAAAGAAATCCAAGGGCTGATCTCTTTCAGAATGCACTGGTTGGATTTCCTTGCAGTCCAAGGGACTCTCAAGAGTCTTCTCCAACACCACAGTTCAAAAGCATCAATTCTTCGGCACTCAGGCTTCTTCACAGTCCAACTCTCACATCCATACATGACCACAGGAAAAACCATAGCCTTGACTAGACGAATGTTTTTGGTAAAGGAATGTCTCTGCTTTTGAATATGCTCTCTAGGTTAGTCATAACTTTCCTTTCAAGGAGTAAGTGTCTTTTAATTTGATGGCTGCAGTAACCATCTGCAGTGATTTTGGAGCCCAAAAAATAAAGTCTGACATTGTTTCCACTGTTTCCCTATCTATTTCCCATGACGTGATGGGACCGGATGCCATGATCTTCGTTTTCTGAATGTTGAGCTTTAAGCCAACCTTTTCACTCTCCACTTTCACTTTCATCAAGAGGCTTTTGAGTTCCTCTTCACTTTCTGCCGTAAGGGTGGTGTCATCTGCATATCTGAGGTTATTGATATTTCTCCCGGCAATCTTGATTCCAGCTTGTGTTTCTTCCAGTCCATCGTTTCTCATGATTTACTCTGCATAGAAGTTAAATAAACAGGGTGACAATATAAAGCCTTGACGTTCTCCTTTTTCTATTTATTTTTTTCCTTTTTCTATTTAGAATCAGTCAGTTGTTCCATGTCCAGATCCAGCTGTTGCTTCCTGACCTGCATACAAATTTCTCAACAGGCAGATCAGGTGGTCTGGGATTCCCATCTCTCTCAGAATTTTCCACAGTTTATTGTGATCCACACAGTCAAAGGCTTTGGCATAGTCAATAAAGCAGAAATAGAGGTTTTTCTGGAACTCTCTTGCTTTTTCCATGATCCAGCAGATGTTGGCAATTTGGTCTCTGGTTCCTCTGCCTTTTCTAAAACCAGCTTGAACATCAGGATGTTCATGGTTCCCATATTACTGAAGCCTGGCTTGGAGAATTTTGAGCATTATTTTACTAGCGTGTGAGATGAAAGCAATTTTGCTGTAGTTTGAGCATTCCTTGGCATTGCCTTTCTTTCAGATTGGAATGAAAACTCACCTTTTCCAGTCCTGTGGCCACTGCTGAGTTTTCCAAATTTGCTGGCATATTGACTGCAGCACTTTCACAGCATCATCTTTCAGGATTTGGAATAGCTCAACTGGAATTCCATCACCTCCACTCTCTTTGTTCGTAGTGATGCTTTCTAAAGCCCACTTGACTTCACATTCCAGGGTGTCTGGCTCTAGGTCAGTGATCATACCATCGTGATTATCTGGGTCATGAAGATCTTTTTTGTACAGTTCTTCTGTGTATTCTTGCTATCTCTTCTTAATATCTTGTGCTTCTGTTAGGTCCATACCATTTCTGTCCTTTATCGAGCCAATGTTTGCATGAAATGTTCCTTTGGTATCTCTTATTTTCTTGAAGAAATCCCTAGTCTTTCCCATTCTGTTATCTTCCTCTATTTCTTTGCATTGATCGCTGAAAAAAGGCTTTCTTTTCTCTTCTTGCTTTTCTTTGGAACTCTGCATTCAGATGTTTATATCTTTCCTTTTCTCCTTTGCTTTTCTCTTCTCTTCTTTTCACAGCTATTTGTATGTGTTGTGTTTTCATTTTCATTTGTTTCTATGCATATTTGCATTTCATTTCTGATTTCTTCTGTTATATGTCGGTCATTCAGAAGCACGTTGTTTACCCTCCATATGTTTCTATTTGTCATGGTTTCTTTCCCCCTGTAGTTGACATTCAATCTTACTGCTTTGTGATCAGAAGAGATGCTTGAAATGATTTTGATTTTTGTTTTCAGTTTACCAAGGCTAGATTTGTGGCACAGTATGTGATCTATCCTGGAGAATGTTCCATGTGCACTTGAGAAAAAGGTGAAATTCATTGCTTTGGCGTGAAACGTTCTTTTGAAATCAATTAGGTCTAACTGATCCATTGTATCACTTAAAGTTTGTGTTTCCTTGCTAATTTTCTGTTTGGTTGATCTATCCATAGGTGTGTGTAGGGTCTTAAGGTCTCCCACTATTATTGTGTTGTTTTTAATTTCCCCTTTCATACTTGTTAGCATTTGCCTTACGTATTGAGTGATCCTATGTGGGGTGCATATATATTTATAATTGTTATATCTTCTTCTTGGATTGATCCTTTGACCATTATGTAGTGGCCTTCTTTGTCTCTTTCCACACCCTTTATTTTAAAGTCTATTTTGTCTGATATGAGTATTGCTACTCCTGATTCCTGTTGCTCACATTTTGCATGAAATACCTTTTCTCAGCCCTTCACTTTCACTCTGTATATGCCCCTTGGTTTCAGGTGTGTCTCTTTTACACAGCATACATAGAAGCCTGGTTTTGTAACCGATTTATCATACTTTCTTTGTCACCTATCTATCCATTTGTCCATCCCTCTTTCCAATCAACAATCAATCTTTTTCCTTGGTGTATTTCAATATGTGTCTCCTTAAGTATCTCAGCAAGCCTGCCATTAAGTAGTCAGCCGTGTTTGTATACAGCAATTTTCTTTGGATACTAACTTTACACACAATGAAATATAGCAATCTTTTCTTTCCTCAGTCATGCTACTTTTGAACTGAAGTATAGTCCATTTATAATTTTGTGTTAATTTCTGCTTTACAGCAAAGTGATTCAGTTATAGACATATATTTACATATGTATACGTTGAGTGTGGAGATACATATATATATATATACACACACACGCATTCTTTTATTTAATCTCTCTCTCTTGTTTTTTTTTTTTTTTTTGGCTTAACTGTGCAGCAAGTGGAATTAGTTCCCTGACCAGGGTTTGAACCTGCATCCCTTGCAGTGGAAATCTGCAGTCTTAACCTCTGGACTGCCAGGGAAGACATATATATATAATTTATATATATATGATTTATATACATATATATATATATATATATATATATATATATATATATGCCTTTTTAAATCACATTTCATTATGATTTATAATTGGATACTGAATGTAGTCCTCTGTGCTCTAGAGTAGGAATTTGTCAATCCATTCCATATAATTTGTTTTCTATCTCTTAACCCGAGTCTCTTACTCCATTTCTCCCCCAATTCTCTCTGCCCTGAAGCTGTAAGTCTATTCTCTATGTCTATGAGTGTCTTTCTGATTCATACATATGTTCATTTGTGTCATATCTTAGATTCCACATTTGGATATTATGATATTATTTGGTATGTATGTTTCCCTGTGTGCCTCACTTCATTTAGTATGATCAGCTCTCAGACCTTGCATGTTGACTCAAATGGCCTTATTGTTGTAACTGTACATATTCCTGTATCTTTTTAACCATACATAGAGCTATTCATCTATGGTTATTTTCTAAAATATATTATTAAAAAGTGCTTATAAATCACTCTTGGTATAGTATGTCCATTTTGAGTCTGTATAAGGATTTTATATGTATCTGTCACTTCACTTAATTTGCCCAGTCGAGTCCAACTCTTTTCGACTCCATGAACTGTGGCATGCCATGCTTCCCTGTCCAATTACCTACTACCCAAGCCTGCTTAAACTCAGATGCACCGAGTGGGTGATGTGAACCAATGATCTCATCCTCTGTTGTCTGCTTCTCCTCTTGCTTTCAATCTTTCTCAGCATCAGGGGCCTTTCCAATGAGTCAGTTCTTCAGATAAGGTAGCCAAAGTATTGACGTTTCAGCATCAGTCCTTCCAGTGTATATCCAACAGTAATACCCTTAAGAATTGACTGAATTGATTTCCTTGCAATCCAAGAGACTCTCCAGAGTATATGTGGGTATGAAAAAATATTCATTGTGCTTATGTTTCGACATAGAATACTTATGAATGTAATTCATAAAATGTTGATGTATACTCTCATATGTATATGTGCGTATGAATAAATGTTTACTATGCTCTTGATGAAGGTGACAGAGGAGAGGGAAAAAGTTGGCTTAAAACTCAACATTCAGAAAATGAAGATCATGTCATTCGGTCCCATCACTTCATGGGAAATAGATGGGGAAACAGTGGAAACAGTGTCAGACTTTATTTCTGGTGGCTCCAAAATCACTGCAAATGATGACTGCAGCCAAGAAATTAAAAGACGCTTACTCCTTGGAAGAAAAGTTATGACCAAATCTAGATAGCATATTGAAAAGCAGAAACATTACTTTGCCACCAAAAATCCATCTAGTCAAGACTATGGTTTTTCCAGTGGTCAAGTATGGATGTGAGAGTTGGACTGTGAAGAAAGCTGAGCGCCGAAGAATTGATGCTTTTGAACTCTGGTGTTGGAGAAGACTCTTGAGAGTCCCTTGAACTGCAAGGAGATCCAAACAGTCCATTCTGAAAGAGACCAGCCCTGGGATTACTTTGGAAGAAATGATGTGAAAACTGAAACTCCAGTACTTTGGCCACCTCATGCAAAGAATTGACTCATTGGAAAAGACTCTGATGCTGGGAGGGATGGGAGGCAGGAGGAGAAGGGGACGACAGAGGATGAGATGGTTGAATGGCATCACTGACTCAATGGACGTGGGTCTGAGCGAACTCTGGGAGTTGGTGATGGACAGGGAGGACTGGCGTGCTGCGATTCATGGGTTCCAAAGAGTCGGACACCACTGAACGACTGAACTGAACTGAACGGATGCATATGATGCCCTCTCAAGCAGAAATAGAAAAATGATAATGAATGTAATTTATAAAATCCGAATGTATTCACTCATATATATAAATGTGTATGAAGAAATATTTACTGTGGTTATACTGCCATCTCATGGAGAAATAGAAGAATGCTTATGAATGAAATTTATAAAATCCAGATGCATTATTCACATATTAAAAAATATACTTTATAACTTTATTAAAAAATTCATACATGATCATAACAGAAAATGTTACTTTCCTAGAAAAGAAAGAAAGAAAGAAAGAAATCGCCCATGATCTCATTTACTACTCGCTCAGAATTCTGAGTTCCTTAAATAGACATTTCTCCAAAGAATACATACAGATGGCTAACAAACACATGAAAAGATGCTCAACATCACTCATTATCAGACAAATGCAAATCAAAACCACTCTGAGGTACCATTTCACACCACTCAGAATGGCTGTGATCCAAAAGTCTACAAGCAATAAATGCTGGAGACGGTGTGGAGAAAAGGGAACCCTCTTACACTGTTGGTTGGAATGCAAACTAGTACAGCCACTATGGAAAACAGTGTGGATATTCCTTAAACAACTGGAAATAGAACTGCCTTATGATCCAGCAAACCCACTGCTCAGCATACACACTGAGGAAACCAGAGGGAAAGAGACACATGTACCCCAATGTTCATCGTAGCACTGTTTATAATAGCCAGGACATGGAAGCAACCTAGATGCCCATCAGCAGATGAATGGATAAGAAAGCTGTGGTACATATACACAATGGAGTATTACTGAGCCATTAAAAAGAATACATTTGAATCAGTTCTAATGAGATGGATGAAACTGGAACCTATTATACAGAGTGAAGTAAGCCAGAAAGAAAAACACCAATACAGTATACTAACACACATATATGGAATTTAGAAACATGGTAACAATAACCCTGTGTACGAGACAGCAAAAGAGACACTGATGTATAGATCAGTCTTATGGACTCTGTGGGAGAGGGAGAGGGTGGGAAGATTTGGGAGAATGGCATTGAAACATGTATAATATCATGTATGAAATGAGTTGCTAGTCCAGGTTCAGTGCATGATACTGGATGCTTGGGTCTGGTGCACTGGGACAACCCAGAGGGAGGGTATGGGGAGGGAGGAGGGAGGAGGGTTCAGGATGGGGAACACAGGTATACTTGTGGTGGATTCATTTTGATATTTGGCAAAACTAATACAATATTGTAAAATAAAATAAAATTTATTTAAAAACAAAAAAAAGTAATTCTGAGTTCCTGAGCTGGAGAGATAAAATATCAGGGTGTGTTAGTTCTTTCACTATAAAATACTTTCTGTTATTTGAATTTTAACATATAACTTGGTTCTGATATGTGGTTCTTGCTTTGTTTACTTATACTGAAGATTTTCCTTTTACAAATACTGAGTAATTTGACCACATCTTTAGAGACTGCTTGCTTTATACTTTTTTAATTCTTTTTTTCCGTTTTTTCTATAATTAAAAAATGTTGCATGTCGTGCCTCCAGGAAATAATACTGTAATGAACATTAGGGTGCATCAATCTTTTGGTTTTAAGGTTTTTTCCAGAAAAAATGCCCAGGAGTAGGTCATAAGGTGATTATATGTTTTAGTTTTTAAAGGAGCAGCAATACTCTTCACCATAGTAGCAGTACCAATTTACATGCCCACTAACAGTGCAAGATTGTTCCCTTTTTTCCCACATTCTCTCCAGGAATTATTGCTTGTAGAATTTTAGTTGCTATCTATTCAGCCTGGTGTGAAGGAATACCACATTGTAGTTTTGATTTGTATTTCTCTAATGAATAGTGATGATGAACTATGGATGGAGGTTCATGACACTGTACAGGAGACAGGAACCAAGACCATCCCCAAGACAAGAAAAAGAAATGCAAAGAAGTAAAATGGCTGTCTGAGGAGGCCTTACAAATAGCTGTGAAAAGAAGAGAAGCCAAAAGCAAAGGAAGAAGGAAAAGCTATATCCATTTGAATGCAGAGTTCCAAAGAATAGCAAGTAGAGATAAGAAAGCCTTCCTCAGTGATCAGTGCAAAGAAATAGAAGGAAATAAAGAATGGAAAAGACTAGAGATCTCTTCAAGAAAATTAGAGATACCAAGGGAACATTTCATGCAAAGATGGGCTCAATAAACGACAGAAATGATATGGACCTAACAGAAGCAGAAAACACTAAGAGGAGAACTGTACCAAAAATATCTTCAAGACCCATTTAATCACAATGGTCTGATCACTCACCTAGAGACAGATATCCAGGAATATGAAGTCCAGTGGGCCTTTGGAAGCCACACTACAAACAAAGCTAGTGGAGGTGATGGAATTCCAGTTGAGCTATTTCAAATTCTCAAAGATGCTGCTGGAAAGTTCTGCACTCAATATGCCAGTAAATCTGGAAAACTCATCAGTGGCCACAGGACTGGAAAACATTAGTTTTCCTTCCAAACCTAAAGAAAGGCAATGTCAAAGAACGCTCAAATTACAGAACAATTACACTCATCTCACACACTAGTAAAGTAGTGCTCAAAATTCTCCAAGCCAGGCTTCAGCTATACGTGAACCATGAACTTCCAGATGTTCAAGGAGGTTTCAACAAAGGCAGAGGAACAAGAGATCAAATTGCCAACATCTGTCAGATCATGAAAAAGCAAGAGAATTCCAGAAAAACATCTATTTATTCTTTATTGACTATGCCACAGCCTTTGAGTGTGTGAATAACAATAAACTGTAGGAAATTCTCAAAGAGATGGAAATACCAGACTACCTAACCTGCCTCTTGACAAATCTGTATGCAGGTCAAGAAGCAAGAGTGAAAACTGGACATGAAACAGCAAACTGGTTCCAAAGTGGGAAAGGAGCACATCAAGGCTGTATATTGTTGTCGTGTTTATTTAACTCATATGTGGAGTACATCATGAGAAACCCTGTGCTGGAGGAAGCACAAGCTGGAATCAAGTTTGCTGGGAGAAATATCAATAACCTCACATATGCAGGCGACACCACCCTTTCTGCAGGCAGAAAGTGAAGAAGAATTAAAGAGCTTCTGGATGAAAGTGGAAGAAGAGAGAAAAAGTTGGCTTAAAGCTCAACATTCAGAAAATGAAGATCATGGTCTCATCACTTTATGGCAAATAGATGGGGAAATGGCAGAAACAGTGGCTGACTTTATTTTGGGGGGCTTGAAAATCACTGCAGGTGATGACTGAAACCATGAAATTAAAAGACACTTACTCCTTGAAAGGAAAGTTATGATCAACCTAGACAACTTATTAAAAAGCAGAGACATTACTATGCCAACGATGGTCCATCTAGTCAAGGCTATGTTTTTTTCTAGTAGTCCTGTATGGATGTGAGAGTTTAACTGTAAAGAAAGCTGAGCACTGAAGAAGTGATAATTTTGAACTGTGGTGTTGGAGAAGACTCTTGAGAGTCCCATGGGCTCCAGAGAGTTCCAATCAGTCCATTATAAAGGAGATCAGTCCTGGTGTTCATTGGAAGGATTGATGTTTAAGCTGAAACTCCAATATTTTGGCCACCTGATGTGAAGAGCTGACTCATTTGAAAAGACCCTGATGCTGGGAAAGATGGAGGGCAGACAGAGAAGGGGACGACAGTGGATGAGATAGTTGGATGGCTTCACTGCCTCAATGGACCTAAGTTTGGAAGACTCCGGGAGTTGGTGATGGACAGCGAGGCCTGGAGTACTGAAGTCCATAGGGTCGCAAAGAGTCAGACCCGACTGAGTGTCTAACCTGAACGTAGCCTCTTTTCAAGTGTTTTTTCATCATCTGTATGATTTCTTTTGGGAAATGACTATTTAGGTCTGCCTGTTTTGTTACGAAGGTGTTTTTTGTTTGTTTGTTTGTTTTTGATACTGGGCTACGTAGCCATTTGCATATTTTTGAAAATAATGCCTTGATAACTAATGGGAACTATCTGTGTAGCACAGGGAACTGCCCTCCATGCTCTGTGATGACCTAAATTTAGAAGAAAATTAAATGAAAGAGGTTATGTTTATACACTTGTACACCTAGTGTGATTTGTGTACGGCAGAATGTAACACAACATTGTTAAGCAACTACATGTGTATATGTGTACATACTCTAGGCTCCATTTAAAGGATGTTCTAAAAGAAGCAGATGTAATCTACAATAACAGAACTGAGAACAGGGGTTGCATGGGGAAAGACAGTGTGGGGAAGTATACCAAAGAAATTATCTAGGATGATGGGGGAAAAAATTATTTTTTCAATGAGCATTAGATATATAATCTAGGTGAAATTGCAGAAATATTTCTGAAATGGACATTCCAAACAGGGTCTTGCCAAGTGGCTCTATGTATTTATAAATTTACTAGATAATGTCATATTGTCCTTCAGAAAGTTGCGTCACACTATGCGCTCACAACACTGCTGAAACACTCCTTTTCCAATTTGTCATCCTCCATTTGGAGGAAAAATTTGGTATATTTCAACTTTGTCATTGAACTTTGGCAGTTTTCATGGTGAGAAATCATAATCCATTATTGTTTTCGTTTGCATTTATTTTATTACCAGGTAGGTATGACATTTCTTCCTGATTTTTGGTAATTTTCCTTTTTTCGGGGGAGGGTAATTTGTATGTTTTTTTTTTTAATTATTGTTTATTTCACAATTCTCTTCTATTGGGTTTTTCATCTTTTCTTATTTTAAGTTTGGACTCTGCATAAATGAGGTAAATGAGTCATTTGTCAGCTGTCTTCCAAATATTTCTCAATTGTCATTTTATAATTCCGTGTTTATTTTCTATTCAGTCATGCAGGAGTTTTACTACAAAAAAAGTTATGTAAATTTTCCCTTTTAAGCTTCTGGACAAAGAACATGTAAAATAAGAAATTTTAAAGGTGGCCCAAAACTCTAGGAAGCTAGAGGGTGTGGTTAAAAGAATCGGGAGAGGTCAACGCTTTCTGACTTGCTCCCCATACTCCCCTAGAGGTGTCAGGATGAGGCTTTGTGAGGTCAAGGCTCACCAGGGCCTCCATTGGCTGTGCAAGTGGCTTGCTGACCTCATAAAGTGTAAGGGTGTGGCCACCTGGGGAAGGGTATATATAGGGGTACTCAGGGGCTCTGAAGTCGACCACTGCAAGTCTTCAAAATTACTAAGGTGACTGGGAAGGATCTAGAGCACTGGAGTTTCAGTTTTAGCATCATTCTTGGAACAGCTGAGTCTAGATACACAGGACGAAAAGATGAAGATCTCCCATCAACTGAGGTCCAAAGGATGTGTCAAGGTGAGCTGAACCCACCTAAGCTCCTCTTGTCTTTCTCTGACTTATTTAGTATGATCATCTCTAGGTCCATCCATGTTGGAAAAAATAGCATTATTTCGTTCTTTCTTATGGATAATATTCCATTGTATGCATAATATATCTGTCTTTATCCACTCACATATTTAAATGCCTTAAGGTCGTTTGCATGTCTTTGCTACTGTACATTGTGCTACTATAAACACTGTTGTGCATATCACTTTTCTGATAGGAGTTTTCATCTTAATGGATATATGCCCAGAAGTGTTATTGTTGGATCATATAGTAACTGTATTTTTAGAGTATTAAAAAACTCTATACCAAGGAAGGAGATAATGGGCAGGTAGTTCAAAAGGAAGGAATATATGTATACATATGGCTGATTCATGTTGAGGTTTGAAAGAAAGCAACAAAACTCTGAAAAGCAATTACCCTTAAGGAAAAATAATTATAATTATTATAAAAGACCTGCTTACTGTTTTCAATAGTGGCTGCATCAGTTTCTTGATTTTCAGGTATAGTAGTGGTAGTGAAAGTCACTCAGTCATGTCCGACTCTTTGCGACCACATGGATTATACAGCCCATGGCCAGAATACTGGAGTAGGTAGCCTTTTCCTTCTCCAGGGGATCTTCCCACCCAGGGGTCGAAACCATGTCTCCTGCTTTGTAGGTGGATTCTTTACCAGCTGAGCCACAAGGGAAGCCTGATTTTTCATGTATGCTCATGCTGCTGCTAAGCAGCTTCATTGTGTCCTACTCTGTGAGACCCCAAGACGGCAGCCCACCAGGCTCCCCCATCCCTGGGATTCTCCAGGCAAGAACGCTGGAGTGGGTTCCCATTTCCTCTCCAATGCATGAAAGTAGAAAGTGAAAAGGAAGTCGCTCAGTCCTGTCTGACTCTTCGCGACTCCATGCCCTGCAGCCTAACAGGCTCCTCCGTCCATGGGATTTTCCAGGCAAGAGTACCGGAGTGTGGTGCCATTATAGGATGTTGTTGATCTCCCTGCAGTACATGGTTGAGTTACTTGTTTTTTTTCAAAATCTGTTTTGTTTTGTTTTAATACATACTCTTAGGAGTGGAGCTGCCAGGTCATATGCTCAGTCTCTCGTATTCTTGAAAAGACAAATTCCAGCAATCAGAATCCAACAACACGTTAAAAAGATCATACATCATGACCAAGTGGGCTTTATCCCAGGGATGCAAGGATTCTTCAATATCCTCAAATCAATCAATATAATACACCACATTAACAAATTGAAAAACAAAAACCATATGATTATCTCAAAAGATGCAGAGAAAGCCTTTGACAAAATTCAACATCCATTTATGATAAAAACTCTCCAGAAAGCAGGAATAGAAGGAACATACCTCAACATAATAAAAGCTATATAAGACAAACCCTTCAGCAAACATTATCCTCAATGGTGAAAAAGTGAAAGCATTTCCTCTAAAGTCAGGAACAAGACAAGGGGGCCCACTTTCACCATTAATAATCAACAGAGTTTTGGAAGTTTTGGCCACAGCAATCAGAGGAGAAAAAGAAATAAAAGGAATCCAAATGGAAAAGAAGAGGTAAAACTCTTCACTATTTGCAGATGACATGATCTTCTACATAGAAAACTCTACAGACTCCACCAGAAAATTACTAGAACTAATCAATGATTACAGTAAAGTTGCAGTATATAAATCAACACACAGAAATCCCTTGCATTCCTATACACTAATAATGAGAAAACAGAAAGAGAAATTAAGGAAAAAATTCCATTTACCATTGCAACGGAAAGAATAAAATACTTAGGAATATATCTACCTAAATAAACTAAAGACCTATATATAGAAAACTATAAAACATTGGTGAAGGATATCAAAGGGGACACTAATAGATGGGGGAATATACCATGTTCATGGATTGGAAGAATCAATATAGTGAAAATGACTATACTACCCAAAGCAATTTATAGATTCAATGCAATCCCTATCAAGCTACCAACCGTATTCTGCACAGAGCTAGAACAAATAATTTCACAATTTGTATGGAAATGCAAAAAAAAAAAAAAAAAAAACCTCGAATAGCCAAAGCTATCTTGAGAAAGAGAATGGAACTGGAGGAATCAACCTACCTGACTTCAGTCTCTATTACAAAGCCACACTCATCAAGACAGTATGGTACTGGCACAAAGACAGAATTATAGATCAGTGGAACAAAATAGAAAGCCCAGAGATAAATCCACGCACATATGGACACCTTATCTTTGACAAAGGAGGCAAGAATATACAATGGATTAAGGAGAATCTCTTTAACAAGTGCTGCTCGGAAAACTGGTAAACCACTTGTAAAACTATGAAACTAGAACACTTTCTAACACCATACACAAAAATAAACTCAAAATGGATTAAAGATCTAAATGTAACACCAGAAACTATAAAATTCCTAGAGGCGAACATAGGCAAAACACTCTCCGACATACATCACAGCAGGATCCTCTATGACCCAGCTCCCTGAATATTGGAAATAAAAGCAAAAATAAACAAATGTGACCTAATTAAATTCTAAAGCTTCTGCACAACAAAGGAAACTATAAGCAAAGTGAAAAGACAGCCTTCAGAATGGGAGAAAATAATAGCAAATGAAGCAACTGACAAACAACTAATCTCAAAAATATACAAGCAATTCCTACAGCTCAATTCCAGAAAAATAAATGACCCAATAAAAAAATGGGCCAAAGAACTAAATAGACATTTCTCCAAAGAAGACATACAGATGGCTAACAAACACATGAAAAGTTGCTCAGCATCACTCATTATCAGAGAAATGCAAATCAAAACCACTATGAGGTTCCATTTCACACCAGTCAGAATGGCTGCGATCCAAACACCTACAAGAAATAAATGCTGGAGAGGGTGTGGAGAAAAGGGAACCCTCTTACACTGTTGGTGGGAAGGCAAACTAGTACAGCCACTATGGAGAACAGTGTGGAGATTCCTTAAAAAACTGGAAATAGAACTGTCTTATGATCCAGCAATCCCACTGCTCACCATACACACTGAGGAAACCAGAAGGGAAAGAGGGACGTGTACCTCAATGTTCATAGCAGGAGTGTTTATAATAGCGAGGACATGGAAACAACCTACATGTCCATCAGCAGATGAATGGATAAGAAAGCTGTGGCACATATACAAAATGGAGTATTACTCAGCCATTAAAAATCATACATTTGATTCAGTTCTAATGAGGTGGTTGAAACTGGAGCCTATTATACAGAGTGAAGTATGTCAGAAAGAAAAACACCAATACAGTTTACTAATGCATATATAAGGAATTTAGAAAGATGTTAACAGTAACCCTGTATAGGAGACAGCAAAAGAGACACAGATGTATAGAACAGTCTTCTGGATTCTGTGGGAGAGGGTGAGGGTGGGAAGATTTGGGAGACTGGCATTGAAACATGTAAAATATAATGTATGAAACGAGTTACCAGTCCAGGTTCGATGCACAATACTGGATGCTTGGGGATAGTGCACTGGGACGACCCAGAGGGGTGGTATGGGGAGGGAGGAGGGAGGAGGGTTCAGGATGGGGAACACATATATATACCTGTGGCAAATTCATTTCAATATTTGGCAAAACCAGTACAATAATTTAAAATTGAAAAATAAAATTAAATTAAAAAAAAATAAAGGGCACTTAGTAGTGACATTTATAATGACTCCTACCAAATATATCTCACTAGTACCATAAAGATTCCCCTTTAACAATGTTTCTCTACCATGTCTTCTCTGTATAGTATTTGGTACTTTTTCACTACTCAGAGGTGATAACTCATTAGCATAGTTGGATTATCTATGTAATACACTGGGCTTCTCAGGTGGCACTGTTGTTAAGAATCTTTCAGCAAAGGCAGGAGTCAAAGGAGATGTGATTTGGGAAGATCCCCTGGAGGAGGAAATGGCAACTCACTCCAGAATTCTTGCCTGGAAAATTGCAAGGACAGAGGAACTTGTTGGGCTATGGTCTCCGGGATCACAAAAAGGTGAAGCTAAAAGAGTTCTTAGTAATTCACTATAATGAGTGTATTTTATGTGCTTTTAAATAAATACTGAGAACTGTATTTACCTGTTGGTATTTTCTTCCAGATATGGTGTGCTGTTTGACATTTTTCATCCACACAAAAGAGTTAGCAATTTTGGTTTTTTGTTTTCATTTCTGTATTTATGTATTTATTTATTTTATTCTTATTATTTTTTACTTTACACTATTGTAGTTGTTCGCCATACATCAACATGCATCCACCACAGGTGTACACATTTTCCCCATCCTGAACCCCCTCCTACCTCCTTAGCCATACCATCCTTCTGGGTCATCTCAGTGCACCAGCCCCAAGCTTCTCTTATCCTGCATGGAACCTGGACTGGCGATTCATTTCTAATATGATATTATACATGTTTTAATGCCATTCTCGCAAATCATCCCCCACTCCCTCTCCCACAGGGTCCAAAAGATTGTTCCATACATCTGTGTCTCTTTACCTATCTCGCATACAGGGTTGTCATTACCATCTTTCTAAATTCCATATATATGTGTTAGTATACTGTATTGGTGTTTTTCTTTCTGGCTTACTTCATTCTGCATAATAGGCTCCACTTTCATTCACCTCATTAGAACTGCTTCAGATGTATTCTTTTTAATGGCTGAGTAATACTCCATTGTGTATATATGCCACAGCTTTCTTATCCATTCATCTGTTGGTGGACATCTATGTTGCTTCCATGTCCTGGATATGAGAAACTGTGCTGCGATGAACATTGGAGTACACGTGTCTCTTTCCCTTCTGGTTTCCTCAGTGTGTATGCCCAGCAGCGGGATTGCTAGGTCATATGGCAGTCCTATTTCTAGTTTTTTTTTTTTTTTTTTTTAAGGAATCTCCACAGTGTTTTCCATAGTGGCCTTACTAGTTTACATTCCCACCAACAGTGTAAAAGGGTTCCCTTTTCTCCACATCCTCTCAAGCATTTACTACTTGTAGACGTTTGGATCGCAGCCATTCTGACTGGTGTGAAGTGGTACCTCATTGTGGTTTTGATTTGCATTTATCCGATAATGAGTGATGCTGAGCATCTTTTCATGTGTTTCATAGCCATCTGTATGTCTTTGGAGATATGTCTATTTAGTTCTTTGGCCCATTTTTTTATTGGGTCATTTATTTTTTGGAATTGAGCTGTAGGAGTTGCTTGTATATTTTTGAGTTTAGTTTGTCAGTTGCTTCATTTGCTATTATTTTTTTTCCCATTCTGAAGGCTGCGTTTTCACCTGGCTTATAGTTCTTTTGTTGTACAGAAGCTTTTAAGTTTAATTAGGTCCCATTTGTTTATTTTTGCTTTTATTTCCAATATTCTGGAAGGTGGGTCATGGAGGATCCTGCTGTGATGTATGTCAGAGAGAATTTTGTCTACGTTCTCCTCTAAAGACATATATTTAAAGCTCAGAAGCCTTTGGAATATGAAGTGTCTGTTTTTTTTTTTTTTTCCAAGCAGTTTGAGCTGTATTTAAATGTTGATATTTTCTTCTTAGGAGTGTCCTGTATTTCTGTTTCACTTATTTTTTTTTTTTTTGATGAGTGACTACTGTCATGTTCAAGGGTAGGTGTCGTATCAAGTCCAGCAATAGGACCTTTTGTATATCAGATGTCCATCAGTGATAGTTTTAAGGCTGCTGTTACAGAGAAAACTCTATGCTGCAAGGCTTTATTATTTGCTCCTTTTTAGGATGGCCTGTGATGTCTGAGAGTTTTTGTCAGGCCTGGGAGTACATTAGAGCCGAATGAGCCAAAGGATGCCATGAAACCTGATGTATCCTCACTTTTGGATCTTTGAAGTAAGTGCTCATATTTTCTTTAAGTTGAAGACAAGGATGAGTTGGTTTTACATGTACAGATTCTTGTTCTGAAACACTGAGATGACATTATGTATTCAGCGGTGCTTGCTTTTCCCTACATATTATTAGAAATTGTTTTGTCTACCACTCTTGCTGCAATAGGTTTATACGGATTTTGTATTTAATATGTATCTGTGGGAAGAAATTAATACCAAGTTCCAGATTTATCCCTTCCATCCACCAAGGTCCTTGGCTACCATAAGTTTCTTGCCAGTTTGGGTGTCCACATCACATTTGTGTGGGCACACACTGCAGTGGATTTCTGTATCCCACCACTCCAATGTATCCCATGATATTTCTTGAAATGTTCCTTCATTTAGTGTGATGATCTCTGGATTTCTCTCTATCGGTGAAGAGGGCCTACTTTCAAATTTCAGTCCTGATTAAAGCTTCATTCCAGACCTATATCACACTTCTTTATCCATTCCTCTATCCAAGTACACTGTCTTACCTTTCATTGCTTTGATGTTCTGAATGATGCAGCAGGATCTAGTTTGGGGTGTGTGGTGTTTGAAATCTGTTCATGTCTGAAATACTGCAGGAGAGGATCTGATTTACCATGCTGTCATGACCTCTTTATTTATTTATTTTTCTTTCATGGGAGTGCACCTTTCTAGTCATGTCCATAGTGGCTCTTACCAGGTCCATTAAAGCATTACCTTAAAGCGTCCACTGTACTAATCCTACTCTGCCATTGATGCCATGTCCAGGATTTGACAGTGGCCCTTTTCCATGCTCAGGCGGAGGTGATAATGTCCTCAGAGTTTAGATGTCTGTATCTCTTAGAATTCACCCTATGTGTCATGTGCTTTTTTAAAGAAACACGGAATTATGTTTAGCTGTTCATATCCTCTTCCTGTTAGCTTCTCCCAAGTTTACTTTACTTATTTTCCCCTCTGTGAACCCTGAAAATTTGTTAAGGGTGGATATCAGTTAGAGCTCAGCACCCTTGTGAATATTGTGGCCATCAGCAAGCATTTTAAGGTTGCTGTTAGAGAAAATGTCCACAAGGTGACAGCATTTCTTCATTCCCTCCTCTTGTACCCATGGTAACAGCAGCCTCTGTGTTATTCCCAAGTCTGGTTGTAAATGAGAGTAAAATGAGACACAGGTAGTCACCAAAAGTTTTGGTTGTTTACTCTTTGATCTTTTTTTTTTTTTTTTTTAAGCGAAGCTATATATTTTTTAAGACTATTAACACCGTTGTAGTTGTTGCATAGAAACAGTTCCACCTTCCTTTCCATAGACACTTGGAGGAATTTAGCTCTGGTTATTGTCAGAGGTATCTTTTGGAATCTATTGAGTACATATCTCTTGATACAGGAGGTCCATGTGGATTATGAACTGCATAGGTATTTGTGGGTATAAGTCTATTCCAGCCTTGACCTGTTGGCCTCTCACCCACCAAAACCCTTTGCCAACTGTAATTTTCTTACCAGGAGTGTAAGTCCATTTCACTTTTCCTTGGGTACTCATCCCATCAATATGTTTTTTAATCCCTTCTGGAAGGCATATGTTGTAATATCTCTTTAATCTGCCTTTCTTTACTTACTGTGATTCGCTCTAGGTTTCTGCATATTCCTGCAAATGGCTTTTTTTTTTTTTTTTGGATTTTCATAATGTCAGACTCATATTTATTGTGTCTCTATGTCCCATATGTTTCTCTTTTAATTTGCAGCCAGCGATTCTCTTTCCTTTCATCTCTTGGGCATTGTGACAGCTGATCCAGGGTTTGTTTGTGGAAGTGGTGGTGTTGTGTGTGTTTTTCACGATCTGTTGATTGCTCAAATACTCTGGAAGTGGAGCTGACATATGACATCATCTACATCATTTTGTGATTCCTAGGTACTTTGGCAGCCATGCTTATAAAGTCTCTGAGCACTTACCTTACCTCCCACCAATGGCATACAGGGTTCCCCTTTACTAACATTGCTCTACTCTGTCTTGTCTGTAGACTTTTGGATAATGGCCTTTTTGGTTTCCCATTAGTGATACTACCTTGCAGTTTAAGTTTTCAATTCACTGATAATAGAGCAAATGAGGCACATTTCCAGAGGCTTTTTTCTAAGCATTGACTAAGTATTTACCTGTTGATGTTTCCTTCCTGACATGTGGTTTGCGCCCGTTTTTGTTGTTGTTGTTGTTTGTTTGTTTGTTTGTTTGTTGGCATGCCATACCTGGCCATTTTCTAAGGGTCAATTCAGCTCGGTCGCTCAGTCATGTCCAACTCTTTGTGACCCCATGAATAGCAGTACGCCAGGCCTCCCTGTCCATCACCAACTCCCGGAGTTTACTCGGACAGGTTCATCGAGTCAGTAACGCCATCCAGCAATCTCATCCTCTGTCGTCCCCTTTTCCTCCTGCCCCCAATCCCTCCCAGCATCAGAGTCTTTTCCAATGAGTCAACTCTGGATGAGGTGGCCAAAGTACTAGAGTTTCAGCTTCAGCATCATTCCTTCCAAAGAATTCCCAGGACTCATCTCCTACAGAATGGACTTGTTGGATCTATTTCCAAGGGACTCTCAAGAGTCTTCTCCAACACCACAGATCAAAAGCATCAATTCTTCAGTGGTCAGCCTTCTTCACAGTCCCACTCTCACATCCATACAGGACCACAGGAAAAACCATAGCCTTGACTAGATGGACCTTTCTTGGCAAAGTAATGTCTCTGCTTTTGAATATGCTATCTAGGTTGGACATAACTTTCCTTCCAAGGAGTAAGTGTCTTTTAATTTCATGGCTGCAGTCACCATCTGCAGTGCTTTTGCATCCCCCAAAAATAAATCTGACACTGCTTCCACTGTTTCCCCATTTATTTGCCATGAAGTACATGGGACCGGATGGCATGATCTTCATTTTCTGAATGTTGAGCTTTAAGTCAACTTTTTCTCTCTCCACTTTCACTTGCATCAAGAGGCTTTTTAGCTCCTCTTCACTTTCTGCCATAAGGGTGGTATCATCTGCATATCTGAGGTTATTGATAATTTTCCCTGCAATCTTGATTCCAGCTTTTGCTTCTTCCACTCCAGAGTTTCTCATGATATCACACTGCATAGAAGTTAAATAAGCAGGGTGACAATATGCAGCCTTGACTTACTCTTTTGCTATTTGGAACCAGTCTGTTGTTCCATGATGAGTTCTAACTGTTGCTTCCTGACCTGCATACAGATTTCTCAAGAGGCAGGTCGGGTGGTCTGGTATTCCCATCTCTTTCAGAATTTTCCACAGTTTATTGTGATCCACACAGTCAAAGACTTTGGCATAGTCAATCAAGTAGAAATAAATGTATTTTTCTGGAACTCTTGTTTTTTTCATGATCTAGCGGATGTTGCCAACTAGATCTCTGGGTCCTCTGCCTTTTCTAAAACCAGCTTGAACATCAGGAAGTTCACGGTTCACATATTACTGAACCCTGACTTGGAGAATTTTGAGCATTACTTTACTAGCATGTGAGATGAGTGTAATTGTGCAGTAGTTTGAGCATTCTTTAGCATTGCCTTTCTTTGAAATTGGAATGAAAACTGACCCTTTTCAGTCCTTTGGCCACTGCTGAGTTTTCCAAACTTGCTGGCATATTGAGTGAAACCTTTCACAGCATCATCTTTCAGGATTTGAAATAGCTCAAATGGAATTCCATCACCTCCATTAGCTGTTCTCATAGTGATGCTTTCTACGGCCCACTTCATTTCACATTCCAGGATATCTGGCTCTTGGTCAGTGATCACACCACCCTAATTATCTGGGTCATGAAGATCTGTTTTTGTACAGTTCTTCTGTGTATTCTTGCCACCTCAATTCTTGTTTATTCAGTGATATTCTAGCAAGTCTCTTCTTTGTCCTGGATTAAGTTTTCTGTTTCTCTGGATGGTTCCCATCAGCAAACAGAATGACTATAATCTTACCTCTCATTAAAAATCTGTCCTTTGGTGACACATCGCCTATGCTTTTTTTATTTCATATTTGCTTATGCTAGACTTCTGCAGAGTTGTTTGTAGAATCTGTTATCTCCAGGTCTCTCATTTTCCTTTAAATTCACTCTTGTCAAAGACAACAGTGAATTCCAAATGTTTAACTCAGTGGTCAATTTTTAGTTGTTATTTTATTTAATTTATTGACAGCCTTTATCAGAGCAGTGCATTTCCTCCTCCCTGGAAAAAAATGTTTCATTTGCGTTACAGAATGCTTCTCTTTCCTGCTTCTTTTCTACCTACAGTTCTCCCACATGCAATGTGTGACCTCTGTGTCTGGCTTTATTCAGATGTCACATTTTCTTTTAAAATATTTATTTATTTAGCTATGTGGCATGTGGGATCTTAGTTCCCTGCCCAGGGATGGAAACTGTGCATAGTCTTAAACACTTAAACATTTCCAGGGAAGTCCCCTAGTTTGTGTATTTTCAAGATTCATCCACTTCTTGGCTGTATAGCAATGCATTTTTTTAATGGCTGTATATGGTACATCAATATGGTATATGGCTTACATGAACTCCATTGTGAACAATTACCACGATTTTTTATCCATTCATCAATTAATAGATAATATTTGGATCGTGTATTCTTTGTGGCTCTTGTGAGTAATGCTGTTGGGAACACTGTTTTTGAATGGACTTAATAGTTTCAGGGATTTTTTTTATATATATATATATATACAAAAGAGTGAGATTTCTGGATCATATGGCTACTATATATTTAATTTTTGAGGTACTGACAAACCAAAGTGGTTGTACCATTTTAGAGCAATATATTTTCAACAATATATTTCAGCAGTATATTTTCAACATTTTTCAACAATATATGAAGATTCGTTTTCTCCACATCCTCTGCAGCACTTGTTATTTTTCCTGGTTTTGATTATAGCCAAGCTAATGTGTGTGAAGTAGTATTTCAATGAAACTGATTTACATTTTGCTAAGGGCTTCCCTGGTGGCTCAGAAGGTAAAGTGTCTGCCTGCAATGCAGGAGACCTGGGTCAGGAAGATCCCCTGGAGAAGGAAATGACAATCCACCCCAGCACTCTTGCCTGGAAAATCCCATGGATGGAGGAGCCTGATAGGCGACAGTCCATGGGGTCGCAAAGAGTCGGACAGGACTGAGCGACTTAATTTCTTTCACTTTCAATCATGTTAAGCAGTATTTTTGGTGAAATGTCTATTCAAATTCTTTTCCTGGTTGTTAAAAGTTTTTAATTGTTGTAAAAAAAAAAATCTAACTTAAATTTTCACCATTTTAACCATTTTTACATGCTAAGTATTTCACATACTTTCATCAGCCTTTTTGGAGAAAGAAATGGCAACCCACTCCAGTATTTTTGCCTGGAGAACCCCAATGGACAAAGGAGCCTGATGGGCAACAGTCCATGTGAAAGCAAAGACTCATACATGACTGAGCAACTAATACACACACACACACACACACACACACACACACACACACACACACATACAGTTACAGTGTTGTTTTATTGTTGTTGTCATAGTTTTCTCTGTGCTATGCAGCTTGAATGACAGTTTCCTGGCTGAGAACCCTACCCAGGCCCCTGATAGGAAAGCGTGGAGTCCTAACCTCTGAACTATCATGGAATTCCTTATCATATTGTTAAGAAACATATCTTTACACCTTTTCATCTTGCAAAATTGAAACTATACCCATCACATGTCCCATTAAACAACAACTCCTCTTTTCTTCCCTGTTTCCCTAGATCCTGGACTCCATCATTCTACTTTGTTCCTTTCTATTGCTTGACTATGTTAGATATTTCATATAAGTGGAAACTTACAGTATTTGTCTTTTTTTATGACTGGCTTAATTCCTTTGGCTGGATGTTTTATTTTTTAAGTGAATTTATTTTTTATTTATTTTTTAACAACAATAATGTATTGGTTTTGCCATATATCAAAATGAATCCACCACAGGTATACATATGTTCCCAATCCTGAACTCTCCTCCCTCCTCCCTCCCCATACCATCCCTCTGGGTTGTCCCAGTGCACCAGCCCCAAGTATCCAGTATCATGCATCAAACCTGACTGGCGACTCGTTTCATATACGATATTATACATGTTTCAATGCCATTCTCCCAAATCATTCCACCCTCTTCCCCTCCCACAGAGTCCAAAAGACTGTTCTATACATCTTTGTCTCTTTTGCTGTCTCGTATACAGGGTTATGGTTACATCTTTTGAAATCCCATATATATGTGTTAGTATACTGTATTGGTGCTTTTACTTTCTGGCTTACTTCACTCTGTATAATAGGCTCCAGTTGCATCCACCTCATTAGAACTGGTGCAAGTGTATTCTTTTTAATGGCTGAGTAATACTCCATTGGGTATATATACCACAGCTTTCTTATCCATTCATCTGCTGATGGACATCTAGGTTGCTTCCATGACCTGGCTATTAGAAATAGTGTTGCAATGAGCATTGGGGTACATGCCTCTTTCAATTTTGTTTTCCTCAGTGTGTATGCCCAGCAGTGCAATTGCTGGTCATATGGCAGTTCTGTTTCGAGTTTTTTAAGGAATCTCCACACTGTTCTCCATAGTGGCTGTACTAGTGTGCATTCCCAGCAACAGTGTAAGAGGGTTCCCTTTTCTCCACACCCTCTCCAGCATTTATTGCTTGTAAACTTGGATGACAGCCATTCTGACTGGAGTGAAAATGTCCCTTATAGTGGTTTTGATTTGCATTTCTTTGATAATGAGTGATGTTGAGTATCTTTTCATGTGTTTGTTAGCCATTTGTATGTCTTCTTTGGAGAAATGTCTATTTAGTTCTTTGGCCCATTTTTTGATTGGGTCATTTATTTTTCTGGAATTGAGCTGTAGGAGTTGCTTGTATATTTTTGAGATTAGTTGTTTGTCAGTTTCTTCATGTTCTATTATTTTCTCCCATTCTGAAGGCTGCCTTTTCACCTTGCTTATAGTTTCCTTTGTTGTGCTGAAGCTTTTAAGTTTAATTAGGTCCCATTTGTTTATTTTTGCTTTGACTTCCAATATTCTGGGATGTGGGTCATAGAGGATCCTGCTGTGATGTATGTCAGCGAGTGTTTGGCCTATGTTCTCCTCTAGGTGATGTCTTGAAGAATCATGCATGTTGTGGCATGTGGCAAAATTTCCTTTATATGGCTAAATAATATTCCATTGTATGTATATATCACATTTGATGGACGTTTAGATGCTCCCAACTCTTAGATGTTGTGATTAGCGCTGCTTTGAGCATGGCTGTGCAAATATCTCAAGACCCCATGTTAACTTCTTTTTAATTTATATCCAGAAGTGGAATTGCTGAATCATATGGTAGTTCTATTTTTAATTTACTGAGGAGCCTTTATACTGGTTTCTGTAGCAGTTGCACCATTTTAAAATCTACCCATAACACACAAGGATCCACTTTCTGTACGTGCTTGCCAAGAGTTGTCCTTTCCTTTCTTTCCTTTTACCTTTCCTTTCCTTCATATGTAAATATGCACACATGCCCACACAATATTTTCCATATCCTTTTCCATCATTATTTATCACAAACTATGAATATATTTCCTTGTGCTATACAGTAGGATCTTGTTTATCTATTCTATATATTAACATTATAGTTTGCATATGCTCATCACCAGCTCCCAATCTATGCCTCCCCCACCCTTCCCCTCTTGGTAATCACATAGTCTCCTCTCTATGTCTCTCAGTCTGTTTCTGTTTCATAGATAAGTTCGTTTGTATCATATTATGGAGTCCACATGTAAGTGATACCATATGATATTTGTCCTTCTCTTTCTGACATCCTAAGTATTCTTTTTAATGCTAGTGTACAGTCAAGTGTTTACTTAATTTCATTTTCAAAATGTTTGTTGCTATTTCTATTGTATAGAAATCTGCTTGATTTTTTAAATATTTATCTTGTATTCTGCAAGCTTTTTATTACTTCTAATACTTGTGGTTTCTTCAGGATTTTCTATATATAAAAGTATGTTATCTCCAATATACTTTGACTTTTTCCTTTCCATTCTGAAGGCTTTTTTTTTTTTTTTAAACAACAAAAACAATAATTCCTTTTCTTACCTGATTGCTCTGGTTATAGAACTGCCAGTATAATATTGAGCCAAAGTGTGGGATAGACTTCCTCGTGTTGTTCCCAATCTTAGGGGGAAAGCTCTCAGTTTTTCATTATTAAATATGATGTTAGCTGTGGGTCTTTTACAGGTACCCTTTGATTGAGAAAGTACTCTTCTGTTCTTAGTTATTAAGTGTTTTTAACCCCTATTATGGATAGGTGCTACACTCAGGGAAATGCTTTTTCTGCAGGCAGATATGTTTTTTGTTCTTTATTGTATTAAAATGGCATAATGTCGATTGACTTTCATATAATGAACCAACTTTGCATACCTGCATAAATCCCACGTGATCATGGCATATAACCTTTTTTATATGTTGTTAGGGTTTTTTTGCCAGTGTTTTGTTGAGGACTCTTGCATCTGTATTCATAAGGGACATTGGTTGTGTGTCTGTGTGTGATGTCTCTGTCTGATCTTGGTATTAGAGAAATACTGACCTCATTTTGCCTGCTATATGGGGAAGAGACATGTGGAGTGAAGGATAAAGCATTGTTGGATTTAAGTTTAGTCAGGATTAGAGGGAGAAATTTAGGATGTATCAGTGTGGATTTGGGGTGAGATTATCAAGAGAGTTCATTCTCAATTTCATAGGCCTGTGTTAAGTGCTTGACATCCAATTATGCTGTTTGTTAACTATGTAGAGATACTATATACTTTGAATTTGTGCCTTATTTTCTGTATTAATATTTATGAAATTAGTATTTGTGAATCAGTTGTCATGTGCATTTAAGATAAGGGTTTTTTTTTTTTTTTCAGTTTTCCTACAAAACAAGATGCCATTGAATAGCTGATGCTTTAAAAAAAGGAGTTGTTAACCTTAAGTCTAGGAAATAAGCTTGTTTGTCTTTAAGATACGGAAACGCATTTAAAAATTATACATTTGCTGAAAAAGATGCAGCTGGTGTGTGGTTAACTTAGAATTCCAGTTTAATCTTCTTTGACTCCAAAGTCCATATTTCTAAACACTGTAAAATAGTGCTTTTGTAAAAAAATTGTCCTTTACATGTGATTTCACCTAATGATCAGTGGTGGTTTTTTTTTTTCTTTCTTTCTTTCTTTAAATAGAAAATATTAAAATCAACATGGGACAAAGCTACGATTCTCGAGTCATGTAGACTTGTAGCCATAGGTTTTTCAGCTGTCGTTTAGTCTCTTTGATGCTAAATGTCTTTATCTGTAAGATAAGGGTGTTTATAACTACCTTAGAGTTTTGGAGACAAACAAATAGCACATTTTTCTGTACTTAAATAATATGTAGTATATTTATACTTAGGTGGCAGTTTATTTCAAGGAAGCACTGGGAGTTGTGGCCACATCCTCCAAGAATAAAAAAAAAAAGTACTTAAATTATGGAACGACCATGTATGTTACGTGAAAAAGAACAAGAGCCAGAACCACAGAAAAGCAAGGGAGAAGCCAAATAAGTAGATGATGAACACACTGAACTGATCTTTTTGGAGTGGAACATGTAAATGAAGATGCTGATGTGATCTTTGTGGGGATGACCTCAAATCCAAAACCAGTCATTTCAAACATACTGAACAGAGTTACCCCAGATTCTTGTTCAAGGAGAAAAAAGTATGGTCACTTCAGGAAAGATAATGCTCAGAAATTACAGCCTGTTAATCATGTGACTCCTGCATCAGAAGCAAAGACTGTCTTGCCACTTTCTGTCTCTGAATCAAGATCAACAGATAGTCCTATTATTATTGAGCCTTTGTCCAAAGCAGATTCTAAAAATATTTCACCACAAATAGTGCCTAATAGCTTTTCAGAGTTATGTTCTCCTTTGATTACCTTCACAAGTTCATTGCAGCATCCAGTAGAAACAGCAGTTATGCAGGAGCTATGGATAAAAGTCCTCATGTATCAAAGTGACTTTCCACTTCTGAAACAAATAGCACAAGTCCCAAAAGGCCTAAACTCAGTGATGGAATTATAGGAGAACATTCTTTAGCTTTGTGCCCTCCAGATATTTTTCAAAGAGTGACTACTCAGCAAAGCACACCAGACAGTGTTCATACCTCATTAAGCCGTGTTCAGAATGGAGAATCTTATCCAACACATTTTCTAAAGGACAATGTCCATTGCAAACCTATAAGCCCTTTAGGGTCAAATGGACTGACAAAAATTGACTTTCCAAGTGTAGCAAGTCAAAACAAGATTGTTGATCCCACAGAAGGCAATCTGATTGTGTTACTCTGTGATTTCTGTATGGACAGCATATAGGAGATAGGCAGCCAGAACCGCAAACTCACACAGCCTTTAAATGCCTCAGCTGCTTGAAGGTTCTAAAAAATGTCAAGTTTATGAATCACATGAAGCACCATTTGGAGCTTGAGAGGCAGAGAGGTGACAGCTGGAAATACCACACCACCTGCCAGCACTGCAACTGCCAGTTTCCTAATCCCTTCCAGCTGCAGTGTCACATTGAAAGTGTCCACACTTCCCAGGAGCCCTGCACAGTCTGTAAAATCTGTGAATTGTCCTTTGAGACAGATCGGGTTCTCTAACAGCACATGAAAGATAATCATAAGCCTGGAGACATGCCCTATGCATGCCAGGTTTGCAGTTACAGATCATCATTCTTTGCAGATGTGGATGCACATTTCAGAGCATACCATGGTAACATTAAGAGTTTACTTTGCCCGTTTTGTCTCCAAATTTTTAAAACTGCAACACCATACATATGTCATTATAGACAGCACTGGGAAAAGTTTTCATCAGTGTTCCAAATGTAGGCTACACTTTTTAACTTTTAAAGAGAAAAGACAGCACAAGACCCAGTGTCATCAAATGTTTAAGAAGCCTAAGCATCTAGAAGGATTACCTCCTGAAACAAGAGTTTTTTTTCAGGTATCACCGGAACCCCTTCAACAGGATTGGTGGAAGTAGCATCCAATACTGTGAACACATCTGATTCTGAACCATCATCTCCCAAATCTAAAAGTAGGAGGCCAAAAAAAAAAAACAAAAAACCCCGTTAATTCTACTTTCAGTAAGTCTGAAGCAAGTATTTCAGTCAAATTTAAAAACCCCATTAAAAACAAAAAATTCAAATTTTAGAATTATTCAATAATATCAAATATAGGGCAACCAATGTGTAATTTATGTGTTTTTGTTTTAAATACATGAAGTACAGCTTTGTTTAAATATTGAGATGTTATTTAAAAATATAGTACCTGTTTTTCATATAAGTGTTTTAACATGTAAAAATTATGTGTGTGTGTGTGTGAGAGAGAGAGAGAGAGAGAGAGGTGGAGAAAGGAAAAGTAACAACGTATTTTGGTACTTCATGTTATTTGCAAGTTCGAAAGCTCTGCTGCTGCTGCTACTGCTGCTGCTAAGTTGCTTCAGTCATGTTCGACTCTGTGCGACCCCATAGACAGCAGCCCACCAGGATACCCTGTCCCTGGGATTCTCCAGGCAAGAACACTGGAGTGGGTTGCCATTTCCTTCTCGAATGTATGAAAATGAAAAGTGAATGTGAAGTCACTCCATCGTGCCCGACTCTTAGCAACCCCATGGATTTCAGCCCACCAGGCTCCTCCATCTGTAGGATTTTTCCCACAAGAGTACTGGAGTGGGGTGCCATTGCCTTCTCCACTATACATATAATCTGTAGAGTGTTTAGCAATGAAATTTTCAACTGTTTTCATGCTTTGAAGATCTCAGTATTAACTATATAGCCAGACTGGAATGGCTTTGTTATGGTATGGTCCTGTGTGCTGCTGAACTCTCCGAAGTGCCTCTGTTGTGCTGTTCTAAGATAAAATGGTTCCGAAAGCCTGATGTGGAGAAGTTGATGGAGAAACTATGATGTGAGTTTGGACCAGACACGGGATTTAGTTAGTGGAGAGCTGTGGCTTCTTGTCCCAGTTGAGGAAGAGGCATGCATGCACTCCAGGCATGGAGCCAAGGCAGAAGGAACACTGTCTCAGAGTGTCTTAACCTAGCCCAGGGACATGTCAAGGAAGCCAACCACTAAAATGCCTGTTAGGTGAGAGGCACTTGCAAGGATCAAGCAGGCCCTGTATATCATTGACTGCAGTTGGAGAAGCAGAGATAGTTAATAGAATGAGGCCTGGTGCCTGTGGACCTCCTGTTGAGTGATCAGAATTTGATTCATTCCATCTCCTTTCCCATTTGGCTGGCCTTTAGTCAAAGTGAAGTAGCCCTATCCGTCTCCATCACAATAGTAAAGCAAGTTAAGATTCCCAAAGAAAAAAGCCTTGACATCCAGTTTGATTTGTACTGGACCCATAGGTTTAACTGAAAAGGATCAAACACAGGGAATCTTTTCAGTTTATGAATTGAGCTAAGTTTAGTTCTCTTTCCCTTAAGCTACAAAGGAGTTGTCCGAGAAGAGTAAATGTAGTGGATACAAAGGGTCCAGGGTGATTAAACCCTCTATAGAACTTTTCCTTACCTTTTCCAGTTACATGTGTCTTACCCTAGTTTAACGTGACAATTTCACTTTTGTATCTTATCTTGCCTTGGGCAGGAATGTATTAAAGTTAACAGCTAATTCTTTGTGTAATTTCCCATTTTATCAAACTAATACTGGGTTTCCATCTTACTTGACACAGTCTGATGTGCAGGAATTTTCTCATTTATTTCAGTAATTATCAGGTCATAGAGTTATCATCCTTCCTCTACTCTATCCAACTACCTAGTCTGTGATTATACTTGTGGAAACCTTTTTTTGTGTGATCTCCAAGGGCTCTTTCACAGACCTGTGGTGTACCCTCTAAGTACTGGTTCCTGAACATCAGCACACTTGGCTTCCTCTGTGGGTTCCTGGAGTTGAGTCTCCTCCTGGAGTTGAATGCCATACCTTCTCCACTTCTGGCACAGATATCTAGAATCTCTGTGCACCATTCAAGGAACCTGGAATCTTGGCTGTAGACCTATGTCAAGAGAAATCTCTCCATTTCCTCTTCCTTTCTCCTCCTCTTTGTCTCTCCCCACTCTTTCTGCCCCTCCCCACAATTCATTTAAATCCTCTAAGCTTTCACAAAATGCTAGAAAGTGATAATCACCAAGGGGTTACCATCCCTCTCAGAACAAAAGAGAAAGGACTACAGATGACTAAGCTGTAGTGAGTCTCTTGTCTCCATTTTAGGTAATTTCCTGAGTGTAAATTCAAATACAAGTAAATTGTATTTATTTACTCAATGCTTGATTGATTGGTTTGCACTTTGAATATTTTACCAGGCCTTTCCAGTTAGTTCGCTTGGGCCAAAGCACTTTGCTAAGTGTCAGCTTAAACTTCTTTTAGTTGTATAACGAGTGTGTGTGTGTGTGTGTGTGTGTTTGTCTTCTGGTCTCAGGTGAAAACTCTATGTATAAATGTGCAGACTATTGCATTCTTATCTCCTTTATTCTATTTCTATAGTAAATATGAAATGTTTTATTTATATGTTTTTATTGTTGCTTAGGATTATCAATACTGTTACTGTTGTTTGCTCTGTAGTATGCTCCTAAAGAGTACAAGTTGTATTTATTGCCAAATGAAAAGTTTCCAGTGATATGGTCCCTGACTACTTCCTCTCTTCCATTCTCTGTCATTCTACTCTACTATTTTCCCCACTGCTGCCCTGTTTTTGACAACACTGGCCTTGCTTTCCCTAAGCAAATTCAATTTCTTCCCAATCCAAAGACTTTGCAAATGCTCTTCTTCTGGGAATGCTCTTCCCAGAAGAAGAACATTGCTACATCCCTTGTTTGAGCTTCCCCAATGCTGTTCAAACCACACAATGAAATCCTCACACCTCTCCTTTTCCTTCTCCTCCTTAAAGACACTTTAAGTCTCTACACTCGTCTTCCCTGTCCAGCCTAAAGTTCCTAGATTTTCACACACACACACACACAAAACCTGAAAAGAGATAATAACATCAGGGCTTTGCTTCGTAAAATTAACTTGAGTAAGTTTCTGTGCCTGCAGAACAAAGACAGTTAATACTGAGTTGAGTTCTTTCAGGAGCTTCCTCTCTTTTTCTTTTGATATCTCTATATTTTTTTCAGGCAACGGCACTTTGTTTTTTTTTTACAAATGTATTGAATATCTGTCAAGATGACTATTTTGTTATTGCTTTTGGTGAATTTCCTTGTCTACTTTGCTTGTTCTTTCAGGTAAAATTTATTGTTTTATTAATGTTGCCAAAACATTGTCAGTAAAATTACTATTTATAAAAATAAAATGTTTTTTAAAAAATTATTTCTGTTGTCCATCTTTTTACAAATAATATAGCATTTTTTTTGTTTGTTTCTTTTCTTTAAACAATCTTATTGTGGTGTCCAGAAATTCTAAACAGTGATGTGTAAATGGGTTTTCTGGTTCTTAGTACCATCAAAGGCAATGAGGATATGGCTTAATAAATTTCTGTTTCTGTTTTTAGATTTTAAAGAGAATTATTTCATTGGATATTTACAACATCTGTTGAGACATTTACTTTTCTTTCTTTCTCCCTTACTTTCCTTTTCTTCCTTTCTTCCCATGCCTGTCTTCCTCTTTCTTTCCTTCCCTTTCTTTTCCCAGTTTTGGCTTGACTTGACCTTTCCTGAAACAAAAGTAATTCCACTCAGTGTTGAATATTACCATCTCAAAATCCCATTCCATGTGTCATTCATTTCTAGTATTGGAATTAACCTCCTCTTCCCCTTATTAGATTGGCTACAGTTGTATCAATGTTTCTGATTTTTTTTTTTCGAAGAAGCAGCTCTTGTTTTATTATCCCAACAAGTTTTATTTTTGTTGTTTTCTATTTTTGTTTCAATTCATATATACCTTCTACTTTCTTTAGGATTTTTTCTTTATAATCATACATTGTAAAAGCTTTCTTTACAAATTTTATGGAAATATATTTGATTTACAATGTTGTGTTTCAGATGTATATCAGAGTGATTTAGTTATGCATATACATGTCTATTTTTTAGGTTATTTTTCATTATAGGTTATTACATGAGATTATTTCCTTTCTTTCTTTCTTTTTTCTTTTTTTTTACTAGATGGTTTAGGGCTTGACCTATCTTTACTTAAATAACCTATTTTGTCTGAATCCCAAATGGTTTTATGTATACATTTTTTAAATTAAAATCTCATTCTCTATGATTTTTTGGCACATTAATTCCAAAGATTTCACTACTTGCAGGTGAATGTTTTAA
This sequence comes from Bos taurus, assembly GCF_002263795.3. Taxonomy (NCBI): domain Eukaryota; kingdom Metazoa; phylum Chordata; class Mammalia; order Artiodactyla; family Bovidae; genus Bos; species Bos taurus. Next base: position 32,126,023 of record NC_082638.1, read on the forward strand.
TTTATAGTTTACTGAGAATTAAGTTTTCCTTGGAGGTCTGAGGGTATGTGTGTATATACACTGGCATGTTTATATACACATCCTTTTCAGATTACTACATTTTTTAAAGATATATAAATATATTTTAAACGATATTTTCTGTTTGTATGGTAAAAACATGAAATGTTTTAATTCTATAAATTTGTTCCCCTAAGGAATATAGTATAAAAAGTAAAGGTATAGAACTATTCCTTTGAGAATAATCCCTACTAACAGAACCTGGAAATGTTAAACAAATGATTCATAACACTTCCTAAAGGTGGTAAGAAAAATGTTATTCAAGGTAAGAGTACTACAGCGGGGGTCTTATAATACGGGAGAGAGAGTGAGCTTAAGCCTGACTCCAGCAGGGACACAGCTGGGATTTATAGCTAAGGAACAGGGTGGGTCCATGTGATAGCAAAGAGAGACTGGGAGACTGAAAAGCAATGAACAACAACAGAGTGGGTGTCAGTGGATGGAAACTTATTAAGATGACCATAAGGGTGCTGGTGGATTCTGGCTCAACTGAGACGATCATTGCTGAGGCTAGGCAAGACTGATAAGATATTGAGGTGAGTGATAAAGAATTTGATCTGATCTGAGGGTGGTCAGATCAAGGGTGAAGTATGTTTTCTAAACTGAAGTAGCAGAATCTAGCTTAGATTGGACTAAATGGACAGGCGCCCCGGTATAAAGACATGAGACAAAGTTGGCAGTGCATTAACGAACTACTGCTGCATAACAAAGTATCCCAAAGCAACAGCTTAAAACAATATTATCTCATACTGCTGCTGAAAGTTGGGAATCCAGGAGTAATTCAGTTGAGGGTTCTGGCTCAGGGTTTCATGAGATTGTCGTCATCTGAAGCCTTGACATGGGCTGGTGGATTTCCTTCCAAGATGGCTTACTCACATAGCTGTTGAAACCAGTTTCCTTGCTGGCTGTTGGGAGAAAGCCTCAGTTCTTTCCCATGGGCCTCTCTACTGGGCTACCTGAGTGTTCTCAAGATACGACTAAGCTGGCTTCCAGAATGAGTGATCCAAGAGGATGAGCAAGGAGGCTGCAGTGCCTTTTGTGACTTAAAGAGTCATAGTCAGACACTTCATTTTCATTTCTACAATATTCTAACATTAGAAGTGAGCCACTAAGTCCAGCCTACATGTAAAGGGGAGTATAAGGACCACCCTTGAAGGAAAGGATTTGTGGACATACTTTAAAACCACATGGTACACCCATGGCCACAAATTGTTTACATACTTGTATGTCCAAAATGCATTTTCCTGCAAATGCTTTCAAATAATTTATCCATTATAGCATTAACTTGAAGTTCAGGACCTTGTCATCGAAGTCAAGTCCAGATATGGACCGCGACCTGATGGACTGCCGCACACCAGGGTTTCCTGTCCACCATCAACTCCAGAGGCATGCTCAAACTCAAGTCCATTGAGCTGGTGATGCCATCCAACCATCTCATCCTCTGCTGTCCCCTTCCCCGGCCTTCAATCTTTCCCGCATCAGGGTCTTTTCTAATGCGTCAGTTCTTAGAATCAGGTTGCCAAAGTATTGGAGCTGCAGCTTCAGCATCAGTCCTTCCAATGAATATTCAGGACTGCTTTACTTTAGGATTGACTATTTTGATCTCCTTGCTGTCCAGGAGACTCTCAAGTCATCTCCAACACATCAGTTCAAATTATACACGTGTAGTTCCTCTAGACCTGATGATTTGTGAACAAAAGAGATGAGTTAATCTGCTCACTTTCACAGCCAACATACAGTGCTGGGTCAGGCATAGATAACCTTCATGGGCACTCCTGTTCCAGAAAGAGGAGGGGAGATGGGAGTCAACAGTAGCAGTTCTGAAATCCCACGGGTTCTTGTTGGCAGTCCTTTGATTAGGATTTAAGGCCTGGAAACTTCCTAGGCTTCAGTCTCTGAATTTTTAATTCTGCCCTCTGACATGATTCCATTGCAGGAAAGGTGGGTAGTATATGGTTACAGTGAAACAGTCTCCCTAGCCTGCTTCCTGCTTGTCAAAGGTAGAAGTTCAGAGGTCTCTTATTTTGTACTATTGCTGGTCCTTTCAGTCCAAGCTGAACTTAAATATGTTATCTTAAAAACTTGGTGTGTCTCCTGATAATCTTACTGGTTTTCATGGTAAAGCACTCCACTCCAAAGCCACCATCACACATGTCTTCATAATAAGGCCTACTCTGTCTTGGTTTTCTGCTGAGATAGCTGAGGGATAACACCCTGAAACTTGGTACAAGTCTTATTGTGTGACTGAAATGTCTCTGAGTGACACCCCTGAACTCTTTGGAAGGCATTGGCCTGCCTAAATAATGCCATGAAGCATCCCCTTCCAGCTTTCTGAGGCTTAACAAAGAATTTTACACTCACTCATCTTTAGACCACGTTTATTAAAAATAAATAAATAAATAAGAATTGATGTATAGGTGTTATAAAATGTTATATTTAGACCACCTTATCTCAATGCCCTGGATAGAACCTTGTTTGAGAGCCATTAATTTTAGCATCCTCTGCCATGTTAAAAGACTGGAAAATTTCCAATTCAGCAAGTTCTGTCTTATTTTTTAATATTTTCTCTTAAATATATTTTTTTTAATTTCCCTTTATATTTTACTATAGGCAGCAAGAAGAAACCAGGAAGCACTTTTGGCTGTTTGGCTGGAAATCTCCTTAGCTAGATATCTCAGTTAATTAAGTACGGTTTCTCCTTCCTGGTACATTTCTACTTTTCATAAACTGCAGATATAGTGGACTTTTCTCTGCACATTCCCCAGGCTCTTTTTTCCTGCCTCTACTTTCTGCCAGACATCCTGGGTGCACCCCTGTGATCCCACTTAGAACGTGTTTGCTCAGTGAGATAACGGGGATCGAATCCCTGGCTTCAGTGCTTCTGCTGGCCAGAGCATATGTACCTTTCTCTAAGATCTTCATGTTTTTGCTATCCAACTTCCATCACCTGGCTAGGTCAATTCCGGAAGCTCATACTCACAAGCACACTGGCAGGGACTTCTATGCCCATGTGTGCACACACATGTGCGTGTACACAGTAACATCCCTGAGAGGAAACGCACACGTGCAAAACTACAAGCTTTCTTCTCTAGGAATATGAATTTTGGTAAGTACCTTTGTGCTCACAAACAAAAAGTAACTTTCTTTTCCTGGTTGTTTCCTTTCACTTGTTAATTAATCATGTCACCTTGCACTTCTAACTCTGTGCTGCTACTGCTGCTAAGTCACTTCAGTCAAGTCTGAGTCTGTGTGACCCCATAGACAGCAGCCCACCAGGCTCCCCCGTCCTGGGATTCTCCAGGCAAGAACACTGGAGTGGGTTGCCATTTCCTTCTCCAATGCATGAAAGTGAAAAGTGAGAGGGAAGTCGCTTAGTCATGTCCGACTCTTTGTGACCCCATGGACTGCATCATACCAGGCTCCTCTGTCCATGGGAATTGCCAGGCAAGAGTACTGGAGTAGGGTGCCATTGCCTTCTCCATCTAACTTTGTGACTTATCCTCAAAGGTTACAAAATCTTGGCATTTGCCAGTGACACGGACCGACCTGCAGAGCAGCAAGCAGGGTTGGAAGCACTTGCCATGAACAGCTGTATGACATGCGCCTGCGTTCTGCATTCTCCCATCACCTTGGACAGCTTCACAGTACCAGTCACATTGGCCTGATCCATGTGGGGACAGAAAACAAGGACCTTTGGGCTCAGCTGACTTGGAGAACCTCTCTCTCGGTGTGCACCTATCTAGGTCATTCCTTGTCAATGTTGTGCCCCTCTTGCTAGCCTACCACCCTTTATGGACAACAACATTCTGAGTGAGGCCTTCTGTTCTTCCTATCTGTGTAGCTTTATGTGTGCACCTGTCTACATGTGCCCCCAAGGGCTATCTCCATGTAGCAGGAAAAGGCCAAAGAGACGCCTGAGCCTCCAAGAGCCCCAAGAGACTGTGATAGGCCTGGGTCTTATCCAATGTTGTGAGAAAGGTGCACATGGATACAGGGTCTCTTCAGATACAAAGATTGGAACCTGAGGCCATAAAGGTAAGGTGGCATTCCTACACGTCCTCCCTTCTGTTTAACACTACCCATGCACATGGAGTCCCCAAACAGATGATGCCCTGCAAAACCTTCCCTTTGTGGGCCCACAGCTCATGCCTCCCTTGGGCGGAAAGCAGCTTTTCTATCTCAAAGGCACCAAGACGGCTTGAACCACCAAGGCCACAGTGATTTGCTAGATGTCAAGACTCTCTTCCAGTTGCTCTCATTAGGCCCAGGTAGGACTCCCTACAGTCACACATCTCTGCTTGCCTACACAGCCCACATGCCAAGGAAGCCAGCCTCCATTTGGGCCCAGGAGCATCCAAGACGGTCACCTGGAACGCAGCTTCCCTCTGAGCATCACCTGGTTTCAGGTCCCCTATGACATAATCGGAGATTTTGCTTCAGCGAGACTGCTCGAATTCTCTCAGATGCAGACGCACACTTTTGCCCCTCAGGCCCCCAAAGCCAGTGGCAAGACCCCAGAGGAAAGAAGAACTTCACGTCAGGACTTTCAGCACCCACCATGGCGTATCTTTGGCAGGACTGCTATTGCCTAGACCCTGGACCCTGAAAACCAGCAGGCCCCGAACTGCCCCCAGGGGCTTCCCTGTCTCCCACTCTCCTGAGGTCCTTTGGGACATGCAATTACTCCTTGCTCACTCCATTCCCTCCCTCACAGGCTCATCCGGGCACAGGGTCAAACACGTACAACCACCTGTGCTTTCCTCGCCTTTCTGCACTGCCAGGGAGGCAGGCTGGAAGTGCCTGGAGGCATGCCACACTCAAATCCTGTCTCTCCTAGGATGCCTGTGGTTTTGCATCCTAGGAGAGATGCATCCCAAATGCATCCCCATTTGGGAAAGGATAGTGTCCCAGCTACGATAAGGCTGTCCCTCAGGGCCTATCTCCTGACCGCCTCACCACATGTGTTTCTGTCAGTTATCTCTGATGGAAGAATCATCCTCCCCGAGGTAGTACTTCAGGGGATTGTCCCACATGTCATTGCTGATGAGCTGCTGGCAACACGAGCAAGGTCAACCCAGGGCTGACCAGGCCCTGAACCCTCCCATGAGCAGCCAAGAACTCCAACATTAATCATCACCTGTGTGCAGGCCCAAAGCAACCCCACATCAGCAATCGTGTTCAATTCTGGGCCATTGTGGCCTGACAGCCAGTTGAGAAAATTAAGGCTCCTGGTGTCCAGACTGTGGCTGGGGGATGCCCATTCAAAGTCCCAGAACCAGTGGACTGGAGTGGAATGACATGCCCTGTTCCCTGCGGAAAGACAGGGGAGACTGGGGTGGACTCCACAGGTGGATCATCTACATGCTTGCACACCCACACTCATCACCCTGGGAGCCACGTGTTACCAGTGATGTCAAGGTAATACTCCTTAATGATCATGGTGTTCAAGAAGTAGGGGTTGTCCTGAAAGGAAAAGATCAGCTTGCAGTGGGACTGCAGATGGCTCCGCACCTGCACCTGCCAGGATAGGGAGGAGGGAAAAGGTGCAAACTTCTAGGGGCCTCAGCTTGCCTCCCAGGCAGGCATTAACAGCGTCCATGACTCCTCTCCAAAGTCTCACAGTGCAGGAACATGGCTAACAGGATCTTCCCACTCCCTGCCAGGTCCCATACCCATCCTTCCTCAGTCTTCCTCACTGATCTTCAAGTCGATCATGTAGTCGAGAAAGTCTTGATCTTGGTCGCTGATCATGACGGAAACTTGAGGGTGGCTCATAATCTGCTTTAGGTCAAGGAGCCATTCAGGGAGCTACATGCCAGGCCAAGAAGAGCCAGGAGCATCAGTCCTAGTCTGGGGTGGAACAAAGATATTGGAAAAGGCATCTGCAAGGAGCTGGGCACTGCCTGTTACCTGGCCACCCCTGATGTCATCAGGCTTTGCCATACCATCAGACACGCTCATGGCTCTGGGCCCCTTGTGGTGGTGTGCGTCTGAGGTGGTCTGCATTCTCCGAGCAGGGACTGGTTTCTGACAGCTACTGTTCTCCTCCAGACCTGTGTATGCTTGGTAGTGGCATGTCACTGCTTACATGGTCAGATTTGCAGTCCTGTGACAATCCGTGTTTGAAAGCAAAGGGGTTGTGTGTGTGTGTGTGTGTGTGTGTGTACGTGTGTGTGTGTTGTGTGTGTATGTGAATGACTCACATGTCTCAGCTATATGCCAGGATCACCCACATTTACAGCAATAGCTGTGCAGATGCTGCTCTTGTGTACCATCTCTGGTCATTCCTGACTTGGAGGCCTCAGGTGCTGCTCCTCCTCAGATGCAGGCCTGAAGGAGACACTCAAAGGCATGGCTGCAACACGTACATCTGTAGCCCTGCCCAGACCGTACTCTGCTGGGCCTTTGGAGCTTGCCAATTGCCCAGGACCACATTTTCTTCAGGGGCTTCCAGCGCCCTTCCTGTGCCCTCGCCCCCTCCCCCTCCTCCTGCTCCTGCCCCTTCTCCTCCTCCTCATGAGCAGTGGACCCAAAGGAGCAGCGGAAAGGATACAGTTTTGGCCCAGAAGCCAGGGATGCCCTGGATGATGGCACTCCCCCAAGCCAAGTGATGCTTCCTCCTCTGATGGTAGGCCCTGTGGTTTTGCTCACACTCAGAGCTCAGTTCCACCTGCAGGGCGGCCAGTGCCTTCAGGACATCTAGCGCCTGGTGCTCACTCGGACCTCCCGGCCTGTCCTGGCCCTGCTCCTCCACCGTCTTCTCCTCCAGCTCCTGGGAGGACCACTGTTTCTGCTCCTCATCTGCCACAACCTCCACCTCTTCCATGATGTCTTCTGCAAGCAGCCGGAACTCCCGCCGGATCCCTGCCACGTCTCCGTCCACCAGGGTCTCGCTGTCTTGCACTGCCTCCACCCTAAAGAGGATGGCCTCTTCACTTGGCGTGACAACTGGTGGTTGCAAGGTTCCAGCTGCGCACAGCATCAGGATGGCAGGTCGCGGGATGAGGGGTGGGGGCTTCTCCCTGAGTACTGGGGCTCACAGCTAAGGGTCCCAGGACGCTCCCACCTTCCTTTGATCGCCTCTCACGCTCCTCTTGGCCCAAGCTGGGGCAGATGTGAAGGGACACGATATAACAGCACAGAGAATGGTGCATAATGGTGGCCCAGGCTGCAGTGAACCTGTGGGACCCACTAGCTCTTTGGGGGCGGGGAGTGAGGGGGATGGTCGGGAGGTGGGGAGTGGTGTGTTGGGGGTGGCGTGAGGCCAAGGAAAGGGGTGCCGGACAGCCCAGGCCAGGGTGAACGGGCCCTGGGACATCAGCGGAAAACAGGCAGGAGCCTAGGCTGTGAGCCAAGCACAGGCTCCTTGCCCAAATCTAGACCAAGGGCGGAGAGGGTAGTGGGCGGCACCCTTATGGACATGCCCCTAGACCGGAGGGCATCTTCTGCGGTTCCTGTGCTCCAGTGCCCCCACATGGCCAGATTCTGCACCAGGATTGTAGAGGGTTTTGCATGTGGCTGGGGTAGCCCCAGGTGCTGTCATTGACCTGGCCCTGGAAATTCCAACCACGGGTTCCTGCTCCACAATCCAAACAATACCCTCCTGTGTCCCCTGGGACAGGAAATAGCTGGGAGCTCTCCCTGACTATCCAAAGGATATGCAGGGGTGCCAAGTGGCTGGATACTTTTCTTCATGGGACAGAGAGCCTGTTGCTGTCCTGATACTAGGGGAGTAGGGAAAAACCGCAACATTTGCTACCATTGATCTCCACTGTTCAGGGAGGCCAGAGGTTTAGGGTGCAGAGCTCGCTCTTTGTCTCTCTATCTTTGCTTCCGGCATAGCACTGTTCTGGACAATCCTTCTGTGTGTGTACCAGGCACTGATGTCTGTGTGTCTCTGTCTCTCTAAGTAGTGCTGTTGCCGTCTGCCACTCTCTGGACAGCAGCTCTCAGAAAAGACGCTTATCCTTTGCAAGCCCTTCGCGTCCTGAGTGAGTTGCAGCAATGGGAGATTAGACGGTTTTAGTCCACACGTTCGGAGAGTGCTTTCTCAACCTTGAGAGCCAACAGTGGGCGGTCACTGCTGAACTGCAGAATTGGACGTGCGACCCTCCCTCCCTCGCTGGACAGATGTGAACACTGCACAGGCCTGAGGTGGCTTGGCCACACTTTGCACAGAGGGAGAAATGGGGCCCGCTCTGCTGGCATGAGGGAACTCCCTGAACCTTGTTCGAATGCCTGCCAGGGAGACTCTAAAGACAGTTCCCCTTAAGTTCCATGACTCACCGGTGTCGGAGACATGCACGTCTGCCATTTACCCTATTGAGGCCCTTTCAAAGTGGTACTGTTCTCCATGTGAGAACACATCCCAGCCTGCCCTATCACACAAGCCTGTGGGGCCTGAAGCAGCAAGAGGACCAAGCTAAGCCAGCCATCCTATAGTCCTGATATATGATATATGCATTCTACAAAGAGCTTGAATATGGGCAGGACCCACCTGATTCAGTGCAAGGACTGAGATGTGGGCTCAAGAGTGTTTGTTGGGGGCTTGAACAAAGGTAGGACCCAGCCTGGTTCATTGGAGCGACTGAGATGTGGCCTCAGGAGTGTCTGTTGGGATGAACAAGGGGTGGATCCAGCCGCGATCAGTGCAGGGATCGAGATGTGGGCTCAGGAGTGTTTTTTGAGTGCTTGAACAAGGGCAGGACCTGGCCTGGTTCAGAGAAGGGACCCAGATATGGGCTCAGGAGTGTTTCCCACGGGTTTCAGCAAGTGCTGGACACAGCCTAGTTCAGTGTAGTGAAGGAGATCAGCCTGAGAGTCAGATGAAGGCCAAGAAGTGTTTGTCAGGGTCTTGAACATGTGTAGGACACAGCCTAGTTCAGTTCAGGGGCGAGAAATGGGGTCAGGAGTGTTTGTCTAGGCTTGAATATGGCCAGGATCTCAGCCGCTATCAGTGCAGGAACCAAGATGTGGTCTTAGGAGTGTTTGCCATGGTTGATATGGGCAGGAAACAGCTGGTTTGGTGCAGAGACTGGGATGTTGGCACAACAGTATTTGTCATGGCTTGAACTTTGGCGGGACCCACCCTTGTTCAGGGCAGTGAGTGAGATGCAGGCTCAGTAGTGTTTCCTGGTGGATTGAACAAGGGGAGCACACACCTTAGATCAGGGACAGGGAGCGATTTGTGGGCTCAGGATTGCTTGCTGCGGGCTTAAATAAGACCAGAAACCAGCCTTTGAGTCAGATGCAGGCCCAGAACAGTTGGTTGGGGGCTTGAACATGTGTAGTTTCTGGCCTGGTTCAGTGCAGTTTCTGATGTGTGGGCTCAGGAGTGTTTGTCAGGTGTTTCAAAAAGGGCAGGACCCCGTCTGCTTCAGTGCAGGGACCAGGATGTTGGCTCAGAGGTATTTGCAGGGGACTTCAGAAAGTGCTGAACCCAGCCTAGTTCAGTGCAGGGAACAAGATATTGGCACAGGAGTGTTTGTCAGGGTCTTGAACAAGTGTGTGGATCACAATAAACTGTGGAAAATTCTGAAAGAGATGGGAATACCAGACCACCTGATCTGCCTCTTGAGAAATGTGTATGCAGGTCAGGAAGCAACAGTTAGAACTGCACATGGAACAACAGACTGGTTCCAAATAGGAAAAGGAATATGCGAAGGCTGTATATCGTCACACTGTTTATTTAACTTACATGCAGAGTACATCATGAGAAACGCTGGACTGGAAGAAACACAAGCTGGAATCAAGATTGCCAGGAGAAATATTAATAACCTCAGATATGCAGATGGCACCAGCCTTGTGGCAGAAAGTGAAGAGAAACTGAAAAGACTCTTGATGAAAGTAAAAGTGGAGAGTGAAAAAGTTGGCTTAAAGCTCAACATTCAGAAAACGAAGATCATGGCCTCCAGCCCCATCACTTCATGGGAAATAGATGAAGAAACAGTGGAAACAGAGGCAAACATTATTTTTCTGGGCTCCAAATCACTGCAGATGGTGACTGCAGCCACGATATTAAAAGATGCTTACTCCTTGGAAGGAAAGTTATGACCAACCTAAATAGCATATTCAAAAGCGGAGACATTATATTGCCAACAAAATTTCGTCTAGTCAAGGCTATGGTTTTTCCTGTAGTCATGTATGGATGTGAGAGTTGGACTGTGAAGAAGCCTGAGCGCCAAAGAATTGATGCTTTTGAACTGTGGTGTTGGAGAAGACTCTTGAGAGTCCCTTGGACTGCAAGGAGATCCAACCAGTCCATTCTGAAGGAAATCAGCCCTGGAATTTCTTTGGAAGAATGATGCTAAAGCTGAAATTCCAGTCCTTTGGCCACCTCATGCGAAGAGTTGACTCATTGGAAAAGACTCTGATGCTTGGAGGGATTGGAGCAGGAGGAGAAGGGGACCACAGAGGATGAGATGGCTGGATGGCATCACTGACTGGATGGACGTGAGTCTCAGTGAACTCCGGGTGTTGGTGTTCGACAGGGAGGCCTGGCATACTGAGATTCATGGGTTCGCAAAGAGCCGGACACGACTGAGCGACTGATCTAATCTGAACAAGTGTAGGACTCAGCCCAGTTCAGTGTAGAGAGCGAGATATGGGCTCAGAAGTGTTTGTTAGACCTTCAACGTGGGCAGGACCCACCTGCTTCAGTGCAGGGACCAAAATGTGGTTTCAGGAGCATTTATCAAAGTCTTGAATAAGGGCAGGAACCGGGCGGCTTCAAGGCAGGGCGTGAGATGCGGGTACAGGAGTGTTTCCAGAGGGATTGAAAAAGGGGAGGACACACCTTAGTTCAGGGGCAGGCAGCGAGTTGTCAGCTCAGGATGTTTTTCTTGGGGCTTGAACAAAGTAGAAACCATTCTAGTTCAGTGCAGGGATGGAGATGTTGGCTCAGGAGTGTTTGTCAGGGATTTGCATGAGGGCAGGGACCAGCGAACTTCAGTGCAGTGAGTGAGATATGGGATCGTAGTATTGCCTGGGGTATTGGTCAAGGGGAGGACACACCTTACTTCAGTGGCAGGGAGAGAGTTGTCAGCTCAGGATTGTTTGCCGGGACTTGAACAAATGCTGGAACTATCCTAGTTCAGTGCAGGAACCAAGATGTTGGCTCAGGAGTGTTTGTCAGAGTCTTGAACAAGTGCAGGACACAGCCTAGTTCAGTGCAGGGACGGTGATGCAGGCTCAAGAGTGTTTGTCAGGGGTTTGAACAAGGGCTTGACCCAGCCTATTTTAGTGCAGGGACTGAGATGTGGGCTTAGGAGTTTTTGCCGGGGGTTTTGACAAGGTCTGGACCCAGCCTGGTTCAGTGCTGTGCGTGAGATGAGGGCTCAGTAGTGTTTCTGGGGGTTTGAACAAGGGGAGGACTCACCTTAGTTCAGGGGCAGGGAGCGAGTTGTTGGCTCAGGATTGTTTGTCAGGGCTTGAACAAAGGCAGAAACCATCCTGATTCAGTGCAGGGATGGAGATGTTGGCTCAGGAGTGTTTGTCGGGGATTTGAACATGGGCAGGACCCAGTGCATGGACCGCGATGCACGCTCAGGAGTGTTTGTTGGGGGTTTGAACAAGGTCAGGACCCAGCCTAGTTCAGTGCTGAAACCGAGATGTGGGTTCAGGAGTATGTGTTGGGGGATCGAACAATGGCAGGACCTAGACTCGTTCAGTCGGAGAAGTCAATGGCACCCCACTCCAGTACTCTTGCCTGGAAAATCCCATGGATGGAGGAGCCTGGTGGGCTACAGTCCACAGGGTCACTAAGAGTTGGACACGACTGACGGACTTCACTTTCATTTTTCACTCTCATGCATTGGAAAAGGAAATGGCAACCCACTCTAGTGTTCTTGTCTTGAGAATCTCAGGGATGGGGGAGCCTGGTGGGCTGCCATGTATGGGGTCGCACAGGGTCGGACACAACTGAAGAGACTTAGCAGTGGTAGCAGCAGATTCGTTCAGTGCAGTGACCGAGATGTTGGCTCAGGAGTGTTTGTCAGGGTCTTGAACAAGTGTAGGACCCAGCCTAGTTCATTGTAGTGAGTGATATGTGGGCTCAGGAGTATTTGTTGTGGCTTGAACATGGGCAAGGACTCATCTGCTTCAGTTCAGGGACTGACATGTGGGTTCCAGAGTATTTGTCAGGGTTTTGAACAAGGGTAGGACCCAGGTGGCTTCAGTGCAGGGAGTGAGATGTGGGATCAGGGGTGTTTCCTGGGGGGCAGGGAGTTGAACAAGGGGAGGACACACCTTAGTTCAGGGTCAGGGAGCTAGGTGTCGGCTCAGGATTGTTTGCCGGGGGCTTGAACAAAAGCAGGAACCATCCTGGTTCAGTGCATGGACAGAGATGTTGGCTCTGGAATGTTTGTCGGGGGTTTGAACAAGGGAAGGACCCAGCCTAGTTCAGTGCAGGGACTGAGATGCAGGCTCAGGAGTGTTTGTCAGGGTCTTCAACAAGTGTAGGACCCAGCCTAGTTCATTGTAGTGAGTGATATGTGGGCTCAGGAGTATTTGTTGTGGCTTGAACATGGGCAAGGACTCATCTGCTTCAGTTCAGGGACTGACATGTGAGTTCCAGAGTATTTGTCAGGGTTTTGAACAAGGGTAGGACCCAGGTGGCTTCAGTGCAGGGAGTGAGATGTTGGATCAGGGGTGTTTCCTGGGGGGCAGGGAGTTGAACAAGGGGAGGACACACCTTAGTTCAGGGTCAGGGAGCTAGGTGTCGGCTCAGGATTGTTTGCCTGGGGCTTGAACAAAAGCAGGAACCATCCTGGTTCAGTGCATGGACAGAGATGTTGGCTCTGGAATGTTTGTCGGGGGTTTGAACAAGGGAAGGACCCAGCCTAGTTCAGTGCAGGGACTGAGATGCAGGCTCAGGAGTGTTTGTCAGGGTCTTCAACAAGGGCAGGACCCAGACTGCTTTTGTGCAGGGACCGAGATGTGGGTTCAGGAGTATGTGTTGGGGGATCTAACAAGGGCATGACCTAGACTGGTTCAGGGCCGGGGATGTGATATGGATACAGGAGTGTTTGTTGGGGTCTTAAACAAGGGCAGGACCCAGCCTAGTTTAGTGCAGGGACTGAGATGTGTGCTCAGCAGTATGTGTTGGTGGATCTAACAAGGGCATGACCTAGACTGGTTCAGTGCATGAACCAAGATGTAGGTTCAGGAGTATTTGTCGGGGTCTTGAACAAGGGCAGGACCCTGGCGGGTTCAGGGCAGGGAGTGAGATGTGGGATCAGGAGTGTTTTCTGGGGGATTGAACAAGAGCAAGACAAACCTAATTTCAGGGGCAGGGAGCGAGTTGTGGGCTCACGGTTGTTTGCCGGAGGCTTGAACAAAGGCAGGACTCAGCCTGCTTCAGTGCGGGGACTGAGATCTGGGCTCAGGTGTATGTGTTGGGGGAATCTAACAAGGGCAAGACACAGACTGGATCATGTGCAGGGCATGAGATTTGGGCGCAGCAGTGTTTGCCGGGGTCATGAACAAGTGTAGGACCGAGCCTAGTTCAGTGCAGTGACCAAGAGTTTGGCTCAGGAGCATTTGTCGGGGCTTGAACATGGGAAGGACCAGCCTGCTTCAGGGCAGAGCCCGAGATGTTGGTTCAGAGGTATGTGTCAGGGGACTAACTAGGGCAGAACCTAGACTGGTTCAGTGCAGTGACCGAGATGTGGACTCATGAGTATTTTCCAGGGGTTTGAGCAAGTGCTGGACCCAGCCTAGTTCAGTGCAGTGACAGAGATGTGGGCTCAGGAATGTTTCTCAGGGCTTGAACATGGGAAGGATACAGCCTGCTTTTGTGCAGGGACCAAGATGTGGGCTCAGGATTGCACTGGAAAAAAACATGATTCCATTACTAATGAGTGTAATGCCTATATATAACAATTAGGTGTAACTAGTCCATTGTGCCATTTAGGAGCACCTCAAGATGCAAGGCAAATGCAAGGAAGTAGAAAAGGGGGAATTCACAGTACCACAATTATAATAGGGGACTTTAATACCCCACTCACACCTATGGATACATCAACTGAAAAGAAAATTAGCAAAGAATCATGAGCTGTAAATGTACTTTTGTGTGTTATCTGTCTTTACACTTACTATAGTGCCTCTAGTATGGCAGGAGGAGATACTATATAGTTGTCCATATTTCCTACTGTCAGGAAGTTACCTAGAACAATTGGTAGAGTTGGGAAATTGATAGAAAAGTCCTAATACAAAGATGTACCTTCTAAACTAGTGCTATCTTCCTTTTTCATAAGTGGAGAAGTACTCACCAAGAAAGTGAAATCCCAGATATCAGGTTATATGATCTCATAATGGGAATTTTCCGAAGATAGCAGTCTACATGCATATAAGTAAGTCCTGGCTCAAGCCCAGTTAATTATGCTAAATGTTAGAACATGTCTGATAGAACACATCTCCTTCAAGTCTCACACACCCTTCCTAAATTAATATCTTGAATTTCTGAGCTATGACTCTCTACTTGGTATAGTATCATAGGCTGAGGCTTTAAGGTTGTAAAAGCTCATAGAGGACAGAGACCACATTAATTTATTACATTTGGAAATATCTCCTCAAGGCTTGCAGCCAGGTCTGGGGCAGCTGCCATCACCCTAAATGTCCAGAAGCTAGATCTGAAATCTGCCCTCCATTCTCCTCTCCAACTTCCTCCATCTTATCACCAACCTGTGGTGTTGTCTGTCCCTTACCCTGGAAAGATACTTTGTTCTTACAGTCTTCATCATCTTCCTTGAGTGCCTACCCATTGCCTATATTTCATACTGTCTGCTGATTGAATGAACACAATTTATGAATGGAAAGCAGAGGCTGAAGACTGGCCTGCACAGAAGCTTCTGAAGTTACCTAGTGGGAATCTGCATTGACATGTGGCTACGTTGAGTGTTATTACTGACTTGAATCCTGTTCACTTGGTCATCTGGGAAATGCACATTTTCAGTCTGAAACTGGCACAAAAGGCTTTTTTTTTTTTTTCTTATTTCATTTTTGTGTACACCTTCTCTATAGTGTCCTATATCTGGTACTGTTACCTCCAAATATTCCCAGTTGAATGTGCCTTGGGCCTGATATGCACATATTCCGTCTTTTAGGCTTAGCTAAGATGGGAGGTTCAGAGGTCTTGTTGACACAATTTCTCAAATTGGTAGAGGACTTACAATCTACAATCTTTATCCATTACCAGGACACGTCCTTTGAAGGGCTGCAGGTGTTAACAATGAACTTGCCTGGACCCGTGCTTTTGTGGCCCTAATGGCCCTTCATAGAACTGAGGACCATTTGATTATCCTTAGGCACTTCAGTTTGGACTGGATTTTATCCTTTTGTTTGTTTTTTAAGCAGATGTATACTTTGCAAGCTAGAGTTGGTCTTGTGGGGTTCTCACAAATCCAGAGGACTGGCAGTAAGACTGGTGGCCATAGATAAGAATTTTTGCCATGGAAAGGTGACCTCATCATACCTGCAAACCCTCTGTGGGAAAGGCCCAGGTGGCTCCAACCATTTACAGGAGACCTTGTGATCCTGTAAGCTCCCCAATGGCTAGTGCAGCCTATTGTCTTGGTTAGGGGAGGTTAACGGAGGCATGATTACCATAATGTGCCTGCTTTGTGTCATCACTAAAGTAATAGGCAGAAATTGTTCTAGATAACATCCCTTTGCAATGACCATTCCTCAGGATTGGTGAGGTCCTATCATCAGGTTTCAGAAGGAAATCAGTGTGAAGGATTAAAGGATCATACTATAAGTTTTTGACAAGGTCATGCTGACTTGCTGATGTGTGTACTTTCTTCTACAACTTTCTGTAAATTATGCCCCTTCCATTATTTCCTAGGGGATATTTACCCATATAATGGAAAGAATGGCCATCCTTGCTGAATCTCTGAAGAAACAGTTAAAAATCTTAGGGGGCATTAGGAATCTGTGAGGATTATCAATTGATGGGTAAGAGAGTTCTTTACCATTTTCATTTCGCTGAGAACCTAAGTAAGTTTGGTAAGTATCATTAAGTCCGACTCTTCCTGATCCCATGGATTGCAGCATGACAGGCTTCCCTGTCAATCACCAACTCATAGAGCCTGCTCAAACCCATAACCACTGATTCCCTGATGCCACCATGCATTTCATCTTCTGTCGTCACCCTCTCCTCCAGCCTTCAATCTTTCTCAGCATCAGGTTCTTTCCCAATGAGTCAGCCTTTCATTTCAGGTGGCCAAAATATCCAGGATCCAGTTCCAGCATCAGCCCTTCCAATCAATATTCTGAACTGATTTCCTTTAGAATTGACTCCTTTCATTTCCTTGCAGTCCAAGGGACTCTCAAGTGTTTTCTCTAACACCACATATCAATAGCATCGATTCCTTGGAGGTCAAGATTCTTTAGGTCAAATTCTCATCTCTTTACATAGCTTTGACTAGACTGACCTTTGTCTGCTTTATAATGTGCTGTCCAGCCTGGTTGTAACTTTTCTTCTAAGGAGAAAGCATATTTTAATTTCCTGAACAGAGTCACCATCTTCAGTGATTTTGGAACCTACTCCCCCCAAATAGTTTCTCACTGTTTCCATTGGTTTCCCATCTTTATGTCACGAAGTGATGGGACCAGATGCCATGAATCTCATTTTGAATGTTGAGTTTTAAGTCACCTTAATCACTCTCCTCTTTTACTTTCCTCAAGAGACTCCGTAGTTCTTTCCATGTTCTGCCACATGAATCGTGTCATCTGCATATCTGATGTTATTGATATTTCTCCCAGCAAAGTTGATTCCAAACCCTGTTGCATTCAGTCTGGCATTTTGTGTGATGAACTCTTCATGTAAGTTCAATAAAGAGGTTGACAGTACAGCCTTGAAATATTCCTTTCCCAACTCAGAACCTGTCTGTTGTTCCATTTCCTTTTCTGACTGTTGCTTCTTGAGCTGCATACAGATTTATCAGGAGGCATATAACATACTCTAGTAGTCCCATGTTTAGAAGAATTTAAAATGTTTTGTTGTGATCTACACAAACAAGTCTTTGGCATAGTCAAAAAGGAGTAGATGTTTTTTTGGTGCTCTCTGGCTTTTTTTTTTCTTTTTTTTTTTTGTATCAAATATTTTATTTTATTTATTTTTTTATTTATTTTTAAAAGAAAATCCATCCTGAACCCTCCTCCCTCCTCCCTCCCGATACCATCCCTCTGGGTCATCCCAGTGCACCAGTCCCAAGCATCCAGCATCGCGCATTGAACCTGGACTGGCATCTCATTTCATACATGACATTTCACATGGTTCAATGCCATTCTCCCAAATCTTGCCACCCTCTCCCTCTCCCACGGAGTCCATAAGCCTGTTCTATACATCAGTGTCTCTTTTGCTGTCTCGTATACAGGGTTATCGTAACCATCTTTCTAAATTCCGTATATATGCGTTAGTATACTGTATTGGTGTTTGTCCTTCTGGCTTACTTCACTCTGTATAATAGGCTCCAGTTTCATCCACCTCATTAGAACTGATTCAAATGTATTCTTTTTAATGGCTGAGTAATACTCCATTGTGTATATTTACCACAGCTTTCTTATCCATTCATCTGCTGATGGACATCTAGGTTGTTTCCATGTCCTGGCTATTATAAACAGTGCTGCAATGAACATTGGGGTACACGTGTCTCTTTCCCTTCTGGTTTCCTCAGTGTGTATGCCCAGCAGTGGGATTGCTGGATCATAAGGCAGTTCTATTTCCAGTTGTTTAAGGAATCTCCACACTGTTCTCCATAGTGGCTGTACTAGTTTGCATTCCCACCAACAGTGTAAGAGGGTTCCCTTTTCTCCACACCCTCTCCAGCATTTATTATTTGTAGACTTTTGGATCGCAGCCATTCTGACTGGTGTGAAATGGTATCTCATAGTGGTTTTGATTTGCATTTCTCTGATAATGAGTGATGTTGAGCATCTTTTCATGTGTTTGTTAGCCATCTGTATGTCTTCTTTGGAGAAATGTCTATTTAGTTCTTTGGCCCATTTTTTGATTGGGTCATTTATTTTTCTGGAGTTGAGCTGGAGGAGTTGCTTGTATATTTTTGAGATTAGTTGTTTGTCGGTTGCTTCATTTGCTATTATTTTCTCCCATTCTGAAGGCTGTCTTTTTACCTTGCTAATAGTTTCCTTTGTTGTGCAGAAGCTTTTAAGTTTAATTAGGTCCCATTTGTTTATTTTTGCTTTGATTTCCAATATTCTGGGAGGTGGGTCATAGAGGATCCTGCTGTGATGTATGTCAGAGAGTGTTTTGCCTATGTTCTCCTCTAGGAGTTTTATAGTTTCTGGTCTTACGTTGAGATCTTTAATCCATTTTGAGTTTATTTTTGTATATGGTGTTAGAAAGTGTTCTAGTTTCATTCTTTTACAAGTGGTTGACCAGATTTCCCAGCACCACTTGTTAAAGAGATTGTCTTTAATCCATTGTATATTCTTGCCTCCTTTGTCAAAGATAAGGTGTCCATATGTGCGTGGATTTATCTCTGGGCTTTCTATTTTGTTCCATTGATCTATATTTCTGTCTTTGTGCCAGTACCATACTGACTTGATAACTGTGGCTTTGTAGTAGAGCCTGAAGTCAGGTAGGTTGATTCCTCCAGTTCCATTCTTCTTTCTCAAGATCGCTTTGGCTATTCGAGTTTTTTTGTATTTCCATACAAATTGTGAAATTATTTGTTCTAGCTCTGTGAAGAATACTGTTGGCAGCTTGATAGGGATTGCATTGAATCTATAAATTGCTTTGGGTAGTATACTCATTTTCACTATATTGATTCTTCCAATCTATGAACATGGTATATTTCTCCATCTATTAGTGTCCTCTTTGATTTCTTTCACCAGTGTTTTATAGTTTTATATATATAGGTCTTTAGTTTCTTTAGGTAGATATATTCCTAAGTATTTTATTCTTTCCATTGCAATGGTGAATGGAATTGTTTCCTTAATTTCTCTTTCAGTTTTCTCATTATTAGTGTATAGGAATGCAAGGGATTTCTGTGTGTTGATTTTATATCCTGCAACTTTACTATAATCATTGATTAGTTCTAGTAATTTTCTGGTGGAGTCTTTAGGGTTTTCTATGTAGAGGATCATGTCATCTGCAAATAGTGAGAGTTTTACTTCTTCTTTTCCAATTTGGATTCCTTTTATGTCTTTTTCTGCTCTGATTGCTGTGGCCAAAACTTCCAAAACTATGTTGAATAGTAATGGTGAAAGTGGGCACCCTTGTCTTGTTCCTGACTTTAGAGGAAATGCTTTCAATTTTTCACCATTGAGGATAATGTTTGCTGTGGGTTTGTCATATATAGCTTTTATTATGTTGAGGTATGTTCCTTCTATTCCTGCTTTCTGGAGAGTTTTTATCATAAATGGGTGTTGAATTTTGTCAAAGGCTTTCTCTGCATCTTTTGAGATAATCATATGGTTTTTGTTTTTCAATTTGTTAATGTGGTGTATTACATTGATTGATTTGCGGATATTGAAGAATCCTTGCATCCCTGGGATAAAGCCCACTTGGTCATGGTGTATGATCTTTTTAATATGTTGTTGAATTCTGATTGCTAGAATTTTGTTTAGGATTTTTGCATCTATGTTCATCAGTGATATTGGCCTGTAGATTTCTTTTTTTTTGTGGGATCTTTGTCAGGTTTTGGTATTAGGGTGATGGTAGCCTCATAGAATGAGTTTGGAATGAGCAGCTCAAGTGATGAGGTGTTTGGTGAGCGCCAATGCTGCGACTTATCGCCTCCCCGCCACTCGGTTATCTGGGTATAAAACCGGCGCACCTTCTCAGGCAGATGTTAACCGTCCAGACCCCCAAGAAGTTTTAGTTAGCAAAGAAGCCTGCTTACAGTTTTATAGATAATGTCTCTCTGGGGCTGCGATTGCCCCCTTCCGGCTCTGGCTGCCTGTCACCAGAGGGGGAAGGTCTGCAGCCGGCTATCTCTGATCAATTCTTTGTTCCGTGCGCGGGCCTGGCAGTGTCTTAGGTTGGGGCTGGCTTTTCACGTGGTAGATATCCCACAGTCTGGTTTGCTCGCTCAAATTATTTTGCTCAGATAGTGCTCAGGGTATTCAGGCCAGATTCTTACTCTAAGCGATGCCAGCCCGTGCTGCACCTCCCTGTCCAGCCCCGCTTGTTAATGGCGCGTGCAGGCATCTACGCTGCTTCTCCGCTGGGGGAGTTACCGTAGGACTCGCAATCTTCGAGTTTTAATTGTTTATTTATTTTTTCTTCCTGTTATGTTGCCCTCTGTGCTTCCAAAGCTCGGCACAGATTCGGCAGTGAGAAGGTTTCCTGGTGTTTGGAAACTTCTCTTTTTAAGACTCCCTTCCCGGGACGGAACTCCATCCCTCCCTCTTTTGTCACTTTTTTTGTCTTTTATATTTTTTCCTACCTCCTTTCGAAGAGTTGGATTGCTTTTCTGGGTGCCGGATGTCCTCTGCCGGCATTCAGAAATTGTTTTGTGGAATTTAGTCGACGTTTAAATGCTCTTTTAATGAATTTGTGGGGGAGAAAGTGTTCTCCCCGTCCTACTCCTCCGCCATATTGGCTCCTCCTCCTCTGGCTTTTTTGATAACCCAATGGGTGTTGGTAATTTGATCTCAGGTTCTTCTGACCTTTCTAAATCCAGCTTGAACATCTGGAAGCTCATGGTTCACATTCTATTGAAGCCTGGCTTTGGGAATTTTGAGCAGTACTTTGCGAATGTGTGAGATGAGTGAAGTTAAGTAGTAGTTTGCACACTCGATGGATTGCTTTTTATTGCAGTTGGAATGAAAACTGAACTTTTCCAGTGGTCTGGCCACAGCTGTGTCTTCCAAATCTGCTGGCATATAGAGGGCAGCACACTCACAACATCATCTTTTAGAATTTGAAAGAGCTCAACTGAATTCCACCACCTCCACGAGCTTTGTTTGTAGTTATGCTTCTAAAGTCCGACTTGACTTTGCATTCCAGGACGTCTGGCTCTAGGTGAGTGATCACACCATTGTGCTTAACTGGATCATGCAGATCTTTTGTGCATATTTCATCTGTGTATTCTTCCCTCCTCTTCTTAATAGCTTCTGCTTCTGTTACATCCGTACCATTTCTGTCCTTTATTGTGCCCCTCTTTGCATGAAATTTGCCCTTGGTATCTCTGATTTTCTCGAAGAGATCTGTAGGATTTCCCATTCTATTTATTTCCTGTATGAACTGGTATTGATAACTGAGGAAGGTTTAATCTCTCCTTGCTATTCTTTGGGACTCTGCATTCAAATGGGTATTGTTTTCATTTTCTCGTTTTTGTTTAGCGTCTTTGGTCTTTTC
This sequence comes from Bos taurus, assembly GCF_002263795.3. Taxonomy (NCBI): domain Eukaryota; kingdom Metazoa; phylum Chordata; class Mammalia; order Artiodactyla; family Bovidae; genus Bos; species Bos taurus. Next base: position 32,147,408 of record NC_082638.1, read on the forward strand.
AGATCTTTGTAAGGCCTTATCACTTTGTTATTTTGCATTTCTTTTATATGGGAATGGTCTTTATCCCTGATTCCTGTACAATGTCACACCTCCACCCATAGGTCTTCAGGCACTCTGTCTATCAGATAGAATCCCCTGAGTCTATTTATCACTTCCACTGTATAATCATAAGCGTTTTGATTTTGCACCTGTAAAATATGCTAATCCCCTATTTCATGCAGAGAAATCGTCACCCAGACTTTTTTCAAAGAAATACAGAGAACTCTTTCTGTTATTCAGGAAATACATGAAATATAGCTGTACCTATTTGATGTTTTAGCTCAGATATCAATTTCTGATTCATTGAAAATTCTCTATTTCATGTGTACAGCTCAGTTCAGTTTAGTTCAGTCACTCAGTCATGTCTGACTCTTTGCGACCCCATGAATTGCAGTATGCCAGGCTTCCCTATCCATCACCATCTCCCGGAGTTCATTCTAACTCACTTCCATCGAGTCAGTGATGCCGTCCAACCGTCTCATACTCTGTCATCCCCTTTTCCTTCTGTCCCCAATCTCTCCCATCATCAGAGTCTTTTCCAATGAGTCAACTCTTCCCATGAGGTGGCCAAAGTACTAGAGTTTCAGCTGTAGCATCAGTCCTTCCAAAGAAATCCCAGGGCTGATCTCCTTCCAAATGCACTGGTTGGATCCCCTTGCAGTCCAAGGGACTCTCAAGAGTCTTCTCCAACACCACAGATCAAAAGCATCAATTCTTCAGTGCTCAGCAATCTTCACAGTCCAACTCTCACATCCATATATGAAGACTGGAAAAACCATAGCCTTGACTAGACGAACCTTTCTTGGCAAAGTAATGTCTCTGCTTTTGAATATGCTATCTAGCTTGGTCATAACTTTTCTTCCAAGGAGTAAACGTCTTTTAATTTCATGGCTGCAGTCATCATCTGCAGTGATTTTGCAGCCCCCAAAAATAAAGTCTGACACTGTTTCCACTGTTTCACCATCTATTTCCCATGAAGTGATGGAACCAGATGCGATGATCTTCGTTGTCTTAATGTTGAGCTTTAAGCCAACTTTTTCACTCTCCTCTTTCACTTTCTTCTAGAGGCTTTTTAGTTCCTCTTCTCTGCCATAAGGGTGGTGTCATCTGTATATCTGAGGTTATTGATATTTCTCCCAGAAATCTTGATTCCAGCTTGCACTTCTTCCAGCCCACTGTTTCACATGATGCACTCTGCATGTAATTTAAATAAGCAGGGTGACAATATATAGGCTTGCGATCCTCCTTTTCCTAATTGGAACCAGTCTGTTGTTCCATGTCCAGTTCTAACTGTTTTTTCCTAACCTGCATATAGGTTTCATGTGTACAAATCTAGAAAAAGTTTCATATGTGAATAGTCGAGATTTCATATTTCATATGAGAACATTTCTCCCCAGATTGTTAAATGTGAAATACACAGAATTCCAAGTCTCATATCAGAAGACCTTCATTCAAGCTTTCTTGATGGAAATATACAGAATTTCAGAGCTCAAGCATGAAAATCTGTGGGAAAATTCTACATTTCTTGTAGGAGAATGAATGCACTTTTTTCAAATGTGAAGTAGACAGTATTCAATATTTCATGAAGGAAAGACAGCACAAAGATTTTCAAATGAGAAATATGAAAAAATTCCATATCTCATGTGAGAAATCCTGTGACCATATTTTGATATGTGAAATAGACATTTTCATATTTCCTGTCAAAGAATCTGCATCCTGATTTTCATATCTCTAATGTGAAAAATTCCACATTTTAATAAGAAAATATTGTATGTATACTTTCATGTGAGATGTACAGAGAATTCCACATTTCAAGTTGGAAAAATTGTCCCCAGATTTGTATATGTGACTAATAGAGAATTTTATATTTCACATTCTGGAAGATACATCTAGATTTTCAAATGTGAAACTGAGAATTTCATCTTTTATGAAGGACTATGTCATTTCAGATGTCTGTACTTGAAACAGATAATACCTTCATCAAGAGGCGCCTTAATTCCTATTATTCTTCTGTCATTTGGGTGTTGTCATCTGGATAACTAAGTTATCATATCGCCCACATAAATTTTGTGTCTAGCTTGAGATTCATCTAGGATTTTATTTTTTCATGAGGTCCTCTGCACAGAAGTCAAATAACCAGGGCAACACTAGATAGCTTTGACTTATTCCTTTCCCGATTTTGAATCACTTCATTGTCCCGTGTCCAGGTCTAACTGTTGCAAATTTAATAGCGTACACATTTCCCAGGAGACAGGTAAGGAATTCTGATGTTCTTTTCTCTAAGAATTTTCCAAAATTACTTTTCTTTTTCAATGGTTTGTGTGTGATTCACAGTGTCCAAGTCATTAGCAGAAACAATTAAGCAGATATAGATGATTGTATAGTCTATACATCAATTTATGTGTACCTGTTATGACTGAATCACTAACTACACATTTCTGTGTTTTTTTGTTTGTTTATTTTTTGGTCATTGTTGTTATTGTTGTTTTCTCTCTTTATCAAGTAGTCAAGTACCAAGTAGTCAAGTCAAGTATGAACTTGCCAACTTATTCTACAGGAATTAAATTATGCCCATGGCAGTCTCTGACCCTTGAGACTCGCTGAATGGAATTAAGCTTTGAGATTTGAAATCAGACATCGGTACTCTGGGAAAATGTCAGGAACATTCAAAATATAGCTAGATATATTCAAGTGCTGACTTTTTGAGCCCAGTTATGCTATTATATTTTATGTGGAATGTTCTGCATTTCTTCATGCTGATGACAATTTATCATTAAGAGAAATTTTCTAGGGGGAAAACAACAACAACAACAAATGTGCTTGATTGCATGTTGGAAGTCAAAGTAATACCAGTTACGTGTGTACGTAAGCAACGTCCCATCAAACAGAGTAATTCATGTCCACTAATGTTTCATGTTTTGCTGTCAAGGAAAAAGAATAATAGAGCTTTCCAGGAAACACTGAGAAGTTCAAAGAAGGCAGAAATGTAGAAGGATATGAAATGCACCTCTCTCAATGTATAGATCAGAAGTAACACTTCTACATGGTCAATAGTTTTCCCAGAGCATCAGATAAATACTAGCAGAAGACCCTAGTCCCCAGAGTGTTCCATGTGGGTTTCAGACATACCTGGGTGGGAAGGAATTAAGATGGGAAAAGAAGTATAAGAGGAAGCAAAACAAAACCTGAGCCTTGTGGTGGGAGATGGAGAAGCAGGGAAGAGATTTCCAGAATGAGGCAAGCCCCTTCAGTAAAGGGTAAATTGCTTTGGACTGAAAGGAAGCAAGGTAAGACAGCTGATGAAATATTATTTATATAGAGCAAAAGTTACACAGATAATGTGTGTCGTGGCTCTATATGGCCCAAACTGCAATGCAGCTCAACCAGTGTGCATGGGGTCTGGAAGCTGGACACAGGATTTAGAGTGCCATCCTGGGAGAGGACTGTTGTTGGCTATGTGGAGATGGCCTGAAGGAGAAAGGGTGACAGAGAATGAGATGGCTGGATTGCATCACCAATGCAATGGACACGAACTTGGGCAAACTTCAGGAAATGGTGAGGGACAGGGAGGTCTGGCACACTGTGGTCCATGGAGTTGCAGATACAACTGGGCAAATGAACAACAACAATTTCTTGAGATAAAGCTGTTCCAGGGGGAGTAGAAGAGGAAAACATTTGTGAGAACAATGGAAGCGCCAAGTTCTCCCCTAGAGACGGAGGAAGTGGGAAGAGTCTGGCCACCTGGATTAGTGCTCTCCTGAAAGGTGTGCCTTCTGGCCACCTTGTAGAGTCCACTTCTCACACAGCCCTGATCTGTAGGTCAGCAGGCACCAGCATGTGTCCTGAGGGCCTGACCTCCTACTGGGTACCAGGTTCTCGGTTGGTGTGAGATGCCCAGCCCTATTGGTGGACGCTCAGGCTGACCACATGTCACTCCACAGCCACAAGCCCAAGGGAGCTTCCTCCTTGACCACAGCAATGGACCTGAACTGGACTCAGCCGTGGGGTTGTCTATGGAAGAAAAGGTGGGAAAGGTCATGTCTGTCTTTCTTTTGTTTGTTTGTTTGTTTCTATTGTTGGCCAGGCAGTGCAGCTTGCAGGATCTTAGTTCCCCAACTATGTATAGAATCCATGCCCTCAGCAGTGAAAGTGCAGAGTCCTAACCACTCCAGGACTACCAGAGAGTTCCTAGTAGGTCATTTCTTGAGCCTGGCAGATGGCCCAGAAGTCTGACGTTGGCTGCTGAGAGGCAGCCTTCTATGGGTCAGGCTTGGGTGAAGTCACAAAACATCCCTCTCTCCGTGATCTCTGGGAGCCCTGTGACCATGGCCCATATCATAGAAACTTCTGGAGGTAGAGAGAACTGAAGGATGACATACCCCCTCCCCACTCATATTCCTTTCCTGGCTACAGACCCAAAGGCCTTCCAATAAATTCATCTGCTCTCAACCCATCTACAGAAAGCATGCTGTCCTCCTTCCTGGAAACCTTCCCTGAAGAAAAGGTTGAAATCATGTCCTCTGCTTCTTCCTAACATAACATGTGAAGGCTTTTCTGTACATCCTGTGTTAAGCTTCTGCTAGACAGCTATGGGTTTTCTTCCTTTTTTTTTTTTTTTTGTTAAAACACATACTCCCCTTCACAACCAGGATGGTTTGAGCACAGGCTTTGCTCTGTTCTCAAGGTTCTGTCCCTCACAGTCTAGGAGAGAAGTAAAGAAAGTTGGGGCCAGAACGAGAGTTGGGTGGGGACTTTTAGCAGCAGTGGTCTGCAAGAAGGGGTCCACAGGAGCAGGCTGTGTCCTGGAAAATCTGGGTGGGTGGTTATTTGTTGATGTTTAGAAGTCACCTGGGAGCTGAGTCATCACCTGCATACTCCCCACCTGTCCTTGAGGTGAGCCCTCTCCAGGGACTCCTGATCTAAAGAACGCATTAATGTACTAAGGTGGCCACAAGATATACGAGAGAACTAAACAACAGGAAATTGTTTTCTCCCAGTTCTGGAGGCTAGAAATCCAGGATCAAGGTGTTGACAGTGTGGTTTCTCGGGAGATCTCTTTCCCTGATGCACAAACAGCTGCATTCTCGTGTCCTCCTGTCCCTTTATGTCCATGCATCCTTGATGTCTTGTGTGTCCTAATTTCCTTTTTTTTTTTTTTTTTTCTGGCCATGCTGCTTCACTTCTGGGTCTTAGTTTCCAGTCCAGGGATTGAAATGGGGCCCTTGGCAGTGAAAATTCTGAGCCCTAACCACTGGCCTTGCAGGGAATTCTCTCTCTCTTTTTATGTAGAGAACCATCAGATTGGACTAGGGCTTACCCTAGTGCCTTCGTTGAGTTTAACTACCTTGTTAAGAATATCATCTACAAATATAGTCACATTCCAAAGTGTAGGGGGATAGGACTTCTACAGATAATTTTTTAAATGAATTAATTTATTTGATGGCACCAATTGTTAGTTGTGGCATGTGGGGTCTTTGGACTTCCTGGCAGCACGTGGGATCTAGTTCCCTGACCAGGGACTGAAGTCCAGCCCCCTGCACTGGGAGTGGAGAGCTTTAGCCACTGGATCATTGGGAAAGTCCCCTCAACATATGGATTTTGTAGGACACAATGAAGCCCAAAACAGGGTTGATGGTAGGGTGATGTGCCTGGCTACACATTGTGGTGTAGCTTCACGTTGCACCCTACCTGCTCCTTACAAATATCTGAGACGCTTAGTAACGTTGACTCCCTGGTCCCATTCCTGGAGATACTTATTCTGTGGGTATGGAGTAAGATCGGCAAAATCAACCAGAACTTTTCAAAATCAATCAGTACTTTTCAAAACTCTCTAGTACTCACTGTTTAATATGGACACCTTAAGCAGCCTGGGCAACACCTGGAGTTTGTGAGAAACGCAAGACTCTCAGGCCCCACTCACAACTGTTGGACGAGAATATGTTTTTACACAAGACACGTAGGGAAATCCTTAGATTCACTGAGGGTTACAAAGCACAGCCCAGGAGATTTGCAAGTGTGGCCCAAACTGAGAAGTTTGGATCCAGATCTCTGAGCTTTGCTTATACCCTAACTTCCTTTAGTACGAAGGACATCCAGAAGCCCCAGGACAGAGTGTGGAGGTCCTAGAATCTCTGAAGAGTGGTGGGGAGGATGAAGCTCCCAGCTCAAGGTACAACATCTGATTGGTTTATTGAATTACCAATAACACGCTTCTCCCAAGGCAGGTGCTCAGTGTGTCACATGAAGAAAAAATTAATTCCTGACCCTCAACCCTCAGGGTCTCCTGAAGGAGTAGATTCTTGGATATTTTAAGCATGTTTTTACTGTTGTTTGGGTTCCCCTTGTGCCTCAGCTGGTAAAGAATCTGCCTGCAATGTGGGAGACCTGAGTTTGATCCCTGGGTTGGGAAAATCCCCTGGAGACAGGAAAGGCTACCCAGTCCAGTATTCTAGCCTGGACGATTCCATGGACTGTATATAGTCCATGGGGTCAGGAAGGGTCAGACACGACTGAGTAACTTTCACTTTCACTGTTGTGGTTTAGTTGCTAAGTTGTGTCTGAGTCTTTTGTGACCCCATAGACTGTAGCCTGCCAGGCCCCTCTGTCCATGGTATTTCCCAGGCAAGAATACTGGACTGGGTTGCCATTTCTTCCTCCAGGAGATCTTTCCAACCCTTTCATTGAAACCAGGTCTTCTGCATTAACAGGTGGATTCTTAACTGCTGAACCACCAGAGATCAATCTTTCCCAAAGTATTGGATGATTTTACACCCTGGGACTCACGTCACATCAGAATCAAGTGAGGCAAACATTGAACTTTCAGATGCCCAGGCCCCCTCCTCAGGCAATTTTAGTTTCTTAGGTATGATATGCAGCCCTGGAATCTCTATGTTTAATAATGTCCCAGGTGATTCTGAGATTTGAACAATCTTTAGAAGCATATGAAAATGAAAGTGTTAGTCATCCAGTTGTGTTTGACTCTTTGCAAACCCATGGATAGTAGTTCCCCAGGCTCCTCTATCCATGGAATTCTCGAGGCAAGCATACTGAAGTGGATAGCCATTCCCTTCTCCAGGAGATCTTCCTGAACCAGGGATCAAACTCCGGTCTCCTCTACTGCAGGCAGACTTTTTACTGTCTGAGCCATTAGGGAAGCCTAGAAGCATAAATATGTAGTCAACATTTTCCTTCCTTTCCCCTAAGTTTTTGCAAACATTTTAAAATTGACATCCAAAATGTTTTTATTGTAAGTGTAAACACAGCAAAGGATGTACCTTTGGGCATACAATAAAAATAAACCCTTTAAGTAATCAAACTAGGAATTCCCTGGCAAGCCAGCGTTTACTGCTCAATGCTATCACTCTGGTGATCTGGGTTCAGTCCCCGGTCAGGAAACTAAGATCCTGCAGGAAGTCTCATGGTGTATCCATAAATAAATAAAACTGTTAATATCATGCTTACAAATGCATCCAGAAGAATGTAAAGAGCATAGAGTTCAAAAAAATATATATTTTTATTCATTTATTTGGCTGCCTCGAGTCTTAGTCATGGCATGCAGGATCCTTTGTCCTTTCTACTGCCCTCTGGTATATGGGATCTTAACCACCATGTATTAAACGCACATTCCCTACATTGGAAGGCAGATTCTCAACCCATGGACCACGAGGGAAGTCCCTAGCCTTGGGTTTTGATACTCACCAACATTGCAGAAGGCCATGGCAAGGCAATCCAGCATTTTTGCCTGGAGAAGTCCATGGATAGAGGAGCCTGGCTGGCTACAGTCTATGGGGTCGCAAGAAGTCAGACACAACTGAGCAACTAGGCACAGCACTCACCATCAACCGTCTTAAAAGAGTCTAAAACGAGCTCTTTCTAATGGTCGGTTCTGTATTTTTTTCCCCTGCTTCATTGAGATGTAATGGACACATATTGTGTAAATTTAAGGTGAACACATGTTGATTTGATAAGAACAGTGTTTTTGATGTTATATCTGGTTACAACACTTGAGATCACGTTCATCAGTGAAGTTCATTTTTGTTCTAATTCAGTGACTCTGTTACCTTATAAGGAATGGAAATACACATATTTCTACTCTGAAACCCTCCCTCCCTCTATGTATCTGTGTGCACAGGGTTGTAAAGGCAGTGGGAAGGAAAGCTTGAGATATAATCTTGGTGGTGCAAAGGGGAAGGAGAGAGAAGACGGGGAGTGAGTGAGGAAGGCAGAAGGATGGGGACCAGGGTGTGACCTGACACCCCTGACCTGGTTTAAGAAAGCATGAGCCCCTGCCTAGAAAAAGCTCCTGGGGTTCAGCATGAAGATCCACAGTGAGGACCCCTGAAATCCAGCAGGTGCTGAGTCTTCAAGTGCAGATCATTTGGGAGTAAGCTTGCTTTCTGCTCTCCTCACCATGCCCACACGCCCCCAACCCACCACCCTTGCTCCCAGAAGAGGACAGGGGTTTGCTGTTTGCAGCTGGAGAATTTTCTGGTATTGGAGGTGAACCCCTGATTTTTCCATTCCTGATACCAGCCCGAGCTCTGTTGGAATAGCTATGTGGACCACCTTCCCCTGCCCTTAAGCTATTGAATCCCAAATAACTAAAGATGCAGATAAACTGGAGATAAGATGGTGGGCCTCTGGATGCCAGAGAGGGAAGTGGGGACTCTCACCACCCTGAGACCTGGAAAACAGCCCCTGGGTGGGGCCCTGCAGCCGCACCCACATTCTTTCCTCTCTTTAACAATTTGGTAGAAAGGTTTCTAGTTGAAAGATCCCATGGGGAAAAACTGGCTCAGAAACCTGATTGGAGCACCATTTGGATACTATGGATTGGATTAGAATGGGCTTTCAAAGGCTTGGAATCTCCTGATCCAGCCTCACTGAGAAAAGGCTTTTGGAGAGCCAGGTAGGAGTTTCATGGACACTGGACACAGGAAGCAGTGCTGATATTTCCAGAGAAATCTTTCTGGGGCGTGGAGACAGAGATACTCCAGCTTCATCCTCCAGTGGGACTCAGAATAAGAAGTGTTTAGCTGCACTGAGTCAACTGGACTTCAGGAGCTGGTGAGCCATGGGGTTTGGAATGCTTCATTTTGTTCTCTACAGCCATGAGTGTGCAAAATTGCTCTGTAAAGGCCTAGAGAGTAAACGGGCATTAAGCGCCAATGCAGTCTCTGCCATTAGCAGAGTGAAATAGCCTCGGGTACCCACTCCAGTGTTCTTGCCGGGAGAATCCCAGGGACAGGGGAACCTGGTGGGCTGCTGTCTATGGGGCCACACAGAGTCGGACACGACTGAAGTGACTTAGCAGCAGCAGCAGCAGCAAATGATCACGGCTGTGTTCCAATAAAACTTTATTTGTGACACTGAAATTTAGATATCCTATAATTTTCACATATCGCAAAATATTCCTTTGTTTGCCCCCAAATTAAAAAAATGTAAAAATATTAAATATATTTTTAAAAGTTAAAAAAAAAAAAAAAAACTAAAACCTAAAAATCATTCTTAGCTTGCTCGTTGGGAGAAAAAGCAAACAGGAAGCAAGCCAATTTGTAAATTCCTGTTTAAACCATTTGCCTATATAATGCAGCTAGCATCCCATTAGTGACTTGTGACATGAATTTAGTAGGCTGGATTCTGCTTATGAAAAACAGAAATTTCCATTAAATCTAAGATGACATCAGCTGTAAAATGCAGCATTATTCCTTTTCTTTTTTTTTTTCTGCCACACCCAGTGGCATGTGGGATCATAGGTCTCTGACAGGGATTGAAGCCATGACCCTGGCCTGGAAGTGAGGAGTCTTAAATACTGGATCACCAGGGAAGTCCCACAGAATTATTTTTCATACCACTATAAAATATACACATATATACATATGTATGTGTGTGTGTTCAGTTGCTTCAGTAATGTTTGACTCCTTGCAACACTATGGACTTGGAGAAGGCAATGGCACCCCACTCCAGTACTCTTGCCTGGAAAATCTCATGGACGGAGGACCCTGGTGGGCTGCAGTCCATGGGGTCGCTGGGAGTCGGGCACGACTGAGCGACTTCACTTTGACTTTTCACTTTCATGCATTGGAGAAGGAAATGGCAACCCACTCGTGTTCTTGCCTGGAGAATCCCAGGGACAGTGGAGCCTGGTGGGCTGCTGTCTCTGGGGTCACACAGAGTCGGACACGACTGAAGCCACTTAGTAGCAGCAGCAGCAGCAGCAACGCTATGGACTGTAGCCCACCCGGCTCCTCTGTCCATAGGATTCTTCAGGCAGGAATACTGCAGTGGGTTGCCATGCCCTCCTCCAGGGGGTCGTCCTGACCCAGAGATGGAACCTGCATCTCTTACATCTTTTGCATTGTCAGGAGAGACCTTTACCGCTAGGGCTATCATTTATACACAACCAAACAAACTATAATATGCTGCTGATGAAATGTGATCTGGTATCAGAAATGGTCAAATGTAAACTGTAGAATGTCCCTTAATGTCAATGAAACGTGTTAACAGCATGGAAGCTATCAACAAATGTATTATATGGAGAGAAATTGTGTTACAAACCTTTTATTTCAATGACCACTACTGCCCCTGTCAGCATCCAACTACATACTGGCTGACTTTCTCCCTTGCATGATACTTTTAATTCATTAAGATTTGGAATTCATTAAATGCTTGGAGAAATTGCTTGTCAGCTTCTTTGCTAAGATCAAGTGTAAGAACCTGGGGAGCCAGGAATTAGTGGGTCAAGCCTGTGGTACAGATAAAAGATTGTATTCATAACAGCTACTGTTTATTTATGCAGCAGACATGTAGCACTGACAGACACCAGAACTTGTTCTAGAAACAACAATACAGCAACCCAATAGCTCTGGAGTTGAATATGGCATGTGAGTTGGGGGAGGCTGTGATTTCTGACATCAGGGTCAGGGAAGCATGGCAGAGATTGTGGACTGAAGCAGGTCAGGAGTTGGGTGACAGTACTTGAGACAGTGTCCAAGGCAGGGGGAGTAGCAGAAGTCCTGAGAAGGCCCTGTCCTCTCTCCTTGGTACCCTTGGGAGATTGGGTCTGGGAACCCTGCACCCACAGATACCAAAATCCATGGATGCTCAAGTTCCTTATATAAAATGGTATAGTCTTTGCATGTAACTTAAGGGGATGCTCCCACATACTTTAAATCATCTCCACATTCCTTGTAATACCTAATACAATGCCAATGCTGTGTAAATAGTTTCAAGTACAATGTACATGCTATATATATACACATATATGTATATGCATATACATGTATGTGTATATATGCATATGTATGTATTTTGGTATTTTGTATGTATGTATGTGTGTGTGTGTATGTATGTGTATATATAGTTGCCAGCATGAGGCAGGTTCAAGTTTTGCTATGAGAACTTTCTGGAATTTTTTTTTTTTTATATATTTTTGATCCATGTATAGAATCTGGTGCCTTCTGGACTCAGAGAATGGAGGGAGTGAGGGGCACCCCCAAGGGACAGCTGGGGGCTCTTTTGGACATTTTATGTTGGTCAGCATTTCTGAGTGAGATTGGAGATCTATAAGCAAAGTGGTGCCTACCAGCTCTCCTGTAGAGTTTAACAGGAGCACTGGGGCCACTATGGGGAGACAAGGCAAAAGTAGGGTCTGGAGAAGGAAGTTTAAAATGATCATGTCACTTAACTGAGTTTGAGATGTTTCCTTATGTCTAAGGGTGTTAATAGTTATCTCAATGTTTCAGCTGATGATTAAATCAGGTACTAATTTTGTCTTTTGGAAGAAATATAATCATCACCACTTATCTGCAGAGAATAAGTTCCAAGACCCCCAGTGGACATCTGTAACCACACATAGTATCAAACCCTATATACACAATGGTTTTTCTATACAAACATACCTGTGATGCAGTTTATTTTATAAAAGAACAGTAAGAGATTGGCAACTTCCTAATAATAACAGGAAAGTGAAAGTGAAGTTGCTCAGTCGTGTCCAACTCTTTGCAACCTGATGGACTGCAGCTTACTATGCTCCTCTGTGATGGGATTTCCCAGGCAAGAATTCTGGATTGGGTTGCCATTTCCTTCTCCAGGGATGGAACCCAGGTCTCCTGAATAGTAGCAGACACTTTACCATCTGAGCCACCAGGGAAGGTGTAATAATAACATAGAACAATTATAACAACATATTTTTATAACAGTTTTGTGAATGTAGTCTCTATGTAAAATATATTACTGAACTAATTTTGTGATTTTTTTTTCACCCTAACTATGCACTATGCTCTGTGGCCATACCTTTTGCAGTTTGCAGTTTGACAGCAAAACTAACCCAGATTTCTTTTCTCTGCTTCACATTCACCACAGATATTAGCAACCTCAGCATACTTTTTTTTCTTTTTATATCAAATTGAGAACTTTGATCTTTTCACTTAAAGGTAGCACTTAAAGGATTCTCTCTGGCATGTCTAAATAACCAACATCACTCCACTTACGGTTTGGGGCCATTATTGAGTAAAATAAGGGTGACTTGGTCACAAGCTCTGTGACATCTCAACAGTCATTGTGGTAACCGAGTGACAAATGGGTGAGATGTGCAGGACTAAGTTCGATTCACATTTCTGGGCAGGAGGAAACAGGATGGTGTGAGATTCCAATCCTACTCCTCAGAATGACATGCAATTTAAAACTTATGAGTTATGTATTTCTGGAGTTTTCCATTTAATATTTTCAGTGAACAACTGAGGGTTAACTGAAACCACAGAAAGTGACACCTGAGATCAGAGGGGATGACCTTGTTCTGTGGTTGCCTTTAGGTGGAAAAAACACTGGAAGGGGCCACTTGAAGCCAAAAGTGATTGTAAAATGGCCCATCTCTTCCTATGTGAGGAAGCACAAGCATGACCACAACCCGAGACAAAGACCGCAGGGTCCAAACCCAGAGATGAGGATAAGGATGATGCTGAGGTCATCTTTGTTGGAGTGCAGCATGTCAATGAGGATGCTGAAACTCTCTTTGTCAGAGTGATTTCAAGTTCAAAGCCAGTCATTTCTAACATTTTGAACAGAGTGACCAGGGATGCATCTTCAAGAAGAAAGAAGGGCCACGTGAGTCCAGATCCCTCCTGCACATTGCAACCTGCAAATCTCAGGACCCCAGCATCAGAACCAGTGGCTGTATCATTAGCTTCTCAGTCTGAATGGGGAAGAAAAAACAGTCCTGTTATTTTTGAGCCTTCATCTAAACCTGATTATAAAACGAGCTCTCTGGAAGCTGTGCTTCACAATTCAGAATTGCTCTCTCTGCGGCCTCATTGTCTATCTGGAGCTAGTCTCTCAATAGCAGGCAAGGATGAAAGTCCTCTTAATTCAAAGCAATGTCCCACTTCAGATGTAAAATGTAACAGTGGGAATCCCAAAAGACCCAAACTCAGCAATGGAATCCCAGGGGGACCTGCCTCCACCATGGCCCCTGTAGGTATTTCTCCTACAAAGGACACGATTATGACCTTGGAAGGTCTCCTGACCTCACCGAGCCATGTTCACCGTGGGACATCATTTTCACAGACTCACGCAAATGACCAGGCATGCTTCAGTCTTATGGATCCAGACAGAACATGTAGTTGGAGGGGCTGGAGAAAACGGACTTTTTGACTCTTGCAAGTCAGAGCAAGACTGTTGATCCCATGAAAGGAAATCTGATCATGTTACTTGATGACTTTTACTATGGACAGCATACAAGAGATGGGCAGTCAGAACAGAAGACTCACACAGTCTTTAAATGCCTCAGTTGCTTGAGAGTTCTAAAAAATGTCAAGTTTATGACCCATGTGAGGAACCATCTGGACCTGGAGAGGCAGAAGGGTGACAGCTGGGAAATCCACACTACCTGCCAGCACTGCCACCACCAGTTTCCCACCCTGTTCCAGTTGCAGTGTCACATTGAAAGTGTCCATGCTTCCCGGGAGCCCTCCACGGTCTGTTATATCTGTGAATTGTCCTTCAAAACAGATCAGGTTCTCTTATAGCACATGAAGGACAGTCACAAACCTGGCAAAATGCCCTATGTGTGCCGTGTTTGCAATTACAGACTGTCAGCCTTGGCCAATGTAGAGGTACGTTTTAGAATATGGCATGGAAACATGAACAATTTGCTTTGTCTGTTTTGCTTCGAAATTTTCAAACTGGTGACATCCTTCATAAATCACACTTGGAGGCACTGAAATAAGAGGGTCTTTCCATATTCCAAGTGCTGGCTACAGTGTTTGAAAATGAAGGAAAAGACAGAGCACCAAACAAAGAATCATCAGTCTTTCAAAAAGCCAGAGCAATTGTGAGGGTTGCCTCCTGAAACAGAGGTCATGATCCAAACTTCAGTTCAGCTGGGACTGAGAGAGACAGCATCCATCATTGTGAGGAACACTGACTCCCAAGTGTCACCCAGAAAAACTACAAAGAAGATTGACTACAAACACAAAATATTCCAGACGTGTTGCAGCAAGGGATCTGGCTAAAAATTAAGTTCTACCCACCTCCAGAAATTCAAAAAAGCCCTATTGAGGTTCAGCCAGCTGTACATAGAGACCCTGCCTGGCTTTTGTTGTTCAGTTTCTCAGTCGTGTCTGACTCCCTGTGACCCTATGAACTTCAGTATGCCAGGCTTTCCTGTCCATCACCATTTCCCGAAGCTTGCTCAAACTCGTTCCGTTGCGTTGCTGATGCCATCCAACCATCGTGTCCTCTGTCACACCTTCTGCTCCTGCCTTCAATAGTTCCCAGTATCAGGTTTGTTTGTTTGTTTGTTTGTTTTTTTCCCAATGAGTTGACTCTTCCCATCAGGAGGCCAAAGTATTGGACATTCAGCATCAGTTCTTCCACTGAATATTCAGGGTTGATTTCCCTTAGGATTGACTGGTTGGATCTCCTTCCAGTCCAAGGGACTCTCAAGAGTCTTGTCCAACATCACAGTTCAAAAGTGTCCAGTCTTTTGTGCTCAGGCTTCTTTATGGTCCAACTCTCACATCCATACATGACTAGTGGAAGAACCATAGCCTTGACTCCACTGACCTTTGTTGGCAAAGTAATGTCTCTGCTTTTTAATATGCCATCTAGGTTTGTCACAGCTTTTATTCCAAGGAGCAAGCATCTTTTAAATTCGTGGCTGCAGTCACCATCTGCAGTGATTTTGGAGCTCAAGAAAATAAAGTCTGTCACTGATTCTTTGTTTCCTTGTCTATTTGCCATGAAGTGATGAGACCTTTGACTGTGTGGACCACAACAAACTCTGGAAAATTCTTAAAGAGATGGGAATACCAGACCATCTGACATGCCTTTTGAGAAATCTGTATGCAGGTCAAGAAGCAACAGTTAGAACTGGACATGGAACAAGAGACTGGTTCTGATAGGGAAAGGAGTATGTCAAGATTGTGTACTGTTGCCCTACTTATTTAACTTATATGCAGAGTACATCATTAAAAATGCTGGGCTGGATGAAGCACAATCTGGAATCAAGATTTCTGGGAGAAATAGCGACAACCTCAGACATGCAGATGCTGCCACACTAATAACAGAAAATGAAGATCCTCTTGATGACAGGGAAAGAGGAGAGTGAAAAGGCAGGCTTAAAACTCAATATTCAAAAAATGAACATTGTGACATCTGGTCCCATCACTTCATGGCAAACAAATGGAGAAAAAGTGAAAATAACAGCAGATCTTATTTTCTTGAACTCCAAAATCACTGTGGATGGTGAATGTAACCACAAAATTAAAAGTAGCTAGCTCCTTGGAAGAAAAGCTATGACAAACATAGATAGCATCAAAAAAAAGCAAATGCATCACTCTGCTGACCAAAGTTGTTATAGTCAAAGCTACAGTGGCTCAGACAGTAAGGAATTCACTTGTAATGTGGGAGACCTGGGTTTGACCATGGGAAGGACATCTCTGTAGTCCAGTAGTAAGACTCAGTGCTCCCCCATTAGGGAGTCCAAATTCATTCCCTGGTCAGGGCATTAGATCCCACATACTGCTGCTAGAAATACTGCATGTGACAGTTAAAAATCCTGCCTCCCACATGCTACAGTGAAGACTGAAGAGTCCTTGTGCTGGAACTAAAACCAAGCACAGCCAAGTAAATGAATAAATGTTTGAAAGAAAGAAAGAAAAAGATATGAGAATTCCCTGGTGGTTCAGTGGTTAGGACTTGATGCTTTCACTGCCAATGGCCAGGGTTCAACACCCTGGTTATGGAACTAAGATCCCACAGGTTCCGTGGCATGGCCAAACAAAAACCTAGAAAGATAAATACGGAGGAAATAACTCCCAAAGTTTGAAAATGAAGCAATATAACTTCACCCAGTCTGAGGATAGATTAAGGATTGCCAGGAACCCAAAGTGTGAAAGTGGCACCTCTGTAATTCACTACTGCTTCTAAGTCACTTCAGTCGTATTTGACTCTGTGCAACCCCATAGGTCGCACAGCCCACCAGGTTCCCCCATCCCTGGGAACACTGGAGTGGGTTGCCATTTCCTTCTCCAATGCATGAAAGAGAAAAGTGAAAGTGAAGTCGCTCAGTCATGTCAGATTCTTAGGGATCCCATGGACTGCAGCCTACTAGGCTCCTCTGAGCATGGGGTTTTCCAGGCAAGAGTACTGGAGTGGGGTGCCATTACCTTCTCCATCTGTAACTCACAAGCTTCTTTAATATTGTGGTTTAGGCTCCTCCTACTCCTGCTTCTGAACCTGAATAACTTACTGGTCCTGAGAGAAATTGTTATGGGAAAAATAAAATACTTAAGCTGAATGATATTGAAAACAGAAAATTTTTGAGATGGAGATAAAGCAGTTTCATGTGTTAATGTGCATTACATTTGAAAAGAAGAAAGGTTGGCAAAACAATGATCTAAGTCAGTGCTATTCCCAGAAGTTTCTGCAGCAATAGAAAACTTTTAAATAATTGTTACATGTATGCCCTAATAAGGACAACAAGCTTTTCACATATATAAATGCCTATGTTTCTCTTCTCTGAGGTTACCTGTTTATATCCTTTATCTGAATTTTCAGATGGAGTGTTCATCTGGTAGGATTTTTTTTTTTTTTTTTGGCTTTGCTGTGAGGATTAAGGGATTTAGATCTTCAACTAGGGATGGAATCTCTGCTCCCTGCAGTGGAAGCACAAAGCCCTAACAACCAGATCACTAGGGAATTCTCAATGAATATGTTTTCTATGTCCTTGTCTAATATGCCACTTTGGAGATGTTAAAATGTAGCTAGTGTGACTGAGGTATTAAATCTTTGTGTGTGTTCAGCAGCTTCAGTCCTGTCTGACTCTTTGTGACCTCATCAGTGTAGCCTGCCAGGCTCCTCTCTCCATGGGATTACCCAGGCAATAATATGGGCAGGGGTCGCCATTTCCCTTTCCAGGGGATCTTCCTGAACCTGGGTGTCTTTTACATCTCCTGCATTGGGAGGCAAGTTCTTTACCACTAGCACCACCTGGGAAACCTCTTAAATCTTTACTTTAATTTAATTAAATTAATTTAAAATGAAAAGATATGGCTAGAAGAACAAGATCTTCCTTATAAATGAGTTTCAATTAATTTGTATACTCAGTAACTTGTGTTTCTCTTAGATATTTTCCTCAAGATGAGAGTCCATGCCCCTCCCCAAGTGTAGGCTGGGTTTAGTGACTTGTTTCTAAAGAACAGAATATGTCAGAGGGAAGGAGATAACTTTATAGCAGAGGAACTAGTGGTAAGTCATATTGATAGTATGAATCCTTGATGGGAAGTGATAAGAAAGATATTTTGCCTTGGAGGTATAGTTCTAAAAATATATAAACCCCAGTGCAACCAGGAGAAACATATCAAACCCATATTGAGAGTCATTGTGCAAAATGCCTGTCCCTGAAGGACTCCTGAAAATTGTCAAAAGTCATGTAAAGCAAGGAAAGTTTAGGAAACTGCTATAGACCAGAGTAAACTAAGGGAGGTATCTGTAGCTTTTGGCTATATATCCTCATGCAGTTCAGTATCCTGTATGGGAATATGAAACTGGAAAAGAACATTTTTGGAAAAGCTGGTAAAATTTGCATAAAACCTGGAACTTAGTTAAAGGTACCCTACTGAAAGATGCTGGAATAATTGTGAGGCTTAATGGAGGTCATTTCACAGATATATATTTTAGACATTGCAAGTATTTTGTCTACATCACACCCTCTTCATTTTGACTTCACTGGAATGGAAATCTAAAGTATGGTACACTTAACTGAATTGAAATCTTCAAATACAAAGGATCAATAATATTTATATTGTGTGATCTGACCATATGCAATCATGAGAAATTGACAAAGAAACATCTTTTAAAATGCCATTCATTTGGAAAATATCACTAACTACATTAATCCATAATATATATCTCCATGGAATTTTCAGGCAAGACTACTGGAGCAGATTGCCATTATTTTCTCCAGGGGAATCTTCCTGACCCAGGATCGAACCCAGGCCTCTTGTGTCTCCTGCATTGGCTGGAAAGTTCTTTCCCAGTTGAGGTACCAGGGAAGCCCATACAATATATAATCTTTGTCTTAAGAAGAGAATATTAGGATATACTTGAAGTGAATGATAATGAACAAACTATGCAGCAAAAATTGTGAGACACAGTTAAAGTTGTATGGAGAAACGATGGAAACAGTGACAGACTTTATTTTCCTGGGGTCCAAAATGATTGTGGGTGGTGACTGCAGCCACAGAATTAAAAGATATTTGCTCCTTGGAAGAAAAGCTATGACAAACCTGGACAGCATATTAAAACACAGAGACATTACTTTGCTGACAAAGTCCATCTGGTCACAGCTATGGTTTTTCCAGCAGTCATGTATGGATGTGACAGTTGGATCATAAAGAAGGCTGAGTGCCAAAGAATTGATGCTCTTGATCTGTGGTGTTGGCGAAGACTCTTGAGAGTCCCTTGGACAGCAAGATTCAGCAGTCAATCGTAAAGGAAATCAACTCTGAATATTCACTGGAAGGACTGATGCTGAAGCTGAAGATCCAATAGTTTGGCCACCTGATGTGAAAAGCCAACTCATTGGAAAAGACCTTGATGCTGGGAAAGACTGAGGGCAGGAAGAAGTGGGCAGCAAAGGATGAGATGGTTGGATAGTATCACCAACTAAATGGACATGAGTCTGAGCAAACTCCAGGAGATAGTGAAGGACAGCGAAGCCTGGTGTGCTGCGTGCAGTGCATGGGGTTGCAAAGAGTCCTACATGATTGACAGACTGAACAACAACAACAACAAATTAAAGTAAACTTATAGCATTACATATAAGAGAAATAAGAGTTACAAATAACTATCTCAAAAAGTTGTAAAGATGCGCAACAGAACAAACTTATAGCGATAAGAAGGAATGCAATTAATAAAGAATGAAAAATGAATATAATAGAGAAGAAAATATTGTAACAAAACCAAGACTTTATTCCCCCATATGACTACTAGGAGACTTCCAGCAGAACAGAGCATTTTAAAAAGACTCTGTAAAGGGCCCAAAAAGAACTATTTTAGGCTTTGCGAATATGATCTTTGACGATTGATCAAGTTTTCAGTCATAGACAATAACCAAAGGAACTGGCAAGTCCCTGTTTCAACTTTAAGGACACCAAAAATTGAACTTCACACAATTTTCACGTCAGAAAATAATATGCTTTTCGGTTTTCCTCAGCCATTAAAAACTGTAGGCTCTAAAATTAAAAAAAAAGAAAAAGAAGTAAAGCTCATTCTCAGCTCACTAGGCTGCTGCTAAGTCGCTTCAGTCCCGTCTGACTCTGTGCGACCCCATAGACAGCAGCCCACTAGGCTCCTCTGTCCCTGGCATTCTCCAGGCAGGAATACTGGAGTGGGTTGCCCTTCCCTTCTCCAATGCATGAAAGTGAAAAGTGAAAGTGAAATCGCTCAGTCGTGCCCGACTCTTAGCGACCGCATGCGCTGCAGCCTACCAGGCTCCTCCGTCCATGGGATTTTTCCAGGCAAGAGTACTGGAGTGGGTTGCCGTTGTCTTCTCGGCTCAGCTCACTCTAGCTGTGCAAAATCGGGGGCAGGCTGCCCTGCATTGAGCAAAATGGAATTCCAAGAGAAGGGGCTTCAAGATCCAGGTGTACGGTCAAGTTTCTTAAGCAAGGGGCAGGTCACCCCTGAGGGCTGTGAGTGCTAGACACCATCATTGAAGTCCCCTGGTAGACTCGGAGGTCGTTCTCAGCCCTGTGCCCTGGCGACTGTGCAATCTATTTTCTTTTTTCCCCTTTGGTGAGCTGCGCAATCTTGACAGACCCAAGACACTTCAGATTCAGGTTCAGCCTGACTACGCCCCCAGCAGTTGCCTCCAGAGGGGGCCACCGCGCGCGCATGCGCGGAACTCGGCCTAGCGGCCAATCCGATTGCAGGCGTCAACACCTGGCAACCAATCGTCCTTGGCAGCGGACACGCCGGCAGTTGAAGCGGCGTCCCAGGCCTGAGGAGGCATTGTTCCCTCGGGCCTGCCTCCTCAGACTTAACCCAGGGACTGTTTAGATGCAGGTGAGCTGCCGGCAGTTCTGGCATCGCCGCCCACGGGGACCGGTAAGGACTGGGGCCTGGTGCGGCCAAAGCGGTGCCAGAGTGCCCAGGGAAGGGTTTCTCAGATCCCCAATCTGGCGGGGCC
The DNA here is from genome assembly GCF_002263795.3 of Bos taurus. NCBI lineage: Eukaryota > Metazoa > Chordata > Mammalia > Artiodactyla > Bovidae > Bos > Bos taurus. The sequence continues at coordinate 32,168,139 of NC_082638.1, forward strand.
TTGCTCGGCGAGACGGCCTCTGAGGGCCAAGGGAGCTTGAGGCCGGGCCTACAGGCCCCAGGCCCCTTTCGCCCTCTCCCCTCTCTAGTCTGGGTGGGAGCAGCTCTCCAGCAGCCTTCCTGTCCTAGGGGTGGGACAAGCCAGCTCGCGGAAAGGGCCTGTCATGCCCCCAGCCCCCCGCCCCTCCCAGGTCTCCTGTGGAACTTAATATATTTAAACACACACACATATACAAATCTTCACGCGGGTTTATGACTCGGGCCCAACCCGGTTCTGCAACCAGACACAGTCAGGCGGGCACAGCAAAAAAAAAAAAAAAAAATCAATCTAGTGGCCTCTCCACTGCCGCGGCGCTTTGGTTGTTTTCCTGTTTGCTCTGCCTCTCCTCGGACTCCAGGGCTGCCCCTGTCCCTGGGGGCCCCGAGATTCAGGCCTTTGGTTCGGAAAGGTGGCAGATGAGGTATTTGTTTGTTTGTTTGTTTGTTTGTTTGTTTGTTACTGAGAGAAGGGAGGTGGGAGGAAGAAGCTCAGGGAAGAGGAGTTCAATCACTTGCTCTGGTTGAGTGTGAGACACCTGGTCAGCATCTGTAGGGTAGGACCAGGTAGGGCCTGGGGGATAGAATGTTTCAGGAAGAGGTGACTCACCCTGACCTTTCCCTCTGCCCAACCCCAGGATGTGACCTTCTCCTGCCTGGGAAGGGCACTCAGGTTTTCAATGTGCCCCTGAGGTAAGGTGACAGACATTTTTACAATAAGGAACAAAGTTGTGTCTTTCTTGCCTTCCGTTTTTCTCCTTTCATTCATGGGCTGACATGTTGCTGTGGAGAGAGAGTTCTCCTGGGGATTAGCTGACCCTGATTGCGGGTGGTGACTTCAGGGCAATCATGGTTTCAGGTCACTCTGAAGCTCTCTGAGTTGAAACATTAAAAGCAGGCAGGGAGGCTACTGGCTTGCTTTCTCCTGCATTCTTGAAAGAAAAAAAAAGTAAGAGCACCATGGGTTTTAAGCTGTGTAGAGCTGACTCCTACCACTTGGTGAGGCTAAAATGGGGCAATGCACATATCCTAAGGTTTTAGCTACAAAAGCAAAGTAATGAAGGTATGGGAATTCCCTTGTGGCCTGGAGATTAGGATTCTTGGCTTTCACTGCAGTGGTCTGGATTTAACTTCTGGTCAGGGAACTGGGACCCCACAAGCCAAGCAGCACGGCCAAATGAATAAAGTGGTTCATTCAAAGAAAATGTGTTGTGATTTAACATGTTTACATGGGATTACTTGCTCATTTTTGCACCTGTAAGAGCTTCATTTCATTAAGTAATTGAACTCCACTGGATGGGGGTGGGGGAGCATCTAAGTTCATTTCATGCCAGTAAACAAGATGATAGGTAGCTTTATGCCCAGCAACTTGTGCCTACAGCTCTGTTGCATAGTTATCTATTGGTACAGCTTTGAACTTGACAGCATGTTTGGTTTTGGTCACAACATGTGGCTTCATAGGATATTAGTTCCCCAACCAGGGATCGAACACAGGATCCTGGCAGTGAGAGGGCTGAGTCCTAATCAAACCACTGGACTGCCAGGCAACTCCTGTTTTTAGGTGTTTTGGTTTGTTTTGTGTTTTTTAAGTTTTACCATATTTATAGGAGAACTCTTCTGTGTGTAAGTATGATGTGAATGATATTATACCTCGAACTGTTTGTGTTGTACATATTATCTCAAAATTGAATAGTTTGAAAAAACTTACACTTGATATCTATTGGTCTAGAATCCAGTTGGGTAGTTTAGCCTCAGGGTCCCTCCTGAGGTGGTAGTCAAGCTTTTATCTGGTTTGGCAACCTCTGAAAACTTGGCTTATTGAATGTAAGTTCTCTCACTTGGCTGTACTCATGAGGCCTCAGTTCCTCCTTCTGTGGGCCTCTCCAAGGGGCTGCTCGTGTGGAGGCTGCTGTCTTTTCCCAGAATGAGTGATTCAGGAAAGAACTTGCACCCATGATAAAGTGCAGTCTTTTTTCAGACGTTACACATCTTCACTTCTGTATTTGCTTAGTCTCACAGGTCAACCCTGTGATAGTTTGAGAGAGAACTACATAGGGGTGGGAATATCAGGACATGTGATTCACAGGGTCATCTTGAAGGCTGGTGACCATACCCAGTAATCCACCATGACAGCCTTTCTGCATATGATCTCAGTCTTGTTACTGTGAGCAAATTATTTGGCTTGTGTTCACTTCTTGTGTGCTGCTGCTTCTGCTGCTAAGTCACTTCAGTCATGTCTGACTCTGTGCAATCCCATAGACAGCAGCCCACCAGGGTCCCCCAGCCCTGGGATTCTCCAGGCAAGAACACTGGAGTGGGTTGGCATTTCCTTCTCCAATTCCTGAGAGTGAAAAGTGAAAGTGAAGTCTCTTAGCCCTGTCTGACTCTTCGAAAACCCCAGGACTGTGGCCTACCAGGCTCCTCCGTCCATGGGATTTTCCAGGCAAGAGTACTGGTGTGGGTTGCCATTTTCTACTCAATTCTTGTTTATTCAGTGATATTCTAGCAAGTCTCTTCTTTGTCCTGGATTAAGTTTTCTGTTTCTCTGGACGGTTCCCATCAGCAAACAGACTGACTATAATGTCACCTCTATTTAAAAATTTGTCTTTTGTGACACATCCTGCTTCTGCTTTTTTTTATTTTATGTTTTCTTATTATGGACTTCTGCAGAGTTGTTTGTAGAATTTTTTATCTCCATTTCTCTCATTTTCCTTTAAATCCACTCTTGTCAAGGTCACCAGTGAATTCCAAATGTTTAACTCAGTGGTCAATTTTTATTTTTTTTTATTTTAAAAAATTTTTATTATTATTATTATTATTTTAAATTTACAATATTGTATTGGTTTTGCCATATCAACATGAACCCATCATGGGTGTACACGTATTCCCCATCCTGAACCCTCCTCCCACCTCCCACCCCATACCATTCCTCTGGGTCATCCCAGTGCAGCAGCCCCAAGCCTCCTGTATCCTGCATTCAACCTGGACTGGTGATTCATTTCGAATATGATATTATACATGTTTTAATGCCATTCTCCCAAATCATTCTCCCCTCCCTCTCCCACACAGTCCAAAACACTATACATCTGTGTCTCTTTTGCTGTCTTGCATACAGTGTTGTTGTTACATCATTCTAAATTCCATATATATGTGTTAGTATACTGTATTGGTGTTTTTCTTTCTGGCTTACTTCAGTCTTTATAATAGGCTCCAGTTTAATTCACCTCATTAGAACTGATTCAAATGTATTCTTTTAAATGGCTGAGTAATACTCCATTGTTTATACGTACCATGGCTTTCTGATTCATTCATCTGCTGATGGTCATCTAGGCTGCTTCCATGTCCTGGCTATTAGAAACAGTGCTGCGATGAACATTGGGGTACACATGTCTCTTTCAATTCTGGTTTCCTCAGTGTGTGTGCCCAGCAGTGGGATCACTGGGTTGTATGGCAGTTCTATTTCCAGGTTTTTTTTTTTCTTATTTTTTTTAAGGAATCTCCACACTGTTCTCCATAGTGGCTGTATTAATTTGCATTCCCATCAATAGTGTAGGAGGGTTCCCTTTTCTCCACACCCTCTCCAGCATGTATTGCTTGTAGACTTTTGAATTGCAGTCATTCTGACTGGCATAACATGGTACCTCATTGTGGATTTTGATTTGCATTTCTCTGATAATGAGTGATTGTTGAGCATTTTTTCATGTGTTTGTTAGCCATCTGTATGTCTTCTTTGGAGAAATGTATATTTAGTTCTTTGGCCCATTTTTTGATTGGGATGTTTATTTTTCTGGAATTGAGCTGCAGGAGTTGCTTGTATATTTTTGAGATTAGCTGTTTGTCAGTTTCTTCATGTGCTATTATTTTCTCCCATTCTGAGGGCTGCCTTTTCACCTTGCTTATAGTTTCCTTTGTTGTGCTGAAGCTTTTAAGTTTAATTAGGTCCCATTTGTTTATTTTTGCTTTGACTTCCAATATTCTGGGATGTGGGTCATAGAGAATCCTGCTGTGATGTATGTCAGCGAGTGTTTTGCCTATGTTCTCCTCTAGGAGTTTTATAATTTCTGGTCTTATGTTTAGATCTTTAATCCATTTTGAGTTTATTTTTGTGTATGGTGTTAAAAAGTGTTCTGCTACTGCTGCTAAGTCACTTCAGTCGTGTCCGACTCTGTGCGACCCCATAGACGACAGCCCACCAAGCTCCACAGGCCCTGGGATTCTCCAGGCAAGAACACTGGAGTTGGTTGCCATTTTCTTCTCCAGTGCATGAAAGTGAAAAGTGAAAGTGAAATCACTCAGTCATGGCTGACCCTTAGCGACCCCATGAACTGCAGCCTTCCAGGCTCCTCTGTCCATGGTATTTTCCAGGCAAGAGTATTGGAGTCAGGTGCCATTGCCTTCTCCAAAAAGTGTTCTGCTTTCATTCTTTTACAAGTGATTGACAAGTTTTCCAGCACCACTTGTTAAAGAGATCGTCTTTTCTCCATTGTATATTCTTGCCTCCTTTGTCAAAGATAAGGTGTCCATAGGTGTGTGGGTTTACCTCTGGGCTTTCTGGTTTTTTTTCCATTGATCTATATTTCTGTCTCTGTGCCAGTACCATATTGTCTTGATGATTGTGGCTTTGTAGTAGAGCCTGAGGTTGTTATTTTATTTAATTTATTGGCAGCCTTTATTAGAGCAGTTCATTTCCTCCTCCCTGGGAAAAAAAAAAATGTTTCATTTGGATTATAGAATGCTTGTCTTTCCTGCTTCTCTTCTATGTACAGTTCTTCCAGATACAATGTGTGACCTTTGTGTCTGGCTTTATTCAGATGCCATGTTTTCTTTTCAAATATTTATTTATCTAGCTATGTGGCATGTGGGATCTTAGTTCCTAGCCCAGGGATGGAACCTGTGCAGAGTCTTAAACACTGGATCTCCAGGAAAGTCCCCTAGTTTGTGTATTTTCAAGATTCATCCATTTCTTGGCTGTATAGCAGCACATTTTTTTTTATGGCTGAATATGGTATAACAATATGGTATGTGGCTTACCTGTAGTCCATTGTGAGCATATACCACCATTTATTTATCCATTCATCAACTAATGGATAATATTTAGATGGTGTATTCTTTGTGGCTATTGTGAATAATGTTGCTGTGAACACTGTTTTTGCATGGACTCAACATTTTCATTTTTTATGGATATATACAAAAGAGTGAAATTTCTGGATCATATGGCTACTCTATATTAATTTTTGAGGTACTGACAAAACACTTTTCCAAAGTGATTGTACTATTTTACAGCAATTACATCAACAATATATGAAGATTCCTTTTCTCCACATCCTCTGCAGCACTTGTTATTATTCCTCTTTTTGATTACAGCCAACCTAATGGTAGGAGAAGGCAATGGCACCCCACTCCAGTACTCTTGCCTGGAAAATCCCATGGATGGAGTAGCCTGGTGGGCTACAGTCCATGGGGTCACTAAGAGTCAGACATGGCTGAGCGACTTCACTTTCACTTTTCACTTTCATGCATTGGAGAAGGAAATGACAACCCACTCAAGTGTTCTTACCTGGAGAATCCCAGGGACAGGGGAGCCTGGTGGGCTGCCGTCTATGGGGTCGCACAGAGTCAGACAGGACTGAAGCGACTTAGCAGCAGCAGCAACCTAATAGGTGTGAAGTAGTATCTCACTGAGACTGATTTACATTTTGTTACGGGCTTCCTTGGTGGCTCAGAAGGTAAGATGTCTGCCTGCAATGCAGGAGACCTGGGTTCGATTCCTGGGTTGGGAAGATCCTCTGGAGAAGGAAATGACAATCCACTCCAGCATTCTTGCCTGGAAAATCCCATGGATGGAGGAGCGTTATAGGCTACCATCCATGGGGTCGCAAAGAGTCAGACATGACTGAGTGACTTCACTTTCTTTCACTTTCAATCATGTTAAGCAGTATTTTTTGTGATTGTTGGCCATTTGCATATCATATTTGGTGAAAAGTCCATTCAAATTATTTTCCTGGTTGTTAGATTTTTTTTTTAATTGTTGTAAAAAAACCAAACATCTAACTTAAATTTTTACCATTTTAACCATTTTTACATGCTAAGTATATCTCACAATTTCATCAGCCTTTTTGGAGAAAGAAATGGCAGCCCACTCCAGTATTCTTGCCTGGAGAATCCCATCGACAAAGGAGCCTGGTGGGCTACAGTCCATGGGGACACAATGAGTCATACACGACTGAGCAACTCACACAAGTACACACACACACACACACACACACACACAGAGTCACAGTGTTGTTTTGTTGTTGTTGTTGTCATTTTTTTAGCTGTTCTATGCAGCTTAAATGACAGTTTCCTGGTTGAGAATCATACCCAGGCCCCTGATAGGAAAGTTTGGAGTCCTAACCTCTGAAATATCATGGAATTCCTTATCACATTGCTATGAAATAGATCTCTACACCTTTTCATCTTGCAAAATTGAAACTCTGTACCCATCACCTGTCCCATTAAACAACAACTCCTCTTTTCTTCCCTGTTTCCATGGACCCTGGACTCCATCATTCCACTTTGTTCCTTTCTATTGCTTGACTATATTAGATATTTCATATAAGTGGAAACATACACTTTTGTCTTTTTTATGACTGGCTTATTTCCTTTGGCTTGATGTCTTAAGTGATCATGAAGTTGTAGCTTGGGGCAGAATTTCCTTTATATGGCTTAATAATGTTCCATTATATGTATGTATCACATTTGATAGATGTTTAGATGCTTCCACCTCTTAGTTGTTGTGATTAGTGCTGCTTTGAGCATGGCTATGCAAATATCTCAAGACCCCATGTTAACTTCTTTTGAATTTATATTCAGAAGTGGAATTGATGAATCATGTGGTAGTTCTATTTTTAATTTTTTGAGGAGGCTTTAGACTGTTTTCTGTAGCAGTTGCACCATTTTAAAATCTATCCATAACACACAAGGTCCAGTTTCTGTACATACTTGCCAAGAGTTTTCCTTTCCTTTCCTTCCTTTTACCTTTCCTTTCCTTCATATGTAAACACACACACATGCACGAACAATTTTTTTCATATCCTTTCCCATTACTGTTTATCACAAATTATGAATATAGTTCCTTGTGCTACACAGTAGGATCTTTTTTAATCTATTCTATATATTAACATTATAGTTTGCATCTGCTAGTCACCAGCTCCCAGTCTATGCCTCTCCCACCCTTCCTCTCTTGGTAATCACATAGTCTGCTCACTATGTCTGTGAGTCTGTTTCTGTTTCACAGATAAGTTCATTTGTGTTATAGTTTATAGTCCACATGTAAGTGATACCATATGATATTTGTCTTTCTCTTTCTGACATCCTAAGTATTATTTTTAATGCTAATGTAGAGTCAAGTGTTTACTTGACTTCATTTTCAGAACATTTGTTGCTACTGTATAGAAATGTGATTGACTTTTAAAATATTTATCTTATATTCTTCAAGCTTTTTATTAATTCTAATACCTGTGGTTTCTTTGGGATTTTCTATATATAAAAGTATGGTATCTCCAATATACTTTGACTTTTTCCTTTCCATTCTGAAGGCTGTTTTTTTGTTTGTTTGTTTGTTTTAAGCAACAACAACAATTCCTTTTTCTTACCTGATTGCTCTGGTTATAGAACTGCCAGTATAATATTGATCCAAAGTGTGGAATAGACTTCCTTATGTTGTTCCCAATCTTATAGGGAAAGCTTTCAGTGTTTCATTATTAAGTATGATTTAGCTGTGGGTCGTTTATAGGTACCCTTTGAGAAAGTTCTCTTCTGTTCTTAGTTATTAAGTGGTTTACTTTAACCCCTATTATGAAAAGGTGCTAGATTCAGGGAAATGCTTTTTCTGCAGGCAGATGTGTTTTTTGTCCTTTATTGTGTTAAAATGGCATAATGTCGATTGACTTTCATATAATGAACCAACTTTGCATACCTCCATAAATCCCACGTGATCATGGTATATAATCTTTTTTATATGTTGTTAGGTTTTGTTTGCAAGTATTTTGTTGAGGACTCTTGCATCTGTATTCATACAGAATATCCGTTGTGTGTGTGTGTGTGTGTGTGTGTTTGATGTCTCTGTCTGATATTGGTATTAGAGAAATACTGTCATGACTTTGCCTGATATGTGGGGAAGAGAAATGTGGAATGAAGGATGAAGCATTGTTGGATTTAAGTTTAGTCAGGATTAGAGGGAGAAATTTAGGATGTATAAGTGTGGCTTTGGGGGTGAGATTATCAAGAGAGTTCATTCTCAATTTTCTAGGCCTGTGTTAAGTGCTTGACATTGAATTATGCTGTTTGTTAACTGTGTATAGATACTTTATATTTGAATTTGCTACCTATTTTCTGTATTAACATTTATGAAATTAGTATGTGTGAATCAGTTGTAATGTGCATTTAAGATAACTTTTTTTCCAATTTTACTACAAAACAAGATGCCATTAAATAGCTGACGCTTTTTAAAAAGAGCTTAACCTTAAGTCTAAGAAATAAGCATGTTTGTCTTTAAGGTGCGGAAACACATTTAAAAGTTATAAATTTGCCCAAAAAGATGCAGCTGGTGTGTGATTAACTTAGAATTCCAGCTTAATCTTCTTTGACTCCAAATTCCATGTTTCTAAACACTGTACAATAGTGCAGTTGTAAAAATACTCGTGCTTTACATGTGATTTCTCCTAATGATCAGTGGTGGTATTCTGTTTTTTCTTTTTCTTTCTTTTTTTTTTTTTTAATTAGAAGAGATTAAAATCAACATGGAACAAAGCTATTATTCTTGAGTCATGTAGACTTGTAGTCATAGGTTATTCATCTTTCATTTAGTCTCTTTGATGCTCAGTATCTTTATTTGTAAGATAAGGGTGTTTATAACTACCATAGAGTTTTGGAGATAACCAAATAGCACATTTTTCTGTACTTAACTAATATGTAGTATATTTATACCTAGGTGGCAGTTTATTTAAAGGAAGCACTGGGACTTGTGGTCACACCCTCCAAGAACAAAAAAGTATTTAAAATATGGAACCACCATGGATGTCATGTGAAGAAGAACAAGAGCCAGAACCACAGAAAAGCGAGGGAGAAACCAAACTAGTAAATGATGAAGATGCTGAACTCATCTTGGTTGGAGTGGAACATGTACATGAGGATGATGATGTGATCTTTGTTGGGATGACCTCAAATTCAAAACCAGTCATTTCAAACATACTGAACAGAGTTACCCCAGGTTCTTGTTCAAGGAGAAATAGGTATGGTCACTTCAGGAAAGATAATGCTCAGAAATTACAGCCTGTTAGTCATGTGACTCCTACATCAGAAGCAAAGACTGTCTTGCCACTTTCTGTCTCTGAATCAAGATCAACAGATAGTCCTATTATTATTGAGCCTTTGTCCAAAGCAGATTCTAAAAATATTTCACCACAAATAATGCCTAATAGCTTTTCAGAGTTATGTTCTCCTTTGATTACCTTCACAAGTTCATTGCAGCATCCAGTAGAAACAGCAGTTTCTGCAGGAGATATGGATAAAAGTCCTCGTGTATCAAAGCGACTTTCCACTTCTGAAACAAATAGCACAAGTCCCAAAAGGTCTACACTCAGTGATGGAGTTATAGGAGAACATTCTTTAGCTTTGTCCCTTTCAGGTACTTTTCATACAGTGACTACTCAGCAAAGCACACCAGACAGTGTTCATAACTCATTAAGCCATGTTCAGAGTGGAGAACCTTGTCCAACAGCTTTTCCAAAGGACAATGTTCATTGCAAGCCTGTAAGTCCTGTAGGGGGAAATGTATTGACAAAAACTGACTTTCCAAGTGTATCAAGTCAAAATAAGTTTGCTGATCCCACAGAAGGCAATCTGATTGTGTTACTTCGTGACTTCTACTATGGACAGCATATAGGAGATGGGCAGCCAGAACCAAAAACTCACACAGCCTTTAAATGCCACAGCTGCTTGAAGGTTCTAAAAAATGTTGAGTTTATGAATCACATGAAGCACCATTTGGAACTTGAGAGGCTGAGAGGTGACAGCTGGAAATACCACACCACCTGCCAGCACTGCCACCGCCAGTTTCCTACGCCCTTCCAGCTGCAGTGTCATATTGAAAGTGTCCACACTTCCCAGGAGCCCTGCACAGTCTGTAAAATCTGTGAATTGTCCTTTGAGGCAGATCAGATTCTCTTACAGCACATGAAAGATAATCATAAGCCTGGTGAAATGCCCTATGTATGCCAGGTTTGCAGTTACAGATCATCATTCTTTGCAGATGTGGATGCACATTTCAGAGCATACCATGGTAACACTAAGAACTTACTTTGCCCCTTTTGTCTCCAAATTTTTAAAACTGAAGCACTATACATATGTCATTATAGACAGCACTGGGCAAAGCGTTTTCACCAGTGTTCCAAATGTCGGCTACAATTTTTAACTTGTAAAGAGAAAAGGGAGCACAAGACCCAGTGTCATCAAATGTTTAAGAAGCCTAAGCAGCTAGAAGGATTACCTCCTAAAACAAAAGTTGTTATTCAGGTATCACTGGAACCCCTTCAACCAGGATTGGTGGAAGTAGCATCCATTACTGTGAACGCATCTGATTATGAACCATCACCCCCCAAATCTAAAAGTAGGAGGTCAAAAAAACCCGGTTAAGTCTACTTTAAGTAAGTCTGAAGCAAGTATTTCAAAGTTATAAACTCCATTAAAAACAAAAAATTCAACTATAGCATTATTCAATAATAAATACAGAGAAACCAATGTGTAATTTATGTGTTTTTGTTTTAAATACATGAAGTATAGTTTTGTTTGAATATTGAGATGTTATTTAAAAATATGTTACCTCTTTTTCATACAGTTGTCTTAGCACTAAAAAGTATGTGTGCGTGTGTGCGTGAGAGAGAGAGAGAGAACGAGAGAGGTGGCGAAAGGAAAAGTAACAGCCTATTTTGGTATTTCATGTTATTTGTAAGTTTGAAAGCTCTGCTATACGTATAATCTGTAGAGTGTTTTAGCAACGTAATTTTCAACTGTTTTCATGCCTTGACTATCTCAATATTAACTATATAGCCAGATTGGAATGGCTTTGTTATTGTATGTTCCCTTGTGCTGCTGAACTCTCCGAAGTGCCTCTGTTGTGCTGATCTACGATAACCTGGCTCCAAAAGCCTGGTGTGGAGAAGTTGATGGAGAAGCTATGATGTGAGTTGGGACCAGACATGGGATTTAGTCAGTCGAGAGCTGTGGCTTCTTGTCCCATTGGAGGAAGAGGTATGCATTCCCTCCAGGCATGGAGCCAAGGCAGAAGGAACACTGTCTCAGAGTGTCTTTACCTAGCCCAGGGACATCTCAAGGAAGCCAACCATTTAAATGCCTGTGTTTGGTGAGAGGCCCCTGCAAGCATCAAGCAGCCCCTGTGTTATCATTGACTGCAGTTGGGGAAGCAGAGATAGTTAATAGAATGAGGCATGGTTCCTGTGGACCTCCTGTTGAGTGATCAAAAGGGGAATTTGATTCATTCCATCCCCTTTCCCATTTGGCTAGCCTTTAGTCACAGTGAAGTAGCCATATCTGTCTCAGTCACAAAAGTAAAGCAAGTTAAGATTCCCAAGTAAAAAAGCCTTGACATCCAGTTTGATTTGTACTGGACCCATAGTTTTAACTGAAAAGGATCAAACACAGGGAATCTGTTCAGTTTCTGAATTGGGCTAAATTTAGTTCTCTTACCCTTAAGCTACAATGGAGTTGTGTGAGAATAGTAAATGTAGTGGATACAGAGGGTCCAGGGTGATTAAACCCTCTATAGAACTTTTCCTTACCTTTTCCAGTTACATGTATCTTACCCTAGTTGAACATGTGAAGATTTCAGTTTTGTATCTTATCTTGCCTTGAACACGAATGTATTGCAGTTAACAGCTAATTCTTTGTGTGGGTAATTTCCCATTTTATCAAACTAATACTGATTTTCAGTCTTTCTTGACACCGTCTGATGTGCAGGAATTGTCTCATTTATTTGTGTAATTATCACGTCATAGAATTATTATCCTTCCTCTACTCTATCCAGCTATCTAGTCTGTGATTATACTTGTGGAAACCTTTTTTCTTGCGGTCTCCAAGAGCTCTTTCACAGACCTGCAGGGTACCCTCTAAATATTGGTTCCTGAACATCAGCACACTTGGCTTCCTCTGTGTGTTCCTGGAGTTGAGTCTCCTCCTGGAGTTGAATGCCATACTTTCTCCACTTCTGGCACAGTTACCTAGCAATCTCTGTGCACCATTCAAGGAAACTGGGATCCTGGCTGTATACCTATGCCAGGAGAAATCTCTCCATTTCCTCTTCCTTTCTCCTCCTCTTTGTCTCTCCCCACTATTTTTCCCCCTCCACAATTTATTTAAATGCTCTAAGCTTTCACAGAACCCTGGAAAGTGGTAATCACCAAGGTATTAGCATCCATCTCAGAACGGAAGAGGAAGGACTACAGATGACTAAACTAGAGTAAGCCTATTGTCTCCATATTAGGTAATTTCTTGAGTGTAAATTCAAATACAAGTAGATTGTATTTATTTATTCAATGCTTGATTGATTGGTTTGCACTTTGAATATATTACTAGGCCTTTCCAGTTAATTTTCTTGGGCCCACGCACTTTGCAAAGTGTCAGCTTAAACCACTTTTAGGTGTATAAAGTGTGTGTGTGTGTGTGTGTGTGTGTGTGTGTGTGTGTGTGTGTTCTGATCTTATGTGAGAACTCTATGTATAAATAAATGTACAGACTATTGCATTCTTATCTCCTTTATTCTATTTCTATAGTAAAAATATGAAATGTTTTCTTTATATGTTTTTATTGTTGCTTAGTATTTTGAACACAGTTACTGTTGTTTGCTCTGAAGTATGCTCCTAAGGAGTACAAGTTGTATTTATTGCCAAATAAAAAGGTCCCAGTGATATGGTCCCTGACTACTTCCTCTCTTCCATTCTCTGTCGTTCTACTCTACTATTTTCCCCACTGGTGCCCTGTTTTTGACAACACTGGCCTTGCTTTTCCTTAAGCAAATACATTTCTTCCCAACCCAAAAACTTTGCAACTGCTGTTCTTCTGGAAATGCTCTTCCCCTAGGCCTGCATGGCTTGCTACCTCCCTTGTTTGAGCTACACCAGTGGTGTTCAAATCACACAATGAAATCCTCAACCCCCTCCATTTCCTCCTCCTCCTTAAAGGCACTTTAAGTCTCTACTCTCTGCTTACCTCTCCAGCCTAAATTTCCTACTTTACACACACACACACACACACACACACACACACACACACACACACACACAAACTGAGAAGAGATAATAACATCAGGGCTTTGCTTCTTATAATTAGCTTGAGTCAGTTTCTGTGCCTGCAAATAAAATATAGTTAATAGTGAGTTGAGTTCTTTCAGGAGCTTCCTCTGTTTTTCTGTTGATACCTCTGTATTTTTTTCAGGCAATGACACTTTGTTTTGTTTACAAATGTATTGAATATCTGTCAAGATCACTATTTTGTTATTGCCCTTTGTGAATTCCTTGTCTACTTTGCTTGTTCTTTCAGGTAAAATTTATTGTTTTATTAATGTTGCCAAAACATTCTAAGTAAAATTACTATTTATAGAAATAAAATGTTTTTTGCAAAAATATTTCTGCTGTCCATATTTTTACAAATAACATGGCATATTTCTATTTTTTTTCATAATCTTATTGTGTTTGCCACAAATTCTAAACACTGATGTGTAAATGGGTTTTCTTGTTCTTAGTACCATCAAGGGCAATGAGGATATGGCTTAATGAATTTCTATTTCTGTTTTTAGATTTTAAAGAGAATTGTTTTATTGGGAAGTTTACATTATCTGTTGAGACATTTCCTTTTCTATCTTTCTCCCTTCCTTTCCTTTTCTTCCTTTCTTCCCCTGACTCTCTTCCTCTTTCTTTCCTTCCTTTTCATTCCCCAGGGTTTTGCTTGACTGGATCTTTCCTGAAACAAAAGTAATTCCACTCAGATTTGAACATTATCGTTTCAGAACCACATTCCATTTCTCATTTCTAGTACTGGAATTAACCTCCTCTTCCCCTTATTAGATTGCCACAGTTGTATCAGTGTTTCTGATTTTGTTTTTCCAAGAAGCAGCTCTTGTTTTCTTAAATACATTAAAAAAAAAAAAAAAGTCGGATCTCAGGTTAGTGCAAATCACTCAGGAGGAGAAGGGCTTGCCTTCACGGCAAGGATAAGCTTCTTGTATGAGTGCTGGTGTCCAGACAGTGGCAAAGGGGAACAGCACCACTTAAAGAGACAGAGACTCATATACACCAGCCCTGGTACATACATAGAAGGATTGCCCAAAACAGTGCTATGCCAGAAGCAGAGATAAAGAAACACAGAGTGAGCTCTGTACCCTAAGGCTCTGGTGTCCCTGAACAATGGGGATCAACTGTTGCAAACCGTCGGGTTTTTCCCCACTCCGCTAGCATCTGGACAGCAACAGGTACTCTGTCCCATGGAGAAAAGTATCCAGCCACTTGGAGCCCCTGTCTATCATTTGGATACTCAGGGAGAGCTCTCGGTTATTGAAGGTCCTGTGGGACACAGGAGTGTGTTGTTCAGATTGCGGAGCAGGAATCCGTGGTTGAAATTTCCAAATGCAGGTCAATGACAGCACCTGGGGTAGCGGCAGATGCAAAATCTGCTATCTCCCTAAAGCAGAATCTGGCCACGTGGTGGAGCTGGAGCCCAGGAACCGCGGAAGATGTCCTCCGGTCTAGGGGCATGTCCATAAGGGTGCCGTCCAGTACCCTCTCAGCCATTGGTCTAGATTTGGGCCAGCAGCATGTGCGTGGCTCACAGCCTAGGGCAGTGCCTGTTTGGCTGATGTACCAGAGCCTGTTCACCCCGTCCTGGGCTGACCACCACCCCTTTCTTCAGCCTCAGTCCACCACAGACACACCAACCACTGCCTCCCGACCATGCCTCTCACTCCCCACCCCGAAAAAGCAAGTTGGCCCCACAGGTTTTTTGCAGCCTGGGCCGCCATTGCACACCACTTGCTTTGGTGCTCTTATGTCCCATCCTTTCATATCTGACCCAGCCTGGGGTCATGGTCAGGGCCAAGAAGAGCATGAGAGGTGGCCAGAGGAATGTCGGAGTGTCCTGGGACCCCAGACCTTCTTAATTGTGAGCCCGGGTGCTCATGGGGATGGGGCCCTGAAGCCTGCCCTTGTGATGCTGTGCATGGCTGCGACCTTGCAGCCACCAGTTGTCACACCAGGCGAAGATGCCACTCTCTTCAGTGTGGAGGCAGCAGGGGACCTGCTGGACAGGACCTCTGCCCTGGTGGACAGAGACATGGCGCAGATCAGGCGGATGTTCCAGCTGCTTGTGGAAGACATCATGGAGGAGGTGGAGGTTTTGGCTGATGAGAAGCAGCAACAGGGGTCCTCCCAAGACTTGGATGAGAAGATATTAGAGGAACAAGGCCAGCAACGGCCGGGAGGCCTGAATGAACTTCTGGCGCTAGATGCGCTTCGGGCTCTGGCCACCCTGCAAGTGGAACTGAGCTCTGACCATGAGAAAAACTGCAGGGCCTAAGTTTAGTTCATGTGCAAGAGCCATCAGAGGAGGAAGTGTGACTTGGCTCAGAGGAGTGCCATTATCCAGGGCATCCCTGGCTTCTGGGTCAAAGTGGTATCCTTTCTGCTGCTCCTTGGGGTCTGCTGCTCAGGAGGAGGAGGAGGTGCAGGGGCAGGAGCAGGAGGATGGGTGGGGGCGAGGGCGCAGGATGCGTGCTGGTGGACCCTGAAGGAAGTGTGGTACTGGGCAATTGGCAGGCTCCACAGGTACAGCTGAGTAGAGTTCAGGCAGGGCCTCACCTGTGAGTGTTGCAGTCATGACTTTGTGTGTCTACTTCAGGCCTGCATCTGAGGAGGAGCAGCTCCGAAGCCTCTAAGTCAGGAATGACCAGAGTCAGTACCCCAGAGCAGCCTCAGCAGACAGTTATTATAAATGTGGATGATCCCAAAAATAACTGACATGGGAGTCACACACACACACACATAAACATACACAAACACACACCAACTCCTTTGCTTTCGGACATGATTTGTTACAACGACTGCAAGTTGTTTGACCACGTAAGCAATGACATGCCACTACTCAGCATACACAAGTCTGGAGAAGAGTAGGGATCAGAAACAGCCCCTTCTTGGGGAATGCAGACCACCTCAGATACAGAACACCACAAGGAACCCAGAGCCATGAGCGTGCCTGATGGTATGGCAGGGCCTGAGGACAACCGTGGTGGCTGGGCAAGCAGAAGTGCCCAGAATCCTTGATGATGACTGTTCCAGTGTCCTTCCACCCCAGACTAGGGCTGATGTTCCTGGCTCTTCTTGGCCTAGTATGTGGCTAATATGGCTCCTTAACCTAAAGCAGATTATGAACCACCCTCAAGTTTCTGTCATCATCAGCGACCAAGATAAAGACTTTCTCAGCTACCTGATCAATTTGCAGGTCAGTGAGGGAGACTGAAGATGGGTGGGTATGGGACTTGGTGGGGAGTGGGAGGATCATGTTATCCATGTTCCTACACTGTGAGAGTTTGGAGAGGCTTCGTGGAAGCTGTTAATGGGAGGCAAGCTGAGGTCCCTAGAAGCTTGCACCTTTCTCTTCTCCCTATCCTAGCAGGTACAGGTGCGAGCCATCCCTGGTCCCACAGCAAGTTGATCTTTTCCTTTAGGTATAACCCCTACTTTTTGAACACAGTGATCATTAAGGAGTATTACCTTGACATCACTGATAAAACGTGGCTCCTGGGGTGATGAGTGTGGGTGTGCAAGGGTGTGCATGATTCACCTGCGGGATCCGCACCTGTCTCCCCTGTCTTTCTTCAGGGTAAAGGGCACATCATTCCACACCAGTCCATTGGTTCTGGGACTTTGAACAGGGAGGACCCAGCTGCAGGCTGGTCACCAGGAACCTTAATTTTCTCAACTGGTTGTCAGGCCACAACTGCCCAGAATCAAACAGGGTTGTTGAGGTGGACTAGTTTTGGTCCTGCATACAGTTGATGCTTGATGTTGGAGTTCTTGGCTGCTCATGGGAAGGTTCGGGTCCTGGTCAGCCCAGAGGTGACATTCCTTGTGTTGCCACCAGATAATCAGCTAAGACGAGTAGGGTGATCCCCTGAAGTACTACCCCAGCAGGGAAGATTCTGCCGTGAGTGGTAACTGACAGAGACACATGTGGTAAAGGGTCTGGAGGTGGGCCGTGAAGGGACAGCCATGTTGGAGTCGTGACACTGTCCTTTCCCAAATGGGGATGCTCAGGCTCATGCAAGCTGGCTGAGGAGCATGAATTTGGGCCATGCATATAGCAGGTCGCCTGCTGAGGCTAGGGCCTGAGCATTCAGTGTGTCTGTGAGTGAAACAAGTCTCCCTAAAATCAGTTGTGGTTGTAGCATAAGACTCCTAGGTGATACTACTATAGGCAGGGTGAAGTAAGTTTCTTTTTCAGAATCATCCTGTTGTGGGTCCTCCCATCTTCTGGCCTCCTGTTGCTCACTGAGTTTGACATTGCTTGGGCCCTTCATTCCTGTCCCTTAACCTGGGAAGGTCTATCATTGAAAGGGCATCCTGTCTGGGATCCCAGTGCACCTGTGTGCTGACTTTGGGTTCTTCTGTGAATTTCCACATGCACCGCTTGGTGGCTCACAAGCACCACACATGCTGCGCTGGAAGCGGCTTCAGGCTACCTTGGGAAAATATGAAAGAGCTCGTGGAGGAGGTGAACAGGAAAGAGCTCGTGGAGGACATGAACAGGGAGCCACAAGGGCAGGGCATGGTGCCCACCGACTACATCCCTGATATTGCAGAGACCACCCACCCTTAGACTGGGGACACCTCATGCCTCCACTTATGGTAACTAGGCTCCTCCTCTCCTGTCACCTTCATCTCTGTGTCTTCCCTGGGCTACACACACAAACACACACACTCACAAACACAGCCGACATAGGCACATGCGTGTATACACACACATGCTTGGCACGGAGACACAAACACAATCAGGGAACACGGGCTTCTGAAACACATGAGTTTCCTGTTTGCATTTGTGTTCCTGTGCCGAGCATTTGTGTGTATACATGTGTGTGCTTGTGTCGGCTGTGTTTATGTGTGTGTGTGTGTGTGTGTGTGTGTGTGTCTGGCCCAGGGCAGACACAGAGATGAAGGAGACAGGAGAGGAGGTGCCAAGCAACCAAAAGAGGAGGCACGAGGCGTCCCCAGTCTAAGGGTGGTCGGTCGCCGTATCTCTGCAGTACCCTGTACAGGATGGGAACGGGGAAAGGATGGCCAGTGATAACTCCAGACCGTGGCTCCAGAAATCTGCAATTAGACCAAATATAAAACAAGCTCACCATTTCTACTGTGTTGTTGTGTGTGTTTGGACCGGGAAGAGGGGATGCATGGCCTGAGGATTCACCCAGGACAAATCAGGTGGGGTAGGGCTTTGGACCACTGGCTTTGGAGCCCTCAGCCTGTGGTCACATGGGCCGGCCTTTGGAAATGGTGGATGTGGCTATGGCAGGACTGGGATGGTGAGGAGGCTAAGGTCCTGCAGAAAAGGGCAGAGACCTGAAGGAGAAAGAGCCACAGATTGTCTGCTGCACTGGAGACTTGTTCCACACACGTAAGGAGAACTGGAAAGGTCCTGGGCTGTACTGCCCAGGATCAGCCCAAAAGCCAGCATGCTATGTCCATGAGAGTGGCACACACTGACACAATGTGACACAAAATGGAAGATAAGGTAAGGCAGGCTGTCTGTGCAAAATGACAGGCCTCCTAGGAGAGACAGGATGTGAGCGTGGCATGCCTCCAGGCACTTCCAGCCTCCCTGGCAGTGCAGGTAGGCAAAGAAAGTGCAGGGCCTAGTGTACGTGTGTGGCCCTCCGCTGGGTTGTGCCTGTGAGGGAGGGAACAGGGAGGAAGCAAGGGTGGTGGGCTTATTGCATGTCCCAAGGGAACTCAGGGGAGGGGAGATGGGGAAGCCCCTGGGGGTAATTTGAAGCCTGCTGGTTTTCAGGGTCCAGGGTCTAGGCAATAGCGGTCCTGCCAAAGATACCCCATGGTGTGTGCTGAAAGTCCTGACGTGAATTCCTTCTTTCCTCTAGGGTCATGCCCCTGGCTCTGGGGTCTAGAGGGGTAAAGGTGTGCATCTGCATCTGAGAGAGGATTGTGGCTCTCTCTCTGGAGCAGATTCTCTGATTTTGTCATAGGGGATTTGCACCAGGTGACACTCAGTGGGACCCTGCCTTCCAGGTGACTGTCTTGGATGTCTTTGGGCCCAACCAGGGACAGGCTTCTTTGGCACTTTGGCTGTTAGGAAAGCAGATATACCTGATTGTATGAAGACCTACCTGGGCCTAATGAGAGCAACTGAAAGGGAGTCTTGGCATTTAGTCAATCAGTGATGTCTGGGTGGTTCTAACACAGTTGGTGCTAAGTTACAGAGTCAGAAGTGCAACCTGAGATGAGCAAGTGAAAGAAAATAACCAGGACAAAGAAAGTTGGGTGCTTACCAAAGTTCATGTTCCTGGAGAAGAAAGCGTGTACTTCTGCATATGTGCAAATTTCCTCTCAGGGATGTTACTGTGTACATGCACATGCACACAAAGAACCACCTGCCAGTACGTTTATGAGTATGAGCTGTCGGAAGTGACCTAACCAGGTAATGGGAGTTGAATAGCAAAGCATGAACGTCATAGGGAAAGACTCCACCTAGACTCCAGCCAGCAAAAGCACTGAAGTCAGGGTACCAATCTCTGTTATCCCACCGAGCAAGCAAGTTCTAAGTGGAATCAGAATGGTGCACCAAGGATGCCTGGCAGAAAGGAGAGGCAGGAGGAAAGTGCCTGTGGGCGACCAGTGAGAGTTCAAAGATTCCAAGACACAGAACAATCAGCAACCTCAGACAAAGAAGCCAAAGTGGGTGACCACACAACCCCTTGACCACCCGGCTACAAGGGCCGTTCTGTCCTTCTGAAGTGCCAGGCATACTTTCCCTGACATTGCCATGAGCATGATTAAGGTTTGCCTTTTTTGTGTGCTTTCAGTGATGGACCAGAAGTGCAGCATAAGGACCTGCTACCTGCAGAGTCTTCCAGTTTGAAACATCACTAATTGAACTCTTTGCAGAACACATATATTGGTATCAGGACTACAGGATGGATGGCTTAGCTTGATCCTCTTACTGCTCCTGGCCCCACAGGCTTGGGCAACTAGGCAGGCTTGGGTGTGTTCTCACATGGAGAACAGAACCACATTTGCTGTGAACCACCTCAGGAGATCCCATGCATGCAAAGGTCATGCAGAGAAGACCTGACAGGCAAAGGTGGATCAGGACTCGAGGGATTACCTGGACCTGCTCAAGCATCTGCCCGAAACCAAAATCTGTCTCTACTGTTTACTATATTATGCCTTTCACCAATTATTTTGACATTAACAGGGGGCTCTCCCCGACCACCTTTCTCTGAAGAAAATCAACGTAAGGCTCTAGTTAATAAGTCTCCTGGGCTTGAAAGGAACATTTTAATTCTAACCCCTCTGTTACTATTTTGGCTTCCTTGGCAGGTTTATCTACACTCTTGTAACTAATGCACATGATTGTTCACAACACCCCAAGCATAATATTTTAGTAAAAAAAAAAAAAAAAAACTTTATTAGAATAATACTGCATTGTTGAGCCAATGTTTCCTCCCGAATTTCCTTGTCCTTTACCCAATTTGCGCCTGGGAGGATATTAGCTAATATAGTTGGTATGCAAGAAAAACAAGCAGTAGCCTTGGTATTAGCAACATAAGACCCTTGAGTTAATAAGTACTTTCTTTGTTGTAACCCACTGCACCTTTGCTTCATAAGAATGTAACTCTGTTTCCTGAGGGGGACTACAGACTGGAAAGATAAAGGGAAAGTAGGTTTTCAGGTTGACCAACATTTATCAAGAAAGAGTCACAAAATGTTAACAGGCCATGGGGCCAGAAGATAATGTACATAACATAAGACCCTTGTTTGTGAAAGCTTTGCAAAAAATGTCCTGGTTTCGATAAAGGTAAAACTGATGGAATGTTGAGCTGATTCTGCATGACTTTGTATCTTTCACTTCTGGAAATATGTAACTCAGAGTATAAAAGCCCCTTTTGAAAATAAAGCTGCAAGACCCGTTTCACCTAAGCTGGGTCTCCCCTGTGTCATTCTGTCTCTCTTCTCTCTCTCTCTCTTTCTCTCTCTCTCTTTTTCTCAGCCAGATTCCCTAGAGCACAGAGGCTCTCTGAGTTCACTTTTTTGCCCAGGCTTCTAACACCCAATCGAGAAGGTGCTCTGCAACTTCGCTCCATCGAGAGGGTGCCTGTGACCTCCATGAACACAGCAAGTGCTGTGTCAAGGGCTTTATTGCCTTTCTGTGTAAACCAAGGAATATCAGCCTCTTTTTCTCTCCTTTACGTTCTCTCTTTTTGCCCGGGCTTCTAACACCCAATCGAGAAGGTGCTCTGCAACTTTGCTCCATCGAGAGGGTGCCTGTGACCTCCATGAACACAGCAAGTGCTGTGTCAGGGGCTTTATTGCCTTTCTGTGTAAACCAAGGAGTATCAGCCTCTTTTTCTCTCCTTTACTTTCTCTCTTGCTGAGGGTATCCCTGAATCCTGCTGGGGCTGGACCCCAGCAAGTGGCGCCCAGAACAGGAACCTGAAGTTAAGTCTCCCCATTG
The DNA here is from genome assembly GCF_002263795.3 of Bos taurus. Taxonomy (NCBI): domain Eukaryota; kingdom Metazoa; phylum Chordata; class Mammalia; order Artiodactyla; family Bovidae; genus Bos; species Bos taurus. The sequence goes on from NC_082638.1 coordinate 32,189,963, forward strand.
TCCAGTTTTGGGGCAGCTAGGACTCCACTTAGGGTGCTGCAAACCACTTTGCATAAGATAGGTAGGGTGAGGAAGAGTGGGTAGTGTTGAATCTTTCCTTGAAGACAGAAATCACTGACACGGGTAACAACAAATCAAAAGAACAACAACCCTTTATAGGAGTAATCTGGCAATTGTTAAATAAAAGAGGAATTAAAGTTAAGAAGGCTAGTATTCAATCCTTTTTTACATTTGTACAAGAGCAATGTCTTTGATTTCCAGAAGAGGGCACTGATAACCTAGATACCTGGGAAAATGTAGGGAAACAGGTAAAAATTTATTACACTTTGCATTGCCCAGAAAAGGTAACCACTGACACCCTTTCTCTTTTTAATATGATTAAGGATGCTTTAGATCATGCTCATAAATCTGAAGAGTAAATAATTTGAGACCATAATGTGGGGCGGTTAGGATTGTACCTGCCTAACTGCCAGCAGGGTGAAGAGGGTACAGAATGAATAAGAATATTATCTAGAAAAATAGGTTTCTCTGCATCTAAGAATAGACAAATGTTTATTGAAGTATTACTTCACATGTTGGCCAATAGAGGCATTAAAAAAACCACAGGAAGACTGTCTAAATTTCTATGTTTGTTTTATACTTTGCATAGGCCAGAAAATATTCCTTTAGATGCGTTTGCTCTGTGAAACATGATTAGAAATGTCCTGGACCCTTGTCATGAGGCTGTTAGACAGCCTATATGGGAGGCTATAGCGGTCGGTGGTGGGTCTCCACTTTTGCGCAGATCATATTTTCTGCCATTGATGAACAGGAGGGGGCTTACAGGACCCTACGGTCAGGCGCCCTGGTGAGCCCCCTCCCCCTCTGCACAAACCTTTAAAGACTTATCTACCACTTTCTGATTTAAGGTGATCGCCGCCACCTTCCGTTTGCGCCTCCCAAAGCCTGCAAAGGTCTTGTCTAAAGCTGAAGAAGATAAAAAGTGTTTTGCACAACAGAACTATTAAAGCATACGCATACACAATATGCAGAGCATACTCCTTGGAGAAAACCCCTCAGGGGGGCCTCACCCAGGCTAGGAGAGAAGCGGAATGGTAAGGGGTTTTAACAACAATATTAACCCCGGACATGCTGGTTACTCCAATTGCAACGGGAGTGGCTGGCCCCCTACCTGAGGGTATTGTACGATTTGTGCTTGGGCGTAGCTCGCTGTCTTTTCAAGGAATTTCACTGGTGCCTGTTGTAGTAGGTTCTGATTATATTGGGGAAATTAAAGTTTTGATCTTGCCACTTACCAAAACTGTGCAAATTAATAAAGGTCAAAGAATAACACAGCTTTTGCTTTTAAGTTATTATCAGAAAGGTAAAAAACTTGACTTCTCAAGCTAGAGGCCACAGAGTATTTGGATCTAGTGATCTAGCTTTTTGGGTTCAGGAAATTATAGCTTCTAGGCCTTCAAAAGACCTTTTAATTCAAGGAAATGAAATAGGGTTGTTAGATACTGGAGCAGACGTCTCTACCATTGCTGGACTTTAACCTTTAGAAGGGACAATTTTGGTTTTCACAGATGATTCCTCTAACGTTAAAGCAGACACAATTATTGATAAAATATCCCATGTTCAGGTAACTGAAGAGACATCTGTCCAGAGAGCTGAGTTATGAACAGTTATTTGGGCTCTTCAACATTTAAGAGACCACACCTTCAATTTTTTGACTGACTGCCAATATATTGTAGGGTTGTTTCCTCATATAGGGACTGTTAATATTCCAAAAAAAAAAAAAAACTACTATATTCTCCTTGTTATCTGATTTACAGAAATAGATTAAACACAGAGATAACAAATATTTTGTGGGACATATTAGAGCCCATTCTGGCTTGTCTGGCCCTTTACATGAAGGAAATGCTTTGGCAGATGCATTGACTAAATTAATTGCTTTAAACTTACAGAAAAAGATGGACAAAGCCAAAAATTCTCACAAAATTCACCATCAAAATGCAGCTGGTTTAAGGTATGAATTTCATATCCCTAAAAGAAACAGCTAGACAAAGAGTTAAGTTATGTTCAAATTGCCCACTATTTAATCCATATCCACCGTTAGGAGTAAATCTCCGAGGCCTTAAGCCTAATGCTCTCTGGCAAATTGATGTAACCCTATCCCGACCAAAAAATGAGTCTACTTATTTTATTTTAGCTTGCCTACCCTCTCCCTATGTTTTTCTCTTCACTAATGACTCCAAAGGACTTAATATACAAATAAATTATTCAGGTGGACCTAACATAGTATCTTGTGAACAATGTATGCTCTCATCTTGTTTGAACCCTCAATATAATGTTTGCTCCTCTGCAGTGTTGCAAAGTCCACCCTATCTTATAGTGCCGGTGACTGTAATCACTTATTGGTATGATAACTGCAGTCTTGCTGTGTTGCAACGATTACAAGATTTGATGTGATCGTGAAGGTTTGTGAGCTTGCTTTTCTTGAGAATATCAGCTTTAATAACTGCAATTACCTCTGTCACTGTGGTGTCAATATCATTGACTCAAAAAGTGCATACTGCTCAATATTTTAATATTATGTCTAAAATTGCCTGGAAAAATCCCATGGACAGAGGAGCCTGGTAGGCTACAGTCCATGGCATCACAAAGAGTCGGACACGACTGAGCGACTTCACGTTCACATTCACATTCATGTCTAAAAATGGCTCTTTAGCTTTGTCAGGAAGTTATAGATAGGAAACTAGAAATGGAGGTAGATGCCCTGAAGTTGTAATGCATATTGGGACTGAATTACAGGCATTAAAGAAAAATTGTCATTGTCCTATCATGCCAACTACCTGTGGATTTTTGTAACACCCCTGAAAGTAAACGAGACAGATTATAACTGGGAGAAAATTAGAAATCATATTTCGGGGGTATGGAATAGCTCCAGCATTAGTGTAGATTTAGGAAAACTTCACACTAAGATAAAGACCATGGGACATTCCCGATTGGATTTTACTGCCACAGGAGCAGCAAATGACCATTTTTCATACATTTTCAAACCTTATTTCAGGAAAACAACATTCTGTCTACGATTTTTAGCTATGCCACTGTGGCCACTCTAATTCTGCTTCTCATAATTATTCTTCCTTGTATTGTCAGAACTCTTTGTCAGAGTACTCAGAAGCTCGCGACTGAGTTACATCTGGCTGTTTTAAAAAATACAAAAAGGAGAGATGTCAGGAGCCACAACGGGAGATCCCACCCATGACAAAGGTCATGCGGAGAAGATCTGACAGGCAAAGGCAGATCAGGACTCGAGGGATTGCCTGGACCTGCTAAACCATCTGTCCCGAAACCAAAATCTGTCTGTCTACTGTTTATTATATCATGCCTTTCACCAATTCTTTTGACATTAACAGGGGGCTCTCCCCGACCACCTTTCTCTGAAGAAAATCAATTTAAGGCTCTAGTTAATAGTTCTCCTGGGCTTGAAAGGAACATTTTAATTCTAACCCCTCTGTTACTATTTAAGCTTGCTTGGCAGTTTTATCCAGACTCTTGTAACTAACGTACATGATTGTTCACAACACCCCAAGCCTAACCTTCGAGTTATTTAAAAAAAAAAGCTTTATTAGAATAATACTGCATTGTTGAGCCAATGTTTGTTGCCAAGTTTCCTTGTCCTTTACCCAGTGTGCAGCCGGAAGTGCATTAGCTAGTATAGTTGGTATGCAAGAAAAACAAGCAGTAGCCTTGGTATTAGCAACATAAAACCCTTGAGTTAATAAGTACTTTCTTTGTTGTAACCCACTGCACCTTTGCTTCATGAGAATGTAACTCTGTTTCCTGAGGGGGACTGCAAACTGGAAAGATAAAGGGAAATCAGGTTTTCTGGTTGACCAAACTTTATCAAGAAAGAGTCACAAAATGTTAACAGGCCACAGGGCCAGAAGATAATGTACATAACATAAGACCCTTTTTTGGGGAAAGTTATGCAGAAAATGTCCTGGTTTCGTTAAAGGTAAAACTGATGGAATGTTGAGCTGATTCTGCATGACTTTGTATCTTTCACTCCTGGAAATGTGTAACTCGGGGTATAAAAGCCCCTTTTGAAAATAAAGCTGCAGACCCATTTCACCTAAGCTGATTCTCCCTGAGACATTCTTTCTTTCTCTTTCTCTCTTTTTCTCAGGCAGATTCCCGTGAGCACAGAGGCTCTCTGAGTTCACTTTTTTGCCTGGGCATCTAAAACCCAATAGAGAAGGCGCTCTGCATCTTCGCTCCATTTAGAGGGCGCCTGTGGCCTCTGTGAACACAGCAAGTCCTGTGTAAGGGGTTTATTGGCTTTCTGTGTAAACCAGGGAATATCAGCCTCTTTTTCTCTCCTTTACTTTTCTCTCTTGCTGACACCATTTTTCCTGAGGGTATCCCTGAATGGTGCTGGAGCTGGACACCGGCACAAGTTGAAAGGGCCTCGATAGTGTAAATGGGTAGCCATGCATGTCTCTGGCACCGGTGGGTCGTGGAACTTAAAGGGGAGCTGTCCTTACCGTCTGCCTGGCAGGTTTTCAAGTGATGTTCATGGAGTTCCCTTATGCCAGGAGAGCATGCCCCATTTCTCAATCTGTGCCAAGAGTGGCCAAGCCACCTCAGGCCTGTGCAGCATTCACATCTGTCCAGCAAAGGAAGGAAGGTCCAAGCCCCTTCTGCAGTTCAGCATTGACCACCGACTGTTGGCTTTCAAGTTTGAGAAAGAACTATCTGAACGCGTGGACTAAAAAAATTGGATCTCCCATTGGTGCAACTCACTAAGAAGGAGAAGAGCTTGCCTTCACGCCATGGATTAGCTTCTCATATGAGCGCTGGTGTCCAGAGAGTGCCAGACAGCAACAGCACAACATGGAGAGACGGAGACACACAGACACCAGCCCTTGGTACATACATAGAAAGATTGCCCAAAACAGTGCTATACCAGAAGCAGAGATAAAGAGACACAGATTGAGCTCTGTACCCTAAGACTCTGGTGTCCCTGAACAGTGAAAATCAACTGTAGCAAACAGTGGGGTTTTTCCCTACTTCTCTAGCATCCGGACAGCAACAGGTTCTCTATCCCATGGAGAAAAGTATCCAGGCACGTGGCGCCCCTGCTTAACCTTTGGATACTCAGGGAGAGTTCCCAGTTATTAACGGGCCCGAGGGACACGGGAGTGTGTTGTTTGGACTGTGGAGCAGGAACCTGTGGTTGGAATTTCCAGAGCCTGATCAATGACTGCGCCTGGGCTAGTGGCAGATGCAAAACCCACTACCCCCCTGGAGCAGAATATTTCACATCGGTGGGCTGGAGCCCAGGGACCGTCGAAGATGCCGTCTGGTCTAGGAACATGTCCATAAGGGTGCCGCCCACCACACTCTCAGCCTTTGCACTAATTTGGGCCAGCAGCCAGAGAATGGCTCATAGCCTTGTGCCCCGCCTATTTGGCTGATCTCCCCAGGGCCCTTTCACTATGTCCTGTGCTGTCTGCCAACCCATTCTTCAGCCTCAGTCCACCCTACACACACCAGCCCCACCTCCCTACCATCCCCCTCACTCTGTGCGCCCAAAGAGCTAGTGGGTCCCACAGGATTACTGCAGCCTGATCCGCATTTGTGCACCACTTGTTGTGCTATTATGACCCATCCCTTTGTATCTGCCCCAGCCTGGGTTCGCGACCAGGGCCAAGAGGAGCGTCAGAGGCGTTCAGAGGAATGCAGGAGTGTCCTGGGGCCCCAGGCCATCTTAGTTGTAAGCCCTGGTGTTCAGGGTGCTGGGGCCCATGGCCTGCCTTCCTGATGCTTTTCGTGGCTGGGACCTTGGAGCTACCAGTTGTAATGCCAGGAAAAGAGGCCACCCTCTTCAGGTTGGAGGCGGTGGAAGACACTGAGCCCCTGGTGGATGGAGATGCAGCGGGTATTGGGCAGGGGGTCCAGCTGCCTGCAGAATACATCACGGAGGAGGTGGAAATTCTGGCAGATGAAGAGCAGCAATAGGGGTCCTCCCAGGAGCTGAAGAGAAGATGGTGGAGGAACAGGGCCAGGAAAGGCCTGGGAGATCGACTGAGCTTCCGGGGCAAGATGCATTGCAGGCACTGGCCACCCTGAAGGTGGAACTGAGGTCTGAGCATGAGAAAAACTGTGGGGCCTACTTTCGGTGCATGAGCAAGAACCATCAGAGGAGGAAGCCTGACTTGGCTCGGAGGAGCGCCATTTTGCAGGGCATCCCTTGCTTCTGGGCCATAGCTGTATCCTTTCTGCTGCTCCTTGGAGTCCACTGCTCAGGAGGAGGAGGAGGAGGAGCAGGAAACTTTTCCCTCCTCCCTACCCTGGCAGGTGCAGTTGCAGAGCCATCCATGGTCCCACTGCAAGGTGATCTTCTCCTTTCAGGACCACCCCTACTTCTTGAGCACGGTGATCACTACGTATGGTTACCTTGACATTGTTTGTAAAACATGGCTCCCGGGGTGAAGAGTGTGGGTGTGCAAGGGTGTGGATGATCCACCTGTGGGATCCGCACCCATCTCCCCTGTCTTCTGCAGGGTATAGGGCAGGTCATTCAACTCCTGTCGACTGATTCTGGGGCTTCAAACGGGGAGAACCCTGCCACAGGCTGGACACTAGGAGCCTTAACTTTCTCAGCTGATTGTCAGGCCAAAACTGCCCAGAATCGAACAGGATTGTTGAGGAGTGGTGGTTTGAGACCTGCACAGTTAATGATTGATTATGGAATTCTTGGTTGCTGGTTCACCTTACTCTTTGTGCCAGCAGATCATCAGCAAAGATGTGTGGAATGATCCCCTGAAATAGTACCCTGGGGAGGAAGGTTCTTCCATGAGCGTAACTGACGGAAACATATGTGGAGAGGAGGTGTGGAGGTGGGCCCTGAAGGGAGAGTCGTGTAGTATCTAGGACACTGTCCTTTCCCATGGGGATGCTCAGACTCATGCAAGCTGGCTGTGGAGCCTGAATTTGGGTCGGACATGTGCAGGTGACCTCCTGAGACTGTGGATTTGGGGATTCGGTGTGTCCATGAGTGAAGCAAGTGTACCTCAAATTAGCTGTGGTTGCAGTGCCAAAGTCCAGGTGATACAATTAGAGGGAGGGTGAATTAAGTATCTTTTTTCAGAATCATTGTTCCATGGGTCCTGCCATCCCCTGGCTCCTTTTACTCACTGAGTTTGAGATTGCTTGGGCACTTCACTCCTTCCCTTTACCCTGGGAAGGCATATCATTGAAAGGGTGTCCACTCCAGGCTCCCAGTGCACCTCTGTGCTGACTTTGGGATCTTCTGTGAATTTCCACATTCACCACTCGGCATCTCACCACCACCATACACGCTGCACTGGAAGCAGCTTCAAGCTGCCTTGGGAAAATATGGAAGAGTTCGTATAGCCAGATTAGAATGGCTTTGTTATGGTATGGTCCCTTGTGGTGCTGAACTCTCTGAAGTGTCTCTGTTTTGCTGATCTAGGGCCCTGGCTCCAAAAGCCTGGTGTGGAGAAGTTGATGGAGAAGCTATGATGTGAGTTTGGACCAGACATGGGATTTAGTCAATGCAGAGCTGTGGCTCCTTGTCCCTTTGGAGGAAGAGGTATGCATTCACTCCAGCCATGGAGCCAAGGCAGAAGGAACACTGTCTCAGAGTGTCTTTACCTAGCCCAGGGACATCTCAAGGAAGCCAACCATTTAAATGCCTGTGTTTGGTGAGAGGCCCCTGCAAGCATCAAGCAGGCCCTGTGTTATCATTGACTGCAGTTGGAGAAGCAGAGATAGTTAAGAGAATGGGACCTGGTGCCTGTGGACCTCCTGTTGAGTGATCAAAAGGGGAATTGGATTCATTCCATCCCCTTTCCCATTTGGCTAGCCTTTAGTCACAGTGAGGTAGCCATATCTGTCTCAGTCACTGTAATAAAGCCAGTTAAGATTCCCAAGTAAAAAAGCCTTGACATCCAGTTTGATTTGCACTGGACCCATAGTTTTAACTGAAAAGGATCAAACACAGGGAATCTGTTCAGTTTATGAATTGGGCTAAATTTAGTTCTCTTATCCTTAGGCTACAATGGAGTTGTCTGAGAATAGTAAATGTAGTGGATACAAAGGGTCCAGGGTGATTAAACCCTCTATAGAACCTTTCCTTACCTTTCCCAGTTACATGTATCTTACCCTAGTTGAACATGTGAAGATTTCAGTTTTGTATCTTATCTTGCCTTGAACACGAATGTATTGCAGTTAACAGCTAATTCTTTGTGTGTGTAATTTACCATTTTATCAAACTAATACTGATTTTCAGTCTTACTTGACACAGTCTGATGTGCAGGAATTTTCTCGTTTATTTCAGTAATTATCAGGTGATAGAGTTATTATCCTTCCTCTACTCTATCCAACTATCTAGTCTGTGATTATACTTGTGGAAACCTTTTTTCTGGGGGTCTCCAAGAGCTCTTTCACAGACCTGTGGTGTACCCTCTAAGTACTGGTTCCTGAACATCAGCACACTTGTCTTCCTCTGTGGGTTCCTGGAGTTGAGTCTCCTCCTCGAGTTGAATACCATACCTTCTCCACTTTTGGCACAGGTACCTAGCAATCTCTGTGCACCATTCAAGGAACCTGGGATCCTGGCTGTATATCTATGCCAGGAGAAATCTCTCCGTTTCCTCTTCCTTTCTCCTCCTCTTTGTCTCTCCCCACTCTTTTGTTTTCCCCCTCCGCAATTTATTTAAATGCTCTAAGCTTTCACAAAATGCTGGAAAGTGGTAATCACCAAGGTGTTAGCATCCGTCTCAGACATGAAGTGGATGGACTACAGATGACTAAGCTGTAGTAAGTCTATTGTCTCCATTTTAGGTAATTTCCTGAGTGTAAATTCAAATACAAGTAGATTGTATTTATTTATTCAATGCTTCATTGATTGATTTGCACTTTGAATATACTACTAAGCCTTTCCAGTTAATTTGCTTGGGCCCACGCACTTTGCTAAATGTCAGCTTAAACCACTTTTAGGTGTATAAAGTGTGTGTGTGTGTGTGTGTGTGTGTGTGTGTGTGTGTGTGTGTGTGTGTGTTTGTGTCCTGGTCTCAGGTGAAAACTCTATGTATAAATAAATGTACAGACTATTGCATTCTTATCTCCTTTATTCTATTTCTATAGTAAAAATATGAAATGTTTTCTTTATATGTTTTTATTGTTGCTTAGTATTTTGAATACAGTTACTGTTGTTTGCTCTGAAGTATGCTCCTAAGGAGTACAAGTTGTATTTATTGCCAAATAAAAAGGTCCCAGTGATATGGTCCCTGACTACTTCCTCTCTTCCATTCTCTGTCGTTCTACTCTACTATTTTCCCCACTGGTGCCCTGTTTTTGACAACACTGGCCTTGCTTTTCCTTAAGCAAATACATTTCTTCCCAATCCAAAAACTTTGCAACTGCTGTTCTTCTGGAAATGCTCTTCCCCTAGGCCTGCATGGCTTGCTACCTCCCTTGTTTGAGCTTCACCAGTGCTGTTCAAATCACACAATGAAATCCTCAACCCTCTTCATTTCCTCCTCCTCCTTAAAGGCACTTTAAGTCTCTACCCTCTTCTTACCTCTCCAGCCTAAATTTCCTACTTTACACACACACACACACACACACACACACACACACACACACACACACATACACACACAGAAACTGAGAAGAGATAATAACATCAGGGCTTTGCTTCTTAGAATTAACTTGAGTCAGTTTCTGTGCCTGCAAATAAAATATGGTTAATAGCGAGTTGAGTTCTTTCAGGAGCTTCCTCTGTTTTTCTGTTGATATCTCTGTATTTTTTTCAGGCAATGACACTTTGTTTTGTTTACAAATGTTTGAATATCTGTCAAGATCACTATTTTGTAATTGCTTTTGGGAACTTCCATGGTCTACTTTGCTTGTTCTTTCAGGTAAAATTTATTGTTTTATTAATGTTGCCAAAACATTCTAAGTAAAATTACTATTTATAGAAATAAAATGTTTTTTACAAAAATATTTCTGCTGTCCATATTTTTACAAATAACATGGCATATTTCTATTTCTATTTTTTTAAATAATCATATTGTGTTTGCCAGAAATTCTAAACAGTGATGTGTAAATGGGTTTTTTTCTTCTTAGTACCATCAAGTGCAATGAGGCTACGGCTTAATGAATTTCTATTTCTGTTTTTAGATTTTAAAGAGAATTGTTTTATTGGAGAGTTTACAACATCTGTTGAGACATTTCCTTTTCTTTCTTTTCCCTTCCTTTCCTTTTCTTCCTTTCTTCCCCTGACTCTCTTCCTCTTTCTTTCTTTCCCTTTCTTTCCCCAGGTTTTTACTTTACTGGATCTTTCCTGAAACAAAAGTAATTCCATTCAGACTTGAACATTATCCTTTGAACATTATCCTTTCAGAACCACATTCCGTTTCTCATTTCTAGTATTGGAATTAACCTCCTCTTCCCCTTATTAGATTGCCACAGTTGTATCAGTGTTTCTGATTTTGTTTTTCCAAGAAGCAGCTCTTGTTTTATTATCCCAACAAGATTTATTTTTGTTGTTTTCTATTTTTGTTTCAATTCATATATACCTTCTACTTTCTTTAGATTTTTTCCTTATAACCTTGTATTTTAAAAGCTTTCTTTACAAATTTTCATGGAAATATATTTGATTTACAATGTTGTGTTTCAGATGTATATCACAGTGATTTAATTATACAGATACATATCTATTCTTTTTTAGGTTCTTTTCCAATGTAGGTTATTACATGATGCAGAGTCTTTCTTTCTTTTTTTTTAAATAGATGGTTTAGGGCTTGACCTAACTTTATTTAAATAGCAAATTTTATCTAAATCCCAAATATTTTTATGTATACATTTTTTAAACTAATATTTCATTCTCTACGATTTTTTGGCAAGTTAATTCCAAAGATTTCACTATTTGCAGGCTGAATGTTTTAATTTATAGTTTACTGAGAATTAAGTTTTCCTTGGAGCTCTGAGGGTATATGTGTATATACACTGACATGTCTATATACACATCCTTTTCAGATTACTAAATTTTTTTTAGAATATATAAATGTATTTTAAAAGCTATTTTCTGTTTGTATGGTAAAAACATGAAATGCTTTAATTCTAAAAATTTGTTTCCCAAATGAATATAGTATAAAAAGTAAAGGTATAAAAGTGTTCCTTTGAGAATAATCCGTACTAACAGAACTTGGAAATGTTAAAAAATTATTCATAACACTTACTAAAAGTGGTAAGAAAAACTTTATTCAAAGTAAGAGTACTACAGCTGGGTCTTATAATACGGGAGAGACATTGAGCTTAAGTCTGACTCCAGTAGGGACACAACTAGGATTTATAGCTACGGAACAGGGTGGGTCCATGGGATTGCAAACAGAGACTGGGAGACTGCAATGAACAACAACAACAGAGTGGGTGTCAGTGAATGGAAACTTATTAAGAGGGCCATAAGGGTGAGGGTGGATTCTGGTTCAACTGAGAAGATCATTGCTGAGGCTAGGCAAGGCTGATAAGATATTGAGGTGAGTGATAAGGAATTTGATCTGATACTGAGGGTGGTCAGATCAAGGGTGAGGTATGTTTTCTAAACTGAACTAGCAGATTCTGACGTAGATTGGACTAAATGGGCAGGCACCCCGGGATAAATACACGGCCCAAGGTTGGCAGTGCATTAATGAACTACTGCTACATAACAAATTACCCCAAACTAACAGCTTAAAACAATATTATCTCATACTGCTGCTGAAAGGAATCCAGGAGTAATTCAGTTGAGTGTTCTGGCTCAGGGTTTCATGAGATTGTCATTATCTGAAGCCTTGACATGGGCTGGTGGATTTCCTTCCAAGATGGCTTCCTCATATAGCTGTTGAAACCAGTTTCCATTCTGGCTATTGGGAGAAAGCCTCAGTTCTTTCACATGGGCCTCTCTACTGGGTTACATGAGTGTTGTCAAGATACTACTAAACTGGCTTCTAGAGTGATCCAAGAGGATGAGCAAGGAGGCTGCAGTGTCTTTTATGACCTAGTCTCAGACACTTCATTTTCATTTCTACAATATTCTAACACTGGAAGTGAGCCACTAAGTCCAGCCCACATGTGAAGGGGAGTATAAAGATCCACCCTTGAAAGAAAGGACTTGTGGACATCCTTTAAAACCACGTGGTACCCACATGGCCACAAAATTGTTTACATACTTGTATGTCCAAAATGCTTTTTCTTGCCAATGCTTTCAAATAATTTATGCACTGTAACATTAAGTTGTAGTTCAGGACCTTGTCATCTAAGTCAGTTTCACATATGGATCAGGGTCTACTTGTGCAATATCTCACGTGTTCAGTCGCTCAGTTGTGTTCTACTCTTTGTGACCCGATAGACTGCAGCACGCTAGGCTTCTTTGTCCACCATCAACTCCAGGAGCTTGCTCAAACTCAAGTCCATTGAGTAGGTGATGCCATCCAACCATTTCATCCTCTGCTGTCCCCTTCTCCTGCCTTCAATATTTCCCCCATTAGGCTCTTTTCCAATGGGTCAGTTCTTCACATCAGGTAGCCAAAGTATTGGAACTGCAGCTTCAGCATCAGTCCTTCCAATGAATATGCAGGACTGATTTACTTTAGGATTGCCTGGTTTGATCTCCTTGTAGTCCACTAGACTCTCAAGTCTTCTCAAACACACCAGATCAAATTATACAAGTGTAATTCCTCTAGATCTGATGATCTGTGAACAAAAGAGTTGAGTTAATCTGCTCACTTTCACAACCAACATACAGTGCTGGGTCAGGCATAGATAACCTTTATAGACACTCCAGTTCCAGAAAGGGCAGGGGAGTGGGAGTCAATAGTAGCAGTTCTGAAATCCCACGGGTTCTTATTGGCAGTCCTTTGATTAGGATTTAAGGCCTGGAAACTTCCTAGGCTTCAGTCTCTGAATTTTTAATTCTGCCCTCTGATATGATTCCATTGCATGAAAGGTGGCTAGTATATGGTTACAGTGAAACAGTCTCCCTAGCCTGCTTCCTGCTTGTCGAAGGTAGAAGTCCAGAGCTCTCTTATTTTGTACTATTTCTAGTCCTTTCAGTCCAAGCTGAACATATATATATGTTATCTTAAAATCTTGGTGTGCCTCCTGATAATCTTACTGGTGTTCATGGCAAAGCACCCACTCTAAAGCCACAATCACACGTTTTCATAAAAAGTCCTCCTCTGTCTTGGTTTTCTACTGAGATAGCTGAGAGATAACACCCTGAAACTTGGTAGAAGTCTTATTGTATGACTGAAATGATCTCTGAGTGACACCCCTAAACTCTTTGGAGGGCATTGGCCTGCCTAAATAATGTCATGAAGCATCCCCTTCCAGCTTTCTGAGGCTTAACAAAGAATTTTACTGTCACACTCATCTTTAGACAACCTTTATTTTAAAAAAATAATAAGAATGACCTATAGGTGATGTAAAATGTTATATTTAGACCATCTTATCTCAGTGCCCTGGAAATGACCTTGCTTGAGAGCCATTTATTTTAGCATCTTCTGTCATCTTAAAAGACTGGAATATTTCCAAATCAGCAAGTTCTGTCTTATTTTTTAAATAGTCCTTCTCTTATTTATTTATTTTTTTAATTTCCCTTCATATTTTACTATAGGCAGCAAGAAGAAACCAGGAAGCACTTTTGGCTGTTTGGCTGGAATTCTCCTTGGCTAGATATCTCAATAAATAAGATACAGTTTCTCCTTCCAGGTCATTAGGTACATTTTCTACTTTTCATAAACTGCAGGTGTAGTGGCCTTTCCTCGGCCCACTCTCTAGGCTCTTTCCCCCTGCCTCTCCTTTCTGCCAGGCATCCAGGGTGCACCACTGTGATTCCATTTAGAGTGTGTTTGCTCAGTGAGATAATGGGAATCGATTCCCTGGCTTCAGTCCTTCTGCTGGCCAGAGTCTATGTACCTTTCCCTAAGACCTTCATGTTTTCATTATCCAACTTCCATCACCTGGCCATGTCATTTCTGACAGCTCATACTCACAAGCGTACTGGCAGGGACCTCTATGTGCACACATGCGTGTGTACACAGTAACATCCCTGAGAGGAAACTTGCACATATGCAGAAATACAAGCTTTCTTCTCCAGGAACATGAATTTTGGTAAGCACCCAACTTTCTTTGTCCTGGTTGTTTTCTTTCACTTGCTCATTAATCATGTCACGTTGCACTTCCAACTCTGTGCTGCTACTGCTGCTAAGTCAGTTCAGTCATGTCCAACTCTGTGTGACCCCATAGATGGCAGCCCACCAGGCTCCTCAGTTCCTGGAATTCTCCAGGCAAGAACACTGGAGTGGGTTGCCATTTCCTTCTCCAATGCATGTCTTATGTTGCTAATACCAAGGCTACTGCTTGTTTTTCTTACATACCAACTATATTAGCTAATGCACTTCCAGGTGCAAATTGGGTAAAGGACAAGGAAACTCGGAAGGAAACATTGGCTCAACAATGCAGTATTATTCTAATAACACTGTTTTATCACTCGAAGGTTATGCTTGGGGTGTTGTGAACAATCATGTGCATTAGATAAAAGAGTGTGGATAAAACTGCCAAGAAAGCTAAAACAGGAACAGAGGGGTTAGAATTAAAATGCTCCTTTCAAGCCCAGGAGACTTATTAACTAGAGCTTTAAGTTGATTTTCTTCAGAGAATGATGGTCTCGGAGAGCACCCTGTTAATGTCAGAAGAACTGATGAAAGGCATAATATAGTAAACAGCAGACACACAGATTTTGGTTTCGGGTGGATGCTTGAGCAGGTCCAGGGAATCCCTCGAGTCCTGATCCGCCTTTGCCTGTCAGGTATTCTTTGCATGACCTTTGTCATGCATGGGGTCTCCCGTATTGGCTCCTGGCAAATGTGATTCTGTTCTCCATGTGCGAACACACCAAAGCCTGCCTTGTCGCCCAAGCCTGTGGGGCCGGAAGCAGTAAAAGGATCAAGCTAAGCCAACCATCCTATAATCCTGATACCAATATATGTGTTCTGCAAAGAGTACAATTAGTAATGTTTCAAACTGGAAGACTCTGCAGGTAGCAGGTCCTGATGCTGCACTTCTGGTCCATCACTGAAAGCACAGGAAAAAGGAAAGCCTAGTATGCCTGGCACTTCAGAAGGACAGAACGGCCCTTGTAGCCGGGTGGTCAAGGGGTTGTGTGGTCACCCACTTTGGCTTCTTTGTCTGAGGTTGCTGTCTGTTCTGTGTCTTGGAATCTTTGAACTCTCACTGGTCGCCCACAGGCACTTTCCTCCTGCCTCTCCTTTCTGCCAGGCATCCTTGGTGCACCATTCTGATTCCACTTAGAACTTGCTGGCTCGGTGAGATAACAGAGATTGGTACACTGGCTTCAGTGCTTCTGCTGGCTGGAGTCTAGGTGGAGTCTTTCCCTATGAAGTTCATGCTTTGCTATTCAACTCCCATTACCTGGTTAGGTCACTTCCGACAGCTCATACTCATAAGCGTACTGGCAGGTGGTTCTTTGTGTGCATGTGCATGTACACAGTAACATCCCTGAGAGGAAATTTGCACATATGCAGAAGTACACGCTTTCTTCTCCAGGAACATGAACTTTGGTAAGCACCCAACTTTCTTTGTCCTGGTTATTTTCTTTCACTTGCTCATCTCAGGTTGCACTTCTGACTCTGTACCTTAGCACCAAGAGTGTTAGAACCACCCAGACTTCACTGATTGACTAAATGCCAAGACTCCCTTTCAGTTGCTCTCATTAGGCCCAGGTAGGTCTTCATACAATCAGGTATACATGCTTGCCTACACAGCCGAAGTGCCAATGAAGCCTGTCCCTGGTTGGGCCCAAAGACATCCAAGACAGTCACCTGGAAGGCAGGATCCCTCTGAGTGTCACCTGGTGCAAATCCCCTATGACAAAATCAGAGAATCTGCTCCAGGGAGAGAGCCAGAATCCTCCCTCAGAGGCAGACGCACACCTTTGCCCCTCTAAACCCCACAGTCAGGGGCATGACCCCAGAAGAAAGAAGGAATTCACGTCAGGACTTTCAGCACACACCATAGGGTATCTTTGGCAGGACCGCTATTGCCTAGACCCTGGACCTTGAAAACCAGCAGGCTTCAAATTGCCCCCAGGGTTTCCCCCTCTCCCACTCCCCCGAGTTCCCTTGGGACATGCAATAAGCCCACCACCCTTGCTTCCTCCCTGTTCCCTCCCTCACAGGCACATCCCGGCAGAGGGCCACACACGTACACTCACCCCTGCACTTTCTTTGCCTACCTGCACTGCCAGGGAGGCTGGAAGTGTCTGGAGGCATGCCACACTCACACCCTGTCTCTCCTAGGATGCCTGTCGTTTTGCACGGATAGCCTAGCTTAGCGTATCTTGCGTTTGTGTCATATCGTGTCAGTGTGTGCCACCCTCATGGAGACAGCGTGCTGGCTTTTGGGCTGATCCTGGGCAGCACAGGCCCAGGACCTTTTCGGTTCTACTTACGTGTGTGGAACAAGTCTCCAGTGCAGCAGACAATCTGTGGCTCTTTCTCCTTCAGGTCTCTGCCCTTTTCTGCAGGACCTTAGCCTCCTCACCATCCCAGTCCTGCCGTAGCCACATCCACCATTTCCAAAGGCCTGCCCCATGTGACCGCGGACTGAGGGCTCTATAGCCAGTGGTTTCAAAGCCCTACCCCACCTGATTTGTCCTGGGTGAATCCTCAGACCATGCACCCCCTCTTCCCGGTCCAAACACACACAGCAACATGGTAGAAATGATGAGCTTGTTTTTGTGTTTCATTTAATTGCAGATTTCTGGAGCCATGGTTTGGCGTTATCACTGGCGATCCTTTCCTCGTTCCCATCCTGTACAGGGTACTGCAGAGATACGGTGACCAACCACCCTTAGACTGGGGACGCCTCGTGCCTCCTCTTATGGTTGCTCAGCACCTCCTCTCCTGTCGCCTTCATCTCTGTGTCTGCCCTGGGCCAGACACACACACACACACACACACACACATAAACACAGCCGACACAAGCACATACATGTATACACACAGATGCTCGGCACAGGAACACAAATGCAATCAGGAAACACAGGTGTTTCAGAAGCCCGTGTTCCTGATTGTGTTTTTGTCTCCATGCCAAGCATGTGTGTGTATACACGCATGTGCTTATGTCGGCTGTGTTTGTGAGTGTGTGTATGTGTTTGTGTGTGTGGCCCAGGGAAGACACACAGATAAAGGTGACAGGAGAGGAGGTGCCAAGTTACCATACGTGGAGGAATGAGGCGTCCCCAGTCTAAGGGTGGGTTGTCTCTGCAATATCAGAGATGTAGTCGGTAGGCACCATGCCCTGCTCTTGTGGTTCCCTGTTCACCTCCTCCACGAGCTCTTTCATATTTTCCCAAGGTAGCTTGAAGCCTCTTCCAGCGCAGCATGTGTGGTGCTTGTGAGCCACCAAGTGGTGCATGTGGAAATTCACAGATCCCAAAGTCAGCACGCAGGTGCACTGGGATCCCAGAGAGAATACCCTTTCAATGATAGATCTTCCCAGGTTAAGGGGCGGGAATGAAGGGCCCAGGCAATGTCAAACTCAGTGAGCAACAGGAGGCCGGGTGATGGCAGGACCCACAGCAGGATGATTCTGAAAAAGATACTTACTTCACCCTGCCTCTAGTAGTATCACCTAGGAGTCTCATGCTGCAACCACAGCTGATTTGAGGGAGACTCGTTTCACTCACGGACACACTGAATGCCCAGGCCCCAGTCTCAGCAGGCCACCTCCTACATGCATGGCCCAAATCCATGCTCCTCAGTCAGCTTGCCTGAGCCTGAGCATCCACATTTGGGGAAGGACAGTGTCACGGCTCCAACATGGCTGTCCCTTCACGGCCCACCTCCAGACCCTTTACCACATGTGTCTCTGTCAGTTAGCACTCATGGAACAATCTTCCCTGCTGGGGTAGTACTTCAGGGGATCGTCCCACTCGTCTTAGCTGATGATCTGGTGGCAACACGAGGAATGTCACCTCTGGGCTGACCAGGACCCGAACCTTCCCATGAGCAGCCAAGAACTCCAACATCAATCATCAACTGTATGCAGGACCAAAACTAGTCCACCTCAACAATCTTGTTTGATTCTGGGCATTTGTGGCCTGACAACCAGTTGAGAAAATTAAGGCTCCTGGTGACCAGCCTGTGGCTGAGTCCTCCCTGTTCAAAGTCCCAGAACCAATGGACTGGTGTGGAATGATGTGCCCTTTACCCTGAAGAAAGACAGGGGAGACGGGTGTGGTGGACCCCCACAGGTGAATCATGCACACCCTTGCACACCCACACTCATCACCCCAGGAGCCACGTTTTACCAGTGATGTCAAGGTAATACTTCTTAATGATCACTGTGTTCAAGAAGTAGGGTTGGTACCGAAAGGAAAAGATCAGATTGCTGTGGGACCGGGGATGGCTCGCACCTGTACATGCTAGGATAGGCAGAAGAGAAAGGTGCAAGCTTCTAGGGACCTCAGCTTGCCTCCCATTAACAGCTTCCACGAAGCCTCTGCAAACATTCACATTGTAGGAACATGGATAACATGATCCTCTCACTCCACACCAAGTCCCATACCCACCCACCTTCAGTCTCCCTCACTGAACTTCAAGTCGATCATGTAGCTGAGAAAGTCTTTATCTTAGTCGCTGATCATGACAGAAACTTAAGGGTGGTTCATAATCTGCTTTAGGTCAAGGAGCCATATCGGCCACATGCTAAGCCAAGGAGAGCCAGGAACATCAGCCCTAGTCTGGGGTGGAAGGACACTGGAACAGGCATCATCAAGGATTCTGGGCACTTCTGCTTGCCCAGCCACCACGGTTGTCCTCAGGCCCTGCCATACCATCAGGCACGCTCATGGCTCTGGGTTCCTTGTGGTGTTCTGTATCTGAGGTGGTCTGCATTCCCCAAGAAGGGGCTGTTTCTGATCCCTACTCTTCTTCAGACCTGTGTATGCTGAGTAGTGGCATGTCATTGCTTACATGGTCAGACTTGCAGTCATTGAAACAAATCGTGTCCAAAAGCAAAGGAGTTAGTGTGTGTTTGTGTATGTGTATGTGTGTCTGTGTGTACGTGTGTGTGACTCTCAAATCTCAGTTATTTTCGGGATCATCCACATTTACAATAACTGTCTGCCAAGGCTGCTCTGGTGTACTGTCTCTGGTCATTCCTGACTTAGAGGCCTTGGAGCTGCTCCTCCTCAATTGCAGGCCTGAAGTAGACACACAAATTCATGGCAGCGACACTCAGGGGTGTGGCCCTGCCTGGACTCTACTCAGCTGTGCCTTTGGAGCCTGCCAATTGCCCAGTACCACACTTCCTACAGGGTCCATCAGCACCCATCCTGCGCCCTCGTCCCCACCATCCTCCTGCTCCTGCTTCTGCACCTCCTCCTCCTCCTGAGCAGCAGACCCCAAGAAGCAGCAGAAAGGATACCACTTTGGCCCAGAAACCAGAGATGCCCTGGATAATGGCACTCCTCTGAGCCAAGTCACACTTCCTCCTCTGATGGCTCTTGCACATGAACGAAACATAGCCCCTGCAGTTTTTCTCATGGTCAGAGCTCAGTTCCACTTGCAGGGTAGCCAGCGCCTGAAGCGCATCTAGTGCCAGAAGTTCATTGGGGCTCCCGGCAATTCCTTGCCCTGATCCTCTAACACCTTCTCCTTCAGGTCTTGCGAGGACCCCCGTTGCTGCTCCTCATCAGCCAAAACCTCCACCTCCTCCATGATGTCTTCCACAAGCAGCTGGAACACCCGCCTGATCCCCGCCACGTCTCTGTCCACCAGGGCCCCGCCATCCCCTGCCACCTCCACGCTGACGTGGGTCGCATTGTCGCCTGCTGTTGCAACTGGTGGCTGCAGGGTCGCAGCCGTGCACAGCATCACAAGGGCAGGCTGCAGGGCCCCATCTCCCTGAGCATCTGGGCTCACAACTAAGTAGGTCCGGGGTCCCAAGACTCTCCCGCATTCCTCTGACCACCTCTCGTGCTATTCTTGGTCCTGGCCATGACCCCAGACTGGGTCAGATGTGAAAGGATGGGACATAAGAGCACCAAAGCAAGTGGTGTGCAATGGCGGCCCAGGCTGCAATAAACCTGTGGGACCCACTTGTTTTTTCGGGGTGGGGAGTGAGAGGTATGATCGGGAGGCAGTGGCTGGTGTGTCTGGGGTGGCCTGAGGCTGAAGAAAGGGGTGGTGGTGAGCCCAGGACCGGGTGAATAAGCTCTGGTACCTCAGCCAAACAGGCAGGCCCTAGGCTGTGAGCAGCGCACATGCTGCTGGCCGAAATCTAGACCAATGGCTGAGAGGGTACAGGACGGCACACTTATGGACACACCCCTAGACCGGAGGACATCTTCCGCGGTTCCTGGGCTCCAGCTGCACCATATGGCCAGATTCTGCTCTAGGGAGCTAGCAGGTTTTGCATCTGCCACTACCCCAGGCGCTGTCATTGACCTGGATCTGGAAATTCCAACCACGGGTTCCTGCTCCACAATCTGAACAACACACTCCTGTGTCCCACAGGACCTTCAATAACTGGGAGCTCTCCATGAGTATCCAAATGATACACAGGGGCTCCAAGTGGCTAGATACTTTTCTCCATGGGATAGAGTACCTGATGCTGTCCAGATGCTAGGGGAGAAGGGAAAAACCCCACCGTTTGCAGCAGTTGATCTCTATTGTTCAGGGACACCAGAGCCTTAGGGTACAGAGCTCACTTTGTGTCTCTTTATCTCTGCTTCTGGCACAGCACTGTTTGGGGCAATCCTTTTGTGTATGTACCAGGGCTGGTGTCTATGTGTCTCATGGCAATGTCAGGGAAAGAAATCCCAGAGTTTGATAAGGATAGAAAGGCCCTTGTTGCTGCATGTCCAAGGGGCTGTGGGATCACCCACCATGGCTTCTGTGTCTTGGGATTGTATCCTGTTCTGTGTCTCAGATCCTCGGCACTCTCACTGGTCACCCCCAGGCACTTTCTTTCTGCCTCTCCTTTCTGCCAGGCATCCTGGGTGCACCACTGTAATTCCACTTAGAAATTGCTCACTCAGTGAGATAACAGGGATTGGTACCCTGGCTCCAGTGCTTCTGATGGCCAGAGTATGTACTTTCCCTATGACCTTCACGGTTTCGCTATCCAACTTCCATCACCTGGTTAGGTCAGTTTCTACACCTCATACCCACAAACATACCGTCAGGTGCTTTTCATGCACATATGCACACACATGCTTGTGTACACACCAACATCCCTGAGAGGAATTGCACATATGTAGAAGTACAAACTTTCTTGTCCAGAAGCATCAATTTTGGTAAGCACCCTATTTTTTTGTCCTGGTTATTTTCTTTCACTTTCTCATTGAACATGTGAGGTTGCACTTCCAGCTCTGTGACTTAGCCTCAAAGGTTACAAAATTTTGGCATTTGCTCCTGACAGGGACCGATCTGCAAAGCATCAGGCAGGGTTGGAAATGCTCGCCCTGGAGAGCTGAATGAGCTGTGCCTGCGTTCTGCATTCTCCCATCACCTTGGACAGCTTCACAGTACCAGTCACGCTGGCCTGATCCATTGCCTGTGCATTCTTTCAGGAGACCAGAAAACAAGGACGTCTGGGCTCAGCTGACTTGGAGAACTGCTTTCTCAGTGTGTTCCTATCTAGGTCATTCCTGGTCAATGTTGTGCTCCTATTGCTAGCCTACCACCCCCAACAGTCTGAGTGAGGCCCACTGTTCTTTCTACCTGTGTAGCTTTCTGTGTTCACCTGTCTAACTGTGCCTCCAAGAGCTACCTCCCTTTAGCAGGAAAAGGCCAAAGAGATGCCCGAGCCTCCAAGGGCCCCCAGAGTCTTTGACAGGCCTGGGTGTGATCCAATGTTGTGAAGAAGGTGCACATAGATAGATGGTCTCTTCTGATACAAGGCATGAAACCCGAGCCATAATGGTAAGGTGGCATTCCTACAGGTGGTCCCTTCTGTTTATTCCTACCCAGACCCATGGAGTCCCCAAACAGATGATGATCTGGGAATCCTGCCCTTTCTGGGCCCACAGCTCATCCCTCCCTTGGGCAGAAAGCAGCTTTTCTATCTCAAAAACACCAAGAGGGCTTGATTCCACCCAGGCCTCATTGATTTGCTAAATGCAAATACTCTCTTTCATTGGGTTCATTAAGCCCCGGTAGGACTCCCTACAGCCAGGCATCCCTGCTTACCTATAGAGCCCACGTGCCAAGGAAGCCAGTCCTTGGTTGGGCACACGGACATCCAAGACTGTCACCTGGAATGCAGCTTCCCTCTGAGTGTCACCTGGTGCAGATTGCCTACAACAAAATCAGAGATTGTGATCCAGAGAGACTGCCAAAATCGTCCCCCAGGTGCAGACACTCACCTTTGCCCCTTAGGCGCCCAAAGCCAAGGGAAAGACCCAGAAGAAAGAGGGAATTTATATCAGGGCTTTCTGCACGAGCCATGGGGTATCTTTGGCAGGACTGCTATTCCCTTTCCCCTGGACCCTGAAAACCAGCAGGCCCCGAACTGCCCCAGGGGCTTCCCTGTATCCCACTCTCTCGAGTTCCTATGAGACATGCAATAAGCCCACCATCCTTGCTTCCTCCCTTTTCCCTCCCTCATTGGCATACCCCGGCAGAGGGGCACACACGTACATCAACACCTGCACTTTCTTCGCCGTTCTGCACAGCCAGGGAGGCTAGAAGTGACTGAAGGCATGCCACGCTCTCGCCTTGTCTCGCCTAGGATGCCTGTGGTTTTGCACGGACAGCCTACCTTAGCATGTCTCGCATTTTGTGTTACATTGTGCCAGTGTGTGCCACCCTCATGGAGAGAGGGTGCTGGCTGATGGGCTGATCCTGGCAAGCACTCGCCCAGGACCTTCCTGGGTCTCCTTCTCACATGTGCGGAACAAGTCTCCAGTACATCAATCTGTGCCTCTTTCTCCTTCGAGTCTCTGTCCTTCTCAGCAAGACCTTAGCCTCCTCAACATCCCAGGTCCTCTGTATCCACATCCACCATTTCCACAGGACGGCCTATGTCCCCACAAACTGTGGGCTCCACAGGCGGTGGTTTTAAAGGCCCACCCCACCTGATATGCCCTGGGTGAATCCACAGACCATGCACCCACTCTTCCTGGTCCAAACACATACAAGAACACGGAGAAATAGTGAGCGTGTTTTTGCATTTTGTCTCATTGCGCACTTCTGGAGCCAAGGTCCTGAGTTATCTCTGACCATCCTTTCCTCATTCCCATCCTGGACAGGGTCCTGCGGAGATAGGGCGATCAATCACCCTCAGACTGGGGACGCCTTGTGCCTCCTCTTCTGATTGCTTGGCATTTCCTCTCCTGTCGCGTTTATCTCTGTTTTTTCCCTGGGCTGGAGACACACACACACACACACACACACACACACAGGCGACACAAGCACACATGTGTATACACACACAGGCTCGATATGGGGACACAAACACAAACAGGGAACATAGGTGTTTCAGGAGCTGAAGATGCCCATGTCCAGCAAAGTCTGAGATGGCATCAGTAGGCACCACGTCCTGCACTTGGAGCTCTCTGTCCACCTCCTCCCCGAACACTTCCCTATTTTCTGAAGGCAGCCTGAAGCCTCTTCCAGTGCAGCAAGTGTGGTCACGGTGAGACACTGATTGGTGGATGTGCAAAATCACAGAAGATCCCAAAGTCAGCACAGAGGTGCACTGGGACCCTGGAGAGGATGCCCTTGCAATGACAGGCCTTCCCAGGGTAAGGTGCAGGAGTGTAGGCCCAGGCAATCTTAAACTCGGTGAGCAACAGGAGGCTGGGGGATGGCAGCACCCACGGAAGGATGATTCTGACAAATATACTTAATTCACCCTGCCTCTAGTAGTATCACCTAGGCCTCTTGCACTGCAACCACAGTTAAATTGAAGGAGACTTGATTCACTCACGGACACACCGAGTCCCCAAGCCCCCAGTCTCAGCAGGTCATCTGCCACATGCATGGCCCAGAATCTGGCTCCACAGACAGCTTGCATGTGCCTGAGTCATCCCCATTTGGGAAAGGACAGTGTCCCGGCCACTACATGGCTGTCACTACAGGGCCCACCTCCAGACCCCTTCACCACATGTGTTTCTGCCAGTTACTCCTCATGGCAGAAACTTCCTTCCTAGGGTAATACTTCACAGGGTCGTCCACACGTCTTTGTCAATGATCTGCTGGAGGCACAAGCAAGATCAGTCCAGGGCTGACCAGGCCCGCAACCCACCCGTGAGCATCCAAGAACTCCAACATCAATCGTCACCTGTATGCAAGCCCAAAGCAACCGCACCTCAGCAATCCTGTTCGATTCTGGGCAGTAGTCGCCTGACAACCAGCTGAGAAATTTAAGGCTCCTGATTTCTAGCCTGTGGCTTGTGCTCCTCATTCACAGTCCCAGTACCAGTGGACTGGAGTGGAATATCGTGCCCTATAACCTCCAGAAAGCGAACACAAGGGTGGATTCTGCAGGTGGATCATTCACCTCCTTACACACCTACACTCACCACCCTGGAGCCACGTTTTACCAATGATGTCAAGGTAATACTCCTTAACGATCATCGTGTTCCAGAAGTAGGATTTGTCCCCAAATGAAAAGATCAGCATGCAGCGGGATTTTGGATGGTTCTGCATCTGCACCTGGCAGGATAGGGACGAGGGTAAAGGTGCAAGCTGCTAGGTGCCTCAGCTTGTCACCCAGGTAGGCATTAACAGCTTCCACGATGCCTCTGCAAAGTCTCACAGTGCAGGAACATGGCTAACACGATCCTCCTACTCCCCGCCAGGTCCCATACCCACCCATCCTCAGTCCCCCTCACTGACCTTCAATCTTGTAGCTAAGAAAGTCTTTATCTTGGTTGCTGATCATGACAGAAACTTGAGGGTGGTTCATAATCTGCTTTAGGTCAAGGAGCCATTCAGGCCACATGCTGGGCCAGAAGATCCAATAGCAACAGTCCTAGTCTTGGGTAGAAGAAGCACACTGGAACAGGAGTTTCCAACGATGCTGGGTTCTTCCACTTGCCCAGCCAACACTGATGCCTCCGGCCCTGCCATACCATCAGACACATTCATTGCTCCGTGTCCCCTCTGGTGTTTTGCATCTGAGGTGGTCTGCATCCCCCAACCAGGGGCTGTTTCTCACACCTACTGTCCTCCTCCTGACTTGTGTGTGCTGGGTAGTGTCATGTCACTGCTTACCTGGTCAGGATTTGCAGTCCCTGTTGCACACTGTGTCCTCAAGCAAGGGGGTAATGTGCCTGTGTGTGTGTGTGTGTGTGTGTGTGCCTTCAACAAGAAAGCCCTGAGTGTTTGACCTGTGTCCTGTCTTCACAACGGATGGTAGGTGTGTGTCTGAATTGGTCTGGCACTCTCAGCAGATGAGAACAGCAGCCCCTTCCAGTTCCACCTTGTGCCTTTTCACTGCACTAGTGAGTGCAAACACAGGGATTCTGACTGACGGGCATGGGTAGTGGGACTCCCGCTCTCTCAGATATTTCCCGGGATCATCCACATTTACAACAATAACTGTCTGCCGAGGCTGCTCTGGTGTACTGTCTCTGGTCATTTCTGGACTCGGGTGCTGCTCCTCCTCAGATGCAGGCCTGAGGGACACACCCAAAGTCATGGCTGTGGCACTTACAGGTGTGGCCCTGCCGGACTCTTCTCAGCTGTGCCTTTGGAGCCTGCCTCTTCCCCAGACCACACTTCATTCAAGGGTCACCCATACCTTCCCTCTTCCCTTGCCCTGTGGCCACACCTGTTTTAGCAGGATCTTTAGCACAACCATCTTGAAGGTTAAATTCTTAATTTGGCTATAAAGCTCACAAATTTTAACAGCACAGTAACACAATTTTTCTAATTTGCACTGTTAGAGTTTGGTGAGGTCTTGGTGAGTTTCTTGGTTTCAGTTAGAAAGCCCTGCATTACACTTAGGGATGTAGAGTTTTCTGAAACTGAAGGAAAGACTACAAATATTCCGACTAATTTGATTATGATACATTTTTCTAAAGACTTAAACAGTTTCTGCTTCCCTGCTGCCCAAAAAATTACCCCTAACTCCTGAAGATCTTCATGATTCTATTGTGGGAATCTGGTAGAATTGAGATTCCTCAGTGCTTAGTAATTTCATCAGTAAGCTTTTCTGAGGTGAAAAACACATTGGAATCAGTTTTTAAATTAGTCCTAGACATAACAATCAGGGGAAAAGCAAATAAAAGGAATACAGATTGAACACAAACAAACTATTACTGTTAGAAGATGGCATGACCCTCCACACAGTGAACACTAAGGATGCCAGCAGAAAATTACTCGAGCTAATCAATGAATAGAGTTAGCTGAAGAATACAAAATATATACTCAGGAATCGCTTTCATTCTGATACACCAGCAATGAAAAAGGAGAAAGAGAACTTAAGGAAAAGTATCTCATTCACGATCCAATGAAGAGACTCAAATATTTAGGAATATATTCCTCCAAAGAAAGCAAGGACCTGGTACATAAAACTCTAAAACCATGTTGAAAGAAATCAAAGATAGCACAAGTAGATGAAGAAGTATACCATGTTCTTGTATTAGAAGAATCAATATAGTGACCATCAGTAAGTATACAACTCAATGCAATCTATTGGTACATTCATTCACCATTGATATTCTTGGATTCAACTATGGAATCCCTATAAAAACACCAATGGTGTTTTTCAATGAATTAGAACAAATAATTTCACAATTTGTGTGGAAACACAAAAGACCTCCAATGAGTTAATAACTCTTGAGAAACAATGGAAACGGAGGAATCAGACTTCCTGACTTCAGACTATACTACACATCTACAGTCATCAAAATAGTAAGATACTGGGCCAAAGACAGAAATACAGATCAACAGAACAAAACAGGAAGTCCAGAGATGAAGCCACACACCCACGGCCACCTTGTCTTTGACAGAGGGGCCATAAATATGCAATGGGAAAAAGACAACCTCGTGAACAAGCAGTTCTGGGAAAACAGGTCAACCACATTAAAAGAATGAAATGTTTTTCAATGGCACACACAAAAATAAATGCAAAATGGATTAAAAACCTAAGTGGAAGACCAGAAACTATAAAGTTCTTAGAGAAAAACATGGGCAGAAAACTCTCTGACAGAAATCACAGCAAGATCTTCTCCTCTATGTTCCACCTCCAAGAGTAATAGAAATAAAAACAGAAGGAAATAAAAGCGACTGACTGAAACTTCTAAGCTTCTGCAGAATGAAGGAAATTATAAGCAAGGTGAAAAGACAGGCTTCAGAAGTGGAGCATATTACAACAAATCAAACAACTGCCCAAGAGTTAATCTCCCACATATGCAAGCAGCTCATGCAACTCAATACCAGAAAAACAAACAACCCGATCAAAAAGTGGGCAGAAGAATTAAATAGACATTTCTCAAGAGAAGACATCACTTTGCCAACAAAGGTTCGTCTAGTCAAGGCTATGGTTTTTCCTGTGGTCATGCATGGATGTGAGATTTGGACTGTGAACAAGGCTGAGTGCCGAAGAATTGATGCTTTTGAACTGTGGTGTTGGAGAAGACTCTTGAGAGTCCCTTGGACTGCATGGAGATCCAACCAGTCCATTCTGAAGGAAATCAGCCCTGGGATTTCTTTGGAAGGAATGATGCTAAAGCTGAAACTCCAGTACTTTGGCCACCTCATGCGAAGAGTTGACTCATTGGAAAAGACTCTGATGCTGGTAGGGATTAGGGGCAGGAGGAGAAGGTGATGACAGAGGATGAGATGGCTGGATGGCACCACTTACTTGATGGATGTGAGTCTCAGTGAACTCCGGGAGTTGGTGATGGACAGGGGAGGCCTGGCGTGCTGTGATTCATGGCGTCGCAGAGAGTCAGACTCGACTGAGCGACTGATCTGATCTGATCTGAATGAACACAGGACAGATGGTCAACATCTCTCATTATCAGAGAGATGAAAGTCAATACCAGAAAATCAAGACCATCTCACACTGGTCACAATGACCATCACCCAAACTTTCAAACAAGAAACACTGGAGAGGGAGTGGTAAACTGACCAGCTTGCACTGTTGGTAGGAATGAAAATTGGTATAGCCACAATAAACCGTATGATTTCTTAAAAACCTGGAAATAGAACCATCATATGACCCAGCAATCCCACTGCTTGCATACACCCCAAGGAAAGCAGAACTGAAAGAGATATGTGTACACCAATATTCGTCCCACAACTATTTACAGTAGCTAAGACATGGAAGCAATCTAGATATCCACTGCAGATGAATGGATAAGAAAGTGGTGGTATATATACACGATGGACTATTACTCAGCTGTGAAAAAGAATGCATTTTAGTCCATTCTAGAGAGGTGAGTGAAACAGGAGCTTGTTCTACAGAATGAAGTAAAGTCAGAAAGAGAGATACAAATACTGTGTAGGAATGCACATGTATGCAATTTGGAGAGATCGTCACGATGATCCTACATGCAGGGCAGAAAAAGAGGCAGAGATGGAAAGAACAGACTTTTGGACTCTGTGGAGAGGGCAATGGTGGGATGATTTGAGAGAATAGCACTGAGACATGTACATGACCATACGTAAACAGATAACTGGTGCAAGTTCAGTGCATGATGCAGGGCACCCAAAGCCAGTGCTCTGGAACAACAAAGAACAATAGTCTGGGGAGTGAGGTGGGAGGAAGGTTCTGGATGTGGGAACACGTATGTACTGGTGACTGACTCTTGTTGATGTAAGGCAAAAACTAACCCAATATTGTAAATTGAGTATCTTCCCATTAAAATAATTTAAAAAAATGAAAGGGTTGCTTTCTGAAATTTCAGTGTTGGGAGTCCATGGTACAGCATATCTTCTGAACGTATGTAACAATGTCTGATTTGAATGAGGGCAGTGTCAAATTTTGATGCCAAGGGCCGTGTTCCAATATTCTAACATCCTACGAAACAGAACTGCTAAGTTTCCTTTAAAATATTACTTTGTACTCTCCTCCAGGGCATCTTACAGAATGTTTCAAGTGACTAGAGAGGAAACAAAAGACATCACTCACTTTTTAGCACCAATTAAAGTGGGGCAATCAATTCTGAATAAAGTTTCTAGGCCTGACAAAAATGTACCTATACCATTTCTACATGACATGCATCAAAATAATTGTTCCATGGAAAATTGCACATAAGCAACTCAAGATGAAACACTATGCCTCACAGGTACTAAACAGTGAGAATAAAATGTGTTGTCACCAGTGTGTCACTTCATTCAAGTTCTTACGTCAAAATACTACAAACTGGCTTCTCAACAATGGAAAGTTTCACTTCCAGTTGTGGTAAGTCTAGGATCAGTGTGCTGGTAGGGTTAGGGTTCTGGTGTAGATCCTCCTCTGATTTGCAAACTGCTGGGTTCTTGCTGCCTGTGTTCATGGCGAGCCCTCTGAGGTCTCCTTCATACACGGAGAGATTCCTTTCCCAACAGTTCCTCTATGGTGGCAAAAGGACATCCCAGAGGGCCTGCTTCCCAATACTATCATCTTCTGGGGTTAGGGCATCAGTATACAATTTTTAGGAAGATACAAACAACAACAACAAAACAAGTGTACAACAGTCAGACCATGACAACTAACGAACACAATTTAAGTGTAGATTAAATCTTTGGACAAACCTGTATGTGTTTGTCCACAGAGAAAGTTTTTCATGTTGTCATGTGTGCAGATTCTGAAATTTTTGGCAAAGGGTTGAAGAAAGATATGTCAAAAGATTAACTATCCAGGAAGTTTTGTTTATCCATGAAGTCAACTTCTCAAGATTTTTCTTCAGCATACTAAAACTAATCCTCCATCTCAAATACATTCAGCATATAAGGGTTGAGGACCTCCACAGATGAAACACCACAGACCACATCGGTGAAGTTTTTCTTGGATTTATTTATGTATACACTCAGCTTATAAACTTGGGAAAGAAAACTCTAGCAAAGTGAAATGAAACCCTCTGAGGGTTTACTCCCCTGTTTTTATTTTAGAGAAACCAGCTAAATGTGTATTCCGTATAAATTCTCAGAAGAAATGTGTTTCAGAAATTACTTGATGAATGGTCTCTCACTACAAACGAGTATAATTGTATTGACTTTAGTGAACTAGCCCTGAACTTCATTTCGTCTTACTACAGAGGATATATTCAAAGCACATTGTTAAAAAGCAAGGGTAGTATCTAAATTTGCAGGAAAATACACACACACAAATATGCACCAGTGACAAAGAGTAAGGACAAAATACACTGCGTGCAACACTTTCTCGAATTTTTCAGTGGCTCTTCCTTCCTTTCCCTTATGTCAGCTAAGGGATACATTTATGAAGGTCTTAGTTTATAGAATTTAGTTATGAAATTAGATTTTCACTCAAACAACATAATTATATGATTTATCAAATTCAGCACTATTTGGTTACAACACATATAACTTTAGAGAATGAAATGACATAAAAACTATTTTATCTGTAAAGGATCATCGAGTTATTTTATCCTTAATGGTTGTTGTACTTGAGAAATATTTAAAATGCTAAGTAAAAACACTCTCAACAAACAGATCAAAACTTTCAATGTTAAGAAAACTGAGGATTACTTAGTATAGAAAGTCTGCAACTTCTAATCACATGAATTGAAAATTATGACTCCACTCTGTCTTCTGAAAGCTTCACTCTGGAAACGCCTTTCTTATGGTAGTGGCAACACAAAATGATGAAAAGAATAGATGTTAGCAAATGGTGTAAAACACTTGGGCAGTGTCTGTAAGAAAACAGCCCCTTTTATTAACCTCAAATGCATATTTCTGCTTTCCTTAAATTCTATCAAAAATCTCAAGAAAATATCTAAATAAGTGGAATATATAGAAAGACTCCCAAACAGACAAGTTCATACTCGTCTTATGATGGTGAGACAATTTATTCAAAACATCTGTTTACTGGAGGTAAAACAGGAGAGGAATCTTTTCACTTCTTTCTTTCTTCCCAGTGTATTCACAGCAGATATTTTGGTCTTTACACCTAAGTTCCATTTTATTGAAAGAACCAAGAGTTAACATTTTCCTCAAAATAATTCAGCCTCATTACTTTTTAAAAGAAATATGATACTTTAAAACAATGAAAATACACCATTGTTTAATTAAGGCACAGTGTGCTTTAAACTATATTCATACTGTAGTTTTTTACTCTTCTAAAAGGTGATGACCAAAATTCAAACTGTAGAACAATCTTCAGACAACTGAGTTCAATTCAGATGTGACAAGAACATCTGATCTACAGAAAAATTAATTCTTGTAATAATACATAAGGTATCTTCTTTACACTACTTAGAAAATCAATCCTTTTGAACTGAAGTTAAGGACACCAACCAGATAGTTTTCTCAATACTAAATACTAAAGTTCTAAATACTAAAACACTGAACTGTAGAAGAAACTGCTTTTAATCAATCTTTGGTTCAACAGTTTTATTCCAGAAAAATCTTCCTAACTACAAACCTATCACAGGGAACAAACTCACAATGAAACCGCTAAAAGAAGTTCACTGCCAAGTAAGTATTTATCTGATTCCCAATTATCTTAGTATTTATTAAAAGGCCTATATGTCATCAGAATCTTCACTCTTACTCAAAAACTCAGGTATTAGTGTGTTAGTTGCACCGTTGTGCCCGACTCTTTGCAACCCCATGGCCTGCAGCCCACCAGGCTCCTCTGCCAAGGGATTTTCCAGGTAAAGATACTGGTTGTAAGTATCTTTAGTGGGTTGTCATTTCCTTCTCCAGGGGATCTTCCCAACCTAGGGATCGAACCCAGGTCTCCTGCACTGCAGGCAGATTCTTTACCAACTGAGCTACAAGGGAAGCCCCACCCCCAAAACAAAACAAAAAACCTCATAACTTTATATAATAAAATACACTGTAAAAGAATTTTTAAAAATTGCTATCATGTTCAAAATGTGAGTTTAGTACACTTCCTCTTTGTTGTTAGTAGAAACTTATTTTAATTTTTCCAAGCTTACTAGAGGACGAATAAAATACTTTTGTCTCTAAGAAATAAAAGGGATTCAGAAACACTGTCCACAAAGCTCCATGAGAAAACTGAATACTCTTTTCCGAAACATCAATACCAGTATCATAAATGTTTTCCTTGATTAGCTGAAAACAGGTATCATCTCTTAAGAATTACTTTTAAGAGTGTAAAAGAGGCATTCCTTTAACAATTATTATGTACAAGTCTAGGACTTGTGAGCTTTTTAATTCCCCACCAAAGGAACATATATTAGGAAGAGAATCCATTACTATGTTGTTAATATTCTGAAGTATTTAATACCTACTTAAAGCAAATTTAAGCATCTATGAAAAAATACAGAAAAGAGAGAATTCTGAAACGACTGTTTCACCTAAATACTAAGTAGCAAACACTATGAGAAGACAGGGAAATGTAATAACTTTGATATTAACTACCATATTCCAGAAGCTCTCCATAAGCCTTCAGATTTCTAACTTCATCTGCTTTGTACTTTAAAATTACATCAGCTTTGTGGTCCTTGGAGAAAAACAAGGAAGGATCAAAACTGGTTAGGCAAAGAATCATCAGTTGTCTCATAAATTCCTTTCAAATTAAACACACTTAAGAAAATCCTCACTATTCTCTCACCTTCCTTGTGTCATCTGCACACACACACACACACACACACACACAATCCTCATGATGAAGTTTGCATGCATGACCAAAAAAAGTATAGACTAGGAAAGTTATGAATACAATGCACTGAATTAAAGAAAGAAAAGGAAACATGTGGGGTGGCAATGCGGTCTTGTTCACACTCTAACACTGTAGTTCAAACTGAAAGTGGTATTATTACCCAAGAGAAACCTTTCTATAACCCATAGTTGTTAGAGTATCTTACCGATTTGAATTCTCTGTGGTGCTTTAAAAAAAGATACCGTTATCTTCCTAAAACCTGAGAGGCCGGAAGTGAAGTCTTTGTGTGTTTATGATGTAAATATGCCTGAGAATTACTGCCTTTTAGGGGGTTCACTTTTCTCCATTTTAAAGAAGCTGAGTCACTGACAGAGGAAAACATTATGAATGCTTACAACTAACCTAGAAAAGGCCTAAAGAAGACAACTGAAAATATCAGTCATAAAACTGCAGTGGAATACAAACCAACACTTCTCAAACTATAATGTGCACCAAAAACACATACGTATTTTGTTAAAACTCTGAGTGTAACTCAGTAGTGAAGAGATAAGCTAATAACCTGCTTATACAATTCCATAGAGTAGTGATGCTGCTATTATCTTTAGATAATGATTTGAGTAGCAAGGGTTTGTAATTACCCACAACAGATTAAAAATCAGAAGAGCTATTTGTGGCTTAAGGGATTAATATAATTGTGGTTACACTGCCCATCAAACAGAGAATTTAACTGGGAATTAACTATTATTTGATCCATTTACAGGTTTCTATGTAGTTAATCCAAAATAAATGGACATGAAAATGATACAGTTTTATGGACAGATTCTATGTTTTTAGTCATCAAATACAAAAATAGAAAGGTTATCAATGGATGTTCCAGATAACAAAACATATAAATGACAAAAAAAAAAAAAATAAATGAGTAAAACATCAGGATATAAAATGGATATACTTAAATCTGTTGTAATATTAATGCATCCATATTACCCAAAGTAATGTACATATTCCATGGAATTCCTATAACAATTCAAGTAGCATTATTTTTCCCCAGACAAAGTTATATGGAACCTCAAACAATCCAAACCGCCAAAGCAATCTTGAGAGTTAACAAACATATGAAAAGATATGAACATCACTCATTATCAGAGAAATGCAAATCAAAACCACAATGAGGTGCCATTTCACTTCAGTCAGAATGGCTGTGATCCAAAAGTCTACAAGCAATAAATGCTGGAGAGGATGTGGAGAAAAAGGAACCCTCTTACACTGTTGGTGGGAATGCAAAGTAGTACAGCCACTACGGAGAACAGTGTGGAGATTCCTTCAAAAACTGGAAATAGAACTGCCTTATGACCCAGCAATCCCACTGCTGGGCATACACACTGAGGAAACCAGAATAGAAAGAGACAAGTGTACCCCAATGTTCATTGCAGCACTGTTTCTAATAGCCAGGACATGGAAGCAACCTAGAGGTCGATCAGCAGATGAATGGATAAGAAAGCTGTGGTACACATACACAATGCAGTATTACTCAGCCATTAAAAAGAATACATTTGAATCCGTTCTAAAGAGGCAGATGGAACTGGAGCCTATTATACAGAGTGAAATAAGCCAGAAAGAAAACCACCAATACAGTATACTAATGCATATATATAGAATTTAGAAAGATGGTAACAACAACCCTGTATGCAAGACAGCAAAAGAGACACATATGTATAGAACAATCTTTTGGATCCCGTGGGAGAGGGAGAGGGGATGATTTGGAATAATGGCATTAAAACATGTATAATATCCTATAAGAAACGAATCGTCAGTCCAGGTGATGCAGGATACAGGAAGCTTGGGGCTGGTGCACTGGGATGACCCAGAGGGATGGTATTGGGAGGCAGGTGGGAGGGGATTCAGGATGGGAAACATGTGTACACCCATAGTGGATGCATGTTGATGTATGGCAAAACCAATACAATATTGTAAAGTAAAATAAATAAATAATAATAATAACAATTATAATAAAATAAAGAAAGAAAGAAAGAATAAAGCTTGAGGACACATACTTCCTGCTTTTGAAACACAACTGTTCAAACAATATGGCACTGGGATTCCACCAGTAATGCAGGTCCTGGAACAAAACAGAGCACTCAGAAATACAATTTTTCAAAACCACCCAACTAACACTTATGAAGGGAACCAAGATCACAGTGTAGAAAACACATCCTCTCCAATAGACAGGACTGGAAAAACAATACTTAACATAAAAGTAGACCCCCCTTTCTTACACTAGAATCTACCTAAAATTACCCTGAAATAGATCAGAGATTTAAACACAGAGCTGAAACTATAAAACTACTGCAAGAAAACACATTGTACAACTACTAAATGCCACTCTTGCTCTTTGATTTTGGTATAGGCCACCAAACCCATAAGCAACACAAGCAAAACCTAGTAAGTGAAACTATATCACACTAAATTGATTTTTCACAGAAAAGGACACTGTCAACAACAACAACAAAAAAGACAGTGTACCAGACTGGTGAAAATATTTGCAAGTGATATGACTAATAAGGGTTTAACAGCCAAGGTAGATAAATCCTGCCATTTGCAACAACATGGATGAACCTGGAGAGTAGTCTGCTAAGAGAAACACGTCACACAGAGAAAGCAAACACTGCAGGACCTCATTTATATGTGGAATCAGGACTGAATACAAACTCATCAAAGTTCAGGGATGCTCCTAATCTCTCAGCTTTGACTGACCTGGATTTTCTGCACAAGCCTGAAATGAAAAGAAGAACTATCAGTTGCCTGGCTGAGTATTAAAGGTACGCCCCACCTTGCACAGAGCCTAAAAACAGAGGTTGAGAGGGCTGCTGGTTTTTAATGAAACCTCAAACATAGGCTGTCTGCTAGGTTATAAACAAGCATTCAGTGGCCACACACAAGGAAAAAATACATACATTACAGAATCTGTTTCAGAAATCATCCAACAAATGACAACAAGTAAAAGCTCTGGGACAAGAAATCTGATGTCCCATTTCACCATGTTATATCTGCATTTTCTAGTTTTCAACAACAACAACAACAAAACATGAGACACACAAAGAAATAGGATGTGTCTGGTCACCTAAGGAAATAAGTAGGTAATACAAAGCATGGCTCAGAAAGCCCAGAGGCTGGACTTAACAGAGACTTTACATCAGGTAGTATAGATAAAAAGAATACAAGAAACAATATAATTGTCAAGAATATTTCACTAGAGAATCAGGATATACAGATTATTTAAAAGAAAACCAGTGGACATGAAAAGTGGAGTGGTTGACTTCAAACTGTCACGGTAAATCACTAATAGAACAACAACAACAACAACAAAAAATCAACAAAGAAACAAAAGACTGAAACTTTACAAATCAGAAAGTCTTAGGTATTTACAGAAAACATGACCTGATAACAGAATAGAGAGAAACAGCAATTATTTCACTCAAAATTTAATTAAGCACAAGTGATGGGTTTGACCCAGAAATCTAAAGGATTTCTATTTCACAAGTCATATTTCAAACATTAAGACCATATTGGGCCACTACCAAGTATTTCTGTAAATATTTATTTCAGATTTATAACTTACACTTAAAAAGACCTAGTCTATGTCTTAGCTTTGTCATATGAGCCAAAAAAACCCCACATTTTTTGGAGATAGAGGTTTTGCCTTATTTAATTGCATCATCTACAACAGTGGTTTCTCAAACTTGGATCTGAGATCTTTAAATTTAAAAATCATAACTGAGAACCCAATATAAACTTACTATTTTTTTTTCTTTTGATGAAAGAGAATACTAATGAAAATCACTGTCATATGCTACTGTTCTTATTTCAGCAAAGGTCTCATTTCAAAAAATATTTAAAAACAAAACTGTAGGGAGTCCTCTGGTGGTCCAAAGATTAGGACTCAGGGCTTTCACAGCAGTATTCTGGATTCAATCCCTGACTGGGGATCTAAGATCCCACAAGCTGCAGTAATATCAAAAATTAAATTAAAAAAATTGAATGGAAAATGAATACTCTAGCTCTGTGAAATATATTTCATAAAATACAAAGATATCTTCGTTTTACTACAGAAAACTGAAAAAGTCAGCCTGCAGCATAAACCCTGAAAACCTAGCACAGATCTTTAAATACACTTGGACTTTAAATGAAGACAGAGTGATGAGCTGTAGTATTTATCCAAAATTATAAGAGAATATGTATTGCATATTGTATTAAAATAAGATAAGAAACAACCAGTCTTCCCATAGAACACATATACCGTAAGTCAGCTAGAATCCTATCATCTTAAACATAAGTGGATCATAACAAATTTTGATGCCAGAAGGATGAGAATCATAACTGGCCAGGACAGGTCAAATGCATTTTATCACATCAGTGAAATAATGATATTAATGATTTTAAATTCAAGAACATTATAAATTTAAATGTAATTGTTACCTGATAGTCTCAAAGACCAATCAATATAATATCTGAAGTATTTATCCAAATCTATAAAATAAAACTCACAGTATATTACATTTAAAATACAAACAAACAATAGTGTTTGATGTTAAGCCATACTTAACGTGATACAAAAAATACAATTCACACAGCGTGTGAAAACTATCTGCTAAGGATTGGGGCAAAACTACAGACATGTGGTGTGTGTGTGTGTCTTGTGTGTATGTGCAGGTATATGTGTATGATGTGTGTGTGTGTTCATGCCCATGAGACAAAGTCTAGTTATAGATAGTTAGAGTATATTAAGCAAAACTAAAGTTAGGCAGTTCAGTTTGGGTCAAATTTTCTAATGTAGTCTATTAAAATATACAGTAATTTTACCTCAACTAAAGTCTTTTAAAATTACAAAAGCATAGTTCTTTGTCACATAAATTACTTGTATTCACAAATCACTCTGGGAATTTTTAGTTATTTTAAACAAATGAAAATAATTCATCCACACAAATATAGCCATCTAGTTACCAATCTACATCAATTCAGGACCCAAATCACTAACTGGAAAAGAATGATTCAAGAGAAAAAACTGTTTTTTTTAATCCAAAAAATTAGGGTTGAAAGAACTTTACAACAATATGATCAATAAATGTGCCAAAGTTACTAAATAAGATAGTCTATCATGTTATGAGGTCGATAAAGGACAGCAATGGTATGGACCTAACAGAAGCACAAGATATTAAGAAGAGATGACAAGAATACAGAGAAGAACTGTACAAAAAAGATCTTCACGACTCAGATAACCACAGTGGTGTGATCACTGACCTAGAGCCAGACATCCTGGAATGTGAAGTCAAGTGGGCCTTAGAAAGCATCACTACGAATACAGCTAGTGGATGTGATGGAATTCCAGTTGAGCTATCCCAAATCCTGAAAGATGATGCTGTGAAAGTGCTGCACTCAATATGCCAGCACATTTGGAAAACTCAGCAGTGGCCAGGGGACTGGAAAAGGTCAGTTTTCATTCCAATCCCAAAGAAAGGTAATGCCAAAGAATGCTCAAACTACCGCACAAATGCATTCATCTCACACACTAGAAAGGTAATGCTCAAAATTCTCCAAGGCAGGCTTCAGCAATATGTGAACCATGACCTTCTTGATGTTCAAGCTGGTGTTCAAGAAGGCAGAGAAACCAGAGATCAAGTTGACAACATCTACAGGACCATTGAAAAAGCAAGCAAGTACCAGAAAAGCATCTATTTTTGCTTTATTGACTATGCCAAAGCCTTTGACTCTGTGTATCACAATAAACTGTGGAAAATTCTGAAAGACATGGGATTACCAGCCCTCTTGACCTGCCTCTTGAGAAATCTGTATGCAGGTCAGAAAGCAAGTTA
The DNA here is from genome assembly GCF_002263795.3 of Bos taurus. Classification (NCBI taxonomy): domain Eukaryota; kingdom Metazoa; phylum Chordata; class Mammalia; order Artiodactyla; family Bovidae; genus Bos; species Bos taurus. Next base: position 32,228,671 of record NC_082638.1, read on the forward strand.
GCACTGGAAATGGAACAGCAGACCGGTTCCAAATAGAAAAAGGAGTACCTCAAGGCTGTCTATTTTCACCCTGCTTATTTAACTTCTATGCAGAGTACATCATGAGAAATGCTGGGCTGGATGAAGCCCAAGATGGAATCAAGATTGCTGGAAGAAATGTCAATAACCTCAGGTATGCAGATGACATCACCCTTATGGCAGAAAGTGAAGAAGAACTAAAGATTCTCTTCATGAAAGTGAAAGAGGAGAGTGAAAGAGTTGGCTTAAAGCTCAACATTCAGAAAACTAAGATCATGGCATCTGGTCCCATAACTTCATGGGGAATACATGGGGAAACAGTGGCTGACATTTTATTTTATGGGTGGCTCCAAAATCACTGCTGATGGTGATTGCAGCAATGAAATTAAAGGACACTTACTTGGAATGAAAGTTATGACTTACCTAGACAGCATATTAAAAAACAGAGACATTACTTTGCCAACAAAGTTCCTTCTAGTAAAGGCTATGGTTTTTCCAGTAGTCATGTATGGATGTGAGAGTTGGACTCTAAAGAAAGCTGAGTGCCAACAAAGTGATGCTTTCTTACTTAGTGTTGGAGAAGAGCCTTGAGAGTCCCTTGAACTTCAAGGCCATCCAATCAGTTCATCCTAAAGGAGATCAGTCCTGGCCGTCCATTGGAAAGACTGATGTTGAAGCTGAAACTTCAATACATGGCCACCTGATGCCAAAAAAACTGACTCATTTGAAAAGACTCTGATGTTGAGAAAGATTTAGGGCAGCAGGAGGTGGGGACGATAGAGGGTGAGATGGACGAATGGCATCACCGACTTAATGAACAAGTGTTTGGGTAAACTCCAGGAGTTGGTGATGGACGGGGAGGCCTGGCATTCTGCAGTCCATGGAATCACAGAGTCGGACACAACTCAGTGACTGAACTGAACTGCTCTTTGGAAGAAAAGCTATGGCAACTCTATACAACATGTTAAAGGCAGCTACCACGTTGCTGACAAAGGTCTGTATAGTCAAATATCTAGTTCTTCCAGTAGTCACGTATGGATGTGACAGTTGGGAACATAAAGAAGGCTGGACACTGAAGAGTTGAAGCTTTTCACTGGAAGTTCTGGAGAAGACTCTTGAGAGTCCATTGGATGGCAAGGAGATCAAAGAAGTCAATCCTAAAGGAGATCAACCCTGAACATTCACTGCAATTTCTGCTGCCAAAGCTCCAATACTTTGGCTACCTGATGCAAAGAGACGACTGAAAGGAGAAGACCTTGATGCAGGGAAAGCAGGAGGGCAAGAGAAGAGGACAACAGAAGATGAGATGGTTGGATGGTATCACAGGATTCAAGGTATATGAGTCTGACCAAACTCAGGGAGACAGTGAAGAACAGGGAATCCTAGTGTACTGCAGTTCATGGGGTCCCACAGAGTCATAGATATGACTTATCAACTGAATAACAACTTGACCAAAGAGCTCCTAGTCTAATCTGTAATTATCCTGAAAAGTAATGGGATTCACATGCTAGAGAGTTCCTTGGATAAAAGGCCATGAACCCAGCTTAGTACTCAGGACTACTACACAAAAGAAAACAGCAAAGAAAAGAAGACAATAAGTTAAAAATTGGCCATGAAAACACACTTCTAATGTAAGGAAAAATATGAAGTTCAAGGACCAGATTATCTTTAGCCACACATCATGTTCCAAATAATAAATTATTTGTGCTTGTGTGTTAGTGTGTGTGTATGTGTGTGTGTGTTGTGTGTGGGTTTAATGGCTTTCAGTATGCAGGAATAACTGCAAGGCTTTGTTAAGAAGTGCTGTAAATTACTGAAACAAATGGACAAATGTGAATGGAGTTTATATACCAGCTCTACAATGAAGAATAGAATTTTCAATTAAGAGAAAAGCATACATGTGTATTGAACACTATTTAAATTTCCATTCATTTCAACATCCACATATGGCTAGTGGCTATACAAAAAAAACAAAAAAAACAAAAAAAAACAAACAGGTTTCCCCAGTGGCTGGGCCATGAAGAATTCACCTGCAAATGCAAGAGACAAAGGAGACACGCATTTGACTTCCGGGCCAGGATGATCCCATGGAGAATAAAAGGACAACGCATTCCAGTATTATTCCTGCAAATCCCATGGAGACAGGAGCCAGGTGGGGCACAATCCATGATTTCAAAAAAGAATCAGACATGACTAAGCACAAGCAACATTTCTAGAAAAGTACTTCAGTGCAATTCTGTTCAGTCGCTCAGTCATGTCTGACTCTTTGCGACCCCATGCATAGCAGCACACCAGTCCTCCCTACCCATTGCCAGCTCCCGGAGTTTACCCAATCTCATGTTCATCGAGTCGGTGAGGCCATCCAACCATCTCATCCTCTGTAATCCCCTTTTCCTTCTGCCCCCAATCCCTCCCAGCATCAGCGTCTTCTCCACTGAGTCAAATCTTCGCATAAGGTGGCCAACATATTGGAGTTTCAGCTTCAGCATCAGTCCTTTCAATGAATACCCAGGACTGATCTCCTTTAAGGTGAACTGGTTAGATCTCCTTGCAGCCCAAGTGACTCTCAAGAATCTTCTCCAACATCACAGTTCAAAAGCATCAATTCTTCAGCGCTCAGCTTTCTTCACAGTCCAACTCTCACTTCCGTACATGACCACTGGAAAAACCATAGCCTTGCCTAGACGAATCTTTGTTGGCAAAGTAATGTCTCTGCTTTTTAATATGCTATCTATGTTGGTCAAGAAGTGATAATACCAGACCACCTGACCTGCCTCTTGAGAAACCTATATGCAGGTCAGGAAGGAACAGTTAGAACTGAACATGGAACATGGACTTGTTCCAAATAGGAAAAGGAGTACACCAAGGCTGTATATTGTCACCCTGCTTATTTAACTTCTATGCGAGTACATCATGAGAAACACCCTGGGCTGGAAGAAGCACAAGCTGGAATCAAGATTGCCTGAAGAAATATCAATAACCTCATATATACATATGACACTATCCTTATGGCAGAAAGTGAAGAGGAACTAAAAAGCCTCTTGATGAAAGTGAAATAGGAGAGTGAAAAACTTGGCTTAAAGCTCAACATTCAGAGAACTAACACTATGGCATTTGGTCCCATCACTTCATGGGAAATACATGGGGAAATGGTGGAAACAGTGACAAACTTTATTTTGGGTGGCTCCAAAATCACTGCAGATGGTGACTGCATCCATGAAATGAAAAGACACTCCTTGGAAGGAATGTTATGACCAAACTAGATAGCATATTAAAAAGCAGAGACATTACTTTGCCAAGAAAGGTCTGTCTAGTCAAGGTTATGGTTTACTAGGTGACAAGAGAATTGTAAGGTTAAATTTCTTATAACCATTCTCCTGGAATTATATAAAGAAAGGCTTCGCTCTTAGGAGATGAAATATTTAGGGCTAAAGTCTATAACTAAATATCTAGACCTGCCTATAACAAAGTTTAAAATGTTAGAAGGAAAATGTTCATGTACAGAAAAAAAGTACAAAAAGAAAACATTAAAGATTAGTGAGTCTAAGTGAAAAACATATGGGATTTGTGCTCACATTTCAACGTTTCTGTAGGCTTAAATTTTCATTAAAAGGAAAAATGTAGGTACTTCAGTCAATTAGTTTACTCTTAGTTTAGTCTGCACTTACTTAAATAAGAGTCAGTTATTCGGTTACTTTATTAAATATGATCATGCACTAGTGACATTGTAGCACTGATCGTCTGAGGTCTTGGCACGGATGTCTCATAGTCTATTGAAAAATATTACGATGGTAGGGAATTTTCAATGTTGGAAGACATCCTTACTCTGCTCTAAACCTTAAAATTCATTCTCAGTTATACCATCTTTTTCCATAGAATAAAAACAGAACACTTTGTTTACAGAAATGCCATTAAGCATCCATGAGAAACAGTGTAAAATGAATTATTTAATAAAGAAATTCTGGTAAAATGTATGACAATGAAAATGGGGAAAAGATGGAGCTATGTGGGGCTTTGGTGGTGGCTCAGTGGTAGGGAATCCACCTGCCAATACAGCAGACACCAGTTTGATCCCTGCTCCAGGATGAATCCACATGCCTCAGAACAACTGAGCCCCTGTGCCACAGCTACTGAGCCTGTGTTCTACAGCCTGGAAGCTGCAATTGTTGAGCTCACGTGCTGCAACTACTGAAGCCTGGTCTCCCTAGAGCCTATGCTCCACAAGCAGAGAGTGTACCCCAATGAGAATCCTGTGCACTGCAACTACAGAGAAGCCCCTGTTCCCCACAACTAGAGAAAAGTCCATCCACAATAATGAAAAGCCCATCCACAGTAATGAAAGCCCAGTACAGCAAAAAAAAAAAAAAAATATATATATATATATATAATATATATAATATATTATATATATAAGCAAATATATATATATTATATATATATTATATATATTATATTATATATATATATATATATAAGCAAATAACAGCATTTAGATTAAAAAAAAAAAAAAGAGTGAGATTATGAGACAACTCCTCAGGACTTTCACTAAGGTATGTTTCAGATTAAACTCTGAAATTCACATTATTATAAAAGGTATAAATAGCTAAAGAATTCTTGTTTTGACCATCTTCTTTAAATACGAAGTATCTTTTTTTCACATTTGTTTCCCTTAACCTTGCACCTGTTTCTGCCTCCTTTACTTCAGTGATTAAAATGTGAATAAATATTGAGATCTAATTATCTGTATAATAGTTTACAAACTCATCAAACAAGCTAACATAAGCTGTTAAACTTTATATAAACAGGGAAACAAACAGATTATCATTTAAATAGCAGCAAAATATTAACAGACCTCAAAAGAGATTTACAATTTAACCTAATTTGTTACTGATTAGCCACGTACAAATTTGCTGATGGCTTTCTTCTAAATCCCTTAGCAGATAAATACATAATCAACCACATAACCCATTACCAGAGATAACCTGTAGCATTTTTTATTATCCATGTTTTCCAATTAAACCCGGGTTCTATACATTCCCTTCTACAATTCATTTGCAAATTAATAAACCAAAATAGTCCATATATTTATAAAGCAATGAAAACTGAAAAATCATATGTCAAAATGTCTTCAGTTTGGCCTGAGAGGAAGCAGCTGGTTTAAAATTCCCTCAGATGGAAGGGGGAGTTACCCACGGCTGCAATGAAACTGAGGAAGATAACATTAACAAAAATGTGTTGAACATCTACTAAGCACCAAGTTGTGGTAATTCTGCTTTCATAAAATAATTACTAGTCTCTTATAGAATACACAAGCCAACATGGGCACCTGAAACTTCTTTCCTAGAAACAGAGGAGGAAACAAGGAATATATGGAAATGTATACTCATTTGTAAGTTAAAAGTTAATTAAATTAGGGGAAAAAAAAGTGGAAGTGGTTTGTAATTTACCTAACACATTCTGAAAAAGACATTCTTAGAGTTTCCCTGAATAGTTAGCAGCAACACATTTGCTAGAGAAAGGCTGTACCAGTCGGTTTGGGGACTCTAGAGAGCACTGAAGTCAAAGGCAAAGAAGTGTGACCGAATATGACAAAGGTTAAGTAAGCCTTGAAAGCTAAAATGAAGTGCAAGGAATGAATTATGAAGAGAGATTTGTTGTGGAATGTGAAATATGGTCCTATTCTGAAGGATGTATTCTCATTCCTTGCAGTTACAGTTTTCCAGGAGGCATTTCAAGGATATTAACCATGACCCAAGCAGAACTCAGGTCTGTAAAAAGGAGAATTCAAGGAATAACTGTCCCACTGCCCTCTTTCAATTAGCTTAGAAGTACCGTTTTGGAAGTTACAAGTAAAGTTATTGTCAAATCTGATTATTTGTGAACTGTCTGCCTCAGAATAAAGATAAGTAGAAACGCATAGTGCCAGCATCGATTTTACGAGAAAAGAAGGCTGAACACGTTGGGATATGTGTGCCTTCTAAAAAAAATGGTTAAGGTTTGTGACAGGTAGAGGAAAGTAAACCGGCAGACATGAACCTAAACATGCAACATGGATTTACCCTTTCCTGGGAGCTCAGATGGTAAAGCGTCTGCCTACAATGTGAGAGACCTGGGTTCCATCCCTTGGTCAGAAAGATTCCCTGGAGAAAGAAATGGCAACCCACACCAGTATTCTTGCCTGGAAACTCCCATGGACCGAGGAGCCTGGTAGGCTACAGTCCATGGGGTTGTAGAGTTGGACACGACTGAGCAACTTCACTTCACTTCACTTCACTTACAAAGAAGCAGTTATTTTCACCAGTAGTGAACTGTCCACAAAGTAAAGTATAGACAAATATTTAACAGTTGCAAAAGAAAAAATCAGGGTGTCATAAACAACAGCTAAGGGAGAGTTCTGGGAAGGGATGAAGGCCAGAGGGGCGAAGCCTCCACTGACCAAAAGTAGGCTCCTGCCAGTTTACTAACGCACCTGCAGTTAAACTGGCATGAATCCCAAACTAATAGTATTTTACCCGCGGTGTAAAATTGACAAAAAGGGAGAGAAAATTATACCGATATGTGAACAGAGCGAGAGGAAGCACGAGCAGCTTCTCGCCCCTATGCGGACTGTGCAGTTCACTCAAAAACATCAGCCAACCAGAAGGAGGAGGAAATACCACTGATGGTGGCTGAGCAATCAGTGGTTCCTGGAAACTGAGTCATTACCTTTATTCTTGGGCAGAGCTGTAGCAGCAGGCTCACTGTTTCCAAGCAGCTTCCTGTGCTGCTTCCGCTGCCAGATAATCCTCCGAGGCTTCCAAGGTACTAAGTTACACTCTCTGAATTGAGAACTCGGGAGAGATTGGCACGCGGCCACTCTTAGCAGCAACAAAATGGCAACCCGGCTGGTGTTACGGTGTAAACGTCACTTTTCTCGCGCATGACGCTACCGGCCTATCCCCCAAGCACAGTCTCTTCTGCCCTACGGAGCACGTGTAGTCCAAACCAACTGACTTCCTGGTACTCAACACTGTGAGGGACGCTGTGTCCGATGCCAGTAAAGAATGATGTATTTTTGGAGAACACCGCGCTGAGCTTGAAACGAGATGTGTCAATGTAATGAAGACTGCGTGCATTTCCCTAATTAGAAACCGCTTGAGCTAACTCATACTACTGAACAGACTTCTGCTACCTGTTAATAAGTGCTCTTGCCTGACCATTTCTTCACTTAAATTGTATCCGTTGTCTTCCTTCTTGGAGAAACAAATTCCATCAGGATGCTTCTGTTAGAAATCTAGCGTAATACAAGTGGTGGAGGAATTAAAGAGAAAGGTTATATATCTATCAGAGGACCTGGACAAATGTTCTTATGTTTGGGAGACAGGAACCTCTTGTGGTTCATTAGAGATCCCTCTCTTTGAAATATTTAGGTCCAGTAAGCTAGGGACTGGTGGTGGCGGTAGTAGAGCCCCTAGTCTGTGTATCCAATGTTGGAGTGATGGAATAAAGTTTAAAGTTACTGCAAACAAACAAACGAACAAAAATACCTTCTCTTCGGAAATAAAATGTTTAGTATTGTTTTTCATAGTGATGGAAGACCTTTTCACCTATTTAAGCATTAGTGAACATTCTAGCTAGATATAATTTTGCTTGAACTTTATGCTAGACACCCTATTTTTGACCTGTGAAACAAATATTGTACATCTGCTTTAACCATGGAGAATAGTCACTGGGTATTCACTTGAATGGGGAGGTAAAAATCTACTGTAGTTGTCTGTCATCAGTGTACCCTCTGGAAAATCAGGATACGAAAATGAGATTGTGCATTTCTGTGCTTTGGAGTTGTGTGTTCCTAGTCAGTTAAGATAATTAAGAAGTTTAATGATTCCAGATTCTTGCCTAGGAAAACACTAACATCACTGCTTGCCATGTTTGTATTTTGTGGTTAACAGGATCCTTTTTACCACGATATATGTTTCACTCATGTATTTTCCACTTTAAAGAAATTTCTGTGTATACTGGCTCTGCCCCTACAGCTTCAGAACACTCCTCTTAAAACTGTATGAAAGACCATTTACCAGGCTATGGCCCTTGAGTTTGTTTGAATATTTTTTCCAATTTTAGTATATAATTTGTTGGGAATTTTCATCAATATGGTATAATTTCCTTCAAAGGAAAAAAAATGTGTTTGACTTCAAGTATGAAACGTTGTACTGAAAGTTATCTCTTACTTAATCATGACATATGATCAGTGAGTCCACATAATAAGGAATGACAATTGGAACTTTTAAGCAGAAACTAGGCTTCCCTGGTAGGTCACCTGCTTAACAATCTGCTGCAATGCAGTTTGATTTCTGGTTTGGAAGGATTATCTGGACAAGCAACAGGTCACTCACTCCCATATTCTTTAGGCTTCCTTGGAGGTGCAGATAGTAAAAAATTCACCTGCTATAAGAGATCTGCTGGAAGAGTGGCCTGACAACCCACTCCAGTATTCTTGCCTGGAAAACCCCCATAGACAGAGGAGCTTGATGGGCTATAATCCAGAGGTCACAAAAAGTCAGACATAACTGTGAGACTAAGCAGACCAGAAACCAAAATAGATTTTTTAAAAATGCTTGAAAAACTTGAAGTTTGGAGGTCTGCCTTAGAAAGAGTATTTTAACCCTGAAAAAAGTACATTAAGCAATGAACTTTACTACTCTCTTGTCCCTATAAAATCACAGGAGAAATGGAGTGTCATTTCCCTTTTTAGAGGATAGTTGTTGTAGTGAAGATATTAAATGATTAAATAAATGATTTAAATCTACTGAAATGCTGCTTGTAAAAATGAAAAAAAAATCTAATTCAAGATGAATATTAAAGCAAGAACATAATTGAAATCAGTTGCTGTTGTAAGACATGGCTTCAAAAGAGAGCTAAATAAATGTATATAATGACTGGCTAAATTCTCTGGCAATACATTATAAAAAATCACGGTCAATATTGAAAAGATTTTTACACACAATAAAAATAAATGCCTTTTAGTTATGCATAGTTTGAATAATCAAAAACACTGACTACTTTTCAGACATTCCAGGAAAAGGTCTTTTAAACAAATTATTTACTTTATCTCCCAAAACAATATGGTGGTAGTGGTCGTGATTAGTTGCTAAGTTATTTCCTTCTCTTTTTCATCTCCATGGACCATAGACTACCAGGCTTCTCTGCCCGTGGGATTACCCAGGCAAGAATACTGAGGTTGGTTTCCATTCTCTCTTCCAGAAGATCTATCTTTGCAACTCAGGGATTTCTCAACATTGGGTCATCCACATTGGGAGGTGGATTCTTTACCACTGAGCCACCAGGAGAATCCCCCAAAGCAACACAGTATCTACTCAAGATAGATAAGTAGAACTTAAGTAGATAAGTAGAACAAACTTCTAGCCTGCAGAGTCTGGGTTTGTTCAGAACTACCCTAGTGATCCATTGGTTAATAGTCAGCTTCCCAGTGATCCTTGTCTGGGAGGATCCCACATGCCGAAGTGTAACTAAACTCATGGGCCACAACTCATGAGCTCATGTGCCAAAACTAGAGCCAGTGTTCTGCAACAAAAGAAACCATCACAATGGGAAGGCTATGCACCATATCAAAGTGCACCATACCACTTGCCTCAGCTAGAAAAGGCCCTTGAACATCCATGAATACCTGGCCCCGCCAAAATAAATAAAATTTAAAAAATAATAAAATAAATAAGTTCCTTAAAAAAGTGAGTTTGTTTAACATAGAAGTGTAGTTACATATATGCAGCAACAAGCAAATGTACTTTGAATATTGAAAGCACAAAAATACTTATTTTTTAAAACATGATAGAACAATACTGATTAAAACAAATTTGCCACAAAATAAAAATATTCTATGCAATAGTTCACCAAGATGAGATGTAAGGATATCCCAGCCGTCAGAGTTCAAATTTGTGGTATGAATGCCTAAAAGCCTATGAAACATAATGTTGCTTATATAATTCGAGCATACATAGATCTACTTAAGCTGTTAGCTCTCTCTTCTGTGTCTTTATATTTCCTTCTGAAGCAATTTGGATTTTCTAAAAGAATGTGAAGATTTGTTTTCTTTGTTTTAGTTTCTGAGGAGACTTCTCATTCTGCCCACACACTAGGAAACTTTTAATATATTTTCCATTACTATAGTTCAAGTTTTGTGTACCCTAAACTTGCATACCATTAACCCTGTACTGTATTTCTTTCAGCAGGCTTTAGTGATGTTCTTCAACTTGTTTTTGCCATTCTTTAATTTGGATATAATGCTCACTGATTTTAATAGAAAATTAACAGTTTTCTACTGTGCTTTTATTATTTTTATATAAATTTATTTATTTTAATTGGTGGTTAATTACTTTACAATATTGTATTGGTTTTTCCATGCATCAACGTGAATCCACCACAGGTATACACATGTTCCCATCCTGAACCCACCCGCCCCTCCACGCTACCCTTCTGGGTCATCCATCCTTCTGGGTCGTCCCAGTGCACCAGCCCCAAGCATTCAGTATCATGCATGAAACCTTGACTGGTGACTCATTTCATATGTGATATTAAACATGTTTCAGTGGCATTGTCCCAAATCATCCCACCCTCTCCCTCTCCCACAGAGTCCAAAAGACTGTCCTATACCTCTGTGTCACTTTTACTGTCTCGCTTACACGGTTATCATTACCATTTTTCTAAATTCGATATATATGCATGTGTATGCTGTATTGGTATTTTTCTTTCTGGCTTACTTCACTCTATATAATAGGCTCCAGTTCATCCACCTCATTAGAACTGATTCAAATGTATTATTTTTAATGGCTGAGTAATACTCCATCGTGTATATGTACCACAGCTTTCTTATCCATTCATCTGCTGACAGTCATCCAGGTTGCTTCCATGTCCTGGCTATTATAAATAGTGTTGCAATGAACATTGGGGTACACGTGTCTCTTTCAATTCTGGTTTCCTCGGTGTGTATGCCCAGCAGTGGGATCGCTGGGTCGTATGGCCATTCTATTTCCAGTTTTTTAAGGAATCTCCACACTGTTCTCCATAGTGGCTGTACTAGTTTGCATTCCCACGAACAGTGTAAGAGGGTTCCCTTTTCTCCACACCCTCTCCAGCATGTATTGCTTGTAGGTGTTTGGATCATAGCCATTCTGACTGGTGTGAAATGGTACGTCATTGTGGTTTTGATTTGCACTTCTCTGATAATGAGTGATGTTGAGCATCTTCTCATGTGTTTGTTAGCCATCTGTATGTCTTCTTGGAGAAAAGTCTATTTAGTTTTTTTGGCCATTTTTTTATTGGGTCATTTATTTTTCTGGAATTGCACTGCAAGAGTTGCTTCTATATTTTTGAGATTAGTTGTTTGTCAGTTGCTTCATTTGCTATTATTTTCTCCCATTCAAGGCTGTCTTTTCACCTTGCTAGTAGTTTCCTTTGTTCTGCAGAAGGTTTTAAGTTTAATTAGGTCCCATTTGTTTATTTTTGTTTTTATTTCCAATATTCTGGGAGGTGGGTCATAGAGGATCCTGCTGTGATTTGTGTCGGAGAGTGTTTTGCCTATGTTCTCCTCTAGAAGTTTTATAGTTTCCGATCTTACATTTAGATCTTTAATCCATTTTGTGTCTTTTTGTGTGTAGGGTGTTAGAAAGTGTTCTAATCTCATTCTCTCACAAGTAGTTGGTTGGCCAGTTTTCCCAGCACCACTTGTCAAAGAGATTGCCTTTAATCCATTTTATATTCTTGCCTCCTTTGTCAAAGATAAGGTGTCCATATGTGCGTGGATTTATCTCTGGGCTTTCTATTTTGTTCCATTGATCTATATTTCTGTCTTTGTGCCAGTACCATACTGTCTTGATGACTGTGGCTTTGTAGTAGAGCCTGAAGTCAGGCAGGTTGATTCTTCCAGTTCCATTCTTCTTTCTCAACATTGCTTTGACTATTCCAGTTTTTTTGTATTTCCATATGAATTGTGAAATATTATTTGTTCTAGCTCTGTGAAAAATACTGTTGTTAGCTTTATAGGGGTAGCAGTGCTTTTAGAATGTGGTGAGCTATTCTGTTTCAGGATTTCAGTTGGAAAATCCTGCATTATTATTAGGGCTGTAGTATCTTCTGATACTGAAGGAAAGACTAAAATATTCCAAACTAATTTGATCATAGTAATTAATGTTTTCTAAAGAATTAAAAAGTTACTCATCAAAACATTTCATTCCCATGGAAAAAAAAAACGCTAACTCCTTAAGTACATCATGACTTTATTAAGGGAATCTGTGAGAACTGACATTTCTCTGTGCATCATGATTTCATCAATACACCTCTCTGAGATTAAAAAACAAAAACAGAATTCACATGCTTCAGGAAAGTCATATTTAAATATGGAAAAACTTGTTTCAATAGCAGTAAAAATGGCTGTATGAGCAGTGGATTGATAATTTTTCTCTATTTTTCTCTGAGTAACTTCTTGAAAGTTGTGTCTTCACTTCTTACTGAAATGTATTATTCTCCTGTTGTTTAGTTGCTCAGTCATAGCAACTCTCTGCAACACCACGAGGCCTTATTATCTATCACTAACACCCAGAGTTTGCTCAAACTAATGTGCATCAAATTAGTTGTACCATCTGACCATCTCATCCTCTGTTAGGCCCTTCTCCTTCTCCCCTAAAGATTTCCCAGCATCAGGGCCTTTTCCTATAGTCATTTCTTTGCATCAGGTGGCCAAAGTATCAGAGTTTCAGCTTCAGCAAAAGTACTTCCAATGAATATTCAGAGCTGAGTTCTATCAGGATTGCCTGCTTTGATCTCCTTGCAGTCCAACGGACTCACAAGAGTATTCTCCAACACCACAGTTCAAAAGCATTGATTATTCCATGCTCAGTTTCCTGTATAGTTCAACTCTCCCATAATTGCAAAGTTATGCCTCTGCTTTTGAATATGCTCTTTAGATGGTTACAGCTTTTCTTCCAAGGATCTAGCACCTTTTAATTTCATGGCTGCAGTCAGCATCTGCAGTGATTTTGGAGCCTGAGAAAATAAAGTCTATCACTGTTTCCATTTTCTCCATGTTTTCCCTATTTGACATGAAGTGATGGGACCAGATGCCATGATCTTCATTTTTTCAATGTTGAGTTATGAGCCAGCTTTTTCACTCTCTTCTTTCTTTTCATCAGCAGGCTCCTTAGTTATTCTTCACTTTCAGTCATATATGTGGTGTCAAGTGCATATCTGAGGTTATTGATATTTCTCCAGGCAATCCTGATTCTAGTTTGGGCTTCATCCAGCCTGGCATTTCACATGATGTGCTCTGAATATAAGTTAAATAAGCCACATGGCAATATACAGCCTTGATGTACTCCTTTCCCAATTTGAATCTAGTGCATTGTTCCATGTCCAGTTCTAGCTCTTGCTTCTTAATCTGCCTACAGATTTCTCAGGAGGCAGCTAAAGAGATCTGATATTTGCATCTTTTCAAGAATTTTCCATAGTTTGTTGTCATCCACACAGTCAAAACCTTTGGCATAGTCCAAATCAGATGTAGATGTATATCTTGAACTCCCTTGCTTTTTCTCTGATCCAATGGATGCTGGCAATTTGATCTCTGGTTCCTCTGACTTTTCTAAATCCACCCTTAACATCTGGAAATTCTGGGTTCACGTACTGTTGAAGCCTGGCTTGGAGAACTTTGAGCATCACTTTGCTTGCATGTGAGATACATGTAATTGTGTCGTAGTTTGAACATTCTTTGGCATAGCCTTTCTTTGGGATTGGACTTTAAACTAACCTTTTCCAGTTCTGTGGCCAATGCCGAGTTTTCCAAAGTTTCTGGCATATTGAGTGCAGGATTTTAATGGTATAATCTGATAGGACTTGAAACTGCACGACTGGAAACCCATCACCTCTAGTAACTTTGTTCATAGTGATTTACTAAGGGCTACTTGATTTCACATTCCAGGATGTCTGGTTCTAGGTGAGTAAAGACACCATCACAGCTAACTGGGTCATTAAGATCTTATTATTATTATTATTATTTGGTACAGTTCTGCGTATTTTTGCCACCACTTCTTAATAGATTCTGCTTCTGTCAGGTCCATATTGTTTCTCTCCTTTATTGTGCCAATTTTGCATGAAATGTTCCCTTGGTATCTGTAACATTCTTGAGGCGATACCTGGTCTTTGACATCCTATTGTTTTTCTCTATTTCTTTGCACTGACCGCCGAGGAAGGCTTTCTTGTCTCTCCTTGGTGTTCTTTGGGAAACTGGATTCAAATAGATTATCTTTTTTGTTCTCCTATGCCTTTAGCTTCTCTTCTTTTCTAAGCTATTTGTAAGGGCTCCTCAGACAACCCTTTCGCCTTTTTGAATTTATCTTTCTTAAGTATGCTCTTGATCACTGTCTCGTGCAGAATGTCATGACACTTGGTCCCTAATTCTCCCTGTAGTCTGTCTATAAGATCAAATCCTTCAATTTGATTTGTCACATCCACTGTGTAATCATAAGGGTTTGATTTCAGTCAAAGCCAAAGGGTCTAGTGCTTTGTCATACTCTCTTCAATTTAAGTTTGAACTTTGCTTAAAGGCATTCATGATCTGAGCCATGTCACTGCTCAGTCTTGTTGTGGCTGAATGTATAGAGCTTCTCCATCTTCGGCTGCAAAGAACATAATCTGATTTCAGCACTGACCATCTCTAGACTCATCTCTTTTGTTGTTGGAAGAGGGTGTTTGCTATGAGTGGTGAGTTCTCTTAGGAAACTCTGTTAGTCTTTGCCCTGCTTCATGTGTACTGCAAGGTCAAACTTGCCTGTTACTCCAGGTATCTCTTGACTTCCTACTTTTTCTAGTAGGCCATAGAGCTGGACAGTATAAGCCCTCATTCCTCTGCTTTTTCTAAATCCAGTGTATTGGATCACATACTTTGAAGCCTAGCTCAAAGAATTTTGAGCATTGTCTTGCTTTGTATGTGAAATGAGCACAATTGTCCAGTACTTTGTATAATGTTCGGCATTGCCCTTTGACGTGGGGATCAGTACTTTGTCATGTGTACACTAGAGCTGGCTCAGTGGTGGCATAATGTGTATTCCATAGTGCAAACTCAGAAGTTGGGTCACGTATGCCATATAGTAGTGACTCAGTAGAGGTAGGATGATACATCCAGAATGGAAGCTAAGTAGTTGTGCTAAGCCTGCTGTAGAACACTGGTTCAGTGTGTTCTGGTAAGATGTGTGTTCTAGAATACAGGATCAATACTGTGTGACAATACTGTCATCACATTTCCTCCAGAGTTTAGGCACTGCAGAAGTGTCATGTGCACTTAGAATGGGGTCTTAGTAGTTGTGAGATGCATGCTCTACAATTCAGTCTCAGTAGTGGAGAGATATGTTCTCTAGAGTGCAAGCTCATAGTTACAAGAAACTTGGTGCGATGACCTGTAGTACACGAAGAAGCAGTGGAAGTCGTCACAGCACTGGAACACTGAATGGTGAAAAACTACTAGGTGTGTTTGACCCACAGTAGACAAAGAAGCATTCCAAGAATATTTTACCTCTGATTTACAGGATGGTGGTAATTATTGAGTATAAAGTAGATGAAGATGTACTCAAGTCATGTCATAAAACTGAAACAGTGATGGTTATAATCTATTAATCATGCCTGAGCTATTTGGATGCACAAACACTTAAAAACTTCAGAGCACTGAAACACTGGAATTCGATAAATTATTGGATGTATCTTCCAAGATTGGATCATAGAACACTTGAAATGTATCACATAGCTGAAAGGCTGTATGTTGATCAATACTGGGTGTGTTTGACCTGGGGTGGGGATGGGGACTCATTTAACCATATGACAGCCCTAAAACACAGGATGGTGATAAATTTATGAGTGTGTATGAATTGGTAGGTACAGAAAACGTTGAAACATATCATAGAACTAAATACTTGATGGTGAACAACTGCCCAGTGTATTTGAAGCAGAGTACATGGAAAAAGACTTAAAGAATGTTACAGAACTGAAACAATTGATGGTGATAAACTATTGCTTGTGTTTAACATGGAGTAGAAGAAGCACTTGAAGCATGTCACAGCACTGAAACACTGGATGGTCATAAGATATTGGGTATGTTTCAGCTCAAGTGGTTTAGAGAAATAGTTGAAGCATGTCACACAACTGAAACATTGGATGCTTATAAATGACTGAAAGTACTTGATGTGGAGTGAATGAAGAAAGCACTTGAAGCATGTGACATCACTGAAGCATTGATTGATAATACTGACTATGTTTGAGGTGGGATGGACACAGAGACTCCAGAAATCATTTCATAGTATTGAACACTAACACTAGATGGGGAAAAAACTACTGGGTTTGTTTGACACAGGAATGGATGAAGAAGCAGTTGACATTATGTCACAACAGTGAAACCAGATGGTAATCAATGGTAAGTATATTGATGTCAGTGGGACCAAGAACACATTTAATTTTATCAAAGCCTGAAACACTGGAGGATGATGAAGTACTGGCTGTGTATGCCTCAGTGTGGGGAAACAAAATTTAAAATCATTTAACTCCACTAAAATGCTGGTATGATGATAAAATGTTGACTGTCTAGATCTAGGGTGGATGATGAAGCTCTTTAAGCATGTCACAGTATGTAAACACTAGACTTTGGCTTATGGGTGAGAATGAAGAAGCCATTGGGTCATGCTCCAAAACTAAAACACTGGCTGTTTATAACTACTAGAAATTTTGCACCAGGATTAATATAGAAGCATTTGAAACATGTCAGTGTAGTGAAGCAATGGATGGTGATAAATGACTATGTTAACCTGGAGTGGGTGAAGAAGTACTCGAATCCAGTGGCAGTCATGAAACACTGTGTTGATAAACTCCTGGAGGTTTTTTTTTTTTTTTACTCACTTCACTGATGAATTGAAATCAGTCATATGTCACAGCACTGGACACTGGTTCGTACAAAATATTGGCTATGACTGGCCAGAGTGGAAAGAGAAGCATTTGAATTGTGCCACACCCATTGAAGCAAAGAAATATAGGAAAACAATAGAATGGAAAAGACTAGAGGTCTCCTCAAAAAAATTAGAGATACCAAACAAACATTTCATGGAAAAATGGGCTCAATAAAGGACAGAAATGGTACGGGCCTAAAAGAAGCAGAAGATTTTAAGAAGAGGTGGCAAAAATACACAGAAAAAACTGTACAAAAAAGATATTCATGACCCAGATAATCACAATGGTGTGATCATTCACCTAGAGCCAGACATCCTGGGATGTGAACTCAAGTGGGCCTTAGGAAGCATCACTACAAAGAAAGGTAGTGGAGTTGATAGAATTCCAGTTGAGCTCTTTCAAATCCCAAAAGATGATGCTATGAAAGTTCTGCACTCAACATGCCACCAAATTTGGAGAATTCAGCACTGACCACAGGACAGAAAAATGTCAGTTTTCACTCCAATCCCAAAGAAAGACAATGTCAAAGAATTCTCCAACTACTGCACTCATCTCACACGCTACTAAATTAATGCTCAAAATTCTCCAAGCCATGCTTCAGCGATACATTAATCGTGAACTTCCAGATATACAAGTTGGTTTTCGAAAAGGCAGAGGAACCAAGAGCAAATTGCCAACAACCACCAGATCACTGAAAAACCAGGACAGTTCCAGAAGAAATTTGTTTATGTTTTATTGAGACTTTGACTGTGTGGATTACAATAAATGTTGGAAAATTCTGAAACAGATGGGAATACCAGACCACGTGACCTGCCTCTTAAGAAACCTGTATGCAGGTCAGGAAGCAACAGTTAGAACTGGAAATAGAACTACAGACTGGTTCCAAATAGGAAAAGGCGTACCTCAAGGCTGTATAATTGTCACCCTGCTTATTTAACTTCTACATAGAATACATAATGAGAAACATTGTGCTGGAGGAATCACAAGGTGGAATCAAGATTGATGGAGAAATATCAATAACTTCAAATATGCAGAGGACACCACCCTTATGGCAGAAAGATAAGAAGAACTAAAGAGCCTCTTGATGAAAGTAAAATGGGAGATTGAATAAGTTGGCTTAAAGCTCAACATTCAAAATACTTAGATCATGGCATCCAATGCTATCACTTTATACAAATAGATGGAAAAACAATGGAAACAGTGACAGACTTCTGTTTTTGTGGACTCCAAAACCATGGCAGATGGTGACTGAAGCTATGAAATTAAATGACACTTATTTCTTGTAAAAGCTGTGACAAACCCATGCTGCATGTAAAAAAGCAGAGGCATTCCTTTGCCAACAAGGACCCATATAGTCAGAGCTATGTTTTTGTATTTTTCAGTAGTCATGTGCCAAAGCAAGCCATACCATAAAGGAGGCTGAACATTAAGGAATTGATACTTTTGAACTGCAATCTTGGAGAAGACTCCTGTGAGTCCCTTGGGCTGCAAGGAAATGAATCCAGTCAACCCTAAAGGAAATCAATCCTGAAAATTCACTGGAGGGGCTGATGCTGAGGCAGAAGCCCTAATATTATGGCTATCTAATGTGAAGAGCCAACTCATTGGAAAACACTCTGATGCTGGAAAAGATTGGAGCAGGAGAAGGAGATGGAAGAGGACAAAATGGTCGGATGGCATTACTGACCCATTGAATTTGAGTTTGAACAAGCTCCGGGAGATGGTGAAGGACAAAAAGGCGAGATATGCTGCAGTCCATGGGATTACGAAGAGCTGGAGATGACTGAGTGACTGAACAACAAATAACAACCAGCAACAACAAAGCTACTGAATGCATTTGACCTTGAGTAGTTTCAGGAGCACTTGAAGCATGTCACAGATCTGAAACCCTAGATAGTGGTAAAATGCTGAATGTGTTTGACCGGGAGTTAGTGAAGCAGCCAGTGAAATGTGTCATAGCACTGAAACAATGAATGTCGATAACCTATATGCTGCATTTGACGTGGAGTGAATCAAGAACCACTTGAAGTATGTTTCACGACTGAAACACTGTATGTTCACACTTTAGGCGGTCTTTCTTTGATCTTGTATAGGGAAAGAAGCACATGAAGCATGTCACAACTCTGAAACTGGATCGTGATAAATCATTGTGTATGATGACCTGTGGTAGTTGAAAAATTGATGAAAGTATGTAACAGCACTGAATCCAGGGATGGTGATAAACTAAGAGCGCGGTCAACCTTGGGTGGA
The DNA here is from genome assembly GCF_002263795.3 of Bos taurus. Classification (NCBI taxonomy): domain Eukaryota; kingdom Metazoa; phylum Chordata; class Mammalia; order Artiodactyla; family Bovidae; genus Bos; species Bos taurus. The sequence continues at coordinate 32,247,913 of NC_082638.1, forward strand.
CAAAGGATCTTTTGAAACATATACCAGAATTAACACACTGGATTGTGATAAATTATTGGTTGTGTATTTTCTTCAGAGAATGAAGAAACAGTTGAAGCAGTAAACAGCACGGAAACACTGGATGGTGATAAACTATTGAGTGTGTTTGATACATGTTGAATGAAGAGAAACTGGAAGCATGACACAGAGTAAAACTTGGGACCATGGTAAACTTCTGAATGTGTTTTATCTAGAATGAATTAAAGAAGGACTTGAAACTCATCATAGAACCGAAACAGTAATTGTGATAAGCTACTGACCATATTTTATTTGGAGAGGATAACGAAGTACATGAGGCATGCCCCAGTACTGGAACACTGGATAGTGGTAAACTACAGGGAGTGTTTGACTCAATCAGACAAATGGACACTTCAAGTCTGTAATAGCACAGCATCAATGAATGATGATAATTTATAGGGTGTGTTTTACCTGGAGGGAATGAAGGAGGCTCAAAACATGTCACAATACAGAAAAAATGAATGTTGATAAACTATCACACTAAATTCTTCTGGAGTGGATTAAAAAACACTTGAAGCATATCTGAACATAAACACTGAATGGGGACATGATATTGTGTGTGTATAAGGCCAGTAAAAATAGAGGAAACAATAGAATAGGAAAGACTAGAAATCTTGCCAAGGAACTTAGAGACACAAAGGGAATATTTCTTGCAAACATGGGCACAATCAAGGACAGAAGTGGTATGAGCCTAGCAGAAGCAGAAAATGTGATGAATTGTTGGCAAGAGTATAAGAGAACTGTATCAAAGAAAGGTCTTAATCACCTGCTGCTGGGTGCCATTGCCTTCTCCACTTAATCATCTAGATAACCATAATGGTGTGATCACTCACATAGAGCAGACAACCTGGAGTGTGAAGTCAAGTGGATCTTAGGAAGAATTATCACAAACAATGCTAGTCGAGGTGATAGAATTGAAGCTTACCTATGCCAACAAAGGTTCCTCTAGTCAAGGCTATGGTTTTACCTGTGGTCATGTATGGATGTGAGAGTTGGATTGTGAAGAAGGCTGAGCACCGAAGAATTGATCCTTTTGAATTGTGGTGTTGGAGAAGACTCTTGAGAATCCCTCGGACTGCAAGGAGATCCAACCAGTCCATTCTGAAGGAGATCAGCCCTGGGATTTCTTTGGAAGAAATGATGCTAAAGCTGAAACTCCAGTACTTTGGCCACCTCATGCGAAGAGTTGACTCATTGGAAAAGACTCTGATGCTGGGAGGGATTGGGGGCAGGAGGAGAAGGGGACAGCAGAGGATGAGATGGCTGGATGGCATCACTGACTTGATGGACGAGAGTCTCAGTGAACTCCGGAAGTTGGTGACGGACAAGGAGGCCTGGCGTGCTGCGATTCATGGCGTCGCAAAGAGTTGGACACGACTAAGCGGCTGATCTGGTCTATTTCAAATTAAAACAATAACAATAATGCTGTTAAAATGCTGCACTCAATGTGCCAGGAAATTTGGAAAAATCATCAATGACCACAGGACAGGAAAAGGTCAGTTTCACTCTGATCCCAAAGAGGGGAATTGTGATGGAATGCTCAAACTACTGCACAATCGTGCTCATTTCATATGCTGGCAATGTAATGCTCAAAATTCCTCAATCTAGTTTTCAACAATATGTGAACTGAGGACTTTCAAATGTACAAATAGGGTTAGGAAACGCAGAGGAATCAGAGATCAAATTGCCAACATTCACTGGATCATAGACAAAGCATGGAATTCCAGAAAATGATCTACTTCTGCTTCACTCACTATGCTAAAGACTTTGCATATGAGGGTCACTGAAAATGTGGAAAATTCTTAAAGAGATGTATATACTTGACCACATTACCTGGTTCCTGTGAAACCTGTATGCAGGTCAAGAAGTAACAGAATCAGGCAGGAACAAAGGACTTGTTCAGAATTGGTAAAGGAGTACATCAAGACTGTCTTGAACTTACCTGCAAGGTATACCATGCAAAATGTCAGACTGGAAGAAGCACAAGCTGGAATCAAAATTTCTGGGAGAAATATCAATAAACTCAGACATGCGGATGACAGAAAGCAGAATAGGAATTAGAGCTCCTTGCTGAGATGAAAGTGGGAATTAAAAAAGCTGGCTTAAACCTCGACATTCAATAAACTAAGATCATGTCGTCCAGTCCCATCAGTCCAGTTCAGTTCAGTCACTCAGTCATGTCCAATTCTTTGTGACGGCGTGAATTGCAGCATGCCAGGCCTCTCTGTCCATCACCAGCTCCCGGAGTTTACTCAGACTCATGTCCATCGGGTCAGCGATGCCATCCAGCCATCTCATCCTCTGTCGTACCCTTCTCCTCCTGCTCCCAATCCCTCTCAGCATTAGAGTCTTTTCCAATGAGTCAACTCTTCATGTGAGATGGCCAAAGTATTTGATAGCAAATAGATTAAGACACAAGGGAAACTGTGACAGATTTTTATTTTTGTAGTTCCAAAATCACTGTGCATGGTAACTGAAGCCATGAAGTTAAAAGACACTTGCTTCTTGGACGAAAAGCTATGACAAACCTAGACAGCATATGCAACCAGAGACATCACTTTTCTGACAAAGGTCCATATAATCAAGGTATGGTTTTACCCAGTAGTCGTGCATGGATGTGAGATCTGAACCATAAAGAAGGTTGAATGCCAAATAATTAATGTTTTAGAACTGTGGTGCTGGAGAAGACTCTTGAGTCCCTTGAACTGCAAAGAGTTCAAACCAGTCAGTTCTAAAGAGAATCAACACTGACTACTAATTGGAAGGACTGATGTTGAAGTTGCAATACGTTGGCCACCTGATGCAAAGAGCCAAATCATTAGAAAAGACACTAATGCTGGGTAAGATTGTAAGCAGGTGGGGATGGGTGTGACAGAGAATAAAATAGTTGAATGTTGGCATAACTGTCTCAATGGGCATGAATTTGAGCAAATTCCAGGAGATAGTGAAGGACAGGGAAGCCTGGTGTGCTGTAGTTCATGGGATTGCAAAGAGCTGGACATGGCTGTGTGACCGAAAAACATCAATCATGGGTAAATAAGGAAGCACCTGAAGTGTGTCACAGCACTTAAACACTGGATGTTGATAAACGACTGTATGTATTTGAAATAGGATAGATGAGGAAGCCTTGTGAATTAATCAGCACTGAAAGAATGGATGTGTGTATTAACCCAGAGTAGATAAGGAATCACTGGTGTATGTCACAGCACTGATAGACTGAATGGTGAAAAAACACTTGTTGAGTTTGACCTCTGGGAGTCAAACAAACACCTAATATATGCCACAAGTTACAGCCCTGAAACCTTGGCGAATGATAAAATGCTGGGAACGTTCGACTGATATGGACTATTAAGCACTTGAAGCATATCACTCTACTGAATACGGGATGATGATACACAAATGAGTATGTTTTACAGGAGAGGATGAAGCACATGAAGTATATCACAGCACTGAAACCCTGAAGGTGGTAAACTCCTAGAAGTGATGGGCCAGGATTGACAAAGAAGCATATGCTGAAATATAGATGTTGATACACTATTGAGTATTTGACACCAGGTGGACAAAGAAACATTTGGAGCATGTCACATGTCAAGGCACTGAGCACTGTATGGTAATAAACTACAGAGTGTGTATTTCCAGAGTGTGGATGAATAGGCACTTGAATCACATCACAGCACTGAAACACTGACGTTGATAAGCTACTGGATGTATTTTTATAGTCTGGATGATAAAGCAGTTGTGTCAGAGCTTGGAAATACTGGATGGTGATAAACTACTGGTGTGTTTGATAAAGATGCACTTGAACTTGTGACAGCAGTGAAAAACAAAAGGTGATAAGCTGATGAGTCTATTTTAGGTCAGGTGGACCAAGAGGCGGCTGAATCACCTCTTTAAAGTGTGGATAATGATAAGCTCCTGAGTACGTTTGACCTGGGGTGGATAAAGAAACACTGAAAGCATGTCACAGCTTTCACTGGATGAAGAAACACTGGATGGAGATATACAACTGGATGTGTTTGACCCAGGGTGCGTGAAGAATAACTTGAGGTGTCACTGCACTGAAACAATAGATCATGATAATCTATTGGAAGTGTTCAACGAGTAATCAATGAGGAAGCACATTGCATGGAATGGTGCTGCATGGTGATAAACACCTGGTTGTATTTGACCAATGTGGATGAAGAAGTTCTTGAAGCATGCCAAATGCTTTGCAACCCTGGATGGTGATATAATCCCATCAAACAATGTGTCTTTTTGATATAGGGTGTAAAAGCAAGCACCTAAAGCATGTCACAGGGCCTTTCCTGGTGGTTCAGTGGTTAAGCATCCACCTTGAAGTATAGGGGATGAAGGTTCAATCCTTGACTGGGAAACTAACATCCCATATGCTACAGAGTAACTAAACCTGCACAGCTGCAAACACTGAAGTTCTCACACTCCAGAGACTGCATGCCATGGTGAGAGTTGGCTTGTCTCAAGGACTATCTTACGTGCCACAACTATGACCCAACACAGCCAACTAAATAAATTAAGAAGAATCATGTCACAGGTGAAACATTGGTGACAGACTATTGAGTGTGCTTTACCTGGAGAAAATGAAGAAACACTTACATCATGTCACTGCACTGAAACACAGGATGGTGATAAGCTACTGGGTATGTTTGACATGGGGTGCATGAAGAAGACTTGTGGAATGTTCCACAGTTAAATCATTGGATGATGATAATCTACTGACTCTGTTAGACCTGGAGTGGATAGAAGCATGTCACAGAACTGAAATGCAAAGGGTGGTAAATTACAGTGTGTTTAAACAGAGGAGGATGAAGAAACACATAACCTGTCGCAGCATTGAATACTAGATATATTTGACCTGGAGTGGGTTGAACAAGCGCTCAAAACAGGTTACAGGACTGAAGTAAACACTGGATGGTGATAAACAACTCAGTGTGTTGACCAGAGGAGATGAAGAAGCAACGGAAGCATGTCATGACAGTGAAAGAGTAGATGATGATAAACAGTATTAGCAGTGGCAAGATGCCTGCTCCAGAGTTCAGGTTCAAGATGCAGCATGTTTGCACTAGAATGTGGGTTTAATAAGTTTGTGATGCCTCCCCAAAAGTGAAAATTCAGCAGTTACTACGAGCCTACCCTGGATCGTGGGGTTGGAAGGGGCAAAATGAGAGCTCCAGGCTGCAAGCTCAGAACGTGCATGATGTGCACTAGAATGTGGGCTCATTGGTGGTTGATGCATGTATTAGATTGCAAGTTCAGAAGTTGTGACATGGGTATTATATAGCACCCATGTTATAAAACCTCACACTGGTCATCTATTTTTTACATATAGCACTGTACACATTTAAATGCTATTTTCTCAAATCTTCACCTTCACCTTCTCTCACTGAGTCCAAAAGTCTGTTCTTTAGATATTTGTCTCTTCTCCTGGCCTGCATATAGGCCATCTTTATAAATTCCACATATATGAATTAATATACAGCTTTGTCTTTCTCTTTCTTAGTTCCTTCACTTTTTGTAATAGGTTTCACACTCTTCCACCTCATTAGAACTGACTCGAATGCATGACTTCTTATTATTGAGTAATATTTCATATGCATATGTAGCAAAATGTCCTTAATCATTCATCTGCTGATGGACCTCATGGTCACTTCCATGTCCTAGCTATTGTAAACAGTGCTTCAGTAAACACTAGAATACTGTGTTTCTTTCAATTCTAGTTTCCTTGAGGTTCATGCCCAGGAGTGGGATTGCTGGGTCATATGGCACTTCTATTTTCAACTTTCTAAGGAGTTTCCACAAAGTACACTATAAAGGTTGTGCCAGTTTGCATTCCCATCAACAATTTAAAAAGGTTCCCTCTACTCCACAGCCTCTGCAGCAATTACATTGTAGACATTTTAATCATGGCCAATCTGACCAGTGTGAAATGATACCTCAATGTGGTTTTGATTTGCACTTCTTTTATGATGAGTAATGCTGAGCAGCTTTTCTGTGTCTCTTAGTAATCTGTATAGATTCTTTGGTTTGTTTTTCTGAGTAGTATTTGTAGCTGAGTATTGAGATACTTGAGCAGCTTGCATATTTTGGAGATTATTTTTTTTTTGTTAGTTTTCCAGTTGCTATTATTTTCTCCCAATTCTGAAGGCGACAGTTCAGTTCAGTTCAGTCACTCAGATGTGTCCGGCTCTTTGCAACGCCATGAATCACAGCACACCAGGCCTCCCTGTCCATCACCAACTCCCGGAGTTCACTCAGACTCAACGTCCATCGAGTCAGTGATGCCATTCAGCCATCTCATCCTCTGTTGTCCCCTTCTTCACCTGCCCCCAATCCCTCCCAGCAGCAGAGTCTTTTCGAATGAGTCAACTTTTCACATGAGGTGGCCAAAGTACTGGAGTTTCATCTTTAGCATCAGTCCTTCCAAAGAGACCCCAGGGTTGATCTCCTTCACAATGCACTGGTTGGATCTCCTTGGAGTCCAAAAGACTCTCAAGAGTCTTCTCCAACACCACAGTTCAAAAGCATCAGTTCTTCAGCGTTCAGCTTTCTTCACAGTCCAACTCTCACACACATACATGACCACTGGAAAAACCATAGCCACGATTAGATGGACCTTTGTTGGCAAAGTAATGTCTCTGCTTTTCAATATACTGTCTAGGTTGGTCATAATTTTTCTTCCAAGGAGTAAGTGTCTTCTAATTTCATGGCTGCAGTCACCATCTGCAGCCCAGAAAAATAAAGTCTGACACTGTTTCCACTGTTTACCTATCTATTTTCCATAAAGTGATGGGACCAGATGCCATGATCTTCGTTTTCTGAATGTTGGGCTTTATGTCAACTTTTTCCACTCTCCACTATCACTTTCATCGAGAGGCTTTTTTGTTCCTCTGCACTTTCTGCCATAAGGGTGATGTCATCTCCATATCTGAAGTTATTGATATTTCTCTTGGCAATCTTGATTCTAGCTTGTGCTTCTTTCAGCCCAGCATTTCTCATGATGTACTCTGCCTACAAGTTAAATAAGCAGGGTGACAATATACAGCCTTGATGTACTCCTTTTCCTATTTAGAAACAGTCTGTTGTTCCATGTCCAGTTCTAACTGTTGCTTCCTGACCTGCATATAAGTTTATCCAAGCCAGGTCAGGTGCTCTGGTAATCCCATCTCTTTCAGAATTTTCCACAGGTTATTGTGGTCCACCCAGTCAAAGGTTTTGGCACAGTCAATAAAACAGAATTAGATGCTTTTCTGGACCTCTCTTGCTTTTTTGATGATCCAGCGAATGTTGGCAATTTGATCTCTGGTTTCTCTGCCTTGTCTAAAACCAGCTTGAACATATGGAAGTTCATGGTTCATATATTGCAGAAGCCTGGCTTGGAGAATTTTGAGCATTACTTTACTAGCGTGTGAGATGAGTGCAATTGTGTGGTAGTCTGCTCATTTGTTGGCATTGCCTTCCTTTGGGATTGGAATGAAAACTGACCTTTTCCAGTCCTGTGGCCACTGCTGAGTTTTCCAAATTTGCTGGCATATTGCTACAGCACTTTCACAGCATCATCTTTCAGGATTTGAAGTAACTCAACTGGAATTCCATCACCTCTACTAGCTTTGTTCGTAGTGCTGCTTTCTAAAGCCCACTTGACATCACATTCCAGGATGTCTGGCACTAGGTGAATGATCATACCATAGTCATTATCTTGGTCGTGAAGATCTTTTAATTTTTAGTATAAATATATTTATTTTAATTGGAGTTAAATTACTTTACAATATTGTATTGGTTTTGCTATACATCAACATGAATCCACCACAGGTATACGCGTGTTCCCATCCCGTACCCCCCTCCCTTCTCCCACCATGTACCATCCCTCTGGGTCGTCCCCGTGTACCAGTATCGTGCAACCAGTCCCAAGCAACCAGTATCCTGCATCGAACTTGAACTGGTGATTTGTTTCATATATGATACTATACATGTTTCAATGTATAGTATTTCTTCCAAATCATCCAACCCTCTCCCTCTCCCACAGAGTCCAAAAGACTGTTCTATACATGTGCGTCTCTTTTGCTGTCTCACGTACAGGGTTATCATTACCATCTTTCTAAATTCCATATATATGCATTAGTATACTGTACTGGTGTTTTTGTTTCTGGGTTACTTCAGTCTGTATAATAGGCTCCAGTTCCATCCATCTCATTAGAACTGATTCAAATGTATTATTTTCAATGGCTGAGTAATACTCCATTGTGTATATGTACCACAGCTTTCTTATCCATTTGTCTGCTGATGGTCATGTAGGTTGCTTCCATGCCCTGGCTATTAGAGACAGTGCAGTGATGAACATTTGGGAACACATGTTTCTTTCAAGTCTGGTTTCCTTGGTGTGTATGCCCAGCAGTGGGATTGCTGGGTCATAAGGAAGTTCTATTTCCAGTTTTTTTAAGGAATCTCCACACTGTTCTTCATAGTGGCTATACTAGTTTGCATTCCCACCAACAGTGTAAGAGGGTTCTCTTTTCTCCACACCGTCTCCAGTATGTATTGCTTGCAGACTTTTGGATCGCAACCATTCTGACTGGCATGAAATGGTACCTCACTGTTGTTTTGATTTGCATTTCTCTGATAATGTGTGATGTTGAGTATCTTTTCATGTGTTTGCTAGCCATCTGTATGTCTTCTTTGGAAAAATGTCTATTTAGTTCTTTGGCCCATTATTTGATTAGGTCATTTATTTTTCTGAAATTGCGCTATAGGAATTGCTTCTATATTTTTGATATTAGTTGTTTTTCAGGTGCTTCATTTGCTATTATTTTTCCCATTCTGAAGGTTGTCTTTTCACCTTGCTTATAGTTTCCTTTGTTGTGCAGAAGCTTTTTTTTTCTACAGTTCTTCTGTGTATTCCTGCCACCTTTTCTTAATATCTACTGTTTTTGTTAGGTCCATAATATTTCTGTCCTTTATCGAGCGCATCTTTGCATGAAATGTTCCCTTGGTATCTCTAATTTTCTTGAAGAGATCTCTAGTCTTTCCCTTTCTCTTGTTTTCCTTATTTATTTGCATTGATCGCTGAGGAAAGCTTTCTTATCTCTTCTTGCTATTCTTTGGAACTCTGCATTCAGATGTTTCTATCTTTCCTTTTCTCCTCTGCTTTTTGCTTCTCTTCTTTTAACAGCTATTTGTAAGGCCTACTCAGACAGCCATTTTGCTTTTCTGCAGTTCTTTTCTATGGGGATGGTCTTGATCCCTGTCTTCTGTACAGTGTCACGAACCTCTGTCCATAGTTCTTCAGGCACTCTATCTATCAGATCTACTCCATTAAATCTATTTCTCACTTCCACTGTATAATCATAAGTAATTTTGATATAGGTCATACCTGAATGATCTAGTGGTTTTCCCTACTTTCTTCAATTTAAGTCTGAATTTGGTAATAAGCAGTTCATGATCTGAGCCACAGTCAGCTCCTGGTCTTGTTTTTGTTGACAGTATAGAGCTTCTCCATCTTTGGCTACAAAGAATATCAATCTGATTTCGGTGTTGAACATTTGGTGATGTCTATGTGTAGAGTCTTCTCTTGTGTTGACGGAAGAAGGTGTTTGCTATGACCAGTGCATTTTCTTGGCAAAACTCTATTAGTCTTTGCCCTGCTTCATTCTGTATTCCAAGGCCAAATTTGCCTATTCCTCCAGGTGTTTCTTGACTTCCAACTTTTGCATTCCAGTCCCCTATAATGAAAAGGACATCTTTTTTGATTATTAGTTCTAAAAGGTCTCATAGGTCTTCATAGAACCGTTCAACCTCAGCTTCTTCAGCATTACTGATTGGGGCCTAGACTTGGATTACTGTGATATTGAATGGTTTGTCTTGGAAATGAACAGAGAACATTCTGTCGTTTTTGAGATTGCATCCAAGTACTGCATTTTTGGCTCTTTTGTTGACCATGATAGCTACTCCATTTCCTCTAAAGGATTCCTGCCCACCGTAGTAGATATAGTGGTCATCTGAGTTAAATTCACCCATTCCAATCCATTTTAGTTCGCTGATTCCTAGAATGTTGATGTTCACTCTTGCCATCTCTTGTTTGACCGCTTCCAATTTGCCTTGATTCATGGACCTGACATTCCAGGTTCCTATACAATATTGCTCTTTACAGCATTGTATCTTGCTTCTATCACCAGTCACATCCACAACTGGGTATTTTTTTTTTTTTTTTTTTTTGCTTTGGCTCCATCCCTTCATTCTTTCTGGAGTTAGTAATCCACTGATCTCTCCAGTAGCATATTGGGCCCCTACTGACCTGGGGAGTTTCTCTTTCATTATCCTATCAGTTTGCCTTTTCATACTGTTCATGGGTTTCTCAAAGAAAGAATACTGAAGTGGTTTGCCTTTCCCTTTTCCAGTGGACCACATTCTGTCAAACCTCTCCACCATGACCCGTCCATCTTGGGCGGCCCCATGGGCATGGCACAGAGCACCGGCAGTTGCAATGGCGCACAGAGCATGGCGGAGAGGGTACCCCACGTCCGAGGTCAGGGACAGCAGCCGAGAGTGCCAGGTTGTGAAGGTGCAGGGATAGATGAGACAAGCTACCCCACGTCTGAGGTCAGGGGCGGTGGCAGGGAGGAGCTACCCCATGTCCAAGGTCAGGGACGGTGGCCAAGATTCCAAGGCTGCAACAGCGCAGGAGCAGCCCAGAGGAGCTACCCCATGTCCGAGGTCAGGGCCAGCAGCTGAGAGAGCAAGGCTACAACAGCGCTGGAGCAGCCCATAGGAGCTACCCCACGTCTGAGGTCAGGGGCGATGGCTGGGAGGAGCTACCCCACGTCCGAGGTCAGGGGCTGTAGCCGAGAGAAGCTTACCCGTGTCAAAGGTCAGGGGCACAGCAGGGAGGAGCTAAACCGTGTCAGAGGTCAGGGGCTGTGGCGGACAGTGCAAGGCTGCGACAGCACAAGAGCAGCCAAGAGCAGCTACCCCACACCCAAAGTTGGGGCAGCAGCTGAGATGAGTAACCCCAGATCCAAGGAGCGGTGGCTGCATGGGCTCAGGAGGGCCTAGAGGAGCTATTCCATGTTCAATTTCAGGATAGGTGCCGTGAGGAGATACCCCTCATCCAAGGTAAGGAGCAATGGCTGTGCTTTGCTGGAGTAGCCCTGAAGAGATACCCCATGACCAAGGTAAGAGAAATCCAAAAAAGATGGTAGGTGTTGCAAGAGGGCATCAGAGGACAGATACACTGAAACCATAATCACATAAAACTGAAGGCTACATATTCACCTTAATTATAGTTTCCTCGTTGTACACAAGCTATAGAGCTTAATTAGGTTGCTTTTTTTTTTTAAATTTTGTTTTTATTTCCTTTACTCTAGGCAATGGGTCATAGAGGATCTTGCTGTGTCTTATTTTAGAGTGGTTATACCTATGTTTTACTCTAAGGGTTTCGTATTTTCTGGTCTTACATTTACATCTGTAATCCATTTTGAGTTTATTTTGAACTTGATGTTAGATACTGTTCTAGTTTCTACACATAGCTGTCCAGTTTTCCCAGTAACACTTTTTGAAGAAAATATATTTTTTGGTTGCATATTTTTGCCTCCATTGTCAAAGATAATGGGTGCATGAATTTATCTTTGGATTTTATATTTTGTTCCATTGGTCTGTATTTCTATGTTTGTGCAAGTTTCATACTCTCTTGATATCTTTGTAGTGTAGTCTTATCAAAAAGTTTGACTCTTCTAGTTTCATTCTTCTTTCTCAAAATTGCTTTGTCTCTTCAAAGTCTTATGTGTTTCCATGCAAATCATAAAATAATTTGTTCTAGTTTTATGAAAAATATTGTAGGTATTGCATTGAATCTATTGATTGTTTTGGGTGGTATACTCATTTTAACTATATCAATTAATCCAATCTAAGAACATGGTATGTTTCTCCATCTATATGTGTTTTGCTTTCTTTCATCAATGCTTATTTTGTATCTCTCTGGGTAAGTGAAAGTTGCTTAGTCATGTCTGACTTTTTGCAATCCCATGGATCATACAGTGTATGGAATTTGTAATTCTTCAGGCCAGAATACTGGAATAGATAGCCTTTCCCTTCTCCAGAGGATCTTCTCAACCCAAGGCTCAAACACATTGTGTGCAGGTCTCACACATTGCAGGAGGATTCTTCACGTGCTTGGCCACAAGGGAAGCCCAAGAATACTACAGTGGGTAGCCTATCCCTTCTTCAGGGGATCTTCCTGACCCAGGAATTGAACAGGAGTCTCCGACATTGAAGGTAGCTTCTTTATCAATTGAGCTATCAGGGAAGCCCTTTGTCTTTTTATGCAAATTTATTTCTAGTTATTTTATTCCTTTCATTGCAATGATGAACAGGATTATTCCTTAATTTCTCTTTCTGAATTTTCATTGTTAGTGTATAGGAATATAAGGGTTTCTGTGTATTAATTTTATACGCTGCACATTTACTCTATTCATTGATTAACTCCAGTAATTTTCTGGTGGCATCTCTTGGGTTTTCTGTGTAAAGGATAATATCATGTGCAAATATAGAGAGTTTTACCTCTTCTTTTCCAATCAGGATTCTTTTTATATCTTTTTCTTCTTTGAAAAGTGTGGCTAGAATTTCCAAAACTAGTAGTGATGAGTATGGGCACCCTTGTCTTAATGCTGATTTTAAAGGAAATGTTATAAGTTTTTGATTATTGATAATAATGTTTGAAGTGGTTTTGTCATATTAGGCTTTCATTATGTTGAGGTATGTTCCATCTATGACTACTTTGGCAGAGTTTTTTTTTTTTTTTTTTTCATAAAAATCTATGAATTTTATTGAATTCAAATTTGAATTTTCTTCTGTTTTGGAGAAGGCAATGACACCCCACTCCAGTACTCTTGCCTGGAAAATCCCATGGACAGAGGAGCCTGGAAGGCTGCAGTCCATGGCATTCCTAAGAGTCGGACACGACTGAGTGACTTCACTTTCACTTCTCACTTTGATGCATTGGAGAAGGAAACGGCAACCCACTCCAGTGTTCTTGCCTGGAGAATCCCAGGGACGGGGAAGCCTGGTGGGCTGCTGTCTATGGGGTCGCACGGAATCAGACATGACTGAAGTGACTTAGCAGCAGCAGCTGTTTAGCCTCCAAATTATTTGTGTTTCCTCTATGTTTTTCTCCTGCAGTTGATATCTGATCTAACAACATTGTGATCAGAAAATATGCTTGAAAATATTATAATTTTTTGAAGTTTACCAAGGTTAGACGTGACCTTGGATGTGATCTGTCTTAAGATAATGTTCCATTTGCACTTGAGAATAAGGAGAAAATGGTGAAATCTGTTCTTTTGGGGTGGGATGCCCTGTAGATATCAATTAGGTCAAACTCGTCTAATGTATCATCTAAAACATGAGTTTTCCTTATTGATTTTCTGTCCGGATGATCTGTCCATGTTATGAGTGAAGTATTAAAATCACCCAATACTATTGGTTAGTGTCTATTTCTGCTCTAATAGTTGTTGGCATTTGTCTCTTGTATTGAGGTGCTCCTACATGGGGTGCATATAGCTTCTTCTTGGATTGATACCTTGATTATTAGGTAATGCAACCTTCTTTGTCTCCTATAGTGGTCTTTGGTTAAAGCCCATTTATCTGATATGAGTATTGCTTCTCCCACTTTCTTTTGCTCTCCATTTTCACAAAATAGCTTTTTCCTGGTCATCACTTTCACTCTGTACGTGTCCCTAATTATGAGGTGGTTTTCTTGCAGGCAGTATATTCTTATATTCATTCAGCCAGTCTTTGTATTTTCATTGGAGCTTTTAGCCCATTTATGTTTAAGGTAGTTGTTGCTAGGTATGATCTTGTTACCATTTACTATATATTTTTGTGGATTTATTTTGTAAAGCTTTTCTGTTTCCAATCTAGATAAGATCCTTCAGCATTTCCTGAAGTGCTGGTTTGGTGGTTCTGAATTCTAATTGCTTTTGTTTGTCTGTTAAGCTTTTGACTCCTCTTTTGAATTAGAATGCTATCCTTGTTGAATAGAGTAATCTTGGCTGTAGGTTTTTGCCTTTCATCACTTTAAGTATATCTTGCCATTCCTTTCTAAGCTGAAGAGTTTCTAGGGTAAGATCAGCTGTTATGCTTATGGGGATTCCCGTCTATGTTATTTGTTGTTATTCCTTTGTTTCCTTGAATATTTGTTCATTGTGTGTATTTATTTGTTTGTTTTTATTTTGATTAATGTGTATTTTGATATGTTTTGTCTTGGATTTATCCCTGTGGAACACTCTGGGGTTTTTCATCTTAGATGTCTATTCCCTTTCCTATTTCAGGGAAGTTTTTAGCTATTTTCTCCTCAAATATTTTCTCATGCCCTTTCCTTTTGTCTTCTTTCTCCAAGAAACCTATGATTTAAATGTGGGGCATTTAACATTGTCCCAGAAGTCTCTGAGGCTGTCTTCATTTCTCTATTTTTTTTTCCTGTTCTGCTTCACTTATTTTCAACATTCTATCTTCCAGCTCACTTAGTCCTTCTTCTGCTTCAGTTACTCTACTGTTTTTGTTGTACAGAGTGATTTCTATCTCAGTTATTGCATTGTTCATTATTGATTGACTATTCATTACTTCTTCTAGGTCCTTTTAAAACACCCCTTTGATCTTCTCAATACATGTCTAAAGTCTATTTATCTGTAGCTCCATTTATTTCCAAGACTTTGACTATTATTATGCTGAATTGTTTTTCCTGTAGACTTCTTATCTCCTCCTCTTTCATTGATTTGTTGATTTTTATTGTGTTCCTTCACCTGCTGGATATGTCTCTGTCTTTTCATGTTGTTTAGATGGCTGTCTTTGAGGTCTATTTTCTGCAAACGGGAGGGTCATCATTGCTGTTAATTGGTTAGACTCCTCCCAGTGAATGTGGTGGGACCAGTGGATTGTGAAGGTTTTCTAGTTGAAGGAATTATTTTGTTGTTGTTATAGAAGATGGCTGTGGATCTCATTTTTTTCTGAGAGGCAATGCAGTGTTCATGAGAGAATTAGGGGGTTCTATTATGGCTTTGATTCCAGTTGAGCTATTTCAAATCCTAGAAGATGATGCTGTGGAAGTGATGCACTCACTATGCCAGGAAATTTGAAAATCTCAGCAGTGGCTCGGGACTGGAAAAGGTCAGTTTTCATTCCAATCTCAAAGAAAGGGAATGCCAAAGAATGCTCAAACTGCCCTACAGTTGCAGTCATCTCACATGCTAGCAAAGTAATGCTCAAAATTCTCCAAGCCACGCTTCAGCAATACATCAAGTGTTAACTTCCAGATGTTCAAGCTTGTTTTAGAAAATACAGAGGAACCAGAGATCAAATTCCCAACATCTGCTGGATCTTTGAAAAAAAAAAAAAGCAAGTTCCAGGAAAACATCTACTTCTGCAAAAGCCTTTGACTGTGTGGATCAAAATGAACTGGAAAATTCTGAAAGAGATGGGAATACCAGACCACCGGACCTGCCTCTTGAGAAGCCTGTATGCAGGTCAGGAAGCAACAGTTAGGACTGGACATTGAATAACAGACCGGTTCCAAATAGGAAAAGGAGTACCTCAAGGCTACATATTGTCACACTGCTTATTTACCTTCTATGCAGAGAAATGCTGGGCTGGAAGAAACAAAAACTGGAATCAAGATTGCCAGGAGAAATGTCAATAACTTCAGATATGCAGATGAAACCACCCTTATGGCAGAAAGTGAAGAGAAACTGAACAATCTCTTGATGAAAATAAAAGAGGAAAGTGAAGAAGTAGGCTTAACGCTCTACATTAGGAAATCTGAAATCATGACGTCCTGCCCCATCACTTCATGGAAAATATATGCAGAAACAGAGGAAATGGTGGCAGACTTTATTTTGGGGAGGTGGGGGGCTGCAAAATCACTGCAGATAGTGACTACAGCCATGAAATTAAAAGATGCTTACTCCTCCTCTCTAGGAGGAGTCTTGAAAACAAGACTCCTTGAAAACAAGACCAGGAGCTAACTGTGGCTCAGATCAGGAAATCCTTATTTCCACATATTGACTTAAATTGAAAAAAGTAAGGAAAACCATTAGACCATTCAGGAATTACCTATATCAAATCCCTTATGATTATACAGTGGAAGTGAGAAATAAATTTAAGGGACTAGGTCTGATAGAGTGCCTGATGAACCATGGATGGAGACAGGTATCAAGATCATCCCCAAGAAAAAGAAATGCAAAAACTCAAAATGGGTGCCTGAGAAAGCCTTACGAATAGCTGTGAAATGAAGAGAAGGGAAAGGCAAAGGAGAGAAGGAAAGATATAGCCATTTGAATATAGAGTTGCAAAGAATAGCAAGGAGAGATAAGAAAGCCTTCCTTAGTGATCAGTGCAAAGAAATAGAGGAAAGTAATAGCATGGGAAAGACTAGAGATCACGTCAAGAAAATTTGAGGTTCCAAGGGAATATTTCATGCAAAGATAGGCACAATAAGGACAGAAATGGTATGGACCCAACAGAAGCAGCAGATATTAAGAAGAGTTGGCAAAGATTACACAGAAAAACTGTCCATAAAAGATCTTCACAATCCAAATAATCATGATGATCTGATCTCTCACCTAGGTCCAGACATCTTGGAATGTGAAGTCAAGTGGGCCTTAAGAAGCATCACTATGAACAAAGTTAGTGGAAGTGATAGAATTGCAGTTGAGCTATTTAAAATCCTAAAAGATTATGCTATGGAAGTGCTGCACTCAATATGTCAGCAAATTTGAAAAACTCAGCAGTGGCTCGCGACTGTAAAAGGTTGGTTTTCATTCCAATCCCAAAGTAAGGCAATGCCAGAGAACGTTCAAACTACTGCACAATTGCATTCATCTCACATGCTAGTAAAGTAATGCTAAAAATTCTCCAAGCCATGCTTCAGCAATACATGAACCGTAAACTTCAAGATGTTCAAGCTGGTTTTCGAAAAGTCAGAGGAAACAGAGATCAAATGGCCAACATCCACTGGATCATCAATCAAGCAAGGGAGTTCCAGAAAAAGATCTACTTTTGCTTTATTGACTATTCCAAAGACTTTGACTGCGTGGATTACAATAAACGTTGGGAAATTCTGAAAGAGATGGGAATACCAGAGCAGCTGACCTGCCTCTTGAGAAGCCTCTATGCAGGCTAGAAAACAGCAGTTTGAACGGGACATGGAATGACTAGCTTCACATAGGATAAGGAATATGTCAAAGTTGTATATTGTCACTCTGCTTATTTAATTTCTATGCAGAGTACCTCATGAGAAACATTGTGCTGGATGAAGCACAAGCTGGAATCAAGTTTTCCAGGAGAAATAACCTCAGATATGCAGATGACACCACCCTTATGGCAGAAAGGGAAGAACTAAAGAGTCATTTAATTAAATCAAAAGAGGAGAGTGAAACGTTGGCTTAAAGCTGAAAACTAAGATCATGGCATCTGATCCCACCACTTTATGGCAAATTGAAGGGCAATCAATGTTTGACTTTCTTTTGAAGGGCTCCAGAATCACTGCAGATGGTGATTGAAGCCATGAAATTCAAAGATGCTTACTTCTGGGAAGGAAAGTTATGACCAACCTAGACAGCATACTAAAAAACAGAGACATTATCTTGCCGACAAAGGTCTGTCTAGTCAAAGGTATGGATTTTCTAGTAGTCATGTATGGATGTGAGAGTTGGACTATCATTTATGAAACGAGATGCCAGTCCAGGTTCGATGCACTATACTGGATGCTTGGAGCTAGTGCACTGGGACGACCCAGAGGGATGGAATGGGGAGGGAGGAGGGAGGAGGGTTCAGGATGGGGAACACCTGTATACCACTGGTGGATTCATTTTGATATTTGACAAAACTAATACAATTATGTAAAGTTTAAAAATAAAATAAAATTTGAAAAAAAAAAAAAAGTTGAGCATCAAAGAATTGATGCTTTTGAACTGTATTGTTGGAGAAGTCTCTTGAGAGGCCCTTGTACTTCAAGGAGATCCGACAAGTCCATCCTAAAGGAGATCAGTCCTGAGTATTCATTGGAAGAACTGATGCTGAAGCTGAAACTCCAATAATTTGGCCACCAGATGCAAAGAGTTGACTCATTTATAATGACCCTGATGCTGGGAGAGATTGAGGTCCAGAGGAGAAAGGTATAACAGAGGATGAGATGGTTGGATGGCATCACTGATTCAGTGGACATGAGTTGAGTAAACTTTGGGAGTTGGTGATTGACAGGGAGGCCTGGTGTGCTGCAGTCCATGGGGTTGCAAAGAGTCAGACACAACTGAGTGACTGAATTTAGAAGAGTGCCTTGTAATTTTCTTGAGTGTGTTCTTGTTTTGCTGGAAGATTAGCATGGGTTGTCTTGCACTGGAGCTGTCTGCTCTTGGATGGAGCTTGCTTTCAGTGTAGGCATGTATCCTTTTGGATGGGATCTTGTCTACCACTCTTCCCTGGGGCCAGGGGTTCTATGATGATCCAAAGTTCTGGAGCTGAGCTACCTGCCTCTGGTTTTTGGTCCCCCTCTTGCAGTAACCTCAAGACTACACTTTCAACATTGCACAGAAGACAAAACCCCATGTTAGTGGTGAAATAACTCCACATCCTGGACAGTCAAAGAGATCCACAGCATTATGTATAGAAAAGAAGAGGGAAGAGCTAGATAGAGGTGATCAGGAGGAGAAAAGAAAGTCAAAAGGAAAGAGAGCAATTAAGCCTGTAATCAAATCCCTGAGTGAAAATGGATATTAAAAAATAGACTCTTAATACTACAAAATGCATAACAAATTCCAGAAAGCAAAAATTAAAAAACCTAGACTAGAATTTGAACTCCCAAATGTACAATATAAAATAAACTGAAACATAATTGAACACAAAAATTAGAAAAAATATTCTGGGGTCAGTTCAGTGTCAGGTTATCCCTTGTTCTAGCTTGCACTTTTTCTCAAAGTCCACAATTGTCCTTAAATGCAATTTTACTGCTTAATTTTAATCTGTTGCACCCGCCACTTCTTGAGTGGTTCCCCTGTCTTATCTTTACTTAGGCTGGCCTCCTCTGCTTGCAAGTCTCTTCAATGTCTAATCTGAGCCCTGATAGGAAGAGGTGACAATAGACCCTTATTCAGGGTCATTTGCTCTGTTTTGCTGTGGAGAGGCAGGAACACTGCAAACAAATACCACTGGGATTTGTGGGTAGCCTTTGTTGTGAATGGACAGCACAGGGTCTGCCAAAGTCCAAGGTGATGTACACTTCTCAGATCCAGCCACTCAAGCTCCTGGGTGTCCCTTGAGGGCACAGTTACAGAAGGGCCATGGATCTCACGCACTTCCCAGGCCCAAGCTACCTAGGGTCCATCCTGTGCTAGGCGTGAAGTCCCAGGTTGGCCGTGTGTCTCCTGCACTTCCCAAGTCCAAGCTGCTCAGATTCCCAGGTGTTGTATGAAGGCCCAGCCCCAGTTGAACCATGTATCTCTTGCTCTTCCCAGGCCCAAGCAGTCCAGACTCCCCAGTTCTCTGTTTGGGGCACAGTCCCAGGTGGGTTCTTTGTCTCCTGCACTTCCAAGGCCCAAGCTGCTCATATTTCTGGGTGTTCTATGAATGCCCAGTCCCAGTTGAGCCATGCATCTCCTGCTATTCCCAGGCCAAAGTGGCCTGGTGTTCTGCCAGAGCATAGCCCCGGGTGGGCCCTTTATCTAATGCACTTTCCAGGTCCAAGCTTCTCAGGTTCCAGGATGTTCCAGAGTACACTCTTCCAGAGAGCCACTCAGGTTTTCAGGATAGCTGTGATGTCATAGTTCCTGGTGGACCATGTTTTTCGTGCACTGCTCAGGTTCATTCTGGTCAGTTTCTCAGATACTCCACAAGGATACAGTCCATGCATGGTGAGCTGTGCATCTCCTCAGAGGAGTTGCTCTCAGGTTATGACACTCTTGGCAGCCATAAACTGTCCCAGATCTCAGGAAGTCATGGTTAGTGGCTGCTCATGAATAGAGTCTGCTCACAGCTTGGCAGGAGATGCAGTCTCCTGGGCCTAAAAGGTTATGGCCTTCTGCCTCTGGTTGTCAACATTCTGAATCTTTGCCTCCTGGGAGGTCCATAAGGAAAGCTAGCGTGCTCTCCTTCAGTAAATACTAGGGCATCGTCTGTTCTGTAAGCAGGTCAGGGGTTGCAGTGTGGTCTTAGAGCCTTCCCGTGGGAACATTCCTTCTCTTTGTTTATTTTTCTCTCTCTGGCATTATGTGCTTCCGCCTGCTACATCACATTAGTTCTCTCAGAGTGTCTGTAGAGCATTCAAACCCCATCTTTATTCTAAGGACTGAAGATGCAGAGGGCGCCCCTGTACAAAGCCCCCACTCACTGTGGGTGGACACGAGACTGTGAGGCAATTCCCCACTAATAATTGCTTTTTTGGCTTGAATTCTGAGATGGTGGTGTGGGGTGGTTATACCACCCTCTGAGATTCCAAAGAGGCCCACTGAATCAACCTCTGAGAGGGTTTCCTGTGGTATGGAAACTTCTCCTTCTCTAAAAGCTTAAGATGGATAGTGCTGGATTCATGATCTCTGAGAAGAAGATTTAACTTCAGGACTAAGGACCAGGCTTGATCACTCAAGAGTTCTTGTATATCAGAGTTTTATTAAAGTAAGAAAAGGAACAGAGAAAGCTTCTGACATGGACATCAGAAGGGGGCCAGAGAATGCCCCTCCCCCCCCCCCCCCGCTAGTGTTAGCCAGGGAGTTACATACATTTTAATTTAGTTATTATAATACATCAAAAGCATGTCTGAAATTTGTGAAAATTTTACCAGACCTACTCCCACAATTTATATTTTAGGATAACAGGATTAGAAGTTAACAATAGAAAGATCCTGCCAGACCCACTCCCATAATATAGCTTCTAAAATATAAGGATTCGTCAGAAGGTTTTCAGGGAGGAGAAACTGTCCTCAAGCATGATACACTGTTGCTATATAATTCTAATTACAGAGTTTAAACTGAATTGTTTGCTGTGTAATCATCATTTCAAGGTTTAAAGAAAAAACAAAACAAAACATTTTCTGTGACTAAGACTAATGAATATAGAGAAAAACAAACAAGCAAGCAATTCTCCTCCTTGAGAATTCCAGAACCCTATCTCCTCCTCAAGAATCCAGATATTTTTCTCTTCTTTGGGTAGGCCAGACTTCTTATCAATCTGCATAGGAATTGACTCTCTCTCCCCAACACAAGTTCAGTTCAGTTTCTCAGTCGTGTCCAACTATTTGTAACCCCAAGGACTGTGACACACCAGACTCCTCTGTTCATCACGAACTTCCATAGCTTGCTCAAACTCATCTCCATTGAGTTAGTGATGGACTCAATCTCATCCTGTCTTCTGCTTCTCCTCCTGCCTTCAATCTTTCTCAACACTGGGGTCATTTGCAAGAGTCAGTTATTTGCATCAGGTGGCCAAATTCAGCTTTAGCATCAGTGCTTCCAATAAATATTCAGGACTGAATGTCTTACTGACTAATTTTATTCCCTGCTCTCCAAGGGACTCTCAAGAGTCTTCTCCAACACCACACTTCAAAAGCATCAATTTTTCAGGGCTCAGCTTTCTGTATAGTCCAACTCTCACATCCATATATGACTACTGGACAAATTATAGCTTGGACTAGAAAGACTTTTGTTGGCAAAGTAATATCTCTGTTTTTAAATATCCTGCCTAGGTTGGTCATAGCTTTTCTTCCAAGAAGCAAGTATCTTTTAATTTTATGCTGCAGCCACCATCTACAGTGATTTTGAAGCCAAGACAATAAAGTCTCTCAGCCTTTCCATTGTTTCCCCATCTGCGGCTGCTACTGTTGCTAAGTCACTTCAGTCGTGTCCGACTCTGTGTGACCCCATAGACGTCAGCCCACCAGGCTCCCCTGCCCCTTGGGTTCTCCAGGCAAGAACACTGGAGTAGGCTGCCATTTCCGTCTCCAATGCAGGAAAGTGAAAAGTGAAAGTGAAATCTCTCAATCATGGGGCCAGAAGCCATGATCTTCGTTTTTGAATGTTGAGTTTTAAGCTGGCTTTTGCACTCTCCTGTTTCACTTTCATCAAGAGGCTCTTTAGTCCCTCTTCACTTTCTGCTATATGGGTTTTGTCATCTATGTATCTCAGGTTATTGCTATTTCTCCCAGCAATTTTGATTCCAGCTTGTGCTTCATCCAGTCTGGCATTTCACATGATGTGCTCTTCATCTAATTTAAATAAGCAGGGTTACAATTCAGAACCAGTCCCTTGTTGCGTATCTGGTTCTAGAATCAGTCTCTATCCCTAAATCCTTTGTCTCTCTTTTCTTGTTTATCTCTTCTCCTCCCTCATTATGAGCAAATTTATTGGCCTTTCTGGTGTCCTCTGCCAGCATATAGAAATGGTTTAGTGAAAGTTACTCCATATCCTGACAATCCGTTGAGGTATTTACTGGGGAAAAATTGAACTCCTTCTCATATGTCACTGCCACCTTAGGACGAGTCTACCGAGTTTATATTCAAAGGTATGCATTCTGCCCCTGTTAAGCAAGTACTCTAAAGTAGGAATACTGTCAATGTAATACCATCGAGTACTATTGAGCTCACAGTGTGAAACATGCATGTAACGAAGCTACTGAGCTCACCCTCTGTAGTATGCATCCAGCAACTACTTGTGCCCCACTCTGTGACAATTATGCTGCAGCTCATGATCTGGCACTCATGAGTGTATGAAGCACTACTTCTGATTATGCATGCAGCAACTACTGAGGTTGAAATCAGGACTTTGCATTCTGCTTTTACTGAGAATTGAATTAGAACAGGTATACTAATTAGCTTGCACTCTGGAACATACATTACAACTCTAGAGCATAAGTATCACAACCAAGTGTGCCTGCACTCTGGACCTGGGATGCCGTAACAACTGAAAATGCAAGAAGCTTTTCACAACTACTGACCCCTGATTTCAAACCACTGCTGCTGCTGCCGCCAAGTCACTTCAGTAGTGTCCGACTCTGTGTGACCACATAGACAGCAGCCCACCAGGCTTCCGTATCCCTGGGATTCTCCAGACGAGAATACTGGAGGGGGTTGCCACTTCCTTCTCCAATGCATGTATGCATGCTAAGTCGCTTTAGTCTTGTCCGACTCCGTGCGAACCTATGGAGAGCAGCCCAGCAGGTTCCTCTGTCCATGGAATTCTCCAGGCAAGAATATTGGACTGGGTTGCGATTTCCTTCTCCGATTTCAAAGCACACATGCTACAAACAAGACTTTTGCACTCTGGAATATGCGCTTGTCAATACTGAGACCACCATCAGAGGACGCACGCTAGAACTACTTAGTTTCTAATCTGGATCACCCTTTCTGCCACTATTGAGATTATTGACAAAATTTAGAACAAGTGCCTTGCTGTCACTGAGACTGCACAGTAGAGCATACATCCCATCACTCCTGAACCCGGGTTATTGAGAATATGGCCTGCCACTACTGAGCCTGTCCCTAAAACATGCCTGTTGTAAGTACACATACACTTTTGGTATATTACACTCTGGATTCTGCATCCCTGCACTACTGAAATTGCCTTCCAGAACAAGAGTTCATTGCCTGCTGAATTTTCACTCTAAACAATAAAAATCACAATAATTAGCTTGTTGCTTTATAGGTAAGTCAGGCCACTACTCAACCTGCGCTGTAGTTCAGGTGTGCCTAAACAATTACTGAACTTGCACTCTGATGTTTGTTTACTTCTGGACACACCTGAGCCAGCACTCTTATAGACATAGTGAGTTTGAACACTGGAGGACATGGTACACCTCTACTGAGCATGAGTTCAAGGGCAGGCATCCGGGCTGTGCAGAGAACATGCTCTAGTTTCACACATTCCACAGTAACTGAACTTGCAATTGGGAGTACAGCTCTCATGACTACAGAGTGCACACATTTTATCATGGGTTTTGCACTACTGCGGTTTACTCAGGAACATATCTCCCATCATGACTGTGTGTGCCTTCAAGAGCCAATGTTCTGACACTACAGAGACTATGCTGTAGAGTAAGAATGCCTGAGCTACACACCTGCACACTGAATCATGCATCCCGGCAGTATCAATCCTAGTACTATAGCACACCTGTCACTTCTGAGTCCTTACACTAAGCAGGCATGGCACAGCTAGTGAGCATGTGGCCTAGAGCATGTGTGTGGCCAATACTAATTTTGCACTCTGAAGCATGTGTCTTGCCACTTGTAAGCAGTTCAGCTACTGATTTTGCACCCTGTTACACTATTTAATCACTGCTTAGCCTGCCTTATAGACTATGAGTTCCACTACTACTAATCTTGCCCCATGGCCTGTGAGCTTAAAGTAGTGATCCCACACTCTGCAGCTGAAATTTGCCAATGACTTGGCTTGCCCGCTGTTGCATATTTCCCCAAACTCTTCTTCCTGTACTCTAGAGCATGTGTCCCAACTACTGAATTTGCACTCTGGAGGACCTATTCCAGGAAAGTGGAGGTTGCATTATAAAACACATATCCTACCCACGAGTGAACCGTCATTCTAGATCAACTGTGTCACCACTAGTGACTTTGAATTCTGAAGCATTAAAGTCACTTCCCTGAAGTATTGCTCTAGGTGTGTGCAACCATCACTCCAGTGGCATTTTATACCAGCCATTATGCTGCTACCCATCCAGCACTCTAGACTGTATAAGTTGTGAGTAGTGTACCTGTGTTCCACAGCTACATCTATGGATGATCTTCCACAACTAGAGACTTGGTGTATACTTCATATTTCCTGCCTCAATTGATCATGTGTCACAACACACATATGCCACAACCCATGTGCTTGCACTGTTGAGGACTTATCTTCCCACTACTGAGCTTGTGTGGCAGAACAGGCATATCACATTTTCTCAGTTTGATCTCTGGATATGCATCCAAAAATAAAAACCCAGCGTTCAAGAGAATATGTCCCTCACTTACTGAGTGTGCACTCTTAAGCAAGTGTACTGCAACTCCTGAGACAACACTCTGAAGCACACGTAATGCAGGCATGCTTCATCTGCTGAACTTAGCTCTTCAGCATGCATCTCAACATTGAAGCACACTTTAGACACACCCCTGGTAATACAGAACCATGATCTAGAGCAAGTATGGTTCGAATACTGAATCTTTGCTTTAGAGAACTTGTTCTTTGTCTCCTGAGATTGTACTTTTGAGGATTCTCCCCACCAGTACTAAGACTGTATTCTAGAGCGGACATGACACAAATAGTAGGATGGCAGTTTGCAGCCTGCATACATCACTACTGTGTCTGAGCTCTAGCATAGAAGTACTGAAACTACTTAGCTTGCAATCTGGAGCATACATTCTGCCACTAGTGTGCTTGCATTTTAGAACAGGCTGTCTGAAGCTATCCCATTGGCAGTGGCAACATGCTTCCAGCCACTACTGAATGAATACTAGAGCACAGTTCCTACCATTACTGAGCATGTACTCTACCACAAGATGACTAAAACGTCTCAGTTGCATTGTGGAGCATACCTCTTTCCACAACTGAACTTGCATTCTACAGCAAATGTTACACAACGACTGATCTTGTGCTCTAGAATTGGCACACCATAAATAATTTTCGTAATATTTGAACCATGTGTCTGGCCAATAGTAAATCAATGCTTTAGATCAGCTGTGCTAAAATCACTGAGCTTGCCCTCAGGTGTATGTCTGAACTCACATTTTATAGCACACCTACTGCCACTGTGGATTCTGTGCTCTAAAACTATCTTGAGATGAGAGAACAAGATGGTGGAGCTGTAGGTAGATGTGGAATACATCTCTCTGTGGATACATCAGGCATACATCTTCAGACACAGACAAGTAATCAAAACATCAGCTGAAAGCAGACAGGAGTGCCTGACCAGTGGAAAAGAATATATAGAATCACGCAAAACTCAGTAGGATGAAAGAACTGGGGGGAAAATCATGAGTCTTATTAGGACTGAATCAGCCCTGAGTGGGTGAAGGAGGGGTCTAATCCCATATTGGGGGGCTTGTCTGAATCATAGAATAAACATTTAAAGCTGAGAGTGGAACAACTGATCTGTGGATAACTAGATGTAATGAGAATCAGTGAGTCCTTGCTACAGCTGTACATACCCCAGCCAAGGATATGTGTCCCCTGAAAGGCACAGTGGCTGGGAGCTGGAATTGAGGGATTCTGGAGCGATTCCTGGGCGAAGGCTGCTGTTTACTGTGGCGAGATGGAGAGAGGGGCTGTGAGGGAGGAAACTGTGCTAGGATATGCCTGTGGAGGAAAGCCAGGCAGCCAAGGAAGCAAGGCAATATCACTGAGTCACATGTATGGGGGTGGAGCAATCACCATAGCCTCTCTCTCTCCACATGATAGCATCAGCAGTTACTACAATAGTGAGGCTGACCCATCAAATGCTGAACACACTGAAATATAGAGCAGGACACCACCCAGGTGCTCCTTTAAGTGCCTGATGCACAAAACTAGAGTCGAACCCTACTCACGATGCTTCTTTAAGTGCCTGATGCACTGATCTACAGAGTAGGACCCCAGCCAGGGAGGTATCTCTATGTGCTGACACATTGAACAACAGGGAAGGATTCCAGGCAACAAAGCCTTCTAAGTGCCTCAATGGGTGGAACTAGGGAGAAAGACTGGCAAAAGAGGCCTTCTGATCGCCAGCTACAAGAAGCTCAAAAAAAGACTCTGATAGGGTCATAACTCCTGTGGTCTAGTCAGTTCTGTGTCCCTGAACCCTGTACACTTGGCACCACCAGGGTCCCTGAAAGCCAAGCACCTGCTCCACTTTCACAATTAACTCTTACTGGAGAAAAGCTGCCACAGGTGAAAACAAAACAAAACAAACAAAAAAAATCTTGCAACATTTTGCACTAGTTTGCTTCAGTCCTGTCTAACACTTTGTGGGACACATTTCACCACTACAGAGAACAAGCTCTAAAATACATATACTGGAACAACTGACCTTTTCCAGTCTTGTTGCCACTGCTGAATTTTCCAAATTTGCTGGCACATTGGATTCAGCACTTTCACAGAACTATCTTTTAGGATTTGAAATCGCTCAACTGGGGTTCCATATCTCCACTAGCTTTGTTTGTATTGATGCTTCCTAAGGCTGACTTGACTTCATGTTTCAGGATGTCTGGCTCTAGGTGAGTGATCACATCATCATGATTATCTGGATCATGAAGATTTTTTCTGTATAGTTCTTCAATCTTTTCTGTATAGATTCTCGCTACCTCTTCTTAATATCTTCTGCTTCTTTTAGGTCCATACAATTTCTGTCCTTTATTGTGTCCATCTTGGCATGAAATATTCCCTTGGTATCTCTAATTTCCTTGAAGAAATCGCTAGTCTTTCTCAACTATTTTTTTCCTCTATTTCTTTGCATTGATCACTGAGGAAGGCTTTTTTATCTCTCCTTGCTATTCTTTGGTAATCTGCAGTCATATGGGTATATCTTCCCTTTTCTCCTTTGCCTTTTGCTTCTCTTCTTTACTTAACTATTTGTAAGGCCTCCTCAGACAACCATTTCGCCTTTTGGCATTACTTTTCTTGGGGATGTTCTTGGTCACTGCCTCCTGTACAATTTCATGAACCTCCACCTGTAGTTCTTCAGGCACTCTATCAAATCTATTCCCTTAAATCTTTTGTCACGTCCACTGTATAATCATAAGGGATCTGATTTAGGTCATACCTGAATCATAAGTAGAGAGTGAAAAAGTTGGCTTAAAGCTCAACATTCAGGAAAAAAAAAAAAAAAAGATCATGGCCTCCAGTCCCATCACTTCATGGGAAATTGATGGGGAAACTATGGAAACAGTGTCAGACTTTATTTGGGGGGGGGGGCTCCAAAATCACTGCAGAGGGTGATTGCAGCCATGAAATTAAAAGATGCTTACTCCTTGGAAGGAAAGTTATGACCAAACTTGATAGCATATTCAAAAGCAGAGATATTACTTTGCCAACAAAGGTCCATCTAGTCAAGGCTATGCTTTTTCCAGTAGTCATGTATGGATGTGAGACTTGGACTGTGAAGAAGGCTGAGCACCAAAGAATGGATGCTTTTGAACTCTGGTGTTGGAGAAGACTCTTGAAAATCCCTTGGACTACAAGGAGATCCAACCAATCCATTCTGAGTGAGATCAGCCCTGGGATTTCTTTGGAGGGAATGATGCTGAAGCTGAAACTCCAGTACTTTGGCCACCTCATGTGAAGAGCTGACTCATTGGAAAAGACTCTGATGCTGGGAGGGATTGGGGGCAGGAGGAGAAGGGGACGACAGATGATGAGATGGCTGAATGGCATCACTGACTCGATAGACATAAGTCTGAGTGAACTCCGGGAGTTTGTGATGGACAGGAAGGCCTGGCATACTGCGATTCTTGGGGTCACAAAGAGTCGGACACAACTAAGCGACTGAACTGAACTGAATCATCTAGTGGTCTTCTCTACTTTCTTCAATTTAAGTCTAAGTCTATAACATTAGTCACACAAATACTGAGCTTCCACTCTGAACCTGCCTTCTTACAAGTATTTCCCAACATTTTAGAGCACTTTTGCTGCACCTATTTATCTTCACTCTGAAACACATATACCGTCACTCCTGAAACGACGCTCAAGTGCATGCATTTAACTCCTACTGAACCTCTGTTCCAGAGTAGGCATGCCGATCTACTAAGCTTGCATTCTGCCACATGCATCTTCCACTACTTAGACTATGATACTGAGGTCATGCTGCAAAAACATAGTTGCAATCTCAAGCTTATCTTCTTTGACTTTCAGCCTCTATACCAGCACACATGGTCTGCCCCTCCTACGTCCACTTTCTTTCTTTCTTTATTGTTTTGTTTTTTGGTTTATGCAACTTTAATGAAGAAAAATAAATCAATTACTAGCAGAGCTATTAGTTGGTCACTCATCCATTGACAACTTGCATCATTTATTCAGTGCTATATTAAACAGTGTATTGGAAGATAGATTAACTAATAGCTCCAAGCCTCCTAACAATTTAAATGAAAATTGCAAAATGTTTTGAGACCCTATTTTGGAATACAAAGGGTGTTTGACTTCCAATTTCCATTTTCTGTAGAACAAGAACAGGTCATTCCTTTATTGACATGCATAAAATACATCACATTTTCTGTTCTGCTGATGCTATAAATTCAATACCAATTCTCCAGCCATATCAGTTATGAGCATAAAGTATATCATGTAACCTCAAATCTCTAACAGTGGAAGGCTTAAACAAGAATGGATGCTGTTAGCATAATGCTGCTTCCTTTGATGTGACAACTCAGCATCCATCTCCCTCCCTCTCAGATGATTCTTGAGCATGTTAGAGCAGTGAGGAATGGTTTTAGTCTCATAAGCAAGTTAGAGTGAAGACATTGGCCACATAATACACATGCTCCATTTTTTTTTTAATTCTGAATCTTGTGCAACTATTCTCTTGTAACTACTTTACAGTTTCTAAAAGCAGTTATTGTCCAAAGCTGGAAGAACTTAAGTCTTCTCAGATGAGCATGTGAATGAATAGAGGGAGGTAAACAAAAAATAAAATTAAAAATGATGAGGTCTGATAGGGGAGCAGCCAGATAAGAAAAAAAAAAAAAAACAAACAGTAATTTAAAGTTTATTCCAGCTATAATGCAGGTTAGTCTGACTTTAAGCATCACATGGCATACTTCTGAGTCCATTCCCGAGATACTCTGTTGTACTTATCTCTGTCTGTTTTATACATCCGTGCAATCTCTGGCACTAGGGGGTCATCTGGGTTTGGATCACATAGCAGTGAACAAATGGATAAAAGAACTTTAGAAATAATTAAAGCAGGAGACCACTGTGATCTTAGAATATCGAGACAAATGCTGCCATTACTGTTAATATTTGGATGATAAATTCTTGTTGTAAATGCAACCTTAGGTAGTTTGAAGGGGTAGTCTGTAGGAAAATGAATTGTCAAAAAGAATACACCGCCTTGATAAGGGCTGTCATTAGGTCCCATAATTGTGGCTTGCCAATGAAACATATCATCCCCAACTGGACCTGCAGAACATTGTGCTGGAGGGTCACGGGCCAAATCACTAAGTTCCTTATTAATCCTTTTCAGCGCCAGAGTCTGTGCTTTTCATCTGGCTCCTCATTATCTCGGTGTGTGCTTGAAGGTCCCGCCAAACTCTTGATTATCCCGGTGGCTGGGAAGGATTGACTCTTCGTCTCACACCAGCTCTGCCATACACAGGCGCCTTCTTATTAAACAGATCGGAGGTTGGACTTGGAGAGCGGGGGCCGGAGGCGGGTCATGGGCAGGGGGGAAGGGCCCTAAGTCCACTTTCTTTTTTTTTTTTTTAATTTTATTTTATTGTTAAATTTTACATAAGTGTATTAGTTTTGCCAAATATCAAAATGAATCCACTACAGGTATACATGTATTCCCCATCCTGAACCCTCCTCCCTCCTCCCTCCCCATACCATCCCTCTGGGTCGTCCCAGTGCACTAGCCACAAGCATCCAGTATCGTGCATCGAACCTGGACTGGCATCTCATTTCTTACAGGATATTTTACATGTTTCAATGCCATTCTCCCAAATCTTCCCACCCTCTCCCTCTCCCACAAAGTCCATAAGACTGTTCTATACATCAGTGTCTCTTTTGCTGTCTCGTACACAGGGTTATTGTTATCATCTTTCTAAATTCCATATATATGCATTAGTATACTGTATTGGTGTTTTTCCTTCTGGCTTACTTCACTCTGTATAATAGGCTTCAGTTTCATCCACCTCATTAGAACTGACTGAAATTTATTCTTTCTAATGGCTGAGTAATACTCCATTGTGTATATGTACCACAGCTTTCTTATCCATTCATCTGCTGATGGACACCTAGGTTGCTTCCATGTCCTGGCTATTATAAACAGTGCTGCCCCAATGTTCATCACAGCACTTTCTTGAGTAGGTATAAAACAACTGTTGAGGTTGTATTCTGGATCATGTCCATGCCATTTCTAAATGCATTTTTTTTTTAATTTCTTCTAATTTCTTTTTACAAAAATGATTTATTTAATTGGAATAGAATTACTATGTATTACTGTGATGGTTTTTGACATATAGATCAACATGAACCAGCCACATGAAAATATGTATCTCCGTATCCTGAACACAACTCAAACCTTCCTTATTACCCCATGATTCTGGGTTCTTCCACAGCACAAGAGTTGGGTGCATCTTTCATATGCTGAACTTGCACTGATCATCTCTTTTATATATGGTAATATACCTGTTCCAATGCTATGTTCTCAAATCATCCCAGTCTAAGAGTCTGTTATTTATATGTGGATCTTCTTTACTAGCCTTCACGTGGGTAGGGTTATTGTTACTGTCTTCCTAAATCCAATTTATATGCATTAATGTGCAATATTTGCCTCTCTCTAACTTTTTTCACTCTGAACAATAGGCTGTAGGTTGAACTGCCTCATTAAAAGTGACACAAATATATGCCTTTCTGTAGCTGAGTAATATTTTGTTTGTATATATACCACAACTTCCTTATATATTCATCTGCTGATGCGCATCTAGATTACTTCCATGTCATAGCTATTGTAAAGGCAATTTCAATAAACATTGGGGTACATGTGTTATGTTCCATCCTAATTCCCTCTGGGTATATGCAAAGAAGTGGGGTTTCTGGGTCATATGACAGGTCTAGTCCAAGTTTCTCAAGGAATCTCCAAACTGTTCTGAATACAGGTTGTACCAGTTTGTGTTACGGGCAACAGTGTATTAGGGTAAACTTTTCTCCACAGCCTTTCCAGGATTTCTTGCTTGTAGAATTTCTGGTGATGGCCACTCTGAACAGTGTGAGATGACTGCTCATTACAATTTTAATTTTCATTTATCTAATGATGAATGATGTTAAGCATATTTCATGTGTTTATTAGACATCCATATGTCTTCTTTAAAGAAATGTCTATTTAGAGCTATTGGCCCCTTTTAATGATACTGTGAAAGTGCTGCACTCAATATGGCAGCATATTTGGAAAACTCAGCAGTGGCCAAAGGACTCGAAAAGGTCAGTTTTCATTCCAATCCCAAAGAAAGGCAATGCCAAAGAATTCTCACATCACCATGCAATTGCACTCATCTCACATGCTAGTAAAGAAATGCTCAAAATTCTCCAAGCCAGGCTTCAGCAATATGTGAATTGTGAACTTCCAGATGTTCAAGCTGGTTTTACAAAAGGCAGAGGAACCAGAGATCAAGTTGCCAACATCTGCTGGATCATTGAAAAAGCAAGAGAGTTCCAGAAATTCATCTGTTTCTGCTTTATTGTCTATGTGGAAGCCTTTGAGTGTGTGGATCACAATAAACTGTGGAAAATTCTGAAAGAGATGGGAATACCAGACCACCTGACCTGACTCTTGAGAAACCTATATGCAGGTCAGGAAGCAACAGTTAGAACTGTACATGGAACACATACTGGTTCCAAATAGGAAAAGGAGTATGTCTAGGCTGTATATTGTCACCCTGCTTGTTTAACTTATATGCAGAGTACATCATGAGAAACACAGGGCTGGAGGAAGCACAAGGTGGAATCAAGATTGCCAAGAGAAATATCAATAACCTCAGATATGCAGATGATACCATCCTTCTGGCAGAAAGTGAAGAGGAACTAAAATGACTCTTGATCAAAGTGAAAGAGGAGAGTGAAAAAGTTGGCTTCAAGCTCAACATTCAGAAAATGAAAATCATGGCAACTGGTCCCATCATGTCATGGGAAATAGATGGGGAAACAGTGTCAAACTTTATTTTTTTGGGCTCCAAAATCACTGCAGTTGGTGTCTGCAGCCATGAAATTAAAAGACACTCCTTGGAAGGAACGTTGTGACCCACCTTGATAGCATATTCAAAAGCAGAGACATTACTTTGCCAACAATGGTCCATCTAGTCAGGGCTATGGTTTTTCCTGTAGTCATGTATGGATGTGAGAGTAGGACTGTGAAGAAAGCTGAGCATGGGAGGAGGAGCCAAGATGGCGGAGGAGTAGGACGGGGAGAACACTTTCTCCCCAAGAAATTCATCAAAAGAGCATTTAAACGTTGAGTAAATTCCACAAAACAACTTCTGAATGCCGGCAGAGGACATCAGGCACCCAGAAAAGCAACCCAACTCTTCGAAAGGAGGTAGGAAAAAATATTAAAGACAAAAAAAAGAGACAAAAGAGGGAGGGACGGAGCTCCGT
Source organism: Bos taurus (assembly GCF_002263795.3). Classification (NCBI taxonomy): domain Eukaryota; kingdom Metazoa; phylum Chordata; class Mammalia; order Artiodactyla; family Bovidae; genus Bos; species Bos taurus. The sequence continues at coordinate 32,281,278 of NC_082638.1, forward strand.
CCCGGGAAGGGAATCTTAAAAAGAGAGAAGTTTCCAAACACCAGGAAACCTTCTCACTGCCGAATCTGTGCCGAGCTTTGGAAGCATAGAGGGCAACATAACAGGGAGAAAAATAAATAAACAATTAAAACTCGCAGATTTCGAGCCCTACGGTAACTCCCCCAGCGGAGAAGCAGCACAGACGCCTGCATCCGCCATTAGCAAGCGGGGGCTGGGCAGGGAGGTGCGGCGTGGGCTGCATCGCAGAGAGTAAGAATCTGACCTGAATACCCTGAGCGCTATCTGAGCGAAATAATTTGGGTTAGCAAACCAGACTGTGGGATATCTACCACGCGAAAAGCCAGTCCTAACCTAAAAACGTCAGGCCCGCGCACGGAACAAAGGACTGAACAGAGATAGCCGGCTGCAGACCTTCCCCCTCCGGTGACAGGCAGCCAGAGCCGGAAGGGGGCAATCGCAGCCCCAGAGAGACATTATCTATAAAACTGTAAGCTGGCTTCTTTGCTAACTAAAACTTCTTGGGGGTCTGGACGGTCAACATCTGCCTGAGAAGGTGCGCCGGTGTTACAACCAGAAAACCGAGTGGCAGGGAGGCGGTAAGTCGCAGCATTGGCGCTCGCCAAATACCTCATCACCTGAGCTGCTCGGACCTGGGAAGAGCACAAAACGCAGGCCCAACTGAGTCTGCGCCTCTGAGGACTACCCGAGTGCCTGAACCTGAGCGGCTTGGACCTGGGAGGTGCATGCAGCCCAGGGCCAGCCTCGGATTGTTCCCGGCGGAACAACCTAGAGCCCGAGCAGTGTGGACAGGGAGGCTACACGCGCCGTGAGTGGGGGCAGACCCAAGGTGGCTGAGGCACTGCGAGCCCACGCCAGTGTTATTTGTTTGCAGCATTCCTCCCTCCCTCCCCACAGCGCGACTGAACAAGTAAGCCTAAAAAAAAAAAAAAAAAAAGTGTCCTCCACCGTCCCCTTTGTGTCAGGGCGGAAACCAGATACTGAAGAGACTAGCAAACAGAAGAAGATATAACAGAGGGAAACGCCTTGGAAGCTACAGGCAATAGACCAAAACCCGGTGGTTACTACGGACTACATAGGAAGGGGCCTATAGATCTTGAGAAATATAAGTCTGACCAAGGAACTAGCCAAAAATGAACTGAACACACAACACCACCAAGAAAGTCCTAGATATATTTTTATTATTTTTACGATCATTCTTTCTTTTTTTTTAATTAAAAAAAAATTTTTTTAAGTCCTCTATTGTTCCTTTAATTTTCACTTTTATAACCTATTACTTTGCAAAAAAAAAAAAAAAAAAAAGACCCTATTTTTTTCTTCTTCAGCAAACTTCATATGTATATATTTTATAATTTTTTGACCTTGTTTTTTTTTTTTTTTTTCTTTTCTTTAACATTGTATTTTTGAAATTCTAAACTCTACTCTAGATTTTTAATTTTTGCTTTTTGGTATTTGTTATCAATTTTGTACCTATAGTTTATTTTTATATAATTTCTGTGACTTCTTTTTTTCTTCTTCTTTGTTTCTTTCTCTTCTTCTTCTATATAACATTGTATATCTGAATAATATCAATTTTGTACCTGTATTTTCTTTATAATTTTTGTGACATTGTTTGTTTTCATTTGTCTGTTTTCTCTCTTTATTTTTCTTCTTCTTCTTCTTTTTTTTTTTTTAACGTTGTATTTTTGAAATTCCAAACTCTACTCTAGATTTTTAATTTTTGCTTTTTGGTATTAGTTATCAATTTTGTACCTGTACTTTCTTTACAATTTTCGCGACCTTGTTTGTTTTTGTTTGTTCGTTTTTTCTCTCTTTCTTTTCCTTCTTCTTTTCTTTAACATCGTATTTTTGAAATTCCAAACTCTACTCTAGATTTTTAATTCTTGCTTTTATGTATTTGTTACCAATTTTGTACCTTTAAGAACCCAATCTTCAGGACCCATTTTTCACTAGGGAGCAAGAATACTGGCTTGACTGCTCTCTCTCCCTTTAGACTCTCCTTTTTCTCCACCAGGTCGCCTGTGTCTCCTCCCTAACCCCGCTACTCTACCCAACTCTATGAATTTCTGTGTGTTCCAGACGGTGGAGAACACTTAGGGAACTGATTACTGGCTGGATCTGTCTCCCTCCTTTTCATTCCCCCCTTTTATCCTTCTGGCCACCTCTGTCACCTTCCTCCTTCTTCTCTTCTCTGTATGACTCCGTGAATATCTCTGAGTGGTCTAGTTGTGGAGTGCACATAAGGAAGTGACTACTGGCTACCCTACTCTCTCCATTATTGATTCACCTCATCTCATTTGGGTCACCTCTAACTCCCTCCTCCCTCTTCTCTTCTCCATGTAACCCTGTGAACCTCTCTGAGTGACCCTCATCGTAGAGAAACTTTTCATCTTTAATGTAAACGTTTTATCAATGGTGCTGTATAGAAGGAGAAGTTTTGAAACTACTGTAAAAATAAGACCGATAACCGGAAGCAGGAGACTTAAGTCCAAACCCTGACTCCAGGGAACTCCTGACTCCAAGGAACATTAATTGACAGGAGCTCATCAAATGCCTCCATACCGACACTGAAACCAAGCACCACACAAGGGCCAATAAGTCCCAGGGCAAGACATACCAAGCAAATTCTCCAGCAACAAAGGAACACAGCCCTGAGCTTCAAGATACAGGCTGCCCAAAGTCACCCCAAAACTATAGACATCTCATAACTCACTACTGGACATTTCATTGCACTCCAGAGAGAAGAAATACAGCTCCATCCACCAGAACACCGACACAAGCTTCCCCAACCAGGAAACCTTGACAAGCCACCTGTACAAACCCACACACAGTGAGGAAATGCCACAATAAAGAGAACTCCACAAACTGCCAGAATACATAAAGGACACCCCAAACTCAGCAATTTAAACAAGATGAAGAGACAGAGGAATAGCCAGCAGATAAAGGAACAGGATAAATGCCCACCAAACCAAACAAAAGAGGAAGAGATAGGGAATCTACCTGATAAAGAATTCCGAATAATGATAGTGAAATTGATCCAAAATCTTGAAACTAAAATGGAATCACAGATAAATAGCCTGGAGACAAGGATTGAAAAGATGCTAGAAGGTTTAACAAGGACCTAGAAGAAATAAAAAAGAGTCAATATATAATGAATAATGCAGTAAATGAAATTAAAAACACTCTGGAGGCAACAAATAGTAGAATAACAGAGGCAGAAGATAGGATTAGTGAATTAGAAGATAGAATGGTAGAAATAAATGAATCAGAGAGGATAAAAGAAAAACGAATTAAAAGAAATGAGGACAATCTCAGAGACCTCCAGGACAATATTAAACGCTACAACATTCGAATAATAGGGGTTCCAGAAGAAGAAGACAAAAAGAAAGACCATGAGAAAATACTTGAGGAGATAATAGTTGAAAACTTCCCTAAACTGGGGAAGGAAATAATCACCCAAGTCCAAGAATCCCAGAGAGTCCCAAACAGGATAAACCCAAGGAGAAACACCCAAGACACATATTAATCAAATTAACAAAGATCAAACACAAAGAACAAATATTAAAAGCAGCAAGGGAAAAACAACAAATAACACACAAGGGAATTCCCATAAGGATAACAGCTGATCTTTCAATAGAAACTCTTCAAGCCAGGAGGGAATGGCAAGACATACTTAAAATGATGAAAGAAAATAACCTACAGCCCAGATTATTGTACCCAGCAAGGACTCATTCAAGTATGAAGGAGAAATCAAAAGCTTTTCAGACAAGCAAAAGCTGAGAGAATTCTGCACCACCAAACCAGCTCTCCAACAAATACTAAAGGATATTCTCTAGACAAAAAAACACAAAAACGGTGTATAAACTCGAACCCAAAACAATAAAGTAAATGGCAACGGGATCATACTTATCAGTAATTACCTTAAACGTAAATGGGTTGAATGCCCCAACCAAAAGACAAAGACTGGCTGAATGGATACAAAAACAAGACCCCTACATATGTTGTCTACAGGAGACCCACCTCAAAACAGGGGACACATACAGACTGAAAGTGAAGGGCTGGAAAAAGATTTTCCATGCAAATAGGGACCAAAAGAAAGCAGGAGAGGCAATACTCATATCAGATAAAATAGACTTTAAAACAAAGGCTGTGAAAAGAGACAAAGAAGGTCACTACATAATGATCAAAGGATCAATCCAAGAAGAAGATATAACAATTATAAATATATATGCACCCAACACGGGAGCACCACAGTACGTAAGACAAATGCTAACAAGTATGAAAGGAGAAATTAACAATAACACAATAATAGTGGGAGACTTTAATACCCCACTCACACCTATGGATAGATCAACTAAACAAAAAATTAACAAGGAAACACAAACTTTAAATGATACAATAGACCAGTTAGACCTAATTGATATCTATAGGACATTTCATCCCAAAACAATGAATTTTACCTTTTTCTCAAGCGCACATGGAACCTTCTCCAGGATAGATCACATCCTGGGCCATAAAGCTAGCCTTGGTAAATTCAAAAAAATAGAAATCATCCCAAGCATTTTTTCTGACCACAATGCAGTAAGATTAGATCTCAATTACAGGAGAAAAACTATTAAAAATTCCAACATATGGAGGCTGAACAACACGCTGCTGAATAACCAACAAATAACAGAAGAAATCAAAAAAGAAATCAAAATTTGCATAGAAACGAATGAAAATGAAAACACAACAACCCAAAACCTGTGGGACACGGTAAAAGCAGTCCTAAGGGGAAAGTTCATAGCAATACAGGCACACCTCAAGAAACAAGAAAAAAGTCACATAAATAACCTAACTCTACACCTAAAGCAACTAGAAAAGGAAGAAATGAAGAACCCCAGGGTTAGTAGAAGGAAAGAAATCTTAAAAATTAGAGCAGAAATAAATGCAAAAGAAACAAAAGAGACCATAGCAAAAATCAACAAATCCAAAAGCTGGTTCTTTGAAAGGATAAATAAAATTGACAAACCATTAGCCAGACTCATCAAGAAACAAAGGGAGAAAAATCAAATCAACAAAATTAGAAACGAAAATGGAGAGATCACAACAGACAACACAGAAATACAAAGGATCATAAGAGACTACTATCAACAATTATATGCCAATAAAATGGACAACGTGGAAGAAATGGACAAATTCTTAGAAAAGTACAACTTTCCAAAACTAGACCAGGAAGAAATAGAAAATCTTAACAGACCCATCACAAGCACGGAAATTGAAACTGTAATCAAAAATCTTCCAGCAAACAAAAGCCCCGGTCCAGATGGCTTCACAGCTGAATTCTACCAAAAATTTAGAGAAGAGCTGACACCTATCCTGCTCAAACTCTTCCAAAAAATTGCAGAGGAAGGTAAACTTCCAAACTCATTCTATGAGGCCACCATCACCCTAATACCAAAACCTGACAAAGATCCCACAAAAAAAGAAAACTACAGGCCAATATCACTGATGAACATAGATGCAAAAATCCTTAACAAAATTCTAGCAATCAGAATCCAACAACACATTAAAAAGATCATACACCATGATCAAGAGGGCTTTATCCCAGGGATGCAAGGATTCTTCAATATCCACAAATCAATCAATGTAATACACCACATTAACAAATTGAAAAATAAAAACCATATGATTATCTCAATAGATGCAGAGAAAGCCTTTGACAAAATTCAACATCCATTTATGATAAAAACTCTCCAGAAAGCAGGAATAGAAGGAACATACCTCAACATAATAAAAGCTATATATGACAAACCCACAGCAAACATTATCCTCAATGGTGAAAAATTGAAAGCATTTCCTCTAAAGTCAGGAACAAGACAAGGGTGCCCACTTTCACCATTACTATTCAACATAGTTTTGGAAGTTTTAGCCACAGCAATCAGAGCAGAAAAAGAAATAAAAGGAATCCAAATTGGAAAAGAAGAAGTAAAACTCTCACTATTTGCAGATGACATGATCCTCTACATAGAAAACCCTAAAGATTCCACCAGAAAATTACTAGAAATAATCAATGACTATAGTAAAGTTGCAGGATATAAAATCAACACACAGAAATCCCTTGCATTCCTATACACTAATAATGAGAAAACAGAGAGAGAAATTAAGGAAACAATTCCATTCACCATTGCAACGGAAAGAATAAAATACTTAGGAATATATCTACCTAAAGAAACTAAAGACCTATATATAAAAAACTATAAAACACTGGTGAAAGAAATCAAAGAGGACACTAATAGATGGAGAAATATACCATGTTCATGGATTGGAAGAATCAATATAGTGAAAATGAGTATACTACCCAAAGCAATTTATAGATTCAACGCAATCCCTATCAAGCTACCAACAGTATTCTTCACAGAGCTGGAACAAATAATTTCACAATTTGTATGGAAAAACAAAAAACCTTGAATAGCCAAAGCGATCTTGAGAAAGAAGAATGGAACTGGAGGAATCAACCTACCTGACTTCAGGCTCTACTACAAAGCCACAGTTATCAAGACAGTATGGTACTGGCACAAAGACAGATATATAGATCAATGGAATAAAATAGAAAGCCCAGAGATAAATCCACGCACATATGGACACCTTATCTTTGACAAAGGAGGCAAGAATATACAATGGATTAAGGGCAATCTCTTTAACAAGTGGTGCTGGGAAATCTGGTCAACCACGTGTAAAAAATGAAACTAGACCACTTTCTAACACCATACACAAAAATAAACTCAAAATGGATTAAAGATCTCAACGTAAGACCAGAAACTATAAAACTCCTAGAGGAGAACATAGGCAAAACACTCTCTGACATACATCACAGCAGGATCCTCTATGACCCACCTCCCAGAATATTGGAAATAAAAGCAAAAATAAACAAATGGGACCTAATTAACCTTAAAAGCTTCTGCACATCAAAGGAAACTATTAGCAAGGTGAAAAGACAGCCTTCAGAATGGGAGAAAATAGTAGCAAATGAAGCAACTGACAAACAACTCATCTCAAAAATATACAAGCAACTCCTACAGCTCAACTCCAGAAAAATAAATGACCCAATCAAAAAATGGGCCAAAGAACTAAATAGACATTTCTCCAAAGAAGACATACAGATGGCTAACAAACACATGAAAAGATGCTCAACATCACTCATTATCAGAGAAATGCAAATCAAAACCACTATGAGATACCATTTCACACCAGTCAGAATGGCTGCGATCCAAAAGTCTACAAATAATAAGTGCTGGAGAGGGTGTGGAGAAAAGGGAACCCTCTTACACTGTTGGTGGGAATGCAAACTAGTACAGCCACTATGGAGAACAGTGTGGAGATTCCTTAAAAAACTGGAAATAGAACTGCCTTATGATCCAGCAATCCCACTGCTGGGCATACACACTGAGGAAACCAGAAGGGAAAAAGACACGTGTACCCCAATGTTCATCGCAGCACTGTTTATAATAGCCAGGACATGGAAGCAACCTAGATGTCCATCAGCAGATGAATGGATAAGAAAGCTGTGGTACATATACACAATGGAGTATTACTCAGCCATTAAAAAGAATACATTTGAATCAGTTCTAATGAGGTGGATGAAACTGGAGCCTATTATACAGAGTGAAGTAAGCCAGAAGGAAAAACATAAATACAGTATACTAACGCATATATATGGAATTTAGAAAGATGGTAACAATAACCCGGTGTACGAGACAGCAAAAGAGACACTGATGTATAGAACAGTCTTATGGACTCTGTGGGAGAGGGAGAGGGTGGGAAGAGTTGGGAGAGTGACATTGAAACATGTAGAATATCATGCAAGAAACGAGTTGACAGTCCAGGTTCGATGCGCGATACTGGATGCTTGGGGCTGGAGCACTGGGACGACCCAGAGGGATGGTGTGGGGAGGGAGGAGGGAGGAGGGTTCAGGATGGGGAACACATGTATGCCTGTGGCGGATTCATTTTGATATTTGGCAAAACTAATACAATTATGTAAATTTTAAAAATAAAATAAAATTAAAAAAAAAAAAAAAAGAAAGCTGAGCATGGAAGAATTGATGCTTTTGAACTGTAGTGCTGGAAAAGACTCTTGATGTAAGAGATCCATCCAGTCCATCCTACAGGAGTTTAGTCCTGGGTGTTCCTTGGAAGGAATGATGCTAAAGCTGAAACTCCAGTACTTTGGCCACCTCCTGTGATGATTTGACTCACTGGTAAAGACTCTGATGCTGGGAGGGATTGAGGTCAGGAGGAGAAGAGGACGAGAGAGGATGAGATGGTGGTTGGCATCACCGAGTCGATGGATGTGAGTTTGTTGAACTCCAGGAGTTGGAGATGGATAGGGAGGCCTGTCGTGCTGCAATTCATGGGGTCGCAAAGAGTCGGACATGACTGAACAACTGAACTGAACTGAACTGAAGCAACTGACAAAGAATTAATGTCAAAAATATACAAGCAACTCCTGAAGCTCAATTCCAGGAAAATAAACGACTCAATGAAAAAATTGGCCAAAGAACTAAACAGACATTTCTTCAAAGAAGACATACAGATAGCTAACAAACACATGAAAAGATGCTCAACATCACTCATTATCAGAGAAATGAAAATCAAAACCACAATGAGGTACCTTTTCATGCCAGTCAAATTGGTTGTGCTCCAAAAGTCTACAAGCAATAAATGCTGGATAAGGTGTGGAGAAAAAGGAACCCTCTTACACTGTTGGTGGGAATGCAAACTAGTACAGCCACTATGGAGAACACTGTTTAGATTCTTTAAAAAAAAAAAAAACAAAAAAAAAAAACCAACCTTCAAATAGAACTGCCATAAGACCCAACAATCCCACTGCTGTGCATACACACCAAGGAAACCAGAATTGAAAGAGACATGTGTACCCTGATGTTCATCACAGCACTGTTTCTAATAGCCAGGACATGGAAGCAACCTAGATGTCCATTAGTGGATGAATGGATAAGAAAGCTGTGGGATATATACATAATGGAGTATTACTCAACCATTAAAAGGAATACATTTCAGTCAGTTCTAATGGGGTGGATGAAACTGGAGCCTATTATACAGAATGAAGTTAGCCAGAAAGAAAAACACCAATAGAATAAACTAACACATATATGTGGAATTTAGAAAGATGATAACGATAACCATGTATGTGAGAATGCAAAAAAGACACAGATGTATAAAACAGTCTTTTGAGCTCTGGGAGACGGCTAGGGTGGTATGATTTGGGAGAATGGCACTGACACATGTATAATAACATAGGTCACCAAACTGGCAGTCCAGGTTCAATGCATGATACAGGATGCTTTGGGGCTGGTGCACTGGGATAACCAGGAGGGATGATATGAGGAGGGAGGTGGCACACATGTATACCTGTGGCAGATTCATATTTATGTATGGCAAAACCAGTACAATATTGTAAAGCAATTAGACTCCAATTAAAATACATATATTTATATTGAAAATAAATAAAATAAAATTGTGTCCAATGTGAGGAGAGCAACAGCGTTCTTTGAACAATATATCTAAGTAAATGAGAGTTGTGATTTTATGCGTTCAAGGTGTCCCCATAAGTATGAGCCCTACCTCTTATTACAGAAAGAATTGTGGAAGATGAGCGAGATTAAAGGAGAGCTTTTCAGCAACAGGATCTGAATTGTTCAGCCAGAAAATTATTAAGTAATGTAAGGCTTCCCAAACAGTTTATTTAAGATCTTGGGAGCAAGCAATGAGTTTGGCCACCTAAATAGTGTTGCATAAAATTATATTTTGACATATATACACCTGTGTGTATGAGTGTGTGTATAAAAAAGGTGCAATGGCTTTTAACTCCTGTTAGATTTAATAGAAATGGAAAAAAATTAAAACCCAAATGAAGAATGATTAAAAAGTCGACTCGGTTGTTGAATATATGTAAGCGGAAATACTTCAAAATATGTTTTCTTGGCTGAATGTAAAATATGAGGACTCTTTTATATCACTCACCTCTCTGATTTTAATAAAGATCTACCAATTTTCAAATTTTTTGTCCAGTTTTGACAAAAATAGACAGATATAGACTTATATATACATATATATCATATATAAAATATAGAAGTATATTTTCATAAGAGAAAATATTGATGCCAAGCTTAGATTTCAGAATTATTTCCAACTCCAGGCTCCATCTCAACAGGAAATAGCCAAAGTTGTTGCTGATTGAAACACTCCAAGAGCTGGAAAACCTGAAAAAGACATCGAACCTGCAACTGAGATTTTCTGTCACATTTATGATTGAGTTCTAAGTCCAACACTTTATTTCCTTTCGTGTTCTAAGCAGTCCCTTCTTAAGACTGAAAAGTATGAAAACCGAGAGAAAGAGGTAGGAGATTGTAGACCTCCTGGTGTTCAATTTCACACCAGTCAGAATGGGTGCGATCCAAAAGTCCACAAGCAATCAATGTTGGAGAGGATGTGGAGAAAAGGGAACCCTCTTACACTGTTGCTGGGAATGCAAAGTAGTACAGCCACTATGGAGAACAGTGTGGAGATTCCTTAAAAAACTGGAAATAGAACTGCCTTATAATCCAGCAATCCCACTGCTGGGCATACACACTGAGAAAACCAGAATTGAAAGAGACACGTGTACCCCAATGTTCATCGCAGCACTGTTTCTAGTAGCCAGGACATGGAAGCAACCTAGATGTCCATCAGCAGATGAATGAATGAGAAAGCTGTGGTGCATATATACAATGGAGTGTTACTCAGCCATTAAAAAGAATAAATTTCAATCAGTTCTAATGAGGTGGATGAAACTGGAACCTATTATACAGAGTGAAGTAAGCCAGAAAGAAAAACACCAATACAGTATACTAACACATATATATGGAATTTAAAAGATGGTAACAATAACTCTGTATATGAGACAGCAAAAGAGACACTGATGTATAGAACAGTCTTTTGGACTCTTGGGAGAGGTAGAGGGTGAGATGATTTGGTAGAATGACATTGAAGCATGTATAATATCATGTATGAACGAGTCACCAGTTCAGGTTCGATGCACGATACTGGATGTTTGGGGCTGGTGTGCTGGGACGACCCAGAGGGATGGTATGGGGAGGGAGGAGGGAGGAGGTTTCAGGATGGGGAACACATGTATACCTGTGGCGGATTCATGTTGATGTATGGCAAAACCAGGACAATATTGTAAAGTTAAAAAATCAAATAAAAAATAATAAAATAAAATACACACAAAACAATTAAAAAAAAGTAATTTTAAACAGTGAGGCTAGAAAAGACAGAATCTAAGGATAATAATCAAGTGATAGAGAATAATAATGATTTAGCCATTAGTCAAATTCAAGGGTCTTTAGTTCCTCCTCAAGGGCCATCAATAACATCCTGAGCATTATCCTATGAACAGTTTTAGAGATGCCAAAGCCCCAGCCAGGCTGAAAGTTAAGTACAGAGACCACAGAGTAGTTGAAACCAGACAGTTAAAAGATTTTATTGCAGAGGCCAGTAGACCAATTTTGCTTGGGTAACAGTACTGAATATGAAAAATGTGTGTATAGAAGGGTGATAAATCACTTGTATTTCAGAAACCAAGTAGATTTATTGATGTGATTTTTCTGTGTAAAAATTCTTTAGGAATGAGATTTTGCATGCTTCATGGTTTTGGTTACTATTTCTGTAAGCAGGCTGTATTTTTAAGTTGATGCTGAAGTAAAGCCTAGCTGAACATCACCTTTCAATGGCTAGGAGACCAGTGATTTTGTGATGTCACAGCTACCCTTTGATTGCTAGGAGACAAGTGATTTTGTGATGTCACAGCCTTTTGACTTTGAGGACCTCTGCGATGGTCTAGAGAGTTTCTCTCTGTTGGCCAGCCAAGCAATTTTTGAAGTAGTGGTCAGTAAAATCAGACAAATGAGAAAAGGATCTGAAGAAAGATTTCTCTGAGATGGCACATATACCTTCAGAAATTCAAGATGGGCCTCCTAAGGATGAATCAACTGATTCAGAAACCTCCATTAGATCTTTGTATGATTATACACTTACTAGGGACTCAGTTTTGAGATCTATGATTGAAGAATATGCTTTTCAGGCTTTGTCTGAGGATCTTGTGATAAAAAGGCCATGCTACAAATATTCTGTATCTGAAACAGATGAGGTGACTAATTTTCTTTCACTCACCTTTCCACAAAAACTTTGGAATATAGTTGAAAGTGATCAGTTTGAATCTATTTGGTGGGATGAGAGAGGCACATGTATAGTGATCCACGAAGAACTCTTTAAGAAAGAAGTCTTGGAAAGAAAGGCACCTTTCAGAATATTTGAAACCAAGAGTATGAAGAGTTTAATTCGACAGCTTAACCTTTATGGATTTAGTAAAAAGCGACAAACTTTTCAAAGATCTGCTTCACTACCTGTCTTTCTGGAAGAAGAAAACAACATCTCTCTTTTGAGTAAGGTATTCCAACATTTTCACTTATTGGCAATACGTAAGATGAAATCATGTGACCTAGAAAGCACATTTACATATGTAGCTAAAACCAAATTTAAACTTGAGCTAACAAATCGTTAAAAAGTTTTATTTTTTGAAGTTGAGAACAGCTGGATATGTTAAAATATTGGATGTTTGACAAACTTTCCTAGCACTGTGAAACCAGATATAAGTCCTGAAGCAACTTAAAGTGGTATTTACTGTATATATAAAATATATTTTTCATTGAGGATCATATTCTTTCTAACATGTTACCTGTTAAACTACTAATGGAGGTGTTTTATTTGATGCTATTTAGTTGGTTTCATTAAAGGAATACATTTTTATAACTTAGCTTTGCTTGTCAGTTTTACCTTGGTTTATAAAGAAACTAAATAATGTAATCCTTTGATTTTAGTTACAGACCTACTATAATCCAAATTTCAAAAGAGGTCATCCTCAACTTTTATTAAGAGTGCAAAGAAGAGTTGGGATTAATAATGTGTCTCAAATATCTTCATTAGTGCAAGATAACAAGAAGCATGTTAAAGCAAGTGTCAACGAAGATGATCGTAACTCTGAATTTATTCCAGAAATTAGTAGAGAGAGCGCATTTTCAGCCTCCACACGTTTACCTGTGCCTTTCATACAAAAGCCTCATACCATCCAGATTGTCACTTATACAAATGCCCTATCTCCATGTGACTTACCTAACCACCCATCACCAATATCGGTTAGACAAACAGAACAGATTTTGGTAAATCAACCTGCTGTTTTAAAAAAGTTGAGCATTTTTAATTGGCATTCACATAGCAGCTACACTCAAGTAAATGGCCCCATTGAGCACTTTGCTACTACAACTACATCTACTTCTCAGAACCACATTGTATCCCCATTACAGAGCACTTATTCTGGACTGATGGTGGAGCCTTCTAAATTTCCAGTCAGGCATAGCGATATGTCAGGCCATGACAATCCTTTTCCTAACCTGCAAGAGACAGGCAACTCGTGGTTCTCAGTGCCAACAAGCACTTACACATCTGCTTCCTCTCTTTCAAGTCAACTCATCAACAATCACCATTATATGGAAACCATGCTAATTAAAACTGACCTACCAAATACGTGTCAGATTATGGAGCCTAAGGAAGATTGAACGTTACTTTGGGAGATGTCAACAAATACCTACCATTCCTGTATTTGAACAATAAATTTACATGTTCATCTTCATAGTTTCATTTTCAATTTTTAAACAAAGAAGAGAAAATGAGGCTTTAGTTCATTGGTTTACTATTTTACTGCATGGTATTCCAAACTCTTCAGTTCAAGAAAGCATTCGTTATGCATCCTAGGTAAATGACACCTGATATAATATTTGTAAGCAAGAAAATGAGAAGCAAGGGAAAAGAGGTAATGGATGTAAAGTGATTTCTGAAATCATCCCTGCTGAAATGAAGGGGTGTCTAAATTAGGATGGTATGGGTGAAGAAAGAGATGCAAATAAAATTAGATAAATAAAAATACACAGTATGATCTTCAGCACATTCACATATTATATTCTATTAGTTACTGGTAGAGTCTTAAAGATTAGACAGCAGATTGTTTTCATTATAGAAATTAATTTTGTCTCTGAAAATATAGATATTGTAGTACATCCAAAATCATGATCACAATTATACCATCACTGTGATAGAAAAGATAGCATGATATAATCAGTGACTGGCCCATGGTCAGCACACGTTGTGTACTTTACAAGTAGTATTCTATAGGGTCATATTTGCGCTGCTGTCCTTAAGGTACGTCTTCATTTCCTGACACCAAGATTCCACCCTATAATTTCAAATGCATGTTTAGATGTTGCTTATCTGTCCCCATAGAGACAGAATAAATTCCTGGTCATTACTGCAGCACATCAGCATGGTTACAAAGTTCTTGGAAGACATGATATCTGTTTTCCTTAGTCATTTCATTATCTTTCTCTTCTGAAGCTACAATCACAAATTATTTTCAGTCATGCTAAGCCCTCAGAGAGGGCAATGACACCACGCTCCAGTACTCTTGCCTGGAAAATCCTATGGTCAGAGGAGCCAGGTAGGCTGCAGTCCATGGGGTCGCTAAGAGTTGGACACGACTCAGCGACTTCACTTTCACTTTTCACTTTCATGCATTGGAGAAGAAAATGGCAACCCACTCCAGTGTCCTTGCCTGGAGAATCCCAGGGATGTGGGGGCCTGTTGGGCTGCCGTCTATGGGGTCGCCTAGAGTCAAACACAACTGAAGTGACTTACCTAACCTTACCTTACCTTATGCTAAGCCCCTTCTAACAACTTTGTCTCAACTATTTCTTGCGGTTGGAAGGAACTACTGTTTGCCCTCCTACGAAGGAGAGTACAGATATCTTCAATGTGTTTTGGGTCTACCCTCTTTATGTATCTTTCACAACAGCTGAAACATAGAGCCTGAAAATGACACATTTTAAGTGCTTACTGAATTATCAATAAAGAAA
This sequence comes from Bos taurus, assembly GCF_002263795.3. NCBI lineage: Eukaryota > Metazoa > Chordata > Mammalia > Artiodactyla > Bovidae > Bos > Bos taurus. Next base: position 32,296,301 of record NC_082638.1, read on the forward strand.
TGTAATAACCAATCAAATGCTCTACACATTACTCAACAACATTCTATAACCTGCACTACTATCATAATTCACCTTTCCTATTGACTGAGAAAATTTTCCAAGTTGATAAATATTTATTTTATTTACATGGATGTAAGAATTCTCAGGAGGCATGTATTCCGATGTTTGGAAGAATATTTCACGTTTTGATGTGACTTTTTGTGTGTGTGTTGTTTTGTTGTGTCAGTCAAAGTCTTTGGCATAGTCAAATAAGAGTAGCTGCTTTCCTGGAGTTCTCTTGCCTTTTGGAGGACCCAACGGGTGTTGACAATTGAATCTCGGGTTCCTCTGCCCTTTATAAATCCAGCTTGAACATCTGGGAGCTCATGGTTCACATTCTGTTGAAGCCTGGCTTGGGGAATTCTGAGCAGTTCTGGGCAAGTGTGTCAGACATGTGCAATTAAGTGGTAGTTTGGACATTCTTTGGATTGCCTTTCTTTGTGGTTGGAATGAAAACTGACCATTTCCAGTCCTCTGGCCACTGCTGAGTCTCCCAAATTTGCTGGCATATGGAGGGCAGCACACTCATATCATCATCTTTTAGAATTTGAAATATCTCAACTGAATTCCATCACCTCCACAAGCTTTGTTTGTCGTTATGCTTCCTAAGTCCCACTAGACTTCACATTCCAGGACATCGGGTCCTCAGGTGAACGATCACACCATCGTGCTTAACTGGGTCATGAAGATCTTTTGTGCACATTTCATCCATGTATACTTCCCACCTCTTCTTAACAGTTTCTGTTTTGGCTACATCCATACCATTTCTGTCCTTTATTGTGCCCATGATTGCATGACATTTTCCCTTGGTATCTGTGATTTTCTTGAAGAGATCAGTAGACTTTCCAGTTCTATTGATTTGCTTTATTTATTGACATTGATAACTGAGGGTGGTTTTACCTCTCCTTGCAATTCTTTGGGGATCTTCATCCAAATGTGTAAAATTTTCTTTTATTTTCTTTTTATGTGCTATCCAGATTTATTATTATATAAATACAGATTGAGAGGAAGCAGTTAACATTTATTTTCTATTTGAACACATGTTCCAAATTGATTAAAACAATGAATCAAAATATTTTGCATTTTAAAATAAAATAAAAACATTTATAGGTGTTGCAAAATTGTCCTTTAACACGGCTGGCAGGAAGAATGATGAAAACATTCCAGAAATAGTGTCAATAGTTACACAACACTGTGAATGTTCATTTTTCCCTCTAAGGTTTGCTTTATTTTATTTTATTTTTTAATTTTACAATATCATATTAGTTTTGCCATATATCAAAATGAATCTTCCACAGATATACATGTGTTCCCCATCCTGAAACCTCCTCCCTCCTCCATCCCCATACCATCCCTCTGGGTCATCCCAGTGCACCAGCCCCAAGCATCCAGTATTGTGCATGGAACCTGGACTGGTGACTCATTTCATATATGATATTATACATGTTTCAATGCCATTCTCCCAAATCATCCCACCCTCTCCCTCTCCCACAGAGTCCAAAAGACAGTTATATACATCTGTGTCTCTTTTGCTGTCTCCTCTCAGTGAACTCCGGGAATTGGTGATGGACAGAGAGGCCTGCCATGCTGCAATTCATGGAGTCACAAAGAGTTGGACATGACTGAGTGACTGATCTGATCTGATCTGATACAGGGTTATTGTTTTCTTTTTCCCCTTTTTGTTTAGCTTCGCTCCTCTTCTCAGCTCTTTGTGAGGCCTCGTAACTTTACCATTTTTCATTTCTTTTTCATGTGGATGGTCTTGATCACTTTTTCCTATACGATATCACTAACCTCCATCCATAGGTCTTCAGGCACTCATCTGTCAGATAGAATCCCCTGCATCTATTTATCAATTCCACTGTCTAATCATAAGGGTTTTGATTTTACATGTGTAAAGTATATTATTCCCTATTTCTTATAGGGAAATCTTCACCCAGATTTTTATCAAAGAAATACAGAAAACTCTATATGGTATTCAGGATATACATGAAATATAGCTGTTTGATGTTTGCGGTTTAGCTCAGATCTTAATTTCTGAATGACGGGAAATTCTCTTTCATGTGTACAAATCTGGAAAATGTTTCACTTGTGAACAATTGAGAATTCATATTTCATATGAGAACATTTCTCCCCAGATTGTCAAATGGGAAATACACAGAATTCCGAATCTCATATCAGAATACCTTCCAAACATTCTTGATGAAAAGATAGAGAATTTCAGAGCCCAAGCATGAAAATCTGTGGGAAAATTCTATATTTCTTGTCGGAAAATTAACACAGGTTTTTCAAATGGTAAATAGACAGTATTCAATATTTCATGAAGGAAAGACCTCACAAATATTTTCAAATGACAAATATGAAAAAATTCATGTTTCATGTGACCATGTGTGGATATGTGAAACAGACATTTTTGTATTTCCTGTCAAAGAATCTGCATCCATATTTTCATAACTCTAATGTAAAAAAATTCTACATTTTCTGCAGAATATTTCGTGTCCATACATTCATGTATGATGTACAGAGAATTCGTACTTTACGTTGGAAAATCTTTCTCCAGATTTGTATATGTGAATAATGGAGAATTTCATGTTTCACACCCTGAAATCTTTATCTAGGTTTTCATATGTGAAACTGAGAATTTCATCTTTTATGTAGGACTATCTCATTTCAGATGTCTATATTTGAAACAGATAATACTTTCATCAAGAGGCGCCTTAATTATTATATTTCTTCTGTCATTTTGGTGTTGTCACTGGGATAACTAAGGTTATTCATATCTCCCACATAAATTCGGTTTCTAACTTGAGATTCATCTAGATTTTTATTTTTTCATGGTGTTCTCTGCACAGAAGTTAAATAATCAGGACAACAATATATAGCTTTGACTTGTTCCTTTCCCAATTTTGAATTAGTTCATTGTCCCCTGTCCAATTCTAACTGCTGCACCTTTACTAGCACACACGATTCCCAGGAGACATATAAGGTATTCTTGTATTCTTATCTCTAAGAATTTTACAAAATTATGTTTCTTTCTTTCTTTCTTTCTTTTTTTTTGGTTTGTGTGTGATCCACAGTGTCCAAGTCATTAGCAGAGACAGTTAAGCAGATATAGATGATTGTATGCTATCTCCTTGCTTATTCTGTGATACAAACATCAATTCATGTGTACCTCTTATAATTAAATAACTAACTACACATTCCTGTTTTTTTTTTTTTTTTTTTCAATTTTATTTTTTGGTCATTGCTGTCGTTTTCTCTCTTTTTTCAAGTAGTCAAGTACCAACTGGTAATTTCCTATGAACTTGCCATCTTATTATACAATAATTAAATTATGCCCATGGAAGTCTCACCTTTGATATCTACTGAATGGAATTGCGCTTTGAGATCTGAAGTTAGACATTTGTACGCTGGGAAAATGTCAGGAACGTTCAAAAAATAGCTAGAGATATTCAAGTGCTGCCTTTTTGAGCCCAATTTTGCTATTATATTTTATGTGGAAAGTTCTGCATTTCTTCATGCTGATGACAATTCCTCATTAAGAGAAATTTCCAAGGGGGAAAGAAAAAAAGACAACACAATATGCTTGATTGCATATTGAAAGTCAAAGTAGTACCAGTTACGTGTGTAGGTAAGCAATGTCCCATCAAACAGATTGATTCATGGCAACTAATGTTTCATGTTTTTCTGTCAAGGAAAAAAATAATAATTGAGCTTTCCAGGAAAAACTGAGAAGTTCCAAGAAGGCAGAAATGTAGGCAGATGTGAAATGCAACTCTCTCAATAAATGGATCACAAATAATACTTCTGCAAGGACAATAGTTCTCCCACAGCATCAAATAGCAGAAGACCCTGCTCACCAGAGTGTCCCATGTGGGTTCCAGACATACCTGAGTGAAAAGGAATTAAGAAGGGATTTAGAGGGATCCTGGGAGAGGACTGCTGTTGACTATGTGGAAATGGCCTGATGGAGCAGGTACGAGTCATTGTGTAGCAGGGAATACCTTTTGAGAATTCCCAAACTGCCAAAGCGACTGTACTGTGTCACACTCAGGAGGCAGAGATACCTTGGTAGCGCCTCACCTTCCCACCTGTTAACACCTACTATAAGGCAATAGAGAAAGACCAGCAGAAGTACCACTCATGCTCCTGCAAACACAGGCTAGAAAAGGATCCCATTCAGGCAAAACCTCTTCTGTCTATGGCTGCTGGCTCCTATTCATAACTAGCACCACCATGTTTCCAGAATTCCAAGCAGCTGTACCTTAACCTTCTGTGCTCATCATGGCAGACCCCAGTGCACCACAAGTGTCTCAAGTCAGACACATTTGGTGACCACATGTGAGGAAGGATGAAATTTACACCTGAGGCCCAGGGACAGAGCCATTAAGAAAGAGGATTATGAATCTTCCATCCAGTTGTGCATGCTGCAGATTAAATACACAGGATTAATGATGCAGACCCTGTGTCTACGGATTACATCCAAAGCTGAGAAGAGGTCAAAAAAAAAAAAAAAAAATGCCCAGGCTCAGGCAGCTATAAGAACGCACAGGAATTATAGCAGTTTTGAGTCTGAGGTGCCCTTAGAGATATCCAGAATCCAGTTCTCTCCATCTTTGGAGAACTTCCCAAAGAGGTGTAATTGTCCTCTTGCCCATGTTGAGCACTAGGACACTCACAGATGAGACACAAGGAAATATGTATTATTCTTTTGATGCATTGAATTGTTGTGTTGTTTGTGCACTATTTTTCTCAGTTGTATGCTTCTTTGTTACTACACATTGATTTGATCTTGAAGATTATTTCAACTACATTTTTATTTTTTGTATAGCTATTTCTACTTTTACTTTGGTTTCCTATTTTCTGTGCCTTTAGTTGCTGTTGCATCACTTCATTCTTTAACATGGGTATGCATTTCTATATTAACTGTGGTTTTCTGTTATTCTGTGGGGGCTGTCCTGCTCTTCTTGTCAGATTTGCTTTCTTTATTTTTCAGTTGGCACTCTACTCTGGTGGTGTTTTTTGCCTTGAGATTTACTTGATTGGCTCTCATTATGAATCTGTTGTCTTCTCTGTAGTGTTTATTGCTTGTGGCACCTTTTACTTATTTATTTACCATTTATCTATGTTACTTTTTTAATCTCCTCAATCTATCACTATGGTATTGTAGTTCTCTGGGCATAAGTTGGGCCTGATATTTTCTGCTGTCATCATCTGAGAGGGTAACAGGCAGGAAGGCTGGGGTCTCCAAATGAAGGATTTGGCCTGAAAGTATCAGACATTTTTATCTCTCTTAAGTAGCAGGAGGAAACAAACTAGCAATATTTTTTTTTTCTGTCTTTATACAAATTTAAAAGGAGGTTTCTCTTAAAATGTTATATTGCCAGAATGACACCTGGTTTCATCTGAAGTTAACTATTCTCAAACCTTGAGATAACCAATGCGTTTTTCTTATGGAAATGTTTGTCTTAAACTATGCTAATGTACTATGCTTTTACCCCAAACTCTGTTCTTAAGTCAGTTCCTCCTAATGGCTCAGAACCTACTTGACAAACCAGTATGTCATACTCGGATAATATTTCCCTAATCTATGTAAATGAATCATTTGTATGGTAATCTATCCTTCTTCAAGACAATCATTTTATGGCCCGGGATGAATCATCTGATGCCAAGATTATCCCAAAATGCATCTTATGTGTGAGGGGGCCTGGTACCACTCTGAGTTTTAAAACATTCCTTTCTTTCATTAACAGACTACTAGTGACTATATAATATCCAGCTGAAGACTAGCAGGAGGGTACTCTTTCTGCCCCATTCTGATGCCTATATGAGAAGTTTTCTCTATCTCATTGATATTTTAATAAAATTTTATTATACAAAGCTCTGAGTGATCCAGCCTTATCTCTGGCCCCAGATTGAATTCCTCTCCTCTGGAGGCCAAGAATCCCAGCTCTTTGCATTCCATTACAACCTTTCACACTGAGACCAGGATCATGGGACACTAGAGAATTCCTGTCTACACTGATTATTAACTGGTGACAGTCTCGTTGAAGGCCTCTTTCTTAATGTCAGATGTACGGCACCCAACTGCCTACACAACCCAGGGCTGATGCCTCACACTACACAACAAGCAAGACAGAAAAACGCAACCAATCTTCAGCAAATAGACTGCCTAATGTCAGACTAATTCTATAGACATCTACAAATGACATGAACAGATATGGTATCACCATTAGAGACGGAAGACTCAACTGCAGATTCAAGAACATAGTTGTCAGTCTCTCCAACTGCAAAGCCCACACTAGACACTCAACTAATTTTATCAACTTGGAGTGGAGACGAGGAGCAATAACTATTACGCAGAAGTTTGGGAAGAAATGATGAGGAACGCAGTAGGGAAATGTGAAGTCAGAGAAATATGTTGTAGGCAAAGGAATGTGGTAAAAACTCAAAACATAACGAAAGAAAAAGTAGGCAGGCTCCTTGAAAATAACTTGGATGTTGTGGTAGTAAAGGTGATAAAACATTCTAGAAATGGAATGGGGAAAAGACAATAAACATTTCTATAGGGACTAGAAAAATGAATAAGTAACAGACACTCAACAACACACACACAAAAAAAGACTTTGGCCTCCTATATGCTAATACACACTGTTGTACAGCAGAAGCCAACACAACACTGGAAAGAAACTATCCTCCAATTTAGAAATAAAGTTTAAAATGAAACACAAGTGTTCAAAGGCACACGAGACCAGACAAAGTTAATTGATACGTATAGTACATTTCACTGAAGCAGAGCAGAATACACACTTTTTCTAAAGTGAAAATAAAATATCTTCAAGATATATCACAAAATGGATCTCAAATCAAGCCTTGATAAATTTGAGATAGTGGTAATGGTATTAATCTTTTTTTTTTTTTTTAACCACAACGTTATGATTTACATAGCAGAATTTGCAGGTGAGGACTGTGAGAAACATGAATCCATGTAGATGAATAAATACAACTGTACATGGCCAAGAGATCACTCATGAAATGTGAGAGAAAATGAAAGAAAAATCTTAGAAGAAAATAATATTTAAAACATGATTATCCAAAAGTTATGGAGCATGCTAAAGCAGTAAAAGAGTGAAGTTGATAAATTGTACACATCTCAAGTAATCAACATAACCTACAATCTAAAGCATTTAGAGAAAGAAGAAAAATCAGGCAAAATTCCCCAAAGTGAATAGAAGGGGAAAAAATGATAAAAATCAAAGCAGAAATTTAAAAAAAAAGAAATGATTAAAAAAAAAAAAATAGCCAAAATCAGTATCACTAAAAAGGGTCTCTTGGAGAGGAGAAGTAAAATAGACAAATCATGATACAGACTTATCAAGACAAAGAGGACAACAAATCCATCAATTTGACATGACAAAGGATGACATTATGACTGATATAACAGAAATAACAAAGAGTCATAAGGGACTACAGCAAACAACTATAAGTCAATAAAATTTAGAATTTGAGCCATGGACAAATACTAAGAAATTCAGCTAAATTTTTTTTAGCTGAAAAAAAAAAAAAAAAAACAGAAAATATGAACAGAGCAATTACAAGCACTAAGATTGAAACTGTGATGAAAAAATTTCTAGTTGGCAAACTTAAACTCCAGAAAGCTTCACAGGGAAATTTTATGAACCAGTCAGAGAACTGCTGGCACATGCACTTCTGAAACGCTTCCAAAACTCTAGAGTGGAAGGAAAACCCAGAAGTCATCTTACAAGTTCACCATCACCCTGATATCAACCCCGAGATAACACAGAAAAAGAAAGTTAGAGACTAATATCTCATAGATGAACAGAGGCAAACATCCTTACCAAAATATGAGCAAAAAATTCCACCAATATCATAAAAGGATTGGACACCATAATTAAGTGTGGGGTTTATTCAAGATATGGAAACATTCTTCAATAGTTGCATATCAATGTATAGTCAAGGTTTAAAACCATATGATTACCTCAATAGTTGGTGAAAGTTTTTGAAATAATTCAACAAGTGTTTGTGATAGAAGCTCTTCAAAAACTGAACATAGAAAAAACGACCTCAACTTAACAAAGGCACACAGATCAAAAGTACAACAACATATCACCTCACACCATTCCAAATGGCCATCATTTAAAAAAAACACAACAACAGGGGAATGCCCTGTTGGTCCAGTGGCTAAGACACCATGATCCCTATGCAGGGGTCCCAGGTTTGATCCCTGGTCATGGAATTGAATTCCACACAGAGCGATTGAGGTTTGTGGCAACCAAATAAAGAAGTAATAAATATATGTGTGTGCATATTAATGCATTTAAGTGGAATCCAGAAAACAGATGCTGAGTAAACCATTTGGAGTGTAGGAAGAGATGCAGTCATGGAAAACAGACTTGTGGACACAGTGCAGGAAGGACATACCAAGTATGTAGTAGATAGCTATTGCTATGCAGTGCTCTAGTGGAATTGGTTTTGGAGTGGGAGAGGAGGCCCAAGTGGGAGATCGGAGGACTGCTCAAAAGGGAGGCTCACCTGTATTTACTAATAACTGATTTATTTTGCTGGGCAGCAGACACTAACACAACATTGTAAGGAAAGAAAACCAGTCTTTGTCTAATTTGTGCTAGTGACAAGTAAAGCATCACTGCATGCCAATTAAAATGTGTACCCAGGATGGCTTTAGTATGCATAGGCAAAGAAAAAGCAAAAAAAAAAAAAAAAAAGAGACAAACTTAAATGCAGAGCTATGTTGGGCAGAATAAATTCAGACTCTACACTTGTGTCCCTTCACTTCCCTAATTTTCCATTGTTTCCAAAAGTAAAGAACGGCTTTCTAAAAGTAAAGTAAACATATATGGTTATATATTTTCATAAACTGATGTCACCGGTTTATGAAACCATGAATCCCCTCAAGTTTAATTTTATTTTTTAAATTTAATTTTATTTTTTAACTTTACAATATTGTATTGGCTTTGCCATATATCAAAATGAATCCACCACAGGTATACATGTATTCCCCATCCTGAACCCTCCTCCCACCTCCCTCCTCATACCATCCCTCTGGGTCGTCCCAGTGCACCAGCCCCAAGTAATAGCTGACCTTTGACTTTCAAAACTTTGGGAAGTAGGAATTAGTAAACATAGGTTAACAGTGAGGTGCTGCACAAGAATCCCTTATATTGCAGTTCTAGAATGTGTGCTACCTAATGGGAAAAATGCATAGTTCAAACGTGGAGAATTATGTTTTCTTCATCAAGCCTTTCATTCTAAGAAGGATTTAATCATGAGAAGCGACTTCTCAAGTATCGCAAAAAGACTGCTCTAACGAAGGATAGGAGGATCCAAGTTTTACAGAAATTTTGGTACAATGATCAGGTATGGAGAATGTCTGAATATTATGGTTAACGAAAGAAAAACTGGACACCTCAAGTGAATGGATTTAAATATTTTCTACCTATGGTAGATGCAAGAATCTGGGCTCCTTGAAATAATTCCTTTGATAATCACCTTAACTAGGGCTAGTATCTATTCTTTCCGTCTCAAGTCAGTTCTTCAGGCCATGCCAGCTTCAAGTGCAGTAACTAAGGACTTGATAGTGGGCAAACTGATTTCATCAAGAGTTCCCCCAGGTTTTACGTTTATGGATAGATTCAAGGGCTTATGACTTGATGCCTGCAGCATCATTTGTTTACTGATATGGCTGGCAAATTTCTTGGTTCACAGTGTGCTCTATTCTCTACAACCTCAGAAAGATACTGTCTCTAGAAAGATTCTTACACTCTCAAAGAAGTTGACTGTGGGCTTCTGCCTGAATAGGACATTAGTTCAGTTCAGTTCAATTCAGTCGCTCAGTCATGTCCAACTCTTTGCGACCCCATGAATCGCAGCACGCCAGGCCTCCCTGTCCATCACCATCTCTCACGTTCATCGAGTCGGTGATGCTATCCATCCATCTTATCACCTGTCACCCCATTCTCCTCCTGCCTCCAATCCCTCCCAGCATCAGAGTCAGAGGACCTAAAGTAATGTGAAAATACCTAATACAGGTTTAGTATAAATGCCAAAAAAGACAGGAGACTGAAAGCAAACTATAAATCTGAGGAACATGACCCAAAACACTTCAAGATCAAAGAAGGGTAAAAAATATATATATATATTTAAAATTATGTACCTACACTGATATGTTCAAATAGGCATATAAACACATACTGTGTGTGTGTGTGTGTGTGTGTATGTCATATTTTCAATTGTACCTGAACTTTCTTTGGAATATTCTCAAAAATATGCTTCACATTAAGGCATAAAACAAGTCTTAGTATTTTACATAATACCAAGTATATTCTCTGAAAACCAAGATGTGAAGCTAAAATTTAAAAATGGGATATGTGTTTGCAAATTTGTCAATGTATGAAAAATTATACAAGATATTCCTAAAGAACCAATATTTCAAAGGGTAAGTCACAAGTGAAATTATATAATTCTCTGACATGAATGTAAGTGAAACCACTTTTAGCAAATCATTAGATCCTGCAAAAGGACATACCTGCAGTTATATACCTCCTGCAAAATATATACTGCTACCTGTAGACAGCAAAATTATATACCCAAACTTTCAACATATACATATGCATGTATATGTGTAGCCATATATAAGCTAATGGTTGCCCAGGTAGTATTAGTACTAAGGAACCTGTCTTCTAACATAGAGGTCATAAGACAGGCAGGTTCGATCTGAGTTGGGAAGATCTCCTGGAACTAAGGATGGCAACCCATTCCTACTTTTTCACCTTGAGAATCCCATGCATTGAGGATACATTATGGTGACAGTCTGTGTGATACAGAGTGTCAGACAGGAATGTAGTGACGTAACACATGAAATATCACTTGAACGGGTATGTATGTATGTATTACACTTGTTCCTTTCATATATTACCAATGACATGCTCAACAACAACAACAACAACAAAACAGTTAATTTACTCATTTCATTTCAGTCACAGGCCCGTGTCCGAATCTTTATCACCCCATGAATCACACCACACCAGGCCTCCCTGTCCATTACTAACTCCTGGAGTTCAGGCAAACATATGTTCATCCAGACGATGATGCCATCCAGCCATCTCATCCTCTGTCGTTCCCTTCTCCTCCTGATCCAAATCCCTCCCATCATCAGAGATTTTTATTTGTCAACTCTATGAGTGAGGTGGCCAAAATACTGGAATTTCAGCTTTAGCATCAGTCTTTCCAAAGAACACCCAAGACTGGTCTCCTTAAGGATGGACTGGTGGGATCTGCTTGCAGTCCAAGGGACTCTCAAGAGTCTCCTCCAACACCAGAGTTCAAAAGCATCAATTTTTTGGTACTCAGCTTTCTTCACAGTCCAACTCTCATATCAATATATGACCACTGGAAAAAAACATAGCCTTGACTAGATGGACTTTCGTTGGCAAAATAATGTCTCTGCTTTTTAAAATGAGATCTAAGTTGGACATAACTTTCCCTCCAAGGAGTAAATGTCTTTTAATTTCATGGCTACAATCACCATCTGCAGTGATTCTGGAGCTCCAAAAATAAAGCCTGACATAGTTTCCACTGTTTTCCCATCTATTTCCCATGATGTGATGGGACCAGATGCCATGATCTTCGTTGCAGAATGTTGTGCTTTAAGCCCAGTTTTTCACTTTCCTGTTTCACTTTCATCAAGAGGCTTGACACTTCCTCTTCATTTTCTGCCATAAGTGTGGTGTTATCTGCATATCTGAAGTTATTGACATTTCTCCTGGCAATCTGGACTCCAGCTTCTGCTTCTTCCAGCCTAGAGTTTCTCATGATGTACTCTGCATTCATACCAAATAAGCAGGGTGGCAATATACAACCTTGACGTCCTCCTCTTTCTATTTGGAACCCATCTGTTGTTCCGTGTCCATTTCTAATTGTTGCTTCCTGACTTGCATATAGGTTTCTCCAGAGGCAGGCCAGGTGGTCTGGTATTTCCATCTCTTTCAGAATCTTCCACAGTTTATAGTGATCCACACAATCCAAGCTTTGGCATAGTCAATAAAGCAGAAATAGGTGTTTTTTGGTTTGTTTGTTTTTAATTTTCTGGAACCTTCTTGCTTTTTCAATGATCCAAGATTGTTGGCATTTGGATCTCTGGTTCCTCTGCATTTTCTAAAACTAGTTTGAACATCTGGAAGTTCACGGTTCCTGTATTAATGAAACCTGGCTTGGAGAACTTTGAGCATTACTTCACTAGAACGTGAGATGAGTGTAATTGTGTGGTAATCTGAGCATTATTGGGCACTGTGTTTCTTTGGGGTTGGAATGAAAACCGATCTTTTTCAGTCCCATGGCCACTGCTATGTTTTCCAATTTGCTGGCATATTGAGTTCAGCACTTTCACAGCATCATCTTTCAGGATGTGTAATAGCTCAGCTAGAATTCCATAACCTCCACTAGCTTTATTCGGAGTGATTCTTTCTATGGCCCATTTGACTTGACATTCCAGGATGTCTGGCTCTAGGTGAGCGATCACACCATCGTGAATATCTCGGTCTTGAAGATCTATTTTGTACAGTTCTAGTCTGTATTCCTGCCACTTGTCTTAATATTTTCTGAGCCTTTTAGGTCCGTAAAGTTTCTGTCCTCTATAGAACCCATCTTTGCATGAAATGTTCCTTCAGTATCGCTAATTTTCTTGAGGGGATGGTCTTTCCCATTCTTTTGCTTTCCTCTATTTCTTTGCATTGATCGCTGAGGAAGGCTTTCTTATCTCTCCTTGCTACTCTTGAGAACACTGCATTCAGATGCTTATATCACTCCTTTTCTCCTTTCTTTTTCACTTCTCTTCTTTTCACAGCTATTTTTAAGGCCTCCACAGACACCTATTTTGCTGTTTTGCATTTCTTTTCCATGAGGATAGTCGTGATACCTGTCTCCTGTACAATGTCACAAACCTCTGTCCATAGTTCATCATGCACTCTATCCGATCTAGTCCCTTAAATTTATTTCTCACTTCTACTATATAATCATAAAGGATTGGATTTAGGTCATACCTCAAAAAGTTGACTTAAAAGCCAACATTCAGAAAACTAAGATCATGGCATCGGTTTTCATCACTTCATGGGAAATAGATGGGAAAACAGTGGAAACAGAGTCATACTTCATTTGGGGGGGTGGGGGGGAGGGTGCTGCAAAATCACCGCAGATGGTGATTGCAGCCATGAAATTAAAAGACGCTTACTCCTTGGAAGGAAAGTTATGGCCATCCTCGATAGCATATTCAAAAGCAGAAACATTACTTTGCCAACAAAGGACCGTCTAGTCAAAACTGTGGTTTTTCCAGTAGTTATGTATGGATGTGAGAGCTGTGCTGTGAAGAAAGCTTAGCGCCAAAGAATTGACACTTTTGAACTGTGGCATTGGAGAAGACTCCTGAGAGTCACATAGACTGCAAGGAGTCCAATCAGTCCATTCTAAAGGAGATCAGACCTTGGTGTTCTTTGGAAGGAATGATGCTAAAGCTGAAACTCCAGTAATTTGGCCATCTCATTCGAGAGTTGACTCTGGAAACTACTGAAGCTGAGATAAATTGGGGGCACAAAGAAAAGGGGACGACAGAGGATGAGATGGCTGGATGGCATCACTGACTCAATGGATGTGAGTTTGAGTGAACTCTGGGAGTTTTTGATGGACAGGGAGGCCTGGTGTGCTGCAATCCATGGGGTCACAAAGAGTCGGACATGACTGAGCGACTGAACTGAATGCATGCAAAATTAAACAACACATTCTGAAGGGCTCGATGAGGTGAAGAATAACTCACAGGGGAAATGGGAACATATTCTAAGGTGATTTAAAATGAAAACCCAATGTAGAAAGTCATCAGATACAGCAGAAGAAGAACCCATATATATTTAAGGTTACATAAAAAGAAAGCTCTTCAATTCTGGGGAGAAGGTAATGCCTTCTTTAAAAGCTGGGAAAAAAATCTAATTTCACAGAAAGAAGAAAGAGGAAATGAACAAATATTAGTATGGTTTTAAGTTAATAGAAAAAGAATACAGAAAATTGAACATGAAACAAAGATAGTAAAAAGAATATTAGGTAAACTAAAAAACGAAAAGAGCAGATTTAGTTACTGAAATGAGAATGAATAAGATGCCATTGCTACTAAACATACTAAAAAAGGAGGAATTTGGGTATTTACAACAGGAATATCTGTCAATAAAAGTCTCAAACTATGTGAAGCAGTCAAATTGCTAGAATAACAGAGTGACTAAAACAATTTTATATACTGGGGGGGGGGGTGGGAAACGAACAGATTAATAAAAAAAAAGAAGAAGAAGAAGTTGAATTGGTTATCCCATTGTTTGTAAATAAGCCCTTAGGACCAGTTTCTTTTAAACCTGTACTATTCAGGTCGGTAGGTGCCCAATATGCTATTGGAGATGAGTGGAGAAAGAACTCCAGAAAGAATGAAGACATGGAGCCAATGCAAAAACAATACCCAGTTGTGCATGTGACTGGTGACAGAAGCAAGGTCCGATGCATCAAAGAGCAATATTGCATAGAAACCTGGAATATGGGGTCCATGAATGAAGGCAAATTGGAAGTTGTTAAACAGGAGATGGCAAGAGTGATCATCGACATTCTAGGAATCAGCAAATTAAAATGGACTGGAATGGGTGAATGTAACTCAGATGACCATGATATCTACTACTGTGGGCAGGAATCCCTTAGAAGAAATGGAGTAGCCATCATGGTCAACAAAAGAGTCCAAAATGCAGTACTTGGATGCAATCTCAAAAACGACAGAATGATTTCTGTTTGTCCAAGGCAAACCATTCAAAATCACAGTAACCCAAGCCTATGCACCAGCCAGAAATGCTGAAGACGCTGAAGTTGAATGGTTCTATGAAGAACCACAAGACCTTTTAGAACTAACAACCGAAAAGAAATTCTTTTCATTATAAGGGACTGGAATGCAAAAGTAGGAAGTCAAGAAACACCTGTGATAACAGGCAAATTTAGCCTTTAATACAGAATAAAGCAGGGAAAAGGCTATCAGAGTTTGGTTTTCCCTACTTTCTTGAATTTAAGTCTGAATTAGGTAATAAGGAGTTCATGATCTGAGCCACAGTCAGCTCCTGATCTTGTTTTTGCTGACTGTATAGAGCTTCTCCATCTCTGACTGGAAAGAATAGAATCAATTTGATTTTGGTGTTGACCATCTGGTGATGTTCATGTTAGAGTCTTCACTTGTGTTGTTGAAAGAGGGTGTTTGCTATGACCAGTGCATTCTCCTGGCCAAACTCTGTTAGCCTAGCGTAGTTCTAGATATTTTAATTGCTGTTGTTCATTCATTGAGTCATGTCCAACCCTTTGTGACTGTAGCACAGCAGGCCTCCCTCTCTTTCAGTGTTTCCCATAGTTTGCTCAAACACATGTCCATTGAACTGGTGATGCCCTCCAAACATCTCATCCTCTATCAGCACCTTCTCCTCCTGTCCTCAGTCTTTCCCAGTGTCATGGTGTTTTCCAGAGTTGGTTCTTTGAATTAGTTTAGCAAAATCCTCGACTTTCAGCTTCAGTATGAGTGCTTCAGATGTGTATCCAGGGTTGGTTTCCTTGTGGATTGATTGGCGGGATCTGTTTGCAGTTCAAGGGACCCCTAAGAGTTTTCTCCAACATCACTGTTTGAAGGCATCAGTTCTCGAGCTCTCAGCCTTCTTTAGATTCCAATTCTCACACATTTACATGACTAATGGATAAACAATAGGGGTTGTGACTGAGGAGACCTTTGTTAATAAGCTCATCTTTCTTCTTTTTAATACAAGGTCAAGGTTTTTCCATAGTTTTTTCTCCAAGAAGAAAGTGTCTCTTCATTTCATGCCTGCAGTCACCATTCACAGTGATTTTGGAGCCCAAGAAAATTAAGTTTATCACTTATTCCATGTTTTCCCCTTCTATTTGCCAAGTCGTGATGGGACCAGACACCTTGTGTTGTTCATTTGACTATTGAGTTCTCAGCGAGGTTTCTACACTCCTCATTCATCCTTAGCAAGACCCTCTTTAGCTCCTCTTCACCTTCTCTTTTTACAGTGTTTCTATCTGTCTTTCTAAGTTTGTTGAAGTTTATCCCAGAAACATTGATTCTAGTTTATTATCCACCCAGCCTGGCCTTTTGAATAGTATAGTCTGCATATATTTCACATAAGAAGACTGATAATATGCAGTCTTGTCACTCACCTTTCCCAGGTTTATACTGATCAATTTTTCCATGTCTTGTTCCAACTCTTACATCTTGAACGGCATACACATTTCTCATGTGACAGGTTAGAAGGTCCATGATTCCTGTCTCTTTCAAAGTGTTCACAGTTTACTGTGATATACACAGTCAATGTCTTTAGTGGAGTCACTGAAGCAGAAGTAAATGATTTTCTGAAATTCCTGGTTCCCTCTAGGATCCAATGAATGTTTCCAAATTGTTCTCTGGTTCATGTATTGTTTCCAAGTCGAGCTTTCCCCTTGAAAGTTCTTAGTTTATGTACTGTTGTAGAATTTTGAGTTTTATCCAGCTAACATGTGAAAGGAGCAACCGTGCATGCTTGTTTGAATATTCTTTGGCCTTACCTACCTTTGGTGTGAATGAAAACTGTCCTTTTCCAAACTCATGTCCACTGATGAGTTTTGCAAATCTGATGACATATGAACTCAGTGTCCCAGTTTCACCACATCATTAAGAGTTTAGCAGTTTCATGTTAATGACTGCTTAAAATTTTTGCTTAAACCATTTGATTTCTCCTTCATATCTGAATAAGATCCGTGTTGGTGTTGGTTTTGGCTTGTTCATAATTTTGAGAATGTTCTACCATGCTCTACTGGCCTGAAGAGTTTCTATTGAAAGTTCAGCTGCTATATTTATGGGGATCTGACAGTATATTTATGTCTTTACTCTCGCTGCTCTTAATGTTTGTTTTTTTGTGTTTAAATTTTCAGTGTTTGGTTAAAATATTGTTGTGGGATATTTCACTTTGGGTTCATCCTGTTTGTTGGGACATGCTGTGTTGGGACTCAAGGAGCTATTTCCTTGCCCATTTAATGGAGGTTTTCAACTTTTATCTCTTGAAGAATTTTCTCAAGCACCCAAACACCTTTTTTTTTTTTTTTCTTTTTCCTTTCCTTTCTTTTTTCTTTTCTTTCTTTTTTTTTTTTTTTTTTTTTTGTGGTCTTTTCCATGTGGATATCCTCACAGTATGGCATTTAATACTGTCTAAGAATTATCAGAGCTTTTAATGTTTTCCTTCTCTAAAAAAATATGTATTTACACATGCCACTGTGTTTTCTTTATTCCCTCCTTTCTCAGTTCGGTTCAGTTCAGTCAGTTGTGTCTGACCCCATGAATCACAGCATTTCAGGCCTCCCTATCCATCACCAACTCCTGGAGTTCACTCAAACTCATGTCCATCGAGTCAGTGATGCCATCCAGCCATGTCATCCTCTGTTATCACCTACTCCTCCTGCCCCTAATCCCTCCCAGCATCAGAGTCTTTTCCAATGAGTCAACTCTTCGCACGAGGTGGCCAAAGTATTGGAATTTCAGCTTTAGCATCAGTCCTTTCAATGAACACCCAAGATTGATCTCCTTTAGAATGAACTGGTTGGATCTCATTGCAGTCCAAGGGAGTCTCAAGAGTCATTTGAACACCACAGTTGAAAAACATCGATTTTTTGGTGCTCAGCTTTGTTCACAGCCCAACTCTCACATCCATACATGACCACTTTAAAAACCATAGCCTTGACTAGTCGGACATTTGTTGGCAAAGTAATGTCTCTGCTTTTGAATATGTTATCTAGGTGGTGCACAATTTTCCTTCCAAGGAGTAAGTGTCTTTTAATTTCATGGCTGCAAATCACCAACTGTATTGATTTTCCAGCCCTCCAAAAAATAGAGTCTGACACTGTTTCCACTGTTTCCCCATGTATTTTCCATCTCATTAGAACTGATTATGGATGAAACTGGAACCTATTATACAGAGTGAAGTAAGCCAGAAAGAAAAACACCAATAGAGTATACTAACACATATATATGGAATTTAGAAAGATGGTAACAATAACCCTGTGTACGAGACAGCAAAAGAGACACAGATGTATAGAACAGTCTTTTGGACTCTGTGGGAGAGGGAGTGGGTGGGATGATTTGGGAAAATGGCATTGAAACCTGTATAATATCATGTATGAAACGAGTCGCCAGTCCAGGTTCGATGCATGGTACTGGATGCTTGGGGCTGGTGCACTGGGATGACCCAGAGGGAGGGTAGGGGAGGAAGGAGGGAGGAGGGTTCAGGATGGGGAACTCAGGTATACCTGTGGTGGATTCATTTTGATATTTGGCAAAACTAATACAATATTGTAAAGTTTAAAAAAAATAAATAAAGCTCAACATTCAGAAAACTGAGAAAAAAAATGTACTTTTTAATGGCTGAGTAATACTCCATTGTGTATATGTACCACAGCTTTCTTATCCATTCATCTGCTGATGGGCATCTAGGTTGCTTCTGTGTCCTGGCTATTATAAACAGTGTTGCTATGAACATTGGGGTACACGTGTCTCTTTCAATTCTGGTTTCCTGGGTGTGTATGCCTAGCAGTGGGATTGCTGGATCATAAGGCAGTTCTATTTCCAGCTTTTTAAGGAATCTCCACACTGTTCTCCACAGTGGCTGTACTAGTTTGCATTCCCACCAACAGTGTAAGGGGGTTCCCTTTTCTCTACACCCTCTCCAGCATTTATTGCTTGTAGACTTTTGGATCACAGCCATTCTGACTGGCATGAAATGGTACCTCATTATGGTTTTGATTTGCATTTTTCGGATAATGAGTGATGTTGAGCATCTTTTCATGTGTTTGTTAGCCATTTGTATGTCTTCTTTGGAGAAATGTCTATTTAGTTCTTTGGGCCATTTTTTGATTGGGCCGTTTATTTTTCTGGAATTAGCTGTAGGAGTTGCTTGTATATTTTTGAGATTAGTTGTTTGTCAGTTGCTTCATTTGCTATTATTTTCTCCCATTCTGAAGGCTGTCTTTTCACCTTGCTTATAGTTTCCTTTGTTGTGCAGAATATTTTAAGTTTAATTAGGCCCCTCAAAATGGATTAAAGATCTAAACGTAAGACCAGAAACTATAAAACTCCTAGAGGAGAACATAGGCAAAACATTCTCCGACATACATCACGGCAGGATCCTCTATGACCCACCTCCCGGAATATTGGAAATAAAAGCAAAAATAAGCAAATGGGACCTTATTAAACTTAAAAGCTTCATTTGGTTTAGATTGCAGTGGTTTTGGTCCCCTTTCTGCAGGCCGCAGCATTTTGGATCCAGTTTGTGGTGGAATCTGATCTTTGTGGGTGGGACTGAACCTGTAAGTTTTCAAGCTTTAATGTTTGGGATATTGTGTGCCTGTGGTCTGTCAGGTGGTGCTGAATCACTTCTCTATGAAATGCAATGAATTGTCCTGTAATGTGCATTGTGTTGTCTGTGGGTTTGGTACAGCTTCAGGTAGTACCTTTTATAATGTTCATTTTTGTGTTGCTGCTTTGCTGGAGAATAGGTGTGAGTTGTCTTGCACTGAAATTGCTGGTTTCAGCTTGGGGCTTCATTTCCATGTAGGCATGGAACCTTTTGACTTTGCTTCTTTTTTAAAGTTCATTGGTGTCAGGAGTTCAACAATGATCTAAAGCTCTGGATTAACTTCATGGCCTCTGCGTTTTGGTGCTGAGTTACAGTCACATTAAGAATTCTGCATCCTCAGAACAGAGGAGAAAACCCAAGGTTGATGGTGAAGCAATTTTCCATAATCAAAAACAGTTAAAGGAATTGACAGAGTTATATGGATCAGAGCAAACTGAGGAGGGAGATAAAGGTTTCTAGGAGGAGTAAAGGGAGAGTAAAAAGGCAAGAGTGCAATCAACTGGGAATTAAATTAATAAGTGAAAATAGATTCCAAATACAGAATTCCTAAAGGATAAACATTTATTAATAAAAAGTTTCAAAATCAAAGATTAAGAACCTAGAATAGTATTTAAACTCCTATGATTACTGGAGAAAATTTAGAAGTCAAAATAATTATCAAACATTTATATTGTGGTATATAGAAATGAAATTAAAGGGAATGATAAGGAACAAAAGAGTGTTTAATTAAAAAACATGAAAACAGTAAAGAATAATCTACCAATTTCTCTAGAGAAATTGTTGTGAGTTTAGTGGTGCCAGATCAGTGTCAGACAATCTGTTTTTCCTGCTTCTACTTGTTGTCCAATACTATTGCTGTCCTTGAATTGCACAGTTTCTACATTAGCTTCAGAGTTTCAATCTGTAGCTTCTGTCACTTCTGGGCTAGTTCACCCTTCTTTGCTTATTTTTACTTCCTCATTTTGCAATTCTCTTCTGTGACATGCTTACACAAGACTAGTTTGCACCATAACACAAGGGGACAGCAGGCCCTTATTTGTATCAGTGGTACAATGATGAGGAGGAGCACACTGAAAAAAAAAAAAAAAAACACCTGTAGAATATGTGGGTGAGGGTGCTTAAGGTGGATGGAGCACAGTGGGCTTGCCACTGTCATAGGTGACATGTACTTCCTCAGTCCACCCAGCTCAGGTTCCTGGGTAATCTGCGATGGCACTGCCCAAAGTGTTCCCTGTGTTTCATGCACATCCCAAGTCTAAGCCACTCAGGCTCCTAGGTGATCTTCAAGGGCACTGAACTCAGTTGGCTATGTGCATTGTTTCCTTCCCTGTTCCAAACTGCTCAGGCATCTGGATGGCAGGAAAGGCACCTCCAGGGTAGGTCATGCATCTTATGTACCTGTCAACCACTCAGTTTGTCTGTAGCATAAGGGAGTCAGAGAAGGCAAGGTTCAGAAAAAGAATGAGACCAGCACTTTACAGGAACAGATCACCTTTAATAAGGTGAGAAAGGGCAGCAGTCAGATTAGTGAGCTGCTGCACTAACCCAAGACAAGAGTAAATATATATATAGGCATATATTTGGAAAGCCACTGTCTTAAGTGGGCCTGTTCTTCTCCGAGGTTGTTTGGAATAGTTATCTCATAAATGGCTGGGGCAAGGAAATGTGGAGATCAGCCAAAGGCTGATAGGATGATATGGGAGAAGGAACAATACAAATCCCATTTAGAGAAAGCAAATGAACAGTATATACTTTAGTGCTTTTTCAGTTTTATTATTTTATGTCCATTATTGGGAAGAAAGCTAAGAGTTTAAACAGCAGGTTTTATTCATTGAAAATATATATAAATATATGTTTCATACTTGACAGTATAGATGCAGCCTACTCAGAAATCACGATCACTATCATAACATGACTGATATATTCAAAGATTACACCAAAGTCAGCAAAAGTTAGGCATTTTACAAGTAGTATTATAAAAGGTCATTCTTGCTCTACTCTCTTTATATTATGCCTTTATTTTCTCCCACCAAGACACCACCTATATTTCTTAGTGGATATTTTGATGTTGCTTTCCTGCTCCTCCAAAGACAGACTTAAATCCTTGTGGCGAATGCAGCATCTCAGCATGGTAATCAGTTCTTGGAAGACATATGTTGTGTTTCCCTTCGTAGCTTCATTATCTATGTTTTTATTGAATTTCTAGAGATACATTAGGCAAAATATTTTCAGTCATAATAAGCCACTTTTCACAATTTTTCCTAAGCATTGTTTGGGATTGGAAAGAAACTGTCTTCCTTCCTACCAAGTTAATCACAGATATTCAATTCTTCTATGTGTTTCATGTCTACACAAGTTTCCTTATGTATCTTGCACATCAGCTAAGACATAGTGCCTGCCAAATGATGTATTTTAAGTACTTACTGAATTAACAATGAAAAGATGCTAAATAAATTAGCAATCAAAAGCCATATAAGTTACTCAAAAACATCCGAGAGTCTCCACTCTTACCATAATTGACATTTTTTATTTACTGACAATTTAGTAAAGTGGTGTGTTTTCTTTATAATGCAATGCTTAGGTTTGTCATAACTTTTACATCCAAAAGCAAGTGACATTTAATTTGATAACTGCAGTCACCATTCCTAGTAATTTTGAAGCTCAAGAAAATTAAGCTTGTCACTGTTTCCACATGTTTACCCCTTCTATTTTGCAAGTAGTGATTGGACCAGATGCCCTTATCTTTGTTTTTATGAATGTAGAGTTTTCAGCACGGTTTTTCACTCTAATCATTCACCCTCATGAAAAGGCTCTTTATTTCCTCTTCACTTTCTCTTTGTTTTTGCGTTAACATCTATATATGTGAGTGTTTTGCTGTTTCTCCCAGCCACTTTGATGCCAGCTTTTGATTCACTCAACTGGTATTTAAATAGTATATTCTGCATATGATTCATGTAAGCAAGTGACAGTAAAGAGATTTGTCACTCTT
Organism: Bos taurus; assembly: GCF_002263795.3. Lineage (NCBI taxonomy): Eukaryota > Metazoa > Chordata > Mammalia > Artiodactyla > Bovidae > Bos > Bos taurus. The sequence goes on from NC_082638.1 coordinate 32,318,822, forward strand.
CTTTCACTTTTGAAGTGGTCAATTTGTCCATGCCCGATCCAATTCTTGCGTCTTGACTCATTTAAGGGTGATTCCAACTTTTATTTCCTCAAGATTTTCCATGTACCCCAACCCTTTTAGTTTTGGTGTTCTCCATCTAGACACCTACATTTCTCATTGTGGGGCATCTATCATTGCTACATCAGACCTTTTCCTGCTTTCCTTCTTTCTTTCATTTTTTTTCCCCGCACCACACTCTGTTTCATTTATATCCTCCTTTCTCAGTTAAGTTCAGTTGGTCCTTCATCACCGACTCTTTGCAACCCCATGAATCGCAGCACACCAGGGCTACCTGTTCACTGAGTTCACTCACGCTCATGTCTATTGATTCGGTGATGCCATCCAGCCTTCCATCCTCTGTAGTCCCATTCTCGTCTTGACCCCATTCCCTCCGAGCATCTGGGTCTTTCTCAATGAGTCAACACTTTGCATGAGTGAGCAAAGTATTGGAATTTCAGCTTTAGCATCAGTCCTTCCAATGAACACCCAGGACTGATCTCCTTTAGGATGGACAGGCTGGATTTCCTTGCAGTACAAGGGACTCTCAAAAATTTTATCCATCACCGCAGTTCAAAAGCATCAATTCTTCAGCACTCAGCTTTCTTCACAGTCCAACTCTCACATTCATACATGATCACTAGAAAAACCAGATCCTTGACTAGACAAACTTTGTTGGCAATGTAATGCCACTGATTTTTAATATGCTATCTAGGTTGGGCATAACTTTCCTTCCAAGGGGTAAGCGTGTTTAAATTTCAAGGCTGCAATCACCATCTGCAGTGGTTTTGGAGCCGCAAAAAAGTAAAGTCTGACAATCTTTCCACTGTTTCCCCATCTATTTCCCATGAAGTGATGGGACCAGATGCCATGGTCTTCGTTTTCAGAATGTTGAGCTTTAAGCCAAATTTTCCAGTCTTCTCTTTGACTTTCATCAAGAGACTTTTTAGTTCCTCTTCACTTTCTGCAATAAGGTTGGTGTCATCTGCAAATCTGAGGTTATTGATATTTCTCCCGGTAATCTGAATTCCAGCTTGTGCTTCTTTCAGCCCAGCGTTTCTCATGATGTACTCTGCCTACAAGTTAAATAAGCAGGTGATAATACAAAGCCTGATGTCCTCCTTTTCATATACAAAACCAGTCTGTTGTTCCATGCCTAGGTCTAACTGTTGCTTCCTGACCTGCATATAGGTTCATCCAAGGCAGGTCAGGTGGTCTGGTATACCCGTCTCTTTCAGAATCTTCCACGGTTTATTGTGATTCACACAGTCAAAGGATTTGGCATAGTCAATAAAGCAGAAATAGGTGTTTATCTGGAACTCTCTTGCTTTTTTGATGATCCATCGGATATTGGCAATGCGATCTCTGGTTCCTCTGCCTTTCCTAAAACCAGCTTGAACATCTGGAAGTTCACAGTTCACATATTGCTGAAGCCTGGCTTGGAGAATTTTGAGCATTGCTTTACTAGCGTGTGAAATAAGTGCAACTGTGAAGAAGTTCGAGCATTCATTGTCATTGCCTTTCTTTGGAATTGGAGTGAAAACTGACCTTTTCCAGTCCTGTGGCCACTGCTGAGTTTTCCACATTTGCTGGCATATTGAGTGCAGCACTTTCACAGCATTATCTTTCAACATTTGAGATAGTTCAACTGGAATTCTATCACCTCCACTAGCTTTGTTCATAGTGAGGCTTTCTAAGGCCCTCTCGATTTCACATTCCAAGATGTTTGGCTCTAGGTGAGTGATCACACCATTGTGATTATCTGGGTCTTGAAAGTCATTTTTGTACAATTTCCCTGTGTATTCTTGCCACCTCTCCATAATATCTTCTGCTTCTGTTTGATCCTTACCATTTCTTCCCTTTATTGAACCCATCTTTGCATGAAATATTCCCTTTGTATCTAATTTTCTTGAAGAGAACTCTAGTCTTTCCCATTATGTTGTTTTCTTCTATTTCTTTGAATTGATCTCTGAGGAAGGCTTTCTTATCTCTGTTTGCTATTCTTTTGGATCTCTGCTTTCAGATACATATATCTTTTCTTTGCTTTGCTTTTTGCTTCTCTTTTTTTCACAGCTATTTGTAAGGCCTCCTCAGGCAGCCATTTTGCATTTTTGCATTTCGTGTCTACACGGATGGTCTTAGTCCCTGTCTCCTGTACAGTGTCATAAATACCCATCCATTGGTCATCAGGAACTTTGTCTATTAGATCTAGTCCCTTAAATCTATATTTCACTGTATAATGATAAGGGATTTGACTTAGGTCATACCTGAATGGTCTAGTGGTTTTCCCTACTTTCTTTAATTCAAGTCTGAATTTGGCAATAAAGGAGTTCATGATCTGAGCTACAGTCAGCTCCTGGTCTTGTTTTTGCTGACTTTATAGAGTTTCTCCATCTTTGGCTGCAAAGGTAGAATTAATCTGATTTTGGTGATTTTGGTGTTGACCATCTTCTCTTGTGTTGTTTGAAGAGGGTGTTTGCTATGACCAGTGTGTTCTCTTGGAAAAACTCTATTAGCCTTTGCCCTGCTTCATTCAGTATTCCCAGGCCAAATTTGCCTGTTACTCCAAGTATTTCTTGACTTCCTACCTTTACATTCCAATCCCCTTTAATGAAAAGGACATCTTTTTTGGATATTAGTTCTAAAAGGTCTTGCAGGTCTTCACAGTACCATTCAACTTCAGCTTCTTCAGCATTTCTCATTGGGGCAAAGGCTTGGATTACCGTGATATTGAATGGTTTGCCTTGGAAACGAACAGAGATCATTCTTTCATCTTTGAGATTGCATCTAAGTACTGCATGTAAGACTCTTTTGTTGACCATGCTGGCTCCTCCATTTCTTCTAAGGTATTCCCGTTCACAGTAGTAGATATAATGGTCATCTGAGTTAAATTCACCCATTCCAGTCCCTTTTAGTTCGCTGATACCTAGAATGTTGACGTTCACTTTTATCATCTCCGGTTTGATCACTTCCAGTTTGCCTTGATTCATGGAACTGACATTCCAATTTCCTATGTAATATTGCTCTTTACAGCATCAGACCTTGCCTCTATTACCAGTCACACCCATATCTGGATATTAGTTTTGCTTTGTCTTCATCCCTTCTTTCTTTCTGCAGTTATGTCTCCACTGATCTCCAGTAGCATACTGGATACCTACCAACCGACCCGGGGATTTCCTCTTTCAGTATCCTATCATGTGTTTCATACTGTTCATGGTGTTCTCAAGACAAGAATACTGATGTAGTTTGCCATTCCCTTCTCCATAGACCACATTCTTTCAGAACTCTCCACCATTACTCGCCCATCCTGGGTGGCACCACAGGGCATGGCTTACTTTCATTGAGTTAGACAAGGCTGCAGTCCATGTGACAAGATTGGCTAGGTTTTTGAGATTATGGTTTCAGCGTGTCTGAAATCTGATGCCCTCATAAGTGAAATCTGATCCTAAAAATTGTATTCCTAAAGTTACAACATTGATAACCATTTTTGGAAAGCAAAAGTTAAGAACCAAGAATAAAAATTAGACTCATTTAAATAGTACAAGAAAAGAAAACGGAGATCGAATTCATTCTTATATATATAACAAGTGTTTAAAACACAGACGTGTTGTTTTTATTTGAAAGGTAATAAGAGTTAACAGAAATAAAAGTTTAGGGTATTAAAAAGGCCTAGCATTGTTAAAAGTTACAGAAATCATATAGAAATAGATCTCAGAATTAAAAAAAAAAAAATTGCTTTTTGGTGTCAGTACAGTGTCAGATAGTCCCTAGTTGAAGCTTGTACTTGTTGTCAAATTCTACTATTGTACCTCAGTTGAACATTAATTGAATTAATTGGCATTAATTGAAGATTTATGCTGTTGAACCTATCACTTCTGGGTTGGTTTATGCTCCTTTGTTTATATTTCCTTCTTTTATTTGAAAGCCTCTCCATATCTGGCTTTCAACATGAAACGAGGGTGTGGTAGCCTCTTATTTGACCTCACTTGCTTGGTGTTTTGGCGGTGAGGTGGGACACTGAAAACAAATACCTCTGGGATATGTGGGTGCTTGAGGTGGATTGACCACATTGGGCTTGCCACTGACAAATGTGACATGTTCTTCCTGGGTCCACACGCTCAGCCTCCCTGTTGATACGTGAGGGCATGGTCCCAAGTGGGTCGTGTGTTTCATGCACTTCCCAGCCAGTCAGGCACTTAGGTGCTCAGCAAGGGCAATGACCATGATTGGCTCGGTGCTTTTTGCTCTTCACAAGTCAAAAATCTCAGGTGGCTGGTTGGAGGACAAGACACAGTCCTAGGTGGCCCATGCCTTATGCAGCTCTCTGGTCTCAACCACACAGTTTGCTACCTGTGCCAGAGCCCACAGCCTCAGGTGTTCCATGTGTCTCTTCAGGGTAGCTGACCCCAGGCTGTCATGATCCCGGCCTATGTGAACTGTCCATGAACTCAGGAATTCATCATTAGCAAATTTTAACCAGCTTAGAGCTTGGTAGGGGATGTCTGTAGGACCAAGTTACTAGTAACCTATTTGCTTCTGCCTCTGGCAGTCATATACATTCCTCTCTACCTCCATGGAGGAAAGGGTCTTCAATGGAAGCTGGCTTGGTCTTCTTTGGTATTTTCTAGTTTTCTGGTCTGTGAGTGTGCCATGGTTCACTATGTGGACTTAGAGCCTTCTTGTAGGAAAAGTCCTTTCTAAAATGGCTGTCTCTAGTTTTCCCATGGTTTATGTTCTTTGTCACATTAGCTCCATCAGATTGTCCTCAGGGCACTAAATCCTGGTTCTAACAATACTGTGTTTGATACACCACAGGTCTCCTCCCAGACCTCATGTATGACTGTGGACAGAAGAATCTGAGTGACTTTTTGGCTAGTAATTGCATTTATTGGCATAATCTGTGTTTTTGTTCTTTTTCCCCTGGTTCTGTTTTTTTCTTTTTCCTCCCACTGACACTTTTGAGAGAGGGTTTCCTATCTTGTTTTAATTTTCCTCCTTTACGACTCCCTCTCCAAGGGGAGTCTCGTTCCCTAAAACCTTTTCTTCATGTCCATCTCTTATTTTGTCCTACCTCCTTTTTAAGAGATGGATTTTCATTTCTTGGTTTCTAGGGACCATCAACATCGTTCAAGTTGATTTCTGGAAGGTGGTCCATGTGCAGTCGATCCTTTGATGGATTTGTGGAGGAGAAAGTGGACTGTGCCTCCTATTCCTCTAACATTATGAGACCTCCACCATGACCCTGGAAGATCCATTTTATTAACTGAAATCTTGTTGTTATTCAGTCACAAAGCCATGTCTTACTCTCTGTGATCCCTTGGACTGCACACAAGGGCTTTCTGCCCTCTGCATCACCCAGGGTCTGCCTGAAATCATATCCATTGAATGGGTGAAGCTATACAACCTTCTCCTTCGTTCTCACCCATGTCTCCTCCTGATTTCATTGTTTCCTAAGAATCAGGTTTTTTTTTTTTTTTTTTTCCACTGAGTCATTTCTTTGCTCAGGTGGTCAAAGCTTTGAAGACTCATCTTCAGCATCAGTGATTCTAATTCTTCTTCAGAGTTGATTTCCTTTATGTTTGACTGGATTTATGTCCTTGCAATTCAATGGATACACACAAGTCATTCCTAGCAGAGCAGTTTGGTGTTCTCACATCTGTACATGTCTACTGGAAAGACCATAGATGTGACTCAAAGTGCCTCCATTGATCAAGTCATGTCTTCACTTTTTAACATGCTTTCTAAATTTGTGAGAGCTTTTCTTCCAGGAAGAAATTGTCTTCTAATTTTATAGCTTCCATCACCATCTGCAGTGAATTTAGAGCCAAAAGAGGTAATCTGTCACTGCTTCTGTCTTTTCCACTTCCATTTCCCATGAAAGTGTGGGACCAGATGTCATGATCTTACTTTGTGTAATACTGAGAAGGAAATGGCCACCCACTCCAGTGTTCTTGCCTGGATAATCCCAGGGATTGGTGAGCCTGGTGGGTTGCCATCTCTGGGGTCACACAGAGTCGGACACAACTGAAGCAACTTAGCAGCAGCAGCAGAGAATTCAAATGTACTGTTTACCCTAAGTTTTCCTATGAACACTGAGAATTACTGTATTCTCGTACCTTTGTTTTCCCTCAATGTTTTGAATAAGAAATTGTTTTCTGAGAATATTCTATGATAGTTACTTATTATATATTATACTGCTGGTTTTAAGTTGCCTGTTAGAGAATTTGTGCCATACTTCTGTGACAACTGGGTAAAATATTGCAAAATACACAGCCTATAATATATTTTTCCATTAACATAATATATTGAGACTGTTTTTGTTATCTTGTTAGATTTTCTCTAATGTGGCTACCTCAAAAATACAAAGGAGGACAAGGAACAAGATAAATGATGTGGATGGGGGCAGGAAGCTGAACCCCTGTGGCATGAAGCAAGATAAATTTTGATCATCAGTGATTTCTATTGAAATATTTGTTACCAGAAGTTGAAAGTGATGAAAGAAAACTTTACATACTGAATTGTGGAGAAGTAATTTTGATGTACACCTCATATAATTTCAGTGTTCAGCTAGTCAGAAGAGCCTGTCTATGATCTATGCACAATGCCCTTGGCATCTCTTTTAGCCATTAAGTGGGTAGCTGTTTATCCTAAATCCAGCTAGTTGACCATTGTGCATGTGGTTCCAACATGTTCCTATGCTATTACAGACTTGAATGTTTAAAATTGTATCCAATGTGGGAGAACAACAGCTTTCTTCAAACAATATCTCTAAGCAAATGAGAGTAACAATTGTATGGCCTCAAGGTTTCCTCATATGTAAGAACGCCATCTCTTATTACAGAAACAATAGTGGAAGACGAACTAGATTAAAGGAGAGCCTTTCAGCAACAGTATCTAAAGCATTCAGCCAGTAATTTATTAAGCAATGTTGGGCTTCCCAAACAGTTCATTTAAGATCTTGGGAGCAAGCAAAGTGTTTGGCCACCTGAATAATGTTGCCTAAAATTTTATTTTGACATATCCACATACATACCCATGTGTGTATGAGTTTGGGTATAAAAAAATCACATTGACTTTTAATTCCCATTAGGTATAACAACATGGAAAAATTAAAACCCAAATGCAGAATGACTCAAGACTCTACTCAGTTATTGAATATATGTAAGTGGAAATACTTCAAAATATGTTTTATTGGCTACATCTAACATATAAGGACTCTTTTAAACCACTCCCCTCTCTCCTTTTAATAAATACCTACCAATTTTCAAAAGTTTGCCCAGGTTTAATGAAAAAATACTCAGATATAGAAAAAATGTATATATATTTATATATATATGAGAAGGTGACGGCACCCCACTCCACTACTCTTGCCTGGCCAATCCCATGGATGGAGGAGCCTGGTAGGCTGCAGTCCATGGTGTCACAAATAGATCGGTACAACTGAGTGACTTCCCTTTCACTTTTCACTTTCATGCATTGGAGAAGGACATAGCAACCCACTCGAATGTTCTTGCCTGGAGAATCTTGGGACAGAGGAGCCTGGTGGGCTGCCGTCTGTGGGGTCACACAGAGTTGGACACGTCTGAAGTGACAGCAGATATACCTATTTATATGCATATTTATGTATATAGATATACAAATATCTATATAAAATAGATATGTTTCCATTGCAGAAAATGTTGATACCAACCTTAGATCTCAGAATTATTTCCAACTCCATGCTCCAGGTCAACAGGAAATAGCAAAAGTTGTTGCTGACTCACACAGTTCAAGAGCTGGGAAGCCTGTAGACCTCCTCATTTTCCAAGAGTAATTTTAATCAGAGAAGCTAGAAAAGCCAGAAATTAAGGAAAATAATCAAGCAACTGAAGATAGTAATGATACTTTCACTTTTAACTTTCATGCATTGGAGAAGGAAATGGCAACCCATTCCAGTGCTCTTCCCTGGAGAATCCCAGAGACAGGGGAGCCTGGTGGGCTGCCGTCTATGGGGTCACACAGAGTCGGACACGACTGAGGTGATGTAGCAGACGTAGCAGAAAGGTCTTTAGTTCCTCCTCAAAGGCCATAGATAACATTCTGAGCAATACACTGTGAACAGTTTTAGAAATGTTAAAGCTCCAACCAGGCTGAAATGTACGTACATAGACCACAGAGTAGTTGGAAGCAGACGGTCGATGATGTTGACTCCCAATATCCTCAGTAACAGGCCATTAGTACAATGCCCCAAAACTGATCACAGGTGTGTGATCAGTCATTAAAATCCTTCCCCTGAAAGTATTTGTGAATTTGGGTCTTTGAAGCACCAAAGACTGCTAGGAAACCTTGCTCAGTCCTACAATAAACACATGCTTTCACTGTAACTCAGTCAGTTGATTGATTTTACTTCACAGTAGCGAGTAGATCCAAGTTTGCATGCGTAACAGTAATGAATATTAAGAATGTGTGTCTAGAAGGATGATAAATCGCTTTTAGTTCAGATTTCAAGTAGATTTATTGATATGATTTTTCTGTGTAAAAATTCTTTAGGAATGAGGTTTTGCAGCCTTCATGGCTTTGGTTAGTATTTCTGTAAGCAGTGTGTATTTTAAGTTGATGCTGAAGTAAGCACTGGTTGAACATTATCCTTCAATTGCTCGAAGACCAGTGACTTTGTGATGTCACAGTTACCCTTCAATTGCTAGGTGACTTTGAGGACCTCTGTGATGGTCTAGAGAGGTCTGTAGGCCAGCCAAGCAGCATTTGAAGTTGCAGTGTGTAAAATCAGACAAATGAGAAAAATATCTGAAGAAAGACTTTCTTTGAGATGGCACATATTTCTTCAGAAATTCAAGATGGGACTCCTAAGGATGAATCAACTGGTTCAGAAACCTCCGTTAGATCTTCTTTGTATGATTATACACTTACTAGGGACTCAGTTTTGAGATCTATGATTGAAGAATATGCTTTTCAGGCTTTGTCTGAGGATCTTGTGATAAAAAGGCTATGCTACACAAATTCTGTCTCTGAAACAGATGAGCTGAATGATTTTCTTTCACATTTCCACAAAACTTTGGAGTATAGTTGCAAATTATCAGCTGGAATCTTTTAGGTAGGATGAGAGTGGTGTATGTATAGTGATCAGTGAAGAACTTTTTAAAAAGGTCTTGAAAAGAAAGGAGCCTTTCAGAATATTTGAAACCAACAGTATGAAAAGTTTAGTTTGACAGGTTAACCTTTATGGGTTTAATAAAAAGCAACAAACTTTTCAAAGATCTGCTTCACAAGCGGACTTTCTGGAAGAAAACATCTCTCTTTTGAGCAAGGTATTCCAAAAATTTCACTTATTAGCAATACATAAGATTAAATCATGTGACCTAGAGAGCATGTTCACATATGTAGCTAAAACGAATTTGAAATTGAGATAGGGAGGAGGAGCCAAGATGGCGGAGGAGTAGGACAGGGAGAACACTTTCTCCCCCACAAATTCATCAAAAGAGCATTTAAACGTCGAGTAAATTCCACAAAACAACTTCTGAATGCTGGCAGAGGACATCCGGCACCCACAAAAGCAATCCAACTCTTCGAAAGGAGGTAGGAAAAAATATAAAAGACAAAAAAAGAGACAAAAGAGGGAGGGACAGAGTTCCGTCCCGGGAAGGGAGTCTTAAAAAGAGAGAAGTTTCCAAACACCAGGAAACCTTCTCACTGCCGAATCTGTGCCGAGCTTTGGAAGCACAGAGGGCAACATAACAGGAAGAAAAAATAAATAAACAGTTAAAACTCGAAGATTGTGAGTCCTACGGTAACTCCCCCAGCGGAGAAGCATGGTAGACGCCTGCACGCGCCATTAGCAAGTGGGGGCTGGGCAGGGAGGCGCAGCGCGGGCTGCATCGCTTAGAGTAAGAATCTGGCCTGAATACCCTGAGCACTATCTGAGCGAAATAATCTGGGCTAGCAAACCAGACTGTGGGATATCTACAACGCGAAAAGCCAGCCCCAACTTAAGATACCACCAGGCCAGTGCACGGAACAAAGAATTGAACAGAGATAGCCGGCTGCAGACCTTCCCCCTCCAGTGACAGGCAGCCAGAGCCGGAAGGGGGCAATCGCAGCCCCAGAGAGACATTATCTATAAAACTGTAAGCAGGCTTCTTTGCTAACTAAAACTTCTTGGGGGTCTGGACGGTTAACATCTGCATGAGAAGGTGCGCCAGTTTTACGCCCAGATAACCGAGTGGCGGGGAGGCGATAAGTCGCAGCATTGGTGCTCGCCAAACACCTCATCACTTGAGCTGCTCGGACCTGGGAAGAGCACAAAACTCAGGCCCAACTGAGTCTGCGCCTCTGAGGACTACCCGAGTGCCTGAACCTGAGCGGCTTGGACCTGGGAGGTACATGCAACCCAGGGCCAGCCTCGGATTGTTCCCGGCGGAACAACCTAGAGCCCGAGCAGTGTGGGCAGGGAGGCTACACGCGCCGTGAGCGGGGGCAGACCCAGTGTGGCTGAGGCACTGCGAGCGCACGCCAGTGTTATTTGTTTGCAGCATCCCTCCCTCCCTCCCCACAGCGCGACTGAACAAAGAGAAGAAATACAGCTCCACCCATCAGAACACCGACACAAGCTTCCCTAACCAGGAAACCTTGACAAGCCACCTGTACAAACTCACACACAGCGAGGAAAAGCCACAATAAAGAGAACTCCACAAACTGCCAGAATACAGAAAGGACACCCCAAACTCAGCAATTTAAACAAGATGAAGAGACAGAGGAATAGCCAGCAGATAAAGGAACAGGATAAATGCCCACCAAACCAAACAAAAGAGGAAGAGATAGGGAATCTACCTGATAAAACAATTCCGAATAATGATAGTGAAATTGATCCAAAATCTTGAAATTTAAGTGGAATCACAGATAAATAGCTTGGAGACAAGGATTGAGAAGATGCAAGAAAGGTTTAACAAGGGCCTAGAAGAAATAAAAAAGAGTCAATATATAATGAATAATGCAATAAATGAAATTAAAAACACTCTGGAGTCAACAAATAGTAGAATAACAGAAACAGAAGATAGGATTAGTGAATTAGAAGATAGAATGGTAGAAATAAATGAATCAGAGAGAATAAAAGAAAAACGAATTAAAAGAAATGAGGACAATCTCAGAGACCTCCAGGACAATATTAAACGCTACAACATTCGAATCATAGGGGTTCCAGAAGAAGACAAAAAGAAAGACCATGAGAAAATACTTGAGGAGATAATAGTTGAAAACTTCCCTAAACTGGGGAAGGAAATAATCACCCAAGTCCAAGAAACCCAGAGAGTCGCAAACAGGATAAACCCAAGGCAAAACACCCCAAGACACATATTAATCAAATTAACAAAGATCAAACACAAAGAACAAATATTAAAAGCAGCAAGGGAAAAACAACAAATAACACACAAGGGAAATCCCATAAGGATAACAGCTGATTTTTCAATAGAAACTCTTCAAGCCAGGAGGGAATGCAAGACATACTTAAAATGATGAAAGAAAATAACCTACAGCCCAGATTATTGTACCCAGCAAGGATTTTATTCAAGTATGAAGGAGAAATCAAAAGCTTCTCAGACAAGCAAAAGCTGAGAGAATTCTGCACCACCAAACCATCTCTACAACAAATACTAAAGGATATTCTCTAGACAGGAAACACAAAAATGGTGTATAAATTTGAACCCCAAACAATAAAGTAAATGGAAACGGGATCATACTTATCAGTAATTACCTTAAACGTAAACGGGTTGAATGCCCCAACCAAAAGACAAAGACTGGCTGAATGGATACAAAAACAAGACCCCTACATATGTTGTCTACAAGAGACCCACCTCAAAACAGGGGACACATACAGACTGAAAGTGAGGGGCTGGAAAAAGATTTTCCATGCAAATAGGGACCAAAAGAAAGCAGGAGTAGCAATACTCATATCAGATAAAATAGACTTTAAAACAAAGGCTGTGAAAAGAGACAAAGAAGGTCACTACATAATGATCAGAGGATCAATCCAAGAAGGAGATATAACAATTATAAATATATATGCACCCAACACGGGAGCACCGCAGTATGTAAGACAAATGCTAACAAGTATGAAAGGAGAAATTAACAATAACACAATAATAGTGGGAGACTTTAATACCCCACTCACACCTATGGATAGATCAACTAAACAGAAAATTAACAAGGAAACACAAACTTTAAATGATACAATAGACCAGTTAGACCTAATTGATATCTATAGGACATTTCATCCCAAAACAATGAATTTTACCTTTTTCTCAAGCGCACATGGAACCTTCTCCAGGATCGATCACATCCTGGGCCATAAAGCTAGCCTTGGTAAATTCAAAAAAATAGAAATCATTCCAAGCATCTTTTCTGACCACAATGCAGTAAGATTAGATCTCAATTACAGGAGAAAAACTATTAAAAATTCCAACATATGGAGGCTGAACAACACGCTGCTGAATAACCAACAAATCACAGAAGAAATAAAAATTTGCATAGAAACGAATGAAAATGAAAACACAACAACCCAAAACCTGTGGGACACAGTAAAAGCAGTCCTAAGGGAAAAGTTCATAGCAATACAGGCACACCTCAAGAAACAAGAAAAAAGTCAAATAAATAACCTAACTCTACACCTAAAGCAACTAGAAAAGGAAGAAATGAAGAACCCCAGGGTTAGTAGAAGGAAAGAAATCTTAAAAATTAGAGCAGAAATAAATGCAAAAGAAAGAAAGGAGACCATAGCAAAAATCAACAAATCCAAAAGCTGGTTCTTTGAAAGGATAAATAAAATTGACAAACCATTAGCCAGACTCATCAAGAAACAAGGGGAGAAAAATCAAATCAATAAAATTAGAAATGAAAATGGAGAGATCACAACAGACAACACAGAAATACAAAGGATCATAAGAGACTATTATCAACAATTATATGCCAATAAAATGGACAACGAGGAAGAAATGGACAAATTCTTAGAAAACTACAATTTTCCAAAACTCGACCAGGAAGAAATAGAAAACCTTAACAGACCCATCACAAGCACGGAAATTGAAACTGTAATAAAAAATCTTCCAGCAAACAAAAGCCCAGGTCCAGACGGCTTCACAGCTGAATTCTACCAAAAATTTAGAGAAGAGCTAACACCTATCCTGCTCAAACTCTTCCAGAAAATTGCAGAGGAAGGTAAACTTCAAAACTCATTCTATGAGGCTACCATCACCCTAATACCAAAACCTGACAAAGATCCCACAAAAAAAGAGAAAACTACAGGCCAATATCACTGATGAACATAGATGCAAAAATCCTAAACAAAATTCTAGCAATCAGAATCCAACAACACATTAAAAAGATCATACACCATGACCAAGTGGGCTTTATCCCAGTGATGCAAGGATTCTTCAATATCCGCAAATCAATCAATGTAATACACCACATTAACAAATTGAAAAATAAAAACCATATGATTATCTCAATAGATGCAGAGAAAGCCTTTGACAAAATTCAACACCCATTTATGATAAAAACTCTCCAGAAAGCAGGAATAGAAGGAACATACCTCAACATAATAAAAGCTATATATGACAAACCCACAGCAAACATTATCCTCAATGGTGAAAAATTGAAAGCATTTCCTCTAAAGTCAGGAACAAGACAAGGGTGCCCACTTTCACCATTACTATTCAACATAGTTTTGGAAGTTTTGGCCACAGCAATCAGAGCAGAAAAAGAAATAAAAGGAATCCAAATTGGAAAAGAAGAAGTAAAACTCTCACTCTTTGCAGATGACATGATCCTCTACATAGAAAACCCTAAAGACTCCACCAGAAAATTACTAGAACTAATCAATGATTATAGTAAAGTTGCAGGATATAAAATCAACACACAGAAATCCCTTGCATTCCTATACACTAATAATGAGAAAACAGAAAGAGAAATTAAGGAAACAATTCCATTCACCATTGCAACGAAAAGAATAAAATACTTAGGAATATATCTACTTAAAGAAACTAAAGACCTATATATATAAAACTATAAAACACTGGTGAAAGAAATCAAAGAGGACACTAATAGATGGAGATATATACCATGTTCATGGATTGGAAGAATCAATATAGTGAAAATGAGTATACTACCCAAAGCAATTTATAGATTCAATGCAATCCCTATCAAGCTACCAACAGTATTCTTCACAGAGCTAGAACAAATAATTTCACAATTTGTATGGAAATACAAAAAACCTCGAATAGCCAAAGCGATCTTGAGAAAGAAAAATGGAACTGGAGGAATCAACCTACCTGACTTCAGGCCTACTACAAAGCCACAGTTATCAAGACAGTATGGTACTGGCACAAAACAGAAATATAGATCAATGGAACAAAATAGAAAGCCCAGAGATAAATCCACGCACATATGGACAGCTTATCTTTGACAAAGCAGGCAAGAATATACAGTGGATTAAAGACAATCTCTTTAACAAGTGGTGCTGGGAAATCTGGTCAACCACTTGTAGAAGAATGAAACTAGAACACTTTCTAACACCATATACAAAAATAAACTCAAAATGGATTAAAGATCTCAACGTAAGACCAGAAACTATAAAACTCCTAGAGGAGAACATAGGCAAAACACTCTCTGACATACATCACAGCAGGATCCTCTATGACCCACCTCCCAGAATATTGGAAATCAAAGCAAAAATAAACAAACGGGACCTAATTAAACTGAAAAGCTTCTGCACATCAAAGGAAACTATTAGCAAGGTGAAAAGACAGTCTTTAGAATGGGAGAAAATAATAGCAAATGTAGTAACCGACAAACAACTAATCTCAAAAATATTCAAGCAACTCCTACAGCTCAACTCCAGAAAAATAAATGACCCAATCAAAAAATGGGCCAAAGATCTAAATAGACATTTCTCCAAAGAAGACATACAGATGGCTAACAAACACATGAAAAGATGCTCAACATCACTCCTTATCAGAGAAATGCAAATCAAAACCACTATGAGGTACCACTTCACACCAGTCAGAATGGCTGCGATCCAAAAGTCTACAAATAATAAATGCTGGAGAGGGTGTGGAGAAAAGGGAACCCTCTTATACTGTTTCTGGGAATGCAAACTAGTACAGCCACTATGGAGAACAGTGTGGAGATTCCTTAAAAAACTGGAAATAGAACTGCCTTATAATCCAGCAATACCATTGCTTGGCATACACACTGAGGAAACCAGAAGGGAAAGAGACACGTGTACCCCAATGTTCATCGCAGCACTGTTTATAATAGCCAGGACATGGAAGCAACCTAGATGCCCATCAGCAGATGAATGGATAAGAAAGCTGTGGTACATATACACAATGGAGTATTACTCAGCCATTAAAAAGAATACATTTGAATCAGTTCTAATGAGGTGCATGAAACTGGAGCCTAATATACAGAGTGAAGTAAGCCAGAAGGAAAAACATAAATACATTATACTAACGCATATATATGGAATTTAGAAAGATGGTAATGATAACCCTGTATACGAGACAGCAAAAGAGACACTGATGTATGGAGCAGTCTTATGGACTCTGTGGGAGAGGGAGAGGGTGGGAAGTTTTGGGAGAATGGCATTGAAACACGTGAAATGTAAAAAAAAAAAAAAGAAAAGAAAGAAATTGAGATAGTAAATTTTTTAAAAAAAGTTTTGTTTTGAAGTTGAGAACAGCTGGAGGTTAAAATATTGGATGTTTAAAAACCTTTCCTAGCAATGTGAAACCAGATACAGGTCCTGAAGCTACTTAAAGTGGTATTTACTGTATATATACAACATATTTTTAGTTGAGCATAATTGCTTTTAACATATTACCTGTTAAAACTACTAATGGAGGTGTTTTATTTGATGCTATTTAATTGGTGTCATTAAAGGAATAATTTTTTATAGCTTAGCTTTGATTGTCAGTTTTACCTTGGTTTATAAAGAAACTAAATAAGTTTTTCTTTGATTTTAGTTACAAACCTACTATAAATCAAATTCCAAACAGGCCATCCCCAACTTTTAGTAAGAATGCAAAGAAGACTTGGAATTAACAATGTGTCTCTAATATCTTCATTAGTTCAAGATAACAAGACGTATGTTAAAGCAAGGGTCAACAAAGATGATCATAACTCTGACTTTCTTCGAGAAACGAGTGGAGAGAGTGCATTTTCAGCCTCCAGAACTTTAAATGTGCCATACATACCAAAGCCTCATAGCAGCCAGATATTTGCTAATACAAGCGCTGTAAGTCCATGTGACTTACCTTCCCCATCACCAATATCACTTAGACAAACAGACCAGATTGTAGTAGATCAACCTGCTGTTTTTAAAACACTGAGCATTTTTAATTGGCACTCACATAGCAGCTACACTCAGGTAAATGGCCACGTTGAGGACTTCGCTACTACAACTACATCTACTTCTCAGAACCACATTGTGTCTCCATTACAAAGCAGTTATTCCGGACTGATGGTGGAATCTTCTAAATTTCCAGTCACATATAGCAATATGTCAGCCCATGACAGCCCTTTTCCTATCCTGCAAGAGACAGGCAACTCACGGTCCTCAATGTCAATGATCGCTTATATATCTGCCTCCTCTCTTTCAAGTCAACTGATCAACAATCATCATCAGATGAAAACTATGCTAATTAAAACTGACCTATCAAATAAGTGTCAGATTATGGAGCCTAAAGAAGATTGAACTTTATATTGGGAGATGTCAACAAATACCTAAAATTCTTGCATTTCAACAATAAATTTACATATTCATCTTCATAGTTTCATTTTCTATTTTCAAACAATGAAGAGTAAAATTATGCTTTAGTTCAAATGGCTGGCTATTTTACTGCACGGTTTTATAAACTCTACAGTTCAAGACAAAATTTGTTATGCATCCTAGGTAAATGACACCTGATCTAATGTTTGTAAGCAAAAAAAAAAAAAAAAAAAAAAGAGAGAGAGAGAGAGAACCAAGGGAAAATAGATAATGGATGTAAAGTGATTTCTGAAATCATCCCTGCTGAAATGAATGGGTGGCTCAATTAGGATGGCATGGGTGAAGGAAGAGATGCAAATAAAGTCAGAAAAATGGAAATACACAGGATGTACCTTAGTGTGTTCACAGTTACCTTATATTCTATTAGTTACTGGTAGAGTCTTAAAAGGTTAGACAGCAGATTTTCTTCATTATAGAAAGTCATTTCATCCTTGAAATATAGACAGTGTAACATGTCCAAAATCATGATCACCATTATACCATGACTGTGTACCAAAGATAACATGACATAATCAGTGATTGTCCCATGGTAAGCACAAGATATATAGTTTACAGGTGGTATGCTGTAGGGTTATTTCTGCTCTACTGTCCTTAAGGCATGCCTTTATTTCCTGACACCAAGATCCACTCTATATTTCCTAAGACATGTTTCAATGTTGCTTATCTGTCCCCACAGAGACAGATACATTCCTGATGGTGTTTGCAGCACATCAGCATGGTCAACAAGTTCTTTGAAGACATGATATATTTTCCTTAGTAATTTCATTATCTTTCTCTTCTGGAGCTACAATCACACAAACTATTTTCAGTCATGCTAAGACCCTTCTCAAATTTTTGCCTCAATTCTTTCTTGGGGTTGGAAGGAACTTCTGTTTGCCCTCCTACCAAGGTGAGTGCAGATATCATGTCTTCAATGTGTTTTATGTCTACTCTCATTTTTTAATGTATCTTTCACATCAGGTGAAACTTAGAGCCTGCAAATGACACATTTTAAGCACTTACTAAATTATCAATAAAGAAATGTAATAACCAATCAATGCTCTACACATTACTTAACAGCATCCTATAACCTGCACTTATCATAATTCACCTTTCCTATTTGCTGAGAAATTATTACAAGTTGATATCTATTTATTGTATTTACATGAATGTTAAATGTGGGAATTCAAATTATAAAATGATTGCTGCTTTTATGAAATTTACAGTCTACAATAACCCATTCTAAGCATGTTGTTTCAGGCCACAGTTCCCTAAAATGCAGTAGTAGTTACAGAGACATGTATCCAAAGGGGTGGGAGGAGAAGAAAAGGAATCATTTATTTTAATAATCTAGAAAAGTCATGGAGTAAGCAAGGATCAAAATCAATGGTGGATCCTAAATATATTTCAGTTTGAAATACTCTGAACAGAGTCCCTGCTTGTTGGACTATCCACACTGTCATGAAGACTACCTAGAAATATTGGCAATCTCAAATTTGTGGTCATTCCTTCAGATGGCAGTGGGAACATCAAGTCATGTCCCTGTTTTGGTATGGTAACCCCCATAGGACAACACCAAGTTAAGTTCAACGTTCTCATTCTTGCAGCTAACAGACAGTGAAATCTGTCGAATATCTGTGTAGTTAAGGGAGTGGTAGAAAAATCACACTCTTTTTCTTTCACTGAAATGTTTTGCTAAATGTAAGAGAGAATACTATGCTTTAGAGAGGTGAGCATTTTGGAGCCATTGTAAGAGGTATTGAAATTGGTGTCCTTAGTAATCATTTCAAGACCAAAGTCCAATAGCCTTGTTTTAAATTTCAGGTGTCTTACTATGTAGTCAAATTTGCATGCTTTGTACAATATCACCTTAAAGGCAATTCCATCTTCCATTTCATTGCCTTGTACTGACTAATCCTTCTCAGTCCCTTTTATCTTCTTTTCATGCTTTGCTTTGAGTGGCAGGTCCTTCTCAAAAAGAACAGGATTAATTCATGTCATTCTCTGTCATAACTTGGAAGAGGCATGGATAAGGATATTCAACATACCATGTTGAAAAGCTGCTGTTTTTGTTCATTCATGAGAGCATATTAGTAAACTGTACTTCAATTGTCTGATCAAAAGAAGCCTGGTAAATGATCCTTTACCTTGATGATCAATTCCCAGATGGCTTCAACATATTGGTGCCTTTAATTCTCAAAAGAATAAAGAAAATAGCTCAATACATTAGGGAAACATTGTACATGAATTCAAATTTTCTTTCCTTTATGCATTTACCTTATAATTGGTGCCTAAAATTGTAAAACAATGGAAACAGATTCAGACTTTCATTGTAAAACAATGGAAACGGTTTCAGTGGAAACAGTGTCAGACTTTATTTTGGGGGGCTCCAAAATCACTGCAGATGGTGACTGCAGTCATGAAATTAAAAGACACTTACTCTTTGGAAGGAAAGTTTGGACCAACCCAGAGAGCATATTGAAAAATAGAGACATTACTTTGCCAACAAAAGTCCATCTAGTCAAGGCTATGGTTTTTCCAGTGGCCATGTATGGAAATGAGAGCTGGACTGTGAAGAAAGCTGAGAGCCAAAGAATTGATGTTTTTGAACTGTGGTGTTGGAGAAGACTCTTGAGAGTCCCTTGGACTGCAAGGAGATCCAACCAGTCCATCCTAAAAGAGATCAGCCCTGTGTGTTCTTTGGAAGGAATGATGCTAACGCTGAAACTCCAGTACTTTAGCCACCTCATGGGAAGGGTTGACTCATTGGAAAAGACTCTGATGCTGGGAGGGATTTGGGGCAGGAGGAAAAGGGAACGACAGAGGATGAGATGGCTGGATGGCATTACCAACTCGATGGATGTGAGTTTGAATGAGTTCTGGAAGTTGGTGATGGACAGGGAGTCCTGGCCTGCTGCGATTTATGGGGTTGCAGAATCGGACATGACTGAGAGACTTAACTGAACTGAACTGAACTGAAAATTGTAAAAGTAAAAACAAAAATGTAAGTGAGGTAAATACGGCAAATTGAGGCAAAAAGTAGAAATATTGGATGGAGAAGGTTAGAGGATGAAATTGGATGCTTAAAATATAACAAGCAAAATTGTAACTGCAGGGCGTAACGAGGTCAAAATGACTTCCACATTGTTACCCTGCATTATTTTCATTTTAGCAAATCACAGAATAGTTTTACATGCAAAATATTCTAAGATCCCATGGGATCCAGAACAACGTTATGTATAGCAAAGCATTCTGACTTAAAATGTCACTAGACTGAAATCATTCAACTACAAAATAACTTCCAACCTTAAGCCTAAAAACAAATATCAGAGAACTCTGTGCAGTTCATAGGTTTCCTTCTGTGAGTCCTTTGGTTTTATTTTCCTTTCATAATTGTGTTTTGAGTATATAAGACTGAGACTGTGCTTGTGTGTGTGTGTGCACATCAGATTAAAAATGTGTTTGTGAGTGTATGTCTAGGTTCTCCTTTGGACTTTTATGTTAGAGATTTCGGCTGAAGAAATGGCTAATTCAAAAATATAAAGAGGCACAAATTAAAATGCCCACTCAAATCATCCCTCCCCTCCCTCTCCCACAGAGTCCAAAAGACTGTTCTATACATTTGTGTCTCTTTTCCTGTCTCACATACAGGGTTGTCATTACCATCTTTCTAAATTCCATATATATGCCTTAGTATACTGTGGAGAAGGCAATGGCACCCCACTCCAGTACTCTTGACTGGAAAATCCCATGGATGGAGGAGTCTGGTAGGCTGTAGTTTATGGGATCGCTAAGAATTAGACACAATGGAGAGACTTCACTTTCACTTTTCACCTTCATGCACTGGAGAAGGAAATGGCAATCCACTCCAGTATTCTTGCCTGAAGAATCTCAGGGATGGCGGAGCCTGGTGGGCTGCTGTCTATGGGGTCACACAGAGTCGGACATGACTGAAGTGACTTAGAAGCATACTGTGTTGGTGTCCTTCTTTCTGGCTTAATTCACTCTGTATAATAGGCTCCAGTTTCATCCACCTCATTGGAATGGATTCAAATTGAAACATGTATAATATCATATAAGAAATGAATTGCCAGTCCAGGTTTGATGCAGGATACAGGAAGCTTGGGGCTGGTGCACTGGGATGACCACTGGGATGGTATGGGAAGGGAACTAGAAGGAGGGTTCAGGATGGGGAACACATGTACACCCTTGGCAGACACATGTTGATGTATGGCAAAACCAATACAATATTGTAAAGTAAAAAATAAACATAATAATAATAATAAATGCCAAAAAGCTCAAGACAACTGGCTGAGTTTCAGAAGTTGAAAGCATTTCAGTAATAACCAAGCTACTCCATCCTAACTTTTGTACAAACTATGGTACTCTCCCAATCACCTAGCAAAAATTTAATGGGACCTTAGATGTTTATTATGTCTGGCAATAACAAAACACAAACCTGCTAATATGGCAGTACCAGAGAAGGCTCAGTAGATGCCTGAAGTTTCAACCAGGCCTTCCTATAATAGGATACTACCTTCCTACAGGAGGCTGGACACTCACCAATAACAAAGAATACTCTTAGGTATCAAAGAACCTAAGGATGAAATCTATAATTCTATTCCCACATGGTCGACATTGATTTCCCCCTTCCCAAGAGTATCTGACAGACAGTTAAAATAGAAGGAAGTTATAACATAGCCCACATACTTCTTACATAATACCTTAAATGTCCAAGCCCAACTACACTACTAAGATGATGACAATACAGGAGTTCCAGCTTCAAATCTGTGTGGCAGTCATCATATAAACATTTTATGAATATTTGAGATGCACTGATAGTATAAATCTATTAAGCCAGAAGCCTTGAGATCTGATTCAAAGAGGAAAACTGTGTACTCCATGTCCTCAGTTTTATGGGACATTCACACGCATTCACACATTTCCACAATCCTCAACCTTTATCTGAAGTCAAAAACTGACATTAAGAGGAATGGTCTATTTACACAGAAGCCAAGCGTAAAAGTCAAAAATGGATCCAGTCTCCTACATACTTCCATGCTCAGTAATGGAACCCCTTGTAAGCATTCCTAAGGGCAACTAGGATAAACAACTCAAAGATGCTTCTCCCAGGATAAGAGAGGTTGATTGAGAAGCTATAAGTGTGCTTAACTTAGAGATAACCCTTAAGATCACATACCATTCCTGTTAACACATCAGAAGATGGACAGCTCTACCAGGTATTTACAGACAATGTCTGCTTCTGCCTAAGGCCAAGCTTATAGATCCAAGTGGCAGGTGGGATAAGGTTTCCATCTCAGGATATCATATGACACCGCCGGTGTTCTCCTTCTCTGGGAAGCTTTAAAAAGACATTGTGGGAAGTACAATATGAGGGAGGAAAACAAGGAAACTGACAAGAGCTGTGTTCTTTCTAAATGTCCCAAATCTCACTTATCATTCCAATTACAATGACAGACTTAACATGCAATCTGAACCATGTCCCAAGCATTGCCAGTTCTAACTTTTTGATGTTGTTCAGTCACTCAGACTTGTCAGACTCTTGTGACTCCATGTACAGCAAGAGCCCAGGGCTCACCTGCCATTCAAATCTCTCAGAGTTGTATTCAAACCCATGACCTTTGAGTCAACAATGCTTTTCAGCCATCTCACCCTCTGTCGTTTCCTTCTTCTCCTGTGCTCAATCTTTCCCAGCATCAGTTTCTTCCCAGTGATTTTGCTCTTGGCTTCAAGAGGCTGATATATTGGCTCTTCATGTGCAGCATCAGTCCTTCTGAGAATAATCTGAAATCATTTCCTTCACACTTTATTAGTTTGAACTCCATTCTCAGCATGTCTTCTCTAGCCCTCCTGTTGTAAAGCATCTATATTTTGGCAGTCAGTTCTTGTGTTCCTGCTCACTCCTCCATACATTACTTCTGAAAATCAACTTTGACCATTCAGGCCTTTTTCAATAATCTCTCAGCTTTGTAATATGGTTTTGAGATTGGTCATAGCTTTTCATCCAATGGGCAAGTGCCTTTTTGTTTCATGGCTTCAGTCCCATCACGCAGTCATATCAGAGATCAAGAAAGTGAAACCTGTCACTAATTCAATTGTATCTCATTAAAATATCTCAAAATGATGGGGGCAAATTCCATGATCTTATTTTTTGTGTCTGTTTGTTTTTGTATTGAGTTTTAATTCAGCTTTCTCAATTTCTCCTTTCACCTTTAGTTCCTAGTGTTTTTCAGCCATTTATATGTTGTCATCTTAAAACTAAGGTTATTCATACTTCTCACAGTAATTTTGTTTCCCACTTCAGATTCTTTCAGCAAGTTACTTTCCATGAAGTACTCTGCACATAAGTCAAATAAGCTGGATGAAAATATATAGCCTTGATGTATTTCCTTCTCCATTTCCTGGAGAAGGAAGTGGCAACCCACTCCAGTGTTCTTGCCTGGAGAATCCCAGGGACGGGGAAGCCTGGTGGGCTGCCGTCTATGGGGTCACATAGAGTCGGACACGACTGAAGTGACTTAGCATAGCACAGCATTTCCTTCCCTATTTTGTACCAGTTCATTGTTCTTTGTCCAATTCCAACTCCTGTGTCTTGACTTGCCTCCAGCCTTCCGTGGAAACGGGGACAGTAGTCTGGTATTCTTATCTCCTTAAGAATTTTCCACAATTTGTTGTGACCCTCACAGTCAAAGGTCTTCCCTGGTGTATCAGATGATAAAGCATCTGCCTGCAATGGGGCAGAACCAGTTTGGTACCTGGGTTTGGAAGATCCCCAGGAGAAGGAAATGGTAGGCTACAGTCCATGGGGTCACAAAGAGTCAGACACGACTGAATGACCTCATTTTCACACACAGTCTAAGCCAGTAAGAGATAATAAAGTAGATGTAGATGACTTTATGAAGCCACCTTGCTTTTTTCTATGATCCAACCTCAATTTAAGGTTTACCTATTAATATTACATGAGTACGACTAACTATAACTGCCTGTTTATATATATATATATATATTTTTTTTTTTCCTCAGTCTCTCTTTTTCAAGCTATCATCTACATATTTTTACGTTCCTGGGCATTTGCCACCTTCTTATACAAGAATTAAATTATTATCATGCCAGTCTCTGGCCTTTGACACCTCTGTAAAACAACTAAGTTTCCAGGACAGAATGAATCTGTGCTCTGGGAAAACGTCAGGACATTTTGATAAATAGCTAGATATTTTCAGGAACTGACTGATTTTGAGAAAAATTCCTGTACCATCACTTATCTGGAAAAGAACTATGTTTCCTCATGTTGATGAGAATTTCTCATTAGCAGAAATTTTAGGAAAAATAAATGTGCTTATTGGAATGTTCATGTTAGTGAAGTACCAACTATGTGAGTATGTATGTAGCCTCCCATCAGACAGATTAATTTATGTCAAGCAAATTTGTTGTTTCACCAGCATGTCTAAAAGAATTACCTAGTTTGCCTAGAAAGGAAATCAAAACTTCTGATTTGACAGAAAATAAAAGAGCACATTGAGTGCAACTCTCTCCATGGAAGCATCACAAATAACCCTTCTATAAAGGCAACAGTTCCTCCAGAGCATCAAATGAATATTAGCAGACGATCTTGCTTAAGAGAGACTATATGAAAAGTAGACATAACTGGGAAGAACGGAGGGAAGATGGGAGAAGGAGGACGAGACAAATAGAAACAAATATGTGTCCTGGGTTAGGATTTGGAGAAGCAAGGAATAGATTGAGGATTCAGATAAGTCACCTCACTAAACTTAAATTTCTTTTGACTGAAAGGAAGCAAGGTGAAGAAGATGATGACATTTAGTTTGTCTAGAGTGAGAATCAAATAGAGAATGTGTTGTGTGGTCCTGCATCCCCCAAACTGCAATGCAGGTCAAGTAGTGTGCATAGGGCCTGGAAGATGAAACATGAGGTTAGAAAGCCAACCTGGGAGGGTTGGTTTTTGACTATGTGGAGACGGAATGTTGGATCTGTGATGACAAGGTGTGTAGAAAGGAATGGCTTTTGAAAATTCCCAAACTGACAAAGAAGCAGGACCTTAGGGCTCAAGTCACCCAGCGAGGTGGTGAGAGTATTGAATTTTCCCCTCTTGCCACATACTAAGACCTACTATCAGATGATAGAAAAGACTAGCCAGAACTACCACCCATGCTTCTGCCACCACAAGCTAGAAGATGATCGCATTAGCGCCATATCATTTCTGCCTGTGATTGCTGGCTTCTCAGAAAAACTGACACCACCAGGGTTCCAAAACTCCAAGCACCTGTAAAATGTGATGGCTTTTTCAAAGATCTGCTTCACTAGCTGACCGTCTGGCAGGAGAAAAAGAAGTCTCTGTTTTGAGTAAGGCACTCCATAAATTTCAATTATTATAGGAAATATATATTTTTAAAATATAGTGACAATTTAACTGTGTTAACATAGGTAGCTAAAACTGACTTTAAAATTGAGATAATATGCTGCTGAAATATTTTTCTATTCTTCTCAAGTTGAGAAGAGCTGGCTATTAAGACATTTTAAGTGTAACAAATTTAAGTTTTAAGTTCCCCTAGCAACTTGGAACCAGAGAGAAATCCTGAAGCACTTAAAGGAGTATATGGTGTGGATATATAATATATTGTTACATGAGGAAATAATTCAAATATTTAAATATTTAAAACTATTAGTGGAGGTGTATTATTTGAGGCTATTATCTTTGTATGTTTAAAGGAACGATATTTTGAGTCTGGCTATGTTTCTCTATTTTACCTTGGTTTGAAAGGTCACTAATAATGTTCTTCTTTGGTTTTAGTTGAAGTTATCTCATAATCCAAATGTTAAGCGATACTATCCCCAAGTTTTACTAAGAATGGAAAGAAGAGTTGGCACTAAAAATATCTCTCCAGTACCTTCATTAGTTTGAGATTACAAGATGAAGCATGCTAAAGGAAGGAGTAATGTGGATGATCATATCTCTTGGATTCTTCCCGAAACTAGAGGAGAGTGTGTATTTTCAGCCTTCACAATTCTAAGTGTGTCTTACATACGAAATTCTTCTACAAGCCACATAGTTGCTAGTGCAAGTGTCCCAACTCAAAGTGATTTTTTTCTTCATCATCAATGTCAGTTAGACTGAAAGAGCAAAGTGTGATAGATCAAACTGATGTTTAAAATCTGTTGATCTTTTTACATCAGCATTCACAGAGCAACTACAATCAAGCAAACGGTCACAGGGAGAATTTTGTTACTATGACTATTTCTGTTTCTCAGTACCACATCATATCTCTTTTGCAGATACATGATTTTGACTGATGATCAGCCTTGTACCTTTACAGTTAGATACAGCAATATGTCAGCCCCTGAAGATATTTTCCCTAAACTGCAACTGGGAGGCATGGTTCCCAGTGCAAACAATACTGATGCATTTACTACTTCTCTTTCAAGGTCAACTCATCAGCCATCTTTCATATGATTACATATAATTTCTTTCATATAATTACTATTTACAACTGATCTCCCAAGTAGGAACCTGATCATGCAGGATACTGTAGATTAAAATTTATGTTGGTGATGCCAACAAATTCCTACATTTCTCTTATTTCAATATTAAATTTACATCTTCACCTTCATAGTTTCACTTTCTACTCTGAAATAATTAAGAGGAATATGAGGCTTTATCTCAATGCCTGTGTTTATATAAATGTGCATTTGTATAAACTGCCGGGCTTTTGAATGGCCCTCTGAATTATATTCATCCATTGCAGTGAATTTTAATTCATTGAATCCTGAAAGTCTGATGTTCACACATGTCATCTTCTGTTTGACCACTCCAATTTACCTTCCTTCATAGACCTAGCATTCTAGGTTCCTATGAAATATCGTTCATTACAGCATCAAACTGTACTTTTATCCATAGTCATATCCACAATTATGTGTTGTTTTTCCTTTGGCTCCATCTCTTCTTTTTTAGTGATTTCCAGAAGCATAGAGGACACCGACAAACCTGGAGAGTTTACCTTTCAGTGTCCTATCTTTTTGGCTTATCATATTGTTCATGGGGTTTTCAAAGCAAGAATACTGAAGTGCTTTTCCATTTCCCTTCTCCAATGAACCACATTTTGCCAGAATTCTCCACCATGTTCAATCCATCCTGGGTGGCCCTACATGGCATGTCTCATAGTTTCATTGAGGTAGACAAGGCTGTGATCCATTTGATCAATTTGGTTAGTTTTCTGTGATTGTGGTTTTCATTCTGTCTGCCCTCTGATGGATAAGGATAAGAAGGCTTGTGGAAACTTCCTGATGGGAGAGACAGACTGTGAGTGAACCTAGGCCCTGTTCAGGCCTAATTATGGTATGAGTAATGAAAGTAATTGGGACCTTCTTCAAAAGGACTTGAGCAGGCACTCTTGTATTCAATGCATCCCATTCTTGGACCATGCCTCTGCTGGAGACTCCTAGACACTCACAAGCAAGTCTGACTCAGTCTTTTGTGGGGACACTGCCCTTACTCTTGGCTCCTGGTGGACACAAGGTTTTGTTTGTGCCCTCCAACAGTCTGTTTCAGTCCTGTGGAAGTTCTATAATTAAATCAACTGGCCTCCAAAGTCAAATTCCCTGAGGGTTCTCAATCCCTTTGCCAGATCCGCAGGTTGAGAAATCTCTAGTGGTCCTAAAACTTCCTTACCTGTACAAGAAATTCTTTAGAATAATTATCCTGCAATTTGTGGATTGTGCACTAGGCCACTTTTTGGTGGGTTGAAAGGTTACCTCCTCTGAGAGGGCTTATATCACAAACTGCATGAACAAGGTCTGTAGCAGACAGAGCCTCTCTTCCATGTTAGGCCATTGCTGACCCATGCTTCTGCAAGAGACACTCAATCACTCAAAAGCAGTTCTGACTCTGTCTTTGTGCGTTCCTTGGGTATAGGTGCACAAAATATTTTATTGAGCACTCTCAGTGTGGCTGGTAAGTATTGATTTTAAATGGAAATTCACCCCTTCTACAATCTTGTTGGGTCTTTTCCTTTGCCATGGACATGTATTTTTATTGTTGTTGTTGTTGTTGTTTTTCTTTTTGGTGGGACCCAACATTCTCCTGTCAATGATCATTCAGCAGAAAGCTGTAATTTTGGATCTCTCACAGGAAAAGATGAATTGAAACCCTTCTACTTTGCCATCCTCACTTACTCATGGGCACAAACCGGCAAAGGGCAAAATGTCTACATCCCACCTCTGAAATTTCTTCACCTTTCTGCACTGTCAGATAGGCTAGAAGCCCATGGACAGAGCGAAGGTCACCTCCTCTCTTCTAGGATGTCTGTCTTTTCACAATGAAGAATCCTACCTTATCATGTCATTTGTCTCACATGATGATATTATTTGTGACGTGTAAAGAGAGAATGTGCTTTTTGATGGGCTGACCCAAGGCAGCACTATCCCAGAGCCTTCCTCTAATATTGAAAACTTCTCCAGTGCAGTATTTTATCTTTCTGTTCCTCCTCCTTCCAGTCTCTACTCTTTTCTGAAGGACCTTCACCTCTTCACAGACTTAGATCCAGTTATAGCCATATCCACCATTTCGACAGGCCAGCCCTGTTATCATAGATTGAAAGGTCCACAGGTTATGCTTTAAAAGCCCCACATCACTGGATTTACACTGGATGAGTCCTCAAGCCTTCCACATACATTTTATGTACACACACATCAACACAGCAGACACTGTGAGCTTCTTTATGTCTCTTGATGTAAGCCCAAATTTGTGAACACACTGTTCTGTGTTGTCACTGGCCATTCTTTCCTCATTCCTGTCTTGAACAGGATGACCTCAGAGATGCATGGGCCAGTCTCCCACACTCTGTGGATGCCTGGTGCAGCCTTCTGCTTGCTCCATATCTCACGGTCTGTAACATTCATTTCTGTCAGCTGTGGTTGGACACAATCCACACAGAAAATCACACAAACGTGGGCAACAAGCTCATGTGGGTAGGCACACAAATGTTTAAGGCACGTGGAAACATAAGCAAACAGTGAATATAGATGTTTCCAGTGCTTCATATGAAATACAGCTATTTCCATTTTCTTATAGGAAAATCTCCATTCTAAGCTGAAATATGAAGTATAGAGAAGTCCAAGTTCCATGATGGAGACTTAGCACCTAGGTTTTCATGCAGTACATTCAAACCATTCCCCACTTCATGGAATCAATCCTTTGTTTTGGTATATATTATTAGAAATACAGCAAACTCCTTACTTCACTTAAAAAAAGGGGTGCCCAGATTTTCATTTGTACAATAGAGATAATTCCATTTTCATAAGGGTTTTCCATATCTTCAGAAACCATTGCCAAGATTGTCCTATGTGAAATATCCAGAACTTCACATTTAATGGTAGAAAACCACCATCTAGATAGATATGAAGGATGGACAAGTCCAAATTTCACATAAGAAAAAGAGGTTCAAGATTTTCATAAAGTGAGATAAAAACTGTGATATATCATGGAGGAAAACAAGCATCACTATATTTGCATGTAAAAATATAGGTACTTCTACATTTGAGATCAGTTCAGTTCAGTCTCTCAGTCGTGTTCAACTTTAATGACCCCATGTACTGCAGCATGTCACGTGTCCGTGTCTATCACCAACACCCAGAACCTCTGTAAACTCATGTCCATCAAGTTGATGATGCCATCTAACCATCTAATCCTCTGTCGTCCTCTTCTCTTATTGCCTTCAATGATTCCCAGCATCAGGGTCTTGTCCAATGAGTCCATTCTTCACATCAAGGGCCAGACTATTGAAGTTTCAGCTTCAGGATTAGTGCTTCCAATGTATATTCAGGACTGATTTACTTTAACATCCTTGCAGTGGAAGTGACTCTCAAGAGTCTTCACCAACACCACATTTTAAAAGCATCAATTCCTTTCATATGAAACGAGTTGCCAGTCCAGCTTCGATACACGATACTGGATGCTTGGGGCTGGTGCACTGGGATGACCCAGAGGGATGGTATGGGGAGGGAGGAGGGTTCAGGATGGGGAACACATGTATACCTGTGGCGGATTCATTTTGATATTTGGCAAAACTAATACAATTATGTAAAGTTTAAAAAATAAAAAAATAAAAATTTCAAAAAAAAGGAAATAAAAAAGAAAGAAAGAAATTGTATTGGTGAAGGGTTTTTCACTTGTTAGGCCAATGTTTGTTGCTAAGTTTCCATATCCCTTACCTGCTGTGTCCCTGACAGTGTATTTATTAATATAATTGGTGTAAGTAGTAGCTTTAATGTTTGTAACCTTGGACCCTTGAGTTAATTATTTTTCTTGTTGTAGCCCACCACACCTTTACCCTATAGGAATGCAACTTTATCTAATGCTTTTGGATGGTGGCACCTGACTAATCACCTTCAGAGAAAAATAAGTTTTCTGAAGAAATGATCTTAAAATGTTAACAGTCCTCTGGGCCAGAAGATGATGCAAATCACCTAAACTTTTGCATGTGATAAGTTTGCAGGAAGAAAGCCTGGCTTACTGTATGACTCTACCCTTTCCCCCATTATCCTCTATGCATAACTTAAGGTATAAAAACTAAAAAAAAAAAAAGAAAAAAAAAGAAAATAAAGTGTGGGCCTTGTTCACCGAAAAAAAATAAATAAATAAATAAATAAAAGCATCAATTCCTCCATGCTCAGCTGTCTTTCCAGTCATGACCTCTGGAAAAACCATAGCTTTGACCAGGTGGACCTTTGCTGGCAAACAATGTCTCTGTTTTTGAATATGTTGTCTAGGTAGTTCCCGGCTTTTCATCCAAACAGTAAGTACCATTTAATTTCATGGCTGCAGTCACAATCTCCAATAATTTTGGAGCCCCCCAAAATAAAGTCTTTTGGTATTTTCATTGTTTCTCCATCCATTTGCTAAGCAATGATGAGACCAGTTATCATGATCTTACTTTTTGAATGTTGAGTATTAAACCACATTTTTCACTCTTTTTCATTTTCATCAAGAGCTTCTTTACATTTCTTCACTTTTTGCCATAAGAGTGATTTCGTCTAAGTATCTGAGGCTGTTGATATTTCTCCCAGCATTCTTGATTCATGCTTGTGCTTCTTCAAGCCTGGCATTTAGCATGTTGTACACGACATAAGAACTATGGACGGAGGTTTGTGACATTGTACAGGGAACAGAAATCAAGACCATCCCCAGCACAAAGAAAAAGGAAAAAAAAAAAAAAAAGCAAAGCGGCTGTCTGAGAAGGCCTTACAAAGAACTGTTAAAGAAGACAAGACAAAAGCAAAGGAGAAAAGGAAAGATTTATCTATTTCAATGCAGAGTTACAAAGAATATCATGGAGTGTTAGAAAGTCTTCCTTAGCAATCAATGCAAAGAAATAGAGGAGAACAATAGAATGGGAAAGACTAGAGTCTATTCAAAAAATTAGACATACCAAGGGAACATTTCTTGCCAAAATGGCCTCAATAAAGAACAGAAATGGTATGGACCTATCAGAAGCAGAAGATATTAAGAGGTCTCAAGAATACACAGAAGAACTATACAAAAAAACATTTTCATGACCTAGATAATCACAATGGTGTTATCACTTAGTCTCACCTAGAGCCAGACATCCTGGAATGAGAAGTCAAGTGGGCCTTAGGAAACATCACTATTAACAAAGCCAGTGGAGGTGATGGAATTCCAGTTCAGCTGTGAGAAATCCTAAAAGATGATGCTGTGAAAATTTTGCACTCAATACGTTAGCAAATTTGGAAAACTCAGCGGTGGTCACAGGACTGGAAACAGTCAGCTTTCATTCCAATCCCAAAGAAAGGCAATGCCAAAGAATGCTCAAACTATCGCACAATTGCGCTCACCTCACACACTAGTAAATAATGCTCAAAATTCTCTAAGCCAGAGTTCGATATGTGTGACCATGAAGTCCTAGATGTTTAAAGTGGTTTTAGAAAAGGCAGACGAACCAGACATCAAATTGCCAACATCAAGGCAATGGCACCCCCACCTCAGTATTCCTGCCTGGAAAATCCCATGGATGGAGGAGCCTGGAAGGCTGCAGTCCATGGGGCCACCGAGGGTCAGACACGACTGAGCGACTTCATTTTCACTTTCAGGTATTGGAGAAGGAAATGGCAAACCACTCCAGTGTTCTTTCCTGGAGAATCCCAGCGATGGGGGAGCCTGGTGGGCTGCCGTCTATGTGGTCACACAGAGTCAGACACGACTGAAGTGATTTAACAGCAGCAGCGGCAGCTACTATCATCAAAAAAGCAAGAGAGTTCCAGAAAAATATCTATTTCTGCTTGTTTGACTATGCCAAAGCCTTTGACTGTGTGGATCACAATAAACTATGGAAAATTCTGAAAGAGATGGGAATACCAGACCACCTGACCTGACTCCTAAGAAACTTGTATGCAGGTCTGGAAGCAACAGCTGGAGCTGGAGATGGAACAGCATTTTGGTTCCAAATAGGAAAAGGAGTATGCCAAGGCTGTATATTGTCACCCTACTTATTTAACTTAAATGTAGAGTACATCATGAGAAAAGCTAGGCTGAAAGAAACACAAGCTGGAAGCAAGATTGCTGGAAGGAATATCAATAATGTCAGATACGAAGACAACACCACACATAGGGCAGAAAGTGACGAACAACTAAAGAGCTTCTTGATTAAAGTGATGAGGAGAGTGAACAATTTGGCTTAAACCCCAGCATTTACAAAAACTAAGATCATGGACTCTGGCCCCATCATTTCATGCCAAATAGAATGAAAAATGGTGGAAACAGTGCCTGACATTATTTTAATTTTTATTTATTTATTTATTTATTTGGTGCGTCTCCAAATCACTTCAGATGATGATTGAAGCCATTAAATTAAAAATGCTTACTCCTTGGAAGGAATGTTATCACCAACCTAGACAACATATTAAAAAGCAGAAACATTAGTTTGCCAACAAAGGTCTGTCTAGTCAAGGCTATGGTTTTTCCTGTAGTCATGTATGGATGTGTTATTTGGACTATAAAGAAAGTTAAGAACCAAGAATTGATACTTTTGAAATGTGATGTTAGAGGAGAGTCTTGAAAGTGCCTTGGACTGCAAGGAGGTCCAATGAGTACATCCTAGAAGAGATCAGTCCTGGGCTTTCACTGGAAGGATTGATGTTGAAGCTGAAACTGAAATACTTTGGCCACCTGATGCAAGCAATTGACTCATGGAAAAGCTTCTGATACTTCAAAATATTGAGGGCAGGAAGATAAAGGGATGGCAGAGGATGAGATGGTTAGATAGCATCTCCAACACAATTGACATGAGTGGGTAAACTCAAGGAGCTGGTCACGGACAAGGAGGCCTGGCATGCTGTGGTTCATGGGGTCACAAAGAGTTGGACACCACTGAACTATTGAAGTGAACATTACATACAATTTAAATAAGCAGGGTGACAGTATGCAGCCTTGTCATACCCTTTTCCTTTTGGGAAGCATTCAGTTGTTTTACATTCAGTTCTAACTGTTGCTTCTTGAGCTGAAACAGATTTCCTGGAGGCAGGTAAGGTGATCCGGTATTCCTATCACTTTAAGAATTTTCCAGTTTGTTTTGATCCACACAGTCAAAAGCTTTGGTATAAACAATGAAGAAGAAATAGATTTTCCCCACCTTTGGAGCTCTCTTGTCACTTTGATAACCCCACACATGTTGGATATTTGATTATTAGTTCCTCTGCCTTTATTAAATCCAGCTTGAACATCGGGGATTTCATGGTTCATGTACTGTTGAAGCCTGGCTTGGAGAATTTTGAACATTACTTTGCTTCCGTTTTAGATGAGGACAATTGTATGGTTGTGTGAACAGTTTTTGGAATTGCCTGTCTATGGAATTGGATGAACTTTCCCAGTTCTTTGTCCACTGTTGAGTTTTCCAAATTTGCTGGCATATTGAATGAAGCATTCCCATAGCTATGAAATAACTCAAGTAGAATTCCATCAATTCCACAAGCGTTGTTCATAAGGATGCTTCATAAGGACTCCTTGACTTCACATTCTAAGATGTCTGGCTCTAGGTGCGTGGTCATTTTGGCTATCTGGTTCATGAGTACTTTCTTTGTGCAGTTCTTCTGTGAGCGCTGAAGAATTGATGCTTTTGAACTGTGGTGTTGGAGAAGACTCTTGAGAGTCCCTTGGACTGCAAGGAGATCCAACCAGTCCATTCTGAAGATCAGCCCTGGGATTTCTTTGGAAGGAATGATGCTAAAGCTGAAACTCCAGTACTCTGGGCACCTCATGTGAAGAGTTGACTCATTGGAAAAGACTCTGATGCTGGGAGGGATTGGGGGCAGGAGAAGAAGGGGACGACAGAGGATGAGATGGCTGGATGGCGTTACTGACTCGATGGACGTGAGTCTGAGTGAACTCCGGGATTTGGTGCGGACAGGGAGGCCTGGCATGCATGGGGTGCTGTGATTCATGGGGACACGACTGAGCGACTGATCTGATCTGTGTATTCTTGCCACCTCTTCTTAATATCTTCTGCTTCCATTAGGTCCGTGAAGTTTCTGTCTTTTATTTTGACCAACTTTGCATGAAATATTTCCTCGGTATCTCTAATTTTTTAGAGAGACTTCAAGTCATACCATTCTATTATTTTTCTCTATGTCTTTGCATTGATCACTGAGGAAGCCTTTCTTAAGGGATTTGACGTAGGTTATACCTGAATAGTCTAATGTTTTTCTCTACTTTAAAATTTTAAGTCTGAATTTGGCAATAAGGAATTCATGATTTGAGCCATAGTCAGGTCACCATCCTGTTTTTGCTGACTACATATTGCTTCTCCATTTTGGCTGCAATGTGATGTCAGTCCTGAACTTACGGTGAATCCATGAGTAGAGTCTTCTCTTGTGTTGGTGGACCAGGGTGCGTGCTATATGTTGTGTGTTCTCTTGGCAGAACTCTGTTAGACTTTGACTGGATTCCTTTTGCACTCTAATGCCAAATTTGTCTGTTATTCCAGGTATCTCTTGATTTTCTACATTTGCATTCCATTCCTCTATGGGGAAAATGATGTCTTTTTTTGGATGTTAGTTCTAGATGGTCTTTCAAGTCTTCATACAAATGTTCCACTTCAGCTACTTCAGCATAACTGGTCAGGACACAGACTTGGTTTACTGTGCTGTTGAATGGTTTGTCTTGGAAATGAAGAGAGATCCTTCTTCTTCTTACACATCTTGTGATCTGTCAGCTTCATCTCTTCATCAACTGTGGAAGAACAGACAACCACGCAGAAAAATATACAGAAAAGAGTCAACAATCTCACATATACAGACACAAATTAATATTCAAGACACAGGAAACAGGTAAACAGGAAACATAGGTGTTTCTGTAGCTGCAGAACCCGTTCTTTGTATGAAATATAGAGATTTCCAGGTTTTTATGGTAAAATCTCCATTCTGATCTCAAATACTATATCAGTTCAGTTCAGTTCAGTTCAGTCACTCAGTTGTGTCTGACTCTTTGCGACCCCATGAATTGCAGCACGCCAGGCCTCCCTGTCCATCACCAACTCCTGGAGTTCACTCAAACTCAAGTCCATTGAGTGGGTGATGCCATCCAGCCATCTCATCCTCTGTCTTCCCCTTATCCTCCAGCCCTCAATCCCTCCCAGCATAAGAGTCTTTTCCAATGAGTCAACCAACTCTTCACAAGAGGTGGGCAAAGCACTGGAGTTTCAGCTTTAGCATCGTTCCTTCCAAAGTAAACAGGACTGATCTCCTTTAGAATGGACTGGTTGGATCTCCTTGCAGTCCAAGGCACTCTCAAGAGTCTTCTCCAACACCACAGTTCAAAAGCATCAATTCTTCAGGACTCAGCTTTCTTCACAGTCCAACTCTGACATCCGTACATGACTACTGGAAAAACCATAGCCTTGACTAGGTGGAACTTTGTTGACAAAGTAATGTCTCTGCTTTTCAATATGCTATCTAGGTTGGTCATAACTTTTCTTCCAAGGAGTAAGCGTCTTTTAATTTCATGGCTGAAATCACCATCTACAGTGATTTTGGAGCCCCTCAAAATAAAGTCTGACACTGTTTCCACTGTTTCCCCATCTATTTCCCATGAGCTGATGGGGCCAGATGCTATGGTTTTAGTTTTCTGAATGTTGAGCTTTAAGGCAACATTTTCACTCTCCTCTTTCACTTTCATCAAGAGGCTTTTGAGTTCCACTTGACTTTCTCCCGTAGAAGTCCAAAATTCTAGATGGAAAATTTGCACCTAAGTTGTGATACAGCTGATACAGAACATTACATATTTCATCAAACGAACTCTTTGTTTTGATATATGTTTGAGAAATGCAAACACTCTCTATGAAGAAACAGTGGTGTCCAGATTTTCATTTGTGAAATAGAATTGAAATTTCATACAGGTTCTTCTTATCTTCAGATCGAAGATTCAAATCTTCAGTGCCATGGTTTTCATATGTGAAATATACATATGTCCACATTTAATGGTAGAGAACCACCGCCCAGATTTTCATGCATGAGGTGGAGAGAATTCCACCTTTCATGTAAGAAGAACAGCTTCCATATTTTCATGAAGTGAAAAAGAAATGCAATATATCATGTAGTAAATCCAGCATCGTTATATTGGCATGTAAAAATATAGGTGATTCTACATTTGTGTTTAGTTCAGTTCAGTTTCTGGATCTTGTCCAACTCTGCGACCCCACGGACTGCAGCACGCCATGCTTCCCTGTCCATCAACAATTCCTTGAGCATACCCAAACTCGTGTCCATCGAGTAGGTGATTCCATCCAACCACCTCATCTTCTGTCATCCTCTTCTTCTCCTGCCTTCAATCTTTCCAAGCGTCAGGGTCTTTTCAAATGCGTCATTTATTTGAATCAGGTGGCCAAATTATTGGAGTTTCACCTTCAAAATCAGCCCTTCCAATGAATAATCAGAAACGATTTCCTTTAGCCACCTTAAGGCCAAGAGACCCTTAAGAATCTCCACCAAAAGCACAGATTAAAAGCATCGATTCTTCCACCTTCAGCTATCTTTAGACTCCAAATCTCACATCCATACATGACTGCTAGAAAAGCCATATCTTTGACTATGTGAGCCTTTGTTGGCAAAGCAATGTCTCTGCTTTTCAGTATGCTGTCTAGTTTGGTCATAGCTTTCTTCCAAGGAGGATGTTTTAATTTCATGATGAAGTCAACATCTGAAGCAATTTTGGACCCACCAAAATAATGTCTTTTGCTCTTTCCATTGTTTCTCCATCCCTTTACTAATCAGTGATTGTATCAGAAGTCATGATCTTAGTTCTTTGAATATTGAGATTTTAAGCCAGATTTTTCACTCTTCTCTTTCATTTTCATCAAGAAGCTCTTTAGTTCTTCTTCATTTTCTGCCATAAGGCTGATGTCGTCTACTTCTCTGAGTTTATTGATATTTCTCCCAGCAGTATTATTTAAAGCCTGTGCTTCATACAGCCTGGCATTTCTCATGTTGCACATTGCATTGAAATTAAATAAGCAGGGTGACAATATACAGCCTTGGTATAATCCTTTCCTTATTTGAAAGCACGCTGTTGCTCCATAGCCTGTTGCTTCTTCACCTAGGTACAGATTTCTCAGGAGGCAGGTCAGGTGGTTGGTTTTCCCAGCACTTTGAATGTATTTAACAATTATTTCTGATCCCCTCAGTCAAAGGCTTCTGTATAAAGAATGAAACAGGTCTTTTTTTTTTTTTTATATCTTACTTTTTTGATGACCCCATGGTTGTTGGCAATTTGATCTTTTGTTCCTCACACTTTTCTAAATTCAGCTAGAACATGTGGAAGCTCATTGTTCAGGAACTGCTGAAGCCTAGATTGGAGAATTTTGAGCATTACTTCTCTCCCATTTGACATGGGGGAAAATGTGTGATAGTGGACATTCTTTGGTAATGCCTTTCTTTAGGATTGGACCGAAAACAGATATTTTCCAGTCCTGTTTCAACTGGTGAGTTTTTCAAATGTCCTGGCATATTGAATGTAGCACTTTCATAGAATCATTGGTTAGTCTGTGAAATAGGTCTACTGGAATTCCATCAGCTCCACTAGTTTTCTCCATAGTGATGATTCATAAGGATGGCTTGATTTCACATTCCAAGATGCCTGGCTCTAGGTGAGCGATCATCGTGGATATCTGGATATTGAAGATCCTTTTTGTATAGTTCTTCTGTGTATTATTTACACCTCTTCTTGATACATTCTGCTTCTGTTAAGTCAGTACCACTTCTGTTCTTTATTTCGACCATCTTTGCATGGAATGTTCCCGTGGTATCTCTAATTTTCTTGAACATATCTTGTCTTTGCCATTACATTATTTTCCTCTGTTTCTTTGCATTCTTCACTAAAGTCAGCTTTCTTATCTCTCCTTCCTCTTCTTTGTAATTCTGCATTCACATGGATATATCTTTGTCTTTCTCCTTTGCTTTCGCTTCTCTTCTTTTCTCAGTAACTTGTAAGGTATATTCAGACACCCATTTTGGCTTTTTGCAGTTTTTTTTTTTTTTCTTGAAGATGGTCTTGATCACTGCCTTTTGTACACTTTCACAAACCTCTGTCCATAGTTACTCAGAAACCCTTTCTATCAGATCTAATCTCTTGAATCTTTTGTCACTTTCACTGTGTAATCAAAAGGGTTATGATTTAGATTCTACCTGAAAATTCTAGTGGTTTCCCCACTTTTTTCAATTTAAGCCTGAAATTGGCAACAAGGAGATCATGATCTGAGCTACAATAGATCCCAGTCTTGTTTTGCTGAGTGTATATAGTTACTCCATGTTTGGCCACAAATAAAAGAATCAATCTGATTTCAGTATGAGCATCTGGTAATGTCCTTGTGTAGAGTCTTCTCTGGTGTTCCTGGAAGTGAGTGCTTTGTATGAGCCGTGTGTTCCCTAGGCAAAACTCTATTTCTTTTCAGTGGTTTCATTTTGTCGTCCAGGGCCATATTTGCGTGCTACTCCTGGTGTCTCTTGACTTCCTATTTTGAATCCCATTCCCCTGTGATGAAAAGGACATATTTTATGCATGTATGTTCTATAAGTTCTTGTAGGTCTTCATAGAAAAAGCTATTACTTCATTTCCTTCAACATTACGATTACTTATAGTGGCATAGAACTAGATGACTGTAATATTGTTTGTTTTGAAAATGAACAGGGATCATTCTATCATTTTTGAGATTGCCTCCAAGTACTACATTTCAGACTCTTTGTTGACTATGGCCACTACTCCATTTTTTCTAAGAGCTTCATGCCCACAGTAGTAGACATAGTGGTCATTTGAGTCAAATTCACCCATTCCAGTCCATTTTAATTCACTGATTCCTAAAATGTTGATGCTCACTCTTGGCACCCCCTGTTTGACCCCTTGCAATTCTCCGTAATTCATGGACATAACCTTCCAGGTTCCTATGCAACATTACTCTTTTTTAAATTTAAATATATTTATTTTAATTAGAGGCTAATTACTTGACAATATTGTACTGGTTTTGCCATACATCAACATGAATCCGCCACGGGTGTACACATGTTCCCCATCCTGAATCCCCCTCCCACCTCCCTCCCCATACCGTCCCTCTGGGTCATCCCAGTACTCCAGCCCCAAGCTTCATGTATCCTGCATCCTGCATCGAACCTTGACTGGCAGTTCTTTTCTTATATGATATGATATATGTTTCAATGCCATTCTCCCAAATCATCTGCCCCCTCCCTCTCCCACAGGGCCCAAAAAACTGTTCTACACATTTGTGTCTCTTTTGCTCTCTCACATACAGGGTTATCATTACCATCTTTCTAAGTTCCATATATATGCATTAGTATATTGTATTGGAGTTTTTCTGTCTGGCTTATGTCACTCTGTATAATAGGCTCCAGTTCCATCCACCTCATTAGAACTGATTCAAATGAATTCTTTTTAATGGCTGAGTAATACTCCATTGTGTATTTGTACCACAGCTTTCTTACCCATTCATCTGCTGATGGTCATCTAGGTTGCTTCCATGTCCTGGCTATTAGAAACAGTGCTGTGATGAACATTGGGGTACACGTGGCTCTTTCAATTCTGGTTTCCTCAGTGTGTATGCACAGCAGTGGGATTGCTGGGTTATATGGCAGCATTACTCCTTATAGCATCGGACTTCATTCCATCACCAGTCATATCTACAACTGGGTGCTGTTTTTTCTCTGGTTCCATGCCTTCATGGAACAAGAATTTTCTTTCTGTAGTTTCTTCTCAACTGATCTCCTGTAGCATATCAGGCACCTGCCACCCTTGGGAGTTCTTCTTTCTGTATGGTATATTTTGCCATAGCATCCTGCTAACGGCTTTCTCAAAGCAGGGATACTGAAGAGGTGTTCCATTTCCTTCTCCAAGGACCTCGTTTTGTCAGAACCCTTCACCATGACCCGTCTATCTTGGGTGGCCCTACACCCACGACTCATAGTTTCATTGAGTTAGACAAGGCTATGGACCATGTGATCAGTTTGGATAGTTTTCTGTGATTATGATTTTCATTCTCTTTACCCTCTGATGAATAAGAATAAGAGGCTTGTGGAAACTTCCTTATGGGAAAGACTAACTGAGGGGGAATCTGATTCTTGTTCTGATGGACAGGGCCATGTTTGGTTCAGTTTTGTGGCTCAATCATGTTCAAATCTTTGTTGATTTGAACAAGCTCCACATAAACTGGAGCTTGCCAGGAATCCCTGTTGGTCACCATCTCACTAAGTTTACTCAGTCTCATATCCATTGATTCAGTGATTCCATCCAATCTTCTCATCCTGTGTTGTCCCTCCTCCTCCTGCCTTGAACCTTTCCCAGCATCATGATCCTTTCCAATGTGTCAGTTCTTCACATCGTGTGACCAAAGTATTGGAGTTTCACCTTTAGCCCCAGTCCTTGCAAAGAATATTCAGGATTGATGTCCTTTAGGATGGACTGGTTGGATTTCTCCTAGCCATCCAAGAGACTCTCAAGAGCCTTCTCCAACACCACAGTTCAAAAGCATTAATTTTCCTGCTCACCTTACATTATAGTTCATCTCTCACCTCCATACATGACTTCTGGATAAACAAAGGCTTTGACTAAATGTATATTTCATGTAAAATTGCTTCATTCAAATTTTCATATCTGAAATATGTACAGTTCATATCTTATAAGACAAATTGTGGCCTGGTTTCCACATGTGAAAGGAACAAAAATCCGACTTTGCCATGTCCAAGATTCCTCAGCAGTTTATCTTACGTCAAATATAGAGAATTCACTACCGCATATTGGAGACCCTGCTTGCAGATTTACATACATGAGATATAGAGAATTTCCTATTTCAGTTAGAAACATCTACATCTAGATGGTGAAATAAAAAATATAAGGAATACTATGTTTTAAGCAACTTTGTTAGTATATATTTTTAACTGATGGACAATTATTTTACAGAATTTTGTTTGGTATTAAACTTTAACATTCAGTTGAGAATACCATATTTCATGCAAGAAAGTATGTGCCTTGATTTTTATACATGAAATAACGTGCATTCCATAATTCATGTTAAATTATCAAGGACCCACCTTTTAGTGCATGAATTCCACAGATTTCATCTATCATACTGCCAAGTTCAAAGCTATATTTTCAAAAGGGAAATAGAAACAATTGCATATTTCATGTAACAAAAACTGTGCTCAGTTTTTGGTCCTGGAAATACGGAGAATTTCATCTTTAATATAGGAAAATGGACACCCAGATTTTCTAATGGCATGTCCCATAAGGACATGTATACCCTCATTTTCACATTTGAAATGTACAATACTCTGTATTACATGTAAACATCGTTGTATTAAAATTTGCTTCCTGAATAATTGAATCTCT
This sequence comes from Bos taurus, assembly GCF_002263795.3. NCBI lineage: Eukaryota > Metazoa > Chordata > Mammalia > Artiodactyla > Bovidae > Bos > Bos taurus. The sequence continues at coordinate 32,360,584 of NC_082638.1, forward strand.
CATAGATTAAGAAGTGAAATATCCACCCAGACTTTCATAAATGAAATGAAGAGATATCCATAATTCATAAAGAAGCATTTAATTTTCCTAAGGGGATATAGAAAATTCCATATTTCAGGTACAAAAAACTCCTCCTGATTGACATATATGAGACAGAGTTTTTGCTGGTTTTCAGTTGACTGGCCAGTTCCAACACTGTAACACCGTGGACAGCATCACTGCAGCCTTCCCAACCCTTCCCTGTTTCCAACACTTTGCTCAGACTCACCTTTGTTGAGTCAAGAGATTCCAGGATGGACGTCCAAGCAACTCAACTTCTGTTGCCTTCTTCTCCTTCACTCAGTCTTTCCCACATTAGAGCCAATAATGTTTCATGACAAGTTAGAGTGGCAGTCTTTTCTCATGAGTCCTTTAGCCAAAATATTGGAGCTTGAGCTTCAGCATCAGACCTTCCAATGAACATTTACAGTTAGTTTCTTTTAGGATTGACTGGGTTGAACGCCTGCTGTTCAAGGGACTCTCAGTAGTTGCCTTCAGAACAGGGTTCAAACCTCAGTTTTGATACTCAGGCTTCTTTATAGGTGAACTCTCACGTCCATACATCGGCTCAGATCAGTTCAGTTCATTCTCGCAATCATATCCAACTCTTTGTGACCACATGGACCACAGGAGTCCAGGTCTCCCTGTCCATCACCAACTCCCAGAGTCTACACAAACTCATGCCCATTGAGTCTGCTATGCCAGCCAACCATTTCATCCTCTGTCATCCCCTTGTCCTCCTTCCCTCAATCTTTCCCAGCATCAGGGTCTTTTCCCATGAGTCAGCTCTTCTTATCAGTTGGGCAAAGTATTGGAATTTCAGCTTCAACAGCAGTTTTTCAAAGGAACATCCAGGGACTGAACTCCTTAAGATGGAATGATTGGATCTCCTGCAGTCCAAGGGTTTCTCAAGAGTCTTCTCCAAAATCACAGTTCAAAAGCATCATTTATTCTTCTCAGCTTTCTATATAGTCCAACTATCACATTCATATATGACTACTGGAGAAACAGTAGCCTTGACTAGACAGACATTTGTTGGCAAAGTAATGTCTCTGCTTTTTAATAGACAGTGTAGGTTGCTCATAAATTTTCTTTCAAAGAGGAAGCATCTTTTAATTTCATGGATACAGTCACCATCTGCAGTGATTTGGACCCACCATCCACCAATAAAATAAATAAGGTCTAACATTGTTTCCCTATCTATTTGGCATGAAGTGATGGGACCAGATACCATGATCTTAGTTTTCTGAATGTTGAATTTTAAGTCATTTTTTCTCTTTTTCACTTTCATCAAGAGACTTTTAGATCTTCCGTTTTTTCTGTCATAAGGGTGGTGTCATCTGCATGTTTATATTTATTGATATTTCTTGGCACAAGCTGGATTCCAGCTTGTACTTCATACAACCCAGTGTTTCTCATGATGTATTATGCATATAAATTAAATAAGCAGGGTGACAATACAGCCTTGACCTACTCCATTTCCTATTTGAACCAGCCTGCTCTTCTATGCCTTGTTCTAACTGTTTCTTACTGACCTGCATCCAGATTTATCAAGAGACAGCCCAGGTGGTCTGATACTCCCATTTCTTGTAGAATTTTTCAGTTTGTTGTGATCCATAGAGTCAAAGTCTTTGGCATAGTCAATAAAGCAGAAATTGATGTTTTTCTGAAACTCTCTTGCTTTTTCAGAGATCCAGCAGATGTTTGCAATTTGATCTCTAGTTCCTCTGTCTTTTCCAAAACCAGCTTGAACATCTGGAAGTTCACAGTTCACATATTGTTGAAGCCTACCTTGGAGAATTTTGAGTATTACTTTACTAGTGCATGAGATGAAGGGAATTGTGTTGTAGTTTGAGTATTCTTTGGCATTACCTCTCTTTGGGATTGGAATGCAAACTGACATTCCATTCCTGTGGCCATTACTGAGTTTTCCTAATTCACTAGAGCAGCGAGCTGTGGCTCTGTGGCACTGGAACAGCCAGCAGTCAGGAGGAGATATCCCACGTCCAAAGTAAGGAGCAGCGGCTGTACTTTGCAGTAGCAGGAGTGAAGAGATACTGCACATCCAAGGTAAGAGAAATCCCAGTAAGATGGTAGGTGCTGAGAGAGGGCATTAGGGGGCAGAAACACTGAAACCACCATCGCAGAAACTTAACCAATCTATCACATGAACCCTGGCTTGTCTAACTCAGTGGAACTAAGCCATGCTTTGTAGGCTCACACAAGGTGGACATCCATACATATCCCCTGAGGGGGCGGGGGGAGGAAAAACTAGCTTTGCCTGGGGGTGGGGGGAAGGAAAAACCAGCTTTGCCTAAACGGACCTTTGTCAACAAAATGATGTCTCTGCTTCTCAGCACATTGTATCTAGGTTTATCATAGGTTTTCTTCCGTGGAGCTAGAGTGTCCTATTTTCGTGGCTGTAATCACTGTCCCCAATGATTTTGGAGACCAGGAACACTGTCGTCTTTCTATGTTTAACCTTTGTATTTGAAAAACTGCATTTAGCCTTTGTTCTGCATCATTTTATACCCAAGTCCAAACTTGCCTGTTACCCATGTATCTCCTGACTTCCTGTTTTACATCACAGTCAGCTATCATGAAAAGGGCATCTCTTTTGGGTGGTAATTTTAGAAAATCTTGGATGTTTTCCTAAACTATTAAAGTTCCATGATAGCTTCAGTGGTAAAAATTTGAAATGCAGAAATTTGCATTGTTTATCTATGAAAATCTACATTCAAATTTTCATACAAAATTAAGGAATTCCACATGTGCAGTAGGAAGCATAATCATCCTGAATTTCAAAAGTGAATTATAGAGAATAGCAACTTTCAAATAGAATTGACACCTATGTTTTCCTATGTGAAATTTAGAACTCATATAGGAAAATCTACACCAAAATTCTTATATGTGAAATATAGAGAATTTATATTTCATTTAGGAATAGTGCCCTTGATTTTAATATTTGAAAGATAGGAATTCCATATTTCAAGCAGTCAATCCAACATCTGGATATTCAATGAAATACAGGAAATTCATATTATATGAAAGAAATTTAAAAATCTAGAATTTATTTATATTTTTTAGAAATTATTTATTTATTTATGGCTGCACTTTCTTCATTGCTGTGCACAAAGTTTCTCAAGTTACAGTAGTTGGGGACTACTCTTCATTGCAGTTAGCTAGTGACTCATGGTACTCCCTTCTATTGCAAACAGAAGCCCTAGGACGCCCAGATTAGGTAGTTGGGGCAAAAAGGGTTATCTACTTTGGTAGCATGTGCCATATCTTCAGACCAAGGATCGAACCCACGTCCCCTGCATTGGCAGGGAAATTCTAAACCCACAGGATCACTGGAGAAACCCAGCAGGCTTTTTTTAAAGTATATATATATTTTTAAATTTCATTTATATTAATTGGGGCCTAATTACTTTAAAATATTGGAGACTAGTCTAAGATGATGGAGGAGTAGGACGGGGAGAACACTTTCTCCCCCACAAATTCATCAAAAGAGCATTTAAACGTCGAGTAAATTCCACAAAACAACTTCTGAATGCCGGCAGAGGACATCCGGCACCCAGAAAAGCAATCCAACTCTTCGAAAGGAGGTAGGAAAAAATATAAAAGACAAAAAAAGAGACAAAAGAGGGAGGGACGGAGTTCCGTCCCGGGAAGGGAGTCTTAAAAAGAGAGAAGTTTCCAAACACCAGGAAACCTTCTCACTGCCAAATCTGTGCCGAGCTTTGGAAGCACAGAGGGCAACATAACGGGGAGAAAAAAAAAATAAACAATTAAAACTCGAAGATTGCGAGTCCTACAGTAACTCCCCCAGCAGAGAAGCAGCGCAGACGCCTGCACGCACCATTAGCAAGCGGGGGCTGGGCAGGGAGGCGCAGCGCGGGCTGCATTGCTTAGAGTAAGAATCTGGCCTGAATACCCTGAGCACTATCTGAGCGAAATAATCTGGGCTAGCAAACCAGACTGTGGGATATCTACCACGCGAAAAGCCAGCCCCAACCTAAGACACCGCCAGGCCCGCGCAGGGAACAAAGAACTGAACAGAGATAGCTGGCTGCAGACCTTCCCCCTCCAGTGACAGGCAGCCAGAGCCGGAAGGGGGCAATCGCAGCCCCAGAGAGACATTATCTATAAAACTGTAAGCCGGCTTCTTTGCTAACTAAAACTTCTTGGGGGTCTGGACGGTTAACATCTGCCTGAGAAGGTGCGCCGGTTTTATACCCAGATAACCGAGTGGCTGGGAGGTGATAAGTCGCAGCATTGGCGCTCGCCAAACACCTCATCACTTGAGCTGCTCGGACCTGGGAAGAGCACAAAACTCAGGCCCAACTGAGTCTGCGCCTCTGAGGACTGCCCGAGCGCCTGAACCTGAGCGGCTTGGACGTGGGAGGTACATGCAGCCCAGGGCCAGCCTCGGATTGTTCCCAGCGGAACAACCTAGAGCCCGAGCAGTGTGGGCAGGGAGGCTACACGCGCCATGAGCGGGGGCAGACCCAGTGTGGCTGAGGCACTGCGAGCGCACGCCAGTGTTATTTGTTTGCAGCATCCCTCCCTCCCTCCCCACAGCGCGACTGAACAAAGAGAAGAAATACAGCTCCACCCATCAGAACACCGACAAAAGCTTCCCTAACCAGGAAACCTTGACAAGCCACCTGTACAAACCCACACACAGTGAGGAAAAGCCACAATAAAGGGAACTCCACAAACTGCCAGAATACAAAGGACACCCCAAACTCAGCAATTTAAACAAGATGAAGAGACAGAGGAATAGCCAGCAGATAAAGGAACAGGATAAATGCCCACCAAACCAAACAAAAGAGGAAGAGATAGGGAATCTACCTGATAAAGAATTCCGAATAATGATAGTGAAATTGATCCAAAATCTTGAAATTAAAATGGAATCACAGATAAATAGCGTGGAGACAAGGATTGAGAAGATGCAAGAAAGGTTTAACAAGGACCTAGAAGAAATAAAAAAGAGTCAATATATAATGAATAATGCAATAAATGAAATTAAAAACACTCTGGAGGCAACAAATAGTAGAATAACAGAGGCAGAAGATAGGATTAGTGAATTAGAAGATAGAATGGTAGAAATAAATGAATCAGAGAGAATAAAAGAAAAACGAATTAAAAGAAATGAGGACAATCTCAGAGACCTCCAGGACAATATTAAACGCTACAACATTCAAATCATAGGGGTTCCAGAAGAAGAAGACAAAAAGAAAGACCATGAGAAAATACTTGAGGAGATAATAGTTGAAAACTTCCCTAAACTGGGGAAGGAAATAATCACCCAAGTCCAAGAAACCCAGAGAGTCACAAACAGGATAAACCCAAGGCGAAACACCCCAAGACACATATTAATCAAATTAACAAAGATCAAACACAAAGAACAAATATTAAAAGCAGCAAGGGAAAAACAACAAATAACACACAAGGGAATTCCCATAAGGATAACAGCTGATCTTTCAATAGAAACTCTTCAAGCCAGAAGGGAATGGCAAGACATACTTAAAATGATGAAAGAAAATAACCTACAGCCCAAATTATTGTACCCAGCAAGGATTTCATTCAAGTATGAAGGAGAAATCAAAAGCTTCTCAGACAAGCAAAAGCTGAGAGAATTCTGCACCACCAAACCATCTCTACAACAAATACTAAAGGATATTCTCTAGACAGGAAACACAAAAATGGTGTATGAATTCGAACCCAAAACAATAAAGTAAATGGCAACGGGACCATACTTATCAGTAATTACCTTAAACGTAAATGGGTTGAATGCCCCAACCAAAAGACAAAGACTGGCTGAATGGATACAAAAACAAGACCCCTACATATGTTGTCTACAGGAGACCCACCTCAAAACAGGGGACACATACAGACTGAAAGTGAAAGGCTGGAAAAAGATTTTCCATGCAAATAGGGACCAAAAGAAAGCAGGAGTAGCAATACTCATATCAGATAAAATAGACTTTAAAACAAAGGTTGTGAAAAGAGACAAAGAAGGCCACTACATAATGATCAAAGGATCAATCCAAGAAGAAGATATAACAATTATAAATATATATGCACCCAACACAGGAGCACTGCAGTATGTAAGACAAATGCTAACAAGTATGAAAGGAGAAATTAACAATAACACAATAATAGTGGGAGACTTTAATACCCCACTCACACCTATGGACAGATCAACTAAACAGAAAATTAACAAGGAAACACAAACTTTAAACGACACAATAGACCAGTTAGACCTAATTGATACCTATAGGACATTTCATCCCAAAACAATGAATTTCACCTTTTTCTCAAGCGCACATGGAACCTTCTCCAGGATAGATCACATCCTGGGCCATAAAGCTAGCCTTGGTAAATTCAAAAAAATAGAAATAATTCCAAGCATCTTTTCTGATCACAATGCAGTAAGCTTAGATCTCAATTACAGGAGAAAAACTATTAAAAAATCCAACATATGGAGGCTGAACAACACGCTGCTGAATAACCAACAAATCACAGAAGAAATCAAAAAAGAAATCAAAATTTGCATAGAAACGATTTAAAATGAAAACACAACAACCCAAAACCTGTGGGACACAGTAAAAGCAGTCCTAAGGGGAAAGTTCATAGCAATACAGGCACACCTCAAGAAACAAGAAAAAAGTCAAATAAATAACCTAACTCTACACCTAAAGCAACTAGAAAAGGAAGAAATGAAGAACCCCAGGGTTAGTAGAAGGAAAGAAATCTTAAAAATTAGAGCAGAAATAAATGCAAAAGAAAGAAAAGAGACCATAGCAAAAATCAACAAATCCAAAAGCTGGTTCTTTGAAAGGATAAATAAAATTGACAAACCATTAGCCAGACTTATCAAGAAACAAGGGGAGAAAAATCAAATCAATAAAATTAGAAACGAAAATGGAGAGATCACAACAGACAACACAGAAATACAAAGGATCATAAGAGTCTATTATCAACAATTATATGCCAATAAAATGGACAACGAGGAAGAAATGGACAAATTCTTAGAAAAGTACAACTTTCCACAACTCGACCAGGAAGAAATAGAAAACCTTAAAAAACCCATCACAAGCACGGAAATTGAAACTGTAATAAAAAATCTTCCAGCAAAGAAAAGCCCAGGTCCAGACGGCTTCACAGCTGAATTCTACCAAAAATTTAGAGAAGAGCTAACACCTATCCTGCTCAAACACTTCCAGAAAATTGCAGAGGAAGGTAAACTTCCAAACTCATTCTATGAGGCCACCATCACCCTAATACCAAAACCTGACAAAGATCCCACAAAAAAAGAAAACTACAGGCCAATATCACTGATGAACATAGATGCAAAAATCCTAAACAAAATTCTAGCAATCAGAATCCACCAACACATTAAAAAGATCATACACCATGACTAAGTGGGCTTTATCCCAGGGATGCAAGGATTCTTCAATATCCGCAAATCAATCAATGTAATACACCATATTAACAAATTGAAAAATAAAAACCATATGATTATCTCAAAAGATGCAGAGAAAGCCTTTGACAAAATTCAACACCCATTTATGATAAAAACTCTCCAGAAAGCAGGAATAGAAGGAACATACCTCAACATAATAAAAGCTATATATGACAAACCCACAGCGAACATTATCCTCAATGGTGAAAAATTGAAAGCATTTCCTCTAAAGTCAGGAACAAGACAAGGGTGCCCAATTTCACCATTACTATTCAACATAGTTTTGGAAGTTTTGGCCACAGCAATCAGAGCAGAAAAAGAAATAAAAGGAATCCAAATTGGAAAAGAAGAAGTAAAACTCTCACTATTTGCAGATGACATGATCCTCTACATAGAAAACCCTAAAGACTCCACCAGAAAATTACTAGAACTAATCAATGATTATAGTAAAGTTGCAGGATATAAAATCAACACACAGAAATCCCTTGCATTCCTATACACTAATAATGAGAAAACAGAAAGAGAAATTAAGGAAACAATTCCATTCACCATTGCAACGAAAAGAATAAAATACTTAGGAATATATCTACCTAAAGAAACTAAAGACCTATATATAGAAAACTATAAAACACTGGTGAAAGAAATCAAAGAGGACACTAATAGATGGAGAAATATACCATGTTCATGGATTGGAAAAATTAATATAGTGAAAATGAGTATATTACCCAAAGCAATTTATAGATTCAATGCAATCCCTATCAAGCTACCAACATTATTCTTCACAGAGCTAGAACAAATAATTTCACAATTTGTATGGAAATACAAAAAACCTCGAATAGCCAAAGCGATCTTGAGAAAGAAAAATGGAACTGGAGGAATCAACCTACCTGACTTCAGGCTCTACTACAAAGCCACAGTTATCAAAACAGTATGGTACTGGCACAAGGAGAGAAATATAGATCAATGGAACAAAATAGAAAGCCCAGAGATAAATCCACGCACATATGGACACCTTATCTTTGACAAAGGAGGCAATAATATACAATGGATTAAAGACAATCTCTTTAACAAGTGGTGCTGGGAAATCTGGTCAACCACTTGTAAAAGAATGAAGCTAGAACACTTTGTAATACCATATACAAAAATAAACTCAAAATGGATTAAAGATCTCAACGTAAGACCAGAAACTATAAAACTCCTAGAGGAGAACATAGGCAAAACACTCTCTGACATACATCACAGCAGGATCCTCTATGACCCACCTCCCAGAATATTGGAAATCAAAGCAAAAATAAACAAATGGGACCTAATTAAACTTAAAAGCTTCTGCACATCAAAGGAAACTATTAGCCAGGTGAAAAGACAGCCTTCAGAATGGGAGAAAATAATAGTAAATGAAGCAACTGACAAACAACTAATCTCAAAAATATACAGGCAACTCCTACAGCTCAACTCCAGAAAAATAAACGACCCAATCAAAAAATGGGCCAAAGATCTAAATAGACATTTCTCCAAAGAAGACATACAGATGGCTAACAAACACATGAAAAGATGCTCAAAATCACTCATTATCAGAGAAATGCAAATCAAAACCACTATGAGGTACCATTTCACACCAGTCAGAATGGCTGCAATCCAAAAGTCTACAAATAATAAATGCTGGAGAGGGTGTGGAGAAAAGGGAACCCTCTTACACTGTTGGTGGGAATGCAAACTAGTACAGCCATTATGGAGAACAGTGTGGAGATTCCTTAAAAAACTGGAAATAGAACTGCCTTATGATCCAGTAATCCCACTGCTGGGCATACACACTGAGGAAACCAGAAGGGAAAGAGACACGTGTACCCCAATGTTCATCGCAGCACTGTTTATAATAGCCAGAACATGGAAGCAAAAATAAAATAAAATAAAATAAAATATTGTAGTTGGTTTTCCATACATTGGCATGAATCAGCCATGTGTTTACATGTGTTCCTGATATGAACATTCCTTCCACATTCCTCCCCATCCCATCCCTCAGGATCATCCCAGTGCACCAGCCCTGAGGACCTTCTCTCATGTATCAAATCCAAACTGGAGATCTGTTTCTCATATCATAATATACATTTTTCAATGCTAACCTCTAAAATCATCCCACCCTCGCCTTCTCTTCAGATCAGATCAGATCAAATCAGCTGCTCAGTCGTATCCGACTCTTTGTGACCCCATGAATTGCAGCATGCCAGGCCTCCCTGTCCATCACCAACTCCCGGAGTTCACCCAGACTCATGTCCATCTAGTCAGTGATGCCATCCAGTCATCACATCCTCTGTCGTCCCCTTCTCCTCTTGCCCCCAATCCCTGCCAGCATCAAAGCCTTTTCCAATGAGTCAATTCTTCACATGAGGTGGCCAAAGAACTGGAGTTTCAGCTTTAGCATCATTCCTTCCAAAGAAATCCCAGGGCTGATCTTCTTCAGAATGGACTAGTTGGATCTCCTTGCAGTCCAAGGCACTCTGAAGAGTCTTCCCCAACACCAGAGTTCAAAAGCATCAATTCTTTGGCGCTCAGCCTTCTTCACAGTCCAACTATCACATCCATACATGACCACAGGAAAAGCCATAGCCTTGACTAGACGAACCTTTGTTGGAAAAATAGTGTCTCTGCTTTTGAATATGCTATCTAGGTTACAGAGTGCAAAATACCGTTCTGTACATTTATGTCTATATTGCTGTCTCACATATAGGGTCATCGTTACCATCTTTCTAAATTCCATATACATGTGTTAGTATACTCCTGATCCTGGGCATTTTCTTTCCTTTGGCCTCTTCTCATCTTTTGATGTATTCCATAGATACAGGGTCTGTGTCATTAATCATGTATATTTAATTTGCCGCGTGCACAACTGGTTGGAAGGTTTCCAATCCTCTTGCTTAATGGCTCTATCCCTGGGTCTCTGGTGTAATTTTTGTCCTTCCTCACATGTGGTCACCAAAGGAGTCTGCCCTGAGAAACTCGTGGCACACCGGGGCCTGCCTGGGTGAGCACAGGATGTGGTACAGCTGCTTGGAGTGCTGGAACCCTGGTGGTGCCAATTATGAATAGGAGCCAGCAGCCACGGGCAGAAGAGATTTGGCCTTAATGGGATCATTATCTAGCGTGTTTTTGCAGAAGCATGAGTAGTACTTCTGACTGGTCTTTCTCTATTGCCTTGTAGTAGGTGTTAACAGGCAGGAAGAGGAGTGGCTACAAAGGTATCTCTACCTCCTGAGTGTGACACAGCAGTAAGGTCCTGCCTCTTTGGCAGTTTGTGATTTCTCAAAAGGCATTTTCTGCTACACAACTACTCATACGTGCTCCGTCAGGCCATCTCCACATAACCAACAACAGTCCTCTCCCAGGATGGCTCTCTAAATCCCGTGTCCAGCTTCCAGACCCCATGCACACTGGTTGAGCTGCATTGCAGTTTGGGCCATATAGAGCCACGACACACATTATCTGTGTAACTTTTGCTCTACATAAATAATATTTCATCAGCTGTTCTACCTTGCTTCCTTTTAGTCCAAAGCAATTTACCCTTTACTGAAGGGGCTTGCCTCATTCTGGAAATCTCTTCCCTGCTTCTCCATCTCCCACCACAAGGCTCAGGTTTTGTTTTGCTTCCTCTTATACTCCTTCTCCCATCCTAATTCCTTCCCACCCAGGTATGTCTGAAACCCACATGGGGCACTCTGGGGACTAGGGTCTTCTGCTAGTATTTATCTGATGCTCTGGGAAAACTGTTGACCATGTAGAAGTATTATTTCTGATCTATACATTGAGAGAGGTGTATTTCATATCCTTCTACATTTCTGCCTTCTTTGAACTTCTCAGTGTTTCCTGGAAAGCTCTATTATTCTTTTTCCTTGACAGCAAAACATGAAACATTAGTGGACATGAATTACTCTGTTTGATGGGACGTTGCTTACGTACACATGTCACTGGCATTACTTTGACTTCCAACATGCAATCAAGCACATTTGTTGTTGTTGTTGTTTTCCCCCTAGAAAATTTCTCTTAATGATGAATTGTCGTCAGCATGAAGAAATGCAGAACTTTCCACATAAAATATAATAGCATAACTGGGCTCAAAAAGTCAGCACTTGAATATATCTAGCTATATTTTGAATGTTCCTGACATTTTCCCAGAGTACCGATGTCTGATTTTGAATCTCAAAGCTTAATTCCATTCAGTGAGTCTCAAGGGTCAGAGTCTGCCATGGGCATAATTTAATTCCTGTAGAATAAGTTGGCAAGTTCATACTGACTTGACTACTTGGTACTTGACTACTTGATAAAGAGAGAAAATGACAATAGCAACAATGACCAAAAAATAAACAAACAAAAAAAACACAGAAATGTGTAGTTAGGGATTCAGTCATAACAGGTACACATGAATTGATGTATGGACTATATAATCATCTATATCTGCTTAATTGTTTCTGCTAATGACTTGGACACTGTGAATCGCACACAAACCATTAAAAAAGAAAAGTAATTTTGGAAAATTCTTAGAGAAAAGAATACTATAATCCCTTACCTGTCTCCTGGGAAATGTGTACGCTATTAAATTTACAACAGTTAGACCTGGACATGGGACAATGAAGTGATTCAAAATCGGGAAAGGAATAAGTCAAAGCTATCTAGTGTTGCCCTGGTTATTTGACTTCTGTGCAGAGGACATCATGAAAAAATAAAATCCCAGGTGAATCTCAAGCTAGACACAAAATTTATGTGGGCGATATGATAACTTAGTTATCCAGATGACAACACCCAAATGACAGAAGAATAATAGGAATTAAGGCACCTCTTGATGAAGGTATTACCTGTTTCAAGTACAGACATCTGAAATGACATAGTCCTTCATAAAATATGAAATTCTCAGTTTCACATATGAAAATCTAGATGCATATTTCAGAATGTGAAATATAAATTTCAGTCACATATACAAATCTGGGGACAATTTTTCCAACTAGAAATGTGGAATTCTCACATGAAAGTATAGATACAATATTTTCTGTGTAAAATGTGGAATTTTTCATGTTAGAGATATGAAAATCGGGATGCAGATTCTTTGACAGGAAATATAAAAATGGCTATTTCACATATCAAAATATAGTCACAGGTTTTTCTCACATGAAATATGGAATTTTTTCATATTTCTCATTTGAAAATCTTTGTGCTGTCTTTCCTTCATGAAATATTGAATACTGTCTATTTAACATTTGAAAAAAGTGCATTCATTCTCCTACAAGAAATGCAGAATTTTCCCACAGATTTTTATGCTTGAGCTGTGAAATTCTCTATATTTCCATCAAGAAAGCTTGAATGAAGGTCTTCTGATATGAGACTTGGAATTTTGTGTATTTCACATATAACAATTTGGGGAGAAATGTTCTCATATGAAATATGAAATCTTGATTATTCACTTACGAAATTTTTTCTAGATTTGTACACATGAAACTTATATGCAGGTCAGGAAGAAACAGTTAGAACTGAACATGGAACAACAGACTGGTTCCAATTAGGAAAAGGAGGACCGCAAGCCTATATATTGTCACCCTGCTTATTTAAATTATATGCAGGGTACATCACGAGAAACATTTGGCTGGAAGAAGTGCAAGCTGGAATCAAGATTGCTGGGAGAAATATCAGTAACCTCAGATATGCAGATGACACCACCCTTATGGCAGAAAGAGAAGACGAACAAAAAAGCCTCTAGAAGAAAGTGAAAAAGGAGGGTGAAAAAGTTGGCTTAAAGCTCAACATTAACAAAACAAAGATCATGGCATCTGGTCCCATCACTTAATGAGAAATAGATGGTGAAACAGTGGAAACAATGTCAGACTTTATTTTGGGGGGCTCCAAAATCACTGCAGATAATGAGCAGCCATGAAATTAAAAGATACTTACTCATTGGAAGAAAAGTTATGACCAAGCTAGATAGCATATGCAAAAGCAGAGATATTACTTTGTCAAGAAAGGTTCATCTAGTCAAGGCTATGGTTTTTCCAGTGGTCATATATGGATGTGACAGTTGGACTGTGAAGATTGTTGAGCGCTGAAGAACTGACTCTTTTGATCTGTGGTGTTGGAGAAGACTCTTGAGAGTCCCTTGGACTGCAAGGAGATCCAACCAGTACATTTGGAAGGAGATCAGCCCTGGGATTTCTTTGGAAGGACTGATGCTACAGCTGAAACTCCAGTACTTTGGCCACCTCATAGGAAGAGTTGACTCATTGGAAAAGACTCTGATGATGGGAGAGATTGGGGACAGAAGGAAAAGGGGATGACAGAGGATGAGATGGTTGGACAGCATCACTGACTCGATGGAAGTGAGTTAGAATAAACTCCGGGAGATGGTGATGGACAGGGAGGCCAGGCATACTGCAATTCATGGGGTTGCAAAGAGTCAGACACGACTGAGTGACTGAACTAAACTGAACTGAACTGTATACATGAAATAGAGAATTTTCAATGAATCAGAAATTGATATTTGAGCTAAAACATCAAATAGGTACAGCTGTATTTCATATATTTCCTGAATAACAGAAAGGGTTCTCTGTATTTCTTTGAAAAAAGTCTGGGTGAAGATTTCTCTGCATGAAATAGGGGATTAGCATATTTTACACATGCAAAACCAAAACACTTATGATTATACAGTGGAAGTGATAAATAGATTCAGGGGATTCTATCTGATAGACAGAGAGCCTGAAGACCTATGGGTGGAGGCATGACATTGTACAGTAATCAGGGATAAAGACCATTCCCATATAAAAGAAATGCAAAATGACAAAGTGATGAGGCCTTGCAAAGATCTGAAAAGACCAAAGACGCAAAACAAAAACGGGAAAATGAAAACAATACCCATTTGAGTGCAGAGTCCCAAAGAATAGCAAGGAGAGATAAAACCTTCCTCAGTTATCAAAACCAGTTAATAGAGGAAATAAATAGAATGGGAAAGCCTACAGATCTCTTCAAGAAAATCAGAGATACCAAGGGCACATTTCATGCAAAGAGGGGCACAATAAAGGACAGAAATGGTATGGAGATAACAGAAGCAGAAGCTCTTAAGAAGAGGAGGGAAGAATACACAGATGAAATATGCACAAAAGATCTTCATGACCCAGTTAAGCACAATGGTGTGATCACTCACCTAGAGCCAGACGTCCTGGAATGCAAAGTCAAGTCAGACTTTAGAAGCATAACTATAAACAAAGCTCATGGAGGTGATGGAATTCAGTTGAGCTCTTTCACATTTAAAAGATGATGTTGTGAGTGTGCTGCCCTCCATATGCCAGCAGATTTGGAAGACACAGCTGTGACCAGATGACTGGAAAAGTTCAGTTTTCATTCCAACCACAATAAAAGGCAATCCATCGAATGTGCAAACTACTGCTTAACTGCACTCATCTCACACATTCGCAAAGTATTGCTCAAAATTCCCAAAGCCAGGCTTCAATAGAATGTGAACCATGAGCTTCCAGATGTTCAAGCTCGATTTAGAAAGGTCAGAAGAACCTGAGATCAAATTACCAACACACGTTGGGTTATCAAAAAAGCAAGAGAACACCAGAAAACATCTACTCCTTTTTGGCTATGCCAAAGTCTTGTTTGTGTAGATCACAACAAAACATTTTAAATTCTTCTAAACATGGGACTACTAGAGTATGTTATATGCCTCCTGATAAATCTGTATGCAGTTCAAGAAGTAACAGTCAGAAAAGGAAATGGAACAACAGACAGGTTCTGAGTTGGGAAAGGAATATTTCAAGGTGTACTGTCAACCTCTTTATTGAACTTACATGAAGAGTTCATCACACAAAATGCCAGACTGAATGAAACAGGGTTTGGGATCAAGTTTTCTGGGAGAAATATTAATAACATCAGATATGCAGATGGCATGATTCATGTAGCAGAACACGGAAAGAACTACAGAGTATCTTGAGGAAAGTAAAAGAGGAGAGTGATTCAGGTGACTTAAAACTCAACATTCAAAATGAGATTCATGGCATCTAGTCCCATCACTTCATGGCATAAAGATGGGGAACCAACAGAAACACTGAGAAACTTTATTTGGGGGGAGCAGGTTCCAAAATCACTGAAGATGGTGACTCTGTTCAGGAAATTAAAATATGCTTTCTGCTTAGAAGAAAAGTTACAACCAGGCTAGACGGCACATTATAAAGCAGACAAAGGTCAGTCTCATCAAAGCTATGTACAGAGATGAGAATTGGACCTAAAGAATCTTGACCTCCAAGGAATCGATGCTATTGATATGTGGTGTTAGAGAAAACACTTGAGAGTCCCTTGGACTGCAAGGAAATGAAAGGAGTCAATTCTAAAGGAAATCAGTTCAGAATATTGATTGGAAGGGCTGATGCTGAAACTGGATCCTGGATATTTTAGCCACCTGAAATGAAAGGCTGACTCATTGGGAAAGAACCTGATGCTGAGAAAGATTGAAGTGTGGAGGAGAGGGTGACGACAGAAGATGAAATGCTTGGTGGCATCACGGAATCAGTGGTTATGGGTTTGAACAGGCTCTATGAGTTGGTGATTGACAGGGAAGCCTGGCATGCTGCAATCCATGGGGTCAGAAGTCGGACTGGACTAAGTACTTAATGATACTCACCGTACTTACTTAGGTTCTCAGCAAAATGAAAATGGTAAAGAACTCTCTTACCCATCAATTGAATCCTGACGATGGGACCTCACCAATCCTGAGGAATGGTCATTGCAAATGGATGTTATCTAAAACAATTTCTGCCTATTACTTTAGTGATGACACAAAGCAAGCACATTATGGTAATCATGCCTTCGTTAACCTTCCCTAACCAAGACAATAGGCTGCACTAGCCATTGGGGAGCTTACAGGATCACAAGGTCTCCTGTAAATGGTTGGAGCCACCTGGGCCTTTCCCACAGAGGGTTTGCAGGTGTGATGAGGTCACCTTTTCCATGGCAAAAATTCTCATCTATGGCCACCAGTCTTACTGCCAGTCCTCTGAATTTGTGAGAACCCCACAAGACCAATTCTAGCTTGCAAAGTATACATCTGCTTAGAAAACAAACAAAAGGATAAAATCCAGTCCAAACTGAAGTGCCTAAGGATAATCAAATGGTCCTCAGTTCTATGAAGGGCCATTAGGGCCACAAAAGCACGGGTCCAGGCAAGTTCATTGTGAACACCTGCAGCCCTTCAAAGGACATGTCCTGGTAATGGATAAAGATTGTAGATTGTAAGTCCTCTACCGATTTGAGAAATTGTGTCAACAAGACCTCTGAACCTCCCATCTTAGCCAAGCCTAAAAGACAGAATATGTGCATATCAGGCCCAAGACACATTCAACTGGGAATATTTGGAGGTAACAGTACCAGGTATAGGACACTATAGAGAAGGTGTACACAAAAATGAAATAATAAAAAAAAAGCCTTTTGTGCCAGTTTCAGACTGAAAATGTGCATTTCCCAGATGCCCAAGTGAACAGGATTCAAGTCACTAATAACACTCAGCGTAGCCACATGTCAATGCAGATTCCCACTAGGTAACTTCAGAAGCTTCTGTGCAGGCCTGTCTTCAGCCTCTGCTTTCCATTCATAAATTGTGTTCATTCAATCAGCAGACAGTATGAAATATAGGCAATGGGTAGGCACCCACGGAAGATGATGAAGACTGTAAGAACAAAGTATCTTTCCAGGGCAAGGGACAGACAACACCACAGGTTGGTGATAAGATGGAGGAAGTTGGAGAGGAGAATGGAGGGCAGATTTCAGATCTAGCTTCTGGACATTTAGAGTGATGGCAGCTGCTCCAAACCTGGCTGCAGGCCTTGAGGAGATATTTCCAAATGTAATAAATTAATGTGGTCTCTGTCCTTTATGAGCTTTTACAACCTTAAAGCCTCAGCCTATGATACTATACCAAGTAGAGAGTCATAGCTTAGAAATTCAAGAGATATTAATTTAGGGAGGGTGTGTGAGACTTGTCGGAGATGTGTTCTATCAGACATGTTCTAACATTTAGCATAATTAACGGGGCTCGAGCCAGGACTCACTTATATGCATGTAGACTGCTATCTTAGGAAAATTCCAATTATGAGATCATATAACCTGATATCTGGGATTTCACTTTCTTGGTGAGTACTTCTCCACTTAAGAAAAAGGAAGATAGCACTAGTTAGAAGGTACATCTTTGTATTAGGACTTTTCTATCAATTTCCCAACTCTACCAATTGTTCTAGGTAACTTCCTGACACTACTAAATATGGCCAACTATATAGTATCTCCTCCTGCCATACTAGAGGCACTACAGTAAGTGTAAAGGCAGATAACACACACAAGTACATTTATAGCTCATGATTCTTTGCTAATTTTCTTTTCAGTTGATGTATCCATAGGTGTGAGTGGGGTATTAAAGTCCCCCATTATAATTGTGGTACTGTTAATTCCCCCTTTCCTACTTCCTTGCATTTGCCTTGCATCTTGAGGTGCTCCTAAATGGCACAATGGACTAGTTACACCTAATTATTATACATAGGCATTACACTCATTAGTAATGGAATCACCTTTTTCCAGTGCAGTCCTGAGCCCAAGCCTTGGTCCCTGCACAATAGCAGGCTGTATCCTTCCCATGTTCAAACCGTGAGAAACACTCCTGAGCCCACATCTCTGTCACTGCACTGAACTAGGCTGGGTCCAGCAGTTGCTCAAACCCCTGGAAAATACTCATGAGTCCACATCTCGGTCACTGCACTGAACCAGTCTAGGTTCTTCCTTAGTTAGTCCCCCGACACATACCTCTGAACCAACATCTCGGGCCCTGCCCTGAAGCAGGTTGGTCCTTCCCATGTTCAAGCCCCGACAAATGCTCCTGAGCCAACCTCTCGGTCACTGCACTGAACTAGGCTCGCTCCTACACTTGAATCTCATGCCCTGCACAAGATCCAGTCTATGTCTTGCCCTTGGTAGATCCCCCAACACATACACCTGAGCCCACATTTCAGTCCCCGCACTGAAGCAGGCTGAGTCCTGCCTTTTGTTCAAGCCTCCGGCAAACAACTGTGAGCCCACAACTCCCTCCCTGCCCCTGAAATTAGGTCTGTCCTGCCCTTGTTCAATCCCCCAGAAAACACTCCTGATCCCTCATCTCACTCCCTGCTCTGAGACCCCGATAAATACTCCTGAACCTACGTCTTAGTTCGTGCACTGAACCAGTCTAGGTCATGCCCTTGTTAGATCCACCAACACATACTGCTGAGCGCACATCTCAGTCCCTGCACTAAACTAGGCTGGGTCCTGCCCTTGTTTAAGACCCCAACAAACACTCTTGTGTCCATATCACATCCCCAGCACTGAACCAGTCTAGATCATGCCCTTGTTAGATCCCCCAACACATACTCCTCAACCCACATCTCGGTCCCTGCACAAAAGCAGTCTGGGTCCTGCCCTTGTTGAAGACCCTGACAAACACTCCTGAGCCTGCATCTCAGTCCCTGCACTGAACTAGGCTGGGTCCTGCCCCTGTTCAAACTCCCGACAAACATTCCAGAGCCAACATTTCTGTCCATGCACTGTCCATGTTCAAGCCCCCTGGCAAACAATCCTGAGCCGACACCTAGCTCCCTGCCCCTGAACTAAGGTGTGTCCTCCCCTTGTTCAACTCTCTGCCCCCCAGGAAACACCCCTGATCCCACATATCACTCCCTGCACTGAAGCCGCCTGGGCCCTACCCTTGTTCAAGACCCTGACAAATACTCTGGAACCCACATGTCAGTCCCTGCACTGAAGCAGATGGGTTCTTGCCCATGTTCAAGCCACGACAAATACTCCTGAGCCCACATATCACTCACTACAATGAACTAGGCTGGGTCCTACACTTGTTCAAGACCCTGACAAACACTCCTGAGCCAACATCTCGGTCACTGCACTGAACGAGTCTGCTGCTACCACTGCTAAGTCTCTTCAGTTGTGTCCGACTCTGTGCGACCCCATATATGGCAGCCCACCAGGCTCCCCCATCCCTGAGATTCTCAAGACAAGAACACTAGAGTGGGTTGACATTTCCTTTTCCAAAGAATGAGAGTGAAAGTGAAGTCGGTCAGTCATGTCCAACTCTTAGTGACCCTGTGGACTGTAGCCCACCAGGCTCCTCCATCTATGGGATTTTCCAGGAAAGAGTACTGAAGTGGGGTGCCATTGACTTCTCCGACTGAACGAGTCTAGGTCCTGCCATTGTTCGATCCCCCTACACATACTCCTGAGGCCACATCTCGGTCTCAGCACTGAACTAGGCTGGGTCCTGCCCATGTTCAACTCCCTGACAAAAACTCCTGAGTCAACATCTCCATCCCTGCACTGAATCAGGATGGTTTCTGCCTCTGTTCAAGCCCTGACAAACAATCCTGAGCCGACGACTCGCTCCTTGCCCCTGAACTAAGGTGAGTCCTTCCCTTGTTCAAACCCCCAGAAACACTACTAAGCCCTCATCTCACGAACTGCACTGAACCAGGCTGGGTCCAGACCTTGTCGAAATCCCTGACAAAAACTCCTAAGCCCACATCTCAGTACCTGCACTAAAATAGGCTGGGTCAAGCCCTTGTTCAACCCCCCCAACAAACACTCTTGAGCCTCCACCGCCATCCCTGCACTGAACTAGGCTGTGTCCTGCACTTGTTCAAGACCCTGACAAACTACTCCTGAGCCAACATCTTGGTTCCTGCACTGAACCAGGATAGTTCCTGCCTTTGTTCAAGCCCCGGCAAACAATCCTGAGCCGAAAACTCTCTCCCTGCCACTGAAGTAAGGTGTGTCCTCCCCTTGACCAATACCCCAGGAAACACTACGAGCCCATATCTCATTCACTGCACTGAAGTACGCTGGTCCCTGCCCTCATTCAAATCCCTGACAAACACTCCTGAGCCAACATCTCCATCCCTGAACTGAACTAGAATGGTTTCTACTTTGTTCAAGCCCCCACAAAACCATCCTGAGCTGACAACTCGCTGCCTGCCCCTGAACTAAGGTGTGTCCTCCCCTTTTTCAATCCCCCTGGAAACACTCCTGTACCCGCATCTCACGCCCTGCCTTGAAGCCGCCTGGTTCCTGCCCTTGTTCAAGACTTTGATAAATTCTCTTGAAACCACATTTCGGTCCCTGCACTGAAGCAGGTGGGTCCTGCCCACGTTGAAGCCCTGACAAACACTTCTGAGCCCACATCTCGCTCCCTACACTGAACTGGGCTGAGTCCTACACTTGTTAAGATTAGATCAGTCGCTCAGTCATGTCTGGCTCTTTGCGACCCCATGAATCTCAGCACGCCAGGCCTCCCTGTCGAACACCAACTCCAGGAGTTCACTGAGACTCACGTCCATCGAGTCAATGATGCCATCCAGCCATCTCATCCTCTGTGGTCCCCTTCTCCTCCTGCCCCCAATCCCTCCAAGCATCAGAGTCTTTTTCAATGAGTCAACTCTTCGCATGAGGTGGCCAAAGGACTGGAGTTTCAGCTTTAGCATCATTCTTCCAAAGAAATCCCAGGGCTGATTTCCTTCAGAATGGACTGGTTGGATCTCCTTGCAGTCCAAGGGACTCTCAAGAGTCTTCTCCAACACCACAGTTCAAAAGCATCAATTCTTTGGCGCTCAGTCTTCTTCACAGTCCAACTTTAACAACTATACATGACTACAGGAGAAACCATAGCCTTGACTAGACTGATTTTGAATATGCTATCTAGGTTGGTCATAACTTTACTTCCAAGGAGTAAGCATCTTTTAACTTCATGGCTACAGTCACCATCTGCAGTGATATGGAGCCCAGAAAAATAATGTTTGCCTCTTTTTCCACTATTTCTTCATCTATTTCCCATGAAGTGATGGGATTGGAGGCCATGATCTTTATTTTCTGAATGATGAACTTTAAGCCAATTTTTTCACTCTCCACTTTCACTTTCATCAAGAGGCTTTTCAGTTCCTCTTCACTTTCTGCCATAAGTGTGGTGTCATCTGCATATCTGAGGTTATTAATATTTCTCCCGGCAATCTTGATTCCAGCTTGTGCTTCTTCCAGTCCAGCGTTTCTCATGATGTATTCTGCATGTAAGTTAAATAAACAGTGTGACAATATACAGCTTTGGGGTATTCCTTTTCCTATTTGAAATGAATCTGTTGTTCCATGTCCAGTTCTAACTCTTGCTTCCTGACCTGCATACAAATTTCTCAAGAGGCAGATCAGGTGGTCTGGTATTCCCATCTCTTTCAGAATTTCCCACACTTTACTTTGATCCACACACTTGTTCAAGACCCTTACAAACACTCCTGTGCCAATATCTTGTTCCCTGCACTGAAATAGGCTGGGTTCAGCACTTGCAGAAGTCCCCTGCAAATGCTCCTGAACCCACATCCTGGTCCCTGCACTGAGGCAGGCTGGGTCCTGCCCTTGTTGAAACCCCTGACAAACACTCCTGAGCCCACACATCAGAAACTTCACTGAACCAGGCCAGGAACTGCACATATTCAAGTCCCTGACCAACTGTTCTAGGCCTGCATCTGACTCAAAGGCTGGTTTCTGGTCTTATTTAAGCCCCAGCAAGCAATCCTGAGCCCACAAATTGCTCCCTGATCCTGAATTAAGGTGTGTGCTCCCCTTGTTCAATCCCCCAGGAAACATTATTGAGCCTGCATCTCACTCGCTGCCCTGAACCAGGGTGGGTCCCTCCAAAGTTCAAGCCATGACAAATACTGCTGAGCCAACATCCCGGTTCCTGCACCAAACCAGGCTGGTTCCTGCCCATATCAACCACGACAAACACTCCTAAGACCACATCTTGGTTCCTGCACTGATAGCGGCTGGGTCCTGCCCATATTCAAGCCCAGACAAACACTCCTGACCCCAGTTTTTGCCCCTGAACTGGACTAGGCTGGGTCCTACATATGTTCAAGACCCTGACAAACACTGCTTGGCGTGCATTTGACTCTCAGGCTGATCTCGTTCCCTACACTGAACTAGGCTAGGTCCAGCACTTGCTGAAATCCATGGGAAATACTCCTGAGCCCATATCTGGGTCCCTTCTCTGAACCAGGCCGGGTCCTGCCCTTGTTCAAGCACCCGAAAAACACTCCTGAGCCCACATCTCGGTCCCTGCACTGATCGCGGCTGGATCCACCCCTTGTTCATCCAGACAGACACTCCTGAGGCCACATCTCAGTCGCTCCAATGAACCAGGCTGGGTCCTGCCTTTGTTCAAGCCCCCAACAAACACTCTTGAGCCCACATCTCAGTCCTTGCACTGAATCCGGTGGGTCCTGCCCATGTTCAAGCTCTTTGTAGAATGCATGTATCATATATCAGGACTATAGGATGGCTGGCTTAGCTTGGTCCTCTTGCTGCTCCAGGCCCCACAGGCTTGGGTGACAGGGCAGGCTGGGATGTGTTCTCACATGGAGAACAGTACCACTTTGAAAGGGTCTCAATAGGGTAAATGGCAGACATGCATGTCTCCGACACCGGTGAGTCATGGAACTTAAGGGGAACTGTCTTTAGAGTCTCCCTGGCAGGCATTCGAACAAGGTTCAGGGAGTTCCCTCATGCCAGCAGAGCGGGCCCCATTTCTCCCTCTGTGCAAAGTGTGGCCAAGCCACCTCAGGCCTGTGCAGTGTTCACATCTGTCCAGCGAGGGAGGGAGGGTCGCACGTCCAATTCTGCAGTTCAGCAGTGACCGCCCACTGTTGGCTCTCAAGGTTGAGAAAGCACTCTCCGAACGTGTGGACTAAAACCGTCTAATCTCCCATTGCTGCAACTCACTCAGGACGCGAAGGGCTTGCAAAGGATAAGCGTCTTTTCTGAGAGCTGCTGTCCAGAGAGTGGCAGACGGCAACAACACTACTTAGAGAGACAGAGACACACAGACATCAGCCCCTGGTACACATACAGAAGGATTGCCCAAAACAGTGCTATGCCGGAAGCAAAGATAGAGAGACAAAGAGCGAGCTCTGCACCCTAAGGCTCTGGTCTCCCTGAACAGTGAAGATCAACTGTAGCAAATTTGGGGTTTTTTCCCTACTCCCCTAGCATCAGGACAGCAACAGGCTCCCTGTCCCATGAAGAAAATTATCCAGCCACTTGGCACCCCTGCATATCCTTTGGATAGTCAGGGAGAGCTCCCAGTTATTGCCGGTTCTGGGGGACACAGGAGTGTATTGTTTGGATTGCGGAGCAGGAACCCGTGGTTGGAATTTCCAGAGCCAGGTCAATAACAGCGCCTGGGGCTACCCCAGCCACATGCAAAACCCTCTACATTCCTGGGGCAGAATCTGGCCACGTAGGGGCACCGGAGCACAGGAACCGCGGAAGATGCCCTCCGGTCTAGGGGCATGTCCATAAGGGTGCCGCCCACTACCCTCTCCGCCTTTGGTCTAGATTTGGGCAAGGAGCCTGTGCGTGGCTCACAGCCTAGGCTCCTGCCTGTTTTCCGCTGATGTCCCAGTGCCCGTTCACCCTGGCCTGGGCTGTCCGGCACCCCTTTCCTTGGCCTCACGCCACCCCCAACACACCACTCCCCACCTCCCGACCATCCCCCTCACTCCCCGCCCCCAAAGAGCTAGTGGGTCCCACAGGTGATGTGGACATCCAAACTGGCAAGAAACTTATGGTAGCCAAGGACCTTGATGGATGGAAGGGATACATCTGGAACTTGATATTAATTTCTTCCCACAGATACATCTTAAACACAAAATCCGTATAAACCTATTGCAGCAAGAGTGGTAGACAAAACAATTTCTAATAATATGTAGGGAAAAGCAAGCACCACTGAATACATAAAGTCATCTCAGTGTTTCAGAACAAGAATCTGTACACGTAAAACCAACTCATCCTTATCTTCAACTTAAAGAGAATATGAACACTTACTTCAAAGATCCAAAAGTGAGGATACATCAGATTTGGTGGCATCCTTTGGCTCATTCTACTCTAATGTACTCCAAGGCCTGACAAAAACTCTCAGACATCACAGGCCATCCTAAAAAGGAACAAATAATAAAGCCTTGCAGCATGGAGTTTTCTCTGTAACAGCAGCCTTAAAACTATCACTGATGGACATCTGATATACACAAGGTCCTATTGCTGGACTTGATATGACACCTACCCTTGAACATGACAGTAGTCACTCATCAAAAATAATAATAATAATAATAATGATAAGTGAAAAAGAAATCCAAGACACTCTTAAGAAGAAAACATCAACATTTAAATACAGCTCAAACTGCTTGAAAAAAAAACAGACTCACTTAATATTCCAAAGGCTTCTGAGCTTTAAACATATCTGTCTTTAGAGGAGAACATAGGCAAAATACTCTCTGACATACATCACAGCAGGATCCTCTATGACCCACCCCCCAGAATATTGGAAATAATAGCAAAAATAAACAACTTGGACCTAATTAAACTCTAAAGCTTCTGTACAACAAAAGAACTATAAGCCAGGTGAAAACACAGCCTTCAGAATGGGAAAAAAAATAATAGCAAATGAAGCAACTGACAAACTAAACTCAAAAATATACAAGCAACTCCTACAGCTCAATTCCAAAAAAATTAATGACCCAATCAAAAAATGGGCCAAAGAACTAAATAGGTATTTCTCGAAAGAAGACATACAGATGGCTATGAAACACATGAAAAGATGCTCAGCATCACTCATTATTGGATAAATGCAAATCAAAACCACAATGAGGTACCACTTCACACCAGTCAGAATGGCTGCGATCCAAATGTCTACAAGCAGTAAATGCTTGAGAGGATGTGAAGAAAAGGGAACCCCTTTACACTGTTGGTGGGAATGTAAATTAGTATGGCCACTATGGAGAACACTGTGGAGATTCCTTAAAAAAAACTAGAAATAGGACTGCCATACGACCTAGCAATCCCACTGCTGGGCATACACACTGAGGAAACCAGAAGGGAAAGAGACACGTGTACTCCAATGTTCATCGCAGCACAGTTTCTAATAGCCAGGACATGGAAGCAACATAGATGTCCACCAGCAGATGAATGGATAAGAAAGCTGTGGTACATATACACAATGGAGTATTACTCAGCCATTAAAAAAATGCATTTGAATCAGTTCTAATGAGGTGAATGAAACTGGAGCCTATTATGCAGAATGAAGTAAGCCAGAAAGAAAAACACCAATACAGTATACTAACACATATATATGGAATTTAGAAAGATGGTAATGACAACACTGTATGTGAGATAGCTAAAGAGACACAGATGTATAGAACAGTCTTTTGGACCCTGTGGGAGAGGGAGCAGAGGATGATTTGAGAGAATGGCATTAAAACATGTATAATATCATATTAGAAATGAATCGCCAGTCCATGTTCCATGCAGGATACAGGAAGCTTGGAGCTGGTGCACTGGGATGACCCAGAAGGATGGTATAGGGAAGGAGGTAGGAGGGGGTTCAGGATGGGGAAAACGTGTATACCTGTGGTGGATGCATGTTGATGTATGGTGAACCACTACAATAGTGTAAAGTAAAAAACAATAAGAATAAAATAAATAAATACAGAAATACAGAAATGAAAACAAACAACAAAAATTTCTAACTCTTTTGTGTGGATGAAAAATGTCAAATAGCACACCGTATCTGGAAGAAAATACCAACAGGTAAATACATTTCTCAGTATTTCTTTAACAGCACATGAAATACACTCATTATAGTGAATTACCAAGAAGTCTTTTAGGTTCACCTTTTTGTGATCCCGGAGACCATAGCCCAACAAATTCCTCTGTCCTTGGGATTTTCCAGGCAAGAATTCTGGAGTGAGTCGCCATTTCCTCCTCCAGGGCATTTTCCCAAATCATATCTCCTTTGACTCCTGCCTTTGCTGGAAGATTCTTAACAACAGTGCCACCTGAGAAGCCCAGTGTATTGTTATAAATAATCAAACTATGCTAATGAAGTATCATCTCTGAGTAGTGAAAAAGTATCAAATACTATACAGAGAAGACATGGTAGAGAAACATTGCTAAAGGGGAAGCTTTATGGTACTAGTGAGATATATTTGGTAGGAGCCATTATAAATGTCACTACTAAGTGCCCTTTATTTTTTTTTTAATATAATTTAATTTTTTAAATTTTATTTTCTTTTTAAACTTTACAATACTGTATTAGTTTTGCCAAATATTGAAAGAATCCGCCACAGGTATACCCGCATTCCCCATCCTGAACCCTCCTCCTTCCTCCCTCCCCATACCGTCCCTCTGGGTCGTCCCAGTGCACCAGCCCCAAGCATCCAGTATCGTGCATTGAACCTGGACTGGCGACTTGTTTCATATATGATATTATACATGTTTCAATGCATTCTCGCAAATCATCCCACCCACTCCCTCTCCCACAGAGTCCAAAAGACGGTTCTATACATCTGTGTCTCTTTTGCTGTATCGTATGCAGGGTTACTGCTACCATCTTTCTAAATTCCATATATATGCATTAGTAAACTGTATTGGTGTTTTTCTTTCTGGCTTACTTGACTCTGTATAATAGGCTCCAGTTTCATCCACCTCATTAGAACTGGTGCAAATGTATTCTTTTTAATGGCTGAGTAATACTCCATTGTGTATATGTACCACAGCTTTCTTATCCATTCATTTGCTGATGGACATCTAGGTTACTTCCATGTCCTGGCTATTATAAACAGTGCTGCGATGAACATTGGGGTACATATGTCTCTTTCCCTTCTGGTTTCCTCAGTGTGTATGCTCAGCAGTGGGATTGCTGGATCATAAGACAGTTCTATTTCCAGTTGTTTAAGGAATCTCCACACTGTTCTCCATACTGGCTGTACTAGTTTGCATTCCCACCAACAGTATAAGAGGGTTTCCTTTTCTCCACACCCTCTCTAGCATTTATTCCTTGTAGGTGTTTGGATCGCAGCCATTCTGACTGGTGTGAAATGGTACCTCATAGTGGTTTTGATTTGCATTTCTCTGATAATGAGTGATGTTGAGCATCTTTTCATGTGTTTGTTAGCCATCTGTATGTCTTCTTTGGAGAAATGTCTATATAGTTCTTTGGCCCATTTTTTGATCGGGCCATTTATTTTTCCGGAATTGAGCTGTAGGAGTTGCTTGTATATTATTGAGATTAGTTGTTTGTCAGTTGCTTCATATGCTATTATTTTCTCCATTCTGAAGGCTGTCTTTTCACCTTGCTTATAGTTTCCTTTGTTGTGCAGAAGCTTTAGAGTTTAATTAGGTCCCATTTGTTTATTTTTGCTTTTATTTCCAATATTCTGGGGAGTGGGTCATAGAGGATCCTGCTGTGATGTATGTCGGAGAGTGTTTTGCCTATGTTCTCCTCTAGGAGTTTTGTAGTTTCTGGTGTTACATTTAGATCTTTAATCCATTTTGAGTTTATTTTTGTGTATGGTGTTAGAAAGTGTTCTAGTTTCATTCTTTTACAAGTGGTTGACCAGTTTTCCCAGCAGCACTTGTTAAAGAGTTTCTCCTTAATCCATTGTATATTCTTGCCTCCTTTGTCAAAGATAAGGCGTCCATATGTGCGTGGATTTATCTCTGGGATTTCTATTTTGTTCCATTGATTTATATTTCTGTCTTTGTGTCAGTACCATACAGTCTTGATGAATGTGGCTTTGTAGTAGAGCCTGAAGTCAGGCAGGTTTATTCTTCCAGTTCCATTCTTCTTTCTCAAGATAGCTTTGGCTATTCGAGGTTTTTTTTTTTTTTTTTTTTTTTTGCATTTCCATACAAATTGTGAAATTATTTGTTCTAGCTCTGTGAAGAATACCATTGGTAGCTTGATAGGGATTGCATTGAATCTATAAATTGCTTTGGGTAGTGTACTCATTTTTACTATATTGATTCTTCCAATCCATGAACAATGGTATATTCCCCCATCTATTAGTGTCCTCTTTGATTTCTTTCACCAGTGTTTTATACTTTTCTATTATAGGTCTTTAGTTTCTTTAGGTAGATATATTCCTAAGTATTTGATTCTTTCTGTTGCAAAGGTGAATGTAATTGTTTCCTTATTTTCTCTTTATGTTTTCTCATTATTAGTGTATAGGAATAGAAGGGATTTCTATGTGTTGATTTTATATCCTGCAACTTTACTGTAATCATTGATTAGTTCTAGTAATTTTCTGGTGGAGTCTTTAGGGTTTTCTATGTAGAGGATCATGTCATCTGCAAATAGTGAGAGTTTTACTTCTTCTTTTTAATTTGGATTCCTTTTATTTCTTGTTGTGCTCTGATTGCTGTGGCCAAAACTTCCAAAACTATGTTGAATAGTAATGGTGAAAGTGGCTACCCTTGTCTTGTTCCTGACTTTAGAGGAAATGCTTTCATTTTTTCACCATTGAGGATAGTGTTTGCTGAAGGGTTTGTCTCATATAGCTTTTATTATGTTGAGGTATGTTCCTTCTATTTCTGCTTTCTGGAGAGTTTTTATCATAAATGGATGTTGAATTTTGTCAAAGGCTTTCTCTGCATCTTTTGAGATAATCATATGGTTTTTATTTTTCAATTCGTTAATGTGGTGTATTACATTGATTGATTTGTGGATACTGAAGAATCCTTGCATCCCCGGGATAAAGCCTACTTGGTCGTGGTGTATGATCTTTTTAATGTGTTGTTGGATTCTGATTGCTAAAATTTGCCTTTTCAAGAATACAAGAGACTGAGCATATGACCTGGCAGCTCCACTCCTAAGACTATGTATTAAAACAAAACTAAACAAAACAGATTTTGAAAAAAACATGTAACTCAGCCATGTACTGCAGGGAGATCAACAACATCCTATAATGGCACCACACTCCGGTACTCTTGCCTGGAAAATCCCATGGATGGAGGAGCCTGGTAGGCTGCAGGGCATGGAGTTGCGAAAAGTCAGACAGGACTTAGCGGCTTCCTTTTCACTTTCTACTTTCATACATTGGAGAGGAAATGGGAACCCACTCCAGTGTTCTTGCCTGGAGAATCCCAGGGATGGGGGAGCCTGGTGGGCTGCCGTCTACGGGGCCTCACAGAGTCAGACACAACGAAGTGGTTTAGCAGCAGCAGCAGCATACATGAAAAATCAGGCTTCCCTTGTGGCTCAGCTGGTAAAGAATCCACCTGCAATGCAGGAGACCTGGTTTCGACCCCTGCGTGGGGAAGATCTCCTGGAGAAGGAAAAGGCTACCCACTACAGTATTCTGGCCATGGGCTATATAATCCATGTGGTTGCAAAGAGTCAGACATTACTGAGTGACTTTCACTACCACTACTATACATGAAAATTAAGAAACTGATGCAGCCACTATTGAAAAGAGTAAGCAGTTCTTTTATAATTATTTTTTTTTTCCTAACGGTAATTGCTTTTCAGAATTTTGTTGCTTTCTTTCAAACCTCAACATGAATCAGCCATATGTATACATATATTCCTTCCTTTTGAACCACCTGCCCATTATCTCCTTCCCTCGTATAGAGTTTTTTAATACTCTAAAAATACAGTTAGTATATGATCCAAAAATAACACTACTGGGCATATATCCATTAAGATGAAAACTCCCATCAGAAAAGTGATATGCACAACAGTGTTTATAGTAGCACAATGTACAGTAGCAAAGACATGCAAACGACCTTAAGGCACTTAAATATGTGAGTGGATAAAGACAGATATATTATGCATACAATGGAATATTTTCCATAAGAAAGAATGAAATAATGTTATTCTTTCCAACATGGGTGGATCTAGAGATGATCATACTAAATAAGTCAGAGAAAGACATGAGGAGCTTAGGTGGGTTCAGCTTACCTTGACACATCCTTTGGACCTCAGTTGATGGGAGATCTTCATCCTTTCCTCCTGGGTATCTAGAGTCAGCTGTCCAAGAATGAGGCTAAAGCTGAAACTCCAGCACTCTAGAGCCTTCCCAGTTACCTTAGTAATTTTGAAGACTTGCAGTCGTCTACTTCAGAGCCCCTGAACACCCCTATATATATCCTTCCCCAGGTGGCCACACCCTTACACTTTATGAGGTCAGCAAGCCACTTCCACAGCCAACGGTGGCCCTGCTGAGCCTTGACATCACAAAGCCTCATCCTGACACCTCTAGGGGAGTATGGGGAGCAAGTCAGAGAGAGTTGACCTCTCCCGATTCTTTTAACCACACCCTCTATCTTCCTAGAGTTTTGGGCCACCTTTAAAATTTCTTATTTTACATGTTCTTTGTCCAGAAGTTTAAAAGGGAAAATTTACATAATGTTTTTTGTAGGAAAACTCCTGCATGACTGAATAGAAAATAAATAAGGAATTATAAAATGACAATTGAGAAATATTTGGAAGACAACTGACAAATGACCCATTTACCTCATTTATGCAGAGTCCAAAGTTAAAATAAGAAAAGATGAAAAACCCAATAGAAGAGAATTGTGAAGTAAACAAGAATACAAAAAAAAAAAAAAAACAAATTACCCAGAAAAAAAAGGAAAATTACCAAAAATCAGGAAAAAATATCAAACCTACTTGGTATTAAAATAAATGCAAACAAAAATAATAATGGAATATGATTTCTCACCATGAAAATTGCCAAAGTTCAA
Organism: Bos taurus; assembly: GCF_002263795.3. Lineage (NCBI taxonomy): Eukaryota > Metazoa > Chordata > Mammalia > Artiodactyla > Bovidae > Bos > Bos taurus. The sequence continues at coordinate 32,391,716 of NC_082638.1, forward strand.
TGACAAAGTTGAAATATATCAAATTGTTCCTCCAAATGAAGGATGACAAATTGGAAAAGGACTGTTTCAGCAGTGTTGTGAGTGCATAATATGATGCAACTTTCTGAAGGACAATATGACATTATCTAGTAAATTTATAAATACATAGAGCCACTTGGCAAGACCCTGTTTGGAATTTCCATTTCAGAAATATTTCTGCAATTTCACCTAGATTATATACCTAATGCTCACTGAAAAAAAATTTTTTTTCCACATCTTCCTAGATAATTTCTTTGGTACACTTCCCCACACTGTCCTTCCCCATGCAACCCCTGTTCTCAGTTCTGTTATTGTAGATTACTTCTGCTTCTTTTATCTAATTTTATTTTATTTTTAAACTTTACATAATTGTATTAGTTTTGCCAAATATCAAAATGAATCCGCCACAGGTATACATGTGCTCCCCATCCCGAACCCTCCTCCCTCCTCCCTCCCCATACCATCCCTCTGGGCCGTCCCAGTGCACCAGCCCCCAGCATCCAGCATCTAACGCATATATATGGAATTTAGAAAGATACTTCTGCTTCTTTTAGAACTTCCTTTAAATGGAGCCTAGAGTATGTACACATGTACACATGTAGTTGCTTAACAATGTTGTGTTACATTCTTCTGTACACAAATCACACTAGGTGTACAAGTGTATAAACATAACATCTTTCATTTAATTTTCTTCTAAATTTAGGTCATCACAGAGCATGGAGGACAGTTTCTTGTGCTACACAGATAGTTCCCATTATTTATCAAGGCATTATTTTCCAAAACATACAAACGGCTATGTAGCCCAGTATCAAACACACACACACACACACACACACACACACACACACACAAACACCTCAGTAAAAAAACAGGCAGATCTAAATAAACATTTCCCAAAAGAAGTTATACAGATGATGAAAAAACCCTTGTAAAGAGGCTAAGTTCAGGTTAGTCACTCAGTCGTGTCCGACTCTTTGCGACCCCATGGACTTCAGCATGCCAGGCCTCGCTGTCCATCACCAACTCCAGGAGTCCTCCAACTTATGTTCATTGAGGCAGTGAAGATATCCAACCATCTCATCCACTGTCGTCCCCTTCTCTGTCTGCCCTCCATCTTTCCCATCATCAGGGTCTTTTCAAATGAGTCAGCTCTTCACATCAGGTGGCCAAAATATTGGAGTTTCAGCTTAAACATCAGTCCTTCCAATGAACACCAGGACTGATCTCCTTTAAGATGGACTGATTGGATCTCCTTGGAGCCCACGGGACTCTCAAGAGTCTTCTCCAACACCACAGTTCAAAATCATCACTTCTTTAGTGCTCAGCTTTCTTTACAGTCCAATTCTCACATCCATACAGGACTACTAGAAAACACATAGCCTTGAGTAGATGGACCTTCATTGGCAAAGTAATGTCTCTGCTTTTTAATAAGTTGCCTAGGTTGATCATAACTTTCCTTTCAAGGAGTAATGTCTTTTAACTTCATGGTTGCAGTCATCACCTGCAGTGATTTTCGAGCCCCCCAAAATAAAGTCAGCCACTGTTTCTGCCATTTCCCCATCTATTTGCCATAAAGTGATGAGACCATGATCTTCATTTTCTGAATGTTGAGCTTTAAGCCAACTTTTTCTCTCTCCTCTTTCCCTTTTGTCAAGAAGCTCTTTAGTTCTTCTTCACTTTCTGCCTGCAGAAATGGTGGTGTCACCTGCGTATCTGAGTTTATTGATATTTCTCCCAGCAAACTTGATTCCGGCTTGTGCTTCCTCCAGTGCAGGGTTTCTCATGATGTATTCTGCATATGAGTTAAATAAGCACGGCAAGAATATACAGCCTTGATGTACTCCTTTCCCGCTTTGGAACCAGTTTGCTGTTCCATGTCCAGTTTTAACTCTTGCTTCCTGACCTGCATACAGATTTGTCAAGAGGCAGATCAGGTAGTCTAGTATTTCCATCTCTTTGAGAATTTCCTACAGTTTATTGTTATTCACACACTCAAAGGCTTTGGCATAGTCAATAAAGAATAAATAGGTGTTTTTCTGGAATTCTCTTGCTTTTCATGATCTGACAGATGTTGGCAATTTGATCTCTTGTTCCTCTGCCTTTGCTAAAACCTCCTTGAACATCTGGAAGTTCACGGTTCACGTATAGCTGAAGCCTGGCTTGGAGAATTTTGAGCATTACTTTACTAGTGTGTAAGATGAGTGTAATTGTTCTGTAGTTTGAGCATTCTTTGACATTGTCTTTCTTTGGGATTGGAAGGAAAGCTAATGTTTTCTAGTCCTGTGGCCACTTATGAGTTTTCCAGATTTACTGGCATATTGAGTGCAGAACTTTCACAGCAGCATCTTTGATAATTTGAAATAGCTCAACTGGAATTCCATCACCTCCACTAGCTTTGTTCATAGCGTTGCTTCTGAAGGACCACTGGACTTCACATTCCAGGATGTCTGTCTCTAGGTGAGTGATCAGACCATTGTGATTAAATGGGTCTTGAAGATATTTTTGGTACAGTTCTCCTCTTAATGTCTTCTGCTTCTGTTAGGTCCATATCATTTCTGTCATTTATTGAGCCCATCTTTGCATGAAGTGTTCCCTTGGTATCTCTAATTTTCTTGAAGAGATCTCTAGTCTTTTTCATTCATTATTTCCTTCTATTTCTTTGCACTGATCACTGAGCAAGGCTTTCTTATCTCTACTTGCTATTCTTTGGAAATCTGCATTCAAATGGATATATCTTTCCTTTTCTCCTAGCTTTTGGCTTCTCTTATTTTCACAACTATTTGTAAGTCCTCCTCAGACAGCCATTTTGCTTTTGTGCATTTCTTTTTCTTGGGGATGGTCTTGGTTCCTGTCTCCTGTACAGTGTCATGAACCTCCATCCATGGTTAATCATCACTATTCATTAGAGAAATAAAAATCAAAACTACAATGTGGTATTCCCTCACGCCAGTCCGAATAGATAGCAACAAAAATTCTACAAGCAATAATTCCTGGGGAGAATGCGGGAAAAAAGGGAACAATCTTGCACTGTTAGTGGGCATGTAAATTGGTACGGCCACTATGATGAAGACTATGGCAGCTCCTTTAAAAACTAAAAAATATAGTCACCTTATGACCTACTCCTGGGCATTTTTTTCTGGAAAAAAACCTTAAAACCAAAAGATTGATGCACACTAATGTTCATTACAGCATTATTTCCTGGAGGCGCGACATGCAACATTTTTTATTTATAGCAAAAACGGAAAAAAGAAAACAAAAAGGAATAAAAAGCGTATAAAGCAAGCAGTCTCTAAAGATGCGGTCAAATTACTCAGTATTTGTAAAAGGAAAATCTTCAGTATAAGTAAACAAAGCAAGAACCACATATCAGAACCAAGTTATATGTTAAAATTCAAATAACAGAAAGTATTTTATAGTGAAAGAACTAACACTCCCTGATATTTTATCTCTCCAGCTCAGGAACTCAGAATTCTGAGCCAGTGTTAAATGAAATCATGGGCGATTTTTTCTTTTTTTTTTTTTTCGAGCAAATTTACATTTTCTATTAAGAGCATTTAATAATTTTTTAATAAAGTTATACAGCATCTTTTTCAATATGTGAAGAATGCATCTGGATTTTAAAAATTTCATTCATAAGCATTCTTCTATTTCTCCATGAGATGGCAGTATAACCACAATAAATATTTCTTCATACACATTTATACATATGAGTGAATACATTCGGATTTTATATTTTCATTTGTTATCATTTTTCTATTTCTGCTTGAGAGGGCATCATATGCATCCGTTCAGTTCAGTTCAGTGGATCAGTGGTGTCGGGCTTTTTTGAACCCATGAATTGCAGCACGCCAGGCCTCCCTGTGCATCACCAACTCCTGGAGTTCGCTCAGACCCACGTCCATTGAGTCAGTGATGCCATCCAGCCATCTCATCCTCTATCGTTCCCTTCTTCTCCTGTCCCCAATCCCTCCCAGCATCAAAGTCTTTTCCAATGAGTCAACTCTTCGCATGAGGTGGCCAAAGGACTGGAGTTTCAGTTTTAGCATCATTTCTTCCAAAGAAATCCCAGGGCTCATCTCCTTCAGAATGGACTGGTTGGATCTCCTTGCAGTCCAAGGGACTCTCAAGAGTCTTCTCCAACACCACAGTTCAAAAGCACCAATTCTTCGGCACTCAGCTTTCTTCACAGTCCAAATCTCACATCCACTTGACCACTGGAAAAACCATAGCCTTGACTAGATGGACCTTTGGTGGCAAAGTAATGTTTCTGCTTTTCACTATGCTATCTAGGTTTGGTCATAACTTTTCTTCCAAGGAGTAAGCGTCTTTTAATTTCATGGCTGCAGTCATCATCTGCAGTGATTTTGGAGCCCTAAAAAATAAAGTCTGACGCTGTTTCCACTGTCTCCCCATCTATTTCCCATGAAGTGATGGGACCAAATGCCATGATCTTCGTTTTCTGAATGTTGAGTTTTAAGCCAACTTTTTCCCTCACCTCTGTCACCTTCATCAAGAGCATCGTAAACTTTTATTCATACCCACATATACATATGAGAGAATACATCAACATTTTATGAATTACATTCATAAGTATTATTCTATGTCTCCAAAAGACGTAACATAAGCACAATAAATATTTGTTCATACTCACATATACTCTGGAGAGTCTCTTGGATTGCAAGGAAATCAATCCAGTCAATCCTTAAGGGTATTACTCTTGGATATTCACTGGAAGGACTGATGCTGAAACGTCAATTCTTTGGCTACCTTATGTGAAGAACTGACTCATTGGAAAGGCCTCTGATACTGAGAAAGATTGAAAGCAGGAGGAGAAGCAGAAAACAGAGGATGAGATCATTGGTTAACATCGCCCACTCGGTGGATCTGGGTTTAAGCAGGCTCAGGTAGTAGGTAATTGTACAGGGAAGCGTGGCATGCCACAGTTCATGGAGTCGCAAAGAGGTGGACATGACTGGGCAACTGAAGTGAAGTGATAGATACATATAAAATCCTTATACAGACTCAAAATGGACATACTATACCAAGAGTGCTTTATAAACACCTTTTAATAATATATTTTAGAAAATAACCATAGATGAATAGCTCTATGTATGGTTAAAATGATACAGGAATATGTACAGTTACAACAATAAGGCCATTTGAGTCAACATGCATGGTCTGAGAGTTGATCATACTAAATGAAGTGAGGCACACAGGGAAACATGTATACCAAATAATATCATAATATCCAAAAGTGGAATCTAAGATATGACACAAATGAACATATGTGTGAATCAGAAAGACACACATAGAGAGAATAGACCTACAGCTTCAAGTCAGAGAGAATTGGGGGAGAAATGGAGTAAGAGACTGGGGTTAAGAGATATAAAACAAATTATATGGAATGGATAGACAAGTTCCTACTCTAGAGCACAGAGGACTACATTCAGTATCCAATTATCCCCCAATTCTCTCTGCATTGAAGCTGTAGGTCTATTCTTTCTGTCTATGAGTGTCTTTCTGATTCACACATATGTTCATTTGTGTCATATCTTAGATTCCACATTTGGATATTATGATATTATTTGGTATATATGTTTCCCTGTGTGCCTCACTTCATTTTGTATGATCAACTCTCAGACCATGCATGTTGACTCAAATGGCCTTATTGTTGTAACTTTACATATTCCTGTATCATTTTAACCATACATAGAGCTATTCATCTATGGTTATTTTCTAAAATATATTATTAAAAGGTGTTTATAAAGCACTCTTGGTATATATGTCCATTTTGAGTCTGTATAAGGATTTTATATGTATCTGTCACTTCACTTCAGTGGCCCAGTCATGTCCAACTCTTTGCGACTCCATGAACTGTGGCATGCCATGCTTCCCTGTACAATTACCTACTACCTGAGCCTGCTTAAACCCAGATCCACCGAGTGGGCGATGTTAACCAATGATCTCATCCTCTGTTTTCTGCTTCTCCTCCTGCTTTCAATCTTTCTCAGCATCAGGGACTTCCCTGGCAGTCCAAAGGTTAAGACTGCAGATTTCCACTGCAGGGGAGGCAAGTTCAAACCCTGGTCAGGGAACTAATTCCACTTGTAGGACAGTGTAGCCAAAAAAAAAGAGAGATTAAATAAAAGAATGTGTGTATGTGTGTATATATATATATATATATATATATATATATATATATATCCACACACAACATATACATATATACATATATATCTATAACTGAATCATTTCGCTGTAAAGCAGAAATTAACACAAAATTATAAATGAACTATACTTCAGTTAAAAAATAGCATGACTGAGGAAAGAAAAGATTGCTATATTTCATTGTGTGTAGAGTTAATATCCAAAGAAAATTGCTATACACAAACACGGCTGACTACTTAACGGCAGGCTTGCTGAGATACTTAAGGAGACACATACTGAAACGCACCAAGGAAAAAGATTGATTGTTGATTGGATAGAGGGATGGACAAATGGATAGATAGGTGACAAAGAAAGTATTATAAATAGGTTACAAAACCAGACTTCTATGTATGCTGTGTAAAAGAGACCCACCTGAAACCAAGGAGCACATACAGAGTGAAAGTGAAGGGCTGGGAAAAGGTATTTCATGCAAAATGTGAGCAACAGAAATTAGAAGTAGCAATACTCATATCAGATAAAATAGACTTTGAAATAAAGGGTGTGAAAAGAGACAAAAAAGGCCACTATATAATGGTCAAAGGATCAACCCAAGGAGAAGATATAAAAATTATAAATATATATGCACCCAAGATAGGAGCATCAATATGTAAGGCAAATGCTAACAAGTAAGAAACGGGAAATGAAAAATAACACAATAATAGTGGGAGACCTTAAGACCCTACACACACCTATGGATAGATCAACCAAACAGAAAATTAGCAAGGAAACACAAACTTTAAGTGATACAATGGATCAGTTAGACCTAATTGATTTCAAAAGAACATTTCACGCCAAAGCAAAGAATTTCACATTTTCCTCAAGTGCACATGGAACATTCTCCAGGATAGATCATATACTGGGCCATAAATCTAGCCTTGGTAAACTGAAAACAAAAATCAAAATCATTTCAAGCATCTCTTCTGATCACAAAGCAGTAAGATTAGATGTCAACTACAGGGGGAAAGAAACCATGACAAATAGAAACATATGGAGGGTAAACAACATGCTTCTGAATGACCGACATATAACAGAAGAAATCAGAAAAGAAATGGAAATATGCATAGAAACAAATGAAAATGAAAATACAACCCATACAAATAGCTGTGAAAAGAAGAGAAGCGAAAAACAAAGGAGAAAAGGAAAGATATAAACATCTGAATGCAGAGTTCCAAAGAATAGCAAGAAGAGAAAAGAAAGCCTTCTTCAGCGATCAATGCAAAGAAATAGAGGAAAATAACAGAATGGGAAAGACTAGGGATTTCTTCAAGAAAATCAGAGATACCAAAGGAACATTTCATGCAAAGATGGGTTCAATAAAGGACAGAAATGGTATGGACATAAGAGATGCTGAAGATATTAAGAAGAAATGACAAGAATACACAGAAGAACTGTACAAAAAAGATCTTCACGACCCAGATAATCACGATGGTGTGATCACTGACCTAGAGCCAGACATCCTGGAATGTGAAGTCAAGTGGGCCTTAGAAAGCATCACTACGAACAAAGAGAGTGGAGGTGATGGAATTCCAGTTAAGCTATTCCAAATTCTGAAAGATGATGCTGTGAAAGTGGTGCACTCAATATGCCAGCAAATTTGGAAAACTCAGCAGTGGCCACAGGACTGGAAAAGCTGAGTTTTCATTCCAATCTCAAAGAAAGACAATGCCAAAGAATGCTCAAACTACCGCAAAATTGCACTCATCTCACGCTAGTACAGTAATGCTCAAAATTTTCCAAGCCAGGCTTCAGTAATATGGAAACCATGAACCTCCTGATGTTCAAGCTGGTTTTAGAAAAGGCAGAGGAAACAGAGACCAAACTGCCAGCATCTGCTGGATCATGGAAAAAGCAAGAGAATTTCAGAAAAACCTCTATTTCTGCTTTATTGACTATGCCAAAGCCTTTGTCTGTGTGGATCACAATAAACAGTGGAAAATTCTGAGAGAGATGGGACTACCCGACCACCTGATCTGCCTCTTGAGAAATTTGTATGCAGGTTAGAAAGCAACAGTTAGATCTGGACATGGAACAACAGACTGGTTCCAAATAGGAAAAGGAGTACATCAAGGCTGTATATTGTCACCGTGTTTATTTAACTTCTATGCAGAGTACATCATGAGAAACGCTGGACTGGAAGAAATACAAGCTGGAATCAAGATTGCTGGGAGAAATATCAATAACTTCAGATATGCAGATTATACGACCCTTATGGCAGAAAGTGAAGAGGAACTCAAAAGCCTCTTGATGAAAGTGAAAGTGAAGAGTGAAAAAGTTGGCTTAAAGCTCAACATTCAGAAAACGAAGATCATGACCTCCAGTCCCACCACTTCATGGGAAATAGATGGGTAAACAGTGGAAACAATGTCAGACTTTATTTTGGGGGGGCTCCAAAATCACTGCAGAAGGTGACTGCAGCCATCAAATTAAAAGACACTTACTCCTTAAAAGTAAAGTTATGACCAACCTCGAGAGCAGATTCAAAAGCAGAGACATTCCTTTACCAAAAAAGGTTCGTCTAGTCAAGGCTATGGTTTTTCCTGTGGTCAGGTATGGATGTGAGAGTTGGACTGTGAAGAAGCCTGAGTGCCAAAGAATTGATGCTTCTGAACAGTGGTGTTGGAGAAGACTCTTGAGAGTCCCTTGGACTGCAAGGAAAACCAACCAGTCCATTCTGAAAGAGATCAGCCCTGGGATTCCTTTGGAAGGAATGATGCTAAAGCTGAAGCTCAAGTACTTTGGCTACCTCATGCGAAGACTTGATTCATTGGAAAAATCTCTGATGCTGGGAGGGATTGGGGGCAGGAAGAGAAGGGGAAGACATAGGATCAGATGGCTGGATGGCATCATTGACTCCATGGGCATTAGTCTCAGTGACTCCAGGTTTTGGTGATGGACAGGAAGGCCTGGCGTGCTGTGATTCATAGGGTCGCAAAGAGTTGCACATGACTGAGCGACTGATCTGATCTGAAGGGGAAGGTTCATAGAAATACAAGCTTACCTCAAGAAACAAAAGAAACCTCAAATAAATGACCTAACTTTACACCTAAAGCAACTAGAAAAAGAAGAAGTGAAGAATCCCAGGGTTAGAAGAAGGAAAAAGTAATAATAACAATTAGGTAGTATACTCATTTTCACTATATTGATTCTTCCAATCCATGAACATGGTATATTTCTCCATCTATTAGTGTCCTCTTTGATTTCTTTCACTAGTGTTTTATAGTTTTCTATGTATAGGTCTTTAGATTCTCTAGGTAGATATATTCCTAAGTATTTTATTCTTTCTGTTGCAATGGTGAATGGAATTGTTTCCTTAATTTCTTTTTCTGTTTTGTCATTATTAGTGTATAGGAATGCAAGGGATTTCTGTGTGTTGATTTTATATCCTGCAACTTTACTATAATCATTGATTAGTTCTAGTAATTTTCTGGTGGAGTCTTTAGGGTTTCCTGTATAGAGGATCATGTCATCTGCAAATAGTGAAGAGTTTTACTTTTTTTCCAATTTGGATTCCTTTTATTTCTTTTTCTGGTCTGATTGCTGTGGCCAAACTTCCAAAACTATGTTGAATAGTAACGGTGAAAGTGGGCACCCTTGTCTTTTTCCTGACTTTAGAGGAAATGCTTTCACTTTTTCACCATTAAGGATAATGTTTGCTGTGGGTTTGTCATATATAGCTTTTAATATGTTGAGGTATGTTCCGACTATTCCTGCTTTCTGGAGAGTTTTTATCATAAATGGATGTTGAATTTTGTCAAAGGCTTTCTCTGCATCTTTTGAGATAATCATATGGTTTTTATTTTTCAATTTGTTAATGTGGTGTATTACATTGATTGATTTGTGGATATTGAAGAATCCTTGCATCCCTGAGATAAAGCCCACTTGGTCGTGGTGTATAACCTTTTTAATGTGCTGTTGGACTCTAATTGCTAGACTTTTGTTAAGGATTTTTGCATCTAAGTTCATCAGTGATATTGGCCTGTGGTTTTCTTATTTTGGGAATCTTTGTCAGGTTTTGGTATTAGGGTGATGGTGGCCTCATAGAATGAGTTTGGAAGTTTACCTTCCTCTACAACTATCCAAAGCAATTTATAGATTCAATGCAACCCCTATCAAGCTACCAACGGTATTCTTCACAGAGCTAGAACAAATAATTTCACAATTTGTATGGAAATACAAAAAACCTCGAATAGCCAAAGCTATCTTGTGAAAGAAGAATGGAACTGGAGGAATCAACCTACCTGACTTCAGGCTCTACTACAAAGCCACAGTTATCAAGACAGTATGGTACTGGCACAAAGACAGAAATATAGATCAATGGAACAAAATAGAAAGCCCAGAGAGAATTCCACACACATATGGACACCTTATCTTTGACAAAGGAGGCAAGAATATACAACGGATTAAGGAAAATCTGTTTAACAAATGGTGCTGGGAAATCTGGTCAACCACTTGTAAAAGAATGAAACTAGAACACTTTCTAACACCATGCACAAAAATAAACTCAAAATGGATTAAAGATCTAAATGTAACACCAGAAACTATAAAACTCCTAGAGGAGAACATAGGCAAAACACTCTCTGCCATACATCACAGCAGGATCTTCTATGACCCACCTCCCAGAATATTGGAAATAAAAGCAAAAATAAACATATGGGACCTAATTTAACTTAAAAGCTTCTGCACATCAAAGGAAACTATTAACAAGGTGAAAAGACAACCTTCAGAATGGGAGAAAATAATAGCAAATGAAGCAACTGACAAACAAGTAATTTCAAAAATATACAAGCAACTCTTACAGCTCAATTCCAGAAAAATAAATGACCCAATCAAAAAAATGGGCCAAAGAACTAAATAGACATTTCTCCAAAGAAGACATACAGATGGCTAACAAACACATGAAAAGATGCTCAACATCACTCATTATCAGAAAAATGCAAATCAAAATCACTATGAGGTGCCATTTCACACGACTCACAATGGCTGTGATCCAAAAGTTTACAAACAATAAATGCTGGAGAGGGTGTGGAGAAAAGGGAACCCTCTTATACGGTTGGTGGGAATGCAAACTAGTACAGCCACAATGGAGAACAGTCTGGAGATTCCTTAAACAACTGGAAATAGAACTGTCTTATGATCCAGCAATCCCACAGCTCACCATACACACTGAGGAAAACAGAATTGAAAGAGACACATGTACCCCAATGTTCATCGCAGCACTGTTCATAATAGACAGGACATGGAAGCAACCTAGATGTCCATCAACAGATGAATGGATAAGAAAGCTGTGGTACATATACACAATGGAGTATTACTCAGCCATTAAAAAGAATAAATTTGAATCAGTTTTAATGAGGTGGATGAAACTGGAGCCTATTATACAGACTGAAGTAAGCCAGAAAGAAAAACACCAATACGGTATACTAAAGCATATATATGGAATTTAGTAAGATGTTAACAATAACACTGTGTACGAGACAGCAAAAGAGACAGATGTATAGAACAGTCTTATGGAATCTGTTTGAGAGAGAGAGGGTGGGAAGATTTGGGAGAATGGCATTGAAACATGTACAATATCATGCATGAAACGAGTTGCTAGTCCAGGTTTGGTGCATGATACTGGATGCTTGGGTCTGGTGCACTGGGACAACCCAGAGGGATGGTATGGGGAGGGAGGAGGGAGGAGGGTTCAGGATGGGGAACACATGTATACCTGAGGCGGATTCATTTTGATATTTGGCAAAACTAATACAATTTGTAAAGTTTAAAAATAAAATAAAATTAAAAAAAAATTTGAGCTGAAACACATGAAAAAAAGCAAAGGAACCTATAGCAAAACTCAGCAAAAATAAACGCTGGTTCTTTGAGAAGATAAATAAAATAAGAAAACCATTAGCAAAACTCATCAAGAAAGAAAGGGGGGATAATCAAATCAACAAAATTAGAAAGGAAAATGGATAAAACACAGCAGACAACACAGAAGTACAAAGGATCATAAAAGATTACTATCAGCAGCTATAGGACAATAAAATGGACAACTTGGAAGAAATGAACAAATTCCTAGAAAAGTATAACAATCGAAAACTGAACCAGGAAGAAATAGATAATCCCAACATACCCATCACAAGCATGGAAAGCAAAACTGTAATCAAAAATCTTCCATTGAACAAAAACGAAGCTCAGGACCAGATGACTTATTCACCCTCATGGTTACCCTGGACACCTGGAGAGAACAAGAGAGGGAGCACAGAATGCCACTTGTTTGGGGAAGAGGGTGAAGATGAATAGGAACGATAGTTTCAGGAAAAGTGTGACCAGAGGAGAGCTATGTGCCAGGCCAGTAGAGGGCAGGGGGGTCTCATGGGGCGGTGTCAATGGGCAAGAGGAGCTTGGATGGGTTCAACTCACCTTGACACTTTTGTGGACCTCAGTTGACAGGAAGTCTTCATCTTTTCCTCCTGGTTACCTGAAGTCGGCTGTGCCATAAGTGCTCTAGAGCCTTGTGGCTTCTGAGTCTCTTTAGTCATTTTGAAGACTCCCAGTGGTCTGCTCCAGAGCCCCTGAGCACACCTCTATATACCACTCCCTAGGGTCCACAGCATTACGCTTTAAGAGATCAGCAACTCACTTCCCCAGCCAATGGTGGCCCTGGCTGAGAATTGACATCACAAAGCGCAATCCTGATAGTTCTAGGGCAGAATGGGGGGCAACCCAGATGATTTGATGGGGGGGGGGGAAATGCATCATTTTTAATGGCCCTTAGGAGCCCTCCAAACTCACCTGTCATCCTCATCTCTCTAAGTCAACTCTGTTGTGTCACAAGGCAGGGAGCATGTGTCTCCTCCAAACCTTGACCCACAGCCACAGTATCGAGGCTTTGATTCTGTTCTCTCCCACATTTCACCATCATCTAGATTGTAATATCTTGCCTAAAGTACCTCCATGATAATTAGGCTGTATTGAAGTGTCTGTGGAAATGAGAATCATCCCACTTTCCTCCTACAGTTCAGTTCAGTCTCTCAGTCATGTCTGACTCTTTGAGAGGTGGTTTTAAAGCACTTTCAAGACCATTTAATTCTGGGCCACCTCCCAGAAGCTTTTTCCATCCCACCTCCTTTGTTCTAGCTTCCATTCAGACACTGCTGTCTTCAGGCTGTGAGACTGCACTGAATACACTTGCCCTTTCTCCACTTGGATTTGTCTTGCTTCAAGTCTTGGAATCATGGTCACCTCACTATGTGTTAAAAAAAAAAAAAAAAGTTTCCCCAAAGACGTGCACATGAATGTTCATAGCAGTCTTATTTCTAATAGTCAAAAAGTTGAGATGAACAAGATGGCAGAGTGGTAGTTGCAGGAGGAATACACCTCTCTCCTTGGACACATCAGGAATACATCTTCAGACACAGAAATGCTAGCAGAACACCAGCTGAGAGCTGACAGGAGTACCTGACCAGTGGAAAAGAATGTATAGAACCACAAAACTTGGTAGGATGAAGGAACTAGGGGGAAAAACAGGAGTGTTAATAGGTCTGGACCTGCCCTTGGTGGGTGGGAGAACTGAAGTAGGTTTCCACTCCCCGCATTGGAGTAATTGTGTGGATCAGAGGAGAAACATTTAAGGCTGAGAATGAAACAGCTGATCTGTGGCAGCCTACACCAATACATACAATGTATGACATAGCAGAATCCATTGGTTTTTGTCCCCTTAAGAGTGTAGCATTCATTAAACATTTGAAAATCCATCAGGATAAACAACTTACTAAAGAACTGAAAATGATGACACAGTAGGGTCATTTAGATGAATGCTGAAAAATAATTTGATAAAATCTAATATCCCTGGGTTGGGAAGATTCCCTGAAGTAGGGATTGGCTACCCACATCAGTTTTCTTAGGCTTCGCTGGCAGCTCAGCTATTAAAGAAAGTGCCTGGCATCTCAGAGATCTGGGTCCATCCTTGGGCTGGGAAGATCCCCTGGAGGAGAGCATGACAATCCATTCCAGTATTCTGGCCTGGAGAATCCCCAAGGCCAGAGGAGCCTGTTTGGCCTACACTTCATGGGGTTGCAAAAAGCTGGACACAACTCTGTGACTGAGCACATTCTGTATAAAATATTTTAGCGAACTAGAAATAGGAGAAGAAATAGAAATAGAATTGGAGAAGGCAATGGCACCCCACTCCAGCACTTTTGCCTAGAAAATCCCATGGATGGAGGAGCCTGGTAGGCTGCAGTCCATGAGGTCACTAAGAGTCGGACATGACTGAGCGACTTCACTTTCACTTTTCACTTTCATGCATTGGAGAAGGAAATGGCAACCCACTCCAGTGTTCTTGCCTGGAGGAAACCAGGGAAGGGAAGCCTGGTGGGCTGCCATCTATGGGGTCGCACAGAGTCGGACACGACTGAAGCGATTTAGCAGCAGCAGAAAGAGAAGATTTCCTCAACCTTATGAAAGTACTAAACTATCACTAACATCACACTTTATGGTAGAACACTGAGTGTTTTACTTCTAAAATCACAATCAACAGAAAGATTTCCACTCTCATTATATTGAATTTCTGTCCGTGAAGTCATATTAGGAACTGATTGAAAAGTTATCCAGTTTGGAAAAGAAGAATAAAGCTGTTTTTATCTGTTGGTGACATCTATGTAGAATATCCAATGAAATCTACAGGAACAGAATACCTAAAACTAAGAATTAATTTAAGCAATGTCACAAGATATAGAGATGATATATAAAATTTAATAAATTGCTTTCCTATATAGTCGGCCAATTTAAAATTAAAATAAAAAATAATAACAGTCACATTGAAGTAAGAAAAACTTAAGAATCAGACAGAATATATGAAACACACCAATGCAAAAATGGACAAAAGATGTGAACAGGAAATTCACTAGATAATGATATATAGATGGCAAGTAAGCATGCAGGGCACACCGAAAGTATGGCTCTCATGAGAGACAGAGAAGAACAAGTCTGATGAGGAAGTGGAAATATTTGAACTTTCATGCACTGTTTATGGGAATACAAAATAGTACACCATGGTGGAAAACAGTTTGGAAGTTCCTTCAAAAGTTAAACATAGGGTTACCATATGTCCCAGCAATCCCTTTCTTAGGTTTATACCAGCAAGTATGAAAAAAAAAAAAAAAAACCCACAGATGTGCACATGAATGTTCACAACAGTCTTATTTCTAGTAGTCCAAAATTTGAGATGAACAAAATGGCAGAACTGTAGCTGGAAGTGGAGTACATTTCACTCCACGGATACATCAAGGATACACCTTCAGACACAGAAGTGTGTGCAGAACACCAGCTGAGAGCTGACAGGAGTACCTGACCAGAGGAAAATAATAAATAGAACCACAAAACTCGGTAGGGTGAAGGAACTAGGGGTGGGGGGAACAGGAATGGTAATAGGCCTGGACCTGCCCTCGGTGGGTGGGAGAACTATAAGTTGGTGTCCGACCCCCCACCTGGGATCAACTGTCTGGATCAGAGGAGAAATATTTTAGGCTGAGAGTGAAACAGTTGATCTGTGGGAGCCTAAATGGAATGAGAATCAGACAGTCCTTGCCACAGTCATACACACCCCAGACAGGGACACAGGTCCCATAGAAGGGACAGCAGTTGGGATCTGGATTTTTCGGATTGTGGAGCAATCCCAGGGCAAGGGCTGCTATTGACTGCAGAGAGACGGACTGATGGGATGTGAGGAAGGAGATCGGGATGGGAAATGCTTGTGGAGGAACACCAGGCCCCATGAAAGCAAGGGGATCCTACTGGGTCAATCATAGGTGGTGGAGCCCTCACCATAGTCTCTTTCTCCCCCTACACCAGCATAGACAGCTAAACAATAGATAGGCTGGCCAATCAAGTGCCTGACTTACTGATCTGCAGACTAGGACCCCACACAGGGGCCCCATCTATGTACCTGATGCTCCAAACAACAGAGAAGTACCCCAGGCAAGGGAGCCCTCTAAGTGCCTGAAAGAGTGGAGCTATGGAAGAAGAGTGGCAAAAGAGACGTCCTTATCACCAGCTACAAGAGGCTGGTGAAAAGACTCTGATAGGGTCAAAACTTCTGTGGCAGAGGAGGTCTTTGTCCCTGCAGAGTTATCGCTACCACGGTCCCCAGAAATCAAGAAGCTATGCCAAGTTCATGCCCAAAGCTCGCTGGGGCGGAGCTGCTACAGGCCAAAAAAGTCTGGTGTCTATGGATACCTGGTCACTTCAGTTCAGTTCAGTTCAGATCAGTTCAGTTCAGTCGCTCATTCCTGTCCCACTCTTCACGACCCCATGAATCGCAGAACGCCACGACTCCCCGTCCATCACCACCTCCCGGAATTCACCCAGATCCACGTCCATAGACTCAGTGATGGCATCCAGCCATCTCATGCTCTGTTGTCCCCTTCTCCTTCTGCCCCCAATTCCTCCCAACATCAGAGTCTTTTCCAATGAGTCAACTCTTCTCAAGAGGTGGCCAAAGTACTGGAGTTACAGCTTAAGCATCATCCCCCCAAAGAAATCCCAGGGCTCAATTCCTTCAGAATGGACTGGTTGGATCTCCTTGCCATCCAAGGGACTCTCAAGAGTCTTCTCCAACACCACAGTTCAAAAGCATCAATCCTTAGGTGCTCAGCCTTCTTCACAGTCCAACTCTCACATCCATACATGACCACAGGAAAAACCATAGCCTTGACTAGACGGACCTTTGTTGGCAAAGTAATGTCTTTGCTTTTGAATATGCTATCTACGTTGGTCATAACTTTCCTTCCAAGGAGTAAGTGTCTTTTAATTTCATGGCTGCAGTCACCATCTGCAGTGATTTTGGAGCCCCCCAAAATAAAGTCTGACACTGTTTCCACTGTTTCCCCATCTATTTCCCATGAGGTGATGGGACCGGATGCCATGATCTTCGTTTTCTGAATGCTGAGCTTGAAGCCAATTTTTTCACTCTCCACTTTCACCTTCATCAGGAGGCTTTTTAGTTCCTCATCACTTTCTGCCATAGGGCGGTGTCATCTGCATGTCTGAGGTTACTGATATTTCTCCCGGCAATCTTGATTCCAGCTTGTGTTTCTTCCAGTCCAGGGTTTCTCATGATGTACTCTGCATAGAAGTTACATAAGCAGGGTGATAATATATAGCCTTGACGTACTCCTTTTCCTAATTGGAACCAGTCTGTTGTTCCACGTCCAGTTCTAACTGTTGCTTACTGAGCTGCATAGAGATTTCTCAAGAGGCAGGTCGGGTGGTCTGGTATTCCCATCTCTCTCAGAATTTTCCACAGTTTACTGTGATCCACACAGGCAAAGGCTTTGGCATAGTCAATAAAGCAGGAATAGAGGTTTTTCGGGAACTCTCTTGCTTTTTCCATGATCCAGCAGATGTTGGCAATTTGATCACTGGTTCCTCTGCCTTTTCTAAAACCAGCTGGAATATCAGGAAGTTCACAGTTCACGTATTGCTGAAACTTGGCCTGGAGAATTTTGAGCATTACTTTACTGGCATGTGAGGTGAGTGTAACTGTGCAGTACTTTGAGTATTCTTTGGCATTGCCTTTCTTCGGGATTCGAATGAAAACTGACCATTCCAGTCCTGTGGACACAGCTGACTTTTCCAAATTTGCTGGCATATTGAGTGCAATTCTTTCACAGCATCATCTTTCAGGATCTGACATAGCTCAACTGGAATTCCATCACTTCCTCTAGCTTTGTTCGTAGTGCTGCTTTTTAAGGCCCACTTGATTTCACATTCCAGGATGTCTGGCTCTAGGTCGGTGATCACATCATCGGGATTATCTGGATCATGAAGATCTTGATTGTATAGTTCTTCTGTGTATTCTTGTCATCTCTTCTTAGTATCTTCTGCTTCTGTTAGGTCCATGCCGTTTCTGTCCTTTATTGAGCCCATCTTTGCATGAAATGTCCCCTTGGTATCTCTAATTTTCTTGAAGAGATCTCTAGTCTTTCCCATTCTGTTGTTTTCCTCTATTTCTTTGCATTGATCACTGAGGAAGGCTTTCTTATCTCTTCCTGCTATTCTTTGGAACTCTGCATTCAGATGCGTATATCTTTCCTTTTCTCCTTTGCTTTTCGCTTCTCTTCTTTTCACAGCTATTTGTAAGGGGTGCCCAAACAGCCATTTTGCTTTTTTTGCATTTCTTGTTCATGGGGATTGTATTTATCCCTGTCTCCTGTAGATTGTCATGAGCCTCATTCCATAGTTCATCAGGCATTCTATCTAACAGGTCTAGGCTCATAAATCTGTTTCTCACTTTCACTGTATAATCATAAGTGATTTGATTTAGATCTTACCTGAATGGTCTAGGGGTTTGTCCTACTTTCTTCAATTTCAGTCTGAATTTGGTAATAAGGAGTTCATGATCTGAGTCACAGTCAGCTCCTGGTCTTGTTCTTGTTGACTGTATAGAGCTTCTCCATCTTTGGCTGCAAAGAATATAATAAATCTGATTTCAGTGTTGGCCATATGGTGATGTCCATGTGTAGAGTCTTCTCTTGTGCTGTTGGAAAAGGGTCTTTGCTATGACCAGTGCATTTTCTTGGCAAAACTCTATTAGTCTTTGCCCTGCTTCATTCCGTATTCCAAGGCCAAATTTGCCTGTTACTGCAGGTGTTTCTTGACTTCCTATTTTTGCATTCCAGTCCCCTACAATGAAAAGGACATCTTTTTTGGGTATAGTTTGAAAAGGACTTGTAGGTCTTCATAGAACCGTTCATCTTCAGCTTCTTCAGCATTACTGGTTGAGGTCTAGACTTGGATTACTGTGATATTGAATGGTTTGCCTTGGAAACGAACAGAGATCATTCTGTCGTTTTTGAGATTGCATCCAAGTACTGCATTTCGGAATCTTTTGTTGACCATGATGGCTGCTCCAGTTCTTCTGAGGGATTCCTGCTTGCAGTAGTAGATATAATGCTCATCTGAATTAAATTCACCCATTCCAGTCCATTTTAGTTCGCTGATTCCTAGAATGTCTACATTCACTCTTGCCATCTCTTGTTTGACCACTTCCAATTTGCCTTGATTCATGGACCTGACATTCCAGGTTCCTATGCAATATTGCTCTTTACAGCATCAGACCTTGCTTCTGTCACCAGTCACAACTGCAACTGGGTATTGTTTTTGCTTTGGCTCCATCCCTTCATTCTTTCTGGAGTTATTTCTCCACTGATATCCAGTAGCATATTGGGTCCTTACTGTCCTGGGGAGTTCCCCTTTCAGTATCCTATCATTTTGCCTTTTGATACTGTTCATGGGGTTCTCAAGGCAAGAATACTGAAGCGGTTTGCCATTCTCTTCTCCAGTGGACCACCTTCTGTCAGATCTCTCCCCCATGACCCGCCCCTCTTGGGTTGCCCCCAGGGCATGGCTTAGTTTCATTGAGTTAGACAAGGCTGTGGTCCTAGTGTGATTACATTGACTAGTTTTTTGTGAGTATGGTTTCAGTGTGTCTGCCTTCTGATGCCCTCTTGCAACACATACCATCTTACTTGGGTTTCTCTTACCTTGGGTGTGGGGTATCCCTTCACAGCCGCTCCATCAAAGTGCAGCCACTGCTCCTTACCTTGGAGGAGGGGTATCTCCTCACTGCCGCCCTTAGTGTCCAACTGCATGTGCCATTGTAACTGTGGCTTGCCAGGCTTCTTTCTCAGGGAAGGGGTTTCTACATGCAAAAATACTGGTACGTATGGGCCAGTACTGGTTGACATACCCTTCTAGAGCACTATATGTCCTGCTGCCCTAGCCACCAACTCCTCTGAGTCCCTGATGCAGCCAGAGCCACTATGACTGAAGCAGTTGCATCTCCACATCTGGCCCCCTCACAGGGGCAAACCCAAGTCCTCCAGGACAGTCTCAAGAGCAAACCCCAGTGGATGATTCACATTGAAAAGTGGGAATAAAACCACAATTGGAACCCAGGGGCAGTGTTGTTAAGGAAGAAGACCCAAAACCTTCCTACCACCTGTACAAGCTGCAGATTAAATCCACATAGCTGTGAAAAGAAGAGAAGTGAAAAGCAAAGGAGAAAAGGAAAGATATAAGCATCTGAATGCAGGGTTCCAAGAAAGAGCAAGAAGAGATAAGAAAGCCTTCCTCAGGGAGCGATGCAAAGAAAAGGAGGAAAACAACAGAATGGGAAAGACTAGAGATCACTTCAAGAAGATTAGAGATACCAAGGGGAGATTTCATGCAAAGATGGGCTCGATAAAGGACGGAAATGGTATGGACCTAACAGAAGCAGAAAATATTAAGAAGATGTGGCAAGAATACACAGAAGAACTGTACAAAAAAGATATTCACGACCCAGATAATCACGATGGTGTGATCACTGAACTAGAGCCAGACATTGTGGAATATAAAGTCAAGTGGGGCTTAGAAAGCAGCATTATGAACAAAGCTAGTGGAGGTGATGGAATTCCAGTTGAGCTATTTCAAATCTCAAAGGATGATGCTGGGAAAGTGCTGCACTCAATATGCCAGCAAATTTGGAAAACTCAGCAGTGGCCACAGGACTGGAAAAGCTGAGTTTTCATTCCAATCCCAAAGAAAGGCAATGCCAAAGAATGGTCAAACTACCACAGAATTGCACACATCTCACACACTAGTAAGGTAATGCTCAAAATTCTCCAAGCCAGTCTTCAGCAATACATGAACTGTGAACTTCCTGATGTTCAAGCTGGTTTTAGCAAAGGCAGAGGAACCAGAGACCAAATTGCCAACATCTACTGGATCATGGAAAAGCAAGAGAGTTCCAGAAAAACCTCTGTTTCTGCTTTATTGACTATGCCACAGCCTTTGCTGTGTAGATCACAATAAACTGTGTAAAATTCTGAAAGAGATGGGAATACCAGACCACCTGACCTGCCTCTTGAGAAACCTGTATGCACGTCAGGAAGCCACAGTTAAAACTGGATATGGAACAACAGACTGGTTCCATATAGGAAAAGGAGTTCGTCAAGGCTGTATGTTCTCACCCTGCTGATTTAACTTCTATGCAGAGTACATCATGAGAAACCCTGGACTGGAAGAAACACAAGTTGGAAAGAAGATTGCTGGGAGAAATGTCAATAACTTCATATATGCAGATGACACCACCCTTATGGCAGAAAGTGAAGAGGAACTGAAAAGTCTCTTGATGAAATGAAAGTGGAGAGTGAAAATGAAGATCATGGCATCCGGTCCCATATACTTCATGGGAAATAGATGGGGAAACAGTGGAAAGAGTGTCAATTTTTGTTTTGTTTTGTTTTTTTTTGGGGGGCGGTGTTGATGGGGCAGGGCTCCAAAATCACTGCAGATGATGACTGCAGGTATGAAATTAAAAGACGCTTACTTCTTGGAAGGAAAATTATGACCAACCTAGATAGCATATTCAAAAGCAGAGACATTACTTTGTCAACAAAGGTCCGTCTAGTCAAAGCTATGGTTTTTCCTGTGGTCATGTATAGATGTGAGAGTTGGACTGTGAGGAAGGCTGAGCACTGAAGAATTGATGCTTTTGAACTGTGGTGTTGGAGAAGACTCTTGAGAGTCCCATGGACTCCAGGGAGATCCAACCAGTCCATTCTGAAGGAGATCAGCCCTGGGATTTCTTTGGAAGGAATGATGCTAAAGCTGAAACTCCAGTACTTTGGCCCCCTCATGCAAAGTGTTGACTCATTGGAAAAGACTCTGATGCTGGGAGGGATTCAGGGCAGGAGAAGGGGACAGCAGAGGATGAGATGGCTGGATGGCATCACTGACTCGATGGACGTGAGTCTGAGTGAACTCCGGGAGTTGGTGATGGACTGGAGGCCTGGCGTGCTGCGATTCATGGGGTCGCGAAGAGTCGGACACGACTGAGCGACTGAACTGAACTGAATAATATATAAAAAGACACTGATAACTGCCACAAAAGGAAACGTCCTGGTTCTGATAGTTGTGAACATAGGAGACAAAAAACATATAGGAGTAGGACCGGATTAGAATGAGCTCCCCCCAAATCAGGTTCAGAGTTCAGCACAGTTTTGGAGGGCATCCTAGGGAGGTGAGGTGGACTGCAATTTTAGCGGGCGAAAGGACTCTGAGAGCAATGACTAAAGAAAAACCTGTATTATTCTCATGTTTTGACTTGCTCTGTAGATTCTTTAGGATTTTTGTTTGTGTGGTTGGTTTCAATTCCTTCCCCTCGCCCACGTTGTAGTTGCCAATTTCATTGGCACTATGAAATCTAATGAAGCTTTTGATCCTTATTTTTCTTCAGCCACATTTGTATTGCTGTTATAAATCTCTGTCTCTATATACAGCTTTTGAAATTCTGTGGAGTTTCCTTTTCTCTCTCTCTTTTTCATTTTTTAAACCTATTATTATTGTTTCTACATTTATTATTTGTTTACTTTTCCTACTGTTCTTTTCCCCTTGCAGTTAATCTTTAATGTATATACATCTTTTCAGTTCAGTTCAGTTCAGTTCAGTGGCTCAGTTGTGCCCGACTCCTTGTGACCCCATGAACCACAGCACGCCAGGCCTCCCTGTCCATCACCAACCCCTGGAGTCCAACCAAACCCATGTCCATCGAGCTGATGATGCCATCCAACCATCTCATCCTCTGTTGTTCGCTTCTCCTCCTGCTCTCAATCTTTCCCAGCATCAGGGCCTTTTCCAATGAGTCAGCTCTTCGCATCAGGTGGCCAAAGTATAGGAATTTCAGCTTCAACATCAGTCCTTCCAATGAACACCCAGGACTGATCTCCCTTAGAATGGACTGGTTGGATTTACTTGCAGTCCAAGGGACTCTCAACAGTCATCTGTACCTCTATTTAACTCTGCATATGTATTTTTTTCTTTCTTTCCTTTTCTCTCAATATATTTGTTAGTTTTATTTTCATTCTTTTATTCTCCAATTGGCACCTTGCTCTAGATTTGTTTCCCAGTTTGTGCTTCAGGTGATTCTATTCTGGTATGTAGGTATATATATATATACATATACATATATATATATATTTTTTTTTTTTTTTCCGTTGTTCACCAGGTCAATCAATCTATTGTACTTTATTTTTCTGGAATGTTTTGATTTTGCTTGTGGGTGTATATGTACATGTATATATTCAGTCATACTTTTTACTCTTGTGATAAACCTCTGCTTCTACATTGGATTTTTACAGTTCTTTGGAGGATTCCTTGTTTTCCCATTTATTTTTGATTTTTTTTTTATTATTATTTTCTATTTTTATTGTTTTAAATTTTAATTTTTTAAACCTATTATATTTATTCCATTGTTTGCCTTTCCTCTGTTCTTGTCCCCTTGCAGTTAAACTTTAAACAAACCTTGTTCATCTACCTCTGTTGAACCTCGCATATCTATTCTTTCTTTCTTTTCTTTCCTTCCTTTCCTCTTAACATTTTGTTAGTTTTATTTTCAGTGCTTTCATCCCCACTTGGGACTTTGCTTTAGATTTCTTTTCCAGCCTGTGCACTCGTTAGTTTTGTGCTTAACTGGTAGATATCATTTTTGGTTTCCCTTGTTTGCTAGGTCAGCCTATTGTAGTTTATTTTTGTTGAACTGTTTGGATTTTGCTGATGGTTGTATGTGTGTATATTCCCATATATTGGAATATATGTGTATATTCCTTTATTTTAATTATTATTTGTGTGACAGTGTAACTGCCATTTGTCAGGGGTTCACCTTTGGTTTCTCTCTCTCTCTCTTTTTTTTTTTTTTTTGGATATTTATTTTAATCTAACTTAATACCATAACAAACCACCTGTTGTAACGGTGTTCCTGGCCAATGATCCAGCCCTGAACATTTGGAGTGGGAGCACTGACTTCAAGACCCTATACAACCGGAGAACTCCTAACCTTAGGGAGTATCAATTACAGAGAACTCACTCATGCAAACTAAACCACTTGAATACAAGACCTAGAATCACCCAACCACCAATCAGGACCACCCAACCCAGTGTAGGACACCTCATCCAAACAGCAAATAGGACAAAAGTAGAAACCCAGTCATCAGCAGACAGGATTATCCTTCTCAATCAGCCCTGCACATCAGAAGGACAAGAAAAGAAAAAAAAAAAAAAAAACTCAGCACCAATCTCACCCAATGCAAAGCTTACAGAAACCATTGGACCAAATTTAGGAGTGCAGAAACTAAAAGGAAGAAAGAATGCAAATTTGAAGGCTGGCAAAAGGAGACCTCAAACACAATAAGATCTTTTTAAAAAGGAAGAAATGACAAAGAAATGCTGCACAAATAAAGGAACAAACTAGACACACAGAAATTTAAACAAATGAAGAGGAAATAGGCAAACTGCCTGAAAAACTATTCAGAATAATGGTAGTAAAGATGATCAAAACTTTGAAATTGACATGGAGACAATGCAAGAATCAATGAGCAAACCCCTAGTTGAATTGAAGAATAAGCAAAAAATAAATTGAAAAATAAATAGAGAGACAAACAACAATTACTGAAATTAAAAATACTCTAGAAAGAATCAAGAGCAGGGTATCTGAACCAGAAAATGGATCAGTGTGTTGAAAGACAAAATGGTGGAAACAACTGCGGAAGGGCAGAATAAAGTCAAAAGAATGAAAAGAACTGAGGATAGCCTCAGAGACGTCTTGGACAATGTTAAATGCACCAAGATTCAAATTATAGGGGTCCCAGAAGAAGAGAGAAAAATAAAGGGTATGAGAAAAGTTTAGAGGAGATTATACTTGAAAAACCCCCAACATGGAAAAGGAAATAGTCAATCAAGTCCAAGAGGTGCCAAGAGTCCCATTTGTGATAAACCCAAGGTGAAACAGCCCTAGACATATGCTAAGCAAACTAAGGAAGATGAAACACAAAGAAAGAATATTAAAAGTAGCAAGTTAAAAGTAACAAGTAACATCCAATGGAAACCCCATATGTTTCACAGCTGATCTTTCAACAGAAACTCTGCAGGCCAGAAGAGAATGGCATGGCATATTTAAAGCACTGAAAGAGAAAAATCTACAGCCAAGATTACTGTAAGTGGCAAGGATCTCCTTCAAAATTGATGGAGAAATCAAAGCTTTTCAGATGAGCCAAAGGTAAGAGAATTCTTTACCACAAAACCAGCTTTACAACAAATGGTAAAGGCACTTATATAGTCAAGAAATATAAGAGAAGAAAAATGATCTACAAAACCGACCCCAAACAATTAAGAAAATGGCAATAGGAGCACTGCTGCTGCTGCTGCTAAGTCGCTTCAGTCCTGTCTGACTCTGTGCGACCCCATAGACGGCAGCCCACCAGGCTCCCCGGTCCCTGGGATTCTCCAGGCAAGAACACTGGAGGGGGTTGCCATTTCCTTCTCCAATGCATGCAAGTGAAAAGTGAAAGGGAAGTCGCTCTGTCATGTCGAACTCTGTGTGACCCCATGGACTGCAGCCTACCAGGCTCCTCCGTCCATGGGATTTTCCAGGCAAGAGTACTGGAGTGGGGTGCCATTGCCTTCTCCGAAAAGGAGCACATATGTCAATAATTATTCTAAATATAAATGGATTAAATGTTCCAACCAAAAAGCCCAGACTGGCTAAATGGATACATAAACAAGACCTCGGGGTGGGGGCGTGGTCCTAAGATGGCAGAGGAATAAGATGGGGAGACCCCATTCTCCCCAACACATTCATCAAATGATCATTTGAACGCTGAGCAACTTCCACAAAACAATTTCTGAATGCTGGCAGAGGACACCAGGTACCCAGATAGGCTGCTCATTGTCTTTGAAAGGAGAACAAAGGATTGAGCAAATACCAAAGCAGAACTAGCCGGCTGTCTCCAGGCCCCTGCCCCAACAAGAGGCAGACAGCCATGTGTGTGGCAGCCAGAACCAGAAGGCAAGGGGCGGCCTCAGCCTCAGAGACCGGCATTCTCCACCAAACTGTGAGCAGGCTGCCAGTTTCTAACCATGTCTTCCTGGAGTCCTGGACGGTTGACATCTGCCAGGAGAGTTGCAGCTTGAGATCAGCTCCCCAGAGGAGACACATGATACACCTGAGGCAGTGTTCTCATGGCACACCCAGGAAAGTGAGCGGCCTGGACCCAGTAGGTAATTAAGATGCATGGCCCACTTGGGACAGTGCGTTGGCCAAGCACCTGGTCGCCTGAGCTGCTGGGACCTGGGAAGGGCACAAAACGCACGTGCATCTGAGTCTGTGACTTTGCGGTGTACCTGAAAACCTGAACCTGAGCAGCTTAGACCTGGGAATTGCAGGAAATGCAGGGCCCACATTGGGCAGTACCCCTGAAGAGCAATCTGGAACCTGAGCAGTGTACACGTGGAAAGCACACACCACCATGAGTTTGGGAAAGCCCAGTGTGTTCCATACACTGCAAGCACTTTCCCAAAATACACACCAACATTATTTGTTTGCAGTGTTCCTCCCTCCCCACAACTCAACTGAACAAGTGAGCCGAAATAAGTGACCACCTTTGCCCCCTTGTGCCAGGGCAGAAATTAGACACTAAAGAGACTTGCAAAGAGAGAAAGCCAAAACAAATAAAGAAAAGGGAACCCCTCTGGGAGTGAAAGGTGCAACAGATTAAAACCCTGTAGTTAATATTGACTAAGCATAGGAAGGGGCTTATAGATCTTGTAAAGAAATGCAAGCTGGAACAAGGAATCATCTGAAACTCAACTGAACCCACACTGCCCACAACGGCTCCAGAGAAATTCCTAGATATAGTTTTTCTATTATCAACCTTCTAATTTTTAAAAATTATTTATTATTTTTTCCTTCTTACTTTTTTTTTTTTTTAAATTTTACAATATTGTATTGGTTTTGCCATACATCCACATGAATCTGTCATGGGTGTACACGTGTTATCCATCCTGAACCCCCCTCCCACTCCCTCCCTGTACCATCCTTCTGGGTCATCCCAGTACACCAACCCCAAGCATCCTGTAACCTGCATCAAACCTGGACTGGCGATTCGTTTCTTATATGATATTATACATGTTTCAATGCCATTCTCCCAAATCATCCAACCCTCTTCCTCTCCCACAGAGTCCAAAAGACTGTTCTATACATCTTTGTCTCTTTTGCTGTCTCACATCCAGGGTTATCGTTACCATCTTTCTAAATTCCATAGACATGTGTTAGTATACTGTATTGGTGTGGGTTTCTTTCTTTCTTTCTTTCTGGCTTACTTCACTCGATATAATAGGCTCCAGTTTCATCCACCTCATTAGAACTGATTCAAATGTATTCTTTTTAATGGCTGAGTAATACTCCACTGTGTATACATACCACAGCTTTCTTATCCATTCGTCTGCTGATGGACATCTAGGTTGCTTCCATGTCCTGGCTATTAGAAACAGTGCTGTGATGAACATTGTGGTACACGTGTCTCTTTCAATTCTGGTTTCCTTGGTGTGTATGCCCAGCAGTGGGATTGCTGGGTCATAATTAATCCTTTAATTTTCAATTTTACAACCTATTACCTTGCAAAATATGACCCTATTTTTAAAGCATATTTCATATTTTTTAAACATATTTTGTGATTGATTGTGTTTTGTATTTTTAATATTGTATTTCATAGAGTCTACCCTCTACACTAGATTTTTTTTTTTTACTTAAATTTAAGTAATTTACTTGTTTTAATTGGAGGCTAATTACTTTACAAAATTGTAGTGGTTGTTGCCATACATTGACATGAATCAGCCATGGATGTATCAGTTCAGTTCAGTTCAGTTGCTCAGTTGTGCCCGACTATTTGCGACCCCACGCGCTGCAGCATGCCAGGCCTCCGTGTCCATCAACAACTGCTGGAGTCTACCCAAACCCATGTCCAGATTGGGCCATTAATTTTTTCTGGTATTGAGTTGCATGAGCTTCTTGTATATTTTTGAGTTTTACTTAGTCATGACTGCCTTTTCACCTTCCTTGTTTCCTTCATTGTTGAGGAGCTTTTAAATTTGATTCGTTCCGTTGGTTTATTTTTGCTTTTATTTACATTACTCTGGGAGGTGAGTCATAGAAGGTCCTGCTGTGATTTATGTCAGAGACTGTTCTGTCTATATTTTCCTCTAGAAGTTTTACAGTTTCTGGTCTTTCATTTAGATCTTTAATCCATATTTAGTTTATTTTTGTGTATCATTAGAAAGTATTCTAGAGTCATTATTTTACAGGTGGTTGGCCAGCTTTTCCAGTGCCACTTGTTAAAGAGATCGGTCTTTTCTCCATTGTATATTCCTGAGTCTTTTGTCAAAGATAAAGTGACCATAGGTGCGTGGATTTATCTCTGGGCTTTCTATTTTGTTCCATTGGTCTATATTTCTGTCTTGGTGTCAGTAACATATTGTCTTAATAACTGTAGCTTTGTACTATAGTCTGCAGTCATGCAGGTTGATTCCTTCAGTTCCATTCTTCTTTCTCAAGATTGCTTTGGCTATTCGAGGTTTTTTTTTTTTTTTTTTCCCCCTTCATACAAACTGTGCAATGATTTGTCCTAGTTCTCTGAAAAACACTTTTGGTAGGTTGATAATTACTTTAAATGTAAACAGATTAAATGTTCCAACCAAAAGACACAGACTGATTGAATGGATACAAAAACATGACCCATATATATATGCTGTCAACCAGAAACCACCTTCAGATGCAAAGACACATATAGACTGAAATTGAGAGGATGGAAAAATACATTCTATGCAAATGGAAAGCAAAAGAAAGCTGGAATATTAATCCTGATATCAGACAGGCCTTAAAATAAGAATACTATAAAAAATAAGGAAAGACACTACACTATGATGAAAGGATCAATCCAAGAGGGAGACATAACAGTTGTAAACATCTATGCACTGAACACTTTACTGCCGAATTTTACCTTAAATTGAAGAAACTAGCGAAAATGACTAGATGATTCAGGTATGAACTAAATCAAATCCCTTATGTTTATACAGTGGAAGTGACAAATAGATTCAAGACAGAATATTGAAGATTCAAGACAGAATCAAGATAGACAGAATGCCTGAAGAACTATCGATGGAGTTTTGTGACAGTGTACAGGAGGCAGTGATCAAGACCATACCCAAGAAACACAAATGCCAAAAGTCAAAATGGTTCTCTGAGGAGGCCTTCCAAATAGCTGAGGAACGAAAAGAAGCAAAAGACAAAGGAGAGAGGGAAATATATACCCATTTGAATGAAGAGTTCCAAAGAATTTCAAGTAGAGATAAGAAAGCCTTCCTCAGCAATCAACAAAAAGAACAGAGGCAAACAATAGAATGGGAAAGACTAGAGATCACGTCAAGGAAATTAGAGATACTAAGGGAGCATTTCATGGAAAGATGGGCACAATAATGGACAGAAATGGTACGGACATAAGAGAAGCAAAAGATATTAAGAATTGATGGCAACAATGCACAGAAGAATTATACAAAAAAGATCTTCATGATGCAGATAACCAGGATAGTGTGATCACTCACCTAGAGCCAGACATCCTGGAATGTGAAGCCAAGTGGATCTTAGGAAGCAAAGCTAGTGGAAGTTATGGAATTCCAGTTGAGCTATTTGAAATCCTAAAAGACGATGTTGTGAAAGTACTATGCAATACGCCGGCAGAGTTTCAAAGCTTGGCAGTGGCCACCGGACTGGAAAACGTCAGTTTTCATCCCAGTCTCAAAGGAAGGTAATGCCAAAGAATGCTCAAACAACCACACAGTTGCACTCATCTCACGTGCTAGTTGAGTAATGCTCAAAATTCTCCAAGCCAGGCTTCAACAGTATGTGAACTGTGAACTTCCAGATGTTGAAAGTGGACTTAGAATAGGCAGAGGAACCAGAGATCAAATTGCCAACATCCACTGGATCATGGAAAAAGCAAGAGTTCCAGGAAAAAACATATATTTCTGCTTTATTCATTATGCCAAAACCTCTGAGTGTGTGGGTCAAAATAAACTGTGGAAAATTCTAAAAGAGATGGGAGTACCAGGCCACCTGACTTGCCTCCTGAGAAATCTGTGTGCAGGTCAAGAAGCATCAGTTAGAACTGGACATGAAACAGCAGACTGGTTGCAAGTCGGGAAAGGAGTATATCAAGGCTGTATTTCATCACCCTGCTGTTTAACTTACAAGCAAAGGACATCATGCTAAATGCCAGGCTGGATGAAGCACAAGCTGGAATCAAGATTGTCAAGAGAACTATCAGTAATCTCATATATGCAGATAACACCACCCTTATGGCAGAAAGTGAGGACCTAAAGAGCCTCTTGATGAAAGTGAAAGAGGAGAGTGAAAAAGTTGGCTTAAAACTCAACATTCACAAAACTAATATCATGGCATCCAGGCACATCCCTTCATGGCAAGTAGATCAGGAAACAATGGAAACAGTGCCAGACTGTTTTTCGCAGTTGGGCAGGCAAATCACTACAGATGTTGATTGCAGCCATGAAATTCAAAGGTGCTTGCTCCTTGGAAGTCACGCTATGACTTACTTAGAAAGCATTAAAAAGCAGAGACATTATTTTACCAAGAATCAACCAATATGTCAAAGCAATCCTTTTTGCAATAGTCATGTACTGATGTGAGAGTTGGAGGAGAAGGAAAGCTGAGTGCCTAAGAATTGATCCTTTGGAACTGTGGTGTTGGAGAAAACTCTTGAGGATATCAAAGCAGTCAATCCCAAGAAAATCAGTCCTGAACATACATTGAGATGACTGAAGCTCCAATACTTTGGCAACCTGATGCAAAGAAGTAACTCATTTGAAAAGACCCTGATGCTGGAAAAGATCGAAGGCCAGAAGAGAAGGGGACGATAGAAGACGAGATAGTTGGATGGCATCCTCAATGCACATGAGTTTTAGCAAGCTCTGGAAGTTGGTGATGGACAGGGACAGGGAAGCCTGGTGTGATGTTTTACCATAAAGTATGATGTTAGTTATACAGTGTATTACCATCATCAGGTTGAGGAAGTTTTCTATTTCTAGTTTGCTTAGAGTTTTTATACAGAATGTGTTCAGTCACTCAGATCTGCCCAGCTCTTTGCGACTCCATGGAGTTTAAACCCAAATGGTTCCTCTGGTTGAGGATTCTCCAGGCAAGAATATTGAAGTTGGTTGCCGTGCCCTCTGCCAGGGCATCGTCCCAACCCTGGAATTGATATCAGACTTTATCAAATTATTTTTCAGCGTTTTTCGAGATGACCCTACTGTGTTTTATTTTTTGTCCTTTAGTACTTTGAATTACACTGATTGATTTTCAAATGTTTAACCAATCCTGCATTCTTAGGGGACAAAAAGTAATAGATTATGCTGCGTTGTCTTTGTACATATTGGCATGGTCTGCGCTTCACTCTGAACACTTTCTGTTGCTACGTCTTCAAGTGCACAATTTTCTCCTGCTGTCCTGTCTAATCTGTCATTTATTCTATCGACTGTGTTTGCCATCTGACGTTACAGTTTTCCTATCTACAAGATGGAATTGGTCTACTTTATTATTTGCATGTCTCTACTTAATTTTACAAAATGCAAAAAACACAGTCATTCCAATATTCTAATGTCTCTGTCGGCAATGTCTTAAATCTATGCCGCTTCTGGGTCAGTTTGATTTCTCAAGGGAAATTTAATATGATTTTTTCTTACCTTAGTGAGATTAAATATCTTTTTAATGTGGTTAGTGTATAGTCCCATATCTTTCTTGTCAAATGGCTGCTCATGTCTTTTAAACATCTCTGAATAAAGTGAATGTCCAGTAGTACATCTTTCTTAGAAACTGAGGGCTCGTGTGTTTTTCACATTTTTCTATCATTCTTTAGGTTCTTTGTTATAAAATTTTAACAGCCATCTTTTGGGTTTGTTTATGGTGCTTTTTTTTTTTTTTTTCTACCTCTTAAAATTTTAAGCAGTGTCATGCATCCAGGGTGAATAAGGAACCAGTGTACACCAGGAAGTGAGCACTTCACAGGAAACCCAGGAAGTCCCACTAAGACAAAAAACTGTGTACCCCAGGGCACACCTCAGGCTGGCTGACCCTGCTTGTCAATTAGGAACACAAGGACTGAGATGAAGCCGACACCTCATTCCCCTTTCCTCCAGAGGCAAGCACCTCAGTGAGAGACCTTGGGAACCAGACGGGGATACATGATTACACAGTGTTCCTTCCAGGAATCTGGAATCTTGTCGTAGCTCTTCATGGAAATGAATTCCAGCATGGTCTCAATGGTGACGTAAGCAGCAATGGAGGTACCAGCTGGAAAACAAGATGAGAAAAGAGATTTGTAAGGGCACATGTTGAGAAAGCCCTTTCCAGATGAGGCTCACACAATCTGAGCAAGCACCGCCCCTTCGGGGGAATACTAATCACTCAAAGGTCGTCATTTCTTTCTTGGGATGCCTCATCCCCATCACCCTGTATAAACCCAAACTTGGGTATTACACCTAACGAGGTGAGCATGAGTCCTAGATTTGAAACTAGACAGCTCCAAGTGGACCAATAGCAAAAATATTCAGTGCATTCTCACAGCCTGAAGACAGGGGTTTCAGACTGGAAACTAGAAAAGTGAGGACACCTATGTGCAAACTGAGCAAAGGAAGTGGGATGGAAAAGACTCCTGGTAGGTGGTCCAGAATTAAATGGTGCTCAAAGTGCTTTAAGACCACCTTATAGGAGGAAAGTAGAATGATTCTCTTTTCCACAGAAACTTCGATAGAACCTAATTATCATGGAGGAATTTTAGGCAGGATATGAAAAACTAGATAATGGTGAAATGTGAGAGAGAAAAGAATGAAAGCCTGAATACTGTGGCTGTGGGCCAAGGTTTGGAGGAGATCCAGTCTCCCTGCCATGTGGCCCTTCATGTAGACTTAGAGAGATGAGGATGGCAGGTGAGTTTGGAGGGTTCCTAAGGCCATTAAAAATGCTACCTTTCCCCCACCAAATCATCTGAGTTGCTCTCCATCCTCCCCTAGAGTTGACAGGATCGGGCTTTGTGATGTGAAGGCTCACTCAGGGCCACCATTGGCTGGGGAAATGAGTTGCTGACCTCATAAAGCATAAGGCTGTGGCCCCCTGGGAGGGGTATGCATAGGGCTGCTCAGGGGCTCTGGAGCAGACCACTGCGAGTCTTCAAAATGACTAAGGTGACTGGGAAGCCACAAGGCTCTAGAGAAGTTGTGGAACAGCAGACTCTAGATACCCAGGAGGAAAAGATGAAAAGCTCCTGTCAACAGATATCCAAAGAAGTGTCAAGGTGAGCTGAACCCATGCAAGGTCCCTTTGCCCATTGAGACCGCCCCATAAGACACCTCCCCTTGTCCTTGCCAGGCCCTTACCCCTTCTCCTCCCACACCCCTTCTCCTTAAGCCATTGTTCCCATCCATCTTCGCCCTCTTCCCCAAACAAACCGCCACTCTGTACTCCCTTTTTTTGTTTTCTCCAGGTGGCCAGGGTAACCATGAGGGTGAATAAGCCATCTGGTCCTGAGCTTATTTTTTCTTGTGGTTGGAAGCTTTTTGGTTGCAGTTTTGCCTTCTATGTTCGTGATGGGTCTGTTGAGATTATCTATTTCTTCCTGGTTCAGTTTTGGAAGGTTATACTTTTCTGAGTATTTGTCCATTTCTTCTAAGTTGTCCATTTTATTGTCATATAGCTGCTGATAGTAGTCTCAGGATCTTTTCTATTTCTGTGTTGTCTGTTGTGATTTTTCCCTTTTCATTTTAATTTGTTGAATTGATTCTTCTCCCTTGCTTTCTTGATGAATCTGGCTAATGGCTTGTCTTTTTTTTTTTTTTTTTCTTTTTTAATCTTCTTAAAGAACTGTCTTCCTTTCGCTGATGTTTGTAACAGTTTCCTTTCTTTTTCACTTATTTCTTCCCTAATTTTTATGATTTCTTTCCTTCTGCTAACCCCGGGGTTCTTCATTTCTTCTTTTTCTCATTGCTTTAGCTGGGACGTTAGGTCATTTATTTGAGGTTTCTCTTGTTTCTTCAGATAAGCTTGTATTTTTATGAATCTTCCCCTTTGCACTGCTTTCTGAATCCCATTGGTTTTCATTTCATTTTCATTCATATCGTGTTTTCATTTTTGTTTGTATCTATGCATATTTTCATTTCTTTTCTGATTTCTTCTGTTATATGTTGGTTATTCAGAAGTGTGTTGTTCAGCCTCCATATGCTTGTATTTTTAATAGTTTTATTTTTCCTGCTGTTGTAGGTTGTTTAGTCGCTCAGTCGTTTCCGACTCTTGTGGCCCCATGGACTGTAGCCTGCCAAACTCCTCTGTCCGTGGAACTCTCCAGGCCAGAATACTGGAGTTGGTTGCCATTTCCTTCTCCAGAGAATCTTCCCAACTCAGGAATCGAACCTGGGTCTGCTGCATTGCAGGCAGATTCTTTGCTGACTGAGCTACAACATCTAATCTTACTGCATTGTGATCAGAAATGATGCTTGAAATGATTTCATTTTTGTTTTCTTTTTCTAATTTACCAGGGCTAGATTTTTGCGATCTATCCTGGAAATGTGCCATGTGCACTTGAGAAAAAGGTGAGATTCATTGTTTTGGGGTGAAGTGTCCTATAGATATCAATTAGGTCTAACCGGTCCATTGTATCACTTGAAGTTTGTGTTTCCTTGCTGATATTCTGCTCGGTTGATCTATACATACATGTAACTGGGATATGAAAGTCTCCGACTATTACTACATTACTTTTAATTTCCCCTTTCAAATTTGTTAGCATTTGCCTTACGTACTGCGGTACTCCTATGTTGGGTACATAGGTATTTATAGAAGAAAAGGAGAGAGATAAACATCTGAATGCAGAGTTCCAAAGAATAGCAAGAAGAGATAAGAAAGCCTTCTTCAGCGGTCAATGCAAAGAAATAGAGGAAAACAACAGAATAGGAAAGACTAGGGAATCTCTTCAAGAAAATCAGAGATACCAAAGGAAACTTTCATGCAAACCTTGGCTCAATAAAGGACAGAAATGGTATGGACCTAACAGAAGCAGAAGATATTAAGAAGAGATGGCAAGAATACACAGAAGAACTGTACAAAAAAGATATTCATGACCCAGTTAATCATGATGGTGTGTTCACTGACCTAGAGCCAGACATCCTGGAACGTGAAGTCAAGTGGGCCTTAGAAAGCAGCACTACGAACAAAAATAGTGGAGGTGATGGAATTCCAGTTGAGCTATTCCAAATCCTGAAAGACGATGCTGTGAAAGTGCTGCACTCAATACGCCAGCAAATTTGGAAAACTCAGCAGTGGCCACAGGACTGGAAAAGGTGAGTTTTCATTCCAATCCCAAAGAAAGGCAATGCCAAAGAATGCTCAAACTACCACACATTTGCACTCATCTCACACACTAGTAAAGTAATGCTCAAAATTCTCCAAGCCAGGCTTCAGTAATATGGGAACCATGAACTTCCTGCTGTTCAAGCTGGTTTTAGAAAAGGCAGAGGAACCAGAGATCAGATTGCCAACATCCGCTGGATCATGGAAAAAGCAAGAGTGTTCCAGAAAAGCATCTATTTCTGCTTCATTGACTATGCCAAAGCCTTTGCCTGTGTGGATCCCAATAAACTGTGGAAACTTCTGAAAGAGATGGGAATACCAGACCACCTGATCTGCCTCTTGAGAAATTTGTATGCAGGTCAGGAAGCAACAGTTAGAACTGGACATGGAACAACAGACTGGTTCCATATAGGAAAAGGAGTCCGTCAAGGCTGTATATTGTCAACCTGTTTATTTAACTTCCATGCAGAGTACATCATGAGAAACGCTAGGCTGGAAGAAATACAAGCTGGAATCAAGATTGCCGGGAGAAATATCAATAACCTCAGATATGCAGATGACACCACCCTTATCGCAGAAAGTGAAGAGGAACTAAAAAGCCTCTTGATGAAGGTGAAAGTGGAGAGTGAAAAAGTTGGCTTAAAGCTCAACATTCAGAAATCGAAGATCATGGCATCTGGGCCCATCACTTCATGGGAAATAGATGGGGTGACAGTGGAAACAGTGTCAGACTTTATTTTTCTGGGCTCCAAAATCACTGCAGATGGTGACTGCAGTCATGCAATTAAAAGACGCTTACTCCTTGGAAGGAAAGTTATAACTAACCTAGATAGCATATTCAAAAACAGAGACATTCCTTTACCAACAAAGGTCCATCTAGTCAAGGCTATGGTTTTTCCTATGGTCATA
This sequence comes from Bos taurus, assembly GCF_002263795.3. NCBI lineage: Eukaryota > Metazoa > Chordata > Mammalia > Artiodactyla > Bovidae > Bos > Bos taurus. The sequence goes on from NC_082638.1 coordinate 32,428,116, forward strand.
TATGGATGTGAGAGTTGGACTGTGAAGAATGCTGAGCGCCTAAGGATTGATGCTTTTGAACTGTGGTGTTGGAGAAGACTCTTGAGAGTCCCTTGGACTGCAAGGAGATCCAAGCTGTCCATTCTGAAGGAGATGAGCCCTGGGATTTCTTTGGAAGAATGATGTTAAAGCTGAAACTCCAGTACTTTGGCCACCTCTTGAGAAGGATTGACTCATTGAAAAAGTCTCTGATGCTGGAAGGGATTGGGCGCAAGAGGAGAAGGGGACGACACAAGATGAGATGGCTGGATGGCTTCACTGACTCGATGAACGTGAGTCTCAGTGACTTCCGGGAGTTGGTGATCTACAGGGAGGCCTGGCGTGCTGCGATTCCTGGGGTTGCGAAGAGTCAGAAACAACTGAGCGACTGATCTGATCTGATCTGATATCTTCTTCTTGTATTGATGCTTTGATCATTATGTAGTGGCCTTCACTTTCTCATTTCACAGGCTTTATTTCAGTCTATTTTATCTGATACGAATATAGCTACTCCTGCATTCTTTCGGTCTCCACTTGCATGAAATACCTTTTCCCAGCACTCCACATTCAAGCTATATGTGTACCTTGGCTTCAGGTGGTTCTCTTGTAGAGAGCATATAAAGGAGTCTGGTTTGGTAACCATTTTACAATACTTCCTTTGTCACCTATCTATCCATTTGTCCATCCCTCTTTCCAACGCACAGTCGATCTTTTTCCTTGTTGCTTTTGTTTTAAATTGCAGACATCAGTATGTGTCTCCTTAGATATTTCAGCAAGCCTGCCATTAAGTAGTGAGCCGAATTTGTTTACAGCAATTTTCTTTGGATACTAATTTTAGATACAATGATATATAGCAATATTTTCTTTTCACAGTCACGTTACTTTTTAACTGAAGTATAGTTGATTTACAACATTGTGTGAATGTCTGTTTTACAGAAAAGTGATTCAGTTATGCACATATATACGTGTAAATGCATTGTGTGTACACACACACACACACACACACACACACATATACACATTCTTTTATTTAATCTTTATGTATGTATGCATTTATTTATTTATTTATTTTTTTTTACTACACTGTAGTGCGTGTGATTAGTTCTATAACCAGGATTTGAACATGTATCCACTGCAGTGCAAGTGTGGAATCTTTACTGCTGGACTGCCAGGGTTCCCCCATATATATTTGTTTTCATTATAAGTTATCATGGGGTACTGAATATATTTCTCTGTGTTCTACAGTAGAAACTTGTCAATCTATTCCATGTACTCTAGTTTATATCTCCTCCCCCCAATCTCTTAGTCCATTGCTCCCCCAATTCTCTCTGCCTTGGAAGCCTCAAGTCTGTTATATATGTCCATGAGCTTGCATCTGTTGCGTACACATGTTCATTTGTGTCATATCTTAGATTCTACATTTGAATGATATAATTTGGTATTTGTCTTTCTCTGTGTGCCTTATTTCATTTAGTATGATTATCTCTCGGGCCATGCATGTTGACTCAAATGGCCTTATTTTTGTAGTTGTACATTTTCTTGTATCCTTCTAACTATACATAGAATTATTCATCTGTGATTAATTTCCTGTATATATTTTTTAAATGAGTGTAGTACACCACTCTTGGTATAGTACATCCATTTTGAGTCTGTATTAGGATTTTATATGGATATGTCAGTCACTTCAATTGCTCAGTTGTGTCCGATGGTTTGGAACCCCATGGACTGTAGCATGCCCCGCTTTCCCTGTCAATCACTAACTCCGGGAGCTTGTGTCTCCTTCCTTCTCAGCTTTATTATAGTTCGTATTTCTTGTTTGACGAATCTGTACAGAGTTTCCTTTGTTGTGGCTGTACTGATTCTCGCTCCCTTACATCGATACACAGAGGCAGTCAGCAGTGTTTATTTTCTCTGACCTGCTCTCAGAAGTGTGTACGACATCACTCTTGCTAAGTCGGTCCCTGTAGATTATGTATGTGACAGGTATTTGTGGGAATCCATGAATTTCAGCCTACCAATATAAGCCTTCCAGGGAGTTCCATTTTACCTCGGTTGGGGTACTCACTACCAGCAATATTGTCTGTCCTATGTGAAAGGTAAATTCTGTAACACAACTCTCATCTGCCCTTCTTCAGTGACTCTGATTATCACAATTGTCTGTACCTCTGACAAGGTCATTCTTTCCTTGTTTCAATGCTTGAGTCATATTCCGTCATGAACCCCTACCCGATTCCTTTATCTGTTCATCTCTCTGTCCCTGTGTACTTCCTTTAATTTCATCTCTGGGCATTGGGAATCCTGCTGCAGTGCATGCTCTTGGGCATGTGGTTTTCAAAGTCTGTGTATTTCTGAAGTATCATAGGAGTGGAGAAGCCCTGTCATATTTTCTTTTTTTTTTTTATAAAGCCACGTGGACAGTGATTCTTATACTGGCTCCTCCTGCTGATATACCCTCACTACTATAAAAGGATCCCGCTGACTAATGTTAATCTACCATTTCTGGCCTGGTCTGTTTTCCACGGTGGCCTTTTTCACTGGTCAGAGTTGATATCTTGTGGCAGTTTGTATCTCTGATAAGAAACCTTGTGGAGTACTATTCATGGGCTTTTTGCTTTTAGAAAGCACTTTGAGTTGTATTTTCCTGTTGATACTTTCTTCCTGAGAGTGTTCCAGTTGTGTGTGTGTGTGTGTTTATTTATTTAATTTTGGGTGTGTGACCTTGACATGTTCAAGGATGGGTGTCCTGTCGAGTCCAGAGGCCTTGTGAATATCAGATGTCCATCAGCGATAGTTTTGATGCTGCAGTTGCAGAGAAAATCTTCCATGCTGAAGGGTTTCTTTATTCTGTCCTATTTTAGGATGGTCTGTGCCGCCTGAGAGTTTTACTCAGGCCTGGTTGTATATTAAAGTAGAAAGAGCCAGAGGATGCCGGCAAACCTGGTGACTGCTCACACTTGGTGACTGCTCACACTTGGATTTTATTTTAAGTAAAAGTCAATCCTTGATTGACAAGGACACGTTTGTTTTACTTGTACAGATTCTTGTTCCATGGGACTGAGAATACTAGATATTCAGCTGTGCTTGTTTTCACCTACATGTTATTAGAACGAGTCTCATCTACCACTCTTGCTGAACTAGGTTTGCATGGATTCTGTATGTTATATGTATCTCTGGGAAGAAATTAGTACCAATTTCCAGATGTATCCCTTCCATGCAACCAGGGTCCTCTGCTACCCATAAATTTCATGCCAGGTTGGATGCTCACATCACCTTTGTGTGGGTGCTAACTGCTCTGGATTTTTGTATAGCAATTGTCCGTTGCATCCCATAATGTTTCTTGAGTCGATTCTCCTTCACTCAGTGTGATGATCTCTGGGTTGATCTCTCTCTCTGAAGACGGCCTATGTTCATATTTCAATGCTTGATTCAAAAATCATTCTAGACCTGTATCATGTTTGTTTATCCATTGCTCTCTCCAGGTATGCTAACTTTGCTTTCATCTCTTCAATGTTCTGAATGGTGCCACGGGAGGTTTGGGGTGTGTTGTGTGCAAAATCTCTTCATTTCTGAAATATTCCAGGAGAGGATCTGATTAATCAAACTGTCTCTACCTCTTTTTTTATTTATTTATTTCTCTCTCATGGGAGTGCACTTTTCTAGTCATGCTCATATGACTCTTACCAAGTCTATCCCACCAGTACTCTAAACTGTCCACTGTAGTAATGTTACTCTACCATTGATACCATGTCCAGCTTTTGACACATGGTCTTGTTCCATGCTCATGCAGAGGTGATAATGTCCTCACAACTTCGATGTTTATGTCTCTTAGAATTCAACCCAATGTGCAAATTGCCATGTGCTTTCTTAGATAAACATGGAATTGTGTTTACCTGTTCACATGCTCTTCCTGTTAGCTTCTCCTGTGTTTACGTTATTTTTCCCCTTAGGTGAGCTCTGGTAATTTGTCATGGGTGGGTATCAGTTGGAGCTCAGCACCCTTGTGAATAGTGTGTCCATCAGCAAGCATTTTAAGGTTACTGTTAGAAAAAAATGTCCACAAGACGCCAGCATTTCTTCATGCCCTGCTCTTGTTGCTCTGGTAACAGAAGCCTCTGTGGTTATCCCAGACCTGCTTGTAAATGAGAGTAAAATAAGAAAGAGGAAGCCACCCAAAGCTTTTGTCTCTTGAGCCTTTAAGATTTTTTACTATAAGTAAAGTTTTATTTCTTACTTAAGACTATTTACTCCATTGTAATTATTGCAGGTACACAGTTTCTCCTTCCCTTCCACAGACAACTGGAGGTATTCTGCTGCAGTTATTGTCACCTATTTTTTTCAGAATCTGAAAAAATCAACAGAATCTGTTGAGGACATGTCTCTTGATACAGGAGGTCTGTGTGGATTATGAATTGCATAGGTATTCAGGGCAATAAGTCTATTGCAGCCTTCACCTTTCAGCTTCTTACGCATTGACACCATTTGCTAACTGTAAGTTTCTTACCAGGAGTGTAAGTACATTTCACTTTTGTTTGGATACTAATGTTAACCTACATTTGTCAGGGGCTTGAACAAGAGAAGGACCCAGCCTGGTTCATGGCAGGGACAGAGATGCTGACTCAGGAGTATTTGTTGGGGGTATGAACAAGGTCAGGACTCATCCTGGTTCAGTGCAGGGACCGAATTGCAGGATCAGGAGTGTTTCTCGGGGCTTAAACATTGGGAGCACCCAGCCTGCTTTTGTGCAGGGATCCTTATGTGCGTTCAGGATTATGTGTTGGGAGACTAACGAGGGCAGAACCTAGATTCGTTCAGTGCAGTGACAGAGATGTGTGATCAGGAGTATTTCCACTTACATGTATGTATAGATCAACCGAGCAGAATATCAGCAAGGAAACACAAACTTCAAGTGATACAATGGACCGGTTAGACCTAATGGATATCTATAGGACACTTCACCCCAAAACAATAAATCTCACCTTTTTCTCAAGTGCACATGGAACATTTCCAGGATAGATTGCATAAATCTAGCCTTGATAAATTAGAAAAAGAAAACAAAAATGAAATCATTTCAAGCATCGTTTCTGATCACAATGCAGTAAGATTAGATGTTGTAGCTCAGTCAGCAAAGAATCTGCCTGCAATGCAGCAGACCCAGGTTCGATTCCTGAGTTGGGAAGATTCTCTGGAGAAGGAAATGGCAACCAACTCCAGTATTCTGGCCTGGAGAGTTCCACAGACAGAGGAGTTTGGCAGGCTACAGTCCATGGGGCCACAAGAGTCGGAAACAACTGAGCGACTAAACAACCTACAACAGCAGGAAAAATAAAACTATTAAAAATACAAACATATGGAGGCTGAACAACACACTTCTGAATAACCAACATATAACAGAAGAAATCAGAAAAGAAATGAAAATATGCATAGATACAAACAAAAATGAAAACACGATATGAATGAAAATGAAATGAAAACCAATGGGATTCAGAAAGCAGTGCAAAGGGGAAGATTCATAAAAATACAAGCTTATCTGAAGAAACAAGAGAAACCTCAAATAAATGACCTAACGTCCCAGCTAAAGCAATGAGAAAAAGAAGAAATGAAGAACCCCGGGGTTAGCAGAAGGAAAGAAATCATAAAAATTAGGGAAGAAATAAGTGAAAAAGAAAGGAAACTGTTACAAAAATCAGTGAAAGGAAAAGACAGTTCTTTAAGAATAATAATAATAATAAAAAAAGACAAGCCATTAGCCAGATTCATCAAGAAAGAAAGGGAGAAGAATCAATTCAACAAGTTAGAAATGAAAATGGAAAAATCACAACAGACGACACAGAAATAGAAAGGATCCTGAGACTACTATCAGCAGCTATATGACAATAAAATGGACAACTTAGAAGAAATGGACAAATACTCAGAAAAGTATAACCTTCCAAAACTGAACCAGGAAGAAATAGATAATCTCAACAGACCCATCACGAACACAGAAGGCAAAACTGCAATCAAAAAGCTTCCAACCACAAGAAAAAATAAGCTCAGGACCAGATGGCTTATTCACCCTCATGGTTACCCTGGCCACCTGGAGAAAACAAAAAAAGGGAGTACAGAGTGGCGGTTTGTTTGGGGAAGAGGGTGAAGTTGGATGGGAACAATGGCTTCAGGAAAGGGGTGTGGGAGGAGAAGGGGTGTGGGAGGAGAAGGGGTAAGGGCCTGGCAAGGACAAGGGGAGGTGTCTTATGGGGCGGTCTCAATGGACAAGAGGACCTTGCATGGGTTCAGCTCACCTTGACACTTCTTTGGACATCTGTTGACAGGAGCTTTTCATCTTTTCCTCCTGGGTATCTAGAGTCTGCTGTTCCACAACTTCTCTAGAGCCTTGTGGCTTCCCAGTCACCTTAGTCATTTAGAAGACTCACAGTGGTCTGCTCCAGAGCCCCTGAGCAGCCCTATGTATACCCCTCCCAGGGGGCCACAGCCTTATGCTTTCTGAGGTCAGCAACTCATAAAGTTGCTGCCACCAGCCAATGGTGGCCCTGGCTGGGCCTTCACATCACAAAGCCCGATCCTGTCAACTCTAGGGGAGGATGGAGAGCAGCTCAGATGATTTGGTGGGGGAAAGGTAGCATTTTTAATGGCCTTAGGAGCCCTCCAAACTCACCTGCCATCCTCATCTCTCTAAGTCTACATGAAGGGCCACATGGCAGGGAGACTGGGTCTCCTCCAAACCTTGGCCCACAGCCACAGTATTCAGGCTTTCATTCTTTTCTCTCTCACATTTCACCATTATCTAGTTTTTCATATCCTGCCTAAAATTCCTCCATGATAATTAGGTTCTATCGAAGTATCTGTGGAAAAGAGAATCATTCTACTTTCCTCCTATAAGGTGGTCTTAAAGCACTTTGAGCACCATTTAATTCTGGACCACCTACCAGGAATCTTTTCCATCCCACTTCCTTTGCTCAGTTTGCACATAGGTGTCCTCACTTTTCTAGTTTCCAGTCTGAAACCCCTGTCTTCAGGCTGTGAGAATGCACTGAATATTTTTGCTATTGGTCCACTTGGAGCTGTCTAGTTTCAAATCTAGGACTCATGCTCACCACATTAGGTGTAATACCCAAGTTTGGGTTTATACAGGGTGATGGGGATGAGGCATCCCAAGAAAGAAATGACGACCTTTGAGTGATTAGTATTCCCCTGAAGGGGCGGTGCTTGCTCAGAGTTGTGTGAGCCTCGTCTGGAAAGGGCTTTCTCAACATGTGCCCTTACAAATCTCTTTTCTCATCTTGTTTGCCAGCTGCATTGCTGCTTACGTCACCATTGAGACCATGCTGGAATTCATTTCCATGAAGAGCTACGACAAGATTCCAGCTTCCTGGAAGGAACACTGTGTAATCATGTATCCCCACCTAGTTCCCAAGGTCTCTCATTGAGGTGGTTGCCTCTGGAGGAAAGGGGAATGAGGTGTCGGCTTCATCTCAGTCCTTGTGTTCCTAATTGACAAGCAGGGTCAGCCAGCCTGAGGTGTGCCCTGGGGTACACAGTTTTTTGTCTTAGTGGGACTTCCTGGATTTCCTGTGAAGCGCTCACTTCCTGGTGTTCACTGGTTCCTTATTCACCCTGGATGCATGACACTGCTTAAAATTTTAAGAGGTAGAAAAAAAAAAAAAGCACCATAAACAAACCCAAAAAATGACTGTTAAAATTTTATAACAAAGAACCTAAAGAATGATAGAAAAATGTGAAAAACACACGAGCCAACAGTTTCTAAGAAAGATGTACTACTGGACATTCACTTTATTCAGAGATGTTTAAAAGACATGAGCAGCCATTTGACAAGAAAGATATGGGACTATACACTAACCACATTAAAAAGATATTTAATCTCACTAAGGTAAGGAAAAATCATATTAAATTTCCCTTGAGAAATCAAACTGACCCAGAAGCGGCATAGATTTAAGACATTGCAGACAGAGACATTAAAATATTGGAATGACTGTGTTTTGCATTTTGTAAAATTAAGTAGAGACATGCAAATAATAAAGTAGACCAAACCATCTTGTAGATAGGAAAACTGTAACGTCAGATGGCAAACACAGTCGATGGAATAAATGACAGATTAGACAGGACAGCAGGAGAAAATTGTGCACTTGAAGACGTAGCAATAGAAAGTGTTCAGAGTGAAGCGCAGACTATGCCAATATATACAAAGACAACGCAGCATAATCTATTAATTTTTGTCCCCTAAGAATGCAGGATTGGTTAAACATTTGAAAATCAATCAGTGTAATTTAAAGTATTAAAGGACAAAAAATAAAACACAGTAGGGTCATCTCGAAAAACGCTGAAAAATAATTTGATAAAGTCTAATATCTATTCCAGGGTTGGGAAGATGCCCTGGCGGAGGGCATGGCAACCATCTCCAGTATTCTTGCCTGGAGAATCCTCAACCAGAGGAACCGTTTGGGTTTAAACTCCATGGGGTCGCAAAGAGCTGGACAGATCTGAGTGACTGAACACATTCTGTATAAAAACTCTTAGCAAACTAGAAATAGAAAACTTCCTCAACCTGATGATGGTAATAAACTGTGTAACTAACATCATACTTTATGGTAAAACATCACACCAGGCTTCCTTGTCCCTGTCCATCACCAACTTCCGGAGCTTGGTAAAACTCATGTGCATTGAGGATGCCATCCAACTATCTCGTCTTCTATCGTCCCCTTCTCTTCTGGCCTTCGATCTTTTCCAGCATCAGGGTCTTTTCAAATGAGTTACTTCTTTGCATCAGGTTGCCAAAGTATTGGAGCTTCAGTCATTTCAATGTATGTTCAGGACTGATTTTCTTGGGATTGACTGCTTTGATATCCTCAAGAGTTTTCTCCAACACCACAGTTCCAAAGGATCAATTCTTAGGCACTCAGCTTTCCTTCTCCTCCAACTCTCACATCAGTACATGACTATTGCAAAAAGGATTGCTTTGACACATTGGTTGATTGTTGGTAAAATAATGTCTCTGTTTTTTAATGCTTTCTAAGTAAGTCATAGCGTGACTTCCAAGGAGCAAGCACCTTTGAATTTCATGGCTGCAATCAACATCTGTAGTGATTTGCCTGCCCAACTGCGAAAAACAGTCTGGCACTGTTTCCTGATCTACTTGCCATGAAGGGATGTGCCTGGATGCCATGATATTAGTTTTGTGAATGTTGAGTTTTAAGCCAACTTTTTCACTCTCCTCTTTCACTTTCATCAAGAGGCTCTTTAGGTCCTCACTTTCTGCCATAAGGGTGGTGTTATCTGCATATATGAGATTACTGATAGTTCTCTTGACAATCTTGATTCCAGCTTGTGCTTCATCCAGCCTGGCATTTAGCATGATGTCCTTTGCTTATAAGTTAAATAGCAGGGTGATGAAATACAGCCTTGATATACTCCTTTCCCGACTTGCAACCAGTCTGTTGTTTCATGTCCAGTTCTAACTGATGCTTCTTGACCTGCACACAGATTTCTCAGGAGGCAAGTCAGGTGGCCTGGTACTCCCATCTCTTTTAGAATTTTCCACAGTTTATTTTGACCCACACACTCAGAGGTTTTGGCATATTGAATAAAGCAGAAATATATGTTTTTCCTGGAACTCTTGCTTTTTCAATGATCCAGTGGATGTTGGCAATTTGATCTCTGGTTCCTCTGACTATTCTAAGTCCACTTTTAACATCTGGAAGTTCACAGTTCACATACTGTTGAAGCCTGGTTTGGAGAATTTTGAGCATTACTCTACTAGCACGTGAGATGAGTGCAACTGTGTGCTTGTTTGAGCATTCTTTGGCATTACCTTCCTTTGAGCCTGGGATGAAAACTGACGTTTTCCAGTCCGGTGGCCACTGCCAAGCTTTGAAACTTTGCCGGCGTATTGCATAGTACTTTCACAACATCGTCTTTTAGGATTTCAAATAGCTCAACTGGAATTCCATAACTTCCAGTAGCTTTGCTTCCTAAGATCCACTTGGCTTCACATTCCAGGATGTCTGGCTCTAGGTGAGTGATCACACTATCCTGGTTATCTGCATCATGAAGATCTTTTTTGTATAATTCTTCTGTGCATTGTTGCCATCAATTCTTAATATCTTTTGCTTCTCTTATGTCCATACCATTTCTGTCCATTATTGTGCCCATCTTTCCATGAAATGCTCCCTTAGTATCTCTAATTTCCTTGACGTGATCTCTAGTCTTTCCCATTCTATTGTTTGCCTCTGTTCTTTTTGTTGATTGCTGAGGAAGGCTTTCTTATCTCTACTTGCAATTCTTTGGAACTCTTCATTCAAATGTGTATATATTTCCCTATCTCCTTTGTCTTTTGCTTCCTTTCGTTTCTCAGCTATTTGGAAGGCCTCCTCAGAGAACCATTTTGACTTTTGGCATTTGTGTTTCTTGGGTATGGTCTTGATCACTGCCTCCTGTACACTGTCACAAAACTCCATCGATAGTTCTTCAGGCATTCTGTCTATCTTGATTCTGTCTTGAATCTTCAATATTCTGTCTTGAATCTATTTGTCACTTCCACTGTATAAACATAAGGGATTTGATTTAGTTCATACCTGAATCATCTAGTCATTTTCGCTAGTTTCTTCAATTTAAGGTAAAATTCGGCAGTAAAGTGTTCAGTGTATAGATGTTTACAACTGTTATGTCTCCCTCTTGGATTGATCCTTTTATCATAGTGTAGTGTCTTTCCTTATTTTTTATAGTATTCTTATTTTAAGGCCTGTCTGATATCAGGATTAATATTCCAGCTTTCTTTTGCTTTCCATTTGCATAGAATGTATTTTTCCATCCTCTCAATTTCAGTCTATATGTGTCCTTGCATCTGAAGGTGGTTTCTGGTTGACAGCATATATATATGGGTCATGTTTTTGTATCCATTCAATCAGTCTGTGTCTTTTGGTTGGAACATTTAATCTGTTTACATTTAAAGTAATTATCAACCTACCAAAAGTGTTTTTCAGAGAACTAGAACAAATCATTGCACAGTTTGTATGAAGGGGGGGGGGGCAGGAAACAAACCTGGAATAGCCAAAGCAATCTTGAGAAAGAAGAATGGAACTGAAGGAATCAACCTGCATGACTTCAGGCTATAGTACAAAGCTACAGTTATCAAGACAGTATGTTACTGACACCAAGACAGAAATATAGATCAATGGAACAAAATAGAAAGCCCAGAGATAAATCCACGCACCTATGGTCACTTTATCTTCGACAAAGGACTCAGGAATATACAATGGAGAAAAGACCGATATCTTTAACAATGGCACTGGAAAAACTGGCCAACCACCTGTAAAATAATGATTCTAGAATACTTTCTAATGATACACAAAAATAAACTAATTATGGATTAAAGATCTAAATGAAAGACCAGAAACTGTAAAACTTCTGGAGGAAAATATATACAGAACAGTCTCTGACATAAATCACAGCAGGACCTTCTATGACTCACCTCCCAGAGTAATGTAAATAAAAGCAAAAATAAACCAACGGAACGAATCAAATTTAAAAGCTCCTGAACAATGAAGGAAACAAGGAAGGTGAAAAGACAGTCATCAGAACGGGAGAAAATGATAGTAAATGAAGCAATTGACTAAGTGAAACTCAAAAATATACAAGAAGCTCATGCAACTCAATACCAGAAAAAATTAATGGCCCAATCAAAAATTAGGCTGAAGAACTCAACAGACAGTTCTCCAAAGAAGACATACAGATGGTTAAGAAACATATGAAAAGATGCTCAACATCACTCATTATCACAGAAATGGACATCAAGCCACAATGTTATACCATCTCACACCTGTCAGAATGGCTGTTATCAAAACGTCGACAAAAAATACATGCTGAACAGACTGCAGAAGAAAGGGAATCCTCTTACAGTGTTGGAGGCAATGCAAACTAATACAGCCAGTATGGGGGACGCTGTGTAGATTCCTTAAAAAGCTGGAACTAGTACTGTCATGTGACCCAAGAAACCCACTGCTGGGCATACACACTGAGGAAACCAGAATTGAAAGAGACATGTCTACCCCAATGTTCATCATCACAGCAGTGTTTTCATGTTTAGGACATGGAAGCTACCTAGATATCCATGAGCAGATGAGTGGATAGTAAAGCTTTGGTACATATACAGAATGGAATATTACTCAGCTACTTAAAAGAGTGCATTTGAATCAGTTCTAATGAGGTGAATGAAACTGGATCCTATGATACAGAGTGATGCAAGGCAGAAAGGAAAACATCCATACACTATATTAACATATATATAATTTAGAAAGATAGTAATGAGGACCCTACATGTGAGAGAGCAAAAGAGTCACAGATATAAATAGCAGACTTTTGGATTCTATGGAAGAAGCTAGGGGTGGGATGATTTGGGAGAATAGAAGTGGAACATGCATATTACCATATGTGAAATAGAAGACCAGTCCAGGTTTGGTACATGAGACAGGGTGCCAAGGGCCAGTGCACTGGGACAATCCTGAGGAATGAGATGGGGAGGGAGATTGGAGGGAGTTCAGGATTAGGCACCCATATACATCCATGGGTATACACCCATGGTACATATTAGCAGACCACGTAACCTGCCGCTTGAGAAACCTGTATGCAGGTCAGGAAGGAACAGTTACAATTGAACATGGAATAACAGACTGGTTCCAAATAGGAAAAGGAGTGGGTCAAGGCTGTATATTGTCACCCTGCTTACTTAACTTATATGCAGAGTACATCATGAGAAACGCTGGGCTGGAGGAAGTACAATCTGGAATCAAGTTTGCTGGAAGAAATATCAATAACTCAGATATGCAGATGACACCACTTTTTGACAGAAAGTGAAGAAGAACTAAAGAGCCTCTTTTGTTATTATTTTCTCCCATTCTGAAGGCTGTCTTTTCACCTTGCTTATAGTTTCCTTCGTTGTGCAAAAGATTTTAAGTTTAATTAGGTTACATTTGTTAATTTTTGCTTTTATGTCCATTACTCTGGGAGGTGGGTCATAGAGGGTCCTGCTGTGATTTATATCAGAGAGTGTTTTGCCTATGTTTTCCTCTAGGAGTTTTATAGTTTCTGGTCTTACATTTAGATCTGTAAGCCATTTTGAGTTTATTTTTGTGTATGGTGTTAGAAAGTGTTCTAGTTTCATTCTTTTGCAAGTGGTTGACCAGTTTTCCAAGCACCAATTGTTAAAGAGATGGTCTTTTCTCCATTGTATATTCTTGCATCTTTTGTCAAAGATAAGGTGTCCATAGGTGCATGGATTCATCTCTGGCTTTCTATTTTGTTCCATTGATCTATGTTTCTGTCTTTGTGCCAGAACCACACTGTCTTGATGACTGTAGCTTTGTAGTATAGTCTGAAATCAGGCAGGTTGATTCCTCCAGTTCCATTCTTCTTTCTCAAGATTGCTTTGGCTATTCAAGGTTTTTTTGTATTTCCATACAAATTGTGAAATTATTTGTCCTAGTTCTCTGAAAAATACCATTGATAGCTTGATAGGGATTGCATTGAATTTACAGATTGCTTTGGGTAGAATACTCATTTTCACTATATTGAGTCTTCTGATTCATGAACATGGTATATTTCTCCATCTAATAGTGTCCTCTTTGATTTCTTTCATCAGTGTTTTATAGTTTTCTGTACAGAGGTGTTAATCTCAAAAATATACAAGCAGCTCATGCAGCTCAATACCAGAAAAATAAACGACCCAATCAAAAAAATGGGCCAAAGAACTAAATAGGCGTGTCTCCAAAGAAGACATACAGATGGCTAACAAACACATGAAAAGATGTTCAACAACACTCGGTATCAGAGAAATTAAAATCAAAACCACAATGAGGTACCATATTACACCGGTCAGAATGGCTGCTATCAAAAAGTCTGCAAACAGTAAATGCTGGAGAGGGTGTGGAGTACAAGGAACTATATTACACTATTGGTGGGAATGCATACTAGTACAGCCACTGTGGAGAAGAGTGTGGAAATTTCTTAAAAAACTGGAAATATGACCCAGCAATCCCACCGCTGGACATACACACAAAGTAAACCAGAATTGAAAGAGACACATGTACCCCAATGTTCATCGCACCACTGTTTATAATAGCCAGGACATGGAAGCAACCTAGATGTCCCTCAGCAGATGAATGGATAAGAAAGCTGTGGTACATACACACAATGGAATATTACTCAGCCATTAAACAGAATGCATTTGAATCAGTTCTGATGAGGTGGGTGAAACTAGAGCTTATTATACAGAGTGAAGTAAGTCAGAAAGAAAAATACCAATACAGTATATTAATGCATATATATGGAATTTAGAAAGATGGTAACAATGACCCTATATATGAGACAGCTAAAGAGACGCAGAGAAAAAGAACAGACTTTGGACTCTGTGGGAGAAGGCAAGAGTGGGATGATTTGAGAGAATACCATTGAAACATGTATATTACCATATGTGAAATAGATCTTCAGTCCAGGTTTGATGCATGAGATAGGGCGCTCAGGGCCAGTGCATTGGGATGACCCTGAGGGATGGGACGGGGAAGGAGGTGGGAGGGGGATTCAGGATGGGGGACACATGTACACCCATGGTTGATTCATGTCAATGTATGGCAAAAACCACTCCAGTATTGTAAAGTAATGAGCCTCCAATTAAAATAAATAAATTAATTTTTTTTAATTCAAAAAAAAAAAAGAGCCTCTTGATGAAAGAGAAAGAGCAGATTGAAAAGATTGGCTTAAAGCTCAACATTCACAAAGCTAAGATAATGGCATTCAGTCCCATCACTTCATGGCAAATAGATGGGGAAACAGTGGCTGACGTCATACTTTGAGAGGAGGAAGGGGGTCCAAAATCATTGCAGATGGTGATTGCAGCCATGAAATTATAAGACACTTACACCTTGGAAGGAAAGTTATGACCAACCTAGACAGTAAATTGAAATGCAGAGACATTACTTCGTCAACAAAGGTCCATCTAGTCAAGGTTATGGTTTTTCCCATGGTCATGTATGGATATGAGAGTTCAACTATAAAGAAAGCAGAGCACCTGAGAATAAATGATTTTAAACTGTGGCGTTGGAGAAGACTCTTGAGAGTCCCTTGGACTGCAAGGAGACCCAACCAGTCCATCCCAAAGGAGATCAGTCCTGGGTGTTCATTTGAAGGACTGATTTTGAAGCTGAATCTTCAATATTTTGGCCACCTGATGTGAAGAGCTGATTCATTTGAAAAGACCCTGATTCAGGGAAAGACTGAGGGCAGAAGAGGACAGCAGAGGAGGAGATGTTTGGATGTCCGACTCAATGGACATGGGTTTGGGTAGACTCCAGCCGTTGTTGATGGACACGGAGGCCTGGCATGCTGCAGCGTGTGGGGTCGCAAATAGTCGGGCACAACTGAGCAACTGAACTGAACTGAACTGATACATCCATGGCTGATTCATGTCAATGTATGGCAACAACCACTACAATTTTGTAAAGTAATTAGCCTCTAATTAAAACAAGTAAATTAATTTAAGTAAAAAAAAAAAAAATCTTGAGTAGAGGGTAAACTCTCTGAAATACAATATTAAAAATACAAAACACAATCAGTCACAAAATATATTTAACAAATATGAAATATGCTTTAAAAATAGGGTCATATTTTGCAAGGTAATAGGTTGTAAAATTGAAAATTAAAGGATTAATTATGACCCAGCAATCCCACTGCTGGGCATACACACCAAGGAAACCAGAATTGAAAGAGACACATGTACCACAATGTTCATCACAGCACTGATTCTAATAGCCAGGACATGGAAGCAACCTAGATGTCCATCAGCAGACAAATGGATAAGAAAGCTGTGGTACATATACACAGTGGAGTATTACTCAGCCATTAAAAAGAATACATTTGAATCAGTTCTAATGAGGTGGATGAAACTGGAGCCTATTATATCGAGTGAAGTAAGCCAGAAAGAAAGAAAGAAAGAAAGAAAAAAAAAAAAAACCCACACCAATACAGTATACTAACACATGTATATGGAATTTAGAAAGATGGTAACGATAACCCTGTATGTGAGACAGCAAAAGAGACACAGATGTATAGAACAGTCTTTTGGACTCTGTGGGAGAGGAAGAAGGTTGGATGATTTGGGAGAATGGCATTGAAACATGTATAATATCATATAAGAAATGAATCGCCAGTCCAGGTTTGATGCAGGTTACCGGATGCTTGGGGTTGGTGTACTGGGATGACCCAGAAGGATGGTACAGGGAGGGAGTGGGAGGGGGGTTCAGGATGGGTAACACGTGTACAACCATGACAGATTCATGTGGATGTATGGCAAAACCAATACAATATTGTAAAATTAAAAAAAAAAAAAAGTAAGAAGGAAAAAATAATAAATAATTTTAATCAATTAGAAGGTTGATAATAGAAAAACTATATCTAGGAATTTCTCTGGAGCCGTTGTGGGCAGTGTGGGTTCAGTTGAGTTTCAGATAATTCCTTGTTCCAGCTTGCATTTCTTTACAAGATCTATAAGCCCCTTCCTATGCTTAGTCAATATTAACTACAGGGTTTTAATCCGTTGCACCTCTCACTCCCAGAGGGGTTCCCTTTTCTTTATTTATTTTGGCTTTCTCTCTTTGCAAGTCTCTTTAGTGTCTAATTTCTGCCCTGGCACAAGGGGGCAAAGGTGGTCACTTATTTCGGCTCACTTGTTCAGTTGAGTTGTGAGGAGGGAGGAACACTGCAAACAAACAATGTTGATGTGTATTTTGGGAAAGTGCTTGCAGTGTATGGAACACACTGGGCTTTCCCAAGATCATGGTGGTGTGTGCTTTCTACGTGTACACTGCTCAGCTTCCAGATTGCTCTTCAGGGGTACTGCCCAATGTGGGCCCTGCATTTCCTGCAATTCCCAGGTCTAAGCTGCTCAGGTTCAGGTTTTTAGGTACACCGCAAAGTCACAGACTCAGATGCACGTGCGTTTTGTGCCCTTCCCAGGTCCCAGCAGCTCAGGCGACCAGGTGCTTGGCCAACGCACTGTCCCAAGTGGGCCATGCATCTTAATTACCTACTGGGTCAAGGCCGCTCAGTTTCCTGGGTGTGCCATGAGAACACTGCCTCAGGTGTATCATGTATCTCCTCTGGGGAGCTGATCTCAAACTGCAACTCTCCTGGCAGATGTCAACCGTCCAGGACTCCAGGAAGACATGGTTAGAAACTGGCAGCCTGCTCACAGTTTGGTGGAGAATGCCGGTCTCTGAGGCTGAGGCCGCCCCTTGCCTTCTGGTTCTGGCTGCCACACACATGGCTGTCTGCCTCTTGTTGGGGCAGGGGCCTGGAGACAGCCGGCTAGTTCTGCTTTGGTATTTGCTCAATCCTTTGTTCTCCTTTCAAAGACAATGAGCAGCCTATCTGGGTACCTGGTGTCCTCTGCCAGCATTCAGAAATTGTTTTGTGGAAGTTGCTCAGCGTTCAAATGATCATTTGATGAATGTGTTGGGGAGAATGGGGTCTCCCCATCTTATTCCTCTGCCATCTTAGGACCACGCCCCCACCCCGAGGTCTTGTTTATGTATCCATTTAGCCAGTCTGGGCTTTTTGGTTGGAACATTTAATCCATTTATATTTAGAATAATTATTGACATATGTGCTCCTTTTCGGAGAAGGCAATGGCACCCCACTCCAGTACTCTTGCCTGGAAAATCCCATGGACGGAGGAGCCTGGTAGGCTGCAGTCCATGGGGTCACACAGAGTTCGACATGACAGAGCGACTTCCCTTTCACTTTTCACCTGCATGCATTGAGGAAGGAAATGGCAACCCCCTCCAGTGTTCTTGCCTGGAGAATCCCAGGGACCGGGGAGCCTGGTGGGCTGCCGTCTATGGGGTCGCACAGAGTCAGACAGGACTGAAGCGACTTAGCAGCAGCAGCAGCAGTGCTCCTATTGCCATTTTCTTAGTTTTTTGGGGGTCGATTTTGTCGATCTTTTTTCTTCTCTTATATTTCTTGACTATATAAGTCCCTTTACCATTTATTTTAAAGCTGGTTTTGTGGTAAAGAATTCTCTTACCTTTGGCTCATCTGAAAATCTTTGATTTCTCCATCAATTTTGAAGGAGATCCTTG
Organism: Bos taurus; assembly: GCF_002263795.3. NCBI lineage: Eukaryota > Metazoa > Chordata > Mammalia > Artiodactyla > Bovidae > Bos > Bos taurus. The sequence goes on from NC_082638.1 coordinate 32,446,277, forward strand.
CCAAGTACAGTAATCTTGGCTGTAGATTTTTCTCTTTCAGTGCTTTAAATATGCCATGCCATTCTCTTCTGGCCTGCAGAGTTTCTGTTGAAAGATCAGCGTGAAACATATGGGGTTTCCATTGGATGTTACTTGTTACTTTTAACTTGCTACTTTTAATATTCTTTCTTTGTGTTTCATCTTCCTTAGTTTGCTTAGTATATGTCTAGGGCTGTTTCTCCTTGGGTTTATCACAAATGGGACTCTTGGCACCTCTTGGACTTGATTGACTATTTCCTTTTCCATGTTGGGGGTTTTTCAAGTATAATCTCCTCTAAACTTTTCTCATACCCTTTATTTTTCTCTCTTCTTCTGGGACCCCTATAATTTGAATCTTGGTGCATTTAATATTGTCCAAGAGGTCTCTGAGACTATCCTCAGTTCTTTTCATTCTTTTGACTTTATTCTGCCCTTCCGCAGTTGTTTCCACCATTTTGTCTTTCAACACACTGATCCATTTTCTGGTTCAGATACCCTGCTCTTGATTCTTTCTAGAGTATTTTTAATTTCAGTAATTGTTGTTTGTCTCTCTATTTATTTTTCAATTTATTTTTTGCTTATTCTTCAATTCAACTAGGGGTTTGCTCATTGATTCTTGCATTGTCTCCATGTCATTTTCAAAGTTTTTGATCATCTTTACTATCATTATTCTGAATAGTTTTTCAGGCAGCTTGCCTATTTCCTCTTCATTTGTTTAAATTTCTGTGTGTCTAGTTTGTTCCTTTATTTGTGCAGCATTTCTTTGTCATTTCTTCCTTTTTAAAAAGATCTTATTGTGTTTGAGGTCTCCTTTTGCCAGCCTTCAAATTTGCATTCTTTCTTCCTTTTAGTTTCTGCACTCCTAAATTTGGTCCAATGGTTTGTGTAAGCTTTGCATTGGGTGAGATTGGTGCTGAGTTGTTTTTTTTTTTTTTTTCTTTTCCTTCTGATGCACAGGGTTGATTGAGAAGGATAATCCTGTCTGCTGATGACTGGGTTTCTATTTTTGTCCTATTTGCTGTTTGGATGAGGTGTCCTACACTGGGTTGGGTTGTCCTGATTGGTGGTTGGGTGATTCTAGGTCTTGTATTCAAGTGGTTTAGTTTGCATGAGTGAGTTCTCAGTAATTGATACTCCCTAAGGTTAGGAGTTCTCCGGTTGTATAGGGTCTTGGAGTCAGTGCTCCCACTCCAAATGCTCGGGGCTGGATCATTGGCCAGGAACACCGTTACAACAGGTGGTTTGTTATGGTATTAAGTTAGATTAAAATAAATATCCAAAAAAAAAAAAAAGAGAGAGAAACCGAAGGTGAACCCCTGACAAATGGCAGCTACACTGTCACACAAATAATAATTAAAATAAAGGAATATACACATATATTCCAATATATGGAAATATACACATATACAACCATCAGCAAAATCCAAACAGTTCAACAAAAATAAACTACAATAGACTGACCTAGCAAACAACGGAAACCAAAAATGATATCTACCAGTTAAGCACAAAACTAACGAGTGCAAGTGCACAAGCTGGAAAAGAAATCTAAAGCAAAGTCCCAAGTGGGGATGAAAGCACTGAAAATAAAACTAACAAAATGTTGAGAGGAAAGGAAGGAAAGAAAAGAAAGAAAGAATAGACATGCGAGGTTCAACAGAGGTAGGTGAACAAGATTTGTTTAAAGTTTAACTGCAAGGGGACAAGAACAGAGGAAAGGCAAACAATGGAATAAATATAATAGGTTTAAAAAATTAAAATTTAAAACAATAAAAATAGAAAATAATAAAAAAATCAAAAATGACTGGGTAAGCCAGGAATCCTCCAAAGAACTGTAAAAATCCAATGTAGAAGCAGAGGTTTATCACAAGAGTAAAAAGTATGACTGAATATACACATGTACATATACACCCACAAGCAAAATCAAAACATTCCAGCAAAATAAAGTACAATAGATTGATTGACCTGGTGAACAAAGGAAAAAAAAAAAAAAATATATATATATATATATATATCTAAATATATCTATATCTATATCTATATCTATATCTATATCTATATATCTATCTATATCTATATCTATATCTATATCTATATCTATCTATCTATCTATCTATATATATATATATATACACATATATATACCAGAATAGAACCACCTGAAGCACAAACTGGGAAACAAAACTAGAGCAAGGTGCCAATTGGAGAATAAAAGAATGAAAATAAAACTAACAAATATATTGAGAGAAAAGGAAAGAAAGGAAAAAATACGTATGCAGAGTTAAATAGAGGTACAGATGACTGTTGAGAGTCCCTTGGACTGCAAGTAAATCCAACCAGTCCATTCTAAGGGAGATCAGTCCTGGGTGTTCATTGGAAGGACTGATGTTGAAGCTGAAATTCCTATACTTTGGCCACCTGATGTGAAGAGCTGACTCATTGGAAAAGGCCCTGATGCTGGGAAAGATTGAGAGCAGGAGGAGAAGCGAACAACAGAGGATGAGATGGTTGGATGGCATCATCAGCTCGATGGACATGGGTTTGGTTGGACTCCAGGGGTTGGTGATGGACAGGGAGGCCTGGCGTGCTGTGGTTCATGGGGTCACAAGGAGTCGGGCACAACTGAGTCACTGAACTGAATTGAACTGAACTGAAAAGATTTATATACATTAAAGATTAACTGCAAGTGGAAAAGAACAGTAGGGAAAGTAAACAAATAATAAATGTAGAGAAAATAATAATAGGTTTAAAAAATGAAAAAGAGAGAGAGAGAGAGAAAAGGAAACGCCACAGAATTTCAAAAGCTGTATATAGAGACAGAGATTTATAACAGCAATACAAATGTGACCGAAGAATAATAAGGCTCAAAAGCTTCATTAGATTTCATAGTGCCAATGAAATTGGCAACTACAACGTGGGAGAGGGGAAGGAATCGAAACCAACCACACAAACAAAAATCCTAGAGAATCTACAGAGCAAGTCAAAACATGAGAATAATACAGGTTTTTCTTTAGTCATTGCTCTCAGAGTCCTTTCACCCGCTAAAATTGCAGTCCACCTCACCTCCCTAGGATGCCCTCCAAAACTGTGCTGAACTCTGAACCTGATTTGGGGGGAGCTCATTCTAATCCGGTCCTACTCCTATATGTTTTTTGTCTCCAATGTTCACAACTATCAGAACCAGGACGTTTCCTTTTGTGGCAGTTATCAGTGTCTTTTTATATATTATTCAGTTCAGTTCAGTCGCTCAGTCGTGTCCGACTCTTCGCGACCCCATGAATCGCAGCACGCCAGGCCTCCAGTCCATCACCAACTCCCGGAGTTCACTCAGACTCACGTCCATCGAGTCAGTGATGCCATCCAGCCATCTCATCCTCTGCTGTCCCCTTCTCCTGCCCCGAATCCCTCCCAGCATCAGAGTCTTTTCCAATGAGTCAACACTTTGCATGAGGGGGCCAAAGTACTGGAGTTTCAGCTTTAGCATCATTCCTTCCAAAGAAATCTCAGGGCTGGTCTCCTTCAGAATGGACTGGTTGGATCTCCCTGGAGTCCATGGGACTCTCAAGAGTCTTCTCCAACACCACAGTTCAAAAGCATCAATTCTTCAGTGCTCAGCCTTCCTCACAGTCCAACTCTCACATCTATACATGACCACAGGAAAAACCATAGCTTTGACTAGATGGTACTTTGTTGGCAAAGTAATGTCTCTGCTTTTGAATATGCTATCTAGGTTGGTCATAATTTTCCTTCCAAGAAGTAAGCGTCTTTTAATTTCATACCTGCAGTCATCATCTGCAGTGATTTTGGAGCCCTGCCCCACCAACACCGCCCCCCCCCCCCAAAACAAAACAAAACAAAAGAAAACAAAACAAAACTGACACTCTTTCCACTGTTTCCCCATCTATTTCCCATGAAGTATATGGGACCAGATGCCATGATCTTCATTTTCACTCTCCACTTTCATTTCATCAAGAGACTTTTCAGTTCCTCTTCACTTTCTGCCATAAGGGTGGTGTCATCTGCATATATGAGGTTATTGACATTTCTCCCGGCAATCTTCTTTCCAACTTGTGTTTCTTCCAGTCCAGGGTTGCTCATGATGTACTCTGCATAGAAGTTAAATCAGCAGGGTGAGAACATACAGCCTTGACGTACTCCTTGTCCTATATGGAACCAGTCTGTTGTTCCACGTCCAGTTTTAACTGTGGCTTCCTGACCTGCATAGAGGTTTCTCAAGAGGCAGGTCAGGTGGTCTGGTATTCCCATCTCTTTCAGAATTTTCCACAGTTTACTGTGATCCACACAGGCAAAGGCTGTGGCATAGGCAATAAAGCAGAAATAGAGGTTTTTCTGGAACTCTCTTGCTTTTCCATGATCCAGCAGATGTTGGCAATTTGGTCTCTGGTTCCTCTGCCTTTGCTAAAACCAGCTTGAACATCAGGAGGTTCACAGTTCATGTATTGCTGAAGCCTGGCTTGGAGAATTTTGAGCATTACCTTACTAGTGTGTGAGATGTGTGCAATTCTGTGGTAGTTTGAGCATTCTTTGGCATTGCCTTTCTTTGGGATTGGAATGAAAACTCAGCTTTTCCAGTCCTGTGGCCACTGTTGAGTTTGCCAAATTTGCTGGCATATTGAGTGCAGCACTTTCACAGCATCATCCTTTGAGATTTGAAATAGCTCAACTGGAATTCCATCACCTCCACTAGCTTTGTTCATAATGCTGCTTTCTAAGCCCCACTTGACTTTATATTACACAATGTCTGGCTCTAGTTCAGTGATCACACCATCGTGATTATCTGGGTCGTGAATATCTTTTTTGTACAGTTCTTCTGTGTATTCTTGCCACATCTTCTTAATATTTTCTGCTTCTGTTAGGTCCATACCATTTCCGTCCTTTATCGAGCCCATCTTTGCATGAAATCTCCCCTTGGTATCTCCAATTTTCTTGAAGTGATCTCTAGTCTTTCCCATTCTGTTGTTTTCCTCCTTTTCTTTGCATCGCTCCCTGAGGAAGGCTTTCTTATCTCTTCTTGCTCTTCCTTGGAACTCTGCATTCAGATGCTTATATCTTTCCTTTTCTCCTTTGCTTTTCACTTCTCTTCTTTTCACAGCTATGTGGATTTAATCTGCAGCTTGTACAGGTGGTAGGAAGGTTTTGGGTCTTCTTCCTTAACAACACTGCTCCTGGGTTCCAATTGTGGTTTTATTCCCACTTTTCAATGTGAATCATCCACTGGGGTTTGCTCTTGAGACTGTCCTGGAGGACTTGGGTTTGCCCCTATGAGGGGGCCAGATATGGGGAATCAACTGCTTCAGTCATAGTGGCTCTGGCTGCATCAGGGACTCAGAGGAGTTGGTGGCTAGGGCAGCAGGACATATAGTGCTCTAGAAGGGTATGTCAACCAGTACTGGCCCATACGTACCAGTATTTTTGCATGTAGAAGCCCCTTCCCTGAGAAAGAAGCCTGGCAAGCCACAGTTACAATGTCACATGCAGTTGGACACTAAGGGCGGCAGTGAGGAGATACCCCTCCTCCAAGGTAAGGAGCAGTGGCTGCGCTTTGATGGAGCGGCCGTGAAGGGATACCCCACGCCCAAGGTAAGAGAAACCCAAGTAAGATGGTATGTGTTGCAAGAGGGCATCAGAAGGCAGACACACTGAAACCATACTCACAAAAAACTAGTCAATGTAATCACACTAGGACCACAGCCTTGTCTAACTCAATGAAACTAAGCCATGCCCTGGCGGCAACCCAAGAGGGGCGGGTCATGGGGGAGAGATCTGACAGAAGGTGGTCCACTGGAGAAGGGAATGGCAAACCGCTTCAGTATTCTTGCCTTGAGAACTCCATGAAAAGTATCAAAAGGCAAAATGATAGGATACTGAAAGGGGAACTCCCCAGGTCAGTAAGGACCCAATATGCTACTGGATATCAGTGGAGAAATAACTCCAGAAAGAATGAAGGGATGGAGCCAAAGCAAAAACAATACCCAGTTGCAGACGTGACTGGTGACAGAAGCAAGGTCTGAAGCTGTAAAGAGCAATATTGCATAGGAACCTGGAATGTCAGGTCCATGAATCAAGGCAAATTGGAAGTGGTCAAACAAGAGATGGCAAGAGTGAATGTAGACATTCTAGGAATCAGCGAACTAAAATGGACTGGAATGGGTGAATTTAATTCAGATGAGCATTATATCTACTACTGCAGGCAGGAATCCCTCAGAAGAAATGGAGTAGCCATCATGGTCAACAAAAGATTCCGAAATGTAGTACTTGGATGCAATCTCAAAAACGACAGAATGATCTCTGTTTGTTTCCAAGGCAAACCATTCAATATCACAGTAATCCAAGTCTAGACCTCAACCAGTAATGCTGAAGAAGCTGAAGATGAACGGTTCTATGAAGACCTACAAGTCCTTTTCGGACTATACCCAAAAAAGATGTCCTTTTCATTGTAGGGGACTGGAATGCAAAAATACGAAGTCAAGAAACACCTGCAGTAACAGGCAAATTTGGCCTTGGAATACGGAATGAAGCAGGGCAAAGACTAATAGAGTTTTGCCAAGAAAATGCACTGGTCATAGCAAAGACCCTTTTCCAACAACACAAGAGAAGACTTTACACATGGACATCACCATATGGTCAACACTGAAATCAGATTGATTATATTCTTTGCATCCAAAGGTGAAGAAGCTCTATACAGTCAACAAGAACAAGACCCGGAGCTGACTGTGACTCAGATCATGAACTCCTTATTACCAAATTCAGACTGAAATTGAAGAAAGTAGGACAAACCCCTAGACCATTCAGGTATGACCTAAATCAAATCCCTTATGATTATACAGTGAACGTGAGAAACAGATTTATGAGCCTAGACCTGTTAGATAGAGTGCCTGATGAACTATGGAATGAGGCTCATGACATTGTACAGGAGACAGGGATCAAGACAATCCCCATGGACAAGAAATGCAAAAAAAGCAAAATGGCTGTCTGGGCACCCCTTACAAATAGCTGTGAAAAGAAGAGAAGCGAAAAGCAAAGGAAAGATATACGCATCTGAATGCAGAGTTCCAAAGAATAGCAGGAAGAGATAAGAAAGCCTTCCTCAGTGATCAATGCAAAGAAATAGAGGAAAACAACAGAATGGGAAAGACTAGAGATCTCTTCAAGAAAATTAGAGATACCAAGGGGACATTTCATGCAAAGATGGGCTCAATAAAGGACAGAAACGGCATGGACCTAACAGAAGCAGAAGATACTAAGAAGAGATGACAAGAATACACAGAAGAACTATACAATCAAGATCTTCATGATCCAGATAATCCCGATGATGTGATCACCGACCTAGAGCCAGACATCCTGGAATGTGAAATCAAGTGGGCCTTAGAAAGCAGCACTACGAACAAAGCTAGAGGAAGTGATGGAATTCCAGTTGAGCTATGTCAGATCCTGAAAGATGATGCTGTGAAAGTATTGCACTCAATATGCCAGCAAATTTGGAAAACTCAGCTGTGTCCACAGGACTGGAATGGTCAGTTTTCATTTGAATCCTGAAGAAAGGCAATGCCAAAGAATACTCAAAGTACTGCACAGTTACACTCACCTCACATGCTAGTAAAGTAATGCTCAAAATTCTCCAGGCCAGGTTTCAGCAATACGTGAACTGTGAACTTCCTGATATTCCAGCTGGTTTTAGAAAAGGCAGAGGAACCAGAGATCAAATTGCCAACATCTGTTGGAGCATGGAAAAAGCAAGAGAGTTCCAGAAAAACCTCTATTCCTGCTTTATTGACTATGCCAAAGCCTTTGCCTGTGTGGATCACAATAAACTGTGGAAAATTCTGAGAGAGAATGGAATACCAGACCACTTGACCTGCCTCTTGAGAAACCTCTATGCAGGTCAGTAAACAACAGTTAGAACTGGACGTGGAACAACAGACGGGTTCCAATTAGGAAAAGGAGTACGTCAAGGCTATATATTATCACCCTGTTTATGTAACTTCTTTGCAGAGTACATCATGAGAAACCCTGGACTGGAAGAAACACAAGCTGGAATCAAGATTGCCGGGAGAAATATCAGTTACCTCAGATATGCAGATGACACCGCCCTATGGCAGAAAGTGAAGAGGAACTAAAAAGCCTCCTGATGGTGAAAGTGGAGAGTGAAAAAATTGGCTTCAAGCTCAGCATTCAGAAAACGAAGATCATGGCATCCGGTCCCATCACCTCATGGGAAATAGATGGGGAAACAGTGGAAACAGTGTCAGACTTTATTTTGGGGGGCTCCAAAATCACTGCAGATGGTGACTGCAGCCATGAAATTAAAAGACACTTACTCCTTGGAAGGAAATTTATGACCAACGTAGATAGCATATTCAAAAGCAAAGACATTACTTTGCCAACAAAGGTCCGTCTAGTCAAGGCTATGGTTTTTCCTGTGGTCAGGTATGGATGTGAGAGTTGGACTGTGAAGAAGGCTGAGCACCTAAGGATTGATGCTTTTGAACTGTGGTGTTGGAGAAGACTCTTGAGAGTCCCTTGGACTGCAAGGAGATCCAACCAGTCCATTCTGAAGCAATTGAGCCCTGGGATTTCTTTGGGGGAATGATGCTGAAGCTGTAACTCCAGTACTTTGGCCACCTCTTGAGAAGAGTTGACTCATTGGGAAAGACTCTGATGCTGGGAGGATTTGGGGGCAGAAGGAGAAGGGGACAGCAGTGCATGAGATGGCTGGATGCCATCACTGACTCTATGACGTGGATCTGGGTGAACTCCGGGAGGTGGTGATGGACAGGGAGTCCTGGCGTGCTGCGATTCATGGGGTCGCGAAGAGTGGGACAGGAATGAGTGACTGAACTGAACTGAACTGATCTGAACTGAACTGAACTGAACTGAACTGAACTGAAGTGACCAGGTATCCATAGACACAAGACTTTTTTGGCCTGTAGCAGCTCCGCCCCAGCGAGCATTGAGCATGAACTTGGCATAGCTTCTTGATCTCTGGGGACCATGGTAGCGATAACTGTGCAGGGACAATGACCTCCTCTGCCGCAGAAGTTTTGACGCTATCAGAGTCTTTTCACCAGCCTCTTGTAGCTGGTGATAAGGAGGCCTCTTTTGCCACTCTTCCTCCATAGCTCCACCCTTTCAGGCACTTAGAGGGCTCCCTTACCTGGGGTACTTCTCTGTTGTTTGGAGCATCAGGTACATAGATGGGGCCCCTGGGTGGGGTCCTAGTCTGCAGATCAGTAAGTCAGGCACTTGATTGGCCAGCCTCTCTATTGTTCAGCTGCCTATGCTGGTGTATGGGGAGAAAGAGACTATGGTGATGGCTCCACCTACTATGATTGACCCAGTAGGATCCCCTTGCTTCCATGGGGCCTGGTGTTCCTCCACAAGCATTTCCCATCCCGATCTCCTTCCTCACATCCCATCAGTCCATCTCTCTGCAGTCAGTAGTAGCCCTTGCCCTGGGATTGCTCCACAATCCGAAAAATCCAGATCCCAACTGCTGTCCCTTCTATGGGACCTGTGTCCCTGTCTGGGGTGTGTATGTCTGTGGCAAGGACTGTCTGATTCTCATTCCATTTAGGCTCCCACAGATCAACTGTTTCACTCTCAGCCTAAAATATTTCTCCTCTGATCCAGACAGTTGATCCCAGGTGGGGGGTCGGACACCAACTTATAGTTCTCCCACCCACCGAGGGCAGGTCCAGGCCTATTACCATTCCTGTTCCCCCCACCCCTAGTTCCTTCACCCTACCGAGTTTTGTGGTTCTATTTATTATTTTCCTCTGGTCAGGTACTCCTGTCAGCTCTCAGCTGGTGTTCTGCACACACTTCTGTGTCTGAAGGTGTATCCTTGATGCATCCGTGGAGTGAAATGTACTCCACTTCCAGCTACTGTTCAGCCATTTTGTTCATCTCAACTTTTGGACTACTAAAAATAAGACTGTTATGAACATTCATGTGCATGTCTGTGGGTATTTTTTTTTTTCATACTTGCTTGTATAAACCTAAGAAAGGGATTGCTGGGACATATGGTAACCCAATGTTTAACTTTTGAAGGAACTTCCAAACTGTTTTCCACCATGGTGTACTATTTTGTATTCCCATAAACAGTGCATGAAAGTTCAAATATTTCCACTTCCTCATCAGACTTGTTCTTCTCTGTCTCTCATGAGAGCCATACTTTCGGTGTGCCCTGCATGCTTACTTGCCATCTGTATATCATTATCTAGTGAATTTCCTGTTCACATCTTTTGTCCATTTTTGCATTGGTGTGTTTCATATATTCTGTCTGATTCTTAAGTTTTTCTGACTTCAATGTGACTGTTATTATTTTTTATTTTAATTTTAAATTGGACTACTATATAGGAAAGCAATTAATTAAATTTTATATATCATCTGTATATCTTGTGACTTTGCTTAAATTAATTCTTAGTTTTAGGTATTCTGTTCCTGTAGATTTCATTGGATATTCTACATAGATGTCACCAACAGATAAAAACAGCTTTATTCTTCTTTTCCAAACTGGATAACTTTTCAATCATTTCCTAATATGACTTCACGGACAGAAATTCAATATAATGAGAGTGGACATCTTTCTGTTGATTGTGATTTTAGAAGTAAAACACTCAGTGTTCTACCATAAAGTGTGATATTAGTGATACTTTAGTACTTTCATAAGGTTGAGGAAGTCTTCTCTTTCTGCTGCTGCTAAGTCGCTTCAGTCGTGTTCGACTCTGTGCGACCCCATAGACGGCAGCCCACCAGGCTTCCCTTCCCTGGTTTTCTCCAGGCAAGAACACTGGAGTGGGTTGCCATTTCCTTCTCCAATGCATGAAAGTGAAAAGTGAAAGTGAAGTCGCTCAGTCGTGTCCGACTCTTAGCGACCTCATGGACTGCAGCCTACCAGGCTCCTCCATCCATGGGATTTTCTAGGCAAAGGTACTGGAGTGGGGTGCCATTGCCTTCTCCAATTCTATTTCTATTTCTTCTTCTATTTCTAGTTCGCTAAAATATTTTATACAGAATGTGCTCAGTCACAGAGTTGTGTCCAGCTTTTTGCAACCCCATGAAGTGTAGGCCAAACAGGCTCCTCTGGCCTTGGGGATTCTCCAGGCCAGAATACTGGAATGGATTGTCATGCTCTCCTCCAGGGGATCTTCCCAGCCCAAGGATGGACCCAGATCTCTGAGATGCCAGGCACTTTCTTTAATAGCTGAGCTGCCAGCGAAGCCTAAGAATACTGACGTGGGTAGCCAATCCCTACTTCAGGGAATCTTCCCAACCCAGGGATATTAGATTTTATCAAATTATTTTTCAGCATTCATCTAAATGACCCTACTGTGTCATCATTTTCAGTTCTTTAGTAAGTTGTTTATCCTGATGGATTTTCAAATGTTTAATGAATGCTACACTCTTAAGGGGACAAAAACCAATGGATTCTGCTATGTCATACATTGTATGTATTGGTGTAGGCTGCCACAGATCAGCTGTTTCATTCTCAGCCTTAAATGTTTCTCCTCTGATCCACACAATTACTCCAATGCGGGGAGTGGAAACCTACTTCAGTTCTCCCACCCACCAAGGGCAGGTCCAGACCTATTAACACTCCTGTTTTTCCCCCTAGTTCCTTCATCCTACCAAGTTTTGTGGTTCTATACATTCTTTTCCACTGGTCAGGTACTCCTGTCAGCTCTCAGCTGGTGTTCTGCAAGCACTTCTGTGTCTGAAGATGTATTCCTGATGTGTCCAAGGAGAGAGGTGTATTCCTCCTGCAACTACCACTCTGCCATCTTGTTCATCTCAACTTTTTGACTATTAGAAATAAGACTGCTATGAACATTCATGTGCACGTCTTTGGGGAAACATTTTTTTTTTTTTTTTTTTTACACATAGTGAGGTGACCATGATTCCAAGACTTGAAGCAAGACAGCTCCAAGTGGAGAAAGGGCAAGTGTATTCAGTGCAGTCTCACAGCCTGAAGACAGCAGTGTCTGAATGGAAGCTAGAACAAAGGAGATGGGATGGAAAAAGGTTCTGGGAGGTGGCCCAGAATTAAATGGTCTTGAAAGTGCTTTAAGACCACCTCTCAAAGAGTCAGACATGACTGAGAGACTGAACTGAACTGTAGGAGGAAAGTGGGATGATTCTCATTTCCACAGACACTTCAATACAGCCTAATTATCATGGAGGAACTTTAGGCAAGATATTACAATCTAGATGATGGTGAAATGTGGGAGAGAACAGAATCAAAGCCTCGGTACTGTGGCTGTGGGTCAAGGTTTGGAGGAGACACATGCTCCCTGCCTTGTGACACAACAGAGTTGACTTAGAGAGATGAGGATGACAGGTGAGTTTGGAGGGCTCCTAAGGGCCATTAAAAGTGATGCATTCCCCCCCCCCATCAAATCATCTGAGTTGCCCCCCATTCTGCCCTAGAGGTATCAGGATTGCGCTTTGTGATGTCAATTCTCAGCCAGGGCCACCATTGGCTGGGGAAGTGAGTTGCTGATCTCTTAAAGCATAATGCTGTGGACCCTAGGGAGGGGTATATAGAGGTGTGCTCAGGGGCTCTGGAGCAGACCACTGGGTGTCTTCAAAATGACTAAAGAGACTCAGAAGCCACAAGGCTCTAGAGCACTTATGGAATAGCCAACTTCAGGTAACCAGGAGGAAAAGATGAAGACTTCCTGTCAACTGGGGTCCACAAAAGTGTCAAGGTGAGTTGAACCCATCCAAGCTCCTCTTGCCCATTGACACCGCCCCATGAGACCCCCCTGCCCTCTACTGGCCTGGCACATAGCTCTCCTCTGGTCACACTTTTCCTGAAACTATCGTTCCTATCCATCTTCACCCTCTTCCCCAAACAAGTGGTATTCTGTGCTCCCTCTCTTGTTCTCTCCAGGTGTCCAGGGTAACCAGGAGTGTGAATAAGTCATCTGGTCCTGACCTTCGTTTTTGTTCAATGGAAGATTTTTGATTACAGTTTTGCTTTCCATGCTTGTGATGGGTATGTTGGGATTACCTATTTCTTCCTGGTTCAGTTTTGGATTGTTATACTTTTCTAGGAATTTGTTCATTTCTTCCAAGTTGTCCATTTTATTGTCCTATAGCTGCTGATAGTAGTCTTTTATGATCCTTTGTACTTCTGTGTTGTCCGCTGTGATTTATCTATTTTCCTTTCTAATTTTGTTGATTTGATTATCCCCCCTTTCTTTCTTGATGAGTTTTGCTAATGGTTTGCCTATTTTATTTATCTTCTCAAAGAACCAGCGTTTATTTTTGCTGAGTTTTGCTATAGGTTCCTTTGCTTTTTTCCATGTATTTCTGCCCTAATTGTTTATTTTTTTTAATTTTATTTTATTTTTAAACTTTACAAATTGTATTAGTTTTGCCAAATATCAAAATGAATCCGCCACAGGTATACATGTGTCCCCCATCCTGAACCCTCCTCCATCCTCCCTCCCCATACCACCCCTCTGGGTTGTCCCAGTGCACCAGACCCAAGCATCCAGTATCATGCACCAAACCTGGACTAGCGACTCGTTTCATGCATGATATTATACATGTTTCAATGCCATTCTCCCAAATCTTCCCACCCTCTCTCTCTGAAACAGAGTCCATAAGACTGTTCTATACATCTGTGTCTCTTTTGCTGTCTCATACACAGGGTTATTGTTAGCATCTTTCTAAATTCCATATATATACTTTAGTATACCGTATTGGTGTTTTTCTTTCTGGCTTACTTCAGTCTGTATAATAGGCTCCAGTTTCATCCACCTCATTAAAACTGATTCAAATTAATTCTTTTTAATGGCTGAGTTATACTCAATTGTGTATATGTACCACAGCTTTCTTATCCATTCATCTGTTGATGGACATCTAGGTTGCTTCCATGTCCTGTCTATTATGAACAGTGCTGCAATGAACATTGGGGTACATGTGTCTCAATTCTGTTTTCCTCAGTGTGTATGGTAAGCAGTGGGATTGCTGGATCATAAGACAGTTCTATTTCCAGTTGTTTAAGGAATCTCCACACTGTTCTCCATAGTGGCTGTACTAGTTTGCATTCCCACCAACAGTATAAGAGGGTTCCCTTTTCTCCACACCCTCTCCAGCATTTATTGCTTGTAAACTTTTGGATCATAGCCATTGTGAGTCGTGTGAAATGGTACCTCATAGTGGTTTTGATTTGCATTTTTCTGATAATGAGTGATGTTGAGCATCTTTTCATGTGTTTGTTAGCCATCTGTATGTCTTCTTTGGAGAAATGTCTATTTAGTTCTTTGGCCCATTTTTTTGATTGGATCATTTATTTTTCTGGAGTTGAGCTAAGAGTTGCTTGTATATTTTTGAGATTAGTTATTTGTCAGTTGCTTCATTTGCTATTATTTTCTCCCATTCTGAAGGCTGTCTTTTCACCTTGCTAATAGTTTCCTTTGATGTGCAGAAGCTTTTAAGTTTAATTAGGTCCCATTTGTTTATTTTTGCTTTTATTTCCAATATCCTGGGAGGTGGGTCATAGAGGATCCTGCTGTGATGTATGGAAGAGAGTGTTTTGCCTATGTTCTCCTCTAGGAGTTTTATAGTTTCTGGTGTTACATTTAAATCTTTAATCCATTTTGAGTTCATTTTTGTGTATGTTGTTAGAAAGTGTTCTAGTTTCATTCTTTTACAAGTGGTTGACCAGATTTCCCAGCACCACTTGTTAAACAGATTTTCTTTAATCCGTTGTATATTCTTGCCTCCTTTGTCAAAGATAAGGTGTCCATATGTGTGTGGAATTCTCTCTGGGCTTTCTATTTTGTTCCATTGATCTATATTTCTGTCTTTGTGCCAGTACCATACAGTCTTGATGAATGTGCCTTTGTAGTAGAGCCTGAAGTCAGGTAGGTTTATCCCTCCAGTTCCATTCTTCTTTCACAAGACAGCTTTGGCTATTAGAGGCTTTTTGTATTTCCATACAAATTGTGAAATTATTTGTTCTAGCTCTTTCAAGAATACCGTTGGTAGCTTGATAGGGGTTGCATTGAATCTATAAATTGCTTTGGGTAGTTGCAGAGGAAGGGAAACTTCCAAACTCATTCTATCACCACTATCACCCTAATACCAAAACCTGACAAAGATCCCCAAAATAAAGGAAACTACAGGCCAGTATCACTGATGAACTTAGATGCAAAAATCCTTAACAAAAGTCTAGCAATTAGAATCAAACAGCACATTAAAAAGATTATAAAAAAATAAGTAAATAAATAAATAAAAAGATTATACACCACAACCAAGTGGGCTTTATCCCAGGGATGCAAGGATTCTTCAATATCCACAAATCAATCAATGTAATACACCACATTAACAAATTGAAAAATAAAAACCATATGATTATCTCAAAAGATGCAGAGAAAGCCTTTGACAAAATTCAACATCCATTTATGATAAAAACTCTCCAGAAAGCAGGAATAGTAGGAACATACCTCAACATATTAAAAGCTATATATGACAAACGCACAGCAAACATTATCCTCAATTGTGAAAAGTGAAAGCATTTCCTCTAAAGTCAGGAACAAGACAAGGGTGCCCACTTTCACCGTTACTATTCAACATAGTTTTGGAAGTTTGGCCACAGCAATCAGAGCAGAAAAAGAAATAAAAGGAATCCAAATTGGAAAAAAAAGTAAAACTCTCACTATTTGCAGATGACATGATCCTCTACATAGGAAACCCTAAAGACTCCACCAGAAAATTACTAGAACTAATCAATGATTATAGTAAAGTTGCAGGATATAAAATCAACACACTGAAATCCCTTGCACTCCTATACACTAATAATGACAAAACAGAAAAAGAAATTAAGGAAACAATTCCATTCACCATTGCAACAGAAAGAATAAAATACTTAGGAATATATCTATCTAGAGAATCTAAAGACCTATACATAGAAAACTATAAAACACTAGTGAAAGAAATCAAAGAGGACACTAATAGATGGAGAAATATACCATGTTCATGGATTGGAAGAATCAATATAGTGAAAATGAGTATACTACCTAATTGTTATTATTACTTTTTCCTTCTTCTAACCCTGGGATTTTTCACTTCTTCTTTTTCTAGTTGCTTTAGGTGTAAAGTTAGGTCATTTATTTGAGGTTTCTCTTGTTTCTTGAGGTAAGCTTGTATTTCTATGAACCTTCCCCTTCAGATCAGATCAGTCACTCAGTCATGTCCAACTCTTTGCGACCCTATGGATCACAGCACGCCAGGCCTTCCTGTCCATCACCAAAACCTGGAGTCACTGAGACTCATGCCCATGGAGTCAGTGATGCAATCCAGCCATCTGATCCTATGTCTTCCCCTTCTCTTCTTGCCCCCAATCCCTCCCAGCATCAGAGACTTTTCCAATGAGTCAAGTATTCGCATGAGGTGGCCAAAGTACTTGAGCTTCAGCTTTAGCATCATTCCTTCCAAAGGAATCCCAGGGCTGATCTCTTTCAGAATGGACTGGTTGGTTTTCCTTGCAGTCCAAGGGACTCTCAAGAGTCTTCTCCAACACCACTGTTCAGAAGTATCAATTCTTCGGCACTCAGGCTTCTTCACAGTTCAACTCTCACATCCATACCTGACCACAGGAAAAACCATAGCCTTGACTAGACGAACCTTTTTTGGTAAAGGAATGTCTCTGCTTTTGAATCTGCTCTCGAGGTTGGTCATAACTTTCCTTTCAAGGAGTAAGTGTCTTTTAATTTGATGGCTGCAGTCACCTTCTGCAGTGATTTTGGAGCCCCCTAAAAATAAAGTCTGACATTGTTTTCACTATTTACCCATCTATTTCCCATGAAGTAGTGGGACTGGAGGTCATGATCTTCGTTTTCTGAATGTTGAGCTTTAAGCCAACTTTTTCACTCTTCACTTTCACTTTCATCAAGAGGCTTTTGAGTTCCTCTTCACTTTCTGCCATAAGGGTCGTATAATCTGCATATCTGAAGTTATTGATATTTCTCCCAGCAATCTTGATTCCAGCTTGTATTTCTTCCAGTCCAGCGTTTCTCATGATGTACTCTGCATAGAAGTTAAATAAACACGGTGACAATATACAGCCTTGATGTACTCCTTTTCCTATTTGGAACCAGTCTGTTGTTCCATGTCCAGATCTAACTGTTGCTTTCTAACCTGCATACAAATTTCTCAAGAGGCAGATCAGGTGGTCGGGTATTCCCATCTCTCTCAGAATTTTCCACTGTTTATTGTGATCCACACAGACAAAGGCTTTGGCATAGTCAATAAAGCAGAAATAGAGGTTTTTCTGAAATTCTCTTGCTTTTTCCATGATCCAGCTGATGTTGGCAGTTTGGTCTCTGTTTCCTCTGCCTTTTCTAAAACCAGCTTGAACATCAGGAGGTTCATGGTTTCCATATTGCTGAAGCGTGGCTTGTAGAATTTTGAGCATTACTGTACTAGCGTGAGATGAGTGCAATTTTGCGGTAGTTTGAGCATTCTTTGGCATTGTCTTTCTTTGAGATTGGAATGAAAACTCAGCTTTTCCAGTCCTGTGGCCACTGCTGAGTTTTCCAAATTTGCTGGCTTATTGAGTGCACCACTTTCACAGCATCATCTTTCAGAATTTGGAATAGCTTAACTGGAATTCCATCACCTCCACTCTCTTTGTTCGTAGTGATGCTTTCTAAGGCCCACTTGACTTCACATTCCAGGATGTCTGGCTCTAGGTCAGTGATCACACCATCGTGATTATCTGGGTCGTGAAGATCTTTTTTGTACAGTTCTTATGTGTATTCTTGTCATTTCTTCTTAATATCTTCTGCTTCTGTTATGTCCATACCATTTCTGTCCTTTATTGAACCCATCTTTGCATGAAATGTTCCTTTGGTATCTCTGATTTTCTTGAAGAAATCCCTAGTCTTTCCCATTCTGTTATTTTCCTCTATTTCTTTGCATTGGTCGCTGAAGAAGGCTTTCTTTTCTCTTCTTGCTATTCTTTGGAACTCTGCATTCAGATGTTTATATCTTTCCTTTTCTCCTTTGTTTTTCGCTTCTCTTCTTTTCACAGCTATTTGTATGGGTTGTATTTTCATTTTCATTTGTTTCTATGCATATTTCCATTTCTTTTCTGATTTCTTCTGTTATATGTTGGTCATTCAGAAGCATGTTGTTTACCCTCCATATGTTTCTATTTGTCATGGTTTCTTTCCCCCTGTAGTTGACATCTAATCTTACTGCTTTGTGATCAGAAGAGATGCTTGAAATTATTTTGATTTTTGTTTTCAGTTTACCAAGGCTAGATTTATGGCCCAGTATATGATCTATCCTGGAGAATGTTCCATGTGCACTTGAGAAAAAGGTGAAATTCATTGCTTTGGCGTGAAATGTTCTTTTGAAATCAATTAGGTCTAACTGATCCATTGTATCACTTAAAGTTTGTGTTTCCTTGCTAATTTTCTGTTTGGTTGATCTATCCATAGGTGTGTGTAGGGTCTTAAGATCTCCCACTATTATTGTGTTATTTTTCATTTCCCGTTTCTTACTTGTTAGCATTTGCCTTACATATTGAGTGCTCCTATCTTGGGTGCATATATATTTATAATTTTTATATCTTCTTCTTGGATTGATCCTTTGACCATTATATAGTGGCCTTTTTTGTCTCTTTTCACACCCTTTATTTCAAAGTCTATTTTATCTGATATGAGTATTGCTACTTCTAATTTCTGTTGCTCACATTTTGCATGAAATACCTTTTCCCAGCCCTTCACTTTCACTCTGTATGTGCTCCTTGGTTTCAGGTGGGTCTCTTTTGCACAGCATACATAGAAGTCTGGTTTTGTAACCTATTTATAATACTTTCTTTGTCACATATCTATCCATTTGTCCATCCCTCTATCCAATCAACAATCAATCTTTTTCCTTGGTGCATTTCAGTATGTGTCTCCTTAAGTATCTCAGCAAGCCTGCCGTTAAGTAGTCAGCCGTGTTTTTGTATAGCAATTTTCTTTGGATATTAACTTTACACACAATGAAATATAGCAATCTTTTCTTTCCTCAGTCATGCTATTTTTTAACTGTAGTATAGTTCATTTGTAATTTTGTGTTAATTTCTGCTTTACAGCAAAATGATTCAGTTATAGATATACATGTATATATGTATATGTTGTGTGTGGATATATATATTTATATATATACACACATACACACATTCTTTTATTTAATCTCTCTTCTTTTTTGGCTACACTGTGCTACAAGTGGAATTAGTTCCCTGACCAGGGTTTGACCTTGCCTCCCCTGCAGTGGAAATCTGCAGTCTTAAACTCTGGACTGCCAGGGAAGTCCCTGATGCTGAGAAAGATTGAAAGCAGGAGGAGAAGCAGAAAACAGAGGATGAGATCATTGATTAACATCACCCACTTGGTGGATCTGGGTTAAGCAGGCTCAGGTAGTAGATAATTGTACAGGGAAGCGTGGCATGCCACAGTTCATGGAGTCGCAAAGAGTTGAACATGACTGGGCAACTGAGGTGAAGTGACAGATACATATAAAATCCTTATACAGACTCAAAATGGACATACTATACCAAGAGTGCTTTATAAACACCTTTTAATAATATATTTTAGAAAATAACCATAGATGAATAGCTCTATGTATGGTTAAAATGATACAGGAATATGTACAGTTACAACAATAAGGCCATTTGAGTCAACATGCATGGCCTGAGAGTTGATCATACTAAATGAAGTGAGGCACACAGGGAAACATATATACCAAATAATATCATAATATCCAAAAGTGGAATCTAAGATATGACACAAATGAACATATGTGTGAATCAGAAAGACACTCATAGACAGAGAGAATAGACCTACAGCTTCAAGGCAAAGAGAATTGGGGGAGAAATTGGATACTGAATGTAGTCCTCTGTGCTCTACAGTAGGAACTTGTCAATCCAATCCATATAGTTTGTTTTATATCTCTTAACCCCAGTCTCTTACTCCATTTCTCCCCCAATTCTCTCTGACTTGAAGCTGTAGGTCTATTCTCTCTGTCTATGAGTGTCTTTCTGATTCACACATATGTTCATTTGTGTCATATCTTAGATTCCACTTTTGGATATTATGATATTATTTGGTATATATGTTTCCCTGTGTGCCTCACTTCATTTAGTATGATCAACTCTCAGGCCATGCATGTTGACTCAAATGGCCTTATTGTTGTAACTGTACATATTCCTGTATCATTTTAACCATACATAGAGCTATTCATCTATGGTTATTTTCTAAAATATATTATTAAAAGGTGTTTATAAAGCACTCTTGGTATAGTATGTCCATTTTGAGTCTGTATAAGGATTTTATATGTATCTATCACTTCACCTCAGTTGCCCAGTCATGTCCAACTCTTTGCGACTCCATGAACTGTGGCATGCCACGCTTCCCTGTTCAATTATCTACTACCTGAGCCTGCTTAAACCCAGATCCACCGAGTGGGTGATGTTAACCAATGATCTCATCCTCTGTTTTCTGCTTCTCCTCCTGCTTTCAATCTTTCTCAGCATCAGGGGCCTTTCCAATGAGTCAGTTCTTCACATAAGGTAGCCAAAGAATTGACGTTTCAGCATCAGTCCTTCCAGTGAATATCCAAGAGTAATACCCTTAAGGATTGACTGGATTGATTTCCTTGCAATCCAAGAGACTCTCCAGAGTATATGTGGGTATGAACAAATATTTATTGTGCTTATGTTACGTCTTTTGGAGACATAGAATAATACTTATGAATGTAATTCATAAAATGTTGATGTATTCTCTCATATGTATATGTGGGTATGAATAAAAGTTTACTATGCTCTTGATGAAGGTGACAGAGGTGAGGGAAAAAGTTGGCTTAAAACTCAACATTCAGAAAACGAAGATCATGGCATTTGGTCCCATCACTTCATGGGAAATAGATGGGGAGACAGTTGAAACAGCGTCAGACTTTATTTTTTAGGGCTCCAAAATCACTGCAGATGATGACTGCAGCCATGAAATTAAAAGACGCTTACTCCTTGGAAGGAAAGTTATGACTAACCTGGATAGCATATTCAAAAACAGAGACATTCCTTTACCAACAAAGGTCCATCTAGTCAAGGCTATGGTTTTTCCAGTGGTCAAGTGGATATGAGAGTTGGACTGTGAAGAAAGCTGAGCGCCGAAGAATTGATGCTTTTGAACTGTGGTGTTGGAGAAGACTCTTGAGAGTGCCTTGGACTGCAAGGAGATCCAACCAGTCCATTCTGAAGGAGATGAGCCCTGGGATTTCTTTGGAAGAAATGATGCTAAAACTGAAACTCCAGTACTTTGGCCACCTCACGCAAAGAGTTGACTCATTGGAAAAGACTCTGATGCTGGGAGGGATTGGGGGCAGGATAAAAAGGGAACGAAAGAGGATGAGATGGCTGGATGGCATCACTGACTCAATGGACGTGGGTCTGAGCGAACTCCAGGAGTTGGTGATGCACAGGGAGGCCTGGCGTGCTGCAATTCATGGGTTCAAAAAAGTCAGACACCACTGATCGACTGAACTGAACTGAACGGATGCATATGATGCCCTCTCAAGCAGAAATAGAAAAATGATAACAAATGAAAATATAAAATCCGAATGTATTCACTCATATGTATAAATGTGTATGAAGAAATATTTACTGTGGTTATACTGCCATCTCATGGAGAAATAGAAGAATGCTTATGAATGAAATTTTAAAAATCCAGATCCATTCTTCACATATTGAAAAAGATACTGTATAAGTTTATTAAAAAATTAATACATGCTCTTAATAGAAAATGTAAATTTGCTCGAAAAAAAAAAGAAGAAAAAATCGCTCATGATCTCATTTAACACTGGCTCAGAATTCTGAGTTCCTGAGCTGGAGAGATAAAATATCAGGGTGTATTAGTTCTTTCACTATAAAATACTTTCTGTTATTTGAATTTTAACATATAACTTGGTTCTGATATGTGGTTCTTGTTTTGTTTACTTATACTGAAGATTTTCCTTTTACAAATACTGAGTAATTTGACCACATCTTTAGAGACTGCTTGCTTTATACGTTTTTTATTCTTTTTTCCGTTTTTGCTATAAATAAAAAATGTTGCATGTCGCGCCTCCAGGAAATAATGCTGTAATGAACATTAGTGTGCATCAATCTTTTGGTTTTAAGGTTTTTTCCAGAAAAAATGCCCAGGAGTAGGTCATAAGGTGACTATATTTTTTAGTTTTTAAAGGAGCTGCCATAGTCTTCATCGTAGTGGTCGTACCAATTTACATGCCCACTAACAGTGCAAGATTGTTCCCTTTTTTCCCGCATTCTCCCCAGGAATTATTGCTTGTAGAATTTTTGTTGCTATCTATTCGGACTGGCGTGAAGGAATACCACATTGTAGTTTTGATTTGTATTTCTCTAATGAATAGTGATGATGAACTATGGATGGAGTTTCATGACACTGTACAGGAGACAGGAACCAAGACCATCCCCAAGAAAAAGAAATGCACAAAAGCAAAATGGCTGTCTGAGGAGGACTTACAAATAGTTGTGAAAATAAGAGAAGCCAAAAGCTAGGAGAAAAGGAAAGATATATCCATTTGAATGCAGATTTCCAAAGAATAGCAAGTAGAGATAAGAAAGCCTTGCTCAGTGATCAGTGCAAAGAAATAGAAGGAAATAAAGAATGAAAAAGACTAGAGATCTCTTCAAGAAAATTAGAGATACCAAGGGAACACTTCATGCAAAGATGGGCTCAATAAATGACAGAAATGATATGGACCTAACAGAAGCAGAAGACATTAAGAGGAGAACTGTACCAAAAATATCTTCAAGACCCATTTAATCACACTGGTCTGATCACTCACCTAGAGGCAGACATCCTGGAATGTGAAGTCCAGTGGTCCTTCGGAAGCAACACTATGAACAAAGCTAGTGGAGGTGATGGAATTCCAGTTGAGCTATTTCAAATTATCAAAGATGCTGCTGTGAAAGTTCTGCACTCAATATGCCAGTAAATCTGGAAAACTCATAAGTGGCCACAGGACAAGAAAACATTAGCTTTCCTTCCAATCCCAAAGAAAGGCAATGTCAAAGAATGCTCAAACTACAGAACAATTACACTCATCTCACACACTAGTAAAGTAATGCTCAAAATTATCCAAGCCAGGCTTCAGCAATACATGAAGCATGAACTTCCAGATGTTCAAGGAGGTTTTAGCAAAGGCAGAGGAACAAGAGATCAAATTGCCAACATCTGTCAGATCATGAAAAGCAAGAGAATTCCAGAAAAACACCTATTTATTCTTTATTGACTATGCCAAAGCCTTTGAGTGTGTGAATAACAATAAACTGTAGGAAATTCTCAAAGAGATGGAAATACCAGACCACCTGATCTGCCTCTTGACAAATCTGTATGAAGGTCAGGAAGCAAGAGTTAAAACTGGACATGGAACAGCAAACTGGTTCCAAAGCGGGAAAGGAGTACATCAAGGCTGTATATTCTTGCCATGCTTATTTAACTCATATGCAGAATACATCATGAGAAACCCTGCACTGGAGGAAGCACAAGCCGGAATCAAGTTTGCTGGGAGAAATATCAATAAACTCAGATACACAGGCGACACCACCATTTCTGCAGGCAGAAAGTGAAGAAGAACTAAAGAGCTTCTTGACACAAGTGAAAGAGGAGAGAGAAAAAGTTGGCTTAAAGCTCAACATTCAGAAAATGAAGATCATGGCCTCATCACCTTATGGCAAATAGATGGGGAAATGGCAGAAACAGTGGCTGACTTTATTTTGGGGGGCTAGAAAATCACTGCAGGTGATGACTGCAACCATGAAATTAAAAGACATTACTCCTTGAAAGGAAAGTTATGATCAAACTAGGCAACGTATTAAACAGCAGAGACATTACTTTGCCAATGAAGGTCCATCTAGTCAAGGCTATGTTTTTTCTAGTAGTCCTGTATGGATGTGAGAGTTGGACTGTAAAGAAAGCTGAGCACTGAAGAAGTGATGATTTTGAACTGTGGTGTTGGAGAAGACTCTTGAGAGTCCTGTGGGCTCCAAGGAGATCCAATCAGTCCATCGTAAAGGAGATCAGTCCTGGTGTTCATTGGAAGGACTGATGTTTAAGCTGAAACTCCAATATTTTGGCCACCTGATGTGAAGAGCTGACTCATTTGAAAAGACCCTGATGATGGGAAAGATGGAGGGCAGACAGAGAAGGGGACGACAGTGGATGAGATGGTTGGATGTCTTCACTGCCTCAGTGGACATAAGTTGGAGGACTCCGGGAGTTGGTGATGGACAGCGAGGCCTGGCTTGCTGAAGTCCATGGGGTCGCAAAGAGTCGGACCCGACTGAGTGACTAACCTGAACTTAGCCTCTTTACAAGGGTTTTTTCATCATCTGTATAACTTCTTTTGGGAAATGTTTATTTAGATCTGCCTGTTTTTTATACTGAGGTGGTGTGTGTGTGTGTGTGTGTGTGTTTGATACTGGGCTACATAGCCGTTTGTATATTTTGGAAAATAATGCCTTGATAAATAATGGGAACTATCTGTGTAGCACAAGAAACTGTCCTCCATGCTCTGTGATGACTTAAATTTAGAAGAAAATTAAATGAAAGATGTTATGTTTATACACTTGTACACCTAGTGTGATTTGCGACAGAAGAATGTAACACAACATTGTTAAGCAACTACATGTGTACATACGTACATACTCTAGGCTCCATTTAAAGGAAGTTCTAAAAGAAGCAGAAGTAATCTACAATAACAGAACTGAGAACAGGGGTTGCATGGGGAAGGACAGTGTGGGGAAGTGTACCAAAGAAATTATCTAGGAAGATGTGGAAAAAAAAATTTTTTTCAGTGAGCATTAGGTATATAATCTAGGTGAAATTGCAGAAATATTTCTGAAATGGAAATTCCAAACAGGGTCTTGCCAAGTGGCTCTATGTATTTATAAATTTACTAGATAATGTCATATTGTCCTTCAGAAAGTTGCATCACACTATGCGCTCACAACACTGCTTAAACACTCCTTTTCCAATTTGTCATCCTCCATTTGGAGGAACAATTTGGTATATTTCAACTTTGTCATTGAACTTTGGCAATTTTCATGTTGAGAAATCATATTCCATTATTATTTTTGTTTGCATTTATTTTAATACCAAGTAGGTTTGATATTTTTCCCTGATTTTTGGTAATTTTCCTTTTTTTTCTGGGTAATTTTTTTTTTTTTTTTTTTGTATTCTTGTTTACTACACAATTCTCTTCTATTGGGTTTTTCATCTTTTCTTATTTTAACTTTGGACTCTGCATAAATGAGGTAAATGAGTCATTTGTCAGCTGTCTTCCAAATATTTCTCAATTGTCATTTTATAATTCCGTGTTTATTTTCTATTCAGTCATGCAGGAGTTTTCCTACAAAAAACATTATGTAAATTTTCCCTTTTAAACTTCTGGACAAAGAACATGTAAAATAAGAAATTTTAAAGGTGGCCCAAAACTCTAGGAAGATAGAGGGTGTGGTTAAAAGAATCGGGAGAGGTCAACTCTCTCTGACTTGCTCCCCATACTCCCCTAGAGGTGTCAGGATGAGGCTTTGTGATGTCAAGGCTCAGCAGGGCCACCGTTGGCTGTGGAAGTGGCTTGCTGACCTCATAAAGTGTAAGGGTGTGGCCACCTGGGGAAGGATATATATAGGGGTGTTCAGGGGCTCTGAAGTAGACGACTGCAAGTCTTCAAAATTACTAAGGTAACTGGGAAGGCTCTAGAGTGCTGGAGTTTCAGCTTTAGCATCATTCTTAGACAGCTGACTCTAGATACCCAGGAGGAAAAGATGAAGATCTCCCACCAACTGAGGTCCAAAGGATGTGTCAAGGTAAGCTGAACCCACCTAAGCTCCTCATGTCTTTCTCTGACTTATTTAGTATGATCATCTCTAGATCCACCCATGTTGGAAAGAATAACATTATTTCATTCTTTCTTATGGAAAATATTCCATTGTATGCATAATATATCTGTCTTTATCCACTCACATATTTAAGTGCCTTAAGGTCGTTTGCATGTCTTTGCTACTGTACATTGTGCTACTATAAACACTGTTTTGCGTATCACTTTTCTGATGGGAGTTTTCATCTTAATGGATATATGCCCAGTAGTGTTATTTTTGGATCATATAGTAACTGTATTTTTAGAGTATTAAAAAACTCTATACAAGGGAAGGAGATAATGGGCAGGTGGTTCAAAAGGAAGGAATATATGTATACATATGGCTGATTCATGTTGAGGTTTGAAAGAAAGCAACAAAATTCTGAAAAGCAATTACCCTTAAGAAAAAAAAAATAATTATTATAAAATAACTGCTTACTGTTTTCAATAGTGGCTGCATCAGTTTCTTGATTTTCATGTATAGTAGTGGTAGTGAAAGTCACTCAGTCATGTCCGACTCTTTGCTACCACATGGATTATATAGCCCATGGCCAGAATACTGTAATGGGCAGCCTTTTCCTTCTCCAGGGGATCTTCCCCACGCAGGGGTCGAAACCAGGTCTCCTGCATTGCAGGTGGATTCTTTACCAGCTGAGCCACAAGGGAAGCCTGATTTTTCATGTATGCTGCTGCTGCTGCTAAGCCGCTTCGTTGTGTCTGACTCTGTGAGGCCCCATAGACGGTAGCCCACCAGGCTCCCCCATCCCTTGGATTCTCCAGGCAAGAACACTGGAGTGGGTTCCCATTTCCTCTCCAATGCATGAAAGTAGAAAATGAAAAGGAAGCCGTTAAGTCCTGTCTGACTCTTCGCAACTCCATGCCCTGCAGCCTACCAGGCTCCTCCATCCATGGGATTTTCCAGGCAAGAGTACCGGAGTGTGGTGCCATTATAGGATGTTGTTGATCTCCCTGCAGTACATGGCTGAGTTACATGTTTTTTTCAAAATCTGTTTTGTTTAGTTTTGTTTTAATACATAGTCTTAGGAGTGGAGCTGCCAGGTCATATGCTCAGTCTCTTGTATTCTTGAAAAGGCAAATTTTAGCAATCAGAATCCAACAACACATTAAAAAGATCATACACCACGACCAAGTAGGCTTTATCCCGGGGATGCAAGGATTCTTCAGTATCCACAAATCAATCAATGTAATACACCACATTAACAAATTGAAAAACAAAAACCATATGATTATCTCAAAAGATGCAGAGAAAGCCTTTGACAAAATTCAACATCCATTTATGATAAAAACTCTCCAGAAAGCAGGAATAGAAGGAACATACCTCAACATAATAAAAGCTATATAAGACAAACCCTTCAGCAAACATTATCCTCAATGGTGAAAAATTGAAAGCATTTCCTCTAAAGTCAGGAACAAGACAAGGGTAGCCACTTTCACCATTACTATTCAACATAGTTTTGGAAGTTTTGGCCACAGCAATCAGAGCACAACAAGAAATAAAAGGAATCCAAATTGGAAACGAAGAAGTAAAACTCTCACTATTTGCAGATGGCATGAACCTCTACATAGAAAACCCTAAAGACTCAACCAGAAAATTACTAGAACTAATCAATGATTATAGTAAAGTTGCAGGATATAAAATCAACACACAGAAATCCCTTGTATTCCTATACATTAATAATGAGAAAACATAAAGAGAAATTAAGGAAACAATTACATTCACCTTTGCAACAGAAAGAATCAAATACTTAGGAATATATCTACCTAAAGAAACTAAAGACCTATATTAGAAAACTATAAAACACTGGTGAAAGAAATCAAAGAGGACACTAATAGATGGGGGAATATACCATGTTCATGGATTGGAAGAATCAATATAGTGAAAATGAGTATACTACCCAAAGCAATTTATAGATTCAATGCAATCCCTATCAAGCTACCAACGGTATTCTTCACAGAGCTAGAACAAATAATTTCACAATTTGTATGGAAATGCAAAGAAAAACCTCGAATAGCCAAAGCTATCTTGAGAAAGAAGAATGGAACTGGGGGAATAAACCTGCCTGACTTCAGGCTCTACTACAAAGCCACATTCATCAAGACTGTATGGTACTGACACAAAGACAGAAATATAGATCAATGGAACAAAATAGAAATCCCAGAGATAAATCCACGCACATATGGACACCTTATCTTTGACAAAGGAGGCAAGAATATACAATGGATTAAGGAGAATCTCTTTAACAAGTGCCGCTGGGAAAACTGGTCAACCACTTGTAAAAGAATGAAACTAGAACACTTTCTAACACCATACACAAAAATAAACTCAAAATGGATTAAAGATCTAAATGTAACACCAGAAACTATAAAACTCCTAGAGGAGAACATAGGCAAAACACTCTCCGACATACATCACAGCAGGATCCTCTATGACCCACCCCCCAGAATATTGGAAATCAAAGCAAAAATAAACAAATGAGACCTAATTAAACTCTAAAGCTTCTTCACAACAAAGGAAACTATAAGCAAGGTGAAAAGACAGCCTTCAGAATGGAGAAAATAATAGCAAATGAAGCAACTGACAAACAACTAATCTCAAAAATATACAAGCAACTCTTACAGCTCAATTCCAGAAAAATAAATGGCCCGATGAAAAAATGGGCCAAAGAACTAAATAGACATTTCTCCAAAGAAGACATACAGATGGCTAACAAACACATGAAAAGATGCTCAACATCACTCATTATCAGAGAAATGCAAATCAAAACCACTATGAGATACCATTTCACACCAGTCAGAATGGCTGCGATCCAAACACCTACACGCAATAAATGCTGGAGAGGGTGTGGAGAAAAGGGAACCCTCTTATACTGTTGGTGGGAATGCAAACTAGTACAGCCACTATGGAGAACAGTGTGGAGATTCCTTAAACAACTGGAAATAGAACTGTCTTATGATCCAGCAATCCCACTGCTTACCATACACACTGAGGAAACCAGAAGGGAAAGAGACATATGTATCCCAATGTTCATAGCAGCACTGTTTATAATAGCCAGGACATGGAAGTAACCTAGATGTCCATCAAAAGAAAGCTGTGGTACATATACACAATGGAGTATTACTCAGCCATTAAAAATAATGCATTTGCACCAGTTCTAATGAGGTGGATGAAACTGGAGCCTATTATACAGAGTCAAGTAAGCCAGAAAGAAAAACACCAATACAGTTTACTAATGCATATATATGGAATTTAGAAAGATGGTAACAGTAATCCTGCATACGATACAGCAAAAGAGACACAGATGTATAGAACCGTCTTTTGGACTCTGTGGGAGAGGGAGTGGGTGGGTTGATTTGCGAGAATGCATTGAAACATGTATAATATCATATATGAAACAAGTCACCAGTCCAGGTTCAATGCACGATACTGGATGCTTGGGGCTGGTGCACTGGGACGACCCAGAGGGATGGTATGGGGAGGGAGGAGGGAGGAGGGTTCAGGATGGGGAACGCGGGTATACCTGTGGCGGATTCTTACAATATTTGGCAAAAGTAATACAGTATTGTAAAGTTTAAAAAGAAAATAAAATTTAAAAAATTAAATTAAATTTAAAAACAAAAATAAAGGGCACTTAGTAGTGACATTTATAATGGCTCCTACCAAATATATCTCACTAGCACCATAAAGATTCCCCTTTAGCAATGTTTCTCTACCATGTCTTCTCTGTATAGTGTTTGATACTTTTTCACTACTCAGAGGTGATACTTCATTACCATAGTTTGATTATTTATAACAATACACTGGGCTTCTCAGGTGGCACTGTTGTTAAGAATCTTCCAGCAAAGGCAGGAGTCAAAGGAGATGTGATTTGGGAAAATGCCCTGGAGGAGGAAATGGCAACTCACTCCAGAATTCTTGCCTGGAAAATTCCAAGGACAGAGGAACTTGTTGGGCTATGGTCTCCAGGATCGCAAAAAGGTGAACCTAAAAGACTTCTTGGTAATTCACTATAATGAGTGTATTTCATATGCTGTTAAAGAAATACTGAGAAATGTATTTACCTGTTGGTATTTTCTTCCAGATACGGTGTGCTATTTGACATTTTTCATCCACACAAAAGAGTTAGAAATTTTTGTTGTTTGTTTTCATTTCTGTATTTCTGTATTTATTTATTTTATTCTTATTGTTTTTTACTTTACACTATTGTAGTGGTTCACCATACATCAACATGCATCCGCCACAGGTATACACGTTTTCCCCATCCTGAACCCCCTCCTACCTCCTTCCCTATACCATCCTTCTGGGTCATCCCAGCGCACCAGCTCCAAGCTTCCCGTATCCTGCATGAAACATGGACTGGCGATTCATTTCTAATATGATATTATACATGTTTTAATGCCATTCTCTCAAATCATCCTCCGCTCCCTCTCCCACAGGGTCCAAAAGACTGTTCTATACATCTGTGTCTCTTTAGCTATCTCGCATACAGTGTTGTCATTACCATCTTTCTAAATTCCATATATATGTGTTAGTATACTGTATTGGTGTTTTTCTTTCTGGCTTACTTCATTCTGCATAATAGGCTCCAGTTTCATTCACCTCATTAGAACTGATTCAAATGCATTTTTTTAATGGCTGAGTAATACTCCATTGTGTATATGTACCACAGCTTTCTTATCCATTCATCTGCTGGTGGACATCTATGTTGCTTCCATGTCCTGGCTATTAGAAACTGTGCTGCGATGAACATTGGAGTACACGTGTCTCTTTCCCTTCTGGTTTCCTCAGTGTGTATGCCCAGCAGTGGGATTGCTAGGTCGTATGGCAGTCCTATTTCTAGTTTTTTTTTTTTAAGGAATCTCCACAGTGTTCTCCATAGTGGCCGTACTAATTTACATTCCCACCAACAGTTTAAAGGGGTTCCCTTTTCTCCATATCCTCTCAAGCATTTACTGCTTGTAGACGTTTGGATCGCAGCCATTCTGACTGGTGTGAAGTGGTACCTCATTGTGGTTTTGATTTGCATTTATCCAATAATGAGTGATGCTGAGCATCTTTTCATGTGTTTCATAGCCATCTGTATGTCTTCTTTCGAGAAATACCTATTTAGTTCTTTGGCCCATTTTTTAATTGGGTCATTAATTTTTTTGGAATTGAGCTGTAGGAGTTGCTTGTATATTTTTGAGTTTAGTTTGTCAGTTGCTTCATTTGCTATCATTTTTTTTCCCCATTCTGAAGGCTGTGTTTTCACCTGGCTTATAGTTCTTTTGTTGTACAGAAGCTTTAGAGTTTAATTAGGTCCAATTTGTTTATTTTTGCTTTAATTTCCAATATTCTGGGGGGTGGGTCATAGAGGATCCTGCTGTGATGTATGTCAGAGAGTATTTTGCCTATGTTCTCCTCTAAAGACAGATATATTTAAAGCTCAGAAGCCTTTGGAATATTAAGTGAGTCTGTTTCTTTTTTTTTTTTTTTTCAAGCAGTTTGAGCTGTATTTAAATGTTGATGTTTTCTTCTTAAGAGTGTCCTGGATTTCTTTTTCACTTATTATTATTATTATTTTTTTTTTTTGATGAGTGACTACTGTCATGTTCAAGGGTAGGTGTCATATCAAGTCCAGCAATAGGACCTTGTGTATATCAGATGTCCATCAGTGATAGTTTTAAGGCTGCTGTTACAGAGAAAATCCATGCTGCAAGGCTTTATTATTTGCTCCTTTTTAGGATGGCCTGTGATGTCTGAGAGTTTTTGTCAGGCCTGGAAGTACATTAGAGTAGAATGACCCAAAGGATGCCACCAAACCTAATGTATCCTCACTTTTGGATCTTTGAAGTAAGTGTTCATATTCTCTTTAAGTTGAAGATAAGGATGAGTTGGTTTTACGTGTACAGATTCTTGTTCTGAAACACTGAGATGACTTTATGTATTCAGCGGTGCTTGCTTTTCCCTACATATTATTAGAAATTGTTTTGTCTACCACTCTTGCTGCAATAGGTTTATACGGATTTTGTATTTAAGATGTATCTGTGGGAAGAAATTAATATCAAGTTCCAGATGTATCCCTTCCATCCACCAAGGTCCTTGGCTACCATAAGTTTCTTGCCAGTTTGGATGTCCACATCACATTTATGTGGGTGCACACTGCAGTGGATTTCTGTATCCCACCACTCCAATGTATCCCATGATGTTTCTTGAAATGTTCCTTCGTTTAGTGTGATGATCTCTGGATTTCTCTCTATTGGTGAAGAGGGCCTACTTTCAAATCTCAATCCTGATTAAAGCTTCATTCCAGATCTATATCACACTTCTTTATCCATTCCTCTATCCAAGTACACTATCTTAACTTTCCTTTCTTTGATGTTCTGAAAGATGCAGCAGGACCTAGTTTGGGGTGTGTGGTGTTTGAAATCTGTACATGTCTGAAATACTGCAGGAGAGGATTTGATTTATCATGCTGTCATGACATGTTTATTTATTTATTTTTCTCTCATGGGAGTGCACCTTTCTAGTCATGTCCATAGTGGCTCTTACCAGGTCCATTAAAGCATTACCTTAAAGCATCCACTGTACTACTCCTACTCTGCCATTGATGCCATGTCCAGAATTTGACAGTGGCCCTTTCCATGCTCATGCGGAGGTGATAATGTCCTCGGAGGTTAGATGCCTGTATCTCTTAGAATTCACCCTATGTGTCATGTGCTTTTTTCAAGAAACACAGAACTATGTTTGGCTGTTCATATCCTCTTCCTGTTAGTTTCTCCCAAGTTTACTTTACTTATTTTCCCCTCTGTGAACCCTGAAAATTTGTTAAGGGTGGGTATCAATTAGAACTCAGCACCCTTGCAAATATTGTGGCCATCAGCATGCATTTTAAGGTTGCTGTTAGAGAAAATGTCCACAAGGTGACAGCATTTCTTCATTCCCTCCTCTTTTCCCATGGTAACAGCAGCCTCTGTGTTATTCCCAAGTCTGGTTGTAAATGAGAGTAAAATGAGACACAGGTAGTCACCAAAAGTTTTGGTTGTTTACTCTTTGATCTTTTTTTTAAGCGAAACTATATATTTTTTAAGACTATTAACACTCTTGTAGTTGTTGCTTAGAAACATTTCCACCTTCCTTTCCACAGACACTTGGAGGAATTTAGCTCTAGTTATTGTCAGAGGTATCTTTTGGAATCTATTGAGTACATATCTCTTGATACAGGAGGTCCATGTGGATTATGAATTGCATAGGTATTTGTGGGTATAACTCTATTCCAGCCTTCACCTGTTGGCCTCTCACCCACCAATACCCTTTGCCAACTGTAATTTTCTTACCAGGAGTGTAAGTCCATTTCACTTTTCCTTGGGTACTCATCCCATCAATATGTTTTTTAATCCCTTCTGGAAGGCATATGTTATAATATCTCTTTAATCCGCCTTTCTTTACTTTCTGTGATTCGCCCTAGATTTCTGCATATTCCTGCAAATGTTTTTTTTTTTTTTTTGCATTTTCATAATGTCAGACTCATATTTATTGTGTCTCTATGTCCCATATGTTTCTCTTTTAATTTGCAGCCAGCGATTCTCTTTCCTTTCATCTCTTGGGCATTGTGACTGCTGCTCCAGGGTATGTTTGTGGAGGTGGTGGTGTTGTGTGTGTTTTTCACAATCTGTTGATTGCTCAAATACTCTGGGAGTCGAGCTGACATATGACATTCTCTATGTCATTTTGTGATTCCTAGGCACTTTGGCAGCCATGCTTATAAAGTCTCTGACCACTTTCCTCCCACTAATGGCATACAGGGTTCCCCTTTACTAACATTGATCTACTCTTTCTTGTCTGTAGACTTTTGGATAATGACCTTTTTGGTTTCTTATTAGTGATATTGCCTTGCAGTTTAAGTTTTCAATTCACTGATAATAGAGCAAATGAGGCACATTTCCAGAGGCTTCTTTCTAAGCATTGACTAAGTATTTACCTGTTGATGTTTCCTTCCTTACATGTGGTTTGCACCCGTTTGTTTGTTTGTTTGTTGGCATGCCACGCCTGGCCATTTTCTAAGGGTCAATTCAATTCAATCGCTCAGTCGTGTCCAACTCTTTGTGACCCCATGAATAGCAGTACTCCAGGCCTCCCTGTCCATCACCAACTCCCAGAGTTTACTCAGACTCACGTTCATGGAGTCAGTGATGCCATCCAGCCACCTCATCCTCTGTCGTTCCCTTCTTCTCCTGCCCCCAATCCCTCCCAGCATCAGAGTCTTTTCCAATGAGTCAACTCTTTGCGTGTGGTGGCCAAAGTACTGGAGTTTCAACTTTAGCATCATTCCTTCCAAAGAAATCCCAGGACTCATCTTCAGAATGGACTGGTTGGATCTTCTTGCAGTCCAAGGGACTCTCAAGAGTCTTCTCCAACAGCACAGTTCAAAAGCATCAATTCTTCAGTGCTCAGCCTTCTTCACAGTCCAACTCCCACATCCATACACGACCACAGGAAAAACCATAGCCTTGACTAGATGAACCTTTGTTAGCAAAGTAATGTCTCTATATGCTATCTAGGTTGGACATAACATTCCTTCCAAGGAGTAAGCGTCTTTTAATTTCATGGCTGCAGTCACCATCTGCAGTGCTTTTGGATCCCCCCAAAATAAAGTCTGACACTGTTTCCACTGTTTCCCCATCTATTTCCCATGAAGTACATGGGACTGGATGCCATCATCTTCATTTTCTGAATGTTGAGCTTTAAGTCAACTTTTTCACTCTCCACTTTCACTTGCACCAAGAGGCTTTTTAGCTCCTCTTCACTTTCTGCCATAAGGGTGGTATCATCTGCATATCTGAGGTTATTGATAATTCTCCCTGCAATCTTGATTTCAGCTTTTGCTTCTTCCAGTCCAGAGTTTCTCATGATATACACTGCATAGAAGTTAAATAAGCAGGGTAACAATATACAGCCTTGACTTACTCCTTTTGCTATTTGGAACCAGTCTGTTGTTCCATGACGAGTTCTAACTGTTGCTTCCTGACCTGCATACAGATTTTTCAAGAGGCAGGTCAGGTGGTCTGGTATTCCCATCGCTTTCAGAACTTTACAGTTTATTGTGATCCACACAGTCAAAGGCTTTGACATAGTAAAGTAGAAATAAATGTTTTTTTTCTGGAACTCTTTTTTTTTTTTTTTTTCATGATCCAGTGTATGTTGCCAACTAGATCTCTGGCTCCTCTGCCTTTTCTAAAACCCGCTTGAACATCAGGAAGTTCACGGTTCACATATTACTGAACCCTGACTTGAAGAATTTTGAGCATTATTTTACTAGCATGTGAGATGAGTGTAATTGTGCGGTAGTTTGAGCATTCTTTAGCATTGCCTTTCTTTGGAATTGGAATGAAAACTGACCTTTTCCAGTCCTTTGGCCAACTGCTGAGTTTTCCAAACTTGCTGGCATATTGAGTGCAACCTTTCACAGCATCATCTTTCAGGATTTGAAATAGCTCAAATGGAATTCCATCACCTCCTCTAGCTGTTCTCATAGTAATGCTTTCTATGGCCCACTTCATTTCACATTCCAGGATATCTGGCTCTTGGTCAGTGATCACACCATCTTTATTATCTGGGTCATGAAGATCTGTTTTTGTACAGTTCTTCCGTGTATTCTTGCCACCTCAATTCTTGTTTATTCAGTGATATTCTAGCAAGTCTCTTCTTTGTCCTGGATTAAGTTTTCTGTTTCTCTGGATAGTTCCCATCAGCAAACAGAATGACTATAATGTTACCTCTCATTAAAAATCTGTCTTTTGGTGTCATGTCCTGCCTATGCTTTTTTTATTTCATATTTGCTTATGGTAGACTTCTGCAGAGTTGTTTGTAGAATTTGTTATCTCCAGGTCTCTCATTTTCCTTTAAATTCACTCTTGTCAAGATCAACAGTGAATTCCAAATGTTTAACTCAATGGTCAATTTTTAGTTGTTATTTTATTTAATTTATTGACAGCCTTTATCAGAGCAGTGCATTTCCTCCTCCCTAAAAAAAAAAAAAAAAAAAAATGTTTCATTTGCATTACAGAATGCTTCTCTTTCCTGCTTCTTTTCTACCTACATTCTCCCACATACAATGTGTGACCTCTGTGTCTGGCTTTATTCATATGTCATATTTTTTTTTTTGAAATATTTACTTATTTATCTATGTGGCGTGTGGGATCTTAGTTCCCTGCCCAGGGACGGAACCTGTGCATAGTCTTAAACACTGGATTTCCAGGGAAGTCCCCTAGTTTGTGTATTTTCAAGATTCATCCATTTCTTGGCTGTATAGCAATGCTTTTTTTTTTTTATATGGCTGGATATGGTATATCAATATGGTATACGGCTTACATGAACTCCATTGTGAACAAATACCACAGGTTTTTTATCCATTCATCAATTAATAGATAATATTTGGATGGTGTATTCTTTGTGGCTCTTTTGAGTAATGTTGTTGGGAACACTGTTTTTGAATGGACTTAATAGTTTCAGGGATTTTTTATTTTTTTTTTGATATATACAAAAGAGTGAATTTCTGGATCATATGACTACTATATATTTAATTTTTGAGGTACTGACAAACCAAAGTGGTTGTACAATTTTACAGCAATATATTTTCAACAATATATTTTAGCAGTATATTTTCAACATCTTTTCAGCAATATATGAAGATTCATTTTCTCCACATCCTCTGCCACACTTGTTATTTTTCCTGGTTTTGATTATAGCCAAGCTAATGTGTGTGAAGTAGTATTTCAATGAAACTGATTTACATTTTGCTAAGGGCTTCCCTGGTGGCTCAGAAGGTAAAGTGTGTGCCTGCAATGCAGTAGACCTGGGTTCGATTCCTGGGCCAGGAAGATCCCCTGGAGAAGGAAATGACAATCCACCCCAGCACTCTTGCCTGGAAAATCCCATGGATGGAGGAGCCTGATAGGCGACAGTCCATGGGGTCGCAAAGACTCAGACACGACTGAGCGACTTAATTTCTTTCACTTTCAATCATGTTTTTTTTTTTTTTTTTTTCCTTTTTTTTTTTTTTTTTTTATTCTTCCAATTTTATTTTATTTTTAAACTTTACTTTCAATCATGTTAAGCAGTATTTTTGGTGAAAATTCTATTCAAATTCTTTTCCTGGTTGTTAAATGTTTTTAATTGTTGTAAAAAAAATCTAACTTAAATTTTTACCATTTTAACCATTTTTACATGCTAAGTATTTCACATACTTTCATCAGCCTTTTTGGAGGCAGAAATGGCAACCCACTCCAGTATTCTTGCCTGGAGAACCCCATGGACAAAGGAGCCTGATGGGCTACAGTCCATGCGAAAGCAAAGACTCATACATGACTGAGCAACTAATACACACACACACACACACACACACACACACACACACACACACACACACATACAGTCACAGTGTTGTTTTGTTGTTGTTGTCATAGTTTTCGCTGTGCTATGCAGCTTGAATGACAGTTTCCTGGTTGAGAACCATACCCAGGCCCCTGATAGGAAAGCGTGGAGTCCTAACTTCTGAACTACCATGGAATTCCTTATCATATTGTTATGAAACATATCTTTACACCTTTTCATCTTGCAAAATTGAAACGCTATACCCATCACCTGTCCCATTCAACAACAACTCCTCTTTTCTTCCCTGTTTCCCTAGATCCTGGACTCCATCATTCTACTTTGTTCCTTTCTATTGCTTGACTATGTTATATTTCATATAAGTGGAAACGTATAGTATTTGTCTTTTTTTATGACTGGCTTAATTCCTTTGGCTGGATGTCTTTATTTACTTTTTAAGTGAATTTATTTTTTATTTTATTTTTTAACTTAACAATAATGTATTGGTTTTGCCATATATCAAAATGAATCCACCACAGGTATACATGTGTTCCCAATCCTGAACTCTCCTCCCTCCTCCTTCCCCATACCATCCCTCTGGGTCGTCCCAGTGCACCAGCCCCAAGTATCCAGTATCATGCATCGAACCTGGACTGGCGACTCATTTCATATATGATATTATACATGTTTCAATTCCATTCTCCCAAATCATCCCACCCTCTTCCTCTCCCACAGAGTCCAAAAGACTGTTCTATACATCTTTGTCTCTTTTGCTGTCTCATATACAGGTTTATGGTTACATCTTTTGAAATCCCATATATATGTGTTAGTATACTGTATTGGTGCTTTTTCTTTCTGGCTTACTTCACTCTGTATAATAGGCTCCAGTTTCATCCACCTCATTAGAACTGGTGCAAATGTATTCTTTTTAATACTCCATTGTGTATATATACCACAGCTTTCTTATCCATTCATCTGCTGATGGACATTTAGGTTGCTTCCATGGCCTGGCTATTAGAAATACTGTTGCAATGAGCATTGGGGTACATTTGTCTCTTTCAATTCTGGTTTCCTCAGTGTGTATGCCCAGCAGTGAGATTGCTAGGCCATATGGCATTTCTTTTTCCAGTTTTTTAAGGTATCTCCCCACTCTTCTCCATAGTGGCTGTACTTGTTTGCATTCCCACCAACAGTGTAAGAGAGTTCCCTTTTCTCCACACACTCCCCAGCATTTATTCCTTGTAGACTTGGATGACAGCCATTCTGACTTGTGTGAAAAGGTACCTCATAGTGGTTTTGATTTGCCTTTCTCTGATAATGAGTGATGTTGAGCATCTTTTCATGTGTTTTTAGCCATCTGTATGTCTTCTTTGAAGAAATGTCTATTTAGTTCTTTGGCCCATTTTTTGATTGGGTCATTTATTTTTCTGGAATTGAGCTGTAGGAGTTGCTTGTATATTTTTGAGATTAGTTATTTGTCAGTTGCTTCATCTGCTATTAATTTCTCCCGTTCTGAAGGCTGTCTTTTCACCTTGCTTATAGTTTCCTTTGTTGTGCAGAAGCATTTAAGTTTAATTAGGTCCCATTTGTTTATTTTTGCTTTGATTTCCAATATTCTGGGATGTGGGTCATAGAGGATCCTGCTGTGATGTATGTCGGAGAGTGTTTTGCCTATGTTCTCCTCTAGGTGATGTCTTAAAGAATCATGCATGTTGTGGCATGTGGCAAAATTTCCTTTATATGGATAAATAATATTCCATTGTATGTATATATCACATTTGATGGATGTTTAGATACTTCCAACCCTTAGATGTTGTGATTAGCACTGCTTTGAGCATGGCTGTACAAATATCTCAAGACCCCATGTTAACTTCTGTTGAATTTACATCCAGAAGTGGAATTGCTGAATCGTGTGGTAGTTCTATTTTTAGTTTACTGAGGAGCCTTTATACTGTTTTCTGTAGCACTTGCACCATTTTAAAATCTATCCATAACACACAAGGATCTACTTTCTGTACCTGCTTGCCAAGAATTGTCCTTTACTTTCTTTCCTTTTACCTTTCCTTTCATTCATATGTAAACATGCACACATGCACACACAATATTTTCCATATCCTTTTCCATTATTATTTATCACAAACTATGTATATATTTCCTTGTGCTATACAGTAGGATCTTGTTTATCTATTCTATATATTAACATTATAGTTTGCATCTGCTCATCACCAGCTCCCAATCTATGCCTCCCCCACCCTTCCCCTCTTGGTAATCACATAGTCTCCTCTCTATGTCTCTCAGTCTGTTTCTGTTTCATAGATAAGTTTGTTTGTATCATATTTTGGAGTCCACATATAAGTGATACCATATGATATTTGTCTTTCTCTTTCTGACATCCTAAGTATTCTTTTTAATGCTAGTGTACAGTCAAGTGTTTACTTAATTTCATTTTCAAAACTTTTGTTGATATTGTATAGAAATCTGCTTGATTTTTAAAATATTTATCTTGTATTCTGCAAGGTTTTTATTACTTCTCGTACTTGTGGTTTCTTCAGGATTTTCTATATATAAAAGTATGTTATCTCCAATATACTTTGACTTTTTCCTTTCCATTCTGAAGGCTTTTTTTTTTTTTAAACAACAAAAACAATAATTCCTTTTCTTAACTGATTGCTCTGGTTATAGAACTGCCAGTATAATATTGAGCCAAAGTGTGGGATAGACTTCCTTGTGTTGTTCCCATTCTTAGGGGGAAAGCTCTCAGTTTTTCATTATTAAGTATGATGTTAGCTGTGGGTCTTTTACAGGTACCCTTTGATTGAGAAAGTGCTCTTCTGTTCTTAGTTATTATGTGTTTTTAACCCCTATTAGGTGCTAGACTCAGGGAATAGCTTTTTCGGCAGGCAGATATGTTTTTTCTCCTTTATTGTATTAAAATGGCATAATGTCGATTGACTTTCATATAATGAACCAACTTTGCATACCTCCATAAATCCCACGTGATCATGTCATATAGCCTTTTTTATATGTTGTTAGGGTTTTTTTGCCAGTATTTTGTTGAGGACTCTTGCATCTGTATTCATAAGGGACATTGGTTGTGTGTCTGTGTGTGATGTCTCTGTCTGATCTTGGTATTAGAGAAATACTGACCTCATTTTGCCTGCTATATAGGGAAGAGACATGTGGAGTGAAGGATAAAACATTGTTGGATTTAAGTTTAGTCAGGGTTAGAGGGAGAAATTTAGGATGCATCAGTGTGGATTTGAGGTGAGGTTATCAAGAGAGTTCATTCTCAATTTCCTAGGCCTGTGTTAAGTGCTTGACATCGAATTATGCTGTTTGTTAATTATTTAGAGATACTATATACTTTGAATTTGTGCCCTATTTTCTGTATTAATATTTATGAAATTAGTATTTGTGAACCAGTTGTAATGTGCATTTAAGATAAGTTTTTTTTTTTCAATTTTCCTACAAAGCAAGATGCCATTGAATAGCTGATGCTTTTAAAAAAGAGCTGTTAACCTTAAGTCTTGGAAATAAGCTTGTTTGTCTTTAAGATACGGAAACACATTTAAAAATTATAAATTTGCCGAAAAAGATGCAGCTGGTGTTTGGTTAACTTAGAATTCCAGTTTAATCTTCTTTGACTCCAAAGTCCATGTTTCTAAACAGTGTAAAATAGTGCTTTTGTAAAAAGATTTGTCTTTTACATGTGATTTGACCTAATGATCAGTGGTGTTTTTTTTTTTTTTTTTTTCCTTTCTTTCTTTTTTTAAATAGAAAAGATTAAAATCAACATGGGACAAAGCTATGATTCTCGAGTCATGTAGACTTGTAGTCATAGGTTTTTCCGCTGCCATTTAGTCTCTTTGATGCTAAATGTCCTTATCTGTAAGATAAGGGTGTTTATAACTCCCCTAGAGTTTTGGAGATAAACAAATAGCACATTGTTCTGTACTTAGCTAATATGTAATATATTTATACTTAGGTGGAAGTTTATTTAAAGGAAGCACTGGGACTTGTGGCCACATCCTCCAAGAATAAAAGAAAAAAAGTACTTAAAATATGGAACGACCATGTATGTGAAAAAGAACAAGAGCCAGAACCACAGAAAAGCAAGGGAGAAACCAAACAAGTAGATGATGAAGATGCTGAACTGATCTTGTTTGGAGTGGAACATGTAAATGAAGATGCTGATGTGATCTTTGTGGGGATGACCTCAAATTCAAAATCAGTTGTTTCAAACATACTGAACAGAGTTACCCCAGGTTCTTGTTCAAGGAGAAAAAAGTATGTTCACTTCAGGAAAGATAATGCTCAGAAATTACAGTGTGTTAGTCATGTGACTCCTGCATCAGAAGCAAAGACTGTCTTGCCACTTTCTGTCTCTGAATCAAGATCAACATATAGTCCTATTATTATTGAGCCTTTGTCCAAAGTGGACTATAAAAATATTTCACCACAAATAGTGCCTAACAGCTTTTCAGAGTTATGTTCTCCTTTGATTACCTTCACAAGTTCATTGCAGCATCCAGTAGAAACAGCAGTTACTGCAGGAGCTATGGATAAAATTGCTCATATATCAAAGTGACTTTCCACTTCTGAAACAAATAGCAATAAATCCCAAAAGGCCTAAACTCAGTGATGGAATTATAGGAGAACATTCTTTAGCTTTGTCCCCTCCAGGTATTTTTCAAACAGTGACTACTCAGCAAAGCACACCAGACAGTGTTCATACCTCAGTAAGCCATGTTCAGAATGGAGAATCTTGTCCAACACATTTTCCAAAGGACAATGTCCATTGCAAGCCTATAAGTGCTTTAGGGTAAAATGGACTGACAAAAATTGACTTTCCAAGTGTAGCAAGTCAAAACAAGATTGTTGATCCCACAGAAGGCAATCTGATTGTGTTACTCTGTGATTTCTACTATGGACAGCATATAGGAGATAGGCAGCCAGAACCGCAAACTCACACAGCCTTTAAATGCCTCAGCTGCTTGAAAGTTCTAAAAAATGTCAAGTTTATGAATCACATGAAGCACCATTTGGAGCTTGAGAGGCAGAGAGGTGACAGCTGGAAATACCACACCACCTGCCAGCACTGCAACTGCCAGTTTCCTACTCCCTTCCAGCTGCAGTGTCACATGGAAAGTGTCCATACTTCCCAGGAGCCCTCTGCAGTCTGTAAAATCTGTGAATTGTCCTTTGAGACAGATCGGGTTCTCTAACAGCACATGAAAGATAATCATAAGCCTGGAGACATGCCCTATGCATGCCAGGTTTGCAGTTACAGATCATCATTCTTTGCAG
This sequence comes from Bos taurus, assembly GCF_002263795.3. NCBI lineage: Eukaryota > Metazoa > Chordata > Mammalia > Artiodactyla > Bovidae > Bos > Bos taurus. The sequence goes on from NC_082638.1 coordinate 32,488,935, forward strand.
ATGTGGATGCACATTTCAGAGCTTACCATGGTAACATTAAGAATTTACTTTGCCCCTTTTGTCTACAAATTTTTAAAACTGCAACACCATACATATGTCATTATAGACAGCACTAGGAAAAGTTTTCATCAGTGTTCCAAATGTCAGCTACACTTTTTAACTTTTAAAGAGAAAAGACAGCACAAGACCCAGTGTCATCAAATATATAAGAAGCCTCAGCATCTAGAAGGATTACCTCCTGAAACAAGAGTTTTTATTCAGGTATCACTGGAACCCCTTCAACAAGATTGGTGGAAGTGGCATCCATTACTGTGAACACATCTGATTCTGAACCATCACCCCAAATCTAAAAGTAGGAGGTCAAAAAAAAAAACATTAATTCTGCTTTCAATAAGTCTGAAGCAAGTATTTCAGTCAAAGTTAAAAACCCCATTAAAAACAAAAAATTCAAATTATAGAATTATTCAATAATATCAAATATAGGGAAACCAATGTGTAATTTATGTGTTTTTATTTTAAATACATGACGTACAGCTTTGTTTAAATATTGAGATGTTATTTAAAAATATAGTACCTGTTTTTCATATAAATATTTTAACATGTAAAAATTATGTGTGCGTGTGTGTGTGTGTGTGTGAGTGTGAGAGAGAGAGAACGAGAGAGGTGGAGAAAGGAAAAGTAACAATGTATTTTGGTATTTCATGTTATTTGCAAGTTCGAAAGCTCTGCTGCTGCTGCTACTGCTGCTGCTAAGTTGCTTCAGTCATGTTCGACTCTGTGCGACCCCATAGACAGCAGCCCACCAGGCTACCCTGTCCCTGTTATTCTCCAGGCAAGAACACTGGAGCGGGTTGCCATTTCCTTTTCCAATGTATAAAAATGAAAAGTGAATGTGAAGTCACTCAGTCGTGCCCAACTCTTAGCAACCCCATGGACTTCAGCCCACCAGGCTCCTCCATCCGTAGGATTTTTCCTGCAAGAGTACTGGAGTGGGGTGCCATTGCCTTCTTCACTATACATGTAATCTGTAGAGTGTTTAGCAATGAAAATTTCAACTCTTTTCATGCCTTGAAGATCTCAGTATTAACTATGTAGCCAGATTGGAATGGTTTTGTTATGGTATGGTCCTGTGTGCTGCTGAACTCTGTAAAGTGCCTCTGTTGTGCTGTTCTAAGATAAAATGGTTCCAAAAGCCTGATGTGGAGAAGTTGATGGAGAAACTATGATGTGAGTTTGGACCAGACACGGGATTTAGTTAGTGGAGAGCTGTGGCTTCTTGTCCCAGTTGAGGAAGAGGCATGCATGCACTCCAGGCATGGAGCCAAGGCAGAAGGAACACTGTCTGAGAGTGTCTTTACCTAGCCCAGGGACATCTCAAGGAAGCCAACCATTAAAATGCCTGTTAGGTGAGAGGCACCTGCAAGGATCAAGCAGGATCTGTGTATCATTGACTGCAGTTGGAGAAGCAGAGACAGTTAATAGAATGAGGCCTGGTGCCTGTGGACCTCCTGTTGAGTGATCAAAAGGGGAATTTGATTCATTCCATCTCCTTTCCCATTTGGCTGGCCTTTAGTCAAAGTGAAGTAGCCCTATCAGTCTCCATCACAGTAGTAAAGCAAGTTAAGATTCCCCAAGAAAAAAGCCTTGACATCCAGTTTGATTTGTACTGGACCCATAGTTTTAACTGAAAAGGATCAAACACAGGGAACCTTTTCAGTTTATGAATTGAGCTAAATTTAGTTCTCTTTCCCTTAAGCTACAAAGGAGTTATCTGAGAATAGTAAATGTAGTGGATACAAAGGTGATTAAAGCCTCTATAGAACTTTTCCTTACATTTTCCAGTTACATGTGTCTTACCCTAGTTTAAACATGTGACGATTTCAGTTTTGTATCTTATCTTGCCTTGGGCATGAATGTATTAAAGTTAACAGCTAATTCTTTGTTTAATTTCCCATTTTATCAAACTAATACTTGGTTTCTGTCTTACTTGACACAGTCTGATGTGCAGGAATTTTCTCATTTATTTCAGTAATTATCAGGTCATAGAGTTATCATCCTTCCTCTACTGTATCCAACTACCTAGTCTGTGATTATACTTGTGGAAACCTTTTTTCGTGTGATCTCCAAGGGCTCTTTCACAGACCTGTGGTGTACCCTCTAAGTACTGGTTCCTGTGTTTCAGCACACTTGGCTTCCTCTGTGGGTTCCTGGAGTTGAGTCTCCTCCTGGAGTTGAATGCCATACCTTCTCCACTTCTGGCACAGATACCTAGAATCTCTGTGCACCATTCAAGGAACCTGGAATCTTGGCTGTAGACCTATGCCAGGAGAAATCTCTCTGTTTCCTCTTCCTTTCTCCTCCTCTTTGTCTCTCCCCACTCTTTCCCCCCTGCCCCGACCCACCTCCACAATTCATTTAAATCCTCTAAGCTTTCACAAAATGCTAGAAAGTGATCATCACCAAGGGGTTACCATCCCTCTCAGAACAAAAGTGGAAGGACTACAGATGACTAAGCTGTAGTGAGTCTCTTGTCTCCATTTTAGGTAATTTCCTGAGTGTGAATTCAAACACAAGTAAATTGTATTTATTTACTCAATGCTTGATTGATTGGTTTGCACTTTGAATATTTTACTAGGCCTTTCCAGTTAGTTTGCTTGGGCCAAAGCACTTTGCTAAGTGTCAGCTTAAACCGCTTTTAGGTGTATAAAGAGTGTGTGTGTGTCTTCTGGTCTCAGGTGAAAACTATGTATAAATGTGCAGACTATTGCATTCTTATCTCCTTTATTCTATTTCTATTGTAAAAATATGAAATGTTTTATTTATATGTTTTTATTGTTGCTTAGGATTATCAACACTGTTACTGTTGTTTGCTCTGTAGTATGCTCCTAAGGAGTACAAGTTGATTTACTGCCAAATGAAAAGTTTCCAGTGATATGGTCCCTGACTACTTCCTCTCTTCCATTCTCTGTCATTCTACTCTACTGTTTTCCCCACTGCTGCCCAGTGTTTGACAACACTGGCCTTGCTTTCCCTAAGCAAATTCCATTTCTTCCCAATCCAAAGACTTTCCAAATTCTCTTCTTCTGGAAATGCTCTTCCCCTAGGCCAGCATGGCTTGCTACATCCCTTGTTTGAGCTTCACCAGTGCTGTTCAAATCACACAATGAAATCCTCACGCCCCTCCTTTTCCTTCTCCTCCTTAAAGGTACTTTAAGTCTCTACACTCTTCTTCCCTGTCCAGACTAAACTTCCTAGATTTTCACACACAGACACACAGACACACATACACACAAAACCTGAAAAGAGATAATAACATCAGGGCTTTGCTTCGTAAAATTAACTTGAGCAAGTTTCTGTGCCTGCAGAACAAAGATAGTTAATACTGAGTTGAGTTCTTTCAGGAGCTTCCTCTCTTTTTCTATTGATACCTCTCTATTTTTTTCAAGCAATGACACTTTGTGTTTTTTTACAAATGTATTGAATATCTGTCAAGATGACTATTTTGCTTTGCCTTTGGTGAATTTCCTTGTCTACTTTGCTTGTTCGTTCAGGTAAAATTTATTGTTTTATTAATGTTGCCAAAACATTGTCAGTAAAATTACTATTTATAAAAATAAAATGTTTTTTTAAAAATTATTTCTGCTGTCCATCTTTTTACAAATAACATAGCATTTTTTTGTTTGTTTCTTTTTTTTAAATAATCTTATTGTGTTGTCCAGAAATTCTAAACAGCGATGTGTAAATGGGTTTTCTGGTTCTTAGTACCATCAAAGGCAGTGAGGATATGGCTTAATGAATTTCTGTTTCTCTTTTTAGATTTTAAAGAGAATTGTTTCATTGGATATTTACAACATCTGTTGAGACATTTACTTTTCTTTCTTTCTCCCTTACTTTCCTTTTCTTCCTTTCTTCCCATGGCCGTCTCTTTCTTTCCTTCCCTTTCTTTTCCCAGGTTTTGGTTTGACTTGACCTTTCCTGAAGCAAAAGTAATTCCACTCAGGGTTGAATATTACCGTCTCAGAATCCCATTCCATGTGTCATTTCTAGTATTGGAATTAACCTCCTCTTCCCCTTATTAGATTGGCTATAGTTGTATCAATGTTTCTGATTTTTTTTTTTTAAGAAGCAGCTCTTGTTTTATTATCCCAGCAAGTTTTATTTTTGTTGTTTTCTATTTTTGTTTCCATTCATATATACCTTCTACTTTGTTTAGGATTTTTTCTTTATAATCATATACTTTAAAAGCTTTCTTTACAAATTTTATGGAAATATATTTGATTTACAATGTTGTGTTTCAGATGTATATCAGAGTGATTTAATTATGCATAAATATATGTATTTTTTAGGTTATTTTTCATTATAGGTTATTACATGAGGCTATTTCTTTTCTTTCTCTCTTTTTTATTTCTTTAACTAGATGGTTTAGGGCTTGACCTAACTTTATTTAAATAACCTATTTTGTCTGAATCCCAGATGGTTTTATGTATACATTTTTAAAATTAAAATTTCATTCTCTATGATTTTTGGCACATTAATTACAAAAATTTCACTACCTGCAGGCTGAATGTTTTAATTTATAGTTTACTGAGAATTAAGTTTTCCTTGGAGGTCTGAGGGTATGTGTGTATATACACTGGCATGTCTATATACACATCCTTTTCAGATTACTACATTTTTTAAAGATATATAAATGTATTTTAAAAGATATTTTCTGTTTGTACGGTAAAAACACGAAATGTTTTCATTCTAGAAATTTGCTCCCCAAAGGAATATAGTATAAAAAGTAAAAGTATAAAACTATTCCTTTGAGAATAATCCCTACTAACAGAACCTGGAAAAGTTAAACAAATGATGCATAACGCTTCCTAAAGGTGGTAAGAAAAATGTTATTCAAGGTAAGAGTACTACAGCTGAGGTCTTATAATACGGGAGAGAGATTGATTTTAAGTCTGACTCCAGCAGGGACACAGCTGGGATTTATAGCTAAGGAACAGGGTGGGTCCATGTGATAGCAAAGAGAGACTGGGAGACTGAAAAGCAATGAACAACAACAGAGTGGGTGTCAGTGGATGGAAACTTATTAAGACGACCATAAGTGTGCCGGTGGATTCTGGCTCAACTGAGAGGATCATTGCTGAGGCTAGGCAAGACTGATAAGATATTGAAGTGAGTGATAAAGAACTTGATCTGATCTGAGGGTGGTCAGATCAAGGGTGAAGTATGTTTTCTAAACTGAAGTAGCAGAATCTAGCTTAGATTAGACTAAATGGACAAGCACCCCGGTATAAAGACATGAACCAAAGTTGGCAGTGCGTTAATGAACTACTGCTGCATAACAAATTATCCCAAAGCAACAGCTTAAAACAATATTATCTCATACTGCTGCTGAAAGTTGGGAATCCAGGAGTAATTCAGTTGAGTGTTCTGGCTCAGGTTTTCATGAGATTTTTGTCATCTGAAGCCTTGACATGGGCTGGTGGATTTCCTTCCACCAGCTTTGGGGGAAAGCCTCAGTTCTTTCACATGGGCCCCTGGGCTACCTGAGTGTTCTCAAGATATGACTAAGCTGGCTTCTAGAGTGAGTGATCCAAGAGGATGAGCAAGGAGGCTGCAGTGCCTTTTATGACCTACAAAGGCATAGTCAGACACTTCATTTTCATTTCTACAATATTCTAACATTAGAAATGAGCCACTAAGTCCAGCCAACATGTAAAGGGGAGTATAAGGTCCACCCTTGAAGGAAAGGACTTGTGGACATACTTTAAAACCCATGGCCACAAATTGTTTACATACTTGTATGTCCAAAATACATTTTCCTGCAAATGCTTTCAAATAATTTATCCATTATAGCATTAACTTGAAGTTCAGGACCTTGTCATCTAAGTCAGGTCCAGATATGGACCAGGGTGCACTTGGGCACTATCTCAAGTGTTCAGTCACTCAGTTGTGTGCTACTCTTTGCGACCCGATGGACTGCCGCACGCCAGGATTTCCTGTCCACCATCAACTCCAGAGGCGTGCTCCAACTCAGGTCCATTGAGTTGGTGATGCCATCCAACCATCTCATCCTCTGCCGTCCCCTTCTCCGGCCTTCAATCTTTCCCACGTCAGGGACTTTTCCAATGCGTCACTTCTTCGCATCAGGTAGCTAAAGTATTGGAGCTGCAGCTTCAGCATCAGTCCTTCCAATGAATATGCAGGAATGCTTTACTTTAGGATTGACTGGTCTGATCTCCTTGCAGTCCATGAGACTCTCAAGTCATCTCTAACACATCAGTTCAAATTATAAAAGTGTAGTTCCTGTAGACCTGATGATCTGTGAGCAAAAGAGATGAGTTGATCTGCTCATTTCACAGCCAACATACAGTGCTGGGTCAGGCATAGATAACCTTCATAGACACTCCTGTTCCAGAAAGGGGAGGGGAGATAGGAGTCAACAGTAGCAGTTCTGAAATCCCACAGGTTCTTGTTGGCAGTCCTTTGATTAGGATTTAAGGCCTGGAAACTTCCTAGGCTTCAGTCTCTGAATTTTTAATTCTGCCCTCTGACATGATTCCATTGCATGAAAGGTGGATAGTATATAGTTACAGTGAAACAGTCTCCCTAGCCTACTTTCTGCTTGTCGAAGGTAGAAATCCAGAGGTCTCTTATTTTGTACTATTGCTGGTCCTTTCAGTCCAATCTGAACTTAAATATGTTATTTTAAAAACTTGGTGTGTCTCCTGATAGTCTTACTGGTTTTCATGGCAAAGCACCCCACTCCAAAGCCACCATCACACATGTCTTCATAATAAGGCCTAGTCTGTCTTGGTTTTCTGCTGAGATAGCTGAGGGATAACACCCTGAAACCTGGTAGAAGTCTTATTGTGTGACTGAAATGATCTCTGAGTGACACCCCTAAACTCTTTGGAGGGCATTGGCCTGCCTAAATAATGCCATGAAGCATCCCCTTCCAGCTTTCTGAGGCTTAACAAAGAATTTTACAGTCACACTCATCTTTAGACCACCTTTATTAAAAATAAATAAAGGAATAAGAATTGATGTATAGGTGCTATAAAATGTTATATTTAGACCACCTTATCTCAATGCCCTGGATAGAACCTTGCTTGAGAGCCATTAATTTTAGCATCCTCTGTCATGTTAAAAGACTAGAAAATTTCCAATTCAGGAAGTTTTGTCTTATTTTTTAATAGTCTTTCTTTTAAATATATATATTTTTTAAATTTCCCTTTATATTTTACTATAGGCAGCAAGAAGAAATCAGGAAGCACTTTTGGCTGTTTGGCTGGAAATCTCCTTAGCTAGATATCTCAATTAATTAAGTACAGTTTCTCCTTCCTGGTACATTTTCTACTTTTCACAAACTGCAGATGTAGTGGACTTTTCTCTGCACACTCCCCGGGCTCTTTTTTCCTGCCACTACTTTCTGCCACACATCCTGGGTGCACCCCTGTGATCCCACTTAGAACGTGTTTGCTCAGTGAGATAAAGGGGATCGAATCCCTGGCTTCAGTGCTTCTGCTGGCCAGAGTTTATGTACCTTTCTCTAAGATCTTCATGTTTTTGCTATCCAACTTCCATCACCTGGCTAGGTCAATTCTGGAATCTCATACTCACAAGCACACTGGCAGGGACTTCTATGTGCATGTGAGCACACACATGTACGTGTACACAGTAACATCCCTGAGAGGAAACTTGCACACGTGCAGAATTACAAGCTTTCTTCTCTAGGAATATGAATTTTGGTAAGCACCTTTGTACTCACAACGAAAAAGTAACTTTCTTTGTCCTGGTTGTTTCCTTTCGCTTGTTAATTAATCATGTCACCTTGCACTTCTAACTCTGTGCTGCTACGGCTGCTAAGTCACTTCAGTCAAGTCTGAGTCTATGTGACCCCATAGATGGCAGCCCACCAGGCTCCCCCGTCCTGGGGATTCTCCAGGCAAGAACACTGGAGTGGGTTGCCATTTCCTTCTCCAATGCATGAAAGTGAAAAGTGAGAGGGAAGTCGCTTAGTCATGTCCGACTCTTCGCGACCCCTGCATAGGACTGCAGCCTCTCAGGCTCCTCTGTCTATGGGAATTGCCAGGCAAGAGTACTGGAGTGGGGTACCATTGCCTTCTCCATCTAACTCTGTGACTTATCCTCAAAGGTTACAAAATCTTGGCATTTGCTAGTGACACGGACTGACCTGCAGAGCAGCGAGCGGGTTGGAAGCACTCGCCATGAACAGCTGTATGACATGCGCTTGCGTTCTGCATTCTCCCATCACCTTGGACAGCTTCACAGTACCAGTCACATTGGTCTGATCCATGTGGGGACAGAAAACAAGGACCTTTGGGCTCAGGTGACTCGGAGAAGCTCTCTCTCGGTGTGCACCTATCTAGGTCATTCCTTGTCAATGTTGTGTCCCTCTTGCTAGCCTACAACCCTTTATGGCCAACAATATTCTGAGTGAGGCCTTCTGTTCTTTCTCTCCGTGTAGCTTTCTGTGTGCTCCTGTCTACATGTGCCCCCAAGTGCTAACTCCATGTAGCAGGAAGAGGCCAAAGAGCCTCCAAGAGCCCCAAGAGACTGTGATAGGCCTGGGTCTTATCCAATGTTGTGAGAAAGGTGCACATGGACACAGGGTCTCTTCAGATACAAAGATTGGAACCTGAGGCCATAAAGGTAAGGTGGCATCCCTACACGTCCTCCCTTCTGTTTAATAGTACCCATGAACACGGAGTCCCCGAACAGATGATGCCCTGCAAAACTTTCCCTTTCTGGGCCCACAGCTCATGCCTCCTTTGGGCAGAAAGCAGCTTTTCTAGCTCAAAGGCACCAAGAGGGCTTGAACCACCCAGGCCACAGTGATTTGCTAAATGTCAAGACTGTCTTTCAGTTGCTCTCATTAGGCCCAGGTAGGACTCCCTACAGACACGCATCTCTGCTTGCCTACACAGCCCACATGCCAAGGAAGCCAGCCCCAAGTTGGGCCCAGGAGTGTCCAAGACGGTCACCTGGAATGCAGCTTCCCTCTGAGTGTCACCTGGTTTCAGATCCCCTATGACTAAATCAGAGATTTTGCTTCATCGAGACTGCTCAAATTCTCTCAAATGCAGATGCACACTTTTGCCCCTCAGGCCCCCAAAGCCAGTGGCAAGACCCCAGAGGAAAGAAGGAATTCTCGTCAGGACTTTCAGCATGCACCATGGGGTATCTTTGGCAGGACGGCTATTGCCTAGACCCTGGACCCTGAAAACCAGCAGGCCCCGAACTGCCCCCAGGGGCTTCCCTGTCTCCCACTCTCCTGAGGTCCTTTGGGACATGCAATTACTCCTTACTCACTCCGTTCCCTCCCTCATAGGCTCATCCGGGCAGAGGGTCAAACACGTACAACCACCTGTGCTTTCCTCGCCTTTCTGCACTGCCAGGGAGGCAGGCTGGAAGTGCCTGGAGGCATGCCACGCTCACATCCTGTCTCTCCTAGGATGCCTGTGGGTTTGCAGGTACAGCTTACTTTAGCATGTCTCCCGTTTTGTGTCACAGTGTGTGCCACCCTCAGGGAGGGAGTGTGCTGGCTGATGGGCTGCTCCTGGGCAGCACTGGCCCAGGACCTTTCCAGTTCTCCTTCTCACATGTGTGGAACAAGTCTCCAGTGCATCAGGCAATCTTAGCCTCCTCACCATCCTGGGTCTTGCCATAGCCACATCCACCATTTCAACAGGCCAGCAGTGTTCCCCCAGACTCAGGGATCCATAGGCAGTGGTTTCAAAGTCCCACCCCACCTGATATGCCCTGAGTGAACCCTCAGACCATGAATCCCTTTTCCCAGTCCAAACACACACAACAACACAGTAGAAATGGTGAGCGTGTTTTGTGTTTGGTCTAATTGCAGATATCTGGAGCCATGGATGGGAGTTACCACTGGTCATCCTTTCTTCATTCCCATCCTGGACAGGGTCAGTGCAGAGATACGGAACAAACCACCTTCAGACTGGGAACACCTCGTGCCTCCTCTTCTGGTTACTCAGCACCTCCTTTCCTGTCGCCTTCATCTCTGCATCTGCCCTGGGCTGGATACACAAACACACACACATAAACACAGCCAACACAAGCACATGTGTGTATACACACATGCTTGGCATGGGGACACAAATGCAAACAGGGAATGCAGGTGTTTCAGGAGCTGAAGACGCCCATGTCCAGCAATGTCAGAGATGGTGTAAGTCGGCATCATGTCCTGCCTTTGGGGCTCCCTGTCCACCTCTTCCCAAATTCATCCGATTTTCCCAAGGCAGCCTGAAGCCACTTCGAGCACAGCATGTGTGGTGGTGGTGGTGAGATCTGAGTGGTGAATGTGGAAATTCACCCAAGATCCCAAAGTCAGCACACAGGTGCATTGGGACCACTGAGAGGATGCCCTTTCAATGATAGGCCATTGCAGGGTAAGGGGCGGGAGTGAAGGGCCCAGTTAATCTCAAACTCAGTGAGCAGCAGGAGGCTGGAGGATGGCAGGACCCAGGGACGGATGATTCTGACACAGACCCTTAATTCACTCTGCCTCTAGGCCTCTAGAGGAATAGGGTATCACCTAGGTATCACCTAGGACTCTCGAGCTGCAACCATAGCTGACTTGAGGGAGACTTACTTCACTCACAGACACACCGAGTCCCCCATGCCCCCAGTCTCAGCAAGTCACCTGCTACATGCATAACCCAAATGCCGGCTCTGCAGCCAGCTTGCATGAGCCTGAGCATCCCATTTGGGAAAGGATAGTGTACCGGCTACGATAAGGCTGTCCCTCAGGGCCTACCTCCAGACCCCCTCACTACATGTGTTTCTGTCAGTTATCTCTGATGGAAGAACCTTCCTCCCTGAGGTAGTACTTCAGGGGATCATCCCACACGTCATTGCTGATGAGCTGCTGGCAACCCGAGCAAGGTCAACCCAGGGCTGACCAGGCCCCGAACCTTCCCATGAGCAGCCAAGAACTCCACCATCAATCATCAACTTTGTGCAGGCCCAAAGCAACCCCACATCAGCAATCCTGTTCGATTCTGGGCCATTGTGGCCTGAAAGCCAGTTGAGAAAATTAAGGCTCCTGGTGTCTAGACTGTGGCTGGGGGATCCCCATTCAAAGTCCCAGAACCAGTGGACTGGAGTGGAATGACATGCCCTGTACCCTGGGGAAAGACAGGGGAGACTGGGGTGGACTCCACAGGTGGAGCATCTACATGCTTGCACACCCACATTCATCACCCTGGGAGCCACGTTTTACCAGTGATGTCAAGGTAATACTCCTTAATGATCATGGTGTTCAAGAAGTAGGAGTTGTCCTGAAAGGAAAAGACCAGCTTGCAGGGGGACTGCAGATGGTTCCGCACCTGCACCTGCCAGGATAGGGAGGAGGGGAAAGGTGCAAACTTCTAGGGGCCTCAGCTTGCCTCCCAGGCAGGCATTAACAGCTTCCACGACGCCTCTCTAAAGTCTCACAGTGCAGCAACATGGCTAACAGGATCCTCCCACTCCCCGCCAGGTCCCATACCCACCCTGCCTCAGTCTCCCTCACTGACGTTCAAGTCTATCATATAGCGGAGAAAGTCTTGATCTTGGTTGCTGATCATGACAGAAACTTGAGGGTGGCTAATATTCTGCTTTAGGTCAAGAAGCCATTCAGGGAGCTACATGCAAGGCCAAAAAGAGCCAGGAGCATCAGTCCTAGTCTGGGGTGGAACAAGGATACTGGAAAAGGCATCTGCAAGGAGCTGGGTACTGCCTGTTACCTGGCCACCACTGATGTCATCAGGCTTTGCCATACCATCAGACACGCTCATGGCTCTGGGCCCCTTGTTGTGGTGTGCATCTGAGGTGGTCTGCATTCTCCAAGCAGGGGCTATTTCTGACCACTACTGTTCTCCTCCAGACCTGTGTATGCTGGGTAGTGGCATGTCACTGCTTACATGGTCAGATTTGCAGTCCTGTGACAATCCGTGTTTGAAAGCAAAGGGGTTGTGTGTGTGTGTGTGTGTGTGTGTGTGTGTGTGTGTACGTGTGTGTGTATGTGTGTGTGTGTTGTGTGTGTGCATATGAATGACTCACATGTCTCAGCTATATGCCAGGATCACCCGCATTTACAGCAATAACTGTGTGCCGATGCTGCTCTGGTGTACCATCTCTGGTCATTCCTGACTTGGAGGCCTCAGATGCTGCTCCTCCTCAGATGCAGGCCTGAAGGAGACACTCAAAGGTATGGCTGCAACGTGTACATATGTAGCCCTGCCCGGATCCTACTCGGCTGGGCCTTTGGAGCTTGCCAATTGCCCAGGACCACATTTCTTTCAGGGGCCTCCAGTGCCCTTCCTGTGCCCTCACCCCTCCCCCTCCTCCTGCTCCTGCCCCATCTCCTTCTTCTCATGAGCAGCGGACCCAAAGGAGCAGCAGAAAGGATACAGTTTTGGCTCAGAAGCCAGGGATGCCCTGGATGATGGCACTCCCCCAAGCCAAGTGATGCTTCCTCCTCTGATGGTAGGCCCTGTGGTTTTGCTCACACTCAGAGCTCAGTTCCACCTGCAGGGCGGCCAGTGCCTTCAGGACATCTAGCACTTGGTGCTCACTCGGGCCTCCCGGCCTGTCCTGGCCTTGCTCCTTCACCGTCTTCTCCTCCAGCTCTTGGGAGAACCACTGTTCCCACTGCTCATCTGCCACAGCTTCCACCTCTTCCATGATGTCTTCTGCAAGCAGCTGGAACTTCCACCCGATACCTGCCACGTCTCCGTCCACCAGGGTCTCTCTGTCTTGCACTGCCTCCACCCTAGAGAGGATGGCTTCTTCACCTGGCGTGACAACTGGTGGTTGCAAGGTTCCAGCTGCACACAGCATCAGGACGGCAGATCCAGGGATGAGGGGTGGGGGTTTCTTCCTGAGTACTGGGGCTCACAGCTAAGAAGGTCGGGGGTTCTAGGACACTCCCACCTTCCTTTGATTGCCTCTCACGCTCCTCTTGGCCCAAGCTGGGGCAGATGTGAAGGGACACGATATAACAGCACAGACAATGGTGCATAATGGCGGCCCAGGCTGCAGTAAACCTGTGGGACCCACTAGCTCTTTGGGGGTGGGGAGTGAGGGGGATCGTCGGGAGGCGGGGATTGGTGTGTTGGGGATGGCGTGAGGCCAAGGAAAGGGGTGCCGCACAGCCCAGGCCAGGGTGAACGGGCCCTGGGACATCAGCGGAAAACAGGCAGGAGCCTAGGCTGTGAGCCACGCACAGGCTCCTTGCCCAAATCTAGACCAAAGGCGGAGAGGGTAGTGGGCGGCACCCTTATGGACATGCCCCTAGACCGGAGGGCATCTTCCGCGGTTCCTGTGCTCCGGTGCCCCGACGTGGCCAGATTCTGCCCCAGGAATGTAGAGGGTTTTGCATATGGCTGGGGTAGCCCCAGGCGCTGTCATTGACCTGGCTCTGGAAATTCCAACCACGGGTTCCTGCTCCGCAATCCAAACAATACACTTCTGTGTCCCCTAGAACCGGCAATAACTGGGAGCTCTCCCCGACTATCCCAAGGATATGCAGGGGTGCCAAGTGGCTGGATAATTTTCTTCATGGGACAGGGAGCCTGTTGCTGTCCTGATGCTAGGGGAGTAGGGAAAAAACCCCAAATTTGCTACAGTTGATCTTCACTGTTCAGGGAGACCAGAGCCTTAGGGTGCAGAGCTCACTCTTTGTCTCTCTATCTTTGCTTCCGGCATAGCACTGTTTGGGGCAATCCTTCTGTATGTGTACCAGGGGCTGATGTCTGTGTGTCTCTGTCTCTCTAAGTAGTGTTGTTGCCGTCTGCCACTCTCTGGACAGCAGCTCTCAGAAAAGACGCTTATCCTTTGCAAGCCCTTCGCGTCCTGAGTGAGTTGCAGCAATGGGAGATTAGACGGTTTTAGTCCACACGTTCGGAGAGAGCTTTCTCAACCTTGAGAGCCAACAGTGGGCGGTCACTGCTGAACTGCAGAATTGGACGTGCGACCCTCCCTCCCTCGCTGGACAGATGTGAACACTGCACAGGCCTGAGGTGGCTTGGCCACACTTTGCACAGAGGGAGAAATGGGGCCCGCTCTGCTGGCATGAGGGAACTCCCTGAACCTTGTTCGAATGCCTGCCAGGGAGACTCTAAAGACAGTTCCCCTTAAGTTCCATGACTCACCGGTGTCGGAGACATGCATGTCTGCCATTTACCCTATTGAGGCCCTTTCAAAGTGGCACTGTTCTCCATGTGAGAACACATCCCAGCCTGCCCTGTCACCCAAGCCTGTGGGGCCTGGAGCAGCAAGAGGACCAAGCTAAGCCAGCCATCCTATAGTCCTGATATATGATACATGCATTCTACAAAGAGCTTGAACATGGGCAGGACCCACCGGATTCAGTGCAAGGACTGAGATGTGGGCTCAAGAGTGTTTGTTGGGGGCTTGAACAAAGGCAGGACCCAGCCTGGTTCATTGGAGCGACTGAGATGTGGCCTCAGGAGTGTCTGTCTGGATGAACAAGGGGTGGATCCAGCCGCGATCAGTGCAGGGACCGAGATGTGGGCTCAGGAGTGTTTTTCGGGTGCTTGAACAAGGGCAGGACCCGGCCTGGTTCAGAGAAGGGACCCAGATATGGGCTCAGGAGTATTTCCCACGGATTTCAGCAAGTGCTGGACCTAGCCTAGTTCAGTGTAGGGAACGAGATCAGCCTGAGAGTCAAATGCACGCCAAGCAGTGTTTGTCAGGGTCTTGAACATATGTAGGACCCAGCCTAGTCCAGTTCAGGGGCAAAAACTGGGGTCAGGAGTGTTTGTCTGGGCTTGAATATGGGCAGGACCCAGCCGCTATCAGTGCAGGAACCAAGATGTGGTCTTAGGAGTGTTTGTCGTGGTTAATATGGGCAGGAACCAGCCTGGTTTGGTGCAGGAACTGGGATGTTGGCTCAGCAGTATTTGTCATGGCTTGAACTTTGGAGGGACCCACCCTGGTTCAGGGCAGCGAGTGAGATGCAGGCTCAATAATGTTTCCTGGGGGATTGAACAAGGGGAGCACACACCTTAATTCAGGGTCAGGGAGCAATTTGTGGGCTCAGGATTGCTTGCTGGGGCTTAAATAAGACCAGAAACCAGCCTTTGAGTCAGATGCAGGCCCAGAACAGTTGGTCAGGGACTTGAATATGTGCAGTTCCTGGCCTGGTTCAGTGAAGTTTCTGATGTGTGGGCTCAGGAGTGTTTGTCAGGGGTTTCAACAAGGGCAGGACCCAGCCTGCCTCAGTGCAGGGACCAGGATGTGGGTTCAGGAGCATTTGCAGGGGACTTCTGCAAGTGCTGAACCCAGCCTATTTCAGTGCAGGGAACAAGATATTGGCACAGGAGTGTTTGTAAGGGTCTTGAACAAGTGTGTGGATCACAGTAAAGTGTGGGAAATTCTGAAAGAGATGGGAATACCAGACCACCTGATCTGCCTCTTGAGAAATTTGTATGCAGGTCAGGAAGCAAGAGTTAGAACTGGACATGGGACAACAGACTCATTTCAAATAGGAAAAGGAATACCCCAAAGCTGTATATTGTCACACTGTTTATTTAACTTACATGCAGAATACATCATGAGAAACGCTGGACTGGAAGAAACACAAGCTGGAATCAAGATTGCCGGGAGAAATATTAATAACTGCAGATATGCAGATGACACCACACTTATGGCAGAAAGTGAAGAGGAACTGAAAAGCCTCTTGATGAAAGTGAAAGTGGAGAGTGAAAAAATTGGCTTAAAGTTCATCATTCAGAAAATAAAGATCATGGCCTCCAATCCCATCACTTCATGGGAAATAGATGAAGAAATAGTGGAAAAAGAGGCAAACATTATTTTTCTGGGCTCCAAATCACTGCAGATGGTGACTGCAGCCATGAAGTTAAAAGATGCTTACTCCTTGGAAGTAAAGTTATGACCAACCTAGATAGCATATTCAAAATCAGTCTAGTCAAGGCTATGGTTTCTCCTGTAGTCATGTATAGTTGTTAGAGTTGGACTGTGAAGAAGGCGGAGCACCTAAGGATTGATGCTTTTGAACTGTGGTGTTGGAGAAGACTCTTGAGAGTCCCTTGGACTGCAAGGAGATCCAACCAGTCCATTCTGAAGGAAATCAGCCCTGGGATTTCTTTGGAAGAATGATGCTAAAGCTGAAACTCCAGTCCTTTGGCCACCTCATGCGAAGAGTTGACTCATTGGAAAAGACTCTGATGCTTGGAGGGATTGGGGGCAGGAGGAGAAGGGGACCACAGAGGATGAGATGGCTGGATGGCATCATTGACTCGATGGACGTGAATCTCAGTGAACTCCTGGAGTTGGTGTTCGACAGGGAGGCCTGGCGTGCTGAGATTCATGGGGTCGCAAAGAGCCAGACATGACTGAGCGACTGATCTAATCTTAACAAGTGTAGGACTCAGCCCAGTTCAGTGTAGGGAGCGAGATGTGGGCTCAGAAGTGTTTGTCAGGGCTTCAACGTGGGCAGGACCCACCTGCTTCAGTGCAGGGACCGAAATGTGGCTTCAAGAGCATTTATCAAAATCTTAAACAAGGGCAGGAACCAGGCGGCTTCAAGGCAGGGCGTGAGATGTGGGTACAGGAGTGTTTCCAGGGGTATTGAAAAAGGGGAGAACACACCTTAGTTCAGGGGCAGGCAGCGAGTTGTCAGCTCAGGATGGTTTTGTGGGGGCTTGAACAAAGTAGAAACCATTCTAGTTCAGTGCAGGGATGGAGATGTTGGCTCAGGAGTGTTTGTCAGGGATTTGAATGAGGGCAGGGACCAGCGTACTTCAGTGCAGTGAATGAGATATGGGCTCGTAGTGTTTCCTGGGGTATTGGTCAAGGGGAGGACACACCTTACTTCAGTGGCAGGGAGAGAGTTTTCGGCTCAGGATTGTTTGCCGGGGCTTGAACAAAGGCAGGAACTATCCTGGTTCAGTGCAGGAACCAAGATGTTGGCTCAGGAGTAGTTTGTCAGGGTCTTGAACAAGTGCAGGACACAGCCTAGTTCAGTGCAGGGATGGTCGTGGAGGCTCAAGAGTGTTTGTCGAGGGGGTTGAACAAGGGCTTGACCCAGCCTATTTTAGTGCAGGTACTGAGATGTGGGCTTAGGAGTTTTTGTCAGGGATTTCGACAAGGTCTGGACCCAGCCTGGTTCAGTGCAGTTCGTGAGATGAGGGCTTAGTAGTGTTTCTGGGGGTTTGAACAAGGGAAGGACTCACCTTAGTTCAGGGGCAAGGAGTGAGTCGTCGGCTCAGGATTGTTTGTCAGGGCTTGAACAGAGGCAGAAACCATCCTGATTCAGTGCAGGGATGGAGATGTTGACTCAGGAGTTTTTGTCAGGGAGTTGAACATGGGCAGGACCCAGCCTAGTTCAGTGCTGAGACCGAGATGCAGGCTCAGGAGTGTTTGTCGTGGGTTTGAACAAGGGCAGGACCCAGCCTAGTTCAGTGCTGAGACCGAGATGTGGCCTCAGGAGTATGTGTAGGGGGATCGAACAATGGCAGGACCTAGACTCGTTCAGTCGGAAAAGTCAATGGCACCCCACTTCAGTACTCTTTCCTGGAAAATCCCATAGATGGAGGAGCCTGGTGGGCTACAGTCCACAGGGTCACTAAGAGTTGGACACGACTGTCCGACTTCACTTTCACTCTCATTCTTGGAAAAGGAAATGTCAACCCACTCTAGTGTTCTTGTCTTGAGAATCTCAGGGATGGGGGAGCCTGGTGGGCTGCCATATATGGGGTCACACAGAGTCGGACACAACTGAAGAGACTTAGCAGTGGTAGCAGCAGACTCGTTCAGTGCAGTGACCGAGATGTTGGCTCAGGAGTGTTTGTCAGGGTCTTGAACAAGTGTAGGACCCAGCCTAGTTCATTGTAGTGAGTGATATGTAGGCTCAGGAGTATTTGTCGTGGCTTGAACATGGGCAAGAACCCATCTGCTTCAGTGCAGGGACTGACATGTGGGTTCCAGAGTATTTGTCAGGGTCTTGAACAAGGGTAGGGCCCAGGCGGCTTCAGTGCAGGGAGTGATATGTGGGATCAGGGGTGTTTCCTGGGGGGCAGAGAGTTGAACAAGGGGAGGACACACCTTAGTTCAGGGGCAGGGAGCTAGGTGTCGGCTCAGGATTGTTTGCCAGGGGGCTTGAACATGGACAGTGCATGGACAGAGATGTTGGCTCTGGAATGTTTGTCGGGAGTTTGAACAGGTGCAGGACCCAGCCTAGTTCAGTGCAGGGACTGAGATGCAGGCTCAGGAGTGTTTGTCAGGGTCTTCAACAAGGGCAGGACCCAGACTGCTTTTGTGCAGGGACCGAGATGTGGGTTGAGGAGTATGTGTTGGGGGATCTAACAAGGGCATGATCTAGACTGGTTCAGTGCTGGGGATGTGATATGGACACAAGAGTGTTTGTTGGGGTCTTAAACAAGGGCAGGACCCAGCCTAGTTTAGTGCAGGGACTGAGATGTGCGCTCAGCAGTATGTGTTGGTGGATCTAACAAGGGCATGACCTAGACTGGTTCAGTGCACGAACTAAGACGTAGGTTCAGGAGTATTTATCGGGGTCTCAGAGCAGGGAGTGAGATGAGGGATCAGGAGTGTTTTCTGGGGGATTGAACAAGGGCAGGACAGACCTAATTTCAGGGGCAGGGAGGGAGTTGTGGGCTCACGGTTGTTTGCCGGAGGCTTGAACAATAGGCAGGACTCAGCCTGCTTCAGTGCGGGGACTGAAATGTGGGCTCAGGTGTATGTGTTGGGGGATCTACCAAGGGCAAGACATAGACTGGATCTTGTGCAGGGCATGAGATTCAAGTGTAGGAGCGAGCCTAGTTCAGTGCAGTGACCGAGAGGTTGGCTCAGGAGCATTTGTCGGGGCTTGAACATGGGAAGGACCAACCTGCTTCAGGGCAGGGCCCGGGATGTTGGTTCAGAGGTATGTGTCGGGGGACTAACTAAGGAAGAACCTAGACTGGTTCAGTGCAGTGACTGAGATGTGGACTCATGAGTATTTTCCAGGGGTCTGAGCAACTGCTGGACCCAGCCTAGTTCAGTGCAGTGACCGAGATGTGGGCTCAGGAGTGTTTCTCACGGTTTGAACATGGGAAGGATACAGCCTGCTATCGTGCAGGGACCAAGACTTGGGCTCAGGACTGCACTGGAAAAAGGTGATTCCATTACTAATGAGTGTAATGCCTATGTATAACAATTAGGTGTAACTAGTCCATTGTGCCATTTAGGAGCACCTCAAGATGCAAGGCAAATGCAAGGAAGTAGGAAAGGGGGAATTAACAGTACCACAATTATAATGGGGGACTTTAATACCCCACTCACACCTATGGATACATCAACTGAAAAGAAAATTAGCAAAGAATCATGAGCTATAAATGTACTTGTGTGTGTTATCTGCCTTTACACTTACTGTAGTGCCTCTAGTATGGCACGAGGAGATACTATATAGTTGGCCATATTTAGTAGTGTCAGGAAGTTACCTAGAACAATTGGTAGAGTTGGGAAATTGATAGAAAAGTCCTAATACAAAGATGTACCTTCTAACTAGTGCTATCTTCCTTTTTCTTAAGTGGAGAAGTACTCACCAAGAAAGTGAAATCCCAGATATCAGGTTATATGATCTCATAATTGGAATTTTCCTAAGATAGCAGTCTACATGCATATAAGTGAGTCCTGGCTCGAGCCCCGTTAATTATGCTAAATGTTAGAACATGTCTGATAGAACACATCTCCGACAAGTCTCACACACCCTCCCTAAATTAATATCTCTTGAATTTCTAAGCTATGACTCTCTACTTGGTATAGTATCATAGGCTGAGGCTTTAAGGTTGTAAAAGCTCATAAAGGACAGAGACCACATTAATTTATTACATTTGGAAATATCTCCTCAAGGCCTGCAGCCAGGTCTGGAGCAGCTGCCATCACCCTAAATGTCCAGAAGCTAGATCTGAAATCTGCCCTTCATTCTCCTCTCCAACTTCCTCCATCTTATCACCAACCTGTGGTGTTTTCTGTCCCTTGCCCTGGAAAGATACTTTGTTCTTACAGTCTTCATCATCTTCCGTGGGTGCCTACCCATTGCCTATATTTCATACTGTCTGCTGATTGAATGAACACAATTTATGAATGGAAAGCAGAGGCTGAAGACAGGCCTGCACAGAAGCTTCTGAAGTTACCTAGTGGGAATCTGCATTGACATGTGGCTACGTTGAGTGTTATTAGTGACTTGAATCCTGTTCACTTGGGCATCTGGGAAATGCACATTTTCAGTCTGAAACTGGCACAAAAGGCTTTTTTTTATTATTTCATTTTTGTGTACACCTTCTCTATAGTGTCCTATATCTGGTACTGTTACCTCCAAATATTCCCAGTTGAATGTGTCTTGGGCCTGATATGCACATATTCTGTCTTTTAGGCTTGGCTAAGATGGGAGGTTCAGAGGTCTTGTTGACACAATTTCTCAAATCGGTAGAGGACTTACAATCTACAATCTTTATCCATTACCAGGACATGTCCTTTGAAGGGCTGCAGGTGTTAACAATGAACTTGCCTGGACCCGTGCTTTTGTGGCCCTAATGGCCCTTCATAGAACTGAGGACCATTTGATTATCCTTAGGCACTTCAGTTTGGACTGGATTTTATCCTTTTGTTTGTTTTTTAAGCAGATGTATACTTTGCAAGCTAGAATTGGTCTTGTGGGGTTCTCACAAATTCAGAGGACTGGCAGTAAGACTGGTGGCCATAGATGAGAATTTTTGCCATGGAAAAGGTGACCTCATCACACCTGCAAACCCTCTGTGGGAAAGGCCCAGGTGGCTCCAACCATTTACAGGAGACCTTGTGATCCTGTAAGCTCCCCAGTGGCTAGTGCAGCCTATTGTCTTGGTTAGGGAAGGTTAACGAAGGCATGATTACCATAATGTGCTTGCTTTGTGTCATCACTAAAGTAATAGGCAGAAATTGTTTTAGATAACATCCATTTGCAATGACCATTCCTCAGGATTGGTGAGGTCCCATCGTCAGGATTCAATTGATAGGTAAGAGAGTTCTTTACCATTTTCATTTTGCTGAGAACCTAAGTAAGTACGGTGAGTATCATTAAGTACTTAGTCCAGTCCGACTTCTGACCCCATGGATTGCAGCATGCCAGGCTTCCCTGTCAATCACCAACTCATAGAGCCTGCTCAAACCCATAACCACTGATTCCCTGATGCCACCATGCATTTCATCTTCTGTTGTCACCCTCTCCTCCAGACTTCAATGTTTCTCAGCATCAGGTTCTTTCCCAATGAGTCAGCCTTTCATTTCAGGTGGCTAAAATATCCAGGATCCAGTTTCAGCATCAGCCCTTCCAATCAATATTCTGAACTGATTTCCTTTAGAATTGACTCCTTTCATTTCCTTGCAGTCCAAGGGACTCTCAAGTGTTTTCTCTAACACCACATATCAATAGCATCGATTCCTTGGAGGTCAAGATTCTTTAGGTCCAATTCTCATCTCTGTACATAGCTTTGATGAGACTGACCTTTGTCTGCTTTATAATGTGCCGTCTAGCCTGGTTGTAACTTTTCTTCTAAGCAGAAAGCATATTTTAATTTCCTGAACAGAGTCACCATCTTCAGTGATTTTGGAACCTGCTCCCCCCAAATAAAGTTTCTCAGTGTTTCTGTTGGTTCCCCATCTTTATGCCATGAAGTGATGGGACTAGATGCCATGAATCTCATTTTGAATGTTGAGTTTTAAGTCACCTGAATCACTCTCCTCTTTTACTTTCCTCAAGATACTCTGTAGTTCTTTCCGTGTTCTGCTACATGAATCATGCCATCTGCATATCTGATGTTATTAATATTTCTCCCAGAAAACTTGATCCCAAACCCTGTTGCATTCAGTCTGGCATTTTGTGTGATGAACTCTTCATGTAAGTTCAATAAAGAGGTTGACAGTACACCTTGAAATATTCCTTTCCCAACTCAGAACCTGTCTGTTGTTCCATTTCCTTTTCTGACTGTTACTTCTTGAACTGCATACAGATTTATCAGGAGGCATATAACATACTCTAGTAGTCCCATGTTTAGAAGAATTTAAAATGTTTTGTTGTGATCTACACAAACAAGACTTTGGCATAGCCAAAAAGGAGTAGATGTTTTCTGGTGTTCTCTTGCTTTTTTGATAACCCAACGTGTGTTGGTAATTTGATCTCAGGTTCTTCTGACCTTTCTAAATCGAGCTTGAACATCTGGAAGCTCATGGTTCACATTCTATTGAAGCCTGGCTTTGGGAATTTTGAGCAATACTTTGCGAATGTGTGAGATGAGTGCAGTTAAGCAGTAGTTTGCACATTCGATGGATTGCCTTTTATTGTGGTTGGAATGAAAACTGAACTTTTCCAGTCATCTGGTCACAGCTGTGTCTTCCAAATCTGCTGGCATATGGAGGGCAGCACACTCACAACATCATCTTTTAAATGTGAAAGAGCTCAACTGAATTCCATCACCTCCATGAGCTTTGTTTATAGTTATGCTTCTAAAGTCTGACTTGACTTTGCATTCCAGGACGTCTGGCTCTAGGTGAGTGATCACACCATTGTGCTTAACTGGGTCATGAAGATCTTTTGTGCATAGTTCATCTGTGTATTCTTCCCTCCTCTTCTTAAGAGCTTCTGCTTCTGTTATCTCCATACCATTTCTGTCCTTTATTGTGCCCCTCTTTGCATGAAATGTGCCCTTGGTATCTCTGATTTTCTTGAAGAGATCTGTAGGCTTTCCCATTCTATTTATTTCCTCTATTAACTGGTTTTGATAACTGAGGAAGGTTTTATCTCTCCTTGCTATTCTTTGGGACTCTGCACTCAAATGGGTATTGTTTTCATTTTCCCGTTTTTGTTTTGCGTCTTTGGTCTTTTCAGATCTTTGCAAGGCCTCATCACTTTGTCATTTTGCATTTCTTTTATATGGGAATGGTCTTTATCCCTGATTACTGTACAATGTCACGCCTCCACCCATAGGTCTTCAGGCACTCTGTCTATCAGATAGAATCCCCTGAATCTATTTATCACTTCCACTGTATAATCATAAGTGTTTTGGTTTTGCATGTGTAAAATATGCTAATCCCCTATTTCATGCAGAGAAATCTTCACCCAGACTTTTTTCAAAGAAATACAGAGAACCCTTTCTGTTATTCAGGAAATACATGAAATATAGCTGTACCTATTTGATGTTTTAGCTCAAATATCAATTTCTGATTCATTGAAAATTCTCTATTTCACGTATACAGTTCAGTTCAGTTTAGTTCAGTCACTCAGTCGTGTCTGACTCTTTGCAACCCCATGAATTGCAGTATGCCAGGCCTCCCTGTCCATCACCATCTCCCGGAGTTTATTCTAACTCACTTCCATCGAGTCAGTGATGCTGTCCAACCATCTCATCCTCTGTCATCCCCTTTTCCTTCTGTCCCCAATCTCTCCCATCATCAGAGTCTTTTCCAATGAGTCAACTCTTCCTATGAGGTGGCCAAAGTACTGGAGTTTCAGCTGTAGCATCAGTCCTTCCAAAGAAATCCCAGGGCTGATCTCCTTCCAAATGCACTGGTTGGATCTCCTTGCAGTCCAAGGGACTCTCAGGAGTCTTCTCCAACACCACAGATCAAAAGCGTCAGTTCTTCAGCGCTCAACAATCTTCACAGTCCAACTGTCACATCCATATATGACCACTGGAAAAACCATAGCCTTGACTAGATGAACCTTTCTTGACAAAGTAATATCTCTGCTTTTGCATATGCTATCTAGCTTGGTCATAACTTTTCTTCCAATGAGTAAGTATCTTTTAATTTCATGGCTGCTCATTATCTGCAGTGATTTTGGAGCCCCCAAAAATAAAGACTGACATTGTTTCCACTCTTTCACCATCTATTTCTCATGAAGTGATGGGACCAGATGCCATGATCTTTGTTTTGTTAATGTTGAGCTTTAAGCCAACTTTTTCACCCTCCTCTTTCACTTTCTTCTAGAGGCTTTTTTGTTCGTCTTCTCTTTCTGCCATAAGGGTGGTGTCATCTGCATATCTGAGGTTACTGATATTTCTCCCAGCAATCTTGATTCCAGCTTGCACTTCTTCCAGCCAAATGTTTCTCGTGATGTACCCTGCATATAATTTAAATAAGCAGGGTGACAATATATAGGCTTGCGGTCCTCCTTTTCCTAATTGGAACCAGTCTGTTGTTCCATGTTCAGTTCTAACTGTTTCTTCCTGACCTGCATATAAGTTTCATGTGTACAAATCTAGAAAAAATTTCGTAAGTGAATAATCAAGATTTCATATTTCATATGAGAACATTTCTCCCCAAATTGTTATATGTGAAATACACAAAATTCCAAGTCTCATATCAGAAGACCTTCATTCAAGCTTTCTTGATGGAAATATAGAGAATTTCACAGCTCAAGCATAAAAATCTGTGGGAAAATTCTGCATTTCTTGTAGGAGAATGAATGCACTTTTTTCAAATGTTAAATAGACAGTATTCAATATTTCATGAAGGAAAGACAGCACAAAGATTTTCAAATGAGAAATATGAAAAAATTCCATATTTCATGTGAGAAAAACCTGTGACTGTATTTTGATATGTGAAATAGCCATTTTTGTATTTCCTGTCAAAGAATCTGCATCCCGATTTTCATATCTCTAACATGAAAAATTCCACATTTTACACAGAAAATATTGTATCTATACTTTCATGTGAGAATTCCACATTTCTAGTCGGAAAAATTGTCCCCAGATTTGTATATGTGACTGAAATTTATATTTCACATTCTGAAATATGCATCTAGATTTTCATATGTGAAACTGAGAATTTCTTATTTTATGAAGGACTATGTCATTTCAGATGTCTGTACTTGAAACAGGTAATACCTTCATCAAGAGGTGCCTTAATTCCTATTATTCTTCTGTCATTTGGGTGTTGTCATCTGGATAACTAAGTTATCATATCGCCCACATAAATTTTGTGTCTAGCTTGAGATTCATCTGGGATTTTATTTTTTCATGATGTCCTCTGCACAGAAGTCAAATAACCAGGGCAACACTAGATAGCTTTGACTTATTCCTTTCCCGATTTTGAATCACTTCATTGTCCCGTGTCCAGGTCTAACTGTTGTAAATTTAATAGCGTACACATTTCCCAGGAGACAGGTAAGGGATTATAGTATTCTTTTCTCTAAGAATTTTCCAAAATTACTTTTCTTTTTTAATGGTTTGTGTGCGATTCACAGTGTCCAAGTCATTAGCAGAAACAATTAAGCAGATATAGATGATTATATAGTCCATAATCAATTCATGTGTACCTGTTATGACTGAATCCCTAACTACACATTTCTGTGTTTTTTTGTTTGTTTATTTTTTGGTCATTGTTGCTATTGTCATTTTCTCTCTTTATCAAGTAGTCAAGTACCAAGTAGTCAAGTCAGTATGAACTTGCCAACTTATTCTACAGGAATTAAATTATGCCCATGGCAGACTCTGACCCTTGAGACTCACTGAATGGAATTAAGCTTTGAGATTCAAAATCAGACATCGGTACTCTGGGAAAATGTCAGGAACATTCAAAATATAGCTAGATATATTCAAGTGCTGACTTTTTGAGCCCAGTTATGCTATTATATTTTATGTGGAAAGTTCTGCATTTCTTCATGCTGACGACAATTCATCATTAAGAGAAATTTTCTAGGGGGAAAACAACAACAACAACAAATGTGCTTGATTGCATGTTGGAAGTCAAAGTAATGCCAGTGACATGTGTACGTAAGCAACGTCCCATCAAACAGAGTAATTCATGTCCACTAATGTTTCATGTTTTGCTGTCAAGGAAAAAGAATAATAGAGCTTTCCAGGAAACACTGAGAAGTTCAAAGAAGGCAGAAATGTAGAAGGATATGAAATACACCTCTCTCAATGTATAGATCAGAAATAATACTTCTACATGGTCAACAGTTTTCCCAGAGCATCAGATAAATACTAGCAGAAGACCCTAGTCCCCAGAGTGCCCCATGTGGGTTTCAGACATACCTGGGTGGGAAGGAATTAGGATGGGAGAAGGAGTATAAGAGGAAGCAAAACAAAACCTGAGCCTTGTGGTGGGAGATGGAGAAGCAGGGAAGAGATTTCCAGAATGAGGCAAGCCCCTTCAGTAAAGGGTAAATTGCTTTGGACTAAAAGGAAGCAAGGTAGAACAGCTGATGAAATATTATTTATGTAGAGCAAAAGTTACACAGATAATGTGTGTCGTGGCTCTATATGGCCCAAACTGCAATGCAGCTCAACCAGTGTGCATGGGGTCTGGAAGCTGGACACGGGATTTAGAGAGCCATCCTGGGAGAGGACTGTTGTTGGTTATGTGGAGATGGCCTGACGGAGCACGTATGAGTAGTTGTGTAGCAGAAAATGCCTTTTGAGAAATCACAAACTGCCAAAGAGGCAGGACCTTACTGCTGTGTCACACTCAGGAGGTAGAGATACCTTTGTAGCCACTCCTCTTCCTACCTGTTAACACCTACTACAAGGCAATAGAGAAAGACCAGTCAGAAGTACTACTCATGCTTCTGCAAAAACACGCTAGATAATGATCCCATTAAGGCCAAATCTCTTCTGCCCGTGGCTGCTGGCTCCTATTCATAATTGGCACCACCAGGGTTCCAGCACTCCAAGCAGCTGTACCACATCCTGTGCTCACCCAGGCAGGCCCCGGTGTGCCACGAGTTTCTCAGGGCAGACTCCTTTGGTGACCACATGTGAGGAAGGACAAAAATTACACCAGAGACCCAGGGATAGAGCCATTAAGCAAGAGGATTGGAAACCTTCCAACCAGTTGTGCACGCGGCAAATTAAATATACATGATTAATGACACAGACCCTGTATCTATGGAATACATCAAAAGATGAGAAGAGGCCAAAGGAAAGAAAATGCCCAGGATCAGGAGTATACTAACACATGTATATGGAATTTAGAAAGATGGTAACGATGACCCTATATGTGAGACAGCAATATAGACATAAATGTACAGAACGGTATTTTGCACTCTGTAACCTAGATAGCATATTCAAAAGCAGAGACACTATTTTTCCAACAAAGGTTCGTCTAGTCAAGGCTATGGCTTTTCCTGTGGTCATGTATGGATGTGATAGTTGGACTGTGAAGAAGGCTGAGCGCCAAAGAATTGATGCTTTTGAACTCTGGTGTTGGGGAAGACTCTTCAGAGTGCCTTGGACTGCAAGGAGATCCAACTAGTCCATTCTGAAGAAGATCAGCCCTGGGATTTCTTTGGAAGGAATGATGCTAAAGCTGAAACTCCAGTTCTTTGGCCACCTCATGTGAAGAATTGACTCATTGGAAAAGGCTTTGATGCTGGCAGGGATTGGGGGCAAGAGGAGAAGGGGACGACAGAGGATGTGATGACTGGATGGCATCACTGACTAGATGGACATGAGTCTGGGTGAACTCCGGGAGTTGGTGATGGACAGGGAGGCCTGGCGTGCTGCAATTCATGGGGTCACAAAGAGTCGGATACGACTGAGCAGCTGATTTGATCTGATCTGATCTGAAGAGAAGGCGAGGGTGGGATGATTTTAGAGGTTAGCATTGAAAAATGTATATTATGATATGAGAAACAGATCTCCAGTTTGGATTTGATACATGAGAGAAGGTCCTCAGGGCTGGTGCACTGGGATGATCCTGAGGGATGGGATGGGGAGGGCTGTAGAAGGAATGTTCATATCAGGAACACGTGTAAACACATGGCTGATTCATGTCAGTGTATGGAAAAACAACTACAATATTTTATTTTATTTTATTTTTGCTTCCATGTTCTGGCAATTATAAACAGTGCTGCGATAAACATTGGGGTACACGTGTCTCTTTCCCTTCTGGTTTCCTCAGTGTGTATGCCAAGCAATGGGATTGCTGGATCATAAGGCAGTTCTATTTCCAGTTTTTTAAGGAATCTCCACACTGTTCTCCATAGTGGCTGTACTAGTTTGCATTCCCACCAACAGTGTAAGAGGGTTCCCTTTTCTCCACACCCTCTCCAGCATTTATTATTTGTAGACTTTTGGATTGCAGCCATTCTGACTGGTGTGAAATGGTACCTCATAGTGGTTTTGATTTGCATTTCTCTGATAATGAGTGATGTTGAGCATCTTTTCATGTGTTTGTTAGCCATCTGTATGTCTTCCTTGGAGAAATGTCTATTTAGATCTTTGGCCCATTTTTTTGATTGGGTCGTTTATTTTTCTGGAGTTGAGCTGTAGGAGTTGCTTGTATATTTTTGAGATTAGTTGTTTGTCAGTTGCTTCATTTGCTATTATTTTCTCCCATTCTGAAGGCTGTCTTTTCATCTTGCTAATAGTTTCCTTTGATGTGCAGAAGCTTTTAAGTTTAATTAGGTCCCATTTGTTTATTTTTGCTTTTATTTCCAATATTCTGGGAGGTGGGTCATAGAGGATCCTGCTGTGATGTATGTCAGAGAGTGTTTTGCGTATGTTCTCCTCTAGGAGTTTTATAGTTTCTGGTCTTACGTTGAGATCTTTAATCCATTTTGAGTTTATTTGTGTATATGGTGTTAGAAAGTGTTCTAGTTTCATTCTTTTACAAGTGGTTGACCAGATTTCCCAGCACCACTTGTTAAAGAGATTGTCTTTAATCCACTGTATATTCTTGCCTCCTTTGTCAAAGATAAGGTGTCCATATGTGCGTGGATTTATCTCTGGGATTTCTATTTTGTTCCATTGATCTATATTTCTGTCTTTGTGCCAGTACCATACTGACTTGATAACTGTGGCTTTGTAGTAGAGCCTGAAGTCAGGTAGGTTGATTCCTCCAGTTCCATTTTTCTTTCTCAAGATCGCTTTGGCTATTCGAGGTTTTTTGTATTTCCATACAAATTGTGAAATTATTTGTTCTAGCTCTGTGAAGAATAATGTTGGTAGCTTGATAGGGATTGCATTGAATCTATAAATTGCTTTGGGTAGTATACTCGTTTTCACTATATTGATTCTTCCAATCCATGAACATGGTATATTTCTCCATCTATTAGTGTCCTCTTTGATTTCTTTCACCAGTGTTTTATAGTTTTCTATATATAGGTCTTTAGTTTCTTTAGGTAGATATATTCCTAAGTATTTTATTCTTTTCGTTGCAATGGTGAATGGAATTGTTTCCTTAATTTCTCTTTCTGTTTTCTCATTATTAGTGTATAGGAATGCAAGGGATTTCTGTGTGTTGATTTTATATCCTGCAACTTTACTATAATCATTGATTAGTTCTAGTAATTTTCTGGTGGAGTCTTTAGGGTTTTCTATGTAGAGGATCATGTCATCTGCAAATAGTGAGAGTTTTACTTCTTCTTTTCCAATGTGGATTCCTTTTATTTCTTTTTCTGCTCTGATTGCTGTGGCCAAAACTTCCAAAACTCTATTGAATAGTAATGGTGAAAGTGGGCACCCTTGTCTTGTTCCTGACTTTAGAGGAAATGCTTTCAATTTTTCACCATTGAGGATAATGTTCGCTGTGGGTTTGTCATATATAGCTTTTATTATGTTGAGGTATGTTTCTTCTATTCCTGCTTTCTGGAGAGTTTTTATCATAAATGGGTGTTGAATTTTGTCAAAGGCTTTCTCTGCATCTTTTGAGATAATCATATGGTTTTTATTTTTCAATTTGTTAATGTGGTGTATTACATTGATTGATTTGTGGATACTGAAGAATCCTTGCATCCCTGGGATAAAGCCCACTTAGTCATGGTGTATGATCTTTTTAATGTGTTGTTGGATTCTGATTGCTAGAATTTTGTTAAGGATTTTTGCATCTATGTTCATCAGTGATACTGGCCTGTAGTTTTCTTTTTTTGTGGCATCTTTGTCAGGTTTTGGTATTAGGGTGATGGTGGCCTCATAGAATGAGTTTGGAAGTTTACCTTCCTCTGCAATTTTCTGGAAGTGTTTGAGCAGGATAGGTGTTAGCTCTTCTCTAAATTTTTGGTAGAATTCAGCTGTGAAGCCGTCTGGACCTGGGCTTTTCTTTGCTGGAAGATTTTTTATTACAGTTTCAATTTCCGTGCTTGTGATGGGTTTTTTAAGGTTTTCTATTTCTTCCTGGTCGAGTTGTGGAAAGTTGTACTTTTCTAAGAATTTGTCCATTTCTTCCTCGTTGTCCATTTTATTGGCATATAATTGTTGATAATAGTCTCTTATGATCCTTTGTATTTCTGTGTTGTCTGTTGTGATCTCTCCATTTTCGTTTCTAATTTTATTGATTTGATTTTTCTCCCCTTGTTTCTTGATGAGTCTGGCTAATGGTTTGTCAATTTTATTTATCCTTTCAAAGAACCAGCTTTTGGATTTGTTGATTTTTGCTATGGTCTCTTTTCTTTCTTTTGCATTTATTTCTGCTCTAATTTTTAAGATTTCTTTCCTTCTACTAACCCTGGGGTTCTTCATTTCTTCCTTTTCTAGTTGCTTTAGGTGTAGAGTTAGGTTATTTATTTGACTTTTTTCTTGTTTCTTGAGGTGTGCCTGTATTGCTATGAACTTTCCCCTTAGGACTGCTTTTACTGTGTCCCACAGGTTTTGGGTTGTTGTGTTTTCATTTTCAATCGTTTCTATGCAAATTTTGATTTCTTTTTTGATTTCTTCTGTGATTTGTTGGTTATTCAGCAGCGTGTTGTTCAGCCTCCATATGTTGGAATTTTTAATAGTTTTTCTCCTGTAATTGAGATCTAATCTTACTGCATTGTGGTCAGAAAAGATGCTTGGAATGATTTCTATTTTTTTGAATTTACCAAGGCTAGCTTTATGGCCCAGGATGTGATCTATCCTGGAGAAGGTTCCATGTGCGCTTGAGAAAAAGGTGAAATTCATTGTTTTGGGATAAAATGTCCGATAGGTATCAATTAGGTCTAACTGGTCTATTGTGTCATTTAAAGTTTGTGTTTCCTTGTTAATTTTCTGTTTAGTTGATCTATCCATAGGTGTGAGTGGGGTATTAAAGTCTCCCACTATTATTGTGTTATTGTTAATTTCTCCTTTCATACTTGTTAGCATTTGTCTTACATACTGCGGTGCTCCTGTGTTGGGTGCATATATATTTATAATTGTTATATCTTCTTCTTGGATTGATCCTTTGATCATTATGTAGTGGCCTTCTTTGTCTCTTTTCACAACCTTTGTTTTAAAGTCTATTTTATCTGATATGAGTATTGCTACTCCTGCTTTCTTTTGGTCCCTATTTGCATGGAAAATCTTTTTCCAGCCCTTCACTTTCAGTCTGTATGTGTCCCCTGTTTTGAGGTGGGTCTCCTGTAGACAACATATGTAGGGGTCTTGTTTTTGTATCCATTCAGCCAGTCTTTGTCTTTTGGTTGGGGCATTCAACCCATTTACGTTTAAGGTAATTACTGATAAGTATGGTCCCGTTGCCATTTACTTTATTGTTTGGGGTTCGAATTTATACACCATTTTTGTGTTTCCTGTCTAGAGAATATCCTTTAGTATTTGTTGTAGAGATGGTTTGGTGGTGCAGAATTCTCTCAGCTTTTGCTTGTCTGAGAAGCTTTTGATTTCTCCTTCATACTTGAATGAAATCCTTGCTGGGTACAATAATTTGGGCTGTAGGTTATTTTCTTTCATCATTTTAAGTATGTCTTACCATTCCCTTCTGGCTTGAAGAGTTTCTATTGAAAGATCAGCTGTTATCCTTATGGGAATTCCCTTGTGTGTTATTTGTTGTTTTTCCCTTGCTGCTTTTAATATTTGTTCTTTGTGTTTGATCTTTGTTAATTTGATTAATATGTGTCTTGGGGTGTTTCGCCTTGGGTTTATCCTGTTTGCGACTCTCTGGGTTTCTTGGACTTGGGTGATTATTTCCTTCCCCAGTTTAGGGAAGTTTTCAACTATTATCTCCTCAAGTATTTTCTCATGGTCTTTCTTTTTGTCTTCTTCTTCTGGAACCCCTATGATTTGAATGTTGTAGCGTTTAACATTGTCCTGGAGGTCTCTGAGATTGTCCTCATTTCTTTTAATTCGTTTTTCTTTTATTCTCTCTGATTCATTTATTTCTACCATTCTATCTTCTAATTCACTAATCCTATCTTCTGCCTCTGTTATTCTACTCTTTGTTGCCTCCAGAGTGTTTTTAATTTCAATTATTGCATTATTCATTATATATTGACTCTTTTTTATTTCTTCTAGGTCCTTGTTAAACCTTTCTTGCATCTTCTCAATCCTTGTCTCCATGCTATTTATCTGTGATTCCATTTTAATTTCAAGATTTTGGATCAATTTCACTATCATTATTCGGAATTCTTTATCAGGTAGATTCCCTATCTCTTCCTCTTTTGTTTGGTTTGGTGGGCATTTATCCTGTTCCTTTATCTGCTGGCTCTTCCTCTGTCTCTTCATCTTGTTTAAATTGCTGAGTTTGGGGTGTCCTTTCTGTATTCTGGCAGTTTGTGGAGTTCCCTTTATTGTGGCTTTTCCTCACTGTGTGTGGGTTTGTACAGGTGGCTTGTCAAGGTTTCCTGGTTAGGGAAGCTTGTGTCGGTGTTCTGATGGGTGGAGCTGTATTTCTTCTCTTTGTTCAGTCGCGCTTTGGGGAGGGAGGGAGGGATGCTGCAAACAAATAACACTGGCGTGCGCTCGCAGTGCCTCAGCCACACTGGGTCTGCCCCCGCTCATGGCGCGTGTAGCCTCCCTGCCCACACTGCTCGGGCTCTAGGTTGTTCCGCTGGGAACAATCCGAGGCTGGCCCTGGGCTGCATGTACCTCCCACGTCCAAGCCGCTCAGGTTCAGGCGCTCGGGCAGTCCTCAGAGGCGCAGACTCAGTTGGGCCTGAGTTTTGTGCTCTTCCCAGGTCCGAGCAGCTCAAGTGATGAGGTGTTTGGTGAGCGCCAATGCTGCGACTTACCGCCTCCCAGCCACTCGGT
The DNA here is from genome assembly GCF_002263795.3 of Bos taurus. Lineage (NCBI taxonomy): Eukaryota > Metazoa > Chordata > Mammalia > Artiodactyla > Bovidae > Bos > Bos taurus. The sequence goes on from NC_082638.1 coordinate 32,521,931, forward strand.
TATCTGGGTATAAAACCGGCGCACCTTCTCAGGCAGATGTTAACCGTCCAGACCCCCAAGAAGTTTTAGTTAGCAAAGAAGCCGGCTTACAGTTTTATAGATAATGTCTCTCTGGGGCTGCGATTGCCCCCTTCCGGCTCTGGCTGCCTGTCACTGGAGGGGGAAGGTCTGCAGCCAGCTATCTCTGTTCAGTTCTTTGTTCCCTGCATGGGCCTGGCGGTGTCTTAGGTTGGGGCTGGCTTTTCGCGTGGTAGATATCCCACAGTCTGGTTTGCTAGCCCAGATTATTTCGCTCAGATAGTGCTCAGGGTATTCAGGCCAGATTCTTACTCTAAGCGATGCAGCCCGCGCTGCGCCTCCCTGCCCAGCCCCCGCTTGCTAATGGTGCGTGCAGGCATCTGCGCTGCTTCTCTGCTGGGGGAGTTACTGTAGGACTCGCAATCTTCGAGTTTTAATTGTTTATTTATTTTTTCTCCCCGTTATGTTGCCCTCTGTGCTTCCAAAGCTCGGCACAGATTCGGCAGTGAGAAGGTTTCCTGGTGTTTGGAAACTTCTCTCTTTTTAAGACTCCCTTCCCGGGACGGAACTCCGTCCCTCCCTCTTTTGTCTCTTTTTTTGTCTTTTATATTTTTTCCTACCTCCTTTTGAAGAGTTGGATTGCTTTTCTGGGTGCCTGATGTCCTCTGCCGGCATTCAGAAGTTGTTTTGTGGAATTTACTCGATGTTTAAATGCTCTTTTGATGAATTTGTGGGGGAGAAAGTGTTCTCCCCGTCGTACTCCTCCATCATCTTAGACTAGTCTCCAATATTTTAAAGTAATTAGGCCCCAATTAATATAAATGAAATTTAAAAATATATATATACTTTAAAAAAAGCCTGCTGGGTTTCTCCAGTGATCCTGTGGGTTTAGAATTTCCCTGCCAATGCAGGGGACGTGGGTTCGATCCTTGGTCTGAAGATATGGCACATGCTACCAAAGTAGATAACCCTTTTTGCCCCAACTACCTAATCTGGGCGTCCTAGGGCTTCTGTTTGCAATAGAAGGGAGTACCATGAGACACTAGCTAACTGCAATGAAGAGTAGTCCCCAACTACTGTAACTTGAGAAACTTTGTGCACAGCAATGAAGAAAGTGCAGCCATAAATAAATAAATAATTTCTAAAAAATATAAATAAATTCTAGATTTTTAAATTTCTTTCATATAATATGAATTTCCTGTATTTCATTGAATATCCAGATGTTGGATTGACTGCTTGAAATATGGAATTCCTATCTTTCAAATATTAAAATCAAGGGCACTATTCCTAAATGAAATATAAATTCTCTATATTTCACATATAAGAATTTTGGTGTAGATTTTCCTATATGAGTCTCTAAATTTCACATAGGAAAACATAGGTGTCAATTCTATTTGAAAGTTGCTATTCTCTATAATTCACTTTTGAAATTCAGGATGATTATGCTTCCTACTGCACATGTGGAATTCCTTAATTTTGTATGAAAATTTGAATGTAGATTTTCATAGATAAACAATGCAAATTTCTGCATTTCAAATTTTTACCACTGAAGCTATCACGGAACTTTAATAGTTTAGGAAAACATCCAAGATTTTCTAAAATTACCACCCAAAAGAGATGCCCTTTTCATGATAGCTGACTGTGATGTAAAACAGGAAGTCAGGAGATACATGGGTAACAGGCAAGTTTGGACTTGGGTATAAAATGATGCAGAACAAAGGCTAAATGCAGTTTTTCAAATACAAAGGTTAAACATAGAAAGACGACAGTGTTCCTGGTCTCCAAAATCATTGGGGACAGTGATTACAGCCACGAAAATAGGACACTCTAGCTCCACGGAAGAAAACCTATGATAAACCTAGATACAATGTGCTGAGAAGCAGAGACATCATTTTGTTGACAAAGGTCCGTTTAGGCAAAGCTGGTTTTTCCTTCCCCCCACCCCCAGGCAAAGCTAGTTTTTCCTCCCCCCGCCCCCTCAGGGGATATGTATGGATGTCCATCTTGTGTGAGCCTACAAAGCATGGCTTAGTTCCACTGAGTTAGACAAGCCGGGGTTCATGTGATAGATTGGTTAAGTTTCTGCGATGGTGGTTTCAGTGTTTCTGCCCCCTAATGCCCTCTCTCAGCACCTACCATCTTACTGGGATTTCTCTTACCTTGGATGTGCAGTATCTCTTCACTCCTGCTACTGCAAAGTACAGCCGCTGCTCCTTACATTGGACGTGGGATATCTCCTCCTGACTGCTGGCTGTTCCAGTGCCACAGAGCCACAGCTCGCTGCTCTAGTGAATTAGGAAAACTCAGTAATGGCCACAGGAATGGAATGTCAGTTTGCATTCCAATCCCAAAGAGAGGTAATGCCAAAGAATACTCAAACTACAACACAATTGCCTTCATCTCATGCACTAGTAAAGTAATACTCAAAATTCTCCAAGGTAGGCTTCAACAATATGTGAACTGTGAACTTCCAGATGTTCAAGCTGGTTTTGGAAAAGACAGAGGAACTAGAGATCAAATTGCAAACATCTGCTGGATCTCTGAAAAAGCAAGAGAGTTTCAGAAAAACATCAATTTCTGCTTTATTGACTATGCCAAAGACTTTGACTCTATGGATCACAACAAACTGAAAAATTCTACAAGAAATGGGAGTATCAGACCACCTGGGCTGTCTCTTGATAAATCTGGATTCAGGTCAGTAAGAAACAGTTAGAACAAGGCATAGAAGAGCAGGCTGGTTCAAATAGGAAATGGAGTAGGTCAAGGCTGTATTGTCACCCTGCTTATTTAATTTATATGCATAATACATCATGAGAAACACTGGGTTGTATGAAGTACAAGCTGGAATCAAGCTTGCACCAAGAAATATCAATAAATATAAACATGCAGATGACACCACCCTTATGACAGAAAAAACGGAAGATCTAAAAGTCTCTTGATGAAAGTGAAAAAGAGAGAAAAAATGACTTAAAATTCAACATTCAGAAAACTAAGATCATGGTATCTGGTCCCATCACTTCATGCCAAATAGATAGGGAAACAATGTTAGACCTTATTTATTTTATTGGTGGATGGTGGGTCCAAATCCCTGCAGATGGTGACTGTATCCATGAAATTAAAAGATGCTTCCTCTTTGAAAGAAAATTTATGAGCAACCTACACTGTCTATTAAAAAGCAGAGACATTACTTTGCCAACAAATGTCTGTCTAGTCAAGGCTACTGTTTCTCCAGTAGTCATATATGAATGTGACAGTTGGACTATATAGAAAGCTGAGAAGAATAAATGATGCTTTTGAACTGTGATTTTGGAGAAGACTCTTGAGAAACCCTTGGGCTGCAGGAGATCCAATCATTCCATCTTAAGGAGTTCAGTCCCTGGATGTTCCTTTGAAAAACTGCTGTTGAAGCTGAAATTCCAATACTTTGCCCAACTGATAAGAAGAGCTGACTCATGGGAAAAGACCCTGATGCTGGGAAAGATTGAGGGAAGGAGGACAAGGGGATGACAGAGGGTGAAATGGTTGGCTGGCATAGCAGACTCAATGGGCATGAGTTTGTGTAGACTCTGGGAGTTGGTGATGGACAGGGAGACCTGGACTCCTGTGGTCCATGTGGTCACAAAGAGTTGGATATGATTGCGAGAATGAACTGAACTGATCTGAGCCGATGTATGGATGTGAGAGTTCGACTATAAAGAAGCCTGAGTATCAAAACTGAGGTTTGAACCCTGTCCTGAAGGCAACTACTGAGAGTCCCTTGAACAGCAGGAGTTCAACCCAGTCAATCCTAAAAGAAACTAACTGTAAATGTTCATTGGAAGGTCTGATGCTGAAGCTCAAGCTCCAATATTTTGGCTAAAGGACTCATGAGAAAAGACTGCCACTCTAACTTGTCATGAAACATTATTGGCTCTAATGTGGGAAAGACTGAGTGAAGGAGAAGAAGGCAACAGAAGTTGAGTTGCTTGGACGTCCATCCTGGAATCTCTTGACTCAACAAAGGTGAGTCTGAGCAAAGTGTTGGAAACAGGGAAGGGTTGGGAAGGCTGCAGTGATGCTGTCCACGGTGTTACAGTGTTGGAACTGGCCAGTCAACTGAAAACCAGCAAAAACTCTGTCTCATATATGTCAATCAGGAGGAGATTTTTGTACCTGAAATATGGAATTTTCTATATCCCCTTAGAAAAATTAAATGCTTCTTTATGAATTACGAATATCTCTCCATTTCATTTATGAAAGTCTGGGTGGATATTTCACTTCTTAATCTATGAGAGATTCAATTATTCAGGAAGCAAATTTTAATACAACGATGTTTACATGTAATACAGAGTATTGTACATTTCAAATGTGAAAATGAGGGTATACACGTCCTTATGGGACATGCCATTAGAAAATCTGGGTGTCCATTTTCCTATATTAAAGATGAAATTCTCCGTATTTCCAGGACCAAAAACTGAGCACAGTTTTTGTTACATGAAAGATGCAATTGTTTCTATTTCCCTTTTGAAAATATAGCTTTGAACTTGGCAGTATGATAGATGAAATCTGTGGAATTCATGCACTAAAAGGTGGGTCCTTGATAATTTAACATGAATTATGGAATGCACGTTATTTCATGTATAAAAATCAAGGCACATACTTTCTTGCATGAAATATGGTATTCTCAACTGAATGTTAAAGTTTAATACCAAACAAAATTCTGTAAAATAATTGTCCATCAGTTAAAAATATATACTAACAAAGTTGCTTAAAACATAGTATTCCTTATATTTTTTATTTCACCATCTAGATGTAGATGTTTCTAACTGAAATAGGAAATTCTCTATATCTCATGTATGTAAATCTGCAAGCAGGGTCTCCAATATGCGGTAGTGAATTCTCTATATTTGACGTAAGATAAACTGCTGAGGAATCTTGGACATGGCAAAGTCGGATTTTTGTTCCTTTCACATGTGGAAACCAGGCCACAATTTGTCTTATAAGATATGAACTGTACATATTTCAGATATGAAAATTTGAATGAAGCAATTTTACATGAAATATACATTTAGTCAAAGCCTTTGTTTATCCAGAAGTCATGTATGGAGGTGAGAGATGAACTATAATGTAAGGTGAGCAGGAAAATTAATGCTTTTGAACTGTGGTGTTGGAGAAGGCTCTTGAGAGTCTCTTGGATGGCTAGGAGAAATCCAACCAGTCCATCCTAAAGGACATCAATCCTGAATATTCTTTGCAAGGACTGGGGCTAAAGGTGAAACTCCAATACTTTGGTCACACGATGTGAAGAACTGACACATTGGAAAGGATCATGATGCTGGGAAAGGTTCAAGGCAGGAGGAGGAGGGACAACACAGGATGAGAAGATTGGATGGAATCACTGAATCAATGGATATGAGACTGAGTAAACTTAGTGAGATGGTGACCAACAGGGATTCCTGGCAAGCTCCAGTTTATGTGGAGCTTGTTCAAATCAACAAAGATTTGAACATGATTGAGCCACAAAACTGAACCAAACATGGCCCTGTCCATCAGAACAAGAATCAGATTCCCCCTCAGTTAGCCTTTCCCATAAGGAAGTTTCCACAAGCCTCTTATTCTTATTCATCAGAGGGTAAAGAGAATGAAAATCACAATCACAGAAAACTATCCAAACTGATCACATGGTCCATAGCCTTGTCTAACTCAATGAAACTATGAGTCATGGGTGTAGGGCCACCCAAGATGGACGGGTCATGGTGAAGCGTTCTGACAAAACGAGGTCCTTGGAGAAGGAAATGGAAAACCTCTTCAGTATCCCTGCTTTGAGAAAGCCGTTAGCAGGATGCTATGGCAAAATATACCATACAGAAAGAAGAACTCCCAAGGGTGGCAGGTGCCTGATATGCTACAGGAGATCAGTTGAGAAGAAACTACAGAAAGAAAATTCTTGTTCCATGAAGGCATGGAACCAGAGAAAAAACAGCACCCAGTTGTAGATATGACTGGTGATGGAATGAAGTCCGATGCTATAAGGAGTAATGCTGCCATATAACCCAGCAATCCCACTGCTGTGCACACACACTGAGGAAACCAGAATTGAAAGAGCCACGTGTACCCCAATGTTCATCACAGCACTGATTCTAATAGCCAGGACATGGAAGCAACCTAGATGACCATCAGCAGATGAATGGGTAAGAAAGCTGTGGTACAAATACACAATGGAGTATTACTCAGCCATTAAAAAGAATTCATTTGAATCAGTTCTAATGAGGTGGATGGAACTGGAGCCTATTATACAGAGTGACATAAGCCAGACAGAAAAACTCCAATACAATATACTAATGCATATATATGGAACTTAGAAAGATGGTAATGATAACCCTGTATGGGAGAGAGCAAAAGAGACACAAATGTGTAGAACAGCCTTTTGGGCCCTGTGGGAGAGGGAGGGGGGGATGATTTGGGAGAATGGCATTGAAACATATATAATATCATATATGAAAAGAACTGCCAGTCAAGGTTCAATGCAGGATGCAGGATACATGAAGCTTGGGGCTGGAGTACTGGGATGACCCAGAGGGACGGTATGGGGAGGGAGGAGGGAGGGGGATTCAGGATGGGGAACATGTGTACACCCGTGGCGGATTCATGTTGATGTATGGCAAAACCAGTACAATATTGTCAAGTAATTAGCCTCTAATTAAAATAAATATATTTAAATTTAAAAAAGAGTAATGTTGCATAGGAACCTGGAAGGTTATGTCCATGAATTACGGAGAAATGCAAGGGGTCAAACAGGGGGTGCCAAGAGTGAGCATCAACATTTTAGGAATCAGTGAATTAAAATGGACTGGAATGGGTGAATTTGACTCAAATGACCACTATGTCTACTACTGTGGGCATGAAGCTCTTAGAAAAAATGAAGTAGTGGCCATAGTCAACAAAGAGTCTGAAATGTAGTACTTGGAGGCAATCTCAAAAATGATAGAATGATCCCTGTTCATTTTCAAAACAAACAATATTACAGTCATCTAATTCTATGCCACTATAAGTAATAGTAATGTTGAAGGAAATGAAGTAATAGCTTTTTCTATGAAGACCTACAAGAACTTATAGAACATACATGCATAAAATATGTCCTTTTCATCACAGGGGAATGGAATTCAAAATAGGAAGTCAAGAGACACCAGGAGTAGCACGCAAATATGGCCCTGGAGGACAAAATGAAACCACTGAAAAGAAACAGAGTTTTGCCTAGGGAACACACGGCTCATACAAAGCACTCACTTCCAAGAACACCAGAGAAGACTCTACACAAGGACATTACCAGATGCTCATACTGAAATCAGATTGATTCTTTTATTTGTGGCCAAATATGGAGTAACTATATACACTCAGCAAAACAAGACTGGGATCTATTGTAGCTCAGATCATGACCTCCTTGTTGCCAATTTCAGGGTTAAATTGAAAAAAAAGTGGGGAAACCACTAGAATTTTCAGGTAGAACCTAAATCATAACCCTTTTGATTACACAGTGAAAGTGACAAATAGATTCAAGAGATTAGATCTGATAGAAAGGGTTTCTGAGTAACTATGGACAGAGGTTTGTGAAAGTGTACAAAAGGCAGTGATCAAGACCATCCTCAAGAAAAAAAAAAAAAAAACCTGCAAAAAGCCAAAATGTGTGTCTGAATATACCTTACAAGTTACTGAGAAAAGAAGAGAAGCGAAAGCAAAGGAGAAAGACAAAGATATATCCATGTGAATGCAGAATTACAAAGAAGAGGAAGGAGAGATAAGAAAGCTGACTTTAGTAAAGAATGCAAAGAAACAGAGGAAAATAATGTAATGGCAAAGACAAGATATGTTCAAGAAAATTAGAGATACCACGGGAACATTCCATGCAAAGATGGTCGAAATAAAGAACAGAAGTGGTACTGACTTAACAGAAGCAGAATGTATCAAGAAGAGGTGTAAATAATACACAGAAGAACTATACAAAAAGGATCTTCAATATCCAGATATCCACGATGATCGCTCACCTAGAGCCAGGCATCTTGGAATGTGAAATCAAGCCATCCTTATGAATCATCACTATGGAGAAAACTAGTGGAGCTGATGGAATTCCAGTAGACCTATTTCACAGACTAACCGATGATTCTATGAAAGTGCTACATTCAATATGCCAGGACATTTGAAAAACTCACCAGTTGAAACAGGACTGGAAAATATCTGTTTTCAGTCCAATCCTAAAGAAAGGCATTACCAAAGAATGTCCACTATCACACATTTTCCCCCATGTCAAATGGGAGAGAAGTAATGCTCAAAATTCTCCAATCTGGGCTTCAGCAGTTCCTGAACAATGAGCTTCCACATGTTCTAGCTGAATTTAGAAAAGTGTGAGGAATAAAAGATCAAATTGCCAACAACCATGGGGTCATCAAAAAAGTAAGATATAAAAAAAAAGACCTGTTTCATTCTTTATACAGAAGCCTTTGACTGAGGGGATCAGAAAAAATTGTTAAATACATTCAAAGTGCTGGGAAAACCGACCACCTGACCTGCCTCCTGAGAAATCTGTATCCAGGTGAAGAAGCAACAGGCTATGGAGCAACAGGGTGCTTTCAAATAAGGAAAGGATTATACCAAGGCTGTATATTGTCACCCTGCTTATTTAATTTCAATGCAATGTGCAACATGAGAAATGCCAGGCTGTATGAAGCACAGGCTTTAAATAATACTGCTGGGAGAAATATCAATAAACTCAGAGAAGTAGACGACATCAGCCTTATGGCAGAAAATGAAGAAGAACTAAAGAGCTTCTTGATGAAAATGAAAGAGAAGAGTGAAAAATCTGGCTTAAAATCTCAATATTCAAAGAACTAAGATCATGACTTCTGATACAATCACTGATTAGTAAAGGGATGGAGAAACAATGGAAAGAGCAAAAGACATTATTTTGGTGGGTCCAAAATTGCTTCAGATGTTGACTTCATCATGAAATTAAAACATCCTCCTTGGAAGAAAGCTATGACCAAACTAGACAGCATACTGAAAAGCAGAGACATTGCTTTGCCGACAAAGGCTCACATAGTCAAAAATATGGCTTTTCTAGCAGTCATGTATGGATGTGAGATTTGGAGTCTAAAGATAGCTGAAGGTGGAAGAATCGATTCTTTTAATCTGTGTTTTTGGTGGAGATTCTTAAGGGTCTCTTGGCCTTAAGGTGGCTAAAGGAAATCGTTTCTGATTATTCATTGGAAGGACTGATTTTGAAGGTGAAACTCCAATAATTTGGCCACCTGATTCAAATAAATGACGCATTTGAAAAGACCCTGACGCTTGGAAAGATTGAAGGCAGGAGAAGAAGAGGATGACAGAAGATGAGGTGGTTGGATGGAATCACCTACTCGATGGACACGAGTTTGGGTATGCTCAAGGAATTGTTGATGGACAGGGAAGCATGGCGTGCTGCAGTCCGTGGGGTCGCAGAGTTGGACAAGATCCAGAAACTGAACTGAACTAAACACAAATGTAGAATCACCTATATTTTTACATGCCAATATAACGATGCTGGATTTACCACATGATATATTGCATTTCTTTTTCACTTCATGAAAATATGGAAGCTGTTCTTCTACATGAAAGGTGGAATTCTCTCCACCTCATGCATGAAAATCTGGGCGGTGGTTCTCTACCATTAAATGTGGACATATGTATATTTCACATATGAAAACCATGGCACTGAAGATTTGAATCTTCAATCTGAAGATAAGAAGAACCCATATGAAATTTCAATTCTATTTCACAAATGAAAATCTGGACACCACTGTTTCTTCATAGAGAGTGTTTGCATTTCTCAAACATATATCAAAACAAAGAGTTTGTTTGATGAAATATGTAATGTTCTGTATCAGCTGTATCACAACTTAGGTGCAAATTTTCCATCTAGAATTTTGGACTTCTACGGGAGAAAGTCAAGTGGAACTCAAAAGCCTCTTGATGAAAGTGAAAGAGGAGAGTGAAAATGTTGCCTTAAAGCTCAACATTCAGAAAACTAAAACCATAGCATCTGGCCCCATCAGTTCATGGGTAATAGATGGGGAAACAGTGGAAACAGTGTCAGACTTTATTTTGAGGGGCTCCAAAATCACTGTAGATGGTGATTTCAGCCATGAAATTAAAAGACGCTTACTCCTTGGAAGAAAAGTTATGACCAACCTAGATAGCATATTGAAAAGCAGAGACATTACTTTGTCAACAAAGTTCCATCTAGTCAAGGCTATGGTTTTTCCAGTAGTCATGTACGGATGTCAGAGTTGGACTGTGAAGAAAGCTGAGTCCTGAAGAATTGATGCTTTTGAACTGTGGTGTTGGAGAAGACTCTTGAGAGTGCCTTGGACTGCAAGGAGATCCAACCAGTCCATTCAAAAGGAGATCAGTCCTGTTTACTTTGGAAGGAACGATGCTAAAGCTGAAACTCCAGTGCTTTGCCTACCTCTTGTGAAGAGTTGGTTGACTCATTGGAAAAGACTCTTATGCTGGGAGGGATTGAGGGCTGGAGGATAAGGGGAAGACAGAGGATGAGATGGCTGGATGGCATCACCCACTCAATGGACTTGAGTTTGAGTGAATTCCAGGAATTGGTGATGGACAGGGAGGCCTGGCGTGCTGCAATTCATGGGGTCGCAAAGAGTCAGACACAACTGAGCGACTGAACTGAACTGAACTGATATAGTTCAGTTCAGAATGGAGATTTTACCATAAAAACCTGGAAATCTTATATTTCATACAAAGAACGGGTTCTGCAGCTACAGAAACACCTATGTTTCCTGTTTACCTGTTTCCTGTGTCTTGAATATTAATTTGTGTCTGTATATGTGAGATTGTTGACTCTTTTCTGTATATTTTTCTGCGTGGTTGTGTGTTCTTCCACAGTTGATGAAGAGATGAAGCTGACAGATCACAAGATGTGTAAGAAGAAGAAGGATCTCTCTTCATTTCCAAGACAAACCATTCAACAGCACAGTAAACCAAGTCTGTGTCCTGACCAGTTATGCTGAAGTAGCTGAAGTGGAACATTTGTATGAAGACTTGAAAGACCATCTAGAACTAACATCCAAAAAAAGACATCATTTTCCCCATAGAGGAATGGAATGCAAATGTAGAAAATCAAGAGATACCTGGAATAACAGACAAATTTGGCATTGGAGTGCAAAAGGAATCCAGTCAAAGTCTAACAGAGTTCTTCCAAGAGACCACACAACATATAGCATGCACCCTGGTCCACCAACACAAGAGAAGACTCTACTCATGGATTCACCGTAAGTTCAGGACTGACATCACATTGCAGCCAAAATGGAGAAGCAATATGTAGTCAGCAAAACCAGGATGGTGACCTGACTATGGCTCAAATCATGAATTCCTTATTGCCAAATTCAGACTTAAAATTTTAAAGTAGAGAAAAACATTAGACTATTCAGGTATAACCTACGTCAAATCCCTTAAGAAAGGCTTCCTCAGTGATCAATGCAAAGACATAGAGAAAAATAATAGAATGGGTATGACTTGAAGTCTCTCTAAAAAATTAGAGATACCGAGGAAATATTTCATGCAAAGTTGGTCAAAATAAAAGACAGAAACTTCACGGACCTAATGGAAGCAGAAGATATTAAGAAGAGGTGGCAAGAATACACAGATCAGATCAGTTGCTCAGTCGTGTCCCCATGAATCACAGCACCCCATGCATGCCAGGCCTCCCTGTCTGCACCAAATCCCGGAGTTCACTCAGACTCACGTCCATCGAGTCAGTAACGCCATCCAGCCATCTCATTCTCTGTCCTCCCCTTCTTCTCCTGCCCCCAATCCCTCCCAGCATCAGAGTCTTTTCCAATTAGTCAACTCTTCACATGAGGTGCCCAGAGTACTGGAGTTTCAGCTTTAGCATCATTCCTTCCAAAGAAATCCCAGGGCTGATCTTCAGAATGGACTGGTTGGATCTCCTTGCAGTCCTAGGGACTCTCAAGAGTCTTCTCCAACACCACAGTTCAAAAGCATCAATTTTTCAGCACTCACAGAAGAACTGCACAAAGAAAATACTCATGAACCAGATAGCCAAAATGACCATGCACCTAGAGCCAGACATCTTAGAATGTGAAGTCAAGGAGTCCTTATGAAGCATCCTTATGAACAACGCTTGTGGAATTGATGGAATTCTACTTGAGTTATTTCATAGCTATGGGAATGCTTCATTCAATATGCCAGCAAATTTGGAAAACTCAACAGTGGACACAGAACTGGGAAAGTTCATCCAATTCCATAGACAGGCAATTCCAAAAACTGTTCACACAACCATACAATTGTCCTCATCTAAAACGGAAGCAAAGTAATGTTCAAAATTCTCCAAGCCAGGCTTCAACAGTACATGAACCATGAAATCCCCGATGTTCAAGCTGGATTTAATAAAGGCAGAGGAACTAATAATCAAATATCCAACATGTGTGGGGTTATCAAAGTGACAAGAGAGCTCCAAAGGTGGGGAAAATCTATTTCTTCTTCATTGTTTATACCAAAGCTTTTGACTGTGTGGATCAAAACAAACTGGAAAATTCTTAAAGTGATAGGAATACCGGATCACCTTACCTGCCACCAGGAAATCTGTTTCAGCTCAAGAAGCAACAGTTAGAACTGAATGTAAAACAACTGAATGCTTCTCAAAAGGAAAAGGGTATGACAAGGCTGCATACTGTCACCCTGCTTATTTAAATTGTATGTAATGTTCACTTCAATAGTTCAGTGGTGTCCAACTCTTTGTGACCCCATGAACCACAGCATGCCAGGCCTCCTTGTCCGTGACCAGCTCCTTGAGTTTACCCACTCATGTCAATTGTGTTGGAGATGCTATCTAACCATCTCATCCTCTGCCATCCCTTTATCTTCCTGCCCTCAATATTTTGAAGTATCAGAAGCTTTTCCATGAGTCAATTGTTTGCATCAGGTGGCCAAAGTATTTCAGTTTCAGCTTCAACATCAATCCTTCCAATGAAAGCCCAGGACTGATCTTCTTTAGGATGTACTCATTGGACCTCCTTGCAGTCCAAGGCCCTTTCAAGACTCTCCTCTAACATCACATTTCAAAAGTATCAATTCTTGGTTCTTAACTTTTTTATAGTCCAAATAACACACCCATACATGACTACAGGAAAAACCATAGCCTTGACTAGACAGACCTTTGTTGGCAAACTAATGTTTCTGCTTTTTAATATGTTGTCTAGGTTGGTGATAACTTTCCTTCCAAGGAGTAAGCATTTTTAATTTAATGGCTTCAATCATCATCTGAAGTGATTTGGAGACGCACCACCAAAAATAAATAAATAAATAAAAATTAAAATAATGTCAGGCACTCTTTCCACCATTTCCCATTCTATTTGGCATGAAGTGATGGGGCCAGAGTCCATGATCTTAATTTTTGTAAATGCTGGCATTTAAGCCAAATTGTTCACTCTCCTCATCACTTTAATCAAGAAGCTCTTTAGTTGTTCGTCACTTTCTGCCCTATGTGTGGTGTTGTCTTCGTATCTGACATTATTGATATTCCTTCCAGCAATCTTGCTTCCAGCTTGTGTTTCTTTCAGCCTAGCTTTTCTCATGATGTACTCTACATTTAAGTTAAATAAGTAGGGTGACAATATACAGCCTTGGCATACTCCTTTTCCTATTTGGAACCAAAATGCTGTTCCATCTCCAGCTCCAGCTGTTGCTTCCAAACCTGCATACAAGTTTCTTAGGAGTCAGGTCAGGTGGTCTGGTATTCCCATCTCTTTCAGAATTTTCCATAGTTTATTGTGATCCACACAGTCAAAGGCTTTGGCATAGTCAAACAAGCAGAAATAGATATTTTTCTGGAACTCTCTTGCTTTTTTGATGATAGTAGCTGCTGCTGCTGCTATTAAATCACTTCAGTCGTGTCTGACTCTGTGTGACCACATAGACGGCAGCCCACCAGGCTCCCCCATCGCTGGGATTCTCCAGGAAAGAACACTGGAGTGGTTTGCCATTTCCTTCTCCAATACCTGAAAGTGAAAAATGAAGTCGCTCAGTCGTGTCTGACCCTCGGTGGCCCCATGGACTGCAGCCTTCCAGGCTCCTTCATCCATGGGATTTTCCAGGCAGGAATACTGAGGTGGGGGTGCCATTGCCTTGATGTTGGCAATTTGATGTCTGGTTCGTCTGCCTTTTCTAAAACCACTTTAAACATCTAGGACTTCATGGTCACACATATCGAACTCTGGCTTAGAGAATTTTGAGCATTATTTACTAGTGTGTGAGGTGAGCGCAATTGTGCGATAGTTCGAGCATTCTTTGGCATTGGCTTTCTTTGGGATTGGAATGAAAGCTGACTGTTTCCAGTCCTGTGACCACCGCTGAGTTTTCCAAATTTGCTAACATATTGAGTGCAAAACTTTCACAGCATCATCTTTTAGGATTTCTCATAGCTGAACTGGAATTCCATCACCTCCACTGGCTTCGTTAATAGTGATGTTTCCTAAGGCCCACTTGACTTCTCATTCCAGGATGTCTGGCTCTAGGTGAGACTAAGTGATAACACCATTGTGATTATCTAGGTCATGAAAATGTTTTTTGTATAGTTCTTCTGTGTATTCTTGAGACCTCTTAATATCTTCTGCTTCTGATAGGTCCATACCATTTCTGTTCTTTATTGAGGCCATTTTGGCAAGAAATGTTCCCTTGGTATGTCTAATTTTTTGAATAGACTCTAGTCTTTCCCATTCTATTGTTCTCCTCTATTTCTTTGCATTGATTGCTAAGGAAGACTTTCTAACACTCCATGATATTCTTTGTAACTATGCATTGAAATAGATAAATCTTTCCTTTTCTCCTTTGCTTTTGTCTTGTCTTCTTTAACAGTTCTTTGTAAGGCCTTCTCAGACAGCCGCTTTGCTTTTTTTTTTTTTCCTTTTTCTTTGTGCTGGGGATGGTCTTGATTTCTGTTCCCTGTACAATGTCACAAACCTCCGTCCATAGTTCTTATGTCGTGTACAACATGCTAAATGCCAGGCTTGAAGAAGCACAAGCATGAATCAAGAATTCTGGGAGAAATATCAACAGCCTCAGATATTTAGACGAAATCACTCTTATGGCAAAAAGTGAAGAAATGTAAAGAAGCTCTTGATGAAAATGAAAAAGAGTGAAAAACGTGGTTTAATACTCAACATTCAAAAAGTAAGATCATGATAACTGGTCTCATCATTGCTTAGCAAATGGATGGAGAAACAATGAAAATACCAAAAGACTTTATTTTGGGGGGCTCCAAAATTATTGGAGATTGTGACTGCAGCCATGAAATTAAACGGTACTTACTGTTTGGATGAAAAGCCGGGAACTACCTAGACAACATATTCAAAAACAGAGACATTGTTTGCCAGAAAAGGTCCACCTGGTCAAAGCTATGGTTTTTCCAGAGGTCATGACTGGAAAGACAGCTGAGCATGGAGGAATTGACGCTTTTATTTATTTATTTATTTTTTCGGTGAACAAGGCCCACACTTTATTTTCCAAAGTAGTTTTTATACCTTAAGTTATGCATAGAGGATAATGGGGGAAAGGGTAGAGTCATACAGTAAGCCAGGCTTTCTTCCTGCAAACTTATCATATGCAAAAGTTTAGGTGATTTGCATCATCTTCTGGCCCAGAGGACTGTTAACATTTTAAGATCATTTCTTCAGAAAACTTATTTTTCTCTGAAGGTGATTAGTCAGGTGCCACCATCCAAAAGCATTAGATAAAGTTGCATTCCTATAGGGTAAAGGTATGGTGGGCTACAACAAGAAAAATAATTAACTCAAGGGTCCAAGGTTACAAACATTAAAGCTACTACTTACACCAATTATATTAATAAATACACTGCCAGGGACACAGCAGGTAAGGGATATGGAAACTTAGCAACAAACATTGGCCTAACAAGTGAAAAACCCTTCACCAATACATTTTCTTTCTTTCTTTTTTTTTTCCTTTTTTTGAAATTTTTTTTTTATTTTTTAAACTTTACATAATTGTATTAGTTTTGCCAAATATCAAAATGAATCCACCACAGGTATAAATGTGTTCCCCATTCTGAACCCTCCTCCCTCCCCATACCATCCCTCTGGGTCATCCCAGTGCACCAGCCCCAAGCATCCAGTATCGTGCATCGAAGCTGGACTGGCAACTCGTTTCATATGAAAGGAATTGATGCTTTTAAAATGTGGTGTTGGTGAAGACTCTTGAGAGTCACTTCCACTGCAAGGATGTTAAAGTAAATCAGTCCTGAATATACATTGGAAGCACTAATCCTGAAGCTGAAACTTCAATAGTCTGGCCCTTGATGTGAAGAATGGACTCATTGGACAAGACCCTGATGCTGGGAATCATTGAAGGCAATAAGAGAAGAGGACGACAGAGGATTAGATGGTTAGATGGCATCATCAACTTGATGGACATGAGTTTACAGAGGTTCTGGGTGTTGGTGATAGACACGGACACGTGACATGCTGCAGTACATGGGGTCATTAAAGTTGAACACGACTGAGAGACTGAACTGAACTGATCTCAAACGTAGAAGTACCTATATTTTTACACGCAAATATAGTGATGCTTGTTTTCCTCCATGATATATCACAGTTTTTATCTCACTTTATGAAAATCTTGAACCTCTTTTTCTTATGTGAAATTTGGACTTGTCCATCGATCATATCTATCTAGATGGTGGTTTTCTACCATTAAATGTGAAGTTCTGGATATTTCACATAGGACAATCTTGGCAATGGTTTCTGAAGATATGGAAAACCCTTATGAAAATGGAATTATCTCTATTGTACAAATGAAAATCTGGGCACCCCTTTTTTTAAGTGAAGTAAGGAGTTTGCTGCATTTCTAATAATATATACCAAAACAAAGGATTGATTCCATGAAGTGGGGAATGGTTTGAATGTACTGCATGAAAACCTAGGTGCTAAGTCTCCATCATGGAACTTGGACTTCTCTATACTTCATATTTCAGCTTAGAATGGAGATTTTCCTATAAGAAAATGGAAATAGCTGTATTTCATATGAAGCACTGGAAACATCTATATTCACTGTTTGCTTATGTTTCCACGTGCCTTAAACATTTGTGTGCCTACCCACATGAGCTTGTTGCCCACGTTTGTGTGATTTTCTGTGTGGATTGTGTCCAACCACAGCTGACAGAAATGAATGTTACAGACCGTGAGATATGGAGCAAGCAGAAGGCTGCACCAGGCATCCACAGAGTGTGGGAGACTGGGCCATGCATCTCTGAGGTCGTCCTGTTCAAGACAGGAATGAGGAAATAATGGCCAGTGACAACACAGAACAGTGTGTTCACAAATTTGGGTTTACATCAAGAGACATAAAGAAGCTCACAGTGTCTGCTGTGTTGATGTGTGTGTGTACATAAAATGTATGTGGAAGGCTTGAGGACTCATCCAGTGTAAATCCAGTGGTGTGGGGCTTTTAAAGCATAACCTGTGGACCTTTCAGTCTATGATAACTGGGCTGGCCTGTCGAAATGGTGGATATGGCTATAACTGGATCTAAGTCTGTGAAGAGGTGAAGGTCCTTCAGAAAAGAGTAGAGACTGGAAGGAGGAGGAACAGAAAGATAAAATACTGCACTGGAGAAGTTTTCAATATTAGAGGAAGGCTCTGGGATAGTGCTGCCTTGGGTCAGCCCATCAAAAAGCACATTCTCTCTTTACACGTCACAAATAATATCATCATGTGAGACAAATGACATGATAAGGTAGGATTCTTCATTGTGAAAAGACAGACATCCTAGAAGAGAGGAGGTGACCTTCGCTCTGTCCATGGGCTTCTAGCCTATCTGACAGTGCAGAAAGGTGAAGAAATTTCAGAGGTGGGATGTAGACATTTTGCCCTTTGCCGGTTTGTGCCCAAGAGTAAGTGAGGATGGCAAAGTAGAAGGGTGTGAATTCATCTTTTCCTGTGAGAGATCCAAAATTACAGCTTTCTGCTGAATGATCATTGACAGGAGAATGTTGGGTCCCACCAAAAAGAAAAACAACAACAACAACAACAATAAAAAGACATGTCCAAGGCAAAGGAAAAGACCCAACAAGATTGTAGAAGGTGTGAATTTCCATTTAAAATCAATACTTACCAGCCACACTGAGAGTGCTCAATAAAATATTTTGTGCACCTATACCCAAGGAACGCACAAAGACAGAGTCAGAACTGCTTTTGAGTGATTGAGTGTCTCTTGCAGAAGCATGGGTCAGCAATGGCCTAACATGGAAGAGAGGCTCTGTCTGCTACAGACCTTGTTCATGCAGTTTGTGATATAAGCCCTCTCAGAGGAGGTAACCTTTCAACCCACCAAAAAGTGGCCTAGTGCACAATCCACAAATTGCAGGATAATTATTCTAAAGAATTTCTTGTACAGGTAAGGAAGTTTTAGGACCACTAGAGATTTCTCAACCTGCGGATCTGGCAAAGGGATTGAGAACCCTCAGGGAATTTGACTTTGGAGGCCAGTTGATTTAATTATAGAACTTCCACAGGACTGAAACAGACTGTTGGAGGGCACAAACAAAACCTTGTGTCCACCAGGAGCCAAGGGTAAGGGCAGTGTCCCCACAAAAGACTGAGTCAGACTTGCTTGCGAGTGTCTAGTAGTCTCCAGCAGAGGCATGGTCCAAGAATGGGATGCAGCAGGGTGGTGGGCATTGAATACAAGAGTGCCTGCTCAAGTCCTTTTGAAGAAGGTCCCGATTTCTTTCATTACTCATACCATAATTAGGCCTGAACAGGGCCTAGGTTCACTCACAGTCTGTCTCTCCCATCAGGAAGTTTCCACAAGCCTTCTTACCCTTATCCATCAGAGGGCAGACAGAATGAAAACCACAATCGCAGAAAACTAACCAAATTGATCAAATGGATCACAGCCTTGTCTACCTCAATGAAACTATGAGACATGCCATGTAGGGCCACCCAGGATGGATTGAACATGGTGGAGAATTCTGGCAAAATGTGGTTCATTGGAGAAGGGAAATGGAAAAGCACTTCAGTATTCTTGCTTTGAAAACCCCATGAACAATATGATAAGCCAAAAAGATAGGACACTGAAAGGTAAACTCTCCAGGTTTGTCGGTGTCCTCTATGCTTCTGGAAATCACTAAAAAAGAAGAGATGGAGCCAAAGGAAAAACAACACATAATTATGGATATGACTATGGATAAAAGTACAGTTTGATGCTGTAATGAACGATATTTCATAGGAACCTAGAATGCTAGGTCTACGAAGGAAGGTAAATTGGAGTGGTCAAACAGAAGATGACATGTGTGAACATCAGACTTTCAGGATTCAATGAATTAAAATTCACTGCAATGGACGAATATAATTCAGAGGACCATTCAAAAGCCCGACAGTTTATACAAATGCACATTTATATAAACACAGGCATTGAGATAAAGCCTCATATTCCTCTTAATTATTTCAGAGTAGAAAGTGAAACTATGAAGGTGAAGATGTAAATTTAATATTGAAATAAGAGAAATGTAGGAATTTGTTGGCATCACCAACATAAATTTTAATCTACAATATCCTGCATGATCAGGTTCCTACTTGGGAGATCAGTTGTAATTAGTAATTATATGAAAGAAATTATATGTAATTATATGAAAGATGGCTGTTGAGTTGACCTTGAAAGAGAAGTAGTAAATGCATCAGTATTGTTTGCACTGGGAACCATGCCTCCCAGTTGCAGTTTAGGGAAAATATCTTCAGGGGCTGACATATTGCTGTATCTAACTGTAAAGGTACAAGGCTGATCATCAGTCAAAATCATGTATCTGCAAAAGAGATATGATGTGGTACTGAGAAACAGAAATAGTCATAGTAACAAAATTCTCCCTGTGACCATTTGCTTGATTGTAGTTGCTCTGTGAATGCTGATGTAAAAAGATCAACAGATTTTAAACATCAGTTTGATCTATCACACTTTGCTCTTTCAGTCTAACTGACATTGATGATGAAGAAAAAAATCACTTTGAGTTGGGACACTTGCACTAGCAACTATGTGGCTTGTAGAATAATTTCGTATGAAAGACACACTTAGAATTGTGAAGGCTGAAAATACACACTCTCCTCTAGTTTCGGGAAGAATCCAGGAGATATGATCATCCACATTACTCCTTCCTTTAGCATGCTTCATCTTGTAATCTCAAACTAATGAAGGTACTGGAGAGATATTTTTAGTGCCAACTCTTCTTTCCATTCTTAGTAAAACTTGGGGATAGTATCGCTTAACATTTGGATTATGAGATAACTTCAACTAAAACCAAAGAAGAACATTATTAGTGACCTTTCAAAACAAGGTAAAATAGAAAAACAGCCAGACTCAAAATATTGTTCCTTTAAACATACAAAGATAATAGCCTCAAATAATACACCTCCACTAATAGTTTTAAATATTTAAATATCTGAATTATTTCCTCATGTAACAATATATTATATATCCACACCATATACTCCTTTAAGTGCTTCAGGATTTCTCTCTGGTTCCAAGTTGCTAGGGGAACTTAAAACTTAAATTTGTTACACTTAAAATGTCTTAATATCCAGCTCTTCTCAACTTGAGAAGAATAGAAAAATATTTCAGCAGCATATTATCTCAATTTTAAAGTTAGTTTTAGCTACCTTTGTTAACACAGTTAAACTGTCACTATATTTTAAAAATATATATTTCCTATAATAATTGAAATTTATGGAGTGCCTTACTCAAAACAGAGACTTCTTTTTCTCCTGCCAGACGGTCAGCTAGTGAAGCAGATCTTTGAAAAAGCCATCACATTTTACAGGTGCTTGGAGTTTTGGAACCCTGGTGGTGTCAGTTTTTCTGAGAAACCAGCAATCACAGGCAGAAATGATATGGCGCTAATGCGATCATCTTCTAGCTTGTGGTGGCAGAAGCATGGGTGGTAGTTCTGGCTAGTCTTTTCTATCATCTGATAGTAGGTCTTAGTATGTGGCAAGAGGGGAAAATTCAATACTCTCACCACCTCGCTGGGTGACTTGAGCCCTAAGGTCCTGCTTCTTTGTCAGTTTGGGAATTTTCAAAAGCCATTCCTTTCTACACACCTTGTCATCACAGATCCAACATTCCGTCTCCACATAGTCAAAAACCAACCCTCCCAGGTTGGCTTTCTAACCTCATGTTTCATCTTCCAGGCCCTATGCACACTACTTGACCTGCATTGCAGTTTGGGGGATGCAGGACCACACAACACATTCTCTATTTGATTCTTACTCTAGACAAACTAAATGTCATCATCTTCTTCACCTTGCTTCCTTTCAGTCAAAAGAAATTTAAGTTTAGTGAGGTGACTTATCTGAATCCTCAATCTATTCCTTGCTTCTCCAAATCCTAACCCAGGACACATATTTGTTTCTATTTGTCTCATCCTCCTTCTCCCATCTTCCCTCCGTTCTTCCCAGTTATGTCTACTTTTCATATAGTCTCTCTTAAGCAAGATCGTCTGCTAATATTCATTTGATGCTCTGGAGGAACTGTTGCCTTTATAGAAGGGTTATTTGTGATGCTTCCATGGAGAGAGTTGCACTCAATGTGCTCTTTTATTTTCTGTCAAATCAGAAGTTTTGATTTCCTTTCTAGGCAAACTAGGTAATTCTTTTAGACATGCTGGTGAAACAACAAATTTGCTTGACATAAATTAATCTGTCTGATGGGAGGCTACATACATACTCACATAATTGGTACTTCACTAACATGAACATTCCAATAAGCACATTTATTTTTCCTAAAATTTCTGCTAATGAGAAATTCTCATCAACATGAGGAAACATAGTTCTTTTCCAGATAAGTGAAGGTACAGGAATTTTTCTCAAAATCAGTCAGTTCCTGAAAATATCTAGCTATTTATCAAAATGTCCTGACGTTTTCCCAGAGCACAGATTCATTCTGTCCTGGAAACTTAGTTGTTTTACAGAGGTGTCAAAGGCCAGAGACTGGCATGATAATAATTTAATTCTTGTATAAGAAGGTGGCAAATGCCCAGGAACGTAAAAATATGTAGATGATAGCTTGAAAAAGAGAGACTGAGGAAAAAAAAAAAAATATATATATATATATAAAAGAGAACAGGCAGGTATAGTTAGTCGTACTCATGTAATATTAATAGGTAAACCTTAAATTGAGTTTGGATCATAGAAAAAAGCAAGGGGGCTTCATAAAGTCATCTACATCTACTTTATTATCTCTTACTGGCTTAGACTGTGTGTGAAAATGAGGTCATTCAGTCGTGTCTGACTCTTTGTGACCCCATGGACTGTAGCCTACCATTTCCTTCTCCTGGGGATCTTCCAAACCCAGGTACCAAACTGGTTCTGCCCCATTGCAGGCAGATGCTTTATCATCTGATACACCAGGGAAGACCTTTGACTGTGAGGGTCACAACAAATTGTGGAAAATTCTTAAGGAGATAAGAATACCAGACTACTGTCCCTGTTTCCACGGAAGGCTGGAGGCAAGTCAAGACACAGGAGTTGGAATTGGACAAAGAACAATGAACTGGTACAAAATAGGGAAGGAAATGCTGTGCTATGCTAAGTCACTTCAGTCGTGTCCGACTCTATGTGACCCCATAGACGGCAGCCCACCAGGCTTCCCCGTCCCTGGGATTCTCCAGGCAAGAACACTGGAGTGGGTTGCCACTTCCTTCTCCAGGAAATGGAGAAGGAAATACATCAAGGCTATGTATTTTCATCCAGCTTATTTGACTTATGTGCAGAGTACTTCATGGAAAGTAACTTGCTGAAAGAATCTGAAGTGGGAAACAAAATTACTGTGAGAAGTATGAATAACCTTAGTTTTAAGATGACAACATATAAATGGCTGAAAAACACTAGGAACTAAAGGTGAAAGGAGAAATTGAAAAAGCTGAATTAAAACTCAATACAAAAACAGACACAAAACATAAGATCATGGAATTTGGCCCCATCATTTTGAGATATTTTAATGAGATACAATTGAATTAGTGACAGGTTTCACTTTCTTGATCTCTGATATGACTGCGTGATGTGACTGAAGCCATGAAACAAAAAGGCACTTGCCCATTGGATGGAAAGCTATGACCAATCTCAAAACCATATTACAAAGCTGAGAGATTATTGAAAAAGGCCTGAATGGTCAAAGTTGATTTTCAGGAGTAATGTATGGAGGAGTGAGCAGGAACACAAGAACTGACTGCCAAAATATAGATGCTTTACAACAGAAGGGCTAGAGAAGACATGTTGAGAATGGAGTTCAAACTAATAAAGTGTGAAGGAAATGATTTCAGATTATTCTCAGAAGGACTGATGCTGCACATGAAGAGCCAATATATCAGCCTCTTGAAGCCAAGAGCAAAATCACTGGGAAGAAACTGATGCTGGGAAAGATTGAGCACAGGAGAAGAAGGAAACGACAGAGGGTGAGATGGCTGAAAAGCATTGTTGACTCAAAGGTCATGGGTTCGAATACAACTCTGGGAGATTTGAATGGCAGGTGAGCCCTGGGTTCTTGCTGTACATGGAGTCACAAGAGTCTGACAAGTCTGAGTGACTGAACAACATCAAAAAGTTAGAACTGGCAATGCTTGGGACATGGTTCAGATTGCATGTTAAGTCTGTCATTGTAATTGGAATGATAAGTGAGATTTGGGACATTTAGAAAGAACACAGCTCTTGTCAGTTTCCTTGTTTTCCTCCCTCATATTGTACTTCCCACAATGTCTTTTTAAAGCTTCCCAGAGAAGGAGAACACCGGCGGTGTCATATGATATCCTGAGATGGAAAGCTTATCCCACCTGCCACTTGGATCTATAAGCTTGGCCTTAGGCAGAAGCAGACATTGTCTGTAAATACCTGGTAGAGCTGTCCATCTTCTGATGTGTTAACAGGAATGGTATATGATCTTAAGGGTTATCTCTAAGTTAAGCACACTTATAGCTTCTCAATCAACCTCTCTTATCCTGGGAGAAGCATCTTTGAGTTGTTTATCCTAGTTGCCCTTAGGAATGCTTACAAGGGGTTCCATTACTGAGCATGGAAGTATGTAGGAGACTGGATCCATTTTTGACTTTTACGCTTGGCTTCTGTGTAAATAGACCATTCCTCTTAATGTCAGTTTTTGACTTCAGATAAAGGTTGAGGATTGTGGAAATGTGTGAATGCGTGTGAATGTCCCATAAAACTGAGGACATGGAGTACACAGTTTTCCTCTTTGAATCAGATCTCAAGGCTTCTGGCTTAATAGATTTGTACTATCAGTGCATCTCAAATATTCATAAAATGTTTATATGATGACTGCCACACAGATTTGAAGCTGGAACTCCTGTATTGTCATCATCTTAGTAGTGTAGTTGGGCTTGGACATTTAAGGTATTATGTAAGAAGTATGTGGGCTATGTTATAACTTCCTTCTATTTTAACTGTCTGTCAGATACTCTTGGGAAGGGGGAAATCAATGTCGACCATGTGGGAATAGAATTATAGATTTCATCCTTAGGTTCTTTGATACCTAAGAGTATTCTTTGTTATTGGTGAGTGTCCAGCCTCCTGTAGGAAGGTAGTATCCTATTATAGGAAGGCCTGGTTGAAACTTCAGGCATCTACTGAGCCTTCTCTGGTACTGCCATATTAGCAGGTTTGTGTTTTGTTATTGCCAGACAAAATAAACATCTAAGGTCCCATTAAATTTTTGCTAGGTGATTGGGAGAGTACCATAGTTTGTACAAAAGTTAGGATGGAGTAGCTTGGTTATTACTGAAATGCTTTCAACTTCTGAAACTCAGCCAGTTGTCTTGAGCTTTTTGGCATTTATTATTATTATTATGTTTATTTTTTACTTTACAATATTGTATTGGTTTTGCCATACATCATGTGTCTGCCAAGGGTGTACATGTGTTCCCCATCCTGAACCCTCCTTCTAGTTCCCTCCCCATACCATCCCAGTGGTCATCCCAGTGCACCAGCCCCAAGCTTCCTGTATCCTGCATCAAACCTAGACTGGCAATTCATTTCTTATATGATATTATACATGTTTCAATTTGAATTCATTCTAATGAGGTGGATGAAACTGGAGCCTATTATACAGAGTGAATTAAGCCAGAAAGAAGGACACCAACACAGTATGCTTCTAAGTCACTTCAGTCATGTCCGACTCTGTGTGACCCCATAGACAGCAGCCCACCAGGCTCCGCCATCCCTGAGATTCTTCAGGCAAGAATCCTGGAGTGGATTGCCATTTCTTTCTCCAATGCATGAAGGTGAAAAGTGAAAGTGAAGTCTCTCCATCGTGTCTAATTCTTAGCGATCCCATAAACTACAGCCTACCAGGCTCCTCCCTCCATGGGATTTTCCAGGCAAGAGTACTGGAGTGGGGTGCCATTGCCTTCTCCACAGTATACTAAGGCATATATATGGAATTTAGAAAGATGGTAATGACAACCCTGTATGTGAGACAGGAAAAGAGACACAAATGTATAGAACAGTCTTTTGGACTCTGTGGGAGAGGGAGGGGAGGGATGATTTGAGTGGGCATTTTAATTTGTGCCTCTTTATATTTTTGAATTAGCCATTTCTTCAGCCGAAATCTCTAACATAAAAGTCCAAAGGAGAACCTAGACATACACTCACAAACACATTTTTAATCTGATGTGCACACACACACACAAGCACAGTCTCAGTCTTATATACTCAAAACACAATTATGAAAGGAAAATAAAACCAAAGGACTCACAGAAGGAAACCTACGAACTGCACAGAGTTCTCTGATATTTGTTTTTAGGCTTAAGGTTGGAAGTTATTTTGTAGTTGAATGATTTCAGTCTAGTGACATTTTAAGTCAGAATGCTTTGCTATACATAACGTTGTTCTGGATCCCATGGGATCTTAGAATATTTTGCATGTAAAACTTCTGTGATTTGCTAAAATGAAAATAATGCAGGGTAACAATGTGGAAGTCATTTTGACCTCGTTAGGCCCTGCAGTTACAATTTTGTTTGTTATATTTTAAGCATCCAATTTCATCCTCTAACCTTCTCCATCCAATATTTCTACTTTTTGCCTCAATTTGCCGTATGTACCTCACTTACATTTTTGTTTTTACTTTTACAATTTTCAGTTCAGTTCAGTTCAGTTAAGTCTCTCAGTCATGTCCGATTCTGCAACCCCATAAATCGCAGCAGGCCAGGACTCCCTGTCCATCACCAACTTCCAGAACTCATTCAAACTCACATCCATCAAGTTGGTGATGCCATCCAGCCATCTCATCCTCTGTCGTTCCCTTTTCCTCCTGCCCTAAATCCCTCCCAGCATCAGAGTCTTTTCCAATGAGTCAACCCTTCCCATGAGGTGGCTAAAGTACTGGAGTTTCAGCGTTAGCATCATTCCTTCCAAAGAACACACAGGGCTGATCTCTTTTAGGATGGACTGGTTGGATCTCCTTGCAGTCCAAGGGACTCTCAAGAGTCTTCTCCAACACCACAGTTCAAAAACATCAATTCTTTGGCTCTCAGCTTTCTTCACAGTCCAGCTCTCATTTCCATACATGGCCACTGGAAAAACCATAGCCTTGACTAGATGGACTTTTGTTGGCAAAGTAATGTCTCTATTTTTCAATATGCTCTCTGGGTTGGTCCAAACTTTCCTTCCAAAGAGTAAGTGTCTTTTAATTTCATGACTGCAGTCACCATCTGCAGTGATTTTGGAGCCCCCAAAAATAAAGTCTGACACTGTTTCCACTGAAACCGTTTCCATTGTTTTACAATGAAAGTCTGAATCTGTTTCCATTGTTTTACAATTTTAGGCACCAATTATAAGGTAAATGCATAAAGGAAAGAAAATTTGAATTCATGTACAATGTTTCCCTAATGTATTGAGCTATTTTCTTTATTCTTTTGAGAATTAAAGACACCAATATGTTGAAGCCATCTGGGAATTGATCATCAAGGTAAAGGATCATTTACCAGGCTTCTTTTGATCAGACAATTGAAGTACAGTTTACTAATATGCTCTCATGAAGGAACAAAAACAGCAGCTTTTCAACATGATATGTTGAATATCCTTATCCATGCCTCTTCCAAGTTATGACAGAGGATGACATGAATTAATCCTGTTCTTTTTGAGAAGGACCTGCCACTCAAAGCAGAGCATGAAAAGAAGATAAAAGGGACTGAGAAGGATTAGTCAGTACAAGGCAATGAAATGGAAGATGGAATTGCCTTTAAGGTGATATTGTACAAAGCATGCAAATTTGACTACATAGTAAGACACCTGAAATTTAAAACAAGGCTATTGGACTTTGGTCTCGAAATGATTACTAAGGACACCAATTTCAATACCTCTTACAATGGCTCCAAAATGCTCACCTCTCTAAAGCATAGTATTCTCTCTTACATTTAGCAAAACATTTCAGTGAAAGAAAAAGAGTGTGATTTTTCTACCACTCCCTTAACTACACAGATATTCGACAGATTTCACTGTCCGTTAGCTGCAAGAATGAGAACGTTGAACTTAGCTTGGTGTTGTCCTATGGGGGTTACCATACCAAAACAGGGACATGACTTGATGTTCCCACTGCCATCTGAAGGAATGACCACAAATTTGAGATTGCCAATATTTCTAGGTAGTCTTCATGACAGTGTGGATAGTCCAACAAGCAGGGACTCTGTTCAGAGTATTTCAAACTGAAATATATTTAGGATCCACCATTGATTTTGATCCTTGCTTACTCCATGACTTTTCTAGATTATTAAAATAAATGATTCCTTTTCTTCTTCTCCTCCCACCCCTTTGGATACATGTCTCTGTAACTACTACTGCATTTTAGGGAACTGTGGCCTGAAACAACATGCTTAGAATGGGTTATTGTAGACTGTAAATTTCATAAAAGCAGCAATCATTTTATAATTTGAATTCCCACATTTAACATTCATGTAAATACAATAAATAGGTATCAACTTGTAATAATTTCTCAGCAAATAGGAAAGGTGAATTATGATAAGTGCACGTTATAGGATGCTGTTAAGTAATGTGTAGAGCATTGATTGGTTATTACATTTCTTTATTGATAATTTAGTAAGTGCTTAAAATGTGTCATTTGCAGGCTCTAAGTTTCACCTGATGTGAAAGATACATTAAAAAATGAGAGTAGACATAAAACACATTGAAGACATGATATCTGCGCTCACCTTGGTAGGAGGGCAAACAGAAGTTCCTTCCAACCCCAAGAAAGAATTGAGGCAAAAATCTGAGAAGGGTCTTAGCATGACTGAAAATAGTTTGTGTGATTGTAGCTCCAGAAGAGAAAGATAATGAAATTACTAAGGAAAATATATCATGTCTTCAAAGAACTTGTTGACCATGCTGATGTGCTGCAAACACCATCAGGAATGTATCTGTCTCTGTGGGGACAGATAAGCAACATTGAAACATGTCTTAGGAAATATAGAGTGGATCTTGGTGTCAGGAAATAAAGGCATGCCTTAAGGACAGTAGAGCAGAAATAACCCTACAGCATACCACCTGTAAACTATATATCTTGTGCTTACCATGGGACAATCACTGATTATGTCATGTTATCTTTGGTACACAGTCATGGTATAATGGTGATCATGATTTTGGACATGCTACCCTGTCTATATTTCAAGGATGAAATGACTTTCTATAATGAAGAAAATCTGCTGTCTAACCTTTTAAGACTCTACCAGTAACTAATAGAATATAAGGTAACTGTGAACACACTAAGGTACATCCTGTGTATTTACATTTTTCTGATTTTATTTGCATCTCTTCCTTCACCCATGCCATCCTAATTGAGCCACCCATTCATTTCAGCAGGGATGATTTCAGAAATCACTTTACATCCATTATCTATTTTCCCTTGGGTCTCTCTTTTTTTTTTTTTTTGCTTACAAACATTAGATCAGGTGTCATTTACCTAGGATGCATAACAAATTTTGTCTTGAACTGTAGAGTTTATAAAACCGTGCAGTAAAATAGCCAGCCATTTGAACTAAAGCATAATTTTACGCTTCATTGTTTGAAAATAGAAAATGAAACTATGAAGATGAATATGTAAATTTATTGTTGAAATACAAGAATTTTAGGTATTTGTTGACATCTCCCAATATAAAGTTCAATCTTCTTTAGGCTCCATAATCTGACACTTATTTGATAGGTCAGTTTTAATTAGCATAGTTTTCATCTGATGATGATTGTTGATCAGTTGACTTGAAAGAGAGGAGGCAGATGTATAAGCGATCATTGACATTGAGGACCATGAGTTGCCTGTCTCTTGCAGGATAGGAAAAGGGCTGTCATGTGGTGACATATTGCTATATGTGACTGGAAATTTAGAAGATTCCACCATCAGTCTGGAATAACTGCTTTGTAATGGAGACACAATGTGGTTTTGAGAAGTAGATGTAGTTGTAGTAGCGAAGTCCTCAACGTGGCCATTTACCTGAGTGTAGCTGCTATGTGAGTGCCAATTAAAAATGCTCAGTGTTTTAAAAACAGCAGGTTGATCTACTACAATCTGGTCTGTTTGTCTAAGTGATATTGGTGATGGGGAAGGTAAGTTACATGGACTTACAGCGCTTGTATTAGCAAATATCTGGCTGCTATGAGGCTTTGGTATGTATGGCACATTTAAAGTTCTGGAGGCTGAAAATGCACTCTCTCCACTCGTTTCTCAAAGAAAGTCAGAGTTATGATCATCTTTGTTGACCCTTGCGTTAACATACGTCTTGTTATCTTGAACTAATGAAGATATTAGAGACACATTGTTAATTCCAAGTCTTCTTTGCATTCTTACTAAAAGTTGGGGATGGCCTGTTTGGAATTTGATTTATAGTAGGTTTGTAACTAAAATCAAAGAAAAACTTATTTAGTTTCTTTATAAACCAAGGTAAAACTGACAATCAAAGCTAAGCTATAAAAAATTATTCCTTTAATGACACCAATTAAATAGCATCAAATAAAACACCTCCATTAGTAGTTTTAACAGGTAATATGTTAAAAGCAATTATGCTCAACTAAAAATATGTTGTATATATACAGTAAATACCACTTTAAGTGGCTTCAGGACTTGTATCTGGTTTAATATTGCTAGGAAAGTTTTTTAAACATCCAATATTTTAACCTCCAGCTGTTCTCAACTTCAAAACAAAACTTTTTTTAAAAAATTTACTATCTCAATTTCTTTCTTTCTTTTTTTTTTTTTACATTTCACGTGTTTCAATGCCATTCTCCCAAAACTTCCCACCCTCTCCCTCTCCCACAGAGTCCATAAGACTGCTCCATACATCAGTGTCTCTTTTGCTGTCTCGTATACAGGGTTATCATTACCATCTTTCTAAATTCCATATATATGCGTTAGTATACTGTATTTATGTTTTTCCTTCTGGCTTACTTCACTCTGTATAATAGGCTCCAGTTTCATCCACCTCATTAGAACTGACTCAGATGTATTCTTTTTAATGGCTGAGTAATACTCCATTGTGTATATGTACCACAGCTTTCTTATCCATTCATCTGCTGATGGACATCTAGGTTGCTTCCGTGTCCTGGCTATTAGAAACAGTGCTGAGATGAACATTGGGGTACACGTGTCTCTTTCCCTTCTGGTTTCCTCAGTGTGTATGCCAAGCAATGGGATTGCTGGATCATAAGGCAGTTCTATTTCCAGTTTTTTAAGGAATCTCCACACTGTTCTCCATAGTGGCTGTACTAGTTTGCATTCCCACCAACAGTGTAAGAGGTTCCCTTTTCTCCACACCCTCTCCAGCATTTATTATTTGTAGACTTTTGGATCGCAGCCATTCTGACTGGCGTGAAATGGTACCTCATAGTGGTTTTGATTTGCATTTTTCGGATAAGGAGTGATGTTGAGCATCTTTTCATGTGTTTGTTAGCCATCTGTATGTCTTCTTTGGAAATGTCTATTTAGATCTTTGGCCCATTTTTTGATTGGGTCATTTATTTTTCTGGAGTTGAGCTGTAGGAGTTGCTTGTATATTTTTGAGATTAGTTGTTTGTCGGTTACTACATTTGCTATTATTTTCTCCCATTCTGAAGGCTGTCTTTTCACCTTGCTAATAGTTTGCTTTGATGTGCAGAAGCTTTTAAGTTTAATTAGGTCCCATTTGTTTATTTTTGCTTTGATTTCCAATATTCTGGGAGGTGGGTCATAGAGGATCCTGCTGTGATGTATGTCAGAGAGTGTTTGCCTATGTTCTCCTCTAGGAGTTTTATAGTTTCTGGTCTTACGTTGAGATCTTTAATCCATTTTGAGTTTATTTTTGTATATGGTGTTAGAAAGTGTTCTAGTTTCATTCTTTTACAAGTGGTTGATCAGATTTCTCAGCACCACTTGTTAAAGAGATTGTCTTTAATCCACTGTATATTCTTGCCTCCTTTGTCAAAGATAAGGTGTCCATATGTGCGTGGATTTATCTCTGGGCTTTCTATTTTGTTCCATTGATCTATATTTCTGTCTTTGTGCCAGTACCATACTGTCTTGATAACTGTGGCTTTGTAGTAGAGCCTGAAGTCAGGTAGGTTGATTCCTCCAGTTCCATTTTTCTTTCTCAAGATCGCTTTGGCTATTCGAGGTTTTTTGTATTTCCATACAAATTGTGAAATTATTTGTTCTAGCTCTGTGAAGAATAATGTTGGTAGCTTGATAGGGATTGCATTGAATCTATAAATTGCTTTGGGTAGTATACTCATTTTCACTATATTGATTCTTCCAATCCATGAACATGGTATATATCTCCATCTATTAGTGTCCTCTTTGATTTCTTTCACCAGTGTTTTATAGTTTTCTATATATAGGTCTTTAGTTTCTTTAGGTAGATATATTCCTAAGTATTTTATTCTTTTCGTTGCAATGGTGAATGGAATTGTTTCCTTAATTTCTCTTTCTGTTTTCTCATTATTAGTGTATAGGAATGCAAGGGATTTCTGTGTGTTGATTTTATATCCTGCAACTTTACTATAATCATTGATTAGTTCTAGTAATTTTCTGGTGGAGTCTTTAGGGTTTTCTATGTAGAGGATCATGTCATCTGCAAATAGTGAGAGTTTTACTTCTTCTTTTCCAATGTGGATTCCTTTTATTTCTTTTTCTGCTCTGATTGCTGTGGCCAAAACTTCCAAAACTATGTTGAATAGTAATGGTGAAAGTGGGCACCCTTGTCTTGTTCCTCACTTTAGAGGAAATGCTTTCAATTTTTCACCATTGAGGATAATGTTCGCTGTGGGTTTGTCATATATAGCTTTTATTATGTTGAGGTATGTTCCTTCTATTCCTGCTTTCTGGAGAGTTTTTATCATAAATGGGTATTGAATTTTGTCAAAGGCTTTCTCTGCATCTATTGCGATAATCATATGGTTTTTGTTTTTCAATTTGTTAATGTGGTGTATTACATTGATTGATTTGCGGATATTGAAGAATCCTTGCATCCCTGGGATAAAGCCCACTTGGTCATGGTGTATGATCTTTTTAATGTGTTGTTGGATTCTGATTGCTAGAATTTTGTTTAGGATTTTTGCATCTATGTTCATCAGTGATATGGGCCTGTAATTTTCTTTTTTTGTGGCATCTTTGTCAGGTTTTGGTATTAGGGTGATGGTAGCCTCATAGAATGAGTTTGGAAGTTTACCTTCCTCTGCAATTTTCTGGAAGAGTTTGAGCAGGATAGGTGTTAGCTCTTCTCTAAATTTTTGGTAGAATTCATCTGTGAAGCCGTCTGGACCTGGGCTTTTCTTTGCTGGAAGATTTTTTATTACAGTTTCAATTTCCATGCTTGTGATGGGTCTGTTAAGGTTTTCTATTTTTTCCTGGTCGAGTTTTGGAAAGTTGTACTTTTCTAAGAATTTGTCCATTTCTTCCTCGTTGTCCATTTTATTGGCATATAATTGTTGATAATAGTCTCTTATGATCCTTTGTATTTCTGTGTTGTCTGTTGTGATCTCTCCATTTTCATTTCTAATTTTATTGATTTGATTTTTCTCCCTTTGTTTCTTGATGAGTCTGGCTAATGGTTTGTCAATTTTATTTATCCTTTCAAAGAACCAGCTTTTGGATTTGTTGATTTTTGCTATGGTCTCTTTTCTTTCTTTTGCATTTATTTCTGCTCTAATTTTTAAGATTTCTTTCCTTCTACTAACCCTGGGGTTCTTCATTTCTTCCTTTTCTAGTTGCTTTAGGTGTAGAGTTAGGTTATTTATTTGACTTTTTTCTTGTTTCTTGAGGTGTGCCTGTATTGCTATGAACTTTCCCCTTAGGACTGCTTTTACTGTGTCCCACAGGTTTTGGGTTGTTGTGTTTTCATTTTCAATCGTTTCTATGCAAATTTTGATTTCTTTTTTGATTTCTTCTGTGATTTGTTGGTTATTCAGCAGCGTGTTGTTCAGCCTCCATATGTTGGAATTTTTAATAGTTTTTCTCCTGTAATTGAGATCTAATCTTACTGCAGTGTGGTCAGAAAAGATGCTTGGAATGATTTCTATTTTTTTGAATTAACCAAGGCAAGCTTTATGGCCCAGGATGTGATCTATCCTGGAGAAGGTTCCATGTGCGCTTGAGAAAAAGGTGAAATTCATTGTTTTGGGATGAAATGTCCTATAGATATCAATTAGGTCTAACTGGTCTATTGTATCGTTTAAAGTTTGTGTTTCCTTGTTAATTTTCTGTTTAGTTGATCTATCCATAGGTGTGAGTGGGGTATTAAAGTCTCCCACTATTATTGTGTTATTGTTAATTTCTCCTTTCATACTTGTTAGCATTTGTCTTACATAATGCGGTGCTCCCGTGTTGGGTGCATATATATTTATAATTGTTGTATCTCCTTCTTGGATTGATCCTTTGATCATTATGTAGTGACCTTCTTTGTCTCTTTTCACAGCCTTTGTTTTAAAGTCTATTTTATCTGATATGAGTATTGCTACTCCTGCTTTCTTTTGGTCCCTATTTGCATGGAAAATCTTTTTCCAGCCCTTCACTTTCAGTCTGTATGTGTCCCCTGTTTTGAGGTGGGTCTCCTGTAGACAACATATGTAGGGGTCTTGTTTTTGTATCCATTCAGCCAGTCTTTGTCTTTTGGTTGGGGCATTCAACCCATTTACGTTTAAGGTAATTACTGATAAGTATGATCCCGTTGCCATTTACTTTATTGTTTGGGGTTCGAATTTATACACCATTTTTGTGTTTCCTGTCTAGAGAATATCCTTTAGTATTTGTTGTAGAGATGGTTTGGTGGTGCAGAATTCTCTCAGCTTTTGCTTGTCTGAGAAGCATTTGGTTTCTCCTTCATACTTGAATAAAATCCTTGCTGGGTACAATAATCTGGGCTGCAGGTTATTTTCTTTCATCATTTTAAGTATGTCTTGCCATTCCCTCCTGGCTTGAAGAGTTTCTATTGAAAGATCAGCTGTTATCCTTATGGGATTTCCCTTGTGTGTTATTTGTTGTTTTTCCCTTGCTGCTTTTAATATTTGTTCTTTGTGTTTGATCTTTGTTAATTTGATTAATATGTGTGTTGGGGTGTTTCGCCTTGGGTTTATCCTGTTTGGGATTCTCTGGGTTTCTTGGACTTGGGTGATTATTTCCTTCCCCAGTTTAGGGAAGTTTTCAACTATTATCTCCTCAAGTATTTTCTCATGGTCTTTCTTTTTGTCTTCTTCTTCTGGAACCCCTATGATTTGAATGTTGTAGTGTTTAATATTGTCCTGGAGGTCTCTGAGATTGTCCTCATTTCTTTTAATTCGTTTTTCTTTTATTCTCTCTGATTCATTTATTTCTACCATTCTATCTTCTAATTCACTAATCCTATCTTCTGCCTCTGTTATTCTACTATTTGTTGCCTCCAGAGTGTTTTTAATTTCATTTATTGCATTATTCATTATATATTGACTCTTTTTTATTTCTTCTAGGTCCTTGTTAAACCTTTCTTGCATCTTCTCAATCCTTGTCTCCACGCTATTTATCTGTGATTCCACTTTAATTTCAAGATTTTGGATCAATTTCACTATCATTATTCGGAATTCTTTATCAGGTAGATTCCCTATCTCTTCCTCTTTTGTTTGGTTTGGTGGGCATTTATCCTGTTCCTTTATCTGCTGGCTATTCCTCTGTCTCTTCATCTTGTTTAAATTGCTGAGTTTGGGGTGTCCTTTCTGTATTCTGGCAGTTTGTGGAGTTCCCTTTATTGTGGCTTTTCCTCGCTGTGTGTGGGTTTGTACAGGTGGCTTGTCAAGGTTTCCTGGTTAGGGAAGCTTGTGTCGGTGTTCTGATGGGTGGAGCTGTATTTCTTCTCTTTGTTCAGTCGCGCTGTGGGGAGGGAGGGAGGGATGCTGCAAACAAATAACACTGGCGTGCGCTCGCAGTGCCTCAGCCACACTGGGTCTGCCCCCGCTCACGGCGCGTGTAGCCTCCCTGCCCACACTGCTCGGGCTCTAGGTTGTTCCTCCGGGAACAATCCGAGGCTGGCCCTGGGTTGCATGTACCTCCCTGGTCCAAGCCGCTCAGGTTCAGGCACTCGGGTAGTCCTCAGAGGCGCAGACTCAGTTGGGCCTGAGTTTTGTGCTCTTCCCAGGTCCGAGCAGCTCAAGTGATGAGGTGTTTGGCGAGCGCCAATGCTGCGACTTATCGCCTCCCGCCACTCGGTTATCTGGGCGTAAAACCAGCGCACCTTCTCAGGCAGATGTTAACCGTCCAGACCCCCAAGAAGTTTTAGTTAGCAAAGAAGCCTGCTTACAGTTTTATAGATTATGTCTCTCTGGGGCTGCGATTGCCCCCTTCTGGCTCTGGCTGCCTGTCACCGGAGGGGGAAGGTCTGCAGCTGGCTATCTCTGTTCAATTCTTTGTTCCGTGCACGGGCCTGGCGGTGTCTTAAGTTGGGGCTGGCTTTTCGCGTGGTAGATATCCCACAGTCTGGTTTGCTAGCCCAGATTATTTCGCTCAGATAGTGCTCAGGGTATTCAGGCCAGATTCTTACTCTAAGCGATGCAGCCCGCGCTGCGCCTCCCTGCCCAGCCCCCACTTGCTAATGGCGCGTGCAGGCGTCTACGCTGCTTCTCCGCTGGGGGAGTTACCGTAGGACTCGCAATCTTCGAGTTTTAATTGTTTATTTGTTTTTTCTTCCTGTTATGTTGCCCTCTGTGCTTCCAAAGCTCGGCACAGATTCGGCAGTGAGAAGGTTTCCTGGTGTTTGGAAACTTCTCTCTTTTTAAGACTCCCTTCCCGGGACAGAACTCCGTCCCTCCCTCTTTTGTCTCTTTTTTTGTCTTTTATATTTTTTCCTACCTCCTTTCGAAGAGTTGGGTTGCTTTTCTGGGTGCCTGATGTCCTCTGCTGGCATTCAGAAGTTGTTTTGTGGAATTTACTCGACGTTTAAATGCTCTTTTGATGAATTTGTGGGGGAGAAAGTGTTCTGCCTGTCCTACTCCTCCGTCATCTTGGCTCCTCCTCCCTATCTCAATTTCAAATTCGTTTTAGCTACATATGTGAACTTGCTTTCTAGGTCACATGATTTAATCTTATGTATTGCTAATAAGTGAAATTTTTGGAATACCTTGCTCAAAAGAGAGATGTTTTCTTCCAGAAAGTCCGCTTGTGAAGCAGATCTTTGAAAAGTTTGTTGCTTTTTATTAAACCCATAAAGGTTAACCTGTCAAACTAAACTTTTCATACTGTTGGTTTCAAATATTCTGAAAGGCTCCTTTCTTTTCAAGACCTTTTTAAAAAGTTCTTCACTGATCACTATACATACACCACTCTCATCCTACCTAATAGATTCCAGCTGATAATTTGCAACTATACTCCAAAGTTTTGTGGAAATGTGAAAGAAAATCATTCAGCTCATCTGTTTCAGAGACAGAATTTGTGTAGCATAGCCTTTTTATCACAAGATCCTCAGACAAAGCCTGAAAAGCATATTCTTCAGTCATATATCTCAAAACTGAGTCCCTAGTAAGTGTATAATCATACAAAGAAGATCTAACGGAGGTTTCTGAACCAGTTGATTCATCCTTAGGAGTCCCATCTTGAATTTCTGAAGAAATATGTGCCATCTCAAAGAAAGTCTTTCTTCAGATATTTTTCTCATTTGTTTGATTTTACACACTGCAACTTCAAATGCTGCTTGGCTGGCCTACAGACCTCTCTAGACCATCACAGAGGTCCTTAAAGTCACCTAGCAATTGAAGGGTAACTGTGACATCACAAAGTCACTGGTCTTTGAGCAATTGAAGGATAATGTTCAACCAGTGCTTACTTCAGCATCAACTTAAAATACACACTGCTTACAGAAATACTAACCAAAGCCATGAAGGCTGCAAAACCTCATTCCTAAAGAATTTTTACACAGAAAAATCATATCAATAAATCTACTTGAAATCTGAACTAAAAGCGATTTATCATCCTTCTAGACACACATTCTTAATATTCATTACTGTTACCCATGCAAACTTGGATCTACTCGCTACTGTGAAGTAAAATCAATCAACTGACTGAGTTACAGTGAAAGCATGTGTTTATTGTAGGACTGAGCAAGGTTTCCTAGCAGTCTTTGGTGCTTCAAAGACCCAAATTCACAAATACTTTCAGGGGAAGTATATTAATGACTGATCACACACCTGTGATCAGTTTTGGGGCATTGTACTAATGGCCTGTTACTGAGGATATTGGGAGTCAACATCATCGACCGTCTGCTTCCAACTACTCTGTGGTCTATGTACGTACATTTCAGCCTGGTTGGAGCTTTAACATCTCTAAAACTGTTCACAGTGTATTGCTCAGAATGTTATCTATGGCCTTTGAGGAGGAACTAAAGACCTTTCTGCTACGTCTGCTACATCACCTCAGTCGTGTCCGACTCTGTGTGACCCCATAGACGGCAGCCCACCAGGCTCCCCTGTCTCTGGGATTCTCCAGGGAAGAACACTGGAATGGGTTGCCATTTCCTTCTCCAATGCATGAAAGTTAAAAGTGAAAGTATCATTACTATCTTCTGTTGCTTGATTATTTTCCTTAATTTCTGGCTTTTCTAGCTTCTCTGATTAAAATTACTCTTGGAAAATGAGGAGGTCTACAGGCTTCCCAGCTCTTGAACTGTTTGAGTCAGCAACAACTTTGGCTATTTCCTGTTGACCTGAAGCATGGAGTTGGAAATAATTCTGAGATCTAAGGTTGGTATCAACATTTTCTGCAATGGAAACATATCTATTTTATATAGATATTTGTATATCTATATACATAAATATGCATATAAATAGGTATATCTGCTGTCATTTCAGACGTGTCCAACTCTGTGTGACCCCACAGACGGCAGCCCACCAGGCTCCTCTGTCCCAGGATTCTCCAGGCAAGAACATTCGAGTGGGTTGCTATGTCCTTCTCCAATGCATGAAAGTGAAAAGTGAAAGGGAAGTCACTCAGTTGTACTGATCTATTTGTGACACCATGGACTGCAGCCTACCAGGCTCCTCCATCCATGGGATTGGCCAGGCAAGAGTAAAGGAGTGGGGTGCCGTCACCTTCTCATATATATATAAATATATATATATATATTTTTTTTTCTATATCTGAGTATTTTTTCATTAAACCTGGGCAAACTTTTGAAAATTGGTAGGTATTTATTAAAAGGAGAGAGGGGAGTGGTATAAAAGAGTCCTTATATGTTAGATGTAGCCAATAAAACATATTTTGAAGTATTTCCACTTACATATATTCAATAACTGAGTAGAGTCTTGAGTCATTCTGCATTTGGGTTTTAATTTTTCCATGTTGTTATACCTAATGGGAATTAAAAGTCAATGTGATTTTTTTATACCCAAACTCATACACACATGGGTATGTATGTGGATATGTCAAAATAAAATTTTAGGCAACATTATTCAGGTGGCCAAACACTTTGCTTGCTCCCAAGATCTTAAATGAACTGTTTGGGAAGCCCAACATTGCTTAATAAATTACTGGCTGAATGCTTTAGATACTGTTGCTGAAAGGCTCTCCTTTAATCTAGTTCGTCTTCCACTATTGTTTCTGTAATAAGAGATGGCATTCTTACATATGAGGAAACCTTGAGGCCATACAATTGTTACTCTCATTTGCTTAGAGATATTGTTTGAAGAAAGCTGTTGTTCTCCCCACATTGGATACAATTTTAAACATTCAAGTCTGTAATAACATAGGAACATGTTGGAACCACATGCACAATGGTCAACTAGCTGGATTTAGGATAAACAGCTACCCACTTAATGGCTAAAAGAGATGCCAAGGGCATTGTGCATAGATCATAGACAGGCTCTTCTGACTAGCTGAACACTGAAATTATATGAGGTGTACATCAAAATTACTTCTCCATAATTCAGTATGTAAAGTTT
Organism: Bos taurus; assembly: GCF_002263795.3. Taxonomy (NCBI): domain Eukaryota; kingdom Metazoa; phylum Chordata; class Mammalia; order Artiodactyla; family Bovidae; genus Bos; species Bos taurus. Next base: position 32,561,419 of record NC_082638.1, read on the forward strand.
TCTTTCATCACTTTCAACTTCTGATAACAAATATTTCAATAGAAATCACTGATGATCAAAATTTATCTTGCTTCATGCCACCGGGGTTCAGCTTCCTGCCCCCATCCACATCATTTATCTTGTTCCTTGTCCTCCTTTGTATTTTTGAGGTAGCCACATTAGAGAAAATCTAACTAGATAACAAAAATAGTCTCAATATATTATGTTAATGGAAAAATATATTATAGGCTGTGTATTTTGCAATATTTTACCCAGTTGTCACAGAAGTATGGCACAAATGCTCTAACAGGCAACTTAAAACCAGCAGTATAATATATAATAGGTAACTATCATTGTTTCCTAAGAATCAGTTGTTGTTTTTTTTCCACTGAGTCATTTCTTTGCTCAGGTGGCCAAAGCTTTGAAGACTCATCTTCAGCATCAGTGATTCTAATTCTTCTTCAGAGTTGATTTCCTTTATGTTTGACTGGATTTATGTCCTTGCAATTCAATGGATACACACAAGTCATTCCTAGCAGAGCAGTTTGGTGTTCTCACATCTGTACATGTCTACTGGAAAGACCATAGATGTGACTGACATTCCAATTCCTATGTGATATTGCTCTTTACAGCATCAGACCTTGCCTCTATTACCAGTCACACCCATATCTGGATATTAGTTTTGCTTTGTCTTCATCCCTTCTTTCTTTCTGCAGTTATGTCTCCACTGATCTCCAGTAGCATATTGGATACCTACCAACCGACCCGGGGATTTCCAAGAGAACACACTGGTCATAGCAAACACCCTCTTCAAACAACACAAGAGAAGATGGTCAACACCAAAATCACCAAAATCATATTAATTCTACCTTTGCAGCCAAAGATGGAGAAACTCTATAAAGTCAGCAAAAACAAGACCAGGAGCTGACTGTAGCTCAGATCATGAACTCCTTTTTTGCCAAATTCAGACTTGAATTAAAGAAAGTAGGGAAAACCACTAGACCATTCAGGTATGACCTAAGTCAAATCCCTTATCATTATACAGTGAAATATAGATTTAAGGGACTAGATCTAATAGACAAAGTTCTATTAGCCTTTGCCCTGCTTCATTCAGTATTCCAAGGCCAAATTTGCCTGTTACTCCAAGTATTTCTTGACTTCCTACCTTTACATTCCAGTCCCCTTTAATGAAAAGGACATCTTTTTTGGATATTAGTTCTAAAAGGTCTTGCAGGTCTTCACAGTACCATTCAACTTCAGCTTCTTCAGCATTTCTCATTGGGGCAAAGGCTTGGATTACCGTGATATTGAATGGTTTGCCTTGGAAACGAACAGGGATCATTCTTTCATCTTTGAGATTGCATCTAAGTACTGCATGTAAGACTCTTTTGTTGACCATGCTGGCTCCTCCATTTCTTCTAAGGTATTCCCGTTCACAGTAGTAGATATAATGGTCATCTGAGTTAAATTCACCCATTCCAGTCCCTTTTAGTTCGCTGATACCTAGAATGTTGACGTTCACTTTTATCATCTCCGGTTTGATCACTTCCAGTTTGCCTTGATTCACGGAACTGACATCACAGAAATCAGGAGAAGACATGGGTGAGAACGAAGGAGAAGGTTGTATAGCTTCACCCATTCAATGGATATGATTTCAGGCAAACCCTGGGTGATGCAGAGGGCAGAAAGCCCTTGTGTGCAGTCCAAGGGTTCACAGAGAGTAAGACATGGCTTTGTGACTGAATAACAACAAGATTTCAGTTAATAAAATGGATCTTCCAGGGTCATGGTGGAGGTCTCATAATGTTAGAGGAATAGGAGGCACAGTCCACTTTCTCCCCCACAAATCCATCAAAGGATCGACTGCACATGGACCACCTTCCAGAAATCAACTTGAACGATGTTGATGGTCCCTAGAAACCAAGAAATGAAAACCCATCTCTTAAAAAGGAGGTAGGACAAAATAAGAGATGGACATGAAGAAAAGGTTTTAGGGAACGAGACTCCCCTTGGAGAGGGAGTCGTAAAGGAGGAAAATTAAAACAAGATAGGAAACCCTCTCTCAAAAGTGTCAGTGGGAGGAAAAAGAAAAAAAGAAAAAAACAGAACCAGGGGAAAAAGAACAAAAACACAGATTATGCCAATAAATGCAATTACTAGCCAAAAAGTCACTCAGATTCTTCTGTCCACATTCATACATGAGGTCTGGGAGGAGACCTGTGGTGTATCAAACACAGTATTGTTAGAACCAGGATTTAGTGCCCTGAGGACAATCTGATGGAGCTAATGTGACAAAGAACATAAACCATGGGAAAACTAGAGACAGCCATTTTAGAAAGGACTTTTCCTACAAGAAGGCTCTAAGTCCACATACTGAACCATGGCACACTCACAGACCAGAAAACTAGAAAATACCAAAGAAGACCAAGCCAGCTTCCATTGAAGACCCTTTCTTCCATGGAGGTAGAGAGGAATGTATATGACTGCCAGAGGCAGAAGCAAATAGGTTACTAGTAACTTGGTCCTACAGACATCCCCTACCAAGCTCTAAGCTGGTTGAAATTTGCTAATGATGAATTCCTGAGTTCATGGACAGTTCACATAGGCCGGGATCATGACAGCCTGGGGTCAGCTACCCTGAAGAGACACATGGAACACCTGAGGCTGTGGGCTCTGGCACAGGTAGCAAACTGTGTGGTAGAGACCAGAGAGCTGCATAAGGAATGGGCCACCTAGGACTGTGTCTTGTCCTCCAACCAGCCACCTGAGATTTTTGACTTGTGAAGAGCAAAAAGCACCAAGCCAATCATGGTCATTGCCCTTGCTGAGCACCTAAGTGCCTGACTGGCTGGGAAGTGCATGAAACACACGACCCACTTGGGACCATGCCCTCACGTATCAACAGGGAGGCTGAGCAGTGTGGACCCAGGAAGAACATGTCACATTTGTCAGTGGCAAGCCCAATGTGGTCAATCCACCTCAAGCACCCACATATCCCAGAGGTATTTGTTTTCAGTGTCCCACCTCACCACCAAAACACCGAGCAAGTGAGGTCAAATACGAGGCTACCACACCCTCGTTTCATGTTGAAAGCCAGATATGGAGAGGCTTTCAAATAAAAGAAGGAAATATAAACAAAGGAGCATAAACCAACCCAGAAGTGATAGGTTCAGCAGCATAAATCTTCAATTAATTCCAATTAATTCAATTAATGTTCAACTGAGGTACAATAGTAGAATTTGACAACAAGTACAAGCTTCAACTAGGGACCATCTGACACTGTACTGACACCAAAAAGCAAATTTTTTTTTTTTTAATTCTGAGATCTATTTCTATATGATTTCTTTAACTTTTAACAATGCTAGGCCTTTTTAATACCCTAAACTTTTATTTCTGTTAACTATTATTACCTTTCAAATAAAAACAACACGTCTGTGTTTTAAACACTTGTTATATATATAAGAATGAATTCGACCTCCGTTTTCTTTTCTTGTACTATTTAAATGAGTCTAATTTTTATTCTTGGTTCTTAACTTTTGCTTTCCAAAAATGGTTATCAATGTTGTTACTTTAGGAATACAATTTTTAGGATCAGATTTCACTTATGAGGGCATCAGATTTCAGACACGCTGAAACCATAATCTCAAAAACCTAGCCAATCTTGTCACATGGACTGCAGCCTTGTCTAACTCAATGAAAGTAAGCCATGCCCTGTGGTGCCACCCAGGATGGGCGAGTAATGGTGGAGAGTTCTGAAAGAATGTGGTCTATGGAGAAGGGAATGGCAAACTACATCAGTATTCTTGTCTTGAGAACACCATGAACAGTATGAAACACATGATAGGATAACTGAAAGAGGAAATCCCCGGGTCGGTTGGTAGGTATCCAATATGCTACTGGAGATCAGTGGAGACATAACTGCAGAAAGAAAGAAGGGATGAAGACAAAGCAAAACTAATATCCAGATATGGGTGTGACTGGTAATAGAGGCAAGGTCTGATGCTGTAAAGAGCAATATTACATAGGAATTGGAATGTCAGTTCCGTGAATCAAGGCAAACTGGAAGTGATCAAACCGGAGATGATAAAAGTGAACGTCAACATTCTAGGTATCAGCGAACTAAAAGGGACTGGAATGGGTGAATTTAACTCAGATGACCATTATATCTACTACTGTGAACGGGAATACCTTAGAAGAAATGGAGGAGCCAGCATGGTCAACAAAAGAGTCTTACATGCAGTACTTAGATGCAATCTCAAAGATGAAAGAATGATCCCTGTTCGTTTCCAAGGCAAACCATTCAATATCACGGTAATCCAAGCCTTTGCCCCAATGAGAAATGCTGAAGAAGCTGAAGTTGAATGGTACTGTGAAGACCTGCAAGACCTTTTAGAACTAATATCCAAAAAAGATGTCCTTTTCATTAAAGGGGACTGGAATGTAAAGGTAGGAAGTCAAGAAATGCTTGGAGTAACAGGCAAATTTGGCCTTGGAATACTGAATGAAGCAGGGCAAAGGCTAATAGAGTTTTTCCAAGAGAACACACTGGTCATAGCAAACACCCTCTTCCAACAACACAAGAGAAGATGGTCAACACCAAAATCACCAAAATCAGATTAATTCTACCTTTGCAGCCAAAGATGGAGAAACTCTATAAAGTCAGCAAAAACAAGACCAGGAGCTGACTGTAGCTCAGATCATGAACTCCTTTATTGCCAATTCAGACTTGAATTAAAGAAAGTAGGGAAAACCACTAGACCATTCAGGTATGACCTAAGTCAAATCCCTTATCATTATACAGTGAAATATAGATTTAAGGGACTAGATCTAATAGACAAAGTTCCTGATGACCAATGGATGGGTATTTATGACACTGTACAGGAGACAGGGACTAAGACCATCCGTGTAGACACGAAATGCAAAAATGCAAAATGGCTGCCTGAGGAGGCCTTACAAATAGCTGTGAAAAAAAGAGAAGCAAAAAGCAAAGCAAAGAAAAGATATATGTATCTGAAAGCAGAGATCCAAAAGAATAGCAAACAGAGATAAGAAAGCCTTCCTCAGAGATCAATTTAAAGAAATAGAAGAAAACAACATAATGGGAAAGACTAGAGTTCTCTTCAAGAAAATTAGATACAAAGGGAATATTTCATGCAAAGATGGGTTCAATAAAGGGAAGAAATGGTAAGGATCAAACAGAAGCAGAAGATATTATGGAGAGGTGGCAAGAATACACAGGGAAATTGTACAAAAATGACTTTCAAGACCCAGATAATCACAATGGTGTGATCACTCACCTAGAGCCAAACATCCTGGAATGTGAAATCGAGAGGGCCTTAGAAAGCCTCACTATGAACAAAGCTAGTGGAGGTGATAGAATTCCAGTTGAACTATCTCAAATGTTGAAAGATAATGCTGTGAAAGTGCTGCACTCAATATGCCAGCAAATGTGGAAAACTCAGCAGTGGCCACAGGACTGGAAAAGGTCAGTTTTCACTCCAATTCCAAAGAAAGGCAATGACAAAGAATGCTCGAACTTCTTCACAGTTGCACTTATTTCACACGCTAGTAGATCAATGCTCAAAATTCTCCAAGACAGGCTTCAGCAATATGTGAACTGTGAACTTCCAGATGTTCAAGCTGGTTTTAGGAAAGGCAGAGGAACCAGAGATCGCATTGCCAATATCCGATGGATCATCAAAAAAGCAAGCGAGTTCCAGATAAACACCTATTTCTGCTTTATTGACTATGCCAAATCCTTTGACTGTGTGAATCACAATAAACTGGGGAAGATTCTGAAAGAGACAGGTATACCAGACCACCTGACCTGCCTTGGAGGAACCTATATACAGGTCAGGAAGCAACAGTTAGACCTAGGCATGGAACAACAGACTGGTTTTGTATATGAAAAGGAGGACATCAGGCTTTGTATTATCACCTGCTTATTTAACTTGTAGGCAGAGTACATCACGAGAAACGCTGGGCTGAAAGAAGCACAAGCTGGAATTCAGATTACCGGGAGAAATATCAATAACCTCAGATTTGCAGATGACACCAACCTTATTGCAGAAAGTGAAGAGGAACTAAAACGTCTCTTGATGAAAGTCAAAGAGAAGACTGGAAAATTTGGCTTAAAGCTCAACATTCTGAAAACGAAGACCATGGCATCTGGTCCCATCACTTCATGGGAAATAGATGGGGAAACAGTGGAAAGATTGTCAGACTTTACTTTTTTGCGGCTCCAAAACCACTGCAGATGGTGATTGCAGCCTTGAAATTTAAACACGCTTACCCCTTGGAAGGAAAGTTATGCCCAACCTAGATAGCATATTAAAAATCAGTGGCATTACATTGCCAACAAAGTTTGTCTAGTCAAGGATCTGGTTTTTCTAGTGATCATGTATGAATGTGACAGTTGGACTGTGAAGAAAGCTGAGTGCTGAAGAATTGATGCTATTGAACTGCGGTGATGGATAAAATTTTTGAGAGTCCCTTGTACTGCAAGGAAATCCAGCCTGTCCATCCTAAAGGAGATCAGTCCTGGGTGTTCATTGGAAGGACTGATGCTAAAGCTGAAATTCCAATACTTTGCTCACTCACGCAAAGTGTTGACTCATTGAGAAAGACCCAGATGCTCGGAGGGAATGGGGTCAAGACGAGAATGGGACTACAGAGGATGGAAGGCTGGATGGCATCACCGAATCAATAGACATGAGCGTGAGTGAACTCAGTGAACAGGTAGCCCTGGTGTGCTGCGATTCATGGGGTTGCAAAGAGTCGGTGATAAAGAACCAACTGAACTTAACTGAGAAAGGAGGATATAAATGAAACAGAGTGTGGTGCAGGGAAAAAAAAATGAAAGAAAGAAGGAAACCAGGAAAAGGTCTGATGTAGCAATGATAGATGCCCCACAATGAGAAATGTAGGTGTCTAGATGGAGAACACCAAAACTAAAAGGGTTGGGGTACATGGGAAATCTTGAGGAAATAAAAGTTGGAATCACCCTTAAATGAGTCAAGACGCAAGAATTGGATCGGGCATGGACAAATTGACCACTTCAAAAGTGAAAGAAGAGTGACAAATCTCTTTACTGTCACTTGCTTACGTGAATCATATGCAGAATATACTATTTAAATACCAGTTGAGTGAATCAAAAGCTGGCATCAAAGTGGCTGGGAGAAACAGCAAAACACTCACATATATAGATGTTAACGCAAAAACAAAGAGAAAGTAAGAGGAAATAAAGAGCCTTTTCATGAGGGTGAATGATTAGAGTGAAAAACCGTGCTGAAAACTCTACATTCATAAAAACAAAGATAAGGGCATCTGGTCCAATCACTACTTGCAAAATAGAAGGGGTAAACATGTGGAAACAGTGACAAGCTTAATTTTCTTGAGCTTCAAAATTACTAGGAATGGTGACTGCAGTTATCAAATTAAATGTCACTTGCTTTTGGATGTAAAAGTTATGACAAACCTAAGCATTGCATTATAAAGAAAACACACCACTTTACTAAATTGTCAGTAAATAAAAAATGTCAATTATGGTAAGAGTGGAGACTCTCGGATGTTTTTGAGTAACTTACATGGCTTTTGATTGCTAATTTATTTAGCATCTTTTCATTGTTAATTCAGTAAGTACTTAAAATACATCATTTGGCAGGCACTATGTCTTAGCTGATGTGCAAGATACATAAGGAAACTTGTGTAGACATGAAACACATAGAAGAATTGAATATCTGTGATTAACTTGGTAGGAAGGAAGACAGTTTCTTTCCAATCCCAAACAATGCTTAGGAAAAATTGTGAAAAGTGGCTTATTATGCTGAAAATATTTTGCCTAATGTATCTCTAGAAATTCAATAAAAACATAGATAATGAAGCTACGAAGGGAAACACAACATATGTCTTCCAAGAACTGATTACCATGCTGAGATGCTGCATTCGCCACAAGGATTTAAGTCTGTCTTTGGAGGAGCAGGAAAGCAACATCAAAATATCCACTAAGAAATATAGGTGGTGTCTTGGTGGGAGAAAATAAAGGCATAATATAAAGAGAGTAGAGCAAGAATGACCTTTTATAATACTACTTGTAAAATGCCTAACTTTTGCTGACTTTGGTGTAATCTTTGAATATATCAGTCATGTTATGATAGTGATCGTGATTTCTGAGTAGGCTGCATCTATACTGTCAAGTATGAAACATATATTTATATATATTTTCAATGAATAAAACCTGCTGTTTAAACTCTTAGCTTTCTTCCCAATAATGGACATAAAATAATAAAACTGAAAAAGCACTAAAGTATATACTGTTCATTTGCTTTCTCTAAATGGGATTTGTATTGTTCCTTCTCCCATATCATCCTATCAGCCTTTGGCTGATCTCCACATTTCCTTGCCCCAGCCATTTATGAGATAACTATTCCAAACAACCTCGGAGAAGAACAGGCCCACTTAAGACAGTGGCTTTCCAAATATATGCCTATATATATATTTGCTCTTGTCTTGGGTTGTTAGTGCAGCAGCTCACTAATCTGACTGCTGCCCTTTCTCACCTTATTAAAGGTGATCTGTTCCTGTAAAGTGCTGGTCTCATTCTTTTTCTGAACCTTGCCTTCTCTGACTCCCTTATGCTACAGACAAACTGAGTGGTTGACAGGTACATAAGATGCATGACCTACCCTGGAGGTGCCTTTCCTGCCATCCAGATGCCTGAGCAGTTTGGAACAGGGAAGGAAACAATGCACATAGCCAATTGAGGTCAGTGCCCTTGAAGATCACCTAGGAGCCTGAGTGGCTTAGACTTGGGATGTGCATGAAACACAGGGAACACTTTGGGCAGTGCCATCGCAGATTACCCAGGAACCTGAGCTGGGTGGACTGAGGAAGTACATGTCACCTATGACAGTGGCAAGCCCACTGTGCTCCATCCACCTTAAGCACCCTCACCCACATATTCTTCAGGTGTTTTTTGTTTTTGTTTTTTTTTTTTTTTTTGAGTGTGCTCCTCCTCATCATTGTACCACTGATACAAATAAGGGCCTGCTGTTCCCTTGTGTTATGGTGCAAACTAGTCTTGTGTAAGCATGTCACAGAAGAGAATTGCAAAATGAGGAAGTAAAAATAAGTAAAGAAGGGTGAACTAGCCCAGAAGTGACAGAAGCTACAGATTGAAACTCTGAAGCTAATGTAGAAACTGTGCAATTCAAGGACAGCAATAGTATTGGACAACAAGTAGAAGCAGGAAAAAGAGATTGTCTGACACTGATCTGGCACCAGTAAACTCACAACAATTTCTCTAGAGAAATTGGTAGATTATTCTTTACTGTTTTCATGTTTTTTAATTAAACACTCTTTTGTTCCTTATCATTCCCTTTAATCTCATTTCTATATGCCACAATATAAATGTTTGATAATTAGTTTGACTTCTAAATTTTCTCCAGTAATCATAGGAGTTTAAATCCTATTCTAGGTTCTTAATCTTTGATTTTGAAACTTTTTATTAATAAATGTTTATCCTTTAGGAATTCTGTATTTAGAATCTATTTTCACTTATTAATTTAATTCCCAGTTGATTGCACTCTTGCCTTTTTACTCTCCCTTTACTCCTCCTAGAAACCTTTATCTCCCTCCTCAGTTTGCTCTGATCCATATAACTCTGTCAATTCCTTTAACTGTTTTTGATTATGGAAAATTGCTTCACCATCAACCTTGGGTTTTCTCCTCTGTTCTGAGGATGCAGAATTCTTAATGTGACTGTAACTCAGCGCCAAAATGCAGAGGCCATGAAGTTAATCCAGAGCTTTAGATCATTGTTGAACTCCTGACACCAATGAACTTTAAAAAAGAAGCAAAGTCAAAAGGTTCCATGCCTACATGGAAATGAAGCCCCAAGCTGAAACCAGCAATTTCAGTGCAAGACAACTCACACCTATTCTCCAGCAAAGCAGCAACACAAAAATGAACATTATAAAAGGTACTACCTGAAGCCGTACCAAACCCACAGACACCACAATGCACATTACAGGACAATTCATTGCATTTCATAGAGAAGTGATCCAGCACCACCTGACAGACCACAGGCACACAATATCCCAAACATTAAAGCTTGAAAACTTACAGGTTCAGTCCCACCCACAAAGATCAGATTCCACCACAAACTGAATCCAAAATGCTGTGGCCTGCAGAAAGGGGACCAAAACCACTGCGATCTAAACCAAATGAAGCTTTTAAGTTTAATAAGGTCCCATTTGCTTATTTTTGCTTTTATTTCCAATATTCCGGGAGGTGGGTCATAGAGGATCCTGCTGTGATGTATGTCGGAGAATGTTTTGCCTATGTTCTCCTCTAGGAGTTTTATAGTTTCTGGTCTTACGTTTAGATCTTTAATCCATTTTGAGGGGCCTAATTAAACTTAAAATATTCTGCACAACAAAGGAAACTATAAGCAAGGTGAAAAGACAGCCTTCAGAATGGGAGAAAATAATAGCAAATGAAGCAACTGACAAACAACTAATCTCAAAAATATACAAGCAACTCCTACAGCTAATTCCAGAAAAACAAACGGCCCAATCAAAAAATGGGCCAAAGAACTAAATAGACATTTCTCCAAAGAAGACATACAAATGGCTAACAAACACATGAAAAGATGCTCAACATCACTCATTATCCGAAAAATGCAAATCAAAACCATAATGAGGTACCATTTCATGCCAGTCAGAATGGCTGTGATCCAAAAGTCTACAAGCAATAAATGCTGGAGAGGGTGTAGAGAAAAGGGAACCCCCTTACACTGTTGGTGGGAATGCAAACTAGTACAGCCACTGTGGAGAACAGTGTGGAGATTCCTTAAAAAGCTTGAAATAGAACTGCCTTATGATCCAGCAATCCCACTGCTAGGCATACACACCCAGGAAACCAGAATTGAAAGAGACACGTGTACCCCAATGTTCATAGCAACACTGTTTCTAATAGCCAGGACATGGAAGCAACCTAGATGCCCATCAGCAGATGAATGGATAAGCAAGCTGTGGTACATATACACAATGGAGTATTACTCAGCCATTAAAAAGTACATTTTTTTTCTCAGTTTTCTGAATGTTGAGCTTTATTTATTTTTTTTTAAACTTTACAATATTGTATTAGTTTTGCCAAATATCAAAATGAATCCACCACAGGTATACCTGAGTTCCCCATCCTGAACCCTCCTCCCTCCTTCCTCCCCTACCCTCCCTCTGGGTCATCCCAGTGCACCAGCCCCAAGCATCCAGTACCATGCATCGAACCTGGACTGGCGACTCGTTTCATACATGATATTATACAGGTTTCAATGCCATTTTCCCAAATCATCCCACCCACTCCCTCTCCCACAGAGTCCAAAAGACTGTTCTATACATCTGTGTCTCTTTTGCTGTCTCGTACACAGGGTTATTGTTACCATCTTTCTAAATTCCATATATATGTGTTAGTATACTCTATTGGTGTTTTTCTTTCTGGCTTACTTCACTCTGTATAATAGGTTCCAGTTTCATCCATAATCAGTTCTAATGAGATGGAAAATACATGGGGAAACAGTGGAAACAGTGTCAGACTTTATTTTTTGGAGGGCTGCAAAATCAATACAGTTGGTGATTTGCAGCCATGAAATTAAAAGACGCTTACTCCTTGGAAGGAAAATTGTGCACCACCTAGATAACATATTCAAAAGCAGAGACATTACTTTGCCAACAAATGTCCGACTAGTCAAGGCTATGGTTTTTAAAGTGGTCATGTATGGATGTGAGAGTTGGGCTGTGAACAAAGCTGAGCACCAAAAAATCGATGTTTTTGAACTGTGGTGTTCAAATGACTCTTGAGACTCCCTTGGACTGCAATGAGGTCCAACCAGTTCATTCTAAAGGAGATCAGTCTTGGGTGCTCATTGAAAGGACTGATGCTAAAGCTGAAATTCCAATACTTTGGCCACCTCGTGCGAAGAGTTGACTCATTGGAAAAGACTCTGATGCTGGGAGGGATTAGGGGCAGGAGGAGTAGGTGATAACAGAGGATGACATGGCTGGATGGCATCACTGACTCGATGGACATGAGTTTGAGTGAACTCCAGGAGTTGGTGATGGACAGGGAGGCCTAAAATGCTGTGATTCATGGGGTCAGACACAACTGACTGAACTGAACCGAACTGAGAAAGGAGGGAATAAAGAAAACACAGTGGCGTGTGTAAATACATATTTTTTTAGAGAAGGAAAACATTAAAAGCACTGATAATTCTTAGACAGTATTAAATGCCATACTGTGAGGATATCCACATGGAAAAGACCACAAAAAAAAAAAAAAAGAAAAAAGAAAAAAAAGAAAGAAAGAAAGGAAAGGAAAAAAGAAAAAAAAAAAAAAAGGTGTTTGTGTGCTTGAGAAAATTCTTCAAGAGATAAAAGTTGAAAACCTCCATTAAATGGGCAAGGAAATAGCTCCTTGAGTCCCAACACAGCATGTCCCAACAAACAGGATGAACCCAAAGTGAAATATCCCACAACAATATTTTAACCAAACACTGAAAATTTAAACACAAAAAAACAAACATTAAGAGCAGCGAGAGTAAAGACATAAATATACTGTCAGATCCCCATAAAGATAGCAGCTGAACTTTCAATAGAAACTCTTCAGGCCAGTAGAGCATGGTAGAACATTCTCAAAATTATGAACAAGCCAAAACCAACACCAACACGGATCTTATTCAGATATGAAGGAGAAATCAAATGGTTTAGGCAAAAATTTTAAGCAGTCATTAACATGAAACTGCTAGACTCTTAATGATATGGTGAAACTGGGACACTGAGTTCATATGTCATCAGATTTGCAAAACTCATCAGTGGACATGAGTTTGGAAAAGGACAGTTTTCATTCACACCAAAGGTAGGTAAGGCCAAAGAATGTTCAAACAAGCATGCACGGTTGCTCCTTTCACATGTTAGCTGGGTAAAACTCAAAATTCTACAACAGTACATAAACTAAGAACTTTCAAGGGGAAAGCTCGACTTGGAAACAATACATGAACCAGGGAACAATTTGGAAACATTCATTGGATCCTAGAGGGAACCAGGACTTTCAGAAAATCATTTACTTCTGCTTCAGTGACTCCACTAAAGACATTGACTGTGTATATCACAGTAAACTGTGAACAGTTTGAAAGAGACAGGAATCATGGACCTTCTAACCTGTCACATGAGAAATGTGTATGCCATTCAAGATGTAAGAGTTGGAACAAGACATGGAAAAATTGATCAGTATAAACCTGGGAAAGGTGAGTGACAAGACTGCATATTATCAGTCTTCTTATGTGAAATATATGCAGACTATACTATTCAAAAGGCCAGGCTGGGTGGATAATAAACTAGAATCAATGTTTCTGGGATAAACTTCAACAACCTTAGACAGACAGATAGAAACACTGTAAAAAGAGAAAGTGAAGAGGAGCTAAAGAGGGTCTTGCTAAGGATGAATGAGGAGTGTAGAAACCTCGCTGAGAACTCAATAGTCAAATGAACAACACAAGGTGTCTGGTCCCATCACGACTTGGCAAATAGAAGGGGAAAACATGGAATAAGTGATTAACTTAATTTTCTTGGGCTCCAAAATCACTGTGAATGGTGACTGCAGGCATGAAATGAAGAGACACTTTCTTCTTGGAGAAAAAACGATGGAAAAACCTTGACCTTGTATTAAAAAGAAGAAAGACGAGCTTATTAACAAAGGTCTCCTCAGTCACACACCCCTATCGTTTATCCATTAGTCATGTAAAGGTGTGAGAATTGGAATCTAAAGAAGGCTGAGAGCTCGAGAACTGATGCCTTCAAACAGTGATGTTGGAGAAAACTCTTAGGGGTCCCTTGAACTGCAAACAGATCCCGCCAATCAATCCACAAGGAAACCAACCCTGGATATACATCTGAAGCACTCATACTGAAGCTGAAAGTCGAGGATTTTGCTAAACTAATTCAAAGAACCAACTCTGGAAAACACCATGACACTGGGAAAGACTGAGGACAGGAGGAGAAGGTGCTGATAGAGGATGAGATGTTTGGAGGGCATCACCAGTTCAATGGACATGTGTTTGAGCAAACTATGGGAAACACTGAAAGAGAGGGAGGCCTGCTGTGCTACAGTCACAAAGGGTTGGACATGACTCAATGAATGAACAACAGCAATTAAAATATCTAGAACTACTTCTAGGCTAACAGAGTTTGGCCAGGAGAATGCACTGGTCATAGCAAACACCCTCTTTCAACAACACAAGTGAAGACTCTAACATGAACATCACCAGATGGTCAACACCAAAATCAAATTGATTCTATTCTTTCCAGTCAGAGATGGAGAAGCTCTATACAGTCAGCAAAAACAAGATCAGGAGCTGACTGTGGCTCAGATCATGAACTCCTTATTACCTAATTCAGACTTAAATTCAAGAAAGTAGGGAAAACCAAACTCTGATAGCCTTTTCCCTGCTTTATTCTGTATTAAAGGCTAAATTTGCCTGTTATCACAGGTGTTTCTTGACTTCCTACTTTTGCATTCCAGTCCCTTATAATGAAAAGAATTTCTTTTCGGTTGTTAGTTCTAAAAGGTCTTGTGGTTCTTCATAGAACCATTCAACTTCAGCGTCTTCAGCATTTCTGGCTGGTGCATAGGCTTGGGTTACTGTGATTTTGAATGGTTTGCCTTGGACAAACAGAAATCATTCTGTCGTTTTTGAGATTGCATCCAAGTACTGCATTTTGGACTCTTTTGTTGACCATGATGGCTACTCCATTTCTTCTAAGGGATTCCTGCCCACAGTAGTAGATATCATGGTCATCTGAGTTACATTCACCCATTCCAGTCCATTTTAATTTGCTGATTCCTAGAATGTCGATGATCACTCTTGCCATCTCCTGTTTAACAACTTCCAATTTGCCTTCATTCATGGACCCCATATTCCAGGTTTCTATGCAATATTGCTCTTTGATGCATCGGACCTTGCTTCTGTCACCAGTCACATGCACAACTGGGTATTGTTTTTGCATTGGCTCCATGTCTTCATTCTTTCTGGAGTTCTTTCTCCACTCATCTCCAATAGCATATTGGGCACCTACCGACCTGAATAGTACAGGTTTAAAAGAAACTGGTCCTAAGGGCTTATTTACAAACAATGGGATAACCAATTCAACTTCTTCTTCTTCTTTTTTTTTATTAATCTGTTCGTTTCCCACCCCCCCCAGTATATAAAATTGTTTTAGTCACTCTGTTATTCTAGCAATTTGACTGCTTCACATAGTTTGAGACTTTTATTGACAGATATTCCTTTTGTAAATACCCAAATTCCTCCTTTTTTAGTATGTTTAGTAGCAATGGCATCTTATTCATTCTCATTTCAGTAACTAAATCTGCTCTTTTCGTTTTTTAGTTTACCTAATATTCTTTTTACTATCTTTGTTTCATGTTCAATTTTCTGTATTCTTTTTCTATTAACTTAAAACCATACTAATATTTGTTCATTTCCTCTTTCTTCTTTCTGTGAAATTAGATTTTTTTCCCAGCTTTTAAAGAAGGCATTACCTTCTCCCCAGAATTGAAGAGCTTTCTTTTTATGTAACCTTAAGTATATATGGGTTCTTCTTCTGCTGTATCTGATGACTTTCTACATTGGGTTTTCATTTTAAATCACCTTAGAATATGTTCCCATTTCCCGTGTGAGTTATTCTTCGCCTCATCGAGCCCTTCAGAATGTGTTGTTTAATTTTCCATGCATTCAGTTCAGTCGCTCAGTCATGTCCGACTCTTTGTGACCCCATGGATTGCAGCACACCAGGCCTCCCTGTCCATCAAAAACTCCCAGAGTTCACTCAAACTCACATCCATTGAGTCAGTGATGCCATCCAGCCATCTCATCCTCTGTCGTCCCCTTTTCTTTGTGCCCCCAATTTATCTCAGCTTCAGTAGTTTCCAGAGTCAACTCTCGAATGAGATGGCCAAATTACTGGAGTTTCAGCTTTAGCATCATTCCTTCCAAAGAACACCAAGGTCTGATCTCCTTTAGAGTGGACTGATTGGACTCCTTGCAGTCTATGGTACTCTCAGGAGTCTTCTCCAATGCCACAGTTCAAAAGTGTCAATTCTTTGGCGCTAAGCTTTCTTCACAGCACAGCTCTCACATCCATACATAACTACTGGAAAAACCGCAGTTTTGACTAGACGGTCCTTTGTTGGCAAAGTAATGTTTCTGCTTTTGAATATGCTATCGAGGATGGCCATAACTTTCCTTCCAAGGAGTAAGCGTCTTTTAATTTCATGGCTGCAATCACCATCTGCGGTGATTTTGCAGCACCCTCCCCCCCCCCCCAAATGAAGTATGACTCTGTTTCCACTGTTTTCCCATCTATTTCCCATGAAATGATGAAAACCGATGCCATGATCTTAGTTTTCTGAATGTTGGCTTTTAAGTCAACTTTTTGAGGTATGACCTAAATCCAATCCTTTATGATTATATAGTAGAAGTGAGAAATAAATTTAAGGGACTAGATCGGATAGAGTGCATGATGAACTATGGACAGAGGTTTGTGACATTGTACAGGAGACAGGTATCACGACTATCCTCATGGAAAAGAAATGCAAAACAGCAAAATAGGTGTCTGTGGAGGCCTTAAAAATAGCTGTGAAAAGAAGAGAAGTGAAAAAGAAAGGAGAAAAGGAGTGATATAAGCATCTGAATGCAGTGTTCTCAAGAGTAGCAAGGAGAG
Organism: Bos taurus; assembly: GCF_002263795.3. NCBI lineage: Eukaryota > Metazoa > Chordata > Mammalia > Artiodactyla > Bovidae > Bos > Bos taurus. The sequence goes on from NC_082638.1 coordinate 32,578,170, forward strand.
ATAAGAAAGCCTTCCTCAGCGATCAGTGCAAAGAAATAGAGGAAAGCAAAAGAATGGGAAAGACCATCCCCTCAAGAAAATTAGCGATACTGAAGGAACATTTCATGCAAAGATGGGTTCTATAGAGGACAGAAACTTTACGGACCTAAAAGGCTCAGAAAATATTAAGACAAGTGGCAGGAATACAGACTAGAACTGTACAAAATAGATCTTCAAGACCCAGATATTCACGATGGTGTGATCGCTCACCTAGAGCCAGACATCCTGGAATGTCAAGTCAAATGGGCCATAGAAAGAATCACTCCGAATAAAGCTAGTGGAGGTTATGGAATTCTAGCTGAGCTATTACACATCCTGAAAGATGATGCTGTGAAAGTGCTGAACTCAATATGCCAGCAAATTGGAAAACATAGCAGTGGCCATGGGACTGAAAAAGATCGGTTTTCATTCCAACCCCAAAGAAACACAGTGCCCAATAATGCTCAGATTACCACACAATTACACTCATCTCACGTTCTAGTGAAGTAATGCTCAAAATTCTCCAAGCCAGGTTTCATTAATACATGAACCGTGAACTTCCAGATGTTCAAACTAGTTTTAGAAAATGCAGAGGAACCAGAGATCCAAATGCCAACAATCTTGCATCATTGAAAAAGCAAGAACGTTCCAGAAAATTAAAAACAAACAAACCAAAAAACACCTATTTCTGCTTTATTGACTATGCCAAAGCTTGAATTGTGTGGATCACTATAAACTGTGGAAGATTCTGAAAGAGATGGAAATACCAGACCACCTGGCCTGCCTCTGGAGAAACCTATATGCAAGTCAGGAAGCAACAATTAGAAATGGACATGGAACAACAGGTGGGTTCCAAATAGAAAGAGGAGGATGTCAAGGTTGTATATTGCCACCCTGCTTATTTGACATGAATGCAGAGTACATCATGAGAAACTCTAGGCTGGAAGAAGCAGAAGCTGGAGTCCAGATTGCCAGGAGAAATGTCAATAACCTCAGATATGCAGATAACACCACACTTATGGCAGAAAATGAAGAGGAAGTGTCAAGCCTCTTGATGAAAGTGAAACAGGAAAGTGAAAAACTGGGCTTAAAGCACAACATTCTGCAACGAAGATCATGGCATCTGGTCCCATCACATCATGGGAAATAGATGGGGAAACAGTGGAAACTATGTCAGGCTTTATTTTTGGAGCTCCAGAATCACTGCAGATGGTGATTGTAGCCATGAAATTAAAAGACATTTACTCCTTGGAGGGAAAGTTATGTCCAACTTAGATCTCATTTTAAAAAGCAGAGACATTACTTTGCCAACGAAAATCCATCTAGTCAAGGCTATGTTTTTTTCCAGTGGTCATATATTGATATGAGAGTTGGACTGTGAAGAAAGCTGAGTACCAAAAAATTGATGCTTTTGAACTGTGGTGTTGGAGGAGACTCTTGAGAGTCCCTTGGACTGCAAGCAGATCCCACCAGTCCATCCTTAAGGAGACCAGTCTTGGGTGTTCTTTGGAAAGACTGATGCTAAAGCTGAAATTCCAGTATTTTGGCCACCTCACGTGTAGAGTTGACACATAAAAATCTCTGGTGATGGGAGGGATTTGGATCAGGAGGAGAAGGGAATGACAGAGGAAGAGATGGCTGGATGGCATCATCGTCTCGATGAACTTATGTTTGCCTGAACTCCAGGAGTTAGTAATGGACAGGGAGGCCTGGTGTGGTGTGATTCATGGGGTGACAAAGATTCGGACACGGGCCTGTGACTGAAATGAAATGAGTAAATTAACTGTTTTGTTGTTGTTGTTGTTGTTGAGCATGTCATTGGTAATATATGAAAGGAACAAGTGTAATACATACATACATACCCGTTCAAGTGATATTTTATGTGTTACGTCACTACATTCCTGTCTGACACTCTGTATCACACAGACTGTCACCATAATGTATCCTCAATGCATGGGATTCTCAAGGTGAAAAAGTACGAATGGGTTGCCATCCTTAGTTCCAGGAGATCTTCCCAACTCAGATCGAACCTGCCTGTCTTATGACCTCTATGTTAGAAGACAGGTTCCTTAGTACTAATACTACCTGGGCAACCATTAGCTTATATATGGCTACACATATACATGCATATGTATATGTTGAAAGTTTGGGTATATAATTTTGCTGTCTACAGGTAGCAGTATATATTTTGCAGGAGGTATATAACTGCAGGTATGTCCTTTTGCAGGATCTAATGATTTGCTAAAAGTGGTTTCACTTACATTCATGTCAGAGAATTATATAATTTCACTTGTGACTTACCCTTTGAAATATTGGTTCTTTAGGAATATCTTGTATAATTTTTCATACATTGACAAATTTGCAAACACATATCCCATTTTTAAATTTTAGCTTCACATCTTGGTTTTCAGAGAATATACTTGGTATTATGTAAAATACTAAGACTTGTTTTATGCCTTAATGTGAAGCATATTTTTGAGAATATTTCAAAGAAAGTTCAGGTACAATTGAAAATATGACATACACACACACACACACACACAGAGTATGTGTTTATATGCCTATTTGAACATATCAGTGTAGGTACATAATTTTAAATATATATATATATATATATATATATATATATATTTTTTTTAACCCTTCTTTGATCTTGAAGTGTTTTGGGTCATGTTCCTCAGATTTATAGTTTGCTTTCAGTCTCCTGTCTTTTGGGGATTTATACTAAACCTGTATTAGGTATTTTCACATTACTTTAGGTCCTCTGACTCTGATGCTGGGAGGGATTGGAGGCAGGAGGAGAATGGGGTGACAGATGATAAGATGGATGGATGGCATCACCGACTCGATGAACGTGAGAGATGGTGATGGACAGGGAGGCCTGGCGTGCTGCGATTCATGGGGTCGCAAAGAGTTGGACATGACTGAGCGACTGAATTGAACTGAACTGAACTAATGTCCTATTCAGGCAGAAGCCCACAGTCAACTTCTTTGAGAGTGTAAGAATCTTTCTAGAGACAGTATCTTTCTGAGGTTGTAGAGAATAGAGCACACTGTGAACCAAGAAATTTGCCAGCCATATCAGTAAACAAATGATGCTGCAGGCATCAAGTCATAAGCCCTTGAATCTATCCATAAACGTAAAACCTGGGGGAACTCTTGATGAAATCAGTTTGCCCACTATCAAGTCCTTAGTTACTGCACTTGAAGCTGGCGTGGCCTGAAGAACTGACTTGAGACAGAAAGAATAGATACTAGCCCTAGTTAAGGTGATTATCAAAGGAATTATTTCAAGGAGCCCAGATTCTTGCATCTACCATAGGTAGAAAATATTTAAATCCATTCACTTGAGGTGTCCAGTTTTTCTTTCGTTAACCATAATATTCAGACATTCTCCATACCTGATCATTGTACCAAAATTTCTGTAAAACTTGGATCCTCCTATCCTTCGTTAGAGCAGTCTTTTTGCGATACTTGAGAAGTCGCTTCTCATGATTAAATCCTTCTTAGAATGAAAGGCTTGATGAAGAAAACATAATTCTCCACTTTTGAGCTATGCATTTTTCCCATTAGGTAGCACACATTCTAGAACTGCAATATAAGGGATTCTTGTGCAGCACCTCACTGTTAACTTATGTTTACTAATTCCTACTTCCCAAAGTTTTGAAAGTCAAAGGTCAGCTATTACTTGGGGCTGGTGCACTGGGACGACCCAGAGGGATGGTATGGGGAGGGAGGTGGGAGGAGGGTTCAGGATGGGGAATACATGTATACCTGTGGTGGATTCATTTTGATATATGGCAAAGCCAATACAATATTGTAAAGTTAAAAAATAAAATTAAATTTAAAAAATAAAATTAAACGAGGGGATTCATGGTTTCATAAACCGGTGACATCAGTTTATGAAAATATATAACCATATATGTTTACTTTACTTTTAGAAAGCCGTTCTTTACTTTTGGAAACAATGGAAAATTAGGGAAGTGAAGGGACACAAGTATAGAGTCTGAATTTATTCTGCCCAACATAGCTCTGCATTTAAGTTTGTCTTTTTTTTTTTTTTTTGCTTTTTCTTTGCCTATACATACTAAAGCCATCCTGGGTACACATTTTAATTGACATGCAGTGATGCTTTACTTGTCACTAGCACAAATTAGACAAAGACTGATTTTCTTTCCTTACAATGTTGTGTTAGTGTCTGCTGCCCAGCAAAATAAATCAGTTATTAGTAAATACAGGTGAGCCTCCCTTTTGAGCAGTCCTCCGATCTCCCACTTGGGCCTCCTCTCCTACTCCAAAACCAATTCCACTAGAGCACTGCATAGCAATAGCTATCTACTACATACTTGGTATGTCCTTCCTGCACTGTGTCCACAAGTCTGTTTTCCATGACTGCATCTCTTCCTACACTCCAAATGGTTTACTCAGCATCTGTTTTCTGGATTCCACTTAAATGCATTAATATGCACACACATATATTTATTACTTCTTTATTTGGTTGCCACAAACCTCAATCGCTCTGTGTGGAATTCAATTCCATGACCAGGGATCAAACCTGGGACCCCTGCATAGGGATCATGGTGTCTTAGCCACTGGACCAACAGGGCATTCCCCTGTTGTTGTGTTTTCTTTAAATGATGGCCATTTGGAATGGTGTGAGGTGATATGTTGTTGTACTTTTGATCTGTGTGCCTTTGTTAAGTTGAGGTCGTTTTTTCTATGTTCAGTTTTTGAAGAGCTTCTATCACAAACACTTGTTGAATTATTTCAAAAACTTTCACCAACTATTGAGGTAATCATATTGTTTTAAACCTTGACTATACATTGATATGCAACTATTGAAGAATGTTTCCATATCTTGAATAAACCCCACACTTAATTATGGTGTCCAATCCTTTTATGGTATTGGTGGAATTTTTTGCTAATATTTTGGTAAGGATGTTTGCCTCTGTTCATCTATGAGATATTAGTCTCTAACTTTCTTTTTCTGTGTTATCTTGGGGTTGATATCAGGGTGATGGTGAACTTGTAAGATGACTTCTGGATTTTCCTTCCACTCTAGAGTTTTGGAAGCGTTTCAGAAGTGCATGTGCCAGCAGTTCTCTGACTGGTTCATAAAATTTCCCTGTGAAGCTTTCTGGAGTTTAAGTTTGCCAACTGGAAATTTTTTCATCACAGTTTCAATCTTAGTGCTTGTAATTGCTCTGTTCATATTTTCTGTTTTTTTTTTTTTTTTTTTTTCAGCTAAAAAAAATTTAGCTGAATTTCTTAGTATTTGTCCATGGCTCAAATTCTAAATTTTATTGACTTATAGTTGTTTGCTGTAGTCCCTTATGACTGTTATTTCTGTTATATCAGTCATAATGTCATCCTTTGTCATGTCAAATTGATGGATTTGTTGTCCTCTTTGTCTTGATAAGTCTGTATCATGATTTGTCTATTTTCTTCTCCTCTCCAAGAGACCCTTTTTAGTGATACTGATTTTGGCTATTGTTTTTATCATTACTTTTTTTTAAATTTCTGCTTTGATTTTTATCATTTTTTCCCCTTCTATTCACTTTGGGGAATTTTGCCTGATTTTTCTTCTTTCTCTAAATGCTTTAGATTGTAGGTTATGTTGATTACTTGAGATGTGTAGAATTTATCAACTTCACACTTTTACTGCTTTAGCATGCTCCATAACTTTTGGATAATCATGTTTTAAATATTATTTTCTTCTAAGATTTTTCTTTCATTTTCTCTCACATTTCATGAGTGATCTCTTGGCCATGTACAGGTGTATTTATTCATCTACATGGATTCATGTTTCTCACAGTCCTCACCTGCAAATTCTGCTATGTAAATCATAACATTGTGGTTAAAAAAAAAAAGATTAATACCATTACCACTATCTCAAATTTATCAAGGCTTGATTTGAGATCCATTTTGTGATATATCTTGAAGATATTTTATTTTCACTTTAGAAAAAATGTGTATTCTGCTCTGCTTCAGTGAAATGTACTATACGTATCAATTTACTTTGTCTGGTCTTGTGTGCCTTTGAACACTTGTGTTTCATTTTAAACTTTATTTCTAAATTGGAGGATAGTTTCTTTCCAGTGTTGTGTTGGCTTCTGCTGTACAACAGTGTGTATTAGCATATAGGAGGCCAAAGTCTTTTTGTGTGTGTGTGTTGTTGATTGTCTGTTACTTATTCATTTTTCTAGTCCCTATAGAAATGTTTATCGTCTTTTCCCCATTCCGTTTCTAGAATGTTTTATCACCTTTACTACCACAACATCCAAGTTATTTTCAAGGAGCCTGCCTACTTTTTCTTTCATTATGTTTTGAGTTTTTACCACATTCCTTTGCCTACAACATATTTCTCTGGCTTCACATTTCCCTACTGCGTCCCTCATCATTTCTTCCCAAACTTCTGCGTAATACTTATTGCTCCTCGTCTCCACTCCAAGTTGATAAAATTAGTTGAGTGTCTAGTGTGGGCTTTGCAGTTGGAGAGACTGACAACTATGTTCTTGAATCTGCAGTTGAGTCTTCCGTCTCTAATGGTGATACCATATCTGTTCATGTCATTTGTAGATGTCTATAGAATTAGTCTGACATTAGGCAGTCTATTTGCTGAAGATTGGTTGCGTTTTTCTGTCTTGCTTGTTGTGTAGTGTGAGGCATCAGCCCTGGGTTGTGTAGGCAGTTGGGTGCAGTACATCTGAGATTAAGAAAGAGGCCTTCAACGAGACTGTCACCAGTTAATAATCAGTGTAGACAGGAATTCTCTAGTGTCCCATGATCCTGGTCTCAGTGTGAAAGGTTGTAATGGAATGCAAAGAGCTGGGATTCTTGGCCTCCAGAGGAGAGGAATTCAATCTGGGGCCAGAGATAAGGCTGGATCACTCAGAGCTTTGTATAATAAAATTTTATTAAAATATCAATGAGATAGAGAAAACTTCTCATATAGGCATCAGAATGGGGCAGAAAGAGTACCCTCCTGCTAGTCTTCAGCTGGATATTATATAGTCACTAGTAGTCTGTTAATGAAAGAAAGGAATGTTTTAAAACTCAGAGTGGTACCAGGCCCCCTCACACATAAGATGCATTTTGGGATAATCTTGGCATCAGATGATTCATCCCGGGCCATAAAATGATTGTCTTGAAGAAGGATAGATTACCATACAAATGATTCATTTACATAGATTAGGGAAATACTATCTGAGTATGACATACTGGTTTGTCAAGTAGGTTCTGAGCCATTAGGAGGAACTGACTTAAGAACAGAGTTTGGGGTAAAAGCATAGTACATTAGCATAGTTTAAGACAAACATTTCCATAAGAAAAATGCATTGGTTATCTCAAGGTTTGAGAATAGTTAACTTCAGATGAAACCAGGTGTCATTCTGGCAATATAACATTTTAAGAGAAACCTCCTTTTAAATTTGTATAAAGACAGAAAAAAAAAAATATTGCTAGTTTGTTTCCTCCTGCTACTTAAGAGAGATAAAAATGTCTGATACTTTCAGGCCAAATCCTTCATTTGGAGACCCCAGCCTTCCTGCCTGTTACCCTCTCAGATGATGACAGCAGAAAATATCAGGCCCAACTTATGCCCAGAGAACTACAATACCATAGTGATAGATTGAGGAGATTACAAAAGTAACATAGATAAATGGTAAATAAATAAGTAAAAGGTGCCACAAGCAATAAACACTACAGAGAAGACAACAGATTCATAATGAGAGCCAATCAAGTAAATCTCAAGGCAAAAAACACCACCAGAGTAGAGTGCCAACTGAAAAATAAAGAAAGCAAATCTGACAAGAAGAGCAGGACAGCCCCCACAGAATAACAGGAAACCACAGTTAATATAGAAATGCATACCCATGTTAAAGAATGAAGTGATGCAACAGCAACTAAAGGCACAGAAAATAGGAAACCAAATTAAAAGTAGAAATAGCTATACAAAAAATAAAAATATAGTTGAAATAATCTTCAAGATCAAATCAATGTGTAGTAACAAAGAAGCATACAACTGAGAAAAATAGTGCACAAACAACACAACAATTCAATGCATCAAAAGAATAATACATATTTCCTTGTGTCTCATCTGTGAGTGTCCTAGTGCTCAACATGGGCCAGAGGACAATTACACCTCTTTGGGAAGTTCTCCAAAGATGGAGAGAACTGGATTCTGGATATCTCTAAGGGCACCTCAGACTCAAAACTGCTATAATTCCTGTGCGTTCTTATAGCTGCCTGAGCCTGGGCATTTTTTTTTTTTTTTTTTTGACCTCTTCTCAGCTTTGGATGTAATCCGTAGACACAGGGTCTGCATCATTAATCCTGTGTATTTAATCTGCAGCATGCACAACTGGATGGAAGATTCATAATCCTCTTTCTTAATGGCTCTGTCCCTGGGCCTCAGGTGTAAATTTCATCCTTGCTCACATGTGGTCACCAAATGTGTCTGACTTGAGACACTTGTGGTGCACTGGGGTCTGCCATGATGAGCACAGAAGGTTAAGGTACAGCTGCTTGGAATTCTGGAAACATGGTGGTGCTAGTTATGAATAGGAGCCAGCAGCCATAGGCAGAAGAGGTTTTGCCTGAATGGGATCCTTTTCTAGCCTGTGTTTGCAGGAGCATGAGTGGTACTTCTGCTGGTCTTTCTCTATTGCCTTATAGTAGGTGTTAACAGGTGGGAAGGTGAGGCGCTACCAAGGTATCTCTGCCTCCTGAGTGTGACACAGTACAGTCGCTTTGGCAGTTTGGGAATTCTCAAAAGGTATTCCCTGCTACACAACGACTTGTACCTGCTCCGTCAGGCCATTTCCACATAGTCAACAACAGTCCTCTCCCAGGATCCCTCTAAATCCCTTCTTAATTCCTTTTCACTCAGGTATGTCTGGAACCCACATGGGACACTCTGGTGAGCAGGGCATTCTGCTATTTGATGCTGTGGGAGAACTATTGCCCTTGCAGAAGTATTATTTGTGATCCATTTATTGAGAGAGTTGCATTTCACATCTGCCTACATTTCTGCCTTCTTGGAACTTCTAAGTTTTTCCTGGAAAGCTCAATTATTATTTTTTCCTTGACAGAAAAACATGAAACATTAGTTGCCATGAATCAATCTGTTTGATGGGACATTGCTTACGTACACACGTAACTGGTACTACTTTGACTTTCAATATGCAATCAAGCATATTGTGTTGTCTTTTTTTCTTTCCCCCTTGGAAATTTCTCTTAATGAGGAATTGTCATCAGCATGAAGAAATGCAGAACTTTCCACATAAAATATAATAGCAAAATTGGGCTCAAAAAGGCAGCACTTGAATATCTCTAGCTATTTTTTGAACGTTCCTGACATTTTCCCAGCGTACAAATGTCTAACTTCAGATCTCAAAGCGCAATTCCATTCAGTAGATATCAAAGGTGAGACTTCCATGGGCATAATTTAATTATTGTATAATAAGACGGCAAGTTCATAGGAAATTACCAGTTGGTACTTGACTACTTGAAAAAAGAGAGAAAACGACAGCAATGACCAAAAAATAAAATTGAAAAAAAAACAAAACAAAACAGGAATGTGTAGTTAGTTATTTAATTATAAGAGGTACACATGAATTGATGTTTGTATCACAGAATAAGCAAGGAGATAGCATACAATCATCTATATCTGCTTAACTGTCTCTGCTAATGACTTGGACACTGTGGATCACACACAAACCAAAAAAAAGAAAGAAAGAAAGAAAGAAACATAATTTTGTAAAATTCTTAGAGATAAGAATACAAGAATACCTTATATGTCTCCTGGGAATCGTGTATGCTAGTAAAGGTGCAGCAGTTAGAATTGGACAGGGGACAATGAACTAATTCAAAATTGGGAAAGGAACAAGTCAAAGCTATATATTGTTGTCCTGATTATTTAACTTCTGTGCAGAGAACACCATGAAAAAATAAAAATCTAGATGAATCTCAAGTTAGAAACCGAATTTATGTGGGAGATATGAATAACCTTAGTTATCCCAGTGACAACACCAAAATGACAGAAGAAATATAATAATTAAGGCGCCTCTTGATGAAAGTATTATCTGTTTCAAATATAGACATCTGAAATGAGATAGTCCTACATAAAAGATGAAATTCTCAGTTTCACATATGAAAACCTAGATAAAGATTTCAGGGTGTGAAACATGAAATTCTCCATTATTCACATATACAAATCTGGAGAAAGATTTTCCAACATAAAGTACGAATTCTCTGTACATCATACATGAATGTACGGACACGAAATATTCTGCAGAAAATGTGGAATTTTTTTACATTAGAGTTATGAAAATATGGATGCAGATTCTTTGACAGGAAATACAAAAATGTCTGTTTCACATATCCACACATGGTCACATGAAACATGAATTTTTTCATATTTGTCATTTGAAAATATTTGTGAGGTCTTTCCTTCATGAAATATTGAATACTGTCTATTTCACATTTGAAAAACCTGTGTTAATTTTCCTACAAGAAATATAGAATTTTCCCACAGATTTTCATGCTTGGGCTCTGAAATTCTCTATCTTTTCATCAAGAATGTTTGGAAGGTATTCTGATATGAGATTCGGAATTCTGTGTATTTCCCATTTGACAATCTGGGGAGAAATGTTCTCATATGAAATATAAATTCTCAATTGTTCACATGTGAAACATTTTCCAGATTTGTACACATGAAAGAGAATTTCCCGTCATTCAGAAATTAAGATCTGAGCTAAACCGCAAACATCAAACAGCTATATTTCATGTATATCCTGAATACCATATAGAGTTTTCTGTATTTCTTTGATAAAAATCTGGGTGAAGATTTCCCTATAAGAAATAGGGAATAATATATTTTACACATGTAAAATCAAAACCCTTATGATTAGACAGTGGAATTGATAAATAGATGCAGGGGATTCTATCTGACAGATGAGTGCCTGAAGACCTATGGATGGAGGTTAGTGATATCGTATAGGAAAAAGTGATCAAGACCATCCACATGAAAAAGAAATGAAAAATGGTAAAGTTACGAGGCCTCACAAAGAGCTGAGAAGAGGAGCGAAGCTAAACAAAAAGGAGAAAAAGAAAACAATAACCCTGTATCAGATCAGATCAGATCAGTCACTCAGTCGTGTCCGACTCTTTGTGACCCCATGAATTGCAGCATGGCAGGCCTCTCTGTCCACCACCAATTCCCGGAGTTCACTGAGAGGAGACAGCAAAAGAGACACAGATGTATATAACTGTCTTTTGGACTCTGTGGGAGAGGGAGAGGGTGGGATGATTTGGGAGAATGGCATTGAAACATGTATAATATCATATATGAAATGAGTCACCAGTCCAGGTTCCATGCACAATACTGGATGCTTGGGGCTGGTGCACTGGGATGACCCAGAGGGATGGTATGGGGATGGAGGAGGGAGGAGGTTTCAGGATGGGGAACACATGTATACCTGTGGAAGATTCATTTTGATATATGGCAAAACTAATATGATATTGTAAAATTAAAAAATAAAATAAAGCAAACCTTAGAGGGAAAAATGAACATTCACAGTGTTGTGTAACTATTGACACTATTTCTGGAATGTTTTCATCATTCTTCCTGCCAGCCATGTTAAAGGACAATTTTGCAACACCTATAAATGTTTTTATTTTATTTTAAAATGCAAAATATTTTGATTCATTGTTTTAATCAATTTGGAACATGTGTTCAAATAGAAAATAAATGTTAACTGCTTCCTCTCAATCTGTATTTATATAATAATAAATCTGGATAGCACATAAAAAGAAAAGAAAAGAAAATTATACACATTTGGATGAAGATCCCCAAAGAATTGCAAGGAGAGGTAAAACCACCCTCAGTTATCAATGTCAATAAATAAAGCAAATCAATAGAACTGGAAAGTCTACTGATCTCTTCAAGAAAATCACAGATACCAAGGGAAAATGTCATGCAATCATGGGCACAATAAAGGACAGAAATGGTATGGATGTAGCCAAAACAGAAACTGTTAAGAAGAGGTGGGAAGAATACATGGATGAAATGTGCACAAAAGATCTTCATGACCCAGTTAAGCACGATGGTGTGATCGTTCACCTGAGGACCCGATGTCCTGGAATGTGAAGTCTAGTGGGACTTAGGAAGCATAACGACAAACAAAGCTTGTGGAGGTGATGGAATTCAGTTGAGATATTTCAAATTCTAAAAGATGATGATATGAATGTGCTGCCCTCCATATGCCAGCAAATTTGGGAGACTCAGCAGTGGCCAGAGGACTGGAAATGGTCAGTTTTCATTCCAACCACAAAGAAAGGCAATCCAAAGAATGTCCAAACTACCACTTAATTGCACATGTCTGACACACTTGCCCAGAACTGCTCAGAATTCCCCAAGCCAGGCTTCAACAGAATGTGAACCATGAGCTCCCAGATGTTCAAGCTGGATTTATAAAGGGCAGAGGAACCCGAGATTCAATTGTCAACACCCGTTGGGTCCTCCAAAAGGCAAGAGAACTCCAGGAAAGCAGCTACTCTTATTTGACTATGCCAAAGACTTTGACTGACACAACAAAACGACACACACACACAAAGTCACATCAAAACGTGGAATATTCTTCCAAACATCGGAATACATGCCTCCTGAGAATTCTTACATCCATGTAAATAAAATAAATATTTATCAACTTGGAAAATTTTCTCAGTCAATAGGAAAGGTGAATTATGATAGTAGTGCAGGTTATAGAATGTTGTTGAGTAATGTGTAGAGCATTTGATTGGTTATTACATTTCTTTATTGATAATTCAGTAAGCACTTAAAATGTGTCATTTTCAGGCTCTATGTTTCAGCTGTTGTGAAAGATACATAAAGAGGGTAGACCCAAAACACATTGAAGATATCTGTACTCTCCTTCGTAGGAGGGCAAACAGTAGTTCCTTCCAACCGCAAGAAATAGTTGAGACAAAGTTGTTAGAAGGGGCTTAGCATAAGGTAAGGTAAGGTTAGGTAAGTCACTTCAGTTGTGTTTGACTCTAGGCGACCCCATAGACGGCAGCCCAACAGGCCCCCACATCCTTGGGATTCTCCAGGCAAGAACACTGGAGTGGGTTGCCATTTTCTTCTCCAATGCATGAAAGTGAAAAGTGAAAGTGAAGTCGCTGAGTCGTGTCCGACTCTTAGCGACCCCATGGACTGCAGCCTACCTGGCTCCTCTGACCATAGGATTTTCCAGGCAAGAGTACTGGAGCGTGGTGTCATTGCCCTCTCCGAGGGCTTAGCATGACTGAAAATAATTTGTGATTGTAGCTTCAGAAGAGAAAGATAATGAAATGACTAAGGAAAACAGATATCATGTCTTCCAAGAACTTTGTAACCATGCTGATGTGCTGCAGTAATGACCAGGAATTTATTCTGTCTCTATGGGGACAGATAAGCAACATCTAAACATGCATTTGAAATTATAGGGTGGAATCTTGGTGTCAGGAAATAGAGACATGGCTTAAGGACAGCAGCGCAAAAATGACCCTATAGAATACCACTTGTAAAGTACATAACTTGTGCTGACCATGGGCCAGTCACTGATTATATCATGCTATCTTTTCTATCACAGTGATGGTATAATTGTGATCATGATTTTGGATGTACTACAATATCTATATTTTCAGGGACAAAATTAATTTCTATAATGAAAACAATCTGCTGTCTAATCTTTAAGACTCTACCAGTAACTAATAGAATATAATATGTGAATGTGCTGAAGATCATACTGTGTATTTTTATTTATCTAATTTTATTTGCATCTCTTTCTTCACCCATACCATCCTAATTTAGACACCCCTTCATTTCAGCAGGGATGATTTCAGAAATCACTTTACATCCATTACCTCTTTTCCCTTGCTTCTCATTTTCTTGCTTACAAATATTATATCAGGTGTCATTTACCTAGGATGCATAACGAATGCTTTCTTGAACTGAAGAGTTTGGAATACCATGCAGTAAAATAGTAAACCAATGAACTAAAGCCTCATTTTCTCTTCTTTGTTTAAAAATTGAAAATGAAACTATGAAGATGAACATGTAAATTTATTGTTCAAATACAGGAATGGTAGGTATTTGTTGACATCTCCCAAAGTAACGTTCAATCTTCCTTAGGCTCCATAATCTGACACGTATTTGGTAGGTCAGTTTTAATTAGCATGGTTTCCATATAATGGTGATTGTTGATGAGTTGACTTGAAAGAGAGGAAGCAGATGTGTAAGTGCTTGTTGGCACTGAGAACCACGAGTTGCCTGTCTCTTGCAGGTTAGGAAAAGGATTGTCATGGCCTGACATATCGCTATGCCTGACTGGAAATTTAGAAGGCTCCACCATCAGTCCAGAATAAGTGCTCTGTAATGGGGATACAATGTGGTTCTGAGAAGTAGATGTAGTTGTAGTAGCAAAGTCCTCAATGGGGCCATTTACTTGAGTGTAGCTGCTATGTGAATGCCAATTAAAAATGCTCAACTTTTTTAAAACAGCAGGTTGATTTACCAAAATCTGTTCTGTTTGTCTAACCAATATTGGTGATGGGTGGTTAGGTAAGTCACATGGAGATAGGGCATTTGTATTAGTGACAATCTGGATGGTATGAGGCTTTTGTATGAAAGGCACAGGTAAACTTGTGGAGGCTGAAAATGCGCTCTCTCTACTAATTTCTGGAATAAATTCAGAGTTACGATCATCTTCGTTGACACTTGCTTTAACATGCTTCTTGTTATCTTGCACTAATGAAGATATTTGAGACACATTATTAATCCCAACTCTTCTTTCTCTTCTTTGCACTCTTAATAAAAGTTGAGGATGACCTCTTTTGAAATTTGGATTATAGTAGGTCTGTAACTAAAATCAAAGGATTACATTATTTAGTTTCTTTATAAACCAAGGTAAAACTGACAAGCAAAGCTAAGTTATAAAAATGTATTCCTTTAATGAAACCAACTAAATAGCATCAAATAAAACACCTCCATTAGTAGTTTAACAGGTAACATGTTAGAAAGAATATGATCCTCAATGAAAAATATATTTTATATATACAGTAAATACCACTTTAAGTTGCTTCAGGACTTATATCTGGTTTCACAGTGCTAGGAAAGTTTGTCAAACATCCAATATTTTAACATATCCAGCTGTTCTCAACTTCAAAAAATAAAACTTTTTAACGATTTGTTAGCTCAAGTTTAAATTCGGTTTTAGCTACATATGTAAATGCGCTTTCTAGGTCACATGATTTCATCTTACATATTGCCAATAAGTGAAAATGTTGGAATACCTTACTCAAAAGAGAGATGTTGTTTTCTTCTTCCAGAAAGACAGGTAGTGAAGCAGATCTTTGAAAAGTTTGTCGCTTTTTACTAAATCCATAAAGGTTAAGCTGTCGAATTAAACTCTTCATACTCTTGGTTTCAAATATTCTGAAAGGTGCCTTTCTTTCCAAGACTTCTTTCTTAAAGAGTTCTTCGTGGATCACTATACATGTGCCTCTCTCATCCCACCAAATAGATTCAAACTGATCACTTTCAACTATATTCCAAAGTTTTTGTGGAAAGGTGAGTGAAAGAAAATTAGTCACCTCATCTGTTTCAGATACAGAATATTTGTAGCATGGCCTTTTTATCACAAGATCCTCAGACAAAGCCTGAAAAGCATATTCTTCAATCATAGATCTCAAAACTGAGTCCCTAGTAAGTGTATAATCATACAAAGATCTAATGGAGGTTTCTGAATCAGTTGATTCATCCTTAGGAGGCCCATCTTGAATTTCTGAAGGTATATGTGCCATCTCAGAGAAATCTTTCTTCAGAGCCTTTACTCATTTGTCTGATTTTACTGACCACTACTTCAAAAATTGCTTGGCTGGCCAACAGAGAGAAACTCTCTAGACCATCGCAGAGGTCCTCAAAGTCAAAAGGCTGTGACATCACAAAATCACTTGTCTCCTAGCAATCAAAGGGTAGCTGTGACATCACAAAATCACTGGTCTCCTAGCCATTGAAAGGTGATGTTCAGCTAGGGTTTACTTCAGCATCAACTTAAAAATACAGCCTGCTTACAGAAATAGTAACCCAAACCATGAAGCATGCAAAATCTCATTCCTAAAGAATTTTTACACAGAAAAATCACATCAATAAATCTACTTGGTTTCTGAAATAAAAGTGATTTATCACCCTTCTATACACACATTTTTCATATTCAGTACTGTTACCCAAGCAAAATTGGTCTACTGGCCTCTGCAATAAAATCTTTTAACTCTCTGGTTTCAACTACTCTGTGGTCTCTGTACTTAACTTTCAGCCTGGCTGGGGCTTTGGCATCTCTAAAACTGTTCATAGGATAATGCTCAGGATGTTATTGATGGCCCTTGAGGAGGAACTAAAGACCCTTGAATTTGACTAATGGCTAAATCATTATTATTCTCTATCACTTGATTATTATCCTTAGATTCTGTCTTTTCTAGCCTCACTGTTTAAAATTACTTTTTTTTATTGTTTTGTGTGTATTTTATTTTATTATTTTTTATTTGATTTTTTAACTTTACAATATTGTCCTGGTTTTGCCATACATCAACATGAATCCGCCACATGTATACATGTGTTCCCCATCCTGAAACCTCCTCCCTCCTCCCTCCCCATACCATCCCTCTGGGTCGTCCCAGCACACCAGCCCCAAACATCCAGTATCGTGCATCGAACCTGAACTGGTGACTCGTTCATAAATGATATTATACATGCTTCAATGTCATTCTACCAAATCATCTCACCCTCTACCTCTCCCAAGAGTCCAAAAGACTGTTCTATACATCAGTGTCTCTTTTGCTGTCTCATATACAGAGTTATTGTTACCATCTTTTAAATTCCATATATATGTGTTAGTATACTGTATTGGTGTTTTTCTTTCTGGCTTACTTCACTCTGTATAATAGGTTCCAGTTTCATCCACCTCATTAGAACTGATTGAAATTTATTCTTTTTAATGGCTGAGTAACACTCCATTGTATATATGCACCACAGCTTTCTCATTCATTCATCTGCTGATGGACATCTAGGTTGCTTCCATGTCCTGGCTACTAGAAACAGTGCTGCGATGAACATTGGGGTACACGTGTCTCTTTCAATTCTGGTTTTCTCAGTGTGTATGCCCAGCAGTGGGACTGCTGGATTATAAGGCAGTTCTATTTCCAGTTTTTTAAGGAATCTCCACACTGTTCTCCATAGTGGCTGTACTACTTTGCATTCCCAGCAACAGTGTAAGAGGGTTCCCTTTTCTCCACATCCTCTCCAACATTGATTGCTTGTGGACTTTTCGCACCCATTCTGACTGGTGTGAAATTGAACACCAGGAGGTCTACAATCTCCTACCTCTTTCTCTCGGTTTTCATACTTTTCAGTCTTCAGAAGGGACTGCTTAGAACACGAAAGGAAATAAAGTGTTGGACTTAGAACTCAATCATAAATGTGACAGAAAATCTCAGTTGCAGGTTCGATTTCTTTTTCAGGTTTTCCAGCTCTTGGAGTGTTTCAATCAGCAACAACTTTGGCTATTTCCTGCTGAGATGGAGCCTGGAGTTGGAAATAATTCTGAAATCTAAGTTTGGCATCAATATTTTCTCTTATGAAAATATACTTCTATATTTTATATATGATATATATGTATATATAAGTCTATATCTGTCTATTTTTGTCAAAACTGGACAAAAATTTGAAAATTGGTAGATCTTTATTAAAAGCAGAGAGGTGAGTGATATAAAAGAGTCCTCATATTTTACATTCAGCCAAGAAAACATATTTTGAAGTATTTCTGCTTACATATATTCAACAACCGAGTCGACTTTTTAATCATTCTTCATTTGGGTTTTAATTTTTTTCCATTTCTATTAAATCTAACAGGAGTTAAAAGCCATTGCACCTTTTTTATACACACACTCATACACACAGGTGTATATATGTCAAAATATAATTTTATGCAACACTATTTAGGTGGCCAAACTCATTGCTTGCTCCCAAGATCTTAAATAAACTGTTTGGGAAGCCTTACATTACTTAATAATTTTCTGGCTGAACAATTCAGATCCTGTTGCTGAAAAGCTCTCCTTTAATCTCGCTCATCTTCCACAATTCTTTCTGTAATAAGAGGTAGGGCTCATACTTATGGGGACACCTTGAACGCATAAAATCACAACTCTCATTTACTTAGATATATTGTTCAAAGAACGCTGTTGCTCTCCTCACATTGGACACAACTTTATTTTATTTATTTTCAATATAAATATATGTATTTTAATTGGAATCTAATTGCTTTACAATATTGTACTGGTTTTGCCATACATAAATATGAATCTGCCACAGGTATACATGTGTGCCACCTCCCTCCTCATATCATCCCTCCTGGTTATCCCAGTGCACCAGCCCCAAGCATCCTGTATCATGCATTGAACCTGGACTGCCAGTTTGGTGACCTATGTTATTATACATGTGTCAGTGCCATTCTCCCAAATCATACCACCCTAGCCGTCTCCCAGAGCTCAAAAGACTGTTTTATACATCTGTGTCTTTTTTGCATTCTCGCATACATGGTTATCATTATCATCTTTCTAAATTCCACATATATGTGTTAGTTTATTCTATTGGTGTTTTTCTTTCTGGCTAACTTCATTCTGTATAATAGGCTCCAGTTTCATCCACCCCATTAGAACTGACTGAAATGTATTCCTTTTAATGGCTGAGTAATACTCCATTATGTATATATCCCACAGCTTTCTTATCCATTCATCCACTAATGGACATCTAGGTTGCTTCCATGTCCTGGCTATTAGAAACAGTGCTGTGATGAACATCGGGGTACACATGTCTCTTTCAATTCTGGTTTCCTTGGTGTGTATGCACAGCAGTGGGATTGTTGTGTCTTATGGCAGTTCTATTTGAAGGTTGTTTTTTTTTTTTTAAAGAATCTAAACAGTGTTCTCCATAGTGGCTGTACTAGTTTGCATTCCCACCAACAGTGTAAGAGGGTTCCTTTTTCTCCACACCTTATCCAGCATTTATTGCTTGTAGACTTTTGGAGCACAACCAATCTGACTGGCATGAAAAGGTACCTCATTGTGGTTTTGATTTTCATTTCTCTGATAATGAGTGATGTTGAGCATCCTTTCATGTGTTTGTTAGCTATCTGTATGTCTTCTTTGAAGAAATGTCTGTTTAGTTCTTTGGCCAATTTTTTCATTGAGTCGTTTATTTTCCTGGAATTGAGCTTCAGGAGTTGCTTGTATATTTTTGACATTAATTCTTTGTCAGTTGCTTCAGTTCAGTTCAGTTGTTCAGTCATGTCCGACTCTTTGCGACCCCATGAATTGCAGCACGACAGGCCTCCCTATCCATCTCCAACTCCTGGAGTTCAACAAACTCACGTCCATCGACTCGGTGATGCCAACCACCATCTCATCCTCTCTCATCCTCTTCTCCTCCTGACCTCAATCCCTCCCAGCATCAGAGTCTTTACCAGTGAGTCAAATCGTCACAGGAGGTGGCCAAAGTACTGGAGTTTCAGCTTTAGCATCATTCCTTCCAAGGAACACCCAGGACTAAACTCCTGTAGGATGGACTGGATGGATCTCTTACATCAAGAGTCTTTTCCAGCACTACAGTTCAAAAGCATCAATTCTTCCATGCTCAGCTTTCTTCACAGTCCTACTCTCACATCCATACATGACTACAGGAAAAACCATAGCCCTGACTAGATGGACCATTGTTGGCAACGTAATGTCTCTGCTTTTGAATATGCTATCAAGGTGGGTCACAACGTTCCTTCCAAGGAGTGTCTTTTAATTTCATGGCTGCAGACACCAACTGCAGTGATTTTGGAGCCCCCCAAAATAAAGTTTGACACTGTTTCCCCATCTATTTCCCATGACATGATGGGACCAGTTGCCATGATTTTCATTTTCTGAATGCTGAGCTTGAAGCCAACTTTTTCACTCTCCTCTTTCACTTTGATCAAGAGTCATTTTAGTTCCTCTTCACTTTCTGCCAGAAGGATGGTATCATCTGCATATCTGAGGTTATTGATATTTCTCTTGGCAATCTTGATTCCACCTTGTGCTTCCTCCAGCCCTGTGTTTCTCATGATGTACTCTGCATATAAGTTCAATAAGCAGGGTGACAATATACAGCCTAGACATACTCCTTTTCCTATTTGAAACCAGTATGTGTTCCATGTACAGTTCTAACTGTTGCTTCCTGACCTGCATATACGTTTCTCAAGAGTCAGGTCAGGTGGTCTGGTATTCCCATCTCTTTCAGAATTTTCCACAGTTTATTGTGATCCACACACTCAAAGGCTTCCACATAGACAATAAAGCAGAAAGAGATGAATTTCTGGAACTCTCTTGCTTTTTCAATGATCCAGCAGATGTTGGCAACTTGATCTCTGGTTCCTCTGCCTTTTGTAAAACCAGCTTGAACATCTGGAAGTTCACAATTCACATATTGCTGAAGCCTGGCTTGGAGAATTTTGAGCATTTCTTTACTAGCATGTGAGATGAGTGCAATTGCATGGTGATGTGAGAATTCTTTGGCATTGCCTTTCTTTGGGATTGGAATGAAAACTGACCTTTTCGAGTCCTTTGGCCACTGCTGAGTTTTCCAAATATGCTGCCATATTGAGTGCAGCACTTTCACAGCATCATTAAAAGGGGCCAATAGCTCTAAATAGACATTTCTTTAAAGAAGACATATGGATGTCTAATAAACACATGAAATATGCTTAACATCATTCATCATTAGATAAATGAAAATTAAAATTGTAATGAGCAGTCATCTCACACTGTTCAGAGTGGCCATCACCAGAAATTCTACAATCAAGAAATCCTGGAAAGGCTGTGGAGAAAAGTTAACCCTAATACACTGTTGCCCGTAACACAAACTGGTACAACCTGTATTCAGAACAGTTTGGAGATTCCTTGAGAAACTTGGACTAGACCTGTCATATGACCCAGAAACCCCACTTCTTTGCATATACCCAGAGGGAATTAGGATGGAACATAACACATGTACCCCAATGTTTATTGAAATTGCCTTTACAATAGCTATGGCATGGAAGTAATCTAGATGCACATCAGCAGATGAATATATAAGGAAGTTGTGGTATATATACAAACGAAATATTACTCAGCTACAGAAAGGCATATATTTGTGTCACTTTTAATGAGGCAGTTCAACCTACAGCCTATTATTCAGAGTGAAAAAAGTTAGAGAGAGGCAAATATTGCTCATTAATGCATATAAATTGGATTTAGGAAGACAGTAACAATAACCCTACCCACGTGGAGGCTAGTAAAGAAGACCCACATATAAATAACTCTTAGACTGGGATGATTTGAGAACATAGCATTGGAACAGGTATATTACCATATATAAAAGAGATGATCAGTGCAAGTTCAGCATATGAAAGATGCACCCAACTCTTGTGCTGTGGAAGAACCCAGAATCATGGGGTAATAAGGAAGGTTTGAGTTGTGTTCAGGATAGGGAGATACATATTTTCATGTGGCTGGTTCATGTTGATCTATATGTCAAAAACCATCACAGTAATACATAGTAATTCTATTCCAATTAAATAAATCATTTTTGTAAAAAGAAATTAGAAGAAATTTTAAAAAATGCATTTAGAAGTAGCATGGACATAATCCAGAATACAACCTCAACAGTTGTTTTATACCTACTCAAGAAAGTGCTGTGATGAACATTGGGGCAGCACTGTTTATAATAGCCAGGACATGGAAGCAACCTAGGTGTCCATCAGCAGATGAATGGATAAGAAAACTGTGGTACATATACACAATGGAGTATTACTCAGCCATTAGAAAGAATAAATTTCAATCAGTTCTAATGAGGTGGATGAAACTGGAGCCTATTATACAGAGTGAAGTAAGCCAGAAGGAAAAACACCAATACAGTATACTAATGCATATATATGGAATTTAGAAAGATGATAACAATAACCCTGTGTACGAGACAGCAAAAGAGACACTGATGTATAGAACAGTCTTATGGACTTTGTGGGAGAGGGAGAGGGTGGGAAGATTTGGGAGAATGGCATTGAAACATGTAAAATATCCTGTAAGAAATGAGATGCCAGTCCAGGTTCGATGCACGATACTGGATGCTTGGGGCTAGTGCACTGGGACGACCCAGAGGGATGGTATGGGGAGGGAGGAGGGAGGAGGGTTCAGGATGGGGAACACATGTATACCTGTAGTGGATTCATTTTGATATTTGGCAAAACTAATACAATTATGTAAAGTTTAAAAATAAAATAAAATTTAAAAAAAAAAAAAAAAAGAAAGTGGACTTAGGGCCCTTCCCCCCAGCCCATGACCCGCCTCCGGCCCCCGCCCTCCAAGTCCAACCTCCTATCTGTTTAATAAGAAGGCGCCTGTGTCTGGCAGAGCTGGTGTGAGACGAAGAGTCAATCCTTCCCAGCCACCGGGATAATCAAGAGTTTGGCGGGACCTTCAAGCACACACCGAAATAGTGAGGAGCCAGATGAAAAGCACAGACTCTGGCGCTGAAATGGATTAATAAGGAACTTAGTGATTTGGCCCGTGACCCTCCAGCACAATGTTCTGCAGGTCCAGTTGGGGATGATATGTTTCATTGGCAAGCCACAATTATGGGACCTAATGACAGCCCTTATCAAGGCGGTGTATTCTTTTTGACAATTCATTTTCCTACAGACTACCCCTTCAAACTACCTAAGGTTGCATTTACAACAAGAATTTATCATCCAAATATTAACAGTAATGGCAGCATTTGTCTCCATATTCTAAGATCACAGTGGTCTCCTGCTTTAATTATTTCTAAAGTTCTTTTATCCATTTGTTCACTGCTATGTGATCCAATCCCAGATGACCCCCTAGTACCAGAGATTGCACGGATGTATAAAACAGACAGAGATAAGTACAACAGAGTATCTCGGGAATGGACTCAGAAGTATGCCATGTGATGCTTAAAGTCAGACTAACCTGCATTATAGCTGGAATAAAATTTAAATTACTGTTTTTTTTTTTTTTTCTTATCTGGCTGCTCCCCTATCAGACCTCATCTTTTTTAATTTTATTTTTTGTTTACCTCCCTCCATTCATTCACATGCTCATCTGAGAAGACTTAAGTTCTTCCAGCTTTGGACAATAACTGCTTTTAGAAACTGTAATGTAGTTACAAGAGAACAGTTGCCCAAGATTCAAAATTAAAAAAAAAAAAAAAATGGAGCATGTGTATTATGTGGCCAATGTCTTCACTCTAACTTGCTTATGAGACTAAAACCATTCCTCACTGCTCTAACATGCTGAAGAATCATCTGAGAGGGAGGGAGATGGATGCTGAGTTGTCACATCAAAGGAAGCAGCATTATTCTAACAGCGTCCATTCTTTTTTAAGCCTTCCACTGTTAGAGATTTGAGGTTACATGATATACTTTATGCTCATAACTGATATGGCTGGAGAATTGGTATTGAATTTATAGCATTAGCAGAACAGAAAATGTGATGTATTTTATGCATGTCAATAAAGGAATGACCTGTTCTTGTTCTACAGAGAATGGAAATTGGAAGTCAAACACCCTTTGTATTCCAAAATAGGGTCTCAAAACATTTTGTAATTTTCCTTTAAATTGTTAGGAGGCTTGGAGCTATTAGTTAATCTATCTTCCAATACACTGTTTAATATAGCACGGAATAAATGATGCAAGTTGTCAATGGATGAATGACCAACTAATAGCTCTGCTAGTAATTGATTTATTTTTCTTCATTAAAGTTGCATAAACCAAAAAACAAAACAATAAAGAAAGAAAGAAAGTGGACATAGGAGGGGCAGACCATGTGTGCTGGTATAGAGGCTGAAAGTCAAAGAAGATAAGCTTGAGATTGCAACTATGTTTTTGCAGCATGACCTCAGTATCATAGTCTAAGTAGTGGAAGATGCATGTGGCAGAATGCAAGCTTAGTAGATCGGCATGCCTACTCTGGAACAGAGGTTCAGTAGGAGTTAAATGCATGCACTTGAGCGTCGTTTCAGGAGTGACGGTATATGTGTTTCAGAGTGAAGATAAATAGGTGCAGCAAAAGTGCTCTAAAATGTTGGGAAATACTTGTAAGAAGGCAGGTTCAGAGTGGAAGCTCAGTATTTGTGTGACTAATGTTATAGACTTAGACTTAAATTGAAGAAAGTAGAGAAGACCACTAGATGATTCAGTTCAGTTCAGTCGCTTAGTTGTGTCCGACTCTTTGTGACCCCATGAATCGCAGTATGCCAGGCCTTCCTGTCCATCACAAACTCCCGGAGTTCACTCAGACTTATGTCTATCGAGTCAGTGATGCCATTCAGCCATCTCATCATCTGTCGTCCCCTTCTCCTCCTGCCCCCAATCCCTCCCAGCATCAGAGTCTTTTCCAATGAGTCAGCTCTTCACATGAGGTGGCCAAAGTACTGGAGTTTCAGCTTCAGCATCATTCCCTCCAAAGAAATCCCAGGGCTGATCTCACTCAGAATGGATTGGTTGGATCTCCTTGTAGTCCAAGGGATTTTCAAGAGTCTTCTCCAACACCAGAGTTCAAAAGCATCCATTCTTTGGTGCTCAGCCTTCTTCACAGTCCAAGTCTCACATCCATACATGACTACTGGAAAAAGCATAGCCTTGACTAGATGGACCTTTGTTGGCAAAGTAATATCTCTGCTTTTGAATATGCTATCAAGTTTGGTCATAACTTTCCTTCCAAGGAGTAAGCATCTTTTAATTTCATGGCTGCAATCACCCTCTGCAGTGATTTTGGAGCCCCCCCCCCCCAATAAAGTCTGACACTGTTTCCATTGTTTCCCCATCTATTTCCCATGAAGTGATGGGACTGGAGGCCATGATCTTTTTTTTTTTTTTTCCTGAATGTTGAGCTTTAAGCAAACTTTTTCACTCTCTACTTATGATTCAGGTATGACCTAAATCAGATCCCTTATGATTATATAGTGGACGTGACAAAAGATTTAAGGGAATAGATTTGATAGAGTGCCTGAAGAACTACAGATGGAGGTTCATGAAATTGTACAGGAGGCAGTGACCAAGAACATCCCCAAGAAAAGTAATGCCAAAAGGCGAAATGGTTGTCTGAGGAGGCCTTACAAATAGTTAAGTAAAGAAGAGAAGCAAAAGGCAAAGGAGAAAAGGGAAGATATACCCATATGACTGCAGATTACCAAAGAATAGCAAGGAGAGATAAAAAAGCCTTCCTCAGTGATCAATGCAAAGAAATAGAGGAAAACAATAGTTGGGAAAGACTAGCGATCTCTTCAAGGAAATTAGCGATACCAAGGGAATATTTCATGCCAAGATGGACACAATAAAGGACAGAAATTGTATGGACCTAAAAGAAGCAGAAGATATTAAGAAGAGGTAGCGAGAATCTATACAGAAAAGATTGAAGAACTATACAGAAAAAATCTTCATGATCCAGATAATCATGATGATGTGATCACTCACCTAGAGCCAGACATCCTGAAACATAAAGTCAAGTCAGCCTTAGGAAGCATCAATACAAACAAAGCTCGTGGAGATATGGAACCCCAGTTGAGCGATTTCAAATCCTAAAAGATAGTTCTGTGAAATTGCTGAATTCAATGTGCCAGCAAATTTGGAAAATTCAGCAGTGGCAACAAGACTGGAAAAGGTCAGTTGTTCCCGTATATGTATTTTAGAGCTTGTTCTCTGTAGTGGTGAAATGTGTCCCACAAAGTGTTAGACAGGACTGAAGCAAACGAGTGCAAAATGTTGCAAGTTTTTTTTGTTTGTTTTGTTTTCACCTGTGGCAGCTTTTCTCCAGTGAGAGTTAATTGTGAAAGTGGAGCAGGTGCTTGGCTTTCAAGGACCCTGGTGGTGCCAAGTGTACAGGGTTCAGGGACACAGAACTGACTAGACCACAGGAGTTATGACCCTATCAGAGTCTTTTTTTGAGCTTCTTGTAGCTGGCGATCAGAAGGCCTCTTTTGCCAGTCTTTCTCCCTAGTTCCACCCATTGAGGCACTTAGAAGGCTTCGTTGCCTGGAATCCTTCCCTGTTGTTCAATGTGTCAGCACATAGAGATACCTCCCTGGCTGGGGTCCTACTCTGTAGATCAGTGCATCAGGCACTTAAAGAAGCATCGTGAGTAGGGTTCGACTCTAGTTTTGTGCATCAGGCACTTAAAGGAGCACCTGGGTGGTGTCCTGCTCTGTATTTCAGTGTGTTCAGCATTTGATGGGTCAGCCTCACTATTGTAGTAACTGCTGATGCTATCATGTGGAGAGAGAGAGGCTATGGTGATTGCTCCACCCCCATACATGTGACTCAGTGATATCGCCTTGCTTCCTTGGCTGCCTGGCTTTCCTCCACAGGCGTATCCTAGCACAGTTTCCTCCCTCACAGCCCCTCTCTCCATCTCGCCACAGTAAACAGCAGCCTTCGCCCAGGAATCGCTCCAGAATCCCTCAATTGCAGCTCCCAGCCACTGTGCCTTTCAGGAGACACATATCCTTGGCTGGGGTATGTACAGCTGTAGCAAGGACTCACTGATTCTCATTACATCTAGTTATCCACAGATCAGTTGTCTCACTCTCAGCTTTAAATGTTTATTCTATGATTCAGACAAGCCCCCCAATATGGGATTAGACCCCTCCTTCACCCACTCAGGGCTGATTCAGTCCTAATAAGACTCATGATTTTCCCCCCAGTTCTTTCATCCTACTGAGTTTTGCGTGGTTCTATATATTCTTTTCCACTGGTCAGGCACTCCTGTCTGCTTTCAGCTGATGTTTTGATTACTTGTCTGTGTCTGAAGGTGTATGCCTGATGTATCCACAGAGAGATGTATTCCACATCTACCTACAGCTCCACCATCTTGTTCTCTCATCTCAAGATAGTTTTAGAGCACAGAATCCACAGTGGCAGTAGGTGTGCTATAAAATGTGAGTTCAGACATACACCTGAGGGCAAGCTTAGTGATTTTAGCACAGCTGATCTAAAGCATTGATTTACTATTGGCCAGACACATGGCTCAAATATTATGAAAATTATTTATGGTGTGCCAATTCTAGAGCACAAGATCAGTCGTTGTGTAACATTTGCTGTAGAATGCAAGTTCAGTTGTGGAAAGAGGTATGCTCCACAATGCAACTGAGACGTTTTAGTCATCTTGTGGTAGAGTACATGCTCAGTAATGGTAGGAACTGTGCTCTAGTGTTCATTCAGTAGTGGCTGGAAGCATGTTGCCACTGCCAATGGGATAGCTTCAGACAGCCTGTTCTAAAATGCAAGCACACTAGTGGCAGAATGTATGCTCCAGATTGCAAGCTAAGTAGTTTCAATACTTCTATGCTAGAGCTCAGACACAGTAGTGATGTATGCAGGCTGCAAACTGCCATCCTACTATTTGTGTCATGTCCGCTCTAGAATACAGTCTTAGTACTGGTGGGGAGAATCCTCAAAAGTACAATCTCAGGAGACAAAGAACAAGTTCTCTAAAGCAAAGATTCAGTATTCGAACCATACTTGCTCTAGATCATGGTTCTGTATTACCAGGGGTGTGTCTAAAGTGTGCTTCAATGTTGAGATGCATGCTGAAGAGCTAAGTTCAGCAGATGAAGCATGCCTGCATTACATGTGCTTCAGAGTGTTGTCTCAGGAGTTGCAGTACACTTGCTTAAGAGTGCACACTCAGTAAGTGAGGGACATATTCTCTTGAACGCTGGGTTTTTATTTTTGGATGCATATCCAGAGATCAAACTGAGAAAATGTGATATGCCTGTTCTGCCACACAAGCTCAGTAGTGGGAAGATAAGTCCTCAACAGTGCAAGCACATGGGTTGTGGCATATGTGTGTTGTGACACATGATCAATTGAGGCAGGAAATATGAAGTATACACCAAGTCTCTAGTTGTGGAAGATCATCCATAGATGTAGCTGTGGAACACAGGTACACTACTCACAACTTATACAGTCTAGAGTGCTGGATGGCTAGCAGCATAATGGCTGATATAAAATGCCACTGGAGTGATGGTTGCACACACCTTCTAGAGCAATACTTCAGGGAAGTGACTTTAATGCTTCAGAATTCAAAGTCACTAGTGGTGACACAGTTGATCTAGAATGACGGTTCACTCGTGGGTAGGATATGTGTTTTATAATGCAACCTCCACTTTCCTGGAATAGGTCCTCCAGAGTGCAAATTCAGTAGCTGGGACACATGCTCTAGAGTACAGGAAGAAGAGTTTGGGGAAATATGCAACAGCGGGCAAGCCAAGTCATTGGCAAATTTCAGCTGCAGAGTGTGGGATCACTACTTTAAGCTCACAGGCCATGGGGCAAGATTAGTAGTAGTGGAACTCATGGTCTATAAGGCAGGCTCAGCAGTGATTAAATAGTGTAACAGGGTGCAAAATCAGTAGCTGAACCGCTTACAAGTGGCAAGACACATGCTTCAGAGTGCAAAATTAGTATTGGCCACACACATGCTCTAGGCCACATGCTCACTAGCTGTGCCATGCCTGCTTAGTGTAAGGACTCAGAAGTCACAGGTGTGCTATAGTACTAGGATTGATACTGCCGGGATGCATGATTCAGTGTGCAGGTGTGTAGCTCAGGCATTCTTACTCTACAGCATAGTCTCTGTAGTGTCAGAACATTGGCTCTTGAAGGCACACACAGTCATGATGGGAGATATGTTCCTGAGTAAACCGCAGTAGTGCAAAACCCATGATAAAATGTGTGCACTCTGTAGTCATGAGAGCTGTACTCCCAATTGCAAGTTCAGTTACTATGGAATGTGTGAAACTAGAGCATGTTCTCTGCAGAGCCCGGATGCCTGCCCTTGAACTCATGCTCAGTAGAGGTGTACCATGTCCTCCAGTGTTCAAACTCACTATGTCCATAGGAGTGCTGGCTCAGGTGTGTCCAGAAGTAAACAAACATCAGAGTGCAAGTTCAGTAATTGTTTAGGCACACCTGAACTACAGCGCAGGTTGAGTAGTGGCCTGACTTACCTATAAAGCAACAAGCTAATTATTGTGATTTTTATTGTTTAGAGTGAAAATTCAGCAGGCAATGAACTCTTGTTCTGGAAGGCAATTTCAGTAGTGCAGGGATGCAGAATCCAGAGTGTAATATACCAAAAGTGTATGTGTACTTCCAACAGGCATGTTTTAGGGACAGGCTCAGTAGTGGCAGGCCATATTCTCAATAACCCGGGTTCAGGAGTGATGGGATGTATGCTCTACTGTGCAGTCTCAGTGACAGCAAGGCACTTGTTCTAAATTTTGTCAATAATCTCAATAGTGGCAGAAAGGGTGATCCAGATTAGAAACTAAGTAGTTCTAGCGTGCGTCCTCTGATGGTGGTCTCAGTATTGACAAGCGCATATTCCAGAGTGCAAAAGTCTTGTTTGTAGCATGTGTGCTTTGAAATCGGAGAAGGAAATCGCAACCCAGTCCAATATTCTTGCCTGGAGAATTCCATGGACAGAGGAACCTGCTGGGCTGCTCTCCATAGGTTCGCACGGAGTCGGACAAGACTAAAGCGACTTAGCATGCATACATGCATTGGAGAAGGAAGTGGCAACCCCCTCCAGTATTCTCGTCTGGAGAATCCCAGGGATATGGAAGCCTGGTGGGCTGCTGTCTATGTGGTCACACAGAGTCGGACACTACTGAAGTGACTTGGCGGCAGCAGCAGCAGTGGTTTGAAATCAGGGGTCAGTAGTTGTGAAAAGCTTCTTGCATTTTCAGTTGTTACGGCATCCCAGGTCCAGAGTGCAGGCACACTTGGTTATGATACTTATGCTCTAGAGTTGTAATGTATGTTCCAGAGTGCAAGCTAATTAGTATACCTGTTCTAATTCAATTCTCAGTAAAAGCAGAATGCAAAGTCCTGATTTCAACCTCAGTAGTTGCTGCATGCATAATCAGAAGTAGTGCTTCATACACTCATGAGTGCCAGATCATGAGCTGCAGCATAATTGTCACAGAGTGGGGCACAAGTAGTTGCTGGATGCATACTACAGAGGGTGAGCTCAGTAGCTTCGTTACATGCATGTTTCACACTGTGAGCTCAATAGTACTCGATGGTACTACATTGAGAGTATTCCTACTTTAGAGTACTTGCTTAACAGGGGCAGAATGCATACCTTTGAATATAAACTCGGTAGACTCGTCCTAAGGTGACAGTGACATATGAGAAGGAGTTCAATTTTTCCCCAGTAAATACCTCAACGGATTGTCAGGATATGGAGTAACTTTCACTAAACCATTTCTATATGCTGGCAGAGGACACCAGAAAGGCCAATCAATTTGCTCATAATGAGGGAGGAGAAGAGATAAACAAGAAAAGAGAGACAAAGGATTTAGGGATAGAGACTGATTCTAGAACCAGATACGCAACAATGGACTGGTTCTGAATTGTAACCCTGCTTATTTAAATTAGATGAAGAGCACATCGTGTGAAATGCCAGACTGGATGAAGCACAAGCTGGAATCAAAATTGCTGGGAGAAATAGCAATAACCTGAGATACATAGATGACAAAACCCATATAGCAGAAAGTGAAGAGGGACTAAAGAGCCTCTTGATGAAAGTGAAACAGGAGAGTGCAAACGCCAGCTTAAAACTCAACATTCAAAAATTAAGATCATGGCTTCTGGCCCCATGATTGAGAGATTTCACTTTTCACTTTCCTGCATTGGTGACGGAAATGGCAGCCTCCAGTGTTCTTGCCTGGCGAACCCAAGGGGCAGGGGAGCCTGGTGGGCTGACGTCTATGGGGTCACACAGAGTCGGACACGACTGAAGTGACTTAGCAACAGTAGCAGCCGCAGATGGGGAAACAATGGAAAGGCTGAGAGACTTTATTGTCTTGGCTTCAAAATCACTGTAGATGGTGGCTGCAGCATAAAATTAAAAGATACTTGCTTCTTGAAAGAAAAGCTATGACCAACATAGGCAGGATATTTAAAAACAGAGATATTACTTTGCCAACAAAAGTCTTTCTAGTCCAAGCTATAATTTGTCCAGTAGTCATATATGGATGTGAGAGTTGGACTATACAGAAAGCTGAGCCCTTAAAAATTGATGCTTTTGAAGTGTGGTGTTGGAGAAGACTCTTGAGAGTCCCTTGGAGAGCAGGGAATAAAATTAGTAAGTAAGACATTCAGTCCTGAATATTTATTGGAAGCACTGATGCTAAAGCTGAATTTGGCCACCTGATGCAAATAACTGACTCTTGCAAATGACCCCAGTGTTGAGAAAGATTGAAGGCAGGAGAAGAAGCCGAAGACAGGATGAGATTGAGTCCATCACTAACTCAATGGAGATGAGTTTGAGCAAGCTATGGAAGTTCGTGATGAACAGAGGAGTCTGGTGTGTCACAGTCCTTGGGGTTACAAATAGTTGGACATGACTGAGAAACTGAACTGAACTTGTGTTGGGGAGAGAGAGTCAATTCCTATGCAGATTGATAAGAAGTCTGGCCTACCCAAAGAAGAGAAAGATATCTGGATTCTTGAGGAGGAGGTAGGGTTCTGGAATTCTCAAGGAGGAGAATTGCTTGCTTGTTTGTTTTTCTCTATATCCATTAGTCTTAGTCACAGAAAATGTTTTGTTTTGTTTTTTCTTTAAACCTTGAAGTGATGATTACACAGCAAACAATTCAGTTTAAACTCTGTAATTAGAATTATATAGCAACAGTGTATCATGCTTGAGGACAGTTTCTCCTCCCTGAAAACCTTCTGACGAATCCTTATATTTTAGAAGCTATATTATGGGAGTGGGTCTGGTAGGATCTTTCTATTGTTAACTTCTAATCCTGTTATCCTAAAATATAAATTGTGGGAGTAGGTCTGGTAAAATTTTCACAAATTTCAGACATGCTTTTGATGTATTATAATAACTAAATTAAAATGTATGTAACTCCCTGGCTAACACTAGCAAGGGGGGCATTCTCTGGCCCCCTTCTGATGTCCATGTCAGAAGCTTTCTCTGTTCCTTTTCTTACTTTAATAAAACTCTGATATACAAGAACTCTTGAGTGATCAAGCCTGGTCCTTAGTCCTGAAGTTAAATCTTCTTCTCAGAGATCATGAATCCAGCACTATCCATCTTAAGCTTTTAGAGAAGGAGAAGTTTCCATACCACAGGAAACCCTCTCAGAGGTTGATTCAGTGGACCTCTTTGGAATCTCAGAGGGTGGTATAGCCACCCCACACCACCCCAAATCCAGCACTATCCACCTTAAGCTTTTAGAGAAGGAAAAGTTTCCATACGACAGGAAACCCTCTCAGAGGTTGATTCAGTGGGCCTCTTTGGAATCTCAGAGGGTGGTATAACCACCCCACACCACCATCTCAGAATTCAAGCCAAAAAAGCAATTTTTAGTGGGGAATTGCCTCACAGTCTCGTGTCCACCCACAGTGAGTGGGGGCTTTGTACAGGGGCGCCCTCTGCATCTTCAGTCCTTAGAATAAAGATGGGGTTTGAATGCTCTACAGACACTCTGAGAGAACTAATGTGATGTAGCAGGCGGAAGCACATAATGCCAGAGAGAGAAAAATAAACAAAGAAAAGGAATGTTCCCACGGGAAGGCTCTAAGACCACACTGCAACCCCTGACATGCTTACAGAACAGACTATGCCCTAGTATTTACTGAAGGAGAGCACACTAGCTTTCCTTATGGACCTCCCAGGAGGCAAAAATTCAGAATGTTGACAACCAGAGGCAGAAGGCCATAACCTTTTAGGCCCAGGAGACTGCATCTCCTGCCAAGCTGTGAGCAGACTCTATTCATGAGCAGCCACTAACCATGACTTCCTGAGATCTGGGACAGTTTATGGCTACCAAGAGTGTCATAACCTGAGAGCAACTCCTCTGAGGAGATGCACAGCTCACCATGCATGGACTGTATCCTTGTGGAGTATCTGAGAAACTGACCAGAATGAACCTGAGCAGTGCACGAAAAACATGGTCCACCAGGAACTATGACATCACAGCTATCCTGAAAACCTGAGTGGCTCTCTGGAAGAGTGTACTCTGGAACATTCTGGAACCTGAGCAGCATGGACCTGGAAAGTGCATTAGACAAAGGGCCCACCCGGGACTATGCTCTGGCAGAACACCAGGCCACTTTGGCCTGGGAATAGCAGGAGATGCATGGCTCAACTGGGACTGGGCATTCATAGAACACCCAGAAATATGAGCAGCTTGGGCCTTGGAAGTGCAGGAGACAAAGAACCCACCTGGGACTGTGCCCCAAACAGAGAACTGGGGAGTCTGGACTGCTTGGGCCTGGGAAGAGCAAGAGATACATGGTTCAACTGCGGCTGAGCCTTCATACAACACCTGGGAATCTGAGCAGCTTGGACCTGGGAAGTGCAGGAGACACACGGCCAACCTGGGACTTCACGCCTAGCACAGGATGGACCCTAGGTAGCTTGGGCCTGGGAAGTGCGTGAGATCCATGGCCCTTCTGTAACTGTGCCCTCAAGGGACACCCAGGAGCTTGAGTGGCTGGATCTGAGAAGTGTACATCACCTTGGACTTTGGCAGACCCTGTGCTGTCCATTCACAACAAAGGCTACCCACAAATCCCAGTGGTATTTGTTTGCAGTGTTCCTGCCTCTCCACAGCAAAACAGAGCAAATGACCCTGAATAAGGGTCTATTGTCACCTCTTCCTATCAGGGCTCAGATTAGACACTGAAGAGACTTGCAAGCAGAGGAGGCCAGCCTAAGTAAAGATAAGACAGGGGAACCACTCAAGAAGTGGCAGGTGCAACAGATTAAAATTAAGCAGTAAAATTGCATTTAAGGACAATTGTGGACTTTGAGAAAAAGTGCAAGCTAGAACAAGGGATAACCTGACACTGAACTGACCCCAGAATATTTTTTCTAATTTTTGTGTTCAATTATGTTGCAGTTTATTTTATATTGTACATTTGGGAGTTCAAATTCTAGTCTAGGTTTTTTAATTTTTGCTTTCTGGAATTTGTTATGCATTTTGTAGTATTAAGAGTCTATTTTTTAATATCCATTTTCACTCAGGGATTTGATTACAGGCTTAATTGCTCTCTTTCCTTTTGACTTTCTTTTCTCCTCCTGATCACCTCTATCTAGCTCTTCCCTCTTCTTTTCTATATATAATGCTGTGGATCTCTTTGACTTTCCAGGATGTGGAGTTATTTCACCACTAACATGGGGTTTTGTCTTCTGTGCAATGTTGAAAGTGTAGTCTTGAGGTTACTGCAAGAGGGGGACCAAAAACCAGAGGCAGGTAGCTCAGCTCCAGAACTTTGGATCATCATAGAACCCCTGGCCCCAGGGAAGAGTGATAGACAAGATCCCATCCAAAAGGATACATGCCTACACTGAAAGCAAGCTCCATCCAAGAGCAGCAAGCTCCAGTGCAAGACAACCCATGCTAATCTTCCAGCAAAACAAGAACACACTCAAGAAAATTACAAGGCACTCTTCTAAATTCAGTCACTCAGTTGTGTCTGACTCTTTGCAACCCCATGGACTGCAGCACACCAGGCCTCCCTGTCAATCACCAACTCCCAAAGTTTACTCAACTCATGTCCACTGAATCAGTGATGCCATCCAACCACCTCATCCTCTGTCATACCTTTCTCCTCTGGACCTCAATCTCTCCCAGCATCAGGGTCATTTTAAATGAGTCAGCTCTTTGCATCTGGTGGCCAAATTATTGGAGTTTCATCTTCAGCGTCAGTTCTTCCAATGAATATTCAGGACTGATCTCCTTTAGGATGGACTTGTCGGATCTCCTTGAAGTACAAGGGCCTCTCAAGAGACTTCTCCGACAATACAGTTCAAAAGCATCAATTCTTTGATGCTCAACTTTTTTTTTTTTTTCAAATTTTATTTTATTTTTAAACTTTACATAATTGTATTAGTTTTGTCAAATATCAAAATGAATCCACCAGTGGTATACATGTGTTCCCCATCCTGAACCCTCCTCCCTCCTCCCTCCCCATTCCATCCCTCTGGGTCGTCCCAGTGCACTAGCTCCAAGCATCCAGTATAGTGCATCGAACCTGGACTGGCATCTCGTTTCATAAATGATAGTCCAACTCTCACATCCATACATGACTACTAGAAAATCCATACCTTTGACTAGACAGACCTTTGTCGGCAAGATAATGTCTCTGTTTTTTAGTATGCTGTCTAGGTTGGTCATAACTTTCCTTCCCAGAAGTAAGCATCTTTGAATTTCATGGCTTCAATCACCATCTGCAGTGATTCTGGAGCCCTTCAAAAGAAAGTCAAACATTGATTGCCCTTCAATTTGCCATAAAGTGGTGGGATCAGATGCCATGATCTTAGTTTTCAGCTTTAAGCCAACGTTTCACTCTCCTCTTTTGATTTCATTAAATGACTCTTTAGTTCTTCCCTTTCTGCCATAAGGGTGGTGTCATCTGCATATCTGAGGTTATTTCTCCTGGAAAACTTGATTCCAGCTTGTGCTTCATCCAGCACAGTGTTTCTCATGAGGTACTCTGCATAGAAGTTAAATAAGCAGAG
This sequence comes from Bos taurus, assembly GCF_002263795.3. Taxonomy (NCBI): domain Eukaryota; kingdom Metazoa; phylum Chordata; class Mammalia; order Artiodactyla; family Bovidae; genus Bos; species Bos taurus. The sequence continues at coordinate 32,613,846 of NC_082638.1, forward strand.
TGACAATATACAACTTTGACATATTCCTTATCCTATGTGAAGCTAGTCATTCCATGTCCCGTTCAAACTGCTGTTTTCCAGCTTGCATAGAGGCTTCTCAAGAGGCAGGTCAGGTGCTCTGGTATTCCCATCTCTTTCAGAATTTCCCAACATTTATTGTAATCCACACAGTCAAAGTCTTTGGAATAGTCAATAAAGCAAAAGTAGATCTTTTTCTGGAACTCCCTTGCTTGATTGATGATCCAGTGGATGTTGGCCATTTGATCTCTGTTTCCTCTGACTTTTCGAAAACCAGCTTAAACAGCTTGAAGTTTACGGTTCATGTATTGCTGAAGCATGGCTTGGAGAATTTTTAGCATTACTTTACTAGCATGTGAGATGAATGCAAATGTGCAGTAGTTTGAGCATTCTTTGGCATTGCCTTACTTTGGGATTGGAATGAAAACTAACCTTTTAAAGTCCCGAGCCACTGCTGAGTTTTTCAAATTTGCTGACATATTGAGTGCAGCACTTCCATAGCATAATCTTTTAGGATTTTAAATAGCTCAACTGCAATTCTATCACTCCCACTAACTTTGTTCATAGTGATGCTTCTTAAGGCCCACTTGACTTCACATTCCAAGATGTCTGGACCTAGGTGAGAGATCAGATCATCATGATTATTTGGATTGTGAAGATCTTTTATGGACAGTTCTTCTGTGTAATCTTTGCCAACTCTTCTTAATATCTGCTGCTTCTGTTGGGTCCATACCATTTCTGTCCTTATTGTGCCTATCTTTGCATGAAATATTCCCTTGGAACCTCAAATTTTCTTGACGTGATCTCTAGTCTTTCCCATGCTATTACTTTCCTCTATTTCTTTGCACTGATCACTAAGGAAGGCTTTCTTATCTCTCCTTGCTATTCTTTGCAACTCTATATTCAAATGGCTATATCTTTCCTTCTCTCCTTTGCCTTTCCCTTCTCTTCATTTCACAGCTATTTGTAAGGCTTCCTCAGGCACCCATTTTGAGTTTTTGCATTTCTGTTTTCTTGGGGATGATCTTGATACCTGTCTCCATCCATGGTTCATCAGGCACTCTATCACACCTAGTCCCTTAAATTTATTTCTCACTTCCACTGTATAATCATAAGGGATTTGATATAGGTAATTCCTGAATGGTCTAATGGTTTTCCTTACTTTTTTCAATTTAAGTCAATATGTGGAAATAAGGATTTCCTGATCTGAGCCACAGTTAGCTCCTGGTCTTGTTTTATGCTCTCTAGGAGGAGTAAGCATCTTTTAATTTCATGGCTGTAGTCACTATCTGCAGTGATTTTGTAACCCCCCACCTCCCCAAAATAAAGTCTGCCACCATTTCCTCTGTTTGTGCATATATTTTCCATGAAGTGATGGGGCAGGACGCCATGATTTCAGTTTTCCTAATGTAGAGCTTTAAGCCTACTTCTTCGCTTTCCTCTTTTATTTTCATCAAGAGATTGTTCACTTTCTCTTCACTTTCTGCCATAAGGGTGGTTTCATCTGCATATCTGAAGTTATTGACATTTCTCCTGGCAATCTTGATTCCAGTTTTTGTTTCTTCCAGCCCAGCATTTCTCTGCATAGAAGGTAAATAAGCAGTGTGACAATATGTAGCCTTGAGGTACTCCTTTTCCTATTTGGAACCGGTCTGTTATTCAATGTCCAGTCCTAACTGTTGCTTCCTGACCTGCATACAGGCTCCTCAAGAGGCAGGTCCGGTGGTCTGGTATTCCCATCTCTTTCAGAATTTTCCAGTTCATTTTGATCCACACAGTCAAAGGCTTTTGCAGAAGTAGATGTTTTCCTGGAACTTGCTTGTTTTTTCAAAGATCCAGCAGATGTTGGGAATTTGATCTCTGGTTCCTCTGTATTTTCTAAAACAAGCTTGAACATCTGGAAGTTAACACTTGATGTATTGCTGAAGCCTGGCTTGGAGAATTTTGAGCATGACTTTGCTAGCATGTGAGATGACTGCAACTGTAGGGCAGTTTGAGCATTCTTTGGCATTCCCTTTCTTTGAGATTGGAATGAAAACTGACCTTTTCCAGTCCCGAGCCACTGCTGAGATTTTCAAATTTCCTGGCATATTGAGTGCATCACTTCCACAGCATCATCTTCTAGGATTTGAAATAGCTCAACTGGAATCAAAGCCATAATAGAACCCCCTAATTCTCTCATGAACACTGCATTGCCTCTCAGAAAAAAATGAGATCCACAGCCATCTTCTATAACAACAATAAAATAATTCCTTCAACTAGAAAACCTTCACAATCCACTGGTCCCACCACATTCACTGGGAGGAGTCTAACCAATTAACAGCAATGATGACCCTCCCGTTTGCAGAAAATAGACCTCAAAGACAGCCATCTAAACAACATGAAAAGACAGAGACATATCCAGCAGGTGAAGGAACACAATAAAAATCAACAAATCAATGAAAGAGGAGGAGATAAGAAGTCTACAGGAAAAACAATTCAGCATAATAATAGTCAAAGTCTTGGAAATAAATGGAGCTACAGAAAAATAGACTTTAGACATGTATTGAGAAGATCAAAGGGGTGTTTTAAAAGGACCTAGAAGAAGTAATGAATAGTCAATCAATAATGAACAATGCAATAACTGAGATAGAAATCACCCTGTACAACAAAAACAGTAGAGTAACTGAAGCAGAAGAAGGACTAAGTGAGCTGGAAGATAGAATGTTGGAAATAAATGAAGCAGAACAGGAAAAAAAAAAATAGAGAAATGAAGACAGCCTCAGAAACTTCTGGGACAATGTTAAATGCCCCACATTTAAATCATAGGTTTCTTGGAGAAAGAAGACAAAAGGAAAGGGCATGAGAAAATATTTGAGGAGAAAATAGCTAAAAACTTCCCTGAAATAGGAAAGGGAATAGACATCTAAGATGAAAAACCCCAGAGTGTTCCACAGGGATAAATCCAAGACAAAACATATCAAAATACACATTAATCAAAATAAAAACAAACAAATAAATATACACAATGAACAAATATTCAAGGAAACAAAGGAATAACAACAAATAACATAGACGGGAATCCCCATAAGCATAACAGCTGATCTTACCCTAGAAACTCTTCAGCTTAGAAAGGAATGGCAAGATATACTTAAAGTGATGAAAGGCAAAAACCTACATCCAAGATTACTCTATTCAACAAGGATAGCATTCTAATTCAAAAGAGGAGTCAAAAGCTTAACAGACAAACAAAAGCAATTAGAATTCAGAACCACCAAACCAGCACTTCAGGAAATGCTGAAGGATCTTATCTAGATTGGAAACAGAAAAGCTTTACAAAATAAATCCACAAAAATATATAGTAAATGGTAACAAGATCATACTTAGCAACAACTACCTTAAACATAAATGGGCTAAAAGCTCCAATGAAAATACAAAGACTGGCTGAATGAATATAAGAATATACTGCCTGCAAGAAAACCACCTCATAATTAGGGACACGTACAGAGTGAAAGTGATGACCAGGAAAAAGCTATTTTGTGAAAATGGAGAGCAAAAGAAAGTGGGAGAAGCAATACTCATATCAGATAAATGGGCTTTAATCAAAGACCACTATAGGAGACAAAGAAGGTTGCATTACCTAATAATCAAGGTATCAATCCAAGAAGAAGCTATATGCACCCCATGTAGGAGCTCCTCAATACAAGGGACAAATGCCAACAACTATTAGAGCAGAAATAGACACTAACCAATAGTATTGGGTGATTTTAATACTTCACTCATAACATGGACAGATCATCCGGACAGAAAATCAATAAGGAAAACTCATGTTTTAGATGATACATTAGACCAGTTTGACCTAATTGATATCTACAGGGAATCCCACCCCAAAAGAATAGATTTCACTATTTTCTCCTTATTCTCAAGTGCAAATGGAACATTATCTTAAGACAGATCACATCCAAGGTCACGTCTAACCTTGGTAAACTTCAAAAAATTATATTTTCAAGCATATTTTCTGATCACAATGTTGTTAGATCAGATATCAACTACAGGAGAAAAACATAGAGGAAACACAAATAATTTGGAGGCTAAACAGCTGCTGCTGCTAAGTCACTTCAGTCGTGCCTGATTCCGTGCGACCCCATAGACGGCAGCCCACCAGGCTCCCCCGTCCCTGGGATTCTCCAGGCAAGAACACTGGAGTGGGTTGCCATTTCCTTCTCCAATGCATGAAAGTGAGAAGTGAAAGTGAAGTCGCTCAGTCGTGTCCGACTCTTAGCAATGCCATGGACTGCAGCCTTCCAGGCTCCTCCGTCCATGGGATTTTCCAGGCAAGAGTACTGTAGTGGGGTGTCATTGCCTTCTCCAAAACAGAAGAAAATTCAAATTTGAATTCAATAAAATTCAGAGATTTTTATGAAAAAAAAAAAAAAAAAAACTCTGCCAAAGTAGTCATAGATGGAACATACCTCAACATAATGAAAGCCTAATATGACAAAACCACTTCAAACATTATTATCAATAATGAAAAACTTGAAACATTTCCTTTAAAATCAGCATTAAGACAAGGGTGCCCATACTCATCACTACTAGTTTTGGAAATTCTAGCCACACTTTTCAAAGAAGAAAAAGATATAAAAAGAATCCTGATTGGAAAAGAAGAGGTAAAACTCTCTATATTTGCACATGATATTATCCTTTACACAGAAAACCCAAGAGATGCCACCAGAAAATTACTGGAGTTAATCAATGAATAGAGTAAATGTGCAGGGTATAAAATTAATACACAGAAACCCTTATATTCCTATACACTAACAATGAAAATTCAGAAAGAGAAATTAAGGAATAATCCTGTTCATCATTGCAATGAAAGGAATAAAATAACTAGAAATAAATTTGCATAAAAAGACAAAGGGCTTCCCTGATAGCTCAATTGATAAAGAAGCTACCTTCAATGTAGGAGACTCCTGTTCAATTCCTGGGTCAGGAAGATCCCCTGAAGAAGGGATAGGCTACCCACTGTAGTATTCTTGGGCTTCCTTTGTGGCCTAGCACGTGAAGAATCCTCCTGCAATGTGTGAGACCTGCACACAATGTGTTTGAGCCTTGGGTTGAGAAGATCCTCTGGTGAAGGGAAAGGCTATCTATTCCAGTAACCTGGCCTGAAGAATTACAAATTCCATACACTGTATGATCCATGGGATTGCAAAAAGTCAGACATGACTAAGCAACTTTCACTTACCCAGAGAGATACAAAATAAGCATTGATGAAAGAAAGCAAAACACATATAGATGGAGAAACATACCATGTTCTTAGATTGGATTAATTGATATAGTTAAGATGGAGAAACATACCATGTTCTTAGATTGGATTAATTGATATAGTTAAAATGAGTATACCACCCAAAACAATCAATAGATTCAATGCAATACCTACAGTATTTTTCATAAAACTAGAACAAATTATTTTATGATTTGCATGGAAACACATAAGACTTTGAAGAGACAAAGCAATTTTGAGAAAGAAGAATGGAACTAGAAGAGTCAAACTTTCTGATAAGACTACACCACAAAGATATCAAGAGAGTATGAAACTTGCACAAACATAGAAATACAGACCAATGGAACAAAATATAAAGTCCAAAGATAAATTCATGCACCCATTATCTTTGACAATGGAGGCAAAAATATGCAACCGAAAAATATATTTTCTTCAAAAAGTGTTACTGGGAAAACTGGACAGCTATGTGTAGAAACTAGAACAGTATCTAACATCATGTTCAAAATAAACTCAAAATGGATTACAGATGTAAATGTAAGACCAGAAAATATGAAACCCTTAGAGTAAAACATAGGTATAACCACTCTAAAATAAGACACAGCAAGATCCTCTATGACCCATTGCCTAGAGTAAAGGAAATAAAAACAAAATTAAAAAAAAAGCAACCTAATTAAGCTCTATAGCTTGTGTACAACGAGGAAACTATAATTAAGGTGAATATGTAGCCTTCAGTTTTATGTGATTATGGTTTCAGTGTATCTGTCCTCTGATGCCCTCTTGCAACACCTACCATCTTTTTTGGGTTTCTCTTACCTTGGTCATGGGGTATCTCTTCACGGCTGCTCCAGCAAAGCGCAGCCATTGCTCCTTACCTTGGATGAGGGGTATCTCCTCACGGCACCTATCCTGAAATTGAACATGGAATAGCTCCTCTAGGCCCTCCTGAGCCCACGCAGCCACCGCTCCTTGGGCCTGGGGTTACTCATCTGAGCTGCTGCCCCAGCTTTGGGTATGGGGTAGCTGCTCTTGGCTGCTCTTGTGCTGTCGCAGCCTTGCACTGTCCGCCACAGCCCCTGACCTCTGACACGGTTTAGGTCCTCCCTGCTGTGCCCCTGACCTTTGACACGGGTAAGCTTCTCTTGGCTACAGCCCCTGACCTCGGACATGGGGTAGCTCCTCCCAGCCATCGCCCCTGACCTCAGACGTGGGGTAGCTCCTCTGGGCTGCTCCTGCGCTGTTGCAGCCTTGGAATCTTGGCCACCGTCCCTGACCTTGGACATGGGGTAGCTCCTCCCTGCCACCGCCCCTGACCTCAGACGTGGGGTAGCTCCTCTCAGCTATCCCTGCACCTTCGCAACCTGGCACCCTTGGCTGCTGTCCCTGACCTCGGACGTGGGGTACCCTCTCCGCCATGCTCTGTGCGCCATTGCAACTGCCGGTGCTCTGTGCCATGCCCATGGGGCCGCCCAAGATGGACGGGTCATGGTGGAGAGGTTTGACAGAATGTGGTCCACTGGAAAAGGGAAAGGCAAACCACTTCAGTATTCTTTCTTTGAGAAACCCATGAACAGTATGAAAAGGCAAACTGATAGGATAATGAAAGAGAAACTCCCCAGGTCAGTAGGGGCCCAATATGCTACTGGAGAGATCAGTGGATTACTAACTCCAGAAAGAATGAAGGGATGGAGCCAAAGCAAAAAAAAAAAATACCCAGTTGTGGATGTGACTGGTGATAGAAGCAAGATACAATGCTGTAAAGAGCAATATTGTATAGGAACCTGGAATGTCAGGTCCATGAATCAAGGCAAATTGGAAGCTGTCAAACAAGAGATGGCAAGAGTGAACATGAACATTCTAGGAATCAGCGAACTAAAATGGATTGGAATGGGTGAATTTAACTCAGATGACCACTATATCTACTACTGTGGGCAGGAATCCTTTAGAGGAAATGGAGTAGCTATCATGGTCAACAAAAGAGCCAAAAATGCAGTACTTGGATGCAATCTCAAAAACGACAGACTGTTCTCTGTTCATTTCCAAGACTAACCATTCAATATCACAGTAATCCAAGTCTAGGCCCCAATCAGTAATGCTGAAGAAGCTGAGGTTGAACGGTTCTATGAAGACCTATGAGACCTTTTAGAACTAATAATCAAAAAAGATGTCCTTTTCATTATAGGGGACTGGAATGCAAAAGTTGGAAGTCAAGAAACACCTGGAGGAATAGGCAAATTTGGCCTTGGAATACAGAATGAAGCAGGGCAAAGACTAATAGAGTTTTGCCAAGAAAATGCACTGGTCATAGCAAACACCTTCTTCCGTCAACACAAGAGAAGACTCTACACATGGACACCACCAAATGTTCAACACCGAAATCAGATTGATATTCTTTGTAGCCAAAGATGGAGAAGCTCTATACTGTCAACAAAAACAAGACCAGGAGCTGACTGTGGCTCAGATCATGAACTGCTTATTACCAAATTCAGACTTAAATTGAAGAAAGTAGGGAAAACCACTAGTTCATTCAGGTATGACCTATATCAAAATTACTTATGATTATACAGTGGAAGTGAGAAATAGATTTAATGGAGTAGATCTGATAGATAGAGTGCCTGAAGAACTATGGACAGAGGTTCGTAACATTGTACAGAAGACAGGGATCAAGACCATCCCCATAGAAAAGAACTGCAGAAAAGCAAAATGAGTGTCTGAGTAGGCCTTACAAATAGCTGTGAAAAGAAGAGAAGGAAAAAGCAGAGGAGAAAAGGAAAGATAGAAACATCTGAATGCAGAGTTCCAAAGAATAGCAAGAAGAGATAAGAAAGCTTTCCTCAGCGATCAATGCAAATAAATAAGGAAAACAAGAGAATGGGAAAGACTAGAGATCTCTTCAAGAAAATTAGAGATACTAAGGGAACATTTCATGCAAAGATGGGCTCGATAAAGGACAGAAATATTATGGACCTAACAAAAACAGTAGATATTAAGAAAAGGTGGCAGGAATACACAGAAGAACTGTAGAAAAAAAAAAAAAAAAAGCTTCTGCACAACAAAGGAAACTATAAGCAAGGTGAAAAACCAACCTTCAGAATGGGAAAAATAATAGCAAATGAAGCAACTGAAAAACAACTAATATCAAAAATATAGAAGCAATTCCCATAGCACAATTTCAGAAAAATAAATGACCTAATCAAATAATGGGCCAAAGAACTAAATAGGCATTTCTCCAAAGAAGACATACAGATGGCTAGCAAACACATGAAAAGATGCTCAACATCACACATTATCAGAGAAATGCAAATCAAAACGACAGTGAGGTACCATTTCATGCCAGTCAGAATGGTTGCGATCCAAAAGTCTGCAAGCAATACATACTGGAGACGGTGTGGAGAAAAGAGAACCCTCTTACACTGTTGGTGGGAATGCAAACTAGTATAGCCACTATGAAGAACAGTGTGGAGATTCCTTAAAAAACTGGAAACAGAACTTCCTTATGACCCAGCAATCCCACTGCTGGGCATACACACCAAGGAAACCAGACTTGAAAGAAACATGTGTTCCCAAATGTTCATCACTGCACTGTCTCTAATAGCCAGGGCATGGAAGCAACCTACATGACCATCAGCAGACAAATGGATAAGAAAGCTGTGGTACATATACACAATGGAGTATTACTCAGCCATTGAAAATAATACATTTGAATCAGTTCTAATGAGATGGATGGAACTGGAGCCTATTATACAGACTGAAGTAACCCAGAAACAAAAACACCAGTACAGTATACTAATGCATATATATGGAATTTAGAAAGATGGTAATGATAACCCTGTACGTGAGACAGCAAAAGAGACGCACATGTATAGAACAGTCTTTTGGACTCTGTGGGAGAGGGAGAGTGTTGGATGATTTGGAAGAAATACTATACATTGAAACATGTATAGTATCATATATGAAACAAATCACCAGTTCAAGTTCGATGCAGGATACTGGTTGCTTGGGACTGGTTGCACAATACTGGTACACGGGGACGACCCAGAGGGATGGTACATGGTGGGAGAAGGGAGGGGGGTACGGGATGGGAACACGCGTATACCTGTGGTGGATTCATGTTGATGTATAGCAAAACCAATACAATATTGTAAAGTAATTTAACTCCAATTAAAATAAATATATGTATACTACAAATTAAAAGATCTTCACGACCAAGATAATGACTATGGTATGATCAATCACCTAGTGCCAGACATCCTGGAATGTGATGTCAAGTGGGCTTTAGAAAGCATCACTATGAACAAAGCTAGTAGAGGTGATGGAATTCCAGTTGAGCTACTTCAAATCCTGAAAGATGATGCTGTGAAAGTGCTGTAGCAATATGCCAGCAAATTTGGAAAACTCAGCAGTGGCCACAGGACTGGAAAAGGTCAGTTTTCATTCCAATCCCAAAGGAAGGCAATGCCAACAAATGAGCAAACTACCACACAATTGCACTCATCTCACACGCTTGTAAAGTAATGCTCAAAATTCTCCAAGCCAGGCTTCTGCAATATATGAACCATGAACTTCCATATGTTCAAGCTGGTTTTAGACAAGGCAGAGAAACCAGAGATCAAATTGCCAACATCCGCTGGATCATCAAAAAAGCAAGAGAGGTCCAGAAAAGCATCTAATTCTGTTTTATTGACTGTGCCAAAACCTTTGACTGGGTGGACCACAATAACCTGTGGAAAATTCTGAAAGAGATGGGATTACCAGAGCACCTGACCTGCCTTGGATAAATTTATACGCAGGTCAGGAAGCAACAGTTAGACCTGGACATGGAACAACAGACTGTTTCTAAATAGGAAAAGGAGTACATCAAGGCTGTATATTGTCACCCTGCTTATTTAACTTGTAGGCAGAGTACATCATGAGAAATGCTGGGCTGAAAGAAGCACAAGCTAGAATCAAGATTGCCAAGAGAAATATCAATAACTTCAGATATGGAGATGACATCACCCTTATGGCAGAAAGTGCAGAGGAACAAAAAAGCCTCTCGATGAAAGTGATAGTGGAGAGTGGAAAAAGTTGACATAAAGCTCAACATTCAGAAAACGAAGATCATGGCATCTGGTCCCATCACTTTATGGAAAATAGATAGGTAAACAGTGGAAACAGTGTCAGACTTTATTTTTCTGGGCTGCAGATGGTGACTGCAGCCATGAAATTAAAAGACACTTACTCCTTGGAAGAAAAATTATGACCAACCTAGATAGTATATTGAAAAGCAGAGACATTACTTTGCCAACAAAGGTCCGTCTAATGGTGGCTATGGTTTTTCCAGTGGTCATGTATGTATGTGAGAGTTGGACTGTGAAGAAAGCTGAACGCTGAAGAACTGATGCTTTTGAACTCTGGTGTTGGAGAAGACCCTTGAGAGTCTTTTGGACTCCAAGGAGATCCAACCAGTGCATTGTGAAGGAGATCAACCCTGGGGTCTCTTTGGAAGGACTGATGCTAAAGATGAAACTCCAGTACTTTGGCCACCTCATGTGAAAAGTTGACTCATTCGAAAAGACTCTGCTGCTGGGAGGGATTGGGGGCAGGTGAAGAAGGGGACAACAGAGGATGAGATGGCTGAATGGCATCACTGACTCGATGGACCTTGAGTCTGAGTGAACTCCGGGAGTTGGTGATGGACAGGGAGGCCTGGTGTGCTGTGATTCATGGCTTTGCAAAGAGCCGGACACATCTGAGTGACTGAACTAAACTGAACTGTCGCCTTCAGAATTGGGAGAAAATAATAGCAACTGGAAAACAAACAAAAAAATTAATCTCCAAAATATGCAAGCTGCTCAAGTATCTCAATACTCAGCTACAAATACTACTCAGAAAAACAAACCAAAGAAGATATACAGATTACTAAGAGACACAGAAAAGCTGCTCAGCATCACTCATCATAAAAGAAGTGCAAATCAAAACCACATTGAGGTATCATTTCACACTGGTCAGATTGGCCATGATTAAAATGTCTACAGTGTAATTGCTGCAGAGGCTGTGGAGTAGAGGGAACCTTTTTAAATTGTTGATGGGAATGCAAACTGGCACAACCTTTATAGAGTACTTTGTGGAAACTCCTTAGAAAGTTGAAAATAGAAGTGCCATATGACCCAGCAATCCCACTCTTGGGCATGAACCTCAAGGAAACTAGAATTGAAAGAAACACAGTATTCTAGTGTTTACTGAAGCACTGTTTACAATAGCTAGGACATGGAAGTGACCAAGAGGTCCATCAGCAGATGAATGATTAAGGACATTTTGCTACATATGCATATGAAATATTACTCAGTAATAAGAAGTCATGCATTCGAGTCAGTTCTAATGAGGTGGAAGCGTGTGAAACCTATTACACAAAGTGAAGGAACTAAGAAAGAGAAAGACAAAGCTGTATATTAATTCATATATGTGGAATTTATAAAGATGGCCTATACGCAGGCCAGGAGAAGAGACAAATATCTAAAGAACAGACTTTTGGACTCAGTGAGAGAAGGTGAAGGTGAAGATTTGAGAACATAGCATTTAAATGTGTACAGTGCTATATGTAAAAAATAGATGACCAGTGTGAGGTTTTATAACATGGGTGCTATATAATACCCATGTCACAACTTCTGAACTTGCAATCTAATACATGCATCAACCACCAATGAGCCCACATTCTAGTGCACATCATGCACGTTCTGAGCTTGCAGCCTGGAGCTCTCATTTTCAACCCCACGATCCAGGGTAGGCTCGTAGTAACTGCTGAATTTTCACTTTCGGGGAGGCATCACAAACTTATTAAACCCACATTCTAGTGCAAACATGCTGCATCTTGAACCTGAACTCTGGAGCAGGCATCTTGCCACTACTAATACTGTTTATCATCATCTACTCTTTCACTGTCATGACATGCTTCCGTTGCTTCTTCATCTCCTCTGGTCAACACACTGAGTTGTTTATTATCATCCAGTGTTTACTTCAGTCCTGTAACCTGTTTTGAGTGCTTGTTCAACCCACTCCAGGTCAAATATATCTAATATTCAATGCTGCGACAGGTTATGTGTTTCTTCATCCTCCTCTGTTTAAACACACTGTAATTTACCACCCTTTGCGTTTCAGTTCTGTGACATGCTTCTATCCACTCCAGGTCTAACAGAGTCAGTAGATTATCATCATCCAATGATTTAACTGTGGAACATTCCACAAGTCTTCTTCATGCACCCCATGTCAAACATACCCAGTAGCTTATCACCATCCCGTGTTTCAGTGCAGTGACATGATGTAAGTGTTTCTTCATTTTCTCCAGGTAAAGCACACTCAATAGTTTGTCACCAATGTTTCACCTGTGACATGATTCTTCTTAATTTATTTAGTTGGCTGTGTTGGGTCATAGTTGTGGCACGTAAGATAGTCCTTGAGACAAGCCAACTCTCACCATGGCATGCAGTCTCTGGAGTGTGAGAACTTCAGTGTTTGCAGCTGTGCAGGTTTAGTTACTCTGTAGCATATGGGATGTTAGTTTCCCAGTCAGCAATTGAACCTTCATCCCCTACACTTCAAGGTGGATGCTTAACCACTGAACCACCAGGAAAGGCCCTGTGACATGCTTTAAGTGCTTGCTTTTACACCCTGTATCAAAAAGACACATTGTTTGATGGGATTATATCACCATCCAGGGTTGCAAAGCATTTGGCATGCTTCAAGAACTTCTTCATCCACATTGGTCAAACACAACCAGGTGTTTATCACCATGCAGCACCATTCCATGCAATGTGCTTCCTCATTGATTACTCGTTGAACACTTCCAATAGATTATCATGATCTACTGTTTCAGTGCAATGACACCTCAAGTTATTCTTCACGCACCCTGGGTCAAACACATCCAGTTGTATATCTCCATCCAGTGTTTCTTCATCCAGTGAAAGCTGTGACATGCTTTCAGTGTTTCTTTATCCACCCCAGGTCAAACGTACTCAGTAGCTTATCATTATCCACACTTTAAAGAGGTGATTCAGCCGCATCTTGGTCCACCTGACCTAAAATAGACTCATCAGCTTATCACCTTTTGTTTTTCACTGCTGTCACAAGTTCAAGTGCATCTTTATCAAACACACCAGTAGTTTATCACCATCCAGTATTTCCAAGCTCTGACACAACTGCTTTATCATCCAGACTATAAAAATACATCCAGTAGCTTATCAACGTCAGTGTTTCAGTGCTGTGATGTGATTCAAGTGCCTATTCATCTACACTCTGGAAATACACACTCTGTAGTTTATTACCATACAGTGCTCAGTGCCTTGACATGTGACATGCTCCAAATGTTTCTTTGTCCACCTGGTGTCAAATACTCAATAGTGTATCAACATCTATATTTCAGCATATGCTTCTTTGTCAATCCTGGCCCATCACTTCTAGGAGTTTACCACCTTCAGGGTTTCAGTGCTGTGATATACTTCATGTGCTTCATCCTCTCCTGTAAAACATACTCATTTGTGTATCACCATCCCGTATTCAGTAGAGTGATATGCTTCAAGTGCTTAATAGTCCATATCAGTCAAACGTTCCCAGCATTTTATCATTCGCCAAGGTTTCAGGGCTGTAACTTGTGGCATATATTAGGTGTTTATTTGACTCCCAGAGGTCAAACTCAACAAGTGTTTTTTCACCATTCAGTCTATCAGTGCTGTGACATACACCAGTGATTCCTTATCTACTCTGGGTTAATACACACATCCATTCTTTCAGTGCTGATTAATTCACAAGGCTTCCTCATCTATCCTATTTCAAATACATACAGTCGTTTATCAACATCCAGTGTTTAAGTGCTGTGACACACTTCAGGTGCTTCCTTATTTACCCATGACTGATGTTTTTCGGTCACACAGCCATGTCCAGCTCTTTGCAACCCCATGAACTACAGCACACCAGGCTTCCCTGTCCTTCACTATCTCCTGGAATTTGCTCAAATTCATGCCCATTGAGACAGTTATGCCAACATTCAACTATTTTATTCTCTGTCACACCCATCCCCACCTGCTTACAATCTTACCCAGCATTAGTGTCTTTTCTAATGATTTGGCTCTTTGCATCAGGTGGCCAAAGTATTGCAACTTCAACATCAGTCCTTCAAATTAGTAGTCAGTGTTGATTCTCTTTAGAACTGACTGGTTTGAACTCTTTGCAGTTCAAGGGACTCAAGAGTCTTCTCCAGCACCACAGTTCTAAAACATCAATTATTTGGCATTCAACCTTCTTTATGGTTCAGATCTCACATCCATGCACGACTACTGGGTAAAACCATACCTTGATTATATGGACCTTTGCCAGAAAAGTGATGTCTCTGGTTGCATATGCTGTCTAGGTTTGTCATAGCTTTTCGTCCAAGAAGCAAGTGTCTTTTAACTTCATGGCTTGAGTTACCATGCACAGTGATTTTGGAACTACAAAAATAAAAATCTGTCACAGTTTCCCTTGTGTCTTAATCTATTTGCTATCAAATACTTTGGCCATCTCACATGAAGAGTTGACTCATTGGAAAAGACTCTAATGCTGAGAGGGATTGGGAGCAGGAGGAGAAGGGTACGACAGAGGATGAGATGGCTGGATGGCATCGCTGACCCGATGGACATGAGTCTGAGTAAACTCCGGGAGCTGGTGATGGACAGAGAGGCCTGGCATGCTGCAATTCATGGGGTCACAAAGAATTGGACATGACTGAGTGACTGAACTGAACTGGACTGATGGGACTGGACGACATGATCTTAGTTTATTGAATGTCGAGGTTTAAGCCAGCTTTTTTAATTCTCACTTTCATCTCAGCAAGGAGCTCTAATTCCTATTCTGCTTTCTGTCATCCGCATGTCTGAGTTTATTGATATTTCTCCCAGAAATTTTGATTCCAGCTTGTGCTTCTTCCAGTCTGACATTTTGCATGGTATACCTTGCAGGTAAGTTCAAGACAGTCTTGATGTACTCCTTTACCAATTCTGAACAAGTCCTTTGTTCCTGCCTGATTCTGTTACTTCTTGACCTGCATACAGGTTTCACAGGAACCAGGTAATGTGGTCAAGTATATACATCTCTTTAAGAATTTTCCACATTTTCAGTGACCCTCGTATGCAAAGTCTTTAGCATAGTGAGTGAAGCAGAAGTAGATCATTTTCTGGAATTCCATGCTTTGTCTATGATCCAGTGAATGTTGGCAATTTGATCTCTGATTCCTCTGCGTTTCCTAACCCTATTTGTACATTTGAAAGTCCTCAGTTCACATATTGTTGAAAACTAGATTGAGGAATTTTGAGCATTACATTGCCAGCATATGAAATGAGCACGATTGTGCAGTAGTTTGAGCATTCCATCACAATTCCCCTCTTTGGGATCAGAGTGAAACTGACCTTTTCCTGTCCTGTGGTCATTGATGATTTTTCCAAATTTCCTGGCACATTGAGTGCAGCATTTTAACAGCATTATTGTTATTGTTTTAATTTGAAATAGATCAGATCAGTCGCTTAGTCGTGTCCAACTCTTTGCGACGCCATGAATCGCAGCACGCCAGGCCTCCTTGTCCGTCACCAACTTCCGGAGTTCACTGAGACTCTCGTCCATCAAGTCAGTGATGCCATCCAGCCATCTCATCCTCTGCTGTCCCCTTCTCCTCCTGCCCCCAATCCCTCCCAGCATCAGAGTCTTTTCCAATGAGTCAACTCTTCGCATGAGGTGGCCAAAGTACTGGAGTTTCAGCTTTAGCATCATTCCTTCCAAAGAAATCCCAGGGCTGATCTCCTTCAGAATGGACTGGTTGGATCTCCTTGCAGTCCAAGGGATTCTCAAGAGTCTTCTCCAACACCACAATTCAAAAGGATCAATTCTTCGGTGCTCAGCCTTCTTCACAATCCAACTCTCACATCCATACATGACCACAGGTAAAACCATAGCCTTGACTAGAGGAACCTTTGTTGGCATAGGTAAGCTTCAATTCTATCACCTCGACTAGTATTGTTTGTGGTCATTCTTCCTAAGATCCACTTGACTTCACACTCCAGGTTGTCTGCTCTATGTGAGTGATCACACCATTATGGTTATCTAGATGATTAAGTGGAGAAGGCAATGGCACCCAGCAGCAGGTGATTAAGACCTTTCTTTGATACAGTTCTCTTATACTCTTGCCAACACTTCATCACATTTTCTGCTTCTGCTAGGCTCATACCACTTCTGTCCTTGATTGTGCCCATGTTTGCAAGAAATATTCCCTTTGTGTCTCTAAGTTCCTTGGCAAGATTTCTAGCCTTTCCTATTCTATTGTTTCCTCTATTTTTACTGGCCTTATACACACACAATATCATATCCCCATTCAGTGTTTACATTCAGATATGCTTCAAGTGTTTTTTAATCCACTCCAGAAGAATGTAGTGTGATAGTTTATCAACATCCTTTTTTTCTGTATTGTGACATGTTTTGAGCCTCCTTCATTCCCTCCAGGTAAAACACACCCTATAAATTATCATCATTCATTGATGCTGTGCTATTACAGACTTGAAGTGTCCATTTGTCTGATTGAGTCAAACACTCCCTGTAGTTTACCACTATCCAGTGTTCCAGTACTGGGGCATGCCTCATGTACTTCGTTATCCTCTCCAAATAAAATATGGTCAGTAGCTTATCACAATTACTGTTTCGGTTCTATGATGAGTTTCAAGTCCTTCTTTAATTCATTCTAGATAAAACACATTCAGAAGTTTACCATGGTCCCAAGTTTTACTCTGTGTCATGCTTCCAGTTTCTCTTCATTCAACATGTATCAAACACACTCAATAGTTTATCACCATCCAGTGTTTCCGTGCTGTTTACTGCTTCAACTGTTTCTTCATTCTCTGAAGAAAATACACAACCAATAATTTATCACAATCCAGTGTGTTAATTCTGGTATATGTTTCAAAAGATCCTTTGTCCACCCAAGGTTGACCACGCTCTTAGTTTATCACCATCCCTGGATTCAGTGCTGTTACATACTTTCATCAATTTTTCAACTACCACAGGTCATCATACACAATGATTTATCACGATCCAGTTTCAGAGTTGTGACATGCTTCATGTGCTTCTTTCCCTATACAAGATCAAAGAAAGACCGCCTAAAGTGTGAACATACAGTGTTTCAGTCGTGAAACATACTTCAAGTGGTTCTTGATTCACTCCACGTTAAATGCAGCATATAGGTTATCGACATTCATTGTTTCAGTGCTATGACACATTTCACTGGCTGCTTCACTAACTCCCGGTCAAACACATTCAGCATTTTACCACTATCTAGGGTTTCAGATCTGTGACATGCTTCAAGTGCTCCTGAAACTACTCAAGGTCAAATGCATTCAGTAGCTTTGTTGTTGCTGGTTGTTATTTGTTGTTCAGTCACTCAGTCATCTCCAGCTCTTCGTAATCCCATGGACTGCAGCATATCTCGCCTTTTTGTCCTTCACCATCTCCCGGAGCTTGTTCAAACTCAAATTCAATGGGTCAGTAATGCCATCCGACCATTTTGTCCTCTTCCATCTCCTTCTCCTGCTCCAATCTTTTCCAGCATCAGAGTGTTTTCCAATGAGTTGGCTCTTCACATTAGATAGCCATAATATTAGGGCTTCTGCCTCAGCATCAGCCCCTCCAGTGAATTTTCAGGATTGATTTCCTTTAGGGTTGACTGGATTCATTTCCTTGCAGCCCAAGGGACTCACAGGAGTCTTCTCCAAGATTGCAGTTCAAAAGTATCAATTCCTTAATGTTCAGCCTCCTTTATGGTATGTCTTGCTTTGGCACATGACTACTGAAAAATACAAAAACATAGCTTTGACTATATGGGTCCTTGTTGGCAAAGGAATGCCTCTGCTTTTTTACATGCAGCATGGGTTTGTCACAGCTTTTACAAGAAATAAGTGTCATTTAATTTCATAGCTTCAGTCACCATCTGCCATGGTTTTGGAGTCCACAAAAACAGAAGTCTGTCACTGTTTCCATTGTTTTTCCATCTATTTGTATAAAGTGATAGCATTGGATGCCATGATCTAAGTATTTTGAATGTTGAGCTTTAAGCCAACTTATTCAATCTCCCATTTTACTTTCATCAAGAGGCTCTTTAGTTCTTCTTATCTTTCTGCCATAAGGGTGGTGTCCTCTGCATATTTGAAGTTATTGATATTTCTCCATCAATCTTGATTCCACCTTGTGATTCCTCCAGCACAATGTTTCTCATTATGTATTCTATGTAGAAGTTAAATAAGCAGGGTGACAATTATACAGCCTTGAGGTACGCCTTTTCCTATTTGGAACCAGTCTGTAGTTCTATTTCCAGTTCTAACTGTTGCTTCCTGACCTGCATACAGGTTTCTTAAGAGGCAGGTCAGGTGGTCTGGTATTCCCATCTGTTTCAGAATTTTCCAACATTTATTGTAATCCACACAG
Organism: Bos taurus; assembly: GCF_002263795.3. Taxonomy (NCBI): domain Eukaryota; kingdom Metazoa; phylum Chordata; class Mammalia; order Artiodactyla; family Bovidae; genus Bos; species Bos taurus. Next base: position 32,632,594 of record NC_082638.1, read on the forward strand.
TCAAAGTCTCAATAAAACATAAACAGATTTCTTCTGGAACTGTCCTGGTTTTTTCAGTGATCTGGTGGTTGTTGGCAATTTGCTCTTGGTTCCTCTGCCTTTTCGAAAACCAACTTGTATATCTGGAAGTTCACGATTAATGTATCACTGAAGCATGGCTTGGAGAATTTTGAGCATTAATTTAGTAGCGTGTGAGATGAGTGCAGTAGTTGGAGAATTCTTTGACATTGTCTTTCTTTGGGATTGGAGTGAAAACTGACATTTTTCTGTCCTGTGGTCAGTGCTGAATTCTCCAAATTTGGTGGCATGTTGAGTACAGAACTTTCATAGCATCATCTTTTGGGATTTGAAAGAGCTCAACTGGAATTCTATCACCTCCACTACTTTTCTTTTTAGTGATGCTTCCTAAGGCCCACTTGAGTTCACATCCCAGGATGTCTGGCTCTAGGTGAATGATCACACCATTGTGATTATCTGGGTCATGAATATCTTTTTTGTACAGTTTTTTCTGTGTATTTTTGCCACCTCTTCTTAAAATCTTCTGCTTCTTTTAGGCCCATACCATTTCTGTCCTTTATTGAGCCCATTTTTGCATGAAATGTTTGTTTGGTATCTCTAATTTTTTTGAGGAGACCTCTAGTCTTTTCCATTCTATTGTTTTCCTATATTTCTTTGCTTCAATGGGTGTGGCACAATTCAAATGCTTCTTTTTCCACTCTGGCCAGTCATAGCCAATATTTTGTATGAACCAGTGTCCAGTGCTGTGACATATGACTGATTTCAATTCATCAGTGAAGTGAGTAAAAAAAAAAACAAAAAACCTCCAGGAGTTTATCAACACAGTGTTTCATGACTGCCACTGGATTCGAGTACTTCTTCACCCACTCCAGGTTAACATAGTCATTTATCACCATCCATTGCTTCACTACACTGACATGTTTCAAATGCTTCTATATTAATCCTGGTGCAAAATTTCTAGTAGTTATAAACAGCCAGTGTTTTAGTTTTGGAGCATGACCCAATGGCTTCTTCATTCTCACCCATAAGCCAAAGTCTAGTGTTTACATACTGTGACATGCTTAAAGAGCTTCATCATCCACCCTAGATCTAGACAGTCAGCATTTCATCATCATACCAGCATTTTAGTGGTGTTACATGATTTTAAATTTTGTTTCCCCACACTGAGGCATACACAGCCAGTACTTCATCATCCTCCAGTGTTTCAGGCTTTGATAAAATTAAATGTGTTCTTGGTCCCACTGACATCAATATACTTACCATTGATTACCATCTGGTTACACTGTTGTGACATAATGTCAACTGCTTCTTCATCCATTCCTGTGTCAAACAAACCCAGTAGTTTTTTCCCCATCTAGTGTTAGTGTTCAATACTATGAAATGATTTCTGGAGTCTCTGTGTCCATCCCACCTCAAACATAGTCAGTATTATCAATCAATGCTTCAGTGATGTCACATGCTTCAAGTGCTTTCTTCATTCACTCCATATCAAGTACTTTCAGTCATTTATAAGCATCCAATGTTTCAGTTGTGTGACATGCTTCAACTATTTCTCTAAACCACTTGAGCTGAAACATACCCAATATCTTATGACCATCCAGTGTTTCAGTGCTGTGACATGCTTCAAGTGCTTCTTCTACTCCATGTTAAACACAAGCAATAGTTTATCACCATCAATTGTTTCAGTTCTGTAACATTCTTTAAGTCTTTTTCCATGTACTCTGCTTCAAATACACTGGGCAGTTGTTCACCATCAAGTATTTAGTTCTATGATATGTTTCAACGTTTTCTGTACCTACCAATTCATACACACTCATAAATTTATCACCATCCTGTGTTTTAGGGCTGTCATATGGTTAAATGAGTCCCCATCCCCACCCCAGGTCAAACACACCCAGTATTGATCAACATACAGCCTTTCAGCTATGTGATACATTTCAAGTGTTCTATGATCCAATCTTGGAAGATACATCCAATAATTTATCGAATTCCAGTGTTTCAGTGCTCTGAAGTTTTTAAGTGTTTCTGCATCCAAATAGCTCAGGCATGATTAATAGATTATAACCATCACTGTTTCAGTTTTATGACATGACTTGAGTACATCTTCATCTACTTTACACTCAATAATTACCACCATCCTGTAAATCAGAGGTAAAATATTCTTGGAATGCTTCTTTGTCTACTGTGGGTCAAACACACCTAGTAGTTTTTCACCATTCAGTGTTTCAGTGCTGTGACGACTTCCACTGCTTCTTCGTGTACTACAGGTCATCGCACCAAGTATCTTGTAACTACGAGCTTGCACTCTAGAGAACATATCTCTCCACTACTGAGACTGAATTGTAGAGCATGCATCTCACAACTACTAAGACCCCATTCTAAGTGCACATGACACTTCTGCAGTGCCTAAACTCTGGAGGAAATGTGATGACAGTATTGTCACACAGTATTGATCCTGTATTCTAGAACACACATCTTACCAGAACACACTGAACCAGTGTTCTACAGCAGGCTTAGCACAACTACTTAGCTTCCATTCTGGATGTATCATCCTACCTCTACTGAGTCACTACTACATGGCATACGTGACCCAACTTCTGAGTTTGCACTATGGAATACACATTATGCCACCACTGAGCCAGCTCTAGTGTACACATGACAAAGTACTGATCCCCACGTCAAAGGGCAATGCCGAACATTATTCAAAGTACTGGACAATTGTGCTCATTTCACATACAAAGCAAGACAATGCTCAAAATTCTTTGAGCTAGGCTTCAAAGTATGTGATCCAATACACTGGATTTAGAAAAAGCAGAGGAATGAGGGCTTATACTGTCCAGCTCCATGGCCTACTAGAAAAAGTAGGAAGTCAAGAGATACCTGGAGTAACAGGCAAGTTTGACCTTGCAGTACACATGAAGCAGGGCAAAGACTAACAGAGTTTCCTAAGAGAACTCACCACTCATAGCAAACACCCTCTTCCAACAACACAAGAGATGAGTCTAGAGATGGTCAGTGCTGAAATCAGATTATGTTCTTTGCAGCCGAAGATGGAGAAGCTCTATACATTCAGCCACAACAAGACTGAGCAGTGACATGGCTCAGATCATGAATGCCTTTAAGCAAAGTTCAAACTTAAATTGAAGAGAGTATGAAAAACCCCTAGACCATTTGGGTTTGACTGAAATCAAACCCTTATGATTACACAGTGGATGTGACAAATCAAATTGAAGGATTTGATCTTATAGACAGACTACAGGGAGAATTATGGACCAAGTGTCATGACATTCTGCACGAGACAGTGATCAAGAGCATACTTAAGAAAGATAAATTCAAAAAGGCGAAAGGGTTGTCTGAGGAGCCCTTACAAATAGCTTAGAAAAGAAGAGAAGCTAAAGGCATAGGAGAACAAAAAAGATAATCTATTTGAATCCAGTTTCCCAAAGAACACCAAGGAGAGACAAGAAAGCCTTCCTCGGCGGTCAGTGCAAAGAAATAGAGAAAAACAATAGGATGTCAAAGAACAGGTATCGCCTCAAGAATGTTACAGATACCAAGGGAACATTTCATGCAAAATTGGCACAATAAAGGAGAGAAACAATATGGACCTGACAGAAGCAGAATCTCTTAAGAAGTGGTGGCAAAAATACGCAGAACTGTACCAAATAATAATAATAAGAAGAAGATCTTAATGACCCAGTTAGCTGTGATGGTGTCTTTACTCACCTAGAACCAGACATCCTGGAATGTGAAATCAAGTAGCCCTTAGTAAATCACTATGAACAAAGTTACTAGAGGTGATGGGTTTCCAGTCGTGCAGTTTCAAGTCCTATCAGATTATACCATTAAAATCCTGCACTCAATATGCCAGAAACTTTGGAAAACTCGGCATTGGCCACGGAACTGGAAAAGGTTAGTTTAAAGTCCAATCCCAAAGAAAGGCTATGCCAAAGAATGTTCAAACTACAACACAATTACATGTATCTCACATGCAAGCAGAGTGATGCTCAAAGTTCTCCAAGCCAGGCTTCAACAGTACGTGAACCCAGAATTTCCAGATGTTAAGGGTGGGTTTAGAAAAGTCAGAGGAACCAGAGATCAAATTGCCAACATCCATTGGATCAGAGAAAAAGCAAGGGAGTTCAAGATACACATCTACATCTGATTTGGACTATGCCAAAGGTTTTGACTGTGTGGATGACAACAAACTATGGAAAATTCTTGAAAAGATGCAAATATCAGATCTCTTTAGCTGCCTCCTGAGAAATCTGTAGGCAGATTAAGAAGCAAGAGCTAGAACTGGACATGGAACAATGCACTAGATTCAAATTGGGAAAGGAGTACATCAAGGCTGTATATTGCCATGTGGCTTATTTAACTTATATTCAGAGCACATCATGTGAAATGCCAGGCTGGATGAAGCCCAAACTAGAATCAGGATTGCCTGGAGAAATATCAATAACCTCAGATATGCACTTGACACCACATATATGACTGAAAGTGAAGAATAACTAAGGAGCCTGCTGATGAAAAGAAAGAAGAGAGTGAAAAAGCTGGCTCATAACTCAACATTGAAAAAATGAAGATCATGGCATCTGGTCCCATCACTTCATGTCAAATAGGGAAAACATGGAGAAAATGGAAACAGTGATAGACTTTATTTTCTCAGGCTCCAAAATCACTGCAGATGCTGACTGCAGCCATGAAATTAAAAGGTGCTAGATCCTTGGAAGAAAAGCTGTAACCATCTAAAGAGCATATTCAAAAGCAGAGGCATAACTTTGCAATTATGGGAGAGTTGAACTATACAGGAAACTGAGCATGGAATAATCAATGCTTTTGAATTGTGGTGTTGGAGAATACTCTTGTGAGTCCTTTGGACTGCAAGGAGATCAAAGCAGGCAATCCTGATAGAACTCAGCTCTGAATATTCATTGGAAGTACTTTTGCTGAAGCTGAAACTCTGATACTTTGGCCACCTGATGCAAAGAAATGACTAGAGGAAAAGGCCCTGATGCTGGGAAATCTTTAGGGGAGAAGGAGAAGGGCCTAACAGAGGATGAGATGGTCAGATGGTACAACTAATTTGATGCACATTAGTTTGAGCAAACTCTGGGAGTTAGTGATAGATAGTAAGGCCTCGTGGTGTTGCAGAGAGTTGCTATGACTGAGCAACTGAACAACAGGAGAATAATACATTTCAGTAAGAAGTGAAGACACAACTTTCAAGAAGTTACTCAGAGAAAAATTATCAATCCACTGCTCATACAGCCATTTTTACTGCTATTGAAACAAGTTTTTCCATATTTAAATGTGACTTTCCTGAAGCATGTGAATTCTGTTTTTGTTTTTTAATCTCAGAGAGGTGTATTGATGAAATCATGATACACAGAGAAATGTCAGTTCTCACAGATTCCCTTAATAAAATCATGATGTACTTAAGGAGTTAGCGGTTTTTTTTCCATAGGAATGAAATTTTTTGATGAGTAACTTTTTAATTCTTTAGAAAACATTAATTACTATGATCAAATTAGTTTGGAATATTTGTAGTCTTTCCTTCAGTTTCAGAAGATACTACAGCCCTAATAATAATGCAGGATTTTCCAACTGAAATCCTGAAACAGAATAGCTCACCACATTCTAAAAGCACTGCTACCCCTATAAAGCTAACAACAGTATTTTTCACAGAGCTAGAACAAATAATATTTCACAATTCATATGGAAATACAAAAAAACTGGAATAGTCAAAGCAATGTTGACAAAGAAGAATGGAACTGGAAGAATCAACCTGCCTGACTTCAGGCTCTACTACAAAGCCACAGTCATCAAGACAGTATGGTACTGGCACAAAGACAGAAATATAGATCAATGGAACAAAATAGAAAGCCCAGAGATAAATCCACGCACATATGGACACCTTATCTTTGACAAATGAGGCAAGAATATAAAATGGATTAAAGGCAATCTCTTTAACAAGTGGTGCTGGGAAAACTGGTCAACCAACTACTTGTAAGAGAATGAGATTAGAACACTTTCTAACACCCTACACACAAAAAGACACAAAATGGATTAAAGATCTAAATGTAAGATCGGAAACTATAAAACTTCTAGAGGAGAACATAGGCAAAACACTCTCCGACACAAATCACAGCAGGATCCTCTATGACCCACCTCCCAGAATATTGGAAATAAAAACAAAAATAAACAAATGGGACCTAATTAAACTTAAAACCTTCTGCAGAACAAAGGAAACTACTAGCAAGGTGAAAAGACAGCCTTGAATGGGAGAAAATAATAGCAAATGAAGCAACTGACAAACAACTAATCTCAAAAATATAGAAGCAACTCTTGCAGTGCAATTCCAGAAAAATAAATGACCCAATAAAAAAATGGCCAAAAAAACTAAATAGACTTTTCTCCAAGAAGACATACAGATGGCTAACAAACACATGAGAAGATGCTCAACATCACTCATTATCAGAGAAGTGCAAATCAAAACCACAATGACGTACCATTTCACACCAGTCAGAATGGCTATGATCCAAACACCTACAAGCAATACATGCTGGAGAGGGTGTGGAGAAAAGGGAACCCTCTTACACTGTTCGTGGGAATGCAAACTAGTACAGCCACTATGGAGAACAGTGTGGAGATTCCTTAAAAAACTGGAAATAGAATGGCCATACGACCCAGCGATCCCACTGCTGGGCATACACACCGAGGAAACCAGAATTGAAAGAGACACGTGTACCCCAATGTTCATTGCAACACTATTTATAATAGCCAGGACATGGAAGCAACCTGGATGACTGTCAGCAGATGAATGGATAAGAAAGCTGTGGTACATATACACGATGGAGTATTACTCAGTCATTAAAAATAATACATTTGAATCAGTTCTAATGAGGTGGATGAACTGGAGCCTATTATATAGAGTGAAGTAAGCCAGAAAGAAAAATACCAATACAGCATACATATGCATATATATCGAATTTAGAAAAATGGTAATGACAACAGTGTAAGCGAGACAGCAAAAGTGACACAGAGGTATAGGACAGTCTTTTGGACTCTGTGGGAGAGGGAGAGGGTGGGATGATTTGGGACAATGCCACTGAAACATGTTTAATATCACATACGAAATGAGTCACCAGTCAAGGTTTCATGCATGATACTGAATGCTTGGGGCTGGTGCACTGGGACGACCCAGAAGGATGGATGACCCAGAAGGGTAGGGTGGAGGGGCGGGTGGGTTCAGGATGGGAACATGTGTATACCTGTGGCGGATTCACGTTGATGCATGGAAAAACCAATGCAATATTGTAAAGTAATTAACCACCAATTAAAATAAATAAATTTATATAAAAATAATAAAAGCACAGTAGAAAACTGTTAATTTTCTATTAAAATCAGTGAGCATTATATCCAAATTAAAGAATGGCAAAAACAACTTGAAGAACATCACTAAAGCCTGCTGAAAGAAATACAGTACAGGGTTAATGGTATGCAAGTTTAGGGTACACAAAACTTGAACTATAGTAATGGAAAATATATTAAAAGTTTCCTAGTGTGTGGGCAGAATGAGAAGTCTCCTCAGAAACTAAAACAAAGAAAACAAATCTTCACATTCTTTTAGAAAATCCAAATTGCTTCAGAAGGAAATATAAAGACACAGAAGAGAGAGCTAACAGCTTAAGTAGATCTATGTATGCTCGAATTATATAAGCAACATTATGTTTCATAGGCTTTTAGGCATTCATACCACAAATTTGAACTCTGATGGTTGGGATACCCTTACATCTCATCTTGGTGAACTATTGCATAGAATATTTTTATTTTGTGGCAAATTTGTTTTAATCAGTATTGTTCTATCATGTTTTAAAAAATAAGTATTTTTGTGCTTTCAACATTCAAGGTACATTTGCTTGTTGCTGCATATATGTAACTACACTTCTATGTTAAACAAACTCACTTTTTTAAGGAACTTATTTATTTTATTATTTTTTAAATTTTATTTATTTTGGCGGGGCCAGGTATTCATGGATGTTCAAGGGCTTTTTCTAGCTGAGGCAAGTGGTATGGTGCACTTTGATATGGTGCATAGCCTTCCCATTGTGATGGTTTCTTTTGTTGCAGAACACTGGCTCTAGTTTTGGCACATGAGCTCATGAGTTGTGGCCCATGAGTTTAGTTACACTTCGGCATGTGGGATCCTCCCAGACAAGGATCACTGGGAAGCTGACTATTAACCAATGGATCACTAGGGTAGTTCTGAACAAACCCAGACTCTGCAGGCTAGAAGTTTGTTCTACTTATCTACTTAAGTTGTACTTATCTATCTTAAGTAGATACTGTGTTGCTTTGGGGGATTCTCCTGGTGGCTCAGTGGTAAAGAATCCACCTCCCAATGTGGATGACCCAACGTTGAGAAATCCCTGAGTTGGAAAGATAGATCTTCTGGAAGAGAGAATGGAAACCAACCTCAGTATTCTTGCCTGGGTAATCCCACGGGCAGAGAAGCCTGGTAGTCTATGGTCCATGGAGATGAAAAAGAGAAGGAAATTACTTAGCAACTAATCACGACCACCACCACTATATTGTTTTGGGAGATAAAGTAAATAATTTGTTTAAAAGACCTTTTCCTGGAATGTCTGAAAAGTAGTCAGTGTTTTTGATTATTCAAACTATGCATAACTAAAAGGCATTTATTTTTATTGTGTGTAAAAATCTTTTCAATATTGACCGTGATTTTTTATAATGTATTGCCAGAGAATTTAGCCAGTCATTATATACATTTATTTAGCTCTCTTTTGAAGCCATGTCTTACAACAGCAACTGATTTCAATTATGTTCTTGCTTTAATATTCATCTTGAATTAGATTTTTTTTTCATTTTTTTTCATTTTTGCAAGCAGCATTTCAGTAGATTTAAATCATTTATTTAATCATTTAATATCTTCACTACAACAACTATCCTCTAAAAAGGGAAATGACACTCCATTTCTCCTGTGATTTTATAGGGACAAGAGAGTAGTAAAGTTCATTGCTTAATGTATTTTTTTCAGGGTTAAAATACTCTAAGGCAGACCTCCAAACTTCAAGCTTTTCGAGCATTTTTAAAAAATCTATTTTGGTTTCTGGTCTGCTTAGTCTCACAGTTATGTCTGACTTTTTGTGACCTCTGGACTATAGCCCATCAAGCTCCTCTGTCTATGGGGGTTTTCCAGGCAAGAATACTGGAGTGGGTTGTCAGGCCACTCTTCCAGCAGATCTCTTATAGCAGGTGAATTTTTTACTATCTGCACCTCCAAGGAAGCCTAAAGAATATGGGAGTGAGTGACCTGTTGCTTGTCCAGATAATCCTTCCAAACCAGAAATCAAACTGCATTGCAGCAGATTGTTAAGCAGGTGACCTACCAGGGAAGCCCTAGTTTCTGCTTAAAAGTTCCAATTGTCATTCCTTATTATGTGGACTCACTGATCATATGTCATGATTAAGTAAGAGATAACTTTCAATACAACGTTTCATACTTGAAGTCAAACACATTTTTTTTCCTTTGAAGGAAATTATACCATATTGATGAAAATACCCAACAAATTATATACTAAAATTGGAAAAAATATTCAAACAAACTCAAGGGCCATAGCCTGGTAAATGGTCTTTCATACAGTTTTAAGAGGAGTGTTCTGAAGCTGTAGGGGCAGAGCCAGTACACACAGAAATTTCTTTAAAGTGGAAAATACATGAGTGAAACATATATCGTGGTAAAAAGGATCCTGTTAACCACAAAATACAAATATGGCAAGCAGTGATGTTAGTGTTTTCCTAGGCAAGAATCTGGAATCATTAAACTTCTTAATTATCTTAACTGACTAGGAACACACAACTCCAAAGCACAGAAATGCACAATCTCATTTTCGTATCCTGATTTTCCAGAGGGTACACTGATGACAGACAACTACAGTAGATTTTTACCTCCCCATTCAAGTGAATACCCAGTGACTATTCTCCATGGTTAAAGCAGATGTACAATATTTGCTTCACAGGTCAAAAATAGGGTGTCTAGCATAAAGTTCAAGCAAAATTATATCTAGCTAGAATGTTCACTAATGCTTAAATAGGTGAAAAGGTCTTCCATCACTATGAAAAACAATACTAAACATTTTATTTCCGAAGAGAAGGTATTTTTGTTCGTTTGTTTGTTTGCAGTAACTTTAAACTTTATTCCATCACTCCAACATTGGATACACAGACTAGGGGCTCTACTACCGCCACCACCAGTCCCTAGCTTACTGAACCTAAATATTTCAAAGAGAGGGATCTCTAATGAACCACAAGAGGTTCCTGTCTCCCAAACACAAGAACGTTTGTCCAGGTCCTCTGATAGATATATAACCTTTCTCTTTAATTCCTCCACCACTTGTATTACGCTAGATTTCTAACAGAAGCATCCTGATGGAATTTGTTTCTCCAAGAAGGAAGACAACGGATACAATTTAAGTGAAGAAATGGTCAGGCAAGAGCACTTATTAACAGGTAGCAGAAGTCTGTTCAGTAGTATGAGTTAGCTCAAGCGGTTTCTAATTAGGGAAATGCACGCAGTCTTCATTACATTGACACATCTCGTTTCAAGCTCAGCGCGGTGTTCTCCAAAAATATATCATTCTTTACTGGCATCGGACACAGCGTCCCTCACAGTGTTGAGTACCAGGAAGTCAGTTGGTTTGGACTACACGTGCTCCGTAGGGCAGAAGAGACTGTCCTTGGGGGATAGGCCGGTAGCGTCATGCGCGAGAAAAGTGACGTTTACACCCTAACACCAGCCGGGTTGCCATTTTGTTGCTGCTAAGAGTGGCCGCGTGCCAATCTCTCCCGAGTTCTCAATTCAGAGAGTGTAACTTAGTACCTTGGAAGCCTCGGAGGATTATCTGGCAGCGGAAGCAGCACAGGAAGCTGCTTGGAAACAGTGAGCCTGCTGCTACAGCTCTGCCCAAGAATAAAGGTAATGACTCAGTTTCCAGGAACCACTGATTGCTCAGCCACCATCAGTGGTATTTCCTCCTCCTTCTGGTTGGCTGATGTTTTTGAGTGAACTGCACAGTCCGCATAGGGGCGAGAAGCTGCTCGTGCTTCCTCTCGCTCTGTTCACATAGCGGTATAATTTTCTCTCCCTTTTTGTCAATTTTACACCGCGGGTAAAATACTATTAGTTTGGGATTCATGCCAGTTTAACTGCAGGTGCGTTAGTAAACTGGCAGAAGCCTACTTTTGGTCAGTGGAGGCTTCGCCCCTCTGGCCTTCATCCCTTCCCAGAACTCTCCCTTAGCTGTTGTTTATGACACCCTGATTTTTTCTTTTGCAACTGTTAAATATTTGTCTATACTTTACTTTGTGGACAGTTCACTACTGGTGAAAATAACTGCTTCTTTGTAAGTGAAGTGAAGTGAAGTGAAGTGAAGTGAAGTTGCTCAGTCGTGTCCAACTCTACAACCCCATGGACTGTAGCCTACCAGGCTCCTCGGTCCATGGGAGTTTCCAGGCAAGAATACTGGTGTGGGTTGCCATTTCTTTCTCCAGGGAATCTTTCTGACCAAGGGATGGAACCCAGGTCTCTCACATTGTAGGCAGATGCTTTACCATCTGAGCTCCCAGGAAAGGGTAAATCCATGTTGCATGTTTAGGTTCATGTCTGCCGGTTTACTTTCCTCTACCTGTCACAAACCTTAACCATTTTTTTTAGAAGGCACACATATCCCAACGTGTTCAGCCTTCTTTTCTCGTAAAATCGATGCTGGCACTATGCGTTTCTACTTATCTTTATTCTGAGGCAGACAGTTCATAAATAATCAGATTTGACAATAACTTTACTTGTAACTTCCAAAACGGTACTTCTAAGCTAATTGAAAGAGGGCAGTGGGACAGTTATTCCTTGAATTCTCCTTTTTACAGACCTGAGTTCTGCTTGGGTCATGGTTAATATCCTTGAAATGCCTCCTGGAAAACTGTAACTGCAAGGAATGAGAATACATCCTTCAGAATAGGACCATATTTCACATTCCACAACAAATCTCTCTTCATAATTCATTCCTTGCACTTCATTTTAGCTTTCAAGGCTTACTTAACCTTTGTCATATTCGGTCACACTTCTTTGCCTTTGACTTCAGTGCTCTCTAGAGTCCCCAAACTGACTGGTACAGCCTTTCTCTAGCAAATGTGTTGCTGCTAACTATTCAGGGAAACTCTAAGAATGTCTTTTTCAGAATGTGTTAGGTAAATTACAAACCACTTCCACTTTTTTTTCCCCTAATTTAATTAACTTTTAACTTACAAATGAGTATACATTTCCATACATTCCTTGTTTCCTCCTCTGTTTCTAGGAATGAAGTTTCAGGTGCCCATGTTGGCTTGTGTATTCTATAAGAGACTAGTAATTATTTTATGAAAGCAGAATTACCACAACTTGGTGCTTAGTAGATGTTCAACACATTTTTGTTAATGTTATCTTCCTCAGTTTCATTGCAGCCGTGGGTAACTCCCCCTTCCATCTGAGGGAATTTTAAACCAGCTGCTTCCTCTCAGGCCAAACTGAAGACATTTTGACATATGATTTTTCAGTTTTCATTGCTTTATAAATATATGGACTATTTTGGTTTATTAATTTGCAAATGAATTGTAGAAGGGAATGTATAGAACCCGGGTTTAATTGGAAAACATGGATAATAAAAAATGCTACAGGTTATCTCTGGTAATGGGTTATGTGGTTGATTATGTATTTATCTGCTAAGGGATTTAGAAGAAAGCCATCAGCAAATTTGTACGTGGCTAATCAGTAACAAATTAGGTTAAATTGTAAATCTCTTTTGAGGTCTGTTAATATTTTGCTGCTATTTAAATGATAATCTGTTTGTTTCCCTGTTTATATAAAGTTTAACAGCTTATGTTAGCTTGTTTGATGAGTTTGTAAACTATTATACAGATAATTAGATCTCAATATTTATTCACATTTTAATCACTGAAGTAAAGGAGGCAGAAACAGGTGCAAGGTTAAGGGAAACAAATGTGAAAAAAAGATACTTCGTATTTAAAGAAGATGGTCAAAACAAGAATTCTTTAGCTATTTATACCTTTTATAATAATGTGAATTTCAGAGTTTAATCTGAAACCTACCTTAGTGAAAGTCCTGAGGAGTTGTCTCATAATCTCACTCTTTTTTTTTTTTTTTAATCTAAATGCTGTTATTTGCTTTTATATATATATATATATATATATATATATATATATATATATATATATATTTGCTTATATATATAATATATTATATATATATATATATATATTTGCTTATATATATAATATATTATATATATATATATATATATATTTTTTTTTTTTTTTGCTGTACTGGGCTTTCATTACTGTGGATGGGCTTTTCATTATTGTGGATGGACTTTTCTCTAGTTGTGGGGAACAGGGGCTTCTCTGTAGTTGCAGTGCACAGGATTCTCATTGGGGTACACTCTCTGCTTGTGGAGCATAGGCTCTAGGGAGACCAGGCTTCAGTAGTTGCAGCACGTGAGCTCAACAATTGCAGCTTCCAGGCTGTAGAACACAGGCTCAGTAGCTGTGGCACAGGGGCTCAGATGTTCTGAGGCATGTGGATTCATCCTGGAGCAGGGATCAAACTGGTGTCTGCTGTATTGGCAGGTGGATTCCCTACCACTGAGCCACCACCAAAGCCCCACATAGCTCCATCTTTTCCCCATTTTCATTGTCATACATTTTACCAGAATTTCTTTATTAAATAATTCATTTTACACTGTTTCTCATGGATGCTTAATGGCATTTCTGTAAACAAAGTGTTCTGTTTTTATTCTATGGAAAAAGATGGTATAACTGAGAATGAATTTTAAGGTTTAGAGCAGAGTAAGGATGTCTTCCAACATTGAAAATTCCCTACCATCGTAATATTTTTCAATAGACTATGAGACATCCGTGCCAAGACCTCAGACCATCAGTGCTACAATGTCACTAGTGCATGATCATATTTAATAAAGTAACCGAATAACTGACTCTTAAGTAAGTGCAGACTAAACTAAGAGTAAACTAATTGACTGAAGTACCTACATTTTTCCTTTTAATGAAAATTTAAGCCTACAGAAACGTTGAAATGTGAGCACAAATCCCATATGTTTTTCACTTAGACTCACTAATCTTTAATGTTTTCTTTTTGTACTTTTTTTCTGTACATGAACATTTTCCTTCTGACATTTTAAACTTTGTTATAGGCAGGTCTAGATATTTAGTTATAGACTTTAGCCCTAAATATTTCATCTCCTAAGAGCGAAGCCTTTCTTTATATAATTCCAGGAGAATGGTTACAAGAAATTTAACCTTACAATTCTCTTGTCACCTAGTAAACCATAACCTTGACTAGACAGACCTTTCTTGGCAAAGTAATGTCTCTGCTTTTTAATATGCTACCTAGTTTGGTCATAACATTCCTTCCAAGGAGTGTCTTTTCATTTCATGGATGCAGTCACCATCTGCAGTGATTTTGGAGCCACCCAAAATAAAGTTTGTCACTGTTTCCACCGTTTCCCCATGTATTTCCCATGAAGTGATGGGACCAAATGCCATAGTGTTAGTTCTCTGAATGTTGAGCTTTAAGCCAAGTTTTTCACTCTCCTATTTCACTTTCATCAAGAGGCTTTTTAGTTCCTCTTCACTTTCTGCCATAAGGATAGTGTCACATGTATATCTGAGGTTATTGATATTTCTTCAGGCAATCTTGATTCCAGCTTGTGCTTCTTCCAGCCCAGGGTGTTTCTCATGATGTACTCGCATAGAAGTTAAATAAGCAGGGTGACAATATACAGCCTTGGTGTACTCCTTTTCCTATTTGGAACAAGTCCATGTTCCATGTTCAGTTCTAACTGTTCCTTCCTGACCTGCATATAGGTTTCTCAAGAGGCAGGTCAGATGGTCTGGTATTATCACTTCTTGACCAACATAGATAGCATATTAAAAAGCAGAGACATTACTTTGCCAACAAAGATTCGTCTAGGCAAGGCTATGGTTTTTCCAGTGGTCATGTACGGAAGTGAGAGTTGGACTGTGAAGAAAGCTGAGCGCTGAAGAATTGATGCTTTTGAACTGTGATGTTGGAGAAGATTCTTGAGAGTCACTTGGGCTGCAAGGAGATCTAACCAGTTCACCTTAAAGGAGATCAGTCCTGGGTATTCATTGAAAGGACTGATGCTGAAGCTGAAACTCCAATATGTTGGCCACCTTATGCGAAGATTTGACTCATTGGAGAAGACCCTGATGCTGGGAGGGATTGGGGGCAGAAGGAAAAGGGGATTACAGAGGATGAGATGGTTGGATGGCCTCACCGACTCTATGAACATGAGATTGGGTAAACTCCGGGAGCTGGCAATGGGTAGGGAGGACTGGTGTGCTGCTATGCATGGGGTCGCAAAGAGTCAGACATGACTGAGCGACTGAACAGAATTGCACTGAAGTACTTTTCTAGAAATGTTGATTGTGCTTAGTCATGTCTGATTCTTTTTTGAAATCATGGATTGTGCCCCACCTGGCTCCTGTCTCCATGGGATTTGCAGGAATAATACTGGAATGCGTTGTCCTTTTATTCTCCATGGGATCATCCTGGCCCGGAAGTCAAATGCGTGTCTCCTTTGTCTCTTGCATTTGCAGGTGAATTCTTCATGGCCCAGCCACTGGGGAAACCTGTTTGTTTTTTTTGTTTGTTTGTTTTTTTTTTTTGTATAGCCACTAGCCATATGTGGATGTTGAAATGAATGGAAATTTAAATATTGTTCAATTCACATGTATACTTTTCTCTTAATTGAAAATTCTATTCTTCATTGTAGAGCTGGTATATAAACTCCATTCACATTTGTCCATTTGTTTCAGTAATTTACAGCACTTCTTAACAAAGCCTTGCAGTTATTCCTGCATACTGAAAGCCATTAAACCCACACACAACACACACACACATACACACACACTAACACACAAGCACAAATAATTTATTATTTGGAACATGATGTGTGGCTAAAGATAATCTGGTCCTTGAACTTCATATTTTTCCTTACATTAGAAGTGTGTTTTCATGGCCAATTTTTAACTTATCGTCTTCTTTTCTTTGCTATTTTCTTTTGTGTAGTAGTCCTGAGTACTAAGCTAGGTTCATGGCCTTTTATCCAAGGAACTCTCTAGCATGTGAATCCCATTACTTTTCAGGATAATTACAGATTAGACTAGGAGCTCTTTGGTCGAGTTGTTATTCAGTTGATAAGTCATATCTATGACTCTGTGGGACCCCATGAACTGCAGTACACTAGGATTCCCTGTCCTTCACTGTCTCCCTGAGTTTGGTCAGACTCATATACCTTGAATCCTGTGATACCATCCAACCATCTCATCTTCTGTTGTCCTCTTCTCTTGCCCTCCTGCTTTCCCTGCATCAAGGTCTTCTCCTTTCAGTCAACTCTTTGCATCAGGTGGCCAAAGTATTGGAGCTTTGGCAGCAGATCTTGCAGTGAATGTTCAGGGTTGATCTCCTTTAGGATTGACTTCTTTGATCTCCTTGCCATCCAATGGACTCTCAAGAGTCTTCTCCAGAACTTCCAGTGAAAAGCTTCAACTCTTCAGTGTCCAGCCTTCTTTATGTTCCCAACTGTCACATCCATACGTGACTACTGGAAGAACTAGATATTTGACTATACAGACCTTTGTCAACAACGTTGTAGCTGCATTTAACATGTTGTATAGAGTTGCCATAGCTTTTCTTCCAAAGAGCAGTTCAGTTCAGTCACTGAGTTGTGTCCGACTCTGTGATTCCGTGGACTGCAGAATGCCAGGCCTCCCCGTCCATCACCAACTCCTGGAGTTTACCCAAACACTTGTTCATTAAGTCGGTGATGCCATTCGTCCATCTCACGCTCTATCGTCCCCACCTCCTGCTGCCCTAAATCTTTCTCAACATCAGAGTCTTTTCAAATGAGTCAGTTTTTTTGGCATCAGGTGGCCATGTATTGAAGTTTCAGCTTCAACATCAGTCTTTCCAATGGACGGCCAGGACTGATCTCCTTTAAGATGAACTGATTGGATGGCCTTGAAGTTCAAGGGACTCTCAAGGCTCTTCTCCAACACTAAGTAAGAAAGCATCACTTTGTTGGCACTCAGCTTTCTTTAGAGTCCAACTCTCACATCCATACATGACTACTGGAAAAACCATAGCCTTTACTAGAAGGAACTTTGTTGGCAAAGTAATGTCTCTGTTTTTTAATATGCTGTCTAGGTAAGTCATAACTTTCATTCCAAGTAAGTGTCCTTTAATTTCATTGCTGCAATCACCATCAGCAGTGATTTTGGAGCCACCCATAAAATAAAATGTCAGCCACTGTTTCCCCATGTATTCCCCATGAAGTTATGGGACCAGATGCCATGATCTTAGTTTTCTGAATGTTGAGCTTTAAGCCAACTCTTTCACTCTCCTCTTTCACTTTCATGAAGAGAATCTTTAGTTCTTCTTCACTTTCTGCCATAAGGGTGATGTCATCTGCATACCTGAGGTTATTGACATTTCTTCCAGCAATCTTGATTCCATCTTGGGCTTCATCCAGCCCAGCATTTCTCATGATGTACTCTGCATAGAAGTTAAATAAGCAGGGTGAAAATAGACAGCCTTGAGGTACTCCTTTTTCTATTTGGAACCGGTCTGCTGTTCCATTTCCAGTGCTAACTTGCTTTCTGACCTGCATACAGATTTCTCAGGAGGCAGGTCAAGAGGGCTGGTAATCCCATGTCTTTCAGAATTTTCCACAGTTTATTGTGATCCACAGAGTCAAAGGCTTTGGCATAGTCAATAAAGCAAAAATAGATGCTTTTCTGGTACTTGCTTGCTTTTTCAATGGTCCTGTAGATGTTGTCAACTTGATCTCTGGTTTCTCTGCCTTCTTGAACACCAGCTTGAACATCAAGAAGGTCATGGTTCACATATTGCTGAAGCCTGCCTTGGAGAATTTTGAGCATTACCTTTCTAGTGTGTGAGATGAATGCATTTGTGCGGTAGTTTGAGCATTCTTTGGCATTACCTTTCTTTGGGATTGGAATGAAAACTGACCTTTTCCAGTCCCCTGGCCACTGCTGAGTTTTCCAAATGTGCTGGCATATTGAGTGCAGCACTTTCACAGCATCATCTTTCAGGATTTGGGATAGCTCAACTGGAATTCCATCACATCCACTAGCTGTATTCGTAGTGATGCTTTCTAAGGCCCACTTGACTTCACATTCCAGGATGTCTGGCTCTAGGTCAGTGATCACACCACTGTGGTTATCTGAGTCCTGAAGATCTTTTTTGTACAGTTCTTCTCTGTATTCTTGCCATCTCTTCTTAATGTCTTGTGCTTCTGTTAGGTCCATACCATTGCTGTCCATTATCGACCTCATAACATGATAGACCATCTTATTTAGTAACTTTGGCACATTTATTGATCATATTGTTTTAAAGTTCTTTCAACCCTAATTTTTTGGATTAAAAAAAACAGTTTTTTCTCTTGAATCATTCTTTTCCAGTTAGTGATTTGGGTCCTGAATTGATGTAGATTGGTAACTAGATGGCTATATTTGTGTGGATGAATTATTTTCATTTGTTTAAAATAACTAAAAATTCCCAGAGTGATTTGTGAATACAAGTAATTTATGTGACAAAGAACTATGCTTTTGTAATTTTAAAAGACTTTAGTTGAGGTAAAATTACTGTATATATATTTTTTTGACTTTTAATTATTTTATTTATTTTTTCTCTAATTTTATTTTATTTTTAAACTTTACATAATTGTATTAGTTTTGCCAAATATCAAAATGAATCCACCACAGGTATACATGTGCTCCCCATCCCAAACCCTCCTCCCTCCTCCCTCCCCATACCATCCCTCTGGGCCGTCCCAGTGCACCAGCCCCAAGCATCCAGCATCATGCATCGAACCTGGACTGGCAACTCGTTTCCTACATGATATTTTACATGTTTCATTGCCATTCTCCCAAATCTTCCCACCCTCTCCCTCTCCCACAGAGTCCATAAGACTGTTCTATACATCAGTGTCTCTTTTGCTGTCTCGTACACTGGGTTATTGTTACCATCTTTCTAAATTCCATATATATGCGTTAGTATACTGTATTTATGCTTTTCCTTCTGGCTTACTTCACTCTGTATAATAGGCTCCAGTTTCATCCACCTCATTAGAACTGATTCAAATGTATTCTTTTTAATGGCTGAGTAATACTCCATTGTGTATATGTACCACAGCTTTCTTATCCATTCATCAGCTGATGGACATCTAGGTTGCTTCCATGTCTTGGCTATTATAAACAGTGCTGCGATGAACATTGGGGTACACGTGTCTCTTTCCCTTCTGGTTTCCTCAGTGTGTATGCCCAGCAGTGGGGTTGCTGGATCATAAGGCAGTTCTATTTCCAGTTTTTTAAGGAATCTCCACACTGTTCTCCATAGTGGCTGTACTAGTTTGCATTCCCACCAACAGTGTAAATTACTGTATATTTTAATAGACTACATTAGAAAATTTGACCCAAACTGAACTGCCTAACTTTAGTTTTGCTTAATATACTCTAACTATCTATAACTAGACTTTGTCTCATGGACATGAACACACACACACATCATACACATATACCTGCACATACACACAAGACACACACACACACCACATGTCTGTAGTTTTCCCCCAATCCTTAGCAGATAGTTTTCACACGCTGTGTGAATTGTATTTTTTGTATCACGTTAAGTATGGCTTAACATCAAACACTATTGTTTGTTTGTATTTTAAATGTAATATACTGTGAGTTTTATTTTATAGATTTGGATAAATACTTCAGATATTATATTGATTGGTCTTTGAGACTATCAGGTAACAATTACATTTAAATTTATAATGTTCTTGAATTTAAAATCATTAATATCATTATTTCACTGATGTGATAAAATGCATTTGACCTGTCCTGGCCAGTTATGATTCTCATCCTTCTGGCATCAAAATTTGTTATGATCCACTTATGTTTAAGATGATAGGATTCTAGCTGACTTACGGTATATGTGTTCTATGGGAAGACTGGTTGTTTCTTATCTTATTTTAATACAATATGCAATACATATTCTCTTATAATTTTAGATAAATACTACAGCTCATCACTCTGTCCTCATTTAAAGTCCAAGTGTATTTAAAGATCTGTGCTAGGTTTTCAGGGTTTATGCTGCAGGCTGACTTTTTCAGTTTTCTGTAGTAAAACGAAGATATCTTTGTATTTTATGAAATATATTTCACAGAGCTAGAGTATTCATTTTCCATTCAATTTTTTAAATTTAATTTTTGATATTACTGCAGCTTGTGGGATCTTAGATCCCCAGTCAGGGATTGAATCCAGAATACTGCTGTGAAAGCCCTGAGTCCTAATCTTTGGACCACCAGAGGACTCCCTACAGTTTTGTTTTTTAAATATTTTTTGAAATGAGACCTTTGCTGAAATAAGAACAGTAGCATATGACAGTGATTTTCATTAGTATTCTCTTTCATCAAAAGAAAAAAAAATAGTAAGTTTATATTGGGTTCTCAGTTATGATTTTTAAATTTAAAGATCTCAGATCCAAGTTTGAGAAACCACTGTTGTAGATGATGCAATTAAATAAGGCAAAACCTCTATCTCCAAAAAATGTGGGGTTTTTTTGGCTCATATGACAAAGCTAAGACATAGACTAGGTCTTTTTAATTGTAAGTTATAAATCTGAAATAAATATTTACAGAAATACTTGGTAGTGGCCCAATATGGTCTTAATGTTTGAAATATGACTTGTGAAATAGAAATCCTTTAGATTTCTGGGTCAAACCCATCACTTGTGCTTAATTAAATTTTGAATGAAATAATTGCTGTTTCTCTCTATTCTGTTATCAGGTCATGTTTTCTGTAAATACCTAAGACTTTCTGATTTGTAAAGTTTCAGTCTTTTGTTTCCTTGTTGATTTTTTTGTTGTTGTTGTTGTTGTTGTTCTATTAGTGATTTACCGTGACAGTTTGAAGTCAACCACTCCACTTTTCATGTCCACTGGTTTTCTTTTAAATAATCTGTATATCCTGATTCTCTAGTGAAATATTCTTGACAATTATATTGTTTCTTGTATTCTTTTTATCTATACTACCTGATGTAAAGTCTCTGTTAAGTCCAGCCTCTGGGCTTTCTGAGCCATGCTTTGTATTACCTACTTATTTCCTTATGTGACCAGACACATCCTATTTCTTTGTGTGTCTCATGTTTTGTTGTTGTTGTTGTTGAAAACTAGAAAATGCAGATATAACATGGTGAAATGGGACATCAGATTTCTTGTCCCAGAGCTTTTACTTGTTGTCATTTGTTGGATGATTTCTGAAACAGATTCTGTATGGTATGTATTTTTTCCTTGTGTGTGACCACTGAATGCTTGTTTATAACCTAGCAGACAGCCTATGTTTGAGGTTTCATTAAAAACCAGCAGCCCTCTCAACCTCTGTTTTTAGGCTCTGTGCAAGGTAGGGCGTACCTTTAATACTCAGCCAGGCAACTGATGATAGTTCTTCTTTTCATTTCAGGCTTGTGCAGAAAATCCAGGTCACTCAAAGCTGAGAGATTAGGAGCATCCCTGAACTTTGATGAGTTTGTATTCAGTCCTGATTCCACATATAAATGAGGTCCTGCAGTGTTTGCTTTCTCTGTGTGACGTGTTTCTCTTAGCAGACTACTCTCCAGGTTCATCCATGTTGTTGCAAATGGCAGGATTTATCTACCTTGGCTGTTAAACCCTTATTAGTCATATCACTTGCAAATATTTTCACCAGTCTGGTACACTGTCTTTTTTGTTGTTGTTGTTGACAGTGTCCTTTTCTGTGCAAAATCAATTTAGTGTGATATAGTTTCACTTACTAGGTTTTGCTTGTGTTGCTTATGGGTTTGGTGGCCTATAGCAAAATCAAAGAGCAAGAGTGGCATTTAGTAGTGGTACAATGTGTTTTCTTGCAGTAGTTTTATAGTTTCAGCTCTGTGTTTAAATCTCTGATCTATTTCAGGGTAATTTTAGGTAGATTCTAGTGTAAGAAAGGGGGGTCTACTTTTATGTTAAGTATTGTTTTTCCAGTCCTGTCTATTGGAGAGGATGTGTTTTCTACACTGTGATCTTGGTTCCCTTCATAAGTGTTAGTTGGGTGGTTTTGAAAAATTGTATTTCTGAGTGCTCTGTTTTGTTCCAGGACCTGCATTACTGGTGGAGTCCCAGTGCCATATTGTTTGAACAGTTGTGTTTCAAAAGCAGGAAGTATGTGTCCTCAAGCTTTATTCTTTCTTTCTTTCTTTTATTATAATTGTTATTATTATTATTTATTTATTTTACTTTACAATATTGTATTGGTTTTGCCATACATCAACATGCATCCGCTATGGGTGTACACATGTTTCCCATCCTGAATCCCCTCCCACCTGCCTCCCAATACCATCCCTCTGGGTCATCCCAGTGCACCAGCCCCAAGCTTCCTGTATCCTGCATCACCTGGACTGACGATTCGTTTCTTATAGGATATTATACATGTTTTAATGCCATTATTCCAAATCATCCCCTCTCCCTCTCCCACGGGATCCAAAAGATTGTTCTATACATATGTGTCTCTTTTGCTGTCTTGCATACAGGGTTGTTGTTACCATCTTTCTAAATTCTATATATATGCATTAGTATACTGTATTGGTGGTTTTCTTTCTGGCTTATTTCACTCTGTATAATAGGCTCCAGTTCCATCTGCCTCTTTAGAACTGATTCAAATGTATTCTTTTTAATGGCTGAGTAATACTGCATTGTGTATATGTACCACAGCTTTCTTATCCATTCATCTGCTGATTGACCTCTAGGTTGCTTCCATGTCCTGGCTATTAGAAACAGTGCTGCAATGAACATTGGGGTACACTTGTCTCTTTCTATTCTGGTTTCCTCAGTGTGTATGCCCAGCAGTGGGATTGCTGGGTCATAAGGCAGTTCTATTTCCAGTTTTTGAAGGAATCTCCACACTGTTCTCCGTAGTGGCTGTACTACTTTGCATTCCCACCAACAGTGTAAGAGGGTTCCTTTTTCTCCACATCCTCTCCAGCATTTATTGCTTGTAGACTTTTGGATCACAGCCATTCTGACTGAAGTGAAATGGCACCTCATTGTGGTTTTGATTTGCATTTCTCTGATAATGAGTGATGTTCAGTATCTTTTCATATGTTTGTTAACTCTCAAGATTGCTTTGGCGGTTTGGATTGTTTGAGGTTCCATATAACTTTGTCTGGGGAAAAATAATGCTACTTGAATTGTTATAGGAATTACATGGAATATGTACATTACTTTGGGTAATATGGATGCATTAATATTACAACAGATTTAAGTATATCCATTTTATATCCTGATGTTTTACTCATTTTTTTTTGTCATTTATATGTTTTGTTATCTGGAACATCCATTGATAACCTTTCTATTTTTGTATTTGATAACTAAAAACATAGAATCTGTCCATAAAACTGTATCATTTTCATGTCCATTTATTTTGGATTAACTACATAGAAACCTGTAAATGGATCAAATAATAGTTAATTCCCAGTTAAATTCTCTGTTTGATGGGCAGTGTAACCACAATTATATTAATCCCTTAAGCCACAAATAGCTCTTCTGATTTTTAATCTGTTGTGGGTAATTACAAACCCTTGCTACTCAAATCATAATCTAAAGATAATAGCAGCATCACTACTCTATGGAATTGTAGAAGCAGGTTATTAGCTTATCTCTTCACTACTGAGTTACACTCAGAGTTTTAACAAAATACGTATGTGTTTTTGGTGCACATTATAGTTTGAGAAGTGTTGGTTTGTATTCCACTGCAGTTTTATGACTGATATTTTCAGTTGTCTTTCTTTAGGCCTTTTCTAGGTTAGTTGTAAGCATTCATAATGTTTTCCTCTGTCAGTGACTCAGCTTCTTTAAAATGGAGAAAAGTGAACCCCCTAAAAGGCAGTAATTCTCAGGCATATTTACATCATAAACACACAAAGAGTTCACTTCAGGCCTGTCAGGTTTTAGGAAGATAACGGTATCTTTTTTTAAAGCACCACAGAGAATTCAAATCGGTAAGATACTCGAACAACTATGGGTTATAGAAAGGTTTCTCTTGGGTAATAATACCACTTTCAGTTTGAACTACAGTGTTAGAGTGTGAACAAGACCGCATTGCCACCCCACATGTTTCCTTTTCTTTCTTTGATTCAGTGCATTGTATTCATAACTTTCCTAGTCTATACTTTTTTTGGTCATGCATGCAAACTTCATCATGAGGATTGTGTGTGTGTGTGTATGTGTGCAGATGACACAAGGAAGGTGAGAGAATAGTGAGGATTTTCTTAAGTGTGTTTAATTTGAAAGGAATTTATGAGACAACTGATGATTCTTTGCCTAACCAGTTTTGATCCTTCCTTGTTTTTCTCCAAGGACCACAAAGCTGATGTAATTTTAAAGTACAAAGCAGATGAAGTTAGAAATCTGAAGGCTTATGGAGAGCTTCTGGAATATGGTAGTTAATATCAAAGTTATTACATTTCCCTGTCTTCTCATAGTGTTTGCTACTTAGTATTTAGGTGAAACAGTCATTTCAGAATTCTCTCTTTTCTGTATTTTTTCATAGATGCTTAAATTTGCTTTAAGTAGGTATTAAATACTTCAGAATATTAACAACATAGTAATGGATTCTCTTCCTAATATATGTTCCTTTGGTGGGGAATTAAAAAGCTCACAAGTCCTAGACTTGTACATAATAATTGTTAAAGGAATGCCTCTTTTACACTCTTAAAAGTAATTCTTAAGAGATGATACCTGTTTTCAGCTAATCAAGGAAAACATTTATGATACTGGTATTGATGTTTCGGAAAAGAGTATTCAGTTTTCTCATGGAGCTTTGTGGACAGTGTTTCTGAATCCCTTTTATTTCTTAGAGACAAAAGTATTTTATTCGTCCTCTAGTAAGCTTGGAAAAATTAAAATAAGTTTCTACTAACAACAAAGAGGAAGTGTACTAAACTCACATTTTGAACATGATAGCAATTTTTAAAAATTCTTTTACAGTGTATTTTATTATATAAAGTTATGAGGTTTTTTGTTTTGTTTTGGGGGTGGGGCTTCCCTTGTAGCTCAGTTGGTAAAGAATCTGCCTGCAGTGCAGGAGACCTGGGTTCGATCCCTAGGTTGGGAAGATCCCCTGGAGAAGGAAATGACAACCCACTCCAGTATCTTTACCTGGAAAATCCCTTGGCAGAGGAGCCTGGTGGGCTGCAATCCATGGGGTTGCAAAGAGTCGGGCACAACGGTGCAACTAACACACTAATACCTGAGTTTTTGAGTAAGAGTGAAGATTCTGATGACATATAGGCCTTTTAATAAATACTAAGATAATTGGGAATCAGATAAATACTTACTTGGCAGTGAACTTCTTTTAGCGGTTTCATTGTGAGTTTGTTCCCTGTGATATGTTTGTAGTTAGGAAGATTTTTCTGGAATAAAACCGTTGAACCAAAGATTGATTAAAAGCAGTTTCTTCTACAGTTCAGTGTTTTAGTATTTAGAACTTTAGTATTTAGTATTGAGAAAACTATCTGGTTGGTGTCCTTAACTTCAGTTCAAAAGGATTGATTTTCTAAGTAGTGTAAAGAAGATACCTTATGTATTATTACAAGAATTAATTTTTTTCTGTAGATCAGATGTTCTTGTCACATCTGAATTGAACTCAGTTGTCTGAAGATCATTCTACAGTTTGAATTTTGGTCATCACCTTTTAGAAGAGTAAAAAACTACAGTATGAATATAGTTTAAAGCACACTGTGCCTTAATTAAACAACGGTGTATTTTCATTGTTTTAAAGTATCATATTTCTTTTAAAAAGTAATGAGGCTGAATTATTTTGAGGAAAATGTTAACTCTTGGTTCTTTCAATAAAATGGAACTTAGGTGTAAAGACCAAAATATCTGCTGTGAATACACTGGGAAGAAAGAAAGAAGTGAAAAGATTCCTCTCCTGTTTTACCTCCAGTAAACAGATGTTTTGAATAAATTGTCTCACCATCATAAGACGAGTATGAACTCGTCTGTTTGGGAGTCTTTCTATATATTCCACTTATTTAGATATTTTCTTGAGATTTTTGATAGA
Source organism: Bos taurus (assembly GCF_002263795.3). Lineage (NCBI taxonomy): Eukaryota > Metazoa > Chordata > Mammalia > Artiodactyla > Bovidae > Bos > Bos taurus. Next base: position 32,658,892 of record NC_082638.1, read on the forward strand.
ATTTAAGGAAAGCAGAAATATGCATTTGAGTTTAATAAAAGGGGTTTTCTTACAGACACTGCCCAAGTGTTTTACACCATTTGCTAACATCTATTCTTTTCATCATTTTGTGTTGCCACTACCATAAAAAGGGCGTTTCCAGAGTGAAGCTTTCAGAAGACAGAGTGGAGTCATAATTTTCACTTCATGTGATTAGAAGTTGCAGACTTTCTATACTAAGTAATCCTCAGTTTTCTTAACATTGAAAGTTTTGATCTGTTTGTTGAGAGTGTTTTTACTTAGCATTTTAAATATTTCTCAAGTACAACAACCATTAAGGATAAAATAACTAGATGATCCTTTACAGATAAAATAGATTTTATGTCATTTCATTCTCTAAAGTTATATGTGTTGTAACCAAATAGTGCTGAATTTGATAAATCATATAATTATGTTGTTTGAGTGAAAATCTAATTTCATAACTAAATTCTATAAACTAAGACCTTCATAAATGTATCCCTTAGCTGACATAAGGGAAAGGAAGGAAGAGCCACTGAAAAATTCGAGAAAGTGTTGCACGCAGTGTATTTTGTCCTTACTCTTTGTCACTGGTGCGTATTTGTGTGTGTGTATTTTCCTGCATGTTTAGATACTACCCTTGCTTTTTAACAATGTGCTTTGAATATATCCTCTGTAGTAAGACGAAATGAAGTTCAGGGCTAGTTCATTAAAGTCAATACAATTATACTCGTTTGTAGTGAGAGACCATTCATCAAGTAATTTATGAAACACATTTCTTCTGAGAATTTATACGGAATACACATTTAGCTGGTTTCTCTAAAATAAAAACAGGGGAGTAAACCCTCAGAGGGTTTCATTTCACTTTGCTAGAGTTTTCTTTCCCAAGTTTATAAGCTGAGTGTATACATAAATAAATCCAAGAAAAACTTCATACATAAATAAATCCAAGAAAAACTTCACCGATGTGGTCTGTGGTGTTTCATCTGTGGAGGTCCTCAACCCTTATATGCTGAATGTATTTGAGATGGAGGATTAGTTTTAGTATGCTGAAGAAAAATCTTGAGAAGTTGACTTCATGGATAAACAAAACTTCCTGGATAGTTAATCTTTTGACATATCTTTCTTCAACCCTTTGCCAAAAATTTCAGAATCTGCACACATGACAACATGAAAAACTTTCTCTGTGGACAAACACATACAGGTTTGTCCAAAGATTTAATCTACACTTAAATTGTGTTCGTTAGTTGTCATGGTTCGACTGTTGTACACTTGTTTTGTTGTTGTTGTTTGTATCTTCCTAAAAATTGTATACTGATGCCCTAACCCCAGAAGATGATAGTATTGGGAAGCAGGCCCTCTGGGATGTCCTTTTGCCACCATAGAGGAACTGTTGGGAAAGGAATCTCTCCGTGTATGAAGGAGACCTCAGAGGGCTCGCCATGAACACAGGCAGCAAGAACCCAGCAGTTTGCAAATCAGAGGAGGATCTACACCAGAACCCTAACCCTACCAGCACACTGATCCTAGACTTACCACAACTGGAAGTGAAACTTTCCATTGTTGAGAAGCCAGTTTGTAGTATTTTGACGTAAGAACTTGAATGAAGTGACACACTGGTGACAACACATTTTATTCTCACTGTTTAGTAACTGTGAGGCATAGTGTTTCATCTTGAGTTGCTTATGTGCAATTTTCCATGGAACAATTATTTTGATGCACGTCATGTAGAAATGGTATAGGTACATTTTTGTCAGGCCTAGAAACTTTATTCAGAATTGATTGCCCCACTTTAATTGGTGCTAAAAAGTGAGTGATGTCTTTTGTTTCCTCTCCAGTCACTTGAAACATTCTGTAAGATGCCCTGGAGGAGAGTACAAAGTAATATTTTAAAGGAAACTTAGCAGTTCTGTTTCATAGGATGTTAGAATATTGGAACACGGCCCTTGGCATCAAAATATGACACTGCCCTCATTCAAATCAGACATTGTTACATACGTTCAGAAGATATGCTGTACCATGGACTCCCAACACTGAAATTTCAGAAAGCAACCCTTTCATTTTTTTAAATTATTTTAATGGGAAGATACTCAATTTACAATATTGGGTTAGTTTTTGCCTTACATCAACAAGAGTCAGTCACCGGTACATACGTGTTCCCGCATCCAGAACCTTCCTCCCACCTCACTCCCCAGACTATTGTTCTTTGTTGTTCCAGAGCACTGGCTTTGGGTGCCCTGCATCATGCACTGAACTTGCACCAGTTATCTGTTTACGTATGGTCATGTACATGTCTCAGTGCTATTCTCTCAAATCATCCCACCATTGCCCTCTCCACAGAGTCCAAAAGTCTGTTCTTTCCATCTCTGCCTCTTTTTCTGCCCTGCATGTAGGATCATCGTGACGATCTCTCCAAATTGCATACATGTGCATTCCTACACAGTATTTGTATCTCTCTTTCTGACTTTACTTCATTCTGTAGAACAGGCTCCTGTTTCACTCACCTCTCTAGAATGGACTAAAATGCATTCTTTTTCACAGCTGAGTAATAGTCCATCGTGTATATATACCACCACTTTCTTATCCATTCATCTGCAGTGGATATCTAGATTGCTTCCATGTCTTAGCTACTGTAAATAGTTGTGGGACAAATATTGGTGTACACATATCTCTTTCAGTTCTGCTTTCCTTGGGGTGTATGCAAGCAGTGGGATTGCTGGGTCATATGATGGTTCTATTTCCAGGTTTTTAAGAAATCATATGGTTTATTGTGGCTATACCAATTTTCATTCCTACCAACAGTGCAAGCTGGTCAGTTTACCACTCCCTCTCCAGTGTTTCTTGTTTGAAAGTTTGGGTGATGGTCATTGTGACCAGTGTGAGATGACATCTCATTCTGGTATTGACTTTCATCTCTCTGATAATGAGAGATGTTGACCATCTGTCCTGTGTTCATTCAGATCAGATCAGATCAGTCGCTCAGTCGAGTCTGACTCTCTGCGACGCCATGAATCACAGCACGCCAGGCCTCCCCTGTCCATCACCAACTCCCGGAGTTCACTGAGACTCACGTCCATCGAGTCAGTGATGCCATCCAGCCATCTCATCCTCTGTCATCACCTTCTCCTCCTGCCCCCAATCCCTACCAGCATCAGAGTCTTTTCCAATGAGTCAACTCTTCGCATGAGGTGGCCAAAGTACTGGAGTTTCAGCTTTAGCATCATTCCTTCCAGAGAAATCCCAGGGCTGATCTTCTTCAGAATGGACTGGTTGGATCTCCTTGCAGTCCATGGGATTCTCAAGAGTCTTCTCCAACACCACAGTTCAAAAGCATCAATTCTTCGGCACTCAGCCTTGTTCACAGTCCAAATCTCACATCCATACATGACCACAGGAAAAACCATAGCCTTGACTAGACGAACCTTTGTTGGCAAAGTGATGTCTTCTCTTGAGAAATGTCTATTTAATTCTTCTGCCCACTTTTTGATCGGGTTGTTTGTTTTTTCTGGTATTGAGTGCATGAGCTGCTTGCATATGTGGGAGATTAACTCTTGGGCAGTTGTTTGATGTGTTGTAATATGCTCCAGTTCTGAAGCCTGTCTTTTCACCTTGCTTATAATTTCCTTCATTCTGCAGAAGCTTAGAAGTTTCAGTCAGTCGCTTTCATTTCCTTCTGTTTTTATTTCTATTACTCTTGGAGGTGGAACATAGAGGAGAAGATCTTGCTGTGATTTCTGTCATAGAGTTTTCTGCCCATGTTTTTCTCTAAGAACTTTATAGTTTCTGGTCTTCCACTTAGGTTTTTAATCCATTTTGCATTTATTTTTCTGTGTGCCATTAAAAAACATTTCATTCTTTTAATGTGGTTGACCTGTTTTCCCAGAACTGCTTGTTCACGAGGTTCTCTTTTTCCCATTGCATATTTATGGCCCCTCTGTCAAAGACAAGGTGGCCGTGGGTGTGTGGCTTCATCTCTGGACTTCCTATTTTGCTCTGTTGATCTGTATTTCTGTCTATGGCCCAGTATCTTACTATTTTGATGACTGTAGATGTGTAGTATAGTCTGAAGTCAGGAAGTCTGATTCCTCCGTTTCCATTGTTTCTCAAGAGTTATTAACTCATTGGAGGTCTTTTGTGTTTCCACACAAATTGTGAAATTATTTGTTCTAATTCATTGAAAAACACCATTGGTGTTTTTATAGGGATTCCATAGTTGAATCCAAGAATATCAATGGTGAATGAATGTACCAATAGATTGCATTGAGTTGTATACTTACTGATGGTCACTATATTGATTCTTCTAATACAAGAACATGGTATACTTCTTCATCTACTTGTGCTATCTTTGATTTCTTTCAACATGGTTTTAGAGTTTTATGTACCAGGTCCTTGCTTTCTTTGGAGGAATATATTCCTAAATATTTGAGTCTCTTCATTGGATCGTGAATGAGATACTTTTCCTTAAGTTCTCTTTCTCCTTTTTCATTGCTGGTGTATCAGAATGAAAGCGATTCCTGAGTATATATTTTGTATTCTTCAGCTAACTCTATTCATTGATTAGCTCGAGTAATTTTCTGCTGGCATCCTTAGTGTTCACTGTGTGGAGGGTCATGCCATCTTCTAACAGTAATAGTTTGTTTGTGTTCAATCTGTATTCCTTTTATTTGCTTTTCCCCTGATTGTTATGTCTAGGACTAATTTAAAAACTAATTCCAATGTGTTTTTCACCTCAGAAAAGCTTACTGATGAAATTACTAAGCACTGAGGAATCTCAATTCTACCAGATTCCCACAATAGAATCATGAAGATCTTCAGGAGTTAGGGGTAATTTTTTGGGCAGCAGGGAAGCAGAAACTGTTTAAGTCTTTAGAAAAATGTATCATAATCAAATTAGTCGGAATATTTGTAGTCTTTCCTTCAGTTTCAGAAAACTCTACATCCCTAAGTGTAATGCAGGGCTTTCTAACTGAAACCAAGAAACTCACCAAGACCTCACCAAACTCTAACAGTGCAAATTAGAAAAGTTGTGTTACTGTGCTGTTAAAATTTGTGAGCTTTATAGCCAAATTAAGAATTTAACCTTCAAGATGGTTGTGCTAAAGATCCTGCTAAAACAGGTGTGGCCACAGGGCAAGGGAAGAGGGAAGGTATGGGTGACCCTTGAATGAAGTGTGGTCTGGGGAAGAGGCAGGCTCCAAAGGCACAGCTGAGAAGAGTCCGGCAGGGCCACACCTGTAAGTGCCACAGCCATGACTTTGGGTGTGTCCCTCAGGCCTGCATCTGAGGAGGAGCAGCACCCGAGTCCAGAAATGACCAGAGACAGTACACCAGAGCAGCCTCGGCAGACAGTTATTGTTGTAAATGTGGATGATCCCGGGAAATATCTGAGAGAGCGGGAGTCCCACTACCCATGCCCGTCAGTCAGAATCCCTGTGTTTGCACTCACTAGTGCAGTGAAAAGGCACAAGGTGGAACTGGAAGGGGCTGCTGTTCTCATCTGCTGAGAGTGCCAGACCAATTCAGACACACACCTACCATCCGTTGTGAAGACAGGACACAGGTCAAACACTCAGGGCTTTCTTGTTGAAGGCACACACACACACACACACACACACACACACACAGGCACATTACCCCCTTGCTTGAGGACACAGTGTGCAACAGGGACTGCAAATCCTGACCAGTTAAGCAGTGACATGACACTACCCAGCACACACAAGTCAGGAGGAGGACAGTAGGTGTGAGAAACAGCCCCTGGTTGGGGGATGCAGACCACCTCAGATGCAAAACACCAGAGGGGACACGGAGCAATGAATGTGTCTGATGGTATGGCAGGGCCGGAGGCATCAGTGTTGGCTGGGCAAGTGGAAGAACCCAGCATCGTTGGAAACTCCTGTTCCAGTGTGCTTCTTCTACCCAAGACTAGGACTGTTGCTATTGGATCTTCTGGCCCAGCATGTGCCCTGAATGGCTCCTTGACCTAAAGCAGATTATGAACCACCCTCAAGTTTCTGTCATGATCAGCAACCAAGATAAAGACTTTCTTAGCTACAAGATTGAAGGTCAGTGAGGGGGACTGAGGATGGGTGGGTATGGGACCTGGCAGGGAGTAGGAGGATCGTGTTAGCCATGTTCCTGCACTGTGAGACTTTGCAGAGGCATCGTGGAAGCTGTTAATGCCTACCTGGGTGACAAGCTGAGGCACCTAGCAGCTTGCACCTTTACCCTCGTCCCTATCCTGCCAGGTGCAGATGCAGAACCATCCAAAATCCCGCTGCATGCTGATCTTTTCATTTGGGGACAAATCCTACTTCTGGAACACGATGATCGTTAAGGAGTATTACCTTGACATCATTGGTAAAACGTGGCTCCAGGGTGGTGAGTGTAGGTGTGTAAGGAGGTGAATGATCCACCTGCAGAATCCACCCTTGTGTTCGCTTTCTGGAGGTTATAGGGCACGATATTCCACTCCAGTCCACTGGTACTGGGACTGTGAATGAGGAGCACAAGCCACAGGCTAGAAATCAGGAGCCTTAAATTTCTCAGCTGGTTGTCAGGCGACTACTGCCCAGAATCGAACAGGATTGCTGAGGTGCGGTTGCTTTGGGCTTGCATACAGGTGACGATTGATATTGGAGTTCTTGGATGCTCACGGGTGGGTTGCGGGCCTGGTCAGCCCTGGACTGATCTTGCTTGTGCCTCCAGCAGATCATTGACAAAGACGTGTGGACGACCCTGTGAAGTATTACCCTAGGAAGGAAGTTTCTGCCATGAGGAGTAACTGGCAGAAACACATGTGGTGAAGGGGTCTGGAGGTGGGCCCTGTAGTGACAGCCATGTAGTGGCCGGGACACTGTCCTTTCCCAAATGGGGATGACTCAGGCACATGCAAGCTGTCTGTGGAGCCAGATTCTGGGCCATGCATGTGGCAGATGACCTGCTGAGACTGGGGGCTTGGGGACTCGGTGTGTCCGTGAGTGAATCAAGTCTCCTTCAATTTAACTGTGGTTGCAGTGCAAGAGGCCTAGGTGATACTACTAGAGGCAGGGTGAATTAAGTATATTTGTCAGAATCATCCTTCCGTGGGTGCTGCCATCCCCCAGCCTCCTGTTGCTCACCGAGTTTAAGATTGCCTGGGCCTACACTCCTGCACCTTACCCTGGGAAGGCCTGTCATTGCAAGGGCATCCTCTCCAGGGTCCCAGTGCACCTCTGTGCTGACTTTGGGATCTTCTGTGATTTTGCACATCCACCAATCAGTGTCTCACCATGACCACACTTGCTGCACTGGAAGAGGCTTCAGGCTGCCTTCAGAAAATAGGGAAGTGTTCGGGGAGGAGGTGGACAGAGAGCTCCAAGTGCAGGACGTGGTGCCTACTGATGCCATCTCAGACATTGCTGGACATGGGCATCTTCAGCTCCTGAAACACCTATGTTCCCTGTTTGTGTTTGTGTCCCCATATCGAGCCTGTGTGTGTATACACATGTGTGCTTGTGTCGCCTGTGTGTGTGTGTGTGTGTGTGTGTGTGTCTCCAGCCCAGGGAAAAAACAGAGATAAACGCGACAGGAGAGGAAATGCCAAGCAATCAGAAGAGGAGGCACAAGGCGTCCCCAGTGTGAGGGTGATTGATCGCCCTATCTCCGCAGGACCCTGTCCAGGATGGGAATGAGGAAAGGATGGTCAGAGATAACTCAGGACCTTGGCTCCAGAAGTGCGCAATGAGACAAAATGCAAAAACACGCTCACTATTTCTCCGTGTTCTTCTATGTGTTTGGACCAGGAAGAGCGGGTGCATGGTCTGTGGATTCACCCAGGGCATATCAGGTGGGGTGGGCCTTTAAAACCACCGCCTGTGGAGCCCACAGTTTGTGGGGACATAGGCCGTCCTGTGGAAATGGTGGATGTGGATACAGAGGACCTGGGATGTTGAGGAGGCTAAGGTCTTGCTGAGAAGGACAGAGACTCGAAGGAGAAAGAGGCACAGATTGATGTACTGGAGACTTGTTCCGCACATGTGAGAAGGAGACCCAGGAAGGTCCTGGGCGAGTGCTTGCCAGGATCAGCCCATCAGCCAGCACCCTCTCTCCATGAGGGTGGCACACACTGGCACAATGTAACACAAAATGCGAGACATGCTAAGGTAGGCTGTCCGTGCAAAACCACAGGCATCCTAGGAGAGACAAGGCGAGAGCGTGGCATGCCTTCAGTCACTTCTAGCCTCCCTGGCTGTGCAGAACGGCGAAGAAAGTGCAGGTGTTGATGTACGTGTGTGCTCCTCTGCCGGGGTATGCCAATGAGGGAGGGAAAAGGGAGGAAGCAAGGATGGTGGGCTTATTGCATGTCTCATAGGAACTCGAGAGAGTGGGATACAGGGAAGCCCCTGGGGCAGTTCGGGGCCTGCTGGTTTTCAGGGTCCAGGGGAAAGGCAATAGCAGTCCTGCCAAAGATACCCCATGGCTCGTGCAGAAAGCCCTGATATAAATTCCCTCTTTCTTCTGGGTCTTTCCCTTGGCTTTGGGCGCCTAAGGGGCAAAGGTGAGTGTCTGCACCTGGGGGACGATTTTGGCAGTCTCTCTGGATCACAATCTCTGATTTTGTTGTAGGCAATCTGCACCAGGTGACACTCAGAGGGAAGCTGCATTCCAGGTGACAGTCTTGGATGTCCATGTGCCCAACCAAGGACTGGCTTCCTTGGCACGTGGGCTCTATAGGTAAGCAGGGATGCCTGGCTGTAGGGAGTCCTACCAGGGCTTAATGAACCCAATGAAAGAGAGTATTTGCATTTAGCAAATCAATGAGGCCTGGTTGGAATCAAGCCCTCTTGGTGTTTTTGAGATAGAAAAGCTGCTTTCTGCCCAAGGGAGGGATGAGCTGTGGGCCCAGAAAGGGCAGGATTCCCAGATCATCATCTGTTTGGGGACTCCATGGGTCTGGGTAGGAATAAACAGAAGGGACCACCTGTAGGAATGCCACCTTACCATTATGGCTCGGGTTTCATGCCTTGTATCAGAAGAGACCATCTATCTATGTGCACCTTCTTCACAACATTGGATCAAACCCAAGCCTGTCAAAGACTCTGGGGGCCCTTGGAGGCTCGGGCATCTCTTTGGCCTTTTCCTGCTAAAGGGAGGTAGCTCTTGGAGGCACAGTTAGACAGGTGAACACAGAAAGCTACACAGGTAGAAAGAACAGTGGGCCTCACTCAGACTGTTGGGGGTGGTAGGCTAGCAATAGGAACACAACATTGACCAGGAATGACCTAGATAGGAACACACTGAGAAAGCAGTTCTCCAAGTCAGCTGAGCCCAGACGTCCTTGTTTTCTGGTCTCCTGAAAGAATGCACAGGCAATGGGTCAGGCCAGCGTGACTGGTACTGTGAAGCTGTCCAAGGTGATGGGAGAATGCAGAAAGCAGGCACAGCTCATTCAGCTCTCCAGGGCGAGCATTTCCAACCCTGCCTGATGCTTTGCAGATCGGTCCCTGTCAGGAGCAAATGCCAAAATTTTGTAACCTTTGAGGCTAAGTCACAGAGCTGGAAGTGCAACCTCACATGTTCAATGAGAAAGTGAAAGAAAATAACCAGGACAAAAATATAGGGTGCTTACCAAATTTGATGCTTCTGGACAAGAAAGTTTGTACTTCTACATATGTGCAATTCCTCTTAGGGATGTTGGTGTGTACACAAGCATGTGTGTGCATATGTGCATGAAAAGCACCTGATGGTATGTTTGTGAGTATGAGGTGTAGAAACTGACCTAACCAGGTGATGGAAGTTGGATAGCGAAACCGTGAAGGTCATAGGGAAAGTACATACTCTGGCCATCAGAAGCACTGGAGCCAGGGTACCAATCCCTGTTATCTCACTGAGTGAGCAATTTCCAAGTGGAATTACAGTGGTGCACCCAGGATGCCTTGCAGAAAGGAGAGGCAGAAAGAAAGTGCCTGGGGGTGACCAGTGAGAGTGCCGAGGATCTGAGACACAGAACAGGCTGCAATCCCAAGACACAGAAGCCATGGTGGGTGATCCCACAGCCCCTTGGACATGCAGCAACAAGGGCCTTTCTATCCTTATCAAACTCTGGGATTTCTTTCCCTGACATTGCCATGAGACACATAGACACCAGCCCTGGTACATACACAAAAGGATTGCCCCAAACAGTGCTGTGCCAGAAGCAGAGATAAAGAGACACAAAGTGAGCTCTGTACCCTAAGGCTGTGGTGTCCCTGAACAATAGAGATCAACTGCTGCAAACGGTGGGGTTTTTCCCTTCTCCCCTAGCATCTGGACAGCATCAGGTACTCTATCCCATGGAGAAAAGTATCCAGCCACTTGGAGCCCCTGTCTATCATTTGGATACTCATGGAGAGCTCCCAGTTATTGAAGGTCCTGTGGGACACAGGAGTGTGTTGTTCAGATTGTGGAGCAGGAACCCGTGGTTGGAATTTCCAGATCCAGGTCAATGACAGCGCCTGAGGTAGTGGCAGATGCAAAACCTGCTAGCTCCCTAGAGCAGAATCTGGCCATATGGTGCAGCTGGAGCCCAGGAACCGCAGAAGATGTCCTCCGGTCTAGGGGTGTGTCCATAAGGGTGCCGTCCAGTACCCTCTCAGCCATTGGTCTAGATTTGGGCCAGCAGCATGTGCGCGGCTCACAGCCTAGGGCCGTGCCTGTTTGGCTGATGTACCAGAGCTTATTCACCCGGTCCTGGGCTCACCACCACCCCTTTCTTCAGCCTCAGGCCACCCCAGACACACCAGCCACTGCCTCCCGATCATACCTCTCACTCCCCACCCCGAAAAAACAAGTGGGTCCCACAGGTTTATTGCAGCCTGGGCCGCCATTGCACACAACTTGCTTTGGTGCTCTTATGTCCCATCCTTTCACATCTGACCCAGTCTGGGGTCATGGCCAGGACCAAGAATAGCACGAGAGGTGGTCAGAGGAATGCGGGAGAGTCTTGGGACCCCGGACCTACTTAGTTGTGAGCCCAGATGCTCAGGGAGATGGGGCCCTGCAGCCTGCCCTTGTGATGCTGTGCACGGCTGCGACCCTGCAGCCACCAGTTGCAACAGCAGGCGACAATGCGACCCACGTCAGCGTGGAGGTGGCAGGGGATGGCGGGGCCCTGGTGGACAGAGACGTGGCGGGGATCAGGCGGGTGTTCCAGCTGCTTGTGGAAGACATCATGGAGGAGGTGGAGGTTTTGGCTGATGAGGAGCAGCAACGGGGGTCCTCGCAAGACCTGAAGGAGAAGGTGTTAGAGGATCAGGGCAAGGAATTGCCTGGAGCCCCAGTGAACTTCTGGCACTAGATGCGCTGCAGGCGCTGGCCACCCTGCAAGTGGAACTGAGCTCTGACCATGAGAAAAACTGCAGGGGCTATGTTTCATTCATGTGCAAGAGCCATCAGAGGAGGAAGCATGACTTGGCTCAGAGGAGTGCCATTATCCAGGGCATCTCTGGTTTCTGGGCCAAAGTGGTATCCTTTCTGCTGCTCCTTGGGGTCTGCTGCTCAGGAGGAGGAGGAGGTGCAGAAGCAGGAGCAGGAGGATGGTGGGGACGAGGGCGCAGGATGGGTGCTGATGGACCCTGTAGGAAGTGTGGTACTGGGCAATTGGCAGGTTCCAAAGGCACAGCTGAGTAGAGTCCAGGCAGGGCCACACCCCTGAGTGTCGCTGCCATGAATTTGTGTGTCTACTTCAGGCCTGCAATTGAGGAGGAGCAGCTCCAAGGCCTCTAAGTCAGGAATGACCAGAGACAGTACACCAGAGCAGCCTTGGCAGACAGTTATTGTAAATGTGGATGATCCCGAAAATAACTGAGACTTGGGAGTCACACACACGTACACACAGACACACAGACACATACTCAAACACACACTAACTCCTTTGCTTTTGGACACGATTTGTTTCAATGACTGTAAGTCTGACCATGTAAGCAATGACATGCCACTACTCAGCATACACAGGTCTGAAGAAGAGTAGGGATCAGAAACAGCCCCTTCTTGGGGAATGCAGACCACCTCAGATACAGAACACCACAAGGAACCCAGAGCCATGAGCGTGCCTGATGGTATGGCAGGGCCTGAGGACATCAGTGGTGGCTGGGCAAGCAGAAGTGCCCCAAATCCTTGATGATGCCTGTTCCAGTGTCCTTCCACCCCAGACTAGGGCTGATGTTCCTGGCTCTCCTTGGCTTAGCATGTGGCCGATATGGCTCCTTGACCTAAAGCAGATTATGAACCACCCTTAAGTTTCTGTCATGATCAGCGACCAAGATAAAGACTTTCTCAGCTACATGATCGACTTGAAGTTCAGTGAGGGAGACTGAAGATGGGTGGGTATGGGACTTGGTGTGGAGTGAAAGGATCATGTTATCCATGTTCCTACAATGTGAATGTTTGCAGAGGCTTCGTGGAAGCTGTTAATGGGAGGCAAGCTGAGGTCCCTAGAAGCTTGCACCTTTCTCTTCTGCCTATCCTAGCATGTACAGGTGTGAGCCATCCCCGGTCCCACAGCAATCTGATCTTTTCCTTTCGGTACCAACCCTACTTCTTGAACACAGTGATCATTAAGAAGTATTACCTTGACATCACTGGTAAAACGTGGCTCCTGGGGTGATGAGTGTGGGTGTGCAAGGGTGTGCATGATTCACCTATGGGGGTCCACCACACCCGTCTCCCCTGTCTTTCTTCAGGGTAAAGGGCACATCATTCCACACCAGTCCATTGGTTCTGGGACTTTGAACAGGGAGGACTCAGCCACAGGCTGGTCACCAGGAGCCTTAATTTTCTCAACTGGTTGTCAGGCCACAACTGCCCAGAATCAAACAGGATTGTTGAGGTGGACTAGTTTTGGTCCTGCATACAGTTGATGATTGATGTTGGAGTTCTTGGCTGCTCATGGGAAGGTTCGGGTCCTGGTCAGCCCAGAGGTGACATTCCTCGTGTTGCCACCAGATCATCAGCTAAGACGAGTGGGACGATCCCCTGAAGTACTACCCCAGCAGGGAAGATTGTTCCATGAGTGCTAACTGACAGAGACACATGTGGTAAAGGGTCTGGAGGTGGGCCGTGAAGGGACAGCCATATTGGAGCCGTGACACTGTCCTTCCCCAAATGTGGATGCTCAGGCTCATGCAAGCTGACTGAGGAGCATGGATTTGGGCCATGCATGTAGGAGGTGGCCTGCTGAGACTGGGGCCTGGGCATTCAGTGTGTCCGTGAGTGAAACGAGTCTCCCTCAAATCAGCTGTGGTTGCAGCATGAGACTCCTAGGTGATACTACTAGAGGCAGGGTGAAGTAAGTATCTTTTTCAGAATCATCCTGCTGTGGGTCCTGCCATCACCCGGCCTCCTGTTGCTCACTGAGTTTGACATTGCCTGGGCCCTTCATTCCCGCCCCTTAACCTGGGAAGATCTATCATTGAAAGGGTATTCTCTCTGGGATCCAAGTGCACCTGCGTGCTGACTTTGGGATCTGTGAATTTCCACATGCACCACTTGGTGGCTCACAAGCACCACACATGCTGCGCTGGAAGACGCTTCAAGCTACCTTGGGAAAATATGAAAGAGCTCGTGGAGGAGGTGAACAGGGAACCACAAGAGCAGGGCATGGTGCCTACCGACTACATCTCTGACATTGCAGAGACAACCCACCCTTAGACTGGGGACGCCTCATTCCTCCACGTATGGTAACTTGGCACCTCCTCTCCTGTCACCTTTATCTGTGTGTCTTCTCTGGGCCACACACACAAACACATACACACACTCACAAACACAGCCGACATAAGCACATGCGTGTATACACACACATGCTTGGCATGGAGACACAAACACAATCAGGAACACAGGCTTCTGAAACACCTGTGTTTCCTGATTGCATTTGTGTTCCTGTGCCGAGCATCTGTGTGTATACATGTATGTGCTTGTGTCGGCTGTGTTTATGTGTGTGTGTGTGTGTGTGTGTGTGTGTGTGTGTCTGGCCCAGGGCAGACACAGAGATGAAGGCGACAGGAGAGGAGGTGCTGAGCAACCATAAGAGGAGGCACGAGGCGTCCCCAGTCTAAGGGTGGTTGGTCACCGTATCTCTGCAGTACCCTGTACAGGATGGGAACGAGGAAAGGATCGCCAGTAATAACGCCAGACCATGGCTCCAGAAATCTGCAATTAAACGAAACACAAAAACAAGCTCATCATTTCTACCATGTTGCTGTGTGTGTTTGGACCGGGAAGAGGGGGTGCATGGTCTGAGGATTCACCCAGGACAAATCAGGTGGGGTAGGGCTTTGAAACCACTGGCTATAGAGCCCTCAGTCCGCGGTCACATGGGGCAGGCCTTTGGAAATGGTGGATGTGGCTACGGCAGGACTGGGATGGTGAGGAGGCTAAGGTCCTGCAGAAAAGGGCAGAGACCTGAAGGAGAAAGAGCCACAGATTGTCTGCTGCACTGGAGACTTGTTCCACACACGTAAGGAGAACTGGAAAGGTCCTGGGCTGTACTGCCCAGGATCAGCCCAAAAGCCAGCATGCTATGTCCATGACAGTGGCACACACTGACACAATGTGACACAAAATGGAAGATAAGTTAAGGCAGGCTGTCTGTGCAAAATGACAGGCCTCCTAGGAGAGACAGGATGTGAGTGTGGCATGCCTCCAGGCACTTCCAGCCTCCCTGGCAGTGCAGGTAGGCAAAGAAAGTGCAGGGGTGAGTGTACGTGTGTGGCCCTCTGCCGGGATGTGCCTGTGAGGGAGGGAACAGGGAGGAAGCAAGGGTGGTGGGCTTATTGCATGTCCCAAGGGAACTCGGGGGAGTGGGAGAGGGGGAAACCCTGGGGGCAATTTGAATCCTGCTGGTTTTCAAGGTCCAGGGTCTAGGCAATAGCGGTCCTGCCAAAGATACCCCATGGTGTGTGCTGCAAGTCCTGACGTGAATTCCTTCTTTCCTCTGGGGTCATGCCCCTGACTGTGGGGTTTAGAGGGGCAAAGGTGTGCGTCTGCCTCTGAGGGAGGATTCTGGCTCTCTCCCTGGAGCAGATTCTCTGATTTTGTCATAGGGGATTTGCACCAGGTGACACTCAGAGGGATCCTGCCTTCCAGGTGACTGTCTTGGATGTCTTTGGGCCCAACCAGGGACAGGCTTCATTGGCACTTCGGCTGTGTAGGCAAGCATGTATACCTGATTGTATGAAGACCTACCTGGGCCTAATGAGAGCAACTGAAAGGGAGTCTTGGCATTTAGTCAATCAGTGAAGTCTGGGTGGTTCTAACACTCTTGGTGCTAAGGTACAGAGTCAGAAGTGCAACCTGAGATGAGCAAGTGAAAGAAAATAACCAGGACAAAGAAAGTTGGGTGCTTACCAAAGTTCATATTCCTGGAGAAGAAAGCGTGTACTTCTGCATATGTGCAAATTTCCTCTCAGGGATGTTACTGTGTACATGCACATGCACACAAAGAACCACCTGCCAGTACGCTTATGAGTATGAGCTGTCGGAAGTGACCTAACCAGGTAATGGGAGTTGAATAGCAAAGCATGAACGTCATAGGGAAAGACTCCACCTAGACTCCAGCCAGCAGAAGCACTGAAGCCAGTGTACCAATCTCTGTTATCTCACCGAGCAAGCAAGTTCTAAGTGGAATCAGAATGGTGCACCAAGGATGCCTGGCAGAAAGGAGAGACAGGAGGAAAGTGCCTGTGGGCGACCAGTGAGAGTTCAAAGATTCCAAGACACAGAACAGACAGCAACCTCAGACAAAGAATCCAAAGTGGGTGACCACACAACCCCTTGACCACCTGGCTACAAGGGCCGTTCTGTCCTTCTGAAGTGCCAGGCATACTAGGCTTTCCTTTTTCCTGTGCTTTCAGTGATGGACCAGAAGTGCAGCATCAGGACCTGCTACCTGCAGAGTCTTCCAGTTTGAAACATTACTAATTGTACTCTTTGCAGAACACATATATTGGTATCAGGATTATAGGATGGTTGGCTTAGCTTGATCCTCTTACTGCTTCCGGCCCCACAGGCTTGGGCGACAAGGCAGGCTTTGGTGTGTTCGCACATGGAGAACAGAATCACATTTGCCAGGAGCCAATACGGGAGACCCCATGCATGACAAAGGTCATGCAAAGAATACCTGACAGACAAAGGCGGATCAGGACTCGAGGGATTCCCTGGACCTGCTCAAGCATCCGCCCGAAACCAAAATCTATCTGTCTGCTGTTTACTATATTATGCCTTTCATCAGTTCTTCTGACATTAACAGGGTGCTCTCCAAGACCATCATTCTCTGAAGAAAATCAACTTAAAGCTCTAGTTAATAAGTCTCCTGGGCTTGAAAGGAGCATTTTAATTCTAACCCCTCTGTTCCTGTTTTAGCTTTCTTGGCAGTTTTATCCACACTCTTTTATCTAATGCACATGATTGTTCACAACACCCCAAGCATAACCTTCGAGTGATAAAACAGTGTTATTAGAATAATACTGCATTGTTGAGCCAATGTTTCCTTCCGAGTTTCCTTGTCCTTTACCCAATTTGCACCTGGAAGTGCATTAGCTAATATAGTTGGTATGTAAGAAAAACAAGCAGTAGCCTTGGTATTAGCAACATAAGACATGCATTGGAGAAGGAAATGGCAACCCACTCCAGTGTTCTTGCCTGGAGAATTCCAGGAACTGAGGAGCCTGGTGGGCTGCCATCTATGGGGTCACACAGAGTTGGACATGACTGAACTGACTTAGCAGCAGTAGCAGCACAGAGTTGGAAGTGCAATGTGACATGATTAATGAGCAAGTGAAAGAAAACAACCAGGACAAAGAAAGTTGGGTGCTTACCAAAATTCATGTTCCTGGAGAAGAAAGCTTGTATTTCTGCATATGTGCAAGTTTCCTCTCAGTGATGTTACTGTGTACACACGCATGTGTGCACATAGAAGTCCCTGCCAGTACGCTTGTGAGTATGAGCTGTCAGAAATGACATGGCCAGGTGATGGAAGTTGGATAATGAAAACATGAAGGTCTTAGGGAAAGGTACATAGACTCTGGCCAGCAGAAGGACTGAAGCCAGGGAATCGATTCCCATTATCTCACTGAGCAAACACACTCTAAATGGAATCACAGTGGTGCACCCTGGATGCCTGGCAGAAAGGAGAGGCAGGGGGAAAGAGCCTAGAGAGTGGGCCGAGGAAAGGCCACTACACCTGCGGTTTATGAAAAGTAGAAAATGTACCTAATGACCTGGAAGGAGAAACTGTATCTTATTTATTGAGATATCTAGCCAAGGAGAATTCCAGCCAAACAGCCAAAAGTGCTTCCTGGTTTCTTCTTGCTGCCTATAGTAAAATATGAAGGGAAATTTTAAAAATAAATAAATAAGAGAAGGACTATTTAAAAAATAAGACAGAACTTGCTGATTTGGAAATATTCCAGTCTTTTAAGATGACAGAAGATGCTAAAATAAATGGCTCTCAAGCAAGGTCATTTCCAGGGCACTGAGATAAGATGGTCTAAATATAACATTTTACATCACCTATAGGTCATTCTTATTATTTTTTTTTAAATAAAGGTTGTCTAAAGATGAGTGTGACTGTAAAATTCTTTGTTAAGCCTCAGAAAGCTGGAAGGGGATGCTTCATGACATTATTTAGGCAGGCCAATGCCCTCCAAAGAGTTTAGGGGTGTCACTCAGAGATCATTTCAGTCATACAATAAGACTTCTACCAAGTTTCAGGGTGTTATCCCTCAGCTATCTCAGTAGAAAACCAAGACAGAGGAGGACTTTTTATGAAAACATGTGATTGTGGCTTTAGAGTGGGTGCTTTGCCATGAACACCAGTAAGATTATCAGGAGGCACACCAAGATTTTAAGATAACATATATATATGTTCAGCTTGGACTGAAAGGACTAGAAATAGTACAAAATAAGAGAGCTCTGGACTTCTACCTTCGACAAGCAGGAAGCAGGCTAGGGAGACTGTTTCACTGTAACCATATACTAGCCACCTTTCATGCAATGGAATCATATCAGAGGGCAGAATTAAAAATTCAGAGACTGAAGCCTAGGAAGTTTCCAGGCCTTAAATCCTAATCAAAGGACTGCCAATAAGAACCCGTGGGATTTCAGAACTGCTACTATTGACTCCCACTCCCCTGCCCTTTCTGGAACTGGAGTGTCTATAAAGGTTATCTATGCCTGACCCAGCACTGTATGTTGGTTGTGAAAGTGAGCAGATTAACTCAACTCTTTTGTTCACAGATCATCAGATCTAGAGGAATTACACTTGTATAATTTGATCTGGTGTGTTTGAGAAGACTTGAGAGTCTAGTGGACTACAAGGAGATCAAACCAGGCAATCCTAAAGTAAATCAGTCCTGCATATTCATTGGAAGGACTGA
This sequence comes from Bos taurus, assembly GCF_002263795.3. Classification (NCBI taxonomy): domain Eukaryota; kingdom Metazoa; phylum Chordata; class Mammalia; order Artiodactyla; family Bovidae; genus Bos; species Bos taurus. Next base: position 32,677,278 of record NC_082638.1, read on the forward strand.
TGCTGAAGCTGCAGTTCCAATACTTTGGCTACCTGATGTGAAGAACTGACCCATTGGAAAAGAGCCTAAGGGGGGAAATATTGAAGGCAGGAGAAGGGGACAGCAGAGGATGAAATGGTTGGATGGCATCACCTACTCAATGGACTTGAGTTTGAGCAAGCTCCTGGAGTTGATGGTGGACAAAGAAGCCTAGCGTGCTGCAGTCTATCGGGTCACAAAGAGTAGAACACAACTGAGCGACTGAACACGTGAGATATTGCACAAGTAGACCCTGATCCATATCTGAAACTGACTTAGATGACAAGGTCCTGAACTACAACTTAATGTTACAGTGCATAAATTATTTGAAAGCATTGGCAGGAAAAAGCATTTTGGACATACAAGTATGTAAACAATTTTGTGGCCATGTGGGTACCACGTGGTTTTAAAGGATGTCCACAAGTCCTTTCTTTCAAGGGTGGATCTTTATACTCCCCTTCACATGTGGGCTGGACTTAGTGGCTCACTTCTAATGTTAGAATATTGTAGAAATGAAAATGAAGTGTCTGAGACTAGGTCATAAAAGACACTGCAGCCTCCTTGCTCATCCTCTTGGATCACTCTAGAAGGCAGTTTAGTAGTATCTTGACAACACTCATGTAACCCAGTAGAGAGGCCCATGTGAAAGAACTGAGGCTTTCTCCCAATAGCCAGAATGGAAACTGGTTTCAACAGCTATGTGAGGAAGCCATCTTGGAAGGAAATCCACCAGCCCATGTCAAGGCTTCAGATAATGACAATCTCATGAAACCCTGAGCCAGAACACTCAACTGAATTACTCCTGGATTCCTTTCAGCAGCAGTATGAGATAATATTGTTTTAAGCTGTTAGTTTGGGGTAATTTGTTATGTAGCAGTAGTTCATTAATGCACTGCCAACCTTGGGCCGTGTATTTATCCCGGGGTGCCTGCCCATTTAGTCCAATCTACGTCAGAATCTGCTAGTTCAGTTTAGAAAACATACCTCACCCTTGATCTGACCACCCTCAGTATCAGATCAAATTCCTTATCACTCACCTCAATATCTTATCAGCCTTGCCTAGCCTCAGCAATGATCTTCTCAGTTGAACCAGAATCCACCCTCACCCTTATGGCCCTCTTAATAAGTTTCCATTCACTGACACCCACTCTGTTGTTGTTGTTCATTGCAGTCTCCCAGTCTCTGTTTGCAATCCCATGGACCCACCCTGTTCCATAGCTATAAATCCTAGTTGTGTCCCTACTGGAGTCAGACTTAAGCTCAATGTCTCTCCCCGTATTATAAGACCCAGCTGTAGTACTCTTACTTTGAATAAAGTTTTTCTTACCACTTTTAGTAAGTGTTATGAATAATTTTTTAACATTTCCAAGTTCTGTTAGTACGGATTATTCTCAAAGGAACACTTTTATACCTTTACTTTTTATAGTATATTCATTTGGGAAACAAATTTTTAGAATTAAAGCATTTCATGTTTTTACCATACAAACAGAAAATAGCTTTTAAAATACATTTATATATTCTAAAAAAATTTTAGTAATCCGAAAAGGATGTGTATATAGACATGTCAGTGTATATACACATATACCCTCAGAGCTCCAAGGAAAACTTAATTCTCAGTAAACTATAAATTAAAACATTCAGCCTGCAAAGAGTGAAATCTTTGGAATTAACTTGCCAAAAAATCGTAGAGAATGAAATATTCGTTTAAAAAATGTATACATAAAAATATTTGGGATTTAGATAAAATTTGCTATTTAAATAAAGTTAGGTCAAGCCCTAAACCATCTATTTAAAAAAAAAGAAAGAAAGACTCTGCATCATGTAAAAACCTACATTGGAAAAGAACCTAAAAAAGAATAGATATGTATCTGTATAATTAAATCACTGTGATATACATCTGAAACACAACATTGTAAATCAAATATATTTCCATGAAAATTTGTAAAGAAAGCTTTTAAAATACAAGGTTATAAGGAAAAAATCTAAAGAAAGTAGAAGGTATATATGAATTGAAACAAAAATAGAAAACAACAAAAATAAATCTCGTTGGGATAATAAAACAAGAGCTGCTTCTTGGAAAAACAAAATCAGAAACACTGATACAACTGTGGCAATCTAATAAGGGGAAGAGGAGGTTAATTCCAATACTAGAAATGAGAAACGGAATGTGGTTCTGAAAGGATAATGTTCAAAGGATAATGTTCAAGTCTGAATGGAATTACTTTTGTTTCAGGAAAGATCCAGTAAAGCAAAAACCTGGGGAAAGAAAGGGAAAGAAAGAAAGAGGAAGAGAGTCAGGGGAAGAAAGGAAGAAAAGGAAAGAAAGGGAAAAGAAAGAAAAGGAAATGTCTCAACAGATGTTGTAAACTCTCCAATAAAACAATTCTCTTTAAAATCTAAAAACAGAAATAGAAATTCATTAAGCCGTAGCCTCATTGCACTTGATGGTACTAAGAAGAAGAAAACCCATTTACACATCACTGTTTAGAATTTCTGGCAAACACAATATGATTATTTAAAAAAATAGAAATAGAAATATGCCATGTTATTTGTAAAAATATGGACAGCAGAAATATTTTTGTAAAAAACATTTTATTTCTATAAATAGTAATTTTACTTAGAATGTTTTGGCAACATTAATAAAACAATAAATTTTACCTGAAAGAACAAGCAAAGTAGACCATGGAAATTCCCAAAAGCAATTACAAAATAGTGATCTTGACAGATATTCAAACATTTGTAAACAAAACAAAGTGTCATTGCCTGAAAAAAATACAGAGATATCAACAGAAAAACAGAGGAAGCTCCTGAAAGAACTCAACTCGCTATTAACCATATTTTATTTGCAGGCACAGAAACTGACTCAAGTTAATTCTAAGAAGCAAAGCCCTGATGTTATTATCTCTTCTCAGTTTGTGTGTGTGTATGTGTGTGTGTGTGTGTGTGTGTGTGTGTGTGTGTAAAGTAGGAAATTTAGGCTGGAGAGGTAAGAAGAGGGTAGAGACTTAAAGTGCCTTTAAGGAGGAGGAGGAAATGAAGAGGGTTGAGGATTTCATTGTGTGATTTGAACAGCACTGGTGAAGCTCAAACAAGGGAGGTAGCAAGCCATGCAGGCCTAGGGGAAGAGCATTTCCAGAAGAACAGCAGTTGCAAAGTTTTTGGATTGGGAAGAAATGTATTTGCTTAAGGAAAAGCAAGGCCAGTGTTGTCAAAAACAGGGCACCAGTGGGGAAAATAGTAGAGTAGAACGACAGAGAATGGAAGAGAGGAATTAGTCAGGGACCATATCACTGGGACCTTTTTATTTGGCAATAAGTACAACTTGTACTCCTTAGGAGCATACTTCAGAGCAAACAACAGTAACTGTATTCAAAATACTAAGCAACAATAAAAACATATAAAGAAAACATTTCATATTTTTACTATAGAAATAGAATAAAGGAGATAATAATGCAATGGTCTGTACATTTATTTATACATAGAGTTTTCACCTGAGACCAGGACACACACACACACACACACACACACACACACGCACACACACACACACACACACACACACACACACTTTATACACCTAAAAGTGGTTTAAGCTGACATTTAGCAAAGTGCGTGGGCCCAAGCAAATTAACTGGAAAGGCCTAGTAATATATTCAAAGTGCAAATCAATCAATGAAGCATTGAATAAATAAATACAATCTACTTGTATTTGAATTTACACTCAGGAAATTACCTAAAACGGAGACAATAGACTTACTACAGCTTAGTCATCTGTAGTCCATCCACTTCATGTCTGAGACGGATGCTAACACCTTGGTGATTACCACTTTCCAGCATTTTGTGAAAGCTTAGAGCATTTAAATAAATTGTGGAGGGGGAAAACAAAAGAGTGGGGAGAGACAAAGAGGAGGAGAAAGGAAGAGGAAACGGAGAGATTTCTCCGGGCATAGATATACAGCCAGGATCCCAGGTTCCTTGAATGGTGCACAGAGATTGCTAGGTACCTGTGCCAAAAGTGGAGAAGGTATGGCATTCAACTCGAGGAGGAGACTCAACTCCAGGAACCCACGGAGGAAGACAAGTGTGCTGATGTTCAGGAACCAATACTTAGAGGGTACACCACAGGTCTGTGAAAGAGCTCTTGGAGACCCCCAGAAAAAAGGTTTCCACAAGTATAATCACAGACTAGATAGTTGGATAGAGTAGAGGAAGGATAATAACTCTATCACCTGATAATTACTGAAATAAACGAGAAAATTCCTGACACACAGACTGTGTCAAGTAAGACTGAAAATCAGTATTAGTTTGATAAAATGGTAAATTACACACACAAAGAATTAACTGTTAACTGCAATACATTCGTGTTCAAGGCAAGATAAGATACAAAACTGAAATCTTCACATGTTCAACTAGGGTAAGATACATGTAACTGGAAAAGGTAAGGAAAAGTTCTATAGAGGGTTTAATCACCCTGGACCCTTTGTATCCACTACATTTACTATTCTCACACAACTCCATTGTAGCTTAAGGGTAAGAGAACTAAATTTAGCCCAATTCATAAACTGAACAGATTCCCTGTGTTTGATCCTTTTCAGTTAAAACTATGGGTCCAGTGCAAATCAAACTGGATGTCAAGGCTTTTTTACTTGGGAATCTTAACTGGCTTTATTACTGTGACTGAGACAGATATGGCTACTTCACTGTGGCTAAAGGCTAGCCAAATGGGAAAGGGGATGGAATGAATCCAATTCCCCTTTTGATCACTCAACAGGAGGTCCACAGGAACCAGGTCCCATTCTCTTAACTATCTGTGCTTCTCCAACTGCAGTCAATGATAACACAGGGCCTGCTTGATGCTTGCAGGGGCCTCTCACCAAACACAGGCATTTAAATGGTTGGCTTCCTTGAGATGTCCCTGGGCTAGGTAAAGACACTCTGAGACAGTGTTCCTTCTGCCTTGGCTCCATGGCTGGAGTGAATGCATACCTCTTCCTCCAAAGGGACAAGGAGCCACAGCTCTGCATTGACTAAATCCCATGTCTGGTCCCAACTCACATCATAGCTTCTCCATCAACTTCTCCACACCAGGCTTTTGGATCCAGGGCCCTAGATCAGCAAAACAGAGGCACTTCAGAGAGTTCAGCACCACAAGGGACCATACCATAACAAAGCCATTCTAATCTGGCTATACGAACTCTTCCATATTTTCCCAAGGCAGCTTGAAGCTGCTTCCAGTGCAGCGTGTATGGTGGTGGTGAGATGCCGAGTGGTGAATGTGGAAATTCACAGAAGATCCCAAAGTCAGCACAGAGGTGCACTGGGAGCCTGGAGTGGACACCCTTTCAATGATATGCCTTCCCAGGGTAAGAGGAAGGAGTGAAGTGCCCAAGCAATCTCAAACTCAGTGAGTAACAGGAGCCAGGGGATGGCAGGACCTGTGGAACAATGATTCTGAAAAAAGATACTTAATTCACCCTCCCTCTAATTGTATCACCTGGACTTTGGCACTGCAACCACAGCTAATTTGAGGTACACTTGCTTCACTCATGGACACACCGAACCCCCAAATCCACAGTCTCAGGAGGTCACCTGCACATGTCCGACCCAAATTCAGGCTCCACAGCCAGCTTGCATGAGTCTGAGCATCCCGATGGGAAAGGACAGTGTCCTAGATACTACACGACTCTCCCTTCAGGGCCCACCTCCACACCTCCTCTCCACATATGTTTCTGTCAGTTACGCTCATGGAAGAACCTTCCTCCCCAGGGTACTATTTCAGGGGATCATCCCACACATCTTTGCTGATGATCTGCTGGCACAAAGAGTAAGGTGAACCAGCAACCAAGAATTCCATAATCAATCATTAACTGTGCAGGTCTCAAACCACCACTCCTCAACAATCCTGTTCGATTCTAGGCAGTTTTGGCCTGACAATCAGCTGAGAAAGTTAAGGCTCCTAGTGTCCAGCCTGTGGCAGGGTTCTCCCCGTTTGAAGCCCAAGAATCAGTCGACAGGAGTTGAATGACCTGCCCTATACCCTGCAGAAGACAGGGGAGATGGGTGCGGATCCCACAGGTGGATCATCCACACCCTTGCACACCCACACTCTTCACCCCGGGAGCCATGTTTTACAAACAATGTCAAGGTAACCATATGTAGTGGTCACCGTGCTCAAGAAGTAGGGGTGGTCCTGAAAGGAGAAGATCACCTTGCAGTGGGACCATGGATGGCTCTGCAACTGCACCTGCCAGGGTAGGGAGGAGGGAAAAGTTTCCTGCTCCTCCTCCTCCTCCTCCTGAGCAGTGGACTCCAAGGAGCAGCAGAAAGGATACAGCTATGGCCCAGAAGCAAGGGATGCCCTGCAAAATGGCGCTCCTCCGAGCCAAGTCAGGCTTCCTCCTCTGATGGTTCTTGCTCATGCACCGAAAGTAGGCCCCACAGTTTTTCTCATGCTCAGACCTCAGTTCCACCTTCAGGGTGGCCAGTGCCTGCAATTCATCTTGCCCCGGAAGCTCAGTCGATCTCCCAGGCCTTTCCTGGCCCTGTTCCTCCACCATCTTCTCTTCAGCTCCTGGGAGGACCCCTATTGCTGCTCTTCATCTGCCAGAATTTCCACCTCCTCCATGATGTATTCTACAGGCAGCTGGACCCCCTGCCCAATACCCGCTGCATCTCCATCCACCAGGGGCTCAGTGTCTTCCACCGCCTCCAACCTGAAGAGGGTGGCCTCTTTACCTGGCATTACAACTGGTAGCTCCAAGGTCCCAGCCACGAAAAGCATCAGGAAGGCAGGCCATGGGCCCCAGCACCCTGAACACCAGGGCTTACAACTAAGATGGCCTGGGGCCCCAGGACACTCCTGCATTCCTCTGAACGCCTCTGACGCTCCTCTTGGCCCTGGTCGCGAACCCAGGCTGGGGCAGATACAAAGGGATGGGTCATAATAGCACAACAAGTGGTGCACAAATGCGGATCAGGCTGCAGTAATCCTGTGGGACCCACTAGCTCTTTGGGCGCACAGAGTGAGGGGGATGGTAGGGAGGTGGGGCTGGTGTGTGTAGGGTGGACTGAGGCTGAAGAATGGGTTGGCAGACAGCACAGGACATAGTGAAAGGGCCCTGGGGAGATCAGCCAATAGGCGGGGCACAAGGCTATGAGCCATTCTCTGGCTGCTGGCCCAAATTAGTGCAAAGGCTGAGAGTGTGGTGGGCGGCACCCTTATGGACATGTTCCTAGACCAGACGGCATCTTCGACGGTCCCTGGGCTCCAGCCCACCGATGTGAAATATTCTGCTCCAGGGGGGTAGTGGGTTTTGCATCTGCCACTAGCCCAGGCGCAGTCATTGATCAGGCTCTGGAAATTCCAACCACAGGTTCCTGCTCCACAGTCCAAACAACACACTCCCGTGTCCCTCGGGCCCGTTAATAACTGGGAACTCTCCCTGAGTATCCAAAGGTTAAGCAGGGGCGCCACGTGCCTGGATACTTTTCTCCATGGGATAGAGAACCTGTTGCTGTCCGGATGCTAGAGAAGTAGGGAAAAACCCCACTGTTTGCTACAGTTGATTTTCACTGTTCAGGGACACCAGAGCCTTAGGGTACAGAGCTCAATCTGTGTCTCTTTATCTCTGCTTCTGGTATAGCACTGTTTTGGGCAATCTTTCTATGTGTGTACCAAGGGCTGGTGTCTGTGTGTCTCCGTCTCTCCATGTTGTGCTGTTGCTGTCTGGCACTCTCTGGACACCAGCGCTCATATGAGAAGCTAATCCATGGCGTGAAGGCAAGCTCTTCTCCTTCTTAGTGAGTTGCACCAATGGGAGATCCAATTTTTTTAGTCCACGCGTTCAGATAGTTCTTTCTCAAACTTGAAAGCCAACAGTCGGTGGTCAATGCTGAACTGCAGAAGGGGCTTGGACCTTCCTTCCTTTGCTGGACAGATGTGAATGCTGCACAGGCCTGAGGTGGCTTGGCCACTCTTGGCACAGATTGAGAAATGGGGCATGCTCTCCTGGCATAAGGGAACTCCATGAACATCACTTGAAAACCTGCCAGGCAGACGGTAAGGACAGCTCCCCTTTAAGTTCCACGACCCACCGGTGCCAGAGACATGCATGGCTACCCATTTACCCTATCAAGGCCCTTTCAACTTGTGCCGGTGTCCAGCCCCAGCACCATTCAGGGATACCCTCAGGAAAAATGGTGTCAGCAAGAGAGAAAAGTAAAGGAGAGAAAAAGAGGCTGATATTCCCTGGTTTACACAGAAAGCCAATAAACCCCTTACACAGGACTTGCTGTGTTCACAGAGGCCACAGGCGCCCTCTAAATGGAGCGAAGATGCAGAGCGCCTTCTCTATTGGGTTTTAGATGCCCAGGCAAAAAAGTGAACTCAGAGAGCCTCTGTGCTCACGGGAATCTGCCTGAGAAAAAGAGAGAAAGAGAAAGAAAGAATGTCTCGGGGAGACTCAGCTTAGGTGAAATGGGTCTGCAGCTTTATTTTCAAAAGGGGCTTTTATACCCCGAGTTACACATTTCCAGGAGTGAAAGATACAAAGTCATGCAGAATCAGCTCAACATTCCATCAGTTTTACCTTTAACGAAACCAGGACATTTTCTGCATAACTTTCCCCAAAAAAGGGTCTTATGTTATGTACATTATCTTCTGGCCCTGTGGCCTGTTAACATTTTGTGACTCTTTCTTGATAAAGTTTGGTCAACCAGAAAACCTGATTTCCCTTTATCTTTCCAGTTTGCAGTCCCCCTCAGGAAACAGAGTTACATTCTCATGAAGCAAAGGTGCAGTGGGTTACAACAAAGAAAGTACTTATTAACTCAAGGGTTTTATGTTGCTAATACCAAGGCTACTGCTTGTTTTTCTTGCATACCAACTATACTAGCTAATGCACTTCCGGCTGCACACTGGGTAAAGGACAAGGAAACTTGGCAACAAACATTGGCTCAACAATGCAGTATTATTCTAATAAAGCTTTTTTTTTTTTTTTTTAATAACTTGAAGGTTAGGCTTGGGGTGTTGTGAACAATCATGTACGTTAGTTACAAGAGTGTGGATAAAACTGCCAAGCAAGCTTAAATAGTAACAGAGGGGTTAGAATTAAAATGTTCCTTTCAAGCCCAGGAGAACTATTAACTAGAGCCTTAAATTGATTTTCTTCAGAGAAAGGTGGTCGGGGAGAGCCCCCTGTTAATGTCAAAAGAATTGGTGAAAGGCATGATATAATAAACAGTAGACAGACAGATTTTGGTTTCGGGACAGATGGTTTAGCAGGTCCAGGGAATCCCTCGAGTCCTGATCTGCCTTTGCCTGTCAGATCTTCTCCGCATGACCTTTGTCATGGGTGGGATCTCCCGTTGTGGCTCCTGACATCTCTCCTTTTTGTATTTTTTAAAACAGCCAGATGTAACTCAGTCGCGAGCTTCTGAGTACTCTGACAAAGAGTTCTGACAATACAAGGAAGAATAATTATGAGAAGCAGAATTAGAGTGGCCACAGCGGCATAGCTAAAAATCGTAGACAGAATGTTGTTTTCCTGAAATAAGGTTTGAAAATGTATGAAAAATGGTCATTTGCTGCTCCTGTGGCAGTAAAATCCAATCGGGAATGTCCCATGGTCTTTATCTTAGTGTGAAGTTTTCCTAAATCTACACTAATGCTGGAGCTATTCCATATCCCCGAAATATGATTTCTTATTTTCTCCCAGTTATAATCTGTCTCGTTTATTTTCAGGGGTGTTACAAAAATCCACAGGTAGTTGGCATGATAGGACAATGACAATTTTTCTTTAATGCCTGTAATTCAGTCCCAATATGCATTACAACTTCCTCCAGGGCATCTACCTCCATTTCTAGTTTCCTATCTATAACTTCCTGACAAAGCTAAAGAGCCATTTTTAGACATGAATGTGAATGTGAACGTGAAGTCGCTCAGTCATGTCTGACTCTTTGTGATGCCATGGACTGTAGCCTACCAGGCTCCTCTGTCCATGGGATTTTTCCAGGCAATTTTAGACATAATATTAACATATTGAGCAGTATGCACTTTTTAAGTCAATGATATTGACGCCACAGTGACAGAAGTAATTGCAGTTATTAAAGCTGATATTCTCAAGAAAAGCAAGCTCACAAACCTTCACGATCACATCAAATCTTGTAATCGTTGCAACACAGCAAGACTGCAGTTATCATACCAATAAGTGATTACAGTCACCGGCACTATAAGATAGGGTGGACTTTGCAACACTGCAAAAGAGCAAACATTATATTGAGGGTTCAAACAAGATGAGAGCATACATTGTTCACAAGATACTATGTTAGGTCCACCTGAATAATTTATTTGTATATTAAGTCCTTTGGAGTCATTAGTGAAGAGAAAAACATAGGGAGAGGGTAGGCAAGCTAAAATAAAATAAGTAGACTCATTTTTTGGTCGGGATAGGGTTACATCAATTTGCCAGAGAGCATTAGGCTTAAGGCCTCGAAGATTTACTCCTAACGGTGGATATGGATTAAATAGTGGGCAATTTGAACATAACTTAACTCTTTGTCTAGCTGTTTCTTTTAGGGATATGAAATTCATACCTTAAACCAGCTGCATTTTGATGGTGAATTTTGTGAGAATTTTTGGCTTTGTCCATCTTTTTCTGTAAGTTTAAAGCAATTAATTTAGTCAATGCATCTGCCAAAGCATTTCCTTCATGTAAAGGGCCAGACAAGCCAGAATGGGCTCTAATATGTCCCACAAAATATTTGTTATCTCTGTGTTTAATCTTTTTCTGTAAATCAGATAACAAGGAGAATATGGTAGTTTTTTTTTTTTTTTTTGAATATTAACAGTCCCTATATGAGGAAACAACCCTACAATATATTGGGAGTCAGTCAAAAAATTGAAGGTGTGGTCTCTTAAATGTTGAAGAGCCCAAATAACTGTTCATAACTCAGCTCTCTGGACAGATGTCTCTTCAGTTACCTGAACATGGGATATTTTATCAATAATTGTGTCTGCTTTAACGTTAGAGGAATCATCTGTGAAAACTAAAATTGTCCCTTCTAAAGGTTAAAGTCCAGCAATGGTAGAGACGTCTGCTCCAGTATCTAACAACCCTATTTCATTTCCTTGAATTAAAAGGTCTTTTGAAGGCCTAGAAGCTGTAATTTCCTGAACCCAAAAAGCTAGATCACTAGATCCAAATACTCTGTGGCCTCTAGCTTGAGAAGTCAAGTTTTTTACCTTTCTGATAATAACTTAAAAGCAAAAGCTGTGTTATTCTTTGACCTTTATTAATTTGCACAGTTTTGGTAAGTGGCAAGATCAAAACTTTAATTTCCCCAATATAATCAGAACCTACTACAACAGGCACCAGTGAAATTCCTTGAAAAGACAGCGAGCTACGCCCAAGCACAAATCGTACAATACCCTCAGGTAGGGGGCCAGCCACTCCCGTTGCAATTGGAGTAACCAGCATGTCCGGGGTTAATATTGTTGTTAAAACCCCTTACCATTCCGCTTCTCTCCTAGCCTGGGTGAGGCCCCCCTGAGGGGTTTTCTCCAAGGAGTATGCTCTGCATATTGTGTATGCGTATGCTTTAATAGTTCTGTTGTGCAAAACACTTTTTATCTTCTTCAGCTTTAGACAAGACCTTTGCAGGCTTTGGGAGGCGCAAACGGAAGGTGGCGGCGATCACCTTAAATCAGAAAGTGGTAGATAAGTCTTTAAAGGTTTGTGCAGAGGGGGAGGGGGCTCACCAGGGCGCCTGACCGTAGGGTCCTGTAAGCCCCCTCCTGTTCTTCAATGGCAGAAAATATGATCTGCGCAAAAGTGGAGACCCACCACCGACCGCTATAGCCTCCCATATGGGCTGTCTAACAGCCTCATGACAAGGGTCCAGGACATTTCTAATCATGTTTCACAGAGCAAACGCATCTAAAGGAATATTTTCTGGCCTATGCAAAGTATAAAACAAACATAGAAATTTAGACAGTCTTCCTGTGGTTTTTTTAATGCCTCTATTGGCCAACATGTGAAGTAATACTTCAATAAACATTTGTCTATTCTTAGATGCAGAGAAACCTATTTTTCTAGATAATATTCTTATTCATTCTGTACCCTCTTCACCCTGCTGGCAGTTAGGCAGGTACAATCCTAACCGCCCCACATTATGGTCTCAAATTATTTACTCTTCAGATTTATGAGCATGATCTAAAGCATCCTTAATCATATTAAAAAGAGAAAGGGTGTCAGTGGTTACCTTTGCTGGGCAATGCAAAGTGTAATAAATTTTTACCTGTTTCCCTACATTTTCCCAGGTATCTAGGTTATCAGTGCCCTCTTCTGGAAATCAAAGACATTGCTCTTGTACAAATGTAAAAAAAGGATTGAATACTAGCCTTCTTAACTTTAATTCCTCTTTTATTTAACAATTGCAAGATTACTCCTATAAAGGGTTGTTGTTCTTTTGATTTGTTGTTACCCGTGTCAGTGATTTCTGTCTTCAAGGAAAGATTCAACACTACCCACTCTTCCTCACCCTACCTATCTTATGCAAAGTGGTTTGCAGCACCCTAAGTGGAGTCCTAGCCATCCCCAAAACTGGACAATGGGGAGACTTAACTTCAGGTTCCTGTTCTGGGCGCCACTTGCTGGGGTCCAGCCCCAGCAGGATTCAGGGATACCCTCAGCAAGAGAGAAAGTAAAGGAGAGAAAAAGAGGCTGATACTCCTTGGTTTACACAGAAAGGCAATAAAGCCCCTGACACAGCACTTGCTGTGTTCATGGAGGTCACAGGCACCCTCTCGATGGAGCAAAGTTGCAGAGCACCTTCTCGATTGGGTGTTAGAAGCCCGGGCAAAAAGAGAGAACGTAAAGGAGAGAAAAAGAGGCTGATATTCCTTGGTTTACACAGAAAGGCAATAAAGCCCTTGACACAGCACTTGCTGTGTTCATGGAGGTCACAGGCACCCTCTCGATGGAGCGAAGTTGCAGAGCACCTTCTCGATTGGGTGTTAGAAGCCTGGGCAAAAAAGTGAACTCAGAGAGCCTCTGTGCTCTAGGGAATCTGGCTGAGAAAAAGAGAGAGAGAGAAAGAGAGAGAGAGAGGAGAGACAGAATGACACAGGGGAGACCCAGCTTAGGTGAAACGGGTCTTGCAGCTTTATTTTCAAAAGGGGCTTTTATACTCTGAGTTACATATTTCCAGAAGTGAAAGATACAAAGTCATGCAGAATCAGCTCAACATTCCATCAGTTTTACCTTTATCGAAACCAGGACATTTTTTGCAAAGCTTTCACAAACAAGGGTCTTATGTTATGTACATTATCTTCTGGCCCCATGGCCTGTTAACATTTTGTGACTCTTTCTTGATAAATGTTGGTCAACCTGAAAACCTACTTTCCCTTTATCTTTCCAGTCTGTAGTCCCCCTCAGGAAACAGAGTTACATTCTTATGAAGCAAAGGTGCAGTGGGTTACAACAAAGAAAGTACTTATTAACTCAAGGGTCTTATGTTGCTAATACCAAGGCTACTGCTTGTTTTTCTTGCATACCAACTATATTAGCTAATATCCTCCCAGGCGCAAATTGGGTAAAGGACAAGGAAATTCGGGAGGAAACATTGGCTCAACAATGCAGTATTATTCTAATAAAGTTTTTTTTTTTTTTTTTTTACCCAAACATTATGCTTGGGGTGTTGTGAACAATCATGTGCATTAGTTACAAGAGTGTAGATAAACCTGCCAAGGAAGCCAAAATAGTAACAGAGGGGTTAGAATTAAAATGTTCCTTTCAAGCCCAGGAGACTTATTAACTAGAGCCTTACATTGATTTTCTTCAGAGAAAGGTGGTCGGGGAGAGCCCCCTGTTAATGTCAAAATAATTGGTGAAAGGCATAATATAGTAAACAGTAGAGACAGATTTTGGTTTTGGGCAGATGCTTGAGCAGGTCCAGGTAATCCCTCGAGTCCTGATCCACCTTTGCCTGTCAGGTCTTCTCTGCATGACCTTTGCATGCATGGTATCTCCTGAGGTGGTTCACAGCAAATGTGGTTCTGTTCTCCATGTGAGAACACACCCAAGCCTGCCTAGTTGCCCAAGCCTGTGGGGCCAGGAGCAGTAAGAGGATCAAGCTAAGCCACCCATCCTGTAGTCCTGATACCAATATATGTGTTCTGCAAAGAGTTCAATTAGTGATGTTTCAAACTGGAAGACTCTGCAGGTAGCAGGTCCTGATGCTGCACTTCTGGTCCATCACTGAAAGCACACAAAAAAGGCAAACCTTACTCATGCTCATGGCAAGGTCAGGGAAAGTATGCCTGGCACTTCAGAAGGACAGAACGGCCCTTGTAGCCGGGTGGTCAAGGGGTTGTGTGGTCACCCACTTTGGCTTCTTTGTCTGAGGTTGCTGATTGTTCTGTGTCTTGGAATCTTTGAACTCTCACTGGTCGCCCACAGGCACTTTCCTCCTGCCTCTCCTTTCTGCCAGGCATCCTTGGTGCACCATTCTGACTCCACTTAGAACTTGCTTGCTCAGTGGGATAACAGAGATTGGTACCCTGACTTCAGTGCTTCTGCTGGCTGGAGTCTAGGTGGAGTCTTTCCCTATGACGTTCATGCTTTGCTATTCAACTCCCATTACCTGGTTAGGTCACTTCCGACAGCTCATACTCATAAGCGTACTGGCAGGTAGTTCTTTGTGTGCATGTGCATGTACACAGTAACATCCCTGAGAGGAAATTTGCACATATGCAGAAGTACACGCTTTCTTCTCCAGGAACATGAACTTTGGTAAGCACCCAACTTTCTTTGTCCTGGTTATTTTCTTTCACTTGCTCATCTCAGGTTGCACTTCTGACTCTGTAACTTAGCACCAACTGTGTTAGAACCACCCAGACATCACTGATTGACTAAATGCCAAGACTCCCTTTCAGTTGCTCTCATTAGGCCCAGGTAGGTCTTCATACAATCAGGTATATCTGCTTTCCTAACAGCCAAGGTGCCAAAGAAGCCTGTCCCTGGTTGGGCCCAAAGACATCCAAGAAAGTCACCTGGAAGGCAGGGTCCCACTGAGTGTCACCTGGTGCAAATCCCCTATGACAAAATCAGAGAATCTGCTCCAGAGAGAGAGAGCCACAATCCTCTCTCAGATGCAGATGCACACCTTTACCCCTCTAGACCCCAGAGCCAGGGGCATGACCCCAGAGGAAAGAAGGAATTCACGTCAGGACTTTCAGCACACACCATGGGGTATCTTTGGCAGGACCGCTATTGCCTAGACCCTGGACCCTGAAAACCAGCAGGCTTCAAATTACCCCCAGGGGCTTCCCCATCTCCCCTCCCCCGAGTTCCCTTGGGACATGCAATAAGCCCACCACCCTTGCTTCCTCCCTGTTCCCTCCCTCACAGGCACAACCCAGCGGAGGGCCACACACGTACACTAGGCCCTGCACTTTCTTTGCCTACCTGCACTGCCAGGGAGGCTGGAAGTGCCTGGAGGCATGCCACACTCACATCCTGTCTCTCCTAGGAGGCCTGTCATTTTGCACAGACAGCCTGCCTTAACTTATCTTCCATTTTGTGTCACATTGTGTCAGTGTGTGCCACTGTCATGGACATAGCATGCTGGCTTTTGGGCTGATCCTGGGCAGTACAGCCCAGGACCTTTCCAGTTCTCCTTACGTGTGTGGAACAAGTCTCCAGTGCAGCAGACAATCTGTGGCTCTTTCTCCTTCAGGTCTCTGCCCTTTTCTGCAGGACCTTAGCCTCCTCACCATCCCAGTCCTGCCATAGCCACATCCACCATTTCCAAAGGCCGGCCCATGTGACCACAGGCTGAGGGCTCCAAAGCCAGTGGTCTCAAAGCCCTACCCCACCTGATTTGTCCTGGGTGAATCCTCAGGCCATGCACCCCCTCTTCCCGGTCCAAACACACACAGCAACATGGTAGAAATGATGAGCTTGTTTGTGTTTGGTTTAATTGCAGATTTCTGGAGCCATGGTCTGGAGTTATCACTGGCCATCCTTTCCCCGTTCCCATCCTGTACAGGGTACTGCAGAGATACGGCGACCAACCACCCTTAGACTGGGGACGCCTCGTGCCTCCTCTTTTGGTTGCTTGGCACCTCCTCTCCTGTCTCCTTCATCTCTGTGTCTGCCCTGGGCCAGACACACACACACACACACACACACACACACACACACACACACACACACATAAACACAGCCGACACAAGCACACACATGTATACACACAAATGCTCGGCACAGGAACACAAATGCAAACAGGAAACTCATGTGTTTCAGAAGCCCGTGTTCCCTGATTGTGTTTGTGTCTCCGTGCCGAGCATGTGTGTGTATACACGCATGTGCTTATGTCGGCTGTGTTTGTGAGTGTGTGTGGTTGTGTGTGTAGCCCAGGGAAGACACAGAGATGAAGGTGACAGGAGAGGAGGAGCCTAGTTACCATAAGTGGAGGCATGAGGTGTCCCCAGTCTAAGGGTGGGTGGTCTCTGCAATATCAGGGATGTAGTCGGTGGGCACCATGCCCTGCCCTTGTGGCTCCCTGTTCATGTCCTCCACGAGCTCTTTCCTGTTCACCTCCTCCACGAGCTCTTTCATATTTTCCCAAGGTAGCCTGAAGCCGCTTCCAGCGCAGCATGTGTGGTGCTTGTGAGCCACCAAGCGGTGCATGTGGAAATTCACAGAAGAACCCAACGTCAGCACACAGGTGCACTGGGATCCCAGACAGGATGCCCTTTCAATGATAGACCTTCCCAGGTTAAGGGACAGGAATGAAGGGCCCAGGCAATGTCAAACTCAGTGAGCAACAGGAGGCCAGAAGATGGGAGGACCCACAACAGGATGATTCTGAAAAAGATACTTACTTCACCCTGCCTATAGTAGTATCACCTAGGAGTCTTATGCTACAACCACAACTGATTTGAGGTAGACTTGTTTCACTCACGGACACACTGAATGCTCAGGCCCTAGCCTCAGCAGGCGACCTGCTATATGCATGGCCCAAATTCATGCTCCTCAGCCAGCTTGCATGAGCCTGAGCATCCCCATTTGGGAAAGGACAGTGTCACGACTCCAACATGGCTGTCCCTTCACGGCCCACCTCCAGACCCTTTACCACATGTGTCTCTGTCAGTTACCACTCATGGAACAATCTTCCCTGCTGGGGTAGTACTTCAGGGGATCACCCTACTCGTCTTAGCTGATTATCTGGTGGCAACACGAGGAATGTCACCTCTGGGCTGACCAGGACCCGAACCTTCCCATGAGCAGCCAAGAACTCCAACATCAAGCATCAACTGTATGCAGGACCAAAACTAGTCCACCTCAACAATCCTGTTTGATTCTGGGCAGTTGTGGCCTGACAACCAGTTGAGAAAATTAAGGTTCCTGGTGACCAGCCTGCAGCTGGGTCCTCCCTGTTCAAAGTCCCAGAACCAATGGACTGGTGTGGAATGATGTGCCCTTTACCCTGAAGAATGACAGGGGAGACAGGTGCGGATCCCGCAGGTGAATCATGCACACCCTTGCACACCCACACTCATCACCCCAGGAGCCACGTTTTATCAGTGATGTCAAGGTAATACTCCTTAATGATCACTGTGTTCAAAAAGTAGGGGTTATACCTAAAGGAAAAGATCAACTTGCTGTGGGACCAGGGATGGCTCGCACCTGTACCTGCTAGGATAGGGAGAAGAGAAAGGTGCAAGCTTCTAGGGACCTCAGCTTGCCTCCCATTAATGAGAGAGTCATTTCCTAGGCAGGTTGATAGGGAGTCTAGGGGTCCCCAAAGAGAGAGGGGTCTGGAATTCTCAAGGAGGAAAAAAGGACAAACTTTTTTTCTTTCTCCACATTCCTTAGGATTATATACCAATAATGTATCCTGCCTAAGGACAGTCTTTGGATTCAACCTTCTGTTATTTTAAAAAGTTAATTATGGGAGTATACCTGGTCTTTACAAGGATGTATCTTGCCTGAGGACAGTGTTATCTTAAAATGTAAATTATGGGAGTAGGTCGGAGGAGGTCTTTACAACCTCCAGACATTCTTTGGATTATATAACCTCATTATTAACACTAGCAAGCGGGTACTCTTTCTGCCCCCTTCTGATGCCTATGTCAGAAGCTTTCTCTATCTCCTTTATACTTTAATAAAACTTTACTACACAAAAGCTCTGAGCGATCAAGCCTCGTCTCTGGCCCCGGATTGAATTCTTCTCCTCCGGGGGCCAAGAATCCCGGTGTATTCGCGTGATTCAACAACAACCTTTCATCTTGGGGGCTCGTCCGGGATCCGTCAGGACAAGGTAAGGATGCTTGGAGCTTTAGTTCTTTGTTCTCTTGGCGAACACGTTTTCTGCTGTGCTTTACTAACTCTACCGTGTGCTTGTGTGAATGAATGGCATGCCCTGCGTGAAACAAGTAAGGAGCTCTGCTCTGCGGTTCCACGGTGATCTCATAGGGCTTATGGCAGAAACCTGTCGGGGCGTTATACCGACATGCCAATGCCAAGAGGCACCCAATGTCTCCTTCGGGAACCGACCAGAAATGGGCAAAGTGTGTGGACCGAACTCTCCTTTCTCGGTCAAACTTTTCGGTCTCTTTGACCATTTCATAACTCCTTGGGAATTAGAAGTACTAACCTAATCTATCGGATCATAGACTTTCAAGGGACTTGTGATATATACTGTTACTGTGTACTGTGGCTTAGGTCCCAAACTTGGATTCGTAGTCAAGAAAGTGTCTAGCCTCGCTAGGAATCGAAAGTTCGGAAGCTAGATGGAGCTCTAGCTCCCAGAACATCTCTGAGGTTAAAGGTTACTCAGATTGGGACTGCGATGGGTTTTTTTTTTCCTTTGGTAATGCCGGCTCTTAGTGGATCAGAGGAGGCTGTTATACTGGTGTGGTGATGCTTGGAAAGAACATCTCAGTTTTATGTTCGCGTCGGTCTTATTGTGGTCAAGAAATACTCAGGGTCGTGCACAGGCACTCAGGTGACGAATGTTTCCCACAATGGTCTTAGCTTGGGAGGCATTCCGGAAGGTTACTCTGATTCACCCCGGGTGACATCAGAGACAAGCAAGGTTAAGGGTGAAGAGCTGGACGTCAAGTAGGGATGCTATCAAGTCTACCCCTGGTACATCCCCACCCCATCTCCGTGGTAGAACCGGGAGGGACGAGTACGGCGCCTGCGTCGGTAAGGGACAGACTAAGTCCGACCAGGAAGGAAAAGCTTTTGGTGTAAGGTCTGTCTACACCCCCATCTAGAGCAGGGAGGGACGCCTCCGGTAGAAAAAATGGCGCTGGTCGCTTTTTTCTCTCTTACAGATGGGAGCTAACAATTCCAGCCTCACTCCTTTGAACTGTATCCTGAAAAACTGGGATAGATTTGATCCCCAGGGCTTAAAGAAGACACACCTGGTCTTCCTATGTGATACTGCATGGCCACGGTATCCATTGGAGGACGGCGAACGGTGGCCAGTTGGAGGGTCTCTTAAGTATAACACTGTTCTACAATTAGACAGGTTCTGTAAGGAACAAGGGAAATGGGTAGAAGTAGCATATGTGTTGCCCTTTTTCTCTCTGCGAAATATGCCAGACTTATGTCCTAAGGGTATAGATTTGGGTGTGAAACCTTCAGCTCCCCCCTATCCTCTTCCTTTGCCCCCGTACCTGGGACTCCAAACTGGGATTCAAACTGCCCACATGGAGGTCCAAACAACTCCTGTCTCAGTACGACCTCAGACTACTCTGGTTTCAGTAGAAACTCAGACCATCGAAGTAAGAGATGAGATGGAGGACAGGAGACAAAGAGAAGAAGAAAAACAGGTTTCTCCAATCTATCCCTGAGATCATATGCGCAGAGCAGCCAGAGAGACTGAGGAACAGCCACACAAGCTGTTGTCTCTTTATGAAACACCCACCAGGAGAAATAGTCTGTGAGAGTTAATAAGCCTTTTTCTTATCAAGAAATACAAAGAATCAAGGAGGATCTGGGAGACTATTTAGAGGACCCAGAAAAATATATTAGAGCTTTTAAAGGTGTTACTCTGCTTTATGACCTCACTTGGAAGGATGTGATGTATATCTTGGGACAAACGCTGACTCCTGAGTCAAAGACTCGAGTTTTGGGAAAAGCGGTTGCTTATGGAGATGAGTGGCTTGGTAATGAATCAGTAGGGAAGAGGGAGAACAAGATAGCGGCCCTCCCCACTGGGAATCAGGCAGTCCCAACTATAGAACCAGACTGGGACTACAACACAGCTAAAGGAAGATGGGATCAGAGTCATTTTGTTAGATGTATTCTTGAAGGACTTAGGCAGGCGCGTTCTAAGCCTTTAAACTATGGCAAATTGGCAGATACAGAACAGGAGGAGAAAGAAGCTCCTGGTAAATTCCTAGATAGACTGAGAGAAGGCCTTCGCAGATTCACTGAGATTGATCCCGAAAGTGAAGAGGGAAAAGTGATCTTAAAAGATAGATTTCTTACTCAGTCGGCTCCAGATATCCGCCGTAAGCTATTAAAACAGGCGTATGGACCAAATCAGTCTTTAGATACTCTGTTACAACTGGCTCAGACAGTCTATTATGGTAGGGAATATGAGGAAAAGAAAGAAAGGCAAAAAAAGACAAAGGAAAAGGCGGAAGCCTTCGCCATGGCTATGAAAAACGTTCTTAAACAGCCTGAGAAAAATGCCCAGAGGGGCCCAGGTGAAAAGGGATGGGCTTGCTACTGCTGTGGAAAGGAGGGGCACCTCAAGCGGGATTGCCCTCAGGCATCTAAGCCGCCCCCGGCTCCATGTCCGGTCTGCAAAGGACCACACTGGAAGAGAGACTGCCCCCAGAGGTGTAGGTCTCCAGGGTCGGACTCTCAAGACAATCAGGACTGAAGGTGCCCGGGGGTCCCCACACAAGCTCCTGTCCTAATTACACCTGAGGAACCCCGGGTATTAATAGTTGTGGGGGGCCAATCCGTCGATTTCCTTTTAGATACTGGGGCAACTTATTCTGTGCTTACTGAAGCCCCTGGCCCACTTTCTTCCCGATCCGCTTCCGTAATGGGACTGTCTGGACGAGCCAAAAGATATTATTTCAGTTATTCTTTATCTTGCAACTGGGATTCTGTGCTGTTTTCACACGAGTTTCTGATTGTGCCAGAATCTCCCTCACCCCTTTTGGGAAGGGATATACTGAGCAAGGTCCATGCCTCTGTTTTCATGAATATGGAGCCCTCCCTTTCTCTCCCTTTAGTTGAACAAAATGTAAATCCTAGAGTATGGGCTGATGGAAAATCTGTGGGTCGAGCACAAAATGCTATTCCTGTAGTTGTTAAGCTCAAAGACCCACACGTATTTCCACATAAGAAGCAGTATCCACTGAAACCTGAAGTTAAGGAAGGGTTAAAACCCATCATCGAAAATTTAAAGGAGCAGAGACTATTAATTCCCTGTAACAGTCCTTGCAACACTCCTATTTTGGGTATAAAGAAATCGAATGGTAAATGGAGACTAGTTCAAGACTTACGAATAATAAATGAGGCTGTAGTTCCTTTACACCCCGTGGTGCCTAATCCTTATACTCTATTGTCTGAAATTCCTGAACGGGCCAAATATTTCTCAGTAATTGATTTAAAGGATGCCTTCTATTCAGTGCCTTTGGCGGAAGAAAGTCAATTCCTATTTGCCTTTGAAGACCCTACGCAGCCAGCTTCTCAGTTAACCTGGACAGTTTTGCCCCAGGGATTTCGTGACAGTCCTCACTTATTCGGACAAAGTTTGTCACGAGATTTACAAAACTTTAATAGCTCTGAAGCAGTGGTGTTACAATATGTAGATGATATTTTGCTCTGTGCTGAGACAGAGGAAGCTTGTTCGCGAGCCTCAGAAGATTTCTTAAACTTTCTGGCAGGCTGTGGTTACAAGGCATCAAGAGAAAAGGCTCAGCTTTGTCAACAATCGGTTAGATATCTGGGCCTAATCATATCAGAAGGGACTAGGGCCATAGGCCCTGAGAGAATTAAACCTATACTAAATCACCCCCTACCTATGACTTTAAGACAATTGAGAGGATTTTGGGGAATCACAGGTTACTGTCGCATTTGGATTCCGGGTTATGGGGAACTTGCTTGGCCTTTATATAAACTTATAGCTGAAACTCAGCAGGCCCAAACTGACAAACTGGTTTGGTCTCCAGAAACTCAAAAGGCTTTTAAGGTGCTTCAGACTGCTCTCCTGCAAGCTCCAGCTCTGAGCTTGCCCACAGGGTCAGAATTTAATTTGTTTGTCACTGAAAGAAAAGGTGTGGCATTGGGAGTTTTGACACAACCCCGAGGGCCTCACCAGCAACCTATTGCTTATCTAAGCAGATAATTAGTTGTAGTTTCTTGTGGGTGGCCCCACTGCCTAAGAGTAATTGGGGCAGCAGCTTTATTAGCACCTGAAGCTTTAAAAATAATTAATGGACGAAACCTTACTGTACTGACTTCTCATGATGTGAGTGGAATCTTAAATTCTAAGGTTAATATTTGGATGACAGACAGTAGGCTTCTTAAGTATCAGTCATTGTTGTTAGAAGGACCAGTAACTAAGCTTAAAGTTTGTGGAAATTTAAATCCTGCCACTTTCCTTCCTGAGAAGGAAAATGAAACACCTGATCACGATTGTTCTCAATTCCTAACTTTAAACTATGCAGCTCGGGAGATCTAAAGGATACCCCATTAGACAATCCTGACATGGAAATATTTACAGATGGCAGTTCTTTTGTTCAGGATGGAAAGCGTAAAGCGGGTTATGCCGTGGTGACTGCTGAACAGGTTTTAGAAGCAAAATCTCTCCCCCAGGAAACTAGTGCTCGGTTAGCGGAGCTTGTGGCCCTGACCCGAGCTCTAGAGTTAAGCAAAGGGCAGGGGATGAGCCTGATAATCTATGTGAGTCTACTTCTGCTGACTCCAAATATCCTGAGTCTGCCATTGGATCCTCAAGACAATGTCTTCTTGTCCTGGGCTCACTCCTATGCTGCATTCCACAATCCGTCTAACTGCTGGGTCTGCGGAGCGCTCCCCTCTTTGTCAGTGGAAGGCTTCCCGTGGTGGACATCCCCACTTCAAGATAAAGACTTTCTCCAAGTCTGTGAATACCTTCGACAACAATCACGTGCGATGCCTCTTCTTCATCTGATGACATCTACTAACCCTAAAATGGACTGGTGCAACACTTTGTACTCTAACTATGGACATAATGTGACTTTTAATTTTGATTATACATTGTCTCGGTTCAATGACTATTTTGCTACATATAAGGAAAATAGGTCTAGATATAATGGTTTTTTACCTGACATTTATCAAATATGGGATGAGGTTACATGGCTAACTCCTGAAAAAGGACATTTAATATCTACTGCCTCTATGTGCTGGGAACAAACAGAGCCATCCCCAAAAGTTAGCCAACAACTTAATTACAATGATTGGAAACAAATGGGATATTTGTCTCAGGAAACATGCAATGTAATCATTCCCGTGTTTTCCAATCCCAGTTCAGGTTCTCCCTTTGTCTGGCCAGGCACGAATTGGGACTGGATATCTCAGTCGCGCTGGCTTGCTCCAAACGGGACTTATTGGATATGTGGCTCTTACCTATGGGCATGGCTCCCCCCTGGTTGGATAGGGAGGTGCACCCTGGGTCTAGCCTTTACTCATGGCTTTATATTTTCAGAGCTTCCAGAAAAGCCTGCTAATTTACCCCACCTTAGAACTCGGTGGGCAAGGTCTGTATTTTATTGGTATGATTATTTGGCTGCAGCGTTTGTTCCCTCTTTGGGAACTACAGATGTTATGTTACGAGTGGATGCTTTGACTAATTTTACTCAACAGGCATTACAGGATTCTCAAAAGGCTATTTCAGCTCTTAATGCTGAACAAGCACAAATTAGAAAGGTGGTTTTACAAAACAGATTGGCTCTAGATATTCTGACAGCTGCACAAGGAGGAACTTGTGCCATTATTCATACCCAATACTGTACATATATACCTGATATGAGCACGAATGTTACTCATTTTACTAACCACATGAACAAGATGATTAGGGCCATGGACACTCCTGAAGCCTCAATTGCTTCACTTTGGAAAACGTTAACTAATTCCCCATGGTGGACAACTATCTTAATTACAATAATTCTGGTTGTTTTGTTCTTGCTGTTTGCTCCCTGCATCTGTAATTGTATAACTGGATTTGTTTCTAGCCGCATGAAAGCTTTTAAGTTACAAATGGTTGCTCAAACTCCTGCTACTGCTGTAGCTTCCTCCAGCTACTATTTGGGGCCCCTGGATCAGATATCCTCAATATGAGGATTAGGAGAATATGTTGCCTCACCAATTTAGGGACAGCGCCCCTTATCAGCTTGGAAGCAGTTATGGAACGAGAACGACGCCCCTTTTCCCTAGGCAACATAATTCTCCTAAAAGAAAAGGGGGGAATGAGAGAGTCATTTCCTAGGCAGGTTGATAGGGAGTCTAGGGGTCCCCAAAGAGAGAGGGGTCTGGAATTCTCAAGGAGGAAAAAAGGACAAACTTTTTTTCTTTCTCCACATTCCTTAGGATTATATACCAATAATGTATCCTGCCTAAGGACAGTCTTTGGATTCAACCTTCTGTTATTTTAAAAAGTTAATTATGGGAGTATACCTGGTCTTTACAAGGATGTATCTTGCCTGAGGACAGTGTTATCTTAAAATGTAAATTATGGGAGTAGGTCGGAGGAGGTCTTTACAACCTCCAGACATTCTTTGGATTATATAACCTCATTATTAACACTAGCAAGCGGGTACTCTTTCTGTCCCCTTCTGATGCCTATGTCAGAAGCTTTCTCTATCTCCTTTATACTTTAATAAAACTTTACTACACAAAAGCTCTGAGCGATCAAGCCTCGTCTCTGGCCCCGGATTGAATTCTTCTCCTCCGGGGGCCAAGAATCCCGGTGTATTCGCATGATTCAACAACAACCTTTCATTAACAGCTTCCACGAAGCATCTCCAAACTCTCACAGTGTAGGAACATGGATAACATGATCCTCCCACTCCCCACCAAGTCCCATACCCACCCATCTTCAGTCTCCCTCACTGACCTGCAAATTGATCAGGTAGCTGAGAAAGTCTTTATCTTGGTCGCTGATGATGACAGAAACTTGAGGGTGGTTCATAATCTGCTTTAGGTTAAGGAGCCATATTAGCCACATACTAGGCCAAGAAGAGCCAGGAACATCAGCCCTAGTCTGGGGTGGAAGGACACTGGAACAGGCATCGTCAAGGATGCTGGAATTCTCAAGGAGGAAAAAAGGACAAACTTTTTTGTGGCTTGCCCAGCCACCACGGTTGTCCTCAGGCCCTGCCATACCATCAGGCACGCTCATGGCTCTGGGTTCCTTGTGGTGTTCTGTATCTGAGGTGGTCTGCATTCCCCAAGAAGGGGCTGTTTCTGATCCCTACTCTTCTCCAGACTTGTGTATGCTGAGTAGTGGCATGTCATTGCTTACGTGGTCAAACAACTTGCAGTCGTTGTAACAAATCATGTCCGAAAGCAAAGGAGTTGGTGTGTGTTTGTGTATGTTTATGTGTGTGTGTGTGTGTGACTCCCATGTCAGTTATTTTTGGGATCATCCACATTTATAATAACTGTCTGCTGAGGCTGCTCTGGGGTACTGACTCTGGTCATTCCTGACTTAGAGGCTTCGGAGCTGCTCCTCCTCAGATGCAGGCCTGAAGTAGACACACAAAGTCATGACTGCAACACTCACAGGTGAGGCCCTGCCTGAACTCTACTCAGCTGTGCCTTTGGAGCCTGCCAATTGCCCAGTACCACACTTCCTTCAGGGTCCACCAGCACGCATCCTGCGCCCTCGCCCCCACCCATCCTCCTGCTCCTGCCCCTGCACCTCCTCCTCCTCCTGAGCAGCAGACCCCAAGGAGCAGCAGAAAGGATACCACTTTGACCCAGAAGCCAGGGATGCCCTGGATAATGGCACTCCTCTGAGCCAAGTCACACTTCCTCCTCTGATGGCTCTTGCACATGAACTAAACTTAGGCCCTGCAGTTTTTCTCATGGTCAGAGCTCAGTTCCACTTGCAGGGTGGCCAGAGCCCGAAGCGCATCTAGCGCCAGAAGTTCATTCAGGCCTCCCGGCCGTTTCTGGCCTTGTTCCTCTAATATCTTCTCATCCAAGTCTTGGGAGGACCCCTGTTGCTGCTTCTCATCAGCCAAAACCTCCACCTCCTCCATGATGTCTTCCACAAGCAGCTGGAACATCCGCCTGATCTGCGCCATGTCTCTGTCCACCAGGGCCGAGGTCCTGTCCAGCAGGTCCCCTGCTGCCTCCACACTGAAGAGAGTGGCATCTTCGCCTGGTGTGACAACTGGTGGCTGCAAGGTCGCAGCCATGCACAGCATCACAAGGGCAGGCTTCAGGGCCCCATCCCCATGAGCACCCGGGCTCACAATTAAGAAGGTCTGGGGTCCCAGGACACTCCGACATTCCTCTGACCACCTCTCATGCTCTTCTTGGCCCTGACCATGACCCCAGGCTGGGTCAGATATGAAAGGATGGGACATAAGAGCACCAAAGCAAGTGGTGTGCAATGGCGGCCCAGGCTGCAAAAAACCTGTGGGGCCAACTTGCTTTTTAGGGGTGGGGAGTGAGAGGCATGGTCGGGAGGCAGTGGCTGGTGTGTCTGTGGTGGACTGAGGCTGAAGAAAGGGGTGGTGGTCAGCCCAGGACGGGGTGAACAGGCTCTGGTACATCAGCCAAACAGGCACTGCCCTAGGCTGTGAGCCACGCACATGCTGCTGGCCCAAATCTAGACCAATGGCTGAGAGGGTACTGGACGGCACCCTTATGGACATGCCCCTAGACCGGAGGACATCTTCCGCGGTTCCTGGGCTCCAGCTCCACCACGTGGCCAGATTCTGCTTTAGGGAGATAGCAGATTTTGCATCTGCCGCTACCCCAGGTGCTGTCATTGACCTGCATTTGGAAATTTCAACCACGGGTTCCTGCTCCGCAATCTGAACAACACACTCCTGTGTCCCACAGGACCTTCAATAACCGAGAGCTCTCCCTGAGTATCCAAATGATAGACAGGGGCTCCAAGTGGCTGGATACTTTTCTCCATGGGACAGAGTACCTGTTGCTGTCCAGATGCTAGCGGAGTGGGGAAAAACCCGACGGTTTGCAACAGTTGATCCCCATTGTTCAGGGACACCAGAGCCTTAGGGTACAGAGCTCACTCTGTGTCTCTTTATCTCTGCTTCTGGCATAGCACTGTTTTGGGCAATCCTTCTATGTATGTACCAGGGCTGGTGTATATGAGTCTCTGTCTCTTTAAGTGGTGCTGTTCCCCTTTGCCACTGTCTGGACACCAGCACTCATACAAGAAGCTTATCCTTGCCGTGAAGGCAAGCCCTTCTCCTCCTGAGTGATTTGCACTAACCTGAGATCAGACTTTTTTTTTTTTTTTAATGTATTTAAGAAAACAAGAGCTGCTTCTTGGAAAAACAAAATCAGAAACACTGATACAACTGTGGCAATCTAATAAGGGGAAGAGGAGGTTAATTCCAGTACTAGAAATGAGAAATGGAATGTGGTTCTGAAACGATAATGTTCAAATCTGAGTGGAATTACTTTTGTTTCAGGAAAGATTCAGTCAAGCAAAACCCTGGGGAATGAAAAGGAAGGAAAGAAAGAGGAAGAGAGTCAGGGGAAGAAAGGAAGAAAAGGAAAGGAAGGGAGAAAGATAGAAAAGGAAATGTCTCAACAGATATTGTAAACTTCCCAATAAAACAATTCTCTTTAAAATCTAAAAACAGAAATAGAAATTCATTAAGCCATATCCTCATTGCCCTTGATGGTACTAAGAACAAGAAAACCCATTTACACATCAGTGTTTAGAATTTGTGGCAAACACAATACGATTATGAAAAAAAAAATAGAAATATGCCATGTTATTTGTAAAAATATGGACAGCAGAAATATTTTTGTAAAAAACATTTTATTTCTATAAATAGTAATTTTACTTAGAATGTTTTGGCAACATTAATAAAACAATAAATTTTACCTGAAAGAACAAGCAAAGTAGACAAGGAATTCACAAAGGGCAATAACAAAATTGTGATCTTGACAGATATTCAATATATTTGTAAACAAAACAAAGTGTCATTGCCTGAAAAAAATACAGAGGTATCAACAGAAAAACAGAGGAAGCTCCTGAAAGAACTCAACTCACTATTAACTATATTTTATTTGCAGGCACAGAAACTGACTCAAGCTAATTCTAAGAAGCAAAGCCCTGATGTTATTATCTCTTCTCAGTGTGTGTGTGTGTGTGTGTGTGTGTGTGTGTGTGTAAAGTAGGAAATTTAGGCTGGAGAGAGTAGAGACTTAAAGTGCCTTTAAGGAGGAGGAGGAAGTGGAGAGGGTTGAGGATTTCATTGTGTGATTTGAACAGCACTGGTGAAGCTCAAACAAGGGAGGTAGCAAGCCATGCAGGCCTAGGGGAAGAGCATTTCCAGAAGAACAGCAGTTGCAAAGTTTTTGGATTGGGAAGAAATGTATTTGCTTAAGGAAAAGCAAGGCCAGTGTTGTCAAAAACAGGGCACCAGTGGGGAAAATAGTAGAGTAAAACGACAGAGAATGGAAGAGAGGAAGTAGTCAGGGACCATATCACTGGGACCTTTTTATTTGGCAATAAATACAACTTGTACTCCTTAGGAGCATACTTCAGAGCAAACAACAGTAACTGTGTTCAAAATACTAAGCAACAATAAAAACATATGAAGAAAACATTTCATATTTTTACTATAGAAATAGAATAAAGGAGATAAGAATGCAATGGTCTGTACATTTATTTATACATAGAGTTTTCACCTGAGACCAGGACACACACACACACACACACACACACACACACACACACACACTTTATACACCTAAAAGTGGTTTAAGCTGACACTTTGCAAAGTGCTTTGGCCCAAGAAAATTAACTGGAAAGGCCTAGTAATATATTCAAAGTGCAAACCAATCAATCAAGCATTGAATAAATAAATACAATCTACTTGTATTTGAATTTACACTCAAGAAATTACCTCAAATGGAGACAATAGGCTTACTCTAGCTTAGTCATCTGTAGTCCTTCCTCTTCCGTTCTGAGATGGATGCTAATACCTTGGTGATTACCACTTTCCAGGGTTCTGTGAAAGCTTAGAGCATTTAAATAAATTGTGGAGGGGGAAAAATAGTGGGGAGAGACAAAGAGGAGGAGAAAGGAAGAGGAAATGGAGAGATTTCTCCTGGCATAGGTATACAGCCAGGATCCCAGTTTCCTTGAATGGTGCACAGAGATTGCTAGGTAACTGTGCCAGAAGTGGAGAAAGTATGGCATTCAACTCCAGGAGGAGACTCAACTCCAGGAACACACAGAGGAAGCCAAGTGTGCTGATGTTCAGGAACCAATATTTAGAGGGTACCCTGCAGGTCTGTGAAAGAGCTCTTGGAGACCGCAAGAAAAAAGGTTTCCACAAGTATAATCACAGACTAGATAGCTGGATAGAGTAGCGGAAGGATAATAATTCTATGACGTGATAATTACACAAATAAATGAGACAATTCCTGCACATCAGACGGTGTCAAGTAAGACTGAAAATCAGTATTAGTTTGATAAAATGGTAAATTACACACACAAAGAATTAGCTGTTAACTGCAATACATTCGTGTTCAAGGCAAGATAAGATACAAAACTGAAATCTTCACATGTTCAACTAGGGTAAGATACATGTAACTGGAAAAGGTAAGGAAAAGTTCTATAGAGGGTTTAATCACCCTGGACCCTCTGTATCCACTACATTTACTATTCTCACACAACTATATTGTAGCTTAAGGGTAAGAGAACTAAATTTAGCCCAATTCATAAAATGAACAGATTCCCTGTGTTTGATCCTTTTCAGTTAAAACTATGGGTCCAGTACAAATCAAACTGGATGTCAAGGCTTTTTCACTTGGGAATCTTAACTTGCTTTACTTTTGTGACTGAGACAGATATGGCTACTTCACTGTGACTAAAGGCTAGCCAAATGGGAAAGGGGATGGAATGAATCAAATTCCCCTTTTGATCACTCAACAGGAGGTCCACAGGAACCAGGTCCCATTCTCTTAACTATCTCCGCTTCCCCAACTGCAGTCAATGATAACACAGGGCCTGCTTGATGCTTGCAGGGGCCTCTCACCAAACACAGGCATTTAAATGGTTGGCTTCCTTGAGATGTCCCTGGGCTAGGTAAAGACACTCTGAGACAGTGTTCCTTCTGCCTTGGCTCCATGCCTGGAGGGAATGCATACCTCTTCCTCCAATGGGACAAGAAGCCACAGCTCTCCACTGACTAAATCCCATGTCTGGTCCCAACTCACATCATAGCTTCTCCATCAACTTCTCCACACCAGGCTTTTGGAGCCAGGTTATCTTAGATCAGCACAACAGAGGCACTTCGGAGAGTTCAGCAGCACAAGGGAACATACAATAACAAAGCCATTCCAATCTGGCTATATAGTTAATATTGAGATAGTCAAGGCATGAAAACAGTTGAAAATTACGTTGCTAAAACACTCTACAGATTATACGTATAGCAGAGCTTTCAAACTTACAAATAACATGAAATACCAAAATAGGCTGTTACTTTTCCTTTCGCCACCTCTCTCGTTCTCTCTCTCTCTCACACACACACACGCACACATACTTTTTAGTGCTAAGACAACTGTATGAAAAACAGGTAATATATTTTTAAATAACATCTCAATATTCAAACAAAACTATACTTCATGTATTTAAAACAAAAACACATAAATTACGCATTGGTTTCTCTGTATTTATTATTGAATAATGCTATAGTTGAATTTTTTGTTTTTAATGGAGTTTATAACTTTGAAATACTTGCTTCAGACTTACTTAAAGTAGACTTAACCGGGTTTTTTTGACCTCCTACTTTTAGATTTGGGGGGTGATGGTTCAGAATCAGATGCGTTCACAGTAATGGATGCTACTTCCACCAATCCTGGTTGAAGGGGTTCCAGTGATACCTGAATAACAACTTTTGTTTCAGGAGGTAATCCTTCTAGCTGCTTAGGCTTCTTAAACATTTGATGACACTGGGTCTTGTGCTCCCTTTTCTCTTTACAAGTTAAAAATTGTAGCCGACATTTGGAACACTGGTGAAAACGCTTTGCCCAGTGCTGTTTATAATGACATATGTATAGTGCTTCAGTTTTAAAAATTTGGAGACAAAAGGGGCAAAGTAAATTCTTAGTGTTACCATGGTATGCTCTGAAATGTGCATCCACATCTGCAAAGAATGATGATCTGTAACTGCAAACCTGGCATACATAGGGCATTTCACCAGGCTTATGATTATCTTTCATGTGCTGTAAGAGAATCTGATCTGCCTCAAAGGACAATTCACAGATTTTACAGACTGTGCAGGGCTCCTGGGAAGTGTGGACACTTTCAATATGACACTGCAGCTGGAAGGGCGTAGGAAACTGGCGGTGGCAGTGCTGGCAGGTGGTGTGGTATTTCCAGCTGTCACCTCTCAGCCTCTCAAGTTCCAAATGGTGCTTCATGTGATTCATAAACTCAACATTTTTTAGAACCTTCAAGCAGCTGTGGCATTTAAAGGCTGTGTGAGTTTTTGGTTCTGGCTGCCCATCTCCTATATGCTGTCCATAGTAGAAGTCACGAAGTAACACAATCCGATTGCCTTCTGTGGGATCAGCAAACTTATTTTGACTTGATACACTTGGAAAGTCAGTTTTTGTCAATACATTTCCCCCTACAGGACTTACAGGCTTGCAATGAACATTGTCCTTTGGAAAAGCTGTTGGACAAGGTTCTCCACTCTGAACATGGCTTAATGAGTTATGAACACTGTCTGGTGTGCTTTGCTGAGTAGTCACTGTATGAAAAGTACCTGAAAGGGACAAAGCTAAAGAATGTTCTCCTATAACTCCATCACTGAGTGTAGGCCTTTTGGGACTTGTGCTATTTGTTTCAGAAGTGGAAAGTCGCTTTGATACACGAGGACTTTTATCCATATCTCCTGCAGAAACTGCTGTTTCTACTGGATGCTGCAATGAACTTGTGAAGGTAATCAAAGGAGAACATAACTCTGAAAAGCTATTAGGCATTATTTGTGGTGAAATATTTTTAGAATCCGCTTTGGACAAAGGCTCAATAATAATAGGACTATCTGTTGATCTTGATTCAGAGACAGAAAGTGGCAAGACAGTCTTTGCTTCTGATGTAGGAGTCACATGACTAACAGGCTGTAATTTCTGAGCATTATCTTTCCTGAAGTGACCATACCTATTTCTCCTTGAACAAGAACCTGGGGTAACTCTGTTCAGTATGTTTGAAATGACTGGTTTTGAATTTGAGGTCATCCCAACAAAGATCACATCATCATCCTCATGTACATGTTCCACTCCAACCAAGATGAGTTCAGCATCTTCATCATTTACTAGTTTGGTTTCTCCCTCGCTTTTCTGTGGTTCTGGCTCTTGTTCTTCTTCACATGACATCCATGGTGGTTCCATATTTTAAATACTTTTTTGTTCTTGGAGGGTGTGACCACAAGTCCCAGTGCTTCCTTTAAATAAACTGCCACCTAGGTATAAATATACTACATATTAGTTAAGTACAGAAAAATGTGCTATTTGGTTATCTCCAAAACTCTATGGTAGTTATAAACACCCTTATCTTACAAATAAAGATACTGAGCATCAAAGAGACTAAATGAAAGATGAATAACCTATGACTACAAGTCTACATGACTCAAGAATAATAGCTTTGTTCCATGTTGATTTTAATCTCTTCTAAGTAAAAAAAAAAGAAAGAAAAAGAAAAAACCGAATACCACCACTGATCATTAGGAGAAATCACATGTAAAGCACGAGTATTTTTACAACTGCACTATTGTACAGTGTTTAGAAACATGGACTTTGGAGTCAAAGAAGATTAAGCTGGAATTCTAAGTTAATCACACACCAGCTGCATCTTTTTGGGCAAATTTATAACTTTTAAATGTGTTTCCGCAGCTTAAAGACAAACATGCTTATTTCTTAGACTTAAGGTTAAGCTCTTTTTAAAAAGCGTCAGCTATTTAATGGCATCTTGTTTTGTAGTAAAATTGGAAAAAAAGTTATCTTAAATGCACATTACAACTGATTCACACATACTAATTTCATAAATGTTAATACAGAAAATAGGTAGCAAATTCAAATATAAAGTATCTATACACAGTTAACAAACAGCATAATTCAATGTCAAGCACTTAACACAGGCCTAGAAAATTGAGAATGAACTCTCTTGATAATCTCACCCCCAAAGCCACACTTATACATCCTAAATTTCTTCCTCTAATCCTGACTAAACTTAAATCCAACAATGCTTCATCCTTCATTCCACATTTCTCTTCCCCACATATCAGGCAAAGTCATGACAGTATTTCACTAATACCAATATCAGACAGAGACATCAAACACACACACACACACACACACAACGGATATTCTGTATGAATACAGATGCAAGAGTCCTCAACAAAATACTTGCAAACAAAACCTAACAACATATAAAAAAGATTATATACCATGATCACGTGGGATTTATGGAGGTATGCAAAGTTGGTTCATTATATGAAAGTCAATCGACATTATGCCATTTTAACACAATAAAGGACAAAAAACACATCTGCCTGCAGAAAAAGCATTTCCCTGAATCTAGCACCTTTTCATAATAGGGGTTAAAGTAAACCACTTAATAACTAAGAACAGAAGAGAACTTTCTCAAAGGGTACCTGTAAACGACCCACAGCTAAATCATACTTAATAATGAAACAATGAAAGCTTTCCCTATAAGATTGGGAACAACATAAGGAAGTCTATTCCACACTTTGGTTCAATATTATACTGGCAGTTCTATAACCAGAGCAATCAGGTAAGAAAAAGGAATTGTTGTTGTTGCTTAAAACAAACAAACAAACAAACAAAAAAACAGCCTTCAGAATGGAAAGGAAAAAGTCAAAGTATATTGGAGATACCATACTTTTATATATAGAAAATCCCAAAGAAACCACAGGTATTAGAATTAATAAAAAGCTTGAAGAATATAAGATAAATATTTTAAAAGTCAATCACATTTCTATACAGTAGCAACAAATGTTCTGAAAATGAAGTCAAGTAAACACTTGACTCTACATTAGCATTAAAAATAATACTTAGGATGTCAGAAAGAGAAAGACAAATATCATATGGTATCACTTACATGTGGACTATAAACTATAACACAAATGAACTTATCTGTGAAACAGAAACAGACTCACAGACATAGTGAGCAGACTATGTGATTACCAAGAGAGGAAGGGTGGGGGAGGCATAGATTGGGAGCTGGTGACTAGCAGATGCAAACTATAATGTTAATATATAGAATAGATAAAAAAAGATCCTACTGTGTAGCACAAGGAACTATATTCATAATTTGTGATAAACAGTAATGGGAAAGGATATGAAAAAA
The DNA here is from genome assembly GCF_002263795.3 of Bos taurus. Taxonomy (NCBI): domain Eukaryota; kingdom Metazoa; phylum Chordata; class Mammalia; order Artiodactyla; family Bovidae; genus Bos; species Bos taurus. Next base: position 32,711,916 of record NC_082638.1, read on the forward strand.
ACTGTTCGTGCATGTGTGTGTGTTTACATATGAAGGAAAGGAAAGGTAAAAGGAAGGAAAGGAAAGGAAAACTCTTGGCAAGTATGTACAGAAACTGGACCTTGTGTGTTATGGATAGATTTTAAAATGGTGCAACTGCTACAGAAAACAGTCTAAAGCCTCCTCAAAAAATTAAAAATAGAACTACCACATGATTCATCAATTCCACTTCTGAATATAAATTCAAAAGAAGTTAACATGGGGTCTTGAGATATTTGCATAGCCATGCTCAAAGCAGCACTAATCACAATAACTAAGAGGTGGAAGCATCTAAACATCTATCAAATGTGATACATACATATAATGGAATATTATTAAGCCATATAAAGGAAATTCTGCCCCAAGCTACAACTTCATGATCACTTAAGACATCAAGCCAAAGGAAATAAGCCAGTCATAAAAAAGACAAAAGTGTATGTTTCCACTTATACGAAATATCTAATATAGTCAAGCAATAGAAAGGAACAAAGTGGAATGATGGAGTCCAGGGTCCATGGAAACAGGGAAGAAAAGAGGAGTTGTTGTTTAATGGGACAGGTGATGGGTACAGAGTTTCAATTTTCCAAGATGAAAAGGTGTAGAGATCTATTTCATAGCAATGTGATAAGGAATTCCATGATATTTCAGAGGTTAGGACTCCAAACTTTCCTATTAGGGGCCTGGGTATGATTCTCAACCAGGAAACTGTCATTTAAGCTGCATAGAACAGCTAAAAAAATGACAACAACAACAACAAAACAACACTGTGACTCTGTGTGTGTGTGTGTGTGTGTGTGTGTACTTGTGTGAGTTGCTCAGTCGTGTATGACTCATTGTGTCCCCATGGACTGTAGCCCACCAGGCTCCTTTGTCGATGGGATTCTCCAGGCAAGAATACTGGAGTGGGCTGCCATTTCTTTCTCCAAAAAGGCTGATGAAATTGTGTGGAATACTTAGCACGTAAAAATGGTTAAACTGGTAAAAATTTAAGTTAGATGTTTGGTTTTTTTACAACAATTAAAAAAAAAATCTAACAACCAGGAAAATAATTTGAATGGACTTTTCACCAAATATGATATGCAAATGGCCAACAATCACAAAAAATACTGCTTAACATGATTGAAAGTGAAAGAAAGTGAAGTCACTCAGTCATGTCCGACTCTTTGTGACCCCATGGATGGTAGCCTATAACGCTCCTCCATCCATGGGATTTTCCAGGCAAGAATGCTGGAGTGGATTGTCATTTCCTTCTCCAGAGGATCTTCCCAACCCAGGAATCGAACCCAGGTCTCCTGCATTGCAGGCAGACATCTTACCTTCTGAGCCACCAAGGAAGCCCGTAACAAAATGTAAATCAGTCTCAGTGAGATACTACTTCACACCTATTAGGTTGCTGCTGCTGCTAAGTCGCTTCAGTCCTGTCTGACTCTGTGCGACCCCATAGACGGCAGCCCACCAGGCTCCCCTGTCCCTGGGATTCTCCAGGTAAGAACACTTGAGTGGGTTGTCATTTCCTTCTCCGATGCATGAAAGTGAAAAGTGAAAGTGAAGTCGCTCAGCCGTGTCTGACTCTTAGTGACCCCATGGACTGTAGCCCACCAGGCTACTCCATCCATGGGATTTTCCAGGCAAGAGTACTGGAGTGGGATGCCATTGCCTTCTCCTACCATTAGGTTGGCTGTAATCAAAAAGAGGAATAATAACAAGTGCTGCAGAGGATGTGGAGAAAAGGAATCTTCATATATTGTTGATGTAATTGCTGTAAAATAGTACAATCACTTTGGAAAAGTGGTTTGTCAGTACCTCAAAAATTAATATAGAGTAGCCATATGATCCAGAAATTTCACTCTTTTGTATATATCCATAAAAAATGAAAATGTTGAGTCCATGCAAAAACAGTGTTCACAGCAACATTATTCACAATAGCCACAAAGAATACACCATCCAAATATTATCCATTAGTTGATGAATGGATAAATAAATGGTGGTATATGCTCACAATGGACTACAGGTAAGCCACATACCATATTGATATACCATATTCAGCCATAAAAAAAAAAAAAATGTGCTGCTATACAGCCAAGAAATGGATGAATCTTGAAAATACACAAACTAGGGGACTTTCCTGGAGATCCAGTGTTTAAGATTCTGCACAGGTTCCATCCCTGGGCTAGGAACTAAGATCCCACATGCCACATAGCTAGATAAATAAATATTTGAAAAGAAAACATGGCATCTGAATAAAGCCAGACACAAAGGTCACACATTGTATCTGGAAGAACTTTACATAGAAGAGAAGCAGGAAAGACAAGCATTCTATAATCCAAATGAAACATTTTTTTTCCCCAGGGAGGAGGAAATGAACTGCTCTAATAAAGGCTGCCAATAAATTAAATAAAATAACAACCTCAGGCTCTACTACAAAGCCACAATCATCAAGACAATATGGTACTGGCACAGAGACAGAAATATAGATCAATGGAAAAAAAACCAGAAAGCCCAGAGGTAAACCCACACACCTATGGACACCTTATCTTTGACAAAGGAGGCAAGAATATACAATGGAGAAAAGACGATCTCTTTAACAAGTGGTGCTGGAAAACTTGTCAATCACTTGTAAAAGAATGAAAGCAGAACACTTTTTGGAGAAGGCAATGGCACCTGACTCCAGTACTCTTGCCTGGAAAATACCATGGACAGAGGAGCCTGGAAGACTGCAGTTCATGGGGTCGCTAAGGGTCAGCCATGACTGAGTGATTTCACTTTCACTTTTCACTTTCATGCACTGGAGAAGAAAATGGCAACCAACTCCAGTGTTCTTGCCTGGAGAATCCCAGGGCCTGTGGAGCTTGGTGGGCTGCCGTCTATGGGGTCGCACAGAGTCGGACACGACTGAAGTGACTTAGCAGCAGTAGCAGAACACTTTTTAACACCATACACAAAAATAAACTCAAAATGGATTAAAGATCTAAACATAAGACCAGAAATTATAAAACTCCTAGAGGAGAACATAGGCAAAACACTCTCCGACATACCTCACAGCAGGATCCTCTATGACTCACCTCCTAGAGTATTGGAAATAACAGCAAAAATAAACAAATGGGACCTAATTAAACGTAAAAGCTTCTGCACCACAAAGGAACTATTAGGAAGGTAAAAAGACAGGCTTCAGAATGGGAGAAAATAATAGCAAATGTAGCAACTGAAAAACAGCTAATCTCAAAAATATACAAGCAACTCCTGCAGCTCAATTCCAGAAAAATAAACAACCCAATCAAAAATGGGCCAAAGAACTAAATATACATTTCTCCAAAGAAGACATACAGATGGCTAACAAACACATGAAAAAATGCTCAACAATCACTCATTATCAGAGAAATGCAAATCAAAATCCACAATGAGGTACCATGTTATGCCAGTCAGAATGACTGCAATTCAAAAGTCTACAAGCAATACATGCTGGAGAGGGTGTGGAGAAAAGGGAACCCTCCTACACTATTGATGGGAATGCAAATTAATACAGCCACTATGGAGAACAGTGTGGAGATTCCTTAAAAAAAATAAGAAAAAAAAAAAACCTGGAAATAGAACTGCCATACAACCCAGTGATCCCACTGCTGGGCACACACACTGAGGAAACCAGAATTGAAAGAGACATGTGTACCCCAATGTTCATCGCAGCACTGTTTCTAATAGCCAGGACATGGAAGCAGCCTAGATGACCATCAGCAGATGAATGAATCAGAAAGCCATGGTACATATAAACAATGGAGTATTACTCAGCCATTTAAAAGAATACATTTGAATCAGTTCTAATGAGGTGAATTAAACTGGAGCCTATTATAAAGACTGAAGTAAGCCAGAAAGAAAAACACCAATACAGTATACTAACACATATATATGGAATTTAGAATGATGTAACAACAACACTGTATGCAAGACAGCAAAAGAGACACAGATGTATAGTGTTTTGGACTGTGTGGGAGAGGGAGGGGAGAATGATTTGGGAGAATGGCATTAAAACATGTATAATATCATATTCGAAATGAATCACCAGTCCAGGTTGAATGCAGGATACAGGAGGCTTGGGGCTGCTGCACTGGGATGACCCAGAGGAATGGTATGGGGTGGGAGGTGGGAGGAGGGTTCAGGATGGGGAATACGTGTACACCCATGACGGGTTCATGTTGATATGGCAAAACCAATACAATATTGTAAATTTAAAATAATAATAATAATAATAAAATTTTTTAAAAATAAAAAAAAATAAAAATTGACCACTGAGTTAAACATTTGGAATTCACTGGTGACCTTGACAAGAGTGGATTTAAAGGAAAATGAGAGAAATGGAGATAAAAAATTCTACAAACAACTCTGCAGAAGTCCATAATAAGAAAACATAAAATAAAAAAAAGCAGAAGCAGGATGTGTCACAAAAGACAAATTTTTAATGAGAGGTGACATTATAGTCAGTCTGTTTGCTGATGGGAACCGTCCAGAGAAACAGAAAACTTAATCCAGGACAAAGAAGAGACTTGCTAGAATATCACTGAATAAACAAGAATTGAGTAGAAAATGGCAACCCACACCAGTACTCTTGCCTGGAAAATCCCATGGACGGAGGAGCCTGGTAGGCCACAGTCCTGGGGTTTTCGAAGAGTCAGACAGGGCTAAGAGACTTCACTTTCACTTTTCACTCTCAGGAATTGGAGAAGGAAATGCCAACCCACTCCAGTGTTCTTGCCTGGAGAATCCCAGGGCTGGGGGACCCTGGTGGGCTGCTGTCTATGGGATTGCACAGAGTCAGACATGACTGAAGTGACTTAGCAGCAGAAGCAGCAGCACACAAGAAGTGAACACAAGCCAAATAATTTGCTCACAGTAACAAGACTGAGATCATATGCAGAAAGGCTGTCATGGTGGATTAATGGGTATGGTCACCAGCCTTCAAGATGACCCTGTGAATCACATGTCCTGATATTCCCACCCCTATGTAGTTCTCTCTCAAACTATCACAGGGTTGACCTGTGAGACTAAGCAAATACAGAAGTGAAGATGTGTAACGTCTGAAAAAAGACTGCACTTTATAATGGATGCAAGTTCTTTCCTGAATCACTCATTCTGGGAAAAGACAGCAGCCTCCACACGAGCAGCCCCTTGGAGAGGCCCACAGAAGGAGGAACTGAGGCCTCATGAGTACAGCCAAGTAAGAGAACTTACATTCAATAAGCCAAGTTTTCAGAGGTTGCCAAACCAGATAAAAGCTTGACTACCACCTCAGGAGGGACCCTGAGGCTAAACTACCCAACTGGATTCTAGACCAATAGATATCAAGTGTAAGTTTTTTCAAACTATTCAATTTTGAGATAATATGTACAACACAAACAGTTCGAGGTATAATATCATTCACATCATACTTACACACAGAAGAGTTCTCCTATAAATATGGTAAAACTTAAAAAACACAAAACAAACCAAAACACCTAAAAACAGGAGTTGCCTGGCAGTCCAGTGGTTTGATTAGGACTCAGCCCTCTCACTGCCAGGATCCTGTGTTCGATCCCTGGTTGGGGAACTAATATCCTATGAAGCCACATGTTGTGACCAAAACCAAACATGCTGTCAAGTTCAAAGCTGTACCAGCAATAGATAACTATGCAACAGAGCTGTAGGCACAAGTTGCTGGGCATAAAGCTACCTATCATCTTGTTTACTGGCATGAAATGAACTCAGATGCTCCCCCACCCCCATCCAGTGGAGTTCAATTACTTAATGAAATAAAGCTCTTACAGGTGCAAAAATGAGCAAGTAATCCCATGTAAACATGTTAAATCACAACACATTTTCTTTGAATGAACCACTTTATTCATTTGGCCGTGCTGCTTGGCTTGTGGGGTCCCAGTTCCCTGACCAGAAGTTAAATCCAGACCACTGCAGTGAAAGCCAAGAATCCTAATCTCCAGGCCACAAGGGAATTCCCATACCTTCATTACTTTGCTTTTGTAGCTAAAACCTTAGGATATGTGCATTGCCCCATTTTAGCCTCACCAAGTGGTAGGAGTCAGCTCTACACAGCTTAAAACCCATGGTGCTCTTACTTTTTTTTTTCTTTCAAGAATGCAGGAGAAAGCAAGCCAGTAGCCTCCCTGCCTGCTTTTAATGTTTCAACTCAGAGAGCTTCAGAGTGACCTGAAACCATGATTGCCCTGAAGTCACCACCCGCAATCAGGGTCAGCTAATCCCCAGGAGAACTCTCTCTCCACAGCAACATGTCAGCCCATGAATGAAAGGAGAAAAACGGAAGGCAAGAAAGACACAACTTTGTTCCTTATTGTAAAAATGTCTGTCACCTTACCTCAGGGGCACATTGAAAACCTGAGTGCCCTTCCCAGGCAGGAGAAGGTCACATCCTGGGGTCGGGCAGAGGGAAAGGTAAGGGTGAGTCACCTCTTCCTGAAACATTCTATCCCCCAGGCCCTACCTGGTCCTACCCTACAGATGCTGACCAGGTGTCTCACACTCAACCAGAGCAAGTGATTGAACTCCTCTTCCCTGAGCTTCTTCCTCCCACCTCCCTTCTCTCAGTAACAAACAAACAAACAAACAAACAAACAAACAAACAAATACCTCATCTGCCACCTTTCCGAACCAAAGGCCTGAATCTCGGGGCCCCCAGGGACAGGGGCAGCCCTGGAGTCCGAGGAGAGGCAGAGCAAACAGGAAAACGACCAAAGCGCCGCGGCAGTGGAGAGGCCACTAGATTGATTTTTTTTTTTTTGCTGTGCCCGCCTGACTGTGTCTGGTTGCAGAACCGGGTTGGGCCCGAGTCATAAACCCGCGTGAAGATTTGTATATGTGTGTGTGTTTAAATATATTAAGTTCCACAGGAGACCTGGGAGGGGCGGGGGGCTGGGGGTATGACAGGCCCTTTCCGCGAGCTGGCTTGTCCCACCCCTAGGACAGGAAGGCTGCTGGAGAGCTGCTCCCACCCAGACTAGAGAGGGGAGAGGGCGAAAGGGGCCTGGGGCCTGTAGGCCCGGCCTCAAGCTCCCTTGGCCCTCAGAGGTCGTCCCGCCGAGCAAGGCCCCGCCAGATTGGGGATCTGAGAAACCCTTCCCTGGGCACTCTGGCACCGCTTTGGCCGCACCAGGCCCCAGTCCTTACCGGTCCCCGTGGGCGGCGATGCCAGAACTGCCGGCAGCTCACCTGCACCTAAACAGTCCCTGGGTTAAGTCTGAGGAGGCAGGCCCGAGGGAACAATGCCTCCTCAGGCCTGGGACGCCGCTTCAACTGCCGGCGTGTCCGCTGCCAAGGACGATTGGTTGCCAGGTGTTGACGCCTGCAATCGGATTGGCCGCTAGGCCGAGTTCCGCGCATGCGCGCGCGGTGGCCCCCTCTGGAGGCAACTGCTGGGGGCGTAGTCAGGCTGAACCTGAATCTGAAGTGTCTTGGGTCTGTCAAGATTGCGCAGCTCACCAAAGGGGAAAAAAGAAAATAGATTGCACAGTCGCCAGGGCACAGGGCTGAGAACGACCTCCGAGTCTACCAGGGGACTTCAATGATGGTGTCTAGCACTCACAGCCCTCAGGGGTGACCTGCCCCTTGCTTAAGAAACTTGACCTTGACCGTACACCTGGATCTTGAAGCCCCTTCTCTTGGAATTCCATTTTGCTCAATGCAGGGCAGCCTGCCCCCGATTTTGCACAGCTAGAGTGAGCTGAGCCGAGAAGACAACGGCAACCCACTCCAGTACTCTTGCCTGGAAAATCCCATGGACGGAGGAGCCTGGTAGGCTGCAGCGCATGCGGTCGCTAAGAGTCGGGCACGACTGAGCGATTTCACTTTCACTTTTCACTTTCATGCATTGGAGAAGGGAAGGGCAACCCACTCCAGTATTCCTGCCTGGAGAATCCCAGGGACAGAGGAGCCTAGTGGGCTGCTGTCTATGGGGTCGCACAGAGTCAGACGGGACTGAAGCGACTTAGCAGCAGCCTAGTGAGCTGAGAATGAGCTTTACTTCTTTTTCTTTTTCTTTTTTTTTAATTTTAGAGCCTACACTTTTTAATGGCTGAGGAAAACCGAAAAGCATATTATTTTCTGACGTGAAAATTGTGTGAAGTTCAATTTTTGGTGTCCTTAAAGTTGAAACAGGGACTTACCAGTTCCTTTGGTTATTGTCTATGACTGAAAACTTGATCAGTCGTCAAAGATCATATTCGCAAAGCCTAAAATAGTTCTTTTTGGGCCCTTTACAGAGTCTTTTTAAAATGCTCTGTTCTGCTGGAAGTCTCCTAGTAGTCATATGGGGGAATAAAGTCTTGGTTTTGTTACAATATTTTCTTCTCTATTATATTCATTTTTCATTCTTTATTAATTGCATTCCTTCTTATCGCTATAAGTTTGTTCTGTTGCGCATCTTTACAACTTTTTGAGATAGTTATTTGTAACTCTCATTTCTCTTATATGTAATGCTATAAGTTTACTTTAATTTGTTGTTGTTGTTGTTCAGTCTGTCAATCATGTAGGACTCTTTGCAACCCCATGCACTGCACGCAGCACACCAGGCTTCGCTGTCCTTCACTATCTCCTGGAGTTTGCTCAGACTCGTGTCCATTTAGTTGGTGATACTATCCAACCATCTTATCCTTTGCTGCCCACTTCTTCCTGCCCTCAGTCTTTCCCAGCATCAAGGTCTTTTCCAATGAGTTGGCTTTTCACATCAGGTGGCCAAACTATTGGATCTTCAGCTTCAGCATCAGTCCTTCCAGTGAATATTCAGAGTTGATTTCCTTTACGATTGACTGCTGAATCTTGCTGTCCAAGGGACTCTCAAGAGTCTTCGCCAACACCACAGATCAAGAGCATCAATTCTTTGGCACTCAGCCTTCTTTATGATCCAACTGTCACATCCATACATGACTGCTGGAAAAACCATAGCTGTGACCAGATGGACTTTGTCAGCAAAGTAATGTCTCTGTGTTTTAATATGCTGTCCAGGTTTGTCATAGCTTTTCTTCCAAGGAGCAAATATCTTTTAATTCTGTGGCTGCAGTCACCACCCACAATCATTTTGGACCCCAGGAAAATAAAGTCTGTCACTGTTTCCATCGTTTCTCCATACAACTTTAACTGTGTCTCACAATTTTTGCTGCATAGTTTGTTCATTATCATTCACTTCAAGTATATCTTAATATTCTCTTCTTAAGACAAAGATTATATATTGTATGGGCTTCCCTGGTACCTCAACTGGGAAAGAACTTTCCAGCCAATGCAGGAGACACAAGAGGCCTGGGTTCGATCCTGGGTCAGGAAGATTCCCCTGGAGAAAATAATGGCAATCTGCTCCAGTAGTCTTGCCTGAAAATTCCATGGAGATATATATTATGGATTAATGTAGTTAGTGATATTTTCCAAATGAATGGCATTTTAAAAGATGTTTCTTTGTCAATTTCTCATGATTGCATATGGTCAGATCACACAATATAAATATTATTGATCCTTTGTATTTGAAGATTTCAATTCAGTTAAGTGTACCATACTTTAGATTTCCATTCCAGTGAAGTCAAAATGAAGAGGGTGTGATGTAGACAAAATACTTGCAATGTCTAAAATATATATCTGTGAAATGACCTCCATTAAGCCTCACAATTATTCCAGCATCTTTCAGTAGGGTACCTTTAACTAAGTTCCAGGTTTTATGCAAATTTTACCAGCTTTTCCAAAAATGTTCTTTTCCAGTTTCATATTCCCATACAGGATACTGAACTGCATGAGGATATATAGCCAAAAGCTACAGATACCTCCCTTAGTTTACTCTGGTCTATAGCAGTTTCCTAAACTTTCCTTGCTTTACATGACTTTTGACAATTCTCAGGAGTCCTTCAGGGACAGGCATTTTGCACAATGACTCTCAATATGGGTTTGATATGTTTCTCCTGGTTGCACTGGGGTTTATATATTTTTAGAACTATACCTCCAAGGCAAAATATCTTTCTTATCACTTCCCATCAAGGATTCATACTATCAATATGACTTACCACTAGTTCCTCTGCTATAAAGTTATCTCCTTCCCTCTGACATATTCTGTTCTTTAGAAACAAGTCACTAAACCCAGCCTACACTTGGGGAGGGGCATGGACTCTCATCTTGAGGAAAATATCTAAGAGAAACACAAGTTACTGAGTATACAAATTAATTGAAACTCATTTATAAGGAAGATCTGGTTCTTCTAGCCATATCTTTTCATTTTAAATTAATTTAATTAAAGTAAAGTAAAGATTTAAGAGGTTTCCCAGGTGGTGCTAGTGGTAAAGAACTTGCCTCCCAATGCAGGAGATGTAAAAGACACCCAGGTTCAGGAAGATCCCCTGGAAAGGGAAATGGCGACCCCTGCCCATATTATTGCCTGGGTAATCCCATGGAGAGAGGAGCCTGGCAGGCTACACTGATGAGGTCACAAAGAGTCAGACAGGACTGAAGCTGCTGAACACACACAAAGATTTAATACCTCAGTCACACTAGCTACATTTTAACATCTCCAAAGTGGCATATTAGACAAGGACATAGAAAACATATTCATTGAGAATTCCCTAGTGATCTGGTTGTTAGGGCTTTGTGCTTCCACTGCAGGGAGCAGAGATTCCATCCCTGGTTGAAGATCTAAATCCCTTAATCCTCACAGCAAAGCCAAAAAAAAAAAAATCCTACCAGGTGAACACTCCATCTGAAAATTCAGATAAAGGATATAAACAGGTAACCTCAGAGAAGAGAAACATATGCATTTATATATGTGAAAAGCTTGTTGTCCTTATTAGGGCATACATGTAACAATTATTTAAAAGTTTTCTATTGCTGCAGAAACTTCTGGGAATAGCACTGACTTAGATCATTGTTTTGCCAACCTTTCTTCTTTTCAAATGTAATGCACATTAACACATGAAACTGCTTTATCTCCATCTCAAAAATTTTCTGTTTTCAATATCATTCAGCTTAAGTATTTTATTTTTCCCATAACAATTTCTCTCAGGACCAGTAAGTTATTCAGGTTCAGAAGCAGGAGTAGGAGGAGCCTAAACCACAATATTAAAGAAGCTTGTGAGTTACAGATGGAGAAGGTAATGGCACCCCACTCCAGTACTCTTGCCTGGAAAACCCCATGCTCAGAGGAGCCTAGTAGGCTGCAGTCCATGGGATCCCTAAGAATCTGACATGACTGAGCGACTTCACTTTCACTTTTCTCTTTCATGCATTGGAGAAGGAAATGGCAACCCACTCCAGTGTTCCCAGGGATGGGGGAACCTGGTGGGCTGTGCGACCTATGGGGTTGCACAGAGTCAAACACGACTGAAGTGACTTAGAAGCAGTAGTGAATTACAGAGGTGCCACTTTTGCACTTTGGGTTCCTGGCAATCCTTAATCTATCCTCAGCCTGGGTGAAGTTATATTGCTTCATTTTCAAACTTTGGGAGTTATTTCCTCCGTATTTATCTTTCTAGGGTTTTGTTTGGCCATGCCATGGAACCTGTGGGATCTTAGTTCCATAACCAGGGTGTTGAACCCTGGCCATTGGCAGTGAAAGCATCAAGTCCTAACCACTGAACCACCAGGGAATTCTCATATCTTTTTCTTTCTTTCTTTCAAATATTTATTCATTTACTTGGCTGTGCTTGGTTTTAGTTCCAGCACAAGGACTCTTCAGTCTTCACTGTAGCATGTGGGAGGCAGGATTTTTAACTGTCACATGCAGTATTTCTAGCAGCAGTATGTGGGATCTAATGCCCTGACCAGGGAATGAATTTGGACTCCCTAATGGGGGAGCACTGAGTCTTACTACTGGACTACAGAGATGTCCTTCCCATGGTCAAACCCAGGTCTCCCACATTACAAGTGAATTCCTTACTGTCTGAGCCACTGTAGCTTTGACTATAACAACTTTGGTCAGCAGAGTGATGCCTTTGCTTTATTTTGATGCTATCTATGTTTGTCATAGCTTTTCTTCCAAGGAGCTAGCTACTTTTAATTTTGTGGTTACATTCACCATCCACAGTGATTTTGGAGTTCAAGAAAATAAGATCTGCTGTTATTTTCACTTTTTCTCCATTTGTTTGCCATGAAGTGATGGGACCAGATGTCACAATGTTCATTTTTTGAATATTGAGTTTTAAGCCTGCCTTTTCACTCTCCTCTTTCCCTGTCATCAAGAGGATCTTCATTTTCTGTTATTAGTGTGGCAGCATCTGCATGTCTGAGGTTGTCGCTATTTCTCCCAGAAATCTTGATTCCAGATTGTGCTTCATCCAGCCCAGCATTTTTAATGATGTACTCTGCATATAAGTTAAATAAGTAGGGCAACAGTACACAATCTTGACATACTCCTTTCCCTATTCAGAACCAGTCTCTTGTTCCATGTCCAGTTCTAACTGTTGCTTCTTGACCTGCATACAGATTTCTCAAAAGGCATGTCAGATGGTCTGGTATTCCCATCTCTTTAAGAATTTTCCAGAGTTTGTTGTGGTCCACACAGTCAAAGGTCTCATCACTTCATGGCAAATAGACGAGGAAACAAAGAATCAGTGACAGACTTTATTTTCTTGAGCTCCAAAATCACTGCAGATGGTGACTGCAGCCACGAATTTAAAAGATGCTTGCTCCTTGGAATAAAAGCTGTGACAAACCTAGATGGCATATTAAAAAGCAGAGACATTACTTTGCCAACAAAGGTCAGTGGAGTCAAGGCTATGGTTCTTCCACTAGTCATGTATGGATGTGAGAGTTGGACCATAAAGAAGCCTGAGCACCAAAGACTGGACACTTTTGAACTGTGATGTTGGACAAGACTCTTGAGAGTCCCTTGGACTGGAAGGAGATCCAACCAGTCAATCCTAAGGGAAATCAACCCTGAATATTCAGTGGAAGAACTGATGCTGAATGTCCAATACTTTGGCCTCCTGATGGGAAGAGTCAACTCATTGGGAAAAAAAAAAAAAAACAAACAAACCTGATACTGGGAACTATTGAAGGCAGGAGCAGAAGGTGTGACAGAGGACACGATGGTTGGATGGCATCAGCAACCCAACGGAACGAGTTTGAGCAAGCTTCGGGAAATGGTGATGGACAGGGAAGCCTGGCATACTGAAGTTCATAGGGTCACAGGGAGTCAGACACGACTGAGAAACTGAACAACAAAAGCCAGGCAGGGTCTCTATGTACAGCTGGCTGAACCTCAATAGGGCTTTTTTGAATTTCTGGAGGTGGGTAGAACTTAATTTTTAGCCAGATCCCTTGCTGCAACACGTCTGGAATATTTTGTGTTTGTAGTCAATCTTCTTTGTAGTTTTTCTGGGTGACACTTGGGAGTCAGTGTTCCTCACAATGATGGATGCTGTCTCTCTCAGTCCCAGCTGAACTGAAGTTTGGATCATGACCTCTGTTTCAGGAGGCAACCCTCAAAATTGCTCTGGCTTTTTGAAAGACTGATGATTCTTTGTTTGGTGCTCCGTCTTTTCCTTCATTTTCAAACACTGTAGCCAGCACTTGGAATATGGAAAGACCCTCTTATTTCAGTGCCTCCAAGTGTGATTTATGAAGAATGTCACCAGTTTGAAAATTTCGAAGCAAAACAGACAAAGCAAATTGTTCATGTTTCCATGCCATATTCTAAAACGTACCTCTACATTGGCCAAGGCTGACAGTCTGTAATTGCAAACACGGCACACATAGGGCATTTTGCCAGGTTTGTGACTGTCCTTCATGTGCTATAAGAGAACCTGATCTGTTTTGAAGGACAATTCACAGATATAACAGACCGTGGAGGGCTCCCGGGAAGCATGGACACTTTCAATGTGACACTGCAACTGGAACAGGGTGGGAAACTGGTGGTGGCAGTGCTGGCAGGTAGTGTGGATTTCCCAGCTGTCATCCTTCTGCCTCTCCAGGTCCAGATGGTTCCTCACATGGGTCATAAACTTGACATTTTTTAGAACTCTCAAGCAACTGAGGCATTTAAAGACTGTGTGAGTCTTCTGTTCTGACTGCCCATCTCTTGTATGCTGTCCATAGTAAAAGTCATCAAGTAACATGATCAGATTTCCTTTCATGGGATCAACAGTCTTGCTCTGACTTGCAAGAGTCAAAAAGTCCGTTTTCTCCAGCCCATCCAACTACATGTTCTGTCTGGATCCATAAGACTGAAGCATGCCTGGTCATTTGCATGAGTCTGTGAAAATGATGCCCCGCGGTGAACATGGCTCGGTGAGGTCAGGAGACCTTCCAAGGTCATAATCGTGTCCTTTGTAGGAGAAATACCTACAGGGGCCATGGTGGAGGCAGGTCCCCCTGGGATTCCATTGCTGAGTTTGGGTCTTTTGGGATTCCCACTGTTACATTTTACATCTGAAGTGGGACATTGCTTTGAATTAAGAGGACTTTCATCCTTGCCTGCTATTGAGAGACTAGCTCCAGATAGACAATGAGGCCGCAGAGAAAGCAATTCTGAATTGTGAAGCACAGCTTCCAGAGAGCTCATTTTATAATCAGGTTTAGATGAAGGCTCGAAAATAACAGGACTGTTTTTTCCTCCCCATTCAGACTGAGAAGCTAATGATACAGCCACTGGTTCTGATGCTGGGGTCCTGAGATTTGCAGGTTGCAATGTGCAGGAGGGATCTGGACTCATGTGGCCCTTCTTTCTTCTTGAAGATGCATCCCTGGTCACTCTGTTCAAAATGTTAGAAATGACTGGCTTTGAACTTGAAATCACTCTGACAAAGAGAGTTTCAGCATCCTCATTGACATGCTGCACTCCAACAAAGATGACCTCAGCATCATCATTATCCTCATCTCTGGGTTTGGACCCTGCGGTCTTTGTCTCGGGTTGTGGTCATGCTTGTGCTTCCTCACATAGGAAGAGATGGGCCATTTTACAATCACTTTTGGCTTCAAGTGGCCCCTTCCAGTGTTTTTTCCACCTAAAGGCAACCACAGAACAAGGTCATCCCCTCTGATCTCAGGTGTCACTTTCTGTGGTTTCAGTTAACCCTCAGTTGTTCACTGAAAATATTAAATGGAAAACTCCAGAAATACATAACTCATAAGTTTTAAATTGCATGTCATTCTGAGGAGTAGGATTGGAATCTCACACCATCCTGCTTCCTCCTGCCCAGAAATGTGAATCGAACTTAGTCCTGCACATCTCACCCATTTGTCACTCGGTTACCACAATGACTGTTGAGATGTCACAGAGCTTGTGACCAAGTCACCCTTATTTTACTCAATAATGGCCCCAAACCGTAAGTGGAGTGATGTTGGTTATTTAGACATGCCAGAGAGAATCCTTTAAGTGCTACCTTTAAGTGAAAAGATCAAAGTTCTCAATTTGATATAAAAAGAAAAAAAAGTATGCTGAGGTTGCTAATATCTGTGGTGAATGTGAAGCAGAGAAAAGAAATCTGGGTTAGTTTTGCTGTCAAACTGCAAACTGCAAAAGGTATGGCCACAGAGCATAGTGCATAGTTAGGGTGAAAAAAAAAATCACGAAATTAGTTCAGTAATATATTTTACATAGAGACTACATTCACAAAACTGTTATAAAAATATGTTGTTATAATTGTTCTATGTTATTATTACACCTTCCCTGGTGGCTCAGATGGTAAAGTGTCTGCTACTATTCAGGAGACCTGGGTTCCATCCCTGGAGAAGGAAATGGCAACCCAATCCAGAATTCTTGCCTGGGAAATCCCATCACAGAGGAGCATAGTAAGCTGCAGTCCATCAGGTTGCAAAGAGTTGGACACGACTGAGCAACTTCACTTTCACTTTCCTGTTATTATTAGGAAGTTGCCAATCTCTTACTGTTCTTTTATAAAATAAACTGCATCACAGGTATGTTTGTATAGAAAAACCATTGTGTATATAGGGTTTGATACTATGTGTGGTTACAGATGTCCACTGGGGGTCTTGGAACTTATTCTCTGCAGATAAGTGGTGATGATTATATTTCTTCCAAAAGACAAAATTAGTACCTGATTTAATCATCAGCTGAAACATTGAGATAACTATTAACACCCTTAGACATAAGGAAACATCTCAAACTCAGTTAAGTGACATGATCATTTTAAACTTCCTTCTCCAGACCCTACTTTTGCCTTGTCTCCCCATAGTGGCCCCAGTGCTCCTGTTAAACTCTACAGGAGAGCTGGTAGGCACCACTTTGCTTATAGATCTCCAATCTCACTCAGAAATGCTGACCAACATAAAATGTCCAAAAAAGCCCCCAGCTGTCCCTTGGGGGTGCCCCTCACTCCCTCCATTCTCTGAGTCCAGAAGGCACCAGACTCTATACATGGATCAAAAATATATAAAAAAAAAAATTCCAGAAAGTTCTCATAGCAAAACTTGAACCTGCCTCATGCTGGCAACTATATATACATATACATACACACACATACATACATACATACAAAATACATACATATGCATATATACACATACATGTATATGCATATACATATATGTGTATATATATAGCATGTACATTGTACTTGAAACTATTTACACAGCATTGGCATTGTATTAGGTATTACAAGGAATGTGGAGATGATTTAAAGTATGTGGGAGCATCCCCTTAAGTTACATGCAAAGACTATACCATTTTATATAAGGAACTTGAGCATCCATGGATTTTGGTATCTGTGGGTGCAGGGTTCCCAGACCCAATCTCCCAAGGGTACCAAGGAGAGAGGACAGGGCCTTCTCAGGACTTCTGCTACTCCCCCTGCCTTGGACACTGTCTCAAGTACTGTCACCCAACTCCTGACCTGCTTCAGTCCACAATCTCTGCCAGGCTTCCCTGACCCTGATGTCAGAAATCACAGCCTCCCCCAACTCACATGCCATATTCAACTCCAGAGCTATTGGGTTGCTGTATTGTTGTTTCTAGAACAAGTTCTGGTGTCTGTCAGTGCTACATGTCTGCTGCATAAATAAACAGTAGCTGTTATGAATACAATCTTTATCTGTACCACAGGCTTGACCCACTAATTCCTGGCTCCCCAGGTTCTTACACTTGATCTTAGCAAAGAAGCTGACAAGCAATTTCTCCAAGCATTTAATGAATTCCAAATCTTAATGAATTAAAAGTATCATGCAAGGGAGAAAGTCAGCCAGTATGTAGTTGGATGCTGACAGGGGCAGTAGTGGTCATTGAAATAAAAGGTTTGTAACACAATTTCTCTCCATATAATACATTTGTTGATAGCTTCCATGCTGTTAACACGTTTCATTGACATTAAGGGACATTCTACAGTTTACATTTGACCATTTCTGATACCAGATCACATTTCATCAGCAGCATATTATAGTTTGTTTGGTTGTGTATAAATGATAGCCCTAGCGGTAAAGGTCTCTCCTGACAATGCAAAAGATGTAAGAGATGCAGGTTCCATCTCTGGGTCAGGACGACCCCCTGGAGGAGGGCATGGCAACCCACTGCAGTATTCCTGCCTGAAGAATCCTATGGACAGAGGAGCCGGGTGGGCTACAGTCCATAGCGTTGCTGCTGCTGCTGCTGCTACTAAGTGGCTTCAGTCGTGTCCGACTCTGTGTGACCCCAGAGACAGCAGCCCACCAGGCTCCACTGTCCCTGGGATTCTCCAGGCAAGAACACGAGTGGGTTGCCATTTCCTTCTCCAATGCATGAAAGTGAAAAGTCAAAGTGAAGTCGCTCAGTCGTGCCCGACTCCCAGCGACCCCATGGACTGCAGCCCACCAGGGTCCTCCGTCCATGAGATTTTCCAGGCAAGAGTACTGGAGTGGGGTGCCATTGCCTTCTCCAAGTCCATAGTGTTGCAAGGAGTCAAACATTACTGAAGCAACTGAACACACACACATACATATGTATATATGTGTATATTTTATAGTGGTATGAAAAATAATTCTGTGGGACTTCCCTGGTGATCCAGTATTTAAGACTCCTCACTTCCAGGCCAGGGTCATGGCTTCAATCCCTGTCAGAGACCTATGATCCCACATGCCACTGGGTGTGGCAGAAAAAAAAAAAAAAAGAAAAGGAATAATGCTGCATTTTACAGCTGATGTCATCTTAGATTTAATGGAAATTTCTGTTTTTCATAAGCAGAATCCAGCCTACTAAATTCATGTCACAAGTCACTAATGGGATGCTAGCTGCATTATATAGGCAAATGGTTTAAACAGGAATTTACAAATTGGCTTGCTTCCTGTTTGCTTTTTCTCCCAACCAGCAAGCTAAGAATGATTTTTAGGTTTTAGTTTTTTTTTTTTTTTTTTTAACTTTTAAAAATATATTTAATATTTTTACATTTTTTTAATTTGGGGGCAAACAAAGGAATATTTTGCGATATGTGAAAATTATAGGATATCTAAATTTCAGTGTCACAAATAAAGTTTTATTGGAACACAGCCATGATCATTTGTTGCTGCTGCTGCTGCTAAGTCACTTCAGTCGTGTCCGACTCTGTGTGGCCCCATAGACAGCAGCCCACCAGGTTCCCCTGTCCCTGGGATTCTCCAGGCAAGAACACTGGAGTGGGTACCCGAGGCTATTTCACTCTGCTAATGGCAGAGACTGCATTGGCGCTTAATGCCCGTTTACTCTCTAGGCCTTTACAGAGCAATTTTGCACACTCATGGCTGTAGAGAACAAAATGAAGCATTCCAAACCCCATGGCTCACCAGCTCCTGAAGTCCAGTTGACTCAGTGCAGCTAAACACTTCTTATTCTGAGTCCCACTGGAGGATGAAGCTGGAGTATCTCTGTCTCCACGCCCCAGAAAGATTTCTCTGGAAATATCAGCACTGCTTCCTGTGTCCAGTGTCCATGAAACTCCTACCTGGCTCTCCAAAAGCCTTTTCTCAGTGAGGCTGGATCAGGAGATTCCAAGCCTTTGAAAGCCCATTCTAATCCAATCCATAGTATCCAAATGGTGCTCCAATCAGGTTTCTGAGCCAGTTTTTCCCCATGGGATCTTTCAACTAGAAACCTTTCTACCAAATTGTTAATGAGAGGAAAGAATGTGGGTGCGGCTGCAGGGCCCCACCCAGGGGCTGTTTTCCAGGTCTCAGGGTGGTGAGAGTCCCCACTTCCCTCTCTGGCATCCAGAGGCCCACCATCTTATCTCCAGTTTATCTGCATCTTTAGTTATTTGGGATTCAATAGCTTAAGGGCAGGGGAAGGTGGTCCACATAGCTATTCCAACAGAGCTCGGGCTGGTATCAGGAATGGAAAAATCAGGGGTTCACCTCCAATACCAGAAAATTCTCCAGCTGCAAACAGCAAACCCCTGTCCTCTTCTGGGAGCAAGGGTGGTGGGTTGGGGGCGTGTGGGCATGGTGAGGAGAGCAGAAAGCAAGCTTACTCCCAAATGATCTGCACTTGAAGACTCAGCACCTGCTGGATTTCAGGGGTCCTCACTGTGGATCTTCATGCTGAACCCCAGGAGCTTTTTCTAGGCAGGGGCTCATGCTTTCTTAAACCAGGTCAGGGGTGTCAGGTCACACCCTGGTCCCCATCCTTCTGCCTTCCTCACTCACTCCCCGTCTTCTCTCTCCTTCCCCTTTGCACCACCAAGATTATATCTCAAGCTTTCCTTCCCACTGCCTTTACAACCCTGTGCACACAGATACATAGAGGGAGGGAGGGTTTCAGAGTAGAAATATGTGTATTTCCATTCCTTATAAGGTAACAGAGTCACTGAATTAGAACAAAAATGAACTTCACTGATGAACGTGATCTCAAGTGTTGTAACCAGATATAACATCAAAAACACTGTTCTTATCAAATCAACATGTGTTCACCTTAAATTTACACAATATGTGTCCATTACATCTCAATGAAGCAGGGGAAAAAAATACAGAACCGACCATTAGAAAGAGCTCGTTTTAGACTCTTTTAAGACGGTTGATGGTGAGTGCTGTGCCTAGTTGCTCAGTTGTGTCTGACTTCTTGCGACCCCATAGACTGTAGCCAGCCAGGCTCCTCTATCCATGGACTTCTCCAGGCAAAAATGCTGGATTGCCTTGCCATGGCCTTCTGCAATGTTGGTGAGTATCAAAACCCAAGGCTAGGGACTTCCCTCGTGGTCCATGGGTTGAGAATCTGCCTTCCAATGTAGGGAATGTGCGTTTAATACATGGTGGTTAAGATCCCATATACCAGAGGGCAGTAGAAAGGACAAAGGATCCTGCATGCCATGACTAAGACTCGAGGCAGCCAAATAAATGAATAAAAATATATATATTTTTGAACTCTATGCTCTTTACATTCTTCTGGATGTATTTGTAAGCATGATATTAACAGTTTTATTTATTTATGGATACACCATGAGACTTCCTGCAGGATCTTAGTTTCCTGACCGGGGACTGAACCCAGATCACCAGAGTGATAGCATTGAGCAGTAAATGCTGGCTTGCCAGGGAATTCCTAGTTTGATTACTTAAAGGGTTTATTTTTATTGTATGCCCAAAGGTACATCCTTTGCTGTGTTTACACTTACAATAAAAACATTTTGGATGTCAATTTTAAAATGTTTGCAAAAACTTAGGGGAAAGGAAGGAAAATGTTGACTACATATTTATGCTTCTAGGCTTCCCTAATGGCTCAGACAGTAAAAAGTCTGCCTGCAGTAGAGGAGACCGGAGTTTGATCCCTGGTTCAGGAAGATCTCCTGGAGAAGGGAATGGCTATCCACTTCAGTATGCTTGCCTCGAGAATTCCATGGATAGAGGAGCCTGGGGAACTACTATCCATGGGTTTGCAAAGAGTCAAACACAACTGGATGACTAACACTTTCATTTTCATATGCTTCTAAAGATTGTTCAAATCTCAGAATCACCTGGGACATTATTAAACATAGAGATTCCAGGGCTGCATATCATACCTAAGAAACTAAAATTGCCTGAGGAGGGGGCCTGGGCATCTGAAAGTTCAATGTTTGCCTCACTTGATTCTGATGTGACGTGAGTCCCAGGGTGTAAAATCATCCAATACTTTGGGAAAGATTGATCTCTGGTGGTTCAGCAGTTAAGAATCCACCTGTTAATGCAGAAGACCTGGTTTCAATGAAAGGGTTGGAAAGATCTCCTGGAGGAAGAAATGGCAACCCAGTCCAGTATTCTTGCCTGGGAAATACCATGGACAGAGGGGCCTGGCAGGCTACAGTCTATGGGGTCACAAAAGACTCAGACACAACTTAGCAACTAAACCACAACAGTGAAAGTGAAAGTTCCTCAGTCGTGTCTGACCCTTCCTGACCCCATGGACTATATACAGTCCATGGAATCGTCCAGGCTAGAATACTGGACTGGGTAGCCTTTCCTGTCTCCAGGGGATTTTCCCAACCCAGGGATCAAACTCAGGTCTCCCACATTGCAGGCAGATTCTTTACCAGCTGAGGCACAAGGGGAACCCAAACAACAGTAAAAACATGCTTAAAATATCCAAGAATCTACTCCTTCAGGAGACCCTGAGGGTTGAGGGTCAGGAATTAATTTTTTCTTCATGTGACACACTGAGCACCTGCCTTGGGAGAAGCGTGTTATTGGTAATTCAATAAACCAATCAGATGTTGTACCTTGAGCTGGGAGCTTCATCCTCCCCACCACTCTTCAGAGATTCTAGGACCTCCACACTCTGTCCTGGGGCTTCTGGATGTCCTTCGTACTAAAGGAAGTTAGGGTATAAGCAAAGCTCAGAGATCTGGATCCAAACTTCTCAGTTTGGGCCACACTTGCAAATCTCCTGGGCTGTGCTTTGTAACCCTCAGTGAATCTAAGGATTTCCCTACGTGTCTTGTGTAAAAACATATTCTCGTCCAACAGTTGTGAGTGGGGCCTGAGAGTCTTGCGTTTCTCACAAACTCCAGGTGTTGCCCAGGCTGCTTAAGGTGTCCATATTAAACAGTGAGTACTAGAGAGTTTTGAAAAGTACTGATTGATTTTGAAAAGTTCTGGTTGATTTTGCCGATCTTACTCCATACCCACAGAATAAGTATCTCCAGGAATGGGACCAGGGAGTCAACGTTACTAAGCGTCTCAGATATTTGTAAGGAGCAGGTAGGGTGCAACGTGAAGCTACACCACAATGTGTAGCCAGGCACATCACCCTACCATCAACCCTGTTTTGGGCTTCATTGTGTCCTACAAAATCCATATGTTGAGGGGACTTTCCCAATGATCCAGTGGCTAAAGCTCTCCACTCCCAGTGCAGGGGGCTGGACTTCAGTCCCTGGTCAGGGAACTAGATCCCACGTGCTGCCAGGAAGTCCAAAGACCCCACATGCCACAACTAACAATTGGTGCCATCAAATAAATTAATTCATTTAAAAAATTATCTGTAGAAGTCCTATCCCCCTACACTTTGGAATGTGACTATATTTGTAGATGATATTCTTAACAAGGTAGTTAAACTCAACGAAGGCACTAGGGTAAGCCCTAGTCCAATCTGATGGTTCTCTACATAAAAAGAGAGAGCAGAATTCCCTGCAAGGCCAGTGGTTAGGGCTCAGAATTTTCACGGCCAAGGGCCCCATTTCAATCCCTGGACTGGAAACTAAGACCCAGAAGTGAAGCAGCATGGCCAGAAAAAAAAAAAAAAAAAAGGAAATTAGGACACACAAGACATCAAGGATGCATGGACATAAAGGGACAGGAGGACACAAGAATGCAGCTGTTTGTGCATCAGGGAAAGAGATCTCCCGAGAAACCACACTGTCAACACCTTGATCCTGGACTTCTAGCCTCCAGAACTGGGAGAAAACAATTTCCTGTTGTTTAGGTCTCTTGTATATCTTGTGGCCACCTTAGTACATTAATGCGTTCTTTAGATCAGGAGTCCCTGGAGAGGGCTCACCTCAAGGACAGGTGGGGAGTATGCAGGTGATGACTCAGCTCCCAGGTGACTTCTAAACATCAACAAATGCCCACCCACCCAGATTTTCCAGGACACAGCCTGCTCCTGTGGACCCCTTCTTGCAGACCACTGCTGCTAAAAGTCCCCACCCAACTCTCATTCTGGCCCCAACTTTCTTTACTTCTCTCCTAGACTGTGAGGGACAGAGCCTTGAGAACAGAGCAAGGCCTGTGCTCAAACCATCCTGGTTGTGAAGGGGAGTATGTGTTTTAACAAAAAATAAAAAAAAAAAAAAAGGAAGAAAACCCATAGCTGTCTAGCATAAGCTTAACACTGGATGTACAGAAAAGCCTTCACATGTTATGTTAGGAAGAAGCAGAGGACATGATTTCAACCTTTTCTTCAGGGAAGGTTTCCAGGAAGGAGGACAGCATGCTTTCTGTAGATGGGTTGAGAGCAGATGAATTTATTGGAAGGCCTTTGGGTCTGTAGCCAGGAAAGGAATATGAGTGGGGAGGGGGTATGTCGTCCTTCAGTTCTCTCTACCTCCAGAAGTTTCTATGATATGGGCCATGGTCACAGGGCTCCCAGAGATCAGGGAGAGAGGGATGTTTTGTGACTTCACCCAAGCCTCACCCATAGAAGGCTGCCTCTCAGCAGCCAACGTCAGACTTCTGGGCCATCTGCCAGGCTCAAGAAATGACCTACTAGGAACTCTCTGGTAGTCCTGGAGTGGTTAGGACTCTGCACTTTCACTGCTGAGGGCAGGGATTCTATACATAGTTGGGGAACTAAGATCCTGCAAGCTGCACTGGCTGGCCAACAATAGAAAACAAACAAACAAACAAACAAAAGACAGACATGACCTTTCCCACCTTTCCTTCCATAGACAACCCCAAGGCTGAGTCCAGTTCAGGTCCATTGCTGTGGTCAAGGAGGAAGCTCCCTTGGGCTTGTGGCTGTGGAGTGACATGTGGTCAGCCTGAGCATCCACCAACAGGGCTGGGCATCTCACACCAACTGAGAACCTGGTACCCAGTAGGAGGTCAGGCCCTCAGGACACATGCTGGTGCCTGCTGACTACAGATCAGGGCTGTGTGAGAAGTGGACTCTACAAGGTGGCCAGAAGGCACACCTTTCAGGAGAGCACTAATCCAGGTGGCCAGACTCTTCCCACTTCCTCCGTCTCTAGGGGAGAACTTGGCGCTTCCATTGTTCTCACAAATGTTTTCCTCTTCTACTCCCCCTGGAACAGCTTTATCTCAAGAAATTGTTGTTGTTCATTTGCCCAGTTGTATCTGCAACTCCATGGACCACAGTGTGCCAGACCTCCCTGTCCCTCACCATTTCCTGAAGTTTGCCCAAGTTCGTGTCCATTGCATTGGTGATGCAATCCAGCCATCTCATTCTCTGTCACCCTTTCTCCTTCAGGCCATCTCCACATAGCCAACAACAGTCCTCTCCCAGGATGGCACTCTAAATCCTGTGTCCAGCTTCCAGACCCCATGCACACTGGTTGAGCTGCATTGCAGTTTGGGCCATATAGAGCCACGACACACATTATCTGTGTAACTTTTGCTCTATATAAATAATATTTCATCAGCTGTCTTACCTTGCTTCCTTTCAGTCCAAAGCAATTTACCCTTTACTGAAGGGGCTTGCCTCATTCTGGAAATCTCTTCCCTGCTTCTCCATCTCCCACCACAAGGCTCAGGTTTTGTTTTGCTTCCTCTTATACTTCTTTTCCCATCTTAATTCCTTCCCACCCAGGTATGTCTGAAACCCACATGGAACACTCTGGGAACTAGGGTCTTCTGCTAGTATTTATCTGATGCTCTGGGAAAACTATTGACCATGTAGAAGTGTTACTTCTGATCTATACATTGAGAGAGGTGCATTTCATATCCTTCTACATTTCTGCCTTCTTTGAACTTCTCAGTGTTTCCTGGAAAGCTCTATTATTCTTTTTCCTTGACAGCAAAACATGAAACATTAGTGGACATGAATTACTCTGTTTGATGGGACGTTGCTTACGTACACACGTAACTGGTATTACTTTGACTTCCAACATGCAATCAAGCACATTTGTTGTTGTTGTTGTTTTCCCCCTAGAAAATTTCTCTTAATGATAAATTGTCATCAGCATGAAGAAATGCAGAACATTCCACATAAAATATAATAGCATAACTGGGCTCAAAAAGTCAGCACTTGAATATATCTAGCTATATTTTGAATGTTCCTGACATTTTCCCAGAGTACCGATGTCTGATTTCAAATCTCAAAGCTTAATTCCATTCAGCGAGTCTCAAGGGTCAGAGACTGCCATGGGCATAATTTAATTCCTGTAGAATAAGTTGGCAAGTTCATACTTGACTTGACTACTTGGTACTTGACTACTTGATAAAGAGAGAAAACAACAATAACAACAATGACCAAAAAATAAACAAACAAAAAAACACAGAAATGTGTAGTTAGTGATTCAGTCATAACAGGTACACATAAATTGATGTATAGACTATACAATCATCTATATCTGCTTAATTGTTTCTGCTAATGACTTGGACACTGTGAATCACACACAAACCATTGAAAAAGAAAAGTAATTTTGGAAAATTCTTAGAGAAAAGAACATCAGAATTCCTTACCTGTCTCCTGGGAAATGTGTACGCTATTAAATTTGCAACAGTTAGACCTGGACACGGGACAATGAAGTGATTCAAAATCGGGAAAGGAATAAGTCAAAGCTATCTAGTGTTGCCCTGGTTATTTGACTTCTGTGCAGAGGACCTCATGAAAAAATAAAATCCTAGATGAATCTCAAGCTAGACACAAAATTTATGTGGGCGATATGATAACTTAGTTATCCAGATGACAACACCCAAATGACAGAAGAATAATAGGAATTAAGGCGCCTCTTGATGAAGGTATTATCTGTTTCAAGTACAGACATCTGAAATGACATAGTCCTTCATAAAAGATGAAATTCTCAGTTTCACATTTGAAAATCTAGATGTATCTTCCAGAATGTGAAATATAAAATTCTCTATTAGTCACATATACAAATCTGGGGACAATTTTTCCAACTTGAAATGTGGAATTCTCTGTACATCTCACATGAAAGTATACATACAATATTTTCTTATTAAAATGTGGAATTTTTCACATTAGAGATATGAAAATCAGGATGCAGATTCTTTGACAGGAAATATGAAAATGTCTATTTCACATATCAAAATATGGTCACAGGATTTCTCACATGAGATATGGAATTTTTTCATATTTCTCATTTGAAAATCTTTGTGCTGTCTTTCCTTCATGAAATATTGAATACTGTCTACTTCACATTTGAAAAAAGTGCATTCATTCTCCTACAAGAAATGTAGAATTTTCCCACAGATTTTCATGCTTGAGCTCTGAAATTCTGTATATTTCCATCAGGAAAGCTTGAATGAAGGTCTTCTGATATGAGACTTGGAATTCTGTGTATTTCACATTTAACAATCTGGGGAGAAATGTTCTCATATGAAATATGAAATCTCGACTATTCACATATGAAACTTTTTCTAGATTTGTACACATGAAACCTATATGCAGGTTAGGAAAAAACAGTTAGAACTGGACATGGAACAACAGACTGGTTCCAATTAGGAAAAGGAGGATCGCAAGCCTATATATTGTCACCCTGCTTATTTAAATTACATGCAGAGTGCATCATGTGAAACAGTGGGCTGGAAGAAGTGCAAGCTGGAATCAAGATTTCTGGGAGAAATATCAATAACCTCAGATATACAGATGACACCACCCTTATGGCAGAGAAGAGGAACTAAAAAGCCTCTAGAAGAAAGTGAAAGAGGAGAGTGAAAAAGTTGGCTTAAAGCTCAACATTAAGACAACGAAGATCATCGCATCTGGTTCCATC
Organism: Bos taurus; assembly: GCF_002263795.3. Classification (NCBI taxonomy): domain Eukaryota; kingdom Metazoa; phylum Chordata; class Mammalia; order Artiodactyla; family Bovidae; genus Bos; species Bos taurus. The sequence goes on from NC_082638.1 coordinate 32,738,735, forward strand.
ACTTCATGGGAAATAGATGGTGAAACAGTGGAAACAGTGTCAGACTTTATTTTTGGGGGCTGCAAAATCACTGCAGATGATGACTGCAGCCATGAAATTAAAAGACGTTTACTCCTTGGAAGAAAAGTTATGACCAAGCTAGATAGCATATTCAAAAGCAGAGACATTACTTTGCCAAGAAAGGTTCGTCTAGTCAAGGCTATGGTTTTTCCAGTCTTCATATATGGATGTGACAGTTGGACTGTGAAGATTGCTGAGCACTGAAGAATTGATGCTTTTGATCTGTGGTGTTGGAGAAGACTCTTGAAAGTCCCTTGGACTGCAAGGGGATCCAACCAGTGCATTTGGAAGGAGATCAGCCCTGGGATTTCTTTGGAAGGACTGATGCTACAGCTGAAACTCTAGTACTTTGGCCACCTCATGGGAAGAGTTGACTCATTGGAAAAGACTCTGATGATGGGAGAGATTGGGGACAGAAGGAAAAGGGGATGACAGAGTATGAGACGGTTGGACGGCATCACTGACTCGATGGAAGTGAGTTAGAATGAACTCCGGGAGATGGTGATGGATAGGGAAGCCTGGCATACTGCAATTCATGGGGTCGCAAAGAGTCAGACATGACTGAGTGACTGAACTAAACTGAACTGAGCTGTACACATGAAATAGGGAATTTTCAATGAATCAGAAATTGATATCTGAGCTAAAACATCAAATAGGTACAGCTATATTTCATGTATTTCCTGAATAACAGAAAGAGTTCTCTGTATTTCTTTGAAAAAAGTCTGGGTGACGATTTCTCTGCATGAAATAGGGGATTAGCATATTTTACAGGTGCAAAATCAAAACGCTTATGATTATACAGTGGAAGTGATAAATAGATTCAGGGGATTCTATCTGATAGACAGAGTGCCTGAAGACCTATGGGTGGAGGTGTGACATTGTACAGTAATCAGGGATAAAGACCATTCCCATATAAAAGAAATGCAAAATAACAAAGTGATAAGGCCTTACAAAGATCTGAAAAGACCAAAGACGCTAAACAAAAACGAGAAAATGAAAACAATACCCATTTGAATGCAGAGTCCCAAAGAATAGCAAGGAGAGATTAAACCTTCCTCAGTTATCAATACCAGTTCATAGAGGAAATAAATAGAATGGGAAATCCTACAGATCTCTTCGAGAAAATCAGAGATACCAAGGGCAAATTTCATGCAAAGAGGGGCACAATAAAGGACAGAAATGGTACGGATGTAACAGAAGCAGAAGCTATTAAGAAGAGGAGGGAAGAATACACAGATGAAATATGCACAAAAGATCTGCATGATCCAGTTAAGCACAATGGTGTGATCACTCACCTAGAGCCAGACGTCCTGGAATGCAAAGTCAAGTCGGACTTTAGAAGCATAACTACAAACAAAGCTCGTGGAGGTGGTGGAATTCAGTTGAGCTCTTTCAAATTCTAAAAGATGATGTTGTGAGTGTGCTGCCCTCTATATGCCAGCAGATTTGGAAGACACAGCTGTGGCCAGACCACTGGAAAAGTTCAGTTTTCATTCCAACCGCAATAAAAGGCAATCCATCGAGTGTGCAAACTACTACTTAACTTCACTCATCTCACACATTCGCAAAGTACTGCTCAAAATTCCCAAAGCCAGGCTTCAATAGAATGTGAACCATGAGCTTCCAGATGTTCAAGCTGGATTTAGAAAGGTCAGAAGAACCTGAGATCAAATTACCAACACCCATTGGGTTATCAAAAAAGCCAGAGGAGGAGGAGCCAATATGGCGGAGGAGTAGGACGGGGAGAACACTTTCTCCCCCACAAATTCATTAAAAGAGCATTTAAACGTCGAGTAAATTCCACAAAACAATTTCTGAATGCCGGCAGAGGACATCAGGCACCCAGAAAAGCAATCCAACTCTTCGAAAGGAGGTAGGAAAAAATATAAAAGACAAAAAAAGAGACAAAAGAGGGAGGGACGGAGTTCCGTCCCGGGAAGGGAGTCTTAAAAAGAGAGAAGTTTCCAAACACCAGGAAACCTTCTCACTGCCGAATCTGTGCCGAGCTTTGGAAGCACAGAGGGCAACATAACAGGAAGAAAAAATAAATAAACAATTAAAACTCGAAGATTGCGAGTCCTACGGTAACTCCCCCAGCGGAGAAGCACGGTAGACGCCTGCACGCGCCATTAACAAGCGGGGCTGGACAGGGAGGTGCAGCACGGGCTGCATCGCTTAGAGTAAGAATCTGGCCTGAATACCCTGAGCACTATCTGAGCAAAATAATTTGGGCGAGCAAACCAGACTGTGGGATATCTACAACGTGAAAAGCCAGCCCCAACCTAAGACACCGCCAGGCCCGCGCACGGAACAAAGAATTGATCAGAGATAGCCGGCTGCAGACCTTCCCCCTCTGGTGACAGGCAGCCAGAGCCGGAAGGGGGCAATCGCAGCCCCAGAGAGACATTATCTATAAAACTGTAAGCAGGCTTCTTTGCTAACTAAAACTTCTTGGGGGTCTGGACGGTTAACATCTGCCTGAGAAGGTGCGCCGGTTTTATACCCAGATAACCGAGTGGCGGGGAGGCGATAAGTCGCAGCATTGGCGCTCACCAAACACCTCATCACTTGAGCTGCTCATTCCAAACTCATTCTATGAGGCTACCATCACCCTAATACCAAAACCTGACAAAGATCCCACAAAAAAAAAGAAAACTACAGGCCAATATCACTGATGAACATAGATGCAAAAATCCTAAACAAAATTCTAGCAATCAGAATTCAACAACATATTAAAAAGATCATACACCATGACCAAGTGGGCTTTATCCCAGGGATGCAAGGATTCTTCAATATCCGCAAATCAATCAATGTAATACACCACATTAACAAATTGAAAAACAAAAACCATATGATTATCTCAAAAGATGCAGAGAAAGCCTTTGACAAAATTCAACACCCATTTATGATAAAAACTCTCCAGAAAGCAGGAATAGAAGGAACATACCTCAACATAATAAAAGCTATATATGACAAACCCACAGCGAACATTATCCTCAATGGTGAAAAATTGAAAGCATTTCCTCTAAAGTCAGGAACAAGACAAGGGTGCCCTCTTTCACCATTACTATTCAACATAGTTTTGGAAGTTTTGGCCACAGCAATCAGAGCAGAAAAAGACATAAAAGGAATCCAAATTGGAAAAGAAGAAGTAAAACTCTCACTATTTGCAGATGACATGATCCTCTACATAGAAAACCCTAAAGACTCCACCAGAAAATTACTGGAACTAATCAATGATTATAGTAAAGTTGCAGGATATAAAATCAACACACAGAAATCCCTTGCATTCCTATACACTAATAATGAGAAAACAGAAAGAGAAATTAAGGTAACAATTCCATTCACCATTGCAACGGAAAGAATAAAATACTTAGGAATATATCTACCTAAAGAAACTAAAGACCTATATATATAAAACTATAAAACACTGGTGAAAGAAATCAAAGAGGACACTAATAGATGGAGAAATATACCATGTTCATGGATTGGAAGAATCAATATAGTGAAAATGAGTATACTACCCAAAGCAATTTATAGATTCAATGCAATCCCTATCAAGCTGCCAACAGTATTCTTCACAGAGCTAGAACAAATAATTTCACAATTTTTATGGAAATACAAAAAAACTCAAATAGCCAAAGCGATCTTGAGAAAGAAGAATGGAACTGGAGGAATCAACCTACCTGACTTCAGGCTCTACTACAAAGCCACAGTTATCAAGACAGTATGGTACTGGCACAAAGACAGAAATATAGATCAATGGAACAAAATAGAAAGCCCAGAGATAAATCCACGCACATATGGACACCTTATCTTTGACAAAGGAGGCAAGAATATACAATGGATTAAAGACAATCTCTTTAACAAGTGGTGCTGGGAAATCTGGTCAACCACTTGTAAAAGAATGAAACTAGAACACTTTCTAACACCATATACAAAAATAAACTCAAAATGGATTAAAGATCTCAACGTAAGACCAGAAACTATAAAACTCCTAGAGGAGAACATAGGCAAAACACTCTCTGACATACATCACAGCAGGATCCTCTATGACCCACCTCCCAGAATATTGGAAATCAAAGCAAAAATAAACAAATGGGACCTAATTAAACTTAAAAGCTTCTGCACATCAAAGGAAACTATTAGCAAGGTAAAAAGACAGCCTTCAGAATGGGAGAAAATAATAGCAAATGAAGCACCCGAGAAACAACTAATCTCAAAAATATACAAGCAACTCCTCCAGCTCAACTCCAGAAAAATAAATGACCCAATCAAAAAATGGGCCAAAGAACTAAATAGACATTTCTCCAAAGAAGACATACAGATGGCTAACAAACACATGAAAAGATGCTCAACATCACTCATTATCAGAGAAATGCAAATCAAAACCACTATGAGATACCGTTTCACACCAGTCAGAATGGCTGCGATCCAAAAGTCTACAAATAATAAATGCTGGAGAGGGTGTGGAGAAAAGGGAACCCTCTTACACTGTTGGTGGGAATGCAAACTAGTACAGCCACTATGGAGAACAGTGTGGAGATTCCTTAAACAACTGGAAATAGAACTGTCTTATGATCCAGCAATCCCACTGCTGGGCATACACACGGAGGAAACCAGAAGGGAAAGAGACACGTGTACCCCAATGTTCATCGCAGCACTGTTTATAATAGCCAGGACATGGAAACAACCTAGATGTCCATCAGCAGATGAATGGATAAGAAAGCTGTGGTAAATATACACAATGGAGTATTACTCAGCCATTAAAAAGAATACATTTGAATCAGTTCTAATGAGGTGGATGAAACTGGAGCCTATTATACAGAGTGAAGTAAGCCAGAAGGACAAACACCAATACAGTATACTAACGCATATATACGGAATTTAGAAAGATGGTTACGATAACCCTGTATACGAGACAGCAAAAGAGACACTGATGTATAGAACAGGCTTATGGACTCCGTGGGAGAGGGACAGGGTGGCAAGATTTGGGAGAATGGCATTGAAACATGTGAAATGTCATGTATGAAATGAGATGCCAGTCCAGGTTCAATGCGCGATGCTGGATGCTTGGGACTGGTGCACTGGGATGACCCAGAGGGATGGTATCGGGAGGGAGGAGGGAGGAGGGTTCAGGATGGATTTTCTTTTAAAAATAAATAAAAAAATAAATAAAATAAAATATTTGATACAAAAAAAAAAAAAAGAAAAAAAAAAAGCCAGAGAGCACCAAAAAAACATCTACTCCTTTTTGACTATGCCAAAGACTTGTTTGTGTAGATCACAACAAAACATTTTAAATTCTTCTAAACATGGGACTACTAGAGTATGTTATATGCCTCCTGATAAATCTGTATGCAGCTCAAGAAGCAACAGTCAGAAAAGGAAATGGAACAACAGACAGGTTCTGAGTTGGGAAAGGAATATTTCAAGGCTGTACTCTCAACCTCTTTATTGAACTTACATGAAGAGTTCATCACACAAAATGCCAGACTGAATGCAACAGGGTTTGGAATCAACTTTGCTGGGAGAAATATCAATAACATCAGATATGCAGATGACACGATTCATGTGGCAGAACATGGAAAGAACTACGGAGTCTCTTGAGGAAAGTAAAAGAGGAGAGTGATTAAGGTGACTTAAAACTCAACATTCAAAATGAGATTCATGGCATCTGGTCCCATCACTTCGTGACATAAAGATGGGAAACCAATGGAAACAGTGAGAAACTATTTGGGGGGAGCAGGTTCCAAAATCACTGAAGATGGTGACTCTGTTCAGGAAATTAAAATATGCTTTCTCCTTAGAAGAAAAGTTACAACCAGGCTGGACAGCACATTATAAAGCAGACAAAGGTCAGTCTAGTCAAAGCTATGTAAAGAGATGAGAATTGGACCTAAAGAATCTTGACCTCCAAGGAATCGATGCTATTGATATGTGGTGTTAGAGAAAACACTTGAGAGTCCCTTGGACTGCAAGGAAATGAAAGGAGTCAATTCTAAAGGAAATCAGTTCAGAATATTGATTGGAAGGGCTGATGCTGGAACTGGATCCTGGATATTTTGGCCACCTGAAATGAAAGGCTGACTCATTGGGAAAGAACCTGATGCTGAGAAAGATTGAAGGCTGGAGGAGAGGGTGACGACAGAAGATGAAATGCATGGTGGCATCAGGGAATCAGTGGTTATGGGTTTGAGCAGGCTCTATGAGTTGGTGATTGACAGGGAAGCCTGTCATGCTGCAATCCATGGGATCAGGAAGAGTCGGACTTAATGATACTCACCAAACTTACTTAGGTTCTCAGCGAAGTGAAAATGGTAAAGAACTCTCTTACCCATCAATTGATAATCCTCACAGATTCCTAATGCCCCCTAAGATTTTTAACTGTTTCTTCAGAGATTCAGCAAGGATGGCCATTCTTTCCATTATATGGGTAAATATCCCCTAGGAAATAATGGAAGGGGCATAATTTACAGAAAGTTGTAGAAGAAAGTACACACATCAGCAAGTCAGCATGACCTTGTCAAAAACTTATAGTATGATCCTTTAATCCTTCACACTGATTTCCTTCTGAAACCTGATGATAGGACCTCACCAATCCTGAGGAATGGTCATTGCAAAGGGATGTTATCTAGAACAATTTCTGCCTATTACTTTAGTGATGACACAAAGCAGGCACATTATGGTAATCATGCCTCCGTTAACCTCCCCTAACCAAGACAATAGGCTGCACTAGCCATTGGGGAGCTTACAGGATCACAAGGTCTCCTGTAAATGGTTGGAGCCACCTGGGCCTTTCCCACAGAGGGTTTGCAGGTATGATGAGGTCCCCTTTCCATGGCAAAAATTCTTATCTATGGCCACCAGTCTTACTGCCAGTCCTCTGGATTTGTGAGAACCCCACAAGACCAACTCTAGCTTGCAAAGTATACATCTGCTTAAAAAACAAACAAAAGGATAAAATCCAGTCCAAACTGAAGTGCCTAAGGATAATCAAATGGTCCTCAGTTCTATGAAGGGCCATTAGGGCCACAAAAGCACGGGTCCAGGCAAGTTCATTGTTAACACCTGCAGCCCTTCAAAGGACGTGTCCTGGTAATGGATAAAGATTGTAGATTGTAAGTCCTCTACCAATTTGAGAAATTGTGTCAACAAGACCTCTGAACCTCCCATCGTAGCTAAGCCTAAAAGACGGAATATGTGCATATCAGGCCCAAGGCACATTCAACTGGGAATATTTGGAGGTAACAGTACCAGATATAGGACCCTATAGAGAAGGTGTACACAAAAATGAAATAAGAAAAAAAAAAAAAAAGCCTTTTGTGCCAGTTTCAGACTGAAAATGTGCATTTCCCAGATGACCAAGTGAACAGGATTCAAGTCAGTAATAACACTCAACGTAGCCACATGTCAATGCAGATTCCCACTAGGTAACTTCAGAAGCTTCTGTGCAGGCCTGTCTTCAGCCTCTGCTTTCCATTCATAAATTGTGTTCATTCAATCAGCAGACAGTATGAAATATAGGCAATGGGTAGGCACTCAAGGAAGATGATGAAGACTGTAAGAACAAAGTATCTTTCCAGGGTAAGGGACAGACAACACCACAGGTTGGTGATAAGATGGAGGAAGTTGGAGAGGAGAATGGAGGGCAGATTTCAGATCTAGCTTCTGGACATTTAGGGTGATGGCAGCTGCCCCAGACCTGGCTGCAGACCTTGAGGAGATACTTCCAAATGTAATAAATTAATGTGGTCTCTGTCCTCTATGAGCTTTTACAACCTTAAAGCCTCAGCCTATGATACTATACCAAGTAGAGAGTCATAGCTCAGAAATTCAAGATATTAATTTAGGAAGGGTGTGTGAGACTTGAAGGAGATGTGTTCTATCAGACATGTTCTAACATTTAGCATAATTAACTGGGCTTGAGCCAGGACTTACTTATATGCATGTAGACTGCTATCTTCGGAAAATTCCCATTATGAGATCATATAACCTGATATCTGGGATTTCACTTTCTTGGTGAGTACTTCTCCACTTATGAAAAAGGAAGATAGCACTAGTTTAGAAGGTACATCTTTGTATTAGGACTTTTCTATCAATTTCCCAACTCTACCAATTGTTCTAGGTAACTTCCTGACAGTAGGAAATATGGACAACTATATAGTATCTCCTCCTGCCATACTAGAGGCACTATAGTAAGTGTAAAGACGGATAACACACAAAAGTACATTTACAGCTCATGATTCTTTGCTAATTTTCTTTTCAGTTGATGTATCCATAGGTGTGAGTGGGGTATTAAAGTCCCCTATTATAATTGTGGTACTGTTAATTCCCCCTTTCCTACTTCCTTGCATTTGCCTTGCATCTTGAGGTGCTCCTAAATGGAACAATGGACTAGTTACACCTAATTGTTTTATATAGGCATTACACTCATTAGGAATGGAATCATGTTTTTTTCCAGTGCAATCCTGAGCCCACATCTTGGTCCCTGCACAAAAGCAGGCTGTATCCTTCCCATGTTCAAGCCCTGAGAAACATTCCTGAGCCCACATCTCTGTCACTGCACTGAACTAGGCTGGGTCCAGCACTTGCTCAAACCCCTGGAAAATACTCATGAGTCCACATCTCGGTCACTGCACTGAACCAGTCTAGGTTCTGCCCTAGTTAGTCCCCTGACACATACCTCTGAACCAACATCTCGGGCTCTGCCCTGAAGCAGGCTGGTCCTTCCCATGTTCAAGCCCCGACAAATGCTCCTGAGCCAAACTCTTGGTCACTGCACTGAACTAGGCTCTGTCCTACACTTGTTCATGACCCCGGCAAACACTGCTGCGCCCAAATCTCATGCCCTGCACATGATCCAGTCTGTGTCTTGCCCTTGTTAGATTCCCCCAACACATACACCTGAGCCCACATCTCAGTCCCCGCACTGAAGCAGGCTGAGTCCTGCCTTTGTTCAAGCCTCCGGCAAACAATCGTGAGCCCACAACTCGCTCCCTGCCCCTGAAATTAGGTCTGTCTTGCTCTTGTTCAATCCCCCAGAAAACACTCCTGATCCCACATCTCACTCCCTGCCCTGAACCCGCCAGGGTCCTGCCCTTGTTCAAGACCCCGACAAATACTCCTGAACCTACATCTTGGTTCATGCACTGAACCAGTCTAGGTCATGCCCTTGTTAGATCCACCAACACATACTGCTGAACCCACATCTCGGTCCCTGCACAAAAGCAGTCTGGGTCCTGCCCTTGTTGAAGACCCTGACAAACACTCCTGAGCCTGCATCTCAGTCCCTGCACTGAACTAGGCTGGGTCCTTCCCTTGTTCAAACCCCCGACAAACATTCCAGAGCCAACATCTCTGTCCATGCACTGAACCAGGATGGTTCCTGCTTTTGTTCAAGCCCCAGGCAAACAATCCTGAGCCGACACCTAGCTCCCTGCCCCTGAACTAAGGTGTGTCCTCCCCTTGTTCAACTCCCTGCCCCCCAGGAAACACCCCTGATCCAACATCTCACTCCCTGCACTGAAGCCACCTGGGTCCTACCCTTGTTCAAAACCCTGACAAATACTCTGGAACCCACATGTCAGTCCCTGAACTGAAGCAGATGAGTCCTTGCCCATGTTCAAGCCACAACAAATACTCCTGAGCCCACATATCACTCACTACAATGAACTAGGCTGGGTCCTACACTTGTTGAAGACCCTGACAAACACTCCTGAGCCTGCATCTCAGTCCCTGCACTGAACTAGGCTGGGTCCTTCCCTTGTTCAAACCCCCGACAAACATTCCAGAGCCAACATCTCTGTCCATGCACTGAACCAGGATGGTTCCTGCTTTTGTTCAAGCCCCCGGCAAACAATCCTGAGCCGACACCTAGCTCCCTGACCCTGAACTAAGGTGTGTCCTCCCCTTGTTCAACTCCCTGCCCCCCAGGAAACACCCCTGATCCCACATCTCACTCCCTGCACTGAAGCCACCTGGGTCCTACCCTTGTTCAAAACCCTGACAAATACTCTGGAACCCACATGTCAGTCCCTGAACTGAAGCAGATGAGTCCTTGCCCATGTTCAAGCCACAACAAATACTCCTGAGCCCACATATCACTCACTACAATGAACTAGGCTGGGTCCTACACTTGTTGAAGACCCTGACAAACACTCCTGAGCCTGCATCTCAGTCCCTGCACTGAACTAGGCTGGGTCCTTCCCTTGTTCAAACCCCCGACAAACATTCCAGAGCCAACATCTCTGTCCATGCACTGAACCAGGATGGTTCCTGCTTTTGTTCAAGCCCCCGGCAAACAATCCTGAGCCGACACCTAGCTCCCTGACCCTGAACTAAGGTGTGTCCTCCCCTTGTTCAACTCCCTGCCCCCCAGGAAACACCCCTGATCCCACATCTCACTCCCTGCACTGAAGCCACCTGGGTCCTACCCTTGTTCAAAACCCTGACAAATACTCTGGAACCCACATGTCAGTCCCTGAACTGAAGCAGATGAGTCCTTGCCCATGTTCAAGCCACAACAAATACTCCTGAGCCCACATATCACTCACTACAATGAACTAGGCTGGGTCCTACACTTGTTCAAGACCCTGACAAACACTCCTGAGCCCACATCTCGGTCACTGCACTGAACGAATCTGCTGCTACCACTGCTAAGTCTCTTCAGTTGTGTCCGACCCTGTGCGACCCCATACATGGCAGCCCACCAGGCTCCCCCATCCCTGGGATTCTCAAGACAAGAACACTAGAGTGGGTTGCCATTTCCTTTTCCAATGCATGAGAGTGAAAAATGAAAGTGAAGTCCGTCAGTCGTGTCCAACTCTTAGTGACCCTGTGGACTGTAGCCCACCAGGCTCCTCCATCCATGGGATTTTCCAGGCAAGAGTACTGGAGTGGGGTGCCATTGACTTCTCCGACTGAACGAGTCTAGGTCCTGCCATTGTTCGATTCCCCAACACATACTCCTGAACCCACATCTCGGTTTCAGCACTGAACTAGGCTGGGTCCTGACCTTGTTCAAACCCCCAACAAACACTCCTGAGCGTGCATCGCAGTCCATGCACTGGGTCCTGCCCATGTTCAAATCCCCGACAAACACTCCTGAGCCAACATCTCCATCCCTGCACTGAATCAGGATGGTTTCTGCCTTTGTTCAAGCCCTGACAAACAATCCTGAGCCAACAACTCGCTCCCTGCCCCTGAACTAAGGTGAGTCCTCCCCTTGTTCAAACCCCCAGAAACACTACTGAGCCCTCATCTCACGCACAGCACTGAACCAGGCTGGGTCCAGACCTTGTCAAAACCCCCGGCAAAAACTCCTAAGCCCACATCTCAGTCCCTGCACTAAAATAGGCTGGGTCAAGCCCTTGTTCAAACCCCTGACAAACACTCTTGAGCCTGCATCACCGTCCCTGCACTGAACTAGGCTGTGTCCTGCACTTGTTCAAGACTCTGACAAACACTCCTGAGCCAACATCTTGGTTCCTGCACTGAACCAGGATAGTTCCAGCATTTGTTCAAGTCCCGGCAAACAATCCTGAGCTGACAACTCTCTCCCTGCCACTGAAGTAAGGTGTGTCCTCCCCTTGACCAATACCCCAGGCAACACTACGATCCCATATCTCACTCACTGCACTGAAGTTCGCTGGTCCCTGCCCTCATGCAAATCCCTGACAAACACTCCTGAGCCAACATCTCCATCCCTGCACTGAACTAGAATGGTTTCTACTTTGTTCAAGCCCCAAGAAAAACATCCTGAGCTGACAACTCGCTGCCTGCCCCTGAACTAAGGTGTGTCCTCCCCTTTTTCAATCCCTCTGGAAACACTCCTGTACCCGCATCTCACGCCCTGCCTTGAAGCCGCCCGGTTCCTGCCCTTATTCAAGACTTTGATAAATGCTCCTGAAACCACATTTTGGTCCCTGCACTGAAGCAGGTGGGTCCTGCCCACGTTGAAGGTCTAACAAACACTTCTGAGCCCATATCTCGCTCTCTACACTGAACTGGGCTGAGTCCTACACTTGTTCAGATTAGATCAGTCGCTCAGTCGTGTCCGGCTCTTTGCGAACCCGTGAATCTCAGTATGCCAGGCCTCCCTGTCGAACACCAACACCCGGAGTTCACTGAGACTCACGTCCATCCAGTCAGTGATGCCATCCAGCCATCTCATCCTCTGTGGTCCCCTTCTCCTCCTGCTCCAATCCCTCCAAGCATCAGAGTCTTTTCCAATGAGTCAACTCTTCGCATGAGGTGGCCAAAGGACTGGAATTTCAGCTTTAGCATCATTCTTCCAAAGAAATTCCAGGGCTGATTTCCTTCAGAATGGACTGGTTGGATCTCCTTGCCGTCCAAGGGACTCTCAAGAGTCTTCTCCAACACCACAGTTCAAAAGCATCAATTCTTTGGCGCTCAGGCTTCTTCACAGTCCAACTCTCACATCCATACATGACTACAGGAAAAACCATAGCCTTGACTAGACGAAATTTTGTTGGCAATATAATGTCTCCGCTTTTGAATATGCTATTTAGGTTGGTCATAACTTTCCTTCCAAGGAGTAAGCGTCTTTTAATATCGTGGCTGCAGTCACCATCTGCAGTGATTTGGAGCCCAGAAAAATAATGTTTGCCTCTGTTTCCACTGTTTCTTCATCTATTTCCCATGAAGTGATGGGGCTGGAGGCCATGATCTTCGTTTTCTGAATGTTGAGCTTTAAGCCAACTTTTTCACTCTCCACTTTTACTTTCATCAAGAGTCTTTTCAGTTTCTCTTCACTTTCTGCCACAAGGCTGGTGCCATCTGCATATCTGAGGTTATTAATATTTCTCCTGGCAATCTTGATTCCAGCTTGTGTTTCTTCCAGTCCAGCGTTTCTCATGATGTACTCTGCATGTAAGTTAAATAAACAGTGTGACGATATACAGCCTTCGCATATTCCTTTTCCTATTTGGAACCAGTCTGTTGTTCCATGTGCAGTTCTAACTGTTGCTTCCTGACCTGCATACACATTTCTCAAGAGGCAGATCAGGTGGTCTGGTATTCCCATCTCTTTCAGAATTTTCCACAGTTTATTGTGATCCACACACTTGTTCAAGACCCTGACAAACACTCCTGTGCCAATATCTTGTTCCCTGCACTGAACTAGGCTGGGTTCAGCACTTTCTGAAGTCCCCTGCAAATACCTCTGAGCCAACATCCTGGTCCCTGCACTGAAGCAGACGGGGTCCTGCCCTTTTTGAAACCCCTGACAAACACTCCTGAGCCCACACATCAGAAACTGCACTGAACCAGGCCAGAAACTACACATGTTCAAGCCCCCAACCAACTGTTCTGGGCCTGCATCTGACTCAAAGGCTGGTTTCTGGTCTTATTTAAGCCCGCAGCAAGCAATCCTGAGCCCACAAATCGCTCCCTGTCCCTGATCTAAGGTGTGTGCTCCCCTTGTTCAATCCACCAGGAAACACTACTGAGCCTGCATCTCACTCACTGCCCTGAACAAGGGTGGGTCCCGCCAAAGTTCAAGCCATGACAAATACTGTTGTGCCAACATCCCAGTCTCTGCACCAAACCAGCTGTTTCCTGCCCATATCAACCATGGCAAACACTCCTAAGACCACATCTTGGTTCCTGCACTGATAGCGGCTGAGATCCTGGCCATATTCAAGCCTAGACAAACACTCCTGACCCCATTTCTCGCCCCTGAACTGAACTAGGCTGTGTCCTACACATGTTCAAGACCCTGACAAACACTTCTTGGCCTTCATCTGACTCTCAGGCTGATCTCCCTCACTACACTGAACTAGGCTGGGTCCAGCACTTGCTGAAACCCGTGGGAAACACTCCTGAGCCCATATCTGGGTCCCTTCTCTGAACCAGGCCAGGTCCTGCCCTTGTTCAAGCACTCAAAAAACACTCCTGAGCCCACATCTCGATCCCTGATCGCGGCTGGATCCACCCCTTGTTCATCCCAACAGACACTCCTGAGGCCACATCTCAGTCGCTCCAATGAACCAGGCTGGGTCCTACCTTTGTTCAAGCCCCCAACAAACACTCTTGAGCCCACATCTCAGTCCTTGCACTGAATCAGGTGGGTCCTGCCCATATTCAAGCTCTTTGTAGAATGCATATATCATATATCAGGACTATAGGATGGCTGGCTTAGCTTGGTCCTCTTGCTGCTTCAGGCCCCACAGGCTTGTGTGATAGGGCAGGTTGGGATGTGTTCTCACATGGAGAACAGTACCACTTTGAAAGGGCCTCAATAGGGTAAATGGCAGACGTGCATGTCTCCGACACCGGTGAGTCATGGAACTTAAGGGGAACTGTCTTTAGAGTCTCCCTGGCAGGCATTCGAACAAGGTTCAGGGAGTTCCCTCATGCCAGCAGAGCGGGCCCCATTTCTCCCTCTGTGCAAAGTGTGGCCAAGCCACCTCAGGCCTGTGCAGTGTTCACATCTGTCCAGCGAGGGAGGGAGGGTCGCACGTCCAATTCTGCAGTTCAGCAGTGACCGCCCACTGTTGGCTCTCAAGGTTGAGAAAGCACTCTCCGAACGTGTGGACTAAAACCGTCTAATCTCCCATTGCTGCAACTCAGTCAGGACGCGAAGGGCTTGCAAAGGATAAGCGTCTTTTCTGAGAGCTGCTGTCCAGAGAGTGGCAGACGGCAACAGCACTACTTAGAGAGACAGAGACACACAGACATCAGTGCCTGGTACACACACAGAAGGATTGTCCAGAACAGTGCTATGCCGGAAGCAAAGATAGAGAGACAAAGAGCGAGCTCTGCACCCTAAACCTCTGGCCTCCCTGAACAGTGGAGATCAATGGTAGCAAATGTTGCGGTTTTTCCCTACTCCCCTAGTATCAGGACAGCAACAGGCTCTCTGTCCCATGAAGAAAAGTATCCAGCCACTTGGCACCCCTGCATATCCTTTGGATAGTCAGGGAGAGCTCCCAGCTATTGCCTGTCCCAGGGGACACAGGAGGGTATTGTTTGGATTGTGGAGCAGGAACCCGTGGTTGGAATTTCCAGGGCCAGGTCAATGACAGCACCTGGGGCTACCCCAGCCACATGCAAAACCCTCTACAATCCTGGTGCAGAATCTGGCCATGTGGGGGCACTGGAGCACAGGAACCGCAGAAGATGCCCTCCGGTCTAGGGGCATGTCCATAAGGGTGCCGCCCACTACCCTCTCCGCCCTTGGTCTAGATTTGGGCAAGGAGCCTGTGCTTGGCTCACAGCCTAGGCTCCTGCCTGTTTTCCGCTGATGTCCCAGGGCCCGTTCACCCTGGCCTGGGCTGTCTGGCACCCCTTTCCTTGGCCTCACGCCACCCCCAACACACCACTCCCCACCTCCCGACCATCCCCCTCACTCCCCGCCCCCAAAGAGCTAGTGGGTCCCACAGGTTCACTGCAGCCTGGGCCACCATTATGCACCATTCTCTGTGCTGTTATATCGTGTCCCTTCACATCTGCCCCAGCTTGGGCCAAGAGGAGCGTGAGAGGTGATCAAAGGAAGGTGGGAGCGTCCTGGGACCCTTAGCTGTGAGCCCCAGTACTCAGGGAGAAGCCCCCACCCCTCATCCCGCGACCTGCCATCCTGATGCTGTGCGCAGCTGGAACCTTGCAACCACCAGTTGTCACGCCAAGTGAAGAGGCCATCCTCTTTAGGGTGGAGGCAGTGCAAGACAGCCAGACCCTGGTGGACGGAGACGTGGCAGGGATCCGGCGGGAGTTCCGGCTGCTTGCAGAAGACATCATGGAAGAGGTGGAGGTTGTGGCAGATGAGGAGCAGAAACAGTGGTCCTCCCAGGAGCTGGAGGAGAAGACGGTGGAGGAGCAGGGCCAGGACAGGCCGGGAGGTCCGAGTGAGCACCAGGCGCTAGATGTCCTGAAGGCACTGGCCGCCCTGCAGGTGGAACTGAGCTCTGAGTGTGAGCAAAACCACAGGGCCTACCATCAGAGGAGGAAGCATCACTTGGCTTGGGGGAGTGCCATCATCCAGGGCATCCCTGGCTTCTGGGCCAAAACTGTATCCTTTCCGCTGCTCCTTTGGGTCCACTGCTCATGAGGAGGAGGAGAAGGGGCAGGAGCAGGAGGAGGGGGAGGGGGTGAGGGCACAGGAAGGGCGCTGGAGGCCCCTGAAGAAAATGTGGTCCTGGGCAATTGGCAAGCTCCAAAGGCCCAGCAGAGTAGGGTCTGGGCAGGGCTACAGATGTACGTGTTGCAGCCATGCCTTTGAGTGTCTCCTTCAGGCCTGCATCTGAGGAGGAGCAGCACCTGAGGCCTCCAAGTCAGGAATGACCAGAGATGGTACACAAGAGCAGCATCTGCACAGCTATTGCTGTAAATGCGGGTGATCCTGGCATATAGCTGAGACATGTGAGTCATTCACATACACACACAACACACACACACGTACACACACACACACACACACACACAACCCCTTTGCTTTCAAACACGGATTGTCACAGGACTGCAAATCTGACCATGTAAGCAGTGACATGCCACTACCAAGCATACACAGGTCTGGAGGAGAACAGTAGCTGTCAGAAACCAGTCCCTGCTCGGAGAATGCAGACCACCTCAGACGCACACCACCACAAGGGGCCCAGAGCCATGAGCGTGTCTGATGGTATGGCAAAGCCTGATGACATCAGGGGTGGCCAGGTAACAGGCAGTGCCCAGCTCCTTGCAGATGCCTTTTCCAATATCTTTGTTCCACCCCAGACTAGGACTGATGCTCCTGGCTCTTCTTGGCCTGGCATGTAGCTCCCTGAATGGCTCCTTGACCTAAAGCAGATTATGAGCCACCCTCAAGTTTCCGTCATGATCAGCGACCAAGATCAAGACTTTCTCGACTACATGATCGACTTGAAGATCAGTGAGGAAGACTGAGGAAGGATGGGTATGGGACCTGGCAGGGAGTGGGAAGATCCTGTTAGCCATGTTCCTGCACTGTGAGACTTTGGAGAGGAGTCATGGACGCTGTTAATGCCTGCCTGGGAGGCAAGCTGAGGCCCCTAGAAGTTTGCACCTTTTCCCTCCTCCCTATCCTGGCAGGTGCAGGTGCGGAGCCATCTGCAGTCCCACTGCAAGCTGATCTTTTCCTTTCAGGACAACCCCTACTTCTTGAACACCATGATCATTAAGGAGTATTACCTTGACATCACTGGTAACATGTGGCTCCCAGGGTGATGAGTGTGGGTGTGCAAGCATGTAGATGATCCACCTGTGGAGTCCACCCCAGTCTCCCCTGTCTTTCCGCAGGGAACAGGGCATGTCATTCCACTCCAGTCCACTGGTTCTGGGACTTTGAATGGGCATCCCCCAGCCACAGTCTGGACACCAGGAGCCTTAATTTTCTCAACTGGCTGTCAGGCCACAATGGCCCAGAATTGAACACGATTGCTGATGTGGGGTTGCTTTGGGCCTGCACACAGGTGATGATTAATGTTGGAGTTCTTGGCTGCTCATGGGAGGGTTCAGGGCCTGGTCAGCCCTGGGTTGACCTTGCTCGTGTTGCCAGCAGCTCATCAGCAATGACATGTGGGACAATCCCCTGAAGTACTACCTCGGGGAGGATGATTCTTCCATCAGAGATAACTGACAGAAACACATGTGGTGAGGCGGTCAGGAGATAGGCCCTGAGGGACAGCCTTATCGTAGCTGGGACACTATCCTTTCCCAAATGGGGATGCATTTGGGATGCATCTCTCCTAGGATGCAAAACCACAGGCATCCTAGGAGAGACAGGATTTGAGTGTGGCATGCCTCTAGGCACTTCCAGCCTGCCTCCCTGGCAGTGCAGAAAGGCGAGGAAAGCACAGGTGGTTGTACGTGTTTGACCCTGTGCCCGGATGAGCCTGTGAGGGAGGGAATGGAGTGAGCAAGGAGTAATTGCATGTCCCAAAGGACCTCAGGAGAGTGGGAGACAGGGAAGCCCCTGGGGGCAGTTTGGGGCCTGCTGGTTTTCAGGGTCCAGGGTCTAGGCAATAGAAGTCCTGCCAAAGATACGCCATGGTGGGTGCTGATAGTCCTGACGTGAAGTTCTTCTTTCCTCTGGGGTCTTGCCACTGGCTTTGGGGGCCTGAGGGGCAAAAGTGTGCGTCTGCATCTGAGAGAATTCGAGCAGTCTCGCTGAAGCAAAATCTCCGATTTTGTCATAGGGGACCTGAAACCAGGTGATGCTCAGAGGGAAGCTGCGTTCCAGGTGACCGTCTTGGATGCTCCTGGGCCCAAATGGAGGCTGGCTTCCTTGGCATGTGGGCTGTGTAGGCAAGCAGAGATGTGTGACTGTAGGGAGTCCTACCTGGGCCTAATGAGAGCAACTGGAAGAGAGTCTTGACATCTAGCAAATCACTGTGGCCTTGGTGGTTCAAGCCGTCTTGGTGCCTTTGAGATAGAAAAGCTGCTTTCCGCCCAAGGGAGGCATGAGCTGTGGGCCCACAAAGGGAAGGTTTTGCAGGGCATCATCTGTTTGGGGACTCCATGTGCATGGGTAGTGTTAAACAGAAGGGAGGACGTGTAGGAATGCCACCTTACCTTTATGGCCTCAGGTTCCAATCTTTGTATCTGAAGAGACCCTGTATCCATGTGCACCTTTCTCACAACATTGGATAAGACCCAGGCCTATCACAGTCTCTTGGGGCTCTTGGAGGCTCAGGCGTCTCTTTGGCCTTTTCCTGCTACATGGAGATAGCCCTTGGGGGCACATGTAGACAGGTGCACACATAAAGCTACACAGATAGGAAGAACAGAAGGCCTCACTCAGAATGTTGTTGTCCATAAAGGGTGGTAGGCTAGCAAGAGGGGCACAACATTGACAAGGAATGACCTAGATAGGTGCACACCGAGAGAGAGGTTCTCCAAGTCAGCTGAGCCCAAAGGTCCTTGTTTTCTGTCCCCACATGGATCAGGCCAATGTGACTGGTACTGTGAAGCTGTCCAAGGTGATGGGAGAATGCAGAACGCAGGCGCATGTCATACAGCTGTTCATGGCAAGTGCTTCCAACCCTGCTTGCTGCTCTGCAGGTCGGTCCGTGTCACTGGCAAATGCCAAGATTTTGTAACCTTTGAGGATAAGTCACAAAGTTAGATGGAGAAGGCAATGGCACCCTACTCCAGTACTCTTGCCTGGCAATTCCCATGGACAGAGGAGCCTGGTAGGCTGCAGTCCATGGGGTCACAAAGAGTCGGACATGACTAAGCGACTTCCCTCTCACTTTTCACTTTCATGCGTTGGAGAAGGAAATG
Organism: Bos taurus; assembly: GCF_002263795.3. NCBI lineage: Eukaryota > Metazoa > Chordata > Mammalia > Artiodactyla > Bovidae > Bos > Bos taurus. Next base: position 32,758,055 of record NC_082638.1, read on the forward strand.
GCAACCCACTCCAGTGTTCTTGCCTGGAGAATCCCAGGACGGGGGAGCCTGGTGGGCTGCTGTCTATGGGGTCACACAGACTCAGACTTGACTGAAGTGACTTAGCAGCAGTAGCAGCACAGAGTTAGAAGTGCAAGGTGACATGATTAATTAACAAGCGAAAGGAAACAACCAGGAAAAGAAAGTTACTTTTTGTTTGTGAGCACAAAGGTACTTACCAAAATTCATATTCCTAGAGAAGAAAGCTTGTAGTTTTGCACGTGTGCGTTTCCTCTCAGGGATGTTACTGTGTACACGCACATGTGTGTGCACACATGGGCATAGAAGTCCCTGCCAGTGTGCTTGTGAGTATGAGCTTCCGGAATTGACCTAGCCAGGTGATGGAAGTTGGATAGCAAAAACATGAAGGTGTTAGAGAAAGGTACATATGCTCTGGCCAGCAGAAGCACTGAAGCCAGGGATTCGATCCCCGTTATCTCACTGAGCAAACACGTTCTAAGTGGGATCACAGGGGTGCACCCAGGATGTCTGGCAGAAAGTAGAGGCAGGAAAAAAGAGCCTGGGGAATGTGCAGAGAAAAGTCCACTATATCTGCAGTTTATGAAAAGTAGAAATGTACCAGGAAGGAGAAACCGTACTTAATTAATTGAGATATCTAGCTAAGGAGATTTCCAGCCAAACAGCCAAAAGTGCTTCCTGGTTTCTTCTTGCTGCCTATAGTAAAATATAAAGGGAAATTAAAAAAATATATATTTAAGAGAAAATATTAAAAAATAAGACAGAACTTGCTGAATTGGAAATTTTCCAGTCTTTTAACATGACAGAGGATGCTAAAATTAATGGCTCTCAAACAAGGTTCTATCCAGGGCATTGAGATAAGGTGGTCTAAATATAACATTTTATAACACCTATACATCAATTCTTATTTATTTATTTATTTTTAATAAACGTGGTCTAAAGATGAGTGAGTGTAAAATTCTTTGTTAAGCCTCAGAAAGCTGGAAGGGGATGCTTCATGGCATTATTTAGGCAGGCCAATGCCTTCCAAAGAGTTCAGGGGTGTCACTCAGAGACATTTCAGTCACACAATAAGACTTGTACCAAGTTTCAGGGTGTTATCCCTCAGCTATCTCAGCAGAAAACCGAGACAGAGTAGGCCTTATTATGAAGACATGTGTGATGGTGGCTTTGGAATGGAGTGCTTTACCATGAAAACCAGTAAGATTATCAGGAGACACACCAAGTTTTTAAGATAACATATTTAAGTTCAGCTTGGACTGAAAGGACCAGCAATAGTACAAAATAAGAGAGCTCTGAACTTCTACCTTTGACAAGCAGGAAGCAGGCTAGGGAGACTGTTTCACTGTAACCATATACTACCCACCTTTCCTGCAATGGAATCATGTCAGAGGGCAGAATTAAAAATTCAGAGACTGAAGCCTAGGAAGTTTCCAGGCCTTAAATCCTAATCAAAGGACTGCCAACAAGAACCCGTGGGATTTCAGAACTGCTACTGTTGACTCCCATCTCCCCTCCTCTTTCTGGAACAGGAGTGCCCATGAAGGTTATCTATGCCTGACCCAGCACTGTATGTTGGCTGTGAAAGTGAGCAGATTAACTCATCTCTTTTGTTCACAAATCATCAGGTCTAGAGGAACTACACGTGTATAATTTGAACTGATGTGTTGGAGATGACTTGAGAGTCTCCTGGACAGCAAGGAGATCAAAATAGTCAATCCTAAAGTAAAGCAGTCCTGAATATTCATTGGAAGGACTGATGCTGAAGCTGCAGCTCCAATACTTTGGCAACCTGATCCTAAGAACTGACGCATTAGAAAAGACCCTGATGCGGGAAAGATTGAAGGCCGGGGAAGGGGACAGCAGAGGATGAGATGGTTGGATGGCATCACCAGCTCAATGGACTTGAGTTTGAGCATGCCTCTGGAGTTGATGGTGGACAGGAAACCCTGGTGTGCGGCAGTCCATCAGGTCGCGGTCCATATCTGGACTTGACTTCGATGACAAGGTCCTGAACTTCAAGTTAATGCTATAATGGATAAATTATTTGAAAGCATTTGCAGGAAAATGCATTTTGGACATACAAGTATGTAAACAATTTGTGGCCATGGGTGTACCATGTGGTTTTAAAGTATGTCCACAAATCCTTTCCTTCAAGGGTGGTCCTTATACTCCCCTTTACATGTAGGCTGGACTTAGTGGCTCACTTCTAATGTTAGAATATTGTAGAAATGAAAATGAAGTGTCTGACTATGACTCTTTAAGTCACAAAAGGCACTGCAGCCTCCTTGCTCATCCTCTTGGATCACTCATTCTGGAAGCCAGCTTAGTCGTATCTTGAGAACACTCAGGTAGCCCAGTAGAGAGGCCCATGGGAAAGAACTGAGGCTTTCTCCCAACAGCCAGCAAGGAAACTGGTTTCAACAGCTATGTGAGTAAGCCATCTTGGAAGGAAATCCACCAGCCCATGTCAAGGCTTCAGATGACGACAATCTCATGAAACCCTGAGCCAGAACCCTCAACTGAATTACTCCTGGATTCCCAACTTTCAGCAGCAGTATGAGATAATATTGTTTTAAGCTGTTGCTTTGGGATACTTTGTTATGCAGCAGTAGTTCGTTAATGCACTGCCAACTTTGTCTCATGTCTTTATACCGGGGCGCCTGTCCATTTAGTCCAATCTAAGCTAGATTCTGCTACTTCAGTTTAGAAAACATACTTCACCCTTGATCTGACCACCCTCAGATCAGATCAAATTCTTTATCACTCACCTCAATATCTTATCAGTCTTGCCTAGCCTCAGCAATGATCGTCTCAGTTGAGCCAGAATCCACCAGCACCCTTATGGTCATCTTAATAAGTTTCCATCCACTGACACCCACTCTGTTGTTGTTCATTGCTTTTCAGTCTCCCAGTCTCTCTTTGCTATCACATGGACCCACCCTGTTCCTTAGCTATAAATCCCAGCTGTGTCCCTGCTGGAGTCAGGCTTAAGCTCACTCTCTCTCCCGTATTATAAGACCCCCACTGTAGTACTCTTACCTTGAATAACATTTTTCTTACCACTTTTAGGAAGTGTTATGAATCATTTGTTTAACATTTCCAGGTTCTGTTAGTAGGGATTATTCTCAAAGGAATAGTTCTATACCTTTACTTTTTATACTATATTCCTTAGGGGAACAAATTTCTAGAATTAAAACATTTCATGTTTTTACCATACAAACAGAAAATATCATTTAAAATATATTTATATATCTTTTAAAAATGTAGTAATCTGAAAAGGATGTGTATATAGACATGCCAGTGTATATACACACATACCCTCAGACCTCCAAGGAAAACTTAATTCTCAGTAAACTATAAATTAAAACATTCACCTGCAAGTAGTGAAATCTTTGGAATTAATGTGCCAAAAAATCATAGAGAATGAGATTTTAATTTAAAAAATGTATACATAAAACCATTTGGGATTCAGACAAAATAGGTTATTTAAGTAAAGATAGGTCAAGCCCTAAACCATCTAGTAAAAAAAAAAGAAAAAAGAAAGAAAGAAAGGAAATAATCTCATGTAATAACCTATAATGAAAAATAACCTAAAAAATAGACATGTATATGCATAACTAAATCACTCTGATATACATCTGAAACACAACATTGTAAATCAAATATATTTCCATAAAATTTGTAAAGAAAGCTTTTACAATGTATGATTATAAAGAAAAAATCCTAAAGAAAGTAGAAGGTATATATGAATTGAAACAAAAATAGAAAACAACAAAAATAAAACTTGTTGGGATAATAAAACAAGAGCTGCTTCTTCGAAAAAAAAAAATCAGAAACATTGATACAACTGTAGCCAATCTAATAAGGGGAAGAGGAGGTTAATTCCAATACTAGAAATGAATGACACATGGAATGGGATTTTGAGATGGTAATATTCAACACTGAGTGGAATTACTTTTGTTTCAGGAAAGGTCAAGTCAAGCCAAAACTGGGAAAAGAAAGGGAAGGAAAGAAAGAGGAAGACAGTCATGGGAAGAAAGGAAGAAAAGGAAAGTAAGGGAGAAAGAAAGAAAAGTAAATGTCTCAACAGATGTTGTAAATATCCAATGAAATAATTCTCTTTAAAATCTAAAAACAGAAACAGAAATTTATTAAGCCATATCCTCATTGCCTTTGATGGTACTAAGAACCAGAAAACCCATTTACACATCACTGTTTAGAATTTCTGGACACCACAATAAGATTGTTTTAAGAAAAGAAACAAACAAAAAAAATGCTATGTTATTTGTAAAAAGATGGACAGCAGAAATAATTTTTTAAAAAACATTTTATTTTTATAAATAGTAATTTTACTGACAATGTTTTGGCAACATTAATAAAACAATAAATTTTACCTGAACGAACAAGCAAAGTAGACAAGGAAATTCACCAAAAGCAATAACAAAATAGTCATCTTGACAGATATTCAATACATTTGTAAAAAAAAACAAAGTGCCGTTGCCTGAAAAAAATATAGAGATATCAAAAGAAAAAGAGAGGAAGCTCCTGAAATAACTCAACTCAGTATTAACTGTCTTTGTTCTGCAGGCACAGAAACTTACTCAAGTTAATTTTACGAAGCAAAGCCCTGATGTTATTATCTCTTTTCAGGTTTTGTGTGTGTGTGTGTGTGAAAATCTAGGAACTTTAGGCTGGACAGGGAAGACGAGTGTAGAGACTTAAAGTGTCTTTAAGGAGGAGAAGGAAAAGGAGAGGTGTGAGGATTTCATTGTGTGGTTTGAACAGCATTGGGGAAGCTCAAACAAGGGATGTAGCAATGTTCTTCTTCTGGGAAGAGCATTCCCAGAAGAAGAGCATTTGCAAAGTCTTTGGATTGGGAAGAAATGGAATTTGCTTAGGGAAAGCAAGGCCAGTGTTGTCAAAAACAGGGCAGCAGTGGGGAAAATAGAGTAGAATGACAGAGAATGGAAGAGAGGAAGTAGTCAGGGACCATATCACTGGAAACTTTTCATTTGGCAATAAATACAACTTGTACTCTTTAGGAGCATACTACAGAGCAAACAACAGTAACAGTATTGATAATCCTAAGCAACAATAAAAACATATAAATAAAACATTTCATATTTACTATGGAAATAGAATAAAGGAGATAAGAATGCAATAGTCTGCACATTTATACATAGAGTTTTCACCTGAGACCAGAAGACAAACACACACACACACACACACACACACTCGTTATACAACTAAAAGAAGTTTAAGCTGACACTTAGCAAAGTGCTTTGGCCCAAGCGAACTAACTGGAAAGGCCTGGTAAAATATTCAAAGTGTAAACCAATCAATCAAGCATTGAGTAAATAAATACAATTTACTTGTATTTGAATTTACACTCAGGAAATTACCTAAAATGGAGACAAGAGACTCACTACAGCTTAGTCATCTGTAGTCCTTTCTCTTTTGTTCTGAGAGGGATGGTAACCCCTTGGTGATTATCACTTTCTAGCATTTTGTGAAAGCTTAGAGGATTTAAATGAATTGTGGGGAGGGGCAGAAAGAGTGGGGAGAGACAAAGAGGAGGAGAAAGGAAGAGGAAATGGAGAGATTTCTCTTGACATAGGTCTACAGCCAAGATTCCAGGTTCCTTGAATGGTGCACAGAGATTCTAGATATCTGTGCCAGAAGTGGAGAAGGTATGGCATTCAACTCCAGGAGGAGACTCAACTCCAGGAACCCACAGAGGAAGCCAAGTGTGCTGATGTTCAGGAACCAATACTTAGAGGGTACACCACAGGTCTGTGAAAGAGCCCTTGGAGATCACACAAAAAAAGGTTTCCACAAGTATAATCACAGACTAGGTAGTTGGATACAGTAGAGGAAGGATGATAACTCTATGACCTGATAATTACTGAAATAAATGAGAAAATTCCTGCACATCAGACTGTGTCAAGTAAGATGGAAACCCAGTATTAGTTTGATAAAATGGGAAATTACACAAAGAATTAGCTGTTAACTTTAATACATTCCTGCCCAAGGCAAGATAAGATACAAAAGTGAAATTGTCACGTTAAACTAGGGTAAGACACATGTAACTGGAAAAGGTAAGGAAAAGTTCTATAGAGGGTTTAATCACCCTGGACCCTTTGTATCCACTACATTTACTCTTCTCGGACAACTCCTTTGTAGCTTAAGGGAAAGAGAACTAAACTTAGCTCAATTCATAAACTGAAAAGATTCCCTGTGTTTGATCCTTTTCAGTTAAACCTATGGGTCCAGTACAAATCAAACTGGATGTCAAGGCTTTTTTCTTTGGGAATCTTAACTTGCTTTACTATTGTGATGGAGACGGATAGGGCTACTTCACTTTGACTAAAGGCCAGCCAAATGGGAAAGGAGATGGAATGAATCAAATTCCCCTTTTGATCACTCAACAGGAGGTCCACAGGCACCAGGCCTCATTCTATTAACTATCTCTGCTTCTCCAACTGCAGTCAATGATATACAGGGCCTGCTTGATCCTTGCAAGTGCCTCTCACCTAACAGGCATTTTAGTGGTTGGCTTCCTTGACATGTCCCTGGGCTAGGTTAAGACACTCTGAGACAGTGTTCTTTCTGCCTTGGCTCCATGCCTGGAGTGCATGCATGCCTCTTCCTCAACTGGGACAAGAAGCCACAGCTCTCCACTAACTAAATCCCGTGTCTGGTCCAAACTCACATCATAGTTTCTCCATCAACTACTCCACATCAGGCTTTCGGAACCATTTTATCTTAGAACAGCACAACAGAGGCACTTCGGAGAGTTCAGCAGCACACAGGACCATACCATAACAAAGCCATTCCAATCTGGCTATATAGTTAATACTGAGATCTTCAAAGCATGAAAACAGTTGAAAATTTCATTGCTAAACACTCTACAGATTATATGTATAGTGGAGAAGGCAATGGCACCCCACTCCAGTACTCTTGTGGGAAAAATCCTACAGATGGAGGAGCCTGGTGGGCTGAAGTCCATGGGGTTGCTAAGAGTCGGGCACGATGGAGTGACTTCACATTCACTTTTCATTTTCATACATTCGAGAAGGAAATGGCAACCCACTCCAGTGTTCTTGCCTGGAGAATCCCAGGGACAGGGTATCTTGGTGGGCTGCTGTCTATGGGGTCGCACAGAGTCGAACATGACTGAAGCAACTTAGCAGCAGCAGTAGCAGCAGCAGCAGAGCTTTCGAACTTGCAAATAACATGAAATACCAAAATACGTTGTTACTTTTCCTTTCTCCACCTCTCTCTCTCTCTCTCTCACACACACACACATAATTTTTACATGTTAAAACACTTATATGAAAAACAGGTACTATATTTTTAAATAACATCTCAATATTTAAACAAAGCTGTACTTCATGTATTTAAAACAAAAACACATAAATTACACATTGGTTGCCCTATATTTGATATTATTGAATAATTCTAAAATTTGAATTTTTTGTTTTTAATGGGGGTTTTAACTTTGACTGAAATACTTGCTTCAGACTTACTGAAAGTAGAATTAACGGGGTTTTTTTTTTTTTTTTTGGCCTCCTACTTTTAGATTTGGGAGATGATGGTTCAGAATCAGATGTGTTCACAGTATTGGATGCTACTTCCACCAATCCTGTTGAAGGGGTTCCGGTGATACCTGAAAAAAAACTCTTGTTTCAGGAGGTAATCCTTCTAGATGCTTAGGCTTCTTAAACATTTGATGACACTGGGTCTTGTGCTGTCTTTTCTCTTTAAAAGTTAAAAAGTGTAGCCTACATTTGGAACACTGATGAAAACTTTTCCCAGTGCTGTCTATAATGACATATGTATGGTGTTGCAGTTTTAAAAATTTGGAGACAAAACGGGCAAAGTAAACTCTTAATGTTACCATGGTATGCTCTGAAATGTGCATCCACATCTGCAAAGAATGATGATCTGTAACTGCAAACCTGGCATACATAGGGCATTTCACCAGGCTTATGATTATCTTTCATGTGCTGTTAGAGAACCTGATCTGTCTCAAAGGACAATTCACAGATTTTACAGACTGTGCAGGGCTCCTGGGAAGTGTGGACACTTTCAATGTGACACTACAGCTGGAAGGGAGTAGCAAACTGGCAGTTGCAGTGGTGGCAGGTGGTGTGGTATTTCCAGCTGTCACCTCTCTGCCTCTCAAGCTCCAAATGGTGCTTCATGTGATTCATAAACTTGACATTTTTTAGAACTTTCAAGCAGCTGAGGCATTTAAAGGCTGTGTGAGTTTTCGGTTCTGGCTGCCCATCTCCTATATGCTGTCCATAGTAGAAGTCACAGAGTAACACAATCAGATTGCCTTCTGTGGGATCAACAATCTTGTTTTGACTTGCTACACTTGGAAAGTCAATTTTTGTCAGTCCATTTGACCCTAAAGGGTTTATAGGTTTGCAATGGACATTGTCCTTTAGAAAATGTGTTGGATAAGATTCTCCATTCTGAACATGGCTTAATGAGGTATGAACACTGTCTGGTGTGCTTTGCTGAGTAGTCACTCTTTGAAAAATATCTGGAGGGCACAAAGCTAAAGAATGTTCTCCTATAATTCCATCACTGAGTTTAGGCCTTTTGGGACTTGTGCTATTTGTTTCAGAAGTGGAAAGTCACTTTGATACATGAGGACTTTTATCCATAGCTCCTGCATAACTGCTGTTTCTACTGGATGCTGCAATGAACTTGTGAAGGTAATCAAAGGAGAACATAACTCTGAAAAGCTATTAGGCACTATTTGTGGTGAAATATTTTTAGAATCTGCTTTGGACAAAGGCTCAATAATAATAGGACTATCTGTTGATCTTGATTCAGAGACAGAAAGTGGCAAGACAGTCTTTGCTTCTGATGCAGGAGTCACATGATTAACAGGCTGTAATTTCTGAGCATTATCTTTCCTGAAGTGACCATACTTTTTTCTCCTTGAACAAGAATCTGGGGTAACTCTGTTCAGTATGTTTGAAATGACTGGTTTTGGATTTGAGGTCATCCCCACAAAGATCACATCAGCATCTTCATTTACGTGTTCCACTCCAAAAAGATCAGTTCAGCGTGTTCATCATCTACTTATTTGGCTTCTCCCTTGCTTTTCTGTGGTTCTGGCTCTTGTTCTTTTCCACGTAACATACATGGTCGTTCCATATTTTAAGTACTTTTTTTTTTATTCTTGGAGGATGTGGCCACAACTCCCAGTGCTTCCTTGAAATAAACTGCCACCTAAGTATAAATATACTACATATTATTTAAGTACAGAAAAATGTGCTATTTGTTTGTCTCCAAAACTCTAAGGTAGTTATAAACACCCTTATCTTACAGATAAAGACATTTAGCATCAAAGAGACTAAATGACAGCTGAAAAACCTATGGCTACAAGTCTACATGACTCGAGAATCGTAGCTTTGTCCCATGTTGATTTTAATATTTTCTATTTAAAGAAAGAAAGAAAGAAAAAAAAAACCACCACTGATCATTAGGTGAAATCACATGTAAAGGACAATTTTTTTACAAAAGCACTATTTTACAGTGTTTAGAAATATGGACTTTGGAGTCAAAGAAGATTAAACTGGAATTCTAAGTTAACCACACACCAGCTGCATCTTTTTCAGCAAATGTATAATTTTTAAATGCGTTTCCGTATCTTAAAGACAAACAAGCTTATTTCCTAGACTTAAGGTTAACAACTCCTTTTTTTAAAGCATCAGCTATTCAATGGCATCTTGTTTTGTAGGAAAACTGAAAAAAAAAAAAAAAAACCCTTATCTTAAATGCACATGACAACTGATTCACAAATAATAATTTCATAAATATTAATACAGAAAATAGGGCACAAATTCAAAGTATATAGTATCTCTACATAGTTAACAAACAGCATAATTCGATGTCAAGCACTTAACACAGGCCTAGGAAATTGAGAATGAACTCTCTTGATAATCTCACCCCAAATCCACACTGATACATCCTAAATTTCTCCCTCTAATCCTGACTAAACTTAAATCCAACAATGCTTTATCCTTCACTCCACATGTCTCTTCCCCATATAGCAGGCAAAATGAGGTCAGTATTTCTCTAATACCAAGATCAGACAGAGACATCACACACAGACACACAACCAATGTCCCTTATGAATACAGATGCAAGAGTCCTCAACAAAACACTGGCAAAAAAAACCCTAACAACATATAAAAAAAGGTTATATGCCATGATCACGTGGGATTTATGCAGGTATGCAAAGTTGGTTCATTATATGAAAGTCAATCGACATTATGCCATTTTAATACAATAAAGAACAAAAAACATATCTGCCTGCAGAAAAAGCATTTCCCTGAGTGTAGCACCTATCCATAATAGGGGTTAAAAACACTTAATAACTAAGAACAGAAGAGTACTTTCTCAATCAAAGGGTACCTGTAAAAGACCCACAGCTAACATCATATTTAATAATGAAAAACTGAGAGCTTTCCCCCTAAGATTGGGAACAACACGAGGAAGTCTATCCCACACTTTGGCTCAATATTATACTGGCAGTTCTATAACCAGAGCAATCAGGTAAGCAAAGGAATTATTGTTTTTGTTGTTTAAAAAAAAAAAAAAAGCCTTCAGAATGGAAAGGAAAAAGTCAAAGTATATTGGAGATAACATACTGTTTTTTTTTTTTTTTTTTTTTGGTTTTAATTTTATTTTATTTTTAAACTTTACATAATTGTATTAGTTTTGCCAAACATCAAAATGAATCCACCACAGGTATACATGTGTTCCCCATCCTGAACCCTCCTCCCTCCTCCCTCCCCATACCATCCCTCTGGGTCGTCCCAGTGCACCAGCCCCAAGCATCCAGTATCGTGCATCGAACCTGGACTGGCAACTCGTTTCTTACATGATATTTTACATGTTACAATGTCATTCTGCTTGATTTTTTAAATATTTATCTTGTATTCTGCAAGCTTTTTATTACTTCTAATACTTGTGGTTTCTTCAGGATTTTCTATATATAAAAGTATGTAACATACTTTTATATATAGAAAATCCTGAAGAAACCACAAGTATTAGAAGTAATAAAAAGCTTGCAGAATACAAGATAAATATTTAAAAAATCAAGCAGATTTCTATACAATAGAAATAGCAACAAACATTTTGAAAATGAAATTAAGTAAACACTTGACTGTACACTAGCATTAAAAAGAATACTTAGGATGTCAGAAAGAGAAGGACAAATATCATATGGTATCACTTACATGTGGACTCCATAATATGATACAAACGAACTTATCTATGAAACAGAAACAGATTGAGAGACATAGAGAGTAGACTATGTGATTACCAAGAGGGGAAGGGTGGGGGAGGCATAGATTGGGAGCTGGTGATGAGCAGATGCAAACTATAATGTTAATATATAGAATAGATAAACAAGATCCTACTGTATAGCACAAGGAAATATATTCATAGTTTGTGATAAATAATGATGGAAAAGGATATGGAAAATATTGTGTGGGCATGTGTGCATATTTACATATGAAGGAAAGGAAAGGTAAAAGGAAAGAAAGGAAAGGACAACTCTTGGCAAGCACGTACAGAAAGTGGATCCTTGTGTGTTATGGGTAGATTTTAAAATGGTGCAACTGCTACAGAAACCAGTATAAAGGCTCCTCAGTAAATTAAAAATAGAACTACCATATGATTCAGCAATTCCACTTCTGGATATAAATTAAAAAGAAGTTAACATGGGGTCTTGAGATATTTGCACAGCCATGCTCAAAGCAGCGCTAATCACAACATCTAAGAGTTGGGAGCATCTAAACGTCCATCAAATGTGATATATACATACAATGGAATATTATTTAGCCATATAAAGGAAATTTTGCCACATGCCACAACATGCATGATTCTTCAAGACATCACCTAGAGGAGAACATAGGCCAAACACTCGCTGACATACATCAGAGCAGGATCCTCTATGACCCACATCCCAGAATATTGGAAGTCAAAGCAAAAATAAACAAATGGGACCTAATTAAACTTAAAAGCTTCAGCACAACAAAGGAAACTATAAGCAAGGTGAAAAGGCAGCCTTCAGAATGGGAGAAAATAATAGCACATGAAGAAACTGACAAACAACTAATCTCAAAAATATACAAGCAACTCCTACAGCTCAATTCCAGAAAAATAAATGACCCAATCAAAAAATGGGCCAAAGAACTAAATAGACATTTCTCCAAAGAAGACATACAAATGGCTAACAAACACATGAAAAGATACTCAACATCACTCATTATCAAAGAAATGCAAATCAAAACCACTGTAAGGGACATTTTCACTCCAGTCAGAATGGCTGTCATCCAAGTTTACAAGCAATAAATGCTGGAGAGGGTGTGGAGAAAAGGGAACCCTCTTACACTGTTGCTGGGAATGCACACTAGTACAGCCACTATGGAGAACAGTGTGGAGATTCCTTAAAAAACTCGAAACAGAACTGCCATATGACCAGCAATTGCACTGCTGGGCATACACACTGAGGAAAACAAAATTGAAAGAGGCATGTACCCCAATGCTCATTGCAACACTATTTCTAATAGCCAGGTCATGGAAGCAACCTAGATGTCCATCAGCAGATGAATGGATAAGAAAGCTGTGGTATATATACCCAATGGAGTATTACTCAGCCATTAAAAAGAATACACTTGCACCAGTTCTAATGAGGTGGATGCAACTGGAGCCTATTATACAGAGTGAAGTAAGCCAGAAAGTAAAAGCACCAATACAGTATACTAACACATATATATGGGATTTCAAAAGATGTAACCATAACCCTGTATACGAGACAGCAAAAGAGACAAAGATGTATAGAACAGTCTTTTGGACTCTGTGGGAGGGGAAGAGGGTGGAATGATTTGGGAGAATGGCATTGAAACATGTATAATATCGTATATGAAACGAGTCGCCAGTCCAGGTTTGATGCATGATACTGGATACTTGGGGCTGGTGCACTGGGACAACCCAGAGGGATGGTATGGGGAGGGAGGAGGGAGGAGAGTTTAGGATTGGGAACATATGTATACCTGTGGTGGATTCATTTTGATATATGGCAAAACCAATACATTATTGTTGTTAAAAAATAAATAAAAAATAAATTCACTTAAAAAATTAAACATCCAGCCAAAGGAATTAAGCCAGTCATAAAAAAAGACAAACACTGTAAGTTTCCACTTATATGAAATATCTAACATAGTCAAGCAATAGAAAGGAACAAAGTAGAATGATGGAGTCCAGGATCTAGGGAAACAGGGAAGAAAAGAGGAGTTGTTGTTTAATGGGACATGTGATGGGTATAGTTTCAATTTTGCAAGATGAAAAGGTGTAAAGATATGTTTCTTAACAATATGATAAGGAATTCCATGATAGTTCAGAGGTTAGGACTCCACGCTTTCCTATCAGGGGCCTGGGTAGGGTTCTCAACCAGGAAACTGTCATTCAAGCTGCATAGCACAGCGAAAACTATGACAACAACAATAAAACAACACTGTAACTGTGTGTGTGTGTGTGTGTGTGTGTGTGTGTGTGTGTGTGTATTAGTTGCTCAGTCATGTATGAGTCTTTGCTTTCACATGGACTGTTGCCCATCAGGCTCCTTTGTCCATGGGGTTCTCCAGGCAAAAATACTGGAGTGGGTTGCCATTTCTTTCTCCAAAAAGGCTGATGAAAGTATGTGAAATACTTAGCATGTAAAAATGGTTAAAATGGTGAAAATTTAAGTTAGATTTTTTTTTTTACAACAATTAAAAACTTTTAACAACCAGGAAAAGAATTTGAATAGACATTTCACCAAAAATACTGCTTAACATGATTGAAAGTGAAAGAAATTAAGTTGCTCAGTCCTGTCCGACTCTTTGCGACCCCATGGACTGTCGCCTATCAGGCTCCTCCATCCATGGGATTTTCCAGGCAAGAGTGCTGGGGTGGATTGTCATTTCCTTCTCCAGGGGATCTTCCTGACCCAGGAATCAAACCCAGGTCTCCTGCATTGCAGGCAGACACTTTACCTTCTGAGCCACCAGGGAAGCCCTTAGCAAAATGTAAATCAGTTTCATTGAAATACTACTTCACACACATTAGCTTGGCTATAATCAAAACCAGGAAAAATAACAAGTGCTGCAGAGGATGTGGAGAAAACGAATCTTCATATATTGTTGAAAAATGTTGAAAATATACTGCTGAAATATATTGTTGAAAATATATTGCTCTAAAATGGTACAACCACTTTGGTTTGTCAGTACCTCAAAAATTAAATATATAGTAGCCATATGATCCAGAAATCTCACTCTTTTGTATATATATATAAAAAAAAAAATCCCTGAAACTATTAAGTCCATTCAAAAACAGTGTTCCCAACAGCATTACTCACAAGAGCCACAAAGAATACACCATCCAAATATTATCTATTAATTGATGAATGGATAAAAAATCGTGGTAATTGTTCACAATGGAGTTCATGTAAGCCATATACCATATTGATGTACCATATACAGCCATTAAAAAAATGCATTGCTATACAGCCAAGAAGTGGATGAATCTTGAAAATACACAAACTAGGGGACTTCCCTGGAAATGTTTAAGTGTTTAAGACTATGCACAGTTTCCATCCCTGGGCAGGGAACTAAGATCCCACATGCCACATAGCTAAATAAATAAATATTTTAAAAGAAAATGTGACATCTGTATAAAGCCAGACACAGAGGTCACACATTGCATGTGGAAGAACTGTAGGTAGAAAAGAAGCAGGAAAGAGAAGCATTCTGTAACGCAAATGAAACATTTTTTTCCAGGGAGGAGGAAATGCACTGCTCTGATAAAGGCTGTCAATAAATTAAATAAAATAACAACTAAAAATTGACCACTGAGTTAAACATTTGGAATTCACTGTTGACTTTGACAAGAGTGAATTTAAAGGAAAATGAGAGACCTGGAGATAACAGATTCTACAAACAACTCTGCAGAAGTCTAGCATAAGCAAATATGAAATAAAAAAAGCATAGGCGATGTGTCACCAAAGGACAGATTTTTAATGAGAGGTAAGATTATAGTCATTCTGTTTGCTGATGGGAACCATCCAGAGAAACAGAAAACTTAATCCAGGACAAAGAAGAGACTTGCTAGAATATCACTGAATAAACAAGAATTGAGGTGGCAAGAATACACAGAAGAACTGTACAAAAACAGATCTTCATGACCCAGATAATTAGGGTGGTGTGATCACTGACCAAGAGCCAGATATCCTGGAATGTGAAATGAAGTGGGCCGTAGAAAGCATCACTATGAGAACAGCTAATGGAGGTGATGGAATTCCATTTGAGCTATTTCAAATCCTGAAAGATGATGCTGTGAAAGGTTTCACTCAATATGCCAGCAAGTTTGGAAAACTCAGCAGTGGCCAAAGGACTGAAAAGGGTCAGTTTTCATTCCAATTTCAAAGAAAGGCAATGCTAAAGAATGCTCAAACTACTGCACAATTACACTCATCTCACATGCTAGTAAAGTAATGCTCAAAATTCTCCAAGTCAGGGTTCAGTAATATGTGAACCGTGAACTTCCTGATGTTCAAGCTGGTTTTAGAAAAGGCAGAGGACCCAGAGATCTAGTTGGCAACATCCGCTAGATCATGAAAAAAACAAGAGTTCCAGAAAAATACATTTATTTCTACTTGATTGACTATGCCAAAGTCTTTGACTGTGTGGATCACAATAAACTGTGGAAAATTCTGAAAGAGATGGGAATACCAGACCACCCGACCTGCCTCTTGAGAAATCTGTATGCAGGTCAAGAAGCAACAGTTAGAACTCATCATGGAACAACAGACTGGTTCCAAATAGCAAAAGAGTAAGTCAAGGCTGCATATTGTCACCCTGCTTATTTAACTTCTATGCAGTGTGATATCATGAGAAACTCTGGAGTGGAAGAAGCAAAAGCTGGAATCAAGATTGCAGGGAAAATTATCAATAACCTCAGATATGCAGATGATACCACCCTTATGGCAGAAAGTGAAGAGGAGCTAAAAAGCCTCTTGATGCAAGTGAAAGTGGAGAGAGAAAAAGTTGACTTAAAGCTCAACATTCAGAAAATGAAGATCATGCCATCCGGTCCCATGTACTTCATGGCAAATAAATGGGGAAACAGTGGAAGCAGTGTCAGATTTATTTTTGGGGGATGCAAAAGCACTGCAGATGGTGACTGCAGCCATGAAATTAAAAGACACTTACTCCTTGGAAGGAAAGTTATGTCCAACCTAGATAGCATATTCAAAAGCAGAGACATTACTTTGCCAAGAAAGGTCCATCTAGTCAAGGCTATGGTTTTTCCTGTGGTCCTGTATGGATGTGAGAGTGGGACTGTGAAGAAGGCTGACCACTGAAGAATTGATGCTTTTGATCTGTGGTGTTGGAGAAGACTCTTGAGAGTCCCTTGGAAATAGATCCAACAAGTCCATTCTGTAGGAGATGAGTCCTGGGAATTCTTTGGAAGGAATGATGCTGAAGCTGAAACTCCAGTACTTTGGCCACCTCATCCAGAGTTGACTCATTGGAAAAGACTCTGATGCTGGGAGGGATTGGGGGCAGGAGGAAAAGGGGACGACAGAGGATGAGATTGCTGGATGGCGTTACTGACTCGATGAACCTGTCCGAGTAAACTCCGGGAGTTGGTGATGGACAGGGAGGCCTGGCGTACTGCTATTCATGGGGTCACAAAGAGTTGGACATGACTGAGCGACCGAGCTGAATTGACCCTTAGAAAATGGCCAGGTATGGCATGCCAACAAACAAACAAACAAACAAACAACAACAACAACAAAAACGGGCGCAAACCACATGTCAGGAAGGAAACATCAACAGGTAAATACTTAGTCAATGCTTAGAAAAAAGCCTCTGGAAATGTGCCTCATTTGCTCTATTATCAGTGAATTGAAAACTTAAACTGCAAGGCAGTATCACTAATGGGAAACCAAAAAGGCCATTATCCAAAAGTCTACAGACAAGAAAGAGTAGAGCAATGTTAGTAAAGGGGAACCCTGTATGCCATTGGTGGGAGGTAAGGTAAGTGCTCAGAGACTTTATAAGCATGGCTGCCAAAGTACCTAGGAATCACAAAATGATGTAGATGATGTCATATGTCAGCTCCACTTCCAGAGTATTTGAGCAATCAACAGATCGTGAAAAACACACACAACACCACCACTTCCACAAACATACCCTGGATCAGCTGTCACAATGCCCAAGAGATGAAAGGAAAGAGAATCGCTGGCTTCAAATTAAAAGAGAAACATATGGGACATAGAGACACAATAAATATGAGTCTGACATTATGAAAATCCAAAAAAAAAAAAAAAAAGCCATTTGCAGGAATATGCAGAAACCTAGAGCGAATCACAGTAAGTAAAGAAAGGCAGATTAAAGAGATATTACAACATATGCCTTCCAGAAGGGATTAAAAAACATATTGATGGGATGAGTACCCAAGGAAAAGTGAAATGGACTTACACTCCTGGTAAGAAAATTACAGTTGGCAAAGGGTTTTGGTGGGTGAGAGGCCAACAGGTCAAGGCTGGAATAGACTTATACCCACAAATACCTATGCAGTTCATAATCCACATGGACCTCCTGTATCAAGAGATATGTACTCAATAGATTCCAAAAGATACCTCTGACAATAACCAGAGCTAAATTCCTCCAAGTGTCTATGGAAAGGAAGGTGGAACTGTTTCTATGCAACAACTACAACGGTATTAATAGTCTTAAAAAATATATAGCTTCGCTTAAAAAAAAAAAAAAAAGATCAAAGAGTAAACAACCAAAACTTTTGGTGACTACCTGTGTCTCATTTTACTCTCATTTACAACCAGACTTGGGAATAACACAGAGGCTGCTGTTACCATGGGTACAAGAGGAGGGAATGAAGAAATGCTGTCACCTTGTGGACATTTTCTCTAACAGCAACCTTAAAATGCTTGCTGATGGCCACAATATTCACAAGGGTGCTGAGCTCTAACTGATATCCACCCTTAACAAATTTTCAGGGTTCACAGAGGGGAAAATAAGTAAAGTAAACTTGGGAGAAGCTAACAGGAAGAGGATATGAACAGCTAAACATAATTCCGTGTTTCTTTAAAAAAGCACATGACACATAGGGTGAATTCTAAGAGATACAGACATCTAAACTCTGAGGACATTATCACCTCCGCCTGAGCATGGAAAAGGGCCACTGTCAAATCCTGGACATGGCATCAATGGCAGAGTAGGAGTAGTACAGTGGACGCTTTAAGGTAATGCTTTAATGGACCTGGTAAGAGCCACTATGGACATGACTAGAAAGGTGCACTCCCATGAAAGAAAAATAAATAAATAAAGAGGTCATGACAGCATGGTAAATCAGATCCTCTCCTGCAGTATTTCAGACATGAACAGATTTCAAACACCACACACCCCAAACTAGATCCTGCTGCATCATTCAGAACATCAAAGCAATGAAAGGTAAGACAGTGTACTTGGATAGAGGAATGGATAAAGAAGTGTGATATAGGTCTGGAATGAAGCTTTAATCAGGACTGAAATTTGAAAGTAGGCCCTCTTCACGGATAGAGAGAAATCCAGAGATCATCACACTAAATGAAGGAACATTTCAAGAAATATCATGGGATACATTGGAGTGGTGGGATACAGAAATCCACTGCAGTGTGTGCCCACACAAATGTGATGTGGACACCCAAACTGGCAAGAAACTTATGGTAGCCAAGGACCTTGGTGGATGGAAGGGATAAATCTGGAACTTGGTATTAATTTCTTCCCACAGATACATATTAAATACAAAATCCGTATAAACCTATTGCAGCAAGAGTGGTAGACAAAACAATTTCTAATAATATGTAGGGAAAAGCAAGCACCGCTGAATACATAATGTCATCTCAGTGTTTCAGAACAAGAATCTGTACATGTAAAACCAACTCATCCTTGTCTTCAACTTAAAGAAAATATGAGCACTTACTTCAAAGATCCAAAAGTGAGGATACATCAGGTTTCATGGCATCCTTTGGCTCATTCTGCTCTAATGTACTCCCAGGCCTGACAAAAACTCTCAGACATCACAGGCCATCCTAAAAAGGAGCAAATAATAAAGCCTTGCAGCATAGAGTTTTCTCTGTAACAGCAGCCTTAAAACTATCACTGATGGACATCTGATATACAAAAGGTCCTATTGCTGGACTTGATACGACACCTACCCTTGAACATGACAGTAGTCACTCATCAAAAAAAAAAAAAAATAAGTGAAACAGAAATACAGGACACTCCTAAGAAGAAAATATCAACATTTAAATACAGCTCAAACTGCTTGGAAAAAAAAAAAAAAAACAGACACTTCATATTCCAAAGGCTTCTGAGCTTTAAATATATGTCTTTAGAGGAGAACGTAGACAAAATTCTCTCTGACATACATCAAAGCAGGATCCTCCATGACCCACCTTCCAGAATATTGGAAATAAAAGCAAAAATAAACAAATGGGACCTAATTAAACTTAAAAGCTTCTGTACAACAAAAGAACTATAAGCCAGGTGAAAACGCAGCCTTCAGAATGGGAAAAAAAATAATAGCAAATGAAGCAACTGACAAACTAAACTCAAAAATATACAAGCAACTCCTACAGCTCAATTCCAAAAAATAAATGACCCAATAAAAAAATGGGCCAAAGAACTAAATAGACATATCTCCAAAGACATACAGATGGCTATGAAACACATGAAAAGATGCTCAGCATCACTCATTATCGGATAAATGCAAATCAAAACCACAATGAGGTACCACTTCACACCAGTCAGAATGGCTGCGATCCAAACGTCTACAAGTAGTAAATGCTTGAGAGGATGTGGAGAAAAGGGAACCCTTTTACACTGTTGGTGGGAATGTAAACTAGTACGGCCACTATGGAAAACACTGTGGAGATTCCTTAAAAAAAAAAAAAAAAACTAGAAATAGGACTGCCATATGGCCTAGCAATCCCGCTGCTGGGCATACACACTGAGGAAACCAGAAGGGAAAGAGACACGTGTACTCCAATGTTCATCGCAGCACAGTTTCTCATATCCAGGACATGGAAGCAACATAGATGTCCACCAACAGATGAATGGATAAGAAAGCTGTGGCATATATACACAATGGAGTATTACTCAGCCATTAAAAAGAATACATCTGAAGCAGTTCTAATGAGGTGAATGAAAGTGGAGCCTATTATGCAGAATGAAGTAAGCCAGAAAGAAAAACACCAATACAGTATACTAACACATATATATATGGAATTTAGAAAGATGGTAATGACAACCCTGTATGCGAGATAGGTAAAGAGACACAGATGTATGGAACAATCTTTTGGACCCTGTGGGAGAGGGAGTGGGGGATGATTTGCGAGAATGGCATTAAAACATGTATAATATCATATTAGAAATGAATCGCCAGTCCAGGTTCCATGCAGGATAAGAGAAGCTTGGGGCTGGTGCACTGAGATGACCCAGAAGGATGGTATGGCTAAGGAGGTAGGAGGGGGTTCAGGATGGGGAAAATGTGTACACCTGTGGTGGATGCATGTTGATGTATGGCGAACAACTACAATAGTGTAAAGTAAAAAATAATAAGAATAAAATAAATAAATACATAAATACAGAAATGAAAACAAAAAACCAAAATTGCTAACTCTTTTGTGTGGATGAAAAATGTCAAACAGCACACCATATCTGGAAGAAAATACCAACAGGTAAATACAGTTCTCAGTATTTATTTAAAAGCACATAAAATACACTCATTATAGTGAATTACTAAGAACTCTTTTAGCTTCACCTTTTTGTGATCCCGGAGACCATAGCCCAACAAGTTCCTCTGTCCTTGCAATTTTCCAGGCAAGAATTCTGGAGTGAGTTGCCATTTCCTCCTCCAGGGGATCTTCCCAAATCACATCTCCTTTGACTCCTGCCTTTGCTGAAAGATTCTTAACAACAGTGCCACCTGAGAAGCCCAGTGTATTACATAGATAATCCAACTATGCTAATGAGTTATCACCTCTGAGTAGTGAAAAAGTACCAAATACTATACAGAGAAGACATGGTAGAGAAACATTGTTAAAGGGGAATCTTTATGGTACTAGTGAGATATATTTGGTAGGAGTCATTATGAATGTCACTACTAAGTGCCCTTTATTTTTTTTTAATTTAATTTTATTTTTCAATTTTACAATATTGTACTGGTTTTGCCAAATATTGAAATGAATTTGCCACAGGTATATATATGTGTTCCCCATCCTGAACCCTCCTCCCTCCTCCCTCCTCCCTCCCCATACCACCCCTCTGGGTCGTCCCAGTGCACTATCCCCAAGCATCCAGTATTGTGCATCGAACCTGGACTGGTAACTCATTTCATACATTATATTTTACATGTTTCAATGCCAGTCTCCCAAATCTTCCCACCCTCACCCTCTCCCACAGAATCCAGAAGACTGTTCTATACATCTGTGTCTCTTTTGCTGTCTCCTATACAGGGTTACTGTTAACATCTTTCTAAATTCCTTATATATGCATTAGTAAACTGTATTGGTGTTTTTCTTTCTGACATACTTCACTCTGTATAATAGGCTCCAGTTTCAACCACCTCATTAGAACTGAATCAAATGTATGATTTTTAATGGCTGAGTAATACTCCATTTTGTATATGTGCCACAGCTTTCTTATCCATTCATCTGCTGATGGACATCTAGGTTGTTTCCATGTCCTGGCTATTATAAACACTCCTGCTATGAACATTGAGGTACACGTCCCTCTTTCCCTTCTGGTTTCCTCAGTGTGTATGGTGAGCAGTGGGATTGCTGGATCATAAGACAGTTCTATTTCCAGTTTTTTAAGGAATCTCCACACTGTTCTCCATAGTGGCTGTACTAGTTTGCATTCCCACCAACAGTGTAAGAGGGTTCCCTTTTCTCCACACCCTCTCCAGCATTTATTTCTTGTAGGTGTTTGGATCGCAGCCATTCTGACTGGTGTGAAATGGAACCTCATAGTGGTTTTGATTTGCATTTCTCTGATAATGAGTGATGTTGAGCATCTTTTCATGTGTTTGTTAGCCATCTGTATGTCTTCTTTGGAGAAATGTCTATTTAGTTCTTTGGCCCATGTTTTTATTGGGTCATTTATTTTTCTGGAATTGAGCTGTAGGAATTGCTTGTATATTTTTGAGATTAGTTGTTTGTCAGTTGCTTCATTTGCTATTATTTTCTCCCATTCTGAAGGCTGTCTTTTCACTTTGCTTATAGTTTCCTTTGTTGAGCAGAAGCTTTAGAATTTAATTAGGTCACATTTGTTTATTTTTGCTTTTATTTCCAATATTCAGGGAGCTGGGTCATAGAGGATCCTGCTGTGATGTATGTCGGAGAGTGTTTTGCCTATGTTCGCCTCTAGGAGTTTTATAGTTTCTGGTGTTACATTTAGATCTTTAATCCATTTTGAGTTTATTTTTGTGTATGGTGTTAGAAAGTGTTCTAGTTTCATAGTTTTACAAGTGGTTTACCAGTTTTCCGAGCAGCACTTGTTAAAGAGATTCTCCTTAATCCATTGTATATTCTTGCCTCCTTTGTCAAAGATAAGGTGTCCATATGTGCGTGGATTTATCTCTGGGCTTTCTATTTTGTTCCATTGATCTATAATTCTGTCTTTGTGCCAGTACCATACTGTCTTGATGAGTGTGGCTTTGTAATAGAGACTGAAGTCAGGTAGGTTGATTCCTCCAGTTCCATTCTCTTTCTCAAGATAGCTTTGGCTATTCGAGGTTTTTTTTTTTTTTTTTTTTTGCATTTCCATACAAATTGTGAAATTATTTGTTCTAGCTCTGTGCAGAATACGGTTGGTAGCTTGATAGGGATTGCATTGAATCTATAAATTGCTTTGGGTAGTATAGTCATTTTCACTATATTGATTCTTCCAATCCATGAACATGGTATATTCCCCCATCTATTAGTGTCCCCTTTGATTTCCTTCACCAATGTTTTATAGTTTTCTATATATAGGTCTTTAGTTTATTTAGCTAGATATATTCCTAAGTATTTTATTCTTTCCGTTGCAATGGTAAATGGAATTTTTTCCTTAATTTCTCTTTCTGTTTTCTCATTATTAGTGTATAGGAATGCAAGGGATTTCTGTGTGTTGATTTTATATCCTGCAACTTTACTGTAATCATTGATTAGTTCTAGTAATTTTCTGGTGGAGTCTTTAGAGTTTTCTATGTAGAAGATCATGTCATCTGCAAATAGTGAAGAGTTTTACCTCTTCTTTTCCATTTGGATTCCTTTTATTTCTTTTTCTCCTCTGATTGCTGTGGCCAAAAATTCCAAAACTCTGTTGATTATTAATGGTGAAAGTGGGCCCCCTTGTCTTGTTCCTGACTTTAGAGGAAATGCTTTCACTTTTCACCATTGAGGATAATGTTTGCTGAAGCGTTTGTCTTATATAGCTTTTATTATGTTGAGGTATGTTCCTTCTATTCTTGCTTTCTGGAGAGTTTTTATCATAAATGGATGTTGAATTTTGTCAAAGGCTTTCTCTGCATCTTTTGAGATAATCATATGGTTTTTGTTTTTCAATTTGTTAATGTGGTGTATTATATTGATTGATTTGAGGATATTGAAGAATCCTTGCATCCCTGGGATAAAGCCCACTTGGTCATGATGTATGATCTTTTTAATGTGTTGTTGGATTCTGATTGCTGGAATTTGTCTTTTCAAGAATACGAGAGACTGAGCATATGACCTGGCAGCTCCACTCCTAAGAGTATGTATTAAAACAAAACAAAACAGATTTTGAAAAAAAACATGTAACTCAACCATGTACTGCAGGGAGATCAACAACATCCTATAATGGCACCACACTCCGGTACTCTTGCCTGGAAAATCCCATGGACGGAGGAGCCTGGTAGGCTGCAGGGCATGGAGTCGCGAAGAGTCAGACAGGACTGAGCGACTTCCTTTTCACTTTCTACTTTCATGCATTGGAGAGGAAATGGGAACCCACTCCAGCGTTCTTGCCTGGAGAATCCCAGGGATGGGGGAGCCTGGTGGGCTGCCGTCTTGGGGTCTCACAGAGTAGGACACAATGAAGCTGCTTAGCAGCAGCATGAGCATGCATGAAAAATCAGGCTTCCCTTGTGGCTCAGCTGGTAAAGAATCCAGCTACAAAGCAGGAGACATGGTTTCGACCCCTGTGTGGGAAGATCCCCTGGAGAAGGAAAAGGCTACCTACTCCAGTATTCTGGCCATGGGCTGTATAATCCATGTGGTCGCAAAGAGTCGGACATGACTGAGTGACTTTCACTACCACTACTATACCTGAAAATCAAGAAACTGATGCAGCCACTATTGAAAACAGTAAGCAGGTCTTTTATAATAATTATAATTATTTTTCCTTAAGGGTAATTGCTTTTCAGAGTTTTGTTGCTTTCTTTCAAACCTCAACATGAATCAGCCATATGTATACATATATTCCTTCCTTTTGAACTACCTGCCCATTATCTCCTTCCTTGGTATAGAGTTTTTTAATACTCTAAAAATACAGTTACTATATGATCCAACAATAACACTTCTGGGCATATATCCATTAAGATGAAAACTCCTATCAGAAAAGTGATATGCACAACAGTGTTTATAGTAGCACAATGTACAGTAGCAAAGACATGCAAACGACCTTAAGGCATTTAAATATGTGAGTGGATAAAGACAGATATATTATGCATACAATGGAATATTATCCATAAGAAAGAACGAAATAATGCTATTTTTTCCAACATGGATGGACCTAGAGATGATCATACTAAATAAGTCAGAGAAAGACAAGAGGAGCTTAGGTGGGTTCAGCTCACCTTGACACATCCTTTGGACCTCAGTTGATGGGAGATCTTCATCTTTTCGTCCTGGGTATCTAGACTCAGCTGTTCCAAGAATGATGCTAAAACTGAAACTCCAGTGCTCTAGAGCCTTCCCAGTCACCTTAGTAATTTTGAAGACTTGCAGTGGTCGACTTCAGAGCCCCTGAGTACCCCTATATATACCCTTCCCCAGGTGGCCACACCCTTACACTTTATGAGGTCAGCAAGCCACTTGCACAGCCAATGGAGGCCCTGGTGAGCCTTGACCTCACAAAGCCTCATCCTGACACCTCTAGGGGAGTATGGGGAGCAAGTCAGAAAGCGTTGACCTCTCCCGATTCTTTTAACCACACCCTCTAGCTTCCTAGAGTTTTGGGCCACCTTTAAAATTTCTTATTTTACATGTTCTTTGTCCAGAAGCTTAAAAGGGAAAATTTACATAACTTTTTTTGTAGTAAAACTCCTGCATGACTGAATAGAAAATAAACACGGAATTATAAAATGACAATTGAGAAATATTTGGAAGACAGCTGACAAATGACTCATTTACCTCATTTATGCAGAGTCCAAACTTAAAATAAGAAAAGATGAAAAACCCAATAGAAGAGAATTGTGAAATAAACAATAATTAAAAAAAAAAAAAAAACATACAAATTACCCTCCCCCGAAAAAAGGAAAATTACCAAAAATCAGGAAGAAATGTCATACCTACCTGGTAATAAAATAAATGCAAACGAAAACAATAATGGATTATGATTTCTCACCATGAAAACTGCCAAAGTTCAATGACAAAGTTGAAATATACCAAATTTTTCCTCCAAATGGACGATGACAAATTGGAAAAGGAGTGTTTCAGCAGTGTTGTGAGCGCATAGTGTGACGCAACTTTCTGAAGGACAATATGACATTATCTAGTAAATTTATAAATACATAGAGCCACTTGGCAAGACCCTGTTTGGAATGTCCATTTCAGAAATATTTCTGCAATTTCACCTAGATTATATATCTAATGCTCATTGAAAAAATAATTTTTTCCCCCATCATCCTAGATAATTTCTTTGGTATACTTCCCCACACTGTCTTTCCCCATGCAACCCCTGTTCTCAGTTCTGTTATTGTAGATTACATATGCTTCTTTTAGAACATCCTTTAAATGGAGCCTAGAGTATGTACACATATACACATGTAGTTGCTTAACAATGTTGTGTTACATTCTGCCGTACACAAATCACACTAGGTGTACAAGTGTATAAACATAACCTCTTTCATTTAATTTTCTTCTAAATTTAGGTCATCACAGAGCATGGAGGGCAGTTCCCTGTGCTACACAGATAGTTCCCATTAGTTATCAAGGCATTATTTTCAAAAATATGCAAATGGCTACGTAGCCCAGTATCAAAAACAAACAAACAAACAAAAAACACCTTCGTAACAAAACAGGCAGATCTAAATAGTCATTTCCCAAAAGAAATCATACAGATGATGAAAAAACACTTGAAAAGAGGCTACGTTCAGGTTAGACACTCAGTCGGGTCTGACTCTTTGCGACCCTATGGACTTCAGTACTCCAGGCCTCGCTGTCCATCACCAACTCCCGGAGTCTTCCAAACTTAGGTCCATTGAGGCAGTGAAGCCATTCAACTATCTCATCCACTGTCGTCCCCTTCTCTGTCTGCCCTCCATCTTTCCCAGCATCAGGGTCTTTTCAAATGAGTCAGCTCTTCACATCAGGTGGCCAAAATATTGGAGTTTCAGCTTAAACATCAATCCTTCCAATGAACACCAGGACTGATCTCCTTTATAATGGACTGATTGGAACTCTCTGGAGCCCATGGGACTCTCAAGAGTCTTCTCCAACACCACAGTTCAAAATTATCACTTCTTCAGTGCTCAGCTTTCTTTACAGTTAAACTCTCACATCCATACAGGACTACTAGAAAAAAACATAGCCTTGACTAGATGGACCATCGTTGGCATAGTAATGTCTCTGCTTTTTAATAAGTTGTCTAGGTTGATCATAACTTTCCTTTCAAGGAGTAAGTGTCTTTTAATTTCATGGTTTCAGTCATCACCTGCAGTGATTTTCAAGCCCCCCAAAATAAAGTCAGCCACTGTTTCTGCCATTTCCCCATCTATTTGCCATAAAGTGATGAGACCATGATCTTCATTGTCTGAATGTTGAGCTTTAAGCCAACTTTTTCTCTCTTCTTCCACTTTCATCCAGAAGCTCTTTAATTCTTCTTCACTTTCTGCCTGCAGAAAGGGTGGTGTCGCCTGCATATGTGAGGTTATTGATATTTCTCCCAGCAAACTTGATTCCAGCTTGTGCTTCCTCCAGCACAGGGTTTCTCATGATGTACTCCACATATGAGTTAAATAAACACGACAACAATATACAACCTTGATGTGCTCCTTTCCCACTTTGGAACCAGTTTGCTGTTTCATGTCCAGTTTTCACTCTTGCTTCTTGACCTGCATACAGATTTGTCAAGAGGCAGGTTAGGTAGTCTGGTATTTCCATCTCTTTGAGAATTTCCTACAGTTTATTGTTATTCACACACTCAAAGGCTGTGGCATAGTCAATAAAGAATAAATAGATGTTTTTCTGGAATTCTCTTGCTTTTTCACGATCTGACAGATGTTGGCAATTTGATCTCTTGTTCCTCTGCCTTTGTTGAAACCTCCTTGAACATCTGGAAGTTCATGGTTCACGTATAGCTGAAGCCTGGCTTGGAGAATTTTGAGCACTACTTTACTAGTGTGTGAGATGAGTGTAATTGTTCTGTAATTTGAGCGTTCTTTGACATTGCCTTTCTTTAGGATTGGAAGGAAAACTAATGTTTTCCAGTCCTGTGGCCACTGATGAGTTTTCCAGATTTACTGGCATATTGAGTGCAGAACTTTCCAGCAGCATCTTTGAGAATTTGAAATAGCTCAACTGGAATTCCATCACCTCCACTAGCTTTGTTTGTAGTGTGGCTTCCAAAGGCCCACTGGACTTCATATTCCTGGATGTCTGTCTCTAGGTGAGTGATCAGACCATTGTGATTAAATGGGTCTTGAAGATATTTTTGGTACAGTTCTCCTCTTAGTGTTTTCTGCTTCTGTTAGGTCCATATCATTTCTGTCGTTTATTGAGCCCATCTTTGCATGAAATGTTCCCTTGGTATCTCTAATTTTCTTGAAGAGATCTCTAGTCTTTTCCATTCTTTATTTCCTTCTATTTCTTTGCACTGATCACTGAGGAAGGCTTTCTTATCTCTACTTGCTATTCTTTGGAACTCTGCATTCAAATGGATATAGCTTTTCCTTCTTCCTTTGCTTTTGGCTTCTCTTCTTTTCACAGCTATTTGTAAGGCCTTCTCAGACAGCCATTTTACTTCTTTGCATTTCTTTTTCTTGTCTTGGGGATGGTCTTGGTTCCTGTCTCCTGTACAGTGTCATGAACCTCCATCCATAGTTCATCATCACTATTCATTAGAGAAATACAAATCAAAACTACAATGTGGTATTCCTTCACACCAGGCTGAATAGATAGCAACTAAAATTCTACAAGCAATAATTCCTGGAGAGAATGTGGGAAAAAAGGGAACAATCTTGCACTGTTAGTGGGCATGTAAATTGGTACTGCTACTATGGTGAAGAGTATTGCTGCTCCTTTAAAAACTAAAACATATAATCACCTTATGACCTACTCCTGGACATTTTTTCTGGAAAAAACCTTAAAACCAAAAGATTGATGCACCCTAATGTTCATTACAGTATTATTTCCTGGAGGCACGACATGCAACATTTTTTAATTATAGAAAAAACGGAAAAAAGGAAAAAAAGAATAAAAAAAGTATAAAGCAAGCAGTCTCTAAAGATGTGGTCAAATTACTCAGTATTTGTAAAAGGAAAATCTTCAGTATAAGTAAACAAAGCAAGAACCACATATCAGAACCAAGTTATATGTTAAAATTCAAATAACAGAAAGTATTTTATAGTGAAAGAACTAACACACCCTGATATTTTATCTCTCCAGCTCAGGAACTCAGAATTACTTTTTTTTGTTTTTAAATAAATTTTATTTTATTTTACAATATTGTATTAGTTTTGCCAAATATCAAAATGAATCCGCCACAAGTATACCTGTGTTCCCCATCCTGAACCCTCCTCCCTCCTCCCTCCCCATACCCTCCCTCTGGGTTGTCCCAGTGCACCAGACCCAAGCATCCAGTATCATGCACTGAACCTGGACTAGCAACTCATTTCATACATGATATTATACATGTTTCAATGCCATTCTCCCAAATCTTCCCACCCTCTCCCTCTCCCACAGAGTCCATAAGACTGATCTATACATCAGTGTCTCTTTTGCTGTCTCGTACACAGGGTTATTGTTACCATGTTTCTAAATTCCATATATGTGTGTTAGTATACTGTATTGGTGTTTTTCTTTCTGGCTTACTTCACTCTGTATAATAGGTTCCAGTTTCATCCATCTCATTAGAACTGATTCAAATGTATTCTTTTTAATGGCTCAGTAATACTCCATTGTGTATATGTACCACAGCTTTCTTATCCATTCATCTGCTGATGGGCATCTAGGTTGCTTCCATGTCCTGGCTATTATAAACAGTGCTGCGATGAACATTGGGGTACATGTGTCTCTTTCCCTCTGGTTTCCTCAGTGTGTATGCTGAGCAGTGGGTTTGCTGGATCATAAGGCAGTTCTATTTCCAGTTGTTTAAGGAATATCCACACTGTTTTCCATAGTGGCTGTACTAGTTTGCATTCCAACCAACAGTGTAAGAGGGTTCCCTTTTCTCCACACCGTCTCCAGCATTTATTGCTTGTAGACTTTTGGATCACAGCCATTCTGAGTGGTGTGAAATGGTACCTCAGAGTGGTTTTGATTTGCATTTGTCTGATAATGAGTGATGTTGAGCATCTTTTCATGTGTTTGTTAGCCATCTGTATGTATTCTTTGGAGAAATGTCTATTTAAGGAACTCAGAATTCTGAGCGAGTAGTAAATTAGATCATGGGCGATTTCTTTCTTTCTTTCTTTTTTTTCTAGGAAATTAACATTTTCTGTTATGATCATGTATGAATTTTTTAATAAAGTTATAAAGTATATTTTTTAATATGTGAATAATGCATCTGGATTTTATAAATTTCATTCATAAGCATTCTTCTATTTCTCCATGAGATGGCAGTATAACCACAGTAAATATTTCTTCATACACATTTATATATATGAGTGAATACATTCGGATTTTATAAATTACATTCATTATCATTTTTCTATTTCTGCTTGAGAGGGCATCATATGCATCCGTTCAGTTCAGTTCAGTCGTTCAGTGGTGTCCGACTCTTTGGAACCCATGAATCGCAGCACGCCAGTCCTCCCTGTCCATCACCAACTCCCAGAGTTCGCTCAGACCCACGTCCATTGAGTCAGTGATGCCATTCAACCATCTCATCCTCTGTCGTCCCCTTCTCCTCCTGCCTCCCATCCCTCCCAGCATCAGAGTCTTTTCCAATGAGTCAATTCTTTGCATGAGGTGGCCAAAGTACTGGAGTTTCAGTTTTCGCATCATTTCTTCCAAAGTAATCCCAGGGCTGGTCTCTTTCAGAATGGACTGTTTGGATCTCCTTGCAGTTCAAGGGACTCTCAAGAGTCTTCTCCAACACCAGAGTTCAAAAGCATCAATTCTTCGGCGCTCAGCTTTCTTCACAGTCCAACTCTCACATCCATACTTGACCACTGGAAAAACCATAGTCTTGACTAGATGGATTTTTGGTGGCAAAGTAATGTTTCTGCTTTTCAATATGCTATCTAGATTTGGTCATAACTTTTCTTCCAAGGAGTAAGCGTCTTTTAATTTCTTGGCTGCAGTCATCATTTGCAGTGATTTTGGAGCCACCAAAAATAAAGTCTGACACTGTTTCCACTGTTTCCCCATCTATTTCCCATGAAGTGATGGGACCGAATGACATGATCTTCATTTTCTGAATGTTGAGTTTTAAGCCAACTTTTTCCCTCTCCTCTGTCACCTTCATCAAGAGCATAGTAAACATTTATTCATACGCACATATACATATAAGAGTATACATCAACATTTTATGAATTACATTCATAAGTATTCTATGTCGAAACATAAGCACAATGAATATTTTTTCATACCCACATATACTCTGGAGAGTCTCTTGGATTGCAAGGAAATCAATTCAGTCAATCCTTAAGGGTATTACTGTTGGATATACACTGGAAGGACTGATGCTGAAACGTCAATACTTTGGCTACCTTATCTGAAGAACTGACTCATTGGAAAGGCCCCTGATGCTGAGAAAGATTGAAAGCAAGAGGAGAAGCAGACAACAGAGGATGAGATCATTGGTTCACATCACCCACTCGGTGCATCTGAGTTTAAGCAGGCTTGGGTAGTAGGTAATTGGACAGGGAAGCATGGCATGCCACAGTTCATGGAGTCGAAAAGAGTTGGACTCGACTGGGCAAATTAAGTGAAGTGACAGATACATATAAAATCCTTATACAGACTCAAAATGGACATACTATACCAAGAGTGATTTATAAGCACTTTTTAATAATATATTTTAGAAAATAACCATAGATGAATAGCTCTATGTATGGTTAAAAAGATACAGGAATATGTACAGTTACAACAATAAGGCCATTTGAGTCAACATGCAAGGTCTGAGAGCTGATCATACTAAATGAAGTGAGGCACACAGGGAAACATATATACCAAATAATATCATAATATCCAAATGTGGAATCTAAGATATGACACAAATGAACATATGTATGAATCAGAAAGACACTCATAGACATAGAGAATAGACTTACAGCTTCAGGGCAGAGAGAATTGGGGGAGAAATGGAGTAAGAGACTCGGGTTAAGAGATAGAAAACAAATTATATGGAATGGATTGACAAATTCCTACTCTAGAGCACAGAGGACTACATTCAGTATCCAATTATAAATCATAATGAAATGTGATTTAAAAAGGCATATATATATATATATATATATATATATATGTATGTATATAAATCATATATATATAAATTATATATATATGTCTTCCCTGGCAGTCCAGAGGTTAAGACTGCAGATTTCCACTGCAAGGGATGCAGGTTCAAACCCTGGTCAGGGAACTAATTCCACTTGCTGCACAGTTAAGCCAAAAAAAAAAAAAAAAAAACAAGAGAGAGAGATTAAATAAAAGAATGCGTGTGTGTGTATATATATATATGTATCTCCACACTCAACGTATACATATGTAAATATATGTCTATAACTGAATCACTTTGCTGTAAAGCAGAAATTAACACAAAATTATAAATGGACTATACTTCAGTTCAAAAGTAGCATGACTGAGGAAAGAAAAGATTGCTATATTTCATTGTGTGTAAAGTTAGTATCCAAAGAAAATTGCTGTATACAAACACGGCTGACTACTTAATGGCAGGCTTGCTGAGATACTTAAGGAGACACATATTGAAATGCACCAAGGAAAAAGATTGATTGTTGATTGGAAAGAGGGATGGACAAATGGATAGATAGGTGACAAAGAAAGTATGATAAATCGGTTACAAAACCAGGCTTCTATGTATGCTGTGTAAAAGAGACACACCTGAAACCAAGGGGCATATACAGAGTGAAAGTGAAGGGCTGAGAAAAGGTATTTCATGCAAAATGTGAGCAACAGGAATCAGGAGTAGCAATACTCATATCAGACAAAATAGACTTTGAAATAAAGGGTGTGGAAAGAGACAAAAAAAGGCCACTACATAATGGTCAAAGGATCAATCCAAGAAGAAGATATAACAATTATAAATATATATGCACCCAACATAGGAGCACTCAATACGTAAGGCAAATGCTAACAAGTATGAAAGGGGAAATTAAAAACAACACAATAATAGTGGGAGACCTTAAGACCCTACACACACCTATGGATAGATCAACCAAACAGAAAATTAGCAAGGAAACACAAACTTTAAGTGATACAATGGATCAGTTAGACCTAATTGATTTCAAAAGAACGTTTCACGCCAAAGCAATGAATTTCACCTTTTTCTCAAGTGCACATGGAACATTCTCCAGGATAGATCACATACTGGGCCACAAATCTAGCCTTGGTAAACTGAAAACAAAAATCAAAATCATTTCAAGCATCTCTTCTGATCACAAAGCAGTAAGATTGAATGTCAACTACAGGGGGAAAGAAACCATGACAAATAGAAACATATGGAGGGTAAACAACGTGCTTCTGAATGACCGACATATAACAGAAGAAATCAGAAATGAAATGCAAATATGCATAGAAACAAATGAAAATGAAAACACAACACATACAAATAGCTGTGAAAAGAAGAGAAGAGAAAAGCAAAGGAGAAAAGGAAAGATATAAACATCTGAATGCAGAGTTCCAAAGAAAAGCAAGAAGAGAAAAGAAAGCCTTTTTTCAGCGATCAATGCAAAGAAATAGAGGAAAATAACAGAATGGGAAAGACTAGGGATTTCTTCAAGAAAATAAGAGATACCAAAGGAACATTTCATGCAAACATTGGCTCGATAAAGGACACAAATGGTATGGACCTAACAGAAGCACAAGATATTAAGAAGATATAGCAAGAATACACAGAAGAACTGTACAAAAAAGATCTTCATGACCCAGATAATCACGATGGTATGATCACTGACCTAGAGCCAGACACCCTGGAATGTGAAGTCAAGTGGGCTTTAGAAAGCATCACTACGAACAAAGAGAGTGGAGGTGATGGAATTCCAGTTGAGCTATTCCAAATCCTGAAAGATGATGCTGTGAAAGTGCTGCAGTCAATATGCCAGCAAATTTGGAAAACTCAGCAGTGGCCACAGGACTGGAAAAGGTGAGTTTTCATTCCAATCTGAAAGAAAGGCAATGCCAAGGAATGCTCAAACTACAGCAAAATTGCTTTCATCTCACACGCTAGTAAAATAATGCTCAAAATTCTCCAAGCCAGGCTTCAGTAATATGGGAACCATGAACATCCTGATGTTCAAGCTGGTTTTAGAAAAGGCAGAGGAACCAGAGACCAAATTGCCAACATCTGCTGGATCATGGAAAAAGCAAGAGAGTTCCAGAAAAACCTCTATTTCTGCTTTATTGACTATGCCAAAGCCTTTGACTGTGTGGATCACAATAAACTGTGGAAAATTCTGAGAGAGATGGGAATCCCAGACCACCTGATCTGCCTGTTGAGAAATTTGTATGCAGGTCAGGAAGCAACAGCTGGATCTGGACATGGAACAACTGACTGATTTTAAATAGAAAAAGGAAAAAAATAAATAGAAAAAGGAGAACGTCAAGGCTTTATATTGTCACCCTGTTTATTTAACTTCTATGCAGAGTAAATCATGAGAAACGATGGACTGGAAGAAACACAAGCTGGAATCAAGATTGCCGGGAGAAATATCAATAACCTCAGATATGCAGATGACACCACCCTTACGGCAGAAAGTGAAGAGGAACTCAAAAGCCTCTTGATGAAAGTGAAAGTGGAGAGTGAAAAGGTTGGCTTAAAGCTCAACATTCAGAAAACGAAGATCATGGCATCCGGTCCCATCACGTCATGGGAAATAGATAGGGAAACAGTGGAAACAATGTCAGACTTTATTTTTTGGGCTCCAAAATCACTGCAGATGGTTACTGCAGCCATCAAATTAAAAGACACTTACTCCTTGAAAGGAAAGTTATGACTAACCTAGAGAGCATATTCAAAAGCAGAGACATTCCTTTACCAAAAACATTCGTCTAGTCAAGGCTATGGTTTTTCCTGTGGTCATGTATGGATGTGAGAGTTGGACTGTGAAGAAGCCTGAGTGCCGAAGAATTGATGCTTTTGAACTGTGGTGTTGGAGAAGACTCTTGAGAGTCCCTTGGACTGCAAGGAAATCCAACCAGTGCATTCTGAAAGAGATCAGCCCTTGGATTTCTTTGGAAGGAATGATGCTAAAGCTGAAGCTCAAGTACTTTGGCCACCTCATGCGAAGACTTGACTCATTGGAAAAGTCTCTGATACTGGGAGGGATTGGGGGCAGGAGGAGAAGGGGAAGACATAGGATGAGATGGCTGGATGGCATCACTGACTCCTTGGGCGTGAGTCTCAGTGAAATCCGGGAGTTGGTGATGGACAGGAAGACCTGGCATGCTGCGATTCATAGGGTCGCAAAGAGTTGGACATGTCTCAGCGACTGATCTGATCTGATCTGATCTGAAGGGAAAGGTTCATAGAAATACAAACTTACCCTAAGAAACAAGAGAAACCTCAAATAAATGACCTAACTTTACACCCAAATCAACTAGAAAAAGAAGAAGTGAAGAATCCCAGGGTTAGAAGAAG
This sequence comes from Bos taurus, assembly GCF_002263795.3. Classification (NCBI taxonomy): domain Eukaryota; kingdom Metazoa; phylum Chordata; class Mammalia; order Artiodactyla; family Bovidae; genus Bos; species Bos taurus. The sequence goes on from NC_082638.1 coordinate 32,793,439, forward strand.
GAAAATGTAATAATAACAATTAGGTGGTATACTCGTTTTCACTATATTGATTCTTCCAATCCATGAACATGTTATATTTCTCCATCTATTAGTGTCCACTTTGATATGTTTCACCAGTGTTTTATAGTTTTCTATGTATAGGTCTTTAGTTTCTCTAGGTAGATACATTCCTAAGTATTTTATTCTTTCCATTGCAATGGTGAATGGAATTGTTTCCTTAATTTCTCTTTCTGTTTTCTCATTATTAGTGTATAGGAATGCAAGGGATTTCTGTGTGTTGATTTTATATCCTGCAACTTTACTGTAATCATTGATTAGTTCTAGTAATTTTCTGGTGGAGTCTTTAGAGTTTTCTATGTAGAGGATCATGTCATCTGCAAATAGTGAGAGTGTTACTTCTTCTTTTTAATTTGGATTCCTTTTATTTCTTTTTCTGCTGTGATTGCTGTGGCCAAAACTTGAAAAACTATGTTGAATAGTAATGGTGAAAGGGGGCACCCTTGTCTTGTTCCTGACTTTAGAGGAAATGCTTTCAATTTTTCACCATTGAGGATAATGTTTGCTGTGGTTTTGTCATATATAGCTTTTATTATGTTGAGGTATATTCCTTCTATTCCTTCTTTCTGGAGAGTTTTTATCATAAATGGATGTTGAATTTTGTCAAAGGCTTTCTCTGCATCTTTTGAGATAATCATATGGTTTTTATTTTTCAATTTGTTAATGTGGTGTATTATATTGATTGATTTGAGGATATTGAAGAATCCTTGCATCCCTGGGATAAAGCCCACTTGGTCATGGTGTATGATCTTTTTAATGTGTTGTTGGATTCTGATTGCTAGAATTTTGTTAAGGATTTTTGCATCTATGTTCATCAGTGATATTGGCCTGTAGTTTTCTTTTTTTGTGGGATCTTTGTCAGGTTTTGGTATTAGGGTGATGGTGGCCTCATAGAATGAGTTTGGAAGTTTACCTCCCTCTACAACTACCCAAAGCAACTTATAGATTCAATGCAATCCCTATGAAGCTACCAACGGTATTCTTCACAGAGCTAGATAAATAATTAAACAATTTGTATGGAAATACAAAAAAAAAAAAAAAAAAAACTCAAGTACCCAAAGCTATCTTGAGAAAGAAGAATGGAACTGGAGGAATCAACCTACCTGACTTCAGGCTCTACTACAAAGCCACAGTTATCAAGACAGTATGGTTCTGGCACAAAGACAGAAATATAGATCAATGGAACAAAATAGAAAGCCCAGAGATAAATCCATGCATATATGGACACCGTATCTTTGACAAAGGAGTCTATAATATATAACGGATTAAAGACAATCTCTTTAACAAGTGGTGCTGGGAAATCTGGTCAACCACTTGTAAAAGAATGAAACTAGAACACTTCTAACACCATACACAAAAATAAACTCAAAATGGATTATAGATCTAAACATAAGACCAGAAACTATAAAACTCCTAGAGGAGAACGTAGGCAAAACACTCTCTGACATACATCACAGCAGGATCCTCTATGACCCACCTTCCAGAATATTGGAAATAAAAGCAAAAATAAACAAATGGGACCTAACTAAACTTAAAAGCTTCTGCACATCAAAGAAAACTATTAGCAAGGTGAAAAGGCAGCCTTCAGAATGGCAGAAAATAATAGCAAATGAAGCAACTGACAAACAACTAATCTCAAAAATATACAGCAACTCTTACAGCTCAACTCCAGAAAAATAAATGACCCAATCAAAAAATGGGCCAAAGAACTAAATAGACATTTCTCCAAAGAAGACATACAGATGGCTAACAAACACATGAAAAGATGCTCAACATCACTCATTATCAGAGAAATGCAAATCAAAACAACTATGACGTACCATTTCACACGACTCACAATGGCTGTGATCCAAAAGTTTACAAGCAATAAATGCTGGAGAGGGTGTGGAGAAAAGGGAACCCTCTTACACTGTTGGTGGGAATGCAAACTAGTACAGCCACTATGGAGAACAGTGTGGAGATTCCTTAAACAACTGGAAATAGAACTGTCTTATGATCCAGCAATCCCACTGCTAGGCATACACACCGAGGAAACCAGAATTGAAAGAGACATATGTACCCCAATGTTCATAGCAACACTGTTTATAATAACCAGGACATGGAAGCAACCTAGATGCCCATCAGCAGATGAATGGATAAGAAAGCTGTGGTACATATACACAATGGAGCATTACTCAGCCATTAAAAAGAATAAATTTGAATCAGTTTTAATGAGGTGGATGAAACTGGAGCCTATTATACAGAGTGAAGTAAGCCAGAAAGAAAAACACCAATACAGTGTACTAAAGCATATATATGAAATTTAGAAAGATGCTAACAATAACCCTGTGTATGAGACAGCAAAAGAGACACTAATATATAGAATAGTCTCATGGACTCTGTTTCAGAGAGAGAGGGTGGGAAGATTTGGGAGAATGGCATTGAAACATGTATAATATCATGTATGAAATGAGTTGCCAGTCCAGGTTCGATGCACGATACTGGATGCTTTGGGCTAGTGCACTGGGATGACCCAGAGGGATGGTATCGGGAGGGAGGAGCGAGGAGGGTTCAGGATGGGAAACACAGGTATACCTGTGGCGGATTCATTTTGATATTTGGCAAAACTAATACAATTTGTAAAGTTTAAAATAAAATAAAATTAAAAAAAAACAATTAGGGCAGAAATACATGAAAAAAAGCAAAGGAAACTATAGCAAAACTCAGCAAAATAAACGCTGGTTCTTTGAGAAGATAAATAAAATAGACAATCCATTAGCAAAACTCATCAAGAAAGAAAGGGGAGATAATCAAATCAACAAAATTTGAAAGGAAAATGGATTAATCACAGCAGACAACACAGAAGTACAAAGGATCATAAAAGACTACTATCAGCAGCTATAGGACAATAAAATGGACAACTTGGAAGAAATGAACAAATTCCTAGAAAAGTATAACAATCCAAAACTGAACCAGGAAGAAATAGATAATCCCAACATACCCATCACAAGCATGGAAAGCAAAACTGTAATCAAAAATCTTCCATCGAACAAAAACGAAGCTCAGGACCAGATGACTTATTCACCCTCATGGTTACCCTGGACAGCTGGAGAGAACAAGAGAGGGAGCACAGAAAGCCACTTGTTTGGGGAAGAGCGTGAAGATGGATAGGAACGATAGTTTCAGGAAAAGTGTGACCAGAGAAGGGCTATGTGCCAGGCCAGTAGAGGGCAGGGGGTTTTATGGGGCGGTGTCAATGGGCAAGAGGAGCTTGGATGGGTGCAACTCACTTTGACACTTTTGTGGACCTCAGTTGACAGGAGGTCTTCATCTTTTCCTCCTGGTTGCCTGACGTCAGCTGTTCCATAAGTGCTCTAGAGCCTTGTGGCTTCTGAGTCTCTTTAGTCATTTTGAAGACTCCCAGTGGTCTGCTCCAGAGCCCCTGAGCACACCTCTATATACCCCTCCCTAGGGTCCACAGCATTATGCTTTATGAGATCAGCAACTCACTTCCCCAGCCAATGGTGGCCCTGGCTGAGAATTGACATCACAAAGCGCAATCCTGATACCTCTAGGTTAGAATAGGGGGCAACTCAGATGATTTGATGGGGGGGGGGCGGGGAATGCATCATTTTTAATGGCCCTTAGGAGCCCTCCAAACTCACCTGTCATCCTCATCTCTCTAAGTCAACTCTGTTGTGTCACAAGGCAGGGAGCATGTGTCTCCTCCAAACCTTGACCCACAGCCACAGTACCGAGGCTTTGATTCTGTTCTCTCCCACATTTCACCATCATCTAGATTGTAATATCTTGCCTAAAGTACCTCCATGATAATTAGGCTGTATTGAAGTGTCTGTGGAAATGAGAATCATCCCACTTTCCTCCTACAGTTCAGTTCAGTCTCTCAGTCGTGTCTGACTCTTTGAGAGGTGGTCTTAAAGCACTTTCAAGACCATTTAATTCTGGGCCACCTCCCAGAAGCTTTTTCCATCCCACCTCCTTTGCTCTAGATTCCATTCAGACACTGCTGTCTTCAGACTGTGAGACTGCACTGAATACACTTGCCCTTTCTCCACATGGAGCTGTCTTGCTTCAAGTCTTGGACTCATGGTCACCTCACTATGTGTAAAAAAAATGGTTCCCCAAAGACGTGCACATGAATGTTCATAGTCAAAAAGTTGAGATGAACAAGATGGCAGAGTGGTAGTTGCAGGAGGAATACACCTCTCTCCTTGGACACATCAGGAATACATCTTCAGACACAGAAGTGCTTGCAGAACACCAGCTGAGAGCTGACAGGAGTACCTGACCAGTGGAAAAGAATGTATAGAACCACAAAACTTGGTAGGATGAAGGAACTAGGGGGAAAAACAGGAGTGTTAATAGGTCTGAACCTGCCCTTGGTGGGTGGGAGAATTGAAGTAGGTTTCCACTCCCCACATTGGAGTAATTGTTTGGATCAGAGGAGAAACAGTTAAGGCTGAGAATGAATCAGCTGATCTGTGGCAGCCTACACCAATACATACAATGTATGACATAGCAGAATCCATTGGTTTTTGTCCCCTTAAGAGTGTAGCATTCGTTAAACATTTGAAAATCCATCAGGATAAAGCAACTTACTAAAGAACTGAAAATGATGACACAGTAGGGTCATCTCGATAAATGCTGAAAAATAATTTGATAAAATCTAATATCCCTGGGTTGGGAAGATTCCCTGAAGTAGGGATTGGCTACCCACTTCAGTATTCTTAGGCTTTTCTGGCAGCTCAGCTCTTAAAGAAAGTGCCTGGCATCTCAGAGATCTGGGTCCATCCTTGGGTTGGGAAGATCCCCTGGAGGAGAGCATGGCAACCCATTCCAGTATTCTGGCCTGGAGAATCCCCAAGGCCAGAGGAGCCTGTTCGGCCTACACTTCATGGGGTTGCAAAAAGCTGGACACAACTCTGTGACTGAGCACTTTCTGTATAAAATATTTTAGCAAACTAGAAATAGAAGTAGAAATAGAAATAGAATTGGAGGAGGCAATGGCACCCCACTCCAGTACTTTTGCCTAGAAAATCCCATGGATGGAGGAGCCTGGTAGGCTGCAGTCCATGGGGTCGCTAAGAGTCAGACACGACTGAGTGACTTCACTTTCACTTTTCACTTTCATGCATTGGAGAAGGAAATGGCAACCCACTCCAGTGTTCTTGCCTGGAAAATCCCAGGGACTGGAAGCCTGGTGGGCTGACGTCTATGGGGTCATACAGAGTTGGACAGGACTGAAGCGACTTAGCAGCAGCAGAAATAGAAGACTTCCTCAACCTTATGAAAGTACTACACTATCACTAACATCACACTTTATGGTAGAACACTGAGTGTTTTACTTCTAAAATCACAATCAACAGAAAGATGTCCACTCTCATTATATTGAATTTCTGTCCGTGAAGTCATATTAGGAAATGATTGAAAAGCTATCCAGTTTGGAAAAGAAGAATAAAGCTGTTTTTATCTGTTGGTGACATCTATGTAGAATATCCAATGAAATCTACAGGAACAGAATACCTAAAACTAAGAATTAATTTAAGCAATGTCACAAGATATACAGATGATATATAAAATTTAATTAATTGCTTTTCTATATAGTAGGCCAATTTAAAATTAAAATAAAAAATAACAGTCACATTGAAGTCAGAAAAACTTAAGAATCAGACAGAATATATGAAACACACCAATGCAAAAATGGACAAAAGATGTGAACAGGAAATTCACTAGATAATGATATACAGATGGCAAGTAAGCATGCAGGGCACACCGAAAGTATGGCTCTCATGAGAGACAGAGAAGAACAAGTGTGATGAGGAAGTGAAAATATTTGAACATTCATGCACTGCTTATGGGAATACAAAATAGTACACCATGGTGGAAAACAGTTTGGAAGTTCCTTCAAAAGTTAAACATTGGGTTACCATATGTCCCAGCAATCCCTTTCTTAGGTTTATACCAGCAAGTATGAAAAAAAAAAAAAAAAACACCAAAGAAGTGCACATGAATGTTCATAACAGTCTTATTTCTAGTAGTCCAAACGTTGAGATGAACAAAATGGCAGAACAGTAGCTGGAATTGTAGTACATTTCACTCCATGGATACATCAAGGACACACCTTCAGACACAGAAGTGTGTGCAGAACATCAACTGAGAGCTGACAGGAGTACCTGACCAGAGGAAAATAATAAATAGAACCACAAAACTCGGTAGGGTGAAGGAACTAGGGGTGGGGGGAACAGGAATATTAACAGGCCTGGACCTGCCCTCGGTGGGTGGGAGAACTCTAAGTCGGTGTCCGACCCCCACCTGGGGTCAACTGTCTGGATCAGAGGAGAACTATTTTAGGCTGAGAGTGAAACAGTTGATCTGTGGTAGCCTAAATGGAATGAGAATCAGACAGTCCTTGCCACAGTCATACACACCCCAGACAGGGACACAGGTCCCATAGAAGGGACAGCAGTTGGGATCTGGATTTTGCAGATTGTGGAGCAATCCCAGGGGAAGGGCTGCTATTGACTGCAGAGAGACGGACTGATGGGATGTGAGGAAGGAGATCGGGTTGGAAATGCTTGTGGAGGAACACCAGGCCCCATGGAAGCAAGGGGATCCTACTGGGTCAATCATAGTGGGTGGAGCCCTCACCATAGTCTCTTTCTCCCCATACACCAGCATAGGCAGCTGAACAATAGAGAGGCTGGCCAATCAAGTGCCTGACTTACTGATCTGCAGACTAGGACCCCACCCAGGGGCCCCATCTATGTGCCTGATGCTCCAAACAACAGAGAAGTACCCCAGGCAAGGGAGCCCTCTAAGTGTCTGAAAGAGTGGAGCTATGGAGGAAGAGTGGCAAAAGAGGCCTCCTTATCACCAGCTACAAGAGGCTGGTGAAAAGACTCTGATAGGGTCAAAACTTCTGCGGCAGAGGAGGTCATTGTCCCTGCACAGTTATCGCTACCACGGTCCCCAGAAATCAAGAAGCTATGCCAAGTTCATGCTCAATGCTCGCTGGGGCGGAGCTGCTACAGGCCAAAAAAGTCTTGTGTCTATGGATACCTGGTCACTTCGGTTCAGTTCAGTTCAGATCAGTTCAGTTCAGTCGCTCATTCCTGTCCCACTCTTCGCGACCCCATGAATCGCAGCACGCCAGGACTCCCTGCCCATCACCACCTCCCGGAGTTCACCCAGATCCACGTCCATAGAGTCAGTGACGGCATCCAGCCATCTCATGCTCTGCTGTCCCCTTCTCCTTCTGCCCCCAATTCCTCCCAGCATCAGAGTCTTTTCCAATGAGTCAACTCTTCTCAAGAGGTGGCCAAAGTACTGGAGTTACAGCTTCAGCATCATTCCCCCAAAGAAATCCCAGGGCTCAATTGCTTCAGAATGGACTGGTTGGATCTCCTTGCAGTCCAAGGGACTCTCAAGAGTCTTCTCCAACACCACAGTTCAAAAGCATCAATCCTTAGGCGCTCAGCCTTCTTCACAGTCCAACTCTCACATCCATACATGACCGCAGGAAAACCCATAGCCTTGACTAGACGGACCTTTGTTGGCAAAGTAATGTCTTTGCTTTTGAATATGCTATCTATATTGGTCATAACTTTCCTTCCAAGGAGTAAGTGTCTTTTAATTTCATGGCTGCAGTCACCATCTGCAGTGATTTTGGAGCCCCCCAAAATAAAGCCTGACACTGTATCCATTGTTTCCCCATCTATTTCCCATGAGGTGATGGGACCGGATGCCATGAACTTCGTTTTCTGAATGTTGAGCTTGAAGCCAACTTTTTCACTCTCCACTTTCACCTTCCTCAGGAGGCTTTTTAGTTCCTCTTCACTTTGTGCCATAGGGCGGTGTCATCTGCGTATCTGAGGTTACTGATATTTCTCCCAGCAATCTTGATTCCCCCTTGTGTGTCTTCCAGTCCAGGGTTTCTCATGATGTACTCTGCATAGAAGTTACATAAGCAGGGTGATAATATACAGCTTTGACGTACTGCTTTTCCTAATTGGAACCAGTCTGTTGTTCCACGTCCAGTTCTAACTGTTGCTTACTGACCTTCATAGAGGTTTCTCAAGAGGCAGGTCAAGTGGTCTGGTATTCCCATCTCTTTCAGAATTTTCCACAGTTTATTGTGATCCACACAGTCAAATGCTTTGGCATAGTCAATAAAGCAGGCATGGAGGTTTTTCAGGAACTCTCTTGCTTTTTCCATGATCCAGCAGATGTTGGCAATTTGATCTCTGGTTCCTCTGCCTTTTCTAAAACCAGCTGGAACATCAGGAAGTTCACAGTTCACGTATTGCTGAAGCCTGGCCTGGAGAATTTTGAGCATTACTTTACTAGCATGTGAGGTGAGTGTAACTGTGCAGTACTTTGAGTATTCTTTGGCATTGCCTTTCTTTGGGATTTGAATGAAAACTGACCGTTCCAGTCCTGTGGACACAGGCTGAGTTTTCCAAATTTGCTGGCATATTGAGTGCAATACTTTCACAGCATCATCTTTCAGGATCTGAAATAGCTCAACTGGAATTTCATCACTTCCTCTAGCTTTGTTCGTAGTGCTGCTTTCTAAGGCCCACTTGATTTCACATTCCAGGATGTCTGGCTCTAGGTCGGTGATCACATCATCGTGATTATCTGGATCATGAAGATGTTGATTGTTTAGTTCTTCTGTGTATTCTTGTCATCTCTTCTTAGTATCTTCTGCTTCTGTTAGGTCCATGCCATTTCTGTCCTTTATCGAGCCCATCTTTGCATGAAATGTCCCTTTGGTATCTCTAATTTTCTTGAAGAGATCTCTAGTCTTTCCCATTCTGTTGTTTTCCTCTATTTCTTTGCATTGATCACTGAGGAAGGCTTTCTTATCTCTTCCTGCTATTCTTTGGAACTCTGCATTCAGATGCGTATATCTTTCCTTTTCTCCTTTGCTTTTCCCTTCTCTTCTTTTCACAGCGATTTCTAAGGGGTCCCCAGACAGCCATTTTGCTTTTTTGCATTTCTTGTCCATGGAGATTGTCTTGATCCCTGTCTCCTGTACAATGGCATGAGCCTCATTCCATAGTTCATCAGGCACTCTATCTAACAGGTCTAGGCTCATAAATCTGTTTCTCACGTTCACTGTATAATCATAAGGGATTTGATTTAGGTCATACCTGAATGGTCTAGTGGTTTGCCCTACTTTCTTCAATTTCAGTCTGAATTTGGTAATAAGGAGTTCATGATCTGAGTCACAGTCAGCTCCTGGTCTTGTTCTTGTTGACTGTATAGAGCTTCTCCATCTTTGGCTGCAAAGAATATAATCAATCTGATTTCGGTGTTGACCATATGGTGATGTCCATGTGTAAAGTCTTCTCTTGTGTTGTTGGAAAAGGGTCTTTGCTATGACCAGTGCATTTTCTTGGCAAAACTCTATTAGTCTTTGCCCTGCTGCATTCCGTATTCCAAGGCCAAATTTGCCTGTTACTGCAGGTGTTTCTTGACTTCCTATTTTTGCATTCCAGTCCCCTACAATGAAAAGGACACCTTTTTTGGGTATAGTTCCATAAGGACTTGTAGGTCTTCATAGAACCGTTCATCTTCAGCTTCTTCAGCATTACTGGTTGGGGTCTAGACTTGGATTACTGTAATATTGAATGGTTTGCCTTGGAAACGAACAGAGATCATTCTGTCGTTTTTGAGATTGCATCCAAGTACTGCATTTCGGAATCTTTTGTTGACCATGATGGCTACTCCATTTCTTCTGGGGGATTCCTGCCTGCAGTAGTAGATATAATGCTCATCTGAATTAAATTCACCCATTCCAGTCCATTTTAGTTCGCTGATTCCTAGAATGTCTACATTCACTCTTGCCATCTCTTGTTTGACCACTTCCAATTTGCCTTGATTCATGGACCTGACATTCCAGGTTCCTATGCAATATTGCTCTTTACAGCATCAGACCTTGCTTCTGTCACCAGTCACAACTGCAACTGGGTATTGTTTTTGCTTTGGCTCCATCCCTTCATTCTTTCTGGAGTTATTTCTCCACTGATATCCAGTAGCATATTGGGTCCCTACTGACCTGGGGAGTTCCCCTTTCAGTATCCTATCATTTTGCCTTTTGATACTGTTCATGGGGTTTTCAAGGCAAGAATACTGAAGTGGATTGCCATTCCCTTCTCCAGCGGACCACCTTCTGTCAGATCTCTCCACCATGACCCGCCCGTCTTGGGTTGCCCCAGGGGCATGGCTTAGTTTCTTTGAGTTAGACAAGGCTGTGGTCCTAGTGTGATTAGATGGACTAGTTTTTTTGTGAGTATGGTTTCAGTGTGTCTGCCTTCTGATGCCCTCTTACAACACATACCAACTTACTTGGATTTCTCTTACCTTGGATGTGGGGTATCACTTCACGGCTGCTCCATTAAAGCGCAGCCACTGCTCCTTAACTTGGAAGAGGGGTATTTCCTCACTGCCGCCCTTAGTGTCCAACTGCTTGTGACATTGTAGACTGTGGCTTGCCAGGCTTCTTTCTCAGGGAAGGGGCTTCTACATGCAAAAATTCTGGTACATATGGGCCAGTACTGGTTGACATACCCTTCTAGAGCACTATATGTCCTGCTGCCCTAGCCACCAACTCCTCTGAGTCCCTGATGCAGCCAGAACCACTATGACCCAAGCAGTTGCATCTCCACATCTGGCCCCCTCACAGGGGCAAACCCAAGTCCTCCAGGACAGTCTCAAGAGCAAACCCCAGTGGATGATTCACATTCAGAAGTGGGAATAAAACCACAATTGCAACCCAGGGGCAGTGTTGTTAAGGAAGAAGACCCAAAACCTTCCTACCACCTGTACAAGCTGCAGATTAAATCCACATAGCTGTGAAAAGAAGAGAAGAGAAAAGCAAAGGAGAAAAGGAAAGATATAAGCATCTGAATGCAGAGTTCCAAGGAAGAGCAAGAAGAGATAAGAAAGCCTTCCTCAGGGAGCGATGCAAAGAAAAGGAGGAAAACAACAGAATGGGAAAGACTAGAGATCACTTCAAGAAAATTAGAGATATCAAGGGGGGATTTCATGCGAAGATGGGCTCGATAAAGGACGGAAATGGTATCGACCTAACAGAAGCAGAAAACATTAAGAAGAGATGGCAAGAATACACAGAAGAACTGTACAAAAAAGATATTCACGACCCAGATAATCACGATGGTGTGGTCACTGAACTAGAGCCACACCTTGTGGAATATAAAGTCAAGTGGGGCTTAGAAAGCAGCATTACGAACAAAGCTAGTGGAGGTGATGGAATTCCAGTTGAGCTATTTCAAATCTCAAAGGATGATGCTGTGAAAGTGCTGCACTCAATATGCCAGCAAATTTGGAAAACTCAACAGTGGCCACAGGACTGGAAAAGGTGAGTTTTCATTCCAATCCCAAAGAAAGGCAATGCCAAAGAATGCTCAAACTACCTCAGAATTGCACACACCTCACACACTAGTAAGGTAATGCTCAAAATTCTCCAAGCCAAGCTTCAGCAATACATGAACTATGAACTTCCTGATGTTCAAGCTGGTTTTAGAAAAGGCAGAGGAACCAGAGACCAAGTTGCCAACATCTGCTGGATCATGGAAAAGCAAGCGAGTTCCCGAAAAACCTCTATTTCTGCTTTATTGCCTATGCCACAGCCTTTGCCTGTGTGGATCACAATAAACTGTTGAAAATTCTGAAAGAGATGGGAATACCAGACCACCTGACCTGCCTCTTGAGAAACCTCTATGCAGGTCAGGAAGCCACAGTTAAAACTGGATATGGAACAACAGACTGGTTCCAATTAGGAAAAGGAGTACGTCAAGGCTGTATGTTCTCACCCTGCTGATTTAACTTCTATGCAGAGTACATCATGAGAAACCCTGGACTGGAAGAAACACAAGATGGAAAGAAGATTGCCGGGAGAAATGTCAATAGCCTCATATAGGCAGATGACACCACCCTTATGGCAGAAAGTGAAGAGGAACTGAAAAGTCTCTTGATGAAATGAAAGTGGAGAGTGAAAATTAAGATCATGGCATCCGGTCCCATGTACTTCATGGGAAATAGATGGGGAAACAGTGGAAAGAGTGTCAGATTTCCCGCCCCCCCCCTGGGGGGGGGCGGGGCGGTGTTGGTGGGGCAGGGCTCCAAAATCACTGCAGATGATGACTGCAGGTATGAAATTAAAAGACACTTACTTCTTGGAAGGAAAATTATGACCAACCTAGATAGCATATTCAAAAGCAGAGACATTACTTTGCCAACAAAGGTCCGTCTAGTCAAAGCTATGGTTTTTCCTGTGGTCATGTATAGATGTGAGAGTTGGACGGTGAGGAAGGCTGAACACTGAAGAATTCATGCTTTTGAACTGTGGTGTTGGAGAAGACTCTTGAGAGTCCCATGGACTCCAAGGAGATCCAACCAGTCCATTCTGAAGGAGATCAGCCCTGGGATTTCTTTGGAAGGAATGATGCTAAAGCTGAAACTCCAGTACTTTGGCCCCCTCATGCAAAGAGTTGACTCATTGGAAAAGACCCTGATGCTGGGAGGGATTCGGGGCAGGAGAAGGGGACGACAGAGGATGAGATGGCTGGATGGCATCACTGACTCGATGGACGTGAGTCTGAGTGAACTCCGGGAGTTGGTGATGGACTGGAGGCCTGGCGTGCTGCGATTCATGGGGTCGCGAAGAGTCGGACACGACTGAGCGACTGAACTGAACTGAATAATATATAAAAAGACACTGATAACTGCCACAAAAGGAAACGTCCTAGTTCCGATAGTTGTGAACATTGGAGACAAAAAAACGTATAGGAGTAGGACCGGATTAGAATGAGCTCCCCCCAAATCAGGTTCAGAGTTCAGCACAGTTTTGGAGGGCATCCTAGGGAGGTGAGGTGGACTGCAATTTTAGCGGGTGAAAGGACTCTGAGAGCAATGACTAAAGAAAAACCTGTATTATTCTCATGTTTTGACTTGCTCTGTAGATTCTTTAGGATTTTTGTTTGTGTGGTTGGTTTCAATTCCTTCCCCTCGCCCACGGTGTAGTTGCCAATTTCATTGGCACTATGAAATCTAATGAAGCTTTTGAGCCTTATTTTTCTTCGGTCACATTTGTATTGCTGTTATAAATCTCTGTCTCTATATACAGCTTTTGAAATTCTGTGGAGTTTCCTTTTCTCTCTCTCTCTCTCTTTTTCGTTTTTTACCTATTATTATTTTTTCTACATTTATTATTTGTTTACTTTTCCTACTGTTCTTTTCCCCTTGCAGTTAATCTTTAATGTATATAAATCTTTTCAGTTCAGTTCAGTTCAGTGGCTCAGTTGTGCCCGACTCCTTGTGACCCCATGAACCACAGCACGCCAGGCCTCCCTGTCCATCACGAACCCCCGGAGTCCAACCAAACCCATATCCATCGAGCTGATGATGCCATCCAACCATCTCATTCTCTTCTGTTCGCTTCTCCTCCTGCTCTCAATCTTTCCCAGCATCAGGGCCTTTTCCAAAGAGTCAGCTCTTCGCATCAGGTGGCCAAAGTATAGGAATTTCAGCTTCAACATCAGTCCTTCCAATGAACACCCAGGACTGAACTCCCTTAGAATGGACTGGTTGGATTTACTTGCAGTCCAAGGGACTCTCAAGAGTCATCTGTATCTCTATTTAACTCTGCATATGTATTTTTTCCTTTCTTTCCTTTTCTCTCAATATATTTGTTAGTTTTATTTTCATTTTTTTATTCTCCAATTGGCACCTTGCTCTAGTTTTGTTTCCCAGTTTGTGCTTCAGGTGGTTCTATTCTGGTATGTATGTGTATATATATATAATTTTTTTTTCCTTTGTTCACCAGGTCAATCAATCTATTGTACTTAATTTTGCTGGAATGTTTTGATTTTGCTGGTGGGTGTATATGTACATGTGTCTATTCAGTCATACTTTTTACTCTTGTGATAAACCTCTGCTTCTACATTGGATTTTTACAGTTCTTTGGAGGATTCCTTGTTTTCCCATTTATTTTTGATTTTTTAATTATTTTCTATTTTTATTGTTTTAAATTTTAGTTTTTTAAACCTATTATATTTATTCCATTGTTTGCCTTTCCTCTGTTCTTGTCCCCTTGCAGTTAAACTTTAAACAAACCTTGTTCATCTACCTCTATTGAAACTTCCATATCTATTCTTTCTTTCTTTTCTTTCCTTCCTTTCCTCTCAACATTTTGTTAGTTTTATTTTCAGTGCTTTCATTCCCACTTGGGACTTTGCTTTAGATTTCTTTTCCAGCTTGTGCACTCGTTAGTTTTGTGCTTAACTGGTAGATACCATTTTTGGTTTCCGTTGTTTGCTAGGTCAGTCTATTGTAGTTTATTTTTGTTGAACTGTTTGGATTTTGCTGATGGTTGTATATGTGTATATTCCCATATATTGGAATATATGTGTATATTCCTTTATTTTAATTATTATTTGTGTGACAGTGTAACTGCCATTTGTCAGGGGTTCCCCTTTGGTTTCTCTTTTTTTTTTTTTTTTGATATTTATTTTAATCTAAATTAATGCCATAACAAACCACCTGTTGTAACGGTGTTCCTGGTCAATGATCCAGCCCCGAGCATTTGGAGTGGGAGCACTGACTCCAAGACCCTATACAACCGGAGAACTCCTAACCTTAGGGAGTATCAATTACTGAGAACTCACTCACGCAAACTAAACCACTTGAATACAAGACCTAGAATCACCTAACCACCAATCAGGACAACCTAACCACCAATCAGGACAACCCAACCCAGTGTAGGACACCTCATCCAAACAGCAAATAGGACAAAAATAGAAACCCAGTCGTCAGCAGACAGGATTACCCTTCTCAATCAGCCCTGCACATCAGAAGGAAAAGAAAAAAAAAAAAAAACTCAGCACCAATCTCACCCAATGCAAAGCTTACACAAACCATTGGACCAAATTTAGGAGTGCAGAAACTAAAAGGAAGAAAGAATGCAAATTTGAAGGCTGGCAAAAGGAGACCTCAAACACAATAAGACCTTTTTAAAAATGAAGAAATGACAAAGAAATGCTGCAGAAACAAAGGAACAAACTGGACACACAGAAATTTAAACAAATGAAGAGGAAATAGGCAAACTGCCTGAAAAACTATTCAGAATAATGATAGTAAAGATGATCAAAAACTTTGAAAATGACATGGAGACAATGCAAGAATCAATGAGCAAACCCGTAGTTGAATTGAAGAATAAGCAAAAAATAAATTGAAAAATAAATAGAGAGACAAACAACAATTACTTAAATTAAAAATACTCTAGAAAGAATCAGGAGCAGGGTATCTGAACCAGAAAATGGATCAGTGTGTTGAAAGACAAAATGGTGGAAACAACTGCGGAAGGGCAGAATAAAGTCAAAAGAATGAAAAGAACTGAGGATAGTCTCAGAGACCTCTTGGACAATGTTAAATGCACCAAGATTCAAATTATAGGGGTCCCAGAAGAAGAGAGAAAAATAAAGGGTATGAGAAAAGTTTAGAGGAGATTATACTTGAAAAACCCCCAACATGGAAAAGGAAATAGTCAATCAAGTCCAAGAGGTGCCAAGAGTCCCATTTGTGATAAACCCAAGGAGAAACAGCCCTAGACATATACTAAGCAAACTAAGGAAGATGAAACACAAAGAAAGAATATTAAAAGTAGCAAGTTTAAAGTAAGAAGTAACATCCAATGGAAACCCCATATGTTTCACAGCTGATCTTTCAACAGAAACTCTGCAGGCCAGAAGAGAATGGCATGGCATATTTAAAGCACTGAAAGAGAAAAATCTACAGCCAAGATTACTGTACTTGGCAAGGATCTCCTTCAAAATTGATGGAGAAATCAAAGCTTTTCAGATGAGCCAAAGGTAAGAGAATACTTTATCACAAAACCAGCTTTAAAACAAATGGTAAAGGGACTTACGTAGTCAAGAAATACAAGAGAAGAAAAAAGAAATACAAGAGAACAAAACCGACCCCAAACATTTAAGAAAATGGCAATAAGAGCACTGCTGCTGCTGCTGCTAAGTCGCTTCAGTCCTGTCCGACTCTGTGCGACCCCATAGACGGCAGACCACCAGGCTCCCCCGTCCCTGGGATTCTCCAGGCAAGAACACTGGAGGGGGTTGCCATTTCCTTCTCCAATGCATGCAAGTGAAAAGTGAAAGGGAAGTCGCTCTGTCCTGTCGAACTCTGTGTGACCCCATGGACTGCAGCCTACCAGGCTCCTCCGTCCATGGGATTTTCCAGGCAAGAGTACTGGAGTGGGGTGCCATTGCCTTCTCCGAATAGGAGCACATATGTCAATAATTATTCTAAATATAAATGGATTAAATGTTCCAACCAAAAATCCCAGACTGGCTAAATGGATACATAAACAAGACCTCGGGGTGGGGGCGTGGTCCTAAGATGGCAGAGGAATAAGATGGGGAGACCCCATTCTCCCCAACACATTCATCAAATGATCATTTGAACGCTGAGCAACTTCCACAAAACAATTTCTGAATGCTGGCAGAGGACACCAGGTACCCAGATAGGCTGCTCATTGTCTTTGAAAGGAGACCAAAGATTGAGCAAATACCAAAGCAGAACTAGCCGGCTGTCTCCAGGCCCCTCCCCCAACAAGAGGCAGACAGCCATGTGTGTGGCAGCCAGAACCAGAAGGCAAGGGGCGACCTCAGCCTCAGAGACCGGCATTCTCCACCAAACTGTGAGCAGGCTGCCAGTTTCTAACCATGTCTTCCTGGAGTCCTGGATGGTTGACATCTGCCAGGAGAGTTGCAGCTTGAGATCAGCTCCGCAGAGGAGATACATGATACACCTGAGGCAGTGTTCTCATGGCACACCCAGGAAACTGAGCGGCCTGGACCCAGTAGGTAGTTAAGATGCATGGCCCACTTGGGACAGTGCGTTGGCCAAGCACCTGGTCGCCTGAGCTGCTGGGACCTGGGAAGGGCACAAAACGCACGTGCATCTGAGTCTGTGACTTTGCGGTGTACCTAAAACCCTGAACCTTAGCAGCTTAGACCTGGGAATTGCAGGAAATGCAGGGCCCACATTGGGCAGTACCCCTGAAGAGCAATCTGGAATCTGAGCAGTGTACACGTGGAAAACACACACCACCATGATCTTGGGAAAGCCCAGTGTGTTCCATACACTGCAAGCACTTTCCCAAAATACACACCAACATTATTTGTTTGCAGTGTTCCTCCCTCCCTACAACTCAACTGAACAAGTGAGCCGAAATAAGTGACCACCTTTGCCCCCTTGTGCCAGGGCAGAAATTAGACACTAAAGAGACTTGCAAAGAGAGAAAGCCAAAATAAATAAAGAAAAGGGAACCCCTCTGGGAGTGAGAGGTGCAACAGATTAAAACCCTGTAGTTAATATTGACTAAGCATAGGAAGGGGCTTATAGATCTTGTAAAGAAATGCAAGCTGGAACAAGGAATTATCTGAAACTCAACTGAACCCACACTGCCCACAATGGCCCAGAGAAATTCCTAGATACAGTTTTTCTATTATCAACCTTCTAATTTTTAAAAAATTATTTATTATTTTTTCCTTCTTACTTTTTTTTTTTTTAAATTTTACAATACTGTATTGGTTTTGCCATACATCCACATGAATCTGTCATGGGTGTACACGTGTTCCCCATCCTGAACCCCCCTCCCACTCCCTCCCTGTACCATCCATCTGGGTCATCCCAGTACACCAACCCCAAGCATCCTGTAACCTGCATCAAACCTGGGCTGGCGATTCGTTTCTTATATGATATTATACATGTTTCAATGCCATTCTCCCAACCTCCTCCTCTCCCACAGAGTCCAAAAGACTGTTCTATACATCTGTGTCTCTTTTGCTGTCTCACATCCAGGGTTATCGTTACCATCTTTCTAAATTCCATAGACATGTGTTAGTATACTGTATTGCTGTGGGTTTTTTTTTTTTTTTTTTCCTTTCTTTCTTTCTGGCTTACTTCACTCGAGATAATAGGCTCCAGTTTCATCCACCTCATTAGAACTGATTCAAATGTATTCTTTTTAATGGCTGAGTAATACTCCACTGTGTATACGTACCACAGCTTTCTTATCCATTCGTCTGCTGATGGACATCTAGGTTGCTTCCATGTCCTGGCTATTAGAAACAGTGCTGTGATGAACATTGTGGTATACGTGTCTCTTTCAATTCTGGTTTCCTTGGTGTGTATGCCCAGCAGTGGGATTGCTGGGTCATAATTAATCCTTTAATTTTCAATTTTACAACCTATTACCTTGCAAAATATGACCCTATTTTTAAAGCATATTTCATATTTTTAAATATATTTTGTGATTGATTGTGTTTTGTATTTTTAATATTGTATTTCAGAGAGTCTACCCTCTCCTCTAGATTTTTTTTTTTACTTAAATTAATTTACTTGTTTTAACTGGAGGCTAATTACTTTACAAAATTGTAGTGGTTGTTGCCATACATTGACATGAATCAGCCATGGGTGTATCAGTTCAGTTCAGTTCAGTTGCTCAGTTGTGCCTGACTATTTGCGACCCCACGCGCTGCAGCATGCCAGGCCTCCCTGTACATCAACAACTGCTGGAGTCTACCCAAACCCATGTCCATGGAGTCGGTGATTCCATCCAAACATCTCCTCTGCTGTCCTCTTCTGCCCTCAGTCTTTCCCTGAATCAGAGTCTTTTCAAATGAATCAGGTGGCCAAAATATTGAAGATTCAGCTTCAAAATCAGTCCTTCAAATGAACACCCAGGACTGATCTCCTTTGGGATGGACTGGTTGGGTCTCCTTGCAGTCCAAGGGACTCTCAAGAGTCTTCTCCAACGCCACAGTTTAAAATCATTTATTCTCGGGAGCTCTGCTTTCTTTATAGTTGAACTCTCATATCCATACATGACCATGGGAAAAACCATAAGCTTGACTAGATGGACCTTTGTTGACGAAGTAATGTCTCTGCGTTTCAATATACTGTCTAGGTTGGTCATAACTTTCTTTCCAAGGTGTAAGTGTCTTATAATTTCATGGCTGCAATCACCATCTGCAATGATTTTGGACCCCTCCCTCCTCTCAAAGTATGACGTCAGCCACTGTTTCCCCATCTATTTGCCATAAAGTGATGGGACTGAATGCCATTATCTTAGCTTTGTGAATGTTGAGCTTTAAGCCAATCTTTTCAATCTGCTCATTCTCTTTCATCAAGAGGCTCTTTAGTTCTTCTTCACTTTCTGTCAAAAGGTGGTGTCATCTGCATATCTGAGTTATTGATATTTCTTCCGGCAAACTTGATTCCAGATTGTACTTCCTCCAGCCCAGCGTCTCACATGATGTACTCTGCATATAAGTTAAGTAAGCAGGGTGACAATATACAGCCTTGACCTACTCCTTTTCCTATTTGGAACCAGTCTGTTATTCCATGTTCAGTTGTAACTGTTCCTTCCTGACCTGCATACAGGTTTCTCAAGCGGCAGGTTACGTGGTCTGCTAATATATACCGTGGGTGTATACCCATGGATGTATGTGCGTGCCTAATCCTGAACCCCCTCCAATCTCCCTCCCCATCTCATTCCTCAGGATTGTCCCAGTGCACTGGCCCTTGGCACCCTGTCTCATGCACCAAACCTGGACTGGCCTTCTATTTCACATATGGTAATATGCATGCTCCGCTTCTATTCTCCCAAATCATCCCACCCCTAGCTTCTTCCATAGAGTCCAAAAGTCTGCTATTTATATCCGTGCCTCTTTTGCTCTCTCACATGTAGGGTCCTCATTACTATCTTTCTAAATTTTATACATATATATATATAATATATATATTGTGTATGGATACCATATAATATATATATATATATATATATATAATATAATTTATAATATAATATATAATATAATATATAATGTATAATATAGTGTATGGATGTTTTTCTTTCTGACTTGCATCACTCTGTATCATAGGATCCAGTTTCATTCACCTCATTAGAACTGATTCAAATGCACTCTTTTAAATAGCTGAGTAATATTCCATTCTGTATATGTACCAAAGCTTTACTATCCATTCATCTGCTCATGGATATCTAGGTAGCTTCCATGTCCTAAACATGAAAACACTGCTGTGATGTTGAACATTGGGGTAGACGTGTCTCTTTCAATTCTGGTTTCCTCAGTGTGTATGCCCAGCAGTGGGTTTCCTGGGTCACATGACAGTACTAGTTCCAGCTTTTTAAGGAATCTACACAGCGTCCCCCATACTGGCTGTACTAGTTTGCATTGCCTCCAACACTGTAAGAGGATTCCCTTTCTTCTGCAGTCTGTTCAGTATGTATTGTTTGTCGACGTTTTGATAACAGCCATTCTGACAGGTGTGAGATGGTATAACATTGTGGCTTGATGACCATTTCTGTGATAATGAGTGATGTTGAGCATCTTTTCATGTGTTTCTTAACCATCTGTATGTCTTCTTTGGAGAACTGTCTGTTGAGTTCTTCAGCCTAATTTTTGATTGGGCCATTAATTTTTTCTGGTATTGAGTTGCATGAGCTTCTTGTATATTTTTGAGTTTCACTTAGTCAATTGCTTCATTTACTATCATTTTCTCCCGTTCTGATGACTGTCTTTTCACCTTCCTTGTTTCCTTCATTGTTCAGGAGCTTTTAAATTTGATTCGTTCCGTTGGTTTATTTTTGCTTTTATTTACATTACCCTGGGAGGTGAGTCATAGAAGGTCCTGCTGTGATTTATGTCAGAGACTGTTCTGTCTATATTTTCCTCTAGAAGTTTTACAGTTTCTGGTCTTTCATTTAGATCTTTAATCCATATTTAGCTTATTTTTGTGTATCATTAGAAAGTATTCTGGAGTCATTATTTTACAGGTGGTTGGCCAGCTTTTCCAGTGCCACTTGTTAAAGAGATCGGTCTTTTCTCCATTGTATATTCCTGAGTGCTTTGTCAAAGATAAAGTGACCACAGGTGTGTGGATTTATCTCTGGGCTTTCTATTTTGTTCCATTGGTCTATATTTCTGTCTTGGTGTCAGTAACATATTGTCTTGATAACTGTAGCTTTGTACTATAGTCTGCAGTCATGCAGGTTGATTCCTTCAGTTCCATTCTTCTTTCTCAAGATTGCTTTGGCTATTCGAGGTTCCCCCCCCCCCCCCTTCATACAAACTGTGCAATGATTTGTCCTAGTTCTCTGAAAAACACTTTTGGTAGGTTGATAATTACTTTAAATGTAAACAGATTAAATGTTCCAACCAAAAGACACAGACTGATTGAATGGATACAAAAACATGACCCATATATATATGCTGTCAACCAGAAACCACCTTCAGATGCAAGGACACATATAGACTGAAATTGAGAGGATGGAAAAATACATTCTATGCAAATGGAAAGCAAAAGAAAGCTGGAATATTAATCCTGATATCAGACAGGCCTTAAAATAAGAATACTATAAAAAATAAGGAAAGACACTACACTACGATAAAAGGATCAATCCAAGAGGGAGACATAACAGTTGTAAACATCTATGCACTGAACACTTTATTGCCGAATTTTACCTTAAATTGAAGAA
Source organism: Bos taurus (assembly GCF_002263795.3). NCBI lineage: Eukaryota > Metazoa > Chordata > Mammalia > Artiodactyla > Bovidae > Bos > Bos taurus. Next base: position 32,815,100 of record NC_082638.1, read on the forward strand.
ACTAGCGAAAATGACTAGATGATTCAGGTATGAACTAAATCAAATCCCTTATGTTTATACAGTGGAAGTGACAAATAGATTCAAGACAGAATATTGAAGATTCAAGACAGAATCAAGATAGACAGAATGCCTGAAGAACTATCGATGGAGTTTTGTGACAGTGTACAGGAGGCAGTGATCAAGACCATACCCAAGAAACACAAATGCCAAAAGTCAAAATGGTTCTCTGAGGAGGCCTTCCAAATAGCTGAGAAACGAAAGGAAGCAAAAGACAAAGGAGAGAGGGAAATATATACCCATTTGAATGAAGAGTTCCAAAGAATTTCAAGTAGAGATAAGAAAGCCTTCCTCAGCAATCAACAAAAAGAACAGAGGGAAACAATAGAATGGGAAAGACTAGAGATCACGTCAAGGAAATTAGAGATACTAAGGGAGCATTTCATGGAAAGATGGGCACAATAATGGACAGAAGTGGTACGGACATAAGAGAAGCAAAAGATATTAAGAATTGATGGCAACAATGCACAGAAGAATTATACAAAAAAGATCTTCATGATACAGATAACCAGGATAGTGTGATCACTCACCTAGAGCCAGACATCCTGGAATGTGAAGCCAAGTGGATCTTAGGAAGCAAAGCTAGTGGAAGTTATGGAATTCCAGTTGAGCTATTTGAAATCCTAAAAGACGATGTTGTGAAAGTACCACGCAATACGCCGGCAAAGTTTCAAAGCTTGGCAGTGGCCACCGGACTGGAAAACGTCAGTTTTCATCCCAGTCTCAAAGGAAGGTAATGCCAAAGAATGCTCAAACAACCACACAGTTGCACTCATCTCACGTGCTAGTAGAGTAATGCTCAAAATTCTCCAAGCCAGGCTTCAACAGTATGTGAACTGTGAACTTCCAGATGTTGAAAGTGGACTTAGAATAGGCAGAGGAACCAGAGATCAAATTGCCAACATCCACTGGATCATGGAAAAAGCAAGAGTTCCAGGAAAAACATATATTTCTGCTTTATTCAATATGCCAAAACCTCTGAGTGTGTGGGTCAAAATAAACTGTGGAAAATTCTAAAAGAGATGGGAGTACCAGGCCACCTGACTTGCCTCCTGAGAAATCTGTGTGCAGGTCAAGAAGCATCAGTTAGAACTGGACATGAAACAGCAGACTGGTTGCAAGTCGGGAAAGGAGTATAGCAAGGCTGTATTTCATCACCCTGCTGTTTAACTTACAAGCAAAGGACATCATGCTAAATGCCAGGCTGGATGAAGCACAAACTGGAATCAAGATTGTCAAGAGAAATATCAGTAATCCCATATATGCAGATAACACCACCCTTATGGCAGAAAGTGAGGACCTAAAGAGCCTCTTGATGAAAGTGAAAGAGGAGAGTGAAAAAGTTGGCTTAAAACTCAACATTCAGAAAACTAATATCATGGCATCCAGGCACATCCCTTCATGGCAAGTAGATCAGGAAACAATGGAAATAGTGCCAGACTGTTTTTCGCAGTTGGGGAGGCAAATCACTACAGATGTTGATTGCAGCCATGAAATTCAAAGGTGCTTGCTCCTTGGAAGTCACGCTATGACTTACTTAGAAAGCATTAAAAAGCAGAGACATTATTTTACCAACAATCAACCAATGTGTCAAAGCAATCCTTTTTGCAATAGTCATGTACTGATGTGAGAGTTGGAGGAGAAGGAAAGCTGAGTGCCTAAGAATTGATCCTTTGGAACTGTGGTGTTGGAGAAAACTCTTGAGGATATCAAAGCAGTCAATCCCAAGAAAATCAGTCCTGAACATACATTGAGATGACTGAAGCTCCAATACTTTGGCAACCTGATGCAAAGAAGTAACTCATTTGAAAAGACCCTGATGCTGGAAAAGATCTAAGGGCAGAAGAGAAGGGGACGATAGAAGACGAGATAGTTGGATGGCATCCTCAATGCACATGAGTTTTAGCAAGCTCTGGAAGTTGGTGATGGACAGGGACAGGGAAGCCTGGTGTGATGTTTTACCATAAAGTATGATGTTAGTGATACAGTGTATTACCATCATCAGGTTGAGGAAGTTTTCTATTTCTAGTTTGCTAAGAGCTTTTATACAGAATGTGTTCAGTCACTCAGATCTGCCCAGCTCTTTGCGACCCCATGGAGTTTAAACCCAAATGGTTCCTCTGGTTGAGGATTCTCCAGGCAAGAATATTGAAGTTGGTTGCCGTGCCCTCTGCCAGGGCATCGTCCCAATCCTGGAATAGATATCAGACTTTATCAAATTATTTTTCAGCGTTTTTTGAGATGACCCTACTGTGTTTTATTTTTTGTCCTTTAGTACTTTGAATTACACTGATTGATTTTCAAATGTTTAACCAATCCTGCATTCTTAGGGGACAAAAAGTAATAGATTATGCTGCGTTGTCTTTGTACATATTGGCATGGTCTGCGCTTCACTCTGAACACTTTCTGTTGCTACGTCTTCAAGTGCACAATTTTCTCCTGCTGTCCTGTATAATCTGTCATTTATTCTATCGACTGTGTTTGCCATCTGACGTTACAGTTTTCCTATCTACAAGATGGAATTGGTCTACTTTATTATTTGCATGTCTCTACTTAATTTTACAAAATGCAAAAAACACAGTCATTCCAATATTCTAATGTCTCTGTCGGCAATGTCTTAAATTTATGCCGCTTCTGGGTCAGTTTGATTTCTCAAGGGAAATTTAATATGATTTTTTCTTACCTTAGTGAGATTAAATATCTTTTTAATGTGGTTAGTGTATAGTCCCATATCTTTCTTGTCAAATGGCTGCTCATGTCTTTTAAACATCTCTGAATAAAGTGAATGTCCAGTAGTACATCTTTCTTAGAAACTGTGGGCTCGTGTGTTTTTCACATTTTTCTATCATTCTTTAGGTTCTTTGTTATAAAATTTTAACAGCCATCTTTTGGGTTTGTTTATGGTGCTTTTTTTTTTTTTTCCTACCTCTTAAAATTTTAAGCAGTGTCATGCATCCAGGGTGAATAAGGAACCAGTGTACACCAGGAAGTGAGCACTTCACAGGAAATCCAGGAAGTCCCACTAAGACAAAAAACTGTGTACCCCAGGGCACACCTCAGGCTGGCTGACCCTGCTTGTCAATTAGGAACACAAGGACTGAGATGAAGCCGACACCTCATTCCCCTTTCCTCCAGAGGCAAGCACCTCAGTGAGAGACCTTGGGAACCAGACGGGGATACATGATTACACAGTGTTCCTTCCAGGAAGCTGGAATCTTGTCGTAGCTCTTCATGGAAATGAATTCCAGCATGGTCTCAATGGTGACGTAAGCAGCAATGGAGGTACCAGCTGGCAAACAAGATGAGAAAAGAGATTTGTAAGGGCACATGTTGAGAAAGCCCTTTCCAGACGAGGCTCAAACAATCTGAGCAAGCACCGCCCCTTCGGGGGAATACTAATCACTCAAAGGTCGTCATTTCTTTCTTGGGATGCCTCATCCCCATCACCCTGTAGAAACCCAAACTTGGGTATTACACCTAACGAGGTGAGCATGAGTCCTAGATTTGAAACTAGACAGCTCCAAGTGGACCAATAGCAAAAATATTCAGTGCATTCTCACAGCCTGAAGACAGGGGTTTCAGACTGGAAACTAGAAAAGTGAGGACACCTATGTGCAAACTGAGCAAAGGAAGTGGGATGGAAAAGATTCCTGGTAGGTGGTCCAGAATTAAATGGTGCTCAAAGTGCTTTAAGAACACCTTATAGGAGGAAAGTAGAATGATTCTCTTTTCCACAGATACTTCGATAGAACCTAATTATCATGGAGGAATTTTAGGCAGGATATGAAAAACTAGATAATGGTGAAATGTGAGAGAGAAAAGAATGAAAGCCTGAATACTGTGGCTGTGGGCCAAGGTTTGGAGGAGATCCAGTCTCCCTGCCATGTGGCCCTTCATGTAGACTTAGAGAGATGAGGATGGCAGGTGAGTTTGGAGGGTTCCTAAGGCCATTAAAAATGCTACCTTTCCCCCACCAAATCATCTGAGTTGCTCTCCATCCTCCCCTAGAATTGACAGGATCGGGCTTTGTGATGTGAAGGCCCACTCAGGGCCACCATTGGCTGGGGAAATGAGTTGCTGACCTCATAAAGCATAAGGCTGTGGCCCCCTGGGAGGGGTATGCATAGGGCTGCTCAGGGGCTCTGGAGCAGACCACTGTGAGTCTTCAAAATGACTAAGGTGACTGGGAAGCCACAAGGCTCTAGAGAAGTTGTGGAACAGCAGACTCTAGATACCCAGGAGGAAAAGATGAAAAGCTCCTGTCAACAGATGTCCAAAGAAGTGTCAAGGTGAGCTGAACCCATGCAAGGTCCCTTTGCCCATTGAGACCGCCCCATAAGACCCCTCCCCTTGTCCTTGCCAGGCCCTTACCCCTTCTCCTCCCACACCCCTTCTCCTGAAGCCATTGTTCCCATCCATCTTCGCCCTCTTCCCCAAACAAACCGCCACTCTGTACTCCCTTTTTTTGTTTTCTCCAGGTGGCCAGGGTAACCATGAGGGTGAATAAGCCATCTGGTCCTGAGCTTATTTTTTCTTGTGGTTGGAAGCTTTTTGATTGCAGTTTTGCCTTCTATGTTCGTGATGGGTCTGTTGAGATTATCTATTTCTTCCTGGTTCAGTTTTGGAAGGTTATACTTTTCTGAGTATTTGTCCATTTCTTCTAAGTTGTCCATTTTATTGTCATATAGCTGCTGATAGTAGTCTCAGGATCTTTTCTATTTCTGTGTTGTCTGTTGTGATTTTTCCCTTTTCATTTTAATTTGTTGAATTGATTCTTCTCCCTTTCTTTCTTGATGAATCTGGCTAATGGCTTGTCTTTTTTTTTTTTTTTTCTTTTTTAATCTTCTTAAAGAACTGTCTTCCTTTCGCTGATGTTTGTAACAGTTTCCTTTCTTTTTCACTTATTTCTTCCCTAATTTTTATGATTTCTTTCCTTCTGCTAACCCCGGGGTTCTTCATTTCTTCTTTTTCTCATTGCTTTAGCTGGGACGTTAGGTCATTTATTTGAGGTTTCTCTTGTTTCTTCAGATAAGCTTGTATTTTTATGAATCTTCCCCTTAGCACTGCTTTCTGAATCCCATTGGTTTTCATTTCATTTTCATTCATATCGTGTTTTCATTTTTGTTTGTATCTATGCATATTTTCATTTCTTTTCTGATTTCTTCTGTTATATGTTGGTTATTCAGAAGTGTGTTGTTCAGCCTCCATATGCTTGTATTTTTAATAGTTTTATTTTTCCTGCTGTTGTAGGTTGTTTAGTCGCTCAGTCGTTTCCGACTCTTGTGGCCCCATGGACTGTAGCCTGCCAAACTCCTCTGTCCGTGGAACTCTCCAGGCCAGAATACTGGAGTTGGTTGCCATTTCCTTCTCCAGAGAATCTTCCCAACTCAGGAATCGAACCTGGGTCTCCTGCATTGCAGGCAGATTCTTTGCTGACTGAGCTACAACATCTAATCTTACTGCATTGTGATCAGAAATGATGCTTGAAATGATTTCATTTTTGTTTTCTTTTTCTAATTTACCAGGGCTAGATTTATGCAATCTATCCTGGAAATGTGCCATGTGCACTTGAGAAAAAGGTGAGATTCATTGTTTTGGGGTGAAGTGTCCTATAGATATCAATTAGGTATAACCGGTCCATTGTATCATTTGAAGTTTGTGTTTCCTTGCTGATTTTCTGCTCGGTTGATCTATACATACATGTAACTGGGATATGAAAGTCTCCGACTATTACTACATTACTTTTAATTTCCCCTTTCAAATTTGTTAGCATTTGCCTTACGTACTGCGGTACTCCTATGTTGGGTACATAGGTATTTATAGAAGAAAAGGAGAGAGATAAACATCTGAATGCAGAGTTCCAAAGAATAGCAAGAAGAGATAAGAAAGCCTTCTTCAGCGGTCAATGCAAAGAAATAGAGGAAAACAACAGAATAGGAAAGACTAGGGAATCTCTTCAAGAAAATCAGAGATACCAAAGGAACCTTTCATGCAAACCTTGGCTCGATAAAGGACAGAAATGGTATGGACCTAACAGAAGCAGAAGATATTAAGAAGAGATGGCAAGAATACACAGAAGAACTGTACAAAAAAGATATTCATGACCCAGTTAATCATTATGGTGTGTTCACTGACCTAGAGCCAGACATCCTGGAACGTGAAGTCAAGTGGGCCTTAGAAAGCAGCACTACGAACAAAAATAGTGGAGGTAATGGAATTCCAGTTGAGCTATTCCAAATCCTGAAAGACGATGCTGTGAAAGTGCTGCACTCAATATGCCAGCAAATTTGGAAAACTCAGCAGTGGCCACAGGACTGGAAAAGGTGAGTTTTCATTCCAATCCCAAAGAAAGGCAATGCCAAAGAATGCTCAAACTACCACACATTTGCACTCATCTCACACACTAGTAAAGTAATGCTCAAAATTCTCCAAGCCAGGCTTCAGTAATATGGGAACCATGAACTTCCTGCTGTTCAAGCTGGTTTTAGAAAAGGCAGAGGAACCAGAGATCAGATTGCCAACATCCGCTGGATCATGGAAAAAGCAAGAGTGTTCCAGAAAAGCATCTATTTCTGCTTCATTGACTATGCCAAAGCCTTTGCCTGTGTGGATCCCAATAAACTGTGGAAACTTCTGAAAGAGATGGGAATACCAGACCACCTGATCTGCCTCTTGAGAAATTTGTATGCAGGTCAGGAAGCAACAGTTAGAACTGGACATGGAACAACAGACTGGTTCCATATAGGAAAAGGAGTCCGTCAAGGCTGTATATTGTCAACCTGTTTATTTAACTTACATGCAGAGTACATCATGAGAAACGCTAGGCTGGAAGAAATACAAGCTGGAATCAAGATTGCCGGGAGAAATATCAATAACCTCAGATATGCAGATGACACCACCCTTATCGCAGAAAGTGAAGAGGAGCTAAAAAGCCTCTTGATGAAGGTGAAAGTGGAGAGTGAAAAAGTTGGCTTAAAGCTCAACATTCAGAAATCGAAGATCATGGCATCTGGTCCCATCACTTCATGGGAAATAGATGGGGTGACAGTGGAAACAGTGTCAGACTTTGTTTTTCTGGGCTCCAAAATCACTGCAGATGGTGACTGCAGTCATGCAATTAAAAGACGCTTACTCCTTGGAAGGAAAGTTATAACTAACCTAGATAGCATATTCAAAAACAGAGACATTCCTTTACCAACAAAGGTCCATCTAGTCAAGGCTATGGTTTTTCCTATGGTCATATATGGATGTGAGAGTTGGACTGTGAAGAATGCTGAGCGCCTAAGGATTGATGCTTTTGAACTGTGGTGTTGGAGAAGACTCTTGAGAGTCCCTTGGACTGCAAGGAGATCCAAGCTGTCCATTCTGAAGGAGATGAGCCCTGGGATTTCTTTGGAAGAATGATGTTAAAGCTGAAACTCCAGTACTTTGGCCACCTCTTGAGAAGGATTGACTCATTGAAAAAGTCTCTGATGCTGGAAGGGATTGGGCGCAAGAGGAGAAGGGGACGACACAGGATGAGATGGCTGGATGGCTTCACTGACTCGATGAACGTGAGTCTCAGTGACTTCCGGGAGTTGGTGATCTACAGGGAGGCCTGGCGTGCTGCGATTCCTGGGGTTGCGAAGAGTCAGAAACAACTGAGCGACTGATCTGATCTGATCTGATATCTTCTTCTTGTATTGATGCTTTGATCATTATGTAGTGGCCTTCACTTTCTCATTTCACAGGCTTTATTTCAGTCTATTTTATCTGATATGAATATAGCTACTCCTGCATTCTTTCGGTCTCCACTTGCATGAAATACCTTTTCCCAGCACTCCACATTCAAGCTATATGTGTACCTTGGCTTCAGGTGGTTCTCTTGTAGAGAGCATATAAAGGAGTCTGGTTTGGTAACCATTTTACAATACTTCCTTTGTCACCTATCTATCCATTTGTCCATCCCTCTTTCCAACGCGCAGTCGATCTTTTTCCTTGTTGCTTTTGTTTTAAATTGCAGACATCAGTATGTGTCTCCTTAGATATTTCAGCAAGCCTGCCATTAAGTAGTGAGCCGAATTTGTTTACAGCAATTTTCTTTGGATACTAATTTTAGATACAATGATATATAGCAATATTTTCTTTTCACAGTCACGTTACTTTTTAACTGAAGTATAGTTGATTTACAACATTGTGTGAATGTCTGTTTTACAGAAAAGTGATTCAGTTATGCAAATATATACATGTAAATGCATTGTGTGTACACACACACACACACACACATATACACATTCTTTTATTTAATCTTTATGTATGTATGCATTTATTTATTTATTTAATTTTTTTTACTACACTGTAGTGTGTGTGATTAGTTCTATAACCAGGATTTGAACATGTATCCACTGCAGTGCAAGTGTGGAATCTTTACTGCTGGACTGCCAGGGTTCCCCCATATATATTTGTTTTCATTATAAGTTATCATGGGGTACTGAATATATTTCTCTGTGTTCTACAGTAGAAACTTGTCAATCCATTCCATGTACTCTAGTTTATATCTCCTCCCCCCAATCTCTTAGTCCATTGCTCCCCCAATTCTCTCTGCCTTGGAAGCCTCAAGTCTGTTATATATGTCCATGAGCTTGCATCTGTTGCATACACATGTTCATTTGTGTCATATCTTAGATTCTACATTTGAATGATATAATTTGGTATTTGTCTTTCTCTGTGTGCCTTATTTCATTTAGTATGATTATCTCTCGGGCCATGCATGTTGACTCAAATGGCCTTATTTTTGTAGCTGTACATTTTCTTGTATCCTTCTAACTATACATAGAATTATTCATCTGTGATTAATTTCCTGTATATATTTTTTAAATGAGTGTAGTACACCACTCTTGGTATAGTACATCCATTTTGAGTCTGTATTAGGATTTTATATGGATATGTCAGTCACTTCAATTCAATTGCTCAGTTGTGTCCGATGGTTTGGAACCCCATGGATTGTAGCATGCCCCGCTTTCCCTGTCAATCACTAACTCCGTGAGCTTGTGTCTCCTTCCTTCTCAGCTTTATTATAGTTCGTATTTCTTGTTTGACGAATCTGTACAGAGTTTCCTTTGTTGTGGCTGTACTGATTCTCGCTCCCTTACATCGATACACAGAGGCAGTCAGCAGTGTTTATTTTCTCTGACCTGCTCTCAGAAGTGTGTACGACATCACTCTTGCTAAGTCGGTCCCTGTAGATTATGTATGTGACAGGTATTTGTGGGAATCCATGAATTTCAGCCTACCAATATAAGCCTTCCAGGGAGTTCCATTTTACCTCGGTTGGGGTACTCACTACCAGCAATATTGTCTGTCCTATGTGAAACGTAAATTCTGTAACACAACTCTCATCTGCCCTTCTTCAGTGACTCTGATTATCACAATTGTCTGTACCTCTGACAAGGTCATTCTTTCCTTGTTTCAATGCTTGAGTCATATTCCGTCATGAACCCCTACCCCATTCCTTTATCTGTTCATCTCTCGTCCCTGTGTACTTCCTTTAATTTCATCTCTGGGCATTGGGAATCCTGCTGCAGTGCATCCTCTTGGGCATGTGGTTTTCAAAGTCTGTGTATTTCTGAAGTATCATAGGAGTGGAGAAGCCCTGTCATATTTTCTTTTTTTTTTTTTTATAAAGCCACGTGGACAGTGATTCTTATACTGGCTCCTCCCGCTGATATACCCTCACTACTATAAAAGGATCCCGCTGACTAATGTTAATCTACCATTTCTGGCCTGGTCTGTTTTCCACGGTGGCCTTTTTCACTGGTCAGAGTTGATATCTTGTGGCAGTTTGTATCTCTGATAAGAAACCTTGTGGAGTACTATTCATGGGCTTTTTGCTTTTAGAAAGCACTTTGAGTTGTATTTTCCTGTTGATACTTTCTTCCTGAGAGTGTTCCAGTTGTGTGTGTGTGTGTGTTTATTTATTTAATTTTGGGTGTGTGACCTTGACATGTTCAAGGGTGGGTGTCCTGTCGAGTCCAGAGGCCTTGTGAATATCAGATGTCCATCAGCGATAGTTTTGATGCTGCAGTTGCAGAGAAAATCTTCCATGCTGAAGGGTTTCTTTATTCTGTCCTATTTTAGGATGGTCTGTGCCGCCTGAGAGTTTTACTCAGGCCTGGTTGTATATTAAAGTAGAAAGAGCCAGAGGATGCCGGCAAACCTGGTGACTGCTCACACTTGGTGACTGTTAAACTTGGATTTTATTTTAAGTAAAAGTCAATCCTTGATTGACAAGGACACGTTTGTTTTACTTGTACAGATTCTTGTTCCATGGGACTGAGAATACTAGATATTCAGCTGTGCTTGTTTTCACCTACATGTTATTAGAACGAGTCTCATCTACCACTCTTGCTGAACTAGGTTTGCATGGATTCTGTATGTTATATGTATCTCTGGGAAGAAATTAGTACCAATTTCCAGATGTATCCCTTCCATGCAACCAGGGTCCTCTGCTACCCATAAATTTCATGCCAGGTTGGATGCTCACATCACCTTTGTGCGGGTGCTAACTGCTCTGGATTTTTGTATAGCAATTGTCCGTTGCATCCCATAATGTTTCTTGAGTCGACTCTCCTTCACTCAGTGTGATGATCTCTGGGTTGATCTCTCTCTCTGAAGACGGCCTATGTTCATATTTCAATGCTTGATTCAAAAATCATTCTAGACCTGTATCATGTTTGTTTATCCATTGCTCTCTCCAGGTATGCTAACTTTGCTTTCATCTCTTCAATGTTCTGAATGGTGCCACGGGAGGTTTGGGGTGTGTTGTGTGCAAAATCTCTTCATTTCTGAAATATTCCAGGAGAGGATCTGATTAATCAAACTGTCTCTACCTCTTTTTTTATTTATTTATTTCTCTCTCATGGGAGTGCACTTTTCTAGTCATGCTCATATGACTCTTACCAAGTCTATCCCACCAGTACTCTAAACTGTCCACTGTAGTAATGTTACTCTACCATTGATACCATGTCCAGCTTTTGACACATGGTCTTGTTCCATGCTCATGCAGAGGTGATAATGTCCTCACAACTTCGATGTTTATGTCTCTTAGAATTCAACCCAATGTGCAAATTGCCATGTGCTTTCTTAGATAAACATGGAATTGTGTTTACCTGTTCACATGCTCTTCCTGTTAGCTTCTCCTGTGTTTACGTTATTTTTCCCCTTAGGTGAGCTCTGGTAATTTGTCATGGGTGGGTATCAGTTGGAGCTCAGCACCCTTGTGAATAGTGTGTCCATCAGCAAGCATTTTAAGGTTACTGTTAGAAAAAAATGTCCACAAGACGCCAGCATTTCTTCATGCCCTGCTCTTGTTGCTCTGGTAACAGAAGCCTCTGTGGTTATCCCAGACCTGCTTGTAAATGAGAGTAAAATAAGAAAGAGGAAGCCACCCAAAGCTTTTGTCTCTTGAGCCTTTAAGATTTTTTACTATAAGTAAAGTTTTATTTCTTACTTAAGACTATTTACTCCATTGTAATTATTGCAGGTACACAGTTTCTCCTTCCCTTCCACAGACAACTGGAGGTATTCTGCTGCAGTTATTGTCACCTATTTTTTTCAGAATCTGAAAAAATCAACAGAATCTGTTGAGGACATGTCTCTTGATACAGGAGGTCTGTGTGGATTATGAATTGCATAGGTATTCAGGGGAATAAGTCTATTGCAGCCTTCACCTTTCAGCTTCTTACGCATTGACACCATTTGCTAACTGTAAGTTTCTTACCAGGAGTGTAAGTACATTTCACTTTTGTTTGGATACTAATGTTAACCTACATTTGTCAGGGGCTTGAACAAGAGAAGGACCCAGCCTGGTTCATGGCAGGGACAGAGATGCTGACTCAGGAGTATTTGTTGGGGGTTTGAACAAGGTCAGGACTCATCCTGGTTCAGTGCAGGGACCGAATTGCAGGATCAGGAGTGTTTCTCGGGGCTTAAACATTGGGAGCACCCAGCCTGCTTTTGTGCAGGGATCCTTATGTGCGTTCAGGATTATGTGTTGGGAGACTAACGAGGGCAGAACCTAGATTCGTTCAGTGCAGTGACAGAGAGGTGTGATCAGGAGTATTTTCAGCAGCCCTGCTAAAAGGCAGAAACCAGAGACTTTAATATCCCACTTACATGTATGTATAGATCAACCGAGCAGAATATCAGCAAGGAAACACAAACTTCAAGTGATACAATGGACCGGTTAGACCTAATGGATATCTATAGGACACTTCACCCCAAAACAATGAATCTCACCTTTTTCTCAAGTGCACATGGAACATTTCCAGGATAGATTGCATAAATCTAGCCTTGATAAATTAGAAAAAGAAAACAAAAATGAAATCATTTCAAGCATCGTTTCTGATCACAATGCAGTAAGATTAGATGTTGTAGCTCAGTCAGCAAAGAATCTGCCTGCAATGCAGGAGACCCAGGTTCGATTCCTGAGTTGGGAAGATTCTCTGGAGAAGGAAATGGCAACCAACTCCAGTATTCTGGCCTGGAGAGTTCCACAGACAGAGGAGTTTGGCAGGCTACAGTCCATGGGGCCACAAGAGTCGGAAACAACTGAGCGACTAAACAACCTACAACAGCAGGAAAAATAAAACTATTAAAAATACAAGCATATGGAGGCTGAACAACACACTTCTGAATAACCAACATATAACAGAAGAAATCAGAAAAGAAATGAAAATATGCATAGATACAAACAAAAATGAAAACACGATATGAATGAAAATGAAATGAAAACCAATGGGATTCAGAAAGAAGTGCTAAGGGGAAGATTCATAAAAATACAAGCTTATCTGAAGAAACAAGAGAAACCTCAAATAAATGACCTAACGTCCCAGCTAAAGCAATGAGAAAAAGAAGAAATGAAGAACCCCGGGGTTAGCAGAAGGAAAGAAATCATAAAAATTAGGGAAGAAATAAGTGAAAAAGAAAGGAAACTGTTACAAAAATCAGTGAAAGGAAAAGACAGTTCTTTAAGAAGAATAAAAAAAAAAAAAAAAAAGACAAGCCATTAGCCAGATTCATCAAGAAAGAAAGGGAGAAGAATCAATTCAACAAGTTAGAAATGAAAATGGAAAAATCACAACAGACGACACAGAAATAGAAAGGATCCTGAGACTACTATCAGCAGCTATATGACAATAAAATGGACAACTTAGAAGAAATGGACAAATACTCAGAAAAGTATAACCTTCCAAAACTGAACCAGGAAGAAATAGATAATCTCAACAGACCCATCACGAACATAGAAGGCAAAACTGCAATCAAAAAGCTTCCAACCACAAGAAAAACTAAGCTCAGGACCAGATGGCTTATTCACCCTCCTGGTTACCCTGGCCACCTGGAGAAAACAAAAAAAGGGAGTACAGAGTGGCGGTTTGTTTGGGGAAGAGGGTGAAGATGGATGGGAACAATGGCTTCAGGAGAAGGGGTGTGGGAGGAGAAGGGGTAAGGGCCTGGCAAGGACAAGGGGAGGTGTCTTATGGGGCGGTCTCAATGGACAAGAGGACCTTGCATGGGTTCAGCTCACCTTGACACTTCTTTGGACATCTGTTGACAGGAGCTTTTCATCTTTTCCTCCTGGGTATCTAGAGTCTGCTGTTCCACAACTTCTCTAGAGCCTTGTGGCTTCCCAGTCACCTTAGTCATTTTGAAGACTCACAGTGGTCTGCTCCAGAGCCCCTGAGCAGCCCTATGTATACCCCTCCCAGGGGGCCACAGCCTTATGCTTTCTGAGGTCAGCAACTCATAAAGTTGCTGCCACCAGCCAATGGTGGCCCTGGGTGGGCCTTCACATCACAAAGCCCGATCCTGTCAACTCTAGGGGAGGATGGAGAGCAGCTCAGATGATTTGGTGGGGGAAAGGTAGCATTTTTAATGGCCTTAGGAGCCCTCCAAACTCACCTGCCATCCTCATCTCTCTAAGTCTACATGAAGGGCCACATGGCAGGGAGACTGGGTCTCCTCCAAACCTTGGCCCACAGCCACAGTATTCAGGCTTTCATTCTTTTCTCTCTCACATTTCACCATTATCTAGTTTTTCATATCCTGCCTAAAATTCCTCCATGATAATTAGGTTCTATCGAAGTATCTGTGGAAAAGAGAATCATTCTACTTTCCTCCTATAAGGTGTTCTTAAAGCACTTTGAGCACCATTTAATTCTGGACCACCTACCAGGAATCTTTTCCATCCCACTTCCTTTGCTCAGTTTGCACATAGGTGTCCTCACTTTTCTAGTTTCCAGTCTGAAACCCCTGTCTTCAGGCTGTGAGAATGCACTGAATATTTTTGCTATTGGTCCATTTGGAGCTGTCTAGTTTCAAATCTAGGACTCATGCTCACCTCGTTAGGTGTAATACCCAAGTTTGGGTTTCTACAGGGTGATGGGGATGAGGCATCCCAAGAAAGAAATGACGACCTTTGAGTGATTAGTATTCCCCCGAAGGGGCGGTGCTTGCTCAGAGTTGTGTGAGCCTCGTCTGGAAAGGGCTTTCTCAACATGTGCCCTTACAAATCTCTTTTCTCATCTTGTTTGCCAGCTGGTACCTCCATTGCTGCTTACGTCACCATTGAGACCATGCTGGAATTCATTTCCATGAAGAGCTACGACAAGATTCCAGCTTCCTGAAAGAAACACTGTGTAATCATGTATCCCCACCTAGTTCCCAAGGTCTCTCATTGAAGTGGTTGCCTCTGGAGGAAAGGGGAATGAGGTGTCGGCTTCATCTCAGTCCTTGTGTTCCTAATTGACAAGCAGGGTCAGCCAGCGTGAGGTGTGCCCTGGGGTACACAGTTTTTTGTCTTAGTGGGACTTCCTGGATTTCCTGTGAAGCGCTCACTTCCTGGTGTTCACTAGTTCCTTATTCACCCTGGATGCATGACACTGCTTAAAATTTTAAGAGGTAGAAAAAAAAAAAAGCACCATAAACAAACCCAAAAAATGACTGTTAAAATTTTATAACAAAGAACCTAAAGAATGATAGAAAAATGTGAAAAACACACGAGCCAACAGTTTCTAAGAAAGATGTACTACTGGACATTCACTTTATTAAGAGATGTTTAAAAGACATGAGCAGACATTTGACAAGAAAGATATGGGACTATACACTAACCACATTAAAAATATATTTAATCTCACTAAGGTAAGGAAAAATCATATTAAATTTCCCTTGAGAAATCAAACTGACCCAGAAGCGGCATAGATTTAAGACATTGCAGACAGAGACATTAAAATATTGGAATGACTGTGTTTTGCATTTTGTAAAATTAAGTAGAGACATGCAAATAATAAAGTAGACCAATTCCATCTTGTAGATAGGAAAACTGTAGCGTCAGATGGCAAACACAGTCGATGGAATAAATGACAGATTAGACAGGACAGCAGGAGAAAATTGTGCACTTGAAGACGTAGCAACAGAAAGTGTTCAGAGTGAAGCGCAGACTATGCCAATATATACAAAGACAACGCAGCATAATCTATTAATTTTTGTCCCCTAAGAATGCAGGATTGGTTAAACATTTGAAAATCAATCAGTGTAATTTAAAGTACTAAAGGACAAAAAATAAAACACAGTAGGGTCATCTCAAAAAACGCTGAAAAATAATTTGATAAAGTCTAATATCTATTCCAGGGTTGGGACGATGCCCTGGCGGAGGGCATGGCAACCATCTCCAGTATTCTTGCCTGGAGAATCCTCAACCAGAGGAACCGTTTGGGTTTAAACTCCATGGGGTCGCAAAGAGCTGGACAGATCTGAGTGACTGAACACATTCTGTATAAAAACTCTTAGCAAACTAGAAATAGAAAACTTCCTCAACCTGATGATGGTAATAAACTGTGTAACTAACATCATACTTTATGGTAAAACATCGCACCAGGCTTCCTTGTCCCTGTCCATCACCAACTTCCGGAGCTTGGTAAAACTCATGTGCATTGAGGATGCCATCCAACTATCTCGTCTTCTATCGTCACCTTCTCTTCTGGCCTTCGATCTTTTCCAGCATCAGGGTCTTTTCAAATGAGTTACTTCTTTGCATCAGGTTGCCAAAGTATTGGAGCTTCAGTCATCTCAATGTATGTTCAGGACTGATTTTCTTGGGATTGACTGCTTTGATATCCTCAAGAGTTTTCTCCAACACCACAGTTCCAAAGGATCAATTCTTAGGCACTCAGCTTTCCTTCTCCTCCAACTCTCACATCAGTACATGACTATTGCAAAAAGGATTGCTTTGACACATTGGTTGATTGTTGGTAAAATAATGTCTCTGTTTTTTAATGCTTTCTAAGTAAGTCATAGCGTGACTTCCAAGGAGCAAGCACCTTTGAATTTCATGGCTGCAATCAACATCTGTAGTGATTTGCCTGCCCAACTGCGAAAAACAGTCTGGCACTGTTTCCTGATCTATTTGCCATGAAGGGATGTGCCTGGATGCCATGATATTAGTTTTCTGAATGTTGAGTTTTAAGCCAACTTTTTCACTCTCCTCTTTCACTTTCATCAAGAGGCTCATTAGGTCCTCACTTTCTGCCATAAGGGTGGTGTTATCTGCATATATGAGATTACTGATAGTTCTCTTGACAATCTTGATTCCAGCTTGTGCTTCATCCAGCCTGGCATTTAGCATGATGTCCTTTGCTTATAAGTTAAATAGCAGGGTGATGAAATACAGCCTTGATATACTCCTTTCCCGACTTGCAACCAGTCTGTTGTTTCATGTCCAGTTCTAACTGATGCTTCTTGACCTGCACACAGATTTCTCAGGAGGCAAGTCAGGTGGCCTGGTACTCCCATCTCTTTTAGAATTTTCCACAGTTTATTTTGACCCACACACTCAGAGGTTTTGGCATATTGAATAAAGCAGAAATATATGTTTTTCCTGGAACTCTTGCTTTTTCCATGATCCAGTGGATGTTGGCAATTTGATCTCTGGTTCCTCTGACTATTCTAAGTCCACTTTTAACATTTGGAAGTTCACAGTTCACATACTGTTGAAGCCTGGTTTGGAGAATTTTGAGCATTACTCTACTAGCACGTGAGATGAGTGCAACTGTGTGGTTGTTTGAGCATTCTTTGGCATTACCTTCCTTTGAGACTGGGATGAAAACTGACGTTTTCCAGTCCGGTGGCCACTGCCAAGCTTTGAAACTTTGCCGGCGTATTGCGTGGTACTTTCACAACATCGTCTTTTAGGATTTCAAATAGCTCAACTGGAATTCCATAACTTCCACTAGCTTTGCTTCCTAAGATCCACTTGGCTTCACATTCCAGGATGTCTGGCTCTAGGTGAGTGATCACACTATCCTGGTTATCTGCATCATGAAGATCTTTTTTGTATAATTCTTCTGTGCATTGTTGCCATCAATTCTTAATATCTTTTGCTTCTCTTATGTCCATACCATTTCTGTCCATTATTGTGCCCATCTTTCCATGAAATGCTCCCTTAGTATCTCTAATTTCCTTGACGTGATCTCTAGTCTTTCCCATTCTATTGTTTCCCTCTGTTCTTTTTGTTGATTGCTGAGGCAGGCTTTCTTATCTCTACTTGCAATTCTTTGGAACTCTTCATTCAAATGGGTATATATTTCCCTCTCTCCTTTGTCTTTTGCTTCCTTTCGTTTCTCAGCTATTTGGAAGGCCTCCTCAGAGAACCATTTTGACTTTTGGCATTTGTGTTTCTTGGGTATGGTCTTGATCACTGCCTCCTGTACACTGTCACAAAACTCCATCGATAGTTCTTCAGGCATTCTGTCTATCTTGATTCTGTCTTGAATCTTCAATATTCTGTCTTGAATCTATTTGTCACTTCCACTGTATAAACATAAGGGATTTGATTTAGTTCATACCTGAATCATCTAGTCATTTTCGCTAGTTT
This sequence comes from Bos taurus, assembly GCF_002263795.3. NCBI lineage: Eukaryota > Metazoa > Chordata > Mammalia > Artiodactyla > Bovidae > Bos > Bos taurus. The sequence continues at coordinate 32,833,065 of NC_082638.1, forward strand.
CTTCAATTTAAGGTAAAATTCGGCAATAAAGTGTTCAGTGCATAGATGTTTACAACTGTTATGTCTCCCTCTTGGATTGATCCTTTTATCGTAGTGTAGTGTCTTTCCTTATTTTTTATAGTATTCTTATTTTAAGGCCTGTCTGATATCAGGATTAATATTCCAGCTTTCTTTTGCTTTCCATTTGCATAGAATGTATTTTTCCATCCTCTCAATTTCAGTCTATATGTGTCCTTGCATCTGAAGGTGGTTTCTGGTTGACAGCATATATATATGGGTCATGTTTTTGTATCCATTCAATCAGTCTGTGTCTTTTGGTTGGAACATTTAATCTGTTTACATTTAAAGTAATTATCAACCTACCAAAAGTGTTTTTCAGAGAACTAGAACAAATCATTGCACAGTTTGTATGAAGGGGGGGAAAAAAAAAAAACAAACAAACCTCGAATAGCCAAAGCAATCTTGAGAAAGAAGAATGGAACTGAAGGAATCAACCTGCATGACTTCAGGCTATAGTACAAAGCTACAATTATCAAGACAGTATGTTACTGACACCAAGACAGAAATATAGATCAATGGAACAAAATAGAAAGCCCAGAGATAAATCCACGCACCTATGGTCACTTTATCTTCGACAAAGGACTCAGGAATATACAATGGAGAAAAGACCGATATCTTTAACAAGTGGCACTGGAAAAACTGGCCAACCACCTGTAAAATAATGATTCTAGAATACTTTCTAATGATACACAAAAATAAACTAATTATGGATTAAAGATCTAAATGAAAGACCAGAAACTGTAAAACTTCTGGAGGAAAATATAGACAGAACAGTCTCTGACATAAATCACAGCAGGACCTTCTATGACTCACCTCCCAGGGTAATGTAAATAAAAGCAAAAATAAACCAACGGAACGAATCAAATTTAAAAGCTCCTGAACAATGAAGGAAACAAGGAAGGTGAAAAGACAGTCATCAGAACGGGAGAAAATGATAGTAAATGAAGCAATTGACTAAGTGAAACTCAAAAATATACAAGAAGCTCATGCAACTCAATACCAGAAAAAATTAATGGCCCAATCAAAAATTAGGCTGAAGAACTCAACAGACAGTTCTCCAAAGAAGACATACAGATGGTTAAGAAACACATGAAAAGATGCTCAACATCACTCATTATCACAGAAATGGACATCAAGCCACAATGTTAAACCATCTCACACCTGTCAGAATGGCTGTTATCAAAACGTCGACAAAAAATACATGCTGTACAGACTGCAGAAGAAAGGGAATCCTCTTACAGTGTTGGAGGCAATGCAAACTAGTACAGCCAGTATGGGGGACGCTGTGTAGATTCCTTAAAAAGCTGGAACTAGTACTGTCATGTGACCCAAGAAACCCACTGCTGGGCATACACACTGAGGAAACCAGAACTGAAAGAGACATGTCTACCCCAATGTTCATCATCACAGCAGTGTTTTCATGTTTAGGACATGGAAGCTACCTAGATATCCATGAGCAGATGAGTGGATAGTAAAGCTTTGGTACATATACAGAATGGAATATTACTCAGCTACTTAAAAGAGTGCATTTGAATCAGTTCTAATGAGGTGAATGAAACTGGATCCTATGATACAGAGTGATGCAAGGCAGAAAGGAAAACATCCATACACTATATTAACATATATATATATATATATATATATATATATATATATATATATATAATTTAGAAAGATAGTAATGAGGACCCTACATGAGAGAGAGCAAAAGAGTCACAGATATAAATAGCAGACTTTTGGATTCTATGGAAGAAGCTAGGGGTGGGATGATTTGGGAGAATAGAAGTGGAACATGCATATTACCATATGTGAAATAGAAGACCAGTCCAGGTTTGGTACATGAGACAGGGTGCCAAGGGCCAGTGCACTGGGACAATCCTGAGGAATGAGATGGGGAGGGAGATGGGAGGGGGTTCAGGATTAGGCACCCATATACATGCATGGGTATACACCCATGGTACATATTAGCAGACCACGTAACCTGCCGCTTGAGAAACCTGTATGCAGGTCAGGAAGGAACAGTTACAATTGAACATGGAATAACAGACTGGTTCCAAATAGGAAAAGGAGTGGGTCAAGGCTGTATATTGTCACCCTGCTTACTTAACTTATATGCAGAGTACATCATGAGAAACGCTGGGCTGGAGGAAGTACAATCTGGAATCAAGTTTGCTGGAAGAAATATCAATAACTCAGATATGCAGATGACATCACTTTTTGACAGAAAGTGAAGAAGAACTAAAGAGCCTCTTTTGTTATTATTTTCTCCCATTCTGAAGGCTGTTTTTTCACCTTGCTTATAGTTTCCTTCGTTGTGCAAAAGATTTTAAGTTTAATTAGGTTACATTTGTTAATTTTTGCTTTTATGTCCATTACTCTGGGAGGTGGGTCATAGAGGGTCCTGCTTTGATTTATATCAGAGTGTGTTTTGCCTATGTTTTCCTCTAGGAGTTTTATAGTTTCTGGTCTTACATTTAGATCTGTAAGCCATTTTGAGTTTATTTTTGTGTATGGTGTTAGAAAGTGTTCTAGTTTCATTCTTTTGCAAGTGGTTGACCAGTTTTCCAAGCACCAATTGTTAAAGAGATGGTCTTTTCTCCATTGTATATTCTTGCATCTTTTGTCAAAGATAAGGTGTCCATAGGTGCATGGATTCATCTCTGGCTTTCTATTTTGTTCCATTGATCTATGTTTCTGTCTTTGTGCCAGAACCACACTGTCTTGATGACTGTAGCTTTGTAGTATAGTCTGAAATCAGGCAGGTTGATTCCTCCAGTTCCATTCTTCTTTCTCAAGATTGCTTTGGCTATTCAAGGTTTTTTTGTATTTCCATACAAATTGTGAAATTATTTGTTCTAGTTCTCTGAAAAATACCATTGATAGCTTGATAGGGATTGCATTGAATTTACAGATTGCTTTGGGTAGAATACTCATTTTCACTATATTGAGTCTTCTGATTCATGAACATGGTATATTTCTCCATCTAATAGTGTCCTCTTTGATTTCTTTCATCAGTGTTTTATAGTTTTCTGTACAGAGGTGTTAATCTCAAAAATATACAAGCAGCTCATGCAGCTCAATACCAGAAAAATAAACGACCCAATCAAAAAAATGGGCCAAAGAACTAAATAGGCGTGTCTCCAAAGAAGACATACAGATGGCTAACAAACACATGAAAAGATGCTCAACAACACTCGGTATCAGAGAAATTAAAATCAAAACCACAATGAGGTACCATATTACACCGGTCAGAATGGCTGCTATCAAAAAGTCTGCAAACAGTAAATGCTGGAGAGGGTGTGGAGTACAAGGAACTATATTACACTATTGGTGGGAATGCATACTAGTACAGCCACTGTGGAGAAGAGTGTGGAAATTTCTTAAAAAACTGGAAATATGACCCAGCAATCCCACCGCTGGACATACACACAAAGTAAACCAGAATTGAAAGAGACACATGTACCCCAATGTTCATCGCACCACTGTTTATAATAGCCAGGACATGGAAGCAACCTAGATGTCCCTCAGCAGATGAATGGATAAGAAAGCTGTGGTACATACACACAATGGAATATTACTCAGCCATTAAACAGAATGCATTTGAATCAGTTCTGATGAGGTGGGTGAAACTAGAGCTTATTATACAGAGTGAAGTAAGTCAGAGAGAAAAATACCAATACAGTATATTAATGCATATATATGGAATTTAGAAAGATGGTAACAATGACCCTATATATGAGACAGCTAAAGAGACGCAGAGAAAAAGAACAGACTTTGGACTCTGTGGGAGAAGGCAAGAGTGGGATGATTTGAGAGAATACCATTGAAACATGTATATTACCATATGTGAAATAGATCTTCAGTCCAGGTTTGATGCATGAGATAGGGCGCTCAGGGCCAGTGCATTGGGATGACCCTGAGGGATGGGACGGGGAAGGAGGTGGGAGGGGGATTCAGGATGGGGGACACATGTACACCCATGGTTGATTCATGTCAATGTATGGCAAAAACCACTACAGTATTGTAAAGTAATGAGCCTCCAATTAAAATAAATAAATTAATTTTTTTTAATTCAAAAAAAAAAAAAAAAAAAAGAGCCTCTTGATGAAAGAGAAAGAGCAGATTGAAAAGATTGGCTTAAAGCTCAACATTCACAAAGCTAAGATAATGGCATTCAGTCCCATCACTTCATGGCAAATAGATGGGGAAACAGTGGCTGACGTCATACTTTGAGAGGAGGAAGGGGGTCCAAAATCATTGCAGATGGTGATTGCAGCCATGAAATTATAAGACACTTACACCTTGGAAGGAAAGTTATGACCAACCTAGACAGTAAATTGAAATGCAGAGACATTACTTCGTCAACAAAGGTCCATCTAGTCAAGGTTATGGTTTTTCCCATGGTCATGTATGGATATGAGAGTTCAACTATAAAGAAAGCAGAGCACCTGAGAATAAATGATTTTAAACTGTGGCGTTGGAGAAGACTCTTGAGAGTCCCTTGGACTGCAAGGAGACCCAACCAGTCCATCCCAAAGGAGATCAGTCCTGGGTGTTCATTTGAAGGACTGATTTTGAAGCTGAATCTTCAATATTTTGGCCACCTGATGTGAAGAGCTGATTCATTTGAAAAGACCCTGATTCAGGGAAAGACTGAGGGCAGAAGAGGACAGCAGAGGAGGAGATGTTTGGATGTCCGACTCAATGGACATGGGTTTGGGTAGACTCCAGCCGTTGTTGATGGACACGGAGGCCTGGCATGCTGCAGCGTGTGGGGTCGCAAATAGTCGGGCACAACTGAGCAACTGAACTGAACTGAACTGATACATCCATGGTTGATTCATGTCAATGTATGGCAACAACCACTACAATTTTGTAAAGTAATTAGCCTCTAATTAAAACAAGTAAATAAATTTAAGTAAAAAAAAAAAAATCTTGAGTAGAGGGTAGACTCTCTGAAATACAATATTAAAAATACAAAACACAATCAGTCACAAAATATATTTAACAAATATGAAATATGCTTTAAAAATAGGGTCATATTTTGCAAGGTAATAGGTTGTAAAATTGAAAATTAAAGGATTAATTATGACCCAGCAATCCCACTGCTGGGCATACACACCAAGGAAACCAGAATTGAAAGAGAAACATGTACCACAATGTTCATCACAGCACTGATTCTAATAGCCAGGACATGGAAGCAACCTAGATGTCCATCAGCAGACAAATGGATAAGAAAGCTGTGGTACATATACACAGTGGAGTATTACTCAGCCATTAAAAAGAATACATTTGAATCAGTTCTAATGAGGTGGATGAAACTGGAGCCTATTATATCGAGTGAAGTAAGCCAGAAAGAAAGAAAGAAAAAAAAAAAAAAAAAACCCACACCAATACAGTATACTAACACATGTCTATGGAATTTAGAAAGATGGTAACGATAACCCTGTATGTGAGACAGCAAAAGAGACACAGATGTATAGAACAGTCTTTTGGACTCTGTGGGAGAGGAAGAGGGTTGGATGATTTGGGAGAATGGCATTGAAACATGTATAATATCATATAAGAAATGAATCGTCAGTCCAGGTTTGATGCAGGTTACAGGATGCTTGGGGTTGGTGTACTGGGATGACCCAGAAGTATGGTACAGGGAGGGAGTGGGAGGGGGGTTCAGGATGGGTAACACGTGTACACCCATGACAGATTCATGTGGATGTATGGCAAAACCAATACAATATTGTAAAATTAAAAAAAAAAAAGTAAGAAGGAAAAAATAATAAATAATTTTAATCAATTAGAAGGTTGATAATAGAAAAACTATATCTAGGAATTTCTCTGGAGCCGTTGTGGGCAGTGTGGGTTCAGTTGAGTTTCAGATAATTCCTTGTTCCAGCTTGCATTTCTTTACAAGATCTATAAGCCCCTTCCTATGCTTAGTCAATATTAACTACAGGGTTTTAATCCGTTGCACCTCTCACTCCCAGAGGGGTTCCCTTTTCTTTATTTATTTTGGCTTTCTCTCTTTGCAAGTCTCTTTAGTGTCTAATTTCTGCCCTGGCACAAGGGGGCAAAGGTGGTCACTTATTTCGGCTCACTTGTTCAGTTGAGTTGTGGGGAGGGAGGAACACTGCAAACAAATAATGTTGATGTGTATTTTGGGAAAGTGCTTGCAGTGTATGGAACACACTGGGCTTTCCCAAACTCATGGTGGTGTGTGCTTTCCACGTGTACACTGCTCAGGTTCCAGATTGCTCTTCAGGGGTACTGCCCAATGTGGGCCCTGCATTTCCTGCAATTCCCAGGTCTAAGCTGCTCAGGTTCAGGTTTTCAGGTACACCGCAAAGTCACAGACTCAGATGCACGTGCGTTTTGTGCCCTTCCCAGGTCCCAGCAGCTCAGGCGACCAGGTGCTTGGCCAACGCACTGTCCCAAGTGGGCCATGCATCTTAATTACCTACTGGGTCCAGGCCGCTCAGTTTCCTGGGTGTGCCATGAGAACACTGCCTCAGGTGTATCATGTATCTCCTCTGGGGTGCTGATCTCAAGCTGCAACTTTCCTGGCAGATGTCAACCGTCCAGGACTCCAGGAAGACATGGTTAGAAACTGGCAGCCTGCTCACAGTTTGGTGGAGAATGCCGGTCTCTGAGGCTGAGGCCGCCCCTTGCCTTCTGATTCTGGCTGCCACACACATGGCTGTCTGCCTCTTGTTGGGGGAGGGGCCTGGAGACAGCCGGCTAGTTCTGCTTTGGTATTTGCTCAATCCTTTGTTCTCCTTTCAAAGACAATGAGCAGCCTATCTGGGTACCTGGTGTCCTCTGCCAGCATTCAGAAATTGTTTTGTGGAAGTTGCTCAGCGTTCAAATGATCATTTGATGAATGTGTTGGGGAGAATGGGGTCTCCCCATCTTATTCCTCTGCCATCTTAGGACCACGCCCCCACCCCGAGGTCTTGTTTATGTATCCATTTAGCCAGTCTGGGATTTTTGGTTGGAACATTTAATCCATTTATATTTAGAATAATTATTGACATATGTGCTCCTATTCGGAGAAGGCAATGGCACCCCACTCCAGTACTCTTGCCTGGAAAATCCCATGGACGGAGGAGCCTGGTAGGCTGCAGTCCATGGGGTCACACAGAGTTCGACAGGACAGAGCGACTTCCCTTTCACTTTTCACTTGCATGCATTGAGGAAGGAAATGGCAACCCCCTCCAGTGTTCTTGCCTGGAGAATCCCAGGCACCGGGGAGCCTGGTGGGCTGCCGTCTATGGGGTCGCACAGAGTCAGACAGGACTGAAGCGACTTAGCAGCAGCAGCAGCAGTGCTCCTATTGCCATTTTCTTAATTTTTTGGGGTCGATTTTGTCAATCTTTTTTCTTCTCTTATATTTCTTGACTATATAAGTCCCTTTACCATTTGTTGTAAAGCTGGTTTTGTGGTAAAGAATTCTCTTACCTTTGGCTCATCTGAAAATCTTTGATTTCTCCATCAATTTTGAAGGAGATCCTTGCCAAGTACAGTAATCTTGGCTGTAGATTTTTCTCTTTCAGTGCTTTAAATATGCCATGCCATTCTCTTCTGGCCTGCAGAGTTTCTGTTGAAAGATCAGCGTGAAACATATGGGGTTTCCATTGGATGTTACTTGTTACTTTTAACTTGCTACTTTTAATATTCTTTCTTTGTGTTTCATCTTCCTTAGTTTGCTTAGTATATGTCTAGGGCTGTTTCTCCTTGGGTTTATCACAAATGGGACTCTTGGCACCTCTTGGACTTGATTGACTATTTCCTTTTCCATGTTGGGGGTTTTTCAAGTATAATCTCCTCTAAACTTTTCTCATACCCTTTATTTTTCTCTCTTCTTCTGGGACCCCTATAATTTGAATCTTGGTGCATTTAATATTGTCCAAGAGGTCTCTGAGACTATCCTCAGTTCTTTCCATTCTTTTGACTTTATTCTGCCCTTCCGCAGTTGTTTCCACCATTTTGTCTTTCAACACACTGATCCATTTTCTGGTTCAGATACCTTGCTCTTGATTCTTTCTAGAGTATTTTTAATTTCAGTAATTGTTGTTTGTCTCTCTATTTATTTTTCAATTTATTTTTTGCTTATTCTTCAATTCAACTACGGGTTTGCTCATTGATTCTTGCATTGTCTCCATGTCATTTTCAAAGTTTTTGATCATCTTTACTATCATTATTCTGAATAGTTTTTCAGGCAGCTTGCCTATTTCCTCTTCATTTGTTTAAATTTCTGTGTGTCTAGTTTGTTCCTTTGTTTGTGCAGCATTTCTTTGTCATTTCTTCCTTTTTAAAAAGATCTTATTGTGTTTGAGGTCTCCTTTTGCCAGCCTTCAAATTTGCATTCTTTCTTCCTTTTAGTTTCTGCACTCCTAAATTTGGTCCAATGGTTTGTGTAAGCTTTGCATTGGGTGAGATTGGTGCTGAGTTTTTTTTTTTTTTTTTTTTTCTTTTCCTTCTGATGCACAGGGTTGATTGAGAAGGATAATCCTGTCTGCTGATGACTGGGTTTCTATTTTTGTCCTATTTGCTGTTTGGATGAGGTGTCCTACACTGGGTTGGGTTGTCCTGATTGGTGGTTGGGTGATTCTAAGTCTTGTATTCAAGTGGTTTAGTTTGCATGAGTGAGTTCTCAGTAATTGATACTCCCTAAGGTTAGGAGTTCTCCGGTTGTATAGGGTCTTGGAGTCAGTGCTCCCACTCCAAATGCTCAGGGCTGGATCATTGTCCAGGAACACCGTTACAACAGGTGGTTTGTTATGGTATTAAGTTAGATTAAAATAAATATCCAAAAAAAAAAAAAAAGAGAGAAACCAAAGGTGAACCCCTGACAAATGGCAGCTACACTGTCACACAAATAACAATTAAAATAAAGGAATATACACATATATTCCAATATATGGAAATATACACATATACAACCATCAGCAAAATCCAAACAGTTCAACAAAAATAAACTACAATAGACTGACCTAGCAAACAACGGAAACCAAAAATGATATCTACCAGTTAAGCACAAAACTAACGAGTGCGAGTGCACAAGCTGGAAAAGAAATCTAAAGCAAAGTCCCAAGTGGGGATGAAAGCACTGAAAATAAAACTAACAAAATGTTGAGAGGAAAGGAAGGAAAGAAAAGAAAGAAAGAATAGACATGCGAGGTTCAACAGAGGTAGGTGAACAAGGTTTGTTTAAAGTTTAACTGCAAGGGGACAAGAACAGAGGAAAGGCAAACAATGGAATAAATATAATAGGTTTAAAAAATTAAAATTTAAAACAATTAAAATAGAAAATAATAAAAAAATCAAAAATAACTGGGAAAGCCAGGAATCCTCCAAAGAACTGTAAAAATCCAATGTAGAAGCAGAGGTTTATCACAAGAGTAAAAAGTATGACTGAATATACACATGTACATATACACCCACAAGCAAAATCAAAACATTCCAGCAAAATAAAGTACAATAGATTGATTGACCTGGTGAACAAAGGAAAAAAATATATATATATCTATATATATCTATATATATCTATATCTATATCTATATCTATATATCTATATATCTATATATCTATATATCTATATATATCTATATATATATCTATATCTATCTATCTATCTATCTATCTATCTATCTATCTATATATATATATATATATATACATATATATATATACATATATATACCAGAATAGAACCACCTGAAGCACAAACTGGGAAACAAAACTAGAGCAAGGTGCCAATTGGAGAATAAAAGAATGAAAATAAAACTAACAAATATATTGAGAGAAAAGGAAAGAAAGGAAAAAATACGTATGCAGAGTTAAATAGAGGTACAGATGACTGTTGAGAGTCCCTTGGACTGCAAGTAAATCCAACCAGTCCATTCTAAGGGAGATCAGTCCTGGGTGTTCATTGGAAGGACTGATGTTGAAGCTGAAATTCCTATACTTTGGCCACCTGATGTGAAGAGCTGACTCATTGGAAAAGGCCCTGATGCTGGGAAAGATTGAGAGCAGGAGGAGAAGCGAACAACAGAGGATGAGATGGTTGGATGGCATCATCAGCTCGATGGACATGGGTTTGGTTGGACTCCAGGGGTTGGTGATGGACAGGGAGGCCTGGCGTGCTGTGGTTCATGGGGTCACAAGGAGTCAGGCACAACTGAGTCACTGAACTGAATTGAACTGAACTGAAAAGATTTATATACATTAAAGATTAACTGCAAGTGGAAAAGAACAGTAGGGAAAGTAAACAAATAATAAATGTAGAGAAAATAATAATAGGTTTAAAAAATGAAAGAGAGAGAGAGAGAGAGAAAAGGAAACGCCACAGAATTTCAAAAGCTGTATATAGAGACAGAGATTTATAACAGCAATACAAATGTGACCGAAGAATAATAAGGCTCAAAAGCTTCATTAGATTTCATAGTGCCAATGAAATTGGCAACTACAACGTGGGAGAGGGGAAGGAATCGAAACCAACCACACAAACAAAAATCCTAGAGAATCTACAGAGCAAGTCAAAACATGAGAATAATACAGGTTTTTCTTTAGTCGTTGCTCTCAGAGTCCTTTCGCCCGCTAAAATTGCAGTCCACCTCACCTCCCTAGGATGCCCTCCAAAACTGTGCTGAACTCTGAACCTGATTTGGGGGGAGCTCATTCTAATCCGGTCCTACTCCTATATGTTTTTTGTCTCCAATGTTCACAACTATCAGAACCAGGACGTTTCCTTTTGTGGCAGTTATCAGTGTCTTTTTATATATTATTCAGTTCAGTTCAGTCGCTCAGTCGTGTCCGACTCTTCGCGACCCCATGAATCGCAGCACGCCAGGCCTCCAGTCCATCACCAACTCCCGGAGTTCACTCAGACTCACGTCCATCGAGTCAGTGATGCCATCCAGCCATCTCATCCTCTGTCGTCCCCTTCTCCTGCCCCGAATCCCTCCCAGCATCAGGGTCTTTTCCAATGAGTCAACTCTTTGCATGAGGGGGCCAAAGTACTGGAGTTCAGCTTTAGCATCATTCCTTCCAAAGAAATCTCAGGGCTGGTCTCCTTCAGAATGGACTGGTTGGATCTCCCTGGAGTCCATGGGACTCTCAAGAGTCTCCTCCAACACCACAGTTCAAAAGCATGAATTCTTCAGTGCTCAGCCTTCCTCACAGTCCAACTCTCACATCTATACATGACCACAGGAAAAACCATAGCTTTGACTAGATGGTACTTTGTTGGCAAAGTAATGTCTCTGCTTTTGAATATGCTATCTAGGTTGGTCATAATTTTCCTTCCAAGAAGTAAGTGTCTTTTAATTTCATACCTGCAGTCATCATCTGCAGTGATTTTGGAGCCCTGCCCCACCAACACCGCCCCCCCCAAAACAAAACAAAACAAAAGAAAACAGAACAAAACTGACACTCTTTCCACTGTTTCCCCATCTATTTCCCATGAAGTATATGGGACCAGATGCCATGATCTTCATTTTCACTCTCCACTTTCATTTCATCAAGAGACTTTTCAGTTCCTCTTCACTTTCTGCCATAAGGGTGGTGTCATCTGCATATATGAGGTTATTGACATTTCTCCCGGCAATCTTCTTTCCAACTTGTGTTTCTTCCAGTCCAGGGTTTCTCATGATGTACTCTGCATAGAAGTTAAATCAGCAGGGTGAGAACATACAGCCTTGACGTACTCCTTTTCCTATTTGGAACCAGTCTGTTGTTCCACGTCCAGTTTTAACTGTGGCTTCCTGACCTGCATAGAGGTTTCTCAAGAGGCAGGTCAGGTGGTCTGGTATTCCCATCTCTTTCAGAATTTTCCACAGTTTACTGTGATCCACACAGGCAAAGGCTGTGGCATAGGCAATAAAGCAGAAATAGAGGTTTTTCTGGAACTCTCTTGCTTTTCCATGATCCAGCAGATGTTGGCAATTTGGTCTCTGGTTCCTCTGCCTTTTCTAAAACCAGCTTGAACATCAGGAGGTTCACAGTTCATGTATTGCTGAAGCCTGGCTTGGAGAATTTTGAGCATTACCTTACTAGTGTGTGAGATGTGTGCAATTCTGTGGTAGTTTGAGCATTCTTTGGCATTGCCTTTCTTTGGGATTGGAATGAAAACTCAGCTTTTCCAGTCCTGTGGCCACTGTTGAGTTTTCCAAATTTGCTGGCATATTGAGTGCAGCACTTTCACAGCATCATCCTTTGAGATTTGAAATAGCTCAACTGGAATTCCATCACCTCCACTAGCTTTGTTCATAATGCTGCTTTCTAAGCCCCACTTGACTTTATATTCCACAAGGTGTGGCTCTAGTTCAGTGATCACACCATCGTGATTATCTGGGTCGTGAATATCTTTTTTGTACAGTTCTTCTGTGTATTCTTGCCATCTCTTCTTAATATTTTCTGCTTCTGTTAGGTCCATACCATTTCCGTCCTTTATCGAGCCCATCTTTGCATGAAATCTCCCCTTGGTATCTCCAATTTTCTTGAAGTGATCTTTAGTCTTTCCCATTCTGTTGTTTTCCTCCTTTTCTTTGCATCGCTCCCTGAGGAAGGCTTTCTTATCTCTTCTTGCTCTTCCTTGGAACTCTGCATTCAGATGCTTATATCTTTCCTTTTCTCCTTTGCTTTTCTCTTCTCTTCTTTTCACAGCTATGTGGATTTAATCTGCAGCTTGTACAGGTGGTAGGAAGGTTTTGGGTCTTCTTCCTTAACAACACTGCTCCTGGGTTCCAATTGTGGTTTTATTCCCACTTTTCAATGTGAATCATCCACTGGGGTTTGCTCTTGAGACTGTCCTGGAGGACTTGGGTTTGCCCCTATGAGGGGGCCAGATATGGGGAATCAACTGCTTCAGTCATAGTGGCTCTGGCTGCATCAGGGACTCAGAGGAGTTGGTGGCTAGGGCAGCAGGACATATAGTGCTCTAGAAGGGTATGTCAACCAGTACTGGCCCATACGTACCAGTATTTTTGCATGTACAAGCCCCTTCCCTGAGAAAGAAGCCTGGCAAGCCACAGTTACAATGTCACATGCAGTTGGACACTAAGGGCGGCAGTGAGGAGATACCCCTCCTCCAAGGTAAGGAGCAGTGGCTGCGCTTTGATGGAGCGGCCGCGAAGGGATACCCCACGCCCAAGGTAAGAGAAACCCAAGTAAGATGGTATGTGTTGCAAGAGGGCATCAGAAGGCAGACACACTGAAACCATACTCACAAAAAACTAGTCAATCTAATCACACTAGGACCACAGCATTGTCTAACTCAATGAAACTAAGCCATGCCCTGGGGGCAACCCAAGAGGGGCGGGTCATGGGGGAGAGATCTGACAGAAGGTGGTCCACTGGAGAAGGGAATGGCAAACCGCTTCAGTATTCTTGCCTTGAGAACTCCATGAAAAGTATCAAAAGGCAAAATGATAGGATACTGAAAGGGGAACTCCCCAGGTCAGTAAGGACCCAATATGCTACTGGATATCAGTGGAGAAATAACTCCAGAAAGAATGAAGGGATGGAGCCAAAGCAAAAACAATACCCAGTTGCAGACGTGACTGGTGACAGAAGCAAGGTCTGAAGCTGTAAAGAGCAATATTGCATAGGAACCTGGAATGTCAGGTCCATGAATCAAGGCAAATTGGAAGTGGTCAAACAAGAGATGGCAAGAGTGAATGTAGACATTCTAGGAATCAGCGAACTAAAATGGACTGGAATGGGTGAATTTAATTCAGATGAGCATTATATCTACTACTGCAGGCAGGAATCCCTCAGAAGAAATGGAGTAGCCATCATGGTCAACAAAAGATTCCGAAATGCAGTACTTGGATGCAATCTCAAAAACGACAGAATGATCTCTGTTTGTTTCCAAGGCAAACCATTCAATATCACAGTAATCCAAGTCTAGACCTCAACCAGTAATGCTGAAGAAGCTGAAGATGAACGGTTCTATGAAGACCTACAAGTCCTTTTCGGACTATACCCAAAAAAGATGTCCTTTTCATTGTAGGGGACTGGAATGCAAAAATAGGAAGTCAAGAAACACCTGCAGTAACAGGCAAATTTGGCCTTGGAATACGGAATGAAGCAGGGCAAAGACTAATAGAGTTTTGCCAAGAAAATGCACTGGTCATAGCAAAGACCCTTTTCCAACAACACAAGAGAAGACTTTACACATGGACATCACCATATGGTCAACACTGAAATCAGATTGATTATATTCTTTGCATCCAAAGATGAAGAAGCTCTATACAGTCAACAAGAACAAGACCCGGAGCTGACTGTGACTCAGATCATGAACTCCTTATTACCAAATTCAGACTGAAATTGAAGAAAGTAGGACAAACCACTAGACCATTCAGGTATGACCTAAATCAAATCCCTTATGATTATACAGTGAACGTGAGAAACAGATTTATGAGCCTAGACCTGTTAGATAGAGTGCCTGATGAACTATGGAATGAGGCTCATGACATTGTACAGGAGACAGGGATCAAGACAATCCCCATGGACAAGAAATGCAAAAAAAGCAAAATGGCTGTCTGGGCACCCCTTACAAATAGCTGTGAAAAGAAGAGAAGCGAAAAGCAAAGGAAAGATATACGCATCTGAATGCAGAGTTCCAAAGAATAGCAGGAAGAGATAAGAAAGCCTTCCTCAGTGATCAATGCAAAGAAATAGAGGAAAACAACAGAATGGGAAAGACTAGAGATCTCTTCAAGAAAATTAGAGATACCAAGGGAACATTTCATGCAAAGATGGGCTCAATAAAGGACAGAAATGGCATGGACCTAACAGAAGCAGAAGATACTAAGAAGAGATGACAAGAATACACAGAAGAACTATACAATCAAGATCTTCATGATCCAGATAATCCCGATGATGTGATCACTGACCTAGAGCCAGACATCCTGGAATGTGAAATCAAGTGGGCCTTAGAAAGCAGCACTACGAACAAAGCTAGAGGAAGTGATGGAATTCCAGTTGAGCTATGTCAGATCCTGAAAGATGATGCTGTGAAAGTATTGCAGTCAATATGCCAGCAAATTTGGAAAACTCAGCTGTGTCCACAGGACTGGAATGGTCAGTTTTCATTCGAATCCCGAAGAAAGACAATGCCAAAGAATACTCAAAGTACTGCACAGTTACACTCACCTCACATGCTAGTAAAGTAATGCTCAAAATTCTCCAGGCCAAGTTTCAGCAATACGTGAACTGTGAACTTCCTGATATTCCAGCTGGTTTTAGAAAAGGCAGAGGAACCAGTGATCAAATTGCCAACATCTGCTGGATCATGGAAAAAGCAAGAGAGTTCCCGAAAAAACCTCTATTCCTGCTTTATTGACTATGCCAAAGCCTTTGCCTGTGTGGATCACAATAAACTGTGGAAAATTCTGAGAGAGATGGGAATACCAGACCACTTGACCTGCCTCTTGAGAAACCTCTATGCAGGTGAGTAAACAACAGTTAGAACTGGACGTGGAACAACAGACGGGTTCCAATTAGGAAAAGGAGTACGTCAAGGCTATATATTATCACCCTGTTTATGTAACTTCTTTGCAGAGTACATCATGAGAAACCCTGGACTGGAAGAAACACAAGCTGGAATCAAGATTGCCGGGAGAAATATCAGTAACCTCAGATATGCAGATGACACCGCCCTATGGCAGAAAGTGAAGAGGAACTAAAAAGCCTCCTGATGAAGGTGAAAGTGGAGAGTGAAAAAATTGGCTTCAAGCTCAGCATTCAGAAAACGAAGATCATGACATCCGGTCCCATCACCTCATGGGAAATAGATGGGGAAACAGTGGAAACACTGTCAGACTTTATTTTGGGGGGCTCCAAAATCACTGCAGATGGTGACTGCAGCCATGAAATTAAAAGACACTTACTCCTTGGAAGGAAATTTATGACCAACGTAGATAGCATATTCAAAAGCAAAGACATTACTTTGCCAACAAAGGTCCGTCTAGTCAAGGCTATGGTTTTTCCTGTGGTCAGGTATGGATGTGAGAGTTGGACTGTGAAGAAGGCTGAGCGCCTAAGGATTGATGCTTTTGAACTGTGGTGTTGGAGAAGACTCTTGAGAGTCCCTTGGACTGCAAGGAGATCCAACCAGTCCATTCTGAAGCAATTGAGCCCTGGGATTTCTTTGGGGGAATGATGCTGAAGCTGTAACTCCAGTACTTTGGCCACCTCTTGAGAAGAGTTGACTCATTGGGAAAGACTCTGATGTTAGGAGGAATTGGGGGTAGAAGAAGAAGGGGACAGCAGTGCATGGGATGGCTGGATGCCATCACTGACTCTATGGACGTGGATCTGGGTGAACTCCGGGAGGTGGTGATGGACAGGGAGTCCTGGCGTGCTGCGATTCATGGGGTCGCGAAGAGTGGGACAGGAATGAGTGACTGAACTGAACTGAACTGATCTGAGCTGAACTGAACTGAACTGAACTGAACTGAAGTGACCAGGTATCCATAGACACAAGACTTTTTTGGCCTGTAGCAGCTCCGCCCCAGCGAGCATTGAGCATGAACTTGGCATAGCTTCTTGATCTCTGGGGACCATGGTAGCGATAACTGTGCAGGGACAATGACCTCCTCTGCCGCAGAAGTTTTGACCCTATCAGAGTCTTTTCACCAGCCTCTTGTAGCTGGTGATAAGGAGGCCTCTTTTGCCACTCTTCCTCCATAGCTCCACCCTTTCAGGCACTTAGAGGGCTCCCTTACCTGGGGTACTTCTCTGTTTGGAGCATCAGGTACATAGATGGGGCCCCTGGGTGGGGTCCTAGTCTGCAGATCAGTAAGTCAGGCACTTGATTGGCCAGCCTCTCTATTGTTCAGCTGCCTATGCTGGTGTATGGGGAGAAAGAGACTATGGTGATGGCTCCACCTACTATGATTGACCCAGTAGGATCCCCTTGCTTCCATGGGGCCTGGTGTTCCTCCACAAGCATTTCCCATCCCGATCTCCTTCCTCACATCCCATCAGTCCATCTCTCTGCAGTCAGTAGTAGCCCTTGCCCTGGGATTGCTCCACAATCCGAAAAATCCAGATCCCAACTGCTGTCCCTTCTATGGGACCTGTGTCCCTGTCTGGGGTGTGTATGACTGTGGCAAGGACTGTCTGATTCTCATTCCATTTAGGCTCCCACAGATCAACTGTTTCACTCTCAGCCTAAAATAGTTCTCCTCTGATCCAGACAGTTGATCCCAGGTGGGGGGTCGCACACCAACTTATAGTTCTCCCACCCACCGAGGGCAGGTCCAGGCCTATTACCATTCCTGTTCCCCCCACCCCTAGTTCCTTCACCCTACCGAGTTTTGTGGTTCTATTTATTATTTTCCTCTGGTCAGGTACTCCTGTCAGCTCTCAGCTGGTGTTCTGCACACACTTCTGTGTTTGAAGGTGTATCCTTGATGTATCCGTGGAGTGAAATGTACTCCACTTCCAGCTACTGTTCAGCCATTTTGTTCATCTCAACTTTTGGACTACTAAAAATAAGACTGTTATGAACATTCATGTGCATGTCTGTGGGTATTTTTTTTTTTTTTTTCATACTTGCTTGTATAAACCTAAGAAAGGGATTGCTGGGACATATGGTAACCCAATGTTTAACTTTTGAAGGAACTTCCAAACTGTTTTCCACCATGGTGTACTATTTTGTATTCCCATAAACAGTGCATGAAAGTTCAAATATTTCCACTTCCTCATCAGACTTGTTCTTCTCTGTCTCTCATGAGAGCCATACTTTCGGTGTGCCCTGCATGCTTACTTGCCATCTGTATATCATTATCTAGTGAATTTCCTGTTCACATCTTTTGTCCATTTTTGCATTGGTGTGTTTCATATATTCTGTCTGATTCTTAAGTTTTTCTTACTTCAATGTGACTGTTATTATTTTTTATTTTAATTTTAAATTGGACTACTATATAGGAAAGCAATTAATTAAATTTTATATATCATCTGTATATCTTGTGACATTGCTTAAATTAATTCTTAGTTTTAGGTATTCTGTTCCTGTAGATTTCATTGGATATTCTACATAGATGTCACCAACAGATAAAAACAGCTTTATTCTTCTTTTCCAAACTGGATAATTTTCAATCATTTCCTAATATGACTTCACGGACAGAAATTCAATATAATGAGAGTGGACATCTTTCTGTTGATTGTGATTTTAGAAGTAAAACACTCA
This sequence comes from Bos taurus, assembly GCF_002263795.3. Taxonomy (NCBI): domain Eukaryota; kingdom Metazoa; phylum Chordata; class Mammalia; order Artiodactyla; family Bovidae; genus Bos; species Bos taurus. The sequence continues at coordinate 32,851,325 of NC_082638.1, forward strand.
GTGTTCTACCATAAAGTGTGATATTAGTGATAGTTTAGTACTTTCATAAGGTTGAGGAAGTCTTCTCTTTCTGCTGCTGCTAAGTCGCTTCAGTCGTGTTCGACTCTGTGCGACCCCATAGACGGCAGCCCACCAGGCTTCCCTTCCCTGGTTTTCTCCAGGCAAGAACACTGGAGTGGGTTGCCATTTCCTTCTCCAATGCATGAAAGTGAAAAGTGAAAGTGAAGTCGCTCAGTCGTGTCCGACTCTTAGCGACCTCATGGACTGCAGCCTACCAGGCTCCTCCATCCATGGGATTTTCTAGGCAAAAGTACTGGAGTGGGGTGCCATTGCCTTCTCCAATTCTATTTCTATTTCTTCTTCTATTTCTAGTTCGCTAAAATATTTTATACAGAATGTGCTCAGTCACAGAGTTGTGTCCAGCTTTTTGCAACCCCATGAAGTGTAGGCCAAACAGGCTCCTCTGTCCTTGGGGATTCTCCAGGCCAGAATACTGGAATGGATTGTCATGCTCTCCTCCAGGGGATCTTCCCAGCCCAAGGATGGACCCAGATCTCTGAGATGCCAGGCACTTTCTTTAATAGCTGAGCTGCCAGCGAAGCCTAAGAATACTGATGTGGGTAGCCAATCCCTACTTCAGGGAATCTTCCCAACCCAGGGATATTAGATTTTATCAAATTAGTTTTCAGCATTTATCTAAATGACCCTACTGTGTCATCATTTTCAGTTCTTTAGTAAGTTGTTTATCCTGATGAATTTTCAAATTATTAATGAATGCTACACTCTTAAGGGGACAAAAACCAATGGATTATGCTATGTCATACATTGTATGTATTGGTGTAGGCTGCCACAGATCAGCTGATTCATTCTCAGCCTTAACTGTTTCTCCTCTGATCCAGACAATTACTCCAATGAGGGAAGTGGAAACCTACTTCAGTTCTCCCACCCACCAAGGGCAGGTCCAGACCTATTAACACTCCTGTTTTTCCCCCTAGTTCCTTCATCCTACCAAGTTTTGTGGTTCTATACATTCTTTTCCACTGGTCAGGTACTCCTGTCAGCTCTCAGCTGGTGTTCTGCAAGCACTTCTGTGTCTGAAGATGTATTCCTGATGTGTCCAAGGAGAGAGGTGTATTGCTCCTGCAACTACCACTCTGCCATCTTGTTCATCTCAACTTTTTGACTATTAGAAATAAGACTGCTATGAACATTCATGTGCACGTCTTTGGGGAAACATTTTTTTTTTTTTTTTACACATAGTGAGGTGACCATGATTCCAAGACTTGAAGCAAGACAGCTCCATGTGGAGAAAGGGCAAGTGTATTCAGTGCAGTCTCACAGCCTGAAGACAGCAGTGTCTGAATGGAAGCTAGAACAAAGGAGATGAGATGGAAAAAGGTTCTGGGAGGTGGCCCAGAATTAAATGGTCTTGAAAGTGCTTTAAGACCACCTCTCAAAGAGTCAGACATGACTGAGAGACTGAACTGAACTGTAGGAGGAAAGTGGGATGATTCTCATTTCCACAGACACTTCAATACAGCCTAATTATCATGGAGGTACTTTAGGCAAGATATTACAATCTAGATGATGGTGAAATGTGGGAGAGAACAGAATCAAAGCCTCGGTACTGTGGCTGTGGGTCAAGGTTTGGAGGAGACACATGCTCCCTGCCTTGTGACACAACAGAGTTGACTTAGAGAGATGAGGATGACAGGTGAGTTTGGAGGGCTCCTAAGGGCCATTAAAAGTGATGCATTCCCCCCCCCCCCATCAAATCATCTGAGTTGCCCCCCATTCTGCCCTAGAGGTATCAGGATTGCGCTTTGTGATGTCAATTCTCAGCCAGGGCCACCATTGGCTGGGGAAGTGAGTTGCTGATCTCTTAAAGCATAATGCTGTGGACCCTAGGGAGGGGTATATAGAGGTGTGCTCAGGGGCTCTGGAGCAGACCACTGGGTGTCTTCAAAATGACTAAAGAGACTCAGAAGCCACAAGGCTCTAGAGCACTTATGGAATAGCCAACTTCAGGTAAGCAGGAGGAAAAGATGAAGACTTCCTGTCAACTGGGGTCCACAAAAGTGTCAAGGTGAGTTGAACCCATCCAAGCTCCTCTTGCCCATTGACACCGCCCCATGAGACCCCCCTGCCCTCTACTGGCCTGGCACATAGCTCTCCTCTGGTCACACTTTTCCTGAAACTATCGTTCCTATCCATCTTCACCCTCTTCCCCAAACAAGTGGTATTCTGTGCTCCCTCTCTTGTCCTCTCCAGGTGTCCAGGGTAACCAGGAGTGTGAATAAGTCATCTGGTCCTGAGCTTCGTTTTTGTTCAATGGAAGATTTTTGATTACAGTTTTGCTTTCCATGCTTGTGATGGGTATGTTGGGATTACCTATTTCTTCCTGGTTCAGTTTTGGATTATTATACTTTTCTAGGAATTTGTTCATTTCTTCCAAGTTGTCCATTTTATTGTCCTATAGCTGCTGATAGTAGTCTTTTATGATCCTTTGTACTTCTGTGTTGTCCGCTGTGATTTATCCATTTTCCTTTCTAATTTTGTTGATTTGATTATCCCCCCTTTCTTTCTTGATGAGTTTTGCTAATGGTTTGCCTATTTTATTTATCTTCTCAAAGAACCAGCGTTTATTTTTGCTGAGTTTTGCTATAGGTTCCTTTGCTTTTTTTCATGTATTTCTGCCCTAATTGTTTATTTTTTTAAATTTTATTTTATTTTTAAACTTTACAAATTGTATTAGTTTTGCCAAATATCAAAATGAATCCGCCACAGGTATACATGTGTCCCCCATCCTGAACCCTCCTCCATCCTCCCTCCCCATACCACCCCTCTGGGTTGTCCCAGTGCACCAGACCCAAGCATCCAGTATCATGCACCAAACCTGGACTAGCGACTCGTTTCATGCATGATATTATACATGTTTCAATGCCATTCTCCCAAATCTTCCCACCCTCTCTCTCTGAAACAGAGTCCATAAGACTGTTCTATACATCTGTGTCTCTTTTGCTGTCTCATACACAGGGTTATTGTTAGCATCTTTCTAAATTCCATATATATACTTTAGTATACCGTATTGGTGTTTTTCTTTCTGGCTTACTTCACTCTGTATAATAGGCTCCAGTTTCATCCACCTCATTAAAACTGATTCAAATTAATTCTTTTTAATGGCTGAGTAATACTCAATTGCATATATGTACCACAGCTTTCTTATCCATTCATCTGTTGATGGACATCTAGGTTGCTTCCATGTCCTGTCTATTATGAACAGTGCTGCAATGAACATTGGGGTACATGTGTCTCAATTCTGTTTTCCTCAGTGTGTATGGTAAGCAGTGGGATTGCTGGATCATAAGACAGTTCTATTTCCAGTTGTTTAAGGAATCTCCACACTGTTCTCCATAGTGGCTGTACTAGTTTGCATTCCCACCAACAGTATAAGAGGGTTCCCTTTTCTCCGCACCCTCTCCAGCATTTATTGCTTGTAAACTTTTGGATCATAGCCATTGTGAGTCGTGTGAAATGGTACCTCATAGTGGTTTTGATTTGCATTTTTCTGATAATGAGTGATGTTGAGCATCTTTTCATGTGTTTGTTAGCCATCTGTATGTCTTCTTTGGAGAAATGTCTATTTAGTTCTTTGGCCCATTTTTTTGATTGGATCATTTATTTTTCTGGAGTTGAGCTAAGAGTTGCTTGTATATTTTTGAGATTAGTTATTTGTCAGTTGCTTCATTTGCTATTATTTTCTCCCATTCTGAAGGCTGACTTTTCACCTTGCTAATAGTTTCCTTTGATGTGCAGAAGCTTTTAAGTTTAATTAGGTCCCATTTGTTTATTTTTGCTTTTATTTCCAATATCCTGGGAGGTGGGTCATAGAGGATCCTGCTGTGATGTATGGAAGAGAGTGTTTTGCCTATGTTCTCCTCTAGGAGTTTTATAGTTTCTGGTGTTACATTTAAATCTTTAATCCATTTTGAGTTCATTTTTGTGTATGTTGTTAGAAAGTGTTCTAGTTTCATTCTTTTACAAGTGGTTGACCAGATTTCCCAGCACCACTTGTTAAACAGATTTTCTTTAATCCGTTGTATATTCTTGCCTCCTTTGTCAAAGATAAGGTGTCCATATGTGTGTGGAATTCTCTCTGGGCTTTCTATTTTGTTCCATTGATCTATATTTCTGTCTTTGTGCCAGTACCATACTGTCTTGATAACTGTGGCTTTGTAGTAGAGCCTGAAGTCAGGTAGGTTTATCCCTCCAGTTCCATTCTTCTTTCACAAGATAGCTTTGGCTATTCGAGGCTTTTTGTATTTCCATACAAATTGTGAAATTATTTGTTCTAGCTCTTTCAAGAATACCGTTGGTAGCTTGATAGGGGTTGCATTGAATCTATAAATTGCTTTGGGTAGTTGCAGAGGAAGGGAAACTTCCAAACTCATTCTATCACCACTATCACCCTAATACCAAAACCTGACAAAGATCCCCAAAATAAAGAAAACTACAGGCCAATATCACTGATGAACTTAGATGCAAAAATCCTTAACAAAAGTCTAGCAATTAGAATCCAACAGCACATTAAAAAGATTATAAAAAAATAAGTAAATAAATAAATAAAAAGATTATACACCACAACCAAGTGGGCTTTATCCCAGGGATGCAAGGATTCTTCAATATCCACAAATCAATCAATGTAATACACCACATTAACAAATTGAAAAATAAAAACCATATGATTATCTCAAAAGATGCAGAGAAAGCCTTTGACAAAATTCAACATCCATTTATGATAAAAACTCTCCAGAAAGCAGGAATAGTAGGAACATACCTCAACATATTAAAAGCTATATATGACAAACGCACAGCAAACATTATCCTCAATTGTGAAAAGTGAAAGCATTTCCTCTAAAGTCAGGAACAAGACAAGGGTGCCCACTTTCACCGTTACTATTCAACATAGTTTTGGAAGTTTGGCCACAGCAATCAGAGCATAAAAAGAAATAAAAGGAATCCAAATTGGAAAAAAAGTAAAACTCTCACTATTTGCAGATGACATGATCCTCTACATAGGAAACCCTAAAGACTCCACCAGAAAATTACTAGAACTAATCAATGATTATAGTAAAGTTGCAGGATATAAAATCAACACACTGAAATCCCTTGCATTCCTATACACTAATAATGACAAAACAGAAAAAGAAATTAAGGAAACAATTCCATTCACCATTGCAACAGAAAGAATAAAATACTTAGGAATATATCTATCTAGAGAATCTAAAGACCTATACATAGAAAACTATAAAACACTAGTGAAAGAAATCAAAGAGGACACTAATAGATGGAGAAATATACCATGTTCATGGATTGGAAGAATCAATATAGTGAAAATGAGTATACTACCTAATTGTTATTATTACTTTTTCCTTCTTCTAACCCTGGGATTTTTCACTTCTTCTTTTTCTAGTTGATTTGGGTGTAAAGTTAGGTCATTTATTTGAGGTTTCTCTTGTTTCTTGAGGTAAGCTTGTATTTCTATGAACCTTCCCCTTCAGATCAGATCAGTCACTCAGTCATGTCCAACTCTTTGCGACCCTATGGATCACAGCACGCCAGGCCTTCCTGTCCATCACCAAAACCTGGAGTCACTGAGACTCATGCCCATGGAGTCAGTGATGCAATCCAGCCATCTGATCCTATGTCTTCCCCTTCTCTTCTTGCCCCCAATCCCTCCCAGCATCAGAGACTTTTCCAATGAGTCAAGTATTCGCATGAGGTGGCCAAAGTACTTGAGCTTCAGCTTTAGCATCATTCCTTCCAAAGGAATCCCAGGGCTGATCTCTTTCAGAATGGACTGGTTGGTTTTCCTTGCAGTCCAAGGGACTCTCAAGAGTCTTCTCCAACACCACTGTTCAGAAGTATCAATTCTTCGGCACTCAGGCTTCTTCACAGTTCAACTCTCACATCCATACCTGACCACAGGAAAAACCATAGCCTTGACTAGACGAACCTTTTTTGGTAAAGGAATGTCTCTGCTTTTGAATCTGCTCTCGAGGTTGGTCATAACTTTCCTTTCAAGGAGTAAGTGTCTTTTAATTTGATGGCTGCAGTCACCTTCTGCAGTGATTTTGGAGCCCCCTAAAAATAAAGTCTGACATTGTTTTCACTATTTACCCATCTATTTCCCATGAAGTAGTGGGACTGGAGGTCATGATCTTCGTTTTCTGAATGTTGAGCTTTAAGCCAACTTTTTCACTCTTCACTTTCACTTTCATCAAGAGGCTTTTGAGTTCCTCTTCACTTTCTGCCATAAGGGTTGTATAATCTGCATATCTGAAGTTATTGATATTTCTCCCAGCAATCTTGATTCCAGCTTGTATTTCTTCCAGTCCAGCGTTTCTCATGATGTACTCTGCATAGAAGTTAAATAAACACGGTGACAATATACAGCCTTGATGTACTCCTTTTCCTATTTGGAACCAGTCTGTTGTTCCATGTCCAGATCTAACTGTTGCTTTCTAACCTGCATACAAATTTCTCAAGAGGCAGATCAGGTGGTCGGGTATTCCCATCTCTCTCAGAATTTTCCACTGTTTATTGTGATCCACACAGACAAAGGCTTTGGCATAGTCAATAAAGCAGAAATAGAGGTTTTTCTGAAATTCTCTTGCTTTTTCCATGATCCAGCTGATGTTGGCAGTTTGGTCTCTGTTTCCTCTGCCTTTTCTAAAACCAGCTTGAACATCAGGAGGTTCATGGTTTCCATATTGCTGAAGCGTGGCTTGTAGAATTTTGAGCATTACTGTACTAGCGTGAGATGAGTGCAATTTTGCGGTAGTTTGAGCATTCTTTGGCATTGTCTTTCTTTGAGATTGGAATGAAAACTCAGCTTTTCCAGTCCTGTGGCCACTGCTGAGTTTTCCAAATTTGCTGGCTTATTGAGTGCACCACTTTCACAGCATCATCTTTCAGAATTTGGAATAGCTTAACTGGAATTCCATCACCTCCACTCTCTTTGTTCGTAGTGATGCTTTCTAAGGCCCACTTGACTTCGCATTCCAGGAAGTCTGGCTCTAGGTCAGTGATCACACCATCGTGATTATCTGGGTCGTGAAGATCTTTTTTGTACAGTTCTTATGTGTATTCTTGTCATTTCTTCTTAATATCTTCTGCTTCTGGTATGTCCATACCATTTCTGTCCTTTATTGAACCCATCTTTGCATGAAATGTTCCTTTGGTATCTCTGATTTTCTTGAAGAAATCCCTAGTCTTTCCCATTCTGTTATTTTCCTCTATTTCTTTGCATTGATCGCTGAAGAAGGCTTTCTTTTCTCTTCTTGCTTTTCTTTGGAACTCTGCATTCAGATGTTTACATCTTTCCTTTTCTCCTTTGTTTTTCGCTTCTCTTCTTTTCACAGCTATTTGTATGGGTTGTATTTTCATTTTCATTTGTTTCTATGCATATTTCCATTTCTTTTCTGATTTCTTCTGTTATATGTTGGTCATTCAGAAGCATGTTGCTTACCCTCCATATGTTTCTATTTGTCATGGTTTCTTTCCCCCTGTAGTTGACATCTAATCTTACTGCTTTGTGATCAGAAGAGATGCTTGAAATGATTTTGATTTTTGTTTTCAGTTTACCAAGGCTAGATTTATGGCCCAGTATATGATCTATCCTGGAGAATGTTCCATGTGCACTTGAGAAAAAGGTGAAATTCATTGCTTTGGCGTGAAATGTTCTTTTGAAATCAATTAGGTCTAACTGATCCATTGTATCACTTAAAGTTTGTGTTTCCTTGCTAATTTTCTGTTTGGTTGATCTATCCATAGGTGTGTGTAGGGTCTTAAGATCTCCCACTATTATTGTGTTATTTTTCATTTCCCGTTTCTTACTTGTTAGCATTTGCCTTACGTATTAAGTGCTCCTATCTTGGGTGCATATATATTTATAATTTTTATATCTTCTTCTTGGATTGATCCTTTGACCATTATATAGTGGCCTTTTTTGTCTCTTTTCACACCCTTTATTTCAAAGTCTATTTTATCTGATATGAGTATTGCTACTTCTAATTTCTGTTGCTCACATTTTGCATGAAATACCTTTTCCCAGCCCTTCACTTTCACTCTGTATGTGCTCCTTGGCTTCAGGTGGGTCTCTTTTGCACAGCATACATAGAAGTCTGGTTTTGTAACCTATTTATAATACTTTCTTTGTCACATATCTATCCATTTGTCCATCCCTCTATCCAATCAACAATCAATCTTTTTCCTTGGTGCATTTCAGTATGTGTCTCCTTAAGTATCTCAGCAAGCCTGCCGTTAAGTAGTCAGCCGTGTTTGTGTATAGCAATTTTCTTTGGATATTAACTTTACACACAATGAAATATAGCAATCTTTTCTTTCCTCAGTCATGCTATTTTTTAACTGTAGTATAGTTCATTTGTAATTTTGTGTTAATTTCTGCTTTACAGTAAAATGATTCAGTTATAGATATACATGTATATATGTATATGTTGTGTGTGGATATATATATATATATATATATATATATACACATACACACATTCTTTTATTTAATCTCTCTTCTTTTTTGGCTACACTGTGCTACAAGTGGAATTAGTTCCCTGACCAGGGTTTGACCTTGCCTCCCCTGCAGTGGAAATCTGCAGTCTTAACCTCTGGACTGCCAGGGAAGTCCCTGATGCTGAGAAAGATTGAAAGCAGGAGGAGAAGCAGAAAACAGAGGATGAGATCATTGGTTAACATCACCCACTTGGTGGATCTGGGTTTAAGCAGGCTCAGGTAGTAGATAATTGAACAGGGAAGCGTGGCATGCCACAGTTCATGGAGTCGCAAAGAGTTGGACATGACTGGGCAACTGAGGTGAAGTGACAGATACATATAAAATCCTTATACAGACTCAAAATGGACATACTATACCAAGAGTGCTTTATAAACACCTTTTAATAATATATTTTAGAAAATAACCATAGATGAATAGCTCTATGTATGGTTAAAATGATACAGGAATATGTACAGTTACAACAATAAGGCCATTTGAGTCAACATGCATGGCCTGAGAGTTGATCATACTAAATGAAGTGAGGCACACAGGGAAACATATATACCAAATAATATCATAATATCCAAATGTGGAATCTAAGATATGACACAAATGAACATATGTGTGAATCAGAAAGACACTCATAGACAGAGAGAATAGACCTACAGCTTCAAGGCAAAGAGAATTGGGGGAGAAATTGGATACTGAATGTAGTCCTTTGTGCTCTACAGTAGGAACTTGTCAATCCAATCCATATAGTTTGTTTTATATCTCTTAACCCCAGTCTCTTACTCCATTTCTCCCCCAATTCTCTCTGCCTTGAAGCTGTAGGTCTATTCTCTCTGTCTATGAGTGTCTTTCTGATTCACACATACGTTCATTTGTGTCATATCTTAGATTCCACATTTGGATATTATGATATTATTTGGTACATATGTTTCCCTGTGTGCCTCACTTCATTTAGTATGATCAACTCTCAGGCCATGCATGTTGACTCAAATGGCCTTATTGTTGTAACTGTACATATTCCTGTATCATTTTAACCATACATAGAGCTATTCATCTATGGTTATTTTCTAAAATATATTATTAAAAGGTGTTTATAAAGCACTCTTGGTATAGTATGTCCATTTTGAGTCTGTATAAGGATTTTATATGTATCTATCACTTCACCTCAGTTGCCCAGTCATGTCCAACTCTTTGCGACTCCATGAACTGTGGCATGCCACGCTTCCCTGTTCAATTATCTACTACCTGAGCCTGCTTAAACCCAGATCCACCGAGTGGGTGATGTTAACCAATGATCTCATCCTCTGTTTTCTGCTTCTCCTCCTGCTTTCAATCTTTCTCAGCATCAGGGGCCTTTCCAATGAGTCAGTTCTTCACATAAGGTAGCCAAAGAATTGACGTTTTAGCATCAGTCCTTCCAGTGAATATCCAAGAGTAATACCCTTAAGGATTGACTGGATTGATTTCCTTGCAATCCAAGAGACTCTCCAGAGTATATGTGGGTATGAACAAATATTTATTGTGCTTATGTTACGTCTTTTGGAGACATAGAATAATACTTATGAATGTAATTCATAAAATGTTGATGTATTCTCTCATATGTATATGTGGGTATGAATAAAAGTTTACTATGCTCTTGATGAAGGTGACAGAGGTGAGGGAAAAAGTTGTCTTAAAACTCAACATTCAGAAAACGAAGATCATGGCATTTGGTCCCATCACTTCATGGGAAATAGATGGGGAGACAGTTGAAACAGCGTCAGACTTTATTTTTTAGGGCTCCAAAATCACTGCAGATGATGACTGCAGCCATGAAATTAAAAGACGCTTACTCCTTGGAAGGAAAGTTATGACTAACCTGGATAGCATATTCAAAAACAGAGACATTCCTTTACCACCAAAGGTCCATCTAGTCAAGGCTATGGTTTTTCCAGTGGTCAAGTGGATGTGAGAGTTGGACTGTGAAGAAAGCTGAGCGCCGAAGAATTGATGCTTTTGAACTGTGGTGTTGGAGAAGACTCTTGAGAGTGCCTTGGACTGCAAGGAGATCCAACCAGTCCATTCTGAAGGAGATGAGCCCTGGGATTTCTTTGGAAGAAATGATGCTAAAACTGAAACTCCAGTACTTTGGCCACCTCACGCAAAGAGTTGACTCATTGGAAAAGACTCTGATGCTGGGAGGGATTGGGGGCAGGATAAAAAGGGAACGAAAGAGGATGAGATGGCTGGATGGCATCACTGACTCAATGGACGTGGGTCTGAGCGAACTCCAGGAGTTGGTGATGCACAGGGAGGCCTGGCGTGCTGCAATTCATGGGTTCAAAAAAGTCGGACACCACTGATCGACTGAACTGAACTGAACGGATGCATATGATGCCCTCTCAAGCAGAAATAGAAAAATGATAACAAATGAAAATATAAAATCCGAATGTATTCACTCATATGTATAAATGTGTATGAAGAAATATTTACTGTGGTTATACTGCCATCTCATGGAGAAATAGAAGAATGCTTATGAATGAAATTTTAAAAATCCAGATCCATTCTTCATATATTGAAAAAGATACTGTATAAGTTTATTAAAAAATTAATACATGCTCTTAATAGAAAATGTAAATTTGCTCGAAAAAAAAAGAAGAAAAAATCACTCATGATCTCATTTAACACTGGCTCAGAATTCTGAGTTCCTGAGCTGGAGAGATAAAATATCAGGGTGTATTAGTTCTTTCACTATAAAATACTTTCTGTTATTTGAATTTTAACATATAACTTGGTTCTGATATGTGGTTCTTGTTTTGTTTACTTATACTGAAGATTTTCCTTTTACAAATACTGAGTAATTTGACCACATCTTTAGAGACTGCTTGCTTTATACGTTTTTTATTCTTTTTTTCCGTTTTTGCTATAAATAAAAAATGTTGCATGTCGCGCCTCCAGGAAATAATGCTGTAATGAACATTAGTGTGCATCAATCTTTTGGTTTTAAGGTTTTTTCCAGAAAAAATGCCCAGGAGTAGGTCATAAGGTGACTATATTTTTTAGTTTTTAAAGGAGCTGCCATAGTCTTCATCATAGTGGTCGTACCAATTTACATGCCCACTAACAGTGCAAGATTGTTCCCTTTTTTCCCGCATTCTCCCCAGGAATTATTGCTTGTAGAATTTTTGTTGCTATCTATTCGGACTGGCGTGAAGGAATACCACATTGTAGTTTTGATTTGTATTTCTCTAATGAATAGTGATGATGAACTATGGATGGAGTTTCATGACACTGTACAGGAGACAGGAACCAAGACCATCCCCAAGAAAAAGAAATGCACAAAAGCAAAATGGCTGTCTGAAGAGGACTTACAAATAGTTGTGAAAATAAGAGAAGCCAAAAGCTAGGAGAAAAGGAAAGATATATCCATTTGAATGCAGATTTCCAAAGAATAGCAAGTAGAGATAAGAAAGCCTTGCTCAGTGATCAGTGCAAAGAAATAGAAGGAAATAAAGAATGAAAAAGACTAGAGATCTCTTCAAGAAAATTAGAGATACCAAGGGAACACTTCATGCAAAGATGGGCTCAATAAATGACAGAAATGATATGGACCTAACAGAAGCAGAAGACATTAAGAGGAGAACTGTACCAAAAATATCTTCAAGACCCATTTAATCACACTGGTCTGATCACTCACCTAGAGGCAGACATCCTGGAATGTGAAGTCCAGTGGTCCTTCGGAAGCAACACTATGAACAAAGCTAGTGGAGGTGATGGAATTCCAGTTGAGCTATTTCAAATTATCAAAGATGCTGCTGTGAAAGTTCTGCACTCAATATGCCAGTAAATCTGGAAAACTCATAAGTGGCCACAGGACAAGAAAACATTAGCTTTCCTTCCAATCCCAAAGAAAGGCAATGTCAAAGAATGCTCAAACTACAGAACAATTACACTCATCTCACACACTAGTAAAGTAATGCTCAAAATTATCCAAGCCAGGCTTCAGCAATACATGAAGCATGAACTTCCAGATGTTCAAGGAGGTTTTAGCAAAGGCAGAGGAACAAGAGAACAAATTGCCAACATCTGTCAGATCATGAAAAGCAAGAGAATTCCAGAAAAACACCTATTTATTCTTTATTGACTATGCCAAAGCCTTTGAGTGTGTGAATAACAATAAACTGTAGGAAATTCTCAAAGAGATGGAAATACCAGACCACCTGATCTGCCTCTTGACAAATCTGTATGAAGGTCAGGAAGCAAGAGTTAAAACTGGACATGGAACAGCAAACTGGTTCCAAAGCGGGAAAGGAGTACATCAAGGCTGTATATTCTTGCCATGCTTATTTAACTCATATGCAGAGTACATCATGAGAAACCCTGCACTGGAGGAAGCACAAGCCGGAATCAAGTTTGCTGGGAGAAATATCAATAAACTCAGATACACAGGCGACACCACCATTTCTGCAGGCAGAAAGTGAAGAAGAACTAAAGAGCTTCTTGACAAAAGTGAAAGAGGAGAGAGAAAAAGTTGGCTTAAAGCTCAACATTCAGAAAATGAAGATCATGGCCTCATCACCTTATGGCAAATAGATGGGGAAATGGCAGAAACAGTGGCTGACTTTATTTTGGGGGGCTTGAAAATCACTGCAGGTGATGACTGCAACCATGAAATTAAAAGACATTACTCCTTGAAAGGAAAGTTATGATCAAACTAGGCAACTTATTAAAAAGCAGAGACATTACTTTGCCAATGAAGGTCCATCTAGTCAAGGCTATGTTTTTTCTAGTAGTCCTGTATGGATGTGAGAGTTGGACTGTAAAGAAAGCTGAGCACTAAAGAAGTGATGATTTTGAACTGTGGTGTTGGAGAAGACTCTTGAGAGTCCTGTGGGCTCCAAGGAGATCCAATCAGTCCATCGTAAAGGAGATCAGTCCTGGTGTTCATTGGAAGGACTGATGTTTAAGCTGAAACTCCAATATTTTGGCCACCTGATGTGAAGAGCTGACTCATTTGAAAAGACCCTGATGATGGGAAAGATGGAGGGCAGACAGAGAAGGGGACGACAGTGGATGAGATGGTTGGATGTCTTCACTGCCTCAGTGGACATAAGTTGGAGGACTCCGGGAGTTGGTGATGGACAGCGAGGCCTGGCGTGCTGAAGTCCGTGGGGTCGCAAAGAGTCGGACCCGACTGAGTGACTAACCTGAACTTAGCCTCTTTACAAGGGTTTTTTCATCATCTGTATAACTTCTTTTGGGAAATGTTTATTTAGATCTGCCTGTTTTTTTACTGAGGTGGTGTGTGTGTGTGTGTGTGTGTGTGTGTGTGTGTGTGTTTGATACTGGGCTACATAGCCGTTTGTATGTTTTGGAAAATAATGCCTTGATAAATAATGGGAACTATCTGTGTAGCACAAGAAACTGTCCTCCATGCTCTGTGATGACTTAAATTTAGAAGAAAATTAAATGAAAGATGTTATGTTTATACACTTGTACACCTAGTGTGATTTGCGACAGAAGAATGTAACACAACATTGTTAAGCAACTACATGTGTACATACGTACATACTCTAGGCTCCATTTAAAGGAAGTTCTAAAAGAAGCAGAAGTAATCTACAATAACAGAACTGAGAACAGGGGTTGCATGGGGAAGGACAGTGTGGGGAAGTGTACCAAAGAAATTATCTAGGAAGATGTGGAAAAAATTTTTTTTTTCAGTGAGCATTAGGTATATAATCTAGGTGAAATTGCAGAAATATTTCTGAAATGGAAATTCCAAACAGGGTCTTGCCAAGTGGCTCTATGTATTTATAAATTTACTAGATAATGTCATATTGTCCTTCAGAAAGTTGCATCACACTATGCGCTCACAACACTGCTCAAACACTCCTTTTCCAATTTGTCATCCTCCATTTGGAGGAACAATTTGGTATATTTCAACTTTGTCATTGAACTTTGGCAATTTTCATGTTGAGAAATCATATTCCATTATTATTTTTGTTTGCATTTATTTTAATACCAAGTAGGTTTGATATTTTTTCCTGATTTTTGGTAATTTTCCTTTTTTTTCTGGGTAATTTGTTTTTTTTTTTTTTTTTTTTTTGTATTCTTGTTTACTTCACAATTCTCTTCTATTGGGTTTTTCATCTTTTCTTATTTTAACTTTGGACTCTGCATAAATGAGGTAAATGAGTCATTTGTCAGCTGTCTTCCAAATATTTCTCAATTGTCATTTTATAATTCCGTGTTTATTTTCTATTCAGTCATGCAGGAGTTTTACTACAAAAAACATTATGTAAATTTTCCCTTTTAAACTTCTGGACAAAGAACATGTAAAATAAGAAATTTTAAAGGTGGCCCAAAACTCTAGGAAGATAGAGGGTGTGGTTAAAAGAATCGGGAGAAGTCAACTCTCTCTGACTTGCTCCCCATACTCCCCTAGAGGTGTCAGGATGAGGCTTTGTGATGTCAAGGCTCACCAGGGCCACCGTTGGCTGTGGAAGTGGCTTGCTGACCTCATAAAGTGTAAGGGTGTGGCCACCTGGGGAAGGATATATATAGGGGTGTTCAGGGGCTCTGAAGTAGACGACTGCAAGTCTTCAAAATTACTAAGGTAACTGGGAAGGCTCTAGAGTGCTGGAGTTTCAGCTTTAGCCTCATTCTTGGACAGCTGACTCTAGATACCCAGGAGGAAAAGATGAAGATCTCCCACCAACTGAGGTCCAAAGGATGTGTCAAGGTAAGCTGAACCCACCTAAGCTCCTCATGTCTTTCTCTGACTTATTTAGTATGATCATCTCTAGATCCACCCATGTTGGAAAGAATAACATTATTTCATTCTTTCTTATGGAAAATATTCCATTGTATGCATAATATATCTGTCTTTATCCACTCACATATTTAAGTGCCTTAAGGTCGTTTGCATGTCTTTGCTACTGTACATTGTGCTACTATAAACACTGTTTTGCGTATCACTTTTCTGATGGGAGTTTTCATCTTAATGGATATATGCCCAGTAGTGTTATTTTTGGATCATATAGTAACTGTATTTTTAGAGTATTAAAAAACTCTATACAAGGGAAGGAGATAATGGGCAGGTGGTTCAAAAGGAAGGAATATATGTATACATATGGCTGATTCATGTTGAGGTTTGAAAGAAAGCAACAAAATTCTGAAAAGCAATTACCCTTAAGAAAAAAATAATAATAATTATAAAATAACTGCTTACTGTTTTCAATAGTGGCTGCATCAGTTTCTTGATTTTCATGTATAGTAGTGGTAGTGAAAGTCACTCAGTCATGTCCGACTCTTTGCTACCACATGGATTATATAGCCCATGGCCTGAATACTGTAATGGGCAGCCTTTTCCTTCTCCAGGGGATCTTCCCCACGCAGGGATCGAAACCAGGTCTCCTGCATTGCAGGTGGATTCTTTACCAGCTGAGCCACAAGGGAAGCCTGATTTTTCATGTATGCTGCTGCTGCTGCTAAGCCGCTTCGTTGTGTCTGACTCTGTGAGGCCCCATAGACGGTAGCCCACCAGGCTCCCCCATCCCTGGGATTCTCCAGGCAAGAACACTGGAGTGGGTTCCCATTTCCTCTCCAATGCATGAAAGTAGAAAATGAAAAGGAAGCCGTTAAGTCCTGTCTGACTCTTCGCAACTCCATGCCCTGCAGCCTACCAGGCTCCTCCATCCATGGGATTTTCCAGGCAAGAGTACCGGAGTGTGGTGCCATTATAGGATGTTGTTGATCTCCCTGCAGTACATGGCTGAGTTACATGTTTTTTTCAAAATCTGTTTTGTTTAGTTTTGTTTTAGTACATAGTCTTAGGAGTGGAGCTGCCAGGTCATATGCTCAGTCTCTTGTATTCTTGAAAAGGCAAATTTTAGCAATCAGAATCCAACAACACATTAAAAAGATCATACACCATGACCAAGTAGGCTTTATCCCGGGGATGCAAGGATTCTTTAGTATCCACAAATCAATCAATGTAATACACCACATTAACAAATTGAAAAACAAAAACCATATGATTATCTCAAAAGATGCAGAGAAAGCCTTTGACAAAATTCAACATCCATTTATGATAAAAACTCTCCAGAAAGCAGGAATAGAAGGAACATACCTCAACATAATAAAAGCTATATAAGACAAACCCTTCAGCAAACATTATCCTCAATGGTGAAAAATTGAAAGCATTTCCTCTAAAGTCAGGAACAAGACAAGTGTACCCACTTTCACCATTACTATTCAACATAGTTTTGGAAGTTTTGGCCACAGCAATCAGAGCACAACAAGAAATAAAAGGAATCCAAATTGGAAATGAAGAAGTAAAACTCTCACTATTTGCAGATGGCATGAACCTCTACATAGAAAACCCTAAAGACTCAACCAGAAAATTACTAGAACTAATCAATGATTATAGTAAAGTTGCAGGATATAAAATCAACACACAGAAATCCCTTGTATTCCTATACACTAATAATGAGAAAACATAAAGAGAAATTAAGGAAACAATTACATTCACCTTTGCAACAGAAAGAATAAAATACTTAGGAATATATCTACCTAAAGAAACTAAAGACCTATATTAGAAAACTATAAAACACTGGTGAAAGAAATCAAAGAGGACACTAATAGATGGGGGAATATACCATTGTTCATGGATTGGAAGAATCAATATAGTGAAAATGAGAATACTACCCAAAGCAATTTATAGATTCAATGCAATCCCTATCAAGCTACCAATGGTATTCTTCACAGAGCTAGAACAAATAATTTCACAATTTGTATGGAAATGCAAAAAAAAAACCTCGAATAGCCAAAGCTATCTTGAGAAAGAAGAATGGAACTGGGGGAATAAACCTGCCTGACTTCAGGCTCTACTACAAAGCCACATTCATCAAGACTGTATGGTACTGACACAAAGACAGAAATATAGATCAATGGAACAAAATAGAAATCCCAGAGATAAATCCACGCACATATGGACACCTTATCTTTGACAAAGGAGGCAAGAATATACAATGGATTAAGGAGAATCTCTTTAACAAGTGCCGCTGGGAAAACTGGTCAACCACTTGTAAAAGAATGAAACTAGAATACTTTCTAACACCATACACAAAAATAAACTCAAAATGGATTAAAGATCTAAATGTAACACCAGAAACTATAAAACTCCTAGAGGAGAACATAGGCAAAACACTCTCCGACATACATCACAGCAGGATCCTCTATGACCCACCCCCCAGAATATTGGAAATCAAAGCAAAAATAAACAAATGAGACCTAATTAAACTCTAAAGCTTCTTCACAACAAAGGAAACTATAAGCAAGGTGAAAAGACAGCCTTCAGAATGGAGAAAATAATAGCAAATGAAGCAACTGACAAACAACTAATCTCAAAAATATACAAGCAACCCTTACAGCTCAATTCCAGAAAAATAAATGGCCCGATGAAAAAATGGGCCAAAGAACTAAATAGACATTTCTCCAAAGAAGACATACAGATGGCTAACAAACACATGAAAAGATGCTCAACATCACTCATTATCAGAGAAATGCAAATCAAAACCACTATGAGATACCATTTCACACCAGTCAGAATGGCTGCGATCCAAACACCTACACGCAATAAATGCTGGAGAGGGTGTGGAGAAAAGGGAACCCTCTTATACTGTTGGTGGGAATGCAAACTAGTACAGCCACTATGGAGAACAGTGTGGAGATTCCTTAAACAAATGGAAATAGAACTGTCTTATGATCCAGCAATCCCACTGCTTACCATACACACTGAGGAAACCAGAAGGGAAAGAGACATATGTACCCCAATGTTCATAGCAGCACTGTTTATAATAGCCAGGACATGGAAGTAACCTAGATGTCCATCAAAAGAAAGCTGTGGTACATATACACAATGGAGTATTACTCAGCCATTAAAAAGAATACATTTGCACCAGTTCTAATGAGGTGGATGAAACTGGAGCCTATTATACAGAGTCAAGTAAGCCAGAAAGAAAAACACCAATACAGTTTACTAATGCATATATATGGAATTTAGAAAGATGGTAACAGTAATCCTGCATACGATACAGCAAAAGAGACACAGATGTATAGAACCGTCTTTTGGACTCTGTGGGAGAGGGAGTGGGTGGGTTGATTTGCGAGAATGCATTGAAACATGTATAATATCATATATGAAACAAGTCGCCAGTCCAGGTTCAATGCACGATACTGGATGCTTGGGGCTGGTGCACTGGGACGACCCAGAGGGATGGTATGGGGAGGGAGGAGGGAGGAGGGTTCAGGATGGGGAACGCGGGTATACCTGTGGCGGATTCTTTCAATATTTGGCAAAAGTAATACAGTATTGTAAAGTTTAAAAAGAAAATAAAATTTAAAAAATTAAATTAAATTAAAAAAAAAAATAAAGGGCACTTAGTAGTGACATTTATAATGGCTCCTACCAAATATATCTCACTAGTACCATAAAGATTCCCCTTTAGCAATGTTTCTCTACCATGTCTTCTCTGTATAGTGTTTGATACTTTTTCACTACTCAGAGGTGATACTTCATTACCATAGTTTGATTATTTATAATAATACACTGGGCTTCTCAGGTGGCACTGTTGTTAAGAATCTTCCAGCAAAGGCAGGAGTCAAAGGAGATGTGATTTGGGAAAATGCCCTGGAGGAGGAAATGGCAACTCACTCCAGAATTCTTGCCTGGAAAATTCCAAGGACAGAGGAACTTGTTGGGCTATGGTCTCCAGGATCGCAAAAAGGTGAACCTAAAAGACTTCTTGGTAATTCACTATAATGAGTGTATTTCATATGCTGTTAAAGAAATACTGAGAAATGTATTTACCTGTTGGTATTTTCTTCCAGATACGGTGTGCTATTTGACATTTTTCATCCACACAAAAGAGTTAGAAATTTTTGTTGTTTGTTTTCATTTCTGTATTTCTGTATTTATTTATTTTATTCTTATTGTTTTTTACTTTACACTATTGTAGTGGTTCACCATACATCAACATGCATCCGCCACAGGTATACACGTTTTCCCCATCCTGAACCCCCTCCTACCTCCTTCCCTATACCATCCTTCTGGGTCATCCCAGCGCACCAGCTCCAAGCTTACCGTATCCTGCATGAAACATGGACTGGCGATTCATTTCTAATATGATATTATACATGTTTTAATGCCATTCTCTCAAATCATCCTCCGCTCCCTCTCCCACAGGGTCCAAAAGACTGTTCTATACATCTGTGTCTCTTTAGCTATCTCGCATACAGTGTTGTCATTACCATCTTTCTAAATTCCGTATATATGTGTTAGTATACTGTATTGGTGTTTTTCTTTCTGGCTTACTTCATTCTGCATAATAGGCTCCAGTTTCATTCACCTCATTAGAACTGATTCAGATGCATTTTTTTAATGGCTGAGTAATACTCCATTGTGTATATGTACCACAGATTTCTTATCCATTCATCTGCTGGTGGACATCTATGTTGCTTCCATGTCCTGGCTATTAGAAACTGTGCTGCGATGAACATTGGAGTACACGTGTCTCTTTCCCTTCTGGTTTCCTCTGTGTGTATGCCCAGCAGTGGGATTGCTAGGTCGTATGGCAGTCCTATTTCTAGTTTTTTTTTTTTTAAGGAATCTCCACAGTGTTCTCCATAGTGGCCGTACTAATTTACATTCCCACCAACAGTGTAAAGGGGTTCCCTTTTCTCCATATCCTCTCAAGCATTTACTGCTTGTAGACGTTTGGATCTGGCAGCCATTCTGACTGGTGTGAAGTGGTACCTCATTGTGGTTTTGATTTGCATTTATCCAATAATGAGTGATGCTGAGCATCTTTTCATGTGTTTCATAGCCATCTGTATGTCTTCTTTCGAGAAATACCTATTTAGTTCTTTGGCCCATTTTTTAATTGGGTCATTAATTTTTTTGGAATTGAGCTGTAGGAGTTGCTTGTATATTTTTGAGTTTAGTTTGTCAGTTGCTTCATTTGCTATCATTTTTTTTCCCATTCTGAAGGCTGTGTTTTCACCTGGCTTATAGTTCTTTTGTTGTACAGAAGCTTTAGAGTTTAATTAGGTCCAATTTGTTTATTTTTGCTTTAATTTCCAATATTCTGGGGGGTGGGTCATAGAGGATCCTGCTGTGATGTATGTCAGAGAGTATTTTGCCTATGTTCTCCTCTAAAGACAGATATATTTAAAGCTCAGAAGCCTTTGGAATATTAAGTGAGTCTGTTTCTTTTTTTTTTTTTTCCAAGCAGTTTGAGCTGTATTTAAATGTTGATGTTTTCTTCTTAAGAGTGTCCTGGATTTCTTTTTCACTTATTATTATTATTATTATTTTTTTTTTGATGAGTGACTACTGTCATGTTCAAGGGTAGGTGTCATATCAAGTCCAGCAATAGGACCTTGTGTATATCAGACGTCCATCAGTGATAGTTTTAAGGCTGCTGTTACAGAGAAAATCCATGCTGCAAGGCTTTATTATTTGCTCCTTTTTAGGATGGCCTGTGATGTCTGAGAGTTTTTGTCAGGCCTGGAAGTACATTAGAGTAGAATGACCCAAAGGATGCCACCAAACCTAATGTATCCTCACTTTTGGATCTTTGAAGTAAGTGTTCATATTCTCTTTAAGTTGAAGATAAGGATGAGTTGGTTTTACGTGTACAGATTCTTGTTCTGAAACACTGAGATGACTTTATGTATTCAGCGGTACTTGCTTTTCCCTACATATTATTAGAAATTGTTTTGTCTACCACTCTTGCTGCAATAGGTTTATACGGATTTTGTATTTAAGATGTATCTGTGGGAAGAAATTAATATCAAGTTCCAGATGTATCCCTTCCATCCACCAAGGTCCTTGGCTACCATAAGTTTCTTGCCAGTTTGGATGTCCACATCACATTTATGTGGGTGCACACTGCAGTGGATTTCTGTATCCCACCACTCCAATGTATCCCATGATGTTTCTTGAAATGTTCCTTCGTTTAGTGTGATGATCTCTGGATTTCTCTCTATTGGTGAAGAGGGCCTACTTTCAAATCTCAATCCTGATTAAAGCTTCATTCCAGACCTATATCACACTTCTTTATCCATTCCTCTCTCCAAGTACACTATCTTAACTTTCCTTTCTTTGATGTTCTGAAAGATGCAGCAGGATCTAGTTTGGGGTGTGTGGGGTTTGAAATCTGTACATGTCTGAAATACTGCAGGAGAGGATTTGATTTATCATGCTGTCATGACATCTTTATTTATTTATTTTTCTCTCATGGGAGTGCACCTTTCTAGTCATGTCCATAGTGGCTCTTACCAGGTCCATTAAAGCATTACCTTAAAGCATCCACTGTACTACTCCTACTCTGCCATTGATGCCATGTCCAGAATTTGACAGTGGCCCTTTCCATGCTCATGCGGAGGTGATAATGTCCTCGGAGGTTAGATGCCTGTATCTCTTAGAATTCACCCTATGTGTCATGTGCTTTTTTCAAGAAACACAGAACTATGTTTGGCTGTTCATATCCTCTTCCTGTTAGTTTCTCCCAAGTTTACTTTACTTATTTTCCCCTCTGTGAACCCTGAAAATTTGTTAAGGGTGGGTATCAATTAGAACTCAGCACCCTTGCAAATATTGTGGCCATCAGCATGCATTTTAAGGTTGCTGTTAGAGAAAATGTCCACAAGGTGACAGCATTTCTTCATTCCCTCCTCTTTTCCCATGGTAACAGCAGCCTCTGTGTTATTCCCAAGTCTGGTTGTAAATGAGAGTAAAATGAGACACAGGTAGTCACCAAAAGTTTTGGTTGTTTACTCTTTGATCTTTTTTTTAAGCGAAACTATATATTTTTTAAGACTATTAACACTCTTGTAGTTGTTGCTTAGAAACATTTCCACCTTCCTTTCCACAGACACTTGGAGGAATTTAGCTCTAGTTATTGTCAGAGGTATCTTTTGGAATCTATTGAGTACATATCTCTTGATACAGGAGGTCCATGTGGATTATGAATTGCATAGGTATTTGTGGGTATAACTCTATTCCAGCCTTCACCTGTTGGCCTCTCACCCACCAATACCCTTTGCCAACTGTAATTTTCTTACCAGGAGTGTAGGTCCATTTCACTTTTCCTTGGGTACTCATCCCATCAATATGTTTTTTAATCCCTTCTGGAAGGCATATGTTATAATATCTCTTTAATCCGCCTTTCTTTACTTTCTGTGATTCGCCCTAGATTTCTGCATATTCCTGCAAATGTTTTTTTTTTTTTTTTTTGCATTTTCATAATGTCAGACTCATATTTATTGTGTCTCTATGTCCCATATGTTTCTCTTTTAATTTGCAGCCAGCGATTCTCTTTCCTTTCATCTCTTGGGCATTGTGACTGCTGCTCCAGGGTATGTTTGTGGAGGTGGTGGTGTTGTGTGTGTTTTTCACAATCTGTTGATTGCTCAAATACTCTGGGAGTCGAGCTGACATATGACATTCTCTATGTCATTTTGTGATTCCTAGGCACTTTGGCAGCCATGCTTATAAAGTCTCTGACCACTTTCCTCCCACTAATGGCATACAGGGTTCCCCTTTACTAACATTGATCTACTCTTTCTTGTCTGTAGACTTTTGGATAATGACCTTTTTGGTTTCTTATTAGTGATATTGCCTTGCAGTTTAAGTTTTCAATTCACTGATAATAGAGCAAATGAGGCACATTTCCAGAGGCTTCTTTCTAAGCATTGACTAAGTATTTACCTGTTGATGTTTCCTTCCTTACATGTGGTTTGCACCCGTTAGTTTGTTTGTTTGTTGGCATGCCACGCCTGGCCATTTTCTAAGGGTCAATTCAATTCAATCGCTCAGTCGTGTCCAACTCTTTGTGACCCCATGAATAGCAGTACTCCAGGCCTCCCTGTCCATCACCAACTCCCAGAGTTTACTCAGACTCACGTTCATGGAGTCAGTGATGCCATCCAGCCACCTCATCCTCTGTCGTTCCCTTCTTCTCCTGCCCCCAATCCCTCCCAGCATCAGAGTCTTTTCCAATGAGTCAACTCTTTGCGTGTGGTGGCCAAAGTACTGGAGTTTCAACTTTAGCATCATTCCTTCCAAAGAAATCCCAGGACTCATCTTCAGAATGGACTGGTTGGATCTCCTTGCAGTCCAAGGGACTCTCAAGAGTCTTCTCCAACAGCACAGTTCAAAAGCATCAATTCTTCAGTGCTCAGCCTTCTTCACAGTCCAACTCCCACATCCATACACGACCACAGGAAGAACCATAGCCTTGACTAGATGAACCTTTGTTAGCAAAGTAATGTCTCTATATGCTATCTAGGTTGGACATAACATTCCTTCCAAGGAGTAAGCGTCTTTTAATTTCATGGCTGCAGTCACCATCTGCAGTGCTTTTGGATCCCCCCAAAATAAAGTCTGACACTGTTTCCACTGTTTCCCCATCTATTTCCCATGAAGTACATGGGACTGGATGCCATCATCTTCATTTTCTGAATGTTGAGCTTTAAGTCAACTTTTTCACTCTCCACTTTCACTTGCATCAAGAGGCTTTTTAGCTCCTCTTCACTTTCTGCCATAAGGGTGGTATCATCTGCATATCTGAGGTTATTGATAATTCTCCCTGCAATCTTGATTTCAGCTTTTGCTTCTTCCAGTCCAGAGTTTCTCATGATATACACTGCATAGAAGTTAAATAAGCAGGGTAACAATATACAGCCTTGACTTACTCCTTTTGCTATTTGGAACCAGTCTGTTGTTCCATGACGAGTTCTAACTGTTGCTTCCTGACCTGCATACAGATTTTTCAAGAGGCAGGTCAGGTGGTCTGGTATTCCCATCGCTTTCAGAACTTTACAGTTTATTGTGATCCACACAGTCAAAGGCTTTGACATAGTAAAGTAGAAATAAATGTTTTTTTTCTGGAACTCTTTTTTTTTTTTTTCATGATCCAGTGTATGTTGCCAACTAGATCTCTGGCTCCTCTGCCTTTTCTAAAACCCGCTTGAACATCAGGAAGTTCACGGTTCACATATTACTGAACCCTGACTTGAAGAATTTTGAGCATTATTTTACTAGCATGTGAGATGAGTGTAATTGTGCGGTAGTTTGAGCATTCTTTAGCATTGCCTTTCTTTGGAATTGGAATGAAAACTGACCTTTTCCAGTCCTTTGGCCAACTGCTGAGTTTTCCAAACTTGCTGGCATATTGAGTGCAACCTTTCACAGCATCATCTTTCAGGATTTGAAATAGCTCAAATGGAATTCCATCACCTCCTCTAGTTGTTCTCATAGTGATGCTTTCTACGGCCCACTTCATTTCACATTCCAGGATATCTGGCTCTTGGTCAGTGATCACACCATCTTTATTATCTGGGTCATGAAGATCTGTTTTTGTACAGTTCTTCCGTGTATTCTTGCCACCTCAATTCTTGTTTATTCAGTGATATTCTAGCAAGTCTCTTCTTTGTCCTGGATTAAGTTTTCTGTTTCTCTGGATAGTTCCCATCAGCAAACAGAATGACTATAATGTTACCTCTCATTAAAAATCTGTCTTTCGGTGTCATGTCCTGCCTATGCTTTTTTTATTTCATATTTGCTTATGGTAGACTTCTGCAGAGTTGTTTGTAGAATCTGTTATCTCCAGGTCTCTCATTTTCCTTTAAATTCACTCTTGTCAAGATCAACAGTGAATTCCAAATGTTTAACTCAATGGTCAATTTTTAGTTGTTATTTTATTTAATTTATTGACAGCCTTTATCAGAGCAGTGCATTTCCTCCTCCCTAAAAAAAAAAAAAAGTTTCATTTGCATTACAGAATGCTTCTCTTTCCTGCTTCTTTTCTACCTACATTCTCCCACATACAATGTGTGACCTCTGTGTCTGGCTTTATTCATATGTCATATTTTTTTTTTTTGAAATATTTACTTATTTATCTATGTGGCGTGTGGGATCTTAGTTCCCTGCCCAGGGACGGAACCTGTGCATAGTCTTAAACACTGGATTTCCAGGGAAGTCCCCTAGTTTGTGTATTTTCAAGATTCATCCATTTCTTGGCTGTATAGCAATGCTTTTTTTTTTTATATGGCTGGATATGGTATATCAATATGGTATACGGCTTACATGAACTCCATTGTGAACAAATACCACAGGTTTTTTATCCATTCATCAATTAATAGATAATATTTGGATGGTGTATTCTTTGTGGCTCTTTTGAGTAATGTTGTTGGGAACACTGTTTTTGAATGGACTTAATAGTTTCAGGGATTTTTTTTTTTTTTTTTTTGATATATACAAAAGAGTGAATTTCTGGATCATATGGCTACTATATATTTAATTTTTGAGGTACTGACAAACCAAAGTGGTTGTACAATTTTACAGCAATATATTTTCAACAATATATTTTAGCAGTATATTTTCAACATCTTTTCAGCAATATATGAAGATTCATTTTCTCCACATCCTCTGCCACACTTGTTATTTTTCCTGGTTTTGATTATAGCCAAGCTAATGTGTGTGAAGTAGTATTTCAATGAAACTGATTTACATTTTGCTAAGGGCTTCCCTGGTGGCTCAGAAGGTAAAGTGTGTGCCTGCAATGCAGGAGACCTGGGTTCGATTCCTGGGCCAGGAAGATCCCCTGGAGAAGGAAATGACAATCCACCCCAGCACTCTTGCCTGGAAAATCCCATGGATGGAGGAGCCTGATAGGCGACAGTCCATGGGGTCGCAAAGACTCAGACACGACTGAGCGACTTAATTTCTTTCACTTTCAATCATGTTAAGCAGTATTTTTGGTGAAAATTCTATTCAAATTCTTTTCCTGGTTGTTAAATGTTTTTAATTGTTGTAAAAAAAATCTAACTTAAATTTTTACCATTTTAACCATTTTTACATGCTAAGTATTTCACATACTTTCATCAGCCTTTTTGGAGGCAGAAATGGCAACCCACTCCAGTATTCTTGCCTGGAGAACCCCATGGACAAAGGAGCCTGATGGGCTACAGTCCATGCGAAAGCAAAGACTCATACATGACTGAGCAACTAATACACACACACACACACACACACACACACACACACATACAGTCACAGTGTTGTTTTGTTGTTGTTGTCATTGTTTTCGCTGTGCTATGCAGCTTGAATGACAGTTTCCTGGTTGAGAACCATACCCAGGCCCCTGATAGGAAAGCGTGGAGTCCTAACTTCTGAACTACCATGGAATTCCTTATCATATTGTTATGAAACATATCTTTACACCTTTTCATCTTGCAAAATTGAAACGCTATACCCATCACCTGTCCCATTAAACAACAACTCCTCTTTTCTTCCCTGTTTCCCTAGATCCTGGACTCCATCATTCTACTTTGTTCCTTTCTATTGCTTGACTATGTTATATTTCATATAAGTGGAAATGTATAGTATTTGTCTTTTTTTTATGACTGGCTTAATTCCTTTGGCTGGATGTCTTTATTTACTTTTTAAGTGAATTTATTTTTTATTTTATTTTTTAACTTAACAATAATGTATTGGTTTTGCCATATATCAAAATGAATCCACCACAGGTATACATGTGTTCCCAATCCTGAACTCTCCTCCCTCCTCCTTCCCCATACCATCCCTCTGGGTCGTCCCAGTGCACCAGCCCCAAGTATCCAGTATCATGCATCGAACCTGGACTGGCGACTCATTTCATATATGATATTATACATGTTTCAATGCCATTCTCCCAAATCATCCCACCCTCTTCCTCTCCCACAGAGTCCAAAAGACTGTTCTATACATCTTTGTCTCTTTTGCTGTCTCATATACAGGTTTATGGTTACATCTTTTGAAATCCCATATATATGTGTTAGTATACTGTATTGGTGCTTTTTCTTTCTGGCTTACTTCACTCTGTATAATAGGCTCCAGTTTCATCCACCTCATTAGAACTGGTGCAAATGTATTCTTTTTAATACTCCATTGTGTATATATACCACAGCTTTCTTATCCATTCATCTGCTGATGGACATTTAGGTTGCTTCCATGGCCTGGCTATTAGAAATACTGTTGCAATGAGCATTGGGGTACATTTGTCTCTTTCAATTCTGGTTTCCTCAGTGTGTATGCCCAGCAGTGAGATTGCTAGGCCATATGGCATTTCTTTTTCCAGTTTTTTAAGGTATCTCCCCACTCTTCTCCATAGTGGCTGTACTTGTTTGCATTCCCACCAACAGTGTAAGAGAGTTCCCTTTTCTCCACACACTCCCCAGCATTTATTCCTTGTAGACTTGGATGATAGCCATTCTGACTTGTGTGAAAAGGTACCTCATAGTGGTTTTGATTTGCCTTTCTCTGATAATGAGTGATGTTGAGCATCTTTTCATGTGTTTTTAGCCATCTGTATGTCTTCTTTGAAGAAATGTCTATTTAGTTCTTTGGCCCATTTTTTGATTGGGTCATTTATTTTTCTGGAATTGAGCTGTAGGAGTTGCTTGTATATTTTTGAGATTAGTTATTTGTCAGTTGCTTCATCTGCTATTAATTTCTCCCGTTCTGAAGGCTGTCTTTTCACCTTGCTTATAGTTTCCTTTGTTGTGCAGAAGCATTTAAGTTTAATTAGGTCCCATTTGTTTATTTTTGCTTTGATTTCCAATATTCTGGGATGTGGGTCATAGAGGATCCTGCTGTGATGTATGTCGGAGAGTGTTTTGCCTATGTTCTCCTCTAGGTGATGTCTTAAAGAATCATGCATGTTGTGGCATGTGGCAAAATTTCCTTTATATGGATAAATAATATTCCATTGTATGTATATATCACATTTGATGGATGTTTAGATACTTCCAACCCTTAGATGTTGTGATTAGCACTGCTTTGAGCATGGCTGTGCAAATATCTCAAGACCCCATGTTAACTTCTGTTGAATTTACATCCAGAAGTGGAATTGCTGAATCGTGTGGTAGTTCTATTTTTAGTGTACTGAGGAGCCTTTATACTGTTTTCTGTAGCAGTTGCACCATTTTAAAATCTATCCATAACACACAAGGATCTACTTTCTGTACCTGCTTGCCAAGAATTGTCCTTTCCTTTCTTTCCTTTTACCTTTCCTTTCCTTCATATGTAAACACGCACACATGCACACACAATATTTTCCATATCCTTTTCCATTATTATTTATCACAAACAATGTATATATTTCCTTGTGCTATACAGTAGGATCTTGTTTATCTATTCTATATATTAACATTATAGTTTGCATCTGCTCATCACCAGCTCCCAATCTATGCCTCCCCCACCCTTCCCCTCTTGGTAATCACATAGTCTCCTCTCTATGTCTCTCAGTCTGTTTCTGTTTCATAGATAAGTTCATTTGTATCATATTTTGGAGTCCACATATAAGTGATACCATATGATATTTGTCTTTCTCTTTCTGACATCCTAAGTATTCTTTTTAATGCTAGTGTACAGTCAAGTGTTTACTTAATTTCATTTTCAAAACTTTTGTTGATATTGTATAGAAATCTGCTTGATTTTTAAAATATTTATCTTGTATTCTGCAAGGTTTTTATTACTTCTCGTACTTGTGGTTTCTTCAGGATTTTCTATATATAAAAGTATGTTATCTCCAATATACTTTGACTTTTTCCTTTCCATTCTGAAGGCTTTTTTTTTTTTTTAAAACAACAAAAACAATAATTCCTTTTCTTAACTGATTGCTCTGGTTATAGAACTGCCAGTATAATATTGAGCCAAAGTGTGGGATAGACTTCCTTGTGTTGTTCCCATTCTTAGGGGGAAAGCTCTCAGTTTTTCATTATTAAGTATGATGTTAGCTGTGGGTCTTTTACAGGTACCCTTTGATTGAGAAAGTGCTCTTCTGTTCTTAGTTATTATGTGTTTTTAACCCCTATTAGGTGCTAGACTCAGGGAAATGCTTTTTCGGCAGGCAGATATGTTTTTTCTCCTTTATTGTATTAAAATGGCATAATGTCGATTGACTTTCATATAATGAACCAACTTTGCATACCTCCATAAATCCCACGTGATCATGTCATATAGCCTTTTTTATATGTTGTTAGGGTTTTTTTGCCAGTATTTTGTTGAGGACTCTTGCATCTGTATTCATAAGGGACATTGGTTGTGTGTCTGTGTGTGATGTCTCTGTCTGATCTTGGTATTAGAGAAATACTGACCTCATTTTGCCTGCTATATAGGGAAGAGACATGTGGAGTGAAGGATAAAACATTGTTGGATTTAAGTTTAGTCAGGGTTAGAGGGAGAAATTTAGGATGCATCAGTGTGGATTTGAGGTGAGGTTATCAAGAGAGTTCATTCTCAATTTCCTAGGCCTGTGTTAAGTGCTTGACATCGAATTATGCTGTTTGTTAATTATGTAGAGATACTATATACTTTGAATTTGTGCCCTATTTTCTGTATTAATATTTATGAAATTAGTATTTGTGAACCAGTTGTAATGTGCATTTAAGATAAGTTTTTTTTTCAATTTTCCTACAAAGCAAGATGCCATTGAATAGCTGATGCTTTTAAAAAAGAGCTGTTAACCTTAAGTCTTGGAAATAAGCTTGTTTGTCTTTAAGATACGGAAACACATTTAAAAATTATAAATTTGCCGAAAAAGATGCAGCTGGTGTGTGGTTAACTTAGAATTCCAGTTTAATCTTCTTTGACTCCAAAGTCCATGTTTCTAAACAGTGTAAAATAGTGCTTTTGTAAAAAGATTTGTCTTTTACATGTGATTTGACCTAATGATCAGTGGTGTTTTTTTTTTTTTTTTTCCTTTCTTTCTTTTTTTAAATAGAAAAGATTAAAATCAACATGGGACAAAGCTATGATTCTCGAGTCATGTAGACTTGTAGTCATAGGTTTTTCCGCTGCCATTTAGTCTCTTTGATGCTAAATGTCCTTATCTGTAAGATAAGGGTGTTTATAACTCCCCTAGAGTTTTGGAGATAAACAAATAGCACATTGTTCTGTACTTAGCTAATATGTAATATATTTATACTTAGGTGGAAGTTTATTTAAAGGAAGCACTGGGACTTGTGGCCACATCCTCCAAGAATAAAAGAAAAAAAGTACTTAAAATATGGAACGACCATGTATGTGAAAAAGAACAAGAGCCAGAACCACAGAAAAGCGAGGGAGAAACCAAACAAGTAGATGATGAAGATGCTGAACTGATCTTGTTTGGAGTGGAACATGTAAATGAAGATGCTGATGTGATCTTTGTGGGGATGACCTCAAATTCAAAATCAGTTGTTTCAAACATACTGAACAGAGTTACCCCAGGTTCTTGTTCAAGGAGAAAAAAGTATGTTCACTTCAGGAAAGATAATGCTCAGAAATTACAGTGTGTTAGTCATGTGACTCCTGCATCAGAAGCAAAGACTGTCTTGCCTCTTTCTGTCTCTGAATCAAGATCAACATATAGTCCTATTATTATTGAGCCTTTGTCCAAAGCGGACTATAAAAATATTTCACCACAAATAGTGCCTAACAGCTTTTCAGAGTTATGTTCTCCTTTGATTACCTTCACAAGTTCATTGCAGCATCCAGTAGAAACAGCAGTTACTGCAGGAGCTATGGATAAAATTGCTCATATATCAAAGTGACTTTCCACTTCTGAAACAAATAGCAATAAATCCCAAAAGGCCTAAACTCAGTGATGGAATTATAGGAGAACATTCTTTAGCTTTGTCCCCTCCAGGTATTTTTCAAACAGTGACTACTCAGCAAAGCACACCAGACAGTGTTCATACCTCAGTAAGCCATGTTCAGAATGGAGAATCTTGTCCAACACATTTTCCAAAGGACAATGTCCATTGCAAGCCTATAAGTGCTTTAGGGTAAAATGGACTGACAAAAATTGACTTTCCAAGTGTAGCAAGTCAAAACAAGATTGTTGATCCCACAGAAGGCAATCTGATTGTGTTACTCTGTGATTTCTACTATGGACAGCATATAGGAGATAGGCAGCCAGAACCGCAAACTCACACAGCCTTTAAATGCCTCAGCTGCTTGAAAGTTCTAAAAAATGTCAAGTTTATGAATCACATGAAGCAGCATTTGGAGCTTGAGAGGCAGAGAGGTGACAGCTGGAAATACCACACCACCTGCCAGCACTGCAACTGCCAGTTTCCTACTCCCTTCCAGCTGCAGTGTCACATTGAAAGTGTCCACACTTCCCAGGAGCCCTCTGCAGTCTGTAAAATCTGTGAATTGTCCTTTGAGACAGATCGGGTTCTCTAACAGCACATGAAAGATAATCATAAGCCTGGAGACATGCCCTATGCATGCCAGGTTTGCAGTTACAGATCATCATTCTTTGCAGATGTGGATGCACATTTCAGAGCTTACCATGGTAACATTAAGAATTTACTTTGCCCCTTTTGTCTACAAATTTTTAAAACTGCAACACCATACATATGTCATTATAGACAGCACTAGGAAAAGTTTTCATCAGTGTTCCAAATGTCAGCTACACTTTTTAACTTTTAAAGAGAAAAGACAGCACAAGACCCAGTGTCATCAAATATATAAGAAGCCTCAGCATCTAGAAGGATTACCTCCTGAAACAAGAGTTTTTATTCAGGTATCACTGGAACCCCTTCAACAAGATTGGTGGAAGTGGCATCCATTACTGTGAACACATCTGATTCTGAACCATCACCCCAAATCTAAAAGTAGGAGGTCAAAAAAAAAAAAAAAACATTAATTCTGCTTTCAATAAGTCTGAAGCAAGTATTTCAGTCAAAGTTAAAAACCCCATTAAAAACAAAAAATTCAAATTATAGAATTATTCAATAATATCAAATATAGGGAAACCAATGTGTAATTTATGTGTTTTTATTTTAAATACATGACGTACAGCTTTGTTTAAATATTGAGATGTTATTTAAAAATATAGTACCTGTTTTTCATATAAGTATTTTAACATGTAAAAATTATGTGTGCGTGTGTGTGTGTGTGTGTGAGTGTGAGAGAGAGAGAACGAGAGAGGTGGAGAAAGGAAAAGTAACAATGTATTTTGGTATTTCATGTTATTTGCAAGTTCGAAAGCTCTGCTGCTGCTGCTACTGCTGCTGCTAAGTTGCTTCAGTCATGTTCGACTCTGTGCGACCCCATAGACAGCAGCCCACCAGGCTACCCTGTCCCTGTTATTCTCCAGGCAAGAACACTGGAGCGGGTTGCCATTTCCTTTTCCAATGTATAAAAATGAAAAGTGAATGTGAAGTCACTCAGTCATGCCCAACTCTTAGCAACCCCATGGACTTCAGCCCACCAGGCTCCTCCATCCGTAGGATTTTTCCTGCAAGAGTACTGGAGTGGGGTGCCATTGCCTTCTTCACTATACATGTAATCTGTAGACTGTTTAGCAATGAAAATTTCAACTCTTTTCATGCCTTGAAGATCTCAGTATTAACTATATAGCCAGATTGGAATGGCTTTGTTATGGTATGGTCCTGTGTGCTGCTGAACTCTGTGAAGTGCCTCTGTTGTGCTGTTCTAAGATAAAATGGTTCCAAAAGCCTGATGTGGAGAAGTTGATGGAGAAACTATGATGTGAGTTTGGACCAGAAACGGGATTTAGTTAGTGGAGAGCTGTGGCTTCTTGTCCCAGTTGAGGAAGAGGCATGCATGCACTCCAGGCATGGAGCCAAGGCAGAAGGAACACTGTCTGAGAGTGTCTTTACCTAGCCCAGGGACATCTCAAGGAAGCCAACCATTAAAATGCCTGTTAGGTGAGAGGCACCTGCAAGGATCAAGCAGGACCTGTGTATCATTGACTGCAGTTGGAGAAGCAGAGACAGTTAATAGAATGAGGCCTGGTGCCTGTGGACCTCCTGTTGAGTAATCAAAAGGGGAATTTGATTCATTCCATCTCCTTTCCCATTTGGCTGGCCTTTAGTCAAAGTGAAGTAGCCCTATCAGTCTCCATCACAGTAGTAAAGCAAGTTAAGATTCCCCAAGAAAAAAGCCTTGACATCCAGTTTGATTTGTACTGGACCCATAGTTTTAACTGAAAAGGATCAAACACAGGGAACCTTTTCAGTTTATGAATTGAGCTAAATTTAGTTCTCTTTCCCTTAAGCTACAAAGGAGTTATCTGAGAATAGTAAATGTAGTGGATACAAAGGTGATTAAAGCCTCTATAGAACTTTTCCTTACATTTTCCAGTTACATGTGTCTTACCCTAGTTTAAACATGTGACGATTTCAGTTTTGTATCTTATCTTGCCTTGGGCATGAATGTATTAAAGTTAACAGCTAATTCTTTGTTTAATTTCCCATTTTATCAAACTAATACTTGGTTTCTGTCTTACTTGACACAGTCTGATGTGCAGGAATTTTCTCATTTATTTCAGTAATTATCAGGTCATAGAGTTATCATCCTTCCTCTACTGTATCCAACTACCTAGTCTGTGATTATACTTGTGGAAACCTTTTTTCGTGTGATCTCCAAGGGCTCTTTCACAGACCTGTGGTGTACCCTCTAAGTACTGGTTCCTGTGTTTCAGCACACTTGGCTTCCTCTGTGGGTTCCTGGAGTTGAGTCTCCTCCTGGAGTTGAATGCCATACCTTCTCCACTTCTGGCACAGATACCTAGAATCTCTGTGCACCATTCAAGGAACCTGGAATCTTGGCTGTAGACCTATGCCAGGAGAAATCTCTCTGTTTCCTCTTCCTTTCTCCTCCTCTTTGTCTCTCCCCACTTTTTCCCCCCTGCCCCGACCCACCTCCACAATTCATTTAAATCCTCTAAGCTTTCACAAAATGCTAGAAAGTGATCATCACCAAGGGGTTACCATCCCTCTCAGAACAAAAGTGGAAGGACTACAGATGACTAAGCTGTAGTGAGTCTCTTGTCTCCATTTTAGGTAATTTCCTGAGTGTGAATTCAAACACAAGTAAATTGTATTTATTTACTCAATGCTTGATTGATTGGTTTGCACTTTGAATATTTTACTAGGCCTTTCCAGTTAGTTTGCTTGGGCCAAAGCACTTTGCTAAGTGTCAGCTTAAACCGCTTTTAGGTGTATAAAGAGTGTGTGTGTGTGTGTGTGTGTGTGTGTGTGTCTTCTGGTCTCAGGTGAAAACTATGTATAAATGTGCAGACTATTGCATTCTTATCTCCTTTATTCTATTTCTATTGTAAAAATATGAAATGTTTTATTTATATGTTTTTATTGTTGCTTAGGATTATCAACACTGTTACTGTTGTTTGCTCTGTAGTATGCTCCTAAGGAGTACAAGTTGATTTACTGCCAAATGAAAAGTTTCCAGTGATATGGTCCCTGACTACTTCCTCTCTTCCATTCTCTGTCATTCTACTCTACTGTTTTCCCCACTGCTGCCCAGTGTTTGACAACACTGGCCTTGCTTTCCCTAAGCAAATTCCATTTCTTCCCAATCCAAAGACTTTCCAAATTCTCTTCTTCTGGAAATGCTCTTCCCCTAGGCCACCATGGCTTGCTACATCCCTTGTTTGAGCTTCACCAATGCTGTTCAAATCACACAATGAAATCCTCACGCCCCTCCTTTTCCTTCTCCTCCTTAAAGGTACTTTAAGTCTCTACACTCTTCTTCCCTGTCCAGACTAAACTTCCTAGATTTTCACACACAGACACACATACACACAAAACCTGAAAAGAGATAATAACATCAGGGCTTTGCTTCGTAAAATTAACTTGAGCAAGTTTCTGTGCCTGCAGAACAAAGATAGTTAATACTGAGTTGAGTTCTTTCAGGAGCTTCCTCTCTTTTTCTATTGATACCTCTCTATTTTTTTCAAGCAATGACACTTTGTGTTTTTTTACAAATGTATTGAATATCTGTCAAGATGACTATTTTGCTTTGCCTTTGGTGAATTTCCTTGTCTACTTTGCTTGTTCGTTCAGGTAAAATTTATTGTTTTATTAATGTTGCCAAAACATTGTCAGTAAAATTACTATTTATAAAAATAAAATGTTTTTTTAAAAATTATTTCTGCTGTCCATCTTTTTACAAATAACATAGCATTTTTTTGTTTGTTTCTTTTTTTTAAATAATCTTATTGTGTTGTCCAGAAATTCTAAACAGCGATGTGTAAATGGGTTTTCTGGTTCTTAGTACCATCAAAGGCAGTGAGGATATGGCTTAATGAATTTCTGTTTCTCTTTTTAGATTTTAAAGAGAATTGTTTCATTGGATATTTACAACATCTGTTGAGACATTTACTTTTCTTTCTTTCTCCCTTACTTTCCTTTTCTTCCTTTCTTCCCATGGCCGTCTTTCTCTTTCTTTCCTTCCCTTTCTTTTCCCAGGTTTTGGTTTGACTTGACCTTTCCTGAAGCAAAAGTAATTCCACTCAGGGTTGAATATTACCGTCTCAGAATCCCATTCCATGTGTCATTTCTAGTATTGGAATTAACCTCCTCTTCCCCTTATTAGATTGGCTATAGTTGTATCAATGTTTCTGATTTTTTTTTTTTTAAGAAGCAGCTTTTGTTTTATTATCCCAGCAAGTTTTATTTTTGTTGTTTTCTATTTTTGTTTCCATTCATATATACCTTCTACTTTGTTTAGGATTTTTTCTTTATAATCATATACTTTAAAAGCTTTCTTTACAAATTTTATGGAAATATATTTGATTTACAATGTTGTGTTTCAGATGTATATCAGAGTGATTTAATTATGCATAAATATATCTATTTTTTAGGTTATTTTTCATTATAGGTTATTACATGAGGCTATTTCTTTTCTTTCTTTCTTTTTTTTTTTTTTCTTTAACTAGATGGTTTAGGGCTTGACCTAACTTTATTTAAATAACCTATTTTGTCTGAATCCCAGATGGTTTTATGTATACATTTTTAAAATTAAAATTTCATTCTCTATGATTTTTGGCACATTAATTACAAAAATTTCACTACCTGCAGGCTGAATGTTTTAATTTATAGTTTACTGAGAATTAAGTTTTCCTTGGAGGTCTGAGGGTATGTGTGTATATACACTGGCATGTCTATATACACATCCTTTTCAGATTACTACATTTTTTAAAGATATATAAATGTATTTTAAAAGATATTTTCTGTTTGTACGGTAAAAACACGAAATGTTTTCATTCTAGAAATTTGCTCCCCAAAGGAATATAGTATAAAAAGTAAAAGTATAAAACTATTCCTTTGAGAATAATCCCTACTAACAGAACCTGGAAAAGTTAAACAAATGATGCATAACGCTTCCTAAAGGTGGTAAGAAAAACGTTATTCAAGGTAAGAGTACTACAGCTGAGGTCTTATAATACGGGAGAGAGATTGATTTTAAGTCTGACTCCAGCAGGGACACAGCTGGGATTTATAGCTAAGGAACAGGGTGGGTCCATGTGATAGCAAAGAGAGACTGGGAGACTGAAAAGCAATGAACAACAACAGAGTGGGTGTCAGTGGATGGAAACTTATTAAGACGACCATAAGTGTGCCGGTGGATTCTGGCTCAACTGAGAGGATCATTGCTGAGGCTAGGCAAGACTGATAAGATATTGAAGTGAGTGATAAAGAATTTGATCTGATCTGAGGGTGGTCAGATCAAGGGTGAAGTATGTTTTCTAAACTGAAGTAGCAGAATCTAGCTTAGATTAGACTAAATGGACAGACACCCCGGTATAAAGACATGAACCAAAGTTGGCAGTGCGTTAATGAACTACTGCTGCATAACAAATTATCCCAAAGCAACAGCTTAAAACAATATTATCTCATACTGCTGCTGAAAGTTGGGAATCCAGGAGTAATTCAGTTGAGTGTTCTGGCTCAGGTTTTCATGAGATTTTTGTCATCTGAAGCCTTGACATGGGCTGGTGGATTTCCTTCCAAGATGGCTTACTCACATAGCTGTTGAAACCAGTTTCCTTGCTGGCTATTGGGAGAAAGCCTCAGTTCTTTCACATGGGCCCCTGGGCTACCTGAGTGTTCTCAAGATATGACTAAGCTGGCTTCTAGAGTGAGTGATCCAAGAGGATGAGCAAGGAGGCTGCAGTGCCTTTTATGACCTACAAAGGCATAGTCAGACACTTCATTTTCATTTCTACAATATTCTAACATTAGAAATGAGCCACTAAGTCCAGCCAACATGTAAAGGGGAGTATAAGGTCCACCCTTGAAGGAAAGGACTTGTGGACATACTTTAAAACCCATGGCCACAAATTGTTTACATACTTGTATGTCCAAAATGCATTTTCCTGCAAATGCTTTCAAATAATTTATCCATTATAGCATTAACTTGAAGTTCAGGACCTTGTCATCTAAGTCAGGTCCAGATATGGACCAGGGTGCACTTGGGCACTATCTCAAGTGTTCAGTCACTCAGTTGTGTGCTACTCTTTGCGACCCGATGGACTGCCGCACGCCAGGGTTTCCTGTCCACCATCAACTCCAGAGGCGTGCTCCAACTCAAGTCCATTGAGTTGGTGATGCCATCCAACCATCTCATCCTCTGCCGTCCCCTTCTCCGGCCTTCAATCTTTCCCACGTCAGGGACTTTTCCAATGCGTCACTTCTTCGCATCAGGTAGCTAAAGTATTGGAGCTGCAGCTTCAGCATCAGTCCTTCCAATGAATATGCAGGAATGCTTTACTTTAGGATTGACTGGTCTGATCTCCTTGCAGTCCATGAGACTCTCAAGTCATCTCTAACACATCAGTTCAAATTATAAAAGTGTAGTTCCTGTAGACCTGATGATCTGTGAGCAAAAGAGATGAGTTGATCTGCTCATTTCACAGCCAACATACAATGCTGGGTCAGGCATAGATAACCTTCATAGACACTCCTGTTCCAGAAAGGGGAGGGGAGATAGGAGTCAACAGTAGCAGTTCTGAAATCCCACAGGTTCTTGTTGGCAGTCCTTTGATTAGGATTTAAGGCCTGGAAACTTCCTAGGCTTCAGTCTCTGAATTTTTAATTCTGCCCTCTGACATGATTCCATTGCATGAAAGGTGGATAGTATATGGTTACAGTGAAACAGTCTCCCTAGCCTACTTTCTGCTTGTCGAAGGTAGAAATCCAGAGGTCTCTTATTTTGTACTATTGCTGGTCCTTTCAGTCCAATCTGAACTTAAATATGTTATTTTAAAAACTTGGTGTGTCTCCTGATAGTCTTACTGGTTTTCATGGCAAAGCACCCCACTCCAAAGCCACCATCACACATGTCTTCATAATAAGGCCTAGTCTGTCTTGGTTTTCTGCTGAGATAGCTGAGGGATAACACCCTGAAACCTGGTAGAAGTCTTATTGTGTGACTGAAATGATCTCTGAGTGACACCCCTAAACTCTTTGGAGGGCATTGGCCTGCCTAAATAATGCCATGAAGCATCCCTTTCCAGCTTTCTGAGGCTTAACAAAGAATTTTACAGTCACACTTATCTTTAGACCACCTTTATTAAAAATAAATAAAGGAATAAGAATTGATGTATAGGTGCTATAAAATTTTATGTTTAGACCACCTTATCTCAATGCCCTGGATAGAACCTTGCTTGAGAGCCATTAATTTTAGCATCCTCTGTCATGTTAAAAGACTAGAAAATTTCCAATTCAGGAAGTTTTGTCTTATTTTTTAATAGTCTTTCTCTTAAATATATATTTTTTTAATTTCCCTTTATATTTTACTATAGGCAGCAAGAAGAAATCAGGAAGCACTTTTGGCTGTTTGGCTGGAAATCTCCTTAGCTAGATATCTCAATTAATTAAGTACAGTTTCTCCTTCCTGGTACATTTTCTGCTTTTCACAAACTGCAGATGTAGTGGACTTTTCTCTGCACACTCCCCGGGCTCTTTTTTCCTGCCACTACTTTCTGCCACACATCCTGGGTGCACCCCTGTGATCCCACTTAGAACGTGTTTGCTCAGTGAGATAAAGGGGATCGAATCCCTGGCTTCAGTGCTTCTGCTGGCCAGAGTTTATGTACCTTTCTCTAAGATCTTCATGTTTTTGCTATCCAACTTCCATCACCTGGCTAGGTCAATTCTGGAAGCTCATACTCACAAGCATACTGGCAGGGACTTCTATGCGCATGTGAGCACACACATGTACGTGTACACAGTAACATCCCTGAGAGGAAACTTGCACACGTGCAGAATTACAAGCTTTCTTCTCTAGGAATATGAATTTTGGTAAGCACCTTTGTACTCACAACGAAAAAGTAACTTTCTTTGTCCTGGTTGTTTCCTTTCACTTGTTAATTAATCATGTCACCTTGCACTTCTAACTCTGTGCTGCTACGGCTGCTAAGTCACTTCAGTCAAGTCTGAGTCTATGTGACCCCATAGATGGCAGCCCACCAGGCTCCCCCGTCCGGGGGATTCTCCAGGCAAGAACACTGGAGTGGGTTGCCATTTCCTTCTCCAACGCATGAAAGTGAAAAGTGAGAGGGAAGTCGCTTAATCATGTCCGACTCTTCGCGACCCCTGCATAGGACTGCAGCCTCTCAGGCTCCTCTGTCTATGGGAATTGCCAGGCAAGAGTACTGGAGTGGGGTACCATTGCCTTCTCCATCTAACTCTGTGACTTATCCTCAAAGGTTACAAAATCTTGGCATTTGCTAGTGACACGGACTGACCTGCAGAGCAGCGAGCGGGTTGGAAGCACTCGCCATGAACAGCTGTATGACATGCGCTTGCGTTCTGCATTCTCCCATCACCTTGGACAGCTTCACAGTACCAGTCACATTGGTCTGATCCATGTGGGGACAGAAAACAAGGACCTTTGGGCTCAGGTGACTCGGAGAAGCTCTCTCTCGTTGTGCACCTATCTAGGTCATTCCTTGTCAATGTTGTGTCCCTCTTGCTAGCCTACAACCCTTTATGGCCAACAACATTCTGAGTGAGGCCTTCTGTTCTTTCTCTCCGTGTAGCTTTCTGTGTGCTCCTGTCTACATGTGCCCCCAAGTGCTAACTCCATGTAGCAGGAAAAGGCCAAAGAGCCTCCAAGAGCCCCAAGAGACTGTGATAGGCCTGGGTCTTATCCAATGTTGTGAGAAAGGTGCACATGGATACAGGGTCTCTTCAGATACAAAGATTGGAACCTGAGGCCATAAAGGTAAGGTGGCATCCCTACACGTCCTCCCTTCTGTTTAACAGTACCCATGAACACGGAGTCCCCGAACAGATGATGCCCTGCAAAACTTTCCCTTTCTGGGCCCACAGCTCATGCCTCCCTTGGGCAGAAAGCAGCTTTTCTAGCTCAAAGGCACCAAGAGGGCTTGAACCACCCAGGCCACAGTGATTTGCTAAATATCAAGACTGTCTTTCAGTTGCTCTCATTAGGCCCAGGTAGGACTCCCTACAGACACGCATCTCTGCTTGCCTACACAGCCCACATGCCAAGGAAGCCAGCCCCAAGTTGGGCCCAGGAGTGTCCAAGACGGTCACCTGGAATGCAGCTTCCCTCTGAGTGTCACCTGGTTTCAGATCCCCTATGACTAAATCAGAGATTTTGCTTCATCGAGACTGCTCAAATTCTCTCAAATGCAGATGCACACTTTTGCCCCTCAGGCCCCCAAAGCCAGTGGCAAGACCCCAGAGGAAAGAAGGAATTCTCGTCAGGACTTTCAGCATGCACCATGGGGTATCTTTGGCAGGACGGCTATTGCCTAGACCCTGGACCCTGAAAACCAGCAGGCCCCGAACTGCCCCCAGGGGCTTCCCTGTCTCCCACTCTCCTGAGGTCCTTTGGGACATGCAATTACTCCTTACTCACTCCGTTCCCTCCCTCATAGGCTCATCCGGGCAGAGGGTCAAACACGTACAACCACCTGTGATTTCCTCGCCTTTCTGCACTGCCAGGGAGGCAGGCTGGAAGTGCCTGGAGGCATGCCACGCTCACATCCTGTCTCTCCTAGGATGCCTGTGGGTTTGCAGGTACAGCTTACTTTAGCATGTCTCCCGTTTTGTGTCACAGTGTGTGCCACCCTCAGGGAGGGAGTGTGCTGGCTGAAGGGCTGCTCCTGGGCAGCACTGGCCCAGGACCTTTCCAGTTCTCCCTCTCACATGTGTGGAACAAGTCTCCAGTGCAGCAGGCAATCTTAGCCTCCTCACCATTCTGGGTCTTGCCATAGCCACATCCACCATTTCAACAGGCCAGCAGTGTTCCCCCAGACTCAGGGATCCATAGGCAGTGGTTTCAAAGTCCCACCCCACCTGATATGCCCTGAGTGAACCCTCAGACCATGAATCCCTTTTCCCAGTCCAAACACACACAACAACACAGTAGAAATGGTGAGTGTGTTTTGTGTTTGGTCTAATTGCAGATATCTGGAGCCATGGACGGGAGTTACCACTGGCCATCCTTTCTTCATTCCCATCCTGGACAGGGTCAGTGCAGAGATACGGAACAAACCACCTTCAGACTGGGAACGCCTCGTGCCTCCTCTTCTGGTTACTCAGCACCTCCTTTCCTGTCGCCTTCATCTCTGCATCTGCCCTGGGCTGGATACACAAAAACACACACATAAACACAGCCAACACAAGCACATGTGTGTATACACACATGCTTGGCATGGGGACACAAATGCAAACAGGGAATGCAGGTGTTTCAGGAGCTGAAGACGCCCATGTCCAGCAATGTCAGAGATGGTGTCAGTCGGCATCATGTCCTGCCTTTGGGGCTCCCTGTCCACCTCTTCCCAAATTCATCCAATTTTCCCAAGGCAGCCTGAAGCCACTTCGAGCGCAGCATGTGTGGTGGTGGTGGTGAGATCTGAGTGGTGAATGTGGAAATTCACCCAAGATCCCAAAGTCAGCACACAGGTGCATTGGGACCACTGAGAGGATGCCCTTTCAATGATAGGCCATTGCAGGGTAAGGGGCGGGAGTGAAGGGCCCAGTTAATCTCAAACTCAGTGAGCAGCAGGAGGCTGGAGGATGGCAGGACCCAGGGACGGATGATTCTGACACAGACCCTTAACTCACCCTTCCTCTAGGCCTCTAGAGGAATAGGGTATCACCTAGGTATCACCTAGGACTCTCGAGCTGCAACCATAGCTGACTTGAGGGAGACTTACTTCACTCACAGACACACCGAGTCCCCCATGCCCCCAGTCTCAGCAAGTCACCTGCTACGTGCATAACCCAAATGCCGGCTCTGCAGCCAGCTTGCATGAGCCTGAGCATCCCATTTGGGAAAGGATAGTGTCCCGGCTACGATAAGGCTGTCCCTCAGGGCCTACCTCCAGACCCCCTCACTACATGTGTTTCTGTCAGTTATCTCTGATGGAAGAACCTTCCTCCCTGAGGTAGTACTTCAGGGGATCATCCCACACGTCATTGCTGATGAGCTGCTGGCAACCCGAGCAAGGTCAACCCAGGGCTGACCAGGCCCCGAACCTTCCCATGAGCAGCCAAGAACTCCACCATCAATCATCAACTTTGTGCAGGCCCAAAGCAACCCCACATCAGCAATCCTGTTCGATTCTGGGCCATTGTGGCCTGAAAGCCAGTTGAGAAAATTAAGGCTCCTGGTGTCTAGACTGTGGCTGGGGGATCCCCATTCAAAGTCCCAGAACCAGTGGACTGGAGTGGAATGACATGCCCTGTACCCTGCAGAAAGACAGGGGAGACTGGGGTGGACTCCACAGGTGGAGCATCTACATGCTTGCACACCCACATTCATCACCCTGGGAGCCACGTTTTACCGGTGATGTCAAGGTAATACTCCTTAATGATCATGGTGTTCAAGAAGTAGGAGTTGTCCTGAAAGGAAAAGACCAGCTTGCAGGGGGACTGCAGATGGTTCCGCACCTGCACCTGCCAGGATAGGGAGGAGGGAAAAGGTGCAAACTTCTAGGGGCCTTAGCTTGCCTCCCAGGCAGGCATTAACAGCTTCCACGACGCCTCTCTAAAGTCTCACAGTGCAGCAACATGGCTAACAGGATCCTCCCACTCCCCGCCAGGTCCCATACCCACCCTTCCTCAGTCTCCCTCACTGACGTTCAAGTCTATCATGTAGCGGAGAAAGTCTTGATCTTGGTTGCTGATCATGATGGAAACTTGAGGGTGGCTAATATTCTGCTTTAGGTCAAGAAGCCATTCAGGGAGCTACATGCCAGGCCAAAAAGAGCCAGGAGCATCAGTCCTAGTCTGGGGTGAAACAAGGATACTGGAAAAGGCATCTGCAAGGAGCTGGGTACTGCCTGTTACCTGGCCACCACTGATGTCATCAGGCTTTGCCATACCATCAGACAGGCTCATGGCTCTGGGCCCCTTGTTGTGGTGTGCATCTGAGGTGGTCTGCATTCTCCAAGCAGGGGCTATTTCTGACCACTACTGTTCTCCTCCAGACCTGTGTATGCTGGGTAGTGGCATGTCACTGCTTACATGGTCAGATTTGCAGTCCTGTGACAATCCATGTTTGAAAGCAAAGGGGTTGTGTGTGTGTGTGTGTGTGTGTGTGTGTGTGTGTGTGTACGTGTGTATGTATGTGTGTGTGTGTTGTGTGTGTGCATATGAATGACTCACATGTCTCAGCTATATGCCAGGATCACCCGCATTTACAGCAATAACTGTGTGCCGATGCTGCTCTGGTGTACCATCTCTGGTCATTCCTGACTTGGAGGCCTCAGATGCTGCTCCTCCTCAGATGCAGGCCTGAAGGAGACACTCAAAGGTATGGCTGCAACGTGTACATATGTAGCCCTGCCCGGATCCTACTCGGCTGGGCCTTTGGAGCTTGCCAATTGCCCAGGACCACATTTCTTTCAGGGGCCTCCAGTGCCCTTCCTGTGCCCTCGCCCCTCCCCCTCCTCCTGCTCCTGCCCCATCTCCTCCTTCTCATGAGCAATGGACCCAAAGGAGCAGCAGAAAGGATACAGTTATGGCTCAGAAGCCAGGGATGCCCTGGATGATGGCACTTCCCCAAGCCAAGTGATGCTTCCTCCTCTGATGGTAGGCCCTGTGGTTTTGCTCACACTCAGAGCTCAGTTCCACCTGCAGGGCGGCCAGTGCCTTCAGGACGTCTAGCACTTGGTGCTCACTCGGGCCTCCCGGCCTGTCCTGGCCTTGCTCCTTTACCGTCTTCTCCTCCAGCTCTTGGGAGGACCACTGTTCCCACTGCTCATCTGCCACAGCTTCCACCTCTTCCATGATGTCTTCTGCAAGCAGCTGGAACTTCCACCCGATACCTGCCACGTCTCCGTC
Organism: Bos taurus; assembly: GCF_002263795.3. Taxonomy (NCBI): domain Eukaryota; kingdom Metazoa; phylum Chordata; class Mammalia; order Artiodactyla; family Bovidae; genus Bos; species Bos taurus. Next base: position 32,896,074 of record NC_082638.1, read on the forward strand.
CACCAGGGTCTCGCTGTCTTGCACTGCCTCCACCCTAGAGAGGATGGCTTCTTCACCTGGCGTGACAACTGGTGGTTGCAAGGTTCCAGCTGCACACAGCATCAGGACGGCAGATCCAGGGATGAGGGGTGGGGGTTTCTTCCTGAGTACTGGGGCTCACAGCTAAGAAGGTCGGGGGTTCCAGGACACTCCCGCCTTCCTTTGATTGCCTCTCACGCTCCTCTTGGCCCAAGCTGGGGCAGATGTGAAGGGACACGATATAACAGCACAGACAATGGTGCATAATGGCGGCCCAGGCTGCAGTAAACCTGTGGGACCCACTAGCTCTTTGGGGGTGGGGAGTGAGGGGGATCGTCGGGAGGCGGGGATTGGTGTGTTGGGGATGGCGTGAGGCCAAGGAAAGGGGTGCCGCACAGCCCAGGCCAGGGTGAACGGGCCCTGGGACATCAGCGGAAAACAGGCAGGAGCCTAGGCTGTGAGCCACGCACAGGCTCCTTGCCCAAATCTAGACCAAAGGCGGAGAGGGTAGTGGGCGGCACCCTTATGGACATGCCCCTAGACCGGAGGGCATCTTCCGCGGTTCCTGTGCTCCGGTGCCCCGACGTGGCCAGATTCTGCCCCAGAAATGTAGAGGGTTTTGCATATGGCTGGGGTATCCCCAGGCGCTGTCATTGACCTGGCTCTGGAAATTCCAACCACGGGTTCATGCTCCGCAATCCAAACAATACACTCCTGTGTCCCCCAGAACCGGCAATAACTGGGAGCTCTCCCCGACTATCCCAAGGATATGCAGGGGTGCCAAATGGCTGGATACTTTTCTTCATGGGACAGGGAGCCTGTTGCTGTCCTGATGCTAGGGGAGTAGGGAAAAAACCCCAAATTTGCTACAGTTGATCTTCACTGTTCAGGGAGACCAGAGCCTTAGGGTGCAGAGCTCACTCTTTGTCTCTCTATCTTTGCTTCCGGCATAGCACTGTTTGGGGCAATCCTTCTCTATGTGTACCAGGGGCTGATGTCTGTGTGTCTCTGTCTCTCTAAGTAGTGTTGTTGCCGTCTGCCACTCTCTGGACAGCAGCTCTCAGAAAAGACGCTTATCCTTTGCAAACCCTTCGCGTCCTGAGTGAGTTGCAGCAATGGGAGATTAGACGGTTTTAGTCCACACGTTCGGAGAGAGCTTTCTCAACCTTGAGAGCCAACAGTGGGCGGTCACTGCTGAACTGCAGAATTGGACGTGCGACCCTCCCTCCCTCGCTGGACAGATGTGAACACTGCACAGGCCTGAGGTGGCTTGGCCACACTTTGCACAGAGGGAGAAATGGGGCCCGCTCTGCTGGCATGAGGGAACTCCCTGAACCTTGTTCGAATGCCTGCCAGGAAGACTCTAAAGACAGTTCCCCTTAAGTTCCATGACTCACCGGTGTCGGAGACATGCATGTCTGCCATTTACCCTATTGAGGCCCTTTCAAAGTGGCACTGTTCTCCATGTGAGAACACATCCCAGCCTGCCCTGTCACCCAAGCCTGTGGGGCCTGGAGCAGCAAGAGGACCAAGCTAAGCCAGCCATCCTATAGTCCTGATATATGATACATGCATTCTACAAAGAGCTTGAACACGGGCAGGACCCACCTGATTCAGTGCAAGGACTGAGATGTGGGCTCAAGAGTGTTTGTTGGGGGCTTGAACAAAGGCAGGACCCAGCCTGGTTCATTGGAGCGACTGAGATGTGGCCTCAGGAGTGTCTGTCTGGATGAACAAGGGGTGGATCCAGCCGCAATCAGTGCAGGGACCGAGATGTGGGCTCAGGAGTGTTTTTCGGGTGCTTGAACAAGGGCAGGACCCGGCCTGGTTCAGAGAAGGGACCCAGATATGGGCTCAGGAGTATTTCCCACGGATTTCAGCAAGTGCTGGACCTAGCCTAGTTCAGTGTAGGGAACGAGATCAGCCTGAGAGTCAAATGCACGCCAAGGAGTGTTTGTCAGGGTCTTGAACATATGTAGGACCCAGCCTAGTCCAGTTCAGGGGCAAAAAATGGAGTCAGGAGTGTTTGTCTGGGCTTGAATATGGGCAGGACCCAGCCGCTATCAGTGCAGGAACCAAGATGTGGTCTTAGGAGTGTTTGTCGTGGTTGATATGGGCAGGAACCAGCCTGGTTTGGTGCAGGAACCGGGATGTTGGCTCAGCAGTATTTGTCATGGCTTGAACTTTGGAGGGACCCACCCTGGTTCAGGGCAGCGAGTGAGATGCAGGCTCAGTAGTGTTTCCTGGGGGATTGAACAAGGGGAGCACACACCTTAATTCAGGGTCAGGGAGCAATTTGTGGGCTCAGGATTGCTTGCTGGGGCTTAAATAAGACCGAAAACCAGCCTTTGAGTCAGATGCAGGCCCAGAACAGTTGGTCAGGGACTTGAATATGTGCAGTTCCTGGCCTGGTTCAGTGAAGTTTCTGATGTGTGGGCTCAGGAGTGTTTGTCAGGGGTTTCAACAAGGGCAGGACCCAGCCTGCCTCAGTGCAGGGACCAGGATGTGGGTTCAGGAGCATTTGCAGGGGACTTCTGCAAGTGCTGAACCCAGCCTATTTCAGTGCAGGGAACAAGATATTGGCACCGGAGTGTTTGTCAGGGTCTTGAACAAGTGTGTGGATCACAGTAAAGTGTGGGAAATTCTGAAAGAGATGGGAATACCAGACCACCTGATCTGCCTCTTGAGAAATTTGTATGCAGGTCAGGAAGCAAGAGTTAGAACTGGACATGGAACAACAGACTCATTTCAAATAGGAAAAGGAATACCCCAAAGCTGTATATTGTCACACTGTTTATTTAACTTACATGCAGAATACATCATGAGAAACGCTGGACTGGAAGAAACACAAGCTGGAATCAAGATTGCCGGGAGAAATCTTAATAACCTCAGATATGCAGATGACACCACACTTATGGCAGAAAGTGAAGAGGAACTGAAAAGCCTCTTGATGAAAGTGAAAGTGGAGAGTGAAAAAATTGGCTTAAAGTTCATCATTCAGAAAATAAAGATCATGGCCTCCAATCCCATCACTTCATGGGAAATAGATGAAGAAATAGTGGAAAAAGAGGCAAACATTATTTTTCTGGGCTCCAAATCACTGCAGATGGTGACTGCAGCCATGAAGTTAAAAGATGCTTACTCCTTGGAAGTAAAGTTATGACCAACCTAGATAGCATATTCAAAATCAGTCTAGTCAAGGCTATGGTTTCTTCTGTAGTCATGTATAGTTGTTAGAGTTGGACTGTGAAGAAGGCTGAGCACCTAAGGATTGATGCTTTTGAACTTTGGTGTTGGAGAAGACTCTTGAGAGTCCCTTGGACTGCAAGGAGATCCAACCAGTCCATTCTGAAGGAAATCAGCCCTGGGATTTCTTTGGAAGAATGATGCTAAAGCTGAAACTCCAGTCCTTTGGCCACCTCATGCGAAGAGTTGACTCATTGGAAAAGACTCTGATGCTTGGAGGGATTGGGGGCAGGAGGAGAAGGGGACCACAGAGGATGAGATGGCTGGATGGCATCATTGACTCGATGGACGTGAGTCTCAGTGAACTCCTGGAGTTGGTGTTCGACAGGGAGGCCTGGCGTGCTGAGATTCATGGGGTCGCAAAGAGCCAGACATGACTGAGCGACTGATCTAATCTTAACAAGTGTAGGACTCAGCCAAGTTCAGTGTAGGGAGCGAGATGTGGGCTCAGAAGTGTTTGTCAGGGCTTCAACGTGGGCAGGACCCACCTGCTTCAGTGCAGGGACCGAAATGTGGCTTCAAGAGCATTTATCAAAGTCTTGAACAAGGGCAGGAACCAGGCGGCTTCAAGGCAGGGCGTGAGATGCGGGTACAGGAGTGTTTCCAGGGGGATTGAAAAAGGGGAGGACACACCTTAGTTCAGGGGCAGGCAACGAGTTGTCAGCTCAGGATGGTTTTGTGGGGGCTTGAACAAAGTAGAAACCATTCTAGTTCAGTGCAGGGATGGAGATGTTGGCTCAGGAGTGTTTGTCAGGGATTTGAATGAGGGCAGGGACCAGCGTACTTCAGTGCAGTGAATGAGATATGGGCTCGTAGTGTTTCCTGGGGTATTGGTCAAGGGGAGGACACACCTTACTTCAGTGGCAGGGAGAGAGTTTTCGGCTCAGGATTGTTTGCCGGGGCTTGAACAAAGGCAGGAACTATCCTGGTTCAGTGCAGGAACCAAGATGTTGGCTCAGGAGTAGTTTGTCAGGGTCTTGAACAAGTGCAGGACACAGCCTAGTTCAGTGCAGGGATGGTGGTGGAGGCTCAAGAGTGGTTGTCGGGGAGGTTGAACAAGGGCTTGACCCAGCCTATTTTAGTGCAGGTACTGAGATGTGGGCTTAGGAGTTTTTGTCAGGGATTTCGACAAGGTCTGGACCCAGCCTGGTTCAGTGCAGTTCGTGAGATGAGGGCTTAGTAGTGTTTCTGGGGGTTTGAACAAGGGAAGGACTCACCTTAGTTCAGGGGCAAGGAGCGAGTCGTCGGCTCAGGATTGTTTGTCAGGGCTTGAACAGAGGCAGAAACCATCCTGATTCAGTGCAGGGATGGAGATGTTGACTCAGGAGTTTTTGTCAGGGAGTTGAACATGGGCAGGACCCAGCCTAGTTCAGTGCATGGACTGCGATGCATGCTCAGGACTGTTTGTTGAGGGTTTGAACAAGGGCAGGACCCAGCCTAGTTCAGTGCAGTGACCGAGATGCAGGCTCAGGAGTGTTTGTCGTGGGTTTGAACAAGGGCAGGACCCAGCCTAGTTCAGTGCTGAGACCGAGATGTGGCCTCAGGAGTATGTGTAGGGGGATCGAACAATGACAGGACCTAGACTCGTTCAGTCGGAGAAGTCAATGGCACCCCACTTCAGTACTCTTTCCTGGAAAATCCCATGGATGGAGGAGCCTGGTGGGCTACAGTCCACAGGGTCACTAAGAGTTGGACACGACTGACCGACTTCACTTTCACTCTCATTCTTGGAAAAGGAAATGTCAACCGACTCTAGTGTTCTTGTCTTGAGAATCTCAGGGATGGGGGAGCCTGGTGGGCTGCCATATATGGGGTCGCACAGAGTCGGACACAACTGAAGAGACTTAGCAGTGGTAGCAGCAGACTCGTTCAGTGCAGTGACCGAGATGTTGGCTCAGGAGTGTTTGTCAGGGTCTTGAACAAGTGTAGGACCCAGCCTAGTTCATTGTAGTGAGTGATATGTGGGCTCAGGAGTATTTGTCGTGGCTTGAACATGGGCAAGAACCCATCTGCTTCAGTGCAGGGACTGACATGTGGGTTCCAGAGTATTTGTCAGGGTCTTGAACAAGGGTAGGACCCAGGCGGCTTCAGTGCAGGGAGTGATATGTGGGATCAGGGGTGTTTCCTGGGGGGCAGAGAGTTGAACAAGGGGAGGACACACCTTAGTTCAGGGGCAGGGAGCTAGGTGTCGGCTCAGGATTGTTTGCCAGGGGGCTTGAACATGGACAGTGCATGGACAGAGATGTTGGCTCTGGAATGTTTGTCGGGAGTTTGAACAGGGGCAGGACCCAGCCTAGTTCAGTGCAGGGACTGAGATGCAGGCTCAGGAGTGTTTGTCAGGGTCTTCAACAAGGGCAGGACCCAGACTGCTTTTGTGCAGGGACCGAGATGTGGGTTGAGGAGTATGTGTTGGGGGATCTAACAAGGGCATGATCTAGACTGGTTCAGTGCTGGGGATGTGATATGGACACAAGAGTGTTTGTTGGGGTCTTAAACAAGGGCAGGACCCAGCCTAGTTTAGTGCAGGGACTGAGATGTGCGCTCAGCAGTATGTGTTGGTGGATCTAACAAGGGCATGACCTAGACTGGTTCAGTGCACGAACTAAGACGTAGGTTCAGGAGTATTTATCGGGGTCTCAGAGCAGGGAGTGAGATGAGGGATCAGGAGTGTTTTCTGGGGGATTGAACAAGGGCAGGACAGACCTAATTTCAGGGGCAGGGAGCGAGTTGTGGGCTCACGGTTGTTTGCCGGAGGCTTGAACAAAAGGCAGGACTCAGCCTGCTTCAGTGCGGGGACTGAAATGTGGGCTCAGGTGTATGTGTTGGGGGATCTAACAAGGGCAAGACATAGACTGGATCTTGTGCAGGGCATGAGATTCAAGTGTAGGACCGAGCCTAGTTCAGTGCAGTGACTGAGAGGTTGGCTCAGGAGCATTTGTCGGGGCTTGAACATGGGAAGGACCAACCTGCTTCAGGGCAGGGCCCGAGATGTTGGTTCAGAGGTATGTGTCGGGGGACTAACTAAGGAAGAACCTAGACTGGTTCAGTGCAGTGACCGAGATGTGGACTCATGAGTATTTTCCAGGGGTTTGAGCAACTGCTGGACCCAGCCTAGTTCAGTGCAGTGACAGAGATGTGGGCTCAGGAGTGTTTCTCACGGTTTGAACATGGGAAGGATACAGCCTGCTATTGTGCAGGGACCAAGACTTGGGCTCAGGACTGCACTGGAAAAAGGTGATTCCATTACTAATGAGTGTAATGCCTATGTATAACAATTAGGTGTAACTAGTCCATTGTGCCATTTAGGAGCACCTCAAGATGCAAGGCAAATGCAAGGAAGTAGGAAAGGGGGAATTAACAGTACCACAATTATAATGGGGGACTTTAATACCCCACTCACACCTATGGATACATCAACTGAAAAGAAAATTAGCAAAGAATCATGAGCTATAAATGTACTTGTGTGTGTTATCTGCCTTTACACTTACTGTAGTGCCTCTAGTATGGCAGGAGGAGATACTATATAGTTGGCCATATTTAGTAGTGTCAGGAAGTTACCTAGAACAATTGGTAGAGTTGGGAAATTGATAGAAAAGTCCTAATACAAAGATGTACCTTCTAACTAGTGCTATCTTCCTTTTTCTTAAGTGGAGAAGTACTCACCAAGAAAGTGAAATCCCAGATATCAGGTTATATGATCTCATAATTGGAATTTTCCTAAGATAGCAGTCTACATGCATATAAGTGAGTCCTGGCTCGAGCCCCGTTAATTATGCTAAATGTTAGAACATGTCTGATAGAACACATCTCCGACAAGTCTCACACACCCTCCCTAAATTAATATCTCTTGAATTTCTAAGCTATGACTCTCTACTTGGTATAGTATCATAGGCTGAGGCTTTAAGGTTGTAAAAGCTCATAAAGGACAGAGACCACATTAATTTATTACATTTGGAAATATCTCCTCAAGGCCTGCAGCCAGGTCTGGAGCAGCTGCCATCACCCTAAATGTCCAGAAGCTAGATCTGAAATCTGCCCTTCATTCTCCTCTCCAACTTCCTCCATCTTATCACCAACCTGTGGTGTTGTCTGTCCCTTGCCCTGGAAAGATACTTTGTTCTTACAGTCTTCATCATCTTCCGTGGGTGCCTACCCATTGCCTATATTTCATACTGTCTGCTGATTGAATGAACACAATTTATGAATGGAAAGCAGAGGCTGAAGACAGGCCTGCACAGAAGCTTCTGAAGTTACCTAGTGGGAATCTGCATTGACATGTGGCTACGTTGAGTGTTATTAGTGACTTGAATCCTGTTCACTTGGGCATCTGGGAAATGCACATTTTCAGTCTGAAACTGGCACAAAAGGCTTTTTTTTATTATTTCATTTTTGTGTACACCTTCTCTATAGTGTCCTATACCTGGTACTGTTACCTCCAAATATTCCCAGTTGAATGTGTCTTGGGCCTGATATGCACATATTCTGTCTTTTAGGCTTGGCTAAGATGGGAGGTTCAGAGGTCTTGTTGACACAATTTCTCAAATTGGTAGAGGACTTACAATCTACAATCTTTATCCATTACCAGGACATGTCCTTTGAAGGGCTGCAGGTGTTAACAATGAACTTGCCTGGACCCGTGCTTTTGTGGCCCTAATGGTCCTTCATAGAACTGAGGACCATTTGATTATCCTTAGGCACTTCAGTTTGGACTGGATTTTATCCTTTTGTTTGTTTTTTAAGCAGATGTATACTTTGCAAGCTAGAATTGGTCTTGTGGGCTTCTCACAAATTCAGAGGACTGGCAGTAAGACTGGTGGCCATAGATGAGAATTTTTGCCATGGAAAAGGTGACCTCATCACACCTGCAAACCCTCTGTGGGAAAGGCCCAGGTGGCTCCAACCATTTACAGGAGACCTTGTGATCCTGTAAGCTCCCCAATGGCTAGTGCAGCCTATTGTCTTGGTTAGGGAAGGTTAACGAAGGCATGATTACCATAATGTGCTTGCTTTGTGTCATCACTAAAGTAATAGGCAGAAATTGTTTTAGATAACATCCATTTGCAATGACCATTCCTCAGGATTGGTGAGGTCCCATCGTCAGGATTCAATTGATGGGTAAGAGAGTTCTTTACCATTTTCATTTTGCTGAGAACCTAAGTAAGTACGGTGAGTATCATTAAGTACTTAGTCCAGTCCGACTTCTGACCCCATGGATTGCAGCATGCCAGGCTTCCCTGTCAATCACCAACTCATAGAGCCTGCTCAAACCCATAACCACTGATTCTATGATGCCACCAAGCATTTCATCTTCTGTCGTCACCCTCTCCTCCAGACTTCAAACTTTCTCAGCATCAGGTTCTTTCCCAATGAGTCAGCCTTTCATTTCAGGTGGCTAAAATATCCAGGATCCAGTTTCAGCATCAGCCCTTACAATCAATATTCTGAACTGATTTCCTTTAGAATTGACTCCTTTCATTTCCTTGCAGTCCAAGGGACTCTCAAGTGTTTTCTCTAACACCACATATCAAGAGCATCGATTCCTTGGAGGTCAAGATTCTTTAGGTCCAATTCTCATCTCTGTACATAGCTTTGATGAGACTGACCTTTGTCTGCTTTATAATGTGCCGTCTAGCCTGGTTGTAACTTTTCTTCTAAGCAGAAAGCATATTTTAATTTCCTGAACAGAGTCACCATCTTCAGTGATTTTGGAACCTGCTCCCCCCAAATAAAGTTTCTCAGTGTTTCCGTTGGTTCCCCATCTTTATGCCATGAAGTGATGGGACTAGATGCCATGAATCTCATTTTGAATGTTGAGTTTTAAGTCACCTGAATCACTCTCCTCTTTTACTTTCCTCAAGATACTCTGTAGTTCTTTCCGTGTTCTGCTACATGAATCATGCCATCTGCATATCTGATGTTATTAATATTTCTCCCAGAAAACTTGATCCCAAACCCTGTTGCATTCAGTCTGGCATTTTGTGTGATGAACTCTTCATGTAAGTTCAATAAAGAGGTTGACAGTACACCTTGAAATATTCCTTTCCCAACTCAGAACCTGTCTGTTGTTCCATTTCCTTTTCTGACTGTTACTTCTTGAACTGCATACAGATTTATCAGGAGGCATATAACATACTCTAGTAGTCCCATGTTTAGAAGAATTTAAAATGTTTTGTTGTGATCTACACAAACAAGACTTTGGCATAGCCAAAAAGGAGTAGATGTTTTCTGGTGTTCTCTTGCTTTTTTGATAACCCAACGTGTGTTGGTAATTTGATCTCAGGTTCTTCTGACCTTTCTAAATCGAGCTTGAACATCTGGAAGCTCATGGTTCACATTCTATTGAAGCCTGGCTTTGGGAATTTTGAGCAATACTTTGCGAATGTGTGAGATGAGTGCAGTTAAGCAGTAGTTTGCACATTCGATGGATTGCCTTTTATTGTGGTTGGAATGAAAACTGAACTTTTCCAGTCATCTGGTCACAGCTGTGTCTTCCAAATCTGCTGGCATATGGAGGGCAGCACACTCACAACATCATCTTTTAGAATGTGAAAGAGCTCAACTGAATTCCATCACCTCCATGAGCTTTGTTTATAGTTATGCTTCTAAAGTCTGACTTGACTTTGCATTCCAGGACGTCTGGCTCTAGGTGAGTGATCACACGATTGTGCTTAACTGGGTCATGAAGATCTTTTGTGCATAGTTCATCTGTGTATTCTTCCCTCCTCTTCTTAATAGCTTCTGCTTCTGTTATCTCCATACCATTTCTGTCCTTTATTGTGCCCCTCTTTGCATGAAATGTGCCCTTGGTATCTCTGATTTTCTTGAAGAGATCTGTAGGCTTTCCCATTCTATTTATTTCCTCTATTAACTGGTTTTGATAACTGAGGAAGGTTTTATCTCTCCTTGCTATTCTTTGGGACTCTGCACTCAAATGGGTATTGTTTTCATTTTCCCGTTTTTGTTTTGCATCTTTGGTCTTTTCAGATCTTTGCAAGGCCTCATCACTTTGTCATTTTGCATTTCTTTTATATGGGAATGGTCTTTATCCCTGATTACTGTACAATGTCACGCCTCCACCCATAGGTCTTCAGGCACTCTGTTTATCAGATAGAATACCCTGAATCTATTTATCACTTCCACTGTATAATCATAAGTGTTTTGGTTTTGCATGTGTAAAATATGCTAATCTCCTATTTCATGCAGAGAAATCTTCACCCAGACTTTTTTCAAAGAAATACAGAGAACCCTTTCTGTTATTCAGGAAATATATGAAATATAGCTGTACTTTTTTGATGTTTTAGCTCAAATATCAATTTCTAATTCATTGAAAATTCTCTATTTCACGTATATAGTTCAGTTCAGTTTAGTTCAGTCACTCAGTCGTGTCTGACTCTTTGCAACCCCATGAATTGCAGTATGCCAGGCCTCCCTGTCCATCACCATCTCCCGGAGTTTATTCTAACTCACTTCCATCGAGTCAGTGATGCTGTCCAACCATCTCATCCTCTGTCATCCCCTTTTCCTTCTGTCCCCAATCTCTCCCATCATCAGAGTCTTTTCCAATGAGTCAACTCTTCCTATGAGGTGGCCAAAGTACTGGAGTTTCAGCTGTAGCATCAGTCCTTCCAAAGAAATCCCAGGGCTGATCTCCTTCCAAATGCACTGGTTGGATCTCCTTGCAGTCCAAGGGACTCTCAGGAGTCTTCTCCAACACCACAGATCAAAAGCGTCAGTTCTTCAGCGCTCAACAATCTTCACAGTCCAACTGTCACATCCATATATGACCACTGGAAAAACCATAGCCTTGACTAGATGAACCTTTCTTGACAAAGTAATATCTCTGCTTTTGCATATGCTATCTAGCTTGGTCATAACTTTTCTTCCAATGAGTAAGTATCTTTTAATTTCATGGCTGCTCATTATCTGCAGTGATTTTGGAGCCCCCAAAAATAAATCTGACATTGTTTCCACTGTTTCACCATCTATTTCTCATGAAGTGATGGGACCAGATGCCATGATCTTTGTTTTGTTAATGTTGAGCTTTAAGCCAACTTTTTCACCCTCCTCTTTCACTTGCTTCTAGAGGCTTTTTTGTTCGTCTTCTCTTTCTGCCATAAGGGTGGTGTCATCTGCATATCTGAGGTTACTGATATTTCTCCCAGCAATCTTGATTCCAGCTTGCACTTCTTCCAGCCAAATGTTTCTCGTGATGTACCCTGCATATAATTTAAATAAGCAGGGTGACAATATATAGGCTTGCGGTCCTCCTTTTCCTAATTGGAACCAGTCTGTTGTTCCATGTTCAGTTCTAACTGTTTCTTCCTGACCTGCATATAAGTTTCATGTGTGCAAATCTAGAAAAAATTTCATAAGTGAATAATCAAGATTTCATATTTCATATGAGAACATTTCTCCCCAAATTGTTATATGTGAAATACACAAAATTCCAAGTCTCATATCAGAAGACCTTCATTCAAGCTTTCTTGATGGAAATATAGAGAATTTCACAGCTCAAGCATAAAAATCTGTGGGAAAATTCTGCATTTCTTGTAGGAGAATGAATGCACTTTTTTCAAATGTTAAATAGACAGTATTCAATATTTCATGAAGGAAAGACAGCACAAAGATTTTCAAATGAGAAATATGAAAAAATTCCATATTTCATGTGAGAAAAACCTGTGACTATATTTTGATATGTGAAATAGCCATTTTTGTATTTCCTGTCAAAGAATCTGCATCCCGATTTTCATATCTCTAACATGAAAAATTCCACATTTTACACAGAAAATATTGTATCTATACTTTCATGTGAGAATTCCACATTTCTAGTTGGAAAAATTGTCCCCAGATTTGTACATGTGACTAATAGAGAAATTTATATTTCACATTCTGAAATATGCATCTAGATTTTCATATGTGAAACTGAGAATTTCATATTTTGTGAAGGACTATGTCATTTCAGATGTCTGTACTTGAAACAGGTAATACCTTCATCAAGAGGCGCCTTAATTCCTACTATTCTTCTGTCATTTGGGTGTTGTCATCTGGATAACTAAGTTATCATATCGCCCACATAAATTTTGTGTCTAGCTTGAGATTCATCTGGGATTTTATTTTTTCATGATGTCCTCTGCACAGAAGTCAAATAACCAGGGCAACACTAGATAGCTTTGACTTATTCCTTTCCCGATTTTGAATCACTTCATTGTCCCGTGTCCAGGTCTAACTGTTGTAAATTTAATAGCGTACACATTTCCCAGGAGACAGGTAAGGGATTATAGTATTCTTTTCTCTAAGAATTTTCCAAAATTACTTTTCTTTTTTAATGGTTTGTGTGCAATTCACAGTGTCCAAGTCATTAGCAGAAACAATTAAGCAGATATAGATGATTATATAGTCCATACATCAATTCATGTGTACCTGTTATGACTGAATCCCTAACTACACATTTCTGTGTTTTTTTGTTTGTTTATTTTTTGGTCATTGTTGCTATTGTCATTTTCTCTCTTTATCAAGTAGTCAAGTACCAAGTAGTCAAGTCAGTATGAACTTGCCAACTTATTCTACAGGAATTAAATTATGCCCACAGCAGTCTCTGACCCTTGAGACTCACTGAATGGAATTAAACTTTGAGATTCAAAATCAGACATCGGTACTCTGGGAAAATGTCAGGAACATTCAAAATATAGCTAGATATATTCAAGTGCTGACTTTTTGAGCCCAGTTATGCTATTATATTTTATGTGGAAAGTTCTGCATTTCTTCATGCTGACGACAATTCATCATTAAGAGAAATTTTCTAGGGGGAAAACAACAACAACAACAAATGTGCTTGATTGCATGTTGGAAGTCAAAGTAATGCCAGTGACATGTGTACGTAAGCAACGTCCCATCAAACAGAGTAATTCATGTCCACTAATGTTTCATGTTTTGCTGTCAAGGAAAAAGAATAATAGAGTTTTCCAGGAAACACTGAGAAGTTCAAAGAAGGCAGAAATGTAGAAGGATATGAAATACACCTCTCTCAATGTATAGATCAGAAATAATACTTCTACATGGTCAACAGTTTTCCCAGAGCATCAGATAAATACTAGCAGAAGACCCTAGTCCCCAGAGTGCCCCATGTGGGTTTCAGACATACCTGGGTGGGAAGGAATTAGGATGGGAGAAGGAGTATAAGAGGAAGCAAAACAAAACCTGAGCCTTGTGGTGGGAGATGGAGAAGCAGGGAAGAGATTTCCAGAATGAGGCAAGCCCCTTCAGTAAAGGGTAAATTGCTTTGGACTAAAAGGAAGCAAGGTAGAACAGCTGATGAAATATTATTTATGTAGAGCAAAAGTTACACAGATAATGTGTGTCGTGGCTCTATATGGCCCAAACTGCAATGCAGCTCAACCAGTGTGCATGGGGTCTGGAAGCTGGACACGGGATTTAGAGAGCCATCCTGGGAGAGGACTGTTGTTGGTTATGTGGAGATGGCCTGACGGAGCACGTATGAGTAGTTGTGTAGCAGAAAATGCCTTTTGAGAAATCACAAACTGCCAAAGAGGCAGGACCTTACTGCTGTGTCACACTCAGGAGGTAGAGATACCTTTGTAGCCACTCCTCTTCCTGCCTGTTAACACCTACTACAAGGCAATAGAGAAAGACCAGTCAGAAGTACTACTCATGCTTCTGCAAAAACACGCTAGATAATGATCCCATTAAGGCCAAATCTCTTCTGCCCGTGGCTGCTGGCTCCTATTCATAATTGGCACCACCAGGGTTCCAGCACTCCAAGCAGCTGTACCACATCCTGTGCTCACCCAGGCAGGCCCCGGTGTGCCACGAGTTTCTCAGGGCAGACTCCTTTGGTGACCACATGTGAGGAAGGACAAAAATTACACCAGAGACCCAGGGATAGAGCCATTAAGCAAGAGGATTGGAAACCTTCCAACCAGTTGTGCACGCGGCAAATTAAATATACATGATTAATGACACAGACCCTGTATCTATGGAATACATCAAAAGATGAGAAGAGGCCAAAGGAAAGAAAATGCCCAGGATCAGGAGTATACTAACACATGTATATGGAATTTAGAAAGATGGTAACGATGACCCTATATGTGAGACAGCAATATAGACATAAATGTACAGAACGGTATTTTGCACTCTGTAACCTAGATAGCATATTCAAAAGCAGAGACACTATTTTTCCAACAAAGGTTCGTCTAGTCAAGGCTATGGCTTTTCCTGTGGTCATGTATGGATGTGATAGTTGGACTGTGAAGAAGGCTGAGCGCCAAAGAATTGATGCTTTTGAACTCTGGTGTTGGGGAAGACTCTTCAGAGTGCCTTGGACTGCAAGGAGATCCAACTAGTCCATTCTGAAGAAGATCAGCCCTGGGATTTCTTTGGAAGGAATGATGCTAAAGCTGAAACTCCAGTTCTTTGGCCACCTCATGTGAAGAATTGACTCATTGGAAAAGGCTTTGATGCTGGCAGGGATTGGGGGCAAGAGGAGAAGGGGACGACAGAGGATGTGATGCCTGGATGGCATCACTGACTAGATGGACATGAGTCTGGGTGAACTCCGGGAGTTGGTGATGGACAGGGAGGCCTGGCGTGCTGCAATTCATGGGGTCACAAAGAGTCGGATACGACTGAGCAGCTGATTTGATCTGATCTGATCTGAAGAGAAGGCGAGGGTGGGATGATTTTAGAGGTTAGCATTGAAAAATGTATATTATGATATGAGAAACAGATCTCCAGTTTGGATTTGATACATGAGAGAAGGTCCTCAGGGCTGGTGCACTGGGATGATCCTGAGGGATGGGATGGGGAGGGATGTGGAAGGAATGTTCATATCAGGAACACATGTAAACACATGGCTGATTCATGCCAGTGTATGGAAAACCAACTACAATATTTTATTTTATTTTATTTTTGCTTCCATGTTCTGGCTATTATAAACAGTGCTGCGATGAACATTGGGGTACACGTGTCTCTTTCCCTTCTGGTTTCCTCAGTGTGTATGCCCAGCAGTGGGATTACTGGATCATAAGGCAGTTCTATTTCCAGTTTTTTAAGGAATCTCCACACTGTTCTCCATAGTGGCTGTACTAGTTTGCATTCCCACCAACAGTGTAAGAGGGTTCCCTTTTCTCCACACCCTCTCCAGCATTTATTATTTGTAGACTTTTGGATTGCAGCCATTCTGACTGGTGTGAAATGGTACCTCATAGTGGTTTTGATTTGCATTTCTCTGATAATGAGTGATGTTGAGCATCTTTTCATGTGTTTGTTAGCCATCTGTATGTCTTCCTTGGAGAAATGTCTATTTAGATCTTTGGCCCATTTTTTTGATTGGGTCGTTTATTTTTCTGGAGTTGAGCTGTAGGAGTTGCTTGTATATTTTTGAGATTAGTTGTTTGTCAGTTGCTTCATTTGCTATTATTTTCTCCCATTCTGAAGGCTGTCTTTTCACCTTGCTAATAGTTTCCTTTGATGTGCAGAAGCTTTTAAGTTTAATTAGGTCCCATTTGTTTATTTTTGCTTTGATTTCCAATATTCTGGGAGGTGGGTCATAGAGGATCCTGCTGTGATGTATGTCAGAGAGTGTTTTGCCTATGTTCTCCTCTAGGAGTTTTATAGTTTCTGGTCTTACGTTGAGATCTTTAATCCATTTTGAGTTTATTTTTGTATATGGTGTTACAAAGTGTTCTAGTTTCATTCTTTTACAAGTGGTTGACCAGATTTCCTAGCACCACTTGTTAAAGAGATTGTCTTTAATCCATTGTATATTATTGCCTCCTTTGTCAAAGATAAGGTGTCCATTTGTGCGTGGATTTATCTCTGGGCTTTCTCTTTTGTTCCATTGATCTATATTTCTGTCCTTGTGACAGTACCATACTGTTTTGATAACTGTGGCTTTGTAGTAGAGCCTGAAGTCAGGTAGGTTGATTCCTCCAGTTTCATTCTTCTTTCTCAAGATCGCTTTGGCTATTCGAGGTTTTTTGTATTTCCATACAAATTGTGAAATTATTTGTTCTAGCTCTGTGAAGAATACCGTTGGTAGCTTGATAGGGATTGCATTGAATCTATAAATTGCTTTGGGTAGTATACTCATTTTCACTATATTGATTCTTCCAATCCATGAACATGGTATATTTCTCCATCTATTAGTGTCCTCTTTGATTTCTTTCACCAGTGTTTTATAGTTTTCTATATATAGGTCTTTAGTTTCTTTAGGTAGATATATTGCTAAGTATTTTATTCTTTTCGTTGCAATGGTGAATGGAATTGTTTCCTTAATTTCTCTTTCTGTTTTCTCATTATTAGTGTATAGGAATGCAAGGGATTTCTGTGTGTTGATTTTATATCCTGCAACTTTACTATAATCATTGATTAGTTCTAGTAATTTTCTGGTGGAGTCTTTAGGGTTTTCTATCTAGAGGATCATGTCATCTCCAAATAGTGAGAGTTTTACTTCTTCTTTTCCAATTTGGATTCCTTTTATTTCTTGTTGTGCTCTGATTTCTGTGGCCAAAACTTCCAAAACTATGTTGAATAGTAATGGTGAAAGAGGGCACCCTTGTCTTGTTCCTGACTTTAGAGGAAATGCTTTCAATTTTTCACCATTGAGGATAATGTTCGCTGTGGGTTTGTCATATATAGCTTTTATTATGTTGAGGTATGTTCCTTCTATTCCTGCTTTCTGGAGAGTTTTTATCATAAATGGGTGTTGAATTTTGTCAAAGGCTTTCTCTGCATCTTTTGAGATAATCATATGGTTTTTATTTTTCAATTTGTTAATGTGGTGTATTACATTGATTGATTTGCGGATATTGAAGAATCCTTGCATCCCTGGGATAAAGCCCACTTAGTCATGGTGTATGATCTTTTTAATGTGTTGTTGGATTCTGATTGCTAGAATTTTGTTAAGGATTTTTGCATCTATGTTCATCAGTGATATTGGCCTGTAGTTTTCTTTTTTTGTGGGATCTTTGTCAGGTTTTGGTATTAGGGTGATGGTGGCCTCATAGAATGAGTTTGGAAGTTTACCTTCTTCTGCAATTTTCTGGAAGTGTTTGAGCAGGATAGGTGTTAGCTCTTCTCTAAATTTTTGGTAGAATTCAGCTGTGAAGCCGTCTGGACCTGGGCTTTTCTTTGCTGGAAGATTTTTTATTACAGTTTCAATTTCCGTGCTTGTGATGGGTTTTTTAAGGTTTTCTATTTCTTCCTGGTCGAGTTGTGGAAAGTTGTACTTTTCTAAGAATTTGTCCATTTCTTCCTCGTTGTCCATTTTATTGGCATATAATTGTTGATAATAGTCTCTTATGATCCTTTGTATTTCTGTGTTGTCTGTTGTGATCTCTCCATTTTCGTTTCTAATTTTATTGATTTGATTTTTCTCCCCTTGTTTCTTGATGAGTCTGGCTAATGGTTTGTCAATTTTATTTATCCTTTCAAAGAACCAGCTTTTGGATTTGTTGATTTTTGCTATGGTCTCTTTTGTTTCTTTTGCATTTATTTCTGCTCTAATTTTTAAGATTTCTTTCCTTCTACTAACCCTGGGGTTCTTCATTTCTTCCTTTTCTAGTTGCTTTAGGTGTAGAGTTAGGTTATTTATTTGACTTTTTTCTTGTTTCTTGAGGTGTGCCTGTATTGCTATGAACTTTCCCCTTAGGACTGCTTTTACTGTGTCCCACAGGTTTTGGGTTGTTGTGTTTTCATTTTCAATCGTTTCTATGCAAATTTTGATTTCCTTTTTAATTTCTTCTGTGATTTGTTGGATATTCAGCAGCGTGTTGTTCAGCCTCCATATGTTGGAATTTTTAATAGTTTTTCTCCTGTAATTGAGATCTAATCTTACTGCATTGTGGTCAGAAAAGATGCTTGGAATTATTTCTATTTTTTTGAATTTACCAAGGCTAGCTTTATGGCCCAGGATGTGATCTATCCTGGAGAAGGTTCCATGTGCGCTTGAGAAAAAGGTGAAATTCATTGTTTTGGGATGAAATATCCTATAGGTATCAATTAGGTCTAACTGGTCTATTGTATCGTTTAAAGTTTGTGTTTCCTTGTTAATTTTCTGTTTAGTTGATCTATCCATAGGTGTGAGTGGGGTATTAAAGTCTCCCACTATTATTGTGTTATTGTTAATTTCTCCTTTCATACTTGTTAGCATTTGTCTTACATACTGCGGTGCTCCTGTGTTGGGTGCATATATATTTATAATTGTTATATCTTCTTCTTGGATTGATCCTTTGATCATTATGTAGTGGCCTTCTTTGTCTCTTTTCACAACCTTTGTTTTAAAGTCTATTTTATCTGATATGAGTATTGCTACTCCTGCTTTCTTTTGGTCCCTATTTGCATGGAAAATCTTTTCCCAGCCCTTCACTTTCAGTCTGTATGTGTCCCCTGTTTTGAGGTGGGTCTCCTGTAGACAACATATGTAGGGGTCTTGTTTTTGTATCCATTCAGCCAGTCTTTGTCTTTTGGTTGGGGCATTCAACCCATTTACGTTTAAGGTAATTACTGATAAGTATGGTCCCGTTGCCATTTACTTTATTGTTTGGGGTTCGAATTTATACACCATTTTTGTGTTTCCTGTCTAGAGAATATCCTTTAGTATTTGTTGTAGAGATGGTTTGGTGGTGCAGAATTCTCTCAGCTTTTGCTTGTCTGAGAAGCTTTTGATTTCTCCTTCATACTTGAATGAAATCCTTGCTGGGTACAATAATTTGGGCTGTAGGTTATTTTCTTTCATCATTTTAAGTATGTCTTGCCATTCCCTCCTGGCTTGAAGAGTTTCTATTGAAAGATCAGCTGTTATCCTTATGGGAATTCCCTTGTGTGTTATTTGTTGTTTTTCCCTTGCTGCTTTTAATATTTGTTCTTTGTGTTTGATCTTTGTTAATTTGATTAATATGTGTCTTGGGGTGTTTCGCCTTGGGTTTATCCTGTTTGGGATTCTCTGGGTTTCTTGGACTTGGGTGATTACTTCCTTCCCCAGTTTAGGGAAGTTTTCAACTATTATCTCCTCAAGTATTTTCTCATGGTCTTTCTTTTTGTCTTCTTCTTCTGGAACCCCTATGATTCGAATGTTGTAGCGTTTAATATTGTCCTGGAGGTCTCTGAGATTGTCCTCATTTCTTTTAATTCGTTTTTCTTTTATTCTCTCTGATTCATTTATTTCTACCATTCTATCTTCTAATTCACTAATCCTATCTTCTGCCTCTGTTATTCTACTATTTGTTGCCTCCAGAGTGTTTTTAATTTCAATTATTGCATTATTCATTATATATTGACTCTTTTTTATTTCTTCTAGGTCCTTGTTAAACCTTTGTTGCATCTTCTCAATCCTTGTCTCCACGCTATTTATCTGTGATTCCATTTTAATTTCAAGATTTTGGATCAATTTCACTATCATTATTCGGAATTCTTTATCAGTAGATTCCCTATCTCTTCCTCTTTTGTTTGGTTTGGTGGGCATTTATCCTGTTCCTTTATCTGCGGGCTATTCCTCTGTCTCTTCATCTTGTTTAAATTGCTGAGTTTGGGGTGTCCTTTCTGTATTCTGGCAGTTTGTGGAGTTCCCTTTATTGTGGCTTTTCCTCACTGTGTGTGGGTTTGTACAGGTGGCTTGTCAAGGTTTCCTGGTTAGGGAAGCTTGTGTCGGTGTTCTGATGGGTGGAGCTGTATTTCTTCTCTTTGTTCAGTCGCGCTGTGGGGAGGGAGGGAGGGATGCTGCAAACAAATAACACTGGCGTGCGCTCGCAGTGCCTCAGCCACACTGGGTCTGCCCCCACTCACGGCGCGTGTAGCCTCCCTGCCCACACTGCTCGGGCTCTAGGTTGTTCCGCTGGGAACAATCCGAGGCTGGCCCTGGGCTGCATGTACCTCCCACGTCCAAGCCGCTCAGGTTCAGGCGCTTGGGCAGTCCTCAGAGGCGCAGACTCAGTTGGGCCTGATTTTTGTGCTCTTCCCAGGTACGAGCAGCTCAAGTGATGAGGTGTTTGGCGAGCGCCAATACTGCGACTTATCGCCTCCCAGCCACTCGGTTATCTGGGTATAAAACCGGCGCACCTTCTCAGTCAGATGTTAACCGTCCAGACCCCCAAGAAGTTTTAGTTAGCAAAGAAGCCTGCTTACAGTTTTATAGATAATGTCTCTCTGGGGCTGCGATTGCGCCCTTCCGGCTCTGGCTGCCTGTCACTGGAGGGGGAAGGTCTGCAGCCAGCTATCTCTGTTCAGTTCTTTGTTCCCTGCGCGGGCCTGGCGGTGTCTTAGGTTGGGGCTGGCTTTTCGCGTGGTAGATATCCCACAGTCTGGTTTGCTAGCCCAGATTATTTCGCTCAGATAGTGCTCAGGGTATTCAGGCCAGATTCTTACTCTAAGCGATGCAGCCCGCGCTGCGCCTCCCTGCCCAGCCCCCGCTTGCTAATGGTGCGTGCAGGCGTCTGCGCTGCTTCCCTGCTGGGCGAGTTACTGTAGGACTCGCAATCTTCGAGTTTTAATTGTTTATTTATTTTTTCTCCCCATTATGTTGCCCTCTGTGCTTCCAAAGCTCGGCACAGATTCGGCAGTGAGAAGGTTTCCTGGTGTTTGGAAACTTCTCTCTTTTTAAGACTCCCTTCCCGGGACGGAACTCCGTCCCTCCCTCTTTTGTCTCTTTTTTTGTCTTTTATATTTTTTCCTACCTCCTTTCGAAGAGTTGGATTGCTTTTCTGGGTGCCGGATGTCCTCTGCCGGCATTCAGAAGTTGTTTTGTGGAATTTACTCGACGTTTAAATGCTCTTTTGATGAATTTGTGGGGGAGAAAGTGTTCTCCCCGTCCTACTCCTCCATCATCTTAGACTAGTCTCCAATATTTTAAAGTAATTAGGCCCCAATTAATATAAATGAAATTTAAAAATATATATATACTTTTAAAAAAGCCTGCTGGGTTTCTCCAGTGATCCTGTGGGTTTAGAATTTCCCTGCCAATGCAGGGGACGTGGGTTCGATCCTTGGTCTGAAGATATGGCACATGCTACCAAAGTAGATAACCCTTTTTGCCCCAACTACCTAATCTGGGCGTCCTAGGGCTTCTGTTTGCAATAGAAGGGAGTACCATGAGTCACTAGCTAACTGCAATGAAGAGTAGTCCCCAACTACTGTAACTTGAGAAACTTTGTGCACAGCAATGAAGAAAGTGCAGCCATAAATAAATAAATAATTTCTAAAAAATATAAATAAATTCTAGATTTTTAAATTTCTTTCATATAATATGAATTTCCTGTATTTCATTGAATATCCAGATGTTGGATTGACTGCTTGAAATATGGAATTCCTATCTTTCAAATATTAAAATCAAGGGCACTATTCCTAAATGAAATATAAATTCTCTATATTTCACATATAAGAATTTTGGTGTAGATTTTCCTATATGAGTCTCTAAATTTCACATAGGAAAACATAGGTGTCAATTCTATTTGAAAGTTGCTATTCTCTATAATTCACTTTTGAAATTCAGGATGATTATGCTTCCTACTGCACATGTGGAATTCCTTAATTTTGTATGAAAATTTGAATGTAGATTTTCATAGATAAACAATGCAAATTTCTGCATTTCAAATTTTTACCACTGAAGCTATCACGGAACTTTAATAGTTTAGGAAAACATCCAAGATTTTCTAAAATTACCACCCAAAAGAGATGCCCTTTTCATGATAGCTGACTGTGATGTAAAACAGGAAGTCAGGAGATACATGGGTAACAGGCAAGTTTGGACTTGGGTATAAAATGATGCAGAACAAAGGCTAAATGCAGTTTTTCAAATACAAAGGTTAAACATAGAAAGACGACAGTGTTCCTGGTCTCCAAAATCATTGGGGACAGTGATTACAGCCACGAAAATAGGACACTCTAGCTCCACGGAAGAAAACCTATGATAAACCTAGATACAATGTGCTGAGAAGCAGAGACATCATTTTGTTGACAAAGGTCCGTTTAGGCAAAGCTGGTTTTTCCTTCCCCCCCACCCCCAGGCAAAGCTAGTTTTTCCTCCCCCCGCCCCCTCAGGGGATATGTATGGATGTCCATCTTGTGTGAGCCTACAAAGCATGGCTTAGTTCCACTGAGTTAGACAAGCCGGGGTTCATGTGATAGATTGGTTAAGTTTCTGCGATGGTGGTTTCAGTGTTTCTGCCCCCTAATGCCCTCTCTCAGCACCTACCATCTTACTGGGATTTCTCTTACCTTGGATGTGCAGTATCTCTTCACTCCTGCTACTGCAAAGTACAGCCGCTGCTCCTTACCTTGGACGTGGGATATCTCCTCCTGACTGCTGGCTGTTCCAGTGCCACAGAGCCACAGCTCGCTGCTCTAGTGAATTAGGAAAACTCAGTAATGGCCACAGGAATGGAATGTCAGTTTGCATTCCAATCCCAAAGAGAGGTAATGCCAAAGAATACTCAAACTACAACACAATTGCCTTCATCTCATGCACTAGTAAAGTAATACTCAAAATTCTCCAAGGTAGGCTTCAACAATATGTGAACTGTGAACTTCCAGATGTTCAAGCTGGTTTTGGAAAAGACAGAGGAACTAGAGATTAAATTGCAAACATCTGCTGGATCTCTGAAAAAGCAAGAGAGTTTCAGAAAAACATCAATTTCTGCTTTATTGACTATGCCAAAGACTTTGACTCTATGGATCACAACAAACTGAAAAATTCTACAAGAAATGGGAGTATCAGACCACCTGGGCTGTCTCTTGATAAATCTGGATGCAGGTCAGTAAGAAACAGTTAGAACAAGGCATAGAAGAGCAGGCTGGTTCAAATAGGAAATGGAGTAGGTCAAGGCTGTATTGTCACCCTGCTTATTTAATTTATATGCATAATACATCATGAGAAACACTGGGTTGTATGAAGTACAAGCTGGAATCAAGCTTGCACCAAGAAATATCAATAAATATAAACATGCAGATGACACCACCCTTATGACAGAAAAAACGGAAGATCTAAAAGTCTCTTGATGAAAGTGAAAAAGAGAGAAAAAATGACTTAAAATTCAACATTCAGAAAACTAAGATCATGGTATCTGGTCCCATCACTTCATGCCAAATAGATAGGGGAACAATGTTAGACCTTATTTATTTTATTGGTGGATGGTGGGTCCAAATCACTGCAGATGGTGACTGTATCCATGAAATTAAAAGATGCTTCCTCTTTGAAAGAAAATTTATGAGCAACCTACACTGTCTATTAAAAAGCAGAGACATTACTTTGCCAACAAATGTCTGTCTAGTCAAGGCTACTGTTTCTCCAGTAGTCATATATGAATGTGACAGTTGGACTATATAGAAAGCTGAGAAGAATAAATGATGCTTTTGAACTGTGATTTTGGAGAAGACTCTTGAGAAACCCTTGGACTGCAGGAGATCCAATCATTCCATTTTAAGGAGTTCAGTCCCTGGATGTTCCTTTGAAAAACTGCTGTTGAAGCTGAAATTCCAATACTTTGCCCAACTGATAAGAAGAGCTGACTCATGGGAAAAGACCCTGATGCTGGGAAAGATTGAGGGAAGGAGGACAAGGGGATGACAGAGGATGAAATGGTTGGATGGCATAGCAGACTCAATGGGCATGAGTTTGTGTAGACTCTGGGAGTTGGTGATGGACAGGGAGACCTGGACTCCTGTGGTCCATGTGGTCACAAAGAGTTGGATATGATTGCGAGAATGAACTGAACTGATCTGAGCCGATGTATGGATGTGAGAGTTCGACTATAAAGAAGCCTGAGTATCAAAACTGAGGTTTGAACCCTGTCCTGAAGGCAACTACTGAGAGTCCCTTGAACAGCAGGAGTTCAACCCAGTCAATCCTAAAAGAAACTAACTGTAAATGTTCATTGGAAGGTCTGATGCTGAAGCTCAAGCTCCAATATTTTGGCTAAAGGACTCATGAGAAAAGACTGCCACTCTAACTTGTCATGAAACATTATTGGCTCTAATGTGGGAAAGACTGAGTGAAGGAGAAGAAGGCAACAGAAGTTGAGTTGCTTGGACGTCCATCCTGGAATCTCTTGACTCAACAAAGGTGAGTCTGAGCAAAGTGTTGGAAACAGGGAAGGGTTGGGAAGGCTGCAGTGATGCTGTCCACGGTGTTACAGTGTTGGAACTGGCCAGTCAACTGAAAACCAGCAAAAACTCTGTCTCATATATGTCAATCAGGAGGAGATTTTTGTACCTGAAATATGGAATTTTCTATATCCCCTTAGAAAAATTAAATGCTTCTTTATGAATTACGAATATCTCTCCATTTCATTTATGAAAGTCTGGGTGGATATTTCACTTCTTAATCTATGAGAGATTCAATTATTCAGGAAGCAAATTTTAATACAACGATGTTTACATGTAATACAGAGTATTGTACATTTCAAATGTGAAAATGAGGGTATACACGTCCTTATGGGACATGCCATTAGAAAATCTGGGTGTCCATTTTCCTATATTAAAGATGAAATTCTCCGTATTTCCAGGACCAAAAACTGAGCACAGTTTTTGTTACATGAAATATGCAATTGTTTCTATTTCCCTTTTGAAAATATAGCTTTGAACTTGGCAGTATGATAGATGAAATCTGTGGAATTCATGCACTAAAAGGTGGGTCCTTGATAATTTAACATGAATTATGGAATGCACGTTATTTCATGTATAAAAATCAAGGCACATACTTTCTTGCATGAAATATGGTATTCTCAACTGAATGTTAAAGTTTAATACCAAACAAAATTCTGTAAAATAATTGTCCATCAGTTAAAAATATATACTAACAAAGTTGCTTAAAACATAGTATTCCTTATATTTTTTATTTCACCATCTAGATTAGATGTTTCTAACTGAAATAGGAAATTCTCTATATCTCATGTATGTAAATCTGCAAGCAGGGTCTCCAATATGCGGTAGTGAATTCTCTATATTTGACGTAAGAAAAACTGCTGAGGAATCTTGGACATGGCAAAGTCGGATTTTTGTTCCTTTCACATGTGGAAACCAGGCCACAATTTGTCTTATAAGATATGAACTGTACATATTTCAGATATGAAAATTTGAATGAAGCAATTTTACATGAAATATACATTTAGTCAAAGCCTTTGTTTATCCAGAAGTCATGTATGGAGGTGAGAGATGAACTATAATGTAAGGTGAGCAGGAAAATTAATGCTTTTGAACTGTGGTGTTGGAGAAGGCTCTTGAGAGTCTCTTGGATGGCTAGGAGAAATCCAACCAGTCCATCCTAAAGGACATCAATCCTGAATATTCTTTGCAAGGACTGGGGCTAAAGGTGAAACTCCAATACTTTGGTCACACGATGTGAAGAACTGACACATTGGAAAGGATCATGATGCTGGGAAAGGTTCAAGGCAGGAGGAGGAGGGACAACACAGGATGAGAAGATTGGATGGAATCACTGAATCAATGGATATGAGACTGAGTAAACTTAGTGAGATGGTGACCAACAGGGATTCCTGGCAAGCTCCAGTTTATGTGGAGCTTGTTCAAATCAACAAAGATCTGAACATGATTGAGCCACAAAACTGAACCAAACATGGCCCTGTCCATCAGAACAAGAATCAGATTCCCCCTCAGTTAGTCTTTCCCATAAAGAAGTTTCCACAAGCCTCTTATTCTTATTCATCAGAGGGTAAAGAGAATGAAAATCATAATCACAGAAAACTATCCAAACTGATCACATGGTCCATAGCCTTGTCTAACTCAATGAAACTATGAGTCATGGGTGTAGGGCCACCCAAGATGGACGGGTCATGGTGAAGCGTTCTGACAAAACGAGGTCCTTGGAGAAAGAAATGGAAAACCTCTTCAGTATCTCTGCTTTGAGAAAGCCGTTAGCAGGATGCTATGGCAAAATATACCATACAGAAAGAAGAACTCCCAAGGGTGGCAGGTGCCTGATATGCTACAGGAGATCAGTTGAGAAGAAACTACAGAAAGAAAATTCTTGTTCCATGAAGGCATGGAACCAGAGAAAAAACAGCACCCAGTTGTAGATATGACTGGTGATGGAATGAAGTCCGATGCTATAAGGAGTAATGCTGCCATATAACCCAGCAATCCCACTGCTGTGCACACACACTGAGGAAACCAGAATTGAAAGAGCCACGTGTACCCCAATGTTCATCACAGCACTGATTCTAATAGCCAGGACATGGAAGCAACCTAGATGACCATCAGCAGATGAATGGGTAAGAAAGCTGTGGTACAAATACACAATGGAGTATTACTCAGCCATTAAAAAGAATTCATTTGAATCAGTTCTAATGAGGTGGATGGAACTGGAGCCTATTATACAGAGTGACATAAGCCAGACAGAAAAACTCCAATACAATATACTAATGCATATATATGGAACTTAGAAAGATGGTAATGATAACCCTGTATGTGAGAGAGCAAAAGAGACACAAATGTGTAGAACAGCCTTTTGGGCCCTGTGGGAGAGGGAGGGGGGGGGATGATTTGGGAGAATGGCATTGAAACATATATAATATCATATAAGAAAAGAACTGCCAGTCAAGGTTCGATGCAGGATGCAGGATACATGAAGCTTGGGGCTGGAGTACTGGGATGACCCAGAAGAACGGTATGGGGAGGGAGGTGGGAGGGGGATTCAGGATGGGGAACATGTGTACACCCGTGGCGGATTCATGTTGATGTATGGCAAAACCAGTACAATATTGTCAAGTAATTAGCCTCTAAATAAAATAAATATATTTAAATTTAAAAAAGAGTAATGTTGCATAGGAACCTGGAAGGTTATGTCCATGAATTACGGAGAATTGCAAGGGGTCAAACAGGGGGTGCCAAGAGTGAGCATCAACATTTTAGGAATCAGTGAATTAAAATGGACTGGAATGGGTGAATTTGACTCAAATGACCACTATGTCTACTACTGTGGGCATGAAGTTCTTAGAAAAAATGGAGTAGTGGCCATAGTCAACAAAGAGTCTGAAATGTAGTACTTGGAGGCAATCTCAAAAATGATAGAATGATCCCTGTTCATTTTCAAAATGAAATTCTATGCCACTAATTCTATGCCACTATAAGTAATAGTAATGTTGAAGGAAATGAAGTAATAGCTTTTTCTATGAAGACCTACAAGAACTTATAGAACATACATGCATAAAATATGTCCTTTTCATCACAGGGGAATGGAATTCAAAATAGGAAGTCAAGAGACACCAGGAGTAGCACGCAAATATGGCCCTGGAGGACAAAATGAAACCACTGAAAAGAAACAGAGTTTTGCCTAGGGAACACACGGCTCATACAAAGCACTCACTTCCAAGAACACCAGAGAAGACTCTACACAAGGACATTACCAGATGCTCATACTGAAATCAGATTGATTCTTTTATTTGTGGCCAAACATGGAGTAACTATATACACTCAGCAAAACAAGACTGGGATCTATTGTAACTCAGATCATGACCTCCTTGTTGCCAATTTCAGGCTTAAATTGAAAAAAAAAGTGGGGAAACCACTAGAATTTTCAGGTAGAACCTAAATCATAACCCTTTTGATTACACAGTGAAAGTGACAAATAGATTCAAGAGATTAGATCTGATAGAAAGGGTTTCTGAGTAACTATGGACAGAGGTTTGTGAAAGTGTACAAAAGGCAGTGATCAAGACCATCCTCAAGAAAAAAAAAAAAAACTGCAAAAAGCCAAAATGGGTGTCTGAATATACCTTACAAGTTACTGAGAAAAGAAGAGAAGCGAAAGCAAAGGAGAAAGACAAAGATATATCCATGTGAATGCAGAATTACAAAGAAGAGGAAGGAGAGATAAGAAAGCTGACTTTAGTGAAGAATGCAAAGAAACAGAGGAAAATAATGTAATGGCAAAGACAAGATATGTTCAAGAAAATTAGAGATACCACGGGAACATTCCATGCAAAGATGGTCGAAATAAAGAACAGAAGTGGTACTGACTTAACAGAAGCAGAATGTATCAAGAAGAGGTGTAAATAATACACAGAAGAACTATACAAAAAGGATCTTCAATATCCAGATATCCACGATGATCACTCACCTAGAGCCAGACATCTTGGAATGTGAAATCAAGCCATCCTTATGAATCATCACTATGGAGAAAACTAGTGGAGCTGATGGAATTCCAGTAGACCTATTTCACAGACTAACCGATGATTCTATGAAAGTGCTACATTCAATATGCCAGGACATTTGAAAAACTCACCAGTTGAAACAGGACTGGAAAATATCTGTTTTCAGTCCAATCCTAAAGAAAGGCATTACCAAAGAATGTCCACTATCACACATTTTCCCCCATGTCAAATGGGAGAGAAGTAATGCTCAAAATTCTCCAATCTGGGCTTCAGCAGTTCCTGAACAATGAGCTTCCACATGTTCTAGCTGAATTTAGAAAAGTGTGAGGAACAAAAGATCAAATTGCCAACAACCATGGGGTCATCAAAAAGGTAAGATATAAAAAAAAAGACCTGTTTCATTCTTTATACAGAAGCCTTTGACTGAGGGGATCAGAAAAAATTGTTAAATACATGCAAAGTGCTGGGAAAACCGACCACCTGACCTGCCTCCTGAGAAATCTGTATCCAGGTGAAGAAGCAACAGGCTATGGAGCAACAGGGTGCTTTCAAATAAGGAAAGGATTATACCAAGGCTGTATATTGTCACCCTGCTTATTTAATTTCAATGCAATGTGCAACATGAGAAATGCCAGGCTGTATGAAGCACAGGCTTTAAATAATACTGCTGGGAGAAATATCAATAAACTCAGAGAAGTAGACGACATCAGCCTTATGGCAGAAAATGAAGAAGAACTAAAGAGCTTCTTGATGAAAATGAAAGAGAAGAGTGAAAAATCTGGCTTAAAATCTCAATATTCAAAGAACTAAGATCATGACTTATGATACAATCACTGATTAGTAAAGGGATGGAGAAACAATGGAAAGAGCAAAAGACATTATTTTGGTGGGTCCAAAATTGCTTCAGATGTTGACTTCATCATGAAATTAAAACATCCTCCTTGGAAGAAAGCTATGACCAAACTAGACAGCATACTGAAAAGCAGAGACATTGCTTTGCCAACAAAGGCTCACATAGTCAAAGATACGGCTTTTCTAGCAGTCATGTATGGATGTGAGATTTGGAGTCTAAAGATAGCTGAAGGTGGAAGAATCGATGCTTTTAATCTGTGCTTTTGGTGGAGATTCTTAAGGGTCTCTTGGCCTTAAGGTGGCTAAAGGAAATCGTTTCTGATTATTCATTGGAAGGACTGATTTTGAAGGTGAAACTCCAATAATTTGGCCACCTGATTCAAATAAATGACGCATTTGAAAAGACCCTGACGCTTGGAAAGATTGAAGGCAGGAGAAGAAGAGGATGACAGAAGATGAGGTGGTTGGATGGAATCACCTACTCGATGGACACGAGTTTGGGTATGCTCAAGGAATTGTTGATGGACAGGGAAGCATGGCGTGCTGCAGTCCGTGGGGTCGCAGAGTTGGACAAGATCCAGAAACTGAACTGAACTAAACACAAATGTAGAATCACCTATATTTTTACATGCCAATATAACGATGCTGGATTTACCACATGATATATTGCATTTCTTTTTCACTTCATGAAAATATGGAAGCTGTTCTTCTTACATGAAAGGTGGAATTCTCTCCACCTCATGCATGAAAATCTGGGCGGTGGTTCTCTACCATTAAATGTGGACATATGTATATTTCACATATGAAAACCATGGCACTGAAGATTTGAATCTTCGATCTGAAGATAAGAAGAACCCGTATGAAATTTCAATTCTATTTCACAAATGAAAATCTGGACACCACTGTTTCTTCATAGAGAGTGTTTGCATTTCTCAAACATATATCAAAACAAAGAGTTTGTTTGATGAAATATGTAATGTTCTGTATCAGCTGTATCACAACTTAGGTGCAAATTTTCCATCTAGAATTTTGGACTTCTACGGGAGAAAGTCAAGTGGAACTCAAAAGCCTCTTGATGAAAGTGAAAGAGGAGAGTGAAAATGTTGCCTTAAAGCTCAACATTCAGAAAACTAAAACCATAGCATCTGGCCCCATCAGTTCATGGGAAATAGATGGGGAAACAGTGGAAACAGTGTCAGACTTTATTTTGAGGGGCTCCAAAATCACTGTAGATGGTGATTTCAGCCATGAAATTAAAAGACGCTTACTCCTTGGAAGAAAAGTTATGACCAACCTAGATAGCATATTGAAAAGCAGAGACATTACTTTGTCAACAAAGTTCCATCTAGTCAAGGCTATGGTTTTTCCAGTAGTCATGTACGGATGTCAGAGTTGGACTGTGAAGAAAGCTGAGTCCTGAAGAATTGATGCTTTTGAACTGTGGTGTTGGAGAAGACTCTTGAGAGTGCCTTGGACTGCAAGGAGATCCAACCAGTCCATTCAAAAGGAGATCAGTCCTGTTTACTTTGGAAGGAACGATGCTAAAGCTGAAACTCCAGTGCTTTGCCCACCTCTTGTGAAGAGTTGGTTGACTCATTGGAAAAGACTCTTATGCTGGGAGGGATTGAGGGCTGGAGGATAAGGGGAAGACAGAGGATGAGATGGCTGGATGGCATCACCCACTCAATGGACTTGAGTTTGAGTGAACTCCAGGAGTTGGTGATGGACAGGGAGGCCTGGCGTGCTGCAATTCATGGGGTCGCAAAGAGTCAGACACAACTGAGTGACTGAACTGAACTGAACTGATATAGTATTTGAGATCAGAATGGAGATTTTACCATAAAAACCTGGAAATCTCTATATTTCATACAAAGAACGGGTTCTGCAGCTACAGAAACACCTATGTTTCCTGTTTACCTGTTTCCTGTGTCTTGAATATTAATTTGTGTCTGTATATGTGAGATTGTTGACTCTTTTCTGTATATTTTTCTGCGTGGTTGTGTGTTCTTCCACAGTTGATGAAGAGATGAAGCTGACAGATCACAAGATGTGTAAGAAGAAGAAGGATCTCTCTTCATTTCCAAGACAAACCATTCAACAGCACAGTAAACCAAGTCTGTGTCCTGACCAGTTATGCTGAAGTAGCTGAAGTGGAACATTTGTATGAAGACTTGAAAGACCATCTAGAACTAATATCCAAAAAAAGACATCATTTTCCCCATAGAGGAATGGAATGCAAATGTAGAAAATCAAGAGATACCTGGAATAACAGACAAATTTGGCATTGGAGTGCAAAAGGAATCCAGTCAAAGTCTAACAGAGTTCTGCCAAGAGACCACACAACATATAGCACGCACCCTGGTCCACCAACACAAGAGAAGACTCTACTCATGGATTCACCGTAAGTTCAGGACTGACATCACATTGCAGCCAAAATGGAGAAGCAATATGTAGTCAGCAAAAACAGGATGGTGACCTGACTATGGCTCAAATCATGAATTCCTTATTGCCAAATTCAGACTTAAAATTTTAAAGTAGAGAAAAACATTAGACTATTCAGGTATAACCTACGTCAAATCCCTTAAGAAAGGCTTCCTCAGTGATCAATGCAAAGACATAGAGAAAAATAATAGAATGGGTATGACTTGAAGTCTCTCTAAAAAATTAGAGATGCCGAGGAAATATTTCATGCAAAGTTGGTCAAAATAAAAGACAGAAACTTTACAGACCTAATGGAAGCAGAAGATATTAAGAAGAGGTGGCAAGAATACACAGATCAGATCAGTCGCTCAGTCGTGTCCCCATGAATCACAGCACCCCATGCATGCCAGGCCTCCCTGTCCGCACCAAATCCCGGAGTTCACTCAGACTCACGTCCATCGAGTCAGTAACGCCATCCAGCCATCTCATCCTCTGTCGTCCCCTTGTTCTCCTGCCCCCAATCCCTCCCAGCATCAGAGTCTTTTCCAATGAGTCAACTCTTCACATGAGGTGCCCAGAGTACTGGAGTTTCAGCTTTAGCATCATTCCTTCCAAAGAAATCCCAGGGCTGATCTTCAGAATGGACTGGTTGGATCTCCTTGCAGTCCTAGGGACTCTCAAGAGTCTTCTCCAACACCACAGTTCAAAAGCATCAATTCTTCAGCGCTCACAGAAGAACTGCACAAAGAAAGTACTCATGAACCAGATAGCCAAAATGACCACGCACCTAGAGCCAGACATCTTAGAATGTGAAGTCAAGGAGTCCTTATGAAGCATCCTTATGAACAACGCTTGTGGAATTGATGGAATTCTACTTGAGTTATTTCATAGCTATGGGAATGCTTCATTCAATATGCCAGCAAATTTGGAAAACTCAACAGTGGACACAGAACTGGGAAAGTTCATCCAATTCCATAGACAGGCAATTCCAAAAACTGTTCACACAACCATACAATTGTCCTCATCTAAAACGGAAGCAAAGTAATGTTCAAAATTCTCCAAGCCAGGCTTCAACAGTACATGAACCATGAAATCCCCGATGTTCAAGCTGGATTTAATAAAGGCAGAGGAACTAATGATCAAATATCCAACATGTGTGGGGTTATCAAAGTGACAAGAGAGCTCCAAAGGTGGGGAAAATCTATTTCTTCTTCATTGTTTATACCAAAGCTTTTGACTGTGTGGATCAAAACAAACTGGAAAATTCTTAAACTGATAGGAATACCGGATCACCTTACCTGCCTCCAGGAAATCTGTTTCAGCTCAAGAAGCAACAGTTAGAACTGAATGTAAAACAACTGAATGCTTCTCAAAAGGAAAAGGGTATGACAAGGCTGCATACTGTCACCCTGCTTATTTAAATTGTATGTAATGTTCACTTCAATAGTTCAGTGGTGTCCAACTCTTTGTGACCCCATGAACCACAGCATGCCAGGCCTCCTTGTCCGTGACCAGCTCCTTGAGTTTACCCACTCATGTCAATTGTGTTGGAGATGCTATCTAACCATCTCATCCTCTGCCATCCCTTTATCTTCCTGCCCTCAATATTTTGAAGTATCAGAAGCTTTTCCATGAGTCAATTGTTTGCATCAGGTGGCCAAAGTATTTCAGTTTCAGCTTCAACATCAATCCTTCCAATGAAAGCCCAGGACTGATCTCCTTTAGGATGTACTCATTGGACCTCCTTGCAGTCCAAGGCACTTTCAAGACTCTCCTCTAACATCACATTTCAAAAGTATCAATTCTTGGTTCTTAACTTTCTTTATAGTCCAAATAACACACCCATACATGACTACAGGAAAAACCATAGCCTTGACTAGACAGACCTTTGTTGGCAAACTAATGTTTCTGCTTTTTAATATGTTGTCTAGGTTGGTGATAACTTTCCTTCCAAAGAGTAAGCATTTTTAATTTAATGGCTTCAATCATCATCTGAAGTGATTTGGAGACGCACCACCAAAAATAAATAAATAAATAAAAATTAAAATAATGTCAGGCACTCTTTCCACCATTTCCCATTCTATTTGGCATGAAGTGATGGGGCCAGAGTCCATGATCTTAGTTTTTGTAAATGCTGGGGTTTAAGCCAAATTGTTCACTCTCCTCATCACTTTAATCAAGAAGCTCTTTAGTTGTTCGTCACTTTCTGCCCTATGTGTGGTGTTGTCTTCGTATCTGACATTATTGATATTCCTTCCAGCAATCTTGCTTCCAGCTTGTGTTTCTTTCAGCCTAGCTTTTCTCATGATGTACTCTACATTTAAGTTAAATAAGTAGGGTGACAATATACAGCCTTGGCATACTCCTTTTCCTATTTGGAACCAAAATGCTGTTCCATCTCCAGCTCCAGCTGTTGCTTCCAGACCTGCATACAAGTTTCTTAGGAGTCAGGTCAGGTGGTCTGGTATTCCCATCTCTTTCAGAATTTTCCATAGTTTATTGTGATCCACACAGTCAAAGGCTTTGGCATAGTCAAACAAGCAGAAATAGATATTTTTCTGGAACTCTCTTGCTTTTTTGATGATAGTAGCTGCTGCTGCTGCTGTTAAATCACTTCAGTCGTGTCTGACTCTGTGTGACCACATAGACGGCAGCCCACCAGGCTCCCCCATCGCTGGGATTCTCCAGGAAAGAACACTGGAGTGGTTTGCCATTTCCTTCTCCAATACCTGAAAGTGAAAAATGAAGTCGCTCAGTCGTGTCTGACCCTCGGTGGCCCCATGGACTGCAGCCTTCCAGGCTCCTCCATTCATGGGATTTTCCAGGCAGGAATACTGAGGTGGGGGTGCCATTGCCTTGATGTTGGCAATTTGATGTCTGGTTCGTCTGCCTTTTCTAAAACCACTTTAAACATCTAGGACTTCATGGTCACACATATCGAACTCTGACTTAGAGAATTTTGAGCATTATTTACTAGTGTGTGAGGTGAGCGCAATTGTGCGATAGTTTGAGCATTCTTTGGCATTGGCTTTCTTTGGGATTGGAATGAAAGCTGACTGTTTCCAGTCCTGTGACCACCGCTGAATTTTCCAAATTTGCTAACATATTGAGTGCAAAACTTTCACAGCATCATCTTTTAGGATTTCTCATAGCTGAACTGGAATTCCATCACCTCCACTGGCTTTGTTAATAGTGATGTTTCCTAAGGCCCACTTGACTTCTCATTCCAGGATGTCTGGCTCTAGGTGAGACTAAGTGATAACACCATTGTGATTATCTAGGTCATGAAAATGGTTTTTGTATAGTTCTTCTGTGTATTCTTGAGACCTCTTAATATCTTCTGCTTCTGATAGGTCCATACCATTTCTGTTCTTTATTGAGGCCATTTTGGCAAGAAATGTTCCCTTGGTATGTCTAATTTTTTGAATAGACTCTAGTCTTTCCCATTCTATTGTTCTCCTCTATTTCTTTGCATTGATTGCTAAGGAAGACTTTCTAACACTCCATGATATTATTTGTAACTCTGCATTCAAATAGATAAATCTTTCCTTTTCTCCTTTGCTTTTGTCTTGTCTTCTTTAACAGTTCTTTGTAAGGCCTCCTCAGACAGCTGCTTTGCTTTTTTTTTTTTTTTTCCTTTTTCTTTGTGCTGGGGATGGTCTTGATTTCTGTTCCCTGTACAATGTCACAAACCTCCGTCCATAGTTCTTATGTCGTGTACAACATGCTAAATGCCAGGCTTGAAGAAGCACAAGCATGAATCAAGAATGCTGGGAGAAATATCAACAGCCTCAGATACTTAGACGAAATCACTCTTATGGCAAAAAGTGAAGAAATGTAAAGAAGCTCTTGATGAAAATGAAAAAGAGTGGAAAATGTGGTTTAATACTCAACATTCAAAAAGTAAGATCATGATAACTGGTCTCATCATTGCTTAGCAAATGGATGGAGAAACAATGAAAATACCAAAAGACTTTATTTTGGGGGGCTCCAAAATTATTGGAGATTGTGACTGCGGCCATGAAATTAAACGGTACTTACTGTTTGGATGAAAAGCCGGGAACTACCTAGACAACATATTCAAAAACAGAGACATTGTTTGCCAGCAAAGGTCCACCTGGTCAAAGCTATGGTTTTTCCAGAGGTCATGACTGGAAAGACAGCTGAGCATGGAGGAATTGATGCTTTTATTTATTTATTTATTTATTTTTTCGGTGAACAAGGCCCACACTTTATTTTCCAAAGTAGTTTTTATACCTTAAGTTATGCATAGAGGATAATGGGGGAAAGGGTAGAGTCATACAGTAAGCCAGGCTTTCTTCCTGCAAACTTATCATATGCAAAAGTTTAGGTGATTTGCATCATCTTCTGGCCCAGAGGACTGTTAACATTTTAAGATCATTTCTTCAGAAAACTTATTTTTCTCTGAAGGTGATTAGTCAGGTGCCACCATCCAAAAGCATTAGATAAAGTTGCATTCCTATAGGGTAAAGGTGTGGTGGGCTACAACAAGAAAAATAATTAACTCAAGGGTCCAAGGTTACAAACATTAAAGCTACTACTTACACCAATTATATTAATAAATACACTGCCAGGGACACAGCAGGTAAGGGATATGGAAACTTAGCAACAAACATTGGCCTAACAAGTGAAAAACCCTTCACCAATACAATTTCTTTCTTTCTTTTTTTTCCTTTTTTTGAAATTTTTTTTTTTTATTTTTTAAACTTTACATAATTGTATTAGTTTTGCCAAATATCAAAATGAATCCGACACAGGTATACATGTGTTCCCCATCCTGAACCCTCCTCCCTCCCCATACCATCCCTCTGGGTCATCCCAGTGCACCAGCCCCAAGCATCCAGTATCGTGCATCGAAGCTGGACTGGCAACTCGTTTCATATGAAAGGAATTGATGCTTTTAAAATGTGGTGTTGGTGAAGACTCTTGAGAGTCACTTCCACTGCAAGGATGTTAAAGTAAATCAGTCCTGAATATACATTGGAAGCACTAATCCTGAAGCTGAAACTTCAATAGTCTGGCCCTTGATGTGAAGAATGGACTCATTGGACAAGACCCTGATGCTGGGAATCATTGAAGGCAATAAGAGAAGAGGATGACAGAGGATTAGATGGTTAGATGGCATCATCAACTTGATGGACATGAGTTTACAGAGGTTCTGGGTGTTGGTGATAGACACGGACACGTGACATGCTGCAGTACATGGGGTCATTAAAGTTGAACACGACTGAGAGACTGAACTGAACTGATCTCAAATGTAGAAGTACCTATATTTTTACATGCAAATATAGTGATGCTTGTTTTCCTCCATGATATATCACAGTTTTTATCTCACTTTATGAAAATCTTGAACCTCTTTTTCTTATGTGAAATTTGGACTTGTCCATCGATCATATCTATCTAGATGGTGGTTTTCTACCATTAAATGTGAAGTTCTGGATATTTCACATAGGACAATCTTGGCAGTGGTTTCTGAAGATATGGAAAACGCTTATGAAAATGGAATTATCTCTATTGTACAAATGAAAATCTGGGCACCCCTTTTTTTAAGTGAAGTAAGGAGTTTGCTGTATTTCTAATAATATATACCAAAACAAAGGATTGATTCCATGAAGTGGGGAATGGTTTGAATGTACTGCATGAAAACCTAGGTGCTAAGTCTCCATCATGGACTTGGACTTCTCTATACTTCATATTTCAGCTTAGAATGGAGATTTTCCTATAAGAAAATGGAAATAGCTGTATTTCATATGAAGCACTGGAAACATCTATATTCACTGTTTGCTTATGTTTCCACGTGCCTTAAACATTTGTGTGCCTACCCACA
The DNA here is from genome assembly GCF_002263795.3 of Bos taurus. NCBI lineage: Eukaryota > Metazoa > Chordata > Mammalia > Artiodactyla > Bovidae > Bos > Bos taurus. The sequence goes on from NC_082638.1 coordinate 32,933,577, forward strand.
TGAGCTTGTTGCCCAGGTTTGTGTGATTTTCTGTGTGGATTGTGTCCAACCACAGCTGACAGAAATGAATGTTACAGACCGTGAGATATGGAGCAAGCAGAAGGCTGCACCAGGCATCCACAGAGTGTGGGAGACTGGCCCATGCATCTCTGAGGTCGTCCTGTTCAAGACAGGAATGAGGAAAGAATGGCCAGTGACAACACAGAACAGTGTGTTCACAAATTTGGGTTTACATCAAGAGACATAAAGAAGCTCACAGTGTCTGCTGTGTTGATGTGTGTGTGTACATAAAATGTATGTGGAAGGCTTGAGGACTCATCCAGTGTAAATCCAGTGGTGTGGGGCTTTTAAAGCATAACCTGTGGACCTTTCAGTCTATGATAACTGGGCTGGCCTGTCGAAATGGTGGATATGGCTATAACTGGATCTAAGTCTGTGAAGAGGTGAAGGTCCTTCAGAAAAGAGTAGAGAGTGGAAGGAGGAGGAACAGAAAGATAAGATACTGCACTGGAGAAGTTTTCAATATTAGAGGAAGGCTCTGGGATAGTGCTGCCTTGGGTCAGCCCATCAAAAAGCACATTCTCTCTTTACACGTCACAAATAATATCATCATGTGAGACAAATGACATGATAAGGTAGGATTATTCATTGTGAAAAGACAGACATCCTAGAAGAGAGGAGGTGACCTTCGCTCTGTCCATGGGCTTCTAGCCTATCTGACAGTGCAGAAAGGTGAAGAAATTTCAGAGGTGGGATGTAGACATTTTGCCCTTTGCCGGTTTGTGCCCAAGAGTAAGTGAGGATGGCGAAGTAGAAGGGTGTGAATTCATCTTTTCCTGTGAGAGATCCAAAATTACAGCTTTCTGCTGAATGATCATTGACAGGAGAATGTTGGGTCCCACCAAAAAGAACAACAACAACAACAACAACAACAACAACAAAAAGACATGTCCGTGGCAAAGGAAAAGACCCAACAAGATTGTAGAAGGGGTGAATTTCCATTTAAAATCAATACTTACCAGCCACACTGAGAGTGCTCAATAAAATATTTTGTGCACCTATACCCAAGGAACGCACAAAGACAGAGTCAGAACTGCTTTTGAGTGATTGAGTGTCTCTTGCAGAAGCATGGGTCAGCAATGGCCTAACATGGAAGAGAGGCTCTGTCTGCTACAGACCTTGTTCATGCAGTTTGTGATATAAGCCCTCTCAGAGGAGGTAACCTTTCAACCCACCAAAAAGTGGCCTAGTGCACAATCCACAAATTGCAGGATAATTATTCTAAAGAATTTCTTGTACAGGTAAGGAAGTTTTAGGACCACTAGAGATTTCTCAACCTGCGGATCTGGCAAAGGGATTGAGAACCCTCAGGGAATTTGACTTTGGAGGCCAGTTGATTTAATTATAGAACTTCCACAGGACTGAAACAGACTGTTGGAGGGCACAAACAAAACCTTGTGTCCACCAGGAGCCAAGAGTAAGGGCAGTGTCCCCACAAAAGACTGAGTCAGACTTGCTTGCGAGTGTCTAGGAGTCTCCAGCAGAGGCATGGTCCAAGAATGGGATGCAGCAAGGTGGTGGGCATTGAATACAAGAGTGCCTGCTCAAGTCCTTTTGAAGAAAGGACTACTACCGATTAGTTTCATTACTCATACCATAATTAGGCCTGAACAGGGCCTAGGTTCACTCACAGTCTGTCTCTCCCATCAGGAAGTTTTCACAAGCCTTCTTATCCTTATCCATCAGAGGGCAGACAGAATGAAAACCACAATCACAGAAAACTAACCAAATTGATCAAATGGATCACAGCCTTGTCTACCTCAATGAAACTATGAGACATGCCATGTAGGGCCACCCAGGATGGATTGGACATGGTGGAGAATTCTGGCAAAATGTGGTTCATTGGAGAAGGGAAATGGAAAAGCACTTCAGTATTCTTGCTTTGAAAACCCCATGAACAATATGATAAGCCAAAAAGATAGGACACTGAAAGGTAAACTCTCCAGGTTTGTCGGTGTCCTCTATGCTTCTGGAAATCACTAAAAAAGAAGAGATGGAGCCAAAGGAAAAACAACACATAATTGTGGATATGACTATGGATAAAAGTACAGTTTGATGCTGTAATGAACGATATTTCATAGGAACCTAGAATGCTAGGTCTATGAAGGAAGGTAAATTGGAGTGGTCAAACAGAAGATGACACGTGTGAACATCAGACTTTCAGGATTCAATGAATTAAAATTCACTGCAATGGATGAATATAATTCAGAGGACCATTCAAAAGCCCGACAGTTTATACAAGTGCACATTTATATAAACACAGGCATTGAGATAAAGCCTTATATTCCTCTTAATTATTTCAGAGTAGAAAGTGAAACTATGAAGGTGAAGATGTAAATTTAATATTGAAATAAGAGAAATATAGGAATTTGTTGGCATCACCAACATAAATTTTAATCTACAATATCCTGCATGATCAGGTTCCTACTTGGGATATCAGTTGTAATTAGTAATTATATGAAAGAAATTATATGTAATTATATGAAAGATGGCTGATGAGTTGACCTTGAAAGAGAAGTAGTAAATGCATCAGTATTGTTTGCACTGGGAACCATGCCTCCCAGTTGCAGTTTAGGGAAAATATCTTCATGGGCTGACATATTGCTGTATCTAACTGTAAAGGTACAAGGCTGATCATCAGTCAAAATCATGTATCTGCAAAAGAGATATGATGTGGTACTGAGAAACAGAAATAGTCATAGTAACAAAATTCTCCCTGTGACCATTTGCTTGATTGTAGTTGCTCTGTGAATGCTGATGTAAAAAGATCAACAGATTTTAAACATCAGTTTGATCTATCACACTTTGCTCTTTCAGTCTAACTGACATTGATGATGAAGAAAAAAATCACTTTGAGTTGGGACACTTGCACTAGCAACTATGTGGCTTGTAGAAGAATTTCGTATGAAAGACACACTTAGAATTGTGAAGGCTGAAAATACACACTCTCCTCTAGTTTTGGGAAGAATCCAGGAGATATGATCATCCACATTACTCCTTCCTTTAGCATGCTTCATCTTGTAATCTCAAACTAATGAAGGTACTGGAGAGATATTTTTAGTGCCAACTCTTCTTTCCATTCTTAGTAAAACTTGGGGGTAGTATCGCTTAACATTTGGATTATGAGATAACTTCAACTAAAACCAAAGAACATTATTAGTGACCTTTCAAACCAAGGTAAAATAGAGAAACAGCCAGACTCAAAATATCGTTCCTTTAAACATACAAAGATAATAGCCTCAAATAATACACCTCCACTAATAGTTTTAAATATTTAAATATTTGAATTATTTCCTCATGTAACAATATATTATATATCCACACCATATACTCCTTTAAGTGCTTCAGGATTTCTCTCTGGTTCCAAGTTGCTAGGGGAACTTAAAACTTAAATTTGTTACACTTAAAATGTCTTAATATCCAGCTCTTCTCAACTTGAGAAGAATAGAAAAATATTTCAGCAGCATATTATCTCAATTTTAAAGTCAGTTTTAGCTACCTTTGTTAACACAGTTAAACTGTCACTATATTTTAAAAATATATATTTCCTATAATAATTGAAATTTATGGAGTGCCTTACTCAAAACAGAGACTTCTTTTTCTCCTGCCAGACGGTCAGCTAGTGAAGCAGATCTTTGAAAAAGCCATCACATTTTACAGGTGCTTGGAGTTTTGGAACCCTGGTGGTGTCAGTTTTTCTGAGAAACCAGCAATCACAGGCAGAAATGATATGGCGCTAATGCGATCATCTTCTAGCTTGTGGTGGCAGAAGCATGGGTGGTAGTTCTGGCTAGTCTTTTCTATCATCTGATAGTAGGTCTTAGTATGTGGCAAGAGGGGAAAATTCAATACTCTCACCACCTCGCTGGGTGACTTGAGCCCTAAGGTCCTGCTTCTTTGTCAGTTTGGGAATTTTCAAAAGCCATTCCTTTCTACACACCTTGTCATCACAGATCCAACATTCCATCTCCACATAGTCAAAAACCAACCCTCCCAGGTAGGCTTTCTAACCTCATGTTTCATCTTCCAGGCCCTATGCACACTACTTGACCTGCATTGCAGTTTGGGGGATGCAGGACCACACAACACATTCTCTATTTGATTCTTACTCTAGACAAACTAAATGTCATCATCTTCTTCACCTTGCTTCCTTTCAATCAAAAGAAATTTAAGTTTAGTGAGGTGACTTATCTGAATCCTCAATCTATTCCTTGCTTCTCCAAATCCTAACCCAGGACACATATTTGTTTCTATTTGTCTCGTCCTCCTTCTCCCATCTTCCCTCCGTTCTTTTCAGTTATGTCTACTTTTCATATAGTCTCTCTTAAGCAAGATCGTCTGCTAATATTCATTTGATGTTCTGGAGGAACTGTTGCCTTTATAGAAGGGTTATTTGTGATGCTTCCATGGAGAGAGTTGCACTCAATGTGCTCTTTTATTTTCTGTCAAATCAGAAGTTTTGATTTCCTTTCTAGGCAAATTAGGTAATTCTTTTAGACATGCTGGTGAAACAACAAATTTGCTTGACATAAATTAATCTGTCTGATGGGAAGCTACATACATACTCACATAATTGGTACTTCACTAACATGAACATTCCAATAAGCACATTTATTTTTCCTAAAATTTCTGCTAATGAGAAATTCTCATCAACATGAGGAAACATAGTTTTTTCCAGATAAGTGATGGTACAGGAATTTTTCTCAAAATCAGTCAGTTCCTGAAAATATCTAGCTATTTATCAAAATGTCCTGACGTTTTCCCAGAGCACAGATTCATTCTGTCCTGGAAACTTAGTTGTTTTACAGAGGTGTCAAAGGCCAGAGACTGGCATGATAATAATTTAATTCTTGTATAAGAAGGTGGCAAATGCCCAGGAACGTAAAAATATGTAGATGATAGCTTGAAAAAGAGAGACTGAGGAAAAAAAAAAAAAAAATATATATATATATATATATATATATATATATATATATAAGAGAACAGGCAGGTATAGTTAGTCGTACTCATGTAATATTAATAGGTAAACCTTAAATTGAGTTTGGATCATAGAAAAAAGCAAGGGGGCTTCATAAAGTCATCTACATCTACTTTATTATCTCTTACTGGCTTAGACTGTGTGTGAAAATGAGGTCATTCAGTCGTGTCTGACTCTTTGTGACCCCATGGACTGTAGCCTACCATTTCCTTCTCCTGGGGATCTTCCAAACCCAGGTACCAAACTGGTTCTGCCCCATTGCAGGCAGATGCTTTATCATCTGATACACCAGGGAAGACCTTTGACTGTGAGGGTCACAACAAATTGTGGAAAATTCTTAAGGAGATAAGAATACCAGACTACTGTCCCTGTTTCCACAGAAGGCTGGAGGCAAGTCAAGACACAGGAGTTGGAATTGGACAAAGAACAATGAACTGGTACAAAATAGGGAAGGAAATGCTGTGCTATGCTAAGTCACTTCAGTCGTGTCCGACTCTATGTGACCCCATAGACGGCAGCCCACCAGGCTTCCCCATCCCTGGGATTCTCCAGGCAAGAACACTGGAGTGGGTTGCCACTTCCTTCTCCAGGAAATGGAGAAGGAAATACATCAAGGCTATATATTTTCATCCAGCTTATTTGACTTATGTGCAGAGTACTTCATGGAAAGTAACTTGCTGAAAGAATCTGAAGTGGGAAACAAAATTACTGTGAGAAGTATGAATAACCTTAGTTTTAAGATGACAACATATAAATGGCTGAAAAACACTAGGAACTAAAGGTGAAAGGAGAAATTGAGAAAGCTGAATTAAAACTCAATACAAAAGCAGACACAAAACATAAGATCATGGAATTTGGCCCCATCATTTTGAGATATTTTAATGAGATACAATTGAATTAGTGACAGGTTTCACTTTCTTGATCTCTGATATGACTGCATGATGGGACTGAAGCCATGAAACAAAAAGGCACTTGCCCATTGGATGAAAAGCTATGACCAATCTCAAAACCATATTACAAAGCTGAGAGATTATTGAAAAAGGCCTGAATGGTCAAAGTTGATTTTCAGGAGTAATGTATGGAGGAGTGAGCAGGAACACAAGAACTGACTGCCAAAATATAGATGCTTTACAACAGGAGGGCTAGAGAAGACATGTTGAGAATGGAGTTCAAACTAATAAAGTGTGAAGGAAATGATTTCAGATTATTCTCAGAAGGACTGATGCTGCACATGAAGAGCCAATATATCAGCCTCTTGAAGCCAAGAGCAAAATCACTGGGAAGAAACTGATGCTGGGAAAGATTGAGCACAGGAGAAGAAGGAAACGACAGAGGGTGAGATGGCTGAAAAGCATTGTTGACTCAAAGGTCATGGGTTTGAATACAACTCTGGGAGATTTGAATGGCAGGTGAGCCCTGGGTTCTTGCTGTACATGGAGTCACAAGAGTCTGACAAGTCTGAGTGACTGAACAACATCAAAAAGTTAGAACTGGCAATGCTTGGGACATGGTTCAGATTGCATGTTAAGTCTGTCATTGTAATTGGAATGATAAGTGAGATTTGGGACATTTAGAAAGAACACAGCTCTTGTCAGTTTCCTTGTTTTCCTCCCTCATATTGTACTTCCCACAATGTCTTTTTAAAGCTTCCCAGAGAAGGAGAACACCGGCGGTGTCATATGATATCCTGAGATGGAAACTTTATCCCACCTGCCACTTGGATCTATAAGCTTGGCCTTAGGCAGAAGCAGACATTGTCTGTAAATACCTGGTAGAGCTGTCCATCTTCTGATGTGTTAACAGGAATGGTATGTGATCTTAAGGGTTATCTCTAAGTTAAGCACACTTATAGCTTGTCAATCAACCTCTCTTATCCTGGGAGAAGCATCTTTGAGTTGTTTATCCTAGTTGCCCTTAGGAATGCTTACAAGGGGTTCCATTACTGAGCATGGAAGTATGTAGGAGACTGGATCCATTTTTGACTTTTACGCTTGGCTTCTGTGTAAATAGACCATTCCTCTTAATGTCAGTTTTTGACTTCAGATAAAGGTTGAGGATTGTGGAAATGTGTGAATGCGTGTGAATGTCCCATAAAACTGAGGACATGGAGTACACAGTTTTCCTCTTTGAATCAGATCTCAAGGCTTCTGGCTTAATAGATTTGTACTATCAGTGCATCTCAAATATTCATAAAATGTTTATATGATGACTGCCACACAGATTTGAAGCTGGAACTCCTGTATTGTCATCATCTTAGTAGTGTAGTTGGGCTTGGACATTTAAGGTATTATGTAAGAAGTATGTGGGCTATGTTATAACTTCCTTCTATTTTAACTGTCTGTCAGAAGTTCCCCTCTTGGGAAGGGGGAAATCAATGTCAACCATGTGGGAATAGAATTATAGATTTCATCCTTAGGTTCTTTGATGCCTAAGAGTATTCTTTGTTATTGGTGAGTGTCCAGCCTCCTGTAGGAAGGTAGTATCCTATTATAGGAAGGCCTGGTTGAAACTTCAGGCATCTACTGAGCCTTCTCTGGTACTGCCATATTAGCAGGTTTGTGTTTTGTTATTGCCAGACATAATAAACATCTAAGGTCCCATTAAATTTTTGCTAGGTGATTGGGAGAGTACCATAGTTTGTACAAAAGTTAGGATGGAGTAGCTTGGTTATTACTGAAATGCTTTCAACTTCTGAAACTCAGCCAGTTGTCTTGAGCTTTTTGGCATTTATTATTATTATTATGTTTATTTTTTTACTTTACAATATTGTATTGGTTTTGCCATACATCAACATGTGTCTGCCAAGGGTGTACATGTGTTCCCCATCCTGAACCCTCCTTCTAGTTCCCTCCCCATACCATCCCAGTGGTCATCCCAGTGCACCAGCCCCAAGCTTCCTGTATCCTGCATCAAACCTGGACTGGCAATTCATTTCTTATATATATTATACATGTTTCAATTTGAATCCATTCTAATGAGGTGGATGAAACTGGAGCCTATTATACAGAGTGAATTAAGCCAGAAAGAAGGACACCAACACAGTATGCTTCTAAGTCACTTCAGTCATGTCCGACTCTGTGTGACCCCATAGACAGCAGCCCACCAGGCTCTGCCATACCTGAGATTCTTCAGGCAAGAATCCTGGATGGATTGCCATTTCCTTCTCCAATGCATGAAAGTGAAAAGTGAAAGTGAAGTCTCTCCATCGTGTCTAATTCTTAGCGATCCCATAAACTACAGCCTACCAGGCTCCTCCCTCCATGGGATTTTCCAGGCAAGAGTACTGGAGTGGGGTGCCATTGCCTCTCCACAGTATACTAAGGCATATATATGGAATTTAGAAAGATGGTAATGACAACCCTGTATGTGAGACAGGAAAAGAGACACAAATGTATAGAACAGTCTTTTGGACTCTGTGGGAGAGGGAGGGGAGGGATGATTTGAGTGGGCATTTTAATTTGTGCCTCTTTATATTTTTGAATTAGCCATTTCTTCAGCCGAAATCTCTAACATAAAAGTCCAAAGGAGAACCTAGACATACACTCACAAACACATTTTTAATCTGATGTGCACACACACACACAAGCACAGTCTCAGTCTTATATACTCAAAACACAATTATGAAAGGAAAATAAAACCAAAGGACTCACAGAAGGAAACCTACGAACTGCACAGAGTTCTCTGATATTTGTTTTTAGGCTTAAGGTTGGAAGTTATTTTGTAGTTGAATGATTTCAGTCTAGTGACATTTTAAGTCAGAATGCTTTGCTATACATAACGTTGTTCTGGATCCCATGGGATCTTAGAATATTTTGCATGTAAAACTTCTGTGATTTGCTAAAATGGAAATAATGCAGGGTAACAATGTGGAAGTCATTTTGACCTCGTTAGGCCCTGCAGTTACAATTTTGCTTGTTATATTTTAAGCATCCAATTTCATCCTCTAACCTTCTCCATCCAATATTTCTACTTTTTGCCTCAATTTGCTGTATTTACCTCACTTACATTTTTGTTTTTACTTTTACAATTTTCAGTTCAGTTCAGTTCAGTTAAGTCTCTCAGTCATGTCCGATTCTGCAACCCCATAAATCGCAGCAGGCCAGGACTCCCTGTCCATCACCAACTTCCAGAACTCATTCAAACTCACATCCATCGAGTTGGTGATGCCATCCAGCCATCTCATCCTCTGTCGTTCCCTTTTCCTCCTGCCCTAAATCCCTCCCAGCATCAGAGTCTTTTCCAATGAGTCAACCCTTCCCATGAGGTGGCTAAAGTACTGGAGTTTCAGCGTTAGCATCATTCCTTCCAAAGAACACACAGGGCTGATCTCTTTTAGGATGGACTGGTTGGATCTCCTTGCAGTCCAAGGGACTCTCAAGAGTCTTCTCCAACACCACAGTTCAAAAACATCAATTCTTTGGCTCTCAGCTTTCTTCACAGTCCAGCTCTCATTTCCATACATGGCCACTGGAAAAACCATAGCCTTGACTAGATGGACTTTTGTTGGCAAAGTAATGTCTCTATTTTTCAATATGCTCTCTGGGTTGGTCCAAACTTTCCTTCCAAAGAGTAAGTGTCTTTTAATTTCATGACTGCAGTCACCATCTGCAGTGATTTTGGAGCCCCCAAAAATAAAGTCTGACACTGTTTCCACTGAAACCATTTCCATTGTTTTACAATGAAAGTCTGAATCTGTTTCCATTGTTTTACAATTTTAGGCACCAATTATAAGGTAAATGCATAAAGGAAAGAAAATTTGAATTCATGTGCAATGTTTCCCTAATGTATTGAGCTATTTTCTTTATTCTTTTGAGAATTAAAGGCACCAATATGTTGAAGCCATCTGGGAATTGATCATCAAGGTAAAGGATCATTTACCAGGCTTCTTTTGATCAGACAATTGAAGTACAGTTTACTAATATGCTCTCATGAAGGAACAAAAACAGCAGCTTTTCAACATGATATGTTGAATATCCTTATCCATGCCTCTTCCAAGTTATGACAGAGGATGACATGAATTAATCCTGTTCTTTTTGAGAAGGACCTGCCACTCAAAGCAGAGCATGAAAAGAAGATAAAAGGGACTGAGAAGGATTAGTCAGTACAAGGCAATGAAATGGAAGATGGAATTGCCTTTAAGGTGATATTGTACAAAGCATGCAAATTTGACTACATAGTAAGACACCTGAAATTTAAAACAAGGCTATTGGACTTTGGTCTCGAAATGATTACTAAGGACACCAATTTCAATAACTCTTACAATGGCTCCAAAATGCTCACCTCTCTAAAGCATAGTATTCTCTCTTACATTTAGCAAAACATTTCAGTGAAAGAAAAAGAGTGTGATTTTTCTACCACTCCCTTAACTACACAGATATTTGACAGATTTCACTGTCCGTTAGCTGCAAGAATGAGAACGTTGAACTTAGCTTGGTGTTGTCCTATGGGGGTTACCATACCAAAACAGGGACATGACTTGATGTTCCCACTGCCATCTGAAGGAATGACCACAAATTTGAGATTGCCAATATTTCTAGGTAGTCTTCATGACAGTGTGGATAGTCCAACAAGCAGGGACTCTGTTCAGAGTATTTCAAACTGAAATATATTTAGGATCCACCATTGATTTTGATCCTTGCTTACTCCATGACTTTTCTAGATTATTAAAATAAATGATTCCTTTTCTTCTTCTCCTCCCACCCCTTTGGATACATGTCTCTGTAACTACTACTGCATTTTAGGGAACTGTGGCCTGAAACAACATGCTTAGAATGGGTTATTGTAGACTGTAAATTTCATAAAAGCAGCAATCATTTTATAATTTGAATTCCCACATTTAACATTCATGTAAATACAATAAATAGGTATCAACTTGTAATAATTTCTCAGCAAATAGGAAAGGTGAATTATGATAAGTGCACGTTATAGGATGCTGTTAAGTAATGTGTAGAGCATTGATTGGTTATTACATTTCTTTATTGATAATTTAGTAAGTGCTTAAAATGTGTCATTTGCAGGCTCTAAGTTTCACCTGATGTGAAAGATACATTAAAAAATGAGAGTAGACATAAAACACATTGAAGACATGATATCTGCGCTCACCTTGGTAGGAGGGCAAACAGAAGTTCCTTCCAACCCCAAGAAAGAATTGAGGCAAAAATCTGAGAAGGGTCTTAGCATGACTGAAAATAGTTTGTGTGATTGTAGCTCCAGAAGAGAAAGATAATGAAATTACTAAGGAAAATATATCATGTCTTCAAAGAACTTGTTGACCATGCTGATGTGCTGCAAACACCATCAGGAATGTATCTGTCTCTGTGGGGACAGATAAGCAACATTGAAACATGTCTTAGGAAATATAGAGTGGATCTTGGTGTCAGGAAATAAAGGCATGCCTTAAGGACAGTAGAGCAGAAATAACCCTACAGCATACCACCTGTAAACTATATATCTTGTGCTTACCATGGGACAATCACTGATTATGTCATGTTATCTTTGGTACACAGTCATGGTATAATGGTGATCATGATTTTGGACATGCTACCCTGTCTATATTTCAAGGATGAAATGACTTTCTATAATGAAGAAAATCTGCTGTCTAACCTTTTAAGACTCTACCAGTAACTAATAGAATATAAGGTAACTGTGAACACACTAAGGTACATCCTGTGTATTTCCATTTTTCTGATTTTATTTGCATCTCTTCCTTCACCCATGCCATCCTAATTGAGCCACCCATTCATTTCAGCAGGGATGATTTCAGAAATCACTTTACATCCATTATCTATTTTCCCTTTGTTCTCTCTCTCTTTTTTTTTTTGCTTACAAACATTAGATCAGGTGTCATTTACCTAGGATGCATAACAAATTTTGTCTTGAACTGTAGAGTTTATAAAACCATGCAGTAAAATAGCCAGCCATTTGAACTAAAGCATAATTTTACTCTTCATTGTTTGAAAATAGAAAATGAAACTATGAAGATGAATATGTAAATTTATTGTTGAAATGCAAGAATTTTAGGTATTTGTTGACATCTCCCAATATAAAGTTCAATCTTCTTTAGGCTCCATAATCTGACACTTATTTGATAGGTCAGTTTTAATTAGCATAGTTTTCATCTGATGATGATTGTTGATCAGTTGACTTGAAAGAGAGGAGGCAGATGTATAAGCGATCATTGACATTGAGGACCATGAGTTGCCTGTCTCTTGCAGGATAGGAAAAGGGCTGTCATGTGCTGACATATTGCTATATGTGACTGGAAATTTAGAAGATTCCACCATCAGTCTGGAATAACTGATTTGTAATGGAGACACAATGTGGTTCTGAGAAGTAGATGTAGTTGTAGTAGCGAAGTCCTCAACGTGGCCATTTACCTGAGTGTAGCTGCTATGTGAGTGCCAATTAAAAATGCTCAGTGTTTTAAAAACAGCAGGTTGATCTACTACAATCTGGTCTGTTTGTCTAAGTGATATTGGTGATGGGGAAGCTAAGTCACATGGACTTACAGCGCTTGTATTATCAAATATCTGGCTGCTATGAGGCTTTGGTATGTATGGCACATTTAAAGTTCTGGAGGCTGAAAATGCACTCTCTCCACGCGTTTCTCGAAGAAAGTCAGAGTTATGATCATCTTTGTTGACCCTTGCTTTAACATACGTCTTGTTATCTTGAACTAATGAAGATATTAGAGACACATTATTAATTCCAAGTCTTCTTTGCATTCTTACTAAAAGTTGGGGATGGCCTGTTTGGAATTTGATTTATAGTAGGTTTGTAACTAAAATCAAAGAAAAACTTATTTAGTTTCTTTATAAACCAAGGTAAAACTGACAATCAAAGCTAAGCTATAAAAAATTATTCCTTTAATGACACCAATTAAATAGCATCAAATAAAACACCTCCATTAGTAGTTTTAACAGGTAATATGTTAAAAGCAATTATGCTCAACTAAAAATATGTTGTATATATACAGTAAATACCACTTTAAGTGGCTTCAGGACTTGTATCTGGTTTCACATTGCTAGGAAAGTTTTTTAAACATCCAATATTTTAACCTCCAGCTGTTCTCAACTTCAAAACAAAAATTTTTTAAAAAATTTACTATCTCAATTTCTTTCTTTCTTTCTTTTTTTTTTTTTTTACATTTCACGTGTTTCAATGCCATTCTCCCAAAACTTCCCACCCTCTCCCTCTCCCACAGAGTCCATAAGACTGCTCCATACATCAGTGTCTCTTTTGCTGTCTCGTATACAGGGTTATCATTACCATCTTTCTAAATTCCATATATATGCGTTAGTATACTGTATTTATGTTTTTCCTTCTGGCTTACTTCACTCTGTATAATAGGCTCCAGTTTCATCCACCCCATTAGAACTGACTCAAATGTATTCTTTTTAATGGCTGAGTAATACTCCATTGTGTATATGTACCACAGCTTTCTTATCCATTCATCTGCTGATGGACATCTAGGTTGCTTCCATGTCCTGGCTATTAGAAACAGTGCTGAGATGAACACTGGGGTACACGTGTCTCTTTCCCTTCTGGTTTCCTCAGTGTGTATGCCAAGCAATGGGATTGCTGGATCATAAGGCAGTTCTATTTCCAGTTTTTTAAGGAATCTCCACACTGTTCTCCATAGTGGCTGTACTAGTTTGCATTCCCACCAACAGTGTAAGAGGGTTCCCTTTTCTCCACACCCTCTCCAGCATTTATTATTTGTATACTTTTGGATCGCAGCCATTCTGACTGGCGTGAAATGGTACCTCATAGTGGTTTTGATTTGCAATTCTCTGATAAGGAGTGATGTTGAGCATCTTTTCATGTGTTTGTTAGCCATCTGTATGTCTTCTTTGGAAATGTCTATTTAGATCTTTGGCCCATTTTTTGATTGGGTCATTTATTTTTCTGGAGTTGAGCTGTAGGAGTTGCTTGTATATTTTTGAGATTAGTTGTTTGTTGGTTACTACATTTGCTATTATTTTCTCCCATTCTGAAGGCTGTCTTTTCACCTTGCTAATAGTTTCCTTTGATGTGCAGAAGCTTTTAAGTTTAATTAGGTCCCATTTGTTTATTTTTGCTTTTATTTCCAATATTCTGGGAGGTGGGTCATAGAGGATCCTGCTGTGATGTATGTCAGAGAGTGTTTGCCTATGTTCTCCTCTAGGAGTTTTATAGTTTCTGGTCTTACGTTGAGATCTTTAATCCATTTTGAGTTTATTTTTGTATATGGTGTTAGAAAGTGTTCTAGTTTCATTCTTTTACAAGTGGTTGATCAGATTTCTCAGCACCACTTGTTAAAGAGATTGTCTTTAATCCATTGTATATTCTTGCCTCCTTTGTCAAAGATAAGCTGTCCATATGTGCGTGGATTTATCTCTGGGTTTCTATTTTGTTCCATTGATCTATATTTCTGTCTTTGTGCCAGTACCATACTGTCTTGATAACTTTGGCTTTGTAGTAGAGCCTGAAGTCAGGTAGGTTGATTCCTCCAGTTCCATTTTTCTTTCTCAAGATCGCTTTGGCTATTCAAGGTTTTTTGTATTTCCATACAAATTGTGAAATTATTTGTTCTAGCTCTGTGAAGAATAATGTTGGTAGCTTGATAGGGATTGCACTGAATCTATAAATTGCTTTGGGTAGTATACTCATTTTCACTATATTGATTCTTCCAATCCATGAACATGGTATATATCTCCATCTATTAGTGTCCTCTTTGATTTCTTTCACCAGTGTTTTATAGTTTTCTATATATAGGTCTTTAGTTTCTTTAGGTAGATATATTCCTAAGTATTTTATTCTTTTCATTGCAATGGTGAATGGAATTGTTTCCTTAATTTCTCTTTCTGTTTTCTCATTATTAGTGTATAGGAATGCAAGGGATTTCTGTGTGTTGATTTTATATCCTGCAACTTTACTATAATCATTGATTAGTTCTAGTAATTTTCTGGTGGAGTCTTTAGGGTTTTCTATGTAGAGGATCATGTCATCTGCAAAGAGTGAGAGTTTTACTTCTTCTTTTCCAATTTGGATTCCTTTTATTTCTTTTTCTGCTCTGATTGCTGTGGCCAAAACTTCCAAAACTATGTTGAATAGTAATGTTGAAAGTGGGCACCCTTGTCTTGTCCCTGACTTTAGAGGAAATGCTTTCAATTTTTCACCATTGAAGATAATGTTCGCTGTGGGTTTGTCATATATAGCTTTTATTATGTTGAGGTATGTTCCTTCTATTCCTGCTTTCTGGAGAGTTTTTATCATAAATGGGTGTTGAATTTTGTCAAAGGCTTTCTCTGCATCTTTTGAGATAATCATATGGTTTTTATTTTTCAATTTGTTAATGTGGTGTATTACATTGATTGATTTGCGGATATTGAAGAATCCTTGCATCCCTGGGATAAAGCCCACTTGGTCATGGTGTATGATCCTTTTAATGTGTTGTTGGATTCTGATTGCTAGAATTTTGTTTAGGATTTTTGCATCTATGTTCATCAGTGATATTGGCCTGTAGTTTTCTTTTTTTGTGGCATCTTTGTCAGGTTTTGGTATTAGGGTGATGGTAGCCTCATAGAATGAGTTTGGAAGTTTACCTTCCTCTGCAATTTTCTGGAAGAGTTTGAGCAGGATAGGTGTTAGCTCTTCTCTAAATTTTTGGTAGAATTCAGCTGTGAAGCCGTCTGGACCTGGGCTTTTGTTTGCTGGAAGATTTTTTTTATTACAGTTTCAATTTCCGTGCTTGTGATGGGTCTGTTAAGGTTTTCTATTTCTTCCTGGTCGAGTTGTGGAAAGTTGTACTTTTCTAAGAATTTGTCCATTTCTTCCTCGTTGTCCATTTTATTGGCATATAATTGTTGATAATAGTCTCTTATGATCCTTTGTATTTCTGTGTTGTCTGTAGTGATCTCTCCATTTTCATTTCTAATTTTATTGATTTGATTTTTCTCCCTTTGTTTCTTGATGAGTCTGGCTAATGGTTTGTCAATTTTATTTATCCTTTCAAAGAACCAGCTTTTGGATTTGTTGATTTTTGCTATGGTCTCTTTTGTTTCTTTTGCATTTATTTCTGCTCTAATTTTTAAGATTTCTTTCCTTCTACTAACCCTGGGGTTCTTCATTTCTTCCTTTTCTAGTTGCTTTAGGTGTAGAGTTAGGTTATTTATTTGACTTTTTTCTTGTTTCTTGAGGTGTGCCTGTATTGCTATGAACTTTCCCCTTAAGACTGCTTTTACTGTGTCCCACAGGTTTTGGGTTGTTGTGTTTTCATTTTCATTCGTTTCTATGCAAATTTTGATTTCTTTTTTGATTTCTTCTGTGATTTGTTGGTTATTCAGCAGGGTGTTGTTCATCCTCCATATGTTGGAATTTTTAATAGTTTTTCTCCTGTAATTGAGATCTAATCTTACTGCAGTGTGGTCAGAAAAGATGCTTGGAATGATTTCTATTTTTTTGAATTTACCAAGGCTAGCTTTATGGCCCAGGATGTGATCTATCCTGGAGAAGGTTCCATGTGCGCTTGAGAAAAAGGTAAAATTCATTGTTTTGGGATGAAATGTCCTATAGATATCAATTAGGTCTAACTGG
This sequence comes from Bos taurus, assembly GCF_002263795.3. Lineage (NCBI taxonomy): Eukaryota > Metazoa > Chordata > Mammalia > Artiodactyla > Bovidae > Bos > Bos taurus. Next base: position 32,950,192 of record NC_082638.1, read on the forward strand.
TCTATTGTATCGTTTAAAGTTTGTGTTTCCTTGTTAATTTTCTGTTTAGTTGATCTATCCATAGGTGTGAGTGGGGTATTAAAGTCTCCCACTATTATTGTGTTATTGTTAATTTCTCCTTTCATACTTGTTAGCATTTGTCTTACATACTGCGGTGCTCCCGTGTTGGGTGCATATATATTTATAATTGTTATATCTCCTTCTTGGATTGATCCTTTGATCATTATGTAGTGACCTTCTTTGTCTCTTTTCACAGCCTTTGTTTTAAAGTCTATTTTATCTGATATGAGTATTGCTACTCCTGCTTTCTTTTGGTCCCTATTTGCATGGAAAATCTTTTTCCAGCCCTTCACTTTCAGTCTGTATGTGTCCCCTGTTTTGAGGTGGGTCTTCTGTAGACAACATATGTAGGGGTCTTGTTTTTGTATCCATTCAGCCAGTCTTTGTCTTTTGGTTGGGGCATTCAACCCATTTACGTTTAAGGTAATTACTGATAAGTATGATCCCGTTGCCATTTACTTTATTGTTTGGGGTTTGAATTTATACACCATTTTTGTGTTTCCTGTCTAGAGAATATCCTTTAGTATTTGTTGTAGAGATGGTTTGGTGGTGCAGAATTCTCTCAGCTTTTGCTTGTCTGAGAAGCTTTTGATTTCTCCTTCATACTTGAATGAAATCCTTGCTGGGTACAATAATCTGGGCTGTAGGTTATTTTCTTTCATCATTTTAAGTATGTCTTGCCATTCCCTCCTGGCTTGAAGAGTTTCTATTGAAAGATCAGCTGTTATCCTTATGGGATTTCCCTTGTGTGTTATTTGTTGTTTTTCCCTTGCTGCTTTTAATATTTGTTCTTTGTGTTTGATCTTTGTTAATTTGATTAATATGTGTCTTGGGATGTTTCGCCTTGGGTTTATCCTGTTTGGGATTCTCTGGGTTTCTTGGACTTGGGTGATTACTTCCTTCCCCAGTTTAGGGAAGTTTTCAACTATTATCTCCTCAAGTATTTTCTCATGGTCTTTCTTTTTGTCTTCTTCTTCTGGAACCCCTATGATTCGAATGTTGTAGCGTTTAATATTGTCCTGGAGGTCTCTGAGATTGTCCTCATTTCTTTTAATTCGTTTTTCTTTTATTCTCTCTGATTCATTTATTTCTACCATTCTATCTTCTAATTCACTAATCCTATCTTCTGCCTTTGTTATTCTACTATTTGGTGCCTCCAGAGTGTTTTTAATTTCATTTATTGCATTATTCATTATATATTGACTCTTTTTTATTTCTTCTAGGTCCTTGTTAAACCTTTGTTGCATCTTCTCAATCCTTGTCTCCAAGCTATTTATCTGTGATTCCACTTTAATTTCAAGATTTTGGATCAATTTCACTATCATTATTCGGAATTCTTTATCAGGTAGATTCCCTATCTCTTCCTCTTTTGTTTGGTTTGGTGGGCATTTATCCTGTTCCTTTATCTGCTGGCTATTCCTCTGTCTCTTCATCTTGTTTAAATTGCTGAGTTTGGGGTGTCCTTTCTGTATTCTGGCAGTTTGTGGAGTTCTCTTTATTGTGGCTTTTCCTCGCTGTGTGTGGGTTTGTACAGGTGGCTTGTCAAGGTTTCCTGGTTAGGGAAGCTTGTGTCGGTGTTCTGATGGGTGGAGCTGTATTTCTTCTCTTTGTTCAGTCGCGCTGTGGGGAGGGAGGGAGGGATGCTGCAAACAAATAACACTGGCGTGCGCTCACAGTGCCTCAGCCACACTGGGTCTGCCCCCGCTCTCGGCGCGTGTAGCCTCCCTGCCCACACTGCTCGGGCTCTAGGTTGTTCCTCCGGGAACAATCCGAGGCTGGCCCTGAGTTGCATGTACCTCCCTGGTCCAAGCCGCTCAGGTTAAGGCGCTCAGGTAGTCCTCAGAGGCGCAGACTCAGTTGGGCCTGAGTTTTGTGCTCTTCCCAGGTTCGAGCAGCTCAAGTGATGAGGTGTTTGGCGAGCACCAATGCTGCGACTTATCGCCTCCCCGCCACTCGGTTATCTGGGTGTAAAACCGGCGCACCTTCTCAGGCACATGTTAACCGTCCAGACCCCCAAGAAGTTTTAGTTAGCAAAGAAGCCTGCTTACAGTTTTATAGATAATGTCTCTCTGGGGCTGCGATTGCCCCCTTCCGGCTCTGGCTGCCTGTCACTGGAGGGGGAAGGTCTGCAGCCGGCTATCTCTGTTCAATTCTTTGTTCCGTGCACGGGCCTGGCGGTGTCTTAAGTTGGGGCTGGCTTTTCGCGTGGTAGATATCCCACAGTCTGGTTTGCTAGCCCAGATTATTTCGCTCAGATAGTGCTCAGGGTATTCAGGCCAGATTCTTACTCTAAGCGATGCAGCCCGCGCTGCGCCTCCCTGCCCAGCCCCCACTTGCTAATGGCGCGTGCAGGCGTCTACGCTGCTCCTCCGCTGGGGGAGTTACTGTAGGACTCGCAATCTTCGAGTTTTAATTGTTTATTTATTTTTTCTTCCTGTTATGTTGCCCTCTGTGCTTCCAAAGCTCGGCACAGATTCGGCAGTGAGAAGGTTTCCTGGTGTTTGGAAACTTCTCTCTTTTTAAGACTCCCTTCCCGGGACGGAACTCCGTCCCTCCCTCTTTTGTCTCTTTTTTTGTCTTTTATATTTTTTCCTACCTCCTTTCGAAGAGTTGGATTGCTTTTCTGGGTGCCTGATGTCCTCTGCCGGCATTCAGAAGTTGTTTTGTGGAATTTACTCGACGTTTAAATGCTCTTTTGATGAATTTGTGGGGGAGAAAGTGTTCTCCCTGTCCTACTCCTCCGCCATCTTGGCTCCTCCTCCCTATCTCAATTTCAAATTCGTTTTAGCTACATATGTGAACATGCTTTCTAAGTCACATGATTTAATCTTATGTATTGCTAATAAGTGAAATTTTTGGAATACCTTGCTCAAAAGAGAGATGTTTTCTTCCAGAAAGTCCGCTTGTGAAGCAGATCTTTGAAAAGTTTGTTGCTTTTTATTAAACCCATAAAGGTTAAGCTGTCAAACTAAACTTTTCATACTGTTGGTTTCAAATATTCTGAAAGGCTCCTTTCTTTTCAAGACCTTTTTCAAAAGTTCTTCACTGATCACTATACATACACCACTCTCATCCTACCTAATAGATTCCAGCTGATAATTTGCAACTATACTCCAAAGTTTTGTGGAAATGTGAAAGAAAATCATTCAGCTCATCTGTTTCAGAGACAGAATTTGTGTAGCATAGCCTTTTTATCACAAGATCCTCAGACAAAGCCTGAAAAGCATATTCTTCAATCATAGATCTCAAAACTGAGTCCCTAGTAAGTGTATAATCATACAAAGAAGATCTAACGGAGGTTTCTGAACCAGTTGATTCATCCTTAGGAGTCCCATCTTGAATTTCTGAAGAAATATGTGCCATCTCAAAGAAAGTCTTTCTTCAGATATTTTTCTCATTTGTCTGGTTTTACACACTGCAACTTCAAATGCTGCTTGGCTGGCCTACAGACCTCTCTAGACCATCACAGAGGTCCTCAAAGTCACCTAGCAGTTGAAGGGTAACTGTGACATCACAAAGTCACTGGTCTTCGAGCAATTGAAGGATAATGTTCAACCAGTGCTTACTTCAGCATCAACTTAAAATACACACTGCTTACAGAAATACTAACCAAAGCCATGAAGGCTGCAAAACCTCATTCCTAAAGAATTTTTACACAGAAAAATCATATCAATAAATCTACTTGAAATCTGAACTAAAAGCGATTTATCATCCTTCTAGACACACATTCTTAATATTCATTACTGTTACGCATGCAAACTTGGATCTACTCGCTACTGTGAAGTAAAATCAATCAACTGACTGAGTTACAGTGAAAGCATGTGTTTATTGTAGGACTGAGCAAGGTTTCCTAGCAGTCTTTGGTGCTTCAAAGACCCAAATTCCCAAATACTTTCAGGGGAAGGATTTTAATGACTGATCACACACCTGTGATCAGTTTTGGGGCATTGTACTAATGGCCTGTTACTGAGGATATTGGGAGTCAACATCATCGACCGTCTGCTTCCAACTACTCTGTGGTCTATGTACGTACATTTCAGCCTGGTTGGAGCTTTAACATCTCTAAAACTGTTCACAGTGTATTGCTCAGAATGTTATCTATGGCCTTTGAGGAGGAACTAAAGACCTTTCTGCTACGTCTGCTACATCACCTCAGTCGTGTCCGACTCTGTGTGACCCCATAGACGGCAGCCCACCAGGCTCCCCTGTCTCTGGGATTCTCCAGGGAAGAACACTGGAATGGGTTGCCATTTCCTTCTCCAATGCATGAAAGTTAAAAGTGAAAGTATCATTACTATCTTCTGTTGCTTGATTATTTTCCTTAATTTCTGGCTTTTCTAGCTTCTCTGATTAAAATTACTCTTGGAAAATGAGGAGGTCTACAGGCTTCCCAGCTCTTGAACTGTTTGAGTCAGCAACAACTTTGGCTATTTCCTGTTGACCTGGAGCATGGAGTTGGAAATAATTCTGCGATCTAAGGTTGGTATCAACATTTTCTGCAATGGAAACATATCTATTTTATATAGATATTTGTATATCTATATACATAAATATGCATATAAATAGGTATATCTGCTGTCATTTCAGACGTGTCCAACTCTGTGTGACCCCACAGACGGCAGCCCACCAGGCTCATCTGTCCCAGGATTCTCCAGGCAAGAACATTCGAGTGGGTTGCTATGTCCTTCTCCAATGCATGAAAGTGAAAAGTGAAAGGGAAGTCACTCAGTTGTACCGATCTATTTGTGACACCATGGATTGCAGCCTACCAGGCTCCTCCATCCATGGGATTTGCCAGGCAAGAGTAATGGAGTGGGGTGCCGTCACCTTCTCATATATATATAAATATATATATATATATATATATATATATATATATATATATATATATATATATATATATATATATATTTCTATATCTGAGTATTTTTTCATTAAACCTGGGCAAACTTTTGAAAATTGGTAGGTATTTATTAAAAGGAGAGAGGGGAGTGGTATAAAAGAGTCCTTATATGTTAGATGTAGCCAATAAAACATATTTTGAAGTATTTCCACTTACATATATTCAATAACTGAGTAGAGTCTTGAGTCATTCTGCATTTGGGTTTTAATTTTTCCATGTTGTTATACCTAATGGGAATTAAAAGTCAATGTGATTTTTTTATACCCAAACTCATACACACATGGGTATGTATGTGGATATGTCAAAATAAAATTTTAGGCAACAATATTCAGGTGGCCAAACACTTTGCTTGCTCCCAAGATCTTAAATGAACTGTTTGGGAAGCCCAACATTGCTTAATAAATTACTGGCTGAATGCTTTAGATACTGTTGCTGAAAGGCTCTCCTTTAATCTAGTTCGTCTTCCACTATTGTTTCTGTAATAAGAGATGGCGTTCTTACATATGAGGAAACCTTGAGGCCATACAATTGTTACTCTCGTTTGCTTAGAGATATTGTTTGAAGAAAGCTGTTGTTCTCCCCACATTGGATACAATTTTAAATATTCAAGTCTGTAATAACATAGGAACATGTTGGAACCACATGCACAATGGTCAACTAGCTGGATTTAGGATAACAGCTACCCACTTAATGGCTAAAAGAGATGCCAAGGGCATTGTGCATAGATCATAGACAGGCTCTTCTGACTAGCTGAACACTGAAATTATATGAGGTGTACATCAAAATTACTTCTCCATAATTCAGTATGTAAAGTTTTCTTTCATCACTTTCAACTTCTGGTAACAAATATTTCAATAGAAATCACTGATGATCAAAATTTATCTTGCTTCATGCCACAGGGGTTCAGCTTCCTGCCCCCATCCACATCATTTATCTTGTTCCTTGTCCTCCTTTGTATTTTTGAGGTAGTCACATTAGATAAAATCTAACAAGATAACAAAAACAGTCTCAATATATTATGTTAATGGAAAAATATATTATAGGCTGTGTATTTTGCAATATTTTACCCAGTTGTCACAGAAGTATGGCACAAATGCTCTAACAGGCAACTTAAAACCAGCAGTATAATATATAATAAGTAACTATCATAGAATATTCTCAGAAAACAATTTCTTATTCAAAACATTGAGGGAAAACAAAGGTACAAGAATACAGTAATTCTCAGTGTTCATAGGAAAACATAGGGTAAACAGTACATTTGAATTCTCTGCTGCTGCTGCTAAGTTGCTTCACTTGTGTCTGACTCTGTGTGACCCCAGAGATGGCAACCCACCAGGCTCACCAATCCCTGGGATTATCCAGGCAAGAACACTGGAGTGGGTTGCCATTTCCTTCTCAGTATTACACAAAGTAAGATCATGACATCCGGTCCCACACTTTCATGGGAAATGGAAGTGGAAAAGACAGAAGCAGTGACAGATTAGCTCTTTTGGCTCTAAATTCACTGCAGATGGTGATGGAAGCTATAAAATTAGAAGACAATTTCTTCCTGGAAGAAAAGCTGTCACAAATTTAGAAAGCATGTTAAAAAGTGAAGACATGACTTGATCAATGCAGGCACTTTGAGTCACATCTATGGTCTTTCCAGTAGACATGTACAGATGTGAGAACACCAAACTGCTCTGCTAGGAATGACTTGTGTGTATCCATTGAATTGCAAGGACATAAATCCAGTCAAACATAAAGGAAATCAACTCTGAAGAAGAATTAGAATCACTGATGCTGAAGATGAGTCTTCAAAGCTTTGGCCACCTGAGCAAAGAAATGACTCAGTGGAAAAAAAAAAACAAAAACCTGATTCTTAGGAAACAATGAAATCAGGAGGATACATGGGTGAGAACAAAGGAGAAGGTTGTATAGCTTCACCCATTCAATGAGTATGATTTCAGGCAGACCCTGGGTGATGCAGAGGGCAGAAAGCCCTTGTGTGCAGTCCAAGGGGTCACAGAGAGTAAGACATGGCTTTGTGACTGAATAACAACAAGATTTCAGTTAATAAAATGGATCTTCCAGGGTCATGGTGGAGGTCTCATAATGTTAGAGGAATAGGAGGCACAGTCCACTTTCTCCTCCACAAATCCATCAAAGGATCGACTGCACATGGACCACCTTCCAGAAATCAACTTGAACGATGTTGATGGTCCCTAGAAACCAAGAAATGAAAACCCATCTCTTAAAAAGGAGGTAGGACAAAATAAGAGATGGACATGAAGAAAAGGTTTTAGGGAATGAGACTCCCCTTGGAGAGGGAATCGTAAAGGAGGAAAATTAAAACAAGATAGGAAACCCTCTCTCAAAAGTGTCAGTGGGAGGAAAAAGAAAAAAAGAAAAAAACAGAACCAGGGGAAAAAGAACAAAAACACAGATTACGCCAATAAATGCAATTACTAGCCAAAAAGTCACTCAGATTCTTCTGTCCACAGTCATACATGAGGTCTGGGAGGAGACCTGTGGTGTATCAAACACAGTATTGTTAGAACCAGGATTTAGTGCCCTGAGGACAATCTGATGGAGCTAATGTGACAAAGAACATAAACCATGGGAAAACTAGAGACAGCCATTTTAGAAAGGACTTTTCCTACAAGAAGGCTCTAAGTCCACATAGTGAACCATGGCACACTCACAGACCAGAAAACTACAAAATACCAAAGAAGACCAAGCCAGCTTCCATTGAAGACCCTTTCCTCAATGGAGGTAGAGAGGAATGTATATGACTGCCAGAGGCAGAAGCAAATAGGTTACTAGTAACTTGGTCCTACAGACATCCCCTACCAAGCTCTAAGCTGGTTGAAATTTGCTAATGATGAATTCCTGAGTTCATGGACAGTTCACATAGGCCGGGATCATGACAGCCTGGGGTCAGCTATCCGGAAGAGACACATGGAACACCTGAGGCTGTGGGCTCTGGCACAGGTAGCAAACTGTGTGGTTGAGACCAGAGAGCTGCATAAAGCATGGGCCACCTAGGACTGTGTCTTGTCCTCCAACCAGCCACCTGAGATTTTTGACTTGTGAAGAGCAAAAAGCACCGAGCCAATCATGGTCATTGCCCTTGCTGAGCACCTAAGTGCCTGACTGGCTGGGAAGTGCATGAAACACACGACCCACTTGGGACCATGCCCTCACGTATCAACAGGGAGGCTGAGCAGTGTGGACCCAGGAAGAACATGTCACATTTGTCAGTGGCAAGCCCAATGTGGTCAATCCACCTCAAGCACCCACATATCCCAGAGGTATTTGTTTTCAGTGTCCCACCTCACCGCCAAAACACCGAGCAAGTGAGATCAAATAAGAGGCTACCACACCCTCGTTTCATGTTGAAAGCCAGATATGGAGAGGCTTTCAAATAAAAGAAGGAAATATAAACAAAGGAGCATAAACCAACCCAGAAGTGATAGGTTCAACAGCATAAATCTTCAATTAATGCCAATTAATTCAATTAATGTTCAACTGAGGTACAATAGTAGAATTTGACAACAAGTACAAGCTTCAACTAGGGACCATCTGACACTGTACTGACACCAAAAAGCAAAATTTTTTTTTTAATTCTGAGATCTATTTCTATATGATTTCTTTAACTTTTAACAATGCTAGGCCCTTTTAATACCCTAAACTTTTATTTCTGTTAACTATTATTACCTTTCAAATAAAAACAACACGTCTGTGTTTTAAACACTTGTTATATATATAAGAATGAATTCGACCTCCGTTTTCTTTTCTTGTACTATTTAAATGAGTCTAATTTTTATTCTTGGTTCTTAACTTTTGCTTTCCAAAAATGGTTATCAATGTTGTAACTTTAGGAACACAATTTTTAGGATCAGATTTCACTTATGAGGGCATCAGATTTCAGACACGCTGAAACCATAATCTCAAAAACCTAGCCAATCTTGTCACATGGACTGCAGCCTTGTCTAACTCAATGAAAGTAAGCCATGCCCTGTGGTGCCACCCAGGATGGGCGAGTAATGGTGGAGAGTTCTGACAGAATGTGGTCTATGGAGAAGGGAATGGCAAACTACATCAGTATTCTTGTCTTGAGAACACCATGAACAGTATGAAACACATGATAGGATACTGAAAGAGGAAATCCCCGGGTGGGTTGGTAGGTATCCAATATGCTACTGGAGATCAGTGGAGACATAACTGCAGAAAGAAAGAAGGGATGAAGACAAAGCAAAACTAATATCCAGATATGGGTGTGACTGGTAATAGAGGCAAGGTCTGATGCTGTAAAGAGCAATATTACATAGGAAATTGGAATGTCAGTTCCATGAATCAAGGCAAACTGGAAGTGATCAAACCGGAGATGATAAAAGTGAACGTCAACATTCTAGGTATCAGCGAACTAAAAGGGACTGGAATGGGTGAATTTAACTCAGATGACCATTGTATCTACTACTGTGAACGGGAATACCTTAGAAGAAATGGAGGAGCCAGCATGGTCAACAAAAGAGTCTTACATGCAGTACTTAGATGCAATCTCAAAGATGAAAGAATGATCCCTGTTCGTTTCCAAGGCAAACCATTCAATATCACGGTAATCCAAGCCTTTGCCCCAATGAGAAATGCTGAAGAAGCTGAAGTTGAATGGTACTGTGAAGACCTGCAAGACCTTTTAGAACTAATATCCAATAAAGATGTCCTTTTCATTAAAGGGGACTGGAATGTAAAGGTAGGAAGTCAAGAAATACTTGGAGTAACAGGCAAATTTGGCCTTGGAATACTGAATGAAGCAGGGCAAAGGCTAATAGAGTTTTTCCAAGAGAACACACTGGTCATAGCAAACACCCTCTTCCAACAACACAAGAGAAGATGGTCAACACCAAAATCAACAAAATCAGATTAATTCTACCTTTGCAGCCAAAGATGGAGAAACTCTATAAAGTCAGCAAAAACAAGACCGGGAGCTGACTGTAGCTCAGATCATGAACTCCTTTATTGCCAAATTCAGACTTGAATTAAAGAAAGTAGGGAAAACCACTAGACAATTCAGGTATGACCTGTCAAATCCCTTATCATTATACAGTGAAATATAGATTTAAGGGACTAGATCTAATAGACAAAGTTCCTGATGACCAATGGATGGGTATTTATGACACTGTACAGGAGACAGGGACTAAGACCATCCGTGTAGACACGAAATGCAAAAATGCAAAATGGCTGCCTGAGGGGGCCTTACAAATAGCTGTGAAAAAAAGAGAAGCAAAAAGCAAAGCAAAGAAAAGATAAATGTATCTGAAAGCAGAGATCCAAAAGAATAGCAAACAGAGATAAGAAAGCCTTCCTCAGAGATCAATTTAAAGAAATAGAAGAAAACAACATAATGGGAAAGACTAGAGTTCTCTTCAAGAAAATTAGATACAAAGGGAATATTTCATGCAAAGATGGGTTCAATAAAGGGAAGAAATGGTAAGGATCAAACAGAAGCAGAAGATATTATGGAGAGGTGGCAAGAATACACAGGGAAATTGTACAAAAATGACTTTCAAGACCCAGATAATCACAATGGTGTGATCACTCACCTAGAGCCAAACATCCTGGAATGTGAAATCGAGAGGGCCTTAGAAAGCCTCACTATGAACAAAGCTAGTGGAGGTGATAGAATTCCAGTTGAACTATCTCAAATGTTGAAAGATAATGCTGTGAAAGTGCTGCACTCAATATGCCAGCAAATGTGGAAAACTCAGCAGTGGCCACAGGACTGGAAAAGGTCAGTTTTCACTCCAATTCCAAAGAAAGGCAATGACAATGAATGCTCGAACTTCTTCACAGTTGCACTTATTTCACACGCTAGTAAAGCAATGCTCAAATTTCTCCAAGCTAGGCTTCAGCAATACGTGAACTGTGAACTTCCAGATGTTCAAGCTGGTTTTAGGAAAGGCAGAGGAACCAGAGATCGCATTGCCAATATCCGATGGATCATCAAAAAAGCAAGAGAGTTCCAGATAAACACCTATTTCTGCTTTATTGACTATGCCAAATCCTTTGACTGTGTGAATCACAATAAACCGGGGAAGATTCTGAAAGAGACGGGTATACCAGACCACCTGACCTGCCTTGGAGGAACCTATATACAGGTCAGGAAGCAACAGTTAGACCTAGGCATGGAACAACAGACTGGTTTTGTATATGAAAAGGAGGACATCAGGCTTTGTATTATCACCTGCTTATTTAACTTGTAGGCAGAGTACATCATGAGAAACGCTGGGCTGAAAGAAGCACAAGCTGGAATTCAGATTACCGGGAGAAATATCAATAACCTCAGATTTGCAGATGACACCAACCTTATTGCAGAAAGTGAAGAGGAACTAAAACGTCTCTTGATGAAAGTCAAAGAGAAGACTGGAAAATTTGGCTTAAAGCTCAACATTCTGAAAACGAAGACCATGGCATCTGGTCCCATCACTTCATGGGAAATAGATGGGGAAACAGTGGAAAGATTGTCAGACTTTACTTTTTTGCGGCTCCAAAACCACTGCAGATGGTGATTGCAGCCTTGAAATTTAAACACGCTTACCCCTTGGAAGGAAAGTTATGCCCAACCTAGATAGCATATTAAAAATCAGTGGCATTACATTGCCAACAAAGTTTGTCTAGTCAAGGATCCGGTTTTTCTAGTGATCATGTATGAATGTGAGAGTTGGACTGTGAAGAAAGCTGAGTGCTGAAGAATTGATGCTTTTGAACTGCGGTGATGGATAAAATTTTTGAGAGTCCCTTGTACTGCAAGGAAATCCAGCCTGTCCATCCTAAAGGAGATCAGTCCTGGGTGTTCATTGGAAGGACTGATGCTAAAGCTGAAATTCCAATACTTTGCTCACTCACGCAAAGTGTTGACTCATTGAGAAAGACCCACATGCTCGGAGGGAATGGGGTCAAGACGAGAATGGGACTACAGAGGATGGAAGGCTGGATGGCATCACCGAATCAATAGACATGAGCGTGAGTGAACTCAGTGAACAGGTAGCCCTGGTGTGCTGCGATTCATGGGGTTGCAAAGAGTCGGTGATGAAGGACCAACTGAACTTAACTGAGAAAGGAGGATATAAATGAAACAGAGTGTGGTGCGGGGAAAAAAAATGAAAGAAAGAAGGAAACCAGGAAAAGGTCTGATGTAGCAATGATAGATGCCCCACAATGAGAAATGTAGGTGTCTAGATGGAGAACACCAAAACTAAAAGGGTTGGGGTACATGGGAAATCTTGAGGAAATAAAAGTTGGAATCACCCTTAAATGAGTCAAGACGCAAGAATTGGATCGGGCATGGACAAATTGACCACTTCAAAAGTGAAAGAAGAGTGACAAATCTCTTTACTGTCACTTGCTTACGTGAATCATATGCAGAATATACTATTTAAATACCAGTTGAGTGAATCAAAAGCTGGCATCAAAGTGGCTGGGAGAAACAGCAAAACACTCACATATATAGATGTTAACGCAAAAACAAAGAGAAAGTGAAGAGGAAATAAAGAGCCTTTTCATGAGGGTGAATGATTAGAGTGAAAAACCGTGCTGAAAACTCTACATTCATAAAAACAAAGATAAGGGCATCTGGTCCAATCACTACTTGCAAAATAGAAGGGGTAAACATTTGGAAACAGTGACAAGCTTAATTTTCTTGAGCTTCAAAATTACTAGGAATGGTGACTGCAGTTATCAAATTAAATGTCACTTGCTTTTGGATGTAAAAGTTATGACAAACCTAAGCATTGCATTATAAAGAAAACACACCACTTTACTAAATTGTCAGTAAATAAAAAATGTCAATTATGGTAAGAGTGGAGACTCTCGGATGTTTTTGAGTAACTTATATGGCTTTTGATTGCTAATTTATTTAGCATCTTTTCATTGTTAATTCAGTAAGTACTTAAAATACATCATTTGGCAGGCACTATGTCTTAGCTGATGTGCAAGATACATAAGGAAACTTGTGTAGACATGAAACACATAGAAGAATTGAATATCTGTGATTAACTTGGTAGGAAGGAAGACAGTTTCTTTCCAATCCCAAACAATGCTTAGGAAAAATTGTGAAAAGTGGCTTATTATGACTGAAAATATTTTGCCTAATGTATCTCTAGAAATTCAATAAAAACATAGATAATGAAGCTACGAAGGGAAACACAACATATGTCTTCCAAGAACTGATTACCATGCTGAGATGCTGCATTCGCCACAAGGATTTAAGTCTGTCTTTGGAGGAGCAGGAAAGCAACATCAAAATATCCACTAAGAAATATAGGTGGTGTCTTGGTGGGAGAAAATAAAGGCATAATATAAAGAGAGTAGAGCAAGAATGACCTTTTATAATACTACTTGTAAAATGCCTAACTTTTGCTGACTTTGGTGTAATCTTTGAATATATCAGTCATGTTATGATAGTGATCGTGATTTCTGAGTAGGCTGCATCTATACTGTCAAGTATGAAACATATATTTATATATATTTTCAATGAATAAAACCTGCTGTTTAAACTCTTAGCTTTCTTCCCAATAATGGACATAAAATAATAAAACTAAAAAAGCACTAAAGTATATACTGTTCATTTGCTTTCTCTAAATGGGATTTGTATTGTTCCTTCTCCCATATCATCCTATCAGCCTTTGGCTGATCTCCACATTTCCTTGCCCCAGCCATTTATGAGATAACTATTCCAAACAACCTCGGAGAAGAACAGGCCCACTTAAGACAGTGGCTTTCCAAATATATGCCTATATATATATATTTACTCTTGTCTTGGGTTAGTGCAGCAGCTCACTAATCTGACTGCTGCCCTTTCTCACCTTATTAAAGGTGATCTCTTCCTGTAAAGTGCTGGTCTCATTCTTTTTCTGAACCTTGCCTTCTCTGACTCCCTTATGCTACAGACAAACTGAGTGGTTGACAGGTACATAAGATGCATGACCTACCCTGGAGGTGCCTTTCCTGCCATCCAGATGCCTGAGCAGTTTGGAACAGGGAAGGAAACAATGCACATAGCCAATGGAGTTCAGTGCCCTTGAAGATCACCTAGGAGCCTGAGTGGCTTAGACTTGGGATGTGCATGAAACACAGGGAACACTTTGGGCAGTGCCATCGCAGATTACCCAGGAACCTGAGCTGGGTGGACTGAGGAAGTACATGTCACCTATGACAGTGGCAAGCCCACTGTGCTCCATCCACCTTAAGCACCCTCACCCACATATTCTACAGGTGGTTTTTTTTTTTTTTTTTTTTTGAGTGTGCTCCTCCTCATCATTGTACCACTGATACAAATAAGGGCCTGCTGTCCCCTTGTGTTATGGTGCAAACTGGTCTTGTGTAAGCATGTCACAGAAGAGAATTGCAAAATGAGGAAGTAAAAATAAGCAAAGAAGGGTGAACTAGCCCAGAAGTGACAGAAGCTACAGATTGAAACTCTGAAGCTAATGTAGAAACTGTGCAATTCAAGGACAGCAATAGTATTGGACAACAAGTAGAAGCAGGAAAAACAGATTGTCTGACACTGATCTGGCACCACTAAACTCACAACAATTTCTCTAGAGAAATTGGTAGATTATTCTTTACTGTTTTCATGTTTTTTAATTAAACACTCTTTTGTTCCTTATCATTCCCTTTAATCTCATTTCTATATACCACCATATAAATGTTTGATAATTATTTTGACTTCTAAATTTTCTCAAGTAATCATAGGAGTTTAAATCCTATTCTAGGTTCTTAATCTTTGATTTTGAAACTTTTTATTAATAAATGTTTATCCTTTAGGAATTCTGTATTTAGAATCTATTTTCACTTATTAATTTAATTCCCAGTTGATCGCACTCTTGCCTTTTTACTCTCCCTTTACTCCTCCTAGAAACCTTTATCTCCCTCCTCAGTTTGCTCTGATCCATATAACTCTGTCAATTCCTTTAACTGTTTTTGATTATGGAAAATTGCTTCACCATCAACCTTGGGTTTTCTCCTCTGTTCTGAGGATGCAGAATTCTTAATGTGACTGTAACTCAGCACCAAAACGCAGAGGCCATGAAGTTAATCCAGAGCTTTAGATCATTGTTGAACTCCTGACACCAATGAACTTTAAAAAAGAAGCAAAGTCAAAAGGTTCCATGCCTACATGGAAATGAAGCCCCAAGCTGAAACCAGCAATTTCAGTGCAAGACAACTCACACCTATTCTCCAGCAAAGCAGCAACACAAAAATGAACATTATAAAAGGTACTACCTGAAGCCGTACCAAACCCACAGACACCACAATGCACATTACAGGACAATTCATTGCATTTCATAGAGAAGTGATCCAGCACCACCTGACAGACCACAGGCACACAATATCCCAAACATTAAAGCTTGAAAACGTACAGGTTCAGTCCCACCCACAAAGATCAGATTCCACCACAAACTGGATCCAAAATGCTGTGGCCTGCAGAAAGGGGACCAAAACCACTGCAATCTAAACCAAATGAAGCTTTTAAGTTTAATAAGGTCCCATTTGCTTATTTTTGCTTTTATTTCCAATATTCCGGGAGGTGGGTCATAGAGGATCCTGCCGTGATGTATGTCGGAGAATGTTTTGCCTATGTTCTCCTCTAGGAGTTTTATAGTTTCTGGTCTTACGTTTAGATCTTTAATCCATTTTGAGGGGCCTAATTAAACTTAAAATATTCTGCACAACAAAGGAAACTATAAGCAAGGTGAAAAGACAGCCTTCAGAATGGGAGAAAATAATAGCAAATGAAGCAACTGACAACAACTAATCTCAAAAATATACAAGCAACTCCTACAGCTAATTCCAGAAAAATAAACGGCCCAATCAAAAAATGGGCCAAAGAACTAAATAGACATTTCTCCAAAGAAGACATACAAATGGCTAACAAACACATGAAAAGATGCTCAACATCACTCATTATCCGAAAAATGCAAATCAAAACCATAATGAGGTACCATTTCATGCCAGTCAGAATGGCTGTGATCCAAAAGTCTACAAGCAATAAATGCTGGAGAGGGTGTAGAGAAAAGGGAACCCCCTTACACTGTTGGTGGGAATGCAAACTAGTACAGCCACTGTGGAGAACAGTGTGGAGATTCCTTAAAAAGCTGGAAATAGAACTGCCTTATGATCCAGCAATCCCACTGCTAGGCATACACACCCAGGAAACCAGAATTGAAAGAGACACGTGTACCCCAATGTTCATAGCAACACTGTTTATAATAGCCAGGACACAGAAGCAACCTAGATGCCCATCAGCAGATGAATGGTAAGCAAGCTGTGGTACATATACACAATGGAGTATTACTCAGCCATTAAAAAGTACATTTTTTTTCTCAGTTTTCTGAATGTTGAGCTTTATTTATTTTTTTTAAACTTTACAATATTGTATTAGTTTTGCCAAATATCAAAATGAATCCACCACAGGTATACCTGAGTTCCCCATCCTGAACCCTCCTCCCTCCTTCCTCCCCTACCCTCCCTCTGGGTCGTCCCAGTGCACCAGCCCCAAGCATCCAGTACCATGCATCGAACCTGGACTGGCGACTCGTTTCATACATGATATTATACAGGTTTCAATGCCATTTTCCCAAATCATCCCACCCACTCCCTCTCCCACAGAGTCCAAAAGACTGTTCTATACATCTGTGTCTCTTTTGCTGTCTCGTACACAGGGTTATTGTTACCATCTTTCTAAATTCCATATATATGTGTTAGTATACTCTATTGGTGTTTTTCTTTCTGGCTTACTTCACTCTGTATAATAGGTTCCAGTTTCATCCATAATCAGTTCTAATGAGATGGAAAATACATGGGGAAACAGTGGAAACAGTGTCAGACTTTATTTTTTGGAGGGCTGCAAAATCAATACAGTTGGTGATTTGCAGCCATGAAATTAAAAGACGCTTACTCCTTGGAAGGAAAATTGTGCACCACCTAGATAACATATTCAAAAGCAGAGACATTACTTTGCCAACAAATGTCCGACTAGTCAAGGCTATGGTTTTTAAAGTGGTCATGTATGGATGTGAGAGTTGGGCTGTGAACAAAGCTGAGCACCAAAAAATCGATGTTTTTCAACTGTGGTGTTCAAATGACTCTTGAGACTCCCTTGGACTGCAATGAGGTCCAACCAGTTCATTCTAAAGGAGATCAGTCTTGGGTGTTCATTGAAAGGACTGATGCTAAAGCTGAAATTCCAATACTTTGGCCACCTCGTGCGAAGAGTTGACTCATTGGAAAAGACTCTGATGCTGGGAGGGATTAGGGGCAGGAGGAGTAGGTGATAACAGAGGATGACATGGCTGGATGGCATCACTGACTCGATGGACATGAGTTTGAGTGAACTCCAGGAGTTGGTGATTGATAGGGAGGCCTGAAATGCTGTGATTCATGGGGTCAGACACAACTGACTGAACTGAACCGAACTGAGAAAGGAGGGAATAAAGAAAACACAGTGGCATGTGTAAATATATATTTTTTTAAAGAAGGAAAAATTAAAAGCTCTGATAATTCTTAGACAGTATTAAATGCCATACTGTGAGGATATCCACATGGGAAAGACCACAAAAAAAGAAAAAAAGAAAGAAAGAAAGGAAAGGAAAAAAGAAAAAAAAAAAAAAGGTGTTTGTGTGCTTGAGAAAATTCTTCAAGAGATAAAAGTTGAAAACCTCCATTAAATGGGCAAGGAAATAGCTCCTTGAGTCCCATAACAGCATGTCCCAACAAACAGGATGAACCCAAAGTGAAATATCCCACAACAATATTTTAACCAAACACTGAAAATTTAAACACAAAAAAAAAACAAACATTAAGAGCAGCGAGAGTAAAGACATAAATATACTGTCAGATTCCCATAAAGACAGCAGCTGAACTTTCAATAGAAACTCTTCAGGCCAGTAGAGCATGGTAGAACATTCTCAAAATTATGAACAAGCCAAAACCAACACCAACACGGATCTTATTCAGATATGAAGGAGAAATCAAATGGTTTAAGCAAAAGTTTTAAGCAGTCATTAACATGAAACTGCTAAACTCTTAATGATGTGGTGAAACTGGGACACTGAGTTCATATGTCATCAGATTTGCAAAACTCATCAGTGGACATGAGTTTGGAAAAAGACAGTTTTCATTCACACCAAAGGTAGGTAAGGCCAAAGAATGTTTAAACAAGCATGCGCGGTTGCTCCTTTCACATGTTAGCTGGGTAAAACTCAAAATTCTACAGCAGTACATAAACTAAGAACTTTCAAGGGGAAAGCTCGACTTGGAAACAATACATGAACCAGAGAACAATTTGGAAACATTCATTGGATCCTAGAGGGAACCAGGAATTTCAGAAAATCATTTACTTCTGCTTCAGTGACTCCACTAAAGACATTGACTGTGTATATCACAGTAAACTGTGAACAGTTTGAAAGAGACAGGAATCATGGACCTTCTAACCTGTCACATGAGAAATGTGTATGCCGTTCAAGATGTAAGAGTTGGAACAAGACATGGAAAAATTGATCAGTATAAACCTGGGAAAGGTGAGTGACAAGACTGCATATTATCAGTCTTCTTATGTGAAATATATGCAGACTATACTATTCAAAAGGCCAGGCTGGGTGGATAATAAACTAGAATCAATGTTTCTGGGATAAACTTCAACAACCTTAGACAGACAGATAGAAACACTGTAAAAAGAGAAAGTGAAGAGGAGCTAAAGAGGGTCTTGATAAGGATGAGTGAGGAGTGTAGAAACCTCGTTGAGAACTCAATAGTCAAATGAACAACACAAGGTGTCTGGTCCCATCACGACTTGGCAAATAGAAGGGGAAAACATGGAATAAGTGATAAACTTAATTTTCTTGGGCTCCAAAATCACTGCGAATGGTGACTGCAGGCATGAAATGAAGAGATATTTTCTTCCTGGAGAAAAAACTATGGAAAAACCTTGACCTTGTATTAAAAAGAAGAAAGATGAGCTTATTAACAAAGGTCTCCTCAGTCACAAACCCCTATCGTTTATCCATTAGTCATGTAAAGGTGTGAGAATTGGAATCTAAAGAAGGCTGAGAGCTCGAGAACTGATGCCTTCAAACAGTGATGTTGGAGAAAACTCTTAGGGGTCCCTTGAACTGCAAACAGATCCCGCCAATCAATCCACAAGGAAACCAACCCTGGATATACATCTGAAGCACTCATACTGAAGCTGAAAGTCGAGGATTTTGCTAAACTAATTCAAAGAACCAACTCTGGAAAACACCATGACACTGGGAAAGACTGAGGACAGGAGGAGAAGGTGCTGATAGAGGATGAGATGTTTGGAGGGCATCACCAGTTCAATGGACATGTGTTTGAGCAAACTATGGGAAACACTGAAAGAGAGGGAGGCCTGCTGTGCTACAGTCACAAAGGGTTGGACATGACTCAATGAATGAACAACAGCAATTAAAATATCTAGAACTACTTCTAGGCTAACAGAGTTTGGCCAGGAGAATGCACTGGTCATAGCAAACACCCTCTTTCAACAACACAAGTGAACACTCTAACATGAACATCACCAGATGGTCAACACCAAAATCAAATTGATTCTATTCTTCCCAGTCAGAGATGCAGAAGCTCTATACAGTCAGCAAAAACAAGATCAGGAGCTGACTGTGGCTCAGATCATGAACTCCTTATTACCTAATTCAGACTTAAATTCAAGAAAGTAGGGAAAACCAAACTCTGATAGCCTTTTCCCTGCTTTATTCTGTATTAAAGGCTAAATTTGCCTGTTATCACAGGTGTTTCTTGACTTCCTACTTTTGCATTCCAGTCCCTTATAATGAAAAGAATTTCTTTTCGGTTGTTAGTTCTAAAAGGTCTTGTGGTTCTTCATAGAACCATTCAACTTCAGCGTCTTCAGCATTTCTGGCTGGTGCATAGGCTTGGGTTACTGTGATTTTGAATGGTTTGCCTTGGACAAACAGAAATCATTCTGTCGTTTTTGAGATTGCATCCAAGTACTGCATTTTGGACTCTTTTGTTGACCATGATGGCTACTCCATTTCTTCTAAGGGATTCCTGCCCACAGTAGTAGATATCATGGTCATCTGAGTTACATTCACCCATTCCAGTCCATTTTAATTTGCTGATTCCTAGAATGTCGATGATCACTCTTGCCATCTCCTGTTTAACAACTTCCAATTTGCCTTCATTCATGGACCCATATTCCAGGTTTCTATGCAATATTGCTCTTTGATGCATCGGACCTTGCTTCTGTCACCAGTCACATGCACAACTGGGTATTGTTTTTGCATTGGCTCCATGTCTTCATTCTTTCTGGAGTTCTTTCTCCACTCATCTCCAATAGCATATTGGGCACCTACCGACCTGAATAGTACAGGTTTAAAAGAAACTGGTCCTAAGGGCTTATTTACAAACAATGGGATAACCAATTCAACTTCTTCTTCTTTTTTTTTATTAATCTGTTCGGTTTTTTTTTCCCCCAGTATATAAAATTGGTTTAGTCACTCTGTTATTCCAGCAATTTGACTGCTTCACATAGTTTGAGACTTTTATTAACAGATATTCCTGTTGTAAATACCCAAATTCCTCCTTTTTTAGTATGTTTAGTAGCAATGGCATCTTATTCATTCTCATTTCAGTAACTAAATCTGCTCTTTTCGTTTTTTAGTTTACCTAATATTCTTTTTACTATCTTTGTTTCATGTTCAATTTTCTGTATTCTTTTTCTATTAACTTAAAACCATACTAATATTTGTTCATTTCCTCTTTCTTCTTTCTGTGAAATTAGATTTTTTTTCCAGCTTTTAAAGAAGGCATTACCTTCTCCCCAGAATTGAAGAGCTTTCTTTTTATGTAACCTTAAATATATATGGGTTCTTCTTCTGCTGTATCTGATGACTTTCTACATTGGGTTTTCATTTTAAATCACCTTAGAATATGTTCCCATTTCCCGTGTGAGTTATTCTTCGCCTCATCGAGCCCTTCAGAATGTGTTGTTTAATTTTCCATGCATTCAGTTCAGTCGCTCAGTCATGTCCGACTCTTTGTGACCCCATGGATTGCAGCACACCAGGCCTCCCTGTCCATCAAAAACTCCCAGAGTTCACTCAAACTCACATCCATTGAGTCAGTGATGCCATCCAGCCATCTCATCCTCTGTCGTCCCCTTTTCTTTGTGCCCCCAATTTATCTCAGCTTCAGTAGTTTCCAGAGTCAACTCTCGAATGAGATGGCCAAATTACTGGAGTTTCAGCTTTAGCATCATTCCTTCCAAAGAACACCAAGGTCTGATCTCCTTTAAAATGGACTGATTGGACTCCTTGCAGTCTATGGGACTCTCAGGAGTCTTCTCCAATGCCACAGTTCAAAAGTATCAATTCTTTGGCGCTAAGCTTTCTTCACAGCACAGCTCTCACATCCATACATAACTACTGGAAAAACCACAGTTTTGACTAGACGGTCCTTTGTTGGCAAAGTAATGTTTCTGCTTTTGAATATGCTATCGAGGATGGCCATAACTTTCCTTCCAAGGAGTAAGCGTCTTTTAATTTCATGGCTGCAATCACCATCTGTGGTGATTTTGCAGCACCCCCCCCCCCCGCCCCAAATGAAGTATGACTCTGTTTCCACTGTTTTCCCATATATTTCCCATGAAGTGATGAAAACCGATGCCATGATCTTAGTTTTCTGAATGTTGTCCTTTAAGTCAACTTTTTGAGGTATGACCTAAATCCAATCCTTTATGATTATATAGTAGAAGTGAGAAATAAATTTAAGGGACTAGATCGGATAGAGTGCATGATGAACTATGGACAGAGGTTTGTGACATTGTACAGGAGACAGGTATCACGACTATCCTCATGGAAAAGAAATGCAAAACAGCAAAATAGGTGTCTGTGGAGGCCTTAAAAATAGCTGTGAAAAGAAGAGAAGTGAAAAAGAAAGGAGAAAAGGAGTGATATAAGCATCTGAATGCAGTGTTCTCAAGAGTAGCAAGGAGAGATAAGAAAGCCTTCCTCAGCGATCAATGCAAAGAAATAGAGGAAAGCAAAAGAATGGGAAAGACCATCCCCTCAAGAAAATTAGCGATACTGAAGGAACATTTCATGCAAAGATGGGTTCTATAGAGGACAGAAATTTTACGGACCTAAAAGACTCAGAAAATATTAAGACAAGTGGCAGGAATACAGACTAGAACTGTACAAAATAGATCTTCAAGACCCAGATATTCACGATGGTGTGATCGCTCACCTAGAGCCAGACATCCTGGAATGTCAAGTCAAATGGGCCATAGAAAGAATCACTCCGAATAAAGCTAGTGGAGGTTATGGAATTCTAGCTGAGCTATTACACATCCTGAAAGATGATGCTGTGAAAGTGCTGAACTCAATATGCCAGCAAATTGGAAAACATAGCAGTGGCCATGGGACTGAAAAAGATCGGTTTTCATTCCAACCCCAAAGAAACACAGTGCCCAATAATGCTCAGATTACCACACAATTACACTCATCTCACGTTCTAGTGAAGTAATGCTCAAAGTTCTCCAAGCCAGGTTTCATTAATACATGAACCGTGAACTTCCAGATGTTCAAACTAGTTTTAGAAAATGCAGAGGAACCAGAGATCCAAATGCCAACAATCTTGGATCATTGAAAAAGCAAGAACGTTCCAGAAAATTAAAAACAAACAAACCAAAAAACACCTATTTCTGCTTTATTGACTATGCCAAAGCTTGGATTGTGTGGATCACTATAAACTGTGGAAGATTCTGAAAGAGATGGAAATACCAGACCACCTGGCCTGCCTCTGGAGAAACCTATATGCAAGTCAGGAAGCAACAATTAGAAATGGACATGGAACAACAGGTGGGTTCCAAATAGAAAGAGGAGGATGTCAAGGTTGTATATTGCCACCCTGCTTATTTGACATGAATGCAGAGTACATCATGAGAAACTCTAGGCTGGAAGAAGCAGAAGCTGGAGTCCAGATTGCCAGGAGAAATGTCAATAACCTCAGATATGCAGATAACACCACACTTATGGCAGAAAATGAAGAGGAAGTGTCAAGCCTCTTGATGAAAGTGAAACAGGAAAGTGAAAAACTGGGCTTAAAGCACAACATTCTGCAACGAAGATCATGGCATCTGGTCCCATCACATCATGGGAAATAGATGGGGAAACAGTGGAAACTATGTCAGGCTTTATTTTTGGAGCTCCAGAATCACTGCAGATGGTGATTGTAGCCATGAAATTAAAAGACATTTACTCCTTGGAGGGAAAGTTATGTCCAACTTAGATCTCATTTTAAAAAGCAGAGACATTACTTTGCCAACGAAAATCCATCTAGTCAAGGCTATGTTTTTTCCAGTGGTCATATATTGATATGAGAGTTGGACTGTGAAGAAAGCTGAGTACCAAAAAATTGATGCTTTTGAACTGTGGTGTTGGAGGAGACTCTTGAGAGTCCCTTGGACTGCAAGCAGATCCCACCAGTCCATCCTTAAGGAGACCAGTCTTGGGTGTTCTTTGGAAAGACTGATGCTAAAGCTGAAATTCCAGTATTTTGGCCACCTCACTCATAGAGTTGACACATAAAAATCTCTGATGATGGGAGGGATTTGGATCAGGAGGAGAAGGGAACGACAGAGGATGAGATGGCTGGATGGCATCATCGTCTCGATGAACTTATGTTTGCCTGAACTCCAGGAGTTAGTAATGGACAGGGAGGCCTGGTGTGGTGTGATTCATGGGGTGACAAAGATTCGGACATGGGCCTGTGACTGAAATGAAATGAGTAAATTAACTGTTTTGTTGTTGTTGTTGTTGTTGAACATGTCATTGGTAATATATGAAAGGAACAAGTGTAATACATACATACATACCCGTTCAAGTGATATTTCATGTGTTACGTCACTACATTCCTGTCTGACACTCTGTATCACACAGACTGTCACCATAATGTATCCTCAATGCATGGGATTCTCAAGGTGAAAAAGTAGGAATGGGTTGCCATCCTTAGTTCCAGGAGATCTTCCCAACTCAGATCGAACCTGCCTGTCTTATGACCTCTATGTTAGAAGACAGGTTCCTTAGTACTAATACTACCTGGGCAACCATTAGCTTATATATGGCTACACATATACATGCATATGTATATGTTGAAAGTTTGGGTATATAATTTTGCTGTCTACAGGTAGCAGTATATATTTTGCAGGAGGTATATAACTGCAGGTATGTCCTTTTGCAGGATCTAATGGTTTGCTAAAAGTGGTTTCACTTACATTCATGTCAGAGAATTATATAATTTCCCTTGTGACTTACCCTTTGAAATATTGGTTCTTTAAGAATATCTTGTATAATTTTTCATACACTGACAAATTTGCAAACACATATCCCATTTTTAAATTTTAGCTTCACATCTTGGTTTTCAGAGAATATACTTGGTATTATGTAAAATACTAAGACTTGTTTTATGCCTTAATGTGAAGCATATTTTTGAGAATATTCCAAAGAAAGTTCAGGTACAATTGAAAATATCACACACACACACACACACACACACACACACACACACACACACACACACAGTATGTGTTTATATGCCTATTTGAACATATTAGTGTAGGTACATAATTTTAAATATATATATATATTTTTACCCTTCTTTGATCTTGAAGTGTTTTGGGTCATGTTCCTCAGATTTATAGTTTGCTTTCAGTCTCCTGTCTTTTTGGGATTTATACTAAACCTGTATTAGGTATTTTCACATTACTTTAGGTCCTCTGACTCTGATGCTGGGAGGGATTGGAGGCAGGAGGAGAATGGGGTGACAGATGATAAGATGGCTGGATGGCATCACTGACTCGATGAACGTGAGAGATGGTGATGGACAGAGAGGCCTGGCGTGCTGCGATTCATGGGGTCGCAAAGAGTTGGACATGACTGAGCGACTGAATTGAACTGAATTGAACTGATGTCCTATTCAGGCAGAAGCCCACAGTCAACTTCTTTGAGAGTGTAAGAATCTTTCTAGAGACAGTATCTTTCTGAGGTTGTAGAGAATAGAGCACACTGTGAACCAAGAAATTTGCCAGCCATATCAGTAAACAAATGATGCTGCAGGCATCAAGTCATAAGCCCTTGAATCTATCCATAAACGTAAAACCTGGGGGAACTCTTGATGAAATCAGTTTGCCCACTATCAAGTCCTTAGTTACTGCACTTGAAGCTAGTGTGGCCTGAAGAACTGACTTGAGACAGAAAGAATAGATACTAGCCCTAGTTAAGGTGATTGTCAAAGGAATTATTTCAAGGAGCCCAGATTCTTGCATCTACCATAGGTAGAAAATATTTAAATCCATTCACTTGAGGTGTCCAGTTTTTCTTTCGTTAACCATAATATTCAGACATTCTCCATACCTGATCATTGTACCAAAATTTCTGTAAAACTTGGATCCTCCTATCCTTCGTTAGAGCAGTCTTTTTGCGATACTTGAGAAGTCGCTTCTCATGATTAAATCCTTCTTAGAATGAAAGGCTTGATGAAGAAAACATAATTCTCCACTTTTGAACTATGCATTTTTCCCATTAGGTAGCACACATTCTAGAACTGCAATATAAGGGATTCTTGTGCAGCACCTTACTGTTAACCTATGTTTACTAATTCCTACTTCCCAAAGTTTTGAAAGTCAAAGGTCAGCTATTACTTGGGGCTGGTGCACTGGGATGACCCAGAGGGATGGTATGAGGAGGGAGGTGGGAGGAGGGTTCAGGATGGGGAATACATGTATACCTGTGGCGGATTCATTTTGATATATGGCAAAGCCAATACAATATTGTAAACTTAAAAAATAAAATTAAATTTAAAAAATAAAATTAAACTTGAGGGGATTCATGGTTTCATAAACCGGTGACATCAGTTTATGAAAATATATAACCATATATGTTTACTTTACTTTTAGAAAGCCGTTCTTTACTTTTGGAAACAATGGAAAA
This sequence comes from Bos taurus, assembly GCF_002263795.3. Taxonomy (NCBI): domain Eukaryota; kingdom Metazoa; phylum Chordata; class Mammalia; order Artiodactyla; family Bovidae; genus Bos; species Bos taurus. Next base: position 32,976,178 of record NC_082638.1, read on the forward strand.
TTAGGGAAGTGAAGGGACACAAGTATAGAGTCTGAATTTATTCTGCCCAACATAGCTCTGCATTTAAGTTTGTCTTTTTTTTTTTTTTTTTTTTGCTTTTTCTTTGCCTATACATACTAAAGCCATCCTGGGTCCACATTTTAATTGACATGCAGTGATGCTTTACTTGTCACTAGCACAAATTAGACAAAGACTGATTTTCTTTCCTTACAATGTTGTGTTGGTGTCTGCTGCCCAGCAAAACAAATCAGTTATTAGTAAATACAGGTGAGCCTCCCTTTTGAGCAGTCCTCCAATCTCCCACTTGGGCCTCCTCTCCTACTCCAAAACCAATTCCACTAGAGCACTGCATAGCAATAGCTATCTACTACATGCTTGGTATGTCCTTCCTGCACTGTGTCCACAAGTCTGTTTTCCATGACTGCATCTCTTCCTACACTCCAAATGGTTTACTCAGCATCTGTTTTCTGGATTCCACTTAAATGCATTAATATGCACACACATATATTTATTACTTCTTTATTTGGTTGCCACAAACCTCAATCGCTCTGTGTGGAATTCAATTCCATGACCAGGGATCAAACCTGGGACCCCTGCATAGGGATCATGGTGTCTTAGCCACTGGACCAACAGGGCATTCCCCTGTTGTTGTTTTTTTTAAATGATGGCCACTTGGAATGGTGTGAGGTGATATGTTGTTGTACTTTTGATCTGTCTGCCTTTGTTAAGTTGAGGTCGTTTTTTCTATGTTCAGTTTTTGAAGAGCTTCTATCACAAGCACTTGTTGAATTATTTCAAAAACTTTCACCAGCTATTGAGGTAATCATATGGTTTTAAACCTTGACTATACATTGATATGCAACTATTGAAGAATGTTTCCATATCTTGAATAAACCCCACACTTAATTATAGTGTCCAATCCTTTTACGGTATTGGTGGAATTTTTTGCTCATATTTTGGTAAGGATGTTTGCCTCTGTTCATCTATGAGATATTAGTCTCTAACTTTCTTTTTCTGTGTTATTTCGGAGTTGGTATCAGGGTGATGGTGAACTTGTAAGATGACTTCTGGGTTTTCCGTCCACTCTAGAGTTTTGGAAGCATTTCAGAAGTGCATGTGCCAGCAGTTCTCTGACTGATTCATAAAATTTCCCTGTGAAGCTTTCTGGAGTTTAAGTTTGCCAACTGGAAATTTTTTCATCACAGTTTCAATCTTAGTGCTTGTAATTGCTCTGTTCATATTTTCTGTTTTTTTTTTTTTTTTTTTTTTCAGCTAAAAAAAATTTAGCTGAATTTCTTAGTATTTGTCCATGGCTCAAATTCTAAATTTTATTGACTTATAGTTGTTTGCTGTAGTCCCTTATGACTCTTTGTTATTTCTGTTATATCAGTCATAATGTCATCCTTTGTCATGTCAAATTGATGGATTTGTTGTCCTCTTTGTCTTGATAAGTCTGTATCATGATTTGTCTATTTTACTTCTCCTCTCCAAGAGACCCTTTTTAGTGATACTGATTTTGGCTATTTTTTTAATCATTTCTTTTTTTTTTAATTTCTGCTTTGATTTTTATCATTTTTTCCCCTTCTATTCACTTTGGGGAATTTTGCCTGATTTTTCTTCTTTCTCTAAATGCTTTAGATTGTAGGTTATGTTGATTACTTGAGATGTGTAGAATTTATCAACTTCACTCTTTTACTGCTTTAGCATGCTCCATAACTTTTGGATAATCATGTTTTTAATATTATTTTCTTTTAAGATTTTTCTTTCATTTTCTCTCACATTTCATGAGTGATCTCTTGGCCATGTACAGTTGTATTTATTCATCTACATGGATTCATGTTTCTCACAGTCCTCACCTGCAAATTCTGCTATGTAAATCATAACGTTGTGGTTAAAAAAAAAAAGATTAATACCATTACCACTATCTCAAATTTATCAAGGCTTGATTTGAGATCCATTTTGTGATATATCTTGAAGATATTTTATTTTCACTTAAGAAAAAATGTGTATTCTGCTCTGCTTCAGTGAAATGTACTATACGTATCAATTAACTTTGTCTGGTCTCGTGTGCCTTTGAACACTTGTGGTTCATTTTAAACTTTATTTCTAAATTGGAGGATAGTTTCTTTCCAGTGTTGTGTTGGCTTCTGCTGTACAACAGTGTGTATTAGCATATAGGAGGCCAAAGTCTTTTTTTGTGTGTGTGTTGTTGATTGTCTGTTACTTATTCATTTTTCTAGTCCCTATAGAAATGTTTATCGTCTTTTCCCCATTCCGTTTCTAGAATGTTTTATCACCTTTACTACCACAACATCCAAGTTATTTTCAAGGAGCCTGCCTACTTTTTCTTTCATTATGTTTTGAGTTTTTACCACATTCCTTTGCCTACAACATATTTCTCTGGCTTCACATTTCCCTACTGCGTTCCTCATCATTTCTTCCCAAACTTCTGCGTAATAGTTATTGCTCCTCGTCTCCACTCCAAGTTGATAAAATTAGTTGAGTGTCTAGTGTGGGCTTTGCAGTTGGAGAGACTGACAACTATGTTCTTGAATCTGCAGTTGAGTCTTCCGTCTCTAATGGTGATACCATATCTGTTCATGTCATTTGTAGATGTCTATAGAATTAGTCTGACATTAGGCAGTCTATTTGCTGAAGATTGGTTGCGTTTTTCTGTCTTGCTTGTTGTGTAGTGTGAGGCATCAGCCCTGGGTTGTGTAGGCAGTTGGGTGCAGTACATCTGAGATTAAGAAAGAGGCCTTCAACGAGACTGTCACCAGTTAATAATCAGTGTAGACAGGAATTCTCTAGTGTCCCATGATCCTGGTCTCAGTGTGAAAGGTTGTAATGGAATGCAAAGAGCTGGGATTCTTGGCCTCCAGAGGAGAGGAATTCAATCTGGGGCCAGAGATAAGGCTGGATCACTCAGAGCTTTGTATAATAAAATTTTATTAAAATATCAATGAGATAGAGAAAACTTCTCATATAGGCATCAGGATGGGGCAGAAAGAGTACCCTCCTGCTAGTCTTCAGCTGGATATTATATAGTCACTAGTAGTCTGTTAATGAAAGAAAGGAATGTTTTAAAACTCAGAGTGGTACCAGGCCCCCTCACACATAAGATGCATTTTGGGATAATCTTGGCGTCAGATGATTCATCCCGGGCCATAAAATGATTGTCTTGAAGAAGGATAGATTACCATACAAATGATTCATTTACATAGATTAGGGAAATACTATCTGAGTATGACATACTGGTTTGTCAAGTAGGTTCTGAGCCATTAGGAGGAACTGACTTAAGAACAGAGTTTGGGGTAAAAGCATAGTACATTAGCATAGTTTAAGACAAACATTTCCATAAGAAAAATGCATTGGTTATCTCAAGGTTTGAGAATAGTTAACTTCAGATGAAACCAGGTGTCATTCTGGCAATATAACATTTTAAGAGAAACCTCCTTTTAAATTTGTATAAAGACAGAAAAAAAAAATATTGCTAGTTTGTTTCCTCCTGCTACTTAAGAGAGATAAAAATGTCTGATACTTTCAGGCCAAATCCTTCATTTGGAGACCCCGGCCTTCCTGCCTGTTACCCTCTCAGATGATGACAGCAGAAAATATCAGGCCCAACTTATGCCCAGAGAACTACAATACCATAGTGATAGATTGAGGAGATTAAAAAAGTAACATAGATAAATGGTAAATAAATAAGTATAAGGTGCCACAAGCAATAAACACTACAGAGAAGACAACAGATTCATAATGAGAGCCAATCAAGTAAATCTCAAGGCAAAAAACACCACCAGAGTAGAGTGCCAACTGAAAAATAAAGAAAGCAAATCTGACAAGAAGAGCAGGACAGCCCCCACAGAATAACAGGAAACCACAGTTAATATAGAAATGCATACCCATGTTAAAGAATGAAGTGATGCAACAGCAACTAAAGGCACAGAAAATAGGAAACCAAAGTAAAAGTAGAAATAGCTATACAAAAAATAAAAATATAGTTGAAATAATCTTCAAGATCAAATCAATGTGTAGTAACAAAGAAACATACAACTGAGAAAAATAGTGCACAAACAACACAACAATTCAATGCATCAAAAGAATAATACATATTTCCTTGTGTCTCATCTGTGAGTGTCCTAGTGCTCAACATGGGCCAGAGGACAATTACACCTCTTTGGGAAGTTCTCCAAAGATGGAGAGAACTGGATTCTGGATATCTCTAAGGGCACCTCAGACTCAAAACTGCTATAATTCCTGTGCGTTCTTATAGCTGCCTGAGCCTGGGCATTTTTTTTTTTTTTTTTTTTTACCTCTTCTCAGCTTTGGATGTAATCCGTAGACACAGGGTCTGCATCATTAATCCTGTGTATTTAATCTGCAGCATGCACAACTGGATGGAAGATTCATAATCCTCTTTCTTAATGGCTCTGTCCCTGGGCCTCAGGTGTAAATTTCATCCTTGCTCACATGTGGTCACCAAATGTGTCTGACTTGAGACACTTGTGGTGCACTGGGGTCTGCCATGATGAGCACAGAAGGTTAAGGTACAGCTGCTTGGAATTCTGGAAACATGGTGGTGCTAGTTATGAATAGGAGCCAGCAGCCATAGGCAGAAGAGGTTTTGCCTGAATGGGATCCTTTTCTAGCCTGTGTTTGCAGGAGCATGAGTGGTACTTCTGCTGGTCTTTCTCTATTGCCTTATAGTAGGTGTTAACAGGTGGGAAGGTGAGGCGCTACCAAGGTATCTCTGCCTCCTGAGTGTGACACAGTACAGTCGCTTTGGCAGTTTGGGAATTCTCAAAAGGTATTCCCTGCTACACAACGACTCGTACCTGCTCCGTCAGGCCACTTCCACATAGTCAACAGCAGTCCTCTCCCAGGATCCCTCTAAATCCCTTCTTAATTCCTTTTCACTCAGGTATGTCTGGAACCCACATGGGACACTCTGGTGAGCAGGGTCTTCTGCTATTTGATGCTGTGGGAGAACTATTGTCCTTGCAGAAGTATTATTTGTGAACCATTTATTGAGAGAGTTGCATTTCACATCTGCCTACATTTCTGCCTTCTTGGAACTTCTCAGTTTTTCCTGGAAAGCTCAATTATTATTTTTTCCTTGACAGAAAAACATGAAACATTAGTTGCCATGAATCAATCTGTTTGATGGGACATTGCTTACGTACACACGTAACTGGTACTACTTTGACTTTCAATATGCAATCAAGCATATTGTGTTGTCTTTTTTTCTTTCCCCCTTGGAAATTTCTCTTAATGAGGAATTGTCATCAGCATGAAGAAATGCAGAACTTTCCACATAAAATATAATAGCAAAATTGGGCTCAAAAAGGCAGCACTTGAATATCTCTAGCTATTTTTTGAACGTTCCTGACATTTTCCAAGCGTACAAATGTCTAACTTCAGATCTCAAAGCGCAATTCCATTCAGTAGATATCAAAGGTGAGACTTCCATGGGCATAATTTAATTATTGTATAATAAGATGGCAAGTTCATAGGAAATTACCAGTTGGTACTTGGCTACTTGAAAAAAGAGAGAAAACGACAGCAATGACCAAAAAATAAAATTGAAAAAAAAAAAAAAAACAAAACAGGAATGTGTAGTTAGTTATTTAATTATAAGAGGTACACATGAATTGATGTTTGTATCACAGAATAAGCAAGGAGATAGCATACAATCATCTATATCTGCTTAACTGTCTCTGCTAATGACTTGGACACTGTGGATCACACACAAACCAGAAAAAGAAAGAAAGAAAGAAAGAAACATAATTTTGTAAAATTCTTAGAGATAAGAATACAAGAATACCTTATATGTCTCCTGGGAATCGTGTATGCTAGTAAAGGTGCAGCAGTTAGAATTGGACAGGGGACAATGAACTAATTCAAAATTGGGAAAGGAACAAGTCAAAGCTATATATTGTTGTCCTGATTATTTAACTTCTGTGCAGAGAACACCATGAAAAAATAAAAATCTAGATGAATCTCAAGTTAGAAACCGAATTTATGTGGGAGATATGAATAACCTTAGTTATCCCAGTGACAACACCAAAATGACAGAAGAAATATAATAATTAAGGCGCCTCTTGATGAAAGTATTATCTGTTTCAAATATAGACATCTGAAATGAGATAGTCCTACATAAAAGATGAAATTCTCAGTTTCACATATGAAAACCTAGATAAAGATTTCAGGGTGTGAAACATGAAATTCTCCATTATTCACATATACAAATCTGGAGAAAGATTTTCCAACATAAAGTACGAATTCTCTGTACATCATACATGAATGTACGGACACGAAATATTCTGCAGAAAATGTGGAATTTTTTTACATTAGAGTTATGAAAATATGGATGCAGATTCTTTGACAGGAAATACAAAAATGTCTGTTTCACATATCCACACATGGTCACATGAAACATGAATTTTTTCATATTTGTCATTTGAAAATATTTGTGAGGTCTTTCCTTCATGAAATATTGAATACTGTCTATTTCACATTTGAAAAACCTGTGTTAATTTTCCTACAAGAAATATAGAATTTTCCCACAGATTTTCATGCTTGGGCTCTGAAATTCTCTATGTTTTCATCAAGAATGTTTGGAAGGTATTCTGATATGAGATTCGGAATTCTGTGTATTTCCCATTTGACAATCTGGGGAGAAATGTTCTCATATGAAATATGAATTCTCAATTGTTCACATGTGAAACATTTTCCAGATTTGTACACATGAAAGAGAATTTCCCGTCATTCAGAAATTAAGATCTGAGCTAAACCGCAAACATCAAACAGCTATATTTCATGTATATCCTGAATACCATATAGAGTTTTCTGTATTTCTTTGATAAAAATCTGGGTGAAGATTTCCCTATAAGAAATAGGGAATAATATATTTTACACATGTAAAATCAAAACCCTTATGATTAGACAGTGGAATTGATAAATAGATGCAGGGGATTCTATCTGACAGATGAGTGCCTGAAGACCTATGGATGGTGGTTAGTGATATCGTATAGGAAAAAGTGATCAAGACCATCCACATGAAAAAGAAATGAAAAATGGTAAAGTTACGAGGCCTCACAAAGAGCTGAGAAGAGGAGCGAAGCTAAACAAAAAGGGGAAAAAGAAAACAATAACCCTGTATCAGATCAGATCAGATCAGTCACTCAGTCGTGTCCGACTCTTTGTGACCCCATGAATTGCAGCATGGCAGGCCTCTCTGTCCATCACCAATTCCCGGAGTTCACTGAGAGGAGACAGCAAAAGAGACACAGATGTATATAACTGTCTTTTGGACTCTGTAGGAGAGGGAGAGGGTGGGATGATTTGGGAGAATGGCATTGAAACATGTATAATATCATATATGAAATGAGTCATCAGTCCAGGTTCCATGCACAATACTGGACGCTTGGGGCTGGTGCACTGGGATGACCCAGAGGGATGGTATGGGGATGGAGGAGGGAGGAGGTTTCAGGATGGGGAACACATGTATACCTGTGGAAGATTCATTTTGATATATGGCAAAACTAATATGATATTGTAAAATTAAAAAATAAAATAAAATTAAGCAAACCTTAGAGGGAAAAATGAACATTCACAGTGTTGTGTAACTATTGACACTATTTCTGGAATGTTTTCATCATTCTTCCTGCCAGCCGTGTTAAAGGACAATTTTGCAACACCTATAAATGTTTTTATTTTATTTTAAAATGCAAAATATTTTGATTCATTGTTTTAATCAATTTGGAACATGTGTTCAAATAGAAAATAAATGTTAACTGCTTCCTCTCAACCTGTATTTATATAATAATAAATCTGGATAGCACATAAAAAGAAAAGAAAAGAAAATTACACACATTTGGATGAAGATCCCCAAAGAATTGCAAGGAGAGGTAAAACCACCCTCAGTTATCAATGTCAATAAATAAAGCAAATCAATAGAATTGGAAAGTCTACTGATCTCTTCAAGAAAATCACAGATACCAAGGGAAAATGTCATGCAATCATGGGCACAATAAAGGACAGAAATGGTATGGATGTAGCCAAAACAGAAACTATTAAGAAGAGGTGGGAAGAATACATGGATGAAATGTGCACAAAAGATCTTCATGACCCAGTTAAGCACGATGGTGTGATCGTTCACCTGAGGACCCGATGTCCTGGAATGTGAAGTCTAGTGGGACTTAGGAAGCATAACGACAAACAAAGCTTGTGGAGGTGATGGAATTCAGTTGAGATATTTCAAATTCTAAAAGATGATGATATGAATGTGCTGCCCTCCATATGCCAGCAAATTTGGGAGACTCAGCAGTGGCCAGAGGACTGGAAATGGTCAGTTTTCATTCCAACCACAAAGAAAGGCAATCCAAAGAATGTCCAAACTACCACTTAATTGCACATGTCTGACACACTTGCCCAGAACTGCTCAGAATTCCCCAAGCCAGGCTTCAACAGAATGTGAACCATGAGCTCCCAGATGTTCAAGCTGGATTTATAAAGGGCAGAGGAACCCGAGATTCAATTGTCAACACCCGTTGGGTCCTCCAAAAGGCAAGAGAACTCCAGGAAAGCAGCTACTCTTATTTGACTATGCCAAAGACTTTGACTGACACAACAAAACGACACACACACAAAAAGTCACATCAAAACGTGGAATATTCTTCCAAACATCGGAATACATGCCTCCTGAGAATTCTTACATCCATGTAAATAAAATAAATATTTATCAACTTGGAAAATTTTCTCAGTCAATAGGAAAGGTGAATTATGATAGTAGTGCAGGTTATAGAATGTTGTTGAGTAATGTGTAGAGCATTTGATTGGTTATTACATTTCTTTATTGATAATTCAGTAAGCACTTAAAATGTGTCATTTTCAGGCTCTATGTTTCAGCTGTTGTGAAAGATACATAAAGAGGGTAGACCCAAAACACATTGAAGATATCTGTACTCTCCTTCGTAGGAGGGCAAACAGTAGTTCCTTCCAACCGCAAGAAATAGTTGAGACAAAGTTGTTAGAAGGGGCTTAGCATAAGGTAAGGTAAGGTTAGGTAAGTCACTTCAGTTGTGTTTGACTCTAGGCGACCCCATAGACGGCAGCCCAACAGGCCCCCACATCCCTGGGATTCTCCAGGCAAGGACACTGGAGTGGGTTGCCATTTTCTTCTCCAATGCATGAAAGTGAAAAGTGAAAGTGAAGTCGCTGAGTCGTGTCCAACTCTTAGCGACCCCATGGACTGCAGCCTACCTGGCTCCTCTGACCATAGGATTTTCCAGGCAAGAGTACTGGAGCGTGGTGTCATTGCCCTCTCCGAGGGCTTAGCATGACTGAAAATAATTTGTGATTGTAGCTTCAGAAGAGAAAGATAATGAAATGACTAAGGAAAACAGATATCATGTCTTCCAAGAACTTTGTAACCATACTGATGTGCTGCAGTAATGACCAGGAATTTATTCTGTCTCTATGGGGACAGATAAGCAACATCTAAACATGCATTTGAAATTATAGGGTGGAATCTTGGTGTCAGGAAATAGAGACATGGCTTAAGGACAGCAGCGCAAAAATGACCCTATAGAATACCACTTGTAAAGTACATAACTTGTGCTGACCATGGGCCAGTCACTGATTATATCATGCTATCTTTTCTATCACAGTGATGGTATAATTGTGATCATGATTTTGGGTGTACTACAATATCTATATTTTCAGGGACAAAATTAATTTCTATAATGAAAACAATCTGCTGTCTAATCTTTAAGACTCTACCAGTAACTAATAGAATATAATATGTGAATGTGCTGAAGATCATACTGTGTATTTTTATTTATCTAATTTTATTTGCATCTCTTTCTTCACCCATACCATCCTAATTTAGACACCCCTTCATTTCAGCAGGGATGATTTCAGAAATCACTTTACATCCATTACCTCTTTTCCCTTGCTTCTCATTTTCTTGCTTACAAATATTATATCAGGTGTCATTTACCTAGGATGCATAACGAATGCTTTCTTGAACTGAAGAGTTTGGAATACCATGCAGTAAAATAGTAAACCAATGAACTAAAGCCTCATTTTCTCTTCTTTGTTTAAAAATTGAAAATGAAACTATGAAGATGAACATGTAAATTTATTGTTCAAATACAGGAATGGTAGGTATTTGTTGACATCTCCCAAAGTAACGTTCAATCTTCCTTAGGCTCCATAATCTGACACGTATTTGGTAGGTCAGTTTTAATTAGCATGGTTTCCATATAATGGTGATTGTTGATGAGTTGACTTGAAAGAGAGGAAGCAGATGTGTAAGTGCTTGTTGGCACTGAGAACCACGAGTTGCCTGTCTCTTGCAGGTTAGGAAAAGGATTGTCATGGCCTGACATATCGCTATGCCTGACTGGAAATTTAGAAGGCTCCACCATCAGTCCAGAATAAGTGCTCTGTAATGGGGATACAATGTGGTTCTGAGAAGTAGATGTAGTTGTAGTAGCAAAGTCCTCAATGGGGCCATTTACTTGAGTGTAGCTGCTATGTGAATGCCAATTAAAAATGCTCAACTTTTTTAAAACAGCAGGTTGATTTACCAAAATCTGTTCTGTTTGTCTAACCGATATTGGTGATGGGTGGTTAGGTAAGTCACATGGAGATAGGGCATTTGTATTAGTGACAATCTGGATGGTATGAGGCTTTTGTATGAAAGGCACAGGTAAACGTGTGGAGGCTGAAAATGCGCTCTCTCTACTAATTTCTGGAATAAATTCAGAGTTACGATCATCTTCGTTGACACTTGCTTTAACATGCTTCTTGTTATCTTGCACTAATGAAGATATTTGAGACACATTATTAATCCCAACTCTTCTTTGCACTCTTAATAAAAGTTGAGGATGACCTCTTTTGAAATTTGGATTATAGTAGGTCTGTAACTAAAATCAAAGGATTACATTATTTAGTTTCTTTATAAACCAAGGTAAAACTGACAAGCAAAGCTAAGTTATAAAAATGTATTCCTTTAATGAAACCAACTAAATAGCATCAAATAAAACACCTCCATTAGTAGTTTAACAGGTAACATGTTAGAAAGAATATGATCCTCAATGAAAAATATATTTTATATATACAGTAAATACCACTTTAAGTTGCTTCAGGACTTATATCTGGTTTCACAGTGCTAGGAAAGTTTGTCAAACATCCAATATTTTAACATATCCAGCTGTTCTCAACTTCAAAAAATAAAACTTTTTAACGATTTGTTAGCTCAAGTTTAAATTCGGTTTTAGCTACATATGTAAATGTGCTTTCTAGGTCACATGATTTCATCTTACGTATTGCCAATAAGTGAAAATGTTGGAATACCTTACTCAAAAGAGAGATGTTGTTTTCTTCTTCCAGAAAGACAGGTAGTGAAGCAGATCTTTGAAAAGTTTGTCGCTTTTTACTAAATCCATAAAGGTTAAGCTGTCGAATTAAACTCTTCATACTCTTGGTTTCAAATATTCTGAAAGGTGCCTTTCTTTCCAAGACTTCTTTCTTCAAGATCCCCCTTCATCCAACTCTTTTTGATTGTTCATTGTTTCTGAAATATTCCCCTTCACTGCCTCATGTTGGAATATTACACTTTGGTCATATTTTCTTGTATCTTGAAGTGTAATCCTGTGTCATAAAATCATCCTTCTAATGTATACAGTTCTTTGATTTTTAGTGCACTTTCAAGTTTGTTCACTTTTTACTACTATCTACTTCCAGAACGTCTTCATCAGCCCACGAAGAAATCTACACCTTCTAGCTCTCACTCTCCTTTCCTTCCTCTCAAGCCTGGCAACTGCTAATATTCTTTTTGATTCTATGTGGTTTCCTATTATTGGCCTTGCATATAAAGAGAATCATGCTCTGTGTGTGTGTGTGCTTCCTGTTAGGTTTATTTTCTTCAGTAAAATATTTTCAAGTTTCATCCATGTTGTTACATGTGTTAGAATTTTGTTTCATTATGTGGCGGAATAGCATTTCATGTTATGGATATAATACACTTTGGCGATCCATTTTTCAGAAGGATGAACACTGGCTTGTTTCTACTTTTCAGCTGATATGACTAATGACACTATAAACATTCCTGTCAATCCCTTTCAAGACAGCCCTCATTACCAAATATCAGCTTTTTCCCATTCTCCAGCCACATATCATCCAAGGACATTTCACTGATTTTGTGACTTCATCACATTGTCTAAATAGTGTACTCTTTTCTGAATTATGTTTATTTTATTTATTTAAGATTTTTTTTTTAGTACATTAAAGGTCACAGAAATAAAATCAATGATTGCTTTGTATTCCCTAAACTATATGGTACTAGTATTTGTAAAGGTAGTGGTTTCTAAATATTTATTATTATGCATTTTTCACTATCAAATGAAGACCAGAGAATAATTGCAAGGATAAAAACATACTTGCTTTGGGAATTTTTCTATGTATATAGATCATATGAGTGAAGATGTCTCATTTTAAAAATTGTCCATGGTGATGATTATTTTTTTGCATTTCTTTTTTTATTTATTTTACTTTTTAACTTTAAAATATTGTATTGGTTTTGCCATATATCAACATGAATCTGCCACAGGTAAATCAACAGAGATCTATTATTTTTCTTAAAATATTTTGTTTACTATTTTTATATTAGTTATGTACAAAATTGGAAAAAAAAAACATATCTTGGGTGTTAAAAAAAAAAAAAAAAAGAGTTCTTCGTGGACCACTACATGTGCCTCTCTCATCCCACCAAATAGATTCAAACTGATCACTTTCAACTATATTCCAAAGTTTTTGTGGAAAGGTGAGTGAAAGAAAATTAGTCACCTCATCTGTTTCAGATACAGAATATTTGTAGCATGGCCTTTTTATCACAAGATCCTCAGACAAAGCCTGAAAAGCATATTCTTCAATCATAGATCTCAAAACTGAGTCCCTAGTAAGTGTATAATCATACAAAGATCTAATGGAGGTTTCTGAATCAGTTGATTCATCCTTAGGAGGCCCATCTTGAATTTCTGAAGGTATATGTGCCATCTCAGAGAAATCTTTCTTCAGATCCTTTTCTCATTTGTCTGATTTTACTGACCACTACTTCAAAAATTGCTTGGCTGGCCAACAGAGAGAAACTCTCTAGACCATCGCAGAGGTCCTCAAAGTCAAAAGGCTGTGACATCACAAAATCACTTGTCTCCTAGCAATCAAAGGGTAGCTGTGACATCACAAAATCACTGGTCTCCTAGCCATTGAAAGGTGATGTTCAGCTAGGCTTTACTTCAGCATCAACTTAAAAATACAGCCTGCTTACAGAAATAGTAACCAAAACCATGAAGCATGCAAAATCTCATTCCTAAAGAATTTTTACACAGAAAAATCACATCAATAAATCTACTTGGTTTCTGAAATACAAGTGATTTATCACCCTTCTATACACACATTTTTCATATTCAGTACTGTTACCCAAGCAAAATTGGTCTACTGGCCTCTGCAATAAAATCTTTTAACTGTCTGGTTTCAACTACTCTGTGGTCTCTGTACTTAACTTTCAGGCTGGCTGGGGCTTTGGCATCTCTAAAACTGTTCATAGGATAATGCTCAGGATGTTATTGATGGCCCTTGAGGAGGAACTAAAGACCCTTGAATTTGACTAATGGCTAAATCATTATTATTCTCTATCACTTGATTATTATCCTTAGATTCTGTCTTTTCTAGCCTCACTGTTTAAAATTACTTTTTTTTATTGTTTTGTGTGTATTTTATTTTATTATTTTTTATTTGATTTTTTAACTTTACAATATTGTCCTGGTTTTGCCATATATCAACATGAATCCGCCACAGGTATACATGTGTTCCCCATCCTGAAACCTCCTCCCTCCTCCCTCCCCATACCATCCCTCTGGGTCGTCCCAGCACACCAGCCCAAAACATCCAGTATCGCGCATCGAACCTGAACTGGTGACTCGTTCATACATGATATTATACATGCTTCAATGTCATTCTACCAAATCATCTCACCCTCTACCTCTCCCAAGAGTCCAAAAGACTGTTCTATACATCAGTGTCTCTTTTGCTGTCTCATATACAGAGTTATTGTTACCATCTTTTAAATTCCATATATATGTGTTAGTATACTGTATTGGTGTTTTTCTTTCTGGCTTACTTCAGTCTGTATAATAGGTTCCGGTTTCATCCACCTCATTAGAACTGATTGAAATTTATTCTTTTTAATGGCTGAGTAACACTCCATTGTATATATGCACCACAGCTTTCTCATTCATTCATCTGCTGATGGACATCTAGGTTGCTTCCATGTCCTGGCTACTAGAAACAGTGCTGCGATGAACATTGGGGTACATGTGTCTCTTTCAATTCTGGTTTTCTCAGTGTGTATGCCCAGCAGTGGGATTGCTGGATTATAAGGCAGTTCTATTTCCAGTTTTTTAAGGAATCTCCACACTGTTCTCCATAGTGGCTGTACTACTTTGCATTCCCAGCAACAGTGTAAGAGGGTTCCCTTTTCTCCACATCCTCTCCAACATTGATTGCTTGTGGACTTTTGGATCGCACCCATTCTGACTGGTGTGAAATTGAACACCAGGAGGTCTACAATCTCCTACCTCTTTCTCTCGGTTTTCATAATTTTCAGTCTTCAGAAGGGACTGCTTAGAACACGAAAGGAAATGAAGTTTTGGACTTAGAACTCAATCATAAATGTGACAGAAAATCTCAGTTGCAGGTTCGATTTCTTTTTCAGGTTTTCCAGCTCTTGGAGTGTTTCAATCAGCAACAACTTTGGCTATTTCCTGCTGAGATGGAGCCTGGAGTTGGAAATAATTCTGAAATCTAAGCTTGGCATCAATATTTTCTCTTATGAAAATATACTTCTATATTTTATATATGATATATATGTATATATAAGTCTATATCTGTCTATTTTTGTCAAAACTGGACAAAAATTTGAAAATTGGTAGATCTTTATTAAAAGCAGAGAGGTGAGTGATATAAAAGAGTCCTCATATTTTACATTCAGCCAAGAAAACATATTTTGAAGTATTTCCGCTTACATATATTCAACAACCGAGTCGACTTTTTAATCATTCTTCATTTGGGTTTTAATTTTTTTCCATTTCTATTAAATCTAACAGGAGTTAAAAGCCATTGCACCTTTTTTATACACACACTCATACACACAGGTGTATATATGTCAAAATATAATTTTATGCAACACTATTTAGGTGGCCAAACTCATTGCTTGCTCCCAAGATCTTAAATAAACTGTTTGGGAAGCCTTACATTACTTAATAATTTTCTGGCTGAACAATTCAGATCCTGTTGCTGAAAAGCTCTCCTTTAATCTCGCTCATCTTCCACAATTCTTTCTGCAATAAGAGGTAGGGCTCATACTTATGGGGACACCTTGAACGCATAAAATCACAACTCTCATTTACTTAGATATATTGTTCAAAGAACGCTGTTGCTCTCCTCACATTGGACACAACTTTATTTTATTTATTTTCAATATAAATATATGTATTTTAATTGGAGTCTAATTGCTTTACAATATTGTACTGGTTTTGCCATACATAAATATGAATCTGCCACAGGTATACATGTGTGCCACCTCCCTCCTCATATCATCCCTCCTGGTTATCCCAGTGCACCAGCCCCAAGCATCCTGTATCATGCATTGAACCTGGACTGCCAGTTTGGTGACCTATGTTATTATACATGTGTCAGTGCCATTCTCCCAAATCATACCACCCTAGCCGTCTCCCAGAGCTCAAAAGACTGTTTTATACATCTGTGTCTTTTTTGCATTCTCGCATACATGGTTATCATTATCATCTTTCTAAATTCCACATATATGTGTTAGTTTATTCTATTGGTGTTTTTCTTTCTGGCTAACTTCATTCTGTATAATAGGCTCCAGTTTCATCCACCCCATTAGAACTGACTGAAATGTATTCCTTTTAATGGCTGAGTAATACTCCATTATGTATATATCCCACAGCTTTCTTATCCATTCATCCACTAATGGACATCTAGGTTGCTTCCATGTCCTGGCTATTAGAAACAGTGCTGTGATGAACATCGGGGTACACATGTCTCTTTCAATTCTGGTTTCCTTGGTGTGTATGCACAGCAGTGGGATTGTTGTGTCTTATGGCAGTTCTATTTGAAGGTTGTTTTTTTTTTTTTTAAAGAATCTAAACAGTGTTCTCCATAGTGGCTGTACTAGTTTGCATTCCCACCAACAGTGTAAGAGGGTTCCTTTTTCTCCACACCTTATCCAGCATTTATTGCTTGTAGACTTTTGGAGCACAACCAATCTGACTGGCATGAAAAGGTACCTCACTGTGGTTTTGATTTTCATTTCTCTGATAATGAGTGATGTTGAGCATCTTTTCATGTGTTTGTTAGCTATCTGTATGTCTTCTTTGAAGAAATGTCTGTTTAGTTCTTTGGCCAATTTTTTCACTGAGTCGTTTATTTTCCTGGAATTGAGCTTCAGGAGTTGCTTGTATATTTTTGACATTAATTCTTTGTCAGTTGCTTCAGTTCAGTTCAGTTGTTCAGTCATGTCCAACTCTTTGCGACCCCATGAATTGCAGCACGACAGGCCTCCCTATCCATCTCCAACTCCTGGAGTTCAACAAACTCACGTCCATCGACTCGGTGATGCCAACCACCATCTCATCCTCTCTCGTCCTCTTCTCCTCCTGACCTCAATCCCTCCCAGCATCAGAGTCTTTACCAGTGAGTCAAATCGTCACAGGAGGTGGCCAAAGTACTGGAGTTTCAGCTTTAGCATCATTCCTTCCAAGGAACACCCAGGACTAAACTCCTGTAGAATGGACTGGATGGATCTCTTACATCAAGAGTCTTTTCCAGCACTACAGTTCAAAAGCATCAATTCTTCCATGCTCAGCTTTCTTCACAGTCCTACTCTCACATCCATACATGACTACAGGAAAAACCATAGCCCTGACTAGATGGACCATTGTTGGCAACGTAATGTCTCTGCTTTTGAATATGCTATCAAGGTGGGTCACAACGTTCCTTCCAAGGAGTGTCTTTTAATTTCATGGCTGCAGACACCAACTGCAGTGATTTTGGAGCCCCCCAAAATAAAGTTTGACACTGTTTCCCCATCTATTTCCCATGACATGATGGGACCAGTTGCCATGATTTTCATTTTCTGAATGTTGAGCTTGAAGCCAACTTTTTCACTCTCCTCTTTCACTTTGATCAAGAGTCATTTTAGTTCCTCTTCACTTTCTGCCAGAAGGATGGTATCATCTGCATATCTGAGGTTATTGATATTTCTCTTGGCAATCTTGATTCCACCTTGTGCTTCCTCCAGCCCTGTGTTTCTCATGATGTACTCTGCATATAAGTTCAATAAGCAGGGTGACAATATACAGCCTAGACATACTCCTTTTCCTATTTGAAACCAGTATGTGTTCCATGTACAGTTCTAACTGTTGCTTCCTGACCTGCATATAGGTTTCTCAAGAGTCAGGTCAGGTGGTCTGGTATTCCCATCTCTTTCAGAATTTTCCACAGTTTATTGTGATCCACACACTCAAAGGCTTCCACATAGACAATAAAGCAGAAAGAGATGAATTTCTGGAACTCTCTTGCTTTTTCAATGATCCAGCAGATGTTGGCAACTTGATCTCTGGTTCCTCTGCCTTTTGTAAAACCAGCTTGAACATCTGGAAGTTCACAATTCACATATTGCTGAAGCCTGGCTTGGAGAATTTTGAGCATTTCTTTACTAGCATGTGAGATGAGTGCAATTGCATGGTGATGTGAGAATTCTTTGGCATTGCCTTTCTTTGGGATTGGAATGAAAACTGACCTTTTCGAGTCCTTTGGCCACTGCTGAGTTTTCCAAATATGCTGCCATATTGAGTGCAGCACTTTCACAGCATCATTAAAAGGGGCCAATAGCTCTAAATAGACATTTCTTTAAAGAAGACATATGGATGTCTAATAAACACATGAAATATGCTTAACATCATTCATCATTAGATAAATGAAAATTAAAATTGTAATGAGCAGTCATCTCACACTGTTCAGAGTGGCCATCACCAGAAATTCTACAATCAAGAAATCCTGGAAAGGCTGTGGAGAAAAGTTAACCCTAATACACTGTTGCCCGTAACACAAACTGGTACAACCTGTATTCAGAACAGTTTGGAGATTCCTTGAGAAACTTGGACTAGACCTGTCATATGACCCAGAAACCCCACTTCTTTGCATATACCCAGAGGGAATTAGGATGGAACATAACACATGTACCCCAATGTTTATTGAAATTGCCTTTACAATAGCTATGACATGGAAGTAATCTAGATGCGCATCAGCAGATGAATATATAAGGAAGTTGTGGTATATATACAAACGAAATATTACTCAGCTACAGAAAGGCATATATTTGTGTCACTTTTAATGAGGCAGTTCAACCTACAGCCTATTATTCAGAGTGAAAAAAGTTAGAGAGAGGCAAATATTGCACATTAATGCATATAAATTGGATTTAGGAAGACAGTAACAATAACCCTACCCACGTGGAGGCTAGTAAAGAAGACCCACATATAAATAACACTTAGACTGGGATGATTTGAGAACATAGCATTGGAACAGGTATATTACCATATATAAAAGAGATGATCAGTGCAAGTTCAGCATATGAAAGATGCACCCAACTCTTGTGCTGTGGAAGAACCCAGAATCATGGGGTAATAAGGAAGGTTTGAGTTGTGTTCAGGATAGGGAGATACATATTTTCATGTGGCTGGTTCATGTTGATCTATATGTCAAAAACCATCACAGTAATACATAGTAATTCTATTCCAATTAAATAAATCATTTTTGTAAAAAGAAATTAGAAGAAATTAAAAAAAAAAAGCATTTAGAAATAGCATGGACATGATCCAGAATACAACCTCAACAGTTGTTTTATACCTACTCAAGAAAGTGCTGTGATGAACATTGGGGCAGCACTGTTTATAATAGCCAGGACATGGAAGCAACCTAGGTGTCCATCAGCAGATGAATGGATAAGAAAGCTGTGGTACATATACACAATGGAGTATTACTCAGCCATTAGAAAGAATAAATTTCAGTCAGTTCTAATGAGGTGGATGAAACTGGAGCCTATTATACAGAGTGAAGTAAGCCAGAAGGAAAAACACCAATACAGTATACTAATGCATATATATGGAATTTAGAAAGATGATAACAATAACCCTGTGTACGAGACAGCAAAAGAGACACTGATGTATAGAACAGTCTTATGGACTTTGTGGGAGAGGGAGAGGGTGGGAAGATTTGGGAGAATGGCATTGAAACATGTAAAATATCCTGTAAGAAATGAGATGCCAGTCCAGGTTCGATGCACGATACTGGATGCTTGTGGCTAGTGCACTGGGACGACCCAGAGGGATGGTATGGGGAGGGAGGAGGGAGGAGGGTTCAGGATGGGGAATACATGTATACCTGTAGTGGATTCATTTTGATATTTGGCAAAACTAATACACTTATGTAAAGTTTAAAAATAAAATAAAATTTAAAAAAAAAGAAAGTGGACTTAGGGCCCTTCCCCCCAGCCCATGACCCGCCTCCGGCCCCCGCCCTCCAATTCCAACCTCCGATCTGTTTAATAAGAAGGCGCCTGTGTATGGCAGAGCTGGTGTGAGACGAAGAGTCAATCCTTCCCAGCCACCGGGATAATCAAGAGTTTGGCGGGACCTTCAAGCACACACCGAAATAGTGAGGAGCCAGATGAAAAGCACAGACTCTGGCGCTGAAATGGATTAATAAGGAACTTAGTGATTTGGCCCGTGACCCTCCAGCACAATGTTCTGCAGGTCCAGTTGGGGATGATATGTTTCATTGGCAAGCCACAATTATGGGACCTAATGACAGCCCTTATCAAGGCGGTGTATTCTTTTTGACAATTCATTTTCCTACAGACTACCCCTTCAAACTACCTAAGGTTGCATTTACAACAAGAATTTATCATCCAAATATTAACAGTAATGGCAGCATTTGTCTCGATATTCTAAGATCACAGTGGTCTCCTGCTTTAATTATTTCTAAAGTTCTTTTATCCATTTGTTCACTGCTATGTGATCCAAACCCAGATGACCCCCTAGTGCCAGAGATTGCACGGATGTATAAAACAGACAGAGATAAGTACAACAGAGTATCTCGGGAATGGACTCAGAAGTATGCCATGTGATGCTTAAAGTCAGACTAACCTGCATTATAGCTGGAATAAACTTTAAATTACTGTTTTTTTTTTTTTTTTCCTTATCTGGCTGCTCCCCTATCAGACCTCATCTTTTTTAATTTTATTTTTTGTTTACCTCCCTCCATTCATTCACATGCTCATCTGAGAGGACTTAAGTTCTTCCAGCTTTGGACAATAACTGCTTTTAGAAACTGTAAAGTAGTTACAAGAGAACAGTTGCGCAAGATTCAGAATTAAAAAAAAAAAAAATGGAGCATGTGTATTATGTGGCCAATGTCTTCACTCTAACTTGCTTATGAGACTAAAACCATTCCTCACTGCTCTAACATGCTGAAGAATCATCTGAGAGGGAGGGAGATGGATGCTGAGTTGTCACATCAAAGGAAGCAGCATTATGCTAACAGCATCCATTCTTGTTTAAGCCTTCCACTGTTAGAGATTTGAGGTTACATGATATACTTTATGCTCATAACTGATATGGCTGGAGAATTGGTATTGAATTTATAGCATTAGCAGAACAGAAAATGTGATGTATTTTATGCATGTCAATAAAGGAATGACCTGTTCTTGTTCTACAGAGAATGGAAATTGGAAGTCAAACACCCTTTGTATTCCAAAATAGGGTCTCAAAACATTTTGTAATTTTCATTTAAATCGTTAGGAGGCTTGGAGCTATTAGTTAATCTATCTTCCAATACACTGTTTAATATAGCACTGAATAAATGATGCAAGTTGTCAATGGATGAGTGACCAACTAATAGCTCTGCTAGTAATTGATTTATTTTTCTTCATTAAAGTTGCATAAACCAAAAAACAAAACAATAAAGAAAGAAAGAAAGTGGACGTAGGAGGGGCAGACCATGTGTGCTGGTATAGAGGCTGAAAGTCAAAGAAGATAAGCTTGAGATTGCAACTATGTTTTTGCAGCATGACCTCAGTATCATAGTCTAAGTAGTGGAAGATGCATGTGGCAGAATGCAAGCTTAGTAGATCGGCATGCCTACTCTGGAACAGAGGTTCAGTAGGAGTTAAATGCATGCACTTGAGCGTCGTTTCAGGAG
The DNA here is from genome assembly GCF_002263795.3 of Bos taurus. Lineage (NCBI taxonomy): Eukaryota > Metazoa > Chordata > Mammalia > Artiodactyla > Bovidae > Bos > Bos taurus. Next base: position 32,997,535 of record NC_082638.1, read on the forward strand.
TGACGGTATATGTGTTTCAGAGTGAAGATAAATAGGTGCAGCAAAAGTGCTCTAAAATGTTGGGAAATACTTGTAAGAAGGCAGGTTCAGAGTGGAAGCTCAGTATTTGTGTGACTAATGTTATAGACTTAGACTTAAATTGAAGAAAGTAGAGAAGACCACTAGATGATTCAGTTCAGTTCAGTCGCTTAGTTGTGTCCGACTCTTTGTGACCCCATGAATCGCAGTATGCCAGGCCTTCCTGTCCATCACAAACTCCCGGAGTTCACTCAGACTTATGTCTATCGAGTCAGTGATGCCATTCAGCCATCTCATCATCTGTCGTCCCCTTCTCCTCCTGCCCCCAATCCCTCCCAGCATCAGAGTCTTTTCCAATGAGTCAGCTCTTCACATGAGGTGGCCAAAGTACTGGAGTTTCAGCTTCAGCATCATTCCCTCCAAAGAAATCCCAGGGCTGATCTCACTCAGAATGGATTGGTTGGATCTCCTTGTAGTCCAAGGGATTTTCAAGAGTCTTCTCCAACACCAGAGTTCAAAAGCATCCATTCTTTGGTGCTCAGCCTTCTTCACAGTCCAAGTCTCACATCCATACATGACTACTGGAAAAAGCATAGCCTTGACTAGATGGACCTTTGTTGGCAAAGTAATATCTCTGCTTTTGAATATGCTATCAAGTTTGGTCATAACTTTCCTTCCAAGGAGTAAGCATCTTTTAATTTCATGGCTGCAATCACCCTCTGCAGTGATTTTGGAGCCCCCCCCCCCAAATAAAGTCTGACACTCTTTCCATAGTTTCCCCATCTATTTCCCATGAAGTGATGGGACTGGAGGCCATGACCTTTTTTTTTTTTTTTTCCTGAATGTTGAGCTTTAAGCCAACTTTTTCACTCTCTACTTATGATTCAGGTATGACCTAAATCAGATCCCTTATGATTATACAGTGGACGTGACAAAAGATTTAAGGGAATAGATTTGATAGAGTGCCTGAAGAACTACAGATGGAGGTTCATGAAATTGTACAGGAGGCAGTGACCAAGAACATCCCCAAGAAAAGTAATGCCAAAAGGCGAAATGGTTGTCTGAGGAGGCCTTACAAATAGTTAAGTAAAGAAGAGAAGCAAAAGGCAAAGGAGAAAAGGGAAGATATACCCATATGACTGCAGATTACCAAAGAATAGCAAGGAGAGATAAAAAAGCCTTCCTCAGTGATCAATGCAAAGAAATAGAGAAAAACAATAGCTGAGAAAGACTAGCGATTTCTTCAAGGAAATTAGAGATACCAAGGGAATATTTCATGCCAAGATGGACACAATAAAGGACAGAAATTGTATGGACCTAAAAGAAGCAGAAGATATTAAGAAGAGGTAGCGAGAATCTATACAGAAAAGATTGAAGAACTATACAGAAAAAATCTTCATGATCCAGATAATCATGATGATGTGATCACTCACCTAGAGCCAGACATCCTGAAACATGAAGTCAAGTCAGCCTTAGGAAGCATCAATACAAACAAAGCTAGTGGAGATATGGAACCCCAGTTGAGCGATTTCAAATCCTAAAAGATAGTTCTGTGAAAGTGCTGAATCCAATGTGCCAGCAAATTTGGAAAATTCAGCAGTGGCAACAAGACTGGAAAAGGTCAGTTGTTCCAGTATATGTATTTTAGAGCTTGTTCTCTGTAGTGGTGAAATGTGTCCCACAAAGTGTTAGACAGGACTGAAGCAAACTAGTGCAAAATGTTGCAAGATTTTTTTTGTTTGTTTTGTTTTGTTTTCACCTGTGGCAGCTTTTCTCCAGTAAGAGTTAATTGTGAAAGTGGAGCAGGTGCTTGGCTTTCAGGGACCCTGGTGGTGCCAAGTGTACAGGGTTCAGGGACACAGAACTGACTAGATCACAGGAGTTATGACCCTATCAGAGTCTTTTTTTGAGCTTCTTGTAGCTGGCGATCAGAAGGCCTCTTTTGCCAGTCTTTCTCCCTAGTTCCACCCATTGAGGCACTTAGAAGGCTTCGTTGCCTGGAATCCTTCCCTGTTGTTCAATGTGTCAGCACATAGAGATACCTCCCTGGCTGGGGTCCTACTCTGTAGATCAGTGCATCAGGCACTTAAAGAAGCATCGTGAGTAGGGTTCGACTCTAGTTTTGTGCATCAGGCACTTAAAGGAGCACCTGGGTGGTGTCCTGCTCTATATTTCAGTGTGTTCAGCATTTGATGGGTCAGCCTCACTATTGTAGTAACTGCTGATGCTATCATGTGGAGAGAGAGAGGCTATGGTGATTGCTCCACCCCCATACATGTGACTCAGTGATATTGCCTTGCTTCCTTGGCTGCCTGGCTTTCCTCCACAGGCATATCCTAGCACAGTTTCCTCCCTCACAGCCCCTCTCTCCATCTCGCCACAGTAAACATCAGCCTTCGCCCAGGAATCGCTCCAGAATCCCTCAATTCCAGCTCCCAGCCACTGTGCCTTTCAGGGGACACATATCCTTGGCTGGGGTATGTACAGCTGTAGCAAGGACTCGCTGATTCTCATTACATCTAGTTATCCACAGATCAGTTGTTTCACTCTCAGCTTTAAATGTTTATTCTATGATTCAGACAAGAGATTAGTTGTTTGTCGGTTACTACATTTGCTATTATTTTCTCCCATTCTGAAGGCTGTCTTTTCACCTTGCTAATAGTTTCCTTTGATGTGCAGAAGCTTTTAAGTTTAATTAGGTCCCATTAGTTTATTTTTGCTTTTATTTCCAATATTCTGGGAGGTGGGTCATAGAGGATCCTGCTGTGATGTATGTCAGAGAGTGTTTGCCTATGTTCTCCTCTAGGAGTTTTATAGTTTCTGGTCTTACGTTGAGATCTTTAATCCATTTTGAGTTTATTTTTGTATATGGTGTTAGAAAGTGTTCTAGTTTCATTCTTTTACAAGTGGTTGATCAGATTTCTCAGCACCACTTGTTAAAGAGATTGTCTTTAATCCACTGTATATTCTTGCCTCCTTTGTCAAAGATAAGCTGTCCATATGTGCATGGATTTATCTCTGGGCTTTCTATTTTGTTCCATTGATCTATATTTCTGTCTTTGTGCCAGTACCATACTGTCTTGATAACTGTGGCTTTGTAGTAGAGCCTGAAGTCAGGTAGGTTGATTCCTCCAGTTCCATTTTTCTTTCTCAAGATCGCTTTGGCTATTCGAGGTTTTTTGTATTTCCATACAAATTGTGAAATTATTTGTTCTAGCTCTGTGAAGAATAATGTTGGTAGCTTGATAGGGATTGCATTGAATCTATAAATTGCTTTGGGTAGTATACTCATTTTCACTATATTGATTCTTCCAATCCATGAACATGGTATATATCTCCATCTATTAGTGTCCTCTTTGATTTCTTTCACCAGTGTTTTATAGTTTTCTATATATAGGTCTTTAGTTTCTTTAGGTAGATATATTCCTAAGTATTTTATTCTTTTCGTTGCAATGGTGAATGGAATTGTTTCCTTAATTTCTCTTTCTGTTTTCTCATTATTAGTGTATAGGAATGCAAAGGATTTCTGTGTGTTGATTTTATATCCTGCAACTTTACTATAATCATTGATTAGTTCTAGTAATTTTCTGGTGGAGTCTTTAGGGTTTTCTATCTAGAGGATCATGTCATCTGCAAATAGTGAGAGTTTTACTTCTTCTTTTCCAATGTGGATTCCTTTTATTTCTTTTTCTGCTCTGATTGCTGTGGCCAAAACTTCCAAAACTATGTTGAATAGTAATGGTGAAAGAGGGCACCCTTGTCTTTTTCCTGACTTTAGAGGAAATGCTTTCAATTTTTCACCATTGAGGATAATGTTCGCTGTGGGTTTGTCATATATAGCTTTTATTATGTTGAGGTATGTTCCTTCTATTCCTGCTTTCTGGAGAGTTTTTATCATAAATGGGTATTGAATTTTGTCAAAGGCTTTCTCTGCATCTATTGAGATAATCATATGGTTTTTGTTTTTCAATTTGTTAATGTGGTGTATTACATTGATTGATTTGCGGATATTGAAGATTCCTTGCATCCCTGGGATAAAGCCCACTTGGTCATGGTGTATGAACTTTTTAATGTGTTGTTGGATTCTGATTGCTAGAATTTTGTTTAGGATTTTTGCATCTATGTTCATCAGTGATATTGGCCTGTAGTTTTCTTTTTTTGTGGCATCTTTGTCAGGTTTTGGTATTAGGGTGATGGTAGCCTCATAGAATGAGTTTGGAAGTTTACCTTCCTCTGCAATTTTCTGGAAGAGTTTGAGCAGGATAGGTGTTAGCTCTTCTCTAAATTTTTGGTAGAATTCAGCTGTGAAGCCGTCTGGACCTGGGCTTTTGTTTGCTGGAAGATTTTTGATTACGGTTTCAATTTCCATGCTTGTGATGGGTCTGTTAAGGTTTTCTATTTCTTCCTGGTTGAGTTTTGGAAAGTTGTACTTTTCTAAGAATTTGTCCATTTCTTCCTCGTTGTCCATTTTATTGGCATATAATTGTTGATAATAGTCTCTTATGATCCTTTGTATTTCTGTGTTGTCTGTTGTGATCTCTCCATTTTCATTTCTAATTTTATTGATTTGATTTTTCTCCCTTTGTTTCTTGATGAGTCTGGCTAATGGTTTGTCAATTTTATTTATCCTTTCATAGAACCAGCTTTTGGCTTTGTTGATTTTTGCTATGGTCTCTTTTGTTTCTTTTGCATTTATTTCTGCTCTAATTTTTAAGATTTCTTTCCTTCTACTAACCCTGAGGTTCTTCATTTCTTCCTTTTCTAGTTGCTTTAGGTGTAGAGTTAGGTTATTTATTTGACTTTTTTCTTGTTTCTTGAGGTGTGCCTGTATTGCTATGAACTTTCCCCTTAGGACTGCTTTTACCGTGTCCCACAGGTTTTGGGTTGTTGTGTTTTCATTTTCATTCGTTTCTATGCAAATTTTGATTTCTTTTTTGATTTCTTCTGTGATTTGTTGGTTATTCAGCAGCGTGTTGTTCAGCCTCCATATGTTGGAATTTTTAATAGTTTTTCTCCTGTAATTGAGATCTAATCTTACTGCAGTGTGGTCAGAAAAGATGCTTGGAATGATTTCTATTTTTTTGAATTAACCAAGGCTAGCTTTATGGCCCAGGATGTGATCTATCCTGGAGAAGGTTCCATGTGCGCTTGAGAAAAAGGTGAAATTCATTGTTTTGGGATGAAATGTCCTATAGGTATCAATTAGGTCTAACTGGTCTATTGTATCGTTTAAAGTTTGTGTTTCCTTGTTAATTTTCTGTTTAGTTGATCTATCCATAGGTGTGAGTGGGGTATTAAAGTCTCCCACTATTATTGTGTTATTGTTAATTTCTCCTTTCATACTTGTTAGCATTTGTCTTACATACTGCGGTGCTCCCGTGTTGGGTGCATATATATTTATAATTGTTGTATCTCCTTCTTGGATTGATCCTTTGATCATTATGTAGTGACCTTCTTTGTCTCTTTTCACAGCCTTTGTTTTAAAGTCTATTTTATCTGATATGAGTATTGCTACTCCTGCTTTCTTTTGGTCCCTATTTGCATGGAAAATCTTTTTCCAGCCCTTCACTTTCAGTCTGTATGTGTCCCCTGTTTTGAGGTGGGTCTCCTGTAGACAACATATGTAGGGGTCTTGTTTTTGTATCCATTCAGCCAGTCTTTGTCTTTTGGTTGGGGCATTCAACCCATTTACGTTTAAGGTAATTACTGATAAGTATGGTCCTGTTGCCATTTACTTTATTGTTTGGGGTTCGAATTTATACACCATTTTTGTGTTTCCTGTCTAGAGAATATCCTTTAGTATTTGTTGTAGAGATGGTTTGGTGGTGCAGAATTCTCTCAGCTTTTGCTTGTCTGAGAAGCTTTTGATTTCTCCTTCATACTTGAATGAAATCCTTGCTGGGTACAATAATCTGGGCTGTAGGTTATTTTCTTTCATCATTTTAAGTATGTCTTGCCATTCCCTCCTGGCTTGAAGAGTTTCTATTGAAAGATCAGCTGTTATCCTTATGGGATTTCCCTTGTGTGTTATTTGTTGTTTTTCCCTTGCTGCTTTTAATATTTGTTCTTTGTGTTTGATCTTTGTTAATTTGATTAATATGTGTCTTGGGGTGTTTTGCCTTGGGTTTATCCTGTTTGCAACTCTCTGGGTTTCTTGGACTTGGGTGATTATTTCCTTCCCCTGTTTAGGGAAGTTTTCAACTATTATCTCCTCAAGTATTTTCTCATGGTCTTTCTTTTTGTCTTCTTCTTCTGGAACCCCTATGATTTGAATGTTGTAGTGTTTAATATTGTCTTGGAGGTCTCTGAGATTGTCCTCATTTCTTTTAAGTCGTTTTTCTTTTATTCTCTCTGATTCATTTATTTCTACCATTCTATCTTCTAATTCACTAATCCTATCTTCTGCCTCTGTTATTCTACTATTTGTTGCCTCCAGAGTGTTTTTAATTTCATTTATTGCATTATTCATTATATATTGACTCTTTTTTATTTCTTCTAGGTCCTTGTTAAACCTTTGTTGCATCTTCTCAATCCTTGTCTCCAAGCTATTTATCTGTGATTCCACTTTAATTTCAAGATTTTGGATCAATTTCACTATCATTATTCGGAATTCTTTATCAGGTAGATTCCCTATATCTTCCTCTTTTGTTTGGTTTGGTGGGCATTTATCCTGTTCCTTTATCTGCTGGCTATTCCTCTGTCTCTTCATCTTGTTTAAATTGCTGAGTTTGGGGTGTCCTTTCTGTATTCTGGCAGTTTGTGGAGTTCTCTTTATTGTGGCTTTTCCTCGCTGTGTGTGGGTTTGTACAGGTGGCTTGTCAAGGTTTCCTGGTTAGGGAAGCTTGTGTCGGTGTTCTGATGGGTGGAGCTGTATTTCTTCTCTTTGTTCAGTCGCGCTGTGGGGAGGGAGGGAGGGATGCTGCAAACAAATAACACTGGCGTGCGCTCGCAGTGCCTCAGCCACACTGGGTCTGCCCCCGCTCACGGCGCGTGTAGCCTCCCTGCCCACACTGCTCGGGCTCTAGGTTGTTCCTCCGGGAACAATCCGAGGCTGGCCCTGGGTTGCATGTACCTCCCTGGTCCAAGCCGCTCAGGTTCAGGCACTCGGGTAGTCCTCAGAGGCGCAGACTCAGTTGGGCCTGAGTTTTGTGCTCTTCCCAGGTTCAAGCAGCTCAAGTGATGAGGTGTTTGGCGAGCGCCAATGCTGCGACTTATCGCCTCCCGCCACTCGGTTATCTGGGCGTAAAACCAGCGCACCTTCTCAGGCAGATGTTAACCGTCCAGACCCCCAAGAAGTTTTAGTTAGCAAAGAAGCCTGCTTACAGTTTTATAGATAATGTCTCTCTGGGGCTGCGATTGCCCCCTTCCGGCTCTGGCTGCCTGTCACTGGAGGGGGAAGGTCTGCAGCCAGCTATCTCTGTTCAGTTCTTTGTTCCCTGCGCGGGCCTGGCGGTGTCTTAGGTTGGGGCTGGCTTTTCGCGTGGTAGATATCCCACAGTCTGGTTTGCTAGCCCAGATTATTTCGCTCAGATAGTGCTCAGGGTATTCAGGCCAGATTCTTACTCTAAGCGATGCAGCCCGCGCTGCGCCTCCCTGCCCAGCCCCCACTTGCTAATGGCGCGTGCAGGCGTCTGCGCTGCTTCTCTGCTGGGGGAGTTACCATAGGACTCGCAATCTTCAAGTTTTAATTGTTTATTTGTTTTTTCTTCCTGTTATGTTGCCCTCTGTGCTTCCAAAGCTCGGCACAGATTCGGCAGTGAGAAGGTTTCCTGGTGTTTGGAAACTTCTCTCTTTTTAAGACTCCCTTCCCGGGACGGAACTCCATCCCTCCCTCTTTTGTCTCTTTTTTTGTCTTTTATATTTTTTCTTACCTCCTTTCGAAGAGTTGGGTTGCTTTTCTGGGTGCCTGATGTCCTCTGCCGGCATTCAGAAGTTGTTTTGTGGAATTTACTCGACGTTTAAATGCTCTTTTGATGAATTTGTGGGGGAGAAAGTGTTCTCCCTGTCCTACTCCTCTGCCATCTTGGCTCCTCCTCCCTATCTCAATTTCAAATTCGTTTTAGCTACATATGTGAACATGCTTTCTAGGTCACATGATTTAATCTTATGTATTGCGAATAAGTGAAATTTTTGGAATACCTTGCTCAAAAGAGAGATGTTTTCTTCCAGAAAGTCCGCTTGTGAAGCAGATCTTTGAAAAGTTTGTTGCTTTTTATTAAACCCATAAAGGTTAAGCTGTCAAACTAAACTTTTCATACTGTTGGTTTCAAATATTCTGAAAGGCTCCTTTCTTTTCAAGACCTTTTTAAAAAGTTCTTCACTGATCACTATACATACACCACTCTCATCCTACCTAATAGATTCCAGCTGATAATTTGCAACTATACTCCAAAGTTTTGTGGAAATGTGAAAGAAAATCATTCAGCTCATCTGTTTCAGAGACAGAATTTGTGTAGCATAGCCTTTTTATCACAAGATCCTCAGACAAAGCCTGAAAAGCATATTCTTCAGTCATAGATCTCAAAACTGAGTCCCTAGTAAGTGTATAATCATACAAAGAAGATCTAACGGAGGTTTCTGAACCCGTTGATTCATCCTTAGGAGTCCCATCTTGAATTTCTGAAGAAATATGTGCCATCTCAAAGAAAGTCTTTCTTCAGATATTTTTCTCATTTGTCTGATTTTACACACTGCAACTTCAAATGCTGCTTGGCTGGCCTACAGACCTCTCTAGACCATCACAGAGGTCCTCAAAGTCACCTAGCAATTGAAGGGTAACTGTGACATCACAAAGTCACTGGTCTTCGAGCAATTGAAGGATAATGTTCAACCAGTGCTTACTTCAGCATCAACTTAAAATACACACTGCTTACAGAAATACTAACCAAAGCCATGAAGGCTGCAAAACCTCATTCCTAAAGAATTTTTACACAGAAAAATCATATCAATAAATCTACTTGAAATCTGAACTAAAAGCGATTTATCATCCTTCTAGACACACATTCTTAATATTCATTACTGTTACGCATGCAAACTTGGATCTACTCGCTACTGTGAAGTAAAATCAATCAACTGACTGAGTTACAGTGAAAGCATGTGTTTATTGTAGGACTGAGCAAGGTTTCCTAGCAGTCTTTGGTGCTTCAAAGACCCAAATTCCCAAATACTTTCAGGGGAAGGATTTTAATGACTGATCACACACCTGTGATCAGTTTTGGGGCATTGTACTAATGGCCTGTTACTGAGGATATTGGGAGTCAACATCATCGACCGTCTGCTTCCAACTACTCTGTGGTCTATGTACGTACATTTCAGCCTGGTTGGAGCTTTAACATCTCTAAAACTGTTCACAGTGTATTGCTCAGAATGTTATCTATGGCCTTTGAGGAGGAACTAAAGACCTTTCTGCTACGTCTGCTACATCACCTCAGTCGTGTCCGACTCTGTGTGACCCCATAGACGGCAGCCCACCAGGCTCCCCTGTCTCTGGGATTCTCCAGGGAAGAACACTGGAATGGGTTGCCATTTCCTTCTCCAATGCATGAAAGTTAAAAGTGAAAGTATCATTACTATCTTCTGTTGCTTGATTATTTTCCTTAATTTCTGGCTTTTCTAGCTTCTCTGATTAAAATTACTCTTGGAAAATGAGGAGGTCTACAGGCTTCCCAGCTCTTGAACTGTTTGAGTCAGCAACAACTTTGGCTATTTCCTGTTGACCTGGAGCATGGAGTTGGAAATAATTCTGCGATCTAAGGTTGGTATCAACATTTTCTGCAATGGAAACATATCTATTTTATATAGATATTTGTATATCTATATACATAAATATGCATATAAATAGGTATATCTGCTGTCATTTCAGACGTGTCCAACTCTGTGTGACCCCACAGACGGCAGCCCACCAGGCTCCTTTGTCCCAGGATTCTCCAGGCAAGAACATTCGAGTGGGTTGCTATGTCCTTCTCCAATGCATGAAAGTGAAAAGTGAAAGGGAAGTCACTCAGTTGTACTGATCTATTTGTGACACCATGGACTGCAGCCTACCAGGCTCCTCTATCCATGGGATTGGCCAGGCAAGAGTAATGGAGTGGGGTGCCGTCACCTTCTCATATATAAATATATATATATATATATATATATATATATATATATATATATATATATATATATATATATATATATTTTCTATATGAGTATTTTTTCATTAAACCTGGGCAAACTTTTGAAAATTGGTAGGTATTTATTAAAAGGAGAGAGGGGAGTGGTATAAAAGAGTCCTTATATGTTAGATGTAGCCAATAAAACATATTTTGAAGTATTTCCACTTACATATATTCAATAACTGAGTAGAGTCTTGAGTCATTCTGCATTTGGGTTTTAATTTTTCCATGTTGTTATACCTAATGGGAATTAAAAGTCAATGTGATTTTTTTATACCCAAACTCATACACACATGGGTATGTATGTGGATATGTCAAAATAAAATTTTAGGCAACATTATTCAGGTGGCCAAACACTTTGCTTGCTCCCAAGATCTTAAATGAACTGTTTGGGAAGCCCAACATTGCTTAATAAATTACTGGCTGAATGCTTTAGATACTGTTGCTGAAAGGCTCTCCTTTAATCTAGTTCGTCTTCCACTATTGTTTCTGTAATAAGAGATGGCGTTCTTACATATGAGGAAACCTTGAGGCCATACAATTGTTACTCTCATTTGCTTAGAGATATTGTTTGAAGAAAGCTGTTGTTCTCCCCACATTGGATACAATTTTAAACATTCAAGTCTGTAATAACATAGGAACATGTTGGAACCACATGCACAATGGTCAACTAGCTGGATTTAGGATAACAGCTACCCACTTAATGGCTAAAAGAGATGCCAAGGGCATTGTGCATAGATCATAGACAGGCTCTTCTGACTAGCTGAACACTGAAATTATATGAGGTGTACATCAAAATTACTTCTCCATAATTCAGTATGTAAAGTTTTCTTTCATCACTTTCAACTTCTGGTAACAAATATTTCAATAGAAATCACTGATGATCAAAATTTATCTTGCTTCATGCCACAGGGGTTCAGCTTCCTGCCCCCATCCACATCATTTATCTTGTTCCTTGTCCTGCTTTGTATTTTTGAGGTAGCCACATTAGAGAAAATCTAACTAGATAACAAAAATAGTCTCAATATATTATGTTAATGGAAAAATATATTATAGGCTGTGTATTTTGCAATATTTTACCCAGTTGTCACAGAAGTATGGCACAAATGCTCTAACAGGCAACTTAAAACCAGCAGTATAATATATAATAGGTAACTATCATAGAATATTCTCAGAAAACAATTTCTTATTCAAAACATTGAGGGAAAACAAAGGTACGAGAATACAGTAATTCTCAGTGTTCATAGGAAAACATAGGGTAAACAGTACATTTGAATTCTCTGCTGCTGCTGCTAAGTTGCTTCACTTGTGTCTGACTCTGTGTGACCCCAGAGATGGCAACCCACCAGGCTCACCAATCCCTGGGATTATCCAGGCAAGAACACTGGAGTGGGTTGCCATTTCCTTCTCAGTATTACACAAAGTAAGATCATGACATCCGGTCCCACACTTTCATGGGAAATGGAAGTGGAAAAGACAGAAGCAGTGACAGATTAGCTCTTTTGGCTCTAAATTCACTGCAGATGGTGATGGAAGCTATAAAATTAGAAGACAATTTCTTCCTGGAAGAAAAGCTGTCACAAATTTAGAAAGCATGTTAAAAAGTGAAGACATGACTTGATCAATGCAGGCACTTTGAGTCACATCTATGGTCTTTCCAGTAGACATGTACAGATGTGAGAACACCAAACTGCTCTGCTAGGAATGACTTGTGTGTATCCATTGAATTGCAAGGACATAAATCCAGTCAAACATAAAGGAAATCAACTCTGAAGAAGAATTAGAATCACTGATGCTGAAGATGAGTCTTCAAAGCTTTGGCCACCTGAGCAAAGAAATGACTCAGTGGAAAAAAAAAACAAAAAACAAAAACCCACTGATTCTTAGGAAACAATGAAATCAGGAGAAGACATGGGTGAGAACGAAGGAGAAGGTTGTATACCTTCACCCATTCAATGGATATGATTTCAGGCAGACCCTGGGTGTTGCAGAGGGCAGAAAGCCCTTGTGTGCAGTCCAAGGGTTCACAGAGAGTAAGACATGGCTTTGTGACTGAATAACAACAAGATTTCAGTTAATAAAATGGATCTTCCAGGGTCATGGTGGAGGTCTCATAATGTTAGAGGAATAGGAGGCACAGTCCACTTTCTCCCCCACAAATCCATCAAAGGATCGACTGCACATGGACCACCTTCCAGAAATCAACTTGAACGATGTTGATGGTCCCTAGAAACCAAGAAATGAAAACCCATCTCTTAAAAAGGAGGTAGGACAAAATAAGCGATGGACATGAAGAAAAGGTTTTAGGGAACGAGACTCCCCTTGGAGAGGGAGTCGTAAAGGAGGAAAATTAAAACAAGATAGGAAACCCTCTCTCAAAAGTGTCAGTGGGAGGAAAAAGAAAAAAAAGAAAAAAACAGAACCAGGGGAAAAAGAACAAAAACACAGATTATGCCAATAAATGCAATTACTAGCCAAAAAGTCACTCAGATTCTTCTGTCCACAGTCATACATGAGGTCTGGGAGGAGACCTGTGGTGTATCAAACACAGTATTGTTAGAACCAGGATTTAGTGCCCTGAGGACAATCTGATGGAGCTAATGTGACAAAGAACATAAACCATGGGAAAACTAGAGACAGCCATTTTAGAAAGGACTTTTCCTACAAGAAGGCTCTAAGTCCACATAGTGAACCATGGAACACTCACAGACCAGAAAACTAGAAAATACCAAAGAAGACCAAGCCAGCTTCCATTGAAGACCCTTTCTTCCATGGAGGTAGAGAGGAATGTATATGACTGCCAGAGGCAGAAGCAAATAGGTTACTAGTAACTTGGTCCTACAGACATCCCCTACCAAGCTCTAAGCTGGTTGAAATTTGCTAATGATGAATTCCTGAGTTCATGGACAGTTCACATAGGCCGGGATCATGACAGCCTGGGGTCAGCTACCCTGAAGAGACACATGGAACACCTGAGGCTGTGGGCTCTGGCACAGGTAGCAAACTGTGTGGTTGAGACCAGAGAGCTGCATAAGGAATGGGCCACCTAGGACTGTGTCTTGTCCTCCAACCAGCCACCTGAGATTTTTGACTTGTGAAGAGCAAAAAGCACCAAGCCAATCATGGTCATTGCCCTTGCTGAGCACCTAAGTGCCTGACTGGCTGGGAAGTGCATGAAACACAGGACCCACTTGGGACCATGCCCTCACGTATCAACAGGGAGGCTGAGCAATGTGGACCCAGGAAGAACATGTCACATTTGTCAGTGGCAAGCCCAATGTGGTCAATCCACCTCAAGCACCCGCATATCCCAGAGGTATTTGTTTTCAGTGTCCCACCTCACCACCAAAACACCGAGCAAGTGAGATCAAATAAGAGGCTACCACACCCTCGTTTCATGTTGAAAGCCAGATATGGAGAGGCTTTCAAATAAAAGAAGGAAATATAAACAAAGGAGCATAAACCAACCCAGAAGTGATAGGTTCAACAGCATAAATCTTCAATTAATTCCAATTAATTCAATTAATGTTCAACTGAGGTACAATAGTAGAATTTGACAACAAGTACAAGCTTCAACTAGGGACCATCTGACACTGTACTGACACCAAAAAGCAAATTTTTTTTTTTAATTCTGAGATCTATTTCTATATGATTTCTTTAACTTTTAACAATGCTAGGCCTTTTTAATACCCTAAAATTTTATTTCTGTTAACTATTATTACCTTTCAAATAAAAACAACACGTCTGTGTTTTAAACACTTGTTATATATATAAGAATGAATTCGACCTCCGTTTTCTTTTCTTGTACTATTTAAATGAGTTTAATTTTTATTCTTGGTTCTTAACTTTTGCTTTCCAAAAATGGTTATCAATGTTGTAACTTTAGGAATACAATTTTTAGGATCAGATTTCACTTATGAGGGCATCAGATTTCAGACACGCTGAAACCATAATCTCAAAAACCTAGCCAATCTTGTCACATGGACTGCAGCCTTGTCTAACTCAATGAAAGTAAGCCATGCCCTGTGGTGCCACCCAGGATGGGCGAGTAATGGTGGAGAGTTCTGACAGAATGTGGTCTATGGAGAAGGGAATGGCAAACTACATCAGTATTCTTGTCTTGAGAACACCATGAACAGTATGAAACACATGATAGGATACTGAAAGAGGAAATCCCCGGGTCGGTTGGTAGGTATCCAATATGCTACTGGAGATCAGTGGAGACATAACTGCAGAAAGAAAGAAGGGATGAAGACAAAGCAAAACTAATATCCAGATATGGGTGTGACTGGTAATAGAGGCAAGGTCTGATGCTGTAAAGAGCAATATTACATAGGAAATTGGAATGTCAGTTCCATGAATCAAGGCAAACTGGAAGTGATCAAACCGGAGATGATAAAAGTGAACGTCAACATTCTAGGTATCAGCGAACTAAAAGGGACTGGAATGGGTGAATTTAACTCAGATGACCATTATATCTACTACTGTGAACGGGAATACCTTAGAAGAAATGGAGGAGCCAGCATGGTCAACAAAAGAGTCTTACATGCAGTACTTAGATGCAATCTCAAAGATGAAAGAATGATCCCTGTTCATTTCCAAGGCAAACCATTCAATATCACGGTAATCCAAGCCTTTGCCCCAATGAGAAATGCTGAAGAAGCTGAAGTTGAATGGTACTGTGAAGACCTGCAAGACCTTTTAGAACTAATATCCAAAAAAGATGTCCTTTTCATTAAAGGGGACTGGAATGTAAAGGTAGGAAGTCAAGAAATACTTGGAGTAACAGGCAAATTTGGCCTTGGAATACTGAATGAAGCAGGGCAAAGGCTAATAGAGTTTTTCCAAGAGAACACACTGGTCATAGCAAACACCCTCTTCCAACAACACAAGAGAAGATGGTCAACACCAAAATCACCAAAATCAGATTAATTCTACCTTTGCAGCCAAAGATGGAGAAACTCTATAAAGTCAGCAAAAACAAGACCGGGAGCTGACTGTAGCTCAGATCATGAACTCCTTTTTTGCCAAATTCAGACTTGAATTAAAGAAAGTAGGGAAAACCACTAGACCATTCAGGTATGACCTAAGTCAAATCCCTTATCATTATACAGTGAAATATAGATTTAAGGGACTAGATCTAATAGACAAAGTTCCTGATGACCAATGGATGGGTATTTATGACACTGTACAGGAGACAGGGACTAAGACCATCCGTGTAGACATGAAATGCAAAAATGCAAAATGGCTGCCTGAGGAGGCCTTAAAAATAGCTGTGAAAAAAAGAGAAGCAAAAAGCAAAGCAAAGAAAAGATATATGTATCTGAAAGCAGAGATCCAAAAGAATAGCAAACAGAGATAAGAAAGCCTTCCTCAGAGATCAATTCAAAGAAATAGAAGAAAACAACATAATGGGAAAGACTAGAGTTCTCTTCAAGAAAATTAGATACAAAGGGAATATTTCATGCAAAGATGGGTTCAATAAAGGGAAGAAATGGTAAGGATCAAACAGAAGCAGAAGATATTATGGAGAGGTGGCAAGAATACACAGGGAAATTGTACAAAAATGACTTTCAAGACCCAGATA
The DNA here is from genome assembly GCF_002263795.3 of Bos taurus. Taxonomy (NCBI): domain Eukaryota; kingdom Metazoa; phylum Chordata; class Mammalia; order Artiodactyla; family Bovidae; genus Bos; species Bos taurus. The sequence continues at coordinate 33,013,300 of NC_082638.1, forward strand.
ATCACAATGGTGTTATCACTCACCTAGAGCCAAACATCCTGGAATGTGAAATCGAGAGGGCCTTAGAAAGCCTCACTATGAACAAAGCTAGTGGAGGTGATAGAATTCCAGTTGAACTATCTCAAATGTTGAAAGATAATGCTGTGAAAGTGCTGCACTCAATATGCCAGCAAATGTGGAAAACTCAGCAGTGGCCACAGGACTGGAAAAGGTCAGTTTTCACTCCAATTCCAAAGAAAGGCAATGACAAAGAATCCTCGAACTTCTTCACAGTTGCACTTATTTCACACGCTAGTAAAGCAATGCTCAAAATTCTCCAAGCCAGGCTTCAGCAATACGTGAACTGTGAACTTCCAGATGTTCAAGCTGGTTTTAGGAAAGGCAGAGGAACCAGAGATCGCATTGCCAATATCCGATGGATCATCAAAAAAGCAAGCGAGTTCCAGATAAACACCTATTTCTGCTTTATTGACTATGCCAAATCCTTTGACTGTGTGAATCACAATAAACCGGGGAAGATTCTGAAAGAGACAGGTATACCAGACCACCTGACCTGCCTTGGAGGAACCTATATACAGGTCAGGAAGCAACAGTTAGACCTAGGCATGGAACAACAGACTGGTTTTGTATATGAAAAGGAGGACATCAGGCTTTGTATTATCACCTGCTTATTTAACTTGTAGGCAGAGTACATCACGAGAAACGCTGGGCTGAAAGAAGCACAAGCTGGAATTCAGATTACCGGGAGAAATATCAATAACCTCAGATTTGCAGATGACACCAACCTTATTGCAGAAAGTGAAGAGGAACTAAAACGTCTCTTGATGAAAGTCAAAGAGAAGACTGGAAAATTTGGCTTAAAGCTCAACATTCTGAAAACGAAGACCATGGCATCTGGTCCCATCACTTCATGGGAAATAGATGGGGAAACAGTGGAAAGATTGTCAGACTTTACTTTTTTGCGGCTCCAAAACCACTGCAGACGGTGATTGCAGCCTTGAAATTTAAACACGCTTACCCCTTGGAAGGAAAGTTATGCCCAACCTAGATAGCATATTAAAAATCAGTGGCATTACATTGCCAACAAAGTTTGTCTAGTCAAGGATCCGGTTTTTCTAGTGATCATGTATGAATGTGAGAGTTGGACTGTGAAGAAAGCTGAGTGCTGAAGAATTGATGCTTTTGAACTGCGGTGATGGATAAAATTTTTGAGAGTCCCTTGTACTGCAAGGAAATCCAGCCTGTCCATCCTAAAGGAGATCAGTCCTGGGTGTTCATTGGAAGGACTGATGCTAAAGCTGAAATTCCAATACTTTGCTCACTCACGCAAAGTGTTGACTCATTGAGAAAGACCCACATGCTCGGAGGGAATGGGGTCAAGACGAGAATGGGACTACAGAGGATGGAAGGCTGGATGGCATCACCGAATCAATAGACATGAGCGTGAGTGAACTCAGTGAACAGGTAGCCCTGGTGTGCTGCGATTCATGGGGTTGCAAAGAGTCGGTGATGAAGGACCAACTGAACTTAACTGAGAAAGGAGGATATAAATGAAACAGAGTGTGGTGCGGGGAAAAAAAATGAAAGAAAGAAGGAAACCAGGAAAAGGTCTGATGTAGCAATGATAGATGCCCCACAATGAGAAATGTAGGTGTCTAGATGGAGAACACCAAAACTAAAAGGGTTGGGGTACATGGGAAATCTTGAGGAAATAAAAGTTGGAATCACCCTTAAATGAGTCAAGACGCAAGAATTGGATCGGGCATGGACAAATTGACCACTTCAAAAGTGAAAGAAGAGTGACAAATCTCTTTACTGTCACTTGCTTACGTGAATCATATGCAGAATATACTATTTAAATACCAGTTGAGTGAATCAAAAGCTGGCATCAAAGTGGCTGGGAGAAACAGCAAAACACTCACATATATAGATGTTAACGCAAAAACAAAGAGAAAGTGAAGAGGAAATAAAGAGCCTTTTCATGAGGGTGAATGATTAGAGTGAAAAACCGTGCTGAAAACTCTACATTCATAAAAACAAAGATAAGGGCATCTGGTCCAATCACTACTTGCAAAATAGAAGGGGTAAACATGTGGAAACAGTGACAAGCTTAATTTTCTTGAGCTTCAAAATTACTAGGAATGGTGACTGCAGTTATCAAATTAAATGTCACTTGCTTTTGGATGTAAAAGTTATGACAAACCTAAGCATTGCATTATAAAGAAAACACACCACTTTACTAAATTGTCAGTAAATAAAAAATGTCAATTATGGTAAGAGTGGAGACTCTCGGATGTTTTTGAGTAACTTATATGGCTTTTGATTGCTAATTTATTTAGCATCTTTTCATTGTTAATTCAGTAAGTACTTAAAATACATCATTTGGCAGGCACTATGTCTTAGCTGATGTGCAAGATACATAAGGAAACTTGTGTAGACATGAAACACATAGAAGAATTGAATATCTGTGATTAACTTGGTAGGAAGGAAGACAGTTTCTTTCCAATCCCAAACAATGCTTAGGAAAAATTGTGAAAAGTGGCTTATTATGACTGAAAATATTTTGCCTAATGTATCTCTAGAAATTCAATAAAAACATAGATAATGAAGCTACGAAGGGAAACACAACATATGTCTTCCAAGAACTGATTACCATGCTGAGATGCTGCATTCGCCACAAGGATTTAAGTCTGTCTTTGGAGGAGCAGGAAAGCAACATCAAAATATCCACTAAGAAATATAGGTGGTGTCTTGGTGGGAGAAAATAAAGGCATAATATAAAGAGAGTAGAGCAAGAATGACCTTTTATAATACTACTTGTAAAATGCCTAACTTTTGCTGACTTTGGTGTAATCTTTGAATATATCAGTCATGTTATGATAGTGATCGTGATTTCTGAGTAGGCTGCATCTATACTGTCAAGTATGAAACATATATTTATATATATTTTCAATGAATAAAACCTGCTGTTTAAACTCTTAGCTTTCTTCCCAATAATGGACATAAAATAATAAAACTAAAAAAGCACTAAAGTATATACTGTTCATTTGCTTTCTCTAAATGGGATTTGTATTGTTCCTTCTCCCATATCATCCTATCAGCCTTTGGCTGATCTCCACATTTCCTTGCCCCAGCCATTTATGAGATAACTATTCCAAACAACCTCGGAGAAGAACAGGCCCACTTAAGACAGTGGCTTTCCAAATATATGCCTATATATATATTTACTCTTGTCTTGGGTTAGTGCAGCAGCTCACTAATCTGACTGCTGCCCTTTCTCACCTTATTAAAGGTGATCTCTTCCTGTAAAGTGCTGGTCTCATTCTTTTTCTGAACCTTGCCTTCTCTGACTCCCTTATGCTACAGACAAACTGAGTGGTTGACAGGTACATAAGATGCATGACCTACCCTGGAGGTGCCTTTCCTGCCATCCAGATGCCTGAGCAGTTTGGAACAGGGAAGGAAACAATGCACATAGCCAATGGAGTTCAGTGCCCTTGAAGATCACCTAGGAGCCTGAGTGGCTTAGACTTGGGATGTGCATGAAACACAGGGAACACTTTGGGCAGTGCCATCGCAGATTACCCAGGAACCTGAGCTGGGTGGACTGAGGAAGTACATGTCACCTATGACAGTGGCAAGCCCACTGTGCTCCATTCACCTTAAGCACCCTCACCCACATATTCTTCAGGTGTTTTTTGTTTTTGTTTTTGTTTTTTTTTGAGTGTGCTCCTCCTCATCATTGTACCACTGATACAAATAAGGGCCTGCTGTCCCCTTGTGTTATGGTGCAAACTGGTCTTGTGTAAACATGTCACAGAAGAGAATTGCAAAATGAGGAAGTAAAAATAAGCAAAGAAGGGTGAACTAGCCCAGAAGTGACAGAAGCTACAGATTGAAACTCTGAAGCTAATGTAGAAACTGTGCAATTCAAGGACAGCAATAGTATTGGACAACAAGTAGAAGCAGGAAAAAGAGATTGTCTGACACTGATCTGGCACCACTAAACTCACAACAATTTCTCTAGAGAAATTGGTAGATTATTCTTTACTGTTTTCATGTTTTTTAATTAAACACTCTTTTGTTCCTTATCATTCCCTTTAATCTCATTTCTATATACCACAATATAAATGTTTGATAATTATTTTGACTTCTAAATTTTCTCCAGTAATCATAGGAGTTTAAATCCTATTCTAGGTTCTTAATCTTTGATTTTGAAACTTTTTATTAATAAATGTTTATCCTTTAGGAATTCTGTATTTAGAATCTATTTTCACTTATTAATTTAATTCCCAGTTGATCACACTCTTGCCTTTTTACTCTCCCTTTACTCCTCCTAGAAACCTTTATCTCCCTCCTCAGTTTGCTCTGATCCATATAACTCTGTCAATTCCTTTAACTGTTTTTGATTATGGAAAATTGCTTCACCATCAACCTTGGGTTTTCTCCTCTGTTCTGAGGATGCAGAATTCTTAATGTGACTGTAACTCAGCGCCAAAATGCAGAGGCCATGAAGTTAATCCAGAGCTTTAGATCATTGTTGAACTCCTGACACCAATGAACTTTAAAAAAGAAGCAAAGTCAAAAGGTTCCATGCCTACATGGAAATGAAGCCCCAAGCTGAAACCAGCAATTTCAGTGCAAGACAACTCACACCTATTCTCCAGCAAAGCAGCAACACAAAAATGAACATTATAAAAGGTACTACCTGAAGCCGTACCAAACCCACAGACACCACAATGCACATTACAGGACAATTCATTGCATTTCATAGAGAAGTGATCCAGCACCACCTGACAGACCACAGGCACACAATATCCCAAACATTAAAGCTTGAAAACGTACAGGTTCAGTCCCACCCACAAAGATCAGATTCCACCACAAACTGGATCCAAAATGCTGTGGCCTGCAGAAAGGGGACCAAAACCACTGCGATCTAAACCAAATGAAGCTTTTAAGTTTAATAAGGTCCCATTTGCTTATTTTTGCTTTTATTTCCAATATTCCGGGAGGTGGGTCATAGAGGATCCTGCTGTGATGTATGTCGGAGAATGTTTTGCCTATGTTCTCCTCTAGGAGTTTTATAGTTTCTGGTCTTACGTTTAGATCTTTAATCCATTTTGAGGGGCCTAATTAAACTTAAAATATTCTGCACAACAAAGGAAACTATAAGCAAGGTGAAAAGACAGCCTTCAGAATGGGAGAAAATAATAGCAAATGAAGCAACTGACAAACAACTAATCTCAAAAATATACAAGCAACTCCTACAGCTAATTCCAGAAAAACAAACGGCCCAATCAAAAAATGGGCCAAAGAACTAAATAGACATTTCTCCAAAGAAGACATACAAATGGCTAACAAACACATGAAAAGATGCTCAACATCACTCATTATCCGAAAAATGCAAATCAAAACCATAATGAGGTACCATTTCATGCCAGTCAGAATGGCTGTGATCCAAAAGTCTACAAGCAATAAATGCTGGAGAGGGTGTAGAGAAAAGGGAACCCCCTTACACTGTTGGTGGGAATGCAAACTAGTACAGCCACTGTGGAGAACAGTGTGGAGATTCCTTAAAAAGCTGGAAATAGAACTGCCTTATGATCCAGCAATCCCACTGCTAGGCATACACACCCAGGAAACCAGAATTGAAAGAGACACGTGTACCCCAATGTTCATAGCAACACTGTTTCTAATAGCCAGGACATGGAAGCAACCTAGATGCCCATCAGCAGATGAATGGATAAGCAAGCTGTGGTACATATACACAATGGAGTATTACTCAGCCATTAAAAAGTACATTTTTTTTTCTCAGTTTTCTGAATGTTGAGCTTTATTTATTTTTTTTAAACTTTACAATATTGTATTAGTTTTGCCAAATATCAAAATGAATCCACCACAGGTATACCTGAGTTCCCCATCCTGAACCCTCCTCCCTCCTTCCTCCCCTACCCTCCCTCTGGGTCGTCCCAGTGCACCAGCCCCAAGCATCCAGTACCATGCATCGAACCTGGACTGGCGACTCATTTCATACATGATATTATACAGGTTTCAATGCCATTCTCCCAAATCATCCCACCCACTCCCTCTCCCACAGAGTCCAAAAGACTGTTCTATACATCTGTGTCTCTTTTGCTGTCTCGTACACAGGGTTATTGTTACCATCTTTCTAAATTCCATATATATGTGTTAGTATACTCTATTGGTGTTTTTCTTTCTGGCTTACTTCACTCTGTATAATAGGTTCCAGTTTCATCCATAATCAGTTCTAATGAGATGGAAAATACATGGGGAAACAGTGGAAACAGTGTCAGACTTTATTTTTTGGAGGGCTGCAAAATCAATACAGTTGGTGATTTGCAGCCATGAAATTAAAAGACGCTTACTCCTTGGAAGGAAAATTGTGCACCACCTAGATAACATATTCAAAAGCAGAGACATTACTTTGCCAACAAATATCCGACTAGTCAAGGCTATGGTTTTTAAAGTGGTCATGTATGGATGTGAGAGTTGGGCTGTGAACAAAGCTGAGCACCAAAAAATCGATGTTTTTCAACTGTGGTGTTCAAATGACTCTTGAGACTCCCTTGGACTGCAATGAGGTCCAACCAGTTCATTCTAAAGGAGATCAGTCTTGGGTGCTCATTGAAAGGACTGATGCTAAAGCTGAAATTCCAATACTTTGGCCACCTCGTGCGAAGAGTTGACTCATTGGAAAAGACTCTGATGCTGGGAGGGATTAGGGGCAGGAGGAGTAGGTGATAACAGAGGATGACATGGCTGGATGGCATCACTGACTAGATGGACATGAGTTTGAGTGAACTCCAGGAGTTGGGGATGGATAGGGAGGCCTAAAATGCTGTGATTCATGGGGTCAGACACAACTGACTGAACTGAACCGAACTGAGAAAGGAGGGAATAAAGAAAACACAGTGGCGTGTGTAAATATATATTTTTTTAGAGAAGGAAAACATTAAAAGCTCTGATAATTCTTAGACAGTATTAAATGCCATACTGTGAGGATATCCACATGGAAAAGACCACAAAAAAAAAAAAAAAAAAGAAAGAAAGAAAGAAAGGAAAGGAAAAAAGAAAAAAAAAAAGGTGTTTGTGTGCTTGAGAAAATTCTTCAAGAGATAAAAGTTGAAAACCTCCATTAAATGGGCAAGGAAATAGCTCCTTGAGTCCCAACACAGCATGTCCCAACAAACAGGATGAACCCAAAGTGAAATATCCCACAACAATATTTTAACCAAACACTGAAAATTTAAACACAAAAAAACAAACATTAAGAGCAGCGAGAGTAAAGACATAAATATACTGTCAGATCCCCATAAAGATAGCAGCTGAACTTTCAATAGAAACTCTTCAGGCCAGTAGAGCATGGTAGAACATTCTCAAAATTATGAACAAGCCAAAACCAACACCAACACGGATCTTATTCAGATATGAAGGAGAAATCAAATGGTTTAGGCAAAAGTTTTAAGCAGTCATTAACATGAAACTGCTAGACTCTTAATGATATGGTGAAACTGGGACACTGAGTTCATATGTCATCAGATTTGCAAAACTCATCAGTGGACATGAGTTTGGAAAAGGACAGTTTTCATTCACACCAAAGGTAGGTAAGGCCAAAGAATGTTCAAACAAGCATGCACGGTTGCTCCTTTCACATGTTAGCTGGGTAAAACTCAAAATTCTACAACAGTACATAAACTAAGAACTTTCAAGGGGAAAGCTCGACTTGGAAACAATACATGAACCAGGGAACAATTTGGAAACATTCATTGGATCCTAGAGGGAACCAGGACTTTCAGAAAATCATTTACTTCTGCTTCAGTGACTCCACTAAAGACATTGACTGTGTATATCACAGTAAACTGTGAACAGTTTGAAAGAGACAGGAATCATGGACCTTCTAACCTGTCACATGAGAAATGTGTATGCCATTCAAGATGTAAGAGTTGGAACAAGACATGGAAAAATTGATCAGTATAAACCTGGGAAAGGTGAGTGACAAGACTGCATATTATCAGTCTTCTTATGTGAAATATATGCAGACTATACTATTCAAAAGGCCAGGCTGGGTGGATAATAAACTAGAATCAATGTTTCTGGGATAAACTTCAACAACCTTAGACAGACAGATAGAAACACTGTAAAAAGAGAAAGTGAAGAGGAGCTAAAGAGGGTCTTGCTAAGGATGAATGAGGAGTGTAGAAACCTCGTTGAGAACTCAATAGTCAAATGAACAACACAAGGTGTCTGGTCCCATCACGACTTGGCAAATAGAAGGGGAAAACATGGAATAAGTGATTAACTTAATTTTCTTGGGCTCCAAAATCACTGTGAATGGTGACTGCAGGCATGAAATGAAGAGACACTTTCTTCTTGGAGAAAAAACGATGGAAAAACCTTGACCTTGTATTAAAAAGAAGAAAGACGAGCTTATTAACAAAGGTCTCCTCAGTCACACACCCCTATCGTTTATCCATTAGTCATGTAAAGGTGTGAGAATTGGAATCTAAAGAAGGCTGAGAGCTCGAGAACTGATGCCTTCAAACAGTGATGTTGGAGAAAACTCTTAGGGGTCCCTTGAACTGCAAACAGATCCCGCCAATCAATCCACAAGGAAACCAACCCTGGATATACATCTGAAGCACTCATACTGAAGCTGAAAGTCGAGGATTTTGCTAAACTAATTCAAAGAACCAACTCTGGAAAACACCATGACACTGGGAAAGACTGAGGACAGGAGGAGAAGGTGCTGATAGAGGATGAGATGTTTGGAGGGCATCACCAGTTCAATGGACATGTGTTTGAGCAAACTATGGGAAACACTGAAAGAGAGGGAGGCCTGCTGTGCTACAGTCACAAAGGGTTGGACATGACTCAATGAATGAACAACAGCAATTAAAATATCTAGAACTACTTCTAGGCTAACAGAGTTTGGCCAGGAGAATGCACTGGTCATAGCAAACACCCTCTTTCAACAACACAAGTGAAGACTCTAACATGAACATCACCAGATGGTCAACACCAAAATCAAATTGATTCTATTCTTTCCAGTCAGAGATGGAGAAGCTCTATACAGTCAGCAAAAACAAGATCAGGAGCTGACTGTGGCTCAGATCATGAACTCCTTATTACCTAATTCAGACTTAAATTCAAGAAAGTAGGGAAAACCAAACTCTGATAGCCTTTTCCCTGCTTTATTCTGTATTAAAGGCTAAATTTGCCTGTTATCACAGGTGTTTCTTGACTTCCTACTTTTGCATTCCAGTCCCTTATAATGAAAAGAATTTCTTTTCGGTTGTTAGTTCTAAAAGGTCTTGTGGTTCTTCATAGAACCATTCAACTTCAGCGTCTTCAGCATTTCTGGCTGGTGCATAGGCTTGGGTTACTGTGATTTTGAATGGTTTGCCTTGGACAAACAGAAATCATTCTGTCGTTTTTGAGATTGCATCCAAGTACTGCATTTTGGACTCTTTTGTTGACCATGATGGCTACTCCATTTCTTCTAAGGGATTCCTGCCCACAGTAGTAGATATCATGGTCATCTGAGTTACATTCACCCATTCCAGTCCATTTTAATTTGCTGATTCCTAGAATGTCGATGATCACTCTTGCCATCTCCTGTTTAACAACTTCCAATTTGCCTTCATTCATGGACCCCATATTCCAGGTTTCTATGCAATATTGCTCTTTGATGCATCGGACCTTGCTTCTGTCACCAGTCACATGCACAACTGGGTATTGTTTTTGCATTGGCTCCATGTCTTCATTCTTTCTGGAGTTCTTTCTCCACTCATCTCCAATAGCATATTGGGCACCTACCGACCTGAATAGTACAGGTTTAAAAGAAACTGGTCCTAAGGGCTTATTTACAAACAATGGGATAACCAATTCAACTTCTTCTTCTTTTTTTTTATTAATCTGTTCGTTGTTGTTGTTTTTTTTTTTCCCCAGTATATAAAATTGGTTTAGTCACTCTGTTATTCTAGCAATTTGACTGCTTCACATAGTTTGAGACATTTATTAACAGATATTCCTGTTGTAAATACCCAAATTCCTCCTTTTTTAGTATGTTTAGTAGCAATGGCATCTTATTCATTCTCATTTCAGTAACTAAATCTGCTCTTTTCGTTTTTTAGTTTACCTAATATTCTTTTTACTATCTTTGTTTCATGTTCAATTTTCTGTATTCTTTTTCTATTAACTTAAAACCATACTAATATTTGTTCATTTCCTCTTTCTTCTTTCTGTGAAATTAGATTTTTTTTCCAGCTTTTAAAGAAGGCATTACCTTCTCCCCAGAATTGAAGAGCTTTCTTTTTATGTAACCTTAAATATATATGGGTTCTTCTTCTGCTGTATCTGATGACTTTCTACATTGGGTTTTCATTTTAAATCACCTTAGAATATGTTGCATTTCCCCTGTGAGTTATTCTTCGCCTCATCGAGCCCTTCAGAATGTGTTGTTTAATTTTCCATGCATTCAGTTCAGTCGCTCAGTCATGTCCGACTCTTTGTGACCCCATGGATTGCAGCACACCAGGCCTCCCTGTCCATCAAAAACTCCCAGAGTTCACTCAAACTCACATCCATTGAGTCAGTGATGCCATCCAGCCATCTCATCCTCTGTCATCCCCTTTCCTTTGTGCCCCCAATTTATCTCAGCTTCAGTAGTTTCCAGAGTCAACTCTCGAATGAGATGGCCAAATTACTGGAGTTTCAGCTTTAGCATCATTCCTTCCAAAGAACACCAAGGTCTGATCTCCTTTAGAGTGGACTGATTGGACTCCTTGCAGTCTATGGTACTCTCAGGAGTCTTCTCCAATGCCACAGTTCAAAAGTGTCAATTCTTTGGCGCTAAGCTTTCTTCACAGCACAGCTCTCACATCCATACATAACTACTGGAAAAACCGCAGTTTTGACTAGACGGTCCTTTGTTGGCAAAGTAATGTTTCTGCTTTTGAATATGCTATCGAGGATGGCCATAACTTTCCTTCCAAGGAGTAAGCGTCTTTTAATTTCATGGCTGCAATCACCATCTGCGGTGATTTTGCAGCACCCTCCCCCCCCCAAATGAAGTATGACTCTGTTTCCACTGTTTTCCCATCTATTTCCCATGAAGTGATGAAAACCGATGCCATGATCTTAGTTTTCTGAATGTTGGCTTTTAAGTCAACTTTTTGAGGTATGACCTAAATCCAATCCTTTATGATTATATAGTAGAAGTGAGAAATAAATTTAAGGGACTAGATCGGATAGAGTGCATGATGAACTATGGACAGAGGTTTGTGACATTGTACAGGAGACAGGTATCACGACTATCCTCATGGAAAAGAAATGCAAAACAGCAAAATAGGTGTCTGTGGAGGCCTTAAAAATAGCTGTGAAAAGAAGAGAAGTGAAAAAGAAAGGAGAAAAGGAGTGATATAAGCATCTGAATGCAGTGTTCTCAAGAGTAGCAAGGAGAGATAAGAAAGCCTTCCTCAGCGATCAATGCAAAGAAATAGAGGAAAGCAAAAGAATGGGAAAGACCATCCCCTCAAGAAAATTAGCGATACTGAAGGAACATTTCATGCAAAGATGGGTTCTATAGAGGACAGAAATTTTACGGACCTAAAAGACTCAGAAAATATTAAGACAAGTGGCAGGAATACAGACTAGAACTGTACAAAATAGATCTTCAAGACCCAGATATTCACGATGGTGTGATCGCTCACCTAGAGCCAGACATCCTGGAATGTCAAGTCAAATGGGCCATAGAAAGAATCACTCCGAATAAAGCTAGTGGAGGTTATGGAATTCTAGCTGAGCTATTACACATCCTGAAAGATGATGCTGTGAAAGTGCTGAACTCAATATGCCAGCAAATTGGAAAACATAGCAGTGGCCATGGGACTGAAAAAGATCGGTTTTCATTCCAACCCCAAAGAAACACAGTGCCCAATAATGCTCAGATTACCACACAATTACACTCATCTCACGTTCTAGTGAAGTAATGCTCAAAGTTCTCCAAGCCAGGTTTCATTAATACATGAACCGTGAACTTCCAGATGTTCAAACTAGTTTTAGAAAATGCAGAGGAACCAGAGATCCAAATGCCAACAATCTTGCATCATTGAAAAAGCAAGAACGTTCCAGAAAATTAAAAACAAACAAACCAAAAAACACCTATTTCTGCTTTATTGACTATGCCAAAGCTTGAATTGTGTGGATCACTAGAAACTGTGGAAGATTCTGAAAGAGATGGAAATACCAGACCACCTGGCCTGCCTCTGGAGAAACCTATATGCAAGTCAGGAAGCAACAATTAGAAATGGACATGGAACAACAGGTGGGTTCCAAATAGAAAGAGGAGGATGTCAAGGTTGTATATTGCCACCCTGCTTATTTGACATGAATGCAGAGTACATCATGAGAAACTCTAGGCTGGAAGAAGCAGAAGCTGGAGTCCAGATTGCCAGGAGAAATGTCAATAACCTCAGATATGCAGATAATACCACACTTATGGCAGAAAATGAAGAGGAAGTGTCAAGCCTCTTGATGAAAGTGAAACAGGAAAGTGAAAAACTGGGCTTAAAGCACAACATTCTGCAACGAAGATCATGGCATCTGGTCCCATCACATCATGGGAAATAGACGGGGAAACAGTGGAAACTATGTCAGGCTTTATTTTTGGAGCTCCAGAATCACTGCAGATGGTGATTGTAGCCATGAAATTAAAAGACATTTACTCCTTGGAGGGAAAGTTATGTCCAACTTAGATCTCATTTTAAAAAGCAGAGACATTACTTTGCCAACGAAAATCCATCTAGTCAAGGCTATGTTTTTTCCAGTGGTCATATATTGATATGAGAGTTGGACTGTGAAGAAAGCTGAGTACCAAAAAATTGATGCTTTTGAACTGTGGTGTTGGAGGAGACTCTTGAGAGTCCCTTGGACTGCAAGCAGATCCCACCAGTCCATCCTTAAGGAGACCAGTCTTGGGTGTTCTTTGGAAAGACTGATGCTAAAGCTGAAATTCCAGTATTTTGGCCACCTCACGTGTAGAGTTGACACATAAAAATCTCTGATGATGGGAGGGATTTGGATCAGGAGGAGAAGGGAATGACAGAGGAAGAGATGGCTGGATGGCATCATCGTCTCGATGAACTTATGTTTGCCTGAACTCCAGGAGTTAGTAATGGACAGGGAGGCCTGGTGTGGTGTGATTCATGGGGTGACAAAGATTCGGACACGGGCCTGTGACTGAAATGAAATGAGTAAATTAACTGTTTTGTTGTTGTTGTTGTTGTTGAGCATGTCATTGGTAATATATGAAAGGAATAAGTGTAATACATACATACATACCCGTTCAAGTGATATTTCATGTGTTACGTCACTACATTCCTGTCTGACACTCTGTATCACACAGACTGTCACCATAATGTATCCTCAATGCATGGGATTCTCAAGGTGAAAAAGTACGAATGGGTTGCCATCCTTAGTTCCAGGAGATCTTCCCAACTCAGATTGAACCTGCCTGTCTTATGACCTCTATGTTAGAAGACAGGTTCCTTAGTACTAATACTACCTGGGCAACCATTAGCTTATATATGGCTACACATATACATGCATATGTATATGTTGAAAGTTTGGGTATATAATTTTGCTGTCTACAGGTAGCAGTATATATTTTGCAGGAGGTATATAACTGCAGGTATGTCCTTTTGCAGGATCTAATGATTTGCTAAAAGTGGTTTCACTTACATTCATGTCAGAGAATTATATAATTTCCCTTGTGACTTACCCTTTGAAATATTGGTTCTTTAGGAATATCTTGTATAATTTTTCATACATTGACAAATTTGCAAACACATATCCCATTTTTAAATTTTAGCTTCACATCTTGGTTTTCAGAGAATATACTTGGTATTATGTAAAATACTAAGACTTGTTTTATGCCTTAATGTGAAGCATATTTTTGAGAATATTTCAAAGAAAGTTCAGGTACAATTGAAAATATGACATACACACACACGGACACACACACACACACACACACACAGTATGTGTTTATATGCCTATTTGAACATATCAGTGTAGGTACATAATTTTAAATATATATATATATATATATATATATTTTTTTTTTTTAACCCTTCTTTGATCTTGAAGTGTTTTGGGTCATGTTCCTCAGATTTATAGTTTGCTTTCAGTCTCCTGTCTTTTGGGGATTTATACTAAACCTGTATTAGGTATTTTCACATTACTTTAGGTCCTCTGACTCTGATGCTGGGAGGGATTGGAGGCAGGAGGAGAATGGGGTGACAGATGATAAGATGGATGGATGGCATCACCGACTCGATGAACGTGAGAGATGGTGATGGACAGGGAGGCCTGGCGTGCTGCGATTCATGGGGTCGCAAAGAGTTGGACATGACTGAGCGACTGAATTGAACTGAACTGAACTAATGTCCTATTCAGGCAGAAGCCCACAGTCAACTTCTTTGAGAGTGTAAGAATCTTTCTAGAGACAGTATCTTTCTGAGGTTGTAGAGAATAGAGCACACTGTGAACCAAGAAATTTGCCAGCCATATCAGTAAACAAATGATGCTGCAGGCATCAAGTCATAAGCCCTTGAATCTATCCATAAACGTAAAACCTGGGGGAACTCTTGATGAAATCAGTTTGCCCACTATCAAGTCCTTAGTTACTGCACTTGAAGCTGGCGTGGCCTGAAGAACTGACTTGAGACAGAAAGAATAGATACTAGCCCTAGTTAAGGTGATTATCAAAGGAATTATTTCAAGGAGCCCAGATTCTTGCATCTACCATAGGTAGAAAATATTTAAATCCATTCACTTGAGGTGTCCAGTTTTTCTTTCGTTAACCATAATATTCAGACATTCTCCATACCTGATCATTGTACCAAATTTCTGTAAAACTTGGATCCTCCTATCCTTCGTTAGAGCAGTCTTTTTGCGATACTTGAGAAGTCGCTTCTCATGATTAAATCCTTCTTAGAATGAAAGGCTTGATGAAGAAAACATAATTCTCCACTTTTGAGCTATGCATTTTTCCCATTAGGTAGCACACATTCTAGAACTGCAATATAAGGGATTCTTGTGCAGCACCTCACTGTTAACTTATGTTTACTAATTCCTACTTCCCAAAGTTTTGAAAGTCAAAGGTCAGCTATTACTTGGGGCTGGTGCACTGGGACGACCCAGAGGGATGGTATGGGGAGGGAGGTGGGAGGAGGGTTCAGGATGGGGAATACATGTATACCTGTGGTGGATTCATTTTGATATATGGCAAAGCCAATACAATATTGTAAAGTTAAAAAATAAAATTAAATTTAAAAAATAAAATTAAACTTGAGGGGATTCATGGTTTCATAAACCGGTGACATCAGTTTATGAAAATATATAACCATATATGTTTACTTTACTTTTAGAAAGCCGTTCTTTACTTTTGGAAACAATGGAAAATTAGGGAAGTGAAGGGACACAAGTATAGAGTCTGAATTTATTCTGCCCAACATAGCTCTGCATTTAAGTTTGTCTTTTTTTTTTTTTTTGCTTTTTCTTTGCCTATACATACTAAAGCCATCCTGGGTACACATTTTAATTGACATGCAGTGATGCTTTACTTGTCACTAGCACAAATTAGACAAAGACTGATTTTCTTTCCTTACAATGTTGTGTTAGTGTCTGCTGCCCAGCAAAATAAATCAGTTATTAGTAAATACAGGTGAGCCTCCCTTTTGAGCAGTCCTCCGATCTCCCACTTGGGCCTCCTCTCCTACTCCAAAACCAATTCCACTAGAGCACTGCATAGCAATAGCTATCTACTACATACTTGGTATGTCCTTCCTGCACTGTGTCCACAAGTCTGTTTTCCATGACTGCATCTCTTCCTACACTCCAAATGGTTTACTCAGCATCTGTTTTCTGGATTCCACTTAAATGCATTAATATGCACACACATATATTTATTACTTCTTTATTTGGTTGCCACAAACCTCAATCTCTCTGTGTGGAATTCAGTTCCATGACCAGGGATCAAACCTGGGACCCCTGCATAGGGATCATGGTGTCTTAGCCACTGACCAACAGGGCATTCCCCTGTTGTTGTGTTTTCTTTAAATGATGGCCATTTGGAATGGTGTGAGGTGATATGTTGTTGTACTTTTGATCTGTGTGCCTTTGTTAAGTTGAGGTCGTTTTTTCTATGCTCAGTTTTTGAAGAGCTTCTATCACAAACACTTGTTGAATTATTTCAAAAACTGTCACCAACTATTGAGGTAATCATATGGTTTTAAACCTTGACTATACATTGATATGCAACTATTGAAGAATGTTTCCATATCTTGAATAAACCCCACACTTAATTATGGTGTCCAATCCTTTTATGGTATTGGTGGAATTTTTTGCTCATATTTTGGTAAGGATGTTTGCCTCTGTTCATCTATGAGATATTAGTCTCTAACTTTCTTTTTCTGTGTTATCTCGGGGTTGATATCAGGGTGATGGTGAACTTGTAAGATGACTTCTGGGTTTTCCTTCCACTCTAGAGTTTTGGAAGCGTTTCAGAAGTGCATGTGCCAGCAGTTCTCTGACTGGTTCATAAAATTTCCCTGTGAAGCTTTCTGGAGTTTAAGTTTGCCAACTGGAAATTTTTTCATCACAGTTTCAATCTTAGTGCTTGTAATTGCTCTGTTCATATTTTCTGTTTTTTTTTTTTTTTTTCAGCTAAAAAAAATTTAGCTGAATTTCTTAGTATTTGTCCATGGCTCAAATTCTAAATTTTATTGACTTATAGTTGTTTGCTGTAGTCCCTTATGACTCTTTGTTATTTCTGTTATATCAGTCATAATGTCATCCTTTGTCATGTCAAATTGATGGATTTGTTGTCCTCTTTGTCTTGATAAGTCTGTATCATGATTTGTCTATTTTACTTCTCCTCTCCAAGAGACCCTTTTTAGTGATACTGATTTTGGCTATTGTTTTTATCATTTCTTTTTTTTAAATTTCTGCTTTGATTTTTATCATTTTTTCCCCTTCTATTCACTTTGGGGAATTTTGCCTGATTTTTCTTCTTTCTCTAAATGCTTTAGATTGTAGGTTATGTTGATTACTTGAGATGTGTAGAATTTATCAACTTCACTCTTTTACTGCTTTAGCATGCTCCATAACTTTTGGATAATCATGTTTTAAATATTATTTTCTTTTAAGATTTTTCTTTCATTTTCTCTCACATTTCATGAGTGATCTCTTGGCCATGTACAGGTGTATTTATTCATCTACATGGATTCATGTTTCTCACAGTCCTCACCTGCAAATTCTGCTATGTAAATCAAAACATTGTGGTTAAAAAAAAAAAAAAGATTAATACCATTACCACTATCTCAAATTTATCAAGGCTTGATTTGAGATCCATTTTGTGATATATCTTGAAGATATTTTATTTTCACTTTAGAAAAAATGTGTATTCTGCTCTGCTTCAGTGAAATGTACTATACGTATCAATTTACTTTGTCTGGTCTTGTGTGCCTTTGAACACTTGTGTTTCATTTTAAACTTTATTTCTAAATTGGAGGATAGTTTCTTTCCAGTGTTGTGTTGGCTTCTGCTGTACAACAGTGTGTATTAGCATATAGGAGGCCAAAGTCTTTTTGTGTGTGTGTGTTGTTGATTGTCTGTTACTTATTCATTTTTCTAGTCCCTATAGAAATGTTTATCGTCTTTTCCCCATTCCGTTTCTAGAATGTTTTATCACCTTTACTACCACAACATCCAAGTTATTTTCAAGGAGCCTGCCTACTTTTTCTTTCATTATGTTTTGAGTTTTTACCACATTCCTTTGCCTACAACATATTTCTCTGGCTTCACATTTCCCTACTGCGTTCCTCATCATTTCTTCCCAAACTTCTGCGTAATAGTTATTGCTCCTCGTCTCCACTCCAAGTTGATAAAATTAGTTGAGTGTCTAGTGTGGGCTTTGCAGTTGGAGAGACTGACAACTATGTTCTTGAATCTGCAGTTGAGTCTTCCGTCTCTAATGGTGATACCATATCTGTTCATGTCATTTGTAGATGTCTATAGAATTAGTCTGACATTAGGCAGTCTATTTGCTGAAGATTGGTTGCGTTTTTCTGTCTTGCTTGTTGTGTAGTGTGAGGCATCAGCCCTGGGTTGTGTAGGCAGTTGGGTGCAGTACATCTGAGATTAAGAAAGAGGCCTTCAACGAGACTGTCACCAGTTAATAATCAGTGTAGACAGGAATTCTCTAGTGTCCCATGATCCTGGTCTCAGTGTGAAAGGTTGTAATGGAATGCAAAGAGCTGGGATTCTTGGCCTCCAGAGGAGAGGAATTCAATCTGGGGCCAGAGATAAGGCTGGATCACTCAGAGCTTTGTATAATAAAATTTTATTAAAATATCAATGAGATAGAGAAAACTTCTCATATAGGCATCAGGATGGGGCAGAAAGAGTACCCTCCTGCTAGTCTTCAGCTGGATATTATATAGTCACTAGTAGTCTGTTAATGAAAGAAAGGAATGTTTTAAAACTCAGAGTGGTACCAGGCCCCCTCACACATAAGATGCATTTTGGGATAATCTTGGCGTCAGATGATTCATCCAGGGCCATAAAATGATTGTCTTGAAGAAGGATAGATTACCATACAAATGATTCATTTACATAGATTAGGGAAATACTATCTGAGTATGACATACTGGTTTGTCAAGTAGGTTCTGAGCCATTAGGAGGAACTGACTTAAGAACAGAGTTTGGGGTAAAAGCATAGTACATTAGCATAGTTTAAGACAAACATTTCCATAAGAAAAATGCATTGGTTATCTCAAGGTTTGAGAATAGTTAACTTCAGATGAAACCAGGTGTCATTCTGGCAATATAACATTTTAAGAGAAACCTCCTTTTAAATTTGTATAAAGACAGAAAAAAAAAAAAAAAATATTGCTAGTTTGTTTCCTCCTGCTACTTAAGAGAGATAAAAATGTCTGATACTTTCAGGCCAAATCCTTCATTTGGAGACCCCAGCCTTCCTGCCTGTTACCCTCTCAGATGATGACAGCAGAAAATATCAGGCCCAACTTATGCCCAGAGAACTACAATACCATAGTGATAGATTGAGGAGATTACAAAAGTAACATAGATAAATGGTAAATAAATAAGTAAAAGGTGCCACAAGCAATAAACACTACAGAGAAGACAACAGATTCATAATGAGAGCCAATCAAGTAAATCTCAAGGCAAAAAACACCACCAGAGTAGAGTGCCAACTGAAAAATAAAGAAAGCAAATCTGACAAGAAGAGCAGGACAGCCCCCACAGAATAACAGGAAACCACAGTTAATATAGAAATGCATACCCATGTTAAAGAATGAAGTGATGCAACAGCAATTAAAGGCACAGAAAATAGGAAACCAAAGTAAAAGTAGAAATAGCTATACAAAAAATAAAAATATAGTTGAAATAATCTTCAAGATCAAATCAATGTGTAGTAACAAAGAAACATACAACTGAGAAAAATAGTGCACAAACAACACAACAATTCAATGCATCAAAAGAATAATACATATTTCCTTGTGTCTCATCTGTGAGTGTCCTAGTGCTCAACATGGGCCAGAGGACAATTACACCTCTTTGGGAAGTTCTCCAAAGATGGAGAGAACTGGATTCTGGATATCTCTAAGGGCACCTCAGACTCAAAACTGCTATAATTCCTGTGCGTTCTTATAGCTGCCTGAGCCTGGGCATTTTTTTTTTTTTTTTTTTTTTACCTCTTCTCAGCTTTGGATGTAATCCGTAGACACAGGGTCTGCATCATTAATCCTGTGTATTTAATCTGCAGCATGCACAACTGGATGGAAGATTCATAATCCTCTTTCTTAATGGCTCTGTCCCTGGGCCTCAGGTGTAAATTTCATCCTTGCTCACATGTGGTCACCAAATGTGTCTGACTTGAGACACTTGTGGTGCACTGGGGTCTGCCATGATGAGCACAGAAGGTTAAGGTACAGCTGCTTGGAATTCTGGAAACATGGTGGTGCTAGTTATGAATAGGAGCCAGCAGCCATAGGCAGAAGAGGTTTTGCCTGAATGGGATCCTTTTCTAGCCTGTGTTTGCAGGAGCATGAGTGGTACTTCTGCTGGTCTTTCTCTATTGCCTTATAGTAGGTGTTAACAGGTGGGAAGGTGAGGCGCTACCAAGGTATCTCTGCCTCCTGAGTGTGACACAGTACAGTCGCTTTGGCAGTTTGGGAATTCTCAAAAGGTATTCCCTGCTACACAACGACTTGTACCTGCTCCGTCAGGCCATTTCCACATAGTCAACAGCAGTCCTCTCCCAGGATCCCTCTAAATCCCTTCTTAATTCCTTTTCACTCAGGTATGTCTGGAACCCACATGGGACACTCTGGTGAGCAGGGCATTCTGCTATTTGATGCTGTGGGAGAACTATTGCCCTTGCAGAAGTATTATTTGTGATCCATTTATTGAGAGAGTTGCATTTCACATCTGCCTACATTTCTGCCTTCTTGGAACTTCTCAGTTTTTCCTGGAAAGCTCAATTATTATTTTTTCCTTGACAGAAAAACATGAAACATTAGTTGCCATGAATCAATCTGTTTGATGGGACATTGCTTACGTACACACGTAACTGGTACTACTTTGACTTTCAATATGCAATCAAGCATATTGTGTTGTCTTTTTTTCTTTCCCCCTTGGAAATTTCTCTTAATGAGGAATTGTCATCAGCATGAAGAAATGCAGAACTTTCCACATAAAATATAATAGCAAAATTGGGCTCAAAAAGGCAGCACTTGAATATCTCTAGCTATTTTTTGAACGTTCCTGACATTTTCCCAGCGTACAAATGTCTATCTTCAGATCTCAAAGCGCAATTCCATTCAGTAGATATCAAAGGTGAGACTTCCATGGGCATAATTTAATTATTGTATAATAAGACGGCAAGTTCATAGGAAATTACCAGTTGGTACTTGACTACTTGAAAAAAGAGAGAAAACGACAGCAATGACCAAAAAATAAAATTGAAAAAAAAAAAAAACAAAACAAAACAGGAATGTGTAGTTAGTTATTTAATTATAAGAGGTACACATGAATTGATGTTTGTATCACAGAATAAGCAAGGAGATAGCATACAATCATCTATATCTGCTTAACTGTCTCTGCTAATGACTTGGACACTGTGGATCACACACAAACCAAAAAAAAGAAATAAAGAAAGAAAGAAACATAATTTTGTAAAATTCTTAGAGATAAGAATACAAGAATACCTTATATGTCTCCTGGGAATCGTGTATGCTAGTAAAGGTGCAGCAGTTAGAATTGGACAGGGGACAATGAACTAATTCAAAATTGGGAAAGGAACAAGTCAAAGCTATATATTGTTGTCCTGATTATTTAACTTCTGTGCAGAGAACACCATGAAAAAATAAAAATCTAGATGAATCTCAAGTTAGAAACCGAATTTATGTGGGAGATATGAATAACCTTAGTTATCCCAGTGACAACACCAAAATGACAGAAGAAATATAATAATTAAGGTGCCTCTTGATGAAAGTATTATCTGTTTCAAATATAGACATCTGAAATGAGATAGTCCTACATAAAAGATGAAATTCTCAGTTTCACATATGAAAACCTAGATAAAGATTTCA